>NC_059072.1:97073635-107073635 GCF_020497125.1 Mauremys mutica | reverse complement strand
AATGCACTGCCTGTTCTGTTGCTGTGGCTGCAGTTCATTTAGTTCATTTAAAGCTTCTGGCTTATTTTTTCTCCCCAGCCCTGCTCTGACCTTCTGCAAATATGATAAGCTGTTCCTGAGGTCAGAGTTAAACTCTTTGCCCACAGTCAAATGATACTTTTTGCCCCTCATTCCCAGTCCTAAAGTATTTGTTAACGCAGCTGTTTGCCTCATTAAAGAATGCTCAGCTAGTCAAACTTTTAGTCTTTCTTTTTCTACATGTGTCTGAAAACTCTGGCAGATGCTAAAGCCAGATGCCCAACTATATGATTTATTTACAATAAATAAATCCTTAATTGATGCTAATGCCTTTAATACCTAGCACTTATTAAAAGTAAATAACACGGAGAGAACAGGGTGCATGCCAGTAACAAAGCACAGCAGCATTTCTCATTATAGGTGCTGCTGACCTAATTTGGAGATACTGTGGATTTTTAGCTACCAGTATGTTCAGACTTGGTGCCAATAAGTCCCAATAATACATTGCATATTTATTAGAAAATCAGGACTGTGGGCTCTCTTTAAATTATTGTTTTTAAGTTAACTGGCTATTTCCAATTCCGGTCTCTGTTGATAATGCCAGCAGAGAGCCTCTTCTGAATCACTTTAGCTCTTGGGTGTTTATTAAAAAATAAGCCTCCATATCCTACCCCTAGTCCAACACAGGATTTATAAAAAATTGTAAATGCATATGCATTTCTTCAGAATGGACTCATTTGTATCTCTGTTTGTTCCAGTGGAAACAGTGGGTAATAGGACTAATACGCTCAGCAGATTTTGGAGTCATAATGTTTCTGAACTCAACTGCTACTTGAAGTCCTTGTGTTGCAAATGCCTGATAAAAATCAGTTTTAATTAAGACTTTCTGATTAGTGCCTGAAAGCTGGTGAAGGGAAAAGATGAACGGCATACAGTATTAATTCTGGGTTCCCTCCTCTCCTTTCCTGTGCATGGAAAGGGTGTCTGTCGCTCCTTCACCCTAGCTGGAGCTGCAGCAGGGAGATAAAGGGATAATCTTAAAAACTTTATATTTTTTGCCTTTCAGAGTTAAGTAATTGCTTGTTTTACATTTAACGTGTATCTTAGCTTGTTGGGTGGCTGTTGGAAGCCCCTCATTAGTCCTTACTGTCCTTAATTGGCATGCACCCTTTAATTGGCAGCATTTTTAGTTGTTAAAAGCGATGATTAAACAGTGAGACTCCCCCTCTTCATGAAGTGGCATCTCTTAAACCCTGTATAACTGATGAAATAGCACATCAAAGTCTAGACTGGTCTTGCATGGAGTGTGTGGAGCTCCGACTTCAACTAATGTGATACAAGTTGTTTATGTTCTTGGGTCTGACATAGGTGTTAAGATACTTGCAATACAAAATAAGACATTGCACGGTATAGTATTGGTCCTAGCTTTGGAGTTGGACATATTTTAGGCTAAGAGGAGGAGAATGAAGGTGTTTTTGTCCTTTCTAGGAGAAGAAAAAGCAAGAGAACTTTCTTAGGCCTGGTCTACACTGGGGGGGGGGGGGTGGTCAATCTAAGGTACGCAACTTCAGCTACGTGAATAGTATAGCTGAAGTCGAAGTACCTTAGCTCGAATTACTTACCGTCCTCACGGCGCGGGATCGACGTCCGCAGCTCCCCATGTCGACTCCGTACCGCCATTTGCGTTGGTGGAGTTCCGGAGTCGACAGGAGCATGTTCGGGGTTCGATATATCGCGTCTAGATGAGATGTGATATATCGAACTCCGAGAAATCGATTGCTATCCGGCGGGTAGTCAAGACATACCCTTAGTAAAACTATTTTATAAGGGATAGACTGAAAGGTTCGCCCCAGTGACTAGTAATATAAGCCAATCTTTGCAAAGAGTCTTGAAATTTTCAGCTGAGAGTCTGCTTGCCTTTTGGGTGAATTCATGGACACTGCCAAGATATAGGGAAGGCCCCTCTGCTGGATTGACTTTCAGGATTAAAAGGAATCTTAAATCCTGCTTATCTCAGTGCAGCATGCATTAATACTATCCCAGGCAAAAAACGCACAAAAAGAACACTACAGTTTTTTGAAAAAAGCCAAGAAGCCCTAAGCTCTAAAAATGGAGTAAACAAATATTTTAAATATATGTTCCGTTTCCCTTACAGTTCAGACATTTAGTTAATGATGGCATCAGCGTGTGAAAATGTGCAACCAGTTCTATTAATGACCATAGCTTTCTGACAAGAACATGTTTTGGGGTTTTTTTTTACCAGTGAGTGGTGCTGTGTTTATGCTACTGGAAGAGTGAGTTATTTTCTGTTCTACTTTGTGCAGTGAATACAATTTCTAGCTAGGTTTTGACTTCAAAATCATTACTGTTGATGATGGTTTAAAAAAAAAAAAAAGGCAGCACACAGATTTTCAGAGATGAGGCCAAACTTGCAGTATTGATAGTCAGAAAAATCTTAATAGCATTTGTACATCAAGCAAGCTTAATCTGAAATGTAATGATAATAAGAGCCAGAGTTTTACTTGGAGTTGCTGGATGCTAAGCACTTTGGAAAATCTGGATGTATATTTCTGAGGAAACAAAGGGTATTTTATTTTCTCTCCGGTGTGATTGAGACCTGAGTTTCTCCTCAACCTGTAAGTGAAAGGAGCTAGGCACTCCATTTCCCTCTTACTCTTCCTTTAAAACTCATAGACTGAAGTGACCTTTTCTTTAGCACCCAGCAACTCTTCTCCCAAGCCTGGGACCTAAATTTACGTTCTGTGCAAAGTAGCATAACTAGGCCAGCCCAGAAATCTACTGATGCACTGTTTCCTTACGATCTCCTCAGCCCATATGTTTTATAGCCCACTTCATTTGCGTCTGTCCTGTGATTTTCCCCCCCCCCCTCTTATTTCCCTCCCCCCGCGCCTATTATTCTTAGTATTTGTATTGTGGTAGCTCCTGTGAGCCTGTCATAGACCAGGACCCTCGTGCTAAGAGATGTACAAGTATTGAACAAAAAGACTTTTCCTGTGCCATTATAGTTAATGGACTTACTATGATTTATATAGTAATGGGTGTGCAAGGAACTTTACAGAACAAAAGACCAATCTCTGCACCAAAGATTTCTTGGAATTGTAAGAGAACAGTGATTAAAAAGAAGTCTCATTCTGGTGGTGGTGGTTTTATGGAAGTTGGGGTATAAATGAGTACATTGTTGAAGGAAGAGAAAGCTTCGGGGAGAGTAATATAAAACAACTTATGAGTAGAGCTGGTTGAAATTTTTTTCATGAAAAAACTTTACTGAAATATTATTTTAAACTTTCTGGGGTTTTTAACTAATGTTTTTACCAGAATCTCTTTTTGAAATAATTAGAATTTTTTCCCCACCAAAACCACCTGCATTCTCTTAATGAAAACAAAATTTCAGAAAATGATTTGCAAAAAAATCTCCATTTTGAAGCCTGTGAAATGGAAGCCATTTAAAAAACGTTCATGATTTCTCCGCCACCACCATTTTTTCAACCTCCTCTACTGCCAAGTGTTCATACATTGTGTGCAAGTGAGGGGGAAATGTTAAACTCCTTGTCATTTATTTTGTCTTTTTTTTTTTTCCTTTTCCTCTTAAGCTTGGTTTTGCTCTCGGCAATGTGGTTGGGATGTATCTGGCGCAGAATTATGATGTAAGTATTATTATTTATTAAAGTAGTAGTAGCAAGCAGGTGTGGCCTTACCTGTTTTGCTGGCCAGGGTGGAAAATACTTTGACTGCCCCTTCCCCAAGCAGCTGAGCTCAAACAACTAAACAAACAAAAAAAGCTGGCCAATCAGAGGAGAGAGAGAGGAAAAAAAGCTGGCCAATAAGAAGAGCAAAAATGACCAGCCAATGAGAATAAAGCAAAAAACAAAAATCCACACGGCACAACTGTATGGCACCCCATGGAAGTGGGCAACCAGCTTGCCCACACCTAGAACTGGCCCTAATTTATTTGTATTACAGTAATGCTTGGAGGTCCCAGCTGAGATCAGGGCCTCATTATGCAAGTGTTGCACAAACGCATATTAAGATACAGTCTCTGTCCTGTCTAAACAGACAAAGCAGGGGAAAATGGGGGCCCAGAAAAGTGAAAAGACCTGCCCAAGATCACACAGCTGGTCAGCGGTAGAGCAAGGATTAGAACCAGCTCTCCTAACTCCTAGTTTAGTGCCCTGTCCCGTAGGATACACTAGCTGCCACACAGTTCTATTTGTTTGCATATGAAAGTTTTATAGCGACTTGAATTTCTCTCTTCTATGAATGATGATGAAAGTGGAATTGTCAAGAGCGTTTGGAAGGGCTCAGCCTGTTGAGTTCTGCTTGGAATTTTATGTAGACCTGAACTCTTCCTTTTCAACTTGGATTGAGGTTTTCTGAATATGAATTAAGGGGAGATTTTGTTTTCCAAGAATTTGGAGGAGAAGCCTTGGGGGCTGAACCTCCAAACTTTGGTAGTATCAGTGCAGGTTTGAGGATTTAGTAGATTTAAAATTAAAAACCTACTATCCAATTAGAAATCCTAAATTTTAAAACATTCCTTACCTGTGCTGCTAATGCTATCTCAAAATTAAAAGAATTGAAGAGTGAGATCCACAAAGGTATTTAGGTTCCTAATCCCCAGACTTAGGCACCTAAGTCCCAGTATTGGCTCCATTACGGTGCACAAAACTCCTTCTGAACTCTGTAGACACCTAAACTCTCACTCTGCCCAAGGAACGTTTTACTGCAAAAACTTAGGAGCTTACATTTCTGCCTCTGAACATGTTCGCTGGTGAGTCCTTCTAGGCATACAGGCACCTATCTCTTGCCTAAGCCCCAGAGTGATTCACAAATCAGAGGATTCACCTGAGAGGCCAGATCTGGTAGCAGTGCTCAGAGGCTGCCTACCAGATTGGGTCCCATTCAAAATCCAGTTGAAGGAGCAGTGATTAGAGCTCTCATCTGGGATGTGGGAGCCCCAGGTTTGTTTTTCCCCTCTGCCAAAGGGGGGAAAGGATTTTAACAGAAGTCTCTCACCTCTCAGGAGAGTGTCCTAATCACTAGTTTATGGGATCTTCTGATATGGGGCTACCTCCATATCTCCTGTTGAAGCTGTTCCACTCTGGCTAATTACACAAGCCCTGTCATTTTTTATTATTATATTTATCCACCACAACCACTTCCTCTTCCTCTGGCCATTTTAGGTGCCTGCCTTACTCCACACAAGTCATTCCCTCAAGAAACAGGTTAGGCATCTAAGCCAGCTGACTCCAGGCAGTGGGTTTCCATTCCTGGATCGCTAAGTAGAGATTGCATCCCTGCAGCCTGGTCTTAGGTGCTTACCGGTATCTCTGAGAAGGGTTGGGGTTAGCACATGCCCCCACTCCTTGTCAGCATCTCCCATTGGCTGTCTTAGGTGGCTCCCTACCTAGTATGCTGTTTCTATTGTTTGTTTTTAAATCAGGGAAGTTTCATTAAGCTAGGTTTTGTTAAAGCTTGTTTTTACAAAACCTATACTGTAGTTTAGATCTAAAGTCACCTGAGTGTATGTTGCATATGTAATTAATGAAAGCATGAAGTATAATCATTTTCGTTCAGTACAACTGAAGTGTCACCACAAGAGGGCTACTTCTACTTTTAATTCAGAGGAAGTTCTCCCCTGGTGAGGTAAAACTAATTTGCTAGCATGAACCAAGTATTTGATTGTTACAGTATCTAAGATGATTTTCCACATGGTTAATCATAAAAGCCCCAATTATACAAACAGAGTGATTAAATTTAAAAGTTAGGGTGTTTTTTCTCTGCAAGTGTGTGTTTGGCATGTGTGTAAAACTTCTTTAGACAGGGAGTTCTTTTAGAAATAGGCCCAAGAGTAAATTAAACAAGGAGTTTTTAAGAAGTACTATAACCCCTGCAGATGCTGCTAGGGAGTGTAAGGGTAATGCAATGTGTAACTTTTCAAAAGCTTCAACGTTCTGCTCTTTCACATGTTGTCCCCAGTCCTACAAATGCTTATGCATGTGAATATCCCTATTGACATCAGTGAGACTACTTACTTGCTTAAACTGAAGTATATGTATAGGGTGACCAGACAGCAAGTGTGAAATATTGGGACAGGGGGTGTGGGGTAATAGGTACCTATATCAGACAAAGCCTCAAATATCGGGACTGTCCCTATAAAATCAGGACATCTGGTCACCCTATATATGGATAAATATATGTAGTTTTGGGGTCTTAGTTTCAGTTTCACAAAATTGGTCCAATTTCCCCCCACCCCACCCCCCTGCAAAAATGCTCTGACATTTCTCATATGGCTAACCTGACCACTCAAGTCTTGAGTCGAGCCCCAAAAAATCATGAAATTTGGTTAAAAAATCATGAATAAAAATACGCATTTTGGGTTATGTTTTATTTGCCTTTGGCGTTTGATGGTTTACGTCCCAGTTGGGTCTCATCTTCAAGCAGTTCTCCACAACCATGAGAGCTAGAATCTTAATACAAAAGCTGAGATTCTCATGTAATCAGTTAACTTGCGGAGCTGTGGTTTTGAGGGGGGAAAAAAAAACAAATTTTGCATGATTGCCACCAAAATAAAGAATTTGCTGCACAGCATCTGCCATTATCAGTCAAAAATTTTGATTGGTTCATTTTCAGTCTAAAATGCTTCTATTTTTAAGGGGAGACTGCTGGAGTTTCGCAACTCAACTTGATCTTTAGAAGAAAGTCTTAATTTTTTTCTTTAAAGTGTGAAATTTCAAAAGGTTGCAGATTTCAGTGCAAAAATTGACACATTTTGGGGGCCAAAAAAATAGAGCAGAATAAATACTTTTGACATCTTGCAAAAAAAATATTTTCCTCCTTTTGCACAGCTCTCCTTATAGGTTTTAACTAAGATTAGAAGGAGTCAATGTGTTTATTTACTCTGACTTCCTACATTACACAGACCACAGAAATTCTCATTACACTTTGTTGGTATTTTCAGAAGAATGTGTTAATATTACTGAGGTGGTATTTTTTGCGGCTTACTCTGTGGCAGTTCATTTTCTTCCGGCGAGGTAGGCAGGCTGATCCTCTAAATGTCCTATTTACCCCTTTATATGTCCATCCTCCTTTCCCATTTTCCAACAACAACAAAGATTACCCCAAATTAGGTCTAACTCTCCTTCCATCCAAAAAGATCTGGAGGGGACTCCATCTGGGGCACATCAGCACCATCACTGAGTTGACTAGAAAGGGTTGCTCAACATGTCTGCAAACCACTTCTTCCTTGCCTCGCCTCACCTCACGGTACTGAGCATGCTTCTTCTGTCCAGGGTAGTCCTGTGGAGTGGGTCCTAGGAGCAAGCTCTTTGTTGTTAGCGTTAAACTTTATATAAAGTTTTTCTCGCATTCCCTAATTAGTCAACTATACAGGTGATGATATCTAACTTTTTTTTTTTTTAAAGATTCCTGACCTTGCAAAGAAACTTGAAGATTTTAAAAGAGATGTGGAAGCTAAGAAGAAACCTCCCAGTGACAAATCGTAAGCTACTGATGTTGACCAGATCATCTCCACACAAATTTCAAGGATATAATTCCCCTTCAAGCTACAAGTTCCAAGTAGAATTTGGGCTTTGGGGGATTTCCTCCACTTCCAGTCTCCCAGAACCTGGCTGTCCTTGAGCTGAAGTGCAATCATGAATGTGCAGTGAGACCTAACATCAGGAGTTTCAGGAAACCTGACTCAGAGCTGATGTGATTAGGAAAGAAAGTTTGGATTTTCTTGCAATTACCTAATATTTTATAATCAATTTTTATATGGCTCAGCTGGAGATCACTGCAAATCCTACAATTATCCCTACCTGATGCTTTATTATAATTCTTAAAATGCCTCAAAAGAAATTAAAACAAATGTATCCGGAAGTCACTTCTGAAGACTTCTTTTATTCTGAGTTATATTACATCATTGTCCTTTCTTTAATCCTCCTGTGTGGGACTGAATCATGGATAATTTCAGTCCTTGTGCTGGAGATGGAATGAGAGCTTTGAGTGTCCAGTGAATTTACATGAATAGTTGTCTGTTTCCACTGTTTGTATATTATCTTATTTTTTGGCAGTGTTTTTCTTTGCACAAAGTGAGCAAAACATGATTGACTCCAAAGGATGTAAAAGGATACCAGCTTCAACCTACATTTTACCTTCACTGGTTTTTCTTTCTCTGCTCTGTTCCATTGCCTCACCCCATTTCATTTTCACTCCTTCCCCTCCCCTTGGTCATTTTGGGACACGTACCTTAAGCTGGGGATGATGAATCAGCAGTTGACTCAAATTCACTTAGTCATCTTCTAAAGATAGTTTAAATGTACAGCTCTTTTGCATCCTCTCCTTACTGCCCCAAGCAGCACTTTCCCCCAGATGAAGCATTAGCACATTGAGTGTAGTATTTGACACACCCTACCAGTCCCTCAACCCCCTGCTTTTCTTTTGCAGTTGGACAATAATTTTAGTATGTATACAGGTTCATCTTACCACCTCACTGAGCATGCTCTGGCACTACTTAGCCTAGCGTGTTCCCCTTTACCTTTCTTGGCCACAATATATTAAATGGAAATACAAACTCTTAAGTATGAGGCATTGATCCATGATGTTACAAGTACTACACTCTTTGGTCTGAACGGTAAACATCCTATCAGACAAAAAGAGATGTATGTTTATTAGTTAACTAATTAGTTTACTGTTCTCCACTAAAAAAAGCACCCATCCTTTGCATTTCACACGTTTTTAGAAGTACATGTATAAAGAAACAGACCCATCAGGTACCCCTGATCAGTAACCAACACAGCTATGCCAAACCACTATTGAGCACAGACTATTCTTTGAGAGAGACTCAGACTGGATAATCCAAAATCTATTCAAGTCAATCTTGCACTCTGTACTCATGTACTTTTCCCCTGAGTAATGAGTACAGAACTGGACCCATGCTGCCTAATTTTTTTAAAAGCCCCTTTTCCAAATGTGATGAATTTGGTAATAAACAATCTGAGGGAAATTATTTTTCTACTTTTCTCCAGAACTTTAGAGCCAAAATTTTGATATACAGTACTTAAAACCACTCAGATTTCTTCAGTTACCACCTACAATTATTTGAACACTTATTGTGAATTTAGTTTTTTTTTTCCCAAGGCGTATATTATGCTCTTCCTGCATATCACACAGAGATGAGGAGGGAATGAGTATTTAAGGTTTCTCTATAATATTTGACCATAGAAGCTGCTTTAGCATGAAAGGTGCAATTTATATCTCAAATGTTCATCTGACAATCACAGCAGATGTCAGGAAATTTTCTATCAGCCTATAAAGCTTTTTCAGATAGAACCAGGCATATCTGTAGCGCTATATAAACAATACAAAAGTATTAATAATAAGGGTTTAAGTGTTCCACAAAGTTTGCAACACCTTGTATGTTAGCCCAAAATTATTTTTCTTCCACCTGGAAAACTGGAGAGCTCAATTACATTTTAGAAGGCAATAATTCTTGAAAATTTTGCAAGCCCTCTACAATAAATTGCTTTAAACATAAGTTAGCTGCGCGCTACACTAGATTATACTGATGTATAACCCACAGTTACACATCCAACTGGCAGAACCATGGCAATGAGCACATGAATGATACTGAGGTAAATAGCTGAATCGCCAACCAGAATCTAAAACCATCCTTCCCTTGCAAAAGCACCTAGGATGAACTGGGGTGCAACTACTAGTTCTACTTTCTAGGGCTGAATCCTTCATGGGGACACAGCAATGGGAGAGAACAGAGCACAGCCTGTTTCAAAGTCTGGGGAAGGAAGATATGGAATGCTACCACAGAGAGGCTGCGTTCCAGATGTTTAACAAAAATAGAGCCCTTGATCAACAAATACTAAATCACAGAATGCTTCAAACCAAGAAGCTATCAGTGTACCTCAAGTTTAGCATGTCCTGTGACCCACTTCTAACCCAACCACATGCTGCTAGAGCCACCGGGCTGGTTGTCTGTTGACTGTTATAGCTATCCCAGAATACCTTGCTATGGAAAACTGCTGATGCAGGCTGCCGTACCCAATACACAGGTGCTCCTGTGTTACTTCATGGGCCTCATTTAGGTCAGGCAGCGCCAAACCAAGACTCCTGCAGAATCCTCATTTATACAAATGAAGGCAAGAACTCACTATTATGGTTGTTTCAATATTCTTCTGCGTAGAGTCTCTCATTCCCTCTCCCCTTTCACTTCTCTTCACTAACCCTTTTCTGCTCTGCCCCCAACAGACCTTAATGATGGAGGTCTTCATTCTAGTTAAAGAGGGCTGAACATGGTTTTCTGGGGGACATCTTAGCACAACTTTGAGCACTGATGAATCTTGATGGGAGGCAATCCCTGCTGGCCTAATAGCAAAGGGCCTTTTCTCTGTGTATTAAATGACATCATGTAAAATCCTGGCCCAAAGGAAGTCAATGGTAACACTCTAATTGCTTTCTATGGGGCCTTAGACTTCCCTCTCCTACCTCATTGTCAGTCACGTCTCCCAACAGGTTCCTGCTGACCTCTCCACATCTGCCTTTTTTAGGGGGCACTGTGATATATTCTGTGCTGGCCTGGGGGCAACGTCTTGTATTGATTGTACCAGCTTTGGATCACTATGGCCAAGATTCATAAAGGTACTTAGGCCCCTACCTCCCTTTGTGCTACTGGGCCTATACTGTTCAACCGGCCATGGTGCGCATACAGGACAAAGACAAATCCGTGCCATATGTTCAAGTGATGTGGGATTAATTTCGTTAATATAAATTACATTTTGTAGAAATATGTTTAGGCCTTGCCATTTCTGCATAGAGTAAATCTTAGTGCTGTGTGATGGCGTTACTTTTGTGTCTTAGAAACTGGTGCTTCATGCAATGAGTTAGGCAGTTAAACAGTGTAGGGACAAATTCCCCTATACTGCTATTTTTACGTCTTTCTCTGGGGGACTGAAAAAAATAGCTGTTTTGTTAAGTTTGTCAGTGGTGTCTGCTAACCTTTATGGATTCCCAAGAGGTGGGTTCTATTTATTGAATACGTACCAATATAAGATAAGATGTTATTCACTACTTCTCTTGAAATATGCATTAAAATTTAAATGATCACCATGAACTGTCTTGTTTGCTTCTTTGAAGAATAGAGAAAGTTGCAGAACTTATCCTCAGAACAGATATTCCATGAAAACAGAGCTGTGGTTTGTCCCACCCCCCAGTTGCAGAGTATTTGGGGCTAGAAAAAGAAGTGATGGTGTATCACTGGTTGAAGCCATAACCACAGTTCAAGCCTTCCCCCCCGCACACACACCTTGATTCATATTCTATCTTGTTACAACCTTATCTTCTTTCACTGTGCTTTAAGATTTCAGATGTCAGCATAACAGTCTTGAAGTCTGAGGTCAACTTCAGCTATTAATGCACAGAGCTGCATGCCCAATCATATCCTCACAAGCATGTTTCAAAGCAACTGTGCAGACTACCCCTAGAGCTGAGGGGAGTTTTCCAACCATTGGTCTTTCTACTAACATTACCCCTAAAGCTACCAACTAACACTGTAGGAAATGTTCAGCAGTTTGCTAGGAATCGGATTGAGGCCCAGATCTTCAAAGATAGGCTCCTCACTTAGATTGATTTCAGTTAGAAGCTAGGCGACAATATACCTTTGAGGATCTAGGGTCTGAATGCCAAAGTCTGCCAGGCTTACTCCCACTGAGTCATGCCTTACTCTGAAAAACACAACATTAAGATCTATGGAGCTTCTTGCGGCGTAAGGTCCAGTGTGCAGAAGGATGGAAAAACTGACCCTTTGAAATCCACTCTTAAATTTTATGATTTATAGTTTACAAGCCAGAAAGAAACAAACAGCTGTTGCACAAGTGTTAGCACAATTACAATTGCACAAAGGGATTTCTGCACTGAGAAAGAAAATACCACTCTGTCCATTATAGAGTGAAACTTTGCTCTCAGTGTAAATCCAGAGTAACTCAGCTGACCTCATTGGTGGTATTCAGGATTTACATTAATGTAATAAATTATATATTTGTCCTTAAAGGGGATTCTACTTAACCTTTTACTTGCATATAGGATTATAAGATGGTTTCATAGACAGTATAGTACAGCTATCAGTTAATATGGCAGAGTGATTTTGGATAGAAACCTGGCATTTTCTTGTTACGTGTCAGACTGATACAGAACTTTTAGTAGGCTTGACTATTTATGTGAAATGTTCAAAGCATGTGGAAATTACTTTTTTTCCTTTCTGAAGAAAAGGCTTAATTTTTGGTTATTGGAAAAGAGAAACCTGAAGTTAAATGACAGTACATTATAAAGATAAATAACTGTTTTAAAAGTTTTTTTCCCCCTTTGTACATTTATCAGTTTTAGTTTTACTTTTAGGGTATGTCTAATACTGCAATTAGACACTCGCGCTGGTCCATGCCAGCTGTCTCGGTCTTGAGGGGCTTGGGCTAAGGGGCTGTTTAACTGTGGTGTAGATGTTCAAGCTCAGGCTGGATCCTGAGCTCTGGGACCCTCTCATCTCATGGGGTCCTAAAGCCCAGGCTCCAGCCAAGCCTGATCAGCTCTGCCGCAATTAAACAGCCCCTTAGCCTGAGCCCTGTGAGCCTGAGTCAGCTAGCTCAGGCCAGCCACAGGTTTTTAATTGTAGCGTAGACATGAGCAACATGTCCAAAGAGGTGCCACTCGGAGACCATTGTTGGAGAAATATGCCCCATTTGGCATACCAAAGCATAGACTATGGTCCAATTTCTGCCTTCAGATATTTTTTCATGTTTCCCACTGAAACTAATAGCAGCCCTGCACATATATCTAAGGGCAGAATTTAGCCATTTGTATTGCTTATAGTGAAAAAAGTGCTTTTTTCAGCATACCACATTTCTGTAAGCAGCCTGATGTGCCAAATTAGCAAAACGTGGCATCTTGGCTGCAACAGCTGAGGAGATCAACGTGCTGCATCCACTGATATGCTGGGAGAGGTTTTTGTGGAGACTCCTTGATTGAGTTCACCCTTCTCTAGATGTCTCTACATTAACCCTGTCAGGAATCAATTTTGAAAATACTTATGAAGAATTAAATTTTTGCTTTTGAAATGCATCAGATTACATCAAATACTTTCCAAACATATGTTATCCTGCTGGAGAGTATTGGTAGCTGCTAATCAAGGTGTCTGGTCTCTAGGCAGTCACAGATATTGAAGCTGAGGGGCATGCTAGCAACATTTCATTCAGGCTAAATGAGGGGGCAATTAAATGCCACTAGGTTTAGTGATAGCTGAAATAATAGATGTCAGCGGCCAAGGCATGGACCAGCATGGCAAGGCCTAAACAGAAGTTAAACCATGTGGCCCAAGGGGTTTCCTTGGAGACTGATTACAAATGCTGGGACTGATGTGGTTGCAGCTGCCGGTCTGAGTGTGGCAGAAAGGAACAGGAAAGTGAACAGACAGTGAGAGAAGCAGTGTGAGCATGGCTCTGTGAGGAAGCCGAGAGCGAGCGAGCTGCTTTGGGGCATAGTACGGGCTGGAAAAGCAGATTTGGATTTCTGAGCAAGGAAACTGTCTTCTGTTGTGTGTTTCCACTGCATTCAGGGAAACAGGGCTTTGCACCATCGTTATAAATAAACAATATTTCACCAAAGACCAGGCATAATCATTAATCTCGCCTCCTAACAGTAACCGCCAGCCAAGAGGCAATAATATCCTGAGGATCTGGACCCCTTTAAAAAGTCTGAGCTCCCATCCACCCACATTTAAATACATGCAGGTTGCCCATTGTGCTGCTGTAGCCCCCTGCATGGATCAGCAGCTGAATCTGAATTCAAGCTCTCCAGCGCAAACCTTCACCACTTGAGCCAAAGGACAAAGACCATCATTGGGGGAAGAAGCTGGCAGCTACCCTCTATGTAACAGCTAAAGAGAGGGAATGTATAGCACATACTAAACAGTGGGTTACACTATACTATTACTATGTAGGACTCACTATATTTTTCAGGAACAAATTTCTACCAAGTGGTGTTGCCTCTTTCTTTTGTTATGATTATAAAGGAGTGTTTTTTGTTAAATAGGAAGGCAAATGGAGAGATTCCCCCTCCTTCAACACCTCTCTTTGTAAATACATATGGCCCTTCTTATTAGGGCCCTACCAAATTCACAGCCGTGAAAAATGCACCACGGACCCTGCAGTCTGGTCTTTTGTGTACTTTTACCCTATACTATACAGATTTCACAGGGGAGACCAGAGTTTCTCAAACTGGGGGTCCTGACCCAAAAGCAGTTTGTGGGGGGTTGCAAGGTTATTGTAGGGGGCCATGGTATAACCACCCTTCTGCGCTGCCTTCAGAGCTGGGTGGCCAGAAAGTTGCGGCTGCTGGCCAGCCGCCCAGCTCTGAGGGCAGTAGCACAAATGTAAGGATAGCAAAACCGTACCATGCCATCCTTACTTCAGTGCTGCTGCTGGCAGTGGCACTGCCTTCAGAGCTGGGCTCCTGGCTAGCAGCAGCTGCTCTCTGTCCGGCCAGCACTTAAGGCAGCGCCACTGCCAGCAGCAGCACAGACATAAGGGTGGCAATACCGTGATTCCCCCCCGCTCCCATAATAACCTTGTGATGCCCCCATTATCTCCTTTTGGGCCAGGGCCCCTACAATTATAACACTGTGAAATTTCAGATTTAAATATCTGAAAGCATAAAACGTATGATTTTAAAAATCCTATGTCCGTGAAATTGACCAAAATGGACCTTGAATTTGGTAGGGCCTTACTTATTATATCGATTATATTATAAGGAAACCGCTTGTTAAAATGTAAGCGCTACACCAATGTTAACATCTACTTGGAAATGTGCCACCGTGAGCAGCACTTGGGTCACTGAGAGAAAAGTAGCCATGAGGCTCATTTATAGTCTTACAGAGCATTAGAACATGACACAGTGAATAATTTTTTTTATTGACATCTTATTGATTGCACTGTAGAAAATTCACACTAACTGTGAGAGATGCTCGTTTCAAAGTGGGTAGCCTATTGAATGAGCTCTATAAAAACTGATTAAAGTACATAGTGATTATGTGAGAGCCAATTTTCCTAATACACAGATCAAAGATTGACAGTAAATCAGTAATTAAAAATACTTTGCATAAGGGAAGCCTATCGGGGATCATTGGGATCCAGTCAGTAATGCAGATCATCCACCTTTAGAAAGGTGAGAGAGACTGGCCTCTTGGAGTATAGTTACACTGCAATGTAAGCCCAGGGATATAGAACTCTAGTTATCTTGAGCGTCTACACTCATGTGTAACCCCAGATTAGGAATTATTGAACCCTGGGTCTCAACCTGGGGCTCCAGAGTCTACACTGCATTATGTGGCCCCCGAGTCCAATCACCCATATCCCAGACTTCCTAGCACTCTCCCAAAATGTGGCTGCTCTAGGGTTGGAATGTGGTGATGTTGGAGTGAATGTGGTGATGTTGAGATTATGCCAATGCTACTCCTCTTCAGCTCTCTCCCTTCTTACTCATAGAGCAGCATTGATTGTGATCTTAGATGAGACTGTCTTTTCTCCATTTAGGGAACTTGTGGCCTGGCCACATAAAGGTTTGCTGGGAACTGCTTCCACTATAGAGCTGCTAGAGAAGCTCTCACCACAGCAGTGAAATAAAAAGGCATGCAAGGTCTGACAAATACTTTTCAACTGAGATCTGGTGGAGGTTCTGAAGTTCCCTTTTCCAAAAGAGAGACGACAAGTACTGCAGTACATGAATTTTCATGCTAGAACTGTGGAGAAACCCTCAGCCCCCTCCCCTATAGCCATGCCCAGGCCCCTTGTCCCTCTCTGTGTAGTTGTTTCTTCCCTCCCATTCCTGTAGGTGCTACATATTTGCTATTCAGATTTCTCTCTACCTTCTGTCTCTGACTAATTGGTCCTTCTGAAGCAGCAATGACTCACCTCAGAAAAAAAATTTGCACTGAAAAGAATTAGGCTTATAAAACCTTCAAGTTAGGAATAACGTCACCTGTGGAAATCTGAATGGTATCCATTATATTCTTGAGTTCTCTCCTTGGAATCATGTATCCTATATATAAGCAGGCTTCTCTTTTGGAATTATGGTATCTCAGGGTAAGCAGCAATAAATCAAAGCAAATCTGACTTTTTAGTCTCATGTTGATTTTGAACATTGACAAAGGCAATGTAAATTTTCACTTTAGGAAATAAAGGGCCAGGTGTCTTTCATGGGAGACCTTTCTCTGCACTTGCTTCATGGTTTTGCTGAGGCTACTGAATCTATATACACTCAAGTTTCTTCCTTTCTTTTATTTGTGCAATTTAAACTAAATATTTTGCCCCAATCAGCTTTGGTTCTACAAGTTTTGTCACTGATGGTTATGACTGACCAGTTACATTGCTGACCATTGCCCAATCTGGAAATGTATCCAGTTGGAAGAGGCTAATTCCCCAAGTGTTGATCGCCACCATGACAACCACTAGACCAATCAGATTTACACCCAAGCCAGCTTTCACCTGTGGGAAAAACAAACAAACCAGAGAACAGTCAACGTCAAACAGTTTAGAAAGCATTAATTAATAAACACAGAAGGTAGTAGGATGCGGGGTGGAGAACATTCAATTCTCTAACTCTCCCTGTTGCATAAAGAACAAAGTAAATTTGCTGACTGCTCTGGCAGAAAAAGCCTAATGAATAGTTGTGTGTGAGAGTGTGTATATTAATGGGGGAAATGCAGGAGACGTCGTCAAAGGTGCATGATAAATGCAATTAATCACATGACTACAATTTGTCACATGGACAGCTCCATATATTTATACCACATATGCCAGGTGATAGCTATAGATTATTTGTAGGTATATGATAACTCTAATTTGTCATATCCCTCTAACTTCCGCACTTGCACTCCGCTCACAAAGGTTATGTCTATACTAGACCTGAATGGTATAAATTCCAGCTCAAGAATATGTTAGCATGCTGAAGATAGAGTGTGGCCATGACAGCACAAGTGGCAGAAGGGACTAACTGCCTTGAACACATACCTAAGGTTTCAGACATGTACAAACTCGAGGTAGCTAGCCCCTCTCTCCCCTTGTGCTATTGAAGTTATATCCTATATTTAGTGTATTAGCTCAATCACATAGAATCACAGGACTGGAAAGGAACTCAAGAGGTCATCTAGCCCAGTCCCCTGCACTCCATCTCCAACTGTAGACATATCTTAATTTCCCTTCTCCAGGACTCCTATTGTAGTTGTATTGCAGGATAATTGTGGGGGAATCTTGTACTGTCACTCTCTGATATATTTCACAAGCATTATATTCATTTTAAAAAACAGAGAGCACACACATGCACACTCCTGCCTCCGATGTTCTTAAAATGAGAGTTATTGTGAAATTGTTGCAGTGCTGACCAATGTGACTTTACATTAACTTGGATCCTGTGATTATTTTCAGATCCCATATATGATGATGAGTTCAGTTTGCATTAAGCTTGGAACAATGTGACTATACTCAAGACTTACCATGTCTTTGATCTGGCAGTGCCCATAATTGAAGACAATGGCATTTGGGGGGTTGCCCACAGGCAGCATCACCGCAAAGGAAATACACATTGTTACAGGAATCAGGGTGTATAAAGGGTTGATATGCAAGGTTTCCGACTGTAAAGAGAGAGGTTGGGTGAGAAAGAGAAGTTCCATGTTGTTGGCTACAATTACAGATAAAAGATGCCTGTCTGCTTCCCCCCTCCTCAAGATCTAGAATTATTTGCATACCCTCCATTCCCTAAATTCTAAGGTCTATCTTATTTCCCCCCTCCATTATCCTTGGGCATGCAGGAGGGCTGTACTCCATGTTGCTCTTTCCAGAGAAGGCCACTATAGCCTGACAGGATGAGCTCCCTTCCCCCAGCAGTCAAGCATGTTGCATCCATAAAACCCTTAGCACTCTTGGTCTGGGGAACATGGTACCGGGCTTTTGGTCTGAATTCATGTGACTAGGGTGACCAGATAACAAGTGTAAAAATCAGGACAGGGGGTGGGCTGTAATAGGCACCTTTGAAAGACAAAGCCCTGAATAGCCTATGAAATCAGGATGTCTGCTCAACATACACATTACCCCCATGACATTTCACTGTGTAGATCACTAAGACAAATCCTTAAAATGGCTTTTATGGAGAAAGTCGTGAAAATATCTAGCATTCACTTTTCACAGTGTATGTCCCTTGTGAAAAGAGCTTCTAATTACATAAAAGGCAAAGACCAAGGAAGGTTTCTATAATTTCTGTGAAAATAATAGTTTATATATATATACTAATATAGGATATAATTAGTATCTACTCTCCCCCTCCCCCACCAGTGATACAAGCCTCCATACCCACAATGTCTTCCTCTCTCACAAATGTCTCTGTTCATTTTTTCGTGCTGTCCTTATGCTTGGCCTGCCAACCTGTTCACCAAGCTGCCTCCCACCCCTCAGTTAAATCCCCTATGAAACAATTCTGATGTTTCTGCTACAAAACCCAAAGAAGTGGACTATAAATACAACATAGAATTAAAAAAGGCTTGAAGACGTGTTCATGGTTTATGACCTTATTATTGTCTATCTCCCTTCTCCCTTTTCTGTTACAATTAAACTGTATGCTCCTCAGGGCAGGGACTATGTTTTTACTTGTTTTGAGAAGTGCTGAGCATATTTCTGGGTGTTAAGAAATTTATTGCACTCAGGCCTGTTGGCTGACCATGCTTATTAATTTTTCTATAAAAGAAAGAGCAAAGCAATGGCACTCAAAATGAAGCAGAGTTCTACCCTGGCTCACAGCACTAATCACCTAAAATCTCAAGATATTCCATGAAGTTAACAGGGAAAAAAACAACATAAAATCCCATTGCTTTTACTCACCATACTGCATAAAATAGGCAGAAAGATAGTTATGGTTGCTGGGTTACTAACAAACTCTGTTACCATGGACACCAAGATGCAAGCCAGAAGAGTGACAGCCCAGTAGGGAAGGCTGCTCAAGGACAACATCTGACGCCCAATCCATGTTGAAAGGCCAGAGGTCTGGCAGAAACATACAATAATGAGAGAATGGCAGGATACAAGTTATGTTTCCAAACCAAATCCTTGTACCTGAGAGAGTTTGCAATGGAGTATCCCACTGGCAAAGAAATTTAGCTCAGTAAATTGGGCAGTCCTCTATCTAGTAGCTTATGGTCAATAAATTAGTGCTTTTAGTCCAGTTCTTAGTAGAGTAGAACCCCAGAGTTATGAACACTTTAGGAATGGAAGTTGTTTGTAACTCTGAAATATTCATAACTCTGAACAAAAGATCATGGTTGCTCTTCCAAAATTTTACAACCGATCATTGATCTAATTACAGCTTTGAAACTTTACTGTGTAGAAGAAAATGCTGCTTTTAACCATCTTAATGTAAGTGAAACTAGCACAGAAACAGTTTCCTTATCTTGTCAAATCTTTTCTTAAACTTTCCCTTCATTTTTTAGTAGTTTACATTTAACACAGTACTCTACTGTTCCCCATCACCGTATGTGTGTGTGTGTGTGCGCGCGTGTGTGTGTCTGTCTGTCTGTGTCTGCTGCTGCCTGATTGCATACATCCAGTTTCAAATGAGGTGTGTGGTTGACTGGTCAGTTCATAACTCTGGTGTTCATATAACCCTAAGGTTTTACTGTAGCTAGGGGTCCATAACATAAAACTATCTCATTTGGCACTAAATGGCACTACTAGTTGTTTAGCAGAGAGACCAAAACTGAATGGGCAGAAAGACTGTACTTCCCCCTAACTTGTAAAGATTGTCCTTCCAGGTCAGAACTGAGGCACACTGAATGGGTGGGGGAAACTTATAGGGACCGTGTCTAAATATAGGTTTTTACAACATTTAGTACAATGGGACCCCAACCCAGACGGGGGCCTGTGGGTGCTACTACAAAAGTAATGGTAATGCCATTTCATGTGCTGTAGTTCTGCAAATCAAGGACCTCAGTTCCTAGGGTTGCTAATCTAATTTGATTCACTCATATTCATTTCATTTTAATCCCTGCCATCACCAAAACCAATCCGTACTTGCATTTGAGTATGAAGACTGAAGCAGTGTTTCCAATGGTAACACTGTAACACAGTGGTTGATTTGTGTTTGTGACTTTTGTTTGCTACTTTCCAGTCATTATGAAAGAGATTGCACACCAAGTTCCTGAATTGTGTTAGCTGACCAACTTTCAGAAGAGCATCCTGGAGATTTAAGTGACATACCCTTTTGAAAGTGTCACAGGAATTTTATCAGAATTCTCAGAACACAACAGATTAAAATAAAGGTGCAGGCTTGTAAGTATTTTAGATATTCAAGTTCTCAGTGAGAGAAGAATGGAAAATCGAACTCAGTACCTTGCATCCAGCCGCTAGAGCATAACCTCCTCCAACCAGCACTACAATCTCCCAGGGCATGGTCTTCTGGAAGTCCTTCCATGTAATTATTGGCTCCACTGAGTTAATATCTGTAGAATTTTCACTATCTCCTATGTCAAAGCAAAATAAAGATACATGGCTAATGCTAAACTGGCCATTTCCCTAAGATATGGAGCATTCTGCACTGACCTCTGACTTTGTGACTTCTAGCTTGGATCACTGTAATGCACGCTCTATAGGGCTACCTTTTGAAGACCATCTATAGAATAAAGCTAGTGGAGAATGCAGCTGCCAACCTCCTTGGTGGTCTCAGCCTCAGGAAGCATAGTACCTACATTTTCTGAAGGCTGAACTGACTTGGTATTGGCTTCTGGGGTTGACATTGATGGTTATATAGCCCTATGGTTTAGGTAATGGCTATTTGAGAAGTGTGTGCATGTGTGTATTTCAGACATGTCTGTGTAGTCCTACACTTGAATGTCTGAGGTTTGGTGGTTGGGCATTCTCAGAAGAGGGTCTTCACTTGTAGAATTCATTTCTCCTGGCCCAACAGAGCCCAAGTATGTTTAATATCAGGACAATATACAAGGTCCATCTATTTGCTCAATCTTTTCCTGAGGGTAGTATTAGCTTTTAGAGGTCTGAGTCTTTAGTTGAATTGGACTTACTATTAATTCATTTTTTTCCTAAATGCTGTATATATCTTTAGGGCGATCTGCCATGTAAGAATACACACTTACATACAATTTCTAATAAATATATGGAAGCAAATGTCAAGGGACCATGTTTTTATATGTTTGTACAATGCTCAGCACAACAGGAGCCTCGTCCTGACTTAGGCCTCTGGGTGTTACTAAAATGTAAACATTAAATAATAATAATCACTATCAAGAAGGCGATGTTAACAGTAATGATAACATAAAATAGAGCAGTCTCTAGCTACATTATCAGATAGCAGTGGTAGTACATTGGAGACTTTTTTTTTTTGTGCCAAGCAGTTCCCCAATTCTTTTAAACCTGAAATAGGGCAAGGATTGAGTTTTTTACAAGTTCTAATTTCCATGCACTATTGCAACGCTCAACTGCAATAATAAAGACTGTCGTTCTCAACCTTTGCCACACCATGATCCTATGTTATAAGTTTTGGGACCTTAATGTAGCCGTAAAATAAGAGAATGGGGATCACAACCTCCCATCAAAAAGTGCGTCAAGTCTCATTCTAGATGACTCCTTACCTTTATCCCTCTTTCCAAAGCATGGTTTCTTTGCTGGAATCAGGAACATGAGAAAACCAAGGAAGACAGAGACAGTAGCATCAGTCCGGTAGCCTTTCCTAGGAAAGAAACATTGTGATTATAGCAGTGCTATACTAAAAGTGTGCTGTAGTGAAGTGTATGTGCAACACCCCATGTTCTCAACAGCATGCATGGGGAGCTGACAGAGCTGAGCATACTACTCAAGCCTTTTCTTTGCTTTTCTTTGCTTTTCTTTTTGTTATTGGGTTTGGTGTACCTTTCCTCCACACATCACACCATACATTTATTCTATATATTATAGAGGGAAATACTTTAAGCATAAAATCATTTCAGCTCCTTCCAGCACCAACACAAATACAAGAATGTAATGTACTTGTATTGCCCTATAACAGTGCCATCCAAACGTTGCTTAACTGACAACCACTTTAACATTTTGTCAGAAACATAAAGATAAACTGGGTGGGAACCTCAGCTGATGTAAATCAATGTAGCTCACTGAAGTGAATAATCTATGACGATTTAGATGTAAATCTGTGGGAAGTTGTTAGAGATTTACAGTCACAAGCCCATGTGCTTGCACTTTTCATGTGTGGAAACATATCAGTGCACATGCACAGAGCCCTGCAAATCCATGGATATCCACTTTATATCTGCAGATATCCAGATCCACTGATGCAGATGTCCGTGGATCATTTTTGTGGATTGGATGTGGATATGAATTTTGTATCCACGCAGGGCTCTACACATGCAATTTTGCAATGCTGAAAACTTAGTAGATGGCCTTAAGAAAATTGCCCCAAAATGTGAAGGGAATAAATTGGTGTTTTCCCTTGATTTGAGCCTCAGTGTGCTAGCTCGATGTAGTCATTATCAAGAATTATTAATATTCTAATGACTAATAATGGTCCCTTCAGGTTTTAAAGTCTCTGAATCTACTCAATAGAACTGTTCAGGATTTAAATGCTGAACCCTCTATAGTATTCCTGGTAAAACTGAGGGTAGCAGAAAGAACTATGTTTACTAGAACCAAGTGTTAGTAAACAAATTCTGGGAGAAAATCCAACTGTTTCGTTGCATGGATGAACTAGAGAATGATGATGACTTTAAAAACAGTCTGCAGGTTATCTGATGCTCCCTGTGCTAATATCCAAAACCAAGCCCCAAACACCAGAACTGTGAACTATAACAACAATCAAACCTAGCAGCAATCAATTTTTGGGACTTCTTTGTAGTAAAATTGTTTTTTTTAAAGATTTGTTTGCTTCTGACTTCAGAATTTGGGCTCTTCCATTTTTTCTACTAGGAACAAATTTCTCGCGTTGTTTCTCATAGTCTAATGGGGTCACCCTGCTACCTGGAGAAACAGAGACACTGTTTTGGTTGTGTGAACAGGTTTAGTTAAAATAGTGAGCATCCTCAGTTTAGGATTAAGATTCTATATGGTCCAGCCTTGCTCAAAATGGCTACTGGCATCGTGAGATTCTATGGCCAAAAACCAATCAACCAAATTGTTTTAGAAACCCAGGAAAATCAGAACTTCATTCCTCTGCAGATGATTAGGAGGCAACCTTACTCACTTACTTCTCAAAGAAAGATGACCAGCCTGGAAAAAAGCCAGGCTCCCGTGTAAACCAAAGCAAGGTCATCAAGATGAAGAAAAACCCAGTCACCATCTCAGGATAGCTTGGGAGGAGAGGTGGGGAGAAAAAGCAAAAATAGAACCTAAAATTAATGCCAAAATCCAGGAGCAAATTCCACAGAGAGAAAGGAATTAGAGATTGGTTTCAACATACAAGCAAAAAATCTACAGGGAGAATAAAATAAAATACAGGGAGATCAGTTTGAACTAGGGTTTTACATTTGAGTCCTAGCTGTTACCTAAATAAAGTCAGAAAAAAAATAAAGCTGAGTATCTCATTATCTGTATTTATACTTTCATTTGTCATGAGATATTTATGAGCCCAAACAAATACAAAATTTGTATTCTTATAGTATTTCTATGATCCAGGAACTGAAATATGACAACAAAATAAATCTTCCCTTATTTCTGTATTTTTAAAAGCATATGAAAAATATAATTACAGATACTAAAATAAATAATCATCGCTACTTTAAACACAAACAAATACAGAGATGGGCTGAGGAATTGCTATTCTGATCTGGATTTTATTCAGGGTTCAGATTCACGGTTCAGAGGCTGAATAAGGCCTAGCATTTAGATTCAAATTTGATCATGCTAAAATCTTGCAAGTTGATCTCATGAACTTTCCACTGAACAATGAGAAATCTCTGAAGAAGAGTTGATCTCATGAGATAGCTCCCATCCTGAAAGGTGGGCATCTTGCAAAATTTAGCTTCTCTTTGCCATCTCTGACATGAAATTGCCAAAATAGGTCCCTTTCTGCTTTGCAAGCTCAGCTGTAGGGGCAAATCAAGATCTATGGGTTTGAGTCTGAAGCCAATGCCCTCTTCCCACCTCCCCTAAAAAAAAAAGATAGGTGTTTTTATTTAAGTCTCTGGTTTTGACTTATATTTATAGTGGACCCCACACCTACCCTGAAAAGAAAGAGAAACAAGTTCCAAAACATAGGGACTGATTCAATAGGGAGAAAGAATTGAGAGATCAAGTCCAACATATATAAGACAAATTCAACCTGGAGGACAAAACAAAAGATGGATTCCAACACATGAAAGGCAAATTCCACAGGAATATATGCTCCTTTTACCTAGTATTCCCCAGTTTTTCATATTCCTCTTGAATTCTCCTTTCTGACATCTCTTCTCGTTTGGTCTTCTTCTTCTTGCTCACAGAACATGTTTCTTTAAAACTGAGAAGGATAATTTGGCACAGGAATATGAGAGAAGAGAGTCAGATTTCAGAATGAAGATACCACAGTATGCAAATTATGCAGCAGATGAGATGGCTGAGGACTTAATCCCTGTGGCTGGCCAAGCTGTGCTTGGTGCAGGACATGAGAGCTAAAGTGGGGAAGGTTGCTGTCTACCACTTTTGCACTCATCCAATTCCCAGGGGTGCTGAGATCCAGTTCAACCCCCAGCATGAGCAGTCTTCGGGCTGTTCTAAATAATACCAGCTGGTAATAACACACAAGGGGTCAATATGCCAGATCATAATCACTGGAGCACATTAGTGTTCCGGCCATGCTACCTCCTCTCCGCCATGCCCCATCACATTTCCCTCACTAGCCAGTTTCACCAGACCTGCAACATCCAGGTGGTCCCTATGCCAGGCAATCCTTAGAAACATAAGAATGGCCATACTCAGTCAGACCAATGGTCCATTGAGCCCTGTGTTCTGACAGTGCCTGTTTAGGGCAGCTTACAAACACTTTACACCACATCATGGGTAGGTTGTGGCCCAAAACATATAGATATTTTGTTCTAAAATTGGACTAGTTTTTCTACATAGTGGATCTATGTGTTGTCCCCTTCCAGGCATAGCATTCTGAATAGCGTACACAAAAGGCGTTCTGGCTGCCTAATCCCATTTGACTTGGTGAAGAGAGTATGATTCTTGAAAGCTCAGGGTGCAACCTTCTCTGCTTTAAGTAATCTGGTAAAGGTGTGATGCTGCATGGAATCTGGGAGACACTTGAGGATATTATGAATATCAATATTGTAAAATTGTAATGAGTTAGATATGCCATGTAAGGTATCTGCAGAAATGTTATAATTTGCCAGCTATGATAATCTTGTTTATATGTTTGTGTCACCTTTGTATTACAGATTATAGATATGTATGTCTGTATTTCAAAACTTGTGCTATGCTTGTGGGTGACACCCCCAGACAGCACTGTCTAGCCTGTTTGATGGCCCATTAAGGACCATCAGCTATATAGTTGACCCAATGAAAGAAGGCAGATACACCTTGTGACTCAGAAAGACATGCAGGGACATGCTTATGGAGAGAACTTTAAGGCTTTCAAGCCATGTGCTGGGCAGCTTGTGATTGAAACAAAGGAAGCACAGACCGCACGGCAAAAGCAGTGGTGAGCTTGAGCCGGTTCGCACCGGTTCGCACGAACCGGTTGTTAAATTTAGCAGCCCTTTTAGAACCGGTTGTTCCAGGACAACCGGTTCTATAAGGGCTTTATTTAACAAAAGCTCCGGCCCAAGCTCACTTCCCCCTCCTCTCCTGCTCCGCCCCCCTTCTCCTCCTCCTCCCCTGCTTCCTGCGAATCAGATGTTCGCGGGAAGCCTGAACAAGCAGCAGGCAGGCAGGTAAGCTGGGGTGGTGGGGAGGGGAGGTGCGGCCGGCTCAGCGGCTCCCTCCAGCACAGCTCCTGGTCCCGGAGCGCGGCTCCCTCCAGCTTGGCACCCCCCGGCCGAGTGTCCCCAGCCCCAGCCCGGTTCTGGCCCCCACTGAGCGCCCCCAACTTCGGCTCCACAGCTCCAGCCCGGCCCCCGCGGTGCCGGTGCTGGTTCTGGCCCCCGCGGTTGCGGCTCCATCCCGGCTCGGGCCCCGTGGTGCCGGCGCTGGTCCTGGCGCTGCAGCTCTGGGCGGTCCCGGGCGCCGGCTCTGGCCCAGCCAGTCCCGGGCACCGGTGCTGGCTCTGGCCCGGCCGGTCCTGGGTGCCGGTGGTAGGCCCGTGCCCCACGGCTCCAGCCCAGCCCCCGCGGTTGCGGCTCCGGCGCTGGTCCCGGTGCTGCAGCTCCGGCCGGTCCCGGGTGCCAGCTCTGGCCCGGCCGGTCCCGGGCGCCGGTGCTGGCTCTGGCCCGGCCGGTCCTGGGTGCCGGTGCTGGGCTTGTGCCCTGTGGCTCCAGCCCGGCCCCCGTGGTTGCGGCTCCAGCCCGGGCCCCACGGCGCTGGCACCAGTGCTGGCTCTGGCCCAGACGGTCCCGGGCGGCAGTGCTGGGCCCGGCCCCACAGTTGCTGCTCGGGCCCCGCGGCGCCGGTGCTGGTCCCAGCCCCCGCGGTTGCGGCTCCGGCCGGGCTCGGGCCCCGCAGCGCCAGTGCCAGTGCTGGTCCTGGCGCCGCAGCTCCAGCCCAGCCCGGCTCAGGCCCCACGGCACCAGTGCTGGTGCTGGTCCCGGCGGAGCGGCTCCAGGCAGCGCTGTAAGAGAGCAGGGAGCGGGTGTTGGAAGAGGGCAGGGGAGTTTGTGGGGTCGTGGGGGGGGGTGGATAGGGATGGGGTGATCAGAGGGCAGGGAACAGGGGGATTGAATGGGGGCAAGGGTCCTGGGGAGGCAGTCAGGAAGGAGCAGGGGTTGATGGGGTGGCAGGGGGTAGTCAGGGACAGGGAGAAGGGGTGGTTGGATGGGGCAGGGGTCTCGGGGGGCAATCAGGAATGAGAGGAGGGGTTGGATGGGGCAGCAGGGGGTAGTCAGGGGTCAGGGAAGGGGGGTGGATGGGGCAGGGGTCCCAGGGGGGCATCAAAGAATGCGGGGGGTTGGATTGGGTAGGAGGCCCGAGGCGGGTCCGCCACAACCCCCTCGTGGCGTGAGGAGGAGGGAACCTGTTGTTAATATTTTGGCAGCTCATCATTGGGCAAAAGACTATAAAAGGCAGCTGCATCTTCTCCATTTTGTCTTCAGTCCTGCTTCTTACCTCTGAAGGAACTTTGCTACAAACTTTGAAGCTCTGAACAAAGGACTGAATGACCCACCGTACGCTGGGAATCCCCACAACTACAGTGTCTGCTGTCCATGAGATTGACATGACTGCCTTTGATATTTCTAGCACTGTTTAAACCAGGATTACTCTTGCAAGGTTCCACTCTTTCTGTAACTGAAGGGTAAAGTCAAAGCCGATGATCCTACTGTTCTGCCAGTGAACAATTTCTATACTTCTATCAAGGAGATACAAATACAAGCACATTTTATGGCTGAGTGCATTTAAACTGCCTACAAATTTATATGCAAATTAGGTGCAGCCCTCAGGCCCATGTAAAATTGCATTTGCGTGTCACAGAGTCTTCTACTCGTTTATTTAAATTGAGATGCTTGTAAGCTTTTTTCTACCCTCTTCTCAAGTACTGTAGCAACATTTTGCTTTTCTGTTCCAATGGGAGATTGACACCTAACCTGCTTAGATGCTTTTGTAAATTGCATTGGGGTCTACCTGCAATTTTAGGCACCAAAATACCTTTCTAAAACTGATGCTTAGATATTTGCAGCAATACTTACTTTGTGCAGCACTAGCTGAAGTGAAAAGCTGTGTCTCTGTGAACTACCCTTTCCCCTG
The DNA here is from genome assembly GCF_020497125.1 of Mauremys mutica. Taxonomy (NCBI): domain Eukaryota; kingdom Metazoa; phylum Chordata; order Testudines; family Geoemydidae; genus Mauremys; species Mauremys mutica. The sequence continues at coordinate 107,045,688 of NC_059072.1, read as the reverse complement.
TCCCAAGGAGGGGTCACAATATTTTTTCCCCTTATTTTCGGGTAGGAAGAACTTTATAGGCCTGTTTCCCTTCCTCTTTGACTTACGAAGAGGCTAGATGCTGCATTCTGATCCAAGAACTTGAGTTTCTAGGCTAGAAAGAAAATCTGGAAAGCTGTTCCAGTCATTGCACTAGCTACAGGCAAGACATTGACAGTGGGTGCCCTATTAGAAAGGATACGTGGCATGAACATTTCCAGGAATTCCATCGATGTCCATCAGCAAGCATTAGACTAAACATTGCTTCAACATGTTATCAATATCACTTGCCAAGTCTTAGAAGGATTTGCAGGCAGAGCATTATAGACAAACTCCTAACCTAACATATTATCTAATGAACCACAGAGAACAGGAGTTGGAGATTAAAGAGGCTTGGAACCAACCAAAACTTCACAAAAGGTCAACAATGCTTCAGTTCATTGGTGTTCTTTAGAATAACATTAATCAGGGCGAATTCTTGGATGCAATGTGGAATTTCAATGCTGTTTATTAAAAAATAAAGAAATTGAGAGTCATGTTAGGGCCTGTTTCCTCTCAGGATTAAAAAAGAAATAATTTATTATAGCCTTTTACATCAAAACTAGAAGACTCAGGGGATTGATTGAGAAAAGGACACAGAGCTATTTACCTCCTGAAATGCACTCAAGATCAGTAGCAACCAGAAGTCATTATCATTTAACAGCTATTCATCGTCCTATGTGAAACACATTAATGATGTCAGCCAAACTCCCTCTTGCCCTCACAATTGGCTTTATTTGTCCCTCGGAGAAGCCATCGTCTAAAGCAGGGGTGGCCAAACCATGACTTGTGAGCCGCATGCACACCTCCCCCACATTCTCCGCCTACCAGACTATTTGGGGGAACTCAGAGCTTCTTCCCTGTTGTGGGGTGGTGGGTCTAGGAGCCTCTGCCCAGCAGGGAGGGAGGTCTCGAGGCTTCAGCCCCATGTGAGGTGCCTGCTGCAGCTCGGGGCTTCAGCTGGAGTGGAGCTGAGGCCCTGAGCCCTGGTAGTTATGCCCCACCGGGCTGAAGTCCCAAGACCCCCCCAGCCCTTCTGGGCAGAAGCCCCTAGCCCCACCACCCTGCCACAGGGAAGAAGCTCTGAGTTCCCCCAAACAGTCTGGTAGGTGGAGACTACCACCCCACCGCAGGGCTGAAACACCGAGCCGCAGCAGCCATTTTTCCTTCAAGAATTTCTGAAGATTGTTGTATGCGGCTCGGAGGGTCAGTAAATTTGGCCATCCCTGGTCTAAAGTGATCATAGAGACTTAACTCCCTCTCTTGCCTTCAGCCTGGGAGTGAGGGAAAGCTTTAACTCTCACTGCCCACCTATTCTGTTGATAAACATCGGATTTTTGTCTCTAGCACTGTGACTATGGTACTTTATACCAGTACAAGTACAGATATATTGAGCCTTATTCCCCTGTCATTTACATTGGTTTGACACCAAAGTAAGTCCACTGACCAGGTCATTAATGGTCTGGAGGATGGCGTGGACTGCACCCTCAGCAAGCTTGCAGATGACTCTAAACTGGGAGGAGTAGTAGATACGCTGGAGGGTAGGGATAAGATACAGAGGGACCTAGACAAATTAGAGGATTGGGCCAAAAGAAATCTGATGAGTTTCAACAAGGGGAAGTGCAGAGTCCTGCACTTAGGACGGAAGAATCCCATGCACTGCTACAGACTAGGGACCAAATGGCTAGGCAGCAGTTCTGCAGAAAAGGACCTAGGGGTTACAGTGGACGAGAAGCTGGATATGAGTCAACAGTGTGCCCTTGTTGCCAAGAAGGCTAACGGCATTTGGGGCTCTATAAGTAGGGGCATTGCCAGCAGATCAAGGGACGTGATCATTAACCTCTATTCGACGTTGGTGAGGCCTCATCTGGACTACTGTGTCCAGTTTTGGGCCCCACACTACAAGAAGGATGTGGAGAAATTGGAAAGAGTCCAGTGGAGGGCAACAAAAATGATTAGGGAGCTGGAGCACATGACTTAGGAGGAGAGGCTGAGGGAACTGGGATTGTTTAGTCTGCAGAAGAGAAGAATGAGGGGGGATTTGATAGCTGCTTTCAACTACCTGAAAGGGAGCTCCAAAGAGGATGGATCTACACTGTTCTCAGTGGTAGCAGATGATAGAACAAGGAGTAATGGTCTCAAGTTGCAGTGGGGGAGGTTTACATTGGATATTAGGAAAAACTTTTTCACTAGGAGGGTGGTGAAGCTCTGGAATGGGTTACCTAGGGAGGTGGTGGAATCTCCTTCCTTAGAGGTTTTCAAGGTCAGGCTTGACAAAGCCCTGGCTGGGATGATTTAGCTGGTGTTGGTCCTGCTTTGAGCAGGGGGTTGGACTAGATGACCTCCTGAGGTCCCTTCCAACCTACTATGACCTCAGTGGCATTCCTCCTGGTTTACAGCAGTGTGAGAGGAGAATTGGGCATGTTTTTACTAACTGGCTTTTTCTTTTTCTTTTGTTTTTTTCAGTTGCACCTTCTGATCAGAAGGCTGGTTAATGGCCCTCATCAAAGCAGGGCAGTGTTAAAACTGTTCCCATCAAAAATAAACATGGCGTGTAGCAGATTTTCATCAGCCCTCTTCAGCCACTGGACTCAAGCATCAATAAAGTACATTGTTGCACATCCAGTGCTACTAGGAAAGGAGACTTTCTCTAGGGAGTTGACACGACCCACTGCCCTGGTAAGGGGGAGCATTTGCCCCTTGTGATTGTTAGTGCCTTTGTGAACTCTAAAATGGTGGTTCCCAGCAGAACTGGCGCTAGGCATAACCAGACTAAACAATTACTTAGGGCCCTGAGCAGCACAAAGGGGGCCCCCTATTAATTATTAGTATGTGTTATGTGGGGGGGGCCAAAATATTCCTGCTTAGGACCCCCAGTGGGCTAGCATCAGCACTGGGAGGAAGTTGTGGCACTCCCTGCTGTTTTAGCCCTGGGATTCCCACACAGCTCTAGCAGCCTGCACTCACTTGCATCCCAAGAACAGCCAGTGCATCCAGAACCAAGTCAAGACCAGCATGATGAGGCATATGGGGAAGCTGAACAAGAACCAAGTTCCAAAATTCACCACCTCAGCATGTGGATAGTGGCTGTAAAGAAAAAGACCATATAAGAGATAAGAAAACCACAGGATGTATGGTCAGACTCTCACAACATGCATCTATGCATATGTATATGGCCATGTGGTATGGCATAAAGGTTGTATTAGCATGAGTTTGTGATAACTGCATTACACATGCATAGCAAAGCCACTTCCAAATGATTTCCAAATTAGCCTTTATATCAACACCACATCAAATACCAGCATGTATTCAGTTTACCCCAGACATTTTAGAAATGTTTTTATGGTACATATTTTTATTGCTACTACAGGAGGGATTAATTTGGCCCAGTGTAATATAGACTCAAAACATGTCACGAATATATGTAGTAACCTCAGTCGAGAAGCTCACAGATCAATACATCCTGATGCCCGTCTCAACAGAAATCAACATCTGCATAAAATATCTCTTTGCTCCAAGGAGTTTGTGATGGAAACAAATTGATTCATATTTGAGGTAGTCTGGATGACATGTAAAAACAGCCATGGCTATGGAAATAACAGGTTAGTCTGAGGATGGAATTCACTGGTAAATTTAAATGGATGTTATAATGCAATACAACTGTTATTGCATCGTGTCTTTCATCCTAGTTGTATCACAAACTGCTTCAATACAGTGAATTGTTCTTTAAAAAAATGATAGCATATGTACAGATAATTTCAGAGGTACAGGCAAGCACAAGGGATGAAATCCTGGCCTTGCTGAAACTCTATTGACTTCAATAGCAGCAGGACTTCACTCATGGTTTCTGTGTATTTGTGGTCTTGGGACACAAAATATAAAATAATTAATACAGCAGACTGGACTCTGGCAAAGCCATTTAGTAGTGCATCTCATGACAACCCAAAAGTGCTGGAAGTGTCATAATGGCAAGGCACACTAATATGTCTTCTCTGAGGGTACTTGAAAACCCAAACCTTCCATCAAGAGTTCACCACCAGAATCAGTTTTACAAAAACCATGTGTGTCATTTCAAAAGTTATTCTGCGAAATTATCTCTGACCCTCAAAGTAGTTTTGCATTTTTTCTAATAAAAGAAGCAAACAAACATTCCATCTGTGTACATGCATGTGTCCACTATAACATAGGGCCAGATCTTTTCAAAAGAGGTCAACTCCCATTTGGGCATGGGCACATAAGAAATAAAGATCCTGCTTTCAGTCAAATACCTTTAGTAACAAAGCCCTAGGAGAGAAAGTATATACAAAAAATATATACAAGATAGAAGCAAAATGATCTCTAAACAGAATATCTTCCAGGGTGTCCACTAGACATCAGTAACCCTTTGGTAGAGTCATCATGGTGACGGTATTTACTCCAGCATAGCTCCCTAATGTAATATCAGAAACTGTGCAATATCATCACTTACTTGTTGAAGTACTCTAAGAAGATGAGGCTAGTGGAGGTCCCTATGATGGTGGTCAGTCCCCCAATGGTTGCAGCATATGAGATGCTCAAGGACAGGCACTTGCAGATCATGTGATCATGTCTGGACTGGTACTGGTATTTAGTGCTCAGGTCCAGATCTCTGGGGTTAGGAGGCAGGACAAGTATCTGAGTCTGTAAGAAGAAAGACATGCCATAAGGAGTATTAGACTCTACCAACAGCCTGGCCTGGGCCAGAGGGAAACGTTGAGTGCCAAGATGTCTATAGTTTACAAAGAAATAACCTGCCTGTGAAAGAGCAGGAAGCTTATTCTCAATGGGAATTAACTGGGATCAGAACTAGAGACCTGTCCAGTGACCCCAAACTGCTTGATCTGCAACCAAAATGCAGGATAAACAGTAATCAGACTTCTGATCAGAGTCTGGCCCTATTCCAGTCCTCAATGGGATCTCAATTGGATACCAGGAAACCTTTATGAGCTGGGAGGAGGAGATTCTATTATTTCAGTTTTAAGAGCATATAATCCTTGAGGCATGTTAGAAGCTTCCAGGCAATGTTTGGCAGACTTTCCACCCTCACACTGACTCATGAGTCATAACCTCTAATTAGCAATCTAATATTAGGAGGGGGAAGGTACAAGATAATTAGCTGTGATGCCTAATGCTTAGCTGCTAGGATATGTCCCAGAGAGAAGTGGTAAATGAAAACATGGCTGCAAAAGGCAGCGTGACACAAAGAAGCTTCCATAGTGGTGGCTGTTCTGGGAAATTAAGGTGTTATATTGAAAATAATAAGGTGCCACTCCTAGAGACCTATCACTTGTAGCACAGGGAAGAGAGAAAGAAAAAAGGCTGTACTGTAGGCTCAGGAAAAAGGCCCCAGCAGCAGAGAAGCTGGATTCATTTGCCATAATATAATTCTATTGGTTTGTAATGGCCTTATTTTCCATGAGGAATCTGGTGCTGCTATGAGTTTATCAATCCTCCTGCAGTCTCTCTCATGAAAATCCTGGTTCAAATCTGTATTAGGTCAAAACTGAAATTAATTTGGTGGTTACAAAATAACCCTTGAATGTGAGTATGAGATGGGACAATGGTCAGTGGCAATGGTAGTGCAATAGCTTTTCTGAAGATCTGGGTATAAATTCCCTTTGAGCCATATATGCAAATAAATGTGTTGATTGGAGTCTCACCTCTGGTGGGCATCTGTTTGTGCATAAAAACAGTGCATACATGTAATTGAAGTCCTGCCTCAGGCATACCCAGGATTGGAAGAAGGAAATGCAGATCAGGATTGAGGTATATTGGCAGGAGTGTCTCTGTGAGTGTGTGCTGCATGTGTGGTGGGTTGTCAAAGGACAGGAAGTGCAGGAATATTGGAAGTGAGGGCTGATAGAGCTGTCCATAAGGTGCTTGAACAGTTTCTGTCTACCTTATGTTTGGCTCTAGCCAGTGATCTGTGCCAAAAATTGATATTTATGTAGAGCTACTTCCAGAGGGACATTTGGGGAAACAAAGTGGAACAGCAAAACAGAAATGGAAACTGTTTAGCCATAGCATGGAATATATGATACTGAATGCATGTGGGAACAGCCTGTGAGGTGCACCTCTATGAAAAGGGCTCCGCTCACCTTTTGGCTACATCAAAGAAACCCAAAAAGATGTAATGGGGCTGTGAAGGGGGGAACTAAAAAAGTGGAAACCATCTGAGGAACCAGCACAGGTCTAATTGTTAAATGTTCTGAGACTACAGAGGCAAAGATTTCATGGAAAGCTACTTACAAGGTAAGAACCTGAAGCCAGGAAGAATGTGTGATACTTGTCTCCCCCAGAAGATTACCACCTCTTACCTGAGGTAGATTCTGCCCCTTGTTTGGGGGATTCTCAGTTCCAATTGGGTTGGATATCATGTGCACACCATTCATATTCTATAAGAAGGTAAATGTCCTTTGATTAGACAATACTCTCTACCTAATTCCAGAAGGCACTTAGAATTAAATTCAAGGGTGCTTTGGAATATTTCAGGCAAAGAATCTTCCAATAAATCAACTACAATTTGTCTGAACCCTTATTCTATGTAATAAGGCAGATTAAATAAAAATAGGTCTTTTTATCTTTAAAAAAATCTTGAAAATTAAATGGTCAGTTTAGCTCATCTCCTTCTGTCACCATGGCAGCTTTGTAATGGTAGAATGCAACATAAACCATGCAAGAAGCACCTGAGCCTTGATTTTATAAGATGTAGAATGGTCAACCACTAGAGTGCTCAAGTTGACTGAACATCCCTGATTTCAGGAGTGCCCAAATCTTGCAGAACAAAAGGCCACATTTGCTACTTGCTAGGAGCCCATGGACTACACTTACTCACTAATCAATTGAGCTGATCACAGACTCTCATGTAAGATGGAGATATGGACCACAGAAACTACAGAACCAGTGTTCCATCTTGATCTCAGGAGCTAAGCTGATAGGATCGAGCGAAAGCATGGCATGCTATCATGTATGGACTTTACTAGAACTACCTCCCATTAAAGATAGAGGAGTGTGCTTTTGATCATTCCAGCTGTACTGCTTTATAATGCAGAGCTGAGTGTTGGTCACATGGTGTAGGTACTACCTATCACAATACCTTAGTATGAACCACGGAGCTGAAGTCAGTGGTCGTAGCACTAAAAACAAAGAAAAGAAAATTTATTTTTAAAGGCATGTTTCCCAGCTATCCCAAAAGGCACATGTTCAGGGCGGGTAGTGGAGCACCTAAACAAGAACTAAAATCTGCTGAAGTTGTGAAAAGTTCCATTTATTCTGACATCTCTGTGACATCTCAGCTAGATACATGGGAAGAATCACTTTGTTCCAAGGGTTTATCTCTAGCTCTATGATGATGGGGTTCCACTTCCATGAAACCAACAGTGTTTATGGCCAAACCTTTAATATCACTATCACAGTGGAGTGAATCACTGGAAAACCCAACACTATTAATCTATTCTATTCTGTGTAGAGTCTTATACCTCCCTTATTGCCATAACATCTGAGCACCTTCCAGTAGCAACGTGACTAACATTAAAGCGACATGACTAACATCTGTCTTGTGTGGCTTGTGGATCATAGCATAGTGAGATCCAGATCATTACATTAACCCCACTTAAGGTGACCAGATAGCAAATAGGTTTGCCAATTTTGGTTGAACGTAATATTTAATTAAAGATTAATCTTTAATTCCTGGAGATTCCAGGACAATCCTGGAGGGTTGGCAACCCTAACAAGTGTTTTAAAATCAGGCCTGGGCCTGGTGTTAATAGGCACCTATATAGTGAAAGCCCCAAATATCAGGACTGTCCCGATAAAATAGGGACATCTGTTACCGTAACCCCACTCCTTGCATAATCTTTTCCCTTCAAGCACATCTAAAATGTTTATTTGCAAGCTTCTGTTTGCCCTTCCTTTTGCCATTCTTGTGTTCATCTTATTGCAACCTGTGTAGGTTCATATCTCCAGTAGTGATGCACAGGATTCGTTCTTACTCCTCATTGATGAAAATGACCTCCACTGAGGCTTGGCCATGTTTTTCGCTGAGACCTAAAGTAATGGGTAGAGGGATGGAGGGGGAAGAGAGAGAGAAAGAGAGACTGTCAGAGATGGGAGTTGACCTGATTTCCTTGGCTTCAATTCAGAATTGTGTCCATGAATATGCAGGAGCTAATGTAAAATGAATCCAGAAAGAATCTTCGATAAACACTTCCTTCTGTTCGGGGACCTAATGCAGCATCTTATTACTCCATATTTTCTTGCTTATTTAACTTTTGCCAATAAAGACCTAACAGTAACACACTCTACGTGACTATAGCTGTATAGCCTCAGTCATAGATCTGAGAGGCTAAGCAAGGTTGGATCTGGTCAGTACTAAGATGGAACACCTCCAAATTTGTTTTTTAAAAAAGAGGGCTTTTCTCTCCCAATACAGCCCCTACAGTGGCATATGGGGCAAAAAAGCCCCTTAGCTGACAGGTGGCGAATTCTTCTAGCACAAGTACTGAACTGGACAGCTATAGGATGCCCTGTGCAGGCCTTCTCACAACCCCCAGCATAAGGGTCATGCTGGGGTTGGGCTGGGGCTATAACATAGCATTATGGAGGTTCTACATAGCTACCCATAGGCCACAAGGACTGGGTTGCTGTACCTTAGATCAGCTCCCTGAGCTGTCAACTTTTATGGCAGTGGTGGTGGTGTGGGGGAAGGAGGGTTGTTTCAGACCTTGACCAGCTTAAATACACTTTTGCTTCCATGCCTCTGGGCTGTGCCTCCATGTCCTGGAAGCATTTCAATGATGAATGAAGACATTCCATTATTAATTCCCAGACAAAACATTACATCAAAATGGAGTTAAGGTTGAGAGTATGTTTCAGCAACTTAAGGGTAAAAAACACTGCAGTGATGTTGTAAATTAGCTCAGGGACAGATGGTATTCAGAGTTAGAGTTACACTTAAAGAAATCCAAACATGTTAAGGTTTGGAAATACAGTTAAGGGACCCAAACAACCTTAACTATGCCCTGTAGTGACAGAGAGCTCTATGCCCTGTCTAGTATTCCCTCCTCCACTTCCATGGATGAAACAAGTGTGAAATAATCAGCTATCTTCCTTCTGATACAGATGGTCCAGAACTTTAAGTAATGTATTATGGAGGCATAGATAGTTAAGTCTTGCACTTAAAGCAAGAATTTACTCTCTTTGTTCCTTATTTAAAATATAGTGTATTCTCTTCCAAATAATAACACTGAGTATAGAACCAATGTTCTGAGAATGTACAAGTAAATTTCTTATCTTAGAAATTAAACTTAATTAAAAGTGGGACCTTTAAAAAGTTAGCACTCAATCTTAGATTTTTTGTCCCTAATTATTTCAGTAACAGAACAACCCACTCTTTGAACTCACTGAAACCTTGTGCATGAGCTACACTTGATTATGATTTTTTAATTATTGTATTTTATTATTTATTTAATGTTTTAAGATTAGTGATCATTTCCCTTCTTATTCTTCATAACTGGATGTTTCTCCTTCAGCAAAAGCTGAAAGACACAATGGTTAGCTAGGAAATAAGACCTGCCCTCTTTCAAAACATCTTCCATCTGCCATTGTTCTAGGCAGTACTGAAGAGACTGATGCCCTCAGTTGGTGGCCATTTTGAAAAAGCCATCTTCTCTCTCTTTCATTGTTCTCAGTGGTACTGAGTGCCTCTGCCTCTGTGATGCATCCGTGCCCACTGTCTTCTCTGAGAGAAGTTGTGGTTTAAGTTCCATTGACAGCAATGAGCGATGATGGCCATTTTGGAAAGGGGGGATTTCTTTGTAACAGATAAACTTTCAGTTATGAAAACTAATGGCACAAAATGACCATTAAGCCTAAATATTCAAAAGTATTCATTGCACCAGATCTACTCAATAAGTAGACTAGGAGGGAGGAGAAACTAAGTTGTATATATATATGTGTGTCTTCATGCAGGGAATGTAGAGGAGTGCAGGCAACTGATGTGTGTGTAGGGAGGTGGAAAAGACAGTAAGAATTTGGAGGAAAAGAGGGAGGGGGAAAACTGAAGATGTTTTGTACAGCTCCAATTAAACAAAGCAACTGTGAACCCAGGTTAACTGGCCTGTATGCTCTGGCTGTTTTGTGCTGTTTTCAAGTTGGGCAAAACAGCTAGAGTGTAGCAGAGAATATGACCCCCCTCCCCAAAAGTTAGAACTAAATAAATGAGTTAAGGTGGATACTTCACATATTTAAATCAATAGAGATATCACATGGGAACATTCTCTATGAACATTTTCATTTAAAACAGAGCAAAAAAAACAAGGAAATTCCTAGACAAAAACTATGTTGAGAGTACATATCAATAATTTAGGGTAAACTGCATTATAGGAATGTTATAAACATCTGAAAACTAAGCCTGAGCAACCCTGGAAATTCACTGTTTAAACATAAAATAATTCCAAACATGTGAGTTAGGGCACCCAAACAACCTTACCTCTGTCCTGTCACAGACCCTTCAAACTTTCCATATAGCTAGACCTCACTGAAATCTTGTGCATAAGCTACAACTTAAATCTGTCCTGTAGTGATGCCCTCACCTCAGCTTCCTTCAGCCTACTCAGGCTCCTAACTCCACTTCTCCTGCCAGGCACCCCTGAGGCTATAAAATAAACATTGCGTATAAAATAAATGAAAATAGATAATATGGGCCAAATCCTCAGCTGGTGTAAATCACATAGCTCCACTAACTTCCATGGATCTATGCCCATTTACAGGAGCTGGATTCGGCCTTAAATATCTAAAAGTGAAAGGAAAATTGCTGATATCATCCTATACCTTTTGGCTCCCTCTCTTCAGAAATGGTGTTGCCTGCAGTACTGATGACCTCATGCTCCTCCTCAGCATTCACTAATTCTTGTAGCACTGCCTCCACAATTGGCATCACCATCGCTGTGGTGGAGGTATTGGAAAGCCACATGGATAAAATGGTTGTACAGCACATAAAGCAGAGAAGTAACCTAGAATACAGGAGAGAACAGCCCTCTTGGGGCACTTTTACAACTTTTCGTGTGATCCCCTTTTCTAATATTTTAATTAATTCATTGTTATTTATTTATTATTTATTCTCTTTGCTTACAAATATATTAGATTGCATCAAGCTGAAATTCACCCCAGTGCAGGGGACCAGCATAATACAATGCATCATTTAAGTCCGTCCTATGTCCTGACTATAAATTCATTATAACACGAAAACAAGAAATTCTGCATTTCATCGTGAGTATTTTGTACACATTAAACAATAGGCAAGGAGTGAACAAACAGAGGAGACAAAAACCAAAGAAGTGTGAGAGCACAATGAACAAAGAGTACTGGTGAAGGCATAAAAGGCAAAAAGAAGAGGCAGAGAATGAGAGAGAACAGGAAAATTCATAAACTTTCAGCCCATGAAAAGATTAAAGATTGACTTAGGGCACCTGATTGGAAAAGTACAGTGCATTATGGGTAATGACATCATTTGCTTTTGAAAAGCATACAGGGCTAGATTTAACTAATATTTTCTCATTTATTTTTAAACTTGATGCCTGTATCCTTTAATGCTCTAAGGCAGAGGATTCACTCACATGCCTGGCTTCGCACCAGCCATCATGACCATACGCAAGGCAATCCGTTTATGTAGGTTCCACTTTTCAACAGAAGCTGCCACACAAATCACCCCCATGAGGAGCAAAGTTGTGTTCTTGAAATACTCTGCAGCCACCTGCAGGAAAGGCAAGCAGGAGATAAGCAATCACAGAGTAAAAGTTACTTGCAGAGACCATGCTGAGATGGTGAAGACACTTATATCACTTGTTTCCAAGCAGGAAGCATGCTGGCAAGGTGGAGGAACTGGAGAACCTATGAGTCAAAATACCATATCTTAATTTTCTTTCTTCTGGTGTTTATAAATTAAAATATGTCTCATGCCTCCTGTCACTAGGTTTCTCAGTTTTGGAGAGACTGAAAGAAGTTGAGAGAAATCATGTGATTCTCTCTTATGTCCGTGAACAGGATTTGCTTTGTAATGTATTAAATGTTCTGATTAGACCCAAACTGAAACATCTCCTACTGATTCCCACAATAGGTGTAAAGGTGGCAGCTTCTGAAGTGCTCACTCAACCTGGGGATTTTACTGCCTACCCACTTAATTCTGTTTAATCATAAGGAAAGCCAGGGCTAAAATGCAAGCACAGAAAAGCCCCCAGAGACATGTTGACTCTACCCAACCAGGTAAAGATTGAAATGTCAATGTGTAATGGCCACTGATCATGCACGTGTGGGCATATGTGTGTGTGAGAGAGAGAGCACAAAAATCAGCAGCTATTTTACTAAAAAAAAATTACACAGAAAATGCTATTGCTTTTTGAAGAATTTTCTGGAAATTTTGGGATAAATTTCCATCACCAAAGTGTAAAACAGAACAGGATTTAATCATGATTTCATAGCAAATCTCCATACAAATGTAACTATGGAGTCACTACCAATGTCTATATTATAAACCTCAACCCACTGCTCTGACACAGACTCTCTCAGTGACCGTGGGTAAGATATTTAGAGCCAAATTGTGGCCTCGTTTCTCCCTGAAAAGTCACAAAGGAAGCCTGTGGCAGGAAACTGAACTTAGGTCTCCAGAGCGCTAAACTAGTACCCTAACCACTGGACCATCCTGCCTCTCCATAATTAAAAAAAAAAGAAAGAAAGTAAGTAAGGATGCCTAGGTGCTATTCCTGGCTCGGCCACAGATTTGCTGCATTAAGTCCCTAAAGCCTAAATTTTCAAAATTAGTTACCTGTAGTTAGGCATCTAAATTCATATTTCAGCATGTAAATAGGTGGGTCTGGTTTTCAGATGTGCTGTGCAACTGCAGCTCCTGCTGCCATAGGCGCCGACTTCCCCTCTGCCCCATGGGTGCTCGACCCCCGACCACTACCCCTGGACCCGCCCCTGCACCACCCTCACCCTGCCCCAATTCCTCCTTCCCCCAAGTCCCCACTCTTGCCCCGCCTCTTTACTGCCTCCTCCCATGAGCGCGCTGCATCTCCACTCTTCCCCCTCCCTCCTGGAAAATTCTAAGTGCCACCAAACAGCTGTTAGGCAGCAGGCGGGAAGCACCGGGAGAGGGAAGAGCAGGGACCTGGCATGCTAGGGGAGGAGGAGGTGAGGAGGGGGTGGAAGGAGCTTGGCTGCTGGTGGATGCAGAGCACCTGCTAATTTTCCCTGTGGTGCCCAGCCCCGCAGCACCCATGGAGTTGGCACCTCTGCCTGCTGCTAATTCAAGAAAGTCAAAGGACTCTTCCACACTTGAACAAAGGGTGTATTTTTAAAATGTGATCGCTAATACAGATAGAGCAAGTTGTAGTTTTAACATGTTAGCTTGTTGGGGTGAAGGATTCACAGGAAAGGGTTTACAAGGACCAGCTAACAGTTAATACGACAACTTTTCCTGACTACACTGGGATTTTAAAATGCTTTAGCAATCACGTATCAGCTACCACGCTTTAAAATCACTCTTATTTTCCTTGTGGAGATGATCCCAAAGAAGTAATATATAAAAGAGTAGGCAAACATTTAACCCAACACCCAACTATGAATTTAACTAAATGTAGGGTTAGGGTTTGAAAACACTGGGTTAAATCCTGGCCCCACTGAAATCAATAGGAGCCTAGTCATTGACTTCAACGGGGTCAAGATTTCTCTCTCTGTCCTTAATCTCTCTACACCTCATCTGTGATTATCTCATTATAATGATACTCACTCTCTTTTGTAGAGCTTTGCTCATGAAAAGTGCTATCATACGTTATTTTTATTTAACAAATTCCCATGGTGACGAAAAAGGATTTGGCCATCATGGTTAAGTGTTTGCCAGAAACTGTTAAATATCACCTCTTTGGCTTTCTTTCACTACTTTCTGCCTCATTAACTTTTTTTTTCCCTAGCACTCTGTCCAGCATTTTTTTAATAAAAAAGTTCTTAGACTGAATGAAAGGAATCTATCGAGCTTACAGCACAAAGATTCAATTGTTTCCCTTTATCCCTTTTACAGTATTTTTGAGAAAGAAATGAATATAACACACACACACGCACGGCCCTGTGAACGAGATTTGATGTAAAGTGTGTGGCAAGACCTTTGTTTTGTGTCACTCCAGTGCAGCAGACTGGAAATTTTGCAACAGCTTCAGCTTATGTTTTCGGGGTTTTTTTTAATTTAAGTTCCCATTTTATTTTTGATAAATGAATAAAGCAGTCTGTTGAGTATTCCTGTGGTTATTTAAATTAAATATTAAATTCAATTTGTAGCACGCTGTCCATCCATTTTAAATCTTCAGCCTGCTGCAGAATTTTGTACTGAAAATGTGTAGCTGTTTAGAAGTCTGGGGAAAGTGAAGGGCCTTGCAGTTGCATAGGGCATAGCTGGGGTTTTGGCACTTGGGAACAAGTAAGAGGCAGGCTGAGCTTGTGTAACAAGTGTAAAACATAACCTTGTAATCTAATTATTTAATTTTCCATGTCAACACTGTTAACCATTTCACTGATGATCGCCAGGGCACTTCACACCTTGCAGAGCAGTTTCAGGCTGTCTGTACACTTCACTGTACCGGTTTACATTCAGGCCTTGTATTACATTTAGATTAAATCTATGCTATGAGTGAGGAATATGACTTCCTGGCTTTTATACACATTGTTCATGTAGATAAGCCCTGTGCTTCCTGCTCTAATAAGCTGACTATGACCTTCATACTGAGAACAATAACAAAAGAAAACCCCTATAAAGAATGTAGATAGCATGAATGGAAGTCCCCAGTCCCATAATACAAGATAACTAATGAAAATTAAAGGAAGAAAATTCAAAATTGATCTAAGGGAATACTTTTTTTCTCGCAACACACACTTAGCTTGTGGAACTCATTGGCACAAGATATCAATCACTGAGGTCGAGTTTAGCTGGATTTGTGAAACAGATCAGACATTTATATAGATAAGAATAGCTAGTTATAATAGTAAATATTAATATCAGTCATGCATATCCTCCTGCTTCAGGGATCAGACAGCCTCTAAGTATTAGGGTTCAGGAGGAAATTTTCCTTGGGAAAGAGTTATTCCATAGTTACCTATTGCAAGGTTTCTTCCACCTTCCTCTGAAGCAGCTGATACTGAGAATTGTTGGTGATAGAACACCGGACTAGACGGACCAATCATCTGATTCAGTGCGGCCATTCCTATATTTCTATGTGATGGAATGCACCCCTGTATTCACATCCTATACACTTATTGACCCTCCGAGCTGCATACAACAATCTTCAGAAGTTCAAGAGTTGGGGCATGTCTGCTGGAGCTTGAGGCTTTAACCCTGTGATGGGGTGGTGGGGCTAGCAGCTTCTGCCCTACGTAGTTAGGGGGTCTTGGGGATTCATCCCTGCAGGGCATGCCTGCCAGGGATTGAGGTCTCAGCCCACTCCAGCTGAAGCCCCGAGCCCTGGCAGGTGCCTCCCGTGGAGCTGAAGCCCCGAGACCCGCCTCCCTGATGGGCAGAAGCCCCCAACTCCACCACCCTCCCACAGGGCAGAAGCCCCAAGTTCCCCCAAACAGTCTGGTAGTTGGAGAATGGGGGGAGGGGCTCCGTGAGCCACACTTTAACTGTAAAAGAGTCGCATGTGGCTGGCAAGCTGCAGGTTGGCCACCCCTGCTATATGCTATTGTAATAATATTTGTGTAAAATATGCCTTGTCAGCTATCATTTGAAAATTAATAACTTGCTGGTCAATAATTTCATGATCAGATGTAGGTAACAACATTATATGCATAGTTATGAACGTAAGCGAAATCATGACTGAAGTGTGTTTATCAGTCAAGTCTGGGAAGTGGGTAAACCTGTTCCTCAAAGACAAAGGACAATTTGACGCCACAGCCAGATGTCATCAAAGCTGATGGGCCATAACCTATCAAGTCGCCATTCTTTGGCAAGGAAAAGGGGCAGGAAAAAAAAGGTCTGCATCTTAGCAAACAACAGCAAAAAGCCTCCTCCCTACCAGACTCCATGTCTCCTTGCTCTCAGCTGGAAAGAACTTTATCTAGGGGTCAATCTCAGGAAAATACATTTCAAAGGGTGATTGAACTATAAAAGTGAGAGGGGAAAGCACCCCAAGTTCTCTTTCCCTATCCATCTCTCTTTGCCACCTAAGATGACAAAAGAAACAGCCTATGGACTTTGGGAACAGATCCTGGCCTAAGAGTTCAGTCAGCAAAGTACTGAAAACATGTAAGAATTTCACCTTGAACCAAGTCTATTTTCTTAAGTTTAGAAAGCATTTTATCTTTATTTTTCTTTTAACCATTTCTAACTTTAATGCCTTATTACTTCTTCTACTCACTTAAAATCTATTTTTATAGTTAAATAAACTTGTTTTATTCTTTAATTAAAACTAAACCAGTGTTGTGAATTATTTGGGTAACTTCATTTAAGGTAACAAACTGTTGTGTATGGATCTCCTTTGAGGGGCAACAGACCTAATATAGCTGGACTGTCCAGGAGAGGGCTGGACAGTGCAGAACACATGTTTTGGGGGAAAATTCAGGACTGGGAGTATATTGGGGTCACCCTGCAAATAGTAACCCAGGCTGGTGGAAGCCAGGGTGTGGCTGGTCTCTGCTGACAGGCTGCCGGGGTCAGAGCTGATGGACCGGGGCTGTGGCTATACAAAGGCACTCTGTGTGTGACCTGCTTGTTGGCAAGCTAATTGTGAGTGATCCAAGTTGGAAGCTACAGCAGCACGGTGAGACATCCAAGGCTGCAGGGCAGGGGTGACATAGCCCCACATCAGTCTAGATTGCACCCCAGAATGTCATACTATGTTCCTTCTATATGCTGATGATTGTCCTACTTTTTAACATGTTTAGGACACTTAGCGCCCTGTTATCCCGGTTGCTCTCTTGAATTGTTTGTTGCAAACAATTAGCAGAGAAAGAAGAAGTGATTCAAAAGTACACTTTGAGCTACCTCACTGGACTTCATGACTCCGAAGAGTGGATAGAGGAAAGCAGGAACTAGGGCTGCAGCTCCGAGGGGTACCGCTTCTGAGACCCAGTACACAGCTGTCACTATCAGCACATAGGCACATGAGGCTTCCTGTGGGGAGAAATCACTGAGGTTAGACATCACTGAAATCACCTCTGTTGCATCAGCCTTTGCAAGTGTGTCCACAGAGAGGGCCCAACAACAGGTGCTTAGATTACAGCATAGTCCATGGGGACCATATTATGGGGACTTCCCAAAGAGCCAGTTAGCTGGGACTAAATTGTAGGCTACCACTAGAGGACTGAAGAAATTCCAAATGAGAGCAGGATGCTACTAAGAGTTTAAGGATTATTCCGGTGACAAATTAGAAATGGATTAGGAAAACAATTGGGGTAAAAAGAAGAGCATAAAGAGTGACTATTAAAGAGGTTACACAGTTTCTTAAGTTACTTCAATTTTAAAAATACAATTCTGAAGCCAAATCAAGAATTTATTTTTATTGAATGGTCACTTCAAATTGCTACCAATTAAACCATAATCCTTTGAGTCTCAAGACTTCCCATTTCCCAAAGGCATGCTTCATAATCCTCAAATATTAAAATCAGTCTTTGATCTCATCCACTCTAACCCAGTCTAGTCTAGACACTCCAATTGCTTTTTCTTGCCTGTAGTGACATTGTAACTGTGATAAATTCTTGTACAAGAATGAGATAAAATGTCTCTCCTAATTCAACCAGATCCCAGACTATGGAATAATGAAACCTTATGATGGAAAGTTTAGCATACGAACCAGTGTTGTATTAAGGTTCAGAACCAAACAAAATATACACGTGTGTTATGGAATTGTAATAGTTCCAGAATTTCCAATGAAATTATATAGCTGGAGCACAACAATCTGGATCTGTATTTCTCTAATGGCAGCTTGAGTACTCCTAGTTTATATTATTTAATTAAATTATTGTTTTTACTATTTATATTTCAGTTACTTTAATGCTCTTTGTTATTTGAATTGTGACTGTTTAATGTCATTTTCAGAAATAAGGGTTAAAGCAAGGTCAACAACTAATTTAAACCTAGGCTGGCTGAAGTTTTTAAATAAATAGAAGCAATGACAGATACTAATCTGCGTAAACATTTTTTTTGGGTTGAGTTCTGGATGGTAGTATATGCTGAACTACAGAAAAGAAACAGTTGAGTGTGGATCATAACTAGAGCCCAAAGAGTACTGCCAACAGATATTCACAAACATTGATTTGAATAAAAACTAATTAATTTAAAGGGTATTCAAGTCTCCTGTGATTTGCTCTCTGTTTCTTTTTCTGCAGTAATTTTTGTACACAATAATTCACTGGAGGAAAAGGTAAGTGTCAATTGGCACAAGAAGAGTTCACGTGGCTTCCTGAAAACTCTTTGTTGTTTTGGGAATCATCTAGTCCAGGAGCAGGAACAAATCACACAGCTCCAACAGGAAATTATGAGTAGTGAACACTCAAAGCAACAGTCTGTGATTATTTAGTAAGAAATCCATAGGGTGACATATTTTCATACAAACCATCCAATGGATAATTTTCAGTAATGAACAATGGCAAGATTCTTAGCTGGTGTAAATGATCATAGCTCCTTTAACTTCCATAGAGCTGTCAATTTATACCAGCTAAGGATCTGGCCCCTAATTTGTGAAAATTGACATCTGCTTGAAGATAATTCATGAACAGAAAAAGAGGCTAAATTTGTTTAGTTGTTAGCAGTAAATATTCCCAGAACTCTAAGCATAACTCACTGAGACGCAGGCGAGCTCTGCTGAATGTCATAGAGAGTGAGGAGACACACGTCTGTTTGAAAAATAAGCTGGAAGACTGCAGTAAATTATCCGGGTTGCCTAGAAAAGGTACTTGCATGGTGTCACACCAGCTAACTCCATTGCTAGAAATGTACATTTATCAAATTGTTGCCAATTCTGTCTACACCAGAACTTTGGAGAGCAATGAATTCTGTAAGATTAAGGAATGGTTTTTCCTTTTCCTTTATATCGCTATACATCACAAATTTCTGTTTTAATTTTTGAGTGCGAGTTTGTAGCTCATGAGAGTGATAGTTTCAGCTAGAGCTAGTCATCATACAGGTCCCCAAACACTGATTTGACCACCACCTCTTGCCACATGTTCACTGATCTCAAAATCTGACACAAAGACACACACACATACATTGGAATTACAAAAAAACAGGGTGTGATCTCAGAAGCTCTCTCTCTCTCTGCCTCCCCACACATGTATCTCAAACTCTTGGAATGAAGCCACAAAGTAAGTTATAGAAAGTGGCATCCTTAACTCTACATTTCCTGGTGGTTGTAGGTTTACGCTGAACCATTTGTTACTTTTGTTTCTTCAAATTCTGAAGGGCAGGATAGCAGCAGGAAACCTAGAATTAATTTTAGAAAAAAGAATGAAGATGCAGAGGTGGGAGTGGGGATATCTGGTAGTGAAGGAAGGGTAACATAGTTTATGACATTCGTAACAGATTCTTTAAAATAATATAGTGAAAAGTCTAGAGATTGGAGCTAGCCTGAAATTTTCTTTTTTAGACTGTGCCAAAGTCAGACAAAATTCCATGGAAGTTAATGAAGTATGCACCTGGGATATGGCTCACTGCAATTATTAGCTATTTAGACGGATGGACGGTATCCTTATTCACATGGCAATCATCTTGCTTGTTTCTCTTTTCAAAACT
This sequence comes from Mauremys mutica, assembly GCF_020497125.1. NCBI lineage: Eukaryota > Metazoa > Chordata > Testudines > Geoemydidae > Mauremys > Mauremys mutica. The sequence goes on along the minus strand of NC_059072.1, from coordinate 107,025,842 downwards.
AAAACATGAATAATGAGGTCCAAATCTACAAACTACATGGAAGCATACATTTGAATTATTTGATGTACATGTTTATGAATTTGAAGTGCTCACACAATAAAAAGAAATTCTTGATTGGCTTCAAAATCTTATATTTAAAAAGCTGTGTAACCTCTTAATCCTACACAAAATGAAGAGTAAACTGAAAGAACACAGGTTGTGTGGTGCAGAGAATTAATCCACTTTCTGTAATCTATGGAGACAAGTTAAATGTAGTCTAGGCCAGAGTCACATAGTTAATCAAGTTAATGACATTAACCTAGGAGTCAATGGCTTGTCAGTCACAGCACCAAATACTTTTAGACTTCATAGTCAATTTTCAAGAGAGACCCAGAAGTATGGCTTGGCTCCATCTCTGCAGCATGCCCCTGCTGGCACAACATGATGCTGCAGGCATGCCACCTAGGGTTGCCACCATAGGTGCTGGAACTAATGGTTCTGGGGGTGCGGCTGCACCCCCTGGCTTGAAGTGGTTTCCATCATATATAGGCTTTACAGTTTGGTTCAATGGCTTTCAGCATCCCCACTATACAAATTGTTCCAGCACCCCTGGTTGCCCCCTGTCCAGGTTTTCCCAGGATCATCCTTTTCTTGAGTTAGCTGTCCTGGGAAAGCTGTATGGTGCTCAGTACACACTGCCAGCTGTCCAGTTTCATGGGACTGGGCTCACCCTAGATGTCCCATTGTTTTTTTTAACCTCAGAAATGGCAACCCTAATGTCACCCTCAGCTCCCTCTTGCTTCTCTCAACTAACTTGTTCACATCCTAAAGTCATATTCCCCTTCCTGGTGTCCAGTTTATTGAGTCTTTATAAATATACAGTTTCCTTTAGTCTCTCGGGTTCAAATCCTTCTCTCTGGTTAAAGGATTCCACAGTCCTCCTTTGTGGAGCTATGCAGTACTTCTCCCTTGGTAGCCCTCCTGCAATGGTTCAAGTCATCTTCACCAGCCCACGAGCAGGCAGGTTCTAGCATTGCTGCTCAGTGCCTCAAATCTCCTGACTCTTCAGTGGCTTCTGTTCAGGGCCGGCTTTAGGAAGTGCGGGGCCCAATTCGAGCAGTTTCGACGGGGCCCCGCAGGGATGACAAAAAAAAACAAAAAACAACCCCACACATGTAAAAAAACACATGGGGCTTGTACTCACCGGGCAGTGCTCCGAGTCTTCGGCGGCACTTCGGCAGCGGGTCCTTCACTCGCTCCAGGTCTTCGGTGGCACTGAAGGACCCGCCGCTGAAGTGCCGCCAAAGACCCAGAGCAAGCGAAGGACCCGCCGCCGAAGTGCTGCTGAAGACACAGAGCACCACCAGGTGAGTAAAAATTAAAAAGGAGCCTCTAGCCAGGGAAGAGATTCACACTGGGCGCAGGGCCCTCTTAGGTGCGGGGCCTGATTCTGGGGAATTGGTGGAATTGGCCTAAAGCCGGCCCTGCTTCTGTTTTTATCACCATCACACCAGGCATGATTTTAGCCACATGACCTGCCTGTCATTGGATTGCTGATTTTCTCCACCTAGGGAAGTGAGTTAAGTGTGTCATAGTTGGGGCTAGACCCAGCATCCTTTAAAAGACCAGTCACCCTTTGACACAGTCTCATTGAAAAGCTCACAAAAGCCTGGATGAAAAGACTTTTAGTGACTTCAATGTGCTTTAGATCAGGCCTATAGATTTAATGGGGGCAGAACTGCAGCCTTGGAAAAATTGTCATAAATCAAGTCAAGTCATAAATCAAGTGTCCAGGCTGTTCTGCATGTTGCTATCGATTCCCACCTGTGACATGGCAGTGACAGGAGTCCAAATGTTGGGCAAAGATACAAAAGGATGATGACAAGGAAAAAGTAGTACAAGATACTTAAATTAAACACTAAGCCCATTTGTATAGGTTTCTTTCTTTTTCTCTCTGTTGCTTATAATTCCATTTAGAAGCCTGAAAAAAAATTCTGCTGGGAACTTTCTCCCTTCCCATTTAACATATATTCGATCTTTCCATATGTTTGTCATAGGACATGACATAAACACAACTCTATTTGTTTACTCCCTAGTTAGTGCAGCCCAATCATTGACAACAAAAGCAATATAGACTTATATATGATACAGTGTATGAACCTGCACTCAGAGCCCCCGGGAGCCATTTCACATATTTCTGGAATGTTTATTAGTTAACTTCTGCTGCAGAACAAAAGCACTGAGTTTGGGTAGGTCCTACATGAGAAACAGTGACCATTTAAAAATAAATCTTGGTGGAACTAAGAGTGTTTTACTTTGCTTACGGTAAATATGTAAAATCTTAAAGATATTCTTTGCCAAAAATAATTTTAATCGGATAATATGTTGATCCTAAACTACTTCCCCTTTCAAAAGTATGTGATATAATTTTTTAACACATAAATAAAGAAGAGCTCTGTGTGGCTTGAAAGGTTGCCTCTCTGACCAACAAAAGTTGGTCCAATAAAAGACGTTACCTCACCCACCTTGTCTCTCTACTATCCTGGGACCAAGACAGCTACAACTACATTGCATACATTCTCTAACCCTTTTGTTGTGATGTAAATAACACACAATAGTAAAAACAGGGCAGCACACAGTTTACATGGGATGGAGGAAAAGTTGAATCTGTTACAATTGATGCTTTTTTTCTTCCTAAGAACAAGTGTGTCCTCAATTTCCAAACAAAAACAAAATAAAGTCCATTTTGAAAAGGCGGAAAACTGAGCAGTAAGTGCTTGGGGAGAAAAGTGTCCACAATAACTGCTGTATGATAATCTCTGCTAAAGACTTAATCAGCTTCTGTAGCAGCTTGGGCTATTTATTCTGCAAGTGCTTTAAGAGGGCTTGTTTCTATGAGAAACCATGCTAATCTCTTCTATTTCACTTTTATTTATTTGTTTATTCATTGGTAACCAGAGTGACTAAGTATTGAAGTGGGGTTGTGTCTAGTGAAGTGTTAGCTCTTCTACCCCATCCCTTCTCCTCCCACAGCCCAAAGAGGGTGCAAAATCCACAGCTACAGAGGGTCCTGAAACAGGGAGTAGGGAAGCAGAATGCAGTGGAGAGGGATATATATATAGAAAGGCTGTGGTGCAATGATTCTGCTTCCACCAATGCCATCTCAATTAGCCCCTGTGGCAGAAAAAAGGCGGGACTGTAGGCAGCCATGTTACAATCCCTGACTAAAGATAATGATTACATTTTTCATCATTGAAGAATCTTCCATTTTAGGATCTCAAAGCATGAATGAAGTCGCCTCCCACCAGCCCTATGAGGTAGGAAGGCATTTACCGGTTATGTAGATGGGGAAAATGAGGTAAGATTTTTAAAAGTGACAGGTAAATTGGGAGGGAAGGTTTTTTTGAGTGCCCAACTTGAAAGAGTTTGAAAAGGCCTGATTGTCAGAGGGTGGGGGCTCAGCACTTACTGAAAGCCAGGTCCCTTTCAAGTTGGGTACCCAACCTCAAGAGACTCTTGAAAAATCTTGGACTTACCCAAGATCATACAGTGATTCAGTGGCAGGAATGAAAACCAGATCCCAATCCTCATTCCTGTGCTTTTTCCATCTCCCTATATGTTTCCTCTCTTTAATTCAAATAAGACTAATATGAACCAAAGTACATAATCTTTGGCCATGTTCTTTGAATCCTAGTCTGTCCCCCTGGCACACTGTGTTGTCTGTTTACTGCACCCAGCACCTCTTGCTCTTCTTGGAGAGGAAATGCTACGTGTGAGTGAATGGATTCAGTGGGGCAGTGGGCCTGGCAGCATGAGGTGAGGGGGTGTAATTCATATAACCAAATGTTATTCCCAGTGTTGGACTGATATTGTCAATGGAGCTGGCAGCTGGTAGAAACATAAATCCTGTGTTAACTTCAATTTCCATGAGAAAGACAGAAAAATAGTATCATTGACTAATGGAACAGGACAAAATCAGTTAAGGGCTAAATTAATCTTCGAGCTTTGAGGAGGAATTTATAATCAGAGAGAGCAAGAAATAAAAACTACATTAAAATACTTGAGTAGTATCCCGCCAGCTAAGTTTATTAGTATTCTGCCATGAAGTAGGGAGCAATAAAAGTTACTGCAAAGTCCAACACAAAGCTCTCTGGTGTTGGAAGAGTCCTATTCTGTGAATCTTGAGCCTCTTCCCTATCAAATCCTATGGCTATATTCCAAAAAGGGATGGATAATTTTATGGCCATTAATAATATTTCTATTTATGCCTATGGTAATATGTATCCTAACAGAAGTAGGAGAGTTTGAGTTGGTCATTAGCAGGAATCAGGAAGGAATATTGCTCTCAAGATAAGGTACTGCACCACTGGCCAGATGTATATTTATTTATAGGCATCTCTACGGGGATCATCACCATAGATTTTTTAAAACCTCACAAACATTAACAAATTAAACCTCAACATCCTTATGAGGTAGAGAAGCATTACTATCCTCCATTTTACAAATGGGGAAACACAGGCACAGAGAGATAAAATGACTACGCCAAGGACAGTTAGTCCATGGCAGTGCCAGGAATAAAAGCCAGATTCCTCAGCCCCCAAGCACAATTCCTCCATTTTGTGCTGTTGTGCCTTTCTCTGAGACTTCAACACTTAGCTACTGCCAGAAGTGTAATACTGGACTAGAGAAACCAAGGTCTGATATGCAGTAGCAAATGCTGTGGATGTTCCTACATTTCTATCACTGAATCCTGGCTCCATTCTTTACAGCTGTCTTATAAAAACTCAGTCTAACTTGAAAGTCCCTGGACAACCTGTTGTCATTACGAGCCTCATGACACCTGGTATAATTTTTAAAAGAATGCTTGTTAAAGATAATGCCGTTTATCTGCCATATATCGTCTGTATTTTTGTCACACTTTAAAAAAAACAAAAACGTATTTGATGCATTTGACTGAAAACAGGAGCTTTTTCAGCTTCAGTGCTGATTTCCCACCTCTGCTTGTGACATCATATTTGGTTGCTATGGAGACTACTACTCTTGCTTCTAAATAAATCGTATTTCTAAGTTCTACAAAGGGGCATCATTGCTCTGTAAGAATAATTGTTCTGTAAGTCCCTCCCCGGCCCCCCATTTTCTGCAGCACATCTGTCCAGGATGGTTACCCTGCAACTCACCATCACTCTCTTTGCCCATCTGCTCCACAAGCTTTAATAAAAAGGAAACAATAATGTACTTACACTACTGGGGTATAAAAGTGGCAGCGGCAGCAGCAGAAGTGGAATGAGCACAACGAGCAGCAGGTTTCTGGCCCTGAGGAGCTCCTTCACCAGTGCCATAATGCTTCACTTCCTGGTTACTCTTCTTCTTGGATTTGTCCTTGTTTTCCTCAGATGCTTCTACTTCAGCTCCAGCTCCTTCTTCAGCTTTTCCCTGATGTCTCGGAACGAGTTCTGACTGCACTGTGTCAACTCCTTTCCCCACCTTCCTGCCCCCGAAATTTCTTTGTTAATAGATTTATTCTTTTTCTGTTATATTTTTAAAGAAACACTATCAAATTTGCTAACCTTTTTATCAGGTTTATGTAGGGCTTACTAACATATCCTTATGATTCTCACACCATAACCTACAGAGGTTTGCAAACTGGAGCATAGTGGTCTTTCTGGTATTGGTGTTTTTATTCAGAATCAGGGAAGTTGCTGCATTGCCTTCTCATCCCTGTTTTATAAAGCTTCTGTTCCTTCCATCATCTGGTTTTCAGTGATGTAAGTCTTGCTTTTGGTAAATGAAATCTAATACCAGCATAACCACCCCCGGTATGCTCTAAAGTCTCTCTTCACTAATACTATAGCCTGAGTTTTCCAATACTTGATTTCTTTTCTTCCTGGGAAATTGCTAGTAGCAACAGTTTACAGTTTAAAGCACTGAAGGAAAGACGTAGTATTCTTTTTTAAAGTCTTTCTGCTTTTGATGATGTGCTTTGTTCAGATTTCTTCCTTATAATTTTCTTTTCGACTTTGAATTTACCTTTCCCCTACTTTTTCTTCAGCCTGGAATTCACAGGGTGGCAGTACTTGCAAAGATTATCCTCAGTCTCAAGATAGAAAAACTTGTTAAAAAGGCTTGTCCAACTATAATTCGCCAGTAAGGAGGATGGAAAATGGTAGAACCTCCACCCACCATCCAAAAGCCAATCAGGATGCTTGAGAAGACAAACAACCTCCCCTCACAAAGAAAGGCTGTTTTAGTTGCTGAACAGTGTGATTAGTTCAAGGCCTAGGAGCTGCTGATAAATAAACAAACATTGTTTTCTATAGAACATACTTTCTCTTTCATGATCACTGTTGCTTCTTTCATGGGGGCTATTAATTTAGAAGGGGTGTGCTGCAATCTGTGCCTATGTACACACTAACATCAGCCAGACTCCATGGAAATCAGACGCAAATTCAGGACCTAATGCTCCCCAACCACGGGGTTCTAATGGCTTAGCTCATCCATAGGCTGCAGGGATCCATGAGGGTGTACATCTCAAGCATCCAGAATTTCCTGGGCAACCACACAGTAGATACAGTTTTTTTGGAGTCATGTTCCAAAATAGGTTCAAATTGTGCAACATCTGCTCCATCTACCCTGGACACCAATCAGGCCTGCTGGCAGCCTGGGAAAAAACGTTGCTGTACAGGCTGAGCCCAGACAGCTGTATGTGCACCTCGACTGATGGCTGCAGCAGGGCTGGCTGGGTGTGAGCTCCCGCTGGCAAGCGAAAGGGCTGGATCAGCCCAACCAATAGCAAAGACAAATTATTTCTCCTCCGGTGCTCTCCCATTACCACCCATAGGCTTGGAATTACTCAGGTCCCCACAGCTGCAGCCCCCTAACACTGATGCCTGAATAAGGGAATTGGAGCTGAAGGACACAGATGGGAAAAGTGGCAACAATGAAGAGAGATGGGCTTGTGAAGGGAGACTGGAGGCAAAGAAAGGATATTTGCGTATAAGATTAAAAATGAAGTCTCTCCCTTTGCCCCTCTTTGAGGTCATTATTATCCCTATTTCCCCCACATTGGAGCACTGGGAATCTGAGAGGTAGGCACAGTCTGGTCAAGAATTAAAAACATAGAGTCACGTTCTCCACTGCCTTGCACCTGTGTTGTCAACCACACCTGTGCAAAGTGGATGTAAAAAGCCACCATTCTGACATGGCAGAAGGTAAGTCACTACACAAAATGCAGGGAAGTGGAGAATATGGCCTACAGGAGCAGCCTTCAGGGCGGGTGGGTGGAATAAATCCAGAATTATAAGTGATGCTGCAGTGAAATATTCACTTCTTGCTGCTGTGGCCCATGTGCTAAGGAGAACACATCTGAAGTTGCCATAAGTGTCTTTAACTCCATTGGATCATGAAGCTACCACAAGGGAGCAGTGTTTCACTCCATGACAGTTTGTTCGTGTATGACTGAGGGTATGGCATAAAACTCTCTTAAGGACAGTGGGTCTTTGTCACACTAGAGAAGCAATGAGTTTGTGTGTAAGTCACAGTCTGTGAGTATGAGACCAAGGTAGGGAGAGCCAAAAAATTCCTGGCTTTAAACAAGTTATGCTAGAAAGAGCTTGGGAATAAAGATGACAATAGTGCTTACTTCTCTCCCCAGAAGATCAGACAATCTGTGCACATGTCTGAGCGAGTCTAGGAGAGATATTGTGCCAGGATGGCTTTCCTGAATCAGAGTGCTCCACTGCACTGAACTCCATGCTCCACCCTCTCTCCTAGCTGAAGGAAAAGAAGGGAACTCTACTTCTTATCTCTTACCTCCTCCTTTCCAAAACAAGGGACCATATGCCCTTCTCTGTTCTACCCTGGCTCCTATGCACGACTCTGTATCCTTTGCCTGGGGGAAAGATAGATATCCCATGGGGCTATTGATCCATTTGCTCGGTGCTTTCCACTCTGGCAGAGAACTGTGAGCACCAAATGTCTTGCAATGAACAATGGTGTCTTTTACACCAACAGGCCACAAACATTTTTGGTGAAACATTGTGGGCTGCTGAAAACTTGTGTGGCCAATCACTAGGCTATTCTTATTGTAAGGGGAAAGAGATCCAGCTACTAGAATTATCCCGATGTCCTGGCAGTGTGGTTATCAAAGCTGGTAGAAACATTTTCCACAGAGTAATTTTCTATCAGAAAATGCAGTTTGATTGAAATCAAAATATTTGGTGGAAACATGTTGATTTCAACAACATTTCTGATGGAAGACCATGGAGATGATTAATTTCATTTTGGTAATGTTGAAATATTTAGTTTCAATAAGGCAAAAACAGTCTTGTTTCATTTTTTGCTATTATATTAATTTTAATATTTACATCTGTATATTATATTTAATATTTTATATTACAACGTTGCAACATGAAAATGAAATTTGTTTACCTTTTTGAAACAATTACAAATGAAAACGAGTTTCTAAGTGTTGGAGTTTCCCAATGAACAGAAATCCCGTTTCCTGCCCATCTCTAATGGTTATGCTTTGTGGGGATGGAGCTCCACAGATTGAAAGATATCCAGCGACTGAGAGCATGCTGCAGGGTAGTTAAATAGCAAATCAGCTCCTGAAATAAGGGCATGTTACATCTGCAAGTTACCACATATCCTCAGTGGAGTTACTTCCTTTAACAAATGCACCAAACAGTCAAGTAGTTCTCGATTATAGTTTTATTATTTCATTAATGATTCTGTATTAAATAAACTTGGGCAATGTGAGTGACACAATAGTATTTCTCTTTTGTTACATTATCCACAGAAATTGGGCCAGAAGGGAGGGGATAACAAGCCTGAAAAGACTTAATTTAACAGTGAAGAAATAAAGATAATTTGTAAAGTACAGTAATCCACGGGGAATGGTAGAGGATGTTCTGAGCAATGTTTGTACTGATCATTTTCTGAGGGGCTTATGATGAACCTTGTATGCAGTACAGTACCACCAGCTGTGAGAGAGACCTCTCTGTGTAGCCAATTCTACTTCATACTTATTGCCTCAGTCCTGCTTGTTGTCACAGTAAGGAAGAACATAGCACCACTGGCCTGTGGCGGGAGCACCTGAATGCTCTGGTTCCAGTCTCTCCCAGCAGATATCACTCTAGGGAATGGAATAGGAGCACAGAGTAAAAGCAGGATGAACACTCATGGTAATTACCCTCCATGAGTAAATTAATTATATGACAGGGTAATTTTAAAAAGGAAAAAACAGACCGTTTGTGTTTGCGTTTAAGAAATAAGGCACATATGGGTGCTCCCCTCTACTCGCATTCCACGCCACTCTGGAAAAAGAGAGTAATCCACAAGATTGTGAAATATGGGAGGGTGGTTTCCCAGAACGGTGCAGAAGAGACATTACACATGGGACATCTGCTGGCCTGCTTTGGTGGTGGGAGTTTGGGAAAGGGCATTCTGGAAGACTGACGTCCTTTTCGGGGAAGCGTTAATTAATAAAGGTTGTATCATATGGTAGTTTGGCTAGCAATGAGTTGTGTTGCTCCGGGCACAGGAGTGGAAGGTATGTATTGCTTTTCATTTGGAACGTTTCTGTTAGATGTGTTAAGTGTAGGCCAGTTTTAAAGGATGCACAACGTGGTGTTTTGGGTATGAATACTCTTTCACACATGAACACAATTAGCTACACCTGTTTTTAAAGATGTCTCAGACTTGCCATTATAAAACTCTATTTTCAGTTGTTTATAACTTTGCAAAACTCTAAAGAGCACGAGCAGGCAAGGTCATACACCAGCTGAGGACTGCCAGAGCACACTGTGCTCTGATAACTCCCCCTGCTTGCCCTTGACTGTCCCTAACACCCTGTCTGCAGTGCAAGCTGCAGAGAGGGAAGTGTAGGAGGTGGCTCTGCTGGCTCCACATTTACTGGGAAATCACCCACCTAGTGGAATATCCCCACAATAAGGGACTTGCAGGCAAATTCTGCACAGCCTGAGTGATGCAAACGGAGCAGTGTGGGGCTCAGAGTCTGGCCCTTCAAATCTAAACTATTTCCCTGGCCGGTTTTGGTTTGGGCCTGTCTCTATTTATAAACTTTAGACAGTGAAGTAAAGTGGATGATTAAAGAGAGAAAGACTGAGTGTAGTGTGTGAGAGTCAATGAGAGAGAGCACAGGTGCAAATATTAAGGGGGTAACAGCTTTTCAGAAGTGCTCAGATACTACTGTGAGACATGCTAGAAATATCGGACATAGGTAGATAAACAGCATTAGTATAACCTGTTTTAAATCTTAGGACATTGTCACTAGAACAGGTTGAACTGTTCATTGCAAATAATTTCTCTGATGAATACCTTTCCTCTGTCCATGAATTATCCATAAAAGTCCTGATTTTTTACACCCTTCACAAACTTCAGAGAAGTTCTGAACCGGGAGACTAGTTCAGTGACTTTGAGTTATAGGGACAAGCTGAAAAATGTGTAATTGTTAAATTAATTTAAGCTCTGATCCTGGAGTTGACTCCACATGGACAGATAGTTGCAGGCTCAGAGACGTGCAAATAAGGGAAGGACCTTTATAGACTGGCTGTGAGAGCTCTTCTGGGGAGAATGCACACACAGATAACTATGTGTCCTTCCACAAACAAACATTCTTGTGAATAAAAACTGGCTCAACCCAATGTATGTGAACAAGAGATTAAAATAGTTTGCCAATACCTGGGAAGCAAGTCAGCTAGTTTGATTTACAAGAATATTGATGATTTTACTCTTGCCAAAGCCTCCAAGCTCTAATTGCCACGACTCTTCTTCATTTTATAGTGGGCCTCTCTCTCTCTCTCTCTCTTTCTCTTTCTCTCTTTTTACACCCCATTTCTAGCCAGGAAGGTAGCATTCCCCAGCACATTCTCCTTCTGAGCTTGCTGTGCAAAGTAGTTACCAGAGCATACTCCCCTTCACCCCCAAGATAGATCAAGCCCAAATCATCTCAGACATAAAGCCATTAACTTCGTTGATATTACACCAGGGATGAACTTGTTTAATGCAACTTCAAAATATCTACTACTTTCCAAAACAGGAAATGGGTTTCTAAAACTTCCCCCCAAACTTGCCAGATGAACATGCTCTTCCTTTATCCTTTGGGAATAACTTTAAATATGTATATATAATATAAATATTCCCTTCTACCTCAGTAATAAAACATTCTTCTTTGCCCACATGAGAATGGATGCCAGGGACTGAAGCAGACAAGATGTTTTTCCTATTTAACATGTTTCTATAACAGGATCCCACTAGGGGGAGCTAGAGAATAAAGAATCCTTAACTACGCCTAGACAAATTGTTTACAGAATAAAGTGGTGGACGTGCTATGTGTCCCCTTCTCATCAGAGCTTGTTGCATTCTTGGTGTATAAATTCCTTCAGTGCAGTGGCTTTTTGCTGCATGAGAACATCAAGTCATGCTTCAGGGCCTTGTAGAGACTGATGAAGGATTCGGCCCAAGAGTCTTTCTGGTGCTTCCGAGATCGAGCTGCCCTGTAAGCTGTGTAGACCATGGTCAAAACTGTCCTTTCAAAATCTTCTTTCTTTAGGACCCTCGGGTAGTCAGACAGTCTGGCACTCAGCCGACGAATCTCTGTGATGCTCTTGGGGATAATGTCATTGCAGACAGTGTCAAATTCTTTGGCCTTCCTCAGCGAAGCCAGCTCCTCGTCTTTTATGGAGAGCCTCAGATTTTTGTCAATTTCAATCTCAGCTAAAAGAAACTGGTACAAAATCAGAACACAGAAAGCTATTTATCCTCTGAGCATCTATATATAGAGTAAACATTAATTTAGAGTTTGTTCTTATTTCTTTTTCTTGGTAAAATGCAAGCAAAGAACTAAGCCACGGTAGAGTAAAAAGACACTGTTCAAGTTGCCCTCTAATATTCCACCACTGCACCTTAATTCCTGCCCTTCCAGTTCTGGGGCCACTACACTGTGTTACCAACACATATTAATACTGGCCTATGATACCCTTCCTTTTACAGTTCAGGATCTTTTCTAGTCATGCTGAACTATGGCAGATCATGCAGTGGCTTTGCAATGTATACTAGGGTCAAAGCACCAAAATCATTTTCAAATGTGGCCTGAACAGAGGATTTGAGCCTGCTCTGTACAGGTGAAATAGTCGTGCTGTCCCGGGAGGTTTGTTTTTCATTTTGATTCCTTGGCACTGCCAGGCATGGTGCTATGCTGCTAAGCATTGATTCGTTTGGCACTGATGCTTTGGATCAAGGAATCAAAATGGCACCATATGGTTACCGGTTAGGGGGCAGAAGATGGGGTATGTTCAGGGGGGGGCATTGGCTCTGGATCTTGCCCTCCCTGTTGGTCCAACAGAAGTCACATCTATTGAACTCCAGGTGCCAATGTCAGGTTTACCCATGGGCTGAAGGGACGTCATTTCTTGGGAAGTTTTGTTTGTTTGTTTTAAATCAGTTCACTTTGAATTGAGGGTTTCTCAAATTTAGGTATATTTTAATTTATTGAATGTACATGTATGTAGAATCTGAAATAGAGATATTTTATACTTTAAAAAGTATATACATCTCCAATCCCTCTCTGTTTGATACCAACAGTGGGCTACTAACCATAAGGGACTGCACAGTGGTCAGTAACTCAGGTTTGAGGCTGGGGCAGAGCTCAGAGATAGGGTGAAATGGGGAGGCTGTGATGAATGGGAAACAATGACACTATTCCGGTATAGAGACAGAAGGGTGCCCATTGCCCCAACATACTGAACCTCAAAAAGCATGTTCACATCATCCAGCGAGTTCTGCAGCACCGGGCTCACGGGGGCAGATGATGACCATCTCTTAAACCGCTGAGCATCTGGGAAAAGCATGGCTGGAAAAATAATCAACAGGAAGAGAGACTTAAGCGAGTGGCACACACTAAGGGAGCCAAGGACATTTCAGTATCAGCTTTAACCAATGTACAGGCTGATGCAGAAAATATATTGTGGGAAACAACCTTGCACTGGGCAAGAAAATTGACTCCTTGGGTTGTAAGCTTTTATTGGAGTATAACCTTGTTGGGGTAAGGGCCAGCTTGTTGTTCTGTGTCTGTACAGTGCCTACCACAATGGGGTCCAGAGTCCAGGAGTGGAGCTCCTAAGCACTACCGCAATACAAATAATATGACCTAGAGGTTTTCTCTCTGATTCAGGACCAGAAAGGAGCCTCATTTTGAGAATCTAATACTGTCACAGGGAAAGGACAGATCACCCTGTTAGTCACATATAGTCAGGAAGTCACTCAACCCTTGTTTTATTGCTCAGACTCCACCTATGGTAACTGTAAGGGGAGGTTATACAGCCTCCTTGCAGGCTACAGCTGAGTCTGTTGGCATGGTCAGAGTGCCATGTCTATGATATAGCCAGGGTTGAAAGGACTAGATTGCTTTTCGTAGAATATCAGGGTTGGAAGGGACCTCAGGAGATCATCTAGTCCAACCCCGTTCTCAAAGCAGGACCAATCCCTAACTAAATCCCCAAATGGCCCCCTCAAAGATTGAACTTGGAAATCCTGGGTTTAGCAGGCCAATGCTCAAACCACTGAGCTATCCCTCCCCCCATATTGGTAAGTGTTGATTTCACTGTACACACACAACTAACAAAACATATTTCCATCAACAGCAATCAAAATGTACAGACAGACAAAGTTAGAAAAATGTTGCTTTGAGAACTTATTCCAGTTTGATTTCAGGATATTTACATTGTATATTTTGACAGATGATCTTAACAATTTGTGTTTTAACAGTTACAAATCTTTAACTTTTTGAATCTCCATTTTTGTCCTGTATTATTTTCTGATTCCCCCTGTTGTCTGACCCCTCCGCTCCCTGGTGGTAAAGTCCTGCAAATGTAAAGATTTAAAATGAAGAAAAAAAATTAAAAATGCTTAAAATCTATAATTTCCCACAATTGTGTACATTTAAATCAATATATTACTTTTAAAATAAATGTTTAAACATAAACATCGAGCTTATCTGTCAACATTCTGAAAAAATAAAAATTGAATTCTTCCAAGCCTAGATATATCTAATATGAACTTATCTATGGATATGTCTGTTTAGTAATTCAAACTTTAATCACTAGGCCATTAAAATGTTAATGGCCAAGCAGCTGGCAGAGATCCAGTCAAAATAATGACGATTCATTCATAACTTTTTAAGCATCCTTTCCATGGAAACTGCCCCATGCATAGAAACATCTATACAGGTGTGAAATTTTGTATTCTTAAATTTTCCCTATGTTGTGGAACAGGTGATCAAAGTATCCTAAGATATTGCTGTAATACTTAAAAACACAGCTATTTTTATTTGAATGAGTGGATGGATATTTTATCTTTTAATTTCCAAGTTTCCAGGGGAAAACAAAATCTATTATAACCATGTATATTTTCAGACTAATCACTACTTACAATTCAAAGTTAGAGGGGGATAGAAAATAGATTGAAATTCTGGACAGATCGATTTCTATAGAATCACTTGTCTCTGTAATAGTGCCTTATATCTATAACTATCTCCCAGGCACTATACAAATTATGTATATATAGACATCACTTATCCCCCACGGAAATGCAACTGCTATTTAACAGTGACACTGTACAACAGCTTTTGATAAAGGAAGTGAAGGATGATAGTGCCAGCTGAAAGTGCATAGGGAGAATTTAGGTGGGTGGATTATTACATTGGAATCTAGCTAAGAATGATCAATACCTTTATTTTACAACTCATCCAGAAGACATCACTTCCATGAGCAAGACCCTCTCGATGTTAGGAAATTGGCACAGTGCTGACCTAAAGGCATGGCTACACTTGCAGATGTAGAGCGCTGTGAGTTAAACCCGCCTTTGTCAAGCGCAGTAGGGAAAAGCGCTGCTGTCTGTCCACACTGACAGCTGCAAGCACACTGGAGTGACCAAACTTGTGGCACTTGAAGCGGCATTGGGAACGGTGCATTATGGGCAGCTATCCCAGCATGAAAGTGACTGCAAAGTGCTTTTCAAATGGGATGGTGTGGGGTGGAGTGTGACAGGGAATGTGTTGTGTGTATGTGGGGGGGCGAGTGAGTGGGTTTTTGGGGTGCTGAGAGTGTGTCAGCATGCTGTCCTGTAAGTTCAGACCCCCCTCCCCGCCTCTCTCTCACTCACTCAAAGCAAACAGTAAATGTTTGCTTTTTCTTGGATCTGATAAGCAGCCGGGTTCTCCAAAAGGGAGCTTTCAAAGGGCATTTCCACATTCCTGCAGCCGATTTCACAACAGTGACAAGACTGACTACTTGACTTAAGGGGATTGTGAGACGTTTCCGGAGGCTGATTGCAGCACAGTAATGCAACAGCTCGTTCACACTGGTGCCGTGGTGCTCCAGCAGGGGGCGCAGCAAACGTTATTCCACTCGCCAAGGTGGAGTACAGCAGGGCCGTAGCTGTGGAGTCAGAGTGCTCTACGTGCCTTGCCAGTGTGGACAGGGAGTGAGCTAGGGTGCCCGGGGCTGCTTTATTGCACTGTAACTCGCAAGTGTAGCTAAGGCCTAAAGTATGTCTACACTTTGAACTGGGGGGTGTAATTCTCAGCTTGGGGAGACATACTCACGCTAGCTCTGATCTAGTGAGCACACTGAAAATAGAGTGTAGCTGCAGGGGTGAGAGCAGCAGGAGGGACTAGCTTCCCTGAGGGTGTGTATATATATAGGGTGGCTAACCCCTCTCACCTCTTGTGTCACGGTGGCTACATTCTATCTTTAAGCATGCTAGCTTGATCAGAGCTAGCATGGGTATATCTCCTCAAGCTGGAATTTTCACCCCCAGTTTGAAGTGTAGACACATCCTTAGAAAAGTGCCTCTTACTGAATTACTAGCTGCACTTCCTGATGTTTTCCTATCCAATAACTGACCAGGATGACATTGCTTAGTAGGCTGTGAGATTTGATGGGGCCAAGGCCTGAACATGATACATACAAGCCTCTTGTTTGCAAATGTATTTAGAGAATACAAACCCCTCTATACGGGCCAGGTTTGCATGAACTCTCTGAACTGTTCACCTGGCCCCAAATACAGATATTAAACCTTTGCTACAGTTCTTAGAAATTTTTTTCTATCTTCATAAACTTTGTGTTCCTTTTTTGCATTTTTATTTTTTCTTGCTCAGCATTTTAATTCAATCCCTAACCACCCTCATCTTCCAACACACCCACACCCACACACACGCACGCACACACACACACACACACACACTTTAAATTCTCTTAACCCCAGTGATTTACATTTCCTTCAGGGTTTGTGTATGTATTTACAGAAAGCGATTTCTGATTTCATTTACTCAGTGTTTATGAGCTTGTAAATTTAGCACAAACATCAAGATGGGGAAAGATTTGCAGCCAGCCAGTCACAAGAAAGTCTGAATTTAATTATTATAAACTCATCTAGAAACTTTTCTGCTGACTTGACTTCCTCCTACACTTACAGCTTTGACATGAGTTACCTGTGCAATATCAAAGAATAGCACAGGACTATTTGTATGACTTACCATCTCTTTTCCAGTTTTTGCCCCAAAGGAGTTTCCTGTAGTATTACTAGGTATTTATATCATAGTTATATGTATCATTTTATGATGATGATGCAGCTGATTCACATCATCCACAAAAATTGTGATGGTCTGAAGGAAGGGGATTTCTGATCAATGCTGTCATATAATGCCTGATCCAAGAATCATCTAGTCAATGGAGACATTCTTATTGACTCTCCCCCCGGCCCTCCCAATTTCTATTATAGTGCCTAGAGACTACAGCTGAGATCTGGGCCCCGTTGCGCTTGGCCCTATGAAAAACATAATAAGAGATAGTCCCTATCCTGAAAAACCTACAATTTAAATAGACAAGACAGACAAAGAGGTAGGGGATATGACAGACTAACATAAGAGATTCCCAGATCACTTTTCAACAGTGTGTCTTGGCCAACATTCCCCTTCTCACCAAATGCAGGCTCTCAGGGTATCGGTGTGGGTGTGCGCATGCATGGTCTTAGATATTAGAGATGGATGTGCTTTATTTGGTCACCCAGTCCATCCCGCACAAGACTGTTTCATACAGAACATTTCTAAAAAGACACAAGAGATGGAATTGCCACTACTTCCCTCTGAGAACTATCCCACAAGCTTTGATGAAGGCTGCTTCTGCATTAGCCTACTTGGTAACTGCACTGACAACTTGTAACTCATGGTGGGTCACCATTGCTTAGATATTTATATTAGGGGGGAGGGATAGCTTAGTGGTTTGAGCATTAGCCTGCTAAACCCAGGGTGGTGAGTTCAATTCTTGAGGGGGCCACTTAGGGATCTGGGGCAAAAATTGGTCCTGCTAGTGAAGGAAGGGGGCTGGACTCTATGACCTTTCAAAGTCCCTTCCAGTTCTAGGAGATTGGTATATCTCCAATTATTACCTTTATATTTACATATACCACCAAGAGTTAAGCTTGCAATAGTTTCTTTTTTAGTCAGAGACTTTTATATTCAAAATGTTTTCTTAAAGACTGTTTTCTTATTTCTAAAGTAGCCACGCTGGAGGGTCCTGTATTTCATTAGTATTGTGACAAGTATTTTTCTCCCTTTTCCAAAATTCCATTTAGGTTCACTTAAGAACTGGCCCGAACTGACAGATACTTTGATCCGCTTTCAAGTCCAGACTGCTGCTTGCCTTGTTTTCATCCCAGTAGTGACTTGAACACAAAATAAGTATTGAGCAAATCACACAGATACAAAAATCATTCTTTTACTACCATTGTGAATCTTATACATTTATTTCCCTTTCCTTCAGACAAGAAATCATACAAAACCCTATGGATGACACTGGTGAGCACTATGCCAATGTATGTTTATTGCAGGGACAACATAATGCTGTTTCCAGTCTTCAGGGCTGCAAAATAAGAATCTAATCCAAATGGGATCATGACTCAGTGGTAGTTTTTCCCATTCACTTCAATAGGCTTTGGATTATAAAACCCATAAACATTGACCCAATGGGAGTCATTCTTGTGACCTCAGTGGGTTCTGGATCAGACCCTATCTCTCCAAAATGGTGAAACAAGAAGGAAATATTTTATAGATAGCTGTAATAGACAGACATTATCCAAGAGCAGACTGGTTTCTGAAGTTTCCTTTCATACCAACTAATATAGAGAAATGTTATGTTGTTTTTAATCTCAGCGTGATAATGTGCTTGAAACCAATGCATTTTATAAAGTCTCTTTTGGCAGTGCTGTCATGTCCTTCCCCAAGACACACACAGAAAAGCAGGAAGATCTTTTACACTCGGAAGAGTCTCATTTGTTCACTTCACTAAAAATTAAATAATAAGAAAAAAACATGAAGTGCCAAAATCAGCCCTTATTTGTGATAGCCTCTGCTGGAGTAGAAAAGTCTCTAGGGTGGAAATTTATGGCCATGGGAGGTTACCACAAGCTCAGTCTCTCAGGGGGGCTATAGTGAGGCAGTGAGCACTTTGGCAACCGCCACAGTAGGGAGTACCCAACAGAAACAGAACTGTTTTCCCAGTCATAAACCCAAAGGAGGCCAGAAAGAGAAACGCCACATGCTCTCCTTGGAGGTAATTCTCCATTAGAGCACAGTATTTTTTGTTGTTACAGGAGGAGGATGTCTGCAACATCATAAATCAATTTGAATAGAACTGGCCCAAAGTTGTGACAACCTTCCATGCTGCTCTGTTTATCCCCTCTAACTCAGTGAAGCAGTAACAGTTCTGCCTAAATCCTTGCTGGAATGCTCCAAGGAGATAAAATTCCAGGCAGCACTTTAGCATTAGAGTTTGGTTAGATAAAGCAGCTTTCCTACTGCCATTGTCCTAAAGCTGTAACTCTCTACATGTTTCTCAAGGAGGTTTCCTTAGTGCTAACAGCTGAAGATAAATCAGGACTACTTCTAAAGTCACTCCAGACTCCTGGTGATGAAGAGGGGTGGCTTATGCAAAATATATGTCTGCTTAGCCTTAAGACACCCCACATTCCATGCACACACCTGAGCTAGAGTATTATCTCTGATTGTCCATCCATGTCCTCATGTGGTCCCAATGGCAACAATGGACTACCCTAATTTCCCTCCTTAGTCCCCACTAGGAAAGCTGTACTTTGGCTCTACCTCTTGGCCTCCTTGCACCTGTAGCATGGATTGCCAGAGCCTCACAAACAGATGTGGCCAGCAGTGGCCGAAAGAGAGTACACAGAGGTGGGCAGAGCTGGTCAGGGTTTGGGTGGAAGCTGGATGGAGCCCCCAGGAGTTAATTTTCAGTCCTTCAAAATCTAGGGCCAGCCTGGTAGTGGGAAAGGGCATTACTGGTCACAGGTGCCTGATGAGATCTTCCATGTTTTATTGTTTGCTTGAAGTTGTGGCTTTTTGCTGTTTCTGGCTGTCACACAGTGTACAGGGCCATAAATAGAGGGCCATAACCTGGGCCTTGTTCTGTCTGCTTACTGCTCTGGTAGTGCAAGACATGTGGAAAGCCGACTTTGCTGGGTATTTAGGAATTTCCCTGGGATCGTGGAATTTCCAGGTGGCACAGAGTGTAGCTCTCTCTACATCAACCCTCCACCAACCCCAGTGCAGGGGGTGTGCCAGGGCACAGCCTTAGCACTGCTGCTGCAGCTGTGGGTCACCAACAGCCAGAATGGCTCCTTGGGAGCTGTTGCTCCTGGGTGCATATTCTGGCAGCCTGGAGGGCTGCTGTAACTTGCAATGATGACTGTCAGTCCTAGGATCTGGGGAAAAGGGGCACAAAAGTAGCTTAGAGACACCTTTGCCCTCCTCCCCTTGTGTTCCGTGCTGACTGCAGCTCAGCCAATCCTGAGGACTGAGCTGAGAGAGGTTATTTTATTTCCTAGAACAGACTTTCATTGTAAATCAGCATCTTTTTAATTTCAGGTAATCCCAAGCACTTGACAAAGCAAATGAATTGGATACTGGCAGTGCAGTGACGATGCAGGCAAATGCATTAGCCATCATGCACCCAGTAATAGCTCAAAAAGAGCCTGGGATAATAGAACCTATTTGCTTGAGACGATTGCACGGCCGTTCACTGAAGATATTCTCTAGCTTCTTCAGAAGGGCCATGGGGCAGACACCGGAGAAGTTCACAAGAGAATTTCCTTTAGCCGCTCCTCTGAGGTATGTCTAGTAGTTCATTTCACAATTCCCACCCCACTAGTACACTACAGTATTGACATTAGGGATGAGCAGAAATTTTGCTGTGAGACTCAAACTCAGGACATGCTGCTTAAGGCTTTTATCTGACTGTCATCTTTGAATATGCCTGCCTTTGGGGGTTTTGAGTCAGACCCATAATATTTGATGTTTGAAAGTATTATTCTTTTGTTAGAGGAATAGTCATTGTAGTCCTTTTGTTTAGTTATTCCATTAATAGAATAACACCTGATCAGTCAGACTTGGCTCCAGGATTATTGCCACCTCAAGTTAACTGTGAAATATCTGCACCCCACAGCCCTGCAACTGCTCAATCAAGAGTCACTAGATGTTTTGCATCCCTGGGAAACTACCTAGTGTACATCTGTGGCTGAGCTTGCCCTACGCCTGGTGGCAGAAGGGTTGCCTCTTGCTGGGTAGAGTGGTATTGGCCCATGAGGGATGTTCAGCAGGCAGTGAAGGAAGTAATGAAATCCACCAAGATCATGGTGACTGGATCTGTATTAATAAGAGATGAGCAGACTTGTTTGCAATATTCCCATCCTTCCTTACTTCTTGGCCAGCACTTCCATTGACCCCAGAAGGATGCATGTTCCCACAGGGTGTTTGGAAAATGCATGCAGAACACATGCAATTGGCTGTCAGGCCAGGACCTGAACTTTGCCTGACCGGCATTGCCAGGGGCGGCTCTACCCATTTCGCTGCTCCAAGCACGGCGGCACACCGCGGGGGACGCTCTGCCAGTCGCCAGTCCCGCAGCTCCGGTGGACCTCCCACAGACGTGCCTGAGGAGGGTCCGCTGGTCCCGCGGCTCTGGTGGACCTCCCGCAGACGTGCCTGCGGATGCTCCACCGAAGACGCGGGACCAGCGGACCCTCCGCAGGGACGCCTGCGGGAGGTCCACCGGAGCCGCCTGCTGCTCTCCCGGCAACCGGCAGAGTGCCCCCCGCGGCATGCCGCCCCAAGCATGCGCTTGGCGTGCTGGAGCCTGGAGCCACCCCTGAGCATTGCAATGGAGTGTGGTCAGGCATAGCTTCTTTTTAGTTCTTGCCATTTTGACTTCTCTATCAAAAATCCGAGGTTAAAAATGATTTAATACTAACCCATCATCAAGAGAAATGGGGAGAGAAACTGCTGGAGGAGGGATAGAAATAAGGGAAAGAAAGAAAAGATCATTTGGATTGAACCATAAAGACAAGAAAACTCAGTTTTCTAAAGACCAGTTTCTGCAGCTCTTACATGGAACTGCACTAACTCACACAAGTAAGTCCATCAATGACAAGTGCTACACAAACACCTGTAGAAACTGGCCTTCATGCAGTAAAGCCTCCATTTTGGGGGTATGAAGTCTCCATCCCCTATGAAGGAAAACAATAACCGCAAAAACAAAAACAAACCTAAATCAGTAATTAAAAAAACCCAAAAGCAAATAGAATCTGTTGATCTAGCTTTCTATATCCATGCCCACCACCTTAGACTCAGCTCCCAAGAGTTAAAAACACAATTATTTTTTTTCTGCTCTGTTGGCTAGAGGCAGGCCTAGAAGTTTGTTATTTTTTTTAATTATTAATTAATTATTATTATTATTTTAACTAAGATCCAAAAATGAAGCTGCCATATTGAAAGTCTGATTTTGTAGGTTAGAACACAGGAAATGCATCCGCCATGGGAATGCATGAGAAAAGCAGGCAACTTTCTATGCTGTTTTAAGATAAATTCTATTTTTAAAGTTGTTTAAAATGAACTATATATTTCTTTAGTTATCTAAGTAAATACTATGGTTTCAGATTACCTTTAATTTGTGTATCATGCATCAAAGAAGAGCCCATTTGCTAAAAGCTGTCTCCTAGCCCAGGTGTTCCTTCCCATTCTATCATCTTAGGCCTCAATGTGATGTGTTATTGACTGCAAAGAAGATGATCAGAAGATGTGCAGTGTAGAGCAATGTCAGTGTAGAACAGGTTGGAGAGGCAAATCCTTTCCTGTGTGCTAGTGATAACATCGTAGGGCCTATCCCTTGGGGAGATTTAAAGGCCTTTTCCATCTGTAGTTTAAATAGAGAGGTATTTCTGGAGATTTTGTTTATATAGCTAAATAAAGTATTCACCTGTATCTATTCCGGGTGAAATGTTTTGAGCAGGAAAAAGCACACTGATGTGAGACAGCTAGAATGCACCTGGAGAAATGTTCACTCACCTAGAAACTATATCAGGTCACTCTTGTTCACCTGAGAGAGTCCCAGACACCTCCCAGCATGGAAGAATATCCTGTGTCATTCATTCCTCCCCTAGTTATAAAGAGAGGAGTACCCTACTGAAATCTTTTGTGCCCATATATGAGACAGGCCTGTCAAAAGAAGGCTTGTACAGTAGTGAAGTCACGTTGCCTTAGTAAAATTGAAGAGCAGGAAGTCAGTAGAAAGAAACTAAAAGTGAAGGAAAGACGTGCAGGTCTGCATGTGGAATATATTATTATAGTATTACTAAGAAGTTGGGGCCTTACTTTGCTAGGCACTGTGCAAATACATAATAAGAAACAGTCTCTGCCACAAAAATGTACAGTCTAAATAGGGAAAAAGGAAATATTATCCCCATTTCACAGATAGGGAAATAGTCTGAGAACTAGCAGAGAGATCTAGTCACACAAGGAATCTCTAACAGAAAATGGTGGGTGCAATTCCCACTCTATGTCCAAGTCCTATGCCTTGACTTCCAGACAATCTTTCCTCTCCATCCTTATTGGGTAGTTCTGGCCAGTAGCAGCCATAAGGTCATCCAAAAAAAAGAACTTGAAATCTCTTTGCACAGATGAATACATACGGAACTGTACAGTGATGTGATCTATTTTCGTTTCTTGCAGCAAGGAGCAGAGAGGGAGGGAGGGAGGAAGATAGTGCAGCTGGATGTTGGTGCTCCTGGGGATGTTACATGTGGGACTTAGTAGGAATCTCAGCACAAACAAAACAAGGAGGAGGAACGTTCAAACAAACAAGGGAATGGGAACAATGGAAATGAAGAAAACCATTCCAACAAAGCCACTGACCCCTACCAGCTCTGAAAAGCAGTATCATTCTGTCCCTTTGCTCACTGGAAAGAGCAGGTCCTTAGAAAAAGTTTTTCAAGCCTAGACCCTTTTACCTTAGCAATTGCAAGCGGCAGACCCACCACTTGGAGCGGCAAAAAAGCTGGAGCTGGCACTGCACACAGACTTCCTTGTGCATTGTGCCACTGAAAACTGTTACTGCTCCTTCTGCTCCCCGTATTGCTGGGTAAAACGTTTCCATTCAAAGTTATCTGAATTTTCAACTAATTTATTTCTGCTGTGTTTCTCTCTTTTTGTTATTTCCCTTAACTATTCCAAAAAACACGCTTCGATAGCGTGTGTGCATGCACGTGCGTGTACACACACACACACACACACACACACACACACACACACACACACACACACCAGCTCATTTAAATTGTAAATGTTCAAAAATTAGTCAAAAGTCAATTCTGAATTTCATAACTAAGCAGGCAACAATTTGGATTTTGAGTCACAAACTGCAATGTTGCATTCAAATATTCCATTTTAAATTTGCACTATTGTTGGTTAGTTCCATCAGACAGCCAATCAGGGGACAGAAACAATAAAACAATAATTAGGTAACTAACTAACACAACATTGATTTCAAAAGTTTCCAGTGAAATAAAACACAATTGTTTTGAACAACAAGGATGATTTACCATTGGAACAAACTACCAAGCGAAGTAGCCAATTCTCCATCTCTTGATGGCTTCAGATCAAGACTGGATGCCTTTCAGGAAGAGAAGCGTTAGCCAAACAGAAGTATTGGGCTCAGTACAAGGGTAGCTGGGTGAAATTCTATGGCTGTGATATACAGGAGGTCAGACTAGATGATCTAATAGTCCCGTGCAGCCTTTAAATCTATGAATTTACCACAGACAATCTGCAGACTAAGAGCTAGATGCTATTACTCACACTGAGTAGTACCTTAATCTATGAGATGTCTCACTGAGATCACCAAGCTATTATTTAATGTAAGAAAGAATAGCAGAACCTGGCTCCAAGAATTATTTGCCAAAGAAATTAGTTTCTTAGAAATAATTTCATGTCATGAATAAATTAAGAAATATAACAATTTACCCACAAACTATTTGGGAACAGAAATAGAGGCAAAATTCTTTTAATAAATAGTTTATTATGAAGTACTCACACATTACTAGATCCACAGATGGGGTAAGCTGATCTCCAATAATATCAGGTATCAATACACACAGGTCAAAGCTGGCGAGGGATTTCCTTTATGTTGCTGATTTTTTTCTCTGATTAGGAAGGACCAGAGTTGTTTCCCTCTCCCTCCCACAGCACCCTACAAATTGAAATAAATTTGTAGAATGAGAAAACATTAATCTCTCTTTTCTCTCTCCTGCTTTAGGATTTTATTTGTGCTTCAGAAATAGGAAGAACACAGCTGCCTTTCCAGATGTTAGCTGATCTCCATATGTCTGTGCATCTGCTGCTAGTTTTCTTAATGACATAAAGATGTGCTAGATGGGGAAAGTGTAGAAACCAGCCTTGTCCACTGAGCAAGTTGCAGGGGACTATAGGATCCTTTCACTGAGGAAATGAATTGTCCCTGGAATCAGAGTCTTTCCAAAGCATCATGTATTTCCCAAGAGTGGGAGGAGAAGACTGATGTAGATGTGTTTTATGAACTGGAATTGCACAGCTATTTTGCTGCTCAGAAAAATCTGAAGAGTAAGAACCACCTAAAAGTCCTTAACTCAGAGCCAGGGGTGTGAGGTGTGGTACATTTGAAATAAAAATCAGAAGAGAGTTCATTCTATCAAATTTTCATCATAACTTTGCAAATGTCTGGCATGAAAGTGACGTTGATGGGATAACAGATGATGACTGCAAAGATATGTAAAATCTCAAACACACTTCGAAGTGTATGCATGTTATAGCACACCAGTGGAATTTCATCAGCATTTTGGGTATTGCCAAAAATGTACTAAAAGCTTGAAAGTTGGATTTGAAATGTATTATTTATAACACAGAAGCCTCAGCCAAGATCAGGGACCCATGTGCCAGAGGCTGTGCATGCAAATAGATAGTCCCCACCCAAACCTCTTACAACCTAAATAGACATGACAGACAAAGGAGGGGAAGAAGTGATAAAATATGTAAGCAGAAGGGGAACTGAAACACAGTGAGATAGAGTCTGTGGTTTCCAAACTTTTTTCTTAGGTGACCAACAACTGCATTTATCTTTTTTGCAATCCTCCCAACATTCAGATTCATGTGGGTTGGCCCAAAATCATCTGCCAGCATCCTTCTCCACCTCTGCCTGCTCCTCATCCCACTGAGGGGGCACTGACCCCACCCTCAGCAGTGCCCTCCACCACCCCAGCCCTGGGCTCTCCCCCCAATCTGCACCCTCCTGCTGTCCCAGCCCTGGGTAACTGGTAACTTGCTCCCAGGGCGGGTCACTCAGCAGGAATTTTGGATGTGCACAGAACACAGACAGGATTGGTTCCCATATGGTTACAGAACTGCAGTAAAGTGGAACAATTTTCAGCGTGTGTGATTGGAGGATAACTGGATGCATATTATAAGACTGTGCTACATAAATGAGGAAAAATTGAGGTGCCTTTATTATTCTTTTGTTCCAATGGGGAATTTGCCAATGCAATATCACTGTCTTCCTTTCAAACAAATAAAACTAAAGGCAATGGCTGTTGAAAATTGCAATACCAGTCCTAAAAACAACTGGGAATTCTTGCTCAATTTTATCCTACTTTTTCTACAGCAAGTTACAGTGGATCAGTATATTTGATTTGAGAGAAATGAAATAACAGCTGTCCGAATTGAGCCTGAGCACTCCTGAATTTTGAGGTGTTCAAATCTGGACGGCAGATGCTAGATTCCCTTTCTGAATATTAGCTAAATCTGGAAAGGAAAAGTCAATTTCTGCTTCCATGGCTCAGAAGTGGAAATCCTCCTAAGTACCTGGTACTCTATCTAAAGCTACCCAGGCCCAGAGCCTCCCCTCCATTAATTTTCATTGTAAATTCTAGTGGGATCCACGTACCTCCCTTGCTAGGCTTCAGATAGAGAGGGGCACTGTCCATTTAGTCCACCCAATTCCTTCTTTGGGGGCTGCAAGGTGAGATCACGCCAGTATCCCTAATCCAGTCTGGGGAAGTCTTCCAAAGGGGGTATCTGGGGCAAAGCCTTCTACTCCTTCGGCACACTTATTCCCCATTCACAGTGCCACCTCTTTCAACTCACACCAAGCTGAAGCATGGCTTAGCTACCTCACTCCCTACCCCTCCCTTTCCTGTTGATAGCTGCCAAGGGACTGCTGGGAAATGTAGTTCTTTCCCTGCTCCAGGGCTGGCTCTATAGGCAGGGAGCTAGGCAAGGAACTACAGCTCCCAGGGTCCCATGGGTTCTCAGCTCCCATGCTGGATCCCCGGCTGCTCCATGGCTCTGTTTCTGCAGGGTTGTGAGAGGAGAGGAAGTGAGTTTTAAAAAAAAAAAAGCCCAAATGCCTCCCCCTGCATATGTGCTGCCCCAAGCACCTGCTTGTTTTGCTGGTGCCTAGAGCCGGCCCTGGTGCCTGGTCGCAATGTCTGGAGCTGGGAGTCAGCCCCACAGGACAGAACTTGCCATTGCGGGCTGAGTGCTGGGCAGGCTGGCTTTCCAATCCCCCTGACCCCAGGTCCTCCCCTCTGCACTGGGCATGCAATCCATCTAGAACCCTTCCCATGACACTCTGTTTGGAAAACACTGGACCAAGTGGCATGCTTAAGGTCACACAGAAAGACTGTGGGAGAGTCAGGAACTGAATCCCTCTCTCCTGCGTCTCAGCAGAGTGCCTTACCCACAAGACTGTCCTTTCTCCACAATAAATTTCACACTGCTCTGAAGTTGGAATATTCAGATATTTCTGGTTTCATATCCCAATGAGTGAAAGCTGAAGTTGGAAGTAAGACTAGGCTTGCTATTAGGATTTCAAGTGCAGAAAGCCAAGCCAACTCAAGGTGCATTGCTAAAGCCAGCTAGACATTCTGGGATGGAGCCTCAGATGAACTAAACTGGCATCACCTCATTAAAGTCAGCACTGGTGAAGTTTACGTAAAGGCACTGCACTACAAATCGCATCGTGTTGTGCCATATATGGAGTAAAGCAAGGTCACCCAAAGAACCCTGGCATCCAAGGGGCCATCTCTGGAGCACAGAGAGGAGGAGATGAAGTTTATGTTCGCTAAGTGTTGTGCTCAATAATATAACCAGAACTTCTCTCAATTATCCATATATGGGGCCAATCCTGAAGCTGCTGCGTACTTGCTCCTCCCATTGAAACAAATGAAAACTGTAGGGTCTCAACACCTCCAGTCCCTGACTTCACTCTGCAGGTGCCATCTCACATTTTCTGAGCCTGAGTGGATTTTGCGGCATTTGTTGATGTGTATTCAATTCAGCGATAGGCATCTCCTTTCTCCAGTCACTCCTCCCTTGGAGTTTGTTGATCTGAACTTGAAAAATGGATTTTGGCTTCCAGGAAAATGACCCAAGTAAATATTTAGGCCAAAATGATAATGGCATGATGTCATAAAATTAGGAAGACCAAATTCAGGAGACTGCTCCTTCCATGTGAGGCAGAGTCTGGGGTGTTATGGATTGAGTGCAGCCATGATATCCACCCACCCTCTAGGGGTTATTAGAGCTGGGGAAGTTGTACAATGGCTGAAGAAAGCCTTGAATAAAATAGCCTGGATTTAAAAGAACGTATTGTTCCTCTTCAAGGAGAAAAAACTTTGATTAATGTTATTTATCCTTTCATTAATGATAACTGCCTAGAACATTCCAGCTGAAATGTTCTTCCTTAGAGGATTGTTTTTCCATCATCTCATATGCTCACTAGATTGTTTACATAGGGCTGCTCATGAACACCGGATTATTACTTAGATTGTAAACCGTTTGGAGCAGGGACCGTCATTTTGTTCTGTGTTTGTACAGCGCCTAGCACAAGGGGGTCTGGTCCGTGACTGGGGCTTCCAGGCACTACCACAATGCAAATAAAGAAATAAAATAACAGTGGACACTGATTTGTTATTCTTGAGCTGCTCATGAGCACCAGACTATGCACACTGCTTTAATACTGCGTGTCTATATAAGGAGAGTGAGCAGTGCATACCAGTTTATCAGTGAGAGGTTGCTCAGATGGTGATTTGTAGTTTTCTGGATTATTTTTATCATTTGTGTTTAGAAAATGATCCTTGAAGTATCATTGCACAAAATGCACTGCATTTTGCAAAAAGATTTAAAAAAATGCAAATAGCTTTTTCCAACCAAGATGAAGTTAGAAGAGCTAACACAACTCTTTTCTAATTAGAAAAGACCAAAATAATTAGAAAGACCAAAAAAAGAATTTGAAGAACAGCTAGCCAAAAACTCCAAAAGAAATAGCAAAAAAAAATGTTAAATACATCAGAAGCAGAAAGCCTGCTAAACAGCCAGTAGGGCCACTGGACAATCAACATGCTAAAGGAGCACTAAAATACAATAAGGCCATTACAGAGAAACTAAATGAATTCTTTGCATTGGTCCTCACTGTTGAGGATGTGAGGGAGATTCCCAAACCTGAGCCATTCTTTTTGGGTGACAGATCTGAGGAACTGTCCCAAATTGAGGTGTCAATAGAGGAGGTTTTGGAAAAAATTGATAAACTAAACAGTAATGTCTCCAGGACCTGATGGTATTCACCCAAGAGTTCTGAAGGAACTCAAGTGTGAAATTGCAGGACTACTAACTGTCATCTGTAACCTATCATTTAAATCAGCTTCTGTACCAAATGACTGGAGGATAGCTAATGTGATGCCAATATTTTAAAAGGGCTCCAGAGGTAACCCTGGCAACTACAGGCCAGTAAGCCTCACTTCAGTACCGGGCAAATTGGTTGAAACTATTATTAAGAACAAAATTGTCAGACACATAGATGAACATAATTTGTTGGGAAATAGTCAACCTGGTTTTTGTAAAGGGAAATCATGCCTCACCAATCTACTAGAATTATTTGAGGGGGTCAACAAGTATGTGGACAAAGGAGATCCAGTGGATATAGTGTATTTAGATGTTCAGAAAGCCTTTGACAAGGTCCCTCACCAAAGGCTCTTAAGCAAGATGAGCAGTCATGGGATAAGAGGGAAGGTTCTCTCATGGATTGGTAACTGGTTAAAAGATAGGAAACAAAGGGTAGGAATAAATGATCAGTTTTCAGAATGGAGACAGGTAAATAGTGGTATCCCCCAGAGATCTGTACTGGGCCCAGTCCTATTTAACATATTCATAAACAATCTGGAAAAAGGGGTAAACAGAGAGGTGGCAAAATTTGTAGATGATACAAAACTACTCAAGATAGTTAAGTCCCAGGCAGACTGCGAAGAGCTATACAAGGTTCTCACAAAACTGGGTGACTGGACAACAAAATGGCAGATGAAATTTAATGTTGATAATGCATATTGGAAATGCACATTGGAAAACATAATCCTAACTATACATACACAATGATGGGGTCTAAATTAGCTGTTACCACTCAAGAAAGAGATCTTGGAGTCACTGTGGATAGTTCTCTGAAATCATCCACTCAATGTGCAGCGGCAGTCAAAAAAGCGAACAGAATCTTGGGAATCATCAAGAAAGGGATAGCAGCAAAGAATCCTGTGGCACCTTATAGACTAACAGACGTTTTGTAGCATGAGCTTTCGTGGGTGAATACCCACTTCTTCGGATGCAAGTGGTGGAAATTTCCTGGGGCAGGTATATATAAGCAAGCAAGAAGCAAGCTAGAGATAACGAGGTTAGATCAATCAGGGTGGATGAGGCCCTGTTCTAGCAGTTGAGGTGTGAAAACCAAGGGAGGAGAAACTGGTTCTGTAATTGGCAAGCCATTCACAGTCTTTGTTTAGTCCTGAGCTGATGGTGTCAAATTTGCAGATGAACTGGAGCTCAGCAGTTTCTCTTTGAAGTCTGGTCCTAAAGTTTTTTTGCTGTAGGATGGCCACCTTAAGATCTGCTATTGTGTGGCCAGGGAGGTTGAAGTGTTCTCCTACAGGTTTTTGTATATTGCCATTCCTAATGTCTGATTTGTGTCCATTTATCCTTTTCCTTAGAGACTGTCCAGTTTGGCCGATGTACATAGCAGAGGGGCATTGCTGGCATATGATGGCATATATTACATTGGTGGAAGTGCAGGTGAATGAACCGGTGATGTTGTGGCTGATCTGGTTTGGTCCTGTGATGGTGTTGCTGGTGTAGATATGTGGGCAGAGTTGGCATCGAGGTTTGTTGCATGGATTGGTTCCTGAGCTAGAGTTACTATGGTGCGGTGTGCAGTTGCTGGTGAGAATATGCTTCAG
This sequence comes from Mauremys mutica, assembly GCF_020497125.1. Lineage (NCBI taxonomy): Eukaryota > Metazoa > Chordata > Testudines > Geoemydidae > Mauremys > Mauremys mutica. The sequence goes on along the minus strand of NC_059072.1, from coordinate 106,995,194 downwards.
GTTGGCAGGTTGTCTGTGGGCGAGAACTGGTCTGCCACCCAAGGCCTGTGAAAGTGTGGGATCATTGTCCAGGATGGGTTGTAGATCCCTGATGATGCGTTGTAGGGGTTTTAGCTGGGGACTGTATGTGATGGCCAGTGGAGTCCTGTTGGTTTCTTTCTTGGGTTTGTCTTCCAGTAGGAGGCTTCTGGGTACACGTCTGGCTCTGTTGATCTGTTTCCTTATTTCCTTATTTAACACCTCAACTGCTAGAACAGGGCCTCATCCACCCTGATTGATCTAACCTCGTTATCTCTAGCTTGCTTCTTGCTTGCTTATATATACCTGCCCCAGGAAATTTCCACCACTTGCATCCGAAGAAGTGGGTATTCACCCACGAAAGCTCATGCTACAAAACGTCTGTTAGTCTATAAGGTGCCACAGGATTCTTTGCTGCTTCTACAGAACCAGACTAACACGGCTACCCCTCTGATACTTGACACCAAGAAAGGGATAGATAATAAGACAGAAAATATCATATTGCCTCTATATAAATCCATGGTATGCCCACACCTTGAATACTGTGTGCAGATGTGGTCACCCCATCTCAAAAAAGATATATTGGAATTGGAAAAGGTTCAGAAAAGGGAAACAAAAATAATTAGGGGTATAGAACGACTTCTGTATGGGGAGAGATTAATAAGACAGGGACTTTTCAGCTTGGAAAAAAGGTGACTAAGGGGGGATATGATAGAGGTCTATAAAATCATGAGTGGTATAGAGAAAGTAAATAAGGAAGTGTTATTTATGTCTCTTCATAATACAAGAACAAGGAGCCACCAAATGAAATTAATAGGTAGCAGGTTTAAAACAAACACAAGAAAGTATTTTTTCACGCAACACACTGTCAACCTGTGGAACTCCTTGTCAGAAGGTGTTGTGAAGGCCAATACTGTAACGGGGTTGAAAAGGGAGCTAGATAGATTCATGGAGGATATGTCCATCAATTGCTATTAGCCAGGATGGGCAGGAATTGTGTCCCTAGCCTCTGTTTGCCAGAAGCTGGGATTGGGTGACAGGGCATGGATCACTTGATGATTACCTGTCTGTTCATTCCCTTTGAGGTGCCTGCCATTGGCCACTGTCAGAGGACAGGATACTGGGCTTTGGTCTGACCCAGTATGGCCGTTCTTATGTTCTAACTCACTGGTAGGGCTGCAAAGGTACAATCAGCTGCATTGATTTGCAAAGACTTCAGTGGAGAGGCACTTGCTTGTGTGACAGACTCCATTTTCGCCAACACACTAATGACCTCTTAGCAACACTCACTTACAGTCTCGCCTCCCTGCATGGGAGATGCAACACCCTATGGCCTAACAAAGACAAGCAGCCTAGTTAACATGCCCTACTAACAACTGACACATTTTCCTATCTAGACCCTTAGTGCCAAATGCCATGATCCTCTCCTCAGAACTATTCCCTCCAACTACATTATGTGGGCTACTGAAGACAACCTCATTCCACGCACATCATACTTTGCTCAGGGTTCTGCAAAACCCAGCCTGGCCCTGTGCAGCTGAGATGGTTTTGAGCGGAGACAGGATAATGCATGAGTGAGAATGGACAGATAGATGAGAGAGAGAGCGGGGAGCAGTTTTTGTGTTAGATCATGCAGAAGTGAGCTTCAAACACTTCCAGGAAGTAGGTCTCTGTTGTTCATTGATCTTAGTGGGTTTTTGATGGAGGACATCTGACAGTTCTGCAGTTCACTCATCTAAACCAGAGGCATGGCCACCAAGCCTCCCTTTGACAGGGTGCAGAGTGCCCTCTGTTCCACATTGGGCTAGCTCTGCTGATCTGTATAGAAGCAGGGCCATGACATTATTAGACATTTCCTGTCCTCTCTGGATTTCCATAGTCCTTTTGCTACCTGAGCACAAGCACCATTTGTATCCAACCTCTCCACTGAGGCACTTGGGCAAAGAAAAATCTTGTGCCCTTGTCCTCTCCCCTTTCATTTCTTTGCAGACACAACTGAGCCTTAAACTTTCCAGTCCAAGAAGAGGCTATACTAACTCGGTCCCCTGTAACTCGTGGTTCTGTTTGTTTATAAACTTGGTAGGGAGAAAAAAAAATCCTTTGTGTTTTAATAATTACTGGACTTTCTGGCTCCCAGAACTTTCTGCCAACTTGGCATGCAGGTCTGGAGAAGCAGAAGTTCCTGCAATTACGAGAAATGTACGGTTCCAGTTATGGCATGATGTCCTAAACATCGATATTGCAATTTTTAAAAGTAGTGAGTAACTGGAAATGGTGTTTGTCCAGTGCCAAACCATGGACAATAGCAATAAATAGTTCAGTTACATGTATTAACATTAATTTTCTATTTTAGCTGGGTGTTAGAGCAGAGGTCGACAACCTTTCAGAAGTGGTGTGCCGAGTTTTCATTTATTCACTCTAATTTAAGGTTTCGTGTGCCAGTAATACATTTTAACATTTTTAGAAGGTCTCTTTCTATAAGTCTATAATATATAACTAAACTATTGTTGCATGTAAAGTAAATAAGGTTTTTAAAATGTTTAAGAAGCTTCATTTAAAATTAGATTAAAATGCAGAGCCCTTCGGACTGGTGGCCAGGACCCGGGCAGTGTGAGTGCCACTGAAAATCAGCTCACGTGCCGCCATCGGCACATGTGCCATAGGTTGCCTACCCCTATGTTAGAGACACAAACAATACCCACAGGAATACAATATGCATTTCATGAATAAAAATTAAAGAAAACAACTATTTTTCTCCTCTCCAGGGACAGGAATAAACAATGTTGTGCAACATCTACCAGGATGGCCAACACGAGGGAATGAACGGGGTACTTCCAGACCTAAAAGCAGATGTCAGTACATCTTAAGCTAAAGAAGCAGGCTCCCATGGGAAGGAACAGGGTGCAGCTGTAACAGACCAACATCCTCTGTGGGTTACAATTGCCATAACTATAAAGTTGTGTATGCTTTAATCTTTCCCACCATCCATACTTATCACATTCTTTGTTTCTCCTTCCATCTTCTACTTTTCCCTCCTCTTTTAGTTTCATGGATTATCCTCTGTCCTCTCACCTGCTCTGTTTTCTTTTTGCCTCCAGCCCTTCCTCTAGTCTTTCTGTGTCTCTATCTTCTGCCTTTTCCCCAACTCCCCTTGCCCAGCCTGTCCATTTTATAGATAGGTATGTGGTTCCCCCTGTCTGGCTCATATAAGCACTGCCAGTTTGGAAAGACAATATCCATTTCCAAAACAATAGAGAAACCAGGACACTGGTCCATGCTATCCTGAAGCCCACAAAATAGACCACACCACTCAAACCCCGGTCTCACCCTTGCAAGCAGATTTCCAGGTCAAAGTCAGTGAAGCTTTACAAGTTCATAGCTATGCAAATACTTTGTGTCATCATGTAATCCCATCATTCTACTCCTCAAGTATCATGAGGGTGCGGGCAATATATGTGCCACCACAGTGCAGCTTTGGGTATCTGGCCTGGAAATGCAACTTCCTGCCACTTGAACTCCCCAGGGAATCTAACCTGAGTCTCCAGCCGAGCAAGCATGCCCTGTCCCTTCAGGAACTTTCTTTTTCCTCACCCAGCTTTTCTTTTTTTTTTTGGAAGCGGGGAGGGGAGGGAAACAGCCAACATGACTCCTCCAAGCGGAGATGCGTGTGCAATGTTGAGTCACTGTGGCTGGTGACCTAATTCACTGTGGCTGGTGAGGAATTTCAAAACAATGAAAGGAACGAGAGCTGATCTCAAGGGAGTTGGTGAGCTGCCAACCGTAGCCAGCAAATTGGGCCGAGAAATGCCCCTGCATACGCTTTAATGAAAGAAAGAACCCTCTGTGGGAACGAAAGTGAGCAATGGTTGTTATTTTAGTCTACTTTTTTCTTTTTCACACATTCATCTTCTGGATCCCAATTCCAATACTGAACTCCCACCATCACCACCACACTGATGATGAGACAATAGCAACTGGGCTATTGTTACAGCACTAACTCTCCTCGGAACCTCTGAGGGGATAAAAGCTGCTCCTTCTTAAAGGTTAAACCACTTAATGGGTTAGTAAGCCCATGTTATGTAACAGACTGAGGCTGGTTCAAGGGACCATGTCTCAGATCCAGCAGATACACAACCGCCAGAAAGGCAGAATACCCATGGGGAGGATCTCTCCAAGGAACAGGTGTCATACAATATAGAAGTACAAAGTATGATTAGTTATTATTACCTCAGAGTAGTGGGAAGGAGAAATGGATGGAGAAAGTTGGGTGGAAAGTGTGCCCAATGTTCCTGCCTTTCCTTTTAATGGAAGGAGGAAACCTGTATGGAAGTTTACCATTTTGGACTTTGGCCTGTTCCCCTCTCCACAAAGCAGGTCTGCAGGTAACACTGGTCTGTATACTCAGTGCTGATTGGGAAAACATTTCTTCTTTCATTCTGTGATTCCATGGAACAACAATTTCTTTCCCTATTACCTTCTGACACCCATATACCCTACACATGTGGCATTCAAAAGTGCTAAAGCCACTTCTGATGAAGATACCTTTAGCAAATTCCCAGCAATTCCTCATGCATGTGCTGGAAGTCTTTGATCATTCTCGCCTACTATGGGACATGGAGTAACAGATAATGGGTTAAATCTTGGCTTCATTGAAATCAATGGCAAAAGTCCCATTCACTTCAGTGAGGCTGAGATTGTACTCAGTAAATGGAACTTTAAACAAGAAATTAGACTGATCCACAAATTTCAGACCCAGACCAAAACACTCCTAAAGTTTGTGTGTGTAGCTCCAGGGTTTTAGAGCAGGCCTGTCTCTAGCAGCGGTGTCCCATCTATGTATGCCAGGCTGATGGTTATTATCTGATTCATCTGCAACAGGCTTGCACTGAATGCTTGATCTGCTTTTTTTTTTTTTAAGCAGCCTTTACCACCTGTCTGGAACAAAGGCTTCTCTGACTTAAATCTGGCTGCCCATGGCCCCGCTGTTTCAGGAGCCAGCAACATGCTGGGATGAGGTTTGGTATAGAGCTGCTATGCCAGTTCTACACCACTAGGAGATTTCCTGTGTAGGTAAAACTCTCCAAGGATTAAGTCCACTGGCTTTCCAATACTTTCTGCTGCTGGGGTGGTACAAAGCGGCCTGAATGGGGACCAGGATCTGGCCCCTTTTAACCTTGTCTGGGCTTGCTTTACCCTACCTCAGGATCCCTCTAGTCCCTTGTCTGCTCCCTCTGCAGTAGTCTCCTTTCGTTACAAACTCACATTCTCACCACTGCTGGTGCAAGAGCCTTCTCCTCTGAACCATCTGCCATGTGGGACAGCCTCCCTGTAGTTCTTTACCTCATCAGCTCTCACTCCATTTTCAGAGCCCACCTGAAAATACATTCCCCACCTTCCCCACCCCATTATTTTTCTTTTCTATACTCACTCTCTCTCCTTTTGGTCATTTTTTATTTTAAATTTGTTTATTCTTTATTTGATTCCGTAAGTCTATTATTTAAGTCCATTAAGTGTTTGTAGAGGCACTGTTTGTATGACATCGAATTTTAAAAACGTGCTGTTATATAGCACTTTTCATCAGTATATTTCAAAGCACTTTTCAAAGGAGAAAAAGAATCAATATTCTCATTTTACAGATGGGAAAACTGAGCCACAGAGAGGTGAGGTGACTTGCTCAAAGTCACCCATCAGCCCGGTGGTAGAGCTGGGAGTAGAATCCAGGTTTCCTGAATCACAGTCCAATGTTCTAGCCACTAGCCCAGTGGTTCTCAAACCAGGGCTGCTGCTTGTTCAGGGAAAGCGCCGGCGGGCTGGGTTGGTTTGTTTACCTGCCACGTCCACAAGTTTGGCCGATTGCAGCTCCCACTAGCCGTGGTTCGCTGCTCCAGGCCAATGAGGGCTGCAGGAAGGGCGGCCAGCACATCCCTCGGCCCGTGCCGCTTCCCCCATTGGCCTGGAGCGGCAAACCACGACCAGTGGGAGCCACGATCGGACGAACCTGTGGACGTGGCAGGTAAACAAACCGACCCAGCCCGCCAGGGGCTTTCTCTGAACAAGCGGCAGACTGGCTTTGAAAACTACTGCACTAGCCCACACTGCTTTAAACAAAGTCACAGTGTTTTGAATTGCATTGTCACTACTAAGAAATTAACCTGAAATGAGGAGATTCCAGATACTTGTAACAAGCATAGATCTCCGAGAATTGGTATGAACCCATGAAATTCAGGATAGGTGATATAACTGTCCAAATGCTCTGCTTGCATAACTCCACAGAGTTCAGTGGAGTTACACTAGTGAAAAATTTAGCCCAATAGTGTCAAACAAGCAAAATAATATGGGATCCAGGCACCCTTCAAGGCAATCATGGAAGCCAGATAAAAGGAAAGTCTTTTCTTTACTGCAATGTCTTTTCTTTACTGCCAAGTGGCAGCCCAAACTTGGGATGCCACTTGTTTAGGGAAAGCCCCTGGCGGGCCGGGCCAGTTTGTTTACCTGCTGCGTCTGCAGGTCCAGCCAATCGCGGTTCCCACTGGCTGCGGTTCACTGCTCCAGGCCAATGGGAGCAGCTGGAAGCGGCGCGGGCCAAGGGATGTACTGGCCGCCGCTTCCAGCAGCTCACATTGGCCTGGAGCAGCAAACCGTGGCCAGTGGGAGCTGCAATTGGCTGGATCTGCGGACGCGGCAGGTAAACAAACCGGCCCGGCCTGCCAGGGGCTTTCCCGAAACAAGCGGCATCCCAAGTTTGGGAAACACCACTTTACAGTGTAAGAAGGAGCAAATTTTACACACAAGCATAGAAAATTGGCCAAGTTTCATAGTATTTCAAATCCCTCATAGTTGTATATACATTTTTTATGAATCAGATAATAAGTACTCTATGGAAATCAGAGCAATTGAAAAGGACACTGCATTTAAAAAGCTCTTATTCCAAGACCAACTGGTGTAATTTGTTTTCCTTCTTGGGCCAGACCTTTACAATCATCATCATGTTCTAAACAAGCCAAAACCATGACCCAGTACACGTGGGGCTACTGGGTGTGTGTGTCCATCTGTGTGGTAATTACATGCGGTATTCAAGCCAGATTCCCTTTGCTTGCACCATCCAAGCCAGAAGTGATGAGTATTACTATCAGCAGGGAATCCTAGAGGCTGCTGCAGAAAGTAGGTGGGCAAGGTTTAATTTGCAATATGGAGCAGGGTGGGAAAGAGGAGAGTAATATAAAAAGTTTTGGTCATTCACCTTGTACCTTTGCCAGGATGGAATGCATAGACTGCATGTGCCAGGACCACCATGGACCTGGCATGGGCGTCTGGTCATGGATCAGATGAAGAATTAAACCCTACCTCAAGTGTGAAATGACTGGTTGGGCATGGACACACTTCCCTGTCCCACTTGGCTCCGAAAGCAACCAGTTTTCTACAGCTGTGGCAGCACTATAGGCAGCAGCATGTAACTCAAAATGGTAGTGACTTGAACAATGGCCATTCACTCAAGTTCAATACTTATATTGCCAGAACACTAGATGAAACACTAAGAATTAGGACTGTTCTGGGGAAATCAAGGTAGACGGGCATCCTTTCTCCCCAGCGGCAAACACAGGAAATTTATCCAGGGAATAAATACATCCAAAGCTTTATGGAATTATAGATGATCTACTTTTGCAGAGAGTGGGAGGAGAGATTTATAGCAATGTTTATGGACCAAGTGAGAAAACTTTGACCTTCTTCCAACCTTACATTTTCCATTCCTCCTTCCACAGCCTTCAATGGTGGGTGAAATTACAGACACAATTGCTTCCTCACTGTCGAAGGAAGCTCACCCCTGAGGAATCATATTGCATCTTCACCCAGAGAACCACACTACAAACACACCTCATTGGCTGTGTGGTATTTGATTCTGATCAGGAAGCTCTGAAAGCTAATAATATATAACTACGTGAATTGAAATGTGCAAACAAGCCTGGCTTTAGGGTTTCTACTATAAAACCAAGCAATTCCAAGAATACAGATAATGAGCTAAATTCTGCTCTCAGCTACATTGAAGTCAATGGAGTTAATCCAGATTTATACTGGTTTATAGGAAAAAAAACAGAATTTGGCCCATGGTTTCTATAGTTACTGGAAGTTGGCCACTTTGCACATCTATGCAGCTCTAGAGTTTTGGTTCAAGCTCATCTGTAATAATCACACCTCTTATTTGTACCTTGTTACAGGGAGGCTGGGGAATCTCTCATTATAGATCCAAAATTACATTTGCTGCAAAAGACCTGTTATTATCTTGCTGTTTCTCAGAGTAAATTAGTGAAATCAGAATGCCAAGCAGTGGAATTGAGGCTTTAGAAAACTTCAGCTGTGTAAAAGAAATGTGCCTCATCTCCATTCAAGTTCCTCACTGGGCCGTTCTGAATGTTGCTCCTTGTCAAGCTTTGCCTCCATTGTAAGATGATCCCATCTCACAGGGGGCTACAACAGTGGTAACCTCAGCTCACCTAACAATATTGTTAATCTATCCAACCACACACTTAGCCCGGCTGAAGAGTCTATCCTATCTCAGGGACTCTCTTTCTGCCCCACCATCCCCACAAACATGAGGACCCAATCACATGAGCCACACCATCAGGTGCTCATTCACCTGCACATCTGCTAATGTTATATATGCCATCATGTACCAGCAATGCCCCTCTGCCGTGTACACTGGCCAAACTGGACAGTCCCTAAGTAAAAGAATAAATGGACACAAATCAGACATCAGGAATGGTAACATACAAAAGCCAGCAGGAGAACACTTCAATCTCCCTGGACATTCTATAACAGATTTAAAAGTAACTATTCTTGAACAAAAAAACTTCAGAAATAGACTTCAAAGAGAAACAGCAGAACTAAAATTCATTTGCAAATTTAACACCATTAATTTGGGCTTGAATAGGGACTGGGAGTGGCTGGCTCATTACAAAAGGAGCTTTGCCTCTCCTGGAATTGACACCTCCTTATCTATTACTGGGAATGAACTATATCCACCCTGATCGAATTGGCCCTGTCAACACTGGTTCTCCACTTGTGAGGTAACTCCCTTCTCTTCATGTGTCATTATATAATGCCTGCATCTGTAATTTTCACTCCATGCATCTGAAGAAGTGAGGTTTTTTTTACCCACGAAAGCTTATGCCCAAATAAATCTGTTAGTCTTTAAGGTGCCACCAGACTCCATGTTGTTTTTGTGGATACAGACTAACACGGCTACCTCCTGATACATCTCACATTTGGATATGGGCAGGTACATGAGACAGAGTGGGTGTGATATTCCATGTGGCACTACAAACATTACTGTGGAATAGGGATGAGCAAGAAAAAAGAAAGATGTTTGTTTGCCTTTTTTTAACTTTTGGTAAAACCCAGGCTAAGAATAGTGCACACCAAACAGTGATGAAACTCACCACAAGGGGGAAGTAGAATAAAGCTCCCAACCACCATTCGGCCCAAGACCCTTTCCTTTCTTTTTTTTTTTTTCAAACAAGCGCTCAAAAATGAGCAAATACAGGCTATAACAGGATAATGTGGATGTACACATACACCTAAGGCCCAGTGCTCTGTTACAGTGTGATTCAGACCCTAGGTTCCATTTATAAGAGCTCTCAAAGTTCAGAGATTTAACTAAATGTCTCTCATCTTAGCCCATCACTATCTCGGAGCAGAGACAGGCCAAATCCATGATAGCGGGATTCTGATCCAGGTACTGTTTTACCCAAACCTCCAATGCTTATCTTTACTGTGAAGGCCAACTATTAACTAACAAGGGACTTTTTGTTTTGTGAGGGAGTGTTTGCTTTAAACAATTCATGCTACCGGTCAGTATGCAGATGATATGCAGCTCTAGGTTTTCATCAGATCCAGATGTTGTGCTGCCTTTGCATTCCCAGTGCCAAGCCTAGATCAGGACTTGGATGAGAGTTAGCTGGCTGAGATTTTGCTCAGAAAAGATGGAGGTGATGCTTGAGGGTTGAGGGAAGGATTCTGAGTGAATAGTAAGGATGTGTCCTGTCTTCATTATTGATACAAATATGTTTTCATCTGGACTCCCAGATTGTCCTAGACACACACAGAGATTGGTGGCCAAGGGGGCTTTTTTCTCCCCTATCTACATCTGGTTGCAACTATTTCTCTCACATCAGGATCTTGCTACTGTCATTCAGGCCTTTGTCCCTTTGAGACTGGATTGTGTAATGGGCTCCACCATGGGGCACCCTGGAAGACTACTAGAAAGCTACAGGAGATGCTGGAAAGTGCCTGCTTCTCTGTGAAGAGGTATTAACCTCTGTGGTGGGGTGGCTGCCCCACCCCCATGTGAGAGGGGGCTAGAGTAGGCGAGACTGGCTGCGCAGACCGGCAGCCAATCAGGGAAGGGCCTATTGAGAGCCAATCAGGGCCGAGATTAGAGCCAGCCAATCAGGGCTAGGCTAGGCCCTATATAATGGCTGCCCAGAAGAGCAGCAGGCAGTCTGTCCCAGATCTTCATGGGGGACAGTCTGTCTCCAGAGCAGGAGACCACCACCTTGGACTGAGCAGTACTGCACCTGGCCACATGGTGGCCGAGACAAATTGTAACCAGCTCTTTAGACAAGGCGCTAGACTTTGGGGGTTGTGGTTAGCCACTGAGGCAGGTGCAAGGACTGTTGCTAATTCCCCACCCCCATGGAAGGGGGTGAGGATGGACTAGTGGACACTGCTGGAGGGGCAGTGGCCTGAAGAAGGACACCATCAAGCGGGGAGCAATGCGGGTCCAGATGCCAACGGAGGACAAGAGATGGATGGGACACCACCAGCAGAGGGCGCTCCCCATGGACTGAGCTAATTCCCAGACTGACCAGTGGGAGGCGCCACGGTGGTGAGTCCCAACACTGTCACAACCCCAAAGAACATATTCCATCATTCTGTTCACTTCCAGATGCCATGCAGGTTGTTGACTTTGCTGAATGGTTCGAGTCCTGGCCATCTGAGATAGCGCCCCACCCCCTTATTCACAGTCATGGTAGTTGATTTTAACAGCTGATGGTGCTCAAGCTAGCAATCTCCAGGTTTAACCATCTAGGACTGAGGACAGGTTATTTTCAATGGAAGGCCCCTGACTGAAACTGACTTCCCCCACTATTCTGACAGAGCCCAAATCTGTTGACCTTTAGGGCAAGATGTAAGGCTCAACACTCTATTCTCAGGTTTCCACTAAGGGAGGGGCTGCCATGTTGGTATTTCATGGGGTGGGGGGAGGAATTAATGGGCAGCTATGGTAGCAAGAGTGCCTGGAAACAGCTCCAGCAGCTGCCATGAAGCTGAGAGAGCCAGGTGCCAGTGAACAGTCAGGGAGTCCTCCCTATTGAAGCCCCTTGCCTCGAGCTGATACCCCTACACCAGCAGGTGGGAGTTGGATTTCCGACCTCTTTTAAGTAGGGCTCACCAGGCAGTGCCACCCCTATGCTTGCCCCAAAAATGTGCCAGAAAATGGAGTTACAATTCTCAGCATTACCACACTCTAAAAGCTACTAGGGGGAGAATGGGGCCCTCTTCTTTTTCCCTCCACATTTTGTTCATGATCCTTGGACTTTAGTAATTATGTGAATTCAATAAATTAAAGTAATTGAATCAATAAAAACAAAGAATGTATAGCAGTAATTTTTGTCCTCTCTACTTCAAGGACATCAGTCCTGACAAGATGCCCAACTTCTCTGCCCTGATCCACCCAGGGGTAAGATTTATTTCAAAGAGCAATGCATAATTGTTGTTTCCTTTTTATCTCCTTATCAGTATGACACACAGATGGGGTAATGCTTTATACAGTTCTGTTCATTGGTAGATCTCTAAGCACTTTTTACAAAGGATGCCAGTATCACTATCCCTGTTTTACTGATGGGGAAACTAAGAGAGCCAAAGAGACTTGCTCAATGTCCCACAGCCAGTGACAAAGCTGGGAATAGAGCCCAGGTCTTCTGAGTCTCAGCCCAGCATGCTAGCCACTAGGCAACACTGCCTCCTAGAGAAGAGTTAAAGTCTCATCCAACTTCACTCACTGATGCTCCTTCAAAAATCCAATTCTTGTTATAAGCACAGACTCAGTTAGAAAGGAATCAAGCCCACAGAAGGAGGAGGAGGGACTGAATAATAAATTTAACTTGTACTTCATTGGTGCCAAAGTTCCCTTGAAATGTCTGTGGGTTTAGGTTCAGTCCCAAAAAATTCAGTTAGGAGGTGTTTCCTTTCCCCATTCCAGACAGTGTTACCAAAGCAGTCACAGATCCACAGCCAAATTCCAGTGGAGAGAATAAAGAAAAAGAGAAAGTTAAAAAAAATCATTAGTAAAGATACTGGATGGGGCCACATAAGGTAATTCCTGAATTGGCTGGACACATACTTCCTTTGTAAGTCACTGAAAAAAAGTATAAATATACATAGGTAATGCCATGTAGCTTCATACTGACAGCTTTCTGTATATGAAACATGCTAGTCCCCCAGATTCAGAGTTTCTATTACTAAGGTGCCCTGTATCCTGAAGGGATTGTAAATTTTGTCCTATGTAGCTACTTCTTTTAAACCCCTAACACCTGCCCAGGAGAGAAGATTGAATTATGCTCCTTGTGGTTGCCAAGGTTTTTCTTCTGGATTTCATGTCCTGAAAAAGCTGCTTCTAATTTTATTTTAATAGAAGGGGGAAGAAGAAAGAAAGTGAGGAGATTTTTTTTTCCCATTTAACCTGCTGTGAATGGGAAAAAATTCAAGAGCTGGGGGTGACAAATGGAAAAAAAATCATAATGTCAGAGCCGTTCTGCAATTTCAGAGTTTTCCCATAAATAGTTTTTGTTTGTAATATTTAAATCTTACCTCTGTTCCACCTCGGGCTCACAGTGGCATGAGTATTATAATAGAAAAGCAGCAGTAGCAAAGTCTTCCAGTGCATCCTTTACTTTAAAATCTCTCTATATATCTGTATATTAGCTATTTGTTTCCTTGTTTCCTTTTCAGGAAGAGACGACTACCTCCCCACCCCCAAAGAAGAACCTGTCTGTTCTCTTGAGTTCTATTGAAGTCAATGCAGCAGCTCTTCCCCTAAACCAACTCTCCTAGGGATCAGCGAACTTGCTTTCATAGGCACACTTTGTTTTTATCCACATCTGGAATGACTCATGGTGCATGTGAGTTTGCTGGCAGCTGTGAGAATAAATGTCACTACATTTTTGTATTCAAGTTCCATTTGTTAGAAGGGCCATTTTTTTAATGTCAAATAAACAGACAGGAGCAACTTTATGAAAGAACACTATTAAATGGTCGTTCTGTAGGGCTTTTTGCTGCTATGCGCATGGGCATATGTTAACATGTAGCTCAGCTAAAAGCCAGATCTGTGGTGATGTGTGCTGCATTCCTGGGATGCATAATATAGGGAATGAGGCATATTCACGGAAGGAACTTTTTACCACTGTGGTTCACGGGCATCACTCATTTATAGAGAACACTTAAAAATAAAATACTTAGAGTGTGAGCAGTTTGAGACCGAGACCATCTTTTTGTTGTGTTTTTACAGCACCTACTACATTGGGCAGAAAATGTCTAAAGGAGTCAACATTCGTGAAGTGAAAAGGTATTTGATAGTTGCCTCCTTGATGATGCTGGTCCACATAACAAAATTCACTCAATCTGACATCATTGAAAGATTCTACTCAGGACAGACCCAGAATGGAAACAGCTCGGGGTATACAGGTAAAGAAAAATGAGGCATATTATCAGAGTTGTAGGGTGGTCTACCACCACCCTTCAGGTCATGACTGAGGTGCACTGAGAGCACACAGGGTTGAAATATCAGGGGGTTGCTATGTATCAGAACGGGGAAGAAGTAGTGGGATGTGGATACTAAGAGATGATCAATGTGTGATGCAAATATTTGTTTGTTTCTCTATTTTCTATTTAGTGCCTAGAGACCCATGATGGACACAGAGATAGACGGTGGCTCTAATTCTTCTCTCACTTACACGTATGTAAGCCAGGAGCAACTTCAATGAAGTGAGTGGAGGCACACTGGGGTAAAATTGGCATACACGAGAAGAGAATCCAGCTCAGATTACATAGATTAGCAGAGTTACAGGGAAGGGCCAAGGAATAGCAGAGGATACTTCAAATCAGGAGTGATGTCCATGGCAGGACTGGTCTCTCAGATACCATGCTCTAGCCAAGGCTACAATTCCTTCACTAGCCCAAGTACCAAATTCAAGCAAAACTGTTATAACTGTTTGTAAAGGAAAAGGGGGTGGGGAGGTGGGGGAAATGACAATGGGGCAAAATCAGTAGTGTTGCTTAAGGTGATGTAAATTCTATTCCAATAGACTTGAATTTTCCTAAATGCAGACTTTCCCAGATGTAGTTACACTCACCTAATGCAATGTGACTGTAAGGGAGTAATTTCCATGCCAAGGAGATGGAAGATGTAAAGTAAAGCAGAGAATAACCGTCTGTAACACATGTATTCTTACACTCTCTTGTTAGTTGCTTGTCTTGCTACTCTCCTTTCTTCTGGAACCTGGTTGTGTAAGGGGTGCAATAAACATCAGCTTTGACTCTGAGGGCCCAATTCATCGTTGTGTTGGTCCAGTTTTATATCAGTGTAACACCACTGAACTCACCAATGTAAAATAGGAATAATGCAGTAGTGGATCAGGCTCTTAGTGGCCCCAATTCAGAGATGACAGGCAAAGGGTTGGGTGTGTACGTTGCACAGTGGTAAGAGTCTGAGGCATGTCTACACCGAGGAAATTCAACCCCTAACATAAATGCATTGCACCACTGGTGCAGCTTAATCCAGTAAGTAAACTGATTTGGGATAAACCCTCTTTTAGGCCAGCATAGTATATAATGGAGTTTATGGGTTTGTATCAATTTAGCAGTACTATTTTAATTACATCAGGGGTTCTCAAATTGGGAGTCAGGACCCCTCAGGGGGTCACAAGGTTATTACATGGTGGGGTCTTGAGCTGTCAACTTTCACTCCAAACCCCGCTTTGCCTCCAGCACTTATAATGGTGGAAAATATATTAAAAAAGTGTTTTTAATTTATAAGGGGGGTCACGCTCAGAGGCTTGCTATGTGAAAGGGGTCACCAGTAAAAAAGTTTGAGAGCCACTGGATTACATCAATACAGCTACAGTGGTGTGAAGTCCCTTAGCCCTGGTCTACACTACGAGTTTAGGTCAAATTTAGCAGCGTTTGATCGATTTAACCCTGCTCCCGTCCACATGAGGAAGCCATTTTTGTCAACTTAAAGGGCTCTTAAAATCAATTTCTGTACTCCTCCCCGATGAGAGATTAGCACTGAAATCAACTCTGCTGGGTTGAATTTGGGGTAGTGTGGATGCAATTCGATAGTATAGGCCTCCGGGAGCTATCCCAGAGTGCTCTGGACAGCGCTCTCAACTCAGATGCACTGGCCAGGTAGACAGGAAAAGCCCCGTGAACTTTTGAATTTCATTTCCTGTTTGGCCAGCACAGCAAATTGATCAGCACAGGTGACCATGGAGTCCCAGAATCGCAAAAGAGCTCCAGCATGGGCTGAACGGGAGGTACTGGATCTGATCGCTGTATGGGGAGATGAATCCATGCTATCCAAACTCCGTTCCAAAAGATGAAATGCCAGAATATTTGAAAAAAAATCTCCAAGGGCATGAAGGACAGAGGTTATAACAGGGACCTGCAGCAGTGCTGCGTGAAGCCAACCAAAGAACCAGAGAGGCAAACGGCCGCTCTGGGTCAGCGCCCCAGACATACCGCTTCTATGATGAGCTGCATGCCATTCTAGGGATGCCCCAACAACTACCCCACCCCTGTGCTTCCCTCCTCCTCCCCCACCCCTCCTGGGCTACCTTGGAAGTTATTCCCCCCATTTGTGTGATGAATTAATAAAGAATGCATGAGTTTGAAACAACAATGACTTTATTGTCTCTGCAAGCAGAGATCAATGGGGGGAGGGGAGGGCAGTTGGCTTACAGGGAATGAGTCAATCAAGGGGGCGGGTTTTCATCAAGAAGAAACAGAATTTTCACACCATAGCCTGGCCAGTCATGAAACTGGTTTTCAAAGCTTCTCTGATGCACAGCACACTTGCTATGCTCTTCTAACCGCCCAGGTGTCTGGCTGCACGTAATCAGCATCCAAGAGATTTGCCTCAACCTCCCACCCCGCTATAAATGTCTCCCCCTTACTCTCACAGATATTGTGGATCACACAGCAAGCAGTAATAACAATGGGAATACTGGTTTCACTGAGGTCTAACCGAGATAGTAAACTGCACCAGCGGGCTTTTAAACATCCAAAGGCACATTCTATCACCATTATGCACTTGCTCACTCTATAGTTGAACTGCTCCTTACTACTGTCCAGGCTTCATGAGCCATGGGAGCCAGGGGTAGGCTGGAGTAGGTGTGACCATACAGTACTGGGAAAGCAGCCTGAGTCAGAAGCCTCCAGCTGGCATAATATTCCAGGCAGGACTGAATCTTCATTAGATGAAACTTAAAGAAGATAATGACCTGGAGTCATTCCCATTTTTGTCCAGGCACCCCCAAACGACCTCAGCAAGGCCAGTCAGGAGCACCCATGTCTTCCCAGGCGCCCCCGACCAATCTAACCAAGGTCGGCCAGGAGCACCCATGGGACAACGACGACAGCTAGCAGTCATATTGCACTGTCTGCCATCTGCAAGGCAAGGTAAGGGGATGCTGCTCTGTAGCACTGCAGTACCTCATCTGCCAACAGCACCCAGGAGACATACGGTGACAGTGAGCTGCAAAGCTCACTTTCTCAGTGCAGTGTTTGCTCAGCCTTGCAAGCCTCTCTGAGCACACTAGCACCTTTAGATCTGATTCTATATTAGGGCCATACATGATGCACGTTTGCCTGTCATCTCTATATTGGGTGTTTTTTAATGAAGAAAATGCAGCTGTTGTTATAAAGTGCCAGCCTAAAAATAGAACATAAGGGAAACATTCTCCTTCAAATGTTACTAGTGTAAATTGCTCTGTACAAATGTGTAAATGGTCCCAACAATCAGTATGAGATTAGATATCACACACACTGTCTTTCTCTCTCACACACAACATCCTTGCTATTAAGAAACCTCAGGATAAACCAGTTTTCAAACAAGCACAGGAAACTTAGCCACCCATCTTCTATTCATTTTAACAACTGTCCTGGGTACTTGCTCCAATTCCATCCTGATGCAAATCACAGCTTGCCCTGCCTGTATTAAGGGTTTGAACTAGTGCAGCTACACCAGTGGATGAAACTGGGGCAAGTCTCCAGCATTCACCACAATTATACCCCCTGCCTTGGAGTCACTTTGAGGATATTCCCTTATGGAGACAGAAGTCACATGGAAGGAGCTCTGGTTTAAAAAAAAATTGACATATGAGAGTGCAACTTGTTCTACATAGTTTTTGTCTTGCTTTAGAAATAGATATGGGTAAAATGATGCAAATCTCTAGTGGGGACAATTATATTGAAATATAAATTTAGCATATTCCCCTAAATGTAGAGCTGTAAAGCAGTTAGGGACAAATAATTTATTCCTATGAGCTGGTCAGTTGTTGAGATTGAGAGTCTTTCAGTTTTCCCAGCATCTGTGAAAGACTTCAGGCCCTGGGGGAGGGAGGGCGGGCAGAGAGGGAGAGGGTGTGCCAAGCTTTTAGTTCTGGCAGGTGTTATGAGTGTGCAGGAAATCAGACATTTCTGGGACTCACAACAATATTACTGGAGCCCAAAAGAATCCATTTTCCATTTGGGACAAACGTTCCTACATACCAGCACCAGCGCTAGCAATTACTGTCAATATACTTTGGTGCTCCAACACAGTCTGTATTCTGTGGCTGGAAGAAATAGAGTGATAGGTGAACCGGGGACACCCGAGAAGCTGGCAGCTGCTTTTCCATGTACTGTGGCAGCAGCAGAAGCTTCCTACAGTGACTGAGGAAATCTGGCATCTATCCCCACAGCCTGATGTTCCTCTGCTCTCCATGCTGCTTGCTCCAACCCTCCCGTCACAAACAATCTGATGGAAGAGGGGCAGGCCTTGAAGCTTGACTATTCCCACTGGGCAGGAGCCATAGGACACCTCCTTGCTTTCAGATGAACCCAACATCGACAGGCACTACTGGGTAGGGATTTACATTCACGATGCCACTGTCTACTCTTGCCCATATATGCTAAGGGCCATTGCCATTGTGTGAGGTGCTGTATAAGCACAGAATGGGATACAGTCTCTGTCCTGAAGAGCTTGCAGTCTAAAAAAGCCAAGATAGATAATGGATGGAAGGGCCAACAGAAGTGAAGTGACTTGCCCAAGGTCAGAGATCTCCAGAATCCCAATCCAGGGCCCTGTTCCTTAGACCGTGGTGCCTCCCACATGCGAGTATTCTGACATTGTCCATCTGTACTATGCCACTAATAATCACAACTTGGTACTTTTATATAAGCTCCTTTCACTTGAGTCTCTCAAAGCACTTTACAAACATTAAACAAGTCTGTACACACTCATGTGAGGTAGGCTGTTAGCATCATCATCTCCATTATACAGGTGGAGAAACTGAGGCACAGACAGGTTAAGTGACTTGCTCAAGGCCTCACAAGGTGAGTCAGTGCTAGAGCTGAGACTAGCACTCAAGGGTTGTGACTACCACTGCCACTGTTAACTGCTCTTCTGGTACACCCATGCACTCCAGTTCCAGTACATACAACACCAGTGCCAAACCCCAATAGCCAAATGTGACCGAACCAAGACACTGTGGACCTTTCTAGTCAGGAGCCCCACCAAAGTCATCTTTTTTTCCCCCTTCAAATAACAGTTCACTGACTTTCAGGGGAAAAAAGGTTATTTCAAAAGCAGATTACTGTCAATTGAGCAATTACTGGCTTCTCATTATCTGGAATGGCTCTTGTTAGCCTCTCAAATATTTCTGTTGTGGTTTACAGCTGCTTGCAATAACTGGAGGCAAAACATCTCACAAAACTTCTGGGAAGCCTGCTGACTATGGCCTGGAATTAACTTTATATTTCACTGTCATTATCCATTGGACAAGGAGACAATAGGTCTGAGAAAATTAATAGCCTCCTGAAGGGAGGAACATGGCACTGGTCTAGTATACCCCAATTTGTGTAGAGCTATTAAGAGGAAGGTATTAATATGTTGCCCCACCACCACCCATGTTCCCAATTCACATAGGATGTGAGTCTTAGCTACAGAGCCTGGCTCTTTAGCTTGAGCTGTAAAAACTTATGCTTTCAGCCCTAACGGTCCCTGGTACAGTTCCTGGGGTGTTAGCCAAAATGGCATTTGCAACACTAGCACAAACAGGAAGCAAAGACGGGGGAGGCTGAAGGTACAGTAGCAAGAGTTACTCATTATGGCAAATGACTGGTGGTGAAGAGAGGAAAGGTGGCTGACCGGTCTCCCTCTCCACTGCTATGTAAACTATATACAGGTAACTCTTATCTGTGACCGCTGGGCCAGACCCTCAGGTGGAGTAAATAGTTGTGTCTCCATTGACTTCAGTGTACAATGCAGCATTACCCTTGTCTGTTAAGTTTAAAAGTCTCCAAAATCGTATTTGCTTTTCTGGATTCTTTACAGGAGGCTAGTGGGTTGCAACGGCAGGAAGACAACGTAAACACCAAGGCCATGACTTGCAGTTAAATGAGAGAAAACGCTATTAGCAGTGCTACTGCAGGATGAGCGCCGAACTGAAGCAGACAAGAGCGCCGTGCCTCAAATCACTGCTAAAATCATAAAAGAAGATCAGCTATTCAGAGAATTTCCTGCCCTCCAGCCCATAAAGTCAACCACAGCCCTGCATATTCGCAGAAGAGGGATTAAGGATTAATTCCTCGGAACAGCTCAGAAGTCTCTCTTCAGTAAATACCACCATACGTTTTAAATTCAAACCCAAAGAAAACAGGACTTGATAACAGAAAAGCAGACTAACTGGTGCCATTTCTGGGGCAAAGAGAAATACTGAATGACAAACACAGGCTCATTATCGGAAACAATGAGGTGGAAGCTTTATTTATTTTCTTGCTCAGCAGCAAACAAAGCACTAGATTCAATTCAGCCCATTGAACTAGTGGAAGGGGCACTTGGGAGATGGAGAAGGAAAGTGCTGTAGGTATAGCATGAGGCTGTCAGTTTAGTGGCAAGAGAGTGGCAGATATGGAGTGGCAGCCTGACTCTGCCACACACCTTCCTGTGTTATCTTGACTAACTCATTGACTCTGCCTCAGTTCCCCATCTGTAACATAAGTAAGAGAATATTCTTTGTTCCCCATTCTTTGTCTTCTTGTCTAAATGGGCTGCAAGCTCTTTCAGCCAGAGACTGGGTTACTGGGTTTCTTGGTCTGGCACAATGTGGAGCAGCCTGAAGGCTTCTCTAAACTACACTCAAACACAACAGCCTCCAAGAGACCATCTGGCAGCTGGAGTGTTGCAACCTCTGCCTGCAATGGCTAAGGTTGTGAGAGGGTGCAGCGTAGAACCATTTTGGCTGCTTAACACAGCCCAAGGATTCTCCTCTCCTGAGGATCATATTATCACTTCAGATACCCCATAATGGGAGAATCTTTAGCTGGCTAGAGTCACACCCTTTGTGGTGGCAGGCTAGCCCAAGGCACCAAAGCCTGGTGGAGAATCTGGCATAAAATGTTTATAGAAACATTTTCAAATAATGAACGCTTCATAAAAATCTAAATCTCTCAACGGCTAACGTGTACACAGAAAAGAGGGCTACAGTTCTTTAAAAATTATTAGATATGAACAATTAGCCTAGTTCTAACCCAGAATATTCCAAGTTTACAGACATTCTAGCTGTGTTCACTCACACCAAGGCCAAATTTGGTCCAGTATAGTCACTAGCAAAGCAGAAGTAGTTAAGAGATAGAGAGCTGGACATTTACTAGCTCAGTTCCTAAAGGATGAATATACTGCCTATTGCCATAATTCATGTCACCTCAGGGGAAATTCAAAGCAGTATGCCATGTCATACTGTGCATTCACGACCCTTTGAAGAACTGGCCGGTTTTGTTGTGATTGTAACCAAAGTCCCCAGTTTTATAGCAGATGGGTCTCACTGGTCAGTGCTGCAATGCACTGAGGGCAACACCCTCAAATCACCTTTCACATTGCTGAGAAGGGTGTGGGCTGACTTCTTTTTGACACAGATTCTCTCTCTGCCTCCCCAGCCACCCTCAGTTTGGCACAAGCGCTTGAAAGCAGATGTAATGGAAAAAACAGCAAATCCCACCTCCCTTTTTCCTGTGGAATTATTATTTATATATAGTATCCTGCTTATAGCAACACCCTTAGCAGCAATGAAAGGCGTTCTTATACGTGGAAAGTACAGTAGTATGGAACATCTCGTACTGCAGCAGCTACTCAACTCTCCTTGCAGCCTGCATCCTCTTTCACGGTTCTCTTCAAACTACCTCAGCAGCTCTTTGCACTGTATACTGAATTTTCATGCACCGAGACACCAAAACAGTTTGATTAGCACCCGGCTCATTGAAAAGACCTCTAGTACACTAAGGGCACTGGCCAATGCGAGATAATTGCAGCATCCTCTTGTGTTTTCAAGCTGAACTAATCACAATTGTTATGCAATGGGGCACTGGTCCATTACCGGGGCCCTGAGCACTACTGTAATACAAATAAACAAATAATACATGATAATAGGGGAGGCCTGGCTGACCCTGGTTTATAGCTAGTGAAATATAGGAAAGAGCCACTAGCAGGAAGTATACTATAAAAGTATATTTAAAAAGAAGGAGGGAGAGAAAATAGGTGTCTCCATTTTTAAAGTGTTCTTATAAACAGGACAAATCCCAAGAAAATTATTGGAGCATATTATGTCCTTGTAACTGGAGATAAGATGAGCAAAACCAGGTTTGAAAAACCTCATCAGGTGGGGTTTTGTGCTCTAAAATCCAAACCAGAGATGGTTTAGATCTGGTTCTCATTTTATCTGAGCCCACAAAGCTCAGAGGAATTAAGCAGAGGGTTGGATGAATGGTTCCAATTTTGGCTTTTCTTTAAACTAACATTGATATGTCAGGGTCCATATAAAGTAGTGGTGATTTTATATCTATATAGGAATATAGGATTTATACGTCATGGCATTAAACTCCATCACTTGTGTTAAATTAACAAAGGCTAGCTTTACATACATACATTAAATGCAAAGCAAACTGCCGGTCTGTCTCTCATAACTTATAACTCTCTCACAACTCTCATTGCACCTGTAATGCTGCAGTGCAGACCTGAAATAAGGAGAGCAGGAGACAAGCTGATGAAATAGTGGGGGAATTCCCATAAGGTTGGAATGCAGACTCTAAGCCAGGGAGCAAGGCACAGGAAAAGAGATGGGACAAACAGAGGTACAAGCTTCTATAGAGAAGGGAAAGTGGAAGAATTCCTATTAAGCAGCAAAGATCTGAGCCAGATTGAAGAATACTGTTGGAGGTGGGAAACAAACACAAATAACCACAGTGCTGCCTTGGCACAGGGTGCAATGCAAACTGCTCCTGCCTTCTCTCCTTTCATACTTCAGCCCCACCAGTGGTGCACCCACTCTCTGCGGCTAGAGAACTGAATGTCTGTACTTGCCAGCTGGTCAAAAATACAGATCTCTCCTATCCTCAGATACTCCAAAACAGATAATTAGATCAGTTAGAATATGTGTCTGGTGCCCACTGCCTAAACCAATAGGAGTAAATGGAGTTACACCTATGTAACCTAGAGCAATGCAGCATTGAATCAGCCCCTTAAAAATGTGTGCATGCACTTTTATACTTCAGACGGCATAACTATGCATATGATGATGTGTATCCTCCGATAGCCAACATCCCTGCTGATTACCCCTACTGAACCTCTGAGCTGTCTGAAATCCATCGTTCACTCATATTCAATATACTCACATAGTGTCAGCGTGGCTGAGTTGGTAGCACACTCTCTTTTTGGCCATTATGATGTGGTGTCAGTCCCACACCCAGTGCTAACCATGATGTGCTGTGCTAAATTGCTGCTGCACTGTTGCCATCCTTTAAATGTGGTCCAGTCTCTTGTGGGGTTCAAGCTGGATGTTAAAGATCCTGGGCAAGATTCTATGCTGGTGTCAATTGGTGGAGCTCCACTGAAGTCAACGAAGCTGTGATGTAGTTGACACTAGCACAAGCTTTGGTGACCTATAGTGATTTTTCAAAAAGGGTAGGGAATAAACACATTTCCTTCTGAAACCAAGGCAGTGCAGGAGCTATTACTGAATGCACAGTCTCTGCATCAGTCTTTAACTCATGGCTTTGTAAAATACTTGGGGAAAACAGTGTAGGAAAGATGCAATGTAAAACCAGTTTCAATCTGTTCTAACTAATATTTTGATCACTAAAATAAACCTCAGCACCAAAAACATGGAGCATATGGAGCACCAAAAGTATGGAGCATACATGTAGTATGATCTTTTAGTAATTTTCTTTCTATCTGTCCAGTAAATCTGAGGGAAAAAATAAAGGGATGATTCTAATGTCTGTGCCTTATTTCAGTCAAAAAACAGAGAGAGATTATGCTAAAACAGATGCTGGCCAGTTTCAGAGTGAGATCAAATAGAAACATTAGCAACTTGGGAAGCAAAAATTTAACATAATCCTTTTTGAAATTATAAAATAAAGATGGCTGATCCTCTCTCCTTCTTTTTCACCCACTATCTCGCCTTTTTATTTTGACAGTAAGCCTAATGGAAAACACCAACCACCAAGCTGGGTTACTGAATCACAACAACAAAGGGAAAGCAAGAAGGCAGCTTTACAGATTTTTCAGGTTACTGCCTCTGTAACAATACACTCTTTCATTCCTTCTATTTCTCCTCCCTCCCCCTTCGTCTATGATGTGCATGTTCTGTGGTCTAATAATTGGAAACCAGAAAGTCACTTGGAAGATAAATGGGTCCCAGGGAGATAATAGCTCTGAAGTTATTCAAATTTTCTTCTAGAAAAATAGGGGCCGATCCTGCATTCCTTATTTGTGCCAGGAGCCCTTACTTATTAGAGGAGTCCCATTTTAGTCAATGGGATTCCTCTCCCAGTGAGGGCTATCCTGATGAATAAGGTTTGCAGGATTAGAACCACAGTTTGCCGGTTTCTTAACAATTTTTGGGTGGGGAATGACACGGTTTCATCTGTGCTTGATTGCAGAGGTGGAGGGATAGCAAAGAGATGCTGAAGCAGAGGCTATGGTCCATTAGTTTGCCTGCTAGCTAGCAACCATGAAGCAAAATGGATTTAAACTCTCTTCAGTGGCCAGGATTGCTCTGCGTGTGACTGCTCACCTTACCAGAGCTAAGGCTCAAATCAAGACCCCTGTGGTACACAGGCCAATGCTCTATCAAGTATGCAAAAAGCCTGCCAGTGACCATGCCAGCAAGAGCTGTGCTGCATTTCTCCGACCTTAAAGTCACTCTTTGAATATCTGACATCACCCACCTGATCTTGTGTTTCCACCCCCAATATTAACATTTAGCTGCTAATGAGATTTTTGTCTGGAAAATCAGGTTTTATACAGAAACAGAGGAATTGCCACACTGGATCAGACCTGTGTCCATCTAGTTCAGTGTCCTGTCTCCACCAGCACAAGGTGACATCAGAGGAAGGTCCAAGAAGGCCTACAATAGGTAGTTATGGGGTCACTGACTCCAGGGAAAGGTTCTGTCCAACCGCCATTGGTTAGGGGTTGACTTGTGCCTTGAAGCATGAGTTTATTTTCCTGCCAACACTCTCTTTAAAAACATTTCACTATTAGAACTATGGATATTCCTATTACCCACATAAATGTCTAATCCTTCTTCAGGATTCCTGCTAAAACTCTTGGTCTCAGTGATATCATGTGGCATCGAGTTCTGATGGCTAATTGTGTACTGAGTGAATACAGTATTTTATTTCGTCAACCTTAACTTTGCTGCCATTCAGTTTCATTGAATGTCCCCTGGAAAAATAAATTAAGAAATTCATATTTTGCATTTTCTGGGGGTTTCCTGTCACACCACTATAAATCTGAAAGCTCTCTTCTGCTTTTGGCTCCCACTGAGATCCAGCTCAACACACAACAGTTTCTTTACATTTATGAATCAAGGGGATTCATAGACGGCATGCCAAGTCTGAGGTCTTGGATAGTTTATTTTCAGTGTCTCTCTCCCTGCCTAAATGCTCTAATTAGTTTGTTCATTTTGATAAGATTTGATGTGCCAGAGTCTGCTATCACCCTGCGGCTTCCTGAACAGTCCTCGGTATGCACGTCAAGCCATTCCTGAATTCCAGGACTGACAGAGGAGGCAACATATGGATTATATGTATGTGTGTGAGAGACAGGGCCAGACAAAGAGGAGGAGAGGTTATTTCTGATGGCAGAAGAAGACAGACAGCCCAAACAATAGGGCCTCATCCAAAGTCTATTGATATGTAAGTAGCTTTTGCCCTGCCCTTAACACTATGACAGGGAAAGGCAAAACAAATACGTTTTTTTCAGATGAGCAGCTGTCTTATTGTGTCTCTGTACAGTGACTAGCACAACGGGGGCCCTTCTCAGCTGGGGCCTGTAGGCGCTACCTGTACAACAGTAGAAAGTTCTGCTTCCCAACAGCAAAACCATTCAAAATATCTGCAAGAGGTGGTTTGTAAGCCGGGGGGTCCTTCGCTACCTCCGCCGGCGGCGGTGGAGGGGTCCCGGGCACGTCCCTCGGGCAGGGGGACGCTGGCAAACGTCCACAGCGCGCCCCTCAGGCAGGGGAGCGCCGGTCGTAGTCTCTAGCGTGCCCCTCTAGCAGGGGAACGCTGGTAAGTGTCCACAGCGCGCCCCTCAGGCAGGGGAGCGCCGGTCGTAGTCTCTAGCGTGGCCCCCTAGCAGGGGAACGCTGGTAACTGTCCACAGCGCACCCCTCAGGCAGGGGAGCACCGGTCGTGCGCCCCTCAGGCAGGGGAGCGCCGGTCGTAGTCTCTAGCGTGCCCCTCTAGCAGGGGAACGCTGGTAGCTGTCCACAGCGCGCCCCTCAGGCAGGGGAGCGCCGCTCGTAGTCTCTAGCGTGCCCCTCTAGCAGGGGAACGCTGGCAAACGTCCACAGCGCGCCCCTCAGGCAGGGGAGCGCCGCTCGTAGTCTCTAGCGGGCCCCTCTAGCAGGGGAACGCTGGCAAAAGTCCCGAGCGTGCCCCTCTAGCAGGGGGACGCGGGCCAATGTCCAGGTATATGAACCTCTGGGTCGGTCGGGTAGACCGCGGCGGGCAGCTCCGGCTCCTCGAGGGTTGCCGGGTCCTCCGCCTCCCCGGAGTCGGCAGCTGGGTCGGGCAGAAGCGGCTCGGCGTCGGGCCTTACCCCCATCCGTGGTGCCACCCGTTCGGAGCAAAGGGCCCTGCCCTTTGTATTCCTCGCTCCACCCCTCCCACAGCTGGGGACGGAGCGAACGCGCCCTGGCCCCGCCCCCTCCGGCGGAGAACGCAGCGCGTCCCGGTTCGCTCCGCCCCTCCCACAGCTGAGGACGGAGCGAACGCACCCTGGCCCCGCCCCCTCCGGCGGAGAACGCGGTGCGTCCTGGACCGGCTCAGTAGGGGGCCACCCCGGCTCCCTACATGGTTGATAAATGCAATTGTGTAAACACTCCCCCAACACACACACACTCTATTTGTTTCTGTCTCAATTATTCTGAGTTTTTCCTCTCCTTGGGTGTCCACAACTCTGAAAGAAGGGAACGGCCACTGTCCGCACCCTCATCATTCCAGGGTTACTTCTTTCCCAATTTCCCAGCCATTTCTGCCTCGGTGTTGTGGATTTTTACTGCAAGCATATTTCCATTGGCTAAGAGGGGAAAGTGGATGATTTTCCAAGTCTCCTCACGGCAGCTATCTGTGCATCAATAAACTACGGCATCAGGAAACCCTGGAAAAACAGTTTGTGGGATGTGCCTCTACCCAACACTCGGCCCTGGGATTATGGCATGGCTTGTCCTTCACAAGGGCAACCTATCTAGGAAACCACAGCGAACCACAAGGAGAAGCCTCACATTGGTTCAGAGCTTTTTTTTTTTTTTTTTAAATGGATAAAACTAATTAGAGCATTTAGGCAGGGAGAGAGAGAGGCACTGAGAACAACCACAAATGAACTCTTCGAAACCTCAGACTTGGCACGCAGCCTGGGAATCCCCTTTAAGTGCACCCTGTTTATTCTTAAAGGGAGAGCTTTATATTTTGTTTTAAGCTGGCTGTTTGTGGTGGGGGAAATAAGGCCTTTCATACTTAGCATCCATAACTATGGCAGTTGGCAGGGTATTTTGCTGCCTGATATGAATTGCATTTGTTATATAAATCTTGGGGGATTTAGTATTATATTCTCAATATTATGCCTTAGTTATGACTATTAGCCTGGGCCCAAGGGCTGTTGCTATTTACATGGTAATGAAGCATTGTTTCACAGAGGTTCTAAGGAAATCAACACACTAATGAATTTGGAAGTTTCATTTTTAAACTGGTTGCCCATTAAGTAGTGCAACCACAATAAATAGCAGCACTCTCAATCTGAGGCCCAGGCAAAAGACTGAGTGAGTTGTAGTATGGATGCAAAACTTTGCACACAATTAATTGCAGGAGTAAAATTTTGCATGCAGATCTGAGGCCCTATTTAAAAAATTGGGGAAACTTTACATGTACACATAGGAAGGCTACAGCAGGCACAGTAAAAAGAAAGGAAAGTTTTGGTGACAAATCAGTATTTGAATAAACACTGGAAAAGATTTACAAAGAACTAACATACACTATGAAAAATCTATTATGCCAAAGGTTAAATTGTTTGACAGAAAGAAAATGCTTGTTTTACTGTAACTCAAGCAAAGGTGTAATGAAATGGAGAAACATTTACTAAATGCATCAAAAGAAAAGATGGCTACTATCCTGGCTCCACTGAAGTTACAGGGGCAGAGGCTTCACTGACACTAGAGGAGGAGGAAGAGGAATCTTCAGACTTTGAGGGCTATATTATAAAACTTAATAAGCAGAGCTGCTTTAAAAATAGCTTTATAGTTGGTTGAAAAGGGCAGAGAGGCATGACAATTAGACCTTTTCCCCTGATTCTTTTTGAATTTCAAAAATGTTTGACTAGTGCTGTCTTGTAGGGAGAAACCAGGAGAGCCTTCAGGCTAGGAAAGAGAGGGAGATTTTGTTCATCTGTGCAGTAGGTAATATTTACATACTTTGTCCTACAATCTTTGCATCACTGTAGTAGGATTTTTTTCTCTTAGTATCAGAGTAATGTGCAGTACTCTTTCCTAGGCAGTCATTTCCCATTTTGTATGTGTGCAAATGGAGTACTTTGCATTTGTCCTTATTGAATGTCATCCTCTTTACTTCAGACCATTTCTTCAGTTTGTCCATATCGTTTTGAATTTTAATCCTATCCTTAAAGCACTTGCAACTCCTCCCAGCTTGGTATTGTCCACAAACTTGATAAGTGTATTCTCTAGGCCATTATCTAAATCACTGATGAAGATATTGAACAGAACCGGACCCAGAACTGATCCCTGTGGGACCCCACTCATTATGCCCTTCCAGCATGACCGTGAACCACTAATAACTACTCTCTGGGAACAGTTTTCCAATTAGTTTTGTACCCACCTTATAGTAGCTCCATCTAGGTTGCCTTTACGTAGTTTGTTTATGAGAAGGTCATGCAAAAGCTTTACTAAAGTCAAGATATACCACATCTACCATTTCCCCCTATCCACAAGGTTTGTTATCCTATCAAAGAAAGCTATCATGTTGGTTTGAGAAGATTTGTTCTTGACAAATCCATGCTGACAGTTACTTCTCACCTTATTATCTTCTAGATGTTTGCAAATTGATTGCTTAATTATTTGCTCCATTATCTTTCTGGGTACAGAAGTTAAGCTGACTGGTCTATAATTTCCTGGGTTGTCCTTATTTCCCTTTTTATAGATGGGCACTATATTTGCCCTTTTCCAGTCTTCTGGAATCTCTCCCATCAAAGATGATCGCTAATGGCTCAGATATCTCCTCAGTCAGCTCCTTGAGTATTTCAGGATGCATTTCATCAGGCCCTGGTGAGTTAACATCTAATTTGTCTAAGTAATTTTTAACTGGTTCTTTTCCTATTTCAGCCTCATTGGCATTCACTATGTTAGGTGACCAATCATCACCAACCTTCTTGGTGAAAACCGAAACAAAGAAGTCATTAAACACCTCTGCCTTTTCCACATTTTGTGTTATTATTTCCCCCACCCCTCATTGAGTAATGGGCCTATCCTATCCTTAGTCTTCCTCTTGCTTCTAATGTATTTGTAGAATGTTTTCTTGTCACCCTTGGCCTTTCTAATTTTGTCCCTAATGAACTTTCTGTGCTGCTAAATACTTGTGTATCTTAACAATTAATGTTACAACAATAGAAAAGGAGGAGTGTGGGTGAGGACCAGCAGTAAAATGTTAAAACAGGCATTAGACATTCTTGTTAGTGTTTACTTAATAGATTTTAAATCCAGAGTTGATCATTTAGTCTTCTAGACTGACCCCTCCTGCATAGCACAGGCCACAGTTTCACCAGTGATTCCTGTATCTACTCCAATGAGTTGTGGTTAAATAAGAGCATATCTTTTAGATGTTGTTTGCATTCTTATTGTAGCAATAAGAAGAGCTCTGAGAAGTTGGTCCAATAAAGATACTACTTCACCCACCTTCTTTCATATCTTTTAGACAGGCATCCAGTCTTGATTTAAAGACTGTAAGAGATGGAGAATTTACCATATCCTTTGTTAATCTGTATCAATGGTTTCTTACTCTCCTGTTCCATTTGCCACACATCCCCCATATAAACAGTTGTCCTCACTGAAATGGAGGAACACTTTGATCAGTAGAACATGTCCACTACCACAAATTATCTGGCCAAATACAGACTCATGTATGTCAGACATGACAAGTCCATGCAACTATGCTCTAGATATTTCATAATATCCTGAGGATCTTGAGGAGACGCTTGACTTTTCTGAATGTGGTAGACATAACACTTTCCAAGATAAAGATTAAAAGTCAAAAATAAAGCTCCATGCATGTTTAATTTGAAAATAAATTTATAAGAGGGATACAACAGCATAGAATACACCAGTGTGTGACCCCCAACGCACACCTAGTCAAGTGAGAAAGGCATTCTGCTGAATTCATTGCCTTAAAAAGAACATGAACACACACAAATGTAGTTTTCTGGGGACATTCTCTCCAGATTTTGACCGGGACCTTAGAACAACTAATGAAGAGACTCACCGTCAGACAATCCATCACACTGCACGTGGGGCAGGAACTTAGAGGCCTGAGTCTTGACTGCCTTGCACTTTCTGGAGTCATTTACAATGGTGCAAAATAGGTGTATAACACTACCATTGGAATTGGTAGCATTTTACATCCACTTTGCCCTCACTTTGCCCAGATGTAAATGACTACAGAAGGTGAAAGGCAGAGGTGAATTGGGCCTTAAGAGTTTGAATAGTGCTGTTGAACCCTCACACAGTGTTGATATAATCAATAAAGCTCATAGTGATATATTTCATTACTCAGACCTGGTCTACACTAGAAAATTAGGTCAGTTTAACTACATCACTCAGTGGTGTGATAAATCCACACCCCTCAGTGGCATAGTTATGCCAAGCCCAACCTAAATCCCCATCTTCCATCGACCTAGCTACCGCCTTTCAGAGAGGCAGATTACCTATGACGATTGGAAAACCCCTCCCATCAGCATAGGTAACATCTGCAGTGTTTCATCTGTAGACAAGCGCTGAGTCTGAGTGCTTTAATTCAAAGTAATCTCAATAACCTGTAACTCACCAACAGAAATTATTTTTTTTAAAAGAGCTCTCTTTCTTCCACCCTTACCTCATAGGATGGTACTCAAGGTTTTCTAGAATCAATAATTCCTTGGCTCACTAGAGAAAAGAGCTCTGTACAGTAAGTGAATGACTCAGCGATTGGTAATGAGAAAGCAATTGTTAATTAATAGTGATGCACAGAACAGCAAAGTTCAGAGCTGAATTCCCTGGAACCCAAGGTTGTTTGGACCTGAGGTTTGGCTTCATGCCCCTACTCTAATAATTGTGCAAAAACGCAAACTTCATTTCCATTTGCCTAGTACTGTAATTTCCCAAACAGGCGCTGCTGTATTTATCCTGGCCTCTGACCCAAAGAGGGTTGTGTCAGGCAAGAGCAGAAACATCTCAGTAAGGAAATGGCAGCAGGCAGCAAGTACATGCTCTAGTGCTTGCTTTGTACTTTTCTCAGATGGATATACTATTTAAGGGAGACTCCTTATGTTTTGTCTTTCAAGTTAACTAACTGCCCATCTACTTGGCATTCAAAAAAGGCAATCTTCTTTCTATTTGTTGCACGGCAATCACTAGGCCCATTAAAAGAGAGAGAATTTATTTCACATTTCTGGTATATTAGGACTTTTGTGGTAATTTAATCTGTTTGCGTTTTGTAGTAAGAGAAAAGTGAAATGTTAAACTGAGAGCCAAGAAAACTGCAGCAGCCGAAGTGCAATAAACCATGTTTAAACGAAATACTTCTAAACAAGCTATACTGAGGCTACCACAACTTGGAAGGATGGAATTGTGATTAAGGCTCTGGACTAGGATTCAGGAGATCTGGGTACAATTCCTAGCTATGCCTGTATGACATTAGGCAGGTCACTTTGGACCCAATACATCGCTACCCCAGGCCAAGTCCTTAATTTGTGCCAGGGCTTCCCAGGGCTGAGCCTCAGCCCCTTTGGGCTTGAAAATTCATAGCTCTGGCAACCTCTGGGCTTGCCACATCAGTTACAAAAGTAAAAATATTGCTTGAGCTGCCCAGGCCCATTCAGCTAGGCTGGCAGAATGGGGACATAGTGCAGACTAAAGACCTCTGTGCAACATGCTGAAGGCATTCCAGTGTGGGAAAGAGGTAGAGTAGGGATGGGCAAGAGGCGAGAAGATGTGAATCTGTTTTCAAAGCGGCCATGGCCATGACAAACTTGCACCTCAGTCAATTCACACACCTGCAAGTCCCAGGAGGGGCAATGAAACAAGGATGAAATTTAAAGCTTCTTGAGGCTGCACCAGGCCTTGGAACCATGCATGGAAGAGGCATGTCCCCCTAACCCTGCATCACCATCTGTATCAGCACAAGGATTAATCTGCTCCTCTGCACTCAGCTGTAAAATGAGGATAGCAAAACTGCCCTGCCTTACAGACGTGTTGGGAGGATAAATGTATTAGTGCTAGTGAGAGAGTCGGATACTTCAATGATGATGGGGGCTGTCTAAGTACCAACTTGGTAATAAGACAATTCTGTCCTGGATAGTGACATATTCTGAACTGCACAATATATGTAACGACAAGAGGGAATTTCACTTTGTTGGGTCAAAGCACCTCATCTTCCCTCACTGAAGATCCTTCTGTTTCTTACTTCATTCCTCCTAACCCTGTAATGCTCCACACTGGGCAATCCTTCTGTAGCTACCGGTGTGGTGCTCTGCTTTTGTTTGATGATGATAACAGTCGGCTGCATGTGTGTTCCCTCTGTGTGCTGCCCCGGCTCTATGCAGATAGCTGACACAGCAAACCCCGAGAGAACCCCCAAAGATCACAGACTCTAGTAAGGTACGAAGGAACCCGAGCCAGGTTTATTGTCAAACGAAGCACAGTACGTTTCCTATAGACTCTACAGGACATACTACGAATGTGTGCCCCCTGGCAATGGACACAGCTCAGTCAGTGGCAGGACTTTCCACTGCCCCCTAGACTGGACAAAGATACGCACTCCGGGACCTACTTTTATACAGTTACAGGACAGATTACTCATCCCTCCTGACGTATTGAGGTACAGCCCTTTGGCTCATTAGGGTGCTGTCTCCCCTTTGATCATGTTGTTCCAGACAAACAGATCTATCCATCGTGCTGTCCTGTCTTTAAGATGCACCTGCCTGTTCCTTGTTATGTCTATGGAGTGTGCTGATGTCATCTTGGCACAAGTTCCTCTTCTCGCCACTTCTGTGAGTGAGGCCTACCTTTGGCTCACAGCCCAGCTTTTGCTTATCAATGCCTGGAAGTACTTTGATTCAGGCTTCAGGCCTCAGACTAGGCCTCTGACACAAGAGGTTATGTTTCAGGGCCTCATCTAACTACACCTTCCTTCCATCAACATCACACTTGGGCAGATGGGTGGCTCAAGTGTGACTGCTACCTACAGGTCTTCTGGACTGTTCCCATATGGCCTCAAGATCCAGACTCCTGCTCCTCCATGACCGATGTTTTCTTATTCACACTTTTTTGTGGGCTTTGAAGTCATGGCAACATGTGTCACTTTCTCATATCCTAACCTCAAGAAGACATGGTTGTTGGACCCAGTAAAACACTTGGTAAAAAAATCAACTTATTGCCTTTATTACAAAATGTAAGTGCCAAAACAAAGATGATCTTTATAAAGCCTCTTAGCAGCAAGCTTTCCTGAATCAAGCATCACGACAAATTTAGAACAAACATGCACAAAGCATAGCAAAGAAACTAAAATGGGTCTTCATCTGGCAGTTAGATCACTCTTCATATTTCACCAGTGTGGTGGCCCTTCAAGTATTTCTTCATTTTGTGTTTTAATTGGCAGCAGCAGCCGCCTCAAGCCTTTTGGTTTCACAATTGATGTGGTAAAATGAAGAATTCAGTTTCAAATCCCACCCTTTTTCTTTTTTTTTTTTTAATTTCCAAGTTTTCTTTTTAAGCCCTGTCCGCCTTTCAGGCCAATTTCCACTCCCAGATGGCACATTTCACATGTCCAGTAAACTGATTTTTAAAATTACTTTTTATGAAACTAGATAAAAGAATAATAGTGGAAAAATTCAGTGAGCAGAAAATAGACTATTGTCTTGTGACCCCTCTGTGGTAGAAACGGGTATTCACAGAAGATGGGATAAAACCGTAGCCTAACATTAAACATCGGAGGAATTTTGGCTAGGTTCATCATTTATATAACGTTGCGATCAGAGGGGCTAACATGTCAACATGCTGATTAATAGCACAGAGTATGTTGATTCTACTCATGCCTTCTATCATAAGTGATTTTCCAAGAGACAGTAGATAGAGAAATAAACACCCAAAAGTGGTTGCCAACTCTCAGCCTGGCCTTAGCCATAGGCTTAGTAAGTGGCTTCCTAAAGTGTAATGTTTTCTGTCATGACTAAGCACTCTGGGAAAGGATAGTCCCTTTCATAACTGAACTGTTTTATTGCAACTACACAGGCACCCCTGAAAGTAATACAATGGAAGGAGGCTTAGGAGAAAATATTTTCAGGTAGGAATAATTAATAATAATACCACCTAGCTCTTATATAGCACTTTTCATCAGTAAGTGAAATAATTACATGGAGCTCATTCTGCTCTGTATGGTGGTATAGTTATAGCAATTTACAAGGCTGGTATAGTTATAGCAATTCTGGGGACTTACAGAACATTTGCATCCTTATGTAACCCAGGAATATTTGGCAGCCAGAAGGGCCAGGTTCAATTTTCTAGGGAGTCTTTCTGAAAACTTAAACAACATCTGCCCAAGTCTCTATCCAGGGACCTGAGAAACTATATACACCGCTCTGGGCACCCTTGAGTGTCTATACTCCCCATTCACAAGCTCTGAGTTCCCAGGTTGGGGGAGGGACAACAGACCAAACTAGAGCAAGCCAGGAATCAATAAATTAACAGTATCTATTTAACAAAGCCCCCTCTCCCCAACCCGGGTATCTTTCCAGGAGTCCCAAGCTCAGTCTTCCTCCTGCATTTGTGAGAGGCTAACACATTCTAGTCACTTCCCTCTTTCTCAGCTCCCCCACTCACCCTTCACTGTGCAGGGCTGGTGGAGTCCAAGAATTCTAGCAGGCCAGTCTCCACCCCACTAAGAGCAGGGCTGCCTGGGCTTCAGGGGCTCTGCCTTCTGACTCAGCTTAAGTGAGTTCAGCTTTGATTGCTGGATAGCAGGTAGCCCACACCAGAGTCCCTCAGATAAGCTACTGCTCAAGCCCCAGCTACTTGAGCACCATCACCTACTTTGAAGCAACCTCAGCTCAGCCTACCACCTCAAAACCATCTGCTGGCTTGAAGCTACCTCTATACTAAATCTTCAGAAAGTGACCCATAGTACACATAGAGACCTTTAACAGAATCATTGCAACCAGCCAATCTTTTCCTTCAGCTCCCTTCCCCACCTGTACCACGCTGTAATCTGATCAGAGTGACCCCTCAGCCCATGCACATTAGGTACAGATCTCTAGCCTTTCATTTCCCACAACAGAGATAATAGCATTATATTGCCCCAAAATGCAAGACTTAACTGTATTTTAACCAAAATGCCCCAAACCGACACATAACTGAAATGCAAATGAGGCTGGACCCATTCAACCATTTCCCTTTGTTCACCAACAATGGAGCCCCTGACTGTCTGGAGTTCCCAAGCATCTCTGGGCTGTTCTTAGAATCATAGGACCATAGGGTTAGTAGGGACCGCAAGGGGCATCTAGTCTAACCCCTTGCCATCCATTTCACCAATAGGTATCAATACTGAGCTACCTATTCTCTAGGGTTCCAGGCCACAGGGCTTACATATATTGTAGATCTGAAAATGCTTTACAAAGATGGGTATGTGTTGTCTTTGCTGTTTACACAACATTTAGAATATAAGGAAACCACAGAGACACAGTTGAGTCCAAACAGCCATTTTTAGTAACTACTGTATATACAATCATACACAGCCTAGCTACATATATACAATCCTGCTCTGTTAGGTTCTGGTGGCTTCTGTAAGAAAGACAGTGAGGCCCACTAGAAGGCTCACAAACTATTTAGTGGGTTATTATCCAGTTCCTATACACTACAGTTTCATTATCCCTATTCTAGACACGGAGGAATTGAGACACAAAGAGGTTCTGCCTGGTCATCGTCTGTCTCAGGGTGACATCATGTGATTCTCCCACTCTGAGGCCATGTTCTGGGCTGCAGTTTTGTAGTACTAACCATGCTTATCTCAGCAGGTCTGACTTAAGCTCAGACCTTGAAGTTGTGTTCCCTCCAGGACTTAATCAAGTAATTTATGATTTGCATTATTGTAGCCCCTAGAGGTTCCAACCAAGATTAAGGCCGAGTTGTGGTGAACACCATACAAAGTGCCTGTTTTGAAGAAGGGGCTGGTGGGAAAGCTTCCATGATGTTTGACTGATGGCTTGTCTTCACTGCATTGTTAGCTTGAGCTATAACTTGAGTTTTGTCCCTAACCTCACTCCTGTCCATACACAAAAATTATTAGCTCAAGTTAAGGGGTGCTTTCAGCTCAAACTAGCTCACCCATCGGGGATGGGCAGGTTGAAGCTGGAGCACTGCTGACACTAAAGTTGGGAGTGCAGCAGTTTGAGGATATGTATAGATCATAAAAAGAGACGTGTTTTAACTCAGTGTAGCTGATCTGCATTAGCCAACTTGGATTAAAATAGCAGTAAAGACATGGCATCTTGGCTTTTAACTCAGGTGAGTGTTATATCCTTGGGGGGAGCCGGTTTAGGAAGAAATCAGTTGAGGCCAGAGAGCTGACAGCTAACAAAACCACCATTTTATTTACAGAGACAGAGAGCTCACTCAGCCGGCTGAAGCTGGCTGAGCTAACCCATAATAATCTAACTCAGTTGCCATAGCAACAAAAACCATGACAACCAAATACACAACATATTCCTCCCCCCCTAATAAGAACATCCCCTAAATAAAACACACACTAGACTAGAGAAGGAGGGTAGACTGCCTCCATTCCCGGCTAAACCCTGGGGATTATTTTGCCCCATAACCGTGGGTTCGCCCTAGCTAAAGATCCAGCCGATGAGGAGGCCTTCTGTCTCTAGGCGGATTACGGCGAACTTCTGGTGTTATTGCACCCGAAAGCACTAGGGGCTCAGGGTCCGCAGCACGAACGGGTGAGGAGGTGGTATCAGCTCGTGCTGGGCAAAGGGGTATCTCAGCTGCCGGCAGTAATGGAGGAGAACAGTCAGGAACAGGTGACTCGTGATTCGGTGCCTCACCAGAAGAGGTGAAGTCAGACCCCTCAACTGCAGATGGGTCCTGAGGACTGGCATGACCTGGCAACAGCTGATCTACATGTCGCCGCCAGGTAAGATTCTCTGCAGTCCGGACTGTGTAGGAAACAGGTCCTGTTTGAGTGATGACTGTGGCCGGGACCCATTTAGCTCTGGAAGTATAATTCCGAGCCAAAACTGGCTGTCCCGGGCTAAAGGTTCGGTCTTTTGCTCTGGGTGCCCATCTGATGACTTGATATTGCTGCTGATGTTGCACAATTTGTCGGGGTTCAGAAGGTTTCAGCAGATCAAAGCAAGTGCGCAGCTGTCGTCCCATCATTAGAAAGGCCGGAGATGCGTGGGTCATAGCATGAGGTGTGTTTCTGTAGGAAAGTAAAAAGGTATCCAGACGCTTTTGAATGGAGTGTTGTCCCCTTGCTGATTTCAAAGCGTTTTTCATTGTCTGCACAAATCTTTCAGCTAATCCGTTGGTGGACAGATGATATGCTGCTGACGTGATGTGGTGTATCCCATTTGCCTTCATAAAATTTTGAAACTCCTGAGAAACGAACTGCGGTCCGTTGTCGCTCACAAGTTGTTCTGGCAGACCAAAACGACTAAAGAGTCCTCGTAGTTTTTGGATAGTACTCTCTGCAGAAGTGGACTGCATTATAGAGACTTCTGGCCATTTAGAATGGGCATCTATTGCCACCAAGAACATGCTTCCTTCAAGGGGGCCAGCAAAGTCAATGTGAATACATTGCCACGGGTTTTCAGGCCAGTCCCATGGGTGTAGGGGTGCCCACTGGGGTGCATTCCTCACACCCTGACATGACATACAAGCTTTTGCCTTCTCTTCAATAGCGCTGTCCAATCCAGGCCACCAAAAATAGCTTCGTGCAATTTCCTTCATGCGCACTATTCCACAGTGACCGGAATGTAGCTGTTCTAACATCTGTGATCTCAGTGGTGGTGGAATAATGACACGTCTCCCCCACAACAAACAACCAGATTGGACCGATAACTCCGTCCGCTTGGACATGTAGGGAACAAGGTCGGATGAGACCGGAGAGGTTTGTCGAGATTTTCCATGCATCACCAGGTCCATAACTTGGGACAATACTGGGTCAACGCGAGTTGCCTTCTTTATCTGAGTAGCAGTGATGGGTGTATTCTCTACCTGTTCAAAGTAGAAGATTTCCTTTTGGGCACTATCTTGGTGTTTGACCGGCAAAGGCAACCTTGAGAGGCCATCTGCATTGCCGTGCAGAGTGGATTTCCGATATTTGATTTCATATGTGTGTGCTGAAAGTAACAATGCCCAACGTTGCATACGACTAGCAGCTAATGGGGGAATGCCTGTGTAGGGTCCAAAAATTGATGTCAGAGGTCGATCGTCTGTGAGAAGAGTAAACTTTCGCCCAAACAGGTACTGATGAAACTTCCGAATTCCAAAAACAATTCCTAATGCCTCACGTTCGATTTGGGCGTAGTTAGTTTCTGCTTTGCTTAGAGTGCGTGAAGCAAAAGCAATAGGTCTCTCTTCTCCTGAAGGCATAATATGTGACACGACTGCTCCCACTCCATAAGGGGAGGCGTCGCAGGCCAATTGCAGTGGGAAGGATGGATCAAAGTGCGTTAGAACTTCAGAATTTAGTAATGCATCCTTAGCTTTGTTAAATGCAACATCACAGGCTTCAGTCCAGTTCCAGGCCTTTTTCTGCCCAAGGAGCTCATGAAGTGGTTTTAGCAGTGTGGCTAACTGTGAGATGAACTTTCCATAATAGTTCAGGAGTCCTAGAAACGAGCGCAGCTGGCTTACATTTCAAGGTGGGGGAGCCTCCACAATAGCTTTAACTTTTGCAGGGGCCTTATGAAGACCTGCAGAATCAATGATGTGTCCCAAATATTCAACAGAGGGCTTGAAGAATTCACACTTGTCTTTGCGAACTCGTAGGCCATATACTCTTCCAGTCTTTGTAGGGTAGCCTCTAAATTCTTTAAGTGATCCTCTTCATTTCTTCCAGTGACCAGGATATCATCCAGATAGCACTGAACTCCTGACAAGCCACACAAGATCTGGTCCATAGCCCTCTGGAACAGGGCGGGAGCAGATGTTATTCCGAAGGGTAGGCGACAGTATCGATAAAGCCCCTTATGAGTCGCAATAGTCAACAGCTCTTGGGACTTTTCATCAACGTGTATCTGTAAATATGCTTGACTCAGATCAATCTTACTGAACTTTTGTCCCCCAGCCATGCCTGCAAAGAGGTCATCGATGCGGGGAAGCGGGTATTGCTCTGCACACAACACTGGGTTGACAGTGACTTTAAAATCACCGCAAATCCGGAGAGAGCCATCTTTCTTCACGATTGGAACGATAGGAGTGGCCCATGAGCTATGGGTAACTGGTATTAGGACTCCATTGGTGACCAGGCGCTCCAGGTCTGCTTCAACTTTTGGCCCGATGGCATATGGCACAGTTCGGGCTTTCAGATATTTTGGTGGACTGCCAGGTTTAATGTTCAATGTCACAGTGATTCCCTTCATACTTCCCAAATCATCTCCAAAAACAGCAGCATGTTTCCTTAGTATAGGGGTTAGACTGGTTTCTTCTTTAGTCATCCGGTGCACTTCTGCCCAGTTCAGTTGAATCTTCCCAAGCCAAGACCTACCCATTAGGGCTGGGTAGTTACCTCTCACCACAAACAGTGGCAATTTAGCAGCCTGTCCATTGAGCTCCACCTTAACATCAATAGTGCCCAACATGGGCACAGCTTCTCCCGTATACGTCTTCAGAACAGTTTTTGTTGCCTTAAGCGGAAGATGCTGTAGCTTTTCTTTATACACAGTCTCTGAGACCAGCGAGACGGCTGCACCGGTGTCCAGTTCCATGCGTATAGGTTTGCCATCCAATAACGGGGTTACCCAGTATTCATGTGAGCCCATTGCCAAAGACAAAACATGCAGTAGCACTTCCTCTTGCGATGAGGTGTCACCTTGATCATCCTGGGTCTGCTCTAGGGTATGCAGGGTTCCTCTTTTTGTCGGCCAGACCACAGCCCTCTCTTTCTTTTGTTTACAGGCACACTCAATGTGTCCCTTTTTGCCACAGTGTCGACACACCAGGTCCTTACACCAGCATTCCGATGCCTGGTGACCCGGCTTACCACAGCGGTAACACTCTTGACTCTGGACAGTTTTGTGGGTCGGTTCTTGTGACACTTTTTGCACCCTAGGGGATGCACCGATGTATTGCGCCTCCCTTGTAGCCAGTTCCATGGAGACAGTAATATCAACAGCCTTCTGTAAGGTAAGCTGAGCCTCTATCAGTAGGCGCTTCCGTATAGCTTCACTGTAGAGGCCACACACTAACCTGTCACGCAGGGCATCATTTAACATTTCTTTAAATTCACAGTGTTCTGCTAGCTTTTTTAAAATGGCTACAAATTGTACAACTGTTTCATCTTCCTTTTGGTCTCTTTTGTGGAATCTATATCTTTCAGCAATTACCAGTGGTTTTGGGGAAAAATGGGACCCCAGGATTTCCACAATGTCACTGTAAGATTTAGTTGCTGGCTTAACAGGGTGTAGTAAGCTGCGTAGCAGGGAGTAGGTTTTAGCCCCTACAACACTTAAGAATATTGGCACCTTCTTTGCTTCTGTAATGTCATTTGCAATAAAAAAAAGCTCAAAACGCTCAGTATACACATGCCACTGCTCCAGATTCTCATCAAAAGGTTCCAGTGGCCTGGTCAGAGTAGCCATGATTTTAGTTTCACTTTCACAGTAAGTGCAAACAAGCAGCTTTTTTGTTTGTTTGTTCTTTACCTTGACTTCTACTTCCTTCTGTTACTGGAGCAGCACCGGAATCCCATCCTCGTCGCCACTTGTTATATCCTTGGGGGGAGCCGGTTTAGGAAGAAATCAGTTGAGGCCAGAGAGCTGACAGCTAACAAAACCACCATTTTATTTACAGAGACAGAGAGCTCACTCAGCTGGCTGAAGCTGGCTGAGCTAACCCATAATAATCTAACTCAGTTGCCATAGCAACAAAAACCATGACAACCAAATACACAACAGTGAGCACTTCAAGT
Source organism: Mauremys mutica (assembly GCF_020497125.1). Classification (NCBI taxonomy): domain Eukaryota; kingdom Metazoa; phylum Chordata; order Testudines; family Geoemydidae; genus Mauremys; species Mauremys mutica. The sequence continues at coordinate 106,953,908 of NC_059072.1, read as the reverse complement.
TAAAAACTACAAGAGAGCCGGGGGTTGCAGTTGAGCTGCTAACACAAGTTAAAAGTCAATTTGCTATGTCTTTACTGCTACTTTAACCAGAGTTAGCTAATGCACGTCAGCTAACCCAAGTTAAGAACAATTTTTTAGCAGCATAGACATGCTGAGTAACAACCCATCAATTGCTAATCCAATCACTCTGTGCAGCTGCAGTGTTGTTTTGCAGGGCAGCAGTGGCAGATTAACACAGAGGACCATGGGGTCTGGCCAATTTGGGGGCCCCTGCAGGAGCACTGGAAACTGGGTAAAAGTGGGGTTGCATCGGCATTGGAACTGTGGTCTTGCCCTCTGCTCCTCCTCTTCTCCCCTGGCCAGGCCAGAAGCTGGAACCAGACAGTGGTAAGAGCCTCCCAGGGAGCCCAGGCCACTGTGGGGAGCCCCAGACCCTCCACCTGCCCTGGGCAGGGGCTGGGATGTCCAAGAGCAGCCCCCGGCCCAAGTCCCCACCCAATGCTGGTGGGACCCAGTCCAGCCTCCTGCCCTCTCCCCGGGTCTCCAGACACACTGTGCGGGGAGAGGAGGCCCTGCTCTGGCTGGGAGGCAGTGAGGAACCCCAGGAAAGTCACAGGCAGTGAGAAGCCAGGCGGGAAGAGCTCCTCCAGCACAGCTCCCACTGCTACTGACCCACTCTCAGTGGCCACCACACTCCAACCAGGCTCGCTCAGTGCCTGCACCTGGCTCCTGCTGCCAGGCTGCCCCTACCAGGTTCCTCCTGCTTTCGGTGATAGGCTGCCCCTGCTGCCCCTTGTGTCCAAGGCATCAACCACATGCAGCACTGCTCCTCCTGTGGCCCAGGGCTTGGAGTTTCGGGGGGCAATGCCCCTCTGCTCCCCCCAAACTCTTCCCATGCTGCTGCTGCTCCGCACCTGCCCAAGGCTACTATGTCCATGTTAAAAAGTGGGCGAGCATGGCCCCCTCCCTGGTTCTGGTGCCCAAATGTTTTTTGTGCCCAGGACCCCAATAAATCTTAATCTGCCTCTGCAGGGCAGTCACTCTCACTTGAGCTAGGCAGCTTGACTGGAGTAACTAGAGTGTACTAACCTGAGCGAACTGTTGCAATAAAGACAAGCCCTTGTGAGAGGTCAGTGCATGAAAAATCAGTTTAAAGTATGCAGGAATTAGACTTGACCAGGAAGATAAACAGACTGGTTTAGCTAAAACATTAAATAAGCCCAAAAGAAACAAAAGGGCTTATTTTGTTGCTGCATGTAAATTGATTTGTGCTACATCAGCAAAAAAATCAGAATGTGTTTTCATGAGAGCAAGAGGGATGGGGAGAACACGGGGACTTTTAATTATTTTTTGCAAGTTATAAACAAAACTCAGAACCACAAATATCCCTCTGATTCACAGTCATATGGGAAATCCTCTGTATTTAATCAACATGGAGGCTGAACTATCTTTTCACATGCAGATGGTCCCCCAAGATCAGAGTTCATGTAAGTGTAGGGTGGGGCTTCTTGAGTAGTATAAGCAAAATAACTTGATACTTCAACAGAGAACTTTTCAGTCAGACCACAAATGAGACAACAGTTTTATACAATGTACAGGAGTAATCTATTGATTAGAACAGGGGTTCTCAGACTCATTGTACCAAGAACGCCTTCTGACCACAAAGTTGCTACATGATCCTGAGGTGAGAGGGGCGGGGAGCGGAATCCGAGCCCTGCCACCCCGGGTGGAGGGGAGAGGGGACCACAGCCTGAGCCTCACTACCTCAGGTGGGGGTGGAGCTTGGGCTTCAGCTTCATCCCTGGGTCCCAGCAAATCTAATCCTGGCTCTGGTGACCCCATTAAAATGGGTCCCTGACCCACAGTTTGAGAAATGCTGGATTAAAATATATGTAGTTGTTCTTACAGTGACAGACATGGAGTTGCTATGTAATAACCCGAGACTACGGAGATGTAATAATTTTATGAATACTGTATGTGAATTGGTCAGTGAGATGAAGTTATCTTACACTGGGTTATAAGACTTTCCTATATCTTCTTCTAGCTTTAGTCTCATCTATCTGGGGTTGGTTCTTTGAGTCCTTTTACTCCATTCCAGTCTGTCTTGAGGCAGTACTTTGCAACAAGTATGTTTCATTTATTAGTTTAAGTTCAGCAAACAAATACATATATAGTCTACAGTTAGTTGTAGAAAGCATTATACCTGAAAAGAAAACAAACTTTATGATCTCTCAAACATTTAGATCAGAACTGTGGTCAAGATTTTAAAATCCAGTCTCTCTTTGTTGGGAATACAAAAGTAACAAACAAGATATTTTTTCTTTTAAAATACTAATTTTGATGTAATCGTACCATCATTTCCAGCTGGAAACCCAGACAAATATTTGACTGTAAAAAACGGTGAATTGTTATTAACAAATCTGCTACATGAGAATACGCTTCTTCATCTATCCTATAACTAAATCTTAAACATTTTAAGACAAGTAACACAATTTAAGGAGCCTGTCCTGCAATCCATTACTTATGTAAGCATGCTCTATTCATTCATGTGAACAGTCCTAAATTAACTCAGAGCTATTCACACCAATAAAGTTTATAGGATCCTGCCCTTATTCAACTGATATAAATATTGAGAAAATTACGAACCAAAAGGTTGTCTATTTTCAGTTGTTCTCTGTTTTTTCAACGTGTTGACATAATTCTAGATCACAAATTATGAAGAGAGACTAAAGCCTTCCTTATTCAGGAAAGCTGCACTATTTTAATTAAATCAGTTTCAAATTCATCTAGTTAAACTGGTGCAAACCTCTAATGAAGACGCTCTTAAGTTGGTTTAACCCTTGCTTAATACTCTCTATCTTAATTTAGTAATTTACTGATGCAAACCAAACTGATTTAAGAGTGGGTTAAACAGATTTAAGAGTGTCCATTTTAGGAGGGTTGCATGAGTTTAATTAGATTGATTTCAAATAGATTTAGTTAAACTGTTACAACTTTACTAATACACACAAGGTCTACTACCCTGATCCTGCAATGACTGAAACATAGATGAAACTTCAAGCTCATGAAGAGTACAACAGACTTAGTCGTTCTACTCAAGAGTGTAAAGTCACACGTGAGGATCAAGGCTTGAGACGATAATGACAATTTTATCATTGATCTGAACATTGTTTTGCTGAATGGTTAACAATGTATTATTGACTAACGCGAGACCCAAAACAATTACTGTATATACTCTATTATAAGCTGGTTCGTTTATAAGCCAACACCACCAAGATGGATAAGTGAAAATGGAAAGTTTTTATAACCCGTTCATAAGCCGACCTTATAATTCATGGGTTGGCAAACTTTGGCTCCCAAGCCATCTGGATAAGCGCTGGTGGGCCAAGATGGTTTGTGTAGCTTGAGCATCTGCAGGCACGGAGGTAAACTTAAGTAAACAAAGTGTCCCGGCATGCCAGCTGCTTACCCTGATGGGCCGGGACAGCAACTGCTGGGGAAATTTTTTTTGGGGGGGTGAAGCTGGGAGTCAGGGGAGTAACCCCTGTGACCACCCCCCACATGACCCCACCTCTAGCCTGGGGAGGGTCAGGGGAGGATGTCTCTGGCCTGGCTGGAGCTGCTCCGGCAGGCTGGGCAGCACGGTCGCAGCCTGCTCTGGCAGGCCAGACCAGGCAGCGTGGCCACAGCATGTTCCAGCAGGCTGGACACCACGGCCACACCTTGCTCCGGCGCCCGGGCGGCACGATCACAGCCTGCTCAGGGTGGGTGAGGCCAAGCGGCACGGCTGCAGCCTGCCAGCCCCAGAACTGCAGCTGCTTCGGCGGCTCAGGGGAGAGCAGAGTGGCCAGAAGCAGAGAGACTCTGGCCCTGCATCTTCCCTTCTGGCTCTGCTGGCTGTGCTGCCTCTCCTTGCTCCCTCTGTTGGGCGGGGGGGGGGGAGGCTGTGTCCCACCTCTCCCTCTCTATACCCGTTCATAAGCCGACCCCTGTATCTGGTGCTTCCCTTTTTTACTAAAAAAATTTGGCTTATGAATGAGCATATACGGTAATTCACAAATCAATAGTATCTATTTTTTTCTGTATGATTTAAGTGTTAATCTTAAATGTTTTAATGATATGAACATGTCAGTAGGAGATTTATAAATTAGCAGTGAACACTTATCTAATCAATTAATTTGGGTTATACCGAAGTGGTAGAATTTCCCACGTCCCAGAGTCTCCATCAGAATCCCATTTTGAAGAATCTGAAGTTAGGTTCTTCCTCTAGGGAGACCATTTAGCCAAAAGGTGAGCAATTGGCCAAGATTTCTTGAGTCACCAGACTTGCTGGGGCCAAATCCTATAGTCCTTACTCAGTCCAGTGAAGTTTATAACAGTTTAAATATAGTTTATTTTTGTAGGTTTGGTAACAAAGTTTAGGAAGGTCCAGATCCTGATCTGGATGTGGATATTGCGATTAAAGCCCATCTCTGCTGTTTTCATTTGTTAGCAATGGGATTTTTTTGCTGTATCCATTAGCTACAGATATATATTTATCTGAGTACAGAGTTCTGAATGCACATCTGAACACATGTATTTTCATAAATTGACTGACCTCATTACTTGTCAGTGATGCAGCCAAGGGGAAGTAATGAACGAAAGAAGGCTAGGATAAGTATTGGTTTAATAGGATTGCTCTGGTTTTAAGGGGCAATTCTCGGTCAGTACTTCTGTCAATTTGTCTGGTCACTGGGGGCTTCCTGTCTATGTCCTCAATTTTCAGTATTTTTTAACATGTGCTTGACAGACCAGTACCTCCCAAAGTCCCTTCAGTTGCACCTTCAGACCTGTTTTGCACTGGCTGATTCTCAGGTGATCAGCAAAGGAGGAACAGAATTAAACTACATTTGAGATGAGAGATGTAGCTGAAACACTGCGGCAGCAGCAGCAGCAGCATAAATGCCAGTTCCTAGTCCACAAGCTCAGTGAGATGAGGACATTCAGGTGTGTTTTCAGGCCCTGGTGGGAAGAGAGTATTGGGGGAAGACAAAGGAGATCTGGACAGTGAAGGAGACAGAGACAACATTAGAACAGAAGAAATCAGAGGATGTAGACCAAAGCAGCAATGCATAAAGGTAGGACTTGAAGCCAGGAATAGAAAGTATAAACAGGAAGTGAGGACTTTGGCAGCAGGGTAAAAATACCCTACTTTCTCCTGCTTGCACTACTCAGTGGGGGAATGAGAAGTAAATATAGTAAGCAGCAATACATAAAGGATAAGGAATGGGGGAACAAAGGCAAACAACAGCACTGAGTTACAGAGGGTTTTTATCTTGGACACATGGCCACCCTACAGGTATCCCTATGGAGTACGCACACATCAGATGAAATGCACCCTAGTGCAGAGGCTCAGCACAAGGCCACACTTTGCCCTAAATAGTGCACAGGTCTTTTGCTGACTGTCTTCACAGAAGTGAATTAATTTCAGCCATCAGCAGCATGAAAGTATTTTTTCTTGTCTGCAATGTAGGGTAAAACTGAAATCTGGATATTACACACTGTATACAACGTACAATGTGCCATCTTGGAAAGGAAGTGGAGAGTTCACTTTTAATTGTTGTCTCTGAAAAGCCAGACACAGAAAGAGCAGGGTGTGGTTCACCCCTTCATCTAATGCAGAAAAGAGATCTCATTATCAGTACGGTGGCTGGGAGAACATTTGCCATGGATTGTGAAAATTTTTGCAAACTGAAACAAGGTCACCTACTTTCTCTTTCTGAGAAAAACAAAACTCCTATATTTTACCAGCCAGGGTCTCTGAATTCTGATCTGAGACCTCCGGGGACCCCCAGCCACATACTTACTTCTTCCTTTTACCCGCTAGCAATCTTCTTGGGCTCCTGCTGGCCTAGAGCCCTTATTAGTGCTACTTTACTGAATGCCTGGATTCCTAATTGAAATCCCCCCACAGCACACATCTAGGATGAAGTTAACATATTCGCTCTACCCGCACTTCACCATGCTTCTCTACACAGAGGGAAAGGGAGGTCGGAAGGAACGTGGTGTATGCAATGGCAGCTGCAAGGGAACCAGGCAGTGTGTTTCTTTAACCAGACTAGTCAGCTAGTGACGCTTGTCACTGGACACCATAGAAGGGATGTGCTGAGGGACAGAACAGGAAGCCGAGATGATCTGCCCTAGAACAAGGGGTTTTAAATTTAAATCTTATGTCTGGCATTTTCAAAGGAATCTAAGGAGTTAGGCACCCAAATCCAACTGAAAGCAAATAGGAATCGGGTGCCTAACCTGCTCTGAAATTCCGGACTACATGAATAAGATTGTTTAATGAAAAATGGTTCATATGGGCTTGTTTGAAACTTAGGATATGTTGTGTATTTGGTTGTCATGGTTTTGTTGCTATGGCAACTGAGTTAGATTATTATGGGTTAGCTCAACCGGTTTCAACCGGCTGAGAAGCTCTCTGTAGATATGTAAATAAAATGGAGGTTTTGGTTAGCTGCCTGCTCTCTGGCCTCAAGTGATTGCTTCCTACACCGGCTGCCCCAAGGATATAACAGGATGTATTTTCAGTTTTTAAAACACTTTATTTCTACAGGTACCAGCCTTGTGAGTGGACAAGAGCCCAAAGTAAAACTGCATATCCAGTTGCCACCCCAAAGTTCGGGGATCTAGATCCAAATTTTGTGGTTCGGATCCATCTCTACCTGCGCGGTGGGTGCCAGGAAAGGGGACAGCAGAATAGCTGTTACCAAACTTGAACAATGTGGAATAAATATGGGTCAGATCTTTAGCTGGTGTAAATCATTTACAGGGGCAGAAGACCTAGCCTATGGAGTGGTTATTTAGTGGATCACATCAATGGGAGAAATAGTAAATATAGCACCTCTTACTCCACATAGCCCTCTGTCCCTGCTGTGCTGCACAGGGCCACTGAGACCCACATTCTCAAAGATATTTAGGCACCTAATTCCCATTGATTTCAGAGGGAGTTAGGCACCTTAATATCATTGATGATCAGGGCCTGAGTGTTGCAATGCACTGTTCTAACTGGGGACTAAAGCAGGGAAGGAAAAGAAAATGACCATTGACTGGCTGAGACTTGGGGTGTATTTTTGGAAAGTTTAAAACCACCAGGGAGGAACTTTTAGTTAGTCATATTCTGGGATGTTATTTTTATTTATTGAAGATATTGGGCTCTACTGTGCTTTACAATAGAACAGTGACAGTTTAAAATTGGCTAAGCATCCCGTCCTGAGCCTCCTTTAGTTATGCCACATTCAGGAGTGGAATTTTCAAGAGCAGCTAAGAGGAAACCCAACTCTCAATGACCCTGATGCAGTTCTGAAAATCTAGCCCTGATCAGTGTCATCTTTAGAACCGATCAGAAAAAATGGGAGAGGGATTTCACACCAAAAATGAGTCTACATTTTTGATCAACATTTTAAGTTTTATTCCAAAACTCAAAAACCTAAATATTTCAGTCAAAAAAACAAAAAATATTAGGATTCAGAAATGCTGCCGTGGTGCCTCATGGAAGTTGTAGTTTGGGTCCCTCGTGCAACCATTCTTCTCTATGGGCTTCCTGGTCAGATTACATTTCCCATGATGCACTATGGTCTCCCCTCTTCGTGACGGGAGGCAGTGCATCATGACAGTAAGTTGGCCATGACGCCTCAAGAGGGATGAAGTCCAGCAGAAGAGCTCAGAGGAGAATGAGCACCCAAACAACAACGCCCATGAGGCACCACAGTAGCATTTCATAATTGAAATATTTGGATTTGTGGCTGAAATATTTCGATTTTTGGCCACTTTTTTTGTTTTGTGCATTCAGATTGTTCTTATTTTTTAATAAAAAATGAAATGCTTTCAGGAAGCAGACTTTTTTTATCAAAACAACTTTTTTGATCAAAACCCCAATTTTCCATCAAAAAACAACTTTGACAATTTTTAAGCATCAGTAGTGATCTTATTATACAACATTGTAAAATCAGTATTGGCCTTATTTAAATCTATACTATTCCCATTGACTTCAGTGGGGTTGGTCCTACTGATGGAGAAAACTGCAATAGCAGAGCCCTTTCAAATGGAGCTCAGTAGAAGCCTCGTGTGATCAGCATATATTTATTTAATAAATTTTTGTATGCAAAAAAAAGGGTGCATTATCACAAACAGTGGTGTTTTTGACTCCTCTCTATTTCTCTTCCCATATCCAAACTTTTGCCAGATTTGGCCAATTCTTCTTCTACAACATCTGTAAAATCCATCATTTTCTCTTCATCCAAGTTATTAAAACCTTTTTCCATTCCTTGCCCATCTCCCACCTCAATTATTAGTAGGGCTTGATATTCTCATTCTAGGGTACAGGAGGTTCAGGTATTGTCCTGAGCACTCAGAAACAGAAAGTTTTCTTCAAGAGTTCCAAGCAGCTGAAGAGACAGATTTTCTGCTTTCCTTCTTTGGGTGGTTGTTAAAACTTCCTACGCACTTTCTTTCTAATATCCTTTTTCCTTCCACTGCCTTCTACCACTTAGTCATATTTTCAATTTAAAGCATGTGTGCCCCAAATATGATTTCTGTGCTTGTACTTTTCACTCTAACCTGGGTTTTCCTTTTTTCTCCAAGCCAGTAGAATTTTGTATTGTGTTGCGTGTCATTTTAATAACCGTGGTACCAATAACACACATCTGATAATTCTATGAACCTTTTAAGAGGGTAACTTGTTTGCTGCGGGTTGGGAACCCTGCTGTGTAAACCATTTGCTAGCCTTATATTTTAGTAATCAAGGACTATAGTCACTGGCCCAGCTAAATAGTGCTCAGATCCAGAAGGTGGAAGGATGAGAGGTGGCTTTGAGCCACCTTTACATACCCGGATCTTAGAACAAGCTGGGGACCAGGCTGGTCCCTGGCATAAGTGAAAGCAGTCTGAAGGATGCTCCATTTGTTTGTGCCTTCCCACAGCCCCAAGGGGCCAACCAGGGGTCAAGAATGCCTACTATACAAGGGTGACTTCCTTGTATTCTTCCCTCTAAATTAAACAAACAAACAAAAGTCCTACTAAATCTCATAGTCTAGGCCTCATAAGGCTTCTGGCATTAGAATTCCCAAACTGCAGCATCCCTGCAACATGTGCTTCCAAATCTCTGTTTCAAGTGTTCAAAAGGATATGTTATGTTTTCAAACTCTATAAGAATAATCTGAGCATTAGCTGTAAAAAAAAATGTATCTCTGACCCAGACAATTTCCCTCTATTGCCTAATTTCCATGTTGTGCTGTTAATGTCACCAGATTCTTCTGGACATAAAATCTTGTCAATGAGGTTCTCTTCCAAGTGTTGCAGAGATCTGACTGTGAGGTCACGGTGCTAAAAGTTCTCTTAAAAATATTCCAGTTTCTCATTTTATTTTTCCATTCTCTTTCTTCTTTTCCACCTAGACAAATTTTTAAGCCAGCTCCCAAAATGTTAAAAGTCGACCAGCTGAGGATCTAACCCTTATTCACAGAGAAGTCCTTGAGTTTTCAATTCTAAAGCTTCTGGTTGAGTTCTGGTTAGTCCACTCTAATCTAATGTAAGAAGCATAGGAAGTCCATCTCAGATTCTTCTATGAGTATCTTCTGGGATATCTCCTTGATTGAAAGGTTTGCTCCTTCAGTGTTCATTTTGGGTTCTTCCCCTTTAGAATGTAGGGTCCTGAACATTTAGAATGTAGGGTCCTGAAATTTGTACGGGATGGAAATTTGAATATCCTACGTGCTGTTAGAGGCATCCTGGCAACATCCTATATCCTACCCTTAATTTCCTACACTTTGTAAGAGTTAAAGCAATAGGGGGGTATAGTGGGGCGGACTGCCCCACTCCCTGTGAGAGTGGGCTGCAGCAGGCCAGGGCGCCTGCTCAGACAGGGAGCCAATCAAAGAAGGGCTTATTGAGAGCCAATTAGGGCCCAGTTTGGAGACAGCCAATCAGGGCCAGGCTCAGACATATATAAAGGCTGCTCAGGAAGGGAGCAGTCAGTCTGTCCCAGGCCTTTGAGAGGGGAAGGTCAGTCTCCAAGGGTGGAGACTAGCACCATGGACAGTGCAGTGCTGGCTAGGGCTCGGGGAGGCTAGAGAGCTTGAGCCCATAGCCGCCAGGCTGCAGGCCCTGAAGGGAAGGGCCTAGCGGGTGCAAAGGGCCATAGGGGAAGCGGCCCAGGGAAGCAGACAGAGGAGGGGAGAGAAGGAGGACAGCGAGGCTGCTGCCAGAGGGTCCCTGGGCCAGGACCCAGAGTAGAGGGCGGGCCTGGGTGTCGTCCCCCCAGCCCTTCCTCCTTGCAGTACACCCAGACAATGGCTGTAGGGAGCGGCCATTATACTACGCCAGATCCCTGACAAGAGGGATTGGACTCAGAGGGTGGTTGGACATAGTGGCTGGGGTGTGAGACTGCTGATCACCAACCCCCGGAAGGGGGTGCAGATGGACTAAGGGGCACTGCTGGAGGGCAGTGGCCTCGAAGAGGACGCCGCCGAGCAGGCAGCAACGTGGGTCCAGAGACTGCAAGAGAGGGCAGAATGACGGATAGGACACCACCAGGAGGGGGCACTCCACTGGACAGAGCTAATTCCCGTAGTCACCAGCAGGAGGTGCCAGGTGGTGAGTCCCACCCTGTTACAGGGGGAAAAATCTTGGGGAGATTTAATGCTGCTCGATGCCCACAGCAATGACTGGCAACAAGTTTTTGTGTAACATAATTAAATGTTAACCTGGAGTAAACTCATCAGCTAATGTATGTAGGATTGGCAGAATTTGATTTTTACTTTTTTATATTCTTGATAGATAATATCAGTGTATGCAGTTGTAGCCATTCTGGTCCCAGGATATTAGAGACAAGGTGGGTGAGGTAATGTCTTTTATTGGACCAACTTCTGTTGGTGAGAAAGACAGGCTTTCAAGCCAGATGGAGCTCTTCTTCAGGTCTGGGAAAGGTACTCTCAGTATCACAGTTTCCCACATCTGAAGAAGAGCTTTGTGTGTCTTGAAAGCTTCTCTCTCTCACCAACAGAAGTTGGTCCAATAAAAAATATTATCTCATCCACCTAAATACCAATATTTATTTGTAAGCATTTTTTTCAGTTTTTATTTATTTAAATTTTCATGGCTGTGGAAAATTGAGGGCGGGAGATAAATATTTAATGACAGTAGACACAAAGATTAAAAAAGTTAAAGCTTTATAACGTTAAAACAGAAATTGTCAACATCACATATCAAAATATATTAAGTAAATATTCCTAAATAAACTTTGAAAGCAGCATTTTTCTTACTTTGTCTATCTGTAAATTTCAATTATAGTCCATGGAAATATTTTTTTATTGGTTTGTGTGTGTCTGGTGAAAATGGGGTTTACCAATAAAAATCGAATTCTTGCAAGCTTAAATGTAAGTGATGGACAGGTTTGAAGTTCTATATTTTCCACAAGATGGCAAGCTTTTCTTATAACTGAAGTGGTGCAGGCTAATACAGGTAGTATGCTCTTCTATAGCTTTATGCATATACTGATTCTTCTGTATATTACAGTATTGTAGGATTAATCTGATGATTAATCAAATGAAGTTTAATTTAACTTATTTATATTAGTTTACTGACACATTAACCTAACCAATTGTCTCACTAATTAGCCTTCTCTCCTAACTTCCTGTTTTGTTCACATCACTCCCTTCCTGAAACCCCAGGGACAATGCTTCTGTACAGTCACTACTGAGACTGCCTGTATGCTTGGACCCTGATAAATGATACCATGGATGAGCATTTTGGTACAATCACCGGTTCATTCACCTGCACGTCCACCAATGTAATATATGCCATCATATGCCAGCAATGCCCCTCTGCTATGTACATCGGCCAAACTGGACAGTCTCTAAGGAAAAGGATAAATGGACACAAATCAGATATTAGGAATGGCAATATACAAAAACCTGTAGGAGAACACTTCAATCTCCCTGGCCACACAATAGCAGATCTTAAGGTGGCCGTCCTGCAGCAAAAAAACTTCAGGACCAGACTTCAAAGAGAAACTGCTGAGCTCCAGTTCATCTGCAAATTTGACACCATCAGCTCAGGATTAAACAAAGACTGTGAATGGCTTGCCAACTACAGAACCAGTTTCTCCTCTCTTGGTTTTCACTCAACTGCTAGAACAGGGCCTCATCCTCCCTGATTGAACTAACCTCGTTATCTCTAGCTTGCTTCTTGCTTGCATATATAAACCTGCCCCTGGAAATTTCCACCACTTGCATCCGAAGAAGTGGGTATTCACCCACGAAAGCTCATGCTGCAAAACGTCTGTTAGTCTATAAGGTGCCACAGGATTCTTTGCTGCTTTTACAGATCCAGACTAACACGGCTACCCCTCTGATACATTTTGGGACAGTGGTGAGTAGCTCTGTGACCTGCTTGTTGCCCACCTCCTTTTGTAGGTGATTATGGGTGTGGCCAATGAGATGCTATTTGTGAGCTCAAGGCAGTGCTCAGTGAGGCTAGTACAGCTGAGGGAGATCACCCTTCCATCTAAACATATCAAGGGAATTCTAGATCAATTCCTGTCTCATGTCTACTGGTGTAAAAAATCTGTCACCAAGCTCAGTAGTTGCAGGTATTCCTGATTTCCAGGCTATCACTCATGTCCAATATCATCCTGTGTTGGGAAGGAAGTGCCATTAAACTAAAGAGACCATAAGGAGGTTGGTTTTTTTTTTAACCACCAATCCATTTACATCTTTGGCTCACAGCCTGAACAAGAACTGTGGTATATCATTAAGAATAAACTATTCCTAGATCTAGAAGATGGATGCCCATGAGTCCACCAAACAGTTGATCATTTTCCCCACTGATGGTGCACACACATCTGTATTGGGTTACACTATTCATGCCATACAAACTTGAGCTGTGTTGTTGGCCAACTGTATGATCCAAATGTTGGCTTCTAGAAGTTTCCTGATTGTGGTGATGAGCACATAGTTGAAATGTGGCCTCCATTTCTATTCTGATCTTGCTGATCCTCTCAGCTCCTTCAATGTCTGCTCTTGGTTCCTGACTGTAGCTCCAGACAGTTTCTGGTGAGATAGCCCAGGTCCTGGCATGAAAAGCAGTTCTTAGTGAGGTTATCTGGAACTGCAGGGTAGGTATTGCCAGTGACTGCACTTTTTCTGTGAGGCAGCCAGTTCGTCAGAAGGTGCTGCAGCAGCAGTTGTGCTGGGTGGCCCAAACAGGCTACTGAATACCAAAGCCACTTGGTTGAGATCTCCAAAGGACTCATTTATGCTCTACAATGGCAGTGAGGAGAACCAGATGTAATGCCAAAGAAATACATCAGAGATCATGGTTCCTTCTGCATCCCCTGTGATTTTTGGCAGTCCCAGTCATACGAGATGTTGCATGCATAGCACAAAACACTGAGCATCATTTTCAAGTGCCAAGTGATACACTTGAATGGCAGCTATCCGAAACACACTCGGGAAATATTTTTGTTTAAAGACAGAAGATGGTTCAGTGGTTAGGACAGTAACCTAGGATTTGGAAGTTCCAGATTCAAGTGTCTGCTCCACCACAGAGTTCCTGTGTGACCCTGGGCTAGTCACTTTGCTGCTGTGTGCCTCAGTTCTCATCTCTAAAATGGGAATATGTATGTATTTCAGAGTTAGAGGGCAGCTTGCACGTCTATCCTCTGTCTGGTCTCTGAATCCAGACCCTCAGATGTCAGGCCTCATGCCCTCACCTCTCTGGGATGGAATTCCACAATTCTCCCACGCTCAGACTCAGATCTGGGTACACCACTGTATGGGGAGATTTTGGCAAACCAGTAAAGTGCCTGAAACCACTATTGCTTATTGCTAAAAGCAGCCAAGTCAGCAGGCTGAAAATTGGCCATGTCCCAGCCTCAGCATGACCAAGGCAGGAGGGGAGGGGGTTTTGGATGCCACAGAAAGGGCGGATTGACCCCGCGTCCTTCCTGATAAGAATTGTGTTGAAGTTGTTGATACATACATTTTAGAAGAGCAGGATGTGCCCTCAGGAATGTGTCTAACGGGGTCTCAAGGCTGCAAACTCTGGGAAAAACCCACACCTGGTTAATCAATAATCAAGGAAGCCTCTTGCTTGCTCATTGGAACTGCTTGCTTAACAAGTTTTCTTTAAGGGACATGTCATTCTACTACTAATGCATAAATAAGAGGGAAAAGTTTGAGGTAGGGGGAATCTTCAGGACTGGACTCTCCCTCTGGATGCATCTTGTGTCCCCACTGGCAGATGGGCTGCTGCTGTGCCACTCGAGAGCCACACTCAGCTTTGATAATTATCGAGGGCTGGGGGTGTTTTACTAACCTGTTGCGGAAGTGTGTAAGTGCTGAGACTAAAGTTTAGCTTTAAGTGAAAGCACTCTTGTGTTGTCCTGTTTGTGCCAGTCATCTATTAGTCGGACGGCCGTGCCTCCCCTGATTTATTTCCTGACACCGCCTTGCACAGAGTAAACGTTACCAAGAGCTTTGGGTTGAAAGAACCCCAGGTAACACCACCACATCTATTCCAACTGCTTAGTAGTGTGCAGGTGTGACTGAACACCTGCTTTTCTTACCTTCCAGTGCTATACAGTGATGAACAACCTTCTCAAAACAGATCCATATTCATCTCTAAGCACCCTCACATCCATCTCAAAGTACTCCCCTCCCCCCTGCCCACAACGGGTTGGTGTGAGGATAAATACAGTAATGACTGTAAAGTGCTCAGATATTATAGTGATGGGGGCTATATAAGTATCAGAGAACAGTCCATTCCAGTCAGCTTTAAAATCTTCAGACCAATTTTTATAACAAAAGGCAACTGACTGTTCATTTAGAGAAGAACACAGTGTCGTAGTCAAAAGGAAAAATAACCATTAGCAAAACAACTAGGCAAAGATACAGCAATAGTCAGTCATGACACGAGAGATAGCAATGTATCTGCCTGGTCACTCCACAGTCATAAGGTGTAACAGCAATCACTCAACCGTAGTTGACTCAGATGCATTTATTGTGGTTTCATAACACAGACAACACATTCACCTAACTAATCCCCTTCCTAGTCAACTTCCAATGATGGGGATTCCACAACCTCCCTTGGAAGCCTGTTCCAGAGCTTAACTACCCTTATATTTTCCCTAATATGTAACTTAAATCTCCCTTGTTGCAGATTAAGCCCATTACTTCTTGTTCTACCTTCAGTGGACATAGAGAACAATTGATCACCATCCTCTTTAAGTATCGGGGGGTAGCCATGTTAGTCTGGAACTGTAAAAAGTGAAAAAGAGTCCTGTGGCACCTTATAGACTAACAGAGCATAAGCTTTCATGGGTGAATACACACTTAGTCAGACGCATGTAGTGAAAATTTCCAGAGGCAGGTATAAATACGCAAGCAAGAATCAGTCTAGAGATAACGAGGTTAGTTCAATCAGAGGATGAGGCCCTCTTCTATCAGTTGAGGTGTGAACATCAAGGGAGGAGAAACTGCTTTTGTAGTTGGCTAGCCATTCAGTCTTTGTTTAATCCTGAGCTGATGGTGTCAAATTTGCAAATGAACTGAAGCTCAGCAGTTTCTCTTTGAAGTTTGGTCCTGAAGTTTTTTTGCTGTAGGATGGCTACCTTAAAATCTGCTATTGTGTGGCCAGGGATGTTGAAGTGTTCTCCTACAGGTTTTTGTATATTGCCATTCCTAATTGTGTCCATTTATCCTTTTACTTAGGGATTGTCCAGTTTGGCCAATGTACATAGCAGAGGGGCATTGCTGGCACATGATGGCATATATTACATTGGTGGATGTGCAGGTGAATGAACTGATAATGTTGTGACTGATCTGTTTAACCTGTAGGAGAATTAGGCCTGGTATCAACAGGCACATCTCCAGTGATATTTGCTTAATTTGGCTCTCTCTCTTATGCTGTGCTTCATAAATGTTTTACCCTGTTGGTTAGTGTTTGCTATAAATGCCTTTTGGAACAAAAACACATTATAAATTGTTGCAATATACTTTGCCCTTCAGGAGACACCGTTGCTACATACTGTCAGCTGGGCTGGTGACGGGGTAGTAAAGTTCTTCCATAGCTGTATGCTATGCTGCCACTCAGGTAGAGCTGGTCAGGCATTTTCTGCCTGAATCATGAAGTTTCTGCAAAATTTGAATGCCACATGTCCCCACTCTCCTCTCCAGACCAGGCTCTTTCACCAGATGACATCTCCCATGATTCACTGAAATTTCCCCTTTGACTGAGCAGCATATCATGGGAGTCACATGATGTGGATGCATCCTGGGAGACGTAGTCCTGTAGGAAAGAATGAGGGCAAAAGGCACCACCATAGCTGAACTGGTACTCCGTGAGGCACCATCAAATCATAGGCAGAGGTAGCCTAATGTTGAAGTGACTGGAAACAAGTTGTTTCCATTCAGTTCAACACACTGAAATGAAATGGTCTAATTCAGGAATGTCATTTTTTCTTCCTCACACTGAAAAATGTCGAAACTTTTCAACCTTTCCAAACAGCTATTTCAGCAAATATTGTAATATCAGAATTTTCTGTGGGCTGGAATTCTAATTTCTGCTCAGTTCTGTGCATAGCTAAGGGCTTGGCTACACTTGAGAGTTGCAGCGCTGGTGGAGGCTTTCCAGCGCTGCAACTTAGTAACTGTCCACACCTGCCAGGCACATCCAGCATTGCAACTCCCTGGCTGCAGCGCTGGCTGTACACCTGGTCTGCTTGAGGTGTAACGAGTGCAGCGCTGGTGATGCAGCACTGCTCGTCAGGTGTGGCCACACACCAGCGCTGTTATTGGCCTCCAGGGTATTAGGAGATAACGTGTGGCTGAATAGTTCTGGTTCATTGGGAACTTTATCAATGCAGATCCTGTGTCTAGGTTGCTGTAGCATAACCTCAGCCAAACTCACAATCGGCACTGCTTTAACAAATACACACACAACTGAGAAAATGAGACATTGTCCCTCAAAGAACTAAGACAGACAGCAACCAATAAATAATAATAATTCCCCTGCAGCAGAAATAAAGCCATCACAGAGATACAAACCTAATTTCAGGTGCGAAAAAAATGCCAGTAAAAGTATTTTTTTCCCCGTAGCACACGAAGGATTTACAGCTCCCTTTTATCATTATACAGGGTTATTTTTTTCCTTATCTCTGGCCCCAGTAGGGGAGCAGTTTGTATGTATTTAGTGTAATAACCAGGATCCCAGATTGATAAAGATGCACATTTCTGCTCAAGCGAAGGGTGATCGCTGGCTACAGACACCCCATCACCTTGATGAAGGTCAGATCCTCTTGAGCATGAGTCAAAAGGGCAGGAGATTTGTTATTCAAGACCTAACTGCAGAGATAAAAATCTACAGAAACAGAATTTCACCTGCAGCCTTCATTCCTCCTCTGCCATTCTCCTCCTTCCCCTGGCCCTGAAGCTGCAGAATAACTTGGCAGTTTTAGGTGCTGCAGTCCAATTCCTCTTGCAGCAGTTTCTTTGTGCAGCTACTCTGCATTCTTTTTTACTACTTTCATTCCTCTACTTTCTCTCCGCATGCCAAGTCCCAAATGAAGGGATACGCTGTAGGACAAAGCCAATGCAGGGTGAGGGACAGATGCAGGGACTGACTTCGTAGCACGTGGAGTTGATCTCTTTAAATAAATACCATTTTCCATAACCTCTGTTTCATGATGCAATATTTCTGATTAATACTCAGTAATTGACCCCAGTAAGAGGACAGGCACCAACTTTGCATGGGACACAGTGTTTCCATGCAGGGCCAGATTAACCACTAAGGAGAATAAGTCTGTGATAAGGGATCCTGACTCTGGGGTCACATGATATCATCAGTGATGTCAATATATGCAGCATGAGGAACAGAGTTCCTGCAGCATGTAGCCAGATCCAGCCAAAGCAGGCACTCAGCCAGGAACCAGGGGCTGGTATGAAGGTGGAATCATATTTAGCATACTCTCAGAGTAGCCAGAGAGGTAAAGGTCTAGGATATCAGTGCTTGTCTTTATGGTCTGGTCTACACTACAGAGTCAGGTTGATGCAAGGCACCTTACATTAGCCTAACTATGGAAGAGTCTACACTTAAATTTCACTACTGCTGACGTAACTGCCCTGCCATCGCAGCTTAATTACTCCACCTTCCTGAGCGGCGTAGCGTACAGGTCGATGTAGTTAGGTTGGCGCAGTGTCAGGGTAGGCACTGTGTTGATTATGTCAACTGTTACTGGTGTCAGGAGCCATCCAACAGTGCCCCACGCTGACAGGACAATTGATACAAGCATTCCTGGCGAGGACATGCACCGCCAACACATGGAGCAAAGGGCAGACACGCACAAGCAATGTAAGTAGCTGTATGTCAACATAAGTTAGGTCGACTTAATTTTGTAATGTAGACATGGCCTACTTTGTTGGAAGAGGAGGCTCAGCTATTGCTGCTGTGGCTGGTAACACAGCTGTGTAGAGAGAACTCAGCCATGACTACTGATCTTAGGACAGCCGGGAGAATGGGGCTGCCAGAGGGAACCAATCACCTCAGCAGAGGGCTCTGTGTGTGGAGGAAGAATAACGTTATCCCTGCAGACTACACTGTAGGGGAAGCCCTACAACTGCCAGCACAAAGCTCTATATGACTGGGAGGAAGATACCTACATGTAAACAACCCTACTGAAGGGCAGGAGGACCTTCTCACATAGAGCTATCGGTTCAGGTGCCAGGGTGTGTGGCAGGAGAGCCCTCAGTTGGACTGATGGCAGGGAATCCACCCTACAGAGTCCCCTGCTTGTGTAAGTGGGACTGTCGCCTTCCTGGATGAACTTCAGCCTGTCTGAACTCAGGGGGCGGCAAAGCAGAGAGAAAAGAGGTCCCAGCCTATTGAGGAATGGTGGAAGGCTCTCTGGCTCCCCAGCAGAGGTCTCCTGTGTGGGTGGCCTCTTCCACCACATGGCAGAATGGGGCCACAGTGGGGGCAGGGCCATGAGGTCCTTTTGTGGTGGTGTGCGTAGGGTCCTGATTGCCTTTGTCCAATTCTAGTCCCAATACCATCCTGTGATGGGGTAGCCTCCTTCAGTAAGCGCCAGAGGCCTGGAGCCAGCCAGCCAGCCACTGGCCAGGCTCTGCCCAGCTGCCATCTAACTGGCAATGCCTGTCACACCTGGGATGGAGTCTGGTGTTAATTAGTGGAACCCACTGGGTGTGGAGGAGCTGATTTGCCTATAAAGAGCATCAGGACGCTGCCAAGGGGGGAATGTTCAGGAAGCTGTAGAAAGACTGCAAAGAGTGAGAGTGGCTCCTGCAGGGAAGACCTTGAGACCAGGGGAGTTTCTTCAGATAGGCAGGGCTAGGAGTAGCCTGCTAAAGCCAGGGGACCTGAATCACCAGGGAAGTTTGAGTCTGTGCTCAGCTAAAGGCTGCGGGGGGGGGGGAGGCTTTTGTGTTTATTTTTTAACTTTATATTAATTGACCAGACAGCCTGAGGCAGGTGGTTGTCCCTGGACTCATGAAAGCCTGGGTGGAGTTTATTTAAGAAGCCCCTTTTCCATTGTAGGCTCAGAGAATATTGTCATGTCATTTCTCATTTCTCATTCCTTCCATATAACATAAAAATTAGTATCTGATCAAAACAGGCTGTGCTGAAGCCATATTAAGTTTATTTGGGGGAAATCCTCCTTCTGGTGTTCCAAGTTATTCCTGCAGAACAAAACCAAATAAAAAACTCATTTGGTGTAGCAATTATGGTAGTTCTTTGCACTGTCATGTTGGAGTCCCAAATCCAATCCCCAGTTCTGGTTGTCTGCCTCTTGCTACCTAAGGTGGCAAGGTTTGTAGAGGCAATGCATCCAATCCTCACATACTGACCAGCAGCCCTGTCTACCAGATTCAGGAGCACAATTGAAATGGGGTTGTGAATACAAGCCAAAACTATTTGTTTTTGCTCCCTTTTCTACTCCTGTAGGCTGAACAAAGATGCTTTCATTACATGTGAGTTTTTACACTTGTTTTTCTGCTTATTTTAACATTAGAAATATCTCGTTCTCAGGGCCGGCTCCAGGGGTTTTGCCTCCCCAAGCAGACAAAAAAAAAAAGCCACGATCGCAATCTGCAGCAATTCAGCGGGAGGTCCTTCGCTCCAAGCGGGAGCGAGCGACCCTCCGCCGAATTGCCGCCGAATATGTGGACGTGCCGCCCCTCTCCAGAGTGGCCACCCGAAGCACCTGCTTGCTAAGCTGATACCTAGAGTCGGCCCTGCTCGTTCTGATTTCCCTCTTTGCTAGACTACTTCAGTATTTGGCAGGCTGGGCTGGTAACAGCACAGCATGTTGAAATCCGAGCTGCAGTTTCTCCTAGTCCTGAATTCAGGGGCAGAGGCTGCTGAGTCAGAGGTTATCTAAACGTAACATTTTCAAGAGCAGTGAGCACCTAAGTGACTTAGGAGCCTACATCCCAGTTCCAATACTGACTTGGCTCAGATCCATAAAGGGATGAAGGCGTTGCAATCCCTAACTTTTTTAGGCATCTTGAAAATCATTGGAATCCACAAAGCCTGGAGGAGGTATTTAGGCTCCCTGTGCCATGCATGAGGAGAGATAGGTGCCTGAGAATGGGATCCACAAAGGCCAGCACGCTCAGCAGGAAGCCACCTAAATGGACCAATGGGAGATGCTGATGAGAGGGATATGTTCTAAGCTCCACCCCTCTCGTGGAGTTAGGTGCTTAATGTCAGGCTGCAGGATGGTGCAGAGATCCACATCGGAAGACACTCACTTGAGAGGTATGGAACCCTTATTCAAATTCTTTTGCTTCATCAGGTGTTGGGGCTACTGAGTCTGAGGTTGGGTGGAGTTCAGTGTGCTCGGAGCATGCCTACTGGATTGGACCCTGCGGACGAGATATGCATTGCCCTACCTATCTTCACTTGATCTGAGGATCATGCAGGGGCTTAAGCATGAGACAGGCACCAAGACTCCTGCCTGAGGCTGCAGCGTGCATGCCCAAAGGCAGAAACATAGGTGCCTAGGGGACTTCTGCAGTGGAAATTTAGGCGCTGAGGGAGTTCAGACACCTACAGGATTAGGTGACAGCCGAGCAGGTGTTTTGTGCATTGCAGCAGCACCTAAAACTAGGACATAGGGCCCCAAAAATGGGGTTTGGGCATTTAAGTGGAGCTGGTCCTTAAGCACTTACTCATGCTAGTTCGATGAGAGCTAGCACAAGTATAAATAGTGGTGTAGCTGCGGTAGCACTAAGCCATGCCAAGTATGTACCCACAGGGTCCAGGTGGATTTGTACTCGGTGCTGCTAAGCCATGCTGCCACTGCCGGTGCTACCTCAGCTACACTACTATTTATACTCATGCTAGCTCTCATTCAGCTAATGCAAGTATGTGTATGTTAGCTGGGAATCACACCCCAGCTCATAGCGCAGATGTAGCCTAACTTACACCAGGGCCCATTTCAGCTCTTGGCTGGCCCAGATTTGTCAAAGTTGAAATATGGCTTGAAGCCCCCTTTCTTCCATCTTCTCCTCAGCTGCAGCAAGACTAAAATCAGCACAGTTGGTGTTTGAGCCCATTATTTTTATCCACACTCAAATGAATTTTGGATCAAACATCCAGTTTGTGTCTCTGCACATCTCTAGCACTGATCAGATTGAAAGGGAACTTCCAACCAAACCTTAGCTGGAATAATGATGGCTTCAGTATAACACTTTGAGAGCAAGGAAAGGGGGAAATGGGTGGAAATGGAGAGGAATTTCAGAATCCCATCAGGAACCCCAACTTACTCCCCAAAACTCAATTTGACCCCAGTTACTCATATATCCAAAGGAAGCTTTAAAACACTCCTAAGTACTTCCAGTTTTATGTTTATACAGAGCAGGCGTGTTATAGATAGAGCTGTGCAAATAACTGATTTTTTGGTTTGTTGGCCAAACTGAAAAATAAATTTAAAAAAATTGTTTTAGGTTGATCCCAAACTAATTTTTCATATTTTATGGCAAACTGAAAAGTCATAAACATCTCATTTCAGGTCAAAGAAAATACTTATTTGACCTAAAATGTTTTGTTTATTTCATTTTCAACTTTTTTTATCCTTTATTTTTTTAGAAAATGTGAAACTGAAGTAAATTTGTAAACAAAAGTCCCTTTAAATAAGAAAATCCAACCATTTCATTTAGAAAATATTGAAATTAAAAATTTGATTTTTACTGAGTTTTTTGGGTGCTGGGAGTGTCCCTGAGTAAACAATTAGGCGAATTCTAAGTTGACCAAATCTGCAATTTTTTTGGCAAAAGGAAGTTCCATCCAAAATTTCATCCAGGTCTAGCCACAGATCCACTCTAATTTATTGCCACCATAGAATGCCTGTCCACAGTTGAAATGAAAGATCCTTTCTAGTGTGTGTGTGTGTATATATATATATATATATTATAGTTCATGACACTCCTCACACACTTAGTCATCATTTTTAAGATTGGCTACATTATTTTAAAACGATTCAAGAGACAATGGACTGTTCTTTGGAAAGAGAAGAATAAGCTCCAGAGATAGGAGAGTAACAGTAACAAAAAAAAAAAAATTAAGAAAAAAATGCTTAAGCTTTAAAAACCTGTTGACAGTTATCCTGTGGTAATAATAATTCTTTTTTTCCAAGAGTCACAATACTTTAATGGAAGTATTTATAAGAGCATTATAAATCAATTTCTCCCAACAATGAAATATTTGCTGGAGTAACTGAGGATAGAACAACTAACATTCAAATTTGTCAAGGTGACTTAAGAAACCATTAAATCAGAATTAAAGAAGTGTTTCATTTAGACCAGTGATAGCTCTATAAAATCACCTAGTGATCAACCCAAGGATCAGCTACTAATAATATTAATTATTTATGATTTATTAAGAGCTGATAATGTGTTGGGAGCTGAAATACACACAAAATATGGACAGCTGCAAGGCAGTGGAGAATCAGGCATGTATGGTCATTTACACCTGTGTAAAGTGAGGATAAAATAATACTGATTGAGAATGGTAAGGTTTTACATGCACCTGGCATATTCATGAAGCATGAAAGCAGGTGATGGCTGTGGAAGAAATGGACAAACTGGACATCAAGGCTGACATCTTTGGTAGAGCAGGAAGCGTTGGGGTGACATGATAAGAAACAAGATCTGAGATACTGACTCTTGTGGAGTTATGTAAGGACTAGAAGGTAAAGACAAGAATGCTGATGATATGATCAGGTGAATGGGTGAGGAAGATCTTTTCAGGAGCCATATTTTAGCTGGGTTGGAGGAGCTCAGGAGTATGCTAGATAGCAGAACTTTGTAATAATTTTAAAAGAAGATGATCAGTTACAGCAAAAAAAGCCACAAAGTCTGGATATGGCATTTATGTGAGGAAGAGGTGGAATATGAGTAAAGCTTTTGTAAAAATTTCTCAAAAATAAATCTTATCAAAAATGTTTCATAAGGGGTATTTTTCAAAAAAACATTTCCATTTTTTTAATATATGCATTTTCCAAAATGTTTCTACAGAAATGTTAACTGAAAATAAAGATTACCCTTTGTTTTTTCTAGACTTTTGTTGCTGTTGTTTTGCCAATTTGGTACTTACATATGTGTGTGATATCACACGTTAGTAGGCCCATCGGCACTCCTGGGACTATTCATAGGCATAAAGCTAATGTTAGATTGCAGGGTCCTTGGAACAGGAACTGTCTTTTTTGTTTCGTGATTGCACAGTAACTCGCACAGTGGGGTCCTAGTCCATTTCTGGGTCTGTTAGGCCCTACTGTTCACCCAAAACAGATTAACTATGGTCTACACAGATCAGAAGATGGGCTGTCTGCAGATCCCACCCCCTCCTGCATCTATCATTGGGTGATTTATTAAGACAGAGGCAGAATAAGATGTAACACACAAATATTTATTATGTCACTAGTCAGTAAACTAGACAAGGACCCCTTCAGACAATAAACAACATAAGCAAGACACGCTCGGTTGTTAACAGTTACCAGAGAGTGAAGCTCAGAGCCCTTAAACCCCCTTAACCTATGGATGTAAAACAGAGGAAACCACAATGGGTATTACAGTACTATATCCTGAAGACAGGGACACAATGACAAAACCTCAGGATACCGACAGAGATAGTGGTGAAAATCAGGGGTGCTGGACACCAGACAGGAACGGGGTATTCTTCTCCTTCTTGGCAGGTCCTCGGGGCAGGTCTTCTCCCTCTTGGGTAGATCTTCTCCCTCAGGTAGGTCTTCAGTGCTTGCCCACACAGTCTCTGCTTGACCTCGTAGTCCAGTGCAAGCATGCGCTCACTAATGGTGTGTAGCAGTTGAGTCCAAGTATGTTAATAGAGACCAAGCATTTAAAGTCCTATGAGTCCTGGTCCCTCTGGGGCTCCTGGCAGCTAGCTGAACTGTGTGGGACACTGGCTCCACTCAGATGGACAGCCCTGAGTGACAGGTGTGCCACTCACTAAATAACCTGCAGTTGCTAGGCAGATTATGGCTGTCACATGACTAACTGTCCTGACCTTTCTCCTCCTTGATTTGAAAAAGGCTGAAAGGGCACTAAATCATCTGAAGAGAAGGGTATCCAAGATGGAGGCTAAGCTGTCCTTTTACAAATCCTGTTACATAAAACAGGTCAGAAACAGATTTTACCCAACACTACCACAATACAAATAATAAATAAAATAATAATAATCAGAAGAAGCAGCATGTACATGAGTGTTCACAAGATTGGAGCTTTTGACTGTCTGCTAAGTCACATAATGGTTTTCAACAGCAAAAATTTCATTCTTGAAAACAAGTAATTGCAATTGGAAGCAGTGGGTGGGTTCAACAGAGAGGGAAATTGCAGGGGGTTCAGTTCTGTATTGCAGGCAGGTAGAAGTGCGAGTGAAGTGATCCCTATATAACTCTTACATTCTTCAGACAAGTGTTTCAGGTTTGATAGTTTTGAGGAAAGGCATTATGTTATACAAGTGCACATTCCTTTTCCTTAGAAATACTATTATTACTCCGTGGTACACCCTTGCTCTAGTGAGTGCACACTAGACAGTTGAGATTTGATGCTGCAGGTTTCCTTGCTTGCCATTCCCGGAAACCTAAAGTGTGACTTCTAGATTTGTCCCTTTCCTTTTCAACTTTCCTAAAGGGAATTTGCTCCCCTGTGCAGAATAGTCAACCAAACATTATTAATGGCACAGCAAACAGCAGCTGATTAGTGGGTTCTTTTTTCATAGTTAGTTTACATTTGGTAATTATGCATTTTCTCATTAGCTTAAGAAAAAATGAGAAGAGAGCCTAAAGAGGTTTCCTTTTCAAATTGAATTTATGGCCCTGGGCATTTGTCATTCAAAAAGCAGAATGCTGGGAGAGGGAGAGGAAAAGTAGAAAAGGAAAATAGAAATAACCCAAGGAGAAAGATAGATGGCAAGACACATCAAAGGCCTTGTGTTATACAAATCACATTTACTTAGGGAAGTTGTTGAAGAAGGTTTTGCTGAGTAAGGAGATAGGAAGGAGAATGAAATTCCTCTTGGCTGTATAGTGATGACAGGCAACATGGAAGCTTCTTGGAGGCATATGAACTGGAACCAAAAGCCTGGATTCCTAAGGATTTTCTCAAAAATTGAGAAAAAGAGTGTCCCAGGGCAAAAGTCTATTTGTTCAGCATGTTGTTTTTGGAACAGAGCACAGTCCCCACCATTTCCTAGCTAGAAAACACCTTTGTTATTGTGGTTAACTTTTATTTCGATTGCAGGAAGGCCCCATTGTACTTGTCACTGTGCAAACAAATAGCACAGACGGTCCTTACATCAAAGTGCTCAATCTAGGATTTAGGTCCCTGCCAGTCCTGTGTCCCTGCTGGGTCATGAGTCCATTGCTCTGCTATCGCAGGCAACCCTGACATATAATCCCATTCATTTGGACAATCCGCAACAGATGCTCGATCCTCTGAGGTGATGAGCATTCTGGCCCCAATGCAGCAAAGCAATTAAACACATGCATTTACTTGTAAGCATGTGCTTTGCCCCACTGACGTCTGTAGTGCTACTCCTGTGCTTAAAATTAATCATGTGTGTGTGCTTTGTTGGATGAAGGACCCAATGCTCTGCACTTTGTATGCTGAAGCCCCAGTCAAATAAACAGACAAATATAGGGGGAAGAGAGCGGGAAGCCAAAGGAATTCCAGAGATGGGTGCATTTGCATAAGGTAGTAATCGCATTCCCAGTAATTACAGATGGTCACCAGTCTAACCACTATCAATGCCTCTGTTATTCTCCTGGGTGCATGTCTGGTAGGTGTCAGATACTGTGAAGCACAGTATTTTTTAGGCAACTGCTGAACTCTTTCCCAGAATGTTTATTGCAATACTGAAACACTAGGGCTGGTCAAAAACATGGGGGGTGGAGGGGGGAAATTCCCACACAAAATTTTGCAGGCATTTTTGGAACTCGTAACTTTCTGATCAACTCTGTATGCAATAAATACAAGTTCTACCTAGTTGTCTGGGGGCTAACACAATCTGCCATTAGTCTCTGTGTAAATTTACACAATGCTCTATCCTATCTGTTCCTGGCTTAGAACAGCCTTTACAGGTAAGGATTAATGAGGTTCATTTTCTCAGTGGTGTTAGTAGCTGTCATGATTTTATCACAAGTCTCAGAAAATGTGGTGGGGTTTTTTTTTAAAGCCCCAGCTCCTTGGGCCATTACATGAGAACTGCAGATTTTCTTTTTTTTTTTTTTTTTTAAAGCTTCTCGCTCTCCTGATGAGAACAGCTTGAAAATATGAACCATGAAGACAAATAAAAAGAACCAATTTACTTTAATCTCTTTATTTTTAAACTGATGTCATGATTTTAGGAGGCCTGACTCCTGATTTTTAAACATCTAGGGTGGGCACCGCTGTCTCTGGTAGCTAGTAGATTGATCCAAACCCCACTGAAGTGAAAGTTTGCTCCATGGGTATAGTATATCCACGTATAAACTCAGCCATCAGCTTGTTGTACCGAGGCAGCAGGAGTCAAACTCAGCGATGGCCTAGGCAGACATATGACACGTACATCATGATGTGTGATATGTCTTCGTACATGTTGGTACAGGGCCTAACAAAATAGAATCCCCTTTGTGATGGGGGCTTCCAAATGCTACAGCAATATCAATATTCACTAATAATCCAACACGCAATCCAGTTTTGGGAGCAAGTAAAACTTACATATGTGAGTTCAAAATTCACTTTCTGTGCGGCATAGCCCAGCAGTTAGGACCCCGGGCTGTGTGTCAGGAGACCTGAGTTCTATCGTCTTAGACCATGAGCAGTTTTGGGCCAGGGATTCTCGTTTTCTATTTGTTTGTATAATGCCTAGAACAACGGGACCTGAGCTGCTAGAGGCCTCCCGGTGCCACTCAGATATAAAAGTTGAATAATAATAATAACAACAACAACGTCTGACTCTGCCACTAACTTACTGCATGATCCTGGACAGGTCACTTCCTTTCTCAGGGTCTCTGTTTCTCCCTCCCATCATTTATATCCCTTATCTAGATTGTACCCTTTTTGGCCTTTTCTTCACTAGGAGAAAAACTGTGGTCTCACCTAACCTTAGCTAACATATGGTAAAATTCCAGTGAAGACAAGGTAGTTTGTAAGTTTAACGCCAGTTAGCAGGTTGAGGCAAATCTTAGGTTCCCCCACAGTGTTTGCCTTCACCTGGTAACTCACATGACAGCTACAAACTGCTTTGTCTTCGCTAGGATTTTATCTCATGTTTGTTACTCATGTTGGCTAACACAAGATGAAAACATACCTTTTTTCCAAGTGAAGACATGCTTTGAGGTATTTACTGTGTATTTGTACAGTGCTGAGCACAACGGGACCATGATCTCAGCCTCTAGACCCTATTGTAAATAAAAGTAATTCTAACACTTGTAATTCTAACTACCAGAAATCTTCCTGCTAATAAGAGTCATTTGCTAGATATTGGCAGCAAGCACTGTCAACAGGGGCAAACACAGATTAAATGGTTTTGAGGTTGTTATTTGAATTCATAACACTGCTCTACAGCCAAAATGCTTCTGAAATAAATGTAGTCTAACATTACTAATTCTGGGTCACTGAGAACGAAAATGATGCTTAAAATTGTTGATTGGCTCTAGTTTTCAAGATATGCTATTGGGTCAGTATATACGACCCTTGACTTGGGAATAGCAGAGGATAAGTGAGTTATAAAGGGAAGGGATCTCAATTTAAACCAGAAATGACTAAAATACATCTTTGACTGGATCTATGAATAAATCTATGACTGGGTTTGGACAGTACTTGCTTTTTAGGCAAAACAATGGATGATGCAATCTGAAGCTGGTATTGCGTCATACATGATATGAATTGCATCATGGTATTCCTAGAAGTCATGGATGATGCAATCATAACGAAGCTTACATCACTCTGCTGAACAAATTGCCCTATATCAGCTCTAGAAATCATACTGTGTCATGCTCTCTTATTTGTCAGTGTTTGATTTTGCAAAGGGACACATTTCTGTTTAGCCAAAGAGAGCAGAGATGCCTTGTACTTGTGTGAACAGTGCAGATAACTTCTGCTATGTTTGTGGTGAAGTGACTTTTGCATCACAGAAGCGCAGTATAACCACTATGGTTAAGAAAGCCTATCACCTTTATTTTGGCTGCAAAATTGGAGATCAGGACAAGAGGTGGGCCCCACACATATGCTGCAACACTTGTGCAACAAATCTTCGCCAGTGGTTGAACAGGAAAAGGAAATCTATGCCTTTTGCATTGCCAATGATTTGGAGAGAGCCAACAGATCATACCAGCAATTGTTACTTCTGCATGGTGCCTCCAGTTGGGAAAGGTGTGTCAAAGAAGAAAAAGTGGACTGTGCATTATCCAAACATTCCATCAGCTATACACCCAGTACCCCACAGAGAAGGACTGCCGGTTCCTGATGCACCAGAATCATTCTCACTTGAGTCAGACGAGGAAGAGGAAGAGGATGAAACTTCTGGTCCTGAACCATCAGTGTCACAGGACCCACATTTTCTCCCATCCTCCTTCTCTGAACCACACCTCATAACACAAGGTGAACTGAATGACCTTGTCAGGGATTTGGAACTACCCGAGAGTAAGGCAGAGCTGTTGGGCTCCAGACTACAGCAGTGGAATCTCCTGGCAGGTGATGTTAGGGTTTCCATGTTCCGTGACCGTCAAAAGGATCTTGTCCCATTCTTCTTCATGGAAGGTGATCTTGTAGCCTGCAACAACATCGATGGTGTGATGGCAGCCCTCAACATCGTTCACAATCCAGATGAGTGGAGACTGTTCATTGATTCATCGAAGACGAGTCTTAAAGCTGTTTTACTGCATAATGGCAATGTTTTGCCATCAATTCCAGTTGGTCATGCAGTCCATATGAAGGAAACCTATGACAACATGAAACAACTTTTGAGGTGCATAAACTATGACCAACATCAGTGGCAGCTTTGTGGCGATTTGAAGGTTGTTGCTCTCTTGCTTGGTCTGCAGACTGGATACACAAAGTACTGCTGTTTTCTCTGCAAATGGGATAGTCGTGCAAGAGATTCCCACTACATCAAGAAAGATTGGCCACTCCGACAGTCATTGGAGCCTGGGAAGAAAAGTGTTCAGCATCCACCACTTGTTGAATCAAGGAAGATTTTGTTACCACCCTTACACATCAAGCTAGGTCTGATGAAGAACTTTGACAAGGCCATTGACAAAACACAAGCAGCTTTCAAGTACCTCCGTGGAAAATTTCCAAGGTTAAGTGAAGCTAAGATAAGGAAGGTGTCTTTGTTGGTCCTCAGATTCGTGAACTTCTTCGAGATGATGCATTTGACCATGCACTGCGTGGCAAGGAAAAGACAGCATGGAAAGCCTTCCAGTTAGTGGCAATACATTTTCTCGGAAACAACAAGGCAGACAACTACAGGTTGTTGGTGGAAAACCTCCTCAAGGCATACAAAAGCCTTGGTTGCAACATGTCACTAAAGATACATTTTTTGCACTCTCATCTAGATTTTTTTCCACCGAACTGTGGAGCAGTGAGCGACAAGCACGGCGAGCGATTTCACCAGGACATTGCAACCATGGAGAAACGCTATTAGGGCAAATGGAGCCCATCAATGCTTGCAGACTATTGCTGGACAGTGACAAGACATGCTCCATTTAATGAATAGAAGAGACAAGCCAAGAAGCGCCGAGTAGACACTGAATAGGACTAAACTATGTACATAAGTTTTTTGCCTTTTGTTTCATAATAAATTTTAGTTAGATAACCCTTTTGCTGATTTTTAAAGTGTTACATAAACAGGATAGGTGAAATATTATCATGTAAAGCAACCATAAACACATGAAAAGACCTAGGTTTACAATTTATGATTAAAACTCTACTATCTACACAATATACATAGACATAAAATGTAAAAACTTAAATATCTTAGAAACAGTAGCCAATCAGTTGTTTTAATTGTCATATTTGAATTCAGCACATCAAAATACATAGCACATTTTATCTCTGAAGCAGATGACTTCTCAAAAATTGTAGACCAGTGTAATCAGGTAATTTTAAAAAGCTACTTGTCCCAATCTGGTAGTAAAACACAGCATTAAGGTAGTGCAGAAGAACAAGAAAATAGAACAGATTATCCCCAGAAAGTATAATTGACAAGTGCAGTTTCAGTCTACAAGCTGTGTTAAGTGCCAAAAGTAAATGACATTAACAGTGAAAATTAAGATGTACTCTTTAAGGTATTGTTATTCACAGAAGTAAGGATTTTTTCCATTAAAAGAAAAAAAAAAGTGAATCTGTCCCCTTAAGATGTCTGAGACCACGTTTCTGTATAGTGGTTTTAGGGCATGTCTACATGGCTGGTTTGCTGCCATTGATTTGAAGTCCATAAGCCAGAATGGCAGCATGCACATGAACAGCTGTTTCCTGTTTCAATCCTCATCATTGCATACACATGACTAGGCTCAGTACACAGTAAGTAGAAGGCATTCTGGGCGAGTGTCCCGTAGTGCTTTGCTTTACTGATGAGCTGTCTGCATTCTGGGTATTTTCTCAAAGTGCAAAACACATTGACCGCCCTAGTCCCAGAATTCCACAAACTCCAAAAGTCCTAGGAGTCTTCTCCCTCCATCCAATGCTTTCTGTCTTGTTGGGTGGAGTAATACAATTTTGAAAGAAAGACCCATTTTTGAACTGCTGTCAGACACAACAATGATCCACGCTGTGATGCCAGGGACCAGGAACATCCATAGGCTGCTGGGGGATTATTTGAGAACTCAGCACAGCATGTCTTCAGCTTTGGATATCAATTGCCGCATCACTGAGCAGTTGATGGAGCAACAGCAGCAGTTCCTCCAGCAGCGGGACAAGAATGAGGGTGGGAAAGATAATATCAAGCAACAGTGACTGCAACTGCTCTTGGAGCAGCTTCACATAGAGTAGCACCTGTTCTGGGCTCAGGAACCCAGCACTGACTGGTGGGAGAGGATCGTTCTGAAGACCTGGAACAACTAGCAGTGGCCCTGGAATTTTAGGATGAGAAAGGCAGTTTTGTTTTGTTTTGTTTTTAAAAGATCTGCGCTGTGCTCACCTCAGGGCTGCCGAGGCAGCTCACCAACATGTGAACTCCCATGCCCATGGAGAAATGGGTTCTAAATCACCATGTGGAAGCTGGATCTAATTGTTACTTGTCAGTTGCTAATCATTTTGGTATGGAAATAAACTGTTGGGTCCATTGTCATGCAGGTCTGTGCAGCTCTGCAAAAGGCACTGATGCACATGATTATAAATTTTGATAATTCTCAGGAGATCATTGATGGGGTTCCTGAATTGTAGTGTGGCAAATGATGGGACCTGTGTAGCTATTCCCCACATGCAACACACCAGCAGACCTCTGAATTTATAAAAAGAAAGAGGTATATGACAGTCCCAGGCCTACTGGGTCACCATGGCAGGTTCACAAATATCAGTGCAGGGTGGCCTGGAAAGATCTACATTGCTAAAAGCTTTCGGGCCTCACACCTGTTTGCCTTAATGAATAAGGGACAATTTACCCTCAGACTCACTATAGACATTAATGATGTGGAGATTACTCCAGTCATCCTGGGAGACCTGCCTTATTTTCACCTTCCCTGGCTGATGAATCCATTTGCAAGGCACTTTGATAGAAGAAAGGAACTGTTTATTATCATCTCTGCAGTTGCAGAATGACAAGGGAGTGTGCATTTGGCCATTTGAAAGGCAGATAATGCTGTTAATGGCAAGGTTAAAGGCTGAAGAGCAGTATCTGCCTTACATTATAGCTGCAGGCTGGATTTTGCACATTTTTTAAAGTGAGTAAGACTCTCAATGATGGGAAGGAAGTTGAGGTGTAGAGTTTTGCTTGTGATTTTATGGATGGTGTGGTATTTTTGCTTTTATCTTGAATGTGTATAATGCAGTGCCATACAGTTTTACTACTGTTATGTTTCAAATTTGTTGAGGATGGGAGGTTTTATGCATACCATGTCGTGCTGAGGCTTCAGGTGCAGTAAAAAGACAGTGAAAAGTCACACATTCTGACAATAGGTCACAGCAAAAAACAAAACAGTTTAAAAATATTACAAACTTACGTCAAAGGGATTAAAAATATGAAATGCAACTCAAGTGACAAAGTGTGACATCCATTCACAGCTGTGTGAAGGAGAAGCAAGTCCTCATAGTCATTCTGGCTTCTGGGGTTGAGTGCCAGCTCAAAAGTTATCAGATGCAGTGGAGGGCTCAAATGCAATGCTGTTCCTGCTGCCCTGTGTGAGGAGGGATGGGAAGGAATGGCCTCTGAGAACAAGGTTGTGAGGCTACAGCATGGAACATCTGTTGTGTGTCCCAGTAACCGTATTACCCACCGAGTGCAGAACATGGCTGGGTCCTGCTGAAGGCTGCTGCATTTCCTGTTGTCCTAGCAGCAGCATGTATTCCAGCAGAGCATTCTATCTGTTCATTGACTCAGGAGCTGCTTCTGCATGTCCCTGTCTTTTCCCACAATGTCTTTGTTCAAAGGAGTGTTCTCTCAGGCACTGTCCAGCCTTTTTCTAACTATCTTCTTCCTGTGTCCAGACTGGCCTTGAGGCCGGGAATCAGAGTGGCTTCCCATCCAGCTGCCTTCAGGGACCTTGAAGAGATCCCATCTGCACTGTTGTAGTCCTCCTCCTCCAATGAATCCTGGCCATTCTCAGGGCAGGGCACAGTCACCTCAGTGGTGGCAGTGGTACCACTGTGCACAAGGCTTTTGGGCTCTGTAGTAGTGGGCCTGAAGAAAATTCTGTCCAGCTCCTCAAAAAGTGGACAGGTCCTATGGAGATTGCCTGGGGCATTTCCCATACTTGGTGTTCCTTTACATTTTCCTGAGCTCCTTGCTCTTGATACAGCACTGAGTAACATCTCCATTGTACATCTTTGCTACCATCTGCTTAGTGATGCCCTCAAAAATATTCTCATTGTGATAGTTACTGTCAGGAGCCTGCTGAACTGTCATTTCTCCCCACATTGCAGGGAGATCAAGGACCTCAGCTGGGATGCACGAGGCACGGTGTAACATTGCTGGAACAATACTGCTGTAATGTAGGTCTATTTGAATCCAAGAGCTAATTGGCTGATCCCGGCTCCATGGGGGAGGGGACATCTGGTCAGCTTACCCCTAGAGCATTTTGGGGCACAGAGATAGGTCAGTCATGGACACCTTCAAAACAGTGTGGGATAGCAGTCGGTGGACTGCGAAAGTAATACACAGCAGCATCGCAGTAGCTTGCACTTTGCAGAGAATTTACTCCACTTTGAGACTGCAGTACAGACTCTGCAGCAACTGGGGAGTTACTACGCTTTAAGGGTTTGCATTGTGCTCCAGTTTGAGTTAGTACAAATGAGGCTCCCCCATGTAGACAAGCCCTTAGAGATATGGCGAGTCTCTCTTGGGGTGACAAACCCACTTTGAGTAAAAGGAATCATATGATCAGGGTTACTCAGAGGACAGACATACCTGTCTGTCTGTCTCTGGAGTGCTGCCATGCCTAACCCTGACACTTTACCTGTATAAGAAGACTGGATCCGGACAGAATCAGTCAGAGCTCATTAAAAATAATTTGATTCTGGCCCCCATTGCTTTCCCTTCTGCCTGAAAATGAGTGACAGGTTGACTGACAGAAAAAAAAAAAGACGACTTTGAACTGCAGCAAATCAGTACTCTGCCCAAATTAATTGAAGAGGAAACTAGCAACGCAGATG
Organism: Mauremys mutica; assembly: GCF_020497125.1. Taxonomy (NCBI): domain Eukaryota; kingdom Metazoa; phylum Chordata; order Testudines; family Geoemydidae; genus Mauremys; species Mauremys mutica. The sequence continues at coordinate 106,919,538 of NC_059072.1, read as the reverse complement.
ACCATGCACATGGTAGGGAATAGGCTGACAGGGGTTGGGATTGCATGTCATCTTGGGTAAACCTTCCAATTAAGGTCCCCACAACCAACCTAGAATCGCTTACAGAAAGGACAGGGCTGATTCCCAGTGACTCAAAGGCATTAGAACCAGAAATGGAGCTCAATTACCAGCGAAAGCCTTGAATTCCAGAGGTTATTACAGAAATTTGTGAGAGTGAGGCCCTGTTAAAAGGAAGGGTCATGGCCTAGTGCTTCTTCATATCTTAACACAGTTAATTTTGCCCTCCACCTCATGCCTGCCATTTCCCTGTGTCTGAACTGGCTTTCCGGAAGTAGTGCTTTTTGTCTAGAGGGCCCAGAGGAGCCGTTTCTATCAAAAGTGATAAGATTGTATGTTTATTTCCATGCCAGAATGGATTACACTTCTTGTCCTTAATACCTCTGACACGAAGATAAATGATACCTTGTATAGCTTAAGACAGACATTTGTATGTTGGTCACACATTTCAGCCTATGCAATTGTCCTGCTGTGATGTAAACAAAAGCCCATCAGCTGCTGGAATAAATCGCTATAAGGAAGTTTGAAAGATTGCTGTACATATGAGACAGGTTTTCCTGCTATGTTCCCCAAGGCACTATTTTGTTTTGCTTTTAGTTTCTTTCTAGGTGGAGCTCTGTTGGATTTCCATGGGGCCAGTCATAGATTTATGTTGCTTTGAAATTACTGTTAGGTAAATCTTAAAAGTCTGAGTTCAGTTTTAACAAGCAGCACCTAAAGTTTTGGATGATCCTCTGATTATTTCCTTCTTCACCTGCTCTTTCTATCCTTTTGAGTTATAATCATCCAGACAGACTGTTCAACAGGGTAGCGTGTCATGGGGATGGGATCACAGGAAGGTCGGTCCTGACTGGGGGAAAAATTGATATTTTGCGGATCATAAAAGAAAGGGATAGAAGTGAAGCTGGAGAGAGAACTGCTCAGCTGCCTAACAACTTGCTTTTATCCATACCCTTAAATAAGTTTATTTTGTGTTTGGTGGTAGGACTGGTGGCATTGGAGGATGATGGACTGCCTAATTAGGCACCCAGCTTATTCATAGGTAGCCTTACTGAGGTGACTAGAACTACTATCCAAGTGAATAGGTGTGACCCTAAGCATCCCTCTATTCACACCCCACACACTACTGCAATTCTCTTTGTACAAAATAGACCATGTGAGGTATCATATGAAAGCTAACACCATACTGGTTGTTAATATAATTGTAAAATGCATATGTGAACATTACATGTGGAGTTATGAATTCACTCTGTATGTAACTAGAACATGCTTAAGACCAGACAGCCTAGCCTATGTAAGTGGGGGAATGGTCCCACTATTGTGGGGAACTTTCCTGGCTTCTGCACTACTCCAGTGAAGTGGGCTAGTGAAAGGATCCGAGTCCTCACTCCCACTTCCTTTACCCAGAGGCCTCCCTGCCCTTGAGGATTCCCCTTCCACTTTCCTGCCTGGCAGAGTCCTCATAACAATGACAAGGCTGGGCCCAGGATTCCTGGGGGGCTCGACCCCAAACACTGCTGTGGTCACCTAGGTCAAGGGATAGGGTGTCCCCACTCCAGGGTACTCTCTCTGCACTGGGCACCTCCCTGACTCACTGATCATTTCCTATAATTTAAAGCAAATACAAGTTGTTTAATTAACAATTAATTTTAAAAAAGAATAAGGAAAAATGGGAAAGGTTAGAGGAAAACACATCACCCTGCTCTGTGGCAGGGAACATTACAAACAGTGTCTCTGGACATCAGGGCATTTCACAGTCTGTTCCTTGTAGATCCCAAGTCTCCTTCTCAGGCCCTGGCTGTGCTGAAGGGATGCTGCGGGTTGGACACTTGCAGTGGTGGTGGCCACACACCTCTGGGCTTTGGGTGGTAGGACCCTTCTTCCCAGCGTCAGCCCCCCGTCAGGTTAAGCTCCCACTCCCAGTCTTGCCTGCACAGACCCTTGGCTGGGGGTATCTTTCTGCGCTGGGCCCTTTGCCCAAGGTCCCCCCTTGGCTGGCCCCAGTTGCTCACTACACCTGGCTCTGTGGCTGCAGCTCCGCTCCCAGCACAGGATCTGCTCTCTCCCTGGGCTGCTTCTGTGACTCTGCTCCCAACTCTGACCTGCTTCCTGGGCTGCTTTTCTGACCCCTCTAGATCTGGCACAGCTTTGCTCCCCAGCTCAGTTTGGGCCCCTGCTTTCTCCTTAACTGGGCCCCACTTTGCCTGACCCAGGCAATTCCAGCTCACAGGGAGGACAGGACCCACCCCCTGGCCTGCCCGCCCTGTCAATCAGGCTCAGAGGCTGAGGCTGACCCGGAGCATTGGCCTTTCCCCAGTCTTTTAGTTCTGGAAGATAGCCAACCAAAACACCCCCACTGAATGTTAGTAAGGGGGCAACAGTCCCCTTACACCTAGGAAAAAGCAATAAACAGCTCCATCCTAGACAAAAGGAACATGGGTTTACCTTAATGTACATATGAGCAGTAAACAAAGCCATTGAGCTAAACTGATAAGAGTTATCCTCATCCTGAACTCAAGAGACAGAATTAACATGGCTCCTGCACCCCAGAGAGACGCTAGAGACTGAATCCCCAGGAGGCCTTTCTGACTTGTAAAACAAAGACATCCCTTTGGGGATATAAGGAATAGAAAGATTCCATCTTTATCCTTCATCTTAGGAGCCAAAAGAAACGAAGCCATTTGGTCTCTGTGATGAGTCCTGGACAGTAAAAAGTTGGACTGGAGATTTTAGGCTAGAGAATCCCTCTTGAACAAACACTGTATCCTGCTAGATTCAGTTTTAGTCTTTTAGATGCATGTTTTCACTTTTATTTGCTTGTTACCATCTCTACCTTTCTCTCTTTTACTTGGTACCACTTAATCCGTCCTCTTAATAAACTTGCTTTGCTGTCACTATAAATCAACAGTGCTGTGTAAGTTCAGTGACGTGCGGGCTTCTAGAAAGATTGGAGTGTTTAACAGTCTCTGTAAACTGAAGGCAGCGCAGCCAGCACTTTCTCTGTGAGGGCCCAGTGAGAGGGACTTGTCACTGCAGCAGGATGGTTTTGAGGCAAATTCAGGGCTAGGAGGGTACTAAAGTCAGCCTGCAAGGAGTAACCAGGAAGGGCAAAGCCAGGGTGAGGATTGTGGGCTGCTGGCAGACTCTTGAGGTCAGAGCTCTGGACCAAAGCTGCACAGCACCAAGGCACCCAAGGTTATAAGGCAGACAATTACCCAACCTTCTACATCACACTAAGCAGTACATGAGTGAGCATTGAACAACCAGGCCTGCCGTGATCAGCAATCTTCCAAGAAGCAATACTCAACCTGTGGCCCTATAGTTACCCATGGCCCTTTGGGAATCAGAATGAGGTTCTTATGAAATCCATGGGTATGGCTAGAACTTCCCTTGTTTATTTTTGAGAGGCTGCCAGTATTTCTCCCCATTCATTTAAATACCCAGGTCAGAGGAGGAGGGAGACTGAAGAAAGGTACCCCTCTTTTTCTGTGCCAAAAGGCCAAGCCTAGGGAGAGAGGAAAGATCAATCCCTATTAGTAACATTTGGGAGGTGTGTGAGAGAGAAAGGAGATATATAGCATCAAAAGCAATTGCCAAGAGCCATGGTGCAATATCCGAGCATTGCTTTGCCAGGTTTTCATAAGGTTGCACAAATATACATTATGACAGCAAGTCTCAACAATGCAACATACCTTTGGAAACACTGCAACTGTAGCAGTATGGAATATTGTACGTAGGGGGTGGGTGTCACTCTCTCTCTCACACACACACACACACACTCATGCCTAAGGGTGAGTATTGCTGTTTTTATGGTGAAAAACCAATAGAACACAGGAGCAGCCTAAATTTGTTCAGTGCAGGTCCATGTAACCAACATGCAACTGCTGTTTTGGGTGGCAGGCATGCTGCTGGATTACATTCCTGAGGTGCATCCTGGCCAGTCCCCAGCAATGTGGGAAGTAAAGACATATTGTTAGACCCTTTGCTATATGTGTTGGTGTTGTGTCAGCCAATAGCCATCTGCCCATAGCAAAACATCTGAGGGGGAGGGGACAACAGGCAAAACATTCTTGAATTAAAATTCATAATCAACAAAGTCTAATACTCTCAAGTGAAGTAAGGGCAGGAGTTAGTTCCACCAGGATAAACCCCACCCATCCTAGGGAGTCCCAATCTGGCCTGTCCTTTTCCACAGGGAAGCCTAGAGTGTTCTTCCATTTACTAAGTCATCCCCATTTTGTAAGCTTGATTCAGAGGCTCTGTCTACACTAGCAACATTGCCTAAAGACCTTCCCACCACTGCATCTCCACCACTGTTAGGAGCCCTGGCATAACAATGGCAGACATTTCAGAAAGTTCTCCTAGTGCTCAGAGAGCCAGAGGAGAAAAACCCACTGGTAGTTTGTCTCCAGGCACTCTCTTACCTCAGGGAATCTTACCACTCTTTCCAAGTCAGCAGGTAAGCAAATGGTCTGTACAATGATCCTCCCCTTCCCAAGAAGAGCCCCACTATCTCATCTCTCAACAGACACCTGTAGACCAGAGACCTCATTAACTCAGCCTAAATGAGGTAGACATGCTCCCGCTCTGTAAGGGCAGTCCCTCAACCCCTTTATTTCCTGTTACCTACTGATTGTCTGCTACAGCTAGCATGTCCTGACCTCCCTCCAGGCTCCATACTTCTAGCAGGCATTGCAGGTTTGGCCAGTTTAAGCATCTGTCTGCAAGTCAAACCATTAACTCCCTTCCTGACAGACCCAGTGGGGGGTTAGTGTACCCAATCACACTGCATCATTTAATCAATTGCCCTCCCTTACCATCTCTCAACTCAGCTGCATGTTGCTGTTGGATCATTTTGCTTCAAGATCTTGTACCAGCAGGATGCTGGTATCAGAACATGTGTGCACTGGCACTAGTAGCTGCTGCCTCCCAAGAATTGTGTAAAAGTGTGACCAGCCTTTATAGAGGGAAATGCAGCTGGGGCACAGGTGAAAAAGAAAGCTGCTTGCTTATTAGCTGTGCGGATTAAAATGTCTTACTCTCTCTTTTTGCATCGATTGGCTGAGTGGGGTGTGTGCTTCTATCCAGCTTTTTATATAGCTGCCTATTGCAGGAGTACCTGAGCACCTTCCATGTAAAATCAATAGCAAAGCAAAGTCCTTAACAGTCTTAATAGAGTCTCTGGCAGTTCTGTAAACAAAATTACCTTCACTGCTTCTCTGCAAGAACAGAAAAAAATCCACAGGGCTATGTGACCCTAAGAACCCCTCAGGGCCACCTGCTGAAGGGTTCACTGTTCTGTAAGAGCAATGCGCATCAGGCCTGACCAAGTCACTACATCTAATACACTACTTACATAGTATTTATCTGAAAAGGTTTGTGTAAGATGTGGATAAAAACTTACATCATAATGATCATAATCATTGTGCAATGTATAGATGGATGATATTTAGGAAGTTGTATGTATGTACTGAAAATATGTTTTAGAATCTGTGTCCCAGGAAGGGTTGACAAGTAAGTTTTGACAGAAAAAGGAATGTGGAATCCCTTCTCTGCCTATGTCTCTGACATAAATTAAGCATTGTAAATCCAAATGTAATGCCGACAGACCCCAGTCATCAGGATTGAACTGGGGATCTCTGGAGCTTAGTGTATGAGCCTCTACTGCATGAGCTAAAAGCCAACGGGCTGTTAGCTAAGGCGGTAGACCAGTCTCAGCACCACTAGATGGGACAGAACACCACACCCAGAAGGCGTGTGGGTTACACAAACACAAGGAAGCTATATTTGCAAGTCAACCCAAGAATGTGAAGTCAACACAGGAAGACATCAGAGACTAAAAACCGCAGGGAGTTGTCTTGTCTCTGGGGTGCAAAGACAATGAATATGGGGGTATAAGAGGAAGAAAAAAGGACCCCGGTGTCATGCACTTACTGAGGAAACCCCTTTGCATGTGTGAAGGTATAATAACCAGGATCCAACTTCACTAAAAACCTGCAGCTCTGTCGAAGGCTGAATGTTCAGGAGAAACTCTATTGACTAGGAAAGGTAACCATTAATGAGTGCAGAGCTAGGATTGCATTTTATATTCTATCTGTAACCTGTTGTTTTTATTGGCCTTGATCACTATCTCTTAAAATCTTAACCTTCATTAATAAACATTTGTTTTCCCTATAGATTATAGTGCTGTGTTATAAAGGGTCTTAGCCTGAGTTGTAAGAGTCAAACTGTGTGTACTCTGTCCATTCAGGGGCAGCTTATCTGGGTAATTTCTGAGAGTCTCAAGTACTTGACAGGGGCTGGATACTACAGAAGGAATGCTCTGGGGACTCGAGGGTTAGTGTCTATCACTAGCCTGCACAGAGAAGGAGAGATCTTCGAGTGCTTTTCTGTGGGCAGAGGCTATTGGTTTCAGGGAGATGAGCAGACATCAGGCAAAACTGTTTCATGATAAGAGCAGATGGTGGTGAGATTCATCACAACCCTGAATATCCCTGTGGAGCATCATAGGCTGTGGACAAACAAGTGTGGTGCCAACTCTTGCAATTTTTTAATCACAACTCTCACAATATTTGGTGTTCCACTGCACGCCCAGGGGGCACTGTCACAGGAACCCTAGGAATTCTTAAAGTAGTGGGACTCAGGAAGTGGGATCCTCTGGCCTCCTTCACTTAGTGTGATCTCACAAACACCTCCCACTTAACCAATAAGTCAATTGCAAATTAATAGCCAGATTCACCAGTAACCTCCAGCTGCTTTGCACTGCTTTGGCGACGCAAAACAGCTGCCAACTGACCTTAACTGACCATCGTGCTCTGTCTGGTTTGCCCTTATAAGGAAATTTGTAAAACCTGATTTTAGATTGATACTACCCATCTTCAAATCATTAAAAATATTGAATGGTGACATGCTCTTGGGTTTTTTTATTCAGTGTTCATGTGGGCACAATTTAAAAAAAAAAAGCACAGTCAAGGCAAAAAATATATTAAAATACAATCAAGGTTACGAGCACGTTAGTACCTGAGAATAATAAAACATCACAGGGTTATTGTAATTATCCCCAAACTCAGGAAATTAGAGGAAAGTTTACACTTAAAAAAAAATCTGTATGTAAATGTTAGCATCTAGGAACAAAGAATATAGGCCACATTTACAAGATGGTGGACTCTATGCTGGGAAGCAGAGACTCTAAAAAGGATTTTGGGGTGGCAGAGGTGGATACTCAGCTGAACATGAGCTAGCAGCATGCTGCTGTAGCCAAAAGGGCTAATGCAATCCTTAGATGCATAACAGGAGAATCTGGAGTAGGAGTAGAGTGGTTATTTTAACTCTATATTTGGCACTAGTGCAAGGGCTGCAGGAATAGTGGGTCCAGTTCTGGTGCCCACAATTCAAGAAGGATGTTGATAAATAGGAAAGGATTCAGAGAACAGCCATGAGGGTGATTAAATGATTAGAAGACATGCCTTGGAGTGACAGACTCAAGGAGCTCACTCTATTTAGCTTTAGAAAGAGAAGGGAAAGAGGTGAATTAATCAGTCTGTAAGTATCGACATGGGGAAGGAATATTTAATAACGGGCTCTTCAGGCTAGCAGAGAAAGGTGTAACATAATTCAATGGCTGGAAGCTGAAGCTAGACAAACTGAGGCTGGAAATAAAGTGTAAATTTTTAACAGTGAGAGTAATTAACCAGTGGAACAATTCACAGCAGATTGTAGTGGATTCCCCATCACTGACAATTTTTAAATCAAGATTGGAAGTTTTTTCTAAAAGATATGATCTAGGAATTATTTTGGGAAATCTCTGTGGCCTGTGTTTTACAGGCGGTCACAATGGTCCTTTTCTGGCTTTGGAATCTATGAAGGTATGGGAATATGAAATTAAGATTTAAACAAATTTAACTCTGCCCTATATTGAGATTATGAGGGGGAAAATATTTAAAAAATAATTAGTGCATCTTTGAAAATGCATAAATACTAAAATATCTTAATCATAATTGTATGGTTATTGCATTTAATTACTCCAGAGTGACACACAGTATACTTAAAGTCTTAATGTATCTAGTTCTGACGTCCATTTTGGAAGTCATTTTGGCATAATTAACTCTGAAAAGTGACTGCAAAATACCATTGTGCAGTTCCCTGTTTATTGTCTCTAAATCGTTCCATATCAAATGAATTCTGTTTACATGTAAAATATCTGGGTGCGTTTTTTGTTTTGTTTTTGTTTTTTGTCTTTTCTATCTCTCTAACTGCCAGTTTGACAAACTCATCCTGGTACATAGAGCAGGGCTTAACCTTTTTCTCATTCACGCATCATCATCTGCAAAAAAAAGAGTGTGCAATCAGAATAGAGTAAACAACTCTGGCCATGATGCATGTGAACAGAGAAACCAGACTTTCCATTACATCCTTGAGGATGCTCATCATTTCCCAAGCATTTTCTAAATGCAGAAAATGTGCCACATTACCAGTAAAACATAAGAAAAAAGTAACCAAGAAATAGTCTACTTTCAAACTGCCCTGTCACATCTATTCTAGTCTAGTCAGGTTCTTATGCTGCTCCCATCACCCTGGTGTCTGAATGTTTTAATAATACTGTATAGGTTCTGTGACAAAAGCAGAAAAAAATAAAAGAGAATATTTGTAAAAAGAGCCAGTCATATTTATGTGAAATAATGTGGGCCAATTTGAGCTTCGTAACATGTACTTAATATGGCCAGTCAAGCAATGAAAGTATATCTGGGCCAAACAGTTTCTTGCAAGTGTTTGACTTTTGACAAGTTGAGTGTTTTCATGAAGACAGATTGTGCCAAGCAGCATCTTCATCCCACATGCTTTTACATTCTCTCAGGATACAAGGGCTGGCCTCAATATTCAAATGAGGTCAGGAGAAAATGTTCATCTTTTTGCATTAATTTGCTGTCTAAAAGAACCCAAGGAGCAAACAGAACGTGAGACACATCAGAGTGTTCTTAGGCAAATCCTCCACAGCTTTTGCCTGTGTGGCTCAACTGGCTATGGCCACTTAAGGCCATTTATACAAGTCTGAGGAGCTGCTTGTGTGCATTCTCTCTGCCTCCTATACCTTGAGCTCCTTTCTGGAAAGCTGGTTATAAAGTGCCTGGGATTTTGTGGCCTCTGGGCAGGCTATAGCATGAAAGCCTTGCTGCTGATTCTTCAAATGATTTCTCTCTGTCTTTACTTTACGCGTTTCAAGGGCTCTTCAGGTTCAGAGAGGGAGGTACTGTCATGTCTTCTGGAATATGATATACATTTCTCAGCCAACAGGAGCCAGGTGATGGAATGTGGGTGCAGGTGGAGAAGTTGGTTGCATGCGCTTTTGTTTGGTTGGTTGTCAGCTAGCTAGACTATTTTAATCTTTTCAATCGTAATGATGTGTTTGGGGAATGATTTTGTTGTTTTTTGAAGCAGTTAAGCCATAATTGCAGGGAGAGGGTAAAGCAAACAGCCTTTTCATATATTTCTTGATGCCATGTCTATGCTAATAATACTCAGCCTGCTATGTCTGAGAAATGACAGACAGCCCCCTTCTTCCCATCAGCGGATGAGGAGAGGAAGCTAAGGAAAGCAGCAAGTATGATGAAAGAAAACTGTACCCCTCAATCTTTTACAGGTCTCCTTGTGATGTCTGACAATCAAAGGAGGATTGTCTAAAGTTCAGTTTACAGGGACATTTAGGGAATATTATTTGACTATCCATATATCTTTGTCATCTGTTGTGGTATTCAAACATTACAGAAACACAGCTTGGCCATACTCAGTATTACTGGGAATTCTGAAAAAGTGCAGACATTTCTGTTAGTATTGAAATAAGGGCTGGAGTCATTCATAAGTAGGGGTTGTGAAACTGTTTATTGCTCTGTCTGTAGGGGTAGAGTTTCTTTCCCTTTCCTTCAGAATATCTCAATGGATAGCCTTGTTTCAACTTGAGAAAAATCATCTTTTTTTCTTGTTCAAAAATTTTGCTGCTGGTTTTGCCACTTCATATGTGGTGAAATGGGGGTATGGATACCTCGATCCATGAAGAAATACTAATCTTAGATCCAATGAAATTTTCTCAGTTATTTCCATATCTGTGTCTATTCTCAGTCTTCTGCAAAGCATAGGCCTCTTCATCAATGTGCCTATTCATCATGCTGAATTATTTATCCCAAATAACATCAGGCCTGGCAGCCTGAGTGAGTGAAGGCATGAAGTTTCCTCTCTTCCTGATATCTAGGAACAAACAGTCAATTTAAATATCTCAGATTAAGTTTAGCAAAGTATGGATGGTTAAGCCTTTCACTTTTCACTGGTTCAACTCTAATTCAGTTCTGCAGTGACTGAAAGTCATTATCTGAAGGTTCTTTATATTCAGTGACCCACAGTAGGTATGTGACAGAATCAGTGGCCTCTGCCTAGCTCAGAGTGAGATAAGTGTCCACTTCAAAAACCCACCACTGGCACCCTTACTGGCAATCTAAGAAAGGAGGTATGGAGTTAGAACTTCTCTCCCAACTCTTGAAGTGATCCTCCAAGTTTGATTGGAGGCCTATTGGGGAAAAACTGCCCAAACTCTTCCTGTTCTGAGGATAACTTATAATCAAGGATGTCATGTTGTAGAACTATGATCACTCTAGCAACTTTCATGAATACTATTATGACATTATCCAGGGTACACTCTGGACTGCTGAACAGCTGTGTCCCCTCAATTCTCCAACCTGGGGTGCCTTTTACACTGTTCTGATATGAAAGCAACCATTCCTGGCCTGCTCACACAGCCACTAGCTCATAAATTACTCCCTGCTGTACTGTATAAGTGCTTAACAAGCCAGCCATGAATTACATTGCAGAGTGACACCAGCAAATTCTCAATCCCAGACTTGTCCCCAGAAATGCACGTCTTGTACTGCCCAGATCTTTCCTTCTAGACAATACAAGTTCACAGAAAGTCTGTCATTTTATTAATAGAAAATATTATGTACAAATCTTATTATCTCAAATGAAGTTTCCCAAACACTTCAGTCTGTACACACACTGGTTTAGATAAAACAAATTTATTAACTACAGAAAGATATATTTTAAGCGATTACATAAGTGAGTAATGAGGCATAAAAGTCAGAATTTGGTTACAAGAAAATAAGTAAACAAGTAAAACACAACTAATACCTAACTTAACAAGCTAAGTGAATTCAAATTAAAATGTCTCTCTCAACACATGATTTGGCAGCCTTACTGGCTGGATGCTTTTCAGCCATGATCCCTTCCCCAGTCCAATTCTGCTTTCCTTGTCCTTTATGTATTATGGATGTCAAGGGCAGAGAGAAAGGGAAGAGAGATTATTTGGGGCCTAAGTTCCTTATTTGTATATCTTTTCCTCCTCTTTGAGAATTGTTTCCAGCTGAGGGTCAGGAGACAGCAAGTCTGGGAGAAAGGAACTTCCAGCTGTTTCTTTGCCAACATGTAAATTTCCTGCTAAAGAATGGCCACTTAACCAGGTAAGAGTCCATTTTATTTTGTTGACACCCAGCTGAGGTGTCAGTTTGCCTTTTGTCTCTCAGGAACTGGTTTGTGCCTGCTTTTCTAAACTTGGAACATGTTTTATACAGTAAGGTTATGAAATTTCAATGTTGTCACACATATTTTGCCAGGACAATAATGATCAGCAAATTATGAGTTTTCAAATGAAACCTCACAAGGCATACTTTGTATGAAATTTATCATAGTCTTGTAAAAGTGGTGAATATAAGGGTACACATTGTCACAATTATATTCTTTTAAGCAGTTTAATGAAAGCTTTTTATTACATATGTACAAAAGCCCAATTTCCCTGTGTTCTACCAAAACATGAAGCCCTAGACATTTTTATTTAGTAAAGTGCTGCATACATGTTAAATAAAGTCAATAAAAATAAAACAACTCATCACAGAAATTCAAAAGTTTATAAAGAGAAGACTCAATTCAGCAATATTAAATCTGTAAAGCTGTGAAGCAAACATTGCATTTCTCATCTGCAGCAATATAAAGTAAAACTCCGAACAAATTTTCTAAGGTAAATATGTCATACTGGAAGAGTGGGAACATAAGCTAACTTACTTGAGATCTTTTACATGGTGCTCAAGGGATTGCACAGTAAATTGCACAGCACACAGTTTGTATCCCTTTTGTGCTAATGTTTCTTATTTTTGTTGGGTGTTGACTGATAGCCCAGCTCATTGGTTGTCCCAGAACAGCAGAAGAAGCGAAAGAAAGATGCTGTATTTTAGTTTTTGAGAGAGGTGTAACTTTATGCCCGCAAGTTCCAGAAAAGTGAAAAGAAAGAAAGAGAAACTTTACAGAAGAGAATCCATGAAGAATCCACTTAGTTCAGGCTAGTGCTGTAGTCAGGCAGTTATGGCTATATTTTTATTTAAGACAATAAACAGTCTGTCAATCCAGTCACTGTTTAGATTGCTGTGTAATAAATAAGGTTGCCAACTTTCTGATTGGAGAAATCTGAACATCCTTGCCCCACCCATTGCCCTGCCCCTTTGATGAGGCCCCACCCCTTCTCTGAGGCCCTGCCCCCTGCTCACTCTATTCCCCATCCTCGCTCATTTTTACTGGGCTGGGGCAGGGGGCTAGGGTGGGGGTGGAGGGAAGGCTCTGGCTGGGGGTGCGGGCTCTGGGATGGGGCTGGGAATGAGGAGCTTGGGGTCCAGGAGGGGGATTTGGGCTGGGGCCAAGGTGTTCAGAGAACAGTACTGGCTCCAGGAAGGGGCTCAGGGCTGGGGCAGGGGATTTGGGTGTGGAAGGGGGTGGGCTCCGGGCGGTGCTTACCCCAGGCAGCTCCCAGAAGCAGCTGGTATGTCCTTGTGGCCCCTAGATGGAGGGGCCAGGGGGCTTTGCACTCTGCCCTCACCTGCAGGCACTATCCCTGCGGCCAATGGGAGCTGCGGTGCCAGTGCTTGGGGCGGGGGCAGTGCACAGAGCCTCCCTGACTGCCCCTGTGCCTAGGAGCTGCAGGGACATGCCAGCTATTCCAGGAGCCATGCGGAGCCAGGGAAGGCAGGGAGCCCCGCTGTGCTGCCGACTGGACTTTTAATGGCTCAGTCAGCAGTGCTGACCAGAGCCACCAGGGTCCCTTTGACTGGGCGTTACAGTCAAAAACTGGACACCTGGCAACCATAGTAATATGAACAAACTGCCGCAATCAAACTCTAACAAGTCTTCTCACTGCCATTTTTACCAGAACAGTAGGTGGTGCCACGATTTAATACAGGTGTTTTGATATTTGTATATGTGTGAATAACACCCAATAGGGCTAATAAATAAGGATTTGGAATATGAGTGAATTGAGTCCAATTCTGCTCCGGCAGGTCTAAGGCTCCAGTTCAAGATAGCATTGCTATTCAGGAGAGAACGTAATCACTTGCTTAACTTTAAACATGTGCTCATTATTTCCCACTGGAATTAATGGAACTTAAGTATGTGCTTAAAGCCACTATCCAGTATAGGGATGGACTGAATTACATGCTTAGGTATGTTCATGAATCAGGGCCTAAATCAGGAGTGATTCCACTGAAGTTAATGGTATAAAACTGTTGAAAAAGTAAATTCTTAATTAAAATGCTGAAAACCACACGAGTCCAAACCACCACAAAGAAAACCTACTGATATCTCCTTCCTCCCCTTCCATCTTCCTCCTCACCAGACTCTACCCTAATATCCCCCACCCTACTCTTTGTGTCTCTGAGGAGCTGTTGGCCTGACACCCCACCCCCTTCCTTCCCTCTCATTAGGGGTGCAGCGTGTGGTTCTAGCTGATAAGGCAGGACCAAGGAAACACTGCTGCTGTCAGCACCTCTCTAATGAGCTCAAGAGCAGAGGTGTCCAATATTTTGTAGTGCAATAGCAAGGTGACTGTGGATAAATACTTAATAGCTATTGGGTCAGAGAGAGGGAGAGAGAATGACTCTGTAGTCCAGTGGTTAGGGCACCCATTGGGGAGGTGGGAGACTCCAGGTTCTGTCTCCCTTCTCCAGTCACTCTTTCATATTTATCCACAGTGGAATAGCTTCAACAGGCAAGACTGAGGGAGCCCCACTTCAGAGCATCCCTTAGCTCAGTGGTTAGAACACTCTTCTGAGAGGTGGAAGGTGCCTATTCAAGCCCTTTCTCCCCTCTGGAGAAAAGGAGAATTAAACTTAAGTCTCCCACATCCCAGATGAGTGGTCTAAACACTGGGCTAAAAGGTATAAGGTGGGCACCAGCACCATGACCACCTCCTGATCGGGCCATTTTCTGCAGAGTGAGGCAGGCACCTAATTCATTCCCAGTAAAAATGCCTTAGGCACCTATGCTGCCTGACTCCAGGCGGCAGGTTCCCATTCATGGATCGCCAAGCAGAGATAGGCCTCTCCCACAGCCTAGCTCACAGCCATCAGCATCTCCCATTGGCTGGCATAAGTGGCTTCCTGCCTAGCGTGCTGGCCTTTGTGGATCATATTTTAGGTGCCTCCCTCTCCACATCCATTGTATAGGGAGCTGAAGCACCTAACTCAGACTTTCTGGATCCCATTGTTGTTCCTGTGATTTTTCTAGGTGCCACAACACTGAGCATTGCAACACTTGCGTCCTTTTGTGGATCTGGGCCCTGCTGCATACCGGAAATCAACACACTGTAAATCAGCCTGGAATACAGTTCTTCCAGATGAGCAGGCTTTTGTACATGTTAGGATTTTGTATAACCTTGGTTAACACAGCACATCTGTGTGGTAATTCTTTCAGGGCTCTTACATTTTTACTTTAAAAAAAACCCTCAAATGTTTCATCTGATTCAGCTTCTTTCAGTAAAACTTTTCTTTTGAAACAATTACCCCAAGAAATTCTTTCGGTATTAGCCCATCCAATTATAGGTTATTTGACAGGCAACGTTTTATATAACAAAAAAAAGCCAATTCTCCATTACTGGCAGCCTTGTATTTGGTTTGTCTTCTAATATAAATTCTGAAGTGAGTGCAAAGCAATTTGCCAGGACAATACAAACACCACAAATGAACCTTAAGTGAAACGTCTCTTATCAGCTGCTAATACAGTCTCAGCATTCTCAATTCTAGAAATGATGCAGGCAAAGCATTTCCCCTGTTTAAGATGCTTTTAGAGCACTTACCCAATATGCATCAGGAATACCAAATCAGTGGGATTTAGAAGGGTAGGAAAAATAAAACCCTACTAACCACTGAATATATTTATATTTCCAACAGTTTAAAATAACCCTTTTTGCCAAATAGCTATGCTGTTCCCTGGCTATAAAATCTATAATCACAGAGGCATAGGTTCTAACCTTGTTGCCTGTGGTAACTATCTCAAAGTGTATTATAAACAAATTCTCACAACATTCCTGTGAGGTAGGCCAGGGATATGCAACCAGTCTGTATATCACCTGCAAAGGTTTTCCTTTTAGCCTATGGCCCTAATCCAGAGGGCCAATGAATTCCAAAATCATTGCTCCGTATTTCACACTAGTTTTATCCTTTTCCAGCTACCAGCAGCCCCTCCCATTTAATGACTGTCAGTCACTCCTTTCCAGTCCACCCATTCTCAGCCAGTTGCTAGGAGTGGACCCTTTTCGACAGTCCCTACTGGACATCAAACATCTGCAGAGCAGAAATGGGATCTGCCCACTCCCACCCCTCTGCACAGCTGAGACACATAGGTAAACAGCGTGTCCCCTACTGGCCGAGGGAGAGTGGAGCAATGACTGTATTTTATCCAATCAGAGCTCTGTCTTTGAGCCACCATTGGATTGAGACTGAGGGAAGTGTCAGTCTTCAGCTGACCACAGCTTTGGCTGTAGGTGAGGAGGGAAAGGAGCATGGGAGAAGAAAAATGGGTGAGAGAAGGGAGAGGGGAATGGATGAGATTAAATAGGAGAATGGACAACAGAGAGCAGGAATGGGGTAGAAGGATGGACAGTCTTGTTAAAGAACCAGAGTGAGACTATATCTACACTTAAAAAGCTACAGCAGCAGAGCTGTAGCTCTTCTGTGTCAACACTCACTAAATAGGAGGGGTTCTCCCATAGCTATAGTTAATCCCCCTCCCCAAGAGGTGTAGAATTCAGCTGTCAACCCAGCACTGTCAATAGCAGGGGTAAGATTGGCACACCACTGAGAGACATAGCTATTTCAATGTAAGTTTTCGGTGTAGACCAGCCCTGAGACTCAGGAAACATGTGTTTCCTACTCTGCCACAGATGTGTCTGTGACCCTGGGCAAGTCACATAATTGCTCTGTTCCTCAGTTCCCCATCTGTAAAATGGAATAATAGTCCTTCCTTTTCCCTCCCCTTTGTCAGTCTTGTCTATTTAGAGTACAGGTTGTTTAGGGCAGGGAACTGTTTCTTGCTATGTGTCTGGATAGCACTCCTAGCAAAATGGAGCTCCAGTCTTGATCGGGTCTCTAGGTATAATGCAAAGCTTCAAAGGATACAGAAAAGATGAGAGGGGGAATGGAAGGAGAGGAAGAAGGGTAATGGGAGAGGGGGAATCAGTGAGGGCATGGCTCAGCATTCATGTCATAATCCCCATCAGTACCCAGTCCAGGCTGGGAAAACTAATGATCCAACTAGCAGACCAAATTCAATGGTGAATCCTGGTCATGTGCCACCTGAGGCACATTGCACATACGCTAAGAAGAAGTAGTAGTGAAGAGAGAGACTCAAAAATGGAGACAATGACTAACATAACCCTTTACTTTCCAGAATTTTTGCCCCTTCTCCTCTCCTCCAAGTGTCCCTGCCTGAGCACTGAAAAGCCTTTCATTTAGTCCCATTTCTTATACCCAAAAACTTGGAGGCCTCATGTTGCAGCCATCATTCTTCTGGCAGAGAAAAAACACTCCATGAGACTATTCTTCAGACCCGATCCAGGCTATCTGTTAATCAGCCAAAGGGATCAGAGCTGCTTACCAGCTTCTTTTACTTAGAACTTTATGGTGGGGTACTCTCTGTTTTCAGGGCAAGAGAAGAAAAGTTCATATCCAACCTTCCACTGATTTCCAGGGGCTCCTTCATAGGGTGGTCTGGACTTAACATTTTTGCCAGAAGACCTATGTCAGTTAAGAGTGTGGAAAAACATCACACACTTGACCAACATAGCTATAATGACAAAAGCTCCAGCATAGATGCTGTTTATACTGGCAAAAAAAGCCCTTTTGCCAGAGTAAGAAGGGTCTGAATGAGTTCTCCCCTGATATGGGGTGAGCTACGGGAAAAGACTTCAGGAGCAGACCGTGTTTGTACAGACACGCCTAGTCTACCTAGGTATTCTGCATGATGGAGCTGCTTTGCCAAAATGTGGGTGTTGAGTTACAAATCACTACTCCAGCTCATGAACTTGCTCCTTCATTGTGTCAAATGCTGAAATTCTCCTTTATGCTGAAAGATTAAATTAAGAACAAGCACCACAGCACATCTCAGAGCTATGCACTCTTTGATGTGCAGGGTTTTTTTTTACTGCATTTTAAACTTGAGTCAGAAAAATTACCCACCTCAGGGGTCAAGGAGAGGCAGAAGGCAGGATGGAAAATCAAGCAAGAATTGTCTCTGCTGGGATTTGTGATGTGGGATTAAGTGTGGCTGGCAGGAACCAGTTGAAGTGAATTTGCAATGATCCGTGCAATTACCAGCAAATGGCAAAATTTGGGGGAGGCATGAAGTGGAAAGAAACTGGGGGCTTTCAGCTGTCAATGTGAAATAAATTGGTTGGTTCTGCCTCTTGATAAGGGATTGTCAAGCAGAAACATCTCACTCTCCCTAGCCACTAGTGTAGATAGCTGGTAAACAATGGCTTGGAGACTTCCTCTTTCTCCACATCAAAATAGTTAATCTTCAGAATAACACATTTCCAGCAAGAGCCTCAACAAAGGAACTTAGAAAAGACATTGTCAGAGACCCAGTCTGCTGGAAACCAGACACATTCGTGTGCACACATGATAGTCAATGAAAAAGCATATGAAATGGTGTAAGTAGAGTGTGGTATACACACTGATTAGCCCTCTTGGGAAAAGGGGCTCCAGGGAAGTTGTTAGATTCACCTCTTACTAATCAGTTTAAATTCTAATTAGGACACAACTACTTCTAGTGATCTTATCCCAGTCCTAATGTTTGGCTGAAACCATAGCATCATGCACTGTAATCCTATTAGAGTTCATAAACTATGAATCAGTCCTCAGAGACCTCTGAAGAAAACTCCTTTAGGAAGTCCTGCTAGTGATTCAGAAGGTAATGCTCTTTGCTCTGGGGCAATACAGAACCAAAGTCTGAGCATGTTGCTTGGGGGTGCTGGGCACTGCTACTGAAAGTGCATCTTTCAGATGAGGTAAAGATCCTGACCACTTGTGATCATTAGAGATCTCATATCTTGACATACTTTTTAAGAGTAGAGGTGATTTATTTCTGGTGATCAGGCCAAATTCCAGTTACCTTCTCTCCACCTAAATTCTCTTCTCCGTTTCAGTTAACTTCAATATTCATCTTCATGGTTTTTTATTAAACTTTTTTGTTGTGCTGTTGTAAACTGTTAAGCCATGGCCTGAGGGTAGAGCTGGCTACATTTCAGTGGTGAATTAAATAATTCCTGTATGTACTGTTTGTAGGCTACGTAAAATGCTTTGGGATGCTCCTAGATGAAAGATATGATGATCAAGATTTTCAAAATGGCTGCCAAAAGTTAGGCTTCTGCATCTGTATTTAGGCTGCTAAATAAGGGGCCTGATTGTTACTACAGACTTCAGTAGGAACTGGGGTGTCCATCCACAAGGGTACTTAGGCACCTAAGTCTCCAGTTTAGGCAACTAAGTGTCAGGATTCTGACTGGGACATGGACAGTTGGGCCTAGCAGTGGGAGTCATGTGGTTTGCCAGGCCCAGAGGTTAGAGCTGAGCCGAGCTGAGCCAGAGCAAGAATCCAGGCTATTGGACACTTGGCAGTGAAGTGAAGAGCAGAGCCAGGGGTCAGAGTCAAGAATCGGAAGCCAAATGCCAGAGTCAATGCATGAACTGGAGGCACAGTCAGGAAGGGGAGCCTGGGGTCAGAGCCAGGGGTATCAACGATGGGGAAAGGCAGGAAGTGGAGTGGGCACAAAAGCACACTGGGTGGAAGCAGGAACTGAAGTGGGGGCAAGAGCAGACTGGGCCTGGGCAGGAGCAGGCACAGGCTGGATGAAAGCAGGATCAAGCTTCTGTATGGAATCCACTTACCAGCCAACAGTGCTAGCTCAGCTCCACCCTGCCTCCAGTCAGGAAATGCAGCCAATTAGGCAGCACCTGCCAGGGTCAGCTACGCTCCTGCTGCAGCTGGCTCCTAAATCCCAGTTTAGGCTCCACCACTGTGATCCACAAAACTCCCCCTGAAACATATAGGTACCTAAACTCATTTGGTGCCTACATTTTCAGAGTAAAAGCTCCCTCAGCACCTAAGTTTCCTTACTTCCCTCTAGGAGTCTGGATGTCTATCTCCCACCTAAGCACCAGAGCAATCTACAAGCCAGGAGGAAGATAGGCCTTGGCTTCCATATCTCTCTTTTTCTGTCCCAATGACTATTAAAGTATCTACCCACAATGGAACAGTCACTGAGCCAGAGAGATAGTGAAAAATGACTCTGTAGCTCAGTGGTTTGGGCACACATCAGCATATCTTTCATTATTTATCCACAGTGGAACACCATAGACTGAGGGGGCCCCACATCAGAATAGCCCACCACTCAGTGGTTACAGGACATTCCTGACATGGGGGAGATCCCTGTTCAAATCCTTTCTCCCATCAGGCAGAGGGGGAAATTGAACCTGGGTCTCCCACATCCCAGGAGATTGCGCAAACCACTGGGCTAAGAGGTGAGCACCATTGCTATCTTCTCCCAATTTGTATGGAGCAAGACAGGCACCTAACTCATACCCACAAGAAACTAGTTAGGCATCTAAATCAGCTGATTCCAGAAGAGGGGTTCCCATTCCTGGATCACTAAGCAGAGACAGGCTTTGTGGATCCACACTAGGATGTTTGGTACTTTTGAGAAACAGGCAATTTATATGGGTCCTTAAATATAGATTAATTTAAATGAATTGAATTAAAGCTCAAGTTTAGGCCCCTTTAGAATGTGATTTTCTCAGGGATCATTTCTAAATACAGAACAGAGAACTACCAGTAAGTTGCAGCTATGCAGCCGAATACCCCTTGCCCTGAGGACATACTTGGACATACCAGGCTTGCTGCTGGGTACTGGGCAGCAGGGTGACCAGATGTCCCGATTTTATAGGGACAATCCCGATTTTGGGTCTTTTTTCTTATATAGGCTTCTATTACCCCCCACCCTCTGTCCCGATTTTTCACATTTGCTGTCTGGTCACCCTAGTGGGCAGTGACATGGGGAAGTCCACTCCTTGATTATGTTAATTTATTACTATATAATATTTAATCATGTATGTTTCTTTGAGTAAATTTTGTGCTAGGGGAATGTGCTGACTGACAACTCTGGAAAGGAAAATCCTCTACTTTTCCATAAAACTACTATATAGCCTGGGCACTGACAGTTGGGATTTCCGCATAAACAGCCACCTGTAAATGTTACTAAACCCTCAGGGAATTAGATCACCTTTCAGGAGGAGAGAGTTCACTCTTCATGGCTCACCAAGTCTTTGGTGGCTTGGCAGAGATTGCCAGCACTAGTGCTAACGAGTGCCATGTGTGATGTGTATATCTGCCCAGTACTAGGAACTGAAGTGAAACCATCAACGCATTTAATAAGCTAATGAACAGCCATCAGACAGTGACAAATTTCACTTATGACTTGTATCAAATTCAAATCAGTGATGCAGAAGTTAAATTCTCTATATCTCACTATCAGTCCCCTAAGCTATCCAACTCCCATTGTTATTGCTGGGAGTCCGCAGCCCTACACCAAGTTGAAAATGCTTCCTAGCTATGAAAAAGTATAGAGTTCCTTTAAGTTATGGCAAAACTATACAGCCAGCTGCCTTAAGGCTATAAGTTTCTCAAGGGCTCATTCTCATTCTGTTTGCTTTGTTATCCTTCCTGCTGAGCCTGCTAGACAGAAAAATAAACCCACACCATTTATCTCTGTAGATAGCTGTGGGACTCAGGGTAGCTGAGCTCTATATATGCTCCGTCCCCAGGGATAAGGTGAGAAATATGCATTCTGTCCTCACTGATGATTAATAGGGGGCAGAGGAGGAAGGGGGCTTGATTGTGACTTGCAAGATTGTGGATTTCTTTTCTATAAAAAAAAACCCAAACTTTTTGTTTTATTGGTTTCTTATTATACTAGCAAAGGTAGAGCAAGATACAAGAGTAAGTGATAAGAAAGAAAACTAGCAAGTAAAGCATATATCAGACATATCTATCATTATGAAGAATAGAATTCCTAGATTTGTAGCTTTTAAGTCCAGATGGGATCATTGTGATCATGTAGTCTAATCTCCTACATAACACAGTTCATAGAACTTCTCTGAATTAATTCCTGCTTCAAGTCCACTTGCTGTGGTTGCACTAAAGTACATCTTAGAAAAAAAACAATTTTGATTTAAAAATTTCCAACTATGGAGTATCCACCACAACTTTTGGTCAAAAGAACAGGAGTACTTGTGGCACCTTAAAGACTAACAAATTTATTTTAGCATGAGCTTTCGTGAGCTACAGCTCACTTCTTCGGATGCATAGAATGGAACACACAGACAGGAGATATTTATACATACAGAGAACATGAAAAGGTGGAAGTACGCATACCAACTGGAAGAGTCCAATCAATTGAGATGAGCTATCATCAGCAGGAGAAAAAAAACCCTTTGAAGTGATAAGATGGCCCATAGAAGGTGTGAGGAGAACTTAACATAGGGAAATAGATTCAATTAGTGTAATGACCCAACCATTCCCAGTCTCTGTTTAGGTCAGTGTTAATTGTATCTAATTTGCATATTAGATACAATATGCTGAACTCGAATTAATATGCAAATTAGATACAATTAACACTGGCCTAAACAGAGACTGGGAATGGTTGGGTCATTACACTAATTGAATCTATTTCCCTATGTTAAGTTCTCCTCACACCTTCTATGGGCCATCTTATCACTTCAAAAAGTTTTTTTTCCTCCTGCTGATGATAGCTCATCTCAATTGATTAGACTTTTCCTGTGGTTATGCATACTTCCACCTTTTCATGTTCTCTGTATGTATAAATATCTCCTGTCTGTGTGTTCCATTCTATGCATCCGAAGAAGTGAGCTGTAGCTCACGAAAGCTCATGCTAAAATAAATTTGTTAGTCTTTAAGGTGCCACAAGTACTCCTGTTCTTTTTGCGGATACAGACTAACACAGCTGCTACTCTGAACCCTTGGTCAGTTATTCTAATAGTTAATTACCCTCACTGTTAAAAATTTGCACTTATTTTGAGTCTGAATTTGTCTACCTTCAGTTTACAGTCATTGGATCTTATTAGACCTATGTCTGTTAGATTGATATATTCTACTATAAAGTAAGCATAAGAAATGTAAGAGTTGTGAGTATATCTGAGATTGTCATGGGATATAATCTCTGTCCCGGGTCAACTCAGGCATAAGAAGCAATCAAATCCAAAGCAGGAAAACGTGGCAAATCAGTCAAAAAGAATGCTCCCCATCTCCCCCATGGGTACAGAAAAGTTCAGAACGGTGATACAGTATTTCACATCTATATTCCCTTCTTTTTCTTTTTTTCTTAAATCACCCATGCAGGGAAATTCCATGCACATTTAGAAATACTTCATCTGTTTAAACTCAGGAAATTCCATGAATTAAGGTTTCTTCAACAATGGTAACTCAGCCATTTTGTGCCATGTCATATTCTTAAGTGTTTTCCTTGCTAATAGGAATCATAGAATCATAGAATATCAGGGTTGGAAGGGACCTCAGGAGGTCATCTAGTCCAAACCCCTGCTCAAAGCAGGACCAATTCCCAACTAAATCATCCCAGCCAGGGCTTTGTCAAGCCTGACTTAAAAACCTTTAAGGAAGGAGATTCCACCACCTCTCTAGGTAACCCATTGCAGTGCTTCACCACTCTCTGAGTGAAAAAGCCTAATATCCAACCTAAACCTCCCGCACTGCAACTTGAGACAATTACTCCTTGTTCTGTCATCAGGTACCACTGAGAACAGTCTAGATCCATCCTCTTTGGAACCTCCTTTCAGGTAGTTGAAAGCAGCTATCAAATCCCCCCTCATTCTTCTCTTCTGCAGACTAAACAATCCCAGTTCCCTCAGCCTCTCCTCATAAGTCATGTGCTCCAGCCCCCTAATCATTTTTGTTGCCCTCCACTGGACTCTTTCCAATTTTTCCACATCCTTCTTGTAGCGTGGGGCCCAAAACTGGACACAGTACTCCAGATGA
The DNA here is from genome assembly GCF_020497125.1 of Mauremys mutica. Lineage (NCBI taxonomy): Eukaryota > Metazoa > Chordata > Testudines > Geoemydidae > Mauremys > Mauremys mutica. Next base: position 106,896,057 of record NC_059072.1, on the reverse strand, counting down.
GGCCTCCCCAATGTCGAATACCGGGGAATGATCATGTCCCTCGATCTGCTGGCAATGCCCCTACTTATACAGCCCAAAATGCCATTAGCCTTCTTGGCAACAAGGGCACACTGTTGACTCATATCCAGCTTCTCGTCCACTGTAACCCCTAGGTCCTTTTCTGCAGAAATGCTGCCTAGCCATTCAGTCCCTAGTCTGTAACAGTGAATAAGATTCTTCCGTCCTAAGTGCAGGACTCTGCACTTGTCCTTGTTGAACCTCATCAGGTTTCTTTTGGCCCAGTCCTCTAATTTGTCTAGGTCCCTCTATATCCTATCCCTACCCTCCAGCGTATCTACCACTCCTCCAAGTTTAGTGTCATCTGCAAACTTGCTGAGAGTGCAGTCCACGCCATCCTCCAGATCATTAATGAAGATATTGAACAAAACCGGCCCAGGACCGACCCTTAGGGCACTCTGCTTGAAACCGGCTGCCAACTAGACATGGAGCTGTTTGATCACTACCTGTTGAGCCAGACGATCTAGCCAGCTTTCTATCCACCTTATAGTCCATTCATCCAGCCCATACGTCTTTAACTTGCTGGCAAGAATACTGTGGGAGACCGTATCAAAACCTTTGCTAAAGTCAAGGAATAACACATCCACTGCTTTCCCCTCATCCACAGAGCCAGTTATCTCCTCATAGAAGGCAATTAGGTTAGTCAGGCATTATTTGCCCTTGGTGAATCCATGTTGACTGTTCCTGATCACTTTCCTCTCCTCTAAGTGCTTCAGAATTGATTCCTTGAGGACCAGCTCCATGATTTTTCCAGGGACTGTGGTGAGGCTGACTGGCCTGTAGTTCGCAGGATCATCCTTCTTCCCTTTTTTAAACATGGGCACTACATTAGCCTTTTTCCAGTCATCTGGGACCTCCACCATTCACCATGAGTTTTCAAAGATAATGGCCAATGGCTCTGCAATCACGTCTGCCAACTCCTTTAGCACCCTTGGATGCAGCACATCCGGCCCCATGGACTTGTGCTCATCCAGTTTTTCTAAATAGTCCCGAACCACTTCTTTCTCCACAGAGGGCTGGTCACCTTCTCCCCATACTGTGCTGCCCAGTGCAGCAGTCTGGGAGCTGACCTTGTTCGTGAAGACAGAGGCAAAAAAAATAATTGAGTACATTAGCTTTTTCCACATCCTCTTGTCCCTGCCAGCAGGTATATGGGATCTTGGGGAGCAATTACCACACGGGTGGGGTGCAAAATAAACTTTATTAAGAAAATGCAAAAACAGGGAAAATTTAATAGTGAGGGGTGTGGGGTTTGTTAAGGTAGACAATTGGGGAGGGGTTTCTTTTGGTGAACAGTATAGGGGGTTTCAATAGTGGGGTACAATACAGTTGGTAAACAATTAACACTGAGGTATAAATGTAACAGGTAGCTAACAATTTCTATGTAAAAAGGTGTGTCACAGCAGCATATAACCAACTAACAGTTATGGAAAAATATGTTAAATAACAAACAATTTTAGGTAAAAATGTGTCACAGTGGTGTAAATATAGAATGTGAGGTGTATCAGAGAGGAAAAAAGTAACCAATGGGGTTTTATGCTAGATTGGGATGGGGGAAGAGGAGCACGTGGTGGAGCAGAGGGAGATTTAAACTTAGGCCTGGTCTACACTAGGATCTTAAATCGAATTTAGCAGCGTTAATTCGAACTAATCGCTCAACCGTCCACACCAGGAAGCCATTTAATTCGAACTAGGGGGCTCCTTAGTTCGAATTTGGTACTCCACCCCGACAGGTGGAGTAACGCTAAATTCGCACTTGCTAGCTCGAATTAGGCTAGGTGTGGATGCAAATCGAACTTAGTAGCTCCGGGAGCTATCCCACACTGCACCACTCTGTTGACGCTCTGGACAGCAGTCCGAGCTTGGATGTTCTGAGCAGCCACACAGGAAATGACCCGGGAAAATTTGAAATCCTTTTCCTGTCTGGACAGTTAGAATCTCATTTCTTGCTTTGACATCGGGGCGAGCTCCGCGGCACCTGCAACGATGCAGAGCTCTCCAGCAGAGGAGTCAGCCCAATGCAAGAATAGAAAGAGATCCCCAGCATGGACAGACCGGGAAGTCCAGGATCTGATCGCTGTGTGGGGCGAGGAGTCTGTGCTGTCGGAGCTGCGCTCCAACAAGCGTAATGCAAAGACCTTCGAGAAGGTCTCCCAAGCCATGACACAGAAAGGATACAGCCGGGATGCGATGCAGTGCCGCGTGAAAGTCAAGGACCTGAGGCAAGGCTATCAAAAAGTCAGAGCGGCAAACGGACGCTCCGGAGCACAGCCCCAGACATGCCGCTTCTACGAGGCACTGCATGCCATTCTCGGTGGGTCTGCCACCACTGTCCCACCAGTGACCGTGGACTCAGTGGATGGCATAGTGAGCCAGGACAGTTCCTACTCGATGTTCGCCGATGGGCAAGACGACGAAGGGTCCGTGGAGGAAGGCGCAGGCGACAGCGAACACAATGCCACTTTCCCTGACAGCCAGGATCTCTTCATCACCCTCACAGAGATCCCCTACCAACCCTCACCGTCCGTGAACCCGGACTCAGAGTCAGGGGAAGGATCAGGCGGTAAGTCGTATAAACAAGAAAATATTTATTTGCTCGAAAACATGTATACCAAAAATATAAATTCTATCTATAAATACTATATCTAAAAGTTTTTAAAGGGAAACTAAACGAACAGTAGGTCTACACAGATTGGGATGGAACAATAGTCCTCCATGGACAATTCCACAAATGCTTCAAACAGTTCCTCAAATACCCTCCGCAGGAGGTTTCGAGGAAGAGGTGCCTTATTTGGTCCTCCGGTGAAGCTCACTCTTCCACGCCACGACATCCTCAGATACAGGGGAATCATCGCCTCTACCAGCATGGCCGCGTAGGGTCCCGGTCGGTGAAGTGCTTCCCTTAACATCCTTTCTTTCTGCACTCGAGAGACACGCCTCAGGGTAATCTCGTTACTGAAGTGCTGCATCTAATTAGGGCAATTAGCGAATAGTTACTGTTCTTAATGGTTTACTTATACTTTGCATAACAAAGCCCCGCGCTTAGCAGCCACATGCTGTAGGTCACACAGGAAAAGCATACATTGATCTTTCCCCTGCACTGTCGGGAGTGGCTGCAAAAGGGTCATAGTATCTGATTTCCAGATTGCCTTTAGCACGACGGCACAGCTATCCGTTAACTGATAAGCATAATGTACTGTACGGCTTACCAGGACTCTCTGCTAGAGGGATTCTGCTATCTCTCCCGACTTCTCCGCTCTCCTGTTCAATGGCGCAGCCAATCAGAGCGTAGGCCAAAATGTTGTGCTTCTCTGGAGACCACGTGACACTTGTTGTCCGGTACGGTCTTCTTCATAGAAATTGACTAGACGGTGTTCACTGTTCGCCAAAATGTATCTGTACAAGGAAATCACTAACTTTCCCCATCACACAGCTTCGGCTCCTTCCCGGACTGCCCCGGCATCCCCCTCGCAGAGACTGGCAATGATTAGACGGCGAAAGAAGACGACTAGGGACGACATGTTCGCTGAACTGATGGCCTGCTCCCGAGCAGAGGCTGCAGAGCAGAAACACTGGAGGGAGACCCTATGTGAGCAGCATCGCACACTCATGGAACGTGAGGATAGGTGGCGGCAGGAAGACCAGCAGACCACCCAAACGCTGCTTGGTCTCATGAAGGAACAAACGGACACGCTTCGTCGCCTTGTTGATGTCCTGCAGGACCGCAGGCTGGAAGGACAGGGCCCCCCTGCAGTGTCTCTGCAATCGCCCTCCCCAGCCAAGAAGTCCTGGCCCCCCCTCACCCAAAAGTACAAGACGGAGGGGTGGTAGAGGCCGTGAGAACTGTCACTGAACCAGAGCAGAGCGGCCGTGTACCCCGCACTTCTCACGTTAGAAATTTGTAGAAGTGCTTCCCGTATAGGCTCAGCCAGTCCCAAATCCAAGGTTCATCCCCCCACTGTTTATTAGATTAATAAAAGATGTTTGCTGTTAATCACTGTTTCCGTCATGTCTTTCCTGTCAGAGGATTTTTCGGTGTATGGGGTGGACAGGGGTTTCATACTTGCACGGTATAGCCTACAGTACCAGGGTACAGACTTGGGGAAAGGATCAACTGCGGGGCACACACACACTGCAGTCAGTAGGCACCAGGGTCATTCTGTGTTGTGTATGCTGCCCCTGATCATTTCGTAATGTGTATGCTTGTCCAGGGTCCTAGCGCCTGCCACGCCATTACTGTGAAGGCAGGCTGCCCTTACGATGCACTTGCAACGGATCCACGAGCCTATCCGCTGCCCTGAGCCCCAACAAGAGCCCTCATCCACGGACAGATAGTCACCCTTCTCCCACACCCATCACCCCTTCCCACGCAGAAACCCGCAGCCCACTGCCGTCATCCAAACCCCTATGCAAAGAAGGCACCACTTGCCCCTTCCTGCAAACCCTCCCCTTCATGCAGAACCACTGTCATCCGTCCCCCACCCCAGGGACCTATGTAGGAGCAGGAGGATGTCAGTCCTCTATGGAGGAAGCGGTCTGTACGTCAGTGCACACCGTGCCCAGCACAGTATGCGTCCATGTCTCAACACCAGAACAGAAATGCAAAGTAAAAGAAAGATTTATTAATAATGAGTGTAACAATTAATTTGCTTAAAAACGTGCTTTGGAAGTGGGGGAAACTTGGAGAACGCGGCATGTAGCCGCAGATCCAAATCGACACAAACTGACACAGGCCCAGGGTCAGTTTCTCTTGAAAGCAAGTGGAGAGTCATAGGTTACCCTGATCTCCGAGGAAACTTGCTTTCAAAGCCTCCCGGATACAGAGCGCTTCCCGCTGGGATATTCTCTCGGCACGGGTGTCTGGCTGAGCATAAACTGCAGCCAGGCGATTTGCCTCAACCTCCCATCCGGACAAAAAGGCCTCGCCCTTGCTCTCACACAGATTGTGCAGCACACAGCATGCAGCAATAACTACGGGGATATTCTTTTCGCTGATGTCCGAGCGAGTGAGTAAGCTCCACCATCTCCCCTTGAGACGTCCGAAAGCACACTCCACCACCATTCTGCACTTGCTCAGCCGGTAGTTGAAGAGTTCCTTCTCTCTGTCCAGGGCGCCTGTATAGGGCTTCATTAGCCAGGGCATTAGCGGGTAGGCTGGGTCCCCGAGGATCACTGTAGGCATCTGCACATCCCCAACCGTTATTTTGTGGTCCGGGAAGAAAGTACCTGCCTGGAGGAGTCTAAAGAGACCAGAGCTCCTGAACACACGCGCGTCATGAACCTTGCCCGCCCACCCGACGTTGATGTTGGTAAAACGTCCCCTATGGTCCACCAGTCCTTGCAGCACCATGGAAAAGTAGCCCTTTCGGTTAATGTAATCGCTGGCCTGGTGGGCCGGTGCCAGGATAGGGATGTGAGTCCCATCTATAGCCCCACCGCAGTTTGGGAATCCCATCGCGGCGAAGCCGTCTATGACAACCTGGACGTTTCCCAGGGTCACCACCTTTGAGAGCAGTTGCTCAACGATTGCGTGGGCTACTTGCATCACAGCAACCCCCACGGTAGATTTGCCCACGCCAAAGTGGTTCGCTACTGACCGGTAGCTGTCTGGCGTGGCAAGTTTCCAGAGGGCTACGGCCACTCGATTCTGCACACTCAGGGCTGCTCGCATCCGGGTGTCCTGGCGCTTCAGGGCAGGGGACAGCAAGTCACACAGTTCAAGGAAAGTGCCCTTACGCATCCTGAAGTTTCGCAGCCACTCTGTGTCATCCCAGACCTGCAGCACTATGCGGTCCCACCAGTCCGTGCTTGTTTCCCGGGCCCAGAATCTCCGTTCCACACCATGAACGTGACCCATTGCCACCATGATCTCCACTGCCCGGCGTACCCTGCTTTCTGAGAGGTCTGCGCCACTCTCCTCACCGCGCTGCCGGAGCCTCCTCGCCCGATTTCTCAGCAGCTGACTGTTGCAGAGGTGGACGATAAGGTGCGAGGAGTTGACAACGGCCATAAGTGCAGCGATGATCGCAGCGGGCTCCATGCTCGCAGTGCTGTGGCGTCCGTGCTGTCACTGACCAGAAAAGTGCGCGAACAGATTTCCCGCCGGCGCTTTCAGGGAGGGAGGGCGTTTGTGAGTGACGGTTGAATGATGACAGTTACCCAAAACCACCCTCGACACATTTTTCCCCCAGCAGGCATTGTGAGCTCTACCCAGCATTCCAATGGGCAGCGGGGACTGCGGGAACTGTGGGATAGCTTCCCACAGTGCACCGCTTCCAAAGTCGACGCTGGCCCCGTGAATGTGGACTCAGAAATTCGAATTAGTGTATTTAGTATGGATACACAAATTCGACTTCATAAGGTCGAATCCACAAATTCGAACTAAGTTGATTCGAAATAGTCTTGTAGTGTAGACAAGGCCTTAGAGACACAGAGAACAGACAGACTGTAAGGAGTCAGAGAGACACAAAGAAGCTGGGGGGGGGTGCAGTGGAAAGACAGACTTAACCACAATTATGCAAAACACAGCAAAATCTTATCTATGATCTAACTTAACCAAGACTACACAAATTAGCAAGTAACAAAACACAATGCAACAATTCTCTAAGCCTAACTTACAGAGTATAAAGCTAAACCTAACTTAACCTAATGAGTGCACCTTATACTAGGGGTGGTTCTCCAAGGGTGTGGCTGCAGCAGTGGAGCAACTGCAAGTGAGCTGCCCAGGATAGAATCCAGGGAGGCACAGGTTTATTTCTAGCAGCAAAGGAGCTGCAGAACCAGAAACAGATTACAGATGCAGACCAAGGAGTTAACTTGGGTCTGTCTGTTGGGGAAAGAAAAAGCCAGCAGCTAGAACAGGGAGGGTCTGCAAGAGAGAGTTCTTACCAATCCCCAGGACAACAGCAGAGGCAGAAGCAGGTACAGTAGTTTCAGCATCAGAGGATGCAGAGAGGACTCAATTCGTTCACAATAATCAGGAGATCTCCAGGCAAAATTCGTTGTTCGTGGGAGGGGAGTTTAAAAACGGGGGTACGCTCAAAAACAAACGAGAGCGGGGAGAGGGCCTCCCAAAGACCCCTAGCTGATCAGACCAGGTGGCAAAGCAAGGACCTTCTCCGAGGTCTGCTTAGAAAATGTCTGGTTATATAGGCAGACTTAAGCAGTTTCCCGCCAGTAAGTTTGATTGGTCCCCCTTGTTAGAGGGGAGGAGAGAAAGCAGGGGAAGGTCTTCAGGTGGGCATAGACATGTCCGGGCTAGTCCTAAGTCACAGGCATGACTTACATGCTCAGCTATGTGGCCATATAAGGTCTTGCATTCTTGGGCAGTGCCCCCTACACCGAGCCCAGGTCTGAACAAAGGAGGCAGGGGCCCACCCCCACCTGAGCAGAGCAATGGCTCCGGTTAGTCCGCAAAGGCCATTCCACTGAGCAGGGCCAGGCTATGACTCTTGCTAGCCCCATGGCCGGGAGGGGCGGCCACACAGAGAGGAAAACAAAAAAGGAATGCAGCAGGGAGGCAGCTGTAACAGACACCTCTGTCACTAGTCATTCAGTAAGGGTCCCATACTTTCCCTGACCACCTAGTTGCTAACATACCTGTAGAAACCCTTCTTGTTACCCTTCACATCCCTTGCTAGCTGCAACTCCAGTTGTGCTTTGGCCTTCCTCATTACACCCCTGCATGCTCGAGCAATATTTTTATACTCCTCCCTAGTCATCTGTCCAAGTTTCCACTTCTTGTAAACTTCCTCTTTGTGTTTAAGCTCACCAACGATTTCACTGTTAAGTCAAGCTGGCCGCCTGCCATATTTGCTATTCTTCACACAGGAGCAGTAGAGGAATACATTTTTGCAAGAGCATATTAAAGCAATATTAGAAGGAAGTAGACAAAGAAGAGCAATCTAAATATCAGCAGTGTGGTGAATGGGGCCGTGGATTAGGATGTGGGAGACCTGGATTCTTTTCCCAGCTCTGACCTGCTATGTGAACGTGGGCAAGTCATTTTATCACTTTGTCCTCCATTTTTCCTCCCATCTTTTAGGTTGTAGGATAGATTCTCAAAGGTGCAATGGGCAGTTAGGACCCTAGGCTCCATTGAAAGTCTTTGGGAATTGGGCATCTTTCATTTGGGTCTGAAAATCTCTTTTTTAAGCTCTTTGAGACAAGAAGTGTCACTTATCTGTGTTTGTACAATGCCTAGCAAAAATGGGGGCCTGATCTCAACTGGAGCCTCTAAGCACCAATGTAATACAAATACATTCACGTGTGCCAAACTGGTCAAGTTAAAGCCTAGGATTTTAAATGCCTTTTGGCTTTAATTTGACCAGTTTAGCACATGCTAACGTACAACTTTGTCCTGACTACAGTTTTAGAAGGTGGTAGTTAGATTGTGCTAGGTAACTCACTCTAACATCAGATTTTTAAATCCTTATTTAAACAAGACCATAAAGTGACTTGGCAAAATGCTAGAAAATATATACTAGGTAACAATCCCAGATTGGCTGGGATGGACAGATTGAATGAACTAATAGGTCTTTTTCATCTCTGACTTCCATTAGAATTTTTCTAAGCTTTTCTTAAACTTCACACATAAGATTTGGATCTGTTTTTAAAAGAGTGCAAATCAGAATTTGTAAAAAAGGAACTCCTTCCAGGGTGAGCATAAAGCATACCAGTGTTTCAAGAAATTGAATGATTTGTACTGCCAATGAAAAAGAAAACACTGGAGAAGAGAGAGATCTTGTGTATCCATGTAACTCATGCCAGAAGCTGACAATTATGAAATATGTGTCTGAATCATTAGCTCGAAAGAGACTAGAAGCTATTGATCTGAAAATGGATTGTACTGAAGCAGCAGTAGGAAGGGAGGGAAGAATTCAGTGATCAGCAGCAGCACTAAGCTGTTGTCTACTGAAGAAAGATAGATTATAATGAGAAAGGGACTGCACCAGGCACCATTATGTCCATTGACATAAAAGCCATTGTAGCTTCCCTTCCAACACTTCGTGTGCTATGTCATGTGGCAAACATTTCTCTGGGACATAGAAGTCTGGGAAGAAAAGTGGGATTGTTTATAAATATATAGCATAATCACCTAATGCTGGCAGTAGTTAGAGCACAATAAAATTACCCAGCAAGTGATGGCTGTTAGGATATAGATATTCAGGCCTGTCTGCAAAGGCCTATATACTTTAAGAATTTAGGTGTATTCTTATCACTTAGCTAGTTATAGAGGTATAAAAGAAAGAATCTGTGTTAGGGCCTTCTCTCACTGAGACAGTCTGAGGCCCTGTTCTTAGGCTAATGCCTTTGGCTAAGCAGCAGAGGCAGCCATAAGCTGGGAAGCGAATGGTAACATCCTCAGATTCCAAACTAGTCAAATTGAAATAAGGCAATCTGGGGCTGTTAGAAAGGTGATCCAATCGATCACCTCCAGAGAAAGGGAAGAGCCTAGAAGATGCAAAAGGAAATTTAGTTTGATAGTTTTCTGTTTGGTAAGAACTCACTTATCAATAGATGCAGCTGGGAAACCCTTATGTCTTTATAAATGTAGTTGTGAAATCCTCACTTCTGTATTGTTTTGTCATTATAGTTCCCACTTTGCTATTGTGTATTTGCATGGCCTCTGTCTGGTTCTCTGATTGTTTCTGTCTCCTATATAATTAAATTTTGCTGGGTGTAACCTAATTAAGGTGGTGGGATATAATTGGTTGGCTAATCATGTTACAATATTTTAGGATTGGTTAGGTAAATTTCAGTAGAATGATTGGTTAAGGTATAGCTAAGAATATTACTATATAAATTAGGGGCAAACAGGAAGTACGGTAAATTGGGATTCGAAAATTAGGAAAAAAGGAACTTGGATTTAAGCTTGCTGGAAGTTCACCCCAATAAACATTGAATTGTTTGCACCTTCGGACTTTAGTATTGTTGCTCTATGTTCATGTGAGAAGAACCAGGGAAGTGGGAGAGTGAAGGAATAAGCTCTCTAACAATGGCCCACGTGCCTGCCTTCATAGGAAGTTCAACAGTGTGTGCCACTAGAAGAAAATTTGGGGCCATGAGAGAAAGAGAGGATTGCCTTTTTCTATTTCAGTAGTCTATGAGGTCCAAATTTTGCCCTAAATTTCACTTAAATTACTGCAGTTACCACTGCAACCCCACAGTTCTCCAGGTCTGATAGAAGGCAGAAAGTTGTTCTGAGATGGTATATGAAAATGATTAACTAAACAGGAGTGCCTGGAATAAAGGCATAATGAGAATTCCATTCCTAAATTAAAACAACGAGCCAAACTCAGCCTTGGTGTCAGCAGCTGCAACTCTATTGATGTTAATGGAGCTGCAACTGCTTTCACCAGGGCTGAATTTGGCCCACTAAGGTGTGTGGGTTTTTTTCTTTGTCCATGTTTTTTCTTATAAAACTGAATGCAAACTTTGAAGCTGTGATTAAACCTTACACAATTCATTATGATACTGCTTCTTAAACAGCCAAATAATTTGCCTCAGAGGCTAAGCCAGCTAACTCAATACTGTGGAGCAAGGGACTGGCGTTGCAAATTAAACCCCATTCTCCTACATGGCAGTAAAGAGATCTAAATACCAGCCTACTGGGGCAGCCTCAAAATGTCATTGTATCCTATTTGGAACAGATCAACATTGTCAAGCTGCTTTAGCCTGATCCTGTGAATTGGAACCTGTCCTTCATGTAGGTCATATAATTTAGCAAGGAGTCCTACAGGCAAAACAGCACCTTTCCTATATATGATTGCCTGCTGAACTCACCAATGGCTCTCCACAGCAAATGCATGGATTCCCACTTGGACTGATACGGGCTATCTTGCCAGTGCAGTCATGCACCAGACATGTACTCAGTCTGAGTTTATTCATCTAGGACACAGCCACTTCTCATTATTGAAATGCACATTAAGAAGTCGGCTCTGAAAATCTCCCTATAAACAAAGGCGATATGATAAGAAACAAAATTGAGTTCCCCTTTGTGGCTGATTTTCCTTTGGCTGCTGTCGTCTTTGAAGGCGCTATCAGAGCGAGCTAGCCAGTCATTAATCTTGAATGACTTCAGAAAGCAGACCCTAAACCTTCAATAATGTCTTTCCAAAACAGTCCTAATCTCTGCAATGGCTCTCAAGAGTGGCAGCAAAACAGCCTCCCATCTACTCCTGTTCCTGTCACAGTAACTCAGAGAGATACAGGGCAATGCTGAAGCTCACTGAAGGGAAACCAGACTTTAAAGAGGGACATTTTTCATGTGAAACATACAATACTTCAGTAGTCTGAAATAATGTCTGTATTCTATATGCATGTTCTCATTCTATATGGGTGTGTTTGTGACATCGCTGTTACTCCAGAAGGATGGGAATATATGGGGGTACATCGCAAACACAAGGCTGGGATAACACCACTGTGGGTTTTTAACCCAGAAAGTTTAGCTTTTTAATAGTGTGATCATCTCAGGAAAATGACAATTTAAGATCTCAATGTTTTTGTTTGTTAAAGCATCCTGGCATAAAAGTGTTTTAAAATCCCTAAATCTACCACCTGCCCTAGCTCTGTTTCTACTCCATCATCTCCAGCTCCATCTATCCCCCACACACCTGCTCTCTCCCCTTTTTATTTTTCCTGCTTCCTCCTATTCTCTCACTGTGTCCCAGGCTGACTGTTCCTGCTCATTTTCTCTTTATGACCCAGACCCATCTCTTGTCCTGTCTCTGCTTTTAACTTGCCTGAAATGGAACAACTAACCTAAGGGTCTGGATTCCCATCTTCACGTCCGTGCTTGCTACTGATAACATGCAATCTGCAGTAGTAGCCTGAGTCCCGTGAGCTGACACTGCCCAGTGGCGGGTTTTTTATTGCAGTGTCGGCATACCCTAAACCCCCAAATCCTAAAGACACTGGGAGCATCAGGATAACTGAAAAGCCCCTTCCCTCCCCTCCCGATTCTGTTTGTGGCTGTGTGTATGCTACTAAGAACATGAAGAGCCAGTGAGTGTTCCTTGTATGGGTATGAGGTAATATGGGGGGAGGGAAGAAGTAGATGGCACAAGAAGCCTCTCTCCTCACCCTTTGTGAACCTTACTCAAGGGTCTCTCACCACTGTAGTCCCTGCTCTCTAGGGGCACATGTCATCCAGCTACCCCCTGCCCCTCCCCTTCATGAAGAGGTCCAGGTGCAAAGAGAAAGCAGGAATCACTATTTTAAGGGATGATTCAACCTTTGCATTCCCCGTACACCTGGCCGATTAGGGCAGAAGCAATCCCTCCTTCAGCTCCCAATGGTGTGAGCGGACTCTGCACCATCCTCAAAGCAAGCCAGTGGCTGAATGTCACAATTTCTCCCTATGAACAATGCACTCTGTCCTATCCTTACTACAGTTTAACCAAATGTATTCAGCTAATTCTGTGTGTAAGTGCTCATCTCATGCCACTACCAATTTCTGTTGGACAGCATCAGCAACATTGCACTTTAATGTACCCATGGCTGTGAAAGGAGCATCTGTAGTGAGTACTGTCCATTTATTCACTACGGCCAAAATCCCAACCCTCCTACTGATTAGGCAGGGAGCTGGACCAGACCTCCACAGCTTTTGGGGCTCCATTGCTGCAGATCATCACTGGTGCCATGAGGGGACAAGCCCAGTTAGGCAGCAACAGTGGAGCTACTCCATGTTTACTTAGTCCCTTCCCTCTCCCTGAGGCAGAGAGTTTGAGACTCCATCTCTGTGCGTTCAGATATTTATGCCACACATCACTTGGCTACGTGAACACCGAGTGGAACTGTGAATCCAAGAGGGGTTTAAATCTTTTCTCCCTTTCTGGTTCTCTTGCCTCTTCCCCATCGCAGGGAAAGTAACTTTAAAATAAAAAAGTATATTATAAAGGACTATTAATCTTATTTCTGTGAGGAAAGGTAAGGCAAGGAGATAGGCCTTACTTTTCGTTCAGACAGTGCTAAGGTTTGGGATCAATCTTAGCTCCTGTGGGAGCAAGTTCCATATGATGAACCAGGAGCTGAGTGGAAGCCGGAGCCTTCTAGTCTCACTCGACTGCAGATAGTTTGATTTGTTCCTCTGGCTTACAGCTAGCAGGATGGGCTTGGGCACCAAGGGAGAGGACAGGTGGTCCTTGAGTAAGCCCAAACCTAGTCCATTGAAGACTTTGAAGTTCAAGATGAGGACCCTGAATTTAAGTTGGTATTGGACAAAAAGTCAATGTAGAGATTGGTGCACTGGAGTGATGTACAGGTAACCCTAAAACCCAGGGTGAAATTCGCCAGGCCCTGTGCTGTTACTGTACATGTGACTAAACTGTCTGTCGCTCTTGTGTGAAAAAAAGCAGAAACCTCGACTTGAGCTCTCATGTGTGTCTCAAATAAGAATTCAAGCAGAAATCACTCAATCGCGTCCTATGAAAGTAGATCTCTCCTTGTATTTTGGGGTGAAGATTGAAGCCACTGAGACTTCCATAAAGCTGTTAGTATTCAGTGCTGGGCTGAGCTTACTGTTCTGGAGTCTGGAGGGGAAGATCATACCCCTCTCCTGTCAGTGATGATGTTTCTCCAGCAGGGAGACTGCTGTTGATGAATTACTTAATCCTGCTGTCCAATCCCAGACAATCTCTCACTCTGTTTAGGATTCCTCCTCTCCTGTGCAATTTACAGGGTCTCTGAGATGCAGGGCAAAAATGTTGATGAAGTGGTCAGATTCCTCCAAGATGGGGTGAGCAGGTGGAATTTTAAACAGTGGGGCACGTGGGGACCTGCAGACAAACAGCTTTTGTTTCAAACTAATGGCAGTGTCAAGTTATTCCAGCAGGACCAAAATTACAGCTCACTGTGTAGTATATCACAGGGAATCAGTTCTTTCTGAAAGCAAAAAGGACTGGCACGGAGACTCTGTAAGCACTTCTATTAGGTTACCAAGGGTCACCTAGTGACAGATTTCAGCTGATGACTAGATTGCAGAGAGAGAGAGAGAGAGAATGACAGAGCATATAAAACAAACCTTGCAAGCAGGCAGTGCAAAGCCAAGAAGGAGTGCTAGGTTTGCAGATACTGAAATGTCTTCCCTAGGAAGGCTGACTACTGCTCTTTGGGGCCTATTTTCTTCTTATTACTTCCCTGCTACATTTCATCTCTTCTCTTCATTAAAAAGAAATTCCATTATGTGGTGGGGTGGGGGCAGGAGAGACTGAGCCTGGAGAACATAATCAAATAAAGAGAGCAGAATTTTTAAAGAGAGAATGAATGAATGAATGAATGAATGAGAGGAAAAATGAAAGGGGGGGGGAAGGGTAAAATAAAAGCCTTTCCACATTTCAGATTGAAAGCAGGGTTTTATCCAGAAGGATCTCGCAACGCTCTACAGTGTATATACCATGCCCAGTGATCCCGCCTCCTCTTGGTAAAATGATGTAACTGCTTAACACCAAAACACCAAACAACTTAGGGCAAAAAAGTGAAGTAGTGTTGTGTATTTGGTTGTCATGGGTTTTATTACTATGGCAACTGAGTTAGACTATTAAGGGATAGCTCAGCCGGTTTCAACCGGCTGAGTGAGCTCTCTGTGTCTGTAAATAAAATGGAGGTTTTGGTTAGCTGTCTGCTCTCTGGCCTCAAGTGATTGCTTCCTACACCGGCTGCCCCAAGGACTCAACACTGGCGACGAGGATGGGATTCCGGTGCTGCTCCAGTAACAGAAGGAAGTAGAAGTCAAGATAAAGACCAAACAAAGAAAAAAAGCTGCTTGTTTGCACTGACTGTGAAAGTGAAACTAAAAATCATGGCTACTCTGACCAGGCCCCTGGAGCCTTTTGATGAGAATACAGAGCAGTGGCATGTGTATACTGAGCGTTTTGAGCTTTTTGGTATTGCAAATGACATTACAGAAGCGAAGAAGGTGCCAATATTCTTAACTGTTGTAGGGGCTAAAACCTACTCTCTGCTACGCAGCTTACTACACCCTGTTAAGCCTGAGACTAAATCTTACAGTGACATTGTGGAAATCCTGGGGTCCCATTTCTCCCCAAAACCACTGGTAATTGCAGAAAGATATAGGTTCCACAAAAGAGACCAAAAGGAAGATGAAACAGTTGTACAATTTGTAGCCATTTTAAAAAAGCTAGCAGAACACTGTGAATTTAAAGAGATGTTAAATGATGCCCTGCGTGACAGGTTAGTGTGTGGCCTCTGCAGTGAAGCTATACGGAAGCGCCTACTGACAGAGGCTCAGCTTACATTACAGAATGCTGTTGATATTGCTGTCTCCATGGAACTGGCTACAAGGGAGGCACAATACATCGGTGCACCCCCTAGGGTGCAAAAAGTGTCACAAGAACCGACCCACAAAACTGTGCAGAGTCAAGAATGTTACCGCTGTGGTAAGCCAGGACATCAGGCATCAGAATGCTGGTGTAAGGACCTGGTGTGTCGACACTGTGGCAAAAAGGGACACATTGAGTGTGCCTGTAAACAAAAGAAAAAGAGGCCTGTGGTCTGGCCGACAAAAAGAGGAACCTTGCATACCCTAGAGCAGACCCAGGATGATCAAGGTGACACCGCCTCACAAGAGGAAGTGCCACTGCATGTTTTGTCTTTGGCAGCGGGCTCACATGAATACTGGGTAACCCCCTTATTGGAGGGCAAACCTATACGCATGGAACTAGACACCGGTGCAGCTGTCTCGCTGGTTCCTGAGACTGTGTATAAGGAAAAGCTACAGCATCTTCCGCTTAAGGCAACAAAAACTGTTCTGAAGACGTATACAGGTGAAGCTGTGCCCATGTTGGGCACTATTGATGTTAAGGTGGAGCTCAATGGACGGGCGGCTAAATTGCCACTGTTTGTGGTGAGAGGTAACTACCCAGCCTTAATGGGTAGGTCTTGGCTTGGGAAGATTCAGCTGAACTGGGCAGAAGTGCACCGGATGACTAAAGAAGAAACTAGTCTAACCCCTATACTAAAGAAACATGCTGCTGTTTTTGGAGATGATTTGGGAAGTATGAAGGGAATCACTGTGACATTGAACATTAAACCTGGCAGTCCACCAAAATATCTGAAAGCCCGAACTGTGCCATATGCCATCGGGCCAAAAGTTGAAGCAGACCTGGAGCGCCTGGTCACCAATGGAGTCCTAATACCAGTTACCCATAGCTCATGGGCCACTCCTATCGTTCCAATAGTGAAGAAAGATGGCTCTCTCCGGATTTGCGGTGATTTTAAAGTCACTGTCAACCCAGTGTTGTGTGCAGAGCAATACCCGCTTTCCCGCATCGATGACCTCTTCGCAGGCCTGGCTGGGGGACAAAAGTTCAGTAAGATTGATCTGAGTCAAGCATATTTACAGATGCACGTCGATGAAAAGTCCCAAGAGCTGTTGACTATTGTGACTCATAAGGGGCTTTATCGATACTGTCGCCTACCCTTCGGAATCACATCGGCTCCCGCCCTGTTCCAGAGGGCTATGGACCAGATCTTGTGTGGCTTGTCAGGAGTTCAGTGCTATCTGGATGATATCCTGGTCACTGGAAGAAATGAAGAGGATCACTTAAAGAATTAAGAGGCTACCCTACAAAGACTGGAAGAGTATGGCCTACGAGTTCGCAAAGACAAGTGTGAATTCTTCAAGCCCTCTGTTGAATATTTGGGACACATCATCGATTCTGCAGGTCTTCATAAGGCCCCTGCAAAAGTTAAAGCTATTGTGGAGGCTCCCCCACCTCGAAATGTAAGCCAGCTGCGCTCATTTCTAGGACTCCTGAACTATTATGGAAAGTTCATCTCACAGTTAGCCACACTGCTAAAACCACTTCATGAGCTCCTTGGGCAGAACAAGGCCTGGAAGTGGACTGAAGCCTGTGATGTTGCATTTAACAAAGCTAAGGATGCATTGTTAAATTCTGAAGTTCTAACGCACTTTGATCCATCCTTACCCCTGCAATTGGCCTGCGATGCTTCCCCTTATGGAGTGGGAGCGGTCGTGTCACACATTATGCCTTCGGGAGAAGAAAGACCTATTGCTTTTGCTTCACGCACTCTAAGCAAAGCAGAAACTAACCCACAGTGGTGTTATCCCAGCCTTTGCCCAGCACGAGCTGATACCACCTCCTCCCCTATTCGTGCTGCGGACCCTGAGCCCCTAGTACTTTCGGGTGCAACAACACCAGAAGTTCACCGTAATCCACCTAGAGACAGAAGGCCTCCTCATCGGCTGGATCTTTAGTTAGGGCGAACCCACGGTTATGGGGCAAAATAATCCCCAGGGTTTAGCCGGGAATGGAGGCAGTCTACCCTCCTTCTCTAGTTTAGTGTGTGTTTTATTTTGGGGATGTTCTTATTAGGGGGGGAGGGATATGTTGTGTATTTGGTTGTCATGGGTTTTGTTACTATGGCAACTGAGTTAGACTATTAAGGGATAGCTCAGCCGGTTTCAACCGGCTGAGTGAGCTCTCGGTGTCTGTAAATAAAATGGAGGTTTTGGTTAGCTGTCTGCTCTCTGGCCTCAAGTGATTGCTTCCTACACTGGCTGCCCCAAGGACTCAACAAGTAGGAGGGATGGTCTTCTGACTAAGGCACCAAACTGATACTCAGGTAATCTGGATTCAGTTTCAGGCTCTCCTGCTGACTCTTGGGACCTTGGGCAAATCACATACTCTTTCTGTGCCTCCGTTCCATATCTGTAAAATGGTGATACTACTACTACTTCCTTCCTCGTGGGTTCTGACTTGCTTATTTAGACTGCAAGCTCTTTGGAGCAGGGCCTGTTTCTCATTATGTGTATGTACAGTGCCTGGCATAAGGGGCCCCAATATCAGTTAGGGGTTTAGGCACTACCACAACATAAGTAATTAATAAGTTAAAATACTCTGGCTCCCTCCAGCAATGGTATGGGTTGGGCAGGATAAAGCGGCCCTGCAGCTGCCACAGTAGAATGGAGTTGGTGCTGGGAGCTCCAGGATTCCTAGAAGGTGATGGTGCCAAAGTGGAAGGTTTGTAAAGTAGGAGCTAGGGACAAATACTCCTGCATAATCACCAATATTTGGCAACGAGGGAGGGAAGGGATGACCAGGAACCTTGAACAGAGGCAAATGGATCAGGGATTCCCCTCACCACACGTTCACCTATCTAGGGTGGAATACTGTCAAAGATGTGTCTTGCACTGAGGCCTCCAGATGAAGACACACAGGTTCTAGTGAACCAAAAAAGGGTTGAGAACCATCCTTCATTAATAGTGCTTGGAGTTCAAATCTAGGGGCCGGCCAAGCAAGCACCTCAGTGGTCCTAAATTGTTGGGATGGTGCTTGGGGAGAAAAAGAGCTTTTAGGTAGCTAGGATCCAGACTATGTAGGCTTTACAAATGTAAGCCAGCATGTAGAAGCTAATAGTGACCCAGTGCTGCATAAAGATTACAGGTGTTGTCATAACTATGAAGGGAAGGGTAACAGCCCTCCTGTATACAATGCTATAAAATCCCTCCTTGCCAGACACCAAAATCCTTTTACCTGTAAAGGGTTAAGAAGCTCAGGTAACCTGGCTGACACCTGACCCAAAGGACCAATAAGGGGACAAGATACTTTCAAATCTTGGTGGGGGGAAGGCATGTGTTTGTGTGCTCTTTGTTTTGGGGGTTGTTTGCTCTTGGGACTAATCCGTGCTCTCTAAATCTTTTTGAACCAGTCTCTCATATTTCAAACTTGTAAATGAAAGGCGTGTTAGTTTTATCTTTGTTTTCTCATCTTGTAAATGTTCCTTTTTGCTGAAAGGATTTCATCTCTGTTTGCTGTAACTTTGAACCTAAGGCTAGAGGGGGTTCCTCTGGGCTCTATAAATCTGATTACCCTGCAAAGTTATTTTCCATCCTGATTTTACAGAGATGATTTTTACCTTTTTTTTTATTAATTAAAAGCCTTCTTTTTAAGAACCTGATTGGTTTTTCCTTGTTTTAAGATCCAAGGGGGTTGGATCTGCACTCACCAGGAATTGGTGGGGAGGAAAGAGGGGGAATGGTTAATTTTTCCTTGTTTTAAGATCCAGGAGTTTGGATTTGTGTTCACCAGGAACTTGGTGGAGAAGTCTCTCAAGGTTACTGGGAGGGAGATAGTCTGGGGGGAAGGTAGACAGAGTTTCTCAAATAACTCTTAAAGGATTTGGGTGGTGCAGTAAAACCAGATCTAAGCTGGTAATTAAGCTTAGAGGTTCTCATGCAGGTCTCTACATCTGTACCCTAGAGTTCAGAGTGGGGAAGACAGGTGTAAAGAGCACATTACACCTGACAACATTAAGCAAGGGGGTTGCCTATGTTCTATAGTAGCTGAAGCTCTAGAATGGTCCAGAACACATTGGACTAGATGGACCAATGCTCTGGCAATTTCTATCTTTCTAAGACTTTTCTGATTAAAAGTGAAATTCTATTCCTGTCATTATAGGGTTAAATGTTACTCATAAATCCAGAGCTGCCTCCAACAGGGAAGGCAAAAACAGCTAAACTTGCAGTCATACTGTACACAGAAAGTGAAATAAATACATAAATTATGCACACACACACAGTTGATCTTGTTAAATATTAATGCTCATGATATTTTACCCATCTCATAAAAAGAGCATTATATCTGAGCTCCTCATATTGGTAGAAATCAATATGTACCTGAATATTTATGGGATCTCACATATTTTTAGTAAAAAAAAAAACATCTTAACATGACAGGGACATGTTGCTATATTTATCCTTTATTCCTAAATTCCTTCTCAAGCCTTTGTATCCATTTTTTGCCCAGCCTTCCAACCCTATGTGTTTGTGAGAAAGATGCAGTATCATCCAATTCAAGAAGTCCCTTAGCTCCATGATGTAACTTATGAAGCTTTGATTAAGTAACAAGAGAGGACAGTACAAGGAGAAACCCTGATACTAAGGTTTAATATCAGATAACACAAAACTCACTTCATGTGTTACCCAAACAGGTTTTGAACCAGTTTTTTATTATTATTATTTTGGCAGGGAAATGGCTGGTGCACCAACCACAGTACCTTCAGTGTCTCCACTAATGCTTATCTCATGAGATGAGATGCACCTGCTTTGGCTGTCTATGTAAATATATAAACAGATCTGAGCTTTCAAAGACACGTCTCTCTATATTTTCTTTTCTGTTTGCAAGTTGAAAATATAGATGCCTTGAGACGCCTAGTGTCAGTCACCTGATTCTGAACTGGAGACAGGATTTAATGACAACATTTAATCTTCCCAAGTCTTCTACATCAATGTAATATCATGGCCCTAAGATATTTCCTGGAATGACTCATTTGTTGAATATTTTTTACTCAGAAAGGCCTTGCACTGTACATGTCTATGTATTCCAGGAAAACGTCATTAGTGACGTTTAAGCACCAGAAAATGAGGATGTCAACACCAGGGCCCTGCTGCCTTAAGCCAGTCCAAACTCCAGCTGGAAGAGGGGATGTTAGTTTTCAATTAATGCCAATGTTCTTGGAGACTGTAATGCTTATTGTATTTTACTTTAGGGATTTGCCACTTCTAGACATCATATGACCTAAAGCACCACAAATAGAAAGCGTATTGTTTTCTTCCATAAGCTAGACTTTCCATTTGTGACAAGCATGAACAACAACTTGCTGTGTGTTTATAGTCTTCCCAATGCAGGCACACAGACAACTGTTAATGTGGCATTGCTTATCAATGTATAATCCTGAATTTTGCTGTTACACACAGGGATGATCTCTCCTATATAGTGAAATTACAACTGAGAGACTACTTATAGAGACAAGGTGGGTGAGATCTTTTATTGGACCAACTTCTGTTCGGTGCAAGAGACAAGCTTTTGAGCTACACAAAGCTGTTCTTCAGATCTGGGAAAGGTACTCAGAGTGTGACTTAGGGAATCCCACTGCAGCAAAGCCATCCACTATGACCTACACATTTCCCAGAGTCACAACCTTTTGTAGCAGCAGCTTAATGATTGCTTTGGCTACTTGCATCACAGCAGCCCCCACAGTAGATTTGCCCACTCCAAATTGATTCCCGACTGACCGGTAGCTGTCTGGCGTTGCAAGCTTCCACAGGGCTATCACCACTCACTTCTCAACTGTGAGGGCTGCTCTCATCTTGGTATTCTGGCATTTCAGGGCAGGGGGGACAGATAGCTCAGTGGTTTGAGCATTGGCCTGATAACCCAACATTGTGAGTTCAATCCTTGAGGGGGCCATTTAGGGATTGGTCCTGCTTTGAGCAGCGGGGTTGGACTAGATGATCTCCTGAGGTCCCTTCCAACCCTAATAATCTATGATTCTAAGTCACAAAGTTCCATGAAAGTGCCCATACACATGCGAAAGTTTCACAGCCACTGGGAATCATCCCACACCTGCAACACTATGTGGACCCACCAGTCTGTGCTTGTTTCCCGGGCCCAAAATCTGCATTCCACGGCATGAACCTGCTCCATTAACACCATGATCTCCTAAGCGCAGGGGCCCACGCTTTGAGAGAATTCTGTGTCCATGTCCTCATCACTCTTGTCGCCGCACTGCCATAGCCGCCTCCTCCTCGCCTGGTTTTGCAGGTCCTGGTTCAGCATAGACTGCACGAGAATGTGCAAGGTGTTTACAAGGTCCATGACTGCTGTCTTGAGCTGAGCAGGGTCTATGCTTGCTGTGCTATGGCATCTGCACAGTTCACCCAGGAAAAAAGGCACGAAACGGTTGTCTGCTACTTGCACGGAGGGAGGGGTGAGGCTGTACCCAGAACCACCCACGAAAATGTTTTTTGCCCCATCAGGCACTGGGATCTCAACCCAGAATTCCAATGGGCGGGGGAGACTACAGGAACTATGGGATAGCTACCCACAGTGCAACACTCTGGAAATCGACACTAGCCTCGGTACATGGACGCACACCGCCGAATTAATGTCCTTAGTGTGGCCGCGTGCACTCGACTTTATACAATCTGTTTTAAAAAAAACAGTTTCTGTAAAACTGGTATAATCCCATAGTGTAGACATACCCAGAGTGTTTCCCTGACCTTGTCTCTCTAATATTCTGGGAACACGACTACAACACTGCAACACTCTAGTTATGGTCTACTGCCAGAAAGGTGTTGAATGAAATTTTTAGGAGAACAAAGGGAGAGCTAATTGAACACTTTGCAAAGGATTTTGTAATTTTCTTTAAAGGTTGGAGAGTCCTTAGGATTATATTTAAACAGGGAGACAATGGGAAAACCCATTTGAAATGCACAGAGATATCAGTGTAGATTAGTATTAGTTCATTTCCCAGTTATAGGTCAATGAAGGTTGCAAGAAGAAAAAGCTAGTAATTATCACATGTATTCTCTAAACTTCAAAATAGATTGGTGACTGCAACAAAAAGTTAGTGTGTCTTTTGTCATTCAGATCAAAGGAATAAGCTGCAACCACAAAGAAAAACTCACTTTATAGGCTGGATTTTCTAAAGCTCAGGGCATTTGTTTCTCTGAAAAGAAGCCACTTTCAGATGTAGTATAGTCCTGACATGATTTCAGAGGCCAAACTTCTCTCTACAAGTCTGCACAGTTCAGTAATCTTGCATAATGCGCCTTAAGTTAGAGTCCATTTCCTTGGTCTCAAAGACGTCCTGTAAAACCTGTTCTGCTTTTTAACTACTAGTTACTTCTGTTTTCCCTTTTTCCTTTAACTGGTCCAAAATAACCTCTTAACTGAATTAAGTTTTCACATATTGGAGTGAAGGTTTTAGCTGGAACCCTCAAAGAGAACAAAGGCTCTTTAGCGATACTGACAGGTGAATGTGACTCCTTATGTACAGGATCAGGTAACCAGGGAAGAATGCTCCCTTCCTCCAGAACAGTGCTGCAGATGGCTTGGTGACAGGTATATGGGCCCTGATCCAGAGCCTACTGGAGTCTAAACTACTCTCTCTCGTCACTAGAGGCCAAGGTGCATTGGTGGGACAGTGTGAGGTAAGCTTGTACTGTAGCTTCTTGTCCTGTGGCTAAATGAGACTCAGTCTCCCAGGCTGTTAAGATGCTATTTTTCACTGGCAATAAAATTCACTTAAAATGAATAGTTGGTTTTGGAGATTGTGGGCGTGGAGGGGCAAGATGTAAGTTGATCTTTTCTAACTCCCTCAGATAATATTTAGGGGTGCTGGCAGCAAGTGAAGAGAAGTAGTGGATTTTCAAGGTGCTTGGACCATACCTGATTTGAGGTTAAACAAATGATTCTGACAGAGGAAATCTCTTGAGAAAAGAAGCATGAAAGAAGACTAAGCAGTCCAGGGAAAAGTCCCTTTTTCCATTGTTTGTAATAGACTAAACGGACTCCATTTCCCAGGGCAATAAAAAATATTCCTTCTATATGTAAACTATCTTCTTATTTCTAGTACAGTGATTTGATCTATTATACTACACAGATAAATGTAAACCTCTTTGATACACATTGAGGAATATTGTACTGATTCAGTGGACAAAATACAAACAAAAATCCCTCTCCATCACTAAATTAAGGGGGTTGAAAAATTGGAGCTTGAAAACAGGGGAACCATGAGCTAACACTATAACTAATCTATTTGTTGTAGGCAACTGTTTCTCCCTTGTCTTATACTTAAATTATAAGCTCTTTGAGGCAAGGCCTGTCTTTTTGTTATCTGTCTGTACAGTTTCAAACACAATAGAACCCTGCTTGGGGCCTGAAGGTGCTACAACTATACTAATAAATAATAATTTAAAAAACCCACAATAAATGATGAGGACATATGATAGAGAGAACGTGGAACAACCAAAAGTGAAAAATAGTGGGAAACTTCTTTCACAAACTTGAAGCAATTTTAATGAATGCTTGAGAGGAAAACCTCTTATTGAACTCCTTGATTTTATAGCTCAAGAATAAGCAGTAAATATCATGGGCCATCACAGAGGATATCCTGAACATGAAATGGGGGAAAAAAAACCCACAAACATTTATAAGCCTTCTGCTTCTCAGGCATTCCTTCCAATCAAACTCTCCTGAAAAAATACCTTTGCCATTGACCATAAACGTACTCTACATAGTAGACACTGTCAGGAAAACTAAACATAAAAGTTGGATTAAAAGCTTTTTCCTGTTCTAGGAAGATGTGTTACATCCATAGTAGAAAAGAGAAAAGGCAATTCATCACCCTGTGTCACAGGACAGGATGAGATTGCTGAATTAGTATGGGGTTAGGAGGTTCCTCCTCATGCTAGGAAGTGGAGCTCTATTTCACAGAAATCATTTATAACAAGAGACAAGCATTTATTGGTCTGCAGCTCAGGTCTTTTATGAGACATTTTGCTGTCCTACAGATCAAGATGAAATTAGCAGCACTCTCTAGGGGTATGTCTACACTACGGAATTATACCGGTTTTACAGAAACTGGTTTTTTAAAACAGATTGTATAAAGTCGAGTGCACGCGGCCACACTAAGCACATTAATTCGGCGGTGTGCGTCCATGTACCGAGGCTAGTGTCGATTTCCAGAGTGTTGCACTGTGGATAGCTATCCCATAGTCTCCCCCACCCATTGGAATTCTGGGTTGAGATCCCAGTGCCTGATGGGGCAAAAAACATTTTCGTGGGTGGTTCTGGGTACAGCCTCACCCCTCCCTCTGTGCAAGTAGCAGACAACCGTTTCGTGCCTTTTTTCCTGGGTGAACTGTGCAGATGCCATAGCACAGCAAGCATGGACCCTGCTCAGCTCAAGACAGCAGTCATGGACGTTGTAAACACCTCGTGCATTATCGTGCAGTCTATGCTGAACCAGGACCTGCAAAACCAGGCGAGGAGGCGGCGGCTACGGCAGCGCGGCGACGAGAGTGATGAGGACATGGACACAGAATTCTCTCAAACTGCTGGCCCCTGCGCTTTGGAGATCATGGTGTTAATGGGGCAGGTTCATGCCGTGGAACGCCAATTTTGGGCCCAGGAAACAAGCACAGACTGGTGAGACTGCATAGTTTTGCAGGTTTGGGACGATTCCCAGTGGCTGCGAAACTTTCGCATGCGTAAGGGCACTTTCATGAAATTTTGTGACTTGCTTTCCCCTGCCCTGAAACACCAGAATACCAAGATGAGAGCAGCCCTCACAGTTGAGAAGCGAGTGGCGATAGCCCTGTGGAAGCTTGCAACGCCAGACAGCTACCGGTCAGTCGGGAATCAATTTGGAGTGGGCAAATCTACTGTGGGGGCTGCTGTGATGCAAGTAGCCAAAGCAATCATTAAGCTGCTGCCAGAAAAGGTTGTGACTCTGGGAAATGTGCAGGTCATAGTGGATGGCTTTGCTGCAATGGGATTCCCTAACTGTGGTGGGGCAAAAGATGGAACCCATATCCCTATCTTGGCACCGGAGCACCAGGGCACCCAGTACATAAACCGCAAGGGGTACTTTTCAATGGTGCTGCAAGCACTGGTGGATCACAAGGGACGTTTCACCAAAATCCACGTGGGATGGCCAGGAAGGGTTCATGACGCTCGCATCTTCAGGAACACTACTCTATTTAAACGGCTGCAGCAAGGGAATTACTTCCCAGACCAGAAAATAACAGTTGGGGATGTTGAAATGCCTGTAGTTATCCTTGGGGACCCAGCCTACCCCTTGATGCCATGGCTCATGAAGCCATACACAGGCAGCCTGGACAGTAGTCAGAAGTTGTTCAACTAAAGGCTGAGGAAGTGCAGAATGGTGGTAGAATATGCATTTGGCCATTTAAAGGCACGCTGGCACACATTACTGACTCGCTCAGACCTCAGCCAAACCAATGTCCCCTTTGTTATTGCTGCTTGCTGTGTGCTCCACAATCTCTGTGAGAGTAAGGGGGAGACCTTTATGGCGGGGTGAGAGGCTGAGGCAAATCAACTGGCCGCTGATTATGCGCAGCCAGACACCAGGGCGATTAGAAGAGCACACCAGGAAGCGGTGCGCATCAGAGAAGCTTTGAAAACGAGTTTCATCACGGGCCAGGGTACAGTGTGACTGCTGTGTTTGTTTCCCCTTGATGTACCCCCTCCCTTGATTGACTCATTCCCTGTAAGCAACCCACCCTCCCCCTTCGATTACAGCTTGCTTAAGGAAATAAAGTCACTATCGTTTAAAAATCATGTATTCTTTATTAATTCATTATAAAAAGAGGGAGAGAACTGACAAAGTAGCCCGGGTGTGGTTTGGGAGGAGGATAGGAGGGAAAGAAAAGGCCACTAAAAAAAATTTCAAAAAATAATGACAGCCTTTTGATTGGGCTGTCCACGGGGGTGGAGTGGGCGGGTGCACGGAGCCTCCCCCCACACGTTCTTACACGTCTGGGTGAGGAGGATGTGGAACATGGTGAGGGTGGTTATACAGGGGCTGCAGCGGCACTCTGTGATCCTGCTGCTGTTCCTGAAGCTCCACCAGATGCCGGAGCATGTCAGTTTGATCACGCAGCAGCCCCAAAGTTGCATCCCGCCACTGCTGATCTTCCTGCCTACACCTCTCATCTCGAGCGTCCCTCCTGTCCTCACGTTCACTGGCATCTTTCCTGTAATTTGATACCACCTCCTTCCACTCATTCAGATGAGCTCTTTCATTGCGGTTCACTTCCATGATTTCCGAGAACACTTCATCTCGCATCTTTTTTTTCCGCCGCCTTATCTGAGATAGCCTTCGGGATGGAGTAGGGAGGCTTGAAAAATTTGCAGCTGCATGAAGGAGGGGAAAAAAGGGAGAGAAGTATTTAAAAAGATACATTTTACAGAACAATGCTTATACTCTTTCACGGTGAACAACACTATTCACCTTACATAGCACATGTGATTTCACTACAAGGTCGCATTTTGCATCTTAATATTGAGTGCATGCGGCTCTGGTGTTAGAGATCTCACAGACGCAGGTCCGGGCATCAGAATTCGGCTTGCATGCGGCCATGGTAAGCCATTGTCTTTCGGCTTCTGCAGCCTTCATATATCCAGCGCCCTCCTTTCCCAAATAGCAAGCAAAGCCCGTTGAGTGCTGCTTCTTTCCTGTTAACATGCAGCAGCAGAAACCACCCCCCATCCAATTCTCTGGGATGATCGCTTTACCCCTCCCCGCACCGCGCGGCTGGTATCATGGAAGATCACTGCTAGCCAAACGCGAAAAAGGTCAGCGCCAGTCACCACCCCCCTTCCCCCTGCTCAGCTACCTGCAAGGAAGGATTTCTTTTAAGCAACAGGCAAACAGCCCAGTAGGAATTGCCATCCCTGTCCCCTTAATTAAATTCCTGAATTTCATCCAGGTTACCATGAACGATATCACTCTCCTGAGGATAACACAGCGAGATAAAGAACGGATGTTGCTTGAATGCCAGCAAACACCAGGACCATACGCAGCTAGGCTTTGTCATGCAATGATACCAGATTACTTGGTACATGCATGGCATGGTCAAGTGTCCTACCGTGGAGGATGGAATAAGGCTGCCCTGCCCAGAAACCTTCTGCAAAGGCTTTTGGAGTACCTCCAGGAGAGCTTCATGGAGATGTCCCTGGAGGATTTCCACTCCATCCCCAGACATGTTAACAGACTTTTCCAGTAACTGTACTGGCCGTGAATGTATCCCAAGTCCTCAGGGCAAATTAATCATTAAAAAATGCTTGCTTTTAAACCATGTTTTATATTTACAAAGGTACACTCACCAGAGGTCCCTTCCATGGCTTCATTGTGTGGGATAGTGGCTTGGGAGGGCTGGGAGGGTAATTCCGTCAGGGTGAGAAAAAGCTCCTGGCTGTTGGGGAGAATGGAGTGCTGTGTGCTCTCCGCAAGCTCGTCCTCCTCCTCATCTTCCCCGTCCGCAGAATCCTCAGCCATACGCTGCGATTACCACCCCCACCTCAGAATCCACGGACAGGGGTGGGGTAGTGGTGGCGGACCCCCCTAGAATTGCATGCAGCTCAGCGTAGAAGCGGCATGTTTTCGGCCCTGCCCCGGACCTTCCGTTTGCTTCTTTGGTTTTCTGGTAGGCTTGTCTGAGCTCCTTAACTTTCACATGGCACTGTACTGAGTCCCTGGTGTGGCCTCTCTGCATCATGGCCTTGGAAATTTTTTCAAATGTTTTTTCATTTTGTCTTTTGGAACGGAGTTCTGTTAGCACGGAATCCTCTCCCCATACAGTGATCAGATCCAGTACCTCCCGTGAGGTCCATGCTGGAGCTCTTTTTCGATTCTCAGGAGACTGCATTGTTACCTGTGCTGATGAGCTCTGCGTGGTCACCTGTGCTGGTGAGCTCTCCACGCCAAACAGGAAATGAAATTCAAAAGTTTGTGGGGCTTTTCCTGTCTACCTGGCCAGTGCATCCAAGTTCAGATGGCTTTCCAGAGCGGTCACAATGGTGCACTGTGGGATACCGCCCGGAGGCCAATACCGTCGAATTGCGGCCACACTAACCCTAATCCAACATGGCAATACCGATTTCAGTGCTACTCCCCTCGTCGGGAAGGAGTACAGAAATCGGTTTTAAGAGCCTTTTATATCTATATAAAGGGCTTCATTGTGTGGACGGGTGCAGGGTTAAATTGGTTTAACTCTGCTAAATTCGGTATAAACGCGTAGTGTAGACCAGTCCTAATATGCAGTAAATTAGGTCTTCAACTGGGAACCCTTGAATGTCAGGTGAAATGTGTGCATTCTGGGATCATGTTGCTTTCACAGACTGTCACTGATTTGCATGGGATGTAGAGTATATTGTACATCCATAGAGCCACAAGAAGAGAGCTGAGCTGTAGGAGCATTGGTCAATAAAGGGTTAGGGTAGAGATGGAACCCTGACAGTTGAGAAGAGAAAATTGGCTCCTTTCTAATGTTGTCTCCTATGGAGCAATAAATGATATCCTGCTTCAAGGACTCTATTGATATAGAATTGCCTGGAAAGCAGAAAGCACCCTGCAACTTCAAACACTGTCCAATGAGGCCCACACATAGGACATTGCAAAATACCCCACAATTTCGCAAAATAAACGAGAGCTAAAAATCCTCTGCAATCCATTGGTCACCTGTCCCCAGGGACATGCTGCACTGTGAATTAAATTTTGTGTTATACATGGGTCAGCTCCCTGTGTGCACAACAGACTGCTGCACTATAGTCTTTTTTCAATGTGGCAATGTAAGTCCCAAATCCTTTCTTTTAAAAGGAGAATGGTTGTGACGAGGAAGCCATGTTTTTTTTAAAATTGATTTTTTATTTAAATAGGATTTTTTTAAATTTAAATTAAATATAAGTTTATTTAAAAAACTATTTAAAATTTAATTTTTAATTGACAACCTATGTTAAGGCCTGTACTTATATAATCTATTAAAATTGTTTAAATTAATAACAAAAATAATTAGACAGTACATGTATGCTGCCAAGTTGTAAAGAAGGTCAAACCACTGAACCAGAGGAAATCACTGGCCAAGCATCTGGAACCAGAGTCTGTTGATGCACTAAATCAGCTTTTGACAGCAGTAGCCTCTTCTGCAGGTTCAGAGAGACTATTTTCTTCATTTCAGTTTATTCAACTAGTTCAGTTCAATTACTAATTCATTCAAAGTTAAGAAACCAGTTAGGAATTCAAAAAGTAGGAAAGCTTATTTTCCTCTTCCAATCTATTAATATAAACTAGGTGTGAGAGGATGAGATCTACTAGCTCTAAATTCTGGAAGGACATGGTGACCAGAACCAATGCGTTCAGTATACTAACTGCAGATAATGCTTACTTTGTTTAATAAATCGGTTAGTTTTAATTGCTTATTTTTTTATTTCTTATGTGTCCAGCACATTTAAGGTAATTTTATTCAACTAATAAATAAATAAAATGCTGTTTCAGTGCATTTTTAATTGAATTCTAATTTCCATCTACATGCAGTTTAACACAAATCATGAGTAGAAAATTAATCTAATACATAAAAATATCATTCACCATTTTCTAATATAATAAAAATGTAAACAATAAAACAATAAAATGTAAGCACTAAAAATCTGAACAAGTTAAAACTATAAAATTGCTTAATTAAACATTAATAGTGCACAGAAATAGTGTATTTTCCTGGCTAGCAAAAAGAACCACATTTAATATGAAAGCTATATTTAGTTGCAGTGCAACATGTTTTAATGATTACCAACCAATGAAAATCAACCTTTCTTTAGAAAAATAGCTTAAAAGTACAAATGCAAAACATGATTAAAATTGATGATTTAAATAAAGATTTCCTGCTTGCTTATTTAAAATCATGATTAAAATTATTATTTTGATTTAACTCAATCCACCATGAAGCTATGTACCGCATGAGGTCAGAAACACAGTGTGATGGTAACATTTGTGGTATTGTATCTCAATATCCACCTATCCATTCTACTGTTCCCAAGCTCCCTCTTATTTTTATAACTCTTTCCTCTTAATACACACTCGACAGGACAAATCAAGAAGGTCCCTTCTATAGTTTCAACAAATACAACAAACACTCTAAAAATAGCACCACCCTCATATAACTGAGAGCCAGTTCACTCTGGTGTGGCTGATGACTGTGATTGCCAACCTCAAGGTAGACTGCCAAGAAGCAGGGCAGAGACCCCAAACTGGTTGTATGTTCTATAATTAGTTTTCACCAACCTTGTAACAAGTGTGAACTCCTAAAGCATTATAACAGTCTTACCATGGAGTCACAAACAAACCCCTTGGGCATTGCAGTCTATCCTGCCACCAAAGCAAGCTGGACTTAGTGATAGATGGTTGCTATACACCAAAGATCAAAATATTCAGGCCACTCCCAGTCCCAGAGGACCAGTCACTCACCCCAGGTCAACTTGTACCTTAGATCTTGCATGAAAGACAACACTAGTAGCCAATCCTATAGTGAACTATCTAAGGATTTATTAGATAAGAAAAGAAATGAGAGAGTTATTACAAGGTGAAAGTAGGCAAACATATGTTCACAAATGTGTTATACTCTATGGTTTCAAAAGGTGACGGTTGTTGTAATCTGTCAGCCCTGAATGTCTTTTAGTTGACAGTGAAGATCTCTGCTTCTATTTTGTAGCTCCAGTCTTTTGAGGGTATGTTTACACAGCAAAAAAGAAACCCACAGCTGGCCTGTGCCAGCCAACTCAGGCTCACAGGGCTCGGGCTGCGGGGATGTTTCATAGCATTGTAGACTTCTGGACTTGTGCTGCAGCTCAAGTTCTGGGACCCTCCTGCCCTGCAGAGTCCTAGAGCCCGGGCTCCAGCTCAAGCCTGGAAATCTACACAGCAATGAAACAACCCAACAGCCCAAGTCCCGCAAGTCCAAGTCAGCTGGCCTGGGCCAGCCATGGGTTTTTCTTTGCTGTGTAGACATACCCTGAGAGTCCAAAAACCAAAAGAGGTGAAATTTTCTTGTCAGCTATTTTTATTTCCTTTTTCCACAATTCAAGCTGATGGGATGAGCCCTTTTGAACCTAGCCTCTTCATGAGTGAAAGGGGATAATTAACAGTCTTTATATTGTGACATCCCACAATGGCCCATTTAGTTTTGACAGGCCTTCTTGATGAACGGGCTCTAAGCCCTCCTGACTGGGTTCACAGTTTAAGAGCAAACATTTTTTACAGTTAGAAAAGCAAAAACTTAAATATTACCTCAGAAGTGAGATTAATGCAGGCAGCAATTTATGAGCATTACATAAGGTGTACACACTAAACACATTGTTATAAGTCCAATACCCATCTTAACCATACTAACACACAGGTGAAACAGACTGGTTTCCAGCAATGAATTTGCCAGTGCTCAACTGAGGCCTAAAACCTTGGCAAGAGCTGGTATCTGGGCTGCCAGCATCACAGTCCGCTATAATTTGAGAGAAGAGGTAGGAATTGATTATTGAATGTATAACTGCTGTCAATTACATAAAATAAAAATAAAGTCTTAAGAATGTTTAGCTATTTGAGTTCTCCAGCTGATTGCACACTCCTTTGTGGTTTACAATTGCATAGCCTAGCATACCACAGCATAATTATCCTACGTTGTCTTTGGACACATTGGATGGTGTATCACACAATAAAGTGTGCCAAATAGTCTCAGGTATTTTTCCTGTTTGTGGTGACCATTATATCATATTTAAGGTACTTGAGGCATTTCAAATTGGCTTAACCTCAGGAGGTCAATCATGGAAACGTAGGGCCTGATCCAGAACCCATTGTAGTCCATGAGAGTTTTGTCATTGTCTGCAATGATAGCAGAATCAGGTTCACCAATAATATCTTTCATAATTAACATTTCCCAAGTTGGTGTAAGATAACTTCAGCCACAGGGAACCTGCAGCAGGAGTTTAAGAAAGTGGTAGGCAAGCATGGGTGGGACCAGACTCTGAATCCTGATTAAAGATGGACAAATACGCTTAACAAAATAAGAATGAACTAGGACCTCCGACCAAAAGTCAATGGCAAAATAGCCTACAAAACACTTGACATTGATTAGATATCATGTCCGCTGTGATCATTGCTTATTAAAAGTGGGGCTAATACTGTAAACTTCCTATTATAAGACCCTGTTTTCAGTTGCTCATAACATTGTCAAATTCAACCATTTGGGCTGAAATTTTCCATGCTGGATGTCTACCTCAGGCTGAATGGTTTTTCTGTTTGTTTTTTAAAATTTCAGCCAAAACTTTTCAGCCAATTCTGAGACTGAGACTAAGGGAAAATACATTGTTCTGGAATGTTAAACAAATTCTCTCAACCTTTTCTTTGAGCAACTCTATCACCCCCATGGTTTGGATCAGGGACTTGAAATTTGACAAGGAGGTAGCTTTTCTGTCAAGGACATGCCTTTTGCTGTTCCTGTGAAAATCTGCTCAAATTTGACCAAGTGTATAAGCCTTTGAGAAAATCTCAATTTGCACATGTTCAGTAGAGACTTCTTAGCATTTAGCAGCTAAAATCTCTGAAGATTCCATATGCACGGAGCATGCTGGAGCCTCTTACAGCTTCTAATGCTGATGAGACTCCACAAGCACCATCCCCACAGAGCAATTGGGCAAATTCAATCCCCTCACAGCTCTAATGTGACCAGACTGTGTATGTGCTATCCCCACAAAGTGATGTAACATGGGTGGGGTCAGGGTCTGGTACTAAGAGCAGAGAGCCTGTCTCTCCTGTGCTTTCAGTGACACCGCCCCTCCCACAAGTCAGCAACCAGGTAAAGTGGAGGAGAAAGCTGCCTGATTCAAATCCAGAGGAGACAAGAACCAGACTGGGGGAAAGTGAAAGTAATAGATTGGGACAAGGAGCCTGGTGAGCCTGGGACTGGAGTGGGGAAAGAAACTGTGACTGTGAGTCAGGTGATGAGGGAAACTGAGCCTGGGAATGGGGGTTGGGGTAGGGGTAAGAGGCCAGCAGACTGGGACTGGGTGGGAAAGAAATGCTAGGGTTGGTTGGGCAAGAAGACTGGGAGGGCCAGTGAGGAAACTTGGGTGGGAGAACAGTATGGGGAGGAGGAGAAACTGGGAGTGGCTGGGCAAACAGACTGTGCACAAGATGGACCTGTTCTGGGGGGTGGAGTAGGGTTGTGTAGAGAAGGAAGCTGTTATTTTTAGGGTCCATTGCCTCATCTGTTGCAGAAGTTGGGTAGCAAATGAGGCAGGGGACTGCAGGAAAAGAAAGGGTGAACTCATGGTTAAAGCAGTTGAATGTTGCCCTGGAGATCTGCATTCTATCCCTGCCTCTGCCACAGAGTTCCTGTGTGATGCTGGACAAATCCCTAAAGCCAAATATTTCACAGGTGGTCATTAATTGTGTCTTCCTCATTTTCTGGGTGCTTAACTTGAGACCCTGAGGTCTGATTTGCAGAACTGCTAAACACGCACAGCTGCAACTGAAGTCAATGGGACCTATGCTTTGAATCTATAAAGTGCTATATAATGCTAAATATGCTGAAAAATCAAGTCCCAGGCATCTCAAATTGGAAACCCAAAAATTAGTTGATATTTGTTACCATAATCTCTCTGAATCTCAGCTCTCCATCTGTAAAATTGGGATAATACCACCTCTTCACATCACAGGGATTTTATGAAGATACATTAATTAGGGTTTATGAAGCTCTCAGACACTGTAGTAGTGAGTGCTGTGGAAAAGTCCATGAGGAAATTAATAATTCTGTCTTCCAAGCAGGATTTGAGTAGTAGGCAGTAAATAAAGCCTGGGGCCACACATTGAAGAATGAAGATAAAATAAAATATTGAACGGCTCCTGACTAAGTGAGCACCATCCACCCTGTGCACTGAATAAGGCAGGTGTCCTGTGGAAAACTAGTTTGTGATCATGTAATTCAAGACTGACATCATGTGCAGGCAACCTTCATTTTGGCATTTCATAACTTTTGAACACATGACTCTACAACTTTAATATAGTTTTGTGTGTAATTATTAACTAAAATTGTCTCACTGTCTGTCACCTTGTGTTACTCCCCTGTGTTTTTTGTATCCAACTGTTGTCCCTCATCCCCTACTTAGTCTCTGTCCCAAAGAGCTTAAGTCTTTTAGTTGTATGTACAGCATCTTGCACAATTCCTGACTGGGGACTCCAGGCTCTACTACAGTAAAAATCATTAACAATGATAATAGGTACTTATGAAAATTGTACCCAAGTAGCTTAAGTGCCTAAGTCCCATTGACTTTCAATGAGATCGGTTCCAACGTGGCTAAGTCAACATTGAAAATGGGGCTTAGGTTCCTAACTCACTTAGGTGCTTTTACAAATTGTACCCAATAATAATTAACTTTAAGAGAATTAGGTTGCATTCAAATGGAACCTTTCACCATAGTTTTTTGTTTTTTTAAAAAGAGTCAGTCTGGCTAGCTTTCAAATAGCAGTTTTTCATTTTAAAATGTCTCTGCACTTCCCAGTTTCAGTCAAGTCTGGAAACAGAAGTGTTGAAATATCTGTTAATACAGAACCCTAATGGTATTTGTGGCCTGATTAGCAAAGGGAAGTACAAAATGGGAAATACTCTACATATCTTAAAAGAACCTGCTCCTGTGCAGTTTCCAGCCAACCCTATATTTCAGAGTCAGGAGGCTCACTGTTGTTTAGGTAAAGGCTAAAAGAGAATTCAAACCGTTGGGTGCTTACCCAAACCAAACCTCCAAGTCATTTGAAATTTGCTTATTCCTAGACATGTTGCTCAAGGCCGTGGCAACAGTAACCCTTTGAATGAAAAATTGATATGATGAAGCCTAGTCCTGGGTCAGAAACACCTGGCATTATACAGGTTGAGATTATTCTCCTCTAGCTCAGAGTATGTGTTGCTAGAACAAAGTTGTATTACTTACTTAGGTCTCTGATTCATCCAGCTAGATGAGCGGATGAACTCAGCTGCACTCTTACGGCCAGCGGATGTCCTTTATAAATATGCAGCTATTAAGGTGGTTGTTTTAAGAGCTGTCAGACATAATCAGGACTAAGCCAGACTTCCTGCACTTACATATGTGAGTAATAATTATTAAAGGAGCCCTGCAAAGGGGGAGGGAGAATATTTATTTGTGACTATTATTTGCATTAATGTAGCACGTAGGCGCGCCAGTGATGGACAAGGACATGATTGTGCTAGGTGTTGTACAAACATAGAATAACAACAAAGTCCCTGCCTCAAAGTAGGCTTAAAGTTTGAGGTTTTCCAAGTACTGTATATTTTTTTCTTTTTTACTTTAGAAATATTATCCGAAATGTCAAGTCTTGTCGTCTCTTTTTCTTGGAGGACTCTTTAAAGGGCTACTGAACTAGAATGAGAATATTTTCACTCCTTGAATGGCTGTTTGAATTTTCAACAGAGATCTTTCCCTCCCAAGAATGTGTTAGGGTCTGAGTTAAATATATGAGTAAAAACAAAGGATTTTATACAGTCTGATTAAAAATCCCTTCTCCTTTCAACTGGTCAGTTTCAGTCTGTTATGATATTATAATCCTTTTAATTCTCCCATCAGCGATAGCGTTCCCTGCAAAACTTGATATTTCTAAACTGAGAAAAACAAGCAAGGGAAAAAAATACCTGAAAACATATAAACCTCGAGGACTTCTTTATACATCATAAAGAAGCAAAAAATGGTTTCATGTACAGATTACATTTCATTACACTTGGAACTTGTGGAGAACTTTTCATCCTCAAAACATGTATACATTGAATAATTAATTGCTCCTATTATATTAACTATGAGGGCATATGGAGCAGTTCTGTAAATGATGAAACACTCCTTCCACCCCCTTCCCCTGTTTTCCAAATGCTCATAACAATAAAAATAATTTGGGGAACCTACAGCAGCTGGTTTGGCTTTGATTAGTACTGCTGCAAGCTGCAAAGATTGTACCTTATTTCTTTAGATTTGCAGCCTGGCATGTGAGGTGGCCAGAGGCACCTAAAGTGAAAACATACATTTGCCACATGACAAAAAAGCAACACATAAGGAGCACAACCTAGGTTTTCATGGAGTGAAGGCCAGCAAACAG
Source organism: Mauremys mutica (assembly GCF_020497125.1). Lineage (NCBI taxonomy): Eukaryota > Metazoa > Chordata > Testudines > Geoemydidae > Mauremys > Mauremys mutica. Next base: position 106,859,508 of record NC_059072.1, on the reverse strand, counting down.
TAGAAGCCAATTATCCCAAGCTGGTCAATAGTGTGTTTGGTTTGATTACTTCTGTGAAGTAAGAATATTGGCAGAGCCACATACAGCTCCTGACAGGCAGAGAATTCAAAGCACGCAGTTATAGTGAATACCCACTTGCTTTGAGTGCTCTGTGAAAGGCCAAAATGTCTTCAGCAAAGTGAAGAGTTTACATGCTGTATCTTGTGTAACTGCATGTATTTGAAATGTATTAGTGCTTTTATAAAAGCTCTATTTGGAATTGCTCCTAAACTCCTGTTCTCTTCTTACTACCATCTCTGCCTCCGCTTTTCTGCTGATTGTCTTGCACTTTCATAACCCAAGGCTTTTGGTATGAAAAAAGCTATAATAAAAAAAGGGGACTTGTTTGTTAGATGCTGCTGATTTTGTTAGCACAGTGAGTATATACGGTGTTTAATAAACACACTAACAAAAGCACATTCAGTGCCTGGAAGAGCTTACAGTCTAACTCAGGCAGATACAATATTAAAAAAAATAGTTCAAGCAGAGGAATATGTTAAGGACCTGATTCAGGAAAGAAAGCAGTTGCCATTGATGTTAAGCATATTAAGTGCTTTACTGAGTGGGGTCCTTATTGTGTCTCCAGACATTCCTATGCTTGAACTGTATTTCTCTGCATTGTTTTAATAATAAACTTTATTCCTATAAATTAATGCAATCCTTAGAATATAGCAGAAAAGCTGTTTGTTTGCCTACATGTTACCTGTATGGAGATAATTAATACTGCATAACAAAGTCATAAATTAATGCTGCGACCTTATCGCAAATCGAGGGGAAATTACCATTCAGATGCTATATGGCACAAGCCTCACTTCGGAATAATTTAGAAATAAATCCAGGCTAGTCATTCACACATGTGGGGTGTCCAATTACACTGGATATTAAAGAGAACAATATGTTATGCCGAAGATTAACAATAATTATTATCAGTGACAACTGCTGACTCCTCCCTCCCTCTTATTCCAGGAGAGGGTAGTACCACCTCATCTGAAGTAACTCAAGCCCTGTATATAGCAGGAGGAAGGCAATCCTTTGTGAGCCATCCTAAGTTTAGCAGGTTTCATTTCTGGCACTAATTTGTCTGAAAATACTTGGCAGTACTGGTCTCTGGCCTGTGTGGGCGTAGTGTACATTTTCTCTACTCATGGGAGTGCATGGCTAATTAACATTAAAATGGAGTAGGCTGGTGAAACTTCAAGTGAGTCAGTGAAAGTTCCTGCAGTCATGCTGGAGATGTGTCTGTCACAAATATTACACATTATTGCTCATTTGTTGCACATCTGCCCCAACTGAACTACATTCTCCAAACAGGTCTCTGAAAAATGCTCCACACTCCCCTGCCTCTTTATTTCTTCCTTCTATGTTTGTGTGCTGGGGTTTCTAAAATGAAATAATAAAGCCCCTCAGTCTCACTGTGTCACTCTTCAGATTATCTGAACATCTCTAGGGGCAAGAGGGAAGAGAGTCAGAACATCAGAAAGGGGATGATACATCACCCCTTTGGAGGAAGTCTGGAATGGTTAGAAAGACTACTAGGAATAATTGCCTTTCTGTGTATAAATTCAAATATATTGGTAAAGGAAGGGAATTATTCATTGTGTAAGGTACCACAATCTGACCTTTTTATTTAAGAGGTACTTGGGCTATTAATTTTTATCTTTTACCTTTTCCCAATTACCATTTGGAGCCTGTCACACTATTCCCTGATTGGCCAGTAGGGTCACTGTTGAGCACCATCAGCCACTCCCCTCTCTCAGCAAGGGACTAACCATGCAGCTTCTGCTGCACTCCCAGCCCTTGATAAACATTTAATTTTTACAGTTAAATATTCCTACATAAGAATACATAAATATATTGCATATCTAAATAAAGCAAATATTTATATTATATAAACATTCTAAAGAGAGTTAAATTTAGGCTTGTCCAAATTCAACTTTTTGTGTGTGTATATATAATTACAACAGATAATACTCGTTTATTTTTAAGCATTTTTTTAGATTTTTATCTGTTGACATTTTCATAAATGCAGGAGATAATGGGGGGAGTCGAACAATATTTAATGACAGATGCTGAGATTCAATAAGTTAAAGCTTTATAGTCATTAAAACACAACTTATCAACATTGCATGTCAAAATACAAAGTAAATATCCTTAAATCAAACTCCAAGTTCTCAAGAAGCTTTCTTCTTACTTTGCTTATTTGTAAATTTTGATGATTATCGATGGAAATATTTGTCAGTTTCTGTGTGTACCGTGAAATGGATGTTTGTACACAATTACCGATGAAAATCTAATCCTTCCAAACCTAGTTAAATTAGATCCAGAACAAAAAATGAACACTAAGGCTGACCAGACCACTACAATCAAAGTGTTAGACTAGTATTTATCTACTCCCAAACATAACTATTATACTCTGCAACAAAATCAATGCACCATCTCTCTCACCCCTCACCCCCCTTCTTCTATGAGCTCTCCTCTTCTTACCTATGTCTACTCCTCTTAATATACCATGATCTCTTCATTCTTTTACCTTCTGAACTACTACTCTCTTTCAGCTCTCCTTGTCATCTTCTTTTTCTTCATCACTTCTCCTCTGTTTTCTCCTTTTCTCTCCCTGGAGCAGATCCTTATCGAGTGTAAATTGTCATCGCTCCACAATTTGCACCAGTTGAGGATCTGCCCCCCGCCACCCCCCACATTTCCCTATGTCTCCCCTATCTGTCCTCCACACCTCTTCTGGTTTTCTTCTTTTCTCCTCTCTTAGGGTATGTCTACACTACCTGCTGTATCGGCAGGCAGCGATACATCCAGCGGGGATTGATTTATTGCATCTAGTCTAGACGTGATAAATTGACCCCCATTTGCTCTCCTGTCGGCTCCTGTATTCCGGCACCACAAGAGACACAGGCAGAGTCGACGGGGGAGTGGCAGCAGTTGACTCACTGCGGTTGACTTTGAAGACACCGCAGTAAATCTTTCTAAGTACGTCGACTTCAGCTATGTTATTCACGTAGCTGAAGTTGTGTAACTTAGATTGATCTCCTCCCCACAATGTAGACCAGGGTCTGGACTCCCCTGCAGGATGTCACTTGGCACTCAAAGCTCACCAGTTTACTTATTTATTTACAATTGCCCCCATCAGAGCCTTTAGGCACAGACACTACAAGTCACAAGCAAAAAAACATGTTAAATTAACCATACTAAATACATATCTAAAAAAAATCACCTTTCCCCACCCACAGACAAACTCTGTTCCAACAGCCCCACACATCCCCTGGAACACAGTATGAAAAAGGTCAACTCCTGCAGCATATCCTAAACATCACCAAATCTTGGCTCTGACCAGCCATGTTTACTGGATATCTCATTACTAGAGGTGGTCAACACTTTTTTCATTAAAAAGTTTTTTTTTAAATGGCTGGTTTTTTGAAAATGAAAACTTTCACCTGAAAATTTCAAAAGCCACAAAACTTTTCCATTTTTCAGCAAAAACCTGAAAACCTGACTGGGTCTTCTATTTTTGTCTCCTCCCCCACCCAACTGTTTTACCATAAAAAAAGCCCAAAGGGGGAGGAAAAAAATAGGAGAAAGGTGGTCAGAAAAAAACCAGACAAATACTCAAAACTAAAATTTTGGTTTCAAAAGCTGAAAAACGTGCAGCTTTCAGAAATGGTCATTTGTTTTGCTTTTTCCATTTTTTTAATGGGTCAAAAATCAATTTCTCAGCAGTATGTCTGCTGATCACTCCACCAACCCTTTCACTTGGGATCAGGGTGGTCGAACCATAGAGAGGTCCTTTTGTGGGTGAATGTTGGTGGATTTGATTGGAAATTGCTGGAACACTGGGACTTCTAGGTCCATCTTTACTGGCAAAATTTAAGCAAAGGCATCTTGGGCTTATTTTGTTTCTATGTAACTCCACAAATCTCCTCATATTGTTATGTTTTTACTGAGATGGACATCAGTCTAATGATAGACCTCATATGGGAACAAAATGCAGGATCAAGGCACTTGAAGATTCTTGTCAAGAGAGGACTAGCTTCTGCAGCTTCACAGGAACTCTGGGAAAAACTAGCCACCCTGTTCCTCTACTTCCATCCTGCTCCAATAGAACATGAGGAGATTTGTGGAGGTACAGGGTGGGGAGGAACCTAATGATGGTTTCTAAGTACAGCTCTGACTACCTGCTGCCTAGATACTATGGGCCAAGTACTGACCTCACATCCAGTGCAGTCCTAGTAACATCAGTGTGATTGAAGTGTGTAGGTGAAGGCAAAACTGGAGAATGGAAATTTGAACTAATAATATGGAGGAGATAGCAGAGGATGGAAATGTATTTGTGCATGGTTGAGAAACAGGATAGAAGTAGAAATAATTGTATACTTTCTGGTCTTTTCTGGCAGTCATGAATCAAATGCCCTTTTACCCCAGAGGAAAGGGGGCTAAAAAGATGGGGAGGAAGCTAGGGAAATTGGGTAAGCATATACTTAGCCTGCAGTCAGCATGGTCCCGCCTCATCAGATGGCAACTCTCATTAAAATCTGATTTTATTTACAGCCTGTCATCTCCCATGCAGTATCCTATTAGCTTCACATTACCAGTCTATTTATCATGAATTAACTATGGGCTGACAAACTCTGTCCCTGGCATAAGCCTTTGCTTTCCCTTTAGATTGTTTACCATGATGTAGGGGAAACAAGTACTCGCCTCTAATTTTGTGCAAAGGGCTGGTGTGTTCTCCAGATCAACAAAAAGGGAGGATTTGAAGCAGAAAGACTATGTTCGTATTGATTGTGCAGGAGTACATTCCCTATGTAGTTTCCTGCATGACAAACTGTAGTTTATGACTGTTAAGATATACATGTATTGTGGCAAAGTACCTTCTTCTCCTCCTCAGCAGGCTCAGTCCTTTTTAGCCTTGGAGACACCAGCTTGGGCAAAGCAAATCCTTCCAGGTAGCACAGGGTCCAGCTAGTCCTTTCCTCAGTCAGTCCCTTGTGCTTGTTTCCCTTCCCTTCTGAGAAGGGAATACAGCTTTCCTTCCTAGAAGGGTTCAGTGTCTTGCTACACCCAACATACTTGCAACTGCAACTTCTCTCTCTCACCCACCCCCTTCCATGCAGGGGAGAGTTTAAAAAGGTCTCAAGCAGTTGGAGCCAGCTGAACCTAATTAGTTCCCTAGTAACCCCTTTTCCAGATGAACCTTATTTCCCCGTGGTTCTCTCTCCTCAGTGGATAGGCCTTTTAACCCCCTGGGGCTAATTACTACTGCCCCCACCCCCACCCCTTGGTAGCTGTTTGTCCTGGGTTTACCACAGTATGCATTAAAGTGTAAACCCTATATATTTTAAACATTGTATGTTTGATGAGCACTTGTGCTGTATTTAAAATACATGGTTCAAGTAAATGCATTGAGATGTCCAGTGGCAAAGTAAGGGAACATGTGAGTACAGTATAATAAAACAGGGACACACCACCAGAGTTTCTTTAACATTAATTAGAATTATTAGATAGAGTCAACAGAGGGGCATACAAAGTAGTTGTGATATGTGGAAAAGGTTACTGTGTTAAGATACAGACTCTTGTTTATTATATATGTTTGGACAGTGCCCAGCAAAATAAGACTCTGATCCTTGATTGGGGCCTCAAGGAAGTACCATTAAACAATAATAATTATTTGGAAAGGCAGAACCATCCAGCAGATAACAAACTAGACAGAATCCTGGAGACCTGGATTCTTTCCTAACTCTGCCACTGATCTTGGGCAAGCTACCTTGCCTATCAAACTCCATTCCCATCTGTAAAATGGGAATAATTATACTGACCTTCCTTTGTAAAGCACTGAGATCTCCAAATGCAATGTGGTGTATAAAAAACTAAGCATTAGTATTTGTGAATATAGTATCCCTCAGCTGATTGGCCAGAAATAGGTGATCAAACAAGAACTATATTGGTGAACTCTCGGCATAGATGGACTTAAAATATCTATCTATCTATCTATCTATATATCACAGAGAGTATTTGACACCAGAAAAAAATGTTTATGGCATATACAAAGAATAATGATACATTATCGAAAGGAAAGACAGACATTAGCATCTTTATATATGGGGTCTGGAACTGCTAGATTATTTTCAAGGTGCCTGGCTGTTTCATGTCAAAGCTATTAAATAGAGTGGAGATATAAAATTTGCTTCATCCATAGGTCCCTAGTATCAATGTTCTATCCACACTTGGTTTAGATGGATATAAAAGTCAAATGCTCTGAAGATGCCCTAATAGAAGCTTGTAATTGCACTGTGTGTTACTGCAGGAAAGAATTGATTCATTTATTGGTTAATTCCTTGAGTGCACATTTACCATGAAAAGGGCAGTTTGGAGAGTAAGGGCTCCCTCAGGACTTTTGGGAATCTCATAGAAGTCTTACTTGGGATTTTAATTGCCCAGGCACCAAATCTTATGAGACACTTGTCCCCACAGCTTCCACTGAAGTCAGTGCTCAGTGCTTTCAAGGACTGGAAGTTGCAAAATAAAGTATGAATTGCTGAGGGAGTTTGTGTTTTAAAAACATTTTGTCTAAGTTGGTTTTAAAAAAAAAAAAAATATATATATATATATCTTTTCCTCTGCTATCTTACAGATGTTAAATAAAGCAACTAGCAGAGAGAATTTATTTAGCCTTTCAAACGGCTTTTGATAAAATCTCTCACAAGAGTCTATTAAAGAAACTTGGTAAGCAGGATGACAGGTAAAGTCATGGCATAGTTTAAAAACTAAATAAGAGATAGAATGGCATAAATGGCCATTTCTCACCGCTGACAGAGGTTAATACTGGGGTTCCCGGGACCAATACTAGGAAGGTGTTCAATATACATATTAACAGCCTTGAAGTGCAGGTGAATAGTGAGGTGACTAAATGTGCCAATTATTTTAGCTACTCATAACCAGAAAGAATTGTGAGGAACCCCACAAAGACCTAGCAAAACCCGGCAATGAGCCAGATTCAATTTATCCAGGAGCGCTATATAAAATTTGTCCTCACTAATGTGTCTCAGGGCTGCATCTACAAAGTCTAAATAGTAAAATTTTCTTCTAAATAGTAAACATCAACCAAAATCCCTCACAATCTTTAATGAATTTTGCCTCACAACACCTCAGTAATGCAGGATAGTGCTATGATCCCCGTTTTACAGATGGGGAACCGAAGCATAGAGAAAAAACTAAGTGACTTGCTCAAGGTTACACGGGAAGTCCGTGACAAAGCAGAAAAGTGAACACAGATCCCCATGAGTCCCAGGCTAGAACTCTAATCACTAGACAATTCTTCCTGTTTACCGCAGAAAGCAGGACAGTCTGAGGCATTGTCTACTCAGGATTTTTTCAAAGTCTCCCACAGTTGCACTAGGCCGCACTGCAATGGCAGGAGTGCTAGGGTGGACAAGCTGCTGTGGATTTTATCAATGTGACACTTAGCTCTGCTGAGAGCAAAACTAGACATGATGGTTAAAAATAAATGCAGCTGGCCAGTCAACAATTGTGCACTCCCACCATTGCTAACACTGGTGGAGCTGCACCAATGCTAGAGCACGGGTAGGAGAATTGAAAACGGTTAAGCTGAGTTTGTTAACCTTCAGGGTATGCTGCCAGGTTCATATTTTCTCCCTGGCTTGCAAGGAGGAGAGTGACTTGTGATGTAGCATAGGGGGAGGGGTTGCTGATGATGTATTTTGTGGAAAGGCTGAAGTTTTAGTTTATCTGGAGTATTGGGCTAGAGTACTGATGCTCAACATTTTCCATATTGTGACAGTGTTGCAGTAGAAAAAAGTTTCAGGACACCCATTTAGCAGGGCTGCCCAGAGGATTCCGGGGGCCTGGGGTCTTCGGTGGCGGGGGGCCCCCGCTTCGGCAGTAATTTGGCGGCAGGGAGTCCTTCTGCCCCGGAGCAGAAGGACCCCCACCGGCGAAGACCGGGAGTAGAAGAAGCTCCGGGGGCCCAGGCCCCGCAAGAGTTTTCTGGGGCCCCTGGAGCGAGTGAAGGACCCCGCTCCAGGGGCCCCTAAAAACTCTCGTGGGGGCCCCTGCGGGGCCCGGGGCAAATTGCCCCTCTTGCCCCCCCCCGGGCAGCCCTGCCATTTAGTCATAAAGAAAGCCAGGGTGGTTGCTCCCTGCAGGGAGAGAGGGGGCCTGGAAACTTTGAGACTCCATGTACTAGGGTAATTGAGAATCTGGCTTTTCATTGTTCCAGGGTATACTTTTAAAACAAAATGTCAAAGATCCCCAGGTTTGGGGAGGGTGTTCTTATGTATGCTATAAATTGAAGGAATCAACAGTGTACATGTTCTGCCATATGTTTATTTCAAGCCGATGACATTCCAAAATGCGATTTCAATACTATAGCATTTCATATGACACTCAGTTTTAAAATTCAGTATTAAATAAATCACAATTAATAAAATAAACAGGGAGCGGATTAACTTCAGAGTTGCACCCTTCACTTCCCAAATGAAATTTCCTGTAAATGGCTATTTACAATAGTTTTAATGTTTGTTTTAGATCTCAATGAAAAATGTAAAGGAGTAAAACAATGAAGTGTTCATTTCAATTGTAATTTGCAACTAGATTCCAGTTAATGTCCTCAAGTGTAGACTTGTTTCTCTCTCTCTCTCAAATTAGAGCTGCATAAACAGCACACACAAACCTTCAATTGTTGTCACATTAGAATGAGCTAGTCAAAGTTTTCTGGAGCAGAACCCATTGGACTGTGCAAACTTACAGCTCATTAGGGAGTGTACTGTAGTGGAGAAGAATATTACCCATTTCTTTCCTTTTCTATATAGCCAAACTATTTCCATGGACCTGGCTACATAATAGGCCTGGGCTGTTGTCTGTCACTATGCATATAGTAATTAAGGAACAATGGCTTTTAACCTTTCTCTGTTTCATTCTCCTAACATTTCATCTCCTCACACTGTTTGTGACACAGATTTTGTATTAGTATTATTATTTTATTTTGCTTGATGGTTCTCCACTTTTGCGAAGCAGCATAGAATTCCCCAGTTTTCCCCTGCTTCCTATCTCTGTTACCGAGCACACTCAAAGATATGTGTTGTGACCACCATCTTTCATGCCATTTCAGAAACTCCTTCGAAACTGGGCCACTTTTTAAGCAGACAGAGAGATTGCTATGGAGAAATGTGAAGAACAATGTCCCCAACCAATGACACTCACTGCTTTTGCCACAGTCCCAGTTGGTCTCAGAAGTAAGATACCCAGACTAGTTTAAATCACAAGAGCCTCTTTTGTTGTTGTTTTTACTTGGCTGGTACAGATGGACCACTGGGGTCCCAGTTTCAGCTTCAACCGTGCACGAAAACATACACACACAATCCAGTCATAAGTTACAAAAAACGGTAAACTCTATGCCAGGGGTAGGCAACCTATGGCACGTGTGCTGAAGGTGGCATGCGAGCTGATTTTCAGTGGCACTCACACTGCCCGGGTCCTGGCCACCAGTCCAGGAGGCTCTGCATTTTAATTTAATTTTAAATGAAGCTTCTTAAACATTTTAAAAACCTTATTTACTTTACATACAACAATAGTTTAGTTATATATTATAGACTTGTAGAAAAAGACCTTCTAAAAACATTAAAATGTATTACTGGCACGCGTAATTCTTAATTTAGAGTGAATAAAAGACGACTCGGCACAACACATCGGAAGGTTGCTGATCTCTGCTCTATGCAAACACAATTGTGGGTGCTTCAGCAGTAGTAGAAATCACAGAAGGCTTTTCCTCAATCTTGCTAGGTTTTCTTTAGTTATTTCTGTCTTTTATGGAGTCTTCTTCACTTTAGCACTGTCACCACTGTTTTGCCAGATTTTATTGTACATCCCAATGCCATTGTCAAGCATGATATGGACAGTATAAATGAAGAGCAAATTAACCTTCTATATGATATGATGGCAGCTCTTGTAGACAAGAGTAGTGTTGAAACTCAAGGACATCTTCTGTTATTGATTAGCTCTCAAGGGCCCACTTACCATAGCTGCCAATATCAAAAAATGTTTTCAAGGAACTATGCACCAAATAAGCAGGAGCCAGAGGCAATGCACACATTCTGGGGAATTTTTGCTTATTTTTATTTGAATGTTAATTATTAAGATTTCGAATCTGATACAGATGTCAAGCAGTTCTTAACTATCTCATCTTCTACAAGAACAAGATAGGGAAAAGGCAAACTTCCACAGAAACTTCATCCACAGAAACCTACATTCTCTGCCCTAAATAGTGTATTGGAATTTTACATCAGTCCATGATATTTCATCACAATGATGCAGTGTTGCAAAACTATAGGAACAGCAGAACTCCCCCCTCCCCCATATCAATTTTACAAATATGCATAGAAAAACAGTGATCAGAGTTCTTATCCTGTTCTCCAAATATTACTACAGGAAAGAAAAAATTGCATCCCATGAAAGTAGAACACAAAAGAGCTAACTTGTTGAGAGGCACTGGCCTTCCTGTAGACACTCAGAATAAAGAACTCGATGTGGCTAAAAATCAAAATGATGGCACATGAAAACATTTGTTTGAAGATGAGATATAAAAGGAGATCAAGCTACAGTGTACAAACTTATGGGCCAGACTCTCCCACTACCTTCCAGCTCTGTAAGGAGAGGTTACTTAATTTGTACAGAAACTTGAGTTCTTCAAGATTTGTGTCCCTATGAAACACCTCCATGTGAGTATATGCATATGCCCGTGTGCTTTTGATCAGAGATTTTTGTCAGAAGTGCCCACAAGTCCACACGTGCACCCTAGACACCATCATGCCCCAATTCAAGAGTATATAGGAAGGGGCAAATCTGCTGCCACTCCAGTTCCTTCTCAATCACAAATGTCCAGAGAAAAACTCTGAGGGTGCACTCCCCCTAGGGATATAAATCTTGAAAAACTCAAGTTGCTGTACAAGGCAATTAACCTCTGTGAGTAGTGTCCCTTGCTCTTCCTTGTCAATTTATGGCAATACATTGCAGCTCCGTTATCCAGCATTATTCTGATTGGGTGGCTCTTGATGTATGATTGCTACACTTATCAACTGTTCCTAACTGCTCTGAGCTCCAATGTGCTGAATGGCGGATTGCCTCCTGACGGGTCCATTTGACCTGAGCTATGATGTTCTGGAAGCGTGTGCTTCAACCTATCAGGGGGGCATCTGTGTTGATAATAGTCAAGAGAGAAGGTTATAGGAAGGGAACTCCCACTCACATGCTTTGTGAGTCCTTCCACCAATTTAGGGAATAAAATTCTTAATCTTGTATATGGTAAAGTAGGTATACAAACACTGGTAAAAGGGTGAAACATTTGGCAGTTCCTAAGTCTTTCAGGTATCCTGAAGGTAACCCTCCAAATTCCTCTAGCTGGCCATCCAGGGAGGAATAAGATGTTGGCCTAATTTTTTCAGTAATTCTTTATCACTATGGTGATGGTAGCATTCTGCCAATGTTGCCAAGAGTGTCAATTTATTGTACCTGACCTAAATCAGAAAGAGACACTGATTCAAGTTTCCACTGTACATAGACCTTTGGAGAGAGTAGCACTGAATATCACCTTCCCACAGGGAATCCTTACATCTTAGTCATCAGTGGCTACATAACCAGATATCCAGAAGTTGTCACTGTGTATAAGTACAGACAACACAGTTGTTGAAGCACCAGTGAATCCTTTTAGTTACTTATATGAGCATATTCAGAGACAGCCTGAGAGAGTAGGGAACCAACTTTCAATCATATGTTCTAAAGAGAATTATACCAATATTCTGACATCACAGCAATTCCTACCTCTTACTACCCTCTCACTGATGGTCCACTGGGCAAAATGAATATTAGACTCTCAAAATATGCTTTAAAATGTGGAATCAGCATTACTGGACAGGATGCTGCCCTGTTTATTTGCATATAAGAAGTGTCCCAGGCTCTGATGGATATTTCACTAATCAAGGCAGTATCAAAGAATCTTATCAAAGAGAGCTGGGATTCAAGAACAGCTGATTCACCTAACAGAGTAAATTGTGACCACGAGGGAAAAGCTTGCAGTTTTCTGATATGACAGAAGAAAATCAGAGACAACCCAAATTAGATAAGGCAAGACACCTTAAGGTAAGAAGTCATTTTTCCCCTTTTTTATCCCTTTCTGTGACGAAGTTATTGGCCAAATTACAAAACCAATATAAAGTTGAGACAATTAGCCTTGTATTATTTAGCTAAATACCAAAATAGAGCCTCTTCTCTTACTAGCTACAAGCCTCAATCCTCAATGAACTTATATAGTAGAAAACATGCAGGGAACCTTTGGCTCTACACATTTCAGTTTCACAGCACATATAATTGATTCTCTTAGTACCACCATTGTCACTGGACTTCTCATTGCAACTTTTCAAAACAAACACCTATTTATTTAGGACATTTTAACAAGTTTGCGAATCCTTGCTTTTTAACAGCAGAATTCTTAACACCAGAACAAACACGCCGATGCCCCCCGTGAAAGAAGAAGATAACATGGCTAGTGAGTTGTAGAGTTCTAGTGTACATGCTATTTGCCTTTTAATGCTCAGGGACATTTCCTTGGAAGAAGATTCAGTGGAAAGCATTGAAATTGATACTATGCAGGTCAAGTTTAAGTTACCTCTTTCAAGACATCATTTGTTCACCTTGCAAATCATAACTATTTGAAGTTAAGAACAATCTGGGTGTGTAACCCTTTAAAAAGGCAACAGTTTTCTGCCTAAAATGGCCATGAAATTATTAAGTGGTTCTCACTGCCATTGCTGGGGAAAGTGTTATCTAGAAATTTACATTCTGATGCAGCTGTCCTCTACAGTAGGAACACTTGTGCACACAGCAGCCAGGTCTGAATTCACATGGCCCTTCAGTTCATATCAAAACCTAGTTCTATAGTGTACATTTAAAAAAAAAAGTCTTCAGTCATTTAGAATGGACACATCCACTGATTTACATGCAAATAGTCAAACTAAACATTTGGAAAAGTTAGTTGGATTATTTAGCAGTAAAAGTTCACATTAGTACTTACCCCGCCCCCAAGTCATCTCTGTTCTGCAGTCTGAGGTTAGAATGTTAGCTTGATTGCTGCCTTTGGCTTAGACCCAGGGGCGGCTCTAGGCACCAGCAAAGCAAGCAGCTGCTTGGGGCAGCCCATTTGCAGGGGCGGCAGCTAGCTGGGATTGAGCCTGGGAGCTGAGACCCAACAGGGAGCCCTGGGAGCTGTAGTTCCTTGGTTAGCTCCCTGCCTACAGAACCAGCGCTGGAGCAGGGAAAGAACTACCTTTCCCAGCATTCCCTTGGCCATGACCAACAGGAAAGGGGGGGAGGCAGTATGGTAGCTGAAACCTCATGCTGCAGCTTGCTGTGAATGGAGAGCTCACTGCTAGAGCGGGGTGGCACTGTGAATGGGGAACAAGTGTGCCCAAGGAGTAGAAGGCTTTGGCCCAGATATCCCCTTCAGAAGACATCCCCAGACTGGCTTAGGGATACTGATGTGACCTCACCTTGCAGCCCCCAAAGAAGGAATTGGGTGGACTAAATGGACAGTGCCCCTCTCTATCTGAAGCCTAGCAAGGGAGATATGTGGATCCCACTAGAATTTAAAATGAAAAGTAAGGGAGGGGAGGCTCTACTGGACCTGGGCAGCTTTAGATACAGTACCAGGCAAATAGGAGAATTTCCACTTCTGAGCCATGGAAGCAGAAATTGACTTTTCCTTTCCAGATTTAGCTAATATTCAGAAAGGGGATCTAGCACCTGCCGTCCAGATTTGAACACCTCAAAATTCAGGAGTGTTCAAGCTCAATTCGGACAGCTGTTACTTCATTTCTCCCAAATCAAATATACTGATCTACTGTAATTTGCTGTAGAAAAAGTAGATAAAATTGAGCAAGAAATGCTTCCCAGTGGTTTTTAGGACTGGAATTGCTATTTTCAAATGCCATTGCTTTTTTTTTTTTTTTTAGTTGTTTAAAAGGAAGACAGTGATATTGCATTGGCAAATTCCCCATAGAAACAAAGAGTGGAACAAAAGTATAATAAAGACACCTTGACTTTTCCTCATTTATGGAGGGCAGTCTTATAATATGCATCCAGATATCCTCCAATCACACAAGCTGAAAATTGTTCCACTTTACTGCAGTTCTGTAACCATATGGGAACCAATCCTGTCTGTGTTCTGTGCACATGCAAAATTCCTGCTGAATGACCCGCCCTGGGAGCAAGTCACCAGTGACCCAGGGCTGGAGCAGGAGGAGGGTGCAGGTGAGGGTGGGGGGAACATCCCAGGGCTGGGGTGGCAGGGAGTGGGAGGGACACTCGTGGGGGGGAAGAGGGGTGCGCAGAGCTGGTGCAGCACGGGGTGTGTGTGAGCCCAGGCCTGGCGTACTAGGGGGTACGGAGGGGGGGAGAGCCCGGGGCTGGGGCAGCAGGGGGGTGCGGGAAGGGGGAGGCCCAGAGCTGGGGCAGAAGGGGGTGCAGGTTGGGGGGAGAGCTCAGGGCTGGGGCAGCAGGGGGGTGGGGGGGAGCCCAGGACTGGAGTGGGAGCAGCCACATTTTATTTTGCTTGGGGCGGCAAAAAACCTAGAGCCGGCCCTGCTTAGAGCGGCTGTGGAGAAGAACTGAATTCTAAGTTTTAACTAGAACAAGATGTATGCATAACCGCTCAGTAGCTACAGGTCCTTATCTTTGTAACCTTCACTAGCCTGTCCCTTACTGTCTCCACCTATTGCTGTAACTCTGAGCTGTTGCAGCATGCTTATCATTAGAGTGTTCTTCCAGGTATCTGGAAAGCTCCAAGCCTTAGTACATTCCGTGGCTGGCCCTTGCTAGCTGACTCAGGCTCAGGCTTGTGGGGCTGTCTAATTGTGGTGCAGACTCTCTGACTTGGGCTGCCGCCTGAGCTCTGGGACCCTCCCGCCTAGTAGGGGCTTAGAACCCGGGCTCCAGCCCAGGCCCGAACCTCTACACTGCAATTAAGCAGTGCCATAGCTTGAGCCCAAGTCAGCTGGCACAGGCCAGCCCCTGATGTCTAAGTGCAGCATAGGCATTACCTTCTGAGTGCTACCACAATATTACTAATAGCAGAGATTAGTCTTGTAGCAACAGATCATCACTGGGGTCACAATGCAGAGGAAATCCTTCTATATTTGCTACTGGTTTGAGCTCTTTAAGGAAATAATCAACAAATCTGGGATATAGAGGAGAGATCTGCAGAGGTTTATGAAACTGCTATCATCTTGTCACCGCTGAAAGTTGCTCCAAAATATGTAAGGAGCATGAAACCTTTCAGGCACGGTCTCTGTGTATTGTCCATCCCATTAGGATTTTTCAACTTCTGCAGAGAAGTCTCATAACCATTACTCTCACTTACACTGGAAAGCAATATGCAGCAAAAAGTGGGCTTATGATGGGCATGCACTTAAGAGATTTCAGGTAGTAAACCGAGCTATTAAGACATTTCCCCATGTACTTGTTCAACAAGTATTGTCCAAACTGTGAACATTTGAATTGAGATGACAAGAAAACTACAATACTTGTCATCCTGAGCAAGTGAGAGTAGCAATGGAATTTGAAGTTGTCATCTAACCTCTGAACAAGAAGAGATCTGTATTAGCATTTCAAAAGGCCAGATGAAGCACAGATTGCAAAGACATCTCTTGAGCATATAGATATTTAATGTTATAGTGGCTTATGAGCCTGATTTTCTAAATCCTGGGAGCCGTGGGCAGCAAGCAAATATGAGCATATAGTTATCACCTACTTTGCAGTTATGTTGTGCATATTAAGCAGGATTTTGCATGCAGAGATAGTCTGCACACACAAGCTCAGTAGCTACACATATAAAATTAATCAAGCGACAGAGCACATTTTACATTTTTCATGATCCTGCATCAGTGCTAACACCAAGGGTAAGTGCCACAGAAGTGATGATGTAATTAAGGGGAAGGTATGCTAAGTCTCCAATACTTGTAACTAGAGCCACTTTAACTCACAGATATTAAGGGTCAAATTCTGCCCTTACATACCATACAATCCCACTGAAGGGCACGTAAGTCAGGGCAGAAAATAAAGATTAATTATTGCCAAGGAATAACTAGACAAACACTTCCCTGGGCCTTTCTGGAAACTTGATCATGATCTCTCTCTCTCTCTCTCTCCCCCACCCTCTCTCATGCTCTATTTAAGTACTATTCTCTGTGTGTTGACTTGCCACAACTCATGTCTGCCCTATGGTGCTCTTTATCTCATCTCTGATGTTTCCTTTTTCTGAAGTACAAAGCTTCCAAGGTTTGTTGGCTGTAGGTAGGAGACATTGATTTTGATAGCCTCCTTTTCAGTGAGGCTGTCATGTCGCTTCCCAGTACTGTAGGTAGATTAACTAAGTGGTGTGTGTCTTTCATGATTAAATGCCCAAATGTGACCTTTTTTTAATGTTATTTACTTAGTATGTAAAGATGGCAAAAGGGGATAGCTCTGCTATTTTAGAAGAATGACACTGTGTGTTACTTTGAGAAGAAAGAGATTCTTATCCAGAAGACTCAGTGTGAGCAGCATGTGCTCTTTCTATCCTCCTCAACATGGTCACTTGTAAACATTTCCCCATTCTAACAGTTCTCAGTAGATTGGTTATGTTTCCCATTAGGAATACTGAGGGAGCCTGGACAAATTTACACATATTACAAAAATGAGAACCATGTTGAGTAAAGTCTCAGCCACCTACAGAAAAACCTGGGAAAGGGGATAAGTTTTAGAATGGATTCAGCAGAACAAAAGATTTAGAATGTGTCATGAATTGACCATGCCTTAGCACTAGGCCCTCCTTTTTAAAAATCAAGGTGCTCTCAGATGTAGCCGCGCAGCTCCTCTTAACTGTTGCAGTATAAAACAAGGACAGAAACAGTCACTAAGATATTTGGGATCCAAACAATTTGGGCTTTAGAGGTCAAAATCAAATCTATTGAATTGCACCCAGAAACAAGTTGTAAGACTGTGCAGACCCGCTGAGAACAGGTGCAATAGGATCCCTATGGCTAACACTTCTAGGTAAGCAGACTGCTACATTCTGCACCAGTTGAAGTTTTGGTACTTTTCAGATATAGTCACAGGTATAGTATAGTACATTATTCTAGGATTGCTTCAGATGGGATTAATGAACCAGCATGCACATGAAAAGAGGAAGAAAGTGTCAATAACAAAACAAAAATTTCTCAGCTATCTAAAAAAACTAGTCAGGATAGAGCACTAGAAAATACATTGTATGAAACAATCTTGCAGCAGCAGGGAGCTATGAATCATAGAATATCAGGGCTGGAAGGGACCTCAGGAGGTCATCTAGTCCAACCCCCTGCTCAAAGCCAGGACTTTGTCAAGCCTGACCTTAAAAACCTCTGAGGAAGGAGATTCCACCACCTCCCTAGGTAACCCATTCCAGAGCTTCACCACCCTCCTAGTGAAAAAGTTTTTCCTAATATCCAACCTAAATCTCCGCCACTGCAACTTGAGACCATTACTCCTTGTTCTGTCATCTGGTACCACTGAGAACAGTCTAGATCCATCCTCTTTGGAACCCCCTTTCAGGTAGTTGAAAGCAGCTATCAAATCCCCTCTCCTTCTTCTCTTCTGCAGACTAAATAAGCCCAGTTCCCTCAGCCTCTCCTCATAAGTCATGTGCTCCAGCCCCCTAATCATTTTTGTTGCCCTCCACTGGACTCTTTCCAATTTTTCCACATCCTTCTTGTAGTGTGGGGCCCAAAACTGGACACAGTACTCCAGATGAGGCCTCACCAATGTCGAATAGAGGGGAATGATCACGTCCCTCGATCTGCTGGCAATACCCCTACTTATACAGCCCAAAATGTCGTTAGCCTTCTTGGCAACAAGGGCACACTGTCGACTCATATCCAGCTTCTCATCCACTGTAACCCCTAGGTCCTTTTCTGCAGAACTGCTTCCTAACCATTCGGTCCCTATTATGTAGCAGTACATGAGATTCTTCCATCCTAAGTGCAGGACTCTGCAATTGTCCCTATCTGTGTTCCATACCTCCATATGCATGTATTCCATGCACCTGAGTCCAGAAATTCTAATCATCAGTGTGGCTGGCTGGCACATGCACAGTAGATCTTGTGCTCCCACTCAAGAGCATATGAAGCAGTACAGGCTGATGCCTCTCCAGTTCCTCTTCTTACTATGAATCCAACAGGATCTGAAGCAGAAGTGACGGAGGGTGGATAGTGGAATACAGGTAGGGACCACACATCTCAAAAGAACTCTTCCAGTTACAGTAAGTAATCTCCATTTTTAACTTCAAGCACTGGTCCCTATGTGTACTCCACACATGAGCGATGGAAATGCAGTGTTCAGATTGAAGGGGAGTGTGAGGAAGCTGACAGCAAAGATGCTTGTAATATTGCACTTTGCACTGCTGCATCTGCAGTAGTGGCCTGAACTAGCATGTAATGTCTAGTGAACATGTGGATGGAGCTCCAGGTGGCCGCTTTGCATAGGTCTATTATTGGAATGTCCTGCAGGTATGCTGCAGAGGAGGCTTGTGCCCTGACTCCATCAGGAGGGAGTATGCCTGATAATCTATAACGCTTGATGCGCTTATAAATCCACTTAGAGATTCTTTGAGAGGATGTTGCTTGACCTCATGACCATTCTGCTATGGCATGAAAAAAATCTTGATAATTTTCTGATTGATGAGGTCCTTTGCAGGTAGAGTGCCGAGGCACATCTGACGATGAGGGAATGAAGTCTTTCCCTTCAGTGAAAATGTGAGGTTTCAGAAAAAAGGGCAGGTAAATGGATACTTTGGTTGATATGGAATTCAGAAATAACCTTGTGGAGGAACTTAAGATGGAGGCAAAGGGATACCTTTTCCCTGTGAAAAAACATATAAGAAGGATCTGCCATGAAGGCTCCCAACTCACTCACTCTCCTGGCTGAAGTGATAGCAACTAAAAATGCAACTTTCATGGACAGGTGGGACATGGAGCACATTGCTAAGAGTTCAAATGGTCATCTGGTGAGAAAAGTGTTGGCAGAATGAGATTGAGATTCCATTGAGGTGTAGGGTTTTACCACTGGTGGAACAGTCCTGACTAGGCCTCTCATGAATCTTACTGTAGTTGGATGTTCTGTTTCCACTCACCCATCTATGAAAGAGAGGAAGGCACTAATCGCTTTGAAGTGGACCCACAGTGAGTTAATTGAAAGGCCTGAGTTTTTTAGCGACAGGACAATCTAAAATGACCAGAATACCTGCAGTGTCTGGAGAAGACTGGTTATGTTGCACCCAGGCAGAGAAATGTATCCATTTAGACAGGTTGCAGGTCCTAGTTGAATCTTTCCTACTTTGGGTAAGAATAGCTTCCATGGCTGCTGAACAGCAGCATGCTATTTCTGATGCCATCCAAATCCTAGGCTGTAAGATGAAGCAAGTGTGGGTTGGGGTGTCTGATTCTACCCTCCTCCTGAGTTAGGAGGTCCAGGAAGGGGTAGATCCTGACTAGAGGGAGGGCAAACATTTTCAGGAGCGCTGAGAACCAAAACTGCCTGAGTTAATTGGGTGCTAGGAGATTGACTATGGCCCCATCATGATGGATCTTTCTCGGTAGCAGCAGAATGGGAGAAAAGGCATATCTGAAATAGTTTGTTCATGACAACAGGAAAGTGGCACCCTGGGATCTGTGGCCCATAGCTGCTCTGGAGCACTACACGGGAAGTTTTCTGTTTGTTTGAGATGCAAAGATATTCCATTGAAGTGGTATAACTGACAAGGTTGATGCCAAAAGATCTAGCAGCCACAGAAATACTAGTATTGGTGGTTGTGGGGATTGAGGAAGATTTATAGATATTTTATCTTTATAAATCTTTCCTTTAGAAGAAAAAAAGCTTTTGCCACAGTTGAATCTAGTTTTGCCCCAATAAAGAGGATTCAACTCACTTCTCACAATTTATCTGTAATCCTGGACTGGCAAAAAGGAAACATTTGATTTACATGTATTCACCCACAAAAGCTTATGGTCCAATACGTCTGTTAGTCTATAAGGTGCCACAGGACTCTGTTGCTTTTCGCTGGCTTATGAATTTATTAAGTGATCATCCAGGTATGGGCACACAAACATCTCCTGCCTTCTTAGAATTTTGTAAATACCCTGGGGGGTGCTGTGGACAATGCAAAAGGGATGTCAAATCTGAGACGTTGTTGCATTCCCAGGGTGACTGAATTGTAGAATTCTTCCTCTTATTACAGGGAAAGAATTATTATAAGACTTCTTCCTCTGTTCTTGATACTGAAAGCATGATACTGAGGTTGAGGATCATATTTCTCTTCTGGCACTGGTGAGGAATCAACATAGAAGGAATCAGATACTGGTTTTGATAGCTAGACATTGGAGCTGTAACTAATCTCTTATTCATACTAAAGAAGCCTAGATAAATAGCTGTAAATCTAACAGTTTTAATCTTTTCTAATGTTTCATCCATCTCTACATTAAATAAACCTTCCCCTTCAAAAGGAAGGTCTTCTGATCCTTATCTTTGTCTCATAAGGTGCACCGACTGAGCCATGCATGCCTCCTTAGAAATGATGGCTCAAGCTATTTACCCTAGCTGAACCATCTGAGGAGTCAAATGCTGCTTTAGTGTTTGGCAACATTCTGCCCTTCCATGAGTAGAGCATTCACTAATCTCTTTAGCTTCTGTGGTAGTGTATTTAGGAATAAAATCTTTCCCTACAGATGGTATTGGTATCTTGCTATGAATACCTCATAATTTGAAATACATGTGGCTAAAGTAGTAGAAGAAAACATTTTCCTCCCAAAGGCATCTAGTCTTTTCCCTTTGTTGTCAGATGGACTGGAGTGCAGTGGAGCACCTTTTGACATCTGTAAAGCTGCTTCTACTACTAATTAATTTGGAGACAGGTGGATAAGGAACACAGCCAGACCATTCTCAGGAAATTAGTACAATTTATCAGCCTTTTTCAATTAAGGTTAAGATGATGAAGGATTTTCCAGACTCGTTGCTGGTTGACACAATCCTTCCAATAATGGAATTATAACCCTTTGTCTAGAAGCTGCTCCAAGAATATGAAAAATTGGATGAGATTTCTCAATTGAAACTGAGGGAATAGCCAATCTCTTTGTTTTATGATCCATTAACTCATGAAATGCCACTGCATCTTCTGAAGGTGATGAAGCTGACTTACCTCCCACATTTTTATCTGGGGATGTCATTCCTACCCAGTCTGGATCCAACTCCTACAACCCCATTAATTCCTCCTCTTCTGCCAGAAAATCCTTTCCTGCTTTATAAGAGTTAGCAGGGCTCACACATTTTATCAGAGCCCTAGCCTTTTGTAGAAAAGTTACTCCAGAGGTAAGAAGCAGGAATGGGGACAAAATGGAGATGATGCAGCTGCCTTTTATAGTCTTTTGCCATGTGGCTTGTACTTCCTTTGTCCCAAACACAGGCTTTACACCACATGGCATGGAAGCCTTAGAATCCTCTGTCCACAGGCATACCACATGCCTTGCTGACTCATAAGGTGTCTTCCCTGGTTCCTTTCAACGAGCCATCAAACAGGCTAGGCAATGCTGATGCCAATCAGTGTGGGGGTGTCACCCAGAAACACACCACAAGTTTGGAAATACAGATATACCCTACATATCTATAACTCATAATACAAAGGTGATACAAACGTATAAACAAGATCATAATACTTGGCAAATTATAACATTTTTGCAGATACCTCATTTGGCATATCTCGTCAGATTTCTTGCAATTTTATAATATTGGCATTATGATATTGTTAACGTGTCCCACATATTCCACATAGCGTAACACCTTTAAATTCAGTTGCTGTACCTTGTCTCTGTACCCACTTGAAGAAGCCCTATTCCCATATGCTGGGAATTCTTGATAAAGAACGAGAGAAAGCCACTGAGGCCATTGCAGCCAATGTAGTATTTGCCAATCAGGCCAAGACCCCATGTTTAGATCTGGATGCATATATATCTTTGTATGAATCAGAGGAATGCAGATATCTCTGTGCATAATACTCCTTCTGCTGGTCCAATCTACAAATCAAATTTCTTTCTTTGATCCCAAGCTGTACTCAGTTCAGACAGAACCAGAGACGGCAATACCCTTGGCTGAAAAGGGAAATTGGAGAAAAATTCTTCTCTGGAGATCCAGAAAGAGTTCTTGGTGGTGGAGGAAGAGGAGAAATTTTAAAATCCTCTAAATGTCCTTTTCCTTCTGAAGACAAAAAAATTGAGTCTGTTGGAGTACATTCTCTTCTTGCTCCATTAATTCAACTGACTCATTGTCTGGCAGAACTGAGATCAGATTTGATCTATGAATTTGTGCCTGAACTAATATCCACTGTGGTGCTATGCTATCAGTAACCAGTTCTGTAGTATTCCCTCATCTCACCAATTCCTTAAATCTCTTTTCTGGAACTTGCTCATCCGGATCAGAGAAGAATTGATCTAAGGAAGAAGGTTTCTTCACCTTCCCAAGGGGATGTATATCGCAACTCGGCTCCTTAAAAGTATCTTGTAAAGATACATTTTTCACCTGTGGATTGGCTCCTTTAAAAAGAGACCGACACCACAGAGGGATAATTACCCACATCTGTCTTGGCAGCAGCCTTTATTAAGAGGATTAACTCTAGACGGAGGCTGACACCTTAGAGGTTCTCTTTTTATAGACCTTGTCACTGGACCTCTTAGAATTTGATGAAGATCATTTATCTTTCTTCTCAGTGGACCTCTCTAGAGCATATGATGGTCTATAGATTTTCCTAGGACCTTGTCCTCTGCCAGTTCCGGATGATTTCACCAACAATGCCTCTTAACATAATTGCTTGGAATCTATTGTGTCTTTCTTTGCTCTCCATGTAAGTGTAGCACAAACTTGGGGGGCAAATGCACTTCACCTAAACATGACTGGCACCTGTCATGTGTATCACATCAGGACCACCACTGGACAAGATACACCTCTTTTGAAATCATGTTTCTTCTTTGGTTCCATTACATATTAGCTAATTCTAATACTAAACAACCTATAATGCTATAGACATCTCATAATTAAGATTTAAATTAGTTAATCATCACGGATCTGGAAGGATTCCAGAGCTCCACTCAAGAAGTTCATCTGGTTGAATTTAGAAGGAAGTGAAGCATCTGGAGTGCCATGCCCCTTTTATACCCTTGTCCTGGAACGCTCCACGTTCTTGGAGGAGGAAAGAGGTGAGGGAGGCGCAGGAGTGCTCCAATGGCTATTGCTAGTTAAAGTTCTACTATTCAAGCTGCACTAGTCTGGAGCATCCCATGAGTGGGAATATGCAGAGGACACTTGAAGAAGCCCAAGGCCCTGCAGCCCCTGGGGCTCCTGTGTTCCGGGTGGCTCTGCCTGGGGCGGGGGAGGTGGCTTTCCCGCTCGCTCGTTCCCTCCCTCCTCCGGCCACCCTCCCCCAAACCACCCCCGGCGGCACTCCTCCGGCCATGCCCCCAATGGCAGCTCCCAGAATTGTGGCCATGGGGGCGGTGCCGTGCTGCACAGAGCCACCTGCACACCCCCTGCACCAAACAGGAGCTGCCTCAGGTAAGTGCTCTGTACCTCCTGCCTGCCCCAGCCCTGAGCCTCCTCCCGCACCCCCACCTTGAGTGCCTTCCCACACCCTAACTCCCTTTTAGACCCCACACCCCCACCCTGAGCCCCCTCCCAGACCCTAATTCCCTTCCAGACCCACACCCCACCCTGAGCCCCCTCCTGCACCCTAACCCTAATCCAGACCTTCAAATCGCTGAATCACAGTGTTAAACCAAGATTTTCAGAAATAATGAAGCATATTCAATCACATTGCTCTCATTAAAAAATAGTAATAATTTTTGAGAGAGCAAAAAGGGTTTTTGTACCATTAATAAATAAAATACAATAAACATTATTTTAAAAATATTGTTTATTTCATCTCTATCTCATCCTTTTTTAATTGCTATTTTTGTATGTTTTATAATGTACATTATATATTAGTATAGTAGTACTGTACATGTATATAATTTATACATAAATATACATATATTGGGGGTGCGTGCTCAAAATTTTTTTACTGATAGGTGTGCGCGATCAAAAAAGTTTGGAGACCACTGCCCTAGAGACATAGGAGAATACTGTAGCTTTGCTTAGGAATCTTTCCAGTAATGGGAATGTTAGTGTTCATGTTCCTGCTTTAAGCTGGGCTTAGAACTGAGCCATCAGCCCAGTTAGACAGCAACCAGTGGGTTCCAGGATTCAATTTGCTGTGGAATTGTGCTTCTATTTAATGATAGTGGTTGTCAAGATAACCTTCAAACTGGACTGAAGGTGAACTGATGCAGAGCTGTCTTCCTGAGGCAGCCCGAAACAATGGTTGCTCCATACACCTCGATGCATCATTGACTCAGTTTGACATGTCAACTCTGTCACTGCTGGTCATTTAAGCCAAAACATTCAGCTGCAACCCCAAACTGCATCCTGTGCCTTTGCAGGTACCAGAACCCAATCTGCCAAATCCTCCTCCCAAAACTTCTACAGTCTAGTTCTCTTTCGTCTGTACAGACGTCTGCAGTACTTAGAAAACTGCAAAGGTAGAGACTGAGATGGGTCAAAAGGGACCCTCTGACGGTAAGGGCGAGGTTGGTTATTAAGAGTAGAAGGGTGCGTGTTATGAAGTGGATAGAAGCTTTTCAGCTGGGATGTATTCCTGGCAGGGATGTGACTGCCTTCTCTGGGTACCTTCCTTCAGGGTGCATTCAGCCCAGCCCCACTGGCACATACATGGAGGCTGGTGGGCTCCGTGGTGAGAAGGGTTACGCTGTGTGCTCCTCCCCCAGGTTTTACCTGCCCTTGGTTTCTCGTTCCTCAAGCCAGCTGAGGATGAGGGCTCAGCAGAGCCACCGCACTCCACGCCAGAGGCCAGGGTTTGCCTGGCTGTGCTCCATTGGGACACCTGGCTGGCCTGTCAAGGCAACATGAACTAGGCCCTCCCACGTGGGAGGAGAATTGTAGCAATCTGGGGTCTGTGTAATGAGAGGGGGATGGGCAAAAGGAGGCCTCAGGAAGGTGCAGGTTGGGCTCCCCAGTATTGCCAGTAGCTGCATGGATCATTGAGGAGAACAAAACAATCAAGGACCGAGCAGTGTCCATCCAAGGTGAAAAGTGCCTGCTGCCGAAATGTTACCCTAGCGATGGACAAGGAGAACTGTGGGGGCAGCTCATGGACCATGGACCAGACCAATCTGAACAGGAGTGGCCTCTAATGCACACCTGCCACAGTGAGCCTGCCCTTCACATACCGTAGCTGTTGTGCAAACGTAGTCTGATCCGGATTCAGATCCCCGAGCAGCATTGCTCTCCAATAGACCAGCCAGTGTCAGGAAATGGCAGGTACTGCGGCAAGCCGTGCTTGTTTTGAGAGTCTCCTGGCTGAAGCCTGTAAAAATCCATCTTCCTGGATTTAGTCTTATAGAAACTATTGAGTTATTTTTCTTCAGAAGCTTGCAAATTAGGGAAACATAAACTGTGTTAATGACCTGATAAGGACGGATTTGGATGCTTTCCCAAGGAACAGCAACACACATGAAGCATATGTTTGAGTTTGGGTGTTCAGTGTGGATCGGAGCAATCTCTTGCATGCACCTGCACCCCTATCCATCCCACCCCCATCACTCTGGAAAGCAAATTGTTTCCTTTCAGGCTTTT
Organism: Mauremys mutica; assembly: GCF_020497125.1. Lineage (NCBI taxonomy): Eukaryota > Metazoa > Chordata > Testudines > Geoemydidae > Mauremys > Mauremys mutica. Next base: position 106,833,654 of record NC_059072.1, on the reverse strand, counting down.
CACAACTGTGCAGAAATGAAGGACTGGAGAATGCTTGTAAATAAGGAGTGCAACAGGGGTGGGGTGCTGATGATTGCAGGCTGGGTTAACATGAGCATGCATTGCCATTCCGGCTTCGAGGATTGACTGCTTCTGATACTGAGCCTGTTGGCTTGGCTCATTCACATCATAGGTGCATTTCCCAGCCCAGACTGGAGGTGGTGGGGTCACGCTGTGCAGCACTGCTTGGGTTTGACTTTCAGCTCCTTTTTGCATTGAACAGGTGGGAGTGCTCTCTGCTACACTGCCCCAAGCTATGAGATTGACAGCTCAAGGCCAGTGGAGTTATGATGTGCTGACAGTTCTTTAATCTGCCAAGGGAGAGAATGAGGCCTACTGGTACAGAGCAGGGGAATGGGAATCAGGAGACCTGTTGCCTTTATGACCTAGGGCAGGTCATTCCCTGTTTGGTGCTTTGGTTTCCCCTGGACAATGGGGATGATAGCTCAGTGGTTTGAGCATTGGCCTACTAAACCCAGGGTTGTAAGTTCAATCCTTGAAGGAGACAATTTGGGGATTGGTCCTGCCTTGAGCAGAGGGTTGGACTAGATGATCTCTTGAGGTCCCTTCCAACCCTAATATTCTATGAGAATATTTGCTTTCTTCCAATCTTCTGGCACTTATCCAGTGTTCCAAGACTTATTGAAAAAAAATCAACATTGATGTTCAAGAGAGCTCCTGAGCCAGCTTTTTTAAGTCTTGGATGGAAGTTAACTGGACCGGTTGATGTAAAAATGTGCTCTTGTCCATCTTCCAGTTGAGAGTTAAGGCTCACACAAGGACAGACTCATTCTGGATGTAATGCATGGCTGCGCAGATGGTGTTGACAGAAGGGCTTTGTCTTCCTCAACCATGGGATGCACATTCCATGAAGGAGGACTGCTGGGAAGAGATGAGGTGTTCCTGATGAAAGGGAAGGGCATCTTCCAACTTTCCAACCAAGTGAGTGCTTTAACTAGGTTCAAAGGGGGAAGCTGACAAAAGCCCTGCAGATAAGTATAAAAAGGTGACCTTGATAGAGGGCTGGAATTTATTTGGGGGGGGGGGGTGGTAGAGGAATGTAAAACTATAAGGGTCATAGAAGCAACAAGAGAGAATACAGTGGGGAATTTGCTCAACATCTTCAAAATCTATACACATGCTCAAAGGGTATGGGGAATAAACAGGAAGAACAGGAAGTCTGGACAAAACATTTGTACAAGAAATATCCAAAACACAAGACCTGGTAGTAATGGGGGACTTTAACTATCCAAACATCTGTTGGAAATGTAATACAATAAAGCATAAGATGTACAATAAGTTCATGGAATATGTTGGGGAAGCTTCTTGTTTCAGAAGGTGGAGAAAGTAACCAGGGAGGCAGACATTTTAGATTTGATTCTGACTAACACAGAGGAATTAGTTGCAATTTGACTGAAAATGATCATGAAATGACGACTTTCATGATTCTAAAGAAAGGAAAGAATGAGAGTATCAGAATAAAGGACAATGGACTTCAAAAAAGCAGACTTACAACTGGTAGGTAGCCCCCATGTGAATGAAATCTAAGGAGAAAAGGAGATGAGGAGAGCTAGTAGTTTCTGGAAGAAACAATATAAAAAAGCACACAAGCAATCTATCTCAATGTAAAGGAAAGATAGAAAGAATAATAAGAAGCCAGTGTGGCTGCATCAGAAACTTTTTAATTAAATGAAAATCAAACAGGAGTCCTACAAAAAGTGGACAAATTGCTAAAGGTAAATACAAATTGCTAAGATGAGTACAAAAGAATAGTGCAAGCATATAGGAGCAACATCAAAGACAGGCACAAAATGAGTGACACCTAGCAAGAGCCATAAAAGGCAATAAGAAGAGGTTCTATAAATACATTAGGAGCAAGAAGGACGAAGGAAAGTGTAGATACACTACTTATTGGGGAAGAAGAGCTTATAATGGACACAAAGAAGGCTGAGGTGTTTCATGCTCATTTTGCTTCAGTGTTCACTAAATGTTAATTGTGACCAGATGTTTAACACTATTAATATTGAAAACAAGAGAGAAGGGATGCAAGACAGAATAGGAAAAAACAAGTTAAAGAATATTTAGATAAAAGTTAGATGTATTCAAGTCAGCAGAACCTGACAAAGTTCTTTTTAAGGTGCTTAGGGGGCTAGCTGAAACTATCTCAGAACCACTAGCTATTATCTTTGAGAACTCATGGAGGATGGGTGAGATCCCAGAGGGCTGGAAAAGGACAAACACAGTACCTACCTTTAAAAGGGAGAACAAAGAGGAGCCAAGGAATTACAGACCAGTCACCCTAACTTAGATACCTGGAAAGATACTAGAACAGATTATTAATCAATTTGTAAACCCAGGAAAATAATAAGGTTATAAGGAATAGCCAGCATGAATGTCAAGAACAAGTAATGCAAAACCAACCCAACTTCCTTCTTTGATAGGAGACATGATATATCTTGATTTAGAATAATAGATTATTAGAGTTAGAAGGGACTTCAGGAAATCATCTAGTCCAACCCCCTGCTCAAAGCAGGACCAATTCCCAAATTGCCTCCTCAAGCATTGAACTCATAACCCTGGGATTAGTAGGCCAATGCTCAAACTGCTGAGCTATCCCTCCCCACAAGGCTGGTGAAACAGGCCCACATGAGATCATAAGCAAACTAAGGAAATGTAGTCTACATGAAAATAGTATAAAGGGGAATGCACACCTGTTGAAAGACCATACTCAAAGCAGTTATCAATGGTTTACTGTCAAACTGGGAGGAAATATTTAGTGGGCTCTAGCTGAGGTATGTCCTGGGTCCAGTACTACAAAATGGGGAATAACTGATTAGACAACAGTAATATTCTAGGGTGTATTAACAGGAGAATTGTACATAAGACACTGGAGGCAATTATTCTGCTCTATTCTACATTGATGAGGCCCCTCAGCTGGAAAAGTGTCCAGTTTTTGGTGCCACACTTTATTCTCCATGTCTACTGAAGGTAGAATAAGTAGTAGTAATCAGCTTGATCTGCAGCAAAGGAGATTTAGGTTAGATATTAAGGGGGGTGGGGGGCTATAAGGATAGCTACATACTGGAACAGGATACCAAGGGAAATTGTAGAATTACTGTGATGGAGGATTTTTAAGAACTGGTTAGGCAAACACCTGCCAGGGATGGTATATTTGGTCCTGCGTCAGCACAGGAGGCTGGACTAGATGATCTCTTAAGGTTTCTTTCAGCCCTATATTTCTATAATTTGGTCATTTCTCTCCTTTAAAAAGCACATCCTCCTTTTAATACCATTTTATTTTATGCCCACAGGCATTACAGAAGAGATTCTCTCAATGCTTTTGCTTTTACCCATTTCAAAGACATTGATTCCTCCCTGTCCACCTCTGAGGGTTTTTTTCCTACGTACAGTAACTCCTCACTTAAAGTCATCCTGGTTAATGTTGTTACGTTGCTGATCAACTAGAGAACATGCTCATTTAAAGTTGTGCAATGCTCTCTTATAACGTTGTTTGGCAGCCGACTGCTTTGTCCACTGCTTGCAGAAAGAGCAGCCCATTGCAGCTAGCTCATGGGGGCTTGGAACCAGGGTGGACCAGCTGCCCCCATATCAGCTCCCCTAAGTTCCCTGTGCGGCAGATGGCCAGCAGGCTATCAATTGCTGGAAGTTCAGCTGTCCCTCCTCCCACTGCCATGTGCTGCTCCTGCCCTCTGCCTTGGAGCTGCTTTATGGAGCCTGCTGCTTGATGTGCGGGGGGATGGGGAGGGAAGAGGGCTAATGTCAGGATGTTCCCCTCCCCTCTGCTTACCCCATCTCTATAGAGCGGTGCGGGGCGACAACCGACACAACAGGGCTCAGGACAGAGGGAGCTTGCTTGCAGCAGCTGCTGTCTCGACTTGCTCATCTACTTGAAAAGGCAGTGTACTTAGAGTGGCGTCAGCGTACTTAAAGGGGAAATGTGCAACTCTCTCTCTCTCTCTCACACACGGCGTGTGTCTGTCTGTGTGCCATGCTCTCTCCCCTCCCTCCATTTCTGCTGCCTTGTAGAGTGTGAGGCTACATTAACAACATGTTAACCCTTGAGGGCTCAGCCAAGTATTAGTTCATCATTTAGCAGTAAGGCATTCCCTGGGAAATATCCCACCCTCTGACTCCACCACCTCAAGCAAGCTTCACAATCGTCATTGCTGTGTATAGTATTCAATTTTTTGTTTAAAACGTACACACACACACACACTATATATATATATATATATATATATATACACACACACACCCCTCTACATCGATATAACACTATCCTTGGGAGACAAAAAATCTTACCGCTTTATAGCTGAAACATTGTTATATTGAACTTGCTTTGATCCACTGGAGTGCGCAGTCCCACCTCCCTGGAGCACTGCTTTACCGCGTTATATCCAAATTCATGTTATATCAGGTGGCATTATATCGAGGTAGCAGGGTGTGTATATATATATATATCTTTTGTCTGGTGAAAAAAATTTCCTTGGACCCTAACCCCCCCACCCCATTTACATTAATTCTTATGGGTAAATTGAATTTGCTTAACATCGGTTCACTTAAAGTTGCATTTTTCAGGAACATAACTACAACATTAAGCAAGGAGTTGGTGTAGTTTAAGATCAGTATTTATTTGCTTGTACAATATTAACACCACTGTTTAAACATGCTATATCTAGAACTAGCTGCTGCTGCTAAATTAGAAGGTGTTTTTCGGAAATCTTCTAGTGCACAGTATCTGGTCTGTCCAGTATCAATTCTACAAGCATGATTTAAATATTTTGTCTTGTTGTTAATCTATGCAACCAGTTAACCACCTGTGGAAGGGTCTACTATTTGCATAGTAACTGAAGTCTCAAAAAGATGATGGAAGCAAATAGTGGACTCATGAAGTTTCATACAATCCTCTTACACCCAGATAAAGTTGCACCCTTAGACTGAAAACCACTTCCAAAAAATATACACAAACTGTTTTAAGTGTTAATCCTTATTTTGAAGCCCTTCGTTAACACTGTGGTTTGCTTTATTTTAGTGTAAGTACCAATGAGTCTGGTAGAATTGATTGTGTGTTAATTTTACTGGGCAATTTTAAATGTAAGACAAGGCTGAACCTTATGTGAGCATCCTTTAACTTCAAAGGACATGAGAAAAACCCCAGACTGTCTGTAGAACAAGAAAGGCAAACTTTCAAGGACAGATACATATTTCTAATACTAAAATCCAGAAAGTGGCAGTAAAACTGACTAGACACAACTCTAACAGAAACATTAATGATCAATTACCTCTGATCCATAATTCAGATGGTTTTCTACAGCAGTTGAACAAAATCTAATTGAGGCTTCAGAAAGTAAAAGCATCAGTATTGGTAAATATTTTCCCAGCCAGAAAAGCAAGCGTTGTGCATTTATCAGATATAATTTTAGATGCAATTCTGAAATGATTTCTTCCAATTTCTCCCTCAAGGAGATGGAAAGGGGTGGGGGGAAGGCATAAAGGAGTGGAGCATCCCATATTATGAGGAATGCATCTCCCATAGAGCAGTGTCTCAGCCCTGCTCTGGAACAGAATTGAGGGAAGTGGGTGTTGTGCTGTGTGGCAAAAAAGTCTATGGTGGGGTATCCCCATCAGCTGAAGATGGGCTGAACTGCTCACATGACCAGTTTTGTGATTGTGGGAGAACCTCCTGCTCATTTGGTCCGTGGTGGTATTCTAGTGTCCAAGGAGACACACTGCTGAAATGACTGCGTTGGATACACCGGTTTCACAATTTGATTGCCTCTGAGCATAAAAAGTGGGACCTCACTCCACCCTGCCTGTTGATGTGATACATGCAGGCGAGATTGTCTGGTGTGTCTGTGATGGTACGATGTTTGAGTAGAGGGAAGAAATGGCAGGTGTTGTGGACCGCACGTAATTCTAGGGGATTGAGGTGGAGAGTGGATTCGGTTAATGATCATCTGCCATGTATCGTGTGATCATGGAGATGCGCTCCCCAACCGATTAGAGAAGCGTTGGTTGTTAGGATCATGGTCAGTGTTGGTTGGAGGAAAGGAACTCCGATACAGATCTTGTTGGGCTGTGTCCACCAAAGTACTGAATCCTTGACTCTCACTCGCATGGATAAGAGCTTGTAGAGGCTGTGTTTGTGAGGGAGCTATAACTGCACAGAGCCATGCCTGAAGACATTGCATGTGTAGTCTTACATGCCTGACCATGAAAGTGGCTGCTGCCATGCGGCCTAAAAGTTGGAGGCACATTCTAGCAGAGATCTGGGGGTAGATTCATACATTGGATACCAAATCTACTATAACTGAGAATCTGTGAGGTGGTAGGAAGGCTCTGGCTTGTATAGCATCCAACTGTGAGCCAATGAATTCCAGTTGTACTAGCATTGAAGTAGACTTTTCTATGTTCACAAGGAGGCCTAGCTTTGTGAACAGGTCTATTGTTATGTGGACAGCTTGGAAAGCGTCAGTCTTGGTTGAGGCCTTCAGGAAACAGTTGTCCAAGTATAGAAAAATGATGACTCCTTTTTTCCTAAGGTAGGCAGCGACTACCGCAAGGATCTTGGAGAACACCTGAGGTGCAGTGGATAGTCCGAAAGGCTGTACCTTGTACTGCTAATAGTTGTTGCTCATGACAAATTGGAGAAATCGCCTGTGGGCAGGGTGTATTTTAATATGAAAATATGCTTCCTGTGCTGGGATACTAGCGGAGAGGGTGACCTTCTTGAAGCATTTCAGTTTGACAAACTTGTTTAAATTGCAAAGGTCCAGGATGTCACCAGCCACCAGAATTCTTATGGACCAAGAAATAGTGGCAGTAGAAGGCCTGTCCCATGTGCTGGGAAGGGACCAATTCTATAACTCCCAGTTGCAGATGATTTATTTCTCCCATAGAATGGAAATGTAATAGGGGTCCCTGAAAAGGGATGGGGGAGGGGGGTGGCAGGGCAGGATGGATTATCCTTCCTTGATTATCTCTAGAACCCACTTGTCCAAGGTGATTAGGCTCCAAGATGGGAAAAACTGAGCTAGTCAATCACCAAACTGGTGGAATGTTTAAAATGGAGGGAATGACTGGAATAGGGGGAGGCTTCTCGGGGCTTCCACCACACCTTCAAAATTGTTGCTTTGGTGGGGGTGCATAAGAGGTAGCAAGCTGTCTACGTTTGGTAGGAGGCCTTTGCCTTCAGCCCTTGTACCTGTGGGGGTTCAACCCTGATGGAGAAGTGTAGGTCTCTGTCTTTCCTCCCTGGGAGGGTTCCCACACTATGCCCTGTACATGGCCCAAGGGTCCCAATATGGCCAGTGTAGAGGGAATGGAACATGTGGTTGCATCCATGGTGGCTCATGCCAAGATTATGGACCAGATGTGGAGTGTGAGGATGAGGTGGTGTGATTTGCCTGGTAGATGAGGGAGCAATAGAGCCCCTCCTCTTCCTCCTCATTGCTAGGTAAGGAAGGTGCCATCCTTGGCGGAGAAAAGGAGAGGTGAGAGTCCAGAGAGGAGGGGTGAAAGCATGGGGAGGTCATGTCAAAGAAGTGGAGACTCAGGAGTGTCAGATACCAGCTAGTCTTTAGGGTATCTATGGTCTTGTGGAGGGGAAAAAGCATTATCAGTGCCAGGGTATGACTCAGTGTTGAAGGGAGGGTGTATTTCCCTGAAGTGTCTGTAGATGGCACCAGAGACTTGCAGATAACAGCCAGTAATGACAGTTTCATCAGTTTTGGAAAAGGCGCCAGTGCTCGCATCTTTATCGGTGCCATAGTTCCTGAAGTAAGCCTGTCTCGTTTCCCAGAGCTGGGAAACGGTGCCAATGGTGACTAGTTAGGATCACTAATTTCTTCATGTTGGTACCAGAGGTACTCAGACAGACCCTAGAGCTGTAGTCCACTGGCAGACAATGCAACAGACCAACTCAGGGATAGTGTTCTGGTGGGCTGTGCCTCACAGTGTGAGGAAGGAGCCTGTTTCTTTTCATCCGAGTGAGAAAGAGAAGACTCTCTCTCTTTGAGGGATGTTGGGACTGAGGATTAGCAGATGACCTGCAGAGTGTGAGGGCCTCTCTTAGAAGTTTTAATCTCTCAGTCTTTTCTGGCTTTGGGTTTCAGGCCAAGGCAGTGGGAACACTTTTGTGGGACATATCCCTCTTCCAGGCAGCAAATGCACTGTGGGTGGCCTCTGTTACCAGAAGAGGGCCCTGTAAGAAACACACCTCTTAAACCCAGGGGATCCAGGCATAAATGTGAAGGAAAAAGCTTCCTAAACAGGAATGGTGGGAAATGGAAACCAAACCTATGAAATAACTGAAAGTGAAAAAAAAATTATATAAAAAAATTATATACATATATACACACATATATAGATGTGTGTTCTTTGTTATCTAACTACACTATACTAACAGGTAAGGCACTATTTAGTAAAGGAATAGGAGAAGTGGGCTCTGCTGCGGATTCTGTCCCAGACCAAAGGCAGTAGAGAAGGAACTGGGGGTGGTCAGACCGCACAGCATTTTTTATATGTCCCACTCACAATGTGGGGCGGGGAGATATGGGGGAGAGTTCACATGTGCCAACCGACGGGCACTGCTGATGAAGATCTCCTGTCCCCGGTGCAAGGGGCGCTGCCACACCTACAAGTGGAGCAGTCAGGGACATTGCTCTAAGAAGAGCTACGGTACTTTTCTTCTTAATAAAATATTTTGTTCTTAAATCCACATGACCACCATGGGGCTTCTTTTTTAACTCAAGTTCTGAGGTAAATTTAGCTATTAAAGTGAGTAATATACCCCTTTATAAGCAATCCACATATGCTGCAGATGAATTATAAGAATTTGCTTGGCACTACTGGAAGGCCACTGAGGCTAAAAGTTAGATGTGGATTATGTACAAAACTAACTCCTCTCTGCCCTCAACTCCATGCCAGACACTTTTTATCCACCCATCTGCATATACCGTACCCAATACTTTGTTCAAGGAAAAAAAGCTGTTGGTGAAGGAAAAGTGATATTAATCTGAAATATTCTACTATTAGTGCAACAGTATTGAGGGAAAGTGTTTTTAGAAGTTAAAAATGCCATTGTACAAATTCTCTCCTTCCTCACATTGTGCCATAAAGGTGGTTCTCAACCAGGGATTCAGGGCACATGTGCGTGTGTATGAGAGAGAGAGAGAGAGCGCGATCAGGTTTCAGGGGGGCTGCCAAGCAGGGCCAGTGTTAGACTCACTGGGGCCCATGGCAGAAAGCCAAAGCTGTACCACATGGGGATGAAACCCCCAGGGCTGCAGTTGAAATCTGAGCAATGTAGCTTTGTAGGGCTCCCTGGGGCATGATGCCCCAGGCAATTCCCTACTTGCTATCCCCTAACACTGGCCCTGGCTTTTATATACAGAAAGACAGTTGTGGCACAGCTGGGCCATGGAGTTTTTATAGCATGGGGGGAGGGGGGGGGCTCAAAGAAAAAGGTTGAGAAACACTGCCGTATAATGAACACGAGTACTTGTGGCACCTTAGAGACTAACAAATAAATAAATAAAATTTGTTAGTCTCTAAGGTGCCACAAGTACGCCTGTTCGTTATACAGATACAGACTAACACGGCTGCTACTCTGAAACCTGCCATATAATATGGGCCAGTAACTTGGCTGCTGTCCTCCCGAAAGGTGGTTGTATTTTGCTGGTGTAGAGTAGAAAAGCACTTTGGGTTGACCAGCACTATGTGTTAAAATTAACTTCCACTAACAGTGCCCTTTCAAGATATTAGTTACCAGCATAAAAATACCCTGTGTGTTATCCTCTTTGGATGTACTCTATGTATGTTTATTCAGAAAATGAGGTTCTGTCTTCCTTAGCCAAGTGGAAATAGGCTGACGTGAGTTAAGCTTCTGCAAGTTATCTTATAAACATCATCTGAATGTCAAATGACTGCATACATACCCATACAATTATGAATTGTCACTGGCAGTGGCACCATTTGAACTTCTTTGGAACGCTAACAATGTGTGGTGAATGGGTCCCACGTGCATTTACCACTTTTTAAGAAGTAGGCTGTGCATACAGAATTAGCAGATAAGTTTATGATTTCAAAATTGAAAACTACAAAAAAAAATCCAAATCTAAGTGAAGCTTCTCATTTTGGAATACTAGTTTGTCCCTTATAATGAAATACAATATTGTTATAAAAAATACCACTTTGTACCATAAGTTATTTCTTTTAAAATATGTGCATTTAAAAACTGAATTTGCTTTGGACAAAATTTAAATGAGACCTAGATTTCTCCTACTACAAGGAACAGTATTAACTACTAAAGTTATTTGTGTTATCAGTGCTTTCTTATAAAGATATAGAAATCAATACTAAATGTGAAGTTATACGCAACATCTACATACACTCCAGCTATACCTAAATGAGGTCTTCACTCAAATGTTCCAGACAGAAAAGTTGAGGAAGGAAGGAAGGAACTGCATTACTCTTGAAGGACAATTGAGGCAGGAAAAGTTTGTTTTTCTCCAAGGTCCTTTTAATCCACTCTAGAAGGCAATCTACAGTAAACGGATTTCAGGGACAGCAAGCCTTTAGCACCATGCATTACTATCTAACAGGGAAAGTACAGGCTCTGGGAGCAAAGGATTAATAAAACAACACTTCTTTCAAAGTGGGCATTGATCTAGTTTGGAAAGTACACTTGCACTTTGTTTCCATATCAGTCTCCGGTTCCATGTATTTATTAATATTCATTTTAATCTCTTAAATTCTGAGTTGTCACAAAACGTGAAGTGGAATCTATTTGCCTTTCAGGCAAATAAGAGTTGAAGCCAGTGCAAATGCAAGCATTCTATTAAAGCAGCAAATTTCATATGACAAATTATTTATTGACCCGTCAAAGTCTATGGGAGTCTCCATTGTTCATTCAGTCCCAATTTTTTTTTGGGGGGGTGGGGAGTGGGATGGTGGTTTGGGGAGAGAAAGAGAAGGGGTAGGAGAAGAGACAGCATTTATGTGCTCTAAATGATACGTAGCTAATATTAAGACTAGTGGTCAGTCAAGAGCAAAACTGGTTTCTCAGGCCATGTCTACACTACCAGCTAAATTGGCACTGCTGTGTTCAATGCAGTGGTGTCCATTTAGCAGATCTGGTGAAAACGCTAAGTTGATGGGAGAGCACTCTCCTGTGGATGTCTGCACTCCATATCCTTGAGAGGCGGAAGCTGTGTCGAGGGGAGAGAATCTCCCATTGACATAGTGCAGCATAGACACCGCTGTAAATAGACCTATGTTACATCAACTAGCGTAATTTAGATCGATTTACAGCATTCACGTAAACCAGCCTTCAGATTTGCCCACATTATTATATTAATATAGCTTAAGTTACTCTGCACAGTGCCAGTTAAACTGAACTACTAGAGCTAAACAGCTTTGTAGGTATGAGCAGAGATTAACAGAAAATACAGACAGGAAGAGAGTGTAGGGAAATAAACTTGCAGATTCTTCTGTAGCACAATTCAAGTTTATTTCATTCATTCATTCTTGCAACAAACTTAAAAATACAGTATCATTTAGCATTCTGATGTCTATGAACCATGATAACGATAAACCCAACTGTGTCAAAATAACTACACTGGTGAAAAGAGGAAGTTAAATATCAAAATGCACAAAGCATTAATTTTCTTCCATCACTGTGTAGAAAGATATGATTGTTTCTTCATTTACAAAATATAATTAAGACAGTTCATTTTGAAATTTTGCATGCAACACTGCAATTGCTCGAACTAGGACACTCCACTCTTACCAGCCTCTTCTACAGACAAACTAATGCATTCAATATTGTATTAAAGGAGGAGGAAGCTCCATTTAAGTCTCAAGAATTTATTTTAAATAAGGAAGAGGAGCAGAGGATGTAAAATCCAAGATACATTTTAGTTTTAAAACATTCAAGCCAAATTTGAAAGGGAGAGCAATAAAAACTATGTGGATTTCCAAATGTATGCATTTCCAGTTGGCTTTGACAAGATATTTAAGCCTTTGTGTTTGACTGTTCTACAGTTTCCTGTGCGTAAAAGAATTTACAGTTTGACAATTTCACCCATTGAAGGGCTAGTGAGAGAAACAGGTAGCCAGGCAATTTCTCACATAATGTGATGAAAAGGAAGTGAATGAACAAACCTATTGTCCAAGCACAAAACAGAAAGATTGAAGTATTTAATATTTCTTAAAACCTGGACAAAAATGACAACCCTTCATGTAGTGCAAAAAGCAAACAAGTTTTTCTTCTTTAGTAAAAACATACATTTAAATATCATCCTTTAACTATTCTGGCAAGTGGCTTGGATTCATATTATAATCAAATTAAACACACTCTTGTCTTGTTAGAGTGTTTGCAGGTTTTTTGTTTTTAATGTGAAAGAGGTCAAGAAAAATTCAAGTGTTTACATAATTGTAGGAAATGAAGGCTAAATAGCCTCCACTGTACCACCAGAAGAAGTAGTACAAAGAAGGTTCAAATGATCCAGTGCTACAATTATGATCACTTAGTAGGAGGCGGAGAGGCTAAGGCAAAGAGAAAAGGACAATAGGAGGTTATCTTATGGCCAGATAGACAATTTGTTGACACTACTCACAACAAACTTGAAATTTTTAAAAAAAGATTTCAAATTCCAGTTTTCTGGACTAGTTTATTTTAATATCATAAATAGAGACTAGTTTATGCCAACATAGAACTAATTACTTCAGTGATATCTTACAGAAAGTCAGAATTTGTATTCAGAGTCCACACTATCATAATGAGATGATAGTCCAGCATTGACTAGAGACAGATTACAGAGTTCTTTATTTAAAGACTTAATAAAAAACAGTTAGTCAAATGTGCTCATTCATTTACCACTTTCTTAGTGATTGATTACAGTTTTAAAAACATATTTAATCTTTCCACTCTTCTTTGCCATCCATACCTCCCATAAATCCAAGAAACCCATCAATAAATTTCTCATTAGTTTCTCATTGGCCAGAATGACACTGTTCCTGATTTTTTTTTATCCTGTGGGGATGCTGCATATAACTCGGTTTGTTCTCATTTTACATTCTAAATACAGGGTTGTTTATAATTGAAGTACATTCAATTTTATGCAACATGGTTAAAATATGAACCCAAAATGTCTCAGTATATATTTATCCGGATGGCAATCACCAAATACTATATTGCTCACCCTCCTGATATCACGTCAATTCCAGACATGAGAAATCAAAATAAGATTTGCTTGTTTTGTTTAAACATACTCTGCATTAAACATGATGCACCTTTTTTGCATGTTACCATAATGCCTGAAAGCTGCATATACTGACATCCCAAAGGTAAATATATTTTTATATAATGTATGCCTTTTTTTAAAAAAAGGTACTAATTGTTTGAGTGAGCTGGTATGTGTCTAATGCAAATTAAAGATGAAAATCAAAAGCTCAGACTTTCATGGGAGGAATGGGGTGGGAATCCTTTGTTACAATCTTAAATCTGCTTCCATTAGTTATCAGTTCTACTGCTGTAATATTTACTGGTATGTTAACTTCCAGATTAAATTTAAATATATTTGCAGGATCATACATGCTTTAGGAATGTAGCAGGAGCTTCAGAAGCAACCTATTGCTCTCCATGAACTCATGACATTAAAAAAGCGCCTTTTCAGCCAGTTGATGAGGAATCTTGGGAAATTCATTGGGGAAAAAAAAATCTTACCTTTTCTCTGGTGGTAGTTACAGATTTCAGTGAAACTGTATTTAAGTCTTCCTTTTCCTGACAGTAGAATATAGAAAGCTCTTCATATAACTATTTTTTGAAACTATAGCAAAAAACATTTAGCAACTTTGATATTTGTTTCTAGTGAGAACATCTAAATAGTTACCAGCAGCACTAAGTTTAAATCATTTAAGGTAGCAGAGAAATTCTTCTTGCGTACCAGAGGGCCTGGAGCTTTCACCATATGTGCCTATATCGTTTACAATTGACATGGTAAATGAGGAAATTCCAACTGACAACCCAAAAGGGTAAACTGCAGAGACATTTCTTATCAGACCCAAAAATATTACAAGTCAGATTGGTCAGCTCTGGACTAGAACACATTGGGGGGGGGGGGGGGAAGAGAGAGGGAAAACCCAAAGTTCAATCCTCCCAAGGTACCTTGGCAGGTCTTTTGGAATAGAACAAGGTCTTGCCTAAACTGATCTTTCCTGATTTACAAGGAGTCAAAAAAGGTTAGTGTGGCATCTGATTGATGGAGATGGAGATAGCTCCTTTAACTAGTATCAGAAGTCTTCAGAATTTCAACATATGCTTTAAAGCAGAAGGATATAGCTCTCAAGAGATAAGCAATCCAACTACCTCAATTACTACATTTTAGATCATGGCAGACACTAAGAGCACTGGACTACTGCCTCTTAGTTAGCATTTTAGAGTACTTAATACGGTACTTTTGTCTAAATTGATCTTTCAACACAAAACTTAATAGAACTAACCAGGGAGGCATACAACCAAATTTTTAAGTGCATGTTCTTTCTCCCTCCTGCAGAAGTTTGTTTTCGCTAGAAATGGAAAAAAGATTGTGCATGAAACAAATCCTGAAGGGCACTGATTATATAGATTTCCATTCTCTCCAAACAGATTATCTTTTTGATAGAGACCCTTAGTTAGTTTGATTCATTGAGAATTCCCCTCCCCCCAAAGTATTTAGCTGAAGAAGCTGGAAGATAGAGTGACAGACAGGCAGCAGTGTGAGGCCACAGAAAAGACATTAGTTATATCAGTCCATCTGTCACTGAAGAAGAGCTTTGATTGCCTGGTTGTCAGTGGCTTCAAAGGCAGTTAGTCCATCTGGGCCTTTCACAGTCTTATCAGCACCCTGTAAAAACATGAGAAGATTTGTCACTTAATAAAGGAGTTTGCATCTTGGTATCGGCAGTTTCTTGTGAAGGGGTTCTGGCATACTAGTAATTACTCACACTGGAGAACTATTTTGAACAACTGACTAAAAATTGCTCACAAATTTCCTTTACATGCTGTATATTTCTCAGTTAGAAACCACAAGCCACTTAGTTTCATAGCTAAATATAGTCAATCTTTTCATTTTGAAGTACACTGAATTTGAGCTAGTACACAAAAATGGTTGCCACTCCACTTTGAATGATACAGAGTGCTGCAGAAAGGTCACATTATAACTATTTTATGAATTACAGTACATACTATTTACTAACATAGCCCATTAGATATCAGAAATTGGATGAAAAACAGTATTTCATTATGCATTTGCTTTTTGTTTGTTCACATACTTGCTATGATGCAAAGTTCAATAAGTCACTATAGTTCCCCAATTTCTATGAATTAGTAATGTTCTCCTATATTCTCAAAAAAGATACAAACACCTTCAAAAAGCCTACTAAGATACAATGAAGGGGAATCAATTAAACAAGATAAAAGTGAGTAAGAAATACCGTCCACCATCATATCAAAATTCTCAAGAAGCCTGCTCACCAGTATGTTGCCCTAATTTCGATATATTAGGTCATTAATGATGGCCAAATGAGCTTTACAAGACCCAATGCAGCTTACTATTTAAATAATGTAAAATTAAGTACGTACTGAAATTTGGATGACAGAGGTTTTACTACCCAGCCTTACACAATGTTCTAGGAAATGGAAACAAAGCTAATGAATGGCACTACATGGTTTTGATGTATAAGACCCAAACATATCACAGTACAGAGTTTTCATCTGGTCAGTCCTAAACTACAGGAATATGAATAGGCTGTTCCACACTGCAATTCAGTGTTATTACTCGTCTCACTCCCCCCTCTCTCTTCTTTTCAAGATTGTCCAATTTTCCTTCCCCTATGCCATGTCATGGCAGTAGGTGTTCATTCTATAGTTTGGCAGAGGAGGCAGCAGAGGGGCGGGGGGTGAGGTTAGGACAGTATGGAAGACATGTTTTTTTCTAGACTTTTTAAAATGGCATTCTAAAAGCATGAAGCCATAAAAATTGGTAGAATAAAATGGAATAACCAAAAGCAACATGTTTCCAAGAAGGGAAGCAACAATACCTTTTCTTAGCATATCAGATTCAACTACACTTGCAATACTGTGTACATCCAGCCACATTAGGACCAAAAAGAAATTAGAGGAAGCTCAAAAGAGAACAAAAATCTCAGATCTGGAAGTAGAGATATCAGAAAAATTAGAAGTGGAATGGACCCATCTCCATTGCCTTGCACCTTGTGTAGTTAATTACACTGTACTCACTTTGCATTTTGTTTAGTCACATTGCACATGAGAGAGGAGACTAAGGACAAATTATGGATAGCTTAGCTAAAATACTAAGACGATATGGTAAGTGAACAGATTAATGGTGGAAATCCGAAAGGAAATGGAGGTGGAGTGAAAGAACTAATGGTATGAAAAGAAAAGTTATTCAGGAAAGATATTTCCTAAAAATGAGATATGAGACTGTGAAAAAGACTCCCTTGGGAAGAGGAAGAAGACCCATTGGTAGTGACAAAGTTAGATTGGACAAGGTGCCAGGAAGTATGCTGAGTGAATAGAATTACTCTGGAAATAAAAGGATTTCAGAGACTAACAGACCTTTTCCATCTTTAATTCTATTTATTAGCCCCATCTTTAAAATTAAAGACTATACTTTTTAAAATTTCATACTAAAACTATACTGATGGAAGAAACGTGTAGAAAAATACAGAATTATTGCTTCAGCTGTATCCTAGAGCAGCTATTATGCACTTGGAAACATTTAGTTGTTTCTATTTTTTAACAGACACAAAATCCATACATAAAACCTAAAATTCTAAGTTCCACACTTTATTGGTATTGATGAATACAAAGACAAGTCCCAGGGCCTCATTAAGATCCTTTGTCATTAGACCACCTGTGATAATTTGGGAATTTGTACGATTTATTAATGATATGTAAGATTATGAACTCTGCATATATTTCCACCACTCCCCTGGTCACTCGAACCCTAACCTGCCACCTGTACACTGGAACTTCCCCTCACCGCCCCCAAGCCCTGCCTCCCTACCCTGTGTGGGGCTGGCATCTCCACTTGCCCCCTGCATGTTCCTCCATACCACACCCCACTTTTTTTTTTTTTTTTTTTTTGACAAAAGTGGGAACTTGTCCCTTTTGCTCATATCAGCTATTCAAGCTGGCTGGGACAGGGCTTAAAAAGGGACTGTCCTAGCCAAAACGGGACATATGGTCACCCTGCCCTTAAGTAAACTTGGATAATGGCACTCTTATTTTTGCTCTCAAATTATAGTTGAAAA
This sequence comes from Mauremys mutica, assembly GCF_020497125.1. Classification (NCBI taxonomy): domain Eukaryota; kingdom Metazoa; phylum Chordata; order Testudines; family Geoemydidae; genus Mauremys; species Mauremys mutica. The sequence continues at coordinate 106,816,275 of NC_059072.1, read as the reverse complement.
TGTTACATTATAACACTGGCATTGTTCTGTTGATATGTTATATTTAATTGAAATTTACACAAATTTCATCTCTATACTTCATAGTTCTCACTGAAGTAATTTAGTTATGTGCTAATATTTTTTCCTTGTAACCCTCAATTGAATAGAATCATAAGTACAGTATTAATAGTTTGTTTTTATTTTGTTTTACATTCAGCAGGTTTGTGAAATTCATATAAAATACTCTATTACTTAAGACTAGTAGTATTTTAAACAGCATTTTCAATTTAGCTCATACATTTCAGTCTAAAACTGCAATAGCACACAATTTGCAAGACTGATTTAAATCAATCTCACACCAAGGATATGAATATCTCCAAGTGAGAACATAAAATAAGGCCCTTGCTAAAATGAAACCATGTTATAAGTTTCACACAAGCGAACACCTAGATGATTAAGAATAAGGAACATACGGCACTTGGAAGCAAACTCCTGAAGGCCTTCAGTATAAATTGTACATGTTTCTTTAAACTACCCCCAATAAATGGTAACCTTCCCCCCACAAAAAAACCCCCAACAAGTCTAATCTCAAGATACGAAGATAACCTCTCACATATTACTTCGTGGTCTACAATGTAGGATTTCTCCTAAAAAGGCACTTATTAGCCCTATTCCCAGTATCATCAACTTGATGCAAAATGCCAAATAGAGAGATGAGTGCTAGATAAATGTGTCTCTTTTGGAAATTTAACACTTATTTCCAGTAGAAGAGGAACTGTTTAAAAGGTTTAGCCTGTGGATAGGGGCCAAGAACTCGAGTTCTAACTCTGATTCTGACACTAAATTGCTATGTGACCTTCAGCAAACTACATTTGGTGGAACCTGAGTCTGAGGTTTAGTACTATGTCTCCAGGACAGGCAGCATAGTTAACATTTGTACATTCTTGTACTTCATTTTTAAAGCAATGTAAACTTTCCCTACCAATTGTAATTTGTGTACTGAAACAGCATGAACAGGCCCCTTCTTCTGAGATGTACACATTTCCTAGTGAGCTGGAGTTGAAAGGCTTTTTTTTTTTTTTTAAATTTTAAATCACCACCACCAGGTCATGAAAGCTTAGTGAGAAGTCTGGGTCCTCTCTGACATTTTGCACCAGTTTGATAAATGGTGTTGCATGCCTTCAATGGAAGATGGGGACAATATTTGCTAGTTCTTCAAATCATTTTCCCCTTTAACCTGCATCAATGCTGTTGCCTTGGTGCAACTTGAACCAGCTACTTTTCATTCACACAGTCATCCCTAGTAGACCCTGTGACATCTTAGCTGTGGCAGTGGCTGCGTGAGTGGTGAATGAAGCACAGTTGAGTGTCATGTCATGTTGTTGGCAGCTGACTTCGTGGCATCTCACATACGATATTAAACAATGAGGGATGGCATGAATCCCTCTGAGACTCCATAAGTAAGTGCATCTGAAGTTCCCCTGGAAAGGAACTACTGGAGCCACTGCAGTGCTATGCCTACATCAGGTAGCTGGATTAGCAACACCTTGCTGTTCACTGTCAGAGGTCCAGTAGTATGAGCATGGAAATTCTGCCTATGTCCATAGCCATAAGGTCATCTTTTAGTGCCATTAGGACAGGCTGTCATGACTGAGTCAACCCTGATTATGTTCGCAAGATATTGGCAGATGACATGCCGTAAGAGCTTGCAAGCTGACTGTTAATTAGGTAAAGGATTAACCAGAGATATCCTCATTTAAAAAAAAAAAGGTCAAAGTACTGGTGTGTTCAAACAATTGAGATAATCTGACCAGTGTTTATTCTAAACAAGTTCTAAACAAGTTATTAAAATGGTTAGTAAATATAAGCATCATTTAGCAAAATTAATTTTGCATTTGCTATAGTACACTACTTCAATACTAAAAAAGCAAACATTTACTGTATACAGAATAAATAAGAAACTTATCTAAGGTATGAGTTATAAAATTGTTTAATCACATGTAGAATAAAACCAACTGCGAATTACTTATGATACTACAGTCTAACAAAGGTCTAGGTTGCCTAAAACAAATGCTCTGGTTTTAAGAATGGTCTCGCCACTTGAAGGAAAGATTCCTGTTGTGCATTTCTGCACAATGCAAAACAGTCATAAGTTTAGGTCAAAATGCCTAAAGAAGCCAAGTTTTCAATTTTCAAAAGCACAAGACATTTTGAAAATGAGGGCAAGGTGATTCTACAGTTTTCATTTCTTTCCCCATCTGAAGCAAACAGGTTAAAAATTTTAAGCCAGCTTTTCTGCCCTTTGGTCTATTTCACTTTTCCCTCTTTTTGAGGAAGACATTCATTTCTCACCTTCCTACTCTAAAATGCTAGCAACATTAATCAAAGAGAGCATCTGTGTGCTTGTGCCCCCCAAAGATGTGCACCGCATGCCCCTTAGAGCAACAAAATGCATCTGCTGTGTACCACAGAAGTGTTGGGGTTCCTCAAGACCTTTTCCACTCAGCTCCCCATGAACTCAGTTGGACTCCAGTCTCGCAATTCAAGTTAATTTATTTGGCATACAGCACTGCGACGCTGAGTTGATCAAACTCAAGCAGAGGGGGTGGTTGTAGGGTGTACCAGACACCCAAAATTACACAGCAAATCTCTTTCTTTATATACACACTTACACATTACACTGAATATACTATATACATTGTAGTACATGTTATGGGATTGGCTTGGTTACTTGGTAGAAACCAATCCCTAAACAGCATGCTTTGTCCACAACACTGTCCATATATAACTTACTCTGTACCTCATCTTTATGTTCCAAACTTATTTCAATCGTTACCAGATTGTCCCACTGGGTGTTCCCTTCATCTTAGCTAGTTCAGATGTGTCCCTTAGCTCACTTACCCATTTACCTATCATAGTTAGCACAAACATTCTGTTTTCAGCCTGCTGATCTATTTACCTTCCTAATCCTGTCTTCTAAGAAATGAAGCCTCCCCCATACTTACTCACCTTAACCCAGCCTATAAGAAGTTATCTTTAGCTTGCAGCACCCAGAGACCCCAGTGGGCTAGGTGCCAACACAATGGGCAGAGTTAATGTCATTTTGAAAGATTCTAGTTTCTAGTGAAAAGTTGTGTCATTACTAGGGAACTCCACTATAAACATTCAGAATGGCAAAAGTTTAAGTGTGCCCAATGTAGTGAGATATACTGAATGATAAGTTAGAGAGGTGTCAAGCCCAAATGGTAACTAAGGTGAAGTCTGTATACATTCTGCTACTTTCCAACACATGGGACAGACATGCTGCAAAAGCTGAGAGCCAAATGGAGTGCTTTTTGAAAACACTCATAACACACTTTTCTGAGATATTGGACTTAGGAAGTTCATGTTACAGTAAAGCTAAGTTACTACTTCACACCACCTCAATCAGGCCAAGAACACACTTCTAGGGAAGATGAACATGACAAAACTTCAAATATAAACACACATTTTGGAAGTGAGTAAAGTGCTAAGATTCTTTACACTATCCAGGTTCTCTACACAGTTTGGTTTTAGCAATGGAAGTAACTAGTAGATAAGGATTAATTTTACTCCAAAGTTACAATATTCAACAACTAAAGGTATTGCTATAGTTCAGCTCCCCTTTGAGGAAACAGCAGCAGGTGGCATTGAAAGATAATGCTGTTTTTAACATAAGCCCTTTAATTGTTGCTGTTGTACAACTGGAAAATGTGCCTATTAAATGTAAGAATAAAACAAGAGTGACATCGTTAAAGCAATAGTAAGACCAAATGCATTTGTCTTTTATACTTTACAAAGCAACTGCACTTCTGTACCAAAACTAATTATTTTTATGTAGAACAATAAAACTGGAGCAAAGTAAAGTGTGGTCAACAGACAAGACTGACAGTGCAGTTTTCAGGACTGGATAGTATCTGAAAGGCTCTGTAGGACTACCTGAACCCTTTGTAGAGTTTAGAATATGAATCTCTACAAATCTGCATGAACTTTGTCACCTGAAAAGTACATGGTCTTAGACAAATCTAGGTTGGAGTTTCTGGATGTACAAATATGAAAATATTTGACATTTTATTTTAAGACTAATTAAATTTGAACTGGATATGATTTGATAACTTAAAATGCCTTGAAATGATATGACAACCTGAAAACACAAGTTATGAAAATTGCAAAATAAATCCCTCAAAGAATACCCTTTTCTAATAAAGAGTACTTTTAGAAAAGTGTCATACTGGTGGGACTAGAGACTCAAATTTTCTGGTGTGACTATGGAGAGGGCTGCTTCCAGGAGAGATTAATCTGTTTTGTACTAAATGCACAACAGCTGAAGATAATGCCTTTGCTGCCCCCAGCACATGGGAAAGCACTATTGGGTAGAGGAACAAAGGGTATGTCTACATGGCGAAAAAACAACCCATGACAGAAGTCTCAGAACCTGGGTCACCTGACTTGGGCTCGCTGCTAAAATTTGCAGTGTAGATATTTGGGCTCGGACTGGAGCCCAGGCTCTAAGAGCTTGTGAAGGCAAAGGATCTCATAGTGCGGGATCCAGCCCAAGCCCAAGATGTCTACACTGCAGTTTTATAACCCGGAAGCCGGAGTCCCCTGAGCCAGAGTCAGCTGACCCAGGGCAGCTATGCTGTGGGTCTTTTAGTGGAGTGTAGTTGTACCCCAAAAGAATACAGTTACCAAGACCGCAACCATTCTGTTTGCATGTTGGAAGGAAACATTAGGGGCAGTAATGGTAGCACATATGCATGTCTAAGAGGGAATTTTTAAATATGTTCAAGGGCAGTAGACTTTCAGGATTCCCATGATGCCATACCAAATTACACTTGTGGTTTGGATGTTAAAACCTGTGGAGTAGGAATTGGAATACTATCAATTCATTTCATACATTTGAGAGTTTTGTCACAATTAATCTGGGCAAGATTAAAGGGATTTAGCAGTGTGCTTTTACAGCTATCCAAATTGACAGTGACACTGACTAAAATGTTTCCTGCACATATAATGTTCTGAGTCAATTTTGCTTAGATTTCAAACAGTTAAATGTTCTTCAAAACTGGAAGGTTAGAATTTTTGGCAAGAAAATCAAACTTTTAAGTTCTGGATGAAACCAAATCCTGAGCTCTTGTTTCTAACTGTGCAGCACCTAAGTAGTGTAAAAGACAATAAAATAAGTTTTCAGGGAAGAAACATTTAGTTTTGTATGTGGGCATAAAAGTATTACTACAATGGAAAGAACACAAATAAAGGATGCCATTTGCTTCCAACAGTAAAGTAGGTTCTGAATATATTAATTTGTATTCCAGACTGAAAACAAGATGTTATATGTAAACAAGCTGAGTCAGAGTTTTAGGTTAGAAGGACCACCAGATCATCTAACCTGACCTCCTGTCTACCACAAGCCACCAACACCATCCCAACACCTGCACACTAAACCCAACCGAAATACTAGAATACACTAGAGATTAACCAAAAGGAACTACAAAACAGGGAAGTTTCTGTCCATCGGACCTTCTGTACCAATTACAGATGTTCCATCTCTGCTCAACAGATGGAGATTTGATTCAGAGTCGAGATTTGCTTCCACCGACTTAAGACGGGCAGTGAATGGGGCTGCTCCCACCCAGCTCCCTGCCGATAGCCCAGCAGCTGCCCGGGATCTGTCTGGACTCTGGATGCGGAACTCCACACCAGGAGCCCGGCTATGGGGAGCTGAGAGCAGGGTGGGAGGACAATACCAAGGCTCCCCGCAGCAAGCCTCTGTGCACAGCACCACAGATCCCCGCAAGGAACCTCCAGGCAGCAGCCCGGCTGGAAGCATGGAGTGGGATGGGGAGCCTGGGGGCAGCCAGGCTCTAGCTGGAGACACCCGCCCATCCTGGTGACAGCCTGGCTTTCTTGTCAATTTCACAGCTCCAGCACAGAGCCATTAAATTGACAAGAATGACAGCCGAGAGTCAATGTAAGTAATGCAGTGTCTACATGGACACTGTCATCCTAACTACACCAACATAAGCCCTACGCCTTTGGTGGAGGTATTATGTCACTGTAGTAGGGCACTTGCAATCAACAGGAGCAAGGCTGTAGTGTGTACACAGACATAATAGCTGCCTTACATTGACCTAACTCTATAGTGCAGGCCAAGCCACAGGAATTGGGACTTTTCCTTCTGAGGAAAAGCACTGCCTCCTCATGCATTAAATTTTAAATGACAAAATAAAGTTCAGGATCCAGTTGAATGAAAGAAGCTGTATCAAAAACCTTAATTGTTATTCTTACCAAGGATTCTTTCATGTCTAAATCGTATGTGAATACCTGGAACCTACAAGACAAAGGGATCTGGGCAATGCTATGTTCTGTGGTGCTACAAGAGTGACCTACTGGAGCTGTCCACAAGCTGAAAGGCAGACTTGCAAAGCAGTACTCCTTGCCCACTCCCTCTGAGTCAGAGTGCAGAGTGTCATTTATTAACTGTGAAGAAAACTTTTATTTAGAGCACTAATATCGTTTGGTATTTATTAACTGCTTTGTAAATTAGTAGTCACCTAGAACAATTACAGACCTGCAAATTCTTTAAGAGTTCTATGAAAAGACTTGCAGTAAGTCCCTTAATTTTAAATATATACATTCTTGGGAAAATGATTTTTTTGAAGTAATAATCCAAATGGCAGTTCAAAAAGATTTAACTTGGCAACAACAGAGCATGTTGCCCCATAAGACTCACTGTGGTACTGAGTCCCCAGACAGATTACATGAAATGCATCAGAGGTGATCTGCTGGAACTCAAGGTGTGAGGATACTTCCTCACCTTCTGGTTAAATCATGGAGTAGCACTGAAGAAAATCAACCTCTTAAAATCTCAGAAGAAGCTGTTATAGTCCCTCAGATAAATTATCTTTTCTTCTGGTTAGATTAAGTGGAGTGGGGAAGAAAAAATAGGTGCTGTCTAACAAGCCTTGAAGAATTTACTGTATTTAATCCTGTCTCATTTCATCCTTAGACTTTTTTGGGGTCAGTACAGTGTTTTCATGCTCAAAAATAAGGGATTTTTGGTGATGGTCTGAACCAAGATTAACTCAAGAAACTGCGTAGGCATTGTCCATACACTTTTGCCAAGGCACTTCAACCTTACAAAGCTGCCGTTATTTGAGCCCTAAGACTTTTTGGGAGTAGAAAGATCTTTGAGAAACTGGGATTCAGCCACATGCCCACATAGAAGGAAAAGGCCAAACTAATTTTCAGTTGAGACCCAACTAGGATTTGAAACTAAGCTTTGATAAGTAAACCTATTGGCTATTAATGAACTTTTATGGACTTCAAAACAAGAGGTTTTCTATTAAATATATGTCAAAGTAGTTAGAAACAGCATTAAGGAGACCAAACTTGCTTGCCAGGGAGTTCGTAAGTGTGCATGTCATGACTAGTGTAACTTTATTTATATGCAAATCTAGAGGATTTACCACACACTTCCTGGCAAAGGAGAAGTACAAAAAAAAATTACCCTCTATTGTAGTGATACTCAGACTGAGGCTCATGAGCCTCAAGTGGTGCTTTAATGTGTCTCCTGTATCTCTTTGCAGCTCATAATATTAAAACACTGATTTAATTATTAACCAATCAAGATGCTTTTACTATGTTATTAACTGACTGTAGTTGATAAAATAATAATACCTGGTCATTTTGCTGTGAGAATATATAATTATTCTCACAGCAAGATGACTAAGTATTTTAGTATTACTTTATATTCTATATAAAAATAATCACTAAATATTTCCCATCATACTGTTAAATATAGTACTACAGTAAATTAAACAATGAATTTACACTACTGTGGCTCTTTTGGGTAACACTGATCACTAATTTTGCTCCTGAACTTTTGAGGTTTGAGTATCACTGCTCTGTTGGAAGGTTATTTTTAAAATTGCATCTCCGGTCATGTCTCAAACTCATTTGAAACTGCAGTCTCACAGTTAATGTTAGTTGCATACTCTGTCACAAAGGTCTTGCTGTGCCACAAAAGAGAGGATTATTTCAGAAGCCCAACTTCCCTTCTAAATGGGTATGACAAAGTGATAATTCATTGCGGAAACCCAAGTATGTTGACCCCCAAATTTTGCACTGCACCGCAGAATGTCAACATTTCACACTCCTACTTTAAAACTTCACATCAGTTATATTACTATCCATTGTTGAGGTATTGGACAGTATAAGACCACAATTGCCTTTTGTTAAAACAGGCAAATACAGTTCTATTTTTCCCTAGATACAACTTTTTCATATCAAAACATTAATTTAGAACATTCTTAGGAGCCTGGCATGAACCAGTGGGACTTGTATCTACTACTCTGATTAGTATTTCCTAGCCAGCTGTGCTTTGCTAACAGTTTTGATGGGAAATAACCAGTATATCAAAGAAATAAAAGAAGTGATTTTGGTAACCCACCATTTTGGTTTTGTACCAGAGAAATTGGCATTCTCCCTCAAACTCTCTTTTACTTTTGTAATGGACAGAAAGGAGTTTGCATACATTTAAATGTCCCCCACCACAAAGTCTAATTTTTGCCACTTAAATCTGTTTTCAAATTGCACAATTAGTTACAAACCGAGGGCTAGAAACACTAAAGAGTTTTGACCCTTAAAGGTTTTAGGGTTAACATAATTCGGAAGGGTTCTCAGCCCTATCTATCAGTAACCTGAAAGAAAATGTACTTTTGTCCCTCAGGTTCAGCTTGGCAACTTCCTGATGGTTTATCAGTGCTTGCGTTTCAAGTGATATCAGACAGGCCTGAACCATCAGAAAAAGACAACTGATCCGAAAACATTTAATGAACCCAATCTGTCAAAATCATGCCTGTAATAGACTGCAGCCAATCACTAAGATTAGTGTGACAGCAACGCCTGAGAACACTCAATCACCTGCAATCTAAAAATTTCCAAAATACACCTCACTTTGTTGAAAGTAATAAATCAAACTGAGCAAATCAATTTCTACTTTTTTGAGGAAAAAAAGTCTGAATAGAAACACAGTAGAGTGTTTCCACTGACGCGAGTTCTAAAGGGCTAAGACTATGAGAAACAGACACCTCTAACTTTTACAGAAGCATGTGGCCTAGGGAAACCATGTAGAAAGGGAACAGAAACCATGCACTTCAGACGAAGTGTCTCAGTGTCGTAAGCCTTACGCGAGAGTTTTATCAGATTTATACTGAATCACTCTCAAATCTCACACTAAATATCAATAGGTTCTTTTGTATTTTATTTTGCACATTAAAGAAATGTGCATGTCTTGTCTCTTGTATAGATTACATATTAATTATTGATTACATTTGACTTTCATATTACATGAAAATGCTTGTACTTGTATAATATCACCATCTTAAGATATATTGATGTATTAAACCAAAAGTTCAAATACCTTAACCATAAGGCCATGCTTCCATAACACATGAAAAACATTTTTGCTCTTCTTAAAAGCTAAGTCCAAAACTACTATAGTAAATTTTGTTCTACATTTTCATTCCCCCAGGAACTTCAGTGCAACTACATTAGGTCAAAGCCTGAGAGAGAATGCTCCCTCAGAAGCAATGTCAGTACTGTTAACGAAATGACCAGACGTTACTCCTGAGGGAATTCTGCACCACTGCACATGTGCGGAATTTATATCCCCTGCAAATGTATTTGTTTTTCTGCATAAAAATGACTTTCTGACAGAGAAGCCACAAGAGTGGTCATGGGACCCTCCCCAGCAGCATGTTTCAGGGGCTCAGGGCAGCTGGCAGAGAGTGGGTCAGACCCAGATCCAGATTTCTCCCCCGGCTGAAGGAAGCTCTGCAAACTCCCCCTCCACCCTGCTTCCTGCGCCCATTGCCCCTCAGCTGCAGTGGGAGGGATCCCAGCACAGGGAGGTGCTCCCCCATTCAGCCAACCCCCGTGCATCCAGATCCTCTCATACCCAGACCCTCTCGCCAAGCCTCACCAACCCGCACTCAGACATCCCCTCCCCAAATGAGCCCCACTTCCCCTGCACCACCCAGAGAAACCACCCGCAGCCAGATCCCCACACCACTGCATCTGGACCCCCCACTAAGCCCCCCACACTCAAACACCCCTGCCAAGCTCTATCCCCCCTACACCCAGACCCCACCTGCAGAGCCCTAACCACCTTCACCTGAACCCCCCTCATAAAGTCCCATTACCCACTGCCCCCAGACTCCCCCCCACCTGCCCCCAACAAGCCCCTGGGCATCTAGGATCCCCCTGCACCCAGATTGCCCCACAGAGAACCCTCTCAACACACACCTAGATCCCCCAACACTAAGCCCCTCCACACTTGGATCCTGCCTTTCTGAGCCTACCTGCCCACACCTGGTGCATCTGGCATAAAGGGGAGGGCCCTGGGGTGTTTCTGGGGGAGGCCCAGTCCTTGTGTTGTGTCAGCGGTGAGGCTGCACCCAACCCTGAGACCGTGTCCCGGGGGGAAGTGAACAATGATCTCCTACCTCTGTGCAGCCAGTGGCCTGTGCTCCCCAATGCCATGCTGGAGCCTCCATATTTATTTGACAAAAGAAATTCGCAAAATTTTTCAGAATTTTAAATATTGTGCGCCTAATTTTTATTTTTTTGGCACAGAATGCCCTCAGGAATAAGCAGCAGCAACCATAGCAGCATTAAAAGCGGCATATTTGACTAATTTCAGGCTACATCTTTTTGCTCCCAGAAAGTTCTACTTATACTCCACTTGAAATTCCACTGAGCATTTCAAGTCCATAAAGATATAAGTTCACCAAAATTTCAAGTGTGTCGTTTACTGATGGTTATTCTCCAAGGCCAATCAAATGCTGCAAAATTGCTTTTCCATTCTTACCAGGGCCAACACACAATTCCAGAGATTGCTTAAACTTTATGCATATGAATAGATTCTAATAAGAAACAATGTAGAGTTAAGGATGTATGCACTCAATGCTCTATTCTCTTTGTATCTTTCCAGAATATGGGAATTCAACACTCAATGCTTAAACGTTAGAAACCAAGAAATGCAAAGTTAAGACACCATTTTCCCCACACCAACTGGCAACCTGAACTCTGTTTACAAAGTTTCTTGGTGAATTTTACAGATGATCAGAAGGCAATTCCCCACCTGTCCAAGCCCTGGAAGTAACTCCCCTCCTGAAAGTAGGGCCTGTCTGAGGAGCCTGTCAGACAAGTAATTCCACTACTGGTAATCTTCAGATAGATCATAGTCAGGGGAATCAGAGAAGCCAGATTTGGCACTTCAGCTCCTGTAACAGTTTTAAGTAAACTGGAAGGGGAGTGGAAGCTGAGGACTTCCTGTTAACTGTCTCAGAAACAGCTATTATTGTGACTCAGGCAGCATGCCAAGCCTGGTGAATCACAGCTGGTTAGCTAGTTGGAGCTGCTGCAAATGCAGCCAGAAGTGCCTGAAATCAGCTCTGCCTCCCTGCCACCTCTCCCTTCCCAAAACACATCAGGGACCAGGAGTGCTGGTAGGGAAAGAGTTTTCAGTTCTGTTCCTCTTGCAGCAGCTCAGGGTGTGGTTCATCAGCTAAGATATTTCCTATAAAAGGAAAATATAAATAATTAAATATGTAATTTAAGGGACAAGACATTTACTTCGCTTGAATTTTAAAAAAAGAAACCAAAAGGCTCTAGTGATTTTGTAGTGTCTAAATGGATAGAACAAGAGTACTAGTGGCACCTTAGAGACTAACAAATTTATTACAGCATGAGCTTTTGTGAGCTACAGCTCACTTCTTCGGATGCATAGAATGGAACACACAGACAGGAGATATTTATACATACAGAGAACATGAAAAGGTGGAAGTATGCATACCAACAGGAAGAGTCTAATCAATTGAGATGAGCTATCATCAGCAGGAGAAAAAAAACTTTTCAAGTGATAATTAAGATGACCCATAGAAGGTGTGAGGAGAACTTAACATAGGGAAATAGATTCAATTAGTGTAATGACCCAACCATTCCCAGTCTCTGTTTAGGCCTGAGTTAATTGTGTCTAATTTGCATATTAATTCAAGTTCAGCAGTCTCTCTTTGGAGTCTGTTTTTGAAGTTTTTTTTGTTGCAAAATTGCTACCTTCAAGTCTGTCACTGAGAGGTTAGAGAGGCTGAAGTGTTCTCCCACTGGTTTTTGAATGTTATGATTCCTGATGTCAGATGTGTGTCCATTTATTCTTTTGCGTAGAGACTGTCCGGTTTGGCCAATGTACATGGCAGAGGGGCATTGCTGGCACATGATGGCATATATCACATTGGTAGATGTGCAGGTGAATGAGCCCCTGATGGCATGGCTGATGTGATTAGGTCCTATGATGGTGTCACTTGAATAGATATGTGGACAGAGCTGGCATCGGGCTTTGTTGCAAGGATAGGTTCCTGGGTTAGTGTTTATGTTGTATGGTGTGCGGTTGCTGGTGAGTATTTGCTTCAGGTTGAGAGGCTGTCTATAAGCGAGGACTGGCCTGTCTCCCAAGATCTGTGAGAGTGAGGGATCATCTTTAAGGATAGGTTGTATATCTTTGATGATGCGCTGGAGAGGTTTTAGTTGGGGGCTGTAGGTGATGGCTAGTGGCGTTCTGTTATTTTCTTTGTTGGGCCTGTCCTGTAGTAGGTGGCTTCTGGGTACTCTTCTGGCTCTGTCAATCTGTTTTTTCACTTCAGCAGGTGGGTACTGTAGTTTTAAGAATGCTTGATAGAGATCTTGTAGGTGTTTATCTCTGTCTGAGGGATTGGAGCAAATACGGTTGTATCTTAGAGCTTGGCTGTAGACAATGGATCGTGTGGTGTGTCCTGGATGGAAGCTGGAGGCATGTAGGTAAGTATAGCGGTCAGTGGGTTTCCGATATAGGGTGGTGTTTATGTGACCATCGCTTATTAGCACAGTAGTGCCAAGGAAATGGACCGCTTGTGTGGATTGATCTAGGCTGAGGTTGATGGTGGGATGGAAATTGTTAAAATCAAGGTGGAATTCCTCGAGGGCTTCTTTTCCATGAGTCCAGATGATGAAGATGTCATCAATGTAGTGCAAGTAGAGTAGGGGCGTTAGGGAATGAGAGCTAAGGAAGCGTTGTTCTAAGTCAGCCATAAAGATGTTGGCATAGATATCCATGGATAGAGCCCTTCACAGATATCCGTGGATTTGCAGGGCTCTATGGGATTCTGATAAGGGCAATGGACCTTCTGAGGCCCTTCACATCTCAAATTTGATGAGGATGATTGCCTTCTAATCTTGCTTAGAATCTCCACCTCCACCAACAGTTGCAGCAGGGAGGTTACTGAAGACTCAGGGCTAAGAGAGCCGAGTTCCAGGAACACTACAGAAGGGGCCCCTTGACTGCACCTCCAATATTGCTTACCCATCTGTCCCCTCCCCTCTTTCCTCCAACCACTTCCCCCAGTCAGATGAACCCAATGTTGGTGACACTGTAGTTTGATTAACAGTGAAGTATTAAAAACCAATTGGTCCAGAATTTTTTTGTCCAGAACTTTTTTGTCCTGCAATTTCAAGAGGCTGTCAACATTTTTGCAGTTACAATCTCATCTTGATGGATCACAGCTTGAAAGCTTCTTGCTTCAATGGACCTTAACTACTTCTATACATTTAGTAGCCTATGTGAATAAGTTGTGCCTAAATGCTTTTACTGCTTCCAAATAGAGTAATCTTTAAAACTGTGTTTTTATGCTCTGTGTAAGAGCAAACAGTTTTCCTGCATGAGTTAAATCATTCTCCTCCAGAATTTTTAAAGCTTTCAATTACTGTAGGTCACCTTGACTAAGCTTAACTTTCTTCTTTATAACTGCACTTTCATACTAGCATACATTTTGCACTCACTCTTTGAACAGTTCTTGGTGCACAGAATGTACTCTAACCAAGGTCTTCTCAGAGTCTTATATAAAAAGTAATGTATTGACACAGTAAAAATCTCAGGTTTTAAACAAAATCTTTAGTATCCACATACTGCAGCAAGTGGTAGGAAATTAATTGGCCTGGGGGCATTTATGGTTCACATGCTTCAGCACCTTTTCACTTACAAGATACTTCTTAGTTATTATTCACTTGGATTCCTTATTCTGGTTTAATTACCATAATTCAGTTACAGGTATGAAAGTGATCTATATTCTTCTTGCTTCACTAAACTGTTAAGTCCCTTTACTTATATCAACTATCCACTTAGACACATTATTAAAAGCAAAAATATTAAAGTTATGCAATGTTAAGGTAGCACAGCTCAGAGCAAAGAAGTCATGAAGTGCGTAAGTGAACATTTTAGAATTTCCACATCTTGAATAAAAATAAACATTATTTAACAAGGTAGTTAAGTTCTGATCCTTTCCCCTCCAATTTTGTATTTGACATTGAATGTGTGTGGAGAAAGGGGTAGGGCATATTGAGTTCTAGGAATTGAGTCAACTGGGTTTCAAAAAAATCAAGCAACAGAAGAGATCTTTTCAATCTGAACAGGCAACAGTAACTAAAATGTAGCATGCTGAGACAGTGGAGGGTGCAGTTAAAATAGTATCTTTCGTAGCTGCAGGGTTACTAAATTTATGGAGAACTGGTCCAGAAGGCAAATCTGTCACTGTTGTTTACCAGTCCTGCTACAAGTTTACTGGTCTTCCAGCTGACATTTATACTATTCTGGAAGAATCATCACCCATTAGGGTTATCTGGGACAGTATCAATTCTACCCCGAGTCTTCAAAGGTCTTCACGTTTTATCCCTTTTGTAAAGTAGTGGTAAATAGAGGGTCAAAAATCCTATTTTGTGATAAAAATATTCAGTATTAGAAATTACTTAGAAGAAAAAGATAGAAACACTGAGTACTGCTGCTGTTTCCTCCCAGCCTTGATGCATGAAAGCAGGGCTGCCCAGAGGATTCAGGGGGCCTGAGGCAAAGCAATTTTGGGGGCCCCTTCCATTAAAAAAAGTTGCAATACTATAGAATACTATATTCTCGTGGGGGCCCCTGTGGGGCCCAGGGCCTGAGGCAAATTGCCCCACTTCCCCCTCCCCCCCGGGGCAGCCCTGCATGAAAGTCTGTACTTGAGCAGCTGGGAGATCAATCTTTCAGCTGGGACCTAACTGCCTTCAGCTCAACCAAGGAAAAGGAATCAGTTAATTACATAGGTTTACCAGACAGAACATTTTCACAAAAAATGAATCTATGTTCAAGCAGACAGCTGAAAAAGAGGCCCTCCACCTCAAAAGCTAACCTTATTTCTATTTCCCACAAAACAACAACAGGTTCTGAACGCCACTTGTATAGCTACCTATTGGCCACTTATATCAAATGTTCTGTCAAAGCTATGAAGATAGGGTAGAATGGATTCCCTCCCATTGTGGAGAAAAAAAAAAAACACACACACTAAATCTATGTCTTTACTATATTTGGAACTATGAAACCTCTTACTTTCTTTCTGCAACATTACTTCACTATATTTGCAGAGGCAGTTAAATACAACTCCAGCTCAGAATCCTGAACGGTCTGATGGTAGGGACACAGGGGAATCAATATCAAAGGATCTCTTTTGCAGGAGGAAATATTACACAACCAAAATAAAAGTTGATTTTGTAATGAACGTGACAGTCTTGGTTTAGCCACATACAAAAGTATAAAGCTAAGCAGACAGTCCTCTGTGGGCTTTGATGTGAAGTCTTTTAGAAGTGTTTCAAAATAAACTTAAAGCACACAGTGTCAGATCCAGCCATCAAGCTGGAAACTCTGCTTTGCACACGCTAAACCCCATTATGAAGGAGTCTCTCCCATTTCACAACTCCTATATATTCTTGATTCTCTGCCTGATCTATATATAGCCTGTTAAATGGCCTTCCATCCTCCAGTCATTTTTCAAAATATAAATTATTTAGCTTTAAGTTAGTCACATGCAGACTTTACTACATTAAGATCGTTTCACAGTTTAAGTAACTACACTTCAAGATCATGTGCAATTCAGACCATGGAACAGACAAAGCATGGCAATGTCACTTGGATGAGGGTCCTAAGGTGTTTAATACATTGAACAGGTCTGTCTTATCACGGAGAACACCGCCTCAGACATTTAACTGATCTGGTCAGAAAATTCAACTACAGCTGAGTCCCAGTAAATGCAACATTTGAATCGACTGGTATTGGCTAATTGAGGGAAGTGGGAACAGTGGCAACACTAAATTCTGCCTGAGGAACTAGAAAACTGGTGCTACTTTCCCTGAATTACTCAGTTGCCTTGGGCTTGTTTATTAGAATGTAAGCATTTCAAACAGAAACAGCCAGAAAAATCTGAGGCGGATTCTGTGTATTAGAAAGCACACTATTTAAGACATTTGGTCATAAAATATTAAGTTCTTTTAAGTCATGAGCTAACACTGGCTGATGAAAACCAGTGTCTCCATTGTGTTTGGCAAAACACAGCCCAGTAAGCTTTGATGAATGAGTTTCATGGTAAACTTGCTGTTTACACAAAGGTGGTACTGCAGATTTGTAATTAATCTGGAGGTACACATACAAGGTTGTAACAGCATCATGGTCATATCCAGTTTTTAGGTTATCTGTCACTGTGTAAGAACTGGTTGACATTTGTCTTCAGGACTCTAAGCATATAGTCAGAACTCTATCATACACCAGGTGGACAGTGATATATTTATGAAAAAGCCTGACTCAGACAACAACGAGGGTCAATGTTTAACTTGGATAAAATGCACCTGAAACTTTTGGCTAATTAAGGAAAATCTCACAGCCCTTCCAGAATCATAGTAATGCAGGGCTGGAAGGGACCTCAAAAAGTCATCATGATTCCTGCCTCAGCTCAGGCTGGACAAGTAAATCTAGACCATCCCTGAGAGGTTTTTGTCCAACCTGTTCTTAAAAATCCCCATTGATGAGGCTTCCACAACCTACTTTGGAAGTCTATTTCAGAGACCAACTACCCTTTAGTCAGAAAGTTTTCCCAATATCTAACCTAAAAGTCTCCCTTGCTGAAGATTAAGCCGAGTACTTCTTGTCCTATCTTTAGAGAACATGGAGGTCAATCAATCACAATCCTCTTTAGAGCAGCCCTTAACATATTTGAAGACTTATCAGATTCCCCCCTCATTCTCCTTTTCTCAAAAAGGAACATCCCCAGCTTTTAATTCTCTCTCATAGGTCAAGTTTTTGAAATTTTATTATTTTTGTTGCTCTCCTCTGGACTGGACACAATACTCCAGCTGAGGTCTCATCTGTGCCAAGTAGAGTGGGACAATTACCTTCCACATCTCATATACAACTTTCCTGTCAATACACTTCAGAATAATATGAGCCTTTTTCACAACTGCATCATACTGATGACTCAAATTGCAAATGACTATAAACCACCAGATCCTTTTTAGCAGTACTGCCCCCTAGCTAGTTAGTCCCCATTTTGCAGTTGGGTATTTGATTTTTCTTTCCTAAGAATAGTACTTTGCACTTGTTTTTAATGAATTTCATCTTGTTGAATTCAAATTAATCCTCCAATTTGCCACAGTTGTTTTGAATTCTAATCCTGTCCTCTGAAGTGCTTGCAACCCCTCCCAGATTTGTGTCTTCTGAAGATTTTAAGGATACTCTCCACTCCATCATCCAAGTCTAATGAAAATATTGAATAGTAGCAGACCCAGGACTGAACCCTGCAGAACCCCAATAGAGATGTTCTCCCAGTTTGACAGCGAACCATTGATAACTACTCCGAGTACCATCTTTCAACCTGTTGTACAGCCACCTTATAAAAATCGACAAAGAGTCCTGTGGAACCTTATAGACTAACAGAAGTATTGGGTATTCTGACGAAGTGGGTATTCACCCACGAAAGCTTATGCTCCAATACTTCTGTTACTCTATATGGTGCCACAGGACTCTGTCGCTTTTTACAGATCCAGACTAACACGGCTACCCCTCTGATACCCACTTTATAGTAATTTCATCTAGACTGCATTTCCCTAAGTTGTATATGAGAAGTGCTATAGTACTTCACCACATCAGAACAGTTTAAAAAGGAAATTAACTTGGCAGAACTACTGTGATAAAAACCAAAGACATGTAGTCTTAATATTCATGTACTCTTTTAGAATTCATATTGCATGAGCTGTGATCATACTAAATTTTTTCATTTCCAGTAGTTACTTTACCTTTTCTTGGAAATAAAGCAGTTGGTAATCTAAATTAGAAGCAATATATATTCCAAGCAGAATCCTTTAAAACTTGTTTTTAATTAGTTTGTGAATAACCCATTAAGAGTTCTACTGCCTGGGCCAGGGAAGTCCTAACCATAATAGTTTGGCCTATATACACACACATGGAGAATTTACAATGTTAAATTGAAATTTACTTCTGAGGGCATTCTGCACCAAAAAATTACAAATTCTGCAAGCTTTAATTGTCACTAAATAAATGCACAGGCTCTAGCATGGCAGTGTGGAGCAGAGGCCACTGGTTGTACAAAGGTGGGAGATCACTCTGCAGCCTCCCCACCCCACAATACAGACTCAGTGGTGAGACTGCACCCAACCCTGACACAGCACAAGGTCTGGGCTCACCCCAGAAACACCCTGGGGCCCTGTCCCTCTGAGCCAGGTGCACCAGGTGTGGGGCAGGCAGGATTCAAGTGTGCAGGGGCTCAGTGAGAGGGATCCAGGTGTGGGGTGAGAGGATTCTATGTGGGATAATCTGGGTGCAGGCAGCTCAGTGGAAGGAGGTCTAGGTGTGGGGGCGGGAATGTGGATGCACAGAGGCTTGGGGGGACGGGGAGTTCCAGCTGTAGGGGCAATGGGACTCTACTGGGGCTTCCAGGTGAAAGCGGTTGGGTATCAGCAGAGGGGATGCTTGGTGGGGTGGTGGTCAGGGTGCAGCTATTTGTAGGTGAGTGGTGTGAGGATCTGGCTGTGGGTGCTAAGGGTGCTGCAGGGGCTGAGGCTTGTCAGGGTGGGGGGTATGAGTGCAGAGAGCTCAGTGGGGGCGGTGGTCTGGGTGCAGGGGTGGGGTTCTGGGTACAGAGGGGCTCTAGATGCAGGGGTTGAGATTCAGTAGGGCGAGTTTGGGTATGGAGGGCTGGGGGGTTCTGGGTTTATGAGGTGATACTTGGCAGGGGTGTCTGGGTATGAGGGGGTCTGGATGCATGGGGGTTGGGTGGATGGGGGAGCAGGTCCCTGTAGTGAGCCCTACCCCCGCAGCAGAGGAGCAATGGAGGCAGGAAGCAGGAGAGGATGCTGAGCTTCCTGAAGCTGGGGGAGGTTTTTTTTTGGGGGGGGGGGGGTGTCTGACATAGCCACTCTTGCAGGCGAAGTGGAAATCCCGTCCTCCTCTGGCTCCAGCTCAGCAGGGACTAGCAGCTGATCCTGGCTCAGGGTAGGAGCCACTGGGTGGGATGTCCCTAGCCTTGCGGTGATTTACCTCTCTGCCGGCTGTCCTGGGTGCCTGAAACGATGTACCTGGACAGCGTGGGAGTGGTGAATAACTGCTCTTACAGCTTTCCTATGCTTCCCTGTCAGAAAGTCATTTTTCTGCAGGAAAGCAAAGAAATCTGTGGGGGACATGAATTCTGTGCACAAGCAGTGGCACAGATTTCCCCCAAGAGTAGAAATTTTATAGTGAGATGCTGCAGATAAGCATTAAGCAAAATTATCAACAAGGGTATGCGGTGGGATAAAGATTAAAAAAAAATATATATATATATATGCCGCTGGGTGCACAGAAACACAGGAGCTTGGATTCCTGAATGGAAGGTCCATTCAGATTGCCTGTTTGGAACTCTGGGGGTTTTGAATTTGAAGGATTGTCAGTTGGTTCCTGAAGAAGATGGATCACAGAGCGAGTGGGGAGCTGGACTGTGATCAGGAAAGAAAGCACTGCTGGGCTCTTATAAGATTAGGCTTTCCCTAGTGGAGTAAATAGTAGAAGGTTAGTGAAAGCTATTGTGTTTAATCAAAGTAATTACAAATTTCAAATCCAGACGTTGAAGGTGGAATTAACTGGTGGGGTTTTGAAGAGACCTGCAGGGCCCTCAAAGTAGAGTTAGGAAAAGCAGCTAAGATCTCCTGATATTTTACAGGCATGTGCCCTGAGAGAAAGCTAAAGGGTAAAAGGTTGAACAAGTGTTGAACAAGGTATTCACCAGAAAGGGGGAGATCATAATAGCACTGTATTTTGAGATTTCATTCATTAAGTTAGTATCAGGAATACACTTAAATGCATAAATTAAGATTGCTCCAATAGTTTCTGAAAGTGCATCAGTTCTGTAATAAAGTTACAGCAACTGCAGAATGTCAGCAAAAAGACTAAGCCTGACAGTACATCTACACTTACAAGTCATTCAACTGAGAAAGTTGTACTCCATTTTGACAGTGATCTTAAAGGTTCAGTAAAATCACTTCTCATTATAACTAAATTCTACTGACGAAACAGATTTTCTATTTCTATTGCAACCAATACAGACTGTGGGGTTCTGGATAACAATGGCCAAATAAGAATAGGGAGATCAAAAGACATTTCAGAATTAAAAATAGTTAGAAAAGGGAAATTTTTTAAACAGGACTTTTCCCCGGTCACCCTTTCAACAAATATGCTGGACTCTGAAAAAGCAACCTAGTGTTGCATCTACCAAAATACAGAATGCCAAATGGTAGTCTTACATAAAATGAGCAGACATAAGCACTCTTTTTTTTACCTGCTCACTTGGCCCACATGCAGCAAGTCAGCAGCAGCAGCACCAAATGGTGGTTTCTGCATAATGAAGTGCCAGGCACTGGCCTGATGACATGTATGACTATCCTGTTCAGTTATTTTGAACGTACTTGGTCCACCTTATTATTGTTAAAGTCAGAGTACTGAACTTCATCAATGGGCAAGTTATAAGAGCTAGTACTGGGTAAACATTTAAGTCTCACCTTTGACAGAAGCAATTTCACACAAGTGACATGACCCTCATAGACTGCTGATAGGAGTGGTGTGATATGATGTTTATCTGGAGCCTGTAAAGACAGGAACCAAGACAATTATTGAAGCACAAGTTCACACTTTATTTAAAAAGGTTACACTTCAGCCTTTATGGTATGTACACTAGTTTTTACTACACCGCTACCTCGATATAACACGAATTTGGATATAATGCGGTAGAGCAGTGCTCCAGGGGGGCAAGGCTGCGCACTCCGGTGGATCAAAGCAAGTTCAATATAACACGGTTTCACCAATAACGCGGTAAGATTTTTTGGCTCCCAAGGACAGCGTTATATCGAGGTAGAGGTGTATAATGAAAAAGCCCATTTTTCAATGCACCCACCCTCCTGAACAAAACAAACCAAAAAAAAGCCAGGAATTTCAAAGTTATTGTTTTAAAGAGATTTTCCTGTTGCAGACTGATAACCTTCTGGGAAGCTTTCTTGGCTCATATCTCTACAACAGCTTGCCTACAAAACATGAAGTTTGTTTTATTTGCCTTGCTGGAAAGTCTGTTTAGTTTAGTTTTTTTTCCCTGGGGTGGAAGGGGAATAATTAAAGCTATATTAATGCCATACTATACAGAATAGCTACAGGTTCAGAGCAAGATTTAACAACGAAAAGGAAAGCAGAAGAGAGAACACAAGTGAAAAGGAAGTGTCCACCTCTCCCCAATGCAAGGAAGCAAAGAAGAGAGACTTGTAAGTTAAGTCCTTAACTGGTCAATTACAAAACAACTTTCTAAAGTTTGGGGGTTTTAAAGTGTGCAGAATTATTGAAGTGTACTGTTTACAGGTTCTAGCTGTAGTCCTCACAAACCTCTGGGTGAATAGGAGAGAAAAGTTTGCCTTAGCTGCCACTCTGTCATAACTTAAGTTTAAAAAAGAATCTTCTCCCAATATAGCAATGTATAACAACTTCACAGTATCTTAAACTCTCAAAAAGGGTGACTGCTGAATCCTGGTTTTCACTGACCAGACTTAATCTGTATTTTTAATGGAAACTAGGAAACACTGCACTGTGAGTAATTTACATGCTACAAAATGAATATGTAAATGTCAGTTTAAGCTTCAAGCCTGTTTTGTTCTTAAAACCTTTCACTCAGTGATCTCTCAATTACATGAAATTGATATATTTCATTTGATACATTTGCCTCAGTCTTTCACAATGAGTCTTCCACAAAAAGCTCTTTACACATCTAACTCAAACAATTACACAAGGCACACAACATAAGTCAAAGTCTTCCTGCAATTTCCTAAACATACATTAATATCAGCTCCTTTTAATAGCAGAAATTCCAGAATCTCAAGCTGCCCACAATCTGCTGCATAGTGAAGAGGTTTCCTCCCACCTTCCAGTGTCCGGTTGACATCTTCACCCTTATTAAAAAACAAAGTAAAACGTGTTAGATTTCCTTATTTATGCAATATCCTTTACAATAGAAACAGAAGGTCCAACATCTCAGATACACTGAACAATTCACCTGCCTCCAACCCCGCAAACATTAAGTTACCACTCAAGAAAAAACCCAAGAGACGGGGGTCCTTCCACTTTTTCAGATGTAGACAACATTCCAGAGATTAAATTGCCTTGCAGTCTACCTCCCCTCTTGTGATTGAACAACATTTATATGTCAAATACACCAATTACTTAATTGGGGAGTTAAGTATTGAGTATTTTTAGACATACTTAATCCAATAAACGTTTGTTTTCTGAAGATAGTCTCACATTTTATCTCCCCCATCTCCCTTTGCTCCCCTCCCTCTGCACATATTTTCATGCAGCTCGATTCCCTTTTCCTATAAGCCAACTGTGCAGCCTTCTAACCCTACTGCACATGCTGCTTAGCTGCCTCATTTTCTCCTCCTCTGGGCATTCTTCTGTTGGTGGATGGCAGCTACAGTAACAGCAAGAATGGCTCTTATTTCCACCCCCTTTTCCTTTCATATGGCAGCTGCCATACCAATCACCCCCACTAACCAATAGAGATAGCGAGGCTAACTTGTTCTGCTTGCTTCTAGAAGCTTTTACAGGTCTCTTTACAATGAGGAGCCTGGACTCCTTTAGAAGAGAGCCAGCATGATATGATCAGCACCCATCTAAAATCTAAATGGCAGTTTTTGAAGTCTTTCATTTTCTGTAAACTTAAGGAAGTACTGAAAACAGCCAACCAAATCAGGATTAATCAATGCCCTTCCTTTAACAGGACCAAGGTAAGTATTCACCCGTGAATTCACTAGATAAACTCAAATAAACTAATTATTGCAATATACCAGCTGTATTTCCCTCAGCCAATATACACCATTCAAAATAAAACCAGGTCATTGTCACCTAGCAACAACTGAAAGCTTTAGACTCTGAACACTGACAGGTGTCATGTGTTAAGTGAATTAGTGTGCATATGAATTTAGCACTTGAGGGAAGATGCTGGTTTTTACAGCCTTGCTGCAAATGTCCATCAGGTGTTCACAAAAAGATACTTCAAAAGCAGCAGCAATTCAAGGTTCCATCAAAATTCCCTGCCCGTCTACTCCCACCATGCAAATCTCATGAAGTTCACAAAAGCATGCCCCAACTTGCTCCGCTTCCAGCAGAAGGCTACTGGACCTCATCACCACCACCACACTGGCCTGGGAGTTCCAGAGATCAAGTTAAACATTGCTTTGTCACTAATTTGAAGCTGTATTTAAATTCACAAACTCAAATATTAACTAAAATTTTGGTTCTGTACATTAACTCTCATTCATGGGGAGTCCAGCAAACAAAATTCTCACTCTTGGGCAGTTTTGGTTACAGAGTGGCAAACAAAAGAGTTGTCTGAAAAAAACTATTTTTAGAGAGTTATTTCTGAACCCTTTGCAAATTTGCTTGGAATTTGGTAAAAAGTTCTACTTCTGTCCCAGTTTGCCCATTTTAAGGCCAACAGAATTTGTAAATTTTAAAAGAAGGCCAAAATTGGGCTTGTAATGGAACCAGTTGCAACCTTACCTATGGACACCTGATGCTGTGCCATAATTACATGTTTCCAGAATACTCCAGCTGTATCTTCAGGCACTCTAAACTAATTATTGAGTATAAAGTGCACTCTTACTTTATCCATAAACAAAGTACAAGACAAGGATATTTTCTTCTCCCTTATCTTTCCCTTGGAAAGCTTAGGCAACTAGCTTCATGGATAATCATTACCCTGGATATGTCAAGGGCTTAGTAAATTCCATAGTTAATACAAATTAGCCACACTGCTACCAGTTTTGGGTAGCTCAGCATAAATATTCATGGTCAAAGGTATGCAAATAACTAGGATCCTCCAAAACAGAGAAAGTTAAGCTCTCTCCATTCACCTCTATCTCTCTCTCCCATTCCCTTATAAAACAATGTAGTGAATGGCTTTATATTTTTGGTAGTAACTTTGTATTTGGAGTAACTTTGGAAGAGGCTAATTTGGGATAAGACACTTTTTACTGGAATGAAAACTTCTAACCATGTAGTTAACCAGGAACAAATAATCCGATAACTCCACTTTGTGGGCGAACACTAGATTAGAGCTGATATTACCCACATCAATTTAACTATCAATGGTAGCACAAATTGTACATTGTTGTACCACACCCTCAACTTGTAATAACCTGCTGCATATTGACTTGTCTCTACCTTAATATTTATTGATGATTTATACACAAGTATAACCAACTCAAATGCACTAAACAATTTTGTTGATGCACAATAGCAATAAAACCACTCACCAATGTCAATACATGACTCACCTTAATCAGATCTGCTCCTTTTATATATTCATACACTTTTCAGAGAAATTGGTAAACCCGCTGGAAAAAGTTCTGAGTAAAATTGTTCTTCTGGTACAAGAATTAGGAGAACTTCATAAGCAACTTGTCAATATAAGGTTATTAAAACCTTGGTAACCTTTTAAAATTATATTAATATTCAACATTTTATAGTTGAAGTCCTCTGTCCTTCATTGTGCCCCTCCCTTCCCTGACAGGACTCCTGAAAGCCTCAGTTCAAAACTTAACCACAAATCAAGTTCTTTCAACAATCATTCCAATTTTTCAAAATTAACAGGCCTCATTTTAGAGTTCTCCATTCTTTGAGAACAGTAGTCAGCAGGTTTCTGGAATGTGGCAATTCATTATCAATATTTCAGATTGTTTATTCATTGACAAAAATGTGGCCAACAGTATGCTTATTAAAACTGTTTAATAATACATCCCTGAGGGGGAAAATAAGTCAGGTTAGGCTGAGATTTCAGCTTTGGACAAAGTTCTGAACTGTACTAGGCAGTTTGGGAATTTATCAATTCCAGCCCCCATTATTTTCATTTGAAAAGCTCCCAGGACAGGCTTGTAGTATCTGCGCTTGAATAATTTTCTGATTAAGTCCAATCATTTAATTTGATTCTTCAATTCTTTTGCAGCTCAAATTGTAGAAGTGAATTAGATTTTATTGTCTTTGTCCCTACAATTCACTATGACATCAGCCCATTAAGAAGGCACGAGTAAGTTCAGTGATAAATTATAAATTCCAAGTCACACAATTAAGTGATAATTTAAAAGCTCATTATTTTCCTGCTAGCCTACTAAACCACACTAGACTAGTATCTTTCCATTCTGGCTCAGTGCCCTTTAAAAGTCACCAAGATGCAACTAAAAGACTGTTTGTTTATCTGGAAGCTGTGATCTTGAATAAAACTGTAAAGAAATGTTTTAACACCAACATCCAACCCCTCCTGAAGTAATTAAAGGATATATTTTTTGGATTCTGGGTTGCCTGTTCAAATCCTAAAAAGCAGTGTAACTTCACTTCCACATACCACCTCTTCCATTTCTCACTAATACCATCAGATGCAACAAGATCCCTGGTGACAGGAAGGGCATAATTTAGATTACTGGATAGACTAGTCCTTTCAAGGAAAGTAATATGACTTCACTGATTTACACTCAGAGTAAGAACAGTTTTTTTCCCCCTTAATTTAAATGACTTCCCTACAGAAAGGAATTTGAGAGGAAATAAACTGGGTAATAAATTCCAATTGATATGTTTCCCAAAAGTTCCCAATCAAGATTAGAGAATTTATTTTAAATCTTCTCCACAGATCTCTGTTTAATCAGATAGATATTCCCTGAAGTAAAATTTCAAGGAAAGCTTTCAGTGCTAAACACTGCATTTGAATTGTATTTCCAACTCCTTTTCTACTCTCAGCTGGTGACTGTATCAAGAAGGCCAAGGGGCAGTAATATTGGTAAATATTGGATGAACTTTGGACATTTGATTTTAAAATTGGCACCTAAAAAACTTTGAGATCTCTAATGTAAAAGCTAAGTAAGAAACCCCGAGTATTTCAAACATTTGATTAGGGTGCACTTGTCCAACAGGAACTATAAGAAATAAATTAAAGCTACAGGTGATATCAAAATGTTTTTTCCTCTGCCATTTCTCTGAATTCCCAGTTATACATTAGTGGGTTTTATGCAATATATTACGGTATATATACAAATCTTATGATTGTTTCTATTAGTACAGCAAAGAACTACAAATCATATTCCCCCTTGACCGAGCATGAGAGAAACAAAGACATTTATTGATGACAAATTTAGACTTGGAGTGGAGTAGCAGCAAATGTGGAATTTTGTATGTTGAAAATGTGGTGCAGCCAGTCTGCAGTGTACAGCGGGTGCAGGAATGATGACGCGTGGGTGAGAGAGTAGAGGGTACATCTGGCGTCTTAGTTTTGTTTTATTGTAGGATATTAGTAGGCTCCCCGCCCCATACCAAGGGGGCGGTCACACATGCCAGCTACAAAAGAATAAATCAATTTTGCCTAAAAACGGGATCTGTCACCTACACAGCATTCACAAATGTGAATAAAAAAAACTCATGTCCTGTGGTGGAACTTGGCACCTCTTATCCATTCTCTTGGAAGTGGGTGTCAGAATAGGGAGTTTGCTAAAGAATTTTCATGGACTAAGTGGCCTCTTTAATAGGCAGAGCCACTCTAGTATGTCCCGCAGAATGCAAAATATCCACTAACGTGCATGGATTATCCTGGACCAGTTCAATCTGAATACGTATGGAGGTGGCTACCTTTTCATAAATTCCTGGCACATTTTGTAACATCCAGTACTGGGGAGGATGGTTCCAAGACAGTGGCCTCATCTGGTGTAGAGTAAGTGTTGAGAGGAGGTACTGAGCTGGGGAAGGCTAGCTCAGTAGTTTGAGCATTGGCCTGCTAAACCCAGGGTTGTGAGTTCAATCCTTGAGGGGGCCACTTAGGGATCTGGGGCAAAAATCAGTACTTGGTCCTGCTAGTGAAGGCAGGGGGCTGGACTCGATGACCTTTCAAGGTCCCTTCCAGCTCTAGGAGATGGGTATATTTCCAATTATTATAGAGTCCATCTGCTCTGTTTTCTGCTGAACATCTGTAACAGGAGGGTCAAATTCTGGAGGGATAAGATGCCTCCATTACTGGTGTCAGTACAAAGAACAGCACTCTGATGGGGATTTAGAGAAGACTGATGTCTAGGAAAAGATGACCTTGAGTCATGGGAACAAATCCACACTCCTAAGCACCATTGCCAACCCGACCTAAACTTGCAGTTTAAGTGCAGCTAAGTCAATGGAATAATATTTCCATCAACCTAGCTACCATCACTCGGGAACACAGACTTACTACAGTTACAGAAAAAACCCTTCTATCACAGTAGTGTGTATTTACACCAGTGGCCCCCAAATTGTGATGCATGCCCCCCTAAAACCTTCAGTGGATGTGCAGTGGGGCCTGGGCCAGCCCGCATGGGGGATGGGGAAGGAGCACCATGCTTCCAGCCCCACTCCCACAACAGCTCCTCCCCCAACCCCGTTAAGGCCCTGGTCCCGCTCTTCCTCAGTAGCGGAGCTGGGGGCAGCCTTGACTGTGCAGTAATAGAGGGGGGCATGGACAGATTTGGTTAATGGTATGGGGGAGTGGTACAACTGGAAAAGTTTGCGTACCACTGATCTACACTATCATACAACATCAGCATAGCTATGATGCTATAGTTGTACTGTTGTAGCACCTGTAGTTGCAGATATGGCTTAAGTCTGCATTTTAAAAATATCTATTGTTTGTGTGGCTGCTGGGTGGTTCCACAAGCTACAACAGAATGAAAACTGGCTAGTCGAGTCAGTTTTCACTGATCTCTGATTCTTGTGTCTTGTGGGTGGGGTGGAGCAAGGCAAGGAAGGAAGCAATGATACTGACAAGATCAACTCAGTTTCAAGTTGGAATAGAAAGAACGAACTACAAGTAATACAGGAGGTTGGTCCCCTCCGCCTCTGCTTACTTCCTCCTCTACTCAGGTGCTCCTTCCCTCCTCCACCTATGGCTTGAGAAATACTTTTACTCCTAAGTGCATTCTGTGCCAATTCTTCAAGCTTTATTTGTCAATAAATAAATGTGGAGGCTCCAGCATGGCAGTGGGGAGCTCAGGCCATTGGCTGCATGGAGGTGGAAGATCACTCTAGACATGGACTCAGCAGTGAGGCTGCACCCAACCCTGACACAGCAAAAGGGGAGCGGGTAGTTGTGGGGGGGGAGGGTCTGGATGCAGAGGCTTGTTGTGGGCAGGTTCCAGGTGCAGAGACTTCCAGGTTCAAGTGGTTGGGGGTGTCTGGGATCTTGGAGAGTGGGGCTTGGTGAGGTGGGGGCTTAGGTGCAGCTAGTTGAGGATCAGCGGCTTGGGGGGCTCAGGGTGGTGGGTGGTCTGAGTGTGGGTCCGGAGGCAGGGGGTTTGGGTGCAGGGGGGTTCCAGATGCAGGGGTTGAGGTTCAGTGGGATGGGGTTCGGGTATGGAGAGCTATGGGGGTTCTGGGTGTACTGGGTGAGGCTTGGTAGAGGTGTCTGGGTATGGGAAGTCTGGATGCACCAGGACTGGGCAGATAGTGGAGCAGCTACCCATACAGTGATCCCCTACCCCTGCAGTAAGGAGCAACTGGGGCAAGAAGGGGAGGATGGTGAGCTTCCTGCAGCTGGGGGAAGGTTTCTGGGGGTGAGTCTGACACAGCCCCAGCCACTCCTTGGCAGGGGAAGAAGTTGTCCAGTGTTCTCCCACCTCTAGCCAGGACTCGCAGCTGATCCTGGTGCAGGATAGGAGCAACTGGCTGGGGAGTCCCCAGCCCCACGGTGATTTCTCTCTCCGCTGGCTGCTCCAGGTGCCTGAAACGATGTACCTGCACTACTAGGGAGGGGTGTGACACTGCTCTTGCAGCTTCCCCTTTCTTCCCTGACAGAAAGTCATTTTTCTGCAGGAAGCAAAGAAATCTGCAGGGGACATGAATTCTGCACATGCACAGTGGTGCAGAATTCTCCCAGCAGTAATAGTTTATATAGACTCTCTAATTTCTATTCCTTCCTCCTACAGAAGTGAAAGTAGTAGCAGCCTCTACCACAAGAGACAGAGTTCCGGAGGGCAGGCTCAAGAGATTAGCTGAGCAGGCAGACAAGGAGTGAGAGGAGACTGTTCAGATATGCAGAGCCAAGAAATGTATTTCTGGCAGTGAGAAGGTGAATACAGACAAGTGTTTACTGGGGTAGATTCAGAGCCTGTTTTCTCCAATTAGTTTCACTAGGCAGTGCATTTGAGGTGACTGAGGACAGGGCTGGTAGCCAGGAACTCCTAGAGTGCATCCACACAGGAAGATTGTTTGCAAATAGGTATGCAACCACCACCCAGATCTTCACATAGTGTAGCAACAGTATAAGTGCTAGTACTCAGGTCTAAGGCATTTTTATTATGTCAGAAGCAGGTAAGACCCACATCTACCCTCGCACTTATGCCTTGGCTGAAAAACAGGCATGGTATTTTCTTGATTAATACAAGGCCTTGAATTCAAGAAAACTGACAAGTTAAAAATACTTGCCCTATCTCTGTGAATCTTGCCTGCCTTCCAAGAGCATTGCCTAATAAATAAAAATTCAACTTTAAATTAAAAAAAAGAAAAGAGCATTGTAAAGGCTTTGAAAGTGCTATACAAGCACTAAGCACTATTACACCTCTGTTAGCTTATGACAACAAAAGGTAAGGTATAGTATAGAGGTCTACTTTGGTGGCTGTAATGTCAATGACAAACAAATAACCAATTTGCCCAAATCTAATCAAATGCAATCTGAAGTCCTTTGTCTCAATCTAAAGAACATAATTCCAGAAACAAACTGCTAAACAAACTGAACCACTGACCCATCTGTGTTTTGGCTGTTGTATCAGCATTTTTAGACAAAAAACCCTGCAAAGCATTTGTGTATTTCTATAGAACAAGGATGAACTCTACATTTTCTAGTGAGAGCTTCTAGAAGCTTGTCCCTCTCTGACTTCAGAAAACTAAGTAGAAATTTTACACACATATAATCCAAAAATGAAAATAACGCCCATACACTTTAAGCACTGGTATTGAGTTCAAAGGGTAGGAACTCACCTGGTTAGAATATTTAGCGACATATTTCCAAAGGAATAAATCTTAAATATACACCTAATAATTGACTGAGTGGTACTAATTCACAACATTTTACTGATAAATAAAGAGCCACAATGAACAGGCTCAAAGTTCACAGTATTGGCTGGAATAGCAACATAAATCTGTTATGAGTGTCTGATTAGCCGATAACAAGATTGTTCAAAGTAAAGTGTGAAATTAAGTTTCCTTTGTGGCAAAATTCTCAGCCTCTCACCAGCACTGAATACACTACATTTGCAAGCCAGAACAAGTAAGGCCTGATATACAGTTAAAATTTAGGTTGATGTATCTATGG
This sequence comes from Mauremys mutica, assembly GCF_020497125.1. Lineage (NCBI taxonomy): Eukaryota > Metazoa > Chordata > Testudines > Geoemydidae > Mauremys > Mauremys mutica. The sequence goes on along the minus strand of NC_059072.1, from coordinate 106,785,493 downwards.
AATGCCGGGGAGCACCATAGCTATACTGGCCTAAGGCCTGGCATAGGTATAGCTAGGTCAATGGAAGAATGCTTCCATCAACCTAGCTATCGTCACTCAGAGGAAAGATGTTACTGCTGCAACAAAAAAACCTTTCAATTGCTGTAGGCTACATCTACACTATGAGGTTATGTCAGTACAGCTACAGTACAATGCACCACCTTTAGATCACCAGGTGGTACAAAGATTTGATAAGTGTGGGATATCAAATTAGTAGAGGATAATTTGTTTTTTGCATGTTACTATGCAAGTGACTGGCACCCATCTTGAACTACAGTGAAAACACCTCAGTTTGCAAGAGATTATGTGTGTGACCAATACATGGGTAAGGGTTTAAATTGTTTGCAACACTACAGACATCATGCATTTTCCCCCCTTACCCACAATTTTGAGTCCCCACTCAAGTTCATTCCTACATATAATATTTTTCCCTGCAATGCAGTTATAGACTGAAATACTAACTTGGTCGATTTTACATTTTTCACTCCAGCTAGGAAAAAATATGCAACAAGAAAATGTGATTTGGAGGAAAAATGAGATCTGACAAAGGTAAAAACATCCTTGTACCTCTCCTGCATATGGTGCTTCCTCTGTGGCACAGCAGGAACAGGGTGAGACTGATTGGGTTAGCGTAGATTTCATTCTGGCATTTCTAGGGAAGTGTTGTGTACAGGAACAGAAAAAGAAGCAAGCCAAAAGAGGTGGCCTAGTGATAACAGTTAAGCTCAAGCATGGTCCCTCATTCCTTGAGCCATATTGAAGAGAAGCATCAATAGATTGAGACTGAAACACTGGCAGAAATAAATAAGAGGGAGAGAAAGGCACAAAATTCAAGGGGTAAAGGAGAAAGAGAAAAAAGGAATAACTTAATACTGTTGGGAAAAACTATTCAAGAAGTCTAATGACCAATTAAATAGTTATTTAATAGTTATTCAATAGCTCCATTGAATTGGGAGCTGAAGTCTCAGAACAGCCCACCCCCAACAATTGTACAGTGGAGGAGAAAAATGACAGTCAATTACCCCATTTCTTCCTTTGATTCCTTGTTCCATGTGACAGAAGATCACCTGGAACTTAAATGTCTGGGTAAGACATAGGAATCCATGGACCAGTGGCCTAGCTTCTCTCAAGCTACTTAAAGACATATCTTATACTCAAGGATTCCCATTTAATCCTTTGCCCAATAAACCTTGTATCAGACTTTCTTCTGAGTTAGAGAGGAGATTAGTTCTACTGAACTCTCAAAGTATCACCCTTTGGGTGAAACAGGAAGAGCAACAGAAAGCGGAATAGAAACAAGCTAAAATAATTCTGAGTATCGGAAGTAGAGCAACAAATGAGATTCTAGTGCAGTTAGTAGAGATGGCGACATGTACACTTTCTGTAAGCCATGTATTTTTTTCTGAATCTAACAGTATCATGACTGAACATTGAGGGATGGGGAAGAAAATCTTCACACCTGACATAACATCAACTGAGCATACTGCAGTTCCCAACCTCTTTGACAACCCTGAACTGCCCATCTGGTAATTCTATGTTCTAGTGATGTGGCTGTCCAAACTTAGCAAAGAATTTGACCAAAAACCAAGCACTGTTGCCGCTTTGAACTGTTTATCCCTCCGGGGACATACTAAGTGGAAAATGATATTTCAGTCCACCTGGGTGCCAGATGACAACTTAGTAAAATCCTGCAAGCCCAGAGGGCAACAGACATATTTGAGGCAGGAAACAGTTGAGGTCTGAGCAAGCTAGCTCCAATATCAGTGTTATTGATCTGCTCTAAGCCTACTGGTATGGAAAAGTAGCCTTCTTGTCTATAGAAAGTTAACCCCCCCCGTCATTTTCACAAAGTGTTTGGGAAACTACATCAGATAGTGGTGTGGCAAACAAATGTCTGGTTATAATGAGAATTAGGAAATGCATGCCTTTTAATTGTCCAAAGACATATCACTATGGCCCCAGACAAAGCTAAGGATTTCACTTTCCAGTATTGTCAATGATATCTTTGGACTTTGTTTCTTCTTAAAAAAACTATTAAGTGTCTATTTAAGAGTAACGTCAAATTTCTTGAAAAGAAATTTTGTACTGTATGGGAAACATGTAAATATAAATTACTACATCAACAGCAAATTTCTCAACATGATTTAGTAAATTAACAAATCTGAGCAATTTGAAAAAATACAGTATTTTAATATTCTGGAATATAATCCCTTATAAAAGCTTCTCAGCTCTTCACTTCTCCATTCTCTGGGAATTTACTCCTAGAGAGATAGTATGTTCAATTTATGACTTTTCCTTGCTATCCAAAATGTACCTGAGTCAAGACTTACTCACCCTTTAAAATATTCCACTGCTATCTCAAATCCAAACACCAGGTAAAAGAGTTAGAGAACAGCGTGATCCAAAAGTAAATTATACTGGTTTTTTTTTAGTTCTTATGCATATTATTGTCCTCTACATTTGTCAAGAGATTATTTTGGGATTTTTTGTTTTTGTTTTTAAATCTCATGTCGTTATTCCCTGGTGTTACCAATAACAAAGGGATTATTCACAGTATTGAATTATCACTATTCCTCAGCCAGATTAACAAGCACAGATGTGGAATTAAATTTCAGTGTGACTACATGCATGGAATCATATGAAGACAGAATGAAATGAAAATGCTATTCACAAAAACAAAATTCCTGGGTCTACACAGTCATTGTTGAACCTCATTCCAGTTTAGGAACCAAACAAGGTGGGACGTACAGACAGTAATATCCAAACAATACTAGTTTTTATCCCAAGTAGACATTTGATGTAAACAATTAGAGAATTCAGTTTTACAGCAATGACTCAAGCGTGTTTAAGTAGTTTAGAAAGTTTATCATCTTATCACATCTTAATATTAATAGATAGAAAATCCACAAGAAGCTATTTGAGCTTCATCAGAGTTCGGTACTGAAAACAGGTGCCCAGGTGTGAATATCAGAAAGGGTTTGACTATGGACTTTACTACCATTCACAAAAACTGAAAGAGTACAAGTTTCAGTTAGGAACTCATATGGGAAACTTTTTTTTAAAAAGGTCATTTCCTTCTTTAATATATTTGTTGTATGTATGATATCAATTTTCCAATAAAATCTTGCAATCAAGTTTGTTTACTGTTAATAAGAACTTCCTATCTTCATCACATGACTATAAGTGAAATGGTTAATGGTTTATTACAACTCCCATTCAAGGCTCTAAAAGATTACATCCTCTAGCCAAGGAGGGGTGAATGTTTTACAAGAAGGGCTAGCTATATAGTAAAGCAATACGCTTCCAAATATCCCAATTTTGGTCAGGTATGAAGGATCCTACAAGGCTTTCAAGGTAGAAACACATAAGCAGGAACCACGAACAAGGTGAATTTAAAAAAAAAATAATAAAAATTGTTTAAATGAAACTACATTTTTCTTTTTAAAAATAAACCTACTCCAAATTATGACACTCTATTAAGACCTAATTTATTGAAGTAATTTAAATAAAATAAAAATAAAAAAGCAGTACATGCTTGCTGCCAAAGTTTTAAAGAAAGTCAAATCACCGAACTGGTATAAATCACTGGCTAAGCACCTAGAACAAGAGTTTGTTGAAGACTATACCATCTTTTGACTGCAATCGTTTCTTCTTCAGGAGCAAAGAGAACATTCCTCATTTCAGTTTATTCAGGTAGTTCAGTTCAATGACTAGTGTGACGCTGCACTCCATAACATTTTATGGAAATACGATTATGAGTGTAAATTTGATGCAATTTGATTATGCCTCATGCAAAAGGTCTCTTGTAAGGTATCATTACAAAGCTTATAATCTACTGAGCGTGATCATCCTATTTGTATGTATGTATCATTCTTGTATCTGAAGCTAGAAATATAAAGTATAACTCTGAGGTTCTATTGTAATTATGCAAAGTGTGGGCCCATTGATGATGGTTTAGAATCTTGATGGCTCCTACTGACTAGGACAATTGGTTGTAAATGGCTCTGTTTACTTGCAAGCCTCCCTGTGTTCCTGTAAGCCAGCCCAGGAAGAATGGTGGAATCAGTCTTAAACCTGGTGCTTTTCCTTCTAAATCTAGGGGTGGGGTTCCAGAGAGAGAAGATTCCTGCCTTGTGCCAAACCTATAAAAGGGAGTGAAAGAGAACAAAGAGGGTCCCAGTCATGAGAAAGCCCCTGCTTTTCACCCAAGATGGCTGCTGGAACCAACAAGGACTGTACTGGGGAAAGGATGGGCCCAGACTAGGAAGGAGTCTAATCTGTGAAAAAAGCTTATTGGAACATCTCTCAGAGTGAGATTTATTAGTATTTGGTCTCTTAATGTACTAGGCTTCAACTTGCGTGTTTTGTTTGATTTTGCTTGGTAACTTACTTTGTTCTGTCTATTACTTAAAACCACTTAAATCCTACTTTTTATACTTAATAAAACCCAGAGTAAGTGATTAATACCTGAGGGAGCAAACAGCTGTGCATCTCTCTCTATCAGTGTTATAGAGGGTGGACAATTTATGAGGTTACCCTGTATAAGCTTTATACAAAGTAAAACGGATTTATTTGGGGTTTGGATCCCATTGGGAACTGGGTGCTGGAGGCAGGTAACTTGCTGAGCAGTTTTTGGTTAAAGTCTGCAGCTTTGGGTGCATGGACCAGGCCTGGGTCTGTGTTGCAGCAGGCTAGCGTGTCTGGCTCAACAAGGCAGGGTTCTGGAGTCCCAACCTGACAGGGAAAATGGGCTCAGAGGTAATTCCAGCACATCAAGTGACAGTCCCAAGGGGGTCTCTGTGACCGAACCCATCACAACTAGTTTATTCAAGGTTAAGGAACTGAAAAAGAAGGAAAGCTTATTTTTCTCCTCAATCCAAATATAAATAAAAACTTAGTATGAAGTGAGATATACTAGTTCTAAAATCTTGAAAGAAATGATAACCAGAAACAATCAGTTCAATTCACTAACTAGAGATAATACATCCTTTGTTTAATAAACCAGTTTTAAATGGAAAACATGTTTTGATAAACTTACTTATGTATCCAGCACATTTAACGTAACCTTTAACTGTTTCAAAATACTCATTTTGTGCATTTAATTAAATGTCAATTTAAAATCCAAATACAGCTGAACTGTACTAGTAAGAAACTAATGTAGCATACAAGAAATGAATCATCCATCATTTTCTCAATGAATGTAAAATTTAAAAAAATTCCAAACATCTTAAACTATACAATGGCTCAAATAAATGTAAAGATACTGTGTATACTCCTGGTTACCAAGTAGTACCAGCTTTTGTGTATAGATTAGTTGTGAATGTTTTAATGGTTGCCAACCAATCAGAATCAACCTCTCTTTAGGGAAAAAAAGGTACAAATGCAAAACAAGATTAAAATAAATTTAAATTTAGGTTTCCTGCTTGCTGATTTACATCATGATTAAGATTAGTGATTAAAGTCACTTTGATTTAAATCAATCCACTCTGATTCCCAGTAACTGCAGCCAGATCTAAAGAGCAGCTCTGTGTGGCTCAGAAGTTTGTCTCTCTCAGCAAAAGAAGCTGGTCCAATAAAAGATATTACCTCACCATTTTTTCTCTCTGAGTAACTGCATTGTGCAAGTATGGCCACAAAGGGCACCACCTCTGGATGAACTTCCCCCACCTTCAGCTTTAGACACACAGGATAAGTCTGCACCACAATTAAAAAAAAAAAAAATTGCAGCACAGAGTCTCAGAGCCCAGATCAACTCACTTGGGCTTGCAGGGCTCGGGCTGTGGAGGTATAAAACTGTAGCACAGATATTTGGGCTTGAGTTGGGTCCAAAAGCATATACTGATATTTTTAGCCCTACAGCCTCAGCCAGCTGATCAGGGCCAGCCACATGTATTTTATTGCATTTTAGATGTAACCCAAAGGGCCCAGCAGCTATGAAAGATAACCAGGATATAACTTGGGAATATTAAAAGTACTTGCTATAAATGGGGATTCCTGTTAATAGTCTGATTAACACTGAAATACAATCTTTAACTCATTTCAAACATAAAAGGCCTCCAATAAAAGTCCTGTGTGGATATGTTTGTATCTGCATCCGATCTGCAATCCACAAAAATAGTCCACGGATGTGGATATCTATGGATTTGCAAGGCTCTAATGATAAAAGAGCTGAAGGAACATATTACACTGACGTTTCCATTGGTATCCAGTAGATGACAAAGAAACAGAACTGAAATCAGAACACTGCCCCAACCAGAGGAGTCCAATAGAAAATAAGAAGATTGCCCTCCTCCAATGGACCCTGAAGCAGAGTATATAAACTTGAGACCACTGTGTGGACTCCATAGTTGATGAACCCCCCAAAGCTGCAGCAAAACTAGAAATGTTACTGGACACCTGGAACAGCGGTGAGGGCCAAATCTCTCCCCTGCAAGAGTTACCAGGACTGAGAAGTAGTGGTGAGATTTAATTTTAGAGATTCTCTTTCATTTACTTATTTTAAACAACACAAGTTCTTGATGAGTATACATCCTGTCCAATGAGACTCCAATGAATCATATTTTGACTGTTTTTGTAACTAATGTTATATCCATTAATTCCCTTTTATAAGCCTAAGTAAATTGTTGCAAGAATCACAAAGCACAGCTTTAAGCAGTTATTCTTAATACTTAAAATTTCTCCCATTCACACCAAACAATTCAAACAGGGACTACATTCCTAAGAGTGCCTTAAAATAGCATTACTGCTCAGAGAAGTACTGGAAGGGTGATAAATGTATTAAAGGTACTAAAGAACTGATAAGCAATCAGACATTTTGGTGATTTGTTACATGGTGTAACTACTGTACTTCAACCCTTGTCTAGGACTACTGCTCACAAGACTATTATATATTCAGTACATTCCTAGAACATTTGGTGTACCTAAACTTCAGCTATAAACTGCTGAGTCTATAATTAAGTGCATCTGGGTGAATTAATAAACTGTTGATTGGGTGTTTGGTGCTCTTAACCAATTTGAGAAATACTGTTCAAGACCTGATCTAAAAGGAACCTAGCATCATTATGATCAGTATGCTAATAATTCCTCAGTCTGCAAAGAGGGGTCTACCCTAATTAAATTAGATTCAAATATTGACCAACACTTATCAAACTGGCAGATTCAACTTTAGATTTCAGCTTTAAAAATATTTAGCTATAAATTAAATAAATTCATAAAATTGATGTCCATTCATGCTTACTTCGAGCACTTGAATGTAGGAAGTGCTAGAATTTAGGTTGCCCATGCAACCTTAAATTTGCCCCCTTATGCACATGCATTATGACAGTCTTTACAGGATCAATACCCCTACTCCCCACTCCCACCCCGGAACCTAGATCTTCCTACAAGATGCCTCTTCCCATGCAAGGACTGTAACCTGATTGACCTCAAATTGCTGCTTTTTCTTAATTATTAAAAGTTACAAGTGAAATAAACTTCAATAGCGTGTTAGTCTTCTCTTTGAGTTTCTTTCAGAATCTGAGCTATGAGAGGTGCTAAGCACATGTTACTAAAATGCTCAAGACTCATGTTCTTCATGGCTGGTGAAGGCCATCAGGATATTATTTAGACATCCTTGATTAAGGACATCCTTGACTATGATGAAAGCCAGCTACCTGGTTTAAGAATCACATACGTGGATACTGCACAAGAAAGTCACTTGATGCTGACAATCTGGCCAATTATCACCTTGTATCTAGACTTCCACTCTTAGTTAATGTTACTGAAAAGGATGTGTCAAAACTATTCTCAATCACCACCAACCTCGTCAGTTTGAGAACAGACATGGGGCATAGACAATGAATTGGATACATCTTATGAGGACAGATGAAGATCAGATGTCCATGTTGATACTGTATCAAAGAAAACTAGTTGATCAAATGTATTGATTCATCTGCAGTTCTAGCAGGACTGTACAAGGCTACCCTTTAGTAGCTCTGTTCTTTTTTGCCAAGCACTCAAAAGGTAGTGACATGTAAGTGCTTCTCTCCAAGGATTCTCATGTGGGGTTCTGCAGGGTTCCATGTTGTCTACTCTGTGCATGAAGCCATTGGGAGTGTTAGCAAGGAGACCTGGAATGTGGCATGGTCATAAATATCTCCATCACATTCAAAGCAGTCAATTACCTTTGTTCTCTGACTAGTTGAGGGCTAGCTGACCAATACCGGATCCAGAAAAGATCAAGGTGAGATTGATTGGTTTAGAAGTATTAGAAAATTAGAGAAGGTCTTCTCTTTTCATTGTGGATATCCACTCCTTGTAAGTGCTGCAGTTTTGGGGTCCAGATAGAGTACTACTAGCTGCAACTAGACAAGTGGCAGCAAAGGCCAATACTAACCTTTGTATTACCAGAAAGTTGAAACATTTTATTTTGGATATGGATCGTGGTATTTTATGCCTTTTGGTGCTGTGTGCTTTACATGAGTTAGAACAGATCTTAAGTCCTTCCTGAAACTGAAGTTGGTGCAGAATTCAGCTAAATTGTTGCTATGTGCATATTATATTGCTATGATATACATCAGTCACCTATCGGTTTCTGGTTGGTATTTAAGATATTGGCTTTGGCCTATAATAAAGAACTCAGCTACAGAGAGAAGAGGCACTTGACCCGTAGTCCTTTTGCTGTGGGGGGGGAGGGGTAGAATGTCTCCAGCAGGGCATTATCTATGAGGGCCTTTCAACTATGGAACTTGCTTTGACCTGAATTAAGTCAAACCTGTTGACCTTAGGACATGCTTGGAAGCCTATCTGGGCACTATTGTGGCAATTTACCCTAATTGTGGGTTTTAACTGTAAAAAATGAGTACATTCATAAAATGTCACAATAACCTATAACAGCTAATGTGGATGAGACCAGGTACAAGAAAACCAGACAGACAAACTGAAAAAAGGCAACACTGATATATTCCAAGGACTGTTGAAATTATGCATGTTAAAAACAAATGCTATGGAGCCAGAAGTTAATAAAATAAAACTGATGTCAGATAGTAGGCCCAATAGGTGGACAAAAATAATGAGGGGATGGTCTATTCCAATCATGATATCCTTTTGGGGTCCTTAAAAGAAAGATTTTGTGGATCAAATACAAAAGAATAAAAAGAACAGCAGAGGGGAAGGACAGACAGACTACTGGAACAAGCTTCACTATCATGGCCAACACCACCACCATTTCCAGAGACCTCGGGCCTTCATCAACCTGATCCTGAGAAATATCCTGACCAGACCAGGCCAGAGAGAGGGAGCCAGATAACATCACCATCCTGATCACCTCCAGCTAAATCATAACCACCAACTGGGATGAAAAGACTGCAACAGCTCCAGCTCCAACTAATTTATTTTATTTTCCCGAAAAGGACAGTTACCATCATTTAAGAGACTGTCAACAAGGTTTCCCCTTCCCCCTTTTAAAAAACTCTCTCCAGCTAAAAGAAAGGGAACAAGGGATGTTATTAAAATGAAAGCATTATTTAATACTTGACATTTCAAAGGCTTTACCTATTTTTCCTTCTTTTCTAAAATCTTTTTATTAAAGATACAATGATGTGTATGCCATGGTACTGAGCAGGCTATGGTTAAACTGGGTTTGGTATACAATGTTTATTGTTGGATAGTGACAGGGTTGTGTTAATATCTTTAGCTTATATATTCTATCTAAATTAATATATCTCCACCTGGGCTTTGGAGGTATTTACATTTTTGTCAGGGCTTTTCTGGTTAGTATTAACTTTTCTGTAGTCCATTCCTATACTCATTTGCAGGACTTTGCTTGACGCTCCCTTACTGCTGCATTCGTGTCCTACTCTGAGTTTGCCATCCACAACCAAACAGATTTAAGAAAAAAGTGAATGATTTGACTGACAATGTTTGAGTGCCTTTGTTTTTCTCATATTATAACCAAGTTTACATGTGCTTCTCCACATCATACCAGTTGTTGCTGGACCTGTCATTATGCACTATGATCAATGCTGTGTACTACGGAAAATTGTTTTACATTGGCCCAGTACAATTAAATTTTAATTTTAAAAGCCACAAAACACCACATTAGAATCCAGCATGATTACACAATAGCAAAAAGGTTTCTCAACCCCCATCCCCTTAGAAAACTGGGATGGTACAGACGTAACTGAACGTACTACTGAACACAAGAAAAACTTGGCTTATGTTACAGACCACAAAGTGTTGAAACTTGGGGCCGAATGTAAGAAGTATGTGGCGTTAAGAAAGCAGACAAGACAGCATCTTGTATGATATTTAGTTCTGTTTGTCCTGCGAATGAACAGGGAGATACATTGAGCAGAAACTCAAAAGAATTGAAAATATAATTTAAAATTAAGCAATTAATTTAATTCACATTTTTTGTCCTTTATCCTTGACTTTTATAAATTTAAAAAATCCTGCCATCCCTTTCCACCTACTTCCCACCCCCTTCTCCCCCATCCCTTCTTTCTGCTACTCTTTTTCTATTAAATTTACTTTCAAATCATGCCCTTTTCTTCAGTCTTTCCAATTTGTTTTTGGAGAAGCTGTCTGCCAAGATTCCTTCTCTCTCAAGAAGCCCCTTATGAGACTTTACTTCCTCCCTCTGTTCAAGTGCTGACACTGCTCCCTCTGGAACCTGTCAACAATATTCTTTCAGTCAACTAAAGGGAAGTTAAGGAGAGCAATATAAGGCTTTGTCTGTGCTGCATTTTCACCATTAAAACTTGTGTCGCTCAGGGATGTGAAAAAGACACCCCCTTGAACAACAAAAGTTTTAAGGACGAAAAGTGTCAGTGTGGACAGCACTTCATTGGTAGGAGCTGCTCTCCTGTTGACGAAGCTACTGCCCCTTGTTCGGGGTGGTTTTATTTTGTCGCCAGGAAAGCTCTCTCCCAGAGATAAAGAGCGGCTACACACTTACATTGTAAGGTGCACAGTGTAGCCATAGCCTAAAGTAATGCAGAATAGAGAACTCTCACACCTGCCAACTTTGGCTGTTTTCCCCAGGGTAGACATGCCCTACCATTGCCCCTCTTGAAAAAAAAGAAATTTAACTTGGTTTAAACCAGGTGGATCAACACGTATGACAAGGTTCTGGTGGCTGGTACTGTTCTTCTAACTGGTTTAGAAGTTTAAATATACCAGTTAGAGTAGATCCAGCCACCAGTGCCTTAGAATTTTATTGTTTTTTGTTAATTTGCATCATATTGAGACAACCTTAGCAATCAAGATCCAAGTTCTCTCCCATTCTAAGACCTAATAGTTTATGCTCCAAACAATTGTAATAAACGGGTGGAAGCAGTGTTCCACACAAGTCAGTGAACCTGTTTTAGTTTTGTCTTGTGTCCTCACTAGCACTGTCTTAATTCAATCCACGGCCCTCTTTGTACCCATGCCCATCACAGGGGAGGAAGCATAGCTACTAGTTGCACTCCACAGTAGCCTGAGCCACTGAGCCTCCTTTGTTCACTAACCAAGAATCCCCCACCAGCCATGCCCACCAGTTGAATGCCACCTAGAAATGTTGCCCATTTCCAACCTTCCCATTTCACTACGCTCAGTCAGTGAGCCAACTCTAGTTTGCTGGCTGAGCATTCCAGTTTCACAAACTACTTGCTGATCTCTCCTACAGCTGGTAAACTAGATGGTTTGCCAAATGAGGATACAAATTGCAGCACTTTTACGGGGGAAATAACATGGGTGATGTTCTAGGCCAGCCTGGAAAGGATGTCAATCTCAGCCATCAAAGTACAGAAGCTTTGAGAAGTATAGTGCAAAAGATTATTATAAAATGTTTGCACCAGTAATTCCATTCATCTGTCCAGTGATTAAGCCTGGAATAACAAACAGACTCAACAACTTTATCTAAATCCTTTACTAAACCAACAGGAGTACTTCTGTGTGGACACAAGGCTTATTTCAAAAGAGAGGGGGAAGTAAGAGTTACCTAGCCCTGCAAAATTCTTCAGTATATTCAAGGCTGTGTATTGCTCTGCCACAAAGCTAACCCCTACCCTTCACTTCTTTTGAATAGTCATATTTAATTCCCTACATGTGCCTTCCACTTCCCCATTCTGTTTGGGTTCCCTTCTGCCCAGGCAGAATCACTTCTACCCTACTGCACATAGGACCATCCCCAACAGAACAGTAGTGATCTTATTCCATGGGGCCTTTCTACAATGGAATTTTAAGAATTTGAGTGGGTAAAGCAGGGGTCGGCAACCTTTCAGAAGTGGTATGCCGAGTCTTCATTTATTCACTCTAATTTAAGGTTTTACGTGCCGGTAATACATTTTAACATTTTTAGAAGGTCTCTCTCTATAAGTCTATAAACCATTGTTGTATGTAAAGTAAACAAGTTTTTTAAAAAATGTTTAAGAAGCTTCATTTAAAATTAAATTAAAATGCAGATCTTATCACTTTAGTGCAGTGGTTCTTAACGGGGCTGCACGCATCCCCTGGGGCAGGGCCAGTGCAAGGATATTTTTTGCCCTAGGGGAAACTTCCACCTTGCACCCCCGCCCCCCCCCGCCCATCGGTTCATTGAAGGGCAAATCCCAACGAGCCTTTACAGACCCTAGGGGCCAGCCATGCCTAAGGGCTGCTCCCCAAACCAGGTTCCCCCCTCCCCACCCCCTGAACTACACTGGAGGGTGCACAGCCCCACCGCGAGCCTTCCCATCCCCACCTCACCCAGATGGCCCCCGCCCCGAGTCCACTCACTGGCTTTGCCGGGCTTGGGCCGCTGCAGCAACAGCAGGGAGGAGCCACCTGCCGGAGGCACCGGAGAGCCAGAGCATCCCGCTTGCGGCAGCATTGAGCCCCAGCCGTGGAGGAGCCGGTGCAGTGCAAGGGGGCAGCAGCCCTGCAAAGGCGGCAGCGCCGCTAGCGCGGAGCAGCTGCACTCCCCTGCCCTAGCTGCAGCCCAGCGCCCCCTCCAGGGGCTCCTGTAGATTGCAGTGGATGTATGCAGGCGCCAGCCCCCATGCGCTCCCTGGCTCCCGCGTCACCTAGGGTTACCGTATTTCAACAATCAAAAAAAGAGGGGAGAGCCCTGCCCTACCCTAGCCCCGCCTCCATCCACTCCCTCCCACTTCCCACCCCGATTGCCCTGGTCAGAACCCCCAACCCCCCGCTGCTCCTTGTCCCCTGATTGTCCCCTCCTGAGATCCCCCCACCCTAACTGCCCCCCCCCATGACCCTACCCCCTACCTGTCCCTTGACTATCCCAACCCTTATCCACACCCCCGCCCCCAGACAGACCCCCAGGGACTCCCACACCTCATCCAACCACTCCCCACCCCCTGACAGGACCCCCCAGAACTCCCAACCCATCCAACCCTCCCCCTGCTCCCTGACTGCGCCCTGGGACTCCCCTTACCATGCCCATGCCGGTCAGATGCTGACTCCACGTGGAGTGCTGAGGCAGCGGGGGTGGGGGAAGCTGTGGGAGGGGCAGCGGCAGCAGCTCACACTTCCGGGAGCTGCAGAACCCGAGCGCGGTGAGGGGGGAGCCGGGGGCGTGCCTGCCGCCAGTCTGGGGTCCCAGCTGCTGGCCCCACTCAGCCTCCTGTTGGCCTGGGGTTCCGTTCACTCAGCTGCACGCTAAGCGGGGCCGGCGGCCAGGACCCCAGCTGGCAGCCACGTGCCAGGCAAAATTGGCTCGCATGCCAAAGGTGGCACGCGTGCCATAGGTTGCGGACCCCTGCGGTAAAGCAAGAGGGGGAGATCACACAGAATTCTTACCGTCCCACCTAATCTCCAGCAAAGGCATATCTGAAGCCAATAGACACTATTCATTTTCAAAAAGAAAAGGAAAATGATTAGCCATAGACAGCCGAGGAACAAAGGTTCAAATTAAAAATTTGCTGTTGCTTGTTATCCAATGGCCTATACAATAAAGCACAAGAACTCCATCTCTAGTAAAAATGAGTCAGTCAGAATAGAAGAGTCAAAATAAAAGACTGCAACTGCTGAACATAACAATGTTAATCATAAAGGAAACATTAAGGAAGGCTTGAAAAATGTACTTGGCAATGGGAAGCTTTCACTGGCGCAAACGGGGGCCTAAGCCCACAATTTTTGCAGAATTTAAGTTTTCATTTTAAATAATGAAAATTTCTGATCTTTATAGTTAGACCAATAACCTTCCAAATATTAACTGTACATAAGCCAATGCAGTGTTGTCTCTCCAAGTATGCAGACAGGTGCTCTCGCGCTGCTACACTTCAGCTAAACAGCAGCAATGACAATATTGGCCTATGGATCCTTCTCACTTCTAAGCAGAAAATGAAAGTGTGTAGTTTAAGATATATTGAACATCTAATAGCCAGCCCAGCAGCTGATGTGAAACAGAACATCCAGGGTACAGAATCTTGAAAACCTACAGGGCCACGAGTGGAGAGGAGCCTGAGCTGCTTAACAAGGTTTTGCTTCTGTACCTCACTGGTGAAGCCCACCCTGACCCTTGTCTTTCATGATTATTTGTAGTTTTCTGTCAGGGCATGAAAACATTTACCAATCAGTTATTAACATGGTAGAAGACTGAACTCTTTACATGAAAAGAAAGGACATGACTGCAACATTGGAGGTAACGTGCACAGATAAGATTAGAACAACAAACTGGAAAAAAGGATGGTTTTGTTTAGGGCAACTGGAAGTATTTCAGAAGTGCTGATGGGAGTCACTAGGATTGAGATTAAGGGGAGAAAATGGAGCAGTACTCAGTATTCTGAGTGCACCACCAATAAAAAGCACTCTCCCATGCAGAGTGGGAATCTCTGCTACAGCAATATGAAGTTTACCTGATTCTGAGGGCTACACTATCCTAAAAGTGGGAAAGCAATGGGCCGCAGCAGATAGAAGTTCGATAAGCAGGGGGAAAGAGAACCAAAGAGGCAGAATGTGTGTCGGGGGAGAGAGGAGAAGAAAATATAATACCTCACAACAATCTAGTGGACACACCTAATAGGTAGGGGAGAAAGAAGGAATCATTACATCTATTAAGTCTTTCTATCACTAGCTAGTATGCTCTATCAGAAGCACTCAACAAAGAAAATAAAGGTGGCTTCAAACTGAGGTGAGATACACCATTTTCAGAAAAAAATAAAAATAAAATAAAACAGATCTCCTCCATGTTAGTTACTTTCCATTTCAAGATTGCTCCTAATGTTGGAGATGGCTAAAGTATCTTGTAGCATCAGTTTATATCTGACATTCTTCACAGGTGTTCAAATAGTGGTCCATGGAGAGCTCTCTATTCACACAGTGCTGGCTCCTTTCAACAGCTTTTGCAGGTATCCTGGATGTTCAGTGAAAAGAAGAACCTGGAGGCCTACAAAAGCTACTAGAAACAAAGAAATCAAACTGACCTAGTGTCTGACTACTTCTAGTAGAGAGAAGATAAATCAGCAAAAGATAATTACCTTTTTCAAATAAATTAAAAACTGATTGCCTGTGATACAATAAAGAAACATGTAATATGAGGGAAGTATTCAGTGTAAGCAATTGTCAGGATGAAAGATGGCCTGCAAGACACAGTAAGATGCAGGTCCATGCTATGAGTTTGAGAAACTCTGCTAGAATCCTCGCTACCAAGATGGGAGAGAGCATATCCACCTCCCACAGCATCCTGAAGATTTGTCAAGGCAGAATCCCCCCCCCCCCCAATGTGCGCAATTCCCAATCCTCGATGGTAGCTGCAACCGAGTGAGGGGAGAGTTCATCCCCTGCGGTGCTCAGAGCAGAAAGCCCTTACAGTAACTGCACAGATGTTTATTACCCTGTCGTAATAATCTTGTGCCCTGCTCCTGGATCTAAGAGACATGCCCCGCAGATCAGAATTGCCCCCGCTGTACTGTTGGGGCCCCAGTACCCAGAAAGGGAGCGGGACCAGCCCCAGGCTGTAGAGACGGTGCTGGTAAGTCAGGAGAGCCCAGCACCGAGCTAGACCTCAGCTCCCTGTGCAGGAGCCCCCAGGCACTGGCACCTCCCCACCCGCGCGTGTGCCCCGATGCTCCCTCCCTCCCTCCTCCCGGCCTCTGGGCGCGGCTGCAAACAACTCCCGGCCCGGCTCCATCCACGCCGCCGCCACCGCCCGGCCTGTTACACCCCCGCCGCCCGCCGCGCGATCACCCCGGCAAGCGCCCGGCCCGGCCCCTGGCAACGTGGGGCCAAAGGAGGCCAATTCTCTCTCTCGCGCGCGGGCACCGCTCTACCCAAGCGTGCAGCCGGGGCCCCGCCCGCCTCTTACCTTGGCCACATAGTCCTTCACCTCATCCAGGTCTCCATTTTTGAGGGCCCACATAAACTCCTTGTCCGACATAGCGGCCGCCTGACAGAGACACGGGAAGGCGGGAGCGGCGAGGGCCCAGCACCCACACGGAGAGGGGCGGGGGGAGGGAGCCTGCTCGGGCCGGCTCTCGCTGTCCTGAGGGAGGGGACACGGGCGAGCGGCAGTTAGGGCGGTTACACTACAACGTTCGGGGCCTGCAGCGCTCGCTTTACGCCGGGAGCAGAGACGGGGGAGGGGAATCCGCCTAACCGAAGGAAAAAGCGGTTTTACACGCAGCGTTTCCGCTTCCGGTTTTCATTCGGTCAGCTCGAGCCCGGCCCCCTCTACTCCGGCAGAGAAAGGCCACTAAACTACGCATGCGCCTCCGGGCAACTCTGGCTTGTTTGACTGAGCATGCGCCTCCGGAGCCGGATTGAAGGGGCGGCTGCCGCAGTGCTGTGCCTGGGGCTCTTAAACTCCGCGGGCTTCCCGCGCACGGTCTTGCTGCCTCGTAACTCTAACACGCACTGCGGCACCTCTGCCTCAGTGGATTCCCCAGGAATTGAAATGGGGCAGGGGTATCAGGGCTGATGAGTGGTGGGACTGTGAGTGCACAGGTGGGCTGTATGGCACCATAGTCAAAACAAAAATGTTTCATGACCATTTTATTAGATTTAACTCATGTTTTAAAATCACAAATTAAAGTTGGCTACTCAACCCTTCTATGAAGCCCTACGTCTACATCTTTCTTGTTATAATTTTGTTAACTCTGTTAATGAACTTCTTGAATGCAATGTGTTCATCTTTGGTGGCTTCTTGTGTGTCCGGTACTTCCATTCTTTTCAAGTGATATGCTCGTTAGTTCATTCACATGATCAGGCAGAAGGCGACTTCTTTCAGAACACAAAATTCTATTCAGTGATGAAAAAAAACGCTCAGCTGTAGCTGTTGTGACTGGGAGTAGCAAGAGATGAATTCCTACTTCTTTCGTCCCAGGAAACAGAACACAAAGATTGGGTTGAGCCACTAGCGATGATAAAAAAAAAAGTTGAAGTCAAATCTTTCATTCGTCGTATGATATTCCATTCTGTGTTCAAATTCTCTATTCTGTCCTGCGCACATGGCAGCCCCATTGCTAGTAGTGCCTCACTCCACTCAACTGTTGGTGTTTTATAAGACAGGCATCTGTAAAAGCTACGTAGAGGTTGAGTAGAATCTAGAAGTCGCTGTTGTAGATTTTTAAGAATCAAGTCTGTGTACTTTTTCAGTTGTCTTAACAAACACTTCTTGTCCTCTTCACTTAAGGATTCAATATAAATGCCTTAATTAGTCAACTTCTGGACTGAAGTCTTTGCTTCTTCCAGTACTTTTTCAATGGATAGCTCTCTGATTGATCCAAATTCTGTTGCTGGACAAACATGTACTACTGTTATAGCAGATCCCTGGATGGCATTGTTTAATGACCCAAGTGGTTTCAACAGTAGACTTACGAGAGAGAGAATGGCAATAGTCTTCTCTGAACTTGGTAGCAAAAGTAATCCACCAGCCTCACTACTTAGGCCTTGTCTACACTACAAGACTATTTCGAATCAACTTAGTTCGAATTTGTGGATTCGACCTTATGAAGTCGAATTTGTGTATCCATACTAAATACACTAATTCGAATTTCTGAGTCCACATTCACGGGGCCAGCGTCGACTTTGGAAGCGGTGCACTGTGGGAAGCTATCCCACAGTTCCCGCAGTCCCCGCTTCCCATTGGAATGCTGGGTAGAGCCCCCAATGCCTGCTGGGGGGAGAAATGTGTCGAGGGTGGTTTTGGGTAAGTGTCGTCATTGAACCGTCAATCACAACCTCCCTCCCTCCCTCCGTGAAAGCGCCTGCGGGCAATCTGTTCATTCACTTTTCTGGTCAGTGACAGCGCGGACGCCACAGCACTGCAAGCACGGAGCCCGCTGCGATCATCGCCGTTTTCTCCTCGCACTTTATCGTCCACGTCTTCCACAGTCAGCTGCTGAGAAATTGGGCTACTTTTCAATGGTGCTGCAAGCACTGGGGGACCATAGGGGACGTTTTACAAACATCAACGTCGGGTGGCCGGGCAAGGTTCATGATGCGTGTGTTTTCAGGAACTGTGGGCTGCTCAGACGCCTGCAGGAAGGTAGTTTCTTCCCGGACCACGAAATAACTGTTGTGGATGTGCAGATGCCTATAGTCATCCTCGGGGACCCAGACTGCCCGCTAATGCACTTGCTCATAAAGCCCTATACAGGCGCCTGGGACAGCGACAAGGAACTCTTCAAATACCAGCGAGCAGCGAGCAGCGTGACCTGTGACTGTTCAGTTTCTTTACAGAGAAGCTGAACCTGCCCCTGTTTCTTTACCCAGTTACTGTTGACTCTCCTCTTCGGTTACATACCCCGTTCACCCCGTTACCCCCACTTCCAGCACACGTGTAAAAATAAAATACATGTCCCATTATTATTTAACAAAGGTTTCTTTATTCATGACTTTTCGTGAAAGGGTTGAAACTGGGACGCAGGCTGTGCTGGGTAGGGTGTGCGGTGATGTAAAGACCGCCTCTAAACTCAAGGAATGACAGGCTCCTGCTCCTAGAGCGGTCCGCAGTGCCGGAATGCTTCTTTCAACGGAGCCTGCCATCCCTCTTTATGGAATTCTGTGTGCGGGCGGATATGTGACCTTGTGGTGGAGGAGGACGGATACAGATTCCTCAGCTGCGTGACTCAGCGGTCCAGGACAAGGACCGCTGTATAAGATCTGTAACCGCCCTCCCCCGATGCAAAGTCACATCTCCCCCGCCCACACAGATCCTGGAAACCACCTCCAAAAACCGACCAGGTTGCCTACTGACTGCACCGTGTGTGTGACCCGCTGCTGATCCTGCCCCCGTGTCTGTACCCTGGGAAAGGTTACTGTCCTATGCAATTAACCACCCCCTTCCCCACGCCCTCCATTCGAACACAGTCTTCTTTGAAAAAACATAACGGAAACAGTAATTAACAGCAAAGCATTTTTATTAATTAAGTAGACAGTTAGGGGATGGGACTGGGATTGGGACTACTGTGAGTCTGGAAGTGAAGGACTTCGGCAAATATAGGGTATGAGAGCTTTTGGGTACTTGAGCACTGTGCTGTGGTGCATTGACAGTATTCACGTCCCCGGCCGCCCCTCCTCCTGATTATTTTCGGTGAGGGGGGTATGGGACTTTGTGGCGGGGGAGGGCGGTTGCAGATACACTGCAGGGGGGCTCTGTCCTCCTGCGGTCCTGCAGAACATCCACAAGGCGCCTGAGCGTGTCCGTTTGCTCCCTCACTAGTCCAAGCATTGTTTCAGTCGCCTGCTTGTCTTCCTCACGCCACCTCTCCTCCCGTTCGCTGTGTGAGCGCTGGCACAGAGAGACGGTCTCCCTCCACTGGCTCTGCTGCTCCGCCTCTGCTAGGTAGCAGCCCATACGTTCCTCGAACATCTTGTCCCTTGTCTTTTTCTTTCGCCGCCTAATCTTTGCCAGCGTCTGCGAGGGGGATGCTGTGGCAGGTCTGGAGACAGTGGAAGCTGTGAGATGGGAAGCAGGGAGTGAATTCCTTGCAAAGATACATTTTTGCGAACAATTAACTGAGTCTAGGCTGTCTCTGTGAATTCTGGGTTGAGACCCCTGTGCCTGCTGGGGCACAAATCATTTTCGCGGTGGATTCTGGGTAAATGTCGCCAGTCATTCCTTCCTCCGGGAAAGCAACGGCAGACAATCATTTCAAGCCCATTTTCCCAGAATTGCCCTGGCATACGCCATAGCGTGGCAACCATGGACACTGTTTTGCCTTTTGTGTATGTCACCGTATGTGTACTAGATGCCGTTGACAGAGGCGGGCCAGCAGCGCTACACAGCAGCATGCTTTTGCTTTTGCATGACAGCAGAGATGGTTACCAGCCATATTGCACCATCCAAACCCTTCCATAAATTGGAACTAAGATGATCATGGCTACCAGTCCTTTTGTACCATTTGCTGCTGTCATAAGTCCCCTGGCTGCTCTTAGCCAGGGGCGCAAAAGCCAAAATTGGGAATGACTCCCTGAGTCAATCCCTCCTTTTTGGTATCTAAAAATAGAATCAGTCCTGCCTAGAATATAGGCAAGTGTACTAGATAACCACTGTATCATAGAACCAGAGAGCACAGCTGCTCTGTGTCCGATCCTGCATAAATTATGAGCTGTATGCTATTCACAGAGGGTGCTCCTGCAACAACACCACCTGTTCATTCCGTTCTTACCCCAGCCTTCCTGGGCTACCATACCATTGTCCCAACACTTGTGTGATGAAGTAATAAAGAATGCAGGAATAAGACACAGTGACTTGTTTGTGAGAAATGAGTGGAAGGAAGCCTCCAGCTGCAATGATAGTCCAGGCAGGACATTAAGGAGTGTGGATGAAGGAGCCCATCATCCCTCTGCTAGTCCAGGGGCAATTGAATCTTTTATTTACAATGAAGGGTAGGGGCTGATGGAGCTCAGCCCCCTTTTGCAATGATGAGGACGGTTACCAGCCATATTGTACCATCAGCCATCAAAAATTAGGGACAGGCGCCCTTGATTGACCTTACTGATACTAGTCGGCATGGTTACCAGCCCTTTTGCACTGCCCCATGTGCCAATAGGCTGATGGTACAAAAAGATGGAAATGCATCCTCATCATCAGCCATCCATAGCGTGGGGGGAGCAAGGATATTGGTGTTGAGTGCTGCACCACCGCGTCTATCTGCAGCATTCAGTAAAGATAGGGTGACATGTAAAAGAGTCAAGAGAGGATTGTTTTCACTTCTGGTGGTGGGTGGGGTGTGTGCGCAAATTGCCGAACTATGCCCTGACCCACCGCAGACACTGTGTTTGACCCTAGAAGCATTTGGAGCTCATCCAAGAATGCAAATACTTTTCGGAGACAGCAGGAACTGTGGGATACCTTGCGTCCTCATTCCCCCCTCCCTCCATGAGCGTCCATTATATTCTTTGGCTTTCCGTTACGCTCGTCACGCAGCTGCGTGCTGAGTCTGTGCTATGCCGTCTGTCCGTAGATTTTTTAAAAATACTTTGGACCAGACGTAAAATTACAGTAATTACCCTAATTAGATGCAGGAGTCTCCGAGCGAGATCACCCTGAGGAGGGTCACTGAAGGAGATAGAGAGCGCATGCTGCGTGGAAGCTAGCACGAACCAGGGCCCGATACAGCCGTGCTCGGGGAGGCAGTGCTCCCTGAGTACCTCATGAAAGCCTTGCGCGGAAAACTGTGCTACCACGGAGCACCCAATAAGGCAGCTCTCCTCAGGAACCTCCTGCTGATGTTTTTCGATTAATGCAAGGAGAGCTTCGTGGAGATCTCCAAGGATGATTTCTGTTCTATCCCCATATCTAGAGAGACCTCCTTTTCACACAGTTAAGATTCCTGTTATATTAAGAATAAAAGTTAACATGGTTAAAGCACTTACCGACTGCTCCTTCCCCTGATTCAGGGTCCGGGTTAATGGCCGGGGAGGGTTGTTGGGGGATCTCCGTGACGGTGATGAATAGATCCTGGCTGTCGGGGAAACCAGCGTTGTAAGCGCTCTCGCCTGCCTCGTCCTCCACAAACCCTTCCTCATCTTCTCCGTCCGCGAACATCACCGAGGAACTGGCCGTCGACACTGTCCCATCGTCAGAGTCCACGGTCACTGGTGGGGCAGTGGTGGCAGGCTCCGTAGCGTCCGTTTGCTGCTTTGATTTTTTGGTAGCCTTGTCTGGGGTCCTTGATTTTCACGCGGCGCTGCATTGCATCCCGCCTGTATCCTCTGTCTCTCATGGCTTTGGAGACCTTCTCGTAGGTCTTCGCATTCCCTGTTTTGGAGCGCAGCTCCGAAAGCACAGACTCCTCGCCCCACACACCGATCAGATCGAAGAGTTCCCAGTCAGTCTATGCTGGGTCCCTCTTTCTATTCACAGATAACATGAACTCCTCTGCTGGAGAGCTCTGCATCGTTGCAGGTGCTGCGGAGCTCGCCCCGATGTCCAGCCAGGACGTCAGATTCAAAGTGCCCAGACAGGAAAATGAATTCAAATTTTCCCGGGTCATTTCCTGTATGGCTGGTCAGAGAATCCAAGCTCCGACTGCTGTCCAGAGCGTCAACAGAGTGGTGCACTGTGGGATAGCTCCCGGAGCTACTAAGTTCGATTTGCATCCACACCTAGCCTAATTCAAGCTAGCCATGTCGAATTTAGCGTTACTCCACCTGTCGGGGTGGAGTACCAAATTCGAACTAACGAGCCCTCTAGTTCGAATTAAATGGCTTCCTGGTGTGGACGGTTGAGCGGTTAGTTCGAATTAATGCTGATAAATTCGAATTAAAGTCCTAGTGTAGACCATGCCTTAGATCCATCCCATCTTGATAGATACTTTCCAAAGCCAGTAATAATGGCAGAAGTAATTTTAAGACAACAGCCAAGGATCACTCATGAGAAAGCCAGCGGGTTTTCCCAGGTTGGACTAATTTGAACTTCAGTCCCAGTGTATCTTCTATATTTTGCAAGATATTCAGTCTTTTTGGACTCTTTCTGAAAAACAAGTATAATGAAGACATTAAATTTATAGCTTTTTAAATGTCTTTTGAAGAATCAGCAGCTCGTACTAGCGCTAGTTGGAGTAGATGGCCTCTGTAATGTGTATAGGAGAGATTAGGGTTACACTTTTCTCTGAGCAAAGCTTGTACTCCACCATGTCTTCCAGAGACGTTTGCAGCTCCATCAGATGCACAAGCAGCCATCTGTTTGGGGTCCAATTGACAAGCATTTAACTCTTCTACGATGTGGGTTGTCACAGATGCAGCCCATGTGTCTTCTATAACTTGAACATTGAGAATGCATCTACTGACCTACCACTGACATCAAGATAATGTACACAATGACTTAATACTTGATGCCCATTTGCATCGGTGCATTCATCAGCCATGTATGCAAATTTTTTGAATGTGTGAGAGAGTTCTTCACTTTTTCAACTGTTGAGGCTTTCACTGTTGCACCACATGCTTCTAGCCAGTCAGTTGAGTTTCTTGCAGAAAGATAGTGAGCATTTGCTGATCTTGTTCTGAACCAGTGTTCAACCTGAGGATGAACAAGTGACAATGCACTTAACATTGGCCTCTCAGTTTGTAGTGTGTGGTATCTCTTGCTTAAATAGAAAGTAGGATGCCACAGCCATGTTTGTTTGCATGAACTGTGTTGTGTCTCCAGTATTCTTAACAGCCTCATTAAGTACTTCTAAAATTGGCTTTGAAAGTGGGCTTATAAGGCTTTTTGCATGTTGATGCACTCCAGAGGCCTGGTGTTTTGCAGCCTTTTCACACAGTTTATTATCATTGGCTTTACTGATAGGTTTGACAAACCAAGCTCCTCCACTTTTACCAATTATAGAATTGGGAAGCTTTCCTTCTCGTAAGCTTTTTTGCAAGAGGTGCACCAGTAGCCATCTTTGTAACTTCAATAAATGGGCACACTGACCGACAAACATCAGGAACTCCCTTTAGATTTTGGAGACGCTGTTTCTTCAGTAGGTAGCTATATTTGTGCTTTGGGCTGGTTGGATGTAGATATACCACTTGAACCTTCAGATGACATGTTGATATATTCTTGGTTCTTGATGTGTTCTTCACCTTGGTTAGTTTTTGAGGCCTATGAGTGGAAAAATTGTTGTATTGTTTTTTGCCTTTTCATTTTCACCTTGACCTGCTACATATAAAAGAGATATGAATAAAGTAAATGTTTTGTTAGTATAATGCAAATTTAACATAAGGATAATGCAAGTTACACCAAAACACATAACAGGTCTAGATTTCTAAAAAAATACTTTTTAAAAAAAATGTATTTAATTTAAATTGACTTTTGAAAAGTAAGCCATCATGGGATAAGAGGGAAGTCCTCTCATGGAACAGTAAATGGTTAAAATATGCGGAAAAAAAGGTAGGAATAAATTATCAGTTTTCAGAATGGAGAGAGACAAATAGTGGCATCCCTGAGTGGTCGGTACTGGGACCATTACTCTTCAACATATTCATAAATTATCTGGAAAAATGGGTAAACAATGAAGTGGCAAAATTTGCAGATGATACAAAACTATTCAAGATAGTTAAGTCCCAGGCAGACTGCGAAGAGTTACAAAGGGATCTCACAAAACTGGGTGACTGGGCAACAAAATGGTAGATGAAATTCAATGTTGATAAATGCAAAGTAATGCACATTGGAAAACAATCTCAACTATACATACAAAATGATGGAGTCTGAATTAGCTGTTAACACTCAAGAAAGAGATCTTGGAGTTATTGTGGATAGTTCTCTGAAAACATCCACTCAATGTGCAGTAGCAGTCAAAAAAGCCAACAGAATGTTGGGAATCATTAAGAAAGTGATAGATAATAAGACAGAAAATATCATATTGCATCTATATAAATCCATTGTACGTGCACACCTTGAATACTGTGTGCAGATCTGATTACCCCATCCCAAAAAAGATATATTGGAATTGGAAAAGGTACAGAGATGGGCAACTAAAATGATTAGGGGTATGAAACAGGAGAAGAGATTAAAATGACTTGGAATTTTCAGCTTAGAAAAGAGATGACTAAGGGGGGATATGATAGAGGTCTATAAAATCTTGATTAGTGTGAAGAAAGTGAATAAGGAAATGTTATTTAATCCTTCACATAACACAAGAACTAGCAGTCACCCAAAAAAATTAATAGGCAGCAGGTTTTAAAAAAAACAAAAGGAAGTACTTCTTCACAGAACATAAAGTCAACCTGTGGAACTCTGCCAGGGCCTGCTGTGAAGACCAAAACTATAACAGGATTAAAAAAAAGAACTAGACAAATTCCTGGAGAATAGATCCACCAGTGGCTATTAGCCAGGATGGGGAGGGATTCAACACTATGCTCTGAGTGTTGTCCCTAGCCTGTTTGCCACAAGCTGGAAATGGGCAACAGGGGATGGATCACTTGATGATTACCTGTTCTGTTCATTCCCTCTGAAGCACCTGGCTTTGACCACTGTCAGAAGACAGGATACTGGGCTATATGGACCATTGGTCTAACCCAGTATGACCATTCTTATGTAAAAATTAATTCTAATAATAAAAATGTTGAGTACAGAAACTCCCCAACATAATGACCTCTCAAGATAGCAATGATGTGAGATAACAACCTTGGAAAATAATGCATTTTAACAATCTTGGCCTACTAGGAAACATATTTATATAAGTTTCCATTCCCAGTCACAAATCTAGCATTCTGGAGCAAAGTCACTAAAATATAGTCCAACAAACAAATGTTAATTTAATGTGCCCCTCACTTTTCCCTCCACCGCACCTCACTCACTGGTGTTGTCCTTGGTCAGTGGAGACTCAGAGTTCAGAGGTGCTTTCACGTGAGTGCACCTCTGGGGGGGAGGGGGGGAAAGAGGAGGCACCTTGCTCATTCCTCCAGCTGCTCACTGTTCGCTCTGGCCACTGCTGTTTGTTGTGCCACAGTTCACTCCACCACTCTGTTGCCAATGGCCCTGCACAGTCACCTTCCGCTGCCACCTGCCACTGTGACCTCTGCGAGTTGGTCTCTTGAGGTTCTACCCAGCTCTCAGTGATTTCAGCTGAGCTCTCAATGGGGGAACGTTGCTGCTAGTGCAGTCTGGGCTGTCTCTTCCACAGAACACTGTCCCACAGCAGGACTAAGCACTTAGACCTGATTATCAGTGATTTCAGCTGCAGTGATCACTTAATAGAACAGAAGATTATCTATGGAGCCTAATCAGCTCTGTCTTTAAACAGTGGAGAGGGACAGGTCCCCACCCTCTCTTTTGATGCCCTCAATCAGCACAGGCTAAGTACAGTTCTACTGCCCTTTACTCATACAATAAGAACAACAACATTTCATCCCCCTCCCCGTATTCAAGTGATTTGTAACCCAACCCCAGCCAAAATCTATCACTTGGGCAACACAGCTCTGTTTGCTGGATACCTAAGTAGATTAGGTGTGAATGTAAATGCAATCTGGTCCTGAAGCCTTTCCCACCAGACCCAGCTCATCACTAGCTGTCATGGAGAGCTCAGCTGGTCTACACTGGGGGGGGGTCGATCTAAGATACACAACTTCAGCTACTCTATTTGCGTAGCTGAAGTCAAAGTATTTTAGTTCGACTTACCTGGCCGTCCTCACAGCGACAAGTCGACCGCCGCGGCTCCCCCGTCGACTCTGCTTACTCCTCCTGCCGAGGTGGAGTATGGGTGTCAATTTGGGGATCGATTTATCGCATCTAGACGAGATGTGATAAATCGATCCCTGATAGATAGATTACTACCCACCAATCCGGCGGGTAGCGTAGACGTGGCCTTAGACTTTGCTTACAAATCGTCATTTGAAATTATTAGGTTGGCCAATATCACCAAAATGAATGCACTGACATTGTCATAAAAAACAACAGCTATATAAAGAAGCTAGTCTATGTTCATATTTTTCAAATCTATTATACTTTTTCAGACACACGTATTTTATCATACACTGTATATGCTTTTAAAGTGTGTATTAATGTTTCAATTTCAATTCAAATTTCCAAACAGTCACTAAATTGGCATGTAACTAGTTCACAAAACTGCGGGGGGGGGGCGGAATTGTAGGGAAATCACTGCTCTGTCTTCATTTGCTGACGAAGGTTGTTCCCTGAGCAAAATGAGGAGGACTTAAAATCAGGGGCAGAGATGGATGCAGATGCGGGTACAGACTGGTAAAATAGGGGAAGGTTCAGAAATGGGAACAAGAGCTTTTGCCCCTCTTTGCAGAGGATGGCTTCATGCTACAAGGGGAAAGGGTTTTGCACTCCCTTTCCTGATTTTTTTAAAATAAAGAAGGGCTGAAAAGTATGCTAATCTCTTTTGTTGTTGCTAGAACACCCAGACTTATATGTCCGATTTCCCTAAAGAGACTCTGTGGACAACTAAAGTTTATAAAATTCAAGAAGTAGCAAATGAAACCCAATTCTCTCTTTTCTATGCTGCCCCTGGTATCTGGAACAGACTCAAAAAACCTACTCAACCCAGCCACTGTCCTAAACCTCATCCAAGAGACTCCTAAATACTTGGTACAAAGCCTACAAAAGTGAACCATTTAAAATGTAAACTAAAAAAAAACTTTGCTAAAATTGTGCACAGAGTGACACCAACATCATATTTACATCCTTGTCCATTTCCCCTCTAATTTCTTTCGTCCCTCAATTGTTGCTTCCAGTCTAAAATTTAGGGCAGGATCCTGCAAGTGAACCCACATGGCATAAGGTTCTGCTCATGACAAAGTATGGGAGTTAGCCCAGATCTACAGATTCTGACTCCTAGATTTTAAACTCTCTGTAGACTGGGATTATGTCTACCTGTTATAGAAACCACCTTCTACACCACTGAACACAATATGAGTGATTGTGTTTTAGAAATGATGTGACAAGTTGTCACTTTGTAAATTTAACTGATTATTGAAACCAAGTAGTTTATATGTACAGTATGAGATGGTGTCTGTGTATGTACTTCAGGCAGATAAGAATTGGGGAGCACTGATTAGAGGGACTGTAGCAGGTTGACTATGTGGAAGATGCATGGGAAATGCTCGTATATCCCCCATGAGATTGGAGGAGGCAGCAGAAAGGTGCTGAGGCTCGGCATAAGAAGGTTGGTAAGTGGGTGTGCCAGTAGTTAATGCTGCTTTGCCGCCAGCCCCATTACTTCTGATGTTATTAAATTAATCCTTGTGCTATGTCCCACTTACACCCTTTTTTGAGGGCTTCAGTGGTTACTTAAGTGGTGCAAAGGCCTCTGCACATGCGTGAATTTCACTTCTGTTGAATATAAATATCTAGCTTAAATAACTTTTTTATTTATATTGTCATGAGCTGGGTGGAGCATTGTTATGAGGTGAGTGAAAATTCCCACCTAAGACAAAAGGAGTTTGTGAACCTGCCCAGGAGTGTTGGCTGAGTATTATTTTGGATAGAAGGAGGTATGTGGGGTGGGAAGGAAGACAGAACAGAACAACTGAAAAAGAGAGAGACAGCCTAAAGGAGCAGGTAAAAGCACAATGGGTGACCCTGAAAGAAACCTGGGGAGAGGTTTTTGGTTCAGGGTGCAGAATGAAAAGGGTGTTTTTGTTGCTCTAAGCAACGGAAACTGTTTCCTGCTATTTGATTCCTTCTGTGTTCAGAGACAGGACTTTGTACATTCTTTGTAAATAAAACTACATCAAAGAAAATACCAGATTCCATCAATTTCTACTTCCAACCAGACACCCCAAGGGCCCTGAAACGTTGACTAGCTGATCAGTTCAAAAAAGAGCAATAATATGGTTCAACAAATAAATAAATCATAAAGGTAGGAAGGAATAAAATAAGCACAATAAATTATTCACATTTTCTAGAATCAAAGAGTATCCAACTGTTTTAATTATCCAATTAAAAAAAAACAAAACAAGCAGGAGATACAGTACCTATTTGTACCCCTCCATGCTTTATTTTAAAAGTCCTGTTTGTTCAAGGGAGAACTACTCTGTTTGGTCAAGGAAGAAACGTACCATATACTACCTCGAGCCATAGCACCATAAAATTAATTACAGACAATATTTATATTAGAGGTAATAAGCATACATAAATACAAAATACAATCTCATGTAAAATTCTTTTCTCAAGAGAGAGAAATCAAACCATCTCAGGAAATAATACACTGAACTCTTAACACCACTCTAAATTCGGTATGGTTATTAAAATGTTACCGGAGTTCTAGGAGTGACTGTTGTGAAAACTGGGGAACATAATTATTTTCTTCTGGTAGTTTGCTACATTTCAAATGGATTTGATACACTTTGTCCCCCATTAAAATCACTGGAGAGGAAACTCTGAAGTATTCTCTGTACGCTGTGCATCGAGCAATTGTTTCACCTCATAATGGTCAGAACAAAGATTTTTTTTCTCCCACCAATTTGAACCCATAATTTAGCAGCATAGAAAATGGAAATAGCTCCTGTCTCCATAAATTCTTTCTTCAGCTACATGAATCTTTGATGACATGATTGAATAGAGTTTGTTGCTGTTGGAAATACATTTATTCTTATCCTTTGGAAATTCACTCCCCACATCTAAATCATTTTAGAAATAAACTCATAGGGTCCAATTTTGCTTGGCCCTAATGTAATATGCATTACATATTGCATGGAAGGAGGGGGGTATAAAATGTTCTTCTCTCCTCCCTTTTCTGAGGACAGAATTGCATTTCAAAGGTCAAAAACTGTTCACTCTATTCCCACAAGGGTGTTTGGCACAACAAAGGGGACCAGGATGAGATGAGGCCATGGCTCCACCCTCTCTTCACTGGCCCTATAAAGAAATATAAGAGTAGTTGTGCTCTCCTCCTGCAGCAGAGAAGGATGGTATTCTGCTTCCTTGAAATAGAAATGAATATGTCCTTGTGCTTCCCTGGGCTGGTGCAGCTTCTCACTGCCTGTAATCCTGGGCAATGCCTAATGCCCCATAACTTATCACTTAAGGGTATGTCTTCACTACTCAGCAGATCAGTGGGTAGTGATTGATCTATCAGGGATCGATTTATCGCGTCTTGTGTAGACGCAATAAATCATCAACTTCTGTACTCCACCGCAGTGAGAGGCGGAAGTGGAGTCGACAGGGGAGTGGCAGCAATCATCCCCGCGCTGTGAGGATGTAAGGTAAGTCGACCTAAGATACGTTGACTTCAGCTACACTATTCTCGTAGCTGAAGTTGCATATCTTAGGTCGATCCTCCCCCGCTCCCCCAGTGTAGACCAGGCCTTAGTGAGCAGTTACTAAATAAGAGCCTGATTCTGCAAATTGAGTGTATCAATACTCAGATAATTAGTCTCAGTAAGATCAATGAGACTACTCACGTGAGTAAGGGTTTGCAGAATCAAACTATAAATCAGTATGGTGGTCTTACGCATCATCTCATGAAACAAATATTCTTGCAGCCTTGCATTCTCTTCTGTATCAATATCATTTGTAGATGCCAATATGCTCTATAGACTGCTTTGTCAATCTCAGGTTTACAAAAGCACAGGTTCAAATCATCCCCTTCATCTCTGTGGGTAGAAAGGGCTAAAACCACTTAGGCCTTCACCCAAGGAGTCTGGAAGAGGAAGTCCTGCTTCTGTGACATAATTTTCCATTTCTTCAACACCTCATGGAAACCCCTCCAAGGAGTTGGGGATCTGCACATGGAAGGTTTGGGGAACCAAGGTTCCACATTAAAATTAATAATGACAGAGCAGTATTAACTTTTGTGTCTCACCTCCCTGTGCTGTGGAAACCACAATGTAATGAGGGAAGTTTCAGGCACAGCAGCCAGTATAAGCATTCCTGGATGAAGTCTTTGAAGGAGATAGGGTTTCCCAGGAACCAATGTGGCACAGGGTCTCTGAGTGAATGGCTCTTTCTTCCAGTGGATTCCTTGAGACGTGCATTTTTGGGGAAGGTTGCACCAAGGAAACTCCTGTACTACAAATTCCAGTAAAAGAATACATATAGAGAATTACATATTCTTCAAGGGTTTATCTATTTTGGAAAAACAAAGAGATGACTTGACCCTGGAACGAACTAAACAAGCATGTTGACGATGTTGTCTTCATTGGGACTTTACCCGGGTTTCAGTGATCAATGGCCAGGCACTGGTGTAATTGCATCAGTGCAAACCACATGTGTAGACAAAGTTGTGATTTGCACCAATGAAGCTTACCCCTTCTCAAAACCAAGATGAGCTCAACTAGTGCAAATTGTGCACTAAGGGTTTGCACCAGTGCATCTACATTGGTAATTATTTACCGACGGGTAGAATCAGGACAAATGCCTAAGGTAGATAAAACCTAAGTGTTTAAAATCTGAGGCTTAGTCCACTGAGCTACCTCTCTGAAATGGAAAAGGGAAGTAAATACAATACATTCTCCAGTATAATTTCTCTAAATTGGCTATAACACTGTTGTTATTAAGTTAAACATCAGGTAGCCTCAGGCTTGCATGAGAGAGATGGAGGTCTGTATCCGAAAGTGTGTGATTGTTCAGTGTAGCTGAAAGTAGCAATCAGAACTTAGCTTATAGTTTTACTGATAATGAATGAGTTGGAATAGAATGCAGCTCTCTTTTTCACAACTCTGTTGGCTTTGCCATTCTGACTATGGTCAAATCCCTTGCCAGTAAGCAAATAAGACTTGGACACATAGGGAATGTAACAAGATGATACACATCTGTAAAGTAACAAGATGATATTTTCACAATAAGCCTTTTCACCATCACCACTCTTAAAGCAATATATGGATCAACATCTAACTGCTAACCTAAGACACGATCCAGATGTGGTTTTTTTAAAAAACTAAAATACACTTTATAGTGTGGACATTGCCCAGTAGGAATTCCAAATGCTAAAATATTATGGCTGAAATTCTGCCCTTCTAGAAAAAAATGCTGAAGAAAAAAATGTTGACACATCCTGGTGCACTTTAGTCAGAGGAAGCATAAATGGTGGTGAAAGTTGCACTTTGAAAAGTGAGTGCAAGTTGTTGTAACTTACATGATAAGAGAGTGGAAGGGTGGGTTTTAGCAGAAAAAAAATTGAACAGAGGGTGTAAAGAAGTGCAAGATAAGCCAGTGTCAAGCTTGCTTTCTCCAACATCATCTAATATACTGCTTCTGGTTGTGTTTCCTGCCAGATGCCCCCCACTTCCATGCACTCAGTGTGTGACAGGATGATTAACTTATGTGTTACACACAACATTTATGTCACCCCTGAATTTGACCCGATATGAGCAGAGAAATTTATATTGTTTTCTGCCTTTTGAGGTTTCTGAAACTATAGTTAGAGATCTAGCTATGAGCATTTCTGGCAAATACAGTCACCTGGCCTATGCTTTTACAAGTTTGAATGTCTACTGTGATTGTCCCAGTAAGCACAGACTTCTGAGTAATATATGAGGAACATTTTTTGGAAAAACTACAGGGGCCTAAGATCCTCTGCCCACTCCCATGCCCCCTCTCAGCCCCCCAGAAAAGAATGACTAGGCAACAGATATATTTATTACAGTACATTCAAAGAGCTATAGACATACAATGTTAAAGGTGAGAATTCAAATTCACAAATGTTAAGAAATTTCTATGTTAAAATGCCCATCAAACTATACCTCAGTCTTGGTCCCTGATTCTGCATCCAAAGCTGATAGCAGGGATTCTTACACCTCTGACTTCAATGAGACGCTGCACATGTTCAGGGGATCTGTACTAGCAGAATTTCATGCAGAATTAGGTCCCAATCCTGCTTCGCATTTAAGCATATGAATAACTTTACTTACTTGAACAGTCTACCTATGTGAGCAATGTTATGTATATACTTAGGTGTTTTGACAGGATTGGATCTTTGACTGTAAGTCCCTCAAGGCAGGGACCATATCTTCCTTTGTGTTTTTGACACTGAAGA
Organism: Mauremys mutica; assembly: GCF_020497125.1. Lineage (NCBI taxonomy): Eukaryota > Metazoa > Chordata > Testudines > Geoemydidae > Mauremys > Mauremys mutica. The sequence continues at coordinate 106,752,620 of NC_059072.1, read as the reverse complement.
TCACACTGTTGGCATTTAACAATCAATACATAATAACAAGCAGTCACAATGCCACAGTGAGACAGTGTTCTCCAACCTTACCTGTCCATGCCTTAGTTTCCCCATTAGCAATCTGAGGATGATATTACTTCCCCACTGTTGTAAAATGCTTTGAGAGTCTCAGATGAAAGGTGCTATGTAAGTGAAAAGTAATATTAATGCAGGGATGACATGGGAGATCCTGGCAGTCATATGCCAAGATACTTGAGATCTAGGTGTGGGGAATCAATTATTATTACTACTACTGATCTTTGGAGAAAAAGTTTTATAGAAATGTGTCAGAACATGTTTGCGAAAGGAGCATTAGCTTCCAAAATAGAAAGTATTCTGCTGTTGAAGAACATTCATGTCTAAGGACCAATATATATGAAGATATACAAGTCAAGAAAGTTCTTAGCCAACCCATAGATGTCTTTTTGCTGTTGATAGAGTATTTAGAAAATTTCTTCTATTCTAACAGATTTTCATCCAGTGCTTTCACAACTATTGTCCCCGAGTCCACGTAATTTTTATTACAAACCTTTCTGTTTATATTTCTCTCTTTGTAGTATGAATGTGGACAGGAGTTGGAATCTAAATTGTTGCTATAACATTCATTTCTCTCAGCATAAATATAACATTCATTTCTCTCAGCTATCCTAATATATTGCAAGTACAAGTGTCACTTTAAGTAGCAGGTGTTAGTTTTTAATCAGCAACTTTTGCTGGCTTCAAATGCTATCGTATTTATTTTTGTCTTCCTTGATATGTTTTCCTCTTTTCTTTATTTTTCCCACTCTCCTAGGCTGCTTATTATTAAATGCATTAGCTGTACTTCCTGTTAGCTGAGGCAGAGCTGTTACATCTATATATATACACGGCATAGGCTGGGTTTGCCTTTCACACTCTTGAAGAAGGGAATAGCTTTTCTGAGTAGGTGTACATCTGTGTTCATGACGTGGGCTGTGCAGATTACACAGGCAATGCTTTACATTTGGTGATGCTCTCCAGTCATAGATCTTTCTGGGGCTGTTTCACATTCTAGCCAAATATGGTCATGCTGTAGCCCAGTGGTTCTCAGGGTTTTTTTTTCATGGACCACTTGAAAATTGCTGAGGGTCTCGGTGAACCACTTAATGATCTTTCCAAATGTTGTTTGTACCGTTAGCTAACTATTGTAAAGCGCTTTGGCTAAAAGCACTATATAAAAACAACTTAATAATAATTAACTTTTTTTGTTCTACAAATAAAAACACACAACTCATATTTTAATATCAGTAGTCTTACCTTTCTGATGCGATGGATGTGCCCTCTCCGCCCCATCGCAGCAGCCCCTGAACTGGGTCTGGGAAGGAGGGGGATCTCTCCCTCTCTCCCCCACTGCAGCAGCCCCTGAGCTGGGTCTGGGAAGGAGGGGGATCTCTCCCTATCTCCCCCACTGCAGCAGCCCCCGAGCTGAGGCTGGGAAGAAGGGCCATCTCTCCCTGGCATTTGCAGCCGTGGAGCTGGGGAAAGTCACCTCTTTCTCTGGCCCCCACAGCCCTGCACATCCCAAATTTTCCCCACCACCTCTTCTCACCCCACTACCCCCTCCCACCTACTCTCTATTCCCCCCAAGGCCATCACCTCACCTTACCTGTGCATCTTCTCCAGGGTCCAGGCACCTAATTAGGTGGGTGGCCCTTCATTCTCTTGTGTGTGGCTGCCCAGGCACACACCTTAGAGGGAACTATCTGCGGACCACCTGAATGGAGCTCACAGACCACTGATCATCCACGGACCACAGTTTGAGAACCTCTGCGGTACCCTATACAGTCTTGGGGCTAAATAAATTATTCTCTAGTTTACACCTCTTGGTGAAATGATATCTTGGGAATGCCATTGCAGAGCCTCACACAATAATAATGTCCATCATTCTAATATTCTATATGAGAGTAGGTCAAGAGCCTTGCAACAATAACAACAGAATGGCCAAAGAATGTGCAATGTGTTCTGTCAGATCACTTATGGCCTCAACATGGATGATGCCCAACAAGCTGGGGTCATAGCGTTTGTGGCAGTAAGTACAGTACCATACAAGAAAGAGCCATTTGTACAGTTAACATACTCTGCCTTTTCTTACTATTTCTAAATATTTAGAAATATGCCCATAATAGTTAACTAATGCAATTTTTAAAATTTCTCAGCAGAGTCTTGAGATATTGAGGGCTCAGTGGAGACTAGAGAGGGTCGTGTATCCAGATCTCCTCTAGAAGGATGACTATTTACAATACTGGCTGCTCATCCACTATGAAGTGATGAAGGTTCCTGTCATTCATGCTTGGCTCACATAGATCAAAATGCTAAGTTACTGTGTCACTATAGTTGTATGAGTTTACTTTAAAAATAAACGACCTACTTCCCTCTGGGTGATAGCGTACAGAAGTGGCATGGCTATGCCATAAAAGGGTAAATAGACACATACTGACCACTTGTTGTGCATGTCTTATTGCATATCCATTCTTTTGTTGTTGTTGTGTCTTCTGTTATTTTGCAGGAGCCCAGAGCAGCAGCAGACTGACTGTTAGGAGTATTAATCACAGTTCACTTTTAAAATTTGATTTCAGATCACATTTGTATATGCTAACAATTAATCTTGAATTTTCCTATGCAAAACTTTGTAATACTTGCTTCTCTTTCTATCCACCAGGTGTTACTCTCCAACTAGAAACTGCTGCGCAGTGTCAAACTCAGCATTGTTTCACAGTGGAGGTGGTGACAAAGGCAAATGACAAACTGTGCATTTCACTACGGCTTGACATCTGCTTGCATCTCTCCATGGAAACTGCCAATCATTTGGCCTTACCTGGTATTTTCCTTGGAGGAATTCAAGGAGGATTAACATTACAGAGACATTTGCCTGTGCACATGACTTGGCTTTGATAAAACTGCAATGCAGTGTATGTGAAACATCTACAAAGGAATACAAGAATAAGAGAATACCTGAACAGAACAGATGCATATTCTGCAGCATTTCAGAACAAGATTTTTACTGTAAACGCTGGGCCTAATTCTGCAATCCTTATTCACAGTGACTATAATAGAACTATTCATACAAGTAACTACTATTCAGGTTGCAGGGGCAGGCCTACAACATTTACATTTAGAATTGTTGGGTCTTGTGATTCCCCTGCTACAGTTAATGCTATTTCTAACACCTAGAGCAGCCATATGGAATATGTAAGGCTTACACTTCTGTAGATATTAGAAATGATTAAGGAGGAACAAGATTATGAAGGCTAGCTCACAAGTATTAATAAGTCACTAGCCTGTCTTATCACTGGTAATATATGTATGTGAACTGAGCATTTGTACACAGGTCTTTTGTTTATTATTTTACATCTTACGTAATTGTAAGTAAACCTAAATGTCCTTTGTAATACATTGGTGTGCCTAATAACCACTAAAGTTAAAACGTGGTTAAAACATAACTGATTCATTACACAGTGGATAGAGAACCCTTATGATGGTCTGCCTTAACTAAAACCATACATCACCTTCATAGCAGACAAATCTATCTGCTGTGTTTTGGCAGAGTTATCAGTTATAGATATTAAGCAATATTCAAGAACCAGAGACCAAGGATCCCACAGGCAACTGTGCATATTAAGAAGTTGATACCAAATTAAAAAAAAATATTTCCCTTCTTTTCACTTTGTGTGCAGTGTATGATAGTATGTAACCTAAGAATGTATTTCAGGGAAGTAGCTGTTCACGATTTCAGATATTATTAGAATTTGATATCTTCTGTATGTATACCCCAAGGTTGGGGCTGCATTTCTCATTGAGACAAAAAAGTCAGAAGGTTTTGTTTTCTTGTGCTAAATGTATAAGGAAGGTATTCCAGTAAAATATTACCTCAATTGGGACGGCAACCCATGATTGGTTAATTCTTTCAATTTTGGATAGATTTGAGGCACTGTGAGGATTGGGACCTTTGCTGTGCTAGTTTATACTTTCAACTGCACATAGGCTTTATATTTTATAGAATTGTGTTTGCCTAACCACTATATTGGTATCTAATGTTATGAGGTTTCAAGAATACAATTTTGTTTTTTGATGGGAAAAGGAAGGCCTTTTCTTCTTATATATGTATTACACCCGTAATATACTTTTCTTGCTTGATGTATTTGGAGATATAGTCCTGTTAGTGATACTACATCTCATCATGCTATATTGTCTGATGTCTAGTGGTAATATAGGTAAATTATATATGATTCTGTTATGGGGCATTGTATGATATATTAAGTATCCTTTTATGGTTGACAGGTACCTTGTTCATGAACATCTAGTTGATAGTTAAGGAAAATAGGTGGCTAAAGACATAAGATCAGTTCAATCATAAGGTAAAGAGATTCCATAAGGCCTGAATGAGGAGAAGGGATCTGGATGTAATGGATCTCATACAAACAGGGTAATCTATTCTGTGCAGACTGTAAGAAGCCACATCTGTAGATGCATGAGCAGAACATCACTTCCTATTCTGTCAAATGTGTTTCCAACCCCAAAAAGTGTATGTGAAACATATGCTAAACACATTGTTCTGGGAGTTAGCATATGTGGTTTATTTGAAGAGGGTTTTAAAAAAAATATATACATGTAGTTGCAAATATACAAGACTTTGAAGGATATCCGGAAGTGCAAGTAAGCTACACATTTACAGACTATGGTACATACATTCTTGAGAGCACTAAAATGAGTGATTAGACCCCACCAGTTGGGAGGCAATATGATATAGTAGATAAGGGAGCAGACTAGGAGTCAGGATTCTTGACCAGATCCTCAATCTGGGCCAAATTGGTGTTGCTCCATTAACATAAATGGTGCTATGCTGATTTACAATAGGGGAAGATCTTGCCTTATATTCCATTTTAGCCACTGACTCACTGTGTGAGCTTAGGCACATCATTTAACTTCTCTCTGCCTCCATTCACCCTTCTGTAAAATGGGGGCAGTAATGCTTACTCATCGGTGAAAAGTGCTTTGAGATCAATGGATAAGTGCTATATGAAATATTTTATATCACCCACTAATATGCAGGTAGGGCACAATTGAGAAGATATTTTGACCTGAAATTATAGGCAGTAATGGCATCCTCTAAATCCATATATGTATAAACTGAGTGAGATTCTTGCATGATATAATCCTATTTCTGTAAGTGTAAAGTTGATATGTTCTGAAACTTACTGTTATCAATATATTAGTTATTATACATTCCTAAACAGAGAATTGTGTGCAGTTACATTTGAGTGCTTCATAACTATCTTCATACTTAACAATTACAAGTGCTGTACAGAACTGTGGACGAGGGACATACATTTTGATCCTACAAGGACAGACACAGTGACCTACAGTTACCTGATAAGGCCAGGGAGCATATGTTTATATTGCTGTACTAGTGATTTGTGCCTTACCAAATCCCAGTGACCTTCCAGACACTGCTGCAATCCTCTATCTAGAATCCATTTTGGTATAGTGGCCTCATCAATCGAACAAATATCTTGAATACAGTATATCGGCAAAGGTATAACTGCTTCCAAGTGGGTACACTCTGAAAAAGAGCCTTTTTTTGTAGCTGTTCTTTTCTGTGAGTGAGCTATGACAGCAGATCATTAAATGTCAGCACATGCTATTTTTCTATCTGCTGCTAATCACTGCTGGGGTTTCTGAGGTTATAACAAAGGTAGACCAGCTTCACAGCCATGCCTTTTTGTGCTATTACAGCTTTCCTTAGCAGGAGAATTTTATTTCTCTGGTGTACCGTAGGCACTGCAGTTGGTGAAAAAGGACATTCTTCTGGTTAAAGCACTCAGCAGGGGCTCAGGATATCTGGATTCTGTTCCTGGATGCGCTGCAGCCTTCCTGTGTGACTTTGGGCAAATCATGTAAATACTCAGTGCCTCAGTTTCCTCATATATAAAATAGAGCTAATGCTTCCCAGGTGTGTTATGAGGGAAAATTCATAAAATGTCTGTGGGGCGCTTAGATAGTCTTGTAATAATAAATACATGGGTGATTCAGGAAGATCTATTGATGTTAGGTTTTCTATAGAGCCCCTCACTCTAGTACCTAACTGCTGCACAGGTAAACTAGATCCTAAATGGTTTATTCTGCTCTTTTATGCTGTGAAACTGATGGTACAGCTCTGATACTGGCTGCGTTAGCTTTGTCTATAAACTGCAGTTTTGGAGCAGAGAAGAAGCTTCCACATAACACTTCACAGTGACCTCAGCAAAATGGAGCCAAATTGCATATGGGCCAAGGCTGGGGGAAACATTCTGTGGTTATCAGAGAGAGGGATAAAAGGGACACATTCATGCCTCACATGAATACTATGGAAAACAAAGAGAGCAAAATCTGACTTAAGAATTACATTTAATAGAAAGGCGTGTTCTAGTGGATTGAGCATGAGGCTGGGAATCTGGGATTTGTGAGTCCTAATGCTTCTAGCAGTCTTGAACAAGTTACTTAACATCTCTGGCTCAGTTCCTCCAATCTGGAAGTTGTGACATTTAATTAGATAATGTTTTGACCCTGAGGAGTAGTAAACATGCTATACATTATTAATTATGTAAAAAACCCAAACCACTACATTAAAAGGATGATAAGGTTGCAAAGTTAAATGCTCAAAAGTTAAGAAATGCTTGAGTTAAGGTTGCCCAGGTAACAGGGGTGCTGGAACAATTTGTATAGTGGGGGCTGAAAGCCATTGAACCAAACTGTAAATCCTGTATATAATGGAAACCACTTCAAGCCAGTGGGTGCAGCAGCACCCACAACACTCCTAGTTCCAGCACCTATGCCAGGCAACCAATGATTAAACCACTAGTTTCACCAGTGGTTAAAGCTTGGCAAAGTTACAAGCAATTGAAAACAGGATTTATAATGGAAGTATCAGGCAACCTTAACTATAGGCTGTGCTACCAGCGCTATCTATAGTAAGAAGGAGATGACCTAGAATAGATTAAATTCACTTTTGGTCTTTTCAATAGAGCCTTGGTTTTGATGATGCTGTGGATTCATTTTCTAATTTATAGTCTAGGGTGAAAAAAAACTAATGTAAGAACTGAAATGTATATTGCATGCAATGTGCATTGTGTTCAAAACAAAATGTGAATAGTTAATAGTGTGTAGTCCTAATGCAGTATATTACTTGAAATAGTATTTATTGGCATGCAGGTTTAATTATGTTCTTAAGATACAGACTTTTTTCCCTTGCTATTGATTTCTTATTTACCCCAAAAGATACAGACCATGGGAGCATTTTTATTTATTTATTTTATATATATATATATCTTTGTTGCCCTTAGTGGAGTGGGCCAGAGGGCAATATTTTCAGTTTTGATTGAAGGCAACAGAAAGGGTTAATCCATCCTTGTCAGCAAAGCACATATAATGGTGCTCACATGAAGGGGTCTTTCTGTTGCTTCTTTTGCCAGCCCAAACAACGTGCATGCAATGAAATGTCTGTACATTGTTAGACTGAATGGACTCAGCATTGTGTTTTTTGGTTTTTTTTGACAGCATCTGAACAATGTAATATTTAGTCATGTGCCCATCACTGATTCAACCTTAAACTAAGCATTCTGTGGACTTGTACAATTGTTGGGGGTGGAGGAGAGGGGAAGAACATGTGGAGATATATTTTGAGGATAGGATGCTGACTTGGTACCCTACTTAATTGATGAGAGGACATTAGACACTAGTGTCAAACTTCCATTTACCCCACATTTGTGAAAAATGAATTGTGTGTGTGTGTGGTGGGGTGAAGCTCCCTTTGATGGACACCCAGCCAGCCAGTTATCTGTAAAATCCAATTTGGGAGCTGTTTTCTGTTTGCTTTTACCTGTGGGCTTGTTAACCCTTTACAGGTAAAGAAAAGGAGTGGGCACCTGACCAAAAGAGCTAGTGAGAAGGCTAGAACTTTTAAATTTGAGAAAGAAACTTTCCTTTGTCTATTGTTCTCCAGAGATGGAGACACGGAGCAGCAATGTTGTGTAAGGCTTGAACCAGGTATGAAAATTCATCTTCCATACCTAGAAGAAATTATTTGGATAGGGAATGTTTAGTTAGACACAATCAGGTTTATTTTTTATTTTGGCTTGTGTATTTTCTCTGTGCTAACCCCTGATACTTTTGTTTGCTTGTAACCTTTAAGCTGACCCCCCAAGAAAGTTAGTTTGGGTGCTTAATTTTTGGAATTGCTTTTTAAAAATCTAGCAAAAGCCTAAATTCCAGAGGTATTTTCTTCCTTTTTTGTTTTTAATAAAATTTACCTTTTTTTAAGAATAGGATTGGATTTCTGGTATCCTAAGAGGTTTGTGCATATGCTGTTTGATTAGCTGGTGGCAACAGCTAATTTCCTTTCTCAGCTCTTCCCCGGAGGGTATGTGTGAGAGAAAGGGCTTGAGGGTATCCCACAGGGAGGAATTCCCAAGTGTTCCTTCCTCAGCCCAAGGGTTTTTTTTGTTTTTTGTTTTGTTTTGCATTTGGGTGGTGGCAGCGTTTACCAAGCCAAGGTCAAAGAAAAGCTGTAACCTTGGGAGTTTAATACAAGCCTGAAGTGGAAAGTATCAATTTTTAGAATCCTTGAGTGCCCCCACTTTCTGCACTCGGAGTGACAGAGTGGGGATTCAGCCTTGACAACATTCCAAAGAGAAAAAAAGGAAGAATGAAAATATCACTGCTAGAGCTCTCTGCCCAACTTATATCCAGGTGAACTGATGATGCAGAAAAATTAACAGGACATCAATCACAGTTTTGCCTGCATGAAGACTGCAAGATCAGACCCTAAGAATTCTCATTTCTTTCTCTGGATTTCTCCTGGCATCTCTCTGAGTAATACTTCTTCCACTTCAGATTTAAATTTGTGTTTTCTCCTGCTGATTGCTTTTGCTTTATTAGTAGTTACTCTGTGAACTGTGGCTGAAACATGTTTTACTGACTGGAAATTTGTTGGGCCTTTCAGATGCAGGAGACAGTGCCAAGTTCTATAAACACAGTGCATTTGCATAAAACCCTTTTGTATACAATTTTGATCTTTGTTATTTCCAGATCAGACACTCAGATTTCACATCATACATTACAAGTGATCTCTAGCAAAACATCAGTAATGAGATGTTAAATGGACAGAACATTTAAAATATTATCTGTAATATTGTAATGTCAAAGGAATGAAACATACTTAGAAATTAAATGAAAATGCATTAATACTGGATTTTTAAAAAACTATAATAAAATAATGTTAAGGGTTATTCAAATGCTATCAGATGAACAGTGTAAATGGACTAGTTTGACAACTACATATCACCTGTATTATCCAAAGTAGCCTCTTCTCCTAACTTTCCATTAATTTCAGTGGCACATGAATTTAAAGTGTCTGTACAGGAGTTGGAAAGAGGTGAAACATCCAGCAGTGAAGAATATAAATTAAGGAAATTTAGAATAATGGATGATATGTCATCCTTAAAAGGAGACTTTTACTTTGCAGAGAATTTTACATAACATCAAAACTAAAAATAAATCTGTTTACCATTAAGAGGCCAGATTCATCAAAATTGGAACAGTTAGATGTAAATTAATCTTCCTATAACCATCTTAAACCGTTGTGTCTCAAGATTTGCATTGAGGGAGGGTAGAAAGGGCTACTAACACTCTTTATTTGGATCTCAGGACTGGGGATGAAGAGTGGAGTGATTTATCTCAACAGCAGGGGCTGCTGAAGAAATATATTGAATCCAGTGTTCCAGGTTGAATCCATTTTATAAAAGATGGACGGGCCTATGCCGCAAAACTGGGATCTGGATTCACATGGTCAGAATAGATGGGTTTCAGATCCAGTCTCTTGGTTTGAGCCTATCTATATTTTTTTTTTCAAAAATCTCCCAAAGGCTGTAGGTCAGGGGTTCTCAAACTGAGGATCGGCACCCCTCAGGGGGTTGCAAGGTCATTACTTGGTGGGGGTCACAAGCTGTCAACCTCCACCCTAAACCCTGCTTGCCTCCAGCATTTATAATGGTGTTAAATATATTAAAAAGGGTGTTTAATTTATTGGGGGGGACCGCACTCAGAGGCTTGCGATGTGAAAGGGGTTGCCAGTAAAAAAGTTTAAGACCCACTGCTGTAGGTAGTCCCCATTATAGATATTAAGTTTCAATCTAGGGGGAAAAAAGCTCAGCTTCTAAATAATCAGAACTGTCAAAAGCCTACCAATGCACATAGATATTTTGTGATTTAATACAATGTTATAGATACTGGTTAACTTCCTTCAGTCAATATTTACTATCTTGTCACTTGTCTTGAAATGAAAAATGCAACCACTTTGATAAGTGGATTTGAAAAGTTATCTATCTTCACAGTAGCTTCCACAATTTAGCATTGTACACTAACTTTCTCTCTCTTGCTCAGTATAGAGGTGGGTGGGTGAAGGTGTTTATTCCTCCTTTTTATCCACAGATGATTGTTAACAAGTTCTAGTACTCTGTGCACTCATATGTGGGTCTCGCATTTAAAGTTTCTACTTTGGACCTAAAAATACCCTAGCCAATTTTCTTTACATTTGACGAAAATTATTTACTCTTATTTACATGGAGTAATTATTTACTCCATGATGCTTAATTTCAGTCCAGGATAAAAGTATCAGTCAAGAGATAAACAAAGGTACAAAAGAGTATGTTTACAGATGTTGCACCTCGTTATTTTTTTTTAAAATAAATTTGAGTTAGTTAGATTGTAGAGCTACTGAATGCATCAGGAGGGGAGAATCAAGCTATAGACAGGTGAATGAATAGCTGGGTCATAGGTTCAATCATAGAATCATAGGACTGGAAGAGACCTCGAGAGGTCATCTAGTCCAGTCCCCTGCACTCATGGCAGGACTAAGTATTGTCTAGACCATCCCTGACAGGTGTTTATCTAACCTGCTCTTAAAAATCCCCAATGATGGAGATTCCACAAACTTTCTAGGCAATTTATTCCAGTACTTAACCACCCTGACAGTTAGGAAGTTTTTCCTAATGTCCAACCTAAACCTCCCTTGCTGCAATTTAAGCCCACTGCTTCTTGTCTTAGCCTCAGAGGTTAAGAAGAACAATTTTTCTCCCTCCTCCTTGTAACAACCTTTTTATGTACTTGAAAACTATTAACATGTCCCCTCTCAGTCTTCTCTTTTCCAGACTAAACAAACCCAATTTTTTCAATCTTCCCTCATAGGTCATGTTTTCTAGACCTTTAATCATTTTTGTTGCTCTTCTCTGGATTTTCTCCAATTTGTCCACATCTTTCCTGAAGTGTGGCAGCAAGAACTGGATACAATACACCAGTTGAGGCCTAATCAGTGTGGAGTAGAGGGGAAGAATTACTTCTCATGTCTTACTTACAACACTCCTGCTAATACATCCCAGAATGATGTTCACTTTTTTTGCAACAGTGTTACACTGTTGACTCATATTTAGTTCATGGTCCATTATGACCAGATCCCTTTCCGCAGTACTCCTCCCTTGGCAGTCATTTCCAATTTTGTATGTGTGCAACTGATTGTTCCTTCCTAAGTGGAGTATTCTGCATTTGTCCTTATTGAATGTCATCCTATTTACTTCAGACCATTTCTCCAGTTTGTCCAGATCATTCTGAATTTTAATCCTATCCTCCAAAGCAGTTGCAACCCCTCCCAGCTTTGTATCGTCCACAAGCTTTATGCAAGAATCTGTTGCAGCTGGGTTGATAAACTTCAATTAATGATAACATTTAATTGGAAGTTTGTTTTTTTTCCAGACTTTGTGGACCAAGCTAATCTTTGGTATAAAACCATTTACTTCAATGTGCTTACATGAGAGATGAATTGATCTATAGTTCCAATGATAGGTAGGGGAAAGAGAAATTAATGAATGGGGCAATTGCCCTTTAAGTACTTTAATCTGCCTTATTGAAATCAATAGGAGCTTCAACATTGACTTCAGTGGGTGCAGGATCAAGCCCTATGAGCCTGCTCAAAAGCCTACTGGACTCCATGGGAGTCTTTTCATTGACTTCAACAAGCTTTGGATCAGGGCCAATGGGAAACTAACTTGTATGCAGGATTCCAAGCTAATCAAAAATATTGTAAAGCTAAAGAATCCCACATTATAACTGTTATGAGTTACTGCATAAGCCAGACAATTTATTTGTATTACAGCAGTATGACTCACCAAAACACTGTTGTTCCCTGCCAGCATCCTACCAGGACACTGAAGGAGTCAGAAAAAAGTGCTACTTATCTGAGGAAACAGTCAAAAAAAATACATGAGGACATTTTAGATATTTTGTTATGGCTGATGGCACACTGTGTCTTGCTGATCGTTTAGAAAATATTGTCCGGCTCACTCACTGTTCAAATTACTTTCTCTAACTTTGACCCACCCATTTATTTTAATATGTCAACTAACATTTGAATATGTATAGCAATTTTTATCTGTACAATTTCTTCTTTGCTGTAGCTTCTTGGAAATCTTTTTCTTCCCCTTGTTATGGGCAATGGTGGATTCGCCATCACTGACAAGTTTTTCTAAAAGAACTGCTGTGGGAATTATTTTGAGGGAAGTTCTATGTCGTATGTTATACAGGAGGTCAGACTAGATAACTACAATAGTTCCTTCTGCCCTTGGAATTCATGAATTTTTGATGGCCTTTGTATAATCACTTGCTTAAAATGCCTATATGTATTAATCACAGTTCATTTTGTAGATTTATAGTAGATCAGATACAAATGCTTTCTGCTGCCAGCTTTATGCTTGAATTTTCCTCTTAAGAAAAAATACTGCAAGTGTTGATTGCAGGTCAAAATAATAATAAAGTATTCTAAGCACGGTGCAACTTTGACTATCTTCCTATTTGTTAAGGAGATTGGAAAGGATATGGGAATGGGATCTAAATTCATTATTCATCATAAAACAATCAGTTGAAAGAGAACTTCCTTGTGTGAGTAGATTCGTGTGTAATAGAGATGAGAACAAACCAACCTCCCCACAGTGTGAACTTGGCGGGTGAGTGGGAGGAAAGGGCTCAAAATCTGGATCCCTACTTCAGGCTTGGACCCATTTCTAATGCACTCCTCTGCATGTATGCTTTCTCTCTGCTCCCACTTCTTTGTCCAGCAGTGAGAATACTGTTTTATAGTTATTTCCCTAATTTACAGACATTATTTTTTCAATGTCTAGTTGCTATGCCTCTTGTATATATTACTCCACATTTTCACATGAGAAGAAAGGACTACTCTCTAGTGGACTGAAAAGTTATTGCAGTCCCTATGCCAACTGTAAGCAACAGGGGCTTTCTTGAATATTGATAGTTCTTCTTAGTCTGACAAAAAGCCTTTAGGGGTAAAACACAGACCAGTTAACAAAGTTGCCTGTCACCCTGATTCAGCAAAGGACTTAAGCACACCCTTGAATTTAAGATCTTTCTCCAGTATGCACTCCATTTTAAGATCTTTCTTCAGCTCATGCTTAGCTTTGCTGAATCTGGGTCTATATGTGAAAATAGATAAAGTAGTAATATGGATATGTAAGAAGATAATTAAAAAAAACAAACTACAAATAAAGAGATAACATTCTTTTGTTACTGTTATATTGCTACCTGTCATAAGAAGCCTGTTACCTCAGATCAGTGAATGAGACATAACATACGTTCTCACCTGATGGCAGGGGCTCAGGTTTTCATTGGCTTTGACTGAAGCACTAGTAATTAGTCACAAGTGACTCATTTGCAGCAAACAATTTATCTGATGATTTTTGGCATCTTTCTCTGATCACAGAATATCCATGAGCAGATTGTAGTTTTCTGCAATGTGTTAATTATTTGAATTTATTTGATGAATAGCTCTTTGCATTTTTCTTTTTTACTCTTGTGATTGACAGGAAATATTCTAAATTCAAGCTCTGTGGCTTTGTTGAGACTGGTCAAATAAGTCACATGTTTCCATTTTCTGATTGGATGAACACACACAAAGGGTATGTTGTTGACCTGAATTTTATTAGTTAGTTGTTATGGCTCACCACTGATCACATCCGACCAGAAGATTTATAGGTTCATGTCCAATTCAGACTACAGGATCCGAGAAGTCAGAGAGTTCTATATCGGGAAAGGACTCTCGGAGTCTCTAAAACACTTACTGTGAGGACAATACCAAATAAAAACTTTATGAGATTAACAAAAGAATAATAAATGCTATGAAACGTATCACTGCAAAACAGTAAAAGAATTCCAAAACTCCTGGTGGTAACATTCCTATTATAAGTACCTTAACCTAACATACTCACACCCTTCCTTGAGGACCCAGTAATAGGAGGTGAGGACCAGCCTTACTCCTGGCATGCCCGATAATACGATGGTGCTGTCTTACCCTATAGTTAGGAATGTTGAATAGTTCTACTGAGCTGATAGTGTGATTGATGATAGAATGGCAGGTAGATAAAAAGATTGTTCTCCTATATTCTATAAACTAAGAAAAGAAAAGAAAAGAAAAAAGCTCCATAAGATACCCTTACACGGTATTTTATAAGATCCTGACGCTATGTAATTCAGGCCCAAACTACTATACCCAAGTCTTGTTTCCATACCCTAAGAAATGTATGGGTATCCTTATCCTATAGGTTAGTGGATTATCTCTCTACATATTAATAAGGATTATCTCACTCCAAAAACTGCCAACCTAGGCTCTCTCGGCGACTTTCAGGCTTGTGGTATACCCTGTGGTTACCAACTGATTGAAGACTTTGGATAAACCTATTCAGTGTTGTGTGTAGTTCCTCCCTTCAGTTCACCAAAGTTCAGGGAATATTTCTATCTGTGCCAAAGGCTGCCAGCCCTTATGCTGACTTACTCGTAACTGATCATACTTTTAGCTATTTAGCAGATTTTACCTGATACCTTATTCTATGTATAATTATTAGGAAACACATATCATATGTCTCAACACATCCTAATTTCATAGGAATGAATACTGATAAAATAGAAGAATGAAATGGATTAATTCAGAAAGAGAAACACATTGTTTGTTATGGCTGGCTGGATTAGTAGGATGTAATAGCTAGCAAAATAATCCTATGGGCTACAATGTCTAGAAGCAGCTGCGGGAGGGTGCTTCCCAGCTTGAGGAGACAGACCTGTGCTAGCTCTGCTGGAGCTACTGCACTAAAAATAGTAGTGTGGCCACAGCAGCATGGGCAGTGGCGCGGTCTAGTCTCCCAAGTACATACTCAGGATGAGGTGGGATTGTACTCAGGCAGCTAGCCCAAGCCATCACCATGCTGCCGTAGTGACAGTGCTATTTTTAGCACACTATCTTAAGCAGAGCTAGAGTGTGTCTTTCTACCCGTGCTGGGAAGCATCCTCCCAGCTGCTGTGTGGATATATCCTTACTTCCAACATGAGAGTATCTATGAGAGGGGGCTGCTGGCAGTGGAATTCTATGTAAGGGCCCTGCAGATTTGGAATCAGTTCAGCTTTTGATCTGAAACAGCCTTAATTTGCAGACCATCAGGGCACACTGCAAAGCTCGTCATTTCCCCACATGAGAAGGAGAATTGAAAATGAGAAGGGGAATTATAAGGTTGGCGACTTATTGGAGAGGTAGAAAGATTTGCATTTTCAGCTGCCTGGCTTATTGGGGGTGGATTATATTTAATTGTACTGCTGCACTTAGCTTAAAAATACAGCACAAATAATACCCTATGTCATAGGTGCCTAAATCTTATGGACAGGTATACTTCCTAAGCATTTCTATATACTGAATCTAAATACATACATGTTTTGAATATCATTTTCTGCAATTGCTGGTGCCAGCAATCTGAATATCTAGATTCTTCATGTAACACAAATACAAAACAAGGTGCAAACATAACCAAATTTGTGCTGACAAAATGTGAAAAAATGTCAATAGAAATTTTTTCTTGTGTTATTTGCTCAATTCCACGTGTAACATAAAAGAAAAGGGACAGATCTATAGGTCTGCTGAGAAGGTCTTGGGAAGATGCTGGCTATTTAAAAGCTTTTTGGATAAAGTGATAGTCAATGGTAGTACCTGTAATATTTTTCCCTGTCAGCTGATCCTTGTAGGTAGAATGATGAAGCTGATGTACTAAAGGAAGAAATTGCCAATTACTAAAGAAAACAAGAAAAGGCCAAAGGGAGGGAAAGGAAAATAGAAAGATTATTTTATAACTAAGGTACTTAGATGCAGCTGACTATATGCTGTGATTTTTAACCCAGTCTATTAATTTAGCCAGCTGGGTTTATGTCTGTCTAAATGTGAAGTTACTACTATTAAGAGACGAGATGGAGCTGTGCTTCAGGGACTGGAATGGGACTCAGGAAATCTGAATTCAACCTGCAGTTCTGGCATGGATTTCCTCTGTCACCTTGGACAAAACACTTAATCACTCTTTGCTTCAGTTCCTCATCTGCAAAATGGGGTCATTTGCTTGTCTCCCACCCTTTGTCTGTCTTGTCTATTTATACTATAAGCTCTTTGGAGCAAGAACTCTGACTGTGTTTGTACAGTGCTGAGTACCCTAGGGTCCTGATCTCAGTTGGAGCCTTTAGATACTAGGGTAATAATAATAATAATAATAGCGACATACAAATATATGGATCATATTTTCAAAGCCCAGTACAATGTGTCCATTTAGAAAAATGTACATGTATCCACTGAGTTCATCTGTATTTCCTCACTGTGACACTCTACATTGGTGGGTCCTGTGTTTATTGGCAGATTTGCTTGCCTCAGAGATTTACCATGTGGGTCAGGAAAACAGCCCAGAGACCTTCCCCTCTGGTAGAAGCCACAGTCCAGGTCAATTCCTCCTGTGTCTGATCAGGAGTTGCGAGGTTGGGGGGAGGGGGGTGGAAGTCCGGTCCTGCCCTCTACTCCAGGTTCCAGCCCAGGGCCCTGTGGACTGCAGGTGTCCAGAGTGCCTCCTGGTACAGCTGCACAACAGCTACAACTCCCTGGGATACTTTCCCATGGCCTCCTCCCAACACCATCTTTATCCTCACCACAGGACCTTTCTCCTGGTGTCTGATAATGCTTGTATTCCTCAGTCCTCCAGCAATATGCCTTCTCACTCTCAGCTCCTCGTACCTCTTGCTCTCAGCTCCTCACATGCACACCACAAACTGAAGTGAGGTCCTTTTAAACTCAGGTGCCCTGATTAGCCAGCCTGTCCTAATTGATTCTAGCAGTTTCTTCTTAATTGGCTCCAAGTGTCCTAATTAGCCTGCCTGCCTTAGTTGGTTCCAGCAAGTTCCTGCAAATTCTGGAACTGCCCCTGTTACCTTACGCAGGGAAAAGGGATCTACTTAATCTGTGACTAATATATCTGCCTTCAAACACTTTCCTGTAGCCATCTGGCCTGACCCTGTCACATCACACAAGTCATGTAATTGCAAGAGCAAATTGGCAGTTGTATGTGCATTCCCTTGGTGAGTCCACCCTTTATACGGGGCTTTGAAAATGTGTCCTTAATTGTTTAATTTAAACCCACTACTGCAGGGAAATTAGATTAAAAACCACTACAATTTCATCCTTAACTCATTCCACTGAGCCTAAGCATTGTAGCACGTGTACAGGATATTATACCAGTTCTAGTGCTTTACGGTAGCACAGAAACTAAGTCTGATATGATAGTGTTAAGAACAGAATTCCAGCGCTTACTCTGAATTCAGTTGTTCTCTGGATTTAATTTATACTTTTAATGTTACTCTAATTTAGTTTTTGCAGCTTCACTCCCTCTTTTTATTGTCGTTTAAAAAAAGAATAAGACAAGACCATCTGTTAAATTATGGTTCTTCCATTGGGATCCCAGTGAAGTAAAATTTTGTGAGCCTCAAGGTGTGCAGTCCACAGTGCCATTTCAATTCCATAGTAAGGTTTCTACATGTATATGTATTACAGTTACTGGAATAAGTGGTGCAATTCATCAAGCTACCTTGCCACTCTCCCAGGCAACACCAGATGATGTAGTGTGAACATGTTTTGGTGCAATTCACAATGGTTTTTGTCAAGGTTAGCACAAGTCATCCCTGCCTTCTTGCTGTGAACGAAGGACATTGGTGATCAGCACCCTGGGGGAAATTTCTATAATATTTGCCATGTTCAATAATTCATCAGCATGTTTTAGTGGCTCTTTAAAACCCCCCGATGGCTCACATAGAAATTGTAAATCATGCCCTATGCATAAATACTGTACTATATGATAAGTTATCCTAATTTTTTTGCAATCAGCAGAAACTGCAACTTTATACACCACGATGGAATTCAATATATGCACGAAGGTAATGAGTGCATTTCTGATGACATTTTTCTTTGATGAGCCTCCAGCAGTGTAGTCCAAGATGACTTTTGTTCAGAAGTCCTAATTTATTATAACATGCTACAGTCCAGTCCTTTAAAATTAGCAGGAGGAGATATTCAGAATCACAAGTGGCAGATAGGTGTCTAGCTGCTACAGAAAGTCAATGGGAGTTAGCTGCCTACTTTCCATTTGTGCCTTTGAAAAGCTTCCCCACACTTTATGGGCGGCACCAACTCGTTGTGTCTGACCCTTGCCCCATTCATTATTGCTTTGTCATAAACACTTGTCAGTGAAGACTGATTTTAAAAAGAAGCACGCTTGGGAGTCTGGAGGTAAAGCGCTACAATATGAAACATCTTTAAAGGTAAATCAATTTTGTGGCTTAATCAACTGGAAAGCATCCCTTCAGCATCACAAATGCTACAGTATATATTATTTTTTTATTCTCAGGGACAACATGTACTTGACTATTATTTCAGCAGCATACAAGACATATAAATAACACAGGTATATATATATAATTATGCATAAAGTGACAATTTCTAATAAAATGTAATTTATTTTTAAGGACATCCAGAAATTCTTTGTCTGTCTGTCTACATAATTGAAAGAATAAAGCTTTAAATCTAGTAACGGAAGATGGATGTGGCTGCAATTATTAAACATACTTTTCTACTCTAAATTGAATCAAACAGTAAGAATAATAAAAAAAGAAGAGTCAGAGAGAGAGTAAGAAGAATGAGTTGAACATTCACTTTTTCTGGATCCAGTTTAACTGCACATAATTTGAAGATGCAGAAAAATATGTCCAAGAGATGTGTGATTTGCCGTAACTTAGGGAATTTGGTTGCTTTTGTGGATTTCAGTGGGAGTAAAGCAAATTTCAGCTAAAAGGCTAAATGCCTGATCCAACTTCTACTGAAGTCAATAAGGTACGTCTACAGTGCAAAAAACCACCCTCGGCAGTGAGTCTCAGTGTCCTGGTCAACTGACTCGAGCTTGTGCTATGGGACTAAAAACAGCAGGGTAGACTTTCCTGCTTGGGCTGGAATGCAGGCTCTGAGACCCACCTGCCTTCCCAGCCCAAGTGGGAATGTCTATACTGCTATTAGCCCTGTAGTACAAACCTGAGTCAGTTGACCCAGGCTCTGAGATTTGCTGCTGCAAGGGTTCTTTTGCAGTGTAGATGTACCTTAAGAGTCTTTCCAAGCCCCAAGCAATCAATTGCCTTGCTCGCAAATGCCCCTACTTAGCAAAGCATGTGTTATAACTTTAAACACATGCTTAAGTCCCATGAAAGTCAATGATACTTAAATGTATGCTCAAGTGCTTGGCTGAATAGATGTGGTTGCCTGAACTGAAGACTAAAAATGGTCCTGATCAGGGTAACTAATACCTTTACTGAATTAAGGACATTTTGGTTAGAAATAAATTAAGGAAACCTAGGCTGAGATTGCTTTTCTAGAAGCACAGCGCAGAATTTGCAGTGCAGGG
Organism: Mauremys mutica; assembly: GCF_020497125.1. NCBI lineage: Eukaryota > Metazoa > Chordata > Testudines > Geoemydidae > Mauremys > Mauremys mutica. Next base: position 106,732,740 of record NC_059072.1, on the reverse strand, counting down.
AAAGAGAGGCTTTCAGCCCTCTTTGCATTATCCCAAACTTGGGCTGTCTGTGGCTCCTGGAGTAATTTAGACGAACACAGTAAGTTACGGCGGCAGCCTCCCTGGGCTGCCCTATAGGCTATCGCGCTTTCCTGAATTTCTGCAGCACTGATACTATTGTCCCACCCAACATATGCTTTCCACCACAGCCTTAATCTATGCACTACTGCAATACAAATAAACAATAATATAAACAAATGTGCTTCTGCCCCCTGAATCCAGTTTTACAGAAAATTGCCTTCAGCTAAGTAATAGCAGCGGTAAAGGTGGGAACATATGCCCTCCTCAATGCAGTGTGAACACTGAAGCCTATTTGTGATTACATCACTGTTCAAATAATTAACCAAAGCATAGTTGTTTTCTTCTCTTTTTGGGGGAAAAAAACAGACATGAAATGCGCAGCACTAAGTTACTGCAATATTAAGGTGGCACAGGTACAGTCACAATATACCAGAGAATGAAAAAGTTCTAGCAGCAACTTTTACAGAGCCACATAAGCAGTATTTTGTATTCTTGGTTTTTGGTTAAATATGTATTAATATATTATTGTTTAAGATGGGAAATGCATACCACAAATCAAAGAGGAAACCAAAGTCACAGGGCCAGCTTCTGCCTCTGCAAAAACAGGCCCCAGTCACAGACAGGTTGTCCACTCCACGTTTGTAACTGCCTGCCAAAGAGCCTGCAGCATATTAGGAATACAATCTAAATCCCATTAAAGTCAATGGAAGGGCTCCTACTGACTTCAGAGCAGTCCCAAACAAGGGCATTGCTGGCCAGGGAGGTAATGTGACCAGGGCAATTGGTACCAGGGCCGACTCCAGACCCCAGCGCGCCAAGCGCGCGCTTGGGGCGGCATTTTGCCGGGAGGGCGGCAGGCGGCTCCGGCGGACCTTCTGCAGTCATGCCTGCGGGAGGTCCACCGGAGCCGCGGGACCAGCGGACCCTTCGCAGGCACGTCTGCAAGAGGTCCCCCGGAGCCGCAGGACCGGCGACCGCCAGCGAGCCCCTCGCGGCGTGCCGCCGTGCTTGGGGCGGCCAAATTCCTAGAGCCGCCCCTGAGTGGGACACTCAATAGTTCAGTACAAATTCTAGGCAGCCTAACTGAAAAATCTCCTATAGAGCTCCCCACAGAGATTAAAGATGCATTCTTTGGGCAACAACCCAAGTACTGGGTAGTAGTTGAATGCCCCTGAGGTGTTGCCAGGCAGGCAAAGGGACATGCAATGAACCTCATTCAAAGCTTTGTGGGAGTCTTTCCCTTAAAATCAATGAGTTTTGGATCAGGCTCAATTTTCAGGGATAAATTTGCACCCAGGATTTGCAATGCAGCCAAATTAACATTGCTGGTGGAAATAGTTCCCAAATTTCCTGGGTTTTTGTTATTTTAACCATGCAACCTTAATTTTGCATTAACTTAGATGTTTCATATTTAATATAGAAGAAAGTGTCCTACCACAATTTAAGAAAGATTTTAATACTTTAATTCTCCGTGAGCCATAATAAGATCTTAAGGCTGTCATTTGAAATTGTAAAGCACTCTGTTCTGACTTATGTGATATTTTCATGAAACACTAAAAAAAGGAAATTTAAAATTCAGAATTAAGTCACTCATCAAAAATGTTAAAGATCATTTTCAAGTATCAGGCCAAATTCTTCACTGCTTTCAATGGAATTGCATGCAGGGATTTGGCCCATTGTGTTTATATTACACCTTCTTTTGCAAAAGTGTGCAGCAGCTTGTGAAGTTATAGAAGAAGGCACCTATGCACAAGTGCACAGTTATATCACTATGGATGAAATTCACCTTGTGTGGAAGATAGGGTGAATTTAGTCCCACTAAAACCCTCAAAGTAGAACTTAAATGTGTCTTTAGTGATTCACAGGCCTCCTCCTGGTCCATTTCATGGTGTGTGTGTGGGGGGGGAGAGCTTAAATTCACCACTGTGCAGAGGGCCAGCAAAGACCTGATGATGAAGACATACCTGCACATTACTGGGGGAGAGCACCTCCTTCCCTTTTAAGGCCTCTTTATGCTATCAGAACAGTATCAGTATCAAAGGATTTTACCGTAAGTGAGATTCGGGCTCCTTGTTCCTAAATTGACCCTAATATGGAAAGCTAGGAAGATGCCCACAATAATAATAGTCTGTGCATGTGTGGAAGAGGGTCCATGCCTGTCATAATCCTGTATCAGATATGGACTGGCTACAGAGCTTGCTTATGCGGACCAGATGTGTTCATCATAAGATCCTTTGATTCTCTGCCGCCTATGGATGAGTTTTGTTTAAATAAGATATTTTACACATGGTGCCACCTAGTGGCTGAACTGTATAATACAGTTTACCATTCTATTATATCTCCCCCTTTAAGTTCTACATTCCTACCATTTACAATATTTACTGTCACACTGTCTTTACAATTCAATACATATCAATCTGTTAAGTGTCTCTGAATCATCCCAGTTTCCTAATTACATGACATGGATGTGCAACAATTTGGTCATCTGGCCGTCCATTAGTTGCAACGACTGGCTGTGATCAGTTTGGAATCCTTGCATCTCCTTCTTGTTCCGCATCTGCCACCAGTAGAGTTTGCTCTGTTGATTGGTATTTCTGAGGAACAAACTATAGATGTCAACAGTTTTTGTTGAACTCTTCACGGTCAGTCTCAGTCACATATGATCTGGACACTGAGTTCTTTTTCTTGATGACAGCTGGAATTGTCCATTCCTTTTCTCCATACAATTTGACATGAGCTTGATCACCAGGTTTGAGATCCGGCAGTTCTCTAAATGAGTGAAATCTGTTGTAAAAGTGTTCATGAGCTCTTTTAGCCTTTTTATCTGATTTGGCCACTCTCTTCATGTCTGGCCACTTTGGAAATAGGCTCTTTTCCGAAACTGGAAAAATAGTTCTGAGTTGTCTTCTCATCAGGAGTTGTGCTGGCCTATATAGCCACTATTTATGTTGATCTGTTACTCAGAAGAGCAAGGACTGGATCTTTGTGCTGTAGGATTTTCTTGGCTGTCTGCACAGCTCTCTCCATTCATTTGTGGGTAAAGTGGGCTGCTACTAATATGATCAAAATCATATTTTGTTTGGAATGACTTAAATTCTGCTGCGGTGAATTGTGGCCCATTGTTTGTCACTAGTTGTTTTGGAATACTGAAGTGAACAAAAATGCACTTCAGTTTCTTTATAACACTGCAACATGTTATATCTTTCAAGTACATTATTTCCATATACCTGGAAAAATAGTCCAGTACGACCCAGGAATGATATCCTCTGAATCTGCATAAATCTGCAGCAAGTCTCTTCCAAGTTCCCTCTGGTAGGGGTGTTTGTACACTGTATGATTCAGCATTGTCTCTTAAGTTGATGTGTACTGGATCTCCTTTCAAAAGTCCAACATGAAATATTCCATCGAGTTCTTCCATCTATCTCACTTGGCTCCATCCTGGCTGCCATGCTGTGGTTGATCTTTGATCCTTTCATCACATACACTCTGAAGTCAGAGCTTTCATCTTTGTAAGTTGTTTCTGTGGCGACCCGGCCTATGCAGTTCAGAATCACTCCAAGGCTAGTCTGGGGCAATATCAGGTCAACTCAGCTCTGGGGGGGTTGAAGGTGATTGTAAGTCCCTTCTGAGATGACTGTGACATCAGCCCCTAAGTCAATTTTAAAGTTAATAGTTTCACTCTCCAGGCAGGGTCTGTGATATCAAAAGTGATATATCCCAGAAACAATGGCTCTTGATTGTCTGTAATTAGTCAACTCCCTGACAACTTTGGTGTGGCAAACGGCAGCAAAATGTCCATATTTCATGCATGTATTGCACATGTTCTTCTAGCTAGACATGCATTATCTCTTGGGATATGACTTTTTTTCCATATGTCGTGCATGTAGGCTGGAATTTGTCCCTCTTAGCCTGCAAGTTGTCTCTCCTTGCCTCAGGGGTTTTATGATAATGACTGTTAACACTGATGTGTCCATTTATAGTTTCTAAGCTAGTTTCAGGTTTTCAAGTTGCTTCTGCCTTCTGTTCTGTTTGACTAATTCCAACTGCTTCGCTATTTGGATAGCTGTGGCTAGTGTAAAATTTCTCTTCAGCTGTAGTTGCTGTGAAAGGTTTTAACTGTTAACTCAATTACCAGCCTGTCTCTGATATTTTCATATTTTGTAGCCCAAAATCACAATTTTCAGCCAATGTATGCAGATTTCTTGTAAAAAACAGTCAGCATTTTTTGCTGGTCCTTGAATTTTTGGGTGAAAGCTGGTTTTTCATACACTGCACTTCTCTGAGGTATAAAATATGCATCAGACATAGCCTTTCATAGCCATCTTTGGGACTGTCTCCAGCAAAGTCAAAGGATTTAAAGATATGGTCCACTCAGTGGTCCTCAACCTTTTTTGTCTGGCGAGCGCCAAATGATGAGCCACGGAGGACCGGGGCAGTTGACGAGCATCCACTGAAATGCCGCCAACAAGCGGCAACATCAGTAGGCATCGCCGCCAAAATGCCATCGACAAGCATCATCATCCAGAGGCATTGCTGCCGAAATACCCGGCAGCATTTCAGCGGCAACACCTCTGGATGACACTGCTTGTCGGCAGCATTTCAGCAGATGCTCATCTGCTGGCCACTACGCAGGCACACTTAGATGCCCTGTCGGGCGCCATGACACCCACGGGCACCGTGTTGGGGACCCCTGGTCTACTTGGTTCCTCATAGCATGAATTAAAGAAGATACCTGTATATTTTCAGTTTCTTTGTGCAGTTTGGTAGCAATGCAAAATATTGTTTCCAGTCTGTCCATTCTGAAGATTTGTCAAAGCTCAGGTTCTCTGGGGCATTGAAGAGTGGCATGTTGATGATATCCTGCAAATTTTGCTGTTGGTCCTTCTGTCTGCAATCTTTGTTGCTGCTTTCCTTCTGTTTTCCTTCTTAGTTTACTCCTGACACCATGTCATGCTCCTGTATCAGATATGGACTGGTCACAGAATTTCTTATACACGCTAGACATGTTCATCATCAGATCCTTTAATGCTCTGCCAAGTGTGGCTGAAGTTTGCTTAAATAAGGTATTTTACACACAGTGCTACCTGCTGGCTGAACAGTATAATGCAGCTTAGCATCCATTACAAGCACATCCCCCATGAAACAGCACACAGATGTTACATCCCATCATGCCTTATCACCAGGGCTGCCCAGAGGATTCAGGGGGCCTGGGGCAAAGCAATTTCGGGGGCTTCTTCCATTAAAAAAAGTTGTAATACTATATTCTCATGGGGGCCCCATGCGGGGCCTGGGGGAAATTGCCCCACTTCCCCCTTTCCCCCCACCCAGGTGGTCCTGCTCATCACTATGATTCCAGTTCTATTTTGTGTACCATCTAATCAGTCACTCAAAGACAATCACCTCCACACCTTTCCATCACATTGTTGTACTGTTCTTCTATTGTTAAGCTCCTGCTCTAAATGTTTTTACTAACTGATGCTGCTGTGGTGGCACTGAATTTAGGGACAAATCCTGCCTTCCTATTTCATGAGAATAGTATGTACGCGTCCAAAAGCAAAATATGGCCCTATACCCTGGTCCAACATCCATGGAGGTTTTTCCATGGACTTTAACAGGAGTTAGATCAAGTCCGATAATTATCAGTTCTCCAGGGCCATGGGTCAGGAATCAGGGTGTGATTGGTCATACCTAGTTGTCAGAGCAGGAGCCAGAAGCTGCAAAATGGAACAAAAGCTCAGAACCAGTGTCAAGCTGGAGGCCAGAGCCCAGGGTCAAACCAGAGTCAGAGCCAGGAATCAACGCTGAGGGTCAGAACTGGGTTATCCAGTCTGGAGTCAGGGAAAGCAAGAGTAGGGCTGAATCAGAGGCAGGAGCGAGGCTGAGACAGAACTGGAACGAGGCGAGGAAACAGGAACAATACAGAGTCTGTCTCAGCAGTGGGCCAGGAATCTACCTTGTTGCACAGACTGCCTCTGGGTTTTTTCTCCAAGGCCTTACATAGTGTACCAGTGAGGGAACATGGTCGGCTCCAGCAGTCAGTGCCCCTGTGGGTGGGACATCCAGTGGTGCTTGGTCCCACGAGGCTCACAACCCATCAATTGTTGCTCTGTCGGAGCTGTTCGGGGACGTCATGGATGCGGCAGTTGCTCAGGGACCTACTAGCCCTATAGATCCCCACATAAGAAAGATTTTATCTTTGAAACTGTATGTTCAGTGCTATTCACATCTAAGCACTTAATAAATAATGAATGACAATGATTCCAGTGACTTGCCTCTGTTTTGCTCACAGGCTACAAGAATACACACTAATGGAGACTTTTTAAGTACAGTAGCAAACTACTTCATAATGTCTGATTTTCATGTCATGTAATATATCACTACTTTACATAAAGATGAACAATCATCACCCTAAGCTACTTTCAAAAAGGAGATTTATTTACTTACCTTCAGTGGGAACTGACAATTATTGAAATTTTAATAGTGAAATCCCCAGTTTGCCAATTAACAAGCCTTCTATTACAGGGGACAACAGTAGCTAAGCTTAAACTGGCTTTTCTGCACTGTCATTTCTCTTGAAAGAGAAATATAAGAGAAAATAGATGAGAATTAATAGTTTTTGAAGAGAGATTATTCCAGCTACATTAATACTAAAATTAAATATCATAGTCTAGCAATTTATAGTCTCTTAGTCTCTCTCTCTGTATATATATGATATCTTGCAGATATGCCAAATGATATATACTTTATAGATTAAAGAGGGTTTGTCAGCCCTCCCAAGTCTATTACATTTTTGCTTAGAACAGGAAAAGAAAATGCAAAAAGCATTTTAGAGATTAATTGATTTCTTACGGACATTCAAAGTACATTAAGGTTACAAAGTCAAGCACTCAAAAGTTAGGGAACAGTAGAATTAAAATTGCTTGTGCAATCTTAATTTGGCCTCTTTGCATATCTCCAATATTATACAGTCTTTAATTACATACTCACACGCTATTTATCCCACAAGACCCAGTGAATGGGTAGCTATTCACTATTTATTGTTATGCTCCTCATTCAGTGTGTAACTCCATTCAATATATACCACATACCATCCAAACCATGCAATACAGAATTATTAATTTCCTTTTGGACATTATTATGGTGCTCTCATCATGGTATATTAGTTCTTTACAAATATTAATGATTTTATCTTCACAGCATCCAAGTGAAGTTTTATTATTATTTTCATTTTGTAGATGCATAACGGAGACACTGGAAACCAAAATTGTCAGCTAATTTTGGTTGCCAAATTTGAGATATTAGGGCCTGATTTCTGAGTATTACACATTTTACAGCACTGTAGATGGTCAAAGCACAGCTCCCATTGACTTTAGTCACAATTATGAGTGTTCAGCATTTTTGCAAATCAGACCCCAGGATCCCAAATCAGGCACCCAGAAAATGAGGAACACACGTTGGTCACCTGTGAAAAGTTTGGTTTAAGTGACTTGCCCAGCATCACATAGAAATTCAATGGTAGAGACATGGATAGAATCCAGTTCTCCAGGGTTGCATTCAAATTGCCTTAAGCACAAGATCTGATTTTCTTTTTCTGAAATCCCCTGTCTAATTCACTACACACTTTCTAACTTCTGCAACAAACAATGCGGGGGTCCTACAGACAACAGCCTCATTCACTACAGCATCTTGATTCAGCCACAGAGAACATCCTGTACTTGCAAGTTCTATAAGACTGAATTCTAGAACCCAAGATGTTCTAAAAGGTTTTCAGTTAAGAGGTCCAGATACTCCCTTCTTTACTTTCAAAGCAATAATCTTGTAGCGATAAACTTCATGCCCCAATAACATCTGATATTAACAATAAAAAAAGAAAAGCTCTGTTCATTGGAAGTATTACTTCTGCTTCTCTCCCATTTGAAAATCCTGATTTTCCACTATTAGCATGTTTAAAATGTCCCTATGAAAATGAAAAGGTGCAAGAAACTGGAACCTGAGTTATTTCCACTTTTAAATAATAATGGAGCCTTGTGTGAACATTCTACCATAGGTTCTTCTTCTTCTTCCCTCTTTTGAAGCTTTGGAAGAGATCTTGTTGCATTTATGACTCTTTGGCCAAGTGATATATACTTTATAGATTAAAGAGGGTCTGTCAGCCTTCCCAAGTCTATTACATTTTTGCTTAGAACAGGAAAAGAAAATGCAAAAAGCATTTTAGAGATTAATTGATTTCTTCCTTGTTTAATCTTGACTATCTTCTTCCTACACACACACATTCAAGAACATCCCTCTCCTATTCGCCATAGTGTTCCTGTTCCCTCCAAACTTCATCCTTCACTCAGAGATCACACTAAAACTATGTCTTTGCAAAACGAGTGTATTTTTACATCACGTTCACTAACTCAAGATGTCAATATCACTGTAATATCCTCATAGAGAAAAGGCAAAAGTAGTTTGTACATTGATGTAGGCGGTTGAGGTCAAGCCTATGTGCCGCACCTGAGATTTACTTCAATTAGCTACGCTGAGGGAAAAACTACTGTGCCTTGTCTTCCCCAGGATTTTACACTGGGTTAGCTATCTCCAGTAAAAACACACCTATTTTTTTTACAATGAAAAGCCGTCCTGTTTAAGAAATCCACCATCAGTCTTAGGTCCAGGTTCACTAAAGCAGTTAAGCACATGCTTAACTTGAACTATGTGCTTTCCTGACTTAATTTGGTAGCCATTGCAGTGGTGGGCCTTGCCAGGCTGAACTGGACCTCACTGAAATTCTTGATGTTATATCTCTTCCCCACTTTTAAAAATAATCTTTAAATGTTTATATCTCAGAGCTGTAATTTTTAGTTGGATCACTACTGGCTTCCTTATTACTTTTTCCTCTTGTAAGTCCCCTCTCCCCTCATTCATTTTGGACAGCCTCTTCCCATCTTGACTGACTTTTATTAAAGAGGCAGAATGTAGCCTTCTGTAGCCATGAAGCAATTGCGAAGGAATGAGGGAGAAGTTGTGTGTGTGGCCCATATCGGAGTTGATAGAATTGCAGTCTCTCTGTTCAGGGGAGTGCAGGGGTTGTTACTGGGAACAACCTACCCAAAAGGGGTTGGGGAGAGACAGGGAGTAGGCTGGGCTATAGCTTTGTCCCTTCATGCATTGATCAACCAGCAGAGCTGACCAGAGGCATTGGGGTAGAGTGGAGTATGATGCACCCCTTAAAGAGATGTTGCAGAAGGCTCTTCTCCCTGTGCAGCCCAGCCGCTGGGCTTTCGGAATGCTTCCAAAGATGCCCTGGGGTGCTTCATTCAGGGATCCGGCAAGCAGGCAGAGTTGCTAGCAAGAGAGCTATTAGATGTGCTGAAGCTCAGTACCATGGTGGGCGGAACAAGGATGCCTTGCCCAGAAACCTTCTGCAAAGGCTTCTGGAGTACCTACAGGAGCGCTTCATCGAGATGTCCCTGGAGGATTTCCTCTCAATCCCCGGACATGTTAACAAACTTTTCTAAGTAACTATACTGTCTGCGAATGCGTCCCAAGTCCTCAGGGCAAATCAATCATTAAAAAAGGCTTGCTTAAAAAACACTGTTTGCTATTTGCAAAGGTACACTCACCAGAGCTCCCTTCCATGGCGTCATTCTCTGGAATAGTTGCTTGTGAGGGCTGGGAGCAGGGTAATTCCGTCAGGGTGATAAAAAGCTCCTGGCTGCTGGGGGTCACGGAGTGCTGTGTGCTCTCTGCGAGGTCTTTCTTCTTCCTCTTCATCTTCCCCGTCTGACATGGCAGAGATTACAACCCCCACCTCGGAATCCACGGTCAGGGGTGGGGTACTTGTGGCGCAGCCCCCTAAAATTGCATGCAGGTCATCATAGAAGCGGCATGTTTTTCGACCTGCCCCGGACCTTCCGTTTGCTTCTTTGGTTTTCTGGTAGGCTTGTCTGAGCTCCTTAACTTTCACTCTGCACTGCACGGAGTCCCTGCTGTGGCCTTTATCCGTCATAGACTTAGAAATTCTTTCAAATACTTTTTCATTTCGTCTTTTGGAACGCAGTTCTGTTAGCACTGAATCCTCTCCCCATATAGCGATCAGATCCATTACCTCCCGAGCAGTCCATGCTGGGGCTCTTTTTCGATTCTCAGGAGACTGCATTGTTAACTGTGCTGATGAGCTGTGCGTGGTCACCTGTGATGATGAGCTCTCCACGCTGTCGAAGCAGGAAATGAATTTCAAAAGTTCGCGGGGCTTTTCCTGTCTACCTGGCCAGTGCATCCGAGTTGAGAATGCTGTCCAGAGCGGTCAGTGGTGCACTGTGGGATAGCTCCCGGAGGCCAATACCGTCGATTGCGGCCACACTAACCCTATTCCGATATGTTAATACCGATATTAGCGCTACTCCTCTCGTCGGGCAGGAGTACAGAAACCGATTTAAAGAGCCATTAAAATCGATATAAGGTGCCTCCTAGTGTGGACGGTTGTGGCGTTAAATCGGTTTTAGGCTCCTAAAACCGATTTAAACGCCTAGTGTAGACCAGGCCTCAGTCTTGACTGCACCCTGGCTTACATTCCGAAAGCCCCAGCTCCACCAGACTAAGTCCCTCCTGTAACCTGTCCCTTTCTCTTTAGTTCCCTTCATTATACTACACGGGCACTCGCCCTTATTATGGGCTGTGGCTAAATGCCACAATCTAGCCCCAAGTACTCAGAAGTGGGTTTTTTTGTTTGTTTTAATGTATTTTAAATTGTTTTAACTCAAGTGCATTGGTGGGGTGTGAAGGCTGAAATAGTGAGCAGGAGCATTTTATAAATAAAACTGCCATTCGATTTTAGTCATTATCATTTTTTATGATCGTTTTATTAGCGAGTAACAGATTGTGTTTGCACTGCCCCTCTTTGGTTTGCATCCACAAAGATCGAGATTGCCCAAGAGCATTCACTCTGTCTGCACCCAATTGGATCCCTGCATGGAGAGCGTTCCCTCATGCATTTGCCCAAGTCTCAGCTTGCTGGCTATGTCCTGGAGAGTAAAAATGAAGAAATAAGATACTATTTCAGTGTAGTCCCTGCCTTGGGTTTCTTTTCATTGACTTTTTAGAGAACAGACACATGTTCTGGACCAAAAGAGGCCAAATTCTGCTCTCCAACAGCCAATGGAACTGTTGTTTTTTAAAAGGAAAGTAAAACAAATGCCTCCCTTTGGTAACCTGAGCACTCTGCAGGGGAGGTCTGAAAAGAACATACTCAAAGTGTCTCACAGGGAATGAAACACTTTGAAGAAGAGAGTGCTTTGTTCCTTCCTACAACAGCTAAACTGTGCCTATCCTTATTTCAAGTGGGCAAATGGGAATGGGGAAAGAAACATAGCCAAAGGATAGAGAGGGTTGGTTTTGAGAAAGGAAAGACATGCTGGGAAGGATCACAAACCTCATTCTGCCCAGATTCCTCAAATAACTGGAGAGCAGTGGTTCCCAAACGTAACTGAGTCACATACCAATTTCTTTACAAAACTGTTGTGAAGTGAATTGATGGAACATAAAGCTCATGTACCTCCAGTGGTAATGCGCCATTGTTTGGAAACCCCTGAATTATAGAGACTGCTTACAGACACCTTATTCTTGAATCCATGGGAAAGTGTTTTCTAATGGTTACAGCTGTGCCAGTTAGAATCATGAGTCCAGAGTGATTGTGATGCAAGAGCTAAACCCACGAGTCCTGACTGCCAGTCCCACCTCTCTCGCCACTAGACCATAATCCGCACCAGGACTGAGACTAAAGGTCAGAAGGTCTGACTCTAGTCCATGAACTCTAAATGCTAGATAAAACAGCCCAAGAGCCAGGAATAGGGTGTGCATAGGGAGCATGTGTTTAGACATCTTTTGTGTGGATAGCACCCAAGTTCTCTCTTATACATGCTGCTGTACTTTTGGTGTCTTTCTCTCTTGCCAAAGCATTGAGGGGACTTGTCAAGGAATGTTTAGAATTTTCTGATTCCCATGGTGGTTCCCTCTGACCAGCAGTTGCTACTATGTGGATAGTCAGGCAACTAGATCCCTCTCATCTTGAAAGTCTGCAAAGGGTCCTATTGAACTCAGTGGGACTTCTCACAGGCATATGGGTCCACGCATGCAGCAGAGTTTGCAGGATTGTGGCTGAAAAGGGGGGCTGGACTAAAAATGTAGACTTAAAGTCACTCATCATTCTCGTGTCAGATAAAGAAAAAGAGAGAGAGAGAGAATTCCAGGTTCAAAGAGTGGACATTGGTTATATTGTACACGGATGACAATTAGGAGGGAGTTAGTTTGATTTCATTCTCCTTTTTTCCTTATCATAGTTCAAACCAAATACTACGACAGGTTCTTGATGAAAACTTTAAAGATTCAGGAAAGGGGAATGGATGATGTCTCCCACCACAGCTTGCAGTCATTAGCATGTTATTATTTATTTTTATCTCTATTATTTATACTACAGCAATGGCTACAGGCAGTAAATGAGATCAGGGCCCCATTGTGCCAGGGAATATACAGACACATAGTGAAAGACTGTCCTTGCCTAGAAGGGCTTATAATCTAAAAAGAAAGGACAGGCAAAGAGTGGAAAGGAAGCCATAGTGCAGTCTGGAGAATCAGCTGGTCAGGTTTTCATATTGTAGAGGTCTCACTCTGATTTCACACCTGTTTTACACAAGTGTAACTAAATAGATTGTAGTAGAATTGCTCTGGTTTACACTGGTTTAAGTGGGAGAAGACCGAGACCCAGGTGCCCTCAAAATAACTAAAACAAAAACAACAAAACACCAATCGAAATTATGTAGCAAAGGTAGAAGCTAAAAGAGAAAGAAAAAGTATCCAAGCCCTAATTTATTTAAATTATATATTCATCCACTCCTGTTTAAACACCACATGCTGAACTATAAAATAATTCTCTTCAATATGCTTACATCCCCCACCTTTGTTTTTGTAATTTTACAGCTGCAGGGAGCCCCAGGTGCTGTTTTCAAAGAAGATTAAGGTACTGAATCATGAAGACTCCATTTCTAATCAACCAAATCCATTGTAGCTAGGGATTTCAATTTAAATATCATTACATGTTTCAGAGGAAGTTTTGAAAAATGGAGAGAGAAGAAGAAAAATTATTAACGGTAGTCTGAATGAAAAATTGCAGCAAAACATTTATAAAATGGGATGAAATCTTAGCGCACCAATTGCTGGAGTCTTTCTCCAGCACAGAGTGGAGGGAGGCACACATTTTGTAGTTCTGGATGTTGTTTGGTGGGGATTTCTTAGCAGCCAACTCCAGCTAATGCCAAATCCCAAAAGCTGGTGAATACCTTCAACTTCTTGTGGCTTCAATAGAAGCTAGTGATGCACAGAACCTCTTAGGAATTGGCCTACATTGTACAGTGAATGAGATTAATTTGAGAAAGTATTATGTTACTACCCACACACAACATTCCCGTGACATTTGTGTCATGCAGCAGTGTATGGAGGCTAAAGTAGGAGACATCTGGGAGAGAGAGAATTAAAGTTAGGTATGAAAAGATGACATAAGAACATGTGATCCATTCCCCATCGCTTATTCCCAGCTTGTGGCAAACAGAGGCTAGGGACACCACCTCTGCCCATCCTGGCTAATAGCCATTGATGGACCTATCCTCCATGAACTTATCTAGTTCTTTTTTTGAACTCTGTTATACTCTTGGCCTTCACAACATCCTCTGGTAAAGAGTTCCACAGGTTGACTGTGCATTGTGCGAAGAAATACTTCCTTTTGTTTATTTTAAACCTGCTGCCTATTAATTTCATTGGGTGACCTTTAGTTCTTGTGTTATGAGAAGGAGTAAATAACAGTTCCTTATTTACTTTCTCCACACCAGTCATGATTTTATAGACCTCACTCATATCTCCCCTTAGTCGACTCTTTTCCAAGATGAAAAGTCCCAGTTTTATTACTCTCTCCTCATATGGAAGATGTTCCATACCCCTAATAATTTCTGTTGCCCTTTTCTGGACCTTTCCAATTCCAATATATCTTTTTTGAGATGGGGCAACCACATCTGCACTGAGTATTAAAGATGTGGGAGTACCATGGATTTATATAGAGGCAATATGATATTTTCTGCCTTATTATCTATCCCTTTCTTAATGATTCCCAGCATTCTGTTAGCTTTTTTGACAGCCGCTGCATATTGAGTGGATGTTTTCAGAGAACTATCCACAGTGACTCCAAGATCCCTTTCTTGAGTGGTAACAGCTAATTTAGACCTTATCATTTTATATGACTAGTTGGGATGATGTTTTCCAATGTGTATTACTTTGCACTTATCAACATTGAATTTCATCTGCCATTTTGTTGCCCAGTCACCCAGTTTTGAGAGAGCCTTTTGTAGCGCTTCACAGTGTGCCTGGGACGTAACTATCTTAAGTAGTTTTGTAGTGTCTGCAAATTTTGTCACCTCACTGTTTACCCATTTTTCCAGATCATTTATGAGTATGTTGAACAGTAATGGTCCCAGTACCGACCCCTCAGGGATACCACTATTTATCTCTCTACATTCTGAAAACTGGCCATTTATTCCTACCCTTTGTTTCTTCTATTTTAATCAGTTACCAATCCATGAGAGGACCTTCCCTCTTATCCCATGACAGCTTACTTTGCTTAAGAGCCTTTGGAGAGGGACCTTGTCAAAGACTTTGTGAAAATCTAAGTACACTATATCCACTGGATCCCCCATGTCCACATGCTTGTTGACCCCCCTCAAATGATTCTAGCACATTGGTGAGGCATGATTTCCCTTTACAAAAACCATTTACCCTTTACAAAATGCTTGTTTTGCTTATTGTTTAGTTTTGTGCCAGTAGGTGGCACAGGGGTGAGTGGCAAAGTATTTTCTATGCAGAACATTCTAGCTATATAGCCAGAGACTGGAAACTGATGGCAAATTTGAAAAATGGATTAGTTCCTACAGGTTTTTTTGTTTTGGTTTGTTTTTTTAAATCTTGGCAATGCAATAATAGAATCATAAAAGAATAAAAATGACATTTGTATGAAGAAATAAATCACCATGTATGAAGAAAAATAAAAAAAACCTATCTCATTTCTTAATGAAAAAGTGCACACAATAGTAAGGAACATTTTTGAAAAGGAGAAGAGAAAATATTAATAAGGATGGCTGACTGCAGTGCTGCCTATTGTGAAATTTCTGCTTCTGCAGAATCCACTGAATAGGAATGCAGATTAAACTGATTTGCTGCATGGCAGGGAACTTTCCAATTGGTCTTCACTCTCTCTAGAACTACATTTAGACAGTATCTTGATGGCTCTGACATGCTTTAAACATCTCTGATCATGGACTATATTAATTTCAAATTTCACCCATAAGATTTTTTTTTAAAGAAAGCTGATATAGTTGTGGGAGGTTAATTGTATCTGCTAAGTGTCTGAGTAGCCCAAAGAGATGGCGGCATGTAAGATGTATTTACAGTGGGAAAGACGTGGTTGATGTCCTGAAAAAAACGTTATGGGGCTTGATCCTGCTCTCATTGAAGTCAGTGGAACTTTTGCCATTGACTTTGATCAGAGCAGGAACAGACCGAAGTGAATACACAATCAGTTCTCAGGAAAAAAAAAAGTCAGCTGAGGCTGTAATGTTCACAGCCATGCTATGGAGTTACCTAGGATGTGAAGCTTGCCTACTTCATAGCTGCTCTAGTTAGGCCAAGCACATTGCACACACCAAGGGCTCCTTGCATTCCTCCATTCTACCCCACATGCTCCCTTTGTACCACCCTCCCATCCTCCTCTATTTCAGGGACTAATTCCCCCCTGCCAAGGTTTCTGGGTATCCCCCAGTCTCCCCTCCCATACCAGAGTTTCCCATTCTCCCCTCCCCCATGCCCTCCATTCCCTTTTCTCCTTATGGCAGGGGCTCTGTGCGCCCCCCATTCTTTTCTTCCTCCCCTTGCCAGCAGCTCTGTATGCAACCCTAGTCACATGTTGTCCCCTGTCAGGGGCTCTGTATGCCCTGCCTTCCTCTCATCCCAGGGTCCCCCAAACTTCCCCTGCCAGGCATTCTGTGTGTTCTCATTTTCCCCATAGCAGGGCCCTTTCTTGCCCCACATGTCAGGGGCTCTGTCTGCCCTAGTCCCCCTTTTCCTCCATGCTAGGGATTCTGTGTGCCCCCTCCCACACACCAGGGTCCCCAAATTTCCCCTTGCAGGGGTTCTGTGTGCCCTTCCATATCCCCCCATATCAGGGTACCCCATTCTCCATCCCCATGCCAATGTCTTTGTGCTTTCCTCCACATCCCCTTCCCCGCCCCCAGACATTATTATTTGTATGGGATATAAGTCATTCAAGGTGTTAATGTGTTAAACTCTGTTGGGAGGATGAAAAGAGATAAGATGGGAGTATTGTTATGCTGGATGGATGCCATCAACCAGTTTGATCTATAAACAATTTCAGAGGCACTTGAAGATGCAACTGTGCTAAAAAGATGACAGGTGCTTCATATGTCCTCCATTTTCTCTCTTTTGGTTTTTCAATTTCCATCAAAATCAATTGGTTCTGGCCACTGAGGTCTAGAACATTCCCTGACAATTTGGAATTGATCAGATGCAGCAATCAAAAGTTGTTGGATTACATACATATAGACAGACAAATGTTGAGTATAAGGCCTTTTCAGGCTCAGCCAAACACATGCAAGCTGGACATAGGTTTTGTTTTTGTTTTTAATGTAAGTGGTTTGAATGCTATTAGTCTATGAAGAGCTCAGAGCAGGTGAAGTGTATTTTAACTAGGATAATCAAAATCAAAATGCAAACTAGATGCACAAAATAATCTCAGCTGCACCCATTTGACCACTGGGTGCAGCCTAAAGGGGTGAAGGGCTTAAAGGAACCTGTTTCAGTTCCCTGATCTTAGGGTCTATTCTACACCAGCCTGGCATGTTTTAGAGCAGCTTTCAGGAAAGATTCCCATTAAGTTCAACAGGCTTTGGATCAGGATTTGTAAGCCCAACTACTACTGTATGGAAGTGCGAACTCACAGGTTAGTGCTAGTTATTGTTTAATTTCTGTGTGTCCCCTTCTTTTTCAATGTGGCAGGATAAAAATAAAGGATCTTTCTCACCCTGACTGCCTAAAATTCTTAATAGACTAATTCAGATCAGTTCAAGGAAGTTTTGGAAAATACCA
The DNA here is from genome assembly GCF_020497125.1 of Mauremys mutica. Classification (NCBI taxonomy): domain Eukaryota; kingdom Metazoa; phylum Chordata; order Testudines; family Geoemydidae; genus Mauremys; species Mauremys mutica. Next base: position 106,715,499 of record NC_059072.1, on the reverse strand, counting down.
TGATGGTTAAAGAAGAATCAATAACAACAAATTCCCACTCTTTATGTTCTTGGCATATTATGTGTCTTTTGAGATACTGGGTCTCTTCTGTAACTTTTGAAAACTGCAATATGCATAACTCCAGTTCCCATGGACATTTTTTTCCATGATGATTGAAGTCCAAGGCCCAGTACCTAGAAATATTTAAGTGTGTGCTTACTTTTATACTTTTGAAATCATTCAGCTGAGATATATGCATAAAGGTAAGCAAGTACATAAAAATGTTTGCAAGAGAGAAGCTTCAGGAATGTCATACTCCTGTATCTATGAATACAATATAGGGCAAAATGTTATCTTTTTCCCTCAGGAAGAGCTGCTGTTGATTGAGGATTATTGTACAGATCAGTATTAATTTAGAGAAAGAGAGAAGCATTTTATATACACACTAGATGAAATATATTAATTCCTTTGAGAGTAAGTGCATTGGAAGTCTGGAATATGGAAATAAGCCTTCCATGGAGAATTACTATAGTACCTGAAAATTCCTGGAGAAAAATTCATACAAGAAACTTCACTTTACTTGGGACTCACTATTAACTAGGTTCACTCTGTAGAAAAGAAATATGAAGTCTGAAATATTTTTGCTAATGGTATTTTAATCAAGTAAGAGACATCCCTCATGGATCCTTAACTTGAGACTTAAAAATCTGCATTTAAATTGAGATTCTAAAATATATAACCCAAGAGCCTATGAATACCTTTTCTCATATGTACTGTATATAGCAAGTGTGATGTCTTTTCTTCACTTTTATTTGTCATAACACACTAGTTATCAAGAAGTTAATGTTGAAGATTTAGCTAAAAGGAGAAAGATGAAGGTTGGAAAATAATTGAAAAAAATGGGAAGGGAATTGGTATCTTGCTGGCTTGCATAACAATAGCATTTTACAGCTAACTAAAAAGGCTGTGGTCCTGATTCACCTTTGCTCTGGACCTTGGTTTTTACACTGGTGCAAAGTCAGTGTAAAATGCTACCATTACAATTGGAATGCACTTGGCATTCCGTTTATACTGGGCTACATGACTACACATTTGGTGCAGGAAAATGGTGAATTGGGTCTTGTAGATGTAATTATCTAGCCTGATTTATATCACAACATGATGATAAAATACATAAGTTATTCTGAAGCTGCACGACCAGATCCTCATCTGGTGTAAACTGGCATAGCTCCATTTACTTCAGTGAAGATACCCTGATTAACACCTTCTGAAGATTTGGCCCATAGAGTTTTTTTTTAATTTGGATTTTTTTCTCTTACTGTCCAAAACTGTATTTGTTTTGTGGATGTAGATGGTTTCCATGTGCAATGGCAGCAGAGTAGGGTGGGAAGTGCTGCACCCTACAGCCTTGCAATAGCACTGGTCTCAGTGGGGGGAACAGTACTTGATCTGGAAATGTGGAGGGGAGTTAATAGATGGTTATATCACATACATCAAGGCTTTTCAGTTGAAAAAGGTGCATCGGAGGGAGGTTATAAACACCGGGGGAGAGGGGTTAGAACATTTGGATCATACCCTCACTTTTTGTAGGGTAATCTGTGACTTTTGAGAACTTGTGTCCAGGGCTTCAGCCCGTTTCCTCTGCCACTTTAGACATAGAAGGGTCATGGTGGTGGTGCTGCAGGTGACTCTGTCCCCATAGAAGCTACTTCTCCATCTCAACACCCACACACCTTGGCTCTCCTCCCCAGCCAGGATACCTAACTCCCTCATGTCCTTCCAGAATCTTCTTCCCCAGCCCCTCGAATCACATAGGCCCCAAATACTCCCTCCATGGAAAAGCAGCTTCCTGGAGTCAGAGACAATTAGAAGAGATATAGGGCAACTGGGAGACTGTCAGAGCATCCCTTGCTAAGGCAAGGAGCAGGCCTAGCAGAGGTGTAACAGTTCCAGTTCTCCAGTAGAGGAGATCAGGATTTGGGGCATTTGCTCTCTTCTCCTTCAGGAAGACCGATGAGACTACATCTGTAGCAGCAGCCAGTTACACAGGAAGTCTGTGGAAGAGCTGTGACTAGAATCCACGTCTCCTGATTCCTTTCATTCTTACACATTTATATTAAAGCTGGATGGAAAGCAAGGGGGAAAATGGCAATTAAAATACTTTTTGCCCTGTTTTTTTCACTGATGTCATATTTTTTAATGTTGATGTTTCATTTGGCTCCTGTATTTACAGAGGGCCTGAAATAATAAAAGTAAAACTGGATAGAGTCTGAAAGCAGAAGCAGTTTCTGGTCTTCTCTTCTGATGGCTTAGTTGCTTGGACTTGGATTTTTTTTTTCTTTAAATCTTATCAGGTTGTGTTATTGTGGGTAGGCTGCTGCAGAAAAGCAAGTTTTGTCCTGGACTACAAAAACAATGTAACCTGAACTTCTTGGCCTGTGGTTTAAACACAAGACCATCCTTTCCCCCAAATGCTGAACAAATGATGGCCTCTATTTTAGGAGGGAGTTTGGGAGGTAAAATCAGGCACTTGAAAGGGGAAAAAGTGCACTTGTATTTATGCCAAGTGGCAGGTTCATTATAATCTGTACAGTTTTTAATTTCCCACCACATTGGCAATGCTATTAATAATCCTTGGCAACTAGAATATACTTTCCAAGTAGTCTGAGGATTTGTAGAAAAGTTTATTCTGAAACACACAGATGTGATAAATTATTAGTTTACGTTACAGCACTACACGTCAGAATCATAGAGTTTAAGTCACAAGGGACTACCAGATCACCTCGTCTGACTTCTTGTACATCACAGATGACCAGCGCCACCCAGCACCCACACATTAAACTCAACAACCAAAATGTAGGCCAAAATATTATAGTTCACAGAAACAGACTGCTATATGCCACAGAGAATAGGAGGAACTGAGGTGCACCAGTGTTTGAGGCCCCTGCAACAGCAGATAAATGATTAAGTGAGATGCACTCAGATGATCTTGGCAAGAGACCTGCACCTAAATGCTGCAGAGGAAGGTGAAAAAACCACAAGGTCACTGGTAATCTGACCTGGAGGAAAATTCCTTTGACCCCAGGTGATGACTTAGACCCAGAGCAAGTGAGCAAGAACCAGCCAGCCAAGAACCTGAGAGAGAGAATGCTCAGTGCCCACCCTGTCCAATGCCCCATCTTGAGCTGTGGCCATCCCTGATGCTTCACAGATAGAGATCAACATCCCTTTCCTCAGAATATGCGAGAGTGGAAACAAAATCCCACATTTTAAAAGTAAAAGTTGTGCAATTCTGAGGTTGAATTAGGAGTAAGGATTTATGGGGGCGGAAATGGCCTGCCTTTTTGGCAATTTGATTGCAACCAACTTGAAAGTTCTTAATTAAGCACATGGCAAATGAATCTGAAGAACTGTTCAGAAAGCTGTTCCTTTTTTAATATTTGTATTTTGACCCCCAGTCAGGATCATGGCTGCATTATGCTAGGCATTGTATAAACACATCAAAAGGCATGGTCCCTGTCCCCTAAGAGCTTACAATCTAAACAGACAACACAAGCGAAAGGAGGGGGAAAGAAATGCAATATACAAACAATGTGGTTAGGATGATGGTTGGGAAAAGTCATGTCAGTAACACAGGTTGAAAATTTATATGTTTGGAGGCAGGAGTGGATGTGACCAGAGGAAACGAGTTACTAGGAGCAAGACAAGAGGAAAAAGGAGACATTCAGGGGTTCAAGAAGGGAGAAGAGGAAAAGGGGAAGAGGATATATGGAGAGGTCAGTGGGGAGAGACCATGATGGAAAGCTAGAGAAGGTATCCAATCAGCAGAGAGGAAAGAATGTCCTGAGTCCAAACTGTCAAAAGAAATCTGCTTGTATGACTTGTTTCCAGGAGATTCAGAAGATGCGTGACTTCTCTGCTATGATTGCTCTGGCTTCAGCCCAGGATGAAGAGGGGAAATCTTTTGCTTCCAAAGGCCAGCTATAAAGTTGAGTGAATCATGGATTTTTTTTGGCCCAGAGGCAATTCAAACCAAAACCATGCCAAAACCAATTTTTTTAGTCACATTAAAAAGAAAAATAACCCTCAGAAATTTTTTTATTTTGAATGGACCAAAATGTTTTAGTTGATTCAGAATGAGGTTTTTTCAACTTTTTCACTTCAATTCAGCAGATGTTTTTAATCCTTTGTAGGTGGTTTATTTATTTATTTATTTATTTTTAAATTGGCCAGTCATTGTGCAGTGGTCTGCTGTGACGTTAACACCATTTTTATTAGTGGTGTTCAGGGATTTCCCTACAGCCCCCCTGAATTTCCCCAACACCCCCACCCCCAGTCTTGTGAACTAGTTACATGCCAAACCTGGTGGCTGAACTTTGCGACTTTGTACTCACCCACAACTATTTCACATTTGTGGACAATATATACCTTCAAGTCAGTGGCACTGCTATGGGTACTCGCATGGCACCATAGTATGCCAACATTTTTATGGCTGATTTAGAACAACGCTTCCTTAGCTCTCATCCCCTAACACCCCTACTCTCCTTGCGCTACATTGATGACATCTTCATCATCTGGACCTATGGAAAAGAAGCCCTTGAGGAATTCCACCATGATTTCAACAATTTCCATCCCACCATCAACCTCAGCCTAGACCAATCCACACAAGCGGTCCATTTCCTTGGCACTACTGTGCTAATAAGCGATGGTCACATAAACACCACCCTATATCGGAAACCTACTGACCGCTCTACTTACCTACATGCCTCCAGCTTCCATCCAGGACACACCACACGATCCATTGTCTTCAGCCAAGCTCTAAGATACAACCACAATTGCTCCAATCCCTCAGACAGAGACAAACACCTACAAGATCTCTATCAAGTATTCTTAAAAACTACAATACTCACCTGCTGAACTGAAAAAACAGATTGCTAGAGCCAGAAGAGTATCCAGAAGTCACGTACTGCAGGATAGGCCCAACAAAGAAAGTAACAGAACGCCACTTAATACCCCAACTAAAACCTCTCCAGCGCATCCTCAAAGATCTACAACCTATCCTGAAAGATGATCCCTCACTCTCCCAGATCTTGGGAGATAGGCCTGTCCTTGCTTACAGACATCCCCCCAACCTGAAGAAAATACTCACCAGCAACCACATACCACAGAACAAAAACACTAACCCAGGAAACTGTCCTTGCAACAAAGCCTGATGCTAACTCTGTCCACATATCTATTCAAGTGACACCATAATAGACCTAATCACATCAGCCACGCCATCAGGGGCTCGTTTACCTGCACATCTACCAATGTGATATATGCCATCATGTGCCAGCAATGTCCTTCTGCCATGTACATTGGCCAAACCGGACAGTCTCTACACAAAAGAATAAATGGACACAAACCTGACATCAGGAATCATAACATTCAAAAACCAGTAGGAGAACACTTCAACCTCTCTGGCCATTCAGTAACAGATTTAAAGGTGGCAATTTTGCAACAGAAACGCTTCAAAAACAGACTCCAACTAGAAACTGCTGAACTTCAATTAATATGCAAACTAGATACAATCAATTTAGGCTTAAATAGAGACTGGGAATGGCTGAGCCATTACACACATTGAATCTATTTCCCCCATGTTACGTAAGTGCTTAGTCCTGCTGTGGGGACAGTGTTCCTGTGGGTACATTGTTTTTGTGTAAGAGACAGCCCAGACTGCACTAGCAGCGAGGCTCCCCGACTGAGAGTTCAGCTGAAATCACTGAGAGCATGTGGAACCTCAAGAGACCAACTCGCAGAGGTCACAGTGGCAGGTGGCAGCAGAAGGTGACTGTGCAGGGCCATTGGCAACAGAGTGGTGGAGTGAACGAACAGCCATGGCCAGAGCGAACAGTGAGCAGCTGGAGGAACGAGCAAGGTGCCTTCTTGCCCCCCACCTGGGAGGTGTACTCACGTGAATTAATTTTTACATAAGAATGATCATACTGGGTCAGACCAATGGTCCATATAGCCCAGTATCCTGTCTTCTGACAGTGGTCAAGGCCAGGTGCGTCAGAGGGAATGAACAGAACAGGGAATCATCAATCATCCATCCCCGGTTGCCCATTCCCAGCTTGTGGCAAACAGGCTAGGGACAACACTCAGAGCATGGTGATGCATCCCTCTCCATCCTGGCTAATAGCCACTGATGGACCTATTCTCCAGGAATGTATTTAGTTCTTTTTTTAATCCTGTTATAGTTTTGGTCTTCACAGCATCCCTTGGCAAAGAGTTCCATGGGTTAAACTTTATGTTGTGTGAAGAAGTACTTCCTTTTGTTTTTTTAAAACCTGCTGCCTATTAATTTCATTGGGTGACTGCTAGTTCTTGTGTTATGTGAAGGATTAAATAACATTTCCTTATTCACTTTCTTCACATCAGTCAAGATTTTATAGACCGCTATCATATCCCCCCTTAGTCGTCTCTTTTCTAAGCTGAAAATTCCCAGTCATTTTAATTTCTCCTCCTGTTTCATACCCCTAATCATTTTAGTTGCCCATCTCTGTACCTTTTCCATTTCCAATATATCTTTTTTGGGATGGGGTGACCAGATCTCACAGTATTCAAGGTGTACAAGTACCATGAATTTTATATTTTCTGTCTTATTATCTATCCCTTTCTTTAAAAAGCAACGGTTTCAGAGTAGCAGCCATGTTAGTCTGTATCCGCAAAAAGAACAGGAGTACTTGTAGCACCTTGGAGACTAGCAAATTTATTTGACCATAAGCTTTTGTGGGCTACATCCGATGAAGTGGGCTGCAGCCCACAAAAGCTTATGCTCAAATAAATTTGTTAGTCTCTAAAGTGCCACGAGTACTCCTGTTCTTTTTAAAAAAGCAAACAGAATGTTGGGAATCGTTGACAGCCGCTGCACATTGAGTGGATGTTTTCAGAGAACTATCCACAATGACTCCAAGATCTCTTTCTTGAGTGTTAACAGCTAATTTAGACACCATCATTTTGTATGTATAGTTGAGATTGTTTTCCAATGTGCATCACTTTGCATTGATCAACATTGAATTTCATCTACCATTTTTGTTGCCCAGTCACCCAGTTTTGTGAGATCCCTTTGTAATGCTTCCCAGTCTGCCTGGGACTTAACTATCTTGAATAATTTTGTATCATCGGCAAATTTTGCAGCCTCACTGTTTACGCATTTTTCCAGATCATTTATGAGTATGTTGAACAGTAATGGTCCCAGTACCGACCCCTCAGGGATACCACTATTTATATCTCTACATTCTGAAAACTGATAATTTATTCCTACCCTTTGTTTCTCATCTTTTAACCAGTTACTGATCCTTGAGAGGACTTCTCTCTTATCCCATGTTGGCTTACTTTTCAAAAGTCAATTTAAATTAAATACATTTTTTAAAAAAAATTATATGTTTTGAGAAATCTAGACCTCTTATATGTTTTGGTGTAACTTGCAGTATCCTTATGTTAAATTTGCATCATCCTAACAAAACATTTACTTTATTCATATCTCTTTTATATATCTCATCGGTCCTGACACACACACCCCGTAAATTCGAACACCTCCCCTAATTTCAATTCCTGGGGAAACTACTGCTCAGCACCGCTGCCAGGGACAGGACTGAAACAGTTCCCATCCCAGACAGCTTGTAAGTCTGCTTGCCCAGGGGGCCTCTGTCTGGGCTCGGTTGTGGGGGTGTTGCTTAAATGTGGAAACCAATGCAGATTGCCCCAATGCCTCCTGTCTGCAGCACAGGCCCACCTGGGACATGGGGTTTATTACAGGTTAAGGGGGAGGTGGTCCCCCTTGATCAAACAGTGGCAGAGACTCCCTGATTGGATGCCTAGGCACTACCACAGTGGGCTCTATATAGAGCTAGAACTGGGCAAACAATGGCTATTTCAGTTCAGTGGCACTTATGAGAAATACGTTATTTTAAAGTTTTGTTTTCGGTCAAACTGAATGTGAAATTTTTCAGACTTTTCAGTGACTCAAGGACAGTCCACGGTGGGTCTATTACAGAGCAGAGATTTGAACTGTTGCCTTTTACAGCTAGGGTAAATGCAGCCTAACCACTGGACTAAAGGCAGAGAACACCACCAGCAGCACCACCTTTCTCCTCCTCTCCTGGCTCTTTTGTGACTGGCCAAAACTGTATGTGTCAAATGCGCTATTCATTTCAGGTCACTCGGAACTGCATTTTTTGTTTAATAATCCTCTTCATCCAAAGAACGTCACCCAGTTTGACATAGAACACCAAGAGCTAAATTCACAATGTGACTGAGATGTGGTGACAGTGAACGTCACCAAGCCTAACTTTTGGATGATTTACAAAACCTGGGTTGGTGCCTGGGCTCTCTGTAGAACAACTGGGGAGAGACAGACACCTGAGAAAGGGATTCACAAAAGCTGGCAGTGGAGAAGACTCCAGGTTCAAGTCCCACCCTCTAGCTGAGGAGAGAAGAATTTGAATGGGGATCTGCCACCTGTCAGGTGAACACACTGTTGAAGCTGTTCCATGGTGGTGGTGGTGGGGGGAATAATCAAAAAATGATTGGTTCAGGGAGCCTGGACACTGGGTCTTCCACCTCCTCATCCTTCCCTCACCCTCTGTAAGCTCACTTAGAGGAGCCTGATTGGGTCCCACAGCCAAGTTAGGTGGTCAAACTCCTCCCGCCCTGGTGTGGGTGCTGCAGGGAGCATGCTCAGAAACACAGATGCCTAGTGAACTTTTACTACAAAAAATGTCACTGTCGAGCAAGTTTAGGACCCTGCAGTGGTGAGCAGCAGCTGGGTGGGGGGTTGGGCATCCCAGTGGGGCCTGATTCTAGCTATTAGGTGCCTAAAGCAGCAGTTAGGCACTTAAGCCCTGTGGTGAATCTGGCCCCAAGAGGTCGGCAGAGCTGGGAAGGGATATGAGCTCATAGGAAGAAGGAATCACAACTGGGAGGGGCTCAAGAAGTTTTGGGGTCTTAACTACGTGGGATCCCCTCTGAGCCATTCCCATCTCTTGGAAAGCAAAGCAGTTCCTCATAGACTTTAAGGCCAGGCGGGAACACTGTGATAATCTAGTCTGACCTCCTTCATCTTGCAGGTCAAAGAACCTCACCCATCCCCTCCTGTAATAGACCCATAACCTTCCCAGGCCTTTATGGCTTGGGACAAACCAACCAGTACTTGGTTTTGTCAGAAGTTGATCTCATCAGGTTCCTTGGGCTAGATACCTCAATAAATCCCAGGCTTGAGAAGCTCCTTGTAGCGGTATCAGCTACAACACCTTCCCTGGGCCCTAGTGCCACCCCATCCAGCCTCTCCCCCCCGCTCAGTGATGCTGGGGATGGCTAGCCAATGGGTTGCTTGTACTTGAGGCTGCTATCCCTTTAAGGCCGGAGAGTCCTGCTGTAATAGTACCTGCCTCTCTAAGGGGGTTAGCAGAACCTTCTCTCCAGCCACTAGGTAGATGGCCCACATTCTCCACTCCAAACCTTGGCCTTGCTACGTTTCTGTGCTGCAGGTACTCGAGACCAGGAAGCTCAGCTAATATGTGGAATGCAGGCACAGTGGACTGGGGTTTAAGTTGCAGGGCACCTCAACTATCCAAGCCTCAGTTCTTGAGATCTCTGTTTTCCACAGTTTGGCTGTGGCCATTCATTATACTAAAGCCCCCTTTAATTATTAGTATCTTCCTCTCCCCTGCTCCGACACCTCAGCCCCATGACATCTCAGCTCTTGGATGGTGTGCTGTAGAGAGGGGAAATTGGGGTTAATCATACTCCATTTGGATGGCACTCCCCTCGGGTCTGTGGCAGATCTCTCCCTCTTTTGCTCTTTGGTTCAAGGGCCTCACTTCCTTCCTGCCCCGGCCCCTCCCTCGGATCTTGTGTCTGCCAACAGGGAAATGCCAAACTTCAACTTTCCATCACCCCAGGAAAGCCCTGCCCCTTATCTCCTAGGAAGTTACTCTTCTGAGCCCTGTGCAAACCAAGTACCCCATGGAATCCCTTGCTTTCCACCCTCTAGTATAAACATCTCTGGGACATTTCCCCCGACTCTGACACTCTTCAATGTCTAGCACAAGGTCAGTTTCTGAAAACTTAGAGGGTTTGCTATTCTCCTCCTCCATGGGTTGTTGGCTTTTATTCACACACGTGGCCAAAAGGTCTGTAAGGATGAGACTTCGGCCATGCATCTGCCAAGGAAGGATTGATTCTTGAACCAGACGAGGTAAAATAACAAATCCAGTGAGCTAGTCACACCATCACTCTCATTGAAGCCCCAGGCCCCGCTTTCATCTTGGAATCTGGGGTTAAACGTCATACCCCAAGGAGAGTCTCTTATCATCAGTCTCTGTGTCCCAGGACAACAAGCCATTGCTCTCAGCCACTTTGGCCCATGCTTACAAGGCCCGCTGGTTGCTAGGGAGATGGTGGAATTAGTGGGCCCCTTCTGTTAATGGGCATGCTGGCAAGGTGGGATTCAGTAGTATGGAAACCGGAAATAGTATAAGGGACTATACTATCAATCAAACCCTAACTCCTCCCCTTGGTGGCTTAAACCCTGCCCCTTGACGCCTTAAGCCCTGACCACCTGTCACTGGAAGTCCCACCCATGGGAAATATTACTTCTGGGGTCAAGGAGGACACATGACCGGAAGCAAAGTGTGTCATGTGACCCCTCTAAGAACTCCTCCCACTGCCCTCTGCCAATCAGGAGGGGTTTCTCCCCCGTAGGCCCACACCGAGAGGAGATTTGTCCAATCAGGGGTGTTCCAGGGCATGGTGACGCATCCGGAAGTGGTTCGTGTGACCTCTCTAAGAACTCCTCCACTGCCCTCTGCAAATCATGATGGGTTTCGGCCACACAGCACCGCCCTGAGAGCAGATTTGACCAATCGGTTGTGTTCCGGGACGGGGTGACCTGCCCAGAAGAGGGTCATGTGACCCCTCTAAGAACTCCTCCCAGCACCCTCTGCCAATCAGAGCGCAGCACCATCACCCCATAAGTCCCAGCAATCGGGGCAGAAAAGGCCATCTTTTACCAAGAACATGTGCTTTAGAAATTGTGGAAACATGGACTCCTTCACCACCCAGGTGAGAACTTCAGACTTTGTGTTAGCCCTGAGGGCCTTTGGACTTGTGTGGAGAAAGCACTCCATGAGCGACAGTTCCGACGAAGGCCCTTTTTCTCAGCCGTTGATGGATACGCCAGAACCCGAAACCCAAACCCTCGTGAGGCACCCCGATGAGCATGAAGGCCTCTCATTGTCCGCCCCCTAGAGGTGGAATATGAACACAGCTCGGGAGAGTCACCAGAGGACAAGATGAACAGAAAAGATGTCGCTCAGGTAAATGAATGATTCAGAAGTGACGGTTGATGATGGGGTGTAATGAGGTTAGGAACCGGGAGGTTGTGTAAATCTAAAAACAAGCAGTAGGGTGCTTACATTGTTTCTTTTCTGAAAATCTCTCAACAGCTCGACGATGCTTTTCTAGGGGCCTTTGAGAACTGACATCGGTAGCTCTGTGGGAAATCATGCATCAGCTGTTTTTGCTCATGTCTGAGACACAGATCTCAAGAGGAAAATCCGGAAAAGGACAAAATGGAAGAATGAACCAGCTCAGACTCCCTTATGGTAGGGGTCATGGTGTCCATTTTTACAGGCGGCTGTAAAAGGTCGTGTTAAACCAGGCGATTAATAAAACTTATTTATTTAAATGTGTCTATATGAATGTGTCTCCCTTCATATTTGTGTTAAGAAAAGACGGTACCAGTAACAGTCATTTCTACACAGGCAGCTCTGTTAAAGAAAATATATTACACCCCCGGGGAAGTTGGGAGCTTCGGCGGGGTGAACCCTCTTTCTCAAGTGGCCAGAAAGCATAGTAAAACTTTAAATAGAAGACAGGTAACAGCTTGGCTTTCAGACAGGGACACTTACACTTTACACATTTCCACCCCACCATCAACCTTAGCCTGGACCATTCCACACAAGAGATCCACTTCCTAGACACTACAGCACTAATAAACGATGGCAACCTAAACACCACCCTATACCAGAAACCTACTGACCGCTATACTTACCTACATGCTTGCAGCTTTCATCCAGACCACACCACTCAACCCATTGTCTACAGCCAAGCTCTACGATACAATCACATTTGCTCCAACCCCTCAGATAGAGACAAACACCTACAAGATCTCTATCAAGCGTTCTTACAACTACAATACCCACCTGCTGAAGTGAAGAAACAGATTGACAGAGCCAGAAGAGTACCCAGAAGTCACCTACTACAGGACAGGCCCAACAAAGAAAGTAACAGAACGCCACTAGCCATCACCTTCAGCCCCCAACCAGCAGTGTATTATCGCCTAGGCCAACAAGGCCTAGGCCTAGGGTGGCAAATTTGCTCACGCCCCCTCCCCAACTCTCTTCCCCAAATCCCTGGCCCGCCTCCTCCCCCAGGCACGCCGCGCTTCCCTCCTTCCACCTCCCTCCCAGGCTTGCCATGCGAAAGTGCTGGGAGAGAGGGAGAAGCGAGTAGTGGCGCACTTAGAGGAGGCGGAGCAGAGGTGAGCTGTGGCCTGCGGGGAGTAACCTAGGGGGGGTCCCAGGAACCGCTCTCCGCCCCAGCTCATCTCCACTCCACTGCCGCCATCCCCCGAGTGCGCCACAACTCCCCTTCTCCCCACTCCCTCCCAGGCTTGCCATGGGGGAGTGGAGGTGAACTGGCGCGCGGTGGGGAGAGTGGGCAGCAATTTTTTGAGGGCCTAGGGGCGGCAAATTTGTTAATCCGCCACTGCCCCCAACTAAAACCTCTCCAGCGCATCATCAAGGATCTACAACCTATCCTGAAGGACGATCCATCACTCTCACAGATCTTGGGAGACAGGTCTGTCCTCGCTTACAGACAGCCCCCAGACCTACAGCAACCACACACCACACAACAAAAACACTAACCCAGGAACCTATCCTTGCAACAAAGCCTGTTGCCAACTCTGTTCACATATCTATTCAGGGGATACCATCATAGGACCTAATCACATCAGCCACACTATCAGAGGCTCGTTCACCTGCACATCTACCAATGTGGATGGGCCATTACACAAAGTAAAACTATTTTCCCATGCTTATTTTTTATCCCACTACAGTTCCTCACATCTTCTTGTCAATTGCTGGAAATGGGCCATTTTCATTACCACTACAAGCAGTTCTTTTTCTCTCCTGCTGATAATAGCTCACCTTAACTGATCACTCTCCTTATAAGGTATATGGTAATACCCATTGTTTCATGTTCTCTGTGTATATATATATCTTCCTACTGTATTTTCCACTGCATGCATCCGCTGAAGTGGGCTGTAGCCCACGAAAGCTTATGCTCCAATAAATTTGTTAGTTTCTAAGGTGCCACAAGTACTCCTGTTCTTTTTTCACTTTACACAAACCGTCTCAAATACGTTTTAAAAGAAACAAGACCATTGTTTCAGATGTGGATGTGCAATGGCAGGCAAATTTGGTGGATATGCACTGGTTCTCCAAATGCAACAGTGGTTTTAAGTACATCTTAACAGTGATAGACATTCTATCCAAATACGCCTGGGCCTTAGGCCTAAAAGACAAGACGAGTGGTGAGGTATCAAAGGCCTTTCAAGCTATTTTCAGCAAAGGTTGCGTGCCTCAAAAATTACAAACCGATCGGGGGGAAGAATTTTTAAACAAACCTTTAAGCAGATTATTAAAGTGGCATGGAGTTCACCATTTTGTTACTAATAATGAAGTCAAAGCAGGGGTTGTAGAGCGATATAACAGAACTTTAAAAACTAGGATGTGGAGATATTTTACAGCCCATAACACCTTTTGCTATATTGATGTGTTACCTGACTTTAAAGAGTTACAACCAGAGTTTCACAGAACTATACGTACCAGACCCGCTGATGTTAACCCTTCAAATTCTTTGAAGGTATGGAAAACAGTTTACGGAGATGGTTTAAAATAAAACCGGTTGTTGCCCCTTTGAGAAATGCGACTACGTGAGACTATCTAAAACCAAAGGAGCTTTTGAAAAAGGTTATGAACAGACATTCACCGATGAGATATTCCTTGGGCATGCCTAGCCTTGCTCAAAACATGTTTCAACAAGCACAGACGTGTATCTTGCGATGATTTTCATAGCCATGTTACCCAGTAAAGCACCCCAGGTGAGGGGTTTAAAGACAATTGATGTTTGGTGTGTGTTTAAAAAAAAAAGACCAATTCAGAAAAAAGTACACAGATTATTATTTTTTTAATTAAAATAATCGCTCGTGAGGTCCCCTAAATCAGGGGTCCCCAACCCCCGGTCCGCGGCCCGGTACCGGTCCGCGGCCTCTTAGAAACTGGGCCGCGAACTGACCCAGTGGACGCCTGCGGGAGGTCTACCCGAGCCGCGGGACGAGCGCTCCCTCCGCAGTCATGCCTGCGGGAGGTCCGCTGCTCCCGGGGCTCCGGTACACCCCCCGCAGGCATGACTGCGGACGGTTCGCTGGTCGTGCGGCTCAGCTGCACCGCCCGCTGCCACGCCTGCGGGAGGTCCACCGGCTCCGGTTGAGCTGCCGCAGCCGTGCCTGCGGGCGGTCCAGCTGAGCCGCGCGACCAGCGAACCGTCCGCAGTCATGCCTGCGGCAGGTCAACCGGAGCCGGTGGACCTCCCGCAGGCACGCCGGCGGGCCGTCCGGCTGAGCCGCGGGACGAGCGCTCCCGACCGGTCCCTGGTCCTCAAAAGGTTGGGGACCCCTGCCCTAAATAATCCCCAGAGGGGGATTCCACTCACCCTCCCTTTTCACAAATATCACCAAGTCAATGTCGTGGTACAGGCACTACTCATGCACCCTCTCTAAGGGGTTGTATAGTTCTAAGCGGGCATAAGCGGTGGTGAAACAGGCTATGAAGACATTGGTATTGCCAGAGACAGAGTACTGGTCTTTTGCATGCTTCCAAGACACACACACGGTTTCATCGTCGATAAACTCACAGGATGAAACCTTGTAATTGGGGGAAAAACAGGTACTGAAAGAGTGGAGAAATTGGAGAGGGTCCAGAGAAGAGCAACAAGAATGATTAAAGGTCTTGAGAACATGACCTATGAAGGAAGGCTGAAAGAATTGGGTTTGTTTAGTTTGGAAAAGAGAAGACTGAGAGGGGACATGATAGCAGTTTTCAGGTATCTAAAAGGTATCCTTAGCCTCTAAGGATAGAACAAGAAGCAATGGGCTTAAACTGCAGCAAGGGAGGTTTAGATAGGACATTAGGAAAAAGTTCCTAACTGTCAGGGTGGTTAAACATTGGAATAAATTGCCTAGGGAGGTTGTGGAATCTCCATCTCTGGAGATATTTAAGAGTAGGTTAGATAAATGTCTATCAAAGCTGGTCTAGACAGTATTTGGTCCTGCCATGAGGGCAGGGGACTGGACTCGATGACCTCTCGAGGTCCCTTCCAGTCCTAGAATCTATGAATCTATAAAATCTAAAGGTTTATTCATAAAAGGAAAAAGATACAGATGAGAGCTAGAATTGGTTAAATGGAATCAATTACATCCAGTAATGGCAAAGTTCTTGATTCAGGCTTGTAGCAGTGATAGAGTAAACTGCAGGTTTAAATTAAGTCTCTGGAGTACATCCCCAGCTGGGATGGGTCATCAGTTTTTTGTTCAGAGCTTCAGTTTGTAGCAAAATCCTTCCAGAGGTAAGAAGCAGGATTGAAGACAAGATGGAGATGAGGCATCAGCCTTTTATAGTCTTTTCCAGGTGCAAGAACACCTCTTTGTCCTTACTGTGGAAAATTACAAGCAAAATGGAGTCTGGAGTCACATGGGCAAGTTCCTGCATACTTTGCTGACTTACAAGGCGCATCTGCCTTCTCTCAATGGGTCAATTGTGTAGCTGATGGTCCTTAATGGGCCATCAAGCAGGCTAGGCAGAGCTAACACCAACTCGTCTGGGATGTCACCCAGATGCATAGCATAAGTTTGAAATACAGACAGGATAGAGCCAATATTCATTACTTCAACTACAAAATGACACATGCATACACACAGCATAATCATAACCAGCAACCCATAACTTGGTCTTAGACCCCTTATATGACCCCCTTTACATAAGATTTGGTGCCACTACAGGACCTTGGTTGCAACCATGTTCTATACGGTCCCAGTTCAAGTCAATAATGTGACACAGGCATCTTCCAATTTGGTCATTTTCTTTAAAACACGGTCAGGGTCTGCACTCAATTGCACAGCATTTATCAAGGTCACCCCTTACGCTAAATGTACTTGGGTTAGGCACAGACATTGCATAGCATAACCTATGGCAAGAACAATGTTTAATAAGCTTTCCAAACACAGCTCAGTACACAGGCCCCGGAGCTTGCAGTTTATATCTACTGAAGTCCAAGTCACACAGTCATGGTGCCACTGGGCTGGCGCATCTATGACACAGCCCTCACAATCTTCAAAAAGCTTTTCCCTAAGGCAGTGATTAAGGACAGCATAAACAGCAACACATACAATAGTCCGCATGACTTTTTTACGCTCACGACGTGGCACTGGCTCAGTTAGTTCCATGTCAAGCCTCCTAAACTCCTCATAGCCATCATCCTCGGAGTCCTCTTCAACAATTTGTATCGGCATTGAGCAAAAACAAGGAGAGCCCAGTTCATCTTCGCTGCTTGATGAAACGCTGTCCAGGGCCTCTGGGTCCTCTAGAAAGGCATCGTCAAGCTGTCGAGAGATTTTCAGAAAAGAAACAATGTAAGTTCCCACTGCTTGTTTTTAAATATACACAACCCCGCCCGAACCCCTCGGTTCCTAACCCCATTACACCCCATCATCAACGGTCACTTCTTAATCATTCATTTACCTGAGCAATGTCTTTTCCATTCACCTTGTCCTCCAATGACTACCCCGAGCTGTGTTCGCCTTCCACCTCTAGCGGGGCAGACAATGAGCGGCCATCACACTCATTGGGGTGCCTCATGAGAGTTTGAGTTTCGGGTTCCGGCGTATTCATCAATGGCTGAGTCAAAGAGCCCTCGTGGGAACTGTCGCCGATGTAGCACTTTCTCCACACAAGTCCAAAGGCCCTCAGGGCTAAAACAAAGTCCAAAGTGCTCACAGGGGTGGTGAAGGAGTCCATGTTTCCATGATTTCTAAAGCACGCATCCTTGGTAAAAGATGGCCTCTTCTGCCCTGGCGCTGGGACTTATGGGGTGATAGTGTTGCACTCTGATTGGCAGAGGGCGCTGGGAGGAGTTCTTAGAGGGGTCACACGACCATCATCTGGGCGGGTCACCCCGCCCCGGAACACCACCGATTGGTCAAATCTGCCCTCGGGGTGGTCCTATGCGGCCAAAACCCATCGCGATTGGTAGAGTGCAGTGGGAGGAGTTCTTAGAGGAGTCACACGAGCCACATCCGGATGGGTCACCGAACCCTGGAACACCCCTGATTGGTGAAATCACCTCTCGGGGCAGGCCTATGGGGGTGAAACCCCTCCTGATTGGTAGAGGGCAGTGGGAGGAGTTCTTAGAGGGGTCACATGACACACTTTGCTTCAGGTCATGTGTCTGCCTTGACCCCAGAAGTAATACCCCCATGAGTGGGACTTCTGGTGATAGGCGGGTGGGGTTAAAGGGGTTGAGGGGCGGGGTTTTAGGGGTCAAGGGGCCGGTTTGGGTTTGATTGATGGTAGGGTCCTAATAGTACTACTGGACACCCTTAGAGGCCTTTGTCTTCCAAAAGGGTGGCTTTGTAAATTTAATATCAGCTCTTCTTGAAGGAAGGATTGATTCTTGAACCGCATGAGGTAAAGTAACAAATCCAGTGAGCTAGCCACACCTCAATCTCATTCAAGCCCCCAGGCTCCCTTCATCTTGGAATCTGGGTTTAAATGTCATACCCCAAGGAGAGTCTCTTATACATCAGTCTCTGTGTCCCAGGACAACAAGCCATTCTTCTCAGCCACTTTAGCCCGTGCTTACCAGACCCACTGGATGATAGGGAGATTTGTGGCCCCCTTCTGTTAGTGGGCATGCTGGCAGGATGGGATTCAGTAGTATGGAAACCGGACACCCTTGGAGGTCCTTGCCTTCCAAAAGGATGGCTTTGTAAATTTAGTGTCAGGTGTTCTTGAATGAGAGTCCTTGGACATTCGGGACTTCACTTTGTTTTGAAGCCTGCTGAAGGTTTGCTTGTGGCACATTAACATCCTTTTGAGAACTGGAACCTTGCTCCTTGAAGGGGATGGTGTCCTAGCTCTGGAGGCCTTTGGTGACTTTGGGGGAGAACCTTCAGGTCTCCCAGTTTTTTTCTCCCCAGTTTGCGAAAGCCCTGTTGTACTTGTAGCAATGGACACCATCTTTGGTTGCTTGGTGGGAGCCGTTTTCCCCATTCCATCCTGCATCTTGCTCTTGTCTGCTGGAAGGAGCCACACCACTGGCATCTTGTTGTGGTTGGATGATGCTGAGGAGTCTCCAGGAGTCCATCGCTGTGGAATTCCATGGGAACTTCCGGGCAAGTCAGCACCTGCAGAGCCAGCTGGTCTCTTCTGTCGAAGCTTACTGCACTTCTTGCAGATTTTGATTGGCGGCTGATCCCTGGAGAGCTTTGAATTCACAGTTCCATCGAACCCATGTGAATCCATGATGTCTCGAAGACCATGCAGCTCAGCAGATGTCTCTTTCTGAGTTTTCTTACCCTTCATCTTTCCTGGATATGCCTTGCGGCACTTCTGGCAAACTGAGAACTGGCCCGCCAAGGGGCGGGAGCTGCTCAACATTTCCGTCAGGTGTTTGATCTGCAGGTCGTGTGCAGCCTGCCCAGCAATGAGAGAGTCAAGGGTGGATCTTGTTAGCTGCCCAGAGCCTGGTGCCTCTGGGGCAACCTGGTGGCATTGGGTCCTGGGAAGATCTGCCCTGCCCTCACCTGCCTGTGCCCCTGACCCCAGGCAGGAGCCTTCTCCCAAGATAACCTTCCTCTCCATGTGCAGCTCTAGCTTCTTTTCAGTCCCTTTGGTGCCGCTCACACTGGTAAGGGACTTTCTCAACTCGCTCCTATAAATCTGGAGTGTCGCTTCTAGTGTCTTCTCTGCTATTGCGGTTCCTGGAGGTGGCGATGTCAGATCCACCCCTGCTGGCAGAATGCAGCGATCTGGGTTAATCTGGTTTCCTGCCACACCATCATTCCTGCCCATCTCCATGGTGGTATCTTCCACTGGCGTTGGAGGACGTGTGGAAGAAGAGGAGCTTGTGCTTTGCCTCCCTGTCTGCAGGAAATCAGTCTCCATCTCACTGAACTCCACACTGGCTCCCCTGGCTGGGACGGCGTGAAGCAGCTTTGCCGGGGGCTCTGGGTCCAGGGTGAGCAGCCCCCACTGCACGACGAGACGCTCACGTCTTATGTGGAGTTCAATGGGGTGGGCAGGCTGTTGTCCCATTGTTGGGAATGCCGCTGTCCTGTGCTTGCCTGGCTCCCTAGGGGGGCAGAGTGGTCCAGGCAGGGCAGTCTCTCTCAGAAGGGGAGCATCTCTGTGCAACTCTCTCAACATCTTAGGAAACGCCTTCATTTGGATCTCTGAGCATTTCTGAGCCACGTGATCCTGCAGCTTGACCACTGCTGTGGTCACAAGCCTGGCCAGGATGGCATCAGGGGATGCCATGATCCTGTGGGCCTTTTGAGGCAGGGGTCCCCAGGGGCAGACACATGGTTCCTGGATCTCCTGTGCACGCTGAGGGCTGGTGTTGGATCTGAGGGGCTCCGGGACCTTTGCTGGAAATCCACATTTGGGCGGATCTGTGTCTAATTGCAATTGCTGCTTGGTGTCCCACTCATTCAGCAATGGCTCCCCTGGGATGGGGGTTTGTGGAGCCCCCAGTTGGCTCTGCAGATGCTTCTGTCGGATGTTGAAGTCTGAGCCATGGGCTGATGTCTGGTCCAGACCCATGGTCTGCTCTCGCCGGTCTCGTCTGCTGTGGGCAGGAGGCCTGGGGAGAGGCTGGGCTTGGATGGGATGAGTGGATCCTTCCCAGCTCGCGACAGGCATGATCTCCCTTGTGTGGCAGAGGGGCTCGGACTGAATCATGGAGGCTTCTCTCACGGAAAAGGAGCTGGGATTCCAGAGGGAAGAGGTTGTGGATTCCATAGAGGAATAGGAGAAATGGCTCATCGCAGATGTCGACACACTTGGCCTGTGGGAGAAAGCAGACAGGGACAGATGGGACATGGCCTTACTGAGCAAAGGCAGGGCTTGGGCACAGCCTTCCAACTGTAGTGCAATGGGGCAGTGCCTAGGCATGCATTGCACAGCACACCCTGACACAAGGACATCAATTGGGTAACGAAGGACTGAGAGCGGGAGCCGGCACTCATTTTATCTATAACAATAACCCCTTCGTCACATGCACATGTGCAGCACCTAGCACAATGGGGCCTTGAGCATGATTGGGGACCTAGTGCTATTTTAATAAAAAGATTAGCTAACAACAATTGGTTTGGATGAGGAAGATGTGAGCATGTGTGTGTAACCCTTGCCAGAGGATGTTGTGAAGGCCACAACTATAAACAGGGTTCAATGGCTATTAGCTAGGCTGAGCAGGGATGGTGTCCCTAGTCTCTGTTTGTCTGAAGCTGGGAATGGGCGACAGGGGATGGATCATTTGATGATTCCCTGTTCTGGTCATTCCCTCTGCTGCACTGGCATTGGCCAGTTTTGGAAGACAGGATACTGGGCTAGATGAACCTTTAGTCTGACTCAGTCTAGATGTTCTTATGTTCTTACCCACTGGAAAACTGTCCTCTTCTAATGGCTGATACACTAGAGGCTAACAACCTACTATTGCTCCCAGTTAATGGAGTTTCTCCGGTGGTGGAAGCCTGTGCTATGGTCCTGAAAGTCCTGGGTTTGAACCCAGCTGATGACTCATGTTTGGGGTGTATGACAGGGTGCCCCACTCACTGCTTGTCTGGTGCCTACTCTGGGGATTAGCTCTCAAGGTCAATGCCCCTTCCAATTGTCGCATGTGGTCACATCGTCTCTCTCTCATTCCAGGAACTGCAGTGTCCTCTTCTTGACTCAGCCCCCTGGCTAGGCCACTCAGCGTTTCCCCCTCTTCCTGGGTACAGTCCTTCAATTCTCTGTCACTCCCACAGTGACCCAGGCAGTCTTCCTGTTCACTGCCCCGCCGGTCTATGCCATGCCCTCGGTGGCTGGTAGGGAAACCCGGGCCCACGCTTCACACCGGGCTCCAGGCCAGGGACCCTCAACCCAGCAGTTCTGGGCTTTCCTCTCCCAGCCTGGACTGCTTCCTACCACTCCTGGTTCCCCTCCTTGCTCTGGGTGTGTCATGGGTCTACCCTCACTTGAAACTGGGGGGTTTCAAAGTGAGGACCAGCATGTCTTCCCCCACCCCAAAAATCCTAGGGTAGGTCCCCTTTGCTGCCACCACTGCGGTCAATACGTGGGCCGGGACACCCTGTTTTCCCCCTGTCTCCCTTCAAGGACGTTCCCTGGGGAAATACAGATCCACTCACAGGAGGGAAACCTCCCCCCCACTCCCTCTCTCCTAGCCACTGGAAAGAGATACCTGATTCAAACTGCTTGAATCAAACCCAGGAGGAACTGTCTCTTCCCCCCTCACCTTCCCCTGAATTTCCACAGAAGAAGGAATTAACCAAGTCCAAAGAAAAGAAAAGAATTTATTAAGAGAACAAAAAGAAAATACAGAATCTCTATGAGCCCAAGCTGGACACTCATAGGGTATAACCTTATCAATCTCTGGAGAGAATCCCCTCTCCCCCTTTCTTTCTCAGTGAAAGCAAAGTAACAGCAAACAGGAATAAAGAATTTCCTTTAGCAAACACACAATTGCAAATATAGAAATCAAATCATAAGACTAATTCGCCTTTCTAATTAATACTCACTATTAATTAGTAGAAACTACTCCAGGAGAACTTGGAGACATGACTGGTCTCTTTTAGATTCAAAAGAGTACCTGAGACAAACAAAGAAAAAACAGACAAAAGCTTCCCTCCACAGAGATTTGAAAAAATCTTATCTCTGATTGGTCCTTCGGTCAGGTGGTCATCAGGTACTGTATGTTAACCCTTTACAGGTAAAAGAGCCCTTAACCCTTAACTATCTGTTTATGACACGCCCCCCAAATTGCCAACAGTGGGAACTACTGGTGGTGATTTCCTCCTAGAACTGTAAAATAAACAGATAAACAAAACACATGCACTATTACATATACTACTAAGTATGTAAACAACAAGATATTTGACATTGAACAACACTTTTTATGCATTTGCCCGGACATACTTGGCGACGTCCTTGCCCATCCTCCCAGTGGAAGGACTTCCCCAACCTGTCTTTGGTTTGTTGACCCCAGAATGCCCACTGGGATGTCAGGGCCCAAGCTTAAGAGCTTGTCCCAGTACTTAGTTGGAACTACCAACTGTCTTTGAGGATGCTGGCCTTCCTGGTGTTCACCAGAAAGAATGTCCTTATATAAAAGTCCTTGTTTTACAACAAACTGGAATTGGGTAGAAGAGCTGAGAGGCGGTGGGTTGCTTCGTGCCGCCGCCCAAGCTTTCTTAAGGCTGTCATCGGCTTCCTGCTCTGTCTGGAACTGTTCCCTTGAGGCGGGAGACACCAGTTCCTCTGGGAGTGATGTAGGTGATGAGGTTGTTTCCATTGACTGTGGACCGCTCTCCGCTGGTGCACAAGGTGATATTTCAGGCTCTGGCTGAGCCTCTTGGGTAGAGTTGTCTGCTGCTTCTGCCAGTTTAGGCCCGTTGGCGCCCCCTGGCGGTGGAGTTGCAAGCGCTGGCGTCAGTGCTGGCGCTGGTTCTGCCGCTGGTTGCTTTTCCAGTTCCGGTCCTGGGACTGGATGTACTATGGCTGCTGTAGTTGTTGGCATGAGATCCGGTTCCACCACCTCTGTCTGGGTCTCTGGTAACACAGACAGGGTCCTGGTGGATGGCTCAGGAACAGGGATGGGAGTGCCTGCTTGTTTGGCCTGGCCGCGGGTGACCACTCCCCCACTCTTGGCCAGCTTTACATGGTTGGCCAAGTTTTCCCCCAATAGCATGGGGATGGAATAATTGTCATAGACAGCAAAAGTCCACTTTCCTGACCAGTCCTTGTACTGGTCTTCAGGGATGCTGTACCCATGGCAGGTCCTTTTAACCTTTTTGAAGAAGGCCTTAGTGTTTTCACCTGCCATGTAGGTGGGAAATTTCTTGGGATGGGGAACAGTGCCTGGAGAAGGACTGTTAGGGTTGGCTGGAACATGTGGGTTAGCTCTTGCTAATTCCAGGTCTTTGTCCCCTAACTTCATTTGTCTTCTGTGCTCAGCCTGTTTGGCTGCCTCTTTGGCTCTGTG
This sequence comes from Mauremys mutica, assembly GCF_020497125.1. Taxonomy (NCBI): domain Eukaryota; kingdom Metazoa; phylum Chordata; order Testudines; family Geoemydidae; genus Mauremys; species Mauremys mutica. Next base: position 106,692,093 of record NC_059072.1, on the reverse strand, counting down.
GGTAGCTTTTTGTTTCTTCAGCTCCCTCTTGTGGTTAGCCTGTGTGGCTTGTTGCTTTTTCATGTCTTTGTGCTTTTTGGTGCTGGCCACACCCCTCTGCATTCAGTGAACTGATTCCCCCAATGCCTAACCCTTTCTATTCCCGAGAGACTGAATAGAAAAGAAACAAAACCTTTTCATTTGCAAATGTGTAGTTGCTGTTTGCTGATATACTGAGAAGACCAAAAAAAAAAACTGGTTTGTCCTGTTTCTAGCAACTTGCTAAGTACCTCACAGTGGGGGTCCTTCTAACAGCCTGTTAGAAAAACTTACACCTCTTTCCTAGCTGTTTTCAAGCAGACAAAGAAAAAAGAAAAAAAAAGAAAAGAAGAAGAAAAAAAATCCTTTCCTAACACAGCCCGTTAGAAAACCTTATTTCCCCCAGCTAAACCCAGCTGAAAATATGTTTCCAAAAAAACAATCTTCCTCTCCTTTTGAGCTGTGGTACTAATAAGCCCAGCTGACTGGCTGGTGCTACTTAGTACCTGCGAGAAAAGTCTAGTAAATCCTCTCAGGGATTTGTATTCCCTGGCTCCAGAGGATTTCAAAAGACACAGGGAAAAAAATCTGGCTGGAGGGTTTCTGTCTCTCCCCCCCCGCAAACCTGTTTTCCCCACTGGATGGGAATGTACTTTGTCGAGCACTTCCCCCCACCTTAGGAATCCTGAGTGATACCTGATATCACAAAGGAAGGACACACCTCTAGGGAAGAGTTTTTCCTCAGCATAGCCAGCAGAGAAAAAAAACTCCTTCTAACCCTGAAAACTGCTTCAAAACTGCCTTTTCCTCAAGCTGCCTGTTCAAGCAACAAGAAAGAAAAACTGCTTCCAACAAAGCCTGTTGGAAAACTTAATTCCCTCCAGCCAACCTGGCTGAAACTGCTTCTAACAATACCAGTTAGAAAAGGAATACTTGTAAACTCCCTCTTCTCTCAGGTTGCTTTCCTGCTCTAGAAGAAGAGAATAGCTCCCTTCAGCATAGCCCAGCTGAAAAAAACTCCTTCTAACAATGGGTTCGAAACTCCGCTGCCACCATGTCATGGTCTGCCCTCACTTGAAACTGGGGGGTTTCAAAGTGAGGACCAGCATGTCTTCCCCCACCCCAAAAATCCTAGGGTAGGTCCCCTTTGCTGCCACTGGTCCTTCGGTCAGGTGGTCATCAGGTACTGTATGTTAACCCTTTACAGGTAAAAGAGCCCTTAACCCTTAACTATCTGTTTATGACAGGGTGCACCAGCTCCAAACACTCCCGCCTCTTCCAAGGGAGGAGCTGCCCTTTCCCAGCAGCAGCCCCTGGCTGTTGCCAGCTTCCTGGCTTTATAGGCCCCGCCTATTCCTGCCCAGCTGAGCCTTCTTGGAATCAATTCCCTGCTCCCTGGCTCTTCCTCCAGGTGCACCCTCTGGAGTTAATGGGCCCGGCTGGCCACCTTAGCCCCTTCCAGTCCTATGTGGGGTAGAGACCCCCTCACAGTGTGTCATTTGATTGCTTTTTCTTTCAAACACAGGATGGGCAGGTTCTAGACAGTCACCTGCTGGCAGATATTGCAGTACAGAAGGATTTGATCCTACTCACAACCCCAACTTGTAGTCTCTGCATTTAATTTCTGATAATCCCTCACTTCACTGTCATTGGTATCTCACCTTGGAAGCTAAAGCCTCTTAGTGGCTTTTTCCCTGTTATTTTAGGATCCTGGAGTGTCTGGTTTTCCCTGCTCCCTCCTCTCTACATTCACTATCCCCTCCCACCCAGCCCCCAGTCTGGTGCCCCCCAGTCAGTTGCCTTACGGTATCAGAACTTTATCCAGGTGTCTGGCCACGTACTGTAGCCTCCTCTCAAGGAGCCTGAGGCTCTGAGCCAAGGGGAGCTTCTCCAGGTGCACAGGGCAGCTGTGGAACAGAGAGAGCAGATAGCTGAGTGCAGGCCCTGCCCTCAGGCCCTCTTTTACCCAGAGGGGCGGCACCGAAAGGCTCCCTGTCCCATTCTCCACTGAGGCAGCCTCCTCCCCTGCAAAACCCGGGCCTTGGATGTTCTGGTTTTGGGTTAGCTGGATTGTTAGGCGATTCCTGTCTAGTGCTGAGGAGGTGAGAGTGTATCCTGCTGGCAGAATGTGTGTCATGTCCCTTCCACAGAAGCTAATCAACATATAGGATAACAGCCTACTATAGCTACCAACTAATGCAGCTAACTCTTTAGCTCTAAGAGGTGCTTTATGCTGCAGAGCTGAAGGTTCAGGGTTCAAATCCTGCTGGGGAACTGGAGGAGGGGCTATTACCCAAGTACTGCCGGATCCCTTTCACCCTACTCACCGTACCAGAAAGGCCAGCCTTCCTCCTGACCTCTCCACCTCATCTCCCTGGGGTGCACAGGGCTGCTCCCGGAAAACATTTTCTCCCCCTCTTGGGAGGGGAAGATGGTCCAGTCCAGTCGACACAATCTACTCCCCCCCCCCCACTGCCCCAGGTTAAATGAACCATATGATGCTTGAGGAAGGGAATGACCCACTGTACAAGGCATGGGGGTGGATTAGAGATGGCAACTTCTGCTGGGTGGGAATGAATTGCATGATTCTAAAGGAGAAGAGTTGCTTGCATGGTACATAGGTCAGGGCAGGGGAGGGATTACTTGGGCTACTGCCCCTGGGTGGGGATGAATTGCATGATGCTAAGGAAGGGACTAACCCACTGCAGATTTATGGAGGGAGGCATTGCTTACCATGTCTCTAGGGATGCACAAGCCTCCTCCAACTCTTCCTCACAGCGTCCAAAAGCTGCCAGAAGTGAGACATAAAGGAGACATTGAGCTGCTTGGGCACCCGTTGCTTCCTAGCACCCTATTGCCCCAGATTTCAGGGGCAGCCTGTGATCGGAGCCCCAGCCAGTGCCTCTGCACGACTCTGGGCATGACTGTGCCTTCGCAGGAAGAGGGGAGGCAGGTGGGGGAATAGACGCTATTTCTCTGTTTTGCATGGGGCCTGAGTCTGCCACCGCACCTGTGGGATCAGGAGCTGCTTACCTTTTGGTTTCTTTTTTTTCTCTCTGTGCCTCTTCTTCCTCAGAGAAGCCTGCCACACACAGAGAAAGCAGCAGGGTTAGAAGAGAACTCCTCAATAAAACTGGGAGAACAATGAGCCAGAGGTGATTGCCATGTGGGGCCAGAGGGAAGTTTTTCCTTGTGGGAGAGTATTGCACTATGAGGCATCATGGGTAGGCATTGTGCTTTCCTATGATGCAGCCAATATAGGGCACACAGCACAACCCATAACAGGGGTCACTGAAACAATCCAGGGGTTGGAGAAACACGGAATGCTGGTACCAGGAGCCTGCAGAGTTTTATAAGCATTGAAGGAGAGAGCCTGCAAAGTTCTCTCTCCTGCAGAGATGATAAAACTCTGCAGGTTTTAGGATTGCAGGGTATGCAACTAACCCCAGATACCATGCACGGAATTCAGATCCTGGGGGAGAAATCTGACCTCTGGACCACAGTGTTTCCTATATACATATTTAGGGAATGCATGATAATTGGGGTTTTATCTGCATGCATTTGGGATGGCCATGCTACTCCTGAGTGGTGAAGCCAGGAATGGGTTATGCAAATCCTCCCAAACAAGTGCTGATATAACCCCTATATCATCCTTAAACGAGAGCTCTTTTACACCAAAAAACAAAAACAACAGTTGGGCATGAGTTCAGCCCACTTGCCTGGGAGCTGCAAAGTTTCTTGAAGGTAAACTGCACTGCTTGCAGCTTAAATATCCAGGTATTCCTTTCACAGGCTAGATCTTTCTCGCCTGGGCTCAGCCCCTGCCCTCCTCCCCACCCCCACAGTTTAGTTCCTTTATTTCTCCAGGTGTTTTCAGCAGTCTTCCTTTTTGGGCAGGGAGGTGGAGGAGAAGAACCTAGATTAACTCACTTCCAAGCCTTAAATAGGATTTGGCTCTGACAGGAATCCTTTGTCCCCTAGTTTGACCCCCCACTCCCTTCTAGTGGAAAAATACCACCAGTCCAAAATGATGTCCATCTGAGGGAACTGGGATTGTTTAGTCTGCAGAAGAGAAGAATGAGGGGGGATTTGATAGCTGCTTTCAACTACCTGAAAGGGGGTTCCAAAGAGGATGGATCTAGATTGTTCTGAGTGGTAGCAGATGACAGAACAAGGAGTAACGGTCTCAAGTTTCAGTGGGGGAGGTTTAGGTTGGATATTAGGAAAAACTTTTTCACTAGGAAGGAGGTGAAGCTCCGGAATGGGTTACCTAGGGAGGTGGGGGAATCTCCTTCCTTAGAGGTTTTTAAGGGCAGGCTTGACAAAGCCCTGTCTGGGATGATTTAGTTGGGAATTGGTCCTGTTTTGAGCAGGGGCTTGGACTAGATACCTCCTGAGGTCTCTTCCAACCCTGATATTCTATGGATTCTATGATTCTATGAGGTGACATGATTACATGACCCTGCAGTGTCAAAGCAGCATCCCAGGAAACTTCTCAGGAAGGAGGAAGATTAGTATCTTCAAAGTCCTACTGTCCTTCCTAATGGCCCATCCAGGCTGATTGCCTACTGTTTGGGAGCATTCCCCTGGTGCAAGCACTTTTGTAATTGATACAGAGCCCATATTCCTAACTTCAGATACAGAAATGATACATCCATACACATAGGATAATCCCATTCAGTAAATCATAACCTTTACAATGATATCTCACATGACCCATCTTGCATAAAACATACCTTAGTTATGCCATATTCATAGAACAATATTTCTATGAAAAATATGGGGTGTAATATCACAGGAGTGAAGAAGCATGTGGACAAGGACGATCCAGTGGATATAGTGTACCTGAACTTTCAGAAAGCCTTTAACAATATCCCTCATCAAAGGTTCTTAAGCAAAGTAAGGTGTCATGGGATAAGAGGGAAGGTCTTCACATGGACCAGTAACTGGTTTAAAGATAGGAAACAAAAGGTAGTAATAAATGGTGAGTTTATGAAGAGAGATAAATAGCAAGGTCCCCCAAGGATCTGTACTGGGACCAGAGTTGTTCAACATATTCATAAATGATCTAGAAAAGGGGGGAAACAGTGAAGTGGCCAGATTTGCAGATGATACAAAACTAAAGATCGTTAAATCCAAAGCTGAATATGCCCTCCTTGTGCCCAGATGTATAACTCTGTGTTGGGCTGTGTGAAAATGCATTTTGTTTCAATGGGCCCCATTTGCCAAACAAACTCTCCAGAACTCTCTGTATGACTGCCCTGTCCTCATAGTTATTTACCATTCTGCCAATCTTCGTGTCATCAGTACATTTTTATTAGCAGCAATTTTGTATTTACTTCCAAGTAATTGAAAAAATATTGAATAGCATCAGACCTAATACTGATCCCTGCAGAGCCCCATTAGAAACACCCACATTCGATGAGCCCTTTGACAATTACTTTTTGAGATCTGTCAGTTAGCCATTAGCCTGTCTCAATCCATTTAACCTGTGCTCCATTGATATTGTATAGTCCTAATTTTTAATCCAAATGTCCTGCGGTACTTGTATGCATAAACAGAGGAATCTCAAATTGGAGGAGAGAGGTTATTTACCTCTGTATTTGGCACTGGTGCAACCACAGCTGGAATCCTATGTCCAGTTCTTGTGTCTAACATTCAGGAAGGATGTTGATAAATTGCAGAGGGTTCAGAGAAGAGCCATAAGAATGATTACAGGATTGGAAAACATGCCTTGTAGTGATAGACTTTAGGAGCTCAGTCAATGTCACTTAAAGAGGTTAAGAGTGGTTTGAGGAAAAGTCTATAAATACCTACATAGGGAACAAATAATTGCAAATGGGCTCTTCAATCTAGCAGAGAAAGGTCTAACATGGACCAATGGCTGGAAGTTGAAACTAGACAAATTCAGACTGGAAATAAGGCATCCATTTTTAACAGTGAGAGGAATTAACCATTGGAACAATTTACCAAGGTCATGGTGGATTGATTCTCCATCACTGGCAATTTTAAAAATCAAGATTGGACATTTTAAGAAAAGGTATGCACTAGGCATTATTGTGGGGAAGTTCTTTGGCCTGTGCTAGACAGGAGGGTCAGACTAGAAGATCACAATGGGCCCACCTTGCCTTGGAATCTATGAAAAACAACACCTTACAAAAGTCTAAGTTTGTCACATCTATGTTTGACATGGCCCATTTTCCATAAAACATTGTTAACCTGCTTTAAATATATTCCCCTCCTTTAATTCTTTATTGATTGAATCCCATATCAGTTTGTCCATTATTTCAGGTTAACTAGCCTATAAGAAGCCGGGCCAACCTCCCGTACATTTTTGAGTATTGACAAAACATTAGCACACTTCCAGCCTTCTGGAATTCCCTCAGGAATCCTAAATTTGTTAAAAAATTCATGTCAGTGGGCCAATAACCTCCTGAGCCAGCTCTTTGAGGACTCTTGGGTGGAGATGATCTGAGCCTGCTGATTTAAAAATACTTATGTATGGTTCCTGCATTCAGCTGGCATCAATTCAGCCTTTCCATCACTCTAGGAGTCTCACTTACCTCAGATCTGGCAAGCCTTATCACAGCATAATAGACAAGACAGAGCAGCGTGAATTTCAGGATCATTAGGCAGGAGGCAGAGTTGAGATAGAGGAGGAGTGAACTCATTTCACTGGGCTCAGGCACTAAGAAACACAGACACTCTCAAACCAGCAACAAGTACCCAGGCTACACCTGAGGGCAGGTTGCTGCTCTGACATCAGGCAGGCGCTGATGTCGTCTCTAGGTCACAATGGGGCTGCTCTCCTGCAATCTCCCTCTAGCCTGTGAGGTGTCAATGCTGTACTTAGATCAGGAGATAGAATGGGGCAACCGCCCAAGGGGGCTGAGCTGCTGAGCTCAGAATAAGGCAGGAGAGAGGGCATCAGATTTCCCAGGAAAACCCTGGGTCTTTTCCGAGCTCTATGACTCTCAAGCCCCTAGGCAAGGGACATTTTTTCCCTACTTGTGGGAAGTCCTAAAACCCCTGTGACTGAGGGAGAATCTCCCAGCCTGAAGTGAGAAGCAGCCCTGAAGTGATTATCTAGTGCTACGAGTGCAGAAAAATGTTCACGGTATCGCCAGCCCAAGCATTCCAAAACCTTGAGCTGGGCCCCACCAAAATCATGAGATTGGCTTCAAAATAATGAGATCTTCAAAAAACATTCATCTGGGGAACTCTTAATTTGCCTTCTGGTGTCTGAGCCACTAGGGTGCATTCAATTCACGTTCTCCAGCTTCTCTTTGCAACCACGAGGTCTTCAAATTGGCTAACAAAGAAAATAAAATAAAGAGCAAAGATTCTCAAATAAATCACTTGACTCCAGCAGTGGGCACTTTAAGAAAAGTACCCTATATCATAAGATAATAAAGAGCCCTACCTCTTATCTAACATGTTCAATCAGTAGATCTCAAAGCACTTTACAAAGGAGGTCTTTAGCATTAGCCCCCTTTTCAAGATGGGAAACTGAGGCACAGAGAAGTGCAGTGACTTGCCCAAGGGCACCCAGCAAGACAGTAGCAGAGCCAGGACTAGCACTTAAGTCTTCTGAGTTCCATCTAGTGCTCTATCCGCTAGGCCACAGTGCATTTGAAGTAAGGGGTCATAGTCAATACTTTCCTGTGGTGGTTATTTTGGGCTCTTCCAATACCATTGTTATTGAAGTTACACATTTTGACCTGTGGCCTGTGCTGGCACAGGGGCATCCTTGTAAAAATGAATTTCTCACAGCAGGTTGCATCTGAGTTCTTGTTAGGCCTGAACACAAGTTAACTGGACCATGTCTCCGATGTCCCCATGGGAAAGTTTAAAAGCCATTGAAGGCCTTGCAGTGCACTGACATACTGGGATTTTCATAAAGCCTTTGACAAGGTCCCTCACCAAAGACTCTTAAGCAAAGTAACCTGTCATGGGATAAGAGGAAGGGTCCTCTCATGGATCAGTAACTGGCTGAACCATAGGAAACAAAGGGTAGGAATACTGCATGCAGATGTGGTCTCCCCATCTCAAAAAAGATATCTTGGAATTGGAAAAGGTTCAGAAAAGGGCAACAAAAATGATTAGGGGTATGGAACAGCTTGCATAGGAGGAGAGATTAATAAGTCTGGGTCTTTTCATCTTAGAAAAGACAACTACAGGGGATATGATAGAGGTCTAAAAATCATGATTTGTGTGGACAAAGTAAATAAGGAAGTGTTATTTACTCCTTCTCATAACAGAAGAACTAAGGGTCACCACATGAAATGAATAGGCAGCAGGTCGAAAAGAAACAAAAGGAAGTATTTCTTCACACAATGCACAGTCAACCCAGGGAACTCTTTGCCAGAGGATGTTGGGAAGGCCAGGACTATAAGAGGGTTCAAAAAAGAACTTGATAATTTCATGAAAGATAGGTCTATCAATGGCTATTAGCCAAGATGGGCAGGGATGCCCCACCATGCTCTGAGTGTCCCTAGGTTCTGTTTGCCAGAAACTGGGAATGGGAGACAGGGGATGGATCACTTGATGATTCCCTGTTCTGTTCATTCCCTCTGAAACACCTGGCATTGGCCATTGTCGGAAGACTGGATACTGGGCTAGATGGACCTTTGGTCTGACCCAGTGTGGCCGTTCTTATGTTACAGATGTTCAGCTGTCCTTGATACCTGTGATGTCATAATCCTGCTTGGCCTGTAAGAGCAACCTGTGTTCAGGCAGAGAGGGGCTCCTGGGAGAGCAGAGTCAGTGCTCCGTTAAAGAGCTGGAGACAAGGGCCTGGCCTGAGTGTAACCCACCAAACTTTGATTACACCCGTACCCATAATAATTCCATTGTATTGCAGGGACAGTGAGCAGGTTCAGTCTGTTCTGACAGCGGAACTCCCACCTGTGGAGAACACAAATATGCAAACTGGGACACGTGCGGATACCAGTACCATGAGTTGCTCTGATTTGGAGGAAAGACACCACAGTGTAATAAAGCTGCTCAGACTAAACAAAAAAATCCTTCCGTTGATAAGATGACAATTTGTGGGTTAACTAAGATGCCTCATAAATCGAAACATGCTCTTATCATTAGAGCAATACAGCACATACCGGTCTAAGAAAAATAACATATCCAACATACAGATTTCTTCAGTACTGAAAGGTACACAGGCCACTAATCCTATGCATTGAAAGCATGCACTGCTTATTTGGCATTTATGTCCTCATACCCTCCTGAGCTGACCATGCAGCAAGCACCCTGTTCTTTGAATAGGAAGGGATCCTTCTTCTGGCAGTTATCTGCTTGCTGCAAGTAGCCAAAGCAGGCCTGCGAACATCAGCCCTCAGGGCAGAGATCTTCACCGCTCCTCCCATACGGCTGTCTCCCTCTGGGGCTGGCTGAACTGGTGGAAGAGGTTGGCACCTCCTTTTTTTTTAAATTTGGGAGTGGAATTGGCCCTCCACCCTTGGAGATGCCCTACTGAGCATGTGTGACCCAAAACAGCCCTCTAGTCACACCCTACATGCGATGGTAATAATCTTTGTACGAAATATGCCTTGTGAGGTACCATTTGAAAACTAACACTCTGGTCAATAAGATCATGATGCAACATTACATAGAGAGTTATGAGTTCCCCCTGTACGATATTACTTGTGAAAACCCGACAGCCCCTCCTAGGCAAACGCTGTTAAAGAGGTCTGTCCTAAACAAAGGAATGGGGGTTTATAGAAGCAGCAAACAGGATCATCAAGACAGTAGGGGAAGGAGATGATAGCAAACAGAGCAATTTACAGTTCAGCAAACACAAGGGGAGGGAGAAGAGCATGTGTAATGTTGACAGACCCTGGTTGTTGGCAGGCAGGATCCAACCTGGCACTTCTGGAGCTTAGTGTATGAGCCTCTACTGCATGAGCTAAGAGCCAGCTAGCTATTAGTTAAGGCTGTAGAGCAGACTCATTTAACTGTCTCTAAATGGTCTCGGTGCCACTAGATAGGACAGAACACCACGCCCAGCAGGTGTGTGGGTTACATACATACCTCCCCTCGCTGAGGAAGCAAGTCCCGAGCTCAGAGAATTCCCGGTTGAAATCCCAGACGAGCCCCCACTTGTAACATTGATGGCTTGGCCCTGGCTCCCTGACAGCGTGGCTGGTCTGCGCTGCCCCAGCTCCCAGCTGCTCTAGCTCCCCCAGCTCTGGCTGCTGCTCTCCCGTTAGCTCTGCTCCGCTCATCTCAGGCAGCTCCCTTCACACGGAGGACGGGACCCTGGGCTCCTGGCTCCCTCATTGGCCGGCCTGCCCTGTCAATCAGGCTCACTTGGAGCATTGGCATTTCCCCCTGGGGACTGTCAGTCTCAGGATCCTGATTTCTCTTCATCCATTCCCCTTTCTTTGGTACTGGGAGAGGCCAGCCAAAAACCCCACTAAGTGTCAGTGGGGGGCCAGCAGCCCTCTCCTGCTGGCCTAGATCCAATCTTCAGAGCAGATCCCTTGGACTGAACTGGAAATTGGGATTCAAAACACACACACACACACACACACACACATCCAGCCCCTGACACTTTGAGCTCCAAACAGTTCTTAGATCTGGCTGAGGTTCCACTCTCACAAGCTCTTCATCTACCCACCCTCCAGTCCCTCTTCCGAGTGCATGGGCAGCCCGGGACTGCACTGACAACATCTTCAGCAGTGAGTATGGACTTCTCAATGCACCAGAATGAAAGAAATGGAAGCGCCATCTCTTCCTGTGATTGTGGAAAGAACATATTCAAATAGCAAGGGACTCTAATTGGCTACATTAAGAAATAAAAAACAAAGCTTAAAATTGTTGTGGCTTGCTGTGACTGTATGATGTCAACAAAGAGGGAGGTTCAAATCCAATTGCTTCATAATCTGAGTATATTTTGTGCTCTTTTCAGGGGAACAATTTGAGACATTAAGCATATTATTGTCTCTTTATGGCTCTTACTATAACAGAAAAAGATGAGAGAATGGAGTCAAAGGCAGAAAATATGAAATATATGTCCCTTGTGCATATATTTTAAAGGCTATGCTTTTATGTTTCTGTTTTACTTTCAAGATGGTGGTGGGGGTGGTGCGACTTGGGCTTACTAACCTTAGAAATATACATATCATTAACTGACAAAGAAAGGAAAGTTTAGAGTAGCAATGAAAAAATTAGGTTTGGTGAGGAAAACAGCAACAATGTTTGGCAGGCACTAGGAGCTAGCTTGGACTCCCAGTGATGGCAATGGGAATTTTGTCAATGTTTTAAATGAAAGGAAGATTAGGCCTGAAATTTGATTTATAAACCAGGATGCTGCATTCTGGAATATACCCTATGGGTGGGATTTTCAGTAGTGCTCAGCATTGTCCCATTGAAGTGCACATACCGAGTACCACCCTTTATTACTGAAATTAACAATTCACGACTCTTGCAAATCCTATTCTGTGTTCTAAGTGACAAATTATTAATTTTAGTGGTGTATGAATAGGACTTCCATGAAAAGGGTTCCACAAGCAGCCACAAACAGTGACTTGGCATATAATTACCAGAGTTAATTCTGATGTCCAGCTGGTGAGTGTTGGTTTGGTAGCTAGAACTGGAAATCTCCTTCTCCAGATTGTTTGTCCAGTTGCAGTTCAGCTCATCTGGAAGTAACTCAACATAAACTCATTTGTTAATTTTATTCTTACCCATCTCCACACTTTCTAATAATTGCATTTGGAGTAAAATTGAGAAATCAGAATAAAGCCAGACCTGGAGTGGGTGGGGCAGAGGGCTTAGGACTCCTTACATGTTTTACAACAATTAATATGATCGGTATCTAGGAAACTTGGAATATATTCTGACACAAGTCAGTCCTGGAGTCCACATCAACAGGGAAAGAGAAGACCTTCACTGCTGAGGCCATCCAAGTCAATGCCAGCAACAGGACCATGACTAATTATGTTAATAAAACCCCAAAAGAAACTAGATCATTATCTAAGGTTTTTAAACCTTCAGAGACTCTATTAGAAACTCTGAGATAGAGTCTAAGCAGATCCTTGTTGCAACTACTCAGAGCTGGGCAGCTGTGGCCTGCCCTCTTCGCTGACCTCTAGTGACCAATTCTATCAGTCGCAGGTAATTACTTAGAAGTTGAGTTCAGTCACCACCTCTGCTTAATTCCATGCAGCGGCCACACACCACTCAAGTCACTGCATAGACAACAAGAAGAAAAACTTAATGATTTTATACCAAAAACCAGATGCTGGAAAATTGGTTTGGAGTGTTGAAAATGATTGCTCAGGGGCTGTGTTTGAGGTAAATGTCATTCACATTTAGCAATGCAGTGATATTAGGGTTTATGGAAGTTGGGAATATGGCTCATGAAATTTATTGGGCCTGGATGCACATATTCTTGATGAGCTCTTTCACTTCCATCCCTCCGAATCTCTGCTTAAAATTTTAAAGCTGGAGTGTGGATCAAAAACACCCCACACTTCTCCACAATCTTTAATTGGAATCACTTTAGACACTTATTTCCTCTAAACTGATTTCAACAGTAGAAAGTTTTGGAGCTATATATACCAGTAAATAACCAAGAATAATTAAAGACAGTAAAATGGCATGTAAACCACATCATCTTATGCTGTGATCCCATCAGCTCTTGCAAGCTAAGCAGTCTCAGGCTGGACCCTGCTTGGATAGGAAACCTCCAAGGAATGCATGTCAGAGACTTGATAACTAGAACTTCAATTTGTTACGGAATCAATATCCCAGCATGCTGCTGTGGGGATCTAGGCTGCTGGGGATGCTGCCTTTTGGATAAGAACCAAAACCAAGATCCTACCCACTTGTGGCCATCGAAGTTCCCATGACATCTTTTATACGAATAACCCCAACATTATGGAAATATTCTAACTCCCAAACTTCTGCAGCAACTTTTCCTCACCTTCAGCGTCAAGTTTTAGCTCCTTCGTTAGCCTTCAAAATCCTACACAAGTCAGCTCCTACTACTTCTACCTCTTTATAGTTGTCTTTTCTCTTGTTCTGTTGTTCTACCTCAACTATGTGACCAATCACCCCTTCATGTCTTTCTCCAAATCTCACCTCTGTGCTTTTATTCATGTGGTACCATAGCCTGGAATACCCTCCCTCACTGCTTTAAAAAAATAAAATAATGGCCTTTATAAAATAAAAATGCCATGGCTGGGTAAGCAGGTTTGGACGGGGGAGGATGGTGGCTTGGTGAACCAGTTGAGAAAAGCCATTCCATACCTGGGAGTGCCATGGAAAAAAATATGGAGACATTTGGAGGGGAGAAGGGGACAAATTTGCCACAAAGAGTGGCATAATTAACAGAGCCAAGTATACACTGTCTACGGTGACCCCCCTCTCTCAGGCCTGGTCTACACTAGGACTTTAATTCGAATTTAGCAGCGTTAATTCGAACTAACCGCTCAACCGTCCACACCAGGAAGCCATTTAATTCGAACTAGAGGGCTCTTTAGTTCGAATTTGGTACTCCACCCCGACAGGTGGAGTAACGCTAAATTCGACATGGCTAGCTCGAATTAGGCTAGGTGTGGATGCAAATCGAACTTAGTAGCTCCGGGAGCTATCCCACAGTGCACCACTCTGTTGACGCTCTGGACAGCAGTTGGAGCTTGGATTCTCTGACCAGCCACACAGGAAATGACCCGGGAAAATTTGAATTCATTTTCCTGTCTGGGCACTTTGAATCTGACGTCCTGGCTGGACATCGGGGAGAGCTCCGCAGTACCTGCAACGATGCAGAGCTCTCCAGCAGAGGAGTCCGGCCAATCCAAGAATAGAAAGAGGTCCCCAGCATGGACTGACCGGGAAGTCATGGATCTGATCGGTGTGTGGGGCGAGGAGTCTGTGCTGTCGGAGCTGCGCTCCAGCAAGCGGAATGCAAAGACCTTCGAGAAGGTCTCCAAAGCAATGATAGAGAAAGGATACAGCCGGGATGCAATGCAGTGCCGCGTGAAAATCAAGGACCTGAGACAAGGCTACCAAAAAGTCAGAGCGGCAAACGGACGCTCCGGAGCCCTGCCCCAGACATGCCGCTTCTACGAGGCACTGCATGCCATTCTAGGTGGGTCTGCCACCACTGCCCCACCAGTGACCGTGGACTCAGTGGATGGCATAGTGAACCTGGACAGTTCCTCCTCGATGTTCGCCGATGTGGAAGATGAGGAAGGGTCTGTGGAGGACGGCGCAGGCGACAGCCAACACAATACCGCTTTCCCTGACAGCCAGGATCTCTTCATCACCCTCACAGAGATCCCCTACCAACCCTCCCCGGCCGTTAACCCGGACTCTGAATCAGGGGAAGGATCAGGCGGTAAGTGCTATAAACATGTAAACATTTATTTTTTATAAAACAGGTATAAAAAATAGAAATACTATATATAAAATTTTCAATGAAAAACTATATGAAAAGTAGGTCCACACATATAGGGATTGAACAATAATCCTCCAGGGACAATTCAAGAAAGGTCTCATTTAGGTCCTCGAAAAGCCTCCGCAGGAGGTTCCTGGGGAGAGGTGCCTTGTTGGGTGCTCCGTGGAAGCACACTCTTCCGCGCCAGGACATCCTTATGTAGATGGGAATCATCGCCTCCACAAGCATGGCCACATATGGTCCTGGTCTCTGCAGGGCTTCCCTTAGCATCCGCTCTTTGTGACTCCGAGGGACCCGCATCAGGGTGATCTCGTTCATGAAATGCTGCATCTAATTAGGGCAATTAGTGTATTGTTACTGTTGTGAATGGTTGACTTTTACTTTGCATAACAATGACCCTCACTTAACAGCCACGTGTTGTAGGCCACATAGGAAAAGCATACATTGATCTTTCCCGTGCACTGGCGGGAGTGGCTGGAAAAGGGTCAGAGTATATGATTTCCAGATTGCCTTTAGCGGGAGGACACAGCTATCCATTAACTGATAAGCAGAATGTACTGTAAGGCTTACCAGGACTGTCTGCTAGACGGATTCAGCTGTCTCTCCCCACTTGTCCGCTCTCCTGTGCAATGCCGCAGCCAATGAGAGCGTATTCCGAAATCTCGAACTTGTCCTGAGATCTCGTGAGACTTGTTGCCCTGTATGGTCTTGTTCAGAGAAACTGACTAGACTGTGTTCACTGTTCGCAAACATGTATCTGTTCAAGGAAATCAGTTACTTTTCCCATCACACAGCTTCGGCTCTTTCCCGGACTGCCCCGGCATCCCCCTCGCAGAGGCTGGCGCAGATTAGGCGGCGAAAGAAAAAGACTAGGGATGAGATGTTCGCAGAACTGATGGCTTGCTCCAGAGCCGAGGCGGCAGAGCAGAGACAGTGGAGGGAGACCCTATGTCAACAGCATCGCACACACATCGAACGGGAGGACAGGTGGCGGCAGGAAGACCAGCAGGCGACTCAAACGCAGCTTGGGCTAATGAGGGAGCAAACGGACACACTCCGGCGCCTTGTTGATGTTATGCAGGACCGCAGGCAGGAGGACAGAGCCCCCCTGCAGTGTATCTGCAACCGCCCTCCCCCGCCAAGAAGTCCTGCCCCCCCCTCACCCAAAAGTACAAGACGGCGGGGCGGTAGGGGCCATGAGAACTGTCGCTGCACCACTGCATAGCGCTAATGTACCACACACCTCTCACGCTATAAATTTGTAGAAGTGCTTCCCTTACAGGCTCACCCAGTCCCAAATCCAAGTTTCATCCCCCCAGTGTGTATTAGATTATTAAAAGCTGTTTGCTGTTATTCACTGTTTCGGTCACGTCTTTCGTGTCAGAGGATTTTTTTGTGTATGGGGGGGGAGGGGATTTATAATTGCACGGTATAGCCTATATTACCAGGGTACAGACTTGGGGCCATGATCAACTGCAGGGCACACACACACTGCAGTCAGTAGGCACCAGGGTCACTCTGTGTGGTGTATGCTGCCCCGGGTCATTCTGTGATGTGTATGCTTGTCCAGGGTCCTAGCGCCTGCCACCCCCTTAATGTTAAGGCACGCTGCCCTTACCATGCACTTCCACCGTAGCAACGAGCCTCTCCGCTGCCCTGAGCCCCAACAAGAGCCCTCATCCACGGACAGATACTCACCCTTTCCCCACACCCCTCACCCCTTCCTACGCCCAAACCCACAGCCCACTGCCGTCATCCAAACCCCTATCCAAAGAAGACACCACTCGCCCCTTCCTGCAAACCCACCCCTTCCTGCAAACCCTCCCCTTCCTGCACAACCACTTGCAACCGTCCCCCACCCCAGAGACCTATGTAGGAGCAGGAGGATGTCATTCCAGCACAGTATGCGTCCATGTTTCAACACCTGAACAGAAATGCAAAGTAAAACAAAGATTTATTAATAATGAGTGTTACAATTAATTTGCTTTAAAACGTGCTTTGGAAGTGGGGGAAACTTGGAGAACGGGGTATGTAACCGCAGATCGAAATCGACACATACAGACACAGGCCCAGGGTCAGTTTCTCTTGAACGCAAGTGGAGAGTCATAGGTTACCCTGCTCTCCGAGGAAACTTGCTTTCAAAGCCTCCCGGATACACAGCGCTTCCCGCTGGGATATTCTCTCGGCACGGGTGTCTGGCTGAGCGTAAACTGCAGCCAGGCGATTTGCCTCAACCTCCCATCCGGACAAAAAGGTCTCGCCCTTGCTCTCACAGAGATTGTGTAGCACACAGCAAGCAGCAATAACTACGGGGATATTCTTTTCGCTGATGTCCGAGCGAGTCAGTAAGCTCCGCCATCTCCCCTTGAGACGTCCGAAAGCACACTCCACCACCATTCTGCACTTGCTCAGCCAGTAGTTGAAGAGTTCCTTCTCACTGTCCAAGGCGCCTGTATAGGGCTTCATGAGCCAGGGCATTAGCGGGTAGGCTGGGTCCCCGAGGATCACTGTAGGCATCTGCACATCCCCAACCGTTATTTTGTGGTCCGGGAAGAAAGTTCCTGCCTGGAAGCGTCTAAACAGACCAGAGTTCCTGAACACACGTGCGTCATGAACCTTGCCCGCCCACCCGACGAAGATGTTGGTAAAACGTCCCCTATGGTCCACCAGTGCTTGCAGCACCATTGAAAAGTAGCCCTTTCGGTTAATGTACTTGCTGGCCTGGTGGGCTGGTGCCAGGATAGGGATGTGAGTCCCATCTATATCCCCACCGCAGTTTGGGAATCCCATCGCGGCGAAGCCATCTATGACGACCTGGACGTTTCCCAGAGTCACTACCTTTGAGAGCAGTTGCTCAACGATTGCGTGGGCTACTTGAATCACAGCAACCCCCACGGTAGATTTGCCCACGCCAAAGTGGTTCGCTACTGACCGGTAGCTGTCTGGCGTTGCAAGTTTCCAGAGGGCTATGGCCACTCGCTTCTGCACACTCAGGGCTGCTCGCATCCATGTGTCCTGGCGCTTCAGGGCAGGGGCCAGCAAGTCACAGAGTTCAAGGAAAGTGTCCTTACGCATCCTGAAGTTTCGCAGCCACTGTGATTCATCCCAGACCTGCAGCACTATGCGGTCCCACCAGTCCATGCTTGTTTCCTGGGCCCAGAATCGCCGTTCCACACCATGAACTTGACCCATTGCCACCATGATCTCCACTGCGCGGCGTACCCTGCTTTGTGAGAGGTCTGCGCCACTCTCCTCACCGCGCTGCCGGAGCCTCCTTGCCCGGTTTCTCAGCAGCTGACTGTGGAAGAGGTGGACGATAAGGTGCGAGGAGTTGACAACGGCCATAAGTGCAGCGATGATCGCAGCGGGCTCCATGCTCGCAGTGCTGTGGCGTCCGAGCTGTAACCGACCAGAGAAGGGCACGAACAGATTTCCCGCCGGCGCTTTCAAGGAGAGAGGGCGGGAGTGACGGTTCAATAATGACAGTTACCCAAAACCACCCTCGACACATGTTTTCCCCCAGCAGGCATTGGGGGCTCTACTCAGCATTCCAATGGGCAGCGGGGAGTGCAGGAACTGTGGGATAGCTTCCCACGGTGCACCGCTTCCAAAGTCGACGCTGGCCCCGTGAATGTGGACTCAGAAATTCGAATTAGTGTATTTAGTATGGATACACAAATTCGACTTCATAAGGTCGAATCCACAAATTCGAACTAAGTTGATTCGAAATAGTCTTGTAGTGTAGACAAGGCCTCACACTGGTGAGCAGTTACTCCCACAAATAATTCCATTGACTTCAATTGGACAGTAACTGTTCACCAACGTAAGTGAGTCAAGCTGGCTTTTAGAATACAATATGTTCATGGCCGGGCACTCGCCTTCATTGTATTGTCTGTAAAGAATCTAGCATACTACTGGTACAATACAAAAAAATAAATACCTTCTACGTACTTCAGCTCACTTTGCAGTTTCTACGCTTCTTACTGGTACATTTGCCCACCACAGAATTCTCCTTTCCTGTCCTACAACTGTTTTGTAACATTACTCTGCTTTACTGAATAGTTGCTGTGTTTCAACCCAGCATTTCAGTAGCATCTGGAATGATCCCAGGGTATTGTTTGTAAAGTGCTTTGGGATGAAAGCTATTCTACAAAAATAACATAATTATTGAGACTCACATGTAAAAAAATGTCTCTACTGAAAAGGGGGATTCCCTGGCTATTTTTCAAAGTAAACTCATGCTGTCCCATTCAAATTTAAGAGTTGAATAATTTAATAAGTTAGCCTCTGTAGAGCCCAAAGTCACAGCATGTCCGTGGCATGTAACCCAAGAATGGTGATGCCTAGGTTTGTGCTTTACGTATTGGATCATCCTTTCTATGATACTTCCAGATGTGTAGCCTTTTCTGGGACATGCACCCTGAGAAAACAAAATTCCAGGAACACAAATTAGCATGGAAAAAAGTGGCAATTTTTGTTGTTCTTCTTTTTCTCAGCACTACATTACAGCATTAAAACAGGAAAGGCCCATCTAATTATGCATCTTTTTGATATTCACAGGCAATTCTGATTTATTCACATGAGTATGAGTCATAAAGAGTGCTTTTTAATATTTATATTTGACAAATTTCTATGCAATAGTTCACTATACCATTGCTCATCATTTTTACATTCATTGTCTGGGCACTTTGAAACAGGATAGCAAGCAAGTATACATCTTGATGCTCATTCTCTAAGTAGACAGGAGAATGAAACACTTAGTATTTTCTCCCATAAATGAGATATCACCTCTTGAATGATGTGAAAACTATCAAGAAATAAAGGGCATGGTGTATCATAAAAAATACACTTTTTACATCTTCATAATAAAATACACTGAGCCTGACCATACAACATACAAAATTCCATGTGTATGGAATCACTGTTGGGCAATGTCTGCAGTATTGGGCCCACTGTCTACAGGCCACTTCCTGTGAACCCCTTGTCTCTGCAATTAGCATACCGGGGCCACACCTGTGCAATGAGGTATCATACTATTAGCATTACATTTTCTAATCTGCAGAGTTGGATGATTTTGCAGTAAATTAGTTACCGATAATCACTCTAAGGCTTTTTACCCATAGTTACATTATGAAAATGGCTCTTTGTCATCCCATTCTAATTTTTTCCAGATTATTGGCACACGTACCCCATGCAAAGAGAAAGCAAATAAAATCTTAAGTCACATAGATAGGGATCTAAGAAAAAAAAACCTGCAGTAAACAAAATACTTTTTCCTATGATAAAAAGGAGAGCTACCTGCAGAGTGTGTGCACATACAAGATGCTGAGCCATAACAGCTTTATCTGCATATGTTGGGGATGCTCGTGCTATTCACAATCTCATCCCAGGGTAGAGGTTTTCAGTGAAGCCCTTGTGCCAACCCTCTTGGTGTGTTGTCAGCAAGGACTGAACTCAGGCTCACTAGATCTAAAAAGCACTAGCCTCTACTACTGAAGCTAAAGGACTAACTTTGCAGCTCAGAATCATTGAAAACTCAGTCCTTTCATGTGGGCCAGCCACTAGAGGGAGACAGTGTGCCACACTGAGCTAATGTGGGTTTAGATTGGGAAAAATGAAGTCTGAAAAGGAGATTTAAAGCTATGTGGCTAGATCCTCCAACATAGCCAAATGCACAGCATGCAAGTGGAGAGTGGAGTGCAAAATGGCTTAAAGCTCTCCTTGCACTCCCCATATCTGGTTGCCATTCTGTACATGACCATTGTTAGAAAAAACTTCAGGCTGCATTTTCCTCCTAAGATGAGCTCATGTAGAGGCATCTCATTTCCCCCCCCAGCTTCCCCCCTTTTCCCGGCTACACCAGTAAACATGATGTAATGTGGCATATAAGCACCTCTTAAAATGGGTTGATCGTCTGGGGTGCTTAACCTGGATTTCTTAATCTCTGAGGCCTGTACAATTTTTCTTATGGGACTAGACTGTACATTTAGAGAGGGTAGTGCAAATAATGCACTGTCTCAAGAGTAGCCCTGGGAGAAAATGTGCCTCAGAGATACCTGCTTCCCCCTTGCTAAGAGGCGTGCATGTGTTAAACTTACCTTTCAGTTTATGAAAAGAAACCAAACATAGCAACACACATATCAGTCAATCCACTGGGAGAGGCAAACTAAGGTTCAGACCATTCACCCACTCCCTGCCTACCTGTTCTAGGTTGAGTGGCGTAGCAAGTGCGTAATGTCCACTTGTTCCTATACATCTGGACCCAAAGTCCTGGTAACTCACATAAGATTGTAAAGAGGGTTCTTACTCACAGGGGCGGCTCTAGAAATTCCGCCGCCCCAACCAGGGAGGCGTGCCACGGGGCGCGCTCTGGCGGTCGCCGGTCCTGCGGCTCCGGGGGACCTCCTGCAGATGTGCCTGTGGAGGGTCCGCTGGTCCCACGGCTCTGGTGGACCTCCCGCAGGCATTTCTGCAGGAGGTCCACCGGAGCCGCAGGACCAGCGGACCCTCCGCAGTCATGACTGTGGAAGGTCCACCGGAGCCGCCTGCCGCCCTCCCAGCAAAATGCCGCCCCAAGCGCGCGCTTGGCGCGCTGGGGTCTGGAGCCAGCCCTGCTTACTCACTCTTCTGCCCCATCATGGATGTGTAGTTCTAATCACAACCTAATCCATAGTAAAAGTAATGTAGACAGTATATTTATACTGCCCCACCATATTGTGCACCACCTTGTATTAACAGTTTTCAGTGACTATAAATTCAAAATTGATGTTTTCACCTACGGTGTCCCCATTTTCTGTTTACTGGAATGTTCACAAACAGTGAATTTTAAATGTACATTTTTGTAGGAAAAACTTTGAATTGGTGAAAACAAGTATTCCTGCTGGAAACCTGATTCTAGGAATGCAGTCAGGGTACAGAAACAATACCATGGGGGTAAGACCCTTATGGACAATCAAAATGAACCAAGACAGCTCAGATTTTGAATACTTCATAGTCGTAATTAACTGCTCATGGACAATGTACATACGAAGAGTTCTCCAGATAATTGCTCAATAAGTTATTCTGAGTGAGAAATACAGTAAAGGAAATTGAAGATGGCTTGAGGACAAATCACAAACAGAAAAAAGAAGCTAAATCCAGTCTGGACCAGAATCCCTTATGTGAGTAACTTGATAATTCAGTGGGGGATACATGTGTGAAAAATTCCTTCCTGTTGTGAGGAAGGGATTCACAATCTGGGCATAAAGAAATAATTATGAATTGCTGCTTTAGTTCTATGCATGTTGATATATTAACAATGGTTTTTTTGTAATTACTGTGACAAAGTTCCTCTTCTACCTTGGTGGGTCCTGCGCTTATTGGCAGATTTGCTCACCTCAGTGATCTTCCCCACAGTCTGGGTCAACTCTTCCTGTGCCTGATCAGGAGTTGGGAGGTTTGGGGGGAACCCGGGCCCACCCTCTAATCCAGGTTCCAGCCCAGGGCCCTGTGGATTGCAGCTGTCTATAGTACCTCCTGTAACAGCTGCATGACAGCTACAACTCCCTGGGCTACTTCCCCATGGCCTCCTCCAAACATCTTCTTTATCCTCACCACAGGAACTTCCTCCTGGTGTCTGATAACGTTTGTACTCCTCAGTCCTCCAGCAGCACACCCACACCCACACCCACACCCACACTCTCACTCTCACTCTCACTCTCACTCTCACTCTCACTCTCACTCTCACTCTCAGCTCCTTGTGCCTCTTGCTCCCAACTCCTCTCACAAACTTCCTCTCCTCTGGCTCCCCCTTGCCTGACTGGAGTGAGCTCCTTTTTAAACCCAGGTGCCCTGATTAGCCTGCCTTGATTGGCTGCAGGTGTTCTAATCAGCCTGTCTGCCTTAATTGGTTCTAGCAGGTTCCTGATTACTCTAGTGCAGCCCCTGCTCTGGTCACTCAGGGAACAGAAAACTACTCATCCAGTGACCAGTATATTTTCCCTCTACAAGACTCCTGTACCCCACTGGTCTGGGTCTGTCACAGTATGTAAACTCCCAGCTGGTTGCTTAGGTCCTGACTCTATATTCTGTGGTGTGAATGCCACACTGGTAGACCAGGTGCCAGCTCATGCCAAAGCCCCAGGCCTCACTGAACATTTACAAATGCACAGCTGAAAGCCAGGCCAATTCACTTGTGTACTAGCATAGATCAAAGTGATTTGTTAAATGTAAAAGAATGCCTTTGGTGTTTAAACTTCATCAAAACTAATGGGATGCTACATGCATTGTTTTCACTTATCTGTTTCCAGTTGTAATGCAATAGCAAACACTCACATTGTCTATACCTGTCACTAAATAACCCATCAAATGAGAAAGAAACCCCGTGTAATGCAAATGAAGAACTTTAACAGGCAAATTCTATTTTTTGCACATTTGATGGCAAGTGGTCATTGTGTTTGATTATCAGAGATCAAAATCTCTAAATGTGCTCTCCTCTCTCTCTGCCAATCAAAGAAAGAGCTCACAAGGGTGGTGACCCTGTCTCTTTGTTTTCTGAGAGAGGAAGCTACAAGTATGGACTCAGAGAAAGATCCTGAATCTCCAGGCTGTTTGGATTTTAACAGGGCAGAATAACTGAACAAGAAGATGGAGATTCCCAAAGTTATTCTGGATAGCCTGGCAAGACTTTTGGGAAACTGGCAAATTACTATGTCTCTGCTACCATTTGGAAGTATAGACTGTGATTCACCTGTACATATATTTTACCTACTTTAACCTCTCAATAACTCTCATTCCTTTTTCTTAGCTAATAAAACTTTAGCTAGTTTACTACAGAATGGCTACCAGTGTTGTCTTTGGTGTGAGATCTAGGATGCAAATCGATCCATGTGAGTGACTGGTCTCTTGGGCCTGGATGCAACCTGGAATATTTGTGTCTAAGGAGACACTCCATGTTAAAACTGTTAGTGATCCAGGAGTTCACATTTGTTACTGGGTTGGTGAAATGTAATTAGAGAACATACCACCAATTTAGGGAGTCTGCCCTGCTTTTGACAATCTATCCTGAGGTAGGCACTTACGGTTGTGGGCCACTCCTGACAGCTTGACAGTGAAATTAGCAGCTGCACTTCAGGAGGGAAAAGAGTCCCTTCACAAGTAAACAAAAGCATGTGATGTGCCTATTTGGGCTTGAATTTCGCCCTCTCCTCCCTTTCCTTTTGTTTTGTTTTTTGTTTTGTTTTGGAAGTAGGGGAAAGTGAGGACAGGCATCACACATGAGTTGGATAGATCTCTGTGAGCAGCCCTTTGGCGAATGCATTCTATGTGTTTCAGGACACGACAGAGATTATTGTGGAAACGGATAAAGAAAGAAATGCAGCATGGTTAAACCAGCAGGATGACTCAGTGGGTTATTGCTAGAGTATCCCAGACATTTGACTTTGGAGGATTCTAGCTCAATTCTGGGCACTGATGGTCAGGAAAGAAGCTTTATGTTCTTAGTGTCAAAAGCAATTTTTAAATGTCAGTTGTCTAGGGAGGGGAGATAAAACCTTCTTAAGCATTCCTCTGAGCAGCCAAGAAATTTAGAAACATCTGTTGCAGTCTTGGGGAGGGTGTGTTTGCTGAGTCCTGTGGCAATGAATGATGCCCCTTTCCTTTCAGGAATAGCATTATTTTGCAGCCCCTATCCTACAGCTTCTATTCAGGCAAAATTCCCATTGGCTTCAGTGGGAGATTTGCCAGAGTTCAGGTTGTGGGTTGGACCCAGTGCAATAAAAGATTTCTGAGGATCAGTAAGGAAACAATGTGGCCATCTATTAATCTCTTACTACCTGAAGGCATGATTTTAGACAATTGCCAAGAGTTATAACCAGCCACAATAGGTTAACATTAGACAAGGGCCTCAGTCACACACTTAGGAGCTGAACATGGAAATTCTCCAAGCTCGATCAGGGTTCTGGATCCAGTTTTCAGGGTCAAACCCATCTCTGGTAAAAAAAAATGAATCCATTTCTACCTAGCATACCTTTTTTTCTTTTCTATGGATTTTCTAAAGGGTTTTGCCAAGGTTACTTCATCAGTTCTCTCACTGACCTGTCATGGGGTGCTCCACTCACCAGTAGAATGGTACCTCCTCCTGGCCATTCTGAGGAATAGCTCAACAGGTTAACACCCCTTCCCATGGTCACATGCGGTCTCTTCACCTCTCTCTCACTCCACCAGCTGCTGCTGCCTCTCCAGGACTCTTCCCTCCAGCCGGGTCACAACACACATTTTCCCTTTCTGGGATACCAAAGGGTTTCTCCAGCAATCCTGGGCAGTCTTCCCATTCACTGCCTAATAGTGCCACTCCCTCAGCGGCTGGCTGGGGAACCCAGGCCCACCCTCTACTCTGGGTTCTGGCTCAGGGACCTTCTAGTCAGCAGTCAAGGTCTGCTCCCTTTTATACCTTATTGCCTTTGCCTGAGCCCTCTCCTAATCTTCCACTGCTCTCTTCCTTCTTTGTGTCTGCCAGCTTCACCACTCCCTACTGCCAGAAAGCAACTGGTACAGGTCTTTGCAGCCTCCAAATGTTCCTCCCTCCTCCCAGGAAGTGACTGTAGCCTTTCCCAGCAGCCCCGCTCCTGCTCTCAGTTTCTTTTTAATCCCAGCCTAGTTCTTTCCTCCTCTGCTGGGCTCCCTTGCTCAGTCAGGAAATTACTTGGCCACCTGATTCCCCTCAGCTGTGGCGTGTTAGGTTAATTAGCCCCCTTCTTAGTCTTTGTTAACCCTTTCAGGGCAAGTGTGGGGTAAACACCCATCACACAGCACCTTTCAAGGAAGTGTCTTATCAGAATGGAAGCTTCCAAGTTTAGGCCTGGTCTTGTTTTTTTAATGAAGATTTATATTTTTAGGAGAGAATCTCAGTTTTGATAAAGTGTTATCATAATGACAACAATTCTGGGGAGAAATGGGGTGGTCTTATAGTTAGGGCACTAGACTGGGACTCAGGTGATCTAGATTCAGTTCCTGGCTCTTCTATAGCAGTGGTTCTCAAAGCCGGTCTGCCGCTTGTTTAGGAAAGCCCCTGGCGGGCCGGGCCAGTTTGTTTACCTGTCGTGTATGCATGTTCGGCCGATTGCAGCTCCCAGGGGCCGCAGTTCGCCACTCCAGGCCAATGGGGGCTGCGGGAAGTGGCGTGGGCCGAGGGATGTACTGGCCGCCCTTCCTGCAGCCCCCATTGGCCTGGAGTGGCAAACCTGAGGACGTGGCAGGTAAACAAACTGACCCAGCCTACCAGGAGCTTTCCCCGAACAAGCGGTGGCCCCAGTTTGAGAACCACTGATCTATAGACTTCCTGCATGACTTGCCTAAAGAGACATGATGGTAGTTCCCCTCCCTCAGCTCCCCAAACAGGCTAGCAGATGGTTCTTTTTTAGATGGCCTTTGCCACCCTTCCAAGTGGGGGGCAGAGTATGTGCATCTTCAAACCATGCTGAATCCAGGGCCTCAGATTGCCTTTATCCATCCATGGATCCAATTTTAGGCTTGAGGCCTTAATATGTAACCCAAAGTAATAAAGCAATCATTAATAATTAATTTATGGTTAATTATGTTATAATGAGGCTGCAGGATGTTAAAAATTTATGCAGCTCACTCTATTTAAAGCCCTATCATTAATATCTGATTGTAAAAATTAAAAGGTAGGTTGACAGAAGAGTTAATGTTTACCTTTAAAAATAATCACTACTGTCCCACAAGTGCCTGATTAAGTATAGAATATTGAAGTGTAGCCAAATAATACACCTGTGGATGTGTCTGGATCATGTGTTTACTTGATCTTTGCACTTCCTCTTAGGCCTCATTTATTTTTCTACCCCAACTTCATTCTTGTGAGGCCCGATTTTTCCAGGAAGTTTAGTTACAGTTCCCTGCTTTTATGAGTTTCTAGCCCTTAGCAGCTGTCCTTGTAAATCTTTGATACTTTGGGTACCACACAATGGATAGGAGCAGCTAAGCCTTCATTATTTGATACATTTCCTACAGAGTTTCAAGGCTGGGTCTCAGAAGACCTGAACACTGTTCCTGACTCTGCTACAAACCGACTAGGTGACCTTGGGCAAGTCACTTCACCTTTGTGCCTCAGTTTCCCCATCTGTGAAATGAAATAATGATATGGACCTCCTTTGTAAAACATGTTGAGATCTACTGATGAAGAGCACCATCTGAGAGCTGGGGTGTTACTATCTATTTTTTAATAGGCTTTCCAAGAGATCAGATAGGAGTCACTGATATGCTCACAGAAGCCTCTTGTTAAAATTAGGCCACCACAACTGAATACATGGAATGGGATGATTTCTTTGCCCCTAAGGGAGTCACCCTCTCATTGGTTGCTGCTAAAATCATCCCTGCCAGAGATGGTTGGTCCTAAAAATACTATAAGTGACTGCGTGTAGAGTGTTGGTATGACTGCAGTGGTACATAACACAATCCCTACTACATATTGGGTAGCATGCTCTGTTTACCATGAATGTACAGGAAAGCACTGTAGGCACTCCAAGCATTAGATTCAAAAGACTGCAGCCCTTAGCCTTTCAGCAGCTTGCCTGGGGAGGTCCCCGGTCCCGCGGATTCGGCGGCACGCCTGCGGGAGGTCTGCCGAAGCTGTGGGACCAGCGGACCCTCCACAGGCAAGCCACCAAAGGCAACCTGCCTGCCTCCCTCACGGCGACCGGTAGAGCGCCCCCCGTGGCTTGCCGCCCCAGGCACGCGCTTGGCGTGCTGGTACCTGGAGCCGCCCCTGCTTAGTGGATCCCCATGAACACACTGATATTCTGAGGAAGTAACAGAGGATATATTTACTAGAGCTGCCTATAGCCACACATATAAGGTCTGATTCCATCACCCTTTCTCACGCTAACACCTTACTACACAAATAGTCCCATGGACATTGACTTACATAGTAAGGTGCTACTCATGAGTGAGGGTGGGAGAATCAGGCTGAGAATGCTAGAGGAGTGCTGCTAGGGTATCTGTACAGAGGTTTCCTCTCCCCACATATCCTCCCCATTTCACAGATGGAGGAATAGAGGGCCTGACTTGGGCCCCAGCTGAGGAAGTGTGGAAGATCTTCTCTATCCAGCTCATTCCTCTTTGCCATCCAAAGACAGCGTTATATTTTGCCGCTGTTATGTTTGAGAAACAGAAAGGAGGAGCTAAAAGATGTTTTTGGAGTGAAGCCCTGAATTTCAGTCCATCACTCAAACACTCACCCAAACTCAAGGTTTGCAGAATCCAGATCCAAATTTCACAGACATCCCCCTACAGTTCTAATGGGCGGGAACCTCAGACCCGAGTGCTCCTTAGTGTTCAAAACCCAGGTCAGGATCCACATCTTGTGACTTAGGGCCATTTTGGCTTTTGGCAGAAGAGCATAACTGGGTGTTTGGGGGGGCATACTGCTTTCTAATGCTGCTCTGCTCCCGTTTCCCCTTGCATTGAACTTCACTGGTAACGCCTTTGGCTAACACGCTGTTTGCTGTAACGTAAAAATTCTTCAGCTTCCAAAAGTAGCTATCGAGGGGTGTGTTTTCCTCTAATTTGGTTGCTGCATGTTTCCATCTCTATGGGAGGTCTCCAAGGAAAACATACATTTGGCTGTCACATTACCAGCACGTACAAATGATTCACGAGGTAATTGTAGATTATCAACAAATGTGCAAAAAGTGTGTCAGAAAGATGCAGAATTCAGCGTTGGGGGCAGAATTCAGACAAAAGATTCCATTCTTTTCATCTTATTTTTAGACTAACAAGAAACCTGTTTTGCTTTTGTAACAAACCTAGCGCCTGAACAATGTCAGAGAACATACTTTGTTCCGCTTCTGGCTTTTTCTGGATGAGCTAGGAATGTGAAGTTCATATAGTGGTGGCAATTATGGCTGGTTTTTTTTTGTTTGTTTTTGTAAA
Organism: Mauremys mutica; assembly: GCF_020497125.1. Lineage (NCBI taxonomy): Eukaryota > Metazoa > Chordata > Testudines > Geoemydidae > Mauremys > Mauremys mutica. The sequence goes on along the minus strand of NC_059072.1, from coordinate 106,663,730 downwards.
TATGAAAGAGCAATCTGTGGACACAATGGCAGTAGTTTGTTGATAATCTGTATCTCAATAAACAGGCTGCAGTGAACTAATTTATATCCAAGGAATAATGGATTGAGATGTTCAGTGATAACATTTCAATTAATTCCTGCTCTCCCATCAAATAATGTTAATCTTCTCAAAATGACCTCTGTGGAGTGTGCACCTGAAAGAAACACACCTTAGATGTGAGGAAATAAGAAAGTTTAATTGCAGAGAGTGGGGTTGGGAAGGATGTTGAATAGAAATTAGTTGCGCTGTATTTTTAAGAACAAGTATTAAAGCAGATTTTTTTCTCCCTCAGACTCTACACTGAAGAAGTCTGCTGTTTGCCTCTCTATTTTATACACCCACTTCTCATCATGGCCTTCCTTTGGTGCACCAGAGGATGGCTGGGAGGGCATACTCTTCCAAGCCAATCAGTTTCATTTCTAAACTGATTAGACAGGTCACTGCCACAGGCCGTCAGGAGTTCCTAGATGCATCCACTGTATTTTCAAATCTTGGCTAATCCAACAGCTGTTTGACTCTGTATAAGGTATCAGACTTGAAGGTGCACCCAGGTATGATGAGAAACCAAATCAAACCCATTTGGGAACTGAATGTCTTCTCCTACAGGCACTTCGCAAATTATGGATGACACCCCGGGGCTCACTGAAGTCAACTGGAATTTTGAAATTGACTTCATTGGGGCCCGGATTGCATCTCTAGCCACCAAGCACATTTGGATGCGATTATTGATGACAGGTTATTTTTCAGGGTAAACGCTACTTTTTAAATTCAAAGCTGTGAGGCTAAAAGCATTTGGAAGCCAAGTCCTGATACTGCAATTACAACACAGAGTGGGGGCTGGAGGATAGACTTCTTTGCCTCTGCAGAGCCCCATTGACTCCACTCCTTTGATATCAGTTGCAGGATCAACTTCCCAAGAACAACAAGAAGGGAAATTTATATAGATTTGAGGGATCTTTCTCTCTCTCTCTGAAAATGTGTGTTTACTGGTAGTTTAGTAAGGCTCTTCCTCTGTTAGCTCTAATGAATACAGTGGGTTTCCACTTTTATAAGTTCAGTGCTGCTTTCTTCCTATTATATAATGATATATGAATCTTACTAACTGTCAGTGTTGTGAGATTAAATCTTTTGTTTCAGCTGAATTTTTATGAAATATATTTTTCCCCTCTCCAGTTAGTTACTGGTGTCCTACTTGTTTCTCCAGGAATATTTGCTTGAATGATCTGTACTGTGTAATGACCAGTACTTTAGATTGCATTTTAAAATTCGGATTGTGAAATAAAATGGAAAGTAACAATAAGATGTGAGTATATTCAGTTTGTTTATGTGTAGCATTTTAATGATCTTACAAACATTGGTCTGGATCCTGACCTGTGTTGTGCAGGTGTGGAAAGAGGTACCCTTATCGTACAGCTGAGAAGCAGTAGCAGGGCAGTGTAATAGGAGTCTGATAGAGGTAGTAGCCATTGATTCCTGTGGTTACTATTACAAACAGCAAAAGTGTTTCTTTGAATGATTGGGGGGGCTATAGCTAACATGGCAGTTGGCACCACACATCCCAGACTTGACTACATCTGCCATGTTGGGATTGCAGATTTCCTTGCATGCATGCAGTGCTCAGCCCTAAACCCTGGGCCGGGTGCACACTGCTCTTTTTTGGAGTAGCATTAATGTACACCTTATTGCTTCTCTCCCTCATAGCCCACCTGAACCATCCTGCCAAATCCTGGCAGGCGGGCGCAAGAACTCACCATGCAGATGGCCCCTTCTTCTCTCCCACCACTACGGCTTAGAGAAATAAAGAGAATATTTTGTCCACAGTAAGGAGCTCAGCTGATCAACGATCTTTTTCCTCCCACTGATTTGATTAAATATCCTTTCATTTAAAAACCCACTGAGATTAACAAAATATTTACATCCAGGGAAGTCAGTCTCTGGAATTAATATTTGCTTTTCGATTAGCAACAAAGCTTTCTTTTAATTGTACTGTGGTTCATCTAGCGAGAGGAGCTAAGCATGTGAATTTTTAAATGGAGAAATCTGGCATTAATGTAGAATAAATCTGGAGGCAGGCTACTTTTTATCAAATTCTATTAGAGTTCTTCTATTCCATTAAGGCAATTGTGGCATTTTCATTTTTATTTGGCTATGAAACCTGCACTCCGAATTTACATTAGCTGAAAATAAATGTTGCTTTCCATTTTGAGTGAAACAGTTCCACAATATTTAAAGACTTAAACACTCACTTTTTGAGCTGAAAGAAAAAATTATCTGTCTAGGGTGCTTAGGTGGCCCTCATTACCAGGGTACCTGAGTGCCTCACAATACACCTGTGAGGTAAGGCAATGTGACTATACCCATTTCAAACATGGGAAACTTAGGCCCAAGAAGACTGAGGGATAGATCCACAAAGGGACCTGGGTAACACAATGTTTGCTCAGTCTCCATAGGTGAGAGAATGTCTAGTTTCTGAATCCCACCTGGGCTTAAGCATGAACTAGGGTGACAAGCAGTTTGGCTGTGTCAGAACTTTATGCAGATTTCCACATGCCCACTGGTGGAAACTTAGGCATCAAGGGAATTTAGGCAGCTACATGGTCAGGTGGCAGCTGAACAAGGGTTTTGACAATCTCAGTGGCAGCTAAATCCCTTTGTAAATCTAGCCCTAAAGCGAATTGCTGAAGGTCACGCAGAAAGTCTGTGGCAGAGCGAGTAATTGAACCTGGTGCTCCCTCATTCCACATGAGTACCCCAACTACACAGCTACCTCAATATAATGCCACCTGATATAACATGAATTTGGATATAATGCGGTAAAGCAATGCTCTGGGGAGCAGGGGCTGCGCACTCCAGTGGATCAAAGCAAGTTCAATATAACAGGATTTCACTTATAATGCAGTAAGATTTTTTGGCTCCCAAGGACAGCGTTATATTGAGGTAGAGGTGTACTAGGCCCATACTTCCTCTCCAGACACAAAGAACAGATTCCCAAGATGAATAAAATCATGGTTCTCCCTGGATTTGAGGCAGAGTAAATTGAGACACAACACTGGGATGTATAAACAATAACGGTCTCCATGTCGAATACAATTATTGTGTACTTAAGACATGGCCCGGTTTGATTAAGACTGAAGCGGGCACCCTTCTAACAAGAACGTTATCCCACAGCAAACTAGCTTTTGAATAACTGATGCTGAAAACTGGTGCCTCATGGCTGTCATGTACAGCTCACTTTAAAGTGGTTTTCCCTGTGCTAAAATCTTCGCACTGTAAGAATTGAGATGTGTCCCGTCTCACATGACATTATATAAAGAGGACAAGAAAGAAGAAAGGGAGGATTGGGCACAAGTAGGCTAGTTATGCTATAAAACCGTGGGGTCTTTTTTTAATAAAAGGCCTTCAGCACACAAAGCTGCCAAGGTTTATCAAAAGGCTACAGTAAGATTTTTTTTTAAAATGTTTTGGCGGGAGGGTTGAAGCATATTTTCCTTAAGGCTCAATGCACTGTTATCTTTTATTTTAACGTAGAGCACCTCACTGCCTGAAGTTGGGGAGTGGGTGGAGTAAACATTGGATTTTAACCTACCAGATCAGGGCTGATCCTGCTCCCTGCAGTGACCAATACCTGATGCTTCAGAGACAAATGTGTTTGAGGAACCCATAAATATACTTAGTTAATTTTGCACTTGACTTGAAGGTTTGGAGTAGGAATGAAATTTCTTCCTGAGCCTTCACAGCCATTCACTTTGTGCTTTCAAGCCTAAGATTTCATTAATTATTATTATTGTAGCATTCTTACTTACTAGTATTACTAATGCTAATAGAAATGTATCTGTTTGCAAATCCAGCCACAGCACTGGATTCCATGCACTAAGTCTGCCTCTAATGGCTGTCAGTGACATACAGTGAAAACTGTAAGAACAAGGGTGAATACAGTAAAACATATTAACCTTAGAGCTATATAAATCTGCTAGAGGTTTTCTTTCCTTTTTCATTATCCTCTCTCTTTTTATCAGCCAGTTTCATTCCCTTTGCTTATCTCCATAGTATTTTCTTTTCTTTTTTCCTCTTTTGTTTTCTATCTTATTTTATTGTCCTCTCTTCCTCATTTGTACCTCTCTTTCTCTTATAAAATAAGAGCGGATAATAGTCACACTTGCTAAATGCCACATTATTGAAATCTTCTCCTATCATTGGATATATCTGCATTTCTAATGTACCCAACACTGTCATATCTGAGCACCTTTTATATAATTACATTAACAAATCTACATTCAGAAGAACATTAAGGATGCAAAGTCAAGCAAAATAGTATGTGATTATGTAGCTGAAGACTGTATCATAATGCATATGCACAAGGGGCCTGAATTAAGGTTGCCTTAATTCTGGCATTTTCTTACTTTTCAGTGCTTGACTTTACAACTTTAGTGTTTCATAACTATTTGACAGCAGAAAAACACAAAGATTCAAAACCCCTGGGTTCAATTCCAGGTTCTGGAAGGGATTGTTCTCCAGTGAGACCCTTGGGATTCTCTGCCCCCAGCCTGTCTCTATCCTAGCCTATTACTGTGCTTCCTGCACCTCAACTCTCCTGTCCCTGCCCCCTCCCGGCTGTCCCATCCTATTGCTGTCCCCCACTCCTCCCATTGAATCCCTCCGATCCCCATCTGTTCCTATCCAACCTCCCCATCCTTTCTGTTCTTATAAATCATTGCCATGCTGTGTCTTGTGTCCATCCCATTTTGTTCCTACCTCTCCCTGACCTTGGTTCCTGCTCCCCTTCCCCTCTGCTTCCATGCAATCCCCCAACTCCTTGATCCTGCCCCGCCCTCATATCTGGATACCCATCTAGCCCTCTCTCTCTTCCTCTGCTCCTCCCCAGCCTCTGGCTCTTGCAACCCCTCTATCCAGAAGCCCATTCCTCATCCCTCTCCATTCCAGTCAGGGTGTTTCCTTCTTTTCTCTCATGCTGCTTGGGTGCCAGCTGGGGGACCATTGCCATTCTCAGTTCCTCTGTCCTGCGTTCCAGTGGATCCCAACAGCCAGGAGGAAAGAAGTGCAGAGAAAGTCAAGTTCAATGTCAGGAGCCCATGGGTGGGAGCATGCTCAGTGCAGACAGAGTCTTTGGAGAATTCCAAACTCTATCAAGACCTTACTGAGCATGTGCAAACTTTGATATTTTTTCTCCCCAAAGGCTCATAACTAGGCCAAATTTGGTTGAATTTTCATGGGAACTACAAAAGGTACATCTCTGACACCAGGGCAACCCCGCTGCAGAATTTCAAGCTTTTGCTCCAAAGCATGTGGGCTCCTTAACAAAATGGTTGTAAGAATTTGTTTTAATATGGGTAGAGAACATAGTTTTCTTTATTTTTTTCTTGGAAATGGCTGAACCATTGTTCCCAATGTTTTTCAGAAATATGCATCCTGAAGCAGACCTCTCAGGATAGAAAATTTCCATCCGAATGGGTTAAAGATTGGCAAAGTTATAAGCAACTGAAAATCGAGTTTTATAATGAAAAGTGTTAGACAACCTTAACTATAAGCAGCACTGGCAGATCCACCTATAATTAAAGATAACATTACTTTTGTAAGAAAAGGGACCAGCTATTTAACCCTTCCTCATTATAAGCATATTTTTCACATGAAATCAATCTTGGTGGTTGTCTTCCAGAAGAAATGTAGCCAGGCCAATCTGTAGTCACTGTTATTAAAAGGTGGCCTTGTGAAAAAAAAAAAAAAAAAAAGGTCTTGCAGCATGCCCTAAAAGTGGGAAGATTTAGGTTTACCCTGACTTCTAGTAGTACTGAATTGCACAGCTGGCAGCTCTTCACCCAGAATATCCTGCCCTGCTCTTTTTCTCTTGGCACCCCATCACATGTGGAGCTATCTTGGTTGGGTTAGAGGCAGTCTTTCAGGAAGGTAGGTCCAAGCTTTTTAGAGATGAGGACTGGATTCTTGAAACCAATGTGGAAATGGATAAAGAGCCATTGCAGAACACACACAAGAAATGTATGATATACTTTCATAGGTCCATCCTCTGTATCTAATATATGGGCCACAGGAATCAAAACAGCAATTGATTTACCATGTTCTTCACAGTCATTCCCATGCAAGAGTATACTATAATACAGTAGTCTAGAGATGATAAAAATGTGGCTCACCATGGCGATGTCATTGTCTAAGAGGAAGCTATCTAAGAAGCTTGGCTGGCCCAAGTTAATAGAAGATGTTTTTATCCACTGCTGCTATTTGGACCTGCAGGAGCAGTGAAGAAACAGTGCAATACTGAGACTGTACTGCACTTTGAGAACTATTAACACCTGACTGAAAGATGGTTAAAAAGTCAGTTAAATCCAGGTGTGCATGAAGATGCCCTGTCACCTTCTCAATTACCTTCTCCAGAAGGGAAGATCAGGGAGCGGTCAGGAGCTAGGCAAGATGTGCACAATGAGCATGGCCCTGTATAAAAGGTGGCATTTTGTTCTGTTGCCCCATGAGAGTAGCCCAGGGTGACTTAAAGAGTCACAGTTCTGTCTCTCCTCCCCACCTTTCTTCCAGGAGGAAGTAATCTCATACTGGACCTGACCAGGAGAGATGATGTCTCACCATTCCCCATGCCAGTTTAGCTATGCTGGTCAGTATATCAAAAGGTAGAAGAAAGGCTCAGTGCACTTCCTGCCCAGTTGTGTGGGGGTGAGCAGTATAGGATGCACAACCTGTGCTCCCCAAACTCCTCTGCCATTAGTTGAGATGCAGGAGAGTGGGTGTGTATACGGCAGAGTGCGTGTGTCTTACTCCTACTTATAACCTTGTGTGGCCATATGAAGCAAGGCCACAATCTGGCCCAACTGGTGTTGATTTTTTTTTTTTAAGAACAATGGCTGAATCTCTATGCTTAAGAATGGAGACTTCTACCTGTTAGGCAGTGAGAGAGCGAGAGAGTGAGTCTCTGAAATGGAGACAGGCAATCCCACTGCACTTCGCTCCCCAGGAAGGACCCAAGACAAAGGTGTGTGTGTCTTGATGGTATGTATATTTATGGCTCAGAAATGACTGTGATGAGAGGGAGAGATACAGAGGGAACGACAACTAGTAGACAGCATGTGTTGAACAGTGTGATGATTTTGGGGAGGAGAGGGGCTATGTGGAAATAAAACTGTCCACTAAGGTGATGTGTTTGTTTGAGTCAGGTTGTCTTTGTGTGCTCTTGTACAGGGAAGACACCGTATCTTACTATGTGTTTGTACAGTGCTTGGGGTAATAGGTACTTCAAATAATAAATAAATAAAATAATAATTAATAATGGAGCCCTTATCCATATATAATCAGCAGGTTTCTCTCAGTGGCAATGAACTGGGCTTCCTCCATAGTGACCTGAGAGGAGTTGTGACTAGTTGCCCTGAAACCAAGTGACTGGCTTTACTGTTTATATACCCCATGCCAGAAACGGGATCTGTGCTTTTCACTTTTACCCTGCCAGAAAGGCAGACTATTTGCCACTAATGAATGTGGAGCAATGCCTTCTGTAACCCTGAGCTGGCCACAGCAAGGCTTTATTTTACCAAGCAGAGCTGGACTATGTCACAGCAGGATTAGCAAGCCTCCACTTGCTGTTCTTCCTCATGATTATGATGAAGGAGTAAACACAGGAGAGGTTAAAAAAGGGATTAAGCTCAGGTGGTGAAGGAGACACAACTAGGAAGGTACAGATTTGGGCTTTAGTTGTTGTAATTATCCTTAGCTAATGAAATATGAACTACAGAGAGGACTGTCTTTGACTGACAAATATCAGAAATGCAGAGACAGTAGCAGATTTTTGACTCTTTGCATCTTAACAGGTTTTTTCTCTTCATTTTTTAAGTCTTCTCACGAGAACCAATCTCACTCAGAGCCAAATTATTTTAATGAGTTTTGGAACGATTATTTTCCACTTTTCCTAATATCCCCACTCAGGTCACTGAATCAGAGGAATAAAAGCTAACGGGATCATTAGCAGAATTACTGCCGAAGTCATAGCTATTAGAAATCTGAAAATGTCATTTAGTGTCATGTGTGAATTTTTTTTTTAAAAAGGGATACGAATAAATGAAAGGGTTAATGACTAGAGTGAGCCTTCATTAGAAGCTGACGTAAGCTTGAAACTGGGGAAATCAGTCTGATTTACTAAGGAGTGTAAATAAGAATATGCTGGGGAAATGTAGAGCGAGGCTGTGCTGACAGCGTGGAGCCTGTAATAGCAGAAGGCTCAGAACCACCCCACCCCTGGGCAAGTACAGGGAGGCATTCTGCCTGAGAGGCACAATGCCTCCCAGAGCATCCTGATTGTACTGCAGAGAAACAATCCTTTAAGAGGCACATATATTCCTCCCATTGTGCCAACCATGGCCAGTGAGTCGGAAAAGTGGAGCCATGGTTCTGTCTGCTCCCTGCCCACCCCTGCCTTTCAGGTGAGCTGTTCTCAGACAGAGCATCTTGTTAGCAGCCCTAACACAACTCCAGCCACAGGAGTGGAATTCCCCTCCCCACGCTTTACTTGGGCTACACAAAAGGGAGGGCTCCCAACTCTCCCCACTCCCCATGCATATCCTTGTACAGAGAGTCGTGACTTAGCCTACAGGAAACAAAAGCTCTGCCATACCACTAGTTCCTCAGGGGCTACTATCCTGCTTGTGGCAGGGGCCAGTATCTGCTGTTTCAGAGGAAGCATTTCCTCCCTCCTCTCATCGTAGAGAGAGCCATTTGTGCAATGCTGCTCATGGTGTGGAAGGTAAATCACTTCCTGACCTCTGTGGCAATCAGTTTATGCATGAGATCAGATTACTCTTTATCTTATTCTGCATAACTAGAAATGTTCGTAGTGGTCAGAAAATTATCCAGCCCTTTTAAAATCTGGCGACAGTATCTGACTCTATGGCCTGTGGCAATGAATTGCACTAAGGTTTAGTCTGTAATACGATGTGGTGTCATAACAATGTAACAAATGGTTAAACACTCATATTAAAGCTAAAATGCTAGTTTTATGATTTCTTACAACAGAGGACAATTCTGTTTCCACACAGAAGATTCCCTCACTTGATATTATTTACAGTTAGATTTGGCTAATTTAAATTAGTTTGCCCGCTCCATTTAGATAAATGCTTTCCAGGAGCCTGCAGTCTTTACTGAAGACAAATTCCCATTGAGGCCAACCGAAGTTTTCCCTGAGTAAGGATTTAGTAAGGATTGCTACATTTGGCTCGAGTGATATATCACTTCTACAATTGTGCCTGACAAGTAGCTACCACTGAAAACACCTCTGGAAACCAAGGCTGATGGAAAGATGAAGAAATTGATTAATTGGTTCAGAGTCTATTTAATTCTGAGATTTGGAGTTATGCATAGGATGACCAGACAGCAAGTATGAAAAATCAGGACAGGGAGTGAGGGGTAAAAGGACCCTATATAAAAAAAGCCCCAAATATTGGAACTGTCCCTATAAAATCAGGACATCTGATCATCCTAGTTATGCATCTCTATCACAAACTCGTAAGGAGCTGTCTACTTTCCATTCATCCCAATAGTGCCATTTGGAGACCAGTTAGATTAATGTCAAAGGAGTAATACAGTGCAGTAAATTTATTTTACTCCATGTCAACTTTCTTATTAAGTGCCTCTAGACACAACTGGAGCCAGAGCCAACCATTTGATTTGTTGTATGGATTTGCTTGTTTCCTTACAACTAGTGTCCAGAAAATAGAGCAAGTGTGAGTAATTACTAGACTCTCCCACCCAGTGCTGGGACTTACTACTGTGCACATTATTCTATCTGAAATTCTAATCCTTTTGGGTCATTGTGATTCATAGGCAGTAGCTCTGGCAGATAACTCAGAAGGTCTCCCCCACTGTGTTCCTTCCCCACCAACTGGTAGAAGCTGTGCTCAGTTTGTCACAAATGGAAAGTTGATCTTTCCCTACTTTACAGTATCAACAATAGAATAGCAAGATGTAAAGATTCCCCAGGCATTCCAGAGGTTAAAGAAGCACTGTACTGGGGATTGGGATTAATACCCATCTACTGTAGTTTACTAACTCTCGGGATAACTATATTTTCACACTTTTGTGGTAAATCTTGGGTTATGTAGATTTCCAGCGCTCCTAGTTACATTGTAAGAAAAACACATTTCCAAAGCCCTGTGGTGTATCTTAGATATGGGCACTTCTAGAAAAGCAGAGTGAAACTTGACAAATAGCATGCCATTCCTGGTGTGCATTGCCGTAAACCCCCACACAAAGCCACATTTCTAGTACTCCATGCAGAACTTATCAGAATAAACAATTGCATTCCAAATGTAATGTGAAAAATATTGGATTAATAGATGATGCATTACAGTGAACTTTAAGTAACTATATTTTAATACTTCACTAATGGCAGCATAAATATATTTCCAGTGCACATGCCTGAGTAGAGAAATACTTTTAAAAATATCTGCAACAAAGTTTTAATAGCATGTAATGTAATAAACTACAGAACCTGCAAGTATCCCCTGCTGAGGGCGTAAGTTGTACATTTATTCACATTAGAGCATTGAAACACTGAGTGCAACTGCTCAGCTGGGGGAAAAGGTTTAAACAGCAGGTTAGACATACCTATGCTCCTTAGAACTACAGCAGGTTTAAGTGGAAATTCAACCCTTTGTTTCTCTGAGATAGATACATTCAGTTCTGTGCTGTTGACTTTTCCATTCTGCACAGAGAGCATAACCTGCCCAGAGGAAGTTTGCCACAGCAACCTTCCCACATTTCTCATCTCCTTCCACCCTGCTATTCAGAGGCCCACATTCCCACCTCAGAGCTGGCTACATGAAAAGACTAATACACTTTGGAATCCATGGGTATGAAAGGCAGTGTACACATTATTGTAAATAATGGATATATTATTTAATTATTATTATCATTTATTTATTACAGCAGTAGCACCTAGAGGCCCCAGCTATATCAGGGCCCAACTGAGATTACAATCTAATTAGACCAGACAAACGAAGGGAGTGAGGAGAATAGAAGTATTGTTATCTCTTTTTTACCAATGGGGAACTGAAGTATAGAGGGATCGAGGCCCCAGTTCAGGAAAACAATTAAGTATGTGCTTAAATCAATCTTTATTCAGGAAAACCCTTAAATGATGCTTAACTTTAAACAGACATGTAAGTCTAATTGAATTCAATTAAAGTGAATCATGTGCTTCAGTGTTTTCCAGAATCGGGGCCTAAGTGATTTGCCAAGGGCGCACTGGAAGTCTGGGTAGGGCTGCCAACTGTCTAATCGCACAAACCCAAACACTCTTGCCCCATCCCTACTTTGCATCTTCCCCCAAGACCACGCCCCTGCCATGCCCCTTCTCAGAGGCCCTGTCCCTGCTCACTCCATGCCCCCACCCTCTGTCACTTGCTCTCCCCCACCTTCACTCACTTTCACCGGGATGTGGCAGGGGGTTGGAGTATGGGAGGGGGTGCAGTCTCTGGGCTGAGGGGTGGGGCCAAGGGGTTTGGAGTGTGGGAGGGGGCTCCAGGCTGAGCGTGGGACAGGGGTGTGGGAGGGGGTGAGGACTGAGGGCTCTGGGAGGTAGTTTGGGTGTGAGAGGTGGCTCTGGGTTGGGGTGTGGGAGGGAGTGCAGGCTGTGGGTACAGGCTCTGGGGTGAGGAGTTTGGGGTTCAGGAGAGGGTTCAGGAGAGGGATGGACCAGGGGGTTTGGGGTGCATGAGGGAGTGCGGGCTCTGGGATGGAGTTTGGGTATGGGCTGGGCAGGAGGTTGGGTTGCAGGTAGAGTGAGGGCATCAGCTTGGGGTGGGGGTGGGGTCAGGGATTAAGGGTTTGGTGTGTGGGAGGGGGCTCAGGGATGGGGCAGGGGGTTGGGGTGTGGGAGGGGGTGACAGGTGCAGGCTCGGGGTGGTGCTTACCTCGGGTGGCTCCCAGTCAGTGGCGCAGCAGGGCTAAGGCAGATTCCTTACCTGCCCTGGCTCTATGTGGTTCCCAGAAGCAGCTGGCATGTCCAGCTTCTAGGCTCGGGGTGGCCAGTTGGCGCTGCACACTGCCTCCACCTGCAAGCACCATCCCTGCAGCTTCCATTGGCCACAGTTCCCTGTTCCCAGCCATTGGGAGCTGTGGAGCCAGAGCTCAGGGTGGAACACGGAGGCAGCATGCGGAGACCCCCTGGCTGCCCTTGCGTCTAGGAACTGGATATGCCAGCTGCTTCTGGGAACCACATAGAGCCAGGGCAGGCAAGGAATCTGCCTTAGCCCTGCTGCGCCACCAGCTGGATTTTTGGCCTATTAAAATCTCCTGGACTGCTTTCAATAGCAACCAGGAGATTGAAGCCAATTCTGGTAGACTCCCAGCCAATCCGAGAGGGTTGGCAGCCCTAAATCTGGGCAGATTAGTCCCTCTCAATGGCTGTAATCACAAAACCATCCTTCCTCTCAATCCTTATACAGCCATTCACACTAAGTGCAGGATTGAACTGTATCTTTCTAGCACTTGTTGATTGCAATGTACATGAAAGCATCCTCTGATGTTGCTATCAGGTTTATATTCTCCACTTAAGTTAGAGGCTGTCCAGTGAGCCAGTCCATAGATTTGCTTCAATTCATTTACTTCACAATTTCATTATTGGCTGATAATTAGTCCCCTCTTCATTATCAGATGACAACTGCGTAACTGGATTACTGAAGTACTTGAAGGATGAAAAAAATGATTTGTTTGTAGTCTTTCACTTCATCAGCCACCTGTTTGTTCCTGACTACAGATACCAGTTCAGAAAATGCAATATTAAAAACCTTAAGCAACATAATTCAGTTTTAGATACTCCCTAGAGTTATCTGTGATCTGCTCACACATTTTTAAATACCACTTTCTTTGTCTACACTAGGTGCCAACTGGTCAGGGCCGGCTCCAGGCACCAGCCGAGCAAGCTCGTGCTTGGGGCAGCAGATTCTAAGGGGCGGCATTTTGGCCAATCTTAGGGCAGCCCGATGGCCCTCCTATTTTTTTTTTTTTTTTGCTTTGCCTCCGGTTCCAGCCACCCTGCATTGTTGTTTTTTTCCGCTTGGGGCAGTAAAAGTCAGAGCTGGCCCTGCAACTGGTGCTGAAAAATAATTAGCACGTGCTAACTACAGTTGAACCCTGTTATCTCGACGGCCTAGGGGTTTGCCAAAAGCCGTCGAGATAACCAATGATCGAGATAAACCCCTATGCACGTGGCTGGATCCGGCAAAGCGGAGCAACGGGCGGGCGGGCGGCGAAGCGGAGCCGGCGGGCGGGCGGCAGGCGAAGCCGGGAACAGCGGGGACAGGCAGGGACCGGGTATGCGGGGGCGGGCGGGCGGCGAAGCGGAGCCGGCGGGAGGGCGGCAGGCGAAGCCGGGACTAGGTATGTGGGGCGGGGACGGGCAGGGACCGGGTATGCGGGGCGGGCTGGCGGGGACGGGCAGGGACCGGGTATGCGGGGCCGGGCGGGCGGGCGGCGAAGCGAAGCCGGGCGGAGGGGCGGGCGGCAAAGCGGGGACCGGCGGAGCCGGGGGGGTAGGCGGCAGGCAAAGCGGGGACCAGGTATGCGGGGACGGGCTGGCGGGGACGGGCAGGGACCGGGTATGCGGGGCCGCGCTGGCAGGGACGGGCAGGGACCAGGTATGCGGGGCCGGGCGGGGCCGGGCAGGGACCGGGTATGCGGGGCGGGCTGGCGGGGACGGGCAGGGACCGGGTATGCGGGGCTGGGCGGCGCGGCGGCGAAGCGAAGCCGGGCGGAGGGGCGGCGGCAAAGCGGGACCGGCGGAGCCGGGCGGGCAGGCGGCAGGCAAAGCGGGGACCAGGTATGCGGGGGCGGGCGGGCCGGGCAGGGACCGGGTATGCGGGACGGGCTGGCGGGGATGGGCAGGGACCGGGTATGCGGGGGCCGGGCGGCGGGCGGCGAAGCGAAGCCGGAGGCGGGCGGCAAAGCGGGACCGGCGGAGCCGGGCGGGCAGGCGGCAGGCAAAGCGGGACCAGGTATGCGGGGCCGGGCGGGGCCGGGCAGGGACCGGGTATGCGGGGCGGGCTGGCGGGGATGGGCAGGGCCCGGGTATGCGGGGCCGGGCTGGCGGGAGCCGAAGCGAAGCAGGGCGGAGGAGCAGGCGTCCAAGCGGGGACCGGCGGAGCCGGGCGGGCAAGCGGCAGGCAAAGCGGGGACCAGGTATGCGGGGACGGGCTAGCGGGGACGGGCAGGGACCGGGTATGCGGGGCCGGGCTGGCAGGGACGGGCAGGGAACGGGTATGCGGGGCCGGGCTGGCAGGGACGGGCAGGGAACGGGTATGCAGGGCTGGGCGGGCGGGGACGGGCAGGGACCGGGTATGCGGGGGCGGGCGGGCGGCTGGGGACACGGGGAGCGGGCGGCTGGGGAACCGCGCGGCTGGAGAGCCAGGGAGCGGGCGGCTGGGGACGCGGGGAGCCGGGCTCGAGATATTAGGGTTGGGCAAATCGACATAACAGATGAGAAGCCCATAAGATAAAGAGGGAGTTTGGCGGTTCCACTTGTAAAACCTCGAGTTAATAGGATTGGCAAGTTAACCGAGGTCGAGATAAATGGGTTCGACTGTAATATGTTTTAAAAAATCATTCATTTTCCCAGTCTGGTCAAGCCCTCAGTCAAGCCAGAGGGCTAGAGGGATGGGGGCATGTTTGACAAGCTGCAGCCTGCAGTTTGAAGTTTCTGACAGTCAGCTCTCTGAGGGTGTGTCGACTTTTTTTTCCCTCAGTGTCCACTGTAGGTAAGCCAGCCCCTTATGGTATGTCTACATGCAAAAAAAAGATCCACAACATGGCTGTGGCTGGCCCAGGGTCAGCTGACTTGGGCGTGTGGGGCTCGGGCTGTGGGTCTATAAAATTGCAATGTAGACATTCGGGCTTGGGCTGGAGCCTGAGCTCTGGGACCCCACAAGGGGGGGAGGGTTTCAGAGTCTGGGTTCCAGCCTGGCCTTGAACATCTACACTGCTATTTTTTAGCCCCTTAGTCTGTGCCCCTTCGCTGGAGTCAGCTGACCTGGGCTCTGAGAATCAATTCCATAATTTTTTATCGCATTATAGACATAGCCTGAGCCTAGATTTTACTACACTGGACAGCCAGGGAGAAGTTTGATTTCCAGTTCTCCCCCATAGCTCTCTAGATAAGAGAGCGCATTGCTACCACTGGTGGAACTTCACCGATGGTGAATTATGTGGCCAGTTTTTCCTACAGAAGTCCCTTGACTCCCTTGCCCTTCATATGTGGCTTGTCAGGTTAGAATGTGAGATTTCCAGGCAGCATCAGAGTCTTTCTATATATGTGAACAGTCAGCACCTACCACACTAGTGCCGTGATTCTGATTGGTGCTTCTGGCGTCTGTCACAATTGAATCGAAGTAATAATTGTCTTCAGTGGGTGAGTTAAGAATAAAATTGTGAGTGAGGACTTGTAGAATTGGACTTCAGTCTCATTGTCATATCTGAGTGCAAACTCATTTTCCTTAGTTTGGCCTGTGGGCGCTGATTTGTATAGCCATTGGTAGCTCAGCAAGTGCATTCCACAAGCCAGAATGCTGCTGCAGTCACAGGAAGTAAAGAGAGAGAGAGACTCCTGCTAATTTCAGCTCCCTTTAAAACTTAGGGCCTGATCCAGATCCTGCAAGAGACTTAGCATCTTCAGCTTCCACTCTATCTAGAAAGAATCAACTGCATTTAGCATCTTCCATGAGGCACTCAGTACCTCACAGGATTAGGTCCTTGGAAAATAATCAGTGTTTTAGAAATAAAAAAGAACAAGCAGACAGGGGGGAATTACAGACAATGGGATGTTTTATAAAAAGAGAGAAAATCTATGAAAAGCATTGGGTAATGTCCTTTTAAAAAGACATTGTGGTTAGTTACACATTTACAATTTTCCAGCTGTGTATTTATATTTTTCCTGTGACAGCTCACAATGTCTCAAAATAGTACTTGACTATTTCCATTGCTATTTTTCATGATTAGACTCATAAATCCTGCACAGACTTGAGATATTTTGGTAGTTGGGCCCTTCATTTGCCAAGTTGCTCCCTTTTCCCTAGTCATTTTATCCTGCTATGAGTCTTCTCTTTTCAATGTAGTTCTTATGAAAGGGAAGGTTTCATGGTAGTGACTAAGACTAGGTTTAGTGACGCAGACACCGAGCAAGATTTCCACATTCAGCTCTGCCAATGCCACTCAGTGCTGCCACTCACACCCCTGTTATCCTATTCTTGGACCTCTCCTTAGAAGACCGTGCCAATCCCAACACAGGGTGAGCATTCCCATAAAATCCTCATATTAAAACAGGCTCACCCAAATTATATTTGGCCAGATTGTCTAGCCCTTACACGGGGGTGTAGGGTAGGAGAATGCAAGGAGCTCTCCCTGCAATGCATTTTGTGCAAGGTCTAGAGACAATTACAGTTCCGTTGCTCTAGGAAACAGAGGGATGTTCTTTCTGTGTGCCCCAAAGGAAGAGATGAGAGGTGGGAATGGGATGAGTCGTGCACACACACTTTACACTGGGGAGGGATTTTTCCTCCATCAAGTACAATCCCTCCCACGCAGCAAATCTTAGTTATAGGACTGTGCTCAGCAGGCACAATCTAGTCCACTGGGTTTTAGTGTTACTAGCAATAAAGAAAAATCTGCTATCAGATTTAACATCAGAAAGGTGACTCCAGAGGTAAATTTCGTCCGGTTGGCTCAAACACAATAGGAGAATTTGGATGTGATTCTAAACCTACCAAGGGTATGAAAATAGCCTTTGTTACTAAGATGTTAAATAAAGGCAAGTGTTTCTGTCCTGCTAAAAAGAGATTAAATGGATCAGCAAACAGAATTATTTTTTCCCCATAGCAGTTAATACACTGCACATTCCCCAGACAATATGTTCATGGTACAAAATGAAATATACTGTCGAAAATACTAAAAAAAGGCAATACAGGTTTTGGTGGCTAATGTGCAACCCAAGAGGGAGAAGGAGATTGCAATTCCTTACTTTAAAATTAAAGGTGAACAGATCAAGAGATATGAAATCTATCTGTTTGCCCTTTTCATTATATTTGTGTTAGCATTTGACAGAAGGAAGCAAGATGGAAGGAATGAAATGAATACTGTGCACATTAGTGCTAAGGAAAACCATGGCTATGTTTTGTTTTATTGCAGAGATTAAAGTGGTCAAAATAAGAAGTACAGATTATTATGTGAAATATTCTTTATGCAAATATCATGTATATTAAAGCAGGAGGATTCACACATCAGGAAATTTGTGGTGTGGAAGAATTTAGATCTTGGTCTAAAATTCAGTATAGAGAACATTGAAATAGATGAATTACTATATAGTGTAAATGCTAATCAGGGCCCAATCCATGTCCACTGAAGTCGATGGCTCTGTCTCAGGCCCTCAGTTCTTAATGACAATGATAAATTGTATTTTCTTATCACCCCTAAGGCTATTTTCTCTGATAAAAGAAAGGTTACTTAATTTGCAGAGTCCTGTTAACTATATTTTCTCTTGCCTGTTATCACTGATGCCAGACTAAGTTTTCAAATCTGAACACCTCACACTTACTTCTCAATGCTTATTTAAGTGTAAGCAGAGTCAGGATGAGATCTACCCTGACATCTGGTAATACAGTATGAGGAGTGGGCAAAGGAATTTTAGGAATGTGCATTTGCATTGGTAAACCCACTCCACTTAGCATAACACACAGCAGCATGGGATGGTTATTTTCACACTGTGGAATCCCCAATTTCTTTGTTATTGGGGCAGGAAGGAAAAAAAGGGGCTGTTACCTTAATTATGTGAATGAGGAACTATGAGACTGCTTTATGACAGAAATGACTCAACCTACATTAAATAGTACTTGCTAGACAAGGGACATGGGTTCCAAAACCCAGTGAAGGGAGAGAGGCTGGGGACTGGTGTGTGTACCTGATGGTATGGGCCCCTTTTGAGGGCCTGGAACACCAATTGCACTTCCTCCTCTCTCCACTGTTAAAGAGCAGAGCTAATTTTGAATCCTTTAGCTGTCCATCTAGAGGTTGCTGACCTGAATTCACGTTGGGCCATGTGGCAGTGGGGCTCTCCTACTACAAGTTGAAATCACTAAGAGCTGAAATCACTAAAAGAGCTAAGCTTACTAAGCTGAGATCACTGAGTGCTGTGTTAAGTAGTGGGAGAGCCTGAAGATCTATCACCAAGCAGCTGGCAGAGCGGAGCAGTCTGCAGCACGTTGGAGCAGCCCATGGAACAGTGAGCAGTGTGGAGCGGTTTGTGGGGGACGGCTGACGTGGTTCACGGGTCTGCTGGAGGAGCGGCACAGCTGGTGGAGTGGAGCCAGTCGTGGTGAAGGCTGCAGCAGAACTCCACGGAGAAGCGCCAGCAGTCGGCCCTGGCCCACGTAAGGTGTCCCTAGCACCCTGTGTGTGCGACCCCCCCACCCATTCCCACCCAGGCTGGGGGGAGTAAAACTCTGCAGATAAACTTTTGAACTCTGGGGTGGCACTGAGTGGAGACTGAGACTTTTGGGTTGTTGGACTTTGGGGTGATTGGACTTAAGACCCTAAGGACAGTGCCAAATGTACTTGGAGGTGGGTTTTTGCTTATGGTTTGTGTATAGTCCTGTTTGTGGTGTATCTCCAACGTGATGCCACATTGTTTCCCCCCTTTATTAAAAGGATTTTGCTACACTCAGACTTCGTGCTTGCGAGTGGGGAAGTATTGCCTCCTAGAGGCGCCCGGGGGGTGGGGGGGGTGGTAGGTAATTGTCCCAGGTCACTGGGTGGGGGCTCGAGCCGGTTTTGCATTGTGTTATTGAAACGGAACCCCTGGATACTGAACCCGGCCCTTGTTGCTGCCAACTCAGAGGGGCAGAAGGGTTACATAAGCACAAAAATAAACGCTAATATTCAAGTGTTTAAACATGGGTTTAGGAGCCTAATGTCAGGGACCCAGCTCTGAAAATGTCAGCTTATGCTTACCAGTTGGTGTTTCGATCCATGTCATAAACGCTGGGACATATTCACCACCACACCTACTTAAATTTTATGATGGTATAACTCCATTTAATTTTTTCCTCTGAAGACTTGTTCCTTTATTTTACTAGGAATAAGAATGAGGCAGTTATTATGAACGGAGCTATGACTGCAGCAGAAAGCCTCAAAATATGATGCACCTCCGGCAATTTAGTTGGGGATTGGTCCTGCTTTGAGCAGGGGGGTGGACTAGGTGACCTCCTGAGGTCCCTTCCAACCCTGATATTCTGTGATTAATGCTTAGAGCAATCTCTATCAGAGTTGTAATTTGCACCACTGACCAAGCTATACTTCAGACAGGGCTAATCTGTACTTGTGGCAATGAAGGAACCATATAGAATGAAACTGCTACTATGGAACAATCCCCTGTCTGGGTTTGTGCTATCCTCTGCCCTAAATACCATAAGGCTAATACAGGAGAAATGAGCTGAAGAAGATTTGCTTTTTAAAAAGCATCATGTTTTGACTCTGAAGATAAATGTAAACAATGTAAACAAACAGAAAGAGTAAAGATAGAAGCAAGGCTGTTTTAGTTGCTGCCTGGACACCTTAAAACTCAGCAAGCTGTCTGCATGACAGAATTCTGCAAAATGTGTGTGACTTCAAGACTCACTATGTGACTAATACATTTTTCCTTGGAAAGAAAGAATCCAAGAATACAGTCTGGTTGTGTGGCTGAGGAGAAAAAAGAAAAAGAATTCACCACCCACCGCGAGCTGTTTTGTGTGATATTTTTCTGAAGTACAAATGACAGCATGAAGGAAAATAGAGGCTTGTACAGAAGAACAAGCATGGGGGAAATATGCAGAAATGCTAGACCAAGTTTTGTTTTGTAAGCAAATGACCTAAAAAAAAAAGGGAAATGAAAAGAACTATTCTCCTGGCAGTGCAGGAAGATCAGATATTAGACATTAGTATCCTCAAATGATCCAGTGACAATATAAAGAAATAATTTGTTTAGTGGTTCAAGGCACACCAAGACACACCTACTTTTGGCTAGGGTTTGAAAAGGCATGTAAGGCATTTAGTCATCCAGCGCCCATTAAAACTTGATGGAAATGGTTAGGTGCCTAGTTCCCTTAGGCTCCATTCCAAATTCCAGCTCTGGTTGCTGAAAGGCGTACATTTCCTCAGAGGAAACAAAGAAGAAATTCGATCAGCTGTTAGCAGAGCTAAGAAAGATGGCATAGCATTGCCAGTTTGGACAATTTTTCGATGAGGCTTTACAGGGTAGAATTCTCTGTGTGTTGAATATAAGATACACAAAAAGCTACTATCACAAGCAGTGTTACCCTGAAAGAGACTATCAGCATAGCTGCCAGACAGGAGAAACAGGCAAATGAGTTGAAAATGTACAGAGGCCCAGTTCATAAGGTTATTATTTATATAGCTCCAGCAGTATGCTAGAGGATTTACAGACAAATGTGAAGGCAAGGTCCCCTCCCTGAAGAGAAACTCCGAGCCACAAGGATGTTTTTTTCCTGTTGTAAACAGAACCCTCAGCTAATACATAAAAATGTGAAATGTCAGAAATGCCAGGAGACTGGGCACATTTGCTGGACATGCAGATAAATCTGTTTGAAAATGGGCTCTACCTAATGCTTCAAAGGAAGGCTACACAATAAGCAAATGTGCTAAGCTGTCCATGATGACTCTCAAGTGTACAGAAGGAGCTGGGGTGTGCGTAGTCTGACAAAAGTCTTGAGGACTTGGAATAAGAGGTCTCAAACCAGAAGATCCCAGGATAGCCCTATGCCATGTCTATCCTTCCATGTGGTTCCCACATCCAGCTCTGCACTTAGAACACAGATGCCTTTTTTGTTGCACTGCTATAAGTTCCTTCTCCCATGGGTGCCATAAGGGATCCTTCATAACCTAGTTGGAGTTGCAACACTTTCTAAAGGGAACATGCCACGTGTAGCCAATGTTCCCTGACTCCACCCCATTCTGTCAGGTCATGTCATCCCTTTGGCTGACGAGCAGCTCTAGATCAGCAGTGCTGAAGAGAGACTGATGGGAGGTTACACAGTAGGAAAGGAAAACACTGTGTAGGTAATATATTTTCCCTGCACAGTTCTCCCTTTCAAGGTCATCCTTCTCTGCTCTGTGCCACTGAAGGATAGGGGACCTTAGAAAGGAAATTTGCCAGGCAGCCACCTGATCTGAAATCCATGTGCACTTTTAAAAAAAACTCTAAACTGTGGGTGTGGTTGTCAAAAGTGTCTAAGGGGGTTATGAGCACAAAGCCCATTGAAAATCAATCCCTGGATGATGCATCCATTAGAAGAGGAGTCCCACAGAATGTGTTCTCAGTAACTTCATAGGAAATACGATGAAAACTGTATAGGAATTTGGCAGGAGTACTGCATTAGATAGCCCATGGATCATTGTTGGGACTGCCGCTTGAAGCCAAGGGCAACTGCATACATGTTTGAGCAGTCTGGGTGCCACTCGGGGAGCCAAAGTTCATCAGATACTTGACCTTGGCTTTTGAATATATGACATCACTCTCATCTTTCATACAGTTTCTTGTCACGTGCTGCTAGTACAAGTTCAAGGGTGCAAGGATCAGCAAAAAGCACTGTGATGGGCTGTATCATTCACAATATAGTCATGCCTGAGTAAAACAGGGATATATTGATTTATTTTGTCTGACACCATGCCCAACAGCTTGCTCCCACAGACAAATGACTTGGTGAGCTGTCAGCTCTTCTCATTCAGCAGCCTACCCCATCAGGGATATTATCTGTCTTATTGTCCATTCTTTTTGCACCCGGAGGGGGAAAAAGATGCTTTATGGTAGATTTTTTCTTAGGTCTTTTGTTTTCTTTCCTCTCCCTTTTGAATAAAGGTGGAGCTCTCTTGAGGAGGGGAGTCTCAGAAGGGTTTCAGAGCAACTTTTACTAGAAGGAATAAATAGAATTTATTCTCATATATGCACTCCAAATCTCCTGGGCTTATGTATATGTGTGCGAGTTAATGCAATAGATCTATGAATAAATCCATAGGATAGGCCAAATCCTGGGTTCCTTATTTAGTTTGTATTCAGTCTTCATTCAGGGGAGAGGGATAGCTCAGTGGTTTGAGCATTGGCCTGCTAAACCCAGGGTTGTGAGTTCAATCCTTGAGGGGGCCAGTTAGGAATCTGGGGCAAAAAAATTGGTTCTGTTAGTGTAGGCAGGGGGCTGGACTCAAGGACCCTTCCAGTTCTAGGAGATTGGTATATCTCCAACTATTACTTTACTTAGGCTAACTCCCACTAAAGATAGTGGAAGCTGCATTGAATAAGGACCTCAGGGTTTAGCTCTTATAGGATATGTATCTGTACCAAGCCAGATTGTAGTGGAACCCTCTGCTACAACAAAGGTACAAAAATGCACCCACATTCTGAGCTGGTAGTGGTGGGTTCCTAGGGTGAGATTCTCACCTTGCTCCAGTCCCTTTACACTGGATAAAGAGGCCAGAGCAGTGTAAATGGGTTCTAAAAGCCCTGGATCAGGCTAGAGAAGGATCCCCAGCACAGAAATTGAGGACAACAACTGCAGGATCCTTTCCAAGGACCATCTGTTAAGCCTTGGTGTAGAGGCCATGCTGTGAGTGGGTTTGGATGTGAGGGGGCATGTTGAGGGTTGGGCTGCAGCATGCAATGCTGTGAAGGTTTTGCATAGTGCTGCCTGTCCATAGGACAGTGCAGACAGGTTGCCATAATGTAGACAGGTCCCCAGGGTTATCAAAATGATTCTGGGGGCTGTGGAATAGCATGGAATTGAGAAGGTACAAAGAGTACGAGTTCTGTGCTGCACATCTCAAGGGCACGGATGCTCACCTTTGGAATCTACAGAGCTGATAGGGATGAGTAAGGAACATGGATTCCACCACTACTAGCCCTTTTCCTCTCCCCCATTCCGCCACCCAAGTAAGATCTCCCAAATCTCCATATTGGTGCTCCAGGCTCCTAGCAATAGCGCATTGGCTTTGCTGCACCCCAGATGAGATGCGCCTCCTGCATCTCTTCTTCCCACTGGTCAGCAGGGTTGGGTGAGGATTGAAGGAGAGGCAGCCCTTATTTTACCTAGAATAACTTGAGTGCAATAAGCATTCACATATCCCACCAGGAAAGGAGATTTGCAGGCATGTAGCATGCTTGGTGCGAATAGCACGACTACTGTTCCATCCCTCTTTTCACCCCCGCCTCATCTTTAGCTGAAAACAGTCAAAGGTGACTCTGCTGTTCTCTCCACAGACACAAACAGGAACACATCTACAGCAGCCCAGGCTTGCAGGGATGCATTCCTTTCTGGATCCATTTGCTTCCCTTTTATCGGGGGCCAAATGGGCAGCACTATTGGGTCAAAATTGCCACCCAGAAGAAACCAGGAAGCTCATACAACCTCTGGCCTCATTGGCATGTAGTTAGGCCACTGCACACTGTGCCAGCTGTAACTTCCAAATGGTCTGCAATGATCCCCATGCAGACAGATACGACCATGCTGCTGTGATCCCATTTGGGGAACACCGAGGCAACGGGCACTTTTGGCCACCTGTGTCACGTGGAACACCAGGAGCAGCTACATATCCTCTTTGATATATAATCAGTAATCTCCATTGCTTTGTAATAAACACTGCAAATCCCAGCCATTTGGATTGGTTAGCTGAGGCTTTTAATCAACCTAAAAGTCATTGACTGGGAGTATACTACAAAGCAATAAAAGCTGAGTGCTAGCAGACCCAGTACAAAAATTGAAGCCATTGTTATCCTTGTCTTGACTGGGAAAGATTTCAAAATTGCAAGTTATCTGTGCCCAGATTTTCTAGTATCAGAGGGGTAGCCGTGTTAGTCTGGTTCTGTAGAAGCAGCAAAGAATCCTGTGGCACCTTATAGACTAACAGACGTTTTGCAGCATGAGCTTTCGTGGGTGAATACCCACTTCTTTGGATGCAAGAAGAAGAAGTGGGTATTCACCCACGAAAGCTCATGCTGCAAAACGTCTGTTAGTCTATAAGGTGCCACAGGATTCTTTGCTGCTTCTACAGATTTTCTAGTAACTTACTGGCACGCACCAGGACATAACTAAAGTGAATAAATGAAAAGGGGGAGGCTTAAATACTGATTCTAATATGTCTCCGGGCATTATCTAAGGCATGTTCTAGTTGGATTGTTGCTGGTGATGTATTACCCACACTTAAATTCCCCAAGAAAACATGGGTAATAAGAGCACCTTATCTTTATGTTTACATAGGGCAAGACTGTGGCTTGCCTTCTGCATTGTGTAGGGCAGTAGGAGGGCAAAAGATACCATCCTAGTCCCCCTGCATGTGCTACATTATGGCGAGTAATGGTGGATAGGATGGGGAAATTGGTAATTTCCATGGGGTGGCTACACCCATTCTGAGTCTCCCCACCCAATATGCCTACAGAGCTTCTGAGCTGGAGCAGAGGAGAAAGTAATTGGCACCACAGACAGGGCTGGTACAGAAGACTTTCCCTTGGAGCAAGAGACAATCACAATTTCGTCCTTCATTCACCCCTGTGGCAGCACAACTACATGCTGCTTCTTACTCTGTGCTCCTACTAACTCCACAGTCAAGCTTATAATTGTTAGCCATTCACCCATTATTAGACTGTCTCTCTTGGTTCTTACCTAATGCCCAGGTGAAATGATAGTAGTCTGAGGAAATGAATCAGCATGTGCAAACAGCCAGAAGAGTTAATAGTGTTAATCAGACAGACAACAAACTCAAGTAATAATTCCTGCAAAAACCTATTTTTCAATTGCAGCAGCTAATTGTATTCTGTTAGCACAAACTGGCTGCCAAGTCCAGTTATGACTAATTCCAAGAGGCTCATTTCTGTTACAACTGTGGGTTCAAAAGGCTTTTTTTGTTCACTAGTTTAAATGATGTACTTAGAGAATCAGTTTCAACTAGAAGTATTTTCACCTACTGCCTTTTCCATCTCTAACTGTTGTAATTATAAGCATAAACAGAGTAGGACAATTACTAGGAAGCTAGTTAGATTGAAAATTGCTTCTGATGCAATAGTGATTTGGAACTGGCAGCCAATAAAGATGTAGGATGCATGCGGAAGGGTTTACAGTGAGATTTATGTACTTGTTACTTGTATATAATCCATCCTGGGTAGCTTTATAGCATGCATTGCCTAGATGTGGACTGGGAACATGGCAAATGAAAACAACTGACTTGCAAGATGTTGATAAGGGGACGCCTCTGCAAAATTGGAGCACGCTGGCTGCACATCAAACATCGACACAAAAGGTTATTTGTTAAAATAAGTAAAGAAAGAGACAGTCAGGTCAGAGGTGACATTTAATCTGTGGGGTCATCTTAATGGTTCTGAGGGAGAAAAAGTAGGTCATATGCAGGAGATCCACTGGGATAAAACAGATGTGATGATACTCCTGAGCACTTCCCGCAGCCTAAACTTCATCCAGTCATAACTACACCAAAATGAGATTGTGCAGCTCTTTATAAAATGATTATCTTTGTGACACAGTGAAAGAGTTAGACATGTTGATATTTCACTTGTCATCATTATGCTTCATAGGCCAAGATTTTCCAAAGTGACTAGGGTGATTTTAGGTCCTGGACTGTTTTGGGCACCCAACTTGATACACTTTAAAAGGGGACTGATTTTTAGAGAGTGGGCAAAAATCAGGTCTCTCTAAAGTGGCAGCTTTGGCACCCCAAAATGCAGGCATTCAAGATCATTTGTCATTTTTAAAAATCTCGGCCAGAGTTAATATGATATGGGATCAACTAGAGCAATTCTTATGTCTCTCAAAGCTATTGTTTTAGGCTGTCTGCAGGCTCAGACAGACACAGTTGCATGAGTTTACATCCAGTTAGCATTTTGAACATTAGCTAATCAACGATAAATGCTAAAGATTCTTTTTAAATGAGAGCGTAGATTCTGGAGCACAGGATAAAGGCAGCAGGGAAAAGTACTGGTTTGTTTTGCTGCCATGAGCCAGCTCAATTTGACACCATGGCATTCATAAGTAAGCTCTTAGAGTTAGCTAATGCATGCTCAATTGTTTGTTTTCCCATAGCTTAAAATGGATTTCCAGCCATGATCTCTATTTTTTTTCTATTCTGTGCATGTTCTCTAATATGCTGGCTTATTTTGTTGTTCACTTTAGTGGGCTCACATATATCACATTAAGGACTTGTATACACAGTTAGTCTGTGGCAAGCTGGGGTGTGACTCTACCCCACACGAGCCTGCCACATGCTAGCTGTTCACACGAACCCTGCTGACATGCATGAACAGTTCATTCGTTTGCTTTGATCTAGACCTTTTTCATAGAGGACTAGATCAAAGTAAACTAGCATAGTGTTAACATGCTTCAGCCTGGGCCACATGGACAGTTAGTCTGAAGCAGGCTAGTGCAGGGTAAATTCACCCCCCAACTTGCAGCAGTCTAAATGTTCATAAAGACAAGCTCTTAGTGCAAGGTAAGTAGGGTGAAAATCTAGCTTGCACCAGTGTGCCATACACTAACTGTCTGTACGGAACCTGCTACCACATACTAAAAGTTCCATAGTACATTTTGACCTACTACACTTTGTAGATTGACACTCCATCTTGCTGTGCACTAAATGCCAACTGTAGGCCATCTCATGCACGTCAGCTTGAATTGCTAAAATTTCCAGGTGTTCTTAGCAGAGAGTCCAAACATCAAATGGGAATGGAAACTAAACTATCCGGGAGGTGGCCAGGTCATGGTACAAAAATGCTGAGGGGTTTGCACTGCCAATTCTGGATCTATTCTGGGGATAGAGGGCTTCCATCTACAAGGCCTTCCACCTAATACCCTTTATCATCACAAAGGGACAGGGGCGGCTCTAGGCACCAGCAAAGCAAGCAGCTGCTTGGGGCAGCCCATTTGCAGTGGCGGCAGCTAGCAGGGATCAAGCCTGGGAGCTGAGAACGAACAGGGGGCCCTGGGAGCTGTAGTTCCTTTGTTAGCTCCCTGCCTATAGAACCAGCCCTGGAGCAGGGAAAGAACTACATTTCCCAGCATTCCCTTGGCCACCACCAACAGGAAAGGGGGGGAGGGAGTATGGTAGCTGAAACCTCATGCTGCAGCTTGCTGTGAATGGAGAGCTCACTGCTAGAGCAGGGAGGCACTGTGAATGGGGAACAAGTGTGCCCAAGGAATAGAAGGCTTTGGCCCAGATATCCCCTTCAGAAGACATCCCCAGACTGGCTTAGGGATACTGGTGTGACCTCACCTTGCAGCCCCCAAAGAAGGAATTGGGTGGACTAAATGGACAGTGCCCCTCTCTATCTGAAGCCTAGCAAGGGAGATATGTGGATCCCAATAGAATTTAAAATGAAAAGTAAGAGAGGGGAGGCTCTGGGCCTGGGCAGCTTTAGATACAGTACCAGGTACTTAGGAGGATTTCCACTTCTGAGCCATGGAAGCAGAAATTGACTTTTCCTTTCCAGATTTAGCTAATATTCAGAAAGGGGATCTAGCACCTGCCTTCCAGATTTGAACACCTCAAAATTCAGGAGTGTTCAAGCTCAATTTGGGAAGCTGTTACTTCATTTCTCCCAAATCAAATATACTGATCTACTGTAATTTTCTGTAGAAAAAGTAGATAAAATTGAGCAAGAAATGCTTCCCAGTGTTTTTTTAGGACTGGAATTGCTATTTTCAACAGCCATTGCTTTTTTTTTTTTTAGTTGTTTAAAAGGAAGACAGTGACATTGCATTGGCAAATTCCCCATAGAAACAAAGAGTGGAACAAAAGAATAATAAAGGTACCTTGACTTTTCCTCATTTATGGAGGGCAGTCTTATAATATGCATCCAGATATCCTCCAATCACACAAGCTGAAAACTGTTCCAGTTTACTGCAGTTCTGTAACCATATGGGAACCAATCCTGTCTGTATTCTGTGCACATCCAAAATTCCTGCTGAATGAGCTGCCCTGGGAGCAAGTCACCAGTGACCCAGGGCTGGGGCAGAAGGAGGTACAGGTGGGGGAGGAGGGGGAAGAACCCAGGGCTGGGGCGGCAGGGGGTGGGCGTGCACTGGTGGGGGGGGGGAAGAGGGGTGCCCAGAGCTGATGCAGCACAGGGTGTGTGTGAGCCCAGGCCTGGGGTACCAGGGGGTACGGATGGGAGGGAGAGCCCAGGGCTGGGGCAGCAGTGGGGTGCGGGAAGGGGGAGGCCCAGAGCTGGGGCAGCAGGGGGTGCAAGTATGGGGGGGAGAGCCCAGGGCTGGGGCAGCAGGGGGGTGCAGGGGGGGGGAGCCCAGGGCTGGGGGCAACCACATTTTATTTTGCTTGGGGCGGCAAAAAACCTAGAGCCGGCCCTGCAAAGAGACTAACCCAATGCCCATTGAAGTCAATGGGAATACTCTCACTGGCTTCAGTAGACATTGGATCAGGCCCTACATTAACAAAATTAAAAGCAAAGAACAGATACAACCCCCGCACATACACACAGTCTTGCATGACCTGCAGTGAGATAGGAATGGCTTCCAAGTTTCTGCTTTTCCTTGGCACTCTTATATATGGAGACAGTGGTTGGAGTATACCACTGCATCAGTAAGTTTCTCTGGTATACACACAAGCACATGCAAAGAGTTGGGTTGGGTTAAAAAAAAAATCTAGATAACCCCTCTCTATCCCACTCATGGAACTCCACAAATTCCAGGAGACAGAGGTTTGAGAAAGATAGACTGAAACAAAAGTAACATGGACATGAATTTCATCTCCTTGTCAACTTTCTTTTGGTGCCATTTCTTTATTGACTTTCCCTAATTTAAACTATTCACTGAATAGGAGAAAGTAATAAAATAACTGAATTTTTCTCCACTGTTCAAATGTAGTTAGGTACAATCCTGTCAAGGGATAGTCAAGTTTGACAATTTAAAGAATACTTTTGTGAATACTTGAAGATAGACAGAAAGGTGTAGAGAAATAGCCTCTATTTATTTATTTGTTTGCCTTTTCTGAGTCTTATTTTAACTCCGAGCATTCTTATTTCAGTGCACATTTTCGATAAACTTAGTGACATGGATTTACAAGTGAAGATTATTTTTCATCTTGTGTCTAACATCAGAGGATGTTCTGAGAAATCACATTACAGTTTTCAGCTTATGATTTGTATATATATATATATATATATATATATATATATAAAAATATAATTCTGAACTCAAATCAGTGGCAACATAACATATATTTGTGATTAATCTTTGATAATAATCCCTTTCCCCCTCCTTCAGCCCCTGGAAATTGCTTTTGAATCTATCTATATGATATGACTTGTCACTACTGTTACTGCTTTTTTCCTGATATCTAGGAGAGAAAATGATGCAACTTTAGTTCTAGCTCCAAGACTCTTTCCCCTTAATTTCAAGTCCAAATGAATGTGTTTCATATTGGCTCAGATTCTCAGATGCAGCCAATAGGCACTGTGCTCAGATGAGGGGACATGAAAAAGCCATTGGTGGCTTCCTAATTTAGGGACCTCATTTACACAGGTCCAGTTCCTGTCCTTATGCTAGTTGGCTATGACCTCAAGTAGTTAGTATGGCAACTGGGGATTGTTGGAATGCAATGGAGTTCTGGCCATTCTATTTTCCTCCTAGCCATGGTTCCAACACTGCCCCTCACCCCTTGTCTGGAAGACCAGTAAGTGAGAGGGGTGTAGTAGGAGTCATCTATCCTTGGTTTACACCACTTGAAAATCCCCCACAACAGGGAAATCCCCTGCTAGATGGATATACTGGCTTCATGCCCTTTTTGTGCCCATGAAACACAGGAGAAAATTGGGCCTATAACTTTTACAAGGACAAATATTTTATAACTTTAATAAGCTTCACAGTGAATGCCTTCTAGTCAGTTTCATAAGAATGGCCATACTGGTCCAGGCCAAAGGTCCAGCCAGCCCAGTATCCTGTCTGCCGACAGTGGCCAATGCCAGGTGCCCCAGAGGGAGTGAACGTAACAGGTAATGATCAATGATCTCTCTCTTATAAAATGGAAAAAATAAACAGCTTCTGTTGTCCTCTGTCTATTCCATGAAAGCTCCACTGATAATAGAGACACTTTTTTTTTGTAAAGCATGCTTATAAAAAAATAAAAGAGACAGCTGCAGCGGCACAGGAGCCAGCAAACAGAGCTGTAAACAGGGGAGTTTCAGTGGGAGTTTGCAAGGGGAGTTTGCGGGGGAGACTAAGGCCTGGTCTACACTAGGAGTTTATGTCAAATTTAGCAGCGTTAATTCGACTTAACCGTGCACCCGTCCACACCAGGAAGCTAATTAGTTCGACCTAGAGGGCTCTTTAGTTCGAATTCTGTACTCCTCCCCGACGAGGGGAGTAGCACTAAATTCGACATGGCTATGTCGAATTAGGCTATGTGTGGACGGAAATCGACCTTAGTAGCTCCGGGAGCGATCCCACAGTGCACCACTCTGTTGACGCTCTGGACAGCAGTCCGAGCTTGGATGTTCTGACCAGCCACACAGGAAATGCCCAGGGAAAATTTGACACGCTCCGGCGCCTTGTGGATGTTCTGCAGGACCGCAGGCAGGAGGACAGAGCCCCCCTGCACTGTATCTGCAACCACCCTCCCCCGTCACAAAGTCCCAAACCCCCCTCACCCAAGGTAACAAGAAGGAGGGGCGACAGGGGCCGTGAAAACTGTCACTGCACCTCTGCAGAGTGCACAAATACAAGAAGGATCTCATTCCCTAAATGTTGAGAAGTCCTTCCCTTCCTGGCTCACTGAAGCCCCAATCCCAGTTTGATCCCCTAACTGTGTAGTTGATTATTAAAAGTGGTTTGCTGTTAATTACTATTTCCGTCAAGTTTTTCTACAGAAGACTGTCTGGGGGGGGGAAGGGGGTTGTTAATTGCATAGGACAATCACCTTTACCAGGGTACAGACATGGGAGCAGGATCAACAGCAGGTCACACACACAGTGCAGTCAGTAGGCACCCTGGTCGGTCTGGGAGGTGTTTTCCATGTTCTGTGTGGGTGGGGGGTACGTGACTTTGTGGCATGGGAGGGCGGTTACAGAACTTATGCAGCGGTCCTTGTCCCAGACCACAGAGCCACGCAGCAGGGGAATCTGTAACCGTCCTCCCCCGCCACAAGGTCACATAGCCCCCGCACACAGAGTCCTGAAAAGGAGGGATGGCAGGCTCCGTTGAAACAACCAGTCCGGCACTGCAGACTGCTCTAGGAGCAGGAGCCTATCATTCCTCGAGTGTAGAAGCGGTGTTAACATCACTGCACACCCTACCCACCACAGTCTGCGTCCCAGTTTCAACCCTTTAACGCGAATTCATTAATAAAGAAAACGTTAATTAACAATGTTCTATTAACTTTATTTTTAAACGTGTGTTGGAAGGGGGGAAACATGGTGAACGGGGTATGTAACCGCAGAAGAAAGTCAACAGTAACTGAAGCAGGGGCAGGTTCAGCTTCTCTATAAAGAAACTGAACAGTCACAGGTTACCCTGCTCCCTGAGGAACCTAGCTTTCAAAGCCTCCCGGATGCACAGCGCTTCCCGCTGGGCTCTTCTAATTGCACGGCTGTCTGGCTGAGCGTAATCAGCAGCCAGGCGATTTGCCTCAACCTCCCATCCCGCCATAAAGGTCTCCCCCTTGCTCTCACAGAGATTGTAGAGCACACAGCAAGCTGCAATAACAATGGGGATATTGGTTTCGCTGAGATCCGAGCGAGTCAGTAAGCTCCTCCATCTCCCCTTGAGACGTCCGAAAGCACGTTGAATGATGACAGTTACCCAAGACCACCCTCGACACATTTTTCCCCCCAGCATACATTGTGGGGAAATCCCAGAATTCAAATGGGCAGCGGGGACTGCAGGAACTGTGGGATAGCTTCCCACAGTGCACCGCTTCCAATGTCGACGCTTGCCCCGTTAGTGTGGACTCACAAAGTCAAATTAGTGTCCTTAGTGTGGACACACAAATTCGACTTTGTAAGGTCGATTCCACAAATTCGAATTAAGTTAAATCGAACTAATCTGGTAGTGTAGACATACCCTAAGAAAGCTAGGCAGAGGAATAGACAGGCCAGTGAAGGGTGGTGTTCTGGTGCCCATTGGAGGTTTGTTTTGCTGTAGGTGGTGGTGGTTTGCTTTGGTTTCCTGGACTAACAGGTTTTAGGTGGGAAGGCTATGACCGATAGAGGCATCAGTGGAAGACACAATGAGGATGACTGGATGTGGAAGCTGCGGTATGTACATTATCCTGGAACAGGTACCTGATAAGAGTTTTGTCTGCATGAAGTGCCGCCTGATATAGCTGATGGAAGAAAAGATCTGAGAATTGGAGATGCAGGTGTAAACTCTGGTTGAGTTTAGAAAGGGGTTTGAGCAGATGATGGAGCAGAGACATGAGGAGGCTGAAGGGAAAAGCTCAAACTTGCAGATGGAAGCAGGACCAAAGAATTCTGAGGGGAGACTGCTGGGTGAGGAAAGTGGTGGTGAAAGCATGTGACTAAGAGAACCAGGCAGAGGAAAAGACGGGCCAGTGAAGGAGAAATAGAGCTCAGGAACAGGTTTGCAGAGTTGGAAAATGAAGAAGGGGCACAGCAGGTGGCTGCTGAAGGTGAGAGGGCAAGGAAGAAGAGAAGAGCAGCTAGTCCTATAAGAAGAGGGGAAGAGTCAATGGAGACAACACCACCAAATATGAGCCCCAGGAGGATACGGGATGGGTTGCGGAGGATTGCAAGGGACAATAGAAATTGAGAGGACTTGCAGCCAGAGGGAACAGGGGTTAGACCAGAGAATCACACCATCACCAGGAAACGGCAGGTCTATATGATTGGGGACTCCTTACTGAGAAGAATAGACAGGCCTGTAACTAGAGCTGATCCGGAGAACAGAAGGGTGTGCTGTCTGCCGGGTGCTAAGATACGGGATGTGGACCTGAGGCTGAAAAGGATCCTAACAGGAGCGGAAAAGAATCAGCTGACTGTCCTTCATTTGGGAACAAATGATATGGCTAGATTCTCGCTGGAATTAAAGCTAAGACTGGGTGCTGGAATGTGAGACCCAAGTGGGACATTGGGAAACGGCATCAAATAGTCAGAGAAATGACTCAGTTCAATATTAGTATTATTGGAGTGCGAAAAATTAGATGGACTGGCTGAGGTAGACTTAATTCAGATGGTATCATGGTGCTCTATTCAGGAAGGCAAGAGGATATTCATGTATGGGAAATTGGAACCCTCCTCGGTTAAAAAGGCAACACAAGCTCTACAAGAATGGGTAACAATTGACTCACAAATTATAAGAGCACATTTTGTTACAAATCATGCTAAAGCAACTATCATTCAGTGTTACATACCTACCAGTGATCATGCTGAGCAAGCAAAAGATGTATTCTATGATAAGTTGCAAGCCATACTAAATCAGGTTTGTGTTTATGATATTGTTCTGGTTTTGGAGATATGAATGCCCAAGCTGGTAGTGACAATCTTGGATATGAAAATTTCATGGCTAGACACAGAATTGAGGGATGGATGGAGAATGGTGAAAGATTCATCAAGCTGTACAGCGTGCATAGACTCTGTATCAGGGGATACTCTTCCCTCTTCACAGGAAACACAGACTAACATGGAAGTCAAGTAATGGAATTACTGAGAAACAATTGGATTATATTGCCATATGTGATCTTTTACAAGTAGTGATATAGCAAAAGACCACTATCTTGCCACTGGAACAGTTAGAGTAAAGCTAAAAAGGTAAGCTAACAAGAAAAGAGAAATGGTATTTGATGTGAAGAAATGGCCTCAACTGGGATTCTGGAGGGATTTTAAAATCTAGCTCTCAAACAGATTTCAAGAGCGATGGGTAATGAATGATGATAGAGGAACAATGGATACACTTTAGAGATGTTTGCTGGGAAGCTTCCACAACTTCACTTGAACCAAGAGGATCAAGGGAAGAATAGTGCATACAGCCAAGCACATGGAGATGGAGGAAAGAAAAGCCCAAAAATCGGCAAAGCACCCTGGTCAAGATGAGATCATTGCTGAAATGCATAAAGCTGGCAAGGATGTGGTAGTATCTGAACCACATAAGCTTTATAATATAGTTTAGGAGAAAGGACTCTGCTCAGAGGATTGGAAGCAAGGTGTGATCTATAAATTACTGAAGAAAGGCAACCAACTGGCATGTGGTAGCTGGCAAGGAATGACAACTGGCAAGGAATGAAAGGAATACTTTCAGTACCTGGACAAATGTTCTGCAGTACACTGTTGAACAGAATCAAACAGATCATAGATGAAAACTGTGTAAAGAGAAAGCAGGCTTTAGATCAAAAAGAGCATGTGTAGATCTCACATCTTTGCCGTGAAATGCTTTTTTGAGAGAGGGCTTGCTTACCAGAGAACATTAGTCTTGAACTTCATAGATTTCATCAATCTTTTGGCGACATTCGCAGAAAATCACTAGGGGCATCTTGCAAGATTATGGGCTTCATAGAAAGATAGTGTCACTGGTCAATATACTGTATGAAGGTTCAAAATGCTGTGTAAAGACAGAAAGTGGAGAGACTGATCGGTTTGATATCATCACTGGAGTGTGACAGGGTTGCATTTTATCACCTCCCACTTCTTTTCTGCATTGTGATAAATTATGTGATGTGAAGAGTAACATCAAAGGAAGATACAGGAATTTTGTGGAGTAGAGGAAAACTTCAAGATCTTGGACTTCGCAGATGACATTGTTCTGTGACACAGATCATGATGCCATGAAAAAACCCCATGAGTTTGTATATCTTGGAAGCACAACCAGTAGTGATGACCAACTCCATGAGATGGAAGCAAGAATTCGGAAGGCAAGTGGCACTTTTTCAAGATTGGCAAATAGTTGGAAAAATAAATAGACTCACAAAAGAAATAAGATAAAGTTATACAATGTCATCATGATACCAAATTGTTATATACTTCGGAAACTTGGCAAATTTGTGAAGCTCACAACAGGAAACTTAACACATTCAATCAGAGATACTTGCAGAGAATACTCAGTGTCTGCTGCAGAGATAAAGTAACTAATGCTGATGTGTTACAAAGGAATGGCCAACGGACTGTGGAGAAAATGATTTGAGAAAGAAGGCTGAAGTGGTTTGGGCATGTTGTATGGATATAAAAAAAAACCCCACAACCCAGACAAAACATATTCCCAAACAAGCCATTATCTGGCTAATGCTTGGTGGAAAACGGAAAAGAGGAGGACAACAGAGGACTTAAGAAAACCATTGAAAAAGGTGTTGATGTCATGGAAACAGACTATAAAGAAGCAAGAAACATGCCACTAAACAGATGGAGATGGAAAAACTGGATTGCCTTATGTATCATAAGGCGTGAGAGCAGCTAATCTAAATAATCTGCCTCCTAAAGGTTAAAATGTAAATAGAGAAGAAAATGTCTTCCCATTTTACAGTTCAGGAACTGAAGTATGGCGAGGTTAAGTGCCTGGCCCAAGATCACATAAGATGTCTGTGGCAGAACTGGAGATCATGCCCAATTCTCCTGAGGCTCAGTCCAGTGTTTTAGCTACAGGAACATCTTTCCTAGGCCGACCTTGCTGTTACAAAGTCCATCCATTTGAACAGGCACGTGCAAAGGACTGAGGTCATGAAGGGTGGGTTTTGTTTTGGGGCTTAGGGGAATTTGAAGAGTGGATACATTTCTATTTATAATATGTATAGCTGGCTGGTGGTTTGTGTATAAGAGGCAGGTGTGAAGGGAAATGTGTTATTTTGGTCTGGTAATATTGGTGCCTAAGCTCAGAATAGGCATTCTTTTCTGTTAATTTATTTAAATCCAAATAAACAAACAAAAGGCAGAAATTCCCCAAGCTGTGTTCCATCACTAATGGCCAAGCTTGTGATATCACACAAAAGCTGGACCTATTCAAATGATGGCATTCAAGACTACAGGGGTCACTCGTTTGAAAGGAGTTCAAGACAAACAAAATACCTGACCTAACCATGAACCTGAAATGCCATTTTGTTTGGAAGCCCAATGGCTTCTGATGTGGTTTGGTTTAACTTTTTTTTTTCCTTCCCTTTTTTTAAGAACTCTTGAGAAAGAAGCTAATACAGAACTGACCTATGGAATGTTATGTCTGAACCCTCTGGGAAGGAGCTAGGATGTATTATTGCTGTAGCTTTTTCTTTTTAATCTTGAAAGTGATTTAGGAGCTAATAACGCTGGCTACTAAATACCAATACTGCGGATACTATGCAAGATTTTACAAGGATTTTTGCCAACTTTCCTCAGCCCAGAGCTGCAGTACCCCTTTTATTCCAGTCCTGGGCCCTCCAGCAATCCTGTCAATATACCTCAGTCCCGATCTGCAATATTCACAAGGAGAAAACTATCCAACTCATTTAAGTGATGACCTAACCTAGGATTTGAACCTACTTGCTGACAATTAAAAAGCTAATTCACTAGCCCACCATGCTATCTACCATGGTCTAACAGTGTGAACATCAGAAAGTATTAAAAGCCAGAGATAATTTGGCAGCGCACACCTTAAATGCATACATTAAAACATAATCAAGCTGTGGTATTGAAATATAAATACAGTGCGGCCCACTTAAAATGGATGTGTACATTCAGCAAAATCCAAGCAATTCTAGTTTCTAAAGCAAATCCATTGAGACCAGGGCTTGTGCTGTTGGTTAAGCCTTACTGAAAATTGTTTTCTGGACCCTTTCCCTGCTTTTTCTCCTTCTTGCCCAGCACACATTTGCTTCTTTCTCTCTGGCCACTTAAATTGGACATCAGCTAAAACAGACTAAACAGGATTTCTCCGATAAGTCTGTTCTAAGCAGCTTGCACTGAATCCTAATGCACAATTCACAGTGTTCATTACTACTTGAATTATGTTACTATATTTGGTATTACCCTGAAATTGTACAGGGAGCATCGGAGCCTATAAAAATGTGCTTGAGCTAAAAGAAGAAGTGGAGGGACCTGCTTTTTGACAGAATAAACATGCAGGCTATCTAGGCCTCGTTCAATTTGAAGCATTGTATATTTTAACAAAAAGCTCATTCTGGGCTGCTTACATCTCTATGGGGATTAAGCCACCAAAAGGCTGCATTGGCCTTGTAGAAATCTGCGCATGAGGATTTCAAGAGGTATCCCTTAGGGCAGCATTTCTCGTTATAAAGGTATCAGCAACATTCCTGCAATACCGTATAAAGCTGTTTAATGAGTTTGAAAACTCTTTCAGGGGAAAACACAAAGCTTTATACAGATTTCAGCAAAGCAACTGTACCACGTTCTGGTTACCTATACACAGGTTTTAAAATAGCTTGATTTAGGGAGGTAGGAGATGAAAGGCTTGATCCAATGCCCATCAAAGTCAATGGAAAGAGTGTCATTGGCTTCAGTGGGCTTTGAATTAACCCTTAAAACAGGACAAGTTGAACACTGAACAAACAGCCTTTCTCCATCCTTTAGCCATCTAGTACATTACAGCTGATGTCAGAGGTGAACCTTTTTATTTTTATTTTAACTCAGATGTTTTGACAGAAGCTGTTTCTACGGTAAGAGGGGGTCCATTGAGTTTTCCTTCCATCTTCACATTTAATATAACCATCAAGAATATTTGTGTGTGCGTGTGTCTTAAGTTTGCTGACCAGTTTCATCACCTAATAGGGAACAAGTTGAGGGCCTGGGGATTAAATCCCACTGCTTTCATTTTGTCTTTGAAAGAATGATGTGTGTGTGATGGTGTTTTTTTAAGCTGATAGAAGCTACAAATCTTGTAAAGCAGCCATGCACTGAATAAACTACCCACCATGCAGGCTTGATGAATTTACAGGACACAGGTGTTGTGCAATTCAACTATGAGATCTGGTTACTGTTTGTCAAATTTGCTTTCCAGTTCAAAGCACAAACAGCAATTTCTCTGCTTCTAGGCTCAAGGAAAACAGATATTTCTCTCCACGTGGCTGTGGTCTGTAATTGCTGTTAGCACTAATAGGTGTTAAATATGGGCAGCAAGGGTGACATTCAGGGCAAGATAGTCTACTTCATTTAAGCTCTGTTGCTGGGCTGCTTGGGGAGCCATTGTCACAGAGGCTGCACACAGAAGCTACTTTACTCTGCCTAATAGAATGGGGGCTTCTATTACACCCTGTCCCAGATTAGCATGGATGGTAACACCAGCAGTGAGCTGTGCATGTGTGGAGGGGGTCAATTATGAGATGTGCCTCTATGCAGATCCAGTGGCTCTGACACCCTGTAGAAGTGGTACAGAAAAATAGAGGCTATATGTATTGCAGGGTAGAGTAGCAGCCAGTCTGCTACAAGCCAGAACTCTGAGTCTGGGTGTTGGGGCTGGTTTAGCCAGCAACTTTGGCTATATCGATCTTGAGTGTTGCTAAGGTGCCTAGCACCCTAATATCTAACTGAGTGAAGTGCATGTCACCCCAGGAGACTATTCCCCCAAGTATTAGGACATCAATGGGGCAGCATGATTTTTATAGATGTTACTAATGTCTTAAGTACCTGAGGTTTGATTGCAGCTTGGAATGCATGTAGTGCAATTATACCTTATTGAAGGGCTGGCCAAATTTTAAGTACTTTTGGGCAAACAATCTGATAGGTGTGCAATGAAGGGCCACATCCCATTCAGCAGAAGGCAGATGGAGACAGAAAAGGTAGTAGTAACAATGGGTACACAAATGAAGAATGAAAACAGAGATTGTCAAGAAAAAGAAAGAAACCAGTTTACCTCTCCACCTGCAGGAGGGAAAAAGCACAAACCATGTGTTTTAACTTAATACCTGGAGCACTGGAAAAAGAATTCTGCTGAGTTTCCTTCTCCATGGACATTGGCTATGCTACCACAGTTAACATGAGAGCACTCAAGAAGGAGTTTCACCTACTCTCCCCTTAAACATGCTATTTGTCTGGGTACTTAGATTGCCCTTCATCACCCCACAATCCTTAATGGAGTTTATCCTCAAAACTCCTCTCAGAGGTAGGGATATAGGACTGAGACACAGGGTAGATTAAAAGACTTTCTCAAGGTAACCCAGGAAGTCTGTGGCTGAGCCAAGAATGGAACTTAAGTATTCTGAATGCTAGACAACTATCCTATCTGCTCGACCATCCTGCCTATGCTGACATCTTGTGCCATGGCTGCAGTTTGTGAGTGATTTATTGTGTTAAATCCTGAGATGGGTCTAAACACAAAATTAGGGTCCACTCCAAAATTCAGGAGTTTTCAGATCTAGGATTTCCTCCAGTCATTATAAATTGTGAAAACATTTACAAAACA
This sequence comes from Mauremys mutica, assembly GCF_020497125.1. NCBI lineage: Eukaryota > Metazoa > Chordata > Testudines > Geoemydidae > Mauremys > Mauremys mutica. The sequence goes on along the minus strand of NC_059072.1, from coordinate 106,624,293 downwards.
AATTCAGAATCCCTCCCCACCACAGAGTTTAGTGGTGTTTGAATCTATTGGCTTTGGTCAGGCCTAAGTTCTAGTTATACCACAAAACAACACCAATCAGCTGGGGTAATATAACTACAGCCTTTTGACCCACTAGAACAACATCATATGATTTCAACATGCTAAAGAAATGTTATGTTTTTTTCTTCATTGTAACCAGAAACCTCTCACAAATTTGGGGAAGAAAATCTCTTTTAAATTAATCAATACCCCAGCTTCTTCTTGATGTTGAAATGTACAGACCTTCTTCAAGGATTGGCAGGAAGGACATAACCCACTTACACTCTCCTCTCTTTGAGCAGAGCAAAAGCCACAGCTGCAAGCCCTAAGCCTAGGGATTGTCAGCGTAGCAGGGCTGGACCAGCTGTCATAAATTAAGCAATTACCCACCACCCTATAAGAGTGAGGGGCCAGAGAGTAGAGGCCTTAAAAAAATAAAAATAAAAATGGCTTCATAGGGAAGGGTGGTTTGGGTGCTTAGAGAGGAAAGATTCTGGTCTATTATTTTCCTATTTAAATGAAAATGGTTTCTTAGAACTATAGCTAAATAGGGAGGCAAAACCACTAGGTATTTGTTAGGATTATTTATACTACATTCCTGAAAAGTGTATTAAATATGCTTATATAGTGCAGTATTTGGGCTGTGTAAACTGAAAGAGAGCTGTCTAGGGTATCCTTCCCTGATATGTACTTGGCGCAATCAGGCCAATTCTAAGGGGCAAAAAAGACCCAAACAAAAAAAACCCCTGTGTTCTACTGAAGTGTTTGTAGAAGCCTTGGAGAGGAGTCCTTTCTATCAAGAATGACTCATCAGTATACAGAGCTGATGTAGGGAGAAACAGAAGTATTCAGATACTATATAGAGTCCTTCTATTAAAAGAAGGGAAATCATCCTAATTACCTGTTAATTTTGATAGAATTCCAAGAAAGGCTGCCTGTAAACATCTAGGAGCCCTTCAGTATATAATTGTGATAATAGTTCTCCTAACATACACCTCTGCAACTAGCACTTTTCCTCAGCCTTTTCCAATTTACTTATGGAGATCAAAGTTGGCAGAGGGAAACAGAAAAAGTGGCAGTTGTTCTAGGGGTCTCTCTGGTATAGATCAAAGAAGAATGAGCAAAATACAACACAGTCATTGAGAAAAGGCAGATTCACCTGTGAGGCAAAATATCCATAGGCCTCCTGCATCTGCATTCTGATCTCTACTTCTGCCCTACATATGTGACCTACCAACTTCCCCTTATTATCAGAGATTTCACAAACATCCCATCAGAAACCAACAACTTTCAAGCCCAGGAAAGCTGGTCTGTAGAGACTAACATTCTGGTGTGCAGCTCAGATCAGTGAGGGGTCATCACTGCCTGCCCCACAAACTTGGGTGCCTCACAATGTTTTGCTGTTGTAGATCCCAACCTGGGTTACCCACAAACAACCAAGCAGCATGCAGGTCACACCCTGAGTGTCTGCATATAGCTACAGTCCTGGCCTAGCTGCTCTGAGCCCAGCAGCCTGTCAGCAACACACAGCCATGCTCTGGCTTCCACCAGCCTTGGTTACTACTTAAAGGGTGATCCCAAAACACTCCTAGTCCTGAATCTTCCTAAAAATGTATGTTTTGCACAGTCCAGCCTCTTCTTGGGCAGTTCAGTTCTTAAAGGCCTGTTGCCCCTGGAAGGGGTCCAAATGCAACTGTTTGCTACTTTAACTGGTGTTACCAAACAGTTCAGTTTAAACACAGAACTGGATTAGTTTAGATTAAAAAATAAAACAAATTTTGCTTAATTACAAAGTTTAAGTGAGTACAAATATTAGTCAGAAATGGTCACAAAAGAAATAAAACAAAAGGCTTTCTAGTAGATAAAACTTAACAAGCTAGACTTAGTTCATGGTAAAATCCTTTCCACAGTTCCCAGCAATATGTCTGACCCCCAAAGTCAGAATCCCTCCCCAAAGTCAAAGGGCTGGTTCCTTTGTCTTCTTTGGGGGGAAGAGAACATAGGGTGTTTTTGCCCTTCACTTTCATAGTCCAGTCACCTTTTGAAATACATTTTCCTGAAGGTTACCCCTAGATAAAGTTCATTCAGGCTGTGAGGACGGAGACAAAGAGGTTCCATGCTGCTTGCTAAAATGCAGATCCATCTGTTCCTGCCCTGCTTTTTTGCCAAAGAATGGCCACTTGTTGGGTGATTGCCAACCAACTTGGGCACCTGGCTGGAGTCGTCAGCTTCTCCTTTGTCTTTGAGGAACAGGTTTACAACCTCCCCCACCCCCCAACTTGTTTTGGGTAAACACATTCTAGGCAGAATTTCATCTTATGTTAATAAATCTTAACACACATTTCTTACATTATACAAGAATATTTATCTGTTATTAGCTTTCAAATGATACCTTTTGCACAAGATTATTGCAATACTGTGCACAAGATTATTGCAATACTGGTATATTTTGCACAAGATTATTGCAATACTGTGCTGGGTGTGAATACAGGGTGTTTTTGTTCAGACGTAAACACATGTACAGGCAGAGAACCAGGCTTTATCCCCACCAAAGGAAACAGGCATATCTGGAGATGTTGCACCTTAGCACAGCATCCCACCAAAACACTGGCACAGCTTCAATGGGATTGTCAACACGAATGAAAAGAAACTTCTCAATATGCATAAGAGCCTTGGTCTATACACCCGCAATGGGGAAAACAGGAGGGAACTGCCTAGGCAAATTGCCCTTTCCTGAGTTAATGATAAATAATGTAATTGATTATCCCATAATGGATCTAGAGTTCAGTAACATGAGTACCAATAGTCAAACCCCAGTAATTCTTATTACACCATAGTTAATTGGTCCTGTCACTAAACCAATCATACTGAATGCCAGTGAATAACAAAACACCACAGAACTTCTATGGACTACTCATCAAACATATCTGGGGACAATATTGGGGAAAAAAATGAGAGCCTTGAAAACCACTATTACTGAAAATTTAATTAATGTTTTAAAATTAACACCATGGCTAAACAGCCACAAAGGACTTCTAAAGAATCCTCATCTGAGAAACAAAACAATTGCTAGCCATACAACAAGAAAAAGGAGATTTCAGCTCAAAGGGAAGGAAAAGGAAACAAAAATGGCTTGATAGAGGCTGAAAAAAGTGAGGGAACTCTGCAACTGAAAATAGACACACATATGACATTAACTTTGTATAGCTGAGCATAAAACCCTGTAGAACTCAAACCAGTACTCCAGTAGAAAAAAAATCAGACCACATGAAAGGAAAAATTAAGCACAAAGATACTATAGACACCAATTCCTTCTGGCAAAGGTGGAAATAATTTAAAGTAAACAAGGAAACAACTAGTCATCCAAAATGGAAAACTATGGAAAGAACACTAAAAACTTGGATATCTGACAGAACAACAAAACATTATATATATATTACAAAAAAATTACTCTTGAAGACTTAGTAAAAACTATCAACCCACTTGGATGCTCTTATAACAATGCAGGAATTGAGTGAGTTTCTGAAAGTTCTCCAGCCCAGTAAATCATGTGTCCCAGATAATATCTCAGACAAAGTGCTGAAACACTGCTCCGAAAGTTTTACAAAAGTTTTCTGGATGCAATTTAAGCTAGTCCTCTGATCTGGACACAAGATGGATTGATTACCCCAATATACAAAAGTAGAGATGTCCTTATGCTCAAGAGCTACTAAATATCTGGGTTAAAAGCAACATCAGCAAACCATCGTGTAACCCCTCAATAAAAGAATAGTACATAGTATGGCATCTCCATAGTCCATAAAAGCCAAATTGGCTTCTTCCTTGAGAAAAGAACCACTGACCACATCTTTACCTTACTGATCTCAAATTACTACAAAATGGAATAGTGGGAACCCCAGACCAGCAGTAGGATGAGCCGCTCAGCCTGCTGCTGGTCTGGGGTTCTGGCCGCTGGCCCTGCTCAGCCTGCTGCTGGCTTAGATGGATGGCACCTGGGCCGGCCACGGGTTGAACGGGACTGGCGGCCGGGACCCTGGCTGGCAGAGGCCGGCGGACGGAACCCCAGACTGGCAGCAGGATGAGCTGCTCAGCCCACTGCCGGTCTGGGGTTCCATCTGCTGCCTGAGCTGCTGGTCTGGCATGGTATGGAATGGCTGCCATATGAGGGGAGATTAATAAGACTGGGACTTTTCATCTTGGAAAAGAGTTGACTAAGGGGGGATAAGATAGACATCTATAAAATCATGACTGGTGTGGAGAAAGTAAATAAGGAAGTGTTATTTACTTCTTCTCATAACACAAGAACTAGGGGTCACCAAATGAAATTAACAGGAAACAGGTTTAAAACAAACAAAAGGAAGTATTTTTTCACACAATGCACATTCAATCTGTGGAACTTCATGGAGGATAGGTCCATCCTGGCTAAAAGCCATTGATGGCTATTAGCCAGGATGGACAGGTATAGTGTCCCTACCCTCTCTTTGCCAGAAGCTGGGAATGGGTGATGGGATGGATCCACTTGATGATTACCTGTTCTGTTACATAAGAACATAAGACCATAAGAGAGGCCGTACCGGGTCAGACCAAAGGTCCATCTAGCCCAGTATCTGTCTACCGACAGTGGCCAATGCCAGGTGCCCCTGAGGGAGTGAACCTAACAGGCAATGATCAAGTGATCTCTCTCCTGCCATCCATCTCCAAACTCTGACGAACAGAGGCTAGGGACACCATTCTTACCCATCCTGGCTAATAGCCATTTATGGACTTAGCCACCATGAATTTATCCAGTCCCCTTTTAAACATTGTTATAGTCCTAGCCTTCACAACCTCCTCAGGTAAGGAGTTCCACAAGTTGACTGTGCGCTGCGTGAAGAAGAACTTCCTTTTATTTGTTTTAAATCTGCTGCCTATTAATTTCATTTGGTGACCCCTAGTTCTTGTATTATGGAAATAAGTAAATAACTTTTCCTTATCCACTTTCTCAACATCACTCATGATTTTATATACCTCTATCATATCCCCCCTTAGTCTTCTCTTTTCCAAACTGAAGAGTCGTAGCCTCTTTAATCTTTCCTCATATGGGACCCTCTCTAAACCCCTAATCATTTTAGTTGCTCTTTTCTGAACCTTTTCTAGTGCTAGAATATCTTTTTTGAGGTGAGGAGACCACATCTGTACACAGTATTTGAGATGTGGGCGTACCATGGATTTATATAAGGGAAATAATATATTCTCAGTCTTATTCTCTATCCCCTTTTTAATGATTCCTAACATCCTGTTTGCTTTTTTGACCGCCTCTGCACACTGCGTGGACATCTTCAGAGAACTATCCATGATAGCTCCAAGAACGTTTTCCTGACTCGTTGTAGCTAAATTAGCCCCCATCATGTTGTATGTATAGTTGGGGTTATTTTTTCCAATGTGCATTACTTTACATTTATCCACATTAAATTTCATTTGCCATTTTGTTGCCCAATCACTTAGTTTTGTGAGATCTTTTTGAAGTTCTTCACAATCTGCTTTGGTCTTAACTATCTTGAGTAGTTTAGTATCATCTGCAAACTTTGCCACCTCACTGTTTACCCCTTTCTCCAGATCATTTATGAATAAATTGAATAGGATTGGTCCGAGGACTGACCCTTGGGGAACACCACTAGTTACCCCTCTCCATTCTGAGAATTTACCATTAATTCCTACCCTTTGTTCCCTGTCCTTTAACCAGTTCTCAATCCATGAAAGGACCTTTCCTTTTATCCCATGACAGCTTAATTTACGTAAGAGCCTTTGGTGAGGGACCTTGTCAAAGGCTTTCTGGAAATCTAAGTACACTATGTCCACCGGATCCCCCTGGTCCACATGTTTGTTGACCCCTTCAGAGAACTCTAATAGATTAGTAAGACACGATTTCCCTTAACAGAAACCATGTTGACTATTGCTCAACAGTTTATGTTTTTCTATGTGTCTGACAATTTTATTCTTTACTATTATTTCAGCTAATTTGCCCGGTACCGACGTTAGACTTACCAGTCTGTAATTGCCGGGATCACCCCTAGAGCCCTTTTTAAATATTGGCGTTACATTAGCTAACTTCCAGTCATTGAGTACCGAAGTTCATTCTCTCTGGGGCACCTGGCATTGGCCACTGTCGGAAGACAGGATACTGGCCATTCTTATGTTCTAATTGCTTGTCCCAAGTGGTTTCATTAATTAAAAACCCATCAACAAGTAAGAATAATTCAGATTTTCCCTTTATACTACTTCGCTCTACTATTGTGTTGCCTAGTCATCTAGTTTTTGTTAGTCTTCAGTCTTTAATAGACTTTTTACTTTTAAATTTTGTGTCCAGGCCCATATTGCCACCAGGACCTGCCTTAGGGAAAATAGCGCTGTGGGTGAACTTGTATTTTGATGCCCCTGGCTCTTGTGCATACAGTATCCCCCCCATTGCCCCAGGCCCCTATGGTTGCCCCCCAGTGCCCTTGACCTCCATGGGTTCCCCATTCCCCTATCACCATTGGCTCCCACTTAGCAACTTCTATGTTAGCTAAAAAATTATATATATATACACACACACGCAAAAAACATGGTATAAATTTGGGACTTGGACATAAATTGTCTATTAAACAGCCTTTACAAAAATAATGATTTGATTAGACTAATCAATATTGCAAAAGTTGATTCCAGTGCTTATTCTAAAGAAATTATCATTATTAGGAATTAATTTGTAGGGAAATTCCTCCTCTGCAAACTTATACTTTCTAGCTTCAACAACATGACACATCTGCAATGTCTGTCTCAGAATCGGGAAGAAAACATGCTTTATCTCTCTCAGCACATGCTACATATAGCCAACAGGAGTCTAGTATACGTCATTCTACTTCAGGATACAAAAACTGTATGGTGGAGCATAGAAACATTCTTTGTTCTTAATGGCAGAAGCAAAACACTAGCATGTTTGCAGACAAATCAACACATATCTAGTTCTGCTCCAAACCTCTGAACTGCTGAGCTACTGCAAGAGTTGAGGACAGATTGTGCAACCTTTAGGAGTTCAATGGGATTAAATGTCTGAGGAGGGATTTCTTGCAGAGTAAAGGTTTCAGGATCAAATCTTTGGCTCCTGGTGGTAGGTTTCTGCATGCTCTTAAGAATAACATAAGGGAAGAGGAGAATCCAGGCAGATGAAGGGGGAGATGGACCCAAAGAAGCTGAGAGATGGTAGTCACTGATAAAAACTGAGTGTGATTTCAGGCATCTATTCTGAGATGTGTGTCTGAAATTAATTGTAAAATATACAATAACAACAATAATGAATAGCCCCTTCACCCCAACCCCTTCTGCACCCCCCGTGCCTCTAACCCCTGCACTCTCTTCCTGTGCCCACATGGGGAAACTAACCTGGTTGCACGAAGCAGCTGGCAGTACTCCTTGGTCACCTCCAGAACATTGCTTCTCTGCAGCCCCCTATGGGGCTCTGATGGGAGGAGTGAGGAGCAACGCCAAGTGCTTCCTGCATCCAGATCACTTTCCCCACCTGGGCTGCATAAGAGGAGGGTAGAAAAACAGCAGCTCCTCTCTCTGGCATTGCTCCTCGCTCCCTGCCCATAGCCACACAGAGGGTCATGGAGGAACATGCAGAGGTCGAGCAGTATCTGTGCATCACTGTTTCTCTCTCTCTCTCACGTACGTACGTTCATCCACCAGGAGCAAGAGTCTGCAAGTTTGCGGCGCTCCCCTGAAAGTCGGCAGCGTGCAGGTCTGCGCTGCTTCATGGTGCTTCCCTGACCACAGCTACCTGGATGGTCACCCCCATGGCCCACCCCTAAGGCCAGCCCATTTTGTCACCTTGTTGTGTTTAACTCCATCTTCCAGATCATGATTAATATATTAATCAGCACCAGTCCCGGTATCAAGTTCTTGGGAAATTCATTATGAAACTTCTGCATTGAGAAATTGACTTTCTCCTCCTATTCACTGCCTTTGGTCTCTTGTTCTTAATCCTTAACAGAACTTCTCTTTCCTTAATTCTCTCCTGTGAGATTCAAAATGCCTTTGTCAATGTAAGTCTTAATAAATTGCCAACTGGTTCTCCTTCAACTTAAGAAGCACATTTATTTGCCTCTCTCTCATAGGCCAAAGGAAGCCTGTTTTCCCTCTTGTCTAAATACACCCTCAAGTTCATACCTGAACAGAGATGTTATTTGCCTTGTCAAATTCAGAAGGAATAAATGGACCAAAGGGGTTAACATAATTCAGTCACTGTCCAACATTAACCAGTGTTAAATAATGTTTTGGGGTTTGGGATACGGAGACCTAGGCCCGTTTAGTACTAGGGCAAACACACCCTTAAACATCCTTTTAAATTTTTATTAAAGATATAGAAAAGGACAAACATTTGCAATGTAAAGTATTAAATAAGACTTTTGTTTTAACATCTCTTGTTCCCTGTCCCTTTAGCTGGAGAGAGATTGTAGAAAAAAAAATGCCTTGCTTGATGTCTTTTAGATGGTATCAGTATCAAAGATGGCAATAATTGTCCTTTGGGGGAAAAGAGATGTTGTTAGTTGAGATGGGCCAGAGCTGTCACTACTGTTGTGGTTGTTAAAGTCTGACTTTGTTTCGTAGAAGATGAAACAAGAGAAACAGACACAAGAGGGAAGAGAAAAGAATTGCAAAAAAAAGAGAACGCAGCTTCTGTCTGATGTTGTGTCAACGCGCATCCTCGCTGCTGGAGAAACACAGGCACAGTACAGAGTCTTACCAGCCACTCTGAGACCTGGAAAACTTGTACCAGCTTTGGAATGTTTAGGCATTGCTTTTAATTGCCTCTTCCTGGTCACACGTCTCTCACATATCCCGGGCCCAACACAGCTACAGCAACACTTAAAGGAAACAGACATTTAAAGGAAAAGTACTTTACTTTGCCTGCCCACATCTGAAAATGAGTAATGTTGTAAAATATACAGCTAAGACTCTCTCATTAGAAAGAAGGGGGAAAAAAGAGGGATAGGAAAGAAGAAATAAGGTGGGGAAGGAAAGGGACAGATGTGGGGGGCGGGGAAAAATTCACATTCCAGCTGGTGTCTGGGATTCAGCCAAGGCAGGTAGAGGTAGCAACATCATGTGGGTCCCTCTCTGTGTATTGGTCTGGTCAGAATCTCTCTCAGGATCAGGATGATGAAGGCCTGGGGACCGAGGAGAGGAATGGGGTAGCAGCCGTGATGGTGAAGCTCATTCAAGTAGCCAGTTTTTTCTCCCAATGTCTTTTTTTGTGTTTTGTTTTGTTTTGTTTTTTTGTTGAGGACATCAAAGGGGAACAAGGAGCCAAATAGTTCACCCCCTCATTATTTTGTCACTAATTAGGCCTAGTTTTCCAACACACCAATTTTGGCTCATTGATTTTTGATTCCACACTTTTCTTGTTTATCAAACATCTTAACACAGTCCTTGAGTTATATCAGACTGCACTAGTCCAACCAAAAATGCCTACTATCTCCCTTCTGTACCTTTTCCCAGCCATATTTATTGTTCTAGGTTATTTTGACATCTTATGAACTTGTGCTCACTTTTCACAGTTGAGCTCGCAACTAGGATAAATTGGTAGACCAAATTATCACAATAGACTTGTAAAGGTAAACAGACATGGCACAGCTGATTCCCAAATCAGTTAACTTGGAAAATACTCAGTCACCATCCTCTTGATATTTGGGGGAGTGCTCCAGCCAATTTCAACTGCCCCCGCAGCACCTGAAAAGAGACAGTCTGTTGGTAGCCAAGCTATGTAAGGTTTTATGGATCAGAGGTTGTCTAGTTTAACAAATTGAAATGGCAGTCTTATATTCCCAAAAGAGGGTGGAGGATGTTGTATAATGGGGAACAGCAGTAAGTGATGGTCCGCCACTCCGTACTGAAATGAAGTGCGTTAGTACATAACTGGAATTAGAGTGCATGGACATTCACCGATTTGGGGAATTAGGTAACTGGGAGTGTGGGCTCAACATTCCAAAACAAATAACCATCAAATCTATCAAATTAAACTTAGTTTGCAAACTGTAGGAAAAGACCATGCTTTTCACTCACACAGCCAGAGGAGACTGAAACTTGGAAGGGCCTGGATAGGTGGGATGAAAGAAAGGAGTGCTCCCTTATGTATAATACTTCCACCAACTGGGATCCTGGGAAAGCCTTTGGACTTGGCTCTCAGTAGTGTTTTGGGTGTTGTGCAGCTGGCAGCTGGGAGAAAGAAAAAGAATGCAGAATTATTTCCTTCCACTGTGATGAATATATTGGAAATATAACTCTGCATTTACTTATTATTCTACTGCCCTTTCATCCTAAATGTAAACATTTGTTTAACTTATTTCATTGAACATAGTTATCCTATAATTCATCGTGGCAGAAGTCAGCGTATTCAAATAATACCTTTTGTTACTTTGTTAATGAATGCTCAGTATATTCTAAATGTGATACACATGAACTGCGGCAGTTAATGCTGTGATGCCTATTTCCCACTGAGGACTTGATTATGTTTTTAGTTTGTAAAAAGCAAATTATTGAAAACACTAGGACTATCTGGATGCTAAGGGTAGCACAAATGACATGGCTTGCTTTATTTTTGCTGAAAGGTGCAGGATACTTTTGTCTGTCTGGTTGGGTTTCCATGTCTGTATTGCTAACAAATATGATCATTGTTTAACTTTCACCAATTGACACATTTGTCTTTAGTTCTAATTGTGTCTTTCATTCTGTCTCAACCTGCATTGGCTACCTAGTCAACAGTAGGCCAAACATAAAGCAGTATACTAAATGAGATCAGATTTAGATGAGAAAAGAATAGAGCTGAGCAAATAACTTGCAATGATTTTTTTAAATGAATTTAGACTCTTTTCTTTATAGAATACTATGAATGGATCATGATTTCCCTGCCTTTATTTGATGACTGCCTGAGTAGTGAGCAGTGCTTAGTTTTGATTGGTCAGATATTCATGTTTCTCTTCTCTGACTGAGTGAACTCAATAAATTGTTTGACCAAAGCATACCTCCAAATCCAGATTTGGATGTCTTTCTGGAAGGTATGCTTTAGTTAAACACAAACAACTTATTGGATTACTTATTGAAATGAGAAAATTAGCCATATGTAAATATATTTCAGTCACTGTTTTATAAATCCAGAGTCACTGAGGGAGACAAATCCATGGGTTATAGAACCATAAATGCTATATTTTTCATCTGGATCTGCATCCATTAAAAGATATGAAAATTTGCATATAGACAGTCAGCTCCTTATTGACTCCACATTGGAGGAGGCTCATGCCAGTACCGGATTTACCATGGCGCCAGGCCCACAGTCCAAAGGAGCCCCCACCCAGCCCACTCTTCTCTACCCCCTGTCCGCTGCTCTCTCTTGCGGGGGCAGAAGCTTGGTTCTGCTGGCTGCCAAGCTCCCCCATCCCTGCCTCTTCCCCCAGTGTGCTGCGTTCCTGCCCCTCCCCCTCCCTTTCCCTCTCCCTGCTGCCAAACAGCTGATTGCCCTTGCGAGGGAGGAGGGAGGAGGAAGGGGAGCGGGAGGAGCTGAGCAGAGCCGCAGCGTGCTCGCTGCTCAGGGGAGGAGGCAGAGAAGAGGCAGAGGAAGGCCTTGGGGAAGAGAGTGTAATTGGGGCATACCCCCTCCAGCCCCCTGCCATGAACTGCTTAGGGCAGGGGGCTGGGCCTGGGAGTACCCCCAGCCCTGACTCCTGCACCCCCCTCACATACTCCCAGCCCCCATCCTGACTTCCTGCACCCCCTCACATACTCCCAGCCCCCATCCTGACTTCCTGCACCCCATACGTACCCAGACTCCCCCCAACACTTCATGCCCTGACTCCTGCACCACCACCTCACATCCCCACCCTCACCCTGACCACCAAATGGGAGCTCCTGCACGCCCCCATCCCCACCTGCACCCCTTGCACCAAATGGGAGCTGCCCCAGGTAAGCGCTCCACACCCCAACCTCCTGCCCCAATCCTGAGTCCCCTCCCTCACTCTAGCTCCTTGTCAGACCCTGGACCCCAACCTGTTCCTGCACCCTAACTCCCTCCCAGACCCTGCATCCCCTGCTCAGTGCACCCCTACCCTCAGCTCAGTGCAGAAAGAGACGAAGAGAATGGGTTAGAACCAGGGAGATGGTAGGTACCCACTCTATGTGGGCGATCCTGTTTACCCCCTCCCCAGCCCTGCTGCACCTGCAGTTTACCCCTGGCCCCTCCCTTGCTCCATGGACTAACTCTAGGTCCCACCCTGCTGTACTTTTTGCCCCCAGCCTCTGCCTTGCTCCAGTCAGCAGGAACTAATCCATGCCCCATTGTGCTCATCTTGCCCCTGGCCCCTGTCTCGCTCCAGCTGGGGACCAATCCTTCCCTTCTCCCCTCCCCCCATGCCCCACTGTCAGGGTGGATAAAAATAAAATTACTTTAAAAAAAAATTGGATTTTTTTATTTAAATTGGATTTGAGGAAAAAACATATCTAAAGTTTTAATTAAGATGCATTATATCTCATTATGGAATAGGTATTATAAAGTCTAATTTTATAGTATGAGACAATATAGTCATGTAATGTTTAAGAAAAGTTTTGTAAATGAGTTCCAATAGTTCATGGATTAGGGACCCAATCTTATGGGGTTCCCCAGGCTTCTGTATAGATTATTTAGGTTAATCTTTCTATCTACTCAATGGAACACAGTGCTCAGTCTAAAAGATACCATCAGAGATGTTTAGCTTTGCAGTTCTCAAACTGTGGATTTGTGTCTCCAGAGGTAACATGCCTGTTAACAGCAAAAATGTTTTTAATAAATAATTAATCTATAGAGGTGAGAAATAACAGATCTCAACTCTATTGTCCCTCTGCAAATTTGTGTACACAGAGTCAATCCCTTATTTCTCTTTAAAAGTGAAAAGTTTCAAAAAGTTCAATGAATAGAAGATTGTTGGGGGTGAAATAGATCTGGACAAGAAGAAGTCTGGAGATAAATGTGAGAAGCAAGGGACATATGCATGTTTTGTTAAAATATGTTTGCTGTTGAAGAAAAATATCCAGAATACTTAACGTTTGTTGTTTTAGTTAAATAAAACAATTTAAATTTCGGTCTGGTGGTGATGTTCTCCTCCTAATACAGCCTGGCAAGAAAATCCTCCAAATATTAATGATTAACCTGTTGAATTGGAGATAGTTCACCTCCCAATGACTTCATAAATATCTGCTTCAATTACCTTTGGTAAATGAAATAACCAAACAATCATTCATTTCCTGATATAGCTGTAAAACTAATCTGAAAAGTTTTCAAAATAAATCACTGTTTAAAAATGGTATAGTGTGTACCTTCTGAAAATGAAACCTACATCTGTCTCTGAGTTGTGAAGAATATGTATGAAGGTTATAACAACCAACAAGAATGCACTTTTACGTAGAAAACCATGATTAAATCAAGTCTTCCTGACTAGTGATTTAAATCAGATCCACCCTGCCTGCTGTGCTCTTGCTGCTGGCCCCTTTATTCCCCAGGGGGGCCCACAAATATGTTTGGTGCCGGGCCCACAAAAAGTTAATCTGGTCCTGGCTTATGCCCCAGGGTTTACTGCAAGTGTAACATACATATTAAACTGTGTTCATTAGCAGTGCTCCTGTTAAGTGTTGGCCAGGTGAATTTGAACAGCTAACTTGGGCAAACACCTCTTATTTCTAGCTAAAACATAATCCTTTTCTTTTCACTTTGAGTGGAAGCACAGGAGGCACATATATCAGATCTCAAATTGGCTCTTTCCTGGAGTAGAAACGTTGTTGCAAATGTGACTGCTAATGCATCAACCACAAACACTGGTCTGGTGTTTTTTTGGTACTGCTATCAGAACCTACCCTGAAATGTCCCTGTAATTTAGAAAATAAAACAGTGTTGATCTGGAGAAAATAAGTGTTGAATTTTATAATCAGGCATAAATTGCAGCTTACTTTACAGACCTGAATCTGTCAATATATTGAGCCCTTGTCTTTGGGCAGGGCCCTTCCCACTTGAAAGAATTAATATCCAGTAGTGAAATTGATAGTATTTTCTGGTGAGCCAAGAAAATTTGTTCATTCATTGTACAGTATATACAAAAATAGAATATTAATTACTACTTAGACATTGTTATTACCTGTGGATTTTTCTTTTTAATATAGTTAATCTTTATCTGACAGTTTATGGCCCTGCTGTAATGAAATTAAAATTGCAAAATCAGGTATGTTACCTTCCCTTAAGAAGAGAAAGAAAATGAAAAGCGAAAGATTTCCTTTAAATAAAAGCTAAGTACCAAAGAGCGATCAGCTTCTTATTGTACAGATCTCTCTCCTGGCAAAGTGCTCAGTCTTGGTTTTCTACTCCTGAAAGGCCAGTAACAAATATCTCTACCTCCACAGTAACTCTCTTGTGCCCTTAGAATACCCTTCCCTCCCATCTCACATATAAGCCATCAACCCCACTTCCCAAAACCCACATGAATCCTCATTAAGAATCTGGTTAAAATGAACAAGCTAGGATGTGGTAGGCCACATCTGCAAATGTCAACTTGTAAGTGGAGTTCACCTGGTTCAACAAACATTGGCTATGAAAGGCTAATATATGAACCATAACACCACCTACCTCTTTTCCCCCTTCAAAAGCCACGTAAGGAAGTTGGGAGTAGGGACAGGGAAACACTGTTGCTTATAAGGTTGCTTTCCAAAAGACCCAGAGGTGTCATGGAAGCTTAGATATATCAAGTATAAATACCTGAACTGAATTCAACACTTGTTTTGCTGATTTCAGAGTAGCAGCCGTGTTAGTCTGTATCCGCAAAAAGAACAGGAGTACTTGTGGCACCTTAAAGACTAACAAATTTATTTTAGCATGAGCTTTCGTGAGCTGCAGCTCACTTCTTCGGATGCATAGAATGGAACACCCTGTCTGCGTGTTCCATTCTATGCATCCGAAGAAGTGAGCTGCAGCTCACGAAAGCTCATGCTAAAATAAATTTGTTAGTCTTTAAGGTGCCACAAGTACTCCTGTTCTGTTTTGCTGATGTCATTTTTCCAGCAGCAGGGGGACATGCTGCATAGCAAGCTAACCAGTACATCAGTGTTAGAAAATAAGAGATGAAGGATAAGACTTTTTTTTTTTAAGGAACCAGTCTAACCCAAAGTCATGGTGTAATTGACTTGAATGGAGCAACACCAGAGATGGATTTGGCTCAGTAACGTATTGACATTTTCAAAGAACAAAAATTTAACAGTCAAATAAGATATCATAATTCAGGTCCTGCTTGAAGCCACCACAGCGTGAGGCAAAGCAAAGTGTATGCATATTTTCCTAGGAGCTGTGAATCCCAATTTTTTCCCATCTCCCTCTGTTAAGAATCTAAGACACAAGAGCCATCTTTGTGACTGGACAGGGCTGGAAAAATCTCCATTTGGATCTGGCCAACACAATTAATTGATCTGGTGAATGGGGAGCATCATTTGTTGAGCAATGCAAAGCACTCTGTCAAGTACCGAGTTGTCGACTTCTCCTGATAATGGGGTGTGCCACAGCTCCTGAATCATAGTGCTGAGGTTGACTGTTCTGCCCTCTCTGCTATAAGTTCTTCATAGGGTTTCTCTTGCCTGCTCTTGTTTTCCTGCACCACTTGGTTTCCACATGACAGGTTCATTGTGGGTTGGCATCTGGAGTACACACCCCAAATATGTCCAATGCTTTCTTCTTCTAATGGAGAAGAGCTGGTGGTTGATAATTTCTCAGATCTCTTCATTGACAATTGCATCTCCATCCAATTCCCAGAATCTTTGTAGGCACTTATTTTCAAAGTCTTCTAGTTTTCTAGCTGACATTTTAACAGCTCTCCAGCTCCTGCAGCTATATGTTAGCACAGAATGTATGTGAGTTGAGTTGACTCTGTTTTGTTTTGGTGCTGTATATCATTGATTACCACAGGTGGAGTTTAGTGACCACTGGTGATGCCTTTTCTATCCCCGATGTCACTTCTTTCTTGAGGTCTCCGTTGGTTAGTATGGCGCTGCCCAGGTAAATTAATTGTTTGACTTGCTTGATGGTTTTTGCCTTCTAATAAGGTATCACTGCTTGACATCTAGGTTTCAAGGACATTTTGGTGTAACTGATTTTGAGCCCCGCTTGGGCTGCTGTTTTTGCTAAGGGGTCTGCCTATGTTCATAACTTTTCAGGAGTGCCACTCAATAGTGCAATATTAGCAAAGTCTATATCTAAGAGAATTTCCATCTGTACGTGCTATGCCACTGTTTGTGTTGCTAATACACATCTTCATTATCTAGTCTCTGGCAATGCCAAAAAGCAGCAGTCCTGTTTCATGTCAGAGTCCACACTGAACACTCATGTCTGGTTGTTCAGACAGCACACTTTGCATCACTGTACAGATCTTTGATGTTGATGATTTTAGCTGGAATTCCATAAGATTGAAGAATATTCCACAATGTACATCTATGCCGGCTATCAAATGCCTTTTGAAAATCAACTAAATTGAAGGGGGAATTTGCCATTCAGATGGTTCTTAATGTGACTATCTGATCTACACACGATCTCTTGGCCCTGAATCCAACCTGTTCTTTGTAAGCTTTGCATCCACTGCCTCCTTCATCCTCTTTATAACACTACAGAAGACTTTCCCTACAACAGATAGTAGTGTAACGTCTCTTCAATTCTTATCAATAAGATCACCCTCTTGGGTATTCTGGCAGTTATTCCATGTTTCCACTGGTCAGTCGAGATCTCTTTCCTAGACTTCACTGAACAGCTCTGCCACTTTTCTTAGGGTGGTAGTGTCAACTGCTTTTAGCATTTCTGCTGTGATCTAATCATCTCCTTCCGATTTGTTGTTTTTCTGCTTCTTGATTGCAGCCTGTACTTCTAGCATCTCTGTTGGACCAATATTGATACCGAGTTAATCACATGTTTTATCAAACTCTAGTGCTAGGTCTGTTGAGGGTTTATTTGAAGTGCTTTTTCCATCTGCTCTGTTCCTACCTCAGTTGTAAACATTTTTCCATCTTTACTTTTTATTGTCCCATTTCCTGTTTTGAAGTTTCCACATAGGGTTTTAGTCACTTGGTAAATGACTCCAGTTTCCTATTAGAGCAGCAGCTGCAGCTTCTGTTGCTGGATCTTTAACAGATCTCCATTTACCTTTCCTTGTGTTGCTTTCTACTGCTTTGTCTGCTTTCTTGTACTTCTCTGACATTCTTGTCATTTTGGTTAATGATTCCCACCCATGCTTCCCCATTGCTCTTTCCATTCCTTGGTTGTCACACCCTATTTTAGCATTAAAGTTGCCCATCATAAGTAGTAAATTATGTTTTTGTATTCTGTCAATCACACTTTGGAGGAAATTATAGAACTTAACTTTTCCCTCATCATTGTGTTCTTCTGTCAGAGCATAGCAGTGTATGATTGACATCTTTAGGAATCTGGTTTGGAATCTGGTCTATACCATGTTAGTTGATAACCTTCCAGCTGATTAGTGATGTTTTTTACAGCATCTGTCAGAATGAATGCTACTCCCTCTTCAAGCTGAATAGGTGAAATGTTTTTGCTCTTGCTTGAAGCACTCCTTATCTGCTTCTCTCAGTCCGCTTTCACTGATGACCGAGATTTCAAGTCCATGGTTGCCCATCTCCCTCATGATCTGCAAGATCTTTGATAGTTGAAACCTTGTGCTCACATTCCAATAACTGACTTTGATGCTGGAAGTAAGAAAATACTTCAAATGTTTTCACATCCTGACTTCCAGAGACTGTCTTTCACCAGGATACTTCATGCAGCATGAGGGTTGGCAGTATTCTTGATGGAGCAGCCATTTGTACTGGAATGGTAGCCTGGTTCCACTTCTACAAACCAATTAGGTGTTTGGAGGTTTTTTAAATGAGGCTAGATCATTAGCCTTGCATTTGACCCATCCTGCTTTATTTGGACTGTGGACCTGCAGCCACTTCATAGAGCCATAGAATAGTAGGACTGGAAGGGACATCAAGAGGTCTTCAAGTCCAATCCCCTGCACTCAAGGCAGGACTAAGTACTATCTAGAACATCGGTTACAGGTGTTTGTCTAACCTGCTCTTAAAAATCTCTAATATGAGAGATTCCACAACCTCTCTAGGCAATTTATTCCAGTGATTAACTACCCTGACAGGAAGATTTTCCGAATGTCCAACCTAAATGTCCCTTGCTACAATTTAAGTCCACTGCTTCTTGTCTTATCCTCAGAGGTAAAAGGTTTTTACAAGGAGGAGGAAGAAAAAATGTTCTCTTTAATGCACTTGAAAACTGTTATCCTGTCCCTCCTCAGTCTTTTCTTCTCCAGACTAAACAAACCAGTTCTTTCAATCTTTTCTCATAGCTCATGTTTTCTAGATCGTTAATCATTTCTGTTGCTCTCCTCTGGACTCTCTCCAATTTGTCCACATCTTTCCTGAAATGTTGTGTCCAGGACTGGACACAATATTCCAGTTGAGGCTGTATCAGCATGCAGTAGAACGGAAGAATTACTTATTGTGTCCTGCTTGTCCTTATTGAATTTTGTCCTATTTACTTCAGACCATTTCTCCAATTTGTTCAGATCATTTTGAATTTTAATACTATCCTCCAAAGCACTTGCAACCCCTCCTAGCTTGGTATCATCCTCAAACTTCATCAGTGAATTAGATAATGGCATAGAGAATACATTTATAAAGATAATAAACAGAACCAGACCCAAGACTGATCCATGTGGGACTCCACTTAATATGCCCTTTCAGGTTGACTGTGAACCACTGATAACTTCTCTGGGAAATGGTTTTCCAACTACTTATGCACCCACCTCACAGTAGCTCGATCTAGGTTGAATTTCCCTTGTTCGTTAATGAGGTCATTCAAGACAATATCAAAAGCCTTACTAAAGTCAAGATATACTAAGGCTTTCCCCCTCTATCCACAAGGCTTGTTACCCTGTCAAAGAAAGTTAATAGGTTTGTCTGACACATTTTGTTCTTGACAAATTCATGCTGACTGTTACTTATCACCTTATTATCTTCTCAGTGTTTGCAAATTGATTGCTTAATTATTTTCTCCATTATCTTTCTGGATACTGAAATTAAGCTGATTGGCCTGTAGTTCCCAGCATTGTCCTTTAGTCCCCTTTTTATAGATTGGCACTATATTTGGCCTTTTCCAGTCCTCTTGAATCTCTCCAGTCTTCCATGACTTTTCAGAGATAATTGCTAATGGCTCAGATATCTCCTCAGTCAGCTCTTTGAGTATTCTAGGATATATGTCATCAGGCCTGGCAACTAGAAGACCTCTAAAACTTGTCTAAATAATTTTAACTTATTTTTTCCATATTATAGGGAAAGTGCAGTAGGTGGGATTAGGTCCATATATATTCATTCTTGTTCCATTTGACTGATTCTTAAAAGTTGTTTTTACTTTTCCTCTTTAGCAAGATACTTACACACATGGGGACTCCTCTGATGTGACATGAAAAGTTCACTGGTGGATTTTCAGCCTGCTATTTTACTGAAGGGGAATTCCACCTCTAATTATATATGTTTAATCATCAATCATACAATAATAGCATCTTTTAGACAGCATTTAAGGGAGCAATACAGTACACAAATAGCATGGAGCAACAATTAAAAAGAGAAAAGAGAGACTGAAATATATGTGTATCATAACAAATTGAAACAGTAACTGTTTGTGAATAATGATGCTAACTTAGCATCCTTTCTGTCTGCAACATACTAATTAAAACCCTGCAGCATTAATGGTTACATATTGTATGTTATTGGCACCCGTTAGCAGTGCTAAAACTATCACCACTCAAAATTAATTCGCACAATCAACACTATACTGTACAAATAAATAGCAACTCCTAGTTCCCTGATATAAATGTGAGATGCTGTTTTCTAATAAAATCCTGAGCTATACACTGATGTAATTATTGGGAGGCAATTCAGAGGAAGATCTCTTTTTTATGGGGTCTGGGTGGGTTGAGCAATACAATTGTAACATTAGCTGTTGGTTGGCATGAAACCTTTTGTTTGTGGAGTATCAGGTTTATTTTGGGATATCTTGAATGTAGGGGAAAATGCACATCCCACAAATGTGGGTTGAAGTTCCTACTATGCTCCCTCTTCCCCCAGATAAAGTGGGCTCCTAGCCCTATCTATAGAATATAAAAATGAGTAGAGGTGAATAGAAAGGAAACTCTTGACTCAACCAAGAATAATGCAGATGAAAACATTTGAAAAGCAGAAGTAAATCATTCTTTTTTTTTAATCAAAGATGCTTTAATGTTGACAGCACTCTGAGGAGTTTCAATCCTTCTGTGATATCAACTGCATAGTCACAGCAGGTGCTGGCTTGGATTCAAATAACAGGCATGTAACCAAAACTATATGAAACAAAAGCAAAAATGTTTTTCTGTGGGACTGCAAAGCTCTTCCATTACCTATATTGCTTGTCATGCTGTCTCACTTCACTGCAAACTCTTTTCTTAGATTAGTGGCCCTGAATGCATATCCTTTTGCAAATGTGTGGAGAGGTGAGACAGGAATAAATCCCACAAGCCTGCGCTGCAGTTTGATAACCCATGCATGCTAAAGATTGGTAGGAAACAATTTCCTTTTCATTCCAACCCCAGCTCATTCCTGGTCTCTTCATTTTTATACATCCATGGCACAGATGAACATCTGCATGTGTTTGATGTATGTGAGGTGTTTTGCAGGGTTCTTATGGAAATGTAGAGGATTTTTAAAAGCTTTTAAAAATAGAAATAAATATAGTACTCAAAACAAGGAAATGATAATCGCAGATAACACGAGGCAGACTCAAAGGGCTCAGTTCTACCCTTCGTTTGAAAAACAGACAAATATATAAAAGAAGTAGGTGTCTTTCTCCACTTTCTATTATTTTGGTTTAAACCATTTATTAGCCTGACATCAGATCAAATCAGCCCCAGATTTAGGTTTTTTTGTAAAGATGGAGAATCAGATTATGCCCCTTGAAATCTATGGAGGGGGGAAACTGTCCACTCAAAGATGTCTTCACTTCAATGAAGAAGACTCAGTTTCCTTTGCAGAACACTTCCCTCCACTTTATGGAGGCCTATCTGTGGCAGAGAGACTGGGAAGATTGGGGGGAGAAATGATCAGATGAGAGGTGTGGCCTGGAGGAATGCATGTCATTCTCTTTCTCTGTAGCCCTATCATAGAATCATAGAATATCAGGGTTGGAAGAGACCTCAGGGGGTCATCTAGTCCACTCCCCTGCTAAAAGCAGGACCAACACCAACTAAATCATCCCAGCCAGGGCTTTGTGAAGCCGGACCTTAAAAACCTCTAAGGATGGAGCTTCCACCACCTCCCTAGGTAACCCATTCCAGTGCTTCACCACCCTCTTAGGGAAATAGTGTTTCCTAATATCCAACCTAGACTTCCCCCGCTGCAACTTGAGACCACTGGTCTTTGTTCTATCATCTGTCACCACTGAGAACAGCCAAGCTCCATTCTCTTTGGAACCCCGCTTCAGGTAGTTGAAGGATGCTATCAAATCCCCCCTCATTCTTCTCTTCTGAAGAGTAAATAACCCCAGTTCCCTCAGCCTCTCTTCATAAGTCATGTGCCTCAGCCCCCTAATCATTTTTGTTGCCCTCTGCTGGACTCTCTCCAATTTGTCCACATCCCTTCTGTAGTAGGGGGACCAAAACTGGATATTAAAGCCTTGAGCAACCCCCTTTGAGGGTCTCTGGGTGGTGAAGTGATGTCTGGGAAGAGAGTGGGGACATCCATGGGAGCTTGGGTCTGATGGAACTAGGGGTGGAGTTGGGTACAGGTGGTGGACTCAGGTCACAAAAATCTGCTACGCTTGGTGGGGACAAAACTCTGAAACTTGAGACAGTGTTAGGGGTGAGTCTTCCGAAGGGAATCCAGAAATTATCCTGCAGAAGGGATGATCGGGGCTGGGCTTTATAGCATCAAGAACCAATATAAATATTTCCATCATTTGAAAACAAAATCATTAGAATAATTTTCAACACAATGAGCAGTCTGGAACTCATTGACACAATATCAATGAGGTTCGAGCTTAGCAGGACTCCAAACAGGCTGGATATCTGGAAAATCAGAATGTCCAGTGTTGCTATAGTAAAACATCTGCCTGCTTCAGGGTTTATTGCACCTTTTGTAGAAATTGGTGCGGGTGGCTGTTGGAGATGAACCATTGGTGAACCAGATGGACACCGACATGGCAATTTCTATGCTCCTGTGATTTGCTTACTCAGTATGGTTATTGAGAAATAAGTGTTTAGTGTACAGTGGTGAATCAACTGGAATAAACTGGAGTGCAAGAAATCCCATAAATGGGGACAAAAATGCAGTGCTGTGAATCGGTTATTCTATAACATCTCTGCACTCTGGTGGAGACACTTTTATTTCAGTATAACTGGCAACAATATGTCCAATTAACAGGCTCCGCCAGGTGTGACAATTTTTGGAAAGTGTTCCTCCACACAGTAGGATCTAAGGAAATCACTATTTAATTGTATATGAGGCCTAGCAGGATCCAATTTTTTCTGGCAATCATTTGCCCTTCCTGGTCCAGGCTTAAGTCATGTTTACTGAGAGTTATTTTCTTTTAAAGTATTCTTTTCATAACTAAGTTTAACTTTTTCAGTGCTTTGCTATGGAGAGAACACTCCCTCCCTTTTTATTAAGAAATGGACATTTTTTTTGCATAGTCACACCTATTGTATGCTATGTTAAGAACATATGAATGGCCATACTGGGTCAGAGCAATGGTCATCTAGCTTAGTATCCTGTCTTCAGACAGTGGTTGATACCAGATGGTTCATAGGGAGTAAGCAGAACAGGGCAGTTAATAGAGTGATCCATCTCCTCTCATCCATTCCCAGGTTTTGGCAGAGGTTTACGGATGGGGTTATGGGGTTATGTTCCTGACCATTTTGGCTAATAGCTATTGATAGGAGGGAGGGAGAGCTCAGTGTTTCGAGCATTGGTCTGTTAAACCAAGGGTTATTAATTCAATCCTTGAGGGGGCCATTTGGGGATTTAGTTGGGGATTGGCCCTGCTTTGAGCAGGAGGTTGGACTAGATGACCTCCTGAGGTCCCTTCCAACCCTGATATTCTATGATCCTTGCACTTATCTAATTCTCTTTTGAACCCAGGTATACTTCTGGCCTTCACAGCATCCTCTGGCCATGAATTCCATAGGCTGACTGTGTTGTGTGAAGAAGTACTTCCTTTTGATTGTTATAAACCTACTGCATATTAGTTTAATTGGGTGACCTTTGGATCATGTTATGTTGAAGGGGTAAATAACACTTCCTTATTTATTTTCTCCCCACTATTCATAATTTTAAAGACATATATACCATATTCCTCCTTTAGTCATCTCTTTCCAAGCTGAACAGTCCCATTCTTTTAAATCTCTCCTTGTATGGAGCTGTTCCATACCCTTAATGATTTTTGTTCTCTGTACTATGTCAATTCTATAATATCTTTTTTGAGGTGGGGTGCATATGGTATTCAAGGTCTGGGTATACCATGCATTTATATAATAGCATTATGATACTTTGTCTTATTATCTATCCCTTTCCTAATGGTTCCTAACATTCTTTTAGCTTCTTTGACTGCACTGCATACTGAGCAGACGTTTTCAGAGAACTATCCATGGTGACTCCAAAATCTTTCTTGAGTGGTAATAGCTAATTGAGACCCCCATCATTTTGTATGTGTAATTGGGATTGTTTTCCAATCTGCATTACTTTGCATTTGTGGATACAAATTTATATCTGCGCATACGGATATCTGTGGATATAAATTGGTATCCGTGGAACCGCAGGGCTCTCCCAGGAACCAAAGCAGTGAAAGGAGTAGAACATAGGGCCACCACTCCCAGGAACCAGCGCTCCTCACCGGCAGCTCTTCTCATGCAGCTGTACCGCCCCCAGTCCCACTCCCAGCCCTTCCATGCAGCTATCTGTGCCTCCTGTTTGGAGGTGGTACAGCCATGCTGGAGAATTTGCCGGCACGGGGCACAGGCTTCTGGGAGTGGTAGACCCACATTCTGCTACTTTCACTGCTGCAGTACCAGAGAGAGCCCTGCAGTTCCAAGGACACCAATTTATATCTGCAGATATTCGCATCCACAGATATAAATTTGTATCTGCAGAGGGCTCTATACATTTGTCAACATTGAATTTCATCTGCCATTTTGTTGCCCAATCTCCCAGTTTTTTTTAGATCCCTTTGTAACTCTTTGCAGTCTGCTTCAGACTTAACTTTCTTGAGTAACTTAGTATCCTCTGCAAATTTTGCTACCTCACTGGCAAATCACTTTTTTGCAGATCATTTTTGAATATGTTGAACAGAACTGGTACCAGTACAGATCCTTGGGGGAGTCTGATATTTATTCCTCTCCTTTGTTTCCTATCTCTTAACCCATTACTGATTCATGAGGACTTTCCCTCTTATCCCATGACTACTTACTTTGTGTGAGAGACCTTGTTAAAGATTTTCTGAAAGTCCAAGTACATTATAACCACAGGATCACCCTTGTCCATGTTTGTTGATACCACAAAAGAATTCTAATAAATCGGTGAGGCATGATTTCCCATTACAAAAGTTTTGTTGACTCTTCCCAAACATATCATGTTAATTGGCTTGATAATTCTTTTCTTTACTATAATTTCCACCAATTTGCCTGGTATTTAAGTTAGGCTTATCAGCCTCTACTTGCCAGGATCACCACTGGACCATTTTTTAAAAATCCAGGTTACATTAGCTATCCATCAATCATCTTGTACAGAGGCTGATTTAAGCAATAGGTTACATACAACAGTTTAATATGATGGGGGCTAATTTAGCTACAACTAATCAGGAAAAAGATCTTTGAGTCATCCTGAATAGTTATCTGAAAATGTCCACACAGTGTGCAGCAGTAGTCAAAAAAGCAAACAGGATGTTTGGAATCATTAAAAAGGGGATAGAGAATAAGACAGAGAATATCTTATTGCCCTTATATAAATCCATGGTATGCCCACATCTTGCATACTGCGTACAGATATGGTCTACTCATCTCAAAAAAAGATATACTGGCACTAGAAAAGGTTCAGAGAAGCGGGTCCCATATGAGGAGAGATTAAAGAGGCTAGGACTATTCAGCTTGGAAAAGAGGAGACTAAGGGAGGATATGATAGAGATACATAAAATCATGAGTGATGTGGAGAAAGTGAATAAGGAAAAGTTATGTAATTGTTCCCATAAGAACTAGGGGCCACCAAATGAAATTAATGGGCAGCAGGTTTAAAAGGAAGTTCTTCACACAGCACACAGTCAACTTGTGGAACTCCTTGCCTGAGGAGGTTGTGAAGGCTAGGACTATAACAGGGTTTAAAAGAGAACTGGATAAATTCATGGAGGTTAAGTCCATTAATGGCTATTAGCCAGGATGGGTAAGGAATGGTGTCCCTAGCCAATGTTTGTCAGAGGGTGGAGATGGATGGCAGGAGAGAGATCACTTGATCATTACCTGTTAGGTTCACTCCCTCTGGGGCACCTGGCATTGGTCACTATTGGTAGACAAGACACTGGGCTGGATGGACCTTTTGGTCTGACCCAGTATGGCCATTCTTATGTTCTTATGTTCCTATACTTATTATCCAAACATAAAATATCTATCCATAGAGATTATTTGGTGCTGTTTTATTAATTTAAGATTTTTACTACATTTAACTGTTGTTTTTTTCACATATAGTACCAATCCTGCACCAGCATGACCCATTCTGTCGTTCCTATACATTTTGATGATAGTATTACAGTGTTCCATTAATTGCCATCGTTCCATCAAGCTTCTATGATGCCTACTATATAATATCATTTAATACCTGGCACTCAAGATCACCCATCTTGGTATTTAGACTTCTTGCATTTGTATGCAAGCACTGTCATAATTTATCAATATTTAATTTTCTGCCTTCATAAAATGTAATTAAATGGGACTCTTTCATTTGACTGTTTTTCTCTTCAGTTCTTATTGTACTTTTCCAACTTCTATTCTCTTTTCTTTACTAGGATATAGAATATTCCCTTTAATAAATCTTCTCCTAGGGGATGTCTCTGTCCAAACCGCATGATCCTTTGCACCAGTCGACTTTCCTTCAGCCTTTAATTTAAAAACTCCTCTATGACCTTTAAATTTTACATGCCAGCAACTTGGTTCTGTTTTGGCTTAGGTGGAGCCATCCTTCCTATATAGGCTCCTCCTTTCCCAAAAGATTCCAGTTCCTAATAAACCTAAATCCCTCCTGCAAACAATGTCATCTCATCCACACATTGAAACCCTGCAGTTCTGCCTCTCTAAATGGCCCAGCATTGTGGAACTGGAAGCATTTCAGAGAAAGCTCCCACTGAGGTCCCGGATTTTAATCCCTTTCCTAGCAGTCTTGGGGACCTCTTTTCTACCTTGTCATATGTCATTGGTACCTACATGTATCTTGACCATCAGCTCCTCCCCAGCACTGCACATACTTCTATCTAGATGTCTCAAGAGGTCTTCAACTGGCAGGTCATTCACCACGCAGTTCTCCCGGTCATCACAAACCCAGTTATTTATATTTCTAATAACTGAATATCCTATTACTTGTCTCTTTCTAATAACAGGAGTTCCCTCCCTTGAAGGGGTATCTTCAATGTGAGAGGATACCTGGACATCATCTGGAAGGAGCATCCCAACTATGGGGTTGTTTTCCTCCACTCCAGCTTGATGTTCTCCTTCCCTGAGGCTTTCACCCTCAGCAGCACAAAGGCTGTCAGACTGGGTGTGGGACCACTCTAATGTGTTTTGGAAAGCTGCCTCTATCTACTTTGTTGTCTCCCTTTGCTCCTCCTGTTCCAGCACATTTTTTGTCTCAAGATCTGTTACTTGGTCTCAGGGGCATGAGCTGCTTGCACTGAATGAACATGTACACCTCCTGCCCATCAGGCAGGTAATCATACATGCAGCATTCAGTGTCATAAACTAGATAGCTCCCACTCTGCTGCTGGAATTCTGCTTGCATTCTTTTTACATTGACAGGATTTTTGGGGTGTGGGATGGGAATGTTTGCTGGTCTAAGTTTAGAGAATGTTTGTTAGGTGTATCTGGCTCTCACACTCCTTCTGTAAACTCTGTCGCTAAACTCCCCTGTTTGCTGCTACTGTTGACTAGCTCTGCTGGGCACTTAAGAACTGGCTTTTTAAACCCCTGTTCTTCCTGAGTTAGCCATGTCAACGCATTCTAAAGGGATTAGGGGTCAAAAGATGGTAGGCTAGAGCCTTATTAGGAAGTGCCCCACCTTGCCTAGCAGGCAGGTGTTTAATGTTAGTGATTTAGAAGTTATGCTGCACGATGGTTCAAAAGGCTTTTGCATCCTAGCGTGTGGGGACTTAAGTCTTGCATTGCTTTTATAGTCCTTCTACATAAGATTCGATGGATATGTATTTTTTAAATACATCCTGCATAGTGGTGACTTTGGCCTCAGGGTCAACCGTTATTGAAGATGATTGGAAGAAAGAAAATGACTGAGACTGGAAATAGAGAAACAGAGGTAGATGCTGGACAGGGTAAAATCAGAGAGAGGATATGCCTCTGATTATAACACTTTAACAGCATTGTGCCATGCAGTGTGTGATGCGTGGGACAATTTTATTTTCACTATATATTTATATGCTAGATGATGACATTAAAATACTTGGCTAATTTGCCTGTGTGTATGTGAAAACTAAATCAGTATGTCATCCAAACGATTATTTACCAACTAGTCAAGGATCAATAAATTGCTTCAACAGTTTTCAATTTTCTTTTTTTGTCTTCAGCACTCCCTACACACACTCCAAAAATACTTAGGGTAGGTTGAAATATTTTATCATGGTTTCATTTAAAACATTGATGTATGATATGAGCAATCAGCTAAAATAGCTATCTACAAAATTGATAGTTATGTATGTGAGGCAGGAAGTTGACTTTCTGCTCATTTCAGTCTTACTGAATCTGGTTGCTGCTAAACACCACATCAGTGCAAGACTGGGTTTGTTGATAAAGGAGCTAGTTTGGGGACCGTTTTAGCAGGTTTTGATAAAATAAAACAATTGGAAATACAAAGTACATTCTGCCTGTTATCAGAAAAGTACACAATATATGTGCGATCAATGTGAATGCCTCTATTTCATCTTGTATTCAGACTAGCACTTTCACATATGAAAAACAAAATTGGATTTGTCTGGGGACATCCATTAAGACTGGGTACACTAACTTCTGTATTGTCTATCTAGCCACAAGATGTCCCTATTGAGCCTCAGAAACAGAGCTAGAAGAACATTCATCTGGCAGCAAAACCAAAACTGACTGAGAAAATGGTTGGAAATTTGAAAAATTGACTTTGCTTGGCTCCATATCAGTCAATTGTTTTACACTGCACTTCAGGCACTTACGCTGCTTAATCAGAAAAACAATTGCTTCTCATCTTGTAGATGTATCTACCAGAAACATAAGATGTTTTTCATTAATGGAAGCCAGATTACATTTCTATATGAGAAAGTATCCAACTGTAACCTGTCAGGGAAGAGGGAAATGCCATTGATTAACATGAGATAAACAGACTTGGCATGATTTTCAAGTTGTTTTTTCAGAATATGTTTTAAAATCTAGTATTGTGGCCCTTAATGCTTACATAGCTCTTTTTATCAGTAGATCTCAAAAACCCTTACAAAGGAAGGTAAGTACCATTATCTCCATTTTATAGATGGGCAAAATGAGGGACAGAGAAGTGAAGTGACTTGTCCAAGGTTATGTATGAGGTCAGTGACAAATCTGGGACTAGAACCTAAGTCCCAGTGCCATCCCTTGCCATATTTTTTTAATGGGCCAACCTCAACCATACTGAGTCCAAGGGGAAAAATGTTGGCTATTGTACCACCATCACCATTTCTTAACACATTCTTTGGAGGTCTCCCATTCAAGTACTAACCTGACCCAAGCTTGCTTTTACCTGTGCAGTCAGAAAAGATCACAGACCAATGTGGTATGTTTATATAGGGAGCTGGGTAGCATTCTTGAAAACAAATTGTCAATTTGTATTGGATAAAAGGAGACAAGCCAAGTGGGTGGTATAAGTGGAGCATATCAGATGCTTAGTGGAATTTTACAGCTGCTTTCACTTTTAGAGTATTACTGTGGTGCAACCTTAATTTCTAAAGACTGACACTGAAGGCCAAACAAGAATCTTTCTTGACTTTGAAGTGGCTTGCTAGGTAGATGATCAAAGGAAAACAAGCCCAGAGTTTGGTGATAGGGGTTTTATACTGAATGTATTTGTTCTGCTAAAAGGACAGCCATGAAGTACAGAGATGGTGTTCTGACCACTCTCTACTTCTGTTTTGGTTGCAGATCTTCTTGATCAGAGATTTAACTAAAAAGCTTCCTTCTTTATGGTGTGATTTTAAATGAAACTAACAACTGTCAAATTGAAGATAGTGACAAGGCACCTTTGCTGGATTGATTTTTTTCTGTGCGCAAGGCAAGCAAACAATTGGTTTCTAAAGCTGTCATCACTTTGTCAGCCCTGTTCTTTAACAACCCACATGACTGATTGGAGAAAATGGTCCTTTCACTGAAGACACCCCTTCACCTGTCTGTTTCTAGTGATTCCTCTGGCAGGATTACTTACTTCTTGGCTTCAGCATTGATCTGAGGAGAGCAAAGGGCTCTGCTAATGAACTGAGTTGGCCTACACTCTTGGAAGTGATTTTTACACTGGTATTTTTATTTAAATCTATGTTTTTAAGGCAAATCCACATGCTCTAAGTTTGCAGATAGGTTTCACAAGAGATTACTGCTTTCTCTATAGATTTAGCATACGGATGTTTTCCCATGGGAAATCCTAAAATGCTGTGGATTTACCAGGTCCGTCTTCTGTGGGGGCTCCCCAGGATAGGCTTTGCCTGCTCTGCCTTGAGTCATAGAGAACACTCTTTACCTGCTTGATGGAAATGAACTCTTAATGCACTTTTATGTCTGCTTTGTCTAGCCTCTGTCAGACATTGGTAGCCTGCGGTACTTGGCTGCTTTGTGAGCACCAATGTCATCCCCTGTGTCTGCAATCAAGTTCTTCTAAGACAACACTCCTTTATCAATTCATTTTTTTTCTTTATACAGGGCTCACTCTGGCAATGGGAATCCCCTTTTCGGTAGAGGTTATTAATCTAGTCACTTAATCCAGCAAACATTTCCCTACAGATTGACTTCAGCAAGAAAAACAAAGTCTCTTGAAAGGGGTTGCTGCTCTTTGTTGGAATAATTTGAAGTGTGTTCCTTGCAGAATTCCTGCTGTTCACTGCCTGGTTACACTCACTGGCTCAACTTGGGAGCCAAATAGCAGCTATGTCTCTGAAAATACAAAGCAGGCTATTGTATTTCTTGTTAGAGATGATACAGTATGACAAGCACATTGATTTACATTGCATTGCTGAGATTAGAGAGCTTAACAAACTTCATCAACTAGCACTTGGGTGATTTCAGCCACTGATGGATAGAACAGCTTGAACAATCAAAACTAAAATCTGAACCCCAGAAGTGCAGAGTTCATTTCGTTTCATTTCATTTTGTATTGATCTCAATTACTGCTCATAATAGTTTCTATTACTCAAGCATTTGGAGAAAATAGTTGCAAATTCTAAATGTTACAAACCTTAGAATAAATTATTCTTCCCTTGAACAGTCATACTGAAAAGTGTATCACTCAGACTTTGGGAGTAGAAACAATACCATGTGACTTAGCTGACCAACCACATAACAGAAGTGAAAAACAAACGGAAGCAATCCAGAGGTTGAAAATGTATCCAGCTGAACTATTTGGTGAATATTTTGAAATAAGTTGAACTGAAGAAAATGAAGATTAGTCCACAAACAATTCACCAGCAAAAGGGAGCTAAATTCACAATGAACATTATTCATAATGAATTGTTCAGCATCCTCACCTGATGATTCAATCTACCCAGCAGTTTGGGGAGGGTATGATTAATTATGATTCACAATAATGAATTTTATTCTTATAGTACTATCATAGTGTTAGGTGTTTTACAAATAGTCCAAGTGACAATAAAGACAAGTCTTGAAAATGCTTAGTCTAAATTAGCTAATAATCTATCCTAGTACCATTATGCCAGCAAGATAAAGGTACAATTTTTATTGAGTTCTGTTCTCTTCATTTCACTGACTCAGAACTACAAGAGTTAACCCCAGCTGCTATCTCCAATAGGCTTTCAAGACATAGAGGTCCTTATTGTCCTGAATGAATTCCATAGCCTCAGGAATTGAATACAGGATCAACAACACTAATTGTTTTACCACCCTAACAAACTTCTGAGTTAGAAGACTCTTCCTGCTTTGACACATAGATTCCTTTAATTTTAAAGGGGGGTCATCATTCTAAGTAGATGAAATGAAGATGCCACAGCAAATTCACTAGTTGGAATGTCTCTGATATCCTTAATTTCACCACTTTGGAACGGATGTGATTTGCCTAGCAAGCTTAATAGCTTTAACCAGGGCCTCAAAACAACGAACTGAGAAGTTGTTGCTGGTGGGCTACAGATCTAAAACTCATACCTGTAAACAGTCCTTGAAGCAATGATCTGCTCTTCAGTGCTAGAGAGAAGCATGTAACAAGGGCAAGACTGTCACATAGCAGATTGTTTCCACTGACACTCTACCCTCTGTGCACAGCAGGAAATCCACTTTAACAGAACACTGTGATGCTCCTGAGGAGAAAGAAAAACTTAATTGACATGTATTTCTCTACACATAGTAAAGGACTTAGGGGCCAGTTCATGGCTTGTCCTGGGCATCTGTGCATGTGAATAAGGCAAGTAACACTGATGTGGGGGAGGGGAAGCAGCTTTCCATGCAGGCGAGTGGGTGGGCACTTTGTTGAGCCTTAAATGCATCCGTTCTTTCTTTTTCTTGTTTAATGTCACTTTAAAATTGGTGGGAAGAGAATTTGAATGCTGCTTCCCCCTCTTTCTCGTGCCCCCGGCCCCCCACCTTGACAGCAGCTAGATTTCCCATGGTTCCCTGCCCTAATCTCAGTCACTATATCCAATAATATCGGATAAGGATATTAACAGGATGTTTCTTTTAAAATGATTGGCAGGGTGATTAGTAGTGTTGCCATTAATTTTTCACTCTTAAATTTCAGCGTTAGCATCTCCTTCAGTGAATGGGGTAGTCCACATTTCGCTTGGAGCTGTCTGCAGCCTCAGGAAGGGTACATGCATTTTACATGCAGCTCACGTTTTGAAGGTTATCTTTGCAACCATAAGAGCTAGTCTTAAGCACCTATTTTCACTTACACTGGTAGTCCTAGCAGGAAACCATAGCCAACTGGAGCCAACATACTACTACTACTACTACTACTACTAGTATATATCGTGAGGTAGCACCTAAAATGTATTAGTCACCTTCCCAATATAGAGGAAGATAGCCCATGCCCTGAGTATTTACTTACATACATATACTAGTAAAATGCTGCATCTCCTTTAAGTTTCAAACACTGCATCATAATGTTTACATTCACACAGCTGTTCTTTATTGATTAAAGCTTTAATCATTAATAAAAATGTTTCCATTCATGTTGGATTTGGAAACATTTTAATAGGCGTATTAACTACTAGAGGCTATCCCTTTAAAATACATACAGGGAGGATGTTGGAAGGAAACTCGTATGTGTGTATAATTGGAACTACTTACATTTCCATTTTAAAAATGTTTTTCACCCTCCACCCCAGTGTTTTACAGTTTCATGTTTTCACTATGGGCATTGCTAAAACTGTAGTTGGCTCTTCCAGGCATGCGTTTTCTTTAGTTCTCGGGCACTTTTACCTTGATAGTGATTTTCCAATCAGCCCCTTTCATTATCCGTTGACGGTATTAATTCAAGATGTATTCACATTGAACTGTTCTATCTTATCTGAACAAGGAGCGTAAAACAGTTCCAGCACAATAGAAGCAGTAATATTCTGAGTCTATAATTATATTCACACTTGATGTGCTGCTAGAATTACTTGCAAGTTAAAACTATTGAGTGCTGGAGTTTTTAAATCTCCTAGATTAGTGGAGAAGGAACACACAATATTGGCTTTAGTAGATTGGAATCTCCCAGGTTGTCCTGGGAAATGTTATCATTTAGCTGCCTGCCTAGAAAGAGTTAAGTTTGAGCACCTTTCTCAGCAAATGGGGGGTCAGGGGGGATTGGAGATTTGACAAAATGTATTTTATGGGACACACAAACAAAAAACACTTTTCGGGGTCTCCTTGTAAATGATAAAAGATGAAAAAGGATACAAGCCCCCATTTCTTTTCTCTGCAGGCCACCATTAAGGTTGTATAAAGAACTTTGTTGGCCAGCGTAATGAGAAGCTTACTTCTCTGGTGTCAGCTCATTCAGATCTCTTGGGTTTATTACCTGCTCATTCTAGGGCACCCACTTTTATCCTTCTGTGAGCTCAAGGCATAACCTGGTTAATGTAGGCACCCCCACACTCTTTCCCGGTTTCTAGGGCTCCAGGCAAAAGGCACTTACCCTTACCCCATTCCTAGGGCTCAGAGTGTGTGGTGTTCAGATATGCTTGTAATGATTAGAACTGGGAGCACTAACTGTTGGGAGTCTGAAAGGACAGGAAACAGGAAGGAGGGGGGAGGAGTTGGAGACTGAGTGAGAGTTACAGAGTGTGCAGCAGCAGCTTGCACTCTAAAGTAGAGTAGAGCTTCTACTCTAAAAATAAAGTCCTGTTGAAGCTTGTTAGTACCTTTCCTGCTTGATACAACAGGGCGTAACCTGGTTAATTAAAAAACCCACCCTTACCCAATTCCAAAGGCTCAGGGTATAACCTTCTGCAAGTTTGTGAGGTCTTTTCCTGGTGAAAGAGCCTTAAATAGTAATATCCTTAAACTCTATTTATTAACAGTTACCAAAACAGAATACATATGCTAAGCATAGAATGCTCACCACTACCAATAAGGCAGATGAACTTTTTCTGGTGGCCAATCAGGATCAGGTTGTCTGGGGATTCCAGCTTCTGCCCAATACAGTTGGCAGGGTGTTGAGGTTTGGCAGCTCTGATCTTGGGCTGCGTCCTGGAGTTAGGTTCCAAAAAACTTCCTTATGGACCCCAGTTTACATAGTGAAACTTGAGTTCTGCTTAGCTAGACCTTAACAAATCATTTTACTAAAGTATTATAAAATAATTCTCTGAATCCTAATATATTGTGAAACAATGCTTTGCCCAATAATACCCCACCAACTTTGTTTCTGTCTGTTACATTACTAATTTTGCAAGGTTTAAATCAACTATCAAAGAATGAGACAGAAACCATACAGATAAACAATAGAGAAGTAGGGACCATAAAGGCAAAACAATACAGAAGTATAGATTTCGCAGTCACAACTGTTGATAAGTGATTCCTTGTCAGACAGAACATTATCTACGTTTTCTTTAAAGAGTTTAAGATCTATTTTTTTATCTGATGATGGTGGGTACTATTATGACAGGCGTGCCTTCTTAACAGCCCAATATTACATTGTTTTAATGTAATTTAGATGGAATGTGAAGATGTGACTTCCTGCTTTTTAGTTTATGGCTGTCGCTATCCTAATGTGGCTTCAGAAGAAGGCTTTAGACCTTACAGTGCCCTCCTTAATGATGCTTTTACCAAAGCCATTATTACTATTACAGGAGTCCAATACTCAGACCTGATGAGCTTGGGCTTGCTTCCTGGGTATAACAAGGGCTTTATTTGATTTTGTATGCCAACTTCCTGTATTCTCCAAACAGTTATCTTCATCCAGCAAGCCAAAGCTATTATGTTCACTGCTAAAGCCAAGTGGATTCCAATGATCACCACTATGGAGTGAACCATTATATTTAGCACACCAGTTACAGAAGGTAACCACTCTAATAGTGTTTCCCATCAAGAGTGCTGTCCTGCATCTGCAATAGTTTTTAGTACATGAGTGATTTCTATATAAACATGTACTTCAATATATGTTTGTTCTCTTGTCTGTGCAATATATCGTAAATGTGAATGTAACATAAGATGGACCAACACTTTTCTTGTCATGGTCATATTCATGCCTAAGGTTACAGACATTACATTATGATACAACTGTAGTTTAAATTTCAAGTAGTTTACAGTCCATGCAGATATAGTATTCAAAATCACAACTTTTAATCTTTGTAATATTGCAAAAACATCTATTAACTAAATAAATCATATAATAAAGTACTACTACCATTGGACAATGACACTTAATATAAACACATCCCCTTCAAGCATATACAACAGCTGACTTTTGTTCAGTGAATATATCAAAAAATTGGGTTCCTTTGTCTTTAACATAAAAACATTCATCTTTCTTGTAAATTTCAATTATCCCACACATATCCCAAATTTCTGTGGGCCACACACTGAAACATGTCAGTAGTTTTCCATTGTTGATGTTCTTTATATGCCCAGGAATGATGATCAGCAGAATACATAACCAAATATTTTATTAACTGGATTCCTACAGTACCACCGGATATATATCAATAGTGACAATGGGGTGCATGGTTATTAAGTATGCTCATAGAAGCATTTGGTCTTTATTCAGTGTAAACTTTATCAATTTACACCAGGCCATTAGTTGTCTCTCCTCTTCTGTAACATTTTCCCACAACAACTTTTTCTTTCCAAAGGCAAATTTCCTTGCATGCCTTCCCAAATCACTTGGATGGCCAATTGCTAACTTATTTTCGGGGCCTGTGTACAAGCTAATGCTAAGGACACATTTTCTTTTATTGTTTCCACAGTCCCTAGTAAAAGTAACAAATCCTTTTCACCTTACTGTTGCCATGCTGGCAGTGCTTTAGAAAATAATTGTTTCCTCATTCCTAATTTTGACAAGGATGCACTGATGAGCTTTCCCACTTCTTGTATTTCAGCTGTAACATAACTTTTTTTTTTTTTTTGCCACTACCTCTATGTTAGTAGCATCCAGTATTCCAACTCTGAATCCAGGTCCACGCAAACCAGTTTCCAATATGCTACTTGGGAGTCTTTTTATTTATTTATTTTAAGGCTACCCACCCCTCCTGGCTGCCAAGCAAATCCAATAACCTTCAGTATTTCACACTGAGATAATCTAAGGGCAGCTATACTTTCACTGGGCCTTTTCTGTACTGCCCTTTCTAGTAATCAGGGAAGGTGCTGTAATGGTCTTCCTTTCCTTACATCAAATTTTATACAATACCCAGGTACATTCAGCTGGGCTTACATGCTGGAGGTTGATTAAGACTCACCAATTATTACCGATTACTTTTTTTAGCAACCAACGTTTTTACATACTTTTTTTCCCTTAATAATTCAACTTTGTGCTTTAAATTTTTACATTCATTCTCCCATTCCCACCAACAGATAAACCTCGCATCTGATGCATATTTTGCCTCCAAACATGCCTTCACCACCAGTGGATGTTTCCCTGTTAACAGACTGGTGTTCCTTGACCTCCGCACTTCTGCAATATTTGTTTCTGTAAATAGAGTCACAACTGTTGATAAGTGATTCCTCGTCAGACAGAAAGCTATCAAAGTTTTCTTTAAATATTTTAAGATCTGTTTCTTTAACTGGTGATTGTGAGTACTATTAGGACAGGACCGTCTTTTTAACAGCCCAATATTACATTGTTTTAATATAATTTAGATGGAATGTGAGGATGTGACTTTCTGCTTTTTAGTTTAAGGCTGCAGCTGTCCTAATGTGGCTGCAGAAAATGGCCTCAGACCTTACAGATTCCTTAGCCTCCAAAATAATCCTGTCCATGTCCTCGTTCACCATGGCTGGTCAGAAGCAATGCACCCTCCTCTGTATTTTCAGTAGCAGAAAGTTTTGGAATGGTTTCTCAGCAATCACATTAGTAATCTCCCAACTGTCCAAGCTTTGGATTTTAAGCAGTGAGTGGCAAGGTTGCAAAGTTCTTAGGCAGGTGTTAGAGGACAATCCCCTGGGCAAACTAGGCAAACCTAGTACAGAAAGTGATGGCAATAGGCCTCTGCTGTGTTGGACCAGTTGGTCCTAACTGAAATCTTTATCATGCTATAATCTCTGGCTGCCTTCTCATTGAGTCCTTGGTATGTGTCTTGAGCTTCCCTAGTGAGAATGAAATGGGTGGCCTAAGATGCTTAGCCCCACCTGGCTGCTTTCACTACTCCCTCATATATGATATGATAGGCTTCAGGGTCATCTGGTCTCCACTTGGATAAAGAACTGCTAGGCCTTGCCTGGTAGCCAACTGATGGCTAGTTCCCCATCAACTGGGCTCTTCTTAAAAGATTAAGCAGGGCAGCCTGTGATGTTGATGCTGCTCTTCCATGATGGCTTCCTGTTGTGCCACCAGGTACAGAATCTCTTCCATGTTCTTTTTACTAGGAAGGGTCTCGCAGTGATACCAGCATGTAATAGAGTTCTTCTGTGATGTCATTGCCTCAGTTTATCCATTTCCCTTCTTGGTGGATGGATGATTTTAGGGATTGGGGTTAAGTCCTCCAGCCAAATCTATATAAGATGACCTTGCCTTTCTGGGTCAACAAAACGAGGTAATATGAAACAAAATAAGGTTGCACCCGGCCCTCCTGGAGCTCTGTAGTCCCTTAAGCCATTGTCAGGTTCAGTCAATCCTGTCAGATCTCTTGCTGAGCTCAAATACAATATTCCTTATATTGGTCAATCAGTTCACCTTCCCTAATGGCACTGCTGAGATGTTAAAGGTACCCCAATGCCTCTCTCCAGGTTCAGAGCCAGACATTTTCACTTGTGGAATGATGTGTTTTCTGCATTCCAAACCTGGCTTTCTTTTTCTCCGGGCCACTTCTTTGGTTGCCTCAGAATTCTAGGTCAGGCCTCTGACTGGAAAGCCTCCCAATCTCTCCTGCTCCTTGCAGGTGTCTCCTGGCTATACCTCAGGCCCCTAGCCTAGCTCCTCTTAGCTACCCCACAGAGCTGAGAGGGGTTGTCTCTGTTATGTTCTGATGTGGGGTGTGTGGTTGCAGAGTTCAAAGGTCATCCTCCATTGTGGAAAGTGGGGTTCTGGACTGGAAGGGGCAGAGTGGACTGAAGCTGACTGCTGCTTATAGCAGGCTGTCAGTGCTGTTTGTAATGTCTAAATAAAAATAATTTAGTTGTTAATAAAGCCTGTAAATCTTTTTATTTAAGAGCACACATGGGACCATGAGTGGATAGATTTGAGAGCAATTGGGAAGAATTTTCACCACAATTCCTGAACTCCACATGCACAGACAGCAAGGATGAACATCCTGAAACAGCCATGAGGATTAAGGTTTAGGGGAAAGATGGAAGAATTATAAAAATGTTTCATACAGATATTTTTATGTTTGTATATGACTGCAGTGGATGCAGACACAACGAGCAGTGTACATGTTAGCTAGCGTAGAATGCTAGATATTCAAGCTCACCCCCCCTGGACAGTACTGATTTTGATTGGGTCCTAGCACAGTTTTAAAATTGTGTACCTAAAAGAATGAAAACTCTGAAAGTTTCCTCTCCCAAATGAGAGGCAAAAGACACAGGAAGGCAATGAAAGATCAAGAGTCAGTCATGCAGTTTTGGCCCTGTAATAAATTATTTAGTTGGTGGTGGGCTGCAGAAGTGGGGAGGTACATGAATATTTGTTCAGAGACTGAGCTAATGATAGAAGATGCCACATAAAGTGGCAGAACAAGAAAAATTTCAGGGGCAGGATTGAAGTAAGGAGGAGAGTCAAACTGTACATGAGGTTATCCTGCAGTGGAATATGAATGGATATAAGATGAAAACATAAGTAAATCAGGCAGCACAAGAATGGATTTCATTTCTTTGCAACAAATACAGCTAAGATCATTGTGTGACGCGTGGACGTGAACATGCATATAGAGATCATCCAGCACTTTGGCAAAAGAACAAAATGTTTTGCCAGACAGTGCAGGCAAAAGGAAAAGAAATGCAAAAAAGGACTCCAGTGATGAGGAAAACTGTATGTTGATTTCATGAAGCAACTATTACAGGCCCTGGTAGATGGGGAGGAGATCACAACAGTGCTATATAAATAGAATATGGATAATGCTGCCCCAGAGCTCAGTGAACTGACTGTTACTGAATCCAAAATGTAGACTGAAAGTGAACTTCTAAATTTTAGTCTGAATGAAACACAAAATTTGGAAGCAGCTTGGCATAAAGCCTGTTCTAAGAGAGAAATTTTCCTCCCGCTCACCTAGGGGTACAGATAGTAGCAGAAGAACTACATCCTGAATCCTATCCTGCTCTTGAAGGAACAGGCTACAGAGGGACTAAAGATCATATGTCAGACAGTTGGAAACAGGAGTCAAACTTTACAAAAGAAGGAGCTGCAGGAGGAACAGTGGCCAATAAAGAATTCTCCAAAGCAGCCAGAACTAGCTTCAAAGTAAATATGGGATCTCAG
This sequence comes from Mauremys mutica, assembly GCF_020497125.1. Classification (NCBI taxonomy): domain Eukaryota; kingdom Metazoa; phylum Chordata; order Testudines; family Geoemydidae; genus Mauremys; species Mauremys mutica. The sequence continues at coordinate 106,584,633 of NC_059072.1, read as the reverse complement.
CAAATTTATTTACAAGGTATGTTAGAATTCTAAATAAGTGTGTAATATGATGAATGGAACTGGATAAAGAGGATCAGGTTTTAGGAGGGACAGAGATTGGTGAGGGACTTAGAGGCTCCCAAATGCAACCTTGGGGCTACAGAACCTCAACATGTATTATTGGCCTCCCTTACACGTTTAACAAAGCTTTGTTCCTTATAGTTCTGCCTGTTTGCTCTGTAGTTATTGCTAACAAAATAGGTTGTTTCATGGAAGCTGTTTGCTGAAATAATTCAGTATTGCCAGTGCCAAACATTCAAAAATCACAAGATGTTTAAAAAATAATGAATTTTGGATTGTTTTTTCTTTGCCTTCTGATTTTTAGCCTTTATGATTCAAGTATTCAAGGTTTTTTTTCTGCAAACATAAGGGCTTGAAATGTACATCTCCCCTCTCCCCCGCTGAGTCTCACATAATCAAATGGCTCCAAGAGGATGGGGCCTTTCAGACAAAAGGCCAAATATCATGAGACTAGCGATGAACCTGCAAGGGTTGGCAATGCTGCACTTGTAGTGAATGTGCAGGCCAAGGCTTTGCAGACACAGTAATTAGCAGATTGAGGTTCCTGAAAGATGTGTGTAACAAATTTAGAACTACGGGCAGTTCTCCAGCTTTGCGCTTTGTTCTGTGCTGAGCACCCTGCTGCGACTTAACACACACATAATAGTAATAGCTGAAAGTCATAAAAGATAAAGAGTGGGAAAGGCCTGTCTATCCATAGACTGTCAGGATATAAATACTCCAGATAATGTCCTAGATATGAGACTAATACTAGTGCACTCTTAATAGGAACTAAAAGCTAAGAAAACAGATTAGAGTAACACTGTGTAGAATGCTAGGCACTCTTAAATTCTAAACATTGAGCAAAGGAACAAAAAAACCCCAAACCCACATTCTTGTTCAGCTTTACCCTTTAGTAGTTTGATCTGCTCCACAATTAAGGTGAGAGCATATCATTCCCTCCCCTCCCCATAACGTGTTAAATAAATTCCATCTAGTCTAGTGAAGCGGGTGGCTGATGGTGGACATCAGCTGGGTTTGTTAGCTATAGAATGAATAATCTTACAGATCCTTTTGTGTCTTTTGGAAATACCTTTTTATTTTTTAAAAAAAGTGTTAGCTATATTGTAGTTAAGCAAAGCCATAGAGAAGAAGCAAACAGCTTGATGATGTTGATTGAACCAATGTACTGTACACATCAAAGGAAATACAAACACTTTTGATCCTGCTAAAGTGCCTTTTCTCAGGCTCGAGGAGTAGGGCTTAGGGAGGAGTCAAACTTGACCGAGCTGCAAGTTAAGCTCTGATCTTCTGGTGAAGGGGATGAATGAGGAGCAAATGGCATCTTGTGCTGGGGAAATGTATAAATACGCTGAAGAAAAACATACTCGCTTTTTTGACTCTTCATTTCAAAAACAGAACATCTCTGACTCTCCCTGCCCGTGGTCTAGAATCTTTGCGCTTGGCAAAATTGTGAAATGAATAGGACAAAGGCAGCCCTCTTGCAGCTCCTTTGAAATCAATGGACGAACACGGCCTGGTATGTTCAGGCATTATTAACTGAATAATGTCTTGTAGACACTGGAGTAGAAATGGGTTGGGGGTGGTGGGGGGTTGAGTGTGGAGAGAATAATGGGCTTGAAGACCAGCTTAGAAAGAGTGTTCAATGGACAGGAAATAGTGTGTGTGTGTTCTTGCCCATTTGTTCTTGTATTCCAATAAAATAGAATAAGTTCACTAGGTTCCCTCCCCTCACCCCGCCGCCCTCAGATGGTACTTAGGGTTTGGGAGGAATTTCCCATTCCCAAAGGTACTGGCAGAATCTAAGCTTATATATTCTCTCTCTCTCTCTCTTATTTCAATGAACACCTGTTTGATCTCCAATTTGTATTTCGATTCTTACCCGTAATTGTGACCTCCGTTTTTAAGTACTTATGCAATGTGCAAGTCCATCCCATGCCTAAAGCTTTTTCTTCTCCAAATTGTTTGGCATATTGCAGGATATTTATTAAAAAGGAAATGTGTGCATTTTTCACATTCTTTAATATTGGACATATGTTGGTGGTGACCAGCCGCCTTGACTTCTGCTTCTCTGTTCTTAAGAAATATCGAAACCTAACCATACCTGCTGGACTGCTAGCTCTCCAAATTAACTAAAAGCAGCTTTGCACACATCTGTTGAGATTAACTGGTTTTGATATTACTGTCGTTTCACTAGCAAACAAACCTTTTTATTTTTCCCAAAGACAGGGATCTATGTAATCTATGTAATCTTGAAAGCTTAGCGTGTCATGTTCTCTAAGCTGTCCCTATGCAAATGATCACATCCTATATACCACAACCCTTGTTGTGTCTTAATAACTGTTTAGCCAGTGTGTGTTGACAGACACAAATTGTTTGTTCACTTGAGAAATACTTTACAAAGGAAAAAAAAATCTCAGACATAACATCTTGTTTTAACAACTGTCCTGGGGGATTTCACAAATGTAGCAGCCTCTGCTGCTGCTTTTCACATTAAATTGCATTCAGTAAACCTAAAAGGAACATAGTTTTACAACAATTAAAAAAACCCCACTCTGAACTAACAGAAGTTCTCTTATTTTGAAACCTCTGATATCTTTAACAGCCTTATGTTCTCCATCATTCATGCAGCTCTTTCACAGAGCCACAGGTCCATATTAGAAGATTTGCAAGTCCTCAGCTCTTTAGTCCCAAGGAAGGGATGAGCTTTTTGCCTAAATTCAAGACAATTTGTGAATACACCTCTACCTCGATATAAGGCTGTCCTCGGGAGCCAAAAAATCTTACCGCATTATAGGTGAAACCGCGTTATATTGAACTTGCTTTGATGCACCAGAGTGCGCAGCTCCCTCCCCCTCTCCCCCCCCCCGGAACACTGCTTTACCGCGTTATATCCAAATTTGTGTTATATCGTGTCACATTATATCGGGGTAGAGGTGTATATAGTGCAGATTCCTGAAACCAGGTCTTTTGCAACCTTTAAATACTATTGGTCCAAGAAAGGAAAATGAGCGTTCTTATCAGCATTGACCTATAAGGAGATAAACCCCTTTATGGTTGTCTTAAAGATCCTTGTCAAAAGCAGTGCAGGGTTCTGTGGCAGTAATAACATTTAAACTCATCACAGGCAAGAAATCTAGTTTTCTGAAGCTCAGATTTAGGGGAAGGCTGCCATTCTTGAGTCTACTCCCATTTTGACATGAGTGGAAAAGGGAAATCCTGGGGAAGATCTTTCTCTCTTGAGCTAGTTTGAGGTCAGTGCAGAGGATGAAAACATAGGAATGCTGGAGGAAACTAAGATACTAAACACTTGTATCCACACATGGTAGCCAAATTTTATATAATGAGGGTATTTTTGACATAAATCAATTGTCTTTTTGAGTCCTGCAGAAGTTCATAGAACACAGTGGTTACAAATAAAACAAGAATGACATTCAATAGCTGAAGTAGTAGCAAGGGTATGTTTATGCCCCCTCCAAGTTCCCAGTGTTCAAACATTGCAAAGCTTGGATTGGCTGAAATGACTGACTGTGTTGTGCTTTTTCACCTCTTTGGCCGCCGTACAATTGCAGAACCTCATACCCTTCAGCTTTCTAACCATCCATCAAAAAATGGCAAGTAAAACCCCACATCAGAAGTGAGTGGTGACTACTGAAACCAGCCCAAATACTGCACTATCACTTAGTGGAAAATACGTTTGCCTCATGACACCAAAAGTAAAGCAATGAAGAAATAGCCAGCAAAAATATTGGTGGAACAATGGAATTTTCACAGCAAAATATTAAAAGGAAAACTAAATTGGCTGTGGCACAGTACGTTAATTTATTAGCTCTATGTAGGGCAGAAAGCATTGTTTTAAATGATTGCATCACCTTAGCAATACTTGGGAAGAAGAATCTCACTGCAGGAAAATGTTTAAAACTTATAAGTATCAGGTTGTAATAGCAATAATCAGTTGATCTGTCTCTCACTGTAGTATCTTTGTCTCCGCTGTGTCCCCTTAATCCATTATATTTACAGGGGACTCAGTAATGAAACTGGGGTTAGTGTCCATTTGCTTTCTACTGGGTTCCATCAGCTTTCACTAATGGGGAATCCCCAGGGAATGATCCAAACATTAATTGCTATTGAATGACTAGTATCAACTGAACCTAAAGAACAGTTGAAGAGCAATTATATATAGTGGTCCATGAGAATCCATTCTGCTTCTATAGAATATTTGCAGTCTGTTTTCCCTCTCTTTTTTAATAGTAATGTATATGAAAACAAGATTGATGCTTTTTAACAGCTCACTTCATTCACCTGAACAGTTCCTCTCATTCTCCTGCTTTGTATTTTTAATCTAATTCCCACAGCAACCAACTGTGATGTTGTAAAGGTACAAACGCTGCCTGCTACACAAAGCTCAAGTAAACAGGCTTTGTGCAGGGGATCTCCACACAGGTCTGGGTTCTATCACTATAGTTTTTGAATGCATTCTTCCCCCTCACACACCATCTTCACATGCAGGACAGAGAACTCTATCAGAGACATTCCACAGCTGCCATCGAAGTTGCAGTGGTTTTGGCTAGTGGAGACATGCTCCCTTTCCTTCCTGGGCAACTTGCTTTCCCTTATGCAATGGAATGGAAAGAACCTCTACAGAGCACAGCTCTCTGGCACATGAAGGGAGAGGAGTCTCTCAGCATGGTGTGTCTGCAGCTGGGACCAGCGTGTGTGTTGAGGAATGCTGGCATTCAGCAGGATTTGGTCCAAAGAGAAGATTCTACCTTGATCTCCGCAAAATGTTTGCAATGAAAAGTCAGAACATTCTGGTTTTTCATCTGAATCTTGGGAAATCTGTGGTTTCACTGGGTTTGATCTAAAACCAACTTGGTGATTAAGGATTAGGTGGGCACCTAGCATCAGCTTCTGCTCAGTCCTGCTTTTGCAGTGGAGCAGCCTGCTCCTGCAGTTGAGGTTATTGCTGAGGTCGTGGTTTGGTATTATGCTTTCCCACCCCACATGCAAGCAGCAACTCACCTTGTTTTTAAAAGGAAGTTATTTGGGACTGAGGTTTATGGCTGTCCATTAGTACTGGCTGGCTGCTCTGTGCTTGTTCCTAGCATATTGGGCCTCAAAGAGTGATATGGCTTGACTATCGCACTTTAATTTTTAAAGCGCTTTTATCCTCAAAACTCTGCAGTGCCATTGGATGAAGCAGAGATCCATGTCCAGAACTAGCCTGCATGAACAGAAATGGCTGGAGAAAGGAAGACTCTTGTTTAGAGTCATCTCTATGTTATATTGCAGTGGTGAGAAGAGAGACTGACACATGCCATGCCAACTCTGTCTATTCCCTGCACAACCAATGAGAAATAACTCCAGCAAGCACTCAGATGTCAAACAGAGCCCTGAGAGAACAATCTAGTCATCATTTAGGCAAGGAATATACTTGTCTATTTATAGCAGGCAGCTGAGAAGGTTGTAGAGAGATGCTACCACAGTGTTCTAATTGAAACACGGGATTAGTGATAAATTACTACAGCTGTGAGAGTGACAAATTATGTCCTGGTTAGTGCAAATGCTGATTCACATAAGATGGTGGTCTGCATTACCATACAGTTTGGAACCAAACTCCACCCCAAATTGTATATTGCATTGTTGTTAGGACAGTGTACACCTGCTGTAGGAATGCACAATTTGGGCAAAACATGCAGTGAATAAATCCCTTTTCTGCATGTGCTCCTCAACTGTTACTGAGTAAAATGACTGAGTTTTTTTCCCAGCTCCCACATTGACTTTAGGTAGGGAAATAAGCAGCAGGTGCAGATGAATCAAGAAATAAGGATGCAATTTTCATGTAAATATTCCTATGTCCATTCAGCAAGGGACAGAAAACAGACCGTACGTGCTAAACTGTTTTCATACTGAATTTATCAAATATTTCTGCAAGGCATCAGCAAATTGACAGTCATAATCTAGTTCTTGCAACTGATCTCATCTCAGATAGAGAGGGAGCACACTGTGCTCAAGATGAGAACTAAGTGGTGTAAGAAGTGGAAGGAGTTACATGTACCTGCCCACATGGCTGCATTTCAGGAAATCCCAGGTAAATGGGAACAAATCAGGATTGGTATTTGTAGCAATTTTGCTAATGGACCCTTTGAGAAATGTATGTGTGGGTCTTGAGGACAGATAGGACATCTGATCCAACACTCAGTAAAGTCAAAAGAAGGACACCTATTCACTTTGCTGGGCATTGGATCAGAGCTATGGAGAGCACTGGCTGAAGCTCAATGTGCAGCAGCCCCTGCCCCAAGAAAATATTCTTTCATGGATATCTTAACTGGAAGATCCAAAAAACCCCACACATAGGGAAGTCTTTTAGCTTGGGTCCTGACCCCTAAGAGAAGAAAAAAGGGATGCTCTTAAAAAATTGAATATTTAGAAATGAAAAAAGGTAAAAAGCTAGCTTGAAGAGTTAACATCTGATTAGGCGAAGTCTCTCCCTTTGAAAAAGCATCAGCAATTAAAAAAAGAAAACCATGTAAATCTCTTGACTGCATTTATTTAGCTATTTTCAGTATTTAATAGCTATGAATATTGATTACATATTCAATCAATTTTATTGAACAAACAGTCAAGTTAATTACATTTTTTAAATTATTTGAGTGAGGAATTGAATATTAAAAATTCAAGAACTGCTGGTAGCAGGCCTGTACAGTGCATCACCAGGAACTCATGCTTGCCCTGATGTCAGCAAATCTCCTGCCTTTCCAGGTCTCCAACTTTAACAGTTACAGAATGGAAGAAAGGGGGATGGAGGGGAGTGTTAATATTCTCTCTTCTTTGGACATGGTGTGTAAGAGTTCCCATAGATGTAGCAGAGGGTTGGAATTTGATGATAAATAAGACTGTAGAAAACTAATAAAAATCCAAACTCTTACCACCCATGCACAGGTCCCCAGTTACTTCTTGGGAGAGGGAAAAGGGCAATAATCTGAAGTTTGTGCCATTAAGGAAAATTCTTAGTAAAATGTAGCCATGTAAATAGGTTGGAGTTGTAAGGACCAGGTGTGATGCTGGCAGACCAGGTGGCAGCTCATGCCAAGGCCTCTAGAACTTACTGAACACTGACAAGTGCATAGCTGGAAACCAGTCTGGCTCACCTGTGTGTTAGCATTGTTACAACAGATGTTAAGTTTATAAGAATGTGTTCAGTGTTTGGGCTTTATGAAATGCTTGAGAGTTGCTATGTACATTAAATATTACCTTAGAACATGGGATCTAGATATTACAAGTGAGATTAAGTGATTACTTTGTAACTATAAAAGTGTTTGCTATGAAACTGGATACCCCACAGTCAGAAGAGAAGCATTACGAAGAGTGAAATACTAGGTTACCACAAGAGGTGTCCTCTCCTACCCAACAAAAGGCCTATAGTCACCAGACAAACCATTATGAAACATCAGTGGACAAAAACTTTGATTGCTTCCCGCCCACATCCATGAAGACGGGATGTGAACACACCTGCCTCCCATTACAGTTTGAACTCTGGCAGAAGGGAATAAAAATCCCCGACCAGAAGGATCTGTATCACTGTGCTGCTTGGAATTTGGAGAGGGCAGTATTTCTAAGCATAAGCAAGGGATCCCAAAGCTGCTTAGCTTGGGTTAGCCATAAAGGCCATATAGAACTTGCATGTTACAGCCGCTTCTGTTACTTTTTGAAACCTAAGACCATAGCTCATTTGTGTGTGTGTGTTTGCCTGGGTTTAACCTTATAAATAACTCTCATTTCTTTTTCCTAGCTAATAAACCTTTAGTTTATTATAGGGTTGTCTCCAAGCATTGTCTTTGGTGAGAGATCTAAGGTACAATTGACCTGGGGTAAGTGACTGGTCCTTTGGGTCTGGGCGTAACCTGAATATTAGTAAAAGCAGCAAAGAGTCCTGTGGCACTTTATAGAGTAACAGACGTATTGGAGCATGAGCTTTCATGGGTGAATACCCACTTCGTCGGATGCATTTGAGTATTCACCCACGAAAGCTCATGCTCCAATACGTCTGTTAGTCTATAAGGTGCCACAGGACTCTGCTGCTTTTACAGATCCAGACTAACATGGCTACCCCTCTGATACCTGAATATTAGTGTGATTTTTGTGATAAAGGCCCATCTATCACAAAGGCAGGCTTGCCTGGGTGGCAAGACAGATTGGTGTGCCCAAGAGGACTGTCCATGACTCCATGTTAAGACTGTTACAGTGCTTGAGGCGTTCACACGTGAAACTTGATTGGTGAAATCTGACACTAGAGTACACAACCAGTTTGCGGTTTATGCCCTGGTTTGTAACAGTCTGCCCTGAGGGTGGTACCCTGGTTTGTAAGCCACTCCAGACAGCTTGACACCAGGGTGTGAGCAGTCAGGCCTGATGGTTAGTAAGGTATCACACCAAGAGTCAGACACAGAGTCGGGGGTAGGGAATAGAAGCAGAGATTGGGAACAGATAGGAGTCTGGGATGAGGAGGAGATGAAAGGGCAGGGAAGCAGGCAACGTCCATAATAGCAGCCTGCCAGAAATTTCTCTAGTTGGTCAGATAACTTCCTGTGACTTTCTGGCTTAAACAGAGCTTGCCAGCCAATCAGTGGTGCTGTATGGTTCCCCCAATCATGAGTTTCTTGGGCAGGCCCCCTTGCCAGTTAGCGCTTCACTGGCTCCCTTCTCCCGGTGTTCAGGTGAACTGCTGGGTGGTGGCTGTGGTCTGTGCACAGCTTGGGGACCCATGGGTCTAGGTTTGAGGTCCAAGATCCCTCACAGGAATATCTAATAGAAATTCTAGGCATTTCCTAGCAGTTCTTCAGTGCTGTTTTCCGGAGTGGTTTTTTGTCGTGCAGCTACATCCCCTCTTATGGAGATGTTTTCACTCAGTTCTTGGCAATGTATACACCTAAGTGCTTTATACAATATGGCCCAAGTTCTGCTTGCTCCCCTTGTTCTCTGTTGGGTGTATGTGGCTCAAAAGGCAAAGAAACCAGTGATGTTCCATTGTGTCATGGAAAAAGGCCCCCAGGACACACACCTTTGCAGCACATAACTCTGCCATGGAAACTCCACTTGCAGGAGGGCGGAACTGGAGGATTTGGAGGCCTATCAGTAGATTGCAGCTATGCGGATTCATCTTCCAAACCACCTGCACACAGAGGGGAGCGTGAGGAAATGCAGCTTTTGCTATTTTGCTGAAAGCAGATGGAGAACTTTTGGTTCCCTCCCGCCCCTCTGGCCTCAGAGAGTTCTCTTCCTTCCTGCTCCTCCATCTAGGGATGTGAGGACACCACTTCACCCAATAGGAGGGTGAAGAGACATGGCCCTATGTTCTCTCTTTCTCTCCTGTTGGAAAGCCTTGGTGTGCAGCTTTTTGTCCTGCTTTTGATGTGACAACAGGAGTGGAGAGCTTACACATGCCCTCAGACATTGTGCAAAGCCTGAGGGGAAAAGAAGAATAAAGCTTTGGCAGCTCATCCTGATGCCCCATGGCTTAGGGAAAGAGAATGGGGAAGAATTTTACTGCATAAATCATTTAAAAAATAAATAAATTACCCCCCCCCACACACACACACATTCCACACATCATAAAACCCCAAAGCAAAATTTGAAACTCATGATTCTAAATGTATGTTTTAGTATGAGCTCCATGCATTTCTATTCAGTGTCAGGATCCCAGTGTCACTATGCTGTGTTGCTCAAGGTAGAATACACAATTTATTCTAGATTACAGGGTTTTATAGGGTCCAAACAGTGATTTCTCACATACACACACTGGGTGAAACCCTGGTCTTGGTGAAGTGTGTACTTTGAGTTACAAATCGGATCACCATCTGCAGCACTTGTAAGCCATACTATCTTTAATATGAAAAAAAATAAAAATAAAAAAAACCCAAAGTTTTGTAGGGTCCAGAAATCACACATGTACACCAGAGAACAGTGTTGATGCTGTGCCCCATGTATTACGCTACTGTACTCCAGAAACTTTGCAAAAACCACCAGCAATGGATAGTTCGCTTCTGGCCCAGAGCCAGACAGAAACTGCAATGCCATGGGGAAACAATAAAATGGTGGTGTGTGAATAAACATAAAGGACACATTCTTCAGCCATGAAGTGTTTCCCCCAGAGCTCTTCCCACTCAACCTTTGTGTACATAGATAGATGCATGGATAAATAAATCTTTCTCTCTCCTGCAAGTTGGTGTTTGACAGCTTGGTGGGTTGGGGATTGGGTTTGAACTGGTGCAGATGTGTGCATCTAGCATATTGTTCTTTCTATTTTCTTTGTTTTTAATAGCTCAGAATCCTTCAAACACAGACCCTTGAGGCAGCTCCATTCTTTATCTAACTTCTTGGCATTTGTATGGTGCCTATTATTATTAAATATCAACACTGCAGTAGAGCCTGAAAGCCCCAATCAGGATCTAGGCTCCAGTGTGGTAGGTCCTGTATAAATACACAAGGAGATACAGTCCCTCCCTCCCTATATTGCCTCAGTAAATAGACATATGTGTCTCCTATTCCTCTGTATGTTTGCTTAAATGCAGACAAATAGAGAATATGTCATGTTCAGACACAGTGGCACATGCAGATCCTCATTTATGCATATAGGGTCCGATCCAACTCCCAGTGCAGTCTTTGGGAGTCTTCCAATTAACTTTAATTCCAGTTGGGTCAGGCCCATATGTAGCGGCATGTGCAAACACGTACTTCAATGCACATGCTTATTGGTTTGAGCAGTGACCTGCACACAAGGGGGTCCACCTGTATTTTGAATGTGGAGTTTAGAAACTGAGGTGTTTTTTTTTTAAATCTAGCTCATACTGGGTAAAAATAGCAACTCTTATTTAATGGGTATTGGGAAATGTATTCACTTGAAATATAACCTATATATTTGTGGATGCAGGCATCAGATGAAAATGCTAACAGCTATTTTGGGTAAACTATGCTGGATAGTTGTGCTGAAGATGATGAAAATGTATTAGGATGTTCAAGGCTACTGTCAACAGACATATGTTAATCATGCTTTGCAGACCCTGTAACAAGATCCTTTTTCCAGATGTCATTTTCCCCTATATATATGTGTGTGTGTGTGTGTGCGCGTGCCCGTATGTGTGCATGTACATATGATTTTTAAAATAATTTTGATCTAATGATTAGCATTTGTCATATGGAATATGCAGTTCTCAGGAGACTGAATAAGCTTTTGGAAATATTCAAAAGCACTTGTCTAATTTATAACTCTAGTGGCATGGTTTGGGATCTGGCAACATATTACTACTGCCCACATGTAGGGCTGTTGGTTTTTTGTGAGCACTTCATTGATGATAATGATTCAAATTCTTGTGCTGCCTGATTTGACTGGCTGGCTTAGGGTGACCAGATGTCCCGATTTTTGGGTCTTTTTCTTAGGGTATGTCCAGACTACCCGCCGTATCGGCGGGTAGCAATCGATTTCTCGGGGATCGATATATCGCGTCTCATCTAGACGCGATATATCGATCCCCGAATGCGCTCCTGTCGACTCTGGAACTCCACCAACCCGAACGGCGGTAGCGGAGTCGACATGGGGCGCCGCGGACATCGATCCCGCGCCGTGAGGACGGTAGGTAATTCGATATAAGATACTTCGACTTCAGCTACGTTATTCACGTAGCTGAAGTTGCATATCTTAGATCGATTTTCCCCCGTAGTGTAGACCAGCCCTTATATAAGCTCCTATTACCGCCCACCCCATCCCGATTTTTCACACTTGCTGTCTGGTCACCCTAGGATGGCTCAAAGGTTTGAAATGATACTGAGCCTTTCATGCCTAGATCATCATTTCGCTGTGGCCCAGGCCAGAAGTGACCAAAGGTTGTTTCCATCTGAAGTCTAGTGGACAACCTGTGTGGAATGAGTTTATGGTGTTGATCCAGCAGACAGCATCCATCACAATTAGCAGCCGTGTTAGCCCTTGCAGCAGAGAAACTCATGACTCTGGGACATGAAGACTATACTACTTAAAAGGGAGATACGTGGAATAGGAGAAGAGGGAAGAAAGGAAAGCCAAGCATGGAAGGCAATAAGAATTAAACTGAGATGAAGAGATTGGAAGGGGGAGGATTGGAACAAAAACAAGTTAGCAAGTGGATGTTCAGAGCAAAAAAAAAAGAGTTGTTGTACAACAGCCTTAGGGAATAAACAAATTTTACTTGGAGCCCATAACATGGGAACTGAAATAGGCAGTTGACCCCAATACAGTAACCACCTGCATACATGAGGAACATTCTTGTTGGAAGGTCTCACTGGAAAACTACGGTTAATAAATTATAGATGGGTTAGCCTGATGTCCCAGCTGACACACTGGCTGGAAACCATCCCCCCTCACTGTTCTCTTCAGTGTCTGCCAGCAGAACTATTACTTTCTGAATTCCTTTATACTGTATTTATAGGACACTTGTGAAGTTGTACTGGGTCTCTGAAATACATTTAATGTGGTGGCTCCTGCTGACCATTTTCCTCTTCCTTTGCTGCTCAGCAGGAACTGATCAAACCTTCCAGAAATGTCCACTATATTTTATTTCATTGCTCATACTTACCATAACGCTGGCTGACTAGGGTTTGCCAAAGATGGCTGATTCCAGATAGTATTTTTACCACCAGACCAATTGATTCATTCCTATTTGTAATTGTTTAAAAGGTCCCTTCTTCAGCCGTGATATGTGATATATGCCTGTGCATTTCCACAGACACTTGCATGCCTGAGTATAGTATTGGTGGATTATATGAAAAGTTACAGTTTTGTGCTGAGTACAGATGCTTTATCTGCACATGCAGTCAAACAGCATCAGAAACACCTCTTCATCAGCCTAGGGCTTCTCTTCTAAATAACAGATTTTTTTTTTTTAATTTCACACACTTTCCAGCTCTCTGATAGGCTACTCCTTTGATTTATAATTTCAAATAGAATTCAATCATGAAAGAAAGCTGAGTGTGCTAGTCCACTAGCAAGCCTTACAGAAACTCATTGCCTTTTATATCCCCAGGTTCCTAATCTCTGCCTCAGTCTGTCTCTGCTGTTTTATTCCCTTTCATGTTTTGGGACTAACATGGAAATTATTGAGAAGAGGTAATTCTCTTATATTTTTTTAAATAGCAGTCAAAGATAAAGGTGCACCATTTGACCAGCTGCTCAGAGTTGATGAATAAAACTAGTCTTGAGATGTGCATAGAGTGGACTCACTGGGTTAGAACAGTTTCTCATCTTGGAGTTTTACATCTTTTAATTAGCGTGCATAGAACTTTCTAATACACAAATGACTGGGAGACCCACTCAACTGAAAATTACTTAAGTTTGCAAAGTGAATGAAAACAAACACAATGAAAAGCGATTTTGCGTCCTGCATCATAAAATTTACTTTATTTATTTATTTGAATAGATACATCTGAAATGACATATTCTAATGCTTCATGGTATTTGTGGGGGACAGACACAATGCCCTCTGTAGTTAAGGCTGAGTTCTAGCTGCCACATTAAACCTGGTTTATCGGTTGTATATAACTTACGATTTCCAGATTGGTGGGGGGAACCAATTAGCATAGTCAAAGGTCAACCCCTTCAGGGGAGGGGCCACATATCCTAGAAATAAGTATGGGTGACAATGAAAAAACAGGGATGGAGTTGCAGGTTATAGGGGCAACATAAAGGATCTGGGGAGGAGGACAGAGCAGAGAATCTCAGATAACACCCACTGCTCTAACAAGGAGCCAAGAAGTCAGTGGAAACCCCTCAGAGAAAGTCTGCTCATGCATGGACAAGATACCAGAAATAGACCCTGCATTTCCAGAGCGCCCCCAGCCCCACATTCATCAGGCTTTCTCCTCCAGAACTGTTATATGGTCATGTTGGCCAGTGCCAGAAGGAAGTTCATGGTGAAGTCCCTGGATTAAAGGTGACAGATTACCCAGCCATGGACACTGAAGTCTGTTAATTCAAATGACAAACTCGAGGCAAGAGCAGTGCAAGATACCTCTTGATCACTCTTCATCTTCAGTCATGTCCTGGGAAGTCCCTGCCCCAGAGCAGTAAAGGGTAGTTCAGTTTCTATGTCTGTTCAATGTTTGACCTCTGCTGTGGTAGCTAATGTCGATTAATGCTAAAAACAATACTGTTTGGTAATGTCTACTAAGGAATGGACATAAGTCAGTCACTCATTTCACATGAGGATAATGAACAGCAGTCAGATGGCAAAGAATTCTGGGCTGCATTTGACCTAGTGATATAGAAGTAAATAATTCCATATCTACATCATTGCCCCCCAGCCCTGAGCCATAGACTTTTAAAAGTGACTTTGCTGTAATGTCTTCCCATGATTTGGTTTACATTTACAAAGTTCAAAGTTTTTCAAAACTTTGAAATCTACTTTTGGAGCTTGCAAGATTTGCAAAACTAGTTTGTGCTTGTGAAACAGTTTACCTGTAATTTATACTTCCCACCCCCATCTCCCAAAGGCGATTAAATTTAACTAGGGTTATTTTTTTTTAAAGGAAAACCTGCATCATATGTTCAAATTAAAAATTCACCCAAAGTTCACTTGTCCTTATTTCAAATACAGCTTTTTAAAAAATAAATAGGCATTTTCTAATAGGAATAGCATCAGCAGTTGCACTAATGAGGAAATAAATACAAGGGCTGTCAATCCTTATGCTTTAGAACATGAATTGATCACAAGCTGTGTGGGAGAGAAATTGCCCTACACCAACCTCCATAGTTCAGTACTGAACAATTAGGCGCTTTATAGGAGTTTGATGCCTCCTTTTGAGACATTGGTCATTAGCCACTGTTGGAAACAGGATACAGGACTAGGTGGCTATTGGCCTGTTCCAGTGTGGAAATTCACAGGTTACCTATGTTTTATTCAATTTGATTTATTCAAGGTTAATTGACTGTTCTGTTGCTCAAAGCTCCTATTTTTGCATTTGCTGTTTCATCAGACACTAAAACTCTCAAATGTCAACAGGAAAAAAAGTGTTTTGTATTAATTCAGACTGTGCTTTAACTACTGAATATAGTAGAATCCCAATTATCTGGACCCCTGCTGTCAGTCCCTCCCTTCCTCAAAGTGTCAGCATGACTGCATGTTTATCCAGGTTCCCATTATCCAAATATTTGGTGTTGCCACAGTGGATCAGGTGATCAGGATTCCGCTGTCCCTATAATGCCATATCAGACCAGTGGTCCAGCTAGTCTTGTCTCTGGCAGTGGCCAATAACACATGAAATAACAAGAGGATCTGTGTTTTTCAAGTACTTTGCTGATATCAGGTCCCCTCAGGCCAGTGTCTGGGCACATCTTGAGTCCAGTAGGTCAGAATGTGGTTTTTCCTTCAATTTGGACAGACAACAGAAATGTCACAGATGCCTTATGAGGTGCATCTGCAGTAAGGCTACTAGTCTGTCTGTCCCGAGATATCACATTCCATTAAATGGACAGAATTTCTTTGTCCAAGCTGTCAGTACCAGAAACATTCCCTGGTGCTTGTAGTTTCCTCAGGCCTTTCCTTTTTTTCTGGGAAAATGTGCTAATCTGTTGGGGGATGAGCACTTGGCTTTCCCTTGTAGATCCAGAGACCTGGAACTCCAGGGGTCACCAGGGATTCACCTGTTTCTCTTCTTCTGATGGGAGAACTCTCCCAGACTTATCCCTGAGCCAGGGCCCACATCCTCTTGGACATCTTCAAGTCCTAACTTAACAAGTCAAAGGCTGGAGCTTGCTGTTGGGGAAGCAAGTGCACTCCACTCAACAGAAGGGGTGGGTCTAGCCAGACTCAACACAAGGTGCTCTTGCAACTGCTGCTTCTTCATAAATTGCTACTGGGCCTCTGGGGCTGCTCCCTGGGTCTGCTGCACTATGAATTTTAGCATCTCCTCCATTTTACCTTCATTTAAAAGGGGGTTTCATCAGCAAGATCCAGATGACTATGCCAGTTGTGGCAGGCTGTGCCCTAGAGCCAACTTCTCCCATCTGGCCATTTAAATTATTTCCACCCAGGCTGGCCATAAAGCATTTCAAATAAACAAAACTTGAAACAAAAAACTTCTCAAGAAAACATCATTTTCTTCCCAGGCATATTTTGGGGTAGGATTTTCCCAGCACTCCTGCAAAGTTTAGAAGGAGAATCAAAACAGTTCAGTCTTAATCTCCCTTGCCTGTGACAAGTTAGCCAACAGCCCTCTTCTTACTGGCATCATCCCCGTTATGAGGTGAGAGGCCACGGGTGAAAGTAACTTAAAGGACATACTGGTACGCAGGGCCGAGGTCCTGAGCAGGGGGGTGAGGCCTCAACTGGAAGTGGTGGGGATTTAGATTTAAAGGGCCCGGGGCTCTGGCTGTGATAGCGGCAGCTGGGAGCCCTGGGCCCTTTAAATCGCCGCTGGAGCCCTGGGGTTCCTGGCCGTCACCGCTGCTCCGGGAGTGGGGCTCTGGTGCCAATTTAAAGGGCCTGGGGCTCCTGCTGCTGCTGTCCGGAGCCCAGGGCCCTTTTAAATTGCTGTCCTGGGGAAGCTGCCCCCTGCTGATACGGTCGTCTGTGTACTGGCTCTTGTCCGTATGCCATACTGGATCGTACCGGCTTACTTTCACCTCTGTGAGAGGCAGATATAGTCTATCGTCCTTCCTGAAACTTGTCCTGATTGGCTGAGAGAGGGGGGAGCCTGCCCAACACCCTATATTACAAGTCACCTCTTGCCAGAGCCTAAGGGAAGAGTAGCCTGAGGTTGTTCCAATTGCCAACAGTTACCCGGGGACCACCTCTCTCTCTCTCTCTCTCTCTCTCTCTCGGAATCTGTCTGCACCAAAACTTCTTCAGGGGGGTAGCCTTGCCCCTAACACCCCCCTCTCCCTCCGCCCTGAAAGGGCCAGTATACCCTATTGCAGGTCAAATATGGAATAATCCACTCAGAGGTGCTTCTTGCTACACCCATTAGTTAGTATTTGGCTAATGCCCTGAATCATGCCTTATGCACTTATCCCTATTTTTCTTACCAAATTATTCTCATTATCAATACCAAAATGTAAACCTATTTTGAATCTTACAAAGCTCATTGTCTTACTCTTACCATCTTGTGGCAGTGAGTTCCATCAGTTAAGAATGTGCTGTGCTAATAAAAGCATTTCACCAGTTTTAAATTTAATGTTTCATTGAATGTCCCTTTGTATTATCAAAAAGGGTAAATAGGAGCTTTTTACTTTACTTCTCTTCACTATTCATTATTTTTTCTGTCTATACATTGTCTCCTCTGATACCTCTCCCCTCTAAACAGCCCCAATCCTTTCAATCTGTCTTCATATGGAAATTTTTCTACATCCCTAATCATTTCATTGTCCATCTCAGAACCTCTTCAATTTCTGCCTTTTTTTTTTTTTGGATGGGTTGTTACACCTCTAGCTGCACCCCAGGTAGTGGACTGTCACCAGTCTGCTGCATTAGTCCCAACTAATCTTTGCATCCCAAATGTTTTCAGGTCCAATGGGTGTGGACAGCATCCAGTCACTGTCTCTAACTCTGGCCCTCTAGTGCACATTTCAGGGGTGCACTCTCCTTGTCTGAGCCTTTTTGGACCTGGGACTCCACAGACCAACTGCCCAACGCTCTGAGACCAGTGCTGAATCTTTCAAGTCTTCCTAATCACCCATGCATGCACTCCCTAATCAACCATGCATGTGCCCCCCAGAACTCCATCCCACAGGACACTCTGGCTTATTGTCTAATTCTCTGAGGACCATGTGACAGTTCAGGAAAGGAACACAGTCTTCACAAAAAAAAATGTCTTAACCACACACACACAGAGCAGCAAAGAATCCTGTGGCACCTTATAGACTAACAGACGTTTTGCAGCATGAGCTTTCGTGGGTGAATACCCACTTCTTCAGATGCAAGTGGTGGAAATTTCCAGGGGCAGGTTTATATATGCAAGCAAGAAGCAAGCTAGAGATAACGAGGTTAGTTCAATCAGGGAGGATGAGGCCCTGTTCTAGCAGTTGAGTGAAAACCAAGAGAGGAGAAACTGGTTCTGTAGTTGGCAAGCCATTCACAGTCTTTGTTTAATCCTGAGCTGATGGTGTCAAATTTGCAGATGAACTGGAGCTCAGCAGTTTCTCTTTGAAGTCTGGTCCTGAAGTTTTTTTGCTGCAGGATGGCCACCTTAAGATCTGCTATTGTGTGGCCAGGGAGGTTGAAGTGTTCTCCTACAGGTTTTTGTATATTGCCATTCCTAATATCTGATTTGTGTCCATTTATCCTTTTCCTTAGAGACTGTCCAGTTTCGCCGATGTACATAGCAGAGGGGCATTGCTGGCATATGATGGCATATATTACATTGGTGGACGTGCAGGTGAATGAACCGGTGATGGTGTGGCTGATCTGGTTAGGTCCTGTGATGGTGTTGCTGGTGTAGATATGTGTGCAGAGTTGGCATCGAGGTTTGTTGCATGGATTGGTTCCAGAGCTAGAGTTACTATGGTGCGGTGTGCAGTTACTGGTGAGAATATGCTTCAGGTTGGCAGGTTGTCTGTGGGCGAGGACTGGCCCGCCACCCAAGGCCTGTGAAAGTGTGGGGTCATTCTCCAGGATGGGTTGTAGATCGCTGATGATGTGCTGGGGGGGTTTTAGCTGGGGACTGTATGTGATGGCCAGTGGAGTCCTGTTGGTTTCTTTCTTGGGTTTGTCTTGCAGTAGGAGGCTTCTGGGTACACGTCTGGCTCTGTTGATCTGTCTCCTTATTTCCTCGTGCGGGTACTGTAGTTTTGAGAATGCTTGGTGGAGATTTTGTAGGTGTTGGTCTCTGTGAGGTTAGAGCAGATGCGGTTGTACCTCAGTGCTTGGCTGTAGACAATGGATCTTGTGGTGTGCCCGGGATGGAAGCTGGAGGCATGAAGGTAGGCATAGCGGTCAGTAGGTTTTCGGTATAGGGTGGTGTTAATGTGACCATCAATTATTTGCACCGTAGTGTCTAGGAAGTGGACCTCCCGTGTAGATTGGTCCAGGCTGAGGTTGATGGTGGGGTGGAAGCTGTTGAAATCGTGGTGGAATTTTTCCAAAGTCTCCTTCCCATGGGTCCAGATGATGAAGATATCACACTATCACCGGTTCATTCACCTGCACGTCCACCAATGTAATATATGCCATCATATGCCAGCAATGCCCCTCTGCTATGTACATCGGCCAAACTGGACAGTCTCTAAGGAAAAGGATAAATGGACACAAATCAGATATTAGGAATGGCAATATACAAAAACCTGTAGGAGAACACTTCAACCTCCCTGGCCACACAATAGCAGATCTTAAGGTGGCCATCCTGCAGCAAAAAAACTTCAGGACCAGACTTCAAAGAGAAACTGCTGAGCTCCAGTTCATCTGCAAATTTGACACCATCAGCTCAGGATTAAACAAAGACTGTGAATGGCTTGCTAACTACAGAACCAGTTTCTCCTCTCTTGGTTTTCACTCAACTGCTAGAACAGGGCCTCATCCTCCCTGATTGAACTAACCTCGTTATCTCTAGCTTGCTTCTTGCTTGCATATATAAACCTGCCCCTGGAAATTTCCACCACTTGCATCCGAAGAAGTGGGTATTCACCCACGAAAGCTCATGCTGCAAAACATCTGTTAGTCTATAAGGTGCCACAGGATTCTTTGCTGCTTTTACAGATCCAGACTAACATGGCTACCCCTCTGATACTTGACACACACAGAGTTTACTCTTAGACAGTATAAGGGAGGTGCAGATCTAGGCAAAACTAACATTAGAATGAGCCTGCCCCACATCCTGAGTCGTTGAGTTTCGTCAGTGTCCTTGGGGGAAGGCAAAACCTCTCTTACCCCCACTCCTCCAGCTGGGTCTTCCACTTACCACATTGGAATGTCTCCCCCTTGCTCAGAAAACCTGTCACTTTAAAAATCAGCCAGACCTTTTTATTTCCTGTTCTTCAAAAGGAGATTTTCCATGCTGCAACCCAGTGTGGGACTGGTGGGCAGAGGATAGTTAATTCAGTGGTTCAGCCAGGACCAACTCCATTGTTCTATCAGGGTAGAGCTATTGAGTGCTGCTAATTCTTTGATGACCCTGTTTAAGCTTTCCTGAGGTAGTCTATTCCTGCTATAAAAAGGAAGTTCTAATCCAGTTACAATCATAAATGCTACTCATAAAATAAAAAGGAATTCACAGGTTGACAGTGGGGCTTAAATTCTTGGAGTATTTCCTAGAGCCTTGGGGCTTCAGCCCCATGGGAGGTGCCAGGGCTCTGGACCTCAGCCCTGCAGTAGGTGCAGGTTTGAAAATGTTTACATGAGCTCCACTCCAGACCTCTCTGGTTGACAGAGACATATTCCTCCAGCTATCACAGGGTGATCACAATATGCCAGATGTGGATGTGCCATTGAGCTAATATTTCTTGGAAATCTTTATATCAGAGAAGGGAAGGGGTAAGATGAATCTTTTTTTTTTTAATTAAAGAACTGGAATTTCAGGTCAATTACACTTTGAAGTTTACTAATGGAACATGGTTTTTACCTCCATTTATAACTTTATAGCTATTCTTGTGTGGTGAGTGTGGCAAACAAAACCTATATGAATAACTGCAATTTTAAAATCATAAAAATTGTGGAGGGGAATTTTCATCCTGATCACATCAGGACAGAACAAAAAGCAAGCTCTTTGTTCACCTCTCTCAACCATAACTATAGAAGCTGGACTGCTAAGGTCACATTGCTAGCACAATATTCTTAGTTTTTAGCAGAGATTTGGGGACTGGTATTAATTTATATGATACAGTGAGATGCTTTTCTACCAGAATTACTGTATGTCTTTAACTTGGAGACTTATGAAAAACCTCCCAGCACAGCTCTTTTAAAACCCCTTAAAGTCTTTGGAAAGAATAAAATTAAGACTAATTAAAATTATGTAAAGGCTGCACAATTTTCTATTAACAAGATTCCACCCCCCCTCCCTTTCAATGTAGCATTCTTTAACTTTAGACCTGCTTTTCCTTAGGGAGAATGCAGCAATCTATCAGGGACAAACAGCAGGCATTCACAGAATACTGAAATGTTTATTAGTCATTTTACAAAGTGCATAATCAATATTTATTCTAGTCACAATTAATACTCTGCAAACACAGACCATATCATGTCCCTCTGATACCACCACTTTTTCTTTACACTGTCATGATTTGAAAACTGCTAGTTTAGCCTGGATAATTATAAAAGTAGCCAAGTGGGCTGTGCATGTGAACGGTATTTTATCCCTAAAACAAACGTTGGTCTTGGGTGGGTTGGTAGGAAAAGGAAGAGAAGTGGACATTTTTTTGCAAAAAAAATCAGTTTTAGAATCAGGGGGAAAAGAGTCTATTTTTTCCTGTATTTGGGTCTCAACAGAGAGGTTAATGTTTAATAACAGCAAGAATAGAACTGGGTGAATAGTGAGAAATTATTCATAAAATATTTCAGCACCTTCTAAAATAGAATCTCGCCAACCTGGCTCAGACCCTTTTTCTCTCTCATTTAGTGAATATGTTGTTCATAGAAATGTTTGTGCCAGACCCTGGATTAGTTTAATCAGAAAATGAAATTCATTTAGTGACCAATCAAAATTTTGTTTCTGAGTGAGGTAGATGTGGGGCCTGACTGTGATTTCACTTACACTGGGTTTTACTTCAGTGTAACTTGACTCTGGTGTAGGGACTCTTGTTGTCCACTAGTGTAAATGAGAGGAGAATCAGGCCTATATGTTCCTAGAAGTTGGGCCTTTCAGTCACATAACTTTGGTTGCCCAATCACACAGCTCACATATGATAGTAAACAGTAAATGGTAAACAGAATACTCACAGTATGGAGTTTGAGCCCCAGTGAGATTAAAATTTGTTTGCACAAAATATTTTGTGCAAACTATTTTGAAAAAAAACCAACGTGCCTGGACAATTTGCAAAGAGAAACAGTAGGGTTAACAGCCTAATCCAAAACCCACTGAAATGTGTAGGAGTGTTTCCTTTGACTCCACTGAGTTTTAGAGTAGGTCCGACAGAAAGTTCACCGTACTTTAACCAAAGTTCAGAAACTGGCTTGTTACCACAAGAGCATGCAACATTCTCTACTGTAACTCACCAAAAGGCTAAAAGAGGAATTTGTTAAAGCTAATTGAAAATTGGAATTTCTGTCCTGCTTCAATTTATTATTTCAACATTTGTTTCCATGCTGAATCAGGGCAAAAGGTCAACATCAAAGTTTTCTGAGGAATGAAAAGTTCCAAAAAATAAAAAAATAAAAATGATTTGACATTTCAAAATGTTAAATTTAGTCCCAGTTTCACATTAAATTGCATTTTCCTGAGCCACCACAGCATCTCTTACCTCCGTTCTTCCCTGTTTCCCAGGCTTCCTGGCTAGACTACATATCCCATAATGTACCGTGGCAACTCAGTCTGAAGGAAAACCATGGTACATCATGGGAAGTGTAGTCCAGCCCAGGAGTCTGGCTCATGTGGGACAAAAGGGGGCATGAGGCACCACAAAATCTCAGAGCAACACAGATTAATGCTGAACTGACCCCAAACTGATTTTGCAGAAACAATATTTTCTGTTGGAGAAAAACATTATAATTGTTTATAGGATTTAGAGCTACTCTGTACACTCATTCACTTGTAGCTATTTCTGCTTTTATAAATATTATTCTAGGTGACGAGCTGAACATTGGTAATAGGTTTTTAAACCAAAATGAAATTTCACAATGTGTTCAGAGTTTGCACACAACTGAGGGGAGACAAAGGGGGAAGGAAAGAGAATCCTACTCTGGTAAAGAAGTCCATGCAAATATGCTTTGTTAAATACTGTGCATCCTGCTGAGAAAGCAGTGCTTAGATATCTGAGAGAAACTTGAGACAAGGACTCCAGATTTCTAACTCAAATGATCAAAGTGAAATCAAGTGGCACAGCTTTGTTAATAATGCTCAAGGAAAAATTACAGACAAACTCCTAGAAAATGTGGGGGAGGAGGGGGGAGGGAAGAAGGATTAAAGAATATCAATTTTGTTAAAATTCAATGGGAAATTTATGTTGCCAGATTTAGTATTATTCAGATGTGTATTAATATCCATTCCCTTAGCAGAGAGGAGGAGCAAAATGGCAAAGCTTGTACAAGTTATAGGGAAGTCCATATACTAGAGCCCCTGAGTAGACTACAGATGGAAATACTGTCATCCTACAAACAAAACTGATTAGCACCATCCTCCTTCATCTGATGGCAAAGAGTTTCAAATGACTAGCATTCCAGAAGGGATGATCAATTATCAGTCCCCCGAGGAAGGTCGATACACACTAACCTTTGCCACAACATGGGAGCTGGCAGGTTATTTACAGATATAAGTAGTTCTTTAAATGAGACCCCAGGTAAGAGTCAGCATTGTAACCAGACATTAACTTTCCCCACTGCCTCCTTCCAATTTTCCATCATAATCTGATCATTTCCAAAGAAAACCACTCCTTCAGCATCTTAATTCCATTTGTTCCCTTACCCCTGGAGGGAGAGAAAGAAGTAGGCCATTGTCCTATTAATAATCAGCTAAAATATCACTTTTAACTCAGTTTATCCAAGCAGAAGGATTTTTCACACTTTACCAAACAAGCACAAACAGCCTGAACATACATTAGGGTAGTGAGGTCATCGGCTTGTGCCAACAAGATATATAAAACAGTTATGCATTTCCATTATTGTCCAATATGGAGAAATCTAGATGGCTGCTCAACAGTTGCTGAAAAAGGCTCAGTGCTGAGGGAGTATGACTAGGATGACCAGACACCAAGTGTGAAAAATCAGGATGGGGGTGGGAGGGTAATAGGAGCTATATAAGAAAGACACAAAAATCAGAACTGTCCCTATAAAATCAGGACATCTGGTCACCCTAAGTATGCCATGCTGGACAGAGAACATCTCTGATTTTTTTCTACAGAGCAATATTGATCAGCATTGGTCTTAATCTTCAAAGCACTAATTCATCAAAATGATACAGTAATGTAACAAGATAACAAAGTTGTCACAATCCCTTCACAAACACATTGAAGGTTCTAAACAAATATTTATCATCAATTTTCACAAAAGCTTTCTTCCCTCGCTAAACAAATGAGCCTCACATCAACATTAGAATTTACAAAGTGTTAAAACATTTCTGATTTAAAATGCAATGCTTCGGTGCACATTTGAAATGATCAGTATGAGTGCATGTCATGTCTGAGGCACTTTAGGGGTTTTCAAACAATCTCTAAAGCAAAAAAGGAGTGTCCAGTTCTTTAAATGGTTGAGCTGCAGTGTAGCCACTGCTCTGAGGCAGCTAAGGGGCAGTGATTTCTCCTGAATGCATCCAAGATGTGCATTTTTTTTTTAAAAGGGTAATTAATTAGTTTAATTAGAGTTTTTGAAACTCTTTGGGCAAACTGTCAGTGCCAGGGGTTTTCCCATTAGATGGCTGGTGAAGGGAGGTGGAACATTCTTTCAAAACACAGTAATACTTTCAAACTGTGTTGATTCTCACGAGGCAGGTAGAGCACCCTGGAGCAGCTTCTACCCTGCTTCTTCGTCCCTCTCAGCACTTTGTAAATCAAACAGGGATGGCACTTTGTCTAATTTCTGCAGGATTAACTCTTTCTTGACAACCGGGTATCTTTAGACAATGAACCTCTGTTTCAGTCTTTTATGCCAGCCCCCAAAATGACAAACACAAGAATCTACATCTTCCAGCTGTTTGAAACAGGCTTTGGTCAGAGCACTATATACCTTCTTGACCGACAGGTTTTCTATGAGTTGTTTCTTCTCATGTAGGTTCTGGCACAGTTTTTTCATTCATCCTTCCATCCAGACTAATGAAGCTCCAGGATAAGCCCCATCAGGTCATGCATGGAATGATTCAGGCATCTGAATGGGAGGGAGGATGGTCAGTGGTTAGGGTGCTAGCCTGGGACTTGGAAGACCTTAGTTCAAGTCTTGCTCTGCTACAGAATCACTGTGTGATCTTGGGCAAGTCACTTAAACTCTCAGCACCTCAGTCCCCCATCTGTAAACTGAGATAGGA
Source organism: Mauremys mutica (assembly GCF_020497125.1). NCBI lineage: Eukaryota > Metazoa > Chordata > Testudines > Geoemydidae > Mauremys > Mauremys mutica. Next base: position 106,559,451 of record NC_059072.1, on the reverse strand, counting down.
AAGTACTGTTACCTCCACCAGGGTGTTGTGAGCTGTGCAGATACAATGCAAATGGAGGACACATAAGTACCACAGAGAGAGCTATTTATAGCCTGAGTGTTGACAAAGCTGTTGTATTTGTACCTCATCTGTTGCTCACTACCATCTGACACGCTCACGGTTGTTGTTTCCAGCTTCCCTGCTTCCAAAAGGCAAATGATTCACAAATTAGAAATCTAGTAGCAATTTAATATTGAAATGCCCGTGGGAAATGAGTGCCATGTCCCATCTAGCCTCCATGGGTGTGTCTACACTGCAATTAGACACCCATGACTGGTCTGTGCCACCTGACTTGGAATCCTGGGACTCAGGTTAAGCGGCTGTTTAATTGAGGTGTAGAAGTTCAGGTGCAGGCTGCAGCCTGAGCTCTGTGACCCTCTCATCTTGCAGGATCTAGAGCCTGGTCTCCAGCCTGAGCCCAAACATCTACACTGCAATTAAACAGCTTGAGTCCAAGTCAGCTGGCATGGGCCAGCTATGGGTTTTTAATTGCAGTGTAGACATACCCGATATGATTTTTGAATTAACCTTGTTGGATGGATAAAAGCCAGCATACATGATTCAGATCAACGATGTTCAGTAAAGTACAGAATTCTTCTTTCTCGTGCGGGAGCAGAGATCAGCATGGCACAGACACATTGTTTCTAACAGAACAAGAGCAACCTTTCTGCTGTGAAGTTCCTCTACTTCCCTGAATCTCCCATATAGCAATTCCTATCCTCTGTGTTAGGTGAATAGGACCTAAGGAGTTTAAGTTTTAACTCAACACCACTCCATATTCTGGCTACATGGGATGATCTTCATGAATTTGGTTTAAAATATGATCAATAGTGCATTTATGGTCTCTCCATAGGCAAACAGTGCTCTCTGGGGTCCGCTGGTTAAGGCTTAAAGCAGAATTTGTAGGACTAGAATGTGATTGTAAAATAAAATGGAAAATAACATTACTGATATTTACATCTACCCATAAAAGTAGTCTCTATTCAATCTCCTGCAAGGAAAAAACCTGTGCCCTTGCACTGAAAGAACAGAACAAGTCACCACAGCATTCATATTAGAGCCATAGCTGGAAAATACTTTCCTTTCCCAGTCTCTCAAATAATTGCCTAGGTTCTCAGGACCTGAATGCATTTCTTGTCATGTTGTAGTGCAGGCAGCAACCCTGGCACAGAGTAGTTCATAGACTTTAAGGTCAGAAGGGACCATTATGATCATCTAGTCTGACCTCCTGCACAATGCAGGCCACAGAATCTCACCCATCCACTTCTATAACAAACCCGTAGCCTATGTCTGAGTTATTGAAGTCCCCAAATTGCGAACAACAGTTCATGGAATTACTATAGAGGTGTATGCTAAGTGTTTTGTTAGTAGCAACCCAGAAGTGATGCATACAGTCAGCACTACTTTCACATGTAGTAAGACTTCTCTCTTTAAAATGTCATAGAGCAGATTTCTTGCAGAACAAACAATGGTGGCTTGTTTTTATTAGAAAAACCCAAACAAACATCTGTGCCATTTTCTCATTTCTGCATCCACTGATGATTAGAGGAACAATATGAAGTGAGATTGTGGAGGTGAGAATTAAAGGGGAGGAAAGAAGAGCAGAAAGCACACAGAGAAGCAAGTTATTATGGAGCTTGTGTAACTTTAACAGTTCCTAAAAGCTGCTTAACTTTGCAAACAATCTTCCTTAAACAAAAGCATTTTTTACTATCAAAGCTGTCAGCTGAAAAGTGTCTCAGAAGAAGAGAGGCAGCATTTTGAAAACACTAAGTCAGGAAAATAAGCCTCAATCTCAACACACCCACTTTCCTTTACAAAACCACTAATTTCCTTTTACATTATACAGCCCCCCCCCTTATTCCCCCTTGTCTAACTGGGACATTAGAGACAGAAGAGCTGTCAGAGAAACCATCTTCCCTCCCCTAACTCCAAAATCTCATAGTGATGTCAGAGATCTACTGCAATACTATCACAACTCTCTGGAGAGACAGGCATGGAAGGTGCTTCTGTAGTTCTTTCCCTGCTGAGCACAGGCTGTTTGTCAGTCCTCCCCACAGTGGGGAGAGGAAGCAAAACCAACCACACATGCAAAAAAGGTTCTTGTAAATAATGGCATAAAAGTCTTAGCCCAAAATATTATTACACTGACTGACCAGCTCTAAACTAGAGCTTCCCTGGCTAGTGTAGCCTTGTATTTTATTTAAATTGAATGTAATGATGTTGTATTACACCACCCTGGGTTCAGCTCCTCTTGCTACAGTTTCAAGCTCAACAGAATGAAGATCGCCTCTGGTGCTTTCCTCAGTTTGGAGACTTGAGGAACACACAAAGACAAAGGATAGTGACCACAACCACAAATACAAAGTCTTATCTGTACTACAAGTTTTTATTAAAGCAATAAGTAAAGTTCAAATTACCCATGCATATAGAGATCCTACGAAAACACATACAGGAGTTATAACTGGAGTCATACTCACATCCTCAAAGATATTCTAGGGTCTGATGGACACCTGAATAGATGATCAGCGATAGAGAGATGGTTCCTGCTGAGGTTTCTCATGGGGTCATCCCTTGGGTCTCCCCACTTTCACCCAACCAGGGAACCCTCATTTATATTGTAGTTCTGACCACATCCAACAACTTATGCATATGCATGAAGGCATCAACCCTCTTTTCCTTATCTATATTTCTACATTCCATGAATATTGGGGTGCTGTGATGGGGGGCTTCACTCACCACTAGTGTGGCACCTCCTCCTGGTTGCTCTGGGGATTAGCTCGCAAGGTTGATGCCTCCTCCAAAGGTTGCACACTGTCACTCCATCTCTCTCTCTCTGGTCTGCAGCCCCTTTCTCGCTCCAGGAGTTGCTGCATCCTCTTCATGATTCGGCCCTTCAGCCCGGTCACTCAGCGTTCCCCCTTCCGGGGTATAATCCTTCAAAGTCTCTGTCACTCCCACAGTGACCCAGGCAGTTTTCCAGTTCAGTGCCCTGCCAGTGCCACTTTCCCAGTGACAAGTAGAGGAAGCTGGGCCCACCCTCTATGTCAGGTTCCAGCCCAGGGAACCTATAGCATGCAGCGAAGGTCCATTCAGTCCCCAAACGTACTGCTTCCTACCCTGGCCCTCTCCCACTCTCTGAGTTTTGCCAGCCTCTGTACTCGCTCTTCCCAGGGAGCAACCGTGGGCTACTTGTCTCTATAGTCCCCAAACACACCTCCCTTCTCCCAGGAGTGACTGCAGATTAGCTCCCTGCAGCTCCCTGGCTTTATAGAAATCCTTCCTGTTCCTGCATAGGTGAACTTCCCCTAATTAGGGCTTTCCTCTTAGCCTTCAGTCTAATAGGTTAATTGACCCATCTGGCCTCTTTTAACCCTTTCTGGGTGAGTGTGGGGTGGACACCCCATCACAGGTCTCCAACTTTTCATAGGTTGTTTCTTTGTTCCACTTATTCTCATTAATATCTATGCACACATGTACCCTGCAGTCAGGACAGAATTTTCAAAGATGTTGCAATTAGGTGTCTCATGGTCTTGGACAATATATCGCCGTCTATTGCAATCCACTGTTCTATAATATCACTTATTGGCACATCTTTTATGGTAATCTTGTGACCTTAATGGCATAGGGTTATTCCTCAGTCACCCACTCATGTCAAGTGCTCCAAAAAGCTATGGCCTTGTCTGACTAAGCTAAAATCTTACAGGTCTCAGCCTACAGGCCTTGCATTCCAGCCATGCTTTATTTGTATACCTAACACACACTCATCAGTCATAAATACTTGTCAGTCTCATACTTCTATAATCCTACAATTTAAATCTGTTTTGCATACATTGATTGTATGTGAAATAACATATGATTGACCATAACACAATGATAAATGGATAACAAAATGAACGAATTAGCTACAATGAAAAATGGATGATAAAACGAATGATTTGGCTACATAAGGGACAGTGAATAGATAGCAACAGGTGGGGTTAGGAAGGGAAATAAGAAAACACCTCTTAATATTTGTTAGAGCTCTTCTAATGCTGAACTAGTTTGGGACCACCGTATCTGAAAGGTGACAGGGTACATATGGTGGCAGAGTAGATATGGGAGCATAAGAAATCTTTTCTGTGCAGAAACAGAAATATTTAAGGATGTTCTCTGGCCTGCGTTATGCAGGAGTCAGACTAGATTATCCCAATGGTCCAATCTGGAGTTAGAATCAGTTAATCTAGTCTGATAAATGTGTTCTTAAGTGTCCAGTCTGAAGTCTACCCACATTATTGTTTTTTATATCCTCCAATCCCCTATTCTCCAGAAAAAAAAATCTTCGTGTATAATGAAAGCAAAGGTTGCAAGGTAAAGACTACAAGTTAAATCATGGCCCAGTTGAAGTAAATTGCAAAACCCTCATTGACTTCAATAGGGTCAGGGTTTCACACTACAGCAGTATAAACGCAGATTAAGTTAATGCTGTCCACAAGCCAAGGGGGAGAGAGAAAGTTTTACAAATATATAAAAGAGGAAGTGTAAAGAGAAAGTATTTAGATGAATGAGGAGGTGGATGTAATTAATGATAACTAAAATAGCTAAACACTAAACTCTCTTTTTCTCAAATCAACTTTGAAAAAAATGAAAAAGTTAAAACTTTGAGCAAGTCTTAAGGAAGGAGAGTTATTAGTGAGCAAGGATGGCAGAACTGGACCCCAAATGAGAATTTGCAAAGTAGAAAAATGCAAGAAGATTTATCTTGGGGAAAATAATCTGAAACACAGATATTAATTTGTAGGAATAATCTCAGAAAGCCATAATGCTGAAAGATATGTGGGGGATATTGGACAGCAAATTACACAAGTATGCAACGTGACGTGATTGCAAAAACAGCCAATGCTATTTTCTACTGAATATGCAGAAAAATATGTCAGAGTAGGGAGATAAAAATCCATCTCTATATGGCTCAGATATGACCGCATGTGAAAAATGGCCTTCAGTTCCAGGCACTGTTACCAGAAACATATTGGTGAATTAAAGGGATGGAGCTCAGAGAAGGGCAGCAAAGCTGATCAGGTGGCTAAAAGAAATGACTTATCAGAAAAGATGTTAAAAAAAAGTTAAAATAATTTGAAGGGATGCCTGGGTGGCATGGGGATAACATATGACAGTCTACAAATATTTGAAGGGTAAAGTGAAGGGTAAATATTCCTATTGTACTGCAGGAATATTTCATTCTTGCTAAATGGTAAATATTTACCTGAATGGCAAATATTATAGGGTAATATTTACCCTACAAATATTGAAGGGTAAATATTTTTAAGAGGAAATATTGCCTGGATGGAAATGTACCAGTTAGAGTCGTGCATGGAGATGTAACTAGGAGCAAAGGAATGAAATTTAAGATGGGATATTTAGGATGAATATTAGGAAAACCTTCCTGACAGTGAGATAGGTTATTGTTTTTTAAAGAACACGGGAACCCAACAAATACACAAATATACATCACAAGCCATAAGATCAATGGATTTGTATTACAAAAAAAGCCCTTCAAACAAATTTCAACCACACAGAAGGCCACATAGTTCCAACAATTTATAAATCAAAACACTGAAACCAAATGTGCAGTTTTCCCCCAGCAGCCCTGTAGGGTTGGCAAAAAGTCAGCAGCAAGTCCATTCCTCCGATTTTCACTCTTCTGCCAGAGTAGAGAGAACAGGCACTGTTTGACTAATGACTTTAAAAAGAAAACATTCCTCCAGCATTGCCCTGCTGCTATTGCATCCTTGCTTACCTCTTCTATCTGCTGCAGCTGACTAAGATGGCCTGAGAGTCCATCATCCTGCCAACCTTCTAAATCCATGGCTTTTAGCCCCCATCTCCCACATACCACCAGTCATTCTGGGAGAGTAAACAAATCAGGACCTGCTAGTGCTACCTGATGAATAGGGGAAGTGGGTGTGTGTGGGGGGGTAGTGTAAATAAGGTCAGAAACAAAGGATGTCATGAACCCAGGCGACTAGTTTCTCACCTCTCCATCAATACACACTTTACAAAATTATTGTACATCTCCTTCCAGTTTCTGTGCCATTGTGCTGCGCATATGCCTTCAGAACTGTCCCAAGACTAAGTAAGTACTAAAACTACCATTTTTCAGACGCCCTGGTGATGGATCACTGCCACCAGATCCCCAGGATTAAATCCCAGATCACTCAGTGCCAGATAGCCCAATAGTTTGAGGAGAAACTTGCAGCCTTCAGACTCCCCTCCTCAATTTCCATGATCCCAGCATCTCTCAGTGCCTCAAAAGTGACTATCACCTGGACATTCCCAATCTTCTCCTTACATGTGGCATCATTTGACTCCTTGCCAGAATTTAGTATCAACAGACATTGTTCTACACCTCCTGCAACTTCTACAGCTACTTCCAGCTGACCCATCAGTCTATCATCCTTGAGCTGTACAGGCTTGCTAATCATGCCCAATACCTCTGCCTGGGCCTCCAAAGTTAAGGCAGACATAGGCAACCTGGGAAAGCCTCTACACAAACTTTAGTACACTATACAGCATTTACTGTGGCTTCTTCCTTCAGTCCACACAAACCTTCCTCAACTCTCAGCATTCATGGTCCAGTATCAGAAGGCTCAGCAGGACCCACAGGCAGTACAGTTTCCTCTCCATCAGAGGCAGCAACCATTTTGGTCCACTGCCCTGCCCTGCCCTCTGAGTGGATCAGCAACAGGAAGCCTCCTTCCTAGGAGACTGTGGAGGAGGGGTGGGACACCTCTTGTGGCATTTAAACATAGACTTGAGAAAGTATCAGAAAATATATTTTAGTAGGGAGCAATCCTGCCTTTGCAGGGACATGGGCTTGGATGACCTAATAGGTCTCTTCCATCTCTAACTTCTATGATTCTATTATTCAATGAACTAATGTCCTCTACTTTAACATCCTCTCTTATAACCTATTCCATGTACTTATTGCCCTTTCAGTAACATAATTATAAAAGCATCATTGGCCATCTACTCCATCCTGAACATTGCAGCTGGATAAACGACATTAGTCTGGAACCGTCCACAATAATGGATTGTGAAGTCGAGCTCTGAATACCTCCAGTCTTCTCAAGTTCCGCCATTTACTTCCATTTTCCATTAAATCTCCTCCGTTGTCAGAGGTTCACTGGTGTGTGACCACAACTGCCAGGAGACCAAAAAAAAAAGGAGATAAAAGGAGTATCAAGTGTGTTTTGTGAGAGTGGGATTAAAAGAGAAGGGTTGGGGAGGGAAAGTAAAATAAATACTAGAGAAACACTGAGCGAGGATTTACTAGCTCAGGTTTTTAGCAATGGGGTACAGAGCTTTTTCCATTGTTCAGATCTCTAATACATCTCTGAACCAGCATAGCAGTGACCAAAATGAATTTAGAATATAATTACTGAAGAATGGGCAAAGTGAAGTGAGCTGGTGTCATTCCAGTTCCTAGTGGACAGATGTTATGTACACATCACAGAAACCTCTGTCATAATAGGCACTGATTAGCAACTTTGTTGACAGTTTCAGAAGAGATGCCAAAGAATGAATGGCCATGGAGTCTGAACTGCCTTAACCAATAGTCCTTAATGCATTATGTCATATATAATCATGCTGGTGAGGTGCCAGTGAAATGCTGTCAATATCAAAAGTCAGATGCTAGCAGAAATTAAGTGCCTTATAAAAAGTGCCAGATCAGAAATCCTGGTAAGTGCTCTATGGGAGATGGGACAGAGGCAAAAATATAGATACAGACAGCCAAGGAAAGTATTCTGGAGGAAAATCACCCACAGGAACACGTGAATCATGAACTATTTTATGACTTCTCTGTAGAAAGATGATCGTGTTGCATGCATACTGTGTACTGTAGGATGAAAGAATCGCACATGGAATGTGATGCAAACAAGCTTGAAAAAGTGACTGCAAATGTTCAGAGGAAGAAAGCATCAAGAATGAAAAGGGAAGAGAACTCACAGCAAATGAATGATTGGGAAGAATATCAAATAGTGACAGTGTGACAGAGAGATGACTAATTAGCTGTAAAGTTGGTGGACAAAGTACCATCAAACCCACAAGATTGTAAGAGATGAGCAATTCCATGACAAGGGAAGCAGTGGCAGAGATCGCGGATAGGCAAGAAAGATAAACAACTGCATCAATATCATAGAAGGAGAGGATGGCAGAGAAGAATAGAGAGTGAAACTGATACCAGCAGAATAAAGACTAAGAAATCATTTACATTCAATGGTCATTAAAACCAATATTCGTTTTTAAAGTACCATAGTGTTTAAAAGTACTCTTTGCCAGTACAAATTGTATGTTTCTAAATCAACATTTTGCTGTTGTTTTCTTTTGCTTCTCCAATGTGAAAATAACAGAAATCCTGCTCGGGCTACTTCACAAGGCTTGCACATGTTATCAGCCATGTTGCATAATTGCTAAATGCACTCAGAACGCTAATGGACAAGTAATGCGTGCAGGAGAGCCCATTTTGTAGATTAGATTTCTTAATGGACTTTTTGGAAGCAGTAGAAGTAATTAATCTCCACAGTAACGTACTGTCGCCTGCTGCTGTGGTTTTTATAATTTCCTTTACCAAGACAGCACTTCTCTTTGTATGGTGTTGTGTTCCTCTGCTTTATGAACAGTGTATTGTTTATGATTTTTTTTATTGTTTCATTTGTTTTGTGTGACAAGACAACCTGAATACCACATGGAATAGGCATAATTTCATTCAGATATTATTATACTGAAGGTTTTCTACATCATGTAGCAATTTTCCTGTTACTTCACAGCTGAAAAATTCTGTCTCTCTCCAGGAGTGCTCAACATCCAATTTCAGCAAACACTTAATGGGTGGAGCCTGCACTGAAGTCTGGGGGCCTTTCAAGTGTTGCTCAGTTGCAGACTTGGTTTGTGTTTTCCAAATAGCATTGGAACCCTGGTGTGTCACTCCTTAACCACACAGGCCACCCCCTCAAAATAAAGATACTTTGTGTTTTAGTGCCATTTAGTTATGTCTTAATCACAGTCCTCATGTGATGTCATTGAACAAACTGAGAAGAAGGCAGCCATGGTATTTTGAAACCTTTGTTAGTGAAGAAAGGTTAAAACAAGCTTCTTTACAGTGCTTCTCAAAGGACTCCTTTCAGGGATCCATAGCAGAAGACTGAGGCCTTGTCTACACTGGCAAGTTTCTGTGCAGTAAAGCAGCTTTCTGCGCTGTAACTCCCGAGGTGTACACACTGCCAAGCCACTCAATGCTCAGAAACTGGGCAGTTGCAGTGCTGTAAAAAAATCCCACCCCTACAAGAGGCCATTCTGCTGAATGGGGGGGACCATTGCTGCACACAGGTGAGCCGCATAAGGGCTCACCTGTGTGCAGTCTTGGAGAAGACCCTCCCTTGATTCCCTGCTCACCCTCAGCAGTGAGATGTTTTCCATACTGAACACAGCCTGTGGAAAATGTGGGGACAGTAATTACTATAAGGCTCCCCCTACAGTGCTGGCTCTCCCCAGGAGCCACGTGCCCAGTGTACAGTATGGTCCTGGAACACTGATTTCCCCTGCCCATGCGGTTACTCACCATTTTGGGGGTCTTGTGGCTCATGTGTGCTTGCCTGGGCTCAGCCAGTTAGTAACAGGTATGTGAATACTGGCTGTGTTTTAAATCTCTGAATCGGTGTTCTCTGTGTTGCAAACAATACTGCTTCTGTAAAATGTTGCATTTTGGCTTCACAGACAGGGGCGGCTCTAGGAATTGCGCCGCCCCAAGCAGGGCGGCATGCCGCGGGGGGCGCTCTGGCAGTCGCCGGTTCCGCGCGGTCCCACGGCTCCGGTGGACCTCCTGCAGATGTGCCTGCAGGAGGTCCACCGGAGCCACGGGACCATCGGACCATCCGCAGGCATGTCTGCGGGAGGTCCACCGGAGCCGCCTGCCGCCCTCCCGCGGCACGCTGCTCCAAGCGTGTGCTTGGCCTGCTGGGCTCTGGAGCTGGCCCTGTTCACAGAGATAACCTTGGGAGCCCAGCCTCTCTCTTTGTTATCGCCAGCTGAACGGCTGTGCAGAATTAGAAAGCGGCCATGAAGAACTGAAGAGGACTTTCTGTGTGATGTCATGATGCACTCCACGGCCAAAAACCAAGAATTGAAGGAGCAAACTGAGCAGTTCCATGCCCACCCTCCCCTGCAGGCACTGTTGCAAAACTCTTTTCCATGTGCCCCCCAGACATTGCCGACACACTCTTATCAACCTCCTGGCTCCAGTCCGTATCTGCTGCATTCCACTCCTGCCCCATCACAGTCCAGCCCTGCAGACTCCCAGTACCCACTGCTCTCAATACCCATCCCTCTTCAGTTTAGCCCTACTGAAGTATAGTACCTGCTGCACTGTACTCCAAAGGACAAGGTTGCATATGATACCCAGATGTACACAAATCTTTAACCGGGACCCCACCTCCTCCTGGGACCCTCCCTTCCCCAATCCCCCACAATACCGATGTGTTTTTTTGTTTGTCTCCTCTGGGTGTTGTTTTTTAATAAAATAATTGTTTTAGTTTGAAAGCTGTCTTTATTCAATTAATTGAAATCAAACAGAGCCCTGCAAAGCAACAGGCAATTTTCTTAAACTTTCACGGTGCATCATCTGCACCAATCACAATCACCTCCTAGCATTACAAGCACTGCACTCCTGAGCATAGCAGCAAATATTAGTGGATTTCAGCTTCAAATTGCTGCCTCAAGGCATCCCTTATGGCCCTTTGTTGTGCCCCTCTAAAAGCCCTGATCTCTGGCTGTTCAAATTCAGCCTCCAGGTGCTGAGCCTCAGCGGTCCAGCCCTGAGTGAAGCTTTCACCCTTCCCTTCACAAATGTTATGGAGCGTACAGCACACAGCTATAAGCATAGGAATATTGTCATCGGCCAGGTCCAGCCTCCCCTATATGCTGCACCGTCGGGCCTTTAAACGGCCAAAAGCACACTCCACTGTCATTCTGCACTTGCTCAGCCTGTTGTTGAACCGCTCCTTGCTGCTGTCGAGGTTCCCTGTGTATAACTTCATAAGCCACAGCATTAAGGGGTGGGCAGGGTCTCCCAGGATCACAATGGGCATTTCGACTTCCCCTATGGTGATCTTCTGGTCCAGGGAAAAAGTCCTTGCTTGCAGTTTCCTGAAGAGGCCAGTGTTCCAAAAGATGTGTGCATCGTGCGCCTTTCTGGACCAGCCTGTCTTAATGTCCGTGAAATGCTCATGGTGATCCACAAGAGACTGGAGAACCATTGAGAAATACCTCTTCCAATGAATGTGCTCGGTGGCTAGGTGGTCTGGTGGCAGAATTGGAATATGCGTGCCATCTATCGCCCCTCCGAAGTTAGGGAAGCCCATTTGTGCAAAGCCATCCACAATGTCACACACGTTGCCCAGAATCAGTCTTTCAGAGTAGGATGCGATTAATGGCCCTGCACACTTCTGTCAACATGCATCCAACGGTCGACTTTCCCACTCCGAACTGGATCAGTAGCAGTCTGGAGTAGCCAGCTTCCACAGTGCAATCGCCATGCACTTCTCCAATGACAGGGCAGCTCTCATTCTCATATCCTTGAGCTACAGGGCTGGGGCGAGCTCATCAGACAGGCCATGAATGTGGCTTTCCTCATCCAAAAGTTCTGCAGCCATTGCTCATCATCCCAGACGTGCATTACAATGTGATCCCACAACTCAGTGCTTGTTTCCCAAGCCCAAAAGTGCCGTTCCACTGTGGTCAGAACCTCCATGAATGCCACAAGCAATCTCGTGTCATAGCTACTATGCAAGGTGAGATCAATGTTGAACTCTCTTGCCTTTGTAGTTTAAGGAATAACTCCACTGCCTCTCGTGACATGTCAGTGAGAGTGAGCAGCATATTGGTCAGCAGTTCAGGATCCATTCCTGCAGCCCAAAAGAGGCAGAGCACGCAGTACATAAACCGTTGAAAGATGGCGCCAAATGCGGATGGAAGCATAGGGATTTCTGGGTTATGAAGCAATGCATCACAGAGCACTGGGACAGGATCCAGGATGCCCCGTGACCCCCTCCACCTTCCCACAACTCTTTGAAGAGGAAGAGATGCTCTGTGTGATAGCTGCCCAGAGTGCACTGCTCCAAATACCTCTGCAATATTGTGCAGGCAGCTGACAGTGTGAACACACAACGGGAGTTTCCCTTCAGCACTCTCTGAGGGCGCTGTAACTGCTGGCAATGTAACTCTGCCAGTGTAGACATACCGTTGAGATTTCATGCAGACTGCATGCTGTTGTTTGCATTAATATTCATCAATAATCATGCTTTATGCAGAACCTACTCCTGCTATCCTTGAAGTAAATGAGAATGTTGCAACTGATTTCCGTGAGAGCAAGAGCAGGCCCATAGATATAAATTAAACCCTGGGATAGGCATGTGATGTTGCACCCCATAATACTTTATGGAAATATGCTTATGAATGTATATATGACATAATTGGAATATGTTTTATGCTACATATGCCATGTAACATATCTCTGTAAAGGTTATGATTTATTGAATATATTCATCCTATTTGTATGCATGTGTCATTTCTGTATTTGAAGTTATGAATATTGGCTATGTACTTGTTTGATTTTAAGTAGTCTTAGTAAGGTATTTGGTCAGCTTCTTAAGAAAGGAATTTACAAGTTAAGTGCCCAATCAAAACACTTAATGGACAATGGAACCTGGGAAGACTCCAATCCACATCTGAGCTTTCCTGAGAACATTCCTGTAGAGAACTAAGTCATGCATGGACATGTGACTTGCCCAGCTGACTCCAAAACTCCATTTTGTAGGGGGGATCCTACACAGGGGGAGGGAGGGGTCTTCACCCACAAGAAAGAAACTGTATAAAGCCCTGGAAGACTCCTCCATTTTGTCTTCAGCTGGCTCAAGAGGTAGCCTCTCCACCCCCAAAGGATATCTGAAAGAAACTGGAACAAAGGGCAGGAACCACAGGAGTGTGAGTGATTGCTGGACCCAGACTAGAAGGTGGCTAGTCTGTAAAAGAAGCTTACTGGAACATCTCTGAGGGTGAGATTTCATCTGTAATCATTTTCTTACTGTACTAGGATTAGACTTGTGTGTTTTATTTTATTTTGCTTGGTAATTCACTTTGCTCTGTCTGTTATTACTTGAAACCACTTAAATCCTACTTTTTGTATTTAATAAAGTCACTTTTTACTTATTAATTAACCCAGAGTATGAATTGATACCTGTTGGGGGCCGGGGGAACAGCTATCCATACCTCTCTATCAGTGTTATAGAGGGCGAACAATTTATGAGTTTATCCTGTATAAGCTTTATACAGGGTAAAATGGATTTATTTGGGGTTTGGACCCCATTGGCAGCTGGGCAGCTGAATGTTGGAAACAGGAACACTTCTTAAGCTGTTTTCAGTTAAGCCTGCAGCTATTGGGGGACGTGGTTCAGACCTGGGTCTATGTTTGTAGCAGGCCAGCGTGTCTGGCTCGAACGAGGCAGGGCACTGAAGTCCCAAGCTGCCAGGGGAAATGGGCTCAGAGGTAGTCTCAGCACATCAGTTGGCAGTCACAAGGGGGTTTCTGTGATCCAACCCATCACAAGGCAGACACAACTCTGTTAAAGCACCCATCACATTTAATGAGAGTTTATAGGTATACCTGATTTTTAAAAATCAGGCCACTAATTTATGTGCCTATATGTGGATTTAGGATCCTAACTTTAGCCATCTACTTTTAAAAACTTGCCCTATATTTCTTATAGATTTTGAGAGTTGTGAAGGAATTGTGCAAAAAATCATTTTATTTTGGGTTTCTGGATTGATGATATCCTTCTGATCTTTTTGTTTATGATGCTGCAAAACTCTCTGTGTTATTCTGAATGGCATAATGTTCATGGTGCTGGACTATAGAAGGCAACAAGAATCTGCTGAGATTGATTAATTGCCATATGTAGCTAGTGTATTGCAGTGCTACTACTATTTATGCTATATATCAAGTTTATTCTGCATTCCTATATTTTCAGAGGGGAAAATGGTATTTGTGGAAGTGGGATATGGGGTTTTGAACTTGTGCTGCTTTAAAAAAGGGGAATGTATGAATTTCTAAGGGGTGCTTTTGAGTTAAAGTTTAAAATATAAGCCATCACCAAGAGACAATATGTTTTGCTTCTCAAAAATAGGACATAACCAGTAGTTTGAAAGTGCCACAATCTCTCTTTCTTTGGTTGTCTAATGATATATTAAGGATAGTGCTAAGAAAAATAATTACAACTTCACTGGGATGGGACTATAAGGTGAATAATTTATCTGAGTGAGTATTCTATGTGGAAAAGGAAAAATGTAATGGGGTGCAGATAGTATCATGTTGGTCAAATCAATGATTTTTAAGAGGATTATTTTTTGTAGGCTGTGATTGGGTGAACTGATTTCCTGGGATAACTCTTTATATCAGCTCTTCTGTGAATAGATTCCAGCTAAGAAGGATGATCAGGTTTTCTTGATGGGCATCAACATCTACAGTATATTTTCCCAATGTGGCAAGAAAATACATTTATTAGTAGTGGGAAATAGGAAAAAATAAGCCCTTCTGCCTCTAGAGACATTTAGACCCAATTTAAAGGATTCTGGAATACATTAACATGGAACCTGACACTTAAAAAACTGCTCGGTATTTAATGTGTTAAAGTAAAAGCTTTAGAATCTTTGAAATAAGTTGTTATCCTTTACAAAAAAATGCACTAAATAGGCAGGATAGTTTAAAAACAAATATATTTTTAGTTTTCAAAAGGTTGACTCAACCTAATTTTGCATATCTGGAAAAACTGTGTGCTTACAGCTGACAGTTAATGGCAAGAGTTGAAAGGACAGCCTGTAAGGATTTATATTGGTAATGAGCTTGGCCAAAAAATCATGTCATAACAAGATGCTTTCCTTAGAGAGGAGGGCAGGAAAATGCCCCTTTATTCATGTGAACAGCATCTTGTCCAGTTTAAGGTGAGCAAAGAACAGCTTTCACCTGCGACGAGCTGAGCTCTAATCCTTTGCTGTTTCAACCAAGTGGGGAAGAGACTACCTCATCTTGCAGGCAGGTACACATCTGCTCTCGAAGTGTAGGGACCCACACTGCCTAAGGGATTCTTCTAATTGGCCTATTCCAGCCACCAGTTTGGCAGCTTGTGGAAAGGGCATCGTTGCCTCCCTGGTACCCCCTTGCAGCTGAGTATGGTGCTGCTGTGGCCTGCCTCAGTTTCCCCTCTTTAATGAGGTTACTTAAGCAGCCTGGTCAAGGAGAACACTCTATTTTACAGCAGAGTATCTCCCTTTGATTAAGCCTTCAGAAAGGAGAACTTGTACAAGGGTTTAAAGGCCCTTACCTCAGAGTCCAGATAAAAACGTAAAAGTCCCCAAACAAGTCTCTAAGTTCCAGCAGCGGTTCCTTCTGCTGTAAGGCCTCAGGCTTCTCTGCTGCCTGGAGAGCTCTGCAGTCTTTCCCCAATTTGTTCAGGGTCTCTCCCAGGCTTCTCTTCCTGGAGAGTTTTTACCTAGTTCAGTGTTCCTAGAAGCCCCCATCCTTTGGAGCTTCCTTTGTTCTCGGGAGCTGCTTCCCTCACCCCAACCGAGCTCTCCTATGCCTTTTGGTAGACCCCGGTACTTCTTCCTTAGTTAACTCCCTTACAGCTATTTAGGCAGTTAAATCTCTCCAGGTGGACCTGGGCTGGCTTGTTCCCTTCAGTGCAGCCTGTCATGACTTGGCTCAGCATCAGACTTCTTTAAAGGCCTAGCCCTGTGACACATGCTGAAAGCGAGTGCACTAATTCAGCATACACAAAAGTTCTGTCCTGCCACCAGGCTTGAAGGTACTGTTTCCTATTCATTTCACATTTTGGGGCTGTTTATCTTCCTGCCTTGCTGCTTCCGTTGCTGCATTTTCTTTGTGGCTATTGTGATTCTATCTATCTCTAGATATAGAAGGTGCTGTGTGGTGCTGTAATATCCTTTCCTTTAAAAACCAAGAACACGTGGACAGAACTACACCTTTACTGGGGATGAGGTTAGCAAGCTCTCAGCACTGAATTTGGATTATGTGAAAGGGTCAAACCCCTATGGCCCTTCACTCCAGTAAAGAGAGGCTCTTGGGAAAACCCAAGAGAACTGTTATCTGTTTGAAAGGTTTTGTAGAATTCCCCTGTGGGGCTGTGCTTGTTTCATTTAGGCTTCTGCTCCATACAGCAGAAGACAAATAAGACATGCCACTGTTCTTTTTCTAAAGGCGAATGATGTAAAGAAATTACTGAGAGCTGGGAGCCAGGAACTCCTCTAGTCTAATGTCAGCTTTCATACTAACAAGGGTGATCCTGGGCAAGACACATCACTTCTCTCAGTTTACCTATCTATAAAATGCTAATAATATACTTGCATCCCTTTTGGGGTGTGCGCTACTTAATTACTGTTTGTGAATAATTTTGAAGACAAAAAGCATTGTGTAAGTGCTACGTATATTGTTTTTCAAGATGCTGAAAGGGGAACTTATGTACAATTGTAACAAAGTTTAAATTGTCTTCTAGTTACTGGTTATAGAGCTGTATTGCAGTCTCATATTATATAACGATGGTAATTTATAGACTACAAAAACCAACAGAAGCACAGAATTAAGCACTTAAAAGTGATATTTGAAGGCTCAGACCGGGTCAAAATATGAGCTATTTCAATGTGCCTTGGGTATGGCTGGTGGTTATGTTGTGAACATTTCACCCAGCCCTGTCACCCTTTTGCTTTTCAGTTTCATCTATGCTTTTTTTTTAAAATTCAATCCATGGTCCCCACATACAGCTCTTCTCTGTTTCATTCTGTTTGCCACACACATTAGTCTGGCTTAAATTTAATCCTACACTGTACAAGTATAGGGAACAACTATACACCACTATACCATCAGATCCAGGTAGCAAACCACCTTCTTAGCGAATTCATGCAAAGATCAAGAATAGAAGTGACTAAAATCCAGCTGAGTCTCCCAGAGTTATGTTGATTCTTTGTTGCTAACAGAAGTAAGAAGTAGTTAGGCTTTGTCTGCATTGGCATTTTTGTCATTAAAATTGTGTCACTCAGGGTTTTGGGGGGAAAAAAAAACCCTGAATGACAAAAGTTTTAATGTCAAAAAGCACCAGTGTGCACAGCGCTTCATTGGCAGGAGCCGCTCTCCTGGTGACAAAGCTACCGCTCCTTGTTCAGGGTGGTTTTATTTTGTTGCAAGGAGAGCTCTCTCCCAGTGACAGAGTGGCTACATGGCGCACCTTACAATGACGTGGCTGCAATGGCACTGCTGCGCAGTTGTAAGGTGCACAGTGTAGACAGATCCTTGGTCAGGTAAGCATACCTGACCTTGAATGCACACAATTAACAGATCGGCTGAGTAAGAAGGTGCCAATGTTTCATTGTCACTTCAGGATAGAATCCACAGTTGAAACTTTTCTAAAGGGTTCTACCTGAAGTTCTCTCAAGCAGTAGTTATATTTCTTTCCATTAAGAAAATCCTTATAAATACCCTTCTGAGAATATCATCTTCAGATGCCAGCTAATCAAAGCTTAGTTGTGCTTAGATATATTTTTTTAAAAGAACCAAATGGAAAATAATTACTGTAAAGTACCCTCTTATGAGAATAACTCTTCTCATCAGTTTAATTACCAGCAACAACTGTATTTCCACCACAATAAATTCACAATGATTCATTAGCTTCTATCGGGGGATGAAATGGATCATCTTGTTAACATTAACACTGATTTGAACGGCTGATTTCACTGTGTGTTGTAGTCACGAGCATGCACACAAACCCAAAATAATTATTTTAAGAAGGGTGTTTGAGAAGATGGGAGGGAAGCCTGACATGGGGAAGCTAATATCTCTGCAAGACAGAGCCTGGATTTATAACTCTGTTAAACATTGTGATGTAGCCACAGAGCTATACAGGCAAAGGTAGAAGCATGATTGTCTAGTAATCCCTCACTATAACGCTGACTTGGTTTTTGCCATTGAAAGAAAGGAATATTACAGCGTGTGTGTGTGTGTGTGTGTGTGTGTGTGTGTGTGTGTGTGTGTGTGTGTGTGTTTGGAAAGAGATCATAATCAGCACAAGATCCTTGGCCATAGCATTCCATCGGCCCTAAATATTAATGGAGTCAAAGCCATCCTTGGTGTAACTATTGTCTTCATTCAGTGGAGTTACACCAGGCATGAATCTGGCCCATTGTTTGTTTTAAAATCTGCATCAGACTTTCCTTTCCCTCCTCCTTTGGCAGGGATTTAAATACAATTGTGGTCCTGCTGAATCCCTCAATCCATTTCCCTCGGTAAGGCTGCCAGTTTGCTATGTGGATCAGACGGAGGGAATTTGTCAAGAAGTTGCCTCTGAATGTAAATTAGGTTTGCTAACAAGAGAAGAGAAAGGGGAAATAAAACATACTGTTTATAAATGGAATAAAATAGGAAGTAGGAGAGACACTGGGTCTGAGTCTCATCTCACTTATACCGGGTTTACACAAGTGTAATTTCATTGACTTCACTGAAGTTCCCATTGATTTTACTTTGGTGTGAGAAGAGAATCATAGTCATTGTTTACAGTTTAAACCTTAATACTCTGACATGCACTGTAGATACAGATCCTACTTTATTATTTATTTTGGAGGTTGTTTAGATTGTAAACTCCTTGGGGCAAGGACAGCCTTCTTGTTCTGTGTTTTTTGTACAGCACCTAGCACACTGGGGTCCTGGTCCATGACCGGGGTTCCTAGATCCTGTGATGATACAAACAAGAAATAATGATAAAAAAGCATGACTGAAGGATTATCATTGTAAATTCAAGATACAATATTGTTCATTTATAACAAAGCATGGTTAGTTTGGGGATTAAGTTTTCCCTGTTTGCTACCTCTAAAGCTCATACGTTTGGTTCTATTCCATGCCTCTCCAAATCTGGTTTCACATTGGAAGGCAAAACAGCCACTCGAGTTTAGAAAAAACCCAAACCCTTACATGTTCCCTTTTCCCAGTCTTGTATCTCTGCACTCTTTCCCCAGCCTTCTATCTGCTTTGATTCTTCAGCTTCAAGGAAGTTTAATCCAAATTTGCCTTAGACAATTAAAACGTTCAGGGTGAAACCCCTACCTCGTTGGAGGCACTGGGCGTGTTGCCATTGATATGAATGGAGCCAGGATTTCACCCTCTAGCAAGGAATAGGCACAGATGCTCTGTTTCTGCTGCTTTCCTGTAGTTCAGCATATCCTTTTCTCTGGGCACTATGGACCAGATTCTGCCACCTTACTGATGAGTAGCTCCTTACTCCATGAGTTTAAATGAATGGGCCTCTCCATGGAGGAAGGTACTACTTGACATGATTAAAGGTAGTGGTTTCTCATTCTATATGCATAGCACTTCATACGCTGTGGAGGAGAGGTAGTTGTGGTTTTAATGCTCTTATGGCTCTCATCATATGTAATATGGTACATTCAAACCCTACAAATGCTGGAGGGGCTCTGGCATTGGCATGTGATAGTGAGACTGCATCTATGTATATCGATGAAGATACTGACAAATGGGAGGATGTTCAGAGAACAATGCAAATAATCATAAACAAGAGGGATTGACTTATAAGGAAAAATTAAGAGCCTAAATGCAGCATAGCTTGGCTAAGAGCTACTGGGGTGCATGTGGAGGACGGGTGTGGTAATTCTATAGAAGCCGAAGAGTGTAAATACTACTTTAAAGCCACCATGACAGAAAAATTCACCAGACAGAACAGTACTTATGAAAACTCGGCGGGGCAGGAGAGGACAAATCAGCCACAAGACAGGATCAAATTCCAGCTATACAATGGAAATAAAGTTATCAACCATTATACGCATGGGATCACAAACTGAAAGGAGACAAGCTTGCTGAAGTCGATAAGCTTGTACATTGAAAGACCCATGAAATCCTTACTGCCCTTGCTCCCAAGCCATGCAGTGATTGGTTACTGAGTTCACTCGACCTCTATGTCTAGAAGGTGTCTCCCCCACCACTGTGCAATGGCTCAGGAGTTCCCGCTCCCTTTGTCTCCCCAGTCATACTGGCATGGTACACGCTAAGCCTCTGAGCTGCCACCTCCGCTGACAGAAATCTCACAGCTGCTGTGCCAAAGAATGGCATATTACCCCCATGTTTGTGCTTTACAAAGGAATCGAATCCCCTGAAAGGTTGGGGGTAGTGAACTGACCCATACATGAACCTCATGTATATCAGGGCCATCAACATTGCGAGCTTTGGAGCTACTAACCATCCCCACTACATTGTGTGGCTTCAAGGCCATTCAAATAATAATTGCTCAAAGGTTTTGTGTAGATCTTGTCTAGCCTAGAATTAGACATCTCCCTTTTAGGGGAGCATGTTGGCCCTTACACATGACTTCCCTGTACCTGCTTTTCTGTCAGTTAGAGTTTGGGTTTATCAATACAAGGGGTTGATATGCTCTCCCTACTTGGACAAGATCAATCATGGGCCACCTTCTAGCTTGAATCTCTAAAGCTTGGGATACTATAATGTGATAAAATAAAGCATCCCCCACACTCTTTCTTTGTGATATTTACTGTTGCTCTCTACCTAATCTGGATTCCTCTGTAAAAAAAACATACTTGGCTTACAAGATGCCTAAGAGAAATTTTTGCAGGCTGTTGTAAATGACAGATTTTAAAAACATCATCTGGCAGTTCTCGGCCTTGGTTTTCACCATTCCAGCATCGCTCAGCTCTGTGATAGCAGCTAACACATAATTACTCCCAGCCTCCTCTGTTATAGCAGCAACACATGTCTCCTTGACAACTCTGGCTGCAACTTCTCTCCCTACCACGGTCTCAATATTGACACAGTCAAAGGCAGTCCATTAGTACTTCTGCTGTTGTGGCCCCCTGCTCCACCCCACAGAGGGAACAGGAAGTGTTTGCGTCCAACAGACAATGGAAGTGTCTCCCTCGGGAAGTTCCAAAAGCCTCATCACTTGGAGCATTTAATACCAAATTGGATGGAACACTAGAAAATGTTCGGGGGGGACCATCCTACATGGGCAGGGCAGTGGATTGGATTACCTAATTGGTCTCTTCCACCTTTAACTTATGTAGTGCCATGAGACTAGTGTATCCTTCATTTCAAGATTTTTCTCTTAGATGCACATACAAACAAATGGTCACCTGACAGTGCATGTCCTCCCTTCCAGCTGTTTCCCATGGAGGTGACCTTGGTCAGCAAAGTGTGAGTAGGTATGGTGTAACAATGTGGCATCTGGCGGGACACAGCTGAGAGTATCAATTCAGGACAAATTGCTTAGAGCAGGGCAGTTACAGCCCAAAGCTGGAGTTCCTTTACTATTAAGGCACTAAAACCAGCCAAACAGAGTGGACTTCGGTTTCACCCCATTGGCTAACCAGAAGTGATACAAGCAATTCCCTCAGACACTCCAATTTCCCAGTATCACCACAAGCACCACTCCTTATGGGGATGAATGGTTATGAAAACCAACACCCCAATAAAAGAAAAAAGGTCATCTTGATCCCAAAGGACCAAGCCCCAGACCCAGGCCAATATACCAGTTAGATCTTACCCACAAATCATGTTGTTGCCAACCCTTTAGAATCTAAAATCTAAAAGTTTATTCATAAAAAGAAAGAAATATAGATGAGAGTTAAAATTGGTTAAATGGAATCAATTATATACAGTAAATGCAAAGTTCTTGGTTCAGGCTTGTAGCAGGTATGGAATAAACTGCAGGCTCAAATCAAGCCTCTGGAGTACCAGACCTTTGCTACAAACTAGAAGCTCTGAACAAAGTTCCTCCAGCAGTAAGAAGCAGGATTTAAGACAAAATGGAGGGGTTTCCAGGGCCTCTGATATTCTCTGCCATGTGGAAGAACCCCTTTGTTCTTACTGTGGAAAATCACAGCATCCAGATGGAGTTTAGAGTCACATGGGCAAGTTACATGTACATGCATGACTCAGTTCTTTACAGGTGTAGCAGCCATTGCTCACATGCTATTATGAATGTTCCCAGGAATCATGGATTGGAGTCTCCCAAGGTCCATTGTCAGTTCAGTGTTTCTTGATTGGGCACTTAATCTGAAGACTCTCTTCACAATAAACTGGCGAAATGCTTCACTGGTGCTACTTAGAATCAAACACATTGAGATATAATTACATAGCCAATATTAATAACTTCAAATAAAAAAAGATACACACGTACAGACAACATAATTATAACCAGCAAATTACAACCTTTTCATAGGTTTCAGAGTAGCAGCCGTGTACTGGACCTCCTTTGTACAAGATTTGGTGCAACTATAGGTTGGTTGCAACAATGATCTATACATTCACAGTTCATGTCAATAACATCACATGACCTAATTGGTCTCTTCCACCTTTAACTTATGCAGTTCCATGAGACTAGTGTATCCTTCATTTCAAGATTTTTCTCTTAAACGCACATACAAACAAATGGTCATCTGACAATGCATGTCCTCCTTTCCTACTGTTTCCCATAGAGGTGACCTTGGTCAGCAAGGTGTGAGTAGGTAAGGAAACCAAATGCAGACCAAATAAACATGATGTTGGAGACTCGACAAAAGCGTCACCAAGGACCAGTGTTCAAATATGGTTTCTTTGCTGGTTACGGTGGATAACACACAGTTTGAGCACACAGCCTCTTCAAATGCAACCAGAGCAGTAAGTCTAAAATTCAGTACTAATTCTTAACCATAATGTAACTTTTCTGGTGTTTTTTGTTTATTTGTTTTTTTTTAAAGATTAACAGGCTGCCTCATCTTTCCCAAAGCTCATTTTCTCTGGGGTTGATTTCTAGAATGATTGTTTCTGAAAAAGTCACTTACAATGGACCTAGGATCATTGCTGTAAGTCTCTTGAGTTGAAGGTTTGACAGAGGAAAATGAATTAATATGAGTTTGCAAGTCAAATGACAGGAAAACTTCATCTTTTATAAGATGGGAAGTGTCCAAATACTGTGATTTTAATCCCAGCATACTCAGAGTGCTCCCATAGGACCTTCCCAGTTGGTCCAGTAGCTTGCTTCGTTTTTCCAAGCTGAATATTTACTAAATACAAGCTTCATAGTGGTATTACAAAGAAATCAAGTTAAGAATTAATTATGCAGCTTTTTCATTGTAAAGACATTTATAGTTGCTTCTGTGAACAAATAGAATACAGTATAAACATGTAACATCCTTTGAAAGAACATTTTACATCACTATAAGCAACAAATGGCAAATAAATAACTAATAACTGGACTCTGCTTTATTTACCTTGTTCCATGGACTGTGGACCAGCACAGCTATGAAGCAGAAGCAACTTCCAACAATTTTGTTCTAATGGACAAGTGAATTTAACTGCATGTTTCATTACAGTCCATTGGATGCTCTCTGAGCGCTTGGGCCACTGTCCAGTGAAGCCTGGTGTTGTACAGACAAAACTACACAGGATCTTTTCAGGGGGCAAGACAAAGATGCCACATTTATTATGATAACAATCTGATTTATGACCAATAACTAATATCTTAATCCTTATACACACACATTATACCTAATACCTATACACACACATTCACACACACACACATCCATCAGATGTTCTGCAGCTGCTGCATAGTTACCAGTTCTGGACATAGCTTGAGTTCGTGGCTTGATTTTGCAGCTTGGGTTCGTAGCTTGTGGCGGCTAACTGGCCAGGAAAGCCGGGCACAAGGCCGATCTGGGTCTCTGTTGAGCATGCACCGATGCCCTTCCATGTTGGCAGCAGAATGTTACCCTCCAAAGTCTTCCATCTCACCTATCCTTTTTGTAGGCTTTAGTTTGAATGCAGAGTCTATAGGTCTTGCTGTGTCATGCTGCTTCTGGGTTTGGTGATTGATCACCCATCAATTGCAGGCCTGACTTTCAGCCTCGGACCTGGCTTTCATCTTCCTTCTATTGTACCTTTTTTTTTAGGGTGGAATCTTCTTACTTTGTTAGGACTCTTGTCTGCATCTTCAGCCGGTGGGGTTTGAACTCTATTTCATCAGGACAGGCTGGGGCTGGAGGTTGATTCCATCATCCATACATACCTCAGTCACACATCTAAACTAAAGTAATAAGATTACAGCAGGGTTTGGAAAAATGAAGGTTGGAGGAAGCTTTTACAAAATGGAGTGAGCGTTTTAAAATGGGGTTTGAATTACAATATGGCAAACAGTGAACAGAAGTTACAATGTAGGCAAGTGTAGTGAATGGTGAACAGAAGTTACATTAATAAAGTGAACAATTAAAAACAATGTTATTCATCAGTTCTACACTGGTATATATTTGAAGATTTAACTATCTAAGGATGAGGAGAGAAGGGGCACAGTGTTTTTGCTGTTTCATGTTGTTTTTCACTTCATGGCCAGAGGTAGAGTGGCATGGAGGGCAACAATTTTAAATCACAGCTAAGGACAATAGAAAGGGTTAATCCATTATTGGCTGAGCCGAGTGGTCAAGGGATATGTAGTATCACACAGTACCATGTAGAAGATCTGAGTTCAGATACACAATCCTTCATTTCTAGGCTAGAAGTGGCTGGGAATATAGGGAAGGCCATGGTCTGATTCTGATTTCTCACTCTCACTTCAGTCTTACACCAGTGTAACCCTATTACCTCCATAGGAGTTACTTCTGATTTATACCTGTGTCATGAGATCAAACCTAGGCCCAGTAGAGGCAAGCCTTGGCAGAGAGTATTACACCCATGCTCTACAACAAGGATCGGCAACCTTTCAGAAGTGGTGTGCCAAGTCTTCATTTGTTCACTCTGATTTAAGGTTTTGCGTGCCAGTAATACATTTTAACGTTTTTAGAAGGTCTCTCTCTATAATATATGACTAAACTATTGTTGTTTGTAAAGTAAATAAGGTTTTTAAAATGTTTAAGAAGCTTCATTTAAAATTAAATTAAAATGCAGATCTTATCAGTTTAGTGTGATCCTTGCCCTTGCTTTTCCTTGCTGAGTTTTTTAATGTCTGGCACGTATTTGGATACTTTAAGCTGCACACAGGCTTCTGAGTGATCAGTTGTTAAGAGGCTCCGAGAGGGACAGAGGACAGATTTCATGTGTGAAAATACCTGTTCACACGGGTATGTGGATCCAAATGCTGAAAGCATTGCAAAAGCAATTTTCTTCAAACAGTTAAATTTCACTGGCAGGGACGTCCAGCATGTCTGAATAGAGGCCCCATGATCTCTCGCAGTAGCTTTACGTGCACTCTGCAGATCTCCAAACTTTGATGCCCACAGTTCTGAGCTTTTTAACTTAATGAGCTGCATTTCAAAATCTTCAACACTCATCCACTGAAATACAGACAAATCTAAGTTGCTTTCATTGAACTTTTCAGGTTTAATTAGAAAAGAAAGCATTGGGCCAAATCACTGGAAATCTTGAAATCTGCCAGAAAATTCTGATTCCAGTTCTTGCATGAACATTCCAATCTCATCGACACTGACAGTGCAACATGTCGATAGCTCTTTTATGTGTTGGAAGTAGCGGAAAGTCAAAGTTCGAATAGCCCGAGGAAAAAACTGCGAGTTTTACAACAAATGCCTTCCAAGTTTCATAAAGATCCAGAACCGTTTGCCCTGCACTCTGGAGATGGAGGTTGAGTTCGTTTAGGTGAGCAGTGATGTCAGTTAGAAACATGAGCTTACACAGCCATTTGTCATTATTCAGTTCAGGGTAGCTTTGTCCTTTTCCCAACAAAAATGCCTTGACTACATCAAAACAGTTTACAAAGCACACCAAAACCTTGCCACGACTTAGCTACCAACTGTTGCTGTGAAGTGGAATGTCGTTATAAGCACTGTTCATCTCTTCTAGCAGTGCTTGAAACTGTCTGTGAGTCAAAGCAGATCGAGCAACAAGGAAATTCACAATTTGCATCACTATATTCATCACATTATTAAGCTCTGAATTAGAAATTTTAGCACACAGGTTTTCTTGATGGATGAAAGAGTGAAATTTGACTGTGTGGCAACCAATCTGATCTTCAAGTAACTTTACAAATCCCTTCTGTTTTCCAACCATGGCAGGAGCACCATCTGTTGTCACACAAAATATTTTTCTGATGTCAACTCCTCGTTCTTCAAAAAGGTTTACAAGAGTTTCGGATATATCTTCCCCCTTTGTTGTGCCAGGCAAGGGTTTTAGGCAACAAAGTTCCTCTTTGATTTCATCGGAAGCACAATATCTTGCAACAACTGCTAAACATGGGACATCGTTTATATCCACACTCTCTTCAACTGCAACACTAAACACTGCTGTGTCTTTTAATGCAGTCGTCTGCTTTTCGTTAATGTTTTCTGCCAATTCGCTTATGCATCTCTCAACTGTTCTGGCAGAGACAGGCAGTTCTTTTATTCTAGATAAGTTCACATCTTTATTTGGAAAATCATTGAACAAAACTGCCGAACTGCTGAGAAAAACTTCTTTTATATATTCCCCATCTGTAAATGGCTTTCCATTTTTTGCAATTCACTGTGCAATCTTGCAACTTCTTTCTGTGCCTTGATTTTTACTTACACTTAAGCATTTAAAAACACTGCTTTGCTTCTCATATCCTGCTACTGCCTTTTTGATCGATTCAGTCTTGTCTGCTTCATCAAGAAAGGTTTTCTCCTGCTTCGTTTGAAAATGTCGTTGAACACTTGATGTGAAACAAACAACACTTTCACAACAGAAAGCACAAACAGCGTGGTCTTTCTTTTGAATAAACCCAAATGTGTCTGTCCAAGAAGGCTGAAATGAACGGACTCTAACTTTGCTTTCTTAGGAGCTGACATATTGTCAAACGTACCCCTCAACTTAGAGTGGAAAAAAAATTGCGACAGACAGCACACATGTCAAACGCAGTGCGCTGTTCTGTGTGACGTGATCATGATGTAAGCAGCAAATCAGGACTTAAAAATATCCCACTACAGTGGCGCTGATTGAAAGGGAATCAGAAACCCTACTTTGACCCAGAGCTCAAGATATTAATTGCTATCTCAGTTATCATGGCATCCTTGGTTGATACAACAGGAAATCCAACTCTGGTAATTTACAAAACTGTCACTAAAGTGAATCAAGCACGAGTTTTTAATATAAAGAGTTATTTTTGTGTTTTATGGGATGCAGAACAATAGGCCTACTTTCTGTTCTGATTAAGGGGAAGAAGTGACTTTTTCAATGCTACATCATTTATTAAAAATAGAAAAAAATCCTTTCAAAGATGGATGTGGCAAATTAAAGATGTTTTGATGAATACTCTTATCTCCAATTAATTTAAACTGCCCAAATTCTTTAGCTGAGACATTGAAATGTATTGGGATGCTAAATTAATTTGGTAAAGTCTAGCAACAGCATTGGATTTTTCCAGCAGCCTGATTTTTATGTTGCAGATGTGTCAGTGTGAGCATGGATGCACCAATCACTCTGGTATAATTAACTGCCTGGTGAAATGTCTCATTAGCGTGGGGTGTTACTGATGAGCAATTTGTCATATCCTAATTATTCCTGCCCCCTCCCCTTTTAAAAATATATAATTATAAGTCACTAGGAAATAAATTTTCAACACCATACATGTTATCTCATCATTTAGATCCATAAAACACTCTGAAGCACCATTTATGTTAACGGATGGAAATGAAGATAACTGGCAATAACCATTCTCTGCTTGTGAAGGATCCAGATAAGGGCCTGAGTGTGGACTGTGCACCCACCTGTTTGGCATTACAGGCACCATTTCTTGTTAGTGTTACTCTAGTTATCCCAAAGGGCGGGGAGGGGGAGTAGGAAGCTGTAGGAGAAAAGCAGTGAGTGGATATAGTTATGACATGAATATCAAGAGTAGGTTAAATTTAATCCAAAATCAAATGATCACCTATCAAGCATTCTTAGAATCAACTCACTCACAAAGTTATCCCAACATCACAAAATGATGTTTTAAAAGTAAAAAAAAAAATTATTACACCTCCAAACAAAAACACCTCTGACCAGAGAAGCAAAAAGAAGCATTAAACTCTGTGAAGTCCAGGAGCGACTTCCTTCTGCTGTTCGAATTTACCTGGGAAGTATTTGGATTCTGTGGTGATGGACTCTCTAGAAAACCCAAGATAGATATCGTAGCCACCCAGCTGGAGGAAGAGTGAATGATGTACTTTCTACACGGATGGCAGCACTGCTTCTTTAGCATGCACTTCCTGGGTACAACACCAGCAGGAATTTTGATAGTGACAGCAGGAATTCCTCCAGACTTGCTGCCATACAGATTCCTGCATACTTTCCAGCAGCATTGTGGCCTAAAAGCCACCAGTTATCCCTAAAATACAGCTCCTGGCCAACAAACAAACAAATCCAAAATATTGGCTGATAGTGAGTTAATCTTTCACCAAATATGTACTACAGAAGGAGAGATTGGATGACCCACTCTAAAATAGCCTATTCTATCTGTAGTTTGAAGGGGCACAGTTCCATGGTCACCATATGAATAAACAGCCTACACCAATTTGGACTGCAGTATGACCTAGTGAATAGGGCACTGTACGGGCAGTGAGAGGATTATGGTTCTAGCCCTCATACTGCCACTGACCTGCTGTATAACTTCTAGCAAGTCATTTCACCTTCCTATGCTTCTGTTTCCCACATTTCTGTCTGTCTTCTTTATTTAGCTTGTAAACTCTTTGGAGCAGGGACTGTCTCTCACTAGTCTTTTGTATAGGCCCTACTAAGAGGCCCTTTAAGAAAAGAAGGGCAGCAAGTTTGGACCTCCAGCGTTTCCTAGAAAGGCTCCCAGAGTCAGCTGATGGCGGAACCAGTGACTAGAAGGGCTGGGAATAGGCAGAGGCCAATCAGGGCTAAGCAGGCCAGATAAAAAGGGCTGGCTGCTTCTATCAGGAGTCAATGTTAACTTCAGCTAGGACAGGGGTGGCACACTTTTCCTACTCTACCCCAAGGAACCTGGCCCAGTCAGAGCTTAACCTTGACAACACCAGCCTTGGATATCTAGGAAGGACGAGTGTAAATATCATGGACTTCAGTGTCCTCATGGCTATGTTGAGTTGAGATTTAATTTGTTTTTTGTTAACCCCCAAAAGGGGACTGGAGTGAGAGCTGGCCTGCCCAGAGGGGCCAGGCCATGGAAGCCATAAACAGTTACAGACCCAGCCAGCAAGAGAATGCTAGAAAATAAGACCTCATGCAATGGGGTATCCTGACCCAAGGGAGTGCTCTGGTGGTGAGTGCATTCAATTACAGGACCTCTAGACACTACTACAATTCAAAAATAACCTTATAGTTAATATTATTAGGAGGGCTGGGCAAACGTTTTTAGCCAAAATGTTTTTTGCTCACAATTGTAGACTCAAATTGACCAAAACATTTTGCAAATTCAGGTCAAATTTACCAAATTGTGTCAGTCATGGAGGAGAGAAGAGGAGAAAAAGAAATCCCTCCCCCATCAAAATATATTGAAACATTTTGTTGTGAAAATGCAGAAATAATTTTTATTCAAAATTCCTTTTTAATTTAGAATCTTACTCCAATGTGATTTAAATAAAGATTAAACCAACAGAAAATGGATCAAAACATTTGTTTTCTTGTCTGTGATTTTTTTCACAGGTCTGACTCGACTCTGGAGTGCTTGGGGTTGGCAATACTGAAAAAGTTCTCTCACTCAAAGGTACAATAGTTTAAAAACTAGTTTTAGAGAAACTACCAGCATACTTTGTCTCAGCATCATGCCATATATTACTGTCACCATTTCCAGTATTAAAGTTGCTAAGAGTAGTACGTTCAAGTTGCTATTGTGGTGTAAAACAGGTGGCATACAACCTCAGAAATCCAGTGCTCATTATTACCACTGTGACCCTGGTCACCCAAATGGTCTGGAGAGGAAGATAAAGTGTTTCATTTCTGAATACTGCTTTCCTCACCTTGACAGGCACAAGAGCCTAAGAAATATAAAGTATTGTCCTCTAGCTGCATTTGGTGTTATCCATGGTCCCTAATTTCTATTCTGGCATTGACAGAGAGGCCTGGACTAAGAATAATTCACATCAAATTTGTGAAGCAGACACTGCCTTGCATAAGCTCAATGCTTTTCTATAGCTTATCATCCTTCCATACTTTCAGGTCTTAAGTATTTTTCAATACCACCAACTTTCTATCAATTGGTCTGGAAATGCAATAAGGGTGAACTTGGCAGAACTAAAGAAGAGTTTGGGATGTAGGAAAGTTGAATTCCTTGTTTGCTTATTTCTATGAAAGGTTTTTGTCTTTATGAGGGAAATATACACACACGAGAGAGATGGGTAGATAGGTAGATGGGAGTTATTATGTATTTATATTGCTGATTCATAAAGCCTCAGAATTCAGACCATGGTCTGTTGCTATTTCCATATTCTCAAATCAGTACCTATTATTCCAACCACAGTGACATCACTGCAAGAAGAAAAGTACTTTAAAATGATTTTTAAAAATAAATAGAATATCAAAATATTTCCGAGTGGTGTAAATATACAGTGTATATAGTAATTAAGTTCCCAGTTCTTAAACTTAATTCTTCTGCTTTCTTGAATTACATTATCAGTCTCCTTTCAGAAAAAGATGTAGCTTACCTCAGCAATTGGTGTCTAGTCCTCCAGACCCTTAACCTGGGAATTATTTTTCCCCATGTGAGACGTATGCAGGATCAGGTTGATACTTTTCTAGTATCAGACTTTAGTTTCAACTCTCTGTAATCTCAATCGCTTGCATGCAGTGAGGTGTGACATCCTGCGAAGAGACAGAATAAAGGCAATTTAGTCAGGTTTCTTTTGAAAAGATGTATGGTCTTGGCGATCTTCATTCTATTTTGAACCATAGCCTCAAACACAATGTATGACTTTAGCCTCTGTGCACCACAGTTCTCTTCACCTCTTTTGGTACATCTACACAGCTACTGGCAGCCCACAGCAGAGAGTCTCAGAGCCCAGCTCAACAAAGTCAGGCTCATGCTAAAAATAGCTGGGTAGACGTTGCAACTAAGGCTGGAGTTCAGGCTGTGAAGCCTAGGGAGGGGGATAGGCTTTGGAGCCTGAGCTGCAACATACTCACTGCTGTTTTTAGTGTGATAGTGAAGCCCGAGTCTGTTGGCATGGGCTCTGAGACTCGCTGCTGCTCACTCTGTAGATGTACCTTCTATTTCTTAGCCCTTGTCTACACTACCAGGGTAAGTTGACCTAAGTTACGCAACTCCAGCTACATGAATAACGTAGGTGGAGTTGACATAGCTTAGGTCGTCTTACTGCAGTGTGTATACCACACTGCATTGACGGGAGATGCTCTCCCATGGACTTACCTTACCCTTCTGTGGTCGATTTACTAGGTCTTTACTAGACCCACTAAATCAACCCTCAGTGATTCAATCGTAGCGGCGTTGATCCCCAGTAAGTGTAGACATGTCCTTAGTTTTCCCATCATTACAATGGGGATAGCTGTGCTTGCTTGCTGCATACAGGCATTATGAGGCTCAGTTTGTTTGTCTATGAAGACTATTGAGATTGGTGATTGGAAAGCTACAGAAGAACAAAATAGAATACATTTGGGATCTGGGCCTGAGCTATTTAGGCAGCGATCTCCCACTGAAATCAATGGGAGTCAGGTGCCTAAATACCTTTGGGATCTGGGCCTATTCCCTAAACTAGTCCATAAAGTCATTACTCTCTCTTCCTTCAACTACCTCTGCAAGACCCACTTTTACCATGATGCACACAAGAAATTGCTGGTTGCTAATGGCTAGGTGGAGGGACAATGAGTATTACTCACATTTATTTATTTATTTTAAAAATCAAAATAATCCAGATTTGTCAAGTTGTGTACATAGCTAACCAATGTAAAAAAGAGTTCTTATTGCTATGACCTTCATCCTTCTCCCTCTTCCTTCCTCTTGTTTTTTATGCTTCTTACACCCTAATTTAAAGACAAAATACATGCTGTTTGTGGCAGAGACTGTCTTCCAATGGGTTTGTACAGCACATAACCCAATGAGCTTACAGTGGCATAATTAATCATTGGATCAGTTTAACAAAAGATCTGATGGATTCTCCATCCCTTGAAGTCTTTCAGGCTCCAATTTGGGAAAGCATCCCGCATCAGGACAGCTCTTAAACCTCATGCTTAAGGGCTGTCCACAATAGGGGTGAATTTAAGCAGATGCATGTTTTCCTGTACTGGGACCTGAATCAAGATTTTTTCCAAATGATACGCTCTGGTTCAGCTACAAGCTGTTGGCTTTGATGAAGGAATTACTGGGTGAAATTCTGTGGCTTGTTATATGGAAGATCAGATTAAACAATCATAAATGGTCATTTTTGGCCTTAACTATTTATGAATTGGTGGATTCCCCCAGTCCTGATGTGGTACTTGAGGTGCTACTGTATTACAAATGAGTGGTTTCTTGAAGAATTTCCATTGCTGAGGTATGAAAGGTTTCCCCTATACACACGAGAGAATAAATACCCTCACTGGCAACATCATGGGTTGTTTGTTTGCGAAGATTCCATATCCTACAGGGAAGTGTGATGCACTTGTTTGTAATTTTAACATACAAATATTTCTCCGGGTAATAGGATAACCTTTAATAATGTAATAGCTGAGAAATAAGCAATTGAGAATGGTATGTTTAATCCTTATGGGTACTTTGAATTCTATCCTGTATCTGACAATTTGTTGTGTGTGTGTTAGAAATTCAATTTTCTTTTCATTCTCTTTTGTATTTTGCTTTGCAGGTTAGAATTGTTTGTCACTCCTCCACATAAGAGATGAAGAAAATTAAAATGCTTAGAGTTGCTGACAGCCTTGGGGAAACTTTTAGAAAAACATTCCATTTCAAAACAACTCTGCCTCTATAGTTTATATTTTCTATAGCACTTTTCTCAATTGGTTGCTGTGGAAACAAATGTCATATCACAATCAAAGGAGCGGGATTGCAGGTACAGTGGAAACAGAGCAGGTGATCCCTTAAGGGAAACACATTCGCAAATGTTTTTGTCTAGCAGAAGACTGAGACTTTGGTTTCTATAGTCTGGCCCAGCTGTGCTCAGTGCCAGATAAGAGGAGTAGGGGCAAAGGTGGCCTTAAACTTTCTTGATTCTGGGTCTGGCTGGGGATCAGCTCACTCCCTGATGTTAGTTCAAACAGACTCCAAGGTATCCTAACTTTCTCTTGTGAGTCCATGGCCCTAACGGGCCGTTCCAGCAGCCAAGATTCAGTGGACCCTGGCTTCATTCCCTAGGGGCCAAGAAGAGGGTGACATAGTTGTTACATGAGTCCTACCCCTGCAGAGTCATCTCATGGGGGAATAATGAGGTGACTGGCGAAGGTTGCTATGCTCCACTGGAATGGTATAGGGCAAACAGCTGGGGTGAGGCGGTGACCTAAGGTGTTTAGTCCCAGCTCTGCCACTGATGTACTGTGTGAGCTTGGGCAAGTCTCTCTCTGTGCATCTCTTTCAGTACTTACCTACCTCACGGGCATGTCATAAGGCTTAATTAACATCTGTAAGTGGCTTTGAGCCACTTGGAGACAAACTGCTATATGTTATAATAGCTGCTGTATTGTAAGCTCTTTGGGGCAGGGATCAGATTTTTGTTAGGTTTGTACAATGCCTAGCACAATGGGGCGCTGATTCCTCAAAGAGTCTTCCAACTGTGACTGCAATACAAATAATATAGTAAGTGGAACATGTAAAATATAGTGATGATATTGAACACGTTATATTTTTCTGAAAAATAAATAGCTCAAAGCCCTAGAGGAAAAAGGAAGAAAAATACAAACGATAATGCAGAATTGTTTCTAAATATTACATTTTCAAGGGTTTCCATGTGGCATCAGCTGCTCTTTTAAAATATGAATGCTCTAGTTTGCTGCGCAAAGTAATAGTTATGGAGACTTGCTTTACCTCTGTTGGCCATAGGAAGCCAATTGGTAGAATGGAGCTGGGTGTGAGCAGGGACGTATTATTCCCCCTCAAACCTTTCTCATGCCATCATCCTCAAAGCATGTTGCTTTCAGCAGGATTATTTAGCATAGGGATGGTAGCAATCATAAACATGTGGCTTGAACTCTAGGTTGCTGCAACATTG
This sequence comes from Mauremys mutica, assembly GCF_020497125.1. NCBI lineage: Eukaryota > Metazoa > Chordata > Testudines > Geoemydidae > Mauremys > Mauremys mutica. Next base: position 106,525,185 of record NC_059072.1, on the reverse strand, counting down.
GACAGAAACAAAGTAAACCGAACAGTATGTTCAAGTTGTAAAATCTGCATCTAATTGGTCTTACCTTGGCAAATCTTTCATATTGCCTAGTTTTATCTTCCTGCTGGCTGTCTTTCCAATGATATACTCTGCTAATGGAATACAAGAGGTTTCAGAAGTACAGCTTCCCATCACTTTGACAGCATGTTCATTTGTGTAGTAGCTCATTGGAGCAAGAGAATTAAGGGGAAAAAAATTGAACAAATATATCAGCCTTGCAGAAGTGACTTTTGGCCATGCTCGAACAATTTGGAAGTGGGAGCATTCTTTTTTGACAAGCACACTTCCTTTGACCCACTCTCCTTTATTGGAGAGTCATGCAAACTAACTGAAAAATCTTCAACTGCAATTGAACATTTATGGGGTAAAGAGGCTCTCTAGGACCCAGCCATTGGTCAAGGCCACAGGGATTTCGAAGACTGAGATGAATTTTGGGGTAAAGATCTATGCCATCCTGATCCATCTTAGCATGCTGTAGAAGGTGTAGAGAAGCTCTGGGGTTGGGTCCTAGACAGCCACTACTCACCTGGACCTTTGCATATCTCCACAGTTCTATACTGGAAGTCCATTTATGGGACTGCAGCTATCTTTACTGTTAGATGCTCCTCTAGCTCATGCTTTTAGATCCAGAGGTCTTGAGTTCAGATGATCTGAGAGACATTTTCACCCCCACTTTGTTTATGTATTCACCAAATGCCTACTCTCAAATCCTTGCTTGTAAACTTTCTGGGGCAAGGTTTGAGTGGCTTGTTTGTACAATCTGGCCTGTGTCCCTCAATGGGAACATGTTTTATTCTCAATACCTTCTCAAAATGAAGGAAAAAATACCACCATTTTAGGGAAGCTAAATGTATCTGTTTAATTTATTAAAAAAAATACTTGCAGTCACCCTTGTTTGCTGTTCCCCATAGCCATGCTGCTACTACTGGCCTTGTTTAGTGTTCCAGGTTGATGTTGCATTAAATTATGTTTTTCTTCTACAGGAGTTCCCTTGTAAATTAGCAACAGTTAATGGAGAGTTAAACTGTTCTCAAAATTGACTATTAAATCTACTCAATAGGAAAAAAAAATGATGGTTGCAAAGAATTGACATTGTTACAAAAATATACCCCAGGGAACACTAAGAATGGCATACATAGAGAGGTGGCCATCAGGAAAAAAAATGGGTCTTTTACATAGTTCAAATAGAAAAGTGCAACGCAAGACCTTTATTCATCCACTCTGATATAATTACCTTTCCTCATTTGCATCCGATCATACTATTCTGATTCATTCATGGCATTTATGGGTAAATTATAACATTTTATTCTTAGTACTCAGCCACCTTGAATTCATGGGGATAACACTGATCTGAGGGTGCAGGTTGCATAGAACTATCTATATTCTGATGTCTCAGAAGCTCATCTCCCAATTTGTATTTTGTTGTGATTAATTAAACTGGGGATGGGTGAACAGATGGGTATAAAATAAAATAAAAATATCCCAAACCTTTGCTCAAAGCTGAGCCTGGATTCAAGTTTTTTTCTGGGGTTCACAAAAGATGAATCCCAGAAAAGTTATCTGAGCATTTGTTTGTGTCTGCAGTTCTTGACAGAGTATCTAAAATATAACAAAAATGTTGTTCCTGCACTAGTGCTGGGCCAACCAGAATCAGAAAAGCCTCAAAAACCTCACCTGAAACTCTCTCCTAACAAAGAACCAAATTATGCCTGCAGGTTATGCACATGAAACTTTCATTGACTGTAACAGAGGATAAAGAGGGTAGAATACGTGCCCAATATTCCTAGCCTAATTTTGCAGATGCCAGAGATCTGGGTAGTGTTTGGATCAACATCTAAACTTATGTAAATAGAAATGCCAAACCATTTCAGATTAGCCCATCATTAAACTGAAAACTTTGTTGGACAGAGAGAGGGTGGTAAAATTGTCATTTGAGTGAATTTTCTTTAGCATATCTGCTGTCTTAATTACAAGATTATTTCCTTCTTCAAGTACTATCAGCAATGCCAAATTGTGTAGGAGAAAGCTGTCACTTTAAGGTAATCAAGTGGTATTGAATAGTGCAGCTGAGGCTGAAGGATAGGTAAGTGGTGATATGTAGATCTTCTGCAGCAGAACTGCAGGCTCTGTAAGTTTTACACACACACACTCACACTCACAGAGTAGTTCAAGATATCAAGTATGTCACATAAAAACTCACAATTGAAGTCTACCAATGAGAACCATGGTTTGGAGGCTGAGTCACAGTTTGTAGTTCTTGAGTATAATGTGGTGGGGAAATGACTTCACTGGAAGACACAGCAGGAACTTCAGGGAGACAGTGTTGTGAGCTGAAGTGCAGTCTGGGCCAGGTTTGGTTGGATAGTGGTGTAATGTGCTTTTCCCCCACCTCCCTCTGCTGGTTTGCCTATACCTACTAAGCAACTGCTTACAAAAATTTCTCACTTAATTTGTGAGAATGTCAATTCTCTGCAAAAGTCATTTTTTTCCCTATTGAGTAGATTTACACACAACACAGTCAACCGGTGGAACTCCTTGCCAGAGGATGTTGTGAAGGCCAAGACTATAACAGGGTTCAAAAAAAGAACTAGATAAGTTCATGGAGGATAGGTCCATCAATGGCTATTAGCCAGGATGGGAAGGGATGGTGTCCCTAGCCTCTGTTTGTCAGAAGCTGGGAATGGGCAACAGGGAATGATTACCTGCTCTGTTCATTCCCTCTGGGGCACCTGGCATTGACCACTGTCAGAAGACAGGATATTGGGCTATATGGACCTTTGGTCTGACCCAGTATGGCCATTCTTATCAGATCCATAACTTAGCATATTTCCTTAAATGGCCGATATAATCACTTCACTGAAATGTTCTAGGAAGGAAGGTATCTGAGTCATTACATCAGTTGATCTATAGCACACTAATTTGAACAATATATCCATCATGTCTTTTATTATCTGGGGCTTCAGTTAAAAAAAGGACAAAGGAGCAGCACAAGCAACCCAAGTGGTCTTCACCTAGGAATTCAAGGTCCATTTTCCTGGCTGTAAGATCATTGATCCACTAATTAAGTACTAACCCAGGGGTAGGCAACATATGGCACGGGTGCCGAAGGCGGCACGCGAGCTGATTTTCAGTGGCACTCACACTGCCTGGGTCCTGGCCACCAGTCGGGGGGGCTCTGCATTTTAATTTAATTTTAAATGAAGCTTCTTAAACATTTTAAAAACCTTATTTACTTTACATACAACAATAGTTTAGTTATATATTATAGACTTATAGAAAGAGACCTTCTAAAATGTTAAAAGGTATGACTGGCACGCGAAACCTTAAATTAGAGTGAATAAATGAAGACTTGGCACACCACTTCTGAAAGGTTGCTGATCCCTGTACTAACCGAATATGTTGGCTTAGATCTTAAGATGCTCATACATTTAAAATAATGTGTTAGTTTCCTTCCATCAGGAAAAAAAAAGGCTTTTAGAGTATCATCTTCCTACCCCCTGCTTTGATGGAATACATGTACTAAAATATGCCAGGTAGCTGGATAATTCAGGATTGGTAGTGGGATATAGGAGTGTTTCATCCATAGATCACCAGTTCCATTCTGGCTCAGGTTAGCATAATGAATGGAAGTTATCAGTTGACTGTTTAGTGACCTATGCAAATTAGCTGAACTAATTTCAGTTTAGTTCTGAGTGTGTCACAGATATCGCCATCTGAATGGACACTAATTTTCACCCTCGTTGGTGATCTCATCAGAGAAGCGAGAGGCTGAATGGGTGATGGAAAGCAAGCTACTTTTTCACCATTAGAAGTGGTCCATTCAGGTTAGCGTGAAGTACATTTGCAAAGCATCATGGTGTAGGATTGCAGGTGCACTGCTCTTCTCTGTTTCTTTTCTGTGATAAAAGGAGGAATTCAACCTGGCAGTCAATTCACTTGAAAAACCATCAGCAACCAAACCAAAATTCCTTTGCTTTTAGTAATTTACTGTTGTACAAAAGTTGCACTGAAGCCTGTATCCCAAATTCTACGAAAGATCCCCCATGTTCTCATTTTTAATAATCAGTTGTAGCTATAAATGATTTAACTTTTATGTACACCTAAAGTGACATGCTGTAATTTATGAAAATACCAGTGCAGTGAAATAACCCAAAACACAGATGAATATACTGCCAATTTCTATGTAATTACTTCAGAGCTGTTACTTTTTGTTCAGTGCATTAGTGCATAACAAATGTGAAACACCCCAGTAATCAATATTCCTTGTCAAGAACAAGTATATTACCAGGGAGTTATTACCACCTTATTCCTTCTGATCCTTCTTTTCTATTTGTTTAATTAATCTAGCTGCATTGCATTACCTTACTTAACATAAAACACTGCAGCCTAGAGTGGATCACTAATAGGCTATGTGCTAAGTGGCCCTTTGATATTTTGAAAATCATCTTTAAAAGGATGCCTGAGCAAACAATACCATTTATAATGCACTGCAAGTATAGACTGTTTGTTGAGATGCTCTTTTCTTGTTATTTAAGCAACTTGGAGTCAAGTGGTGCTACATCGCTTTATTATTTTCTGTGCAATGGGTGAGATTAACATGTATGAACAGAGAAACATGATAGCTAGCTCACTGAGGTGCTGTGCAAAATCAGTGTAAGTACAAGTGTGGCAAGCACTTTCACCAAGCAATACAGTGTCTTATCAATCAGGCCTAATTATTTCTGTGGGAGCAGGCTATTTTCCATAACTATCTTCTTTGTGTATGCGTTTGTCAGAATTTAAAGAATAGAGGGTTTTTTTTTCCACAAATGAGTTCTCAGATCTTCCCACATAGGTATACATTTAGAGTAGAGAGCGGTGCAGGCCACCAGTACTGTGTGAATTGGGCATGTTGTTCTATTGAGTCAACTGACTCCCAGCTACTGCTTAATTTCCAACTTCATAAGGTTGTGTATCTAAACTCCTTTGGAAGCCAACGGGAGTCTTTCCATTGACTTCAATTAACTTCAGATAATACCCTTGCTAACGTCACCTGAAGAGTTTAGAAAAGGGAGTCATGAACATAGGATGCGACCCCACTAGCTGTTGGGAAGCTGTTTTTCCATCTCATGAGAATTTGAGATTTGAAAAAAAAAATCCTATCCCAAATTGGGGTGAAAAATAAAAATTTCAAATTTTCACAAATTAAAAAACAAACAAACCCCCAAAACAAAATAACTTCAGGTTGGGTCAATATTTCGTTTCAATTTTGACCTTTAATTTTTTTTTACATTTATTTTTACCACAAATTAACTTAAATTTCAGAACAAAGTCATTTTGACCTGAAAAAAGAATTCCTTCAAATCAATTTTCAAAGCTGACCCTTTCCTGCAAACTGTTTGTTTTGATGAATCAGCATTTTTCAATAACAAGATGCTTTATTGAAAATGTCTTGACCAGCTCTAATCTACCTCTTTGGACTTGTGCTGCCAGGAGGTATTTGGTGGGCAGTAATCAGAGAAGTCCCATGCCACCTGCTGCTTATTGACTCACTGGAGTTCTGTTTTTCTTCATCTGCTGATCAATTATATACTTTCAGTCTGAATAACTTTAATATTAGATTAAGGGAAAAAATGAAATGAGAGAACAAGCGTAGTCTTCTTAAATGAACACATAGTGATTCAACGTATTCTGTAAAAGCAGCCATCTTGAACTGACACTGCTCTTCAGAATGGAGGCCCTCGCATCATTAGAAAGGGATAACTGCAAAGCAGAGTCAAATTGATTACATGGTGTGACCCTAACAGCATCCCAATGCAAGAGGGCAAAAGGGCTCACTGGTATCTGGTAGTGAGTTTCAGCTGGCCTGACCCCAGTTCAGTGTATCCCTATTCATTAGTGTCATAAACTGTATGCACCATGTAAAGTACCATTGGAAAACTAATAACACAAATATCATTAATATTCTTGCAGTAAATGCCCAAGTGACCATACAAATATGAAGGAAATATAGAATTAAAATATGTTTATTAGAAAAGACTGGGGAAGGAGTAAACAGGTTTCTCCCACATAAAAGACAAGCCAATGCTCCCAGCCAGCTGCCAGAGTTGATTAGCAATCACATGTCAAGTGGCCATTCTTTTGCATTGGAGAGAGCAGGAACAGATCAATTTGAATTGTAGCAAATACCAGTAGGAGAAGAAACTACTATAGAACTTCCTTCACCTCCAGATTCCATGTCTCCTTCACCATAGCTTGAATGAAATTTATTTTGGGGAGTAACCTTCAAAAGAATCAATTTCAAAGATTCACTGAACTATAAAAGATCCCCAAGTTATCTTTCCCCTAAGAAGACACTTTGTATTTGGGGAGAGATCCTGACCACAAGGGCTGTCAGTCATCTTGCTGGAAGAAATGTGTGGCAAGAAACTTACCCATTACTTAGACAATAGCTTCTTAAAATGTTAACATTAGAAAGCATATTTTTACTTTTTTTGTTTTTCTCTAACTTTATTCCTCCTATTTTTATCACTTAAAATCCTTTTGTTAATAAACTTGTTTTACTTTTAATCTAAACCAGACCTCTGCTGAGTTTGAATCCAAGTGGTTACTAATTCCAGTGAAAGTGATAAGCTGTATATTTTGTCTCTTCAGAGGAGCAAACAAATCTAATCCCTCTGAATGGTCCAGGAAAGTGTTGGACATTGCAGAGCACAGTGTTTGGGGACAATCTGGGACTGGGGAATGTTGGGGTCATCTTGCTAGGTGTAACCAAAGCTGATGGATTCCAGGATGTGGCTGGGGTGTAAGGAGGAGGATGCTGGAATCAGTTGCTGAACCAGAGCTGCTTAACACAGACACTTAGTGCTTGCTTGGCTGCTGGCTGAGAGTGTCCAAACTATGAGGCAAAGTACAAAACATCTGAGGCACCCAGGGTTACAAGACAGGTGGTGACATAACCCCTCACTTTTCTAGATTGCACACATGAATACAGAAACCACAGATTGACCTCTAACTACAGGAACCAGCCACATGATTGTCAGGCATCCCTTAACCCTCTCCAGACTACTGCTATATCCCATCACAGACACAGACCCTCGAAATCCACAGTGCAACATAGAGCTGTGCTTAAAAAACAAACAAGCAAACAAACAAAAAACAGAGCATGCCTAGATGTATGAGATGGTAGAAGAAAGAATTCCATCCACTTGTCTCTGAGGAACTTTAGACCACAATCGAGCCATTAGTTCTCATTTTTTAGTATTGTGCTGTAAAGAGGATGGTAGAGAAATACCTGGAAAGGCTAGGAAAGCAGAGTTTGTAAACAATGGAGTGTAAAAGGGGGTAAAAGGGAGAATGCTAAATTGGAGGGGGTAAGGATATTAATGGGCATCTTACTTTCTGGATTAATAATTCCAGGGCTATGGCACATGAAAGATCAATGGAAAAAAATAGCAAGTGCGAAAAGAAGTCAAGCAAAATCATTTCTTACAGAAACTGGTGAACATGGGCATCAGCAAAAAGAATTACCACACAAGGCACTGAACAGAAAAGAAATATACAGGTTCCTGAATTACTGAATACAGTAATTAATTAGAAGAATAAGTTGTCTGTTAGTCTATAAGGTGCCACAAGACTCTTCGCTGCTTTTACAGATCCAGACTAACACGGCTACCCCTCTGATACAAGAATAAGTTGGATTCTATTACACCAAAGCCAATCTTCAAAACTGTTCCTATACCAGGGTTATATTTAATTGTGTCTCCAATCTTGGATAATCTCACTCTAGGTTTAGAGTGGCACCCCAGGTGGAATGATATTGATGTTCTTCTTTAAATATATTGCTGTACAGCTTATAGCTACTAATTCCAAAGTGCCACCACTTCTGAAAAGGTTAAGCTCTTTTTCTGTATAGTAATAAACCCCCTTTTTCCTTCACACCTGACTCCGTGAATTTAGTATATAAATCATCTTATACAGAAACCATGTCTTAAATATTTGCAAGGTGGAGATGGTAGGCAGACGAGTTTCGTTTGTAAGCTCTTCAGAGAGAAATTGAAACATTTAGCAAATTTCACAATTTTCAGCACATTTTGTCCATTTTCTTTATATTAGTCAGCCATGATTTTTTAAAAGCAGCAAAGAGTCCCGTGGCACCTTATAGACTAACAGACATATTGGAGCATGAACTTTCGTGGGTGAATACCTACTTCGTCGGATGCAACCATGATTTTTTAAGTCTTATATAAACCTATAATTGATGAATGAACTTCCCCCTTTTAAGGGGATGTCTACATGCAAATTGAAACCAAAATATCTAAATAGTTTGTAATTCATATCTTCAGTTTTATTGCAAGTCCTATGAGTTGGTGATCTTATATCAATTCAAGTGTCCTATTTTAATTTAATATAAATCAGTAAAAAATACTGACAAGTGCTATAAACTAGATGAAAAAGGGAAAACATTTTTCCTGAAAAAATTCCAGTGTAATTTGTAAGTTAGCTTTGATTATGTTTTTGAGCTGATTTTCAGAATCAAGCAATCGCAAAGCAAAACAATTTTAAACTACCAAGTTTCACTTGGTTTGATGGGTTTGATGAACAGCCATGAGACTGTGACCCAGATTTGTTTGAACCTCAAACTTTTTAATGGAACTAGTCAAAATATATCTTGACAACTTTTTTCTATTGAAAAGTTCTTGGTGGAATAGAGATGTGGTTAAATCAAGATTAACTAACACCCCCCAAAACAAACCTCAACCTGCTAGTCTAATGTAGATATCCCCTAACTAATTCTTACTTCAGTGTAGTAGATCCATGACTCGAGTAAATGTGTTAAAGTCAGCAAAAAGTACAAGCAGATAACAAACATTGTGATTCTTTCCCCCTGGGTATAGGAGCCCAGCTGTTCCAATCATTTCTTGTTTACTTTGGCCACTGAAATGGCTAATCTTTCTAACATAGGTAATTTTATAGATCCAGTACCACACATCTCTGTGGACAATTTTTCTTTCTGAAACATTTTGGATCAGATACTTGATATATCATGCTCTGGAAAACTGGTAAAAATCTAGAATTGAATGGATGTGGGTGTGGGGGAAGCAAAGAGACGTTCTAATAAAAATATAACCTAAGCAATATTTGAACATTAAGCATTTGAATATGAATTGGATACGTAGATCCTGATTCCACTAGCTGCTTAAATATGTAAATAGTTCCACTGGCCTTCACTAGAAGTACTCCAGTGCTGAAAGTGAGGCACATGCTCAAGTAATTTGTTGACTGTCACAGACTCAAAGACTTTAAGGCAAGACAGGACCATCATGATCATTCTAGACTGTCCTTCTGTACATCACAGGCCATAGAGCCTCACCCACTCACTGCTGCAATAGGATCATAACCTCTGGCTGAGTTACTGAAGTTCACAAATCATTATTTAAAGACTTCGAGTTACAGAGAATCCATCATTTACTCTACATTAAACCAGCAAGTGAACTGTTTTTTACTCTACTAGGTGTCTGGCTGGTAGAATTCAGATACATTATCCAGGCCAGTGGGTGGCTCCTCAATTGTTCCTTGACTGCAATGGAAACCCTGAGAATTACAAGGAGCATATTAATAAAATGATCAAATTCAGTGGGCCAGATCTGTAGCTGCTGTAGATGGTCATAGCTCCACTGACTTAAATGTTGCTATGACAATTTATATCAACCTCAGTGTGTTTCCAAGTTCATACCAAGATCAACATTCATGCAAAAATTCATGAAAATGAGACTTAATTTGCTACACTACTTGTCGTGCTCTAGTGAGATGATGATAGTGAGCAATTTCCCTACGTTCTAGGAATACATTTATCCATTAAAATAGAACATGTATCATAATAAAATGCTTATGTGTAAGTGATGCTAGAATGATTACATCTATTTTCAATATATTCGAGCATAATTAAATTTCAGTGCATAATTTAAGGTCCAGCACAGGACAGTAATACAATATCCGCCATCAAGCTAACATCCAGTAAAGACAGTAGTGCATGATGCTGTTTAAATAGATAGGATGTAACAGCAAAAAATTCAGTGTAGTTCTCTCCCTTTTGGTGAATTGTCTGCAAACAAGTCATGGTTTGTATTGGCTTATCTATTTTGAAATTGAGTGGATTGTTTGTGCAGATTTTCAACCAGCATAACACTGGCAGAGCCAGCTCACCCACCACCCTCCCTCATCCACCTCCACCCCATTCAGCATAGGGAGTCTGATAGGGGAAGAAAGGGGTGGGGGAGCTCTAGTCTTACCCAATGGCCACTGTCAGCTGGCTTATGTCCTCTGAGGGTGTTTAAGGGACTGTTTAATTGTGGTGTAAACGTTTGGGCTTGGGCTGCAGCCTGAATTCTGGGACCCTCCTACCTAGTAGGGTACTAGAGACCAGGCTCCAGCTTGAGCCCAAATGTCTACTCTGCAGTTAAAAAACCTCACAGCCCAAGCCCAACAACCCTGAGTCAGCTGGCATGGGCCAACTGCAGGTATCTAACTGCAGTGTAGACATACCCATAGGTATTATTGCTAGCTGTCTTAAATTAGAGTAGCCCTTGTGTCAGGGCAGGGACAGCACCACGGTAGTCTGAGAGTGAGGGAACCAAAGCTAGCTCCCTATTGTGCACCTCCCTCTTTGTGCTGAGTGTAACTTGGTTCAGAAAGTGAATTTAGCCCACAAAGGAAGAGAATTTAGTTCCTTCATGAGCTAAATTAACTTCCTGCACAAAATCATACTCGGCCTGCCAAAACGTGCTGGGGTACGGTCCATTTCAGGGTTCGCAGCCTGTGCGTCTGCCCCCTTTTGAAGAAGACTGCAGAGTCAGGGTCACCGCACATCTAACTCAGCCTAAATCCTGGCAGCAAGAACAGGCACCTGTGATTCTTTTATGCAGAAGCAAGGTAAGCCTTTCTTCCCTTCTTTGGACATGGGAAGTGCACAGCACCACAGCTGTTAACTGCACGTGCGTGCTTAACTCTGGGTGCAAAGAATGCAGTCACCTGTCCTTCCCATCCCATTTGAATGCCTCAGTGCTAGAAGATTGCTACTCTAAGTTTCCCATGAAACATATATACATGTGCGTATACTGATTTCCCATTTTCTGTCATCTCCCCCAAACATTCCTCCCAGTCACTGATGCACCAGAATTATGAAAGCGAGCAACACTTGTTGGAAAGGGTGCATTAGATCTCAAGAGTGTGGGACTTTGTCCATATCTTGGAAACCAATCATAGCTTCTGTTCCTCTGCTGTGGTAACTTCAGGAGTGTCTTACTGCCATTGGTAACCTTCATCGCAGATGGATCATTAGCACAAGCAGTGAACAAGACATGCACTCGACACAGCAGCAGAGGGAGAAAAGGGTTCTGCCACAAAGACACTTTATAATCTATAAGCAGAAGAGAGGGTGTGGGTGTAAACTGGGTACCACCAATTTAACTTTGTCATCCAGCCAAATACTTCTGCTGGTGCTGGTGTCCAGGAAAGATGACCTGTAATAATCTCTGTTTTGGGGGGGTGTTAACTGATCAAAGCAGGAGATCAAGGACTTGGACCCATTACAGTACATGGGATCTGATGTGGGCTGTTATGGAATCACAGCAGGATGCAGAAGTGTTCAGTATGTCATTTTACTAGCATAACATGGCAATGCATATGTGAATTTAAGAAGTGGCCAGCAAGTGTCAATAGGTAAGGGATTTTCTGGCTGCTTAAATATCCTCCCATCCTCCTCTGTGCTGCTTATGCTGATGGTATTTATTTTGTTTTTAAAAAGTGATTTTAAACTACTCTTAATCTCTTCTGTGTCCTTAAGCCCTTCACTGCCAATCACATGCAGGCAGTATATTCAGGAGATTAAGACTGCAAAAGTGACATGTGAGTGGAGGTGCCTGGTTTTTCAGAAAGGGCTGAAAATCATCCCTTTTCCAGGTGTTTTAAACTTCAGGCAAGAATGTCTGGAACAAACGTACTCTCCATGTACAGATGCCAGTTTGCACATTGCTATGTTAATTTGAATTTGCACACACACAAAACCCACTTTTTACCCAGCTCTAATAACAGGAACTCTCTTTTCCTAGCTTGACTTGAGTCATTCCCATCCTCCATACCAGGATCACTGCTATTTACTCACTTTTCAGCGGAAGAAAATGTTATATTCTGTCATGTTCTGTTTGACAGCCAAAGATTATTAGAGTTTAGCTAGAGCTCACGTGCAGCTGGGCTCCTGCTTTTACAGCCTCTTAAACCATACTTACAAACATACATACTAGTCGCTTTATTTGTTTTTAAAGAGCTTTCTGAAATCTGCTTCATATGTGGCATCAAATTGCACTTCCTGCCACATTGTATCAGATTACCCCAATCCTGCTGAATCACAAATTATTTAATGTAGCAAATACAAGTGAGCAGAATTAACTGCAACAATTCACAGTAGCATAAATTCTGCAGAGCCCATGAGAGAATCAGGCAAATATTGCAGGTAAGATAAATGACAATTTGAATGGTTCTCAGATAATTCAGGTGCTTTTGCGCAGTATGAAATGGCTGTAGAAATCACCAAACAAACAGAGCTTTCTGATTTGGTTGTCAGTGATGAAAACCCAATGTGAGAATGGCTCGTAAATGCACAGATCTATCTATATATATATGGAGATATATCTATCTCATAGAACTGGAAAGGACCTTGAAGGTCATGAAGTCCTGCCCCCTACCTTCACTAGCTGGACCAAGTACTGATTTTGCCCTAGATTCCTAAATGGCCCTCTCAAGGATTGAACTCACAACCCTGGGTTTAGTAGGCCAATTATCAAACCACTGCACTATCCCTCCCTCATAAGAGCCAATTGGAAACTACAGATAAAAATAAGTAAAGCATTGCATCATAACAAGTTACTCCAGGGACTGAATATCGGAGTGGTTACTGCATTTCTTGAGAGGTTAAAGCCATTTGGGCTCATGTAGGTACTTTAAGAGGTGACTTGATCACCGTCTATATCTTATCTTGATTAAGATAAATAGACTCAAGGAGCTCAATCACTATAAATCATATTTTCTAATCCTTTAATCATTCTCATGGCCCTTCTCTGAAACCTCTCCAATTTAGCTCTATTCTTCTTAAACAAGACACTAGAACTGGACACAGTATTCCAGAAACTGTGATAGCAGTGCCAAATACAGAGGTGAAATCACCACTTTACTCCTACTCAATAGTTCCCTGTTCATACAGCCAAGGATCGCATCAGCCCTCTTGGCCACCACATCCCACTGCCAGCTCATGGTTCCGCTCATTATCCACCATCACCCCCACATCTTTTTCAAGTCTGTGTGCACTCAATGCAATGTTAGAGGTCTGACAAATGGTCCATAAATCTATTAAAAGAGGATTTTTCTGACACCCTCCCCCCAACAGGTCATTAAATAAGAACATCTATAAATGTACGGCAAGGTTTTTTTTGTTTGTTTTTTGGCTGCTTAGCATTAAGCAACAGGGCTATTGAGCTGGATAGGGTGTAATTCAGAAAAGGCAAGTCTTACATAGACTAGCAATATTGTGCTGTAGAAAGCTCAAGCAGAGCAGCAAGAAAGCAGGACGAGTTAGCAAGATGAGGAAGTACATACACAGGTGCACGCAAAACATGGATGCAACAGTGAACTCCTTAGCATTGGTCCCAAGTGGAGCCATAGCATTGCTAATCTAACCATGAGAATCTGAGCCACACACACACTGCTCCAGAGTGAAGAAGACATGCCTTCCATCCCTGTACTGTGGCTGCCAAATGGCATCTTGAAATAAGTGATGGCATCAACAGAGTAGATAGCCTGCAAAGAGTAATCACTGCAGCATCAGGAGTAATGGAAGTTTAGTGCGTGTCATGGGGTGCGCCGACTGCTAGTGGCACCTCCTGCTGGCCATCCTGGCGAGCTCTGCCAGGTGTTGTGCCCCCCACTCCTTCCTGGCAGCGTCTTCTCTGCAGACCCCTCTCGGTCCAGGTACCGCAACTTCCTCTTTGTGACTCAGCCCTCTGGCCAGGTCACCACATGGTTTCCCTTCCAGGTGGTTCACCAGAAGTCCTTCTGCACACATCTCAGGCAGTCTTCTCCAGCATTACCCTGATGGTGTCACTTCCCCAGTGGCCAAGAGGGGAACCTGGGCCTGCCCACTACTCTGGGTTCCAGTCCAGGGACCCCCAACCCAGCAGTTGTCTCCAGTCCCCCTGGTCTGCTCTGCTCCTTCCCTGGAGTGCTTCCTACCACTCCTGGTTTCCCCCCCCCCTTTCTCTGGGAGTACCAGCTCCAAACCATCTTCCCAGGGAGTGACTGCTGCCTACTTCCCCTGCAGCTCCTTAAGTTGCCAGCTACCTGGCGTTATACAGGCCCCACGTGTTCCTGTCCAGCTGAGCCTGCTTCCAATTAGTTCCTTGCTCCCTGGCTTCTCTTCCAGGTGCAGCCTGTGGAGTTAATTAGTCTGCCTGGCCATCTTAACTCTTTACAGTCCTGTGTGGGTTGGACATCCCATCACAATGTGGTTGATGCTGTTACAGCTGCTTGGCCTTCCAAGCAATAGAGGCTCTTGCCCTGACATAGTATGTAGACCTACAGCCTCATCCTGACTCATTATTCCTCATTAGTACGCTCCTACTCCTCTCTGTCATTGTCATTCATAGCCTCCATGGCAGCATGGTCATGTTTCCACATGAGTTGACACATTAGAAGAATCAGCCTGTCCAAATTAGGCACTATCATTAGTAGCAGCAGCCTCTTTTAGGGCCACTTGTGCCACAGTTTCTGGCTCAGATGAATATCCCCCTGATTTATTGATCCACATTAGGAAGATAAATTCTACATTTTGGGGCAGCAGACTTCTGAGGTCCTCAGGCAGAATGGCCTATTGGTAGATGGAGGGAGTAGCCAATGCTAAGGAAACAAAGTGACAAACTTGGAGCCTTGCTCCTTGCGGTAGCCCTTGGTTAATGGTCACTTTGCCTTGCATCTTATGCAATCCTTTACACCTATGAACAGTGTTAAATGCCACCATGTCAGTAGCACACTATACGCACGTTGCCCACATGTAAATGGCTACATGAGGTGCAAGGCAATGAAGACTCAGGCCCATAATTTCCAACATAGGAGAATGTAGACAATTCCTTGACTATTAGACTATTAAACTAGGCAGCAAGGGAACACAGGCCTCCCCCTTCAAACTGAGGCAGCAGGTGGTCAATACCACAAGAGAACAGATTTACAGGCATAGGTTCCTGTTATAAAATGGTATATAAAATAGGGGACAGTATTATTTTAACCTAAAATGTATTCAAATATCTGTTTCCCAAACAGTATAATAACTAGTTACAACAGAATTACCGGTATGTTTCCTATGTAGCTCAGAGAGAAAAGCTGTAAGTTCTCCCTCTGAGAATTTAGTCAAAATGGCTTTTTTTTTCTTTTTGACCCGCTTGAACATCTGGAGTACACTCTGCCAAAGAAACTATAGCAATCACATGTGACTTCATCCACGTGAGCCAGGGGCGGCTCTAGAAATCAGGCTGCCCCAAGCAGCGCGGTGCGCTGCGCCGCCCTTCCCCGGTCCCGCAGCGGGTCCCCTCTTCCCGCGGCTCCGGTTGAGCTCCCGCAGGCATGACTGCGGGAGCTCAACCGGAGCCGCGGGACCACGGCACCCGCCGCAGTCATGCCTGCGGCAGCTCCGCTCGTCCCGGGCTCCGGTGGACCTGCCGCAGGCATGACTGCGGCAGGTCCACCGGAGCCAAATGCCGCCCCCCCGGGAAAGGGCCGCCCCACGCGCCTGCTTGGCGCGCTGGGGTCTAGAGCCGCCCCTGACGTGAGCAATCCCAATTACCTCAGCTCAGAACTTAATAATGTATTGAGCTCTATGTTGCTATCCAGGAGGAGCAACAAAAAAATTGTGCCCAACTTTGACAGTGTTTCCCCCTAATATTAAGAATTTTGAGGAAAGCAGTATATGCATTCAAGCAATACAAGATGTCTGGCAGACTTGACAAAGGGGCAAATTTTGATTGTTTTCAGTTCCGCTGTAACTCTCACATAGCTTTGGTAAGTACTCAGATTGGAATTTGTCCATGTCATAGGGTTAACCCTGTTACTTTTGTGAAAAGTGCTGTGGGGTCTTTCCCTTTGGTCATTAATCAGGATTTTGTATTCTCTGAAAAATGGCACTTTTAGGTGCCCCCCTATCACCATGCTGGGGCTCTGGTCCATTCCTGACTTAAGAGAATAGAGTGTTACCCACTGAGTAACTAGTACAATTTCCTGAAGCACCTAGGTGCTCTTTTGGAGGTCCTTTTCCAAGTCAATCCCAGGCCCTAACTTGGGCCCCACCACGATTTCAACAGCTTCCACCCCTCCATCAACCTCAGCCTGGACCAATCTACACGGGAGGTCCACTTCCTAGACACCACGGTGCAAATAAGTGATGGTCACATCAACACCACCCTATACCGAAAACCTACCGACCGCTATGCCTACCTTCATGCCTCCAGCTTCCATCCCGGACACACCACAAGATCCATTGTCTACAGCCAAGCACTGAGGTACAACCGTATCTGCTCTAACCCTGCAGACAGAGACCAACACCTAGAAAATCTCCACCAAGCATTCTCAAGACTACAGTACCCACACGAGGAAATAAGGAAACAGATCAACAGAGCCAAACGTGTACCCAGAAGCCTCCTACTGGAAGACAAACCCAAGAAAGAAACCAACAGGACTCCACTGGCCATCACATACAGTCCCCAGCTAAAACCCCTACAACGCATCATCAGGGATCTACAACCCATCCTGGACAATGATCCCACACTTTCACAGGCCTTGGGTGGCAGACCAGTTCTCGCCCACAGACAACCTGCCAACCTGAAGCATATTCTCACCAGCAACTGCACACCGCACCATAGTAACTCTAGCTCAGGAACCAATCCATGCAACAAACCTCGATGCCAACTCTGCCCACATATCTACACCAGCAACACCATCACAGGACCAAACCAGATCAGCCACAACATCACCGGTTCATTCACCTGCACTTCCACCAATGTAATATATGCCATCATATGCCAGCAATGCCCCTCTGCTATGTACATCGGCCAAACTGGACAGTCTCTAAGGAAAAGGATAAATGGACACAAATCAGACATTAGGAATGGCAATATACAAAAACCTGTAGGAGAACACTTCAACCTCCCTGGCCACACAATAGCAGATCTTAAGGTGGCCATCCTACAGCAAAAAAACTTTAGGACCAGACTTCAAAGAGAAACTGCTGAGCTCCAGTTCATCTGCAAATTTGACACCATCAGCTCAGGACTAAACAAAGACTGTGAATGGCTTGCCAATTACAGAACCAGTTTCTCCTCCCTTGGTTTTCACACCTCAACTGCTAGAACAGGGCCTCATCCACCCTGATTGATCTAACCTCGTTATCTCTAGCTTGCTTCTTGCTTGCTTATATATACCTGCCCCAGGAAATTTCCACCACTTGCATCCGAAGAAGTGGGTATTCACCCACGAAAGCTCATGCTGCAAAACGTCTGTTAGTCTATAAGGTGCCACAGGATTCTTTGCTGCTTCTACATTTTGAGCACAACAAAGGATGACAGAGGGGGTAGGTTAACAATATAAGAAAGGACAATGTTGGACATGTGCATTTACAGCTCAATAAGAAATAATGTCATAAAGAACAGCTGTGATTTTATTTTCATCAGGCGAGTTCTTTAGGCTCAGTTCACCCATCTGGACTCTTCTTCAACTTATTTAGTTTCATTATTATGTTCATCTTATTCATGATTATTTTTTGGAAACAGCTTTCTGAAATCAAGTTTGGTGTGGAATGCTCATGGTGTATAAGTGAGAATTGTCTACATTTTGACGATGATTGTACAGGGGATCAAGCAGCCAGATGACATTCTGGAAGAGATTAAAGATTCTAATCCAGCACCCTATTGGACACTTTATAAAGATGACATAGATTACTGTGGAATATGCTGCAGCTGGGCATTTACTGGATGACAACATTCTGCATCTCTCTGTTTGGTGATGGTTTTGCAAATTAATTTAATAATGGCTCTGACTGTTAGGCCACACTGCCCAGTGCAGAAGGGCAGTCCCATTGACTCTGGCCAATAGGCCATACTGCCCTAGACTGAAGGGCAGTCTGACTGGCTCTGGCCACTAGGCCAGATTGCTCTGTGCTGAAGTGCAGTCCTATTGAGTCTGGACGTTAGGCTGAGTCTAAAGATGGCCCCTATGACTCTGGCCAGTAGGTCTCACTGCCCTGGGAAGAAGGGTGGCAACTTAGACTTTTTCCACTGAGCCTTAGGGCTTGTCTACACTACTGCATGGGGTCGATCTAAGATATGCAACTTCAGCTACATGAATAGCATAGTTTAAGTCAACAGCTCATGCTCTCCCATTGTCTCCACTTGTGCTCCTCACTCTGGTGGAGTACCGGAGTCGGTGGAAGAGTGCTCCGTGGTCGACTTATCACATCTATGCTAGATGTGATAAATTGACCCCTCTCCCCCCCCCGGATCGATCACTGCCCGCCAATCCAGCGAGTAGTGTAGACAAGCCCTTATTGTCTTGAACTCTGGGACAAACAGACTGACTCTGGTCATTGGACCTCCCCACCCTGAGAAGAAGAGCAGTTATTTGGACTTGGTCACATGGCCATTATGCCGTAAAGGATGATGGGCTATACCTGCCCCAGAGTCAGAGGGGCCATCTAGATTCAGGGCAGCACAGCCTAATAGCCAGAGTCAATAGGACTGCCCTTCAGTCCAGAGCAGTATGGCCTATTGGCCAGAGTCAATGGGACTGCCCTTCTGTGGCGGGCAGTGTGGACTAGCAGTCAGAACCCATAGTACCATCCATCACCACAGGGTAGTATGGCCTATTGGCCAACGGGGAGTGGGCCACCACCCAGTGGTGGGTCAGCAGCCAAGGTAGGGGGACCTGGGCCTTTCCTTCTCCACAAGGTCCCAGCCCAGGACCCTATCAGCAGTGAGCCTACTCACCACTGGGTCATCAGGGATCCCCCCAAAACATGCTGACTCTGTTCCTGGTACCACAACCAGATCAATGTCTGTTTTCCCTAGGCTACTTCCTCCCCTGTCTTCCTGCTCCATAGTCTGCAAGTCCTCTGGTTCTCCAGGGTGCTCAGCAGGTGAGGTTCCCAACGGCTCCTTCTCCTCATGGGCTTCTGTGGAGAGCTGGGTATTTGCCTGGGTCTCGGCACACCTGGACTCTGTGGTCTGGGGCTCTGACAGCTTCTGGGCAGGAGCCTGCAACACAGATTCTCTCTCCTCCCTGGTCAGCCCCCACTGAGCTGAGCTGCTCCCTCTTATACTGTGGTTCCAATTGGAGCATGCCGGGAGCAGGGTTGAGGAGTGTGAGGCTTCCTCAGTCCATAATACGCCCAGGTCACACATGGGGAGTCAATCCATGCTCCCATTTTCCCCTCATGTTAAAATTCAGAGAAAATCGCAAGTGTGAAATGCATGGAGTTTCTAGTCTCCTACACTGGAGTATGTGTGGAGAATAATAAGGCCCTTCTGTTGTAAATGACTAGGAATCATTGAACTACATTATCACAAAAATGGGGAAAAATCATAGACTAGCAGATTATTCCATAAAGAAAATGTGCATGCGCTGCACAGAGAACAAGAAAAAGAAACAAATGCATTTAATGATGGAATACAGCCAAGCAGCTTGTTTATATTTGTAATACATAGATTGATGACTGTTTTCAAGTTTGCAAGTTTTAAAACTGGAGCCTCTAATTAGTGCAGCAACTGTGGTGGAAATTATTTTAAACTACTATGAAAAAACCAACGACTTGGTCATTCAGAATAATTTGTTCTCTGTTCTCAAATGTGTATTTGGCAGCCTGAGGAGTTCCTGAGATGTATGGAGAGAGGCAATTTAATTACAGTTTTAGTTATGCCATGAGTATATATGCAAAGATTCTGTAAAAGTTGAACGAAATAATATATGCATGAGGAAACAGAATCTAGATTAAATTTGATGGAAAAGGGAACTATTGAGTGTAAAGTGTGGTCTGAGCACAGGACTCCAGATTAGGAACTCCTGCATTCTAATCCCACATTTGAGTAGGACTCCATGACTTTGGAGAGGTTATTTAACCTTTCTGTTTCACTTCCCCAGTTTCAAAATAGAGATGATAGGATAAAACTTGTTACCCCTCAAGGCTGTTGGGAGTATTAATTAATTTCTGTAAATAACTTTAAAGAGGAAAAGCTAAGAATATTATTTATTTGGCTTTCTGGGTAATCTAGTTGTAATTATATTTTAACTGAATTTCCATGTGGACGATCCTAGTGCTTGATTTCATGTCACAATTTTAGCTTGAAATGCAGCACGTGTAGCCACTGGAGACGGGTAAGGCTAGATTTTAAAGGTTGTTGGGGTGCCTAATGATGCAGATAGGTGCCTCAGTGCTTTTTAAAATCCCAGTGGCATCTATATCTGCCTCTTTACAAGTCTAAATACTTTTAAAAATCTGATTTGGACTGCCTTTCAGTCCTTCAGCACTGACTCCTCCAACCAATGAAGGTGTGATACATTGCCCACTGAATTCAATGCACAGGCTCCTATTGACCTCAATGCTTAATGAGCATCAATGATGGCCATGTAAGGGAATTCTGGCTGATCCTCATCAGCTAAAAGATGTTAGCTACAGTGCAGGGATTCATGCATGTGGAGGATGCAGTTCTGTCACTGAGTTAATAATGTGATTATTTAGAGCATCTAGCCTATCAGCTGAGAACACACTGGGTTTTGATTCAACATAGATACCTGTGAAATGAAAATGGGGCACATGAATACAGTATCAGATTGCTCATAATCAATGTGGTGGCAGGCTGCAAAGCACAATGAAATCCACATTTACATGAAAACTGCTGCACAGGTGATAGTAATTATGTTGACGTGTCAGAATTTTTGGAAACTAGGTAATGAAAACAAAAAAGAGCAACTGTCTTTCAAAGTCAAATCAAAATTTGCTTCTGTCAGAGGAGTTATGGATATGAAGGACAGCTGTCGTGTTGGTAATATAAAAGCACTGGCTAATTTGCAAAAATATGCAGCTGAAAGATTGGAAAAGCAGTTTTAACTAGTGTTAAAACATCTAGTACATATTATCTGGCTTTTTAAGGAGAGGAGTATAGAAAGCTTGGCATTAATTAAAGATGGTAATAAACTCAGGTGACTCAGGAAAGCACCACTTAGGGACTTACCCTTTACTGCTATACTTGCCCCAAAAGTACAGGAAATGTTCTAGATTATCTCAACACTCAGGTTGGTTCTTTTTAGAAAAACACCTGGGACTTGCAAGTCAGTCTTGAATTCTATTTACACTGCAGCAATAGACTGTAACAAACACATTTTCTAGTGGGGGTTGAAGGCTTTTGCCTTTAGTTTAAGATTCACCCATCTTTTGGTATTTCCTCACAGCTAGCACCCTCCCCCCCCATGGATCAAGCTGGGACTTTCACCATGTAGCAGGTCAAAGATCACACTCAGTCTGAAGTAATTCCTAAACATTTCCCAGCCATGCACTTTTCTGAGGATAGATTACTTTACAATGAAGCTTGTGCATTTCATGAACACAGTTGGCAACAATTACAACCTATGTATGTCATTGTAACAAAACTTCTAGTATATTTTCAAGAAAAGTATACTGGTAAATGTTGTTGGGGAAGAGATCAAGGGCCTTCTTTGTAGAACCAATATTCTAGAATTAGTCTTGTGCAAATTCAGAAAATCAGCACTACCTCCACATAGCATATTGAGTATCTATGCCTCATGCTCCATGGGTCACAAGTCATCATCTCGATTTCCTTTACTAACTACTTCATTACTACTGTCTATATCTACACAATCCCTGAATATATCTGTTGAATATACCATAGCCAATCTTACTATTAATACAAAATGCTATGGAGTCATTTTTAAACATGGAAAAGATCCTTGGCTTATTGAGTCTATTGTCTGGCAAAGACAGAATATAGTCTTTTGATAAAGGATTTGTCAGAGATTAAACCAATACCACACTAAATTCGATACCTGATCTTAACCAAAAGAGATAATGAGATATTAAACTAATAATTCCCTTGATCTGAGGCAAAAGGCAATTGATAAATTTCCAATATGAGGTTATCCAATATTTTAAGTAAAATAATTATGTATTATTAGGCTAATAATGTGTTGGATTTTAGACCAAAAGCTATGTAACTTGGGGTAAACCTGTGCATCCTCCCCCAACAACATCCTACATTTCTGTTCAGTAGCTTGTACAATGGAATGGATAAACACATTTGTTCTGAACCCATTAAGTGGTTCAATATAATAAAAACAACCTGATGTCTTTTGTGCCATGTAAATAGGGGGCCAGTCCACATATGCTGTTGTATATTCCATTCCAGGTTTCTCTGACTGAGGTATGGTCTAACATACTTCTTTAATATCCTCTCAATGTTGTTCTTTCTTGTGCATACTGTGTGCTTTGGTCTGTTTTGTACAGAGCTAGGAACATAAGAATTATCATACTGGATCACAGCAGTGTTCCATTAAGACCATTAACCTTTCTTTGACAGTAGACAATAATAGTGCAACCCCCCCGCCAGCTGACGTATGACAATTTGTCATAGAAGCTTCTTACTAACCCTCATCATTTGGGTTAGTTTATACTCCTAAGCATGAGGGGTTTTGTAACCCCTATATGGGGGTTGGACTAGATGACCTCCTGAGGTCCCTTCCAACCCTAATATTCTATGATTCTATTGTAATGGTTTTTATCCTATCTGTGTATCCATATAAATGTCAATTCCTTTAAAAAAATTCTACTAAGCTCTTACTCATAGTGCTATCTTGTGGCAGTGAGCTGTAGAGGCTGGTTATCAAAGGAAATATTTTCTCACACATCTTATAAATTTTAAATGTTTCCATTTTATTGAATGTCCTCTCATTCTTGAATTATGGAAAGAGAGTAAACAGGGAACCTGGTTTACATTTCGTATATCATGTCTAGTATGTCTTCTCTTATTCATCTCTTCTCTAAATGGCACTGATCCAAACTTTTCAATCTCTCCACATCTGGAAGTCTTTCTGGCCCAGATCCTCCAAAGTATTTAGTCATCAAATGCTCTTTGACTTCAGTATGAATTAGAAGACTAAATTCCTTTGCGGATCTGGGCTTCTGTGCCTCCAATACATTTTTTTGTCACCGATCACTGCACTGTACCCTTCTGTTGCATCTTTTCTGAGATAAGTTGACCAGAACTGAACCCAACATTCCAGGTGACTTCATACCAGCAGTTTATATGACCACTCTATGATGTTTTCGGCATTATTTTTCCACACTGTCTTTATGCAACCTAAGATTAGTTTTTTGCTCGCTGCTGTGCATTAAGCAGCAGTTTCATTGAGTTATCCACAATCATGTTCAGTTTTTTTTCCTTGGTGGTTACGGTTAATTTGGAACTCAACAATGTGTATGAGTAGTTCAGATTATTCCAATGTGCATTACCTTGCGTTTGTCAACAATGAATTTCATGGCTGAATTATTCCTTGTGAATAAATTATCTGATGAATTTAGTACTTTCCATGAATTAACCACATACCAATTTTGATTTTTATGAATGTGTTTGTCATTTGTAATTGTTTGACCAATAGTTTATGCAAACAAATTTTAGCTGATGGTTTGTTCACAAACTGTTTACTTTGTTTGCTATTCATTACTTATTATTTGTGAATCTGACTGGTCACTTAAGTCACAAGGTATTGTTTCTGTTTCTGAATGGATTGCTGAACTGTTTAAACAGGAGAATAGCAAATAATGAATAGAGAATAATGAACAGGAAAAAAAAGTTTTGTTCATGCACATATACACTTATCAATATGTTAATGGTGAGATTCCTGTGAAGAGACATCATTCCCCAAATAGCCATGCAAACAAAGATTCATTTGCAAACAAAATGGATTAAGCCCAACAGCTACTCAGAGTGAAAACAAATGGCTGTGAACACTGTATTATACTATTTGCCATCTATTCATGCTGGGGAGGAGGTATTGAGGGGTCAATTACTTTAATTTTATTTAGGGCTGTTGTTTAATCTTAGTTAACTCATGCAATTAACTCAAAAATTAATTGCAATAAATCACAGTTTTAATTGCACAGTTAAACAACAGAATACCAATTGAAATTTATTAAATATTTTTAATGTTTTTCTACATTTTCAAATATATTGCTTTAAATTAGAACACAGGATACAAAGTGTACAGTGCTCACTTTATATTATTATTTTTATTACAAATATTTGTACTGTAAAAATGATACACAAAAGAAATCATATTTTTCAATTCACCTCATACAAGTACAATAACATAATCTCTTTATCGTGAAAATGCAATTTACAAATGTAGATTTTTTTTGTTACATAACTGCACTCAAAAACAAAACAATGTAAAACTTTAGAGCCTATAAGTCTACTCAGTCCTATTTCTTATTCAGTCAATCGCTAAGACAAACAAGTTTGCTTACATTTATGGGAGATAATGCTGCTGGCTTCTTATTTACAATGCCACCTGGAAGTGAGAACCAGCGTTTACATGGCACTTTTGTAGCCAGCATTGCAAGGTATTTATGTGTGAGATATGCTAAACACTCATATGCCCCGTCATGCTTTGGCCACCATTCCAGAGAACATGCTTCCATGCTGATGACGCTTGTTAAAAAAATAATGTGTTACTTAAATTTTGACTGTACTCCTTGGGGGAGAATAGTATGTCTCCTACTCTGTTTTACCTGCATTAAGCCATGTATTTCATATTATAGCTGTCTTGGAGGATGACCCAACATATGTTGTTCATTTTAAGAACACTCACTGCAGATTTGACAAAACGCAAAGAAGGTACCAATGTGAGGTTTCTAAGGATAGCTACAGCATTCAACCCAAGGTATAAGAATCTGAAGTGCCTTCCAAAATCTGAGAGGGATGGGGTGTGGAGCATGCTTTCAGAAGTCTTAAAAGAGCAACACTCTGATGCAGAAACTACAGAACCAGAACCACCAAAATAGAAAATCAACCTTCTGCTGGTGGCATCTGACTCAGATGATTAAACTGAACATGCTTCGGTCTGCACTGCTTTGGATTGTTATCGAGCAGAACCCATCAGCAGCATGGTCGCATGTGGTCTGGAATGGTGGCTGAAGATGAAGGGACATATGAATCTTTACCGTATCTGGCACATAAATATCTTGTGACACAAGCTACAACAGTGCCATGCGAATGTCTGTTCTCACTTTCATGTGACATTGTAAACAAGAAGCAGGCAGCATTATCTCTTGCATATGTAAACAAACTTGTTTGGTTTAGTGATTGGCTGAACAAGAAGTAGGACTGAGTGAACTTGTAGGCTCTAAAGTTTTACATTGTTTTATTTTTTAATACATAATTCTACATTTGTAAGTTCAACTTTCATGACAAAGAGATTACACTACAGTACTTGTATGGGGTGAATTGAAAAATACTATTTCTTTTGTTTTTCACAGTGGAAATATTTGTAATAAAAATAAATATAAAGTGAGCACTGTACACTTTGTGCTCTGTGATGTAATTGAAATCAATATATTTTAAAATGTAGAAAACATACAAAAATATTTAAATAAATGGCATTCTATTGTTTAACAGCACGATAATCACGATTATTTTTTAATCACTTGACAGCCCTAATTTTATTGAAATAAAATCTAGAATTATATTTCTATGGATTGAAGAGCTTGTGTTTGCTTGTGAGTGGGAGCCTTTGTATAATAACAGCAGATGTACAAGACACTAGAGACTTGGCAGGTATGTAAGAAGGCATTTGCTGTGGACCAGATGTGTCACAGTACTGGAAAACTTGATACAAAGATCACCATAGGAAGAGGAAATAGCACCAAAATGGACAGTGAATATGGGAATTTGTGTATGTTTTGGACAGACAAATATAAGTTCTTGAAAGCTGACCCATAGAACAATTAATTAACCAATTGGAACAGTAAATGACAAAATGTGAGTGTTGCTCTGAAGAACTGGATACATTGGAAGACTTTCCATTCAAACTACTTTTCCTGTTAGGCATTAATCTGAGGGTACAACCAATAGAAAGATTGCCATTCAGCACAAGGCAGTAGGAAGGAAATGAAATGATTTGAAAAAAATAGAAGTGATTGAACCAGTACAGAGAAGAACAGCTCCATAAGTTGACTACTTTTCATTGTTTTAAATCAGATTTGAAAATTAGTCTCTGTATAGTCACGCAATGGACAAATGAAATGACTGTTGGATATAGAGAGGAAAGTAACCACTAATTCACAAAAAAAGCAGATGAATAAAATGGCACTAGCAAATGGAATCAAAATGGCTCCTTATCTGGGTATAATGTGAGGTTAAATAAGCTTCCAGGGCAAATCTGGTGTTCAGTAGACAGTGGGGACATAGAGTACTTACACACAAATAATCACTCTAGCTACACTGCTCAGTAAATTCTGCTGGCAGAAAGCTTGAGTGTGCACTGAGCATTGGCTTGTGGGAAATATAAATAATGGGCTAAATTAATTCCTGGTGTAATTCCAGTGAAGTCAGTTGAACATCACCAGGGGTGACTCTGGCCCTATGTGCTAAGTTTTCCCTTCTCAAAAAACATCATATTCCTTAAAGGGATGCCAATAAACAGTCTGGACACCAAATTTGACTTAAGGTATGTCTGCACTGCAGCTGGGAGTATACTTCCTAGCATGGGTGGAAAGACACTTGCTATCTCTGCTCAAAGCTAGCACACTAAAAATAGGAACAACGCCTATACATTCAGGCTAGCCACCTGAGTGCAATCCCACCTGAATCCCCTAGATACGTATGTGGGCAGGTAGCCCAAGCCACCAATGTGCTGCTTCCTCTCTGGCTTGCTGGTTTTGGTGAGTTAGCTTGAGCAGAGCTAGCTTGTGTCTGTCTATCCATGGTCCCAGCAGAAGGGTAGACATACCTTTACTTTTAAATTGGCATGATCTGCTGAGAGCGAGGATCCTTGATTCTAAATCTCTTTCCTTAAAAACAAAATGCAAATGTCTGTCACTGAGAAAATAACGTACTGGAACGATGCGTGACTCTGGACTACATTTGTTCTTTCGCTGCTCCAGCAACTAAAAATGTTGGTTGGTCCATAAGGGCAATTTGTCACTAAATCCCCTAGTTAACGTTGAAAATCTCAACCCTTATTCCCAGAGTTGAGCAGGCAACATGGAGGACATTGTTCATGATGTTTTGATGAAATCATTGTTACAATGGGTCGTGTTTCATTACAAATGTGTTCCTCTTCAGCTTCCCGTCCATAGTCAAACAGGTTGGGAGAAAAATGCTCTTTAAAGTTTCTATGAGGCTGGGATTAGCAAACATAATCAATTAATAATGAATTGTTATTGTATTTAATTGTTTATATTTGAACTCATTCCCGTGTATCTAAGTGCTATGCAAAGCTAAATCAATCACTTTAACTTTGCTATGTTTATGATCTATCAACATCATATTTAAACATTGCGTTGAACCAAGATTAAAATATAAATAGGTCCAATGGCCCACAAAAGAATCAACTGCTCTGAAAAGAATAACAATAAAATCATTAAACAAACAAAATCCAGAAGGGTAGAACTGGTGGCAAAGGGAGAACCAAGTTGGTCAAAAATAAACGGAGTTGAATAAAAGGCCTTACATCAACTCCTTGAAGTCTATGGTGGAGGTAGTGAGTGAGGGATTTCAATATATGGAGAGTCTGAACCAAGAAGTCTTTCCCCCACAGTCCAATCCAAATGAAACTTCAGGATGGAGAGATTGGAAAACCGAGTTTAACTACAAAGGAAACTTTAGGCTGGATATTAGGAATAACTCTATTATGTTGCAAGCACTTTGTAGGATAGGATTAGAGGTCGAAACAACCTTGCTTTATTGGAGAATTGGTCTGAAACCAACAAGAATAAAATTAAATAATGATAAGTGCAAAGTACACCACTACCTTGATATAACGCTGTCCTCAGGAGCCAAAAAATCTTACCGCATTATAGGTGAAACTGCATTATATCGAACTTGCTTTGATCCACCAGAGTGTGCAGCCCTGCACCTCCCCCTCCCCCCGAGGACTGCTTTACCACGTTATATCTGAATTCGTTTTATATCGGGTAGCGTAATATCGAGGTAGAGGTGTACCACACTTGGGATGGAGAAATTAAATGCACAATTACAAAATGGGGAATTACTGGCTAGGTGGTAATACTGCTGAAAAGGATCTGGGTGTTATAGTGGATCACAGACTGAATATGAGTCAACAATGTGATGCAGTTGCAAAAAAGGCTAATATCATTCTGGGGTGTATTGACAGGAGTGTTGTGTGTAAAACATGAGAGATAATTGGTCTGCTCTACTCAGTACTGATAAGGCTTCAGATAGAGTACCATGTCAAATCTGGACACCACAGTTTAGGAAAGATGTGGATGTATTGAAGAGAGTCCAAAGGAGAACAATGAAGATGATAAAAGGCTTGGAAAACCTGACCTATGAGGAAAGGTTAAAAAAGCTGAGCATGTTTAGTCTTGAAAGAAGGCTGAGGGGGAACCTGATAACAGTCTTCAAATATGTTAAGAGCAATTACAAAGAGGATGGTGATCAATTGTTCTCTGTGTCCACTGAACATATGGGCTTAATCTGCAGCAAGGGAGATTTAGGTTAGACATTAGGAAAAACTTTCTAACCATAATGATAGTTAAGTTCTGGACTAGACTTCCAAGGGAGATTGTAGAATCTCCTGTTTTTAAGAACAGGTTAGACAAACACCAGTCAGGGACAGCATATTTTTAGTTGGTCCTGCCTCAAAGCAGGGGGCTGGACTTGATGACCTCTTGAGGTTCCTACCTTTCTATGATTCTATGTTTTGTCAGACTATGGAACTGTCTCCCAAAATCCATTGCTAGACTTATTCATAGGAAGACTGAACATTTTTAGACAGTAAAAAACAGTTTTTCTTTTCCTGAGAGTGGAACATGGGGACCTGTTACAGTAGAACCTCAAAGATATGACCATCAGAGTTATGGACTGATCAGTCAACCGGACACCATTTGAAACCAGAAGTAACCAATCAGGCAGCATCGGAGAAAAAAAAAGCAAATAATGTACTGTGCCTATATTGCACAGTAGGCACCTCTGGGCTGCCTGTCCCCACCCCTACCCCCACGCGTTGGGCACCCACTTACAGCTAGGAAGTGAAGACGCTGAGATTCATAGGCAAAGCTGTGAGCCCCCACTGTCAGCCCAAGGCAGAAGGAGCAGGAGCTGCACTGGGGTCTGTGTTGCTTTCCTGTAAGCTGTGTGCACTGTTTTCACACACACCTCAGCCAGAGGGGGACGGCTGTTTTTAACCTCACCTCCCACCCCCGACACTGGCTGGGAAGGGGGCACAAGGTTGCCTGGGACAGGGAAAGAAGCTGCCTGCAAGAAAGCTGCCGAGCTGCCTCTAGAACCTGGCCTGGAATGTGAACTGCAGGAGCCAGAGCTGCATTTTCTTCAGAGTTACGGACAACCTCCATTCCCAACTCTACTGAAGTTATTTGCTCCAATTTCTGTGACAGATCATATTAGCAGAGCTGACTGTAAAGCAGAATTTCCCTTCTATCAGAAATCTGTTATTTTGATGTTTGTTTTCATCTCAAATTGGGATAAAAATGTGAAATACTGAAACTTTGAGTAATGAAAAATTCCAAAAATATTCCATTAAAAATAGTGAGATGATTCGTTTTGACATTTTGGATTGAAACAAAGCATTTAGACATTCCTGAATCAAAATGTTTCATTGTGAGCTAAATGTTTATTTTTGGGTTGATGTTAATGTTTGTGTCTGCCTGGCCACCACAATGTTTCATGAGAGTTATAATTCCCGGTCACTCATGCCACCGCTCTTGCCTTTGGGGTCTGGTTTCTGGCTAGAATACATCTTCTATGATGCACTGCTGTTGTCCGTGAGCCTTAGCTGCTGAAGTGCAACATAGGACTTTCTTTGTTTCTTTTTCAAAAAAGTGGAGGAGGGGATAAAACAGTTTTGATTGGCTCTACTTATGCATATTTGCTCTGACATTATCTATTTTTAGATATTTTATCATAACCTCTTAGGTCAAAAGGACATTATACCTCTGTGCTTAAAGTTAAGCACCTGCCTCAGTGTTTTCCTGAATAAGGATAGACTCAAGCATGCACTTTCCTGAATTAGGGCTTGAAAGTGCATTATAAGGTGCAAAAACAACTGAAACAAACTGTTTGGGTGTGAAACCACAAGCCCTGTGTAGGAGGGAGGTAAAATGAGAACTTTGGTGTTTAATGTAAATCAGTGAAAATGCCAGAAGCAGCAACATGTTAGTACTCAAGATGGAGCAGAGACCCTGGCAAAGGGTGACCAGGTTTTTATGGAAGAAAACAAGTATACTTCTCTCAACATTGTCATATTATCAGTGCATTTTCCCTAAGTAGCATGCAGTATCAGTAGGGTCTTTCTTTCCCCTTTTCTCCCAATTTTCCATGTTCTTTCACTAATTTGACATCGTGTTGGAGTACTTTTCCAAGATTATTAGAAGTGTTAAAAATATGGACAAATTTAATTCTGTGATTAATAAAAACATTTGAAAAAACATCTGACTATTAGAATGGAAGATTATTTGAAGTCATTTTTAAGTGGAACATCTATATGCTGTTTTCTTAAATTATCCTGTAGTGTATCATATATTGTCTTTGGACTTCTGATGCTGTGAATATTGACCTATACATGCTATACAAATTGAAGAGGTATACGGTCTGTAGGACTGGCATGGAGACAGTGGCATGGCCGGACAGAACAGTGTGTTGGGGTCCTTCACAAAATAGGGAAAATACAAGATGTGAAAATGGTAAGGATAATGGCTTAATATGCAACAATTTAGTACCATACCAATATGTGTATTTTTAATCACAAAATACCTGGCCTGATTCTCCTCTCATTTATACCTGTTACTTCCTTGACTTCAGTGGGTAGAGAATCAGGCCCACACTGTGTTTAATTAAAGCAAAGCATAATGTGACTAGATTCTGAAATGCAAGATTAAATGTCTCCCCTGAGGTCAATAGCTTAATGTCAAAAATGTCAGACATTCAGTAAAGTTTACTTTAAAGATCCAGATTAAATCTAGGCATAGGTGCTGAAACTGGGGGTGCTAGGGTGCTGCCGTGAAGTCGTTTCCATCATTTACAGGGTTTACAGTTTGGGTCAATGGCTCTCAGCACACTCTCCACCCGCATACAAATTGTTCCAGCATCTCTGGATCTAGACCTAGATCTAAAAATCGTAAGTTAAATTAAACCAAAATGATGGGGGGAGTTTATCACAACAACCCTGGATGGTTCTAGTTTGTTGAAGACCCATGCAGCACCACCAAAACTGGAATATTTTGGGTTTGTTAAATAAACCTTATTTTCTAACCAGTAGTTAGTGCCATTATTACCCACAGTGCTTTGCATTCTATTCTTGCTTGCAGTAGCTATGAAAAACTTTTGATTCTGATTAGATCTGAAGTAATGCTCAGGGGTGTCATTCCAGTGTATTTGCAGACTTCTTAACAGGAAAAATAAATGATCAAATGCCCATCTTAACATTGATTGATATTGCCTCAGATTATTAACTATAATTTAGCATATGCCAAATTTAGAGCTCGGTCGCTTTTTACAGATCCAGACTAACACGACTACCCCTCTGATACTTAAAGCTATATCTATTTCCCTGGAACCAGTACCTTTAAATATAATGTTGTAGAATCAAGTGTGTCTTTGTGAAATTAAATGTTACGGCAAAAATAGAGTAGAAACAGAGTTGAGTGAACTACTTATTAAACAAATTTTGCTCTTTTACTTTTGCAAATTGTTTGTGAATACACTTTGATTAAAATGAATGAGCACATTTGAAATTATTCAGTGGTTTCATGTAGACATGTTTAACCCTATGGTCTGCTCATAAACTGTATTCATCCTTGTTTTCTAGTTATCTGTTTTTATTGCTGTGACATCAACATTATGTGGTATTTTTTCTGTTTCTGTTTTTTCTGTTTCCAGAGTGGATGAGTAAAACTATAACAAAGGGAGGTAATGGGCCAGGTTTGTATAATTTTTGGTGGTGCCCACAACAGGTCCAAGCAGAACCGTCCTGTCCATGGGGGGCTAGTGGGGGACCTGGATCTGGCAGCAGCGAGTGAACCGCCCCAGCCTGCCCTTCTCTGCCCTTTCCATTCCACTCCTTTCCCCAAGCCCCCACCCCTTTCTGGCTTCTGCCCCCTTCCCCGAGCAATGCCAGGGGTAGGGCAGGGTGGAGCAGAGCGGGCTGGGGCTGGGTTGTTTGCCCTGGACCCAATGTCCCCCTGAAGTGCAGGGCCCCCCAAAGCACGGTAAGCCCAAACATTGGTGGAGCCTGGTCCACATTCCTAAATATTGGTGGAGCATGGGCACCACGTGCCCATATAACTCGCCACCATTACTAGTGGGTAGTGTAGTTACTTGGCCTTTGGGGTATGTCTACACTACAAGAGTAGTTCAATTCAACTTAACTCGAATTTGTGGAATCGACCTTACAAAGTCGAATTTGTGTATCCACACTAAGGACACTAATTCGACTTTGTGAGTCCACACTAACGGGGCATGCGTCGACATTGGAAGCGGTGCACTGTGGGCAACTATCCCACAGTTCCCGCAGTCCCCGCTGCCCACTGGAATTCTGGGTAGAGCCCCCAATGCCTGCTGGGGAAAAAAATGTGTCGAGGGTGGTCTTGGGTAACTGTCGTCATTCAACCGTCACTCCCTCCGGCGGGCAATCAGTTCGCACACTTTTCTGGTGAGTGACAGCGCGGACGCCACAGCACTGCGAGCATGGAGCCCGCTGCGATCATCGCTGCACTTATGGCCGTTGTCAACTCCTCGCACCTTATCGTCCACCTCTTCCACAGTCAGCTGCTGAGAAATCGGGCGAGGAGGCTCCGGCAGCACGGTGAGGACATGAAGTGTCAGAGTGGCACAGACCTCTCAGAAAGCACGGAATCCCGCGCCGTGGAGATCATGGTGGCAATGGGTCATGTTCATGCTGTGGAACGGCGATTCTGGGCCCAGGAAACAAGCACGGACTGGTGGGACTGCATAGTGCTGCAGGTCTGGGATGAATCACAGTGGCTGCGAAACTTTCGCATGCGTAAGGGCACTTTCCTTGAACTGTGTGACTTGCTGTCCCCTGCCCTGAAGCACAAGGACACCCGGATGCGAGCAGCCCTGACTGTGCAAAAGCGAGTGGCCATAGCCCTCTGGAAACTTGCAACGCCAGACAGCTACCGTTCAGTAGCGAACCACTTTGGCATGGGCAAATCTACCGTGGGGGTTGCTGTGATGCAAGTAGCCCATGCAATCGTTGAGCTCCTGCTCTCGAAGGTAGTGACTCTAGGAAACGTCCAGGTCATCATAGATGGCTTCGCCGCGATGGGATTCCCAAACTGCGGTGGGGCTATAGATGGAACTCGCATCCCTATCCTGGGACCGGACCACCAGGCCAGTCTGTATATTAACAGAAAGGGCTACTTTTCAATGGTGCTGCAAGCACTGGTGGACCATAGGGGACGCTTTACCAACATCAACGTCGGGTGGCCGGGCAAGGTTCATGACGTGCGTGTTTTTAGGAACTCTGGTCTGTTTAGACGCCTGCAGGAAGGTAGTTTCTTCCTGGACCACAAAATAACTGTTGGGGATGTGCAGATGCCTATAGTGATCCTCGGGGACCCAGCCTACCCGCTAATGCCCTGGCTCATGAAGCCCTATACAGGCGCCTTGGACAGTGACAAGGAACTCTTCAACTACCGGCTAAGCAAGTGCAGAATGGTGGTGGAGTGTGCTTTCGGGCGTCTCAAGGGGAGATGGAGGAGCTTACTGACTCGCTCGGATCTCAGCGAAACCAATATCCCCATTGTTATTGCAGCTTGCTGTGTTCTCCACAATCTCTGTGAGAGCAAGGGGGAGACCTTTATGGCGGGATGGGAGGTTGAGGCAAATCACCTGGCTGCTGATTACGCTCAGCCAGACAGCCGTGCGATTAGAAGAGCCCAGCGGGAAGCGCTGTGCATCCGGGAGGCTTTGAATGCTAGGTTCCTCAGCGAGCAGCGTGACCTGTGACTATTCAGTTTCTTTACAGAGAAGCTGAACCTGCCCCTGTTTCTTTACCCAGTTACTGTTGACTATCCTCTGCAGTTACATACCCCGTTCACCCCGTTTCCCCCCTTCCAACACACGTGTAAAAATAAAATACATGTTCCATTGTTACTTAACAACGGTTTCTTTATTAATGACTTTGCGTTAAAGGGTTGAAACTGGGACGCATACTGTGCTGGGTAGGGTGTGTAGTGATGTAAAGACCGCTTCTAAACTTGAGGAATGACAGGCTCCTGCTCCTAGAGCGGTCCGCAGTGCCGGACTGGTTGTTTCAATGGAGCCTGCCATCCCTCCTTTTTGGGACTCTGTGTGCGGGGGCTATGTGACCTTGTGGCGGGGGAGGACGGTTACAGATTCCCCTGCTGCGTGGCTCTGTGGTCCAGGACAAGGACCGCTGCATAAGATCTGTAACCGCCCTCCCCCACCACAAAGTCACGTACCCCCCACCCACACAGAACATGGAAACCACCTCCCAGACCGACCAGGGTGCCTACTGACTGCACTGTGTGTGTGACCTGCTGCTGATCCTGCCCCCGTGTCTGTACCCTGGTAAAGGTGACTGTCCTATGCAATTACCAACCCCCTTCCCCACCCCCCCTTCAAACACAGTCTTCTGTACAAAAACATGACGGAAACAATAAGTAACAGCAAAGTATTTTTAATAATCAACTAGACAGTTAGGGGATGAAACTGGGATTGTGGCTTGGGTGAGTCAGGAAGGGAAGGACTTCTCAAAATTTAGAGAATGAGAGCTTTTGGGTAATTGAGCACTCTGCTGGGGTGGAGTGACAGTTTTCACGGCCCCTGGCGCCCCTCCTTCTTGTTATTTTGGGTGAGGGGGGTATGGGACTTTGAGGTGGGGGAGGGCGGTTGCAGATACACTGCAGGGAGGCTCTGTCCTCCTGCCTGCGGTCCTGCAGAACATGCACAAGGCGCCGGAGCATGTCCGTTTGCTCCCTCATTAGTCCAAGCAGCGTTTGAGTCACCTGCTTGTCTTCCTCACGCCACCTCTCCTCCCGTTCGCTGTGTGAGCACTGCTGCTGAGAGAGGTCCTCCCTCCACTGGCTCTGCTGGGCCGCCTCGGCTCGGGAGCAGCCCATAAGTTCAGCGAACATCTCGTCCCGTGTCTTTTTCTTTCGCCGCCTAATCTGCGCCAGCTTCTGTGAGTGGGATTCTGGGGCAGGTCTGGAGACATTCGCAGCTGTGTGATGGGAAAAAGGGAGTGAATTCCTTGCAAAGATACATTTTTGCGAACAATGAACACAGTCTAGTCTGTCTCTGTGAACAAGACCATGCACAGCACCTATCTCATGCGCACTCAGGACAAGTTCGAATTTTCGGCCTTCACATTCATTGCCTGGGGTCTTGCACTGGAGATCAGACAAGCGGGGCAGGACAGCAGAATCCGTGGAGCAGGCAGGCATGGTAAGCCGCTTAAAACTTAGTGTATAGCAGTGCCCTCCTGCTGCAGGCAATCCGGAAATCATAAACTCTGCCCCTGTTCCACCTCCTCGTGTCTGTTCCCTGGGAAAGATCCCTGTATGCTGCCCCTCTGCAGCCTCCACCACGTGGCTGTAAACCGAAGCTTATTGTTATGCAAAGGAAAAGTGAAGCATTCCCAATACTAACATTACACTAATTCCCCTAATTAAATGCAGGAGTCGCGGAGCAAGATCACCCTGAGGAGGGTCACTGAGAGAGATAGAGAGCGCATGCTGCGTGAAAGCCAGCACAAACCAGGGGCCTATGCTGCCATGCTCGTGGAGGCAATGCTCCCAGAGTAGCTGATGATAGCCTGGCGCGGAAAAGTGTGCTACCACGGAGCACCCAATAAGGCAGCTCTCCCCAGGAACCTCATGCGTAGGCTTTTTGATTACCTCCAGGAGAGCTCCGTGGAAATCTCCCAAGAGGATTTCTGTTCTATCCCCATATATATTGACCTTCTTTTCACATAGCTAATATTCCTGTTCTTTCAAAAATAAATGTTTACATGTTTATAGCACTTACCAACTGATCCTTCCCCTAATTCAGAGTCCGGGTTAACGGCCGGGGAGGGTTGGTAGGGGATCTCAGTGAGGGTGATGAAGAGATCCTGGCTGTTGGGGAAATCAGCATTGTAAGTGCTGTCACCTGCCTCGTCCTCATCAAACCCTTCCTCATCTTCCCCGTCCACGAACATCACCGAGGAACTGCCCGTCGACACTATCCCATCCTCAGAGTCCACGGTCACTGGTGGGGCAGTGGTGGCAGACCCACCAAGAATGGCATGCAGTGCCTCGTAGAAGCAGCATGTCTGGGGCTGGGATCTGGAGCGTCCGTTGGCCGCTTTGATTTTTTGGTAGCCTTGTCTCAGTGCCTTGATTTTCACGCGGCACTGCGTTGTATCCCAGCTGTATCCTCTGAGTGCCATGGCTTTGGAGACCTTCTCGTAGGTCTTTGCATTCCGTTTTTTGGAGCGCAGCTCCGAAAGCACAGACTCATCGCCCCACACAGCGATCAGATCCAAGACTTCCCGGTCAGTCCATGCTGGGGCCCTCTTTCTATTCTGAGATTGCATGGACTCCTCTGCTGGAGAGCTCTGCATCGCTGCCAGTGCTGCTGAGCTCGCCACGATGTCGAAACAGGAAATGAGATTCAAACTGACCAGGCAGGAAAAGGAATTCAAATTTCCCTGGGGCTTTTCCTGTGTGGCTGGTCAGAGCATCCGAGCTCGGACTGCTGTCCAGAGCGTCAACAGAGTGGTGCACTGTGGGATAGCTCCCGGAGCTACTAGCGTCGAATTCTATCCACACCTAGCCTAATTCAACATGGCCATGTCGAATTTAGCACTACTCCCCTTGTCAGGGAAGATTACAGAAATCAAACTAAAGAGACCTCTATGTCGAACTAAATAGTTTCGTTTTGTGGACGGGTGCAGGGTTAATTCGAATTAACGCTGCTAAATTCGACATAAACTCCTAGTGTAGACCAGGCCTTTGAGTCTCACAGGTAGAAGGTAGGAGTAGCCTCTGGAGTCAGGATTAGCTAAACTAATGGAATTAAGGAATCTGGGAGATATTTTCTCTTTTTTTCCTTTCTGGGCCAATTTAATCAGCTCTTGCTTAACATCACAGCTAGAAAAAACTTGTAATACTGTAGGCTGAGATCATATATTAAATTAATCTTCCCTTGTCATAGTCACACAAAATAAGTGTGTGTAGATTGTACATGCACAGTCCAGCTTTCAAAAGCGTTCTTGTCAGGGCTCAGCAGGGGTGGCTCCAGGCACCAGGGCAGCAAGCACGTGCTTAGGGCAGCAAGCCACGAGGGGCGGCCTGCTGGTTGTTGTGAGGGTGGCCATCAGGCTGCCTTCGGCGGCATGCCTGCGGGAGGTCCGCCGGTCCACCGGTTTCGGCGGTAATTCGGCGGCAGGTACGCCGAAGGCGCGGGACTGGCGGACCTCCCACAGGCATGCCGCCAAATCCCCGTTACCAGCAGACCGTCCACAGGCATGATGCTGAAAGCCACCTGACTGCCGTGCTTGGGGCAGCAAAAACCATAGAGCCGCCTCTGGGGCCCAGGGCTGGTCCAAACTAAAAAGATACTGATGCATTCTCTTGTCTACAACTGCATAATTGTGCCAAGACTCTGGCTTGCGATTTTGTGAAGAGTGGTGCATTGCTGCGGTTAAAGGAGAGACCTATGTCAAAAGGGATAATTAAGTAAAACAGAAGGTCTTAATTAAAAATGATGCTAGCCATTTGGTTTGTGACTTATGAATTTTACAAAATGTATTTCAATGCATACCGTGTTCAGTAAAAAAGGATCACCTCTTCTTTGCTCTAGTCCAGTGGTTTTCAGTTTGTGGTCCGCAGACCACTGTGGGTCCTGTTAAGAATTAAATGGAAAGCAAGCCTTAACAGAGCAAAAATCAAAATGAAGACAAGAATCCCATCAAACACCAACCTTATGGGGAATGATTGAGGTTGCCCTTGCATAACTGGCCAGAAGGAGTGTGCAAGAAGCCACCCATTCCTCCTGTGTTGACAGGCATTAGGTAAGGTAATAATTGGAGATATACCAATCTCCTAGAACTGGAAGGGACTTTGAAAGGTCATCGAGTCCAGCACCCTGCCTTCACTAGCGGGACCAATTTTTTTGCCCCAGATCCCTAAGTGGCCCCCTCAAGGATTGAACTCACAACCCTGGGTTTAGCAGGCCAATGCTCAAACCACTGAGCTATCCCACCCCCTGTTTTCCTCCATAGCAGTCCCCTTGCTCTGGAAAGCACAGAGATTTTTTGCTCCCTGCTCTCCCCTTGGAACAGATCATTTGAAATGGGAATAGGTCATGGTGCACCGAGGAGGAGCAATCTGTGCTATGCTAATGTATGGAGCCAAGTGCGATACTCCCATGGGCACTGAACAGCCCTAGGAGAAATTCTATTTGCCTGAAGTATGGGTGCTTATCCTGGGATGGTTCATCTTCATCCCTCTTCTCACACTATCTAACCTTTATTGAAGAGACTCTTGATCTAAAGCACAGGCCTTTAATAATCATATAATCTATGATTTTATGGAGGGCGGGATGTGAGTCCTAACAGACCTCTATTTATCACTGTTTGTTTTGAAGCCAATTTCTAATGTTTTTTCTGTGCTGACAATCTGAAATATGGAGCAAAAGACTAGTTTATCCTGCAGCAGTGTCATCTGTCACTGACTTCACGTTTTTAAGAGGCTGTAAACATTTAATTAACAAAAAAGGAAGCATCTCCTTAAAAGAAGCCTTAATCCAGAGAAAAGAGCACATGCTCCTGCTGGCACAGTTAATGGGGTCATTTATTGCCACGTCTTGTTGCATTATTGCAGTTGACAAGAATGATGAGTGGAACAAGAAATGCAATATTTGATAACTATTTTTAGACGAGTATAGTGGGGCAACTGCCCCCCTCCGATAGGCAGGGGTTAAAAGCAGCCAAGCTAGGCTGATTGGGGAAGCAGACACAGCTGTGGCCAGCCCAATCAGGGCCACGGCTGGTCCTATAAAAGGGCTGTGAGCCAGGCGCTCAGTCAGTCTTTCGCTAGTTTTGGAGAGAGGAGGACCTGGCTACCTGGGAGAGAAGGGTACCTGAAGTAGAGCAGTGCTGGGGAAAGGCAAGAGGAGCTGGGGAGCTCCAGCCTGGCAAATCCCCAGGCTCCGGGCCTTGCTAAAGGCCAAAGCAGGTACTGGGACTACAGAAGTGTAGCCTGGGGATAGGCAGAGGCAGCTGGTCCTACCCGCTTGCCAGTGAGAAGCAGCCATTACATATTGCAGACTGCCCCAGTGAGAGGGGGCTAGATGATGACTGGCAGTAGCCACTGAGGCAAGGTGGGTTTAGAGGGTTGGGGGTTCCCTTGGGAAGGGAGACCCAGAGTGTTCGTACTGCTGGGAGCAGAACCCTGAGGTAAAGGGCAGGGACAC
Source organism: Mauremys mutica (assembly GCF_020497125.1). NCBI lineage: Eukaryota > Metazoa > Chordata > Testudines > Geoemydidae > Mauremys > Mauremys mutica. The sequence continues at coordinate 106,485,367 of NC_059072.1, read as the reverse complement.
GGGGGCCGGCAGCAGGCAAGACACCAACTAGCAGAGGGCTCTCTGTATGCTGGAGAGCTAATTGCCAAGATGACCAGCAGGAGACACCAGGCCAGTGGGTCTTTGACCTCGCTACAAGGAGTCTTTTACATAAACACTTCCTACAGAATATAAAACATGTAAACAGACACTAAGCATGATCAGTTACCTACCTATTTCACCTTCTGAGAAAGCTGTCTTCTTCCTTGGATCTTTGTTTCATTTTTATTCACCAAAGTGAAGCTTGGAGATGTCTCACTCTTGAGTATTTTATTTTGTGCTGCTCTTTAATCAAGTATGGTATTGCTGAGGTATGGTATATGTCTCCTTTTGTACTGATAAACATAGATGCATTTGTTTCATTAAACATCTGGATCAAAGCAGCTGACCTCTTTGGGTCTCACTCTTTGAATGGTACTGCAGGCCAAAGTTTCACCACAGAGAACTCAAGGGAAAATCAAACAAGGGAGGATGTTGTCCAATATCTCCTCGCCACTTTCACTTTCTGCTGTCTATGAGGAAGTACAGGCTGAACAGAAAGGAAGGATGGTCCAGGGGCTAGAGTGACAGTCTGAGAGATGGGTTCAATTCCCCTGCTCCTCCCCAAGTCACACAGGGCCAGATTTTCAAAAGCCTCTAAACCAATTAGGTGTCTGACTTCCATATATTTCAATGGGAGCTGGGTACCTAACTTGATTAGGTGCTTTTAAAAATCCTACTAGGCACCTAGCTGCATCATTAGGTGCCTAAATACCTTTAAAAATCTGTCCCTTAGTCTCTTTGTGCCTCAGTTCCTCATCCATAAGGTGAGGATGATAGCACTTCCCTACCTTTCAAGGGTGTTGTGAGGATAAATACATTAAATTTTGTGAGGTGCTTAGGGACAATGGTGATATGGGCCATATAAGTACCTTAGATAGATAAATAGACATTGTGGAGGCTCTGCTACTTTAGGATAATGTACAGCAGATGTTCTTAGTCTCAGTGAGGGGACACTTGCTATGGAAGTTATGCTGCATCTCTGGCCTTAGTGACAGGGTCATGTGATGAATCATGTATCATAACACATATGCACCGGGGTAGAGGGAATTAAGGTTGCATAGACTAACTTAATTCTGGCATTTCCTATAGTTTGAATGCTCACTGACACCCACATGGGTCATCAACAGGACTGGAACTTTTTTGGACCACTGCTCGCACTTCTGCCACTTGAGCTAACAGAGAAACTGATAGCAACAATAGGTTGTCAACCTCCCTGTGGATTGTCACCTCACTATATGGTGATGAGACGTGCACTTTGCCGGGGGGGAGGGCTAGGGGGGTGAGGGTTCACAGATGTTTGCTGGCAGCAGAGGAATGATAAGATTCAGGAAACTGAAGTACCATTCTCAAGTGGGCACAGACTCTTCTGCCTGCTTACCCAAGCTTGTCTCCTCCAACTACCTGTCCCTCCCCCAATTTTGTATCTTCCCTACCCCCGGCTCCTTTCCCTAGTTCCATTCTTCTTGTCTATCCAGCCCAGTCCTCAGCCTCCTGCCCCAGCCAGTCCTAGTTCCCTACTTCCTCATCCAATCCATCTCTCTCCCACCCCCTCCTACTAGCTCCCAATCCCAGTCTCCCCCAGGGCTCATCATCTAATATCTGTTTCCCCTTCCTGGCTCCTTGTCCCAGCCTCTTTGCCCAGCTAATTCCAGTTCCCTGAACCCCAGCTCCTTGTCAGACCTGCATCTCCTCCCATCCTATCCTAGCTCCTTGTCCAATCTCAGAGTACCCCCAGCCAACTGGCTCCACTTCACATTCCCCAATTTCCCTTCCTGACTCCCAGTCTCCAACCTCCAACTCCCAATAACAATTTCTCCTCTCCCCCAGTTCATCTCACCAGTCTCTTTGTCCTAAACTACTACTTTCCCTCCCCTGGTCCGGCTTTTGTTCTGTTTTAGGGTGACCAGATGTCCCGATTTTATAGGGACAGTCCTGATATTTGGGGCTTTTTTTATATGGGCTCCTATTAACTCCCCAACCCCTGTCCCAATTTTTCACACTTGCTATCTGTTCACTCTCTGCATTCAACTCAGATGACTTCCTCCTCCCTCTTCTGCCTGGGTGCCAGCAGGGGGTCGGGGGCTTTGAGAGCAAAGGAGAGACAGGCTACCTGCTGTCAGGTTCAGTGCCCAGCTCTGCCTGAAGCAGCCATTACAGGGAAAGTTCTTCTGAGCTTTCTTGTATCTTATCCCTGGGCTGCAGAATGCACAGTCACTCTGTGGGGACGGTGCCTGCACAGTCTGGGCAGCACTAGAAACTGAGAGGGGATGAAGTATGCTCAGAAAGGAGACACTCTTAGGAGATTTTTAGCTGTCAAACTGGAGCATGTCTGTAGTGAACATGTGAGAATGGCAAGTTTTCAAAGATTTATAACTTGGCCAAATGCGGGTGGATTTTCAGAGGCATGGCAAAATGCAGATCCTGGACGCACAGGCCACCTCTCCACCAAATGCAAGTGCCCACTCCAAAGCATGTGGGTGGTGGAGCATCTAAAATAAAGGTTTCCAGAATGTTATGTGGGGAAAATGTACTTTCCCTGGCCTTATTCTTGGAAATGGCTGAAACATTTTAGCTGAATTTTTCCAAAGTCACCCTGAGGCAGACAGCCAGCATGGGAAATTTCAGACTAAACAGTTAAAATTTGGCAAAGTTATAAGCAACTGAAAACAATATCTTTTAATAAGAAGTGTGAGGTGACCTTAATAATAAGCAGTGCTACCATCCCCACCTATAATAATAAGCACTTCTATCTGGGGATCTACATGTGCTTTACAAACATTATTAATTCAATATTTTCAGATGGGAAAACTGAGACGCAGAGAATGTAAGAGATTTGTCCAAGGTTACACACACAGTCTGTGGCAGAGTCAAGAATTATTATCCAGGTCTCCTGATCCTGAGTGCCGATCTCTAACCCCAAATACATCTCACTGAAGTATAGGAATGAAATACAAGAATTGTAAAATAGGTACAGAAAAGAAATAATTTATGGAATATAACAGATGGTTCATTAAAAAAAATCCCAATAGAATTAGACTGGCAATTTTTAGCAGGTCTAAAAGTTTCCAGAAGTTACTAAATGTATGTCCATAGCTTATAACAGAATGTCCTGGACATTTAAACATATCTCCACTATCATATAGCTAATATCATATGTATATATGAGCTGAGCGCCATTATCATTCATTACATTTCCTAATAGGTTTATTATTTTACAATGTATGTGTAAGTGGTAGAATGGTCCCACTATTTTGGGGAAATTTCCTGGCTTATACAGTACCCCAGTGAAATGGGCTAATGAAAGGATATGAGTCCTCGCTCCCACCTCCTTTACCCAGAGGCCTGCCTGACCTCAAGAGCTCCCCTTCCACTCTCCTGTGGGGCAGAGTCCTCGTACCCCCAACAAGGCTGGGCCCAGGATTCCTGGGGGGCTCGCCCCCCAACCTTGTCATGGTCACTTAGGGCAGGGGCTAAGGTGTCTCCACCCTGGGGTGCTCTCTCTGCATTATATGCTTCCCTGACCCACTGATCATTACATACAATTCAAAGCAAATACAATTTATTAAACAGCAACCAATTTAAAAAAATAAGGAAAAAAATGGGAAAGGTTAAAGGAGAACATGTCACCCCACTCTGTGGCACAGGGACATAACAACCAGCATCTCTGGAATGTACGGGAAGTTCAGTCTGTTCCTCACACATCCCAGGCCTCCTGCCCCGGCCCTGGCTGTGCTGCAGGGATGCTGCAGGTTGAACATTTGCCCTGGAGGTGGCCACACGCTCTCAGGCTCTAGGTGGCAGGACCCTTCTTCCAAACATCGCCCCTGCCCCATCGGGGTTACGATCCCCCTCCAAGTCTGGCTTGCAAGCCCTCTTGGCTGGGGATGTCTCCCTGCACTGGGCCCACTGCCCAGGGTCTCCCTCGTACTCCCCAGCTGTTCACCGCACCCGGCTCCGGACTGCTCCAGCTCTAACTCCAGCTCCACTCTGCCTCTGCTCCAGCTCCAGCTCTCTGCCTCAGCACGGCTGCTGCTCTGCCTCCAGCTCCCTGGGCTGCTTCTCTGGCCCCTCTGGCTCTGGTTGCTGCACCTCTGCTCCCAGCACAGGTCTGCTCTGTGGGCTGCTTCTGTGACTCTGCTCCCAGCACTGACCTGCTTCCTGGGCTGCTTTTCTGCCCCCCTGGATCTGGCTCAGCTCTGTTCCCCAGCTCAGCTTGGACCCTGCTTTCTCCTTAGCTCAGCCCCACTCTGTCTGACCCAGGCAATTCCAGCTCACATGGAGTCCCTCCCCACACCCTTCTCCCTGGCCTGGTGACTCCCTGATTAGCCTGCCTGCCCTGTCAATCAGGCTGACCTGGAGCATTGGCCTCTCCCCATTGTTCCTGTGGGCTGTCAGTCTCAGGGTCCTGATTTCCCATCGACCTCTCCCCTTTCTTTTGGTACTGGGAACTAGCCAACCAAAACACCCCCACTGAGTTTTAGTAGGTGGACAACAGTCCCTTTACATATGTACATAGGCCAAAATATTGGCACAAAGTGCCTGGAGTCACGGAATCGGTAAACTTGTTTATCTGCTTGCCCTCTGCATGCTAAATAAAGTCTGTCTTGTTGGAGACTGAGCTTATCTGGGAGCTGATAGAAAGAAATTCATAGCTGGCAACCCTTCTATGCTGATTGCATTCACTCTTCTTACTGTCTTCCTTATATTTAGTAAAGGTTAAGCATCTTACTGAGGAGCTGCTTTGTGCTGCTTCAATACCGGATGGATGTTTGAGTTACTGTGACAACACCAACACTTACAACAAGGAAGTTGTTGAAGTATGCATAAATCGTCATCCAAATCAAACTAACACAGTAATTGAGTGTGTGACAGAGCTATAAATGTGGTGGTTCCTATCCAATAAGAATTACATTTTGGATGGGGGTATATGAAGTAATATAGAAAACTATAGACATGGAATGTGAATAAAATCATTTTTTTAAATGTTCTGGTCCAACTTCTGTTTACGTTAGGCTCCATTAAATAAAACATCTCTTTAAAGTACTTGTGGGGGAACTTTCATTTTACAGTAGCTAAGCTTGATTGCTCCAGGTGCTACTTTGTGGAAACAAAATGCATAAGAGGTCGGCATAGTGGAAGAAATTACTCCTTCTCTGTTGCCTACCATCTGTGGACTTGCTGTTTCATCAGGCCAGAAAGACTAGGAGGAGGTAGTTTATGTCAGAAAGGTGTGCATTTGTCTAGCTGGTGTTTTAGTGCAATAAACTTGGGGTTAAATGGGAAATTGTTTTATAAATTGTAGCTATGTGCAGCAAGTGTCAAGGGACTTATCCTAAAACACCAGAGCTCAATGGAAAGCCATGCAATGACTTCAGTAGGCTTTGGATCAGACCACAATGTAAGATCAACAAACCAAATCCAAGATTCCTTACTCAAGATGTGGGAAAGGGAATGTTGCCTGAGTAAGTCCTGAAGAAACCATGCAGAATGTGGTCCTGGCTATAAGTACTTTCTGTTCTCACAGTGAGGTGCACTGAGGTTTGCACCTATTTCATTCTGCATATTTTTTCAGAGAGCAGATAAACAAAACCAAAGGCATATTTCTAAACCACAAGCAGTGTGGCTTAGTGGCTAGAGCTCTGAACAGGATGCAGAAGACCTGACTTCAATTTCTGGCTCTGATCTGCTGGCTGATCTTGGACAAGTCACTTTCCCCATTTGTAAAATGAGGATAAGGATACTGACCTCCTTTGTAAAGCACTTTGAGCTCTACAGATGAAAAGTGTTGTGTAAGAACTAGTTGTTATTGTGTGCTCTTTTTCAGGAACAAATCCCATTTCATTTCAGGGTCAGGACCATTGTTCACACAGTACTAAAGTCTGCAGTAGTTTCCTAGACTGCTTTACTTTTCATTACAAATGTGTCTATTATGGCATTAAATAAGAATAATTAGTGATTATTTTTAAAGCACCCTCCCTCTGCTCGATGTGCAATATAACAAAAATAAAATACAATAGTGTGCACTGAAATGTTATATTAAAACTAAAACAAAGCAAAATGTACTAAAGCTATCCTTGAAAAAATTAAGATTTGATTCAAAGCCCATTGAAGTCAATGAGAATCTTTCCACTGAGTTCTATGCATTTTGAATCAGGACCTTGAGAAAGTGTATGACACACAAAAAGAGTAATTAATGTATGGGCTCAACCGTGGTCATTCAAAGAACATTTTAGTGGGCAAAATCCCACTTCCTTAAATGTAGGGGAGGAGGGGCTGAAATATTTGTCAATAGGGAAATAAGTTTCATGGTCTATCATCATTGCAATAAAAGAGCAATTGACTGTGAATCTAAGAAACCCCCTGAAAGATATGTAGTGTCAGAGTGCAATTTTTCTTCGGGAGGAGGCTCAAGAAGGAGGTCTCTGATGCCACCAAGACCTTCACCGTTAAGAGTTTTAAATCTCAACATAGTCATAGAGCTTAGGGAGCAGAAAGGACCACCAGATCACCTAGTCTGAGCTCCTGCACATCACATGCCACTGAATACCACCCAGTTACTCCTCTATAGAGCTCAATAACCTGGATGAAACTAAAGTATTACAGTCCAATAATTTACAGTATAAACCAGTGTTTCTCAAATGCAGCCACCGTGGCCGCAAGCGGCCACCAGGGGCTTGTCTTGCGGCCACAGCCTCCTGGGCTGTAATGGGGGGGAGAGAGCAGCAGTGGCCCCTCTTCTAGGGCCACCAGTGGGGTTTGGGCCCCGCCCGCCTCCAGAGACACAAATGCTGGAGGTGCACGCAGCTGGTGAATTCCCCACTTTCCCTGGGGTGGGGGGGCGGGCAGGCTTTGGCCATGAGCCTTCGGGCTCCATCCACACAATAGCAGGCTCTGGTTCCAAGCTCACTTCCCACACTATCGTCCCTGGGTCCTCCCTGCCCACCTCCCCATCCAGGGCTTAATTTGTCCCAGAGCTTGCTGGGGCTGAGTAAGTCTGCTGTGAAAAGTGATATCTCTCTTCACGGCAGCAGACTTACTATCTAGCATGTTGTTGTTGTTTTTAAAGCAACCAAAAAAGCAAATGAAAAAAACAACAAAAAGACAAGAACATGCAAAGCACCCAATTTGTGTTTCTATTCTGTTTAGTTCCAGTAAGGAATAGAGACCACTGTACATTATTTTTATTATTGAGTCTGAAAAAAACCTACATAAATAAATTACAATGATTTGGACATGTAGATGTGCATATTTATTTGTTTTTCCTAAAGTAAATTAAGCATTTTAGGAAAAATTGTCAGCACGGCCATCAGCAAGAGAATAGGAAGGACTGAGGTTCACCAATACTCGAGGCCCCCGCAATGACAGGGAATTGATTTGCTGAGATATACCCAGGTGATCCTAGCAAGCAACCCACATCTCATGCTGCAGAGGAAGGCAATAAAATCCCAGGTCCCTGCCAATCTGACCTAAGAGGAATTCCTCCCTAACCCTAAAAATAGTGATCAATATGTCCCTGTGCATGTGACCAATACCCACCAGCCAAATATCTGAGAGAGAGGTGTCTCTGAACTGCCTCACAGCACCGGTACCTCCATCTGGTGTTCCATCTCCAGCCACGGCCAACTCTGATGCTACAGAAGAAGGAGGAAAAAAACAGAAACATTCCAGAATACCCTGGGGTGGTTCTGGGGAAGAGAATTCCTTCCTGATCTCTATAGCAACCAGCGAAAGTCCTGAAGCCTGAGATTTAAAAACAGGACTGGAAAGGACTCCCTAGGCCCCTAAGCCTAGCCCACACCCACCACCATCACTACAGGCAACTATATCATACAGTCCACCTCATAAATTTAGTGGGCTGTATCTTAAAACTAATCTGGCTCTTTGGCACCAGTATTCCTATTGGGAGGCTGTTCAAGAGCTTTACTCCTTTGACGGTTAGAAATCTTCTAATTTTCACACTAAACATATTCATGATCAGTTTATACCCATTTGTTCTTGTACCAACATTGTCTTTTAACTTGTATAGCTCTTTTGCCTCCCTGGTGTTTACCAGCCTGAGGAGCAATCTTATCCCCTCTGAGCCTTCTTTTTACTAGGTCAAACAAGCCAAGATGTTTTAACCTCTTTAAAAATAACTTAAAATCAATTCACCAATTTATAGGGAGATAATGCCTAAATAAAATACAGGATTGCCATAATATGATCATATGAGGTCAAACCAGTAAACGAATGTGCTGCTGCATTCCAGGCAGTGAAAATAACACTCCTGGTTATTCTGCTATATGGGAATTCCAATAATCAAGTCTAATTGTGATGAAGGTTTGTGTTTCTGTACAGGGCCAGCACCAAACATTTGGATGCTTAATGCATGGTGTGGTGGGGTGAATTTCTGGAGGATGCTTCAGAAATATGACTTAAGAAGGATTTAATGGTGCAGACACCTGGAGCTGGCCTGCTACACAGGAGTGAATTTCAGCGTCTGTGAGTATCAATTTTTTGGGGGGGTGGGGGGGGAGGTTTGAATGGCATTTGTCCAGCTCCTAGTCATAAAGCCATTCTGGCTTGTGTATATATACACACACAATGAGCAGGTAAGCAATCAACAAGCTATTCAGACTTCCCACCATTTATCCATCCCACCTCTAAAAATGATATCTGAATTAAACTTAACACTAACATTGATAATACAATGTATACCTATAGTGTTAAGTAACAAAAAAAAGAAGGGAAGCAACCTGAGAATAATGGCCTCCAACATGTCAGCATTTCATAGCAGAGACAATACTTTCTAGAGAAATGCAAGTCCAAGCAGGACTCCAGCTGTTTTTTAATAATTGGGTTGCCTATTGCTTTTCAGTTATTTAATGAAAAACTAGACAATTCAGGCATTTTTCTTCAACCATACTTCTCATTTCTAATTGTACTCTCTGGAGTTGGTTATTAATTTGAGAAAGATACAATTATCTGGCAGTGCAGGAGTCCTGCAATTTCTTTAAAAGTCAATTTTATTAATATATAAATAAATAAATAACATTAAGCTGATGGTCCCGAGGGGTGTGGGGGGGGGAACCCTGCAGAGATAAGTAGTGCCTGCAGCGCAATGTCTTTACCATTTCAGCAGTTTGGATTAACTGAGAGAGAAGAGATGGAGAAGCATCAAAATAATGACATGTTAGGCCCAGAGTCAGCTGACTTTAATAGAACAGCAGCAATGGCAAAGCAGCTAAGCCGTTTGTAATAATGTAGTAATGAAGCTGCTGGATGCTTTGGGTCTTTTTGTCCAGTGGGCCATGGGTTTAAATCCCGATGAAAGCCGACAAAATTACCTACTTTCAAAATATGTGGAGTTTACCAGTTCTGTGTTCCCTGAGATGTAGGTCTTCTTGGAGCAAGCTTCAGGATTAAACAAAATGCCACCTCCACAGACAGTATATATTTGCTTTTAATCAATCACAAGTCAGTATTTAATTCTGATTCCACACAACTGCGAAATCACAGAAGCAGAAAGCCTGCCTGCATTAGAAAACAAAACCAAGCCAATCAAACGGTAGCGGAGGAGGCTCAGCCACGCATGGGAAGCCATGTAGACTCTTTGCAGAGCGAAGTATGCAGCTGTGCTAAATTACCAGCATCTTATATACATTCTGTACACTCTAGTTTATTGTTTTCATGCAATCAAACTTTCTGAAATGGAATCTGTTCTTTGTTGACTAGTATCCCTGCAGTAACTCATGCACACCCGTGCCTTATCTGTGCATTCCAAAGGCCTTTTTGGTGGGCTACTATGAAAAACAAGATTAATCAAATTAATGCCAGCCTCCTCCTACACTGCCCCACTGTCACTTGATATTGGTCCAGATTCTGCTCTCATTATAGGCACAATGTAGTATGCAGACCCGAAGAAGAGCTCTGTGTGGCTCTAAAGCTTGTCTCTCTCACCAACAGAAGTTGGTCCAATAAAATATATTACCTGACCCACTTTGTCTCTCAGATATATTATACACACACACATAATTCTCATCAGAGTCAGTAGGGGCTGTGCATACATCACTGAGGGCAGAATCTGGCCTGTTGACTCCAGCATATACATCTTTTCTTTGAAATGCATTGGATCCCACAAAACTCTATATGCTCTTTGGAAATGTTCCTCTGCCCGTGGACTCCATCTGTAAGGGGTGTAACTGTGTATCAAATGTCTTTAGTTTACTTCCTTAGGGCTAGATTGTGCCTATAGGCATTACTCTTGACAAAGGGCAGTGTGTGAGCAGCTCCACTCCAGCAGGAGCCTTGCGACTCAGAATTTCTCCCCTATTCTCTTCTTGCTCCTGGGGACAGTTATTTAGGGCTGACCTATAGATGCAACAAATTACAGCACCCCATATGCTGGCTCAGTTACTCTGGCCAAGATTTCCATATTCCCTGTCTGTGCCTGCCCATCTGCTCCAGAGAAGGGGTAAGTGCAGGAGTAGCTCTACATATTCCTGCATGCCCAGACCCTAGATTCAGAGATCTTTGTGTAGGGGGTACTCATTCTTAGTCCCTTGTGTGGGCACATAGTCGAAGTCATTATCCAGCCATCATTTATTTAGACATACCATAAAAAGGTAATAAATATATCAATGCTGTAAATTCAGAATGGAGTTCTTAGAACAAGATGGACATAAATCAGGAGTTCCAGCTCCCCTCGTGCTGGTTAGATTAGCCATCAACTAGAGGAGAATATATCACCTTTGCAATGAGCCAGAACACTCGCTGCCCTCCCCAAAACCCATGAAAACAGGAGAGATTGGCAGCCTGTGCTGAAGGTCAGTGGTTCGGGGTTATTTTCAGACCCTGGTGGGGAGAAAATTCCAAACCTCAGAGCCCCTAACAGAGACTGATTTGTGGGCAATTGAAAAATCAAGTTCATTTCCAGATTTCAGAGTTGAAATTTAATTTCAGGTTTTATTTATCATAGTCAAATAGTTTTTTCTTCTCAGGCTTTTCCTCCAACCATATATGCAATACAGAACTAGCTTACTCTAAGCAGCATCTAAGTTGTCAAATGCTCATATCCATCAATGGCCTGAGTTTTCAAAGATCTCCGAGCACTGATTTCAGTGAAGGTGGTGGGAGCTCAGCTCTTAAGAACAGAACATAAGAGCGGCCATATTAGGTCAGACCAATGGTCCCTCTGTCTTCTGACAGTGGCCAATGCCAGATGCCCTAGAGGGAATGAACAGAACAGATAATCATCAAGTGATCCATCCCCTGTTGCCCACTCCCAGCCTCTGGAAAACAGAGGCTAGGGACACCATCCCTGCCCATCCCAGCTAATAGCCATTGATGGACCTAGCTGTTTAGTTATGGACCAATCAGGCCCTTTGGAACTTATGGACTGATTTACAAACATCTTCCCTTTGCATTTCATCACTCAGCAACAGGATCTAAATATTTCCAGACTTTGGGAAAATTCAGTCCCAAAGCTGAATGTTACATATTGGACCATCTTACTTATTAGAGCTGAAGCACTCAACCATCATAGCTAATGCTGTCTAAGCATTTATTTACAACTTCCTAGCTTTGGTCACTTATAATGCTATGAAACTTTCACTTTCAGCCTGAAGGTCTCTGGACCAAATCTTTTACGGATAGTTTTGAGTAAAACAAGTTCATCTATTTTTGAATGACAGGAGAATAAAAAAATTAAAACAGTTTCTCTACCATTAAAACAAACATTTAATTTAAAAAGGTAGCAATATTGATCTGAACAAGGTCCCATACCCAAGTGGCTAGAGTGAGAAGGTATGTGAGGGAAAGAAGGATATTTTTTGAAGGTGTTGAGGAGTTTGGAATGACAGAAGCTTGAGATGGATTAATGAGCTGTGTGCAGCTGAGGTGGTCAAAGGTGCACGCTGAATGCAGTTTGTCACAATGCTCTGAAATGTATCATGCTGATGTCACCAACACGTTACATCCACAGTGCTATAATATATCCCTGAAAAGTAGCCACACCTGGGTGGAGAGCAGAAAAAATGAATACATTACATCATGCATCACTGTGTTGAGGGGGAAATTTTGTCAGACATCAGAATCAATCAATCAAAAACACAGTCTACTGAGGACGGCTGCGCCAGCCAGTTGATGGTGTTGTGCTAGGCATCATTTAGTGAAGTTCCCAAATCTGGCTCAATCCTGCAGATCCATGAATCTCAGGCAGCCTTGCAGGCAATGCCAGTTAGTCAGGCCACACATCCGTTTGTCTGCTGATGGAGAGGTTGAGAGCATGATGTGCTGGGTTTTGGTTTTTTTTCTTCATTCTGGTGACATGGCCAAAAAGCATGCAACACCACTTAGGAATATAATGAGTGATTGAAGGAAGGCCAGATCTCTGCGAGTTTATGACATTTTGCACAAAGTCAAACCACTTTATGCTCAGGATTTGGCACTGACAGCATATATGGAATGTCTCTAACCATTGCAAGTGTGCCTGTAAGAGGATACAGGACATCACAGCATCAGGACCTTATTACAGAAAATATCTTGGGAACTTTACCACCTATATAAAGCATAGGGGGATTCAGTTGTTCCAGGCTCATCCAAATGGCCCACACACAGTGAACTACAAAGGTATTCAATTATCTATGAAAGGCTGAGCTGACCCTGCTGAGATTTTATGGAGGTGACAGTAACTTTAGATTTGTCAAACTAATGTTTATACTGCTGATCTCCCTCAATTTTCAATTTTTATTTTTTTCCCTTTTGACTAGGGGGTCCTCCTAGTAATAGGCAATACATTGTAATTTATGCCAGTCTGCAGCTGTGGCCATCTCCTTCAGCTGTGGAAGTGATGGGAAGAGGGCTTCCGGAATCTGTTTCAAGGCTTGATCCAATACCATTAAAGTCAAAAGGAGAGGGATCAGGTTTTCAATCGCTAGTTCATAGATTCACAGATTCCAAGGTGAGAAGGGACCATTATAATGATTTAGTCTGACCTCCTGTATAGCAAAGGGCATAGAACATCCCCCAAATAATTCCTAGAGCAGATCTTTTAGAAAACATTCAATTTTTATTTAAAAATTGCCAGTGACAGGCAATCTACCACGGCCTTTGGTAAGTTTTTCCAGTGGATATTTAGGCTAGGTCTATACTGGGGTGGGGAGGGGGAGTTGACCTAAGATACACAACTTTAGCTACGTAAATAGCATAGCTGAAGTTGGCATATTTTAGGTCGATTTACCTGGCCATGAGGACGGTGGTGAGTCGACTGCTGCCGCTCCCTCATCGACTCTGCTTCCGCCTCTCGCTGTGGTGGAGTTCCAGAGTCAATGGCAGAGTGATTGGGGATCGATCACTACCCCCGATCCAGTGGGTAGTGTAGACATACCCTTACTCTCACAGTTAAAGATGTACACCTTATTTCCAGTCTGAATTTGTCTGGCTTCTCACCATTGGATTGTGTTATAGCTTTCTCTGCTACACTGAAGAGCCCATTATTAAATATTTGTTCCTCACTTAGATACTTATAAACTGCAGTTAACTGCAAGCCCCTTCATTTTCAGTTTAAACTGATTTTTACTGAAAGATTTCCAGGTTTTACAAAAAATATTTGTCAGGTTTTTTTCTGATGTTCATCCTTCTTTTGTGTCATTCAAATATATAAAAATATTTTCTTTTATTAGGGAAAATAAAATACATTGCATGAGAAATATGACTTATGATAATACATTAGTCTGTGTGTATATGCAAAGCTGTCTGTTGAAGTAAGGGTATATATTAGTCTAGAACAATGATTCTTAACCTTTACTGCAGCCTGCACTCCTTTGGGTCTCACAATATGTTCTCGCACCCTTATCAAAAATCAAAATATGTTCTCGCATGTCTTATAAAAAAAATTATTGAAGTAGTTCAGTTCTTTAAACCTAGATATATTTTTTGTTTATATATAAAGTGATCATTAAAAAATTTATAATGTTAATACATAGGTTTGATGAAACAAAGTAGTTGTACTTATGTGCCTGTACTTAATTTGTGTTTTTGATGATTTACCTTCAAAAAAACCTGGCATGCCTCACACCCCCAAAAAGGGCTTCTCGCACCCCCAGGGGTGCATGCACCCCAGGTTAAGAACCACTGGTCTAGAAGATACACACAACAAACAAACATGCAGGCAAGCTCTGAAGTGCGTGCACATCTGAACGTACTGATGAATCTCATGCTCACCATGTACACATTTCAAGCTATTAGCAGATAATGGTTTAAAGATTTGACACACTAAAATGGGAAGAAAAGGAAAGTCTGTATCGGAATACATTTCAGAACACAAGGAAGTATTCGAAAATTTAAAAAAAACAAAAACAGGAGAAAAGGATGAAGTTGAGTGTATGTGCTGCTAATGGTGTGGCCCAATTATTAAATGTAAATATTTATAGACTTATAGTTCTAAGTTTACAACAGTAAATTGTTTATTCAAGTGAAAAGCTTTATTTGAGGATTAGAGATGTATTGTTTTCTTAAACTCAGAGGTGGCATTGTGTTTTGAGTTCTGTTTTAGTTCTGCAGCAAACCACACTGATTAATGGAATTCAAAGCATTAATCTACCGAATACTTTTCCCCCTGTCTTTCCCTCCACCAGAATAAACCCCGCTATTTATCTAGAAAAAATATTAATAGTGTTTATTACCACAACAACAAAAATAGGAGAAGATCAGTGCAAAAACCTGATACATTCCTGGAAAAAATAAATAAAATAGAAGCTGAAAACAAAGGGTTCCAACTGTAATCAGCTCACCCCTTAACCTTCTCTTTGTTAAGCTAAATAGATGGAACTTCTTGAGTGTCACTATAAGGCATGTTTTCTAATCCTTTAATCGTTCTATGAAGCCTCTTCAATTTATCAACAGCCTTCTTGAATTGTGGACACCAGAACGGGACACAGTATTCCAGCAGCAGTCGTACCACTGTCAAATACAGAGCTAATGGCTTGAAACCTGTTTTTTGTTTAAAAAACAAAGTAAAAACCAACAGAAACAACAACTAACTAGGTTAAGCATTTTGCTAAGAATATACTCATGGACACTTTGAGCTAGATTCACAAGGGGGACGTAGGCACCTAAGTCCAACATTTAGGCATCACTTGCATTCACAAAACTGCTATCCAGCTGCCACCTAACACCACAGATTGTTAAGTGTCCACTGCTCAAGGTGCCAACGTTTAGTTAGCTGGGCGTGTGCTCAGCTGCCTCTGTCATAACACTGCACAGCAGCTTGGCACTTAACCTACACTACTATTACTACCACCACCTTCTCCTCAGTTTTTCATAAGAAACTACTAACCTGCCTTAAATATCTAACACATGATATATACAGCCAAGAATACTGAGCGGACATAGGGCCAGCTGGAGGTACCTATCTCCTTTTGAGGAGCAAAGCCTAATTCATGCCTCTTCCGCATTTGCTACTGGCTAGCTTAGGGAGCTCCCCGTTCAGTGTCCTGGGGTTTGTGACTCTCTTTTTAGGTAACTAACTCTTCTTGTGCATTGTATAGGGAGCTTGGGTGCCCCACTTGGGGCTGTGAATTCCATTAGGTAGAAGGGCATCTAAAAATTAGGTGCTGCAACCAGTGGCGGAGCTAATGGGGACAGGAGCCACCTCTGATAGGTGTGTGCAGGGCAGGATCACTCTCCAAACCCACACACCCCGTACGTTCCAAAATCTGGTTCTGCTACTGGCTACAATGTTGATTGTTGCAGTGCCTAAGTCCCCTTTGTGAATCTAGCACTTTGTGATTCGCTTGAAATATCCTGTTTGATCAGTATTGAACTCTTCTATCATGTTTCTTTTATTTTTCATTACAACAGTGGGCTACGAGATCCTTCATTCTGTGCCTGGACTGTCTTAGCACCTGAAGAGGATGACTTCACTGTCTAGTATGTTGCAGGTAGACCACAATAGAGAGATTGCATTTAGGGTACTTGGTTAATTTATCTAATCTAATCGTACAACAGTAGCTGAGTTACCTACCATATTAATAAAGCAAAGCCCCAAACACCGTCCCTCCCTTCTGTCCGTGTTGGAGTAGCTTGAAAGGCTGAGGTTTCACCCCCCACACTAATTCTTTTGTCTCCCGACCTCCTCATATGTGAGTAGACTATGAGAAGAGTTAGTAAGGTGAAGCTAAGTCAAAAAAATGGCCTTTGCATTTACTTCTGAATGTGGTGAGGTCTGTGGTAATTCTGATCTCAGTTCTGATGAAAGCTCTGTCTCCCACTGTCACAGTTTCCCTTTACTGGTCAACAGTTTCATGGTTCCAGTGGAATATAGCTATCAAATGGAGTTCAAGTTCATAGAAGGATAGGTTGTTTCCTAGGGAGCATTTTCACTATCAGGACAAAGACTTTGAAAAATTTCATTTGCAGAGTAGGAACCGGAGCAGTGGTTGAATATGTTTAAGGCAACCTTAGTTGCTAGCCAAGTGGGCTGCTTCAGAGAAGTCTTCTTGGTGTTCTCCTAATGCAAAGGAAAGGATTACTCACACCGTGGGATCCATGTTTCCATGGATGTTTGAGTTGTCCAAGATTTTGGTTGAGAATATCATCTTACTTTCAGATGAAGCAAAGTGGATAGAGCTGAAGCAGCTATATTTCTGTGAGGCATAAAAAATTCTGGACATAGCTCTTGAGCTTCTATCTCTGAGAAGGCTGGGCCAATCAAGGCAGCAATGAAGTGAGCTGAATATCAGGTCACCTCCAAAACGGAAGACATAGATGGTGCAGTGGACAAAGAAAGACACTCTCCATTGAGTACAATACAGTTATTAACAGGAAATAACATTACAGAAGACCAGTGCTCAAAGTCAGAAAAGGAACATCTCCTGTTGACTTTAAAGAGTGGCATTTGTTGAAAAGTTCAGGTACACAGATTCCTGCTAGGCCAAAGGGTTCCAAAGGCAACACCTAGGTCTCTTTTATAGTCTCATGGGACCAGGAGAACAAGTCTACCTCTGCTGTGTCTGGAATCTACCCTCCTTAGTTATTTCCTTCATTTGGAATCAAGAATGGTAACTTCATCCCCTCATATGAACCACATGAGAAACAACAGTTTTTCCATAATACAAATATATTATCTGTTGGTTTCACACTGATTTCTAAGTATCTTTCTGAGTGTTTTTATAGCGGAAGACTCTTGTGATGATATGTATTGACAGTCAGAAGTATACAGAATTAACTGATATCAAAATAAGAAGCAAATATTTCTGTCAGCTGGACCAGCGAGCCTTAAAATTGAAAACATCAATAACATTCAGTAGCTCTCTGCACGGCACCCACCCTATTGAAGAAGTTAATAATACATCAAGTGTAGGTGGTGTTCTGAAAACAGCTTGTAAAGTTACAGGATAATACATTACATCCTCCATTACAGCTCTTTTTAAAATAAAAGGAAAATATTTTTAATGCATTTCATTTCAGTCTCACTCACTTTGAAATGTATACTAGCTCTGTTTTTAAAGCTACATTGCAAAAAACGCACATTAACCTCTGTGTGTGATTATACTACATTAACAAGAAAAAAAATAATGAAAGTTGGTCTTAGACTGTACAAAATGATCACATAAAGTACTTTATTTTATATCACATCAGCTTCTTAATCCTATTATACATAGCAAATGGAGAGTGTCAATGTTCAACTTCCCTGGCTTTAAAATCTCATGGGGATTTTCTATGAACATCACTTGGAAGTTGTCTCACTGCTGTTACTGTGTTTACACTTCCTGCAGAGAGGCTTTAAATAAAAAGTAAAGTAGTGCTGGTATTATGTGTCAGCATGACAGCACTAGGAGGCTAAATGCCTCCGCTTATCCACAGAAAGGTTGACTGCCAGCCAGGAGCGGTGCCAGAGTTTCTGGTGCCCTAGGCAGAATTCGGGGGGTGGCATTTTGTGCGCTCCCCACAGGGCGCATGGGAGCTTCCGGTTCCACTCACATCGCACCGCCGAAGAAGGACCCTCCACCGAAATGCCGCAGGCGATAGCGGCAGTCATTGAGCTGCTCAATTGCCTGCCGCTGTTTTCCGCGGCACGTCGGCAGAAGGTCCTTCTTCGGTGGCATGATGGGAGCGGATCCGGAAGCTCCCGTGGACCCCATGGGGAGCGCACAAAATGCCACCCCTCGAATCCAGGCGCCCTAGGCGACCGCCTAGGGTCGCCTAATGGAAGCGCTGGCCCTGCTGCCAGCAGGAGTAAAAAGGTCTCAACCATTACTTTAACACCATTCTGGACAGACTTCCTTTAGCAGCAATGGCCCGATACAAAGCTCATATAGTATATGGAAAGATTCCCATTGATTTCAATGGGAGTTCGATCACGTCCTATAAGAATAAGTACTTTAGTTTCTATGTCCATTCTTTCATTGGCTTCTCTGTTGAAACAGTCACCTAGGGTGGAGATTACATGATTGCTGCTGGTGATATTGACATAGAAACCTGCCCTATAGGGAACTAGACTGAGAACAACTCATTTCACATAAAGCCACCAAGCATCTAGTGGGGTCCAGCAGGGGTCAGTCCTGAGTCCAGTAATATTCAACATTTTCATTAATATTTTGGATACTGGAGCAGAGAGTTTGCTTATAACATTTGTGAACGAAACCAGTCTTGGAGGGGTTGTAAGCAATTTGGAGGACAGGATTAGATTTCAAAATGACCCTGACAAATTGGAAAATTCATCTGAAATCAACATGATGAAATTCGATAAAGACAAGTTCAAAGTTCTACACCTAGAAAGGAAAATATTATGCACATATTAAAAATGGGGAATAACTGGCTAGTCAGCAGTATACTTCTAAAAAGGATTTGGGAGTTACAATAGATCACAAATTGAGTATGAGTCAACAATGTGATGCAGCTGCAAAAAAGGCTAATATTCTACAGTGTATTAACAGGAGTATCATACATAAAATGACATGTAATTTTCCCACTCTCTCCAGTATTGTTGAAACCTCAGCTTGAGTCCTGTGTCCAGTTCTGGGTTCCATATGTTAGGAAAGAAGTGGGTGAATTGGAGAAAGTCCAGAGGAGAGAAAGAAAAATGATAAACGGTTTGGAAAACCTGACTTATGAGGAAAGATTAAAAACGCTGGGCATGTTTAGTCTTGAGAAAAGAAGACTGGGCAGGGACCTGATAAATCTTTACATATGTTAAATCCTGTTATAAAGAGGACACCAATCAATTGTTCTCCATGTCCATTGAAGATAGGACAAGAAGTAATGGGCTTAATCTGCAGCTAGGGAAATTTAGGTTAAATATTTGAAAAAAAAACTTTCCAACTATAAGGGTAGTTAAACTCTGCAACAGTCTTCCAAGGGAGGTTGCAGAATCCCCATCACTGGAGGTTTTTAAGAACAGGCTGGACAAACACCTGTCAGGGATGATCTAGGATTACTTGGTCCTGCTACATCACAAGAGGCTGGACTAGGGGACCTCTCAAGGTCCCTTCCAGCCCTACATTTCATAATCTCTGTCAGTAGCAACTTTTGGTCCTTACCAAATTGATCCAAAGTCCAAAGAATGAATAAGGTGAATGTATTTAAAAATGTGAATGAATATGCACAGAATTTCCCTCTCTCCCCACCCCTCTCCCCCATCTCTACTGGAAATGGGTAACAATAGAGACCACACTCCTATATAGCGTACCTAAACCACTGGTAAGCTACTGTCGGTGATTCAGGACAGTCTTCTAGTTTTCAGCACTGCTTGGGCCTGTTACACTACACAGTCACTGATCTGTAAAGTTTAAGACTTGAGCCCTAGATATCTCTCTCAAATGACAAAGGTTGCACTTCACTGGAGCAGAATCTGGAATGCCTTCATCTGGTCTTTCACAGGATAGTCTCTCTTTATCCTTGACCATCAGGGCTTTCCATCTACATGCCTTGGGCCACTGATCTGTGTCTACAGCCATTCCCAATACTGCCTTGTAGCGGGGTGGTTACCCGCTCCTGCCCTTCGGGGCGGAAAACAGCCCAGGAGAGGGCTGTGGCTGGGGCAAGAAGCCTGGGAGGTAGGCTCAGCTGTGGCCAAGCCCCAATCAGGCCCAACTGACCCCTATAAGAGGCACTGAGCCAGGAGCCCAGTCAGTCTCCCTCTGCCTGTAGAGGGAGAAGGGCCTGGCTGCAAGGTGCTAAGTAAAGAACCTAGATTGGAGCAGGGCTGGGGAAGGGCCAGAGGAGCTGGGAGCTCTGGCCTAGGAAAGCCCCAGGCTGCAGGCCTGGTAAGGCCTATTAGGTACTGGGTTGCAGGGGACAGCCCATGGGTAGGTAGAGGCAGCAGGTCCAAAATCCCCCTTGCCTATGATGAGTGGTTTACACTGCAGTCCGCCCCAGTGAGCAGGGGCTAGACGGGGACTGGCAGTAGCCTAAGACAGAGGTGAAGTGGGGATAGTGGGTGGGGTTCCCCTGGAGGAGGAGACCCCGAGACTGAGGGGATTCTGCAAGGGGGGCAGAAACCCAGTGAAGGGACACTGGGTCCTGGGAGGGACACGGGGGCCAGAGTGAGGTAAAGCAGATCACCGGCCTGCAGAGGGCACTCCTGGCTGGAAAATGAGCTAATTCCTGAGGATGACCAGCAGGAGGCGCAGCAGGGGTGAGTCCACACCCTTACATGCCTCCTGGTAAATCTGCTGGGCAGTTATTGAACTGGGCTCCCCCTACCCAAGAAGGTGGCCTTCTCTTTCCCTCTCCTCACAGTGACTCTGAGCTTGCCCTGGGAAAAAGGAGTGAAGGGGAGAAGAGTTATCATTGTCCCCCTGTGGAAGTCTGGTTAAGGGTTGGGACTGTTCAATGAGATAATTAGCTCACCTTGCAAAATCATATCCATTTACCTGAGCCATCTGGTCTCTCTCCCCCTGAGAATCCTGTAACTTAATTGCGACCAGGGCTGTGCTGCTTCTCTTTTGAACAAAGTGTCCATGAAAGGACAGAAAATATCAATTCTTTTCTTTTACCTTGGGATAAATGTAAATGATGCGTGGAATTTAAAACATTTAAAGAAAATGCTTCAAAAGGCCAAATGTTATGCAACAAGCCTTAACTATCAGCTGAAAATGTAGCTTACTCAGAGAGACAACTGGACGACCCTAGACAGATCTTATCTAATAACCTAAAAACCTTCAATGCCAACATCCCTTGAATAATGTAGCCACTCTATTTTAACTATTTTGATCCTAAAATTATTGTGGCTATTCTCTATAAATGATAACAAGAGGAATCTCAATGCTCTTATATCAGTGGTTCTCAAACTAGGGCCGCCGCTTGTTCAGGGAAAGCCCCTGGTGGGCCGGGCTGGTTTGTTTACCTGCCGCATCCACAGTTTCAGCCGATCGCAGCTCCCACTGGCCGCTGTTCGCCGCTCGAGGCCAATGGGGGCTGTGGGAAGCGGCGTGGGCCGAGGGATGTGCTGGCCGCCGCTTCCTGCTTTTCCTGAACAAGCTGCAGACCGGCTTTGAGAACCAATGTCTTATATAGCACTCAGCAGACCTCATTCTCTTCTCCAAGGAAATCAGTTGCATTACATCAACATTCAACTGGTGGAAAAGAGAGACTACTCAGGCCCCACATGTTCAAAGGGCTCTGTAGATAATAACTAATCATCACGACACTACCAAAAGGTTGGTGAGCAGATGCTATGGTGCAGATGAGAACATAGAGGCACAATGACTCTGCATAGGTCAAGCAGTGAGTCAGTAGCAAAGCCACGATTAGAAACTCAGAAGCTCCTGCCTCCCAAACCTGTTCATTCCTGTCTAGACCATGATACCTCTATTAAGTATATTGGTTTTAGTGGTAATGAGCCAAATCTCCACCTTCCCACTGAATGGATGTGGATTCCAGCTAGAGCTTCAGGGCCTGGGTGGGCTCCTGAAGCACTGCAGACGCCCCCCGGGTTACACAAACCCAACTTATGCAAATCTGCACTTACAGAAAAAGATCCATAAGCTAGAAATGGGGGGGAGTTTGCGCAATGGTCGGGTATACATTTCCGAATTACACAAAATTCGAGTTACGCAAGGCCTTCTGGAACGGAACACTTGCGTAAGTCGGGGAGCATCTGTACTCAAAGCTAGATTGGGGAGACCATCATTTGGTTGTAGCATCTCAGCCACTCCCTTTAGAGACTCCATCCCCATCCCCACATAAGGCAGTGGGCAATATGAAGAAGGCAGGGCAGTGGTGCTTCCCCTGATATCTCTAAATGAAGGGGAAGACAGATGTCTCCTTTTTGGCCAGCCAAGTTTCAAGACTTGTGAAAGGCTGGTGGGGCTTGGCATGTCCTCACCACACAACTACTGAAGGCTCTGTGAACTCCACTGCACCTGCCTGACAATCATACAGCCATGCTGGCTCCATATTCCCAGGAAATCCAGCTCATACTCACAGGATTTGTTGCTATAGAAATACCATCCACTGGATAGGCTAAACTTTTTATTAGAATACACTCAGAGCTCATAATTTGCATCCATGCTGCCTTTATTCATCTATACCGAGGTCTAGGTTTGCATCCCTGGCCTACTAATTTGCACACCTACTCTTTTGTGCACAACCGATTTGCAGCGGCAAAAGGGATTGTTCACCCAGTGGGTGCCCACCTCTGTGACTGGACTGCAGCACAATCTAATCAAATAGTGAATATCACACTGAAACAATTGCCTGGTGTTAGTCATACCTAACCACACAAGAAATTGGAGGTTAGAGCATGATTCATGGGATTTTGCTTTGAAACTTAAAATATATTCTTTGTTTTTCCAATCGTGTAATTAAAAAGAATCCTGTCACACTCTATTGGAGAGCTCGTTTCTAGTCAACATACTTAAATGTCTCAGCATTAACTGAAAACATTGCAAAGTCTTGAGGCACTCCATGCCTTGTTCTCTTTATAATGGTGTTTGGAACATACATTGTCCCTTTGACCACAAGAGGTACCTGATGCTAGGGGCGTTAGAGGGTAATACTGGCATGGTGTGGGATTTTAGACAGAGAAATTGGGGCAGTAAGAGCACCTGTCTGTTTGGCACTGAAATGCATCTGACCACGGAAAAGAGATAGAAATTAAGGGTCTGATCCAAGGTCCTGGAAATCTTTCCATTGACTTCAATAGGCAATATTGAGGTACCAACGTATGCGGAAACTCCACCAGAGCGGTCCTTTGGGGCCATCTGCCTGTCCCAAGTCAGGGTAAAGGAGGAGGGTTGGGCGTGGGGCTAGCAACCCCACCCCGTAAAAAATCAATTTGCTACAGAAACGCCAACAATAGAGATAACAGAGGCTTTTACCCTGGAAAAAGAAGGGTCTTCAACTCGAAGACGCATGACGCTGGGTGGTGAAAGCCGCGAGGAAGCCACTAAGCCAATCACCCTTCTTGCAACCAGAAGGATTACCATCGGCACATGGAACGTGAGGACCATGTACGAGTCAGGAAAGACGGCGCAGGTTGCAGTAGAGATGAGGAGCAACAATCTGACCCTACTTGGTATTAGTGAGACAAGATGGACACAAGCTGGAGAGAGGCGACTGTTGACAGGAGAGCTGTTGCGGTATTATTGCACAAAATTGGGCTATACTTGGAACCAGTTAGAGCAAATGGCCCAGGATAGAGGACTCTGGAGATCTGTTGTTGGCAGCCCATACCCCGACTGGGGTGACGCATGAATGAATGAACATATGCGGAGATAAATCTGTTCAGTTTCAGCATTTTTGGGGGGGCAGCTACAGCTTCTCAATTCAAAACTCGTGCTTTGAAGGAGTTTAAAACAGAGAGTGCTGTAGCTCCAAGGTTAAAAGGGAGTGTGAGGAGTGGTCTAAATAGCCACTGAAGTATGTAGTTTCTGATGTGAGAAGACAAGTATGAAATGAGGCCATAAAGGACCTGACATTTGTAAAGATGCTATTTGAATTTCTTTTTTGACAGCAGGTAGTTATATGCTATAAAAGCTTTTTATTTAACTGTGAACCTAGATTAAATGTGATCTCTAATTATTAATGATTATTATCTCTAGGATGAGATAATAATTACACAACGTAGCAGCAATTTAACATTGGGCCGCAATGAGATGCATTAAAATCACGTGGGTGGTTTTTTTCAATTTCTTCCTTTTGAAGGCTTGAGGCTATTGTTGCTAATCACTATAGTTTTGCCATTAAGTATCATTTCATTCTTCTAACCATTTACTTATTTTTGCAGTTAGGATGAAATGTCTAGTTTTGCAGTCCAAACGTGAAAATATGAGGTTCCTGAGTTCTATGCAAAACCCACCTTCCCTTGACAATTCAGCCCATTTTAACCTGGTAAAGTTCCCATTTGGGCTGAAAATTGGGTCTGTTTTCACCACAAAATAGACTTAGTTCTGCTTGAAAAAAATCACATACCAAGAATATTTCATGAGGCTTTTTTAATGGATTTTATATATTTGGATTTCTGAACACACTAATAAAGTTACCTATTGATATATATCCATAAAAGACCAAAATCGGCCTAAGGGTACAAGTAAAGGTAATTAAAAAAAAAATCTTCCTAATATTTTTTGTCCGTAACTATTCAACAGAATGGACATTTATAAAATATTTGCTTGTATAGTGACAACCCAAATGTGCACCATTGTAAAATAGTCCACAGCTGTGACACCATCAGAAAAGCCCAACCAGCCAATGTGGATGCAGATTTGTATAATCAAGTGACCCACGCCATACCGGTGGGTGAGGTTCTGTGGCCCGCATTGTGCAGGAGGTCAGACTAGATGATCATAATGCTCCCTTCTGACCTTAAAGTCTATGAGTCTATACCCTAATGCTAGTTTATGCTAGAGGAGAGAAGTAGGGCCTAATACTTTAGAGGAGGGAAACGGGATTCAGCACTGTTAGTGAGATGAAATGTACAAAAAGGGAAGTTGTATAATGGCCACTTGCATAATACCTTGTTCTTGCCTCTGGCATCTGATGCTCTCTTTTATGCCACCGTACCGACCCATTGCTATACAGAAATGGGTGGGGGAGGTATAATTATAGGTAGAAAGTGAGCTGGAGTAGTACCCATAGAACCTAGGACCAGCAATTTGTACTGACAGGTGTGTGTATATAATACCTGATGTTGTGCTGTGCAACAAAGGTTTTAATGGCATGAGTTTGTGATAACCACTTATTGATAATCTGGTTAAGTCACACAAGAGTAATACAGATAATTCTTGGTATAAGATGACACAATCTTATATCACAACACGATCATGCATTGTGCATACAGCACATAATGCATATTAAACATTTTTAGAAATGTTTTGGAGAGCTTTACAAATTGTTATTGGGAGTCTGTGTATTTTTATACCTGTAAGGTCAGATACCTGAGGTACCATGAGTTCAAATGTCTTTGACCCAGAAGAAGAGGGAAATTATATCTACTCATTTACTGAGGTTTCTAAAATGTATTTTAAATAGCCTTTGAAAAATATCAAAGTGTCACAGCTTTAAAAATCTAATACCATGGGACTTCCAGAGCCAAAGTCAACTGCTGTATGTTCCACTGCAAAGCTAGGAATATTCTCTTTCCAGTGGTATACATTTACCTATATGCCAGCTCCAAGAACTGGTCCAGGACTAAATATGTCCCTCTTGCAATCCAGAAAAGTATAATTTTGCATGGGAAATGCCACATTTAGGTCAAAGAAAAGAGTTCTCAGGCAGACTGATTATATCATTATACACATATAACTGATAAAAGAACATTATTAAGGTTGCACACTCAAAAGTTAGGAAATGCCAGAATTAAGGTTACCTTAATTTGGCCCCCTTGTGCACATGCATTATGATATCATTTTTATTTACATGATCACATAATATTTTTCCCCACAAGATCCATGCCTCATTCAGTATCCAGGGTGGATGCTTGGGATTCAGCCCAAATGGTTAAAGTTTGGCAAACTTATAAGAAACTGAAAACAGGGTCTTATAATGGGAAGTTTCTGGCAACCTTGTTATAGGAAGGGCTCGTAGCTCCACCTATTAGGTGGGCTGTTTTAAAGCTAACCAGAGGTTTTGAGTGTTAAAATTAGTCCCAGGGAGACTAATTAATGGGCAGAGTGCAGTGGATACAGTCAAAGATGCATGATGTTTCCAGTTTATATAGTGTCTCCATAATTTACAGTATGATTACAGCCTCCACATATAGCAATCGTGTTGATTGGCAGAATTACTGTGGCAATCAATTGGTGTTGAGAAAATAATTACAGCATACAGTGTGTATGTTATATGTCCATATGTTTAAAGACAGTAGTCACACAATAAAACACACTCCATGCATTACTTTTTCAGTGGTATGAATTATTTCTATTTTACATATTTTGTGTGTTTCTTTAATTATCCCAGCTGAGAGTGGGGACTAAACCTTAATACCTGCCCTACTTTCCAACCAGCTACTGCACAAGGGTCCTTGAATTCAACAGAATAATTCCCTGCTAACATTATTATTTGTTCTTTTAGCTTTCAGTTAACTTTGCTCATTACGATAGACATAAAATGCAGAGAGAGGGTGGGCCAAAGCAAATAGGATCACATTTCTCTCTGTCACTCATAATCCTGCAATGACACTCATGACCAAGCTGCTACAGTGTCAGCCACCACCACCACATCACACATGATAAGCATATGTAAGTGATACATAATGCCTTATATATCCTAAAGGAGGATCTGTCAAAAAACAATGCAAGCATGCATGCAGAGGGGAAAATCTCTAATGAAATCAAGCATTGTGCAAAGATAGTTATGCCTTTACTGTGAAATTGTGTGTCTCATGGTCCAACACCATCCTAATAATCTGTCAGATCTAATCAAGGAAAGCCAGTCAGCCTATCACAATATTTTGTGCAGCTGGGAGCATTATGTCAGGACCAATCAGGCATTACCATCTGTCACTTTATTGTATATATATTTGAAATAAAGCAACATAAACTCTGTGGCTTCAGTTTATAAGTTAAAAGATTTAAAAATCATTTGATAGCAGAAGGATCTGTTTTTCTTCGATAGCCTGAGCCACTTAATGAGGTGAAAATGCACATGACAGTGGAGGGAACTGTGAGACAACAGCAGTTTTCCTTAAGAGGGACCTGTCCCATGCTGCTATGATTCATATTGCACAGACCCCTTTCCCTACACCTTTTAAAACATCACTTTTTGGTTAGTAGGAATCAGGAAGTGAAGTGGAAATCAGGAATTCATGGGGCACAGCCATTATGAGATTGCTAAAGATTTGCCAAGTCCACTTAGAAGTCAATGACAATAGAACTGTACTATAACATTCAGAAGTTTGATTTGAAAGGCCCTGTTTGGTCTTGCAGAATAATAGGTTTCTTCTGTAATGACCTAAAGTTGTTACTTTCTGGTGGCTTTTGGTGACCTTTTGTGAATTGAATTGGTGGTGTGGGACCACTATCTTACAGCCAAGGGTCTGTCTATATACTAACACTACTACAACAATTAGGACATAGTATGAGAAGGGGCCTTCTGGTTTATCGAGTCCAGATGAGGTACTGATACTCAAAAAATAAAGGCCAAGGATTAAATGGGTGTGTAGACTATGTTACATAGAGGTGATCCATGCAGATCAAGATAAAGGCACACAGGGGAAGGTGTTGTAGGATAAATTAGCACTGCCTCCGCTGTACCATCTTCGGTGCTTGTTCTGTTTTAAACTAACAGTTCAAATTCATCCTTGGTGTAGTTTTACTGAGATCATATTGAGTTACACCATGGATGACTTCGATCCCATGCTGTTTTTTAAAAAGTAAGTATAGGGTATAAACTCCATTGTTTACAGGCCAATATGATAAACCTCTGAATAAACCAGAATGGAAGAACAAGGCTGAGGAGCGCATAAAGGCTGGTCCATTTATCTATGCAGCCACCAATATCTAGCATTGTTTTGGAACACCGTGATTATGAAAGAAGATACAGAAAATCACATTCTGTTAAGCTCTCTCCACACACCCTAATTATCCAAGGAGCTGGGAATACTAGCAGTGCCTAACTATCAAGTAAATGTTTGTGACAGGCCAGCTGGCAGAGTGGTGTCAGGACAAAAGAATGTACAAACCTGAGGAGAGGGAGAAAGTAAGTAGCACTCATTCACTTCAAATATATAAGGAAACAAAATTGTCTTGTCCCTCACCAGGGCCAATTCCAATGCTATTGCAACCCACCTCACCTTTGTTCTCCCTTCTTGTCCCCCACCTCCTCTGTTCCAGATGGTTCTCTCCTTGGCCTCCTTGGGCCTACTCTCCTGGCTGACCCATCTCCTTCTGCTGGTCACAAGCCAGAAGGTGAGGCTGAGAATAGTAATGGGGAAGCAGGCCTCCTGAGTAGAGCTGAGTGAATAATTCATTTGATGACTTTTACCTTTTCTCCCTGTCCATGAATTTCTTCAGCAAATAACTCTTGGTGTGAAACTTGTTTGGGAATAGTTTGCTGTAAATATCTGACATGTGAAATGTTTTCTACATTAGCTAGTTAGTTAAAGAGATCTCATGGCTTTATTTGGACATTTGAGCTTAAAATTCTCTTCCCATGAAGATTTAAGCACAGAAGGTGTCCTATAATGAATATTCATGGCATATGAATGGAAAAAAAGGTTGTGAATATGGGTGAATTTATATTGGATTTTGAATGTAAACAAATATTTATAGACTATTATTTTTCTTTGCTCACCTCTACTCACTGAAGTTTTCAGAAGAAAGGGATAGTTTGAAAATCAGTCTAGATAACATCATCAACTTTCCTTCTTTCCCTCTGTTAAACCATCAGTTACCTCCTGAATTGGTGTCTCCTAAAAACTCTACAAAACAACTAGTTCTCTAAGGAATAACACATGTTCTTTCTACTCCTCCTCCTCAGTCATCCATGTGGTTAGTGTCACTAACAGTAGCTTGGTTACCTATCTCCTATGGTAGTCCTTAACCATGAAATAGTTTTCTCCCTCCTCTATGAACAGCTGGCAGGGTGACCCTCTCAATCTTCTGCTGGTACTACTCCATGAATAAATGAGCAGATGGTGCTCATACAACTATGAAGGTTATCAAATTAACACCTGCCCATAAAGACTCATGTCCTCTGCCTATAATACAGGAGCTGCTAAGAAACTCTTGGATCTGCCATCTGCAGCAAATGGCGATGCACTACATGCAGTAGGGAAAATAGCTCATTTAGAATAATTGTCAGTCTGTTTCTCAAATTCACCACCCCTGAGAAGTTTAGAATTAAATGGCTGAGATCTTTGTCCTAACAATCCATAAAAGTAGGGCTGGGGATCATATCCTCAATAAACATTGGAAATTCCAAAGGCCCCCACTGTTTACAGATATTTGACTCTTCCATAGGAAGCTGAACATATCTCCTGGTGCAAATCTTTACCTGTTGTTGACACGTAAAGAGAGGTCAGGAAAGATTTTAAGGCTTGCCTGGGAGAAAGATATCCATAATGGTTTGCCATTACGATAAAGATATCTAGCAAGGATTGGAATTTTACAGTGCAGTAACCCACACCATATTTTAAAAACTGTTGTAAGATATATTTTTGCAATGTACTAACTGCAAGATGTGCACAAGATATGTAATGAACAAAATGTCCAAAAAAGGCATAAATCGTAACTAACCTTTAGGTGTTGAGATGGTTAGAAAGTTATGAGGGAACAAGAAACTTATGAGATAAGGATAAATATAAGCCAGAAGGAGAAAGTAGATAAGGGTTGGAATGATGAACAAATAAGCATAACAAGAGTATAATTATCCCATGAAATAATGAGGAATAAGACCTAAGTTCCCTCTAAGCTGCACAGTCATGCAGGAGACTATCAAGGGCCACAAAGACAGGGAGAGGCACCTCTCCCCTGCCCCTAGCCTTGGAGCTGCCGTGGTGAGAGAGGGCTGGGGGGCATCCTCTCTCCGCGTCGCAGCCCTGGGGTAGCCTGCACCCCAAAACCCTCATCCCTGCCCCCCACCCCAGAGCCCTCACCCTCAGCCAGAGCCCTCACCCCTGAACTCCAGCCCTCTGCCCCAGCCCTGAGCCCCCATCCACACTCTGAACCCCTCGGTCCCACCCCCGCCACACATCACCTCCATATTGCTGCACATAACAAAATTCATTCCACAAATGGATGTAAAAAAATTAGAGGAAGCATTGAATAAGACCCTTGGTAGGCTGGCCACAGCCTGTCAGACACCATACTGGCAGGGAGGGATAGCTCTGTTGTTTAAGCATTGGCCTCCTAAACCTAGCATTGTGAGTTCAATCCTTGAGGAGGCCATTTAGGGAACTGGGGTAAAAATCTGTCTGGGGATTGGTCCTGCTTTGAGCAGAGGGTTGGACTAGATGACCTCCTGAGGTCCTTTCCAACCCTGATATTCTATGATTCTACACAGAAAGTTTTCCACAGTTGTTGGTAATTCTATGCCTCTTTGTGTATGTGCTGTCTTTACTATTTGATTAATAAATCCCATCAAAGCTGACATATTTGACGCCTATTATTATTAATCAAATATAAATTCAAGAGCACTCTATTAATTCAATATCTAATCACAACTAAAATTCCTATCAATTATTGGTTATTGAATCTAAGCATCCATAGGATAACAGGGAAGGTCCTCTCATGGATCAATGACTGGTTGAAAGATGGGAAGCAAAAGGTAGGAATAAATGTTCAGTTTTCACAAAGGAGAGAGGTTAAATGCAGGGTCCCTCAAGGGTCTGGAACCTCAGCTGTTCAACATATTCATTAATGGTCTGGAAAAGGGAGTGAACAGTGAAGTGGCAAACTTTGCAGGTGATACAAATTTATTGAAGATAATTAAGACCAACACTGAATGTGAAGAGTTACAAAGGGATCTCACAAAACTGGGTGAGTGGGCAATAAAATTGCTGATTAAATTTAACATTAATAATGCAAAGAAATGCACACTTGAGAAAATAATCCCAACTACTCATATATCTAATAATGATTTATAAATTAGCTGTTATTATTTGTGGCAGAGCTCTGACCTTGCTCCCGTGGGTCCTGCACTTCTAGGTGGTTTATGCTAGCCTTAGTGGCTCACTGTGACCCTCCACGTAGCCCTTCTCTCTGTAGGGCCAGGGTTACAGTCTACTGAGCCCTTTTCATCATAGGCCTGCAAGGAGGTTGGTGAGAGAACTCCCACAATCTCTGTTCAGCCTCCTGTCCTGACAGAGACCTGACTTCCCCTTCCAGGAGATGTTCCTGTAATGGTGGGTTGGGGGGAACCCAGGCCCGCCCTCTACTCCGGGTTCCAGCCCAGGGACCCTAATGGTAGCAGTTTTTGGCAGCCTACCTTTCACTGCCAGAGTTGCTACATTTCCCTGGGCCACTTCCCCACAGCTCTCCTGCTTCTCCCTTCTTCACCCTTACCTTAGGGCTCCTTTAACGATGGTTTGAGGGTGTCTTCAGTAACCAGCCACACTTCCTCTCCTCTCCTCTGGCTCCCTGACTCTCCTGCCTGACTGGAGTGAGCCCTTTTTATAGTATCAGTGGGGCCTTAATTAGAGTCAGGTGGTCACATTAACTGAATGGCCTCACCTGACTCTTTACAGGTTAATTAGAGTCAGGTGTTCTCATTAGCCTGGAGCAGCCCCTGCTCTGGTCAGTCAGGGAACAGAAAACTGTTAATCCAGTGGCCAGTATATCTGCCTTCTGCTATTCTGCTGTACCCAACTGTCCTGGGTCTATCACACATTCAAGAAAGAGATCTTGCAGTCACCATGCATAGTTCTCTGAAAACTTCAGCCCAGTGTGCAGCAGAGGTCCAAAAGGCTAACAGAATGTTAGGAACTATTAGGAAAGAGAGAAATAAGACAGAAAATGTCATAATGCCACTATATAAATCCATTGTGCATCCACACCTTGAATACTGCGTCCAGTCCTGGTCACGCCATCTCAAAAAGGATATAGTGAAACTGGAAAAGGTTCAGAAAAGGGCAACAGGGAGTACGGAACATATGAGGAGAGACTAAAAAGATTAGGGCTGTTCAGATTAGAAAAGAGATAACTAGGGGGGATATGCTAGAGGTCTATAAAGTCATGAATGGTGTGGAGAAAGTGAATAGAGAAGTCTTGCTTACCCCTTCACATAACAAAAGATGCAGGGGTCACCCGATGAAATTAATAAGCCTCTGGTTTAAAACAAACAAAATGAAGTATGTCTTCATACAATGCACAGTTAACCTGTGGAACTCATTTCCAGTGGATGTTGTGATGGCCAAAAGTATAAGTGGGTTAAATAAAACTAGATAAGTTCATGGAGGATAGGTCCATCAATGGCTATATTAGACAAGATGGTCAAGGACGCAACCATATGCTCAGGGCAAATCTAAACCTCTGACCACTGGAAGCTGAGAAGGGAAGACAGGGTTGGATCACTCCAACTGCCCTGTTCTGTACACTCCTCCCTGAATTTCTGTTATTGGACCCTATTAGAGACAAGATACTGTACTACAGGGGTTCTCTTGGGGATCGGGACCACTCAGGGGGTCACAAGGTTATTACATGGGTCACGAGCTGTCAGCCTCCACCCCAAACATTTATAATGGTGTTAAATATATTTTAAAGTGTTTTTAATTTATATGGGGGGGGGCACACTCAGAGGCGGCTATACTAGATGGACCATTGGTCTGACCCAGTATATAAATTCTTATATTCTCATGATTATTCACAAATTATTGATAAATGATTATTGATGATCAATATTGCTCACTGGCTTTGACTCCATAATCATATATATTAATACTTTATCTGTAAGACTCTTAAACTCTCACATCCTTAAGTACATATCATATATACATTTCTCCTTATCAGCTTTACTGCCATTGTATAAGGAAAGGATCCACAGAACATTTTATCTTCAGTCACTAGCACATCTCTGGTCTTTAAAAAAAACCCACACACTCACAAAAAAAGCTTGCCAGACACACAATCCCACTCAGTACATTTCCATTCTCTAAAATGTTTATCTGATCTCAGCTGCAGGATTCCCTCCAACACGACATTGCAAAGGGACTATTCCATGTCCCTGGAAGTGCAGATATTCTGTTTTCATGACAATCTGGTAAACATAAAACAATAATTACAAAATAATAAGAATAGTGCTATAGCACTTTCCATTCACAGAATATTAATTCATTTTGAAAACATTAATGTAATTTAGCACAGCAGGGTAAAATTTTCATAAGTGCTTATGTGACTTAGGAGCCTAAATCTCCGGTGGCACTTAGGGTTATAAGTGATCCTGGTGTTTCAGAAATGTTTATCTATAATGCATCTGGAAGTAGGAGTAGGTAAGAATTATTATCATTTTTTTACTGATGAAGAAACTGAAGCAGAAGTATGGTAAGGCCATTTCCCCCCTAAAGCTTGGGTAGGTGTGTATAGCCATTTGTGTACTCCAGGGATTTTCAAAGATGATATTCCGTTGCACCTCTATTTTCAGAGAGCCCAAGAGCTTGAGCACAATTGGGGAATGGGGAGAGGGCATACTCTGGAGAATGGATACTCCACCAGTAGTTCTTGGAAGACTTTTCAGTCTTAATAGTCTGAGGGTGGGGAGTCCCAAAATATTTACACGGAGTTAATTCTCTAACATCTGAATCATTGCAGATGACTCTTGATTGGCTGGTGTATAGCACAAACCTGTAACTATAAAGTAAGCCTCAGCAGACAACCCAGTTACCCTATATGAGTCAGTGAGGTAGTGTGATCTCATTCTTCATGCAAGCACTATTCTGGGAACTGGTTTGGTCACAGGGATTATCTCCTGCAGAAGGGATAATGTGAACAAGAAAGCCATTGAGCCAATATGGTTGCCTTCAGCTCCACGGGCAGAGAGACTGGGACAAAATTCTCAAAGAAGGTGCTCAAAGCTCCTGAATTCTCATTTAGATACTTAAATAAACAGCCTGGTTTTTTTGAAGTGATGAACGCTCAGAAGCTCCCCGCACAGGTTAGAATTTAAGAGCCTAATAACTTTAAGTACCCAGTACTGAAAATCTTGGCACAGGTTTCCACTCACATCTGATGGATGGTGGGTGGGTGAGAAATCTTTTAGCAGCGGTGCTAGCCTGTTTTGTTCCTCTACTTTACCAGTATTAACTCTATTCACAGTAAAATTGCTTAGCAGATGACTTTGTAGAGCACTGGAAGAACTACCCCTGGATTCCAAATGGGGAATGTTCTTCACCTTCAAGCTGACATCAGTACTGGATACTATGGGGCACTACGGCATTTGGTTGATATATGTGGCAGTATAGACCCCGTGTCCCACTGTTTCCATTTATAATCCTCTGCTCTCAGTCTTCGGTGATGGTAGGGCTGGCCTCAGTGGTTGTAGCTTTTCTTTCATTGTCCTGCAACTTCCTTTCACTTAGAAAAGTTGCAATAATTCCACTTCTTATGTGTCATGTAACGTGTCCTTTTTGCATAATAGAGTAAAAATGGACCCCAGATTCTGGTTGATGGTGAATTTTTAATCTGATAGTTTGTGATAAAGGTGAAGAATATCCTTCCTCTATATATTCTCACCTGAGAATGAAATGTAGGGATACACATAGATTGGAAGCCTCTTTGACATTCTTCTACTGCTTGTGCAGACTGATTGATTCTTCTAGCAGTGAAGCTTAGAAGTACCTTTACACTGTGCACTCTGTACAGACATCCTAGAACTTGGCTTTTGGAGAATAAGGATGGATGTGAACTGAGGAAAGAGAACTACCATTTTATTGACCTATTTCTAGTGCTCGATCTCTTCTCAAAGGCTTGTATAATTAGGGGTGCCTGGAAAGAGTGGCTCCCACCTTTACCTTAAAAAAAGGCAGATCTGATGGGCTATATGACTGGCTTGAATAGCATTAGTCAAACAAGCTATATACTAGTTTGTAGCATACTGAACTGATGAGACATAGCCTTGCCTTCCTAGATAGTAAATGAGGAGATTATTTATCAAACTGTCATTTTGCCTGCTAAGGAGGTGTTCTAGTGTCTCCACAGAATGAGAGATGAATCTGAATCAACACGTCAAATCTGAACATTCATAAATTTTGGGTCTCGGGTTCTATAGCTAAATGGTGTGTTGCATCCTTTACCTGCTTTGTTTTGCAGTTCACATATATCTATGCATAGACTTCAATACAGAGTATTTGATGAGTACTGGAAGTATAATCTTCATGCAGGGTAGTACTTGAACCATCTATGATAGAGACAAATTCTGGAAAAATAGGACTTTATCCAATTCTTGTCAGAAATGCCATCCAGGTTTAAACTTTCCTGAGGCAAAAAAGGTCTGTAAACAATCTTAGAAGAGCTTTGGCATCATCTTTCAACCTGCTTTTTAATGTCTTGTGTAACTCCGATGATTTAGGCTTGAAACCATAGCCTGTGCAGGATTGGACTATGACAGTACTTGGAAAAGACACCTGCAAGAAATTTAGAGGAAGTGATGGCAATTGCTACAGTAGAAGGCGCTCTTTCTTCTGAGTCAAAGTGAACCCATGGTCTGAAAGGGAGCCCAGAGTGGAAAAGGGAATGCCTCTGCCAAATCTTTCCTAATGAAGAATGAAATGAATGTCTACAAAGATTATTGTGAAACCAAGCCAAAACAAGTGTTTCACCAGCTGGTTTGATCCATTTTACAGGGAATAACTGGGATACTAAAGTATCTAATTACAAGTGTCTATTGAAATTCTTTCCAGATTGGTACCCATGTCAGGACTTAAACACAAGCAGCCACTCGGTGCCCTGCATACTCTGCAATCTTTTCATCATACACACCAGCCTTATGTCACATTTCAGTAGCAGAATAAACACATGGCCCGATTTTCTGTCCTTCTCCCTGCCCCCTACCTGTTAGTAGCTTGCAGACCCACAAATCCAAAGGTTGATGGTACAGCAGTATATTTACAGTTTCTGCACAGATCTCAGTCTATGTCCCTTTTGACATGTGAAGCTTTAATTCCTTTGCTATGTTCTATTTTCAGTAGCCACTTATTCCTCTTTGATGAAATAAAATGTTGCAATGTGACCTTTCTATGTTTTATGAGTCTGGTAGGTGTCTTCCTTTATGGGAAAAGAGGTCTTAGAAAATAAAATTCTTATTAATTTACAGTAGCACCCATTAAGAGTTAGGTGCTTTCCAAATACTTAAAGAGAGCTCTTTCTGTTTCAAGAAGCTTATGTTCTAAGGCAGTGTTTCCCAAACTTGGGACGCCGCTTGTGTAGGGAAAGCCCCCGGCGGGCTGGGCCAGTTTGTTTACCTGCTGCGTCCGCAGGTTTGTCCGATCGCGGCTCCCACTGGTCACGGTTCTCTGCTCCAGGCCAATGGGAGCTGCTGGAAGCAGCGTGGGCAGAGGGATGAACTGGCCTTGCAAACATTTTATCTCTTTAAAAGGGTGTTCATTTAAATTATGTTAGGCATATTAGAAATGACATGTTCTTACTGTTGTACTGATTAAGAGTTGAACACCATTGCCAGATGTTTTGCTGCCCTTATCACCTACTCTCTGTAGGCAAGACATTGTGGGGACTGATTTAAAACGCACTGAAGTCAATCAGAGGACTCCCATTAATGTCAGTGGACTTTGGATCAGGCCCTGTGTTTGACAGGATCTTCCTCCAGCAACAGTTCCTGAATAACACCATAGCATAGCTGACTACTCGATTGCTGGCATCCAGTCCCTCTTTCCCCAGTATCCTGGGCAGGTGCATAATTTTAAGCATCAAAGAGAATGGAGTATTTTCAGCTAATTCATCCCTGTCTAAAGCAGTTGTAAAGCATAAATATATATGGAAACAGTTCCCAAAAGATGACTATTTTTTTTAACCCCCGCTTCTCAGGAGCTACAAAGTAATCCGGCATTCACCTTTCTTCCCATGGTGATCCATTTTACTTTGTATTTTGACCAAAGGTGTATGCTCCAAGGAATGTGACTTGGTGCTCCCATTGTGTTCTTTTGAGCTCCTGCTATCCTGGGGTATGACGGACCAGCTTAGGACCCTGCAATCTGCTCCCTTTAGTTGTAGAAAAATTACATTTCTGGGCTGGCTCACTCAAAGGTAAAAATTCTTAAAGCAAATTGGGTTACACAAACTTTCTCAAACTTTCTATAAATAAGTCCAAAGAAAAGACAAGGTAATTTGTCTTTGCACTTGACAGGCACTGATATTTTATAACTGGCAGAAGCTAAAGTGAGCACCATTTGATTTGCATTATGAGCGACATTCTTTCTGGAGCTTACAAATGCATTTCAATGGAAGTGCTTTGAACTCAACAATACATTCATTAAGAAAAGAGTTTTCTGATTAGACAGTGGAGCAAATAGCTCTCTTTCCCCCCATTTTACAAACAGAGCTGTTTTACATAAGCAATAATACAGAGCAGGATGTGGATTTATTCTGCTGCCACATTTCATGATGTGGCTGCAGCATAAAAGGTCTTTCAGCACTGAAGAAGTATGAATGGATATGTAACACTATTACTGCATGCCTTCAAGTGGATTGTATACAAGAAACAATTATTATATGGGTTTGGCTAATGGTTCTTACCAGTGCACCTATGTTTCAATCACATGATTCAAGTACTTTTTCTATCCAACCTGATTGCTGTCACTCCAAGTTATTTCATGGAATTACATTTGGTGGCAGGTTTGAATCTATTAATATTACCCTTTATGCCTGGTTTGAGGGACCCCTAGACAGTAGCCCTCCTCAAACATTTCATTGAGAGAGATCCAGTTTTTAAAAGGCAATACCCAGTGTTTGCTATTCCTTTCAAACACACAAGCCCTCTGCTGCGGGTACTGATCTTACAGGGCAGGCCATTAGCTGCGACAGCTGAAGATGTTTTGTATTCCCTCAAAAAAAAATTGGCAAAAATGTTTTTAAAATAATTTTTGTTGAAATTTTTCTTCAAAAATTTCTTCTTGGGAAAAAATGAAACCCCTCAAATTGAAAAAAAGTTTTTGTTTTCAGAAACCAAATATTGACAACTTTTTTTCAGGTTTTGGATAATTGTTATTGTTGTTTTGGTTGCCAAAAGTCAAAACTTGTTTTCCCCCAATTTTTGGTAACTGAAATAAATGTTTAGTTTTTTAAACCAAAAACCTGAAAAATTGAATCAAAACAGACATTTCCCTGAGAAATTTCCATTTTTACAAAAAAGCCATTTTTCATCCCAGGAAAAGAAAAGTTGAGAATGAAAGATTTTGAGTTAGGGCTCAGTTTGCCTGTGACTGTCTTCTGAAGGCCCACCTGGGAGTAACTGACTGCCCCAAGTAGCAGCTTAATGGTATAATTGGTAAATGAGCATCTGGACCTAATAAAAAGTTAACAGAGCTCAGTTAGGGTAGGTACTTCCAGGGAGAAAATGCTTCTGCAAAGAAGGGGCTCACACAGAAAAGATCAATCCCAGAGAGAAAGTTCTCCTAGCAAAGGGACAGGAGTAGCCTAGGAGAAGGAACTAGGTGAGGGACCTCCTGGATAGCTACAAGGGACTTACTTGGCAAAGAGTGATGCACTGCTTCAGGGGGAAGAGTGGGACAGAGGCCTTGATTCCAGACAGTGAATGCAGCATGGGAGTGCTCCATAGGTAAAGGGCCAAGATATAAGACTGACTAACCCAGAGGTGGAAGATTTTCCTGGAGAGTAGCTGAAGAAAGGATTCTCTTGTACATTGTGTTTGTTTATTGTTAAAAAAGACCCTTCAAAGGGGGCGCTCTTGAGTATCTGAAGGCCTGCTTGGACTTATTCATTCCCCAGGTGGCGGGAAACCAAGGCTGGGTTCACTCACAGCACTGCACCTGGGGATGCAAGGGGATAGCTGTGCCATAATGGGGAGAGATCAGCCAGCCAGTGTTATTCAGAAAGGCATTCAGACCCCAGACAGCAATGGATAAGAACAAAGAATTTTCCTGCATTTGTGTCTGGATATTAGTCACTCTGAATCCTTAACTGGACATTACTAGCTGTACCCTGGGTACTGTACCTACATCATTGGTGTTTTCTTGGTTATTAGCAACTTTTAATTGCCATTCTTTTCTCTTTCTTTGTTTTCACTGCATGTGTGTGCTCATATTGGGGAGTTCTTTTTCCTCATTGGGCAATTCTGAGACATCATCTTCGTGGACACCGGCTTCTATTTAATGCATGGTCCTTGACTTCAATGGGCACAGGATCAGCCCCATAAGGCCACAATGTTGGTGGAGAAAGGAGGCGAGGAGCTTTCTTGTCTTCACACACTGCCTAGGTAAGAAGTAGGCACCATTGTAGTCCCAGCACATAGTGGAGCACCGGGACTGCTCCCTTGCAGTATCCATCGGGTAGTGAGCAGGACTTTGGTTTCTATTTTTAATTAATCTGCCTACAGGCTTGTAGTGGAGTGGTCACCCGCTCCTGCCCTGAAGGGCTTGAAAGCAGCCCTGGAGAGTGCTGCAGCTCTGAAAGCTGGGCTGATTGGGAAAGTAGCCACAGCTGTAGCTGGCTTAATAAGGACCCAGCTGGCCCTTGTAAAAGGGCAGTGGGCCAGGAGCAAGTGGAGTCTCTCTCTCTCTCTGTTCAAAGAGAGAGAAGGGCCTGGCTGCAGGAAGCTTAACCAAGTGCCTAGAGTGGAGCAGGGCTGGGGAAAGGCCAAGGGAGCTCCGGCCTAGGAAAGTCCCAGGCTGCAGGCCTAGGGGAAGGCCAACGGGGCACTTGGGTTGCAGAAGGCAGCAGGTCCAGACCTCTCTTGTCTGTGATGAGTGGCTGATACACTGCAGTCTGGCCCAGTGAACAGGGGATAAGTCGGGAGTGGCAGTAGCCAAGACTGAGATGAGGTGGGGATAGAGGGTGGGGGTTCACCTGGGAGGGGAGACCCTGAGATTGGGGGTTACTGCCAGAGGGGCAGCACTCCAGAGAAAGGTGCACCGGGGTCCTGGGAGGGACATGGGGCCAGCAGTAAGGTGAATCACCAGCCTGCAGAGGGCACTCTGATGGCTGGAGAGCTAATTCCCAAGATGACCAGCAGGAAGTGCCGCAGGGGTGAGTCCCACATTGCTACAAGGCGGCTTTACCCCTTGCTCTTGTCATACTGTGAGGCTATGCTACACCAGCCAGCTCAGGGTTAAATACAATTGTTCCGGGCTCAAGCAACCTCTCTCTGACCCACCTGCCAGATGTGTCAGGCCTGGAAGGAAGATGAGTTCTTTGAAGGGGTCAACAAACATGTGGACAAGGGGGATCCAGTGGACATAGTGTACTTAGATCGCCAGAAAGCTTTTGACAAGGTCCCTCACCAAAGGCTCTTACGTAAATTAAGCTGTCATGGGATAAAAGGGAAGGTTCTTTCATGGATTGAGAACTGGTTAAAAGACAGGGAACAAAGGGTAGGAATTAATGGTAAATTCTCAGAATGGAGAGGGGTAACTAGTGGTGTTCCCCAAGGGTCAGTCCAAGGACCAATCCTATTCAATTTATTCATAAATGATCTGGAGAAAGGGGTAAACAGTGAGGTGGCAAAGTTTGCAGATGATACTAAACTACTCAAGATAGTTAAGACCAAAGCAGATTGTGAAGAACTTCAAAAAGATCTCACAAAACTAAGTGATTGGGCAACAAAATGGCAAATGAAATTTAATGTGGATAAATGTAAAGTAATGCACATTGGAAAAAATAATCCCAACTATACATACAATATGATGGGGGCTAATTTAGCTACAACGAGTCAGGAAAAAGATCTTGGAGTCATTGTGGATAGTTCTCTGAAGATGTCCACGCAGTGTGCAGAGGCGGTCAAAAAAGCAAATAGGATGTTAGGAATCATTAAAAAGGGGATAGAGAATAAGACTGAGAATATAGTATTGCCCTTATATAAATCCATGGTACGCCCACATCTCGGATACTGTGTACAGATGTGGTCTCCTCACCTCAAAAAAGATATTCTAGCACTAGAAAAGGTTCAGAAAAGGGCAACTAAAATGATTAGGGGTTTGGAGAGGGTCCCATATGAGGAAAGATTAAAGAGGCTAGGTCTCTTCAGCTTAGAAAAGAGGAGACTAAGGGGGGATATGATAGAGGTATTTAAAACCATGCGTGATGTTGAGAAATTGGATAAGGAAAAGTTATTTACTTATTCCCATAATACAAGAACTAGGGGTCACCAAATGAAATTAATAGGCAGCAGGTTTAAAACAAATAAAAGGAAGTTCTTCACACAGCGCACAGTCAACTTGTGGAACTCCTTACCTGAGGAGGTTATGAAGGCTAGGACTATAACAGTGTTTAAAAGAGAACTGGATAAATTCATGGTGGTGAAGTCCATAAATGGCTATTAGCCAGGATGGATAAAGAATGGTGTCCCTAGCCTCTGTTTGTCAAAGGATGGAGATGGATGGCAGGAGAGAGATCACTTGATCATTGCCTGTTAGGTTCACTCCTTCTGGGGCACCTGGCATTGGCCACTGTTGGTAGACAGATACTGGGCTAGATGGACCTTTGGTCTGACTTGGTACGGCCGTTCTTATGTTCTTATGAAAAAGGGAGAAAAACATCTCAGCTATTGGCAGACCTGGGAGGAGAGCAGACCTTCACTTCTTAGCACTTGGAGAAGGTCTGGCTGAAGACCGGAACGGCTTGAAATACCGCTGCCTATTGAAGACCCCTTTGAGGGGACGGAGGGCCCAGTATTGAGTCATTACTTTGGAACTAGCAGCTGCCAGACTGGGCTATGGCCTACCGAAGATTCTCTGAAGGAAGAGAATTCTGCCAAGACCTTGTGTTAGTACATTTGCATTTGGCTTTGGTAGCCCTGAAAGGGATGGACTCCCATGGACTCAGTTGCATAGCTGAGTCTCCCACAACCAGACCTGTGCTGTTGACCACCTGGCTACTGAAGAATAAAGGCTAGGTGAGTTCAGTGCCCTGTCATGACCCTTCCGGGCACCCTGGGAGACCGACTCCCTGACAGTACTGTATAGCATACGTGCCCCGTGTGTGTGGAATTGTGCAAAAAGATCTACTTTCTAACAGAGACATAGTCCTCAGTTTGTTACATTTATACCAATAAGGGCTGGTGTTTTGCAACTTATTTATTTCTGTACTTACAAAGAACCCTTTCTTTTTCTTACAAGGAAGCTTTGTTCTGCACAGGGCTGCCCAGAGGATTCCGGGGGCCCGGGGTCTTCGGCGGCGGGGGCCCTTCCGTTCCGGGACCCGCCGCCAAAGTGCCCCGAAGACCCGCGGCGGGAGCCCCCCGCCGCCGAATTACCGCCGAAGCGGGACCCGCCGCCGAAGCGCAGCCCGGTCTTCAGCGGTAATTCGGTGGCGGGGGGGGTCCCCGCCGCGGGCCTTCGGAGCACTTAGGCAGTGCGTCTCAGAACAGAAGGGGCCCCCCGCCGCCGACGCCGGGGCGGCGCTTGGGCGGCGGCGGCGGGTCCCGGTTCCTACCCCCGGCCCGGCCCAGGCCCGGCCCCGGCGGGTCCCGCTTCCCACCCCCGGCCCGGCCCGGGCCCGGCCCCGGCGGGTCCCACTTCCCACCCCCGGCCCGGCCCAGGCCCGGCCCCGGCGGGTCCCACTTCCCACCCCCGGCCCGGCCCCGGCCCCGGCGGGTCCCGCTTCCCGGCCTCGGCCTCTTACCCGAGCGCGTCTCCGGCGGGGCCTGAGCTTCGTCCCGCTCAGAGCCGCGTGGTGAGGGGGCGGGGCTGTGAGCTCCACGCCGAGCGGAGGCAGCTGCCTCGCCCCCTCCCCACACCGATAGGAGCGGGGCGGGGCTCAGGGGCTCGGCCGGAGACTCGGCGCTTCATGCGCCGAGGCTCCAGGAGAGGGGCGGAGGCGGGAGCCTCCGCTCTTCTCTTGGGGGCCCCTGCGGAGCCCGGGGCCTGGGGCAAATTGCCCCCTTTGCCCCCCCCCCTCTGGGCGGCCCTGTGCACATGAGTAAGGGTTTGTAGGACTGTGCCCTAAAATTCAACACAAACTGTACTGGTGGCATGGTTGTTTGTATTGATGGAAACTAACCAGCTCAAATGATTGTGGGTTTTGGGTGAGGCAGAGTGTGACATAGGACCAGATAATGTCATCCTGCAGGAAGACTCATGAAAAGGGTCTGAGGGGAGGAAAACGTTATGAAATTCCCTTCATTGAGTTTCCTCCAGGTTCTTCTGTCAGAGGGCAGTGACTGTATACCCCACCCCCTACACACACACATCCTCACCCCCTGGAAGAAGTAGGAAGTTCTTCCCCCAAGCCGCAGCCAAGATCCATGCAGATCTTGGGGACACAGGAGGTCCTGCCTCCCTTTCACCTGAAACTGTCTCATGGCTTCCTGTCAGATCATCTTTTTCAGATGTGAACAGGCTCTAGAAGCATGAGCTCAAGCAGATCATTGCAGTTGTGTTGCTGGATGCTTAGTTGAAGGCCTTTTATTTGCAAGCTGGCTGACAGCAAGCACTGAAAATTTGGGCTGGTTGACCTTCTGACTGGTCAACTGACCAATGGTCCAAGTAGCAATACCCACAACAATTAGAGTTGGTTGGGAAAATGGAATTTTCATCCTTCAAGAAGTGTCAATACTTAGAAATTACTTTTCATTTAGAATCAAATGGAAAGTCAAAACATTGAAAAATCAAAGTAAAAAAAAAAAAAAGGTCAGTTTCAACAAAACCACATTTTCTAATTGGAATACTTTTCATGCAAAAAATATATATAAAAGAGAAATCAACCAACTCTAATAAATAATAATAAATAATAATAATAATAATTAGTTCTTAAATAGAATTTTTCATTGTCAAATCACGGTACAATTCTCACCACACATTTATGAGGTAGGCATGAATTGTTATCACCATTTTATAGATGGGCCTTAAGTGAGGCTATGTCTACACAATATCATTTACAGTTCCTAGCTGCACTGATGGCCCAGCTGTTCTCCCATGGCTTAATAGCTCCTTCCTCATGAAAAGTGACAGCTATGTCAGTGAAGCTCTTCCG
Source organism: Mauremys mutica (assembly GCF_020497125.1). Lineage (NCBI taxonomy): Eukaryota > Metazoa > Chordata > Testudines > Geoemydidae > Mauremys > Mauremys mutica. The sequence continues at coordinate 106,441,292 of NC_059072.1, read as the reverse complement.
CAGACATAACGCTGTCTACACCGGCCTTTAGGTCAGTATAATTTACGTCGCTCAGGGGTGTGGATTATTCACACTCCTAAGCAACATGTGCTATACCAGAGTAATTTGTAATTTGTCAAATCCCACACAGTAAATCAGTAACCATCTGGGGTTACATCACAGGAATTTCTGGCTCCTGGCCCTTTGTTCAATCTGCTACACTACACTGCCTCTCCAAAACGAATTGGCGTGTTCAACCCTAATGGAAGATTTTAGAGATGGGGTAGAAATTCAGTATTTGACCCAACAGTCTTTAAATGGAACTCTTTGACAGAATCCACACATTGTGGTCACATTCAAAATTACAGTTCTTTTGGACAAGTTGTGTGAGGTACCAGTGAAATTCCAAGGGTAAAAGGAGGATTTAAGTGAAATTAATAAACTCAGCATTGCAAGAACACCCTCAAAGTGGTTCACAGCTGCGGTATTACTTGAGAAATAATTGTTACTTCGGTGGTGGAGAGAAGCTTTCTCGCATCTGTGTATCGGTATCTTTCATGGATGGTGTGACAATGTGTGAGACAATTATTTATAGACTATATGAAAAACCTGATCTGTTCACCAACATTTGGGCTGAATCCAATGTTATACAAGGCACTGGTGTGACCTTATCTGGCATCCTGTGTGCAGTTCTGGTCTCCTATGTTTAAGAAAAATGAATTCAAACTGGAACAGGTGCAGAGAAGGGCTACTAGGATGAGCCGAGGAATGGAAAACCTTCTCTTATGAAAGGAGACTCAAAGAGCTTGGCTTGTTTAGCCTAACAACAGCAACAACAACAACAAAAGCTGAGGGGATATATGATTGCTCATACCTGGGCTTTATGATCTGCATTGTCCTAGAACAGTAGTTCTCAAACTAGGGCCACCGCTTGTTCAGGGAAAGCCCCTGGGAGGCCGGTTTGTTTACCTGCTGCATCCGCAGGTTTGGCTGATCGGGGCTCCCACTGGCCGCAGTTTGCCACTCCAGGCCAATGGGGGCTGCAGGAAGGGTGGCCAGCATGTCCCTCGGCCGGCGCTGCTTCCTGCAGCCTCCATTGGCCTGGAGCGGCGAACCGCGGCCAGTGGGAGCCCCGATCGGCTGAACATGAGGATGCGGCAGGTAAATAAACCAGCCCAGCCTCCCAGGGGCTTTCCCTGAACAAGCGGCGGCCCTAGTTTGAGAATCACTGTCCTAGAATACAACCGCCATTGTTATGGGGGGGGATCATAGATCAAAGTTCTATCTTCATAGTAGCTGGGATTTGAGCTATTACTCCTTTTTGGTTCTTTTTCTACACCCTCAGCAAGCAGAACTTCAAAAGAGAGTCATGGGAGGAGGTGGACTCATGACCATACACTATTTTTGCACCAGCCTGCAGAATGGGACTGGCAGATTGTGGGGGATAAGCTGTTCCTTCCTTTCCCTGTACAGAAGCAGCAACACCAGAGAGATTGCGTCTCTGAAAGGTGCATTTTCTCTGGTGTTCCCTCTGAGGCCGGGTGGCTCATGATCAGGGCATTAAAGACACAGTTTAATCCTATTCTTGAATTCCATCTCCTCTTTTGTCTCTCCTTCCTTCACATGCTCATCCTACACCATTACTGGCATGGTGTTTACTCCTTGCTAACGTGTTACAATCATCCACAAGACATTGCTAGGTAACAGTATCCTGTCTATCAGGTACCTGATCATTCTATTACCGTAAACCGGTCTAAAAACTAACGATGTCATACTTTTTGTTGGCAGAGTGTTGCCTTCATCAATCCCCAGCTCAGAGAGTTCTGTAAATGGAACTCCAGGAAAGCCACATGAGATAGCACTTGCTCCTTCTTCTGCAGCTGAATTTCTCTCTTAATTAAAAGCAATTCTTTTTCTAGTTCACCTCTGGACTCAGAGGTTAGTAGAAGATCACCATCCCCACTTGCAGGATCACAGGCCAAGCTTAGACATCTAATGGGAATGAAAATCCCATGGAGCCTTATCAGCAGTTGTCAGCTATACAGAGGTCAGAAGGTTACTGTCAATGAATTAACTGCGGGTAGAGCTTAACTGACCATAGGGACATCTAATCCAGGTTAAAAATAAAAACCCTGACGTTCCAATGATAGAATTTTGACAGCTAACAACCTCAAATGGTGATCCCTGAATAAGTAGGTACAAGTAATGTTTTCCATACATCAGGAAGTGTCTGATAGCATTCACACCTCCTTCTGCACTAATTTAAATGACACGTTGCTCTAGCACATCACTATTGTGCAGAACCAGGGCCGCCCAGAGGGGGGGCAAAGGGGGCAATTTGCCCCAGGCCCCGGGCTCCGCAGGGGCCCCCAAGAGAAGAGCGGAGGCTCCCGCCTCCGCCCCTCTCCTGGAGCCTCGGCGCATGAAGCGCCGAGTCTCCGGCCGAGCCCCTGAGCCCCGCCCCGCTCCTATCGGCGTGGGGAGGGGGCGGGGCAGCTGCCTCCGCTCGGCGTGGAGCTCACAGCCCTGCCCCCTCACCACGCGGCTCTGAGCGGGACGAAGCTCAGGCCCCGCCGGAGACGCACTCGGGTAAGAGGCCGAGGCCGGGAAGCGGGACCCGCCGGGCCGGGGGTGGGAAGCGGGACCCGCCGGGGCCGGGCCCGGGCCGGGCCGGGGGTGGGAAGCGGGACCCGCCGGGGCCGGGCCTGGGCCGGGCCGGGGGTGGGAAGCGGGACCCGCTGCCGCCGCCGAAGCGCAGCCCGGACTTCGGCGGCGGGGGGCCCCTTCTGTTCCGGGACCCGCCGCCTAAGTGCTCCGAAGGCCCGCGGCGGGGACCCCCCCCGCCACCGAATTACTGCCGAAGACCGGGCTGCGCTTCGGCGGCGGGTCCCGCTTCGGCGGTAATTCGGCGGCGGGGGGCTCCCGCCGCGGGTCTTCGGGGCACTTTGGCGGCGGGTCCCGGAATGGAAGGGCCCCCCGCCGCCGAAGACCCCGGGTCCCCGGAATCCTCTGGGCGGCCCTGCATGTGCATAATCCATATTGAAGACTAGGATTTGCAGGATCATGCCCTTAATTTGATTGAGATCTGATTGGGAACTGAGATGCCTGAAGAATAGGCTGGAGAACTTGTTCCTCATTTGTGATATAATTATATTTGAGATTTCCTGAAACGGTGCCCTAGGTAGCAGGTTGGAAAGTACCGCTGAGATCAAATGGGGGAAAATGCCAGATATTTCTCCCAATGTAGCTACCATTGGGAAAGTGCACTGGAAATGAGCAAAGGATATAAATGGATCATGTGTGCGTACAAAGTAAGCTAGAATTTTGATACCCACCTCTTGCCATGCTTGCCAGTTAGTGATAGACATGAGCTATGTCTGGGGCTGATTTGTCAAAATCTAATTGATGTTTTTAGTTTTGCAAAAGTCAAAAACAAAGGCCTGATTATCCTCTCATTCCACTGACTTTGAGCAGAGATGGTCAAATTTTTTTCTCAGTTTGATTTTGCATTGTAAATCCACACTGGAATTTTGATTGTGAAATAAAAGGGGGCAGAGGATTTTTTTTTTAATCGGGATTTTCCCCCCATTTATCAACCAGTTCTAACTCCAAAACATGTCTTCTGATTTACATTGATGTAAGTGAGGGCAAAATCAGGTTCCCAGAATGATTTAGTTCTAGGTTCTCTTTTCACCAAATTTTCTGGAGGGTTCAGATAAAATGGGTCTGATATTGACCCATCTCCGGTACATGTAGTTTAACTAGATGTGTTAAACAAATAAAAAGCCCACAACCATCATTCCCTCACAAAGATAATTGCTTTTGTCTGGTTTTCAAACAAGGCGTTTTATGATACAATGTAGACATTCCCTCCAAAAATAGTATCAGAGGGGTAGCCGTGTTAGTCTGGTTCTGTAGAAGCAGCAAAGAATCCTGTGGCACCTTATAGACTAACAGACGTTTTGCAGCATGAGCTTTCGTGGGTGAATACCCACTTCTTCGGATGCAAGGAAGTGGGTATTCACCCACGAAAATATTCATCCTTAAAGTGGCTGAAAGTCTCTGCAATGGAGTATATAAATCTCAAACTGGGATAGAGTTCAGGAGCAGTTCTGGGTCCAAGCACCTCTGCCCCAAAGCACCTGCATAGCCTGCTCTAGCTTGAGGAGGAGTTTAAAAGAGCCAGACTGCTCAGTAAGCAGGGGGCAGGGAGGATAGGGGGATGGACTTATACTGAAAAGTCCTGAGTGAGGGTACAGTGTGGGAGCTCTTGATATAGGAAAGAGGGCAGGGAGTCCACAAGCAGCAGCTTCCCCAGGTCCCAGCAGAGGGGCTAGGTGAACTTTTATGTACTAAGGAACCCTTCACTTGCATTGTTTGTGAGACTGTGACCATGAAGTAAGTGGTAGGAAGTAGCCCAGGGAGGCAGCTTTGAAGTACTGCTGGATGTTTGATATTCCTGCCATTCCTAGGGTCCTGGGTCAGAGTTCAGTGGAGAGAGAGGGCCTGAGCTCCCCTACCACCCACTCTCCCATGAAGGGGGAACAAACTCTTTCCTTCTCCCCTCCCCGGGAGATAAGAGAGGATGGAGACATTGTAAACCCTGAGGCAAAGGTGTGCAGCCACAGGAGCCTGGAGGTGGACTGAAGACTCTTCCTTTTGTGGGGACACTGGAAATACATATTTTGGTGGACTCTGTTACACCGCAAAGGGGCAGACTCAACTGATGACCTGGCTGGTGGTCTGAGTCACTACCTAATGCAAGAGGGACTGCCCCAGTGCTGGAGTGACTGTGAGCAAAGGATGCTGGAGATGGTGAAGAACTGGGACCCAGTGACCTAACTGCTAGGAAGCACCACTAGTAAACCCAGCCCCATTACAGAATCCAAACTCTGATATTCATCTCCTAAGTATGATTAATACAGCACAGTATTGTCAGTCTCCTGCAAGGTGTCTGAAATTTTGGTCATGGTGAATGCTGACAGAAGAAATGGACTAGGAGCTTTCTTTCTCAAAAATTATCATAATAACCACAGTCAAGTGGTCACTACTTTGCAGCTAAGAGGCACATATGTTTTTATCTGATCTGATGCAAAGTCTGTCTGAGTTTCCTTCAAAGCTAAAATCTCAGGTAGATTCTGTGCTTCATTTTTTAGCACAAGGAAAACAATTCCACAATTTCTCTTGTCAGAATACACCAGCACTGATAGTTTAAAAAAAAATCTGGGATTTGGAGGAGACAGAGTTTAACAGTACTAGTCTGGGATAAGCCATCATCTGCATCTTTAGAGAAGGAATGTAATAGGCTACTATTCTTATTTGGCAGCATTGTACATCCAGTTTGCAGTTGCTGATACAAATCCTCAGCTGGTGTATACTGATATTGCTTAACTGGTTTTTGTGGAGCAAAATCAATTTTACACCTGCTTTGTAGGTGTAAAATCAGAGCCTGTGTTGACTCTTGACAGTGTCAGGACCTACCTACTCTAGAACAAGCTTTTACTTTTATCACTGGTTAGTGGTGGAACGAAAGGACTGAGTCATTCCAATTGCTGCCTTCTATGAAAGGAAGGAAAAGAGTATGCTACCTTTTCTGAGCCTTAATTGCAGTGTGTTTCACCTGATTTACTGCCTCTAGCTGGATCTCCTAATTGCTAAAAATGTTTTAATCATTATATACTGGTAAAGTGAACATAATATTATGACAACATTTTCCAATACAATGAATAGCAGCTGAACAGTACAAGCACTGTACTGAACAAATGCTTGCAATGACTGTGTTCCTTTCAACATTCAGACCTGTCCTTTAAACCACAACTAGCTCAGGAGATTTCCTCTTTGCCAGCTGCAGTTCTTTGCTTCTTGTAAGTGATCAGGTACTGTCCTTCAACTCACTTCACTAGCTGATTAATTCTGTCCATTGTGTCTCTGAGTCACATAACCCAGGAAAACAAGAAGCACCCACAACCACCAATTTTGCCATTTTGGAAGTGAAAATACAGTTGCAGTGAGGGGCTGCTCTCTTATGTCCTGCAGCAGTGTGTTAAAATCCTTAGATAAATACAAAGAAAATATCCATGTACACCCTTAAGAGGAAATTACAGGATATACCACAAAGTGCCACCAGGGTGTATCTTGCTGCACTGGAGGTGACAAAGGATATGATAGATCTGACCACTGCAACATAATTCATACTTCACAAACTTTGTGACTGATTTAAAGGCCCATCAGATCTTTCCTTAATTAGATACCAGGAGACTTTATTCAGATATAATCAGCATTCTGTCACCACCATTGGGCACAGATGTAAAGTCCACACATTTTATAGAAATCTGATCTCTTAATTAGCTAGACAAAGTGGTATAATTTATTACAGCAAAGGGATTAAGTGGTTTAGTGACTAAATTCTACTCTATGGAGGAGGATCTATGCATAGATCTCTGGCTGCAAATAGGACAGCACAAATCAAGCAAAATGTAGGCCTGTCTATAATGCAGATTTTGCTCAGTTAAACCAGCTATGAGAATGGTTTCTAGAATTGTACTGTTCAAATGCTTGATAAGTGTTCAGCCAGCTAGCATCAGATCTAGGAGCTAAATTGAAGTGTTCTGTGGATAGTTCAGATTCCTCTTCCAACTGCCTAACACCAAATTGGTTCGTTACTCTATAAGCTATATGCACAGTACATAGAATATCATTCTAACTAGCACTGACATTATCTGAAGCACATTTTATACTTGTATGTGAACTAGAAGACCAGAGTCAAAACAGATAATCTGAACGTTAGTTCCATGGCAGATTTTTCTGGACAGTATTTTACAAAGCCATCAGTGAGTCATTTTCAGTGTCAGCAAGTGTTTGTTCCAATGAGAAGCATTACGGGTTGCAGTATCATTTTGGCATGGCTGTCAGTGAAGTGGAAAACCATGTCATGCATCTCCATTGTTTTGTTATGGCTTGTCCTAAACTGGTGAGGGGGGGACAGAGTCCTGGCCCTACCTCCTTACCCCTCTGGAGAGAGGGGTTTCTGAACTCCCCCAAAGGATAGGTTCCTAGCTCTTGAGTGACAAGGAGAAGTCTCTCTCTCTCTCTCTCTCTCTCTCTCTCTTTGCTTCTCTGTACATTTTCACAAGGACCCAGCCATAATCTAGCCCCAAGTGCCTAGTAATCATAAAACACCTTACTGAGAATCTAGAGCAAACAATGGGGGAAGGGGGGCAACTTTTTAAAGAGAGACAATATCTCAGAGGGAGGGAAGGAGACAGAGCTCCAGAAGGAGAGGGAGCCAATGAAGTGAATGATTGCTGGGGTGAAATCCCGGCCCCAATGAAGTCGATGGCAAATGGCTGGGTCTCTGAAAACATCCACTCAATGTGCAGTGACAGTCAAAAGATTGAACACAACGTTAGGAACTGTGCAGAAAGGGATAGATAATAAATCAGAAAATATCATAAAGCCATTATATAAATGTATGGTACACCCACACCTTGAGTCCTGCATGCAGTTCTGGTCACCCCATTTCCAAAAATATATACAGAGAAGGGCAACAAAAATGATTCAGGGAATGGAACAGCTTCCATACAAGGTGAGACTAAAAAGACTGAGACTGTTTAGTTTAGAAAAGAAACAACGGGGGAGTTGGGGTATGATAGAGCCCTATAAAATCAGGAATGGTGTGGAGAAAGTGAATAGGAAGTGTTATTTACCTTTTCACCTAACAAAAGTACTAGGGGTAACCCAATGACATTAATGGCAAGATTAAAACAAAGAAAAGGAAGTACTTCTTCACACAATGCACAATCTGCCTGTGGAATTAATTGTCAGGGGATGTTGTGGAGGCCAAAAGTATGAGTTCAGAAAAGAATTATATACGCTCATGGAGGATAGGTCTATTAGCCACGATGGTCAGAGATGCAACTCCATGCTCAGGGTATACCTAAATCTCCAACTACTAGAAATTAGGACTGGATGACTGCGGATGGATCATTCAGTATTTGCCTTGTTCTGTTCATTTCCTCTGAAGCAAGCTGTTTTTATGTTGTTATATGTCCCATTGACCAAACTGGGGCCAGGATTACCATTTTAGTGTTCAAAGCCAGTAAGAAGAAAACTCATCATATTCATCCCAGTAGATTTTGATTTAAAGAGGCCAATTTAGTTTTCTTTTCAATGTGCATCTGAATGTACTCATGCTGGTAGATGATTCTTATCTTTTGAAATTTCATAGTAATCATCTGATGAAATGGTGTTTTCCTCTAAGCACCATGAAATGAATAGGGGCAGGATTTTATCTATCTCAAATTGTCATCTTTTCTTGAAGGAAACAAAAGTCTTTCAGACGTGTCCGTAAGCCTATACAATGTTCTTGAATGCCAGTGTTTGCCCTGGGGCATTTACATTAGCAGATATATATTGCATAGAGCTCGGCAAAAACGTTTGGATGAAACTTTGTTTTGGCAAAAAACGCAGTTTTGGCAACACTGGTTAATGCTTTGTGAATTCATGTTGGTTTTGATGAATTGGTTGTGTTGGGGGAGGGGGAAAGCAACCACAAACATTTCAAATAATTTTGGCTGAATACTTTATAAGCAAATGTTTCCATTTTTTTATTTGAAGCAGCTTTCTGATTTTTTTTAATTTCTTTTAATTTTACTTAAGTTTTAAAATGCTCAAAATCAAAACAAAACGTGTCACTTCAGGTTGAACCACATGCTTTGTTCCCCCAGAATGATTTTTCTTTTCTGACTTTTTCTCAGAACTGCCAGCGAACTGAAATATCAGTTATTGAGACACCCGGTACATCACAGAAGACAACTGGGAGCCAGGCTGAGAGCACTTTTTTTTTTGTTCGTTTAATACCCTGAAGTCGCCTTCAGTTACATCAGTGTTATAATGAATAAAAAATCAGTTTCAAATCTTGCTTAAAATCAGGGTAAAATCAACCAGTGAAAATCATGGCTTTCTTTGCCCTGGTCTACACTTAACATTTAGGCTGACTTCACTACGTCACTCAGGGGGTGTAAAAATTCAAACCCCTGAGTAACACAGTGAAGTCAACTTAACTCCCAATATTGACGCCGATGAATTCTTCTGTCAACCTAGCTATCGCCACTCAGGGAGATGGATTACCTACATCAATGGAAAAAAAACTTTCTAACGATGTAGGAAGTATCTACAGTACAGTGCTACAGCTGCATAGCTGCAGTGTTGCTGTAGTGCCTGTATTGTAGAGGTTCCTTTTCTCTCCCTTGGGAATTTGCAGTGGGCTCATTACACGGCTTGCTGGCTTCTGATTGCTGAATTGAGGCCAATCCCAGCTATAGACTATAATTCCAACAATTTAAAGTGGCTACTTGATATCTCAAAGGTGATGCATATCTGCTTTCAAACTGACCATTTGATGCGTTAGCACAGAAATACTATAGCAAGCCCTCTAGAGGGAAAACTTTTCATTTAAAACTACTATAAAACGGGCAAGAGTCTTTTGTTGTGTTGTCTTAAAATTTACAGCTGAAAAAATGTTGAATATATGTGCATTTTTCTCAGATTCTGCCTTCTAATTACACTAAAAAATAGTTTTATCCTTCTAAGTGGTCTCCTGCTGTGATCACTTTTTAGTCAGTTTACATGCTTAAAAATAACTTTCCTGTACATAGTTTATTTTTTTGCTACCATTTTCTTAGACTAAACTATTGGATTAGGGGAACGACAAAACAATCAAAAATCCTTTCCAATGTAAAAAATGGCATGGTACAAAGCACTATGGGTAATTACAAATTGCCATTTATAGGTGATAATAAGTTGCAGAGACCTTGGGTACATCTACAGTGCAATAAAACCCCTGTGTCTGGCCTATGTCAGCTGACTTGGGCATGAGGTGCAGGACTATAAAATTGCAGTGTAGATGTTTGGCTCAGCCACCAGCCAAGGGAGTTTTTTGCAGTGTAGGCACTCCTTTTAAAGTTGGATATTTTCAGAGGTACTCAGCCTCTGCAACTCCCGTTGACTCCAGCTAGTTGTGGGTGCTCAGCATTTCTGACAATTGTGTCTTGGGCCTGGTCTACACTAGGGTGGGGGGTCGAACTAAGGTACGCGACTTCAGCTACGCGAATAGCGTAGCTGAAGTCGAACTACCTTAGTTCGAACTTCTTACCTGTCCAGACGCCGCGGGATCGAAGTCCACGGCTCCCCCGTCGACTCCGCCACCGCCGTTCGCGGTGGCGGAGTTCCGGAGTCGACGGGAGCGCGTTCGGAGTTCGAACTATCGCGTCTAGATTAGACGCGATAGTTCGAACTCCGAGAAGTCGAACGCTACCCATCGACCCGGCGGTAAGTATGGACGTACCCTTGCATGACCCCACAGCCAGGCAGTGACAAACCTGCCGAGCTGAGAATAAAACCCCAGAGGTCACACTCCCAGATCCCATTCTAACCACTAGACATTGGTGCAGAGTTTGCAAAAATATTAACTATTGTTCTTAAATTATCAGTAGTGGTATACTTATAGGGAAGAACATCCTGTACATATAGGTCCAGATCCTCAACTGGTGTAAATTGGTGTATCTCCATTGACTTCCAATAGCTAAGAATTTAGTCCTTAAACTTGAATGGACTTTCCGCATCAGCCAGTAACTATTTTTTAAAGGTGATCAGACTCTGACTCTCAAATCTTACAGTTTCCCCTTTTATTGCTCTATGGTTTCTTTTCTTGTCAGTGCTGATTACCAGGTTACAATAGCTGTGTATAAATAGACACCTTTATTTTTTCTAATCAGCATCTTCCTCTCTGATTAATTCATTGATGTCATCACAGTTCAGTTTTTGACATCACAGCTTATCATTATCACCCTGGGGAAATGAGCATTTCAGGAAGTAGGAGGAGGATGACTAGAAAAGAAAATGCTTCTTTTTATACATACATTTCCTGGTGCTGGAAAGATGAATCTAGAAAAGGGAGATAACTGTAGCTTGCTACATCTAAAAATGTTCCTGAGTGCGACAGTGGCCTTTTAAATATATGAACCACCATTTGCACATTTAGCACCCCAGGTCCATAAATGATTGTGATGCACTAAAGTGCATGCAATATGCTGAAACACACAGGTCGTATTTATGCTAGTGTTCGACATTATATTTTTATGGCCCAAAAATAAGGAACAACACAAAGCCAGTGCACTAGGAAAATATATAAATAAAATAATATTGAGAGTAATAAAAAAAATAGTTCAGAGTTCCCATTGTCACACACCTTCTGGGTTGGTCCCCATTTCAAAACAGAAAATCTATTCACACATAGTCTCCAAAACACTAAGTTATTTGTTTAGAGCATGGAAAAACAAAGCTCTGAACTTACTCATAAAAAAGGTCTGTTGCTAATGATATTATACACAGATCTCTTCCCTGCAAAACTTTCTTCTGGGTCATGTTAGGCCAGTAAACCAGACACAAAAGACAAATAAACAAATTACCCAAAGCAAATGCAAGCAAGAGAAATCAAATTCAGAATAATTATTCCCTACCCCATCCTCCCACTTTCATTCAAAACTTCTTCATTTATGGAACTGGCAGCAAAGAAAAGTAGCCACAGAGGAAACATCCATTGCCACCCCGAAATCCCTGTGTTAAAGCAAGACCACCAATGTATTATAGATGAAATACTGGCCCCACTGGTGACAATAGCACAATTGCTGTTGACTTATAGACTCATAGACTTAAGGTCAGAAGGGACCATTATGGTTATCTAGCCTGACCTCCTGCACAATGCAGGCCACAGAATCTCACCCACCCACTCCTGTAACAAACCCCTAACCTATGTCTGAGTTATTGAAGTCCTCAAATCGTGGTTTAAAGACCTCAAGGTGCAGAGAATCCTCCAGCAAGTGACCCGTGCCCCATGCTGCAGAGGAAGGTGAAAAATCTCCAGGGCCTCTGCCAATCTGCCCTGGAGGAAAATTCCTTCCCGACCCCAAATATGGTGATGAGTTAAACCCTGAGCATGTGGGCAAGACTCATCAGCCAGCACCCAGGAAAGAATTCTCTGTAGTAACTCAGATCCCACCCCATCTAACATCCCATCACAGACCATTGGGCATATTTACCTGCTAATAATCAAAGATCAATTAATTGCCAAAAATAGGCTATCCCATCATACCATCCCCTCCATAAACTTACCAAGCTTAGTCTTGAAGCCAGATATGTCTTTTGCCCCCACTACTCCCCTTGGAAGGCTGTTCCAGAACTTCACTCCTCTGATGGTTAGAAACCTTCATCTAATTTCAAGTCTAAACTTCCCAGTGTCCAGTTTATATCCATTTGTTCTTGTGTCCACATTGGTACTAAGCTTAAATAATTCCTCTCCCTCCCTGATATTTATCTCTCTGTTATATTTATAAAGAGCAATCATATCTCCCCTCAGCCTTCTTTTGGTTAGGCTAAACAAGCCAAGCTCTTTCAGTCTCCTTTCATAAGACAGGTTTTCCATTCCTCGGATCATCCTAGTAGCCCTTCTCTGTACCTGTTCCAGTTTGAATTCATCCTTCTTAAACATGGGAGACCAGAACTGCATACAATATTCCAGATGAGGTCTCACCAGTGCCTTGTATAACGGTACTAACACCTCCTTATCTTTACTGGAAATACCTCGCCTGATGCATCCTAAAACCACATTAGCTTTTTTAATGGCCATATCACATTGGCGGCTCATAGTCATCCTGTGATCAACCAATACTCCAAGGTCCTTCTCCTCCTCTGTTACTTCCAAATGATGTGTCCCCAATTTATAACTAAAATTCTTGTTATTAATCCCTAAATGCATGACCTTGCACTTTTCACTATTAAATTTCATCCTATTACTATTACTCCAGTTTACAAGGTCATCCAGATCTTCCTGTATGATATCCCGGTCCTTCTCTGTATTGGCAATACCTCCCAGCTTTGTGTCATCTGCAAACTTTATTAGCACATTCCCACTTTTTGTGCCAAGGTCAGTAATAAAAAGATTGGTCCCAAAACTGATCCCTGAGGAACTCCACTAGTAACCTCCTTTCAGCCTGACAGTTCACCTTTCAGTATGACCCGTTGTAGTCTCCCCTTTAACCAATTCCTTATCCACCTTTCAATTTTCATATTGATCCCCATCTTTTCCAATTTAGCTAATAATTCCCCATGTGGAACCGTATCAAATGCTTTACTGAAATCGAGGTAAATTAGATCCACTGCATTTCCTTTGTCTAAAAAATCTGTTACCTTCTCAAAGAAGGAGATCAGGTTGGTTTGGCATGATCTACCTTTTGTAAACCATGTTGTATTTTGTCCCAATTACATTGAGGTCAATGGTCCTTGACTACTTTTTCCTTCAAAATTCTTTCCAAGACCTTGCATACTACAGATGTCAAACTGACAGGCCTGTAGTTGCCCAGATCACATTTTTTTCCCTTTCTTAAAGATAGGAACTATGTTAGCAAGTCTCCAGTCGTACGGTAAAACCCCTGAGTTTACTGATTCATTAAAAAATCTTGCTAATGGGCTTGCAATTTCATGTGCCAGTTTCTTTAATATTCTTGGATGAAGATTATCTTGGCCCCCCGATTTCATCCCATTAAGCTGTTTGAATTTGGCTTCTACCTCGGATGTGGTAATATCTACCTCCATATCCTCATTCCCATTTGTCATCCTACCAGTATCCCTAAGCTCCTCATTAGCCTCATTAAAGACTGAGGCAAAGTATTTGTTTAGATATTGGGCCATGCCTAGATTATCCTCAACCTCCACTCCATCCTCAGTGTTTAGCGATCTCACTACTTCTTTCTTTGTTTTCTTCTTATTTATATGGCTATAGAACCTTTTACTATTGGTTTTAATTCCCTTTGCAAGGTCCAACTCTACATGGCTTTTGGCCTTTCTCACTCTATCACTACATGTTCTGACCTCAATAAGGTAGCTTTCCTTGCTAATCCCTCCCATCTTCCACTCCTTGTAGGCTTTCTGCTTTTTCTTAATCACCTCTCTGAGATGCTTGCTCATCCAGCTTGGTCTACAACTCCTGCCTATGAATTTTTTCCCCTTTCTTGGGATGCAGGCTTCTGATAGTTTCTGCAACTTTGACTTGAAGTAATTCCAGGCCTCCTCCACCTTTAGGTCCACAAGTTCTTCAGTCCAATCCACTTCCCTAACTAATTTCCTTAATTCTTCAAAGTTAGCCCTTTTGAAATAAAAAACCCTAGTCCCAGATCCATTTTTGTTTATCCTTCCATCTAGTTTGAACTGAATTAGCTCATGATCACTCGAACCAAGGTTATCCCCTACAACCATTTCTTCTATGAGGTCCTCACTACTCACCAAAACCAAATCTAAAATGGCAGCCCCTCTTGTTGGTTCTTCAGCTACTTGGTGAAGGATCCATCAGCTATCACATCCAGGAAAATCTGAGCCCTATTATTTTCACTAGCACTTGTCCTCCAGTCTATATCTGGGAAGTTAAAGTCTCCCATGATCACACAATTCCCATTAGTGTTTATTTCATTAAAAACATTAAAGATGTATCTATCTGTATCCAAATCAGATCCCGGCGGTCTGTAGCACACCCCAATCACTATCTCAGGGGAGGCTCTAGTAGCTTTCTTTCCCAATGTGATTTTGCCCAGACAGACTCAGTCTTATCCATTCCATCACTTCTTATTTCTTTACAGTTTACCTCACCATTGATATACAGTGCTACTCCACCACCTTTGCCTTTATTTCTGTCTTTCCTAAACAGCACATAGTCTTCAATACCTGTACTCCAGTCATGACTACTATTTCACCATGTTTCTGTTATCCCTATAATATCCTGTTTCACATCCTGCACCAGTAGCTCTAGTTCCTCCATTTTGTTTCCTAGGCTCCTCGTATTAGTGTACAAACATCTTAATTTTTGCCGTTTGGCTTCACTGACATTCTTTACCTGATTAGGCACAGACATTCTACCACCAGTATCACCTATTAGACTGGTATCTACACTACCCTTCCTCCTTATGTCCATTCTCCTACCCATGTCTCTATCCTTTCTTACTTTGTTTTCTTCCCTCTCAATGTTAAATTCCGGCATGGAGATTACCTGGACATCTCCCAACCATCTCTCAGTTTAAAGCGCTCTTAATCAGTTGTGCCAGCCTCCATCCTAGAAGTCTATTTCCCTCCCTACTCAGGAGAACAGTCCTCTGTCCATGAATGCCTCCCAGTGGCCATATATCCCAAAGCCCTCCTTATAGCACCACTGCCTGAGCCATCTGTTGATCACCATAATCTTGTCACACCTTTGTTACCCTTCTCTAGGAACAGGCAGAATCCCATTGAAGATCACCTGAGCCTCAATTTCCTTAAGTGTCTTCCCCAGCCTGGCATAGTCTCCCTTGATAGGTTCCAGCGAGAATCTAGCCGTATCATTTGTTCCCACATGAAGGACAATCAGCGGATTCTTTCCTGCTCCCGTTAGGATCCTCTTCAGCCTCAGGTCCACATCCCATATCTTAGCACCCGGCAGACAGCACACCCTTCTGTTCTCTGGATCAGCTCTGGTTACAGGACTGTCTATTCTTCTCAGTAAGGAGTCCCCAGTCACGTAGACCTGCCTTTTCCTGGTGACGGTGCAATTCTCCGGTCTATCCCCTGTTCCCTCTGGCTGCAAGTCCTCTCGATTCCTATTCACCTTTGCAATCCTCTGCAACCTATCCCGTATCCTCCTGGGGCTCATGTTTAGTGTCATCTCCATTGACTCGTCCCCTCTCTTTATAGGGCTAGCTGCTCTTCTCTTCTTCCTTGCCCTCTCACCTTCAGCAACCACCTGCTGTGCCCTTTCTTCATTTTCCAACTCTGCAAATCTGTTCTTGAGCTCTATTGCTCCTTCACTAGTCTGTCTTTTCCTCTGCCTGGTTGGCTTGGTCACATGCTTCCACCGTCCACGTTCCTCACCCAGCAGTCTCCCCTCAGAGTTCTTTGATCCTGCTTCCATCTGCAAGTCTGAGCTTTTCCCTTCAGCCTCATCATGTCTTTGCTCCATCATCTGCTCGAACGCCCTTCTAAACTCGACCAAAGTTTCCACCTGCATCTCCAATCCTTGGATCTTTTCTTCCATCAGCTCTATCAGGCGGCACTTCATGCAGGCGAAACTCTTTTCAGGTACCACCTCCAGGATCATGTACATGCCACAGCTTCCACATCCAGTCATCTTCATTGTATCTTCCACTGCTTGGGTCACTACAACTACTGCCTCTGTATCTGCCATAGGCTTCCCACCTAAATCCTGAAAATCTGGGAAACACAAACCAACCCAAAAACACCACCCACAGCAAAACAAACCCCCAACAAGCACCAAGACACTGCTAGAACACTGCACACTCCCTTTAGTAGCCTCTGTGTTCCTCTGCCTGCCTCTCTTAATCTTCCCCCAAACTCCCACTCAAACTCCCCTGTTTACAGCTCTGTTTGCTGTCTCCTGGGCCGCTGCAGCTGATGTCAAAAATAATATGGGGTGAGTAGACATCAAGTAGAAATGGGATGGCTTTGTGCTAGGATTATAATAAACAAAAAACAAATAAATAAAAATAAATTTGGGTCAAGAAAATATGTTTTTTAAGTTGACAAATTGAACAGTAATAAATGAATTAAAAAAAATTGTTTGACCTAAAATAAAACGTTTGTTTTGACTTCAATCATTTTAAAAGTTTGTTTTATTTAAAAGAGAAAAATAAAGGGCATTTCAAAATGAAAAGTTGCTTTGAATTGAAAAGTCAAAATGCTTCATTTTGAACCTATCAATGAAACATTTTGATATTTGGGGGGAGAAGGATGGCTGAAATGAAAAATTCAGCAAAACCACCCCAAATTAATGAAATGTTTGGGTGTCACCAAATGTGGTTTTCTTTCTCTGGGGACAAACAAAAAAATATGTCCCGGTTGAAAAATTCACCCAGCTCTATCTTCATGCCACATTCCACTCATCTACTCAAATAAAAGCCATTTGTGGGGGTACAAAGCCTCTTTAATTATGATAATTTGGAAGTGAGGCACAAAAAATATATTCTAAAGCATTAGTGGGTGTCAAATAAGACAGATCCAGGAATCTCTCAGGATGAAAGATGCATCAAAAGGTTGTGTGCATGTTGAGGTAGAGGTAGGTAAAGACCATTGGCTCAGTGGCTGTGAAGCTCTTTTGAGCCGTTACTACCAACAATTTGATAGTAAATGTTTTGATCTGAAATTCTTTTTGAACTGGAAGTTTGCAAAGAGCAGAACTTTTCTTAGTGTTTCCTTCATGTATGTGAATCAGGAATAGCACCAGAACAGCACATCTGTAATTTCTTGTGTCCCTGAGGCTCAGTCGCTGTTACTTTTTGCTTCTGGCCCAGATGGTTGTGGGTTCAATTGATGCTGCCTATACCTGATACTGATCCTGCAGTGTATTGTTGGGGTGGTAGAAATAGCTGCTGCCCTGTAAGAAGTCTTCTCATTCATATGAGCTATTAAATCAAGGACTCTTTTGGTCGACCATGTGGAAATTAAAGATCCCATGGCAAGTTTTCAAAAGAATGTAAAATAATCCCAGTGATTATTTGCCTTCTCAGCCTCTGGACTATCCAAACATCAAACTCAGTGCTTTATGGAATACTTGCATGGAATACAAAAGTCACTAACCCAAATTTAACTCTCTTCTTTTTTTAATTACTTTTAGGTGTTTATTACCTGACGTGTAGTTGGCTCAGCTAGTTCAAAGTCTCTCTAGAACACAGAGGAATCTTCAGGATGAGTGCAGGGTTTTGCTATCACAGCACTTTCTATTGGATCAGCTTCCTAGTATCTTTAATGAAAGGGCTGAGTTCTTTAGAGGGAAGTGTCATGTGATCTTGCAGTGAAAAGTTGGTGACCTACTGGATGGTGATAATGGTAGGGAACTGCTCCAGCCCGTGCTGTCCATGATACATTCAAGCAATTTAAGTATGGGCAAATAGTTCAAAGTTTTTTGTGACTGGGTTCAGCAGCAGGTGCTATCTCTCTGCTCCATCTTTTTTTATTGATGATGATATTTCTTTTATGTTCTCTTCTTCTGAAGTACTCCATCCCCATGTAAATGTATCCAAAAAGCATCTGAAATCTCACAACTCAAGAAAATCTTCTTTGCCAAGATTTCTAGTTTTATGATTTCCTTTCTCTCTTTGTTCTTAGCAACAGATGCCATTTTCTGCAGGGGAAGAGCAGCTCTTCTTCCTCCTCTCATCTGCCACTTCTCCCCACATCCCTGTCTTCTCAGCTCACCCTCTTATGGGAGCATTGTATCTAGGACACTCATACTTCACTGGCATGGTATGTATGGTGCCTAACACAATGAGGTCCTGGTCCATAGCTGAGGCTACAGTAACAATAATAATAAAATAATAATAATAGTATAAATAGCTAGGATTACGTTAGCCCTGTTGTATCAGGTTTGTATGGCTTACACACAAACTGTACCATGAAGGTTCACAGATATTGGAACTCAGCCACTATAGGATGATTAAAGGTTCAGATTATATACAGGTCCAAGCCTCCAAGAAAACTATCCCTCTTCTTCCCCCCAGGTTTCAGGTTCCTGACCCACATCCCTTACCCCTGAGGTCAGGACCTAGGCCTAACCTGTTTACCTATTGATTCTATGAGCTGGGGGAATAAAAAGAGGAAAACTCCCCACTCCGTCCAAGATGGTCTTTTGGGGCTAGGGGTCCCTGCCACCCTTCCCCAGTGTCCTCAGAAGGCATTGAGTGACTTGTCCTCATGAGGTCCTTTGGGGAGCTACTGAGTATGGACCACCATATCCTGCAATTTGATAGTCTTCGGTGTGGGAGAAGAATGCACAGCAGCGCTTTCCCCAGTCCCACAAAGGGCAGCTGGAGCAGGGAAATAAAACTTGCCCTTGCTGCCGGTCAACTGTCTATTAAACTAGCTATAGAAACACTCCATAATATCTGGTGTAGTATCTGTAGAATAAACAGGGATTCCCTAGCAACCACACACAGGGGATTGTGGAGTTTCCTTTTCTAGCATTCAGTTGCTAAGGAACCCTTAGGGTTCCCTAGTTACCACACTAAGAACTTTGGGGAGACTCTTCAGTGATCTCAGTAGGGTTATGGCTGACAATGGAAGTGTCTTTGTTCCCTTATGGAGAAGTAGTGTTTTCACTTCCTCATCTCTTTGAACAAGGATAGTGGAAGGCAGCTGCTCATGCCAAGTGTCCCCTGGAAGCCTCTGATAGGATGGAACAGTCACCAAGCACTCCCTAGAAATCAGAGGAAAGAGGCAGAGGATACCACCCACATCAGGGTCTCAATGGGCCAATTGCCCATCTCCCCAAAGACATCAAAAGGTAAAATGGGAAGTCCCAGAATCTAGGTTTGGGGGGCAAGGTGTGATTGATGCACAGGTATTGGGGAACAGGGCTGTATGGATTTTCTGAATTTGGCTGCAGTTCACAAAAGTAATAGACCATGAACCCACTGTAATTTGGGTTGGTTTATGCATTTGTATCTGAGCCTGTCACCTGTCCATAGTAATGACTCTTTTATCTTCAGCCTGAAAAGCAGCTGTAGTCTTTGATAACCCACTTCAGGACAGTTTTCTTTCCACCCTGCTCTTATTGATTTTAACTTTATAGGGGAAAATGGAAACCATCCAGATTTTACACAAGAGTAAAGCAGCTGCCAATTTACATAATAGGAAAGCATAGGAGTTGAACAAAAATATCCATAAAAGTAAATTTAGTCAAGAAAAAAATCAAAATGAGATGAGCTAATGAATAAAGTCATCAGGATCAGGGAAGCAAAGCACCTCATATTGTAAGGGCAGCAGGGGAACTTTTAGAATATATATTAAACTTTTCTGAGCTGCCATCAAAGACGCTGGACTCCTGAGGAGGTATGGGGAGTAACTATTATATTCTCTGGGCTAGAGATTCAGCTGATGTAAATTGGCACAACTCCATTGACTTCAGCTGAGGTATGCCCAATTTACACCAGCTGGAGATCTGTTCCTCAAACTCTTTTAAATGTGATAAGTAAGTATAATTTAATTTAATGAATACAATTATGTTTTCTACATGAAGGATTATTTTAGGAATCTGAAACTTTCTTGTACTAGAATTTCAGGTTCAAAGACCCATGTAAGGTATCTGTGGGGGGCAGGGGTCCCTTCAAGTCCCTGTTCCAGGTCCTTGTACTGTATTTCTCACAACACCCTGCAACCCCAGGCAGATGCCCAAGGGATTCTTGGAGCAAATGAAAAAACAAAAGTCCTCTCCACTCTTTCTTCCCTTATGGGAGAGAGGAGTCTATGGGAAATTGAAAAGAAGCAAGAATGACCTGCAAGTCAGCCATAGTCAACCTGTGGAACTCCTTTCCAGAGGATGTTGTGAAGACCAATACTATAACAGGGCTCAAAAAAGAATTAGATAAATTCACAGAGGATAGGTCCATCCATGGTTATTAACCAGGATGGGAAGAGATAGTGTCCTTAGCCTTGGTTTTGCCAGAAGCTGGAAATGGGTGACAGGAGATGGATCACTTGATGATTACCTGTTCTGTTCATTCCCTCTGAAGCACCTGGCATTGGCCACTGCTGAAAGACAGACTACTGGGTTAGATGGACCATTGATCTGACCCAGTATGGCCGTTCTTATATTCTTGTGTATGTTATGTTCACTCTTCCTGGATCAGCCTTTTTGCCTTAGTGTACACAGGGTCCACTTCCAGCCTCTTTTACTGAGTTGAGCTGCTCTGAGGCTGGATCATGCAGCTTCAAGAGGCTTGTTGCTGTCTCCCTCTCAGTGAGCCTGTCTGAGGTGGAGTAACCTTATCCCAGTTCACGACCCCTTCCTGTGGCATATTTTTTTTCTTTTAAGCTCTCCCCCACAGTCCTCCAGGCAGAACAAGCCTTACAGGTGTGTCTGGTTAGTGCTGACCAGGCCTGGAAGAGCTCGTTAGTTTCCTCTCTGTCAGTGTGAGGGTGTGCCCCTTTGCAAGCTCTCATGTATTTATCTGTATATATACACCTAGCTATGCATGTGTGCATTTGTTAGGGATTGTCCAGCCAGTTCAGATAAAATAAGGAGTGACATGAAACCTTGCCGCATCTCCCAAACTGACTTAGATCTGAGCCTATTTATAAGACTTGAAAAAATTACGTCGGGGTCTTCTCACACCAGTTCTAGCCCATTGACTTCTATGGAGTTACTCATGCTTTACAATTATATAAATGAGAGGGGACTCTGACCCACTAGGGTTATATTTTTCTTGTTTTTTCTCCCTTTATATCCATCTACACTGCCTGGTTACAGGAGATACCTAAACACCAAGTGCTGAATACCATAAGGCAGGCTCCTCTTGCAAGGTTTCCAACACACTTTGAGTGCTTATCAGAATTGAATCAAAACTCTGAGGTTTGTCCATCTCTGGTGCGTACAGTACACAAATTGTGGTAGCAACACAATAGTTCTTATTTTCATGAGTGTGTGTGGGAGGAAGACTGCTTGATTCACAAGTGGTAGAGTAAAGCCATGAATAATGCATGGTTTTCCCCAAATAACAAAAATACTGTTACAGAATGAAAATGTTATGGAGGTGTTCATAGAGCACTAGCTGCTGGGCCATGGAGAGTTGGCTGGTCACATGGTGCTGGCTTCTCCACCTTGTTTCTAGTTGATTTAACAATTATCCAGTTTTCTGAAGGCTTGTAGAAGCAGCAAGGAACAAAATAGTGGCGCTAAGCTGGTTGTCTCAGGGAGCCACCACCAGAGCAACTGAAGCTTCCAGTCAGCAGCCACAGGGGAGAAGAGACTGAGACAAATGGGACCTATATCTAGCACAGGAGAGAGAGAGAAAAACTAGTTGGTTGAACTCCATGTCCAGTGGCGAAGGAGACAAGGAAACATAGTAGCATGGAAACAAGTACAGGGTGAGACTGAGGAGAAGGGGCCAGTGACAGAAAAGCATGTGATAAGGGGAAAAAGTGGGGAAAGAGATGGGAGGGCAAGATGAAATGAAGCGCCAAAGTGGATAGTGTGATTAATTTTTTACAAAAAGGACAAAATTGCTTATCACATTAGAGAGAGTTAAAAATACATGAATATGTTCCTGATATTACTTTCCAAGAAAGCCATTGCTGTAATGACTGGAGGGCCATTATGCATTTGTGAATGGTCAAAGAAGTGATCCCACAGGTGCCAGTGGGAAGGAAGGTGTTGCAGAAGATTCTCTCTCTCAGGTGTCTTCTACACTCAAGAAGTTTGTAAACCTTTGGATTACACTATACACCATAGCAGAGCGCACAGCATGCATGCAGAGTAACTGTAGGGATTTGCTTTTTGTTATGCTCATTAAAATTGCTGGTATATTGCAGCATAGTTATAGAAATAATAAGATTTATTGATGTGTGTTTATTTCCCATTGGTATGGTATGTTGTATTATTATAGTTCTGCAGTCACAATGCTCCTGTTATGGTTGAAGAGGCAGTTTCATTATAAACTCCTGTCTTCAGAAGCTTATAACTTTATGGGGAAAAATGTCCTTATATCAACCAAAAGATTATGATTTTTTTTCTTTGAAAGTGTGTTGAAAATCAGGTTGCTTCAGGGTTAGAAAAAGACTGAAAAAAAGTTTGTATGCTTTAAAATATTTTTCAGACACTATTTTGCCATATAAATAACCCCCAAACAACTCCATTTTAAAATATTCAATTTACTGTGAACATAGTGATAAGGATAAGTTCTCTGGAAGGAAGGAATTTGGTTTTGAAATAACAAAGCTTATAAGGATTAGACAGCTGTATGCTGTGCATGGTTCAAAGCTCAATGAAATCAAGATAAGTCTTTGGATAAGGCCCTCTATGCCAAACCCTGAAGTTTTTACTGAGGGGTCCATTAAAATTTAACTTTACATTTCAAACTTGGTTTTAGCCATCTGCCCTCAGTGAGAATTTTTGCTAAACTTCAATGGGATTTGAGTGGAGTAAGGACATCAGAATTTGGCTCCATGTAATTATCTACTTATTTTCAATAACACACTATGGTGCAGAACAGCCTGTATACATAGAATATCAGGTTTGGAAGGGACCTCAGGAGGTCATCTAGTCCAACCCCCTGCTCAAAGTAGGACTAATCTCCAGACAGATTTTTACCCTAGTTCCCTAAATGGCCCTTTCAAGGATTGAACTCACAACCCTGGGTTGAGCAGGGTAATGTGCAAACCACTGAGCTCCCACTCCCCCCAGCACTAACTATACACTAAGCATACTTGTACCCACAGGTATATCCTGAGCTCCAATCTCTGAAACTCATTGGAAATTGGATAAGATCTGTCAATCAAAACTCAACTGGTTCATCTTAATGTTAACCACTCTGGATCTTCCCCCCATCACTCCCTTGAAGCCCTGTTAGTATATTTAAATAGAAGTATGGTCATGATATCTGGGTTTTTTTTTAAGCTCTGGGGTTTTACACCATAGAGTTTACCACAGCCTATACCATGCCCATGAAACTGGACTAAAAGTTATATAGAAGACAGGCAGGACTAAAGGAGAGACCTACAGACCTACTTGGTCTGCCCATATTAAAAGTTAATTGGTTGTTTCTCCTGTCACTTACACGTTTGTAAATCAGGAGTCATTCTATTTCAGTTAATGGAGTTAATCTGATACAAAACCACTGTCAGATCAGAATCTGGCCCAAGATGTTAACATTTTCTTATGCTCCTTGAAATGACAATAGAAGGGGCTTAGATAAACCAACTCCTTCTGTCTCCTTTTCTGCATTTCTTAACTGCAAATTTCAAAAGTTCACACACTGTAGGTGCACTTCCCTAGCACATGAGATTGAATGGAATGTGTAATTTAATGATTGTGTAGTCAAAAGACAAAAGAATTTATTAACAAATAACATGTTTTGTGTGTGCTCATGAATTGCACATTCATTTGAACACATTAACACCCACCCTCCTGTTCTATACATCAACTTTGAACACTCAGTTCCTCAGTCCAGATTTACAGTTGCTTTGGAAACCATTTCTTCGTATTGTGTGTTTAAGTTCTCATCTGTGACATCTTTTTTGGCACTGAATACCAGAAGTCGCTCCCATTACAATGCACATATAGCATGCAACATAACTGCAGGTCTGCCCCATTCTGTAGTTTCACTGTCACTCATAAACTATACAGTCCTCTTGTAGTTCTGCAGCTAGAAATAGTACTGCATATAGGGACTGATCCTGCATAATTAAAGTAGGTGGAAGTTTTGCCATAGACTTCAATGGAAGCAGAATTAGGGCCATGGTCCTTATTATTACACAGTTGAGTTATGCACAGTATATAAACACAGTTAAAAACATGCAAAGAAAGATGGGGAGGACATTCATATTGGGTTCTTTGATTATACTAGTGAGGATAAAGACCAACTGGCATGGGTGCTGATGTGAAAAAAAATCATAAGCACATTAATAGACCTATCCAAGAATGAAATTAGAGGATGCCAACTCAGGAAGAGCTCTGTTATCAGACTGTAGGATGGCAAACCGAGGATGAGAGGATTGATCATGGTGTTTGAAATGCTAACAAGGCAGCACTCGGATTTCAAGAAGTAATTCTGAAGTAGTTTAACATGCTTGTAAAAAACAGGGTTTTGAAAAAGAATATATTTGATCAATCAACCTTTCTCCTTGATGCACAGTCATAATGGAATGATCCATCATTACAGTGTGTGAAGTGTCCTCTTCTAAACTGAAGCTATGACTGGTCAGTCGATTTCAGCTCTTTGATGGAACATATGTTTGTACTTTATTATTATGCAATATCAACCTGAACATAATGAAAATACCTTTTTTTAACCACAACATATCATGTATTTGATGTGAGCTAGAAAAATTAGGTTTCTTTGACCTTGCATCTACTATATTTTCAGAAAAAACTTGTATACACTCACTGAGCAAAGCTTTGTTTTGGATGGCCATTAACTTCCCATTCTGAGTTTCATTCCTCCATTGCACGTGACAAAGTGGGTATTCACCCATGAAAGCTCATGCTCCAATACGTCTGTTAGTCTATAAGGTGCCACAGGACTCTTTGCTGCTTAGTCCTCCATTTGTCATCCCCACCTCATGGAAATAAAGTGCACCATGTTTCCTACCATTATACTATGGAAAGGCCTAGAATCTTAACTGAAACATACAGAAACTGAAAAACACCCTAATGTGGATTTAGTAAATGTTAAATATGAAGCCTTTACTGAAGCAGATTGGGTGTGACTTAAACTTCACAGTCCAAAGTGACCAGATCTACTGTGATCTCTAACAAGCCCAAGACTGAAAGCAACTCACCAGAGGTTTAATATTTTTGGTTAGTACTGTAATACTAAGTGTGTATGTGTAATGTGTCCTTAACTAGATAGTCTCAGGGTCGCTTTTGGAACCAGTGAACTCAAGTTCTATCCCAGTATCAGAGGGGTAGCCGTGTTAGTCTGGATCTGTAAAAGCAGCAAAGAATCCTGTGGCACCTTATAGACTAACAGACGTTTTGGAGCATGAGCTTTCGTGGGTGAATACCCACTTCTTCGGATGCAAGTAGTGGAAATTTCCAGGGGCAGGTATATATATGCAAGCTAGAGATAACGAGGTTAGTTCAATCAGGGAGGATGAGGCCCTGTTCTAGCAGTTGAGGTGTGAAAACCAAGGGAGGAGAAACTGGTTCTGTAGTTGGCAAGCCATTCACAGTCTTTGTTTAATCCTGAGCTGATGGTATCAAATTTGCAGATGAATTGAAGCTCAGCAGTTTCTCTTTGAAGTCTGGTCCTGAAGTTTTTTTGCTGCAGGATGGCTACCTCAAGATCTGCTATTGTGTGGCCAGGGAGGTTGAAGTGTTCTCCTACAGGTTTTTGTATATTGCCGTTCCTAATATCTGATTTGTGTCCATTTATCCTTTTCCGTAGAGACTGTCCAGTTTCGCCGATGTACATACCAGAGGGGCATTGCTGGCATATGATGGCGTATATTACATTGGTGGATGTGCAGGTGAATGAACCGGTTGTGGCTGATCTGGTTAGGTCCTGTGATGGTGTATATATGCTTGCATATATATACCTGCCCCTGGAAATTTCCACTACCTGCATCCGACGAAGTGGGTATTCACCCACGAAAGCTCATGCTCCAAAACGTCTGTTACTCTATAAGGTGCCACAGGATTCTTTGCTGCTTTTAAAGTTCTATCCCAGCGGCCACTGTGAAGTTTCAGTTGCTCGTGGTGTATAGCATAGCATCAGCTCGGACATCCACAGAGCACACATATTCATCACAATTTTATCTAACTTGGTTTCTGCCTGCTTAACTTTTTAAAGGCTTTGAAAACATTTGGGTGGGTGAGAATATTTTTCCAGAGTTACCACTGCCCTTTTTTCTGGCTGACGTAGGACTGAACCACAGCCATCCATCCTTGAGCACAGTGAGGATCATATGATACAGACATCTGAAGATGGAAAAATGTCTGTATGGATAAGGGCAGAGGCCAAACTCAGAGAATCCCCACCCCCACTAAAAATGATCCCAGTGTTAGCATCAGTGTCTCTTTGGGCAAGTCACTGAACTCTGCTCTGGTGATCTCTGTCTGTAGAATGGAGATAGTTGTATTTCCTTGCCTACCTCTCAGTAAGGTTAGTTAATGTCCGTAAAAAACTTTGAAAATGAGAAATGCTACATATCAGCTATTGTATTACTCATTTGGTTGTGGCCTGTCTTTTGTGGATCCTAGGCTGATAATTAAAATTATCTCTTTGAACAATTCAAGTCATTTTCTGTGCTGAGACAGACAGAAGGAAATAGCTTGCCTCCTTCCTGGGTAATGTTTGGTTTAGAGGTCCTGGGTTAAAAATCAGATCTAGCATGATCATTCACAAAAGGTGTTGTTTGGGCCTAGTGGCTCTGTTTTCACTCTGCCACTCATAGGGAAGGTGACTGACACAAATATATAAGTACTTTCAGTGTGAAGTCAGTGATGTAGCTTCTAGCCATTTAAAAATGTACAACCCCCTTCTACCTTTACTCTTTGGCATGATGTTGAATAGACCATCTACAGCTGTCATCATGGCCAATAAAGCAGGGCCTGGTAGCCTTGTGCGGCAATTTTCTGTAATGCAAGAGAGCTTAATGCTTCTAATACACAGCTGATTGTATTATACATCCCTCTACAATAGACTCTGTTGTATAATGGAAATACTAAGCCAATTCGTGTTAAGGAAAATTACTGTAAAAGACCACCAGATCTTGCTTTTAGCCAGGTTTGCACCTGCACAGTACTTCAGTCAGAATCGACAGGACTACAAACAATCTCTGTAGTTTCAAGGGAGTTGGGGTATAGGGAATCCCAAGAGATGCTTTAAAGAGGCTCAAATCCCAAGAGATGCTTTAAAGAGGCTCTCTCCCCTCTCCCCATATATAGCAGTATAATAATGTGCCGTTGGCACAAACACAATGTGCTTAGGGGTTTGTTTAATTATCATTCTCTGGCTCCCAGTACTCTCTCACCTCCACAACTCTTTACCTGCCAAATAAATAAACAAAGATAACAATCTCCCTTTCCCACCTCAAAAAACAGCCCATCCTTCCACAAGCAAACACAAATTCACTTGGTGAGTCAGTAACAGCGTAACTAAAAGGCAGCATGATCTCAGGGGGGAGATTCCCAAACTTTTTCTATCACTCACAACCCTTTTTTTGACTGTCCATATACTCACAACCCCTGGTGGGTTCTTTGAAATGTACTTTTTATAAACATTTATAAGCATTGACATATGAGATATAACTTACTGATCAATGGGGTAACAATGCCTGTTTGCTTTCACTGAGTTGCTCCATTCATGGGTTTATATGTGCATGGCACAAGAACAAGTTATTTTTCATTGACAAGTCTTTATATTTGTTTTTAATGGCAACCATTCTTGTGGGCCCTTGTTTGCATAAATATCTTTTGAAAGGTTTAGGAAAAAAGTTTGAGAATACTCAGTTTTTATGGAAACTTCTATGCAGCTTGAGTGCAGAGTTCAAAATCCTCAGCTAGGGTAAACTGATATGAACTCCATTGATTTAAGGATAGCTATGCTGATTTACACAAAATGAAAATCTTGCCTGTAATCTCAGTTTTAAAGTGTTACCACAAAATAATTCTGCTAAAGGATCATCAGGTCTACCTTTGTTAACTACTTCCACAATAAATGGGTCACCTATTCACCTCTTTTCTATGTAAGAAGGGCCAGCTGGGAAGTAATCTTCAAACTGTGTTTAAAACTGTTTAAAATGCCTCTTGAAAAAAAATATTTCATGTCAATAGTCTCAAACTATTTGTTAAAAATCATAGATGATAGAATGTATTCGAGCTGCCTTCTACAATACAAGCGAACCTGAATCTTTTTCTTCTTCTTAGAACATATTAATTTTGTCTTTGGATGCTATGAATTTCAAATTACTCCCTGGATGGCAAGACCTGCATTGTTCAAGAAGCAAAGATCTTGGAAAAGGTAGCAAAGTTGCCATGAAACAAGTGAAGTTACTGCATGTGGCAAATATTGCTTTCCTGGAAAAATGTATATTTATATTTATGATTATTTGGGGAATCTTTCTACGTACAACTTATATACTCTGGTTGATCTTATGACACCAATGTATCATTGAACCCCTCAGTGTATCTAGGCATCTACCATCTGCTGTCAGGGCTGTGTCACATATCCCCCAGACGAGTGACAATGGAAGGTCATTAAATCTTTGTGACTTTGATTCAAATGGGAACATCTTAGGACAATGTGATGGCCACATCCTAGGTGAAACCAGTTTTCATCAACTTCTCTGAAGGGCCTGGGGTTTGGAGAATGGAAGTTCCCCAAACTGAAGAACAAAGAAGTCAGTTCTTAGTACTGTCTTAAAAAATACAGCACAGAGCCAGGGTAGGGTGGGGCGGGGCAGGGGGACTCTGAGGGATCACAAAGACAAAGGAAGTTTGAGGAGAGAGGATCAGAAGGGTATGCTTTGGTAGCAGAGCAGTACATTTTAACTGAGGGGCCAACCAATGAAGAAGGAAATTGCCTGCAGAGGAGAGAGGCCCATGATTCAGATGAGAAGCCATGAGCAGAAGTGGGGAATCCTGGACTCCTTAGAAGAATTTGACCTATGCCCAAAGAATGCTCAAGAGCGGTGAAGAAACTGAGGCAGGGAAATGAGTGCAGGTGCTTTATTGTTTTGTCTAGACCTACATATTTCTCTGCTCACCAAAAAGTGATTAGTTATGGAAACCCTTTGCAAAGAGTGTCTTTGCTTCCACGTCACATGTCCCTGAAGAGGTAACTATTAACCCAGAGTACGCACAAGGTTAGACCTGGGGAAAAAAAGAAAGCTACTGGAGAGTCTGAGGGGTCAGCGTTGGTTGTGGGGGGCCTTGAGTAGCTAGGATTTGAGATCCCATATCCAAGAAGGGGTAGCAGAGAATCTGTGCCCAGGAAGTGTGCCGGAGGGGCCAAGGAAAGAGACAGTGCTGCAGCCTTACAGCATCCAAGTGAAATTTAAGAGCACATGGGTCCAGAGTGGTGGGACTCAAACACAGCTTAACACACAGCTTAAAGTCAATGGGACACAAGCACACGTTTGAAGTTAAGCACATGTTTAAGGTCTCTCCTGAATCAGCACCTAGATTTGCATCGTTCACATCAGCTTCAAACACAAAGCAAATGTTCATCCATAGCACAACTTGGCAGCTGTTTTCAAAATAACAGTTGCTCACGAACAGTGTTGCTTCAAATAAATCTGACAAAGCAAAACTACTATCACAAACTTGAAACACTGCTAGACTCCTCAAACTGTACTGCAAGAGGTGACACTTCCCCCGGGGATACCCAGGGTTGTGAGGCACCTTGCTACCACCTGCCCTGAGCATGAAGAAGCCTTGTCTGTGCCTGCCAGTGGTCAGCTCCCTGACTTCATCAGCCACAGTCAGCACAAGCACTCCCCTCTCAGCCTACGCAGCCTCTGCTGTCCCTCTGCAGGTTAGCAATAGGCACACAGCAGTCCCCAAGCCCTCCGGTCCTCTGCTGGTAATGTCCAGCCCCCATTCCACTAGACACGCTCAGAATTCCCAGATCCTCTATTCTCAAAGGTACAGCCCATCATGAATTACCAGTTACACCATAGAACACTGATCCTCTTAATGTGTAGCACTTAGATTTGTTGATAGAGAAAGCAAGTCTATGTTTATTTAGCAAAGAACAGCGAGATTCAAATCATACAAAGCAGAAATACTGGAAACAAAAGCTTACATATAAAATAAAATTATAACACACATATTAGAGCCTAGACTTACACAAACAAGATACCCTCTGTCTAATGAAGTTTCTCTCATCCAACTTTCTTCTCACAGCATTTAATAGACTGGCTGGCTGTGATCCTTTTTGCAGGAATAAACTCACTGCAAAAGTTTATTACTTCCTAGGGGAAAGATCCAGAGTGAGTCCCTGTACATACAGTTATAGTCCCCAAATCCATTGTCTTCACTTGTACACAGGACTCCCTCCTGCTGGGTTATTTTCTCTTGTACTTTCCCTCTCCCTGAAGATTTCACAATCCTTTCATTAGCATTCAGGCCAGATATAAATAAGCATCCATTGTGAACCATACAATACTCAATTTACATCTAGACAGACCAATATATAAACATCTTTTGCCTGCAAGAAATTTAACAACTTCTGGTGACTGGCCCCAACTCACAGACCATAAAAACATAATTTTCAGTTTAGATACATGTATTGTCCATACATGCATTTACATTGATTATGATGACCTGTGTGACACAGGCTTTCAGTAGGGATCTTACACAATACTCTTTGGTCAACTAGTATGTAGATAACAGACCCAGGGGATCCCTTTGAACCTTGTGCACCTCTGTGCTTTCTGCTAGTTGGAACCAAGAGGTCACTGGGTCACACAAAATATTCACTCTAACACTCGAGTGGAAAGTTGCTTGCAGAGATCGTTAGTTATGACCAGAAGAGGATCTGGCCCATGGCCTTTCTGCTATCAGTGATGATTAAAGGTGTTGGACCAGATCCACAGCTGGTGTAAAGTGAAGTCACTGGAGTGACGCCAATTTACATCAGCTGAATATCTGGCCTATTGCAACAATTTTGATATTCTTAAATTAATATTTTTAAATGAAAAGAAAGCCTCTCAAATGTATTCATTCAGAATTGTTTCTTTATTTATCCATTGCAGGATACCTAAGCATGGTCTCCTATTTTAATCGTTCTGTTTCTAAAGAAGCATACCAAGTTGCTTGGAGCACTGCACAACTGAGAAGAAAAACATGCCGTTCTATACAAAACTAGCCCATGCATTGTTATAGAGTTTGTTCTTTCTATTGACCTGAATTTCTTTACTGTGACGGCCAGAGTGAATGTGAACTGGAACAGTATTGGTTTTATTAGTGATACTATTATTAATGACTGCCCAAGTGCTTACCGATTCCTCATGAACCTGGCTCAGAATCAGACTGCAAGACATGTTGAAATATAGATAAATGGATTTCTGCCATAACCCACACAAAGAGAGATTTCTGCAGGCTTTGCTCAAATAGTACCCAATTACTATTGCTTTTATTTATCTGTTCTTTATTCTTTAATCCTGCTCTGTGTCTTCCCCCTCATTTCAGTGTTCTTAACACTTTGCTCACTCTAATTCACCTCTGGGGCCCTCTCTGATTATTAATTTTGAGTTAATTTAATAGGGCAGTTTGGATTTGATTATCCAGAAGGCTATTAACAATGAATGTCTCCATGGTAAAGAACAGAAAGCTCAAGTTTAGAATGTGTTTGGATGAGATATTACTCAACCAATTTGGATAACATTAGACTCCCTTCCAAAACTTTCACCCTTTTTAGTACCAGAACCTAACTAAACTTTTTTTAAAAGATCTGATATATGTGTAATTAAGAAGTATATATTTTGTAGGCCTTTTACTAAGAGAAAAGATGTTATTGTGGTATTTCCAGCTAGAATCAAAAGCAGAAATACCAGAAACCTCAAAGAAAGCCCATCCCTGTGAGATTTGAAGCCCAGTTTTACATATTAAAAAGTTACAGATACTTTTGGATACTAATTCAAGCCAAGCTCAACTTCCCAACCTTTAAGCTTTCTCCCACCACTAGTTTGGATTGTTCTTCCCCCAGCCATGCTAACAGCAGGCAGGCATCACACATCAGTAAGATAATAAGAGGTCGTGATTACTTCCAATCTGTTGAATGAGGGTCTTTATATGAAGTTACTAAACTAGATGTAAAGTGCAACTTTTGTTTAAGAGACACCAACTATATATTCCTCTCTAGGTTTCTTTGGCTTGTTTATACATTTAACTAAGGGGGGAGTTGTAGTATGTGCACACCCCAGAATAAGTGGAAGTAGACAGTGAATGACCCAAAAAGGGAGGAGAATGGAATGGGCACACACAGCATTTTGCATATGTTTCCCCCTGGAAAAAAGCCAATGCAAATGTCAGAAATGTGCATTTCTTAATTAAAGCTGACTCAGAATGGCCGTGTCGCCAGTAATGTGAGAGTGAGCCCTCACTTGCATTTCATTCACTTAAAGTAAAATTAAATATTCCATTCATACCTTTTTCAGTTCCTTACCATCTTGGGTACCAGCACTGCCAGTACAATTCAGTCCTGCCTTGAGCAACTTCCAGCCATTCTATTCCTGTTTGTGATCTTTCTCGGCAAAGATTTAGTCATGCTGCATTTTTGTGGTGCTTTTATGATGAGGTAGATTAGACCATTAAAGTAACTTGTAAAATCAGGATTTGAACCCATCTCTACACTTATTGCCCCATGGATGTTGTCTTTCTCTTAGTGCTCTTTTCTGCTCCAGTGGGTCCTTCCTCCACACACAATCTCCATGGTCACTTATTCTTTGCAGCTTCTGCCATCTGAAGACACCTCCCTCTAACTTTCTGGCCCCAGACAGTCTTTGTCTCTAATCAAGCCACAGCTGCTGTTTTATCTTTTCTTTCTTGCATACCTAAGCCTCTTAGTTTCTCAATCTTGCTGGTGCTATTTGTTTCTATACATTCTTTATGAAAGATACTATACCAAATAACATGTATTTCTCTCTCTCTGTGTATGTGTGTGTAAAACTGTAGTGTCCTAACTCCCTATGCCACTGATTCCCCATGAGGTTGCTCTCCCTTTTATTAACATTTGTTTGTATTTTCAGTACATACTATGATCCCCATCCTGCAAACACTCAGGCCTGTGCTTGACTTTCAGCAAGCAAGTAGTCCCATGGACTATAGTGGGACTTCCCCCATGCTACATGGGGCTAATGATACTTGCCTCCTTTGCAACACACTTTGAGATCTACTGATGAAAAGCACTATGTAAGAGCCGAGTATTATTATGACATTATTAAAGCTAAGCATGTGCAAGTTTGCAAGATGGGGGCCTATTTCAATAGAATAGTCACAACAAGCAAATGATGCCATTAACCAAAATCATACAGATGGTAATTAACTGAAATAGAAAGCACCATATAGGTGCTACAAAACAAAACAACAAAGTAAACATATACATGCATACACACACAAGACTGAAAAAACTCCACCGGGCTATGCTGATCTTCAGTCTACCTAACAGGTCTGTCTAAATTATGTACATGGCTAGCAAGGCTGCTGTCCTCAGTGTCACTGCAGATAAATAATTAGGATAGGGTCTCTGAAATTAACCCCACAACAATCCTAGCATTATTTTTCCTAACAAAAGAGCCTTTTTTTGCATTTGGCGCTATCCAACAAAGCACTGATCTAAACTGCAACAGTGTGAGTTTATTTGCTTTTCCAGTTCATTCGTGTTAATTTTTTTTTTGGTGCAATTTTTGCCCTCTTCTGGAACTACTTCTTTTCCCATTTATTTCAAGGATGTAACTGACAAATTTGTCACTGTATGGCCATCAAAACTAAATCCCCAAAGTCAGTTTATAGTTCTTTTAATAACATCTCTCCTAAAAGGTATTACTTTAGAAAGGGACAGTCTTACCCCATGCAGACAATGGTGACTTTATTTTCATCATATCTCTAACAATTTACAATTCTTAACACCCTGATTCTGGACAAGCAATTCTATACATTTATGCACTGATTTATATTCATGTGCTGGACCAGAAATATCTTTGAATGTCATAAGAAATATTATCCCAATCTGAGAGAGAATTATTCTGAGATCTCATTCCCTATAACACCTTAAGCACACTATTTGGGCTTAAATGCTTATTTAGCAGCTTGCAAGTCTTTGAGGCTGAATGCTGAGAATGGATAAGATCAATATGTAGCTTTTCTACAACAGCAGTGTTGCATTTCTTTACATGATGATATCTCTGTATTTGAGACTCTGGTAGATGAAAATCTCACTGTAGCCTAGTAAACAATTTAAGATTACACTCTACAGTAATGTTTGCAAGGTAATGATTTCCACAAGGAATTCACTGATGCCAGAAGAAAGAAGGTATGATGATCCAAAGGATCATACAAATAAAGGCGTATAGAAGCCAGAATGGATTAATTCTCTGCGGGCCATTGTGATGCTCTTCTCAGGGCACCCAGAACCGTAAGCGACTTTTACGTCTCTGTCTCAGCAAGGGAGAACTTTTCTGGACCTTAAACTAGGTGTCAGCTGCCTACCACACCTGTCTGTCTGCCTCACCAGCAAATGCAATGAGACTCTGCCAGTCTTAACCTTGCCTTGCAGGTAACATTTCCCAAGTTCCCCAAAACGTGTCTCTGCAGTGTGCAGTGCCTTTCATTGGACACTCATCACAGAATTGTTATGTTTGCTGCATCCAAGGACAAACCAGCCTGCTGGCTTCCTGAGGAGACACACCTTACCTTAAAACAAAACACTGACATGGTTTATAATAACACTGAGAATAAGTTTATTAATAAAGAACAGATTTAAGTATACTAAGCGGAGATAGCAGAAACAGAAAATGGGTACAAACAAATCAAAATAAAACACACTTTCTTGTGTCCAAGATATGTAGCAATCTACTATTTTTGCCTAAGCAGCTTTCTTAAGTACATCAAGCCACTAGCATCTCCAGCCCTTCTGGTAGAAGGAGTCACAGAATCAGAAGATTCTATCCATCATTTAGTGGATAGAGGGACAACTAGAATGTCTTTTTCTCCTGTTATACTTCCCATAGTCCATTATATTTGCCTCAAAAGCCAGATTGACCTCCTGGGGGTTCACACTACTGTGTGGTGTGCTCACCAGACTGTTTCCTCCACCGCTTGTTAGTTTGATTACTTGGTTTATGTTATATGTAAATGTACTTTCATTGTCCCCTGCCTGTAACCGAGCCACATAGACAGGTAAATCCACTTTCCTTTGTCTAAGCTAAGGCAAGCTTGTTTATTCACTGCCTCCAAACCATATTTTAAGAATTTATTTCCAGCACACATATGTAATTCTTTATACACAACCCCTCACCTTGTAGCTGGCTGGGCCATGGGCAGTCAGAACTAATGGCTGAAACAAGAGTTTGTCCTAGTGGTTAGAGCTGGTTCCAGGGCAGGCAGACACCTGGAATGAGCCAAGTGTCTGAACCAGAGGGACAGAAATACAGTGCCAGAGCTGAGGGTAAATCAAAGTTATAGGC
Organism: Mauremys mutica; assembly: GCF_020497125.1. Taxonomy (NCBI): domain Eukaryota; kingdom Metazoa; phylum Chordata; order Testudines; family Geoemydidae; genus Mauremys; species Mauremys mutica. The sequence continues at coordinate 106,405,595 of NC_059072.1, read as the reverse complement.
CAGAGATGGAGCTGAGAATCAGTACTGGAGAGACCAAAGCCAAATGCCAGAGCTGGAGGGTCAACCAGAGTTATAAGCTCGGGGTGCAGCCAAGGATTAAAGCCGGAGGGGAACAGATGCTGGAGCCATAGGCGGCAGGTTTGTATAATTTTTGGTGGGGCCCAAAATGGTGGTGCCCCCCCGCTCCCGCCCTGTAAGCCGATATAAAATGAAGCTACAACGCGTCAGTGCCACAAGATTACAAGGGTCAATTAAAAGTGGAAAGTCAGAAGCAGCACTTGCCTACTTCAATATACAGTATTATATTTTGTTGCATCTGTTGTGATGAAGTGGGAATGTTCTTAATATTTTCTCTGAATACTGTGTGGGTGCCTCAGTTTCCCCTGCAAGATGCCAACTGAAGGTGTTGGGGACAAAGAGATCAGGTGGCCTCCTTGTCCGGAAGAGACACAGAGGCCAGAGGAGGGAGTGTCAGTTTTGGAGCTGGCTGGGAAATTGGGAGAGACCCAGAACTTGGTTCTGGGCTCCCCCACCCCCAAAGAAGGACCTGACAGAGGGGTTCTGTTTTCTGTACCAACAAGCTCTGTTTAAACTGTGTTCCCGTCATCTAATAAACCTTCTGTTTTACTGTCTGGCTGAGAGTCACATCTGACTGCGGAGTTGGGGTGCAGCGACCTCTGGTTGCCCCAGGACCAGCCTGGGCAGACTCACTTTGGAAAGTGCATGACGTGGAAGGGCATGCTGAATGCTCCGAGGTCAGACCCAGGAAGGTGTAAGCTTCTTGCCCTGGAGACAGTATGCTCCGAGAGAGGAGGCTCCCCCAGAGTCCTGACTGGCTTTGTATGGAGATGTTCCAAAGCATCACAGCAATCCCAACCACACCGTGCACTTCCCAGAAGTCCGCACAGGCACTGACACTCCCTCCTCCGGCCTTTGTCTCTTTTCCAGGCATTAGGAGGCCACCTGATCTCTCTGTTCTCCAACACCTTCAGTTGGCACCTTGCAGGGGAAACTGATTTGGGAGAAATGAAGTAAAAGCTGCCCAAACCGAGCTTGAGCACTCCTGAATTTTGAGGTGTTCAAATCTGGAAGGCAGGTGCTGGGGGTGGGAGAGGGCTGGGGGCTCCATGGGGGAGCATGGCAGCAACTGTCTGGAGCTGCATGGAGCCAGATACGCTGGTCTGAGTGGCACAGTAAGCAGTTTGGGGGTTGGAGAAGAGGTAGGGAGTTCCGGGGGCCAGTCAAGGGACAAGGAGCAGGGGGAGTTGGATGGGGCAGAGGTTCGAAGGGGCAGTCAGGGGACAGGCAGCAATTGGATAGGCATGGGAGTCTAAGAGGTTTATCAGGGGACAGGTAGGGGGTGCGGTCCTGGGGGGGGGGAAGTTGGGTGTGGGGTCTCAGGAGGGGGGGGCAGTTGGGGACAAGGAGAAGGGAGGCTTAGATAGGGGCTGAGGTCCCAAGGGGCAGTTAGGGCAGGGGTCTCGGGAGGGGGTAATTGGGGAACAAGGACCAGTGGGGCTTAGATAGGGGGTGGAGGTTCTGGGGGGCAGTTGGGGCAGGGGTCTGGGGAGGGGGCAATCAGCGGACAGAGGCTGGGATTCAAAGGGCTCTGGGCTGCTGGCAGCCGCGGGGATCCCAGAGCCCTTTGAATCCCAGCCCCGGCTGGGAGTCAGAGGACTCTGGGCTGCCTGCAACCGCAGGGAGCCCAGAGCCTTTTAAATCCCAGCCGGGCCGGGAATCAGAGGGCTCTGGGCTGCCCGCTGCGGCGGGGAGCCCAGAACCCTTTAAATCTCAGCCGCGGCAGGGATTTAAAGGGCTCTGGGCTGCCTGCAACCGGGGGGAGCTGAGACCCTTTTAAATCCCAGCCGCAGCCGGGAATCAGAGGGCTCTGCGCTGCCCGCTGCGGCGGGGAGCCCAGAGCCCTTTAAATCTCAGCCGCGGCTGGGATTTAAAGGGCTCTGGGCTGCCTGCACCCGCGGGGAGCACAGAGCTTTTAAAATCCCAGCCGCGGCTGGGGAATCAGAGGGCTCTGGGCTGCCTGCTGCAGCGGGAAGCCCAGAGCCCTCGGATTCCCGGCCGCGGCTGGGATTTAAAAGGGCTCTGGGCTGCCCGCCGCGGCGGGGAGCCAGAGCCCTCTGATTCCCGGCCGCGGCTCAGATTTAAAAGGCTCTGGGCTCCCCGCGGTTGCAGGCAGCCCAGAGCCCTTTAAATCCCAGCCGCGGCCGGAATCAGAGGGCTCTGGGCTGCCTGCTGCGGCGGGGAGCCCAGAGCCCTCTGATTAGCGGCGGCGGCTGGGATTTAAAGGGCTCTGGGTCTGCCTGCAACCGCGGGGAGCGCAGAGCCTTTTAAATCCCAGCCGCGGCTGGGATTTAAAGGGCTCTGGGCTCCCCGCCGCAGCGGGAAAGCCCAGAGCCCTCTGATTCCCGGCTGCGGCTGGGATTTAAAAGGCTCTGGGCTCCCCGCGTTTGCAGGCAGCCCAGAGCCCTTTAAATCCCAGCCGCGGCTGGGATTTAAAAGGCTCTGCGCTCCCCGCGGTTGCAGGCAGCCCAGAGCCCGTTAAATCCCAGCCGCCGCCGGGAATCAGAGGGCTCTGGGCTTCCAGCAACCGCGGGGAGCCCAGAGCCGTTTAAAACCCAGCCGCAGCCCCGACTCAGAGGGCTCTGGGCGGCCTGCAACCGCGGGGAGCCCAGAGCCTTTTAAATCCCAGCCGCCGCCGGGAATCAGAGGGCTCTGGGCTTCCCGCTGCAGCAGGCAGCCCAGAGCCCTCTGATTCCCGGCGGCGGCTGGGATTTAAAGGGCTCTGGGCAGCCCTGGCGGCGGCGGCGGCGGCAGCGGCGGGGGGGCGCTCCAAGCAGGGGAGAAAAAACATTGGTGGGGCAGAGCCCCTGCTTGGGATTTATTCATGGGGCTAAAGCCCCAGAGCCCCATATAAGTCGGCGCCTATGGCTGGAGCAGAGCGAGAGCGGGAACTGGAAACTGACTGAAACAGAGCAGGAGCAGGGAGTGGAAGAACAGCTAGGAGCAGGCAAGCACAGCTGTAAACATGGTATCCATCCAGAAGCAGCTAACCTGCTGTGGGAGGGCCAGGCTTCTCAGCAGGGCTGCTAAACCAGCAGCCAATGAGGAGCTGAGGCCACTCTGTCAGTTCCAAGGCAGTACAGCTGAGCTCCTTTCTTGTCTAGCAGCTAAATTAGTCAGGGATCAGGCTAGCAGCTTGTCCTAGCTCGTCTGGGCCCTGGCATATGCACATCATGTAATGACCAGCGTGTCCCCAATTTTTATATGATACCTTACAAGACACTGTTTGTCTAAATATTCTGACAACAATGTGTTGAGTGTGCCCTTTGCCAGTTGGCATAAAGGGGCTCTTAGGGTCACAGCTGTGATAATTTTTGGAAATTTCCAGCTCTTTTAAGATAGGAGGCCAATTTAGTTTCCTGAGAGCAGGAATATAGAAGTGAAGGCAGTTCCTCTTGAGTTAGAGGGGTGTGAATGATTACAGAATCTGATCCCTAGGTTTCATATCACCATTGCTTGAGATCTGAATGCTATGGTATGTTTAATAAAATTGGGCTTAATTTGGTTTACTTCAAATGGGCCCCACATGAATATCTGAAGACTGCTACTTCAGAGTTCAGCTCAGATTTTGATTTTGAAAAGCACTCTAAATGATGTAGAAGCACAAGTCTCATTGATTTTCAAGGCACTTAAAGTGCTTTTGAAAATCATGCCCTATATTATTATACATTTGAGGATTTGGTAATTTGAAAGTGGCCCACCCACCCACACTAGTGACATTGGAGCTTGTAATTTCTTAAGGCCATCCTTGCTTTGTTACCCAACTCATTTTAATTGCTTTAATATCACAGAGAAAATTGAAATAGCTTCCAGTTTTCTTTATTATTATGTACCTCTCAAAGAGGTGGGAGAAAATTACTGATAATTATATCATGTATTGGTAGCTATAGTCCTACATATATTTTTGTTATTTGCTGGAAAAAAAAATCACTGAGATCTTAAGGGTAGCAAGAAAAAGGGAGAGTATAATTTCAGATCATTGTCTAGCAACTGACAGCCTGAATACTTGAGGAAGACTGCAGAATAATAATTTTCTGCAGACTTGTTCTATTCTTTCTCGATTATTATTATTCATTAATTTAAAGTAACATGAGCACAGAAGGTCAGAATTATTTTTTTTGCCCTACTGGAAAATTTCATCTTTTCATTAAAATCCCGCCCCCCAAAAAGTTGTCAGGTTTTTATGAAAAAATGCTAGCATTGGAGGAAAGTAGATACTTTCCATGAACGTTTTTGTTCTGGCAAAAACCCAATTTTCCATCAAATAAGAGATTTGCCAGCAAATTTTCCACCAGCTCTAACAAGAAGCCTCAAATAAAATCAAGTCCCCATTATGTCAGATACTGTACAGACATATAGTGACAGTCCCTGTCCTGAGGCACTTGCAATCTCATGTTGGACTATTCAACAGGCCCTAAAGGAGTTCCAACTCCTATAGAGGTTCAATGGGATTGGGACACCCTAACTCCCTTATGCCTCTTGAAAATTCCCAGGATAAACTCACAAGACAAAGAATGGAAGAAACAAGGTATCACAATCCCCATTGTACAGGTGGGAACTAAGGCACAGAGGCCCCAGTTTGGAAAATTATCCCTTTTCAGGCAGGAGGCTCAAGTGCTTTCCTTCTGCATCAGAAATTAAAGGTCAGATTTTCAAAAGTTCTCAATACTCAACAGCTCCCCACCATTGCCTGCTTCAGGAAATCACTTAGGAACATACTTAACTTCAACCATGTGATTAAGTCTTATTGGTTTCATGCTTGAATGCTGTCCTGAATAGAGATGCTTTCCTGAACCACTCACCAGAAGAACAATGATCTCTAGCCTGTTAACACCTCTGCAGTCATAGGACAAAAAGAAGGGGTTAGTTGGTTAAAGATTGTTGTAATAAGCCTTAAATCCAGTGACTGCAGAGATGTCAATAGGTCACTTTTCCTTGGCTGGTCCCTTAGAATACCCACTAACTATTTATGCTAAACAATCTGTTTCACCTTGCATTTAGTTGTGACGCTCCGCTCGGACTACCGACCCCAGACCTGAAGAAGAGCTCTGCGTAGCTCAAAAGCTTGTCTCTCTCACCAACAGAAGTTGGTCCAATAAAAGATATTACCTCACCCACCTTGTCTCTCTAATATCCTGGGCCCGACATGGCTACAACTGTACTGCATACAAATCTCAGTCTCATGCTTTAATCACAAGACTGTTCTTCCTCTGAATGTTCAAGGTTTCTTTTCATGCTTTATCCTCTCTCAAACAACTGCCCCATCGGTACTCCCTTGGTAGAATGTCTTGTGTTAGCTAGGTGTCACTTGCATTGGTTAAGGCCAAAATGGAATGAAGCCAGCCAAGTTAGATTTCCTATTGTGGGCACTTGTAGCTGAATATGATGGGGAATAAAAAAGGAATTGAGGTAAGACAATGTGTCTAATTTGACTTTTGGGGGTCAGGGGTATTTCTTAAGTAGTAAATGATGTTATATTCATAAGTTTATTGTTGTGAAAAATGTGTTTTTATAGTCATAGTCCCTTATTAGCTACTCATTTGGGGGGATATTGTATAAAATAGATATACACTCGTGCAATACATAGTTAATATTTTTAATTTTTTTAAATCACATTTTTGGAGACTAATTACAACATTTTATGAGCAATAGTAAAATCCTTCAGCAATGCTTGAGATCTTACATCTGGAATCTTCTTGAAATGGAATAGTCATCTGTGAATTTTAATAGCTATTCTAATGCTGCACTATTATGTTTTTTTGCATCTTGGTTTATTAAGATCAGCCCTTGTCACCTGATTGAAATGGAAGTGGCTTTGACTGAACACAAGACCAATACAATATTCTACCTCTGGGGCTTTTCAGCCCTGGGTGTTTTACATTCAGGAATTGCTTCATCACTGAAATGTAATGAACCAGGCACACAGTAATGGGAAATCTTGGCTAGGACTAAGGGCTGAGCTGCCATCATTTAAACATCAGACCTCTTTAGAGATTTGGGCAGACCAAAATCTTGACTATATACTACACACAAACATATGCACTTGCACATGAGCGAAATTTTCGTCTGAAACAATTTTGGCAGATACTGAGACATTTTGTGAATTTGTATCAGTTTCACTAAATTGGCTTGGGAAAATTAACAAGCAAACCAAAAAATCTCTGAAAAAATAAAAATGTTTTGTTTCAAGTCATTTGCAGTGTTATTGAAGCTGTTCGGTCCCAGGATATTAGACAGACAAGGTTGGTGAAGTAATATCTTTTATTGGACTAACTCCTGTTGGTGAAAGAGACAAACTTTTGAGGGTATGTCTACACTACCCGCTGGATCAGTGAGTAGTAATCGATCTATCGGGAATCGATGTATCACATCTCGTCTAGACCCGATACATCGATCCCCAAACGCACTCTCTGTTGACTCCGGAACTCCACCAGGGAGAGAGTCGGAAGCGGAGTCAACGGGGGAGCGGCAGCCATCAATCCCACACCACTAGGAAGTGAAGTAAGTCAATCTAAGTCGATCTAAGGGCAGGTCTACACTAAGGGCGGGGGTCGAACTAGGGTACGCAAGTTCAGCTACGTGAATAGCGTAGCTGAACTCGAAGTACCCTAGTTCGAACTACTTACCCGTCCAGATGCCGCGGGATCGAAGTCCGCGGCTCCAAGGTCAACTCTGCCACCGCCGTTTGCAGTGGTGGAGTACCGGAGTCGACCGGAGCGCGCGGGGAGTTCGAACTATCGCGTCCAGATTAGACGCGATAGTTCGAACTCCGAGAAGTCGAACTCACTGCGTCGACCCAGCAGGTAAGTGAAGACTAGCCCTAAGATACGTCGACTTCAGCTATGCTATTCTCATAGCTGAAGTTGTGTATCTTAGATCGATTCTCCCCTACCCCCCAGTGTAGACCAGCCCTGAGCTTATACAGAGCTCTGCTTCAGGTCTAGGAAAGGAACTCAGAGTGTCTGAGCTAAATACAAGATGGAACAGATAAGGAGTTAACACATGTTGCAAGAGACCATTTTAAGGTGAAGTTAACACTTCTACAGTCATAGGACATAGGAGGGTTGATGTGTCAAAGATTGTTGTAGTGAACTGTACATCCAGTGTCTTTATTAAGTCCATGATTTTTGCTGTCTACCAGAGCTATGAATTTAAGTTCCCAGGCTTGTCTTTTAAAAGTGTTCTGTGGGTTTTCTTTGAGGATGAGGACTGAGAGGTCAGATATTGAGTGATCATTTTGTGAAAATTGTTCACCCATGGATGATATGGTGTTTTTGTCTTTTTCATTTTTCTATGTCAGTTCATTCAAGAGTGTATTGATTGGCTGGTTGCACCCACATAGTTGTTATTGGGGAATTTAGTACACTGGATGAAGTACACCACATGTTTAGATACGCATGTGTAGGACCCATGGATCTTGAAAGGGGTATTATGGGGGATATTTATCATTACAGCAGTGGAGGTATGTCTACAGGTTTTGCACCTGTTTTTATGGCAGGGGCTGGTGCCACTTTGAGTTGGTATGTCTTGGTCTGTGGGAGTTTGCTTTGGATGATGAGCTTGCTGAGACTGGAGGGTTGTTTGAAGGCCAGAAGAGGGAATCTGGGAAATATTTTTTATATATATAATGTTGTCTCCATCGACTATGGGATTTAATTGTTTAATGATATCCCATATGGGTTCCAGCGTGGGGTGGTAGGTGATAACTAGGAGTGTGCAGACAGAGTGGGATTTTTTTTTCCTACATTGAAGCAGTTTCTGTTGGGGTATTTGGGTGGCCCATTTCATAATACAATCTACTTCTCTGGTGGCATGTTATTGTTTGGTGAAGGTGGTTTTAAATGTGTTAAGGTGTGTATCCCAGAGTTTCTCCTTGGAGCATAGCCTGTGGTATCTCAGTGTCGGGCTGTAGATAACAGATTTCTTGGTGTGTTTGGGGTGGTTACTGGATCTTTGGAGGTAGGTGTGGTGATCTATGGGCTTCTTGTATATAGTTGTCTATAGGGGTTCCATTGCTGAAGCTGATCATGGTGTTCAGAAAGCTGATGCTGGGATGGGAGTGTTCTAGATAGAGTTTGATGGATGGTGGTTATTGAAGCTGTGGTCGAGATCTATGAGGGAGTGTAGATCATCTGTCCAGAGGATGAAAATATCATTTCTGTATCTCAGGTATATCATTGGTTTTGTGGTACATTTGACCAGAAATTCTTCATCGAGGTGGCCCATAAAAAGACTGGCTTATTGGGGATCCATTCTATTAACCATGGCTGTTCCCATGGTTGGACAATGTTTGTTGTTAAATGTAAAATTGTTATGGGTAAAGATGAGATTGGTGAGGTGTTTGGGGTGGATAATCTGAGTGTTGTCCATTATCTGGTAGATATTTGAGGCAGGCAACAATTCTGTCATTGTGAGGGATGTTCATATACAGGGAGATGACATCCATGGTGGCAAGGATAGTGTTCTGAGGGAGAATGTTAATATTGCAAACTTTCAAGTTCACACTTTTTAAACAAAACATTTTGATTTTTTGATCTGAAACAACTTTTCATTTCAAAATTTCCTTTAAAATATACTTGATTTTTAAAAGAAAATTAAACAAAAAATTGAAACAAAACATTTTGATTTTGTTGAAATGAAGCTTTTCATTCGAAACCAATGATTGCCAGTGAACTAAAAAAATCCGTTATTCACACCATTGCACACACGCAAACACGTGCACGTGCACACACAAATAGTATTTTCTCATGCATGTGGAGAGAACAATGTAATATAAAACCTGTACATTCTTAAGGATTTCATTTAAACTGTGTAACAGAAGATTCATTGTCTGCCTTTTGTTGCATAGAAACTGAATTTGAAGCCCAAGGGGTTGTAGTTTTAGTAGAAGTACTTCTTATCTATTATTCTTGCGATGTCAAACGGATCACTAAATTTTCAACACCTAATTAACTCTGCCATCTAAAGATACTCTCCATATTTTACACAAATATTTAATCTTTCTTTTATTTAAATGTCTGCTACTAGTGACTACAGCCTTCATTGTGATTATAAACTGATGAGTTCTCACCACTTTTCTACACAAAGAAAAAGAAATTAGGGCTGTAAAGTGTCAGGCACACCTGTATGAATAATAACTGTAATAAAGGCCTGAAACATCTAGGGCTCTCTTCCAGCTTTCACAGCCAGAATCATGCTGAGTGAGGGTGGCTGCAGGACTGTTTGGGAATGTCCAGTCTCCTGCAGAGGCAAGTCAAATGCCTCCAAGGGCACTGGTGGTGGGAGCATACTTAGAAGTGCACATATACTTATATAAAAGGGGGTTGTATCAAATACTGCCCCCAGTTTTATGATCAAACCATTAGTGAGAGCGTACTAGGGTACTGAGTCCTGGTGACACTAATGCTACTTAGCCATAGAATCTTTGGCCACACAAGCTTGCCCCATTGCATTCTGGATGCCCCTGCACAGGTGTGTAAGAGGTGGCAAGGTTTTCTGGGGTGTTTCCACCCATTCACCTGGTGCACCATCCATAATCTAGCCCAGCATATGTTAAAGAGTAAAACAGCTCAGTTAAGGAAAGATGTTAACTATAGCCCTTTCCCCTCTGAAACTAATTGCCTCTACACTGTTTTGCTGTTATGCCTCATTCCTGACCTGAAACACCCTTTGCTGTTCCTTGCTGAAATCCTACTCAGCTCACTCCTGACTTGTTGGTAGAACTTAGCTGACTACAGTGTGCAGTTATGCTATATAATGTGCTGATTCATGATGTGGACAACTGGGGAGCAGAAGCTGAAACTCATATTCACTTGTGACCTAAGCAAGAATTTGAGCTCTCCCAACTTGAAACATGTACTACCCTAACCCAGCCTGACTCAAAGCCCACTGAATACAATGGGGAGACTCCTGCTGAGGACTTTGGATTGGGCCTTAAAACACTGCAATATGGCTTATTTAAAAAAAAATCAATCCATCAGCCTATCAATCTATTGGTGGGATAGTTTTATCCCTCATCTCTGTACTGTGTACTAGCAGATTTAAAACTATTGAAGAAACTAATTAGAACAAGCTTATTCTTTTCCTGCCCTGCAGGACTGGACTCTTGGAATCAGTGACTGTGTTACTATAAGAGGTTGGCAGAGTGTAGGTATGTCTACACTACCCGCCGGATCGGCAGGCAGCGATCGATTCAGCGGGGGTCAATTTATTGCATCTAGTCTAGACGCGATAAATCGACCCCCGAGCGCTCTCCCGTCGACTCCTGTACTCCAGTGCCACGAGAGGCGCAGGTGGAGTCAATGGGGGAGCGGCAGCAGTCAACTCATCGCAGTGAAGACACCGTGGTGAGTACGTCTGTCAACTTCAGCTACGTTATTCACATAGCTGAAGTTGCATAACTTAGATTGATTCCCCCTCCCCCGCCCCCAGTGTAGACCAGGCCTTTGTCTGAAACACCACAGCTGGTGGCGGGCCTTCTGGAAAAGAGTTAAAGGGTCTTGATGACTCCCTAGTACAACTCACCTTGCTGTAAGGGAGGCAGGAATAGCCTTTAGGCAGAGAAAATGTATTAGGGTTTGGGATAGTTGGGTCTTGAGGCAGGCTGGGGAAGAAAGTAAACATGGTGGGACAAATTCTGTCCCACCTACAGCCCAGGGCTGCTGCAGTGAAGTACAGGTACCAGAACTGTGTGGCTTGGGATTTGGGGAGGGTTTTACAGCCTCTACTCTAGTCCCCTCACTAACTCTAGCACAGGGGCATGCCACTGCCAGGTGTGGGGAAAGGGAGTTTTGGGCTGCTCCAGATTGTGGGGCAGCCCTTGGGAAGATGACATAAATTAGAGAATGATTGGGGCTACTCTAATTTGTGCCAGGGATTGTTTTGCCCCTCTGGAGACATTCTGAAATGAAAAATTGAAATGTTTTGCTTAAAAAATGTTGACTTGAAACCAAACTTCAATGTTTTTGATTGCTCCTTTGTTTGTTCCAAAACAATTTGGTGAAACTGATACAAATTCACAAAATGTTTGTGTCGCCAAATCTGAGGGTGGGTTATAGCCACATTTGCCCCTGCTCTCCCTGGTTTATGCCTTCTGTGCAGCACATCTCGGAGGCCCAGCACAGTAGAAAATGTCAACCCCGGCAGCAAAGCCTGAGAAGAATGCTTAGTCTCGGGCTTCATATAATTTGGAACATTATTTTATAATCAAAACTAATGCTGATATATCCTACTCCTGGCAAGTGCCTTTATCTTGGATTTCGGAGTGTATTGTTTAGTTTGGAGTAGGGTAGGGTTGCCAGTTATTTTCAATTGCCAAGACATCCCACCATAAAATGAGCGATTTCTTACAGTTCTCTGGCAAGTGAGGCTAAAAAGGGATGTTATCAAGAGACGGAGAGCTACAGCGTGTGTGTGTTTACAACAGACACCATTATAGATATTATAGTTACTAATCCTTCTGTTGCCTTTTGAAGATATGTTGATTCCATCCCCTCCTCAAAGACACAGCAGAGCGATAATAAACCCTGCTGTTTCTGCATTGTATTAAGTTTCCAGTAAAAGAAATGTATTCTCCCGGAAAAGAGAGCTGTGCATTAGGGAACAGATTATACCTCCACAATCGGAAGCTGCAAATGTTTGCCTTGTTAGTGCACTTGGCAGTGAAAACAGAAGAGAAAGGAAGACATACATTACACCAACATGATATCATTTTCTTGCTGCAAGAGGGAGGCTGTCTAGGAAAAAGGTAACCACCAGGAAAATTTAATCCAGAGTGATATTTCAGACATAGATATCTTCATTTGATTCTTCTCTAGTCTAAATAGCCTTTTTCAAGAGATGTTTTGATCAGGCATTGACATGCTTTGCAGGACATAGGCACAATGAAATATATTTATTTATGGGAGAGTCTCTAATTCCTTTCTGTGTGGTATAGTGAATAGCACACAGGACTAGGGTTCAGAAGACCTGTGTTCTGATCCTGGTTTAGCTACTGGATGATACTGGACAAATCATTTCACTTTCCTGTGCCTCAGTTTCCCCCCCTATGAAATGAGGATACTAGTGCTTTGAAATCTGGTGATTTAAAAAGTGCTATGTAAGAACTAGATGATATTATTATTATTATCTTAATTGAGCTAGAACTTCAGCCCCCCCCTGCACAGATAAGCACAATCTTTACCAGTGAAAAAGTCTGAGGATTGAATGTGTCATTAAACATTACAAATGGGTGGTCCATAGCTCCATGCCACCCGCTTGGACCCATATGGATTTTTGGCATGATGGCTCCACTCTCTCAGATGTCTCCTCCCATTTACTATGGCTCAGCTTTCCAAAAGACCTCATATGCCATTGTAGTCAGAAAAATGCGAACTAAATTTTCAACAGTGTGTATGGGCTGATTTTCAAAAGAACTCAGCACATTGTGACTATTTTTTGATGCCTAAATGAGAGCTGATCTCTTTTGAATAGCAGGCTGGATATAATTTTCTTGTTGTGAAGCAGTGAGTGTAATGGTTAGAGCACAGGACTGGGAGCCACCACTCTTGTATTCTTTTCATGTCTCTGTCACTGACTTCCTGTGTTCTGACAATACTTTAACAATAGACTCCTAAGAAAACAAGTCTCCATAGCCTTTGAAACAGGGGGGGGGCGGGACTGGGGAATCTATGCATTTATTAACAAAACCACATACTAAGGAGGGAGACGGCACCACGTGACAAACAAACTTAATTTGACTGCACTTGCTAGAAATTTGATACCTGAAAAAATATGCTTTGTACAGTGTAGCATCGTGCTTAGCTGATGTGATTTGAAATGGGAGTGGTGGTGAGTTGACCAGACTTTGTAGATGGGACAGGGACCAAAGGAATCCAACTTAGGACATTGTTGTTTAAAATGTATCTGACAATTGGTTCCATTTGTTGCATTCCAAAGACAAAACATTTGCTCTCATCTCTGATAGATGTGAACTTCACGCATAAGCAGGGAAATCACCCTGTCCTTCCAAAATCACCATATATTTTCCTTCAGCTTTGTGATTGAATGTTAACAACTGACTATTGAAAACCCTTTCCAGCATGACGGATGTGACCTTGGGTGAATCACTTAATGTCTCTGTTCCATTTTAAACATGGATATAATAATACACACCTATTTCACTAGGATGGGAGGCTTAATTAATGTTTGAGAAGAGATCTGAGGATGAAAGGCACAATGCAAGTGCAAAGTATTATTATTTTTTTATTATCACTTACAGCTATATAATTGATGAAATATTCCAAACCTAATCCCCCACAGACTCACTTCTGTGCTATAAACCCTGATCATCTTCATGTACAAGCTGCTAATACTTTACACTGGCTCCAAAGAATACAGATGTACCGAACTTGTGCTGGTAGCATTAGCTACATCAATGGTCTCTTTTTTGTTGCTAGCTCCACAGCCTGATAGCTGTCCTTCTTATCCATTATCTCCTTTGGCTCAGGATTCAAGAGTCTTGTTGCAGTCATTAAAAGGAACTCCAGGGAATGCAAATAAAGGGGACTTTCATTACTAAATCACACTCTTAAATGCCAGCTAACGAAGTGGCCATTTCTTTTATATTTTAAGCTTTTAAATTACTAGATCCAGATCCGGAAGCAGGTGTAAATCAATTTAGCTCCATTGATGTCAATGGCACTACACCAACCTACACCAGCTGAGGATCTGACCCTGCTCTCCTGTCATAAACAGTTAGTTAAGGGTTAAGGTCTCTTTTACCTGTAAAGGGTTAACAAGCAGTACCTGATGAACACCTGACCAGAGGACCAATCAGGGACAAGATAATTTCAAATCTCTGTGGAGGGAAGTTTTTTTCTGGGTTTTTTTTTTGTTTGAGTTGAGTCTCTTTTTGGAGCTAAGGGAGTCCAGACACCTTTTTCAAGTCCTCCAAGATTTCTGCAGTATTGTTCATCTATTCAGGCTAGTAAGTGTTAAAAAGGCGAACTAGTATTATAAGTTTATTTCTACATTTGCAATTGTGTGTTTTGCTGAAGGAATATCTTTATTTCTGTTGCTGTTACTTTGCTTTTACTGAGAAAGAAAGGGGGAGGGGGAAATCTCTCCAGGTTTATAAGTTAGACCCTGTGTATTGTTCCATCCTGGTATTACAGAGATAGTGTACTTTCTTTTTGTTCTTTTAATAAACTCTTTTCTTTTTAGGACTTGATTGATTCTTCTCTTGTTTGCATTTTCAAGGGAAGGGGAGGGGGAGGTGAGTCCCTCTTTGTGTTGAGTCAAGGATTTGACTCGGTGTGTAATCTCTCTGGAGCAGGCTGGAGAGAGGGAAGGGGGGGAGGGGAACTGGCTGTTTTTCTCTCTCTGGTGAGATTCAAGGGGTTTGAATCTGGGTTCCCCAGGGGAAGTTTGGGGGACAGGCAGTGTGTTACCCACTTTAAACTTAACTGGTGGCAGCAGAACCGGATCTAGACTAAGATTAGTTTAGAGGAGCCCATGCAGGTCCCCATCTTGGAACCCAAAAGCTCCAAGTGGGGGAGAAGACCTATGACATGGTGAGCAGCGGTGATGGATTTTTAAGAACCAGGAGCCATTGAGAGCTGTTTCTCCTACAGCAGGAATGCAGGCTAGAAGACAGAGATACCCTGAAGGCAAACAGACAAGGTTTTTCTAACAAGGGATTGTTAGAAGTAATTTTCAGCTAGGCTGGCTGGAGGAAATGAAGTTTTTATAACAAGGCTTTTGTTAGAAGAGACCCCTACTGAGAGGTACTTAGAATTTGCAAGAGGCACTTGCTAGACCGGTTTGTCTAGTTCTTATGAGCCAGGAAGGGGAAAAAAAAATTTTCTCTCGGTCAAAAGCACAGTAAGTAACTGTGAACAAGCAACATAAGCATCACACAATTGCAAATCAAAAGCTTTTGTTTCTTGCTATTCAGTCGCGAGTAGACAGGGTAGGAATTGGGAAGCAAGCAACCCAATTCCCTAACTGCAGAGGGGTGTGGCCAGCACCAGAAGGCACAAACATGAGTGGCAGTGAAACAGTTCACTCCTATTTGCTTGTGAGAGGATATAGTAACCCTAACCTTGTTGTGGCAGGAGAACAGTTAAGTCTGTCCTGAACTCTTTGGCTTTCCAGGCCTAAAGAAGTGGAGAGAAGGAGTTGAACGAATGGGCCAAGACTACTGTTTGAGGTCTCAATGAAGATAAAAGGTTATTTCAGGGGAAATCCGAGACAGGAGGATAGAAGTCAGCAAGGTCAAGCTAATGAAAGATCTAAGGGAAGGCAAACTTCTGAATCCACAGTGGTAAGTATAAACCCCACTGGACCTTCTATCCTGTCTGAGTGAAATCTCTTCAGTTTTATTTTAAGACACCTGACAGTGCAAGCCCACAAGAAAGCTCTCCCTTGGCAAGACTGAGTTGTTGGGCTCTGCTTGGTGATCCCAGCAGCTTACAGTGCTGACTTGTGCTTGCAATCCTACTAGCGTACAGTGCTGTAATGGCAATTATAGCATGCAACATTTTGAAGTGAGACTTCTGGGCGTACCAGCACTTACACAGTAATCCGTTCAAGGATGGAGAGATATGGGAAGCGGCTTTCCAAACAGCCAAACCTTCTCTATTCCAACACACCTCTGAGATGTGGCCTTACCACTATCATATTGCAGCCTGTGAGTCCTCATATTTCTTCAAGAGTGCTGGTCATCAGTCTCTCAGTTTGTGTTTGTTGGGGGTGTGACTTGCTTCTACCCTGTTGTTGTCTTCATTCTGTTGGGTCATGTCTTGTTGGACCTCTGTTTTGCTCAGAATCCTCCTTTCTTCTGACTCTCCTCCATCAGGCCAGCTGATGGCTCTAGATCTTCCTAAGTCCTAGTCCTGGCCTTGTTCCAATCAGTCTGGGTGTGATGGTTGTCTACTACTAATCTGCAGCTGTCTTCAGTTTCTTCTCCACTGCTGTCCTAAGTCTGTAGCTACTGCATATTAGATTGTCCCACTGCAGCGGGACTGTTTTGCTATTGCTTTGTGTTTTGATGGGTGGACACGGACTTGCTCACTTGTGCATAGAGACCTAGGATCCACAGCTCCTTTGCCTGCCTAACTTGGGGTATGTCTACACTACAAAATTAGGTCAATTTTATAGAAGTCGATTTTTAGAAATCAATTTTATACAGTTGATTGCATATGTCCACACTAAGCTCATTAAGTCGGCGGAGTGCATCCTCACTGCCATGCCTAGCATCGACTTACGAAGCGGTGCACTGTGGTTAGCTATCCCACAGTTCCCGAAGTCTCCACCACCCACTGGAATTCTGGGTTAAGCTCCCAATGCCTGATAGGACAAAAAAAATTGTCGCGGCTGGTTTGGGGTACATTTCATCAGTCGCCTCTTCCTCCATGAAAGCAACTGCAGACAACTGCTTTGAGCCAGACACCAGGGCGATTAGAAGAGCACAGCAAGACGCGCTGTGCATCAGAGAGGCTTTGAAAACCAGTTTCATGACTGGCCAGGCTTCGGTGTGACAATTGTGTGTGTTTCTCCTTGATGCAAACCCACCCCCTTTGTTGATTTTAATTCCCTGTAAGCCAACCACCCTCCCCCCTTCAAAATAAAGTAACTATTATTTTGAAACCTTGCATTCTTTCTTTATTAATTAAAAAAAATGAGATAACAGACAAGGTAGCCTGGGTGGGGTGGGGGAGGAGGGAAGGACAAGGCCACATTGCTTATTGTAGCCACACTAAAAATCAAATTGTTTGAATGACAGCCTTCTGTTGCTTTGGCCATCCTATGCAGTGGAGTGGCTGGGTGCCCAGAGGCTCTCCCACCCCCGCGTTCTTGGGTGTCCGGGTGAGGAGGCTATGGAACATAGGCAGGGCCGCCCAGAGGATTCAGGGGGCTTGGGGCAAAGTAATTTCAGGGGCCCCTTCCACAAAAAAATGTTGCAATACTATAGAATACTGTATTCTCGTGGGGGGCCCTGTGGGGCCCGGGGAAAATTTCCCCACTTGCCCCCCCCCAGGTGGCCCTGGGAAAAATAAACATTTAAAAACCTTCCGCATCTCAGCACAAACCCAGTTCTGAGAACATTTCTTTTCAAGTCACCTTTACAAGGTATCACTGGTTCTCAGCATCAGCTAGTGCTAAAAGGCACTAAAGCTCATTAAACAGGTTGGACAAATATTTTCTGTCAAAACTTTTTTTGGATTGAAAACTAGGGGTTTTAAAAAGCAGAAAAAATCACGGACAATGTCTGCTTTCCTTCAAAATTTGTTGTGTTTTTTTTAATTGAAAAGCTGAAATAAGTCTGCCAAAACCTGAACATGATTTGGGGTTTCAGAAGTGTGTGGCCAAATATTTGCATGGTACCTCTCTGGAGGTCTTTACAACCTGAGTGATTCACCTTAAATCACCATCCACTGCTTTTAGTTCCTAGAGGAGCTGTGGTATCATTCCCCCTGGCTCTCCTCCACTGCCCCAAGTTGCATACAGTCCCTGGCCCACAGTGATACATAAACCATTCATGAGCTTAATACAATATGTATCCCCAGAGATACTGCACAAGGTTGCAACATATGTCATAACAACCTAGTATGATATTAGTCTCTTTTGTAGCTGCATCATATTGTTGACACATTCACTTTGTGATTCACTATAATCCCCAGATCCTTTCCAGCAGTACTATTGCCTAGCTAGTTATTCCCCATTTTGTAGTTATGCATTTGATTTTTCATTCCTAAGTGTAGTACTTTGCCCTTGTTTTTATTGAATTTCATCTGCTGATTTCAGACCAATCCTCCAATTTATCAAGGGCATTTCAAATTCTAATCCTGTCCTCCAAAGTGCTTTCAACCCCTCTCAGCCTGGTGTCATCTGCAAATTGCATAAGTGAACTTTCGACTCCATTATCCAATTGATTTATGAAAATATTGAATAGCGCTGGACCCCCGTGGTACCTGCTGGACACATTTCCCCAGTTTGAAAGTGTATCATTGATAACCATTCCTTGATTACTGTCCTTCAACCAGTTTTTCACCCACTATTTCACCTACCTGCACATGACTGAGCCATAGAAGGCAGGCCAAGCACATACTTGGCTAAAATAATGTAGAAAATTCTTGTGGTTAATCTGAAGAGCAGAAATACACTATTTTTCTTCTTTGCCCAAGGAGTGACTCAGTTATAGGTCAGAAGGAGGAATGTGCTCATGCCATCCAAAAGTAACAGTTTCAGCCAGATATCTAGGCACTGGGACAGAGGCTGGGTGAGAAGCTGAGAGTTAAGGTAAGCAAGCTATATTTAGCAGGTGCCCCCTATGAGACTGAACTCAGGCCAGTGGGCCATTCAGGCTAGGCCTAAGAAGCCTGTGCGGTTACAACTAAAGCTGGGTGGTTTTTTGGTTCAATCAAAACAACATTTAAGAAAAAATGTGTAGAAAAATGTTGTTTCATTCAGCTTTTGTTTTCCACTTAAATTAAAGTCTTTAAAAATGGTTTTCATTGAGCTTTTCCTCTCTTGGGCTTTCCTTCTCCTCGCCTCCTTTTCCCTCTCGGGGCAGGAAGAGAAAAAGGTAAAGAGGGAGAGAAAGGAGGCGGGGTAGAGGGGTAACAACAAATTGAAAACCTTGGAGGCTTTTTTGGTTCTTGTTTCACCAAGAAGCAGAAAAACAAAAACAAACAAACAAATAAAAACCCTGCTAAACGTTTCAAATGAAATGAGAATTTTTTAGAATCCCTGACCCATCCTGCTCCTTGTCCCCTGACCCAATGTCTCTGGGATTACTTTACAGTTGATTCCACAATCCGGGGGGATTCAAATTGCTCATTGATCCAAGAGCATAATTGAAAATATGACAATTCAATGGCTGGCAGCTTTCCTCTGCAGTGCGTGTACATTGGGAGTCTTTGGGCGTGCTAAAGTCACACTACAGGCGTCCTGCTTTTCACTAGCAGTCTCTAGGTCCTCAGTCACTGCATGTACTGACCGTACTATTTTTTTCTTCCTGGGGTAGGGGCAGCACTGGGACATAAAGTGGGTCTATTTCCAACCACCCTGTTGCTATTACTCATAGGTTGGGCATTTTTCTTTGTGCTTTTAACATTGCTTTCCACAGTACATATGCTCGATCATGATGCCTGCATTCTCAGTTAGGCTGCCTCTGTCATACTTCCTGTATTCCTCTAGCTTGAGCCTATTTACTTGTTCTGCACTAGGGGCTGTCATAGCTTTGCCTTTTCCTGGACAATTCAGCTGCTCTTGCTATTTGGAGACATTTCTCTCTTGTAGATCTGTTTCTCTCAACAGTCTCTCCTGTAAGCTGGACTCGCATGTCCCACAGATTATCTTAGTTCTAATTAGGGAATCTTTTATATCTCCAAAGTTGCAGGGCATGCCAGAGTTCTCAGCTCTGTAATGTAAGTATCTATTGCTTCTTTCATAGAGGGAGTCTTTGAGTGGTATAGCAGCTCTACAGTCTACCTCCTGCCAAGCACAGAGGGTGGAGCTGAGGAAAAGTGGGTGTGGCTGGAAGTCTTTGTGCTCTGGCTGTTTCCGGATGCTGGAATGGACTCCTGAGGCTGTGGACATCTAGAAGTAAGTTAGAGCAGCCTTCTTGTGGAGTCACATGTATGCAAACCTCTTCAACCCCCTAATTTTTATTTTGTCAGGAAAACGGCTGCTTACTCATTGGAAATATACAAACCCACCCACCGTTGGATTTTTTTTATATACAAAAAATGATCTTCACCCCCACACAGGTGAAGATTTTTTAAAAATCAGCTTGATGCAGCAAACTGGCACAACCCTATGCCAGTCAGAAGAAGGCTAACAAGCTCCTCTGAGCTCAATCTCTGCCAAATAGACACCAGCAGCATCTGCTTCAGTTGGAGGAAGCATGCCTAAAAAGAAGAGCTGGTCACAGGAAGAGGCAGCAACCAGGAGGGAAGCTGCTGCAGCTCAGAAGGGTCTGACTTTTGTTTCAGAGTAGCGGAGAGGGAAAAAGCTGGCAAGCTTCCATTGCCCACATAGATTTACCAAAACCCAAGAAGACCTTTGAAAGGGAGAAAAGGTTCTGAAATTGCCTGTGTGTGACCTCCAAGAAAAGCCCGGCCTATCTTTGGACCCATTTTTACTTTGAGCCTTTTCACACCTGTTTATGATTTTTCAAGTGGCTTTTCATTTTGTCATGAAATGTTTCCCTTCTCCTTGTTCACTCTGCTACTGCTGAACTATTGGTGACTGGAAAAAAAAAAGAAGAAAAAGAAGAAAAGTGTTATTTTAGGTATTCTGGTGATTCATTGTAATTCCCCATGGCAAATGATCCCAGCGCCATAGGGAACCTTGAAACATGACTGAAGGAAATACAAAGTCTGAGTCTATATGTATTGTCATCCTCAGATCTAAGAATATAAAAAAGGGAAGGAGGGTTGAAAGGGGGCTTAATGAACCACCAGTTTCCATAGTAACCAGTTTGGAAATCTATATCTTGCCGACACCCTTGTTAAGAAGATTGCATTAATAAAGCTCTACATTGAGACTGGGGATGGAAGCAAAAGGTAATGGCTCACAAAGCCATCCAAGCTGCAAAGATTTTTTTTTCCTAGTCACTTTTCCCCCCTTTCCACAGCACTGATCTCCTGCCAATCTCATAAAGACTCAATTATTTTGAAGTTAACAAGATGCAGGAAAGGCTACAAATGAGGACCGCATATCTTCTAAGCAGAAAACTGAGAGCTTAAAGAACTCATGATAAATCTTTCTCCATTTTGCATGCTTTCTCAGACAATGGGATTTAAACTGAGTGGCATTAGATTTCCCTTTGTTCCATAGGCATTAGGAATTGAAATATAATCTGCAGTTTATAATCATGTCAATATGCACTCCCTTCTCATTTTTTGTGTCTTGCTCTTCCTCAGAGAAGCTTGTGAATGTTTACATTTCCTATACCCTCTGCTGCTTTTCAAAGTCAATTCCACTCCATTTCCCTGATATTACATTGTCACTGAGAAATCTCCTGTAAATGGTGCATTTCCAGTACTTAGCCACTAGAGTGGTTAACAAGGCAAGAGTAAAAAACATCGGGCTAGGTTGTGATTTGGACTACATACCTGTAAGAAGAAGCAAGAACCCAGCTTTCTTCCCTAGGTGGGCTACCCAGACCTAGCTTGTGGGTATATCTGAGTAATCAGCACTACTCCCCTCCTGAAGCATATGGGTGGGAAATGGATAGAACATTGGCTCCCTCTGCTCTACTTCAGTGGCTGGAGTAGCTAAGCCAGCTGGGTTATGTGGCAGCAGCTGGTTGGAAGCAGGGAGGACGCAGGGGAGAAATTGTGGCTCAGGGCTTGTCCCACATGAACATTTGATGTGCAGCAAGTGGGGGGTGTAAAGCTACCCTGCATTAGCTGCCTATGTGACCCCTCTGGCTGTGCCCTAACAGTCCCCTAGTGTGCTTTGATCTACTCCTATTTCAAAGCAGGATAGATCAAAGCACACTAAAGGAATTGTCAGTGCACTGCAGCAGGGTTTACATGGACAATAATGTGGGGTAGATTCACACCTCCGCTTGCCACAGACTAAATGTTTATGTAAACAAGCCCTCAGAGGTATGTCTCCAACCCAGAATGCCTCCCAAGGCTATTCTTGTGAAGGTTGGAAACCCATCAGGAATTAAAGATCAATCTTTAGTGAAAAATTATGTCATGTGATGAAACTTCCAGTAATCTGTCCAACCAAAACTGCGGTGGTGCAGCTTACACACCTCCCCTTGCTTAGGGATCTGCCTAGAGGCACCATCTAGTCCTACATTTGTACTAGTGAACCAGGAAGCAGGCAGTCTGACAGATCCCTGTCCTACCACAAAAGGGTTTGGCAGCTGCTTTTCCAGTGTTTGACTTGTCAGTTAAAGTCGCAGAAATAAATGTATATCTGGTAAAATCTCGACTCATTTGAATGGGCTGATTGGGACTACATTCCCAGGGTAAGGTTCACCACTCCACTCAGTGGGGCTGTTTAGACTCTATGCATTTTAAATAGAAATCTCCCATTGGAAGTCTGCCATGCTGCTACCCTCCATGTACCTCTTCTAGGGTTACATAGGAAACTTCAGTTTCCAAAACAGTCTGATGACTTTTGCCAGCACTAAAATTCATTTAAAAGACAAACAAATAATACAACATAATCTTGACAGTCAGCTCTAATGGGGAAGTATTTTATATTACCCACATCTCTGGTGCTATTTTTGGTGCTATTTAGCTATGTGTAGATTATAGAACAAATCTGAAATGTTAAGTGATATCTAAGGGGCTGCCTCAAATGTTAATAAATTAATGGGGCCAGATCACATCCTCCAATGCTGTAAGTGGAAAGGGCAAAAACCCAGCAGACCTCTGCACAGATGTCACAAGATGGGGGAGGAAGACTGTTCCCTGCAGTCTACGGCATCATCCCCTCACTTCTCCTGATCTCTTGGAAGTTCTTTTGTGGCAACTGTGTAAGGATCAGGAGGATACATAGTTGGAGAAATGAGCTGGGAAGATGGGCTCTGGATACATATTTCACACACACACCAGCCATGTAGGGATCCCCAAGATACGTTAACATTACCTGAGGCAGCATTAATGAAGGTACGCTGCTAATCCCTCTAGTCCTTGGTACTTCCCTTTGTAATGGGAAGTGCTTCCAGATTCAGCAGCAAGACTTGTACTGACAGGGAGCTGGGAAAGGGCTGCAGGATGCAGAGAATCACTGCAGAGGCAGAGGGCAACTGCATGGACAGGCGTGGCCTATGGTACCCTCAAGAACTTCACAGTTCTCAAAGGATCATCAGGGTTTGGCGGCTGACCCTCCTGCACCATCTGAAAAGGGTAAAACCTATCCCTATCAGGGAACAAGGTGTGGAAAAATCTGCAAAGAGCTCCTCACAGATTTTACTGTCTCCTCCCCAGGTCATCTTTGTGTCATGATCAGGGAATTTAAGTTCTTCAGTATTCTCTGTCATACCCACAGTTTTATCAAGTATGGCCTAGGAAAAGTACAATGTTTTATGCTCTTGTGTATCTTCCACTAACTCTGCAACAACATTTAACTGACAGACTCTCTTACAGTGATGGACTGACCTCCTGGACAAATCTGGTGCCCAGATGAAGACACAAACCATCTGTGTTTGCCAAATGGAATTAACAGTGGCAGAGAAAGGAAAGCCAGTTACACATTTCAAACATTTAAGATGCAATTAGAAGGTAGAGTGTTTTTAAAAAAAAGGCATTTGAGCACCCGAATGAATCAGAGAAAAACTGATGAGTCTATTCATTGCATTTCTACGTATTGTATTTAGAGAGGTATTATTTGTGTAAGCATAGGGCCTTGGAGCACTAGTCATGGACCATGACCTCATTGTGCTCAGCGCTGTACAAACATAAGACAAAAAGATGGTCCCTTCTGCAAAGAGCTTGCTATCTAAGGGTGAGGCAAGAGACAAAAGATGGATACAGCCAGAGTTAGTGAAGCAGGCAGTGAGAGCGCCATATTTACAAACCTCTCTTCTGCTCTTTTTGTTTCTGAAAGCATGGGAAATATTTGGAAAGAAACTTCCAAATGTCACCCAGATTCAGGATTTTTGGTAAGCAGTCTGATTTTCTGAGCAGAATAAACTGGCTGACCATATGAATGTGTCAAGCCTAAAGTATTTTAGACTAAGTGAAGGGAATAAACTTTTACTTAGTCTTGAAAAGTAAACTGGTGCATAAAAGAAGAATAAATAATAAATGTGCCTTGTGACTATGCAGCAAGCACTTCCTTATTTGTTTGCCTGTTTCCAAAGCAGGTCCAGACACTGTGTTCTCACTTCTTAATAAGGTCTAAAAGAGAGGTCTGTTTGTAGTGTAAACTGTAAAATCTCATCCATTAAAATAATCAGTCCCAACATTCTCCTTTTAATACCGTTCCTACAATCCTGCATGCACTGTCTGCACAGCAGAGATTTACTATGATTATTAATAATAATAATAGTTATTATTATTACTACAGTGGTTTTTAAAGTCTGAAGCTGAGATCAGAGTCCCACTATGCTGAGTCCCTGTGTATACACGTAGAAAGAGAAAAACCCTGGCATAAGGAGCTAACGACTGTATATAGACATGACAGAAAAAGGAAATTTTGTGATCTCTATTTTACATATTTCAGATAAGGATAAAATTTTCAAAGCACTCAAGTGTCATTTTCAAAAGTGACTTAAGCACTTGGGAGCTGACATCTCACTGAAAATTCTGAGGACTTTGGCTCATAAGAGCCATATTTTCCAGAGGCATTTAAGTGTCTAAAGATGCAGATAGATGCCTAGTGAGATTTACAAAAGCATCTAAGTGAATTGGGAACTTTTGAAAATCTCACTAGGCACCTATCTGTATCTTCTGAGTACCAGTGCATTACCTTAACCAAAAGATCAACCTTCCCTCTGTATTTTGTAGTTCATCTTCCTCTTAAGGACCTTAAGGAATACCCATTCCATAAATTAACTGGAATGCTTCTGTCCTTTTTCTAAAAACAACTATATAAATCATGTAATCTACGTTTTATTGGCATTAAATGTAAGGAAATCATGTGTTATAGCTGATTGAAAAGTTTGTATAGTGAAAAATAGCCTTTTATTTTTAAATTGATATTTGTAGTGAAAAATTGTTGACTTTGACATAGTTTATGAAAACTGTCATGCCTTTAAACCCACCCACCGCCACTTCTTAATTGAAAATTATTACAAAAAAGATTATCAAAATGAAAAAAAATTAATAACCTTTTTTATTTTTGTTGGTTTGTTTTCAATAGAAAATTTGAAAGAATATCATGAAAATTTGTAAGAAACAACAAAAAAAGATTAATTTCAAACACTCCAAAATAAAAAAATAAGCTGTGGTGTGAGGGTATGTGGGTGTGGGTGTGTGAAAATTCAGTTTTTCATATTTCAACCGGCTCTACCATTTATGGCCTAATGAACTTTTTTATAGAAACCTTGGGTTAGTCTTGAGGGAAGAGATTAAACCCAGCTTCTCTCACTCAAATAGTTACTTTGTAAGTAAAAATACCACTTAGGGAAACTGACTGGTTTAAGATCATCTCTAATTACTAAAGATCAACATCATAGAACTGGAAAGCACCTCAAGAGGTCATCTAGTCCAATCCCCTGCACTCGTGGCAGGACTAATTATCTGGACCATTCCTGACAGGTGTTTGTCTAACCTATTCTTAAAAATCTCCAATGATGGAGATTCTACAACCTCCCTCCACAATTTATTCGACTGCTTAACCACCCTGACAGTTAGGAAGCTTTTCCTAATGTCCAACCTAAACCTCCCTTGCTGCAATGTAAGCCCATTACTTCTTGTCCTATCCTCAAAGGTTAAGAAGAACAATTTTTCTTCCTCCTCCCTGTAACAACCTTTTATGTACTTGAAAACTGTTATCGTGTCCCCCGTCAGTCTTTTCCAGACTAAAGAAACCCAATTTTTTTCAATCTTCCCTCACAGGTCATGTTTTCTAGAGCTTTAATCACTTTTTTGCTCTTCTCTGGACTCTCTCCAATTTGTCCACATCTTTCCTGAAATGTGGCCCCCAGAACTGGACACAATACTTCAGTTGAGGCCTAATCCACGCAGAGTAGAGCAGAAGAATTACTTCTTGTGTCTTGCTTACAACACTCCTGCTAATACATCCCAGAATGATGTTTGCTTTTTTTGCAACAGCGTTACCTGTTGACTCATATTTAACTTGTGGTCCTCTATGACCCCCAGATCTCTTTCCACAGTACCTCTTCCTAGGCAGCCATTTCCCATTTTGTATGTGTGCAACTGATTGTTCCTTCCTAAATGGAGTACGTTGAATTTATCACACCATTTCTCCAGTTTGTCCAGATCATTTTGAATTTTAATCCTATCTTCCAAAGCACTTGCAACCCCTCCCAGCTTGGTATCGTCCGCAAACTTTATAAGTTTACTCTCTATGCCATTATCTAAATCATTGATGAAGATATTGAACAGAACCAGACCCATAACTGATCCCTGCGGGACCCCCACTCGTTATGCCATTCCATCATGACTGTGAACCACTGGTAACTACTCTCTGGGAATGGTTTTCCAACCAGTTTTGTACCCACTTTATAGTAGCTCCATCTAAATTGCATTTCCGTAGTTTGTTTATGAGAAGGTCATGCGGGACAATATCAAAAGTATGACACCTTCCTCTGAAGCAGCTGGGGCTGGCCACTGTCAGAGACAGGATATCAGAGTAGATGGACCTTGTGTCTGATTTAGTCTGGCAATTCCTATGTTCCTCTCAGTAGGTGTGGATGAGAAAAGGGATCCAGTTTTGTCTGTGTTGCTAATATGAAGACAAGCTTATGGAAACAGATTGAAAAGCAGAATGAACTGCAATGGACTGGCACATGACATAAACAGTGATAAAATGTTAGTGAGATTTTCTGGCTATGTGCATGTGTGGATGCATGTTTTTATTTGGGAGGAAGCAATTCGTACAGTATAACTCAGAGCCGTGCAAAGAAACTTTTGCTTTTAAACTAGTGCCTTACTTGGCAGTCACCCTCACTTTATGAAAATGGTCAGGACATACTGTTTAGCTTTGCTTTGTAATTGTTCCAACATACACAGTAATTTAATTCTAAGAACCTCACATTCTTAGAGGGGCCAGTGTTGGGGGGAGAGAGTAGGAAGAAATAAAAAAGCCTGAGTGCTGTAAATGGGA
Source organism: Mauremys mutica (assembly GCF_020497125.1). Taxonomy (NCBI): domain Eukaryota; kingdom Metazoa; phylum Chordata; order Testudines; family Geoemydidae; genus Mauremys; species Mauremys mutica. The sequence goes on along the minus strand of NC_059072.1, from coordinate 106,378,769 downwards.
ACATTGAATGCAGTTGCTAAGTTACACTTCTTTCAGTGGTGGAGGGTTCCTCTACCTTAGAAGAGACCCTCACCCACCCTGTGGGTTATAGTCATACTGCAGTTCAGTGAGATCTTTCCTTTGTGTAGGATACTAACTGAAATCATGTGTTGCCTATTTAGTTAATCGTGTCCTTTGAGCATGAAGTTAATAGTTTGATTTAAAAAAGAAATAAAATCAATGCTGGCCTTGAACTTAGCTCACACCAGGGGAAAAACACAGGACAATAATCCCTCCTGATACAGTTTTGTTCATTTCTGGAACAGAGAATATTTTTCACCCTTGTAAGATGTGTGCAAGCAGGGTTGGATGAAGACTATGGCCCTGTGCCTCAGGTACCAGCTCCCAGAGTCATGTGATTATGTCAGGATCACAGCTTTCATTTTTAATAGAAGTTTCTAGCCCTCGTGTTTGTGGAAAAAAGGCTTGAAAATGTGACCCATGTGTAACCAATGCAGCAGCATTTGCGAGAGTCTGCAGAAAATCAGTGATACTCCAAGAGGAGGTGGAGGGTATGGGGGTAGGGTTACAGGAGAAGTGCTTAGGTCATGGTGTGCAGTCACCAAATTGCATTACTCCAATCCTGTGCACAGGGGGTACATATGCTCACTGGAAATGGGATGAATCAGGAATAGTTTTGCAAAATGAACCTCTGTTGTCATGTTTTAGTTTTGCAAAGGGAAAGAAATATGAAATCCCTGGCCTGATTCTGCTGCCTTCCAGCAAGATGAACCTTTCAGTAGGCAATTGGTATAAGAAAACCTATTAGATTTACCAGTAGTGCCAGATGTAGGAAAGTGATTCAAGGAAGAGTGAATAATCAAAATAGGAATTCATTGCAGCTGTACAGAATAGGAAAGAGAATGAAAGTTACTTTTATGGACTCAGATGGACAATGGCCCAGAATTCATCAATCCATAGAGTTTAAGGCCAGAAAGGAACATTAGATCACCTAGTCTGACTTCACATATATCACAGGCCACAGAATTTCACCCAGTTACTTCTGTATGGAGCCCAATAACTTGTGTTTAAAGAATGTGGTAAAGGTCAGAAGGAAAACCAGCAGCGATGACTAGACAACCCTGTCTACATTTAGGTTTCCCAACTTTCTAATTGCACAAAATTGAACACCCTAGACCTGCCCCTTCCCCAAGCCTCCGCCCCTTCCCTGAGGCCCCACCACCACTTACTACAGTCCCCTGCCCTTGGTGGCTCGCTCTCCCCCAACTTCACTCACTTTCACTGGGCTGGGGCAGGGTTTTGGGGTGAGGGAGGGGGTGAGGGCTCTAACTGGGAGTGCGAGCTCCAGGGTGAGGCCAGAAATGAGGGGTTCAGGGTGCAGAAGGAGGCTCCGGGCTGGGGTAGGGAGTTGGGGTGCAGGAGTGGGTTAGGGCTCTGGCTGGGGGTGTGGACTCTGGGGTGGGGCTGGGAATGAGGGGTTTGCAGTGCAGGAGGGCGCTCCAGGCTGGGGGATGGGGCCGAGGGATTCGGAGTGCAGGAGGGGGCTGCAGGTTGAGGCAGTGGGTTGGGCTGCAGGAGGGGGTGATGGCGCTGGGGATGAGGGGTTTAGGGTGTGGGAGGGGGCTCTGGGCTGGGGCAGGGGGTTGGGGTTTGGGGGGGTAAGGGCTCTGGGATGGGTATGCAGGCTCTGGGGTGGGGACAGGGATGAGGGGCTTGGAGTGCAGGAGGAGGTTCCAGGTTTGGGGTGTCTCAGGTCTGGAGCAGAGGTCTCGGGGTTGGGTGCGGGCTTACCTGGGGTGGCTCCAGGTCAGCGGCACAGCGGCATGACTTTTTTTGCCTCCTGCTTCTACCAGGCTTTGTTAAAATCCCCACACCCCTATTCCTTAGAAATCAGGGCATTTACAAGAAAGAACAGGTTAGGTCACAGAAGGTGGCAGAACAGCAGAGTGTGGCACTGTATGCTAAAGATTCCTTCGTGTCTAATGAGACAATTTCGGAGTGGACAGAACCATCCAGTAGAAGATGCATTGGCAGAATATATTAACCTCAGTTCAAATTCCAGGTGCTTAGCACATCTGAAAATCAGGCCTGATGTGTTTCATGTCGGAGGAATCCCAAAATAAGTGACCACTTTTGAAAATTTTGATCATACTTACTTAAACCGCATAGACTCCAAACATGCCCTTATTCAAGAACAGATCACTTTTTGTTCCACTTGTTTCCATTGGTTACTTTAGTAGTTCACATAACACCGTGTCAGATTGTGATGTACTAGTTTTTCACTTCTTTTTACCCCCCTTGGCTCCCAAATACTGCCCCATTGAAGAGACATTGCTAATGTAAAGTAAATGTGTGTGTGTGTGTGTGTGTGTGTGTGTGTGTGTGTGTGTTAGCCTTGCCAATAGCTGCATAGCCTTCATCAGACACAAATAGCCTTACTTTTAACTCTCAGAGTTATTCCATCGATGCCCAGGGGGGTGCCTGTCCTTATCGATCACTGAGATTTCAAAGCAGAAAATTGATCTGAAAGGCTTTCTTGTGGTGTGTTTTATGGGGGATTGAAGGTACAGTTTTCAGAGGAATATTGGCGCTTTGCCTGTCCACGCTCCTAGGCTTTGTTCCTTTCTCTTAAATATTGTCATGTGGCTCCTCTTATGAAAAGGGTGACAGGCTTCAAGTTTTTGATCCAAACATTTTTCAAGGTACCCTAAGTTTTATTTGCCTAATTAGAAAATCACACATAACATAGCGAGAAAACCACCCTCTCCCCTGTCCCCCAGCTCCTGTGAGTGGTGTGGGAAGAGGCGCTTAGGATCCTAAGTCCCCAGAATTTTCCGTGAGCTGTCAGCTTCCAAGTGCCTAAGTCACTTTTGAAAATGAGCCTTAGGTGCTTGGAAAATTACTAAATTCAAGGCAGACGAAAGCAATGCAGAGGCACTGAGGTAGCTTTACAATAGCTGTTGGTTCTCAGCTGGGCCAAGTTCTCTGCTGGTATAACTCAGAGTAACTCTTTTGAGCTCAGTGGAATCATGATGATTGGCACCACCTGAGACCCTGGCTGGCTGAATTTTCAGGTGGGGTGCATTTTTCTCACAACATGTCCTTTTAAACTTGGCTCTGAAATGACTTGCTTCTGAGGGGAGGGAGAAAGCGACAGCCAACTGGCTTTGTTGGTTTGTTATAGGTTAGGATTTAGTCTAAGGTTAGAATCTTAAATGTACAATCTTAAATCTTCCAAATGTAGCTTTGGAAGGAGTCAGTTTAATTGGTTACCACAGTTATTCTGTTCCACTTCCAGAAAGTGTTTTTCCCCATCAATATTTACCAAAATTCAAAGCAATGGTTTTTTTTTAAATATTATAAGTTAAAAATAAATCTCCAGGGACTGTAATGTGTGTAAATAGGCCTTTGGGTAAGAGATGAGGTCCCAGAGTGTGTATATAAACATGCTCTCTGCCATCAATGTCTGAGTCACTACACAGAAGCGGGATTCTCTGCCAGGTTGGTTGTTTCCAGCAGCACAGAAGCTGGAGCCTGCAATTTGCAGTTAATGATGTTATTAATAATTAATAGTAGCAAATAAAAATTTGTGGGCATAGGTTTAAAAATTACTGTTAGAGAAAGAGAGGATTTCAAACAAAAGTATTGTCAGCCTCTTATTAATCCCTAGCTCTCCACCAGCTAATAAGCTCACAGTGTCGTGACATTTTCCCAAGCGAGGCTACAGTTTGAGGTCGCTTTGGGCTTTGGGTGTGATGTTGGCTAAGAGGACTCTTTGTCATAGGAAGGGTGCATTAATCAAGAGGCAGTTGTGTAACAGTTGTGGAAATAGGTAGAGTTACAACAAAATAAATTAGGCTAGAAATAAATTTTAAAATAACGATCTTTCAAAAGTGAGAAGTAATTTTGGGTGCCCAAATTGAGTCACCCTAAATGGACCTGGGGTAAAATTCTCAAAAGCACCTACATCTAATTTTCAAAAGTGGCTTAGGCACTTTGGGCTAGATTCACAAAGGAACTTAGGTGTGGTGACACTGAGAGTGACAATGGCTAACTTTTAGGCACCAAGAAAAATCACCGAGATTCACAAAGCCTGGGTTTGGTGCCTAGACTCCCTATACAATGAGTTGGGGGAGATAGGTGCCTAAGAGTGGGATTCACAAAAGCCAGCATGTTGAGTTGTCTAAGCTAGCCAATGAGGAGGGTGTGCGCTAAGTTCTACCCGTCTCAGGGTTAGGTTCCTATCTTTGCTTGGGATTTGCAGTTGAAAACCCTCTCCTAAAGTCAGGTATCTAAGTCTTTTTTGTGCTGCTGAAGGAGGATGAGGACCTCCCTCAAAACATTTAGCCCAAGTTACTCACCTAGGATGGTGGAAAGCCTCACTCAAGTCCCCACTTTACCTGATGAGGAGAAAGGATTTGAACAGGGATCTGCTACCTCTCAGATGAGTGCCCTAACTCTTGAGCTATAGGATATTATTACGTGATGTGGGGAGCCCCTCAGTCTCTACTGTTGAAGCTGTGAGTAAGTAATTAAACAGTCATTTGAGCAGGAGAAGTGGATTCTGGGTCTCTCACATCCTGGGTGAGTGCTCTCACCATCAGGCTATAAGGTCATTCTCATGCTCTCCCTGGCCCAATGACCATTTAATGAGGGCAACACTGAACATTGTGGTTTCAATTCTACAAGGTCTTCAGCATGCATAACTCCTTTTGAAAATCCCACCGATATAGTCCTTCCAGTCTTTGACAAGGCTCAGTCCTGCAAGGTGCTGAATACCCTCAACTCCTGTTGATTTCAGAAGGGTGTTGAAGACCTTATAGAAAGGAGACCTCAATGCAGCAAAATACTTAAGCAATTGAACTTCAATAGGACTCATACATGTGCTTAAAGTGAAGCATGTGCTTGAGGTCTTTGCTGAATCGGCCTTTGCCTTTGTCCCTAGTTCATGCTACAAGCTCCACTTTTAAAATAGTACAGATGGTTCATATGCCTGAAACTCCCTAGTGTTTTATACATACATGCTAATAGTTTCCAGATAAAAAATAGAATACAGCTAAAATTGTAGTTCAGAATTAAATATTATAGAATAGACTCTATTTCCAGATTTAAAAAAAAACAATTTAGTTAATCTGTACCAACAATTTAAGGGGGAAAACATTAACAGATATTTTTAATTTTTTTAAAAAAATTGAAAACTCATAAAATGCAAAGTTAAGGATACTCCTTTATCTTTTGTTCAACTCTTAATTAATTTAAGTGTAAGGTGCTTCATATAACCTTTACTCTGCCCATGTACCCCTGTCAGCTTGTGCAGCTTCTGTCTGTGATGGAGACATGGCTGACAAATAGACCAGCTACTATATTTGGCATATTAAAGTCCAGATACCGTGGCAACTTATTGAAGAACCCTGGCAGATGGGAACGTAATGATCCCCATATAATTTGGCTTTGGAAGCACTGGAGGTGCTCAGTAATCCTTCAGTAAGAAACCTTCAAGTGCATGACAAGGAAGAAAATAAATTTAATTAATGAAACTGGCTTCCATTTCTAGCTTCTATCGTTTGTTATAAACAATGAATAAAAAGTTGATTTGAAACATGTTGAAAAACATTTTGACAGTACTAATTGCTTAATAACTGCTATTTGTAAGGGCATCATTAAAACTGTTACTAAATATGATAAGCTGTTAAATAAGTCCACAGAAGTAATGTAATACCGTGAGAAAACGTACTATGATCTCACAACAGGATTACGTTACACAAACTGTTTAACTCTGAAAAGTGACTGCAACAATTACAACTTCTTGATCCACAGATCTACTACCTGTGTGTATTTAGAGACAGCTCTGTTTGCTTTAGTGACAAAAGTTATTACTCCTGTTGGCACTGCAGAGACAACTCAGCTCTGAGAGCGAGTGAGCTAGATTCTATCCGGACTTGCACAGCATCAACAGAATTGTTAGCTCATTTCCAGAAGTAAGGCCAAAGTCTGCCTTTACTTACACCTGGGCAATTTGAAGACATTGGGGTTGCACAATTTCAAGTACAAGCAACATTTGCTCTCAGAATATTTATTACTGATGATGATACATAAGCTAGTCAGAGCACAGCTGGATTTCACAACCTAGGCTGAGTCTGCAGAGCCGGCAGTTAGATAAATCACCTTTTTTATGTGTCAAGGGAACCAATCTGTTATGGAAGACACGGAGAGACAATAAATATGGAACCCATGCTACCACACATTAGAGTAAAACCATACTTTAAGTCCAAAGGAAATCAAATGCAACAATCAGACAGAACCGCCCCAGCCTACATGCAGTCCTCTTCATTATCATGCCTATCCCCTGGGCTGCCATGAATTTCAACCACTGCATATGCAGTCCCAAAGGAAGAGATGCTTTTCTCTACTCAGCAGCAATTAAATCTGGACAATTAAGAAATGTTGCTGGCATCTCAGGATGCACAGTCTTCTGAGACTGCAGTGTGAAGGCAGGTGGGAATAATCAGAATTGTTATTTGTATTACTGTAGTATATAGGAACCCTACTGCTAGGCTTGGTCCAGACACAGAACAAAAGATGTTTCCTGCCCCAAAGATCTTACAGAAAGAAGGATCCTCGGCTTTCCCATCAGGAATATTTGGAATGAAACAAAAATATTAGGGGTTGGGTTGTTTTTTGGGTTTTTTTTTAATTTGAGGTGAGGACAACAAAATATTCTGAATTCTATTTCAGTTAGAGACGTCACATACACACAACTCCTTGTTCAAAGAGTCCAATGTCAGGCAATATGAAATGCTCCATTGCTAGGAGAATATTCCCCCTCTTAACATATGCTAAATATACTGCTATACTTACACTGTATTTTAATTTATTGAGAAACAGCTACTCAGGGGGCTTTAAAAGTTATTGTAATTACTCTTGAAAAAGTCACATAAGGTTTATTTTTAAATAATTTATTACATTAATGCATGCATTTAATTTGTAATCTGTTTACTGAACACAGGTGGTCAGGGCCTTATTTTTCTCACATCTGAAAAAGACAGCGCCCCCGTGAGTACAGTCCCTTTTAGCACTGTGCCGGATCTTTGGTTCAATATTTAAACAGTGGGAAGAGCAACTCATAGTGAATGACCAGCACCACTTTCTGCGTTACTCAAGGTCTCTCTCCAAGCTCTCCTATCCAAATATTGAATAGACCTTTACCTGCTTTGCCTGTGAGTGATGATGAATATGTAATCTGAGCCCCTGAGCTGACAAGGAATATAAGCATGTGATTCATTTTAAACATATGAGTGGTCCCACTGGCACTTTGAAGTCAGTGGCACTGTTCAAGTACTTAAAGTGAAGCATGTGTTTACCACCCTGATTCAGGAAGCCATTTAAACATACCCTTCAAGCTGAAGTTAAGCATGTACTTAAGTGCTTTTCTGAATAGTAATGAACTTTAAGCACATTCTTAAGTGCCATCGATTTCAATGGGATTTAAGAATATGCTTAGGTGCTTTTCTGAATAGGAATGGTTTCTTGAAATCAGGGCCTTAGCACCAGACATTTAAGAGTATTTAGGCACCTAAAGATACAGATAGGCACCTAGTGGGATTTTCAAAAGCATGTAGGCATCTAGCTCCCATTGAAATCAGGATGGCAGATTTCAATAGAGTTAGGCACTGATGCACATTTGTAAATCTCACTAGGTAACTATCTGCATCCTTAGGCACCTAAATATCTTTAAAAATCTAGCCCTTTTGGACTGCAGCTGCGCAATAGAGATGAACATTTGTTGCAAAGTTTAATGGAGAGGGTTTTCTCCATTTCAGAATTGTTGCTTTTCACAAAACGTGCATGAAAGGACTCTTTTCCCATCAAAACTTATGAGAAATGAGTTTTCAGTGCACATTGTTTTTCACCTGAAAGGGGATTTGACATTTTGAATGTTGTGTTGTGTGTGTGTATTGTTTGTTTAATTTCACTTAAAAATGGGGCTGTTTTCATGTGAGAAGTCCTGGCAGCCCCAGGGTTTTTGTCCAATAATTTAAAAATTTGAAACAAAAGCAGATAACCTCAGTGGAAAGTTTTCTTCAAGAATGTTTTGCACACTAGAGTGTAAAGCGAAAGGGTAGTATTCCTTTAAATAGTTTGTATGTTCTCTGATAGTGCTCACAACCTTCTCTGATTTGGAAATCAACCAGAATAGCAGTAAAAAGCGACAAAGAGTCCTGTGGCTCCTTATAGACTAACAGATGTATTGGAGCATGAGCTTTCGTGGGTGAATACCCAGAGTATCAGTGTACATATGTAAGTAGGCCTTGCAGGTGGTCTATATTTAGTAAACTTTGTTATAACTTATTTGGATCCCACCATGTCCGTGTGGTTCCTCCATGCTATTGTTGTTGTATACAGAGCAAAATACATAGCCCACACCTCTGCTGCAAGCAGTCTGAGCACATCTGAAGCATTTGCTGTGCTGAAACAGCTGTCTCTCACTTTTGTGCAGATGGCTACATCTTTGATCTGTGGCAGAGCACTGGTAACAGAACATAAAGAACGTCACCACTGTAACCAAACCTTTTCAGTTAGACAAATCCACAAGCGTCCCCTGCCACTGAATTCAGAATAGAGCATTGTGAAGGATTTTACAGCCCTCCGCTAATCTCTTCCTGTTTCTAGGGCCAAGAGCTGCAGAACACAGGCAAGAAAGAGGGGCTAGTGAAGTGGGAAGAAACCATCTGCAGTCTGCACCATCTGCACAGCAATAATCTCTTCACATTAAACATTCAATAGGAAAAGTTGGAATGGAAACCCAGTTCTCTGGAACAAGACATTTCCAAATCTCAAAATTTGGCACTACAGCTTGTTGTTACTGTTATTAGTTATGTATTTGTTGAATGCCAACAATGGGCTCTCCATGCACCACGTGCATTATGGAGTTGCTCCCTAGTTAAAATTGCAACTGAGTTTCCACTTCAAGCCTGATTTTTGTCCCTTGGAATTCCACACACACAGAAAGTCACATCAACCAGTAAATGGGTAGGTTTTATCTGGGGCCAACGTCCTATTACTTCACTACACATTTTGAAGTGAGTTTGACGAGGGGCTTCTGAATTATTGTAACACTTTAAAAAAAGAGGTGCTGAATCCAGTTCCACAATTCTTTTTTTCTGTGTGTACAGCATTTTCTAGCCATCCCTTGCCCCTCAAAAAAAATAAAATAAATTAAAATAAAGCAAATGAAAACCAAAACCAACCTATCCTCTACCTCCAACCCTGACCCCTGGAAACAAGGAAAAAAGAGAGAGAGAGAGAAAGAGAGAAAAACAACTTTGCATGGCTCCCCTAGCTCAGATCTAGCGGCCAGGACCAAAATTTAATTGATGAATGTGACATTATAAATGTTATTAACATTTGCTTCAGGAATGTCATTAATGCAAGTCTACTCAGACAAGCTCAGTACAGCCACTCCAGTGGTTGCAGAAAACCTAAGGCTTGCTGAGGTTTCTCTCATCTTACTTGCCTGAGGAGGGTCAAAGGAAGGTGGGAAGAGCACTCTTGAGCTCTTTTCCCTAGTTCTCAGCCGCTCCCCATTGCGCCTAGACCTCCCGAGATTCTTCAGCGGTGCTCAGTAGTTCCTACTTTTCTGACACCCCTTTGACAAACCATGGATGGAGAAGGCAGGGAAGAGCCAGTGCTTCCCCCGCCTTCTCCTCCTGCACTACTAAAATGCTCCTGAGTTTCCATTTTTCCACTTGCTCCACTGTGTTCCTGCCATCCCTGCTACTCCCAGCAAAATATCCATTCCCCTATGTCATCATGCCTTCTTGGGGCCCCTCTCCCCTGTTCTTCCCCATAACCTCCCTAATAGAGGCCAGATATTTGTATGTGAGGGGAGAGCCTTAGGAGTGCAAGAGGAGAAGGCAGAATTTGCACAACAACCGGACCGTTGTTCATCACGGGGGAGCTCAGCTGCTGTGAACCACAGAAGGTTCATCTGCTGCAGAAGCCAGGGGCACAACTCATGCTTCCTCTCCCTGCCTTCCCCTGCAGTGCTGAGCTGCTCCTCAGCATCCTCCCTAGCCCACTGTGCTTCTTCTAGTTCTCCCATGTCGACCCACAAAAAGCCCACTCTCCCCTCATTCCTTCCACAGCCATGCTTCCTCACATAACTAACCTCTTCAAGGGCCTAGGGCTTGTGGGGCTCTACAATCATAAACTCACACAGTGATGGGGAGTACGCAGGTCTCTTAAAACTCATAGGGATTGTGGGACCGCTGACACAGACTGTAACACTTACTGAGAGGTTGATGAACTTATCCTGATGGAGCCCTACTTCTGTGCACCTCTTAAGGTTCATATTAGAAAATCTCCTCTCCCACAAATCTTAGGAGTGAGTCCCCTGGTGTAGAACTCAGAAAATGAGGAATAAAGAAGATAGTCCCTTCCACCTAGGCTTTCTTCATTCTCTAGAACCATGCTCTGACTATGTAAAAAAAAACAAGGAAACTCCAACACAATACAAAAACTTTGTTAAATAGAATATAAAGTTGAAGAGACGTATGAGCTGTCTGGGGTATATTATTTTACAAGAATGTTAAAGTAAATAAAGAAAAACAAATAATCATTTAGTAGGAATCTAGGAAATAGAAAGTAAATTTTGCAAAGCTATTATTTAACCTAGAAAGAAGACCTGGAAGAGATTTTCTTGGGCCCTATGATTACAGAGGACACAGTGAAAACTAATCACTCTCTCCTTTATGTGCTGTTTGACAATATGAGGAAAAGGGTGATTTGATTGAATTAATTGGTGACTGTAGAAGAAATAAAAAGAAACACACTATCATGCTACGTGGTCAACCTGTGGAATTCACTACCACAGGAGGTTATAGAAGTAACTGTAGCTGCTGCTAGGTTTAAATGAGGACTAGATTATTTTTGACCAATAATATTAATAGTTATGCAACCTAAGATAAGCATGATCAAAGCTCATGCTTCATGCTGATCACTACAGGAGTCAAGAAGGATTTTTTTACTTCCCATGAACAGAATTGCACAATTTAGTAGGCACATAATGTTGTTTGTTTTGTCTTGTGTTGTTTCTTTTACCTTCTCTCAAGCATCAAGTATTGAGCACTGCTGGAGACAGGACACAAATTTAATGGCCAAAGGTCAGACTCCATATGGCAAAACATAAAACATAAAAAATGCAGGGGGAAAACTACTTTTAAATATATCTGCAGTAGAAGAGATATGCATGGAAATGAATAAAAAGTTGTTCAAATAAAAATTGAAAATCCCTTAAGCAGGGTTCACAACTAATTTTTCATAAGCATTTGTGAAAATGATTTGCTTTGTTTTTTCATTTCACTAATATTCCCAGAAATTCTCACACATATTTGTGCAAATATGTGTTTGGACAAAGGTTCATGCCAGACATATTCAGGCAGCTATCCTGAGTTTGCTTTGATTTCTCTTCGTCTCGTGTACAAAAGTTGTGATCACTGGGAGCAGAAACAGTACTATGTGACTCTGGTGACCAGTCACAAAGTCATAGTCAAACAAACGGTTGCAATCAACCCACATGCTAACCCTGATCCTCCAAGCTGTGGTATGTGTGGAGATCTCTGGGCCTACATGGAGTCCCCGACATCATAGTCAATGGATGGGCTGTAGAGGTCTGCTTGCATGGAACAACTTGCATATTTAAGGCCAAAATGTCCATTAAGGGCCTGATTCTACATCATCCTAAGTACTTAGTCAAAATTATGTTAACTGTCCCTAAGATGATGGCTGTGATCACAATAAGTGAAAAATATTGGCAACAAAAGAATACTAGAGGAAGAAAAGGCTAAAACCACAGAGAAAGAGGTTTGGACTTTTCATAAAGTATTTTACTTTTGATCAGAGATATCAGAGTGTTCTACTTAATATCTGGGAAGAGTTTGAAATATTTATTTTAAATTTAATAGCAGTGGGTGTTTAATCTGTTGTAACTTGTATTTGCAAGATTATTTTGGGGGGAAAACATAGTAAATACTAGTTGATGATATCCCCTTTAATTAAACATCCTATATCTGCTTAGATACACAGTGGAAGAAAATTAGATCAATTTTAAATATTTAAGAGGGTGGAATATAAATCAGAGAGATTATTATTCTGAGCCCAGAAGGGATGCAGAGAGAATAGTTAAACAGAGATTAGCCACACAATATATATATAGAGAGAGAGACCCAGCATGAGTCAGATGGCATGGACTCAGGATATATAAAAGGCCAACTAAAGCAGTAGGATGAGGACCACGAGGAATCACTTGGCTCCTGTGGTACAATGGAACACTCTATAACAAGGGTAAAGTTTGCTGGTGCAGGACACAGAGTTCTCAAGGGCCAGTCTCAGACTATGGAATGAACTGCTACAGGAAGGAAGGCCCATCACAACCCTCACTACCTTCCACTCCAAGTACAAAGTGAGATTTTCCAACCTGTCTTCTCTAACACATAGCCACATACACATAAAAACCAAAACGTGATGTTGAACATTCTTCTCCTATTGGGGAGAGGATGAAAGAAAAAAAAAACCTACTCATGACAGATGTTAGTCACTCAAATTGCTTAAAGCACTACTGGAAGGTGCTTGGATACTATGGTGATAAGGGCAATACAAGGATCTTGCATAGAATAGAAAAGAAATTGCTGATGTAAATTCTGCCAGTTAGTAATGGTCTCCAAATGACCATCTACCTGCTGGGAATAACTGGAGCACAGCACACACTAGCTATGCTGTGTCCCTGGCCCTCCTATCCTGGATACACCCATTGTACAGAAGGCTGCAGGGGACATGGCATAGTAGCAACTATACTTGTAACACTTGCTGGGAACGCCCATGCACATGGTGGAGTCACCAGCAAGGGAGATGACGCCTGTCTCCCTTCTTGTTGTGCTGCAGAATCAGGGCAAAAGGAGTAGAGTGGGTGGTGGGTCACACCTCCTTTGGCACAGTGAAACTCTCAACAGTAAGAATAAAGCTCATCTTTGCAGAGAGAGAACTTTCTCTGGGGGCAGTTCAAGGCTGTGGAATGAACTCCCCCAACAACTAAGGACCACGGCAAAGCTCACCACTTTCTGCTTCAAGTGCAAGGCACATTTCTTTGACCATCTCTAATATAATCACATCGCCACAGTTATATTTATTTATTTATTTATTAAAAAGACACACCCTACCAAAATAAGACACTCTACTGCACACACTTCTCCCTCTGGAGAGAGGACGTGAGAACAAATAACATGTGATAGATGTGTAGTTACATTGCTTAATGCATTACTGGAAGGTGCTCTGCTATAGAAAACCTGAATAGAATAGAACAGACTAGATTAGAGCGAGGAAGAACTTGGGATGGTGGCAGATAGGAGATGAGGATGAAAATTCTGGAAAGATTATAGTGCTTTTTCTAAATACAGGATGGTTATGATTTAGTGGGTAAATAATTTACTACCCCCTACTGTTCAGAGCACCCTAGTCACCAGAGCTATTGAAAAGAAATATTTAAATACTAGTCATAACTTTGTCAGCCAAATGCTTTTATCTTTCCATTTTTATTTAGGGCTACATTGTGCCCTTAGACACAGCTTTGAGTGAGGGTTGATATGCTGGTGCACCAATCCTGGGGAAGCATTGTGCCCCTGAACGGTGTCTGTAAAGCACAAGTCCTCCCTGAGGATGAGGATATGCACAGGTCGCACATGACCACACAAGATGTGAGGAAACCTCATTCCTCCTTACTCCCCTTGTGCAATTGTGTTGGAGCACAGTCTAGCCACGAGGTAGGCAAAGTAAGGCTGTTGCAGCAGAGCTGCTTTCTTTTTGTTTGTTACTGAGTACTGCCACAACTAATATGGCCAACAGTTGATGCTGTGTGTCTTGAAGGACTTACAGTCTAAACTGAGAAAGACTGCCTTTGAATATGTGTGTATGGTGCTCAGCACAACACAGCTTTGATCCTGATTATGGCCCTGGGGTGCTACTCTAATGCAAATAATTAATAATAATAATGCAGCCGTGAAAGAGCAGTGGACAGGCAAGTGACCCCAGAACCAACCTAACAGTGACTCTACATGGGCTATAATCATTATTCATTCTTACACAGTGCTCCTTGCTCCATGAGACAGCAAAGGAATCCAGACTCAGTTGGAATATTTTCCTTCTCGCCTGTGACAAAGACTAATGAGAGTGCAGGCGCCTATCTCTTGAAGCATGAAGTTAAAGTGACTCTGTCAAGAAGAGACCAGTGGTTGCATAGGCACAACCCAAGAGAAGTGCAGGTCTAGCCTATCCTGTCTGGAATGAAGGGATGGGGCAATGGAATATACAAGGGGAGATAAGGAATAATAATACTTTTCCACTCCATGAGGCTTTGAAGATTTATTTAATATGTGTAAATATCCTTATCTGTAAGGCCTATAGAAATTCAGGTATGGGAAGGGGTTGTCATGATCCTCCCTCATTTCTCCACTTAGACTTTGTCTAGATTGATGACTTGTCCTGATTACAGCCATCAGTGTAGCAGCATCAATGCAATCGCTAGTACAAACAGGCAAAGCTCCTGTTTGCACTGGTTACATTTTCACTTGTTTCAAGCAGGCGTACGTTCAACTAGTGCAAATAGCAGCTTTGCCTCATCTGTAAAGGGAAAGAGTCTGGAAAAGAAAAGACTGAGAGGAGACATAACAGTTTCAAGTACATAAAAGGTTGTTACAAGGAGGAGGGAGAAAAATTGTTCTTCTTAACCTCTGAGGATAGGACAAGAAGCAATGGGCTTAAATTGCAGCAAGGGAGGTTTAGGTTGGACATTAGGAAAAACTTCCTGACTGTCAGGGTAGTTAAGCACTGGAATAAATTGCCTAGGGATGTTGTGGAATCTCCATCATTGGAGACATTTAAGTGCAGCTTAGAGAGACACCTGTCAGGGATGGTCTAGATAATACTTTAGTCCTGCCATGAGTGCAGGGGACTGGATTAGATGACCTCTCGAGGTCCCTTCTAGTCCTATGATTCTGTGATTCTGTGCTAGGAGATTAAACTGGTGTAGCTCCACTAGTGTAAGCAGGGTACATCCCTAGTATACGTATGGTCTTTTACCACCTTCAAAAGTCCCACATCAGGCTATTGTATCCTTTCTGGCCAAGGAGAACTGAATACTAACTATTCCTTCCCTAAATTGGCCAGCCCTAGAAGAAGTAGAGCATCCTGTGACAAGTGGATGTAAAAGCTACCATTTTGATTTGGGACTTCATGCAGATGGCCTTTTGCCTCTGCCACATCCCTTGGGCCTGATTCTCCACTGCTTTGCCTCTTGAGTTGCCTTTTACACCTGTGCAAAGTGGATCTGTGAGTGGACAATTCTGATTTGGGCACCCAATCTGCCCATGTGTAAATTATGGCACAAAAGCTCAGGCCTCCTGTGTATAGGGTTCAAATCCCTGGCCTCTTTTGAACATCAGAAAGCTCCCCCCTGCACTCCAGTAGAAAGATATGAAGGAAACAGAGTTGAAACCCACAGTTTCCACTCCACACCATGGGGATAATTAGTGCAGGGGGGAACAGGGCCCATATCGTTAATTGCTCTGATTGTTTGAAAGGAGAACCATACATACTTTAGATGTGGTCAAACTCTTCTGCTTCTTGCTCATTGCTTTCAATGAGATGCTCATCTCTTGCTTTTGACAGGCACGGGCCTCTTTAAAACTGGTGGGCATCTCTAGTTGTCAGAAGGTTGTTAATGTTTCTGTTAAGCAGCTAAGAAGCAACCAGCTGTTAAAAACCTTTAACAGGTAAATTTGTACTTTTGCAGCCACTCAGGGCAGAAAAAATAAATAATCTCAACTTTCAGAAGTACCAAAAGTGAGACGCTGTAGATCTCATTGAAGTCGAGGGGGAAAATAGATAATGGTGGCGGAATAGTTCTCCCAATTCAAGGCTGTTCAGACCTTGAGCTCTGCAAAGCTACATTGGGACACATGAGATCTTCCATAACACAGCCAACAATCAGGCCTATCAATCACTACTTGGGATTCAGCCATCCATGGCTAGTAACTGCTGTCACTGCTCCAATGCATAGACAAGGAAACCTGTGATTTGTACCCATTGACACCAGTGTAACCTCCTCCAGTACATGTCATGACTTTCCTTGTCTACAGCTGAGGTGTGCACCTATGCAGCTAAACTAGTTGCTGGGCACCAGTTGCTTAATCTGAGTTAATCCCAAATTTAAACAAGTCTTTAGTCCCTCAAATCATTCTCCAGCAGTAGCTAATACCTAAAGCCCTATGTACTCTGTGGCAAGATGGATCTAAATTCTGTCCTATGGTACCTGGATTTCACAGCACACTGGGGCAGCAAAGTGGAAATTCTGTGGCAGCTTCATCTGCAATAGACAATGGAGGGTTTTATTGTCTTAAATTTGAAAATAAATAATGCAATCAGCCCAGTAGCTCCTGTGTTATTTGGTTTCAATTTAAATTTCCATTATCTAACATTTTTACTCTGCTGCAAATATTTTGATTGACAATACTTGCCTGCATTGCAGAAGTTGTCTGGGAAAGCCAAATGCTTGGCAGGGAGAAATCAGGGTTTTGGCCTGGGAGAAGATGTGGGAAGCAGTTTGGGATTATGGGATAAGCATGTTAGTTGGATGTTTCTGGAAGACGTGTGACTAAATCCCTTGCATTCCTTTGAAAATTTCAGCCTTAACCTCTGTGTCACATGTTCTCTATCTGTAAAATGGAGACACAACCTAACCCAAGGGGTTATTAGAAGGCTTAAATGATTCATGTGTGTCAAAGTGCTTTGAGATCCTTGAATGAAAGGTGATGTATAAGTGTAAAGTATTGCTGTGTTGTTTTTTCTCAATGGCTTTCATATCAACATTGTTCAGCTTACAAATCAAAAGACAGTTTTATTAACTCCCATTCTGAAAACTGAACCTGGATTTGGAAAATGAAATTTATTTCTTCTGCATCACCAGTAACAAAAGTTCAGCATTCAGAACTGCGCTGGCACATTTATTAATAATATGTTAAGCAAAATAGCATCCAACTCAGTCTTCCATAGCAGTATTGGCTCTGCAGTGCTAGCAGTAATAAAAACAGTGTTTCATTTTGCCACTAAAGGAAACAGATGTGATTCAAAGATACATAGAGGGACCCAATATGTTGGCAATGGCACCATTTTTACACAGTTGCTTTTCTTGCTGCAATAACATTTTAAGGAACAGTTTGTGTATGTGTTTAATTGTTTTGTTATTTATGTAGAAATAAAATATAATTTGATCGTGTTGCGTTCCATGAAGTGTGAAGCTGCATTTCTAATAGTCTTAGAAGAAGGAAAAGGCAATCTGAAATGGCTGAACAATAACTATACAGAGTCATACACTGGAAAGGGAATTTAACATGCTGGGAGGAGGGAGAAACTTCTAAATCGTTGATTTTAATCTTGAAAAAGCATTTAGCCACAGGGAAGCTATAAGGTTAAATGTAAAAGGAGAAAGCTCTTTGAGTTGTACTAAGTACAGAATGGTCTGCACATCCTGGTAATTGGCTGCTGTTCACACATTTGAGCTTGCACTAAAGAACGTGCCACAGAAGAAATGTGCTGCATCCCAGTAAAATTGCTAGCCATGTATTATTATACAATATATGATGTGTTTGCCCTTCTCTCTTTATGATGGTGGATATAGGAGTATATCTGTAAAGGGGAACTTTATGGATTTGTCCTCTACCACTAATCTCCTCAGAGGCTTTTATTTGGACAAAAGGGTCATCTGAATATGGAGGAGTAGAAATTGGTAGGCTGAGGACCTTTTTGGCCGTGAGGGAATTGCAGGGAATGATCTAAACTCAAACTTTACCCTGACAGAGAGTAGCATTTTGTTAGCTCATCTCTTCCAATCTATGAAAGATTTTTTTTGCATTTTGACAGTTTGATTGGAGCACACTATATAGTATTATTTGGGACCAAATTCCATTCACAGATAAATGTTAAACCATGCTCTGTTGCACTAATATAGTATTTTCCATCCCAGGATAAAAGGTCAGCAACCTAAATGGTGCTCTATGAGCGTATCTGGGGTGAAATTCTGGCCCTACTGAAATCATAGGAGTTTTACCATTGATATCAATAGGGCCAGGATTTCACCCCTGATGAGAAATGAGTATTTATTAGATAACCCCGTTGTCTATATTTCCTAATATGGCTTTTCCCAACATCATTCCATGTGCTGGGATGGAGTTTCATTTCCTGGAAAGGCTAGTGGTTAGGCTTCCAAATCCCAAGCTCTTCTACAATGCTCTCCAAATTTGTCTGACCTTCTAATTATTCATGAGTGGGCCAAACCATGTTCATCATACTTTGGCCAATAGTCCTATTTAGTGGCTTAGTCAGACGACCAGGATTTCACCCAGTGAGGACTTCGGTAAAGGTCTAAGTGCTATTATTGCTCTTTAGTTTAATAATCAATCTTTATTATGGTTAATCATCTTTTTGAGGCTAAAGTGGCCAACCTGATGCTCGTATTATGGGGACAGCAGCATGAAGCATCTTGGAAGCAAATACAGCTGAAAATCTATCCTATCTTTGAATTAGTTTTTTACTGTTATTATTAGTAGTGTAAACTGAGGTAGTAACTACAGTTTCAAAAAGAGGAGGACTATCCTGCAAAGGACAGTGTATTATATTAAGCATTTGCCGGTGGATGAAGTGTGTATGGGCGGGGTAGGTTGGGGCATGTCATGGAGATTCTAAGGGCTTGTCTACACTGCCCTGCAGTTCAGACTACAGGGGTGTGAACAGCAGTGTGCACCAAAGCACTGCACTGTAACTCCCCCAGGTGGACACTGTGGACAAGAACTAAAAGGTTCCTATGTCGCATTAATGCAGTCATGTTTGAAAAGGACTGTGTTAATGCCAACTAGGAACCTTTTACTTCACGCCTGCAGCCTCCCTTCAGGGGAGATACAGTGCAGCACTTTGGTTCGCACTGCTATTCACACACTTCTAGTCTGAACTGCAGGGGAGTGTAAACATACCCTAAGTCATTTGCTGCATTTTTATCTAAAGTACTAGAAATGTGCAAAACAATAGCATGTGAACACGCTGTCATCATCAGACTGCCATAGTCTAAGGCAAGTTTTCGTTGCTAGTGAAATGCTCTTTACTCTTTGCACAACAACAATATGAATATGAAGAAACCATATGGGCTCAGCTGAATTTGTCATGTTTAATGACTATATACAAACATACAGGTAGAGCTGGCTGGAAACTGGAATTCCCATTGCACTGGAAATTCCAACATTACAAAATAAAATTCTAAAATGAAAGGAAAAATGAAATTTCCTATGGAACAGGAATTCCAAAATGTTGTTTTGCCCAGGAGTCCTGGCCCTACCACGGTTTGCCTAGTGGACTGGCCCAGAACTGGAGACCCAGGTCCCACAAAGTCTTAGGTCCTCAGCAGCCCATGTGGCAAGTTGCCTTGGAACTGGGGACCCTGAAAGCCCTATCAGCCCCAACTCTGATGCACTGCATCTGGCAGTCTACCCTGGCGCTGAGAGCCTGAGAATCAGAGTGCCATCAAAATCCTGTCTGACTTCCTCTGGAGTTTTGTCAAAATCAACATGGTCCTGTGATTTTTTTCTGTTTTAATTAATTAGCATTTTCTGAAGGAGAAACATTCAGTTGAGAAATTTCTATTTAAAAGGTCTAACTATGTATTGTGACAGACCCAAACCAGTGGGGTACAGGAGTCTGGTAGAGGGCAAATATACTGGTCACTGGATGAGTAGTTTTCTGTTCCCTGAGTGACCAGAGCAGGGGCTGCACTAGAGTAATCAGGAACCTGCTAGAACCAATTAAGACAGGCAGGATAATTAAGACACCTGGAGCCAATTAAGAAGAAACTGCTAGACTCAATTAGGACAGGCTAGCTAATCAGGGCACCTGAGTTTAAAAAGGACCTCACTTCAGTTTGTGGCGTGCATGCGAGGAGCTGGGAGCAAGAGTCACAAGGAACTGAGAGTGAGAAGACACATTGCTGGAAGACTGAGGAGTACAAGCATTATCAGGCACCAGGAGAAAGGTCCTGTGGTGAGGATAATGAAGGTATTGGGAGGAGGCCATGGGGAAGTAGCCCAGGGAGTTGTAGCTGTTGCGCAGCTGTACCAGGAGGCACTCTAGACAGCTGTAGTCCACAGGGCCCTGGGCTGGAACCCGGAGTAGATGGCGGGCCCAGGTTCCCCCCAAACCTCCCAACTCCTGACCAGACACTGGAGGAATTGACCTGGACTGTGGCTTATACCAGAGGGGAAGGTCTCTGGGCTGTTTCCCAACTCACATGGTGAATCTGTGAGGTGAGCAAATCCTCCAATAAGCGCAGGACCCACCAAAGTAGAGGAGGAACTTTGTCACAGTATCTACACCAATCCCAAGGAACAGTGGCCCTATCTCATGGTTTTCTCAGAGTATAGTCTCTAAGAATTTATGTATTAGTGCAGTATATGGTTTCACGTGCATGCATGTACAAAAGGGCACTTGAAGGGCAGTGGTAGGAGGGAGGTGATTGGCTTAAAGAATAAAATGAGCTGCTTGGAGATTGAAAATATCAGGGGATTGGAAATAAGATAAATAGCTTTTCGTTCTAGAGTCCTGGTTCATACCTAAATTCATGTCCAAAGCTGTTACATTCTAGCACCTACACTGTGTGAACTTATCTCAACCCAGTTTCTAGTAAACAAGGGTCCACATCACAAAAGCCATCACACCAACTGGCATTAATTGGCATACTAGCTAGCAATCTCAGCAGACAGGGCAAGGACTGAAAGGCTCAGAAAACTGTAGAGTTGTTGTATCCGATCCAAGATGTAGACAGATCCTGTGTGGTAATTGTATAACACAAGCAGTGGTCCTTTCTCTGCAAACTAGAGAGCCAGGGAAAGCTCGTGTTTGTGTTTACTGAGCAATCAATGTCAGTCGAGAATCCCCTTCGTGTTTACTGCACCTGAGTCCTGTCTCGTCTGCTTCATGAGGGACACTATAAGATTGACTGACCCTTTTCCCCTTCACTACTGCTACATTTAAAACCAACCAACAACAAAATTCTAAAATGTGTCAGTGCTGGGGAGGGTCCCAAAGGGATATGCTGCAAGGACATTGCTGTAATTAACCTCTCTGGCCATCAAATGCTTCCGATGTCCTCCTGGAATACAGCAGAACTAATGGAAACAAACAAGCCTCTTGAAGGAAAGAAAGTGCAATGACATTCTTTCTTTTTGGGTGAGGAGAGTAATATCTAATTTAAGGCCAAACAGTCTCCACTGGGGGATGGGACAAAAACTCGGTGGATCCTCGGCTGAGAGGTGAGGAAAGAGAGGGAAGTGCTGCCCCATGGTATCATTCTCTCCTTGCTGCAAACCCCCAAGAAGTCCCTCAGCAGGGGTATATGAAGAGGTGAGGGCTGGGAAGGGAGCACACTGTCAGGAGGCTGGGGAAGGAAATGTGTCCTCAATAGCACCACAGAGATTCTGCACAGGTGTTAATATTGGCTGCGTTTGAGCTTAGAGCTGATCAAAAACCAGAATTTCTACCCGGTTGGAAATTCCAATAGTTTGACATTTATTTTAGTCTCAAATTGCAACAAAAAGTTAAAATACCAAACTTTGAGAAATGAAAAGTTGCAAAAAATTGCAACTTGGAAATGTTTTATTTCATTTCAGGCTGACATTAATCTGTGTCTGCCTGAGACACCACAGTGCGTCATGACAGTTGTAGTTCTGGGTCCTTCATACCTGTATTCTCCTCTATGTACCCTTCGCCATGGATGGAATACATATCCCATGATACACACCAGCCTCTCCATGATGAGTCCCATGATGCATCACAGTAGCTCAGCTACAAGATCAACAAAATATTTCAAGTAGATTTTTTGATGGAAAAGTCAGCTGAAATCAATCTTTTCCCATGAAACATTTTGATGCTGATAAAACCCCATTTTCTGTCGGAACAATGTTTCATTAGAAAGTTTTCAACCAGCCTTACTTTAAGCCCTTTCCTACCCATTCATTCAGATGGAGTAAAATCAGAATCTAGGAATGGAACCTATATGTAGAAGATAGAAATACCTTTAGAAAAGATAGTGGTCTCTCTGCAATGAAACTAAAGTGGTATTAGGCATTCTGCATGTAGTATTGTCCCTTAGAATAGGCAGACCCAATAATTGTCTATACCTACAATACAAGAGAGTGTGTGAAGTATACTTTTTAGCTTGGCTCCCAAATAGCAATATATAATTTGTGACCTCCAGTGACACAATGTTCTGATCAACAGGGGTTGCTGTTCAATAGTTTGCTCATTCATATGGTATTTAATGTTTGTACTTTCCTGCTCATAAAATATATTGCTCCATTTCACTATCATAAACAGTTATGACTTGTGCGTCGGTGGCAAAGTTTTACTGACGCACTGATGTTTCTCCAAAGCCTGCCTCCACTTGCCAGGTTTCCTGCTCATTCAGGATTATTTTGAAGCATGCTGATCGGGTGGTGCCAGAAGCTGTATATGAATACTAGACATGGAGAAGCTGGTGCTTAGCCAAAAGACCTACTGTTACTGCCAGCGGGCACCTGGGTACAATTAATTAAACTTTAGAAAAGAAGGTACCTGATTTTTCAAAGACTGATACGTGTGCGTAATTTTACTCACACAATTAGCTCCATTGACTTCAATGCAATTACTCTCATAAAGGTCAAGTCATTCATGTGCATTAGTCTTTGCAGGACTAGTCCCCATATTAGGCTCTGATTTTGTTTAAGTTGATTGAAGTGTGGGTTGAAAACTGCCATCTCTATGGTTCTACAGGTAAACTAAAGGACTCTGAAGATTTTAGTGCCTGTAATTGGGGGATTTTTAGGGGAGAACCACTGACAATGATTTTTCCCCACACATGTATATTGAGAGATATAGTCCCGAGTTTTATTTATTTTTACTCTGCCCCTCTTCCCAGAGACATAAGCCTGGTCTACACTACGCGTTTAAACCGGTTTTAGGAGTGTAAAACCGATTTAACACCACACCCGTCCACACTAAGAGGCCCTTTATATCGGTATAAAGGGCTCTTTAAACCGGTTTCTGCACTCCTCCCTAACGAGAGGAGTAGCGCTAATATCGGTATTACCATAACGGATTGGGGTTAGTGTGGCCGCAGATCGACGGTATTGGCCTCCGGGCGGTATCCCACAGTGCACCACTGACCGCTCTGGACAGCAATCTGAACTCGGATGCAGTGGCCAGGTAGACAGGAAAAGCCCCGCGAACTTTTGAATATTTCCTGTTTGCCCAGCGTGGAGCTCCGATCAGCACGGGTGGTGATGCAGTTAAAAATCAAAATAAAGAAAGAGCTCCCGCATGGACGATGCGGACGTGATCGCTGTAAGGGCAGGCAAATCTGTTCTATCAGCACTCCGTTACAGAAGACGAAATTCAAAATCATTTTTTAAATATCTCCAGACAGATGCCATAGCAGGGACTCAGCGCACTGCTGCGTGACAAGCGTAACGGAAAGCCAAAGAATCAAATGGACACTCATGGACTGGAGGACTCAAGCTATCCCACAGTTCCTGCAGTCTCTGAAAAGCATTTGCATTCTTGGCTGAGCTCCAAATGCTTCTAGGGTCAAACACAGTGTCCGCGGTGGGTCAGGGCATAGCTAGGCAATTTACGCACCCCCCACCCACCCCCAGAAGTGAAAGGGAAAACAATCCTCTCTTGACTCTTTTACATGTCACCCTATCTTTACTGAATGCTGCAGATAGACGCGATGGTGCAGCACTCAACACCAACATCCTTGCTCCCCCCACGCTATGGATGGCTGATGGTACAATACGACTGGTATCCGTCCTCATCATCAGCCTATTGGCACATGGGGCAGTGTAAAAGGACTGGTAACCATGCTGACTAGCATCTGTTAGGTCGATCAAGGGCGCCTGGTCCTAATTTTTCCTGGTAGATGGTACAGTATGGCTGATAACCATCGTCATCATAGCAACAGGGGGCTGAGCTCCATCAGCCCCCACCCTTCATGTGTAAAGAAAAGATTCAATTGCCCCTGAACTAGCACAGGGATGCTGGGCTCCTCTCCTACACACTCCTTACTGTCCTGTCTGGACTATCATAGCAGCTGGAGGCTGCCTTCCACTCATATCTCACTAACAAGTCACTGTGTCTTATTCCTGCATTCTTTATTACTTCATCACACAAGTGGGGGGACAATGCTACGGTAGCCCAGGAAGGCTGAGGGAAGAACGGAATCAACAGGTGGGGTTGTTGCAGGAGCACCCCCTGTGAATAGAATACAGCTCATAATTTCTGCAGGATCTGACACAGAGCAGCTGTGCTCTCTGGTTCTCTGATACAGGGGTTCTCTAGTACACTTGCCCATATTCTAGGCAGGACTGATTCTATTTTTAGATACCAAAAAGGAGGGATTGACTCAGGGAGTCATTCCCAATTTTGGCTTTTGCGCCCCTGGCTAAGAGCAGCCAGGGGCACTTATGACAGCAGCAAATGGCACAGTGCAAAAGGACTGGTAGCCATGATCATCTTATTACCAATTTATGGTATGGTAGATGGTACAATATGGCTGATAACCATCTCTGCTATCATGCAAAAGCAAAAGCATGCTGCTGTGTAGCGCTGCTGAATCGCCTCTGTGAGCGGCATCTAGTACACATATGGTGACAGTCACAAAAGGCGAAACAGGCTCCATGATTGCCATGCTATGGCATCTTCCAGGGCAATCCAGGGAAAAAAGGCATGAAATGCTTGTCTGCCGTTGCTTTCCCAGCGGAAGGAGTGACTGATGACATTTACCCAGAACCACCCGCGACAATGATTTTTGCCACATCAGGCACTGGGATCTCAATCCAGAAATTCAAAGGGGCGGGAGAGGCTGCGGGAACTATGGGATAGCTACGGAATAGCTACCCACAGTGCAATGCTCCAGAAATCGACGCTAGCCTCGGACCGTGGACGCACACCACCGATTTAATGTGTTTAGTGTGGCCGCGCACACTCGATTTTATACAATCTGTTTTGTTAAACCGGTTTATGTAAATTCGGAATAATCCCGTAGTGTAGACGTACCCATAGAGGTACCCATCCCCAGCAGTCACACCCTGACTTAATATCATTTCACAAACAACAACAACCACCCCAAAACCAATTCAAAAACAAAAGCCCCACAATCAGCTTGTCTCCCCAGTCTAAAATAAACACACACCGGCAGATAACATAACCCCCGAAACAAACCGTAACTCCGCCTCGCCCTGCCTAGAAGACAAGGTGAGCAATGCATCATGGAATGACGGTTAACAGAACTAGGCTCTGGCAAACCGAGTTGGTGGGGGTGGGGACGGAGAGGGTTTCCAAAGCTGAGGATCCCTTGTGGAGAATATCTTACTGAAAGTCCCTCTCATAAGTAATGAGTAGGGCCCTACCAAATTCACTGCCGTGAAAAACACGTCAGAGACCGTGAAATCTGATCTCCCCTGTGAAATCTGCCTATTGCAGGGGAGGGGCAGGGCTGCAGGTGCCCCAGCCAGGGGATTTTACTGTTGGCCAGTCTCCAGCTACTAGTCCTGGCTCAGGCTGGAGAGGGATGGGACTTCCTCTTCTCCTGCAGGGGCCGGTCCCAGAGGTGGATCTGACCTATCTCCAGGAACCAACCAAAGCTGAAGAAACCTCCGTGGCTGCTGGCTGGGACAGCCCCCGATCTGGATGGGAGGCTGCAGCCCCAGCTGTCCAGCCCCTGACCCGAATGAGAGGCTGCCAGGAAAACCCGAAGGTATGGTAACTCCCACCCTATGCCTCTCATCTGCACTGCTCATTTGTGGCACTGGCTTTAGAGCTTTGAAACCTGCTTGGCAGTCAGTGCAGATCCCGGAACATTTGTATATCAATGTACTCCTGATGTGGAACTGCTTAATAATCAAGCTATCATAGTCTGCCCTACCTTTGGTTTCAATGTTAGTCACATCAAGGGAGCACTATGTAAATATAATTTCAAGGCAACAAAGGAATGGATAATTGTAGCAAGGTCTCTGTATCAGAGAAAAAAGTTTGCCTTCTCTTCACCATTTTTAGATGGAAAAAGCTATTGGCCACAGCTGCTAACTGGGCATCCAGGAACAGCCCAGGAACCAACAACACACTGAAATTGGGCACCTGTGTAACAAATTGTGGTCAGATACCTTTAGTTAGAAATATCAGTGTAAATTTTTTCCTTTCTTCCATCTGCTTCCCACAACCCTTCAACATTCTCTCTATCTTGTCTGGAAAAAGTCTCCTCCAGCCAGCGCTTATGAAAGCCCTAATCTCTTCTAGATCCTGGGGATATTTATTCCATTGCACTACCCAAGGACAACAGCATGCTTTACTAGGGTGGATAAATACTCTTCCTTTTATTTTGCACATGGAGAAAGTGAACAGCAGTCTAGAATACTATATATTGACTGATATGGGTGTGTATTTGGCCTCAGTGAATGATATAGTGATAGCTCTGAAGTGAGATAGATTAAAGGTAGGCAGGTTTGGTGAGAAATTGTGTCCCCTCCCCAAATTAAAGGGCAAGAGATTCTTAAATTGACTTCCTAGGTTTCCCCTTTATGGATTCTGGGCATAGTAAAAGTGTCTTGGATCCACAACCAGCAGGTCTTTAAAGGGAATGGGGTTGGGTAAAATAATCTGCAGAGCAAAGCGGTAATAGTGAGTTTGTTTTAATGAGAGAGAGAGAGTGCATGCGGTGTGACATCAGAAGAGCCCTGCATGGGGGATTAACTGTGATCTTCCTTTTATATGAATAAATTACATTCATAAGCTTTCATTTTAGATATACAACAAATCCTAAATCTTTAAATCTGCATTGTTTCATTAGTGTGTACTAAGGCCTAAAGATATGTGCAGTGATGCACAACTGTGCGCTGACATTTTTTTCTGCACTCATTTAAATTATCTGCCAACCTACCAGAAGTGATGAAAATATCTAAAGTCTGCTATGAATTCAGCCCTCAGGGCTATCCAACTTCTACCCCTTATGGAAAGATATTTTTTGTCTTGTGACCCTAGACACCCCTGTATTCACACCTTATATACGAATGCAATAATATCTGTACAAAATAGGTCTTGTGATGTAGCATATGAAAGCTAATAACACACTGGTTATTAATATCATTGTAAAATGTATGTGAGAACATTTTATGTGGCATTATGATTTCCCTCTGTATGATGTTACTAGAACATATATAAGACCAGACAGTCTAGCCTAAGAAAAGGTAATAAACAGGTCTGCCATATACAAGGGAATGTGGATTTTCCTCAATTTACATATTAGCAGTAAACAAAACCATTGAGCTAAACTGGTAGGAGTTATCCTCATCTTGAGAGACAGAATTAACATGGCTCCTGCACCCCAGAAAGACATGGGAGACTGAATCCCCAGGAGGCCTTTCTGACTTGTAAAACAAAGACATCCCTTTGGGGATATAAGGAATAGAGAGAGATTCCATCTTTATCCTCCACCTTAGGAGACAAAGGGTATGGCTAGCCTACACTTGCAGATGTGCAGCGCTGGGAGTTACAGCTGTGTTCGTACAACTGTGTAGGGAAAGCGCTGGTGTGTGGCCACACTCACAGCTACCAGCGCTGCAGTGTGGCCACATCTGCAGCATTTGCAGCGCTGTTGGGAGTGTTGCATTATGGGCAGCTATCCCAGTGTTCAAGTGGCAGCAACGTGCTTTTCAAAAGAGGGGGGTGGGGTGGAGTGTGACAGGGAGCGGGGGAGAGAGAGAGAGTGGATTTTTGGAGCCGACACTTCAGCTCCCGGCCTTGCAAAATCTGAAAATTTCCTCGACCTCTCATTTACTCTTAACTGCAAATAGCCTGCAGACCAGATAAGCAGCTGTTCCAACAGACTCCCTTTCTCCCCCTCCCCCCACTGTTTCTCTCCTCAAGCAAACACTCATCCCCGTGCCTGCCTCATTCACAGCAAGGTAGTGGGTTATCTCATTTGATTTTTCACAGTCAGTTACAGATTGATCACAGCAAACAGTAGCTGTGTTTTGTTTTTTAGATAAGCAGCTCCTGGAGCCCCGAGTTCACAACAAAACAAAGAGAGGCATCATAACAAAACAAAGAGAGTAATTTAGTTAAAAGCATTCTGGGATATCTCCTAATACCCTGGAGGCCAACAACGGCGCTGGTGTGTGGCCACACTTGACGAGCAGCGCTGCATCACCAGCGCTGCACTCGTTATACCCCAAGCAGACCAGGTGTACAGCCAGCACTGCAGCCAGGGAGTTGCAGCGCTGGATGTGCCCTGCAGGTGTGGACAGTTACTAAGTTGCAGCGCTGTAAAACCTCCACCAACGCTGCAACTCTCAAGTGTAGCCAAGCCCAAAGAAACTAAGCCATTTGGTCTCTGTGATGGGTCCTGACCAGGCTGGTCAGTAAAAAGCTGGACCAGAGACTGTGGGTGAGAGAAACCATTTTGAACAAAGATTGTATGATGCTCGATTTAGGTTTAGTCTTTTTTCACTGCATATTTTCACTTTTATTTGCTTGTTATTGTCTCTACCTTTCTCTCT
Source organism: Mauremys mutica (assembly GCF_020497125.1). Lineage (NCBI taxonomy): Eukaryota > Metazoa > Chordata > Testudines > Geoemydidae > Mauremys > Mauremys mutica. Next base: position 106,350,093 of record NC_059072.1, on the reverse strand, counting down.
TTTACTTGGTTGGTATCACTTAATCCATGCTCTTTTCTTAATAAACTTGTTTTGCTTTCATTATAAATCATCAGTGCTGTGTAAGTTCAGTGAAGTGTGGGCTTCTAGAAAGCTAACGTGTTGGAGTGTTTAACAGTCTCTGCAAAGCAAACCCAACACTTTCTCTGTGAGGGCCCAGTGAGAGGGACTGGTCCCTGCAGCAGGATGATTTGGGAGTTTACTTCAGGCCTGGAAGGACACTAAGGTCAGCCCACAAGGAATAGCCAGATTGGGCAAAGCCAGGGTGAAGTTTGTGTGCTGGTTGCAGACTGTTGGGGTCAGGGCTCTGGACTAAAGCTGCACAGCCACAAGGAACGCAGGGTAACAAGGCAGACAGTGACCAAATCCCTTACTGGCCTGGGTGAACCCCAAAGTCTCACACTTCTTCTTTCATGGATATGTTTCCTAGTTTCATGTACCTAATGTAGCATTTTTGCTTACTTTGGGCTATCTCAGTGGTTCTCAAACTAGAGCCGCCGCTTGTTTAGGGAAAGCTCCTGGCGGGGTGGGTAGGTTTGTTTACCTGCCGCATCCACAGGTTCGGCAGATTGCAGCTCCCAGTGGCCACAGTTCGCCGCTCCAGGCCAATGGGGACTGCGGGAAACGGCGGCCAGTATGACCCTCGGCCCACGTCACTCTGGGGAATAGCTCACCAGGTCAACACCCCTTCCCGCAGTGGCATGCCATAACTCCATCTCTCTTCTGGCCTGCAGCCCTTCGCATGCTCAGTGGACTGCTGCTGCCTCTTCATGGCTCAGCCCTCCAGCTAAGTCACTATTGTGGATTCCCCTTCCAGTTAAAAGCATTCTGGGATATCTCCTAATACCCTGGAGATATCCCAGAGGTTGGAAAGTCACTTCTGACATACAGGTTCAGGCAATCTTCCCATTCACTGCCCTACTAGTGCCACTTCTCCAGTGGCTGGCAGGGGAACCCAGGCCCGCCCTCTACTCCAAGTTCCAGCTAAAGGACCCTCTAGTCAGCGGTCAAGGCCTGTTCCACATTGTACTTTACTGAATTTCCTTGAGCCCTTTTCCAATCTTCTAGTGCTCCCTTCCTTCTCTGGGTCTTCCAGCTACACCATTCCCTGCTCCCAGGGAGCAACTGCAGGCTGCACATCTCTGCAGCCTCTAAACACTCCTCCCAGGGAGTGACGGAAGCCTTTCCCCACCTCTGTTGTCAGCTTACCTACTTATATAGGCCCTACTTGTTCCTGCAGTTGAGCTTCTTCTAATTAAGGCTTCCCTCTAAGTTTTAATTCACTCCAGCTTGTTGCCTAATGGATTAATTGCCCCTTTCTTGCACTGCCTTAACCCTATCAGGGCAAGTGTGGGGAAGACACCAGTTTGGCGTCTGGCGTTTCAGTATAATGACTTTGTGCAGGTAACCGTTTTCATTTCCTTTTCATTTGAGGGTGTATCTTGTACCAAGTAATCTCCTATGGCATGATGAGTGGAACTGGAGAAAGAGGTTTAGGTTTCAGGAGGGACTGAGACTGGTGAAGAACCAGGGGCTCAGGATTGTAAGCTTGGAGGCTGGCTGCTGGGAACCTCAGCAAGTAATACTGGCCTCTCAACGTGTTTAATAAGTCTCTGATTCCTACTGCTCTACTTGCTTGTTGCATCACTTATTGCTAATCAAACAATCCCCCACCTTTCAATTGTGTCCATTTTCAATAATCTCCCCCACCCCTGTGGCTAATGGGAAAGATTTTGTTATTAATTAGAAATTAATTTTAGTGTTTCTGTGTGATTATAGATTGACGGGACTGGAGACTGAAATTCTCTGTTATACTTCCCTGTGGCATTCGGCCCAGCCAATGTCCTACATTGTGGACAGATTACCACATAACTTTGTTTTGGAAAAACCACCTCTGGGGATGAGAAGAATGGTTCAAATTCTATGTCTATGCCATTCAGTGTTTGATGTACCTTGAGAGACTGCCCTCATAAGAATACATCTGTGATCAGCTACGAACTGACCTGGGACCAGCAACTCATTTCACACAAACCAATAAACAGTTATTGGTCAGGCAAAATGTGCAGCTGTTTCCAGTTTTGGGTATTGTATATTGAACAGGAGGTAATATGTTCCATACCCCATTAGCCTCTCTTGATACATCCTGTCCTTCTGAAGGGCCTTGGTTTACACTTTTCTGGATCTGTACAAGAAACTCAACTAGATATTGAGATCTTCCGTGTAGAGAGCAAAATCTCCCCCGCTCCTCCTCCTGTCGCCCCATATCAAATATAAAACCTACATCTTCTTTCTTTTAGTTTCATTCCTCCCATTGGATTTCATGAATTTTAGCCATGAGGGGGAGAGCTAACAACATGCATTGAAACTATCTAATCATTTGTGAATGGATTGTGCAGAAAACATCTGTTTTCTGCCCAGCTTCACTTGTTTGTATACACTCATGACTTCAAATGATGCAAAACTGGAGGAAAATACAACAAAAGGCAGCAGACCCACCTTACTTGTTGGCTTTCCGAGACATGCTCATCCCCATTTGGGCAGTGACTCTCTGTACATCAAAAAGAGACGTTGACCCAGTGAACTAGCAAACTAACTGAATTAAGGCTGGTTTTGTCCTTTTACCCAAGATTTCTTGCCAATTTCTGCATTCAGATTAGTAAACCTCTTATTGTTTCCAGCCATGTCTGTACAGCTTTGCCCTCTTTCATTAATTCCATTGTGAGGTTTTGGCAATGTTTTCTTTACTGTGTATCTATCAAAATATAACTCTCTAATTAAATAAACATATGTGGTAGATAATAAAAAGAGCAAGACTGGCATTATTGAAATGTATAGTAAGCCTGGAATTTGGAATGTCAAAAGTGTTCATTCCTTTTTACATGGGCTTCTAGTTCTTATTTTCCCTTTACTATTTCTAATTCCATCTTCGAAGCATGAAGATAACATTTCTTTCACCACTGATTTGTCCTTTTCTACTTGGCAATGATGTCACCATCAAAACAAACCACTCAGCATTAAATTTCTTTGCTCTTTCCAGGTTGCCTACTTCCCTTCATTATTAGATTCCCTTTCCCTCATCGTAGGACACACACACACACACACACACACACCCCTCAGACTGGGATCCTTCCTGGTCATGTGGGAAAGCTCTCTGGGTCTGAAATCCAGATGCTGTGCAATGGTGAATTCAGATTGAATATATCCTAGTTTTTTCCCCCTTTGCATATAACGAGTTTATACACAGGCCTTATGTGTTGTGACCTCACTATGGGCCAGATTTTAGTGCCCTTACTTGCATGGAATACTACCATACTCTGTATGGAGTCCGACTGAGGTTTATGGCACTACTTGTGCAGTAAGGAGCTACACAACATGATGGTGATTATGATGATGTGCTATTACAGCAGCACCCAGAGGACCAACCAAGATCAGAGTCTTGTGATAGGCACTGTACAAAACACATAGTAAGCAACAGTCCTGCCTTGAAGCGCTTACGGTCTAAATAGACTAGTTAAGATGGACAGTGTGGGATGGGAAAGAAAGGCATAGAGAGGTGCAGAGACTTGCCCTGTGTCACACAGCAAGTTAGTGACAGAGCTGGAAATTGAACCCTGCTCTCCTAACTCCCAGCTCAGCACCCTATCCACAGATGCACACATATGGCTTTATAAATACTAGATCTCTTTTTATATATATGATTTATAAGTTACTCAGAAATTAACTGGACCCAAGTATTAGAAGCTACTGTCATGCACTGAGTATGAGAACCATAATATGGCCCAATAGCATCTGTCTAAAAGGGCTGAACTCATCTCCCTTAAAACCACCAGTAGTGCTGTGCCTCATCTGCACCATAATGTCCCATTTTTACTAAATCTCCATCCCGCTTTCTGTAACGCTGCTGAAAATGGCTGAGTCATGTGATCTACCCTCTCCACCAAGCTATTCAGGGAGATTCATTACTGTCAGCAATGGGTCAATAAACTACTGTGGCTGGTGTTTGTGTCACTGCTGAGATGCTTAGGAAGTTTGCTGTCCCTGAATGCTCAAGGGGTGAGAAACCAAGCCTGGGATTCAAGTTTTGTTTACACTGAATATGACCAAGAGTGCCTCTAAGTCAGTGGCTCACAGTGTTTTCCATAGTGCGATACCTCCTGCCCCCACCTCTCTGAATTGCTGCGAGCTAGCCAGGAGCCTTCTCTCCTTTAGCAATATGAGAAGAACAGGGCGTGTGCCACTCTCTGGCACCTGTCAGTGAACCCCAGTTTGAGAACACACGCTGCAGGTTACTGAGCTGGCCCCTGGTTTGAGTCTGATCTCTTTGTCAGGTAAGGCAGCAGGAGGAGCAGCACTCACTGTACTCCTAGTTATAACGATCCCAGTTCTTTTCATTAGGGTCAAATACTTTTTGGCCTCTAACGGGTGGTCTCTGTGCAGCTCCCCATTGTCTGTTCATTCCTTTTACCTTTTATTTAACTCTCCTTCTTTCCAGCAAACACGGAGCTCCAAGCAACACAAATGTATCTAACACTAGGGGCAGAATGTGGTGTACCCTGGAACACTCCCAGGGCCATTCATTGTTCAGCTAGTCGGGCTCTGTGCCTAGTTGAGTCAAGATTCTCCAACTCAGAAGGAGCTGGTTAGAGCTCATGCCCATGCCCCTGCAGCTCCCTAAGCTCACATTCTGTGCATTTGACTCTGCCCCTGCTCCTGTACAGATCACCCTGTCTTCCACCTGCTTCCTGGCCTATTTACTCCCATCTGGACTTTGAGGGGCCAAACCCTCGGCTGGTGTAAATCAGCATAGCGCCACTGACATCAATCAATGCCTTGAAGCCAATGGAGCTGTGTTCACTTATGCCCATTGAGGATCTGACCCTGAAAGCTGTTCCTGATTCTCATGTGCTGTTCGCATGGAACTGGAGTGTCTAGTGAATCTGATCATTCATGTGGGTAACGTGTTAACCTTAACGGCTCTTCAATGGGCGCACAACAAAGAGCTCCTGCAGCTGGCGCTGTCTTTGTTCACAAAGGAAAGAGTCGCCTGGTCCCAGGAGGATGACAGTAGGTTGAGCAGAAAAGAGAAACAATCCTTTCTGAGGAAATTCTCCTCCGTTATTTTTCAAAATATTTTTCCCCTTTAAAAGAGTTCTGTCATGGTCTCCATGGCTCCTGGAGGGAAGTGCTATTAAACAGCATGGCTTCTTCTTTGAAACAAACACTAAACAGGAGGGGAAAAGCAGTTTTAAAACTCCAAGAGGATTAAAAAAAAGATGTCTGATTACACCATCCTGCAACTCTGGCATCGACGTTCATATCCTGTGACTTGTCAGCTGGAGAGGAGGAGTATATTCATGTTCACTGTTGGTTTAGCCAACATTTGCTTTTATAATATGATCTTTCTGTTTTTCTTTTAACAATTGTTTCTCCTCCTCAAGTCAAAGGCAGCAGGCCAGCCCCCAGGAGCAACCCTACAATAACAAATAAGCCTGCAGAGTACAGCACTGCTGTGAAACCAAACAGTAACAAATCAGCATGTGAGCAACACAGGGTAAAAAAAAAGAGTCAGGAAGAAGACTGATTTAACTGTCCTGATTGCACAGCTGTTATAAGCAGTGAGGGGAGATTATTCAAACATCATGAAAAACATCATTTAAACTTCAAAGAAAGTGCCACTTAGTTGAGGGGTTCCCTTCTAAGCCACTCATTTCAATTAGTGTTTGGGTGGAACCTGCTCTTCGCTTCACTGAATTCATTTTGCCAGTTTTCTTTCGTACATAACTTGCCACCCTCTCCTCTTCCAAAGTATGGACATTACTTCAGAGTACTTGCATCACAACACAGCTTCCTGGCTTATTTCCTCAGGGTAGATCTTCCACTGGTTTGCCTGATTCTGAGATTCAGATGCAACAACCCTTATCGCAGACCAGCCAGAGCATCAATCCCAGTTGTGTCACAGTGGGGATAATACTGTTCTGCCTTTGGACGGGGCAGTCATCTACTTTGGTCATGGACATAAACAATTTGGCTTTGTCAGCTTTTCCATTTAGCAACTGGATTAGTGCCTATAAAATAGTGCCATGCTGGCACTTTCACTCTGTTATAACACTCGGCTATTTTAAAAAAGATGCCTCTTGCAGGTAACACTGTAATAATAATCCTGAGCTTTTATATCACACATCATCCATAACTCTCAAAGCCTATTACACAAGCGGTAAGCCCCATTATCTCCATTTTACAGATGGTGAAACTGAGGCACAGGTCAGTGATGTGACCTGCCCAGCACTCCAGTGGCAGAGTTCAAATATTAACCAGTTTTTTTGAATCCCAGTTGAGTGCTCTATCCACTAGGCCATGCTGCTTCCCTGTAGAATTACAGGCTCAAATCTAGAGATCAGTGAACTGAGCTTAAAATAGGAAACAATTAAAACCTCATCTCTCTATTGAACCAAGCTATTTTTAAGGGTGGAAAAAGTTTGATTGGGGTCAACCCCTTCTCTCTCTCTCTCTCTCTCTCCCTTTTCTGTGATGGTATTGTCCCAGCTGCAGTGTAACCAAAATCTCACTTGCTTTGGGCATGATGGGGGCAAGGCTCTGGACTGTGCTACATTTGAATTAATCTGCAGTAGGACTCCAGAGGAAGGGGAATTGCTAGAGGTGCTCCGCTCCTCTGCAGTTGCTGCAAAAGAGGATAAATCCCAGGAAGAGAGGGAGCCAGGTCTGGTGGTTGGCAGTGGATGGTCACTATGAGGAAGTCATCAAAGGTTTGAATAATATGGGTCAGGTTTGGAATGTGTGGGTATTTATGTGAACTGAACCATTTGAAACTTGACCATCATGTGTCTGGTCCACGAAGCTCATTGTAGAACACAGCTTATACACAAACCTCTCAGTAAGATCACCTAATTTGCATACCAATATTGCTACCATGGTACAACTGCTGAAATGGAAATGCCTTCTGGGCATTAACGTGCAAATCAGTGATACCAAATGCCCAGCTTCCCTTCAGAGAGTCTTAGACCCACTAGAACTACAGAGCTAAATTCACAAAGAAACTGACATTGACTCTTACACCTAACTTTTAGGCACTTTGGAAAATCACTGGGATTTGCAATGCCTGAGTATGGTGCCTTGCCTAAGCTAGCCAACAGGATATGCCAAGCCCCTTTCTTGGAGATAGATGCCCATGTCCGGGATGCGAACAGGGCCTCCCTCTGCTTGGGATTGTCAGCTGACAAGCCTTTCTTGGTGTCAGGCACCCATGCTGTTTTGGAGAGGTGGAGGAATTCTCTCATAACTTTTAGCCCAGTGTTAGTTAGGGGACTCACCTGGGCTGTCGGAGAGTTGCTGATTCAAGTCCTCCTTCCACCTGAGGGGGAGAAAGGATTTGAACTGGGATCTGCTACCTCTTGGCTTATCTGCACTGCCACACAGCTTGGATTATAGGTATGTGACTAGTAGTGTGCATCAAAGAGCTGTGCTGAAACTCCCTCATATGAATGCTGCAGATGGGAACTAAAAGGTTCCTAGTTTGCATTAATGTAATCCTGTAGTCCTACCATCATCATCATGGCAAATCCTAAAGAGGGGACATAGCCTCCTTGCAGATCAAGCACAGCCTGGTACAATCTCAAGCTAGGTCCTTAAGCCCATCTGTCTGGATGTTCAGTCCATGTGATCATATTGCACCACTGAAGCGTTGGCAACAATGGGATTGCTGGCAGTATAGTGGCATTCCTTAGTAAACACACTTTGTAGTGTATTGCTCTTCCATCCTAATAATATGCCTGTACCAAGAAAGCTCATTAGTGAATAAGAACATAAGAATGGCCTTTCTGGGTCAGACCAAAGATCCATCCAGCCCAGTATCCTGTCTACCGACAGTGGCCAATGCCAGGTGCCCCAGAGGGAATGAACCTAACAAGCAATGATCAAGTGATCTCTCTCCTGCCATCCATCTCCACTCTCTGACAAACAGAGGCTAGGGACACCATTCCTTACCCATCCTGGCTAATAGCCATTAATGAACTTAACTGCCATGAATTTATCCAGATATCTTTTAAATGCTGTTATAGTCAAAGTTGTTACCTTCAAATATCTGCAGAGTGGCTGAAGGGCCTCCTGGTAGACTCAAGCCAGTTCTCAGTGGAAGGGCACAAACTTAAAAACCACCACTGTCACTAACACACCTGGCAGCATTGTTAAAGAGTCCAAGGATGGAACTACAATGGAAATTTTCACCTCTAGAGCTGATCCATTGGGTCAGGATAAAACAGTGGTCCCCAAACTGTGAGGCATGCTCCCTAGCGGGGGCATGGAGGAATGTTCGGGGGGGGGGTGGCGAGAGGTGGGGCCCAAGACATTCCCCACAGGGGACAGGGAGGGAGTGCTACGCTTCCAGCCCTGCTTCATCCCCACACCAGCTCCATCCCCAGCCTCACTCCTCCCCCAGTCCTGTTCAGCCTCCAGTCTTGCTCTGTCTCCAGGCCCAGGAGAACGTCATGGTGGGCAGGGAGGGAGTGCCATGCTTCCAGCCCCGTGTCGCCCTGCCCTCAGATCAGCTCCAGCCCAAAACCCATTCAGCCCCCATTCCTGCTCTTCCCCTAGGCCCAGCTCTGTCCCCAGGCACACTCCATCGCCAACCCTGCCCCGCCCCCAGCCAGGTTTGCCCTCATTCCCTCTCTGCTCCCAGACTGGCTCTGTCTGTAGCCTCAGCTCCGTCTTCAGCCCAAGCTCCTCTGCTGAGGAAGCCTAGGTTGTGCTGTAATGAAGGGACGGATGTGCACAGATTCCATTAATGGTAAGGGGGGGGGCACGACTGGGAAAGTTTGTGCACCACTGGGATAGAAAGTGGAATATAGCACCTTTCACAAGTTCTGATTTTACATGAAAAATTCAAACAAAACAGATCCTGTGTTCACCTTATTAGTGTCTATCATCCTGACATGGCAATTCAGCCTTGTGTAAGTATGGTTCAAACTCCGGGTACCGTTTGTGTTCACTTGCATCTATTCTATTAATAACCAAAGTGATTTTTCTGTCACGAGAATTTCTCATGGGAACAGAAGCTTGAGGTCAGGCTCAAGTTCCTGGATGTTGTGTGAGCAGATGATTTTGCAATGTGCTTTGGCAAAGGGACAATGGAAGAGGAAGGTTACTTCTGGGCTTCAAGCATTAGACTGTTCAATTTTCAGCTCTGCCAAAGATATGCTGAGTGAACTTGGGCAAGGCGTCCAAGTCCCTTAGGCCCTTTTGAAAATTGCAGTTTTACTCTCCCTATGCCTCAGTTCCCCATCTGTAAAACTGGAATAACAATAATACTTTCTCCAACCTTGTGTCTGCCTTACATTATAAACTGTTCGGGGCAAGGACTGTCTATTACTATATACAATACCTATACGATGGTCCCAACCTTGGATGGTGCCTGTAAGTGCAACCAGGGGCATGCACAGGAGTTTACATTTCATAGCTTTTGGCAGGACATGTTCTGTGCCCCTGCCGGGACCCTGGGCTGGAGGAGCTGTCAGCTCCCGCTACAGCCTCAGGGCTGGAGGAGCTCGCTCTCCCCGCTGCTGCCCCAGGGCCAGAGGAGTTCTGTGCATCTGCACATTACTGGCGGCACCCGTGCCCCTGTTTGCCCTCCTTGTGCATGTCCCTGAGTGCAACCATAATACAAATTATAAGAACAAATTTCCCCACTGGTGTCCTCCCTGTTTTTTTCCATGTATCATTCTGCTTCTACACTTGAGGAAAAGAAAAGAAAAAACGATGCCCATTTTTTAATTTAAAACTCCTTTTTTTTGCGTGTGTGCAAGCTGGGGAATACAGAATGCGAAGAAATGTTTCCAGCAGGCAGGGTAATAGACATTAGATAAGGATCTTTCACTATGTTTTTTTAATTGGCAGATGAGAACTCCTGGTTTGACTCTAATAGTACGTTTACATCCCAACTACATGATATGCAGAGATGTCAAGTTTAGGATGTCAAGAGGCTTTCCCGTTTAATAGCAAGAGGAAAAGGATGCACTTGCATGATGAACACACTTATTACTCTCAAGATGCTTCCGTTAAAAGCAGCTTGAAGAGTTTCCATCATTATACATGGAAGAATTACTTGATGAGGAGAAAAGGGTGTCTTCTTAAAACTCTCAGCCTTCAGGTAATGCTGGGCTCTTTCAGGGCTCACCAATCAGTTGAGAAGAGTCCAATCCCAGGGAAGCGCATGAAATACATTTCTCTATATTCCATTGTGGCTTTTCATCTGTAGCTGTTGACAGCAACACATTTCATCTGAGCTTTCCTTCTGCCCCCACCACTGAAACACTGGCTTATGCTTTGATTATTTCTCACCTTGACTACTTCTCTCTGGCCTACTGGACTCCCACAAGTGACAGGAAAGGATTCACATTTGCAACACATCTAGGTCTCATGAAGTCCTTAGAACACCCGGGGTGTGTTAGTAGGTGGGGTGTGTCTCAGCCCAGCTCTCTATTTCCTTCTTAGCTCTACAGTGGTGTAGACAGGGAAAAGTTAAGGGGCATATAGCATAGCCAGCTGGGCTCGGTAACCTATCAGGGCTCAGGTGCTGGGTATAAAAAGCATAGAAAGCAAGCAGTGGGAGTTTGGTAGAGGGGAGACCAGCCTCAGGAAGGCAGTGCTCTTATTTTACTCTCTTCTATGAGAACTTTTATTTGAAAGCCCTAGAATGAGCAGGGCATTTGCCTGGATTATTGTTTCCTGTGAAGAAGAACAGTTGCCATTGGACTGCTTGTCATGCTGAGAGTTTGTTTGAATGTAGGGAGATCCCAGGCTGTCTAACTGCCCTCTAGTCTATTCAGACAGGGGCTGTTAAAATAATCTTGCTCAAACGCCACAAATTATACCCCCTCCATAAATCCCCTCACTGCTTCCTTCTAGTATTAGGATCTAGAATAAAATTCATTCATCTTGTCCTCACTTTCTCTTCATGTAAGCCCTGCTTAAATCTCTACTGTGCTTTCTCATCGTACTGATTCTTGATCCTTCACTCCTCCAAGGAACCCGGCCTCACTGGCACTCACTCAGTTTCCTTATCCTACTGTAGTTTCTGTGCCTTCCTCCATGTTGTCCCATACACCTTGAATGTTCTCCCTGTCCCTCTACCCCACACATACACTTTCTCCTCATTCAAATCCCTCCTGAAGTCTGACTACTTCTAAGAGGTGGACAAATGCTAAGCCTTGTCAGTGGGTGAGGTAGGGGAGTGCATCACAAATTGTTGAATGACCATTTAATGACCTGTACCACTGAAGCCCATGAAAGTTTTGGCTATGAATTCAATGGGAGCAGGATTGGAGGTGTCTGCAAGCTCAATGGCACAAGAATAATCTTTTCCCATAGGTCTTAATGTACAGTCCTGAGCACATTGTTTGCACTTACCACATTATTAATAATAATAATTAATAACAAATAAGCCTGCATGCACATAAGGTGATAGAGGTATAGCCAGAGGCTAAGCAAGGGATGGATTAGGAAACCACAGAATTAGCAAATTGGGAATTGATTGAGGATTGGACTTCAGCGCCTCTGTAGAATCAAAGCCTTAATTTGTCCATATTTTATTTGAGAAATAGGTAAATGCTGAGGAAAATAAACTAATCTGAGAGTGCCATTTATTTTCAAAAACTGCTAATTGAGTGTGAGTCAACATGGATATAAAAATCATTAATTAAAGAAAGATCCAGTTGTAATTTATATTATTTGGGGGGGCTGATGTGATATAAAGTTCTAACTTCACCTTTAACAAGCTTTAAGAGATTAACACAATCATATAGTCTTGCACATTATGCTTCTGGTTCATGTTAGCTCACATTCTCTTTCAGAACGTGACCCTTTGTGTTCTTCGAGTCATAGCTATTAAGTTTGTGCCTTGCTCTATAACAGCCAGATGCCAAGCCCATGGAATACCTTGGTTTTAACTCTTTGTGTTTCTCTTCTCTCATACTGTATTATGAAGGGGTGTACTTAGAGCATTCATGACTGGATGTAAAATGTTTGCTCTAAGTACAGCTCTTAAAAACTATGTTCTTTAATTGCAAACACAGATATGATTTTATTAATGGTACAAATACATGATCAAGGCAAAATAACCAAAAGTCTTTTCACAGGAGGAAAGTCTGTAGACATAGGTACCTCTGAGATACAAATTCTATCAAGAAATGTTTAATCTAACAGATCCTGACATTAGAACTGGGGTTGATCAGAAATACAAATTTTAATACAGTAAACTGGATACAAAGCAATTTTTACGTTTCAAGCCATCAAAGCCTTTTCCCCACCTTCTCTTTTCAAAACAACGTTATGTTAAAGACACATTGATGTTGTCCTTTTTCAGAAAAAATCTAGACTAAAAGTTCCTATTAAAGCATGGCTTAAAGATGGGATGTTTGGGAGGAATCTGGTGTTATGTGATGGGTAACATTTATATGCTGTAGTTAATTTGAATTTATTTGTTGACGGGCACAGTCTGTAACTCAGAAGGGGTTCAGTGATGTGTGCGTTTCTATGTCATGGTAAAGATGGATCCCTTAACTGAACATTTTCTCACTTTTAAGGGTTTGCATGGATATGATGGATTTGATGTAGCACTTAAATGACCCTAACTGTGTTTCAGTGAAGTACTGATGGTGGGATAGGAAGGTGAAGTTAGAGATCGTGCAAATGAAAGATTGGATTCATAGATTGAAAACCAGAAAGGACCATTGTGATCATCTCATCTACTCTCCTACATAACACAGGCTATATGGCTTGCCTGAATTAATTCCTGTTTGAACTAGAGCATTCAGGAGCGGTGCCAGGGTTTTTGGCGCCCTAGGCGGGGGTCTTTCCGCACTCCCGATAGTTGGCGGCAATTCTGTAGCGGGGGGGTCCTTCCGTACTCCCAGTCTTTGGGGCACTTCAGCGGCGGGTCCTGGAGCAAGTGAAGGACCCGCCGCAGAATTGCCGCCGAAGACCCGGAGCGACCCCCCCGCCGCCGAATTGCCGCAGAGGGTGGCAGAATGCCGCCCCCCCAAATCCTGGTGCCTTAGGCGACTGCCTAGGTCGCCTAAATGGAAGTGCCGGCCTGAGAGCATCTCTTCTAGAAAAAAAAATTATTCTTGATTTTAAAATTTCCAGTGATGGAGAATCCACCACAACCCTTAGTAACTTGTTCCAATGGTTAATTACCCTCCCTGTTAAAAAAAAGTATGCCTTATTTCCAGTCTGAATCTATCTAGAGGGCTCAAGCCAGGCAAAGTTCAGGTAGACATTGTGCAAGCTTCCCTAAGCACAACTTTGCAATACATCTAAATCCTGAACATCCACCAGCCTCTAATACTTCAGGCTTCTGTCCACACAAGTCTTCCAGTTTTCTTTAATGCTGAGCAGAGTCAAATAATCATGAAAAAACGTGCCGGAATGTATGATGGATTTCTGGTATGAAAAAGTCCTCTAGTAACTAGAATAAAACCACCAACCATTTCACTTACTGTCTAAGCCTGGATTTGAATATAGGTTTTCATAGGTGAAATAATTTGATTCACCCAATGCAGCACAAGATCACTTTGCAAAGGTTGAATAATCAGCTTGGTATTGTTGTGGAAAATTGACTACACGGTTGATTTTAATTCAGACAGCCTGAGGCTCCTTTATTTCATACAGGCATATATGCAGGGAGAGACAGGGAGTTGATGAATTTGTTCCTGTAACTCGGAGATCTGTTGGACCTCTGGCAATAGTGAAAGTAAATTATGGAACCGGTCGGGGACCAGCGTGGTCCAGTCAAATGGTACTTGATACCGGAGGGCTACCTGTATGGTTTTATCATCCGGCCAGTAAATGACATGGTTCCCTGCAGCAGTGGCGAGATTAAAGAGCACATCTTGCAAAATGGTATTGTTGACACAAACACAGCTGTCATTAGCCTGCGTGAGTGGCTGGGCAGCTATGGTTGTTATATGTCCGTTACCCTCCCAGCAAATGTGGTCATTGACAGTGACAATCTCCCCTGGCTGTAGTTTTCGAATGCACTGGAGTTGTGGGGGGTTCCAGTGGCCAGATTTCCATTGGTTTCCTAATCCTATCCAAATTTCAGGTGTTATTTCAGGAGCGCCAATTAAGAAGCGGTTAGGCATGTTGGGCAGCCTTACTTCCCATACGTCTCGGTGGATCACCTAATCCCACAGGCATCCTCCCCAAGGACCTGGGAGGATTCGATATGTGGGAGCCCACGCTCCTTTTACCGGCCCGTAGGCCTGGAAGGAGCACTGTGAGCGCCAGCACCTCCACCCAGAAAATTTCCAAGTATGCCTCCAGGGCCACAACTCAGATGGTACGCCTGAAGCCTCTGTGAGGGCAGCGGGCCAAGTCTGGTGCTCAAGATCACTCCTAATGGCCATTAGCTGGTCATTCAGAAAATCCTGCACCTCAGAACAGGCCTGATCCCACTGCAATACCTTCCCTCTGGGGGTGGCGCCTTTTGTTGAGGTCTTGAGGGGTAAAGAGGGAGATTCTGGCCAACAGTTTGGCCTGTGAAATTTTGGGCAAGGGCCAATTTCTCCTGCGTCTCCCTAAGTTTAAGCTTTAATTTCTCCTGGGAGTCCTTAAGACTCCTCGTATGAGATTCCTGGTGCCGTTTTCCTGTCTCCTCATACCAATCAAAATATGCATCAAACTGCCCCTGAAGCACGGTGTTGACAAGGAGCGCGCCCCGTAGGTGCACAATCTTGTCAAGGTCGAAGCTTCCTTCCAGGGAAAACTGCAGTTTTGGATCATCCCTGGTGTCCCAGTTCCATTTCTTTAAGTATTTAACAGTCGACTGGCCATAATTCGAATACATATACACAGCAGGCGTGCCTTTAGGTGGGACCGGAACGCCCTTTGACCCTCCGGCCCCCATTCTCACTTCAGCTCGCTTTCGCTCAAGCCTTTCACACTAGGAACGCCTATTTCGGATTGCCACGACTATCTACTCCTAGGTCGGAGTGACTTTGGATCCGTCAATGGCTCCACGGCTATCTACACCCAACTCAGAGTGATCTTGGACCCGCTGATGGTTCCATGACTATCTACACCCATGTTAAGATGCTAGGACCCGTCGGTGGCTTTCAGCCTGCCCTTGGCAGGAGAGGGGAAAGGGAAGAGGTTAGGGTGAAAGGTGCGGTCCCCGCACATCCCCTTCTGGCAAAGAGCACCAGTCCGTCTTCAAGAGAGCGATGTCAGTTACCCTCGTACCTCAGGGATGGTGGGCGGATTCCTGGGACTCCCCTTCTCTCCAAGCAGGGGAGGGAGCCCAAGGCTCCAAGTGGGAGAAAGGTAAAGGGTGTTGGGTAAGAGGAAAGGGTCACACATGCATCTAGGTCTGGACAGGCCTCTCGTTGGATATGCCAGTCAAGGTCCTCACAATCTCTCCAAGCATGGTTGTGGGGCTTGCTTTCGAGACACTCCCAGTCACGAGCTGGTAGGCTTCGCAGGAGGCTCAGGGCATCTTCCCACAACCAGCATTCACACTGGCCGCACGGCCTTCACTCACATACAGGCACATTCCTGACACAGCTGTCAGGGCAGAAAACAGAACCCAGGGCCATTTCCTGGCCGGATCAATACCTTTGGACCAATAGGACCTGGTCCAAGGTCTACCTAGCCACACCCAGTGGATCTTCCTGGGGATCCTGATCCCGACATTATCCGGGACCCAAACATGGAATTCCGCCTATTAAACTCAAGGGCATCAAGCGTGTCTGATAACAAAAGTTCAGATCCAGCTTTTAACTCACCCAGACCTTGAGCCTACGGGTCAGTCCTCCACCAACAACCCACGAGAGATTTCAAAAGGTAGCTTACCTTTCAGATGGGCCCAGGGTTTGGTGGGAGACTGCCCGCGGTCCTCCGGTCTAGGGAAGTCATATGTGGATCCCGGACGAGCCCCCAAATTGTTGTGGAAAATTGACCACACGGTTGATTTTAGATCAGACAGGCTGAGGCGCCTTTATTTTATACAAGCATATATGCAGGGAGAGTCAGCATGGCCCCACGCAAGAGGCAAGCTGCTCTGCCCTTCACAAATTTACCAAGCTTATAAAGGCTAAAACCGCAAAACATAGCACACTCATTACACACTATTATTGCCTTAATTGGGATACATTGTTAATTACAAGCAAGCAGATCAATTTCTTTACCATTTAGGGTTTTTCCTGTTATTGTCAAGTTTGTGGTTTGACCCTTCCAACACCCTTTTTCTTGCGGTCTGGCAATGTAAGGACAGCTGTCGCAATCTGGCATGACTGGGCCTCTTGTTCCATTCCCTGGTTCCCCTTTTCCCTACTTTAGTTCCTTCTTTTGGGGCTCTAGCCATATATTTTTCTGCCCCCGCATGTCCTTTGTGCAGACAAGCAAGCTTTAGCTACAGCTATAAGATATCACAGCTTTGCCTAAGGCCAAGGCCTAGGCCTGGGAGGGGTCTCTTTTCCCTGACAGTATACTATCTGTCTCCCAACACCACACCATCTGAAAATGTGGTAATGGACAATGATTTGGATAAGAAAAAAATCAAGTTACATTTTGTGGGAAAAAACCCTTAGATAATGTGGGGTGGGAGGTTTGCAAATAAATTCTTTTTTAAAAAGCCCTTTTGTCAAAAATCTTTTCTTGCAAAAAACTTTAACCAGTTCTAAAGAACATGTTGAGCACAGACCTTATCTCTTTCAAACTGTCCCCTTGCCTTGCACAATTTCCTATTGTATTTGGTCAGTTCCTCCACCAGAGGGAAACTTTTCTGCATACTGCTTATTTTTGTATTTCTCTTCTGTTTCCTTCCCTTTCTTGTTCCTGTGGGGAATGTGGTACTGAGCTAGTCAGGGCAGCTGTAAGTCCCCCTGAGTTTTGTAATGATCTGTGTTATCACTGAATAAAGCCTTCGCTTTCCATTGGATTCCTTAGTGCCTTCCAAGAAGGCTGGGAAGCTTAGAATGTAACTGTCCTGTAGACTGTAGAATTCCCTGTTAATGTTCTACAAACTGGTAAATTCCCAGCACCTAAATGATACTTTGTAAACCACAGTATGGCATTTGTTTTTCCCTTCACTTATCTTAGCGCACTCAGGGTCATCATTGTGGATTACCTTGAGCATTTGACTTTATAATACATTTCTAGAAACAGCATTGCATGCCTGAAATTTCCATTAATTTTGTGTGGCAGATGCTAGGTGACTTGAGCCGATTAGATTTTCGGGGATCAGCTAAGGTCATGCTGTGTTGATTGATCCCTTCTATTTAGTGAGGTAGCAGTCCCCTGCCTACCTTTTGAATGTAAATTTTACAAGCAATGCTGAGTGTAATAGAAGGTCATGGATGCAAACAGAAACTTACTTAGAGACTTGTGAAATAATAGAGACAGGTAATCAGTTTAGTGAAACCTGCATTGGCCAAGGCTACTCATCTGGCTGCAGCCTAGTGCCTTCCAAACGTCAAGCTTCCTAGTTGGAATGGACTCATTATTTTTGGAACCCCGGACTTGAGATGAAAAATATGCACCTGCAACCTGTAAAATTAAAATACAATGGGCCTGCTCTTCAACTGGTGTAAATCGGTGTAAGCGGATAGATCTAAGCCAACTGAAATCAGCTGATGATCTGGGCCGTTGTATTTTAATCTTACAAGTTGCAGGCGCACATTTTTCATCCCAAGTCCAGGGTTCTAAAAATGACGACTCCATCCCTCGTAGAAAGCTTGACCTTTGAAGGCAAAAGTTTACTGTATAAGTAGCTTTGGTATAGGTAGCCTTTTTTTTTAAACCCAAAGTCTGGAGTTTCATGTTAGACCCATGAAAACAGGAAAATCTGCAAACAAAGCAAATCTGGCAATAATTTCTACCACCAGTAGGTAGACAAATGCTATCAGGGCTGGATTAAGGCAGGGGCTTTAGGGGCTGCAACCCAGGGCCCCAGCTCAAGGGGGCTTGGGCACAAAAAAAAATCACAGGCAGTGATCTCCAGGCCGCTAAAAGGGGCGCTCAGGCAGGCTGCCTGCCTGCCATAGCCCCACGCCGCTCCTGGAAGAGGCTGGCTGCTAGCACGTCTCTGTGGCTCCTGGCAAGGGGTGGGGGAGGTGGCTCCACACTCTGCCCCCACCCCCAGCACTGTTCCCGGAGCTACGGGGCCAGTGCGGGCAGCGTACGGTGACCTGCTGCTCCCCTCCCCCAAAGGGGTGTGCAGAGACGTGCTAGCAGCCAGACGCTTCCGGGGGTGGCATGAGGCTATGGCAGGCAGGCAGCCTGCCTGAGCCCTGCTGTGCTGCCAGTCGGAAGCCGCTTGTAGTAAGTACTTCCCAGCCAGAGCCTGCACCTCGCACCCCACCCCCCACCCCAACCCCCTGCCCCAGATCAGAATCCCCTCCTCCACCCAAACTCCCTCACAGACCCCACACCACCTCCTCCACCCTAATCCCTGTTAACAAAGTGGGTTTTTTTTTACCCATCTGTTAATTAATCTGTAGATATTGTAAAGTGCTAAAGGGAACCATTTATCTACCACATAGATGGAAACTCAGAGTATGTTGTCTTTCTGTTTTGTGATCATCTTGTGTCTGTACATCATACCAATGTTCATATGCTGACATTCCAAGAGTCCAGTGCTGTGGGAAGATAGGATAATTTAATGAGCTCCTGCATTAATTGAAACTGATTTGTTTATGATTCTTTCCACCAACCGCTGCCACTCGCCTCCACAAAGAATGTTGTTGTTGTTTTTCCCATTCTCTCATTACGGACATTAATAGCTTTTCATGAATTAGCCAGTGGGGGAGGATTCTTTAATAGGGGAAAGACTCTGTGCTGAAGGCATTGTTTATCATATGTTTCCCACTCTGCCTCTGTTATGATGCCTCTGGCCTAAAGCATTGGCATCAGATGACGAAGATGTGGGATGCTGGCTACTTTGAAGTCTAGCACTAGTATAAACAGCAAAGAGGAAAAATCAGAAGCAATGATGATCTTACATTTAGCCAACAGCTCCTTCCATGCAGAAGGATCCCAACATGCTTTACAGACTGTACTCATGGTTGTGGTCCAATGCATACAGTCTTGAGAACCGCAAGTATAAACCTTGGTCTACTTGGGTGGCTCTTAGACATGAGCTCAGTTCTCCTAAACCTGTATCACCTTGTATCTTCTCCCCTGTCACTAAGCTGTAGTTCTCCCTTCCTCACTCATCTCCTTCCCAACTCACCAGCTCTTTCGGGTCTCTTGTACTTCACCTGCCCTCTATATTCACTTGTCCCCACATTTTCCCTCCCTTTATTTTATAGTACTCTTCCCCGGCTCCTTTTCCCTTCCTTCTCCCCACAGACACAGGGTCCAATATAAAGGGCTGGTGTTAATTTCCAAGGCCTTCTCTGGAAATGACCCAAGACTCCTCAGAGACTTCTCCTCTCTTCACAACAACCTCCCCTGGCCAGTTGTAGCTTTGTTTCTCACATACTATAATGTTGTTGTTGTTCAACCAAAACCAAGGTAGTTTTAGATAGAAATGAAAGTATGCACCCCAGTAACCTTGCTCATCAGTGGTGGAACACAAATAATATGACTCATCCAATCAAAATTAACCAGTAAATCTCAAATTTCATCCATTTGCAAACTGCTCATAAGCAATCTCCAGACTGAGAAATATTCACTGGAAGTATTCAACAACAAATTAAATGGGAAAATCGTAAGCAGCTTCCAGACAATTGGTGAACAGGAAAGACGTTTAAATTCATTATACACCTGTATTATGTATTGTAAATTATTCACTCAGCTTTATTTGATATTAAATTCCAGATTGAACACCAAAACAACAGTGTTTACCTAAACTTAATTCCATGAAACAGCAAAAGTGGAGTTCGTTTTCCAAAAAAAGGACATTATGATTTCAAGAGACACATTTAAAATATGCTTTCAAGCTGGGGACAGTGGAAGAGGAAGGATCATCTCTCGTTGAAACACTGGTCTGGGAAACAAGAGATCTGGGCTCATTTTCCAGCTTTGACACCGACTTTCTATGTAATCTTGGACAAGTCTCTCCCCATCTCTGTTCCTCAGTTCCTTATCTGTTAAATGGTGATAATAAGACTTATTTTACCCACGGGGGGGACACAAACCCCACAGTGAGTCTGAAGGGGTTAAAGGAAATCACTGAGCCCAGGTAACCCCACCCCACCCCAGGCCTGTAGATTGTGCTCCAACTGGAAAGGAAGCTTAATGTTGCAACTCAGCTCAGAAGGGGAAGGCTGAGGAGGAAGACAGACATACTCTGAGGGCTCATGAACAAGGCTGCCTATAGAGCTCCACTGGGGCTGAAAGTTTAGTGGTCTTTTTTTGCCTCTTGCTATCTCAGATTGGACTTGAACATGCTTGGGGGGATGGATGGTAGGCAGTGATTGAGGGAGGCAGATCTGGGGCACTCCAGAGTGCTGGACGCTATTTTCTCATAGGGCCCTACGGTGGAGCCTGGTGGGGTGGGTGGGCCCGGGCTTCCCTAGCAACTGCGCTTGTTGCAGGGGGGGCATAAACCTTGTTTCCACTCCACCCCCTTCTAGTAAGGAGAAGATAAGGATGTTGAAAACCCTGAGGTGAAGATAAGCCCCGTACAAGGATTAGGAAATGAACTGCAGGCCCTTCCTGCTGGGAGACTGGAGACTGCAAGGTGAGAGTGCTAACCAATAAGCCACCTGGCTCTCTGAGGACTCTGTTATGCTCAGCTTTGTCTGTCTTGCCTAGTTTGACTATAAACTCTTCAGGGCAGGAACTTTCTCTTACTATGTATATGTGTAATGCCTAGTACAATTGGAGCCTGAGCTCAGTTGGGGGCCTCTAGATGCTACTGTCATACAAATAAGTAATAATAATAATAATATAATAAGAAATAAATAATAATTAATAGGATTGCCAACAATTTGGCATACTTTTTATATACCTATATATTTTCCTTGATGGAAACCTTTCTGGACAATTATTGCGGGGTGGGTTGAGGTAAGAGGTAATAATTTCCCCACAGAAAGTTTATTGGAAGAGTATTTCAAATATGTAGGCACAGGCAGTGTTAATTTGTTTCTTTCTTGTTAGCTCAATTTGCTACCCGTAGGACTCAGCATATGCAAAAACACCTATTGAACCCTCCGTAGTGAATGTCTACTAATCAATAAACAATTCTGCTCTCGCTGAATCAAAAGGAAAATGATCCAGAAGAAAATAAAACATGATAAGTCATGATAAGTTAAATCCTAACATCCTTAGTAAGTTGTTCTCATCTTTACTGAGACAACTCTAAATAAATCCAGGAGGGGTTTTGCCTGTATGCAACGGCTAAGTAAAAATCTGTATCAGAACGTCAGGATTTGGGTTACTGAATTTCTATCATTATTCATTTTATCTCGGATAGATTGCTCCTCTTTCTTACTTGGGACTGGTGGAAGAGGTTGGTCCCACCTCATGGACCATCTCATTTAAGAAGTGATCGGCAATATTGGAAAGTTTGCAAACCATTGTCCTAAACCAGCAACATAGGGGAATGGCCTTTGGTGTTCATAGAATCCAAAAAACAAACAAACAAAAACATTCAGTGTAACTCTAGCATTTCTGGAAACAAAACTTCTTTATTTTAAATAAAATTACATAGCCAACTGTTAGTTTAGGAGGGAAGAGGCAGTATTTAAATACAGAGGAATTCTATGCTGCCCAGCCAGGAATTTAGAAGAAAGGGTCATACTTAGCTGTACGCCTATCCACCCAGTCCATGAAATCCCAAACTTAGAAGTAGCAAGCCCCTGCTTTTCATAAGCTTCCCTTTGGGTCCTCTTAAGCTGAGAAAGGCTTTCTCCAAAACAGGAAGGGTTTGAAAACCTTTTAGTTGGGGACTGAGTTGGCAATAAGAACACTTCTTAAGTCTCTTTGCACAGAAACTCGATCAGGAAAAACAGTTCTTCAGAGCTTAGAAGTTTTATTGCAGTATTGCTGCTGAGCTTCCTCCGCAGCTGGCTCAAAAGGATTTAAAATCTCTGTTTTTGTTTCCGCCAGCAGCAGCCAGCAAGTCCATTAATGTTTGAGCCACACAGGATTCCTGTCATTTGTTATGACAGGTAAGGATTGGGGGGGGTGTGACAAAGAGGTGCTTAAAGGAAGACATGGGGAGGATGGACTTCAGTTTCACCAGGCCTGTAGCCCTGCATGCTGGCATTACTGGCTTAGATGTCGGAAAGAGACATGGATGTTCTGAGGCTATTAAAGGGAAAAATATATGGGAGTAATATGCAAAGGGCCTGCCTGGGCCTTTAAGTCTTTGGTGTCAGTGCAGAGATGCACCATTCCTATGGAAACTCCAAGACTCCCTGTGCATCGGGCAGGCAATCTACAAATCCCCCACCCCCTGCCTGGTGTCTACACAACAGAAATATTCTGAAGAAGAGAGGGTGGGGCCACAGCAAAGGCTGGCCCTTTGAATAGGTCAGTGCCACTGTGGGTGCTAACTTCAAGTCATCCTGTGCTGAGGAAACCACAGAGGCTGCTACTATGCCTGGTCCTTACATGCAGGGACAAAGAGAAATGGATCCTTGATTTCTAACCACTCTTTCCCATCCCACATGCCTGTGCATGGCTGAAATCCAAAATGTTTGACAGCAAAGGGCCCAAATTGCAAATATAGGTATTTAAATAAAACCTCTAAATCTATATTGAAGCTGGCACCTAGGGAAATTATGGTTATACATGCATCTAAATGCAGCAAGTGGATGGATGCCTATTAGAACATCTGTATTTAAATGTAGTACCCTCATTATAATAAGGAGAATGAAAATTCAGGCTAGGAGTTGTGTATGTGTTTGTGGTTTCCTATCTATCTGCAAGTATCTTTGTTAATTAACAGTTATAGCGAGGAAAATTGTGACAATTGCAAGCTAGAAACACAGTTCTGTACTTTGATATATTTGTCTCTGTTTTGTATTTCTCAGTGTGAAATTCCTGCTTTAAAGGAAGTTTTATAATGCAAGAAAAGCTGTACTGGTCTTCAGTTCTGAATTACTTTCCTTTTACACAATTATGGTAGTGATTAGTCAGACTCCTTGTTTCAGAGGGTGAGGACTTTACAGATTCAAAATATTCTAGCATTCCAAAACTTACTCCACCTTCCTAATAATACATGTTAAATCTTACCATTGCCACATGTAAATCTCTCTATCCGATCTAACAATCCTTGTATCTCAAATTTTTCATCCACTTACAAGTTCTTGGGGTAGGCTCTGTAGGCTCAATATGTATAGCACACTGACAAATGTATATGTCTCTGAAGAAGTAGCAATCTCTGAATGCTGCTGCATCCTGCAATATTTTGGCAAACTGACTCAACCATTACAGCAATTTGACTCATCCTGTTTGTCATGCACTAACAAACTCTTTAGCCCTTGCTATTGATTAGGATAATTAACACAGTTATATGGGAGGAATCCTATAAATCATGGTAAATACTTTGTTAATTTCACTTTTATATTCCAATGCAGTCATGGACTCTATAAGTTCTGTTTCTCTTGCAGAGTTATTAACAGTGGGTGCAGGGAAACCCACATGTGGTAATTATGTATTTGCTTTCCTCCTACAATTTACATGGGGATTGGTGGTGTGTGAGGGGAAACAAACCTAAATTACCTTCCCAAATGAAGCAGACCCACCCAGCTAGTATGATGTGAACAATTTTACCTTGCTAACGAAAATTTAGGTTTGTCTTAAATAATCATCTTAGTGCCCTTACCCAAACCCTGACTCTGTAGGGGAATGTTCCTGGGAGACAGAGAAATAGTTGCATTTGGTGCGGGGAGTGAAGGGGTGAAATTGTTTTGCAGACTTGGCCTAAAAAATGCTATGGCCTCTCTCAGTCGGCACACATACCAGCGATGAACAATTAGTACAAAGCTGAGATGTTGAGAACAATATTAATTAAGGAATCAAAGGATATGAAGAAAATTTTTAATTGCCTATACACATATAGTAGGAGCCTGGACAACAAACAAGAAGAATTTGAATTGATCATTTATGAGCGTTAATTCGCTCTAGATTTATTACTAAAACCTGATGGGATGATTTGCACTGTTGGAATGATAAAATCAATGGTTATAACCTATTTAAGTAATTACTGAGTAGGCAAAAGGGGATGGGGAGTGGCACTCTGTTAAAAAAATGGGATTACCTGTTTACGAGTCACTGGTAACTCGGAAGAAAGTGATATTGAATGCTTATGGGTCAGTGTCCTAACAGATAAACCACAAGATGGAATATAGTTGGTGCCTGCTACAGACTACCAAATCACACTGGAGAACAGGATAACTGCCTCTTTGCGCACCTATCTATAATGTGTAAGGGGTGGAGGGAAGCTGTGTGATCCTGGGAGAATTTCAAATTGAATGACATATGCTGGAGGTCTCATGCTGCCAGTACTAAATCATCCTTGGTATTTCTTACCATTATAAATGGCAATTTCCTAACAAAATGTGTTGCAGCACACTCTGCTTGTATATTGTAAAAGCGATCAAGTCATGATCATTTGGACCTAAGCTACCATTAAATTTTAGTTCTGGACAACATTTCAGTTAAAAAAATAGAATGATATAAAATTAACATGGATTAAATGGATTAAAAACTGGCTAACTGATAGGTCTCAAAATGTAATTGTAGATGGGCAATGATCATAGAATGGGTGTGTGTCCGTAGGATCATGCAGTGTTTGGATCCTGACTCTATGTTATTTAACATTTTTACCAATGAGCTGAAAGAAAACATAAAATCATCATTGATAGTTTGCAAATGACAAAAATTGGGGGGAATGCTAAATAATGAAGAGGACCGGTCACTGATTCAGAGTGCTGCGGATCTCTTGCTAAACTTTATGCAAGCAAACAATATGCATTTTAATGACTAAATGTATACATCTGGGAACAAACTAGATAGGCCATACTTACAGGGCGGGGGATTCTATCCTAGGAAGCAGTGACTGAAAAAGATCTGGGGATTATGGTGGATAATCAGCTGAACATGAGCTCCTAGTATGATGCCATGGCCAAAAGACCTAACGTGATCCTAGGCTGCATAAATGGGAATCTCGAGTAGGGATAGAGAGATTATTTTACCTCTGTCTTTGTCACTGGTGTGTGACCACTGGTAGAATTCTGTATCTGGTGTCAACAATTCATGGATGATGTCAATAAACTGGAGACGATTCAGAGAAGAGTCACAAGAATGATTAAAGGATTAGAAAACATGTCCTAGAATGATAGACTCAAGGAGCTCAATCTATTTAGCTTAAGAAAGAGAAGATCAAGGGGTGATTTAATTACAGTCTATGAGTATCTACGTGGGGAACAAATATTTAATAATGGTATCTTCAATGTACAAGAGAAAGCTATAACATGGTCTAATGGGTTGAAGTTTCCGATAGACAAATTCAGACTGGAAATAAGGAGTACCTTTTTAATAGTGAGACTAATTCACCATTGGAACTTCATCACTGACCATTTTTAAATCAAGATAGGATTTTTTTTAAAGAATCTGCTCTAGGAATTATTTTGAGGAAGTTGTATGGCCAGTGCTATACAGGAGATCAGACTAGATGATCACTATGGTCTCCTCTGGCCTTGAAATCTATGATGACGAACTTCTGTAAGGACTCAGTCCCCATTGACTTCATTGTGCATTGGCTTAGATCTTAAATGGCATGAAGTTTTGTTGGAATCCTAGAAAATGTATTTGAACAGGGAAAGGGGTGGGGACAAGATTAGCTAATTGCAATGTGGCTTCGACACAGATTCTAGTTATATTAAACCACTATGCTCATTGAGTGACAAATTTTCTCCCTACTACTATCCATTTTCTCTCCTGTTTTCATTCCCCAGCCTCTTTCCCTGCCATCATCTATTTTTATTTCCCAGGAGAGGTGTTTTTTGATTTTTGGTAACATTTTTCACTCTAATTTTCCATTTCCAGTGCAACTTTTGCAAAGAATGCTGTCGACGAGGTGATATATTTAAAAGTAGCTGAACAATGTCCAGGTCTGTCTGGAACTCAATTAATCTGTAAGCCATTAAGTAAATGAAATCTAAAAATGTTTCCTTGTTCCTCTGAAGTATCAATACATTAGTGCAGTCTGCCCAGGCTCCAAGCCATTAAAATAATAGAGTTAGATTGCCCACGCACTCATCATTTTCAGGGAACTCAGCATCATGCCCTGCTCTTCTCATTAGCAGGAAGGCAGATCATATTCATCTTTTTTTCTTGTCCCTCTTTCTGGAAGCTTTCCCAGAGCAGATACCATCCTCCACCTATCCTGCTCTGAAACTGAACCCCACTGCTAAGTTACTTATGTTGGAATTAGAAGAGGTTCAGATCCAAGGGCAGCCTGGCAGACCCTGAAATGCTGACTCCCCCCACCCCCATATGCCCTCTCAATCTGGGGATAAAGCTGATCCATTGCAAGTAAATGTAAACAACAACCTGTCTCTATTCACCTGGCAAGGAACGGATAATTAGGTCACATCTGCTTTTAGTTTTGTTTCTTATCAAGAGTAGACATATGAGGAAATCAGGGCAATTATAAGATTTGGGGAATTTTCCAGTGCAGCCCGTGCTTTTTGTCACTGGTGAGACCATTGGTGAAATACTGTATCTAGTGTCAACAATTCCTTAAATTAAAAAGACAAATTCCTTAAATTAAAAAGTTCTGGCTTCATTGGGAACTGAGACATCGGTTTGTTAGAATCTTAGGTATTATACAGCTGCCCTTACCATCAGAGCTGAGTGTCTCACAATTTTTAATGTATTTATCCCCACAACACCTCTTGAAAATGCATTCAGTAAAGCAGCTGTAAGTACACTTTATTATTACATTTTATAATTATTATTATATTAACATATGAATTTTACTGAGATAATAAAAATTAGCAATCATCACCATTCTGGAATCCATTTTGATCATCTTATTGTGTCACCTCTTTGAAAAAGATGGAATTCTGGTATTCCCTCTGTCCTACCTGCAGTACGATTCCTTCTACTTCATTAGAAGCCACTTGTGGTCTGATGAGCTAAAGCATGAGGAACATACAGGGGAATAAAGGGTTTAGAATATTTGGGTTAATTGAATCTGATCCCTTCATATTTCAACTGCAGATCAACACTTAAATCTAAAATCTGCATTTATCCAGTTCAGACCTTGAGGGGACCTTGCTTCTCATTAGAAGAAACTGTACAATCTTGGGAGATCTAGATGAAAATGGTGCCAGCTCTAGCAGCTTGGCACCCACATGTGGTCTTGTGCATGCTTTGCAGTAGGCCAGCTCCTATCACCTCTCTTCCAGGTGTTTGTATTTCCTTGCTCCACTTTACCAAAGATAAATTACATTATCCTACAGTAATGACCCAAAGCCCTACATCTTATAGGAGTAAGACTGCAGGGTTTGGGTGGCTATTCCTGTAGAATGCCATAGAATTTTATTTTATATTATTTTTAAGGAATGGAGAGTATTACAACCCTATCCCATTGGAAGCCTTTGTGTTCAGGTCTGACTGAATAGTATCTCCCCCACTGGGCCAGTTTCTGCTCTCACACCAATGTAAATACAGTGTAACACAACTCTTGAAGACAATGGAGTTATATCAATGTAATCATTCAGGAATAAAGGAGAGTAGAATTTGGCTCATTGGTGTTACTTGCTAAATAAAACACTATTTCATGTAAATATGGAAGAATTGGCCCAAAAGGGTGTAACTCCCATTGATGACTGTGGGCGTTTACCTATGTAGCCAAGGGAAGTTTTGGTCTAGGCACAATCTTGCCTGTATGGAATATACAGCATATGGGTGAATTGGTGACTTTTTTTTTTTTTGGTAATACTGACACTTACATCTGTTTCATCCAGCCTTGCTTTATAATAAGGTATAAAGGGGTAAAAACAAGAACTGCAACATCACTATAAAAGTAATCTGTCTCTTTTGTTCTTGTTAAGCTGAAGACAAGTTCACACGACAACATCCAGGTTCTGCTGCACAACATGAACCTGCACTGATCTTCCCGTTCCTGCCTTTGAAATGAGCAGAAATAGAGCATATGTCAGCAACAGCTAAACAAAGGGTCTTTTTTTTATTTGCTTTCAGTAAAATCCTAGAGCCCATTCTTATGTCTCATTAAAGTCCTTTAAAGCCTATTATACCTACCCTGAGCTTTTCAGTTAATTTCTACAGTTGAAAAGCAAATTGGAACTTTAATCTGCCCTCTCATGCTACCTTAATTTAGCGTTAAATTTAAAATTGCTTTGAATTACAAATCAATTCAGAGATTTCAAGTCAATGAGCTTGCCTTTTTTCCCCCCAGACACTTTCCTTCCTGTAACAGAAGGTGTTTGAAGAATAAGCTTTGGAACACCTTCCTACCCTCAGATCACATTGGCTGGTTTGTTGTCAGTCCTAGGGTGAATTTAGTGCTGGTCAAAGGTCGAGATTCACAGCACCGAATACTAAAATTTGCTGTTTATCAATCAAACACACACAACAATGTGGGCAGTTGCAGCTCAAGTTTCTTTTCACTATCCCACATTATGTGCATCAAACCTGAATGACCAGACCATCTCTTGGGTGCTGGGGGAGTCCAGTTTCTATGTCTGTTCAGTCATTATCCTCTCGTAAGGATTCCAGGAAAAATACCATCCATGGTTATAACTCTCTTAGAAGTTGCCAGTTGGAGCCATTTCAGATGATCTGCTAGTTCTGTTTCTTTGACTGTATGAGTGGTTAGCGCTTTGGAAAATGCTTATTGTGGGAGGGGAAGTGGTCCATTTAGAAGCCATGCATTTAGGGCCAGATCCAGATCTCATTGAAGTCAATGGAAAGGTTCCCGTTGATTGCAGTGGGCTTTCAACTGGATCAAGTCCATAACCTGTAATGCCTTTTTCCCCCCTTAATCACTCTGTGACCAAAATAATTTCCTTAGGGGCAGAGCTGGCTGCTGCTGACAGGTTATACCCATACAAGCAAAACATTACATGGTGCCAAATTATTACTGTGATGTGTTATTCAAAGTGGACACCTGCACACTAGAAACTGGATTGCAACCAATGACTCATTCTTCAGTTCAGTTCAATTCAATAAGACTTAATTGGCATGACAAGCTATACAAGTGTAGCCAAAGCATAAAAAAAAGAGACAGCTCCTTCAGGTATCTGTCAGAAGTAATTACGATCCACCCAGGATGAGGCTATATGCTCTGACTGGGGTTTGCTCCTTTATATCCTTTTGTGATTACTGTCCATTCCTGATCTGGTGACAGGTCGATACATAGCTCTCTGTTACTTTTCTCCCAGGATTAGGCAGGTTTTCCCTCATTACTTTTTGATGAAAAAAAAATTGTTTACAACTCATAATTGTTGAGGAAATATCTGTCTTTCATTTCCCCATGTTTTAGATATTGAAGTAGAATGGTTGCCTCTTTGTCTCAATCACCACTCTCTCACGCTGGTTGCACAATCACTTCTCTCTGGATTCAGACTGTGCTTTAACATACTCAGCTATAAGAACTCATGTCCAACTTGGCCAAAGAAGAATGGCCCAGAAGTGAATAGCTCCATGTCCTATGAACAGTCCCCAAGACAAGGCTGACCCTCTTCTAAATGACAGGTTGTATCCAATTTTTAGAAAGGTTCTACCCAAAGGAGATTCACCATTGAACTGGAAGCCTAAGTAATACAGTTGTTTGAATTTAAAGCTACTCTGAATTGAAAACGGGCTACTTGTGGGCTGGATTCTGCTCTGATTTACATCCTGTATTGGAATCAATGGTTTTGCAGAGGATGAGGGTCAGGGTAGAATTTGGCATTTAGTTTTACCATGGCCACTAACTGTGATCTTGGCAATTGACCAATGGTACAGGAACTGACAATTAAGGTATAGTGATGCCAGTGCTATTCTTAGCATGTTAAGCTTGATCAAAATTCAAGCACATATGTCTACCTGTGCTGGAAGGTACACTTCCAGCTGCAGTGTACACATACCATTAGTGTCCCAGGGAAGAGGGCTTGCTTACTTGGCCTGACTTAGCCAGTTTGGATATTTGGTTGGTTGTTTTGGTTTTGTTTGGGTAGGTTGTTTTGCTAATATGTATTTCCCATCTAATTTTGATTCATGGGCTCTAATTCTCCTCTCACTTTCCCCAGTTTTACATCGGTATAAGCCCATTGACTTTAGTGGACCTATTTCTAATTTACCCCAGTGTAAGTGCAAGAAATATTTGTCTCTAATACCTGCTATTGGAATACATTTTACTACTTATGTCTAACCGTCCAGCACTGTTGCAGAGGCCATATCTAGGAAAGATGTCAAAACCTACCCCACTCATGTTCACTGAGTGATGGGAGGGAACATTTGTATATTAGAGGAACACTTGCAAATGGGGATATGTCTGAACTAAATGCCAAAAATGCTACTGGAGATTGACGCTTGGAGTTTGACATAATGGATATGATGCCTTGGGGAGAGCCATACTGCTGTTGTGGATTTCTCATCTGTTGCCTTTCTGAGGTCTGCGCCATATACAGAAAACCTGAAGAAGTTCTCTTTCCTTTCAAGCCTTGTGAACCTATGCAAGACGGAATAGAGACAGGACTGGCTTTTAAACTTTATTATTAATATTATTATTATTATTATTGCTCTAGCTCCTAGGGACCCCGATTAGGGCTCACTGTGCTGGATGACATACAAACACATGACAAGACAGGCACTGCCCCAAAGAGCTTAAAATTTAAGTAAATGTTTCCTTTAGTTCCATTAAACATGTCCTTTAGCCTTGTGTTGTGTAATAAAAAAGCATCTTTAATATTCCTGATTATTAAATCTTGTAGGGAAAGCTGCTGATTGTATTTTTATTTATATAAAAAGTTTCACTCATAAAGTGGCCATACCCAATACATGTCCCTGCCTTCTAACATATGAGGGAGCTTCATATC
Organism: Mauremys mutica; assembly: GCF_020497125.1. Lineage (NCBI taxonomy): Eukaryota > Metazoa > Chordata > Testudines > Geoemydidae > Mauremys > Mauremys mutica. The sequence continues at coordinate 106,319,059 of NC_059072.1, read as the reverse complement.
CATTGAACCTTCCTTCATTTAAAATATACTTATTTTGTCAATTGCAGTAGTTCCCCATTTTGCTAGGCACTGTGCACACAAACTTACATTCTATGCCTAACTTAGTGGTCCTTAAAACAGCCTTTAATTAGGCTTTGGTTTAATAATTCAGCTGGTAAATTGCAGAAGATGGAATCTGTCTTTTAACCAATAGCTCTGTTTCCCCTTTTCTGCTGCGGTATGTGGGGCTGATTGCTCACAAATTCTACCACAGAAGTGACAAAGGGTAAATTATTAATCTTTAGTGACTGGAACTGATGAACCTATTTGCTTTTTAGTTTTCCACATAGCAAGATGTCTTACACATAGCCTTAGATCTCTCCTTGCTATGTAGATAATAGATGACACTGCCCTACAGTCAAAATTCTTCTGAAATAAATGTAGTCAAACTTTACTAATTCTGGGTCACTGAGAACGAAAATGATGCTTAAAATTGTTGATTGGCTCTAGTTTTCAAGATATGCTATTGGGTCAGTATATATGACCCTTGACTTGGGAATAGCGGAGGATAAGTGAGTTATAAAGGGAAGGGATCTCAATTTAAACCAGAAATGACTAAAATACATCTTTGACTGGATCTATGAATAAATCTATGACTGGGTTTGGACAGTACTTGCTTTTTAGGCAAAACAATGAATGATGCAATCTGAAGCTGGTATTGCGTCATACATGATATGAATTGCATCATGTTATTCCTAGAAGTCATGGATGATGCAATCATAACAAAGCTTACATCACTCTGCTGAACAAATTGCCCTATATCAGCTCTAGAATCATACAGTGTCGTGCTCTCTTATTTGTCAGTGTTTGATTTTGCAAAGGGACACATTTCTGTTTAGCCAAAGTGAGCAGAGATGCCTCGTACTTGTGTGAACAGTGCAGATAACTTCTGCTATGTTTGTGGTGAAGTGACTTTTGCATCACAAAAGCGCAGTATAACCACTATGGTTAAGAGAGCCTATCACCTTTATTTTGGCTGCAAAATTGGAGATCAGGACAAGAGGTGGGCCCCACACATATGCTGCAACACTTGTGCAACAAATCTTCGCCAGTGGTTGAACAGGAAAAAGAAATCTATGCCTTTTGCAGTGCCAATAATTTGGAGAGAGCCAACAGATCATACCAGCAATTGTTACTTCTGCATGGTGCCTCCAGTTGGGAAAGGTGTGTCAAAGAAGAAAAAGTGGACTGTGCATTATCCAAACATTCCATCAGCTATACGCCCAGTACCCCACGGAGAAGGACTGCCGGTTCCTGATGCACCAGAATCATTCTCACTTGAGTCAGATGAGGAAGAGGAAGAGGATGAAACTTCTGGTCCTGAACCATCAATGCCACAGGACCCACATTTTCTCCCATCCTCCTCCTCTGAACCACACCTCATAACACAAGGTGAACTGAATGACCTTGTCAGGGATTTGGAACTACCCAAGAGTAAGGCAGAGCCGTTGGGCTCCATACTACAGCAGTGGAATCTCCTGGCAGGTGATGTTAGGGTTTCCATGTTCCGTGACCGTCAAAAGGATCTTGTCCCATTCTTCTTCATGGAAGGTGATCTTGTAGCCTGCAACAACATCGATGGTGTGATGGCAGCCCTCAACATCATTCACGGTCCAGATGAGTGGAGACTGTTCATTGAAGACGAGTCTTAAAGCTGTTTTACTGCATAATGGCAATGTTTTGCCATCAATTCCAGTTGGTCATGCAGTCCATATGAAGGAAACCTATGACAACATGAAACAACTTTTGAGGTGCATAAACTATGACCAACATCAGTGGCAGCTTTGTGGCGATTTGAAGGTTGTTGCTCTCTTGCTTGGTCTGCAGACTGGATACACAAAGTACTGCTGTTTTCTCTGCAAATGGGATAGTCGTGCAAGAGATTCCCACTACATCAAGAAAGATTGGCCACTCCGACAGTCATTGGAGCCTGGGAGGAAAAGTGTTCAGCATCCACCACTTGTTGAATCAAGGAAGATTTTGTTACCACCCTTACACATCAAGCTGGGTCTGATGAAGAACTTTGTCAAGGCCATTGACAAAACACAAACAGCTTTCAAGTACCTCCGTGGAAAATTTCCAAGGTTAAGTGAAGCTAAGATAAAGGAAGGTGTCTTTGTTGGTCCTCAGATTCGTGAACTTCTTCGACATGATGCATTTGACCATGCACTGCGTGGCAAGGAAAAGACGGCATGGAAAGCCTTCCAGTTAGTGGCAATAAATTTTCTCGGAAACAACAAGGCAGACAACTACAGGTTGTTGGTGGAAAACCTCCTCAAGGCATACAAAAGCCTTGGTTGCAACATGTCACTAAAGATACATTTTTTGCACTCTCATCTAGATTTTTTTTCCACCGAACTGCGGAGCAGTGAGCGACGAGCACGGCGAGCGATTTCACCAGGACATTGCAACAATGGAGAAACGCTATCAGGGCAAATGGAGCCCATCAATGCTTGCAGACTATTGCTGGACAGTGACAAGAGATGCTCCATTTAATGAATACAAGAGAGAAGCCAAGAAGCGCCGAGTAGACACTGAATAGGACTAAACTATGTACATAATAGTTTTTTGCCTTTGGTTTCATAATAAATTTTATTTATATAACCCTTTTGCTGATTTTTAAAGTGTTACATAAACAGGACAGGTGAAATATTATCATGTAAAGCAACCATAAACACATGAAAAGACCTAGGTTTAATTTATGATTAAAACTCTACTATCTACACAATATACATAGACATAAAATGTAAAAACTTAAATATCTTAGAAACAGTAGCCTATCAGTTGTTTTAATTGTCATATTTGAATTCAGCACATCAAAATACATAATAAATACCACATTTTATCTCTGAAGCAGACGACGTCTCAAAAATTGTAGACCAGTTAAGGTATGTCTTAGCCAAAGCAAAAAAACAGAAGGCTAAGTAGTGCTAGATACAGAAGGACCAAGTGAAATGTATGTTGGTATATTAATGTTGTTCTGAACAAAGCAAAATGCACAGATATAGTCACAGTAGAGTCCACTGATGATAATGTGGAAATGACAGAACTTGAAAGAGACATCATAGTCTTTGAAGGCTCCCTCTCAGATTGTTGGATGATGGCAGGTTTTTGCTTTATTACGATTCTTTTAACAGCTCCTGTATCTGTCTTGGTAAATAATGCAGAGAGGGCAGCTGCAAGAGCCTATTGTGTGCTGCTAAAATGAATACTAATGAGGGTCCCAAGACAGCACGTGGATTCAACTGCGGATATTAAAAATATAAATCCTACCCTTTTAAAAAAAAGGGTGTGGGGGGGGGGTCAAACAAAAGTTCCTTTAACAACCTTCCACCCTGTGCCATGTCCAAGAAAATTATTTCCCAAGGGGTCCATTTCATTTGTCATCTAGTCTGGCTTCCTAGAATACTTGTTCTTTTAGAAGGCTCCCTGTACATAGGTAGAAGTGGAGGTTGTGTTTTCTCCCACACTCCTTCCAAACAAAATTCCAGACTTTGTGAAAACCAAATGCTGAAGACTTCCCGCCTCCAACCTGTTATGTTTAGTTATCCTCAAGGCCAAATTAGGGCATAGCTTCTTAGGCCCCACCTCCTGGAGTCATGTGATTACATCACAATCTCTGGTTTCATTTTTTTAATAACTGGTTTCTAGCTCTCATGACTGTGAAGAAAAACTTGACACTTATTTAACAAATGCAACAACGCCTACCTAAGTCTGCAGAGAGCCTGAAATAATGGCTCTGGGAGGGAGTGCCTTACCCATTCATGTCAATGGGATGTTAATGCCCAGACCCACTGCTCTGGGAGACCTTGCCAGACCTTGCCAATACTACCCCAGAAGAGAAGTCTGTGTGGCAGGATGGGAGGATGTCCCCTGTTGCCTCTCTGGGGCCCTCCACGAACCAGCCTTTCTGGCAGAGGAGGCCCATGGGGGTTGGGAACCATAGCATGGGGGTGGATCCATTGGGGAGAGCATGCCATGAAGTGCCTATGCATCAGGACGACATTAATCTGACCCCGGTTGTCCTGTTAATAGATGTCTTTTCATGCCTTCCTTTGTGTACATCCCAGTAGCCATCATTAGAATCCTTCTACTTGTCTCCATTGATTTCATTTGGAGGATTAGTGTCCCAAGATCCACTGCTCTGTTCCAAAACCCAGTAGGAAATCTAGAACCATCTGGCATCTCCAAATAATTCACTTTCCAAACTCAGCAGCCAAAATGTCAACAAGCCCCAGTTAAAACATGTGCAGCATCTCACACAATTCATAGAAAACAGGATTTTAATCTCACGACCAGCAGCCTTTGTCATATTTTAGTTGTAGGGCAGATTCCACATATTTCTATCCTAGAAATCTCAGGCAAAAATCTTCTACAGATTGCACCCCATTGACTTGAATGAGTTGCGCTATTGTAGCTAAGTCAGAGCAGAAATTATCCTCCAAAGATTTTCACATAGTCTTTAATGCTCACTCTGTGGATCGACAGATCTGTTGCTAGAATAGGGATTACGAATGGCTGCAAAACCTTTATCCCAAAACACTCACTCTAGTTTTTGTTGCTACAGTTGGAGCTCAAGGATCCTTAATGCTTTCTGTGTCAATAAATAGGGGTCCCACACTAGGCAACAGCTTCTGGAATGCAATGGGATGTCTAGGAGACCTTTCAAAGGGGTCCTTTGGGATATGAAGCAGGAAAGGTGGGCTCTTGCTTTAGGTTGCTTTGGAAATTGGAGGAATTTTCAAAACTAGCTGTAGTGTTCTGAAAATCTGGCTGCATCTTTTGGTTCTCAAGCTGGCCTGGCACTCTGGGACTTTCAGAAGGCAACTGTCACATAAGTCTATGGAACCCATCCCGTGTTAGCAGTGGAGGGTAGGTATCTTCCTCAGACTCTTCATGGGCCCAGTGCTGCAGCACACGCTCTTTCTCATTTCCAAGGGACACAAGGGATGAAATCTCTTTGGGTGAATTTCCACTTATGGAATATTGTGGGCACATTTGGTTCATTCTGGCCAGCACGATTAGAGGTTGCCTGGACCCAGATAATTCAATTCATCCTGCACCATAACCGTTGAACAACACACTGCCTCCTCTACATCAGAACAGGCAGGGCAACAGAGCCACCCTGGATCTAAGAGGGCCAGCGTGCATCGCCATAGTATCAGGCATAACCAGCCTGCTTCTAAGGCAGCTGCTGACTGAGCACCAAAGAAGAAGAAGGGAAAAAAGGGAGAGAGAGAAAAGATAATGGCCTGCAGGTGCAGTCATTATCCCATTCCCTCTCTCCCCACATCTTTTTTTGAACACATTGTGTTCATGCACTCAGGCAGGCTAATTTTGCTTTGGCCGTAGGCCTCATGCTCTAATAAAAAAGCATGTTCATTAAGTGTGACTATTATTAACTTAAAGGATGCTTCATTTTATACTCACCTTCAAACTGCTGGCAATCAGCCTGTCCCAGATGGCCGTGGGTGGGGCCACCAGCCAAAAAAATTGCTGATTGTATTCCCCAGGATCACCATCTTTCTCCAGATCTATCACACCTTGCTGATCCTCAGCACCCTCTACTCTCCTTTCACCTTCATCATCACTGACTTGGGGCATGACTGAGGGAGGATATGCTAATATGTTTTGGATCACACTTTAGGAAAGAAATGGACAAATTGGAGAGAGTCCAGAGGAGAGCAACAAAAATGATAAAGGGTTTAGAAAAACTGACCTTTGAAAAAAGATTTTAAAAACTGGGCATTTTTAGTCTTCAGATAAAAAGTCTGAGGGGTGAGCTGATAACAGTCTTCAAATATGTTAAGGGCTGTTCTAAAAAGGACTATGATCAGCTGTTCTCCATGTCCATTGATGGTAGGACAAGAAGTAAGTTGGTTAATTTCCAGCAAGGGAGATTTAGGTTGGATATTAGGAAATATGTCCAACTATAAGGATAGTTAAGTACAGGAACAGGTTACCTAGGGAAGTTGTGGAATCCCCATCAGTGAAACAGGACATAGGAACACCTGTCAGAAATGGTTTAGATATACTTATAGACTCATAGACTCAAGGTCAGAAGGGACCATTATGATCATCTAGTCTGACCTCCTGCACAATGCAGGCCACAGAATCTCACCCACCCACTCCTGTAACAAACCCCTAACCTATGTCTGAGTTACTGAAGTCCTCAAATCGTGGTTTAAAGACCTCAAGCTGCAGAGAATCCTCCAGCAAGTGACCCGTGCCCCATGCTGCAGAGGAAGGCAAAAAACCTCCAGGGCCTCTGCCAATCTGCCCTGGAGGAAAATTCCTTCCTGACCCCAAATATGGCGATCAGTTAAACCCTGAGCATGTGGGCAAGACTCACCAGCCAGCACCCAGGAAAGAATTCTCTGTAGTAACTCAGATCCCACCCCATCTAACCTCCCATCACAGACCACTGGGCATACTTACCTGCTGATAATCAAAGATAAGTTGCCAAATTAATTGCCAAAATTAGGCTATCCCATCATACCATCCCCTCCATAAACTTATCAAGCTTAGTCTTAAAGACAGATATGTCTTTTGCCCCCACTACTCCCCTTGGAAGGCTGTTCCAGAACTTCACTCCTCTAATGGTTAGAAACCTTCGTCTAATTTCAAGTCTAAACTTCCTAGTGTCCAGTTTATATCCATTTGTTCTTGTGTCTACATTGGTACTAAGCTTAAATAATTCCTCTCTCTCCCTAATATTTATCCCTCTGATATATTTATTATAAAGAGCAATCATATCCCCCCTCAACCTTCTTTTGGTTAGGCTAAACAAACCAAGCTCTTTCAGACTACTTTCATAAGATAGGTTTTCCATTCCTCGGATCATCCTAGTAGCCCTTCTCTGTACCTGTTCCAGTTTGAATTCATCCTTCTTAAACATGGGAGATCAGAACTGCACACAGTATTCCAGATGAGGTCTCACCAGTGCCTTGTATAATGGTTCTAACACCTTCTTATCTTTGCTGGAAATACCTCGCCTGATGCATCCTAAAACCGCATTCGCTTTTTTAACGGCCATATCACATTGGCGGCTCATAGTCATCCTGTGATCAACCAATACTCCGAGGTCCTTCTCCTCCTCTGTTACTTCCAAATGATGTGTCCCCAATTTATAACTAAAATTCTTGTTATTACTCCCTAAATGCATGACCTTGCACTTTTCACTATTAAATTTCATCCTATTACCATTACTCCAGTTTACAAGGTCATCCAGATCTTCCTGTATGATATCCCGGTCCTTCTCTGTATTGGCAATACCTCCCAGCATTGTGTCATCTGCAAACTTTATTAGCACATTCCCACTTGTTGTGCCAAGGTCAGTAATAAAAAGATTAAAGTAGATTGGTCCCAAAACTGAGAAACTGAGAAACTCCACTAGTAACCTCCTTCCAGCCTGACAATTCACCTTTCAGTACGACACATTGTAGTCTCCCCTTTAACCAGTTCCTTATCCACCTTTCAGTTTTCATACTGATCCCCATCTTTTCCAATTTAACTAATAATTCCCCATGTGGAACCGTATCAAATGCCAGACTGAAATCGAGGTAAATTAGATCCACTGCATTTCCTTTGTCTAAAAAATCTGTTACCTTCTCAAAGAAGGAGATCAGGTTGATTTGGCACGATCTCCTTTTGTAAAACCATGTTGTATTTTGTCCCAATTACCATTGCCCTCAATGTCCTTAACTTCTTTCTCCTTCAAAAATTTTTCCAAGACCTTACATACTACAGATGTCAAACTAAGAGGTCTGTAGTTACCCGGATCACTTTTTTTCCCTTTCTTAAAAATAGGAACTATGTTAGCAATTCTCCAGTCATACGGTACAACCCCTGAGTTTACTGATTCATTAAAAGTTCTTGCTAATGGGCTTGCACTTTAATGTGCCAGTTCCTTTAATATTCTTGGATGAAGATTTTGTCCCATTAAGCTGTTCGAGTTTAGCTTCTACCTTGGATGTGGTAATATCTACCTCCATAGCCTCATTCCCATTTGCCATCCTACCATTATCCCCAAGATCCTCATTAGCCTCATTAAAGACTGAGGCAAAGTATTTGTTTAGATATTGGGCCATGCCTAGATTATCCTTAACCTCCATTCCATCCTCAGTGTTTAGCAGTCACACTTCTTCTTTCTTTGTTTTCTTCTTATTTATATGGCTATAGAACCTTTTACTATTGGTTTTAATTCCCTTTGCAAGGTCCAACTCTACATGGCTTTTGGCCTTTCTCACTTTATCCCTACATGTTCTGACCTCAATAAGGTAGCTTTCCTTGCTAATCCCTCCCATCTTCCACTCCTTGTAGGCTTTCTGCTTTTTCTTAATCACCTCTCTAAGATGCTTGCTCATCCAGCTTTATCTAGAACTCCTGCCTATGATTTTTTCCCCTTTCTTGGGATGCAGGCTTCTGATAGTTTTTGCAACTTTGACTTGAAGGAATTCCAGGCCTCCTCTGCCTTTAGATCCACAAGTTCTTCAGTCCAATCCACTTCCCTAACTAATTTCCTTAATTCTTTAAAGTTAGCCCTTTTGAAATCAAAAACTATAGTCCCAGATCTATTTTTATTTATCCTTCCATCTAGTTTGAACTGAATTAGCTCATGATCACTCGAACCAAGGTTGTCCCCTACAACCATTTCTTCTATGAGGTCCTCACTAATCACCAAAACCAAATCTAAAATGGCATCCCCTCTTGTTGGTTCTTCAACTACTTGGTGAAGAAATCCATCAGCTATCACATCCAGAAAAATCTGAGCCCTATTATTATTACTAGCACTTGTCCTCCAGTCTATGTATGGGAATTTAAAGTCTCCCATGATCACACAATCCCCATTAGTGTTTACTTCATTAAAAACATTAAAGAGGTCTCTATCCATATCCAAATCAGATCCCAGCGGTCTGTAGCACACCCCAAGAACTATCTCAGGGGAGGCTCTAGTAGCTTTCTTTCCCTGTGTGATTTTTGCCCAGACAGACTCTGTCTTATCCATTCCATCACTTCTTATTTCTTTACAGTTTACCTCATCATTGATATACAATGCTACTCCACCACCTTTGCCTTTAGTTCTGTCTTTCCTAAACCGCACATAGCCTTCAATACCTGTACTCCAGTCTTGACTAATATTCCACCATGTTTCTGTTATCCCTATAATATCCGGTTTCACTTCCTGCACCAGTAGCTCTAGTTCCTCCATTTTGTTACCTAGGCTCCTCACATTAGTGTACAAACATCTTAATTTTTGCCGTTTGGTTTCACGGACATTCTTTACCCAGTTAGGCACAGACATTCTACCACCAGTATCACCAATTAGACTGGTATCTATACTACCCTTCCTCTTTATATCCATTCTTCTGCCCACGGCTGTATCCGCTCTTACTTTGTTTTCTTCCCTCTCAATGTTGACCGACACTTACCAATGAAAACCAATCTTTCCTAGCCTATTCATAGCCAATGGCAATGTTGAACAGCAAACAAGATATTTGCAACACCCTGTTTACTTTTCCAGGTACATAAATAGTTTATGCAAAGAGTTTCATGCAGGCATCTGAATTTCATTTTGACAAAGCCTAGTGTCTTTTCTGTGGCTATTCTAGTGGATCTAAGGAAAGTTTTATGTTTGCTTTGCCCTTGACTGAGGATTTACAATGGGGGTGAGGAACAGGTTTTCAAAGCGTGCCCTCCGTCTTTTAAGAGAAGAAAACACCTAAGATTTATTAGGTGTTTTTTCTGTCTCACCGTGCTGAATATGACAGTTGTGTTACGCATTTGTAAGGTGTGTATGTAATATATGTTTTCTGATCACCAAGGAATAATGCATATTTAATGGCTCCACTATCAAATGGTGAAGGGAGGAATGATTTGCGGTGGATGTAGAAGTCACAGGAGGAACTAGGGGAGCTCACTACCATGGCTGTAAACTGCTATTTGGAATAATATAAACACATCATGTACATAGAGCAAGTGTGCTTCCTGTTCCAGTGTGTAGTATTCCTACTGCAATATGCATCACTGTTCATTGAAGAACCCTCCAGAGAATGTGTGTCCCATCTACCATGCCTAGTACTGAAGGAAAGTAGGCTGAGCACACTGGGCATCTGAGGGTATGTGGCCGACGGCAGCGAGACTCCCAGCCCTTGTAGACAGACTTGGGCTCATGGTACCGCACTAAATATAGTTGTGTAGATGTTGTGGCTTGGGCTAGATCTTGGACTCTGAAGCCTGGAGCGGGGAGTGGGAATGTAGTGGTGGGCCTCAGAGCCTGAGCCACAACTTCAAAGTACTGTCTACACAGCTATTTTTAATGCAGCAGCACAAGCCTCATGAGCCCAAGTCTGTCAGGCTGGGAGGCTCAATTCTGTGAGCTGTGTAGTCATACCCTGAGTGTTTTTGAAGAAAACCAATGGAGTGGCCAGACCCTGCCCCATCCTCTGAGAGTGCTAACCACATCCCAACTCCCACCCTCCCACAGAATGCTGTGGAGACCTGGATATGACTAACAAACTTCTTGGAAAAACCCATCAGCATCCAAATGCGTGCACATCCTCATTTGGATCTCAAGTTACCAGAGAACCTTTAGTGTGCACTAGCAAGGCCTACCCAGGCCAGTTAGTGCACAACACCTTGGAGAGCTTTAGAAGTCACATCCCTCAAGTATGCATTGCTGCACCATATAGAAAAGCCCCAAGACACAGACGATACCAATAGAGTGAATAATGTGGTAGCAGCAATATCATGTTGATTTCATGACTTGCGGGGGAGAGGGAGGAGAGAATGGTTGCATAACGTATACAGCCATCTGGCTAACTGAGCAATGCTTTACCATGGGAGGGAGAGATTTCTTCCTGACCCCAGCAGTTATTTTATGCCTTAAAATATGAAACTTGATAGACTTTGTGACCTTCTTTCTAGTGACTGTAAATATCTATTCTTTTTTTAAAAATTGCTAAATTCCTTGCTTCTGTATCCTATGGAAATGAATGCTACAGTTTAAGTATCTGTTGTGTGAAAGTAGTATTTCCATTTACTCATTTTAAATTTGTTGCCTTTTGGTTTCATTGACTTTCCCATTTGTTTTTATATTATGAGGGAAGATAAATAGGAACCTCCAAATAGCTATTTCTATACTACACATTAATTAACATATTTCTTCAGTCTACTCTTGCTTTTTCCATTATCATATGAAATGATCCTACTTTTTTCAACCTCCCCTAGTATGGAGTCCCCTGCAAACATGACTTCCCTCTTCCTCATTGACCCACCCCAAGTTCTCAATAATTATATTGCTCTCTTGGGTCCTTTTCTATTTTTACTCCATTCCACTCTTTTCTGATATGTGCATATCGTCCAAACCCACATAAAGCTAACTGGAGGAATATTGCAATGGACATTGGCCTATCAGACTGAATAATGATTAGGGCTGAATGGATAAGGAAGAGATTGAATCAGCAAAATTGTAGTAATGAGTCCATCCAGTAGCTTATGTTGCCTTAGTTTGTCATGCCAATTGGATCCTAACAGCCACAAGGCCACCTGCTTTCTGTCATGGTAGCTCAGCTGTTGTTCATAAATTTCAGACACTTGTGCCAGTAATTAAACTGTGCCAGCAAAGCACTATTACATTTAACTATCGCAAAAGGAGCAAAATAATTGATCAGATCTGTGGGTCATCAATTTGTTTGTGGATATATTGAAAATGAGGATGGTGGGTGTAACACTCCCTCACTCACTCTGGAGGAGGGAGGTCGCTGAAGGCTGGCGGTAGCCTGCCTCCACTCTTGTCTCAGTTTAACTGGGCCTGGGCTTGCAGAGCTCAGGCAGCCAGCAAACAACACAGTCTCAGGGGGGCTGGGACCACTCGACTTCAGAGCGAGAGCCCCTTGCAGAGGAACGAGGGTCGGCCACCCGGGGGTCGGGGGGACAGGGGGACGCAGGCCCTCACTACTCCACCGCGTCCCAGCCCAGGGCCCTGGCTGGGGTGGAATCAGCTGCCCCGGGGTCAGCAGGGATCCAACCGCAACACACTGATGCGGGGGCTTGGGGCTTTGCACCCAGTCCTCTGGGGGCTGCCCCTGGTCCACTTCCTGCCTCCGCTGGGGTGAGTACCTCTGGCGTACAGTCGTTGTCCGGCTCTCTCCGGGTAAGTGGTGGCGGGCACTCTGGGCCAGTTGTCATCCACGTCCGGGACTTGGGCCGAGCCAGGCGGGGGATCCGCTCCGTGCTGCTCCGGAACCGGCGGGACGTCCTTCCCCTCTGCAGGCTTCCCCCTGAAGGGGCTGCGGGTCTGGTCTTTTATACTGCTGGCTGTGCCCCTGTCCTTCCGGCAAGGGGGTCGGGGTGGCCTAGGCTCCGCCCTGCAAGGGGTATGTAATACTCCCTCACTCACCCCAGAGGAGGGAGGTCTGTCCGCCTCACTACAGTGGACAACAAAAGGAAGAGGAAACATCAATTTTTCAAAAAGTATCTGAGTCTCAAAATCCATTAACATTGATTTCAATCCAGGACACGGGGCCTGACTAGCACAAAGCTTGGAGTGATAATTTAAGAGACATATTTTTCCAGTGGCAGAGTACAGTAACTTTGCTGCAAGAAGAAGAAGTAAATAGGAGCTAATCACTCCAAAGAGCTATAAAGGATTATAGACAGTTAAGGATGCAGCCTTCATTTGTCTCTCTTCCTACCCTTTACTTGCATTGCTGTGGTTGAATGTTTGCTTTTTATGGATATTGTTGCAAAATTAGAAACCAAATTTTTTCTGCCCTCTTAAGCTATGCTTTTCATAGACCCACCATGGCACTGAGACCTCATGAGTTCCAGAAGCTGGAGATGATTCATTGATTTTGTTGGATCATTCTTGGACCCTTTCTGAGTTGGGGTGGTCACATGGGCAGGCTTGGGCTAATAGGGGCTTTGGATTTGTAATGTGTCCTCCATGATTAATATATATTAGGGCTGTCAATTAATCGCAGTTAGCTCACGCGATTAACTCAAAAAATTAATCACAATTAAAAAAATATTTTAAAATAAATGGTATTCTATTGTTTAATAGTTTGATTAATCACGGCTATTTTTTAATCATGCAATTAATCATGATTAATTTTTTTTAATTGCTTGACAGCTCTAATATAAACGTGTTATTCTTGAGTCAAAATGTGTCACTTTTGGGTCAACCCAGTATCCTAGAGATTAGAGATGAAAAAGTATTACCAAATTATCTAACCTCTCAACCTGCTAGTGTAGGATTGCTCCCTACAATATATATTCTAGTATTCTGTGCAGTCTAGTTTTGAATGATTGAAGTGGTGATAGTTCTGTGTAACAAAACCCCAACTTGGAAGCATTTCCTACTACTTGTAGAGTCCTGAATACAACTGGGTGAATAATTTGTAACTTAATTTTTCTATTAGTTCTCCTTTAAAAAAAATTCTCAGAGACAGTGATTTTTTTAAATTTATTAGTTATTCATGATATGAATGGGAGTCAGGAGATCTGGGTTCAGTTCCCAGCTCTGCAAGAGACCTCCCGTGAGACTTTAAGCAAGTTATTTAATCTTACTGTGGCTCAGTTCCCCACCTGTAAAACAGGAATAATAAAGCTTCCTTTCCACTCTTTGTCTGTTTTCCATTTAAATTGAGAGCCCTTTTGAGCAGGAACAGTCTCTTACTATGTATTTGTATAGTCCCTAGCACAATGGGGCACTGATCTTACTTGTGGTCTCTATACTGTACTGTAATACAAATACTATAAATACAAGTGTCTACTGAAGTTATATATTTTTAAATGATCAGGTCCAGGTGACTTGCATCCAAGAGCTTTAAAAGAGCTGCCTCAGGAGTTTTCTGTATCATTAATGTTGCTTTTCAATAAGTCTTGAAGCACTGGGGAAGTTACAGAAGGCTGAAAGAAAGTTTAAGTTTTGCCCATTTTTAAAAAGGGTAAATGGGATGACCCAGTAATTATGAAAGCTGAGGGCATTATGTAGAGTGACCCTAATTACAGTGGACCACAGAACTTATGCACTAGCTGTTGAGAGTTCTGGTACAGAGCTGTACGCACAAAGTCATAAAGCAGAGAGGAAAAATAGATCTATATTCCTTGACTCCCCTCCACTGCCACCCCGCTTAAATCCTCAGCTTGTCCTTACAGTTCATAGTAATAGAAACTTGGACCACGCTTCCCGATTAGAAGAGAATAACTTAATTCTGGGTCCCTTGGAGAAGAACCTAATGTACAAGTTACTGTTTGGGGAATAATAGTAGTAATAATAAAAAAAATCAGTTACTGATATGCATTTCATGAAAATTCATCCCTTGGGTTAAACAGGGTATGGGGGGGTTGAAATTCTAATCTACTCTAAATTCTTGTACTGTGTACGTCACTGTGGTGTCTGAGGGCTTGTATTTCAATGAAAGTGTCTTGCCAGTGAAGTAAAGGTAGAACTAGCTGACAAATAGTGCATATTTACTTACACACACCCACACAGCACAGACTATTTTTTCTAAAATTTCCATGGATCTTTTTCTTGAAAATGAAAATGTTTTGGTTTTCAGTTATTTGGAGTCCCCCCTTCCCTTTGTCTGTCATTTCTCCCTACCCCCTTCTTTTTCCTTTTTATGTTTTGCCACTGGAAAGGAGAAAAGATGGTGGGAAGGGGAAAAAACAAACTTTTGGTTTTCAAAATTATTCCAGATTTTGATTTTACAACAACCAAAAAAAACCCCTTAAAAAATCAACAGCAATGAAAAATTCACTCAAATTTAATTTAATAAAAAAACATTTTTGTTGGGGGGGAAAAACTGATAAAAAGTTTTCAAAAAGCTCTATATAAAGGCATGGTTTTACTCTAAAGGCCTCTGGGATTCTGCCCACAGGTTAACATCTCTTCCAAACCTGAAAGACATCCATTGGCATGACCGGCACCCTTCCATTCATGATGGGTGAGGATAGTCTGCTACTGAGAGCCATGAAAAAATATTCAACGCAAAGATATTACACATCAGACCTTAATTCAAATTTGACTTGCACTTGACCCCATAAGCCTGAGAGAGAATTTGTAATGAATAATTTAGTCAATTAATTTAGCCACTTTTTTGGCTAGAGAATTGTCTATGAACAGATTGTGTCTTTTTAAAATATTTTATTTACTATTCCTAATTATTCAGCAAATGCTCTGTGCAAACAAATTTGAACTTATATTTTTCTTTCAAAATTTGTTTGCTGCAATTGCTCATTCTGCTAGATTTTGTGTAGCTGCCAAAGTATTTGGTTGAATTAACGCGTCTCCATTTTATGTCATTCTATCACCCACCATTCACCATAGCTATTAATAGTGTTTATGGACACAGCTCTATTTGTGAAGGATGTCTTTGTTTATCTTTTCCCTTCTTTTATCTGATTCATTGCCAGGCCTTAGACCTGAAGGATTTAAGGAACTGTTGTGGATTTTTAAATGTCCCCTCTCTAACCCATACTCCACTCAGCTTTATTTCACAAAGGTGCTAAGTCTGTAATTGAATTCCCTGGTCTCCATTATCTACCACTGGACCATCAGTATCAAGTCATATGCACCATTTAGTAATAGCATGTGTGTGCTTGTGCTTGGTCCCAGTTTCAAAGGGAGTAGGGTTGCCAATTATGGTTAGACATATTCCTGGAGGTTTCATCACATGACATACTATTTAATTAAATATTAATCTTTAATTCCTGGAGACTGCAGGACAATCCTGGAAGGCTGGCAACTGTAAAAGGCAGCAATATTCCTGTCCATCTCATTTGGTTAACTGCATTTGAGATTGGAGCACGCATCCCCTGTCAGGGTGATGGACTTGTTTTGGTGGTTCACTCTCATAAACTAATGGAACTTGAGTGTTTTCAGAGGATTTGCGGGGGAGGGGATACTGACAGTACACTCAAGTTGATGGTTTAGTCAAATTTCATAATATTCCTTTATCTTCCACCATCCATGAGGTAGTCCCAAGGTGCTCTCTTTTCAGGCTCCATGATGGTCACACCTTTATTTACAGATGACATGACCTAAGAACCCTTTAATGCCAACTGGAAAGAATGTGTGACAAGAATGTCCTGATTCTGGTATGTACATTCTGGTTCACCAAGGAATGTTATGTGAAGTTTTAAATAAAAGCCGGTATTGGTGTATATATATACGTGTGTGTGTGTGTATATGTATATATATATATATGTACAAATACATATACATTGTGATTCATATATCCATGTAATACATTATAGGTCATTGAGGCCTGGTATGAATGATGCGTGCTTGACATTAATGCCTGCGTTGCAAGTTAGCAACTGAAGCAAGAACTTAGGGTCAAAGACTATTAGAACTCTTTGTGCAAAAACAATCTTATGTTCTGAGAAACATACAGAAAATCATCAGAACAGGAAACAGCTGGACTGATATACAATTGTATAAGAATTGGAGGAAATGGCGCACCTTGGATCATCGTGGCCTGCCCAAGATTGTCTCTTTGGAATTGTATAGGTAAAAGGCCTAGTAAACAAAGGCAAAGAACCGATGAGGCAATGGACTAATTTGATAAAATTGTTGTGTATTGGTAGCTCAAAAGATATCTTTGATTGGCCCTCTTTCACATAACTGTGCAATCCTAAACTGTCCTCTCAAGTGTTTAATGCTGACTGGCTTTTTACGGTGACCAATGCTAACATCAGCAACAGAAACATCTGTCTCTTCTGGTTATTATTCTTACTCACAAGCACCCTTCCTCTCCTTTTCTAAACCTGAGTTCACAAAGAATTTTCAAAACGGCCATGGGAGCACTTCCAATGCTAGTACCCCTGTCAGCAACTGAAGCAAGAACTTAGAGTCAAGTACTATTAGAACTCTTTGTGCAAAAACAATCTTATGTTCTGAGAAACATACAGAAAATCGTCAGAACAGGAAACAGCTGGACTGATATACAATTGTATAAGAATTGGAGGAAATGGAGTGCCTTGGATCATCGTGGCCTGCCCAGGATTGTCTCTTTGGAATTGTATAGGTAAAAGGCCTAGTAAACAAAGGCAAAGAACCGATGAGGCGATGGACTAATTTGATAAAATTATTGTCTATTGGTAGCTCAAGAGGTATCTTTGATTGGCCCTCTTTCACATAACTGTGCAATCCTAAACTGTCCTCTCAAGTGTTTAATGCTGACTGGCTTTTTACGGTGGCCAATGCTAACATCAGCAACAGAAACACCTGTCTCTTTTGGTTATTGTTCCTACACACAAGCACCCTTCCTCCCCTTTTCTAAACCTGAGTTCACAAAGAATTTTCAAAAAGGTCACGGGAGCACTTCCAGTGCTAGTACCCCTGTCAGTATTGTATTTGCATTGAATATTTGCAACGCTTTCACTTTCTGTGAACATTCTTGCAAATAAACTTCTTGCACAAAAATTCATAGAAAAGAGCATGAAAACAGTTACAAATACCTGGAAAATGGAATGCACTATTTCATACACAAAATATTTGCAACTGCGTCTTTCAAAATGTGTTTGCCAAATTTTGTAATAGTAATACCCAGTTCTTATATATCACTTTTCATCACTAGATCTCAAAGAGCTTGACAAAGGAGGCAACTATCATTATTCCCATTTTACAGATGGGAAAACTGAGATACAGAGAGAAGAAGTGACTTACTAACAATCACCCAGCAGGCTAGTGATAGAACAAGGACTAGAACCCAGATCTCCTGAGTCCTAAAATCCGTTGGTCTTGCCACTGCTCAACAGCATACAGCAATAATTTGCTCACATTTTTTCCAGGTCTGTGAATGTTTCATCATAGCTGGATTTGAGCTTTGCTCCTCTGTCTAAATTTCTATGAATAATTTTGAGGTGGCTGTTCTCAGAATGTGAAATTTACCCAATATATTGAGGGCTAGGAAAAGACCTATGTGCCACATAAGTCCTGTTTAAACCCTGTTTTGAAGGTTTAAATGGCCTCTAAGTAGTACAGTACCTAGGGTTTTTCCTGTCCCTTTGCACCGGGATGATTTTCACACAGACGAGGAGTTTTAGCTAAATTATCTGATCAGGATGGAAAAAATCAGCACAAACCAATTTGATCTTAGCCTCTGACTGACTATGAGATAGTGGCCAAGGCTTGAATTCCTAATTCCATCAGTTAGTGAAAACCAGCTGTTCTGAGGCACAGAACAGTATGTGTGCTATACTTGAAGACCTCTGGGAAGCTTCAGCTGGTGCAGAATGTGAATAAATGTATTGAAAATAATTAGTGTTGGGGTTTTTGTTTGTTTTTTAATGGAAATCCGGGAAATTGAGTGAGTGGTTTTTCAACAAAATTCTTAACTTTTATTAGAAGAAAAAGTTGTCACCATTGATCAAGATCAAAGACTTGATCCAAAGCTCACTGACTTTAGTGGAAAGCCTCCTATTGACTTCAGTGGGTTTTGGATGGGGTCCCAAATGAGCAATCTGACCAGCTCAGAAGCCATCCCACTTCAACACTTATCTTCTCAGGCAAATCTGCTCTCTTCTCAGCAGCTCTGAAGTTGATCTTCTGCACAGGTCTGTCTCCAGATTAAACACAGGTGCAAAACGGAATGTCAGGATGTGAACTAGAATGGGCCGTCCTCAGGCACTTCTAGCAAATAGGAAAACAGCAGTTCACATGAACTCAAATTTAGCCTCAGCGCACATGCCATGTGATAATTAACATAACACTTTAGATACTGAATTAAAATGCAGTTCAATGTTGATATGTAACAACCCCACCGATATTTAAACAAAAACAAAACAAAGGGGCATGAGACATTTTTTTTTTTTTTAAAAAAAGGTGGGGGCGGAGTGCGAAGCCAGGTCAGGCTTAGTGCATGAAAATGCACTTCTGGAAGATATAAACATTCTCAACTTTCTGAACAAGTAAAACCAAGCATTTATGTGTGTAAATGACACTCCTGCACACCAGTTGGACTGGCACACATTTACTTTGACTGCACCAGGTTGCAGATCCTTTTCCTGCTCCTCCAGAACCTTCTTCTCATGTTCTGGCTGCACTTTCCCCACATCTCCCAATTTTTGCATGTGGTGCCATGAAGTCGTGACACCGCCTCATCAACCTCCTCCAGACATTGGCCAGTGTGGCCATCCACCATACTAGGAGAAGGATGCTGGATGGGGATGTGTTCTGCAACTGTGGGGCTTATTTCCGCTCCTTTCTGAAGTCACGTCTCTGGGCAGAGATCCTTTGAGCCACGTCTATTGGCTACCTGGACACGTTGGAGGAGCAGTGGGCACTGTCGGGGGTTGTCTGCTTGGTGTCCCTCTCTGGATAACTGCTTTTGACCCTGTGATTCTCACTCCTGCTCCTGTTTTTTCATTTGTTGTCCCTCGAACTTACCCGAGCCCTGGGTCCAGTAGCTTCTCTCCTTAGGCTGGGGGAGGAGCCCTTAGTTGTGGACAGACTTGCACCCACCCATTTCCCCCAGGAACTCAATCGGTGCATGCCAGGTGGATGGCTAGGCATTTATCTGATTTGTGGGCAAATCCAGGCCTTTGCATGCTCAAATAATTGTGTGCACGAAATTGCCAGTGCAAATTTGGAGGCCATATCAGAAAAATTTGCCGTGTAGGTCGTGGATTCTTCAAGAATCCAAAATGTTTGGTGGAAGCTGTAGACAGTGCAATGCCTGTGGAAGTTGCCAGGCAGCACAAAGTAGAAAGAGGCAGCTTCTGGCAGCCCCAGCTGCAGTGGCAAAGCAGCCGCTAATGACTAACAGTGAGAACAGTAGATACATTTGTTTTTCTTTCAGTCCTACCTATCTCAAACAAACAGAAGAACCCAGGACAGATGTCACTTAGTACTTCTTTACAAATATGAAAATCCAGTTAAGACATCAGGGGAAGTTATGTGGTTGCTCTGTTTCTATGGTACTCCAAATTATTTTGATTTAAAAATAACCCTGGCCCCTGCTTCCTCTGTTTCTTAGCAGCTTGCAGAATGCTGCTCACCCTCTCACACGTATGGTACTACACCACATCCATTTTTAGAGGAATCCTCTGGCCTCCCAGTCATTTCAGGAGCTAGCTCTGAAATGTCTTCCTTGTTTGTATAACTCCAGACCTGGCACTCACTTCACTGCCTCTCCCTCCTCTCATTTAACACCAGCTTCCTCTCTGTCCCTCTGCATAATCTCTTGCCATCTGGAACAGCCTTCCGGTATTTCTCTGCCTCATCATCACTCCATCTCTTTTCAAATCTCATCTAATAACATCTCTTTATTCCCCTGCCTACACCTCTTAATTTCTTTCTCTCTCTCTTGGTCGTTATCTGGTTTTAATATATTCTACATACAGCATCTTTTTGCCCCTGTCTTCTCATAATCTATACAATATAATATCCACTGACTTGTATTATTTACATTTCTAAAAGATTTTGGGGTGGAGTTGGTATGAAAGAAGCTATGAAAAATAACGCTGCATTATATTATGGATAGCTGAGCCAGTTCTGTGGCTGTTCTTTTCTTTTTCTTTCTTGGTATCCCCACTGGAGCTCTGAGAAATCACTTCTTAAAATATAGACATACATGTAAGTTCACTTTTCTTCATTTACAACCCATCCACGAGGACTTCAGATTGCAGCCACTCTATTTCCAGCCCTGGAAACCTAAGTGAGTCACCTTCTAATATTGCTCTCCCACTCTTTGGTCCAGCAGAGATCCCGAGTGCCATGGAAGCAATACACATTTTATCAGAGTGGGGAGCAACTGCCTTCTAGTATATCAACAGCAGCAATTCCAGACTCTTAGATCAGTGGAGTTGATAGGTTCTGAAAGGAATTCTGGCTAATCTTCCTCAAAAAGAAGGATGGTGTCTGTGGCAGTCAGGGCAGGAGAGAGAGAAGGAGGGATTGGCCAGAGTAATCCATTCGGTTCTAGTCTCCTGGAAAATCAAACTATATCGTTATGTTGTTCTTAACTGGTAGGTGGTACAAGCGCCACAGATCTAATACAAATGAGCAGACAAAGAAGACTGTATACGTTTTCTCTCTGATAAGGGGAAAAAATTGTCTTGAACTTTTTGAGGGTCAGGTGGTGGGGTGAGGTAGGGTGGAGGCCCATGTCCCAGGAGGCTGCTGCAGCCATTCTGCTGATTGTAAGTTTACAACTCTGGCAAATGACTTAGAAACCAAAGCTGTGTTATTCTCTATATGGGAGAGTTGGTGCCAGGCTCTGAATAAGTTGTCAAAAAGAACTTAAGGAAAGGGGAAAGAGGTCAAAAGGAATCCCAGCCTTTGGGTAGCATTGAGAAATGGAACTTGACCTTTTGGTCAGTTGAACAGCACAGATGGATCATTACAAAGCAGTGGCAAAGGCAATGAGCCTATTTTAAATATCTTAAATGTATTCCTTTCATATCCCCTTTCAGTTGCTTTGCCATGAATTGCATAAATATGAATAATAGTCATCAATTAAGGCAAATATCTTCAAAGTCTTTCATCAGTTTCTCATTTAAGTCTCTTGCTGTTCATTTCACATTTCTGTTTCTCTCACGCACACTCGCTCCCTTTCATTTTGCTTGCAATTACCTGTCTGAACCTTATTTATATGTTTAATTCACTTTATGATTACAGGTACATTCTCTCACTCTCTAGTAATTATTGCCAGGCAGGATGTGATTGGCATGTATAATGATGGTTAGTCTCAACAACGGACTCTGCAGTTCCTTCTCTCCCCTGAGGAATAATGTATGGCTTCCTCTAAGTTTCACTGTGCAGAGGGAGAAAGGTCACCTAAGCCTAAAAGCCAAGTCTTATAGTACATTTTGAGTCAAATTCTCAACTGGTGCAAATCAACGTAGCTCTTTGTTTTTATGGCAATTTACGCCAGCTGAGAATCTGGCCCTTTATTTTTGTTTATTACTTTATACACTGTAGGTATTGCAGAATGTTTTACAGCCAGTTATATGCTCTGCAGGCAAATGGAAAGGTGGGAGGGTGGGTGAATTGAAAAATAATCTATTATAGAGTTAATGTGAGTGGAAACAGTAGCACAGGAGAAAAAGGTATAAAGGCCAAATTACAGCCAGGGAGAGCCTCTGAGCATAAGGGAATCAGGGCAGCTCAGAGAGTGGAATTTATTGTTTTAATGCAGAAAGTGTTAGGAGTCATCCAGATGAGGGAGCACTGCTCATCAAATTCAATATGAAGAAAGCCAGGAAGGATGTTATATTTAATGGTGGGGGGAGGGGGTCGGTAGCATGGGAGAAGGATCTACATTAAGGAAATGGGGAAGAAAAATAAGTTTAATATTAAAGACCTTAAATCGGGTATGCGGGGGCGGGCATGGCTCCCTGGTTCTCCCCCGTTTCCGGTGCCGGTGGCTCGCCCCCAGCCTCTCCCCCGCTCTTCCCCCTCACCCGCAGCCTCAGCTCGCTTGCGCTGCCAGCGGCGCAATGCTCTGGGCAGTGGGGCTGTGAGCTCCTGGGGCAGGGCAGCTGCAGAGCTGGGCCTGACCCGGTGCTCTGTGCTGTGCGGTGGCAACAGCGTGGCCTGGCTCCAGCCGGGTGGCGCGGCTGTAGCACCGCCAGCCACCAGTGCTCCAGGCAGTGCAGTAAGGGGACAGGGAGCAGAAGGGGTTGGATAGGGGGCAGAGGAGTTCAGGGTGGTGGGCAGCGGATGGGGGTGTGGATAGTGGTTGGGGGAGGAACAGGGGGTTGAATGGGGGCAGGGATCCTGGGGGAGCAGTCAAGAAGGAGAGGGGTTGGATGGGGCCATCGTCCCGGGGAGGCCGTCAGGAATTAGAGGAGGGGTTGGATGGGGTGGCGGAGGTCCAGGGGTGGTCAGGGGACAGGGAGTGGGGGGTGGTGGTGGTGGATGGGGCAGGGGTCCCAGAGGAGCTGTCAGGGAATGGGGGATGGGGGTTGGATGGGGGAGGAGTCCGGGGTGTGTGTGCAGATAGGAGGTGGGGGCTGGGCCACGACCCCTCCCCTAACCGGCCCTCCATACAATTTACGAAAACCAATGCGGCCCTCAGGCCAAAAAGTTTGCCCGCCCCTGCCTTAAATCCAAAGGCCTGATCCAAAGTCAACTGAGGTAAATGGGAGCCTTTCCACAGTTTCAGCTGGTATTGGATCAAGACCCACAGTTATGCAATCCTGGATTCCTGCAAACTACAGGTCCCTCATTCTGCACCACACTGTTCACACAAGAATGAGCCACTTGAATTCTGCTCAGGAAGATTTGCTTCAAACAAAATAGGATGGATTTTCTTTCAAGGTCAGTCCATACATGTTATGGATGGGGAAAATGCAAAGGGTAGTTGACTGGTATCTGGACACAATGTTACTTTTCCTCATAAGTGCAGTGTAGATGATGGCAGTGGATGGAAACAGGAGAGATCACTCATTTCTTAACAAAACGTCATTTCAAACCAAAAAAACAAAACTTGGTTTTGATAATGTCAAAAAGAGACTGTAGCAGTGCCTGCTCCTGGCCCCTCAACAAACTCAGTTGGAGACTGCTCCAAAGTACATGCACCAGTGCTCTTTTATTGTTCGTGCCTATCCCCACCACCTACTATTTACATATCTTACAGACCAACACCCTGGGAGACCACTAGCTTCTCCTGCCAGCAGGGATCTAGAGCTCCTTGCTCCTACCTTTCCTGTCTCTTCCTGCTTGCTACCTCCCAACCAGCATTATATAGCAGGCTGGCCACTCAGGCCTGCAGGTGCATCCCCTCAGGTGATTAGGGAGTGGCCTCCCCGGCCAGTCCTAACTAATCCCCCCTTTAAGTGGAGCTGGGCTAACGGGGCCTGGCTTGGATCTCCTGGCCAGCACCCTGTTACACCCCTCCCCCCTTAAGAGCCACAAGGCCCGGCCACCATCAGCCTGCCTGCCCTTCAGCCTTTTTGCTGTCGACCCAGGGTGGGGACTTCCGGCGGGAGGCCTCCACCTGTGGCCGCGTGGACCCTGAGCCCTTCTGCTAGTGGTCGCTCCATCCCCTGCCCACAGAAGGTACACTGCGGCGGTAGTGGCTGTCCCCATAACTATGCCTCTGCTCACAGGTAATCACACCATGCACATAACGGCAGGGCACCCAACCCCCGCTCATCCCATAATTCAGGTACGAGGCCGGAACCTATCCCCTCTTCTAGCGGGAGCTTCCCTGTCTCCTCCCGTACCTCAGGTATGGGGCCGGAACCTATCCCCTCTTCTGGCGGGAGCTTCCCTGTCTCCTCCCGTACCTCAGGTATGGGGCCGGAACCTATCCCCGCTTATGGCAGGAGCTTCCCTGCCTCAGTTTCCCCTGCACCCACTGTGGGTTTGGGGTCTCATCCATGGGTACCGCGTGCATGGGGCCCTCCCAAGCCCTGCATCCCCGGCCCCACCCCAGTGCCCACACCCCCTCCCACACTCCAAACCCCTCATCCCCAGCCTGGAGCCCCCTCCTGCACCCCAAATCCCTCATCCTTGTCCCCACCCCAGAGCCTGCACCCCCAGATAGAGCTCTCACCCCCTCTCACACCCCAATCCCAACCCAGTGAAAGTGAGTGAGGGTGGGGAAAAGCAAGGAACCAGGGGCGGGGGGGAATGGAACGAGCAGGGGGCAGGGCCTCAGAGTAGGGCTGGGGCATGGGCAGGGCCTCAGAGAAGGGGCGGGGCAGGGGTGTTCAGTTTTGTGTGATTAGAAAGTTGTCAACCCTAGGAGTGAGGTGTTCCCTCAGGCCATTGCATCATCTTGTTAGTATACTCAGACCCATACTGGAGCTGGTTGTCCACTGAATAAACAGTATCCATGAACATTCATTCAAAGTCTTAAAGGCTCTTCAGGTCAATAATACTTGTCTCTCTTGTTATTCATGCATGGATTTCATTTGCATGGATGTTTGGGTAATAGTTGTTCTTCATATGAACACCCATATTCACATGAAAAGTGTGGTGTATTGCTTGCATGCTAGGGAGCTCTGAGGGAAGCTGGATCATCTGGGTGCTCTTGAGCAGTCTGTAAAAGAGCCTGTCTTAGAACTGGTGGGTTGAGTTGTGCCTCTGTGCAGCCTACTATCCCTCTGTATATTTGGTTGCTGTGTGCTAGATTTCTGGATTCTAAGAAATAAAGAAGTGTTATGTTGCAACCTTTCAGGAATAGTATTTAGGTTTTGTTTTCAACTCTCTGTACTTATGCCACCAACATAACAAAAACAAGAGTGCTTATGTACAAACAAAAGCATCCACTATTCCCCATTTGGCATTCATTACTCTCCTGTTTAAAAAGATTCAGTTATCCAATCAGAGAGCAGCAACAATATAGTGTAACTTAAATGTCCAATCACACCTCAGGAGTAACAAACATTGAGTAAACAAAGTGAACCATTTGCAAACACCACAAAAGCTGAAAATTGCTAGTATAAACTATTTAGTGAATACTTTTGAATATGCATTTGTAGAATTTTGGATTTGTTTCAAGAACGGAAGAAAGGGCTATAATAATTTATAATGACTGAAGAATGAATGATTTATTAGCTCTTTTCATAACATGCCTATGTTTGCAATGGGCACTTTTTTAACTTCTCAGAAAGGTGCCAAGTTGAGCTTAAAGTAAGTAAATTCTGAAGGTTCAGGTAAGTTCTTATTTGCCTCCAAATCATTTATTCAGCCACATTTATTTTTTTTAAAGCACTGTATTCCAGAAAATGTGAGTCAAAGTTTAAAATAGTATCTTGAACACTGACGACTATACACGGAGATTTTGGCAAAAAGAGATTGTGTGAATTTTAAGAAAGTCATCCTGGACTGAATATCAGTCTCTGGAATTAGAAACAAAAAGGTTATTATTGTTTGTTCCAAGTAATATCTCTGTAAAGTGAAAGAGAGAGAGTGCTATTGACCTGATCAGAGTTTGAATGAGAACTCTTATTTCCAGAGTTTGGAGATAAAAATAAAAAGAATCCTGGCTTTGCCACTGAGTGGCACATTAAAAATAAAAATAAGTTCACATTTATCTTGGCTATGGATGAAATCCTGAGTCTGTTGAAATCATTCAACATTTTGCCATTGACTTCACTGGGGACCAAGATTTCACTCTTTGACTTTAAAGTCACAAAAGGGCTGTTATGGGGTTTGTTTTGATTTGGTTTAGTGTCCTCTGTTCACCAACAGTGCAATTATAGGCAGCAGGGAGACCAGGTCGCTGTTCCATGAAAAATTCTGAGTTTTTTTCCCTGTCCTCTATGAAATGAAAACAAAAACAAAACATCAAAATCTCTGACTATTTTATCAAATGGAAAATCCCATCCCATTCAGTTCTATTGCTGTGCATATTGTAGTGGTTCAGTCAGTGCTCTGCCCCCTCCCTGCTCTTCCCCGCCCACATGCACATGTTGGGGAAGGCATAGCTCTGTGGAGCCTGCTTCCCCCCTGCATAGGAAGTGGTGGTACAAGTTTTCAGCAGAAAGAAAGAAGGGGGACCTTATTCTCCCTCTATTCCCTTCTTCCAGTGCAAAGAACAGGCCATGCACTGGGTCTTGCTTGCTATTTGAAATGATTCACACACTTGAGGTGAATATATTTTCACCCCCAAATTATTTGCTTCAATTATATTTCAGAATTATTGTCATTCTTCCCTATTTTTTTGCGGTGCATGACTGGTCACCTAAAATATATGGTAATTTTTCTTCTTTGTGATTGGAACTTTTATGAACAAGTGAAGGAAAGTCAAAGAGATTGGCCCAGGTTCCCCTGCCAACCTCTGGGAGAGAGGCACAGTCCTGGCAGTGGAGAGTGGGCCGCCTGGGACAGTTTGCCCTAAAAGACTTTAATACCCTAGAAGGGGAGGACTATAGTGAGCTGGCCAGAGGGTCAAGTCACAAAGAGGAAGCTGAAGCTCCTGGAGCAAGAGGGCAACAGGGCGAGACAGGATGGGTGAAGAGACTGTGAGAGGAGGGCAAAGCACCTGGAAAGAGCTAAATCCCAAAGAGATACAGGAAGAGGCATTACCTGCAGTGAGTGGACCCCGTCACAGAGCCATCTGAATACTTCTTGAGTAAACCTATTCATAAACATATATTCACATAACTGTTCATCAGATATTTGCTTTCTGCAAACATATTATTGCAAACAAACAAAAAAAAGAACAAGATTGTGGAAAATGAGCAAAAAGAGTCAAATTCCATCAAAGTGAGTTACCGGAATTCATCTGAACAATTGCTCACAAATATATTTTTACAGTACGTACCCAGATTTTATTATAATCCTTTGACATAATATACTGATTCTCCACTCATTTATACCAGAGTATAACTCCACTGAAATTCATGAGTTGCACTGGTGTAAACCAGTGTAAATGAGAGGGAAATCAGGTCCTCCAGATTTATGTTCAATTTGTCTTAATCCAAAGATATCATCTTTTAATTTTTTATTCTGTTCTCAAAACCAGACATAAAATGACCAAACATCTTTCTCCAGACACACAGCCAAGAGCTTCCTAAATTGATCTGTCGTGATACACATCAGATGTTTATTCTAATACTAACTTCAGAAGTTTTGCCTTCATTCAGCAGAGAATTTTTGAAGACTCTGTGAGAGCATTAAGTAGCTGCGTCAACCAAATGAGTCCTTCGAGAAATAAATATCCAACATTTTAAAAGGAATTACAGAATCCTTTGAAATAGATGGTCTTACTGTCAATTACTCTCCACTTTGTTTATTAATCAGAAGCTGCTTAAAGGCTACTTTGACACTTTACTATCTTGTTCCCTTTCAAACAGATTTTCCAGGATTCCCTGGAAACTTCAGAGTATTTACGGTACTGTTTATTCCAGAGGTTTCCAGCCCCTAATGCATGTGTTAGTGAGATGAGTAATTAGACAGACATAGTAGCCCTGTAACTCTTTTAACTAACAATTCCTTTCCAAACTCCCCCCTGTTGCTTCCTCAGCATGAAGCGGGGAAGATTCTGCTAGCACAATCTAATTAGCTAAAACAAAGATTATTTAAAGAGCATCTAGATCCCTCCAGATCCATTAAATTACAGCACATTCATCCCAGTGAAGAAGCCTCATAATTTTCTCCTGGATTTAATTGTGATAATCCATTTCCAGGTCCTAGAAACTGATGAGTCTTGTGCTGGACTGCACAGGTCAGCTCAAAGTTTGCGGTAGTGGTTCAGGAGGTGCTGCTGATTTTTCTAATGGTTGCGGTTGGTATTGTATCCAAGTCATGTAATTCAAGCGCTGCTGAAGATGGAGGTTTTTGCCACGATTACTTCATCCCAGCTGGAGCCATTAGTTAGTTGAAATGTGGCTGTTCCTAGTTGCTCAATTACTTGTGGTTGCTCTGTAAATTTGAATAATAGAGAGACAATCTGGGTGTAGTAATGTCTTTTATTGGACCAACTTCTGTTGCTGAGAGAGACAAGCTTTCAACCTTATACAGAGCTCTTCTTCTTAATAGTATTTTTCTCCTGTGAGGCTGCTGAATACCTACTCAGCAGAGATTAATGGAGGGTGTGCTCCTTGAAGCAGATGTAGCAGACATGGTGAAGTACTTTATGGTCAGGAGGCAGAGTTGAGTTTTGGATTCTGTAGACAGTGCTGTTAATGCAGCAGCATTTTACAAAATCCCTCTTTAAAGCAAAGGCTGCTGGAGACCACTGCATGGCAGTGCCCCCTAAAGTTCTGTACTTAAGAAATATCTTCTGTAATAATACCACAGGGAGGAGGATTGAGGCATAGCACTTTTCATGAGGGTTTCTGTGATGGAGTATCTACTCCCAACTGGTATTAAAAAGTGTTAACTGGAGCTAGGGAGCTCAATTAAAACACCTGGTTGCACCTGGAGGGTGGGCCAGGCTCAAATGATGAAGAATCCCTGCTGGGGGAGGCAATCTTAAAGGGAAGAAGCCCAGATGAGAAGGGGGCTGCAGGGAGAGAGGGGAAGAACTCTGCAGTCCCTCTCTAGTTGCTAGGAAGTGAAGGAAGGGCCTAGAGAGAGGCAGATGTATAGAATGCCCAGGGAGGTGCTGTGGAAAGGGCCTGAAGGGAGGCCAAGGTCAGAGAAAGTCCAGGGAGGCAGAAAAGCGTCTGCTACAGGGTCCCTGGAATGGAATCCAGAGGAGAGGGAAGGCTTGGGTTCCCCTACTGGCTACAAGAAAAGGTGCAACAGGAACATCCTGACACAAGGGTGAGAAGCACTGTTGAATTTGAAGCCAGGCACCAAAGAGAAAGCCCAGCATTGCTCTGCATACGAGTGGGAGGATAATGCTGCAGATCCCAGGAAGGGGTGAAGAGTCCATGAAGGAGTGAGCTTCGGTAGGGGAAAAGAGTTATATTTGTATGAGTTTAGTTTACTGAACTCTCTGTTTACCCAGGAAAGGGTGGAAGTAAACATGACCTGTCCAGAGGGTCAAGTCACAAGTAGAAAGACCACCACAGGATGGGAACAGTTGTCAGCAGGGGGCAGTAGATGAGGAAAGAGCTTCTAGGCCATGCCAAGCCACGATGGGCACCCTAGCAGTGAGTCCACTGTTCTACTGGTTCTGAACATTGGAAACCACTTTCCCCCTTGGTCCACCAGAATCTGGATGTCTTGGGATGGGGAGTCTGGAATGCATTATGTAGAACAGATTCTGTCTCTCTCTCTCTCTCTCTCATGTTCATTAATGGTTCTTCAGTCACCTAATGTCATGGGTGCTCTAAATCAATTGAAATGAATAAATCAGTGTTTCTGTGTCTGAGGATTGACCATCCCTTGTCAGATGAGTCATGGGATTTCTTAAGGCCAAGCACCAAAAGCCACCTAGAGCAGAGGCACAGCAACAAAATCTCAGTGGAAGGAAGCAGCCTTTTCCCCATGGAATTTCTGTGAGAGGCTTCCCCAGGGGTTGATACTCCCCTCCCTGCCATGCAGCTTCTTCCAAGGGTGTTTGTGCAGTTTTGCCCACCATTATGAATCTGCCCCTTTGTTTCAATACCAGGAAGTAATAAAATCTAGACTCCCTCAACTTGGCAGTGGCATGTGGGGAAAGACTGGTATTCTGTGACTATGCTGGATGCTGTGGCTTTTCCAGAGACACTAGAGATGCTGTTAATAATTTTGAATGCTCAAAAAAAACACCCTATATTTTTGTCTAAAAGTTGACTTTTTTAAACGAAAATTTCCATCCAAATCTGACTTTTTACAAACGTTTTGTTTTTCACAATAGTTTTATTCAGATTTTAATTGAAATGGTTTTCAGTATTTTACTTATACTGAAAATCTTTTTTTGTAAGAAAAAACATTGTTAACACAATTAGATGATGGTTAAATCATATTTACATAATGATTTAAACATTCACCAGAAATAATAAAACATAAAAGGTTCAAGCTGAAAACAACTGTAACATCTTGAGATTTTTGTCAGCTTTTTTTTTCCATTTTCAGAACATCCCTAATGTACATGGAATTGTGGGAATAAATATTTTTTCAGTTCACTGGCTGAAGTGAAAAACAAAACAAAAATGGTTTTCTTGGCAAAACAAAAGCCTTAATGAATAAAAAATGTTTTGAATTGTCTGAAATGAAATATTTCATTTTCACCCATTCACAGAAACAAGGAGAAGCCCCACACCTCCATCTGACTGAATATCCTAGTGGTTAGAGCATTCACCTGGGATGTGGAAGACCCAGATTCAAAGACCCCCTGACTGATTTGGAGTGGGGATTTTATCCCAGCTCTGGCATATCCCACATGTGTGCTCTAACCATTGAGCAATAGGCTATTCTGAGGACAAGCTTTCAGTCTCTCCTGTTCCCCCTTTATATAAATACAGTAGATTCCACTTAATTGCAACCTGAATATTGACATCTATCAGTTAATAGCAACATTTTGCCAGGCACCAATCCCATCTGATTAACATTAATGTGAATGGGATTCAGACACTGGCATGATGCTTATTAGCAACATTCTTTGGAAGAAAGGCTCCCCAGCTGGCAGGTTTGCAAGGTTGTAGAGAGGGAAGGAAGTGCTGAGATGTGCCTTCCCTGGCTGCAGCCCCACAAACCAGCCTGCAGCCAGTGCTCAACCCATCCTAGTGCTTCTGTCTGGGTCTGCAGTCCCATAAACATGCCTACACACTGGGTCTGCACAGGAGATAAGGGGCTGTGGGCTGGGAGGGGAGGCTATGGGCAGGGCAGTAGTGCAGGTAGAGGGGGGCTGCAGCCTGGATGGGGGAGCTGCAGGGTACCTCTCCCCAGCCCTGTCCCTATCAATTATGGTGCCCTATGCGACCTGAGCACCTCCGCCTCCCCGCCCCCACTGCGAAGGGTCTGGGCTGCGCTCAAGGCCTGCCGGGCCATAGAGGCAGGAGCTGTGGGGGCAGGGCCGTCCAGAGTGGGGGCAAGAGGCACAGGGGCCCCCACGAGAGTTTTTCGGGGCCCCTGAAGTGGGGTCCTTCACTTGCTCAGGGGGCCCCAGAAAACTCTTGCAGGGCCCGGGCCCCTGGAGCTTCTTCTGCTCTGGGTCGTCATTGGCAATTCAGCGGCATGGGGTCCTTCCACTCTGGGACCCGCCACTGAAGTGCCCCAAAGACCTGCGGCAGGGGGTCCTTCTGGCACTTCGGCGGCAGGTCCCAGGGTGGGTCTTCAGTGGCAATTCGGCGGCGGGGGCCCCCCACCACTGAAGACCCCAGGCCCCCTGAATCCTCTGAGCAGCCCTGTGGGGGGCACTTTGGGGGGCCACAGGCCCAGAGTCACCCGGGATGGGGGGGTTAGTGAGGGCCCTGGCACTGTCAGCAGGAAGCGGAACAACCAGGCCCCAGCCCACTCCTCTACCCCCACCCCAGCCATGTCGGTCGGGGCAAAGGGTCCACCCCCCACCCCCGCACTCACCGGCAGCAGGAAGCAGAGCAACACAGTGAGGAGCCAGCGGAGTGGAGCAGGTTGGGGCGCTCCGCTTCCCACCACCGCCAGTGAGAGCGGGGGTAGGCCTGACCTCTGCTGCCAGTGCCAGGCCCCACCACTAATCCCCTGGGCCACGTCTGCCGCTGTGGGAGGGGGCTTGGGAGAAGGGTTGGAAAATGGGGGTGGGGTGGGGGTGGGAAGAGGTGGGGAATAGGTGGAGGGAGTTGTCCCGGGCCCCACACCCCACTAGGAATGCATAGGGGGGGCCAGCTGGGGTATGGGGCTGGCTGCTGGCGCTGCCACATATGAAGTCCGCAGTTGCGTAGGGCACCATGAAATTTGGGGCAATTTGGTGCCCCAAATTTTGTGCTGCCCTACGCAGCTGTATATTCTGTGTATGCTTAAGGACAGCCCTGCCTCTCCCTATATTCTGCAGTCTGTGCCCTGGCTGGGGGGCTGCACCCAGAGAAGGCAATGCTGGGATGGGCTGAGCTCCAGGCCCCAGAGTGTGCAGGGAGTGGTACAGTGCAGCCCCACAGGCTCCCAGTGCCTCTGCTCCCTGTAGAGAGCCCTAGCATCAGGTTTGCAGCCCTCTTCCCACTGCCACCCTTCCCACAATCAGGTTTGTGGGGCTGCAGCTGGGTAAGGCATATCCCAGCACTTCCTTCCCTGGCTGCAGCCTCGCAAACCTCACTTCCACTCATAGGCGCTGGACCTGGAGCTATGCCTGGCCACCTTTTAACATGGGCAGGGTTTGGAGGGCAGGGGGCCATGTTGCGCCCCCCCACCCCCGCAAAAAAAACAACCCTGCAAGCCTTGAACAGGCGCAGACTGACGCAGACTGGGGAGGAAGGGGCAAAGTGGGGCTTAGCCCCCACTCTCCATGGGGCTCCATCCGTGGTCCTGCTCTTTCCCCCAAGGACCCAACTCCTGGCTAGGCTGGAAGCCACTTGCCCTGGGTTGGGGGCCAGTGGGCCTGAGAGCAGCCCCTGGCACATGATCCCAACCTCCGGGGTGTGCTGCCCAGGGCAGGTAGAGGGTCCGGAGCTCCCCAAAGCAGCCTGGGTGACTCTGACCATGGCCTGGCTCTGGCTTCCAGCCTGGCCAGGGGGCAGGGCCTCAGGGGAAGAGGAGAAGTGGGGATGGGACGTCGTGGTCCCCCCACTCCACTTCTGCTGAGGTTCCAGTGCTCCTGCTTGCTCTTACTAGCAACTGCTGGATCATAGCAACTTTTTGTTGGCGACCAAGGGGTTGTAATAAGTGGTATCTATTGTATTTAGATATCCATTGGGACAGAGAGAGTATGTGAGAATGATTCTACAGCCTGGTGGTTAGGGGACACAGCTAGGTTTCAGTCCCTGCTTCAACGACTATTTATTTATTCATACCAAGTGGAACAGCTTCAACAGAAGAGATTGAGCAAGATCCATCCCAGAACTCTTTACAAGCCTGGGGCTAGGGCAATTTCCTGGGATATGGGAGCCCTGGCTTCAAATCCTGCTGCAAGTCAGGCAGAGGAGGGAATTGATCCCAGGTCTCCCACATCCCAAGCAAGTTCTAGAATCACAGGGCTATTAGTTATGGGGAGAAGAGGCACTGCCTCCTCTTCAATTTTGTGAATGGCACCTAACTCGCCTTATGAATCTAGCCTGGTTTTGTTTTTGTTTTGTGGCCAAACCTATATGGTGAATTTGTGTTGAATTTGCAAATAGTTTGGGGTTGGCTGAAATGGCATTCTTTAGGGGAACAAACTCTTGGTCTGAAAATTTTTTCTCAGCTCTAAATGTACATCACTGAGATGGGTATGAAGATCAATAATGGAGATCACAGTGGAGGCGGGAACACTGTTGATGTCAATAAGTTCCAAGCCTAGTCTCCCACCAAAGCTACTACTAAGATCTGTAGAATGAAGAAATGAGATTTTGACAGATGTGGGCATAGCATGAGGCAGATTAATCCAGAAAAGGAAGAGCTTCCCAGTGGGCATTCCTTTTAGGGAGAGTATCTGGTCCCTGAAGGAGAAGCTCCCTCAAGCAAGAGATGCAAGATGATATGGGCAAGTGAAAATCTGTCATGTTTGTCCCAGCACTGGGTGGTATGGTGAACTCTCTAATGACTGCAACAAAATTCTGAATATAGCTGATTCAGATTCTTCATTCAACATTTTTTTATGAGAAAGGTTCTTCCTTTTTTACTGTATTTATTTTTAATGAAAAACTAAAAACCAACAAAAATTGGTTTTCAAAAATAAAAAACAATAAAAAAAGAAAAAGCACAGTTTTTAATGAGAATTTTTTTTTAACTATAACTTGTTCATAGAACATAGTTACCATTTTCCAGCCAGCTCTAATTCAAAATGGAGGCATCTCAAGTCTATATACCTCCCAAATTGAGACAATGTATTCCCTGAGGACTCAACGATGCATCAATTTGTTGTATTATGTATTGTCCCACAAATGGGCCTGGATTTTTTTATCATTTGGTTTGAAATATAAACAATCGTCTTTTTAATGTCCATAGAGTTTTAGTCATATCTAATCTTTTAAAATACAAACTACTTCCTGAAGAACAAAAACATTGGGATGCTTGATTCTATTTGGGGATATGCTGAAATCAGCACTATAAGCCCTGTATTTTTCATAAAACTATTTCACTTTGGCAATGAGCCAGCTTGAAAGGATAACTTAATAATTGGATCGTTTCCCACTTGCCATTGTCACTGATATCCTCTTACTCTTCAGACCTGCAAATCTGAAATAATGAAATTTTAAAAAGATTATATGCTACATTAGTCAACAAGTTTCAATTCCACATCCATTTAGAACAAAATACACATGCAATGGCATGCCCCGCTGGACAGGCTTTGTTGTTGTTGCTGCTGGAGGGAGAATGACGGTGAGCAGCCCTACCCTGTCCTAGAAGGCACAGTCCTGCAAAAGGATCCTCCACTCCCATCCTATGAAGAGCAGCAACCTTTGCAATCTGAGTTACTGAAGATCCTCCGCCTTGAGATACTGAGGCCAATCCCCCACAAAGAGCCAAAGAGCTGCTCTGCACAATGTAAGGAGTACAGTCCCCCTCTGCTAAGGCTTTCAATGCCCCCTCTTTATTTCAGGACCATCTTCTCCACCCTTGTTAAAGACAGCCTTGCAACTGGAGAAAACAAGGACCCATAAAAAGCAGTTGATCCTCCCTCAATATCTCCTTTTGTAACATCCCAAGCTTCATATCAAGAGGAACAGCATGCTGTCATTTAAGAGATGAGCCCTCCCACCCTTACCTCATATCACCCTTGTGCTATCTGCCTTCTCAGCCCCAAAGGCCTGTCAGGTCGTACAGTACCAAATTATTTATTAATATAGAGCCCCAGAATGTGCTAGATTCTGCACAGAAGACACAGATCCCAGGCACTTGCAGTCTAGATGTCAGGCTTTATGGTAACCAGCAGAGAGAAGGGAACAGGGCAGGAAAAGTTGAGGGTTAAGGTGGTAAATTCCTGTACGTGCTTGGATTAGGGATGTACTCATCTCAGTGATTCTTTCAAAGGTTTTATATTATTTTCCGTGTCTTAAAAATAAAAATAAAGAAGATATTATTGGAGGATAAATATTAGTGACTCACACATTGTGGCTGCCATGGAAGAACCTTCATTTTTTCCACTGTAAGGTGAGCCTTTCCTCCAGCAAGCAACTGTGCAGCCTTTTGAACTGAAATAAATTAGTCTGAATTAAATTAGATTTTAAACTGCTTCAAACAATGATGGTCTTATTATTCTGTGTTGGACAGCACCTAGCACAAAGAGGTCTTTATCCCTAATCAGCACTCTGAGGCATTACTGCAATACTAATCAACAATAACAATAATTAGTAGTAGTAGTATGTGTTTGGTAGGAATATACTCTACAAGATTCTGGTTCTGTGTCCTGTTTACAACACTGAAAGTTTAAATAAGGCTGGAAAATACCATGGCACAATAACATGCTAATTCTGTTGTTGTAATGACTATCTGCTTTGGCTCAATATAATTTACTCACTTAGTTAGTCATTATGTAACCCTAGGCTGCAAGAACAAATATGTCAGTCTTTGGGGTTCGTAGGTTGTTCCTATCCACATCCCCCAGGATGATAGATGTGCTTTACTTTTGAAATTACACCTGGTGAATTGGACAATCAATGTTATTGTTGTCATTTTTTATTTTAGAATATATCTGAAATGCAGAATTTCCAGGATAGGTGAGTAGAAGAACATCAAGCCAGTAAAAAGTGCCTCATGTCACAGTGGATAAATAGATCTAGCTGAGAACATAGCAATAGCTCTGCTCCTGCTGCTATCTCAGAACCGAGATGATCCTAATAAACACAATGGGTGATTGTTTCTTGCTGTCTTTCTCTGTGTTATCAGGGAACGATTGTAATGATACCATCTACTAAAGTGGCTGAAACTCAAGGAGGTAAACAGTAATCTTACAATAGGACGTACACTGTGGTTTGAACATATTCACGGGCTGGTTCTCTCTGTTGGAGATGAGATCTAGAACTTCCCCCATTACACTACGCAGTGTATCTTAGGAAAATGCTGTATCATTGCATACACCAACAGATCTGTGCTGTGAAGTCATTCCCAGCACTGCCACCTTCCCTGGCCGATAATTCTGAGAATAGTGCCCTTGCTTGGTTCAGCATCTATTGCATGTTTTGATTTTGGATTGTCTCAAAGCTGCTTCCTAGGATGTGCTGGTTGCCTAGTACAGATGGCCTACTGGAAACCTGAGGGTAACATTAAAGTGGTTAGTTAAGATAGATGTTTGCCTATTGAATTGGTTACTAGTGCAGGTATCATTATCAAGAGGAAGTGTGGTCTAATGAACTAGAATGGGGAGCTAGGAACCCTTATCTCCTCTTTGTCTATGTTCCCCCATCTGTAAAATGGGGATAATAATACTAACTTTCTGGCACTTAACTTGCAAGGAGAATTAATTAGTTAATATTTGCACAGTGCTTTAAAAATGAAAAATGCTGATTTAAATCATTTACCTGTGGGTACATGAATCCAAGGTCAAAACCCACACAGAACTTCCTAGAACCAGAGAAGGAAGAGTGAAGAATCCAAGAATTTCATTAGTGACCTCCCCGTACTAATCTCATTAACCTGGGAA
Source organism: Mauremys mutica (assembly GCF_020497125.1). Taxonomy (NCBI): domain Eukaryota; kingdom Metazoa; phylum Chordata; order Testudines; family Geoemydidae; genus Mauremys; species Mauremys mutica. Next base: position 106,281,989 of record NC_059072.1, on the reverse strand, counting down.
GTGTTCAAATACTGTGGCAATAGGTACCCACACAAAACACTGAGTAGATATTATTTATAAAAGAAACATGCCAAAGTATAATTCCTTAGAGAAGGGAGAGAAAGTAATTATTTGACTACAAACCTAATAATTTTTCAGACCATAGACAAAGATAGATCAGAGACAGTAACCCACAGGTTCCTTATTCCAAGTAGTAGAAGTGGGGGGTACAGAATAGTGCAGTGTTTTAGCTAATTCTCTCTCAGTGACCATGAATTGAGGAAGCTCAATAGATGCCAATAATTGCTGACGGCTCTGAAATTAAAGATGCCCAAGCAGACCAATATTAAACATTTAGTTTAAGTTAATGAACATTTTCTTTCTTCTGGCAATCAATGCTATAAAAATAGCAACAATTCTTTATTTGTTCCCCTTGGAATGAATTGAATAATCCTGGTAGCAATTAAGCAAAGACAATGAGTTCTCACTCTATTGTAATGACTCTCAATTCTCTATGAAGCCAATCAGGCAACCATGTAACTGCTAGTAGTATTGGAATGGTTTAGTAGAGAAAATTATTCATCTTCCATAGAGGCTGTGGTCCGGAGGACCAGGCACTGGCCTGATAGCTAAGACAGCTGGATTCTCTTCCCTGTTCTGCTTCTTTACAGGCACTATGAACTTGGGCAAGTCAGCTCTGTGCCTCAGTTTCCCAACCAGTAAAATGGAAACATGATCCTTACATTCTTAAAATGTTTTGAGTGTATCTATGGCTGTAAAAATCAAATGATTGTTTGTCATTGATTCCAAGGCCAAAAGAGACCATTGTGATCTAGTCTGACCTCCTGTATAACACAGGCCAGAGAATTTCCCCAAAATAATTCCTAGGGCAGATCTTTTAGAAAAAACATCCAGTCTTATTTTAAAAATTGTCAGTGATGGAGAATCTAATATGATCCTTGGTAAATTGTTCCAAGGCTTAATTACTCTCACCATTAAAAATGTACATCTTATTTCCAGTCTGATTTTTCTAGCTTCAATTTCCAGCCATTGGATCGTGTCTGTTATACCTTTCTCTGCTAGACTGAAGAGCCCATTATTAAATATTTGTTCCCCGTGCAGATACCTAAAGATTGTAATCAAGTTATCCCTTAACCTTTTTTGTTATTAAAATAGATTGAGCTCTTTGAATCTATCACTATAAATTGTGTTTTCTAATCCTGTAATCATTCTAGTGGCTCTTCTCTGAACCCTTTCCAATTTATCAACATCTTTCTTGAACCGTGTACACCAGAACTGCACACAGTATTCCAGCAGCGGTCACATCAGTGCCAAATAAAGAGGTAAATAACCTCTCTACTCCTATTTGAGATTCCGCTCTTTATACATCCCAGGATCACATTAGCTCTTTTTGGTATGATCTCATACTAGGAGATAATATTCAGCTGATTATCCACCACAACCCCCAGATCTTTTTCATAGTTACTGCTTCTCAGAATAGAGTCCGCCATCCTGTAAGTATGGCCTACGTTCTTTGTTCCTAGATGTATACATTTACATTTAGCCATATTAAAACACATATTGTTAGCTTTTACCCAGTTTACCAAGTGATCCAGGTCATTCTAAATCAATGACCTGTCCTCTTCATTACTTAACACTCTCCCAATTTGTGTGTCATCTGCAAGCTTTATCAGTGATTATTTTATTTTTTCTTTAAACTCATTAAAAAGAAATGTTAAATAGTGTAAGGCCAAGAACCAAACCCTGTGGGACCCACTGGAAAATACCCATTCAGTGACAATTTCCCATTTACAATTCCATTTTTAGACCTATCACATAGCCAATTTTTGATCCATTGAATATGTGCCATGTTAAATTTATATCACTCTAGCTTTTTAATCAAAATGTTGTGTGGAACTAAATCAAATGCTTTACAGAAATCGAAGTATATTACATCAATACTATTATCTTTATCAAGCAAACATGTAATCTCATCAATAATGATATCAAGTTAATTTGACAGAATCTATTTTCCATAAAACCATGTTGATTTGCATTAATTATATTACTCTCCTTTAATTCTTTATTAATCAATTCTCTTATCAGCTGCTCCATTATCTTGCCCAAGATTGATATCAGGCTGACAGGCCTGTATTTTACTCAGGTAATTCAATTTATCCTTTATGAACATTGGCAAAAGAGCCATTTTGTTCCAGTTTTTGGAAACTTCCCAATTGCTCTAAGACTTATTGAAAATCAGCATTAACATTCCTCCTGGGTCCTGAGCCAGTTCTTTTAGAACTCTTGGATGCAAATTATCTGGACCTGCTGATTTTAAAATGTCTAACTTTAGTAGCTGCTGGTAAACAACCTCTAGAGATATGAGTGGAATGGAAAGTATGTTATCATCACCATATGATGAGACTATGTAATCTGTTTTTCCTCAAATACAGAATAGAAATATTTATTCAACTTCTGCTTTTTCTACATTATTATTGGTAATTCTATCATTCCCATCTAGTAATGGATCAATACCATTTTTTACATAGAGTGCCTCTCCTCTTCCCCTTTTGCCCACTTAGCCCTTCCTAAATAGAATCATAGACTTTAAGGTCATAAGGGATCATTATGATCGTCTAGTCTGACCTCCTGCACAATGCAGGCCACAGAATCTCACCCACCCACTCCTGTATCAAACCCCTAATCTATGTCTGACTTATTGAAGTCCTCAAATCATGGTTTAAAGACTTCAAGGTGCAGAGAATCCTCCAGCAAGTGATCTGTGCCCCACGCTGCAGAGGAAGGCTAAAAAACCCCAGGGCCTCTGCCAATTTGCCCTGCAGAAAAATTCCTTCCCGACCCCAAATATGGCGATGAGCTAAACCCTGAGCATGTGAGCAAGACTAACCAGCCAGCACCCAGGAAAGAATTATCTGCAGTAACTCAGATCCCAACCCATCTAGCATCCCATCACAGGCCACTGGGCATATTTACCTGCTAATAGTCAAAGATAAATTAATTGCCAAAATTAGGCTATCCCATCATAACATCCCCTCCATAAACTTATCAAGCTTAGTCTTTAAGCCAAATATGTCTTTTGCCTCCACTGCTCCCCTTGGAAAGCTGTTCCAGAACTTCACTCCTCTGATGGTTAGAAACCTTCATCTAATACCAAGTCTAAACTTCCTGATGGCCAGTTTAGATCCATTTGTTCTTCTGGTTTGGTCTAGTTAAACCATTTCATTCCAAAGCCGAATGAAAACAATTTTTGAGACCTAGAAAGCTGTGAAACAGAACTGTTGTCCTTACCTTTCTGAGGTCATAGAAGTGTGCCTTTCCAGTCTCTTTACACATTATTCCATGGGCTGTCACTGAACTGCATGGCCCCAAATGATTTGCAGTGCTATTTACCTGCAGAAATGTCTGTCCAGAGAAAATATAACAACACACATTTTAACTATTTTTACATGACAAAAGTATTAGAAAAAATAAAACTGGATTATTATCCCTTTCTTTCAATTATATTTTTAAACTCTGGCAAGTTGATATCAGGAGAAGGGAAACACAGAATCTAGCCACTGTCCCACTCCAGTTAGTGCTCACTAAAACTAGAACTAGCCATAGCAAAAAAAAATTATTAGATTAGGCTCACAAACTCAACATTTTTCTATTAAATGATTTAATAAATCATTTATTATTTGTATTATTGCAGTGCTGGGGAGCCCCAGTCATGGACCAGGACCCCCTTGTGTTGTACAAACACAGAACAAAAAGACAGATTATGATCTAAGTGTAAGACAAGAGACAACAGCAGGATACAGACAGATGGACTGGGGAGTCCAAATAAATGTGTTACAGGTATACTATATTCCATGCCATGGCTTGCCCGCAAACTATGGGCCATATTCTGAAGCTATCACTCATGCTGAATAGTACCTTACCCAGCAAGGTTTCTCACTGAAAGCAATAGCAAGGTAATAGTCACCTTAAGTAACGGTATCAAAATCAGGCCTTATATGTAATGAGTATGCTTTCAGTAAGTGCTATTCATAATTGACTATTTGTGTTGTGTGATTGGTCACCTAAGTCACATGGTATTATTTCTGCTCTGTGACTGAATGGCTGTACAAAAACTTCATGTGTAAATGCCTCTGTGAATACATATGTGTGTGATTTGTGACACTTTCTCATGGTGTGAATGTTTATGTGAACAAAAATGTGCTTATAGGAATGTTCATGGGAAATAAATAAACAGTGCCACTAAAAGAGAACTTGTAGTTTTCATTGGAGGAATGGCTGTAAATATTTATAAATACTTTTTACAATGTTTACAATGTTTTACAATGTTCTCACAGCATTATTGCTTACCCCATTTTGAGGGGAGGAGAGAGACTCTCCAGGGACCCTTTTGTAAGTTTCTTCTCCCCAGTCCACGTACTGCAGCAAGGTAATAAAGGTATGGCTGTGGCTTCCACCAGGGGGCTTCTATGCTATTCCAAAATCAGTGGTTTTGCTTTATATACTTTCCTTGTTGATTTTGGTTTGGAGGATTTCATGCTTCCAACATTTTATTTGGATTTTTCAGGTATGTTTGAACCAGAAAACTCCACACAAAACATGTCTGAAACTGTTGAGTTTCACATGATTCCAGGTCAAATCTAAATCCCAACCTGGTATCCATAGGGAGAGGGTTTTTTACAAAAAACATTGTCCACGTTTATGAGTAAAACAGGTTCTTTTGAAAGGTTTGCAAACTTGAGCTAATTTAGGGTTCAAAAGATTCCTACCTTGTTTAGCGTAGTTTGGGATGTACCTTACTGAAAGGTTTAACAGTGTCAGCTCAAAATGCTTGAGTGTCGTGCAAAGTGCTTCCTTCTACTCAGGGCTTGGGCATGAACTGCCCAAGTGCTTATGCCAGTTAATCCTGCATTGCTGTACGTCATTTCCCACCAGCAAAAGCTTCTTCAACATGTTAATGATTGTTTGAGTAATAAGGCACCATGGGCTGTACGATAGTGCTGATTAATTTACAGCTCAGCTTTTGTGCACCTGAGGTGTACATTGATCAGCATGGCCATGTGGTCTGAAGTGTCTTGTGATTATTAAATGAGCTTTTACATTTGAAAGAAATCACATTTTTAATGGTTAAAATGCTTTGTAAGAAATTTTCAAGTCAGCTAAAATCTGATAATGCCGTAATTAGACAGATTCCTGGAGGAAAATATTTTAACCATTACAGGAGTTATAGTTTGGGGATGGGGGGAATGCTCATTAACTGACTCTTTTCTTTTCTTTATTCTATAGAATGTTTCTTCCCTTCTTAGTATGTTTAAATATTTCTCCCTTATCTTATACATCATTAGGATACCACGTTATGGTTTCCATCACCCCAGAATTGTAAGTAGTTCATTTAATTTCCTATTGATCAAATATAACTGAGAGGCATAATTTGGTCCCACCTACTACTTTTATCAGAAATTGAAAGTAAATCAACTGCTTAAGCCTTGTGAGGCACATTTGAGGAGAAGGATGGAAGAAATTATTATCCCATTTCACCCCTGGATGCTGTTTTGATTGAATGCATAAGTTGCTAGGTATTGATTCTGTTTCCTGATTGCATGAGCATAACTCTTAGAATGACGTTTCTGGTGCAAATACTTGCAGTTTTGAGTTCAAAATTCATTTGGGGGGAATATTTGCTTTTCATGAACATTTGAGAAAACAAGTTTATTTGCAGAAATATTCAACAAAATAGTTCATTTTTCATGAACACAAAATGTGTACAAACACAGCCCAAGAAAACTTGTTGAAAAATTTAAACACATATTAGTGAGTAATTGTTGCCACTACTTTACCAATTCTACAACTGTATATGTAAATATACATGTAAGTTATTGTATAGGGCTGTTGTCAGCTGTTACTGAGATGTAGACACCACTGATGTGAAACTTGTGGTATAACAGATACACAGAACAGTGTGCAGTAGTTTATGGCAAGAAGTGAAGAACACTGTGTCCAGCTGAAATTTAAGAGGGAATTTAAAGAAGACACATTATTACTCAAAGAGGAATTTGGCCAGGGCACTGAGACTAACTTCCCTACTCTTGCAAAAAGTGTGGTTACATTTTAATGATTACAAGTAGCCAAGGTAATGGGAGTCTTTCATTAACTTTACGGGTTGTTAGATTTGGGGCCCTGTAAATTGGTTTTACATCTCTCTATTCAGAATGGTCTCTAATGATATGCTGTGTCACTGGTTCACTGTAGACTAAGTGGAAAAGGTAACAGGATCACCAACAATACTTCCTGCAGCAGCCTGAACATCTTATGGGTGGAGTGTGCAGCAAGCTGGGGATTCCTCATACCACATTTCTAATAGAATTGAAATGACATTGTAGTTACTGTTTGAAAGGAAGGCTTTGGTATTCCTTTCTTGATATCAGTACTATGGAGCGAGATCTATTCAAGAATCTTAGTACAGGTCACTGAAAAAGAATTTCTAGAGGATGTGGGTTTTTTTCCAAAGTATGATCTGTAATTTAAGTAGCCCACTTGAAAATCAGTACTGGTGAGAGGTGCTTTGAGGCCACAGAGCTTCGGTCCGAAGACTCCCTGTTCATTATGATGTCACAGCCAATTAGTGGCAACTTTGCTTTGTCATGTAGAAACATGTTCACTCAGAATTGGACTGAAGCCACTAACTTCTTTCATATGTGCTACCAAACAGTCACCAGATCATAGTTACTTTGGGACACTAACACCTGGAGGCACATTAGAAACAATGGCAACTTTGATACCACAGCTGTAATCAAAACTACTTAAGAACAGCACATTTTCAGAGTATGGTTTGGTTGGGGTTAGCTTGAATTCTTCAACCCCTGGGAAAACAACATTATTTTTCAAGACCCTGATTCTGCACCTTTTGAAGTCAATGGAGAGGGGTGTGTGATGTTGCACTCCATATGTTTTATGGAAATATGCTTATAAGTGTGAATATGATGTAACTGGAATATGCTTTATGCAAAAGGTCTCTTGTAAGGTATCATTACAAAGCTTATAATCTACTGAATATATTCCTCTTATTTGTATGTATCATTCTTGTATCTGAAGCTAGAAATAGGCAGTATAATTCTTAGGTCCTATTGTAATTATGCAAACTGTGGCCCATTAATAGTGGTTTAGAATCTTGATGGCTCCCATTGACTAGGACAATTGGTTGTAAATGGCTCTGTTTACTTACAACCTTCCTGTGTACTGTAGGCCAGCCCAGGAAGAATGGAGGTTGGGGGTCTCATAGGACATGTGATCATGTCACTTGATACTGGAATCCATCTTAAATCTGGTACTTTTGCATTTAGAAAGAGGAGTGGGTACCCAGAGAGACAAAAGATTCCTGCCTTGTGCCAAAGCTATAAAAGGGGGTGGAACAGAACAAAGGTGATTGCCAGTCATGAGAAAACCCCTAGTTTCCACCTAAGATATCTGCAGGAACTAATAAGGACAGTACCAGGGGGAAGGATTTGGCCCAGACTAGAAGGGAGTCTAGTCTGTGAAAGAAGCTTATTGGAACATCGGTGAGGGTGAAATTTTACCTGTAATCAGTTTCTTAATGTATTAGGCTTAGACTTGCATGTTTTTGCTTTATTTTGCTTGGTGACTTACTTTGTTCTGTCTGTTATTACTTGAAACCACTTAAATTCTACTTTATATACTTAATAAAATCACTTTTGTTTATTATTGAACCCAGAGTAAGTGATTAATACCTGGGGGAGCAAACAGCTGTTCATATCTCTCTATCAGTGATATAGAAGATGAACAATTTATGAGTTTACCCTGTATACGCTTTATACAGAGTAAAATGGATTTATTTGGGGGTTTGGATTCCATTGGGAGCTGGGTGTCTGGGTGCTGGAGATAGGAAACCTGCTAAGCAGTTTTTGATTAAAGCCTACAGCTTTGGGGACATGGCCTAGACCCTGGGTCTGTGTTGCAGCAGACCAGTGTGTCTGGCTCAACAAGGCAGGGTTCTGGAGTCCCAAGATGGCAGGGAAAATGGGCTCAGAGGTAATCTCAGCACGTCAGGTGACAGTCCCAAGGGGGTCTCTGTGACCAAACCCGTCACAGGGGGTGTTGCCATTGACTTCCTGGATATAAACTCAGACCCTAAAACCTCTTCCCAGTTCACCTGCATAGTTGGCAAGAGAAAAGGTTTGTAATCTTTGGAGATAAACCCCTCTTTTATCCAATGGTTCATCTTTCCTTACAGCATAGGCTGCAATAAAGAGTATACGGTTAAGTGCATTTCCTTCAAAGTCCCAGAGAACAGTTCAGTATGATCTGAAGAATGCTTCCTCTCTTCACCCCCTCTTTCCACTTTAACGTGATACCCTGCACCCCTTATTAAATGTGTTGTCGAAAGCAAACAGGTTTTGGCCTTTGCGTTGCTGATTTTTTTTATTTATTCAACTAAAACAACAGCTTGGATAATAAGATGGAACTGGTAATTGGACTTTCTCCTGGGGCTATTTCTTATTGCTAGGGGGCTTTTCAGTTCTTAGACACACTCAATCCAGATTAGAAGCTGAAGTGTCTGTCAACAATGAAGACTTGAAAATAGTATGAAGTTTGTGAAATATGCTGAAGTTCAGGAACATCTTATTAGAGTGAAGGATCTGCATAAAAATATATGCACAAAGGAGGAGTATGGAAAAATTCCAGTAAATAACTCCCAATGCTATAAGAACAAAGGAAACTACTGGTATTTCTATATACATAATCCATGCTCCCATTAATTGCTACAATACAGTTCCATAGCATAGGCCCTGATTCAACAAAACACCTAAGCAGCTGTGAACCTGCAAGTGTCCACCCCTATTCAGCAAAGCACTTAAACATATGCTGAACTTAAACTTTAAGCAAATACTTATACCTGACAAATTGTAGAGGTGAAAAATCAGTGCCTGAAATTAAAGAGCTATGTACATGTATGCTGCTGCTGCTATTTGAACTAATATGCAGTAGCAGTTTTCCTCCATGTATCTTACATTGTTTATCAAACATTAATTAATAAAGCTACACAACACTGCTCTGTGTTGGGTAAGTATTGCAGCCATTTTGCAGATAGGAAAACCAAGCCGTAGAGAAATTATGCCCTACATTTTCTTAAGTGCCTCGCTTTTTGAGCAACTAACCCAGGATACCTAGGTCCTGATTTTCAATTATGCTGAGGGTAAAGAGCTCACATTGACTTCAGCTGGATTTGTCAGTGTTCAGATCCTCTGAAAACCAGGCAGTTACCGGGGAGCTTAAGTTGAGAACACAAAAACTATGGCACCCAAAAGTAGCAGGCTCTTTTTTGAAAATTTGGGCTTAAAATGACTCACCTAAATAAGAGCTAGGAAGAAAATCCAGGAATCCTGATTCCTTGCCCTGTACTAAAAATACTAAGATCCAATTTGGGAAAGTTTCCCTATTCAGGAAGGCATTTAGGCACATGCTTACCTTTAAGTATGTAAACACATGCTTAAAATTTAGCAATTGCTAAAGCCCTTTCCTGAGTTGGTGCCTACACCACTAGAAACAGATTTTATGGGATATTACTATATTTTATAAATCCAATTAATGTATACATTTATTTTATCTCTCTTTTAATATGGAACAAAATATGTGTATACAATATCCCCCAGTGGTTCAGAAAAGTAGCACTTTTCCTTGGATCAATCACCGTGCAAAAGTTCTAAGTTAATGTTCACCATAACCTTTCAAAGGAAGTCATGAAAAATTAAATAGATACAATCAACTGGAATAATACACGGGATCTATGCAGTTCATGGAGTTAATTCAGGTTGTTTCCTGAAGATGCAAATCAAGAGCAGAATGTTAGCAGGCTTCATAATTTATTAAGTTTACACCACAGAGTGACTTTTTTCCAAATGGTGTGGAAATGCACAGACATCAGAATATTCCAATTGCCTCACAACAAACACCTCTAATGTATATGTATTTCAGCCTCCGTTTGGTATTAGTGCAGGAATGTGCTTCTGCATTGGCTCGGTACTGATTTTTAGGGAGACAGACCCTTCCTGATGGAATTATACCATGTTCCATTTCATCATCCTCATCGCTCTCTGGGATGGATTCAAGAATGAATTGTTCTTATCAGCCTTAATAAAGGTACATAACACGTATGTGGTAAAATTAGAAAGATTAATAATAGAAATTATGGTTTAATGAAAAGACACAGAAACTTGGGCCACCCATGGATCACAGTGGTAACTTGTCACGAGGCTAAAGGCCATATAGAAAGGGGAAGATTTATCTTCATGTTTAATGTAGAGGTGTGATTTGTCCAGACTACAGATCCCAACATTCCACCTTGAATTTGCAGGATTACATGTTGGGATGTGTAGTCACCACAGGCCATATTAAAGAAGACAGTGCATGCAAGGCACTTTATAGAACTCCCTGGGTTTCATTTGGCCTGTTGGCTGAACTTTGACCACTCTGGATTTATTATATTAATAATTAGCACAATCATCATTGCAACAATTTAAAACTTCAGTTGGGACCTTTCTTTTTTCCTCCTTATAAATAACAAAACATATTAGAGAGGCTGTTTCAACCAGATATAATACGATTTTGAGCTACTAAGCTATTGTCACATGTCCTCAAGGGAGTCTCTCACTTCCTTGTAAAGTAATCCTGTTGAGGTATTACTGCAGGGACCTATACAATTCAGGTAACTTATAGGAAGCATATCTGAGCAGTGCCAGAGAGGTTGCACTTATCCTGTGCCTGAAGGGGCTACTTGCATAAGCAATCAGGGTTATCTATTTTATTATTATAATGTAAGCTAATTAAATAAAGCCACGATGGGGTGGGGAGCAAAGTTTTGCTTACTATTCTCATGTTTTGTAAACACATTTCAGCCTTGCTGTAGAAACAGTGGCTAGATTTTCAGTAATGATGGTACACCAATAAGTCTACCAGATCTCTTAGGACAACTTTAAAATCCTCTGTATAGTAGTAATAATAATAACAATAAAATAATAATGAAAAGAGGGTTATGGGCTTCCATGAAGATAAACAAAGGCTGTGCAAGTTCCAGGATTGAAGAAAGAGGGATTTTAGAGTAAAGAAGTGGGTGCTGGAATATATGGCAGTAGCTGATATTTCTCAAACTCAGGATAGTGTATATACACAAACTGCCATGAAGTGACACTGATTTCCATCAATGTAAATTACATTTACACCAGCTGAGGCGCTGGCTCTGTATCCGTATTTTATATAGTGCCCTTCACACAAAGCTCCCAAAAAAACTTTACAATGAGAAGCACAATAAAGTGAACATTTTAAAAGAGTTCACACAGGAAATAGGGAAACTACCCATTGAGCTGGAGTAGACTAAAGTAAAGGAAAAAAAGAGCTGGAATTTGGCAGTAATAAAGATGAAAGTATTTTTGCAGACTAGTTTTGCTGAGGGGTGACTAGAGGCAATGAGGAAGAGCAAGGACACTCAGAAGGATTATTAGTGTGAGAGATGAATAGGAGGCAGTTGTGGGAGTGCAGAAAGATGAATGGGTTTAACCAAGCAAGGTGAAGAATGGGCAACACTGTGGAAAATGAAGTCCAATGTTGATAAATGCCAAGTGTTACACACTGGAGGAGGGGGGGAAATCAACTATCCATATACCTTGTTGGGTTCTACATTAACTGTATCAAATATCTATATATCAATTTAGGAAAGGGACCTAGGCATTAGTGGGGACAGCTCAGTGAAGACCTGAGCTCAATGTACAGCTGTGGTTAAAAAAGCAAACAAGATGTGAGGTTGAATAACAAACAGTGTTGAGAATAATATGGAAAATATCATGCCATTATACAAATCAATGGTGCAACCTCAGCTGGAATAGTGTGTGCAGTACTGGCCACTCCATGTAAGGGTCCATGGGTTCCCAGGCAGCCCTCACAACCTGGCCTCTGTTGGGCAGCTCACCCAGCCCTACTGGAAATGAGGGGCTGGCAGAACTCTCTGACCCCTCCCCCAAATGCATCACCCATGAGGATCTTGCTAGGGATGATGATCAGCCCCATCGATTGGCCTGACCACAGTATTTAAGCCAGAAGAAGGCAAAGGAAATTGACTGAGAGACTTCCTGACTGGCTACTGGACCTGACTCTCACTTGATCCTTGGATTCTGAATCTGGCTATGACTCCTAGCTTGGTTCCTAGATCCTTATTCTGGCCCGTATCCCTGGCTTCATTCCTGTAGGGACCAGGGTGTAGACAGCCTGGTCTAGCAGTCACAGCTGGGTTGAGGTCCACCACCAGAGACAGTAGTCACCAGGCAGAAGCTGGAGGAATCACAAGAGCCAGGTTCCATAAGCAAGTGCCAGAGTCAGAGACCAGAGACCAGAGGCAGTATCAGTCCAGAACTGAGAGGCAGGAATCAGGGTCAGAGTCAGGCTGAAGTCAGAGATCATGAGATCAAGAAAAGTCTGGTATTGCAGCAGGCCAAAGTCTGTGTGGGTGCCTGACAACTTCCTGGGGCAACCCCTGAGGTTAAACACAGTGCATAGCCACTCAGAGGGCCACAGGAAACCACTACTCTCGGTCTCTTGGGAGGTAATTCCTGCGTCACCTACACTCCATAGTGTTCCCTTGGTATGCCTCTGCATGGCCTCCTGGTGGTATGGAGGGGATATCAGCTATTCCAGGTGCTGCAGACATGGATGCTAGTCCCTGGGTCCTTACAGTTCCTGATTTTGGCTCTTTGACTCTTGGCTGGATTCCTGGATCCTGATTCTGGCTCTGGCTCTGGCTCTGGCTCTGACCATTGGCACTTGGACTCTGTCTCTGACCACTAGGTTAGACTGGCCATATCTGGGTCCTAACACCCCTTCTCAAACAGGATATGGCAGACTTAGAGAGGTTTTAGATTAGGGTGACAAGAATGATTAGGGTCCTAGAAAAAAATTATGATTGTTCATCATAGAAAGGAGATGAATAAGAGGATATGATAAAAGTATAGAAAATAATGAATAGTCTAGAGAAGGCAGACTGGGGGAACAGAAACTCCCAGTCTTATATGTGGTGAGGGACTCTCAATTAAATTAAAAGGTGTAAAATTCAAAACTGATTAAAGGAAATATGTTTACAGACAACATGTAATTAAACAGTAAAACTCATTGTCCAAGATGACCTTGTGGCCCAAAACTTAGCAAGGTACCAAAAGTATTGGATATTAATATGGATGGCAAGAAGATCCAGAGTTATAATTGATAATACTAGCATAAATTTTGAAAGAACTATTAAACCACATGCTTTGGAATTTAAAACAAGTAAAACAATCTCCAATTATTAGAGATTAGGAGGCAATTTAATATAGAGGGCAGGTTACCCTAATGTAAGGTTACTTGCATCTTCCTCTGAAGCAGCTGGGTGCTGACCACTGCTAGAGACAAAATTCTGCACTCACTGGTCCATGAATTTGATCCAGTTTGGTGATTCCATTGTTTCCTGAGGCATTAGCCTGAAACTAACAAGAAGGTTTTAATGACTTATTGGTTCTGAGAAAGGAAGTGAGAGTTGTAGACAGATTCAATAAACAGCGAATCCCAACCAAAAGATTGACCTGTCCTTCTCAACTTAGCCCTCACAAAAAAATACAAAGAGTTGTGGATAGAAGAGATACAAGACAGATACATAATCCTCAGTAAGTGATCCTGTGACACTATGAGTTTGTTAATAGAAAATGGATTAGACTGTCAGGTCTTGCCTTGAGGTACCTTTATTCATGAGTAACACTCAATTTAGCCAGAGGTCCAATTAATTCCAGTAGCACTATTCACCAAGAGCCTGATCCAAAGCCCTTTCATATCAGTGGAAAGACTCCCATTAACTTCACTAGGTACAGGATCAGGTCCCAGGTAGGGTGCTAATCATCATAAGCAAGGGTGGTAGAATATGATCCTTAGATTATGAGCACTACAGGGCAGGAACCATGTTTTCTTGTGCATTTGCACAGCATCTAGCATAATGACAGCCTGATTCCTATTAGGGTCTGTGGGTGTTACTATAATATAAATGTTCAATAACAATAGTATGAATGTTGTGGCAAATTTAAATAGGTGTACTAACACTCTCATTCAGCAAACTAAATGCATGCTTAAATCCCATTGACCCATGTTTAGATGTGTAGCTGGGTATGGATTGATATGTATAAGTATATGCTTCAAGTGAAGCATGTGCTTAAATACTTTGGCAAATTGGAGCCCAAAAGCTGGATCCTGCAAGCCACAATGAGATGAGGATGCACTGAACATTGCAGGATCAAAATCTAAGAAATCTTGCAAGCTGTGAATATGTATATGAATTAATAATAAAACCAAAATATGGGATTAATTCACGAAGATCCTCATTCTACGTTAGAGCTTTATACTCACAAAGTGATTAAAATTATTATTTTACTTGGATCCATAGGTGGAGGTCTGAATGGATGGGGAATGGAGCTATGGAGGTCTTGCACCTCTTTGACATTGTCCCCAGAACACAGAGCTGTGCTGGGTCAGACATCCATGCATGCAAAGGAGTGGGCCTTGAAAAAGGCCAAGGCAGAGCTGTGTGACTGCACATGCTATGTGCATATTCCTTTAATGTTCTACATTCCTTTTTACTACTTTTGTTGTCCTCACCACTACCACACACACACTCTTAAAATTACCCCTCTCCTATATCTCTCAAGCTGTACACCAGTTCTTAAGAAGAAGGTTGAAGTTGCTTGATCAGCAGGGTAGATTTCCATTTACTGAACACCTGAAGTATGACAGGAGAGAACCCTTAAATTTTATTCTAGGGCAGGATCTTATCAAAATGATTTTCCTTTGTCATCAAGTACCAATAAATCACCAAGCTAATACCTAATGGAGAACACAGCGTTATTTTTCTGTCACTCTCAGGCCAGGTTACAGAACATTTTCTGGCAGAAGAAAACAATTTCCATGGATTTGTGAGCCTCTCTCATTTCAGAAGCAGAACCTCTGCAAATCCATCCACCAGAGTGCAATCCTCCATTGGTGTAAATCTACAGTTTTCCACTGAAGTCCCTGGAGCTTTGTCTATTTACAGCAACTGAGTGTTTGGCATCTCTTATGACCTATTGGAGTTTGAACCCATCTTCCTCTTTATCCAGTTAATTAAAATAAAGGAAAAAAACAGTGTATGATTTACACTCATGTTTCTGTAGCGCACACCACGTCTGTGTCTAGTCAGAGGAAAGTGGGTACTTATAGGTATAGCAGGGCAGGCTTTATTGACTGAAATCTCATTATAGGGAGATTCCACTGACGCCTTTGCAGTAGGCTACTAATTAGCTACTTTAGAGCCTGGGCTGAAGAGAGCTATTGATATTACCAAGCCTGGGGTTATTGAGTTCTGGTGGACAACTTCACCAACACATTGGCGGCCTCTCTAATTCGTAGCTGCAAACTCTTCAAATTAAGGTATCCATTTAATTCAAGGGAGTCCTCTCCCGTGAGCTGACAGAAGTCGCCTTCAAAGGGAAGCAAGCAACCCTAAAAAGAACTGATGTCACAACCATAAATACCCCTGTGACAGATGTGTAATATTTGTCTTGCTGTATAGAGGAAATAATGAAGAATATAAAGATAGGCCATGGCTAGGTAGGCGGGAAGTTGCAGCTGATAAGCAGAAGGAGAATTAGTAGTGCCTGGGGAATACAAAGCTCATATTCAGAGGGGTAGCCGTGTTAGTCTGGATCTGTAAAAGCAGCAAAGAGTCCTGAGGCACCTTATAGACTAACAGACATTTTGGAGCATGAGCTTTCATGGATGAATACCCACTTCCTCGGATGCATGTCATATTGTGAGCTCCAAAGAGTTAAGGAAGAATAGCCCAAAAGACAACCACCCTCGTTCCAACCGCTGATTTGATCCGTGACTGCGCTTTGAGTCACTTCGGGTCATTTGGGAATATAGCGTTAAGAAGCAGGGAGTGGGGGAGCAATAAGGGCAAGGACGTTAATTTGCGGCGCAGGGAGGGTTAATTACACAGGGAGTGCCATTCCTTAGCACGGCTTCGCCCCTCTGCCCTGTCAAGGGAAGAGGGGCTTTGGGAACTGGGCTTTTAGAATGTTTCCCAAAGCTGGTGTGCGGGGAAGTTTGCTGCCCAAGTTTCCAGATAGAAAGATAAAGACCAAGCTAACGTTAAACATCAGCAGGAATGGCAGACGCCGGCTTGCCATTGCCAGGAGGACGGGAGTCCGTCCCTCTCCGAGGGCTTGAGCCGAGAAGCTCTGAACTGTCCAGAGTGCTGAAAGCGGTTAGTAAAGTTGCGATCATCCCTCGGGCTTTCACCGAGACGCTCAAGTTTCTTAGATTGGTCTGGCCCTCAGCCTCAGTTAGCTTCTTTCTGACTTGAAGCTTCGCTTGACTGTACAGAGACGTCAGTTTAAAAAGCACCCGGTCAGCTGGGGTTTTAGGTCTTGTACGTTTGTGCTTCTACGTGCAGTAACTAAGAAAACATGATGCGGGAAGTAACTTGGTTTCCTTTTTTTACTTCCTGCTTCAGGGCGAACTGCCTTAAAGCTATCGGCCTCGGCAGTAGACTTGGTATGTTGTACCTACAAGACCTGGGTCATTATAACCCCGGCTGGCCAGCTGTACTTTGAAATCATACACGCCCTAAATGCAGCCCGTACACCTTCAGTGTGCTTACTTGTCCTCTGCTTTTAAAGCAAGGTTCACAAATATTTCTGACGGCCGTGAACATATGTTGTGTTCTGGCCAGTCGTGACTCAAGCATTTGCCTAAACCGATGCAAAGTTCCATGTATTTTATGAGATTACATTGGTGGCTCAATAAATATATATTAGTTTCCAGATTGATCTGAAATAGTCGAGATCAGTCCACATACTTGCCGCCGTTCGTAGGAACCTATGGTGTTTGCCAAGACCAAAGAATGCCATCTATATCTAGACGCCCAAAGAGACGTCTGCAATTTGAGGGGTTTATTGACAGACAAACTCATTGCGCGTTCATATAGCAATGCTTCCGACGTGCTAGCTTCTGTGCCTGGCGGAATGGTCTTCCAGACACTGTTTATACCCTTAATAATACAGTAGATGTAATGTGTCCAGCCACACTCCCCTTGGAACGAGAGTGGATCAGTTTGGCTTTGAAAATCACCCTGATCTCTGACTCTCATCCCAGATCGCTGCGAATTTCAAATTAACCGGTACGGTCTGTTTTGAATCATTCCCATTATCTCGGGCTTTGAGCTTCCAAAGGTCTAGGAAACAACCGTCATCGCTCAGGGAAGGAAGAAAAATAGTGTCTATTACCGATTCAATAGTTAATTCCTTTCGCTTGGGGGAAAACAAGGCATCTATCTCCTTGCTCTCTGTTCGAGTGCGTTCAGACGGGAGGAAGGAGCTATGCGGCTCGTAGTTCCCTGGCTAGCTAGCTCCTGAGCTGCGATATTATAATGATTCACTGCCTTCTCATGGCAGATCTAACTTTACTTTACTCATATGAACAGACTGATCTGGACTTAGGCAGCTGAGTATATGCCCTTATCTGTTAAAGGTATGAACATCAGTTCAACTAGAACATTGAAGTTCGGTTGGGTAAGTGCCTTTTAACCATTTCTTTGCATGGAGACTTACTTTGTTGTTTTGTTTTGTTTCCTCTGTCTCATTCTCACTTGACTGTTTATAGTTTCCCATTACTGTTGTTGCACTGGACTCTGTCAAACGCCTGCACCCCTACCCAGCTCCTTTACATCAGCCATCTGAAGGCTCCCATACGAGGATGGAGTTAAATGGGTGTTGTGTCACCTAGAAAGCTAAACAGCAGAAAACTAATGTCACTAATCTTATTTAGATTGACACGTAAACCCTAGAGTATCCCGCTGCAGAAATAACCCAGTGTGTAGCCTATCCTCGGTGCCTTAGTGGAAGATCCTGAAGAAGTCTTCCAGCAGTGCGGCTGGGGAGGTCAGAAGCTACAATCGTTTTCGGAAAGGTTGTGAATACAGTGCCACAGGTACTACTCGGAGACCTTTGTTCATCATCTCTGCCGCAGGGTATTGTGGCTTAGCCCCGGCTAGATGAGTTTAATGGTTCTCCTTTCATTGCCTGGCAGCCAATGTGAGAGTCATACAATAAACAGCGAGCGGTAGAAGCATTTAGACCAAGTGTCCACATCCAGGCGTTTATTTCTCCAAAGAAAGGCTCATGCTCTTGTATTAATTATTATTATGGGAAACCCCTAGCCTAAAATCGCCTTCTTCCGCACTGACTGGACTGCTTAAGCTACAAGGAAGCATATGGCCCAGGATAAATTTGCGGTTAGCTGGTTGATTTCCTAAAGGAAAAAGAAGCAGTCCATGGGTATCCCCGAGACGCTGTCCCAGTCTGAAACGTCCATTCCCTCTCATGGTGCCGCTTTTTTCCCTACGGAGGAGCGATCTGATTCCAACAGACCCCAGGGACAGGGAGATGAGCCGCTGACGGGGAAGTAAATGGTCCAGTCTCCCTCTCTTCGGGAGCAGAGGTGGGTGTCCTGTCCTCTCTCTCTCTCTCACCCCATCCCCGGGACTGAGGAGCCATCAGTCAGAACGCGAGCTGGTTCCAGCCCTGGAACCGCTGTGTCTTGAGACCCTGCTCCTTAGAGGCGAGCCTGCGTTTTCACGGAAAAGGAATGACCGAGTGGGTGTTTACATGAATGAATGAAGAGTAGCCGTGCCAACTCTTTGCCCCTGGGGTTAAGACATACGTGTTGCTGTCAGCGGTGCTGTGAAGGTGCGCGGCTTTTAACACCCAGGCTCTTTCTAGGGAAACTTTGCTAACAGTTAGGCATGCATCAGTTACATGCAGTACCGCTCCACGTGTGGTTTTACCAGCGCACTGATAGCTGGTGTACGTGAGTTTAGTCCCATGCACAGAGAGCATAGTGGTTACCTGAAAACGGGATGAGCAAACAGGTTCCTTTTAATCGCAAAAACAGCAAGGAGGAAATCCTGCCCTCTAGTAGACTGCAATGGGACCCCTAGCGAGAGCGAGGCCAGCAGAATTTAGTTCCCCTTTCCCCCAGTAGAAACTCTGATACCGTGAGTGGAGCTCCCTGCATTCATCTGGGGTTGGATGCTCTAATGGTATCAATACCCCTGGGAGAGCAAGGTGAGAAATGTGCAGCGTCCCCCCCCCCAGTTACTTCACTTCCCAGAAGACGGGGATTTCTCGTATGTCCTTGAAGTGGCACCTTATGTTACACCTAGAGCCAGGTCGTGCAGTTGTTTGGGTAATTGTGCGCACTCACGGTAATAGCTGAGCGGTTTACTCTGCAAAACTGGGGAGACGCCGATTTCCCTTCAGGCTTGCAAGGTTTTGAAGCCTTATGTTATCTTCTCAGTGCGCACTGAGGCGCTTGAATCAGGGAATCGCTGCAATGCCCTGTAGAGCAGAGTTTAATCAAACCACTTCCTTCTGATCTTGCAAGAACTACCCCCTCAGAAAGGACTATGCAAGATACCCCCCGCCTCCCGCAGGACAGACAATAAAAACGGCCGTAGGGAGGTCAGGGAAAATGTCTTCATGGTGAATACATCCGATTGCATCCTTCCAGCCCTCGCCCCATGGCATTTATTCAGATTGCAAACTCCTCGGGGCGAGGACTCTTTCTTTTCCCGCTCTCAACGTAACAGGGGGCTTCTCCCTTGCCTGGGCGCTGTTTTCATATAGCTATAGAATAATACGGTGAATCACATTAGGAACGGTGCAGCCACTGAAACCTTCCCAACTTTATTTCCTCCTCCAGCAACACCCCTAACCTCATGGGTGGGATGGGGGGAGAGATAAGTCTGGTGTTAGTAAATATCTGCTTCAGGTTACACTGCTCCCGCTCCCCTTCTTAACATCAATTTCCCTCTCCAGCTGTTTAACAGGTTGCCGGCGATTAGGCTTTTTGTTTGCCCTTGCTTCTTTGAGAAAGGGTTCTGCATTTTAAATATTTTAGGCTCGGGAGCAGCAAATGTGCTGTAGTTTGTTTGTAAAACAGATTTACTGCTCCAAAGAAAGGAGTTTGCAATAACAGATGCTCTGTCAAAGTTAAAAGGCATTGTTTACCAAAGAGTCATTGGGTGTCATCGAGATATATCTGCTAAAACTGGTTATGAACACAATTTAGAGAGAGAGAGGCGGGAAACCCCTCTAATTTCCCTAGGAAAGAAATATTGTATACTATAAATTTCAGAGACAAGATGTCTTAATAGGCCCTAGGCACGACGTGCAGGAAAGAAGAAGTGCATTTTTATATACTACGATTTACAGCAAGTGGCTTTATTTCTCTGGGGAAGGGGGGTTGGACTGAAGTGAAACAAGCCAGCTTAGGGGGTCATTTGGTTACATGTTTATCACTTAGGGCTCTAATCCAGTGCGATCCCGATGGGTGTCTATATCTCAGCTTTGGGCTGGAGCTGTGATAAGGTATATAGGAACCCGCTTAAATCAGTATGGTGTTGGGGAGCCCCCTGTAGCTGGTTAGAGCCACTAACGTCCTATCCTGAAGGCTACTTACTGCCTTCAAAGTCTCCCTGTGAAGTAATGTACTTCGGAGGGGATGGTAGTGGGGCAAGGGCAGTGCCCCTCCCCTCCAAAAAAGAAGTCCTTTTTCCTTCTCATGAAATGAAGGAAGCAACATTTTCAGATACCCGTGCTAGTGAAATACCTGAGAAGGGAGAACAGTTCAAACTGGGCCATAGTTGTCACACCTCTTAAACCGCCTCGCCATAGGCAAGGCTGGTTTGTGTATATGATAATTGAACTCTAATTAATTCCACAGGAATCAACTTGCACAATCAAACATTCACAACGCACCTGGGGGGAGGGGGGGAAGAGGCGTGTACTCTCCCGTTTTCCCCTAATGAGGATCTTGATTAATGCATTTTAAAATATGTTAAGCGACAAGGTCTCGGAGTCTGCTAATGTGACTTTAAGAGTTTGGAGTATCTGATTCCATAGTCCTCTTACACCAGCAAGACTGTTGTAAATGTAGGTGGGTGAGTACTTTTAGAGCCTGACTTTCCTCTCGCTCTCGCTTTTGCTGGGGTAAATCAAGAGTATCTCCATGGAGTTACATTGTAGTAAAACCGCTGTAAGCCCCTGGTTCGAAGCCAAAGGGGTGACTGATGTGGTTGATTTAAATGACTTTTGGATTACGGTTTTGCGAGAAGAAAATCAACCCCATTAATTCAGA
Organism: Mauremys mutica; assembly: GCF_020497125.1. Lineage (NCBI taxonomy): Eukaryota > Metazoa > Chordata > Testudines > Geoemydidae > Mauremys > Mauremys mutica. The sequence goes on along the minus strand of NC_059072.1, from coordinate 106,260,737 downwards.
ATTATCTGACATTCCTATGAGGGCCAGGGGAATTTTTCTAGGTGGCATAAGAACATAAACAGTACTAGGTTTGAATATATGCACCAGTTGCCTTGGCACGCTTTGTATTTTACACCTAAAGAGTTGCGCATCAGCCAGTAGTTAACCCACCGGACAGTGTGTCCAGGACAGGATTGAAAACTATATTATACCCAAAGCCTTATAAATCCAAAGTTCACTGACTTCCTAGGCAAGGTGGGCTAAACACCACCACCTTGACAATCTGTATAGCCTTGTTTGAACCAAGAACTGGCCTATGAAAATGATTGCATAGGTGAACATTCTCCTGTCCCTAAAATAAGAACTTCAGATGTCTTCATTGGTCCCCGGTCCCTTTAGACATTTTAAGCTTTGTACGTAGTGCTGGTGTGTTTAGTATGGTCCCAGGAAAAGAGGCATCAGCTGAATTCAGCCGTGTGGTGTCTAGTGGAGCAGGTGGATTAGCAGAACGGGCAAGCACACCCTGAGAACCACATCTATTGAAGTGTGTGGCTTCTATGGAACGGAGGTTAAGGGGAAACAAGGCCATCAGTTTCAATTCTAGTTTAGATCATTTATCTACAGTCCTACGTAATAGAACTAATGGTAACCAGTTCAGGTTGTGCTGTATCGCTTTTACACGGTGTGGTATCCTGTTCTAAAAGCAGTAGGCCCTTTTAACTGCGGGTTAGCTATTTGATATAAAGCATTGGTATTATTGGCTAGACTCTCAAAATGCAGGGCACATAACACCAAGCCATAAGCTGATGTCACCTTCACAAACTCTCTCTCTTCAGATCTGTCCTACAAGATATGTTTCTTTGGATACCAGAACCGATTGTCTCCCCTCTTCTAGTTCCCAACACCCAGTATCTCCCCCCACCCCCCAAGGGAATAATCATCACCCCATAGCACAAATCCATACAAATCAATATCGGGTTGCCAGAACGGCAAACATTTTTTAAAAGAAGTTTGTAGCTAGATTATTTCTCCCGAACTGGCAAATTCCCTAAAGGAAAGTAAATACTCCTCAGCCTAATGACTATTAATTAAAAGGGAATGTTTTACACCCAAGGAGAATTAACTGTTGTTCGCAGAATGTATCTCCTTCCTCTAATTCGTTTGTCATTGTGCCAAGAAAACAACATCCCATGAATATTTCAGCACAATAATCTGTTTAGAAAAACCAAACTGGATTTAGTGTAATAACATTTCCCCCCTTTAGTGCACAGAGACACATGATTGCAATAATCTAAAAGCAAGATCTCCTTTTCCGCTATACATTGGGTGAGATTTACAGCTATCAGGGGATTGCAAGAGCAACCAGAAATAAAGGGGGGGTGTTGTATGTGGGGGGAGGGAAAGGTAATTGAAAAAAAAATCGGTTTTGATGTGCAAATTGTAGATAAAGACTTCTGATGAGGGAGAGGGGAAGAGGGAGAGCGAGATAACAAGAAGCAGTAATTTCTATTCAGTGAAGCCACCAAATCAGAAAGCAGTGCTGATCTTATTGGAGGAGAGCCTTCAACAGCAACTAATCCTGTCATATTGAAATAAAATGGTAAATGTTCTCTGCAGAAACCGCCTGCCCCTTGCAGCTAATCGAACACACACGGCACAAGGGGAGCTGCCTGACGATTCTAACTCCCGAGCTAACAAGGAAATATAACAGAGAAGTTCACCTAGGCGCTTCTTCCCAGCCGGTCCTTGTGGCTCCAGGAGCGTTAGGGGGAAGAATGAATTATTACCAACCCACTTACGAGCCCCAGCCTCTGCTATTTTTAATTCGCCGAGTCTTGTCTAAACCGTTGAGCCCGGTTTGATAGCACTGTTGCTCTACATTTTTTTTTAAAAGCAATTAAACTTGAGCTGAGGCAGAGGCTCCCAAGTGCCAGACGCCGCTGAGCGGTATGTGTTTGTGTGTGTGACAAACTCGATCGGTGCGGACAATACCACCTCTTTCCCAAAGCTTTCAAACGGGGGTTCTTTCCCCCAGTATCACAGCACCGACTAATCGGACTCTCTCCCCCCTCCTCTCCGCCGACCCACCCCCCTGTCGAAGATATGGAAGGGAAAGATAAAGAGGCTGCCACTGGACTCTGACTGTGTGCAGTCTGCTCTTTGCTTCCAGGGCTGGGTGGGCTGCCCAATCGCCCTTCCCAGCAAATCGCCTGGGATGCAACTTCTCGTGACTGCATTACAGGTAAGGAACCTTTGTGGTGGCTGTCACTTCGTCTTTTCTGTCTTTTCTTTATTTCATGTGTCCTCGCTGGGCTGACTTGGTATTCAGCTGCTGCTGTTATAAGAAAGCCCGCGCAAGGACCTTAAAAATCCTTGAGCCTTGCATTTTGTTTTCCAGTAGAAAATCTGATTTGGCAAAAGGAAACTTTTACTAAATGGATCGGGCGTGGGGAGGGCGACAAGGGGGTAGTAGTTAGCGGGATAACGGAAAGCAATTGAATCAACTAGACAACGGTCTGTTCTGAATTATCAATGTAATAATAACCCTAGAAACTAGGCTAAAAATGTACAGCAGTGAAAGAGAGGAGCAGGACGCTGATTGCAGACTCCCTCGCGTGTTTTAAGAAGTATCCATGGCTTTTCAATGTAACTGCTGCATTCCAACGGAGCATGGCATTTTCTGGGCTCTGTGTCACTCCTGCCTAGAGATGTGACATGTTTATTTCTCCACTTCTGAGAGATGTTACCTGCTAAGGCATGATCCCGCCTGCTCTCTCCCATCAAAGGGATTTTGCTTTAATACCGCAGGACCCTGTATTTACCGATGATAGTTAAAAGAAGGTAGCAAATATTCGCCAGGCACTGGGAGGGGAGCGGGTGGGAAGAAGAGGTGATCCCTGACAGGCCCTTGCCTCAAACCGGGGTTCGGAAAATGAGGAGGCACAAACCGTGATAGAGACAGTCTGTTACCTCGCTGGCTCAAATACAGCTGTGATCACCGTAACGCTCGGGACGGGAGGGCTTTTAAAAACGCACGCGTTGGGGGTGGGGAGACAATCGCACAGTTAATTTACGCCGCAGCCTCGGTGATAGCCGCTGCTGCTGCCCTTAGTTTCCCTTTGTTGGGCTCGAACTAGTGATTTGCGCTAACAGAGCGGTCTAAATGCCCCCAAAGAGCGGGGCGGGGAGCGGGGGAGGAAGAGTTGGGGGCTTGGAGCTGTTGACACGTAGGTTACTTGAGGCAGATGTTATCTTTGAAACTTTCATAACAGTGAGAGGACCGAAGGGCTCAAGTAGCTGTTGTGAAAGTGAAAGGGAGAAAGCGAGGAAGGCAGGTCCGAGAGGCGAAGATGTGATTGCGGGAAACGGTATGTGGGATCCCAAACCACAGGAGCCACCCACCAGAAATACTCAGTATTACAGCTCCTCAGCTGGTGTAAATCGAGGAACACAAATTGAAATCGATGGGGTGATGATTTATCGCAGCTGAGGATCTCTGCGTTCTAAATGTGCCTCTTTGTCTCGAATACTGTGATGGGTCACATCAAAGGCAGGATTGGGGTGGGAATCTACACAACGGGGGGGTGGGAGAGAAACAACCTAGTGGCACAGCTGTAATGCAGAGTGTATACATGCAGAGTCTGAAGTCACGCCAGCCATACTATTGCCGTTCATAGGCACTTTCCATTCCCATCTGAACATTACTTCTTTGCATAGCACTGCTCCACTCACAAGCATATGCACCCTTCGGATGGTTTTTTGTATGAGGAGAGTTAGAAGCCACCAAAATGGTGAGGTGTCAGGGGATGAATGCTCTGGGGCCGGATCCTGGTGTCTTAGATCTAGGGGACCGATCCCATTGATTTCAATGGGTTAGAGTTTGGCTAGCAAGATTTCGCCCCTATGTTCCAAATAGGCTGTCTCTGACCATGTCACTTTGTGTTTATTGTGACTGCACAGTATCTGGAGATATATGCATATCACAAGGGAGTAGGGTCTCAGACCCGGAATTCTGGGGAAAATCCACCTCTGAAATAACAGCTGCCCGAGCTTCTGTTTGTCTCTCTGGCTCATCAATCGGGTAGTTGCCCACTCCTTCCCCAGCCCTAAGACACACACATACACTTACACTCCTGCCACCAGGCCCACCACCACCTGTTTAAATGTAAACATCGATTCGCAGCTGTTGTAAAGATTCCTCGGTTTCTTCTTTTATGCCCGTCATCAAGTCCCCCGGCTCATCTTCGTCATAAAGCCCAGTTGTGCAAATGCTGTAGCAGCCCTAAGCTGAGGCTGCTGCACTGGGTGGAGGGGGTGTTTTTGTTCCCGGGTTGCCGCAATAGGAAATCCCTGCTCCATGCAAAAAAAAAGCTCTATTTCTGTTTTTGTCTGCTGCACACATGCTTTTCTGTAGGCACCGAAAAGTCAGTTCCCTCCGAGATGCTTCCCACAAGGAAAGCTACACCAAGAGGGCAGGGGTAGTGGTGTCGGTGGAGGTATGATGGGACAACCCTGAAAAAGAAATCAAACTGTAGAGCTCACACTTTACAAGTTTAAAGGGGAACTAGCCGCATTATGGGTGCTGTAAATCAGACACATACGGATTCAAAACCAATTTAAGCAGCATTCCGCTGTAGTCGAATTGCTCCCCTTCCCCTACCAGAGCCTGTGGGGCTATTGCACAGGTCTCAAGGAGGTGCAAAAGAGGCATGCTAAAATTCTTAGTTTGGGGGCACATTTTCCTGGCCTATATTGCTTGCCCTCCTACAGCCACCGCAAACCTCTCTCTCTCTGGCCTTCCTTCCTCTTCCCTTTGCTGTTCAAGCAAATTAAAGACTTTAAAAGAGCTTGATATTAATGAGACAACTATTATGTAACTGACAAGGTCAGACTTCCCCGGGTGTGTGACTTCGTACAGAAGACCAAAGAGCAGGTTCCATCGGGACATAGTGTTCTTTTGACAGATAACTAGATGCTCTCTGTCTTGCAAGGGAGGGACTGTGTCCGTGTCATATCACAGCACACCAATTTATGGTGGCATGAGAGCCAGCACCAGGAGGGTTAAAGTGTCTCATCTAAAGAGGCCGGCAGGATTATTTTATAAGGGTCTGACCCAACACTCATTGAAGCCAGTGGAAGTTTTTTCCATTTATTTCAGTGGGCTTTGGATCAGGCCCTAATTTCGCAAATTATGAAGAGGAATAAGTTCATAAATAATATATCTCCCCTTTAGGCTATCTCTAAGTAGCTTTTCTCCCCTCCACCCTTCCTCTATGACTTCCTCTGATCCGGTTCGATTGAGGGAATGGAGTTCTCTTTCTCGACTGGGGGAGTATGTCCCTGTCGGCAGTCTCTTCGCACTGGGACTCTCTCCTTGCTATGGCTTGCCAGTGAGGGGTGGTTTTGCAGAGAGAAACAGGAAGCATGTCCCTATTTCAGCCTCCTTCCTTGGAAGCTGTTCCCTCATCTCTGCTCTGAAATGCAGAGGCCAGGGGGCTGCCCCCCGACTGACATTCTGTACTTGCAGCTGAGGGGGAGGGGGGAATGGGAGGTTAACATTGGATCTAAAAAGTAGGCACGCGGTACGCTTTTATGGCATTACAAAGTCTGTAATTTTAGCTGCGTTCCCTGCCTCAATCTTGTGGTATATGACACAAACCACTCCGATAACACATGTATAAACCTTGTAATGCTGATCAATGAATGCTTTCCTCTCTTATTTAGGCAACTCTTTGTTGTGTTTGGCTCAGCTCCCCCCCCCCATATCTCTTAACACTTATTTGCAGTTTGTGCTTTAACAGCTGGATCACGAAAGCATGTTCTGGGCTGGGCCAATGGGCAATCTCAGGTGCAGGAAAGCTGGCCCGTTCCGCCCTGCCTGAGACCTACCTGGAAGTTCTGCATTGCAGTCAGCAGCTAGGCTGGTCTACTAGTACTCAAAATAGGTTCGAGTTCAGTTTGGGTTGCCCCGTTTTCTGTTTGTTCCATTACTTTGGAGAAAGGTGGGAGGGGGTCAAACACCCGTCGGTTCACTGCTTTCTCCGGGTCAATGCCACAGTCATAATCAAAGGCTATTTGCCCAAGACATTTTATCTTTGCTGTCTGCACAGAGTGAGAGCCACCTTCCTAAACCAAAAGTGTTGCCTGTAGGAGAGTCCAGTTTAGGTACCAGTGCGTGTCTTGGAAGTGGTGTGTGTGGGACCAATATCCGTGAAGGGAGATAAGCGAAGTCGTCTTATTGTGTGACAACGAATCTCTAAGAACTATGGACATTTTTAGCCGCTGCTGTTCACCCCCCCGCCCGCTCTGGTCTGGGTCTCCATGTGCCCTTTATGGGTCTCTATTGCTCACTGTGTCTGAATCATTCCGCCTGTTTCAGGTTTGCTGTTCCTATTCCCTTTACAGGTGTCTGATGTGAAAGTCCCCCGCACCCATTCCACTGATAGAATCCCAGACAGTTACCCCAACCCGCCCCAACTTTCTCATCTTCATTGATATTATGACCTACATACATCATGCTTTTTCTTGGTGCTGTTTCCATAGCAATACGACACAGGAAACACGGCAAGCTCAGTCGTAATGAAACAGATCCTCTGCCCCCAAGGACATCAAGACCTCTCCGAGTTCAAGTTAGGTGAAACCGAATCCGAAGGGAGTTCGCAGAGTCTCAAATGGCAGCGCCCTCTAGTGCCCGAGGAAGGCTAGGAGAACACCGCTGGGGAGTGGGAAGCGGCCCTTGGTCAAAGCAGCTCCGGGAACTGACCGCCCGAAGTAGGTGCTAGGCGAGACGGGCAGCCAGTGGTGCTTTCAGAACTAAGCGACCGCAGGCATTTTAAGTTCACGTGTCTGATTCCTAACGAGGTTAGGCATTTCCGATGGGATGCGCAAACTGGGTGGGTGAGAAGGATGCACGGGGGAAACTGAACTCAAGTGTTCGGGGAAAGGAAGGAGGTGTCTTAATCTCTATGGGATGTGTAGCCAACAACTTCCCCGGATGTTTGCCTTCCATGGACATTTGGTAGAGTATGGTTATGTCTTGGGGAAAATGGGAGAGGATGGGGGGAAAAAAGTCAATTTCCCCTCCTGCTTTATAAGAGGCTGGTCCCCACAAGGGAAGGGGAAAGTCATAGCTTGGTTCCCCAGCTACCTTCATATGTTGAACCTGATCCAGAAAGAAACCAAAAGCTTTAAATACTTACCTCAACGGTAAGAGATTCCCATCATTCTCTACGGAGTCTTTTCTGTTCCGTCTCACAGCTGTTCCTTGAGCTGTTGCTCATGCTGCACAATTTCTTGCACTTGTCTTACTTCCAGAGCTAGGTCTTTGGCTGTCCTCCCCACCTCAGGTCTGTCCACTCGCCCTCCACAGGATTCTGCAGACCACTTTAATATTTGTATCTGCCATTGCAGTAAGGTGCTCTGAGTACAGGAGGGCAAGCCCGTTCCAGTCTTGGCTCTGACACAGACTCACATGGCACACTCAGCTTCTTTGCCTCAGTTTCCCTAGCTAAAGTGGGGTTAATAATACAGAACACACATACCAAGTGGGATGGGTGCATTAGAATGGTTAATGCTTGTAAAGTGATTTGAAGATGAAAACAAGATCAAGCACCAAGTGTTCTTAGAATCCCAGTCAGGGCAATACCTATCCCTTCTCATTTACATCTTGCCAACTTTGCCCCAGCTCTGTATTTCATAGTCTGCCCAGGCCCAAATATGGGTAGAATACCCAAAACATGCCAGATAAAAAACATTAGTGTAGAGAACTGTGGGGTTTATTTGGTCATCTTTTGTGAAGTTTTCTATACCCCCCGTTTTCTGATTCAAAATTTCTGCTATGAACTATTCACTATAATAAAAAGGGAGAGCATTGAATTTGTGTGGCATGAAGATAAACCTGGAGACATGAGAGACCATTGTCTGATTCCTTTGTAGTCCAGGGGGGAAAAGGGCAAGAAAACAAAATGAGGTAGGTTTGTCTCCATCTTTTCTCTGTTTCCAATGAGTTCTTTCCTCTTCAGTGAATACTCTAAAACCCCAGCTGATTTCACTTTATGGTCTTGCAGGTTAAGGCATCAAATTCTAAATTGATTATACAACTCCAGAGAAGCAGTAATTGGAGCTGGTGGAGGGGGTCTATATTAGCCTTTTATTCACTAACTTTGGAAGCCTCATTGTTTTCTTTCCAACTTGAGATACTATGGGCCTAATTCTCAAAGGTACTAAGGCACATACAATTACTGAAGGCTTTTGAAAATGTTGGCCTTATCATATATGCTTTGTAGATGGTGCACCTGTGTGGGCATCGGTGGGTAACAGTAATCAGGCTAAGGAAGGTCAAGAGGCATCATTCAAGCCTAGATCCAGCCTGGTGGAGGGCAAAGGTGTTGTTTTTCAAATGCTTGTAGTATTAAATGCTAAAATCAGATGGTGGTATTTTCAAACCCTAGTGAAAAATAAGAGAAGAGGCAGATTCACTCCCCTGGGCACAAAGTTGCAAATTTCCTCATCTCCTCCATACCTGTGAAAACAGCTGTACCTGAGGGGAATTAAACCACTGAGTATTTCTTCCATCTGCCCCAAGAAATCCTGTCTGTCTGGTAAAGGCAATTTACAGTTCTGTCTAAGCCTCCATACCATTTCCCAGATGGGAGGTGCCCAGGAGATGTAATGAATCAGCTACCTGGCTGTCCTAGCCCCACCACTTCCCAGACAAACCATGTGTGCCTTTGGGCTGCACCATTTAGCTCTGGATCCCCAGCAGAATGAGGGTGATAGATGGCTTGTGTCACTGTACTCCCCCTTTCCAGCACCAGTTCCATTGACACAACCCAGCAGAATTAAGAAATGAAGTCAGTCCTAAGAGTTGGATTAAAAAGACCTTCTCCCAGGGTCTTTGCCATCTATTCCCCTTTCTCAGGTTTAAAGATATTATTTAGTGGGTGTAGGAAGTTGTTGGCAGACAAGTTTTGCAGCATTACCTTCAGTGCTGTATCTTTGTGCCTAACACTGCTTGTGTCCCATGCAGACAGTGCTGCAGATGAGCATTGGCTCCAAACAGATGCCTCTTCTCACGTCACTATCATTATTATCTCCCTCAGTAGCATGATTTTAAGACCAGAGAGGACGGGGTCAAGGTGCATTAAATTTCATCTTGTTTCTATCAAGCACTTTACAGAGTATGCTTGCTAATAAACCATATCTATCCAGTGGTCCCAATAGTGCATGTGCTGCCATATGTTCATTTTCAAGAATATGATAAGGGTAAAATAAACCAAATCATCACTCAGAGCGAGATTCTCAGCAAGGTAATAGAGTTACATTGATTCATACCAGCTGAGGATCTGTCCCTCTGTTTTTCTTTTGACTAGATGCTGTCCTGAATTCTTGCTACCTAGCAATGTATTTGGATCTATGGGCTAGATTATTATCTTAATTACATTCCACTCATGCAAATCAGGAGAAACTCCACTGATTTTAATGGAATTACTCCTGATTTATGCCAATGGATTTTAGCTCAGAATTTGCCTTTTAATAGTAACATTTTCTTGAAGAAACTTCATCAGGATATGCTGAGATTTTGACAACTACTTACTAAACAGCTCTTGGGAGCTTGCGCCCACTAAAGGGAAAACACAGTGTGATAATGGACATGATTAGTGGGATGGAAAAGCTCTAATAATGATAGCAATTAGACATCGTTAATAGTGACTAAAGCACAAAAGGTGATGAGCAATTGCAACTCCTAGCACCTCTCAGACTTTGCGACAAACTTTTTGAAAAGCAGTGGAGAAATTGCAGATGGATAAAATTCCTGCACAGACAGGGAGTTAGATACAATGCCCTAATAAGTCTAGCTAGTCTTGAACTATTGTGAAAAGCCCTCCTTGACACACAGAAAAAAAATGATTTGTTAATAACAAACTCAGGAAAAAAGATCTCCCCGTTCTCTAATTTCTTTGGGTTCAGTCTTCAGCAGGCATGAATAGGTATCGCTCCCTTGACTTCAATGAAGCTATGCTGATTTACATCATCTGAGGATATGGCCCTTCATCTTTGTAAATCTATTTCAGCTTGTGAAGAATGAAAAACAACACATCTTGACAATGAAAGAAATAACATTCTGCCCAGTCAGAAGCTGTATATTCCTCTGATCTAGATACTAATGAATTTTCCCCTCAAGCTTTACAATAGGTTTTCTAATGTCCCTTTTTCGCAACCCATCTAATTAATATTTAGCCAGTTAATTTCCACAGGAACATAATACAGAGAATAGGGGCTGGTGATTCCTTTCATTAGAATCATAGAATCTCAGGGTTGGAAGGGACCTCAGGAGGTCATCTAGTCCAACCCCCTGCTCAAAGTTAGGCCACCCTAACACTTAGAATTAGAACTGGTCATGTATTAAAGACATTTCACAAATATTTTAATGAATAAATATGGCAAGTTCATTCCACTTTTTTTGCGAAGTTATGTTATTCATTGTTTGTGAGTATTGGATGACCAAAGATTTGCATTCCTGTGCATTCATCTCAAGCGTTTCATGAATTTAGCATGGATAATTAACTGGAAGCGCATTATTTGTAATAATGACTCATTAGTCTCTTAGTCAAAAGTCTTCAGTCATCCAGTTAGGGAACATAGGAACTGCAACAGTAGATCAGATTGCTGACTGATCTTGTCCAGTATCTTGTTTGTGACAGTGGCTAACACTAGATGCTTCCGAGGGAGGTTCAAGAAACACCACCGTAGCCAATTATACAGTAACTTGCCCATAAGGGAAATTTCTTCTTAATACCCACCAGTTACTGGCTGATTTATCCCTTAGGAAAATGAGGGTTCATATCCCTTCTAAAAAAAACCCCAACCAAACAAAACCCCTTATCCATTGTAATGTTACTTTGGGTATTCTCATTATCCATATTAGTAGTTAATCCTGTTTTGACTCCCATTATGCTCTTGGCCTCAGTAATATCATGTGGTGATGAGTTCAGCAGGTCAATTATGTGTTCTATTAAAAAAAAACAACCAAAACACCCAAACCAAAACTTTTAATCCATTTTAAATGTGTTGCCTCTGAATGTTGTTACATTCTCATGTGTTATGAAAAAGGGCAAATAGGAGAGTCTGACTGGTCTTATATGTACCATTCATTTGTTTAATTTATCTCTATCATGTCTCCTTTTCTTTTTCCTTTCTCAACTAAACAGTCCCAGTCTTTCCAGTCTCTCTTCAGATGGAAGTTTTTCCAGGTTTCTAATAATTTCTCTCTATTTCTTCTATACCATTTTTTTTGAGATATGGTGACCACAGTGTTCCAGGTGAGGGGGTAACATTGATTTATTTAATGACATCAGATTTTCAGTATTAATCTCCATTCCATTCATTAAATATCCTAACATTTATTTTCTTTTGTGTTTTTTTTTTTACCACTGTTGTACCTCTAGCAGAGTTTTTAAGTGAATGTCAACAATGATGCCCAGGTCTTTTTTTTTCTGAGTAGTCCCACGTAATTTAGAAAGCAGTAAGGTGTGAAATATTTCACATTATTCCTTCCAATGTGCATCACCTTTTACCAGTCCACACACCATTTAATTTGATATTGTAGCTGCCCATTCACCTAGCTTGTTTAGTTCCCTCTAAAATTCCTCAGACTCTTCTAGTCTTGTTTAACCCAAACAATTGTATCTGTAAATTTTGCAACCTTACTGTTCTCTCACTTTTCCAGATGATTAATAAACAAACAGTATTGTTTCTAGTATAGAACCATGGGGCACTCTATTGTTAATCTCCTATCTGGTTGAAAATAGACCATTCATGTGTAGTCTTTTTGTTTTCATCTCTTAACCAGTTTAGAATTCAGGATCATATTTTACCTCTCACACCATGACTTCTTAGTTTCCTTAATACCTTCGTGGGAGGGACATTATCAAAGATTTTTGAAAGTTCAAACAAATTATATCAGCCAGTTCTCCTTTATCTGTGATCTTGTTGATGTGTTCAAACAATTCTAACATATACAAGAGACATATTTTTCTTTTATAAAAGCTGTGCTGGTTTGTTTCTCTCATTTGGTTTTCATGTAGGTGTTTTATCATTCTATTTTTGACCGTTGTTTCAACCAATTTAGCTGGTAGTGAAGTTAGGTTCTCTGATTTATAATTCCTAGAATCAGCCTTTCCTAAACACAGGTACAATGGTTGCCGTCCTGCAGTCCTTCTACAGCATATCTGACTCCAATGAGAGAGTGCATATTTTTGCATCTGACCAAGTGGGTATTCACCCACGAAAGCTCATGCTCCAATACGTCTGTTAGTCTATAAGGTGCCACAGGACTCTTTGTCATATTTTTATCAGCCCAGCGACTTCATTTTTAAATGCCTCCCAAACTCTGGGATGTACAACCATTCAGTTTTTGCGACAATGATGCTATTTAGTTTATCAGTTTTTCTTTTTTAACACTTTAATATCTGAGATAGAGCTGGCTAGAATTTTTTTCAACAAATCATTTGTTCATCAGAAATGCCAATTTGTCAAAACTGAAACTTTTTGCAAAGGAGGCATGGGTTAGACAAATTTCCTGACTTGAAAAAAGATAGAGAAAAAAGTTTTGAAATTGTTGAAATGTTTCATTTTGACAATAAAAAAAAATCTGTTTTGAAATTTAAGCTAAGTAGGCTGGAACTAAATATTAAGCAAGGAAAAAGATGAAAATCAAAGTAAACCATTACAAAATTATTGACCTAAAATGAAAAAAAAAATTTTTTTGGTTCACAAATATTTTTGAGATTTGACTCTTATTCCAGTGTGGGTTGAGGAAAAGTTCAAAAACTCAAAAATATTAACAGGACAGGAAAACCATTTCCTGACCAATTCTAATATGACAATTTATGTTTCCTTTGTTTCCCTGAAAAGAATAGGCCCAGTTAAGTCATCACTGCAACATCTTCTTGTGGTGAAGACTGATTCAAATAAATCAGTCAGCATTTCTGGAAGTTCTCTCGTGGGCTTCCTGATTTTAATATGCTTACAGACTATCTTTCTGTATTTGCTCATCAACTGTTTTCTTCACCATCTTATTTTCCATCTGACACATAATTTATGCTCCTTATTTTTGGCTTCACTAGGAGGGATTTTCATTTCGTGGAAGTTACTCCTTTGGCTTGAATAAGCTCTTGAACCTTGCCATTTAACTAAGTACTTTTTTTTTTCTTCTTGCTTTTCTCGTTCCTTTCGGTTTGGTGCATTCATGCCTTCTCTGACTCAAAAATGGTATGCTTAAGTAGCCCCATTTTGAGTCAAAATATTTTAATTTTCTTATTTTTGACTCTAGGGTCTTTAATTAGCTTACTCTTTTATTATTTATTTTTTTTAATCCCCACTTTTTAAATGTAGTGTCACTGAGTTAATTTTTGGAATGACTCCTGCCCTCAGGATGATAAACTCATTTATATTGTGGTCTTTACTGAGTTGTGGCTCAACTACAGTTATTTCTCGAGCCAACTCTTGAATAGCCTCTCCTTTTGTGTACTCTAGGACTAGTTGTTCCACGAAAGAACCATCCAAGGCACTGTGATGGGGTGTCCACCTCCACACAAGCCGTGAATGGATTAATGTGTTCCAGGTGGGGTCAGTTAACCGTAAATGCTGCAGCCAGAGGGGAACCACGCATTGATAGGGCCTTATGACAGATGAAGCCCAGCTTGGCAAGGAGCTGGGCTAGGATTATTAAGCCAGGAAGTGAGAGCAGGAAGGTGCTGCAGGGAGGAGGTTTGCAGTTACTCCCCAGATGGAAAGGGAGTTGGCCAGGGACAAGTAGGAGATCAAGAGTTAGAGTAAAGCCTGGCCATGAGCTGAATGAGGCAGTCTTACAAAAGGTCAAGAAGGGGGAAATAGTTAATGGGAGCAGAGGAAGCTCCAGAAGTAAACCTAGAGGTAGGGAAAGGAGATGGGGTAGGAAGGAGCCCAGAGAAACGGCACCAGAGCCTGAGGTTGAGCAGAATTAGGTTGCTAGGTGTTGGAACAGAAGACTGCCTGAGATGGCATACAGACAGCTGGCTGGCTGGGACTTTGTTATCCCAGAAGTAGGGGGAACTATATATGACCTGGCTGCAGGCTGAGTCATGAAGAAGGAGCTGAGAGAGGGATCAGCATAAGCAATCAAGAGAAAGGGGTGCCAGATGGCGCAAGAGATAATTCCTAGACACAGTCACAAGGAGCTACACTTGCAGGGAATGAAACCCTTTCAGAGGCACCAAGAAATTACTTTTTGAAGCCTGATGTTAGGGATGAGGTAGGGACAGGGATGGGGTAGGTGCATGTCAAAGTGCAGCTGCGCTACTGCTATCTTCTACTGGTTGAAAGGTATTTAAAGTCACTTGGTAACCTTGTATCATTGGGGTAAGTTAGAATAGTTCCTCGCCTTCTCTAATTCATGCCAAGACCAAGTGGCACAGGCTGGGGGAACCACAACCAACTTTCTGACAGCCCCATCTTCTTGCAAAGCTCTGCCATGAGGGAGAATTCACCCCATAGTGTCTTATACTTGCTTTCATACTATACAAGGTGCAAGGCAGTAGTGACTCAGGCCCTGCCTTGGCAGTCTTCTCACTGTGGCTGAGGACAGAATGAGTGCAGACAATGAACCTCTCATTGAATGAACTTAAAAACAATCACTCCAGGTTATGGTTAAGGGAAGAAAAGCTTTAGGGGAAGGGGACAGGCATGGGAGAAGCTTGCCCTGTTGTTTCCCATTCTGCTTGGTGGCTAAATCGAAGGCTTTGGTCTCCAGATCTGTCACTCTGGCATCTTTCACAAGCACTAAGTTCACTTTTCTATTTTGACACATGACTTCCTGGCTGGTGAACATGAGTGACACGAAAGAGATGGCCACCACCAAGCTACGTTCTATATTTAGTCTGACAATTTCACACCTTCTCAGTCAGCTGAGGGCCCCAACAGGGAGGATATACATTGGGTATCTCACTTGTGATAGATTTTCCTTCCACCCAAACATGAACCTCATGCGAGTGAGCTGTATAGTGATAGGACAGGAGGAAGTTAGAGCAGGTACCACTTTGTTTCTGACATCTATGATAACAAACACTTCTTTCATTAGCGGGAAACAACGAGTGAAGGGCTCGCTGTTATCAAACCCTCATTTTAATGAGAATGTATCTGCAAGTCATTTTGACAATTTATACACAGGGAGGGAACTTAGAGGACTTTACCAAAAGGTTTTGACATCAGGAGAAGCTCCTTATGAGGAACACCCTACCTATTATTAATTTTATAATTGTGAGGCAATAAATGCAAGGAAATAAGAATATAAAAGTGGAAGGAAGCAAGAAAATCAATGCTTTGATGTATCCTGCTTGGAGAAAACGAGTGAATTTCTCACCTCAAGAAAGAGTCAGCGATGAGACACAGGTGGATGTAAACTATTTGGCCTAAGAAAATCCACAAACAGTGTCACTCTTTGGCACCATGACTTTGGCAATTGAAGTACCAGATAGGTTTCTTTAAAGGTTCTTAACAATTTAATAAGTGGGAAAATGGAAAGAGGGCTAGTTAAAATGACTCAGGATGGTTTTGTGGTTAAGGCACTTGATTAAGACTTTGGAGATATGGGTTCAATTCCTGGCTCTATCACAAATTTCCTATGGGCTAGTCATGTGATCACCCTATGCCTCAGTTTCCCAGCTGTAAATTGTGAATAATAATGTTCCCTTTCTCACATACTATGTCTGTCCTGCCTGTTTAGATTGTAATCTCCTTGAGGCAGGAAATGTCTTATGCAGTGCCCTATGCAATGGGGCTCAGAGCTTGGTTTGGACCTCTATAAATAAACAATAAAGTAACTTTTAAAACATTTCTCATTTATTCCTTATAAAAAAAACATAGTTGTGCACTATAGGCCTGCTCCAAGTCTCACTGGAGACAATGAGAATCTTTCTATTCACTTCTGGGGGTACTGTCTCAGTCCCTATGCTTGAATGGGTATATATATTTGTGTGGGCGACTGTGCTCCTCTGACAGCGCTCTTCAGTGGCATTAGCGTTAATCTGGCAGCAAGTCAGATACTTGCTGTCATCCTTGGGTGGGAGGTCACCAAAAGAAGTACAAGAAATTTTGAAAGCAATTTAATTAACCTCTTGCCCCTCAGTGAAATAAGTATTAAAATCATTTTTTTTTATCTAGAACCTGTTCACTTGGAACAGAGGGAAAATCATAACACGCTTGTGGGTTCCAGGAGGATCAGTGCAGTACCCCACTGCCAACTCCAGTATGTGGTCTGGCCTTTCACTGTCTATAGGCCTGATACTGCAATCTGATCTATGATGCTGCACCCCCACATGCCACAGAGCCTTATAACTTACATGTTGATCCTCTTGTCTTGGAATATCCATGAATCAGTGTAAAGAGAGTGGGGGTGGTGGGCAGCAGAGGCTTGCCTCCTCCCTGCCCTCCTTTTAGCATCCTGCTACCTGTGTGAAG
This sequence comes from Mauremys mutica, assembly GCF_020497125.1. Lineage (NCBI taxonomy): Eukaryota > Metazoa > Chordata > Testudines > Geoemydidae > Mauremys > Mauremys mutica. The sequence continues at coordinate 106,244,261 of NC_059072.1, read as the reverse complement.
CATGACTGAGCAGTCCCCGCAACCCAGAAATGCGAGGAGTGCATGGACTGCTGTTGTGAGGCCTTAACACGCTGCAAAAGTGGCAGGTGGTTGCTCAAGGAGTTCTGCTCATTTGCATAAGATCCTCCCCTCCCAACTGCAGAAGGAGAAATGGTCCCTTGTGTAGCAAGTCGATGCAGCCTGCTGGGGGTCATGCACCCCATATTGCTATGTAAACTGGCATCAGGATTTGGGCTTAGCAGGTCTTCTTTTTTTTTTTTAAAGGCTCAAACTTATTAAATAAAAAGTGAAGCTGAAAACACGATGGATGGTGCTTTTTTAAAATGATTGCTGCGTTGCTGACGCATTTAATATCTCCAGGTAGTGGGACAGGAGGTTATTAGGAAGCTATCTAGGCTAGCATCCTGCCAAATTGGCCATCATTGGTCCTGTGTGAATCACAGTCATTACTTGGCTTGTTCAGGACTGTTCTGTACAGTATATTCATACCAATTTAAAATTTTGAATAAACCTGAGTGGGGAAAAAAAGGAACTGAAAAGCTCTGAAATAAACAGAGGCCAAGTTTTTAAAAAAAATGATGTCTACAGTTAGACTTCTCTAAGCATATTTAGGGGCCTAAATCAATGGCCTGACTTTCCAAAGGACTGAACCCCTTAGCGGCTCCTACTGGTTTGAAAGGAGACCTCGGGGTGTCCAGCGTTTTTGAAAATCAGGCTACTTTTTAGTTAGTTAAGTATGGATTTAGATGTGTAACTTTAGGCACAAGTTTTTTGAAAAATTTGGCCACAGCCTTTTAAAGATAAATTGGTAACAGCAGCATGGGCCCAGCTCCCATGGCCTTGCCTCTTGAGTCATTCACAGCTGTGCGAAGTGGGTGTGACATGCTGCCATTCCGATGTGATAGCATTCCACTTGCACAGGTGTAGATGACTACCCAGGGTGCAAAGCGGCGGAAAATCAGGCCCACTGTGCAGAGATTAGCAGGGCATCCTGTTCTGGGGGCAGTGCTGATTTTTGTGGGTTTCAGAAGCTAGTGGGAACTTTGCAGGCAGGTGATAAAATGTTGTTGTTACAGGCCACTGTGAGTGGAACAAGAAAACTGTGTTCTTCTGACAGATGGTTGAATGATATTCTCTTCTGAGAGATGGAGATGGGGAGAAGGAAAAGGACAGGACTTTTCAAAGTTTAGCTGGGTAATGAGTGAAGTGAAAAGCATTAAAATCAGTACATAAAATTACTAAACATCCATTTTTGTGAGGCATTGATCAGTGTGGATAGTGCTGAGTGCTCTCAGCTTCCATCTGGTCATATCCTGCTCTGTTGAAATCAGTGGGAAAGCTCCCATTGACTTAAAGAGAGCAAGATAGGCCCATAGACTTCAGCGGGAGCTTAGCATGCTCCTAGGAGATGCTCAACACCTCATAGCAGGATTAAACTCTAGCGCACACACAAAGTATAGATGTAAAAAATTACAGAGAAATATATGGTAAGAAACGGCCTCAGCAAGACAAAATTCTGAACCTCAAAATGTTTGGTGGTGGTTTTCTAAGCCACTACACAACGTGTTATATACATGCAGTGGAGTTTTGCCATTGACTTCATTAGAGCAAAGATTTCATCCTTTACTCAAGTGCTAGAGTGCTTCTGATCAGTTGTAGGTTCAAATCTGCTGTTGCCCTGTGATGAGGGGTTGGTTTGGCTGTTATAAAGACACAGGTTATTGTGGATCAAGGGTTTAGTTTTTCAAAACTCTTACATTGGGGGTGTTCAGGACTTTGGTTTAGCTCATCAGAAATCTCTGACTGATTTGCAAAATGTGGACCTAGGTTCAGATAGTCTGACACCCCACCTCCATCCAAAGTTTAGAGATTTTTCATGGCTGGGATTTGGATAGTGACTGACTTTTATTTTGAAAGGATGGTTGAAATATCAGTTCCTCCTTCACTTGCCAGCAACAGGGACCCATGTTCAGAATGCTGTGTTTCCTCACTACAGATGATGGCATCGTAAGCATCTACAGTTCGGCAGCATAGCAGAGCTGCATTGCCTTCATTCCTCGCACTGCTTAGATGCCAGTGTTGTCCCTGACGGTTGCAGCAGGAGCCCAGGCCCCTGAACCCACCTCCGGGTAGGTAAAAAGTTTTGGTTCAACTTTAATTCAAACAAGGTTGGTGGGTGGGATGAAGGAAGAACTCAACCCCTGCTGCCCCCCAAGCATTTCTTTGTGGACTTATTTCCCTCGCACATTGTTAGTTTTGAATATAAGAAGCAATGAGAGTGAGGAAGAAATTTGAGCAGCCTACATCCAGCTTTTTTTTTTTTAATTACATAGCTGGAGTTCAGTACCAGTGTTTTATTTCTCTCTTCTTGCTTCACTAAATCAAGCAGGTGAAATAAAAACACGAAAGACAGGACGGAAGGCAAATATGCAGTTTAGCACCTAGCCAGGAAAGAGAGAGAAGGAGTAAATAAGGAGGAATCAATTACTTATTTTGAGGGTTCACTCAGGCCTGTGCTTTGGGGATCACAGTGATTTGTTTTTGTTGTTGCATTAATTAGCTTTCCATCTCTTCAGCCCATTGTGCACTGCCGTGAAGCTGGGTTCCTGCACTGCAGTGTTAAGACGTGATGATTATCCTTTACTTTGCAAAGATTAGTTATTTCACAGGCTACGTGGACCCATTCTGCAGTTGTCACACTGGGGGTACGTCTACACTATGGGATTATTCCGAATTTACATAAACCGGTTTAACAAAACAGATTGTATAAAATCGAGTGTGCACGGCCACACTAAACATATTAAATCGGTGGTGTGCGTCCACGGTCCGAGGCTAGCGTCGATTTCTGGAGCATTGCACTGTGGGTAGCTATTCCGTAGCTATCCCATAGTTCCCGCAGCCTCCCCCGCCCCTTGGAATTTCCGGGTTGAGATCCCAGTGCCTGATGGGGCAAAAATCATTGTCGCGGGTGGTTCTGGGTAAATGTCGTCAGTCCCTCCTTCCGCTGGGAAAGCAACGGCAGACAAGCATTTCGTGCCTTTTTTCCCTGGACTGCCCTGGCAGATGCCATAGCATGGCAATCATGGAGCCTGTTTAGCCTTTTGTGACTGTCACCGTATGTGTACTAGATGCCGCTCACAGAGGCGATTCAGCAGCACTACACAGCAGCATGCTTTTGCTTTTGCATGATAGCAGAGATGGTTACCAGCCATATTGCACCATCTACCATACCATCAATTGGTAATAAGATGATCATGGCTACCAGTCCTTTTGCACTGCACCATTTGCTGCTGTCATAAGTGCCCCTGGCTGAGATCAGCCAGGGGCGCAAAAGCCAAAATTGGGAATGACTCCCTGAGTCAATCCCTCCTTTTTGGTATCTAAAAATAGAATCAGTCCTGCCTAGAATATGGGCAAGTGTACTAGAGAACCACTGTATCATAGAACCAGAGAGCACAGCTGCTCTGTGTCAGATCCTGCAGAAAGTATGAGCTGTATGCTATTCACAGGAGGTGCTCCTGCAACAACCCCACCTGTTGATTCCGTTCTTCCCCCAGCCTTCCTGGGCTACCATAGCATTGTCCCCCCACTTGTGTGATGAAGTAATAAAGAATGCAGGAATAAGACACACTGACTTGTTAGTGAGAAATGAGTGGAAGGCAGCCTCCAGCTGCTATGATAGTCCAGACAGGACAGTAAGGAGTGTGGAGGAGAGGAGCCCAGCATCCCTCTGCTAGTCCAGGGGCAATTGAATCTTTTCTTTACACATGAAGGGTGGGGGCTGATGGAGCTCAGCCGCCTGTTGCTATGCTGACGATGGTTATCAGCCATACTGTACCATCTACCAGGAAAAATTAGGACCAGGCGCCCTTGATTGACCTTACCGATGCTAGTCAGCATGGTTACCAGTCCTTTTGCACTGCCCCATGTGCCAATAGGCTGATGATGAGGACGGATACCAGTCATATTGCACCATCAGCCACCCATGGCGTGGGGGGAGCAAGGATGTTGGTGTTGAGTGCTGCAGCATCGCGTCTATCTGCAGCATTCAGTAAAGATAGGGTGACATGTAAAAGAGTCAAGAGAGGATTGTTTTCCCTTTCACTTCTGGGGGTGGGTGGGGGGGTGCGTAAATTGCCTAGCTATGCCCTGACCCACCGCGGACACTGTGTTTGACCCTAGAAGCATTTGGAGCTCAGCCAAGAATGCAAATGCTTTTCAGAGACTGCACAAACTGTGGGATAGCTTGAGTCCTCCAGTCCATGAGCGTCCATTTGATTCTTTGGCTTTCCGTTACGCTTGTCATGCAGCAGTGCGTTGAGTCCCTGCTATGGCATCTGTCTGGAGATTTTTTGAAAATGATTTTGAATTTCATCTTCTGTAACGGAGCGCTGATAGAACAGATTTGCCTGCCCTTACAGCGATCACATCCGCATGGTCCATGCGGGAGCTCTTTCTTTATTTTGATTTTTAACTGCATCACCACCCGTGCTGATCGGAGCTCCACGCTGGGCAAACAGGAAATATTCAAAAGTTCGCGGGGCTTTTCCTGTCTACCTGGCCACTGCATCCGAGTTCAGATTGCTGTCCAGAGCAGTCAGTGGTGCACTGTGGGATACCGCCCGGAGGCCAATACCGTCGATCTGCGGCCACACTAACCCTAATCCGATATGGTAATACCGATATTAGTGCTACTTCTCTCGTTAGGGAGGAGTACAGAAACCGGTTTAAAGTGCCCTTTATACCGATATAAAGGGCCTCTCAGTGTGGACGGGTGTGGCATTAAATCGGTTTTACGCTCCTAAAACCGGTTTAAACGCCTAGTGTAGACCAGGCCTAACTCTCTCTCCTGTGTATTGTTTTAATCCTCTGCTCCCTTCTGCAGAGCTCAGTTCTGCCACAGGGCAGTTAGTGAGTGTGCGTATGCGTCCTGCTCTGACTTCACTACTCTTTGAGCTCCGACTGCGGGACGCCAATCTCCCTAAACAACAGTAGGGACTATAGTCCCGTTTGGAGCACAGAAAGGCACACATTTTAGAGACTGTTATCACTTGGTCTGCTGTAGTTTTTCTGTCATCATGATCTGGGAGGAGGCCTCCAGCTGCTCAACAGTAAACTCCTCTGGCTAGTTAAAGGACAGCATCAGTGAGTTTCAGAAGGAGTCTAATCCATTCCTCCACAGCTGGCAATATGATTACTGGGATATGAGACCTTGGAGGTAGTGAGGCCTCAAGGAAATTGGGGAGGGACTCTTCTTGGTGGTTTGAATAATAGTTTTCATGAACAAATTAGGGCTGATGGAGTCTCACAAGGTGTTTGTAGTGAGGGTGCCATCCAGTATTCAGCGCTCAGAACACAGTAGTCTCTATGTAGGATCATCCAGCTCACATGACCTGGTTTCTGTTCCCTGATTGGATGACCTAGCTTTTATAAACAGAGCAGAGCCTGAAAAGACCACTATGTTATCACTTCCCTCAGAGTGGAAGCATGACAGACAGACATAGAGAATGCTAAGACATTTTAAATTTTCTCTAGTGAAAAGGGGGACAGGAGAGAGCATGAGATCTGGCTATGTACATAGCTAATTTCAAAACAGTAGGGTGGGAGAGACAGACTATGAGCCAGATTCATTGGCTATTCAGCAGACTTTAAATTCACTTTGCTCCTGTTCTAGTCACATAAAATAATTGCTGTGGGCCCATCCTTCCTAACTGGTACTGCTATTTCTTGCCTATTCTGCCCTTCGCCCCATCCAACCATACTCCATGACATTAACAGCAGCAACACTATAACACCTCCTCCCTCCCAGCAGCCCTCATCCATAGTGCTGATACACTACAGTGATGAAGGCTGTAGGTGGGATACAGACCCTCTTAAGAGAGCTAGGCTAATGCAAAGGAACCATAGGGCAGGCACAATCCCCATCCTGCGAAAAACCCTGGGGACAGTCCTGGGAGGTCCCATGGGTGGGATGAAGGATGTAGGGTGTGGCTGGAGTGTTCTTATGCCCAGCAATTTATGCCTTTCCAGTGACCCATAGTGCCATTACAGTAAGGATGCAGTTTAGGTTAGCCCTCAGAGCTGAGCTAACCTTGAATGGAGAACACACAGCAGTTCCACCAGCCCAAGGATGAATGTAGCCCTGAAAGGTGATATAGATCAGATGACACTGCAGGAACTATAGATAGATAGATAGATAGATAGATATAATAATGATCCTATGTCACATATAGAGGTGATCCCATAGGGAAGTTGTTCCTGCTCTTTGATTCCCCCCTTCTCTCTACCCCCGGGTTCAGCATCTGACCACTGTACTGACACCTTGCTGCAGACTCAGGAGCTGGAACAAGTGCATCTCCAGGCATGAGACCTTTCTGCTGTTTGAGCATCACCCCTCACCTTTGGTCACATCAATAGAGCCACTTGCAGAGCAAGGTAGTATTCACTGTGAGCAAGGGTGGCCAAATGTCTCTTTCATTGGCTTTCTCACTCGTCCTGCCTCTTGACAGCCTCACTCCCACACGTACACAGCCAGCATATGCACTTCCTGAAAATACAGGACCGCAAATCTGAAACTGACCAAAAGAAATATTTTACTCCATGACTTTTAATTTAATTCAATGGAATTATAGACCATGGACAGTCATTGAAATAAATAGGCATTTTTAAAAAGCATTTTTGTGTTGCTTTGGAGCATGAAATACAGACTGTTTCTGCATGTCAGGTCATTTGACCAGAGGGACAAATGGTCTTTTTTCAGTGTGGTGATTCCTATTAGTCTATGTACTAGAAGAAGAACAGGAGATTTAAGCTTACATGGGAGTGAACTAAAGGAAGCTCAGTGAGGATGATCTTTTTGCTTCTATGGTACTTTCCCTCTGACTGTGTCAGAGTGCTTTTAAAAACTTTTATTCAATACCCCATGAGATAGGGGACTTTAGTATCCCCATCAGTAATGATGGGGGCAGAGGGAACTGAACCACAGCAAAAAATAAGATACTTATGTTAAGTCACAAACGGCAGCACCAGGACTAGAATCCAGATCTCCTGTCCCCCCTCCAATGCTCTGCCTTCCTTGTGGAGCTTTATTTATATTTGCCAGTGTCAGCTGGAATGGAAGGAGAACTAAAAGGGAGGAACGTATCTACCTGAAAACAGGTTAGCCAGGCTAAATACCATGCATTTGAGAGGTCTGATCCAACTTGGGACTGACCCTTAATCCCCCACTTCCTATCTTAGAATTCCTCTCCCCACATGTGAGCCCCTTTATCCTTGACTCCTCCTTCCTTTGACAGGACATACAATAGCCAGGCCTGTATAAATCAAAGCCTTGAATCAGGAGAGTTAGAATAGATTGGAAGTGCCAGTTCCTCAGGAAAGAAACAAGACTGACGGAGATCGGAAGAGTGATTGCAGCTTCGTTACAGGGGCCATTGTGCCATTGAAACAGGTTATTGCCTATCACAAGCTGTTTTTATTTTCCAGCTCCCAAGAGATGCAGGGCTTGGCCTGAAATAAAAGTGATCTATCCCTGTTTTGTACATCTCATGCCTCTTCCTCTATTCAGTGCTTATGGATACTTACAGGGGCAAAATGATATTTCAGCTGAAAAATGTGTCTCAGTTATAAGGAAGGATGGGAAGGGGAGGATGAAGTCACACTGCTGTGTGACTGTAACAGGACTAACTTAATCACATACAAGTCTAAAGCCAGGCACTAACTCAGACCATGAAGAGAGGCTCCTGCAGCGTACTCTTAGTGGAAACGTGCCCCTTTATTTGGACCACATTTGGATTCAGTCACCAAATCCTAGAGCTGGTCAAAATATCTGAATGTTGAGCTTCCAATTAAAGTTTTCAGTCAAAATTCAATTCATGATGAAAAAAATCTGCCCCCAATTTTTTTTTTGACCATCAAAAAACTTGAACATGTTTTTTTTTGTTTTTTTTTGACATTCCAAAATTTCAATAAACCAATAGATAATTTCAAAAAGCAACTGATCCTTCCATTGAATCCCAGAGCAAAAGGGGAGCAGAGAAGGAATTGTAATTCCCTGATTCACAGTTCTCCCAGGGCAATACCCACCCCTACATGCTGCCCATAATCTGGGCTAGAAGAAGACCAGTGTAGTGCTAAAGAATCTTTCTGGGGCAGGAACCTCATCTTGTCTTTATATTGTCTGTAAGGCACCCACCACACTGTTGCTCCTATATTAACACCTGTTGGACCTGTTACTGTTCGAGTGAGTACAGCTTACGTGTGTAGGACTTGATGAATGCTGTGTAACTACAGTGTGCAATTCCAATCAGTCTCTGCAGACTCCTTTGAATCACATTTGGTCATAAAATCTAGCAGTACTTTCCATGTAACTTGCACTTTGGTTCAGAGGCATGTACTGTGTGCACTCTGTAAATAATGATATCAGGTTACATTTTTTGTGTTGCTAACCGTCTTTGATGCTACCTCAGTGCCCTTAGTCCTAATTCCGGTGGGTAGTTTTTCCTTGTAGCCAGAATCTGCATGATCACTCACACAGGTAGGCCCATTGACACCAGTGGGATTACTCACATGAGTAAAGTCTATTAGTTAAAGGAAAGGTTGCAGAACTGGATTCCTTAATTGGACATAACATGTCAAGGAGTTAGCTCCTATTATTTGGCAGAAATCTCCAAGCACTGGCAAGACGGTAAAGGTCTAATTGTCATTTTGTATTTTACAGTGATATAGATGAAACGCAAATGACAAGGCAGTTGAAGTTGCCATTACTCTTTTAAAAATAAAGTGTGTGTAATGTGTGTACTGAAATCTCTAATCGGTTCCCTGGCATTCAGGAACAAATCACTATACAAATTAATAATGAAGAGTATGGGCCAGATTCTCAATTGTGTGCATCAGGGTAGCTCTACTGAAGTTAATGGAGCTCAGCTGATTTTACACCAGCTGAGCTTCCTCCCTCCTCCCGCCCTAATTAACTAAAACAGTTTTTCAACCCAGCTCACTCCGAGTATGCTGCTAGCCTTTCAGATGAAAACATTCCTGTGTACACTCTATCTTGGAACAGCTCATTCAGGAAAATTGACTCATTTTGCTACTGATCTCCATCAGCATGTTGTTGCCTTAGTAGAATGTAGCAGTGAATGGATTAATTAGCTTGAATGCATTGATCTACATTTAAAAAATCCAGGGACTGTACTGGGCTTCTTTACATAAAACAATTTGTGTTGTGGTTTTGCTTTGTTCACATACTTGGGAAGTGAAGTAGCACTCGTGATCAAACGTCATTTATTAAATGGGACAACATTCATAAAATCTTAATGTTTTTCAAGACATAGTCTGGAACTAGTATGTACCATTGTCTCAGTCTGTCTTCCTGTTCCTTTGTCATTTTCGTTCCACTCCCTAATTCACTTATAAGAGTGGGAGTTATTGCATCACTTACAAAGATCTCCTAATTTCAGTTTCAGGTCTAAATTCACTTCTTTAAATTATGTGGCTCTTTCTTCCCTATTTTAATTCAATAGCTGTAATACATAATCATTGTTACGAATATTCATCACCATCACCACTCCCATAATCACACTGGTCATTGGGGCACCATCACTGATGAGCAATCAACCAATTGTCTCCACCCCTGATAATTGTGTGTCAATGCTTGAGTCTCCATGAAGTCCATTCCTATCCACTCTTTTATGTTGTCAATCCATCTTTTCTTCTGTCTACCTCTTCTTCTCTTCTCCTGTACTGTCCCTTAGAAGATGTTTTCGGATAGTCCAGATGATCTTGTTACATGGCTGTACCACTTCAGCTTGCACTTTTTCACGGTCGCCAGGAGATCTTCATATGACCCAGCGCATTGGGTGATGATGTTGTGGACCTCTTCATGAGTGACATGGTCAAAGTAGAAGATGCCCATGATTTTATGGAAGTATCTCATCTCTGCTACCTGTATATTCTGTTCAAATTCTGCCGTAAGGGTCCATGTCTCGCACGTATACAAAAAAATGGAGATGACCAGTGCGTGCAGCAGTTTCAGTTTGGATTCCAGGGAGATGTTCTTGTTCCTCCAAATTGGCTTTAGCTTTGCCACTGTTGCTGTTGTTTGCGCAGTTCTTACCAGAATTTCTGCCTTTGATCCTTCGTCAGTGATTGCCCCCAAATACTTGAACTGTTTCACTGTCTCCAGCTCTTGTCCACTGGCAGTGATAAGTGAGGTGATTCTGTCACTATTGAATATTATGTACATTTTTATTAAACTATTGCACATAACAAATCAGAATTAAAATAAAGTGCAGCAACATGACTAGCTTCTTCCAGATAAACTCTCTTAAAGTTAATGACAGATAATACATAACATCAGAGAGAGAGATAAATTAAACACCCTGGGCTGGGGAAAAATTATATATTTTCAGCTGTAATCTGAAAAGTGATGGATGCTAAATGAATTCCAGAGATGTAGGCAGGTTATTATTTTATCTTGTCAAAAAAATTCTATCAAAACTCTTCCAATGAAAAATTTGGTTTTCTATTAAATGAAATTTTTCACAGAAAGTGTCTGCTTTCCTTGGAAATTTTTCAATTTATTTTTTTACTCAGAATATCAAAAATCAAAACTTTTTGGCCAACCTTCCCGAACGTTGGGATTTTCAAGTTTTCCTTTTTTTCCCCAGCAAAAAGTCAAAATTTTCTGCTGAAATATTAATCAAAATTTTCCCTGGGGCAGAGGAAGAATTTCACTTTCTATCCAGTGACTACACATGACAAGAGTTGCATAAGAGCAGGCTCTCACATTAACAGTGGCCAGATTGGGTGAATGGAGAAAGAAGAGACCAATGCTAGGTTAGTGAAGGGAAAGGGGAGAAAAGTAAAGACAGATAATGTTTGAGAGATAGTAGTTGGGGGAGGAGATGTATTTGTTATTACTGAAATATATCCTGAAAAAAGACTTTGGGTCAAAATGTTGACATTTTGCTGAATAAAATTAAAGTTAAATAATTCTTAATGGATAAGGCTAAGTCTACACTTGGGGGGGGGGGGGTTCGACCTAAGATACGCGACTTCAGCTATGCGAATAGCATAGCTGAAGTCAGCGTATCTTAGGTCGATTTACCTGGCCATGAGGACGGCGGCGAATCGACCGCTGCCGCTCCCCCATCGACTCCATTTCCGCCTCTTGCCGCGGTGGAGTTTCGGAGTCGACGGTGGAGCGATCAGGGATCGATTTTATCACGTCTACACTAGATGCGATAAATCGATCCCCAATAGATTGATCACTACCCGCCGATCCAGTGGGTAGTGTAGACATACCCTTAGTCTACATTTGGAGTGCCTTACACTTTACCATATGGTAGGTAACTTTCCCTGTTGATATGGCCAATATAGGAATTCCTCAAGTAGATTAGAACTATTCATTACAAACTGAGGCTTTGATTCTGTGAACATCTAAGCACATGTTTAACTTTGAAACATGAGTATCCCCCTTGGCTTCAGTGGGACTATTCACATGTTCTAGTTAAGCTTGTGTGTGTAAATTGGGGCAATCTTTTTTTGTTTTTGTTTTTGTTTTGTTTTTTGTTGAATCACTTGCAATTTGATTTCAAAGAAAATGAGTTTATTTATCAAACATATATACTTGCTGAATAATTTGGATCAATAGGGGCTGTTCATTGCATGTTTTTTTTTTTTTTTTACTAATTGTGATTCATATTGTGTGGTTGATCCACTTCCATAGGTTACTTGGGACTACTAGAGCAGGAGTGGGCAAACTTTTTGGCCTGAGGGCCGCATCGGGTTTCTTAAATTGTATGGAGGGCCGGTTAGGGGAGGGGATCATGGCCCGGCCCCCACCTCCTATCTGCCCCCACCCCGGGACTCCTGCCGCATCCAACCCCCCTGTTCCCTGATGGCCGCTCTGGACCCATGCCCCATCCACACACACCCACTCCCTGTCCCCTGACCACCCCTGGACTCCCCGCTGCCTCATCCAACCCCTCCTCTCATTCCTGATGGCCCTTCTCCCTGTCCCCTGACCACCCCTGGACTCCCTGCCGCCCCATCCAACCCCCACTCCTTCCTGACTGCCCCCTGGGACTCCTGCCCCCATTCAGCTCCCTGTTACCCTCCCAACCACCCTGACCCTTATCCACACCCCCACCCCCTGCCCACCATCCCAAACTCCCCTGCCCTCTATCCAACCCTCCCTGCTCCCTTCCCCCTTACTGCACTGCCTGGAGCACGGGTGACTGGCGGCACTACAGCAGTGCCAAGCAGCTGGAGCCAGGCCACGCTGCCGCCACCACACAGCACAGAGACCGAGTCAGGCCGGACTCTGCAGCTGCGCTGGCCCAGGAGCTCACAGCCCCACTGCCCAGAGCATGGCACCAGCGGCGGAGCAAGCGAGCTGAGGCTGCGGGGGAGGGGGGACAGCAGGGGAGGGACCGGGTCAGGGGTCTAGCCTCCTGGGCCAGGAGCTCAGGGGCCAAGTAAGATGGTCCCGTGGGCCGGATGTGGCCTGCAGGCCATAGTTTTCCCACCCCTGTACTAGAGTGAGGCCTTCATTCAGAAAAGTATCCCTATTCAGGACAGGGTAAATCCCACTGAAGTCAAAGCATGTGCTCAGGGCCGCCCAGAGGATTCCGGGGGCCCGGGGTCTTCGGCGGCGGGGGGCCCTTCCATTCCGGGACCCGCCGCCAAAGTGCCCCGAAGACCCGCGGCGGGAGCCCCCCGCCGCCGAATTACCGCCGAAGCGGGACCCGTCGCCGAAGCGCAGCCCGGTCTTCAGCGGTAATTCGGTGGCAGGGGGGGGTCCCCGCCGCGGGCCTTCGGAGCACTTAGGCGGCGGGTCCCGGAACAGAAGGGGCCCCCTGCCGCCGAAGACCGGGCTGCGCTTCGGCGGCGGCGGCGGGTCCCGCTTCCCACCCCCGGCCCGGCCCGGGTCCGGCCCCGGCGGGTCCCGCTTCCCACCCCCGGCCCGGCGGGTCCCGCTTCCCGGCCTCGGCCTCTTACCTGAGCGCGTCTCCGGCGGGGCCTGAGCTTCGTCCCGCTCAGAGCCGCGTGGTGAGGGGGCAGGGCTGTGAGCTCCACGCCGAGCGGAGGCAGCTGCCCCGCCCCCTCCCCACGCCGATAGGAGCGGGGCGGGGCTCAGGGGCTCGGCCGGAGACTCGGCGCTTCAGGCGCCGAGGCTCCAGGAGAGGGGCAGAGGCAGGAGCCTCCGCTCTTCTCTTGGGGGCCCCTGCGGAGCCCGGGGCCTGGGGCAAATTGCCCCCTTTGCCCCCCCCTCTGGGCGGCCCTGCATGTGCTTAAGTACTGTCCTGAATTGGGACCTGACTGAGTGAAATATTTTGAACTTGGGAATAATGAGGAACAAATAGCAAATCATAGAGTTCAGGTCTGAATTTTCAGACAAGTGATCACCTGTGCTAAGATTAGTGAAAATCTTGGGATTTGCAAGTGTTTATGCAAATACCTGGCACATGTTGAAATGATGAATAATATGACACCATGAATCAGCATGACCTAAGCGGAGTCTGCACATTTGCTTGTAAAAAATATTAATGAGTCTTGGTTTTATTGTGTTTGAGTACTTTATTTGTGCTGGTCCTGAGCCCCAACACCTCTAGGTTTGTCAGTTCATAGCCCCGCACCTCTGGGCTCCCAGCCACCAGCCACTGCTCTCCGGCTGCCTAGCTGTGCAGGCAGCACCATCAGCAGCAGCAACGCAGAAGTAAGGGTAACAATACCATACCATGATTGTCCTCGGTAATGACAATAATATCATCACGCATTCAAAGTCATAAGTTTAAAATTTAAAATTAAATCATTGCTTGATCCCCAGCACCTCTTTCATTACAAATTAAGCAGCAGTGTTTAACTATTCTACCAGCTCTAGAACAAACCCATAATGTAGAGGGAACAGATGGGGGCAGGAGGGAAGAAAGAGTCTAAAAACATCTATCCTTCCTGAAGAAATAACTCAATCTCAAGGTCTATTTCTCTGGCTGCAGCTGAAAGAAAATCATTACAGGGTCCTGGGGAGGTCATACATATAATATATAATCTTACGCCCACACAAAAGCAATCCAACTTGCTCTGTTTTTCATCTTGGCCTCAGGCCAGCGAAATATTCCTTTATAAAACTGACAAGATCAGTCTTTGTGCCCACTCACTCAGAGCCAAAATGAGTGACTGACGCCTCCTCTTTGTTGTTTTGTATGTATCATCTTGAGGGGGAGGAAAGGTGTTTCCTGATATCCTGAACGTATTGAGTCTAATCTAATTAAAATGGAAAGAAGGAACCAAGAAACTGCAGCAACGCTGCCAATGCATCCGTGAGTCTGGTGATGGCAACACACATGACTCCAGCAGCCTGCACAAATTTTCTTAGAGGAATACATTAGCAATGACACCACTCTGTTGCTTGGTTCAGACTCTGTCTCTCCCTTTTCAGTCCAGTTTGGTTCTGAAGTCTGTCTCCTCAGCTCGACATCTTGTTTCCTCTTCTGGTTTTGTTTTAAGCTGTCGTGTATGTTTAGCAGTGCCAGAGGTTATCTTTGTTCCAGTTTGTTACTATTTGCCCATCTTTCTTCGGGTGCTTTTATATTTGTTGCTTTTCCTTTTCTTCTTTATTTTTTCTAGAGCTTTGACTTTTTATATATTTCTCTCCCCTCTCTCTCTTCCCTTTCTTCTCCATTTTGCTGCCCATTTTTTTGTTTCCCATAGATGCGGATCACCAGCTGTGGTACTGGTAAGCTCATCACCAGCTGGGGTGAGTTTATATGCAATGTTGCTGAAGAGAGTGGAATGAGGGGCAGAAGGTGGCTCTGTGCCAACTTTCTGCTCTGCCAATTCTAGGCCGGCCAAAGGCCAAAATGGCCCCCGGGGTAACGTAGAGCAGCTGCAAGCTGGCAGAAAGTAGCTGGAGATAGGGCCACAAACCTGGCCCTTGATTTTTATTTCACTCATTTTCTTTTTGTTTCTTTATAGTTAAAAATAAGTTTGAAATTTGCCTTCATTTCCTGTCTTTCCATTTACGTCCCCTCACCAATCTGCTACAGTCCCTCTGCGCTGGCTGCCTGTGATGGCTGAAGCAAAGCCACGCTGGCTGAGACAGATTCTTGCTACTTGGGAGGCCCTGGCACTGCACCCACACTCCTCACATAGTATTTCCTGGCATAATTTGCACGAAGGTGCTGATTCAAAGCCCATTAAAGTCAGTGGAAAATATCGCATTGACCTGAATGGGCTCAGGCTCAGAGTGCACATGTGCAGTGGTGGTTCTGCTATTCGGGCCACCTCACTGAACCTCGCTGAAATTTGTATTGGCTCATTCAGAAACATGTGGACATAGATTTATCTTTGATTTAGTCTGGCTTCAGCCCACTTCCACGCACTGCTCACGGCCATTGATTTAACATCTCTACAAGTTCAGCTTCTGAAGGAGATATGATTTCCAGGCATCTCCTCCATTTTCCTCAAGCCTGTCGTGCATACTCCACAAGGTGTGTCCAAAGCTGCAGCAATATCAGGATTTCTTGATGGCTGCCTGCATTCCACTGGACAGCTTGGCAGCCATAGCAGAGGACTAAGGAACTTTTTCCAAAGGTATCCTAAATTAATCAGCACATGATCAGTCAAGAAGGGTCACAGTGCCCCTCACAGAAATGCTGGTGCTCTCTCTCTTACACACCATATTATTGCAGAGAATTCCTTTTCTTCTAAAATGTTTGAGCCCAGTGTATTTCCATGTCAGATGAAGGCATGTTCCCTCTTGCCTCTAAACTGCCTGTATTCATTACTTTCATATGTTGGTGACTAGAAGAGAAACCCTGGGCTAACTGCTTTGGACCAATGAATGGAGAGACTTTTTGCCTTGGATGGCTCAGAGTTTGCAGTCTGCTGGCACTAAGGAAGCTAATGGACAATAATCTCCCACAGGAGTGGTTCCATGAGCAGACAGTGAAATCTTTGCCGGGCTGCAGCAATGGGGAACACTTCTCAAAGGAAAGGCCGCTCTGAAAATAGGGCATACTTCAGTTCCAACCTGCAGAGTTATCTGCTGTATTATTAATGCTTTTTGTCAGCAGAGACACACCCTTATATCCAAACACAGTTGGGTCAGAGGTAGTCTTCCAAGATATTCTGAAATATGTCACTAGTACAGTTGGGTGTGAAGGGGGTTTTCAGTTTGTGGGAAATTGTAAAATTTCAATTTTTTTCCATTCTGAAATGGAATGAAAAAAAATTGAAATTACCTGTGAAATTAAATTTAAAAAATAATTTGGGGTTGATTAAAACATTTTATTTAAATAAAATCAAAACATTTATTCCAAATTGGACATTTTAAAACTTATTATATATGAGAATTTAATTTCAAAAAGTCATTTAGAAACCAAAAAATCAAAATGATCCATTCTGAAAATGTCCAACTGAGATGCTTTGATATTATTGAAACATTTAGTGTTGGTTTTTTTCAGACAAAATTTCATCAAAATTAGACATGTCTTTCAAAACATCTTGATTTCCATTAAAACAGTAGTTTTTATTTTAAAAAAAATGAAAATTTCCAACCAGCTTTAGTCACTAGATCATTCACTCCATTGACTGGGGAATTAAAATAATTCAAAAGTTAATTGTGGTGCAGAGGGCCATACAAGCACGCAAACAGGTAAACAGGGCTAGACTATCACTCAGTAGAATTACTTTATGATATGATATGATACTGCATGTTGCGTGCTATGTGGAATTACTGTGACATATCATGTTCTTGATTATCATATTCCAGAGAGTGAATAGTAATCCAGCAGTTGTTTGGATCACTAGGTAGCTAGCCCCTTTCTTTGAAGAGCCTGCTAACCCAGGCTATTACTTTGGATATGTCTATACTACCCGCCAGCTTGGCGGGCAGCAATCGATTCAGCAGGGGTCGATTTATTGTGTCTAGTCTAGATGCGATAAATCGACCTCTGAGTGCTCTCCCATTGACTCCTATACTCCATCGCTGCGAGAGGCACAGGCAGAGTCGATGGGGGAGCGTCAGCAGTCAACTCCCTGCAGTGAAGACACTGTGGTGAGTAGATCTAAGTACATCGACTTCAGCTACATTATTCACGTAACTGAAGTTGAGTAACTTAGATCTGTTTTCCCCCCCCCACACCCACACCCTAGTGTAGACCAGGCCTTTGTTTGTTTTGCTATCCAGGCCTTACTTGCTTTCTGACCTGATGCTAAGTCTCTCATTGTACTGTCTAAATCTCTGCAATGTGGTACTTGTAGGAATTGGTATTACAATGACAGACACGTTGAAACACTGCTTTCGGCATTATGTTGTTGTACAGCAAGTTTAATTCCCTTCCGAGATACTCAGTGATCTCCCAGAGAATGTCATAACATGTCCCACACTATTGAACACTGTTGGCAGTGACCATGTGATATACAATGCCATGGAGTGAAAACTTAGCTCAAAACACCCATGTCCTGAGTGAGCTTGAAGTAACCAAAAAGAAACCAGAATTTCTGTTTGCTTAATTGGGGGGGAAAAATGTCAGCTTAATAATGTTTGAGGAGAACCACTATTTTCTGAGGTCTAAAATAAATTGCTCCTGCTTTTGGCTTGTTTTTTAGTTCCTTTTGCTTTTGTCAAGCAACATTTAATGTAATTTCATAAATAACCCTAGACACTCTTTTTAATGTCTTGTGACAAAGTTCCTCTTCTGCCTTGGTGGGTCCTGTGCTTTTTGGCGGATTTGCTCACCTCAGAGGTTCACGGCAGCCCTCAGTTTGGCCGTTTCTGCTAGAGGCTCAAACCTGCTCTTCACTCAGCTAACCTCATTACTGGCCAGCATGGGGAACATGGAGAACAATCCCCACAGTCTGTGTCCCATTAGTGGGTCAGAGACAGACCAGATCCCTTTCCAAATTAGACCTTCCCTTCTGGTGTTGCTCACAGATGAGGTCAGCTCCTCCTGTGTCCGATCAGGAGATGGGGGAACCCAGTCCCGTCCTTTACACCAGGTTCCAGCCCAGGGCTCTGTGGATTGCAGCTGTCTACAGTGTTTCCTGTATCAGCTGCATGACAGCTACAACTCCCTGAGCTACTTCCCATGGCCTCCCCCTAGTACCTTCTTTATCCTCACCACAGGACCTTCCCCCTGAAGCCTGATTACACTTGTACTCCTCAGTCCTCCAGCAGCATGCCTTCTCACTCCTTGCATGCCCTCCACTAACTGATGGGAGGTCCTTTAAACCAGGTGTCCTGATTAGTCTGCCTGCCATAACTGATTCTAGTATGTTCTTAATTGGCTCCAGGTGTCTTAATTAGCTTGCCTGTCTTAATTGGTTGTAGCAGGTTCCTCCTGATTGCTCTAGCACGGCCCCTGCTCTGGTCACTCAGGGAACAGAAAACTACTCATCCAGTGACCAGTATATTTGCCTTCTACCAGACTCCTGTACCCCACTGGTCTGGGTCTGTCACAGTCTGTTTATTCTCTATCCATCTGGCTGTTGATCTTTCCCTCAAGTTTTTAGGGAAGGTCATTACAAAGTAGATTAAAAACAGATTTGCAATCAATATCCAATCAGTATTGCATTGCAGTACCCAAAATGTGAATACATGGCTAGAGCATTTCTTTTAATGCAATTTGTCTTTTATGTAAATTTTATCTTTGCCCCCTAGTTCTGTTGCTGTCACTTATGATATAATTAATGGGTAAAGGATTTTGCCATTCTACACATCCATGTTTAACTAACAGTAATGTTACATGAGTCACAGTAAATGTCTGTGCCTCTGTTGGATCAGGGCCGCCCAGAGAATTCCGGGGGCCCGGGGTCTTCGGCGGCGGGGGGCCCTTCCGTTCCGGGACCCGCCGCCGAAGTGCCCCGAAGACCCGCGGCGGGAGCCATTACAGAACCAGTTTCTCCTCCCTTGGTTTTCACACTTCAACTGCTAGAACAGGGCCTCATCCTCCCTGATTGATCTAACCTCGTTATCTCTCGCTTGCTTCTTGCTTGCTTATATATACCTGCCCCAGGAAATTTCCACCACTTGCATCCGAAGAAGTGGGTATTCACCCACGAAAGCTCATGCTGCAAAACGTCTGTTAGTCTATAAGGTGCCACAGGATTCTTTGCTGATTTTTCAAAGTGTGATGTGGCTATCATGAATCTAAAGCCTGGCTATTCGGCAAATGAATTGACTTGTGCTATCCCTACGATCCTTCCATACAAGGATTCAGATGTCTAGTTCCTTTTGCTAAACAGGGTGACATTCCATGTGCAGAGTGTTGCATGAGTAGATTGGCGTCTCACATGACAATGATAATACTGACCTCCTTTATTAAGTACTTTGAGATCTACAGATGAAAAGTGCCATATAAGAGCTAGACATTATTTTATTTTATTAAGGGGCAGGTTGAGACAGCAGAGCTGCACAACTAATATGTTACGCCTTTTTTGAAAATGTCCTGGCCACATGCTCCTCCCACCCACATTCAGCACTAAACACGCCATAATTGTCAGAGCACAGACTTGTCACAGGAGGGAGTTATCAAGAGCAACCTCCTCACCAGATGATTTATTTTTAATACATATTGGTTTGTTGGTGCATGCCCTTTTCAAAAGGAGGTCTTATATAAGCTCACGAAAGAAATGATCAAATCTGGATCTAGGGCAAGTCTGTATCCCAGCTATGGCCAGGTAGTCTCCTCTTTGTAATTGAACTGCCCCGGTTGATGAAGTCTCAGAGCTCCCTTGTAGGAGAATATCACCCTAGTACCATCTAAAAATATTGCTCCAGACAAAAGAAACATTTGGTTGCTTTTTACAATACCTATTGCATAGCTATATGCAATTATTTTGCAATTATGTGATAAGCAATTATTAGACATGCTGATGTCCTTAGCCAATCATTCCAGTGCTAATCAGTTCATTTCATCCCTGGCTTTTTCTCTGATTTTTCCCTGAGGTGAGCAAATAGTTGTATGGCTTATAAGGTGCTTATAATGAGAAGGGGGAAATTTCTTTTGTTTTCAGTTTTGGTTTTAAGTATTTGACTGAGCAGGTTATTTTGCAACATGGAGTGTGCATGGTGAGGTTATTGGGTAATGCCAGCATCAGCCTTGAAATGAATAATTCCATCGTATTCTCTGTCCCTTTTAAGGCTTTAGATTAATGTTGGCCCTTACTGGTCTTCAGGCAAGTTCTGGCCCTTATAGAAATCATTTCATTTTTTGACAGACTGCAAAAAGGATGTGATTCAACACAGTGAAAAGCCCTCCAGTTAGAGTACCCAACAGTGAGTACTCATTAGTTCAATAGTACAGAGGGTGTCGATACGTACAATAGATTCTGGCTGGCCTTGTGCTGTAGACAGAAATCTTACATCAAAAGTACCCACCATGGGGGAAACCCTGGCACACACTGAAGTCATGGGAGATTTGCCTTTGACTGCGTGAGGCCAGGATTTCACCCCACAAGCTTGTGGATGCCAAGTACTTAACAATAGCTTTCTTCAGACTAAAAAAGGATGAACCACTGCAGGATATCAGATCCTCTTTCCCTTTAAAAGACTAAGCAGCCTGGATAGCCCATAAGTATTTGACTGTCTTAGGGTGAAAACCTGGCCTCACTGAAGTCAGCGAGAGTCTTGCCACAGACTTCAACGAAGTCAGGATTTCACCCCTAGTGTTCCAGATTAAAACATGCTCATCTCTCCTCTGGCTTATCCTTTGATTTACTACCTTTAACAGACATGAAATTCCTCAGACTTGGCAGAACCTACTTTTAATACAAGTAACTTTCATGCTAAGTGCCACTGCTGTCAGTGCTGTGAAGATTAAATTACACTTTCAACACAACTCCCATCTTACACATATGGAAATCCCTCATATCACTAGGAAAAACTAAATTGAATTCTTCACAGGAGTACCATAGGGAAATGCATGATTTTCAGAGCTTCTGGGAAATACCACAACCCACTTTAATTGGAGCGAATGGTGCTCAGCACTTTTGAAGATCAGGCCTATTAGGCGAAAAATAATACATCAGACATCAGGAATGTTTAATATAAGTTCTGGGCTGGTAATGATAATGGTCTTACTTTTACATGTCACCTTTCATCTACATGCAATCATAAAATACAGTACTAATTGACTGTACAATCTTATGCTTCACCCACCACTGAAATACAGCTGCTTCTGGAGTGAAGCATTTCAGAATGCACAACACTACATATCAGCTGAGGGTAGGAATGAAGAATACTGTATCTAATTGTAACTGCAGGAAAAATCTAGGACAGAAGAATGTAATTACCCAACATAGAATAGTTGCAACATATCTGATCTCCCAAGCAGGGCTGGCTCCAGGCACCAGCATTCCAAGCAGGTGCTTGGGGCGGCAATCTGCAAGGGGTGGCAGTCCATGTGTTTTTGCCCCCACGCAGCGTGCCGAATTGCCACTGCAGACAGCGAGGGCAGTCCATGTGCCGTTAGGGCGGCATGCACATTTCCGCGGCGGCGGCAATTCAGCGGCAGCTTCTATGTTCAGCTGTCCGCGGCGGCGCAGCTTCTGTCTTCTGGCTGAAGACAGAAGCTGCCGCCGAATTGCTGTCACTGTGGAAACGCGCATGCTGTCCTAATGGCACACGGACTGCCCCCGCTGTCCATGGCGGCAATTTGGCGCCCTGTTTGGGGCGGTGAAAACAGTAGAGCTGGCCCTGCTCCCAAGGCCAGCATGTTCACTTCCTAGAAAAGAAGAGGTCCTTTAAGCCATTCATATTTGTTCACAGTATCATTTGTGGGCTATGGAGGCAGCTTTATCTGGCCCTTACTAGTTGAAATGAGAGATACCATAACAGTGGTCTTTAAGGGAACCAGGAAGGAAGAAAAGAGAATAAATTGATAAAAGTAATTTCTTTTACACATAATTAGCCTGTGGACCTCATTGCCACAAAATATCATTGAGGCCAAAACTTCTGCAGGATTCCCAAAAAGATTGGACATTTATATGAACAATGAGAACATGCAGTTACAACAGTAAATATTAACTCCCTTCCCCAAGTTAACAAACATACTTCAAGGGTTTGGGAAGGGATATGAACTCTCCTAGTTCAGGGAAAAATCCAACCTCTGTCAAGCAGGAGGGTGGAGGAATTTTCCTTGGGGGCAAACTATCTCATGACTCCCTGCAGTGAGTTTTTGACCCCTCCTCTGAAATAGCTGGTGCTGCCCAGTGTTGGAGGCAGGGGATGTATGTCTCATCCTGTGCAATGGGGAAGCCTGGAGAAATCCCCCCTGCCACCCTCTCAAGATATTTAACATAAGTTGAAGGAAGGCTAAACTCAGAGCTTTCCATCTATATCCCATCTCTGAAGAAGCGATCGTTCTAGGCTTTCATTGATGAGTCTAGCTCAGTGGTTCTCAAACTTTTGTACTGGTGACCCCTGTCAAATAGCAAGCCTCTGAGTGCGACACCCCCCCTTACAAATTAAAAACACCTTTTTTATATATTTAACACCATTATAAATGCTGGATGCAAAGTGGGTTTGGAGTGGAGGCTGACAGCTCACGACCCCCCATGTAATAACCTCGTGACCCCCTGAGGGGTCCTGACCCCCAGTTTGAGAACCCCTGGTCTAGCTCTTTGTGCTGTAGTCACCAGTCAGAAAATTCTGAACAAACTTTTTCTGATGCTGCATATGAGGCTAATCTACTAAAGTAGTGACAAGACCATCAGTGAAAGTATGGTAACTTAATGCAACATAAATTACCTTTTTTCAGTGATATGGTATCTTACTGCCAATCTCACTACAGCATATTTGAAGTATTAGTTTACAGTTCCTCAGGGGTTGGGGAGGAGGCAGGAGAGCCACTTGAAAAGGAGATGAGGGCAGGGAGAACATGAATTTTAACCTTAATGTATCTTCCGCCTGAACTACTACTTTATGGAAGCAGCTACCAGTTTCTTCCAGACTTTCTGATGCAGATTGCTCTACTAAAACTTTCACTGGCCAGATTAATGCCAGTTGAAAATGAAATCAAAACCAATAAATCTACACTACCCATTATCCAATAAATTAATCAAGGGACTGCTGATGCTTAGTAGAAAACTTTCAAAACCATGCAGCTTAGTAGCAATTTAGATGATCTATCAGGTACTGTGTCTATTTTTCTTCCTTCTTTTCCCCCTGATCCTGATTCTGCCACTTTTTCTCAGCACAGTACCCTTCTCCCCTAATAGAGTGGCTCTCTACCTTTCCAGCTACTGTACCCCTTTCAGGTGTCTGATTTGTCTTGTGTACCCCCAAGTTTTGTCTCACTTAAACTACTTGCTTACAAAATCAGATCTAATAATACAAAAGTGTCACAGCACACTATTACTGAAGAATTGCTTACATTCTCATTTTTACCATATAATTATAAAATAAATCAATTGGAATATAAATATTGTACTTACATTTCAGCGTATAGTATATAGAGCACTATAAACAAGTCATCGTATGAAATTTTAATTTGTACTGATTTTGTTAGTGCTTTTTATGTAGCCTGTTGTAAAACTAGGCAAATGTCTAGATGAGTTGATGTACCCCCTGGAAGATCTCTGCATACCCCCAGGGGTATGTGTACCACTGGTTGAGAACCACTGTCCTAATAGTCCCATACATTTTAGTGGGGTTACTGCAGGATTAAGATACTACTCAGCTGCAACCTTGTGTATTTCAATAGGGCTACTCAAGCATTAACATGCTACTCAGTAATAGTCCTGTGTATTTAAATAGGGCTACTCTAGGAGTAATGTGCTAGCCACTAGTAGTTCCATATACTTCAAAAGGCTTATTCAGGGAGTAAATTGCTACTCACAGCAGTCACACATATTTCATAGGGCTTTCCAAGGAATAAGATACTACTCAGTAAGGATGACAGGATTCAGCTTAGTCCATGTGGCCCAGATTCTCAAAGGTATTTGGGCTCTTAACTTTCATTGGTGTCAGTGGAAGTTAGGAGCCTAAGTATCTTTGTGGGTCTGTCTGTTTGCTTTAAACTACCATGAGCCTGTGCATGAAAGCCAGGTTCTTTGTTGCTTAGGAGTTTATTTGATCCTGCTGTTTATATTCATTAGTTGCCTCTTCTCTGCCATCATAATCATCTCTACTGCAACAAATGATAAGGTCATAAACAGGGCAGTTGCAACTTCAGATTGAGGAATAAGCAACAGGAGTAGATGAATGCTTAATACATCCAGTGGTGAGCTGGAGCAGGTTCCCACAGGTTCCCAAGAACTGGTTGCTAAAATTAGACCTCCGTGGAGAACCGGTTTTTAAAGGGCCAGGGAGTGGGCAAAGAACTCTGGTCTGCGGGCTGGACCATCCTGTTGCTCCCAGGATTCCCAGCTGGGGAGGCTGAGGCTCCCCCGTCCCTTCCCCGCTTCCCCCCAGCTGCAGTGGGGCCAGCCACTGGCACCAGCTGGGCAGCTCAGCTGAGCTCCTGAGTCATCCTGCTGCTTTGAGCTGCTGGCAAGGTAACGGGGGAGGGGACTGCAAGCTCTAGGGTTGCCGGGGGGGCAAGTGGGGCAATTTGCCCCAGGCCCTGCAGGGGCCCCCGGCCCCACGGGTATGTCTCCCCCCCCCCCCCCTTAAATCAGAACTTTTTATAGGGAACCGGTTGTTAAGATTTTGGCAGCTCATCACTGCATATATGCCTCTCCCTCCTCTCATCTCCTAAATCCCCACAACAACTATGCCAACCTATGCATTTTGTCTTTGGGAAACTACCTACAGCAATACAATGCAAGAGAAGAGAAGTAGCAAAACTATTTAATTTAGAAATGAGAATTTTCTCCAGATAACACATTTTGAAGAACTTTGTGAGGCATCTCCAGGAGAGAATACTCTAAAATGCAGAAACAGTATTTATTGGCATGGATTAGCCAGCTCACCTTATATTTTTATATTTTCAGCTTCTGCAAATGATCTTGTCATTACCATCTCTGAACAAATCTATGCAATGCAAAATGAGTATAACAGATAGCAACTAAATGGTAGGCTCACACTTCTCCACTAGCGGAGAGTGTATGTACACCTTTGCACTGCCCTGGAAAAAGACAGTGTTTGAGAGGGACTTAAACTGTAGGTCCACACATGAACTTAAGGGGGAGTGGGTACCTCCTTATGTTTCTATGTGAGCTATCTGGACCCTGTGGGAGTAAACTGGTGGTGTGAGTTCACTACAGCTGGACAGGAATCTTCTGACAAAACTTTTTCTCACTGGAAGTCAATATGTTGCAACCCAAGCTACCTGTGAGAGAGTTGTTTTAGCTGGGTCTTGCAATACAAAATGTTTGATTTCCCCCCCACCCCCACAATTGTCAAAGTTGTTTCAGCATTTTTTAAAACAGTTTCTAGTTTCAATTCAAAATGACTTTGTTTCAGCATTTTATTTAACTTATACAAAGAAAGGTGAAAATTGGAATGAAATATTTTGATAAATGTGACCCAAAATTTACTGTTAAATGCTCAGTTTAGATGCCCCCGCTACTTGCAAAAAACTAAAAAAATAAAACACCCTACATCACATAGAGCAGTTTATAACACAAAAAAGAAGAACCAGGGATCCCATGACGTCCACTAGGAGCCTCATTATTACAAGCCCAAGGGAATGGGGGGCAGTAAAAGCCTAAAACAGACAAGTAGGTACTGCTTCTAGGCATACATACGCATTAAGTTGTGGAATGATGTAGGCAAAAGCATATGGCAGAAAAGGAATAGTAAAAGAGACACAGGAATGTGTGTGGAATGGAACCAATGGCAAAGAAAGTGGCAAGTAATGGACTATTCTACATGCTGGGGGTGAAGAGGAGCTCTCCCACCTCTTGGAGGCAGCGCTGTCTTCATAAGTTCATGGTTCGACACCATGGATCTCCAGGTGGGTCAAGATTATAGAGATACACCAACCTGGAGGACTCCATGCTGTTGAGCTGTTCACAACCAGCGGAAGCCAATGACTCCTTCTCAGCTACCTGGCCATTTTCTCTGTCCCCCACTGAAGCTCTTCTGATTAAGTCATTTCCATCCAAGTTGGTGGGTGTCATCCAGCTGGAAAATCAAAAACCCACATCTGAAGACAAGAAGCAGCAAACATCCACAACCGGAGGATACCTACACAATATTAGTGCAAGTTGAAAATCATGTTATTAGCCGAAGAAGATCTGTGCACTGTGTAGTTTCTTACACCTTCCTCTGAATCATGTGGCTCTGGCTGTTACCAGAGACAGAACGTAGATAGGCCAGTGGCCTGATCTGATATGGCAGTTCTTATGTTCCTATGAGCATAATGATGATAGCAAGAATAGGGTAATGCCCTTTGCAGTGCTACTGAAATATGAGGTGGATGTATCCTTCAGGGAATTAAACCAAACCTGTTTAATAGGTCTACAAATAGGGTCATATCTTGTGCATGAAAACAAACATATTTATATAGACTAGATTCATCCTGATTCCTGAGCTATTCACCTGGGCCTAACACCTCTAAGTGAGCAAAGGCATTTCGTCCTACATATGGCTGGAAGGTAAGAATAACTGTGGGGGATGAAAACACTTGCTTAGTCCAGCAAGCCATGGGGCTGCAGTCTGCAGACTCATCGGCTTGCTGTGCCTGTGAGCACCTAGGCACTCCAGGGAGGGTGAAGCAGGATCAGACAGTATTGGCTTGAAGAATTGCCAATGGCAGAAGTGAGTTCATTGCTTAAAAGATGTGTGTCCATTTACATTTCTGTTCTCCCTTACAGAAGGATTTCTATTTTGGGGGATGGGAAGGGAGGAAGAGAAAATGGGAAGGGAAATAAACAAGAGCAAGAATCAAATGAAACAAGACATCCTTGTGCATGCTGCATCGAACCGTCATTTAAATATGGCTGGGCTGCCACTGACAAGCAATTTAAAGTGATGGATTTTTCACAGGCTTCTGACTTTTTTTAAAGGCTTTTCTACTTTCTCTTTTATTTGGGGGAGAGAGAGAAATCTTTGTGGGTGGAGGAGGAATGACTCCCAAGACAAACAATGCATCTGTATTATACTGTATTGATTGTGAGTGGCCCTGCAATTACTTAGAATTACAAGCTCTCTTGCTCTCCACTTTGCCTGGGATGTTTTATGTGCTGTGAATTTGTAAAGAGCCAATAGCTGAATGGCCGTTTATTTTATTCTTTTCCCCGTGCCCTTAAAACGGCTTGCAATGACTTGGGAGAGGAGTGGGTTGATAATCACAGAGAGTGGAGTTAGTGTATTACTCACTTTCGAGTGCTCCATTAGCATACTGCTGAGCTGACACAGGAGTAAGAGGAGCCCTCTCCAAAGCAATGTTCAGTAGTTGCACATGCCAGACTGAGAGAGTGAGAATGTGCACAGCGTGGTGTTTCTTGCCAATGACCTTACGTGACAAAGGGAATTTATGGATTCCAAAGTGGCTAAAAGTCACTGAAACATTCAAAAGGCTTATTCCACTCATGCTAATCAGGAACTGACATTTCCAGCAGATATTCCACATGACAGATGTTCAAAAGGGCTTTGCAATGCAACAAGTTAGATGCTGTAGTGCAGTGGCTGCGAGGGCTGAGGCTGCAGTTACGGGGCATTTTCAGAAACAGTGCTCACACAGCACAAGCTAGTCAAACTATTTCACTGAAAGGGAGAACATTGGTCAGCATGCTAGGATTGTCTTTGGAGGAGGGAAGGGGGTTGTTTGTCCCTCCCCCCCCCCCGCAATGGATTCTTACTCCCTCAGGCTGCTTTGAAAAATCTCAGCTCTCATTTAACCTGCTTTTCTTATTTTTAGGTTTTATTTTTAGATTGCATTCAATGTTGTATAACAATCCAACAAGACAGTTGATTATTCAGTATGTTGTACCTGTAGATTTAACTACAGCTGGTCTATGTCTGGTTGCAAAGGGCTTTAAAAAAAATACATTTTGAACCGACAAAAGGCTATTTTCATTGTTTATGGAATTTTATAGCATATGGATATTTGTTAACAGGCTGAGTCATCCCAGCTGGTGCATTTAGCTTGTGAGATGTTCAACACATGCTGCAACCAGCTAATCAAGTTGCTCATTTCAACCTGCCAATTTAATAAAGGCTGTAAATTCATCCTTTTGGCTTTGGGTAGGGCTGGGGAATCTGTTTAACAAACTGCACTGAAAGTGGCCCTTATAAAGGGTCGGTGTTTGGCCCAGCTTAACGCAGTGAGTTAGACACCTTTACGCTCCTTCATGTCAGTGCTCCCCCCCATCTTTACAGAATGGGAATGGGGGCATTGTGAAAATGTCAACATGTCACACCACTTTGCAGGGGGGCAGAGAAGAGTGGAGGGAGACTTGGCTCCGCCTTTCCCCATGCAGGCTAGCAGAGCGAAGGACTTCATTAAGTTACATACCCCTGCGGTAAGGGAGTAAGGAATTGTGACTTCGAGTGCTTCTCCTCTGGTGATACAACCACCACCCCTTTCCCAGGGCACCAAGCAAAGGCTACATCTAGTCCTCAATGACTCCTTTTATACTGAGTGTAGTTCTAGCCGTGTTAGTCCCGGGATACGAGAGAGACAAGGCGAGTGAGGCAATATCTTTTTTATTGGACCAGCTTCCATTGGTGAGAGAACTCACTCACCACCTCTCTCTCTCCTTTTATTTTCATAATACAAACATCAGCCATGTGGTCAAGTCCCAGCCCTGGTTCTGGGGATTATCCCGGCTCTGTCTTCTTAGAGATTCCCCCTGCAGCACGCTGATGTAGATCATTTCAACAGAGTGTGACATTAGCAGTGGCTAACAACAAAGACTGAGAGGATTTAAAATGGAGGAGACGCATGCAGTACTGCCAACTCCAAATGTTCAAAAATGATAAGTCAGGCCCTTGAAAAACATATGATTGGTTTAAAAATCATGAGATTTTTTTTAAAATCATGAACTCGGGGTTCTTATTTGCCCCCTGTTGTTTGAGCCTTTAGACTTCACATTTTCAAAGTTTCCTCTGCAGTCCTAAAATAAAATGAAAGCTGAGATGGTCAGAATCACCTGATTCCAGGAGCATGCGCTTTTAGAACAACAACCAGTATTACGATACTTGTGATAAAATTATCAGAGTTGTCAACACTGGATTTGGCCTTCCTTGATCCATAGATACTTTTTCTGATGGGTTATTATTTTTGCTTTTAGAAAAAACATAAATAATGGGGTGTTCTTAGTGGTCTGTCCTCCATATCCTGAACACTGAGTGTTCATAGGTTCTCAAAGGAAGTAGAGCTGTTGTGAAGTTGAAAATTCTGCTTTTTATTGAATATTATATTATCAGATAGGGAAGTTAATAAAGACAGACACAGTAAATGATGGGACAGCTTTAGAAGGGAAGATGGAACCCATTCCTTGGCTAGATTGTTACTCTCCCTTGCCTTGTATAGGCACATGGAGAGAAGTAGCCTACCTTTTCTTTTGGCCCCTGCACAAAGACCAACCACAATTCTATTTCCCGTGTCCTTCCACAAGGGCTGCTCCTTACTAGTGCCTCTAGGCATAAGTCACTCCAAAGAGAGACAGGTAGGGAGAGGGAGCGGTTGTGACTGACTTCCCCCCCCTGCACCAGCCAGCACACCTGTCCACTTGTGCTCAGGTACGTGCTGCACCCCTGAAGGACTGTCCACAATGACTGTCGTGCTCCTGTTTGGTTAGGGACACTGTTGCCCAATGCCAGGATGTAGCTAAATATCAAAGTTAAGCACTCAAAATGTAGATGAAGTCTATAAAGTGTCCGTGAGAAAGCAGCACTTCTTTCTCTACAGTATCCATGTGTCCTTGAGAGATTTCTGCTTCATTTACTGACTAAACCAAGTTTGTCTATTATTAGCAAAGCAGAATTATTACAATATACAAGAATGGGCTGCATTCTATTCTGACATATGCACCATAAGCAAAATTGTCAGCAAAGTCCTAATCATTGCATTATTATTACTGGGGTTGATATAAAATCCAGGAAGAACACAACTCAGGTTTAGACACCAGGCTGGGTTTGCAGGACTAGCAGGTAGCGAGATCATCTTTTGACTTTCACACTGAGCAAATATGATACCGAAATCAATGCAAGATAGCAAACTTGGAATGGAATCCCAGATAGGTCACCTTTATAGTCACTTTTGTGGTTACCACCTTGTTCTAAGTTGGCAACAAACTGGTATTAAACTGCTCTGTTTCCAGAAGAAACTTACCTGCATCTCATCTCTGCTCACTTTGAGTTCTGCCCTGCATACATAATGGAGGAGGAGAAAAAACACCTTTGAGCTAAATCTTCACTAGTCACAGAGGACTGGGGATTTGTGTCTAAAAATTGTCCAAACAGTCCCATGTATTTCAGCAACAATTGCTAATGACAAAAGAAAATAATCATAATAAATACTAACATATTTCCAGCAAAAAGATGTGATGGTGTCTCCCACTTGTGGTTGAAACCTCCACAGCTGGAATCCTGTTCAGAGTAGTAGCTCACTCCAGCTAAACAGTAGGAGTGGGAAGGTAACATCTGAAGACCATCTTGTCCAAATCTTGTACCTCCCCGCTCTCAAAACACAGTGGATGTTTTGTTTTAACTTGAAAGTGTTGCCTCCCCATAATCCTCAATATAACTTTTATGATGAAGTATGAAGGGAGAGCATGCTGGACAGATTGACTCAGTGACAGAGATGTATTAATGTATTGCCGCTGGATAGACAGTTGTTGCTAATGACCCAGCTGAGCTGCCAACAGCCCAGGCTGGGAAGTCCATCATGATGTTGCACCTGACAGTTCCAAGGGTGGGATAAAGCTGATTACACCCTCCTCATTGTGTTGCCTTTGCTCTCAGCCTTCCTGGAAAACTTCAGAAGCCCACGGAGCATGCCAGTTTACTAGCCCTCTGTGTGCCCAGATCATTGCTCTGCAGCCTGGAGAACTGTGCAGTGAGGGAATGGCAGCAAGTTGGGGAAAAGGGGCATGCATCTGCTTTCATGCCTCTTTCTTAGGCTGTCATTTCTAGGCTCCTTGCTCCAGAAACAGATGGATTTTGATATGAGTGGAGAAGAAAGAGATCCAGGCTTTCCCAAAGATATGCCTAGTTCCTGCACTATACAGAGGTGTGCTCATTGACTGACAAGATGTATGAAGCTGTCCTGTTGAGCTCTGTACAAAGGGAGCTCTGTGTAAGTATGTCTGACGGGTTGTCCCTGTTTGCAGATTGGCATGGGGAGAGATGCCCTGTTGGGCGAGGCATGTGAGCGCCTGCAGGTGATGGTCTATTTGTTGACTGGGTGCTTTCTTCTGTGTGGAGGTGATTGATTTGTGTGGCAGGGGAGAAGGCACTTGATTGGCATATTAGTAAGAGGTAGAGGTGCTGTCTTTACTGTACTGACGTGGGGAAGGTGTTCTGTTAGCATATAGCCATAGAGAGGGGTTGCTTTCTTGGTGTGCAGGGTGCGTGTGTGGGAGTGTATTCTTGGTAGATGGGGTTGGAAGTGGTTACTCTGCTGAGGCTTCATCTTGTCCCACCAAAGCCAATGAGAGTTTTGTTGCTAATGGGAGCTTTCTCATACCCTTGGTGAGCAGAGTGTGTCTGTGTAAACAGCGCCTTGTTAAAATATTAGTAAGCATTACAAACAATCTCTCCTCTTGAAAGAGAGAATGGCATGATAAGATCTGAGGTCTGGAGCCTGTAACCCATGCTAAGACCTTGAATGGCATTTGCTAAAGCACTTAGTGGCAGCAGATGGAGCAAAGTTGTTTCTGTGTTACTGTTTAGCGGTCAAAGGCATTCTGTAGCCTGCCAGATCCATTTCCTTCCTATTTATGTGCACAGCAGTGGCACCCAAAGGTGCCAATCAGAGCTCCATCATGCTGGGTGCTGTATAAACATACAGGCAGTCTCAGTCCCAGTTCCAGTCCCAGCCCCAAAGAACTTAATGCAGTTGACTTTAAATCTCCAGAAAAAAATGATTTCCAGAAATAAACATGTAGCTTATGCTACACTTCTAGGGCCAGCCCACAATAACTATAACCACCCCTCTAACTTAATGAGCCAGTTAACTGTGAGTGCCTTATATGTGGGCTACAGCTCTTGGTAGACTTTTTTGTTTCTAATCACTTATGCTTGCTCCAGGAGATACGTTTAAAGGACCAGCTTCCTCCAACATAATGTAATTTGATTTTTACATACTAACAGCTACATTTGTATATAAATAATAACTTCCCTTGAGCCAAACAACGTTTTCTCACAGTGGAAAACATCTTCCTTAATTAAAGAAGGTCTCATGAACATTTTATTTCAGCAGCATATTTGATTTTCAGCATATTCACCCATGGACAGAACTCCTGAGAATGGGGTTCTGATTTACAACTTTTTTCCTGATGATCACAGGCAAGAAATTTGCTCCCCTCAAAAGCCATGGATTTAATAGAGTGCAATGTAAATGAGCCAACTGGCTTTACAGTTGTACTTCTATTTATCCTTAATTACTCCTAAATCACATGCAACTTGCCTCAGATGCAAATACCCCAAACGGCATTTTAGTCATGTGATATTTAGATTTGCTATAGTTTAAAATATTACAAAAATATTACATATCGTGAACATGCTTTCTCTTGAGAGCTCTAGAATAGTGGCGTTTTCCATGTTAACAAGCCAGACAGATTTAAATCCACAGTTTAGTTAGACCTTCCTGCAATATATATATATTGCAGGAAGGTCTAACTACGTATATATATATCTGCAAAGGTTACAGTTAGCAGTGGAAATTCAAATAGTAATTAATAGCAGGGAAAAAGCTAAAACTTTTTGAGGGCAGGCAGAGGGGGAGAGAAAGAGAGTGAGTGTGTGTGCTTTCTCTCTCTCTGTATATATACACCAAGTTACCTCACAGCTTTTTCCCCGCTATTAATGACTACTTTGAAGTTCTAGTGTTAACTGTAACCTTTGCAAAATAAGCATATATATGAATTTTATGCCCATTTGAATATAATTTTAGAAGCTCTGCCACTAAAGTATTGAACTTTAATGAGAAAACTACTAGAGGATTTTGCTTTTCTTTGAGGATACCCCTTTGTAATGGCTTATAGCACTTTACAAACATTTGGACTTGGATTCTATAGGGCCATACAATTATTTCTTTTTATTCTTTGATTTGCTTAATTTTTCATATGTCACCGTGTACTCATGAGAAAAATGTTAAGTATAATCCAGTAAAACCCAAGAAAATGATGTATGCAATGATGCATTTGTATTTTATCCTAATAAGGACATTTCCAAGCTTTGGTTTTTAGTATGTGATCTGGTTTCAAAAACTTCAATAGAAAAAGTTTAATGCATAGATGTCCATGTTTTTATTTGTAGGTAGTATCTAATGACGGATGACTTTAAGAGTAAGACCACATTATGCCAAAATACATTATGCTTTTAAAAGACATGGGACCAGATTCTTGGCTGTTATAAATTGGCGTAGCTCAGTTTTTCTCAAACTGCGGTCGCTGCTTGTGTAAGGAAAGTCCCTGGCAGCCCGGGCCAGTTTGTTTACCTGCCCCGTCCGCAGGTTCAGCTGATCACGGCTCCCACTGACCGCAGTTCGCCGCTGCAGGCCAATGGGGGCTGCTGGAAGCGGTGGCCAGTACGTCCCTCGGCCTGCGCTGCTTCCAGCAGCTCCCATTGGCCTGGAGCAGCGAACCGTGGCCAGTGGGAGCCACGATTGGCCGGACCTGCGGACGCGGCAGGTAAACAAACCGGCCTGGCCTGCCAGGAGCTTTCCCTACACAAGTGGCGACCCCAGTTTGAGAACCACTGGTGTATCTCCTTTGAAGACAATGGAACAGTGCTAACTCACGCTAGTAGAGAAGCAGCCCCATAATACTTCCTGGGCACTAGGGGTGGAGGAAGCACTGTGCAGAGTGGCTCTTTCTACACCTATAAAAGTGATACACCGCAGCCCACCCGTGCCCAACACAGAAGTACCTAGTCTAGTCTTGCACCACGCCCATCACCATGGTATCCGAGTGCCTTAGTGCTACTGAGTATTTCACATACCACTAGCAGGTTACTCCTCCTGGGCCCTCTCCAGCACTAGGAAGCAGGTTATACATGCTCTTGGCACAGGTGTACTAGAGTGCTACCTTTAGCGTGCGCCCATGGAAACCAGAGGTGTTTTAGCCCTATACGTATTATGGAATAGTATTGCTGTTTCACGCACTGATATCCTTTAGATGTACTAAGACTCTGTGTTAATTTGCTAGCCATACTTAAGAAAGCTAGATAAATACAATGAAATGAATTACAGAATTATAGAGATCAGAGCTAGAAAAAGACTTATTAGGCCACCTAGTAGTTCATTGTTCTTCTAGCCCGTCACTGTTCCCCATAGTATGTTTCTTAGTCCTTCTCCAGCATGACTTTAAAAGTCTATGATCATTGTCTCCACCTCTTCCCTTGGAGAAGGCAATTTCACTGTGATTTCCTGATATTCAATCTCATTTTTCCTTTTTCTTAATTTCATCCCATTCTCCCTTTTGGTTATACCACCTTGTGCCATACTGTAAAGTTCCTTTTCTTCCAGGATGTTGACATGAATAAAATGTTATACCCTTCAATCCCTTCCCTTTTGTCATTGTCATATCTAGCTCTTTTATCCTCTTCTTTGAACCCTGTGTAATTTGTCTACATCTTTCTGGTTATGAGGTGCCGAGAACTGAATTCAGTACTCCATGTGCATACTCAGCAGAATTGTTATAGAGAGAGTGACTAGTACCTCTCTCCACCATGACACAGTGCTTCTCACTATGCAGTCCAAAATCATATTGCTCTTTTACGTTGCTATATAGCACTGCAAAATCACATGCAATTAATGTCTATTATAACCCCAAGTATCTTTCCACGTTATTTTTTTTCTCACTCCTATGGAATATTTGTTTCTGACTATTCTCCCAAACTTGCAAATTGAAACATTTTATTTTCTGTTCATGATTAAAACCTCTCTAAGGCCCTGATTCATGAAAGCATCCCTTTTCAAGAAAGCTCTTAAGTACATGCTTAACCATAGGCATGTGCCTATGTTCCATTGAAGTCAATGGGGATTTAAGTAGATACTTAAAGTTAAGCATGTGCTTACATGCTCTTCTGAATAGGGATAGACTTAAATACATACTTAAGTTCCTTACTGAATCAGCGTCCATGTCCATATGTCTATATCTCGTGAACCTTGTAACTGATACTCGTAATCTCTCATAATTCAAGCCTGACCCCAGATGTATAGTACCTTCCCTCTTAACCTGTGGATATTTTATTTTTAAACATTAACTTTAATATAATTTGTAAATTTCATTTACATGCTGAATATGTTCTTCCAGGCCCTTAATGAATATGTTATATAAAACCAAACCTTCACAGCTCCCGGTGACACATTACTAGATGTCTCCCTCCAAATCTGGTACATTGCAGTTAAACATTATTCTTCGTTTGCAGTTCCCTGGCTTTTTTCAATCCAGGTGACAGACAATGCTCATATCCAAGCATTAATTGTGAGAGTAGCATTTCTTCAGACATCATATCAAATGCTTGAATAATACATATCTTAATTATGGAAAATCATTTGACGGTGTCTCATGGTGTGTTACTTGCAAAGCTAATTACAGTAGGTGTGGATATGACACATGGTATGAATATGAAATGAATAAAATCTATCTTTTATTCATTTATTTTTTACAGCCTATGGATTTTGGAATGAGGCTTTTCTGTTTGTTATACATCCTATAGTATGTTTCATAAAATTAGGTATGTTAATCGAAGAATCTTGGCCGAACTCCAGTTCAGGAATTTATAGTGAAAGCAGTATAGCTGTCTAGTGTAGGCAATGTCTTACACAGAATCCAATCAGATAAAAATTCAGCTCATTACAAAATGTGCAGAAATATCAAAATGTTTGCAATTGTGTGGTGCTTTTGCAATATGTTTTAATAGGGCTTCATTTCTGAGCTACCTCTGAACCAAAGCTATGATGGTGATAAGCCAGTGCTCTCTGTCTGATTACAGTTGTCACCTTTAAAACCTTTATTTTCAGGACCCAGTACAACAACACGATGATGCCATAATGGTGCATCAGTGTGACAATGGTTTAATATGTTTCAACAGTGTCATGTCACAATATATGTCCTCATGACATACGTGGGCTTATATCAGTTAGAGATAGAAAAAAGATCTATTAGTAAGCTCTTCAAGGGCAGGATACTCTCTCCTGATAGAGTAGATATCTGATATTAAACTGATTTAGAAATTTTATTAAAGCTAATGTTAACATTATATAATACACAGTTTGAGAAAAGAGTGTCTGTACATCTGGGTATAGTGCTTAGATTATCCACAAATACAAATTTTGGTTTAAAAATCATAAGATACATAAGGACTATAACTGCATTTAAAAGAGAACTGGGTAAATTCATGGAGGTTAAGTCCATTAATGGCTATTAGCCACGATGGGTAAGGAATGGTGTCCCTAGCAGGGCCGGCTCCAGACCCCAGTGCGGCAAGCACGTGCGTGGGGCGGCCCTTTCCCGGGGGGGCGGCAGGCTGGGCCGGCAGACCTGCCGCAGTCATGCCTGCGGGAGGTCCACCGGAGCCCCGGGACGACCGGACCTGCTGCAGGCATGACTGCGGAGGGGGCGCTCGTCCCGCGGCTCCAGTGGACCTCCCGCAGCCATGACTGCGGACGGTTCGCTGGTCCCGCGACTCGGCTGGACCTCCCGCAGGCATGCCTGCGGCAGCTCAAGCAGAGCCGCCGGACCTGCGAACCGT
Organism: Mauremys mutica; assembly: GCF_020497125.1. Taxonomy (NCBI): domain Eukaryota; kingdom Metazoa; phylum Chordata; order Testudines; family Geoemydidae; genus Mauremys; species Mauremys mutica. The sequence goes on along the minus strand of NC_059072.1, from coordinate 106,207,438 downwards.
CCGCAGCTGCGGGAGGTCCAGCCGAGCCACGCGACCAGTGGACCCTCCGCAGTCATGCCCGCGGGAGGTCCGCTGCTCCCGCGGCTCCGGGGCGCCTCCCGCGCATGACTGCTTGGGGCGGCCAAAAAGGTAGAGCCGCCCCTGGTCCCTAGCCTCTGTTTGTTTGTCAGAGGGTGGAGATGGATGGCAGGAGAGAGATCATTTGATCGTTACCTGTTAGGTTCACTCCCTCTGGGGCACCTGGCATTGGCCACTGTCGGTAGACAGGATACTGGACTAGATGGACCTTTGATCTGACCCAGTACGGCCGTTCTTATGTTATGTTCTTATTTAGTACATAATCTGAAATAACCCAAATTTAGGTGAATAAATTTAACAATACAGTTTAGATATTAGCATCCAAATATTTGGGTACATCATTCATGAAAAGTTATTCAGAGAGTTGGTTGTAGGAAGCAAATATAGGAATGAATGTAGATTGTCCCTCAGTGATTGAGAATTTAGGATAGGTTGTCCCTTAGAAAATACAATCCATCAGGGAAGTATGTCTGTTACTTTTCCAACTTTGCTTCTCAACTTGATCAAAAGGCTGAGAAGTGCTCACAGACATCATGCACTGAGTCATCCTTACACACAGTAAGAAAGCTTTTTATGGTATTATCTCTAGCTGCATAGCTCCTGGATTTCTGTGCATGTCCTTCAGGATACAGAATCCATGGTGATCTGGTGAAAACAGAGGCAGGTGACAGCCCTGTGTTGTTCACTTGGGCTGCTGCAACAGCATTTTTTCCCCCTTTTTTTAAACTAACAAAACATTAAGGCAAAGAAAAAAAATCATTAGGTCCTCTCCAACAGATTCAAACAAGCCAAGCCTTTCTTCCTGCTCATGAAAAGAACAAAGAACTGCACTCATCCCAGACTGTTTCCAGCTATTGTGTAACCAGAAAGTGGACTGAAATTTCAAAAGCCTTAAATACTGGGTAATTCGCCATTTACAATCACTGACGAGTTCTCCAGGGAAAAGCCTTACTGTCTCTGAAAAGGCAGGAAAATATCTCCCTTTCTTTTCTAGCGCTTTCCCCTCCTTTCTCTCCCTCTTTTCTTGTGTCTCATCCATCTCTTTCTCTCTTCCTATTACTATGTTGCATATGTTGCCAGATTGTTTTAGCTCTCGTATGCCATTGCTGAGGCTTCAGACTCTTGACAGGGATGGAGTGGATGCTCCCAGTGAATATACTTGAAATAATGGTGGATAATTTAAAGTTTCTCTATCTGTAATAGGGGATAATAATACTAAGATCCCACTCCTGCAAGCTGCTCCTACTTTAGGGTACAGATGTGGGGACCTGCATGAGATAACCCCTAAGCTTATTTACCAGCTTAGATCTAGTAGCTGCCACCACCAAATAGTTTAAACAACCGTTTATGGGAGAGTCATTTGGAAACTGTTTCCCACCCAAATATTTCCCCAGCCTTTATCCCCCTTTTCCTGGCAGAATTGAGACTGATTCACCTCCCACCAATTCCTGGTGAGCCCAGATCCAAAAAACCCTTGGATCTTAAAACAAGGAAAAATCAATCAGGTTCTTAAAAGAAGACTTTTAATTAAAAAGAAAAAGGGTGAAAGGAATACCTCTGTGAGATTAGCATGCAAGCTACTCTCACAGACAACAGATTCAAAACACAGAGAATGTCCCTCTGGGCAAAAACCTTAGTTACACAAAGACACCCAATTTGATTCTCCCTCTATGCAAAAACGAAGTCACAAAAGAAAATAAACATAATTTAATACATTCCTTCTCTAAACACTTACTACTTTTAAGAAATGTTAGATGGCTGATTCCTGGATCCTTCACTCCAGCACAAACTTTTCTGAACAGACAAAAGACTCATTTCCCTCCTCCATCTTTGAAAACATCTTGTCCCTCCATTGGTTCCTCTGGTCAGGTGTCAGCTAGGCTATGTGAACTTCTTAACCCTTTACAGGTAAAAGAGGAATTAACCCTGGACTGTCTGTTTATGACACAGGTGGACCTGTACTTTCAAAGTAGTTGACAGGATAGGATTAGCTATCTCATTGGAATGTGATGAGTTTTAATTAATATATTACAGTCCTCTGAAGATGTAAAGTGTTGTATGATTGCTGAATACAGTAACACCCCCAACTAGAGAGCCTTTATTACTAACCTGCCTTGTTTTTTTGAAAGCTTTCCAAGGAGAATGCTATTGTGCTATAAGTGGATTTGTATTCATTAGGTAGCTAGCAGAACCATTGGTCCACCATAATAAGTACTGTGATAAAGGAGTTCAAGTCCCTGAAGAATGCCTGATTGGGACATGTCATTTATCTCTGTGAAAGATGACTATAGCAGACAGGCACTGATTGTCCTCTAATGTGTAAGATAACAGATTTAAAAAAAATGTTTCCTTTTAAAATGTAAAGGTCATTGAGTGTTGGTGAAAAAGTATCAGGCTGGCAGATGGGGAGAATGAGGGTCTGTGTTTGCCTCTATACTATGAACAGTGAGCAGAAAACATCCAGGCCATGGTTATCAGCAGTGAAAGCTTCCCCAGATTGTACCACCCACATGTTTCAAACCTGAATTTGAAGACCCACCACTCAGCACGATGGGGTAATTCAGCCTTTATACCCATTCAAGTCCTGGGCTCATCTATTGCACCTGTCACAAGGAGGTCAGCTGTTCTGGGGCTGCTTACCTACTAGACCCATGCTTCCCTGACAGCCCTGGGCTGGATTATCGTACTGCTCCTCTCAGGCGCAGCAAGTTATATGGGCCTGTGGTGCCCAGGCTGCAGAAATATTCAGGGCCCCGGGGGCCCGGATCCACCAATGTTTGGAGCCGGGTCTCTTCCTCCAGCCCCACCTGCCACCCCCGCGCACATCACCCAGGCCCGGAGTGTCCCTGCCTCAAGCCGGCGGCTGCCACCTGCAGCTCTGGGCTGCACTCAGCTCTGTTGGCTCCTGGCATCAACTGCCACCGCAGGGTCCTAGCGCTCCCCATCCGCTAGCGCCAGGGAAGGCTGACCCTAACCCTGCCCTAGCGCCTGGGACTCTTCCATTTTCTGGCAGGACCCTCCACCAGCACAGCCCCCCCCCACCCCCAGTCACCACTCCTGCCCCACGCTGGGCAAGGGGCAGCCACATTCTCACCCCAGTGAGGCTACAGTGAGGGGCAGCAGCAGGGGAGGAGGCACACATGTGATGGCAGCTCCCCCTCTCGGCACCCACCACAGGGGAGGTGATGGGGCTTTCTGGACCTGAGAGGGGCCCTAGGAACACGTGCAGTGACAGTGGTGCCGGTTGAGTGTGCTGCCAGGGGGACCCCTCTCTCAGAGCTCGCTGCTGCCAGTGGGGAGAGGGCTGGGGGAAGTCCTCCTCTCTGTCCCCAGCCCCGGGGCAGCTTGTCTGCACCCCAAACTCCTCATCCCTGGCCCCATGCCAGAGCCCTCACTACCCCAGCACCCTAGCCCTCTGCCTCAGCCCTGAGCCCCCTCCTACATTGTGATCCCCTCATCCCTGGCCCCACACCACAGCCCTCACCCCTGCACCCCAACCCTCTGCCTGAGCCCCTCCCAAACCCCTCATCACCAGCCTTACCCCAGAGCCCTCACATTTTTACATTATTTTAAAAAAGATGTATCAGCTTACAAGGCATGTGGGGGGAGGGGGACAGGACTTGGACCTATTCTGGGCACCACCAAAAATTATACAAACCTGCCACCCCTGGCTACTCTTTCATTCACTCTCTCCCTTCAGATCTCTTTGCCCAAGAGGATACAAGTGTATTCATTAGTTACGCTGAATGTCCTCCCCATCAGTACCCAGACAACCTGTCTTTGAACAGAGGCTGAAGGACAGCCTTCCTAGGAGTCCTAATCACATTTACATTTATCAGGGAAAGAGGCTTTAAACTGAGTTGCCACCTAGATGAGAAACTTTTTTATGGTTTCAGAGAGGATCACTGGAAACTTACAGCAATATTTTCAAAAGGAGCCTCTAATTTTGGATGCCTCAGCATTTAGGTGACCAACAAAAGGCATCTAATTGTCTCAAATTAGGGACCCCAAATCAGAGGCCCCTTTTAAACAAATTGGCCTTACTGCATGACACTGTTTGGGGGAAAGGCAGTATTCTCGAGGGGAAGGGGGATTAGAGGACAGACTTCACCTGTATGGTTTGGGATTGTAACCTGTCTTTCCTAGGTTTTGAACTGTCTGGTACTAAATGTGTATTTATTATTAATACAAGCATATTAGTCAAGTTTTCAAAAATAACTACATGGATGAAAAGCGCAAGTCCCACTGACTTTCATTTGGATTTAGGTTCTGAAGTAAATCAGGTGCATTTGAAAATGTTACCCATTGTTCCTAAAGGATGCTGAAGCTAAGCCTTAAACTTGAACTTTATTAATGGGTATAGAACTGAAAATACTATCTATGTATACAGTATATGTTAAAGTTGCTTGGCCAAATTTGGTAATGACTCTTCATGCAATAGTACTCAGTTTAATAGATCACATCAACTGTAAATAAACCCAGAACTTGTTCAAAAAATTCCCTTTTAAATATTTCACCTGGGGATATATTGGGTCTTATGCAGGTCTCATAAACTTCTCTGGTTGACACATAAGCATTTCCAGCAATACCAGTCTCTGAGTCTCAAATCTTAAAGGATAAGCTCTTAATTCTCTGAAGCCACATCAGTACAAAACATAGCTCATCTTGGTCAAATTCCCAGCTTCTGAAGAATTTCCCCAGTTCCCTGTCCTCAGCAGAACAGTCTTCTGTGCCCTCTTTCTCAAGGCTGCAGTGAGGATAAATTAATTAATGGTTGTGAGGTGCTCAGATATTAGTTTAATGGAGGCCACATAAAATCATAACTAGATATGGTCCTGGTCTGTCTTTTGTGTCTTCCAATTCTCCATTTCTTCAAGTTCCTGAATCTTGCTGCCCTAGAATCCCTCAGTTTCAAAATCCTAAAATTCTAGAATCCTTCATTTCTAGAATTCTGTTTTAGAATCTTGCAATATCTCTCTGTTCTAAACCCTAATCACTTTAAGCCAATGCCATCAGGATGCAAATAAAGGGAAACAAAATTGATTATTCTAACTGGCTATGGAACAGTCCTCTTTCCAGTCTGCTTCTTGGGTCACACTGTTTTTTTCCTCCTGGTACTTGAGTTCATATTATCTTACCAGTTTGTCGACAGGCAGCATGTAGAGATTGACTAGGACTGTGAAGAAAATTGCTTCTACCATACAATCTTTAAAACTGAAAGAGAGAGAACAAAAAAAGTGAGCCTTTTTAAGCTAATATAACCACATACAATTGCTAAACTATGGTATAATTACCATCACAAATATTACATTTTCTCTGCACTAAAGCAAAACTAGGGTAACATTTTTTAAAGCACCTAAATTATTTAGGAGCCTTAAGGCCCATTTACAAAAGTAACTTAGCACTTAGGAGCCTAAGTCTCATTGAAAGTCAATGGGATTTAGGTTCCTAAGTGCATAAATCACTTTTTAAAATGGGACATACCCTCCTAAGTCACATAGTTCAATTTTCAAAAGCATCTCATATCCCTGATGCTCATGGAAAAATGAAACCCAAATCCTACTTTTGGTGGCTTACCTAATCTGCAACTTGCAATAGGTCTGTGTGACTGAGGAGGGTTGCAATGTTGCATGGTGCAGTACCATTTAGTGTCATTGAAAGGTGTACATTTGCCCCCCAACTTCCAGAACTTTCACAGTATGTTTGTTACAGACTTCCAACTTCAGTTCCAGAACCCTGAAGACAGACCTGAGATCTGCATTTGCAGTAACAGGGGGAAAAAACAACACATACTTTGTTGCTTCAACCTCCTTCTTCCCAGATATAAGCTACTAGAACAGCAGGTGGGGTACCTGAAAGAAAAAATGCTCTTTTAATTGTCTATAAAAAACAACCAATCAACCCACATCTCTACTGAATTTTAATATTGCAAAAGCCATACAGCTAAATGATACATTCCTATATTATTTAATAGGATTCAGTGGTACAGCAGAAAATATTAATGGCATTCCATCTTAAATTACCATAAGCTTTTTTCCTTGTACTGTAACTTTCAGAATTACCACTTTCTGTCACCGACATGCCAGATCCTCATAGTTAAGAGGAGTCATCCCTAATTCTTAGCAAAATATTTAGCTTTTATCCTTCCAAACAGCTCTACTCATCCAGTGTATTTTAATAGCATTTAAAGGGGGTCTTCCAATTTTTCTCCCCACTTGTTCCTAGTTATAGCATTCAAATATAAGCAAGTACTGTATTTATTCTCCTCCAGCAAGCTGGCGCACAGGGGCTTTTGTAAATTCCATTAAAAATGGTAGCATTACTACAGAGTATCCCAATGGTGCTCCACTTTCACAGGTTACAACTCACTAGGTGCCTCAGAAAAACTTCAGTTACATGCCTACACAACTGATGATGAAGGGCCAGATCCATTGATATTCCCGGTTGTAATGGGAATTTCTCAATGGAGTTATGCTTGCAGAGAATTTGGACTCAAATCAGGCAAGAGAGACTAGGAAAAGATCCATGTGGAAGATATCTGACTTTTCTTGCATTTATTGCTGGACTGGGAAAAGAGGAGGGAAGCAGACATTAGTAGACCTGATCTTATCATTTACCCATAGTCGGTCACGCAGAGACCTAACCATTTAAAAAAAATAATTTATTTCCCCAGCAAAGGTCAGTTTAGATTCTTCATTTGCATTTTTTCAATGGCCTTTTTTTTTTCTTTGCATTTTATATAGTCTTGCAGCTGAGCTTGCCTGAGGCACATGGAGGGTATGACATTGCTGGCTACTTCCATGTCATTTTGCCCTTTAAGTCCATATTGTACCTGTAGGTGACACTTCATCTGAGTCAAAAACCCAGCCTCATTCTTAACTCACAACCAGCAACCAGGTTGTCACTCACATCACATTTACTTGCCTCCGGCTGAAGAAAAAAGTAATATTCTCTTCTGAAAGAATCCTACAGTATCTTTGCCAAATATAAATTAGCTAGGGCAATCATCTTTGGTTTCCTTAAACAAATTAGACTTCTAATATCAGGTTAGGGTATACAGAGTAAATACAGGGAAAATAAACTTAATTAGGTCTTTAATCACACAATTTTTCCTTTGAAAAGGGTCTGTGACCTGGAACGTTAAGCTCCATTACGATACAGTAAAATGCATATTGACTCTTGGAGCATGGCTGAAAACTGCCTTCTCTCAAACCACGTGGATGTGTTTTGTAATTCACTGGGGAGGCAATGTCTCACTGTGCCCAGAGCTTGGGTTAGCTGCAGCCACATTTTCTTTGAAGATTTTTGGAAATACACAAAGGGGCAAAGTGATATTTGGATTGTCATTTTGTTAAAATGCAATTTGTCCTGATACAGCTGTTTCTTTAGCAATGTGGTCTCTGTTTTTACACAGATACTACTCTGTCATGTAAGAAGTGTAAAGGCCTCTTCTGCACAGGGGTGGATTTCACCCTAAAATAGGCTCATTTCATACAAGGGCCATATTCTGAAATCTGGTTGCAGCCCCTTGTATGGTGCAGATGACATAAAGGAGAATCATCCATCTGTAAATCACCAGCAGAGAATTCCCCTGTCATAGGGCAACTCTCAGCTGGCACATCTGTGACTGGGCCAGACTGTGGGCCTCTGCCATCACCCCTGATATTGGGGGCAAGAGTGAGTGAGGCAAAGTTATGCTATGTTGTGCCAGTCCTCTACTGGCATATGGTCCATGAAGCAGAGTTCTACTTCAGTAGAGACTCTACACCAAGGTCTTTGACTGTCAGACACTTCTTTTTCCTCTACTGGTGGATCAACTAGTTCCTAGATTCTTTCTTTATTTTAATAATTCTCCTGGGTGATCATTGTGAGAGTTTTTAAGACATGGCCCTTAGGAATTGTTTGGCCAATTTGGAGCAAACAGGCCTCTTAAAGCTAATGAGACTTCAGCAGGGCAGTTTTTCTTCCAAGCCTCAGTGTATACATTAAGTATAATGGTGCTCAACAATATCAAGACATTTATTTTCATGTTACAAATACAAACCCAGGAGTAAAGACAGAGAATCTCATTTAAGACATTAGTTATTATAGAAAGGGAAGGGCTTGGTCATGGTATCATACACCAAATCCATGTGGATTTTTCTTCTAGAAGAGCTTCGTAATTTGAAACAATCTTTTAAATTATTTTTTGAAAAAATTGCACATGGGTTTCAAAAAATCACTTCCCCCCAAAATTGATCAGCATTTTCCTGGAAACCCCCACATTTTGTTTTAAAATAAAACAACCCTCTCGATCCCGAAAGCGGAGTGTCTTGGAAAATGGTCTGTGAATGGGGTGGCATGTGCCTGAGTATAGTAATGCTCTGGGTCATCTTTGCCTTCTTCCCACTTCCTCATATGCCTGTGTCCTTCATCTGTCACCAGCATTCCGAAGGGTCTCATTTACGGGGTTTGCAATGCTTCCTAATACATTAGAGGAGCTACTGTGTCCGTAGATACACAGAAAAATAATGAATGAAATTATATTCATTAAACAGGATAAGCTCAGAAAACTAGGACATGCTGCCCAATGACACAGATCCAATGAATTCCTTATTGTGTCTCCTACTACCAAAACCTTGGTGAGCCAGATCTGAGTGTGAGAGCAAACTACTGTCTCAAAATCAAGTTCCAGACTTGCTGTCGGTGATGGGGGTTGGAGTGGAGGTTTCATTTGAAATGGGCAGCCTAGAACTTCTGAACCACTCTGATGTCTTGAAGTATTGGAAGTATCATTTTTTTGACTTCATGACCTGCCCCTCAACCAGTGTTTGGCACCATATTGAACGTTATCACTCCAAGGAGTCCTGTCATCTTCTCCATTCATAGCAACATTATACTTCTGAGAGTGATGTGACATCATCTAATAATCTGGTTAGCTGTATACAGTGACATCATTAGGCTAGTTTCACAAAAGGATTTAGGCACTTAGCTGCCACTTTAGGCACCTAAATCCAAGAATTAGGCCTCACTGGGATTCACAAAATGCCCACTCAGCTGCCACAGAACCCTGTAGGCAAATAAATTTGCTTGGCACCTAATTTTTTTGCAGTAAAATTTCCCTAGGCACCTATGTTTCTGCCTCTGTGAAGCTTGCTGCTGCTTGGCTGTAGACATCTGGATGCCTAAGCCTCAGTGTGATGCATGAACCCGGGAAGATAGGCATTCTTTTGCCTAACTCGCCTGCAGGACCCAATTTGGTAAGCATGCTCAGAGCTCACCTACTGGATTGGGCCCCGAAGGTGACTGAGAGATGTGAGGAAGGAGGAGGAGGACCTAACATTCAAAGAGGGTTTTCAGTTGAGAATCCTAAGAGGCAATAGGTACCTCCTTGCAGCCTGGTCTTAAGCACTCAACTCACCGAGAAGAGAGGGGCTTAGCTTACACCCCTCTCCTTGGCATCTCCAATTCTGAGGAGCCACCTAGCATGCTGGCCTTTGTGAATCCCATTCCGAGGTGCCTACCTCCCCCCTTCATTGCATGGAGAGCCTAGGTGTTACCTCTCGCAACCTCTCTGCTTCTTACCAAGGGATGAGAACTCAGCCGGCATATACAGTGAATAAGGTAGATAGCTTGTTTAAAAGTTTGACAGACCACTTAGCTACAGAGCACACCCACATGGGAACCATTGCAGAAAGTGACACCTTCTTCACAGGCGGTATCTATCACCTACCCCTCTTTGTCTGGAGGACTGTTGAGGTTGGTTTGTTCCTTACAGATGCGAATGACAATGCTGGCCAGATATGTCAGTGCATTATTCCTCTCTCTCTCTCTCTCTTTTTCTGTGATCTATGAAATCCTTTCTGGGAGACGATAATACACTAAACAATCTTTCCAAGGACCAGTACTGCCTGGGGAAATGACAGTATCCCTTCATGACTGAGTTTGAACTTCTTGAGCATTCTGAATGAAAGCCACTTGGTTCTGCTGATGGAAATGCTGAGCCCTCAAAGAGCCAAGCAGCAAGACCTCTTAACAGATGGCAGAAGACATGACAGGGAATCTGTAGGTTATGCTGGCAGGCAGCCTTTTGTGATGAATCCATTGGGCTTTCATTTTGCAACTGAAGAATTGTTACAAAAAGGGTTAGAGGGATGTTGTGGCGTCCCAAATTTGAAACCAGCACATTTTCATTGGCATTTTTCTTTCCCTTCCTGAAATGGGAACCAGTGCTCATCAGGCAACAGTTGTTTTGTTTTATTTATTTTCTGTTCATACTAAAAGATAAAGGTGCCCTAAGATTCCTCCATTTAAACTTAGGCCTGGCCCACTATGCCCCTGTGTGTCACTGGCAGAGGAATATTAGCATTTAGCTTTTGCTGTTCACTTGCTGCTATTTTTGTTGAAGACTCTCTTCTGCCCATTCTCTCCTCCTTTCCTGCCCACAGTCTTTTTATTGTTTAACCAGTTGGCAGCTGCTCCCCCATAGGCAACAGGGCCTAGGCAATGCCAGCCACATCATGCTGAATGTTTCCTTCTCCCTTTACCCCACTTCAGAGCACCAGTGACTTGTTCACCTCATAACTTCCCTGAAAAAGGCATGATTCAAAGCCCATTGAAGTCAATGGGAGGGTTTCCATTGTTGCAAGGTGCAGTACCATTTGGGCATCAGGCCCAAAGGCATCACAGTATCTTTCAAAGGATAACTATTGTGTGTGGGGGGGTGTAGTGTGTACTAGTGAGTAGCTCTATGCCTGGAGGCTAAGTGGCATCACATTCATAATGTTCCTGAAGCCTTCTGGGGAGTGCAGGTCCTGAGGTCTTTCCTGAACCACATACCTGCCCTTGCACGGCAATGCACCTGACTGACTCCCCTGCAGCTGTAACTGACAGTCAAACAGCATCTTGATGCACGTACATCAATTTTTCCCTCTCCCCACATCAGCCATTTTGTCCCACAGACACTGTCAGACTTGAGCACTCCTGCTAGGTTGCTGACTTGCTCGGTTCCATGACTTTCCCTGCCCTCTACTTACATCCATCTCACAGGCTCATCTTCAAAACAGGCAGCTAAATCTTTGCTCTGAAGTCTCTGAAACAGTATTCCTCTTATGTGGGCCACCTGTCTTCTGAGCCAAGTCTTCTACCACAAGCAGCTCTCCTCTAGGCCTGGACAACACTGGTTGTTGGGGCAGGCTGTCCTGCTGTTCCTTGCACAGCAGCACCTTCAAGGAACACAAACCCTTACACAACTGCAGGCTGCATTTGGCTGGAAGTTTATCCTACCTAGCAACATTGCTATAGAAAGTAGGAAGAGTTTGACTTCCACTGTTGTTGTGGAGTAGTGAATTCGCTGCTGCTTTGGCACTAAGAAAGGGGAAAGGAGTTTGGTGGCCTGACCCCTCCTTTTGTTTATAAGAAATAGGGTAGTGATAACCTCCTCAGCCATCATAAGATAACATGCTTTGCATTTTTGTGATCTCACAGGCCACACACTGCTGGATGCTATTGTTTTGCTCAGAAATCACAATGCCTGGTTCAAGTCGGTTAATACAATATGTCAGTGGTTCTCATACTTTTTCATAGTGTGGAAGAGAGGTATTGTTTTGTGGATTGACACTTTTTCTATCCATGGCTGCCCAGACTATCTTCCCTCATATTCACGATCACATAATAGCCCCAGGGCAATTACAGCAATTGTGATTATGTAATATTATATTATTTAGGGTTGCCAACCCTCCAGGATTGTTCCAGAGTCTCCAGGAATTAAGGATTAATCTTTAATTAAAACAACATGGAGTCCAGTGGCACTTTAAAGACTAACCAATTTATTTGGGCATAAGCTTTCATGGGTAAAAAACCCACTTCATCAGATGCATGGAGTGAAAATTACAGATACAAGCATTATATACTGGCACACGAAGAGAAGGGAGTTACTTCACAAGTGGAGAATCAGTGATGACAGGGCCAATTTGATCAGGGTGGATGTAGTCCACTCCCAATACCTGATGAGGAGGTGTCAATTCCAGAAGAGGTAAAGCTGCTTTTATAGTGAGCGAGCCACTCCCAGTCACTATTCAAGCCCAAATTAATGGTGTTAAATTTGCAAATGAATTTTAGTTCTGCAGTTTCTCTTTGAAGTCTGTTTCTGAAGGTTTTTTTGTTCAAGTATGGCTACTTTTAAATCTGTTATAGAATGTTGAGGAAGATTGAAGTGTTCTCCTACTGGCTTTTGTATGTTACCATTCCTGATGTCCGATTTGTGTCCATTTATTCTTTTACGTAGAGACTGTCCGGTTTGGCCAATCTTTAATTAAAGATTATGTCATATGATGAAACCTCCAGGAATACGTCCAACCAAAATTGTTAATTCTAGTAATATTAGAAAAATATTGAATTCATTTACAAGTAGCCTAATGATACTTAGCAACAGGAAACTAGGAGAAAAGCTAGTACCATATTGCAAGGTAGCTATCAATGCACCACTGGCATGCTCTTCATGGACCATCAGTGGTCATCAGACCACAGTGTGAGAAGCCTCTGCTATATGGCTTCCAACAAGGGGTTGCCAAACATTTTCCATCAAAATCTTTTTTTCTCCAGAAAATTGTTTTTTTGATTAAATGAAAATGTTTAGGGAAAGTGTCTGCTTTCCTTGAAGATTTTTGATATTTTACCAGAAAACCTGAAAGTGAGATTTTTTTTTGTCAGTTTTAACAACTGAAGATTTTTTTAAAAAATCAAAAACTCCTGAAAATTGAAAAATGTTCAGGTTTGGGGCTTTTGGTGAGGAGCTGGCATTTTCCACTGAAAAGAATAGTTTGTGCTCTAAGTCACATCCTGGTTGAGGTTGTTCCTGTGAATCAGGAAGTTGTAACCAACTCCCTGATGCACCCCCAGCTCTGGTGCAGAAGAAAATCTAGCCTTCAATCACACTATTGGTACGTCTATACTTTGAGCTGGGGGTGTGATTCCCAACATGAGGAGACATACCCGCACTAGATCTGATTGAGCTAGCACACTAAAAATAGAGTGTAGCTGTGAAGTCACAATGGAGCGGCATCAATTTACACCAGCTGAGGATGTTGCCCTTGAAATCTTGAAATCCTCCCTTTCCGTTTCCTATTCCCTCTGGGTCTCTGATCTGAAAAGCAGAGAGGCATGAGGTCCCCAAACAGGGAAGGTTAGACAATCATTGTGATGGATTCAGGCAGACAGAATGATTGTTTATATTTCCACACAATGTCAGCTCCGGACTCTCCAGGTTTATGATGTGTTTAATATTGCCTTCCACACTCCCCCGCATGTCCTCACCTTGTTGCTTCCCATTAGATAGCAAAAAGTTAATGGCATTGCCAAGACAGTCTGTGGTTTCTAGGTGAAGTAATTTCCCCTCCTTTTGCCTTACCCTGCTTTATTTTCAACAGACGTTTGCTATCCAAGTTTCACATACCTTTGAGCCCAAGGTTAAACTCTCTCCATTAAAATCATTGTGTGGCTACGAACTGAGTTACTTGAAAGTAATTGAAACTTTGAGGACATTGGGTTTGTATATGCAGGGGAATGCTAATGAGCTGCAGCAACTCTCATTTCCACAATGAACAATTTCAAATAGATACTGGAGAAGGAATCCAGCAGAAGTTGTTCCTAATGGGGGAAAAGTTATATTTTGGATCAGATTCAGGCTGGTAATTAATTAATAGACAATCCAATTTAGATCAAATGAGAAATTGCCTGAAAATTTACCTGAACCTAAACCTATTTTCTATTATTAGACTATCTAGTTCATATTAATATATGCATATTTAACCTTTCTATGTGCACCCATGTATAGAACTACCAAAATAGCACAAGAAAAAAACTATTCTCATCAGACTGTATCTCAGACCATGCTGAAAGCAAGTAGTACTGGAAATATCAGAAGCAGAGAGAGGCTATGTCTACAGTACCCTCCCCCTCCACTCCCCCGGATTGACACTCCAGGGATTGATGCAACTGGGTTGATTTAGCGGGTCTAATAAGACCTGCTAAATAGACCACAGATCGCTCTCCAGTCGACCCTGGTATTCTACCCCAAATGAGAAGAATAAGGTAAGTTGATGGGAGAGTGTCTCCTGTCGACCGAGCGCAGTGTGGACCCCGCGGTAAGTTGACCTAAGCTCCTGATTCAAGCTTAAGCAAATTTATCTGAATCTCTTTGCTCTAGAAACCCCACTGGAAATCCCATAAGAACAAACATCCTGTTTTTTATTGAAATAAGAAAATTTGACATTTCATCACTTTTTAAAAAAATGACTAGCTCCATAGTAGATCAGGAGTGTGAGAAGATTTTGCAAACATTTTCTTTAAAATATTTCCCCTGGTTTTTGGTGAAATTAGGAATTTTGATGCCAGTTTTCACTGAACTTTTGACTATGACTATGTCTACACTACCGCGGTAAGTTGACCTAAGCTACACAACTTCAGCTACGTGAATAACATAGCTTCAATCAGGAATCTGAACTTTTGGTTGCTTACCTAAACTCAGCTAAACATTCCGATGTTCACCCATTGCTAGTTAGATCCAGAACCACCCAACCTCATCAATTCACAAGTCAGAACAAGATTGTTCTAACTGTCAGCATTGCAAGCTCAACCTCTACTCCTGGGGAAAATTTTGTGTGCGTCTGTATTGTTACAGACATACTTGCTGACAGATATTTTGAAATAAATTGCCAAAATAATAGAAACTGGCATGATTATATAGTGTTATTATGACAAATACATTTTGCAGAATTTTAAAATATTGTGCGCAGAATTTTTATTTTTTGGCACAGAATGCCCCCAGGAGTAAACCTCATCCCTGGAAACATACTGTGTTTTCTTTTTCCTTCAGACATCATCACCAAAAATGAAAGATTCTGTAATCAAGTTATCTGGCAATTTTACTGATGATACATGAATTGGAACAGAATATAAATTGATCTCTTTTTGTTAGGAAGTCCTGCAGGTGTATCTTCAGAAATGGGATGCTTTAATTAACTCTGTATATTGCCTTGGGTTTGTGTATAGTTTTCAAGGACCTGTAACTTTTATAAAAGGGTTAAATGAATGACACTGTGCCTGGCCAAATTTCTAAAAGTTGAGCATGTACATATATTTGAATGCAAAAACTCGATGTGCATTCGCAAAACAGGTATACACGTATGCACTTACCAGTTACCAATCTAATTTTACATTGCCAGTTACACACACTGGATGTTTGCACACATATATGTTAGGTGTGTGCATTTACATGTAAGTAACTTAGGCCTGGTCTACACTGGAGGGGGGGGGGGGCAGTGTCGATGTAAGATACGCAACTTCAGCTATGGGAATAGCATATCTAAAGTCAACGTATCTTATTTCGACTTACCTCCCATCCTCACAGTGCAGGATTGACAGCTGCGGCTCCCCTGTCGACTCCGCTTCCTCCGCTCGCCCTGGTGGAGTTCCGGAGTCGATGGGAGCGCGTTCGGGGATCGATATATCACATATAGACGAGACACGATATATCGATCCCCGATAGATCGATCGCTACCCGCCAATCCGGCGGGTAGTCTGGATGTTGTGCTCTGGTTGAGCTTACAATATTATAGCCTTGTGTCCCTGATCCTTGAGTATATTGGGGCTGCTTTCTGGTGCTCCTGTAGTGCAAAGCTGGTGGATCTGGCTGTCCAGGATTCCCTCTTTGTATGAGAATCTGCAGGTACTGATGAACCTTTAAAACTCCAGTGTGACCATTTTTCCAGCTATTGAGGCAGATGGTGTGGCCATGAAAAAAAGTATGTGGTGAGGTATCTCCGGTGCCCTGGAGATCAAGGCTGTGGATCCCTTGGGGGAGTTGGCAGCTGGCACCAATTAGAACAGCACACAGATACCCGACCAGCCTTTGGATGGCTCCAAGATAGGGAAACATAAAAGCATAAAAACTCTTTTGCACTCGTCTCCTGAGTTCTCTTTGATTGCAGCCCAGGATCTGTCCCTGAACCTCTAAAGTCCTCTGACCCCAGGGTCATCTTGTGACCTATACCAGCCATCTAAGAATGTGTTCATTCCTCTTGTGTTTTCCTACATACAAGAAGTGTCTAAACAGCTTGTATGAGAACAATACAAACTGCAAGTATATCTAA
This sequence comes from Mauremys mutica, assembly GCF_020497125.1. Classification (NCBI taxonomy): domain Eukaryota; kingdom Metazoa; phylum Chordata; order Testudines; family Geoemydidae; genus Mauremys; species Mauremys mutica. Next base: position 106,191,230 of record NC_059072.1, on the reverse strand, counting down.
AGTATAAGAACACAGTTAAAAGATCTGTCAGCATGTGCTAATTGCAAGAGAGACAAATACAGTATATGGAGAGATTTCAGTACTCTAACTGTCTGACAGTGATATGCTAGCACCCATCATGTCAACTCATTTACAGAGTGATGGTGGATTCCATAAGTTAATTAATCTATCACCCATGTCTAATTTTATACATTTTCTGAGGAGATTCATGCCTGAGAAATGTATTACATATGACAATGTTGAGCTCTTATCTATTTCAGTCTAGTGGTAAAGTCTTGTTTTATTAGTAGCTCTAGTACAGTATATGAGATATTTTCTCTTTCTGCAACCACACTTATGAACAAAACCTCCAAATGAAGGGGGGAAAGGGTTATGAATTCCACTGAAGTAAATCTATTCAAATGAATGTTCACAAATATTTGATTTTTGCAATAGTCTCACAACTCTAGTCTCAATATATTTTTGCTGCTAAAATATAGCAATATATACTTTGTGTGTGTGTGTGTGTGTGTGTGTGTGTGTGTATTATAAAGAGAGAGTGAGACTAAGGCATGGAAAGTATACAATATGTGGACCTGACTCTCCTATACTTTATTTCAGTGTTACACTGGTAAAACGTCACTGATTTCAGTGTAACTAGACTTACATAAAACTGGAGTAATGTGCTGGTGAATCAGGTCCTATATGTGTATCTATTGCAGTCTTTGTGTGCATGTATTATAGCGGTCACAGCTGCATGGTGAAGGTTGAATACACACACATGCACATATCTATCTTAGGTTTTCCTAAGGTATCTATCCTTGTGGTACCAAAGTGATGTATACACAGTGTATATGATCATACACACATATGTACAGTGTTGCAGAGCCATGGCAAATCCCAGTTAACTCCATTTGACAGGCGGCTCTGCTTGCAATATTGTGCTGATCCCGTTAGAACCCATTGCCCACAGCAACCCTGAGCACCCATTTCCGCTTCTTCTTTTCAAGAACACAGTACAGGCATTGAACTGTGTTGCTGTAATACCAACAGACCCTGGTTGCCAGCGGGCAGGATCAAACTTGGGCCCTTTGGAGCTTAATGCATGAGTCTCTACTGCATGAGCTAAAAGCCAACTGGCTGTTAGGTGAGGCTGTAGAGCAGACTCATTTTATCTCTCTCTTTAAGAGGTCTCGGTGCCAGTAGATGGGACAGAACACCGCACCCAGAAGGTGTGTGGATTTCATGAGCAAGGGAAGATAATGTGCATTGCCCCCCTAAATAACAGCCAGGTTGAAGCAGAGGGCCCTTGTTTCAAACCCATTGTTCCCATCATCTTTATATGCCTCCTTTCTATATGGCTGGTAACTCAGCAGCTAAATTGCAGAAGGTACTAATCAAACTGAGTCAGTGTGTTCTTTGTTTAATCCAAATAACTGCTCAAGAAAAACTGTGTTAATAGGGTCAGAGATTAGAATAGGTGCTCTGAAAATGAAGTTTTTAAAGGAACAACACATGAGATGGGTGTGAGGGTTGGTTGGAGGGTGATGAGGTGCATTGACTAGGTCTCCCAGATGGGATTTTAGGAATTCAGTTAGAAGTCCGTATAGGTTTAGGGACTCTTTGTTGCAAATCCACCTCCCTCCTCTAATTTCTGCTGTTGGCACATAACAGCTGGTTCTGTATAATCAGGATTTTTTCAGTGACTCAAAGGGCAAATGAGCCTGAGGCTTTCACATACGTTGGAGAGTAGTTGAAGTTTTAAACTGGAGCAAAGAGAACATACAGAGAGAGATGATGAATACCAGCATCCACTCCTGGGGCCCAGGGAAGCACGTGCACATATATAGCAGAATCGAAGAGGCTTGTCTCCAAAACTGACGTTATCCTTGCAGGGCATGTAATTCAGTTTAAATGAAGGGAAAAGTTGCAGTGTTGTGGCTTTCCTTTCCCCCTTCTGAAATTTGACATGCAGCTGTACAATGAGGAGGGGGGAGAAGGAGCAAATGGGGGAGGCAATGGTCTGGGAATGAAACAGTTGTGTATCCAGACAGATGGCCAAATTAGAAAGTTCTTATTCAGGCAAACTTCCATTAAGCCCACAGGAATTTACCTGAGTGATAACTGAGTAAAAACAGTAAGGGATTTGGTTCTGGATTTGGATGGAAGGGGATATTTTACTCAGTAGCTGGCCCCTTTTAAGTGAAGTGCGCCCCGCTCTTCTGTGTCAGTTCAAGTACATCCCAGAGTGGCCTGATTAAGAGAGTGGGACTGTATCTGAGGCTAATAAAATTAAAGGAAGACAGCTGTAATTGGAAAGGAGGTCACTGGGGGGCATTCCCTGGGAAGGCTGAGGGCAGAAGGCCAGCAGAAGGGCTAGTCTGTGACCTTCCTGAGCTGGAAAGCCAGGAAGAAGCCTGGGAAGGACTCAGCTGGAAGGACTGGGGGGTTGCTTTGGTAAAAGAACACTTGGGGACTGAAGGAAAGTCCAGATGTGGCAGCAAATACTGATGCTGGTATGTGGTTGGACTATGTTTTTGGACTTTTAGGGACTATGTGCACTGCGTAGGATAAATGGGCTGTTTTGTGGCTTTCAAGAACTATTTGCACTTTGCGGGATAACAAACTGGCTCCAGGTAAGGGTAATATTGTACCCGGGAGAACATGTGATGGAACCTGAGATGGGGAACTGAAGCGGTCACCTGGCATTTTTGTGCCCAGCTGCAAGAGGGGTCTTTGGGAGCAAAGGGGAATCAGGGCAGGATGAAATTGGCCTATTGAATAACTGGGGCATCCTAGTCTTTGAAGATCATCTGCTGAAATTTTTTTTTCCAGTTTAGAACGGTGCAGGGAATTTATCTCTTACTTACACTAAAGGTCTCAGTGTCAGACCTAGAGGTGTGTGGAACTAGATGGGTTTGGTTGGTAGGAGTTCATGCCAACCTTCTCTTTGGTTTCTGTTTGTTATGGGCTCACGTTAACTTTGAGTGTTTTTGAATGACCCAAAACATCAAGGTGAAACCCCTAGTTTCACCTAGTTTTGTACAAACGAGACATGGTTTGTTTGAAATTGGCTCTAAGTTTCTTTGGAAAGGATGTGACAGCTGGTGAATCAGGCACAAGCTTTGCATTTGTAATGAAACATGAAGCTAGGGGAATGTTGTGTGGTTTGGGGTTATGCAGGGGATGGTTCTCTCAGCTCTCGTCACAATTCCTGTGGCCCACTCCTGGGTCTGCCATTGACTTTCTGTCTAACCTTGACCAAATCATTTCACCTGACCAATTTCTTCATCTGTAAAATGTGTGTGCTTAAACCTAACTGGCTCAGAGAAGTATTGCATGGCTTGTAGAGCTCATGTCCGTAAAGGGTATTAAGATCTTTGGATAAAAGCAATTACATAAGTACAAAGCATAAGTATTATTCCACACTTGTAGCAAAAGAAACAACTAATACTGAACCACAAAAGTGCAGTTGCAATGAGTCTCTCAAATTACACAAACAATAAAGGTGGATAGAGGCAAGGCAGACAAGTATGTCTAATACACTGCTGGATGACCTGTGAGACCCTAACTGGTGATTGAAAGGCCAGTACTAATTTAGAAAATGAAATGTCTCCTTGCAGTTATTTCTCTGTGTGGTTTGATAACATCTAAAAGTACACTGACTAAAGCCTGCAGCTAAAAATCCTCTGATTATAGCTGATTCTGCTCTCTGGCCAAATACTTCTATCACTTTCAATCTGGATTTCCCAGGCCTGACATCTTCATGTTTCATCATTGCCAAGCGAAAAATCCCATTCCACCTTTTCATATGTCTCAGCTGCAGAACAATGGCATTCAACCAACCCAGTGCCTCAGATGGAGCTGTTAATTTGCCACAGTGTTAGCAATCAACATAAATGTGCCACTTCCAGGATAGGTGTGAAATCCCTTAGCAGCTTAGAACACCTGAGAGAGTTATTCAGGACAAATTAAGAGAGAAGAGACTGTCTGAAAAGAATTTTTTTCTTAATAAATAAAATACTTGTCTTGTGGAAGGCCAACATTACCCGGAAAGAATATATACAGACATAAATATGCAGAGGTCCAAAAAATGGACACTTTTATTAAACATGCATTCAAGGCCAGATCACCAGCTGGTGTAATACACTGATTTACACCGGCAAAGGACAATTTCTAGGCAGTTATGAAGTTATATATGACAATATATTTAAAATATCACATTTGTCAGTTTCCATTTTATGTAAGATACAGTGTGGCACATTGCACCCATGATTTACGTTTTGTTCAGATATGTTCTGAGGCAGAAAACTTTTGAATCACAATGTTGCCCACCCATGTCTGTCTGCCTGCCTGTGCTCCTATTACCATGGTTCTAAACTGGACTTCTACCTATCCACTTTACACAGGATGCCAATGTATAGGTACAAATCTTACAGGCTGAGATGAAGCCCCTTTGAACTTTGAAAAGCAATGTGAAACTTGTCACCAGATTCTATCATCCTAACAGGAAATATAATTTTCATATGAAAAATTGTCAGCATTTTGTAAAAATTGCTCCAATTTCACAGATGTTTTTTGGACCCAAGGCGATTTTGATGAAAAAAGATTCATAACACATATTTGAGTAATTGTTTTTTTATGTTTGCTTCTGTTCCTAGTATTTTTCTTTTGTCACTTTTAAAACCTCTTTTTCCGCAATTTTTTCCTAGGGTATTACATTAACAAAAGTGGGGGAAAGGCAATGGATATAATTAATTTATATTTTCAAATGTGTTTTAATAAATTCAGTAAGTAGAGGCTGTTAAAGAAACTTGGTAACCATAGGCTGAGAGGAAAATACTTGCACTGTATTATTTTTATTTCCATTTATAATGTTAAATGCACCCATGTAAGTCTCTCAGTGGATGTGCAATTACTTTAGAAGGACACAATGCACATTTCAAAATGGACAATGCCCCAAAATGCTCTCCATTCCCATTACAATAGAGAACGTGATCCTCAGCTGGCATCATAAATCATAGAGTTTAAGGTCAGAAGGGACCACCAGATCAACTAATCTGACCTCCTGTATATCACAGGCCACCAGCACTCACACACTGAACCTAGCAACCAAAATGTGACCAAAGTATTACAGCACACAGGAGACTAGATTATGATGTGCCACAAAGAGGGCATAGCGGGGACTTCTTGTGCACTAATTCCTAAGGCCCCTGCGATGGCAGGGAACTGATTAAGTGAGATGTACCCACATAATCCTAACAAGTGACCCATAGTCACATGCTTCAGAAGAAAGTGGAAAACGCCCAAGGTCACTGTCAATCTGTCCTGGGGGAAAATTCCTCCCCACCCCACATATGGTGATCAGTTAGACCCTGAGCATGTGAAGAAGAACCACCCAGCCAAGCACCTGATAGAGAGAGAATGCTTGGTACTACCTCAGAACTCTGGCCCACACCATCCAGTGTCTCATCTCCAGTAGTGGCCAGGACTGAGGAAGGAGACAAGACAAAACAAAACAACCAAGCAAATCCAGAATATACTTGGGGGGAGGAGGAACCCTTCTTGACCTCTGCAGGTAGCTTGCTGAAGCCCTGAAGCATGAGCTTTTAGGAACATATCATATGACAAAAACTGGAAGTGAGGCCAGAGCTGTTGACTCCTGCCCTCATGTTACACAATCACACTTGTAAAACTTGTTATTTGCATCCACGACTCCTAATGTACAAAAACCTCACTCCTCTGATGATTAGAAACTTTCCTCTAATTTCCAGCCTGAATTTATTCATAGCCAGTTTATACCCATTTGTTCTTGTGCCAACATTGTCCTTTAGTTTAAATAGCTCTACACCCTACCTGGTGTTTATCCCTCTGATATATTCATGGAGAGCAATCACATCCCCTCTCAGCCTTTGTTTTTACTGGGATAAACAAGCCAAGCTCTTCCAGTCTTGTCTCATAACATAGACCCTCCATTCCATTGATCATCCTAGTAGCTCTTCTCTACACCTGTTCCAATTTGAATTATTCTTTCTTGAATACGGATGACCTGATCTGTTCACAGTATTCCAGTGGCGGTCTCACCAGTGTCTTGTACAATGGCATTAATACTTCTCTATCTCTACTAGAAATGCCTCATCCTGATACAACCTAGGATCACATGTGCCTTTTTCATGGCCACATTACATTGATGGCTCATAATCATTCTGTGATCAACCTCCACACCCAGGTCTCTCTCCTCTGTTTCTTTCAACTTCCAAGCCCCCAGCTTGTAGCAGAAATTCTTAATACTAGACCTTAAGGGCATGATCTTGCACTGTGTACTATTGAATTTCATTTCATTCTTGTCACTCCCATCTTCAGGGCCATCTGGATTTTCCTGTGCAATATTCTTATCCTCCTCTGCATTGACAATGCCTCCCAACTTTGTATCATCAACACATTTCATTAGCACACTCCTGCTTTTTGTGCCAAGCTCATTAATAGAAATATTGAATCCATGAGGAACTCCACAAGTAACCTCTTTCCAGTCTGATAGTTCATCATCCAGCACAACCCGTTGCCTTCTCCCCTTTAGCCAGTTCCTTACAATTCTTGTACTAATCCCCATCTTCTCTAATTTAACTAATAATTTCCCATATGGTACAAAATCAAATGTTTTACTGAAGTCCAAATATATTAGATCTACTGCACTTCCCTTAACTAAAACATCAGTTCTTTTCTCAAATAAGGAAATCAGGTTAGTCTGGCATGATCTAACTTTGCTAAGCCCATGTTGCATTTCATCATCTTTACCATTTATCTCCATCCATTTAATTATTCTTTCCTCCACAGTTTGTTCTAAAGCCTTCTATACTACTGAAGTCAGACTAACAGGTCCCTGTAATTGTCTAGATGACTTTGTTTTCCCTTTCTTAGATATAAGTATGACATTAACTATTTTCCAATCATACAGTACTATTCCAGAGTAAACAGATTCATTAAAAATTCTTGCTACTGGACAAACAATCTCATGTGCCAGTTCTTTCAGTATGCTGAGATGGGAATTATCCGATTTCCCAGATTTGAGCACATTAAGCTTTTAAAACTTTTCTTCCACCTCAGATGTGGTAATTCCATTTCTACATACTCATTTTCATCAGCCATCCTGTCTTCATGCCCATGTTCCATATTATCATCCTTATTGAAAATGGAGGCCAAGTATTATTTTACTTTTGGGGCCATACCTAGATTATCTAATCTCTTTGCCATCGCACTGCAGCCTCATCCTTCCTTATACTCTTTTTATTTATAGAACTACAAAACTGCTTATTATTTATTTCAATTTTCTTGACAAGGGCTAATTCATCTTGATATTTAGTAATTCTCACCTTATTCCTATATTTTCTAACCTCCAAGATATAGCTTTCTTTTGCTGAGCAACCTCTTTTCCCATTACCTACAGGATCTCTGCTTTTTGAGGTGGTTATTCATCCAGCTGGGTCTGGAGCCTTTCCTTACAAGTTTTTCATCTTTGCTTGGAATGTAAATGGCAGGCAGTTTTTGTATGGTTGATTTGGAAGGAAATCTTAAGCCTCCTTTACATTTAAGTCCGTGAGCTCTTTCATCTAGTTGACTTCTTTAATTCCCTTAATTAACTTCAGTGCACTTATACCAACTGAGAAACTGGCACCAAAACTCTCCTTCTCAAGTCATTTCCCTTTAGCTGGGGAAAACTTGATAAAATACTTAGTTAAAATTTTTGATCAAAACATTTTCCTGGCAAATTGTGCAGTTTCATCAGAATAGAAATTTCCCATGAGAAAATTTGACTTTTGACTTTTTTTCTGATTTTTCAATGGGAAAATTGCAAATGAAATTTTTGTTTCAAATTGACATTTCACCATTTCCACTTGTGAAAAAAACCACTATTTTGAAATGTCAAGCATCAAAATTTGGAAATAACATTTTGTGTTTCAATATTTCTGAACAGAAATTTTTTTTCAACTTTTTGTTCCGTGAAAATTTTTGATATTTCACATTTTTATTAATTTCAGAATGAAAACAAATATTGAAATTTCAAGATTTCTTGTCAGGATCTTGTGAACATGAGGGTAGTCAGTTCTAGAACTGAGGATGTCTCTGAGACTGCCAAGTTACCACGATCCCCCAATTTAAATCTGGAGACTATTATCCTGAATGCCTCAGCTGAGTTGAACTGTTGCAGTAGCACAAAATGAAAAATGCTTGTAGAGACAGGAAGCAAGAAGTAATGATAAATTATTAAATCTCAGCATCAGAACAGGTTAATAAATGGGGGTGCCCAAGGGATAAGTACTGGGAGCCTGGTGGTTCATTATATTTATTAACTGCCTGGAAAAGGGGGTGAATAGTGAGTTGGCAAAATTTGCTGATGGCAGTTATTTGGGTTAGTCAGGAAAGGCAAGGAAGGATTTGAGGAACTCCAGAAGGACCTAATTAGGCAAGATAGTGGGGGAAACAATTCAGAAGGAAGGAACAATTTAGACTACCCCTACATACTGATAGGCTTTGAACCAGACCTTTCAGGGTAAAGAAAATTGTTGTTGTTCACTACTCTAATGTTGGTCAAAAATAGGCAAGATGTTAAGGAGGGAAAAGTGAATACGATGGAAAATATCACGCCATTATATAAATTAATGCCTCCATCTCACCGTCAGTGCTGCATTCACTTTAGATCAACAAATCTGGAAAAAAAGACAGAGAAGAAGTAGAAAAGGTCCAGAGGTACTGAAGGAGTGAATCAGTGTGAGGAGTGACTGAAAAGAGTAGGACAGTTTAGTTTGAAAAGAGAGAGATAATAAAACTAATAAATTGCATGGAGAAGGCCAACTGGACACTTCTGTTTACCTGGTCTCATAATATAAGACACATTAGTAGGCAATGGATATAAAACAGATGAGAAGAAATACAGTTTTATGCAACATTTAATTAAATGGTTCGCCGTCACTGCAGTAAAATATTACCGAGACTAATAGCTTAGTAAGATTTGGAAAAAGGTGCATTATTGGAGTTCTAGGGACCGAGGATGGGAATTTCAAAAGCACTCAGCACTGGCCCAACTCTGCCTCCACTGAAAAGCCAATGGGAGTTTTACCATTGACTTCAGCGGGAGCAGAGGTAAGCCAATGCTGGGAGCTTTTGGAAATCCCACTTTTAATTCTTATTCTGAAATATCCAGCACTGACCAGTGTTGGAGACAGGATAGCTGATGAGACAGGCTATTTTGGCCTTATCCAGCATTCTCTGTTCCTGTGCCAGAAGCCGACTAACATAAGTAAAACATTTCTGCTACATATTTCTTTTATGCAGTCAATTTTATTCATTCGAGTGATCTGCAATGTGTTACATGAATTGCCAAGAAAGAGAAAGCAAATTTTTTTTTAGTGTTTGCCCTAGTTTATTATGGCAACATTGATAGGTTTCTTTGGTGCTATCATTTACCATGGCACACAGCAAGCAGATTAGTTACCTGTAACAGGTACTCACACAAAAATGTATTTACAGATCATTTGAGCATTAGAGATGGGTAATTTTGAGACTCTTATCAAATGTTGTTCTGCACAACATAAAAATATTGGATGATGTATAAGATGACTACTCTGCGCTGGTTAGGCCTCAACTGGGGTATTGTGTCCAGTTCTGGGCACTGCCTTTCAAGAAAGATGTGGAGAAATTGGAGAGGGTCCAGAGAAGAGCAACAAGAATGATTAAAGGTCTTGAGAACATGGCCTACGAAGAAAGGCTGAAAGAATTGGGTTTGTTTAGTTTGGAAAAGAGAAGACTGAGAGGGGACATGATAGCAGTTTTCCGGTATCTAAAAGAGTGTCATCAGGAGGAGGGAGAAAACTTGTTCATCTTAGCCTCTAATGATAGAACAAGAAGCAATGGGCTTAAACTGCAGCAAGGGAGATTTAGGTTGGACATTAGGAAAAAGTTCCTAACTCTCAGGGTGGTTAAACACTGGAATAAATTGCTTAGGGAGGTTGTGGAATCTCCGTCTCTGGAGATATTTAAGAGTAGGTTAGATAAATGTCTATCAAGGATGGTCTAGACAGTATTTGGTCCTGCCATGAGGGCAGGAGACTGGACTCGATGACCTCTCGAGGTCCCTTCCAGTCCTAGAGTCTATGAATCTATGAATCTATGAAGAGAAGGATGAATAGACCCAATGTACTTTAAGTGTAATTTGCAACACTCCCTACTATACTAGATATTATGCAGCTTGCAAAGGCCTGATCCAAAGCCATTGAAGTCAATGGAAAGTCTCCCATTGACTTCAATGAGCTTTGGGTTAAGCTCCAAAAATGCATTTAATTTTTGACATGCCTATTTCAGTTGAGCCTCACCTAAGCAAAGAATGAATTTTGTAACTAGCAAAAATGTCAATGGGAGTTTGGCAGCAAGTGCTCTTGAAAATCCCATTAGGTGCCTATCTTCGTCTTTAGGCACCTAAATACCTTTAAAAATCTGGCCCTCAGTGGCTAGGCAGAACGTTTGAACAACTATCAAAGGAATGCTGCTTGTATGCTCCAGTGAGGTAGCTCTTCCGAAATATCTTGTGTTCAGTGAGGGCAAACATCTCTGTGGTGTCTATCAAGGAGGGCTGTCCTTCCCAAAGTCAAGCAAAGAGCTGATCAAATATGTCTAGTGTCCAGTGATAGGACATTTCAGTGCAGTGCCCAATGTTCATTGGGCAGGCTTTCCTGTAAGGAAATGGAGGAGTTGCTCCTATGAGTGCTTGCTGGTGTCCGCTGAAGGTGCATCCTTTTATTTGTTCCAGAGGCTTCTCTTTTTTCAGCCTCCAGAAACTCCCTCTTTAGACCCAAAAGCCATTTTTATCAATCATTTGTATGCCTCAAATAAATTCCCCCCCAAGGAAAGTGATGAAAGAAGAAATGCGTGCCTTCTTTCATCGCCTGTGATATCTCTCCAGTGAAGTATAATTAAGGTATTTTCATGCTGGCTGGCCTGCACTGTCTGCCCTTCATGAGAGTTCAAGTCTATTGAGCTGTTATTTGTTTTTTACACATTGTGTGAGGAAGGATTAAGCCACTGCAGTGTTTAATACCAGTAAATGATGTGGAACTCCATAAAAACATCAGTTATGTTACAGTTAAAGGTGTCTCAGAGCTCTCCTGGAGAGCTGAGTCTCTGTCTTCATTCCTTTCATGACAGAACCTGTGGGCAATTGTCTCTGGAGATTCTGAGAGGCTTTTAAGGGAAGAAATCAGCTGAGGGATTGCTAAGAACAGAGGGGATTTTCTCCGTTATCATTTCAAATGTCTTTAAAAAAAGATACGGGAGGATTGTGCTGGCAAAAGGTGCCATACTCACAGCTCTGAAAGGAGGGGAGTCCTTACCTCAGTGCCTCAGCCCTGACATGCAGGGAGGATAGTTAATCTTCAAGACCATTTGGTCCTTGACATTTCTACTAGAGCTGTCAGCAGTGATGGTAATTAGTGCTGATTGTGATACTGTGTGGGGAGGGTTAGGAAGCAGGGGAAGAGTGTGAAAACCTGGATATTAGGAAATGGACTGAGCCTAGCAATTCATTTTGCACAGGCTATTAAATAGCCATGAGATGGCAACAATTTTCAGTCACTACTAACCTGAAATGGGTAATGTCCTAGATGTAAAAGCCTCTACGGCCCTTCATCCAGTCCTCTGAGCCAGACAGTCACCCCCATAATCTATCACTGCCTTTTACAAACATATGTGAATTGTTGTGCTTGTGAGTGAGAGAATGATAGTTCCGGTTAAAATCAGACATAGTGCCAGACACTCGGCGGGTGCCAGTTGGCATAACTCTATTGGCTTCAATAGAGCTATGCTGCTTTACAACCAGAGGATGGAAGGTCTGGAGCATAGTACAGATAGTTGTAGAGTAAACTTCCCTTCACACAGCCCTGTTAATGTATCTCAGTTTTGACCAGCAACTTCCTCTGATATTTCAATTCTGGGGCCTCACACAAATTTAAAAGTGTGTTTCAGTCCTTCCTAAACAGCCACACCCTCAGTCCTGGCACTCTGCCAACATATGTTAGTCCTGACCTTTGGGATCCCCTGCTATTACAGCAGCAAGAATGGCATTATTTTCTGGTACAGAGTAAAATAGGTACCTGTAATGTATCTGTATTTACTAGCAATTACCTAAGTACATATTATTGGAAACTTCTTAATGCCCTTAAGTCACAAAACAAAATAACAAGGGACACTCCTAAATACCACGTGCAAAGTAATTAAATGCATTACTCAGTTAATGAATGGATTGTGTAATTACTAAACATTGATACAAATTGCTAAACATTGCTGCAAAGTGTAGAATGGGTACATTTGCTTACTACTATCAATAACTTCAGTTATGTCATTGTAAGTGCATTTTAGTCAGAGTCCAGAAATAAAACCCCTCTGCTCTTGCAGAGAGTTCCTGGGAGATTCCCAGAGCACACTGAGGTGCGGAAGATGGGGGGATGTCTGATTTTCTGGTGACAGGCAAATATGGGAGAGCCAGTGTTCTAATCAGGGCTGAAGAACTATGCATGGTCTGTCCTAGATCCCAAAACACCCTTCACTAGACAAGCACTGGTAGAACATGGAAACAGAGGACACACTGGAAAAACCCAATGGTCCATGTAGTCCATTACCTTGTCTTTCACAATGTCCAGCAGCCCTGCAGAAAGCAGTCATGGGATAACCTGTTCGTATGGAAAGTTTCTTCTTAATCCTGAATAGTTAGAGGTTGGCCTAAAACCTTAAGCCCTTGAGTGGAAGAGTTTATATTTGTATCCAAACTCCTTTTTTTTTTTTGGCTAAATTTGTACTAAAATACCTCTAGATATTCTTGTTAGCCATATCAATGTCCAATCTATTTTTAGACCTGCTAAGCTCTTGCCCGCAGTGACACTGTGTGGCAAGGAGTTCTGTAAGTGAATTGTGCACTATGTGAAAAATAATTTCCTTTTACTGGTTCTAACTTTGCCGATGTTCTGTTTCAAATGTCTCCTGGTTCTTGTATTCTGAAAGGGGCTGAACAGAAGTGCCCTATCTACCTTCTGTATGACAGTCATTATTTTATGCAGTGCAGTTGTAGCTGTGTCAGTCCGAGGATATTAGAGATGCAAGGTAGGTGAGGTAACATTGTTGGTCCAATAAAAGATATTACCTCACCCACCTGATCTCTCATTCATTATTTTGTATATCTTTATCCAGTCTCCTCTTAACTGGCTCATCTCTAAGGTAAACATTACCAATCTTTTCAATCTCTCAGTGGGAACAGGATCAGCTAAATAAACCTTAATGTAGGCTGAAGAAGAGAAGGAGATAGTATTGATCTGAAGTATGTGGAGAGAAGACTCTTGAGTCTCAAAGTGTCAGGCCCATTCAGTTGCAGGGCTTGGGAGCAGCGCAGCTTGGAATAATTTACTGGGAGTAATATTCCTGGCCAATGTTGCTATTTTTCTTCCTTCAAATAATTATTCACATTATTTTCCATTACTGGATCACATTGAGTAAAAAGTGCAAGAGTTAGCTCTTGAAGCAACAAGAACAATCAGATCAATTCATGATGTGGATTAGGGGGATGGAAGTGAAGATTTTGTGTCTTTTTCCCCTGTAGAGGTTTTCAAAGCTTAACACATGCATTGACCAGGAGCAGGGACATTTATGATGAGGAGGAAGAGGCCTTTGACTATTGGAGCTGTTTTTGATGGAGGGGACTGGTCTTCCAAAAGATGTAAATACTGTGAGGGTGTTAGATGTACCTGCCTTGGGATTGCAGATTAGCTGGATGGTTCAGTGTGGGTTTTTGAATTATACTTATTGGTCTCTCCTTAATGGAGACATGGGCAGAGATTAGGTTTATTCAGTACTGCAAATCTAGTTGCATGTTCTTTATGGCACTGGCATGAAAAAATCAAGCTCACTTAACTGGTGATTGAAACAGAGACTGAACCTAGATCACCTTTAGTAACCCAGTATGTCCCTGACCCTTTGTCTCTGTCTCTCCCACCCAGTTCATTCAATCCCAGGTGGGTGCTTAAGCAATTGCTTTCAGAATACTATCTTCACTGGCCCAAACAAATAACCACCAGAGGAGTAGATTTGTCATTTTATTTTGTTCTTGTTTATTTGCTCTCCTCAGTCACCCATAACGAGGCATCATCCACTCCCTGACTGAAGACTCCACTCCATCTGTGTAGGATAGGGCATGCCCTTCAAGCCCCACCTGAAGCTTGCGCCTATTTCTCTGGCATGTGCAATTGTCAAAGCAAACAAACAACACAGCGCCTGAAGGAAACAGATCAGGCAAGGCAGTCAAAGAATGCACATTTGCAGTCATCTGCTGTCCCCCTCCTCCCTCACAACAACAAAACAAAAGCCAGGAGAATAAATTACGAGGGAACCCTTGCAGTTTTATGACGCACTTTATATGCCATGAGCCGGCCACTGCCGTGCCTCTCCGCTGCCAGAGAAAGCAAGAGTGAATACAGATTTGATTTGTCACCCAGCACAAGATGTATGGGCAGCATTAGGGAAATGACACTTGGAGCGGAACATAATAAAAAGTGTCTCACTTGGGAGGCTGGCTGGCTGGCCAGCTTTATGAAATGTTATTACCATGTTGTTTACTCCACTCCTTTCAAGGTATTTATAACATACTCGATAGACTGTCATTTTTCTCCTACTGACTCTGCACAAAGGGGGTGGGGGGGGGTGGACAAATGGGAGACAAGAATAGAGATGAGATCCAGGCATTCCCTAAGATTAGAAACAGAGGGTGAGGGAAGGCCAGAAAGTGCATTGTGCACAATTAATTAACTCAATGCATTATGGAGCAATTTCCTCTAAAATATTAGGTAGTGACACAGAACTAATGTCCTGAAGAGACAAATACAGAGACTAAAAATTACACTGTCACAATGCACACTCACAAGGAGGCCTTAATTCTGCCTCTTCCTAACTTGAATATGCTTGACTTTGTAATCTTAATAATGTTCTTTTGATGTAGGGTTTGTGTGTGTGTGTGTGTGAGAGAGAGAGAGAGAGAGAGAGAGATAGACCCATATTTCCTAATACATGCTGAATACTTCGTGTTGCTCTGGCAATAGAGAGCAGCCATAAACTGTAAACATAGTTTAATCCTCTAGTTTATGGTTATGTTGCATGGATGGAATGGTAAAAAAAAAAAACCAAACCAGCCAATGTAGCAGTGAATCTGGCCCATGTTCTCTCTGATCTTTTCTCTCTTTTACTCACATGTAGTGATTTCTCTTTGCAGTTATTGTCCCATTTAGACATAAATGATCTTGGGGTTCCACTACGAGGGAAATTTTAATATTCTCTGAAGCTTTATTCATGAAACCACAAATCCTTTTGCCATGTCAACAGTCATCACCTTTTCTTCCCTCTTTCTCTGTCTCATTGTTATTTTTCTTTTCAACTTCCTTTTGTCCTCCTTCTTCCCTTCTCATCCCCTCTGCTGTTCTTTTCATTCCCCTCTCATGTTTTCCCCTTCTTCTATCCCTTTGTCTCTCACTCTATTCCCATCCCTCTCTTAGCCCTGCCCCTCATCACTTCCTTAGTTTTCCTCAATTCCTCCTCCCTACCTCTTCATTATCTCCCTGGCAATGAATGCACTTGATCCTCTGCATTATCTACCATTCCTTCTCTCCTGCTGTGATGGTGGGTTCTTCTCACATAGCTTCTACACCACCATCTTTGCTCCAGTGGGGTCTTTCTCCTGTCTGCATCCAACTCCCCGACATGTATCAGCCAGTTTGAAACTAGTAGATAATTAAACTGCAGGAGCAAAACAAGGAAGAGAAGCACTTAATGCCACAGGAAGTAAATAGGGACACTTGAGCCCAGGCCAGTTTGCCTCTCAGGATCTCCATGAGGCCATTTATAGTCACTTTTCTAACTGTAGCTGCAGTTCAGGGACATGATTCTTAAGTCCAGACAAGAGGGGCTCAGGTGCAGGGCCCAGGGGATAAGAGTGAAGCTGGTCTTATGCCACTTTTGTGCTCTCCTGATCCTCCGGGCTACTGAGGGGCAATTTGGTCCATGTCTTAAGTTAGAGCAGACTGAAGGCTCCTGTAATGGCACTCAGTGTTGTGGCAGCTGAGGAATCAATAGAGAGCCATAAACATGCTCCATAAATGCCCCTTATAGTGTGTGGAGGCATATGTCACGATTCCCTTATAGCATGGGACGTCTCAACAGGTCTCTCTTAAAGGTTGCTTTCCATCCCTGGAATAATGTAGCCCAGTGCTTTCCAACATTTTTTCATTTGCAAACCCCTAAAAAATTTCAAATGGAGGTGCGCGCCTTGTTGGAAATCTTAGACATAGTCTGAGGACCCCCCCCCCCGGGGCACGCACACCACAGATTGAAAACCACTGTTCTATGGTAATGACAACCTTTTGCAGACCCCTTGTACCTAGTCTGTGGACCACAGATTGAAAAACTCTGCTGTAGCCTTCTCAGGGGCAATGATCTGGCTTTTGGTCCTTACTTTTCATTAAGATTTGGACAGAAAAACACATTTTAAATAAAACATCTAATTGGCAACATTTGTCAATTAAAAAAAAAAGTAAAAGTTTCAGGCATTGACATTTTCCTCAGCTTATGTGATTTTTCTTCAGCTTCTGGAAAAGACACCCACCAATTGACTCTTCACTTTCTTCCTTTCCCATCACATGAATATTTCAGGCAGTTTTGAGACTCTGTAATGAGAAATAAGATTAAGCTAAAGGCACGTTAGTAATTTTGACAAGGGCTGAAAGTGCAACGAAAAGAATTTAAGAGCAGGCTGTATTTTAATACACCTGTATTCTGAGCAGAATCACCTGAGAATATATGATCACAGAAAAATGATATAAGCTCTTGTTTGCATCAAGGCTGTCTTATTTAGCACTCATGAAGCATATATCAGGAGGGCTCAGATGGATTAATGAGGTAAAACGTATCCTGTATGACTCATGAACTGACTTCTTAAAACAGTATATAAGAGATTTTGTCTTCCAGCAGAAAAATCATCTCTGTTTTGGAGCCTTTGTGTATGTGTGTGTGTGAATATAATATAAATCAAATGAAGCACTGAAATGCAACATTAGTAATTAGTTGCATTATATCTCCTAACAGAGAGAAGTGATCCTCACTCAGTGTTCTGATGGAGAAGAGTGTATTTTGTTAGACCTGCAGTTGTAAGGTGAACTAAAAAAACCCACCAAGCTAAGCACAGATTTGTGTGGAGAAACTCTTCACTATGCAGGTTTGGGATCTGAGGTGGGAATCCAGCCAAGAAATACATTTTAAATTGACCACTCCCTCTGTGGATTCCTTCATCACTTTCTCTGGTTTACCAAAAATATCCCACAATGCATCAGTTTTACATTGCTGATGAGTTGTTTTGGTTACAATGAAACATCTTCTGTCACTGGGCCACATTCTGATACCCCTAATGATTCATAAGCAGTGATTCACTCCACAAGTAGTCCCACTGAAATCAATGAGATTCCTTGCAGAGTAAAGGCCAGAGTTATAAAGGTATTTAGGTGCCTAAAGAGACAGCTAGAAGTCTAATGGGATTGAGGTGCCTAACTCCCAGAGAAAGTCTACTTTAGGCCTGATCCAAAACTAATTGAATCTGGCCCTGGAACGTGACTGTAGCTTTGCTGTTCACCTTTAAAGCCAGGACCAGTTGTGGCTACATGATTTCAATGATGTAATAAAATACTTTGTGACACTGACATAATTTCACCACTGGGAAGGGAGGAAATAGCCCCCCTAGTGTCCTGTTCTGTGGGAGGCAGAGTGATATTTGTTGTGATTCACTGAGGAGCAATTGCTGCAGGAAGTTACAAAATTGCATTTTGGCCGAGGATACACAGGCACTTTAAGAAGCCACAGTGAATCTGGACAACTTTACAATCCATTTATCAAAGTGCCTGCAATTCCCAATTCAAGGCAGGTGAAGCAATAATATAGAAGGAGCAAAGAAAGTAAATCTGCACCCAGCGCATTTTAATAAATAAAAAGTAAAAAAAACCAAACCAAAACAAAAAAACAGTGCAGACCCATTGGGCTCTTGCCAGCTCTTGTTATTACAGCTGGAGCTTGGCACTTGCTTATTTACTGTTTCATTGAAAAGAGAAATATGGAATAAAGGATCTCTTACTGTTCAGCCCATAAAAGTGAAAGAGAAGGGGAGCGATAAGAATGAATCACCTATTATTTAATGGGCTTTCTTAGACCAGTTCTGCAGGACTCAAACTGACTTCCCTGTATAACTGCTAGGCTTTCATCCAGGGGTTAGCCTAGCACTGCTGAGTTAAATTTAATCTTTTTATCATTTACTCCTGTCTCAGCCCCTGCTTTTTCCATTATCTTTGAGCATTCTCCTGGGCCTGCCTTAGAAAAGGTGTCTCATGAGTGAATGGTCACCACCAATGGCTTGCAGAGAAATTCCACTAATTCCTACCAATTTATTGGGTACAAGTTACTGCAGGTAGCACACGGTTAAAAATAAAAGACATATAGTTTATTGAGCGTTGAGGGTTCAATGCCTTTTGCTGTTTATCCGGGAGGGTGGGGGGGAGAGAGAGAGAGAATAACACATGCATCACAGAATTGTGACACATTTTTTATCATTATTATTATTATTTTATTAGTGATGCCCAGAGACTCCACTGTGCAAAGTACTGTCTAAACACATAGTGAGAAAGAGTCCCTGCCCTGTAGATTACAGTCCAAATAGTAAGACAGATAAAATATGACAAAAACTTCCAAGGAGAAAATTGGGAACTAAAGCCCAGATTTTAAAAGTGTTTAGTTTCCATCTCAAGGTAAATATCACTGCATTATATAATACAATGTCATCATGCAAGGATACAGCACTTTGCCCTTGCACAGCCCCAGAAGTTTTGGGACCCTTTGTATACCTTACAAGTTAGACTTCCAGAATATAGGAATGGCCCAGTAAAATCAGGAGAGGAAAAAAAATGGCATGTGTGCCAACCCTAATCTATCTGCACTGTGATTAGAGTTGGGCAAATAATGGGAAAAATATTGAAAAAATGTCATGGAATTCCTCAAATATGTTATTTTACAATTGTAGGAACAGATCCTCCACTGATGGGAACTGGTATAGCACCATACCGATTTACACTAGCTGAGGATATGGCCCGTCATGTATCCAGCTCAAACTGTGATATAATAACCCCTAAGTATTTTCCTGGGTGCCTTTGTGAGTGAGCTACGGGTGGCTGACCTGATTGTGATACTTCTGTTGTGAGTGTTTGCATAGAGAGAAATCTAAAAGAATCAAAGC
Organism: Mauremys mutica; assembly: GCF_020497125.1. Lineage (NCBI taxonomy): Eukaryota > Metazoa > Chordata > Testudines > Geoemydidae > Mauremys > Mauremys mutica. The sequence continues at coordinate 106,171,900 of NC_059072.1, read as the reverse complement.
AGAATGATCAGTACAGACTGTGTTAGTGTCATGGTTACTGTAGCGAGGGAGGAAACACCTGGCCCCTCAAGGCATGTGGTTGGGACCAGAAGCTGAGGCTGGCAGGTGACTGCTGGTAAAGTAAGTGGAGGGGTGGGGGAAGAAGAGAGTGCAGAGCCTATCATAAAGCTGGAGAAATGAGAAAGCTTCCTTGTGTGCAAACCTGTAGTACTGGTATCCTGTGAGTCTGTTTGGAACTGGAAGGCTGGAGAAACAATTGTTTGGGTTTTTTTTAGATTGCATGGTCAGAACCTACCCACTGACCTTTGTTTGTTCCCATTTGCAAAGATGCTGCCATTGTGTTATCACAGGATGAGACAGGAATGAAAAATGGGGGTGAATGGAGGCATAGGGCCAGATTCATCCCTGCCTAAGGGTGGCTTTACCTCATGCTCCAGATGTACATCCAAAGAGCCAATGCACTGATGCAAGCAGGTTCGACACAGTCACACCCCCTCTTACTCCCAGCCCTAGAACTGGGGCCCCTGTGGAAGCGATACAGCTTTGGCAGAGCTAGATCTGTACTTGTCATAGCAGCCTCTTGTGCTGAGAGCATGCCCCAGAGAGGTCCTCGCCTGCCCTATGGCTTCTTTGCATCACACTGGCTGCTATAAAGGGGTTCTATGGCAATTATTAATTCAGCCCAGAGTCTGGGAAGTCAGGAGACCTCAGCCCAACTCTTGGGAATCATCATACATCCTGCGTAGCAGACTGCGAGCCGGTGATCTTCCCAAGGGCTCGGAGGAGGAATCTTTAACTCCCACATCTGGCCAGGGAGCAGCTGCCACTGCAGCCCTGCCACTGCAATCGCCTTGATCCTGTCTGTGCTGCATCTCTCTGTAGGGAGCCAGAACATTTACAAAGCAATCCATTGGCTCTGTCCCCCGCCAGCTTCTGTCATACCCTCAGCCCCTCCCCACCCTGCCGTGTTTTATGGAACACTCTGTGCAAAGTGCGGGAGGGGGGAGGCGCATGGCCTGCAGCCCTCTCCTCAACACAAACCTTGTGCCGTGGAACTGCATCCGTTCTGCCACGTAGGAGACCTTTGCACAGAGATGTTGCTCCTAAGTCTCTTTGGACCTCAGTTTCTTACATTGTAACAGGGCTGACACCACTTTGGACACGTCTACACTGCACACTCCTTTTGGCAGTGTGTAGAGTACATACACTACATGCCCTCCTAGCATGGGTATAAATCATGGTGTAGACAGTGAGGCACTGCTTAGGCGAGGAAAGACATGCCTGAACCCTGTGGGTATTTACCCTACATGGCTCTCTGCATGCCCAAGCAATGCCACTCCCATGTACTCTGCTATTTTTAGCAGTGTAGTGTCCCACTTCCTCCTCACTGCTGGACTCTTTCCCTGCCACAGGGAAAGGCTCTGTCAGGGGGGAGGTAGCAGGGAAAGGCTCCGGCAGCTCTACACTGGCACAGCCTTTCCCCACTGCCCTGCACCCCTCCGCCAGAGCCTTTCACTGCCACATGTAGCTACACACCACAGTGTCGGGGCAGCTTGGTTTTCACTGCAGCTTGTACCTACACTTACCCTCCATGACACTGCCAGGGGTGTATAGTGTAGACATACCATTAAAGAGCTTTGTAATCCACTGATGAGAGGTGCGGCATAAATGCAAAATATTACTATTAATTGCTAACAGTATTGCCCATTCCTGCAGATTACCATGAAGAATGATCCCATTACTGGTCTCACATCTGTGATTCGATCACACACTACTTTTCAAGATATGGCCATTGTCAGGCAAATTAACTGTTGTATTACAGATATCTGGCCTTGTAAACTGTAGCTGTGACTGGATGTATTTGCCATCTGTCAGCTGTGTGCTGGCTGATGTGAAAAGAGCTAGTGGTCGGAGTCCAGTTCCTGGTGAGCAGATGTCCGCCTCAACAACCACCATCACCGCCACTGATAATCAACTCTATTGTTAGTCATCTCAGCAAAGTCAAGTCAAAGACTGAAAGGACATGGAGTATAAAATACCTCTAGTGTGGTGATTCTTTCCTCCTGTTCAGGGCAGGGCTTAGACAGTTTCTTGGGAATGAAAGAAGCGTGCACTGCCACTACCCTTCTGTACAGATTCCTGGGTAAATTGAAAGCTGTGGTCTTCAAGGCTAATGGTGCTGATGTGCTGTATGAGTTTCCTATAGTCGTCATTGATTTTTGGAATGAGACATTTCCAAATGTACCACCGGACTCCCCTATGCCATCACTTTCAAACAGAAATGGCTCTAATTAGTGTCCTGTGTATTAAAGTCTCCAACATGCCCACCTGTGGTATCTTCTAGTTAGTCACATTTGAAAGTGTTTTAAAATGTCAGCTCTGCACCACCCAGAGATTTCCCTAGAACAAGAGAACACTCACTAATCTATCTGGCTAGCTCAGCTTTGTGGTCCCTTGACACCATCAGAGCAGCACAAAGGGCCTGTGTCACAGCCAGAATCTGGATCTAAGTGCTTTATAATTAGGGAGGCCAAAAAAAATTTGAAGAGCAACTAGCAGAAGACCGAAATTAACCAGTTTTTTTAAAGTACATCGGAAGCAGAAAGCCTGTCAAATAATCAGTGGGGCCACTGGACAAGTGAGATGCTAAAGGAGCACTCAAAGAAGACAAGGCCGTTGTGGAGAAATTAAATGGATTCTTTGCTTTGGTCTTCACTGCAGAGGATGTGAGGGAGATTCCCACACCTGAGCCATTCTTTTTAGGAACTGTTCCAGATTGAGATATCAATGGAGGAGGTTTTGGAACAAATAGATAAATTAAACACTAATATATCACCAGTACCAGATGGTATTCACCCAAGAATTCTGAAGGAGTTCAAATATAAAATTGCAGAACTACTACCTGTTGCTTAAATCAGCCTCTGTATCAGATGACTGGAGGAAAAGTAATGTGATGCCAATTTTTTAAAAAGGCTGTAGATGCGATCCTGGCAATTACAGGCTGGTAAGCCCAACCTCAGTACCAGGCAAATTGGTTGAAACTATAGTAAAGAACAAACTTATCAGACACATAGATAAACACAGTATGTTGGGGAAGAGTCAGCACACCTTTGTAAAGGGAAATCATGCCTCACAATCTATTAGAATTATTTGAGGGTGTCAACAAGCATGTGGACAATTGTGAGCCATTTGATATAGCATACTTAGACTTTCAGAAAGCCTTTGACAAGGTCCCTCACCAAAAGCTCTTAAGCAAAGTAAGGATCAGTAACTGGTAAAAAGATAGGAAACAAAAGGTAGGAATAAATGGTCAGTTTTCACAATGGAGAGAAGTAAATAGCTAGGTCCCCCAAGGATCTGTACTGGGGCCAGTATTGTTCAATATATTTATAAACAATCTGGATAAAGGGATAAAGAGTGAGGTGGCAAAGTTTGCAGACAATAGAAAACTACTCAAGATAGGTAAGTCCAAAGCCGACTGCAAAGAGTTACAAATAGATCTTGCAAAACTGGGTGACTGAGCAAAAAAATGGCATATGAAATTTAATGTTGATAAATGCAAAGTAATGTATACTGGAAAACATAATCACTACTATTCATACAAAATGATGGGGGTCTAAATTAACTGTTACCACTCAAGAAAGAGATTTAGGAGTCAACATGGATAGTTCTCTGAAATCATCTGCTCAGTGTTCAGCAGCAATCAAAAAAGCAAACAGAATGTTAGGAACCATTAGGAAAGGGATAAATAATAAAATAGAAAATATCATAATGCCACTATATAAATCCATGGTAGGCCCACACCTTGAATACTTTGTGCAGTTCTGGTTGTCCTGTCTCAAAAAAGATATATTAGAATTGGAAAAAGTACAGAGAAGGGCAACAAAAATGGGTATGGGTATGGATCAGCTTCCGTATGAGGAGATATTAAAAAGACTGGGACTGTTCTGCTTGGAACAGAGACAACTGGGGGGGGATATGAATCATGAATGGTCTGGAGAAAGTGAAGTAGAAATGTTATTTAATCCTTCACATAACACAAGAACCGGGGTCACCCAATGACATTAATAGGCAACAGGTTTAAAACAAAAATAAGGAAGTACTTCTTCCCACAGCGCACAGCCAATCTGTGGACGTTGTTGCGAGGAGAAGTTGTGAAAGCCAAAAGTATAACTGAATTTAAAAAGAATCAGATAAATTCATAGAGGATAGGTCCATCAATGGCTCTTAACTAAGAAGGTCAGGAGTGCAACCCCATGCTGTGGTTGTCCCTATACCTCTGACTGCTAGACGCTGGGACTGGACAACAGCAGATGGATCCCTTGATGAATTGTCGTGTTCTGTTCACTTCCTCTGAAACATCTGGCAGCAGCCACTGTTGGAAGACAAGATCCTGAGCTAGCTGGACCACTGGTCTGACCCAGTATGGCCATTCTTATACAGTAGAAAGTGGGCTTTTTGTTTCTTCTTGTGTTTTTAGCATTTTAATGTTTCTTTTGTCTTAACCACTTGGTTACAAGGTTTGGTTCCACCCAACACTGCTGATGATTTAGATCTATTATGAGTATGATCTTATTTCTAAAAATAGTAGCCCATGGCAGTCACATAACTTCTTTCCCTCCTTCTGTTAGCAACATGATGGCCCAATCTTTGCCAGGAACTCTTCAGTTCCATTCCAGTAACTCTGTCCCCTGTGGCTATTTCCTTGGTTTTAATTTCCAGTGTAGTTTTTCTTTAAGTATGTTATCCATGGCTCCTCCTCAGAATAAGTTAATCCCAAAGACTGAATTGTATTCCTTTGATCTGCCTTTCCTTCTTAGATGAATTAATAATATTATTATTTACCATTATTACCATGCTTTTCATTATTTACTATATTCTTTCATCCACAAAATGCCTTTTATCCCTTTCTTGAGGGCTCCAAATTACTTTACAAGCTTAAAGTGTTATACAACTTACATACCTAGGGATCCCTTCGTCCATTACCAAAATGCAGATGCCTGTTGGGTGAATTACAGCAGCTGTTTACTAGCAGACAACACTGCTCAGCAGATCAGGATGGAACGTGAGAAATACTGTATCTAAGACCCTGTGATACCGTGCACCACATTAGACCTGAATTATGTGGGCAGGCCCCCACTAGTTTTGTGGCAGAGCTGCCCTGAGTTCTGCGCCAAATTGGCAATTATATGTTAACCAAGCTTGAGAGATTTGTGTGCCTTGTAAGAATGGGAAATGGGGAAAAAGCACTGTCTTGTAAGGCGCCAGGATGGATGGTTGGATGATATGGATGCCATTGAGGTGTTTTAAAATACACAGGAGGGGGCTGTGCGCCTGAGTGGTTCAGAAGCTCTGAATGGCAGGTGCTTTCTCAGGGCCACTGAAAACAGGAAAGATGGGAGAACAGTCATGGGCCCAATCAAAACAATGAAAGGGGGATAGCTGGATAGCTGCTGAGGTCTTCGATCCTTCCGTTCTTTCCATTAGCAATTGCAGTGTTCAGGAAAGAGGCAGGCTGGTTGGACAAAAAACAGAGCATTTCCCCCCCCCCCCAACTATACAGGCAATCAGCTCAATCTGAATTTGCTCTGGCCTCTAGAAACATCTAGCTCACACTGGGCATGCTCAAAGGTTGAAGATAGACATGAGCAAGAAAGCAAAGCGCTTCTCCATGTTTCTGTATGTATTCACTGTTTACTTGCAATCTTCTGATTCTGCATATATTCCTGCTAGTATCTTCTTTGCAAGTGCTGAGATTGTCAAAGGCGTTCAAATGAGATAGGTGCTTAAATCCCATTGAAATTCATTGAGTCGGATGCCTAACTCCCTTAAGCGCCTCCAAAAATCCCAGCCTACAACATTAGCCAAAAGAAATTACAAATGGGTCTGAACACAGCTAAAGCCAAGTGTTTACAAATCTGAATGAAGAGCAGCTGGGAAATGTTTTGCTGCTTTCTTCCAGTTCTGTTTGCAATGGGGTTGGAAGAACAGAAGCACAATAAATGCTAAATTTTATTTATTTATGAGATTGCCAAAGGTGCTGGTGGCAGTTCAGTGCCCAATTCCTATTGACATTTAATAGGATTTAGGCCCCTAAACACCATTGGTGCCTTTGAAAGTCTCTTCCATATTGTCTGGAACTGTCTAGTAAGCTCCAGCCTGCCACCCAGTCACCTGCTAACACTTCCTAGGACAGAAGCTGAACCCTGACAGAGGACTCAAGTCCTGGACCCTGACTGGCAGAATGCTGGGAATCCTGATTGGTCCACAGCTTCTATATAAACCAAGCACAAGAACAGGAAATTGTCCATGCAACTGGGCTCCAGCTTGCTCTGGACTGTGTGGCTCCTGTGCCCCTAGCTTGACTTCCTTGCATCCAAACTTCTTGGCTTGACTCCCGGCATCTGACTGTAGTTCCAGACTCCAGTTTGTCTCCTGCTTCTCACCTCTTGGTATCTTGACCCAGCCTGACTCTGACTCCTGACCCATGGTTCTCATCTTCAGTTTGTCTCCTGCCTCGGACCCCCAGTATCCTGACCCGGCCTGATTCATGGTTGTGCTCTCAAGTTTGTCTCCTGCTTCTGATCTCCCAGTATCCTGACCCAGCTGACTCTTGGCTCCCGTCCCATGACTGTGGACCCGGACTCTGACCACTAGGTCTGTCTGCCCATGACCTGGCCATGACATTTATGAATTGAGGCAAAATGTAATTACCAAAATTGGGATTTGCCAAGACAGCAGATCCCTAGTCCTGAGGAAAGGGCCAGCGGATCTTGAAACGACTGAATAATCAGGTCTTCTGTTTTATCTCCATCTGAATGAAGGCAGCCATTCTGGCCTGTTTTATATCTCTTCAACAGTAGAAGGGAGACTTCCAGTTGCACACACACGTGATCATTAACATAGATACTGTCAGGCTGGTATGCCCTAAATATAACCTAAAAACACAAGATAAAAATAAAACCTCCTGCCTGATCATGATGTATCTGTCAGTTCCACAATGTGAGGTCCACAACACTGACAGCAACTTGGAGAACTTCTCTGCTTGGAAACCTGTCAAGAACAAACCCAGGACTGTATGTTTGTTTCTTTTTTTCATGATTGCATTCCTCTGGCTGTCTATCTGTGCTACATTCTGGTGAGCAAGGTGAGTAGCAAAACAGCACAAGAAGCCTGGGTCTCAAAAGATTCAGGGTGAGAGGTTTTCCTTTGACTTCAGCGAGGCCCTTGGCTTCTACATTATTTGTGAGCAGTTTGTTGTGACTAGTTGAAATTCAAACAGTGATAGTTAGCAGGGACTGGGAACAAAGGCAGTCAGGCTTCCATTGTGAATACTGACATGTAGGAATTCAAAATTTGTTTTCCATGGCTATTTTCTTAATATCCACTTAAAATTTGCTGTTTTTATGAACATCCCCACTGCTAAATCTATTCTCTAGAATATTCATAGAAGACAAACACAGAAGTGGCATGCGGAAACAGCAGAAAAAGTGAATTCAGCTTTTATTCCAGTAAATATTCTCTTTATTTTAGATAAACCCCTAGCTCCGCTGTGAAATCAGAAAAAAATGGTAAATCCTTAAACCAAAAAGAAGTTTGAGAGGTTCAAGATATCTCAGACTCAGTGGGCTTTCACTTTCCTAACTGAAACAACAGTTGGTTTAAATAGCTCACATAATTAGGGTTATACTAGATTTATTGAGGAGTACTTGTGGCACCTTAGAGACTAACAAATTTATTTGGGCATAAGCTTTCATGGGCTAAAACCACTTGATGCATCCGCTGAAGTGGATTTTAGCCCGCGAAAGCTTATGCCCAAATAAATTTGTTAGTCTCTAAGGGCTAGTCTACACTTACGAGCCGGGTCGACGCGGTGAGTTCGACTTCTCGGAGTTCGAACTATCGCGTCTAATCTGGACACGATAGTTCGAACTCCGGAAGCGCCGCGGTCGACTCCGGTACTCCACCACTGCAAAAGGCGGTGGCGGAGTCGACCTTGGAGCCGCGGACTTCGATTCCGCGGCGTCTGGACGGGTGAGTAGTTCGAACTAGGGTACTTCGAATTCAGCTACGCTATTCACGTAGCTGAATTTGCGTACCCTAGTTCGACCCCGCTTCTTAGTGTGGACCAGCCCTAAGATGCCACAAGTACTCCTCATTCTTTTTGCTGATACAGACTAACACGGCTACCACTCTGAAACTGGATTTATTGTTCTCCATCCAATAAAAAGGTAAAAATTGGAGATATACCAATCTCCTAGAACGGACCTTGAAAGGTCATTGAGTCCAGCCCCTTGCCTTCACTAGCAGGACCAATTTTTGCCCCAAATTAAGTGGCCGCCTCAAGGATTGAACTCACAACCCTGGGTTTAGCAGGTCAATGCTCAAACCACTGAGCTATTCCTCCCTCCTCCCATAGCTAAGTCCAGAACCCTTGAAGGTGATGTTAGGAAGAGAGAAAGAAATCAAGAAAATTAAATGGGACAAAAAGAAAGAAAAGGAGGGGAAAGGAAAGAATATAAATACAATAAACATATATAGAGAGAGATAGGTGTTTGCCTCTCTCTCTATGTATATATCCTATTATATTTTGCAGGCATTGCATTTATTTCTGATGTTCCATCTATTGCAGAACAGCTTTTTGTAAAGGAGGTAAGAAAAAGAATAGCCCGAATCATGATTAGCCCTGACTACATTTTACATTGTCTGCAGTGGAGGCTGCTGCTGCTGCTGTAGAAGCTTCTTGAATAAAAACAGGGGGATAATAGGAGATACCTGAGATGTCACAATAGGAACAAAGAAGAAATACCTCGGCTATTTATAAAAAAGAAAGGAAAAAAGGAAATATTCAATTCTGAATTCAAACAGTATGAGGAAAGCTGAGAAGAATCAGATATACACTGCACAAGTGGATCTTATCTTCCCTCTGTGTGAGAAGACAGACACAGGAGATTATAATACGGTACTTGGATGTTCTTGCTCTTCATTCAGCCACTTATTGCATGTCTCCCATGATGAGAAACAGATTCCCAGGTATCTTTTGAATGTTTTTAATGTGACAGGAGACAGGTTGCATTACTTAGCTAGCCAGCAGGCTGTGTCCTCCTATGTTCAGCACTGTACAGTACATGCAAATTGCCCACAGCCACTCTGCTTAAAACTGCTTCTTACATCTGTCTAATATTTTTACCAGAAGGAAAGAGTAAGTGGGAATTTTCAGATAGTAAATGTTTTATGTCATATTTGTAAAAATGTAGTAAAATTGCATAAATAAGGCAGATCTATATGGCCAAATCATCAATAGACAAACAATGGATGCTTTTATCAAGTGTCATTAACAAACTTTTCCTTTGTGAAGGATGTCCCCAGAACCCTTTTGGAGATCTGAAGATCTTCTCACTTACCACTGGTATTACTAATTACTATTATTTATTTATTAGTTTGCAATGCCATAGCACTTAGAGGCTCCAACTGAGATCAGGGCCCCACTGCGCTAGGTGCTGTATATACACACAGTAAGGGACAGTCCCTGTTCAAACAGGGTGTACAGGCTAAATGGAATTTTATAATTCACTACCTTGCTTGCCAGCTAAGGAGAACAGGATAGGATTCTCTTAGGAGCCCCTAAATGCTGCACCTTATTTGTCCAGAATGGTCACCACTGAGTCATGGAGATACTGTCTCCTCTCTGTAGCACTCCCAGTCCATGTAAGTTGGGAGAGACAGACATCTGGAATGGGAATCAAAACCAGACCCCCAGCATAGTACAGATAAACTGGCCCATAATCTTGTTTGATAACTAGCACGCACTTCACTGCCACTCCTTCAGTTTATTTACTATGCTGCAGTCCTATTAATACTCTCCTTAGATCTGTAAGATGCTGTCATACACGTGGAACTTTTGGTGATACCACAGGTGCACTCTTCATGGCTGTGCCAAGCATGCAGTCCCTAATGCCTAATGATTTTCAAATCATGATTAGGGACTGTCCCTAAAATTACGAAAATAACCCTAACTGTCCTGTTCATTTCACTTCAGTTCCACCACCATCCTGGCAGCAACAGCCATAAGATACTGAAAACCTATGCAGGGAAGTTCTTTTTCCAGTCAGGTCCTGAGGTGCATGACTGGAGCATCTCCAGCATGGAGGGGGTACTTCACAGAAGTCAGTGCAGCTTTAATTGTATGAGGTTTTTCCTGGGAGTGTTCAAGAGAGGAGGGAAAAAAGAGTCTTTTCTGTCCATGAATGATGCCCATATGCAGCAAGTAGCCAGTTCTCTATGGGCTCAGTTCTGACGTGATGTCAATGGAAGTGTAAGCCTCACCTCAGCAAGTGCATGTTACATGCCAAGGAAGCATGAGGCAGAAAGGCAAAATGATAGCAAGAAAAGCACATAACAGGAGGCTGTAAAATGAAGTAATCTTACAAGACCACACATCCCCCTTTTGATTGCCATTCTTTCTATAATGCTGCCATTTTGCACCTCCTCAGACTGTTGTTGTACATATGTATTGAGGGTATAGTTGACACAACCATTTATGTCACCCCTGTGACTGTGCGAGTTAGTAGGACAAGTTGTTATGCTGAAAGGTGCTAATGGCTGCCAGGAGCAGAGTACTGGTTCCAAAGACAACCACAGAACTCATTAAAGCCAATGGGTGTGCCAAGGACTCCTGTTCAGGATCATAAGAAGGAGCATTCAAACCCCGTTAATGGTTGAGGGCTGTGGGGCTACCGCCCAAGTCACCAGATGTGTGGACTGAGGTTTCAAACAGAAGGGCTAGTATATTGGCAGCAGGCTGTGTGTGGGTTGGAGGCCAAAAGGAATCATGAGCACTGCTCTGAGAGGAAGCAGAGGCCACGGCTTCTTGGGCTCAGAGCTCACTGTCGTGGCAGACCTTTGGATTTCTGACAAGGAAACTTCCTGCTGTTGTTTGTGTCTGTGTTCCGGGAAATAGGGCTTTGTGTACATTCTGTGTAAATAAGCAGGATAAGACCAAGAATATTCCTGACTCATAGCATCAGTTTCTCATGGAAAGAATCCTGTTAGGCTCTGATTATTGACTACTCGCTCAGGACAAAGAAGCACCGCTGCATATGGGCTGACATTTCCAAAGCTGACTAGGGGATTCAGACACACTTTGATTGGCTTTGAAAATTTCAACCATGATTGTTCAGCCTAGCTGGTTATAATGAGGGACAGCTATATCTCCTCACCACTGCCCAAAACTCAACCTGCTACTTTGGAGTTTGGTAAAATGTTCATTAACTTTCCTTCAAAGAGATTTTTCTGTCTCCTCTGCCTCTAATCTTCCAGGCTCCGATGAGACCCAGCAATGGACCTTACAAATCACCCATAGTTTACCTAGCCTGACTGGAAGCAGGAAGCACCAGAAACCTGGTGGATGAGCCAGTTCTTCCAAATTTGCAGGTTCAAGAAGCTCGCATATGGCCTATTGCTTGTTTATCTAAGTTGAACCACTAAAGCCTTTTGCAGTTTGCCCATCAATAACACTGGCTCTCACTCACTGGTTGCATATAAGTCTCAAAAGCAATTTAGGATCCCTACTTTTCAGGAATTGTCAAAGCGAAGGGGAGCACTCTTCACACACACAATGCTTTACTGACCCCTTCAGAGACCCTTAGAGACAGCTGTGCTTTCTGGGCCTGATCCGAACCCCATTCAAGTTAATGGGAGTCTTTCCCTTGACTTCAATGGATTTTGGATCAGGCCCTGCAAATCTGCAGATGTGGGTATCTGCGGCCCATGTTTGCAGATCGCAGATGGATGCAGATCCAAATGTTATTTCTAGAGCCCTGCAAATCTGTGGCTATCTACTTTATATACGTGGGTATCCACATCTGTGGATGCGGATATCCACGGATCATATGTGCGTATCACTGATTGGATGCAGATACAAATTTTGTATCTGCACAGGGCTCTACTGGTAAGGGCTTCCACAAAAATCTCCTTTTGTATCTGGGTCCAGGACGCAAATGTTCACAGAGAGATGGGTTTGAGAGAATGAGGAATCCATTCATTTATTTTGCCATTCAAATACAAATGCTTTTTCATAGCCACAACCAAATGAGAGAGCACCAGTAGGCAAATACATTTATATGAAGGGTGATTTCTGAGAATGGTTATACTTTGCTCTTGAGAAAATGTACTACAAACGTTGGCTGCATAGCAAAGTGGTCAACTTGTATAGCTTGAGTTGGAGGTGGGGTCTTTCTAGGGGATCTGGAGGCTCCTTCCATGTGTTAAAAATATCTGATATTTTGGAGCAATTTGATACATCACAAAGTGTTTTTTAAAGAGTTCTTCATGACCATTTGTATAAGCTGCAGGGATGCCCTGTTTGGCAGGGATGCTGGAGTAGTAGCCAGGGAGATAGTGAACTCCATCCGAGGCAGAGAAATCAATCCAAAGCGCCTGTCAGTTTTGTGGCAGAGTTTTAACAAGGGGCTTCCTGTAGCCCCAACAGCACATCATTGTTAAAGTAAGGGGGAGGAGGGTAGGCATGTTAAGGGGAAGAAAATCTCTATAGTGCATGTGAGAGATGAGACCCCACTCCTCAGGCTACTTACTCAAATAGATTTTGCATCAAAAGTGGCGTTATTTATAGAAACACATGCTTTACCTTAACACTAATAGTAGCCAACACAAAATAAACGTGGTCACTTAATGATCCATCTAGTGGGAGTCTACAAAGAAACCTATTTTTTTCCATTCAATTACATGATCATTGTCTTTAGTCTGACATCAGTACATTTTCTGCAGCATCATTATTTACTGAATGCCAAAGGAGCACTGGGCCTCCTTTCAAATATTGGAATGGCAAAAGGTATTGCAGGGTTGTGTAGAAACTCAGAACTGGAATAACTGGGGCTTCTTATAGATTAAGGTCGAGGTACATTTTCACTGTAGTTTAGAACTCACAGACTCTGCCTAGTTCTAGATAGTTGTATCAGCCCCTCACTTTCATAAGCACTATATACACCCACAAAGGGAAGCAAATTGAAGAAGAGGAATAGGCCGTCTTTCTCCATGCAGCATACATAATAGGGTGGGAAGCTTGTCATCAAAAGAACCTGGCTACTTTTCCATTCTCCTTCCCAAACCTTTTTCCAGGTTTAAGCATGGACTTGTTTCTGACCTCTGATATGAATGTTTGTAGAGCATGGCCAGCAGGAGTAGTCAGGAATTCCATCTATCGGATGTACCAATGTTATTTGGGAAAACTATTCTTAATGCTTAATCTTATTTGCATCAATACTACAATCCAGGTTTCCTGTGTATGATTTAAACTGGCAACTACTGGTAACATCTGCTTTGCAAAAATAATGAAAGAGTTTTTTGTAAATATTTGCTTCAACTGAAAACAAGGAAAAATCCTATTTTTCATACCCCTGCCATTTGTTGGAACCCTTCCTCCAGCTCCCGCTACTCCTTGTCTGTTGAACTTTGATGAGTGACACATGCCTTGGAGCTGGCCGTTGAAAGCATGTAAGTGTGTCTGACAATAATAGGCCAGACTAATTCTTTATGTAAAGAATGCATCTGATCCAATGAGGGTTACAGGATTGCTTGATCCTCTTCCCACTAACACTCAGACAGCCCCACATGCTTACGTGACATGTACACATACATACATTCACACATAAGCAGACATTCTTGCATAGATGCACATGCACACACAGGGAGACAGATGGTCACAAAATCAAAAGAGACACACACAGAGTTGCCCGCACACAAGCACACAAACACAGACACTCGCAACCTCACATGTGTACACAGCTAAACCATTGCTTGGAAAATAAATGTTGTGACATAGAAACCATCATGCTAAAAAGATTTGTGAGTGGCAACTACTTAATTGGTAGCCACCAAAATCAGTGTAGCCGTTGGTCATGTACAGCAGCTACAACCATCATCATTTCATGACAGAGCAAAGGAAATAGCCGGGATTCCACTGGCAGTGCCTTCTCCAGCCTGTTGCCTCTGAGGTAGCGCTGGCTGGGATTTCATTCCTAGTGCATGAGTATGTGATGTGGGAGAGCAGAGCTATATTTCATTTCACTCGTAAATCATATTGTATATTCTTCCATTGACCACATAGCCCAGGATGACAGTTAGCTTGGATCTCATTAACTGATAACACCCAGGTGGGTCACTGTGCCCTGAACACTATCAGAAGCTCTGGTGATAAACATCTCCCTGTCACCCTATTGCTTCCTGACCCTGTCCATCCTTATCATATAATTAGATCAATGCTTCTTTCCATCCTCATCTCTACTCAACGTCAGAATGGTGAATGTTTTCAAGACCACTTCCTCAGCCTCCCCCGGACACAAACAAAGCCAGGCCATTCCCTGATCTCCCATGCATGTGAGGGACTGAAATAAAAAGGGATTTTTTGGTTGTTTTGTGAGCTGATTCCCTAAGAACACAGTCCACGCACTATGCAGTGTCCAAACTAAGCCTCTTCCTCAGGTTTGGCTTTATTCATCAAGTCAACTTGTACAAAACACAAGTTTAGCTTATCTCTTCTTCCCCCAGTGGGCTACTCCTAAGGGTTCCTTCTTCAGAACAGCTCAGCCCATACCCCTACCACTGTTATTAATTGAGCCCTCCATTTTAAAGGTGTAATAATGATCATCTGTTAAGATTTTGGAATGTTCTGAATATGCACATCATCAGGCATAAAGCAACTGGGAAATATAGAAGGGCAACAGTCTCCTTGAGTGTTGTGGACCAGGGTATGAAGAATTAAGCCAACTCATGTATACAAAGGGAATATATAATGGCATGGATGTACAGAGGTTTTATTGGTATTTGTTTAGGATGACAGCATTACTTATGAGTGGAAGCAGATTCATTACAGGTCTCTAAAAAGGGAGACTACTGACATTTTCAAATGCTCATTTGCAAAGTAGTAAATGTAAAGATACAGATAATTAAAAATATAAAGGACATTCCCCCACCATGGCATGCAACTGGTTAACCAGGCAAGCATGTACCCAACTGTAAATCACTTGATCATGTATCTTACAACAGGAGTGTCCGAACTTTAATCAATCAAGAATGACATTGAAGTTCAAAAATTAAAATAGCAAAAAGACCCCCCGCCAATATTAATTAAATCAATCAGACAAATGAAAACACAACTGAACCTCAAGTAGAATTTTATACCTTACATAAAATTGCATTGAATTATAGTTAATTATAACTTTTATACTCCATATATAACCCTACCCCCAAGCAGAATCTTTATACCCTAAAAAGAAGTCTCAGAAGTTCCATGAAATCCATTAGCCACTTCACTATTGCTGTTGATTTTATGTGGAAGGTGCTCAAATACTATGGAGACGGGCAGCAACATAAACCCCTAGGTTAGACAATATCTACCCTCAAACCTTAGTTGCATAAAAACAGAGAACACTGAATCTAACACCACCTTAGAGATATAGCATGGTTATTGAAACCTGGGGGGAAAGGGGAAGCGGGGGGCACAAGCCCCACGATCATCACAAACAGGTCTCAGGGGTTCCTGAGCACCTGCCCTTTCTTTATAGCTAAATGCATTGTGGAAGTCCATTATGTGACTCTACACTGTAACATATGGTCAAAATATGGAAAAGGTTGAAAACCACTAGCCTATGAGAACTACAGCTCCCGGCATGCATTGCTCCATCTGAAAGGCATGCATCAGGATGGAGAGTAGCATGCTAGCAGTGGGAGTTGGAGATTCCTACTTTAATATCATAGCATGTGGACACAGAGTATATAGCTGTGTTTTCTTTTCCACTGCCAAGTTCTTTTTGTTTTCTTTGTAAAATAAGAAAAATCCCACTGAGAAGCAGTTAAACCAAAATATTCTAAAGCTGCTTATATCCTGGGAGGGGAAAAAATGACTTCCCGGAAATCTCTCTTGTTTTCAAACATTCTCTTTCAGATACCCTTTTGAAGTCACAGGCTCGTAGTGTGAGTGACTGAGAGCAGGGAGCGATGAAATGTGCCTCTAAGTCATAGATTTCTTCAAGAGCATCACAGGGCATGGCTGACTGGGGCATATGACATCTGCACATCAGCGTGGCATCATTGAGGCTTTGTTCAGTTTCAAATGTGGGAATTTGAGGAGCATGGAGGAGTTCAGTGGTGAAAAATATATAGACAGTTCCCCCTCCCTTCTAGTCCCAGCTCTCCCAGTACACACAAAACTAGTGTTGGTGAATTTTGCTGCTGAGGGAGGGGCCAAGGATAATGCAGATAGGTTCCATTATAAGCTTCCTCTTTCTTTCTCTCACAGCTCTGTCACTCTGCTGTGGTCCTGGCCCCAATACAATGCTAGATATCCACCTGAAGTAACCCTACTATTCCGGTTTTGGTCCCTCAAAGAAATTCTGCCACTGAACCATCCATTGCATTGACCCAAAGTGCACCCTCCTAAGCCAGACCTGTGATTCTCTTAAGCAAATTCATAACGCAGCCAGTGCACCTCAGTCCTGACTGATAATGTCCCCTGTTCCACATCGGTCTCCTTCATGGCTCAGCCAAGGCAGCTTCTTGCCAGGGTTGCCAATGAAAAACGTTATACAAAGTACAGTGTGACCTTCAGGTCAACTCTAACATACGATGCAATGCCAGCTTCACATGACTCTGTAACAAACACACTGAAATATATCAGCTCCATATAAACTCTGGAGGAAAACTGAGCATGATGATCATTTCATGTAAACTGTATAGTGGAGTAGCTGGGCACTCCCATGCAGTGTTCAACTTGGGCTAGAGGGTACCAATGTGGTGTTCCAATAATTATTTTTACAGTACAGCTGTGCTCCTCATTGAAGTCCTCATGGTTTGAAGTTCTTGCTTTCTTCCAGGCACCAAGAAGCTACTTTTGTCTCCGCATTTCAAAGCATCCAAAGCACTGCTTTAGCAGTGATGGCAAGGGATGTTGGGACATTTCAGCCTAGAAAGAAACAAGAACTGCAACTATCAGGACTCCAGAAAACACTGGATGAAGAAAACATGGCAGCAGGTTATGGATGGACCTATAGGAGAGTCCTATAACACAACATGTGACAAAAAGGAAAGGAGCATGAAAGGAAGACGATTTTGGATAATAAAGATGAAAAATTCTTCTCAGACCAACGAGTTGCATTTTGACTCCAATACTCTGCTCCTCCGTAAATGAGTCCCAGTGTGCAGCTCTGAGAGTAGAATGTTAAATAGGGGAAGAGCTCTAGAGCGAAAGAGGGGTTGGTAATAAAGTAAAAGGCAAAACAAAGATACCAAGGCAACGCAAATGCCTGGAACACAAATCAGTGGCAGCTCCAGGTAGCTAAAATGTGGGCCTGCCAATATAGTTGGGAAACAGGAGACATGGTGTTCTGGACACTGAGCTCATGGGGTTCAAATCTTTTCTCTTTCTTAGATTATTTATTTACTTATTTTAATTGTCATGCACAACCTGGTTTCATCTGGGACGAGAAACAGAAATACAAAAATGCCATGAGAACTGCGATTCTTATAGTATTTCCAGCCCACTTGAAACCAGCCTCACCAAGTATCATCATGCCTCAGCGGGTGATAGATAAGGATGCCAAATTCAGGACAAACTGCTGAGAAATAGGGCAGACTCACCCCAAATTGGTGGCTATGCTATCCTTAGATTATATGAAACCAGTAACAAAAGTATACTTCTGTATCACCGCACTGGTTAACAAGAAGTCAAAAATGCAGTCTCCTTAGGCATTCCAGCCCTCGTTTTACCACCCAGACACTGAACTCTAGGATGAGTGGTTACTGGAAACCAGTTTCATCAACTAGAAGGTCCTTCTAATCCCAAGAGATCAGCCACTTAGCCAGATCAATATATGAATCACATTGATGCTAATATTTTAGTAATAAACACTAAAGGTTTAATAATAAAAGAAAAAGAAAAGAATAAAATTGCAAAGTCCTTATATCAGGTTTGTAGCAGTGATGGAATAGACTGCTAGCTTATAAAGTCTCTCTGGTAACTTCCAGAACATTGGAAGGTCATCAGTCCATAGTTCAAAATGTTCCTTTTAGCGGTAAAGCCACAGTCCAGAAAATCAGGGCAGGAAAGAGGCAAAATGGAGATATCTCACGGGTCTTTTATATCCTCTGCCATGTGCCTAGAAACTTACTATCTCAAGATGGAGTGCAGGGTCACATGAGCACATCACATATCCTTACATGCTTTGTTGACTCATGGGGAGAAGCCATTGCCCATATTCTTGCTGAGGCACCCACAAGAAGGCTTACTGGATGGGATGTGTTTCTTCTATGGCCCATTGTCGGAGTGAAAGATCCTTAATGGGCCATCAAAACATAGCGGTGTGGCTCTAATGTAAAGTCTATCCGGTGGGTGTTACCTAGGACTACAACATACATGTATGATGTCAGTACATAGCCAATATTCATAACTTCAGATACAAAGATGATACATGCATATAAACAGGATAATCACACTTAGCAAATCATAACTTTTCCATGGACACTTTCCATGACATACTTTATACAAGATTTGTTGCAATTGTATAACAGTGGCAAAGTCAATGATATAAATAATCATATTCAATCATACAGCATCACACCAAGGGATAAGCATCTGAGCTTATGGATTTTTATCTGAATCTCTAAACTTTTTGAGACTGTCCCATCATTACAATGGATTGTAATGGTTCTAAACATAAGATCATGGTTTCATGGCCAGATTCAGCAAGAAGAGACTGAGTTGACTGTAAGGGAATGAGCTGTTATCCACTGATAAATAATAGCAAAGAAAAGACAGAAAACAATTTGCCAAAGGAATAAACCCATCCCCTCTTCACGCCTCCCTCGGGGAGTGGAACTGTCAGTGATGGACTTCCCAATTATCAGAAGAAGGGCAGCATTTTAAAAAGGTTGAAGTCCCATTTTCAAATGAGACTCAGTGTGACCCTCTGGACTTCAACCAGTCCAGTAAAGAGTTCAGTGAACACCTGCCTTGCAACTCCTAAGGGCTATGCTTCTGTGGCTCACAGCCTTGGCACCAACAGCCAATACACAAGCATGCAGGTCACCCTGGCTTCCAACAACCAGTTACTCTTTGCGGGGGGACATTAACAACCCTTCAAGTCCTGAGTCCTCCCACAAAAAAATGTCTTTCTCTGCTGTGCTCAGCCCCTCTTGCTGTAGCACCGTGAAAACCTTATCAAGTTCATTGCTCCTTTAAAGAGACAATACACAACAGCTTATTAACCTAACTGGGGTTGACAAACCCTCCACTTCAATCAAAGCACGGAGTTAGTTTATGGTAAAAATAGAGCAAGTTTATTATCAAAAGGGCATAGGTTTAAGTGATACCAAGCGTAAGGAATAAGGATAAAAAGGGTTACCAACAAACAAAAGTAAAAATACACTATTAAGACTACAACTTAATTTCAGCAAGTTACACTCTTTGTCTATGCAGGTTTCTCACCTATACTCAGATCCCAGAGACTTCAACCCCCCTTGGCTGAAGGCTCCACTATTCTATGATTTCAGGAGCTCTGGCCCCTTAAGCTCTAGTGATGGATAACTATGGAGTTCTTTCCCCTTCTTTTTATAGTCCAGCAAACCTTTGCAATCTAGTCTTTGAAAAGTAAGACCAGGCAAAGTCTTCCCCCCAGCTTGTTAGCTTGATAGCTTTGTTTACCTTATCCTCAAGCATATCTTCACTGTCTCTGCCTGATGACTCAGCTGGTCAGACAAGCAAATGTAGATTCCTTTGTCCAGAGTAGTCTGTATTTATGCACTGCTTGCCAAACACATTTTAAGAACATAATTCCAGCACATATTTATAGCTCTTTGTACACACTCTGTACATATACCACACAATGATTTTCGGGATCAATATTTTACCAGTTTGTACGTGATACCTTGCATGACATCTTTTAGGTGTTAGGTGTAATGAGTATGTCAGACCTGACAAGAGTTGCCGACACAGCGTTGTGAACCACCAATGTGCCTCTGTGTCATACTTAGGAACCTAAGTCTGATTGCAAATCAATAGGATTTAGACTTCCAAGTGCCTACATCACTTTAAAAAATGTGACTTAGCACCTACATGATTTTAGGAGCCTTTTGAAAATTTAACTCATGGTGCAAGATACGCTGGGTGTGTGTGTGCCAAATTCCCTCTAAAGAACAGAATGAATCATTGATCTTCCTGCAGTTAGGCATGGACCCCCCACACAGCCAACACACACATTACATAAAGGCGAAGTTAAGTAAGGGTTGTGACATGCTGTGAATATTAGGGATGCTTTTTCGAGCCAAAAGCCAAATGGTTTTTTGAGCTATGCAGAAATAGTTGCAAATAATTTCCCTATTGTTAGTATTTTCCAAGTTTTCCATTAAAAGATCCAAAAACAAAATATTTTCATTTTGATTCGAATAAAATTAATATTGTAAGTTTTCAGGTTTGGGGGGGTTTTAGTCACTTTCCCCTGTGGAAAAGTAAAGGGAAGGGAAAGAAAGGAAGACAGGGGGAGGGAACTGAAAAAAAATATTAATTTAGCCTCCCTTAGCTTCTAACAGAAATGGGAAAAATAATTTAAAATAATTTAATCAGAAATCAGACAATTTCAGGAACACTTTTTAAACTATTGTTTTTCATTTTGTTCAAAAAAATTCTATTTTTTGACCAAACCTAGTCAATACTCACACTCCTTCTCTTCTCCTAATCCCTCACTCCCATCTCATTCACTCCCTCTTGCCTTCTCTTCATCCGCTCTCTTTCCTCTTCCACGCCTTCTCTCTTCACGCCAGCTCCCTTTTGCAATTAACTCTCTCCTCTCTCCCTCTCCTCAGTCACTCTCCCCTCATCCCTTTCTCCAAGCACACAGTGTTGTCCACCGCTCATTCTTGCATCACTTGTAACCAGGACTACTTTTGCCTCGTGGTGGCAGTAATGGCTGAAAAGTGGTTTTGCTGTTGTGTGGCATGATGGGATGGATTTATTTACAGACACGCCACCCCCCAAAAAAGCCCAAGTGCCAACACTGTCTAAGTCAAGCTCAGTGCAAGGTGTGTGGATGTGATGGGGGGTGTGAAGGTGGAGGGAGGCTGTATTAATGTAGATGGAATAAAGGGAGCCAAGGAGTCAAAGATGTTAATATGAACCTAAAACTGTTCAATATTAAACAGTTTTAAACAAATTTCAGAGTTTCATATACAGAGACCTCAGCCTGCTCAGGACCATGTTAACATTATTAAAAATCCTTTAAATCCTCCATTAAAGATCCAGAGAAGAAGGAAAAACAGTTAAAGCATTTGAAATGTAAAGTATTAAGGCTTTTATTTTAACAACGTTCCGTCTTTCCTTTCTCTATGGCTGTAGAGAGTCTTTAAGGAAAGAAAACCCCAACTCTTGTTCTATAATCTTTTTTATGACAATAACTGTTCTTTTTGGGAAAAGAGACGAAGTGAGTTAAGATGGTGGGGAGCTATTCTTGTTGCTGCTGCTGTTAAAGTCCAGTCCCAATTTCTAGAAAACGAAACAAGCCAAACACACACAAAAGGGAAAAGAAAAGAACAGCAAAGACAGAAAATGTAGCTTTTCTCTCAGGTATTGACTCATTTGCAAAGTCACTGCTGGAGAAACACAGCATCACATGGTCTTATCAGCCACTCTGAGACCTGGCTCACTTGTTCCAACACCAGGCTGTTTGGAGCACTGCTTTTAGCTGCCTCTTTTTGGTCATAGGCTCATAGCAGTGTTGCAAAATATACCATCCTGGCCAGCTAAACCAGACTCCTATTAGACAGAAGGCAAAAGGAGAAGTATAGGAAAGAGAAGACATAAGGTAGGGAAGGAAAAGGACACATGGTGGCAGGGTGGGGGAGGAGAGACACGAAGGGTAGATCTACACGACTGCTTGAGTTGATATAATTTACATTGCTCACGGGTGTGAAAAAGACACTCCCCAGCCCCCCTGAGTGATGCAAGTTACACCAATGGTCTCCTGCCGACATAGCTTCGCCTTTCACAGAGGTGGAGTAATTATACCAACGGAGAGCACTCTCCAGACAGTATAGAGCATTTTCACACGACACGCTACAGTGGCACAGCTACATTGGTGCAGCTGCGCTGATGTAGCCCTTCTAGTGTTCACCTGCCCAAAGTCTCAAATCCCAGGTGGTGTTTGGGAGTTCACTGGAGCCAGTGGAACTGGCAATGTCATCTGGGACTCTCTCTCTGGCCCAGTCTGGTGAGGATATTTCTCAGGATGAGGATGAAGAAGGTCTGGGGACTTAGGAAACAGTTGGGGGTGGCAGCCATGATGGTGAAGCTCGCTCCTTCTCCATTTTTTGTTTTTTCATCAGCCAGTGTCACTGTGGCCAGCTTCCCCCCACCCCCCATAGTTATTTCTTTTTAAGAACCCTAAAAGGGAGTATTGGGAGGAATAGTCCGTCCTCTGATTATTTTGACCACCAATAGGCCTAATTTCCAACACACCAATATTGGTTCTTTGATTTCCAGTTTTCTATTCCTCTTGTTTACCAGTCATAATCTTAACACAGTCCTTGAGTGGTATTAGTCAATCCCTTTCTGTTTAAATTAATGCAGTCTCTCTGTCTCCTTCTTACTTAAAAAATTTTCTCTCTCTCTCTCTCTCTCTGTGTATATATATATATATATATATATTTTACACACACACACACACACACACACAAACAGGTCATTGTGACAATTTATGAACTTTCACTCACGTTTTACAGTTGAGCTTGCAATTAGGGTAAATGTGTAGGCGCAATTATCGCAACAGGTATTTGTCCCCAAGTAAATTACTTTTCCAGACCGTATTTGGTTTCCCATAAATTTGCTCCAATGTGGAAGAACATCTTTAATGGGTTGTTAAGTAAATATGGAACTAGGCTGAGTGAATTAGGTCATGCTGGTGACATTCCATATAATGAGAGTAAAGTGAAAACTCAGATAGCATAACTTATAGCTTAGCAGTATTATCCACCTCAGAAGTGTTTGCAGTGGAGAGGGGACCTGAACCGAGGGACTACAAATGGCACATAAGCAGGAAATCTCGGAGGCACCAGCCAAAGGAAGGGAGCAAGGACTAAAAGACACACAAATAGAATTGTAGCATATTAATAAAAACAGCTCTGATGACATTAGTGCAAAAGATGAGAAAGCAATCTCTCCTTGTATGGGCCAATGTCCAGCAATGAGGCTGACATAGCAAAGCCTATCACAATGCAGTTTCATATTATATGCCAATCACTATCAACATCAACTTTAAATCATCCTTTCAAGGGTATTTTTTTTCTTTTGGTAAATTCTTTTTAAAAAACTCAGTTTGGACTAGACTGGGATTTGCAGGCAGCCCACCATAAGGGGCATTGCAGAGGTGCACCATCACCCCGCCGGGAGGCATTGTGTCTCGGAGCTGCCACTATTGAACTGGGTGACAGTAATTTGAAAAAATCTTTTTATGCAGTACAGCATAATCTCCACCAACTCACATGCATCCAACCAGCACCAGTGGCCAGTAAGCTGGTGACATGAAGGAGGGCTCTACATAATCACAGATCACTGGCTCACATGATGGAGGAGCTGGAAGGCAGCCCTGGATATGAAAGGCTGCAATCTAGGTAGCCCTAACATGGGTTACAATATAGCTCGTTCTTTGTAGCAATCTAATCTGCTCTTCACTGCCCATCTGTACTGTGTCACTCAGAGTCATATCTAAGACTCTTCAATGTTGGAATTGGAAATAACCCCACCGGACGCCTGACATGTATTTTCCTTTACTCTTTCACATTCACACAAGTGTGGTGTCATAATGTTTTTCATGGATGCAAGGCTGCACATGTCGATTGTTGCTGTAGACAAACTAGGTAGGTCAAATATTGATCTGAGCAATCTTTATAGTGACTCTCAACTAAAGTGAGGAATCAGCCCGGGGCTATTTCCTTGAGTGTTGTAGTCCAAAGATGCTGTATATGTCTTTAACAAGGTCAGAGACAGTCCCCAAATCATCTGTTATTAAGCTGTTCCTGTTAAGTATTATATTTCTGGTGACCATAGAATAAGAGGCTTGGTCTTCTCCCTTTAGTGAATGATTCATATTCAAAGCTAAAATATGGTACTTTGTTAACCAAAACCTCAATGTGTTAAGACCAATATTGGTAGCTATGCGTCAGAGCCAGAATTACCCTTGCAAGAATATTTTAAATCTGTAGTGGAGAAAAATCCAATTTGACTGCAACCACAATCTATCTAATTAAAAGCAAAGCAGATACCTGTTGTTTACTGAGATGTAACACAGCCAGACAGTTACAGGGATAATTAAAAATGTAGCAACTGTGAATGAAAAAGGCTACATCTACAGACAAACTGCTAACTGAATTTTCGCTCCTCAAAGAAACGACAAACATTCAGGTTCTTGTCTCACAAAAATGGGAGATAATTGTGCAGGCTCATAGCAAAGAATCACAAATTAATAGTAATGAGAACACCTTATCTGCTATATCACATCTTCCATTTGAAAAATGCAAAGCACTTTACAAAAATGGGTAGTATCCCCATTTCACAGATGAAGGAACAAAAGATGTAGGATGCTGTTCTCCCATCCTTTCCCAAATTATTTAAACCTTTTGAACTGCAGCACCTGCCTGGAAATCTTTCAAGAACAGATTTTGTCATGAGGCTTCTGGTATCTCCTATTTCTAGTAGGATAGGAAATACCATTTAACAATGGTCACAGCTGGGAACATGACCTGCAGAGGTGCTCAAACATAAAACGTTATTAAGTTGTCCAAACTTTTTTTTAGCTTCAGAAGTGGGTTTGAGATTGGTTCAACTTCCTGGTGAAGATTAGGGACAGTTCTTTTATCTGAACCAGTTCTCTCCTTAGTTCTAAACTGAATCTGTACAGATTTGTGGAAAGGGAGGTGAGTAACAACCAAACTGAATGGATATGGAAGATGTAGAAATGGACGCCATTTCCAGGTTCTCCAGAACTCAGTGAAAAAGTGACTAAAGTTCAGAATGTCTTCGGATAACATTCTACAGAAGATTGTTCCAGAAGTAGAACCTAGATATAGTATTATAGCTGATGCCTAAATAACACATTGATTGGTGAAAGAGGGAGAGAGAGAGAGAGAGAGAGAGCACATTCAATTTATAGATTCCCAAACAGGAGACCTACATGTATAGATATCCAAACTATAATAACATTATAAGATCTTATTTAGCAAGCTCCAGCTAACTATTTTCAGAACATAGAGCAAAATCCACATTTTTGCAGCCTACCTGTAAAAAGAGATAGAGTTGAGCAAATATGAGGGAGAGTAAAGAAAGGAAGGAAGGAATAGGAGTGGGCAGAATTCCAAATTTAAATAAGTGTCCAAATGATTTAAAATCCACCTCAAATAAAATATTTTGTTTTTCTTCTTATTGTGGCTGGCATATGGAGACAATGTTGATTGGTGTTCTATAAATACAATAGATGGATAGATTAGATGACAGGTCAGCAACCTTTCAGAAGTGATGTGCCGAGTCTTCATTTATTCACTCTAATTTAAGGTTTTGCATGCCGGTAATAAATTTTAACATTTTTAGAAGGTCTCTTTCTATAAGTCTATAATATATAACTAAACTATTGTTGTATGTAAAGTAAATAAGGTTTTTAAAATGTTTAAGAAGCTTCATTTTAAAATTAAATTAAAATGCAGGCCCCCCCCGGAACAATGGCCAGGACCTGGGCAGTGTGAGTGCTGCTGAAAATCAGCTTGTGTGCCACCTTCGGCATGCGTGCCATAGGTTGCCTACCCCTGGATTAGATGATATCCTGAAGAACAGATATTCAAAAACTCTGCCTCCTTTTGGTAGGCATAATTTGCACCTGCAAAAGTTGCAGATGCTTTCCACACCTAACCAGAATGAATGATGAGTGACAGTTTTAGCAGTTGGACAGCTACCTACCTGATTTGCATCTGCATGTCTATAAAATGTTAACCTGCAAAGGTCTGGATTGGAACAGAATGGGACCTCTGCTTACTGTAAACTCAGAAGTGGAGCAAAGTCAGCTCCATGTGCAGTATGTATCAAGTTTAATCTGCACATTCTTCCATGGTTCGGAGGATTACACACTGGCCTCAGTAAACAGAAACATACTGCAGCTTTTGAGCATCTGCAGCTATTTCACTCTATTGTCCATTAGCTTTCTGATCATTGTGCTTATTTCTTAGTATTTGTCTTTTCTGTTCAGTGTTCTTTCACGGTATCTTTAGTTTCTAGGTATAGGATTGCTTCTCAGATTTGATTTATGCCCACACCCTTTTTCCTGCCCTTCTTCTGGAGTGGAAGACCAAAGGGATTTTACCGCATGATTGGAGCGATTCAATTGCTGCCATATGACCACTGGAGTAACCACCATCTGTTCAGTGGAGCTATTGAGATGAGTGTCTAGAGTAGTGCCAGAGTTGAGTGGTTCTGATAATCAGAATCTAAACTGTTCACAGTAAAGGGTCAGTTTCATCAAATTTCCTATTTTGAAACATTTTTGAAACAAAAAAATTCAGTTTTTCAGGCCAAAATGACTTTTCGTTTACAAATGTAAGTTAATTTATAATAAAAATACAAAATAAAATATATAAGGTCGATATAGAAATGAAACATTTCAAAATAATTGACAGAAAATATTTCTATTTTTTTGTTTTCGTTGTTTAGCAAAACTTTTCAAGGTTTTGACTTTTTGTTCCAGATTGAGACGGGGGGAAAAAATGAACTCTCAAAAATTCCTGTGGGACCGAAAAACAATTTCCAGCCCAGGTCTAGCTGTAGCTGAGTGAACACTATAAAAAACTTTGCAGCCAGGAAGTCAACAGAATCAAGTACCTCTCTGAACTGATGAGAATATGTAGCTGTTGATGTAGCAGTTTCTTGGCACAATTCTATTTAAAACGATTGAGATACTGGTGAAAGCAGTGGCTGAGGGCAATGCCTTCCTTCAGGATTCAATGAGTTAGTTGGCTTCTCAGGCATAGGACAGCTGGATGCTTTCTGTAGCTGGTGAGAAAGGCAACCAGGGGAATTTCTGTCGTCAGTAAAGCTGGTGTATGCGAAGAGACTTTGAGCCTGGCTAGATGACAGATGAATGCTATGCAGTGTTGTGAATAGGGAAATCACTGATAATAGCTAAATGCTAGAACCAGTTCCCATTAGTGTAAATGGAAAGACTCCCATTGAGTTGATTTGAAACAAACTATCAGCGATATTAATGTGGGCTGCAGAATCACTATTGGATGTTGTGGGTTTCTGCAGAATTCCCTGGGATTCTGTGGGAACACTGTGTGATTTCAAGCGATCTGGAATGATTCTCTGGCACAGCATAGGACCATTCAGGCCTTTGCCTGACTTTTTGGCATACTCTGCGATGTTACAAGCGATCCCCGGAGAAACTCTCTATACTGTTTGAAGCCTTAAAGTGTTTTTGTTTGCTATCATTATTTCACATCCGATAGTCCTGCAACCTTTGAGGTACTGTAATCTTTGAAACCAATAAAAAAAAAGTCTTTTTTGTTTGTTTGGCTCCATCTATGGAAGTTTTTAATAACATCTTCAGTTATGTCATGAATTAGCTCCAAATATTGATAGTAATTTGGGTATCAGCTTGAGTCAGCTTTCTGAATCTCCTCCTCCACCTGTGGCTTTTTTCACCTGCCAGCCAGGGACTTTGTGTAGTTCTAAGAAGGTTTCTCTGTTTGATATCGCAGACATGATACATGCCTTGAGGGTAATGAAGTGCTTAAATCCAATTCCTACTTGGCTGCTGAGGGAGTGTTTACCTGTCATGGCACGAATTATTCAAGGAATATCTCCTTGGAATCTGGTATTGTTCCATCTAATCTTAAAAGAAGCTTGAATACCTCCTTTGCTGAGGAGAATTTTCCTTGGCAGCTGAGGATATGACTAATTTTCATCAGGTTTCTAATTTAAGTATTCTGTCTACAGTGCTCAAAGAAGTCATTTATATTCAGATACAAACTCATTTAGTTCAGCTCAGTGTATAGGAAGAATTCCAATGAGACCATAGAGATGGCAGGGCAGCACAGAGCTTGCGCTGGTGAAGGGAGTAGAATGACCTGAGGGGCCTGGTGTAAATCAACGTAGTTTAGGGTTCTCACCCGTCCGGGTTTTACCCGGACAGTCCAGTTTTTAGCTTCTGTGTCTGGCTGCCATTTAGGGTTGCCAGGTGCCCAGTTTTTAATTGGAAGGTCCAGTCGAAAAGGGGACCTGGCAGTGTCCAGTCAGATGTACTGACCGGACACCAAAAGTCTGGTTACTGCGGGGAGTGGGGAGGTGCTGGGTCATTAACCGGTGTTAGCCCCTGCTCAGCCAGGGCCACCTCCTACCAGCCGGCAGGCTCCTTGTCAGGCTGCAGCAGCTCCCATCCCAGCACCAGAGCAGAGGGCGCTCACCTGGGAAGGGGGGCACAGGAGGGAAGTGAAGATGATCCAGCAAGTGACAGGGGGAGAGAAGTGAGCGATGGGAGTGGGGGCCTTGAGGGAAGAGTCAGGAAAGGGGGCGGGGCCTTGAGGGAAGAGGCAGAGCAGGGGCAAGGCTTTGGGAGGGGGAGAGGGGAGGAGGCAGGGCCTCGGGTGCCCCATTACCAACAATTTTTAGAAAGGTGGCAAGCCTAACGTAGCTCCAGTGGAGGAGCTGAAGAGGTAGGCCTTAGTTTTATTATTATTTGATGCAATTGACAATGACATACGTCTGACACATTTACCATCTATTGTCAGGCGCCACTTTGATTTGGTTCAAGTCCTATCTGCAACATCAAACAATGATGGTTATCATGGGTCAAATTAAGCCCAACTCCTTTGTGCATTGATGTATCTCAAGGATCAGTATTAGGATCACTTCTTTTCTTTAGCCACACATTGTTATAGTTAGGATAGGGGTTGTTTTCATGTACTTCAATTCTATATTTTCATTGTTTGGTAGATGTGACTCATATCCACTGATACCTCAGGATTCCATCAGTTTGCCAGGCTGAGCTTTCTTTCAGCATGTCCCACTGGAGAGAATGCATACTTTCATTAAAATTTGAAACAAAATTAAGATTTTTCTAGCTGGTTCCAAGTATCTCTTGTGTGGCGCATCCAGCCTGGTGATGTATTACTTTGAGCCCAGCTCCTGTTACAAAGAGCTTGGGCCCAGATATGATATGTCAATATATTTAGTAAATCCTGTACCATGTACCAGGCCTAAGTAACCAGGGTGGCCCCAAAGACACTGGAATAAAAAGGAATTCTCCACCACAGGCTGCAGACCAGCCGCAGAGCTGCTGCATGGCTTTGGCTGCACTGGTGTCCACCACTCTGGTATCACTGCTTTGCTTTGTGTTCTTCATAATACAGGATCCATAAAACTTGCTCCTCCCCTCACCATTGTCTGCCCTGCCCTCCAGACCCTAAGGCAAGGGTCGGCAACCTCTGGCACGTGGCTCGCCAGGGTAAGCACCCTGCCGGGACAAGCCAGTTTGTTTACCTGCCGCGTCGGCAGGTTCGGTGGACCGCAGCTCCTACTGGCCGCGGTTCACCATCCCAGGCCAATGGGGGCAGCGGGAAGTGGCGCGGGTGAGGGTTGTGCTGGCCGTGGCTTCCCCAACCCCTGCGCCTAATGCATGGAAATGCATAGAGAGCCCTCACAAAGCTGGCTTGCCTGGATAGAATTCATGTAAAGAGATCCCCAGGTGGTGCAAATTGTCTTAGTTCCATTGAAAGATTTGCCTCATGGGGTGTAAACCATCTGCCTGGGTAAACCAAATCTTGCTTCCTCAAACTCCAGTGGAACCATACCATTCCAGGATGTCTGAAGCCCTGTGATGTCATGGAGAGGAGGGCAGGATTCAAGCTTTTGAAATGAGAACATTTCTTATCAGAATATTGACATGCGGAGACCTTCACTTAGTTATTGTACAATACTTTCAACTTGTCAAGATTTGACTGCTGCAATTCTTTTGTCTGCTGTGCTCCCATTTATGTTTTGTCCATAATGCAGGAAGCACAGAATGCAGCAGCCAGTAGTTTTACAGATGCTCTCACGGTTGAACGTCACCAGGATGAATAATGTGTTTTAAGACCCTCCTTCCAAAATAAATATTCACCACAAAATGTTTCACTTTCAACTAATCAGCATTTTCTGATGGAAAAACATTCTGCTGGAAAATTTCCTCTCAGCATTATTTTTCCTTTTTCATTGTTGGCACTCTAGGTCCTTTTTTGCCCAGGTGCCTCATTAAAGGCTCTTATTATTGCACAGTTCTCCATCCCACTGTAACTATTCCCATTCCCAAGCTGACATGATTTTTGGCAGCACCCCAAAGGCCATCATCTCCTAAATCTACCCCCAAAAGGATCCCAGCAAATAAAAGAGAATGTTTGCTCATTCTTTCCTTCCCTTTCCTTTTCCGTCCCTCTTTGAGATGCAAAAGGGAAATGAACAGGAGTCCATTTGGAAGGCAGTGAGGTTGCAGTCTCGTTTTTCAGAGCCTTCTGCTTGTAGCTGAAGTAGATGTCAGGTGAAATACCACAGAACCAGTCAATGTTGAAGGCATGAGGAGAACAACAATAGCTTCTTCCCTTCTCCTTAAAGTCACAGCTCACATTTGCCTCTCAATCCATAAAAACAAATCCACAATACACTTTCTCCTTTCTACTGCTTCCTGGCATTTGATGTCCCATAATCGCAGCCACCTAGATTTCCAGAGTCTTCTTCCAACCTTACATGAAATAGGAAAAATAACCAATCTGTCTCTTTTTTCAGCTTTCCACAGCCAAAGTGCTCTGAATAGTTTATTTTCATTGAAGTCAACGGAATTACACCAGTATACAACTGAAGTAATCCAGTGGTAAATCAGACCCTTAATTTTTAATTTCCTTTCTCCAAATCCCCTCCACTCTGTAAACATCTTTCAGGTGCCTAAAGCTGCACACAGTAGTCAAGGTACAACCTCACCTCCTTAGGATGGGATTTGACGATCTTCTCACTAGTCTATGGAAAAAAAGCACTCTTTGTATGCAGGGAGAAGGACATCTCTGAATCATGGTGTGTGTTTTGCTCCAGGAGGTAAAGTCCAGTTTTATGGACAAAATGATTAGATAAAGTTTGCATATTTACCTTGTATTTTTCAGGTTTGCCCAGTGTAGTAAACAAGGAAATGCAAACTGGAAGTGATGCTAGCAGGTCAAAAGGAGAATACAAATGCTTTCATGATCATACAGATGGTCAAATACTCCAACACAAAGTAACAGCTGCTGGAGAAACTTTTAAAGAACAGACACGAAATAGGATATCCTGATCCTGACAGGGGCCTTTGGGCACAATAAGAATAATAATAATGAAGAAATAACTCATTAATATTCAGAGCCTTATGGAAACAACAGCTTCTTCTCTGGAGCTTCCCACAACTAGAGAGACTATATGTTGCCAAACCAGGCTTTCTCTTGTGCAATTTTAAATTCAAATCATTGTGCTAAAGTCAGTAAATTAACCAGTTTTAGATTATTGGCACAGAGGTGAGCAAGATGTAATTAAGTGCTGTACAAATCCCCAAGCCCAAAAGATGGAATTAAGGCAGTAACATCAATGCAGGCATTGGCACTTATTCATATATCACTCCCTACTATTCTTAAGGGAGTATTTTTATTTTTACTTTATTTCTGCTGTTGCCAGAGACAGAATATGCTTTTGTTCTGTTAATTTTATGGGACTGTGCTCTGTTTACAGTTTAAAGACACGTGCAGAGATTTCTTGGTATGTCCTTAACTCCCCCTCTGGGGGAGCCAGGGAAAACCAGGGTCAGGAGAACCCCTGGGACACAGTCCTTGAAGAAAATGTGCTTTTCAGGGGCCACAGGGAGACAGAAGTGAGGAGGACGGGCAAGAATGCAGAGGCAATGACACTCCATACAGATGCCTCCAGTCTTGACTTTGTCAGATTCCCTGAGATAACTCATACAGGGAAGACTTTGTCCTTTTGCTGTTTAGGAATGTTCCATGAATTTTTTACCAAAAGCAAAGGTGAAATTTATAATATCTCTTACATTCTGCAATGAAGTCTGCCAAATGTGGCTAGTTGATTGGCAAAATATTTTCACTACTGGCACCTGCTAGAAAACAGGATATTGGACTAGATGACCCTTGATGTGACTCAGTATGACCATTCTTATGTTCTAACTGGTGCATGGAATGAAATGAGGCCCAGTAATGATGCAGACTGGAGATTAATGCGAACACTAAGACCCATTCTGACTGACAGAACAAATCAACTCTCTTCTTCATGAGTTTGTGGGAGAAAATATGATTTTTTTTCTGCTTGTGTTTTGAGGACTGAATCCTAAAAGATGCTCAGTATATTGGTCCCAAATCAGCAAAACATTTAAGCTCCTGTGAGTAGTTCCATTCCAGTCACTGGACCCAAATTTCAAACATGGAAGGTCTGTTTCCTTATGGGTCTCCTTGCCTTTGTATACTGTCCTAAGCACCAGAGAAGCCCTTCCAGATTCTCCATATTAAAACTGGGGACTTATAAAAAAGGAAGTACCTACCTAATAAACTCTGGTGGGCCTGTCACATCAGCCAGATTTTTGAGCATACACAAAATTATTGTTATCAACTTTGTATGGGATGTTGAATATATCTTCTAAATCAAGACTTTAGAATTGCACCTGTGCTAAAGGATTAAGCTGTACCCTAGAGGTGTGACGCCATGAGGGTCTAAGACAGTGGTTTTCGACCTGTGGTCTGCAGACTCCCAGGTCCACAGACTACATTTAAGATTTCCAAAGGGGTCCGCACCTCTAGTAAAAATAATGTAGGGGTCTGCAAATGTTGAAAACCACTGGTCTAGGGCAAAGCAGATCATGGGAGTGTGATTCACAAGTATGTTTCATTTGCTAATAGTAATGCTGGTGAGGTGATGCACTTCAGACTCTAGTCTTTTCTCCATGTATTCAGATTTTTTACTGTCTTTTCAGGGTCTGTATTGTACTAGAATGAACATATTGAATTCCACCAGTTTGTTTCATTGTGCAAACTGCAGTTCCCATTCATAGTGAACCTTAGTTTATAGGTACAAATCCACTCCTCAGAACCCTGACTGAATATCTCAGCTGGATGCGAGGCGAGCCAGTAGGACAGTAGGAAAAAAGCTTTCCTCTCAAGAACGTGCTGTAGCTATGGAGGTGCTCTGTGGAGGCTACTCCAACATCTGCCAAGCTAGAAGTCATGGAGAGTTTGTGTAGTAGCCGAAGTTCTGACCTCATCCCCGTTACTTCAGCAGCCTGACCCTACTCTGCCTCTACCAACCACAACCCCCACTTCCCACTCAGGGAGCTGGGTTTTGTGTCACGCCAGGGGTGCACACCCACTTTAGCCTTACCAAATCCATCAATTCTGCCCTCAACCCGTGTACAACAACTAGTGTCAAAAGGAAGGGATGGGAATGATTTACCCCATAGTGAAGAATCTATTTTAACAGTAGTAGATCATGTTGTTTTCAATTCACAGCTAGTACTGACTTTCTCACTGCAGGCGAGTTTAATGCAAAGAGAAAGTGCTGGAGGAGAAAACTCCCTTGTCTGCCTGTTTTTGAAAAAGCTAAGCAACCTCCTGCTTCTGGCAGGTAGAATTAACCTGGATTTCTCTGCAACATGTGGATCAGGTGAACTATTCCTGAATTACCAAAATTCCCCAAGGAAGAAGAAGGTGAGTTGAAAGTGCAGCTAGGAAAGGCTGGTAATAGAGTGGCAGCAATTCTATACGACAACTTTTGAGGTTTCAAAACTTGCTTTCAGTCCTCATAGGAACAAGGAGAAAACTTTCAAATGTTTTCCAAAAAATGGAATTGTGGCAAAATGCCCATTTTTGGATTGGAAAGGTCCAGTTTTCAGTTCAGCTCTTCTCTTTCTCCCTCTGGGAGAAGTGACCTGAGAGCCCTGGAACTCTCAAATTTTCCCATTGAAAACTTTGTTGAAATCAATAAATCTCCACAAAATGTTTTGGCTTTGACAAAACAGCATATTTGGACTAAAATAGGCTCCGTTTAAAATGTCCCAGCCAATGCTACTTGGGCAGAATAGAGCTGAAAGAGGCTCCACATGGCCCCTCTCTAGGTTAAATCATGGGAGCTGCGGACTGCTGTCCAGTCAGCACCCCTCGCCCTCAGCTGACCAATGGGTTCCAGAGACCCCTAGGGGGAGGGGAAGAGCTACCTGGTGTCCCTCAGTGAGTTTTTCCCTCTCTTGCAGCTGGGACTGTCCCCCCTCACCACCAGCCCATCAGGTTCCCCCACCCATTGCGGCAGGCGGGTGGCATGTCTAATACATAGAGTACACTGCTAAACCTACAGCATTATTAATAAATAGCATCTATGTTCTTATTCTTTTGTGACTCTTCTGTTGTATTCCCTTTAACCTATTCATACTATAGCAAGCACACGTGAATTAAAATGATTTCACTCTTCTTTTCAGCCTCTTTCTCTCCCTCTCTCTGAAATACCCTTCTTCCATCCAACCCCACCCTAATGCTCACTGATTGATCTATAGAAAAAAGAATATCTGTCCATTCAGGGTTTTATGTCACCCTCATCACAATAGAGTCTGAAAATCTTTTTCCCAGCTGTGTTTTCCCATCACCTCAACCTTTGACAAACAAAAATCTCAAATAATGGTAATGTTAGAGACAAATACATAAGCTCCATTTTTAGTCAGTTGTTCTGCATTGGATATAAATTAGAATGGTGTAAACTGACCTCAGGCAAAGAACTCTTAAACTTGGTGCAGTCTTCCAACATCCCTAAAGGCCCAAGTTTGTTTGGTTTTCTTTATGATTACAGGTTATTTACTGTGCTGACAGCTCCCATCATCTTTGTCTTTTCTAGCCCCAAAGAAAAAGTGCAGTAATTTCATTCCAGTGAAAAAGGATCATCCTGGTTATGAAATATGGATTATATGTGCATATATGGCACCTGGTTAGTAGCAAGTACCACAGAAAGAAACTCTTGATCTCCTAGGGCAGTATACATGCATTATGCAAGTTGAGTGGATTTTTTTCTTCCTTTATGTAAGGGGACTGTTATCCCCTTACTAACAGTCAGTGGGGGTGTTTTAGTTGCTAGCTCCCAGTACCAAAAGGGGAAGGGTCGATGGGAAATCAGGACCCTGAGACTGACAGTCCCCAGGGGCAATGGAGAGACGCCAATGCTCCAGGTCAGCCTGATTGACAGGGCAGGCAGGCTAATCAAGGAGTCAGGAGGCCACGGTGGGTCCCGTCCTCCATGTGAGCTGGAATTGCCTGGGTCAGATAGAGTGGGGCCGAGCTAAGGAGAGAGCAGGGGCCCAAGCTGAGCTGGGGAACAGAGCTGCAGCCCCAAAGCCAGAGCACAGCCCAGAAAGAGCACACCTGCCCTGGGAGCAGAGCTGCAGCAACCTGAGCCAGAGAGGTCAGATAAGCAGCCCAGGAAGCAGGTCAGTGCTGGGAGCAGAGTCACAGAAGCAGCCCACAGAGCAGACCTGTGCTGGGAGCAGAGCTGCAGCAACCAGAGCCAGAGGGGCCAGAGAAGCAGCCCAGGGAGCTGGAGGCAGAGCAGCAGCAGCAGCCGTGCTGAGGCAGAGTGGAGCAGCCGGGAGCTGGGTGCGATGAGCAGCTGGGGAGAGCGAGGGGGACCCTGGGCAGTGGGCCCAGCACAGGGAGACGCCTCAGCCAAGAGGGTCTGCAGGCCAGACCTGGAGGGGGATCATAACCCTGACAGGATGGGGGCAACGCTGGTAAGAACGGTCCTGCCACCTGGCGCCTGAGAGCGTGTGGCCACTGCCAGAGCAAGTGTCCGACCCGCAGCATCTCGAGGCCTGGGACCTACAAGGAACAGACTGTGAACTGCCCTGACATTCCAGAGACACTGTTTGTGATGTTCCCTGCCACAGAGCGGGGTGATGTGTTTCCTTCAACCTTTCCCATTTTTCCTTATTCCTTTAAAAACTAATTGTTAATTAAATAAACTGTATTGCTTTAAATCATATGTAATGATCAGTGGGTCAGGAAAGCATCTGGTGCAGAGAGAGTACCCCGGAGTGGGGACACCCTAGCCCCTGACCAAGGTGACCACAGCAGGGGTGGGGGTTGAGCCCCCCCAGGAATCCTGGGCCCAGCCTTGTTGGGGTTACGAGGACTCTGCCAGACAGGAGAATGCAAGGGGAGTCCTGAAGGGTAGGAATACCTCTGGGTGAAGGAAGTTGGAGTGAGGACTCAGATCCTTCCACTAGCCCATTTCACCGGGGTAGTGGAGAAGCCAGGAAAGTTCTCCACAATAGCGGGACCATTCCCCCGCTTACATAATGTCACTCACACAAACTTAAAAGATACATATTAAAGATCTGATGCCTTGTGGAGAACTTTGGAAAACATTCCAATTAGAAACAATCTAACTTCTTTGTCACATCTGGCCTTCATGCCTTAATAATGCCCCTTGATGATCAAAATTCAAAAGGAGCGCTTAAAGATGATAAAGTCATTGCGGAGAAACTAAATGGATTCTTTGCTTCAGTCTTCACGGCTGAGGATGTTAGGGAGATTCCCAAACTTGAGCTGGCTTTTGTAGGTGACAAATCTGAGGAACTGTCACAGATTGAAGTGTCACTAGAGGAGGTTTTGGAATTAATTGATAAACTCAACATTAATAAGTCACCGGGACCAGATGGCATTCACCCAAGAGTTCTGAAAGAACTCAAATGTGAAGTTGCGGAACTATTAACTAAGGTTTGTAACCTGTCCTTTAAATCAGCTTCGGTACCCAATGACTGGAAGTTAGCTAATGTAACGCCAATATTTAAAAAGGGCTCTAGGGGTGATCCCGGCAATTACAGACCGGTAAGTCTAACGTCGGTACCGGGCAAATTAGTTGAAACAATAGTAAAGAATAAAATTGTCAGACACATAGAAAAACATAAACTCTTGAGCAATAGTCAACATGGTTTCTGTAAAGGGAAATCGTGTCTTACTAATCTATTAGAGTTCTTTGAAGGGGTCAACAAACATGTGGACAAGGGGGATCCGGTGGACATAGTGTACTTAGATTTCCAGAAAGCCTTTGACAAGGTCCCTCACCAAAGGCTCTTACGTAAATTAAGCTGTCATGGGATAAAAGGAAAGGTCCTTTCATGGATTGAGAACTGGTTAATGGACAGGGAACAAAGGGTAGGAATTAATGGTAAATTCTCAGAATGGAGAGGGGTAACTAGTGGTGTTCCCCAAGGGTCAGTCCTAGGACCAATCCTATTCAATTTATTCATAAATGATCTGGAGAAAGGGGTAAACAGTGAGGTGGAAAAGTTTGCAGATGATACTAAACTACTCAAGATAGTTAAGACCAAAGCAGATTGTGAAGAACTTCAAAAAGATCTCACAAAACTAAGTGATTGGGCAACAAAATGGCAAATGAAATTTAATGTGGATAAATGTAAAGTAATGCACATTGGAAAAAATAACCCCAACTATACATACAACATGATGGGGGCTAATTTAGCTACAACGAGTCAGGAAAAAGTTCTTGGAGTTATCGTGGATAGTTCTCTGAAGATGTCCACGCAGTGTGCAGAGGCGGTCAAAAAAGCAAACAGGATGTTAGGAATCATTAAAAAGGGGATAGAGAATAAGACTGAGAATATATTATTGCCCTTATATAAATCCATGGTACGCCCACATCTCTAATACTGTGTACAGATGTGGTCTCCTCACCTCAAAAAAGATATTCTAGCACTAGAAAAGGTTCAGAAAAGAGCAACTAAAATGATTAGGGGTTTAGAGAGGGTCCCATATGAGGAAAGATTAAAGAGGCTACGACTCTTCAGTTTGGAAAAGAGAAGACTAAGGGGGGACATGATAGAGGTATATAAAATCATGAGTGATGTTGAGAAAGTGGATAAGGAAAAGTTATTTACTTATTCCCATAATACAAGAACTAGGGGTCACCAAATGAAATTTATAGGCAGCAGGTTTAAAACAAATAAAAGGAAGTTCTTTTTCACGCAGCGCACAGTCAACTTGTGGAACTCCTTACCTGAGGAGGTTGTGAAGGCTAGGACTATAACAATGTTTAAAAGGGGACTGGATAAATTCATGGTGGCTAAGTCCATAAATGGTTATGAGCCAGGATGGGTAAGAATGGTGTCCCTAGCCTCTGTTCGTCAGAGGATGGAGATGGATGGCAGGAGAGAGATCACTTGATCATTGCCTGTTAGGTTCACTCCCTCAGGGGCACCTGGCATTGGCCACTGTCGGTAGACAGATACTGGGCTAGATGGACCTTTGGTCTGACCCGGTACGGCCTTTCTTATGTTCTTATGTTTAATAATCCCTTGAATACAACACATAAATAACGTATACTCAGAGACTGCACTGACAATTCCATTGCATTGTATTGATTTCAGAGGGAGACACACAAAAGGATGCTGTATAACCATAAGGCAAAAACACTTGGTCATCTATCAAATGCATATTACTAGTATTTTACTTTTATTTATTGAGTGCTGACTGTGTTTTATAAGGCAGAAAACAGGTTGGTAAATATGAACAAAACTGGATGTTTTGTTTCTTTATGGTTCACCTGCCTTACGGCTCAGTTCTCTGTGACATCAGTGATTTCAACCACTTACTATGTCACAAAACAGAGGATTGTGACAAATAAAGGATACGCATCAGACAATTAAATCTTCATGTTAAAAAAGCATTTTTTTCATGCACAGACAGGAAAGAAAGAGACTATACACAACTACTTTAAAAAAGTTTGGTGAAATCTGTGGGGGAAAAAACTTGATAGCACACATACTGATTTGTTTCTACTTAGATGAACAGATCCTCAGTTGGCAGAAATTGCTTAACTCTATTGACTTCAATGGAGCTATGCATATTTACATCAGCGGGGCATCTGGGCAGCAGGAAAAATTTTCAGTTTCCCATGCAGTGCAAGCCTCTTTTCAAACTGTGAAAAGAAGTAATTGGTATGTAATATTAGAAAATTATTGTGAGAAATTACACCAGCTTGTTCTATGTACCTCACAGAAGCCTTCGTGGTTGCACCTTACAAAACAGAGAGAAACTTGTTACCCTTACCATCCAATTCCAAATAAAATTTATCTTCATTCAAAATTTTAACAACTCTTTGATGAACTTCCCAAGAAAGATTTAATTTAGATACAGTCTTGAACCAAAACCCTGGATCAGAGCATGCCTAAACTTTGGAGGTGTAGGGAGGGACTTGAAACTGAGATTCAGTTCCAAATGTTGTGAATAGTTCTTAGTTTTATAATGAGCCACAAGAAAAAAAAATTGGATCTCAACAAATATGCAAATTAGTGTGTCCAAAATCTAGGTCTGGATCCAAATTTTGCATCCTGGTTCAAGCTTTAATTTAATCACCTCTATATATTATTCCCAACAGGAAATTACAAACAGCAGAGTGTTTTAGATAAACCATGCCCGTGTGGTTCTGCCAAACCACAATCTGCTACACTGAAGTTCTTTGCATACACATTTTTTCGGGCTCCATTTGCCAGAATCAAAAGGCTAATTTCATAATGATATTCCTTTTGTTTTCTTTCCTCTGCAGGTTTAAGTGATAATTGGTCATCGGGTTTCTTGTTAGAGACACAGAAATGAATAACTCAACTTACATAAACTCCTCCGCCGAGGATGTTATGGCACTGGGGAGTCCCTATAAAACTGTTGAGGTGGTCTTCATAGTCCTGGTAGCAGGATCTCTCAGTCTAGTGACCATC
This sequence comes from Mauremys mutica, assembly GCF_020497125.1. NCBI lineage: Eukaryota > Metazoa > Chordata > Testudines > Geoemydidae > Mauremys > Mauremys mutica. The sequence goes on along the minus strand of NC_059072.1, from coordinate 106,132,037 downwards.
ATTGGGAACATCCTGGTCATGGTGTCCATCAAAGTCAACAGGCACCTGCAGACTGTCAACAACTACTTCCTGTTCAGCTTGGCATGTGCCGACTTGATTATTGGTGTCTTTTCTATGAACCTGTACACTCTTTACACTGTGATTGGCTACTGGCCCTTGGGGCCTGTGGTGTGTGACCTGTGGCTGGCTCTTGATTATGTGGTCAGCAATGCCTCTGTCATGAACCTTCTCATCATCAGCTTTGACAGATTTTTTTGTGTCACCAAGCCTCTGTCATACCCTGTAAAGAGGACCACTAAGATGGCAGGTATGATGATTGCAGCTGCTTGGGTGCTGTCCTTCATCTTGTGGGCACCTGCGATTCTGTTCTGGCAGTTCATTGTTGGGGGAAGAACTGTTCCTGATGGGGAGTGCTACATCCAATTTTTTTCCAATGCTGCTGTCACCTTTGGCACTGCTATTGCAGCCTTCTACCTGCCCGTTATCATCATGACCATCCTCTATTGGCAGATATCTCGTGCCAGCAAGAGCAGGATAAAAAAAGGAAAAAAGGAACCAGCACAAACCCAGGATCCAGTTTCTCCCAGTTTGGTCCAAAGTAAAATAGTGAAACCAAACAATAACAACATCCCAACAAGTGGGGATGGGTTGGAGCACAGCAAAATTCAGAATGGTAAAGCCACAGGAGAGGCTGTGACAGAGAACTGCGTTCCAGGGGAAGAGAAGGAGAGCTCTAATGACTCCACTTCTGTCAGTGTGGTTGCTTCCAATGTGAAGGAGGATGAAGCTACCAAAGAGGCCACCAAGGCTTCTGTCTCCCAAGTTCACTCGAAAGGGGAGAATTCCAAGCTGACATGCATCAGGATAGTCACTAAGTCCCAAAAGGGTGACTGCTGTGCCCCAACCAACACCACCGTGGAGATTGTAGGTACTAATGGCCAAAATGGGGACGAGAAGCAAAACAATGTGGCCCGTAAAATTGTCAAGATGACCAAGCAGCCTGCCAAAAGGAAACCACCCCCTTCTAGAGAAAAAAAAGTGACCAGGACTATCTTGGCCATTCTCTTGGCTTTTATCATTACCTGGACACCATACAATGTGATGGTTCTCATCAACAGCTTCTGTGTCTCCTGCATCCCCAACACTGTATGGACTATTGGTTACTGGCTCTGTTATATCAACAGCACCATCAACCCTGCTTGCTATGCGCTCTGCAATGCTACCTTTAAGAAAACCTTTAAGCACCTCCTTATGTGTCATTACAAGAACATTGGCGCCACAAGGTAAAAAATAAAAATCGTGGAAAGAGGGGGAAAGTTCCAAGTTTTAAAAAACAATGCCATAGCACTTTATGCTCTAGTGTGGAACATGCAATCAAGGAGCCAAGTGGAGTCACTGACCTGGGGTGTCAGCTCTGTCTTCAAGAACTGCACTTAAAATCTTTTTTTAATTATTATTATTATTATTATCAATGGGTCTTGGGGAAATGGTGATTGAATGAGGGGTCAGCAGGGAATGTGAACTTGAGGCACAGTTCCTTGTTCTATCATGGTATCATGCAGAAGGGCTTTTTGAGTCTATGATTTTTGTCCATTCTTATAGAATAACAATAATCTTTGTGTATGTGTCTGTCTGTCTGAAGAAAAAAATGTAAGGACACTTTGACAACAAATATAACATACCTAATTGGAGAGGGGAGGGTAGAGGAGATAGAGAGACACTGAGCAATTCAAACTCCTCTTGCAAAGATTATTTCCAAAGTTAAAAGCTGACAATTATTTTTGTCAGGGTCTCATGTTGAGAAACTTAAAGGTAGGCTAACTATAACAGCTAATATAGTATCTATACCTCTCTCCCATCACCATAAATATATCAGACAAAATTATTCTTTATCTCACCATGGATCCCATGGTTCACTATCCATTGTTCCAAGCATATCAGCTTTCTCTAACTGGGGGGCGGGGTTGCTCCCATCGTGCCAATGAAAACGAATATGAAAATGAACGGGAAAAAAGGAGGTCCTTTCCAGCTTGCTGTACCACAGAGACTGTCTTGAGGCCCTTATAAGCCAAAGTCTTTGAGGATTTAGCTCACTTAAGCTCTTTTATGTGCCATCCCCCAGGAAGTTGTATTTTTCTTCAATCAGCCTTTTCTTCTTTTTTGCACCTCCCTGCCCAGGGCATAAGGATTGAAAACCAAAGCCAGCTGTGAATTAGAAGTTTTCATCAAATTAACAACCATGGGGCTCAAATCAAGGAAGTAAGTTGAGACCAGCAAGAGCAGTTAATAGGTAACGAGAGAGTTATCTCCATTTCCGATGGGCACAGACTTTATGTCCAGGATTTGCTTGTGGCTCCCAGAGGTGAAAGGTTAACATTAGAAAGTCCATCTTAATGTCCAACAGAGAGAAGGTTCCTACTAATATATTTGTTCTAAGGACAAGAATAACTGCATGTAGATTACTGTGCCTACCTGGAAGTGACTCTGGGTATGTTCCTGGAAAGAAGAAGCCAAAGTCCTTCTTAGGCATATGGTGGGGACTATGTATACTTTATGGAAAAGATACAGTGCTGGCCATGTTGCCTTTTGTATCAGCATGGAGCAATATTATCGCTACCTGTCAGGGGATAACAGTAGTAAAGGGACAGGGAGGAAAACAGTGGTTATACAGATATAGGCACTGCAATATCATTATTTTAAAATGTTCCAAAAATTGTCAGTTACTCCAGAGAGTTGATTCCTCCTGCCTGTAGAATAGCTACTTTTGCAGTATTTGATATATATTGTGGCAAAATTGAGCACTGTGTGAATTTGGCAAAGTGCTTCAGATTAAAGTAGACAGCTATTCCCTGCGAGATTTGCATCTGTCAGTATTCCTCCTCTCATTGACACTTCCAGGCACTTACAAAGGTATGCCCGTGGATTTTGCTATCCAAAGAGTAGCCTTCTATAGTGACATTTCCATGGGGTTCCTTCATTGTAATCCAAAAATATTCACCATCATCTGGAATGATGTAAACAAGTAGACCACTAAGTCATCTAGGTATATCATCCTTCTATATTACAGTCTTCCAAAGTGAACTTCAAAGTAGCAGCCTTTTGGATTACAGGGAAATTAACCATGACGACTTAATGTTGAACTTTTTCAGATGCTCAACAGAACTGTGGATTGGGGCACTTTGGAAATAGGATCTTTTTGACATGTACCAGTCCAAAGTTCCTGGCAGAAAGGGAAAATTAACCATGAAACAAAATGAGGTCCAAAAGCACCTATGTGGGATATGTTTTGACCAGCCCTTTCTTGAATTGCAGTGGCTTGTAATTTAAGGTGCCATTATTGGTGAATAAAAGAATTAACTCATTAACGGTCTGGTCCAAAGCCCTTTGAAGTCCATTGAAAGACTTCCATAGACTTCAACAGGTCAAGGCATTAAGTTAACAGAACAAATGCTTGCTCCCTATGGGTCTGATTCTGCAACCCTTACACTGAACAGCATTCACTCCCATGAGTCCAGCTTTACTGTGATTACTCACTTAAGTAAGTGCTGCTCAATGTAAGGGTTGCAAAATTGATCCCTGAGTATCTGTCAAAGCTACTTTCACCTGACGTGTCTTGAAGGCCTAAAGGTAGTTATCTAGCCATGTTTCAGCAGTCTGTGTTGTTTATTCTCTTCCAAATGGTGAAAAATCCAGAGACAAAAATCAAAGAGCATGAAATATGTTCACTTTCTATACCTTTCTTCAGGAAAGAACAGCTTTCCAAGAGACCGTGCCTGTTCCTCCCTCCCAGCAATAACACATTCCCAAAGGGGGAGTGGAGGGGCAGTTTATTCTTCCCTGAAACCACTAACAGTTCAACTTGTAACCTTGCACCTCTGACATGTGTCCAGGCTCCATTCTGAACTCTCAAGTCATCACCAGGACACGCATTACAAATCCATTTAGCACCATGAGACACCTCCTCAGGTTAAAAAGTTCACAGTTAATCACAGGACATTCTGCTACATCTCATGATGTGATGAGGCACAACGTGATGCGAAGAGAAATGGACATTGTGCCAAAGACCCACCAAGAAATTAAACATAACATACAGCTTTCTAATGCTTCTTCCTAACACCCATCACTACCTCTGAGCCTGTGAAAAGAGAGACTTTATTTCAAATTGTATTAACAGACAGTACATTTGAAAGGTTGAGAGGCCACACTAACTGCATAGTGTACTATACTTTACCCTTAGTGTATGTTTCTTAGTTGTATGTAAAATGTCTCTCCTGATACACATATACACACACATTCTTCAAAACTTTAGAGTTCCAAACATGAAATAATGTGTCTGCAAACACACACACGTGCATAGAGCATGTGTGTGCAATATACATTTTTCAATATTCAGTGTGAAGCATGGGAATGATAGCCGTGCTGCTCTCCTTATCATCTAATCTGAGGTGCAAGACAAATTCCTATTCCTCATGCTGTGTATACCCTCCTTGTGACACTGAGGCTCAAAAAGCCTCAAACAATCTGTAAGGTTTAAATTCAGTTTGGAGGGTGGATTAGCGAGATCCCATAGGGAATAGTCTCTCATGACTACTCAGTTATTTGTTCTTTCAAACAAAGAGGCACTTGTTAAAAAAATCTATATGAGTTTTATAATCCCTCTCCCCATGCCTTTCCTTGTTCTTCCAGATCTACAGGATACATCACATTCACTTCATTCCCCTTTGGATTATAGTTTTGCAGGCTGTAAATGTGATTCTTAAGAAAATGGTGCCTTCTACCTACCCATTTTAGCTCCTCATTTGTCATCTGAATATGTCAGCTTCATTGACTGATTAAAAACCACTGTTGTTGGTGCTGCTGAACTAATGAAGCAGTGGAAAGAGAAGCTGCATTCTGTTCTGGTCCATGCATCATCAGCAACAGTGCCAGCTATCTTTGTAATACTAGCACCATTATCTCTGTAATGCAGATGACAGAAGAAGCTCAGCTGGATTTTTCACAGTCCATGCTGAGCTTTACATGTAATTTTCGCAAACTGTATATGTAACTCATTAAGAAATATGGAAGACAACAATTAGCACTACTTGTCCCCCCTTATTGGCAGGCTCCCGACAGAGGACAAGACGTGACTAAGCACTGAGCTTGAACCGCTGTTTCTTCCCCTCTAGGTCAGGATTGAGTCACATTTTTCAGTCCAGTGTAGGAAGACTTGCAATTGTCACTGTCCAGTCTATAGCTGCTTTCTGAGGAGAGGACAACAGCCTGAAGGCATGTCAATATGGCGCCTTTTGTGAGCATTAACATCACTCTAGAGGAAAAAAAGGGCAGAGCTATTGCAACTGTCAGCCAAAGTAACATTGAGAAATCTGCTTTCAGCTGTGTGCAAAAACCTAAGGAACAATTCTGGTCAGCCATCTGTTTGGCATTTTTACTTGATTTATTAGGAATCAAAGGGGTCCATTTGGACATAGAAATGCTTTTGATTGTTGCCTTGTGAAAAATAGGACATGCAAAACAAAAGAAAGTCAGTATATGTGAGACTTTTTTCTCTCAAATGCCAGTAAAGACAGAAGGGTCAGATCCTGGACACTGGTTGTTTTAGACCCAGCACAGCATGGAAGGGAAAAAATCATCTCTACGTTACTTTTGCATTTCCCTAATCCTCAGACCAGACGTCTGCTGTTGGCCTGGAGGAGCAATTTAGAGTACTCCTGGTGTGTACAAAATTACACCAGCTGCAATGTCCCCCAGCAGTCTCTCCCTTGCCGTGCCCCCAACTCACCCAGCATACCAAGGCCAGGAAAATAGGCTATAAACATCCAGACATGCTGGCTGTAATGCCGCTCCAGATTCACTTATACTGAGGAAAGTGGCAGCTGGCCAGTGAAGCTAATTTTCCAGCTGTTTTTGTGCTGCCAGAGAGGTGCAAAGCAGATGAAATAGGGGTCATACACTAGCTCTCTGTTGATTTATTTTGGGAAGGGGACTCTAACTTCTCACTCACTCAGACTGCTTCAAAAAATGATGACCACATGGAAATACTTTGGGAATATCCCATGCATCTCCTTTATAATATAATTCATATTCCTATTCCCCCCATCTCACTTCCTGATGAGTGGTCCTCTTTTATAGCATCAGAAGCAGTTGCCAAATCAGTAAAAAATTGTTTCTGAAGTAAAAGACCCAGATTCACCTCTGTGCTTTGGTTGCTTTATGATGCTGGGACAATATTAAGGCAAGCTGGGCTACTCAGCCAGCATGGTAGTGTGGGAAAAGACACCAGTCAGCTAATGAAGGAGATTTTAGTGGTGTTTGCAGCAGGCTCCTGGATTGTCTGGCTGAGGACAGTTAATAAAAGAGCCAGGGCAGGCAAATAGGGCCCCTTCCTTGCTCTACCTCACCTTGTAGCTGGATGTGCACTTGGTGCTGCTCTGCAATTCAGTGTGGCAAACCTACTGGATTCCCCCCTTCCACCACTGCTTAGCTTTGCTTTCGTGTATCTGGCGCTAAATAAAGACTCTCCCACTCCCAGGGCTTTGTGGCTGCCCTAGGCTCTATTTGCTGATGGATTTTACTCTTTTATACTGCCACAAATGTTCAAGCCTTTCCCCTCTGACTGCTTTATGCCTTTCCTGCAACACACAGCAGCCATTCACCTGGCTTTAACCAGCCCGTTAAACCATCTTTGTGTCACAGAACTGGCGCTGCTGTATGCTGCCAATTCTGGTCACAATTTTTACTTTAAAACCCCGTACAAATAACTCAAAAAGTCACAAGTCAATGCTTTCATTGCTCGAGAAGCTAAATTCATACCAAGGAACAGATTGCTGGACAATAAACAGTCTGTCTTAAGATGGCAGATTTTCAAAGGCACAAAGAGGAGTTGAGCAACCAAAGTCAATGACAGTTAGGTGCCTAAATGCTCTTTGTGCCTCTGAAAACCTCCCCCTAAATATCAGTGTAGACACAGCTGGCGGAAGAGTAAACAGTTGAAATTAGGATGATAAAAGCATGTGACTTTTTTCACGCAAATCTACTAACTCTTTTGTGCTCCCTGTATAGTGCCTTTGGCTGTGAACAAAACTTCTGCCAATGTATCCTCTGTCCATGTTGTTGCACTTCACTGTAGACTTTAAAAAGAAACATTTTGTAATTTAATAAACCCTTGCATCAGTGACATACACTGGTAGAGATCCCCAACTTTATGCTTTTCTTTTTTTCCTTCTTTTCCCACTTCTCCCCCTCTGTCATAAAGCCATGTTGCCTCTCACCTCGCTGCTTTAATTAATGTCCTTCCCAGCCATTTCAGCAATGGATCTGCAGTTTCTCTCATCTTTCAGACATAGTGAGTGCTAGTATATTGATACTTCTGCCCTGCGAGGGTGTTGCCATTCTGTAGTGTGCAAACAAGCCTGATTCAATTCCATGTTCTTAGATGTACTACTGGAGACAGTAACCTCAAATCAAGATCCCTTTTAAATGTTTTAATTTTAGAAAGAAAAAACACAAAAGCAAGACAATCCTTTCTGTTCCCATTTTTAAAAGTGTATCCGCTCCAAACCAGAAAAAAACATAGGTAATTATGGAGACTATATATTGTTATGATGAAATATTACATGACAAAACACTGTGCAGTGAATGAAATGACAAACTGGGGGCCCTGTCATCCATCCTGAGCTACCCAGGTACTGTTAAAATATTCTAAGTGCTCTCTGACTTCCACTGCCTTTTTCACTAGGGAATCCCAAAACTGGGACTGTAACCAGAGCCAGTCTGATTTTGATCAGTACCACACACTGCAACCAATGTCTTGCAAATATTTTCTTTCATATTTTTACTTCCCTCAGTTTTCTATCATCTCCTTTTCTTCACTATAGAGGAGGGAAAGCAGTAGCACTGCATACATATCAGTGTTCCCTGTGCTTGAATTAGGTAGCTGGTGGATTTGGCACACATATTAATCTGCCGCTGCTTGAAGAAAGGAAAAAAAAAAGTGGACCGCTCCCCACTCCATATCTCTGTCTTGCCCTTCACCTGATGTTTGGAGACTGCCATTTCTCTTCTTTTTTGATATGGTGGGCAAAATTCACCCCTGAATTGTATTTATGAAGGAGCATGCATGAAGAGCTTTTCCTGTAAGATATCCCCAACTCTACTGACTCTCTAGGAGACTTTGGTATCTGGCGGTATCAGATGCAGTATCTCTGTAGCAATCATTGAAATGGAAGGTCCTGTTTCTGCTGCCCTTCATGACAAAGGGTTTGTTTCCATGTATTTAACATATACATTGTTTCACCCTCTGGCACTGAAAAAAGCACAGTAGGCAGGGAAACAAGACAAATTTTCTGTTCCCAAAGCTCCAAACGGACAGGCAGATTGCAGGCATTCTGGCATTACCGCTTTTCATCTGCTCTGGGGAGGCTCAGAGGTTTTGGTTCCAGAGATGATTCCATCTTTAACGTTCTACCCCAAAGATATCCATCCTTTTCTGAAGCACATAATAGTGATGATGATAATAATAATAAAAATATAATAAGTGAGAATGTGCCAAGGTCAGTAATAAACTGACCTTTTTATGACTTATCCCTTAACTTCTGGTGCCATTTTGAGGCGGTCATTGGTGAGCTTGAGTCTAATATTCAAACTGTAAATACCTTTAGGCAGTGTGCTTTAACATGACCAACAGCATACCTTGGCTATGTACAGAAATAATACAATATGTGTAATATTATCAAGATAAGGTTGCAATGTAAATATATCTACAATGAATGTTCAGTTACTCTTCAAATTGTATGTACAAGGAGGGGCCTAGGCACCTCTTGAAATCTAATTTTTTTATTATTTTTTATCTCAAGAGTATGAAAGACCTATTGTTAATTTGCAAAATTGAGTATTCTTGTCTTAAAAGAAATATACTATATGAAAAAGTGCATTAAATGTAAATGATGTCCAAAATCATATGGCAAGGTTGAGAAATGAGAATCATACAAAGTAGGGCTGCTGGAATTTGGTAGCATTCTTGATGCCGTACATTTGATCTCATATAAATAAGATAAGCACAAGTTTTCTGGTTGGCTATGTAAAGCTAACCCATGTTATTATATATACACACCTTAGATATATATATATTTATATATACTGTATAGATATATACATATTATATACAGCATTCACACAGTGAAAGAAGTGGGTGGTAAAGAGACATTTCTGGAAATTTGTGCTTAATGTTACAGTTCAGAGGGAACAAAGACTGCTATACAGGGACATTAGAGTATGTTATGCAGGATGAGGAGAGCCATAGCCAGCTAGGCAGGAGAGGCTCCAGCATAACAGTTAACCAAGGACTGAGATGAGGAGGGTTTGAAATGTTTTGAAGACAAAATGAAAATTACATGCAATATATGTGTATGTACCTCTGCTGAGTTGTATTCCTAGTTGAAGCATTGCATTAAATAGCAAAATATAATAATAATAAAACTGTTTTTGTATGTGGTACCTGTGGTTGTTTTTTTGTTTTTCCCTTATTGAGCAAACTACATTGTTTGCCCACCTGGGATAATGGGAGGCATCAGGTCACTAAACTCCCTCAGCCTGAGTTACATGGGTGTTCAGTATTTCTCTTTTTTAGTGGCTAGTGATAGTTAAACCTTCCCGGTGAATGGAAGGTAGTCCAGCTTTACAAAATAGGGATCAACTATCTTAGTCCTCCTTTCACTCTTTTCATTCTCTGCTTCCCCTGCTGTATCTTTATACATCTGTTCCTCGGCCTCTTTCAGTGTCCCTGTTTTCCCTCAGAAGACCTTAAGTGCAGGGTCCTGTCCATATTTTTACAAGGGGCTCCTACAAAATATCCCTTCTTCTTCGACTTAGCTTGGGGTATAGTCCCATGTCCTTGGGGCACAATCCTTACAAGAGAGGAGCAGTGAAGGGACTGGGATAGCTATTCATTGCTTTTCCTGTTTAAACAAAGGCATGTGTTCACAATTTACCAGGAGGGAGGCAGCATCACTGGCAAACAAACTTATAGCAATCGCCCTTTGCTTGAAATGGCTATAATTTGTTCCTAAAGCATATCGGACTGGATCGTCCAAGATGTTGAGCCACCTTCAAATCCCATTGAAGTCAGTGAGAACTGAGGGATCTCAGCACATCATAAGTTACTCACCACTTTGCAACATCATGACCACATTGCATACAGACACCACCAGGGAAGCCCGGAGATATCATCCCTGGAACCATCCCTGCCAACTGATGGAATCTGCTATATTCAAAAAGCAAAAAAAAATGTGCCAGTATCATGGTGCCCAAACACTGTCACGGGAACTTTAACCATTGACTTCAATGGAATCAGGAACAGGACCTTCATGAGCACAATGGATATATCATCTCTGGCAGGGATGTTTAGCAGTATCGAGAGACGGGATAACCCTGTAAGAGGCAGGGACATCACCCTGACCCTTCCTAGCAGGTGGCTCCCTGCTGTTCCCTCCAGCACATCCTTGTTTAAATGCTTGATTTCATTTTTTCTCTAAAGCCCTCTCCTTTCTTCAAGATCTTTTTGTTTCTCTGATTTGGCTCTTCTCCTTCTAGCAGCTTTGACATCCATGCTTGCCTCTCTCTCAATCTCTTCTCACTGTTATCTCTCCTCCCTCCATTTTGCCAACCTTCATCCATATCTCCACCTCAAAGTCCTTGATCTTGGAATAAGGGCTAGAATACAGATTGCATTAGATATCCTGCAATTCACCATCTTTGTGAAACATTCAATTAAATTTTCATGACAGGCAATTCTACGAATGGTGCTTATATGGCCCCTGAATCACAGTATCAGAGTACCTCACAATATTTAAAGTATTTATCCTCCCAGTAGCCCATCAGGGAGGGAAATACTATCATCCCCATTATACAGATAGAGAACTAAGGCACAGAGAGACTAAGTGACTTGCCCACGGTTATATAGGATGTCTGTGGCAGAGTAGGTAATTGAAATCTGGTCTTGCAAGTCCCTGGCTAGTGTCCCAAACATTGGACCATCTTTTATCGCCAAAGGAAATGCAAATCCAAACAAGAGATGAACTCAGATCACTGCATTCAGAATCCACAGTGTTAACCATTACACCGTGGAACCATTTTATTAACCTACTGGTACAATCCACCCAATTTGCACTTCCTCTTTGCAATACCTGAGAATTGCTACTGTGTGGCTCCAGCACACCCTCAAAATGCAGGTGATGAGTGTTTTGGTAGAGGAGTGACAAGGAGAGTATGAGGGCCAACTTCTGGACATGTGATAGTTGACAACACTAAGACTAACTAGATCCTTCTCCATATATTTTGTGAAGCAAAGACAAAATGTTTTTCTTTCCAGCATGTATTTTAACATTATTTGGGCATAGGTTCAGTATTCATTTCATGAAAATTCAAGGTGGGTGATGGGAACCCAAATTTGAGCCTATCAGTATTTGGACCAGCAAATGCAAAGCATCAGACTGGGATGTACTAGTCTAGACTGTGCACACACAACACTGAGTTAATGACTAATTTCCTCTGCTGCATCTAACCCGAATGCACACAGTAGCATTTCAGTGAGCAGATGGGTTGTCAGAATTCTGCAGCCTGAGCGTGTGGAGAGAGGGCAGGGGGAAAAGATAGAATGTGTGGCTGGGAACCAAAGCAAACGAACTAACAAAAAGGAATATATACTCTTCCCTAATCATCTTGCCATCTGGACTTTCACAAAATTACCCCTCTCTTTAATGGTACTGGATCATGTCCAAGCAATGGCAATACCTAATGTCACCCATGCCTCCCTACCAACCCAGTAGCATTTCCTCCTGTTCAATGTTTTGTGAGCGTTTGGAGGCTCCTTGTTTCCCAGAGCTCCCCAATCAGGTGTGTTATATTCTGGAGGAGAGTGCTTCAGATAAAGTTACCCACTCCAGCAGTGTCTCCATTAGTGACTTCCCTGTGAGCCAGCTATTCATCGGAAACTCAAACTGTGCATTGTAACTGCCTACTGGTTGCTGTGTTCAGGAAATATCCTGGGAAAATCAATACAGAAAAACACTGATAGTTTGTAAATCTATTAACTCTCTTCTGGCCCCTCACCAGCTATTTTATTCACTGTCTAGACATGGAAACCCACTTGGCTGTGAAAGGAAATGGACTTCCCCGCTTTGTTCTCTCAGGGCCTTACCAACTTCCATTTCCACCACTTCACAGATCCAGAGGGAATAATAAAAATGGTAACAATGATTTCAAAGAAGGGGAGAGAAAAAGAGAGAAGCTTTTACCCCCGTACAAAAAGATTCCTCTCTTTGTTTTTCTCCCACCTCTTTCAATGGGCTCTCCGGCTTTCACTCTTCTGAAAAGCTTGCTAAAAGGCACAGAGTAAATCATGTTAAGAGCTGTATCTGTAGCCTGAAAAATGAGGAATGGGATAGGAGGGAAAGAAGCTACAGTTGGAACATTTCAAAGGCTATTAAATTTGAGCTGATTGTTAAGTTTATAGACTCATAGATTTTACTTGACGCCTACCATAATCACTAACTATGACCTTGGATGCCTTTGTAAAATGTTTGGGAATAGGGCCAAAGCAAGGGTGATTGGATCCAGAGGGCGTGACAACAACATCAACAAATGGGAGTGTTACAGGTGACAGCCTCCTTGAATCATTTTTTTCGGAATATGGGCACAAATAGACCCTGGCCTCATAAAAGTCTCCTAGGCCCTGCTGAAAACCATGATTAAAATAAATAACATGCCAGGGGAAAGTAATTGAACCATCACCCCGGTCAAGATACTGGAAAGTCACAGCTCCCCTTGGTAACAGACAGCAAAAGACACATTAAATATGGAAACTTTGGTACTCTCAGAGGAATGACAGCAACACAGAGGAACAGGTGTTTCCTTTCGTGAATACCTACATTCCATAGCACAAATAATTAAGAAATTCCTGAGCCATTTAGCTGGATTGTCCTTTTGGTGCAAAAGTACAAGTTACATTCACCCTCTCACGAGTCAATTTGCTCCTGATATAAAGAGGGGAGGAGAGGAGCACAATGCAGTATGCATGGATTGCTCAGGACATTCTGTAGAAGGAATGGGTGTAGCATTCCAAATAGTCGGGGGGGGGGGGCTAGGTCAAATCCTATACTTGTTGTACAACGCACTCATAAACAGAAGGGAGCAACAGCTTTAACTGGCACACTTGGCACTGCACACATAAAAAAATGACAATATTACTGGTGTGGGAGACGTCAGGTAGCTGGAAGAAAGACATTTCCCAGTTGTAATATATGTCATTTTTGTTAGAAGCTGGAAAGGATTTGCCAGTACACTGTGCTGAGTGGAAAGGAGAGTCCTCTGGGTATCAGAGAGGAACCCCAGCTGGGGAGGAGAACCACTGAGAGTAAAAGGTGCTAGGAAGGAGGTGCTAATGCCAGGTGCTAGGGAGAAGGTGCTTATGTCAGGGAGGAAGAGGGAAGTTCACATTTTGGAAAAAATCCAGTCACATGCTTTTGGATGGGAAGCAAAGGATGATGGAGAAAGCTGCTGGCAAAGCCTCAGGCCCAGACTCTGCCAGTGGGCACGGCACTGTGCCACTAATGGGAGAGAGAAAGTGCAAAGGGAAAACAGGGCAGAGGAGACGGCCTTTCCCTGGGTCACACCAGGGAGAGGATGGTCTTTATTGAGCTTGTCCAATGGTCCTTTATGTAACCAAGGATGAGATTTCTGTTTCCTACTTTGGAATAACATTTGGAATGTGTCTTTTCAACCCACAGGTGCTTATTTTATAGTCCAGAGCAGATGCAAGGACTCCTTATATTTTGCTGAACACACATTTAACTACTGTACATATACAGAAGCTGCAGATGGGAGCTATTTATAACAAAATCAATAACTAAATAGATAGTAGTGAAAGCATGTGATCATCCCTGGACATATCCAGTTTAGCTGCCATGAAACAGTTTTGAGGAGAACAGATCAAGGGCCATTTGTGTGGAACCACAAGGTTAACTGTTATAATTGCCAACTCAAAGGCCTTAATTTCTGACTTACTTTTTCATCAGTAACCAGTGAGTTTGGGTACCATATATCTGGGTGCCCAGCTTGAGAAAATGTACAGGGTACAGTTTGTATAGGGTTGCCAGGCATCTAGTTTTCAACCGGAACGCCTGGCAGCTCCGGTCAGCATAAACGACCGGGCCTTTAAAAATCCGGTCGGTGGCACAATGGGGCTCCGTGTGGCTCCCAGAAGCAGCCAGTATGTCCCTGCAACTCCTAGGTGGAAGGGGAGCCAGGGAGGCTCAGCGCACTGCCCCCTCCCTGAGTGACGGCTCCACAGCTCCCATTGGCCTGGAACCATAGCTGCGGGGACGGCACCTGCAGATGGGGGCAGCGTGCAGAGCCTCCAGGCCAACCCTGTGCCTAGGGGCCGCAGGGACATACCAGCCATTTCCGAGAGCCACCAGAGGTAACTGCCGCCCAGAGCCCACACCCCAAACCTCCTCCAATATCCCAACCCTCTGCCCCAGCCTGGATCCCCCTCCTGCACCCCAAACTCCTCATCCCCAGTCCCACACTCCCAGCCAAAGCCCTCAGCCTGCCCCGCACCCCAACCCCCTGCCCCAGCCCGGTGAAAATTAGCGAGTGGTGGGGGAGAGTGAGCCACGGAGGGAGGTGGGAGTGGGGCCTCAGAGAAGGGACAGGGCAAGGGTGTTTGGTTTTCTGCAATCAGAAAGTTGGCAACTCTACCCAGCCAGAGCCTTCATCCCCTCCCTCTCCCACACCACAACCCTCCTCCCCATCCCGGAGCCCCCTCCAGCACCCCAAACCCCTTATCCCCAGCCCCACCTCAGAGCCCGCACCTCTAGCCAGAGTCTTCACCCCCCCAACATACACCCCAACCCCACGCCTCAGCCCGGAGCCCCCTCCCACACTCCAAACCCGTCATTCCCATCCCCACCCCAGGAGTATCTGGAATACATATCCCTGTTTGAAAAAGTAAATCCCTGGTGTGGGTGCTGCATGGGTCTTCTAAATGCTGCTAGTCCTGTGACATCTGGATTCAGATACACTGGAATACAATAGGATGGCAACTGAGATATATATTCAAAGGAATGTAGGACTGGAGAAAGAGCCTCTCTTCCACTGCTCTGATCTCAAGAGGAACCACTGGAGTGGAACTGTCCTCCCCACCCCATACACATTCATTTCAGAGGAAATGCACTGAGAAATATGCTCAGCTCCTTGACACTCAGACAGTATAAAGTGAGCTGGAAATGGCAGGAGCGGCATTGCAATGTTAACACAGTATGACAGCCCTAGCACATTAGCTCCTCTCCATCACTCCATATTAATATTCATCTTAGCTAATATACTATGAATGTCACTTTCCAATATTACGGCACACGAATATTAACCTGAAATGATATGAGCCATACAAAGGAGACTGCTAATCTGATTGCAAGGGGATAATATAACAGAGCCCTTAAGGATGAATAACTGACAGGCAGTGATTTCTGAGTGCTTTCCTCTTTAGCCCTCCTCCCCTTTGCATATTGCTCACACGGGACAGAGAATAATCGATTTGGAAAGGCAATTCCATATCAGATTCTGTTGTTCCTGGTCCTTTGGATATCTCATGCTGTATCTGTGATGGAGAAGTGATGAAGGCACTCATACGGAATCATCCTTTGACTTGTTCAGAGGTTAAAAAACCCACTAAGCTTCTGGTTTTCAGTACCTTTTGGTTGCTCAAGTTCTCGCTCTTTGCATTTGCTTTTCCCCTGTATTCAAAGTTACCTCTACTATGGGTCTTATTTTTCATTCAGTTATTGGCCTATGCATGGAACAATAATTCTTTAGAGCCCTAGGTAGCTCTGATGTAACTGGTAATGAATGTCACAGAATTTCTCCTCTCTAGGCTGTTGGCTTGACATAATTTCTTAGTCTTTATTGGCTAAAAGTCATTACCACCCATTGGCAACAAAATATCTTCAATTTGGTGGCTCTGCTGCCTCAAAGTGAGGCTTTAAAAGGAGATCTCTAAGAAAATGCAGATTTCATGTGGGCAGGGCTATATATCACTTGTCCACTATCCATCACCTTGTCAGTAGCCCATGTGAAGTGAACTGATGGCTGCTTTTCACTTCCTAGCAAACAGGAGACCACATCGCACAAACACACCCATGACTGGCAGTTTTTGGCAGTCGCAGCAAAAAAACTAAAGGTGAAATGGAGTGCCCCCCACCAACCTGAGAAATGGTTCTTCTGTTCTGCTGCTGTGTAACTAGAAGATTTCAGATGTAAGTTCTGTCAGTTTTGCAGATTTCACCAGCATATATTGTTACTATTATTAATAATTCCTACCTCATGTATAGCACTTTTTATCAGCAGATCTCAACCTGCCAGTGGTATTTAAGTGCCTAAATACCTTTGTAAATCTGGACCCTTGAAACCATTTGAAATCTTCCCATTGACTTCAATGAGCTTTGGATCAGGCCCATACTCTTCCTTCATGAATGGCATCCCTTAAGTAATTCAGGTTATTTCAACTGTCCATTCCCTCCTGGAGAGTCACATTTCTTTCTCCAGATGAACCATGGGCTCTTCTGGTTCACTGGGCACCAGGACAAGGGACGTGTTTCTGAAGTGGAGTTATTTCTGATTTAGTGTAAATGAGAGCAGAATCAAGAACCAGGCTTCTAGCCCTTTTGGTTGTGAAGAACACTTTAAAGATACAAACTGAGTGCAGTAATGTTTTCCTGAGTTTGCAGGCAGCCTGAAACAATAGCTCAGAGACATGTGAATTGCATCGTTCATTTCACTGGAGTGTTGATTCTGCAACCTAATCATGACACTGCAAATGGCAATATTGTTAACCATTTCACTGCTGATCACTTTAGCAGAAACATCCTGCCAATGAGCTTAACCCAAATTGCCCTTATGTCTTCCGGGGTGACAAAAGCCCCAATTGTCTCCTACCAAGCCGCCGAAACCTCCAAGTTCCTCTGACAGCATCTGCACTGCAGTCATTCCCCAGTGATGCAAAAATCTGCAAGCAATGAAATCTGAGAGTTTAGTGTTAGAGTGAAGCAAGTGTAATTTAATCTGAATGTAGATAACTGAGAGGCTACTGTGCTGACTAGTATTTATGTTCATATCTAATCATTAAACACTTCTTTCTTCAATTGGCTTGAAGCTGCTGCAGAATTTCCAGCCCTCTGCATACCCCAGCAGATATGCAAGTTTGACCGTTGGGCCCACTAACAAAGCGTTAATATGGTGTTCCACAAAGCACTTTGCCTGTAGCTTGGATAGAGGAGGGTCGTTCAGCACTGACACACAAGGCAGAGCCAGCCTCTTCCTCAATACTCTAAGTCCCTGCCAGCCCAGGGAGCAAGGGGCCAAGCTTGGCTTCATACTCCAGTCCCCACTGTGGTATGGTCCCCAAACAGAGTTTGTGACAATAACCTCACAAGAAAAAAAAAAGGGGTTATTCAGATGGAAGTCTCATATGCACCAGCAAAAAACAGCAATGTTTCCTGTACCACCGATTCCAAACCACTCCCTGCATCCCCCTCAAGGGTGCTACTCTGTGTATTGATCTGTCACAACGCAGCCATCCTCTCACATGGTTATTAATAGATCCAAAACAGCTCAAATATACACACATGCAAAGGATATTTTTCTTCATAAGCACCAGTCTGGAATCACTTCAGTAACAACTAGAAGAGTGCTAAGAAGTGTTATCAATTGTAAAAGGTATTGAACTCACAATCTTTCATTGAAACCTCCCACACCAGGCAATCAGAAGTCTGTTGCTGCTGCATCTTAACTAGGAGTCTTCAACAGGGCCATAAAACACCTTCTCTGTGGAGTGCTTGAGTCATTCACAGGCCAGACACCCACTTTTCCTTGCCTATTTGGCAGCTTGGTTTGGCCACTAAGCTGACTTCAAGGAGTAGAAAGGATACTAGAAGAGTCCACTGGTGGGGGGAGGGTAAAAATATAATGAGTTTCAACATGAAACTCTGCAGTTGAATATAGGGCCAGTCAGTCACTGGCTCGATATCTGTCCTGCTTGATAAGCTACAAGAACTTTGTCTCCAGGCATCCCACCTGGAGTAAGTGCTTGGGTTGCAGTCAAGTATAATATTGAACTATAGACTCACTGGCAGCTTTTGTCCAGTACAGGCTTTGGTTGTAAAGACTATTTGGCTAGATAAGCTAAATAACATCACATGCACCAAAACCTAAATAACTTGCTTTTAACATATTCTAAGTCAAGCACTCAAAAGTTCAGAATGTCAAGTTTACAACTGGCCATGATCCCATAATTCCTCTCACTACTGCAACATGTGCACCAAATGAGGTAGGGGATCCTGTGGGGAAAAAGTATGTAATCATGTCATTAAAGATTCTATACCTTACTACATATGCACAAAAGGTTCGAATTATGGTTGCATAGTCAGCCATAAATCTGGCATTTCCTAATTTTCAAATTGACTTTGCAACTAATAATGTTCTTTAAACATTTTTTTTATGTACAAGACTTTTTTAAAAAGCAAAAAGGTAAAAATCTGTTACATTACATGCAATGTCTTGGCGTCCTCTGAGAATATAGGGTTTGACTCATATACAGGATGTGGGAACGCTGTCTGAGTATGAGGGTATGCACCCGAACACTAGGGTAAGGCACAACCCATGGCTGAGCATGTGGAGAAATCTCAGCACTGTCTGGCAATAGGAGAAGAAGGCAACATCACCTAGGGGCAGAGGAAGACACCTGTACAGGTTGATGACAAAGGAAGGAACCAGCACTATCTGGCTTCTATAGCAGCTAAACCTGGCTCATTCCTTGAGTTAATTATAAATAAACCTTACTCACTGGCAAGGCAACCATTGACCCCCATCCTTATGTTGCTGTGTCATTTGAGAGGGAGGCTTAAAGGGAAGGAAGAGTGTGGAGGCCCATTGTCACTGACCCATACGGCAGCTCATGTGTCATTAACCACAGCTATGCGAAAAAAATAATGTTACCAAACCATACAGCAAACTCTCTTGGTTTGGGGGCTCTGTGGAGCGAGAGCCAGGTGCCTAAAGCAAACTCATACAAAAGGGGAAGAATCCAGCTAGCATTTCCCTTCCTTATTCATTTAAATAAGGAGTTTCTTTGAGTTCTCCTAGTTACATTTTGTAGCCTAAGATCAGTTCCCACACTGGCTGTTTCACTGCTCAGGGAGTGAGTCTAGAATGACATAGGACAGAAAGGGAGATGACCTGAGCTCGTTAAAATACAGCATGGTTACAAGCCACCCGCATTTTAGCAAAAGCTCAACACATTAAACAGTGGGGGGTTTTCCTGGTGTCCATTTTTCTGCCCAGATACTATTTAGCGGAAAGTATCTCAGAGTAAAATAAATCATTTGAAACACATCTATATATTTTCATTGTCTATATAGGAAGGCAGACAGACAGATGGATGGACAGAGAGACAAAACCTGCTTACAAAGTTCCTACTAATAATACATTAGGATACCGGAGGAGTTCTGCATCTGACCAGTCCCAGATGATACTTTCATACCTATCTCATGCATGGGAAGCATGCAGAAGTCCAATATGATATTCATAATATTAAAACAGTCACTCTTACTTCCAGTAATGTGGTAGAGAAGTGTATTCATGATTTGCTCATTATAATAAATGCGTCTGTGTCTGCAGATGTTCATTGCCTGATGTTTAATCAGAAGCAAATGCAATACAATGATAAAGTATTCCTATGGGGGACTTTTACATGCGCAGGTGACTCCAGATTGCAAGCAAGGGTGCTCTACCACCTGTCCAACACTATCAGGCGTCAGTTTGTTCAAATCAGTTTCTGAGTGCTTTGTTTCCAGCACTGTAAATGGGATATTTGTATATACAGTACCATATCCTGCCTGCCGGTCAACTGAAAGTGAAACAGACAGACAGATAAGGATAGTATGCAGAAACAGGGCTGTTAACTGTGATCATGGCTCCCCTGAGATTACACTGAAACCTAGTTTTCATTCAACAAACTGTGCAGAGCAAAGTCACCGAAATTCCCCCTATCCGCCTCTTCATAGAAGGAATTAGTGTATATTTCACTGACTGTACTGAACAGCAGACTCCATTTGTGTCACAGCACTGTGGAATTCACCGGACTCAGTGATTATTGTGGCCTCTTCTAGCTTTAAACTCTATGAATCTGTGGAAATCTAGGATCTAGACAAAGCTACTTACCTTAGGAATAAGAGAACCCAGTTCAGATACATATGAAAAGGCTTGACTCATCACCCAATCCTCATACTGAACCTTCTCTGAGATATGAAATTGGTGGGTTCATTCATCTTCATGCTCTTTGTGCCTTGCACCATAAGTGGGAGTGTGCCCAAGAAAAATACTTTGTATAGCATGCTTGACCCTGACAACACAGTGAAATATTAGGAATCCTGCTTGAGAAAGAAACCTTTGGATCTTTATCCAAACTGAACTGAGGGTCATTCACTTATCCCTAACTTCCTGAATTCTGCCATGCACATGGCAAGTTTATCAAGAAACAACGCATGAGAAAATGGCTGTCTTATAGTTAAGATAGTTAAATGTTGCATTATTTTAAATAAGACTTCCTTTTTTTTCTTCCCCTCCCCTCTTTTCTCTCTCTTTCTCTTTTCACTCGAGTGATCTGCATTTTATAGGTAATACTTTTAATTGGAACACTTAAGTTGCAAATCTAGTAGTTCCCAAGCCCCATGATTCACATAAGACTCTCCAAGAATAATTTTTTTTAAAAAGTGAAGGGACATCTATACAAAACAGACCACCTCTTTGTAGCTGATACATCAGGGATCTATCCAGTGGCAGATTTATCTTTGGAAAGAGTTGTATGTGTAACTGTCTGCTTATGTTGAAAAGGAAGTTACAAAACTCAGTGGAAAAAGAATGAAATTGTCTAAGTAAATGAGTTGCTTGAGCAGAATGATTATACTAACACCAACATGGCACCAGTGAGGTCTAACAGAAGAGATTCAGGAATGGTATAACCATTCCCTCCCACTTTGTCCTTGTCCAACTGTGGCCAGATTGCCTTCTGTCTGTCCATAGTCACATGTTTATCTGTCTTTACATTGGCTGTTTTCTAAAGGCTAAAAGACACTAATATAAAAATACTTCTTCTGCAGGATTCCATAACAGGTCACCCCTCCATCTCCTTACTTGGGTTGGGCAGAGTCCCAGATATTAGATAATCCACATAGAAAGGTGAGTGATGATCAATCTGCTTTTGTCTCATTGCAATCCCATTTGCCCAATGTATGTTCAAAACCATATTTCAAATACAAATGTTATTGAATTTTCATTCTGCTTCCAAGAGATTATTACCAAACGGAGTAATGATGGGACCGAGAGGGGGGAAGTGAGAAAAATAAACTAAGTATATACACCATAGATAGGGCACCCACTTGTGCAGCATAGCTACAAGGTTTCCTCAATCCCCAATAGATAGCACTAGTTCCTTTTATCTAGATAGAACATTACAAAACAAACAAACGACCCCCTGAATCTCCTTTTTAGTAGTGTTACAGCTCCTAGTAAGCACCCCTGCCTGACCACCCACAAGAACTACTGTGAAGGGAATCCAAGCCTCTGCTCTTGGGAATAGTTCTCTGGAGAAGTGAAAGTCACCACTTAACACCACTTCCGGGGAGAAAGTTGGAGAAGAGGTGTGAAACTATAACATCGACATTTGGAGGTCTATCAGCACAAGAGATGCAAGTCAGGGAGAATCCTCAAAGTCCCTTAATCTGAGTCCTGGAAACTAGAAATGCATTCATTCTACTTCCAGATGACGCAGGAGGGAAAAGAACCAATGAGGACATCACCAGAATTACAGAATTGTTATTTAATGTAGATTTTAAGGCCCCAAGGAACCATTATGATTAGCTAATGGCTTCCAGGAGTGGCACACCGCTGTCACCCCAGAGCTGCTCCAGGTAAGTGGCATGGGGCCAGAGCCTGAACCCCTCCTGCACCCCAACTCCCTGACCTGAGCCCCCTGCCTGCACCCCACCCCCCGCACACCTCCTGCACCTGAGCCCCTCTCACACCCTGCACCCCTCCCTGCACCCCTGCCCTGAGCTCCCTCCTGCACTTTGCACCCCTTCTGCACCCCAACCCCCTTCCTTGAGCCCCCTCATACACTCCTCCTTTGCCCCAACCCCTTGCCCTGAGCCCTTCCTGCACACTGCATCCCCTCCCACTCCCCACACTCCCCCCTGCATCCCAACCACCTGCTCCAGCCCTGCATGCCATTTCCCCACCCAGATGTGGCCCTCAGGCCAAAAAGTTTGCCCACCCCTGAGCTAGAGTATATTTTTAGAACGATATCTTGCTCAACCCTGACATTGTCTTGAAATAATCTTGGTTTAAATATTTCAAGTGATGGAAAATCCATCACATCTGCCTCTAAATTCTTCCAGTAGTTAATCATCCTTACAATTCAAAATGTGCCCCTTATTCGTAATTAATTTGTCTAGCTTCCCCTTACAGTCATTTGATTTTGTTGTGGCTTGTGATGCCTTTAGAAGGTTAAAGACTATTGGAAACTTCTCCCTATATAGGTACTTATATACTGTGAACAAGTCAACTCTTGACCTTCTGTTAAGGTTAATCAGCAGATTGAGCGTCTTTTACTATAACGCTTGTTTTCCAGTGGCTCCTTCCGAACCCTTTCCAATTTGTTGACTTTTTTTAAAATGTGGATACCAAAACTGGACACAATTTTTCAGTAGTGGTCTCCTTCATGCTATATACATACTACTAACACCTCCATACTTCTGCTTGATAGTCCTCAACTTATACTGCCAAGAACTGCATTTAGTCTCTTAGCTACCACATCACACTGGGAGCTCACATTCATTTGGTTAGCCAACATGACCCTTAAGTCCTGTTCTGAGTCACTGCTTTCCAAAACACAGTCCCCCATCCTATAAGCGAGATCTACATTCTTGGTTCCTAGATATATGACTTTGCATTTAGCAGTATTAAAAAGATTATTGTTGTTCACATGAACCCATCCAACCATGCTATCGCCATCACTGACAAACAGCTTTTGGAAAGGTTACACATTTCTCATCCTCCCAGCTGGAGCACAAGTTTTACTGCAGAGATACAGCCAAGATGGTTGAATTGAAGGGGAAAGGTTCAAAATGAATGGAAAGGAAACACTAGCCAGCATCTCAGACACATACAGACCACCCAGAAAAGAGAACAGAAAAAAAAAACCAAAACAACATTCTATAACCACTGTGACAAGATGGCCAATGTAGTAGGGTGGGTCCTGCACTTTTCTTGGTGGGGGGCTACGATGCCACCCCTTGTCCCTGCTCTTGGGGCACTGAGGGCCCCACTAGTGGCCCAGGAAGGTGGTAAAGGAGGGAAGCAGGGGAGGGGTCTGGGTTTGCTCCTTAGGCTGAGCCCCAGCCCCTCTCAACTCCAGTGGATTCTTACCCTCTTCCCCCTTGGGTGGGGGTACCTTCAGTCCTTAGATGCTGGGGTGGGGAGTCTCCCTCCCCTGCTGGGGCAGGGTCTCCCTTACTCCATTTATTTTTTTATCTTCCAAGTCTCACAGCACACCTCCAAGCTCCAGTCCTCTCTCCTCCCCTGACTGCCTGGAGCAGGGCCTTAATTGACTACAGGTGCTCCAATTAACCTGTAGCAACCCTCCCTAGTCTACAGGGAACCACGCCTTAATTAGCCTAGGGCTTATACTTCCCTTCTACCACTCTCCCACTGCTCCCTGGCCCTCCTGTATCACACCACCTACCATCCATTTTTCCTCTGTTTTACTGTTAGTTCATCTGGAAACAGGGCTTTGGGAAATGGAGAGCCATCCACACCCTCTTAAGTCCCCTGACATGCTGCAAGCTGGCAGTTGACACAAGTCAGCCCCCTCTGCTTTCTTCTCTTAAAGAACCAACTTTGAAAACAAGTCATGCCACATTTCTCCCTTGCTGTCTCAGGAAATAGAAAGCACCTGAGCCAGAAGGATTTGTGTGTCTGTGTGTTTTTCCCAACTACTGGGCCTCAGGCAAAGAGAAAGAGACAGAACGTGCCTAAAGGCAACACAAATTCATAGCACTGCTCAGTCCTTACAACAGCTCTCCCAGGTCATTACACCATTTGGGTCTGAATTGCTTGCATGTCCAAGAACACAGAAGAGCTCAGCTTCACTATTTTTAACCTCAAAGTAGGCTTCCTTAGTCTTTTAACTATTTGTCCAACTTCTGTTGTGCATTCTGAATCCTGATGCAGAGCACCCCATACAATAGCAGTAAGAGATAGTTATGTGACTGCCGCTGATCCAGCCCAAAAGGTAGGGTTTGGTTAGGATTCTTTATTGTTTGTTTTTAATACTACACTATTCCTAACTTCTTTCACAGCAGACTCTGCAGAAACTGAGGGGTAGGTGACCAGATGCCCCGTTTTTAAAGGGACAGTCCTGTATGTAAGCCCTCCTGCAGATGTCCTGACTTTTTCTTAAAAACGGGCAAATTGTCCCATATTTTCTGTCTCCCCCGCATCAGTACTGGTGGGTCCTGCTGCTGGCCGGATCCCTCCTTGCCAGCCACCTGCCCACCAGCGGTGAGTGGAGGGAGTCCAGTGGCTAACAACAGGGGTGGGTGTGTAAGGCTGGTGGTGGGGTGAAGATACAGCACATGGGGCTTGTGACTCCCCCTGCTGGTCCATCAGCACAGCCTCCACTGTGAGCTGCAGTGGCTGGTGAGTGCAGGCAGGCGCCAGGTGGTGGCCAGTTACATGTCGCCTCTGCTGCCCACCCATTGGCCCTCTACGTGCTCCCCCTCTCGCTGTCCTCTCCCTGCTTTGCCCCTTCCCCCCACCAACCCTGCTGCTCCTCCATAACCCCCCTAGTGGGATGTGTCCCACTCCCAGCGCTGTGAGGAGAACCAGTCCCTGGTCAAAGCGCTCAGCTCACCAGCAGCCTGGCTGGCAGGGTCCTTCCTTCTCCCACTGCCTCTGGCTGGGCTGGTGCCCTGGGAAAGCCAAAGACCTTCTGGCCCGGGGCACTGGCCAGGAGAAGCTGAGCCCGGCATGTGGCAAAGCCCTGCACAGCGCTGGCACAATGAAGCTTCTCTGCCCCTCAACTTAGCTCTGGACTTGGAGGGAGGAAGTGATTTCCAGCCTGTTCACATCCCAAACCTGCAGGCAGAGCCATGCCTTGGGTAGGGCGAATTGGAACAACCGCTCCGGGCACTGTGCTTTGAGGGGCCTCGCAGGCTGGTGCGATTGGGCAGCGTGGTTGGTCCCGGAAGAGAAGAATCCATCACTTCTGCCCTGGGCCCTGCACCCCTCTAGGAATGGCCCTGCTTGTAGGCTCCACAGCAGCCCCAGGGGCAGGGGCTTAGCAACCCTCTTCACCCCCCACTTCCCCACCCTGGGTCCTGCCCTCAGGGACTGTGGGGCTGCTCTGTCCCCTAGGCATCTTCCCCTGCTGAGCCACCTTTCTGGCCCTGTTAGCTGAAGCCCCTGCAGTCAGGTTCCCTGGGCCCTGGAGCACAATGCAGCCTTATGGCTTAACCCCTTCCTGCCTGCGCTGTAGCTGGAGGCCAGCTGTGGCCAGCAGCAGCCTGAAGGTGTTAGCTGCCTTTCGACACTGTGTGGGCAGGAAGGGACAAGCTGCTTCCAGCCACACTGGGCGGGGGAGGGGGGAAGAGAAGAGTTCTCCAAAGACCCAGGCCAGGTCATCCCTTCCCCCCCGCCCCCTCCTGTCACTTCCCTTCCACACAGTGCCAAAAGGCTGTCGCTGGCCACATTCTGAACCCTGGCAGAAGTGTGACCCATGTGTGCCCTCCCTCCCCAAGTGTTGCCTTGGAAGATGCAGTACCGGGACAGCCAGGTCTGTCCCAGGGGCCCAGCCAGCCAGGCATGGAAGGTCGATAGCGCTGGACAGGGAGGGTTGGGTCGGTCGGTCAACACCCTCCCTCTGCCCCCCCCCATGAGAAAGATGTAGGGGAGTGTGTGTGTGTCACCTCTCCCCTTGTGGGTGTGTCACCCATCCATGTGTGAGCCCTATAACCTTAAAGATAAGAAGGTAAATAAAAAGAATCCAACTACACAGTATTTCTTTTTAACAGGGGCTCAGTCAATTTGATGTTAATTTGAATATTTGCACTGCATAGCTCTGATTGATTGCCATTGAACTCACTTGAATACAAGTCATTTTACCAGGTGTCCAGTATTTAGCATAGGGAAATATGGTCACGCTATTGAGGGGAAGCTTTTAATGATGTATGAGAACATGTCTGTGAGACTACTATTGCCCATGATTAATTTACGTGTGCAATTAATCCCTGTGAGTGGTTGCCCTTTGCAACGTATCCACCTGCACAGAGGGGATTCTCCTTGCAATTTATACCTCTGCCTAGTTTCCCTTTTGAATGCATTTACAACAATGATTCCCCCTCTTGTAAATTACTCAATTGTATGGACTCCTCTTGTATTGTATGCACCTGTAGGGATTCTCCTTTCATCCTGTTGATTACTGAGATGCACATGTGCCTCTGTGCACCCCTGTCATCTTCCGCACGAAGGCAAACCCCATCTCCCTGATGGAAGAACTCCTAAGGAACTCAGACTCTTGAAACTCCCAGAGTTTCCTTTCTCTTGCACAGTAGAGAATGGGGCCTATAATTAGGAAAGGATGTTTCAACATGTTTGAATTCACTAATAGAATGATGAGTAATGGGAGAAGGGAAATGCTGATGATTGGATCAAGTGTACAGCTCGGGGCCTGAGTGGAAGAGAAAACAGAGTCGAGGGTGAAGAAGATAGTGGAGAGCAAAGGTCAATGATACACAATGAAATCTTCCATTGCAGAGGACTGAACAAAACTTCTACTGGCTCCCTTTGCAAAGGCAAAGCATTCCATGTACAGCTGAGTTGGAAAATGAGAGCGTCTTCATGAAAGATTTTGACTTTCTATTGAAAACCCCACAACTAAAAATTTGTTGTAAAAAACTGCCAAAATAAAACATTTTTAGTCTTTGGCCAAACAATTTTGTTTTTCTGATAAAAAAAAAAATCAACCGTTTCCAAGGAAACAGAGACAAGGTGCGTGAGGCAATATCTTTTATTTGACCAACTTCTGTTGATGGGAGAAAAGCTTTTGCGCTTACATGGAGCTCTGATTAAGTTTCCCAAGCCTGAAGAAGGTCAGAACTAACTACAGGGTGGAACAGATTGTTTAGCATAAGTAGTTAACACATATTTCAAGGGACCATTCAAAGAAAGCAGACATTTTGCATGAAAATTTTCATTTAGTTAAAAAATCCCATAAAAAAATAAAATTGGACAAAATATTTTTGACCAGCCTTAATTCCACACTTTAAAATCTCTTCATGAGTGTGGAAGGCTGGTACTATAAATCGGTGTATGTGCCTCAGGAAACCACAGAATGGCAAGCGGCTGCTAGAGATGAATCTACGGGGAAAAGGAATGTCCTTTAATACTGGGTCTGTTAAAGACACCTCGACAGCTAAAATAAGGAGATAATAGCTCCCTGTTATCCCTCACACAAATCCATTCCCAAGTCTCCAGGCTTGGCGAAGAGGTGACACAGTGTGTAGCTGCTATCACACAGCTACACAGAAGATCCATCATTTCACACTGGGAAAACAATCAGTGTCACAACAGATTAACATAAACCCCCTTTCATTTCCAGAGGAGGGAATTTCTTGATTACCATAAGCTTCAAGCTCATTAAAATATCACAAGGAAGAGTGTATTTCTGACATTTCTAGGTATTTCTTTTTCCTGTTCTCTCATCCTCACCAGAAGCAGTTATCAAATGTGTGGGAGGACAACTCCCGTTAATCAGAAGCAGCTCAAGGGCTAACAGGTCTGATCTAGGCTCTTGAAGAAGATGGAGAGAAAATCCTCCAACAGCAGCATATCTTCAAAGGGAGGGATGAAGAACATTCTAAACAGGAGCAGGCTGCCCCACAATGAGTTGAATACCAGGTTTTCTGCTTCCAAATTAGCTAGGAATAGAAGTTGATATTTTTACCTTTTATTAATATTATTAATTCCAATTGAGTTCATAGTGCGTAAGGACCCCCTTACACCAGATTCTGTACAAGTAAATAACACAAACATAGGCCTTGCTATAGAAAATTCAGCATCCAGGGATTAGACAATATGTGAAAGGTGGATAAAGAGACCCATAGGTAGGTGAGTGGTGGGAAAAAAGGAAACAGTTTATAGTCACAGTGGTCGTGGTAGTCACAGATAGGTGTAACCAGTTTGTCTGTTTTTATCTGGTAGTGCGTTGTAGACCTCACAGCAAAGGTAGGTTTTAAGGAGGAATTAAGAGTCTGAGACAAAGCCTATGGAGGTGAATGGACCAACTCTCATTTAAGTCAAAAGGATTTGGATCAGACACTAACAGAACATAAACTAGTGGCTTTGTGGGGAGTGTGATCAGTTTTGACAGGAAGTAGGAATGTAGGACTCCCTCTCCATACATTTCTGGCAAGTTCTTTCCTGTGGATCTTAACTACTCAATATTATAGGCAGGGCTGAGTTGGGGGCGGGGTTGGGATTTATGGAATTGAAGGCTCCTCCAATAAAAGTTTTTTTCCTGACCAAAGTGATATAGCTCCCTGGACAGACATATCATCTTTCAAAACCAACAAGCTTTATTAGCCCTGCAAAATGGATCCTGAATTATTCTTAAAGCTTAAATATATATATTTATGTTTCTATTACTGAAGTACCAGATAGTCTTGAGTAACTTTTGCTTTCTGGAAATCTACAAATTATTAAAATGTATTTCCATTTCCAGTCCAAATTGAGCTTTGAATTTTTAAGTAAAAAAGAAAGAAACAGCACAGGATTTATATCAAATAACCAATTTAATGAATGCTTATAAACTGGTAATTATCCTAGAAATGCATACTTGCACTCTCCCTCTCTCTGTTTGACTTTGAATTACTGAGATATCTAAAAGGACCATGTGACACATCTCCTCGAGGATCCTTTGGGATTTTTATTGTCTTAAGCGGAGAGTCGAACAGAACAGAACATGGTGCCCCTAACTCATCTGAAAATCTTTTTCTGAAGAACCTGTGATTTCTCTCCTCATCCCGAGTGTCCTGCTGCATTAATTATGAACAGAAATTTATGCATATTCAAATCCCAAATAGCTGATGAGCTTTGGATGGCTTTTCTTTGGTCCCTTCCATTAAGCAATCATGAAAACTTTAACAGTTCAGTTTTGCCTAAGATATCAGCTCATTGTTGATTAATGAACTGACAGAAAGTGCTCCATGGTGGATATTTCACCCTTCCAAAGAGGCCATGCTCTTATATCATCATAGACTAATCTCATCAGTTCAGTAAGTGCAAGGAGAATAAAGGAGCCAACATTTTCTAACTCTGTAGCACTCAGACTAAGCAACCTGAACATAGATAAATTCTCCACTGCTCTGCATCTTGTCTTCTTATTTACACCTACGTAAACAGTTTGTGTAAAATGCTACTACATAGATTCATAGACTTAAGGTCAGAAGGGACAATTATGGTCATCTAGTCTGACCTCCTGCACAATGCAGACAACAGAATCTCACCCACCCACTCCTGTAACAAACCCCTAACCTATGTCTGAGTTATTGAAGTCCTCAAATCGTGGTTTAAAGACCTCAAGGTGCAGAGAATCCTCCAGCAAGTGACCCGTGCCCCATGCTGCAGAGAAAGGCGAAAAACCTCCAGGGCCTCTGCCAATCTGCCCTGGAGGAAAATTCCTTCCTGACCCCAAATATGGCGATGAGTTAAACCCTGAGCATGTGGGCAAGACTCACCAGCCAGCACCCAGGAAAGAATTCTCTGTAGTAACTCAGATCCCACCCCATCTAACATCCCATCACAGACCACTGGGCATACTTACCTGCTAATAATTGCCAAAATTTGGCTATCCCATCATTCCATCCCCTCCATAAACTTATCAAGCTTAGTCTTGGAGCCAGATATGTCTTTTGCCCCCACTACTCCCCTTGGAAGACTGTTCCAGAACTTCACTCCTCTAATGGTTAGAAACCTTCATCTAATTTCAAGTCTAAACTTCCTAGTGACCAGTTTATATCCATTTGTTCTTGTGTCCACATTGGTACTAAGCTTAAATAATTCCTCTCCCTCCCTGATATTTATCCCTCTGATATATTTATAAAGAGCAATCAGATCTCCCCTCAGCCTTCTTTTGGTTAGGCTAAACAAGCCAAGCTCTTTCAGTCTCCTTTCATAAGACAGGTTTTCCATTCCTATCAGTATAGTGACATTTTGCACTCACTTTTCACAGGTATATATAAATGATGACACAAGGTGCAAAACACTGGAGAATCAGCCTGAAAGAGACAATTTTTGCTCTAATTTACACCCATGCATTTCAAACCGAGGCTTCACTGGAGCAGAAGCTGTCCCTAATCTAATACTGGCCTACACAGTACTGTAATGTACACCAATAGGGAAGTTTGAAATCCCAGCCACCCCTCATTGCCTGACTCTTTTTCACTTGTGCCTTCAGACAGAATCTGAACTCAGGCCTCCAGAAGTGAAAGACACTAATCACCTGTATTAACAAGTTCTTCCCTCTATGTCTGACTTGAGTCTTCTACTACTAGTGCTGGTCAGATATCTCAAACAACAGATAATACCAGCAGACCAAAACAGAGTGTAATAGCGCTTGCCACTTTTAGGGAATACAGTACTAATTAGAAACAAGGACACAATAAATACACTTAGATTGGTGGGCTATTAAGGGGGGGATTCTCTCGTCCAGGCTCAGTTCCAGCAAAGAAAAATTTAGATGGACTTTCAGGAACATTTTGCATCACAGTAAGGTCTATGAGGTCATGCAATGATCTTGTGCACTTGAGGGCCAATTGAAACTGTTCTTTGAAAAAATGGGAAGTGTTCCTCAAACTGACCAAATGGAGGGATATTGGGGCTAGCTGGCATGATATAACACAGCCATATACAGGCCAGGGTGGAGGGGGGGTAGGAAAGTGCATTTCTCAGGGTGGCACAATCCCTCACCCAACAGAATCCTTAAGCAATGGAGACTATGTAGGTTACAGCTTCCTAGAGGATGTTGCATCCTTTTTCCTTGCCACAGTGCATCTGGCTTCCTCTTGACTAGTGCATAAGAAGGTGGATGGGTCCAAAACCCACATCATCCCTTCCTCTGCTTGTCCTCTCTGGAGCACTGTGAGCCTCTGGCATCCCACAGAGGAAGGCATATAGGCAGGAATGAAGTTCATGTGAGAGGTGAGCTCCCTTCCCCACGCTCTTAAGGGCCTAGCACAATCAGGCCCATAGAACATAGCATTCTCTCTTTCTTTTCCCCCTGCGATGGTTTAGAGATCTTCCCTATTACTGACATGGAAAAAGGAAAACATACTTGCTAACCACTCCTGCCTCTGTGGACTGCTATGATTGGATGGCATGACGTTACTGTGGAATAGAGACAATCGAAAACTTAAGAATAGAAATGGATCAGAAAAGCTTTCCTTTTACTTGGGTGTGTGTGTTTGCTCTCTTTTCTAGCGGATCAAATGCATGTGACTGATTGTGCCTCTTTATTTTTTATGCATTAAACTTTCAGCAATATAAAATTCACAAAAATTCACTCCCTTGGCCCTGTCTGTTGTTTTGCCCACAGGAATGCTGGCAAGGGAAAGGGATAGCTTGTTTCTACTGTCAGTCTAGAGCCAGAGCCATTTACGTCGCCCTATTGGAGAAATTAGTTGGGCACCTGTAGCTGACCTACAGGTTATTTTGAAATAAATCAGTGACTTGATAACAAATGGACTTCATTCATTCTTGGCTCTGGCACCTCAGCTGGCCAGAGTTATTTCAATATCGCCCAGCAAAAATCCATAATGCGCCTGAGATTCTATTTCACTGTGGCTCTTGACTGGCTATGAGCACACAGCTGCCTTCAGAACGTCCATATGTCACCTCTAAATTATGCCAATTTCCTGACAGCTTCGAGAAGAATTTCGCAGATGTGATACCAAAACTAGAGAATTGACATTTGGTTGATAACACTCCATCAGGTTATCGAGAGGATGAAGTGGTGAATCACCTTACAGCTTGCTATGAAATCTGGTCATACGTCTGGTCATACATCATAAATGTTACTTAGAAAAGGCTATTTCAAGCTGCAGTCCATTTGTTACGGGAAGATTTCCAGATACAGAGACAAATACCTCTTAAGACGTTGTGACATAGCCCCCAATAATTCTATTAAGTATATTGGTTATGTTGTGACATGTCATGGTATCTTATGACATATAATGGTAATGACAGCAATTATGCTAAGACTAAGTAAGTGAATTTATGGAATCTGAAAGTGAAATCTAATGAACAGATTAATTTTCACTGGAAGAGTTAGCTAAAAACTAGTTAGATGATTGACAGACAGAATTGCTAAGTACCTTGAAAAAAGTTTGTCTCAAATCACTGAGGATGGTCATTCAACTGAGTCATCAAAATGCTCAATTAAATCGCTAGGCACCTGAAACAATACCTTTGGCAAAAGTGCGATGGGGAAGGAGGGTGGTTATACTAACACAAGTGCTAATTTCATATAACTGTTCATTTACTGATGCAGTATATCAGAACTGGAGATATTCACTGTGAATTAATTTTCGTTTATATCCACAACCTTGTAAAAAGTCAGCAAAAATAATTGACAGCAATTATTTCTAGCAACAGCAAATTGCATTGCTCCCCCTCAAATGGCCATCTGGTAGTGTGAAAATTATTTAATATGACTAGGCAGCCTGCTTCTTTTTCACTAAAATAGACAGTTCTACAGTGTATTTCATATTTAAACTACATTGTGCCATCCATATGCCTCACATAAAATACCATCAACATTGGCCTACTCTGTAATATATTTCACTTACAATTTTCAAAGGATTGACAATATGTATTTTTTCAGAGGACTCACTATAGTGTTCTTACTGGATGGGCTCTTAAAAATATGCACCCATATATTCACTTTTAACAACAGCAAAAGCTCCCTTTCATTTAATTGAAAGGGCAATAAGTGCTCTATAAATCAACAGCAACAAATCTCTTAATTTTTTATTGCCATTGTGTTTACCCAAAGAATTCCCTTGCCCATCCAAAGTTTGGGACATGGGGACAAGTGAAATAGAAAGAAATTGGTTTCACAGCTCCATCTAAGCTTTGATACATTAAGAGCCAGATTCTAGCCCAGCCTTGATGACATCACAGGAGCGTAAGAAAGAGTAAGACCAGCCCACTTGTCCCTACGCAGGTTACCCAGTCCTTGGGTCTGGGCATACATGGATAAAGGTCACTGTGAACCTACTGTGATAGACCTAGGCCAGTTGGGAACAGCAGAGTAGTCCTATTAGTATCCAGGAAGGACTAATAGGACCTGCTAAAGGACCTCCCCCCAGCCTAAGGAGAGGATCCACAGGTCCGGGACACTAACTAAGTACGTGGGACAACTAATGAAAAAAACAGGAGAGGGAGTGAGGTCATAGGGCTAAATGAAGGGAACCAGATGGGGACACCGAGCAGAGAACCCCGGACAATGCCCACTGCTCCTCGAAGGCGTCAAGGGAGCCAGTGGACGCCGCCCAGAGGAACTCCGCCCGGATGCGTGAACGGACGGAGGAGCGGAAATAGGCCCCACAGTCGCAGGAAATCCCATCGGCCAACCTCCTCTCCCTGGTTTTATAGATGGCCAGTTTGGCCAGGACTAAGAGGAGGTTGACAAGGAGATCCCGCGACTTCGTGGGGCCACGGATAGGGAGTGCATAGACAAACAGGTGAGGGGAAAAGTGCAACCAAAAACGCAATAAGAGATCCAAGAGGAGCCGGAACAGGGGCTGCAACCTGGCGCACTCTAAATAAACATGCGCCAGGGTCTCCTTCACGCCGCAAAAGGGGCAGGTGTTGGGGACAGGGGTAAACCGCGCCAAGTACACGCCCGTGCTCACGGCCCCGTGAAGGAGCCGCCAACTGACATCCCCGGCGGGCCTCGGGACTAGGGCAGAATACAGGCTGGCCCACCGGGGCTCCTCACCCTCGAGAGGTGGCAGGAGGTCCCGCCATTTTGTATCGGGGCGGGACGCGAGGGTGAGGTAGTGAAGCGTGTGGAGCACGAGCGTGTACAGATGTTTTCTTGGCGCGGTCTGGAACAAAACCGGCTGCAGATCGGGCAGCCGGCTTGCAGTGAAAGGGCGAGGGGGGTGATTGGGGCCATGGGGCAGGGGCCCGATAAAAAGATCCACAGGGCCCGGGGTGGAAGGTGGGCGGGGCGTGCCCTCTCGCAGGACCCGGTCGAGGTAAACCCGAGCAGCGGGCAGTAAAGCGGCCTTCACCTCCTGAAGTACGCGCCGGGGGGTACGAGGGCTGGAGAGCCCCATGCGCTGAGCGAGCGTCAGGGGATCCAGCCAGTCTCCCCGGTCGTAGTCCAGGAGGTCTCCGACCCTGGTGACTCCTGCCAAGACCAGCCTCTGGCGCACCGCGGGGGACTCCGCCACCTGCACACGGAGCTGGGGGTTGTGTAGCAGGGGCTCCGCGAGGAGATCGACCCCCACGGTGGCCGCCACGGACCTGGTCGTTGAAAAGAGCTTCCAGGTCCGGAGGAGGTCTTGGTAGAAGACCGGCAGCTCAGAGAGGTCTCGCGGAAGGCCTCTCGGATGGAGAGAAAAGAGCTGCCGGTCGTATCGGAGCCCTCGGAAGCGGCGGAGGAAGGTGTGTGCCAATACGCTCCACGCCGGACTACCCACACTGTACAGGAGCC
Organism: Mauremys mutica; assembly: GCF_020497125.1. Taxonomy (NCBI): domain Eukaryota; kingdom Metazoa; phylum Chordata; order Testudines; family Geoemydidae; genus Mauremys; species Mauremys mutica. Next base: position 106,097,149 of record NC_059072.1, on the reverse strand, counting down.
TCTGCAGGGCCTGGAGGCGGAAGACGTGGACCTGAGTGCGCAGGCACTTCAGGCCCTCCCCCCTCCTCCTCCAGGGGCAGGTGGAGGACCCCTGCAGAGACCCAGTGCGTTCCTGGCCAGAAGAACTCCAGAACCGCCGTCCGGAGGTTGGCCAGGAAATCCGGGGCCGGGACCAGGGTGTTGAGCCGGTACCAGAGCATGGACAGGACTAATTGATTCAGCACCAGCGCCCTCCCTCGAAGAGAGAGGCACCGGAGTAGTCCTGTCCATTTCCGGAGCCGCGCCCTCACCCCGCCCTCTAAACCATGCCAGTTCTCCGGCGGAGACGGATGCGTGGCAGAAAGGTAAACGCCGAGATAGAGCAGCGGACCCGCGCTCCACCGGATGGCCTGAAGCGCGGGTGGGAGGGAGCTCGCCTGCCACCCGTCTCCTACCACCAGGCCAGAGCTCTTGACCCAGTTGACCCGGGCGGAGGAGGCCGCCGAATAAATGGCCTGGCAAGCCTCCACCCGCACCAAGTCGCCCGGGTCCTGGACCACGAGGAGCACATCGTCGGCGTACGCCGACAGGACCAGCCGCAGCTCCGGCTCCCGGAGCACCAACCCCGTCATCCTCCGACGGAGGAGACAGAGGAAGGGCTCGATCGCCAGAGCGTACAGCTGACCCGAGAGGGGGCACCCCTGCCGTACTCCTCGCCCGAAGCTGACCGGCTCGGTCAGGGTCCAGTTGAGCCTGACCAGACACTCCGCAGAAGCGTACAGCACCTGGAGAAAACCCACAAACTGGGACCCGAAGCCAAACGCTTGCAGAGTGCCCAGGAGATACCCGTGATCCACCCTGTCGAATGCCTTCTCCTGATCCAGGGACAGGAGGGCGAACGACAGACCATCCCTACACCCTAATTCCAGAAGGTCCCGGACCAGATACAAGTTATCAAAGATCGTGCGGCCCGGGACGGTGTAGGTCTGGTCCGGGTGGACCACGTCCGCCAGCACGGACCCTAGCCGAATCGAAATGGCCTTCGCAACGATTTTGTAGTCCGTGCTGAGGAGCGAGATGGGACGCCAATTCCGTAAATCGCGGAGGTCCCCCCTCTTCGGCAATAAGGCGAGCACGGCTCGCCTGCACGAAAGAGGGAGGACCCCGCTCCGCAAAGACTCAGCCCAGACGGTGACTAGGTCTGGGCCGAGGACGTCCCAGAACACGCGGTAGAACTCCACGGTCAGCCCGTCCATGCCCGGAGATTTATCGGTGGGCATGCGACGGAGGGCTTCCGAGAACTCGGCCAGAGTGAGAGGCAGCTCTAGCCGGTCCCGGTCGCCCGCGCTGACTGTCGGGAGTCCGTCCCAGAGCACTCTGCAAGCGTTAGGATCGGTCGGATCCGGGGAGAAAAGAGCCGCGTAGAAGGCCCTAGCCCTCCCGCAGATCTCCGCCGGATCCGTGAGGGGGGTGCCGTCCTCCGCCAGGAGGCAGGTGACGTGCTTTTTGGCCCCCCTCCTTTTCTCCAGGGCGTAGAAGAAGCGGGAGCCACGATCCATCTCCCGAAGGAGGCGGATGCGGGATCGAACAAAGGCACCCCGGGCTCGATGATCCTCGAGGGCCCGGAGCTCCTCCCGCTTCTCCCGGCACGCTCCGCAGAGGGATGGATCCTCGGGGCTGGCGGCCAGACGCCTCTCCAGCTTCAAAACCTCCCGTTCCAACTGCTCTATCGCCGCATCCCTCCGTCGGCTGGCGCCCCGGGTGTAGTCGCGGCAGAAGAGCCGGGCGCGCACCTTCCCCAGGTCCCACCATCGCCGCGCCAAGGGAAAGGCGCGTCTGTGCCCTCGCCAGGCCAGCCAGAACTCCCGGAAGGACGCCACGAAGCCCACGTCCTCCAGCAAACTATTATTAAAATGCCAGTAGGCCGGCCCCGGCCTCTCCGTGCAGAGATAGGCCGTCACGGTGGCAAGATGGTGATCAGAAAAGGGGGCCGGCCGAACGCTGGAGGAGTGGGCTCGTGAAAGGTGGAAATGTGACAGATAAATGCGGTCCAGCCGGGAGTGGCGCGACCGATGGGCCTCCACCCGGACGAAGGTGAAAGTCGAGACGTCGTCCGGGTGGTGGTCGCGCCAGACGTCCACCAGGGAGTGGCGTTCGACGATCTCCCGGAGGACGTCCGCTGCGGCCGGGCACTGCTCGGTCCCCGAGCGGTCCCGTTCCTCGAGGGTGGTGTTAAAGTCCCCGCCCAGGACCAGGCACTCACGAGGATCCAGGGAGCTGAGGAAGGCGGACGCCTGCCGATAAAAACGCAACCTCTCCGGGCCCGATGTCGGGGCATAGACGTTGACGAGATTAACCACAAGCCCCTCCATGCGGACCCGGAGGTGCAGCAGGCGGCCCGGCACAGCCTCGGCGACCCCCAGCACCTCGGGCCGTAGGTCGGGGGAGAACAGGGTCGCCACTCCTGCCGAGCGAACCGAGAGGTGGCTAAAGTAGACCCTGTGCCCCCACTCCAGCCGCCAGCTAGCTTCAGCGGCCGGATCCGTATGGGTCTCCTGCAGGAAAACCACAGAGTACCCTCCGTCCCGAAGGAAGGAGAGCACCTGGCTCCTGCGGAGACCCATCCTACAGCCCCGGGCGTTCAAAGTGGCAAAGATGATCGTCGCCATGAGGAGTGTTGGGGGGGATCCTCGCCGGCAGACACGCCCACGGCCTCCGTCGGGCCGCGCAGCAATCCGTGACCAAACCCGTGGGTGAGTAGAGAGTCACGGAAGAAGCAGACCCGCCGGTAGGCCGCGGCGGCCTGCTTCCCGGTCCCCTTACCCTCCCGCATGAGGGCCTTTGCGGCCCGGAGGATTAGATGGAAATCCCCCCACCGCTGGAGCGCAAGATGGACTTTGTTACGGGAGCCACGGACGTCCTCAAGGAACTCCCGCAGCTCCTCCCTCAGCGCATGGGGGGGCGGGGTAACGGATCGAGAACCGTCCCCCAGCGGGGCCCCCGTCACAGCCCCGTGGCCCACCGAGGCGGGCAGGCAGGGGGCAGACCCTCGACGTGGCGTCCGATGGGCCGACGCCCCGCGGCCCGCCCCGCTCCCCAGTTCAACAGGGGGCGGCGGAAGGAGAGCAGCAGCCCCTGATGGGTCAGAGCAGGGAAAAACAACTAAGGCCGCACCCTGGGGAGTATCCCCAGGGGCAGCAGTGGCATCACGGGAGGTGGAGGGGACAAGAGTAGGGCCAGGGGTCGGTTGGCCCACACCCAAGAGGGACACCCCCTGGGAATCGGGTCCGGGTAGCGGGGCACCGACCGTCGCCTCAATGGGCTCGGCAGCCGTCAGTGAGGTGCCACCTGCAGCCGGGCTGATGGAAGACCCCAGGGGACCCTCGGAGGCGGGAGCAGAAGCATCAGTCAGGAGTAGGGAACCCGGGGACAGGGGGACCGTAGTGAGGTTGCTCAGATCGAGGCCCGTTTGCAAAGGGTCGTCCTCCCCCTGTGTAACTGGGGTCAGACCCAGGGCCTCGATCTCCTCATAGATGGAGGGGAGATCGCCGTCCGCCACCCCGGGGCCCTCCCTGCCAGCACCCGAAGCGACGCCCACCTCAGCGCTCGCAGGGGGTGCGGATGGCAAGCGGGCAAGAGGGGCTCCCTTGGGGGCGTTCTCGGGAAGGGACCCCGGAGGAGGGGCAGTGTCACTGTCCGGTGCTGCCACGTCGTGCCTAGCCAGCACCACAAAACGGGCGTCGTCAGGGGGCAAAGCGGAAGGCTCGTCATCAGAGACCCCCTTCCTGCTCTTCCGGGGGGCCTCCGAATCCGAAAGATGTAATGGGACCGGAGCCTTCCGCTTGCCCCGCTTCCCCTGCACTAAGGACCAGCCCTCCATGGCATCATCCGGGGGCTGGCTAACAGGGGTCAGGTCTGGGGGCAAGGGCAGCGGCTTAGGGACTCGGGGAGGCAACGGAGGGGCAACAGGAATGAGGGAGGAGTCTCCCTTGGGCGGGCCCTCTCCCACGCCCAGCGTTATCTCCGCCGCACCCTCCTCCACAGCGGTGGACTGAGAAGGAGGAGGGGCAGCTTCAGGTGCTGGGCAGCTAGGGGCACTGGCGGTGACGGGGCCGGCGCCATACCGGGGCTCGGGGGTCCCGGACGCTCCTCCGTGCCGGGCCAAGGGGCAGTCCCTCCGGACGTGCCCCATCGCCCGGCAGAGGTAGCACCGGGCCTCCCCCGTTGAATAATGCACCCGGTAGCGGGCTCCCTGGTAGGGGACCACAAAGGACCCCTCGAGCGCCTCTCCGTCATGTGCCGCCGGCGGCAGTTGAAGCTGCACTTGCCGGCGGAACGAGAGGACGTGACGGAGGGCGGGGTCCTTGCAGCCCAACGGGAGAGGGCTGATGACAGAAATAGGGCGCCCCAGGGCAGAAAGGGCGGGCAGCAGGGCGGCATTGGGAAGGAAGGGAGGGACGGAGGTCAGGACCAAGCGGACCCCCAGGTCTTCCAAGGGCTCCAGGGGCACAAACACGCCCCCCACTGCCAGACCCGTCTCTACCGCTTCCTGGGCGGCGGCCTCCGACGCCAGGAAGAAGACCACCTTCCTGTACATTTTGGAGGCCGCCACAATGGCCGTGGGCCCCACTACCCTCGCCAACGCCCTCACATAGATTTCGACGTGGGGCGAGGCGGGCACCAGGAGGCAACGGACGCCGTGCTTCCTAGTCAAGGTGGGAAAGGGGCCCCGGCCGCTAGAGATGGTAGTGGAAGCGGCAGGCGGAGGAGTAGCGGCAGGCGGGGGGGCCGCCGCCACCTGGGCATATGCCCTGGGGGCCGGGGGAGGGACACCTGCGGAGCTGGTAGAGGGAACAGCGGGGAGGGATGCCGCGGCCGGTAGCGGGACCACGGCAGCGGGGGTAGTCCCTGCCATGGAGGGCCTGGTCTTTATAGCTGGGCCCTTACCCTTCTTCCCACCCCGACCTTTCCGACCGGCTGGGGGGGCTCCCTCCGAATCGGAAGGGGCGAAGGACGTGGCAGCAGCGGACGTCTCCCCGATACTCGCCGTTGCCGGTGCCCCAGCGGGGGCAGTGGCAGGTAAACCAGCAGCGGCGGTCGAGGTAGAGGCTTGGGGATTGGACACGGGGGTTTCAGGAGGAGGGGCGGTGGGAGCATCGCGAGGGGTCTCCCCCGCCGCGTCCCCCGCCATAACGAGAGCGGGAAGGGGGACAAACAGCGAGGGGAGGGGAGGGAAAGGAGGCGACCACTCCTCCCCGCTAGGCTGCAGGCAGGGGAGGAGGGTGCCAGAAAGGGAAGGCTAAAGGGGCGTGGGGAGCAATCGAGGACCCGGGGGTGGGAGGGTAGCAGGTCACCGACCCAGAGGGAAATTCCGGCTCCTCTAGATGCACTAGGGGATCAGGGGGGCTAACAGCATAGGGGGGGTGCAGTGAACAAGGGCAAACTCAAACGGGGGAAGGGCACAAGCGCATGGAAGGGGGCATGGGCGCACGAGGGGAGGAGCCAATGAGGGCTGGGGGATCACGGGAGGGGGGAAAGTTGAGCTAGGAGCGGGGTAGAGGAACCACGGGGCTAGCTACAGGGCTGGGGCAGGACAATCAGGGCCACAGAGGGAAATGGGTGGGGCAGACAAATGTGGCAAAGGAGAGGGGGCCAGGCCAAGGGGGTGGGGGTGGGGGGTGCGCCCACGGGCACTTGTGCAAAAATTCAATGCAGCTGGCTGCTGCTGCAGGCCCAAATGGTGGAGGTGGGCGTGGCAAGGCAGGTGAGCAGCTCAGTCCCAGAGGCAGGAGGCCGAAGCAGAAGGAAAAACAGCCAGCGGGGGTGGTGGAGGGGGCAACGATGGTGGTGGGGGCGAAGGGGGACACGGATGGACCAGGGGCAGGCTCCACGCCACACCCCCGGTGTCCCAACAGACACAGTCCAAACCCCCACCACAAGAGCACAGTCTGAAAAATACTCAGTCCATAAGTGCCCCCTCCACGGTGGTCTTCAGAGTCTCCATGAGGTCCTCCAGCAGCAGGCAGCACTCTCCTTCTCCTCCTCCTCCTCGGGGCTCCAGCAGCTCCCCAGCAACTAACACAGCAGCTCCAGCAGCTCCAGGTGGTGGTCTGGTGGCCAGGCAGGAGGGACCCCGCTCAGAAGATGGTGGTGGTGGCTTCCTCAGCAACAAGGCCTGGAGCTGGGGTCCCTCACTCCCCTCCTCTGGGGAGCGGGCCAGCAGCCCCCCCCCCAAGGGGCTGTGGGTGGAGCAACAGCAGCAACTGGGTGGTCCTATTAGTATCCAGGAAGTGGGCGGGCGAAGCCCGCCCACTGCTAAAGGACCTCCCCCCAGCCTAAGGGGAGGATCCACAGGTCCGGGACACTAACTAAGTACGTGGGACAACCAATGAAAAAAACAGGAGCGGGAGTGAGGTCATAGGGCTAAACGAAGGGAACCGGATGGGGACACCGAGCAGAGAACCCCGGACAACGCCCACTGCTCCTCGAAGGCGTCAAGGGAGCCAGTGGACGCCGCCCAGAGGAACTCCGCCCGGATGCGTGAACGGACGGAGGAGCGGAAATAGGCCCCACAGTCGCAGGAAATCCCATCGGCCAACCTCCTCTCTCTGGTTTTATAGATGGCCAGTTTGGCCAGGACTAAGAGGAGGTTGACAAGGAGATCCCGCGACTTCGTGGGGCCACGGATAGGGAGTGCATAGATAAACAGGTGAGGGGAAAAGTGCAACCAAAAACGCAACAGGAGATCCAAGAGGAGCCGGAACAGGGGCTGCAACCTGGCGCACTCTAAATAAACATGCGCCAGGGTCTCCTTCACGCCGCAAAAGGGGCAGGTGTTGGGGACAGGGGTAAACCGCGCCAAGTACACGCCCGTGCTCACGGCCCCATGAAGGAGCCGCCAACTGACATCCCCGGCGGGCCTCGGGACTAGGGCAGAATACAGGCTGGCCCACCGGGGCTCCTCACCCTCGAGAGGTGGCAGGAGGTCCCGCCATTTCGTATCGGGGCGGGACGCGAGGGTGAGGTAGTGAAGCGTGTGGAGCACGAGCGTGTACAGATGTTTTCTTGGCGCGGTCTGGAACAAAACCGGCTGCAGATCGGGCAGCCGGCTTGCAGTGAAAGGGCGAGGGGGGTGATTGGGGCCACGGGGCAGGGGCCCGATAAAAAGATCCACAGGGCCCGGGGTGGAAGGTGGGCGGGGCGTGCCCTCTCGCAGGACCCGGTCGAGGTAAACCCGAGCAGCGGGCAGTAAAGCGGCCTTCACCTCCTGAAGTACGCGCCGGGGGGTACGAGGGCTGGAGAGCCCCATGCGCTGAGCGAGCGTCAGGGGATCCAGCCAGTCTCCCCGGTCGTAGTCCAGGAGGTCTCCGACCCTGGTGACTCCTGCCAAGACCAGCCTCTGGCGCACCGCGGGGGACTCCGCCACCTGCACACGGAGCTGGGGGTTGTGTAGCAGGGGCTCCGCGAGGAGATCGACCCCCACGGTGGCCGCCACGGACCTGGTCGTTGAAAAGAGCTTCCAGGTCCGGAGGAGGTCTTGGTAGAAGACCGGCAGCCCAGAGAGGTCTCGCGGAAGACCTCTCGGATGGAGAGAAAAGAGCTGCCGGTCGTATCGGAGCCCTCGGAAGCGACGGAGGAAGGTGTGTGCCAAGACGCTCCACGCCGGACTACCCACACCATACAGGAGCCTCTGCAGGGCCTGGAGGCGGAAGACGTGGACCTGAGTGCGCAAGCACTTCAGGCCCTGCCCCCCCTCCTCCAGGGGCAGGTGGAGGACCCCTGCAGAGACCCAGTGTGTTCCTGGCCAGAAGAACTCCAGAACCGCCGTCCGGAGGTTGGCCAGGAAATCCGGGGCCGGGACCAGGGTGTTGAGCCGGTACCAGAGCATGGACAGGACTAATTGATTCAGCACCAGCGCCCTCCCTCGAAGAGAGAGGCACCGGAGTAGTCCTGTCCATTTCCGGAGCCGCGCCCTCACCCCGCCCTCTAAACCATGCCAGTTCTCCGGCGGAGACGGATGCGTGGCAGAAAGGTAAACGCCGAGATAGAGCAGCGGACCCGCGCTCCACCGGATGGCCTGAAGCGCGGGTGGGAGGGAGCTCGCCTGCCACCCGTCCCCTACCACCAGGCCAGAGCTCTTGACCCAGTTGACCCGGGCGGAGGAGGCCGCCGAATAAATGGCCTGGCAAGCCTCCACCCGCGCCAAGTCGCCCGGGTCCTGGACCACGAGGAGCACATCGTCGGCGTACGCCGACAGGACCAGCCGCAGCTCCGGCTCCCGGAGCACCAACCCCGTCAACCTCCGACGGAGGAGACAGAGGAAGGGCTCGATCGCCAGAGCGTACAGCTGACCCGAGAGGGGGCACCCCTGCCGTACTCCTCGCCCGAAGCTGACCGGCTCGGTCAGGGTCCAGTTGAGCCTGACCAGACACTCCGCGGAAGCGTACAGCACCTGGAGAAAACCCACAAACTGGTGTCCGAAGCCTAACGCTTGCAGAGTGCCCAGGAGATACCCGTGATCCACCCTGTCGAACGCCTTCTCCTGATCCAGGGACAGGAGGGCGAACGACAGACCATCCCTACACCCTAATTCCAGAAGGTCCCGGACCAGATACAAGTTATCAAAGATCGTGCGGCCCGGGACGGTGTAGGTCTGGTCCGGGTGGACCACGTCCGCCAGCACGGACCCTAGCCGAATCGAAATGGCCTTCGCAACGATTTTATAGTCCGTGCTGAGGAGCGAGATGGGACGCCAATTCCGTAAATCGCGGAGGTCCCCCCTCTTCGGCAATAAGGCGAGCACGGCTCGCCTGCACGAAAGAGGGAGGACCCCGCTCCGCAAAGACTCGGCCCAGACGGTGACTAGGTCTGGGCCGAGGACGTCCCAGAACACGCGGTAGAACTCCACGGTCAGCCCGTCCATGCCCGGAGATTTATTGGTGGGCATGCGACGGAGGGCTTCCGAGAACTCGGCCAGAGTGAGAGGCAGCTCTAGCCGGTCCCGGTCGCCCGCGCTGACCGTCGGGAGTCCGTCCCAGAGCACTTTGCAAGCGTTAGGATCGGTCGGATCCGGGGAGAAAAGAGCCGCGTAGAAGGCCCTGGCCCTCCCGCAGATCTCCGCCGGATCCGTGAGGGGGGTGCCGTCCTCCGCCAGGAGGCAGGTGACGTGCTTTTTGGCCCCCCTCCTTTTCTCCAGGGCGTAGAAGAAGCGGGAGCCGCGATCCATCTCCCGAAGGAGGCGGATGCGGGATCGAACAAAGGCACCCCGGGCTCGATGATCCTCGAGGGCCCGGAGCTCCTCCCGCTTCTCCCGGCACGCTCCGCAGAGGGATGGATCCTCGGGGCTGGCGGCCAGACGCCTCTCCAGCTTCAAAACCTCCCGTTCCAACTGCTCTATCGCCGCATCCCTCCGTCGGCTGGCGCCCCGGGTGTAGTCGCGGCAGAAGAGCCGGGCGCGCACCTTCCCCAGGTCCCACCATCGCCGCGCCGAGGGAAAGGCGCGTCTCTGCCCTCGCCAGGCCAGCCAGAACTCCCGGAAGGACGCCACGAAGCCCACGTCCTCCAGCAAACTATTATTAAAATGCCAGTAGGCCGGCCCCGGCCTCTCCGCGCAGAGAGAGGCCGTCACGGTGGCAAGGTGGTGATCAGAAAAGGGGGCCGGCCGAACGCTGGAGGAGTGGGCTCGTGAAAGGTGGAAACGTGACAGATAAATGCGGTCCAGCCGGGAGTGGCGCGACCGATGGGCCTCCACCCGGACGAAGGTGAAAGTCGAGACGTCGTCCGGGTGGTGGTCGCGCCAGACGTCCACCAGGGAGTGGCGTTCGACGATCTCCCGGAGGACGTCCGCTGCGGCCGGGCACTGCTCGGTCCCCGAGCGGTCCCGTTCCTCGAGGGTGGTGTTAAAGTCCCCGCCCAGGACCAGGCACTCACGAGGATCCAGAGAGCCGAGGAAGGCGGACGCCTGCCGATAAAAACGCAACCTCTCCGGGCCCGATGTCGGGGCGTAGACGTTGACGAGATTAACCACAAGCCCCTCCATGCGGACCCGGAGGTGCAGCAGGCGGCCCGGCACAGCCTCGGCGACCCCCAGCACCTCGGGCCGTAGGTCGGGGGAGAACAGGGTCGCCACTCCCGCCGAGCGAACCGAGAGGTGGCTAAAGTAGACCCTGTCCCCCCACTCCAGCCGCCAGCTAGCTTCAGCGGCCGGATCCGTATGGGTCTCCTGCAGGAAAACCACAGAGTACCCTCCGTCCCGAAGGAAGGAGAGCACCTGGCTCCTGCGGAGACCCATCCTACAGCCCCGGGCGTTCAAAGTGGCAAAGATGATCGTCGCCATGAGGAGTGCTGGGGGGGATCCTCGCCGGCAGACACGCCCACGGCCTCCGTCGGGCCGCGCAGCAATCCGTGACCAAACCCGTGGGTGAGTAGAGAGTCACGGAAGAAGCAGACCCGCCGGTAGGCCGCGGCGGCCTGCTTCCCGGTCCCCTTACCCTCCCCCATGAGGGCCTTTGCGGCCCGGAGGATTAAATGGAAATCCCCCCACCGCTGGAGCGCAAGATGGACTTTGTTACGGGAGCCACGGACGTCCTCAAGGAACGCCCGCAGCTCCTCCCTCAGCGCATGGGGGGGCGGGGTAACGGATCGAGAACCGTCCCCCAGCGGGGCCCCCATCACAGCCCCGTGGCCCACCAAGGCGGGCAGGCAGGGGGCAGACCCTCGACGTGGCGTCCGATGGGCCGACGCCACGCGGCCCGCCCCGCTCCCCAGTTCAACAGGGGGCGGCGGAAGGAGAGCAGCAGCCCCTGATGGGTCAGAGCAGGGAAAAACAACTAAGGCCGCACCCTGGGGAGTATCCCGAGGGGCGGCAATGGCATCACGGGAGGTGGAGGGGACAAGAGTAGGACAAGGGGTCAGTTGGCCCACACCCAAGAGGGACACCCCCTGGGAATCGGGTCCGGGCAGCGGGGCATCGGCCGTCGCCTCGATGGGCTCGGCGGCCGTCAGCGGGGTGCCACCCGCAGCCGGGATGATGGAGGATCCCAGGGGACCCTCAGAGGCAGGAGCAGAAGCGGCAGTCAGGGGAGGGGAAACCGGGGACAGGGGGACCGAGGTGAGGTCACTCAGATCGAGGCCCGCTAGTAAAGGGTCGTCCTCCCCCTGCGTAACCGGGGTCAGACCCAGGGCCTCGATCTCCTCGTAGATGGAGGGGAGATCGCCGTCCGCCACCCCGGGGCCCTCCCCACCAACACCCAAAGCGACGCCCACCTCAGTCCTCGCGGAGGCTGCGGATGGCAAGCGGGCAAGGGGGGCTCCTTCGGGGGCTTCCTCAGGAAGGGACCCTGGAGGAGGGGCAGCGTCACCGTCCGGTGCTGCCACGTCGCGCCCAGCCGGCACCACAAAACGGGCGTCGTCGGGGGGCAAGGCGGAAGGCTCGTCATCAGAGACCCCCTTCCTGCTCTTCCGGGGGGCCTCCGAATCCGAAAGATGTAATGGGACCGGAGCCTTCCGCTTGCCCCGCTTCCCCTGCACTAAGGACCAGCCCTCCATGGCATCATCCGGGGGCTGGCTAACAGGGGTCAGGTCTGGGGGCAAGGGCAGCGGCTTAGGGACTCGGGGAGGCAACGGAGGGGCAACAGGAACGAGGGAGGAGTCTCCCTGGGGCGGGCCCTCTCCCACGCCCGGCGTTATCTCCGCCGCACCCTCTTCCACAGCGGTGGACTGAGAAGGAGGAGGGGCAGCGTCAGGTGCTGGGCAGCTAGGGGCACTGGCGGTGACGGGGCCGGCGCCATACCGGGGCTCGGGGGTCCCGGACGCTCCTCCGTGCCGGGCCAAGGGGCAGTCCCTCCGGACGTGCCCCATCGCCCGGCAGAGGTAGCACCGGGCCTCCCCCGTTGAATAATGCACCCGGTAGCGGGCTCCCTGGTAGGGGACCACAAAGGACCCCTCGAGCGCCTCTCCGTCACGTGCCGCCGGCGGCAGTTGAAGCTGCACCTGCCGGCGGAACGAGAGGACGTGACGGAGGGCGGGGTCCTTGCAGCCCAACGGGAGAGGGCTGATGACAGAAATAGGGCGCCCCAGGGCAGAAAGGGCGGGCAGCAGGGCGGCATTGGGCAGGAAGGGAGGGACGGAGGTCAGGACCAAGCGGACCCCCAGGTCTTCCAAGGGCTCCAGGGGCACAAACACGCCCCCCACCGCCAGACCCGTCTCTACCGCTTCCTGGGCGGCGGCCTCCGACGCCAGGAAGAAGACCACCTTCCCGTACATTTTGGAGGCCGCCACAATGGCCGTGGGCCCCACTACCCTCGCCAACGCCCTCACATAGGTTTCGACGTGGGGCGAGGCGGGCACCAGGAGGCAACGGACGCCGTGCTTCCTAGTCAAGGTGGGGAAGGGGCCCCGGCCGCTAGAGATGGTAGTGGAAGCGGCAGGCGGAGGAGTAGCGGCAGGCGGGGGGGCCACCGCCACCTGGGCATATGCCCTGGGGGCCGGGGGAGGGACACCTGCGGAGCTGGTAGAGGGAACAGCGGGGAGGGATGCCGCGGCCGGTAGCGGGACCACGGCAGCGGGGGTAGTCCCCGCCATGGAGGGCCTGGTCTTTATAGCTGGGCCCTTACCCTTCTTCCCACCCCGACCTTTCCGACCGGCTGGGGGGGCTCCCTCCGAATCGGAAGGGGCGAAGGACGTGGCAGCAGCGGACGTCTCCCCGATACTCGCCGTTGCCGGTGCCCCAGCGGGGGCAGTGGCAGGTAAACCAGCAGCGGCGGTCGAGGTAGAGGCTTGGGGATTGGACACGGGGGTTTCAGGAGGAGGGGCGGTGGGAGCATCGCGAGGGGTCTCCCCCGCCGCGTCCCCCGCCATAACGAGAGCGGGAAGGGGGACAAACAGCGAGGGGAGGGGAGGGAAAGGAGGCGACCACTCCTCCCCGCTAGGCTGCAGGCAGGGGAGGAGGGTGCCAGAAAGGGAAGGCTAAAGGGGCGTGGGGAGCAATCGAGGACCCGGGGGTGGGAGGGTAGCAGGTCACCGACCCAGAGGGAAATTCCGGCTCCTCTAGATGCACTAGGGGATCAGGGGGGCTAACAGCATAGGGGGGGTGCAGTGAACAAGGGCAAACTCAAACGGGGGAAGGGCACAAGCGCATGGAAGGGGGCATGGGCGCACGAGGGGAGGAGCCAATGAGGGCTGGGGGATCACGGGAGGGGGGAAAGTTGAGCTAGGAGCGGGGTAGAGGAACCACGGGGCTAGCTACAGGGCTGGGGCAGGACAATCAGGGCCACAGAGGGAAATGGGTGGGGCAGACAAATGTGGCAAAGGAGAGGGGGCCAGGCCAAGGGGGTGGGGGTGGGGGGTGCGCCCACGGGCACTTGTGCAAAAATTCAATGCAGCTGGCTGCTGCTGCAGGCCCAAATGGTGGAGGTGGGCGTGGCAAGGCAGGTGAGCAGCTCAGTCCCAGAGGCAGGAGGCCGAAGCAGAAGGAAAAACAGCCAGCGGGGGTGGTGGAGGGGGCAACGATGGTGGTGGGGGCGAAGGGGGACACGGATGGACCAGGGGCAGGCTCCACGCCACACCCCCGGTGTCCCAACAGACACAGTCCAAACCCCCACCACAAGAGCACAGTCTGAAAAATACTCAGTCCATAAGTGCCCCCTCCACGGTGGTCTTCAGAGTCTCCATGAGGTCCTCCAGCAGCAGGCAGCACTCTCCTTCTCCTCCTCCTCCTCGGGGCTCCAGCAGCTCCCCAGCAACTAACACAGCAGCTCCAGCAGCTCCAGGTGGTGGTCTGGTGGCCAGGCAGGAGGGACCCCGCTCAGAAGATGGTGGTGGTGGCTTCCTCAGCAACAAGGCCTGGAGCTGGGGTCCCTCACTCCCCTCCTCTGGGGAGCGGGCCAGCAGCCCCCCCCCCAAGGGGCTGTGGGTGGAGCAACAGCAGCAACTGGGTGGTCCTATTAGTATCCAGGAAGTGGGCGGGCGAAGCCCGCCCACTGCTAAAGGACCTCCCCCCAGCCTAAGGGGAGGATCCACAGGGCCGGGACACTAACTAAGTACGTGGGACAACTAATGAAAAAACCAGGAGCGGGAGTGAGGTCATAGGGCTAAACGAAGGGAACCAGATGGGGACACCGAGCAGAGAACCCCGGACAACGCCCACTGCTCCTCGAAGGCGTCAAGGGAGCCAGTGGACGCCGCCCAGAGGAACTCCGCCCGGATGCGTGAACGGACGGAGGAGCGGAAATAGGCCCCACAGTCGCAGGAAATCCCATCGGCCAACCTCCTCTCCCTGGTTTTATAGATGGCCAGTTTGGCCAGGACTAAGAGGAGGTTGACAAGGAGATCCCGCGACTTCGTGGGGCCACGGATAGGGAGTGCATAGACAAACAGGTGAGGGGAAAAGTGCAACCAAAAACGCAATAGGAGATCCAAGAGGAGCCGGAACAGGGGCTGCAACCTGGCGCACTCTAAATAAACATGCGCCAGGGTCTCCTTCACGCCGCAAAAGGGGCAGGTGTTGGGGACAGGGGTAAACCGCGCCAAGTACACGCCCGTGCTCACGGCCCCGTGAAGGAGCCGCCAACTGACATCCCCGGCGGGCCTCGGGACTAGGGCAGAATACAGGCTGGCCCACCGGGGCTCCTCACCCTCGAGAGGTGGCAGGAGGTCCCGCCATTTTGTATCGGGGCGGGACGCGAGGGTGAGGTAGTGAAGCGTGTGGAGCACGAGCGTGTACAGATGTTTTCTTGGCGCGGTCTGGAACAAAACCGGCTGCAGATCGGGCAGCCGGCTTGCAGTGAAAGGGCGAGGGGGGTGATTGGGGCCACGGGGCAGGGGCCCGATAAAAAGATCCACAGGGCCCGGGGTGGAAGGTGGGCGGGGCGTGCCCTCTCGCAGGACCCGGTCGAGGTAAACCCGAGCAGCGGGCAGTAAAGCGGCCTTCACCTCCTGAACTACGCGCCGGGGGGTACGAGGGCTGGAGAGCCCCATGCGCTGAGCGAGCGCCAGGGGATCCAGCCAGTCTCCCCGGTCGTAGTCCAGGAGGTCTCCGACCCTGGTGACTTCTGCCAAGACCAGCCTCTGGCGCACCGCGGGGGACTCCGCCACCTGCACACGGAGCTGGGGGTTGTGTAGCAGGGGCTCCGCGAGGAGATCGACCCCCACGGTGGCCGCCACGGACCTGGTCGTTGAAAAGAGCTTCCAGGTCCGGAGGAGGTCTTGGTAGAAGACCGGCAGCCCAGAGAGGTCTCGCGGAAGACCTCTCGGATGGAGAGAAAAGAGCTGCCGGTCGTATCGGAGCCCTCGGAAGCGGCGGAGGAAGGTGTGTGCCAATACGCTCCACGCCGGACTACCCACACCGTACAGGAGCCTCTGCAGGGCCTGGAGGCGGAAGACGTGGACCTGAGTGCGCAGGCACTTCAGGCCCTGCCCCCCCTCCTCCAGGGGCAGGTGGAGGACCCCTGCAGAGACCCAGTGCGTTCCTGGCCAGAAGAACTCCAGAACCGCCGTCCGGAGGTTGGCCAGGAAATCCGGGGCCGGGACCAGGGTGTTGAGCCGGTACCAGAGCATGGACAGGACTAATTGATTCAGCACCAGCGCCCTCCCCCGGAGAGAGAGGCACCGGAGTAGCCCTGTCCATTTCCGGAGCCGCGCCCTCACCCCGCCCTCTAAACCATGCCAGTTCTCCGGCGGAGACGGATGCGTGGCAGAAAGGTAAACGCCGAGATAGAGCAGCGGACCCGCGCTCCACCGGATGGCCTGAAGCACGGGTGGGAGGGAGCTCGCCTGCCACCCGTCCCCTACCACCAGGCCAGAGCCCTTGACCCAGTTGACCCGGGCGGAGGAGGCCGCCGAATAAATGGCCTGGCAAGCCTCCACCCGCGCCAAGTCGCCCGGGTCCTGGACCACGAGGAGCACATCGTCGGCGTACGCCGACAGGACCAGCCGCAGCTCCGGCTCCCGGAGCACCAACCCCGTCAACCTCCGACGGAGGAGACAGAGGAAGGGCTCGATCGCCAGAACGTACAGCTGACCCGAGAGGGGACACCCCTGCCGTACTCCTCGCCCGAAGCTGACCGGCTCGGTCAGGGTCCAGTTGAGCCTGACCAGACACTCCGCGGAAGCATACAGCACCTGGAGAAAACCCACAAACTGGGGTCCGAAGCCTAACGCTTGCAGAGTGCCCAGGAGATACCCGTGATCCACCCTGTCGAACGCCTTCTCCTGATCCAGGGACAGGAGGGCGAACGACAGACCATCCCTACACCCTAATTCCAGAAGGTCCCGGACCAGATACAAGTTATCAAAGATCGTGCGGCCCGGGACGGTGTAGGTCTGGTCCGGGTGGACCACGTCCGCCAGCACGGACCCTAGCCGAATCGAAATGGCCTTCGCAACGATTTTATAGTCCGTGCTGAGGAGCGAGATGGGACGCCAATTCCGTAAATCGCGGAGGTCCCCCCTCTTCGGCAATAAGGCGAGCACGGCTCGCCTGCACGAAAGAGGGAGGACCCCGCTCCGCAAAGACTCGGCCCAGACGGTGACTAGGTCTGGGCCGAGGACGTCCCAGAACACGCGGTAGAACTCCACGGTCAGCCCGTCCATGCCCGGAGATTTATTGGTGGGCATGCGACGGAGGGCTTCCGAGAACTCGGCCAGAGTGAGAGGCAGCTCTAGCCGGTCCCGGTCGCCCGCGCTGATCGTCGGGAGTCCGTCCCAGAGCACTTTGCAAGCGTTAGGATCGGTCGGATCCGGGGAGAAAAGAGCCGCGTAGAAGGCCCTGGCCCTCCCGCAGATCTCCGCCGGATCCGTGAGGGGGGTGCCGTCCTCCGCCAGGAGGCAGGTGACGTGCTTTTTGGCCCCCCTCCTTTTCTCCAGGGCGTAGAAGAAGCGGGAGCCGCGATCCATCTCCCGAAGGAGGCGGATGCGGGATCGAACAAAGGCACCCCGGGCTCGATGATCCTCGAGGGCCCGGAGCTCCTCCCGCTTCTCCCGGCACGCTCCGCAGAGGGATGGATCCTCGGGGCTGGCGGCCAGACGCCTCTCCAGCTTCAAAACCTCCCGTTCCAACTGCTCTATCGCCGCATCCCTCCGTCGGCTGGCGCCCCGGGTGTAGTCGCGGCAGAAGAGCCGGGCGCGCACCTTCCCCAGGTCCCACCATCGCCGCGCCGAGGGAAAGGCGCGTCTCTGCCCTCGCCAGGCCAGCCAGAACTCCCGGAAGGACGCCACGAAGCCCACGTCCTCCAGCAAACTATTATTAAAATGCCAGTAGGCCGGCCCCGGCCTCTCCGCGCAGAGAGAGGCCGTCACGGTGGCAAGGTGGTGATCAGAAAAGGGGGCCGGCCGAACGCTGGAGGAGTGGGCTCGTGAAAGGTGGAAACGTGACAGATAAATGCGGTCCAGCCGGGAGTGGCGCGACCGATGGGCCTCCACCCGGACGAAGGTGAAAGTCGAGACGTCGTCCGGGTGGTGGTCGCGCCAGACGTCCACCAGGGAGTGGTGTTCGACGATCTCCCGGAGGACGTCCGCTGCGGCCGGGCACTGCTCGGTCCCCGAGCGGTCCCGTTCCTCGAGGGTGGTGTTAAAGTCCCCGCCCAGGACCAGGCACTCATGAGGATCCAGGGAGCCGAGGAAGGCGGACGCCTGCCGATAAAAACGCAACCTCTCCGGGCCCGATGTCGGGGCGTAGACGTTGACGAGATTAACCACAAGCCCCTCCATGCGGACCCGGAGGTGCAGCAGGCGGCCCGGCACAGCCTCGGCGACCCCCAGCACCTCGGGCCGTAGGTCGGGGGAGAACAGGGTCGCCACTCCCGCCGAGCAAACTGAGAGGTGGCTAAAGTAGACCCTGTCCCCCCACTCCAGCCGCCAGCTAGCTTCAGCGGCCGGATCCGTATGGGTCTCCTGCAGGAAAACCACAGAGTACCCTCCGTCCCGAAGGAAGGAGAGCACCTGGCTCCTGCGGAGACCCATCCTACAGCCCCGGGCGTTCAAAGTGGCAAAGATGATCGTCGCCATGAGGAGTGTTGGGGGGGATCCTCGCCGGCAGACACGCCCACGGCCTCCGTCGGGCCGCGCAGCAATCCGTGACCAAACCCGTGGGTGAGTAGAGAGTCACGGAAGAAGCAGACCCGCCGGTAGGCCGCGGCGGCCTGCTCCCCGGTCCCCTTACCCTCCCCCATGAGGGCCTTTGCGGCCCGGAGGATTAGATGGAAATCCCCCCACCGCTGGAGCGCGAGTTGGACTTTGTTACGGGAGCCACGGACGTCCTCAAGGAACGCCCGCAGCTCCTCCCTCAGCACATGGGGGGGCGGGGTAACGGATCGAAGACCGTCCCCTAGTGGGGCCCCCATCACAGCCCCGTGGCCCACCAAGGCGGGCAGGCAGGGGGCAGACCCTCGACGTGGCGTCCGATGGGCCGACGCCACGCGGCCCGCCCCGCTCCCCAGTTCAACAGGGGGCGGCGGAAGGAGAGCAGCAGCCCCTGATGGGTCAGAGCAGGGAAAAACAACTAAGGCCGCACCCTGGGGAGTATCCCGAGGGGCGGCAATGGCATCACGGGAAGTGGAGGGGACAAGAGTAGGGCAAGGGGTCGGTTGGCCCACACCCAAGAGGGACACCCCCTGGGAATCGGGTCCGGGCAGCGGGGCATCGGCCGTCGCCTCGATGGGCTCGGCGGCCGTCAGCGGGGTGCCACCCGCAGCCGGGATGATGGAGGATCCCAGGGGACCCTCAGAGGCAGGAGCAGAAGCGGCAGTCAGGGGAGGGGAAACCGGGGACAGGGGGACCGAGGTGAGGTCATTCAGATCGAGGCCCGCTAGTAAAGGGTCGTCCTCCCCCTGCGTAACCGGGGTCAGACCCAGGGCCTCGATCTCCTCGTAGATGGAGGGGAGATCGCCGTCCGCCACCCCGGGGCCCTCCCCGCCAACACCCGAAGCGACGCCCACCTCAGTCCTCGCGGAGGCTGCGGATGGCAAGCGGGCAAGGGGGGCTCCCTCGGGGGCTTCCTCAGGAAGGGACCCTGGAGGAGGGGCAGCGTCACCGTCCGGTGCTGCCACGTCGCGCCCAGCCGGCACCACAAAACGGGAGTCGTCGGGGGGCAAGGCGGAAGGCTCGTCATCAGAGACCCCCTTCCTGCTCTTCCGGGGGGCCTCCGAATCCGAAAGATGTAATGGGACCGGAGCCTTCCGCTTGCCCCGCTTCCCCTGCACTAAGGACCAGCCCTCCATGGCATCATCCGGGGGCTGGCTAACAGGGGTCAGGTCTGGGGGCAAGGGCAGCGGCTTAGGGACTCGGGGAGGCAACGGAGGGGCAACAGGAACGAGGGAGGAGTCTCCCTGGGGCGGGCCCTCTCCCATGCCCGGCGTTATCTCTGCCGCACCCTCCTCCACAGCGGTGGACTGAGAAGGAGGAGGGGCAGCTTCAGGTGCTGGGCAGCTAGGGGCACTGGCGGTGACGGGGCCGGCGCCATACCGGGGCTCGGGGGTCCCGGACGCTCCTCCGTGCCGGGCCAAGGGGCAGTCCCTCCGGACGTGCCCCATCGCCCGGCAGAGGTAGCACCGGGCCTCCCCCGTTGAATAATGCACCCGGTAGCGGGCTCCCTGGTAGGGGACCACAAAGGACCCCTCGAGCGCCTCTCCGTCACGTGCCGCCGGCGGCAGTTGAAGCTGCACCTGCCGGCGGAACGAGAGGACGTGACGGAGGGCGGGGTCCTTGCAGCCCAACGGGAGAGGGCTGATGACAGAAATAGGGCGCCCCAGGGCAGAAAGGGCGGGCAGCAGGGCGGCATTGGGCAGGAAGGGAGGGACGGAGGTCAGGACCAAGCGGACCCCCAGGTCTTCCAAGGGCTCCAGGGGCACAAACACGCCCCCCACCGCCAGACCCGTCTCTACCGCTTCCTGGGCGGCGGCCTCCGACGCCAGGAAGAAGACCACCTTCCCGTACATTTTGGAGGCCGCCACAATGGCCGTGGGCCCCACTACCCTCGCCAACGCCCTCACATAGGTTTCGACGTGGGGCGAGGCGGGCACCAGGAGGCAACGGACGCCGTGCTTCCTAGTCAAGGTGGGGAAGGGGCCCCGGCCGCTAGAGATGGTAGTGGAAGCGGCAGGCGGAGGAGTAGCGGCAGGCGGGGGGGCCACCGCCACCTGGGCATATGCCCTGGGGGCCGGGGGAGGGACACCTGCGGAGCTGGTAGAGGGAACAGCGGGGAGGGATGCCGCGGCCGGTAGCGGGACCACGGCAGCGGGGGTAGTCCCCGCCATGGAGGGCCTGGTCTTTATAGCTGGGCCCTTACCCTTCTTCCCACCCCGACCTTTCCGACCGGCTGGGGGGGCTCCCTCCGAATCGGAAGGGGCGAAGGACGTGGCAGCAGCGGACGTCTCCCCGATACTCGCCGTTGCCGGTGCCCCAGCGGGGGCAGTGGCAGGTAAACCAGCAGCGGCGGTCGAGGTAGAGGCTTGGGGATTGGACACGGGGGTTTCAGGAGGAGGGGCGGTGGGAGCATCGCGAGGGGTCTCCCCCGCCGCGTCCCCCGCCATAACGAGAGCGGGAAGGGGGACAAACAGCGAGGGGAGGGGAGGGAAAGGAGGCGACCACTCCTCCCCGCTAGGCTGCAGGCAGGGGAGGAGGGTGCCAGAAAGGGAAGGCTAAAGGGGCGTGGGGAGCAATCGAGGACCCGGGGGTGGGAGGGTAGCAGGTCACCGACCCAGAGGGAAATTCCGGCTCCTCTAGATGCACTAGGGGATCAGGGGGGCTAACAGCATAGGGGGGGTGCAGTGAACAAGGGCAAACTCAAACGGGGGAAGGGCACAAGCGCATGGAAGGGGGCATGGGCGCACGAGGGGAGGAGCCAATGAGGGCTGGGGGATCACGGGAGGGGGGAAAGTTGAGCTAGGAGCGGGGTAGAGGAACCACGGGGCTAGCTACAGGGCTGGGGCAGGACAATCAGGGCCACAGAGGGAAATGGGTGGGGCAGACAAATGTGGCAAAGGAGAGGGGGCCAGGCCAAGGGGGTGGGGGTGGGGGGTGCGCCCACGGGCACTTGTGCAAAAATTCAATGCAGCTGGCTGCTGCTGCAGGCCCAAATGGTGGAGGTGGGCGTGGCAAGGCAGGTGAGCAGCTCAGTCCCAGAGGCAGGAGGCCGAAGCAGAAGGAAAAACAGCCAGCGGGGGTGGTGGAGGGGGCAACGATGGTGGTGGGGGCGAAGGGGGACACGGATGGACCAGGGGCAGGCTCCACGCCACACCCCCGGTGTCCCAACAGACACAGTCCAAACCCCCACCACAAGAGCACAGTCTGAAAAATACTCAGTCCATAAGTGCCCCCTCCACGGTGGTCTTCAGAGTCTCCATGAGGTCCTCCAGCAGCAGGCAGCACTCTCCTTCTCCTCCTCCTCCTCGGGGCTCCAGCAGCTCCCCAGCAACTAACACAGCAGCTCCAGCAGCTCCAGGTGGTGGTCTGGTGGCCAGGCAGGAGGGACCCCGCTCAGAAGATGGTGGTGGTGGCTTCCTCAGCAACAAGGCCTGGAGCTGGGGTCCCTCACTCCCCTCCTCTGGGGAGCGGGCCAGCAGCCCCCCCCCCAAGGGGCTGTGGGTGGAGCAACAGCAGCAACTGGGTGGTGGGGGGGAAATCTACTAGCCAGCCAGCAAGCAGACAGCAGAGAAAGGGGGT
Organism: Mauremys mutica; assembly: GCF_020497125.1. Taxonomy (NCBI): domain Eukaryota; kingdom Metazoa; phylum Chordata; order Testudines; family Geoemydidae; genus Mauremys; species Mauremys mutica. Next base: position 106,075,513 of record NC_059072.1, on the reverse strand, counting down.
GGGTGGTGGTGTCTAGCCCAGCCAGGGGAGCAGCCGGAGCAGTAGCAGCAGCAAGGGCCCAGCAGGAACAGCAGCAGCAGCAGCCCTCTCCCTCCTACCCTCTACAGCAGAGGAGTCGAAGGGAGAGCTTCTGGCCACTGGAGAAAGAGTTTTCTGTTCCCTGAGTGACCAGAGCAGAGGCTTCTCCAGGCTAATGAGAACACCTGATTCCAATTAAGCTGCTAAGAGTCAGGTGAGGCTGTTAAGCACCTGACTCTAATTAAGGCCCCTCTGATGCTATAAAAGGGCTCACTCCAGTCAGGCCAGGGGGAGCCAGAGGAGAGGAAGTGTGTGAGAGGAACTGGGAGCAAGAGGTGTGCAAGAAGCTGAGAGTGAGTAGGCATACTGCTGGAGGACTAAGAGGTACAAGCATTATCAGACACCAGGAGAAAGGTCCTGTTGGGAGGAGGCCATGGGGAAATAGCCCAGGGAGTTGTAGCTGTTGCGTAGCTGTTCCAGGAGGCACTCTAGACAGCTGCAGTCCACAGGGCCCTCGGCTGGAACCCGGAGTAGAGGGTGGGCCCAGGTTCCCCCAAAACCTCCCAACTCCTGATCAAACACAGGAGGAATTGACCTGGACTGTGGCTTCTACCAGAGGGGAAGGTCTCTGGGCTGTTTCCCGACCCACCGGGTGAATCTGTGAGGCAAGCAAATCTGCCAATAAGCGCAGGACCCACCAAGGTAGAGAAGGAACTTTGTCACACTACTTACAGGCCAACAGTGAAGGAAGAGGAGAATGTGCAGAGGCTTAGTTTCCCCCTCATCCACACACTACAATCCACCACTCATAAGCACAGCAGGGATGCAGAGAAATAATGTGTTGCTGGTGAAAGCCAGCAGAAAATGATGACCTCCTTTGGAAAAAGGCGAGTATTGTGACTCCCCGAGCTGCAATTCCCTATGGCCCAGGGATGCTCCTTACTATTGGCTGTATCCTTGGAATGCACTCTAGCCCTTACTTTTCTGAATGATTGCTGTCTCTGAAGAAGTGAGGAATACTTCACATCCATGCAGCAGACACAGCAATGAGAGAAATTTTGCCATCATTTGAAATCCTTGTGTGTGTTGCTGCTGCTGCTGCTATCTGTCTGGGGTTTTCTGAGCTGCCAGGCTTCCAGCAGGGTGATTGTCAGAAGGCATCCATCTCTTGCAATACCTAATAGGCTGGGATAGCACTGGCCTACAGCTTTCTCATACACATTCCTAACTGGCAGCTACACCGGCAGCATCAGGAATCAATCCCAAAGGTTTAGCAAATTTTTCTGCACAACAAACTTGGTGATTGTCCTTTCTCTTTAATGCGTGCTACCAGCATGGCTGAGAAAAAGATGCTAAAAACAACAACAGCAAGAAACAGGTATTTGTATTATTATTCATGAGAACCAACAGAACATTTCTCACTGACACTTCAATGAGCAATGTCTTACTAACAGATTCTGAGATTGTAAAATCAGAAGGAACCACTGTGATCATCGAGTCTGAACTCCTGCATAACACAGGCTATAGGACGTCCCTGAATTAATTCCTCTTTGAACGAGAGCATATAGTTTAGAAAAAACATCCAGTCTTGACTTAAAAGTTGCCAGTGATGGAGAATCCACCTCAAGCCTTGGTACATTGTGGCAATTGCTCTCACCATTAGAAGTTTCAGAGTAGCAGCCATGTTAGTCTGTATCCGCAAAAAGAACACGAGTACTTGTAGCACCTTAGAGACTAACAAATTTATTTGAGCATAAGCTTTTGTGGGCTACAGCCCACTTCATCAGATGCATAGAATGGAACATATAGTGTGAAGATATCTATACATACAGAGAACATGAAAAAGTGGAAGTAGCCATACCAACTGTAAGAGGCTAATTATTTAAGATGAGCTATTATCAGCAGGAGAAAAAAAACTTTTGTAGTGATGATCACACCTTCTTGTCAACTGTCTAAAATGGGTCATCTTGATTATCACTACAAAAGTTTTTTTTTCTCCTGCTGCTAATAGCTCATCTTAATTAATTAGACTCTTACAGTTGGTATGGCTACTTCCACTTTTTCATGTTCTCTGTATGTATAGATATCTTCTCACTATATGTTCCATTCTATGCATCTGATGAAGTGGGCTATAGCCCACGAAAGCTTATGCTCAAATAAATTTATTAGTCTCTAAGGTGCCACAAGTGCTCCTGTTCTTTTTACCATTAAAAGTGTATGCCTTATTTCAAGGAGAGGCCTGTCACAAACATCTTTTGAGATGTTTGCAACCTCCCTGTTCATCATGAGTTCAGAACAAATTCTGATTCCAGCAAACCTTCTGTGGCACCAGTTGTTTCAGTTCTGCTATTCAAAAAGGGGAATGGTTGTTCAGCAAACATGAAAGACCTAAACACCTTTTCTGTTTGCTACCACTAATCTGGCTGGCTGGCTGGCCACCATCACTGTTGTGTCTGAGCCCTTTGCCATTATTTTAAACAAGTGTATTTGGTAAACACTTGAAGTTGATGGGCCTGCTCAGTAAAGCAAGTGCTCACTAATATGGACAAGGGCCTTATAAGAACTTGTTTTTGTCACAGTCTGGCATCACCTTCTGCTTCACCATGCACTGATTTCAGAATAATATTCTGGTGACATCATACTCTGTTGCTATGTATATCACACATTCACCATTAAGATGCCTTCACTGGAAGATCAAATACTGAAGAGGAGATGGGTTGAGAAAGAACAAGACCTAATTTAATGGTATATATCTATGAAAATCAGTGAACGGTAAATTGGTTTATGTTCTAGATTTATGAATAAAGAAAAGGACAGAGATTTTAGTTTCTGGAGCAGTGTTTTTCAACCTGTGGTCCATAGAGCCTTAGGGATCTACAGACTATGTCTAAGATTTCCAAAGGGGTATACATTCAAAAAATTTTAGGTGTCCGCAAGTGAAAAAAGGTTGAAAACCACTGTTCTAGAGCAACCCCTGTTCACTTCTGCCCGCATCCGGACACATACCTTTGCAGACCTTACACACACAGTAAGAAGCTAATGCCATGTATGTAATACTAGTTCTATCCATCCATTTCATAAGGAGCCACTCCATTTGCATTTTCTGGAACAGGTACATTAAATAGAACTGGTGGGAATTTTTTCACTGGAATTTTTTTTTAAATAAAATATGTTTTCAACAACAACTAAAACTTTTCATGACACAATTTCATTGATTCATGATGAAATTAAAAACAAAAAAAACCCAACTTTTAAAAATTTTTATTTGTTTTGAAATTGTGGGAGAAATGACACTTCTTCATAACTTCCTTCCCTTGTTCCCCACCGGAGAATGGGTTTCTCCCACTTTACCTCATGTTTTTACTTCCTTGTGCCCATTTTGGTATTTTTAAAGAGTGGGATTTGTGTCACCAAGGAGAAAAATATGAACTGAGATGTGCCAAAATGAAACATTGAAATTTTGAAACAATTTTTCCCTCAAAAATGAAAAGATTCCATGAAAAAATTAAAAAAAAACATTGTTTCCAAAAATGTTCACCTTTCTCTAACCAGCTCTAACATTAAATAAATACTCTATGCTAAAGATGCAAATCCTATGGTAATGGGAGGATATAAGTACCAAAGTTAGATGGAAAGGAGAAATAACTAGTTTTTGCAGAGCTATCTGTCAGAACTAAAGGAACCCATGAGGGGGGTCTCTCCAGCTCAAGCCTCGCTATCCAAAACCAAAGTGAAAACCAAAGAGGTGTGCATGTTTAGTGGGGTCATCGAAGATCCACGGCTACTGGCTTCCTACAGAAGAAATAACAAGTGATGCCTCTATGAATTCTGGCCCAGGTCAATGTGTGCGGCAGCACAGGCCCTGCAGACCAGAAGCCGTCACTTTGCTTTTCTCTGCTGAAGAGGAAGAGAGGTTGTCTGAGATGTCCCAGTGGAATGACAACAAATGATGGGGAACCCCTAAAGAGAGGAGATGGGGTTTCGCTTTATGGAGAGTAGCCAATTTAATTCATGATGATCATCAGCCTCTGTGTGTCGTCATTGAAATAAGTGATCTTAGATACTCTTTGTTTAAATCTTCAGAGATGTAAAACTACACATCTTCATTTCTAATGATTTGTGGAGGTATAAAAAAAATACACATACAGCACTGAGAGGAAAAAGTGGGATTAGAACATTGTGGGCCTAATTTTCCACTGCCTTGTGCCCTGTATAGCCATTCACACCTGGGCAAAGTGAGTGTAAAATGCTACCAAATCTGAGTGTCAGTGTAAACATCCACTTTGAAGCCTGCCTTGCACCATGTATAGTCAAAGTTCTGGTTCTCCATTGACAATGACAAGGCCTCTCTAGAGGTAATCTAACAGTTCCACTAGCTTTGAGACCTGTATATCTGCTGAGGATTGATGGAGCCTCAGGGATGTCACAGGCACACCTATCTCAACTATTCCCTCTACCCCAGCCTCAGGAAGTAGTACAGTGTAGGTATTGCTATGGTAGCTCTGTGATGCCAGAAGATCTCCCTAATCTTGAATACTCCTCCAAGGGCTGGCTATGCAGCCTTGAGGGCTGCATTTCGATGGTGGAGCAGTGCAAAGCAATCCTAATAGAACCTAGGATTGGGGCCAGATTGTTTCCTCACAATGTGAAGAGACCTGGTCTTTCCGAAAAGGTATGTTTTCCCCCCCACTAAAAGTAGCTGGCTAGAAACATTGTCTCTGTTTCTTTCCTAAATAAGAAACTTTCTCCTAATCAACCACTCCAGTATGTCAAAGTTAATCAAATCTTTCTTTCTGTAAATTTTTGAGTCATAGACAAATTTCATTGAGTGATTAAGCCTGAACAGTTTTAGGATGAAACAGAACAGGAATATGACCTTGAAAGTATGCAAGGCTTATTGGTGTACTACTACATGCCCCAAAGTGCTAAGAAAGCATGAATGCCCAAGATTGTAATAGTTTACAATGTGCACAGAATAATTCATAATACATTACAGCCTGTTTCTAATTATGAGATTCTTTAGTAGGAGCTCTGACTCTGTTGTTCAAGTGTTTAAAAAACACTTATAAATAAAAAATAAACTGACTTACTGTACAACCAGAGGAGAAATCAAGAGAAAAAAAGAATTGCACTGATATAAATATGATGCAAGAGTCTGCAAACTGTTAAAGATAAAGCATGATAAATTATTCTTAGGATGAGTTTGGTTTTGCAAGCTATATGTAGCATGCTATGGACTGTTTGAAGGTAATAGCATACAGCAGACACTGTTATAGGTGAAACTGGTAGCACTACCTACTGTTAAGGTTATCCAACACTTCCCATTATAAGACTGTGTTTTCAGTTGCTTATAACTTTACCAACATTAATCATTTGGACTAAAAATTTCCATGCTAGGTGTCTGCCTCAACCTGAATTATTATTATTATTATTACTATTAAAAATTTCAGGTAAATGGTTTAACCATTTCCAAGAATGAGATTAAGGAAAAATAAATTGTTTGCCCATTTTTTAAAAAAAATTCTTGAGACCTTTTTTTTTAAATGCTCTAGTGCCCTCCCCCTCCCCGCCCCCCCACTTTGGAGCAGGGACTTGAAATTTGGCAGGGGGCTGGCGTTTTATCAGAAATATGCCTTTGGCCATCTCAATAACAAGCTGACCAAATGTAGCCAAGTTATAAACCTTTGAAAAAAATCCCAGTTCACACATGCTCAGTAGAGACTTGCTAGAGTTTCACAGTTAAAAGCTCTGAGGATTGTACCCTCACTGAGCATGTTGCAGGCTCTCACAGGTCCTAGTGCTAACCACACCATGCATGCCCCACCCCTAGAGAGCAACTGAGCATCCCCTCACTGCTCCTACATCTAACTAGAATGCATGTGTACTAGCCCCACAGAGCAAGCCATAGAGTTGCACAGGCAACCTTAATTCTAGTATTGACTTTTCAGTGCTTGACTTTACAACCTTAATAATGATCTTTGATTCAAAAATGTTTGCTTTAAGTCAATTATTTGCCCAGCTGTACTAATAACAACTTGCCAGGCCTCCGCTCTTTAATGGTCTTGCAAAACACATATAACTAGTATCTTACATGCATAACTGTCAGAGCAGAGATAGGAAGTAATCTCATGAGACCCAAAATTTGGCCTTTTCAAAATGTCATGCTTGTCAAAAGCTTATAAGAGAAGATGAATTACCAATGCAAACACAGGGAGATCAACAGCTTTGATATCCACTGCTGCTACACTGGCATGTGAATGCCTCAGACTGGCTCAGAAATATAGACATAAAGTGTCAGCAGGCATCAGAAGTAGAATGATCCATCACTGGCAGTGACCCTTCTAGTTACTGTCCAAAGTGGACTCATCATCATTAGCATATCCTTGAATTCAACCTTTCACTTCCCTGTGCAAGTCAGGCAGACAGCAAAGTAGCTCCATCCATAAGGCTTATCCCTCCCCTGCAATTAGGTTTCCTTGTAAGAGGCTGCTACAGGCTATATTCACTGTGGGAGAGAACTGAGAATTGTGAAGGAAACCCATTTTCCCTTTGGGAGAGACTGTGCCATAATTTCCTTCCTTAACAATATAAATTATGTTATCCTTTGCTGGAGAGGTTAGGAAACATAGTGAAGGTTAATCACATCCATGTTATTAATTATCACCAAGCAAAAATACAGGGTACTCTACACTGGGGAAGAAGTATTCCCAACAGGACACTCTTCTGCTGGCAAAGAGAAACACCCTGGAAAAAGCCACACACAAATCCACTGACAAAGCAATTAGAGTTTCTCTGCATCACTTAGAAAACAGACATTGGTACAATTGACTTATTGCACATTTTTAAATAAACCAGCCAACACACTGAAAACATAATCATCACATTCACGGCAAGCTGGAATTACAAATCTGGCAGAGTGCAAGGGATGGCTGAGAAATACAGTGGGAATAGGATGATACTCACTCTGCTGACACGAGATTAGATAGATGGATAAATTACTTGCAAATGATGAAGCTATGATACATCTATACCAAACATATGCTAATGAGAACTGTCATAAACAGATAGTTAAGGGTTAAGGTCTCTTTTACCTGTAAAGGGTTAACAAGCTCAGTAACCTGATGGACACCTGACCAGAGGACCAATCAAGGGACAAGATAATTTCAAATCTCTGTGGAGGGAAGTCTTTGTTTGTGTTCTTTGTTTTGGGGGTTGTTCTCTCTTTGGATCTAAGAGGGGCCAGATGTATACCCAGGCTCTCCAAGTTTCCTGAAGTATTCTCTTCTATTCAGTATAGTGAGTATTAGAAGGCGGATTAGTCTTCTAATTAATTTCTGTATTTGCAAATGTGAGTTTGCTGGAGAAATCTCTTTATTTCTGTTTGCTGTTACTTTTAATTATTCTGAGAAAGAGGGGGGGGTGTCATGCAGGTCCCCATCTTGTGGACGCTAAAGTTCAAAGTGGGGAATAAACCTATGACATGGTAGGCAGTGGTGGAGATTTTTTTTAGAAACCAAAGCAGAGAAGTTTTTCCTTTTTGGCTGTTGGAAAAACAGCCTGAGGGAAGAGGTGTAAAGTTTTTCTAATGAGGCTTGTTAGAAAGGACCCCCACTGAGAGAGCATTAGCAAGTTTGAGAGAGACAGGACAAACCAGTTTTTCTGGTCCTTTCTCAGCCAGCAACCACAGCAAAAAAACATTTGCAAATGAAAAGTTTTGTTTTCTTTTTATTCGGTCGGGAATAGAAAGGTTAGGAAACTGTAAACCAAGCAACATAGTCAATTCACTGACTGCAGAGGGGTGTGGCCAGCACCAGAAAGCACACAAACATGAGTACCAGTGAAACAGCTGACAAACTCAAACTGGCTAGGCTGCAAGCAGCAGAGAAAGACAAAGAACATCAGAGACAGATGGAACTAATTAATGCACAAATGGCCAGGGAAGAAGCTGCCCACAAGAGAGAGATGGAGAAGCAAGATGTCGAACACAGGAGACAAATAGAGATAAAAGACAAAGAGCTGGAATTAGAAAAGGCTAAGCAGAATGTTCCTGCCAACCCTAACAACCCTTTTCCAGGCACTGTTTCCCATCCCAGGAAATTTCCCACCTACAAGGCAGGTGATGACACTGAGGCCTTCTTGGAAAATTTTGAAAGGACCTGCCATGGGTACAACATCCCTACAGACCAGTACATGATAGAGCTGAGGCCACAGCTCAGTGGACCCTTAGCAGAGGTGGCAGCTGAAATGCCTAAGGAAAACATGAACAATTATAAACTGTTTCAAACAAAGGCCAGAATCAGAATGGGGCTAACACCTGAGCATGCCCGTCGGCAGTTCAGAGCCCTAAAGTGGAAACCAGATGGGTCATTCCCCAGACACGCCTACTACATTGATAAAAATTGGAATGCATGGATATCAGGAACAAAGGTTCAAAATTTTGAAGAGCTGTCCCTTCTGATGAGAATGGAACAGTTCTTAGATGGTGTTCCTGAGGAAATAGAATGGTACATCATAGATAGGAAACCCAAAGCTATAACCGAGGCAGGGGAGATTGGAGCCAGATGGGTGGAAATAGCAGAAAAGAAAAAAGCTACTATCAAGGGGAGTGAATATAACCAGGGGGCACCCAAGACCCCAGCTACAACCCAAGGAAAGCCCCAGACTACCCATGGTCCCACCTCACCAGTCTCCAGCAACCCACCTCGGCCCAGTGACCCGTCAGCTGGGCGATGTTTTAAATATAATGAACTGGGGCATATAAAGGCCAACTGCCCCAAGAACCCCAATCCGGTACAGTCCATTACACCATCATCACACCAAGGATTCCCACAGATATCTCTCAAATACCCCCGGAGCACAGGGAAACCTTGAGAGTGGGCGGGAAGAAGGTTACCACGTGGAGAGACACCGGGGCACACGTGTCAGTTATCCACCAGTCCTTAGTGGACCCAAAATTCATCAACCCAGAGGTCCAAATAACAATTTCCCCATTCATATCAAAATCTGTAACCTTGCCTACAGCTGAATTGCCTATCCAGTACAAGGGCTGGTCAGGAAGGTTGACTTTTGCTGTCTATGACAATTATCCCATCCCCATGCTACTGGGGGACGACTTGGCCAACCATGGGAAGCTGGCCAAGAGGGGGGGGAGTGGTCACCCGCAGCCAGGCCAAACAAGCTTCCACTCCCATCCCTGCTCCTGAGCCGTCCACCAGGGCCCCGTCTGTGTTACCAGAGACCCAGACAGAGGTGGTGGAGCCAGATTCCATGCCAACAACTGAAACCGCCATAGTGCATCCAGTCCCAGAACCGGAAGTGGAAGAGCAACCAGCAGCAGAACCATTGCCAGCACTGACGCCAGCGCTTGCAAACCCGTCTCCAACCCCATTGCCAGAGGGCGCCAGCGGGCCTGAACTGGCAAAAGCAGCAGACAACCCTACCCAAGAGGCTCAACCAGAGCCTGAAATATCACCTAGTGCACCAGCGGAGAGCGGTTCACAGTCAACGGAAACAACCTCATCACCTACACCACTTCCAGAGGGACCAAGTCCAAGTCCACAGTCTAAGGAGGAACTGGTGTCTCCAGCCTCAAGGGAACAGTTCCAGACTGAGCAGGAAGCAGATGACAGCCTTAAGAAAGCTTGGGCGGCGGCACAGAGCACCCCACTGCCTCTCAGCTCTTCTAACCGATCCTGGTTTGTTGTAGAACAAGGACTTTTATACAAGGAGATTCTTTCTGGTGGATACCAGGAAGGCTGGCATCCTCAAAAACAGTTGGTAGTTCCAACTAAGTACCGGGAAAAGCTCTTAAGCTTGGCCCATGATCATCCCAGTGCCCATTCTGGGGTGAACAGAACCAAAGACAGGTTGGGGAAGTCCTTCCACTGGGAGGGGATGGGCAAGGATGTTGCCAATTTTGTCCGGTCTTGTCAGGTATGCCAAAAGGTAGGAAAGCCCCAAGACCAGGTCAAGGCCCCTCTTCAGCCACTCCCCATAATTGAGGTCCCATTTCAGCAAGTAGCTGTGGATATTATGGGTCCTTTCCCAAAGAAGACCCCCAGAGGAAAGCAGTACATACTGACTTTCATGAACTTTGCTACCAGATGGCCAGAAGCAGTAGTTCTAAGCAACACCAGGGCTAAAACTGTGTGCCAGGCCTTAACTGACATTTTTGCCAGGGTAGGTTGGCCCTCTGACATCCTTACAGATTCGGGAACTAATTTCCTGTCCGGGACCATGAAAAACCTGTGGGAAACTCATGGGGTGCATCACTTGGTTGCAACCCCTTACCACCACCAAACCAATGGCCTGGTGGAGAGGTTTAATGGAACTTTGGGGGCCATGATACGTAAATTCGTGATTGAACACTCCAATGATTGGGATCTAGTGTTGCAGCAGTTGCTGTTTGCCTACAGGGCTGTACCACATCCCAGTTTAGGGTTCTCACCATTCGAGCTTGTGTATGGCCATGAGGTTAAGGGGCCATTACAGTTGGTGAAGCAGCAATGGGAGGGGTTTATGCCTTCTCCAGGAACTAACATTCTGGACTTTGTAAGCAACCTACAAAGCATCCTCCGACACTCTTTAGCCCTTGCTAAAGAAAACCTAAAGGATGCTCAAACAGAGCAAAAGGCCTGGTATGATAGACATACCAGAGAGCGTTCCTTCAAGGTAGGAGACCAGGTTATGGTCTTGAAGGTGCAACAGGCCCATAAGATGGAAGCATCATGGGAAGGGCCATTCACGGTCCAGGAGCGCCTGGGAGCTGTTAACTACCTCATAGCATTTCCTAATTCCTCCTTAAAGCCTAAAGTGTACCATGTTAACTCTCTAAAGCCCTTTTATTCCAGAGAATTACAGGTTTGTCAGTTTACAGCCCAGGGAGGAGATGACGCTGAGCGGCCTGAAGGTGTCTACTACGAAGGGAAAAGTGATGGTGGCGTGGAAGAGGTGAACCTCTCCACAACCCTGGAACGTCTGCAGCAGCAGCAGATCAAGGAGCTATGCACTCGCTTCACCCCCTTGTTCTCAGCCACCCCAGGACGGACTGAACAAACATACCACTCCATTGACACAGGACACCTGACCAGAGGACCAATCAAGGGACAAGATAATTTCAAATCTCTGTGGAGGGAAGTCTTTGTTTGTGTTCTTTGTTTTGGGGGTTGTTCTCTCTTTGGATCTAAGAGGGGCCAGACGTATATCCAGGCTCTCCAAGTTTCCTGAAGTATTCTCTTCTATTCAGTATAGTGAGTATTAGAAGGCGGATTAGTCTTCTAATTAATTTCTGTATTTGCAAATACATTTATTTCTGTTTGCTGTTACTTTTAATTATTCTGAGAAGGCGGGGGGAAGACCCTCTGGTTTATAAGCTAGACCCTGTAATATTTTTCGCCCTGGTGTTACAGAGATAGTGTACTTTCTTTCTTCCTTTTAATAAAATCTTCTCTTTTTAGAATCTGATTGATTTCTTCCCTTGTTTGGAATCTCAGGGGAAGAGGAGAGGGGAAAGGGAATCTCTCTTTGTTTGATTCAAGGAGTTTGAATCAAGATGATCTCTCCCGACGGCTAAGGGAGGGGGAGGTGGGGGAATGGGCTATTTCCCTTTGTGTTAAGATCCAAGGAGTTTGGATCTGTGTTCCCCAGGGAAAATTTTGGGGGAAAAGGGAGTGTGCTAGACACTGGAATTTCTAGCTGGTGGCAGCATAACCAGATCTAAACTAGGATTTAAGTTTAGAGGAGTCCATGCAGGTCCCCATCTTGTGGACGCTAAAGTTCAACGTGGGGAATAAACCTATGACAAGAACATTATATTGCACTAGCACACACTAACAAGTATTCATACATACAGATGGATACATAAAAGAAGAAAGAGACGAAGAAATATTTATGACCCAACCCTGGCCAGGTTAGAAGTAACATCCATTGAAGTATAGTGAGGTAAAATTTTCAAAAGTGCTTAAGTGACTTAGGATCCTAAGTCCCATTTTCAAAAGTGGCTTAGGTGCTTAGGAACCTAAGTCACACTGAAAGACAAATCAAACTCCCAGCAAACCAGCACCACTTCTGTTTTGCCAGGAGTAAAACTCTTCAGTTTACCCTCATCCAAGTCCATATCATGGCCAGGCACTGAGGAAGCTCAGACATTACACCACCTGTGTAGGGCAAAATAATTAAGTGCCGCATCATCAGCATAGAGAGGCTTCTGCAGCACAAATATCTTACCATTTTCCAACCAAAGCCATATTGGCTGACGGTGGAATACAATAAAGAATTGTAGCTGGATTTGGAACCACAGAAAAAGAAGGCAAAACAACAGCATTAATCGCACGGAGGTCTTGAACAAACCGATAGGTGTTCTTTCCTGGCTTCTTTACAGGAAAGATAGGAGTATTACAAGAACTAATCGTGGGAACAATAATACCCTGTTGTAATAAAGACTCTATGACTGGAGCTATTCCTTCCTCTGCTTCAGGACGCAGTGGGTATTGTGGAACCCTTGGCAAAGTTCTTGTAATACTCCTATCTTTCCTGTAAAGAAAAGAACACCTATCGGTTTGTTCAAGACCTCCACGCGATTAATGCTGTTGTTTTGCCTTCTTTTCCTGTGGTTCCAAATCCAGCTACAATTCTTTCTTGTATTCCACCATCAGTACACTCTTGGAGTGCTGCTGGATGCATTTTACATACTGATCATCTTTGGCGTGCCCCGGATGGTCGCCTGGTGGCACCGAAGATGTTACTGCCCTATCTTGCTCGCATATACCATGGAATGGCACACGTGAGCAAAGGGGGGATGGTTGCTGCAGTTACCCGAGATTGGTGTGCACCAAGTTTCCTCCTTGTTTATGGGCTGTGGCTGCAGCAGCCCTTTCTGTTCAGGTATCTGAATCTATTGTAGAAGCAGCAAAGAATCCTGTGGCACCTTATAGACTAACAGACGTTTTGCAGCATGAGCTTTCGTGGGTGAATACCCACTTCTTCGGATGCAAGCAGTGGAAATTTCCAGGGGCAGGTGTATATATAAGCAAGCAAGAAGCAAGCTAGAGATAACGAGGTTAGATCAATCAGGGAGGATGAGGCCCTGTTCCAGCAGCTGAGGTGTGAAAACCAAGGGAGGAGAAACTGGTTCTGTAATTGGCAAGCCATTCACAGTCTTTGTTTAGTCCTGAGCTGATGGTGTTAAATTTGCAGATGAATTGGAGCTCAGCAGTTTCTCTTTGAAGTCTGGTCCTAAAGTTTTTTTGCTGTAGGATGGCCACCTTAAAATCTGCTATTGTGTGGCCAGGGAGGTTGAAGTGTTCTCCTACAGGTTTTTGTATATTGCCATTCCTAATGTCTGATTTGTGTCCATTTATCCTTTTCCTTAGAGACTGTCCAGTTTGGCCGATGTACATAGCAGAGGGGCATTGCTGGCATATGATGGCATATATTACATTGGTGGACGTGCAGGTGAATGAACCGGTGATGGTGTGGCTGATCTGGTTAGGTCCTGTGATGGTGTTGCTGGTGTAGATATGTGGGCAGAGTTGGCATCGAGGTTTGTTGCATGGGTTGGTTCCTGAGCTAGAGTTACTATGGTGCGGTGTGCAGTTGCTGGTGAGAATATGCTTCTAGCTTGCTTCTTGCTTACTTATATATACACCTGCCCCTGGAAATTTCCACTGCTTGCATCCGAAGAAGTGGGTATTCACCCACGAAAGCTCATGCTGCAAAACGTCTGTTAGTCTATAAGGTGCCACAGGATTCTTTGCTGCTTCTACAGAACCAGACTAACACGGCTACCCCTCTGATACTTGAATCTATTGTGTTAGGATCACCTTTAATTGTTGCTGTTCCTCATGCTGTGGGTGCACTGTTGTTAAAATCTAAGACACAGCATTTATCCACTTCTCGTATTTCAGCTATTTTAAATATGCCTAGGCCTGGTACTATTTCTCAAATGCGTACTTTTCTGGGCATGACTGGATACTGCAGACAGTGGATTTTAGGTTATGCAACAGTGATTAAATCCTTACAAGATCTGACTAAGTCAGGTACCCCTGAGCCACTTCCTTGGCCCCCAGAGGCTGAGAGAGCTTTTGTTACTATCAGAGACTATCCAGCGCACCAGCCCTGGGACTTCCTGACTATACTAAACCATTTACTCTTTTCTGTCATGAGCGTAATGGGTTTGCTTTGGCTGTACTAACGCAAAAGCACGGAGGCAAACACCGTCCCATTGCTTATTACAGTACTACCCTAGACGCTGTGGCAGTTGGATTTCCTCCTTGTTTACGGGCTGTGGCTGCAGCAGCCATCCCCCCTTTGCTCACGTGTGCCATTCCATGGTATATGCGAGCAAGATAGGGCAGTAACATCTTCGGTGCCACCAGGTGACCATCCGGGGCATGCCAAAGATGATCAGTATGTAAAATGCATCCAGCAGCACTCCAAGAGTGTTTCTCGGTTCTCGATGCTGGATGCATTTTACATACTGATCATCTTTGGCGTGCCCCGGATGGTCGCCTGGTGGCACCGAAGATGTTACTGCCCTATCTTGCTCGCATATACCATGGAATGGCACACGTGAGCAAAGGGGGGATGGCTGCTGCAGCCACAGCCCGTAAACAAGGAGGAAATCCAACTGCCACAGTGTCTAGGGTAGTACTGTAATAAGCAATGGGACGGTGTTTGCCTCCGTGCTTTTGCTTATTACAGTACTACCCTAGACGCTGTGGCAGTTGGATTTCCTCCTTGTTTATGGGCTGTGGCTGCAGCAGCCCTCCCCCCTTTGCTCACGTGTGCCATTCCATGGTATATGCGAGCAAGATAGGGCAGTAACATCTTCGGTGCCACCAGGTGACCATCCGGGGCACGCCAAAGATGATCAGTATGTAAAATGCATCCAGCAGCACTCCAAGAGTGTTTCTCGGTTCTCGATGCTGCCTCCTGGATCTCAGCCAGATCCTCAAGGGAGGCTAGTGAAGGCTGCTCTATCAGGACACAAGTATGTTCAGCCTGAGGTACGGAAAGGGCCGCTGCTTTGGCTGCAGAGTCTGCCAAAGCATTTCCACGGGTAACTTCATCATGAGGGGTCTTGTGAGCAGTACATTTAACAACAGCAATAGCTTTAGGCAACAAAAGGTCATCCATATACTGTATAAGCACTGATTTACCGGGGAAAACCACATCATCCAGATCCTTCTTTAGGATCTGGGAAAACAGGGATGGAGACTCAGTATACCCTTGGGGTAATCTGGTCCAGGTATACTGACATCCTTTGTAAGTAAAGGCAAACAAATACTGACTATCTGGGTGAATGGGAATAGAAAAAAAAGCTGAACACAAATCCACAGTACACATAGGACATAAGGGACAGAACAGAACTCTGTAGAACCCCACAAAATAGAATTGTTTGGGCAGAATAACCATTTTTGCGCTTTCTGAGAAGAAAGACAGAAAGGAACCATTTAAGAGCAATG
Source organism: Mauremys mutica (assembly GCF_020497125.1). Classification (NCBI taxonomy): domain Eukaryota; kingdom Metazoa; phylum Chordata; order Testudines; family Geoemydidae; genus Mauremys; species Mauremys mutica. Next base: position 106,060,031 of record NC_059072.1, on the reverse strand, counting down.
CCATCGACTCATGCAAGGATTTGCAGTCAAGTCAACTCTAAGCCCATAGTATCAATCGCAATTTTAGATCTCTAAAGCCTTCAAAAATTGCCTGTCACAACCTTCTCAACAACTTTTCTCTAAAAGGGAAATCTAGAGACACGACATTAGCTAGATCACAAATCTCAACAGAGAGTTTCTTGGGCAAGGGCATAACAATCACTTGTGTGAGGAATGCTAACTCTCTGGTTTCCCTGAGGAAGCATTAATGATCATCATGAATAATGGGATTGGATGACAGCAGATGCTATAATGGAGGAGAAGAGAACACTTTATTTTCCTCCACATCAGGTATGGGATAGAATAAATATCCCCTTTGTTACACCTCAGTTGACCTCTGAATCTGTCAGCCACCATCTGTGCTTTAACTTCTAACTCCATGTTATATCCTTGGGGCCGCCGGTGTAGGAAGCAATCACTTGAGGCCAAAGAGCAGGCAGCTAACCAAAACCTCCATTTTATTTACATATATACAGAGAGCTCCTCAGCCGGTTGAAACCGGTTGAGCTAACCCATAATAATCTAACTCAGTTGCCATAGCAACAAAACCATGACAACCAAATACACAACATATTCCTCCCCCCCTAATAAGAACATCCCCTAAATAAAACACACACTAGACTAGAGAAGGAGGGTAGACTGCCTCCATTCCCGGCTAAACCCTGGGGATTATTTTGCCCCATAACCGTGGGTTCGCCCTAGCTAAAGATCCAGCCGATGGGGAGGCCTTCTGTCTCTAGGTGGATTACGGCGAACTACTGGTGTTATTGCACCCGAAAGCACTAGGGGCTCAGGGTCCGCAGCACAAACAGGTGAGGAGGTGGTATCAGCTCGTGCTGGGCAAAGGGGTATCTCAGCCGCCGGCAGTAATGGAGGAGAACAGTCAGAAACAGGTGACTCGTGATTCGATCCCTCACCAGAAGAGGTGAAGTCAGACCCCTCAACTGCAGATGGGTCCTGAGGACTGGCATGACCTGGCAACAGCTGATCTACATGTCGCCGCCAGGTAAGATTCTCTGCAGTCCGGACTGTGTAGGAAACAGGTCCTGTTTGAGTGATGACTGTGGCCGGAACCCATTTAGCTCTGGAAGTATAATTCCGAGCCAAAACTGGCTGTCCCAGGCTAAAGGTTCGGTCTTTTGCTCTGGGTGCCCGTCTGATGACTTGATATTGCTGCTGATGTTGCACAATTTGTCGGGGTTCAGAAGGTTTCAGCAGATCAAAGCAAGTGCGCAGCTGTCGTCCCATCATTAGAAAGGCCGGAGATGCGTGGGTCGTAGCATGAGGTGTGTTTCTGTAGGAAAGTAAAAAGGTATCCAGACGCTTTTGAATGGAGTGTTGTCCCCTTGCTGATTTCAAAGCGTTTTTCATTGCCTGCACAAATCTTTCAGCTAATCCGTTGGTGGACGGATGATATGGTGCTGACGTGATGTGGTGTATCCCATTTGCTTTCTCTTCAATAGCGCTGTCCAGTCCAGGCCACCAAAAATAGCTTCGTGCAATTTCCTTCATGCGCACTATTCCACAGTGACCGGAATGTAGCTGTTCTAACATCTGTGATCTCAGTGGTGGTGGAATAATGACACGTCTCCCCCACAACAAACAACCAGATTGGACCGATAACTCCGTCCGCTTGGACATGTAGGGAACAAGGTCGGATGAGACCGGAGAGGTTTGTCGAGATGTTCCATGCATCACCAGGTCCATAACGTGGGACAATACTGGGTCAACGCGAGTTGCCTTCTTTATCTGAGTAGCAGAGAGTAGGTTTTAGCCCCTACAACAGTTAAGAATATTGGCACCTTCTTCGCTTCTGTAATGTCATTTGCAATACCAAAAAGCTCAAAACGCTCAGTATACACATGCCACTGCTCTGTATTCTCATCAAAAGGCTCCAGGGGCCTGGTCAGAGTAGCCATGATTTTTAGTTTCACTTTCACAGTCAGTGCAAACAAGCAGCTTTTTTGTTTGTTTGTTCTTTACCTTGACTTCTACTTCCTTCTGTTACTGGAGCAGCACCGGAGTCTCACCCTCGTCGCCAGTGTTATATCCTTGGGGCCGCCGGTGTAGGAAGCAATCACTTGAGGCCAGAGAGCAGGCAGCTAACCAAAACCTCCATTTTATTTACATATATACAGAGAGCTCCCCAGCCAGTTGAAACCGGTTGAGCTAACCCATAATAATCTAACTCAGTTGCCATAGCAACAAAACCATGACAACCAAATACACAACACTCCATATATTTAGTCTCTCACAGGTCATCTACCCACCAACGAGCCGCATGAGGTTGGTACATGAAGACAAGGTTTTTTAGGAGCCATAATATGAGTTGTCATGGATAAGCAATAATCATAATAGCAAACTGTCAGTAGAATTCTCCACTGCTGTACAGCACTATGCCTAACTGACATTAAAACCAATTTGGGTCCATCAAACTCCAGCAGACCAATAAATCAAGACCACTTGCCCTGGTGAGAACTAAAGTGAGCCCTAACTTCAGACTGGAGATGGTGATGGTCAGGCAAGGATCCTCACCTCCTGCCACCCATCCATGCTAATCCACAACAATATCTACAAATATGCAGTGATTCTAAATCACTTGGACTAGTCCATGGTTTTCACAGCAGTTAGCCGAGTTTTAATGCCTTTGGTGCCTTTTCTCATTGGTTCTTTTCAATAATCAAGCAGTTAAATAAAACTTTTAATAAAAATTGAAGAGCAGCCCTTTACTTTACACTTTCTGTAAAGCGTGGGTAACAAGATTTGTTACATCCATTGTTTCTGCCTGCTATAAGTAACATTAAGTGCTATCTGGAGCTCAAGAAGAGTGATTTTCAGTTAGCGTTAACTGGGAAACTGCTTAATATCAATTGTTATTAAATGGGCATATTAGCACTAAATGGTATAGATAAACTTTTCCATTAAGCAAATTGATATTAAGTGGATTCAACCATATATAGTATGCTTTACACAATTTGAGGGTTCTTTTGCTAAAACATAACCCTTGATAAAACTTTTCTGCCCTCTGGTTTCCTGATCCATCTGCTATCAATTATAAATATCCATTGTGTAAGGCAATCTTGTGTATATTATTGTACTTTAACCCTATGTCTGATACCAACATTAGAAATTAATCACTGCCTATATTCTTGAGTAGGTTCTTACTTTCTTTTAATCCAGACACTGATTTAAACTGAATATTTCTCTAATGGTCATTATTTATATTACCAGGGATGAATTTAAAGGGCCTGATTCCCCTCTTGCACCAATGTAAATCAGGAGTAACACTGCTGAAATCAATAGTTATACTCTGCATAAGTGAGAGAAGAATAAGGCCAAAAACAGTTCTACTCATTTGAGAGAGATTACCAGTTCTAAGAGTGTAGAGGTTCTCTCTCAAAAGGCTTTAAAGCAAAGGAAGCTGTCATGGGATAAGAGGTTAGGTTCTCTCATGGATGAGTAACTAGTAAAAGATAAGAAACAAAGGGTCAGAATAAATGGTCAGTTTTCACAGTGGAGAGAGGTAATAGCAGGTCCCCCAGGGATCTGTACTGGGAGCAGTGCTGTTCAACATATTCATAAGTGATTTGGGAAAAAGGGGTAGATAGTGAAATGGTAAAGCTTTCAGAGGATACAAAATTATTTAAGGTAGTTAAGCCCACAGCAGACTGTGAAGAGTTACAGGATCTCACAAAACTGGATGGCTGGGCAACAAAATGGCTGATGAAATTCAATGTTGATAAATGCCAAATAATGCACTTTGGAAAACATAATCCCAAGCAATCTCCATAAAAATGATGGGGTCTAATTTAGCTACTACCATTCAAGGAAGAGATCTTGAAATTACCATGGATAGTTCTCTGAAAACATCCACTCAATGTACAGCGGCTGTCAAAAAAGCAAACAGAATGTTAGGAACCATTAGGAAAGGGCTAGATAATAAGGCAGAAAATATCATTTTGTCTCTATATAAATCCATTGTACACCCACAGCTTGAATACCACATGCAGTTCTGGTTGCCTCATCTCAAAAAAGATATATCAGAATTGGAAAAGGTACCGAGAAGGGCAACAAAAATTATTAGCGGTATGGAAAAGCTTCCATATGAGGAGAGATTAAAATGACTGGGACTGTTCATCTTAGAAAAGACATGACTGGGGGAATTTGATAGAGGTCTATAAAATCACAGATGGTGTGGAGAAAGTGAATAGGGAGGTGTTATTTACCCCCTTCACATGAACCAGGGGTTATCAATGAAATTAATAGGAAGCAGGTTTAAAACAAATCTAAGGAAGTACTTCTTCCTACAATGCACTGTCAACCTGTGGAACTCATTGCCAGGGGATACTGTGAAGGCCAAAATATAACTGGGTTCAAAAAAGAATTAGATATGTTCATGGACTGTAGGTCCATCAATGGCTATTAGCCATGATGGTCTGTGATGCAAACCCATGCTCTGAGTGTCCCTAAACCTCTGACTGGATGACAGCGGATGGATCACTTGATAAATTGCCCTGTTCTGTTCACATCCTCTGAAGCATCTGGCACCAGTCCCTGTTGGAAGACAGGATACTGAACTAGATGGACCATTGGTCTGACTCAGTATGGCCATTCTTAAGTTCTTAAACTGGTGGAAACTTTCAAAATGGAAGAAATTTTTAAGAGCAATCACTGTATTAATTCAAAACTTGATTGCGTCAAGATGTTTATGGTTGTTCACCGTCATCACTTGGCTGGAGTACTTTTTGAGCTCTGACTTGGAGGAGATTTTTTAACACCTGACTATTCCTCAAATGAAGAATCTCCATGAAGAGAAGCGAGGTTTCTCAGAGTGGGCCAGAATTCACAAGTTTACACAAGAAAAGAACGAGATTTGTTCCTATTGCTTAGCTGATATTCTGGAGCCCCCTGAAGGAGTCAATGGACACCTTAGGTCAAGGGTTGAATTCTGAACTGTCCATAAACAGGAGGAGCCATGTTTCTTAGACTGGTATTAGAATTAGAGTCTCTTCATGGAGACAGCCATGTCCCTCATCTTGGATTTGGAATTCATATATTTACTCTGAAGGGGTGACAGGTTCTCAAAGAGACTGTGAACCAATGAAATCAGGGTACAAACATTAATAATCTGAGACGGGGCTTTCCATTTTTCCCATTTCTAGGTTGGTTTCAATTGCTTAAAATTTATTTTTGAGTGACTTTGCGAAAGCCTCCATTTTTATATTCTGATTTATACAAACTGCTTTTCTGGGATAAGAAGTAATTCTTCCATTCTGCAGACACTGTCTTTTCTGAATTGTCTTTGGAGGAAAGAGAAAATAACATTATAAGAAATTTTTGTGCAAAACAGCCTGTCCTGTGTTTGTGAAGTGGCAGCATGTTACAAAACTAGTGCGACAGCTTGATGGGTTTCCATGGAAACTGCTAGACTTGAATGCACGGGTGCACAAGCAAGCTTGCCAGGTGCCTGTTATTGGGTTGGAGGAGAGAAAAATTACATTTCCATGACAGTTACAGATTAGCTGAGCAAGTAGCTTTCTAAAGTGATGTACTTGCAAAAATAGATAAGCACAGTCCAGAATAAAAATGACTATTTTCTACAGCAAGCTGAGTAATTTGATACCCAGTCCCCTTGCAAATTACCAGATTGTGTTTCTGCCCACTGACTTTCACCCAAGATACGAGAGTCTTCTGCTGAGAAGTAATCTTCTGGAAAAACTCATAAACATAGCATGCAGAATGAAGAAACCAAAATTGAAATGGGAGAGTTATTTCCCCCAAAGAGAACCACACAGTCATTTTGGACATGAGTAAGCTACGTAATAGAAGGAATGACAAGAAGGGTTCATTGTAAGGTGCTTTAAATTCAGACTCACTATGCTTGTTCCTGCAACTATTTTTGAAGCTCTAAACATAGCCACATCCTCAGCTGGTATTAATCAACATAATGCCATTGAAGTCAACGTTTAAGCCAATATACACTGGCTGTGGAGCAAGGGTCACACACAGAATAGGGACCAGGTGTTTTCAGGGTTGTATTCTCCCTTCAGTGTGTGCAGCCCTCTGTGTTAACACTGTGGTGAGACTAGATGTCTAAGGAAGCAGTGTGTACTCAAGAATTTCATACTCAAAATCAAACAACAGAGGCAGTGAATGGCTCAGGAGACTAGTAATGGAATACTGCGGCTTTTGTTTCTTGATCGTCAGCTTACATTTGCCCTGGATCAGTGGTACCAAGTGTTTCTGTGACCAGCAGGATAGCTTGCAACTTCTCTCTCCTGTAGCACAGTGCAGATTACAGGGTAGTTACGTTAGCATCCGCCAAGTAGACTGCAGAAGGCTGTCCACACAACATCGTAAAAATGTAGTAAATGCTTGATCCAGCACCCACTGAAGTCAACCTACTGATTTTAGTGGGCTTTGGATCATGCTTTATGTTATGAGGGTGTAGGGGGAATTGCTCACACCTCCAGGAAAACCCACAGAAGGGGTCCCCGAGGTCACAGTTTCCCCCAAACCATTCCATGAGGCGGACAGTGCCACTACGAAACCCTGCAAATAACTTAAGATGCTCCACAGGTTTCCATGCACAGAGCAAGTTAGGCTGCAGTTCCAGACTTAACATTAGTAACTGGGCAACAGATCATGTGCACCCCTGACACACCCTACCGCAAGTCCTACCCATCCTAGATATTCCCCAAGCATGATTCCCAGATTTGTAGAGGAACTGCCCTAGAACAAGGAGAACTGTATCTCAGAGGCTGTCAAGTCACCTTTCCTCAGGGGAAGGTGGAGATCCATGTGCATTAATGATTCTCTCTCTCCGTCCCCCAACCACCTGTTTAAAGAGTTAAAGTTATATGACATGAGTATCATTTAAAGCATTGGCCATTTCATTGCACAGAAATGAATAAGTGCCAAGATACCTCAAGAAAGGTTGTTAAGGGATGATTTCTAGCCCCATTTGGCAAACCCAGGTTTTTTGATAAGTCAGGTTATTAAATAAAGTCTATAAACAGACTCTACTAAATAAGATACACCAGCTGCAGGTCAGCAAAAAAACTTTTATGGGTATTTACATTTACATTTGTTTAAGATGGCTTGTCCCATCCCATAAAATTAAAGTAGACTATTAGTCCTATGCAAATCCCAAAGAATAGCAACACATAACAGATAAACCTTGTGGCTGTTTGGTGTACATCCAGCTAAAGCTATGGGCCTAATCATGTATAGCAATGCTGCACAAATATGCATATACTGGCACATATAGCATTACTGTACCAGCTACATGCAAGAAGTGGCATTTAACACTGAACTGTGTATAGAATAAAAGTTATTTTTAAAAATTACTGCATTTAATATAGTCTGTTCTCCCATGTACACATGCAAATATGTTCTATTGATATGGAAGCATACCCTCTTAGGAAGTAATCCAACTCCCACTGAAATTAATGGAAATGCTCCCATACACATGAATGGGAGTCAGACCAATCTCTTGGCCCATGAATTTACAAAGCAGTTTGCATGCTGCTAGATGCATGATTCCTATACAGGATACACTTTGAACATGTACCCCTTAAAGAAATGGCTTGATTGATTTTGAACTTTAATTTAGATCTCTCTTAGGGTGCAGCCATGAGTTTTATGAAAAGTGACTGCCGAGCTGCACAATGTTGCAGGTGTTACTGCTTTTTATATTCCTTTTGTCACAGATGGGCCATCTATGTTATTATGGAGGAGGAGAAGAGGAGGAGATGGCAGCCGATCTGACTACACAGAAGTACAAAATGGTCTCAGAGCTCACTAGCTTGTCCAGTAGGCTGAGAATGGAACAATGTAACAGCCTCAGGAAAGACACAGGTCCATTGCAGCATGTGGTATTTTTCTACTCTTTTCTTTTACTAAACCACAGTTAAAGGATAAAATGATGAGACAAGAAGAACCTTGTACAAATGTATTTAACGTAATGGCGGAATGAGTTGGCTCAAGAGAATCCTGCATGTTCAAGCAATTTCTTTTCTGTTTTTTCCCGACACTTCTGCTTCTGGCTTCCTGTAATACATAATTGATATGGAGATTAAAATATGAGTGGAGATTAAAAAAAAAAGGTCAAGGTACTTGAACTCAATTATTCTTCCTTGCCTCGACCAAGTCATTAATGTTACAGTAAAGCAAAGTTGGTTACACTAAGCAAATGCAACTTGAGTCTAAAGGCAAAGACAAAAGACTCGGGTTCCTCAAGTTAACCTGCTTGATGACCAGATACTAAAGCACCCTTAAGGAATTGAAAAAGTCTCCCAACATGTATATAAATGTGCACATTAGTGAAGTTAGGGTTCAAACTGTGACCCACCTTGCCGGCAGACTGCAGTTCTTTCAGATGAGCCTCACACCTCCACACACACACTTCAAAAATATAAAATAAAAACAAGCCACCAGTGGAGCATTGCAAACGTTCTTAGCAGCACAGGAAAGTAAAGTTTATGAAACAATGAGTGAAACTCTACTGTTTGGAGAGAGGCTTCCTCAGATGTAGCTGGCTAGTCAACGTCATGGTGTAGCCCTTTTAAGTCAAAGCCTATCAGATGTTGAAAACAGATACGTTGTCACAGTTACAGGGTTAGCTGCATCTCTGAAGCCTTTCTGGTCCGGGTGCACCCCAGATAGACCTCATGCAACCACCTTCCCGGAGTAGAATCCCACCATTCTGTCACTCTGAGTCCAGGTATTAGGTTTCAGTACCATGTGTACTGATGCTTACCCCCCAACAGGACCTACTCCACTCTGTCCCTGCTGTTTATCCCTTTAGCAGTTAGTGACCAGTGGTGAATGAATACAGTGATTCAATACCACCCTCTTAAAACAAGGTATTGTTTAATCTAAATAGTAGGAACAAAGCTCAGCATAAGTGAAAAGGGATTTTAAAACAAAAAGACCTACAACGCATGTCTAACTTACCTGGAGTCCTAGGCAGGCCTATCTTTCTACAGAGCCCTACATTTTAGAAATCTGAGTGTCAGTCTCAAAAAAACCCTTCATCTCCCTTTGTTCTCCATTTTGTGGGCTTGGTTTTGGGCAGTACATCCAATCTGGTGAGTTCTGCTAGAGGGCAAGCCAGAGCATCAAAGTGAATGGCTTTTGCATTGTCTCAGATGTTTACTTGTGAAGGATATGTTAGAATCCACCTCCCCCTTCATGGGTGCATTTCCCAAGTAACCTGGTAATCAATTAGCTGAATACAGTAATCATCACAATAACCTGATCAAGATACAGTATTCAAGAATCAATCCTGGCTGCGCAGAATCCGTGACAATGTCATATTTAAAGCTTGGGTAAAGCAAAGGGCTTTTCTACAAATAGATTAAACTATCATACCTTTAGCCCAAGAGCAGAGGTGTCCAAAAATAATTGAGAGAGAATTACAGAACCAGGAGTAGGAATGCAAGACATTGCTGAGAAAGTCCATGGAGCTATCCTGCTGATATTTCCAGTTTTAGTAGTCTTCAGAGAACAAAACCACTTGCACTGCTGTGAACATGTATCATCCAAATGCAGCAATTAAATGAGAATGCCATGGAACCTAATGCCTCAGTGGAGAAGCATACAGGGATTCTCAAAACAGGATCTCAACAAGGGTTACCATCAGCTTGAGCCAGACCTTGAATTCAGACACCTCACCACAGTTCCCAATCGTTAGCGTCAGGCCCAGTGAAAGAGTGTCATATGGAATATCTGTGGTTGCCTGACAGAAATAATCAGTCCTGTGAATAATGTGCTGACCACAGAGATGACTCTTGTCTTTGGCACAACAAGCCAAAATCATGATGAAGCGCTAGAGAGTTTCCTAGAGTATGAAAAAACTACACTACCTTTGAAAGTGTCTGTTAGTCTTCCATGTGTTTGCTGGGTTGTGCAAGGGAACACAGGTGCCCTACCCCAAAATATCTGTTATTTCTGCAGCTATTTGGGGGGGAGGTCTTCTGGAATGTGCATGACACACTCCGGGTCAGAGGAGCAGCTTGCTCATTCACAGATCTTTCATCCAGAAAATGGAAATTCTATTCTATTAATGTAACAGCTGGGAATGGTACACAGCTGTGGTATAAAAGTACATTTAATGTACATGATTTCATTTTTCTGAGGGAGGCAGTGGATGCGGTGTCCCAAAAGTAGAACCACCCCAGGAGCCAGCCTATCCCTGACAAAGGCCTTGATCCAGCAAAGCAGATAAGCATGTGCTTAATCTTCAGTACATGTTCAAGTGCTTTACAAAAATAGGGACGGACTTAAGCAAATGTTTAAAGTTAACCATGGGTTTACAATTTGGCATGTGTTTAATTGCTTTGCTGAGTTGGGGCCCCAGGCAGGAGGCTTTGCCTCAGCTAGGAGTCACTTACCGTCATTGAGCTTTACACCAGATGAAACAAAATGCTGATGTCTGCAAAGGTTCACAACTCAAATTTCAATAACCCTAAAATAAGCTGTAGCCCAGCATTGATTAAACAACAGGATTCCTTAGGCATTACTCACTGCATCCCACACACTAACACTAACTTTGGGCAATTAATATTAATAAGTGCAGAAGGAATTAGTATTGACTAGACTGTTATTCTACAGTGCTCCTGAAACTCCTGTGAGAAAAAAAATGAAAACAATCCAGCCAAGATCCCAAGGAGTTTAACAACCAATCATAAGATGCCACAGTCTGTCAAGCAAACCTACCCACTGAATAGTTTTAGTCACTGCAGTATGGAGTATTCAGACCAACACAAGATAAAGAAAGAAAAAGAACTATTCAGAAATAATCAAAACAGAACAAAGAGAAATGCATGTGGAACACAGGACGTTATCTGCCATTTTTGTTTGTTTTGTATCAACTATATTCGATCTATCTACCTATGTCCTTATACCGCCCTCATCACCATAGCATTCAGTGTCTCAAACAGTGAATTTATCCCCCAACACTGCTTTGAGGTAGGGCAGGCTCACCCCCATTTGCAGATGAAAACTGAGGCACAGGGTGATCAAACGACTTGTCCAAAATCACAAAGGAAATCTGTGGCAGAGCTAGAAATAGACAACAGGATTCCTGAATCTCACCCAGAACCACAAGGCTATCCTTCTTTGGACTCAGTTTTCCACCTGGAGAGTATTTCCATTGGATGATGATTGGGTGGTGAAGAAGTCAGATGATATAGTATATCATTGCATAACAATCCTCAGTATGCATGCCAGGGGAGGAGAATGCAAAATCTCTCATAAGGAGTTTCTGCTTTGATCATTGCTTCATTGATTTGAGGGACGGGGAAGGACCTTTGATGTTTTTCTGTTTGACCCTTTAGCTGTGGGGGGCAGGGAGAGCTACCATTATTTTATTTAGTGTAATATTCTGAAAATTCAATAGGTGAGAGAACTCACAAACGTAAATTGTGTTTATGACAGAAGGAGTTTTTGGCTTGAGGGACGTTGTGAGAAGAGTTACTTTTCCTCCACTTTACTTCCTCATATCAGTGTAGCCCTTCTCAAGGCAAAGAGGATTCAGTGCTCAACACCACTCCATGATGTAGCTGGAGAGTGAAGAGGGTGGGAGGAGAGAGTGTTCAAGAACCACAAGAGACACTTCTTCCATTAAGGATCATCCTGGGACTGAAGGACAAACCCAGAAACCAAACCTATGGAATTCCTCTGCGTTTATTCCACCAGAAAAGCAGAAAAGACTACAGGTCTGGTCCAAAAACTTGCTAATCTAGAGGGATGTGCAGCAGGCCAGGCTAATTTATGTGTAGGCCCTGGCCTCCAAGGTGCCTGTGTGGTTCCTGCAGGCAACCACCCTCACTCTCTGGCAGGTGGGCTCCATTGGAGACATGCTACCAGGGTTTGCCCAGCCCAAGGCTGCCTATGGATCCCCTTTACGATCCTACTGTGGAAAATTAATCCTGCCTGAGGCTACATTACCCTTGCACCCTCATCTCCATGGTGATAGTGAGGAAACAGTGTTCACTCTTGCGGCCACAACTCTACCCCATCACTCCTTTCCCAGCCCACCCACTTCTTTCTCCTGGGTGGTAGCTGGACCCACACAGCTGAGTTTAAGGGAGGCAGGCAGTGCTAGTCACTAACCCCCCAAAGGCTTCTTCAGCATGCACTGGGGATAGCCTAACACCTGGTGTGTACTTAGGTTGGGGGGAACTCTGCTCAGGTTGTTGCAAAGCCCTGCTGTGGAATTTGGAGGAGGTATGAGCAGGAAATGCCATAAACTGGCTTCTATTCTGCATCGGACACAGAATGAGGAACAGGGACAACTTGTAATATCTTAAAATTAAAGATACTGCTTAAATACGAAACAGGAACAGTTTTGCTGCCAGGTCTCAGACACTCCCAGCTGTAATCAGAAGCCTGAGTTTCAGCTGCAATGTCCAGAAGCACCTCTTATCCTGTGAATGGCTGCAATGCTGGGCTGACTCAGGCTGTTTTCCTTTGAAGGGTCTGCTTCCCCTCCCCCCACCCCAAAAGAACACACTGAAAACCACCTTCTGCCATACTCCATTCTCCACTCTTCTTCTCCTCTATTAATTCGGGCTATAATATGCAACCCTTAATCACACTGGGGAGCGTTTACTCACTCATGTATTTTTTTTTGCTTCTGTGGGGTGGCAGGGAATGCCTGTGTGAGTAAGTCTTCGCTATTAAGAGTAAGGGTTGCACAATCTTCGTCCTTTATTTGTAGTTGGATCTAAGTTTCAGCGCTGGAATAGCAGGGCTTCTTGTAGATCATGCTTGAAGTGCACTGGCAAAGCATCTACTTGCCTAAGTCTGCCTCTAAGCAGTGCTATCAGAACTGGCTTTATTTTATTTATTTTTTGTTGTCAGCAATTTGTACTAGGTATTTTTGAGCTCACCCCCATACAAATCTATGTGGTGCATTAGCTCACATTTATTTCCTTGCAGGTGTGCACTCAGCAGAGGTCATTTTAAAAATGATTGCCATCAGATATTGTCAGAATGGGAATGGATTGAAGTGTTAATAGTCACAGTCATTATCCCGTATTCTCTTGCCATGAATCAGCGCACTGCTGCTTGTTTATTGACTTACAGATTATCAGCAAACTGCTGCCATTGTGTCCAGGAATGCTCGGACGAAAAGTCCAGCAACTCTAACTGCCATTATTATAACTCCATAGCCTGCCTTCCTATGAATTACACAATCTGTACCATACAGCAACGTCTCCCATTCACCAGGGGCCCGGTCCAAAGCTCAGTGAAATCAATAGCTGCATTCCAGTTGACTTTAATGAGCTTTGTGTCTGGCCCCAGACACCTAATGGTAAGGAGTCAAGACAATTCAAGAGGAGTACGACAAAAAAATGCCATATTTAAGTTCCTAAACAAGAGATGCCTGTTTGTCCAGGTGGGTTTTAACCACAGAGCTTTGAGTATTTACCTATAATGAATATACTATAGGGACCAGCCCTGCACTGGCAGGGGCATGGGCCTAGTTTAGTCTCATTCAGCTCTACCTCCTGTGAATCCAAGTTGAGTAGTTCTATTGGAAAGAGAGAAAAAAAATTGAAAAGCAAGCGGTGTGCCTAGAAATGCTGTAGCTGCCACATGCTCAGCTGCCAGGAAGAGACAGGAGAAAGAGAGTTAAAGAAAGCACCTCATATTGCTCTACCTCTGTTTGGGCCCTATGCCACCGATCGACAGCACTGCTGTGAAGATTGGCCTTGCCTTCAATACTCTGATTGGCTAGGGGATGGGCAGCCTGGAGAAGATGACTTCACCACTCTCACCCATCCCTAGTTCCTGCTGTCAACTCTCTTCCCATCGGAGTAGAGGGGCATGATCTGAGACAGACTGGGCAGGCTGCAGAAGAAGGCATGTGCTGCCACTGCAGGAATGTAGCCAGCCAAACAGAGCCTGATCTCAGAGCTGAGGGAGAGGCCCAAGTTATATGGTCACTAGGAGCCTGCACTAGATATAAGAATCAGCCACTGCCCAATGGGAAGGAGGTACATTAACCTGGGACTTAGGAGCCAAGACTGCAGAGGCAGTGGAGACTGTAATCGATGGAAGTACAGTTCCTTTTAGGCATCTTATATTTATGTCATAACCCCATTGACTGCTCTTTGCAGTGACACTGGGGTTTTGTAGATGCTAGTAAAGGCATTGGGATAGATCTGTGCATTGGGTAAATTCCTTCTTCTCAAAAGATAGGAAAAGGTTGGAACAACCCACCAGAGCATCCAATTAAGAATTGGAATTGAACTCACAATCTCATCCCATGCACCTCAGCTGGAAGAGTGATACCTCTGAATTAAAGACAACTAACGAGACATTTTTCCAGCTCTAAAACCAATGGCTGCTCATGATGGTGGCAAAAGGAAGACATAATATACCTGCAGTATGATTTTCTGTCTCTTCCCATTTAATTATGGCTACATATGGCTTAGAACAGACTGCCCTATGTAAACTAAAGAAGGGTTTGAATTCCTGGGGGAAATAAGAACAAAATGTGATGGCATCAAAGAAGATTGTTTTGTAAATAGCTTGCTTTCCGTCAGGCATCTGCTGTCCACTCAATTGGATAGACTAGTAAAAGTCTATCTCTCTCTATGTCTATATCTTTGTAAACTAGTATTTTAAATTGAACCCTGCAACAAACTGGAAACCGGTGCAAACTGGGAGGAACAGGTGTAATGTATTCCCTGAAAAAAAGTGATCTCTTAACAAACCAACCATCATACTCTGCATCAGCTGAAGTATGACTGACTGTAAGGTGTAACCCCAAATAGAATGCATTGCCACAGTCTGCTCTCAAGGTGAATGGTGACACAGGCATGAACCACTACAATGAGGTGACTTACCACCAAGTCCACTTACCAGAACTTTCAAGATTTTTGATGAAAGCAATAAATTCTCTCATTGCTTCCCATACAACCATAACACAGATGACTTCACAAACTCTGTGGTTAACTGGTCCGATTCAAATCAGGAGTATTTCCACTAGGATTCTACAAATCATCTTCTCCACTGTCTTTACACCAAGAACATCTCTGGGGACAAAGCTGAGGAACAAACCAACAGGAGCCATCGTATCGATAGGTGTGAAGAAGAGAGTATTATGTCTAACATGGCCATTGACAGAATGGGCTGCTCATTGCACAGTAAGCTTTCAATCCAGGTTCAAAGGCAGACCCATAACACAGGTCCTTTGCCTGAGCAGGAAAGTGCACTCCAACATCAAAATGCACCAGATAGTGACTAAGGTCCAGCTGCCACCTCTGCCATGTCAAATCTCATCATAAAAACAAGGGCTTCCATTTCCCCAGCTGCTAAGACAGCACCTTTCTCTAGCATTAAATGGACACACATTCATTTTATGTATAGGTTTCTAAGTCTGTAAGATGATTCATATCATTTTGAACCTGATTGCCACCCAGGACTTGCTTCCAGTATCCCTCCCTCTCCTGGAGGACCTCAGGGAGACTCCTAGATACTCTAGTTAGAGGCAAAGACCCCGCTGGAACATATAGCCAGTCACCTCTGCTGACTCTTCCTGAAGTGTCTGTTAAATCTCTGCAGTTAAGACATGTCAGATTGCAACAGAGCTTCACATAGCTCAGTTTGAAAGAAGCCAGAGAGGGTGAAAGGAAGAGGAATTCTTTCCAGCTCCTTCTCTCTTTTGTCAAGCTGATGGTTTTATAAGGGAAAAAATGGGACCTTGATCATTTAAAAAAAACTAATTACACAAAACAAGAGAGAGATTGTGGCAAGATATTTTAATGGCACCATCACTGGTGAGTTGCTTTTGGGATGTCTCAAGGTATCTTTGGACTGCACTAGAGACCCTGGCATCAAAAATCTCCTTGGTGACTTGCCAGGCATGCCTTACACTCTGAGGCAAGTGTTGTAGGCACCTCAAATGCTAGGTTCCTTGTTTTCCCAATGAGAAGACACATTCAGCAATAAAGTCCTAAATATGATTCAGGGGGCAAACCAAATGGCATGTTTTAGGACAACCTTGAGACTCTGGGCTAGGCTTCTGACCAGGATTCTCTTATGTCCAACCTTTTGTTGCCTGGGACCCATGCAGCATCTAAGGATGTCGATGGCTCCCATGTTTGCCCTTGCAGCCACTGGGGCAGCTTCCTTGGCACTAGTTCTTAGTCAGAGATGTTCCTCAGCAGCTCCCCAGAGGTTCTATTGGGTCCACCTATTGCTGCACAGTTGCTTCCTTGCTAAGCTCCTTCCCTTTTATCAGCCCCACCCTGGACTAGCTCAGACACATCCACAGCCATATACTGGCTGCTCTCCCTTCTCCTACCTCTCCTGAGATTTATCTGCATTTCCTTGATGCCTCACCTCTGCTCTGCACATGACTGCGGGGCTGCTCACTCCCTAGCTCTTTGAACATGCTGTCTTCTGATAGATGGTTGAAAATTTATGAATTTAGAACATTTGATAAGAACAAGGGGCATCCTGTTTTCTGACCAGTCCTATGCCTGCTTTTCTCTGCTAACTCTCTTCTTGATTCTCTGCAGCTGGGTTTCTGCCCACTAGGTTTTGTTAAGACAGCAATCACGAAGGTCACTGACCTCCTCTGAGTCATGTCCAAAGGCCTCTTGTCCTTCCTCAATCTCCTCTGATTTGTTTAACACTATCTTAAGAATATAAGAATGGCCATATGGGCTTCTACTAATGGTCCATCTAGTCCAGTATCCTGTCTCTGACAGGGGCCAGTGCCAGATGCTTCAGAGGGAATGGACAGAACAGGGCAATTTAACAGGTGATCCATCCCCTGTCATCCAGTCCCAGCTTCTAGCAGTCAGAGGTTTAGGGACACCCAGAACATGGTGTGGTGTCCCTGACCCTCTTGGCTAATAGCTATTGATGGACCTATCCTCCATGAATTTTCTAATTCTTTTTCGAACATTTTATTTAGTTATATTTGTTCATACCTTCCACCTGAACATGATCTCCTCTCCCCAAGTCTTCGCAAATCTGTGCTTGGCTGATTCTCTTCTTGTCTCTCAGACTACTCCTTCAGTGGCTTCATTGGTGGTTCCACATCCTCTCCTCTGCCACTCTCCATTCTTCCTTGGCCTCTTTTCTCTTCTCCCTCTCTACTCCATCCCTGGATGTCCTCATTGATTCACAGCTTCACCTACCATCTCTGACCTGATGCCTATTCACCTCTGCCCTCTCCTCATCTGTTTCATTTCACTTCTGCAACTCTAACACCTCCTGGATGCCCCATTGTCAGCTCGAACGCCACATGGCAAATCCAGAACTTCTCATCTTCCCCCATGTGCTCTCCTCTGATTCCCTTCTCCACCATGGCTAATAATTCCACCATCTTCCTCAAATCCCAGGCACACAATCTCCATGTCACATTTGATTCCTTCATGCCTTACATCCAGGTCACTGTTAAATATTGTTTCTGCTGCTTTCACAGCTTCTTAAAAAGTCTCTACAATATATCTGCATAATCCATCCTGTCCTCGCCATTCCTATTGCATGTTGATGTCTCTTTGTTGATGTCCCACCTATATACACCTATATACAATCATCTACAGTTTAGACTACTGCAGAGTATTTCTTGCATACCTTGCATATTGCACAATTCAATCCATTCTTGCATATTTCTTTCATACCTTGCTATGAAATATCAAAAGCTAAAAAAAGTTAATGAAACACTGAAGTTGAGAACAAAATGTACTAAAGTCAGGACATAGTCTTCCCACAGCAACATTAATTTGGCTACAGTATGTGTATGCATTAAGGTATACATATTATGGTGTAAACAAAATACTACATCATGAGCCAAATTCTCTGCTGGGTAACTGCACTGAAATGACTCCATATGTGCAATTTGACGTTTACGTCACATTGCTGTGGGAACATTCACGTTTGTTTCATGACTTGTCTGTTGCATGATTTAATATACTAGATTTACCATAGGCAGATAGGCACTAAGGTACGAAATGAAGTATTTGCTGCCCCTGCACAGTAGCAAAACAGTCAGAATGACAGAAACCTTAATGGAAAAAGATAGCAAAACAATAAAAAGCAGTCCAGCTCTGTCAAACTGCCATGTTTAGCCAGTCTGCTGTTATCAGTTCCTTGAAAGGGGCTATTTAAAATGGTGACTACAGGGCAGTTCTGTCTCCTGATAAAGGAAGCAAGTGTGTTGAATTTCCTTGTAATCTGAGATGCTGGAGTGCCCAGCTTTCACAATTCAATCCATTCTTTTTCTTATGGAAAATAGGGGGTGGATGGTGAGAGTGCGGAGTCTGGCGGAGAAGGTCTTTCATTCTCTTTATTTGGCCAGTTTGGTTTGCTTTTGTGTCTTGAAAGGGTGGAGAGAGAAATGATTGGGTGATTTTATAAACTGATTAGTGGAAACTTTTTCTTATCGACATCATCCTTCATTTGAAAAAGAGAGAAAGAATAAAAATGTTATATGCTCAATGGCGATTGCTGTTAAGAGATCCACACACCAACTCCCAGCCCCCCACCACCATAAAACCCCCCACATAAGAGCTACACTAAGCAGCATTAAAGAGACATGAAACAAGACTCTCAGCCAGTGTAAATCAGCTTCACTCCATTGACTTCCATGGAGCAATGCCAGTTTAAACCAGCTGGGAATGTGGCCCAGTGAAGCAGATTCACACTTTTTACAACACTTTTATATTTCTCTCTAGAACCATTTAAGTCTTGACTGATTTAAACACTGAGCTTATGTGCCTCCCAGAGGGGCAACCTACTTATAATGAAGTCTGGCCAAAACAGTGCAGTTCTAAAAAAATCTATGGTCCATAAACTACACTCCATCCAACACACATACACCTCTCTCCCAGTGATACCAAACTCAGTTACATTGAAACACCAATGGCAGTTCATGGCTTTCAGGGCTAATATAGTCTAGTGGATGGCACTAGTCTGCCTCCTCACTGTCTAGGCTAGATCCTTCCCAATTACTGTACTCTCTTTAACAGCAGTTTATATCTTGTGACTAAGGGTATGGCTACACCACAAAATTAGGTCGAATTTATAGAAGTCGGTTTTTTAGAAATCGTTTTTATACAGTCGATTGTGTGTGTCCCCACACAAAATGCTCTAAGTGCATTAAGTCGGCGGACTGCGTCTACAGTACCGAGGCTAGCATCGACTTCCGGAGCGTTGGACTGTGGGTAGCTGTGAGTAGCTATCCCACAGTTCCCACAGTCTCCGCTGCCCGTTGGGATTCTGGGTTGAGATCCCAATGCCTGATCGGGCAAAAACAGTGTTGCAGGTGGTTCTGGGTACATGTCATCAGGCCCCCCCTCCCTCCCTCCCTTCCTCCGTGAAATCAATGGTAGACAATCGTTTCACACCTTTTTTCCTGGGTTACCTGAGCAGATGCCATACCATGGCAAGCATGGAGCCCACTCGGCTGACCGTCACCATACGTCTCCTGGGTGCTGGCAGATATTGGACTGCATTGCTACACAATAGCAGCTCATTGCCTTTTGGCAGCAGACGGTGCATTACGATTAGTAGCCATCGTCGTCATCTTCCTGGGTGCTTTTTTTAGCCGACCTCGGTGAGGTTGGTCAGGGACACCTGGGCAGACATGGGAGTGACTCAGCCAGGTCATTCCCATCTTATGCCAAGCACCCAGGAGATGACGATCGTTAGCAGTCGTACTGCACCGTCTTCTGTCGAGCAGCCAGTAGATGATGATGGCTAGCAATCGTAATGCAGTATCTTCTGCCGAGCACCCAGGAGATGACGATGGCTTGCAGTCGTACGGCACCGTCTGCTGCCGGCCTAAGATGTAAAAGATAGATGGATCAAAACAAGAAATTTACCTGATTTGTTTTGTGAAATCAATGGCCTGCTAAACCCAGGGTTTTGAGTTCAGTCCTTGAGGGGGCCATTCTGTGTGACAGTTGTTTGTGTTTCTCCTTGATGCAAAGCCACCCCTTTTGTTGATTTTAATTCCCTGTAAGCCACGTTGTCAGTCACCCCTCCCTCAGTCAGAGCAACGGCAGACAATTGTTTCGCGCAAAACCAGGCTAGGAGGTGACGGCAGCGCGGTGACGAGAGGAAAATGGTCATAGACTTCTCACAAAGTACAGGCCCGGCAATGTGCCCCGGCAATGTGCACATCATGCTGATGAGCTCTGCATGAGCTCTGCAAACACACTGGCCAAACAGAAAATGAAATTCAAAAGTTCGCGGGCCTTTTCCTGTCTACCTGGCCAGTGCATCTGAGTTGAGAGCGCTGTCCAGAGCGGTCACAATGGAGCACTCTGGGATAGCTCCCGGAGGCCAATACCATCTAATTGCATCCACACTATCCAAAATTCAACCTGGCAAGGCTGATTTCAGTGCTAATCCCCTCGGAGGTGGAATAAAGAAATCGATTTAAAGAGCTCTTTAAGTCGAAAAAAAGGGCTTCGTCGTGTGGACGGGTCCAGGCTTAAATCGAGGTAACGCTGCTAAATTCGACATAAAGTCATAGTGTAGACCAGGCCTCAGACTCTAGGTCGCTCCCACAGGTGGGAGCTCTGTCATCTCAGTCAATCCTCACTATTTGGATATTTGCTCTTTCCGACAAATAGAACACAAACACGCTTGGTATCTCATTCAAAGCCCTGATCACCAACTTGATGTGAGTCTGCTCCCTGCCCCCAGTGTAGACTTACAAAGGCTTTCCTCACTGCTTTACACTTGGGCTGCCTATGCTCTTAAAATTATATGCCTGTCTGCTTCAATTCAAAGGCTTTCACATCCAGCACTTTCAAGCCTTAGGGGGCTTTAATTCCTGGACTCGCTAAACTGGACTGTCTCTGTTGCACCTCCCAGCTTTAATCCTGATCTCTGGCTATCTTTTGTTCCCTGGTATTTACGAAGTTGCTTTCTCTGGGTGTTTTCCAATCAATTCCCTAAAACAAACAGATATGATCCTATAAAAACAGTCCTGACTTAAGCATCATCTTCCTCCATTCTGGGTATCTCCCTGCTTCTTTCCAGTGCGCCCACTGTCCCCCCAGGCCTGGGCCACAGCGCTGCCCAGCTGCCTTTTCCTGCACATCCGGGCTGCTTTTTCTCAACATGGGCTTGCAATGGCCTCCTACTCCCTGCTGGGTCTGGAGGGACTCTGCTGCCACTCCACACATTCTCCTCATGACCCACTGAGAAATAGGGCACTTACTGCAGGTGCACACCCTCGTGGCTGGGTGTGGTACAGCAGCTCATCTCCCACGCCTCCTGCCAATGGCAACGTTGGTCCTGTGATGGTCTCAGTTGTTGCCCCAACCCTCCAGCCAGGTAACATTTTAGTTCTATGCTTTCAGGGTAAGAGAAAGTCCAACAAGTAATTCCAAGACCTTGTGTTGGATCGCCAGCCCCTGACTCTGGGTCCAGCGGCCCTATGCCACGCTCTCAGGGTTCTAAATCATCCACGTCCTCTCACGTCAGAGGGCTTCATGCCACCTTCCCAGTGGCTGGTAGGGGAACTCAGGACCACCTCTCCCCCTCCATCTATCCTGGGCTCCAGTCCAGGAACCCTAGAATGAGCAGCCAAGGTCTGCTCTGTCAGACACCTTGCCACTGTCTCCAAGGAGTCCTTCCTATTATTAGCCTTTATTTAGGCCTTTCCCCCAGACCCTTCCTGAGCTCTTTGTAACTAGCAACACTGCCCAGGGCTTCTTCCCAGAGGTCTGATTCCTGCCCTTGTGTCAGGATCAGCCACAAGATATTGCTCCAATCCTGTGTTTTCCAGGTATCTTCCCCTACCCCCACTGGGCTTCCTTCTCACCCTGTAGGAGCCTTCCTATTCACCACAGCTCTCCATTCTCTACCCCCAGGAGTGTGACTGCAGAGCTCTTCATTCTTGCTTTGTAGCTCCTCAAACTTCAATCCAAGTGTCCATTAGGCTGTACCATCACCGCTTCCATCTTCCTCCTGGCTCACAACAACCTGCCTCTGGCTCCCAGTCACCCAAGCTTCCTCCTGGCTCAGGACCTGTGGTTCTGGCTTTAGGTTTCCCAAGTTTCTCTCAGCCTTTAACCTAAGAGAGGAAACTCCTGTCTACCTATTTCTTTGGTCTCTTCCCTGGTCTTTTTTCCCCTACTATCCTATCCTCTTTCCTTTATGAAGATCTAGCTCCTCTCCAGCTAAGTTTGATCACCAGCTATGCCTAAAACCCAGCCAGATGTCATCCAGTGGCCTAAATGGCTGCACACTCCTCCTAACCAATTGTTAACCAGTGTGCTGTTTATACAGCCCATCACACCTAAACTCCAAGCAACCCTCTGTGCCCTCTGGAAGATAAGTAACAGTCCATCAGAAACACAACAAGGCTCTTACCCAAGCTGTTAAAAAAATAAACTTCCAGGGCCCCAACGAGGAAAGTGCAAAAGAAACCCATCCACTACACATATATAATGTGCACTAACCAAAAGAGATTTCTGAAAAAACAGAACTGAAAAATGAAAAAAATGAAAAAACAGATTTAGTCTTTTCCGAATCCCCTTTTTCTAACATCACCATCTTCAACTTATTGCTGACCAACAGGATGGGATTCTCTTTTTATTATTATTGGGAAGACAGTGATCATAAATGGAACACCTGGTAGCTGGTTTGTATCAGAGGGTTTTCTGACACTGGCACTGAACACAGATAAAGCAAAAGAGTCAGAGAGCCTCAGGAGCCTTGACAGCCCTTCCCCAAGGCATTTTTAGCTTCTGTCTATGCACAGTTTTCAAACTACGATAGCACCTTAGAGAACCGTGTTACACACAGTTCTCACTGGGAAGATGCTGCTGACACATTTTGAAAACTTTATTTGGCTGGAACATAACCAAGTTGCAAAGTGTGTAAACCATTTTCTAATGCTTATCGGCCTGGTCCACATGCACTTTTCAAGGAGCATCAAACAAGAGCTGTGCTTCAGCCCTGCAACAATGTGTGAAAACTGCCTATTGACAGGTGCTTGGTATCTATAACTACATAAGATTGTCATAGACACATAGAATCACAGGTGGCTTGGTGCCTTGGCGGGCATAAAGAGCTTGTCAAAAGCAAGTCCTGTTCAAGAGTTACTTGGGGATATCTCATCTCTTGGGGAGCAAAGGCTAGGAGTGTTGTAGAAGCCCTTGATCTTTGGAGGGGGATGGATAGACAATGGGTGGGAACATGAGGAGGCATCTTTTGGGTGCGGGGGGAAGAACAACCCAGAGTAACATAACAGAGAAATGACCTTGCTATTCTTAGATTTCTTTCTCCATAGTTAAAAACCTCCCACCCTCACTTCTCTTCCAGACTTGCCAAATTGCTTATATTGGAAACCCTGTCCAAAGCCCAAGCTCATAGAAGCAGAAAGGGGGGAGAAACCAAAAAACACACACAAGCAGAATTAGGGAAATAATCATTCCAAAACAGCTCCCCAGGTAGACACCATTTCAGAATAAAAGTCACTTTTATTCCAGAATAATTAGTACACTTCCAAAGCAATTTTTTTTCCAGAATCAAGTGACTTTTATTCTGGAATTGAGTGTCCATATGGGAAGCTATTCTGGAACAGCTGCTGTGGAATCCATAATCACTATTCCAGTCCATTTCCTCATGTAGACAAGCCCAGTAGAAAAATGTCCCACTAGCCATCATGTCCCCTCAAGGCTGGGCATGATATAGCAGGCTCTCCCCCTTTGGTGCCCACTTCTGAGAGCTGCTCCAGGATGGTCAGATCCTTCTTGTGACTCAGCTCTCCAGGCAGGTCACTTATAGTCTTCCTCCCTCCCCTGGCCATCAACGTAACAGAAAGTCCCGCCAACAAATACTTCAATGACCTTGTGACCAGTGTTCAGTGCCTGACTTTGAGCCCTATGGTCCTTACACCCTCTTGTCTCAGGGCTTCCACTAGCTCTTAGCACTTGTGCCAGGAAGTTTCACATCACCTTCCCTGGTGGCCAGTAGGGAACCCAGGACCTCCTTCCTCTCTGAGTTCCAGTTCAGGAACCCTGTAGTGAGTAGCCAAGGTCTGCTCCATCCCACCTCTTGCTGCTTCCCTGAGCTACTTCCTACCTGGCCTGTGGTTGGCCTTTTTTCCCAGCCTCTTCCCAAGCTCCATAGAGTCCTTTCCAGCTCTGGTAGCAAGCAACACATCCCAGAGCTTTCCACCTGAAGATCCAGTTCCTGCCCTTTTATCAAGACTCACAGCAAGGTTTGCCCCCCCTCCCCCCACCATGGTTTCTCAGTATCTCTCCTGACCTGCTGTCAGAATTCCCTTAGCAGGAGAGGATCCCAACACCTACTCTCCCCCTGAACGTCCTTCTCCTTTCTGCCCCGACATCCTTCGTATTTGCCACCCAGCTGGGTATCCTCCTTAATTGACCCTGACATGCCCTATAGTTGCCAACAGGTGTCACAACTGAGCTTTCCAGCTCCAGGTAACTCCTCCAGAGTCAGTCTGGGGGTATACACCCCATCACAGCCCTTTCACAAGAGAAGAGGAGGAAGAGTGGAGCAAGAAGCTACTGTGGGCAGTGTGTTCTAATAAAAGCTGGTTGAGGGGCCAGCTCCAGCCCCTCCCTCCATTGAAAGCCTCTCAGATCAGAAAATGTTTGCTGGAAACCTCTCACTGCCTCGAAGCCAGCCCCGTAATTGATTCTACATCCTCATTAACTAATCCATTTCCAAATGAAATATGGACTAGAGTCAACAGGCACATAGTGGGATGGAGAGAAGGGAGCTAGGGTAATGGAAATATCTATATCTATATCTATATCTATAGATATAGATATATAGATATAGATATAGATATAGATATATAGATATAGATATATATTTGGTGATGTAATTTCACTAAAAGCTCCAAATTAAATAGTATCCTATAAGATCTCTCTCCTGCCTGGCTGCCCATACATGACATTGGCCTGTTTGGGGTATTTCCCATCCCTCCCCCATTAATTTTAGATGCAATGTAAACTGCAGAGTTCATTGGGATGTGGGCAAAATCAAGGGGTTGGATTCTCGATTTGATACAATGTTTGTGAAAGAAATGTGCTTCCTGCAGTTGATAGTAAGGAAAAGTTGTCCTCACTGTTTATGTTTCATAATTATAATCAGATAGTTTGGGTCATTTTTAACTCAACACAGCTTAGGGTCTTGTCTGATTTTCAGAAAAGAATGCAAATGAGGAGACCATGCCAGAGGCAAAACCTGGCTCTGGAAGATACCCTTTCATAGGGTTACCAGATAGCAACTGTGAAAAAATGGGCCAGAGGGTGAGGGGTTAATAGGCACCTATATAAGAAAAACTCTCAAAAACCAGGCCTGTCCCTTTAAAAACGGGACGTCTACCCTTTCACCAAGGTTTGTATGATATAGAAGGCCTATACTTGACGAGGCAGGGAATGCACAGATGCAGGTGGCAATAGTCTTGTGTAGTGACAGAATAGAGGAAGGTGCTGATAGTAAGGATGGTACAGCTAGAAATGGCTCAAAAGATGCTCATGTAAAGCAGTTCAGTCTCCAAAATGAGTAAGATCCCTTTTAAAAATAATTTTTGTGCTAGTGGATGGTGCTAAGATGCCTGGAAACTGCAGCCCCTTTATTATCCACACAGCAGGTACAGCACAGGACGCACCGATGCAAGATGTCCTACGTCACCGCACAGATGATGTGTTTGGCTCTTGTGTCAGAATGACCTGTGGGTAGGAGAGGAGCATTTGGTTACCATGCCCATTCAGTCCTTGGCGTGACTGCTAAAAGGTTGGCAAATTGTGGCACCTGTTTCACATCAGTGGTGAAAGTGGGCTTTGTGCTGTGGACACATCATAGCCGAATTGACTGACTAATGACAATGTGCATTCACAGATAATGTGCCTGACATTTGGATGGGGTAAATGAATACAATGTTTCTTTAATATTATTTGACCATCTATAGAGCTTCCTAAATAACAAAAAATGATTTGCTAATCATTTATTCAGTAACAAGTTTGTTGACTTATTTACACCAGGTCTAATCCATAGCTCATTTCACCATCTGCTGTCAATGTGCTTTTGGTCAAACTCGCTGCCAGTCTACACTGGATTTTATGTTTCAGTACTGACAGAAAAGAAAGACTGCATCCCAGCACTGGCCCCGTTGAGCCAACCAGCTATCTCCACTCACTTTCCCTGGCAGTTCATGTTCTCCTCAACAAGATACAGCAGGAGCAGTAAAATTTTCCTGTCAGCTCCCAGAATCACAGTACATTGTACATCTTGCCAGCAATGGCTGGTTAGTTTCCACACTGTACTCTGCCTCTTAGGAAAGTGGCACATATTTAAAGTCTAAACACACTACCAAAAAATAAAAGTACATTCCAAAGGAAGAAAGGCAACCTTGCTGTTTATATCCAGGACTCATCAGAATTATTAACTGTGAATATCTGTTCATGCTCCACTGAGGCTTTCCAGACCACTAGACATAAAACAAACTCTTTCAGAACACAGCCAAATACTTGTGGGCCCAATCCTTCAGTCCTTCTGACTCAAGCAGAGCTCCTATTGAGCTCAGTGGAAATTCAGACTGAATCAGGAGTACAGAACTGAGTCCTAAATAAATTATAAATCTTGATTAATCTAGTGCAAAATATTGCTCACTAATATTCTGATTTTTACGGAGTTCACTTTGACGCTGTTCATGCCCCTTTTTGGGTTTGTTTTCCATACACTGTAGCAAATGAGTTTGCTTGCAAAAATGTTGGTGGACACAGCAAATTTTAAGCAATATTTTAATCTGCGGTTAATATTCTCACCAGCAAACTAATTTGAAACAGGCAAGGGGCAGAAATGTATTACATAATCTACTGTGTCTATCCAATGAAAACTAACAACATAGTTCAGATTTCAACTATCAAATTCTTGCAGTGTGATACTCATGCTCAGTCTACAGACCAATTAACTAACTACAGAGTATATTAATCACCACCAAAAGTTTTGATATATAATTCTGAATGGCAGATACATTTGAAACAGTGGTGAGTTGTTTAAGGACAGTAACTAAACAGAAAAATGCAAAATTTGTCCAAAAAAATCCATTGAGAATGATTTGCCTATTTTTTTTATAAATAACATTGAAAAACGACGTGCAAACCTGACAACTATTCAGAAAAAAATAAGGGTGATATATAGCATCCAAAACTGTGGGCTTGGAAATGGGGTGTCCCCTCCATTTCGCCTCTCTGCCCTTCTCTCCTCCCATTTCTGTGCTTCTGTCTACCAGAATGCTCTTTAAGATGGAAGTGCAAGGACATCAAAGCAGTGCTGAATGGCCTAACCACGGTGTCTCCTGCGGGACAGGAGGAAGAATTGTAGCAGCCGGATTCAACAATGCAAATGTCAAGTGAAGAAGCGAACAGGACTAGAACAAATCCAGATATTCCAAACGTGACGAGAGCAGTTAGGATGGCAGAGGGATCGCGTAGGAATCGGGAGTTTATTGGAAAAGTAGCCAGCCTCATCTCATCCCTGTGCCCAGTATAGGCTCTGGATCAGAATTACCTTAAGCCCTACTAAAAGAAATCCAACTCAGCCTCCGAAAATCTTTAAAATGTAGACAAGTAAAGTGTTTTGGAGGCTGAGCAGTGAAAAGACTGAATTTAATGGTGTCACACACAAAATGTGGGTAAATTGAAAACGCTCTTAGTAGCATAAAATGACTGCCAAAGCTGCTTTATGCAGCAACCTGCTCAGAGGAGCTGAAGGCTAGAAGGGAAGCACCATTTAAAAACATATATTTCCGTGGTAAGCAGAGACAGACTAGGATTTTCTGGAGATGGAATCTCACCAAGGAATGTAGAGTTGCATTCCACATTCCCTTTGATATGACAGCCTGACTTGCGTGCCTCTTACAGTATGTTTATACAGCAGAATGATTCTGCGGATGTATGGTTTATGTCAGCTCTCTGTTCCATACTAAAGGCAGCTGTAATCCATTCTCCTCTCTATTAAACTCTTTGGTATTCAGAGCTGTTACTTATTTTGAGCAGGGACAGGTCTAATTTTATGTGATCTGTTTAGCAAGGCCACCTGGCAGAATGTTTTAAAAGAAACCATCATCAACTTCTGGCACAGAGACGCCTCTTCCTGTCTGTCAGGAGTCCAGGATGTGGCACTGTGACCAGATGCTGTAAAGTGGGTATGAAGAAAAGGCATCCTGCCATCTCGGAAACCCTATAGGACAATGTCCTTAAGATGGTCGTTCTAGCTACCTGACTTTACCCCATTGTGCTAATGACTTAAGGCTGGCACTGCATCTCCTGACCACGTTATCCTGCTGTAACAGAATCAGCGGCGGCTCCAGGCACCAGTGCTCCAAGCGCGTGCCTGGGGCGGCAAGCTGCAGGGGGTGCCCTGTCGGTCCCTGCGAGGGCAGCAGTCAGGCAGCCTTCGGCAGCTTTCCTGCGGGAGGTCCACTGGTTCTGCAGATTCAGCGGCGGGTACGCCGAAGCCACGGGACCAGCGGACCTCCCAAAGGCAAGCCACTGAAGGCAGCCTGCCTGCCATGCTTAGGGCAGCAAAAAAGCTAGAGCCGCCCCTGAACAAAATGGCAGGTTTTAGACTTTGATTGTAAACTCTTTGGAGCAAGGACCATGTTTTTGTTCTGTGTTTGTACATTCTATGACTGGGGCTACCATAATATAAGTTGTCACACTGGTACCTTGCACAGGAAGGCAGGGCTTTGCTGTTGAACCACCCTAAATTCAGGTGGTTGAACCAAGATGCAGAGCCATGACATGCTGACTTATTATGGTTGGTGAATCTTATTATGGTTGGTGAGAGTTCCAACCAGGAGATAAGAGTGGGTGGACTGTTTCGGCGGGGCAAGAGAGTTAGAGGTGGAGATGGAAGATCCTGCAGAGAAGCCCAAGGAAAAGCCAAGCCTGGGAATGAAAGTTCGGCTGAGGTTTGTTTTGTTAATATTTGAATCACCAGGAAACCCAAACCCCAGGAAGGAAGGAAGTTTGGACTATAGATGTTGTGTACATAGTTCAGAGCATGATGGGAATTTCTCCTGGACAGAGCCGCATTAACCCATCACTGGGCCCGAGGCAAACACACACTTCTGGGCCCCTATCTGCTCATGAATAACACAGCCAGACAGTACACTCACTGTGGCTGAGCTGGCCGTGCTGCGGCTATGCTGGGGAAGCTCCTTATCCTGCTGCTGTTCAGGATGCTGCTTAGTGTGACAGAAGGTGGCTGGGCCGAATCTGAATCAGTGGCATTGTGACCTGGTGCATGGGGTTGCCACGCCACTCCGGTTAGCCCCAGCCACTCATCTATCATAGTGAGCAGTGCTTCAAACAGCAGTAGGATGAGCAGCTTGTCCTGGTAGACACACAGCACGGCCAGCCCAGCTGCGGTGAGTGTACTGTATGACTGGTTGTTGGGCCCTGCCAAACCACCACCAGTTTGCAGGCACATGCCTAGTTTGCCTGTGTGTTAATCCAGCCCCGATGCTGCTTAGTCCCTCCCTCTTATAGACCGTATCCCTCCCATCTCCTTCAGGAAAAACAGAAATAGAATAATTTCAGTATAATAAGGATAAGACTCTATAATGCTGTATCAAGCATAAGAAAATAATCATTCATTTGGGTTGGTAATGGCCAAGGTGTTGGTAATGGCCATGAGATTTGAATTTTTCATTTCCAGGCCACTGGTCTGAATCCAGTCGTGTGCAGGAAAGGACTTTTGGTCAATACAGTCTAATAATGCCTGTTCAGTAACTACCATTTAATGTTTCTGTGCAGCGCTGGTTATATGGTTTTGACTGAAAAATTTTCTCTCCAAAATATATGGTTTCATCAAAACTGACATTTTATGTGGAAAAATGTTGTTTTCAAATTTTTTTCCCAATGAGGAATTTTGAAACAAACTGAAAATGTTCATTTAATTTCATTTCAAATTGAATTTTTCTTTTCCCTTTATTTCATGTTCAAAATGTCAGCACTTCTGGATGTTGTCCTTTCCCCCATCTCATTCCTCTTTTGACTCTGAATGGAATGGAATGAATGACCAGGATTGAATGGGCACTGAAAGTGAATAACCCTCTCACCCTCACAAGGGCAGGGTTAAAGCAGATTGATAGGGCAGCGTAGGGGAAGCTTACTCCATCATTCTCCAGGCTGTGCCTCTTCTGGGAATAAAAAGAAAAGTGTTGTCCCTAGGGATGTCCACCTGGCATCCTCTATCACCAGCACCACATCTAGTTTTTAAAGCTTTATAAAAGGAGAGACTCTTTTAATATATAAACCTGTGACTGATTCTTTGGCCCATGACATACACAGTGAATGCTTTTAAGGTTATGCGGGGGGAGAGAGAGAATTACAGCCCTTAGAAAGATACTTGAATCAGAAAAGTAGCTTCATTTCTTGCAGTACCTGTTAATGATGTACAACTGTGGGTGAGTGTGTGCTGAAGTGAGAGCCCCTAGGGCCCCATCCCCTGCAATGTCCATCTTCCATTTGACTCTTCTATCATGTCTGGGTGACTCCTCCTTCTAGCAGTGAGGGCAACAGAGCCTGGAGGGACCACAGAGGCCAGGAAACTTAATGGAGGCATGAAGCCTTCAAATGGAGGGTCCTGGCAGAGCTCCTGAGATTTGTGGTCTCCTGGGCCAGCTTTTAAGGCCCACTTTCCTTCCCTCCCTGCCCCCGAGAAACATGAGATATAAAGTCTAAGTCAAAACGTATGACATTTCCTATCTCGTATCCAGGAAAACCAGCACAGAGGACAGCCTAGCCTAGCCATGCTGCGTGATGCTCTTGTGTAAGCAGCCTATTAGCAATCTGTAATTTCCCACCACCTCTGCGTTGGTTTTTTCCACATGGAAGCTCCTTACCCAAGATACAGTTACTTTGTAAATGTACCCTTAGCACTTTGGTAGTTACCAGATCCATAATACATGACTGATTCAACCACACGGTGCATGGAAGCTGCACAGTGAGAGGGTGGCCAGACTACAAGTAGGTATACCGCTCATGTTCAGCACAGAAATGACAACATTGTCTAAATTACTGAAAGTAACTAGAATTTAACTTTTCAGGTAGAAGGCATCATCTTTTAGGAGTGAAAACTAACCTGTAACATGAATACTCCTGCCATCGTCTTTATACTTTACACTGTTCTCCCTTTGCTTTCCTTAGTTCACTCTCTGTCCTGCCACAATCTCGGGCCAGATCATCAGCTTCAATAAACCAGCACAGCTCTACCAAAGCCAGTGAAACGATGCCAATTTTGCACCAGCTGAGGATCTGGCTCCTTATCCCAAGCACAGGGTTACCTTGTTGTAATGAGAGGAAGCTGCATTGTTAATTCCCATTTAACCTTTGCCCTTCACCCTTTCCTGCTTGACCTTCCTGTGAGACTTTCTCTCGCAGAAGCTCCATTCACAGCACCTGCAAAGCCCTCTGGTTGGAAGTGTATTATCAGGCAATTGAGATCTACGCCCTCAGAGGTTGGTGGAGTATATGAGACTTAGCGATAGCAGACGTGGCAATTCCCACCCCTTTATAGCTGTCAATTCAAAATAGTTTCCTTTCTATGAACAAAGGCAGGAAAAAAGTAGCTGCTATTGGATGGTTTCCCGAACAAGCAAAACTCATGAATTCCCCAGTCTTTGCAACTGTTCAACCTTTTACAAGTCGCAGCTGTGTCATCTAGCTGTTCCTTCAACTCCTGTCTCCCACAGGCCTACACAGCACCAGAGTCCCCTAATCACATCGCCCATTACCCTGGCTCGATATACTGTGCAGCCTTTGAATATAAAACATTGAAACGGTGATCTCGGTCCTGTTCCCTTACGGCCACATCTCAGACACTGCTAGCACAACTGGCACTAATTGGCAATTTCTTGGAGGAGGTGGTTTCTCCAGGCTGAGGCAGAGGTAAACTTACTGGAGAAGTAAACTTATTTAACCCGCTGTTCAGTGTTTGTTATATATTTTCTGCTGTGCCTGATTCACAGAGGGTTTGAATCTACTCCAGCTGCCAGCTCAGGAACTTAAGTTCTGATCCTCAAAGGTATTTAGGTGCCTAACTCCCATTGAAATCGATGTGAGTTAGGGGCCTCAATATCTTCCTCAAGGCTCTGGACCTTTTATACTTTAGATCAGTCTGTCAGGGCTCATGATTTAGCTCTGGAGGTCCAGGATTCAACCCCCAGTGGCCAGTGGTGATGATTGTACAGCAGATACTCAACCTGCACCCGTTACGTACACGAATATAGGATTTTAGCTACCAAGATTGTCAAGCCAGCTCTTCTCATCTTCGCGCAAAACTCACTTAAAAGAAAAGTTAAATGAAAGTTCAGTCTTTGCTTTCAGCAGTGACATCATTTGGGTTTGAGGTTTTCTAAAGGCATAAATAGCGCCAGAGTGAGGAGAGACAAGAAGAAGTTAATGCAAAGCACTGAAAGGCAGGGAGCTCCCCATTTACATGGCTACCTAGCTTTTCCCAGTCCTTCCTGGAACAGTCATGAAATCTGTCACCAGCCACCCCAGGCTTCCTTCCTTTAGCATTCACACCTCCTGTGTGGCACTGAAATCACAGAGGATGAATCTAAATATAAAATGTTGTTCTGACAAAGGCTCTCACATGCCAGGAATTTGGCTTAGAGTACCTGTCATTTCAGTAGAAGATATGGATGTGGGAGGAAAGAGCATCAGTCTGACAAGAACTAGCCTGTGCCAATCTGTAAGCAAGCAAGAGACAGGGATGGGAATTTGAGGGCCTGGTAGGGACCGTGATGATAATATATTTATAAAGCCCCCTTCGGCCCAAAGGATTTAAAAGCTCTATACAAACTTTTGGCCAAATTCTCCTCTGGACCTCTCATGAACAAAAGCGGTGAAGCCTCCAGTTTCAGATCTCACAGGGGATACACAGAAACCTTGTGGGATCAAGTGTGTCAATGGAAGGGAGTGGATGAATTTCTAGCTATGGAATGGGTCCCACAGAGCTGTTTCCAAATCAGCTTCATTCCCTCTCAATGGCATCCTGTTTGGCTTGCTTGTTTCCAGGAGTCCTTTACCTGCTGCTGAGACATGCCACTTCACTCTTCTTCCCAGCAGCTTTGTGGATCTCACAGAGCAGCGGTGAACCTGGAAAGGGCATCAGAGTCAATTATCTGGAGTCACTCCTGGGAGGAGTGTCCTGTCACACCTGCCATGTCACACAAAGGAAGCAGAACACCAGAAAGAATGGTACTTTCTGAGCCCCAAGGCGTCAAACAGCAGAATCTTTCCCTGCCTCCTTTCTCTCCCTCCTGAGCTTCTGTGATGGGGCACGCTCCTGTTTTAATTTTTAGCCTCCTGTGCTCTATTCTGGCAGGGGGCTCTTTCCATACCAGTTCACTACTCTAATGGGGCGGGGGGAGGTTAGGCCCTCTGTTTAACCCTCCACACTTTTTCTGGCCCCTTTTGGAGGAAGTTATGAATGGATTCTCCACTCTTTTGCCATTACATTAGAGAAAGGGTTGACTACTGGTTAGAACTGCGGTATCAGAGTTCAATTTTCTGCACTGCAATAAATACACTCTGTGCTCTTGGCTCATTCACATTAACCAATCAGTTCTCTGGCTTTCTGGAAAATGAGGATAAAAAATACTTACCTCACAGGGATGTTGGAAGCCTAATTAATATATGTAAAGTGCTCTGAGCTCCTCTGATCAAAGGTGGTAAGCAAATTTATAATGAGCCTAATAATAATAAATATTTTTCCTCTTTTTAAAATGAGGGTTTCCCACATCCTTATGTAATGGAAACCACTTGTTCAATGAGACGTACCATTTAATATTACAGTGTAGAATGGATGGAACCTTCTGGGGTTTTTATGTTACTACCCATTGTTCACTCTGTCCTATAGCAACCTTTATACTGACCCTGAGGTGCTGTCATGCACTGCACTAAAATAAAATATCCTAGTCTTTTTATTCTCATAGTGATAAATCGGAACACTTTGCTGATAAGAGAGTGAGTAGCAGTGATGAGACACAGACCCAGCTCTAAATCCAACCACTTACAAAACAGTCTTTATCATAGCATCTGTATGTTTTCTCTTTGCCACACTCCAGCTCTGCAGGCTGCAATGCCAGACCTATCAACAGGAGGTGTTGGTAGGAACAAAACAGAACCTTTGTATTTAATGTCAATGTAATGGTAAAGGACGCCCCGAGGCTGCCAACAGTTGCACATATCCTTAACTATACACACTGTGAGTTGGCCTGTTGAAGTCAATGAGACTACATGCAGTGTGTAAAGTTAAGCATGGGTAAATATTTGCAGGATCAGGGGATACGTCCTTTGCAGTCTATCAGGGATGCAACATACAAAACATTGTCAAAATCCACTCTGTAGTGGAACACAAATCCATTAAAGAATATCTGGCCTCAAAGAACATGAGAAAGAATCTCAGGCCTCCTTACTCACATCTATTTCTTGTTTGTGTAATGATACCCCTGATGGGTGCACCTGTGGTGATTGAATCGCGGCCCTTTTAGTCTAAACACATGGGCTTGCATTTAAGCTCCAGGTTCATTAGCCCAAAGGCAGTAGCAGTCTCAAACCTCTCTTGTGATACAACCACTATAGCGAGACAAAGAGCCACTCTGTTTTATAGATTCATAGCTTCCCAGACCAGAAAGGACCATTATGATCATCTAGTCTGACCTCCTATATAACATAGGCCTGGAACATTCCCAAAATAATTCTGTAGAGCAGATCTATTAGAAAAACAATTTGTTTTAAAAATTGCCACTGATGGAGAATCTGCCATAATCTTTGGTCAATTGTTGCAGTGGTTAATTACCTTTGCTGTTAAAAATTTCCAATCTGAATTTTATTTCCAATCTGAATTGTTCTATCTTCAACTTCTAGCCATTGGATCATGGTATACCTTTCTCTGATACACTGAAAAGCCTATTATCAAATAGTTGTTCCCAAGGTAGATACTTATAGACTGTAATCAAGTCACCCCTTAACCTTCTCTTTATTAAGTTAAATAGATTGACCTCCTTGAGTCTATCACTCTAAGACATGTTTTTTAATCCTTTAATCATTCTTGTGGCTCTTTGCACCCTTTCCAATGTGTCAACATCCTTCGTGAATTGTGGACACCAGAACTGGATACAATAGTCCAGAAGCAGTCACACCAGAGCCAAATGCAGAAGTGAAATAGCTACTCCTACTCAAGATTCCTGCTTATGCATTCATTATCTCTTTTGGTCACAATGATGTACTGGGAGCTCATGTTCAGCTGATTATCCAGACCCAAATCTTTTTCAGAGTCACTGCTTCCCAGGATTGAGTCCCCCATCCTGTAAGTATGGCCTGCGTTCTTTGTTCCTAGGTGTATAAACTTACTTTTAGTTGTGTTAAAATGCATATTGTTTGTTTGCGCCTAGCTTACCAAGCAATCCAGATCTCTCTGTATCAGTGAACTGTCCTCTTCATTATTTACCACTTCCCCAATTTTTGTGTCATCTGCAAACTTTATCAGAGATGATTTTATGTTTTCTTCCAGGTCATTAATAAAAATAAAGAGTTTAGATCAAAGACTACATCCCTGAGGGACTCCACTAGAAACACACCCACTCAGTAATGATTCCCCACTTACAATTACATTAGCAGGCCTAACAGTTAGCAAGCCTTTAATTCATTTCATGTCTGCTGTGTTAATTTTGTATCATTCTAGTTTTTTTAGTCAAAATGTCATGTGATTCCAAGTCAAATGCCTTACAAAAGTCTAAGTATATTATATCAATAACATTACCTTTATCAACGAAATGTGTAATCTCATCAAAAACAGTTATCACTAGTTTGACAGGATCTATTTGCCACAAACCCATGTTGATTGGCATTAATTGTACTCGATCCTCCTTTAATTCATTATTAATCAAGTTCTATATCAGCCAAATAGTTATCTTGTCCACAATCAGTGTCAGACTGAGAGGCTTATAATCACTGGGGTCATCCCATTTACCCTTTTTAAATATTGGCACATTTGCTTTCTTTGAGTCTTCTGGAACATTCCCAGTATTCCAAGACTGATTGGAAATCAATATTAATGGTCCAGTGAGCTTCTCAGTCATCTCCTTTAAAACTCTTGGATGCAGGTTAACCTGACCTTCTGATTAAAAAATATCTAACTTTAGTACTACTATCAAAGGGGTAGCCATGTTAGTCTGGCTCTGTAAAAAGCAACAAAGAGTCCTGTGGCACCTTAAAGACTAACAGATGTATTGGAGCATAAGCTTTCGTGGGTGAATACCCACTTCGTTAGACGCATGGAAAGCTTATGCTCCAATACATCTGTTAGTCTTTAAAGTGCCACAGGACTCTGTTGCTTTTTAGTACTACTGTTTAATTGTCTCCTAAGATGCTAGTGGAATGGAAAGAGTGTTATCATATGATATGACTACACAGCTGTTTTATTTCTCAAATACAGAATAAAAGTATTTATTAAACACTTTTGCCTTTTCTGAATTATTTTGATAATTCTGCCATTTCCATCTGGATTTTTATTTTGTTCCTAATATACTATTAAAACTCCTTCTTATTGTTCTTAACTCTTCTGGCTTTAGATTTCACCTTGTGTCTCTTTGCTTCCCTTATCAATTTTCTACAAATCATAGCTTTGGTTTATATTCATTACTATCAACTTCCACTGTATATACCTTAATTCTTCCCCATCAACTCCCCTCCCTGCATTTCCCATTTCCTCCTGAGTTCTCATCTTAATTTACTGACTGCAATATCTCTCAGAGCAAGGATTCTGGGCATTTGCCACCTAGTGCAGGTTAGGTTCTGACTGTGGCTTCAGAAGGCAACCATCCTTTCTGCCCATTGGTAACTAGTCAGTTGAGAAATGTTGTACATTGGAAGGGAAGGGAGAGAATTTATTCCTCATCTCTGTGGCAATCAGCTGTTGCCATGAAGCAGGAGCTCTGATTACCTTTACTTTACCCTACATAAGAACCGATGTTATTAGGCACCACATAAATCATCCACAGCCTATGACTAGAAGTACCACTTGACTTCTATTCCCACTCACTACCAGGTATTATTGGTCTATGTAATTAACACAGTGTGTATAGCAACCTCTAGAGGTATGTAGAAAAGTGTCATAAGAGGTGTTAGAATCTTCTCAGAGCCCTCTGAGAATTTCTTCTGTCCAGGGGGACACCTCACTGGTGCATAAGTGCATAGTGCCATAAGGGCTGTCTGGCAGCCATGTACGTGGCATAGTGGATATGTTTGGTGCAGGGAAGGTGAGGGACGAGAGTGCCCTGCATAGGAGGACATAGGAAGCAAAGTATAAGTTAAAGCACACTCCTAACTTACACCTGGGTAGACCCCTGAACAGCCCCAGAATACAGGCAGCATAAAAGAAGCTTAAAGCTGCCATAACTTCCTTTGTGATCCCAGTCGCATAGCGTAAATGCTAGCCAGGCAGGTTATTATTGCATAAATAACGAAGAGCAGATAGCTGGTTTCCTTGTGGGCTTTGGCTTGCCAACCCCTTTAGCGACTTGAAGAATACAATGGCAGTTTTCACAGCTTACAATAGTAGTTCATTGGCTTCCTAACAATTCTAGAAGCCCATCTACTTTTCCTAGCTCTACCACCAATCCAGCCAACAATGAGCTTGGGCTGGCACTTCCAGACACAACGCCTCTTGTCTTATCAGTGGGGAATGGAACTGCCACTGCAGCAGGAGAAGAGCTGATGGGGGAATATTCAATGTATTTGATTATTTAAGAAAACAGTAGGGAAGGGAAACAAAAAGAAAAGAAAAAGGGAATAGGGAAGGCAAGAGGAGGCAGACAAAGGAGAAAGACTTAAGAAGGGAAAAGGGGAAGAGAGATAGAAAGAACGATAGGCCATTATCACTTTATTACCCCTCTTCTTTGTTCCTTAATGGAAATGAAAATATCTGATCTCCTTTCTGATGCCTCCCACCACTGCCACCACTCTCCCCCAAAAGGATTAGACATGGCAGAAAAGGACTGACAAGATTCCATTCTTGAGGAAGTGCATGATATTCTTGAGACCACGAGAAAGATGGTTCCAAACTCCTCTCCCACCTCTCAGTGTTGTGTCTATGTTCTGGAGTTTATTAATAAAGTGTTTCCCTTTTACAGGACTGGGAAATGGAGGGAATTTTGAGACGACAGATGCCCATGACTACAGAGGAGCTGCCCATCTCTGATATTTGGCCAGGCTTCTTCCTGCAAATAAAGACTCTTTCTAAGAGTGTATACAGAAAGGGCTTATTAAAAAGGCAACACCCCAAGGCTTACATCAAACTGACACCACATTGGAAGACATACACCCCCTCCAAAAGTCTTTGGAATTCTTTCAGGAGACTTTCAACGTCCCTTATTGTTTCAACAAGCAGATGATGACACTGCCGAACCTCTGTGTATTAGTTTATTTAACATCTTCATCTCCACTAAGAGCAAGTAAATTATGTTGATACAATCAGTAAACATATACATTCTCTAGGACCTCCCACGATCCTGCCAAGCCAAGGGAACCATTAAGGAATGTTACAGGATTAATGCTTTCATCCTATAATGTGTATATATGGCTTTCATACAAGTTTAAAAAATATCAAAAAGATAACACACAACTAGCTTACAAAATCAATATACAAATTAAAAAAGAGAGAGAGAGAGAGAAGGAAAAGGAAAGAACCCATGAGAAGACATCAGATAAGGTAAGGTTTTATGTACATATTTAGAAATTCATTGAGTGCAATATTCAGCCTGTAAGTCGTTATTTTAATGTTCATTCCCGTTGACATTTTTAACACCACAACTACAGGGATTGGGGGTGGGGGATTATTTTATTTTATTTTATTTGCAGCAACATAAACCATCCTCCCCACCCCCCCATCCCCAGTTCCTATGTTCAAACACTTCTGAATGGATCCCTCTCAAAGGAAGTTGCAGCAAGGACAGGGGAGGGCACTATGGTTTTCCCTTTACTTGGTGGTGGTAGAAGAGAACATCACTCTAAGAGAGAGATCTTAGCCTTTGTTTTGAAGAATGTTTTGCACTCTGCTTGACTACTCTTGGCTCTAAAATAATAGAGTTGCTGGCCATGATTCTCTGCTGGCTTGTATCTGACGAAGTCATTGTGCTCACTTTGCCCAGGTATAATTCATTACACAAGGGAAAGGGCCCTTTCTATTTTTATTATTTTAGATTGGTGCCACAACTTTTTCAAGATACATTTTGAATCATGGAGTCACTCTTTGTAGTTTCTATAAACATTGTTGTTCTAGAAAGGTGTTGTCCCTGCTTACTGACATCCTCATTAGCCAATTCCTAGCTCTGAGCATTAGTAGTATCCTGCTTTCCTGTTAAGACCTATCGATGATGCAAAAAAAATCTCTGAAGAGTCAAAGCTGTTCCCCTCCAACTGGGAAAGTCTGAATGAATCACATAATTACCACACTGAAAGTATAACGATTCACTGGGGAAACTAGATAGTTCCTTGTTGCCAGACAGATTAGGATGAGGGGTTTCAGGCTGTATAGGATGGATAAAGATGGATAGGAAGCATAGGCTGTAAATTTTCTTACCTTTACCTCATGGAATTCAAAGCTGCAGCCTTCTCTCTGCAAACTTCCCTTACCCTGTTTAGAACCGTAAATGGCCTTTTGAAGTGGCCTGGATTGGGGAACACCTCTTCGGTCTTCACCAAAGACTGAATATGGGCAATTGCTTTTGAAAATAGGAAGCTCTTTGTAAGACATTTAATAAGAGAACTGTGGGTACAGTTGCATCATAGGCAGCTCATTCAGCATTCAAGAAGTCAAAGGCCGGAAGAAACCAAATGGACTCAGGGCCTCTTTTGACTTTAAGGAGTTCTATAGACAAAGGAAAACACCAGGAAGGCTTAGTGCTAAAGAGCAATGAAGGAGGAAGGGTTTACTTCTGCAAGCCATAACTTCCCCAAACAGTTTCTGACCACCCTTTAAGTTCTACCCCCTCATCCTTAACCCCACCGAAGCTGTCAGGTAATCTCCATTGTGTTCCCAGTTTAACTTGAAAAGGGGGCCTTGTAGGTTTGAAATGGTTCTCCTTTACATCGGAGTCCCTAGTTTTCCATTGCATATGATGTGTTCCACTCTACCAGAAAGCCCCCAGCTAGAGAAGACTTGTGAGGAAAGGAATTCACCAAGAAGCCCATCTTCCCATGTAATTTGGACAGCCTCTTCCTAATTCCAGGGGTCCCATTAATTCTCAACTTACAAAATAGCATCCAATGATCCACCATAGCCCACAGTTCTGTGTGCCAGGAATAAACAAAGAGAGATTTTTGAGAGCAGTGACCTGCTGGTGCACCTGTGGGGTGAAGGGGCTGAGCAAGGAGAACTAGAGATTTCTGGGGCAGGAAGTGGTAGGCTTGTGGCTGCATGAGAGGTGACCTTTGGATCACGCTCAACAAGACCTCTTCCCCACCCCCACTCCCTCTGGCCAAAAATTCTATTGCAGTTTCAAACCTCCAACCATCATTTGCTCAGGTTTGGAGAGGAGTCCCAGCAATGCCTTCAGAAGTCTGGGAGGAGCTCAAAGGGAAACCCTCCAACTTTGTCAAAATGTAGTGGGGGAACCCTCCTTTAGAGAGAATAACCCCTGGAAAACTATTGAAGGTTCACAGGAGATGCCCCCTCACAGGGCTTAGAGACTGGAAAGGGAGATTCCCCTTCCCCACCTTTTTCTCCACTGTGAACGGCTCTTCCACCCAATTCCCACATCAATCCTGCTCCACAGAGAGAAAGAGACATGAGAAGTGGACACAAGTGGTGTTAATAGAATG
Source organism: Mauremys mutica (assembly GCF_020497125.1). Lineage (NCBI taxonomy): Eukaryota > Metazoa > Chordata > Testudines > Geoemydidae > Mauremys > Mauremys mutica. The sequence goes on along the minus strand of NC_059072.1, from coordinate 106,019,118 downwards.
ATTTCTGAGTTGGCACCTAGCTATTCTGAACCAGGAGCCCAAGCAAGCTGCTGCTTCCGGTTGCTGAATTTTATGGTCGTCAAAATTGCAACCTCCCTCTCTGCTGAAGAGTAGGTCTGGAAGGAATGGCACTACATCATTAGATGATCCTGACTGGTGGGTGACACAGTCTTAGTGTTACAAACAGGGGCCTCCCTTTCAGCATGGGGTGTTTCTGTCAGGAGCAATGTTAAAACTATACAGCATCGCAAGCCACAGAATCTGGATCTGAATCTAGATCCCAATGTCCCCAAATTTGCAGGTGTTTGAATCCAGGGTTTGCATTCAGATGCATCTCAAGCCAAAGCATTGCATTTCATCTCTCTCTACTAGCTTTGAGTGTCCCTAGGAGGTCATGTTATTTTAGGGATACTTATCATTCCCTCAGGGCCACATTATAGCTGAAGCAAATGAAGACGGAAACCATTCCTGAAGCGGGCCACTTACATCCACTTCTAACCCCTTACAGGTGGGATGGGAGAGCAGTCCTCTTTATAAAACTTTTAGCCCAGTGTATATCAGAGGAGAATGAGGCTGTCTATCTGCAGCATTCTCAACTCCTGACAGCTCCTCATTTAACAGAGGCAAGCCACACCAAGGTAAGCCAGGTTTAAAATGATTTAAGAGCTGCACCAGTTTCACTACATTGGGGCAACATCACATCTTTCGGCTGTCTCCTCTACAAAGCCTATGCCAGCATAGCTACATGGGCATAGCCCCCCAGTGTAGACCAAGAGAACCCCATCAACATAAGAACCCCACCTCCCCACATAACAGTAGCTATGCTCAAAAAAGCTATGCTCTTGTGCTGGCATAGCTGCATCTATACTGGGGGTGTGGTGGGCACAGCTATGTCCAACCAGGGGTGTGTGTTTTTCACACCCCTGGCCAACATACTTATGCTTGCGTAAGTGTTAAGTGTAAACCAAGCCTTAGTAAGCTGTGCACATCGGTGTGTTGGCAAGCCTTTGAGTGAAAGAAACTCTTCCCTCCTGGAACCACCTTCCTTTCCAGCAACTGCTCATGTCTCACACTGTTACAGGCTGCAGGGGATGAAGGAGGGCTCTGGAGAGCAGTTTGAAAACTTCTGCCTTGCAAGAGGTAGCCTAAAGCATCCTTTCCATTCCAGAACCAGGGGGAGCACAAAGACGATGTGCCTGGAGTTTATTTGATATGGTGGTGGTGGGATTTAGTGTGTTAGTGTGAGGAAAGGAAGCTCCACCATTTCTACAAGCCATGTCCTAATCCTGTAGCGTGATCTGTTCAGATGGACTCCCCCTACACCCAGTGCAAAACCACTGATGTTGGCAGGTTCTCATTGATTCATATATTTTAAGTCCAATGGGGACCATTGTGATAATCTAGTCTGACCTGCATAACACAGGCCGTAGGACTTCCCTGCAAAAATTCCTGCTTTCCTATGCAGCCAAATCCTATCCCTTGTACTATAAGGTTGGGATTTTCAAATGCAAATTCAGTGGAACTTGGGCACTGAAATTCCTTAAACTCCTAATCTAAATGTTGTCTTGAGTGAAAAACCAGTCTTCTCCCCAGGACTTTCCAGGAGCCAGTTGGGTAGCATTTTAACTCATATAACAGATGCCTTTTCCTTGGACCTCAGTGTCAATTGAAGTAGTGGGCTAAAATAAGAAATGATCAGCCCTCCTGTATCCTCAAAAAAAGGACAAGCCCAATATCTATTAAAATTAGGACTGGTAAAAAAAAATTTCCAATCAACATTTCCCCCCCAAAAAATACTTTTTAAATGAAATTTTTCACAGAAAAAAATTATTTTGACTTAAATTTTCCAAGTTTTAACAAAAAACAAACCTTTCTTGATTTTCACTTTCCCTTTTTTTCTATTGGGATAAAAGAAAAGGGGAGAGGAAGGGGGTGAATGAAATTTTTTTTTGTTTGTTTCAAAAACCAATTTTTTTCCATTTTTGTTTCCTGGAAAAATCTGAAAAATTCCATGACCATTTTAAAAAAAAATCATGTATTTCAATTTTTTCTGATGAAAATATTATTTCTCAACCAGTTCCAATTAAAATCAATAGGAAGGCTCACACTGACATCACTGGGAGATGGCTAAGGCAAAAACCCAATGCTCCCAACAAAACTGCATGAAAAGGATATTCCCCTGCTGGGGAGGGGAGGGATGAAGGTATTTTTGCAGGCTTTCAGGTAAAGAGAGGGAAACATTTTTCTCTGTTTCCTTTTGTTTTCGTGAAAAATTCACGGTGAGTTTTGGTGTTGTTTCAATATGACAAGCACTTTTTTAGCCGAGTGTCACACTATGAAAATTGAGGACTTTGCCAACCCCAGCTTTCTAGAGAGAGGATTTCACCATTCTTGCTGCCAATAAAGTGCCAGTGGTAGAAACAATGAGATTTTAAACAGCAGTATTTTGAACTGAATACTTACTGTCCCACCCCCTCTTACTTTTGCCAGAAAATACTAAACCTTCCCACCCACCCCAGACAGTTTCCACACAGTTCTCTAGTTGTGAAAAGAATCTTAAAAGACTCTCCCCGCCCCCCCCCCCAAAAGTCCTGTTTGTTTCAAACCTAAGGCCTGAATCCTACACGTTACTGCATGTGGGCAGACTCCTGCTCCCACACACTGCCCCACTGACTTCCACAGGCTCAAGGCTCTGCCTGCATGGAGTAACTTGTCCGGATCGACACCTAAAATAAGACTTGAGGGAAAAAATACCTTAAAATACTCTACATTTTTCAATACACCGTAGAAATAATTTTCCGAATGAAATTACAGTTCTTTATTGCAGGCCTCTAAAATGTTGTTAGGGTTACACATTAAAAAATACTAGAGTAAAATTTTAAAAAAGGTGTGTGTGTGTGTGTGTTTCCTCCTATTGTACAATTAAGCTATAAATAATTTTAGGGTAAATCGCCTAGATGTAAATGAAACTGTTAACTGAACACGTTTGCTGATGTCCCTTTCTCCTGCTGCCCAGCAAGGCTTCTATTAATCCAGCATCTTCTCCTGTTTCTTGCCTTCCTTTTTCTTCTTCTTGGGTTCTGCCAAGATGACAACAATGAAAAATATTAATAGCTAAATACAGTACAAAAACAAACAAACACTTAACTCAATGCTCAGGCAGGTAAGAGAAGCTTTTCCCCCCATCTTCTCTATGGACACAGGAGCTGTTATTTCAGAGCCAGGGAAGAAAAATAAAAAAGAGGGAAGGATCAGGGAGTGGTCTCCAACTCAGAACCTTTCCTATCTGATTGGCTGACTCTGTTTGGCATGCAAGGCATTGTCTTAGGCACTTGCTTAGAAAGTAAGAAAACAGCAGGCAGCTCCTGGAGAAAGCAGGTCACGGCTCAGTGGAGAGCTGGAGAAAAGCTTTGCACACACACACCTCCCTCATTTCCTTTCTGTTTCATTCGGCTTTCTCCGAATGAGACAGCAACTCCAGAGGGTGGTGAGAAAGCTCTCTCGCTTCTCTGGGCCCTGTTTTGCCAGTGTCTCCCCTTTTTGTTCAGAATAGCACCTGTGCACATTTAAAATCCAGTCCAAGCTCAGACACAAAATGCACCCACTGTTGGCTCGGGCCGTAGTCACCCAGGATTTTGTCACTAAGGGGTATGGAATAGTACATGGCTAACAGGGAGTGAGTGAGGAAACAACAGTATAGGTTTAATTTAAGGTACCTATGTCATGGTCTTTTATAGATAAATCAAGTTCATAGTGTAGCCTAGCAAAAGGTTATGAACAAGAGGAGTTTGGGGGTTTAGGGGAAGTATATGGTGTGATGCTGGCAGACCAGGAGCCAGCTCATGACAAGGCCCCAGGCCTTACTGAACACATACAAATGGATAGCTGGAAACCAATCTTGCGTACCTGTGTGTTAGCATTATCAAAATAGATGTTAGATGTTAAGTTACTAAGAAAGTGTTTAGACTTTATAAAATGCTTGTAGGATGCAGCATGTATTGATCTCATTTATAACCTTGGTGGTTATAAGTTAGATCAGAGGTCGGCAACCTATGGCACGCGAGCCAATTTTTAATGGCACGCTGGGGCCTGCAGGGACTCCAGTGTGCCATTAAAAATCCTGCCTGGCGCAGCAAGCCACAGGTTCCACGCTCCCGGGCCGGAGCGCCGGGCCGAGCACAGCAAGCCGCCGGCCCCTCCACCGCACGCGCAGCGCTCTGGGGGAGCGGGGGTTGTATGGGTCCAGGGAATGGGGAGCAGTTAGATAGGCATGGGAGTCCAGGGGGGTTCTGTCTGGGTGTGGGGGTGAGGATAAGGGTCGGGGCAGTCAGGGGACAGGTAGGGAGTAGGGTCCTAGATGGGCAGTCAGGGGACACGGGGCAGGGAGGCTTAGATAGGGGGTGGGGTCCCAGGAGGGGATAGTCGGGACAAGGAGCGGGGGGGGGGGAGGGTTGGGGCAGAGCAGTCACCCAGCCCTCTGCCCTGAGCCCTGACGCCCCCAAACACACACTCCTCTGCCCTGAGCCCAGCACTCCCACACACCCCCAGACCCCTGCCCTGAGCCCTGTACCACCCAGCCCTCTGTTGACTCCTTCACCCCCCACCCATGACCCCAGCCCTGACTCTTGCACCCCCCACATCCAAGCCACCCCACATCCCATGCACCCCGCACATCCCAACCCCCACCATGAACACCAAACGGGAGCTCCTGCACCCCCACTCACATTCCCACCTGCACCCCTCACACCAAATGGGAGCTGCCCACGTAAGTGCTCCCACACCCAAACCTCCTGTCCCAACCCTGAGCCCCCTCCCTCATTCTAGCTCCTGGCCAGACCCTTCACCCCCAGCCCTGTGCTCGGTCCACTCCCACCCTCAGCTCAGTGCAGAGAGAGGAAGAGAATGGGCCAGAACCAGGGGGAAGGTAGGTACCCACATTATGTGGGCAGGGCCGGGATCCCAGACTGGCAGCAGGCTGAGCGGATCCGGCAGCCGGGATCCCAGCTGGCAGGAGCCGGCGGATGGAACCCCTGAGCTCAGCCCACTGCCGGTCTGGGGTCCCAGCTGCCGGCCCTGCACAGCCCGCTGCCGGTCTGGGGTTCTGGCTGCCAGACCCTTACCAGCTGGGGTCCTGGCCACAGGCCCCACTCAGCCCACTGCCAGCCTAGGTGAACAGAACCCCAGACCAGCAGCGGGCTGAGTGGGCCGGCGGCGTAAGATCAACATTTTAATTTAATTTTAAATGAAGCTTCTTAAACATTTTGAAAACCTTGTTTATTTTACAATACAACATTAGTTTAGTTATATAATATATAGACTTGTAGCGAGAGACCTTCTAAAAAACATTAAAATGTATTACCCGCACGCAAAACCTTAAATTAGAGTGAATAAATGAAGACTCGGCACACCACTGCTGAAAGGTTGCCGACCCCTGAGTTAGATCAATGGCTGCAGCTCATGTTATAAAGTTATGAGTGTTTGCCTTGTAAACCTGTGTAATTGTGTGTCATAACTATGAAGGGAAGGGTAACAGCCCTCCTGTGTACAATACTATAAAATCCCTCCTGGCCAGAGATACCAAAATCCTTTTACCTGTAAAGGGTTAAGAAGCTCAGGTAACCTGGCTGACACCTGACCCAAAGAACCAATAAGGGGACAAGATACTTTCAAATCTTGGTGGGGGGAAGGCTTTTGTTTGTGTGCTCTTTGTTTTGGGGGTTGTTCGCTCTTGGGACTAAGAGGGACCAGACATCAATCCAGGCTCTCCAAATCTTTCTGAACCAGTCTCTCATATTTCAAACCTGTAAGTAACAGCCAGGCAAGGTGTGTTAGGTTTATCTTTGTTTTCTCAACTTGTAAATGTTCCTTTTTGCTGAGAGGATTTACCTCTGTTTGATATAACTGTGAAGCTAAGGCTAGAGGGGGTTCCTCTGGGATCTTTAAATCTGATTACCCTGTAAAGTTATTTTCCATACTGATTTTACAGAGATGATTTTTTTACCTTTCTTTCTTTAATTAAAAGCCTTCTTTTTTTAAGAACCTGATTGATTTTTCCTTGTTTTAAGATTCAAGGGGGTTGGATCTGGATTCACCAGGAATTGGTGGGGGGAAAGGAGGGGGAATAATTAATTTCTCCTTGTTTTAAAATCCAAGGGTTTGGATGAGTGTTCACCAGGGAATTGGTGGAGGGAAATATTCTGGGGGGAGGTAGACAGAGTTTCCCAAAGAACTCTTAGCTCTGGTTTTGCTGCCACCACCCAAATCATTTAAGTTGGTAATTAAGCTTAGAGGTTCTCATGCAGGTCCCCACATCTGTACTCTAAAGTTCAGAGTGGGGAAGGAACCTTGACATGGTGAGCAGCAGTGAGGAATTTTAAAGGAACCAAAAGCCAGTAAGATTTTTTCTGCTGTGTAGCTGCTTAGATAGCAGAGCTGGGAAGGTAGATGCATATCTTATCTCTGCCTGAAAGCAGAGGTGTTAAGTTTTTTTAACAAGGGTCTTTGTTAAGAGAAGGTTTCAAGCTGTGAGCAAGTGTGTAACTCACTAAACAGGAAAAGAAGCATTAATTAAGGCAAAGTGCTCACCCTGAACACAAGATGGCCCATTGATGGCAAATGAGGTATTATGTAGCATCAAAGAACAGAGTTAACTGCTTTCCTAACTTCCTCCAGGTAGGAGAGACTTGTGCATGAACTCATCCCATCAGTTTTGGATTCTGGAGTGGAGGGGATAAAAATCCCTGAGAAGAAGAAACTGAATCTCTCTTATGCTGTCTGGATTCTGAGGGGCAAAGATTCCTAAACATAAGCAAAGAGATTCCCATGCTGCTTGTCATGGGTTAGTCCTGAAAGACATTTTGAATTGGCAGATTACTACAGCTCTGTCACCTTTTGAATCACACATTGAAACTCATTTGTGTATAGATGCTTGCTTGCTCTGTCCGGTAAAGAACTCTCTTGTTTCTTTTCCCTAGTTAATAAATCTTTAGTTAGTTTATTACAGGATTGGCTATGGTATGAGATCTAAGGTACAAACTCATCTAGGGTAAGTGACTGGGAGCAACCTGAATATTTTGTGATTTTTGGTGTAAATGACCATTTATCACAGAGTCCAGCTTGTCTGGCTGGCAAGATAGGCTGGAGTGTCTTAGGGGACTGTCTGTGACTCTGTTATAAAACTACTGTATTACTTTGAGAGTTCACATTTCCTTCTGGATTGGTGAAATCTAATTATAGAACATACAACCAGTGTGGGGTGTCTGCCCTGCTTTTTGACAGTCTGCCCTGAGGCTGGCGCACTCGGTCATGAGTCACTCCAGACAGCATGACACTTGGACTACTCTTGTATGTCATTTTCCATTGGTGGATCACAAACCTCTCTGCAAACATTACTTAATCCTCACAATGCCACTGTGAAATACAGTACCATATATATTATACCCAATATACATATGAAGAAACTGAGGCATGGCACAGTTAAGCTTCTTTCCCAGGACCACACAGCAAGTAGTGGCAGAACTGGGAACACAACTCAAAGAGTCCTAGCTGTCCAACTCTGCTTTAACCACTAGGCATCACTCTCCATCAAATCGCACCGTCACTTCTTCCCTTTATAGGAAAAAAATCCATGTTGAAATCACAGGCCAAATGTCAGCCTCCAAGCCAGGAGTTTGCCAGGTGGCCATTTGGTTAGTGTTCTTCACTAGTACTTGAGAGTCCTGAGCCGGATGGCTGGGTATGACTCTTTACTCTGATTGGAGGATTAAACTTGATGATCTGGGACTCATCCACTGAGGTAAATCTGCATAGTTCCACTGAAGTAAATAAAGCTACACCATTTTACACCATCTTAGGATCTGGCTTTGAGTATCTTGAGCAGAAAGATCACAGGGGGGGACCTCTCTCCTATTTCTTGGTTACCGAAGCCAAAAGGGGGCACCAACCTCAGGAAAAAATAGAAGACCATGAAATCCCCAGAGCTCCAGCATTTCATTTCCCTTGCCACCCCACAGAACGTGCTACGTAAGGGCTTGTATACACTAAAAACACTACAGTGCAGTGCAGCCGCAGTGCTTCAGTGTAGACCAGGGGTCTCAAAGTCCCAGCCCGCAGAGGAGAGACGCAGGCAGCCACACTACCGGCAATGTCTGCGGCAAGCACCGCCCCCCACAGCTCCCATTGGCTGGGGGAGAGGGACATAGATACCATCACTGGTCGCCGGGCAGAGTCAGCCAGGGAGGCAGCGTCACTTTTTTTCTATAATGAAAATAAACAAGTCAAAACACCAAACACAATTATCTGATGCACACCTTGCTGCAATCCTGAAGGTTTCAACTGCTCAGTCACTGAGGCCAAACATCAACAAACTGACAGAACTGAAGCGTTGCCAGGTGTCTGGCAAACACTAAAAACTCTCTGGCAGGTAAAGAATTGTATAAAGTTGTATGACAGTTTTATTATTTGTAAGAAATTCTAAATAAAAAATATAATATAAATATTTTCTCTTCTGAACACCATCTTCAGTCACATTCTTGGCCCACTGGGAGGATTTGAGGACTGGCACTGGTCCTAAGGTAAATTGAGTTTGAGACCACTGGTGTAGACACTACCTACACTGACAGGAGGGATTAGGTTGATGTAGCTACGCTGTTCAGGGGTGTGGATTTTTCACACCCTGACTGATGTAGTTAAACCAACCTAATTTTCTCGTGTAGACCAGGCCTAACTCTAAGGGTCTGTCTACACTTAAACTACTACAGCAGCATAGCTGCAGCCTGCAACTGCGCTGCAGTAGTGCTTCAGTGTAGATATTACCTACAGTGATGGGAGGAATTCTCCCGTCAGCCTAGTTAATCCATCTCCCTGAGAGGTGGTAGCTAAAGAATTCTTCCATTGACCTAGCGCTGTCTACACCGCAGGTTGGGTCGGCACAGCCACATCTCATAGGGGTGTGGGTTTTTCACACCCCTGAGAAACATAGCTATGTCGATGCATGTGTTCAGTGTACACCAGCCCTGAGCAATAATTGGTACAGATGGGGCATAGCGTTACTGATCCTCCTGAATGATGCAAAGGGCACTCTGAAGAGACCAGTCTCTCTCTCTCCCCTTCCACTAGAGCGACTCCCTGCTCCCCTCAATCAGACAAGCCTTGGAATTTGTAAAATCCACTCAGACTCAGAGGAAGCAGAAGAAAATGTTGCAGGCTGCAACTAAAATTTGCTAAAAGCATTGGAGATAGAAGAGGGTGAGTTAGCTGTCCACAGATCCTCCCATTGACCTAACACTACCTCTTGGGGAAGTGGATTACCTACCCTGACAGAAGAATCCCTCTCGTCGGCATAGGTAGTGTCTTCTCTGAAGCACTACAGCAGTGCCGCTGCAGCATTTTAAATGTAGACAAGCCCTTATTCTCACCTGAGATTGGGAAAGACTATACCAATATATTGCACCTTTATGTCAATACAACTGTCCACATTGGAAGTTGTACTGGTATAAATGTATCTGTTAAAAAAAAATCACACCTAACAATGTTATACTGGTACATAAACTATAGACTCATTTGAAAATCCCACCCCAGTTGCCTAAACATGGATTTAGGAGCCTAATTTTAGGCAGTCAGGTTTGAAAACATTGGTTCGTGTATTCAGACCCCGCTGGTTACCACTATTCGTGTCAGTTAACAACTGCTACGCTCCTCTCTTTATTGCAGAGATGATAGATTGTAGCATCTCCACAGTTAACAAGTTCGGAAGCTGCTTTGAACTGTATTTTGTTCATTTTTGCCCACTGTTCAGCCCACAGCTCTGCAGCTGTGTGGCTCTCATTTCCATCCTCCTCCTAATTCCACACTAGAAAAGTAAACTTGTATTGTACAATAGCAAGTCAGCTTCTGGGGCCACACAGGAACCCATGCCACATAGCTCACTCCGCCCTAGCTAGTTTCCTGCTGTGGCAGTCTGATTTGACTGCAGGATCACAATGCTAGCAGTGTCAGAGCTGACCCCTTGTCTGGAAGCCCTGACTAGCTCACAGGGCAATGGCAAATTATCTGAAACATCTCCAGTCTCATTCCCCCCTATCTGCTGAACAAAGGGAAGCGAGGGAAAGATCCATTGGATACACAGTATCTGGTAAGCCACTTTTTCATGTTCCTATCCCAGACATGAGAAGCCATCTGGGTCTAATTCACCTTGGCACAGATTGGATGCAAGACCTTCACTTCAGAACATTAGGTGGGGACCACATTTCCTATCAGGCTTTTTTATGTGGTCTCAGCCTGCCTTCTGCAGTAATCTGTCAAGCTGTCTCCAGCGATAATGAGCCTTTGGGATGGAAGAGTCACTGCACTGCTGTTGCCAATGCTAACTGTCCCTGAACAGCAGCCTGAACTCTCACTCTCTCTCTCTCTCTCTCTGCTGCACAGCACTGAATCGGGAGATGCCAGGGGAGGCAGTACTGTCAGTGCTGCCTGCTCTCATAGAACACTGCCAGCCCTGCAAGTGCTTTGTGTCAGCAGCAGGCTCCTGCAGCTTTTCCATTTAATGAATGCCATATTTGCAAAGAGGAAGTCACAGACTCTGCACATCAGCTGTGCGCTGGCCACGGGGAATGTGTTTGCATCTGACATGTGTTACTTATAATCACCGGAGCTGTTATGAGGAGCTATGAACAGATGAGAGGCAGGTGCCTTCCCACTCGCCTGTAATTCTAACTTGAACTTACCCACTGCAGCATTCACTTAAAGGCACCTCAGGCACAGATCACTGCAATGCAGGAAGGGCCCCAGTAAAGAAGTCAATGGCATCAGTAAGGTAAAAGTTAACAATTAAAGGGCTTGATCCTTGAGTTCAGTCAAACTGTACTCAGCACACAGAATAGCAGAGGGGGGCTGTTTGCCACATTTATGCTCTCCCCTAGGGGCCATTAATCTGACTGGGGTTTGCTGGAAGGTAGCAGTAGCCGAGACCTGCTCTGTTCCTCTGTCTTTGCCCCAACACATACACTATGCTGGGGAGCCAGGGGAGGGAGTATGAAGACTTTTACACCATCTCTATGCCAGGTGGGGATTTTCTCTTATCAGAGGGCCACTTTACACTCTCCTTGCATCACTGGAGCAGCAGAAAAGAACCAAAGGATGGGGCAGGTACGGCCCCAACTATTTTAACTAAATCCAACTAAAGTGTCATTAACAGACCTCAGCAAAAATTTTCAAACTAATTTTTTTTTCAATGCAAAATGTAAATTCAGGTCAACCAAAAACAGCTTCAGTTGAAAAAACTTATTAAAAAATTCCCCCCTCACCCTGGACATATTTTGTGTTGACATTTTCAAAATGAAACCTTTCCTTTTTTTTTTAATCAAAATAACTTCCATTTGGAAATTTACTTCAATTTTATTTTTTTTAAATTATTAGTTTTAAAAAGCTTGAAAATGAAACATTTTGGGGACAATGAAACATTTAGTTCCATTCAAAATTATTTATTTTTTCAATTGTTCAGTTCACTGAAACATTAAAGAAAAAAATATTTTGGTTCAAACCAATTTTTTTCCGTACAGGCCGCAAATCAGTTATTCACACACCTCTAGTTATTCACATTTTGTCTGGATGTTTAGCAAAAAGTGTGTATCTAAAACTTGACACTATTTTTTCCCTCTTCCCCTCAATCACTTCTGAAATACTTCCCTGTCGAGCTGGAAATCACAATAGAGTTTCAATGCCCCAACCCAAGTAGAAACCAGAATACTAGGCAGTACACATGCAGAGACAGAGTTCAGGATAACTGGTAATACAGACACTGAATGGCAATCAAGTACGCTTCAGAAAAAAATAGCCTCTTGCTGGAACCCAAAACATCGCCTTCAAATAAAGAAATAGCCTATCATTGCACTGCATACAAATACACCTCAGAAGGAGCGACTTGTGTGGCTGTATATGGATTTAATCCTGCAACCATTAATCATACCAGCACTCCTTACTCATCACAGGAGTGCCATGCATAAGGAATATTCACTTGAGTAAGGGTTGCAGAATCAGGAACTGTCATTGATTAGAACAGAGCCATCATGGGTCTGATCCTGTTCCCACAATGGCCAGTGACAAACATTCCATTGATTTCACCGGCAGCAGGCTCAGTCCCTTATTTAGAAACCACCATCATTTGATAGCAGCACACTCTCTATGCATGTCAGAATCTTTAAGAATAAGCCACTTTTTACTCAGCAGGATGCAATAAAACATGGAAATCTTTTTGAACTGGTGAAAATAACCCTCTTCAGTCCTAAATACAGTTTGACAGACATGGCTAACTGACAAAAATCAATCAATCTCTCTCTTTCCCTCTAATCTGTGTCTGTCTTATCTACATACATTTTATACTGTTTGGGGCAGGGACTTTCCACTACTCTTGTATGTATAGCACTTACACAGTGGGGCCGCATTCTCAGTTGGTCCTTAGGCACTACCATAATAAACATGATTAAATAAATACATAATAATAATAATAATTTCAGTCACAGGCATTTTTTTCCCAGAAAATTGCCCTTTCGGTCATATTGAAACTGTATGAGAGCATCATGGCACAGGTTTCAAATAAAAAAAAAAGAGCACTTTGAACATCTATCTAAAGTGGGACTCAAACCTGAACTGAAACTTGGAGGAACTAAAAAGTCCATTTACTCCATTTTTTGTGCACCTCCGCACTCCCTGCATTCGGCCTGGATTGAATGTTCAGTGCTATGATATAGTAAGAAAGGCAACGTTTTCATGAGATTTCCTGTCTCAGGAACATAAGCCACATGGAGTCAAACAAGTATTTCAACCAAAATGCTCTGCCAGTTCAGGCATATTCATCACACCAGAAAGCCAGTCACAGGAGCAGTATCACCAGCCCCAAGCATTCAAAAATCAGGAGTAAGGCCATGAAAAAACACAAAATTGGTTTTGAAATTATGAGTTTTAATAATAAAGATCATAATTTGGGATTCCTTTTCTTCACATTCTAGTATTTAAGCCTTTAGGGTTACGCTCGGTCACATTTCAGGCTTTTTTCTGCAACCAAAAGCTAAGAACTTCCTTTTCTTTTAAAATGAAAGCTGAGATTTTCGTATTATCACCTGACTCCAGAAGCTGGGACTTTTAGAAAATACCAACTAGAGTAAGACTTGTGATAAAATTGTTAGTGTTGGCTACACTGTTGGAGCCCTTCCAGCTGTACATGCAAGAAACATTCTATGATTGATGTAAGAAGAAAATAAATTAATGACCAGAGTAGTGCTGAGTCCCCTCCAAGCATCCAGCAGGATTTAAGCCACAAAATCCCTGACTTTGAGACTCACAGGAGCTCTCATTAAAGCCAATGGGAGGGTGTACCTGTGGACCCAGGGCAACGTGTTGTTTCAGGTTTTACTCTCTGTGTTCACACACCAATGGGATACTGCTCAACTACCAAAAGCATCGCTCTAGAGTATTACACACAAATGTGCATGTAGAAAAATGACCAGATAGCTTGACAGGTAGGCTGCCACTATATATTACCCAAGATTAGTAAATGGCAATTTAACAGAAAATAATTTGCTTGTGATTTACAGAAACCAGGGAACGAATATTTGTTGAAGAGCTGTGTGCATTTCTCTGACATGCTTGCTGCACCTGCCCACAGATTATCTCTGTGTTATGAACAAAGGACACAGGCACTGCTTTTATCAGTGATCCACACTACAAGAAACTGGGTTTAAGGCTTCTGTGACAAGAAGAAAAGACAGAGAGGAGGAGATGGAGAGAGAAAGAAAGGGGAAGAAGGAAGGATAGAAAGAAAGGAAGTGAAGAAGAAAGAAAGAGAAAGGAGAGAAAGAAGGAAATGGAGCTCTCTCACTGCTTGGAATGGTAATGAGTGTAAACATTTGCTGATGGCATATCTTTTATCCCAATAAGTCCCACAGCTTCAGGCCCTTTCACTGCTGAAAGGCACTGATGAATGCCAAAGCAGGCTGGATGTGCAGCTGAAAGCCAGGAGAGTGAGGCAACGAGCATGTAAAAGCATCAGGATACTCAGACTTTTTAAACTTTTCATGCACAAAGTTTTGCATTAATGCTAACAGAGACCTTTGTGGTCCCCAAGGGTAAATGACAGTCATACAACATTTAGTCTTTTTCACCGTTTGTGGCAGCACACAAAAAAGCATCAGACATACAAACCAAAGGATGAAAAAATGCTGAAACTTGGTATCCAGGAAGCTCTTAGAATTTGGTTTTTTTTTTAAAAAACTTCTGCAGGATTGTGAAACATCTGAGAATATGAGGTTTTGAAAAATAATGTTCTTTCAAAGCTAAAAAAAAATTTGCCTCTTTTTCTTCCTCCCCTAAATGCATTTTCTTTCTTCTGAATTAGAGGCAGCTTCTGCGTGCATCAATCCGATAAATGTTACCTTTTGATTCTATGGAGATGTTAGTAATTTGTCTAACATTCAGATTTCTCAAAGGTACCCGTATAAGGAGGACAAAGCCGGAGGTCCCAAAGAGACCTGAGCAGGGAATGCTGACAAGTCACCATCAAAGGCAACCAAATCAAGGGCACCCCAACGTTACCAACTGAGGGTACCAAGATAAGCCCAGACCATAGCCAACCTTCTCTTTTACAATCTACTCCTGCTTCCATCAAAATCAATGGCAAAAATCCCTTTGATTCCAGCTGCAGAAGCAGTGGCCTATATGCAAAAATATGTCTCACAGAGACTGTAGTTCCCAGCAAGCCGTGTTCCATCTGGAGCTGAACAGTCTTCCACCTACGCCAAGACGGATCTCTTGGGGTAGGAGACCTGGATTCTAATCCTGGCTCTGCCACAGCCTTGTGCTTCTGTTTCTCCTCCTGCCTTTTGTCTGTCTGAGCTCTTTAGACCATAAACTCTTCAGGGCAGTAGCTGTCTCTCACTTTGGGATGTATACACTGCAGTTGGGAAGTGTGACTGAAGCATGTGCAGACATACCTGAGCTAACTTGAATCTAGCTAGAGCAAAGCTAGCTCCACTAACAATAGCAGTGATGCCATGGCAGCAAGGGCTGTGGCACAGGCTAGCTGCTTGAGAATGTACCCAGGGTCCCAGGTGGACTGGAATAGCCCAAGCCACTGTGGCTTCACTTGCTATTGTTACTCAAGCTAGCTTTGATCTAGCTAGATCAAATCTGGCTTGGGGATGCCCACATGGGCTATAATCACACCTCCCAATTACAGGGTAGACGTACTCTTTGTGTTTACACAGTGCCTAGCACAATGAACCCCACCATTTGGGTCTGTTGACACTGCTGCAAACACAAATAATAAATACCAGTCCCTGCAGGCCCCATACGGCATACATTGCAGATAAAGAGGAAGGCTGGTTTGAGCAGCATTGTAGAGCTCCGAGGGCTATGCTTGCCAACCCAGGTATAGCATCTATGTAGCTGGAGTGAAAAGAGAAGTTTCTCCCTCAGAGGATGGGAGCCGGTTTTTAGGAAACCAGCTCCAAGGTTTGGAAGAGCCCCACAATTATGCTTTTTCCTTTATTGTTTCACTGTCACAGCTGTTCGCCTAACGTGAGAAAATCCCTCATTTTTATATCTCATTAGTTTGAGCAGCAACCTATTATTCTGCCTTCTATAGTACTAATTAGTATGCTAGCCGCATGTATGCATGACTAATGAGTTACATTAAAGGCTGGGAGTCCTGGAATTTACAGAGGGAGAAGGAGCCAGGACTGTGATGCCTGTGATTTCAGCATCTTTATATATTTTTTTTAAAAGTTCTTAGTGCTCATGAATCTTTTCCCACTCAGAAGTGGGGATATATATTTCATCCTTTATAATGGGAGAGGGCACACTACAGAGTGCACAGTCCAAATTACCAACATGGCAGATCATCCACTCCCTCAACGGGGTCAGTCAGGTGGCAGCCCGATATGGCAGCCAGTCTGTTTGAGCAATAAGTAGTTATATATCAGGCCAGTGATCCATTCAGAGAACACCACAGGCAGCTCCTGCTACTAACTGGCAGCCAAGTCATTCTGCCAAGATAGCACTCTGTTCTGGTGACACAATGGTTAGCATTACATCCTGTCTGCAGCTGGATATCCAGTCTCCTACTATGGTGTCTGGTGCATTATAGCAACAGGCACCTGGTAGATTTTACTTCCAGAGCGCAATCCAGCCTGACTGCATAGCAAGGATCTGAAGAAGGACCCGCAGAAGAGCTCTGTGTAGCTCGAACGTATCTCTTCCACCAGCAGGCAGTTCATTTGATTGCTGGTATATCTGCTCAACAAGGTCCAGCTATATATTTTGGCACCTTCTAAAGGAAGATGTAAAATAACTTCCTGTCAAGCAGCCTGTGTATAAACGACACATTAGTATCTTGAATCTGCTCAGATTGCTAACTCCAAAACAAAGATTACACCATATTTACCCTGAAAAATCATGCTGTTTTAATAACCATGGGGACTGGAAACAAAAGGAAGCCATAGCCACTGCTCAGAGTATAGAACTTGTCGAGTGTTCTTGATTCTGTTCCTGGATCTGCCAATGACCTTGGGGACAAGTCATTTCTGTATCTCAGTCACCATGCCTCTCCACAGTGGGGATCAAAGTATTTTCCTCGCTCATAGGGGTGTTGTGAGGATTAGCTAATTGTTGTCTGTAAAGATTATTAGATAAAACACACTATATACTGCAGAATATTAGCACTAGTATTGTAAACCCTACCCAAGGTGCCCAGATGACATGATATAAGCAAGAATACAAAGAGGATTATATGAGAAAAAGAGATAATTGCACTGACAACTTGCCAGGAGCCCAAGGGCTGCACCTTATCTGTTTTACTGGAGCAGACTGCAGCCACCTTTACCTGTAATATGGAAGCCCACAGGGATTTAAGGTAACAGAATCCAATGTTTATAGCAGGTTGATCCAAGCAACCTTCTGGAATATTGGATGCTAGGACTTGAAATCTTCCTCAGACCATACTCTGGCATTAAAGATGACATTGGCTGGAGGTTGCAAATATAAGATGGTGAAGTGTATTTGGAGCATGAGCGATAATAACTGGTCATCCCGACTAATGAGACTGAGTGGAGTAACAGCATGGTAATTCAGAGCAGATACATAAAAATGTATAAAAAAGAAAGATGGGAAGGAGGAGGGGATGGGGAAGAAGATGAAAATATGTG
Organism: Mauremys mutica; assembly: GCF_020497125.1. Lineage (NCBI taxonomy): Eukaryota > Metazoa > Chordata > Testudines > Geoemydidae > Mauremys > Mauremys mutica. Next base: position 106,001,923 of record NC_059072.1, on the reverse strand, counting down.
TAAAAAAAATCAGAGAGAAAACATAATGGAGTTAGAAAGAAAGACGGCTACATTGAAGAATGACCAGATAATAGGTTTATACTGATGATTTAATCTCATATTATTTTAACCTGAAGAACAAACAGTCAAAAATATGAGAGAGAAAGATAGGAAGACAGGGAAAGTGAGAGGCAGGGAAAGAGAGAGACCACCACTGAGACAACCAAGCTCAGTGAAAATAAATTCTTCCCCTCTGAGAAGCAAAGGAAAATACTTTCTGAAACCTGACAATAACTCATTCTTTTACTTTCTGGTCAACTGGAACCTGAACACTCAATCAAGTTTGGGTGGCCAGGAAGTACAGCAGATGGAGTTTATTGGCAGTGCTTTCTGCTCATCAACACAAGTTGGCCATTAGAGAAGCTGCTCACCAGAAGTGCCTGATTCCTTCATATCTATCAGCATAGTTTAGAAAGACCTTGAACACCACTGACACGCAGACACTGGTTAGAATGTATGATTGTACATGCTTCAGGAGATTCAGTTGCCTCTGCTGGGAATCCATGATAAACATTATTCCTTTAACTCTCCCAGACTATGATATGTTTTCTCATGGCCTCATTCATGTAACAGACACACAAACTATGGCATCTGGGATATCATCATCACAATTTGAGTCCTAACAACTTCCCAATCAAAATGCACCACATTCAAGAATGTGTCCAATTTTTTTCATTCTAGGATATAGTAGGGTCATCATATTTTGACACACCAACCCAGTATCAAGGCATCATCATCAGATATCATAGCTCCCCAACAAACCCCCAGAGGAAAGTGTCCATTAGAAACTGTAGTGGGTTTTGATTCAGTTGGTTCTCCTGCTAAAGGTCAGCAGAGTTTCTTTGAGATTCCTCCATCTTCAAGCAGTGAATACTTAAAGTTGGCAGCTATGCAGTACCAAGCAAAAAAGAGTGCTGAGGTGGATCAGTTTCTGGTGAGGAAGAAATATAGGTGCATTTGAAACAAGCTTTCCAAGCTCTAAAATTCATGTCTGAATTAATGAAATTCCACCAGCAGACAATGACAGATTGGACACAGCTTGCAGACCATTTTAAGGCCTTTCCACGGCTACTGATTAATAATGAAGAAAATGTATAAAATGGGAACGAAAGCCCAGGTCACCAGTTTCCCAAGCCTGAGGTTAATAAGTAGCTGCTCTGATTTAGTTTAGCAGAAGTTTTGTTAGAGCTCACACAGGTTCCCAGAAAAAATAAAATATATACCTCCCAGTGGGACACCTAAAGGGAAGTCTTCAATATTTATTTTTCTCCCTCTTTATATGCACTTTTTCTTCTTGCAATACAAAGAGCAATCTTGCTGAAAATCAAAATGAAAATCTTGCGACGTGGCCAAGAGAATATTCATGTCAACAATAGGAAGACACATGGTTCCATCCTAGGACCAGTGTTGATCAATGTAACTATTAATGAGCTGGAAAAGGGGATAAGCAGTGAGGTAGCAACATCTGCAGATAATATGAAATCATCAGTCAAGACTGGAGACAACTATGAAAAATTTGAGAGTGAATTTCATCTGTTCCATTCCCTTAGGTTGGATAAGTCTGTGCTAAAAAATTCAAAGTACTGCACACTGGAAGAAATAATGTGAACTACCAGTAGACCTTACTAGAGTCCAAATTAAACTACATCAATCCAGAGAAAAGACCTGGGTATCATTCTGGATGGCTCAATGAAGATCCCTGCTCAATGCATAGAAGTGATCATAAAAAAGATGCATAGTGAATGGGATGGTGAATAATAAAGAGAATATTAAATGCCATTATTTATATAAAATCAATTTATATCAGGCCCTCACCTGAAATGCTGCGTTCAGTTCAGTCAACTAATCTCAAAAAGGATTTAGCAATAATATTGGAGATTTCAAGGAAGAGTAACAAGAAATATTAGAAGCATGGGAAAACTTTTATGAAGAGAGGTTGAAAAGACTGTGACTATTTAGCATAGAGAGAAGGCAAACAAGAGGGAACATGATAAGAGTATATAAAATAATGGATGGTTAAAGTTTCTATTCACCCTCTCTCATAATACCAGAACAGAGGGAAATTCAATGTAATTGAAAGGTGACAAATTCAAGGATCAAAAAAGGAAATACTTTTTCACAGAACACACAATTAGCCTGCAGAACTCATTGCAACAAGATACCAATGAAGCCAAGAGCTTGGCAGGATTCAGGAAAAGATTGAACACTTATGAGAGCATTAGAGTTCTAGGAATAAATATTTTAAATGAAATTTTGGAAGGGATATAAATCCTCAAACTTGTGTAAGCCTCTCTCTATCTAGTGGGACTTAGGAGGCCATTGTCCCACAACTGCTTACTGCAGGGCACTTACACCTTCCTCTGAAGCATTTGGTACTGACCAATGTCCAGGATACTGGACTAGATGGACCATTTGATCCAGTATGGCAATATCTCTGTTCCTATGGAATGACTTTTGGTCATATTGGCTTGGTTTGAAATTGAGCCCAAATAATTCTCCCTCTGTCTGTCTTTAAACACGATAATCTACTTTGTATTTTCAACATTCAGTTGTTTGCTTGCATTGTTTCCTTCCTTTCAGCCTAGCGCTGCTGGAGAGATAATCAGAGCTTACCTTCCTGCTGGTAAAGAACAGAGATGCTGCTTTTGAAGCATAATGGTTAGAGGTGAAAAAGATTAATCTGATGGAAAACATCTCAGATACCGAACAGTGACTATACTTGCTGCTGTTTGTGATCACTGTGGGAGTAATAGCCAATCTATGACACTGCAGTTCACTAGCACTTAACAGGAGTTGCAGCACATAGATACAGAGCATTCCATCCACTACTCTGCCCTAAAACAACATGTTTCTCTCCTCCTAATGAATTAAACAGGGTCCTAGTCTAACTGGAGTCAAAGTGCAGTTTAGTTTTGCCTCCATCTAGTCCCAGAGTCCATTCTAGGTAGGCACTGAAATCCATTTTACAATTCCCTTTCTCATGAAGAATGTAGTTACTTTCTAAAACAAAAATATAGTCTTGTCCCATTCAGTATTTCAGCAGCCAAGAATTTTTTGGGTCAGTTAAAAAAATTCCACCTAGATTTTTATGTCCTCCTGAAATACATTCTAATTTCTTACCCTACCCATCCCCCATTTACAATTCAAGTAACATGGAGTTCCTGTAATTCTCACACACACACACACACACACACACACACACACACACACACACACACACACACACACACACACACGAGAATTCTGCTCTTAGATCAACTATGTTGATTTCTTGTCCACTTTGAGTTTCTCCATTGTATTCTACACTTGACTCCCACACAGAACTCCTGCCTATGCCTATGGAAGTTGGGCATGGTGGTGGAGTGCAAGAATGTGCCATAATGATCTCCAGTGGAGATCTGAGAGTATAAATTATCCCCTCAGTTACTATACTTTTTAACTGCAAGGACCTACATTTACACCCATTTTTCATTTGCATTGTCTCAAAACACATGGCGTTGTGTCTTCAGATTAAGTTATGCAGCACAGCCAGGCTTGCTGTAACCAGCATTTCAGCTCCCCAAAACCTTTGTGTGTGGAGTAGTCCAAACTTACATGATCTCTCTCTGTTCATGTAGCTCCATTCATTGTTAGAGTGACTCAGTATCCTGATTCAGGAACGCCAGTTCCAGGTTAACAAGGGCTGCTACAATAATCCCAACAAAGCTTTCTTTTTTTTTTTTTTTTAAAGAAGCTTAAAGGCTGCTTTTCCATCCTTTGACTGCATCTCTCCCCCAAAGTGTTCCTCCACCACGGTTCTGCTTGTCTCGCTCTTCCCCCTTCTGTCAAGTCATTGACAGAAAATGCTGACTTAGCAAAGCTGCAGAACAGCTACAGACTAGTGGGGACAGGGATGGCAGAGGCCTTCTGGTAGTGTAGCATGAAGCTTATTCCAATAACCTCCCAAATGCAGCAAACTCAGCTAGTCTCTGAAAATCCAGTTTGGTCCTTCAGACATCATCATCAACACAGATTCTAGAATCATAACTCATCTGATTATTCTGTAAATGATGCACAAGGCTACAGCTATTAGCTACAGCTCTACTGACTGTAAAGCTCTCTCGCTCGCTCGATCTCTCTCTCACACACACACACACACACACACAAACAGACAAAATATTTAGTTAAGGAAGTATGTATAATCTGATACATAAGGAGCAGACCATTAGCAAGTACTCTATGGACCACTTGTGATCCAATGATGACACTTCGGGAGTTGTTAATATAAGGGACACCTGTCACTTTTAATCATACACAGTATTTTGTTTATATTTATTCAGAGAAAGAAAGCAATAAGAAACTCTGGAATCTGCTTAATCTCAGCTGTTTTTAAAGTAAAAATAGCATCTGTTCCAGCAAAAAAATGGCCATGTGATGTGCTCTATGTGATCTACACGAGGCATATTGTCTGAGACCAAGTGGTACTTCATGCAGTCTAAGCGCCCACTATAAATTACCTTGTACCTGCTGCTGCTGCAGAAGAATTCATTAAAAAGCCCAAGTGATTAGAAAGAAAACAAGTTTGCCTGATATTGACCAAGGGAGTCTGTGACACATGGAAACAGGATGAATTAGTAGGACATATGGCTGTCCGCGAACTGGGAATTGCATTGTTAATTGCAGCAAGAGACACCACACAGCCCCATCTTCCTGCCACCCCTGCATTACCAAACACTTCTCTTAGACTTGAGACCACATGATCCAAAGTGCACAGAACATTCATTGATTTTGCAATGTTATTCTAGACACACTGTGCAGCAGGGAGATTAACCTCTTCTCCCCATGACTTGTGCAAACAATATTCCTTAAGCTATTCCCATCCCAAGGGAAAGCCTTGGCTTGTCAGCAGGCAGTTAAAACTCTAACAAAAAGGATTGTTAGAAACATTTTCTCTTCCTGCTATTGGCGTTTGCCCATCAGTAGGGGTTGTGGCAAGAGCTCCTCTACCCTGAAACCATGAGAGCATAAACACCCATAGTTAAAACAAACTGGTAGCAGTACATTTTCAGTGGGGTTCAGTTAGGGATTCTATCTGTCAAGGCCCCATGGCTGCATGGCTTGGATACATACTCCTGTCTGGGAGATCAGATGCAGAAGCAGTGTTGTGGCTGGGAAAGGACAAGAAATTACAATCCTTCTTCTACTCTTGACTTCCCATTAAGGCAGAGGTGAAAGTAAGCTGGTACGGTCTGGTACAGTGCACCAGCAAGAGCCAGTATGCCGTGCCGGACCGCATCAGTTTCTGCGGCGGAGAATTAAAGGGCTCTGCGGGGAGCCCCGAGCCCTTTAAATCTCGGCCCGCAGCTCCGGCGGCCGGGCTGAGGCTGGCATTTAAAGCGCTCCTCCGAGCTTCCCGCCTTCTGCTGACGTGTCGCGGAAAACAGCGGCAGGCAATTGAGCAGCTCAATGACTGCCGCTGTCGCCTGCGGCATTTCGGCGGAGGGTCCTTCTTCGGTGGCATGATGGGAGCGGAACCGGAAGCTCCCGTGCATCCCATGGGGAGCGCACAAAATGCCGCCCCCCCGAATTCTTCCTAGGGCACCAGAAACTCTGGCGCCGCTCTGTGACGTTATTGATATAATCTGGGACCATATAGAACATGGTTGCAACCAAGGTCCTATAGTGGCACCAAATCTTATGTAAAGGGGGTCATATAAGGTGTCTAAGATCAGGTTATGAGTTGTTGGTTATGATTATGCTGTCTATATGTATGTATCATTTTGTGGTTGAAGTTGTGAGTGTTGGCTCTGTGCTGTCTGTATTTCAAATTTGTACTGTGTTTCTGGAAACATCCCAGCCAAGTTGGTGTTAGCTCTTCCTAGCCTGCTTGATGGCTCATTAAGGACCATCAGCTACACAATTGACCCATGGAGAGAAGGCAAATACGCCTTGTAACTCAGCAAAGTATGCAGGAACTTGCCCATGTGACTCCAGACTCCATTTTGCTGTAATTTTCCACAGTAAGAACAAAGAAGTGTTCTTACACCTGGGAAAAGCCTATAAAAGGCTGATGCCTCATCTCCATCTTGTCTTCAATCCTGCTCCTTACCGCTGGAGGAACTTTGCTACACACTGAAGCTCTGAACAAAGGACCGAATGACCCATCCCAGCTGGGGATGTTCTCCAGAGACTTGATTTGAACCTGCAGTTTACTCCATCACTGCTACAAGCCTGAACTAAGAACTTTGCCATTACTGTATGTAATTGATTCCATTTAACCAATTCTAGCTCTCATCTCTACCTTTTTCCCTTTATGAATAAACCTTTAGATTTTAGATTCTAAAGGACTGGCAACAGCGTGATTTGTGGGTAAGATCTGATGTGTATATTGACCTGGGTCTGGGGCTTGGTCCTTTGGGATCGAGAGAACCTTTTTCTTTTATTGGGGTGTTGGTTTTCATAACCATTCATCTCCAGGACGAGTGGCACTGGTGGTGATACTGGGAGATTGGAGTATCTAAGGAAATTGCTTGTGTGACTTGTGGTGAGCCAGTGGGGTGAAACCGAAGTCCTTTTTGTCTGGCTGGTTTGGTTTGCCTTAGAGGTGGAAAAACCCCAGCCTAGGGCTGTAACTGCCCTGTTTAAGCAATTGGTCCTGAATTGGCACTCTCAGTTGGGTCCTGCCAGAACCGCATCGTCACACGCTCCTGGCTGGGGCCAGCATTTAAAGGGCCCGGAGCTCCACAGGGGCTGGAGCTTTTAGTTCACCCCGGGGGCTACCAGGCACCTCTGCAACTGGGAGCCCCCTGGGTGATTTAAAGGCCCTGGGACTCCCAGCCACAGCTGGTGCCCCAGGGCCTTTAAATCTTGAGGCCCCGCCTCTTCCGCTTGAGGCCACACACCCCAGGACTCTGGCTGTACCGGTAAGTCCTGTGAGTTACTTTCACCCCTGCATTAAGGCATTTGGATTCCAGCAGTGACTGGATTTAAATGGGGTAGCACATTACTGGCAGCAAATGGGTTGTACCTTGAGGTTTGGGTTTGGTAAGCTTCCCACAGGGCTTTGAGATGGTGACAATTTTCTGGCAGTCAGCATTGTGAAGGGCTCTCTTCAGGTTCCCAGTTCGAGTCTTCAAGGCGGTATTCAGGTCGCATTCTCCCCAGGCCTGGAACTGGTATTTACACTCCGCTGCAAAGAGTGTGGGAACACAACGAATTTTTTAAAAAGAATCATGGAGCATGAATAAAATGTTACCCAAGTCTAACCAGGTGGGCATATACTGCCAATGATTTCAGGCAGGTGGATCACACATCCAAAGAAACGGGGTGTGGAGGGCAGAAAAAATTCAAGGGACATTTTGGGAGGTAATTTTGCCCCCAAATATGACCCAATTTAAAAGAATAATTATCTTGCTCTTGCATGGGTACAGGATTGTTATAAAAAGGAAACTACATTTTAATACTGAAACTACAAAAGAGATACAATTTAGTGGAAAACATCCTCCAGATTCAAAAGGCCTGATTCTCCACCGTCTTGTGGCATCATTTACAAATGAGGTATGAAAAGTAGCAAACCAGAATAGTAATATTTTGCACTCTTGCACAGGTATAAATGACTACACAAGGTGTGAGGCCAGGGAGAATCAGACCCTTTAATATCTATTTTTTCTCATCAAGAAATTAAAATATATTAAACCAAAAGATTACGCCACTGTTTATCCATGACTCACTGTATAAAGTTTTATGGCTCTATCACTGCAGAGGTGGCCAGCCAGCTGATTACAAGTTAACTAACAAGATTTTTTCCACAGAATAGTTCTCACTAGTGAAGAGTTGGAGCAAAAAGTTCAGAGGGTACTATCCAGTTCAGATGTGTATCCAAACATTTGTATGATTTTTTTCTGAAAATGAACTATCCAAACCTCTTGAGTTTGCAAAATAGGGCCAGAAAAACTGCAAAAATCCAGAACCTCTGCACTGACTGCCTGCAGCATTCATTGTAGTGCCATTATCAGTTCAAGTCATCCAAGTTGTTTAGTAGAGAAAAGCTGAGTCTACAAGGGCAACCGTATACCTGAATGCTGGTTACATAACTTGTCCAAGATGGAAGGAAAATCTTAGTCTTTCATGGATTAAATCCTATGGCCTTTATCCACTCCCCAACAAGTCTCAGCCACTAGTGCGAGAGGCTGCAAATTTTATATCATGTTCCAGTGTGGAGGCTGCAGTAGCCATGTGGGGGGAGGGGCGGTATTCACAACTATGGAAAGGCAATAGAGAGCAATTATAACATGCTGCTGGGCCTCTGGGGGCTTTGTTGGCTGGGTGGATGTCCTGCCAAAAGGATCCCTCTAGTAGAGCTGGGTGAATATTAATGTATTGATTATTATTATTATTATTATTAATTATTATTATTATTCAAATAGCAAATTCTCAGAAAAATGCATTTTCAGAGTGACCAAAACCATTTATGAATTAGGGACAAATTTGGCAAATAGTTTCAGTCAAACTCAAAGAATGAGGAAAAAAATGATAAAAAAAGTTAAAAATGGTTAGTTTTGACATTTTTTAAACAAATCATTTTGTTTTGAAATGTCGATTTGAATTGACCCGAACAACCTTTTTTTAAAAAAAAAAAAAAAAAAAAAAAAGTTTTTCATTTTGGCAAATATAAAAAAATCAGTTTCAGTTCAAAACTAACCAATTTTTTTTTCCAGATTTTTCAGCTTGGCCACCACATCGAAAAATCAATTATTTGCTCAGTTCTACCTTCTACCATGAATATCCTACCTTCTGCTGGCCTAAACCCAGGGTGACTCAAGCCCTGTCCTTGAAAGCCTGTAAAATCTGCCTTCTCCTACAGAGTACATCTCAGTGCAGCATAGGGTGACCAGATGAGAGGGAGAAAATATCGGGACACATGCGGGGGGTGAGTGCTGCTGGCGGAGCAGTTGGTGGGGGGGAAGCCAAGTGCTGCTGGTGGAGCAGCAAGGGAAAAAATTAAAAAAAAAAATTAAAAAGTGAGTGCTGCTGGCGGAGCAGCGAGAGAGAGAGGGGAAAAAAAAGCCGAGTGCTGCCAGCGGAGCAGCGAGGGAAAAAAAATAAAAAAGGCGAGTGCTGCCAGCGGAATGAAATATCAGGACAAATTGCATCCTGACCAAAGATCAGTCGGGACGCGGGACAAACACCTAAATATCAGGATGGTCCTGATTTTATCGGGACATCTGGTCACCCTAGTGCAGCACTTCCTGAATGGGCTGTAATCAGAGCTAGTGACGAAATGATCCCCCCTCCTTTGTCCAATTCCCAAAACTCAACAAAAATAAAACAGAATAAAAAAAATCACACACATTTCCATTTAAAAAGCCATTTTTTCATTTAAAAAAAAAGTTAGTGCAAAATTTCCAACCAGCTCTAGTTGTACTGAACATGAAGCACTGCAGAGAAAGGCAGAGCATGCACACCAGCACTCGGCCCAGGCTGAGCACACATAAAGGGTCACTTCCCAGTACTCAAGACAGGGCAACCCTTACCTCCAAACTGCTTCTTCCAGTTGCAGGGGATCTTACACCTTTGGGTCTTCATAGTTTGCTTGCACTCGGCTCCAGTGCGAGTGCCCTCGCGGGTCCCTAGGCCACAGTCTCCACTGGTGGGTACACACACGCTCCACTGCCACTCCCCACAGTCAGACTTCTTCACTTTCTTCTCTGGATGGAGCCAAGGAAACCGAACCAAACCAAGAAAAGTGGTCAGTACCCCGCCCAAAAAAAAAAAGGCATTCTAAACAATCACACCAGGTAAACCAGTAAACGAGACTCTCATAACATAACTGCCTTAAATCGATCAAAACTAAAGTTCTCCTTACAAGGTGCTGCAGGTTGTAGGTTGACTGCCTTTCTAGAGGCTGACTTCGAAGTGACTGCAGACCAGGGTGGATTACTGAGGCCAGAAATTTCCCAGTGAGTGTGATGCCTCTGAGTCATTGCAGGCAGGATTTGCCTCTCCAGAAAAGGGAGTCTTCTAGAACAGTGGTTCTCAAACTTTTGTATTGGTGACCCCTTTCACATAGCAAGCCTTTTAGTGCGACCTCCCCCCTTATAAATTAAAAACACTTTTAAATATATTTAACACCATTAAAAATACTGGATGCAAAGCAGGGTTTGGTGTGGAAGCTGATGACTCATGACCCCCCCATGTAGTAACCTCATGACCCCCTGAGGAGACCCAACCCCCAGTTTGAGAACCCCTGTTCTAGAAGCTATCAGGGATCACTGATCTAGGTACATACACACACTCACAAAAGAGGACGTTCAGCTCCCTGCTGGTGGCATATCAACATATTCAGATTAAATAGCAAGTACCACATGGGCCAGGAGTGTATGCATTAATATGGTGTTTCAAGGGGGATTTGGTGTATTCAGTGTTGTTGTAGCCATGCTGGTTCCAAAATATTAGAGTGACAATGTGGGTGAGGTAATATCTTTTATTGGACCAACTTCTGTTAGTGAGAGATACAAGCTTTCCAGTTTACACAGAGCTCTTCTTCAGGTCTGGGAAATGTACTCAGTGGCTCAGCTAAATACAAGGTGGAGCAGATTGGGAACCAAAAAATCTTACTGCGTTATAGGTGAAACCGCATTATGTTGAACTTGCTTTGATCCACCGGAGTGCAGCAGCCCTGCCCCCCCACCCCCAGAGCGCTGCTTTACCGCGTTATATCCGAATTCGTGTTATATCGGGGTAGCGGTGTATTTAAAAGAACCATTCAGGATGAAGTGGCCAGTTAAAACCTCCCAAGTCAGAGGTGGGAAATGAGAGGCAATAAATAAAAATTAAAAAAAAAAACAAGCTGGGGAGAGTGGGGTTTAGTAGATTATAGATTGTTATAAAAGGTCATAAATCCAGCGTCTCTATTTAGTCCATAATTTTTAGTATCTAACAAGCTATGAATGTAAGCTCCCAGGCTCAACTTTTGAAGGTGTTGTGCAGGCTTCCTTTGTGGATGAGGACTGAGCGATTTGTGAAAAGTGTTCATCCACAATCAAAGGACAGGTAATGGGGTACAGGCCTTTTATCTTTGTTGTATAATATACTTCATGTCGGAACACACTCTGAATTTTGGAGGCAGAGACGTAAGCTAGCAGGGGAAGGATGTGTCAGTATATCTGAACATGGATACAAATTTCATTACTGATGGCTACCCTCCTACTTTTATAATGGCCAAAAACATATCCAAACATCTCCAAACATAGGTGTTCTAAAGGTCCAGTGCACAAGAGTGCTGGTAAGAAACTGGACTTCATTTCACGTCGCATGATCTTAGTCCGCCTAGAGAGATTAGCCCAACTGCCAACTCCAAGTATTAAAAAAATCATGAGTCAGGCCTCAAAATATCGTAAGATGTTTTAAATAATACATTTGAGCTCTTTTATTTGCCTTCCCGTTTTTGCACTTTTATGGTTCATATTTTCCAGTACTTCGCCATACCCACAATGGCTAGAAATGTACTATCTGTTTTGAAATGAAAACTCAGATACTGAAATATTCACAGGTCTCACGGCCATAGGGCTTAAAGAAAAATGCCAAAAATCATGACTCTCGTGATAAAAAGCATAAGAGTTGGAAACATCCAGGTTTGAAATCTAGGTCTGGGTTTTCCAGCTCAGGATTGTCTCTATTTAAAATAAGGACTGGGTCACTGCTGATCGAAAGCAGTCACACCAGATATGTGTTTGTCAGGTTCTAGGTGAAACAAAGTCTTAGTCCAATTCCTCATGGATGGGTTTCCATGTCACATAGGCGGGATCATTGTTGTTAGTATATTCAGAGTAGGTAAGGCATTCATGCGGTTTTAAACCAGACAGTCCTCTTTATGTGTGGCTTGTCCAAGTGTCCCTCATCCAGTACTGAGAAAAAACCAGACGGGATTTTATCCAGGATCAGACAGAGGATGCCATTTTGAATCGTGTGCCACTCTGCCCCTGCCAGAATGACCACACCCACCCACCATGTGTGCAAGGTCATGCCAGCGTGGGCAGGGTCACATCGGCAGGGGTGGGCCACGCCATTCCCAGAAGTGCCAGAATGTCTGGTGTTCTGGGAATGTGTGAGTGGTCACTCTAATTCAGAGAGGCCAACAAAAGAGCAAGGTGACTGAACCACACATTCAACCCTACTGGGAACCTCTCCAGTAGCCCAAGTGAGCTTGAGTCCAGGGCAGTGCTGAGGAAGGCTGTACTGGTGCTGCCATGCTATACCTGTCCCTTGATTAAAAAGAGAACTTCAGTCTCCACAGCTGTCAAACTGGCAGCTTTCACAGAAACTAATTTCTGTACTCCCATTTAAATGAAAACATGTCACTGCAGCAAATCCCCACTCTGTGTGTCAAAAAGTTAATGATTATCCTGAATTTCATAACAAAACTGAAAGCATTTGACATTCTTCTATCGGTGGAATCTACCTCAGGGAAAAGAGAGATTGAATTAAGTTCAGTCTTGGCATGCAACACCCCAGCCATTCTGTACTAGGAAATAATATGTAATACATAGACTTCCTAATGTACCTTAACCTAATGCCACTCTGTTCAGCTATTCCATTTCTGGGCACCACACACAGCTCTCTCAACGTACTATATTCCTGACCTGCAGCATCTCTGCTTTTCCAGTCCTGGTCCCTGCCCCAGTCCAACCACACACACAGTTCTCCCACTGTACTTCAGTCCAGCTTTGCAGTGACTCCTGCTATTCATTTTAGTTCTGGGTCCCCCACATTACAGAAATGTACCTCAGTCCTCGTATGCAGCACCCTGTTATTCCAGACTCAATCTCATACTCACAAATCGCCAGTGGATTTCAGACTTAATCTGCAATAATCCCTGCTTTCTAAATCGTGTATCTTCATGGACATTCCAGGCAATACACCTCAGTCTTGAGCTGTGGAATTCCTTGCTATTCTAGACCTACCCAGCTATACAGTTCTGCCAATGCACCTTAACAGCAATGTGCATTATCCCCTCCTAACACTGGCTCTTTCATGAGCACAGGGTCACTTTTGTCAAACAGTGCACAGGTTTACAATACGGACATATGTCCTCAGGCTAGGTGACAGAAATTCTGAAGCAAGGAAAAGGCTGACATAAAATAAGAGGCAAATCCAAAAATCCATTCCAGCTTGGCACCAAATCCAGGTTAGATTCTTTTTTTCTTTTTTCCATCTTTGTATCGAAAGGAAATGAATAATTCTGGGAATCTTCTCCCTAACTATCACTAAGGTCTTGTTCTGTTGGCAAATGTTTTTTTCAGTCATGGATGGATCTGTAACTCGGGTTTGTGCCAGCCGGGTTTGGACTCGGAGGTGGGCTGGAATGTCACACCTATCCAATGAAGAAGAAGCAAATGGTAGTCAAGAAACCCCCTCACATGTAACAGATTATTTTCTTTTAATTAGTTGAAGGGGAGAAACAAGTCCATGCATCCCACATGTAAAATACAGAGGAAAAAAAGTATGTGAAACATACTGATAAATACAATAAAGACATTTTGGCCTAAATCCTCAACTATATTTAGGCATCTAATTTAGACACCTAAATACCTTTGAGGATCTGGGGCTTAGACACTAGGAGCTTGATACTAACCCCACCGCAATCAATAGCAAAACTTTCATTGACTTCAGTAGTGCAAGATCTGGTCCTAGGCCTTCTCTGCTACCCTCCACTCCCATATCTACTGCACAATTGATTACATTGTACCTTACCTGGTTTTTCTTTTTTGCCAGCCTCAGTAGTGCCCATGGCTGCCAGAATGAAAATGAACGCCAAGACGGCGGCTGTGAACATTCGGCGCTGTTGTTGTTGCTGCTGCATTCTGAAAAAAAAAGAAGAAGTCTGGTCAAATTCGGGAAGGGTACATAGGGAAAGGTATGTCAGACTGCTTGAGAGAAAAACTCCAATCAAACATTCGAATGGAGGGGTACTACCAAATGGCTGCATTTCAGTGCAGCTATACTTAGGGACAAGAGGAGCTCAAACAGATAAAGCATAGGATTAACCGTTGGCCAAACGTGTACCGAGTTTTCCACTTCCTGCACAGAAGACAAAGTCTGTGAAATCTTCTTTATAGCTGAAATACCCTATTTACCATTTTCATCCCAAATCCACTGCATTCCCAATGCAGAACTTCTGTTTTACCATGTAGTGTAGATGCATATGCAGTGTAGTTGTAGCAGTGTCACTCCCAGGATATGAGAGAGACAAGGTGGGTGAGGTAACGTATTTTATTGGATTGACTTCTGTTGGTGAAAGAGACCTGAAGAAGAGCTCTGTGTGGCTCAAAAGCTTGTCTCTCTCACCAACAGAAGTTGGTCCAATAAAAGAGATTAGCTCACCCACCTTGTCTTTCAGAGATAATACAGTAATTATTTTATAATTGCACAAGTGGCAGAAATTTGGGAGAAATTATAGACTAATGATTAAAGTAGGACACAGAGTAAGGATTCCTGGATTCTCTTCTCAGATCTGTAACAGATTCATAATGCAACACTGAGCCACTTAACACGTGCCTCAATTTACCCATCTGTAAAAGGAGGACAATGCAACTTAACTGCTTAGCCAAGGTTCAAGAGGGTGTTTGAACATATAAATTATGTCAAAGTGCTTTAGGTTTCTTTGATGAAGATTATATAGATGAAAAGTGATATATGAATCATCATTGACTATACATTGTTAGAACTCCCAGGTCATACTTATACTTTTCCTTCTCCTCAAATGAATATCTATGTATAAAATGGGTTGAACTAACATGCCCAGAATGGGCAAACCACAAACAGGAAGTGTTTTCCCCTGGACTAGACCACACAACTAGCCATGCTAAGTGATGCTCAGCTCTGGACTTGAGGGGCAACATTCAAACGCAAATATGAATAAAAATGTATTTGCTCAGTGGTAAAATGTCACTTCCTAGCCACCCAGCTGAATCACTGCACAACAACCAGGACTGGTTGACTGTGCAGGTCTGATGTTCCAAACAAAGCTTCTGCAAAGCTTTTCAGGCAAGAGCCATTTCCTCTTTCACCCTGCCTTGCTGCATTTTGTGCTGCAGTTTAGGCATTTGCTGCCTAGGAGGAAGTGACTAGAAGGTCCAGCTACCAAGACAGCCTTAAAATCCAACGGATTTATATTACAAATAGAGTTGCATGAAATTTTGGGGACAAATAATTTATTCACTGAAAAATGCAGTTTCAGGTTGACTGAAACTATTCGTGAATTTGGGTTGAATTCAGCAAAATGCTTCAACTGGAAAAAATTGGGGGAAGGATTCCAAAAAGTCAAAATGTTTCATTTTGACATTTTCACAATGAAATGTTTTAGCTTTTTGTTTCAAAATGATACTGCATTTCAAAATGTAGTTGGATTTTTTTTAAGGGAGTAAAAAATACTGTTTCATTTCAGGTCAAACAAAATATTTCTTTCAACCCAAAATGTTTTTTTTTTCCATTTTGTTTCAGCAAGAAGAAACAAAAAATATTCTTTTAAGTCAACATGAAATGAAATTTGTTTTTTCCCAAAAAACTGAGTCAGGTAAATCATTTTTGTGATAAGGATAAAAAAAATTTGGTAGAAAACTGGGGTTTTGACTACAGGGAGGGATAGCTCAGTGGTTTAAGTATTGGTCTGCTAAACCCAGGGTTGTGAACTCACTCCTTGAGGGGGCCATTTAGGGATCTGGGGCAAAAATCTGTCTGGGGATTGGTCCTGCTTTGAGTAGGGGGTTAGACTAGGATGACCTCCTGAGGTCCCTTCTAACCCTCATATGCTTTAATTCTATACATGAACAATTTCATGGAAAGTATCTGCCTCCATGAACATTTTTGATTTTTCCATCTGAAAACTGACTCTTTTTAGTTTCAGAAGTTATCAGACAACATTTTTTAGGTTTTTGGGTTTGGAGGGGTTATTTTCTTTTAAATGAAACATCAGCATATTCCAAGGGAGACAAATTTTGATCTAGCAATGAAACAGTGATCTATTAGTGTCTTTCCAGTTCTTGATGGAGTGATGTCCCTAACACAAACACCAACAAGACAGGTGGCACTAATGGGTGCTCTTGATACCTTATGGCATTTTCAGCAGAGTAGCCAAGGAATAAATGGGCATGGAGGCTGAATTACTGCTTCGTAGTCCTTACAGTTCAAGACTGAGGCACATTAGTAGCGAGGCATGTAATATGTGGGGAACGCTCACACTGTGGCTGCCTGTGCGCAGTCTGTTGTCCAGATATATAGATAATTTCCCTCTCTGGGCTAACAATCTGGCAGCATTCACGGGTACTACTTTCATTTGGGGCCTTTCACCCGTAAAGACTCGCCCTGACTTCAGCGAGCACTGAATCCAGCCCTTAAAGTGTTTTTAAATTGAAGAATACAAATAGTGACCTGATTTTCTGGAGCCGTCCTATATTCCTACTGTAGAATTCTATAGGATAGGTCAAAACCCTATAGCAAGGCAATCATTCTCTATTCCGTTATATAGGTTGTTAGAGTAATCTCCATAGACTCAACCCTAAAGAACCCTAATGGTTTCATTTATATTACTGTAAATTCTTATGTTCCCCATTCCAAAAGACAACAATAAATAACAAACCATAGAAGAAGTTTACACTTGAGACAGGGGTCTCCAAGTAGTATCTGTAAGCTTCAGTTTAGAAGCTATATTATTTCTGGCAGTAAATATAGTAAAACAAAATATGGACAAACCAGAATGCATTTGAAATCTATTCAATAACCAAAGTCACATCAGGTGATTTATTTTTGCATATGTTTGGAGTCTGAAATTCTCTCTCTACAAACTGAAACCCCACAGAGGCTTGATGCAGAGGACGTACCTAGTATCTCAAGTCTGCCCATGACAGCACAGGACCAACTTGGATGTTTTTCCAAGCTGCTGAAGCAAAGTCTGAACCTGAGGGCATACATTTGCTTGTAGTAAAGGCTGGCAACCTGATACCGACAGTCCCTCCTCAATGGAATGCAACAGACCGGAATCATGTGCCATAATGCACAATGCTTTTCATTGCATCACACAAATATCTGTAATCTGATGTCATTGGTTGCAACTACAAAGTTACAGAAGCTCTGTTGTACTCTATAGACTGGCAGGGATAGTGCTACAAACAGGCTATTGGCATCACAGTATCCCCTGTCTGGAGGAGCTGGTAACAGATGTAAAAGTTTCTCAGGAGGGAAATCCCAAACCAGGCTGCAACCATCTGTTGTCAAAAGCACACATGGGTATTTTCATACTAACTCCTTCAATTTTCCTTGCAACTATTAAAGCTGTCTTGGGGGCAGGGGGTTGTTTCTTAAACAAAAAGGTGTGGGGGTTTTTGTAGTAAAAATGACTTATTTTGAAAATAAAATGTCTTGAAAAAATTGAGCTTTTTGTTTTTTTGCAAAAAAAAAAGTGACTTTTTATTTCGATACTTTGATGTTTCCAAAGAAAATTTTGATTTAAAAACATTGCCAAAAAATTTAGCAAATTAACCATTTTGACCTTGCAAAATAGAAAGAACTTTGATAGTTATGAAATTTTTCACACATTTTTTATTGTTTTTTTTTTATTTCAACCAACTCTCATAAATAGGGCTAAATGTGCTGAAGGAAAAGCTTTTTCTAGAACCCTGTGTGAAAGCAGGAACAGCACCCTCTGAATGATTGACAGCCACATTCACAACCAGTAGAAAGATGCAGACAAAATGGGAGAAAGAAAAAGACTTTGGGAAAAGGTGGTTTTAAGAGGGGACGAGATGAAGCAGTGAATGCATGAGAGAAACAGATAAAAGGAGAAAGCAGTTAGGACAGTGAGAAATGGTGAGAAATGGTGAGTTGGACTGAGATTGATAAAAGGAATAGAAAGCATAAGACAGAAAAATCACAGACACAGCTAAAAGACGAAGAAAGGAGTAAAATAAATTGAGAGGAGAAACAAATAACTAATTAGAGTTAATAAGAGCAAGAGAGTGCAGTGAAAACATGACGTGGATAATGAGAAGAGAGATGCAGCTTTGCTGAAGTTCATTGTAGCAAGTGGCTTCTCCTGAGGAAGATGAGGTACATAAATTACTGTGAAATAATGGTTCATTTCACAATCAACTCTGGTGGGGAGAGAAAAGTAAAAGCAAAACAGAAAAGTGAGTGGCAATCAGAAGATGGATCCCATTTCATGACTTCAGCTCCATATCAGGTGTCAGAAAATAAGAAAGCCGGCCAGAGATTCTGCAGTTTCTTAAAAGCCTTCTGGTTCTGGGTGCACCTCAGCCCCTCCAGCCACCTCCTTTACCAACTCCTGTTAGTCCCCAGCCCATTTTTACCATCACACTCGTCTCCCCTGGCTTTCTTCACCATCTTGGCACATTGCCACCTGTGATGGGCACAGCCCACACTAGTTCAAGCAGGGGAAGGGCTGATTCCCTGCAGTGGCCTGCTCTCCCCAAATGTGCTTGGCCTGCCAGTTAGAGGGAGTGTTTGCACCCAGGCTCATCAGAGCATATAGTTAAACAGGAAGAGTTAGCGTGGGGTTGGTCACAGGAACAGTATCCTGAGGAGGAGTGGCTTTATCTGACTGGAAAGAGAGAGAAAAGCAGAAAGGCTGTATAAGCACCCAAGGGACAAATGGGAAGCCAAAGGACTGAGGAAAGAACCTTGAGAAGAATAGGAGGAAGTGGTCAAGGCAAAAAGAACTGAAGGGGTTCAGTGCTTGGACCAGACACTCACTTAATTTTCAGGGTCAGAACTCCCTGGAGATGGTGGGCAAGAGCTGCTCTTCAATGCCACCATATCAAGATGGAAGCCTTACCCTCCCTAACCCCCCAAATAACTCCCATTTACCATTTCACTCACATCCCCCCACCCGTCCTCCCTTTACTTTCTCACTCCGTGTCCACGGGTCTTTATTGCTTGGAGACAATTCAGGATGTAAAGTGTGACATGGTGTCACCACAGAGGAGAACAAGTGCCATACTGCACCCCTTTAACAAGCATCGCAAGTGTGACCCCAGCAAGAATAGCATGTGCAAAGGAAGGATATTGGACAAATCTGTTTATGCATCCCCTGGTACTCACCCTTCCTGTGGTATCGGTTCTATCTTGTGAGACAATCCTGCAATTCTGAAACATTGATTTATGACACAGTGGTCTCCAACTTCTTCAGTCCAAGAGTTGAACAGAGGTCAAGGGGTCATAATCAATATTTTGGTGCAGATTCTCTGTCTTGTTTTGCTCAGGTGGCATACAGGGAGGGGAAACCATACATAAGTCCCCTGAGGGAGGTTGCCCCTGATGTGAGGGAGACCCTACCAGGGCTGGATTTAGGGGCAAGCCACTGTTTGGGGTGCCAGGCTTGGGGGGTGCTGGGCTTGGGGTGCTGTAAGGTATTCAAAAGTTTAACAAATGGAGTAGGGGCACCAAAGACGTTCCTGACCTGGGGCACCTTTGGTCTAGGGCTGGCCCTGGTCCCTAGCATGCATATAGAGTCATTATAATCAGCTCCTACACCTCCATCCCACTACCCTTGATGCAGGGACATGTCAAGAGCAGGGAAGGGGAATGGCTAGAGAGTGCTATGTTACAGCTTTCCACACCCAGTCTATAGTCCTTCAAGGACCACTGCCAGCTGGCGCAAGTCAAAGCAGCCTCAGGTTGCTCTAACCTGCACTAAAGTAGAGATTCAGGGAGCTTTAAACTGTGGTTGATTTTCAATTGCTCTTTTTTCCCCTTCCCTCCCCCGGCAACCACACACACCTCTCCTGGGCTGTTGTGGGTGGACGTGTGCGGGGAAGGGGAACTATCCTTTGCTAGGCACTAGTCCCCTAGGCTCTGACAGAGCCAGTTGAGCTCCTGTCCTACTCTTCCTTGGGCTCTCACAGCCTTGCAGATAAGAGGCAATGGAGCAGCTAGAACTACTCACCTATGATGCAGCAGGCAATCACCAGGGGAGCTGCTGAGCAGCTGACAGCTGCTGCCCAGAGCTCACACTAGAACAGCTTCTGGGTCTGCAGGGGAATGGTGGGAGCCAGTGCCCCCTAGTGACAATGCTGATTCAAACACTTCTATTTTAAAATCCAAGGTTGCAGCTTAGGGAACACACTTGCAATTTGCAATCAAATACACATTTGCTTCTTACTGCAATCACCTTGGAGGGCCACAATTTAGAGACCTGAGGCCAACTGGCTGAACAATGCTGATATAAACTGAACAAGGGAACTGAGAACTACATGACAAGGAGAACCTAGGAAAAATGTGATTAATATGAAAAGAAAGAAAAGAAAAGATCAAATTTCCTTAAATAATGCCCAATTAACATGCCCAATCTGGCTTTGTTCAAGTAAATAAACCAGAGTAATTAGTTTAGTTGTGGATCACAGTTCTCCTTGCCTATGATATTTGCATAGTTGATTGCATGTTTGCCTTCAGAATCAAGCTAAAGCATGTAGATATGCAGCAGACATTAACACTTCCAGTTCCTTGGGCATAATTCATAGTTTGGGTTGATAATAGGGGTCCATGATTGCATGCATTCTACCATTCAATGTACATCATACTTTGGGCTGACATAAAACTCAAAACTATAGCTAGTTGAACAATTTTCAACAGAACAATTTTCCAGCAGAAAACACTGTTTCATCAAAATTGAAATGTTTTGAGGGAATGGATTGAGTTCAACAATGTTTTCAATGGAAAATTTTCAAAACACTTCATTTCAATAAGGTTGGAATATTTTGTTTTGAACTAGTTCAATAAAAACTTGAAACTGCATTTCCTTATCATTGGGTGCATTGCCTTATGAGAGTTCTGGTTTGGGCCTCTATTGTTTCTGTGGGCTCCCTGGAGGACTGCATCTCCCACATGCATTGCCAGACTCAGTGGACAAAACTGCATGTGGATTCAACGGCTGGACTACATTCCCCATGATACATGCGAAGTCCTGACTCCCCTGATGCACATATATCAACCAACATATAGGCCAGCAGGAAATAGCTAAGAAATTGCAGTTCATGTTCTATATCAAGTGGACCTGCTTTCTCCTGCCCAGCAGTTCACAAGCCTGAGGAGATGGGGCTCCATCAATTTGTGGCATTCTCCTGCCTAGTCCGATTTTCCATTCATTCATATCAATGTCACCGTTTTTCCTCTTTCCCATTCCCTGGAAGGCATCATCAGCTCTAACCATATTACGTTGTCTGTCTATGTTGCTGGAAATAAATATTAACTTTCTAGTGGGGCGGATGATTCTCAAAGTGACCCTGAACTAGAGTTGGTCACACCAGGGAAAAAATCATGAAAAGTTTTTCACTTTCAAAGTTGTTCCATTTTGTGAGCTCAAAATAGATGCATTTTTGTTTATTTTTCAAAAATGTTCATGAAATTGTTCATTTGATTTTTTAAATAAAAAATAGCTATTGAAACCAAGTACTGAAAATTTTATTTAACAAAATACTCATTTAATGAAAAATTCGGTTTTCAATTAATGAAAAAAATTGTTAGAAACAAATCTAACAAAGACTTTCCTGAGAAACAAAAATTCTGAAAAAGTCAACTTTTTTTAATGAAAATGTTCATTTTTTAAAGGAAAACTTTTCATCCAGAAAATTCAACCAGCTTTACTGTAAATAAAATGAAAGTTGTAATAAGCAATTGCCCTTTGCTATTCTCAGTGGGGCATTTTTATTTGAAACATTTGCTTACTACTGTATGTTTTTCCCTTATACACATATCAGCTCTCTCTCTCTCTCTCTCTCTCTCACACACACACACACACACACACACACACTCTCTCTCTCTCTTACTAACACAGGGTACAAAATACTGTGCAAATACAAGACGAAGGAACAATGGCTGAAGAACCATTAAAATGAGAGTCTAAATCAGTGGTGGGCAACCTGCGGCCCGTCAGGGTAATCCACTGGCGGGCTGTGAGACACTGTGAGGCATGGCCGCCCCCAGCTCCCAGTGGCCACGCTTCGCCGTTCACAGCCAATGGGAGCTGCAGGAAGCAGGAGCCAGCACGTTCCTGCAGCCTGCACCACTTCCCGCAGCTCCCAATGGCCGGGAACGGTGAACTGCGGCCACTAGGAGCGCCTGGCAGCTATGCCTGCGAACGGTCAATGTAAACACTGTCTCATGGCCCACCAGCGGATTACCCTGACGGGCCGCATTTGGCCCGTGGGCCGCAGGTTGCTCACCACTAGTCTAAATAGATGCAGGTCCAAATTTCCAAAAATGACTAGATATTTTAGGTGTCTCCATTTCTGTCTTTAATTTAAGACATCTCAAAGAGGGCTCATTTTCAGGGAGCTTTGAAGACCCCACATTGGACAATCAGGCCTTTTTGGGGTCAGAGTCAGGGGAGGGGGAGGGGCGGGCGCAGGATCTGCAACAACAGAAGTATTGAAGTATTCAACTGTCATAGTTGTACAGGGGGAAAAGTGTCCACAATACCTGGCCACACAATGGTTGGCTCAGCTCAAGCCGGTGTCATCAGTCCCTGGCTTTTATGATAACCATGCTGTCCGTATAAGAGTAGTCCCCCTTCCTGCTGACCTATATTAAACATAGCATGGGTACAGAGGCTGATAGTCATCTGCAGAGCCAAGACCAGTGCATAGAGGCCTAAATTTCTATAATTTGTGTTCAAAATCAATTTCCTGGGGGCAGAGTGAGGTCAATTATATTGTTCGAGTGATTTCCTTTGGCAGAGTCCCATCACATACACACACACATATCCTCCCATCTCTATCTACCTTGAGGTGGTGGTCAGAGTGGCCCATGCTGGTGGCTATCAAGCAGTGACTAATGCTGACCTCTGCACAGAGGTGAAAGTAAGCTGGTACGGTCTGGTACAGCGTACTGGCAAGAGCTGGTGCGCCGTGCCGGACCGACCAGCTTCCCCAGGCTGGTGATTTAAAGGGCCTGGGGCTCCCTGCAGCAGAAGGAGCCCAGGGCCCTTGAAAACACCTCCTGAGCCACTGCTGGAGCCCTAGGGTAGCGGTGGCAGGGCTCCAGCAGTGATTTAAAGGGCCTGGGGCTCCTGCCGCTGCGGGGAGCCCCAGCCCTTTAAAGCACCACCCGAGCCCTGCCGCCGCTACCCCGGGGCTCTGGCAGCAGGGCTTGGGCGGTGCTTTAAACATTTAATCACCAACAGATCCCTGCTGCCACTACTGCCGGAGCCCCGGGCCCTTTAAATCGCTGCCTGAGCCCGGCTGCCAGAGCCCTGGCGTAGCAGCGACAGGGCTCTGTTGGCGATTTAAAGAGCCCGGAGTTCCACTGCGGTAGCGGCGGCCAGAGCCCTGGGCCCTTTAAATCGCCCCTGAGCCCTGGGGCTCTTAGCCACCTCTGCAGCTGGTAGCTCCAGGGGTGATTTAAAGACCCTGGGGCTCCCAGCCACAGCCAGAGCTCCGGGGCCTTTAAAGGTCCCACCTCTTCTGGTTGAGGCCACGCCCTTGCTCAGGACTCCAGTGTACCAGTAAGTCCTTTAACTTACTTTCTCCCCTGCCTCTGCATCTGTTTGGGGCCCTACAAAACCAAGGCTGCTATTTTAGTTCATTTTTCTGTGCCTCTGGCTTCTTCATTTAATGTCCGGTGTGAGCCATTTCTGCTACAGTGATTTTGCTCCTGTCCTCCTCCACACCACCACAATAAGCACAGTTGTTGTAAATATAAACATTTAATAATAATCTATGTTAGGTTTCTTTGTGCAGCCATTTTAAAGGGTATTAAATACAAAACTAAGAGTGATGGATCTGACTCGAGCCCAGAGAGTCCAGAAAATTCCCTGGAGAGAATACAAAGGTAGCTGCCTTAAATTTCTGCATTTTCCTATTTCAGTGAGATCAAATCAGAGCCCTTGGGTCTGATTCACCTTTACTGCACACCACCTTTACATTGTGTCACTCTCCCTGATAGTCCACTTCTCCCACAATCACTTCATGCCAGCTCTTATGAATGGCACGAACTTTCCCCAAAATTGGTAAGCCCATTTACCTTATCTTCCTTAATACTCACGTTGGTTGTGATGTCTTCAGAGCACAGCCATGTGGTAATGGCTAGGCAGGGCAAGCTACCCTGTAGACACAGCTAGCCTGCATGATAAGATGCTCCTGGTATCGTTACCACCTATTCCTGCTCTCCCACCCCTATCCACTGGTTTGTTTCATCCTCCTGTTCTGTCTGGTCACTAATTGCCTTTGTAAACTCTTTAGGGCAGAGACTGTCTCTTGACTTCATGCTTGTACAACACCTAGCACAATGGTGCCCACATCCCTGACTGGGGCAACTTGGCATGACTGTAACATAAATCATTAATAACCACAATAACATGGAGCCAAAGTCAGTTCTAGTGTAGGGGGTGCAGCGGCCACTGACTTTGTACCTCCTTTTTCCAGGAAGGGAGCGAAGAACAGGTAGAGAAGCACAGCTCCCTTCATCAGCTAAAAGCAGCAAGTCCATAAATCCCCCTCCTCCTCGACTGGTGGAGGGAAAGCTCCCTTTTCTCTTCCTATTTACTTTAAGCACAGTCCATATTAACTCATTGTACTGCAGGCATTGTCAGTAAAACAGAGTGTTTCTTTCCCATATCATAAATCATTACAGTCCTAGCAACAATAACCACCCTGTTACGATGCACTGACAATGGTCTGAGCAACCCTCTCTGATGGTACTTTTGTTGTGACATGAAGAGCTGAGACTGAGATTCTCTGCCTCATTCAGTTTCTGTGTAAGTCTCTCCTTCTGCACCAATGGGAATTTTTTAACTGGGTGACCTCAGACAAGTGATTTCACCCTTCAGCGCCTCAGTTTCTCCATTTGTGAAATGTGGCTAATGATACTTGCCTCCTTTGCAAAGTGCTGTGAGACTAGTGATGAAGAGTGCCGTAAGGCTATGTGTTATTATCCCAAATTAGCCACTGAAAAACTATTTGATTGTAATAATTTTTGCATGATATTCTTGAGTTTTATTTAACCTTGTAATGAATTAGATCCCAATCCAGCATCTTGCACTACTTATGTAGGCCCCTGTGCCCATGAAGGACCCTACTGACTCAGGCAGGGCCCCACTGGACACAGGGATCTTCCCAGATGCAGACAGTTGCAATACTCTGCACCCAATTACCAGTCGTTCAAGTTATCAAGTCATCTGGGCAAAGCTATATTAAACAATAGCTTCCTCCAATCTGTGTCAGCCTCCACACATTTCTGCTCTTCAATTTTTGTTATATCTTTGAATTTACTGTGCTTGAACTGACTGAGGTACTTGAATTAGGGTTGCCAATCCTCCTGGTTTGGCCGTGAGTCTCCCGGAATCAGGTTTGATCTCCCAGAGGCTACTGAAGCCAAACCAGGAAGTTTTAGGCCACTAAAAGTCTGGCAGCACAGCAGGGCTAAGGCAGGCTCCCTACTCGCCCTTGCTCCGCACTGCTTCCGGAGGCGGCCGGCATGTCCGGCAATGGCTCCTAGGAGGAGGCATGGCTAGGGGGGTTTCTGCACGCTGCCCCACCCAAAGCACTGACTCTGCAGCTCCCATTGGCCGGGAATGGGGAACCACGGCCAATGGGAGCTGCAGGGGTGGCGCTTGCAGGGAGGGGCAGCGCGCAGAGCCACCTGGCTGTCCATAAGTCTAGGAGCTGCTGTTGGACATGCCGCCACTTCCAGGAGCTGCCTGAGGTAAACACCACCTCGCTGGAGCCTGCACCCCGAACCCCCTCCCACACCCCAATGCCCTGCCCAGCCCTGAGCCCCCTCCTGTACCCAAACTCCCTCCCAGAGCCTGGACCCCAAACCCCTTCTGCACCCGAGCCCCCTCCTGGAGTCCGCATACTGAACCCCCTCTCTCACCCCAACCCCTTGCACCAGGCTCAGCCTGGAGCTCCCTCCCACACTTCAAACCCCTCAGCCCCATGCCCCAACCCAGAGTCCACACCCCATCCCGCACCCCAACCCCCTGCCCCAGTCTGGTGAAAGTGAGTGAGGGTGGGGGAGAGTGAGCAACAGAGCAGGGGCGGGGCCTCAGAAAAGGGGCATGGCATGAATGTAGTCTTGGAGAAGGGGCGGAGCAAGGGTGTTTAGGTTTGTGTGATTAGCCAGTTGGCAACCCAACCTGAATGGTGTACAAAAAAGTGTTATTTAGCCTTTCCCACAATACAAAAAAAAAACAAAAACAGGGATCACCCAATGAAATTAATAGGAAGCAGGTTTAATACAAACAAGTGGAAGTACTTTGGACTGCACAATTAACCTTGTGGAACTCATTGCCATGGGATGTTGAGATGATCAAAAAAAAGAACCAAGTAAATTCATGGAGGATAGGTCCACCAATGGCTATCTGCCAAGATGGTCAGAAATGCAACTTCATGCTCAGGGTAACTCCGAACCTCTAGACTACCACAAGCTGGGAAGAGAAGACAGAGGTGGATCACTCCAACTGCCCTCTTCTGAATACTCCCCCGAAGCTTCTGGTACTGGCCACTGTTGGAAAATAGAACACTGGGTGAGATGGACCTACTATGGCAATTCTTATATTCTCATGACTCTCAGTTCTGGATATTTATTTTTTTCTTAAGCTTTTCAAAATACTTTATACTCCTAAGGAAATTTGGTTCTAATTTTAATCTCTTTTGCTCATTAGACCTCCCCAGCTCCTCTCTACCCTGCCCTCTCACTAGCTCCAAAGAATATGCAATGCCGTCGGAAAATTATTTAAACTGAAAACCTGTGACCTTTCACCTATGCCCTCTATTAATTTTTGTGAAGGCATGTGAACCCTGCCTATTTTTTCCAGGAAATTGCTTCCTTGCTTCAACTATAAATAAAAAGCGCAGGGTAGCTGTGTAGAAATGAAAGAGAAAATTAATTCAACCAAAACAGAATGTACTGTGCAAATGAGTTTTGTTTTTCAACCACCATGTGATTTTCATGTGTGAATAGGTTTAGGTTTTAAATCATTTTCTGTAAGAGGAATTAGTGAAAAAGGAACAGGACTTAGACAAGAGGACGTCTCCCACTTGCAAATCAGGAAGCAATGGCAACGCTGTGGGACATGTTCTGTCTGCTATAATGCTAAGAAGGCAGTTGAGTGGTGTGTGCCGCATCAACAAGAGCCAAAGAAAGGCATGTTAACGACAGACATTGGGATGGGCTCACTACTCTGAGCCACTCTCTCCCTTTATTTCCTTGACCACAAAATTATTTCAAAATAAAGTTCTCAAACATGAAAAACTTAATAGCCAAAGTCCTTCCTCCTAAGGTTTCCTGTGGGGGGGATGAGGGCTTCCATCCCTCTTGCACAACCTGCAAAGATGACACCCTTCCCTCCTCCCCCACCCAACAATGAGAACAGGAAGCCTTTGGAGCTGTTCTTCCCTCCCCAAGGTGTGCCTTGATTGGTTTGGTAATTATTGCACCTAGGGTTGCAAGGCATCTGGTATTCAACCTGAACGCCTAGTCAAAAATGTTAAAAGTCCATTCGGTGGTGCAGCAGAGCTCAGGCAGGCTACCTGCCTGCCCTGGATCCATGCAGCTCCCGGAAGCAGCAGGTATGTCCCTGCGGCCCCGCAGTGAGGCTCTGTGTGTCGGCTCCGCAGCTTCCATTGGCTGGGAACCATGGCCAACTGGAGCTGCAGGCGCAGCACCTGCAGGCAAGGGTAGCACACAGAGCCCCCTGACTACCCCTGAACCTAGGGTCCACAGGGACATACCAGCCACTTCCAGGAGCCACCTGAGGGAAGCGCTGCCCAGAGCCCCCCACACCCCAAACCCCTACACCAGCCCTAATCCCCCTCCCAGAGCCCGCATCCCACACCCCCTCCACACCCCAACCCCTTGTCCTAGCCCTGAGCCCCCTTCTGCACCCAATTTCCCTCCCAGAGCTGGCACCCCACACCCCCCCACACACACACCAAACCCTTTGGCCCCAGGCCAGTGCCCCCATGCACCTCAAACCCCTCATCCCTGGCCCCACACCAGAGCCCACACCCCCAGCTGGAGCCCTCATGCCCCCTGCGCCCCTACCCCCTGCCCCATCCCAGAGCCCCCTCCTGCACCCTGAACCCAGCACCCCCCAGCCTAGAGCCCCATCCTGCACCCCAAACCCCTTATCCCTGGCCCCACCCCAGAGCCCACACCCCCACCAGAGCCCTCACCCCCTCCACACCCCAACC
Organism: Mauremys mutica; assembly: GCF_020497125.1. NCBI lineage: Eukaryota > Metazoa > Chordata > Testudines > Geoemydidae > Mauremys > Mauremys mutica. Next base: position 105,973,703 of record NC_059072.1, on the reverse strand, counting down.
CCCTGTTCCAGCCTGGAGCCCCCTCCCACACCCTGAACCCCTAATTTCTGGTCCCACCCTGGAGCCCGCACCCCCAGCCAGAGCCCTCACCCCCTTCCGCACCCCAACCCACTGCCCCAGCCTGGTGAAAATGAGTGAGTGAGCGAGGGTGAGGGTGCAACAGAGGAAGGGGGATGGAGTGAGTGGGGGCGGGGCCTCGAGAAGGGGTGAGACGAGGGTGTTCAGTTTTTCTACAGTCGGAAAGCTGGCAACCCTAATTGTCCCACAATGCTCCTGCTCCTGGGCCTGCAAAGAAATGGTAACCTTGTTTCCCTGAAGACACCAGCCCTCCCTGAGACCATTTCCCCTTTCCCAGCAGCTGCCTCTGTCACTTCCTAAGGTCCATTTGCTCCAGAACCATCTCCCTGAAAGGGCCAGGCTATCCGATTATATGCATGATAGCAATACTCCCGCCACATAAAACATACCTGCCATTCCCTTCTGCCAGTTTTCTCTTCCCCCACAAGGGGGTGGGTGGGTGTGTGTGTGTGTGTGTGTGTGTGTGTGTGTGTGTGTGTATTTTAATCACTCATCAATTTTCTGTTACTTTACCCTCTGTTGAAATATGCTTGAACAATATTTTTTAAAACCTTGTTAGCTGAAATATCCTGTGTAGTTTGATGTTCACTGTCTCCCCTCGCTCTTCTAATTATCCTTCGAAGTTTAATAAAAGCCTCATCTTGTCTAATCCCACATGATTCTTCCCCTCCCTCTGGGGTTCCTGGATCCTTATATAAATAGACATCATTTCTGGATGGAATCTCGTAATGAGTCTGTCAGCATCTTATGGCTGCTTGAAGTCACAGAGTTCTCTCACAATGCCTAAACAACTTAATCATTGAAAAAACAAACTCCAAAGCAGTGGAGACTTAGCGTGAGACCTGTATCCCTTCTGAAGACACCTGCCCGCCCTAGAGTGCTTGCATCTTCCTTTTATGCTCTAACTTCTTTAGGGGGAAAGAATAAAAGTATTGTGCTTCTTAAAAAGGAGGTTTGATCTTAGTACTAGTAAAATTCAGCCATCTCACTAGGTGGTAAGTCAATGCAGTGTTAGCCAGGAGAGTGAAAATTCACTGATTAATAAACAAAGCAGTGCGAAATTTGCCATGCGAAAGCTGCAATATTTGTGAATGTGAGGGCAGAGCTAAAATTCATGGTAATTTCGAGAGTTCTGTGGAGGTTGTTTAGCAAAATATATTCTCAATGCCAATATTTTTGTGAACTTTTCATTAGTTTAATTATAAATTTTTAGTAAGATTTTGTGCATGAAGGGTGAAAGTTCCATTGAAGTCAATAGCAAGACTCCCACTGACTTCAATGGAGCCAAGATTTCACTCTCAGTGTCATTTTAACTTTCACCAATGAAAGCAGCTTCCTGAGCTGGGCAAAAATCAAACTGGGAATACTGAGGAAGACAAAAGGGCAGCTTTTTATCTGCAGAAAACATTTTCATAGAAAATGGAAGAAAAAAGATGTGAGGCAAAACCACAGAACTGTTTCCTTCCTGGTGCCCAGCTTAAAGGGGCCTGATTTTCAGAGGGTGAATGCACAGCACTTTCTGACAATCAGGCCCCGCACCCAGTATTCTCTAGTCACTTAAAAAAAAATCTTGGCCATGATTCCTGCATCAGTTTTGCCAGCCAAGTATGGTGGCTGGAATGCTCAGGATATCTATCTGTGCGACAGGGGAAATACTGGCACAAATGGGGTGCCATAACTATGCCAACGTGACCCTGTAGTGTAGTGCAGTCTACAGTGACGGAAGAAGGTTTGCTGCTGCTGCTATAGGAACAGCACCTTCCCAAGCAATGGTAGCTAGGTTGATGATGGAAGCATTCTTCTGTTGACCAAGATTTACACTGGGGTTAAGTCAGCACAGCTACAGAGCTCAGGGGTGTGGATTTTTCACACCCCTGAACATTGTCGCTATATCAGCCTCTGCTGGAATGGCAGTAGGTGTAAAAGGAACTAAGGGTGTATCTTGACAGCATTGTTAGCTAAAGATGTAAATCCAGTGTTACTCATAACCTGACTCCCACCCTGCTCCCAACAAATATCTAAATGGGGCTTTACACTGGCTCATGAGGTGGGTGTGTTGGAACTTGAGTACTGTCAAAGCTCAATTTGGTAACGCAGTGAGGACTCATCTTGAGAAGCAGGCATTGAGCAAACAATTAAAAAAATATCAGATCACTCTGAAAAAATAGTATGACATTATAACATTTGTCAGTTTATTTGACCCACTCTACTTAGAAGTGGGAGTGAAGCAAGAAGGGAACTGAACACAATGTATTGTTCCATCGTCTAGGTTTGAGGGTGCTTGCTCTGGGATTGGTCCAATCCAGGTGTGTGGTGGGGGGAGGGAAAAATAAAGCTAAGTGCAACCAAGCTAGGATCAAAAGTGGGTGTAATGAATCCCTTCTCCACCTGTGGGCCAGTATTTTTGAAAGTGAGCAATGTTTTACTTAAGCCACTTCCCTAGTGAGCCACAATCCCCTCAGGATGTTCCCTTCATCCTATCCAGGAAAAAAACAAACAGCTGGAAATCTTCTCAATGCTTCATGGGGTACCTTGCATTCTTATCAAGTATAGGAAAATTACAAAAACAAAGCTTTCTCATCTCCTCATCCTCAATCCATTAAAAATGCAGTAGATCCTGTTTCAAATCCAAATGGTAAGGTCCTCACACACTCTGGACCTAAATTCTTTGGCAAGGTCCCTGGCTTTCTGTGGCATTCTGGTGAATATACTGGAAATTCTGTGGCAGCATGAGATAGAAGTCTAAATGGAGGGGTTTATACTGAATTAAATATGAACTCATGTGAAAGCAAAGGAAGTTAGGCACCTAAATACCTTTCAGGATCTGGGCCTTTCAATCTAATGGCATGGCAGATATTGTTGGGAGGAAGCTGGAGGTTTTGGCACCTGGTTAAAGGAGAATTAAACTTGTGGCACCCTGGGATTGTTTAGTAAACATCATAGCAGCATATTTCTTCAAAAAGGATGGCAGAGAAATAGTTAACAACTTTGGCATTTACACGGTCATCCTTAGGTTTCAGAGTTAATTACTTATAAAGATTAATAGGGCAATTCACAGATTTTTTTCCCCCCAGGTTGTCTAAAGACTCAGGAAGTGAAAATATAAGTTTACACCTGATTAATTTTTTCAATGTAATCTTTACAGTCCTAGGGGCTAAAAGCAATCATTTTAATGAAAGCTCAGACTCTGGAGCAAAATTATGTGGCAAGGGGTGAATTCTGGGACATATTACATGGCCATGGAATTGCAAAATAAATATACAAGGCCCTAGAAATAGAGGTTTCTGTTCAGGGTAAAGGAAGCTTGCATTCTCTGCCCACAGACATGGAGTGGGAACAGCTCTAAAAGTAATTAAACTCTCAGTGGGAAAGTAATTTTGATTCCAGGTGATTCCTATTCAAAGGAGATTCCTGTTAATGTAGAAGTTCTGTTTTAAAAGCATTTCCAATACTACATATTGAAATATAGAACTCCAGCATAAAAACAGTATAGTACAGCTCACTGCAATTCATTGGTGACCTACTAGTTGTTTGTTTTTCCCCAAGAGGATCCTTCAAACCTCTCTCTGAGCCTCTCCTTTTCCTAGCCTCAGGGCCTCACATCACAGTGACCAGGTTCTGTTGAAAGAATGCTGAACTAAGCTCCTTTTGGAACCTTGAAACACCTCTCTCTTGTATCACAGTACAGACTGGCCTCAGTCTTGAAGCGGGGGCAAGAGAGGAACACCCTACTTCCACAGCACTTCCAGTTCCTACCATCTTGGGAGTAGGAGGTTGGAATTGAGTCTCTGTGCTTTCTCCTTGTATAGTGCTCTGAGACTGCTGGGCTGGGCTGACCTTCCCTAGTGTTTGAGAATCACAACGTTTCCTGTGAGCTGCACCATCTGCATTTGCTGTTTAGAATCAGGACACACCCCATCTATGGATATGCCTAATTTAGAGATACTCCTTTAATAACATGCAGATTTACAGAGACCTGGACATTCTAGTGAAAGAACTGTGTATGAACATGCTGGTTTTAGATCCTCTAGCTCTACCACATGACCTAAAATACTCCCATGTTTCAGGCTGTGTTTCCAAATCAGAAATGTAGGCCCTGAGCTGGTGTAAATAGGTGAAGTTCTAGTGACCCCAGTGGAGATATAACTTCCACCAGTTGAGGGAGCTGTCACATCACTGAACAGGTGGTATAGTTAGAACCACCATCTCTCCTCCTCCTGTTCTGCTGCTCCACTATTAGGTGCAGAAATTCAGCACTGTATTCCCATATGAAGAAATTGGCAAGGAGAGAATGTGTGCTCTTGGCAAAGCCTTACCCTGGGGTTATGCCAATAAACAATCGTTTTCTAGCTGCCACAAGCATTCCATTATTTCTGCTGGGCCATTCAGGCCACTCAAGTTCAGACTCTGTCAGTCCTTCCTTAATAAACCCCTATTATCAGGGGCTTAGACCTCAGCGGTTAGAATTCCTGCTCAGCCGAGACTTGGCACTCACGGTTTCAGCCCAAATGTTCTTTTGGGGTGGGGAATTAAAACACACTGCAGCAGAGCCAAGACAATGGAAGTTTGTTGCCTCCAACTTATATTTGCACTTTGAAATAGCTAAAAACGTGAATTTTTAAGTTTGTTTTTTATAAAAAATGTTTGGAGACTGGTTATTGTAGAAAAGAATCAAGTGAGTGAGTGAGTAGCTGACTATGCAGATCCATTTCATTTTCTCATGCATTTTTAATCACATGCTTTTGGGGACAGATTTTCAAGAGCCCTCTGCACGCAGCAATTCCCCTTCTGACATGTACAATGCAGAGACACAACGCCTCAGCTGCTGTAACTATGCAGCTCTACTGACTTCATGACCATGACATACTATCTCAATCCAATGGATCTATGATGTACATGTGCTTTATTCCTTCATCCCAATCCTTCAGAGACTTTACAGGTCATATGGAGTAGCATACTATTCAGGGACACACTGACATATAATTGTGAGCAGCCCTGGCCTTAGAATTTTTGGTGCTCTAAATAAGCCTATGTTACTATTAGGGATGGCTTACCTGGTCTGTCAGGAATAAGAGCTTGCCCAATCTACACTCAATTCCTGATCTCAAATCAACCCTAACTTTAAAAGGAAAAAAAAGAGGATATATCCCCATTCCACTCAGTTCCCCTATACATGCAGATAAAGCTGCAGGGCCCAACAATTCTGGCTGCCTCCCTCTTGGCCATAGTCTTTATTCTCCTCTGTTAAACTATATATAGACAGCTGTACCTGTGCAACGGCATCATAAAATGGGTGTTAAACCATAGAACCAGTGAACAGCATCCACACTACTATTCTGCAGTGATTTGGTCCTTATGCTATTGTAGTTACACCGGCTGGCTCTGTAAGCCAAGGTGCAAATGTCAAACAGGGCAAGTCTAATCCAAAAAGGGGCAGAGTTAGCAAAAATTGACACTGCATTTATTCGCCAGTTGGGTGCCTTGGTGTAAAAAATGGCTGGTGTAAACTAAAGCACCCAGGAGGCCACAGAGGGAACCCACGCCATAAGAACATCCAGCAAGGGTATCCTCCATCTCTACCTCTCTGGTGATGACTGCTGATGGGACCTGTCCCTTTCCATGCTCCCCTTCCCTACTGCCTTTTTGGTTCAGGATTATTGACTGGCATGTAGACCATGACAAATGTGATGTTTGCATTGCATAGGATAGGGAGTCGGATTTACAGAACACTATGGCATAGGTGTAATGTATGGAAATCACCAAGGATTTGTGTAGATAGGATTTGTGGGAGAGAGAAAAAAAATGGGCAAAAGAGCTGAGATTTATTGGCTGATAAAATGAGGCCCTTTCTCATTGCTTGTTGGCAGTGAGTAGTTGTCACTTTGCGAGTTAATACTGCACTGATGTATGTTTGGGAAAACCTTGCCGAGGCAGCGGCCTGGGAGTCAGAGCTTTTTCAGAGAGGCTCTTTCCCTCTGTAAGAGTTATTTGGTATTTGTCTCAGGAACTGTTTGTATCTCTTTCCACATAAAGCCAACCAACACCCTTTTTACTTGTGTGCAATTCTCTAAATTCCCTGAACAGTAGTGACAGCAGCATCAGTCTAGAGAATATACTAACTACCACCATGAACTGTTGCTGCAATGACAAAGGGAATGAACACAAGGGAACAGGAGCATGTCTGAAAGGCCCACACCATTGTCTCCTTTCATTCCCCTGAGGAACTCAGGTCTGTTTTGAAAAGTACTGGAGAATCATGCTGTAATTTACTCAATTGTACTAGAATTACCTGTGGAACTGCAGCTGTGATAGCAGGAAGATAGGAGACTTAAAAGACTCAGTCAGAGAAGTCTTTGAGGTTTTAGTTGCTTACATCAAACTGGATCTCCAGACCCTCTGAGGTCAACATACTAAGTCCTATGCCCCTCATAAGGGTAGATGGTTGAACATATTTGAAGTTGGGAATGGCTCCATCCCCTTAATGCACCCTGCAACCTATTGTTTCAAATTCTATCATGGGGATTTCATAGGCAAAATCTTAGATAGATGTCATGAAACAATTTGAAGTGTACAATTTGTGTGGAGTGTGAACTTAACGTACATTTATTTACCAACAATTTGTGTATTACTCCCACTTATTTTGGTGATTTTATTTCAGCTTGGGGAATGTTACGAACAAAAACATTATATAGGAAATCTTTGCAAAACTGCACTAGTTTTTCCACAAATGAAATGGAGATGATGGGGAGAGGAGAGGAGAGAGGAGGGATTTTGTTTTTTGAAAAGTTCATTGAAAAAAGTCACAAATGGTCTGCTTTGCTTTATAGATGGAGATTTCCTGCACAGATCTAGCGGGTGGTGCACAAGTCAACTCATTACAGTGTCAGCAGCTTATCTACCACAGATTGTAGGGATTTCTCTTACACAAAGCATGAGTCTATAGGGAAATCCCATCCCCTGGGTTCCAATCCCAAAGAGCTAATGTAACCCATCACAAATTAAAACATACAGTTGTTCCTTAATAGATTTCTTGCAATAATTAGTGGCATCTGTGTAGGTGCAATACAGCACTGCCCCCTCCTGGAATGTGACAGATGGACTCACATGCAAGAGGTCCCTCTGGTTCAGCTAAGGGGGATGCATTTTAAGTAAGTGTAGAGATGGAGTGTTAACATGAGCCTTTGCAAACACAAATTAAGAAAGAAACAAATGGTATACATACAAATGCTGGCATAAACACAGAACTCAGAGTACTCAACCCTTGCCTAGACAGGCAACAACTGAACGTAAAGGCTACTCAGTCCAAAATGCATTCTGCATTGAGCATAGTCTAAACCAGGGGTAGGCAACCTATGGCACGCGTGCCGAGCTGATTTTCAGTGGCACTCACACTACCCGGATCCTGGCCACCGGTCCAGGGGGCTCTGCATTTTAATTTAATTTTAAATGAAGCTTCTTAAACATTTTAAAAAACTTATTTACTTTACAACAATAGTTTAGTTATTTATTATAGACTTATAGAAAGAGACCTTCTAAAAACGTTAAAATGTATTACTGGCATGCAAAACCTTAAATTAGAGTGAATAAATGAAGACTCGGCACACCACTTCTGAAAGGTTGCCCATCTCTGGCCTAAACAACATTGCTCCCACCAGAAGAGGATCAGATTCATAATACCACAAGTGGGTAGAGACCTACGTTTCTGAAGCCTCAATCCTACATTTGAATCCCACTTTTCCTGATGCAGCATGGTGGCCTCACTGCTTGTAGATGTGCCATCATAAATCACTGCCAACTGGCACCTAATTAGGTGGACACTATTACCCAGTCTTTTACTTCCTGGCAGAAGGAAGTCTCCGCTCGTACTGGCTCTAGCAGTGAAGACCTCCTGCTGATGGCTCAGATAATACTTCTGACCTCTCTTCGGAAATGAACATGGAAACAACCTGATGAGCTATTTCAAGAAAGATGTGTGATCAAGGAGAGGGATAAGTAAATGCACCTCCAGGCTGATATAGAGCAAGGTTTTTTGGTTTCTTTTACTACTTCTGATCTAATATTTACTGCCTCTGCACTGGCTTGCTGACAGTGAGGTGTAGGAAATCAAAAGCTTCGCCCCCCCCCACCTGGGATTGGTTGATTGTAAGCATATAATCAGCCAATCAAAGGATACAAACTCAGTTTTTTATTGCTTCAGCTATTAGCCTTGCTGATCATGCAAAATAAAAGAAGGGGGCATTTTGTATCCTGTGACTTGATGCTTCACAAAGTGGGACAACAGCCAGAAAATCAAGACATCTGGTCAGACTGCTACACTGTGACTGAGAGAGTCCTATTTGAGAAAGAAAATCTTTATTTTTGCATTAACCTATGAGTCACACTAAAGCCCAGGCCTCAGTTTATTTTAACCAATTATATAGTCTCTTATCCCCTCTTCTCTAACACTAATCCCACCACTGCACATTCCTTTCATTCCAGCCTCACTCAAACACTCAGCCTACCCATCTTGTTCTTCTCCATTAGTACACCCAGCATTCTCCCTCACATAAACTTATCTGCAAAAATACCTTTACTGTTTTTAGACTTGTTTCTTTTCTATCCATCCATTCCATGCTCATCACTGTGAGAGCACTTACTCTTCTCTGTAGGTATTATTAACTCCATTTCCAAAGATGCTTCCCGCCTTTCTCCCTGGATGAGAGTCTCCACACTGTACTCTGTAAAGAATTCTCTCTTTTATCTGCCTCTCACTGCAAGGTATTCTGTGATTCTCTGTAGGAGGCTGCTTCCTAAAAATAAATTGCATGATGATCGGTTTTCACTTATGCTTGATCTAATTAAGTTTTGCCACCATAACACAACATGGTGCAACAGTGACGTATCCACTGTATTAAACAGGGCTTTGTTCTTTTCCTGTTCCTTTCTTTCCCTCATATAGTCAAACCAAATGCAATGGTTGGGTTTTAATATGAAAATAATTAGTACCATCCAAGTGCAATAAAAAAATAAAAATCCAAGCTGTTTGAATTCCTGAATTGGTTGATCTCTCAGAAGAACGTAGACAACACCAGCAGTCAAGAAGAAGATGAAACAGCTCAACAGCATTTGTTCACAAACCATAGAAGGTGCTGCCTTTAAATGCAGCAACCGGCTCATCTCTCCAGTAGCGAAAGAGCTCAAGGATGGAACCATTAACTATTACACTGTCAAAGGCCACATACTGGATAGAGGACAAGAGTGATATAATTAGTGGTGAATTCTGAGATAGATTAAAAATGTCCAAAATTAAAATAACGTTCCTAAATTCATATTTAGGCATTCAAATAAAAGTTTATCTATATGCCTAAATATATATTTAGGAGCCTAACTTTAGGCACTAAGGTTTGAAAATATTGAGCTATGGGAATAAATGTATTATTATTTTTAAAGACTAATATAGCATCATAATTGTGCATGGGAATTTACAAATTGGATAAAGACAGTGTCCCTTCCCAAAAGATCTTATTTAAACTGAAGGTACATTTTAGAAGCTCCCCAAGGAATTTATGCAGAAACTCAGGGCTCTTAAACTGTGTTTGAATGCTACACCCCCTTGACTCCCACTGCAATGGTTTAACTATGCACTACCTCTGAAGCAGACCAGCATTTGAAAGACACAATCTACCCCTTGGGTCTGATTCTGCAGTGCCCTGCACCTTGTGTAGTCATTTACACCTGTGCAAAATGCTTCTGATCCAGTAGTATTTTACACTCACTTGTCACAGGTATAAATGACTTTACACAGTGGGAAATCAGGTACCTGAAGCTGTATCCTCCTGTTGTGGTGATAGCAGAACAGTGGGAATGCTCTAGGATTTCTAAAGAATTTGGTATTGGTTGGTGCCTACAGCAGTCACCATGGTCAGCACTTCAGACACTCTTAAATTTGGGACTTATGAAACCATTGAGATTTTCATATACTCCCCTAATCCTACCCCACCACCTCACTGCTTAACCACTTGAATGCTGCCAAACATACCTGGATATATGGCAAAAATGCGCCTTGTGTATTTCCCCAGATACATTGCTTTGAATCATCAACATTTCAATGAAACACTGATGCTTTCAAGATAAATAGCAATGCAAGGGTTTATTTATGACTCATTTGTATTTTAATGGTAATATTTCATTGTGGGCACTCATAGAATCATAGAATATCAGGGTTGGAAGGGACCTCAGGAGGTCATCTAGTCCAGGGGTCCCCAACCTTTTCAGGACCAGGGACCGGTCGGGAGCGCTGGTCCCGCGGCTCAGCTGGACCGCCCGCAGGCGTGCCTGCGGGAGGTCCACCGGCTCCAGTTGAGCTGCCGCAGGCATGACTGCGGACGGTTCGCTGGTCACACGGCTCAGCTGGACCGCCCGCAGGCACGCCTGCGGCAGCTCAACCGGAGCCAGTGGACCTCCCGCAGGCGTGCCTGCGGGCGGTCCAGCTGAGCCGCGCGACCAGCGAACCGTCCGCAGTCATGCCTGCGGGAGGTCCACCGGAGCCCCGGGAGCAGCGGACCTCCCGCAGGCATGACTGCGGAGGGAGCGCTCGTCCCGCGGCTCGGGTAGACCTCCCGCAGGCACGCCTGCGGGAGGTCCACTGGGTCAGTTCGCGGCCCAGTTTCTAAGAGGCCGCGGCCCGGTACCGGGCCGCGGACCGGGGGTTGGGGACCCCTGATCTAGTCCAACCTCCTGCTCAAAGCAGGACCAATTCCAAACTAAATCATCCCAGCCAGGGCTTTGTCAAGCTTGACCTTAAAAACCTCTAAGGAAGGAGATTCCACCACCTCCCTAGGTAACCCATTCCAGTGCTTCACCACTCTCTGAGTTAAAAAGTTTTTCCTAATATCCAACTTAAACCTCCCCCACTGCAACTTGAGACCATTATTCCTTGTTCTGTCATCTGCTACCACTGAGAACAGTTTTGAGTTTTTCATTTCAAATTATACTTTGGCAATTTCCCATCAGGCAGTGATGTGAAAACTAGAAAGGAGACTGAGTACTTAGCAGTCCAAGTGGTCATGAATAAAATGGTGACAAAAATCACAGGAAATTTCTAGATGGCAGCTTCAAAAGCAGATGCAGACTTTTTAAATTCCTCTTTCCTCTCCCAGGGAATAAGCCTCCCAAAGGGCTTTGCACAGTACCTGTGTCGCACACTGATGTGTACAGGATCAATTTACAACAGGGATCAGAGAGCAAAAGCTCTCAGAGGCCAGTCTGGAGGTGGGCGAATTCTGGCAGCATCCTGCCTACTACCTCTCCCTATGTCACAGATAGAATAGGAACAAAAGTAGGTTTGTACTCTTTATAGTAATACTATATAACTGGATTTGGAAATTAATGCCAGCAAGTGGGTTGGAAAAGTCTAATCTGGATTTCAAAAGATAGCACATCCGAGCGGTAACACAGATATTTAAGCCTTTCCTTCAAGCCCGCTTTGTACCTAAGGCTCCCTTTTAGCTCCGTCAGAGATGCTGCCTACAGCCTGTGAAGGTCCCAGTTTCAGTCTCAGCTGCAGTATTGTGCAAGAAACACCCACATACCCCCATCACACATCTAGGCCCCTAACAAGAGAGTCCACTGATGAAGCACATCCACACCAGTATCTGGTCATAGGTGGATAGCTATAGCACCTTTATTTGCAAAGTGAGCAAATTTGCCCACTTGTTGTTATTTGCAATCAACTCTGTTGAAAGAGCCAGGGATGTCTTGTAATTTTAAAAATTACCCTCTCCTGATTGACGTTCGTCATACATACATTAATCCCTGGGAAGCAAGGGACTGAATTATGCTTCTTTGCCAAAGGCCATAGTCCCAAAAGCACTGAACACCATCAGCCCAACCAACTTCAGAAGTCGTCAAATGTATTCAGCACCTTGCAGAACTGGACCCAAACCGTCCCCCCACCTATTCTATTGCACAGACACTAATTTATTGTTTTAGGTTTCCATATGGGGACTGAGTTTACAAAATAGATTACCTCAAATACAGCTTCTTATAATCAGAGAAGGGAGAGGAGCTGAAGATTTCATGAAGTCTGCTAGGTATCCCACTGTGTAGTTAACCAGGTAGGCACTCAGATACTGTGGTAATGTGTGCCAGCATACAAGACAGGAGGCCTGATTCAAAGCCAATTGAAATCAATGGAGTCTTTCCAGTGACTACATAGGGCATTGAAAAGATCCAGATACATTAGTTTGTTATTATCTAGTTGTTCACAACAAGTGGGCTGCTGGCACTTGTTTGTTTATTATTTTTTGCTGAGAAAGGAACATTACAGCTTTTGTGTGGGGGTGGGAATCTTGCCTATAAAGAACAAGTATTATATAAAAGAGATGCAAAGACAAAAATAGGGATTGATGAACCTGTTCAGATAAAAGCAACAGCAAGACAACTCAGCATTACATTTGCAAAACAATTTACCAACATAATTAATCTGTGCAACATCCTTGCTAGGCAGGTATTTATTATCACACACACCCATTTCGGAGGTGAGCAAACGGAAGCACAGAGAAGTTAATTAATTGCCAAAAGACCAGAGCCATAACTAAGCATTTTAGCACAGGGGATGAGCAAGCATATTTGCTCCCCCTACCGGTTTATTTTCGTAATTTTTCAGTCCCATTTTTTGCCCCCGCTTTTTGGCGTCCTGGGCGGCTGCCCTGCTCGCTCCACCTTGGTTACAGTCCTGCAAAGGACAAAGAAGCCCAAAGGCAGAGCCAGAACTTGGACTCAAGAGTTCCTGGCTTCCAGTTTCTTGCTCTAGAGTCTAGACACTGCAGCTTCATTGAGAAGATAACCAACTTGAAATTTCACCCAGAACTTGAATCCAATCTTGTTGGAAGTTCTGAACTATTTCACATATTTTTCCCCCAAGCCTACTGTGTTTTATGTTTGTATGTTTCTGCAATTCTCAATTCCAGAAAAGCAAATGACAAAATACACAAAGTGGTGCAGGAGGGAAAAAAGGGGGAGTTTTTTTATCTGACCCATTCATCTTTCTCTGTAACTAATGTTGTCATAAACATATAGCTAAGGGTAGCATAAAATCCCTCCTTTACCTTTAAATGGTTAAGAAGCTCAAATAACCTGGTTGGCACCTGACCAAAAGGACCAATTAGGGGAGAAGATGCTTTCAAATCTGTGGGGGAAGGTTTTTGTTTTGTCTCTCTTTGTTGTTCTCTCCAAGTCAGTGAGGAACCAGGGCAGGGAAAATACATCTCCTAAAGCCATACCTGAACTAAGCATCTAAGATTACAAATTGTAAATAATAGGAAGGAAATGTGTTAGATTATCTTTTGTTTTAGCTTGTGAATTTTCCCTAGGCTAAGAGGGAGGTTTATTCCTGGATTTGTTTTTTGTTTGTTTGTTTGTTTTTGTTTTTTGTAACTTTAAAGTTTTGCCTAGAGGGGAATCCTCTGTGTTTTAAATCTGATTACCCTGTAAAATTACCTTCCATCCTGATTTTACGGAGGTGCTTCTTTTACTTTTTCTTTATAATAAAGTTCTGCTTTTAAGAACCTGACTGGTTTTTAGTGTCCTAAAAACCCAAGGGCTGGTCTGCACCCATTTTGTTAACCTATTTGGTTGGTATATTATTCTCAAGCCTCCCCAGGAAAGGGGGTGAAGGGACTTGGGAGGGATTTGGGGGGAACAGGAACTCCAAATGGTTCTTTTCCTTGAATCTTTGTCTAACTCACGTGGTGGTGGTGGCAGTACTCATCCAAGGACAAGGAAGGATTTGTGCCTTGGGGAAGTTTTTAACCTAAGCTGATAGAAATAAGTTTAGGGGGTCTTTCATGAGGGTCCCCACATCTGTACCCTAGAGTTCAGAGTGGGGAGGGAACCCTGACAAATGTTAATTTCCTCTTCCATGGTGAGAAAAGAAAGAAAGAGCGAGTTCCATCATCCAGGACCATAAAGCTGGATCTCTCATGCTCATGTTAGAGGAAGAGTGAGGGAGCATTCCTGCAGGTAATTAATCCTGGCTGCTAATCACATCAACCGAAGATGATGAGCAAATTAAAAACTTCAGCAGAGCAGTTAACCTGATGCTTTCCCCTGAGCCCCAGAGCTAGTTAGACGGATATCAGCCTGATGGAGAGAGATCACTGCTATATTCCTGTTAGAATCTAGAGCCTGGACATTGTTCCAGAGTGACAACAGTTTATCGTTTGGGATGGGCAGGAGTTAAAGAGGAGAGGGCGTGCACTCCACCTGTTTACTACTCAGTTCCATCAGTTGTGAAGTATCATAGCAGAGTTTTGAACTCTGAATCCGCCCACCCCCACCCATCTGTCCTGATGCCAAAACCAATACAATCAAAGAGGAGCAAAATGATTCATTCAGTCCCTTTAGAGTCAGCACTTCTTCACAAGAACGCACATCCAGACAAGTTTAGCTTCAGCTCACAAATGAGTCAAATGGCAAAACGATGGAGGATTTAGATTCAAAGATGTTTTAGTCCCTGTAGCGGGGTGGACCCCGCTCTGGCCCGGAGGGGTTTAAAAAGTGGCCTGGCAGGGCTTGAAAAGACAGCCTTTAGCCTGGGCTGATTGGGGAAGTGGCTGCAGGTGAGGCCACGCCCCAAACTGAGCCACAGGCCTTATAAAAAGGCCAGGGAAGCCAGAAGCCAGACAGTCTCTCTCTGCTTCCAGAGGGAGATGGGCCTGGCTGCTTAGAGGTTGAAAAGGTACCTATGCTGAAGCAGGGCTGGGGAAAAGGCTGGGGAGCTCCAGCCTAGAAAGCCCCAGGCTGCGGCCTAGCATTGGGCTAACAGGTACTGGGGGATGCAGAGGGCAGCCCAGGGGTAGGACAAAGCAGCAGGTCCAAACCCTCCTTGCCTGTGATGAATAGGCTGAGACTGCAGTCTGCCCCAGAGTGTGGGGCTAGACAATGACTGACAGTAGCCACATACTGAGGCAAGGTGGGGCTAGAGAGTGGGGGTTCCCCAAGGAGGGGAGACCCAGTGAGAAAGGGGTTACTGCTAGGGGGCAGCACCCCATGTGAAAGGGCACCGGGTCCAGGGAGGGACACGGAGGCCTGAAGACAGGTGGATCACCAGCCTGCAGAGGGCACTCCGAACGCTGGAACAGAGCTAATTCCCGGAGTCACCAGCAGGAGGCGCCGCAGGGGTGAGTCCGGACCCGTTACAGTCCCCCTTCAGCTAATCCTTTTAGAAATACTTATATATAAACAAAAATACTACTACCTTGGACTTCAACAGCACCTTTCATCTGAGATCTCAAATAATTCTAGACATTAATTAAGCCTGCATGTTACAGATAGGAAAATACAAACACAGAAATGTTCTGAGATACTCTGTACCTAGTGGGAGACACAATCACAGTCCCTGTGCTCTGCCATGAGTAGGGACCACTCCCATCTGTCTCTTACTAGGGCTGTGAGACACCCCAAAGTATGCGAAGATTCCACAATTATGACTGTTTATACGTCTCTACCCCAATATAATGCTGTCCTCGGGAGCCAAAAAAATCTTACCGCATTATAGGTGAAACCGCGTTATATCGCATTTGCTTTGATCCGCCGGAGTGCACAGCCCTGCCCCCTCCGGAGCCGCTGCTTTACTGGGTTATATCCGAATTTGTGTTATATTGGGTTGCGTTATATCAGGGTAGAGGTGTATTACAGTAGCGCCAAGAAGACCCAACCAATATCATTATGCTAGGTGCTGTTCATACACATAGAGAGAGAGAGAGAGAGTCCCTGACCCTAAATAGCTTACAATCTAAATAGACAAGGCTGATAAAGGAAGTATTATCCACATTTTACAGATAAAGGAACTGAGGAACAGACTTGTCCAAGAAATTGACTCTGGATACAAGGAAACCTGGAAAACTAGGAGATGATTAGGCCACAAAATAATGGCTTTAGGTCTGGTGGGACAAAGCAGCACTCATCATATGTTAAAAGACTGGAGATGGGGGTCACATATGTGCCAACTGATTTTCAGGTCTACTTCTCCTAGTCTGTAGTTTAATTTTTCACTTTTTCCCCCCCAAAATCTGGCTTTGTTTATAAAGAACCTATCTCACAGCAGTATCTAGGATACTGTACATAGTAAGTCAAGAACTGGGTTCTATGTCCAGAAGGACCATCATGCAAAAATAGTAGGCAAAGAAAAAGTTTCTATCAAGAGAAGAGTTGGTACAGAAAGGGGAGTCAAAATGATGAAAAGTGGGCTGCAACAAGAATGCTGATTGAGAAGGAACCTCAGTACAGACAGCAGTCCAGCTAATTCCAGCTGCTTTAAAGAGACACAGAGATTGGGGTGGTTGTTCAAGCACCTCAGGACTTGATTAGTAGGTTTTGTGCCCTGATGAGTTAAAATTTAGGATCTTGATGAGGGAAATGAGGAAAAATAAACTGACTTTTTTTTCCAAAGAGTTTTCTTCCAACTCTAGTAGACTGTAGCCTAAGTTGAAACTTCTTAAGAGGAAGCCTATAAAGAAAAAGTTCTATAGAATATCATAGTAATGAAACATATAGGACTCAATAGAAATTACTTTCAAAATCTATTGAATTTAATTTTTAAAAAAATCACAATTCTATAGGTTTTTTTTTAAAAAACCTTCCTGTAAAATTATACCATAGGAATTAAATTTTCTATTAAAAGTGGTTAAAAAAACGTGAAGAAAATTGATTGGTTTTCATTACATTGTATACATGTTTTCCATGAGAAAACCATCTATGAGCATCTCCTTCTGAAAAGCTGAGCCCAAGGACTCAAAGTACAGACTGAGGAGAAGAGCTATGTGAAAGTTTTTGTACAAACCCTTTTTTCCCCTGAAAAATACCGATTAGGAATGACAAAAACCATTTGGGTCATTTTCAGTGTTTTTTTCAGTTAAGAAAAAGAAAAACATAAATCAGAAGTATCAAAACAGTTTGTTTCAGCATTTCAGGTCAACTAGAACATTTATATAGACATGTAAGGAAACTTTTGTCAACATTTCACTTCATCATAAATCAAAGCATTTTCACTTTGAGTCAACCCAAAACTCCCCTGTGCCAGCCCTCAATTTTTCAGATTTGCATGCAAATAAAATATTCAGTGTCACACTGAGCCAGTGAGGGTTAAACAACCAGCAAGCTAAGTGACCCAAGATCAACCTTTAAGAACATATTAGGGAAGTACTGAAATGGTAAACATGGTCGTTTTGTGGATACAGACTAACATGGCTACCCCTGATACTTTTTGTAGATAGTTATCAAAGCCATGTTAAATGGAAAAAGGTTCTGTATTTTTAGAGAATTAGAAGTAAATACTAATTGTATTTGCCTGTGTTTACCTTTATCTTGTTAGATGTTAACAATGTGATCTAATCAGCTTGTAGATGCTAAACTTCTGTTCCTGTCTGTTACTATATTCTATTGATTCAAAGATCAAAAAGGAATATTAACATTTAGATGAAACTTGGGCATAATAATATCATTGTCTATATTTCTCTTTGAACTTTGCAGTAAACTGTCTATAAACTGCTTGAATGGGTAATTACCATATGCTAATGAATACAGCTAATTACCTATGTATACATAGGAAATAGGTGGTTTAATTCAAAGTAACAATGTATATTACCTATTCTTCATCCAAGGAATGTCTGCTGTGTTATCTGCTGTCAAGAGGCTATTGTAGCCTGCCAGAGATCTATAAAAGAACTCTGGGGCCTGATCCTGACATCTCAGATCTGTTTGAACTACGTCGGGGAAGTTTAAGTCACAAGACTGAGGTCTCCAGCTTCATTCTGGACTACCCTGCTATTTCTCATGAAAGAATTTAAGCAGACTCTGCACATGGACTGCCGATTGGATTATAACCTATGGAACTGATTCTGAAAGAACTTTTTACAACTCAGCAGCTCATCCTCTTTGCTATGAAACTGACCTAAGACCTTTATTCCTATCTGTATGTATAATGATTAAAGGCTAAGATTTTGTCACAGATATTGTTAGTAAAAGTCACTCGGCCATGGGCACTGGAGGGCTCTGAGCTGCCGCAGGTGGGGGGAAACCCGCAGCTCCTGGCTGGGCCCCCGCAGATCCTGGCTGCCACAGGCAGTGGGGGACCCTGCAACTCCCAGCCACAGGAGGAGGGGGACCCTGGAGTTCTGAGCCCCCATGGGTGGTGGGGGCCACTGGAGCTCCCAGACGGCCCTGCAGCTGCCCAGTGGCTCCCCATTTTGTCATGGACATTTTTAGTAAAAATCAGGGACAGGTTATGGGCAATAAAGAAAAATTTATGGAAGCCTGTGACCTGTCCCAGGAGCTGCAGGGGCCCGGCCACGAGTTGCACCCCCCCACACCCTCACCCCTGCCTGCGGCAGCTCAGAGCTCTCCCGTGCCCTTGGCAGCCAGGAGCTCCAGGGTACACCCTGCCACCCATGGCGACCAGGAGCTCCGGGGATCCCTCTGCAGCAGCTGGGAGCTGCAGGGTACCCCCAGCACTCACGGCGGCTCAGAGCTCAGGGCGTCTGCCTTAATTTATATCTAGCTGCCTATGGTCTAAAGGCACTTTTGTCCTAGCAGCTAGGAATAGCCAGAACAGAGCAGCACTCCAGCCAACCCCCCCATGCTCCTGGGAATATGTCTTATGTTCCTCCCCCTCCATACAGTGATCTTCCTCACTAAT
Source organism: Mauremys mutica (assembly GCF_020497125.1). Lineage (NCBI taxonomy): Eukaryota > Metazoa > Chordata > Testudines > Geoemydidae > Mauremys > Mauremys mutica. The sequence goes on along the minus strand of NC_059072.1, from coordinate 105,954,949 downwards.
GCAGTGTTACTAGATCAGGGCATTTAGACCAATGATATTCAGACCAATCATGCCTCCTTGAAATGGCACTGTAGGCAGCAGGCCAACCTACTGCCATGGTTCTCAGTACACTGATGTGATGTGTGGAAATCTCCCCTCCCACACACCTTGTCTTTGCTTTAGGGAGCAGCCCCCTCATTAGTCATTTATGTTTAAGGCACGCAGCCCAAGAAAACATTTATTTAATGGCAGATGAAAGACTTCCTAAGGGTAACAGATCAGTTTGGTTTGGTTCTGTCTCAGATAAACATATGTGGGTCTGAGGCTGCTAAAAGATCTAACAATGGAAGTCCTACATCAAAGGAGTGGGATTTCCAGCACCTGTTTCCAGATTTGTGATGAAGGCTGTTCTATCCCATTCTCTCCCTCGTCTATTTATGGATTCTTCGCCCCCGTCACAAGTCGGACTTTTAAGCCGCTTTCTGCCAAAACAAGCTCTAATGATTAAGCTAACTACCTCACAAGGCTCAAACCTTACATCTCCCTATTTACTGAGCCAGAAATAACACAGGGAAGTAAAAGCAGACTCAAAAGTGCATACGCAGAGGTTCTCTGGGAAAACATTTCTGGGAGGCTCAGCAGATTCAGGTGGCCCTTCTCAGTCAGAACACTCTCACCAATTATGCTGGCAACAATCCACTCTACTAGGGCTTAGGTGGGTGTTAGACAGACAAGCCAGGTGATCAGTATCTCTGGAAAACATTAAGATGGGAAAACAATTGAGCATTCCTTCAGCTTGTAAAGCTTTGAGCCTTTCTTTACCTCCTACTCCATACATTGGAGCTATAATCTTATCTCACTTGCTCCAAGGGGCCGGTCTGATAGGATAGCTTTCCATCATTTTTGGCTTCTGGAAACAACCACTCCAAAAGTAGCGAGTAGCTGTAAAAGCTAGTCAAATTATTGCTAAACTGGTTGTTCAACTGCCTTTAAAATGTTCCCCATGGTCTCAAATTTGGTCACTGATTTGAGGCCTTAGCTGAAAGGAATTTGGGATTTTACTACATTAACCCAGAGGGCTGGAAGATTCCTTTGGGAAGAAAGGAGCTGGGGAGGAATTTGAAGATCATAATTTACAGTCCTTGTCACAAATGAAACATGTTAAGAAACGTGAGTCAGCACTACTGTAAGTCAAATGGAAGGTTCCCTCAGATGGCATTCATTTGGTGTTTCTTTTAACAAATTATTCCATTCTCCTGGTAACGTACAGAGAGCCTGGTCCTGCGTACTCTTGTTACTTATTCACAAAAGTAGTCTCATAAGTAAAGAGGGTGTGTGACTAAGGATTCAAGGGATTGTGGCCACAGTTACCTCAGACTGGCATCTGCACCCTGGAACGAAACCTTTAGACTGGCATTTGAATCATCACTCGTACATCAATGTTCATCATAACAACCATCCAGGGGCAGCCATACCTCTCATCTGTCTCCTCATGCACACATTTACCTTTGTTCCATGCAATTCTGGAGTGCTATCACTTTTATTACTGTAAAATGATTTGCTTCGTAGCTGTGGCATCATGAGACTGTCATTATAGATACAGTTATTGATGCTAAAATAATTCATCTCACTTTGTTTCAAGCTTCTAGCACTTATTTTTAATGTGCCTCATTTTGATGCTTGCAGGCTCACTTTGTCCCACATTTGGGCCTCAGGAGGTTGAGACATATGCAAGTTACAGTCAACATCCCTGAAAGGGAAGCAAAAGCACAAGCAGACAAGATTGCATAACCCACTTAGTCGTGTTCGCACTGGAGAGGCAGAGAGCTTGAGCTGTCAGATTTTCCATGTAACCATATGGCCATGTGGAAAATCCCGTTTACTTATCCCCAGGACCTCACCTCAGTTCTCTGCATGAGAAACTGGATGAAAGATAATAGAGAGAATGAAAGATCAGATGGCAGAACAGCAAAGTGATTGGGTGAAGGGGAAGGGTTTAAATGCCAGGGAGGAGAAGTCAGTCACTGGAGAGGTGAACGTAAGTGATTTGTACAAGACTTGTGGATCATATTCACTTTGTGAAACTGGATGCTTGCCTTATGAAATGCTCAGGGAATCTGTGTGTCACACAAGGCTTTAACAGACTGTTCTATAGGGATCCCCTCTTCCCCATATCAACAGGAACCCATCCCTTCCACCTTAGTTTCCATTTGGCCTGTTACCAAACAGCCTTCCCATTCAGCAGAGTCTTTTTATCTAATATGTTGAAAGAGGGCATGCCTTTCTTTGACCTTAAGCATGCCAGCTAGAGCTGGTCAAAAATTTTCCATTGGAACGGTTTTCTGTTGGAAAATGCAGATTCAATTAACCTGAAACATACCATGGGAACATGTCAATTCCATCTAAACTTTTGATGGAAAGGAGGCAGGAAGACAAGCCAGGTTGCCTTCTTTCCTGCCACCTCACCTACCCAGCTCCCCGGGCTCTCCAGCTCCCCAGTAACCCTCCCGAAGGGCTGCTGAGGAACCCAGGCTGCCTGGATCCTCACCCAGTTAGCTGCTGGGCAGCCTGACTCTCTGGGACCTCCAGCTCCTCTGTGGCCTGTTGCCCAGGTGCCCAGCTCTAGCTGACCAGTCAGGCAGCCTGGGGAGCATCCCCCACCCCCCTCTGAATCACAGAAATATTCCTGCAGGGGGGATGTTTTGGTGAAATGCAATATTGCACAATTTCCATTCTGCAAAAAAGTTGGAGATGATGGTTTTTCATCCCTTGGGGATGAAGATATGTCCCAAAAGTTAACAATATTTCACAGAACAGAAATTCTGGTTTCCAGACAGCTCTAATGGCAACATATCAGAAACTTTGCTGCAGGCATCACTTGCTCTGTATCAGAGAGTGTATATGGAACTCACGTTGACCAGTCATGAACTTTATAGCCAGGTGTGACAGGGTGCTGTTGACAACTTCAAATTAGGCTCTATGGAAGCCAGCACCCTGTCCACTCCGAACACCCAGGGCACTTAGTGCGGTGAAGGCAGCACTTACACCTGCAGGTAGCCTGATGAGTTAATGAGGTAATTAGCTCACCAGCTGGAGAATCCAGGAAGGAAAGTAGGCAGTATAAAAGGCTAACCTAGGGAGCAGGAAGGGAGTACTTCATAACTGCTGCTATATGATTGTATTGAAGCATAAGAAAAAAAGACAAATAATAAACATGTGGTGAAAGTATTTTGGTGGACCTCTGCTGTTTACCTCACCAAGAGGGCTTACCAGCTAGGGTCTTTCTGAGAGGAAGGGGAGCCTATTCACACCAGTTAAGAAGCAGGTACCATCTAAACTCCTTGGTGTGAAGTACAGGGATGATGGGGCAAGTGGCTGTGGGGAACAGGATTAGCCTCAGGGATCCAATGGGAGTGTGAAAGAACCTACATACAATTCCTATATAATCACTGAAATAAATTAAAGCCTTTACAAGGCCCTGTGTGTCCCATACAACACTGACTACTTACCAAACTTCACTCCCCTCTTTTACAATTCATGAAAGGCAGGTATGAATAGAACAGAAGTAAGAACAGAGCACAGGAGAGAGATGGGAAAGCAGGACTTGTCTAGGGAAACAAGGGTAGATCTGAGTCAGGGAGCAAAACACAGAAGAGGGATGGGAATGTAGGGGCAAACACTGCAGAAGAGGGTGCATAAATCCTCACACATTGTTATTTTCCTTCCTTTAACCTTTATTTCAGACTCTGCATCATATCTGTTCTGTTTCAAGTGAAAGGAGAGTACAGAATGGTAGTTAAACTCTGACAATCTGCCCTAAGTGGATTCCAGACACCACAGAGGAAGCATCTAAAAATGAAAACACAAAGCAGGAAACAAATCTCCCATTGGGAGATGGAATGGGCCTAATTTAAACCCAGAATATATTTTAAGTGCTGCTAGTGGTCCAGTTTACAGCCCACACACATTGGAGTAAACCTCACAGAGCTGATCTTTAGAGGTGTTGAACTCCCACAACTCCAGCTGAAGTCAATTTGAGCTGTGAGTGCTCAGCACTTCTGAATCTCTGGGCCTATACATATTTCTTGAGGGACCTTAGATATGGTCATACAGTTTGTATATTATCATTACGCCTCAACACACTCACCAATTTTGGTGATTCTAGATTGTTGTACTTTTCAGGCTCGTGAGCTGAGTTTACATTTAACAATAGGACTGTTATTCCATTGGTCAAGGTGGAAGATATAGAAAGGCATTCCTACCAGTGATGGTAACAGTGAAATATGAGGGATGATTACTAAATATTTATTCTCTTGTCGGGGGGGGGAGGCACATCTGTACCAGATGGACTCTGCAATACTAATTAGTGACAGGTGACTCTCAAAATGATAGTTTTTAAGAAGCACCTAAAAGTTTGGACATTTGAAAACATTTTAATGTTTTGTGCTTTGCAAAACTTAGCTGGTTCTCGTCTTTCATTTCCAATTCTTCTTCTTTCTTGTCAGGCTAGAATGATCATGAAAAAAGACTCTCCTCAAATATTTTGGTATTTCCACTCCCAGCCCAAACGAGGAAGCATAGAGGCAGACCCAAAAATGAAGAAAGAATGGACTACTCTCAATGTTATAGAGCCTCAACCAAAAATAAACAAACAAAACATAAAAATAAAATAAAATAAATGATTCAATTCAAAAGATGGATGCAGGTTCACACCATTTTTATCTATGCTGGTTTGTCAAACTTTAATACTAATGCATCATGCTCCAAAAAGATCCCTCCCTCTTAAAATCCTCTTTTCTCCAGAGAGAAGGAATGGTCTTCTGTTTAAGACACTGGACCAAGACTTTAGAGATCTCAGTTTAACTCCCAGGTCTGCCACAGACTTGCGTGTGATCTTGAGCAAGATAACTGGCTGTTTGGTTTAAGAGTCTCTTCATCATTCCATGCCTCAGTTTCCCATCTGTAAGATGGAGATCATAGTATTTCCTTTCTCCTATCCCTTGTCTGTCTTGTCTAGAGCTCTTTGGGGCAAACACTATCACTTAGCATGTGTTTGTACAGTGCCAAGCACAACAGGGCCCCAGTCTTGGCTGGTGTCTCTAGGCTCTACGTAATACAAAATAATAATAATATGAAGAAATCACAGGGGAGTCAAAACATTTTTCTGTGCCCCATTTCCTTAGTCTTTGTTGTTAATCAAGGAGATGATTTTTTTTCACTGAAGGTGAGGGGACATTCTCTCTGCACTACACACTCCATCCACATGCAGACTTCAGCGTGCAGCCTCATTGAAGGATGATATATGGTTACACAAATGAATTACCTCTATATTAAGTCCCCAGACATAATCCTGACAGAGATTCCAAGCTCTTGGATTCCTCTTTCTATGCAATTTCTCCTTCCCCTCTCCTCCCTCTCTCTTTGCTTTGATTCCTTTGACAGCCAAGTTCTTAGAGAGTTACTCTAGGTTACAATGTGTCACCTTTAATGGAATTCAAAGCTGTAATTCAGAAAGTGGCCACTCTTGACCTCTGACCCCACTGCCACCCACTCTGCCCCCCCCTCCTTTCTCCATCTCCATGGAAATGAATAGCAGAGCAAAAAAAATGGGAGCAGGCGAAGTCTAAAGCTTTTCACAGAGCCCCTGAGAGAAAGATGAATGAACTCATTCATCACAGAGTGAGAGACCCGGAGAGCAATGGTGACTGAAAAGCAATCCAGAAGAGAGAGCAAGAGAGAAAGACAGAGATAGAAAAGGTTACCTCATGCAGGAAGTTATGTGATTTGAAAAAGAAAAGCACAGGAGGTAAGTCCACTTTCAAAAACTAGCATTTCTACAAAGAAAGAAGATGTTATTCAGGGTGCAAGTTATTTCCTCAGCTCCTTCTCCAGCAAAGAACTTTATTTTGAAGAGCAGAAAGGGATGGCCATTTGCAATGAGTGTATGTGTGTGTCTCTCTCTCACACAGACAAAAATACCCCTCTCTTTTCAAGCATTAAGGATGGGCAAATAATTTCAAGGAAGAAGAAAAGCAACCTAAAAGACCAAACAAACCAGAGTGCAAACCATGGTTCTGAAACACTTCAGAATGTAACCCAAGCCTTTGGAGTTGTTTTTTTCCTTCATCCCCAACCCTTCTATTTGTGCCACCCCAGCTCTATTTGTGCCCACCTTCAGAAAATGGAGATGTTTACACCTACCAACATCAAGTCCAATTAAGAGGTAATGTCTTTTTCATTTAGAAGCAGCAGTGCACATTTCCAGTTTCCCCACCCCTCCCAGCAGCACTTGGGATAGTCTCCCTGCTTGAGATGCTCCTCCGGGAACAAATCAACATGAAAAAATTCTCACTGCCACCAAGAGAAAGAAATATCACATCAGCAGCCTGGACTAGTGAAAAAGCAAGAACATTTTTCTCACACTAAAGCTTTTTGGATTTTTTCTTCTTCTTCCAAGGAGAAAATGACCATTTGTATTGCAGACAGAAAAATATGCCATTACACACAGCTCTGCTGTAGATTCTAACAGCACAAAAGAGCAGGGAACCTCAGTGGTACTGCAGAGGGGATGGGACAAAACCAGACTGGAGATTCAGCAGCAGCAAGGAGTTTACTTTTCTGCACCGTTTGATCTGCAGGACAGCAAAAAACTTAGTAGAGGGCAAGAAGCAGAGGCCAATGACTCCCTAAAGATGACATATTTCCCCAAAGCCATAGCTTGGGAAGATACTAGACAAAGGATGCATATATTATAGAGGGGCACCTTTCCAGGTGAACACACTCCCCAAAACTAAACTTAAAAAGCCAGAATCCAGCCAACTGGCTCACCGAGGAGTGGGAGAAGGCAACAATAGTGGCAGGGCACTCAAGGAGGCCTGTGTGGGAACTGAGCCCAAGAATGCTTCTAAGGTTACTCTTCATGCCCACTCCTGGCTGGGAATCAATGGAGAAATTCTCCCCTATGCAGAGGGCCAAATAAGGTCTATGCACCACTTAAGTCCCACTCAGAACAGAGCTTGGGGGGGAGTTAAGTGGTAACTAGATCTGGTAATAGCCCTTGGCACAGGGTGAATTTCACTCAGAATTGTGAGCTTTTCCTCTTTCCAAAAGTGAGTCAAGGCAAAATTCTCTTGAGTTCCCCCAATCCCTTCTATGTGGTTGTAAAAAAAACAAAACAGGAGAGTGAAGAAGCAACACTCACACCTCTTCCAGGACAGTGAGTTCATTGCTCCTCAGTAAATGCTCATTATGTGAACAAGATGCCATGGGCAAAGCTTCTACTTTCTGGGAGCTATAAGGAGCAGTCACAATAAATGAGATCCTGTAAGCATTTTAAAGTCTTTTGGGGAAAAATATGTGTGAATCCAAAGTTATATCAATGAAATAAAATTAAAATAAAGCTGACAGGAAAAGACACCACCGCTCTTATCAACATTTCAGCCCTTAATATGTCTTTTGTGTGCACACAGAATCTAATTTGAGCCTATCATTTTACACCTATATTCTCTTAATTCTCCTTCCTTGCCAGACACCTGATGTTGCTGAGCTGCCCTTGTAGCACCTTTTCCCTAGTTGGGAAACAAGCAAAGGGACCTCTTCTGAACACTGAACAGCCCCTGTGGGGGTAGCAGATATGGCAGGTGTCATTCTCTAAATAAAGCCCAAGTGCAAAGCATTAAAAGGGACTCTTGTTTTTAGGGGAGGGTTTTCCAAATAGCTTTAAAATACATCAATAGTTTCTAGTACAATGTTTACTAATTACCAAGAACAGGTCTATTTATGTATAGCTTTGCTAAGTTTACTACGGTTCTATTATTCCACATGTAAAGAGCACATATGTACTTTAGTCTAAATGACTTATTATATATTAGAAACAAACAAAAGTAAAGACTTGGTGACAGTTTACCCTATAAGTCTTTCTCCTCTCTAGAAGCCTAAAACCATCCTTACCTAACTCCATGTCCTTGAAGATTTTCCCATTTTCATCCTCAGCTTGATCCAGACTGTGTCCTTATCCTGAAAACATCAGTCCTGCTTCACGCACCAACTCTGCTTATCTTACACAAGCTGATGGTGATAGGACTGCTTTCTCCAAGAACAGAACCTAGGACAGGAAGTCTCATCTCACATTCCAGGGAAGTACTGTCTCACGGTAAACGAAAAAACAAAATCTGTAGTGCCCACACAATAAAAATCCCCTCCTACATGGCTGCTTCCAACTCTGTAATTATTGCTCAGCCTCTCTGCATGAAACTAGCTAACATAGTGCTAGGAAAAGACTCCAGGGCTCAAGCACCCACACAAAAAAAAATAGGGGGTGCTCAGCACCTACCAGCCACAGCTCTTGGGTGGGCCTGCTGATCAGCTGTTGGGTGGCTGGCAGGAGGTGCTTGGGGGAGGGTGGAGAACAGTGAGTGGTGGGTGGGCAGGGGGCCTTGGGAAGGGGGCAGAATGGGATGGGAAGCGCCGAAGCAAGGGTAGGGCGTCGGAGCGGAGCACCCACTGGGAAAAGTAAAAGTCAGTGCCTGTGCTGCCTTCCATTTCTGACCCCAAAGCCTTGAAAAGCCCAAATCCTCAAGCAGTGAACTAGGTCACATGATCAGACATCACAATGTGGCCAATCTGTCTGAAACATTATCTGACTGTGAGGCTGCCACTGTGGTTTCTTCTGTGATGCCTATAAGGGGGAGGGTGCAATCTCCACACTTGGCATAAACATCTACAAATAACAAAAAATGCCTGTGCCTCTATCCAGGTATAATCCAGACTTATACCTTTGTTACTGCACGTCAAACATCTACACACTGGCTATATGGTTTCCTTCCCCATCATCTGCTTGACAACAATACCAAACCCTGACTACCACTCCTCAATTCAGCATGCTCCAGAGCAGTGTTTCCCAAACTTGGGATGCTGCTTGTTTAGGGAAAGCCCCTGGCGGGCCAGGCTGGTTTGCTTACCTGCACCGTCCGCGGGTCCAGCCGATCGCGGCTCCCACTGGCTGCGGTTCGCTGCTCCAGGCCAATGGGAGCCGCTGAAAGCGGCGCAGGCCGACGGACATACTGGCCGCCGCTTCCCGCAGCCCCCATTGGCCTGAAGCAGTGAGCCGCAGCCAGTGGGAGCCACGATCGTCTGAACCTGCGGACACAGCAGGTAAACAACCGGCCTGGCCTGCTAGGGGCTTTTCCTAAACAAGCGGCATCCCAAGTTTGGGAAACACTGCTCTGGAGATCAAGCTCCCAGCACAGCAGTTTGGAATGCTCTGGGACCAGTGGAATTACCACCAAAAACATTAAAAGTCTGGTGTGGTTCTGTGTTGGTGACACAGATAGGGAACTGCACAGTCCCATTGGCAGGATGGTCTGTCTGAATTCAGTGATGTTTCAAGACAGGGAGTTAACTGGAATAATGCAGGACTTATTCTCCCTCTGGCCATGCCTTTTAAAGCTGCTCTCCAATACCCCAGGACCTTTGCTTGCAAACTGTAGTCATTCAGGTCTCTGGGGATTACTGTTCACTGTGTTATTTAAACAATAAACTCACCTCATATTAGCTTTTCAGAGGCCAAGCATGACATCTCTCCATGGGAGAGATAACACAATCAAACTAACACTAGTTCCTACTTTTACTTACAGTACAGAACCTGTTCCAAATAATCCCCTATTTCTTTAGATCATCAATGGGAGTTCCCTGGGGTAATAGACTCATAGACTCAGACTCATAGACTTTAAGGTCAGAAGGGACCATTATGATCATCTAGTCTGACCTCCTGCATAATGCAGACCACAGAATCTCACCCATCCACTTCTATAACAAACCCCTAGCCTATGTCTGAGTTATTGAAGTCCCCAAATTGCGGTTTGAAGACCTCAAGCTGCAGAGAATCCTCCAGCAAGTGACCCGTGCCCCATGCTGCAGAGGAAGGCGAAAAACCTCCAGGGCCTCTGCCAATCTGCCCTGGAGGAAAATTCCTTCCCAACCCCAAATATGGCGATCAGTTAAACCCTGAGCATGTGGGCAAGACTCACCAGCCAGCACCCAGGAAAGAATTCTCTGTAGTAACTCAGATCCCAACCCATCTAACATCCCATCACAGGCCACTGGGCATACTTACCTGCTGATAATCAAAGATCAATTGCCAAATTAATTGCCAAAATTAGGCTATCCCATCATACCATCCCCTCCATAAATTTATCAAGCTTAGTCTTAATAAGTAATGACAGATTAAAGATTCTGGCTCTGATCTGACTCCAATTGAACTCTTTCCACTGACTTCCACTGGCCCTAATTTAGCCATCCTACAGGTAGCTTTTGACCCTTCTCAATTTTCTGGACTATTGTAGAAGGCAGCATCCCAGGCACAGCTAAATATACCCTGGTTTAATAATTATATCAATACAATTATCACAAAGATAAAGCAAGAAACAGTGGGTCCTGAGAGACAACGGGACAGTATGATATTTGCTTGAAATATAGTTGGTGAAATTAGAGTTTAGAGACTGCTCTAAGCTACACCAGAGAACTGGCCCACGGTAGAACCATCCCAAAGATTAGGAAATCTAGAACTGCACCTTTTCACCTCTATGCCTCCATGCCCAAATATTATTAGGTGTAGCTGAGAATCTGCCCTAGGAAATGTACTTAATGGTACACATATGCATTTTCAGGGAAATGAACTAATAGATCTTTCCCATCTTTTTATTCTGAGATTCTTCTGGGATCTGATCTTTCAAAATCTACTGGCATGATGTTTCCATTTTATTATACCTCAAGTCAGTGCTTAAACTGAGCTAGATTTCAAATATGCTGAGCTTTGGCAGTACAACCAGCATTTCTCCTGAATTTGGAAACAGAACTTTCTCACCATTCCACTTGAACAAGAAAAAACCAGGCAAAGATTTAAAATGGGCAAATAAAGGGCAAACAGAATAAAGTGTGTGTGTAGAGGGAGACCAGCTGCCTCATGGATCCTGACTACTATTTCCACATGCACCCCCTCAATCCCCCAACCACAGTTCTCCATTCCTGATTTCCTCTTCTTATGCAACCTGGCTGCAATATTCCCTCACTTTCTCATCTTACCCTCCCTGCTTATACCTGTGCTGAGTTCTCTCTTTTTCTCTTCTGACCTCCCTTCAAAAGGGGAGCCTTCCCCCAATCACATTTCCAGAGTCATATACTATACAATGCTTCATGCTAAATGACCCACATGGTATCTGCAACTTCCAGGCCTTCTGAAGAAATGGAATTTCCATTACATTTTTTGTTTATTATAGAAGGCACTTAATTTGCATTTAAATAATATTTACAGTAATAAGCAGCTACGATTCTGCATCCTCACAAGCCCAAGGACCTCTTAGATTTTACTCAAGGAAGCTGCTTCTGAGTGGTGAACAATGGCAAGTACCAATACTATCCCAATTCTGTTAGATGAGGATGTGATTCTTCACTGAGTTTTCTGCTCTGTTTGGAATTATCTCTGACAAGTCAGTATTAATATTTTATGTCCCTAGCTGCCTAGTGAATAGACATATAAGATACCCAAATGCACTGCCTGTGAAAGGAGTACAACTGGGATTGTGAGGTGATCTGTTACCCTGCTTCTAGTTTTCATTAGAACCAGTTCCACAAACCATCTGTGGCTAGAAGATGGAAAAACCACTCATTACTATTAGTGGTAGTATTACAGTAGCAACCAAGATCATGGTGCTAGGTACAATTACAGACACATAGTATGATAGTGTCCCAAACCCAAAGAGATGACAGTCTAAAAACAAGATAGATAAAAGGGCAGGAGAAAGGAAGTTATATTTTCCCCATTTTACAGATAGCAAAGAGAGACACAGAAAGATTAAGTGACTTGCCCAAGATTATATAGAAAGTCTGGGACAGAGCCAGGAACTGAATCCAGAGTTCCAGTCCAACACCTTTCTAACATAATAATGAGGTGACTAAGCTGTTATGGAGGTCAGTGTCCTCCTCTCTTTGAAATCAGGTTATATTAATAAAAGGATTCCTCATGCAGTCCAGTTCTTTGACCATTCACTGTCAAAGCTGCTCATTTGAACTTGGAGAGTACCTCACATCCATAGATGCCCAAAGCAGAGACAAGTAGAGTTGGTCAAAGCTCAGAATTTCTCTTTTATGGGAAATGCCATCATTTCAAAATTTGTTTTCATTCCAAATTGGAATGAAAATAAATATTTTCAAAAATTTCCCAAAAGATGGAAATTCTGAAAAACTTTACTTTTGAAAATTTCACTTCAGAAAAAAATTGAAATTTCATTTCAAAATTAATTTTTGCTTTTTAAATCTATTTTATTTTTATATTTTCACATTATTTCATGACATGTCTGTAGTAGAGTAAGTATGTGATGCCTGTTAAAATATACAGCTCTTAATAAGTTAAGTTCCTAAAATATTCCCTAACTTGAGGTCTCTTAGTGTCAAGTTACATTATCAATATCAGCTGGCAATTTGATTGGCATAGTTAATTGACATATCCAGTACTTTGTGAGAAGCAAATGGTTCTCTTATCTGCTAATTTAGGAAACAAGGTGCTTAATAGTTGGTGGTTCTCTCTCATTGGTGTTATTTAGGAAAATTAGATATTTCCTGGATTATTTACACTTGAGTATATGTGAGGTTGTAGCTGTGATAAAATGCAGTACCAAAACTACATGTGCTCTATGAATATGTATGTAGAACAGTTACTCTAGTTGGCTCTGAAGACAAGGTTACCCTATTTTCTGTGAGAATTAGATCAAAAATACCAATACAGGCACTGTATTATGTATAAACATTCAAAGGGCTTTTGTGAAATTATGGTCCTTCCCACACAGAGTGATTCTTTTGTGACCCCTCTAGTATCCCCATTCTTTCCCACCTTCCCATTTGGGTCTGTTAGATGGCAGTTTCATACCACATATCTCAGGGGAAGTAATAAAATGATTCACAGAGAAGGTAATGTTCTGTGAGTTGATGGACATAAAACAAGATCTTCAAGAATGAGGCCAGCACTGTTCATAGAGTAATATAGACTGCAAGGTGGGGACATATGGGACATAACAGTAGTGCTCTGGCTATGACAGCAATGGATTACACTCAAAACTTAGTTAATATATGTATAATTCTGAGGGGTAATCCAATTACTTTTCAGGCTGAAAGCTAACATGGATTGCCTTTCAGCTACCTTCCTTGTCAGCATTGTCCCAAGTGTGACTGATGAGCACAGAATCATATCATAGAAATGAGGGCTTGTAGGTCATCACAGGAAGTTTATAAATGGTCCTTGTGGGCTATGGCAATGAACACCTTACAAAGGTGTGTAATAAATAAGCAAACAAATAATAAATCAAACCTGCCTACACACACCTAGCACATGCTTTCTTCTACTCTGCTTCCCTGAGCTTATTTGCTGACATGGTCCCCAGCTTCGTGTCACAGGTTCATAGATTCACAGAGTTGAAGGGATGATTAAATCATCGAGTCTGACATACTGTATATCACAGGCATGACATTTTACCCACTTAACCCTGTACTGAGTTAACAACTTGTGTTTGACTGAAGCATAACTTCCAGAAAGGGATCCACAAGCTTGATTGGAAGACATCAAGAGATGGAGAATTCGCTACTTCCAATAGTCGTTTGTTCCAAAGGTTAATCACCTTCACTATTAAAAAAATGTGCCTTATTTCCTATTTGAATTTGTCTAGCTTCACCTTCCAGCCACTGGTCCTTGTTATGTCTTTCTCCACTAGATTAAAGAGCCCTTTAGTTCTCAGTATTTTGTCCGCGTGAAGATTCTCATACAATGAAATCAACTCACCTCTCTGTCTTCTTTGTGATAAGCTAAACAGATTAAGTTGTTCAAGTCTCTCACCGAACGGCATTTTTCTCCAGCCCTCAAATACCTTTTGTTTCTCTTTTCTGCACCCACTACAATTCTTGAACACCTATTTAAAATTGTGGACTTCAGAACAATATGCAATATTCCATTATCAGTCTCAACTACACTATATACAGCATACATTCCTATACCCCTGTCTATTCCTCCAATGATCACATTAGCCTGTTTTGCCACAGAAACAAGCCTGCTTGTCCACCATGTTCTCTAGATCATTTTCAAGGTCACTGCTTTCCAGGACACAGCATCCCATTCTGTAGGCCTGGCCTACATTTCTTGTTATTAGATGTATAACTTTGCAGTTGGCTCTATATATTCAGAGAGTGACTCACATGCAGGATACAAAGTAAACTGGGGAAAGGATAGCCTTCTGCTTAAGATACTAGCTCAGGGGTAGGCAAACTATGGCCCACGGGCCAGATCTGGCCCCTCAGGGCTTTGGATCCAGCCCGCAGGATTGCCACCTCTGTGGTGCCGTGGGCCCCACACCGCTCCCAGAAGCGGCGGGGAACGGGGAACCAGGGCCAATGGAAGCTTCTTGGGAGGTACCCACAGGCAAGAGTAATGCACAGAGCCCTCTGCCCTTCCTCCCCCAGGGGCCACAGGGATGTGGTGCTGGCTGCTTCCTGGAGCGGTGCAGGGCCAGGGTCAGGGAGCGTTCCCTGGCCTCGGTGTGTGCCACTGCCATCCTGGAGCTGCTCCAGGTAAGCGCTGCCAGGCTGGAGCCAGAACCCCTCCTGCAACCCGCACCCCAACTCCCTGCCCAGAGCCCCCTGCCTGCACCCCAACCCTGAACCCCCTGCTGCATCTTGCACTCTTCCTGCACCCCAATCCCCTGCCCTGAGCCTCTTTCTGCATCCCAACCCCCTGCCCTGAGCCCCTTGCTGCACCTCGTACCCCTCCTGCACCCCAACCCCCTACCCTGAGCCCCCTCATACACTCTGCACCTCTCCTCTGCCCCAACCTCTTGCCCTGAGCCCCTTCCTGCACACCGCATCCCCTCCCACACCCCGCACTCCCTCCCACAACCCAATCCCCTGCCCCAGCCCTACATTCATGGCCCTGCATGCAATTTCCCTACCCAGATGTGGCCCTTGGGCCAAAAAGTTTGCGTACGCCTGAACTAGCTGGATTCAGGTAACCTGGGTTCAATTCCCAGCTGTGATTGGTCAGAATCTGATCCTTAAAATCAACTGATATTTTAACAGTGTTTCTGAGGCTCAAGAAAAACATCAAATATTGTAAGAGTCATGATAAAATCTTAAAATCTCATTTCCTAGATTCATGTTATTTCATGAGTATTGCCACATATTTTAAAAAGCTTTTAGAAGTTTCATGGTTGCAAAGAAAAGCCCTAGTGTACACTCAAGTCACATTAAAAAGAATTAAAAATAAAAAGAATCCCCAATTTTTTTCTGATTTTTAAGACAATATAATTTGTGAGGGGGGGATGACTCATGATTTTTGAATGCTTGGAGTTGGCCATTATTGTATTAAATGGCATAGCTGTACTGAAATAGTGCTAAAGGATTTTTCCTCATTAGTATAGTTAAAATCAATATTAGTTTTATAAGAATGTATTAGTGTTTAGACTTTATGGAATGTTTGTAGGATGCTGCATGTATTAATCCTACTTATAATATCTGTATTCCATGCTACAGAGTTATATTGAAAGTTTGCATTGTAAACCACTGTAACTGTGTAACTCATCAAAAGAAAAAGCAGCATTAATTAATATAAAGTGCTTATTCTGCACACAAGATGGTCCACTCAAGGCAAATAAGACATTGTGTAGCATCAAAGGACAGAGACCTTGTTGAGAGTCCAGCGGAGGGCAACAAAAATGATCAGGGGTCTGGGGCACATGATTTACGAGGAAAGGCTGAGGGAACTGGGCTTGTTTAGTCTGCAGAAGAGACGAGTGAGGGGGGGATTTGATAGCAGCCTTCAACTACTTAAAGGGAGGTTCCAAAGAGGATGGAGCTCGGCTGCTCTCAGTGGTGGCAGATGACCGAACAAGGAGCAATGGTCTCAAGTTGCAGTGGGGGAGGTCTAGGTTGGATATTAGAAAATACTATTTCACTAGGAGGGTGGTGAAGCACTGGAATGTGTTACCTAGGGAGGTGGTGGAATCTCCATCCTTAGAGGATTTTAAGGTCCGGCTTGACAAAGCCCTGGCTGGGATGATTTAGTTGGGGATTGGTCCTACTTTGAGCAAGGAGTTGGACTAGGGTCTCTTCCAACCCTAATCTTCTATGATTCTTCTATGATTTTATGATTGCATTCCTAACTCCCTCCAGGAAGGAGAGGCCTGCATATGAATTCATCCCATCAGTTTGGATTCTGCATTGAGGGGGGGATAAAAATCCCTGACAAAAATAAACTGGGTCTTTTGATGCTGCCTGGACTCCGAGAGGCAAAGTTTCCTACACGATCAAGAGATCCCCATGCTGCTTGGCATGGGTCAGCCCTAGGACATACAGAACTGCTTATTATAGAAGCTTAAATTACCTTTTTAAATCTAAGACTAATTCATTTCTGTGTTTGTTTCCTGTTTTAACCTTGTAAGTAACTCATTTCTTTTTCCTAGTTAACAAACCATTAGTTAGTTTATTACAAGATTGACTAGAGACATTGTCTTTGGTTTGAGATCTGAGTACAACTGACCTGGGGTAAGTGACTGGTCCTTTGGGACTGGGAGCCACATGAATATTTTGTGATCTTTGGTATACAGCAACCATCTATCACTAAGTCCAGCTTGCCTGGGTGGCAAGATAGATGGGAATGCCCAAGCGGACTGTCTCTAGGGTGACCAGACAGCAAATGTGAAAAATTGGAACAGGAGTGGGGGGTAATAGGAGCCTATATGAGAAAAAGACACAAAAATCAGGATTGTCCCTATAAAATTGGGACATCTGGTCACCCTAACTGTTTGTGACTCCATGGTAGATTGTGATAATGCTTTAGGCATTCACACATGTTACTGGGTAGGGGAAATCTAATTATAGAACATACAACCGGTTTGGGGTTTCAGCCCTAAGGTAGGCACTCACAGTCTTCAGCTATTCCAGACAGCACGACATATACACACACCCATAAAGACCAAACTGCTGCCTGCTACTATCTACTCTAGAGCCAAGGGGTTGATCTGGCTCAGCCAGCCCTTTTAAAGAACAGGTTGCAGCTGTAAATTGCTGTTATGCAGCATTCACATGACTGATGGATTTTTCCCCTCATTTGTTTCATTTTGTTTTCTGTTGCAGTGATGTAAATTAAATCCCATTGTAACTACTGGTTTGATCCTGCCACATCAATCCAAAGCCTGAGAGATGGTTACATCCCTCATCTTATGCAGCTGTATGACTGGAAGCATTAGGAAAAGAGATGGGTTATTTAACAACACAGTCATCTGAGGAACACTTTAATACTAAACTCTTCAAATAAGCTTGTAAACATGCCTCTGTGAGTCATAACTGAGAATGCCAAACTCAAGAAAAACTGCTGAGAAACAGGGCAAACACAACCCAAAACTGGTGGTTATTCTTCCATAAGCTATACCAAACCAGCAACAAAAGTAAACTTCTGTTTCACCATATTGGCTAACAAGAAGTCATAAAAGCAGTTTCCTAAGGCATTCCAGTTCTTATGTCACCACCAAAAACACTGGATTTAAAGGTGAGTGGTTCTTTACAACCAGTCTCATCAAATAAAAGGTTCTTCTGATCCCCAAGGACCAGCCACACACCCAGGTCACTATATAACTCAGATCTTACCCAAACCTCACTCTGATGCCAATCCTTTAGTATCTAAAATCTGTAGGTAAGTAGGTAGAAAGAAAGAAAGAAAGAAAGAAAGAAAGAAAGAAAGAAAGAAGGAAAGAAAGAAAGAAAGAAAGAAAAGAGTTAAAATTGGTTTAAGGAATCAAATACGTACAACAATTGTAAAGTTCTTGGTTCAGGCTTATAGCAGTGATGGAATCAGGGGTGAAAGTAATATTCTTACTGGTACGGGGCCATCTCCGGCCCCTGGAAGGGGCAGGGCTCTGGTGGAAGGGGTGGGGTGGGGGTTCAGCCTCTCCCAGCCAGCCCATCCACGCTGCCTGGTCCCCACTGCCCAGGGCTCTGGCAGCGATTTAAAAGTGCCCAGGGCTCCAGCCACTGTCATGGAAGCGGTGGCGGCAGCTGGGACCCTCTTTAAGGCACCGGCCCCTGCAGTGCTTTAACATTGTTGCCCCTTTTGCCATCCCAACCGGCAGGGCCGCCGACAAGGAAGGGACAGTGATGTTATGCTGCTGCGGCAGCACTTTAACGTCGCTGCCCCTTCCTCCCAATCCCCAGTTGGTGGCCCTGCCATAACAGCAGGGCCATCAATGGGGGGAGGCAAAAGGGGCAGCGCAAAATGGAGGTGTTTCCAGGGCCTTTTATATCTTCTGCCATGTGGAGGGAAATCCATCGTTTTAAACAAAAACCTCAGCACAGCTAGTGGAAAATTAAAAGTAAAAGGTGGGAGTTTGGAGTCATATGGGCAAGTTACATGTCCATGCCCAATTTCGCTCAGTGATTGCAGGAAGCCATTACCTATACTCCAACCAGCACGTTTACAGGACAGCCCACTCAATGTAGATGGGCGTCTCCCATGGTCCATTGTGAATTAAGTGTCCTTTTGGTGGGCCACTCAATCTGAACAGTCCCTCCAAGATGTGCTGGCTAACTACCATGTGGGTGTTACCCCAGGAGCAAACATTTGAAATACAGGCATAGAGCCAATACTCACATCTTCAAATACAAAAAATGATACATGCATACAGATAGCAAATCATAACCTTTCCATTAACACCTCACTTGACAACCTTTGTACAAGATTTGTTGCAAATATAGAACAGTGGATGCAACAATGATCTATATGGTCATATTTTAATCACATAACATCACAAGGCTGCTTTTTGTACTGTCAGATATACCAGCCCCTTGACATCTCACAGAATTCTTTTCTGAGTAGCTCTCCTTGCGGTCACAATAACACTCCAACTACCTATTCTTGCATCCAACCAGAGCATCTGAAAGAATGTGTAGGATACATTTTTCTATCCCACTTCTTTATTCTATTTTGATGCCAGCAATAGGTTTTAATTTTTTGGGGGGGTAAGACCTTGAAAATCCACATGAGTTGCAAGGGGGGTAAATAGCAATGCATTGGAGTAGGTCAATCTTTCCAATGTTCTAGAATATGACTGACTCACTACTGATTGGTTTTCTACTGGCACAGCTTTCGCAGCAGATTATCAGCATCTCATAGCTCCACTGTCCAATGCACAGGCTTGAGGTCTAGTCCAGTGTCCACTGAATTCAATGGAAAGACCTCCATTGGCTTCAGTGGGGGTTTAGGGTGACCAGATGAGAGGGAGAAAATATTGGGACACATGGGAGGAGGGGGGTCCGCCGGCAGAGCCAAAAAAAAAAAGCCGAGTGCTGCCGGCGGCGCAGTGAGGTGCGGGGGGGGGGGAGAAAAAAAAGGCGAATGCTGCCGGTGGAGCAGCAATAAATAAATTAATTAATTAATTAATAAAAAAAGGCGAGTGCTGCCGGTGGAATGAAACCAAAGATTGGTCGGGACGCAAGACTAACACCTAAATATCAGGATGTCTGGTCACCCTATGGGTGTTAGAACAGACTTTCAATGTCTATCAGTAATATGACAAAAATGATAGCATCACCGCCAGTTTCCATTACCATCTTCTCCATATACTAAGCTATTCTCTTCCTGTTTCCCCAAATCCTGGCTGCACTGGAAGTTTAGTCCAGCCATTGAAGCAAGAGAATTAAAGAGGCTGTAAAAATGTTATGGTGTCACTTAAAAGATTGGAGGATTTAAAACTACCAAAGCTTTTGCAGAGTGCAGTGAAAGTTATATTGTAAAGAGTTTTCATTCTGGTTTAAACTTTGAGAAGGGGTGAGTGAAGTGGTCAGCTACTTTAAATAAATGCCACAAATTGTCTTCTGCAGTTGCCACTCACAGGTGTGCATTGGCAGGTGATCTAGAAGCACCATCATTAGGAGATGCAGGTAAACAGCAACCTCAGCTCACTTCCATCCCTGCTGCTGCTTTGCCTCTCATAATACACCCAAAGGTGTAATGCTTTTAGAGAGTTACATGATGACAAGCAGCACTAAGCCCATGTGTCCATGCACTGCATCCTACCTAAGAGCTACTTTAGCAGGTCAAGAATAGGAACAAGCTCCTTCTTAAATCCAGCGTAATCCAATTAAATGGTTTATATGAAAGTGCTTAAAGACAGAATTTAACAGGGCAACACACGCTACTAACCTATGTTTGCATCTTTGAGGAGAATTAGGGAAAGGTAGTTGCCTGCATTCAGCATAGGCCCATGTGGTTTTTCCCCTCTTTTAGATATATATTTGTTCTAACTTTCTGTTCATTAAAATCACTGGATTTAAGAATGGGTTCAAGTGACCTTTGTCCCATGAGTGCAAAATCATCCTGTTCAATACTGCACCACATTTCTGATATTGACCTCTCTTCCTGATCACATAGCTTTGGCTCTCCTGCTATTGGCACACACTTATGCAAGTTGATTTGCCTCTGCAATGGCTGTGTCTGTGTAGGTAACATGAAAAAGAAGATGCACACAGATCTGGGACTCGCTTGTGAGTTGCATGCTAAGAATAATGCACTGTATGCAGCATAATTGTAACCATGTCAGTCCCAGGATATTAGAGAGACAAGGTGGGTGAGGCAATATTTTTTATTGGGCCAACTTCTGTTGGTGAGAGAGACAAGCTTTTGAGAGTAATGTATTGACA
Source organism: Mauremys mutica (assembly GCF_020497125.1). NCBI lineage: Eukaryota > Metazoa > Chordata > Testudines > Geoemydidae > Mauremys > Mauremys mutica. Next base: position 105,934,243 of record NC_059072.1, on the reverse strand, counting down.
TTTTTCCTTTACATGGAGGTGGGAGGTAAGGGAGAGGCTGCCATCTTTGTTCTGCTGAAAAAAGGAGGTGTCACCGTGCTGCTTCTCCACCTACCAAGTCCAAAAATAGAGGCTGCAAAAAAAATTTCCATGCAAAAAACTGAAAATGCCTTGGGATTGTAAACAGTGTCTCTGTAACATCAGCTTCTTAACTCTGCATGTAAATACTTCTGTTGTTGAAAATTAAGGGAATGTCAATGTGGTATAGAACATGGGTACCTCTGAGACTAAAATTAGGGACATTTTAGAGGTATGAATCTAACTAACTAAAGTGAGCATTTCAGAAAACAGTTAACTAAATTTTCAGCAAGGTACAGGGAAGGCACCAGGGTTATCTGAATGCATTTAGAGTTACAGGAGGCAAATGGAGCTTGGCCAGTTTAGTAAGGGTAGAAGTACCCAGTTAGTGTACCTGTTCTAGAATGATCATCTATTTACTATGCGTCTCTCTCTCTCTCTCTCTCTATATATATATATATATACACACACACACACACACACACACACACACACACATACACACACTTAATTGCAAGCAAAATAAGGCTCTTCGATACCATGAGAAGCTTACTAGGACAGAGTTTGCTAAAATGTTATAAAAAGAGACAGAGAGGCAGCCACAGTTATGGCCCAATCCAAAACACCCTGAAGTCAGTGCAAAGATTTCCACTGACTTCAGTTGGCCTTTGGATCAGCCTTAAAGTCATACCACCTCAGAACTTGACAGATCTTTCTTAAATCTACGGAAATAAGTATAACCAAAGCTACAAAGGAAAAATAGATTGAGTCATAGAAGTGAGGAACTGAAGGACATAGGATTCCATAGGGTCTCTCCAAAGATCTTTTCTAGGTGGAAAGGACCATTATGAAAGTCTCTGACTACAAATCCTGATCCTTAAGACTACACCTATATTTGTAAGAGTGTAGTATAGGTCCACAAAACTGATGATGTATACACAAAGCTGAGAGATCAAGATGACAATGACATCTACGTATTGTCAGAACATTACATCAGGACACAGTTTGATAAACAATTCCTTGATACAATAATCCATTACTTATTGGAGCACCTGGCTGTGAATCTTACAAGAAAAAGGCTACTGTGAACCTAGTCCCCAATAACAGTTCATTCAGGAATTAAGTAATACTGAACTTCTAGACTGGGATTTTCAAAGCATCTTTAGGGAATTAGAAGCCTGACTCTCAATTAATTTCAATAGGATTTGGGTATCTAACTCCTGTAGGTCCTTTGGAAATTCCCACTCCTAGATAACAGTTATAATATAGTTAAGCTTGGCATTACAACTAGATCATATAAACTCTTGTAGCATTAAACTTCAAAAAGTGCACCATTTGGGGGTTTAGGTGATTTTTTTAAAGACAGAGTTAGTTGGAAAGAGTCTGAAGAGAACATTGGGGAAATAAAAACCCCAAACTATCAACATGCAGATTCTTAAAGATGTCTTGATGCAATTACTGAAGGTCTGCCTACCTCAGACCAAGCAAAAAAGAAAGATTGGAAAAAAAATAGTATAATTGCATGGCAAAGTACTAGAATTTATTCCAGGCAAAAAAGTATCCTTAAAAAAAAAAAGGAAATCCAGCCCTTGTGATACAAATAGAAAGGAACAACTTTGGCAGGTGAGATGGAAAATGGAGATTACGAGGGCTAAGAGTAAATTTGAAGAACTGAGAGGCAAATAGAGAGCGACAAGTAATAAGTAATTCTTTAAGTACATCAGAAGTAGGAAGCTTGCAGAAGAGTTGGTGGGCCTGACAGGCTCCGGTTGTGCAAAGGGGGTAATCAGAGAGATAAAGAGATTTCACAGAAGCTAAACTATTTCTTTGTTTCAGTTTTCACCTCAAAGCATGAAGGGGAATGCATACCAGTGAACTGCATTCTAATACTGGGGGGAAAATGTCTGAGAAAATCATTAAAGACAAAGTTATAAAACATCTATACGGGTACAGAACCCACACAAACCATCACAGTATAAAACAGCATGGTGTAGAGCTAAATCTTGCCTCTCCAACTTGTAAGAATCTGTTAAAAGCGTTATCCTGGTGAATAAAGGATTGGTGGGGTACATTCAGTTATTCAAAAGGCTTGAGATAATAGCCTCTAGTGAGAGATTTTTAAGAAACTTGGTAACCATGGAATAAAAGGCAGAGTCCTGACACGATTTAAATGTGGGTAGCAAATAAGACACAAGGGGTGAGAATAATGACCAGCTCTCAGTACAGAAAGGAATTACTAATGGGGGTGCCTCAGGGATCAGCACTAGGTCTAGTGTTGTTCAATACAATTATTAAGAATCTGGAAGAGAGAATAAATAATGAGATGTGATGATAACACAAAATTATTTGGTAATTAAGAATGGAAAGGATTATTAGGAATTCCCCAAAGACCTAAAGTAATTAGATAATTAGGCAACACCATAGCAGATGAAATTCATTAGGCTGGTGAAAGGGGTTACAACACATCAGAAGGAAAAATCTAAACCATCAGTATATGTTCATGAGTTCTGCATTAACTATAGCCTCTCAGACTCAAGATCTAAGAGTCTTAGGCCTGGTCTACACTAGGACTTTAATTCGAATTTAGCAGCGTTAATTCGAACTAACCGCTCAACCGTCCACACCAGGAAGCCATTTAATTCGAACTAGAGGGCTCTTTAGTTCGAATTTGGTACTCCACCCCGACAGGTGGAGTAACGCTAAATTCGACATGGCTAGCTCGAATTAGGCTAGGTGTGGATGCAAATCGAACTTAGTAGCTCCGGGAGCTATCCCACAGTGCACCACTCTGTTGATGCTCTGGACAGCAGTCCGAGCTTGGATTCTCTGACCAGCCACACAGGAAATGACCCGGGAAAATTTGAATTCATTTTCCTGTCTGGGCACTTTGAATCTGACGTCCTGGCTGGACATCGGGGCGAGCTCCGCAGCACCTGCAACGATGCAGAGCTCTCCAGCAGAGGAGTTCATGTTATCTGTGAATAGAAAGAGGGACCCAGCATAGACTGACTGGGAACTCTTCGATCTGATCGGTGTGTGGGGTGAGGAGTCTGTGCTTTCGGAGCTGCGCTCCAAAACAGGGAATGCGAAGACCTACGAGAAGGTCTCCAAAGCCATGAGAGACGGAGGATACATCCGGGATGCAACCCAGCGCCGTGTGAAAATCAAGGACCCCAGACAAGGCTACCAAAAAATCAAAGCGGCAAACGGACGCTACGGAGCCTGCCACTACTGCCCCACCAGTGACCGTGGACTCTGACGATGGGACAGTGTCGACGGCCAGTTCCTCGGTGATGTTCGCGGATGGGGAAGATGAGGAAGGGTTTGTGGAGGACGAGGCAGGCGAGAGCGCTTACAACGCTGGTTTCCCCGACAGCCAGGATCTATTCATCACCGTCACGGAGATCCCCCAACAACCCTCCCCGGCCATTAACCCGGACCCTGAATCAGGGGAAGGAGCAGTCGGTAAGTGCTTTAACCATGTTAACTTTTATTCTTAATATAACAGGAATCTTAACTGTGTGAAAAGGAGGTCTCTCTAGATATGGGGATAGAACAGAAATCATCCTTGGAGATCTCCACAAAGCTCTCCTTGCGTTAATCGAAAAGCATCAGCAGGAGGTTCCTGGGGAGAGCTGCCTTATTGGGTGCTCCGTGGTAGCACAGTTTTCCGCGCAAGGCTTTCATGAGGTACTCAGGGAGCACTGCCTCCCCGAGCACGGCTGCATTGGGCCCTGGTTCGTGCTAGCTTTCACGCAGCATGCGCTCTCTATCTCCTTCAGTGACCCTCCTCAGGGTGATCTCGCTCGGAGACTCCTGCATCTAATTAGGGTAATTACTGTAATTTTACGCCTGGTCCAAAGTATTTTTAAAAAATCTACGGACAGACGGCATAGCACAGACTCAGCACGCAGCTGCGTGACGAGCGTAATGGAAAGCCAAAGAATATAATGGACGCTCATGGAGGGAGGGGGGAATGAGGACGCAAGGTATCCCACAGTTCCTGCTGTCTCCGAAAAGTATTTGCATTCTTGGATGAGCTCCAAATGCTTCTAGGGTCAAACACAGTGTCTGCGGTGGGTCAGGGCATAGTTCGGCAATTTGCGCACACACCCCACCCACCACCAGAAGTGAAAACAATCCTCTGTTGACTCTTTTACATGTCACCCTATCTTTACTGAATGCTGCAGATAGACGCGATGGTGCAGCACTCAACACCAACATCCTTGCTCCCCCCACGCTATGGATGGCTGATGGTACAGAAAGATGGAAATCCGTCCTCATCATCAGCCTATTGGCACATGGGGCAGTGCAAAAGGGCTGGTAACCATGCCGACTAGCATCAGTAAGGTCGATCAAGGGCGCCTGTCCCTAATTTTTGATGGCAGATGGTGCAATATGGCTGGTAACCGTCCTCATCATTGCAACAGGGGGCTGAGCTCCATCAGCCCCCACCCTTCATTGTAAATAAAAGATTCAATTGCCCCTGGACTAGCAGAGGGATGATGGGCTCCTTCATCCACACTCCTGAATGTCCTGCCTGGACTATCATTGCAGCTGGAGGCTTCCTTCCACTCATTTCTCACAAACAAGTCACTGTGTCTTATTCCTGCATTCTTTATTACTTCATCACACAAGTGGGGGGACAATGGTATGGTAGCTCAGGAAGGCTGGGGTAAGAACGGAATGAACAGGTGGTGTTGTTGCAGGAGCACCCCCTGTGAATAGCATACAGCTCATAATTTATGCAGGATCGGACACAGAGCAGCTGTGCTCTCTGGTTCTATGATACAGTGGTTCTCTAGTACACTTGCCCATAATCTAGGCAGGACTGATTCTATTTTTAGATACCAAAAAGGAGGGATTGACTCAGGGAGTCATTCCCAATTTTGGCTTTTGCGCCCCTGGCTGCTCGGCCAGGGGCACTTATGACAGCACCAAATGGGGCAGTGCAAAAGGACAGGTAACCATGCCCATCTTATTACCATCTTATTACCAATTTATAGTATGGTAGATGGTACAATATGGCTGGTAACCATCTCTGCTGTCATGCAAAAGCAAAAGCATGCTGCTGTGTAGCGCTGCTGGCCCGCCTCTGTCAGCGGCATCTAGTACACATACGGTGACATACACAAAAGGCAAAACAGTGTCCATGGTTGCCACGCTATGGCGTATGCCAGGGCAATTCTGGGAAAACGGGCTTGAAATGATTGTCTGCCGTTGCTTTCCCGGAGGAAGGAATGACTGGCGACATTTACCCAGAATCCACCGCGAAAATGATTTCTGCCCCAGCAGGCACAGGGGTCTCAACCCAGAATTCACAGAGACAGCCTAGACTCAGTTAATTGTTCGCAAAAATGTATCTTTGCAAGGAATTCACTCCCTGTTTCCCATCTCACAGCTTCCACTGTCTCCAGACCTGCCACAGCATCCCCCTCGCAGAGGCTGGCAAAGATTAGGCGGCGAAAGAAAAAGACAAGGGACAAGATGTTCGAGGAACGTATGGGCTGCTACCTAGCAGAGGCGGACCAGCAGAGCCAGTGGAGGGAGACCGTCTCTCTGTGCCAGCGCTCACACAGCGAACGGGAGGAGAGGTGGCGTGAGGAAGACAAGCAGGCGACTGAAACAATGCTTGGACTAGTGAGGGAGCAAACGGACACGCTCAGGCGCCTTGTGGATGTTCTGCAGGACCGCAGGAGGACAGAGACACCCTGCAGTGTATCTGCAACCGCACTCCCCCGCCACAAAGTCCCATACCCCCCTCACCGAAAATAATCAGGAGGAGGGGCGGCCGGGGACGTGAATACTGTCACTGCACCACAGCACAGTGCTCAAGTACCCAAAAGCTCTCATACCCTACATTTGCCGAAGTCCTTCACTTCCAGACTCACTGTAGTCCCAATCCCAGTCCCATCCCCTAACTGTCTACTTCATTAATAAAAATGCTTTGCTGTTAATTACTGTTTCCGTTATGTTTTTTCAAAGAAGACTGTGTTCGAATGGGGGGCGTGGGGAAGGGGGTGGTTAATTGCATAGGACAGTCACCTTTCCCAGGGTACAGACACGGGGGCAGGATCAGCAGCGGGTCACACACACGGTGCAGTCAGTAGGCACCCTGGTCGGTTTTTGGAGGTGGTTTCCAGGATCTGTGTGGGCGGGGGAGATGTGACTTTGCAGCGGGGGAGGGCGGTTACAGATCTTATACAGCGGTCCTTGTCCTGGACCGCTGAGTCACGCAGCTGAGGAATCTGTATCCGTCCTCCTCCACCACAAGGTCACATATCCGCCCGCACACAGAATTCCATAAAGAGGGATGGCAGGCTCCGTTGAAAGAAGCATTCCGGCACTGCGGACCGCTCTAGGAGCAGGAGCCTGTCATTCCTTGAGTTTAGAGGCGGTCTTTACATCACCGCACACCCTACCCAGCACAGCCTGCGTCCCAGTTTCAACCCTTTCACGAAAAGTCATGAATAAAGAAACCTTTGTTAAGTAATAATGGGACATGTATTTTATTTTTACACGTGTGCTGGAAGTGGGGGTAACGGGGTGAACGGGGTATGTAACCGAAGAGGAGAGTCAACAGTAACTGGGTAAAGAAACAGGGGCAGGTTCAGCTTCTCTGTAAAGAAACTGAACAGTCACAGGTCACGTTGCTCGCTGCTCGCTGGTATTTGAAGAGTTCCTTGTCGCTGTCCCAGGAGCCTGTATAGGGCTTCATGAGCAAGTGCATTAGCGGGCAGGCTGGGTCCCCGAGGATGACTATAGGCATCTGCACATCCACAACAGTTATTTCGTGGTCCGGGAAGAAACTACCTTCCTGCAGGCGTCTGAGCAGCCCACAGTTCCTGAAAACACACGCATCATGAACCTTGCCCGGCCACCCGACGTTGATGTTTGTAAAACGTCCCCTATGGTCCCCCAGTGCTTGCAGCACCATTGAAAAGTAGCCCAATTTCTCATCAGCTGACTGTGGAAGAGGTGGACGATAAAGTGCGAGGAGGAGAAAACGGCGATGATCGCAGCGGGCTCCGTGCTTGCAGTGCTGTGGCGTCCGCGCTGTCACTGACCAGAAAAGTGCACGAACAGATTGCCCGCAGGCGCTTTCAAGGAGGGAGGGAGGGAGGTTGTGATTGACGGTTCAATGACGACACTTACCCAAAACCACCCTCGACACATTTCTCCCCCCAGCAGGCATTGGGGGCTCTACCCAGCATTCCAATGGGCAGCGGGGACTGCGGGAACTGTGGGATAGCTTCCCACAGTGCACCGCTTCCAAAGTCGACGCTGGCCCCGTGAATGTGGACTCAGAAATTCGAATTAGTGTATTTAGTATGGATACACAAATTCGACTTCATAAGGTCGAATCCACAAATTCAAACTAAGTTGATTTGAAATAGTCTTGTAGTGTAGACAAGGCCTTGGAATAGCCTGCCTAAAAGGGAAGTGACTTCCCTCCCAAATCAAAAATATAACTTCTGTAATAAGGGAAGTTTAGAGACTAATAAGAACATAAGAATGGCCATACTGGGTCAGACCAAAGATCCATCTAGCCCAGTATCCTATCTTCTGACAGTGGCCAATGCCAGGGGACTGGGACTTTTCAACTTGGAAAAGAGACGACTAAGGGGGGATATGATAGAGGTCTATAAAATCATGACAGATGTGAAGTAAATAAGGAAGTGTTATTTACTCCTTCTCATAACACAAGAACAAGTGATCACCAAATGAAATTAATAGGCAGCAGGTTTAAAACAAACAAAAGGAAGTATTTTTTCACACAGTCAACCTGTGGAACTCCTTGCCAGAGGATGTTGTGAAGGCCAAGACTATAATAGAGTTCAAAAAAGAACCAGATAAATTAATGGAGGATAGGTCCATCATTGGCTATTAGCCAGGATGGGCATGGATGGTGTCCCAAGCCTCTATTTGCCAGAAGCTGAGAATGGGTGACAAGGAATGGATCACTTGATGATTACATGTTCAGTTCATTCCCTCTGAGGCATCTGGCATTGGCTGCAGTCAGAAGACAGGATACTGGGCTAGATGTACCTTTGGTCTGACTCAGTATGGCCGTTCTTATATTCTTATGAGGGGGAGGCCCCCCATAGAGTTTAGGAACCTAATTTTGAGAGGTAGAGGGTATAGATATCATTGTGACAAATGTGAACGCCTCTTGCAATTGGTTTACATTTAGAAGCCTATCTTTACAAGGAAAAGGGACTTACTGGGTTTTTTCTTTCAATAAGACACATCATTCCAACATTCCTAGGTCAGAGGTTAATAACTTCCTAAGCCTTTTCCTGTCTCAGACTCAGGCCTGGTCTACACAACAATTTTAGGTCAAACTTAGCAGCGTTACCTCGATTTAACCCTGCACCCATCCACATGACGAAGCCATTTTTTTCAACTTAAAGGGCTCTTAAAATCGATTTCTTTACTCCACCTCCGGTGAGGGGATTAGCACTGAAATCCACCTTGCCAGGTCGAATTTGGGGTAGTGTGGATGCAATTCGACGGTATTGGCCTCCAGGAGCTATCCCAGAGTGCTCCATTGTGACCACTCTGGACAGCGCTCTCAACTCAGATGCACTGGCCAGGTAGACAGGAAAAGTCCCACCAACTTTTGAATTTTATTTCCTGTTTTGCCAGCTTTGCGAGCTGATCAGCAGAGGTGACCATGGAGTCCCAGAATCGCAAAAGAGCTCCAGCATGAACCGAACAGGAGGTACAGGATCTGATCGCTGTATGGGGAGATGAATCCGTGCTAGCTGAACTCCGTTCCAGAAAATGAAATGCCAAAACATTTGAAAAAATCTCCAAGGGCATGAAGGACAGAGGCTATAACAGGGACTCGCGGCAGTGCTGCGTGAAAATTAAGGAGCTCTGGCAAGTCTACCAAAAAACCAGAGAGGCAAACGGTCGCTCCGGGTCACAGCCCCAAACATGCCACTTCTATGATGAGCTGCATGCCATTCTAGGAGGTGTAGCCACCAGTACCCCAATCCTGTGTTTCGACTCTGTCAGTGGAGTAGGACGCAACATGGAAGCGGGTTTTGTGAACGAGGAAGATGAGGAGGAGGAGGAGGTTGAAGATACCTCACAGCAAGGAAGCAGAGAAACCGGTTTCCCCAACAGCCAGGATCTGTTTCTCACGCTGGACCTGGAGCCAGTAACCCCCAAATCCACCCAAGGCACGCTCCCAGACCCTGAAGGCAGAGAAGGGACCTCTGGTGAATGTACATTTGTAAATATTAGACATCATAGAATCATAGAATATCAGGGTTGGAAGGGACCTCAGGCGGTCATCTAGTCCAACCCCCTGCTCAAAGCAGGACCAATTCCCAACTAAATCATCCCAGAAAGCAAGCGTGTTTAATGATTAATTTGCCCTGGCATTCGCGGCCAGTACAGTTACTGGAAAAGTCTCTTAATGTGTCTGGGAATGGAGCAGAAATCCTCCAGGGACATCTCTATAAAGCTCTCCTGGATGTACTCTCAAAGCCTTTGCAAAACGTTTCTGGGGAGGGCAGTTTTAGTCCGTCCTCCATGGTAGGACACTTTACCACGCTAGGCCAGTAGCATGTAGTCGGGAATCATTGCAGAACAAAACATTGCAGCGTATGGTCCCAATGTTTGCTGGCATTCAAACAACATCTGTTCTTTATCTCTCTGTGTTATCCTCAGGAGTGTGATATCATTCATGGTCACCTGGTTGGAATAGGGTGGTTTTATTAAGCAGACATTCAGAGGTGCCCGTTCCTGCTGGGCTGTTTGCCTGTGGCTGAACAGAAATGATCCCTGCTGTTAGCCACGCGGTGGGGGGAGGGGTGAAGCCATCAAAATGCGACCTTGTAATGAAACCACATGTGCTATGTAATGTTAACAGCAAGGTTTACCATGAAAAAGAGTGTACCCATTGCTCTATAAAATGTGTCTTTTTAACCACCACTCTCCCTCTTTTTTCCTGCACCAGCTGCATATGTTTCTCCTTCCCAGAGGCTAGCGAAGTTTAGAAGGCGAAAAAAATGCACTCAGGATGAAATGTTCTCTGAGCTCCTGCTGTCCTCCCACACTGACAGAGCACAGCAGAATGCGTGGAAGCAGACAATGTCAGAGTGCAGGAAAGCACAATATGAACGTGAGGAGAGATGGTGGGCTGAAGAGAATAAGTGGCGGGTGGCATCAGCTTGCTGACAGAAAGCAGGAGTCAATGCTCAGGCTGCTGGAGCATCAAACTCATATGCTCCAGCGTATGGCTGAGCTGCAGGAAAGGCAGCAGGAGCACAGACCACTGCTACAGCCCCTGTGTAACCAACCGTCCTCCTCCCCAAGTTCCATAGCCTCCTCACCCAGATGCCCAAGAACACGCTGGGGGGGCCTCTGGTCACCCAGCGACTCCACCGCAGAGGAGTGCCCAAGCAATAGAAGGCTGGCATTCAATAAGTTTTAAAGTTTTAAAGTGAAGTGTGGCCTTGTCCTTCCCTCCTCCCGCACCCCACCTGGTGCTTCCCTCCTCCCCAACCCCTCCTGGGCTACCTTGGAAGTTATTCCTCTATTTGTGTGATAAATTAATAAAGAATGCATCAATGTGAAGCAACAATTACTTTATTGCTTCTGCAAGAGGTGATTGAAGGGGGGAAGGGACGGTGGTTAGCTTACAGGGAAGTAGGGTTTCATCAAGGAGAAACAAACAGAACTTTTACACCGTAGCCTGGCCAGTCATGAAACTGGTTTTCAAAGCTTCTCTGATGCGCACCGCACCCTCCTGTATTCTTCTAACCGCCCTGGTGTCTGGCTGCACGTAATCACTGGCCAGGTGATTTGCCTCAACCTCTCACCCCACCATAAACATCTCCCCCTTACTCTCACAGATATTGTGGAGTGCACAGCAAGCAGTAATAACAATGGGAATATTGGTTTCGCTGAGGTCTATCCGAGTCAGTAAACTGCGCCAGAGTGCTTTTAAACCCCCTGCTCAAAGCAGGACCAATGCACATGTCCAAATGCACATTTTACCACCATTCTGCACTTGCTCAGCCTATAGTTGAATAGCTCCTGACTACTGTCCAGGTTGCCTGTGTATGGCTTCATGAGCCACGGCATTAAGGGGTAGGCTGGGTCCCCAAAGATAACTCTAGGCATTTCAACATCCCCAACGGTTATAATAATATATTAATTATTATTATTATATTTTCTGGTCTGGGAAGAAAGTCCCTTCCTGCAGCTTTTGAAACAGATTAGAGTTCCTGAAGATGAGAGTGTCATGTACCTTTCCTGGCCATCCCACATTGATGTTGGTGAAACATCCCTTGTGATCCACCAGTGCTTGCAGCACCATTGAAAAGTACCCCTTTCGGTTTATGTACTCACTGGCTTGGTGCTTCAGTGCCAAGATAGGGATATGGTTCCACCTATCGCCCCACCACAGTTAGGGAATCCCATTGCAGCAAAGCCATCCACTATGGCCTGCACATTTCCCAGAGTCATTACCCTTAATATCAGCAGCTCTTTGATTGCGTTGGCTACTTGGATCACAGCAGCCCCCACATTAGATTTGCCTACTCCAAACTGATGCCCGACTGACTGGTAGCTGTCTGGTGTTGCAAGCTTCCACAGAGCTATCGCCACTCGCTTCTCAACTGTGAGGGCTGCTCTCATTTTGGTATTCTGGTGCTTCAGGGCAGGGGAAAGCAAGTCACAAAGTTCCATGAAAGTGCCCTTACGCATGCGAAAGTTTCGCAGCCACTGGGAATTGTTCCATACCTGCAACACTATGCGGTCCCACCAGTCTGTGCTTGTTTCCTGGGCCCAGAATCAGCGTTCCAAAGCATGAACCTGCCCCATTAACACCATGATGTGCACATTGCCAGGGCCCATACTTTGTGAGAAGTCTACGTCCCTGTCTATGTCCTCATCACTCTCGTCACCACGCTGCCATCGCCTCCTCACCTGGTTTCGCTTTTGCAGGTTCTGGTTCTGCATATACTGCAGGATAATGCACGTGGTGTTTACAGCACTCATAATTGCCATGGTGATCTAAGCGGGCTCCATGTTCCCAGTGCTATGGCGTCTGCACTGAAAAAAGGTGCAAAACGATTGTCTGCCATTGCTCTGACGGAGGGAGGGGCGACTGACGACATGGCTTACAGGGAATTAAAATCAACAGAGGGGGTGGCTTTGCATCAAGGAGAAACACAAACAACTGTCACACAGAATGGCCCCCTCAAGGATTGAACTCAAAACCCTGGGTTTAGCAGGCCGTTGATTTCACAGCAGGATGGGGGAGCAAATGAATACAACACAAATCTGATCTATTTTTTGTTTTAATCCACTCCATCTATCTTATACATGGCAGCAGACAGTGCAGTACGACTGCAAGCCATCGTCATCTCCTGATGCTCGGTAGAAGATGCTGCATTATGATTGCTAGACATCATCATCTCCTGGCTGCTCGCCAGAAGACAGTGAAGTATGACTGGGGAATGACCTGGCTGAGTCACTCCCATGTCTGCCCAGGTGCCCCGACCGACCTCACCGGGGTCGGCTAAAAGAACACCCAGGAGTATGATGACGATGCCTACCAGTCGTAATGCACCATCTGCTGCCAAAAGGCAACGAGCTGCTGCTGTGTAGCAATGCAGTCCCATGTCTGCCAGCACCCAGGAGACATACAGTGATGGTGAGCTGAGCGGGCGCCATGCTTGCCATGGTATGGTGTCTGCACAGGTAACCCAGTAAAAAAGGCCCAAAACGATTGTCTTCCGTTGCTTTCATGGAGGGAGGGAGGGAGGGAGAGGGGGGCCCGACGACATGTACCCAGAACCACCTGCGACACTGTTTTTGCCCCATCAGGCATTGGGATCTCAACCTAGAATTCCAATGGGTGGCGGAGAATGCGGGAACTGTGGAATAGCTACCCACAGCTACCCACAGTGCAACTCTCCGGAAGCCGACGCTAGCCTCACTACTGTGGATGCAGTCCGCCGATTTAATGCACTTAGAGCATTTTGTGTGGGGACACACACAATTGACTGTATAAAAATGATTTCTAAAAAAACGACTTCTATAAATTCGACCTAATTTTGTAGTGTAGACATACCCTTACTTATGTGCACTAGATCTAGATTAATAGATTCATAGATTTTAAGGCCAGAAGTGTCCATTTTTGTCTTCTAGTCTGACCTCCTGCATAATACTGACTGCAGAATTTCATCCAGCCATTCCTGTGTTCTAAAGCAAATTGGGAGAGTGATAGCTCAGTGGTTTGCACATTGGTCTGCTAAACCCAGGGTTGTGAGTTCAATTCCTAAAGGGGCCACCTAAGGATCTGGGGCAAAATCAGTACTTGGTCCTGCTAGTGAAAGCAGGGGGCTGGACTTAATGACCCTTTCAGGGTCCCTTCTAGCTCTATGAGATAGGAATATCTTCATATTAAAATAAAAATCCTTTAGAAAGATTTCCAGTCTTGATATAAAGACTTCAAGTGATGAAAATCCACAACATTCCTTGGTAAGTTGTTCCAATGGTGGATTACCTGCAATGTTAAAAACTTACACCTTATTTTCAGTTTGAGTTTATCTAGCTTCATCTTCCACCCATCAGATTTTGTTATGCTATGTCTGCTAGATTAAAGAGCTGTCTATTATCAGAAATCTTCTTTCCATGTAGGTACCTACAGATCATGATCAAGCTGGCGCTTAACCTCCTCTTCGATAAACTAAATAAATTGAGCAGCTTAAATCTCTCACTGTAATGCAGGTTTTTCCAGAACTCAGATCATTCTTGTAGCTCTTTTCTGAAACCTTGCTAATTTTTCAGTGTCCTTTTTGAACCAGAATTGTTTTGAGTCAATCTCATTTGAGATTTCTAGGACAAGACATTTTTAAAATAAGACATGGGGAAAATGCTAGAAGAATTTTCAAAATATGATTAACACTTTTGTTTTCTGAGTCTCTTTTTTCTGCACTACATCTAGTATGGACAAAAACATTGGGTGCAATCTGCAGGTCTGGCTGAAATGTGTTCAGTGCAGAACTCAAGAGGGGTGGGAGGACAAAGGTGGCCATAGCTTCCCTGATCCCTGGGTTGCCAGGAGCCAATTTGCCCATCAATGCAAATTTAAGCAAGCTCAGGGCTGCTCTAACTTCTATCAACTAGTAAAAGCCCAAGGGACAGTTATGCCAGCTAGGACTCAGAGTGCTGTCATACTCCAGCCACACCCCTTCACCTAGCCATACCCACAGCAAATGGAGTGGAGAGTGGTAGTAGATGGCATAAAGCCAGCTACACAAATACTTTTCCACCTAGAGACTCCCGCAAGTAAGGACAATCCTGAGGTGTTTGGATAGAGTAAGTTTATGGGGCCTGTGGACTGTCAGACAGGGGCCAAACTGTAGACCAGAATGTGGCTCCATTTCTACAGGTCACAAATACAAGATGCAAAAATCTGAGATGAAAAGGACCTATTCTGAGAATTTTAGAAGGGGTGATGCAAAAAGCAGATGGATGAAGCTGAGACTTACTTCCCACTGTCTGTGAAGAGAATACTGCATCTTCATAATTTAGCTGAAGAAAAAAGAGGTGATAGAAGTATTATAATAAATTATAAAGGCTGAACTAGATGCTCCGCTTTAGCTTTTCCTAGAATACAAGAAAAAACATATTCAATTAAATTAACAGGAAGAATGTGGAAAAAAGTCCAAGGAAATAATTATACATTGTGTAAAATAAGTAAACTATGGAACTCAGTGCATCAGGATATTACTGAAGTAAATAGTATAATACAAGGATTTTCAGCCTAGGGGTTGCAATCATACTGCCCTTCCAATATTGCCAAATGGGACATGGCCCTAGCTAGATCAGGCTCCAGGTATTTCCCTATAGAGAAATGGTTGAGAATGCAGCTGTCAAAAATCAGAAAGTCCATCCTGCAGGAAATTTGTTTATTTCTACATAAATTTTTGCATCAGATTGGGATGAAAATTCAAACCATCAAAAATGTTGCTGAATGCAAAGTTCTGGAAATATTTTGATTCAGAAATGTCTAAATGTTTTGACTTTCCCAAATTGAACTGTTTTGTTTTGTTTTGAATCAGTTCAACCTCAATCTCTGTCTCTATTACAGAATAACCCAGCCAGGAAAGGGCTAAGGAAGTATCCTCATTTCACGATCTGAGAGCAGCAAAGGAAAAGCCTTTGGGACTCTGTCTTGGTCAGGAGAATTACTTTGTCTCTTTGTGTGTGTTTGAACTATAAATTGAGCCCTAAGGCAAGGCCCTGAAATGGCCGTGGACATGGTTCTTTCCCGGGCTGGTGAGACATTCAAATAGCTGACAGTCTCCCTAAGCTGCCATGGTGCCTCATGGGAGTTAGAATTAGGGCTGTGCAGGAAACAGAATTTCTGTTAACTCCATGATTTTGAAATTTGCTTTCATTCCAAATTGGAACAAACAAACAAACAAAAATTGAAACTTACTGTGAAACTAAGTTTTTTGGGGAAAATTTTTCCATTTTGATAAAATAAAAATGTTTCATTCCAATTTTAAGAGGTATTTTATTTTATTTATAATGTAAAATAGAATTCAAAATGAAAAAGTTGCTTTGAAACAAAAAAATCAGTGTTCCTATCTAATAAAGGTCAAAATGCAAAGTTTCAACATAATTGAAATGCTTGCTTTCAATGTTTTTAAAATTAAATTTCATCAGAAACATGCAAATTTTTACAAAAGTTTTGATTTGGATGAAACACTGTTTTGATGTAAAAATATTCCATTGAAAAATGTTCAACCAGCTCTAGTTCAGGTGCCTCAGGCCCTCATTCTTCTCTGTAGGCGGGGCTTCCTGTCTGGACTACATCTCTCATGATGCACCATGGTCATGGAACTCCCATGGTGTACAGCAGCAGGTCAATCAGAGGGAAGACTGCAGTGAATCATGAGAGATGTAGTTCAGACAGGAAGCCTGTCCCAGAAAGGAGAAAATTGGCACATGTAGCCCCCAAACTACAACTCTCATGACACACTATAGCACCTTAAGCAGACTCAGAATAACATTGAACTGACACAAATATTTCAGTATTTCCCAATGAAAAAATAAAAATAATGTCTATCAAAAACAAAAGAACATTTTGATAGAAAATTTCCTAACTGTGATGCTTCCCAGGCTTGTGAGATACCTCATTGCCATCTGCCCTTAGCATGAGGAGGCCTTGTCTGTGCCTCCCAGTCAGGGACGGCTTTAGGATGTGTGGGGCCCAATTCGAAAGAGCTGCCACCGAAATGCCGCCGAAGACAGCAGCAGCGATTGAGCTGTCGCCGAAGATAGAGGCAGCAATTCGGCGGCAGCTCAATCGGTTGCTGCTGTTTCCGGCAGCACTTCAGCGGAGGGTCCTTCCTAGGCAGCAGTTGTCTTCCGGGGCTTTACCTTGCAGGGTCCCTCTTCCAGACGCTGTGGGGCCCTCTTAGGCATGGGGCCTGAAACATGGGAATCAGGGGAATTAGCCTAAAGCCGGCCCTGCTTCCAGTGGTCAGCTCCCTGACTCCACCAGCCACAGTCAATACAAGCACTTCCCTTTCAGCCTATGTAGGCTCTACCACCATGTTGGTGATAGATAGATTCCAACCTCCCAGGCCTCCAACCAGCCCCCTCAAGTGTCCAGCCCACTGAACATTCACAGAATTCATAGATCTGCTACTCTCAAAGAACAGTACACACCAGTTTCAAGATCACCATTACACTTAACACATTGAGCACTTAGATTTGTTTATAGAGAAAGCAAGTTTAAGTTTATCTAACAAAGAACAGAGATTTGATAAGAAGCAAGTAGAATTAATGGAAACAAATGGTTACATATAAAATAAAATCATAACAAGCATTCTAGAACCTAAACGTAACTAACAAGATACCCGCTTTTTGCCTCTAACTGCTGCTTTTACTTTGTTGTTTAGCCACTTTGGCACTTTTTTGGTCCTCCCACTATTTTTTTTAATTTGGGGTATACATTTAAATTGAGCCTCTATGATGGAGGTGTTAAAAAGTTTCCATGCAGCTTGCAGGAATTCCACTTTTGGCACCGTATCTTTTAAATTCTGTTTAACTAACTTACTCATTTTTGCGTAGTTCCCTTTTCTGAAATTAATGACCATGGTGGGCTGCTTTGGTGTTTCTTCTCCCACACATACACACAGAGGGTTGTTAAATGTTATTATGTTATGGTCAATATTACCAAGCAGTTCAGCTATATTACCTCTTGACCAGATCCTTTGCTCCACTTAGGACTAAATCAATAATTGCCTCTCCGCTTGGGGGTTCCAGGACTACCTGCTCCAAGAAGGAGTCATTTAAGGTGCCAAGAAACTTTATCTCTGCATCCCATCCTGAGGTGATATGTGCCCAGTGAATATGGGGATAGTTGAAATCCCCCATTATTATTTTATTTGTGTAGCCTCTCTAATTTCCCTGAGCATTTCACAGTCACTATCACCATCCTGGTCAGCAGGTCAGAAGTATATCCCTACTGCTATATTCTTATTCATGTGTGGATTTACTATCCATAGAGATCCTATGGTACAGTTTGTTTCAATTAAGATTTTTACTTCATTTCACTCTACACTTTTTTTCACATATAATGCCACTCCCCCACCCCCATCAGCACAACCTGCTCTGTCCTTTCTATATATTTTGTACCCTAGTATTACTGTGTCCCATTGATTATCCTCATTCCTCCAACTTTCTATTATACCTATTATATCACTATCCTCATTTAATACAAAGCATTCAAGTTCACCCATCTTAGTATTTAGACTTCTAGCATTTGTACATAAGTACTTAAAGAAATGTCACTTTTTAGCTGTCTGCCATTATGTGATGCAACTGAATGGGACTCTTTTTCATTTGAATGTTCCTCATCAGATCCTACCTGTATTTTATCTTCCATCCTCCCCTCCTTACTTGGATATAGAGAATCTCCATTAATAGGTCCTCCCATAAGGGATGTCTCTGTCTGAACCACATGATCCTCCATACCTGTCGGCTTTCCCCCAGTCCTTAGATTAAAAACTAAGGTCTGGGGGAAAGCCAACATGTGCGAAGGATGACAGAGTGTCTCTCTGCACCCCTAGACTGGTCCTTTGCTCTTCACTTGTATGCCACACACACACACACACACACACACACACACACACACACAAACACACAGTTCATCTCTTCCTGTTAATTTCTTCTCCTGAAGTTCCTGCAGTCTCTTTATTAGCATTTGACTCAGTATGCAAATAGAATTCCACTATAAGACACACAATACACAGTAGTCAACCAAGGACATAAGTGTCTCTTCCCCCGTGTCTAATAGAACCTGTCTTTAGGCATCCCACCTCCGGGTGGCTTCCCTTTAACTTCAGGCTTTAAGAACATATTTTCATATATATAACTGCTTACATATTATCCACACATATATGATTATAAAGATCAACATGACACAGGTTTTCACTAGAGAACTCACATGACACTGTTTGGTGAACAAGAATGTAAATAGCAGATCAGGTATCTCAGACAGGGGATCCCTTTATGCACTCCTGTTCCCTTTGCCAGCTGGCATCAGCCACCTCTTTGTTCAAAACCACTGATTTAGTAAAAATCCAAAATAAGATTAGAACTTTACTGCATATGTGAGAAGTGTCAATCTAAAGAAGAGATTGGCTTGTCATTTACAAGATGTTTTATGCAACTGGAAATTCTAAAGTAAAGTGGAATCTTTATGTTATACCTCTTTACCCAGAATGCTTTTCCAGTTCATTGATATTTCACATCATTGCTGATGTCTGGGATCTGGGAACAAAGTAGGAGAATGGGACATACATTTGTGTACACCTCATTCTTTTCCACGCACAAATGAACACTCTCCATAGCATTTCTAAAAAATACTTCTAATCCACACACCCTACAATTTACATACAAAATCAGTGGTTTCTAATTATAGGAATACTTCCTAGTCTATATAATCATAAATAATTTAAACTAAATTACAGTACATGTCAATTAAATGAACAAAGAACATTTTGTAATGCATTATACTTTTTTTTCCCCTCATTTGGTTGTATGGTAATTTTCAAATTTCAGTAATTCTCAATAACTCTCCCTGTCAGTGCAAATTAGTGAGGTTAGTGGAGTTCTACTGTGTTGTCTGTACATTAATACATATATATATATATATATATATATATATATATATATATATATATATATATATATATATTTTAAATTCTGGATAATTTTTCACATCACTCTGCCTATAAAGCCAGGAAAATTAGTGGCCATCAGTCCAACTGCACAAGACTCAGAAGGAGCATAAAACGTCTAAAGTAAATAAAAGAACTTTTCTATACAAACAGTATATTATATTTATATATGATCAAAAAAGGAGGAAGGTATTTTGTATTTTTCTGGTTTTCCTCATTTTTTGCAAAATTTTGAAATTTTTCTTCTTTTGACCAGCTCCATCATATTGGGAAAAAAAAAACAGGGAGAAAAATAAAATCACAGACTTTGAAATGTTCCCATTTATTTTTCTAATTTCAACCAGCTGTACTAAACACATGCCACCTTTAAGTGTAGCATTTCAGCCCCTTTCAGGGCTAGAAGCAAATATTGATCACACTGGAAAGCTGGGAATCTCTACTTGATATCGGTATAAAGATCCTGCTTTTATCCCATTCCCTGTAGGAGTGTGATATATCAGACTTAATCATGACATTTTTAGATGCAAAAAAGTTGTAAGTCACCTATGGACAGACAAAATTCTAGAGTGGGGGAGGGAGGAAAATCCACATTTACAGGGAAAAGAGGAAAATATTTCTCTGACAGACTGAATTTTTTAAATAAATGGACCACTGGAAGCTACTGTGAGGTTTGGAATGCTAGAATAAGTCCAGGGGGAGATAGTAAGTCAGGCAATCAAAAGTCCATAATAAATTCATTTATCTCATTGCTCTGAAATTTATCACAGGACTTTCTGTGGTGTGGGGGGTTGTGTGTATGTATCTATCTAGCTATATCTATCTATATATTATTGTGATAGTCTATACCATTATGTTCACCACTTTTGCAAGACTATGATAAATTTTCCACAAAGCATGCCTTGTGAAGCATCATTTGAAAAGTCAAACTGCTGAATATTATTGTCCTGGTAAAATGTGTGTGACAACACTGTATGTAAAGCTAGAAGAGTCTATTTTATAACATTGTTATAACATGCTCTAAGGTTAAGAAAAGCAGGCCCAAACCCATTTTTCAGAGAGAAAGTCACACTCCAATCAGGTGCTAAAGGACTATCACATGCTTAAGCAACCATTCACCAGCAGAGGGAAGGTGTAAACAAGAAATTTACATTCCATCACAGGGATGGTTCAAACCACATGTCCACATGAGACTTTTTTGTCACCATGATTCAGCAAGGATGTTGCTGGCACAAGAAGTTGAATTATAAAGAGGGAAGAAAAGGCTTGACTCCACTCCTCTTCCCATTTTTCTGCTCATGACATCAATGAATAAAACTGAAGGACACTGAACTAAGGGGGAAGGGTCCCAAGCTGAAAGGAGACCCAGCCTGTGAAACTTACTGCGGTGTATGGTGAGGAAAACCTTCACTTTGAATTCTGTTAGCTTGTTAAGTTAGGTATTAGCTTGTGTTTTACTCTTTTATTTTCTTTTGTAACCAATCCTGACTTTTATGCATCATGACTTTAATCACTTAAAACATATCTTTCTGTAGTTAATAAACTTATCTTATTGTTTTATCTTAACCAGTGTGTTTGGATTAAAGTGTGTAGGAAACTCCATTTGGGATAAGAAGTCTGGTGCATTATCATCTTCCTTTAATAAAATGACAGACTTTCTATGAGCTTGTACTGTTCTGAAGAGTACTGAGCAGTACAAGATGCACATTTCTGGGGAGACAAGACTGGGACTAGGAATTTACGGGTGTCTCCCTGTATGTAATTCATGAGTGACTGGTCAGAGTGCTCTTGTATTTATCTGGAAGTGAATTTGCATGCTGAAGGCTGTTGGAACAGATCAGGAGTGGCTACTCTGACAGAAAAGCAGTGCAAAAGGCACCCCAGGCTAGAGAGTTAAGGGGACACCACTGTTCGACAGTCCAGATTGTACCCTGAGTAATGTCACACACACAAATATATAAACTAAAGGTATGTGTACACTGCAATCAGGAGATGCAATTGCAGCAGGTGTAGACAGACCTGAACCAGCTTTGATCTAGCTACAGTAGAACCTCAGAGTTATGAACACCTCAGGAATGGAGGTTGTTCATAACTCTGAACAAAATATTATGGTGGCTCTTTCAAAAGTTTACAACTGAACCTTGGATTAATAAAGCTTTGAAACTTTACTATGCAGAAGAAAAATGCTGCTTTTAACCATCTTTTTTTAATGAAATAAGCACAGAAACAGTCTCCTTACCTTGTCAATTTTTTTTTTTTAATTTTCCCTTCTTTTTTAGTCGTTTGTGTTTAACACATTACTGTAGTGTATTTGCTTTTTTTTTTTTTTTTGGTCTCTGCTGCTGCCTGATTGTGTACTTCTGGATCCAAATGAAGGGTTGACTGGTCAGTTCGTAACTCTGGTGTTCGTATCTCTGCGGTTCTACTGTATATCAAAGCTAGCTTGAGTCACACTAGCAGTGAAGCTGCAGCAGGACAAGTCGCAGCCCTCTGAGCATGTACACAGGGTCATCAGCGGGCAGAGCTAGACCGTGCAGCTGCCTGGGTTGCCGCAGTTTCACTGCTATTGTTACTCAAGCTAGCTTAAATCTAGCTAGATCAAAGGTAGCTCAGGTATGTCTACACTTGCTGAAATTACATCTCTTGTTTGCTGTGTACATGTATCCTTTGAGTAGTGCCATTGGCTTCTGTGGAATAACTCACAGTGCACAAAGTTATGATTAGGGGGCTGGAGCACATGACTTATGAGGAGAGGCTGAGGGAACTGGGATTGTTTAGTCTGCAGAAGAGAAGGATGAGGGGAGATTTGATAGCTGCTTTCAACTACCTGAAAGGGGGTTCCAAAGAGGATGGATCTAGACCAGGGGTCGGCAACCTTTCAGAAGCGGTGTGCTAAGTCTTCATTTATTCAATCTAATTTAAGGTTTCACATGCCGGTAATACATTTTAATGTTTTTTAGAAGGTCTCTATAAGTCTATATATTATATAACTAAACTAATGTTGTATTGTAAAATAAACAAGGTTTTCAAAATGTTTAAGAAGCGTCATTTAAAATGAAATTAAAATTTTGATCTTACGCCGCCGGCCCACTCAGCCCGCTGCTGGTCTGGGGTTCTGTTCACCTAGGCCGGCAGCGGGCTGAGCGAGGCCTGCGGCCGGGACACCGGCTGGCAAGGGTCCATCAGCCAGAACCCCAGACCAGCAGTGGACTGTACGGGACCGGCAGCCAGGACCCAGTGGGCTGGAGGCGGGCTGGAGTCAGGGCTGGGGGCTGGGGGTGTCAGGGCAGAGCCGGGGGCTAGGTATGGGTGGGGGTGCCAGAGTCAGGGCTAGGGTTGGTGGGGGGATGAAGGAGTCAAGCAGAGGGCTGGGTGTGTATGAGGGAGGTACAGGGCTCAGGGCAGGAGCCTGGGGGGGGTGCGGGGCTCAGGGCAGAGGGTGTGGTGTGTGTGTGTGTGTGTGTGTTGGGGGGGGGTCAGGGCTCAGGGGAGAGGGTTGGGTGACTGCCCCCCTAAGAACTCCCAACCCCGCTGCTCCTTGTCCCCTGACTACCCCCTCCTGGGACCCCTGCCCCCAACTGCCCCCCAGGCCCTCACCCCCTATCTAAGCCTCCCTGTTCCCTGTCCCCGGACTGGACCCTACCCCCTACCTGTCCCCTGACTGCCCCGACCCTTATCCACACCCCCATTCCCAAACAGACCCCCAGGACTCCCATGCCCCATCCAACCGCTCCCCGCCCCGTGACGGGACCCCCAGAACTCCCAACCCATCCAACCCCCGCCCACTCCCTGCTTGCCCCAACCCCTCTCCACACCCCTGCCTCCTGACAGGACCCCCAGAACTTCCAACTCATACAACCCCCCCAGCTCCTTGTCCCCAGACCACCCCCTCCAGAGACCCCCCACCCTAACTGCCCCTCCCAGGACCCTCCTTGCTCCCGGTCCCCTGACTGCCCTGACCCCTATCTGCCCCCTCACAAACCCCGGGACTCCCATGCCCCATCCAACCCCCGCCCCCCCGCTCCCTGACTGCCCCCTCCAGAGACCTCCGCCCCTAGCCACCACCCCCACCCCGGATCCCACCTCCCCATCCAACCCATCCTGCTCCCTGTCCCCTGACTGCCCCCACCCCTTATCCAACATCCCCAGCCCTGGGCCCTTTACCTTGAGGCTCCAAGCAGAGCCAGACACACTACCCCGTGGGAGAGCACAGCCCTGGCCCTCAAAGTGCTGTGCGCGGCGGCAGCAGAGCTCCAGTTGAGCAGGGAGCGTGTGTGCCTCCCCGCAGAGCCAAATGCTGCCCCGCGGGAGCGCGCAGGGCGGCATGGCTCCAGGGGAGGAGGGAGCATTTCTGCCTCCCCATGGAGCCAAACGTTGCCCCGTGGGAGCACGCAGCCCCAACCCCCAGAGCGCTGCGCGCGGCAGCAAGGCTCCAGGGGAGAGGAGAAGGCGGGGGAGGGGCCAGCGGCTTGCCGTGCCCAGAGAGTGGGGCCATTTGCCCACCCCGTGTGCACGGCTATGCTTCTGCTCCCTGCCCCCGCGGTGGGAGCGGAGAGCAGAGGAGAGCGGGCCGGGCTGGGCAGGATTTTTAATGGCATTCTGGAGTCCCGGCAGGCTCCCGGCAGGCACTAGGAATGTGGTGCCCAACTCAAGTAGACATACTTGTGCTAACTTTCATTGAGCTAGTGCATTAAAAATAGTAGTATAACTGCAGTAGTACAGTCAGTGATGAGCAGTGTCACCGGCTAGCTGCCTTGAGTACAAACCAGACCACACCCACAGCTCCAAGTGTACATGTAGCCACAAACACCTACAACCATCTGTTATACATCCAGGACATTTTAGTACAAGGGTTCTCAAACTGGGGGTTGTGCCCCCTCTGGGGTCGCAAGGTTATTATGTGAGGAATCACAAGCTGTCAGCATCCACCCCAAACCCTGCTTTGCCTTCACCATTTATAATCGTAGGTGCTGGTACTAGGAGTGCAGTGGGTGCTGCCACACCTCCTGGCTTGAAGTGGTTTCCATTATATACAGTGTTTACAGTTTGGTTCAATGGCTCTCAGCATCCAGACTATAAAAATTGTTCCAGCGCCCCAGTTTATAATAGTTTTAAATAAAAAAAAGTGTTTTTGATTTATAAGGGAGGTCATACTCAGAGGCTTGCTGTGTGAAAGGGGTCACCATTGCATAAGTTTGAGAATCACTGCTTTAGTGCAAAACTCAGAACAAACTCAAAATAAACATACAGGTCCAGTGGCACAAAGGGAGCAACCCCTCTCCTTCCCCCACAGCTGAATATTCTTGGGGCTTGGGGAAGTCCCCATTAGGCACAGATTCACCTGCTACGCCACCCCATACTCAATGCAGTTCATTCTCCTTGTTGCAATCCACAGCTGGGGGATGATCTCGCTGGACTTGTTACCAGCTGGCAGATTTTACAGCAACCCCCAGTCTCCTGTAAGCTCTGCCAGGGTGTGGCCTATATAAACTTGGCCAGAGAACCAGGGAACTGTAATGGCTCCCTAGTGGTTTCCCCTCCCTACTGCATAAGTGAGACTAGAATGGAGCCCACAATGAAGAGTGTATTATTTACCAACAGCAAAGGAACACTCTATAAGCAATGGAAAAACAATGTCTGCCAAGTAATCACTTTACTTAAGCAAACGTCTCTTATGAAGATTAGCAAAAACATCTGACAACACATGAGTTAGACAAAAAATATGGACCAAAGAGACCATGTTGCAAAATAAAGATTAGGCAAGCATGATGCAATGAGGCTCCCTGAATCAAATCTTTCTCTGCCTCTGAATGCCTCTAAAGGCACTGAAAATTATAGCCATTGGCTTGGAGGGAAACTGTAGTAGTAGTTTTTTTCTTCTTCAATCCCATTGTATGCTCAGCTGCACCCGGGTAGGCTGCTAATAGAAGCAAGAGACTCACACACAAACAAAAACATCATTGTGACCTCTGGGAATGCAGCAATCCAAACAAACAAGCCAGTCAGATAGCACAAGCCACTGGGAGGCAATCAGAGCATCTCAGAGGCCTTTCCCCAACACCAGAAGGGAAGCTGATTCACTAGGATGGCAAATGCAGCTTTTTCCTGGAAAAGCAAAGGAAAAACCATGCTGGGCAGGCAGAGTAAGAAGCTTATAATATTTCTTTTTATTTGAGGGAAGACAGTTTCTGGATTAGTATTTCTTATGATTCTAACTGAAGAGAGAGACAATTTCTGTCCTATCAGCATAATGGAGAACAACAGGAATGGAAGCATTTCTTTAGTTAGGAGAAGATTCTGATAGTTGTGTTCACTCTGAGTTGTACCTCACTTTGCAAGTAGTCCCATTGCAATTAATGGAACAATTTGCAGTACAAAGTAAGGGTGCCAGAATGGCATTTTCCCTGTTTGCTATCAAGCTATGAAGCACTATTACAATCGTAACTTATTTTGAATAAAACAAAGGGGAAAGGTGTCCTTTCAGAATTATGGTCTGACTCCGGCTGTCCTTGCTCAGGCAAAGCTTACCCTTACTTCAATGAGAGCTTTGCCTGAGTAAGAACTACAGGATTTGGTCCTAGATTAATATTTATTTCCACCAGGGAGGGGAGTGGGGAATAATTCTGAATGAGTGTTGGTAGCCATATTGACAATGAACCAGAGGTTCTTAGTTCAAGTGTCCCAAAGCAGGATATATACTTGTACCCAGTGCTGACTCTGCAGTGCTGTGATACTGCTAGGAAGGCACTGAATTATTAGAGATGCCATCCTTCTGGGAAGACATTATTCCCAAATCCCTTCATGTTTCATTTCTAATGGGAGATAAAGATCCCATGGCACTGTCTGAAAAAATTCTATGATAAACCCAATGTGTGTATAATGAACAACATGCCCCGCTTAACAAACCAGGGTCAGGGAATTCTAAGAAAGAATGTCTGGGCAGAGGGGCAGCTTGGGACTCTTCACACACACATCCTTATCTATATGTATTTTGTGTGTTGTGGAACTAAGATATGTGTAATTCATGACTCCGATAACTTTGTATATTGTAGCTTTTTTTTTTACTCCTTTCAACTGTTTTTTTGTCATTTTAGATTTTAAGAGTTTGAAGCCAGGGTTTGTACCTCCATGTATCTTTGCACAGTAACTAGCATCTTTAGGGTACTTCTGCAATAGACGTAATAATAATGTCCCACGCTGTGAGATCATTATTGCTGAGTGCACGGTGGCTCCTAGATTTTCACTGTGCAACCAGCATCTAATTAATTGCGTTCTATAGCACTTCAGAATACCTGAAGTATGAAAGATATAAAACCCAGTCTGTGTGATTATTGTACAGTTTAAATGCTACCTGACTTTGATGTGTCTGGAGATCATCTTAAAACAACAGGTAGGCAAAGTAATCTCAAAGTGCTCATAACATTAAGATGAACAAAACCAAAACACAAGACAGGGCTCCCTATAAAAAGCATTATGCCTATCATTGCTTGAAATTGAACTGACCAAGCTTTCGGGTGGCTTAGACAGATTTAGGAGTGTTATTTTAAACCAAGTAATGAGGTGTGGTACGCTGATTTCCACAACCATTGCACTGTGTGTCTTTTGTCTATATTTGGTAATTCCCCCTCTTCCTCCTTCCCATCCCACACAGCACCTGGATAACATGATGAAGAACAGGATTACATGTTTTGCAACCTCCTCACCCCATTACCCCAGGACCTCACTGAGCTCTGGAATTTATGTGGGGATCAGAGGTAGATTCTGTCCCTTAGAAAGCAGTCAGACCGTGGAGGGGAGCCTAACCTCTGTTCCAAAATGTACACTGAGGCTATGTCTACACACCAGCTGGACACCCACAGCTGGCCTGTACCAACCGACTTGTGTTTATGAGGCTCAGGCTGCAGAACTGTTTCATTGCTCTTTGTACTTCCAGGCTTGGGTCCTTTCTATCACTCAAGGGTAAGACACTGCTGAACACTTCAGTGCACTGAACAAGTCTTATGACATCAAGGTTATACATCCTCAGTACTGGCTATAATAAAGTGTTGGCACCAAGAGGAACTTTACCTTTTCCATACTGAAAAGGCTCTTGAAACTCCAGAACGACTGAAATACACTAATGAATCGGACACTACAGAAGCAGCTTCTCTGCCAACTCAGAGCTAATAAAAATATAAACAGCAGATTCCATACAGATTGCCAACTATTACTTCATTAGCTAGGTAATTCTCATAGTAAAGATGCTGGGATCAAAGATGATGATGATGTCACATTGGGTACCACCTCAGCTTCATACAAGATCAAATGTTTACAGTGCTCATCTAAAAAATCCAAATGTAGTTGCCTTCAGCTTGAAACCCACTGCCCTAGCCATGCTACTGACCCCAATTATAATGATTGTTTGAGACCCCGCAATGATATTCTATGTTCACAAGCAGCCACTGTCTAGTGGTAAATGTTTAGATACAATTCTGCTGGTTATCTGAATCTCTCCTCCTTCATTCTTTGTTATTAGTGCATGTACTAATAATGGTGGGTGCCTTTATATAAAATCAGGATCTCATTTTCTAAGAGTTGGTCTACTTCTGCTAACAGTACTTAGTCTTCATCTGAAGTCATTATTACTTTCTAGTAGTGAAAAATAACAATTATTTCTAAATCATTTAAAATTGTTAAGAATGAAACAGCGACAATTCCACTATCAGCCGTCAGTGCAATGCTCAAGGCAGACAGGGGAACAGGACACTGGTTATGGTGGAGAAGACTCTCTTGGTCTTGATGGTCTAATGTCCTATATTATTTATTACATTTGGAAAGAAATAAAAAATTCATTGCGGGAAACTGTTCTATAGTTAATCTAAAGACTATGATGAATGAATGCTAGCAATTTATTCTATGGCGCTAAAATACTAATTCCATCATTTTGTGGCTAACAAATCCACCCCCAGTGCCTGGTGACTTTGGTTGCACTGTATTTCCTGAGACACCCTCCACTTTCCACTCAGTTACTAGGCACTTGGTGGTGGACAATGCTGGGACTGCTACTGGCACAAGTAACTAGAATAGATCTCTCTCTCCCCACGAAGTTTATGTCACCATGAGAGCTATTGCTTCTAACAAATTGTTTGACCACTGCCACCTTGTAAGCCAGAGTAGCAATATTTCTATAATAATAATGTGCAAATTGATATGGGCGGTTATTTTACTAAAAGGCACATTTTACATACCATAGCTCCAGGGCCAGTGCAACCATTTAGGCAACCTAGGTGGTCGCCTAGGGCACTAGGATTTGGGGGGCGGCATTTTCTTCGGCAGTGACTGCGGCGGCCAGATCTTCGGCCGCACCAGTCATCGCTGGCATTTAGGCGGAGGGAGCTGGGGCAGGGGAGCGCGGGGATGGCCGCCTGCAGCAAGTAAGGGGGGGGGGGTGGCACGCAGGGGAACTCCCCGCCCCAGCTCACCCCTGCTCTGCCTCCTCCCCGAGCACGCCGTCGCTGCTTCACTTCTCCCACCTCCAAGGCTTGCGGCGCCTAAGCTGATTGGCACCGCAAGCCTGGGAGGCCGGAGAAGTGAAACAGCTCACCCCTGCTCCGCCTCCTCCGTAAGCACGCCATGGCTGCTTCACTTTTCCCGCCTCCCAGGCTTGCAGCGCCAATCAGCTTAGGCGCCGCAAGCCTGGTAGGCAGGAGAAGTGAAGCAGCGACAGCGTGTTCGGGGTGGAGGTGGAGCAGGGGTGAGCTGGGGTGCGGGAGGGTGCCTCAGGGCAGAGGGTGGGGAGCTGCCGCGGGGGGGGCGCCTCAGGGGGCTCGGGGATGGCACAAGGTGGAAGTTTTGCCTAGGGCACGAAACATCCTTGCACCAGCCCTGCATAGCTCACTCCTGTACTTTTTTACCCCATTTTGGGCTTACTCTGAATAAAGCTTTTTATATAAGACTTCAGTTGAAATAAGGCTCTTGCATTCTGACTCCTCCCAAGCCCTCTGAAATCCACTTTAAATATCTTATAATACATACTTCCCTACTTCAACCTAAACAGCTCTACAGAGAAGGAACACTCTATGTACTAACATTCAGAAAGCCACAATTGAGAAGATTTTCAAAAATATATACATGATAGCAGCCATCAGGGATTTGGCATTTTTTTTAAATGTTATCCTTTGTGCCCACATGATGCTAAATTGCCCAAACTAACCTAAAATATGGATCCTTCTGCTTATCTCAAAACGTCTGTTGCCTAAGCCATATCTGAAATTCATTGTTGCTGTTGACTATGTAACCAGGGCTATTAGGCAAGGCTTAACAAGCACTAACTAATAATATGAGGATATGGATATAAATTAGAAATGCACACCCTAAATGGCTCTGACAGTTTCACTAAATATACACAGCAACACAGAATGATATTCCTGCTGTCAGATGTCAATATCTAGCTAGAAGCTTGATGGCACCATGGAAACTCGGACACATGAAAGTGTGGTATTGATTGGATGGAAAATGAGGCTGCAGTTTAAGTTTGAGGCTGCTCAGCATGCTAAGAATTGTGAATAATTTGCAACATAAACTCCCTGTGAACAAGGCAGTCCAAAGAGGATAAATCAGAGACAACTATACTAGGTATATGGATTGACCAAGTGCAGGTCACTCTAAGCATATGAAGAGCAGTGTGTATGTGTTACAGTGACCTGGTTTGATCCCAGGACAGCATTTTAAATGGTTTATTATGAAGAGGCTTGACACATATATAGATTTCCTCAGTTAAAGCCCTGATGAAACCTCTAAGAGAAAAATGCTTTTGATGCACCAGTCAGCAAAAGGCCGCAAATATTGAAGTGGAGATTAGTCACAGACCTGTTCCCATAGAAAACACCACAAGTTTATGGAGAATATATGCAAGGGAGGTGGCCTGTGGAGGAAGACAAGGTTTATGAGGAAAGCAAGTTCCATCCACAGTAACTCAGTGTTGCACTGTAATGCTCTATATAAGTGATAACCCCACTAAGGCACTGCACAAATGTTTTAAAATATAACAGAGTATGTGTCAAAGCAGTATGTTTTCAGAGCTCACGCAGAAAGGACAGTTCTTCTATGAGAGTACTTCGATCTAACAGACTCCAGCAAGACTAAGAGAAGGGAGATCAGATCTAGTTGTGACATAATTTGGTGGAGGTGATGCTGCTGGAAGTCAGACAGCACCTCCCACAAGTCAATCAAGAAAGTGCCTACATTAGTGATGAAGGCCTCCCTTGTCTGTACCATTTACCATAGAGGGAAGGGAGATGCTACTGACTAAAATAAAAACAAACAAAAAATGTATCCCTTTGTAAAAGACACAAACTGAAGCCAGTGACAAATTTGCCTCCCACCCTTCTGTCCAAGTGCCTGCTCCAAAGCCCACTAAAGACAAAGGGAGTCTTTCCTTTTTCTTCAGTGAGTGCTGGATAAGGTCCCAATTACTAAGGAACTTAGTCCAGAGAGACACCAACTTTCTACTTGTCCCTCCACACATACTTGCCCATATAGATGGTCATTAAGTTATGCACAGCTTTTTCCTTCTAGCTGGATAACTTTTCCTTTCCCCTTCATCAAACTTACAACAACAAATAAACAGCTTTATCATGTCACAAATTACATATTACCTTTTCTGGGGGAAAGTTTCCCTTTGGATCATTTCTGTTGATTGATATTTCAGTGTTGTTGCGCGGGGGGGGGGGGGGGGAGAAATCAGGTGTTTATAATAGATGATAAAAAGTAAAACTCCCATTGTACAGCAGCTATCATGCAACATTCAAAAGGTACATAAAAACAACGGTCTCCTTAGAATAGCCTGCACCTACAAGCATACCTGTTCCCTCAATCCATTAGCTACCCCAAAAGCTGAACTTTGCAACAGGCTCAGAACAATACCAAACTGAAGCTGTGATGGAACAATGGAAAGGTAGCAAGTTTCAGAGCTGAAGAACCTTTGGCTAAAATGTCCTTCCACTTGCTCCTCTGACTTAAAGTAAGCTGGATCTAGTTAGAACCCACTCCTCTGGCCACAGTTGTAAGGGTATTGCATAGGGGAAAAGCATAATATACACAATTCCACACTGCTTATAAACAAGATAAAGCAGATATGGTCACAGGAGGCTTAATTCCTGGTGGAATTTAAGCTTTAGAACATTCCACAAATGTATTCATTCATCTCCTTGTGATATCAAAAACTGAGAAGTAGAGTAAACCTCAGGTAGAGCGCAAGCAACAGGAGCAGATGAACTTTTAATGAAGTGAAAAGATTCCCTTTGCATGTAAATAGCCCTAATATATATAAGGAGGAAGACAAATAAATGACAGAAACCAATATGACATATCAGCAAAATTATCTCTAAACTCAATGGGAGAAGTTATTCTCTCACTTAGAAGTCAATGGTGTTACTTTGTATTTATACCAGTCTCACTGACAGCAGAGTTTGGCCCAGTTTTCCCAACCCCTCCCCCGCAGGCCTTTAAAACAAGATTTAAAACAAACTAGCAATAACAATTCTATAACTGATCCATCAGCACCTGCTGGAGTTACTTATTTTAGCGGCAGTAAAGTAAGGGTCAACTATTACTCTAGGATAAGCAGGTTAACCCCCATTACAGTCAAACAGCATTATGTGCTTATCAGAGCATAGAGTTTGGCCCTAAGTCTCTGGGATCAAAGTGAAAACATTGCTGGCACCGTAGAACCATAGGGCTGGAAGGGATCTTGAGAGGTCATCTAGGCCAGTCCCCTGCACTCATGGCAGGACTAAGTATTACTAGACCATCTCTGACAGGTGTTTGTCTAACCTGCTCTTAAAAATCCCCAGTGGAGATTCCACAACTGCCGTAGGCAATTTATTCCAGTGTTTAACCACCTTGACAGTTAGGAAGTTTTTCCTAATGTCCAACCTAAACCTCCCTTGCTGCAATTTAAGCCCATTGCTTCTAGTCCGATTCTCAGAGGTTAAGAAGAACAATTTTTCTCCCTCCTCTTTGTAACAACCTTTTATGTACTTGAAAACTGTTATGTCCTCTCTCAGTCTTCTCTTTTCCGGGCTAAACAAACCCAATTTTTTCAATCTTCCCTCATAGGTCATGTTTTCTAGACCTTTAATCATTTTTGTTGCTCTTCTCTGGACTTCCTCCAATTTGCCCACATGTTTCTTGAAATGTGGTGCCCAGAACTGGACACAATACTCCAATTGAGATCTAATCAGTACAGAGTAGCGAGGAAGAATTACTTCTCGTGTCTTGCTTACAACACTCCTACTAATACATCCCAAAATTATGTTTGCTTTTTTTGCAACAGTGTAACACTTTTGACTCAGATTTAGCTTGTGGTCCACTATGACCCCCAGATCCCTTTCCACAGTTCTCCTTCCTAGGCAATGATTTCCCATTTTGTATGTGTGCAACTGATTGTTCCTTCCTAAGTGGAGCACTTTGCATTTGTCCTTATTGAATTTTATCCTATTTATGTCAGACCATTTCTCCAGTTTGTCCATATCATTTTGAATGATAATCCTATCCTCCAAAGCACTTGCACCCCCTCCCCGCTTGGTATTGTCCACAAACTTTATAAGTGTACTCTAGTCTGTATGCCATGATCTAAATCATTGATGAAGATATTGAATAGCATGGGACAGAGAACTGATCCCTGCGGGACCCCAGGTAAGAGGGGCATCCATAGTGGGTTGCCTATCCTAGGTGCATACTTCTGGCCTTCCTCTTGAGCACACTTTCTGCTCGCAGACACTGACATTTTTTTTTCTTTACACTGTGTAAAGTTCCCCCTCCTGCCTCTTAGCTTTTCAATACTGCCACATATTGATCCACCACCGCCAGCCTTTCTTGCCAAGTTATGATCAAGTGGCTAAACCGAGCTGTGCAGTTGCCTCAAATCCGCGCTGAGCTGAGAGCAGGGAACTGCTCCATTATCCTATTAGCCTTCAGAGTAATCCTGGGCGCCCTCCCAGCCTGGAAGGCAGCAGCCCGCAGAGGCAGCCAGGCAGGGGAGCTGGAGCAGCTTGCGGGGAGGGGGTTAGATAGCTCATCCCCCTGGAGCCAGTCAGCGCTACTCACGGGGGCGGCACTTCTCGGGGTCTCCAGGCGCCGAGTTCTGCGTGGTGGCGGGGAGCAGGCTGGGGTGCGGATCCAGGTGTCCGGGGAACACCTTCGAGTACAGCCCCGCGTCACCGAAGGGAGGTGGGGGGGGGCTCTTTTCCCATGAAAAACCAGACTGTTTCTCTTTGGGTCCCTTGGGCCAGTCCAGAGCTCCTCGGCCACCACATCCCGGGGGGGGGGCAGCTGTGTCCGACACCAGCTGGCCGGGGCGGGGGGGAGGGGAGACCCCCAGCAATGCCCAGGGCGATGCTCTCCGCGGCCCCGCTCAGTTCCCTCCCCGCGCAGGGAGCCCAGCCCCGGGCCAGGCGGCCGCTGCACGCGTGTTCGCGCCGCCCCGCGGCGGGCCAGGTGAGAGCGCCGCGCCCAGCCCGGCTCCCCCCGCAGCCGCGGGCCCCGAGGGGAAGCCCCCGAGGGTCCCGCTCCCCCGCGCTCTCCGTGCCCCCGGCGGAAGAAAGCGCCCCGGGCGCGCCCCTCGGACCCGCGCGCCCCAGCCCCAGCAAACCCACTCGGACCTACGTGGAGTTGTCGGCCCAGCCGCCTTCGGCTGTGGGCTTGGCTGCCTGGGAGCGCCGGGCCGAGCCGTCTCTTTCGGGCTGGATCTGGGGGCTCCTCGCCGCCCCGTGCGCTCTCGCGTCCCCGCTCCGGCTGGGATTGTCTCGCCAAGCTCGGGCTGCTGGAGGCGGGGAACTCGCCGCTCCTCGCTTGGACTCACTTGCGCGCAGACTGCGAGCGGGAGAGGAGGGAGGCAGAGCGCGAGAGGGCACTTTGCACTCATGTGATCTGCTTGGGAAGCTGATTAAAAGCGGGTCACTCCAGGGGCAGTCTCGCGCCCCGGGACTGGAGGAAGGGCAGGGCGATGGGAGAGGGGGTAGGACCCGGAGAGGTGCAGGATTTGAGTTCCTCGGTTCCTGCTAAGAAAAGGTAGCTGCAGGGTAGCATCCCTCCTCTGCAATGTCATATGTTGGATGCGCTGGGGCTCTGGTGAGCAAAGAGTAAAGCTTTGTTGGGAAAGAGAAGCTCTACAAAACCCTCGTCCCATGGTGACGGTTCCCCACGTTCTGTTACTTGCCGAGGCAGTGTCAGCACCATAATGTACTGGGTCAGGAGGGCTAATGTCTGCGAGTCACTGTGCCAGGTAACTTATTAAAAAAAATCCGATTGAATCTATGTTCCTGTTTGCACACATAGGGAGCTGAGACGGCTAGCGTGGATTCACTGTTAGCCACAGTGCGTGGGAGATTCGCTTTGACGTCCCAGGTAGCCATGAACAAATCTCAGAAATTTCAGACACAAAGAATTATTTCACTTGTTGGCACTATGGGCCTGATCCAAAGCCCATGAAAGTCAAGAAGAGCCTTTAAGTTAACTGGGCTTTGAATCCAAGTTTATTTGAAACTCTTGACTGTCCAGAATTGGGCTGGAAACATTGAAAGAAAAAGATGGCTGGTACCTTTAATTTCCAGTTAGGCTGAAAATATCACAAAACAACTTTTTTTTTCATGGAATTTTATAACTTCTAGTTCTGTTGACTGCTGGAATTACATAAAAGCTTTCGCTTTAGAGGCAGGTTTTCCCCACTTTTAGCCTCATTGCATTTGTTAAATGAGAATGCTCCCCAATTGCCAATTTAATTAAAAATGTAGCTGACATTCTAATGTCAGGCAGATTCTTTCTTGTTTCTAAACCCTAGAGTGAAACTATTTCATGGCTATAAAGGCACACAGCATTTGGGGGTTTGGTCTTCTTTATGGGGTCATAAATTTTGGCTCCTATTCCAAGTTAGTGCAGAAATCCAGTTCAGGTTCTCCTGTTTCCAGAGAAATTAGCTAAGAAAATCCTCTGCCTGGCAAAAGTGTATATTGCATCATCTAACACCTTCCACCTGTAACAATAAAAGGCACTGTACAGTAAATCCCAGACTGGATAATTGCACCCACCTGGATTCTTTCTGGGTGAAGTAAACTAATCCCTTCCATTTCTTCCTTTGCTTTCATCACACAGCCACAGCGGGATTTAATGATAGCAATGTCACTGAAGACAAACAACTTTGATCATCAACACAAAATAGTAGACTGGTTCAGATAGAACAATTCTCTCTAGCAGCTGGGCTAGCAACATAAGCCAGGCTTCTCTGGAGTCAAATGCCCAGGACTGCAGTGAGAAATCTACTTCCTTCTTATGGGATGAAAATTATGCAAGCCACACAACAATAAAGAGGGATACTTAGTAGCTGACTTGTGCAGTCCCTGTAGTGCTCCACCTGAGAGTTGGACCCTATTGTGTTAAGCACTGTAGAAACATAGCAAGTGACATTCCCTGCACCATATAGCCTGGAATGTTTGACATCTTTGGCCTTAAAGGTTTGTTCATCTGATTGCCACCAAAACTGTGTGCTCTGGATGAAGAGTGAGGTTGGAGCAGACTGGTGAGACAAAGGGAAAATATTGCAGATTGACTTGTACATTTTTCTGTGGGCTAAAGAGAAAATTGAGACATAGAGCAGGTCAAAATTATGTTTCCCCTGCCGAAAATTTCATTTTTTTGTTGAAAAAAGGAAAACTGAGGTTTTTAAAGTTTTTTTAAAGAGAGAGAAACTTTCTGCAGAAAGCAGTCACTTTCCATTAAAATTTTCATTTTGTTGAAAACCCAATTTTCCACTGTAAAACAGTTTCAGCTGACACTTTTCCCCAGTTACAGCAATCCCTGGTACCTCCCCCTCCACATCTCAGATCTGAATTTGCTGAAACTGAGCACACACATTGAACCAAATTCTAATCTTGTGATGTGACTTGCATTAGGATTTGGAGAGACTAAAGACTCAATTGTATACACAATTATGCATCTGTTCAACGGTAAATGAATTAGGGTCTGAAGGAACTCTAATAAAAAATGAAAGCACCTCAATTCTGGAAAGTTAAGTAATATGTGTGTTTTTATTGTTAATATTATTTGTATCACAATAGCACCTAGAGGTGCCAACTGAGTACAGGATTTCATTGTGCTATACATTGTATAAACATAATAAGACATATTCCTGCTCCAAAGAGCCTACAATGTTTGACACCTTTGACATTAATAGGACTATGACAAGTGACTTTCTAGATGGTCTCACAACTAGTGAGGTGGGCCTCCCAATGTACTTAAAGCAAGATGGGACAGAATCAACTGGACAGCATGGAGAAGAATGGTAATAAGGAACCATGGAAGATATAGTCTGACCAGTTAACTGGTGCAAAAATATTTTCCTCATTAGATACAGCCAGTGGATTCTGCCAAGTTCTGCTTCACCATCTTGTCTCTTATTATTTTGCCCATCCCAAACAATGGTTTATTTCCTACATTTAGATGGTCTCTTGGATGATGGAAAGGGGGACATAAAGACAAAGAGTTAAGTCTGGGTAACATCTGAAGGATAAAAATCTCTATACTGAAAGGCAGCCCTTGGTTGTTAATCATCTGGTCTAGACACACAAGGAATCTAAATTTAACTAAAAAGGAGATCTTGCTTATAGGCTGCTAGAGAACCCTGCTATCTCTGGCTAGGTTTTAAATCTTTTCCCTTATGGTTTGTTTGTAGCTATCAGTTTTAGATTAGTTAAAAAAAAAGATAAAGAATGGATTAGTAGCTACAGGGGTCAAACCTTTACTTTCAAGTAGCCTCTTCACTGCCTGAAACAGTGTCTCCAAGAGGTAAAGAAGAGTGATGAGGACTGCTCCTTTTAGAAAGGAAAAGAGCGAAGATTAAGGGAACAAGTTATACAGATTTTTTTGACTGTTGATGCACAATGATAATGCACCAGTAAATGACCCCAAATATTTCCGCCAGCTGATGTTCACAGTATCTTCAGAAGGGATGGGTTTTCCTAAAGATGATTGGGATTGGGAATCTTGAGTGTGCCTAAAAATAGAAGCCCTTTCATATTAGAATTCATCTTGCTGATTATTTTCCTTTGTAAGGTGTTGAGCGCACCCTCAGCTCCCTTTGATTACATTGGAGTTGGGGATGCTCAGTACCTCTAGGCGAGGAATTCCAAAGGTGCTAATAGGAGTTAGGCACCCAACTCTCAGACTTTCAATGAGAATTGGGCACCTCACCTTCTTAGAAAATTCTAAACCTAAAACCTGAGTATGAAATTTGGAGGCAATACCTTGTACAATTTGCCCCCAATAAATGTTTCATTGCCTTTGATCCCATCACTTAGCAGAAAGATGCAGTGCATTTCTAAAACCAAACAAAAACACATGCCAGTCAATAGGTCAGCTTGGTTTGAACTTTGTTTGTTTCAGACATACTATAAATATCAATTTCTTTCTATCACCCGCTCAGCTCTCAGCTGCAGCTGCCACCAGAAAGAAATAATATAATTCTGGGAAAGCAGAAAAGAGAATACAAGAACAGTTAAAGAGTTTTTCACCTTTTGCTCCATTGTTGTTCTCCAGAGTCTGGCTGCCAAAAGCAGCAGTGAGTGCCCACAGAAGCCTGCTTCTCCACTAAGATCAGACTTCCATTAGTGATACTGAATTATTTAGTAGATGTATTGAACACTAGAATCAACTGCTTCTGAGTTGTGTTTCTTCTCAGACCAGCTTTATATTAAGGCTGTATAATGGAATGCATATTGTCACAGAAACTGTCAGCCCTATAATTAGAATAGGGGGGAAAT
Source organism: Mauremys mutica (assembly GCF_020497125.1). Classification (NCBI taxonomy): domain Eukaryota; kingdom Metazoa; phylum Chordata; order Testudines; family Geoemydidae; genus Mauremys; species Mauremys mutica. The sequence goes on along the minus strand of NC_059072.1, from coordinate 105,896,163 downwards.
GACGTGGTTTAAAAAACAATAATCATTCAAATCCCAAACTGTAGTTTAAAAGTGATCCACTCATTAAAACTCAGTTTCCAGGCATATTGGTGAAGAATGTAAACCAAGAAACTGCAAATTCAATATTATTATTATTATTTTAAAGCACCCAATAGTGTGCTAAGTGCTTCACAACAAAACCCCACACATTTAATACCCCCAAATATCAATATTGGGCCTCAATTCTGCAAACACTTATGTGTAACAACACATTTGACTAATTCCATTTTCTTCAATTGGGCTACTGCTCACCTGCATAAAGTTGCTCTTGTGCATACATGTTATTTATTTTAATATTTTCTTAGTTTGTGCTAGGGAGATATGCTGGAATGACACTCCTGGAGAGAAAGGTCTAGTTATGCATTGTCTGAAATTTCTCATCAAGTAAATGCTCCTGCTGAATAACACAGTTTCATAAAAATTGAAAAATGTCATGGGAAATTGTCAATTCTGGCAAAAAAATTTGCTATTTTTCCAATATGAAATGTCAAAACAAAAAAAAATGTTTGTTTCAACTCACCATTTTGAAATTAAACAACATTTTTCATTTCATTTTCAGTTTAAAAATCGTATTTCATTTCAGCTTTGAAGTTTGCAAAAACTAAAACAAAATGCTATGTTATGGTCAAATACTGATTCAAAACAACAAGTTTTGTTTCAGCTTAAAATGTTTTGTTTTATTTTTTTGTTTAAAGCAACGAAAATGACATCTTAAGCCAAATCTTGTCATTCTGAACTGTTTTGAAACTTCTAGGAGGAAAACATTGAAAAAATTGTTTTTGAATAGTGATATTCAAAATTTCTCACAGGAAAATTTCAGTTTTCTGATCTGCTCTGTTATCCACTTAACAGGTGAAATGCAAGGAGCAGTAACATCTGCTGTCCTGCTCTTGTATCTCAACTGTAACATGGAGGACTCTCAATGACCCAGACGGGGTACACTGGATAAATTAACATATAAACACAGCATTTCAATATACACACTAAGGCGCCAATCCTGCAAACACTAATGCACATGCTTAGCTTTACTACTGTGAGTAGTTCAGTAGGACTAGTAAATATATATTTACTGCCATATAAATATTGTGAATACCACTGACAGCAAGTCAAGTAAGATATCATTCCATGCTAAATGAAGTATTGCCAATCCTCACATTGTTATCATAGAGCCTCATGATATGAGGATTTTTTTTCTTTAAGCTCCAGCTTCCAGAATCAGGTGATTACACAAGCTGCTCATCTTTCATTTTAAAGAAAGTAAGCTTCAAGCCCTCCTGATTGCAGGGAAAAGTTTGAAATGTGAACCCTAAGAGGCTCAAAAACCTGAAGGTAAGTAAAAAGACCCAAAATGTATTACCTTTTAAAATTTAAAGATTGTTAAGCCAATCTCATGATTTTTATCTCATGCTTTTTGAACACTTTGGGTTGGCAGTACTATACATTTAATTTTTTAAAATATAGCAATAATCTTTTACTTCATTATGTCTCCCCATTTTTTATTCATCAGTTTCCTCCTCCCCCTCACTTTGATGTTCTCTTTGGTTCTTCCTTCTTCACATTCACTCAGCTGGGATAATTTTCTTCTTTGTCAGGCTAGTGTAAATCAAGTGTAAATCCAGGGAAATCAATGCAGCTACACAAGTGTAAAACCAATGTAAGTGAGAGAAGAGTCAGGCCCAGCATCTTCACAACCAGTAGAAATGTAGGTTCTGATCTTGCAAATTAGACCAGCACAGTTGGAGTTTTGTGTCTGGGAATGGGTGCCAGGTGACGGATCACTTGATGATTACCTGGTCTGTTCATTCCCTTTGGGGCACCTGGCATTGGCCACTGTCAGAAGACAGGATATTGGGCTAGATGGACCTTTGATCTGACCCAGTATGGCCATTCTTATGTTCTTATATTCCTGCATGGATCCTCATTAACTTAAGTGGGGTAATATGTGAGCGCAAAGATCTTCCCATGCAGATCAGATCCCAGTATCTGTCAAGCGAGCAACATTTAGGCCTATGCTCAAGAAACCCTCTCTTGACATTGATGAACTTGGCAATTATCATTTTGTTTACCATTCTTTTTTAAAGTATGATTGGTGAGATTTTAGCAAGGAGATTATCTGATCAAGTTTCCTTGACCTGCTTTGTTCTGGGATTAGATCTGTGTGCGCTATAGGGTTTTACTGGTCTTGCTCGTTGATATTGTCCATCTAATGATCAATAAAGAGCAGGTTTTCATGCTGAGTCTTTTGCTCTATCAGCAATTTCTTTGTATGTTCTTTGGGGCAGCATTGTATATACAATGCCTAGCACAAAAGGGGCCCAATCTTGGCTGAGGCCTATAGACTCGAATGTAATGTTCTTATTATTAATAATAATAATACATTCCCTTATTCATAAGGTAGTACTGAAGGGTTTGCAGATTCTGAGAGGGAGAGATGAAACTGTAGTTCAGTAGCAACATTCCCATTGCTGTAATTTACTTTTAAACATCCTTTAACACTATAAGAATTCAACCATATTTCTATTTCAAGCTATAAATTATTGTTTTCATCCCTCCTGGCCATTCCCTTTCCATTTATTCTGGATAAATACTAAGATATTCCATTGCAGACCTTTCCAAACAACCAGACTGAGCTTTTTGTTTTCCTCCCATGCCAGACTGCTTACAATGTTAATATTGGTCCTGTTAGTACAGCATAAATAATACATATATATATAAATTGCACCATTGTCAAACAAGAGTCTACAGAAACAACAACAAAATAATTGTATTGGGGAATACTGTTAGCTGCCTTGAGGCAGGATGATATTTAATAAAATGTTCACATTAATATAACCTAGCTAGTTACTTTTTGTTCATGGATGTAGAAAATCTGAGGCCTGCTGATGCCTTTAAAGAGCAGTTTGGGAGAATCAGTCACATTGCATTACTGGCTTTTAATATGCTCTGCATATCAATTAATTTTCTTTTATTGATCGTTATTGTTTTAGCTGCTTTGAATGGGGTAGGATGAGAATGTTGATAAATGGATTGAAAGGTTGTTTAATGTCAGCAGGTGCCATTGGTGTCCTCTTCTGATATGCTATTTTGGACTGTCTTAAAGTGATACTGACAGTGAATAAGAGCTATTCCTACAAAAAGTTGATCAAATAGGAAATTTGCAAACATATTAATGGATTCAATCTCCAAGTGTGATTTACTGTTATTCATAGGATCTTATTAATAGTTATTCTCCAACCATCAGAGAAGTGTTGGCAATGTATAGACATGTTTGTGCAGTGGCTTTTGTTTTGGCATGAAATTAGTTGGTCAAAACATCGCCCCACCACAGTCCAAAAAAAACCCTACACACTCAGGGTGGGAAAATGTCATTCTTCCTGGAGTCTGGTTTAATAACAGAAGGGTAATTCTAAATCATGAAACCCTCAGTCTAAGCCTTCTTCACAGGCTTGGCTCTTTCTAACAGTTCATTCCCGCAAACTTTCTGTCTCAACTGTAGCATAGATATGTACACACATTGTGGCCAACTGAAAAAAAGGGGCTTAACATGGGAGCTGAAATGCAACTTTAACTATTGCTACTATAACTATTGTTGCTATAATACACTGCACTTCAATAATAATAATATACAGCTCTTATATGGTATTTTTCATCAGTAGAGGCCAAAACACTTTATAAAGGATAGCCGTATCATTATCCCTGTTTTACAGATGGGGAAAGCCAGGTCTCCAGAGTGCTACTGTCCACTGTGCTGTCCCCTAGGCTACACTACCTAGAGCTACAAGGTTAATAAATTTTCTCATCCCCACTTTAGAGATGGAGAAACGGAGGTAAAGAGGCTAAAGTCAAACTTATTTTTTTTAAATGACTATGTATTGTAGGTGTCAGTTTTTGGGTGCCAAACATGAGACACTGTGGACCTGATTTTCAGAAGTGCTAAGCATCTAGAACTCCTAGATTGCTGGTTGCAGGGGTTGGAATCAGTCTTCCACCTGATGTAGACATGGATGGGTGGAAAGCATGTTGCAGTTCTGCAGGCTATACCCTCCTCAGTCTCCTCCCAGTTTTCATTTAAAGCCCCAAGAAACTGTGTGTGGGGAGAATCGATTTTCTGTTTTCTTTGTGCTGGAAGAGCTGCAACTTGAAGCTTTTAAAAAATACAGTACACACGCTCATGAAACACTCCTCAATGCAAAGGAGACAGGATATATCTATACTGCAACAACTAAACCCACAGCAGCGAGCCTCAGAGCGCAAGTCAACTAACTTGGGCTCAGGCTAGGAGGCTAAAAATAGCAGTGTGGATGTTCCTTCTTGGGCTGGAGCTTGGGCTCTGAAATCTGGTGGGTCTCAGAGCCTGGGCTCCAGCCCAGGGCAGGGCAGGAATGTCTACACAGCTATTTTTAGCCCTGTAGCACAAACCCTGCATGCCCAAGACAGTTGATCTAAGCTCTGAGACTCACTGCTGTGGATGTTTTTTTGCTGTGTAGCCAGACCCTAGGGAAACAATAAGCAGCAAGGTAACATCCACAATAGCAGTGTAGCAGGGTGGACTCCTTCCCTGAAGGGGTTAAAAACAGCCCTGGGAAGGGGCTGTGGCTGGAGAAAGCAGCCTTTAGGCTGGGGCAAGAAGCCTGGGCTGATTGGGGAAAGTAGGCTCAGCTGTGGCCATGCTCCAATCAGGCCCAGCTGGCCCCTATAAGAGGCTGTGAGCCAGAAGCCAAAAAGTCTCTTTCTAGTTATAGAGGGAGATGGGCCTGGCTTCAGGGAGCTGGACATAAGGTACCTGAGTGAAGCGGAGCTGGGGAGCTCTAGCCTGGAAAACCCCAGGCTGCGGCCTAGCATTGGGCTAACAGGTACTGCGGGTTGCAGAGGGCAGCCCAGGGGTAGGCCAAGACAGCAGGTCCAAACCCTCCTTGCCAGTGATGAGTAGGCTGATACTACAGTCTGCCCCAGGGCATGGGGGCTAGACAATGACTGGCAGTAGCCATAGACTGAGGCAAGGTGGGGATAGAGGGTGGGGGTTCCCTGGGGAGAGGAGACCCTGAGAGAAAGGAGTTACTGCCAGGGGGCAGCCCCCCATGTAAAAGGGCACTGGGTCCAGGGAGGGACACGGGGGGCAGAGGACAGGCGGATCACCAGCCTGCAGAGGGCTCCAGAGCTGAATCGAGCTAATTCCCGGAGTCACCAGCAGGAGGCACCGTAGGGGTGAGTCCGCTGGTCTACAAGCATTAACAGTTATCAGGCATGTTATCAAGTAGACAGATGAGAACTGGAATTCAGGGTCCTTGGATCTGTTAGCAGTTGAGGCACATACACCTCTGTTTAGCCAGCTGTAACATGAGGGTGCTACTCGCCAACTTCAGCGGCTTAATTAGTTAATGTTTATATAATAATTTGATATCCTCAGATGAAAAGGGCTATATAATTGTAAATATATTATATTTTCATCTCTGAGAGAAGCTTTTCCTCAGAGAGATTAAAATGGCCTTGTGATTAAAGCCAAGAACTGACGTCTAGAAAACCTGGGTTAATTTTTTGGTTCTGCCACAGATTTCCTGTGTAATTTTGGGCAGGTCACTTAGGGCATGTCTAAAGTAGAGCTGGAAATTAGAAGTTCCAGCTTAGGCAGACATACTCACACTAGCTCTGGTAGAGTGAGTTTACTAAAAATAGCAGCATCGTCATGGCAACATGTGCCTGGGACAGGCTAGCTCTCCTGAATACATGCCCTAGAGTCTCAGATAGGCTAGCTGCCCTGAGTACAATCCCAAGTGCTAACACAACTATGCTTCTGTTTTTAGTGTGCAAATCAGAGTCTGGCTACCCGAGATGAAAATTGCACCTTCTAGCTCCAGTGTTGATATAACCTTAGTTTCACTGGCCCTCAGTTTCCCATCAATAAAATGGGAAAGTCTATTTAGACTCTCAGCTCTTTGGCGCATGGATTCTCTCTTACTATGTCTTCATAGAGCACCTAGTTGTAGGACCGTGATCTCATTTGGTGCTCTAAGTGCTACTGTAATACAAATAATAATGCCAATTCAGTGTCTAATTTAGTAGGAAAATATCTTTGTGATGAAATATCCTCAGTACGGCTAGCCAAAATGCAGCCTCTATAGCTCCTAATGCAGCCTTGCCATAGTAATGTTGTGTGGGAAGTCATTAATAGCTGCCATTAAGTGAGTGTTTGATCCAAAGACAATCACAGACTTGGTAAAACCTGATTGTGCTGAGCACTCTCCTTGCCTTCTAATTAGAAGGCTCTCAATTACACCCATTCATGTACTGAGATAACAGAAAACAATAGAAGTTACTGCCCAAAGCAATCTGTAGCATGGTGAAGCCTGTGCAAAAACTAACCTGAGTAAATTAACAGGAGTTTCCCTAATTGCAAAGGCAGGAAGTAAGGTTTTGTATTTATATATATATAGTGGGGATCGAGGCTGAAAGCAAGAGACATAGCCATGAGCATGGCCTTGAGTGGGACCAGAGGAACTGAGCTTCTTGGGCTCACTGGAATGGCAGACTTGGAAATAGTAAGAAAAGAAACTGCCAACTGGTTATTCTATGTGTTCAGGGAAACAGGACTTTGTGTAATTTCTTTGTAAATAAACAGGATTGCACCAAAGAATATACTTGCTTCATATAATCAATTTCTCTTCCTATCAGAAACAGCCCAGCAAGGCCCCAAATATTGACTAAGAGGTTGAGTCAAAAGCTCAGCAGTACTCTCCTCTACAGGAGAAACAGCTGTTCTTCCATATAGTAGCTGTCAGCATTCACCTGCTTTTGTTTGCTTGTGTTGTTGCTGTGAGTTAATAAGGACAAATGACAAAAAGCTGGAATGATGGAATGTTGCATGCCAATTAAGGAGATTGAGAAGCAGTAAGGGAGCTGCACAATGAGTCAAAAGCCTGAGGCTGCACAAGATGTCTGTACAAGGCAGAAGTGCAGCTCTGGGACAACTGTAGCTGAGCATCTCAGTCTGTAAACCGCAAGGGGATATACCATATTTAAAAGTTTGATCACTCCAATAGACAGGGCTGGCCTTACCATAAGGCGAACTGAGGGAGCAGCCCCAGGTGTCAGACTGTGGGGGGGCACCACTAGAACCCAGAATGTAGAAAATTGTGTCTGCTGCTGGTGCATATGTATTCTCTCTGCTCTAGATGCACAGAGATGGTAGAGTGCTGTGCTGGAGGAAGGAGGGCACAAGCAGGGACGGCTCCAGGTTTTCTGCTGCCCCAAGCGGCAAAGGGGGTGGGGTGGGAAAAAGCTGATCAGCACTTCGGTGGCAGGTCAATCATGCCACTTCATTCTTTGGCAACCATTCAGTGGCGGGTCCTTCACTCCCTCTCTTCCTCTTCAGTGACACTTCGGTGTCAGTTCAAAGAGGAAGAGAGGGACTGAGGGATCCACTGCCGAATTCCCGCCAAAGACCCGGACATGCCGCCCCTTTGTATTGGCCGCCCCAAGCACCTGCTTCCTTAGCTGGTGCCTGGATCTGGCCCTGGGCACAAGAGACATAACAGGCAAGCAGGAGAAAAGGTGAGAGGGAATAACAGAAAGCAGCAGGAGCTGCAGGGAGAGAGAGGAGGAGGAGCCTCTTATGTGCCTCTCTAGCACTCTCAGGAGCCTGGACTGAGTAACATCAGCTTCTCAGGAAGCTTTCTGTTTCCTGCAGATTCCCTGAACCCACTTAGAGCCAGTTAGGCCCTTAAGACGCTGATATCTTCCCTCACTCAGACCCTGCTACCATCTTCCTTATTTGTCCCCTTCAATTGAGTGTTGAGAGCCACTATAGCTGGCACAGAACAGCAGTCATGAGTGAAAGAAGAAAACGCCCTTCTGGGGCAGCATTCAGAAAAAGAGAGAGCAAAGGAAGCTTTTCTATCTAAGCAGGAAGGAGCTCTCCTGAGATACATAGACACAAATGTTCACGGTGAGCCTTCTGGCCCCAGGGAGGATGTGAGTGGTGAGGAGATGCCTGATCTTCCAGTTAGTCAGAGTGCAGGTGACCTGGCAGCTACTGCAGCATCCATATCTCCATCTCAAATGGATGTAACCATGCACATTCCTGAAGAAAAGTGTAGATCAGAGAAGAGTGTGGTGGAGGCACAAGAACCAGCTGCTGCTGAGTTTAGTTCCTTAACTCTAGATCAGTGGTTCTCAAAGCCAGTCTGCCGCTTGTTCAGGGAAAGTCCCTGGTAGGCCAAGCTGGTTTGTTTACCTGCCACGTCTGCAGGTTCAGCCAATCGCGGCTCCCAATAGCCATGGTTCGCCGCTCCAGGCCAATAGGGGTTGCGGGAAGGGCAGCCAGCACATCCCTTGGCCCGTGCCACTTCCTGCAGCCCCCATTGGCCTAGAGCGGCGAACCGCAGCCAGTGGGAGCTGCAATCAGCCGAACCTGGGGAAACGGCAGGTAAACAAACTGGCCCGGCCCACCAGGGGCTTTCCCTGAACAATCGGTGGACCGGCTTTGAGAACCACTGATCTAGATAACCCAGGACTGTGGACCCACTTGAGCAATAGCCTGAGGGACTTCCTTGTACTGCATGGGCAACAGCAAGTGAAAAACTTCATGTTCCCCAAAAACAATGAAAATAGAATTTTCCATCCAACACGTTACAGCAGGAAATCCCCAATGGTGACAAAGTGGCAAGGCCATGGCTTATGTTCTCAAAAACCCAGAATGCTGCATACTGTTTTTGTTGCAAACTCTTCCAGTCTAATGTTCCAACCACATTGGCTTCTACAGGAACAAAGGACTGGAAAAATCTGGCTAGAAATCTGGCATGCCATGAGAAGGCAGCAAATCACCAGAGAGCATTCCATAGGTGGAAAGAGCTTGAGATGAGACTAAGGTTAAAGGCCACCATAGATGATCAGCATCAAGAGAAGATTGCATCAGAGTCTCTTTACTGGCAAAATGTTCTGAAAAGGCTCATTGCCATTGTGAGAGTGCTTGCTACCCGAAACCTAGCACTGTGTGGCACTTCAGATCAGATGTATGTATCAAACAATGGAAACTTCCTTAAAATTGTGAAGCTGATGGCTGAGTTTGATGTTGTACTCCAGGAGCATCTAAGAAGAGTCACCACCCAAGAAATGTAGACACACCACTACCTTGGAAAAACAATTCAAAATGAGATCATACAATCACTGGCAACAAAAATCAAACAGAAGATTGTGGCAGAGCTGAAGTCAGCAAGATATTATTCTGGACTGCACACCTGACATCAGCCAAATGGAACACATGACTTTAATGGTGCATTTTGTAACAACAACAGAACCTAGTGAAAATATCCCTGCAATGGTGACTGTCAGAGCATTTTCTAGAATTTATTGACATTGATACTACAGGAGCTGGTATGACAAATGTGCTTCTTAAAAAGCTGGAATATATGGGAATTGCGATAGCTGACATGAGAGGTCAGGGCTATGATAATGGTGCCAACATGAGAGGAAAGAACAGAGGAGTGCAGACATGGATCTGAGAGTTAAACCTTCGAGCTTTTTTTGTCCCATGCAGTTCTCATTCATTGAACTTGGTGGTCAGTGATGCAGCATCAGCTTCTAGTGAGGCTGCTGAATTTTTTAATGTAATTCAAAGCATCTATGTATTTTTCTCGGCATCAACTCATTGATGGCAAATCTTGAAGCAACATCTTCTCTGACACTGAAACCACTGAGTGCCACACGATGGGAAAATCAAGTGGAGGCAATAAAGCCTATCAAACGCCAAATGGGGAAGATTGATGATGCCATAGTTGCCATTATGGAGGATAATGCTATGACAGGAACTGTTTTGTGGGAGAACAGTGGCAGAGGGAAATGGAATCACCAGAAACACACAACTTCAAATTTTTGTGTGGCTTAGTGTTGTGGCATGACATACTGTTTGAAATAAATGTTGAAAGCAAGAGACTCCAAGGTGTTGACCTTGATATATCTGGAGCAATGGAACAACTGGACAAAGCAAAGTCATACCTACAGTCTTACCAGTCAGATGAGGGATTTCAAAATGTTCTGAAGAATGCACAGAAGTTGGCACACTGAAGCTATTTTCCTACCCATTCAAGAAGACAAGAGTCACTGAAGAAGAAGTCATTTTGATTATAACGCATGGGATAATCCCATAAAATACCTCAAACAACAATTCAAAGTTGAATTCTTTAACCAGGTGCTAGATTGTGCAATACAGTCATTTGAAGAATGTTTCATGCAGCTCAAGGAACACAAGCAGTATATTTGGGATGTTGTTTGATATTCCAAAACTCACTATACCTGAAGAAGACCTACACCAGCAATGCAGGGCACTAGAGACAGTGACACATGATGACATGCGCAATATTGATGCAAGTGATTTAGGTGATGAACTGAAAGACCTTTCAAAATACATTTCAGCAGGTTCAACTCCAAAGGCTGTTCTGGAATATATGTGCACCAATAAGATGACCACTCTCTTTCCAAATGCTTTTGTTGCTCTACGCATACTTCGAACACTTCCTGTAACAGTTGCCAGTGGAGAACACAGCTTCTCCAAGCTGAAGTTAATAAAAACATGTCTATGCTCCACAATGACACAGGAGAGGCTGGTTGGCCTTGCAACCACCTGAATAGAGCATGAGCTGGCCCAGACTATGTTCCTTCAGGAAACAATTCAAATCTTTGCAACCAAGAAGGCATGGAAAGCACCACTTTGATTATTCAAACAGATAAAAATGCCAGTGTTTACTATGCAGACAAGAAAAGTTACATTTTCTGTTCAGGCATTTGAAAGTTAAGTGTTACTTAAAAATTTTGAACAAGGCATTTTAAGTTGTTAGTTCTCCTTTATTGGGGTAGGTGGCAGAGCAGTACCATGAGAGTAGTAGAACAGGAAGAAGGCAGAATTGAGACCTTTCAAAGTTTTGGCCCAAGCAAGGGGGCACGGGAGCGTCATTTGAGCTCCCCACCTCAGGTGCCAAAATGTTGTGGGCTGGCCCTGCCAATAGATGGATAGCAAGAAAGATGCTGAAACTGGAAAGATTGGCTGGCCACACTTCTGGCCACAATTGCTATTGTGTCTCTGAATTCCACAACATTCAATAGTCAGTTAGGCCAAGATTTTCAGACGTGACTAGTGACTTTTAGGTATCTCATGTTCAGTGTGCCCAAATTGACCATCTGATTTTCAGAAAGTTCTGAGCACTTACTTTTGGTAATGGTTAAAGTCACTGTCAATTTAAATCAATACTATTAGGATATTGAAGTTGTTTTTTAAAAAAAATTGAAATCCAGAAAACTATGGCATGCTTCAAAAAATCCTTAATAGCAGAAAGTGTGAAAATATTCATTTAAATTTCCATTACCAGCTTAAATTATACCTACCGATCCTAACTACCATCCCCCATTTAGCTGTCAGTTACAAGCCACAGAGTGCCATTATCACACCAAAATACTTTACACAATGTCCTGTAATACTGTAAAATGCAAATCCACTTGCTAACTAGAGACCAGCAACCAGATCTTCCTGTGCTTTCATGGTACAGGTCAAAGCCCACATCTCAGTGCTAGCGTTGGAACCTTAACTTAGTCTGCCTAGAAATTCTGATATTTAGGTTTTTGAAATGCAGCAGACTTTCAAACAAACACACTTATAATGTATGGATATAAACATACTACTGATGTTGTTTTAAATTAATAGATATGTTTCACTCTACAACATTAACTATAATCTTGGTAACTCTTCTCCATAATATTAATTGTGGTTTTGTCTGGGAATAAATCTTAAATTGCAATTCCTTGCTTCATCATTATGTGGCATGTGGCTGAGAACAATGGGAGGAACTGTGGGCAGGACTTTGAGAACTTTAAATAGCTGCAAATGCATTGAGCAGCTGTTAGTTATTCATTGTCTTTGTTCTGCCATCTTTTTCAATTGGACACCACAGTTATGTCTGCCCTTCTGCTTTATACTTCATATGATATGGCAGAAGAAGGAGAAAATGAGAAAGCGAATGTCCAGAATAACGATTCCTCACATTTATATCAGAGGGGTAGCCGTGTTAGTCTGGATCTGTAAAAGCAGCAAAGAGTCCTGTGGCACCTTATAGACTAACAGACATATTGGAGCATGAGCTTTCGTGGGTGAATACCCACTTAGTCGGATGCATGTGATGAAGTGTGATGAATACCCACGAAAGCTCATGCTCCAATACATCTGTTAGTCTATAAGGTGCCACAGGACTCTTTGCTGCTTTCACATTTATATAATGCTGTTCCTCCCACAATATTCCAAAATGCTTTGCAGACAATATTTAGACCATTTCACCCACCAGTGAATTTCAGCTGCCCCCTAAATATTTTTCTGCTGGCCTAAATTGGCAGAGCAACACTGAAATCAATTGGCGCTCTACACATTTTTACCAGCAGAGAAATTGACCAAGTATGTGTATATACAGACAGATATATATGGATGAAACAACCGTGGAATCACACTCCATCCAACACACACAATTCTAGTTCCTGCTGGCTAGTTATATCGACAAATATATAATCAAATCCTTGTGTGCCAATTGCTGTCCCAGCAGGGGCCCCGCAGCAGATGGTTTGACTCAAGGTGGGTTGGGATAGGAATACAGGATGGAAGAGCCAAAGCACAGTTCAGAAATATTTTTGGTTTTCTCAGAACTTTCCCAGAAAGTTCCACCTGCATGGGACTGTTTCAGCTCTTTGGTAAGAGACCCTCTGCTACCACTCTCAAAATAGTTTCCAGCTTCTGCAGAACTGTGCAGTCAGGGTTAAAAAGCCACATCTCCTTCTTTACCCTAGGATCAGCGAGAACTACTCAGCAAGACACCACCTGTTTTATTTTTCTGAATGATACTTAGATGCCTTGAGGATGAATGTGTAATAGATTGAGTTGCAATCACAAGGTTCTATTACACTAACTACACTGATCTCTACTGGCTCTTTGATTAGACAACAGCCTGATTGTGAATATTGATCATTCGCAATCTTTTGTCTGGTTCTCTATGTAGTTGCCAGACAGTCCTGCTGATTCCATGTCTTGGTGTATGGATTTTGTATGCTGAGTTTCAGCATCAGTGTTTCTCATCTCTTGGGAGTAATCTTTATTCTTTTGATGCATGGGTTGATGCATGTCACATTACTGCTTGTGGAACTCCTCATCCTTGAGTATGAGCATAGTAGCATCCTTGGCCGTGTTTCTTGTGAGGATTCAGAGTGCTCTGGATCACTTAGTAAACTAAGGGCACAAGCAAATAATAGAGTTGTAATATGGCTAAATGTATACATCTAGGAACAAAGAAGGTAGGCCATACTTACAGAATGGGGGGGGCTCTATCCTGGGAGGCAGTGATTCTGAAAAAGATGTGGTGGCTGTGGTGGATAATCAGCTGAACATGAGCTCCCTGTTGTATCCAAAAGATCTAGTGAAATCATGAGATTGATAAACAGGGGAAACTCGAAGAGAAGTAGAGAGGTGATTTTTACCTCTGTTTTTGGCATTGGGGTGACCACTGCTGGAATACTCTGCCCTGTTCTGGTATCCTCATTGAAGAAGGATGTTGATAGATTGGGTCACATCTCCCCCACTTACAAAGCTGCAGGAGGGTTAGCCATTGGCTGACCAGCAGGTAGCAGGTCAGACCTTCTTTCCTGGACAGAGCATCTGCCACCATATTTTCTTTTCTGTTTATATAGAAGAAACCTGTTTTGTCACCTTTGTCAGTTTATAGTTTCCAGGACATGATACCAGAGAGCATCCCTAATTTCACCTACAGTGTTGTTAAACATTTCACAGTAACATTAATGACCAGTGTGTTATCAGCTGTCAAATAATATATTACATGCCGCCTTTTATATAAATATCATACCAGTGTGGGACAAGAGTTGGTGACAAGAGTTGCTTACACAGCGTAGTGTCAAATGGGCCTCCGTGGCATGCTGACTTGATTAGGGTCTAAGTGTCTACATTTATAGTGGGCTTTTCAATCTACTAGAGAAAAGTGTAACATGATCTAATAGCTGGAATTTGAAGCTAGAGAAATTCAGATTGGAAATAAAGTGTACATTTTTGACAGTGAGGGTAATTAACTATTGGAACCACTTCCCAAGGTCATGGTGGATTCATCATTTCATGGCCATTTTAAAATCAAGATTGGAATTTTTTCCTAAAAGATCTGTTCTAGGAATTTGTTGGGGGAATTGTTTAGTCTGTGTTATACAGGAGGTCAGACTGGATCATAATGGTCCCTTCTGGCCTTAGACTCTATGAATTATCTAGTTGAATCCTTTCATGTTTGCTAAATTTGATCAAATTGTTTTGGTGCCCACAATGCATTTTCAGCCGACTTACTAGTTGCGCAAAAAAAAAATCACCCAGCTGTAGTCATAAATCACTAAAGCCAACATCATGTGTGTATGTAGTTAACATTTTCAGTGTACTGTATCATCTCAAGTGGGACCATTTGTGGTTCTGTCAAAAATAATTTGCTTAACACTGGTGCTCTCCTATTCAAGGGAAACATGGGGTATTTCTACACTACGCAATTAGGTCAATTTTATAGAAGTCGATTTTTAGAAATCCATTTTATACAGTCGATTGCGTATGTCCCCACTAAGTGCATTAAATCGGCGGAATGTGTCCTCACTAGCATCGCCTTACGGAGCGGTGAACTGTGGGTAGCTAGCCCACAGTTTCCCAGAGTCTCCCCTGCCCATTGGAATTCTGTCGTGGGTGGTTTTGGGTACATGGTGTCAGGCGCTCCTCCCTCTATAACAGCAACGACAGACAATCATTTCACACCTTGTTTCCTGGGTTATCCGTGCAGACGCCATACCACAGCAAGCATGGAGCCCACTCAGCTCACCATCACTGCTGCTTTTGTGAGCATTGTAAACACCTAGCGCATTATCCTGGAGTATATGGAGAACAGGGCTAAGAGACGCCAGCATGAGGAGGATTTTGATGAGGACATGGACACACACACATTCCTGAAATCACAGGCTGTGGCAATTGGGACATCATGGCGGCAGTGGGTCTGGTTGATACAGTGGAACGCCGATTCTGGGCCCAGCAAACAAGCACAGACTGGTGGGACCGCATAGTGTTGCAGGTATGGGATGATTCACAGTGGCAGCGAAACTTTTGCATGCGTAAGGCCACTTTCCTGGAACTCTGAGTTGCTTTCCCCCATGCTGAAGTGCAGGAATACCAAGATGAGAGCTGCCCTGACAGTTGAGAAGCGAGTGGCAATAGCCCTGTGGAAGCTTGCAACGCCCGACTGCTACCAGTCAGTCGGGAATCAGTTTGGAGTGGGCAAGTCCACTGTGGGGGCTGCTGTGATCCAAGCAGCCAATGCAATCATTGATAGGGAGGGATAGCTCAATGGTTTGAGCACTGGCCTGCTAAACCCAGGGTTGTGAGTGCAATCCTTGAAGGGGCCATTTAGGGATCCGGGGCAAAAATCAGTCTGGGGATTCGTCCGGCTTTGAGCACAGGGTTGGACTAGATGACCTCCTGAGGTCCCTTCCAACCTTGATATTCTATGTTCTGTTATCAAGGGAAATGACTCCGGGAAATGTGCAGGTCATACTGGATGGCTTTGCTGCAGGGGGTTTCCCTAACTGTGGTGGGCTGATAGACGGAACTCCTATCCCCATCTTGGAACCGGACCACCTTGCCAACCAGTACATGAACTGCAAGGGGTACTTCTCAATGGTGCTGCAAGCACTGGTGGATCACAAGGTTCACCGACATCAACGTGGGATGGCCGGGAAAGGTGCATGATGCTCGCATATTTAGGAACTCCGGGCTGTTCGAGCAGCTGCAAGAAGGGACTTACTTCCCAGACCAGAAAACTACCACTGGGGATGTTGAAATGCCAATAGTTATCCTTGGGGACCCAGCCTACCCCTTGCTCCCATGGCTCATGAAGCCTTACACAGGCAGCCTGAACAGTAGTAAGGAACGGTTCAACTACAGGCTGAGCAAGTGCAGAATGGTGGTAGAATGTGCCGCAAATGCATCCCAATTCTTCAGGGCAAATCAAACATTAAACACTATTGCTTTTTAAACCCTGTACTGTAGTTACAAATGTGCACTCACCAGGGTTGGGGATCCCGCCTTGAGAGGGTATTGGCTCCAGGATGATGAAAAGGTCCTGGCCGCCAGGGAGCAGCGGTGGCGCCAGGCACCATCACATGCCTGGGGCAGCAAGCCGCAGGGGGCACCCTGCCAGTCACTGAGAGGGCAGCAGTCAGGCTGCCTTCAGCGGCATTCCTGCAGGAGGTCCACTGGCCCCGCGGATTCAGCAGCAATTCAGCTGTGGGTATGCTGAAGCTGCGGGACCAGCGGACCTTCCGCAGGTGTGCCACCAAATCCATGGGACCAGGGACCTCCCACAGGCATGCTGCTGAAGGCAGCCTGCCTGCTGTGCTTGGGGTGGCAAAAAAGCTAGAGCCACCCCCACTGGGGACAATAGATTCATTCAGTGCTTGCCAGCTGCACATTCTCCTTCTCTTCCTCATCCAAAAAATCCTCCTCCCTGTTGCGTGAGATTCCCCCCTTGCAGGTGTCCATAGACAGTGGTGGGGTACTGGTAGGGTCCCTCCCTAGAATGCCATGCAGCTGATCACAGAAGCAGTATGTATGGGGCTCTGACCTGGAGCAACAGTTTGCCTCCTTTGTCTTTTGATAGGCTTGCCTGAGTTCCTTAACTTTCACGTGGCACTGCTGTGTGTCCCTGTTTTAGCCTCTGTGCAATTTTTGGCAAATATATTTGCATTTCTTCTTTTTGATCAGAGTTCGGCCTGCACAGATGCTCCTCCCCATACAGAAATAAGATCCAGTGTCTCCCTTTCGGTCCATGCTGGAGCTCGTTTGTGATTCTGGGGAGACTGCATGGTCACTAGTGCTGCTGAGTTTGTGACACTGACCAAACAGGAAATGAAATTCAAAAGTTCCCGGGGCTTTTCCTGTGTATCTGGCTAGTGCATCAGCGTTGAAAGTGCTGTCCAGAGCAGTCACAATGGAGCACTCTGGGATAGCTCCTGGAGGCCAATACCATCGATTTGCATGTGCACTACCCCCAATTTGACCCAGCAAGGTTGATTTTTAGCACTACTCACCTCATCGGGGAGGAGTACAGAAGTTAAGTTTAAGAGCCCTTTAGGTCGACGGAATGGGTTGGTTGTGTGGATGCAGTCATTTTTAAATTGACCTAATGTGGCTAAATGCAACCTAACTCCATAATGTAGACCAGGCCCTGGTCCTACTCATCCAGTTCTCCATTGTGTACTCACTTGCATTAGTACAAAAAGTGCAATGTGCTACCATTCCGATGTTAGTGTTTTACACCTAATTTGCACTGATGTAATTTACTATACATGGTGTGGGGTAAACCCAGTATGTTTGACTATTCTTTGGGGGTGGTATTTTTAAGATGGGATGTTGATAAGAAGGGTGATCAGTTGCCCACATTTCACTGTATATTGCACAAACACATACCTGTCAGTGATTGTCTAGGTGTACTTAATCCTGCCTCAGTGTAGGGGAATGGACTGGATGTCTTCGTGAGGCCCCATCCACCCCTACATTTCTATGACTGAAGAAACAGTTGGGGCCTGGTGCATTTCAGAGATGTGGGAAGACTGGGTGGAATAGAGCCCAAGAAGTGACACTCCCATTTTGAGAGACATATTTATATACTTGGGCATGGGAAGCAAAAACAACATGGCATTTGCCAGCCTTTTGGGAGATCTCCATATTGTGAATTTCCCGGAGAACTATTTGTTAGAAACCAGCCCGGCAGCAGCTAAACTGACAAGTAACAAGGAAAATTCCTGTGGCATGTGAAGTGGTGGTTGAAATCTCTCATGCCACTACACTGGTGCTTGACTTTAAATGATCAGATGTGTGGGAGGCTGAATCAGTGGGATGTAAGAATGTCTAGCTGTGCTTTCAGCACAGCCTGGAATGCCTCCTACACTGGATGTGGCTGTGTAGGCAGGATTGCACCTTTCAGAGAGCACTGGGGTATTCCCAGAGAATAGCTCCTGCGGCCACTTTGTACCAGCCTGTTGGTGCAAAGGAGTCCCACGACCAGTATGAATGTGGCCCTTAGTGCATATGAGAGGGACTGATAGCACTGTCTAGAGCTAGCCACAGTAGGGGCAGTGCTGAGTGCAAGTTTCTCAGCTCTGTTGATATGTAAAGGAACACAACATTGCACACAATTGTGACAATTACCCCCCCCCCCCCCCGCGCACACAGTAGAGTTAGCCATTTTTTTTTTATTATTGCTAGACTGGCCCAAACAGCAGGAAAAGGGGGGTTAGGTTTTAAAACAGGCAAACAGAATGCTGGCTGCTGATGATTCCATGGCAGTTGAGAAGTGACAGTTGGTGAGATGGAGGCAAGAATAACAGAAGAGTGTGCTGGCGAGATGTCGGTGCTGCAGGCCCTGCCCTTGGCAGAAGTGGCAACGGAGGCAGAAGCCCCCACAAATACAATTTCACGAAGGGAGGATGCCTTACAAAATGCCTTACAGCCGGGGTTGGCAACCTTTCAGAAGTGGTGTGCCAAGTCTTCATTTATTCACTCTAATTTAAGGTTTCGTGTGCCAGTAATACATTTTAACATTTTTAGAAGGTCTCTTTCTATAAGTCTATACTATATAACTAAACTATTGTTGTATGTAAAGTAAATAAGGTTTTAAAAATGTTTAAGAAGCTTCATTTAAAATTAAATTAAAATGCAGAGCCCCCTGACCTGGTGGCCAGGACCCAGGTAGTGTGAGTGCCACTGAAAATCAGCCTACGTGCCGTCTTTGGCATGCGTGCCATAGGTTGCCTACCCCTGCCTTACAGGATCAAATAGGAGAGATACAGAGACTGAAGCCCTCTGGCTTAAAGCAAATGGAGATTGCTGACAGGAGCATGGAGGGGAGTGGTGCAGGACAGGAGAGCAAACGCTGGCCACCACAGAGACTCCTGTAGGGTGGAAAAAAACAGACCCAACATGTGTCTCTGGGTTAGCAACCAAAACATTATTAAACTGAGGACCTGCTTTCCCTGAGTTAATCTTGGAAACTGGGGGCAGGTCACAAGCACAAAGCTTTTGAAAACTGGGCTCTTTGGAAGACTGGGCAAGACCTCCAGGTGACATATCAGCCCATGCACCTCAGTCCTGCTCAGTCTCTCTTGAGCAGACCGCCAGGCAAGCTGAACACTGGAGGGTTTGTGGTGTGCACTATCAAGGGATGAGGATGATCACACCAGAAACATTTGTGAAAGGCCAGTGCACTAACCTCTTATTAAACCATGGTCCCCAGGGCAAATTATATAAGCAGCTTTTTCTGACTTAGTTTGGAACAGGGGCTGATCCCAAGCCCAATACTCCAAAATGTGAGTTTCTGATCCCTCACTGTGTCCCAATCAGTGGACCTGGAGTGAGAGGCCCCCAGGTCCCTGGAGAGACGGTTACTGAGGAACACCTGGAAAACAGGGAATGGGAGGAATGGGGCTGGAAGCAATGCAATCACATGGACAGAGCAGTGCACAGGATTTAGCACAGTTCCACTTGTTCAACTTAACCTGCCTTCAGCTTCACTCTTCGCTAATGAAACAACACTCAGAACCTCTTGCCCAGCGTTGTGAGCTTTCTACTGCTTTTGAATCTCAAAATCGTTCTGTAGCACTGACAGCTGCAGCAACCTGGCTTCACTGGAATAACACAAGGAAACTTGGCCCAACCAATGAGTGAGCTTCTTCACTTTTATTCTGTACATTTCCACACAAGTCACAATACAGAAAAGGTGTCCAAAAGTAATAGCAACTGGTAATTTCATTGTTTACAGGTTTCTCTTGCTTTCAGGTTAGCTCACATTTAAAACCTCTTTTTAGCAACACAGTGATCAAGATACTTTGTATAAATAGGAACTGCAAGAAAATTAGGGAAGAAAATACTTTGTCACTTTATTACAAAAAAGACCCCTTCCTCTTTCCCCCTGCCACCACCCTCCACTGCACCCTGATCCTTTGTTAAACACGTCACCTCACTGCTGCTTTGCTTGGATTCCGTCTGCCAGCTGGCACGTTCCTGGTGGTGCACAGCTCTGGGGCATTATGCAGTGGGGTCAGACAGCATAAAAGAGCCCTTTGTGATGTTTTTACAACTCCTGGAACAGATGTGGATTTGAATATAGGATATCTACAAACACTGGAAGTCTGGATGCCCATGAAATGCTGGCTGAAGATGGATGTTTATGCCTCGGCTTTATTGTTTTATAAAGAGGAATAAAACTATTAGAAGACAATGGTCCAGATTTTGATTTTTTGTTACACTGGCATTAATCTGGAGTGACTTCACTGACTTCCATAGAGTAACTCCAGATTTATATAGGTGTAATTGAGATCAGAATTTGGCCCTCAGTCTTCGATTTATCACAGTCCCCCGACAGTGGTAAATGAACACCCACTATATTGCCTACTGGGAATCTCAGCCCTTTCACCATGACCATCACACCTCCCAATATCTCCTGGTTGTCTGATAAAACCCAAGTGTACTTTGGCATTAGATCAGTTTTGTCCCTTTTTGGAAAAGAGATACTCAGTTCTCTGTGTTCCATTAATTACTATTCTCATTCTGGTTCGTGTATCATCCCTCATTCCCTGGGTGGTAGGAACATAAAAATCAGCCCGCTAGGATGGGTAGGCAGTTGAGAATGAATGCCATACATCCTTCTCCAGCAACCCTCTCAGGCTAACAGAACGTTGCAGCACCAGGCTCCAGATGGTGCAGCATCCAGTACTCCTTGGCTAGAGGAAGGGATCTGTGACCCCTTTGATGGTAGGGTAGAAACAACTGGGGTGGGGGGTTCTCAGACGTTTTCCCCTCCAACCCCCCAAAAAAGAAACAGCCTGTGATCAGTGAACTCTTAATGCTAAGAAACATAGATGTTCTAGAGTTTGGCAAAACATATCTAGTGTGTCAACTGGGTGTGTGGAGGGAGAGGACCACCTGAATGCCCTAATTCAAAGGAAACATCACCTGAGTAAACATTTTAATATGCAATATTTTAAACATTGAAACCAAGCATGAAAAGTGCAAATCTCCTCTTCAGGAACTTGTCATCTTCCAACACTATTCTCTACATCAATTACACTAAGATAAAATAAAAACACAGAACAATGCTAATCCTCTTCCTTTAAAATGTGGCACCAAAAGAAGCAGGATACTAAATGGGACAAACTTTGCAAGGCACAATGAAGAACTGTAATAATGATTAATAATATGTAGCACTTACATAGCACTTTTCATCAATAAACCGCAAAGTGCTTTATCAAAGTGGATAAGAATTATTATCCCCATTTTACAGATGGGGAAACTGAGGCACAGAGAGGTTAAGTGACTTGCCCAACATCACATTGTGAATCAATGGCAAAGATGGGAATAAAACCTAGCTCTCCTGATTCCCAGTCAATTGCCGTATCTATTGGACCACAATGCCTCTCTATAAAGACATGCTGATTACTTATTATTTACTATAAATGCATTCTCAGTAATGTGGAATAACCCTGTAAACACATGGTTATCTAGACTTAAATACACGAGGCACAAACATATAATTAACACGAGGATCAAACTCTTTGGGGGTACTGTAGCTAAACCATGGGTCAAATCCACAAGGCCTTGCTCAGACAAAACTCCCACTGAGCTACTTGTGGACAGTCTTATAAAATGTCAGCAATTCCTATAGACACGGCATTCTCATAAACATATAGTAAGAGTTTCATGACTATTCAGATGATTGTTTTTGTCCATATCAAACAATTTGTGCCCATAATGTGATATCTTTAATGTGGTGCAAGGCAGAAAATTCATTGCATCTCTAAAGCTGTGCAGAAGCAAAGCATTAGATTTAAAACTATACTAAACAAAAAACCTGTCATTTGCAGCAATAAGGTTTATTCACTGACTAAAAGGCAATACTGAAATTCCATAGATAGTTGGAAAGTTTGCCCAGTGGGACAGGAAGCCCAGCCCTCAAAATTCACCTCCTACCAGGCTGAAGATTTCCCATTGTTAAGTCAGGAAAGTGTTACAATCAGGTGCCTCACATGAACAAGTTTTCTGGTGGTCTGTTTATAGTCACTAATATAAGCTGGAGAACATTAGTTCACCCTCCATCTCAGCCCAAGCAGCCAAAGATAGCTCTCCACCTTGCTGAGCTTCAGGGAGTGATATGCTACGAGTTGTATTACAATGACAAACATTTGCAAGTTATAGCCTCCTTTAGGAAGGTACTTTAACCTCTGACTATTCAATTTTCCATCAGAAGAGGGGGTAATGCAGAATGCTCAACTCCTGGTGGTGGAAGATGTCACTTGAGTGCCAACATTTACAAGGGAGAATTCAGAGCTGTGGGATTGGGAGAGATCTAGGTGCAAAACTTCCTTGGCCAGAAGAGGTTTCCCTATTACCTGGGAAAGTAGAAAAGAAAATACAAGGATCCTGGAAGACGTCCCCAGAAAGGAGGGTGAGACAAAGACTTACTTGGAGCTTTAGGTATTTAACGGAGGTATTTAAAGTGAGGCTCAAAGACATTTCCCTATGGCATCTCTGGGATGGGGAGTCTCTGAAGAAAGGTCACTTCCCCCTGCAGCGTTGGTGCATGGCATGTGTGTTTCTCTGCACATTTAGGACTCAGTTCTATGAAGTCTTGATATAGCTCAGATAGAAAAACAATGATTAGACAGACTTCAGTGGGAGTTCAGAGTACTCAGCACCCTGCAGGATCTGCTCAACATTTTGCAGGCTCAGCCTCTCACTTCCTTTTCCCCAACCCTGTTAAGTGGTTTAAGGAGTCAGCAGTATGGCAGGGAACCATTCTGCAGTACATGGCAATGGATACTAGAGGCCCTTATTGGGCTTTTCCATCTCTCTATGATTCTGTGAGCTGCAGGATGAGCAGAGATAGGCCTTTCATCATACTGAGACGCTTTTGAGAAAGAAAATGATTGGGGAAGAAGAAAGTTGGGGCAGTTTGATAGCCCAACCAACCCCCACTCACCCAAAAACTCCATGGCCATTAATCTTTTGGAAGAAGTTGGCACATCCTGTAAAACCTTCAAAGAGCAAAACAATTATTTGTCCTAGGCAAAATTCTTCAGTGGGATAAAGTTGAGCAGGTGGAGGTGTCGCAGTCAGGGGAAAAACACAACTAATTGAGACTGCTTTTCATTTACTCTGCATTTAAGGTTAAAAGATGGACATATCACAACCAAAACCACAAGTGCAAACTATCCCCACAGTTTATGAATGGTACCTCAGAGATCCACAGCTCTACTCATGGCAGGTCCTGACTATTCAGAAGTGCCCCAGGAAGGATTATCTTGCAAGAACCTCTCTGTGATGCTGGTCATGAGGAGGGACACAGAGAAGGTAGAAGAGCATAGTATATAGAATCAGAAGGAGCCTTTTCAGCACAAATAAAGTGAGCAGGAGGTAGGGAGGAGAGAAACAGCAGTATGTGGGGAATGACTAAATGGAAAGAAATCTGATGGAGGTAAGAAAGGAAAGAGAAGGAAGAAGAAATGGGCATGGGCCAGAAGGCAAAGGGAGGAAGAGCAAAGAGCAGCCTGAAAGAGTTTAAAATAAGCCCACCTTAAATTACTTTCCAGTCCCTGCCTGCTCTTACTGTTACCTATCCCACCTTCTCTACAGGCCTGGGGACTGATGCATACCCCCATAATGCCTTGCACAGAAGGAATGTTGCCATGGTAATGGCAAGCCCACAAAGCAGCACTGAACCACGATGGACCAATTGCTAGGTGCACATATAGGTCTGCTTCCTATTAAAACAGACACAAAAAAACCTTCTCACTGTGATCATGAAAAAATATGATGAAAAGTGACTGGAGACGAGTGGGGGAGGGGTATTTGACTTTTTTTGTCTGCAGCAAATGAGAAAGGTAGCAGTTTGTTTCAGGGTGGCATTGTCATCAATCTTTATGGGGGGAAAGCTCCTTGGCAGTGTGTGTGTGTGGGGGGGGGGGGAAATGTCCAAAGTCAACCATTGCCCAATTTACAGCTTTTATTCAGTATTTGCAAAGATCTCAGGAGTTGAAAACAGAGAATTTCATGCATTTTTGGACGGCAAAGGAATAGACAAGCAAGAACTTTAGTTCCCCCACACACACAAAAATTAGGGATTGTATTAATAAAGAAAGAAAACACTGAGCTCAGAACAGCAGCTCACTGAGCTCACTTTATTAAAAGTGGACAAATTTAGTCATCCTACAAAACTGCTAATTCCAGTGATATTCTATGGCTCATATTGTATTTTTTAACTCTCACTCCTCTTCCCCCCCCCACAAAAATTGTCTATGGCCATCAACAGATATCCATCCTTCAGGGGGTCCTAATATGTATTGAGTTTAACTTCAGCTCTATTTTTCCCACCCCTACCCCAAATATCATAGCACTCCATGGAAAAAAACACCCTAAAAAATGAAACTGTCAATTAGAGTCATAGTAACCAGATAAGTAACTCCTATGTCTGGTATTTTCTGTAAACAACGTCTTGTTTTTCTCAGTAACTAGAACATTATTTCCTACAGATTAGATGGGAATCAGAAATGCATTAACCCCCTTCCCTCTAGACTGAAGGCTCTAGAGAAATACGATAATTAACAGACATTAAGGCAGTTAGAACCAGGATGCCCTTAAGCATATACTAAGGATTAAGTGTTAATAAGGTTCATATATTAATTAAATTATTGCTGCATGTCACAGCACTTGTCATAGAACACTGGAATGTTGCAAATTCTGTGTTTAATGCAAATTAATAGATGCCCATTTTTATCTATTAAACTAATTTGTTATTAGACACTTCTTAGTTCTTAAGTACTTTTTAATTATCAGTGCTGTGTAAGGGCCAGATATTGATACCTTACTCATATTGAGTAGACCTTTACTCCTTGAGTACTCTCATAGATGGGACTAATTGTGGAATCAGGTATTACTCAATGTGAGTAAGGATAACAGAATCTGGCTCTAATATAATAATTATATAATTAGTGATATATTACTTAAAGGAATGGTGTCTATTTCTTGTATTTTAGAACGTACATCTCCTTACTGTACATATGAAAGTTTGAGCTGCTAAATCATCGATAAACTATAATTACACAATTGTAATACAGTGCTCCCCATTCAGCTTCTGTCTTTGTAAGATGATGGCAAGAAAATGGAAACCAATTGCTATAGAAAATATTTCAGAGTGAATTTTCTGTTCTCCCATTATTTTATCTCTGCCGCGTCTGTTTTTCTTTGAAAAATATCTAGCCTTCAGGTGTTCACACTTCTCTTGGATTGGGGGATGTCCAACCATAATTGGATACATTTAAGTGGGCTAAAAATCAAATCTTTCACTGAACTACTGTTGTGTTCATGTTAAAACAAAGAACACTTGTTAAAAAGGCTTCCTTCCTTTACATCTCAAAAGACTCCAGATGCTGCATCTGGATGGGCATTATTAAAGCACATATAGAAGAGGAGTATGCTGGCTCCTTGCCTCCCTCCCTCTTGCTAGCTGGATATATGTGCCCTCTGTGGGAAAGACTCTTCTCTTTTTACCGTGCAAGAAATGAAAGACTTCACCAAGGGCTGGAATATATCAGTTTATAGAAAAGGTTGGATATAAGATGCAACCTGATTGCTTTATAAAGTGAGATTATTCAGCGCTTAGTCTGCCTAATCATCAGAGGCTTGATCCTGTGCACACTGAAGTCAAATACAGTTACTTTCCTGGGGCAGGATCAGGCCTGAGGGAGGGATTTTTTCCTGCCACTATGGCAACCCTTAGCCAGCAGGGTGAAAATTCCTCTAACACATGCACTGCATAGGACAGCCATAGGCTTCTCTCTGCAGGCCCCATCACAAGCCCTAGTGTAGGAGGCATGCCAGAGGCAGGATGGGAGTCCCTCTAGTTCATGCAGCTACAGAAATTCTCAGCAACTGCAGGCTACAAAGCAGCCAGAGACAGACCAGGGAAAGGGTGCTGTAACTCATAATAGCCAGTCATTGGTCTAAATTACTCTGGAAGCCATGGAAGAGCAGCTTAAAGCTACCTTTAAGACCCTTCCCCATTCTCAGCAGAGCCTTCCATTTGCACTTCCCGGTGGAGTTGCAGCACAGAATCTCAAGAATCTTTTCCTAACATTTAAAAGTCTAGACTTAGATGTGCGACTGTGAAATAATTTTTGACACATTATTGGACCTACTTTAAAATCCACTGTAGTGTGGTGGGGAGCTCCTCCAGATTTAAAATGTGTGTTTAAAAAGCAATTGTCTAGTCTATTACTAAGAAATCAAAAGGAGAAGACACCCACTAGTTTCAATCCTGTAATATTGTTTGTTCTGTTGCTTCAGAGGCAGCCAGCAAGGCATGAATTTACTAACAAACTGTTCCCAGAAATGCTGCAGTACTAAAGACACTCCTGGCTGATGCTTTTGACAAACAAGGAAGTTAACAACCTATTGCCAGGTTGGCTTGCGTTCCCGGAGAAAAAGGAGGGAAATGTACCATTTGACAAATAGGAAAGGTCAAACACAATGCAGGAAGAAATGCTATTCCCAAAGTGCTAAGGGAGCTGTTACAAACAATGGAAAGTAAAACCATAAACATCAAATTTACAAAGTGCTTGGCCACGTCCCTTTATTCTGACCAAAACCAGAGGCAAAAATGGGGAAAGAGAAAATTATGAACTTCAAAGGAATCAGCAAAAGGAACCATTTTATCAGTGCAGTGCCCAAGAGGCATGGACAGGACTGCTGGACAGAATTTCTCAAAGTGTCCTCAAGGCATCCAAATATCCAGCATGCATATATACTCATTGAGTGTCATTACATATGTGAAAGCCCCAGGGAGCTTAAGGCTACGAATTTACCTGCCCGTTTAATACTTTTTGCCAGTTCTTCTCACTATGAATTTGATACACTGGAACTATCAACACCTAGGTGCACCCAAGTGCAGCATCTGGGATAGCTGAATAGAAAATAGCAGCTGGCAAGCCACCCTTTATGTGAGCCCTGGTGTGTTCATGCTATTCATTATAATTCATGTCACTGTAACAATGAAACAGCAAAGTTGAAGAGAGAAGTGAGTAAAAGAGGTGAGTAAAAAGCCCAAACATACCAGAACTAAATGCAACATACCACCACAAAACTGTGTGCTCACTTGTTCATCCAAATTAGCACCAGCTACACATATACAATTGTGAAGATCAATGGCAACAAAATATTTATTTTGTTCTATTTTCTTTATGTATCTGGTGCTCTAATGGCCCTTTCTTGTGCATTACAGAACTGCCCATGAACAGTTCAAAACCCAGGCAACGGAACTGTGAATTGATATTGAATGAGTCCATTGTTGTTGTTGTCACATTTGGGAGATACAAAGGTGAGGGGTATCAGCATAAGACTCTAGACAGACAGATCTCAAACTGTGAGATGGCTTAGCCTGGCTATCACAAATTTGTTCAGAGTGAGCTGTACAATTACAGAGACATTTTCACTGACTATTGCTGATGCTATACCCATAGGTACAACACCCACTAAATACAGAGGGCTGAGGGGTTATTTTATATTGAACTTCCATTTTATAACCAAGAGCTGTAATTTCCTTGAAATCTACTGCTTGTCATGGCCTTCTTCTTCCTACAAGGTCAACAATGCCTGAGGGATGCTATAGTTACCCAGAACCTTGTCATGTTTTATCACATAATGTATACAGAGATATATATTTATAGAACATTGAAATATGCAATAACAAAAATAACTAATGTTAAATAACAAAATTGTTTATTTCATTAACATTAAAAATATTTTCTGTCCCTCAGTTTCACTTTAAAAATGGGACAGTGCAGCACTCAGAATGGAACAATCCAGGAGTTGCTACATTCTACATCAAGAACCCCTATAAAGCAGATTAACTAAAATATTCTACCTCAATGGTCGATCATCCTTAAATTCTTTACACTTCTAAAATAATAGCTCCATGGAAAAATACCTGCAATAAAGATATTTTAATAAATTAAAATGATTAAAATGTAATTTAAGTGAGTTTCCAGCCCCACACTAGAACTTGGGCACTGCCCAATGCATAGACTTCAATGCAGTACTAGGATGGACCCCAAACCCTCATAGGGTTCTATACACATGTATAATATTAAACTGATGCCCAGTCTGCTTGCTTCTGATAACTGTCCAGAATCAAGGATCCTGTGGCACTTTGAAAGGAATAAGGAATAATCCCTACTAGGGTCCTAGCCCAACATTCCCTCTCTCAATGAGACAGATTCTGATATCCCAGGCTGAGAGAGAGCCATTGCAGAGAATAAATATATGCTCTGTTTAGCTACATAATCAATATTCCCCCAGGATGTAACATGTTGTTTGTGAAGTGCATTGGCACACCTTGACCACTGACTATGTGGACAACCAAGTTCTGTTCCATCTTCAGCGCTGTTTCCCCCTCCCCACCATCATATAGTAACTGCTTCCTACAGAGTTCTCAGAGTGAAAAACTTTCCAGAGGCACAATGGTGTCATTCTAGTCATAGCATCATTTTCCAGCTGCAGGAGAAAAATAGAAGGCCAGATTCTCATTTGGGATCCAGCTCCTTTAAACTGTATGAATGGCACAAAGGAGCCAGAAGCTGGCCGCAGATGCCAAGTTGAAAATTCTCCCTGCAGAGGGGAATTCCTAACTGATGTAAAAAGCCAGCTGCTATGCCGACCATTTTCCCAGTTCTCAGGGCATATCATGGGAGAAGAGGAAAATCGGTGATGGGGAGGGGTGGAACTCAACCCTGCTATAGTAATTCATAGCCACTCTATGGTTCCCTATGGACCACAACAAGCGGTCATAAGTTAGAGCAGCCATTAAACTGCTCTAACTGATGTCTGGTCCTGGGCCAGGGAAGCTTGAGAATCAGGGAGCTATAACCACCTCACCGACCATCGTGACCCCATGCCCCAGGTGTATCTTGGCACAGGTCAGAATTTATCCCAAGGTACCAGTCCCACTTCCTCCATTTCTCACATACAGAATGCACAACCAAAAGCGAAAAAGCTGCATGCCTTTCCTCACAGCTGGGAAATAATGCCAGGACTGCAGTGACAGCACAAGGGAAAGGTTGTATGGAAGTTTCACACACAGAGAAATTTTACTCTGTTTTCTGTCCTTGTATGTATACACTGGCCCTCCATGGAAACCTCTGAATGAGTATCCAAGGGAAGAATTTAGCCTTAATCTTTTAGTTTTAAATTAGAAAAATAAAGTGAATAGAGAAAATAAGACAAAATACATTTCATGTCGCCATTGATCTGTAGATTACAAATATAATATAATCTTTCAGCGGAAGAAATACTGAACAATATTTTGTTCACATTGAATAGAGCTTTGAAAACAAGATAAATGAAAAGGCTTATTATTCAGCTCCCCCTCCTCTGCCAAAAGACTCACTTGTTTAAAAAAAAAAAAAAGTGGAGAGAAAAATTCACCAGAATCACTTTCATCCCCATAACGGCTATTAAAGGAAGAAAAACTTTTCTGAAGAATGACCTGATGGGTTTTCCTGGGTTCAAAACTGTACACCAATCCTGTTTAGCACCAACCATCAAAAACCTACACCTTGCAAATGCATGTGAAAAGAGAGAGAGAATTGGATTTTCAATTACAAACAGTGTTGGAATTATTATGCCAGGATTGAGCCTTGACAATTCTCAAGGGGGTGGTCAGACTAAGGAAAAGGGCAAGCACCCTTAATTCTGACAGCTGAATTCCTTAAGTGATAGAAAACCTTAACATGAACACTCTGTGTATATGTATGTTTGGGGTGCG
Organism: Mauremys mutica; assembly: GCF_020497125.1. Lineage (NCBI taxonomy): Eukaryota > Metazoa > Chordata > Testudines > Geoemydidae > Mauremys > Mauremys mutica. The sequence goes on along the minus strand of NC_059072.1, from coordinate 105,866,203 downwards.
GATGATTCCTCTGTTTGATGGTAGTATTCTTTGGGTCAGGAAAGTAAGGAGCAGAATAAAGAAACTATGACTATTTGCCTGACAACAGCTAAGCAATATATGTTTTTAACCCTATGGCGAGCAATGAGAGGCTAATGGTTGACATTTGTCTTCTTTTGAATAGGATAATCTCTCTCGTTTAAAGCTTTGTTCCAAATCCCTCTTGGAATCTGCCCATCTGTTTTCATTGTATTTTATTATTTTAAAAATGTCTAATGTGGTGCTCATCCTCTTGTTAATATCAGCAAGCCTCAACAGACAGCTGATGCTTTACATTTGGTTTCTATGACTGTAAGAGTCAGTAAGTCAAAGTGGTAGCGCTAGTAAGTCAGTCAACCACAACTGCATCCATCATACTCTGATCTCGCCCTATCTTAAAAACACAACTTGACAGAAGCCCCAAATGGCTAATTATAGACAGGATTCAGACCTGAGCAGAATCAGTCTGTTATTATCAGCAGAGTGGCAACATGAGACATCTTATAGGTTACTGTGTGGTCTGTCAGAAGACAACACAAAATGTCACACAGCAACTCCCTTCCACTCGAATATCATTTCATGAGGACACCTTTAAGATCTATTCAGAGACAGATAGAAGGCTAGCTCTTGTCAGTGCTGTAAAGCTAGCTGGATCCAGCACCCCATAGAAGAGGGCAGTAGAAAGAATTTGTTCCAAAAGAGAAAAAAAGCTCCCTGGCAATTCAACACTGAGAATTCAACTTCTGAGGGAACAGTACGTGAGGACTGAACAGGTTCAAAAGTCATTTTTTTCTAAGGGCATCCAGAGCTCCTCAAAGTCTTGCCTATCACCTGTCCATTTGTGAAGAATTAATACAGCGATAACAGATATTATTTAATTGGTGACAAATGAGTAGGATGGGAGAGGAAGGAATGTAGGGCACTGTAGGAATGGAGGAAGGGGTTGGTTGGGTTTATTAATGTCCAAGTTAGTTTGTATCAGAGGGGTAGCCGTGTTAGTCAGCTAGCCCAAGTTAGTTTGGTTTTTTCCTCCCTTTTTCTTTTTTTTAAATAAATTGTACAGATGAACATGGGAGAAGTTCATGCTACTTGCTGGAAGCAGTAAGGGTAAATTTCCGTGGTCCATGGATTCCACAGACCTTTGAGTGTTTCACCTCATCCCCAATGGGCCATCACATGGGAACACAACAGTTCCGTGGCAAGACTCATTAGCCCTTAGAAACTGGTGGCATGTCCTCAGATATTTTGCATGAGAGCGAGAGACACGTTGATTCCATCAGCTTCTTCCTCATACAATGCCTGAGTGTCTCAGGTGCAGCCTTGTTATTTCCTAGGGTTCTCTTCCCCTTCACGGACATCAAACTGCAGTCTCCAGGTCCTCGTGGGAAACCATCTGGTAGTTCTGACGACTCTCCAGGTAGGAGGCCAGATCTGAGTCCCCAGCTTGCTGAGCCTTGTCTCTAGGTGTCTGACCCTACAATGAAGGGACACAGATAGAAAGCCTTACACATACATTTTTAAAAGACAAGATTAATTTATGTCCCACAGAAGGTAACACTAGAAGTACAGAAAGAAAATTCAGAAGCAGAAATGTGAAGAGGCAGCTTGACTGGTGTCAAGTTAAGGTTCTCCATGAGAATTATTTAATTTTACTATATGCATGGCTCCTGGGACTAGTGAGCTCCTAGTGTCTTGCTGCCAGGCTTCCTCCTACTTAAAGTCTTTACCAGATTTTGAATAAACCCTTCAACTTTACAAGAGACTGTGTGGTTTGCAGTCGCTGACAAATAGTATATAGACACCAAAATAGATTTAGCAGAGTTCCCATCCAATGGCTGGACATACTGTGTGTGCATACTGCACAGTACTGTAGCTGAGGCATGAAAAGAAACCCATACAAACCATAAGCAACAACTCTATGAAGTGTGTAGAGAGAAAGGCTCCCAATAGCTGAGTCTGTAGAAGCCATGTTGAGCTGGCCTCAGTTGATAATCACTCTTTAGGGCATCTGACTGCTACCAAGTTATTTTAAGGTTGCTATAACCTAAAACCAGGAATCTGGAACATCAAACTTTGAAAAATATTGAAAATACATTAATATACATAGGAACATCGCAGCCCCCCAGGAACATCAATATCCCTGGGTTGATAAAGACAATCAGTCAGTGTCCACTTGTCTGCATTTCAGCCTTTGCTAACGGTAGTATTCAGTACTGTTGTCCAAAGGGAACAGATGAACCTTCTCTTCATAAGAGACTACTCTGCACCACAAAATATGGTAATCATGTTTTTTAAACTTCATTTATCTGTAGAGAAGCAACAAACCTTGGATTCTGGATTCCTGAAGTTTAACTGCCTTTTTATCACACCTTTCAACCATTACCCATAGGTTGTCTGCTTTTACCAACTTCTTGCCAGAAGGGCAGCTTATGTAGCACCTCCCAAGGTGATTGTGGTCCCCTGCAGACAGGTCAGCTGGGGTGATTAGAAACCCTGGTACTTAGTGTAATGTGGCAGTGGCCCCTCCCTGTCCATGCTCAAGTTTATTTATGTTTGTGAACTTCTTGTGGATGTTCAGTCAATCAGACTGACACAATGGCTGAATGTTCCTAGCCTCTAATTTTGCCCATATGTTTTCCTCATGCTCAGATAGTCTCATTAGGTCTGTTCAATTTTGAGTTTACGCTAAGAGGGTGGGGGAGATTGTGGTTGGCCTTGCATGAGTGGACAAAATGGAAAGTAGGGACACAGAAGGGGGTTAGCCATCCCCACAAAATAACTAGATCACAACCACAACACTGCATAGTCACCATCGAACCAAACTAGGATTCCTAATCAGTGACCCCTACATCTCTTTTTACAATGCCCAGTGATGATACTACTCTGCCCTGGAGATGCCTCACTGACACTCCATTTGAGAAAACAGTTTCAGGACAGGTTATCACTATGGCAAAGATGACCCAGGTTGCGGACTTAACTGGGGTCTCTTGTGTTTGTTTAAATCAAGACATTTTTCTAAATAAAATGACTTGTTTGAAAAGAAATGCTTTTGGAACATACAGAGGGCCTCAATAATGCAGACAGATGCTGATTGGTCTCACTCATCTAAAGGGTTTTATAATTGGTTGATTTGGTTTGGTTACCTTGGAATCTGTATTTCTTAGAGACGCTCCCGCATCCACCAAGAGCTGGCAGATGCCACGATGGCGCTGGCAGGCTGCCTTGTGCAACGCTGTCTCACCCCTAAACCAAAGCAGAGGAAACTAGCCGTAAGTTAAAATGAAAAATGCAGCATTTTTGTGAAGATCTCTTCTGTTATCCTTGGCATAGACGTACACTTTCTCCCTCAGCTTGCATACCCTCTGGATCAGTAGAGCAGCTTATAATACACATATGACATCCGGGTGGGTGGGGAAGGGAACAGGAACTGTTGCCTTCATATATTTCCTTCCTATTAGTACTCTTACAGAAACAGATCACCACATTCTTCTGGCTGCTGGAAGAGCAAGTTAGCTGCCTTTCTGTTAATTCACTGTAGGGTAAACAGTGGTGATTTTTTTCTATTATTTCCTACCCAAACTAAATATTATGACACTTTGGCTCCTGCAAGCAGGGACAGATACATGGAAGTCAAAACTCCTGCCTGCCAAAGTCAGCGCTTGCACCATATTGTTGCCTGAGCCCAGATCCCCACCTCTTCCCGACCTCCATTAGTGAGTTAGTGTTCTAGTCCTCCACAGCTGGAGATCGCCATTCACTTTAAAGCTCTAAACTATTCTGATTTTCACAGGACGCAGAGACAGTCTCACAATGCCACTGAAGTTGAAGTAATCTTCCTCATATGATGAGGAAGAGGAGGAGAATGTGTGCTCTGGGTGGGAGTGGAGGGAGGCTTTGTTAGTGGCAATATCAACCAGAGGGTGCCACTATACATCTATAAAAAATGAATGCCAAGAACTATGCTCTAGCAGGGCAGATTTCACACATTTACCAAGCCAGCAGGTGTATGTGTGTTCAAAGGAATTTCAGACTCAACACATGGAGCGGGGCAAGTTGAAACATTAACTGGGCACCAGTGTGACAAATCTCTCCTAGCTGGGATTTGAACCAAAGATGCAGCACTAGATACCAACTGATTTCCAGCTGAGAACTAAGGGACAAATTCATGCCTGTGCTGGTGCTAGAGCTACTGCAGGGACAGAAGGGAAGTGGTTTGCAACTCCCGTTTTCAGGATTAGACGGTGAATGGTTCAACCTATGGCAAAGGCTAGGGAAGCCCTGGATGCTGCCCTAACTTGCACCTCTGTTGCAATGGCCCCTTTGCACCATTGCATGGTGCAGAATCACTGGTGCATGGGAATGTTCCACGCACGCCTCTTCGTGCCCTCTTCCAGCGTACTCTGGAACGCTCCCTGCAGTGGAGGCTTCTGTGGAGATGGGGCAGAGCTGGTTCTTTGCAGGGCACTGGCGCCCCTGTGACAAGGCTATGCTTACACTATTATGGCCCTTTTGTGGCAGCTCAGTACAGATGGTGCAAAGGGGTCATAGATAGGGTGACTAGATAGCAAGTGTGAAAAATCAGGACGGGGTGGGGGTGGGGGTAATAGGCACCTATATAAGACAAAGTCCAAAATATTGGGACTGTCCCTATAAAATCAGGACATCTGATCACTCTAATCATAGAGCAGCTGTGGCTTAACCCTATAAAGTCCAAAATGGTTTGGGTTCTGACTATTTGAGATAAAAATCTTCTCTGCTTGTGGGAGGGCATTGTCAGCAAGAAGTTCTTTCTTGCCTTTGGAATTTACTATCCCTCTTGGGCCCTCAGTGCCTAGATTCAGTGTCAGGACATTGCAAATCTCACCTGTTTTCCTCTAGGACAGTGGTTCTCAAACCTTTGCATTGGTGACCCCTTTCAGACAGCAAATCTCTGAGTGCAACCCCCCCCTTTACATTAAAAACACTTTTTTTTATATTTAACACTATTATAAATGCTGAAGGCGAAGCGTGGCTTGGGGGTAGATGCTGACTGCTCGTGACCCCCCCACATAATAACCTCTTGAGGGGTCATGACCCCCAGTTTGAGAACCCCTGCTCTAGGAGAATTAGGGCAATTAGGAGATGAGGGGAGAGAATGGAGTTTGTTTTGGAGCTTGGGAGGAGGGGTGTGGTGCTCATTGGGGTTGGGAATCCTTTTTTAGAAGTCTGCCATTTTCACACATTTTTATTTTAATGTTTGTACCGCACCAAGAGATTTCCAATGAGCACAAATGGAAGGAAAGTGAAACAAATCAATCATTGAAGGAAGTGGGTGTCAAGTGGGCTGCACTTACGTTTCACTGTCTGTCATATCCAGTAACTCCGATGGACCTGTGAAAGAAAGTCACGTATGTCATATGCAGCGTTGTTGTAGCCATGTGGGTCCCAGGATATTAGAGAAACAAGGTGGGTGAGGTAATATCTTTTATTGGAGCAACTTCTGTTGGTGAGAGAGACAAGCTTTCAAGCTTACACTGACCTGTGAGGATAAGCTCAAAAGCTTGTCTCGCTCACATATGTCACATGGTATGCTTTATGTTCTATGATTGGCTGATTATTGTTCTAACCAGTAAAACTGTGCCTAATATTGTGGGCTTGGTTAGAGGTGGGTATGGTGAACCTTTCTTTGAAGTTTCGCTGCCTGTGGGTTCATATCCCCCAAATTCAACTTTGACTTTCAGGTTGAATGATCCTGCAAAGTTTACATCAAATCTCATCTGAAACCACCACATTTTACACTATTCGTTACAAAAGCACAAAATAGAACCCCTCTTCTTTTCCTCTTTTGCTGTTTTCCTGTGGGTGTATTGGGAGGGAGGAGAACAGGACTCAATGGCCTGCACCCCCTCCCCAAAAACAAACATTTTCAATATCATTGAGGGAAGCCAACTGGCTGTCTCCTGGAATTGTAGGTGGCCCACTATCTTCCTCCTCCAGCTTCACACTGTGGGAGGTTGGAGGGTATGGGGTAAGTTATTGAAGAAAAGAGGTTGGTCCCATTCCCCATACCCTTACACTGTATAAATCTTTAAGGAACCCTGCAGCCTCACTGTTTGCCTCAAGTTACCATCAATGTGCTCAAATGGTTCCACTGGCTGCTGCAATGGCCTCGAACCTCATATGGTGATTTATGGCAACTGAGATTTCACCAGCTACTAGGGAACCCGCTCCCATAATTAGCTGCTTTGGGGGCCCACTCCCCACACAGCAGGGACAGTGGGTGCTATAGACATAGCACATTCAGTTCCTACTTGGAAAGGCTGCACTGTAGTCCAACAATAATACTTCAGACATACACAACACTTTTACATTTTCAAAGTGCTATACAGCATTAATTTTAATAAGGAGCAACAATGATGGGTTCCACATTCAACCCTCCTTGACTAGAAAGGTAGTCAGATATGATGAAGGGCCTAGGAGCATGGAGGAAGGAGGAAAATAGGCAACTCCTTGAGGCTCTGAAGCCCCTGCATGCCGATAAGCGGGAACATGAAATTTGAATGTCTCATTCCATTAGAATCAGACAACTAAGAAAAAAAAATCTAGGGTCCGTCAAAAGATTGTTCTTTTCAGGCAATGATGCTCTTCCAGCTTACCAACGTTGCCATTTGCCAGCCACTGGGTTTAGACAATACACTGTAGCCCGCTGGGAAACACAACTGGAGCTTTGGCACTCCCAGATAAATACACACTTCTTTTGGGCATGGAGACAACTTTGAGTGAGTGAGGAGTGGCGTGGGGAGAGAGGAAGACAGTTTGTCTGGGGTGGAAAGTGTCTTGGTAGATAGAGTAAGGGTAAAAAGGGAAACTGGGCTAGGGCATCAGGGGAGAAAGGGAAGAGGTATGAGGTAATTGGTTTGAGGTGGCAAAGGAGCTGGGTTAAAGTGATGGGGGATTAGGCCTGCTAAGCAGGGAGACCAAGGAGGAGAGAAAATTGGACTGGGATGGAAAGGGGATGAAATTAGGGTGAAGGGGGATGGGGCTGATGGCGAGGGGCTCAAAAAGCATTCTAAAAATATACAAATAAGAAAGCCAGCACATGTTCTGCCACCTTAGGGAAGGGGGTTTATATGATATTACACTGAACTAAGCTATTTATCAGCATCCCAACTATCACAGCCAGCTTGAGGGGCAGAGACTGGTAGTATACAATTCACAGAACAATATGGTACCCAGATTGTTGTTTTGTTCTCTTATGTTTACAGCTGAAACTGGAGGCACTGAGTCATGCATAATATTAAGCTGGGCCCTTATTTATGTTCAGCAGTGCTTCTCTTAAACCATCTCACGCCCTCCTTCTAATTCCCCAGCCCCTCTTTTTGGACCTCGTTTTTACATCAGTCTCCCTGGCGCTGCCAGCCGACCATTCCAAATCCCCCTCTGGTGCAGGACAAAAGCTGCACAGATGTGGGAAAGGCTGGCACTGGGAAAGCTAACAGCACTGTCATCCTGGCCCAGTGGGGAGCTGCCTGTTTTACTGGGGACAAGAGACAAAGAAAGAAAAGGGGGCTGAGGCACAGAGAGGGAGAGGACAAAATAACCCAGTAGAAGTCCGGAAGGGAAATGCATGAGTGAGAGTTCTATCAAGGAAAACAGTGGGGGAGGGAATAAAAACAAAAGATAGAAATGTGTTGAGAGGTGGAGGAATAAAAAAAGGCCCAGGAAAATAAAATAGGGGACGGGGGGGAGTTCACTTGAAAGGAGCTGAAAAGCAAGAACCACTGGGGAGAAGACCAGCTGAGATCACTCTCCGTCCTTAATGTCTGATAGTAATTTCACACAGAAAGACTAACTTTTTTCCTCCCTCCCTCTCTCCCCTCCTCCCCCGTTTGCTCCACCAAACCCGCTCTCTGATTTCTCAGGAAGCATAGCAGTCTGGGTTTTGGGGAGGGACAAGGAGTGAGATGTTCAAAAGCAAACAGTTGCCCTTTAGGTGAGCTCACTACAATAGAAAAGAAACTAAATGACCACATTTCCAAGGCCATTTCCAAGACATTTCCAAAATCTATGGCACCGTGCAGGCTAAAAGTCCTCAATACGTGCAGCACCTACCCCTTCAAACTGAGGCTGTTAAAGCTACTCCTTCCCTCTTCAAATTCAAGCCTAGGGAGAGGTTAACAGTAACTATCTTTTACAGTTGATGTCTTTTTAACTTGACTCAGGGTCACCCCCATGACTTAAGGGTGGGGCTCTACTTTGAAAAGTGACATTGTGGGTTTCCATATTTATTGTGTCTCAATAATTTCCATATAAAATTTGCTTACAAGTAAAACAATGGATTTTCTATCTGTCAGCCTCAAACTGTGATAGCAAAGCCACATAGTGGTCTAGCTGGCTTAGGTACCTGATTTTGCAACAAAGATTTTGCAGGTCAAATGCTGCACTCAGTTATACCACTGCAACCTCACTTTCTTCCAGTTATGTGCTTAGCACAGTTATGCAATCCCTGTGCCTTCAACGGGATTACATACATGTCATTTAGAGGAGAATTTGGCCCTATATTTGGAATTTACCTAATAATTCTGTTCATGATGTGAGCCAAAATAGAATCCAGCTCACACACCCAGAATTGTGTTGGCTCTTCAGTGCTAACAGTGGTAAAACTGTATCCTTCTCACCAAAGTAAACTGATACGACTCTGAAAAAGGACTAAAAATGGCACTTTCCTACTCAATAGATCTGCTCCCTCTGTGTATTCAGAGTACAACTCCACTGGAGGGTAGCAAGGCTGTTGAAGTTTGAGGAATGTTCAGCTACTGCTGAGCATACTGAGTGACATTCCACTAGCTCTGCCTCATCTCAACAAAAGTTAACACAATACCTATCAGTGTCATCTCACTAATCTACCAAAACACACTGCATGAGTGGCTAGACCCGCTCCCTTCTCCTGAAAACATAGGGGAGAAGATAGAAAATATCCTACGCCGCTCCATGGAAAGGGGAAGAGAATCACCAGCACATATTCTCCTCCCATTAGTTAAGGGTAAATATTTCAGAACAGCCACATAAAGAATCAAGGTCAGGTTTGATTCCAAATATAGATGAAGATTTAGGAGGTTATTTTTCCCCACCAGAACTGGTTAAGCCTTTCCCAGTTAAATTCAGCTGGATTAGATTAGCTTTTCTAACATAGATTTATTTCTGTAGTGTAACAGAGCAACTGTGCTGATTGGGCATTTCTTGGCACACTCAGTTTCTAAAGGGTGTGTCTCCACCCATATGGGAAGGACCCCTGACTCTGGGAATTCTGGGAGGAAGTTGAGGGTTTTGTATCTGTTTTTCCTGCCTCTGGGAAAGAGGAAAACTTCTTTGTTACAGCCATGCCAGGAGCCAGCAAAGTGTTGCTTCTGTACTCTTGTAGAAGAGTCTATTCACTGCACGTGCATCCTCTCCTGGCTAGGCAGGGTGTAGCAGCTCTCCTCCTCCTTTGGTGCCCCCCACCGACAGTGACCTGGCCCTGTGGTGGTCTACCTCTTCCTGTGAGTTGGCCATCCAGCCAGGTCACTTTTAGTCCCAGGCCTTCTGGGGAAACACGAGTCCAACAGCCCAATGGCCTGGCAGCATCACACCAGAGGTTCTGCCCAACTTCAGGCTTTTTGGGCTTGTTAGCCATAGGCTCTGGGGTGTTCATGCCCCTGTCCTAGGTAGGCTGATAGAGGAACACAGGCCTACCCTCTACTCTGGGTTCCAGGCCAGGGACCCTGTATGAAGCAGATGAGGTCTGTTTGTTGAGATCGACTGCTGTCTCTGGATTGCTTCTACCGTGGCCTGTACCTAGGCCTTCCTCACAGTCTCTTACCCTGCTGACTCTTCTGCTGGTCCCAAAACAAATGAGAGCCAAACCACTTATGAGAAACAAAAGAAACAGAGGTCCTGCACCAGTCCCACCTTTCCCCAGGGGGCTATGACCCATAGGAGTCTCTGGTTAGGCTCTAGCCCCAGTTGGCTCTTCCTTCCAGGCAGCTTCAAGGCAGTCTCTGGCCCCAGCTAGGGCTTTCTTCACACGGTTAGTTCAAGTTATCTACTCCCTCTCTCAGCCAGCCACCAATGAACTGGGCTTTTCCTCTTTTATCTCCTTCCTCCAGGCTTGACACCTTGCATAGGTGTAACAGGATGGGGCTGATTGGGCCCACAGGCTCTCATTAATCCCCTCTTGCTCAGTATGGTGTCTGCATACCCCATCACACTCGTCTTCCAGCAATAAACAGATGTGATTCTGATGCCTACTGAGTTTGTACCTGCATTGTCATTCCAGAGACTATGCCGGATTGTTCTAGCGCACTAATAAGTACACTGCAGCATTGCATAACAGTATCTTTATATGACTAGCCTATGATTTTTCTAATTTGAGACTTTTTTTCTTAACATCTGAAATGTTTCAGATCCAGAACATGGAACAGCCTCTCCTCATGACGACACTGGTGTGTTTGAAGATGGCATATGCCCATCATCACAAAGGGCCTCCTCACATTAATGTTTCCTTTTTCCTCCTCCCCTATCTCTGAGCACATGGGATTGGATTTGCCTTTTCTTTATCATATTATATTTACCTCCCTAGTTCAATGTGAGGAATCTAAAAGTTCTGTCTAATCCTTTTTAGCATTCCGAACATTTTCCCTATAAGATTTAGTGCTGGATTTTCAGCAGCGTGCCCTGGAAGGAATTTTGCAGTGTGACTCCCATTAACATTAGCCATATCCACGAGTGCATAGGCAGCAGACACACTACAGGGGCACATGACTGGGCAGGGATTGAGGCAGCAGCAGGGATAAAAACCATTCCTGTATCTTCTCACATGAGAAAGGATGGACATTAGCTAAAATGATTTACAGGGGAAGCATAAGATATTAGGAAGTGTCAGAAAACATCTGAATCACTGATTAATATACTTCATGCTCTGAATACTGATAAGGTGCTAGGGGTCACAATCTACATTTTAAAGTACTATAGAGAAGCAGAAACATTACACGGATGAACCTTCAGCAAGTTGGCTCAGAGAGATTATCAAAGAATGAGAAGTGTCCTGTGTATAAATGACTTTTATTAATTTCTTGGATGCAGAGTGGAGAGAGTGAGTGGACCTCCATTAGTGCATTGCCAATCCCCAGTCAGATTCCCCAGAGACTTACACAAACAAGGCAGCTAAGACACCCAGAGGAAGAGGATCTAGAAAGGTTTCAGAGGGTTCCTGCCACACTGGTGAAAACGGCTGGTGTTTGCTCAATGCTATGATTTGTCTTCATTTAATCTTGCCATAGCCTCCTCACACTTTCTCTGTTAGCTGAGGAGACTCCTTCTCATGGATTTCCTGTTCACGTCCCTGCTAGCTTCAACTACTACTTCATCTTGAGTCTTCACATAAGTCTAACTGTGCTGGAATTCAATCGGGATGCACACGTGCAAGATGTGCCTGAGGGAAATATTGGGGAGGGATGGGGGGGATGAGTACACAGACCAGGTGTGTTCTGAGAGGCGGTCTGGAGAGAGGGCTCAATGAAGGAAACTACAGAATTCAGGGAAGTCCTATGGCCTGTGTTATGCAGGAGATCAAACTAGATGATCACAACAGTCCCTTCTGGTTTTATAATCTAGGAAAATGTTGCATCTCCTACAAAGTTGTCCTGTTATACTCTCCACTCTTTCCCCCTTATCTAGGGCCAGCTTCAACACTTCTTCCAAATCCATAGCAACATGCTGCAGGAGGATAGATTGGTAAGGGGTTCTGAGTAAACTTTTATTCTACTACAATGACACTTCATGGAATGTGATTCCGTGTGGGTTTGCACACAATTACTCACCATGTTCTAAGATGTATTTCACAATTTCAAGGTGCCCAGTCTTGGCAGCATGGTGAAGCAAGGAACAGTGGTCAGGTCCCTGGATTAACAGATTAGCTCCTCTCTTACAGCATTCTATGAACTGGAATGTAAATGCACAGGAAGAGGACAAGAAAACTGTAGAACAAGGTGCACAGGTAAATAAACATGCAGGTAAATTAACTGCAGGGGCGGCTCTAGGTATTTTGTCGCCCCAAGCACGGCAGGCAGGCTGCCTTCGGCGGCTTGCCTGCGGGAGGTCCCCGGTCCCGCAGATTCGGCGGCACGCCTGCGGGAGGTCCCCGGTCCCGCAGATTCGGCGGCACGCCTGCGGAAGTCTGCCGAAGCCGCGGGACCAGCGGACCCTCCGCAGGCATGCCACCGAAGGCAACCTGCCTGCCGCCCTCGCGGCAACTGGCAGAGCATCCCCCGTGGCTTGCCGCCCCAGGCATGCGCTTGGCGTGCTGGTGCCTGGAGCCGCCCCTGATTAACTGTCAGAGTTGCTAGCAGATGGCTAAAAAGGAGCAGTGGTAACCACTAGCCAAACTTTTAGGCCCTTACAATGCACAGCAAAGGCTTTTGACCTAAAACTAGCAAGACTTACAACACAGTGAGTTAACAATGTCAAATCACATTTCCTTAGCAGTGGATCATTGGTGATATACTGTAGATGAATTATTGCTTGCAAGTAGGGCTGGTAAAAAAAATTGTTGAAATTATTTGAGGTTTTTGTTTGTACATTTTAATGAAAAATTGGGGTTTCAACTAAACAGTTCACAAAAAGTGTTTGCTTTCTGTGGAACATTTCAACTTTCTGAACAAAAAACAAAATGGAGCCAAACCCCAAAAAATGTATTTGGAAATACACAGTGTCTTATGGGAGCTGTAGTTTGGGTGTTTTATGCCCCAAGTCCATCTGCAGAGATTCAGATACAGAGTTTACGTGCATGTGGGTGTCTTGCTCATGCCCTGTGCAGATGTGTAGTGGGGTGGATCGCTGTGTGTTTGTATGAATACATGTTATTACAGTGGTAGTGTTACAGTCTGTAAGTCTGTATATGAATTTGTGAATGGCCCATGTGTTCAAGATTGGGTACACACTGTATATTGCTGGGAAATAGTAAATTGCTCTTTATATTTTCATATATATTCCCATGTATATTTTTAGCCAGTAGGGGCTCTAAGTACCAAAGGATCATTCCTAAATACACTTGTATGTATTTGCAGCTGATATCATGGGAAGTATCTTCTAGGAATTAGGTTTGGGGTCTTTTCCCAAAATCTTCCTGCCTTGCCTTTCCTACTGCTGCCCTGAGAAGATCTGAACCTCTGTAAGGAAACCAACATGCCAGAGATCTGTTGTACCTCCTACTTCCTTATCCATATATTGGATATACATGCTGTACCTCCTACTTCCTTATCCATATATTCCCCACACACACACACACTTTTCTACTTGGATCTCATTGTAGGGGAAGACCTGCATTGGGAAGGCAGGAAAGAGCAGGTGATTGCTTCTTAAAGTTGCTGCAGGCTCTGGGAATTTGTAAAACACACTACTAAAAACAGTGTTCAGATTGCATTATGACAATGGGATATTATGTCATGACAAAGTCTTGATGCACCTGCAGAAGATTCAAGGGAGAGTTGCATCTTATAAATTACAGTAGCCTTAAGGGATGGGGAAACCGTGCTGTGAAATCCAGAATAGAATGTGATATGAGGGAAAAAGCAATATTGTACAAATAAATGGTGGTTACAGTGAATCATTGCTACTGCTGTTGCCAGTGGGAAAGTGGGGGCAGAGGTGTGTTTCTATAGGCAAAGATCAGGAGTAACAGAATTGCCACTTTTTCAGATAGCTTCAAGGCTTTTTCCAGTTAATGTTGCAATTGTTAGTCACAATACTCACTCAAATTCAGGGACATGTTTGCAAATCCCAACCACTTAGGGTACATCTACACAGCAAAACAAAAAAAAAACAAAAACCAAACAAAAACAGTGGTAGCGAGTTTCAGAGCCTGGGTCAACTGACTTAGGCTTGTGCTACAGTGCTAAAAAATAGAACCCAGGCTGTGAGACCTACCCCCATTGTTAGATTTCAGAGCCCGGGCTCCAGACTGAGCAGGAACATCTACAATGCTATTTTTAGCCCCCAAAGCCTGAGTGAGTTGACTCTGGCTTTGAGACTCATTAGCATGGGGTTTTTATTCACTGCATAAATGTACCCTTAGCAGCTGAAAAATAGGGATTGCAATTGTCAGAAGAAAGCGTCACACTTACAGGAATTAAACACTTTCCCTCTGCCCCCTTTTCTGCTTCCTGAGAGAGTTCCCAATAGCTGACACTTAGGGCTGGTCCAAGGTTTCTTGGGTTTCAAGCCCTTCTGAATATCCAAAGAACTTGGTTCATAGTTAATACTGACATTACAGTGCAGTGCAAAGGGAGCAGAGACTGATAAAATATCAAAAGTGTCCTCTATCAGATCAAGAAATGCTAAACTGAAGTCCCTTCTTCCTACCTTTGTAGTTGTCTAGGTGGAAGTTGCAAATATCCTTACACTCTTTAAAAAGAATTGGGGGCAAATCTGGTGTTCTGACCAACATTCCCCTTTCAGTAAAACAGGCTTTATTGTGCAAGCAGGGGCGGCTCTAGGCACCAGCAAAGCAAGCACCTGCTTGGGGCAGCCCATTTGCAGGGGCGGCATGGGAGCTGAGAACCAACAGGGGGCTCTGGGAGCTGTAGTTCCTTGGTTAGCTCCCTGCCCATAGAGCCAGCCCTGGAGCAGGGAAAGAACTGCGTTTCCCAGCATTCCCTTGGCCACTACCAACTGGAAAGGAAGGAGGGGGACCTCATGCGGCAGCGTGCTGTGAGTGCTGTGAATGGTAGGGAGACCATTTTTTAACATTCAAAAAACAGGACACTCCAGGGGGAGTGAAGCCCCACCCTGCCACCATCCACTCCCTCTGACTGCCCCCCACAGAAACCCCAACCCATCCAACCCCCCCCCGCTCCCTGTCCCCTGATCACCCCCTCCCGGGGCCCCTGCTCCTAACTGCCCCCCAGAATCCCACCCCCTATCTAAGCACCACTGGTCCTTGTCCCCTGATTGCCCCCTCTTGGGACCCCTGCCCCTTGGGACCCCACCCCCTATCTAAGCCTCCCTTTTCCTTGTCCCCAACTGCTCTCTCCTGAGACCCCCCCCCAACTTCCCCCCAGGACCCCACCCCCTACCTGTCCCCTGACAAACCCCTGGGACTCCCATGCCTATCCAATTGCTGCCTGTCCCCTGACTGCCCCCCCAACCTCCACCCCATCCAACCCCTTCTGCTCCCTGTCGCTTGACTGCCCCCCCGGAACCTCCTATCCCTTCTTCAACTCCCTAGCCCCCTTACCGTGCCACTCAGACCAGTGTGTCCAGCTCCGTGCAGCTCCAGACACGCTGCTGCATAAATGCTACTGTGCTCCCCTGCGGAGCCCACAGCCCCCCCCCACACACACACACCCAGCATCTGCCTTCCAGATTTGAACACCTCAAAATTCAGGACTGCTCAAGCTCAGTTTGGGCAGCTGTTACTTCATTTCTCCCAAATCAAATATACTGATCCACTGTAACTTGCTGTAGAAAAAGTAGGATAAAATTGAGCAAGAAATGCTTCCCAGTGGTTATTAGGACTGGGATTGCTATTTTCAACAGCCATTGCCTTTTTGTTTGTTTGTTTGTTTAAAAGGAAGACAGTGATATTGCATTGGCAAATTCCCCATAGAAAGAAAGAGTGGAACAAAAGAATAATAAAGGCACCTCAACTTTTCCTCATTTATGGAGGACAGTCCTATAATATGCATCCAGATATCCTCCAATCACACAAGCTGAAAATTGTTCCACTTTACTGCAGCTCTGTAACCATATGGGACCCAATCCTGTCTGTGTTCTGTGCACATCCAAAATTCCTGCTGAATGACCCGCCCTGGGAGCGAGTTACCAGTGCCCCAGGGCTGGGGCGGAAGGAGGGTGCAGGTGTATGTGGGGGGGAGAGCCCAGGGCTGGGGTGGCAGGAGGTGTGTGGGGGGGCCACTGGTGGGGGGGAAGGAGGGACCCCAGGGCTGGGGCAGCAGCGGGGTGGGGGGAGGGCACTGGTGGGGGGGAGAAGGGGGAAGCCCAGCGCTGGGGCAGCAGGGTGTGGGGGAGGGGGGGGAGAGCCCAGGGCTGGGGCAGCAGGGGGTATGGGGAGGAGCCCAGGGCTGGGATGAGAGGCAGCTAAAATTTTTTTTGCTTGGGGTGGCAAAAAACCTAGAGCGGCCCTATGTGCAAGGTTGGGTTGGTGATACTGTATTGCTCAGCACTGCATTTGCCTACATAATCATTTCATTGTGTAATCAACCCATTGCTCCATGAAGTGCTTTGGGATTTCTGGAGTATGAAAGGTGCAGTATAACACCAGATTATATTCACTTGAATTTTAATCATATCTCACTTGGCTATTGTTCCTCTAATATTCAATGTGCCCTGCAAGTGGCATTTGACTATCAATCTTTACAGTAGTATGTTTATGTTTTGAGAGAGGAGTAGACTATAACTCAGGGGTCGGCAACCTTTCAGAAGTGGTGTGCCAAGTATTCTTTTATTCACTCGAATTTACGCTTTCGCGTGCCAGTAATACATTTGAACATTTTTAGAAGGTCTCTTTCTATAAGTCTATAATATATAACTAAACTATTGTTGTTGTATGTAAAATAAATAAGGTTTTTAAAATATTTAAGAAGCTTCATTTAAAATTAAATTAAAATGCAGAGCCCCCCAGACTGGTGGCCAGGACCCGGACAGTGTGAGTGCCACTGAAAATCAGCTTGCGTGCTGCCTTTGGCACGCGTGCCATAGGTTGCCTAACCCTGCTATAACTCATAGTCCATCACAGCTGCAAATAGCTGAGAAGAGGGAGAAACTCAGCTTGCTGTACTTACCTTTAGAAGATCGCCATCTATTACTGCTTGCAAAAGTGCTGCAAAAGACAAAAGACAAGACTAACATCAGGGATAAGGACACCAGTACAATTAATATTTACATAGTTCCACAGATGAGTACAGTGCTTGACAGTATTAAAAATACATAGGAGGCAAGGTCCCCTGGCCCCAACAAGCTTGCATTCTAGTGACACAATCTTAAATCACCAGAACCATGCTCTGGGTATGGCTACACTGGAGCTGAAAGTGCAAGTTCCAGGTCAAGCAGATGCACCTGTGCTAGCTCTGATCAAGCTAGTGTGCTAAAAATAGAAACGTAGCTACAGCAGCATGAGCAGTGGGATAGGCTAGCCACCCCAAGGACAGTCCTGTCCGAGACCCTAAGTGCATATTCAGGGAAGCTAGTCCCTCCTGCAATGCATGCCACACAGTGGCTACACTTCTATTTTTACTGCATTAGCTTTATCAGAGCTAGTATGGGTGTCTCCTTGGGCTGGGAATCACCCCTTCCAGTTCCAGTGTACTCATACCCTCTGGCAAACATTACAAAATCGGGGAGGGAGTATAAACTATATTGTGTCAAACACTACCAAAAGTTTAGGCCAATGTTTTCAAAAGTGGCCATTCAATTTGTGTGCCTCAATTTCTGAATGGCCAACTTACAACATGTTAGGTAATTTGCAATGTGCTTGCAGAATTGGTTTAACTCTGTTCCAACTGAGGTCAACAGTGAAACTCCCATTCACTTAAATGGGAGCACAGATAGGCCAACACTGAATGCAAAGAAGGTCCTTCCTGGGATCCTCTCAAGATTTATACTGATGAACAATCAGTCCCAGTAGTGGATAGCAGAAGACTCAGAAATAAACAAACGGGAAAGCAGAGCATTATTAATTATTTAGAAGTCCCTACACACCCCAACTGAGATTCAGGCTTCCATTCTAGTAGGCATAGCACAAACACATCATAAGAGACAGCCCCTGCAGCACTTGCAATAAACAGACAATGGGTGGGAGGGAAAAGGGAGGCACAGAGAGGTAAGATACTCAGGGTCATGCAGCATGTCAGTGGAAGCACTGAGACTAGAACCCAGATCTCCCAGTCCAATGTCTCACCCTACCCAGTAGGCCACATTGATTTATAGGTCAGGAGAGGTATGCAGGGAGTCAGACTAGATGATCACAGTGAAACTAGTGTCTCATTTGGGGTGTCTAGGCACTTCTGTAATACAAACAATTAGCTGGGAGCCAGTGGATAGGATGCTAGACTGGGGATCAAGGTTCCATTCCTGATTCTGCTCCTGATGGAAAGTGCAAGTCACTTTCTCTTCCCACTGTTTTTAACAGTGGAACAATTTACCAAGGGCTGTGATGGATTTTCCACCACTGGCAATTTTTAAATCAAGAGTGGATGTTCTTTAAAGACATGCTCTGGTTCAAAAGGAATTATTTGGGGGAAGTTCTATGGCCTCTGGTATACAGGAGATCAGACTAGATAATCACAATGGTCCCTTTTGGGCTTGGAATCTATGAATCCTCATATACTGCCTCCCCCATTCCTAATCAGATTACAAGAAAAGAGGGTGGGAAGAGACCAAAGTTCCAGGTATTTTGGTCATAACTGAACTATATAACTCACAGGAGAGTTTCTACACTCTCTGGGCAGTAAGTAATCACAAATAAGTGAGGGTGATACAAGTTTTCTACCACAGAGCTATTTTCTCTTCTCTTTCCCTCCTCTTAGCATTACATATACAGCAAAAATCAATAGTGAACTAATCTTTCTGGAAAAAAATTGTATTAAGGCCCATGAGACAGAAAAGCATGTTAGTGCCTAAGCCCATCTTTGTTTTAGAACAGCACTTAAGTACGTGCTTAACTTTAGGCAGAAGTGTAAAGTTAAGGATGTGCTTAAGTGCTGTCTGGATAAGGATGCTTTCCTGAATCAGGGCCTAAAGGAAGAATAAGAAAAACAATATCATAGTATTTTATCTTGCAAACACAGCACTGGAAACTCCATGGTGACTATTCCACAAGGAGCTCATTACTACTCCAGGAATAACATCACAAAAGACTTAAACACTGCAGGGGAGACAAGGGAGAAACCAACAAATGTTTCTTTCTTTTAAAGCACAAGGAAAGCTGCACGGTATGCAAGAGGTGGATTTCTATTGCCTAAGCAATGTCATTTTTGTGCAGGAGATTTGGGGACCTTTTCTCACTTCATCCCCTGGCTGTGTAGCAGTGGGGAAAAGCAAAACTTCACCCAGCAGAGCTCTGAATTTGGAAAGCAATGCTACAATCACAGTTCATATTTATCCTGCAGCACTTAAGGCAGTTTCTGAGTGGGCACTGGTTAACAAACTAGGTATTATAAATCACCTGGCAGCTGCACAAAGTTCTTAAGTAAAGAAGGAGACAGAAAGCAAAGGATAAGAGCCAGAGTTGGGAAAATACAATGTTGTGCCTCCGACTTGGTTTTCACATCACTGGATTTAAATCCAGTGTTTCTTCTCTTTCTTCAATGGATTTATACCAGTGCAACACAGCAGAATTTGGCCCCTTGTGTTTATTTGTTGCTCATTTTGTATAGAAGTCTTGTCTTTTGTCTCCTTGGAAAATCTGACCCCTTCGGAATGGCTGTCTTGTGAGTTACTTGTATTTTCTATAAGACATTCATATAAATACTGTGTCCTCCCCACAAAATGAGGAGTCAGGAAATGGAGGTTACTTACTTTAACTGGAAGTTCTTTGAGATGTGTGGTCCACACGTGGGTATGCATGCACCCGAGTCTGAAGAGTTTAACAAGCAGCGTCCGTTGGCCAGCACTTGTACAGCAGAAGTCCTTGTGCTTCCCAGGGTATAAGAGGCAGTGTGGGTGAATACCCCCTCAATTCCTCTTCTCACAGCTAATCCAATCCAGATCCAAATGCAGAGGGGATGGAGGCAGGAAGTGGAATACAGATAGGAACTACAAACCTCGAAGAACTTCCAGTTACAGCAAGTAACCTCCATTTCTTCTTCAAGTGATGGTCCCTATGTGTATTCCACTTGTGGGTGATAGACAGGCAGTACTCAGACTGTAGACTGGTGCAAGGAAGCCAACAACAAAGACACGTGCAGTATTGCAGAGCTCACTGCTGCATCCGCAGCAAAGGCCTAGACTTGAGCATAATGCCTAGCTAACATGTGTATGGAGCTCCAGGTGGCTGCTCTGCATATGTCCTGCACTGGGACCTCCTGCTGGGATGCTACCGTGGTGGCCTGTGCTCTCATGCAGTGGGAGGTGGGATGCAAGCCAGTTTGTAGCATTTGATAATTCAGCCAGAAACCCACTTAGAAATCCTCTGAGAGGATATAGCTTGACCATGGGATCACTCTGCTGTCACAAAGAAGAGTCTCAGATTCTTCCTGATGAGCTTGGTTCTTTACAGGTAAAAGGCCAATGCATCCCTGACACTGAGGGAGTGAAGTCTCTTCTCTTCAGACAAAGCATAGGGTTTTAGAAAAAGACTGGTAAGTGAATCCACTGGTTAAGATGGAATTCAGAAAAGACCTTGGGTAGAAATTGAGAGTGAAGGGATACTTTGTCCTTTTGAAATACTATAAAGGGAGAGTCCATCATGGGAGCTCCCACTTCACTCCTGGTCGAAGTGAGGGGCACTACAAACACCACCTTCATGGATAGGTGGGACATGGAACATGTCGCTAAGAGTTCAAATGGAGGACCACTAAGTTTTGACAGCATGTAGTTAGGATCCCATAGTGATGTCAGTTTAATGACTGTCAGGAAGGCCTGAACAAGGCCCTTCACGAACAGTGTCATAGTTGGGTGCATAAAAACAGAACACCTGTCTACTGGAGGGAGGAAGGCACTAATGGCTACTAGGTGGATTCGAAATGAGTGGATTGAAAGACAAGAGTTCTTTAGAGACAGGAGGTAATCTAAAATGATAGAAGAGACTGAGTGCAGCACTATCAGGCTCATCCAAACAACAGGTTCTAGTGGATTGTTTTCTACTCTCAGTATAGCCTGAAGAGGTGATGAACAAGAGCTCTCTACTTCTGACTCCCATCGAAACATCAGTCTGTGACAGGGAGAGAGCCTGGATTGGGGTGTTTGACCCTGCCCTGCATCAGGAGTTCTGGGAAGGGGTGGATTTTGACTAGAGGAGGACAGGATGACATTGACAGAAGATCTGGGAACCAAAACTGTCTGGACGCATAGGTAAGGCCCTACCAATTTCATGGTCATAGGATTTTTAAAATCGTAAATTTCATTATTTCAGCTATTTAAATCTGAAATTTCACAGTATTGTAATTGTAGGGGCCCTGACCCAAAAAGGAGTTGTGAGGGGTTGCAAGGTTATTGTAGGGGGTGGGGTTGCAGTACTGCTACCCTTACTGCTGCGCTGCTGCTGGCAGCAGCGCTGCTTTCAGGGCTCGGCAGCTGGAGAGCAGCAGCTGCTGGCTGGGAGCCTGGCTCTCAAGGCAGAGCTGCCACCAGCAGCAGTGCAGAAGTAAGACTGGCATGGTATGGTATTGCCACCCTTACGTCTGCACTGCTGCCTGCAGAGTTGGGCCCTCAGTCAGCAGCCGCCACTCTCCGATCACCCAGCTGTGAAGGCAGTGCAGAAGAAAGGGTGGCAATACCATGATCCCCCTAAAATAACCTTGCGATCTCCCTGCAACTCCTTTTGGGTCAGGACTCTCAGTTTGAGAAACATTGGTCTCCCCCATGAAATCTGTATAGTTCAAGGGAAAAGCATATAGAAGACCAGATTTCACAAGGGCAGACCAGATTTAATGGCCTGTAACGAGTTTTTCCATGGCCATGAATTTGGTAGGGCCCTACCCATAGGAGAATGGCCCTGGTCTTTTCACAATGTATCTTTCTCAGCATCTGTGGAAGCAGGGCGATGGAAGGAAACTCATATCTGAGACCACTTTTTATGGATGGTAGGAGAGTGTCACCTTGAGAGTCGCACCTCTGGCTCCTCAGGAACAACACAGAGGAAGTTTTATGTTCATTTGTGACACAAAGAAGTCCCATAAAGATGTGCCCCATGATGTGAACATGTCAAACAGAATGGAGTCCTGGATTTCCCACTCATGGTCCACTGAGAAGTGCCTGCTGACATTGTCTGCTAAATAGTTGTGAACCTCTGGGAGGTGTGCCTGGATGGTGATTATGTGCCTTATGCACCAGTTCCAAAGCCTGACTGCCTCCAGACAAAGCGAGTGAAATCCCACTCCTCTATTTGTTTATGTAGACCACAGTGGCAATACTGTCCGCCATCACTTGGATGGGGATGGAGCAAATGAGTGGGAAGATGGCCTTGCAAGCAAGGCAAACTGCCCACAGCTGTATAATGTTGATATGCAGTCTGACCTCCCATGGGGTCCACATGCTTGCACAGTGTGACTCTTCAGGTGTGTGCCCCTCCCCAGAAGGGATGGATCTGTTACAATGGTGGGAGTGGGAGAGGAGAAGGGAACTCCCACTCGTACCTTGTCTGTGTTTGACCACCAAGTGAAGGAAGTGATGACCCTGGTCACCTGGGGAGTTGATATGGTGTTTGTTGAGTAAGCAGACTGAATTGAGCCAGGCCTGCAGAGAACGTAGATGAAGCCTGGTGATAGGTGTCACATAAGTACCGGCTGCCATACGACCTAGCAGCAATAGGCACATTCACACTCTAGTCCAGGGGTCGGCAACCTTTCAGCAGTGGTGTGCTGAGTCTTCATGTATACATTCTAATTTAAGGCTTTGCGTGCCGGTAATACATTTTAACGTTTTTTAGAAGGTCTCTCTATAAGTCTATAACAGGGGTCAGCAACCTTTCAGAAGTGGTGTGCTGAGTCTTCATTTATTGACTCTAATTTAAGCCTTCGCGTGCCAGTAACACATTTTAATGTTTTTAGAAGGTCTCTTTCTATAAGTCTATAATATATAAGTAAACTATTGTTGTATATAAAGTAAATAGGGTTTTTAAAAGGTTTAAGAAGTTTCATTTCAAATTAAATTAAAATGCCAAGTCCTCCGGACTGGTGGCCAGGATCCAGGCAGTGTAAGTGCCACTGAAAATCAGCTTGTGTGCCGCTGTCGGCATGCGTGCCATAGGTTACCTATCCCTGCTCTAGTCCTTGGTCTCTGGGAAATCAAAGAAATGAGGTTATGCATCATTTGAAATCTTTCTACAGGAAGGAAGGCTCTGGCAGAAACAGAGGCCAACGTTGCCCCTATAAAGTTCATTTTCCTCATGGGGGATAAAATTGACTTTTCTCTGTTCGCAAAAATTCCTAGAGCTGCGAGACTTTGAATCAGGAACTGAATAGTCAACCTGACCTCCTTTCAAGAGTGGCCTACCAAGAGCCAGTCATTGAAATATAGAAAGACTGTGTGGCGCTGATGTCTTATCTGGGCCACGATCAGGGAGAAAACTTCCGTTAACACTCTGGGTGCTGCTGCAAGTCTGAAGGGGAGGACTTGGAATTGAAAGTGCTCCGAGCCCACCATAAGCTTTAGGAACCACCTGTGGGGGGGAGGGGGGGGCTGAATGTCTATATGACAATATGTGTCCTTCATGTTGAGAGCCACAAACCATATCCCTTCTTGAAGAGAGGAGATGCCAATAAAATCATCCTGAATTTCAACTTTCAAATGAAGATATTCGGTTGTTGAAACTCCAGAATGTGTCTCCTCTTTCCATCTTTTCTGGTGACTAGGAAATATGGAGAATAGAACCCTCCTTCCTTGATACTGAGGTGGGACACACTCTATTCCCCCTCAGTGCAAGAGAGATTCCACTTCCTGATGAAGAATCAACTCGTGAGAGTGGTCCCTGAAGGGAGACTGTGAAGGGGGTTTGTGAGGAGGGAGGGAGGGAGGGAAAGGAACTCTATATGGAGTATCCCTCATGGATAATCTCCAGGACCCAGCTGCCCATCATGCTTTACCCTCCATCATGCTTTACCCTGCAGTATGGGGTTTTTTATGTGGAAACAGTTCCTTAGAATCTGCGCAAAATGTTTCTCATCGAGACAGTAGAGGCCGCATTGGTATTTGTTGCTGACGGAGAAGGATCTAGGACAGGGGATGCAGTTTTTGAAGCCCAGGACCCCTGGGCATAGTCCCCAACTGCAGGAAGGGAAACCTCAGTCCAGGGAAACAAACTACATTAACTTTACTAAAAACTAACTGTACTAGGCTAAAAGAATAACGATTTACAATCTTATTTACAGGATTTTCTGAAAGGCTGAAGCAGGAGAGGACACTGGATTCCAATGCAGACCATGAGATGGTAAGATGGTCCTGAGTGGGCATTGACTTGCACTGCCTCTTATTCCCTTACTTGGAAGCATAAGGAGATCTACTGCACATCTGTGAGCCAATGGACATTGCTTGTTAAAATATCTGGACTTGGGCACTTGGAGCGCATGCGTTCCCATGTGTCGAATACACATATGGCCCTGCACTCGAAGAATGACTGGTGATACCATTTCCAAGCTGTCTTATACTTCCCATTATTTCAACAAGTGCTGCCTTAAAGTTCCTTTTCAAAAGGAAGATATTTCATCTCATTCAAACCACGGTGACTACCCGTGGCTACAACTCTGAAAAGATAAGGGGTAGAGTTAGATGTAAATCAAAGTTTCCTAGAAGTCGCGCAACAAACCTATCTCCCAGCAAATATCAATAACTAGTGATTGGCTAATGGCTCCTTCTTTATTGTGATGTGATTGACTATTGAATGTGGACTGCTATCAGTCACAAAGAATAATTTATATGATCTTTTTCAGACCTTGATCCAGCAAAGCACTTAGGCAGGGTGTTAACTTGATGCATGACTAGCCCCATTGAAGTCAATGGGACGACATTCATACTTCAAGTTAAGCACTTGCTTAAGTGCTTTGCTAGAATGAAATCTTTCTGCATAGATAAAATAAAATACACACATACATACCAAAAAACAAAACCGCTGCTATAGTGAATGGATTGAACTATAAGAATTCAGTGCTTTGTTAGAATACTGGAACAGGTAGAGGTAGTCTGCTTTTTGGGGAGGAACCATACATGTTTTGTACACAGCTTAGCACAATGAGGTCCCAAACCCAGCTGGAACTTCTGTGTGCTAGGATATTGATGATGACGACGACAACGACGACGACGACAATACAATAATAAATTCACCCACTTTTAAAACAGGTGGTCCAAACAAGCAAAGATATGGTATTGGCGATAGCGAAAAAAGGGCAAAATCAAATGAAAAAGCTATTAAAATGTAATGACAAAAAGTAAAAAAACAAATGTGAGAACAATTTTATTTGTTCTGAGCAAAGTATGTTTGTCACTGGTGTAGTACAAAACATGAATTATGCAATTGTTTTATCATATCAAAAAATACCTTCAGGTCTTAAAGAGTCCAAAATAATTACTTGATCTAATAAACATTTAAATCAAGTCATTATTTTCTTGATTCTTCCCAAGATGGACATTTGCAACGAGTAACAGAAATGTTTTATTACTTATTTGGGGGTGGGGGAGTAAGTGAATTTACTGCAAATGAAAGCTACCAGATAGACAGAACTGGAGACTGAAGTCCTTTATCCATATAATTGGCAACCACACAGTCTGCAGCAGTGCTAGATTCCTTAGACTGCCTTCTCAATAGGCCTCAACTTTCTTGATTGGGCGCCAAGGACAGTTCATATTCCATGTCTCTTCAAACCTTTGACCTCTTTGCAGAGACTGCCAATGGTGCTGTGTCTAGACAGGGACACCCATCTACTATAAAATGGTTAGCCAATAATTCATTTAATATACGTTAGCTGTCGTATGGTAATGACTTTTGGTCACTGAGTTAGGCAAAACCAGTGCCCTAGAGACTTTGGCAGCATCTCTTTAATTCATAAATGAAATAAATAAATAAAAAATACCAGCAGTATAAATAAAAACGTCTACAAATTGTCAGTTGATAATGCAGTAAGAATAGAAAATCAACCAACTCAAAGTACTTTACAGTTCTAAGGTCAGACCCTGCCAATGTACACATGAGTAACTTTACTCACATGAACAGTCTCGCTGACTTCAATGGGACTGCATGTACAAGTAAAGTTACTACTCATAGCATAAGTGTTTTCCAGCTCTGGACCTAAAAGGCACCTCTCTCCATTGGACCTTCACCACCACCACTGTACAAACTAATATGCACCGGGTGCCATTCAAAATTGTATCATTTTGAAAGCTTCTACCATTCCTAGTGGAATTCCTCATGATAGAATTAGGAAATAGCACTGGAAAGGTTTCAAACCAATGAAAATTTAGAAGTGTACCCATTCTATAAATGGGTCGTTTTATCCATGGTTGAAATGCAACCACTTCTGGGACAAAACAGCATTATACAGCAGCAAAGGAAGACTACCACGTCTAACTACAGGGGCAGTGTAGGCAAAATTTAATTACCTAAACTTTGGCTAGAAAATCAAGGTAGATAAAATCTGTAACTCTTTTGAGAAGTGAAATGAAATAGTTAATGACCACATATGATCAGGACCTTGTTTCATCCTCTGAGATGAAAGACCTAATTCCAGCAGCACAGTGCCTTCTAATACCATGCTGGTGTTCAGCACTTACTCACCATCCCCATTTCCTGCAGGACATACTTCAGGCACTCCTTGAAAGTTTCACCATGAAATACTGACTTGCCCCAACCTTGCAAGGTATGACAGGACTGCAGAAGGTGATACAGTTCAGGTTCTTGACAGTTATTAAATTTAACTTTGACCATTAACTGCCAGAAAATTTCTAACCTAGAACTCATGTATTTCATGGTGAAACTTTCAAGGAGTGCCTGA
Organism: Mauremys mutica; assembly: GCF_020497125.1. Classification (NCBI taxonomy): domain Eukaryota; kingdom Metazoa; phylum Chordata; order Testudines; family Geoemydidae; genus Mauremys; species Mauremys mutica. The sequence goes on along the minus strand of NC_059072.1, from coordinate 105,839,510 downwards.
AGTATGTCCTGCAGGAAATGGGGTTGGTGAGTAAGTGCTGAACACCAGCATGGTATTAGAAGGCACTGTGCTGCTGGAATTAGGTCTTTCATCTCAGAGGATGAAACAAGGTCCTGATCATATGTGGTCATTAAATATTTCATTTCACTTCTCAAAAGAGTTACAGTTAAGAAACAGGGTGGGCAGTAGAGTTTTCCCACAGTGCAGCATATTCATAGGGCTAAAGTGTTAACATGGGGAGGATCGCTAGGCCTTCCGGGATAGGGTTACTTGGGCTCAGGTCTGTGTACTGCACTGTGGATGCCAGAGCCCTAAGTTGAAGCACGGGTCAGAAAATCCTTAACCTAGCTGTAACAGGGTGAACACCCACCCCCCCCCATGAGCACCGCCCTTCTCTGGCCGATATGCCTGCAATCACAGTTTTTTTCAGCAAGACAGCACCCACCTCTCACCAGCGGCACTGCTTTGGTTGGTTGGATGTGAGCCTGTTTTTCTTTTTTAGTTCTTACTATGGGGTGTCACCTGTCTCTCACGAGCACACAACACACTCACACTCTTGGCCAATGGTTTTCTCAGCAGGTCTTCAGCAACTCAGCCCTCTGGCTGAGCCGCGTACACTGTTCCCCCTTCCAGGGTATACACTCTAGTTCTTTTCCCAGTAATAGCATGGGGCTGTAGCAGTAAGTCTTCTTCCCAGAGGCACTGCCGCCTTCAACAACCCCACTGGGGCCTATATCTCTGTCCCCTTGGCTGGTGTCCTTTCTGCAGCCCTTCCTGGGCTCAGTCTGCAACCAGACCAGGAGGGCCAACCTTGGTCTGGCCAGGTTCTGTGCTCAGTCCCCCAGAATCAGCCTGCCCACACTGACCTTTTCATGGCCCCGCTACTCTTTCCACCAGCCAGGCACCTGGTCTTCAGCAGCCTTCCCTGGGCTCGGTTCTGTCTGGTGAGCACTCCATGGTCCCACTGTTCATCTAACCAGCCCTGCACCCAGTCCTCCCTCATTAAGTTCCACACAACAACTGAAGGCTCTGTTCTGCTGCTTGCTTTTTATCTGGCCCTTCTCCCTTCTGGCCCCTTATTGGTCACTCCTGCAGCCCCTCTTATTGGCTGCTCCTCTGCAGCCACTCTAGGCTGCCTGGAGGACGTCTCACTGCTCTATTCTGGGGCAAGATGATGCAGGGACACGAGGCCTTCAGCAAGGGACCTCTGGATGTAGTCCACCCTGCCACACTAGGGTTAAAATGCAATGTAGACAATGAAGCCCAGGGTTCCCTGACACAGGTCAGCTGACTCAAGTCCCACTAACTCTAGGCTTACGTAGCGGTGTAGACATGCCCTGAGAGGCAGAAAGCCAGCAGAAGGAAAAGGAAGCAATGGTGAGAGTGGCCCTGAGAGGAAGCCAAGGGACAGAGATTCTATTGGACACAGAACTTGTTAGAAACACAGACTTGGATTTCTGAGCAAGGAAACTGCCTTCTGTTTGGTTTTTGCCCCAGGGTTCAGTGTACATTCTTTGCAAATAAACAGGACTGAACAAAAAATACCTAACATATAATCAATTTCGCCTGCTAACAGAAACAACACAGCAAGGCCCCAAATATTGGCTAACTCCTCAGACTAAAAGGAGGTAAGAATACCAAAGACGTGCAACAACAGCCAGCTAGAGAATTTCCTCTTGTGGGCTGTTGCTATAGCATAGCATTTGCCGAGTGAAGGACATGCTAATTTGCTCCTCTCAGCACTCTCAGGGCTATATTTTCCTTTATAATTGTCCAAACAAAAAACATCCATGTACAAAGCAGCCATATTTATATGTAAATCCTGTAAAATAGCATGTCTGACTAATCCATTTAAACATGCAAATGAGTACATATGCACATTCTACTTCTGCAGTTTGGGAGACTGTTTTTGGAAGATGTCAGTCCTGTGTCTAAGTCCTGTTTTAATAAGACCTGCAACTTGGATTGCACACAATGGTATAAATTTCTCATCAATGTTTGTGGCTGCCTCTTAGCTAAGAAACCATCATCTTCATAAGCAATTTAAAGGCAAGAGCTAACATAGGCTTCAGTGCATCTGCCAACTAATTTGGAAATAAGACAAGACTTTTAATACGTGAAAAGCAGCGATTGCTCTATGTAGTTACAAATACGTATCAGAAATCTTTTTCCTTTTAACATTTTTGCTTCAAACAAGAGACCGTATCAAGCCCTTTGCTTAGAATAGGGAGGTAATAAAAAACAACCACTATCCTGCCACACACATTTGCTGTACAACGGAAGGGCCAGATTCTCATTTATACCAAGGCCCCTTTTCAACTCTCTGGCTGTATAAAAGGGTCTTAAAATGGTTATGAATTATATTTACACCCATTTTAAGACCCGTTTACACTGCCAGAGCAGTGTAAAGGGCTCTTGTGTAAATGAGAATCTGTCCTGGAATGCTCCCGTAGAGCACACTGGTGAGTGTAGGGATGGCTGAGGAATGGAAGTACTTGACTGGCTGATGGTGAGGTGATGCTTTCCCTTCTTGCATGGGGAAATTCCAAACAGCTTTGCAAAGGAAGGGATGACCATGGAGGAGAAGGACCTTCTGTGTAAATGGTCCAAGAAACAAAGAACAGTTGCAGATAGAGACAGTACCATCTGGCTGGCATCTTCACTATATCCTAGAAAGCTATTTGTTTTTTAAGCCAAGACAGGAACAATTAATGTTACTTTCAGGCATGATGAAATGGAGGAAAATGTTGCTGACCAAGTCAGAATGCAGACCAGGAGGATTTTAGCTGGCTAAATCCAGGCACTTTATCAGAATGGCATTACTTTGGCAAGGGGAGAACTTTAAGCAGAATAATTAAACAATAGCATTTTTTATTTAAAAAAAAAAAGACAGAAAGCAAAGAAAGTTAAGGGCCAGACCATTCGCCCTGTTGCTCACACAAGCAGTCCTACTCAAGTTAGAGGCCTCTCTTCTCTCTTTTCCCCAGAGGCCTTTGCAACCCAACATCTGGCCCTGCTGTGCATTGGGTCTGCCTGACAATACTCAGTGAATAACTGTTCATCAATAGAGAAGGGATTCACAATATGATCCTAAACAATTTGCAAACCAGTTCAAGCATTAAATTTTTTGCAGGCCTGTTGATTTTCTTTTTTTTTTTTTTTTTTACATTGGTATTGTGATCGGATCCTAAGCAGAGGCACTGCTCACTGTCAGAAAGAGCGACGAGAAGAAAAATCTACATGTTAAGTTCCATCACTGAGTTCTGTTTAGATCTGGATATTCTCTCACTCTAACAATGTGTGCCTTGGTCATATGCTTGCTTCTGGGATGAAGAAATAAGCCATATTTGGGAAATTATCTCCATTTTTCTCTTTTACTCCTCACTCTGAGGCCTTATACTCACCAGGCCTGTCCTGCCTTCTCAGAAAGGCTACCCATGTGTCCCTCTTGGCCCTCCATCCCTCTATCTGAATCTATATAGGATTCTATGATGAGAGGCACCTTGGAAATACTTAAGAAAGATCAATACTACTCGTGAGCCAGCTGCAAGGGGCCCCAACAGAGTGATGGGAGACCCTTCCTCCTGCTACAGGTACAATCCCGGCCTCTGTTGAGCTGGAGAATTAAGGAATAAGCTCAAATTCTGAACTCTGATTGTCCAAGCACCAGACGATTGGGGCTGGCCAGGGACACACTTTCAGAACAATATATATGACCGCTTTCTTCCCTAAGTGGTTAATTAATCAAAATAAATACCTGCAGTCAGGAGCCTCCCCTGCCGTGCTCTCTTTGATTTGTTCAGAGAAAGCATTCCAAGACATCTTAATTTGTTGCTATGTGAATGGCTGCGACTTCACCCTGAAGTCTACAGCCTCTCAGTAGGAGCTGTGAGAAACCATTGATCGCTCTTTTGAGAGTATTTGGCATTCAAAACACAGCTTTTCCTCTCTCTTCCCTCCCTGTCCCCAGCCTAGTTTTACCAGCACTAAGAGGTTTGGGATTTGATTTTATTTCTTTACACAACTCTCTGCTCAATGTAACCGGGAGAGTTAAAAGTGGAGCAGAATTCCTGAAGAGAACATCCCTTTGCACACTAACACCAAACTTGGGGTGCTCAATGAGTGAAGCTCAGGTTTGGATGGGCCCACAGGGATACGAGGATATCAGGAACAGAGACAGGCTTGTAACCACTTGCTTTATGTTCTGGGATGCATTGAAGAATAGCCAAGAGCAGACTGTGGGTGCTGACCCCAGGGAAAGGAAGAAGCTACCCCTGCCTGAGGCAACAAGATTCTCTCAGAAATCCATAACCCCACAGCAGCCTGTGGAATCCATTGGAGAATCTCCCAGCAGACCCCCTCCACCCTGACCAAGGCCTGAGGAGGGCATTGAAGAACTTGTTGGCAATGGGCCCTCTTCCCTGGAGGCCTGTGCTGGGGGGAGGGTGAAGAATCTCCTTGCAGGTTCCCCTGAGATACTGTGAGGTGGGTGAGGTGGCAGGAGTCTCTTTCCCAAGGCCTGAGGAAAGGGGTAAAGATTTGCCTGAATGGAGACCCTAGCCTGAACTGATTTGTTGCTCTGAAGAGAGATTGTTTTGATATGTCAATTCAAAGTCACAGATGCAACCCCCAAAGGCAAAAAATACCCCAGCCAAACAACATATCGACTCAAACAGGCTCAATCAGTAAATCAACTTAATGATGCCCCATTCCTGCTCCTGCAGAAATCAATTCAACCTGCTAACCCTCAAGAGAAAAATCAATCACATCTTCCCTTCCTCCCTCCCACAGTAGCTATATGCAGGATCCTCTGCATAACTGCCTGCTTTTCTTGGCTATAAGTCAACCATGGGCTTTTCACCCCCTTCCCACCGTGCAAGCACTATTGGGAACCTCTTCAGCCCAGCCCCCACCCAGGCCTCAGTGGATATGTCTACACTGCATCTGGGAGCCTCCCAGCCTCGGTCCACCTTGGGGCTTGTGGGGCTCACTCTAGCCTGCTAAAAATAGTTGAGCAGACATCGCTTTGATGTTCTGCCTTGAGTTGGAGCGCAGCTATTTTTAACATGCTAGCACAGACCCAGGAAGCACAAGTCTGTAGACCCGGGCCTGGAGGCTTGCTCCCAGATGCAGTGAAGACATGTCTGGGATGAGGGTGGGGTGTGTCAGGGTGTTCTTCAATACCTTCCCCTCCCCCCCAATAAACCCCTGCTTTTCCAGGAGGTTCTTCATTACCTCCTAAAGCCTCAGTGCGGTGCCACTGAGAGGATCTACTTTCTCTATAGTTCAAGAAACTTCTTTCATTTGAGGGTGCTGGTGCCCACACTGCATTCTGCATCACTTCTCAGTGGCACTGACACCATCCTTGGGAGGCAGCATCTGCTGACTTTCAGGCATAGGGGCAGTCGGGAAGGCCTGGGGAAATAGGTACATCTTGCAACTCTTTCTAAAAGCATCCAGGTTATTCAACTAGACACTAATTCAAAGACCTATTGTTAAAAATCCACTACACTCCTAACATGCAGAAGGGCCAGCCACCTCCCATGCACCCCCTAATGGCCTACGGTCTCACTACAGGTAGCCTACCTCAGTTTTCCCACTTGGACTGTTCAGTAAACTCAAAAAACACTTTTGTCCACTCCCATCCCTTCTTATGTTCTGCTTTATTAAATTCACAAATGTTCAAAATAAAGTTTTCAAGTCCATCCAAAAGTCCACACAAACCAAAGGTTTCTCCTCCTCCTCGGCATTTCTGCCTAGGTCCTTTCCTGCTTTGGCAGGCCCTTCCTGGGCCCTGTCTGGCTGGAGTTTCAGTCCTGACTCTCTTCTAAAGCCTGCTCACTCTGAGAGATCTCTAATCTTGAGCATCATTATTGTTTTTATTTATTTATTATTATTCCTCCTCTCCCCTTCATTGCAGCCTCCTGCTGCTCTTTATAGGGCAAGCACAATGATCTCTTCTAGGTATGCCTCATTCCATAATCAGGGTTGACTAGCCTCAGCCCTTACGGGGGATGCTACCCTGTTACAAGCAGCATTAAATGACTCAGCATCAGCCAGCCTGAAAACACTGCGGAGAGCATGTCCTGACTGGGAGATACTAAAAACTAACTCCTGCCAGGGTATTAAAGGTTGTTTGTTTTTTTTAGTGTCTCCATATGCCTTTCTAAACAGAAAATCATCCTCCATCTTCTCCCTTCACAAATAATTATTAGAGTGCATTAAGAAAACTGGCTCCAAACTCTTTTCAATCTATTGTTCTCATCTTAATTAATTTCCCATTTATGTCCTATTCCCTTGTGAACTCAGAACCTACTCACAAGAAAAGAGGGTGAACTTCAAAATAATAGCTCACTGGAAATGCTGCTGGTGCAGCAAAGAATGTGTTGTCGTGCCTACTAAAAGAAAAAAAGCAAAGCACAATTTTCAAGGATTGAGCAACAATAGGGGTAATGAAACGAAGGGACAATTACTGGGATACAAAACTTGTCATCTCCATGTCAAAATTTGACTCAGGTGGATAGTGACTAAACAATGTTGGGCCTGAGTGCACCAAAGAAGATAGGCGCCTAAGTCCCAGTTTTGGAACTACCGTGATATACAAAACTCCTGCAGAACCCTGTAGGCACCTAAACTCGGTGCCTACATTTTTGCAGTAAAAGTTCCCTAGGTGCCTATGTTTCTGGCTCTGGGCATGCGCACAGCACCTCACTCTAGGCACCCAGACACCTACCTCCCACCTAAGCCCCAGAGCGATTCACACCTACATTGTGGGATGGGCCCAATACAATAAACATGCTCAGAGGCTGCATACCAGATGGGGCCTCTCAGGTGAGTTCACACAAAGCAGCAGCAACAGGACCTCCCTCATAACTTTTAGCCCAGTGGCTAGAGAACCCACCTGGGATGTGGGAGACCCCGGTAAGTCCCCCATTCACCTAAGAGGGAGAAGGGATTTGAAGAGGGATTGGTCACCTCTCAGGTGCATGCTCTAACCACTGAGCTATGGGATATTCTGATTTGAGGTCCCTCGGTCCCTCCTGTTGAAGCTACTGCACTCTGGATAGAGTCGCCAGAGCAGGAGGAATGGATCCTAGGTCTCCCACCTCCCAGGTGAGTGCTGTGACCACCAGACTATAGAGTGAGTCAGTCTCGCTCTTGGAGTCAGAGTCATCTGGGGCAAAGAGAGAGCACAAACATGAGAATGACTCTATAGCCTGGGAGTAAGAATAGTCACCTGGCTTTTTTTTTTTTAAATAGGAAAACAAAGTGTATGGTTCAAATATACATGTCAGACTCCTACAGCAGTTGTGCAGTCCCTTGCAAGATCTTAAGGAGGCACTTTTATTGCAAGCCACTGTGTCTCTTTTTGGGTCAAGAACTAAATGGCCTTATGTTGTAGCTGATAAAGGTGCCTTTAACACGCGTCCACAACAAGGAGCATTGTGTGTTCATTGGATGCACAGTTCCAGACTGATGGTGCTTTATCCCCACTCCCTTTGAAGACAGCATGATGCATTGTCTAGTAGGAATTAATAGAAGTGCTACTTGCATTCAGTACTAGATACTGGTAGCACTTCTGTAATAGTACAGACACTAGAACTTCTGCTTGCAACTCATGCTAGAATCATTTAATGTGGGGATTGAGGACGGAGGAGGATGACACAGGTGCCAAAGTGAGGAGGATGGTACAAGAATCTATACAGACTAGAATGGAATAGATCACCAAGAGAAAGGACAAGTAAAGGACAGAAAAGGCAGTGAGGAGGTGGAAGGATGGCAAAGACATGAGGTACCATGGAAAATAATGGGAAAGAAAATAAGAATGGAAATTAAAGAGGGAAAGAAGAGATCAGAGGCAAAATGTGAAGTAAAAACAGGAGATGGATCACACCAGAGACAGCACCTCATCTCAGTAACAGCCAAGAAGCAATGCCATCAGAAAGCCAGTGACCAAGAAAGAGACCAAGGTGCTAGGGAGAGGCAGGATTATGCAAAGAGGAGAAATTGAAGTATCGCCCCCTACTTTTAAAATTGGGCCCATACTTTATGTCACCATTCCCGCTAACACATTTCTGAAACTGATCAAGCCCCACTGTGTAACTCAAAACATTATCGGGTTATTAAAAGAAACAGCATTAAAGCACTGTTGAGAGGTATATTTTCAACATGATGAATGGGCACATGAGTGCTGACTATTAAGAAAGAGAGTCACGCAGCTAAATCCTGGAATCCCACTTTAGAGAAAATATACCTCTCAATGTCTGAAATAAAATCATAAAGGCCAGAGAATAGAGTGAAGGGATTAAATTCTGTCCTTGACCCTCCCAAGTCACTGTTTAGAAAAGGGTTTCTAGAATAGTGAGTAATCTTACCAACTATGGTGCTGCAATACTTAGCCACAATGGGTTTTGAATGGCAACCTTGGCTCTGAATTTATGTCTTTTATGAAGTTACATCATCTCTGTTATTCCACTTGGGAGCTGTCCAATATTTGATACATTTTGGACTGTACAGTGAGTTAAGAGTGTGTCCAGGGCATCCAGCCTCTCCTTCAAAGAGGCAACAGAGCATAAAAATTCTGTTGTGCTTCAAGCAAGATGCATATAAGCTAAACTTACTCCATTGCTTCATGTTGACAAATTCAAATAGATATTCCACTTCCACCACATAGAACCTTGTAAAGACCATGGTATGATAGGCAGAGGCTAACTAGTTAAGAGTGTGAGGGGCTTTAATGCTCCATTTCAAAGCAGGCTTTTTAAATTTTTGGAGTGTTTAAGGATACTGATCAAACTGAAGACTTGTACTCTGATCACATAGGCACAAGTGAGAGGTATTTGTGGGAAGAAGGAAACAATAGAAACAGTGAAAGGAGAAAGGAATGAGTTAGGAAAGGGGCAAGTACTCGAGATTAAAGTTTAGAAGATCATAAAGAAACAGACCATACAATGTCTGTTGCTCCATTAATAGAGTAAATGCAAGGAAAACCTATAAGCAAGTGCAATTAATCATTGATGAGTTTATCCACTGACAAGTAGTTCAAGACCAGATCCCAGAACACCGTATTAAAATGTGATGTTTCTCCTAAGCACTGGGGAGTAGAGCGATGGTGTTCAAATTCTGCAAGGCTCCAATACTCCCAGCTTGAGTGGTGGGGAAGGGAAGAGGGGGCGCTTCCTTTATTGGGAAATGTCATTTCAAGAAGATGAAGGAGATTTTTAACACTTGTTTGTGGCCGTGTGTCAATTTATTGGCATTTGCTGGATTTAAGAGTTCTGCCTAGAACCAAGTACAGTGCAGCTGGGTGCTATACAAGGTTTCCTCATACTGTTTTGCCAATGCACTTCAATGGTGCTCTGCAAAATCCCTTGTTAATTACAGTTGTGGGCCCCCACTGCACTGAGTCAATGCCTCTCAAATCTAACCTTCCCACAACTCTCTCAGCGCACTCAGCCTTGACCTGCAACACTCCTTACTACTCCAGTCCTGGGCCTTTGTTGAGCAGTGACTAACACTTGTCCTGCACTGTGGGAAATGGCGTGGTTATCTTATGAAGCATATGCACTGGCAGGCAGAGAAAACTGCCAAACTCACTTTGTTTGTGCCCAAGATTGTGTACAAATCTTCCGAGGTAATTCAGCAAATAATGTCACCCTGGTAACTACTTTATTTGCCAAATATTTTCAGGATAGAACAGGAGAGATTAAGTTCTGTTTGAGCATGACACTAAATGCATGGAATTACATAGTGGTTTTGTAAGTGCAGTAGCATGCATGATTTTGCATCTGAAATCATAATGTAATGCAATGCGACACAATAAACCAACTCGGTGAGAATGTCAAAAATATGGATAAAGCCACATTCAGTGGCTCTTTTACACTTTCTAAATAGGGATACGGAAGTTCCATCTCCATATTGTTTAGTACTGGCTTAAAATAGAACTACAAACACACAGACGGCCTGATTCTTATTTAGATTAAGGCCCCTTTTCATGAATCTGGCACTGGTAATTTACTCCCTCTTCAAGGGCCCTTTACACTGTCAGAACTGTGTAAAGAAGCCCTTATGCATCTGAGAATCAGTCTCCAAACAATTAATTTAACTATTAAACATTACAGTTCTTTTTCAGGCAGCACTGGCTAGAATCCAGTAGTTGGTGCTAACTGACATTATTCCTGTAACCCCATAAGTTACCAATGAACTTAATTCCTAGCTTCAGAGGGGTAGCTGCGTTAGTCTGGATCTGTAAAAAGCAACAAAGAGTCCTGTGGCACCTTATAGACTAACAGATGTATTGGAGCATGAGCTTTCGTGGGTGAATACCCACTTCGTCAGACGCATGTACCCACATGTGTCTGACGAAGTGGGTATTCACCCATGAAAGCTTATGCTCCAATACATCTGTTAGTCTATAAGGTGCCACAGGACTCTTTGTTGCTTAATTCCTAGTTTGTAACACTTCTTTCTGTTCCATTCCTGATCTTCCATGCAGCTCTGCCAATGCACTTCATTTCTGACCTGCAACATCCCCTTATTCCAGTCCTGGGTTCCCATGCAACTCTATTAATGAATGTATCTTCACCTGCAACTAACCTTGGATTCTTACATGTGCAAATCCATAGGTGTTCTGACCGAACAAACATACAAGACCATCAAACTAGTTTTAGTAGTAGTCCAAACTAGCTTGAAAGCAAAAACCAAATGTAGTCATTCTCTTCACCTTCCCGTGTACACTGCCTGTCCCCTAACAGTCATCATAATTTAGCATCACCTAACCCATGCAAACTCTTCTGAGCGTGTACACTTCTTCCCCTAGGCCAAGCCCCAGTGGTGATGAGGTACATGAATCATGCTGCAAATGCTTTTAGTGCCTCAAGTTTAGTTGAACAAAATTCATTTTGCAGAATTTGGGGTAAAGACCTAAACACAGACTTGGCTTTTACTACATTGAACTTTAACCGATATGAATTTGAAGTCACAGATGAACTAAATATGAACATCAAAGTGCTATCTTTGCAAGGTTGCTTTTCTCCATCACAGGGATCATCAAACACAGCTTCCTAACTCGTCGTCTGTTCCATTTTTAATCCTTCATCAATATCAATAAAACAGGATCTTACCTTGATCTTCTGAAGAGACGGGTGGCCTGGAAGAAAACAATAAAGATCAGTCAATCTTTTGTATGATGAAATGGCTGCAGACAGGGTTGGGTGTCACCCTAGAAAATGGTGCAGGCATGTTGGATATGAGGGAGCTGAGATATTCCAATCCCAGCTCCTCTCAGTAAGAATGTCTGTAAGAGGGGTGACAGGAAGGGAGATCTCAAAGCTATTTCAGGAGCAAGGCCTCCCAGCCAGAACACTTTTATGGAGTAGTACCACAGTGCTGGGCTGGTTGTGAGGCAGCTCATAGCTACTTCAGCCCTTAGCAAGAGTTTCTGTAGGGTCTAACTGTGGGGGAAGTCTTAGGATCACCAAGCAGGTTTCAGGGATGGAAATATCGGAGGAATAATGGTGATGGTGAGGAATTAGTTTCCCAATCGCACCAGGAGTCACTGCAGGGAATTGTGAAGGAGTGCTGGCTGTTTGGAGAGCTCCCCAAGTCAGGTTGCTAGAGGGACTAATGGATGAGTAATGGCTGCAGAAGAACTCACAGAATGTACAGCCCCAGATTCTCCTAGCAGGGGATAGTGTAAAAGCACTAGCAGTAAGTCACAGAAGATGGGAGCATTTTAACAGGAGCAATGCATATAAGTTTAGATAATAAAGAGCCCTGAAGATATATCTGCTGAAACTTTGGATACATTTAGCTATCGTATAATACAACTCAATGGCAGGGTTCTGGGGATTGAGGGGATATACAATCACTGACTGAAAGGTTTGAAAACATTCCAAGAGTGATGAGGTATGAAGTGTGGTCAGCTAGTCAGGTCCTCAGCTGGCGTACATTAGGATAGCTTGCCTTACATTAGCAGAATTATCCCAGTGTTCACCAGCTGAAGATCTTACCCTCCATCACCTGTGATCAAAAATAAAAAATAGCACACTCAGATGAATGCACAGTACTTAAGAACATAAGAAAGGCCGTACCGGGTCAGACCAAAGGTCCATCTAGCCCAGTATCTGTCTACCGACAGTGGCATGCCAGGTGCCCCAGAGGGAGTGAACCTAACAGGCAATGATCAAGTGATCTCTCTCCTGCCATCCATCTCCATCCTCTGACGAACAGAGGCTAGGTACACCATTCTTACCCATCCTGGCTAATAGCCATTTATGGACTTAGCCACCATGAATTTATCCAGTCCCCTTTTAAACATTGTTATAGTCCTAGCCTTCACAACCTCCTCAGGCAAGGAGTTCCACAAGTTGACTGTGCACTGTGTGAAGAAGAACTTCCTTTTATTTGTTTTAAACTGTACTTCATTTTTCTCCCAACATATTAGCATGGGGCAGTAGAGCTGGGGTTAGCCATGTGCAAAAATTTTTGGACATGCTTTGGCTATTTAAACTCAGTTTGGCAGCGTACTGTGGGTCAGGCCATCACCTGAGCCATTCCTACAAGATGACTTTAAAGTAAATGCACATGCTTGCTGCCAAGATAACACAAGAGCTAGCTGCTAGCATGGTAAGGCTTCTGTTTTCTTTCTGACAGAGTTTAATTTTACACTGATGCACAAACATGACAGATTAGTAAGATTAAACAAATGTCAGCATTGCAGGCAAGGTGATCAAAGCTGGAGTCAAAAAAGCATCTCATGGTAGGGGGTGGGGGAACAGAAAACATAACAGGAGCAAAAAGGGTATGTGTGTGAGAGTAACAAATGGGGATAGAGGGGTTAAAAGCTTTGAATTCAGAGGAATAAAGAAATCGAGGGAGGAGTCACGATCTCCTTCCATAACAGGGGTCTGAGGATGAAGGACTGTAGGGCATCAGAGTCAGATAGGCATATATGTAGGTGCAAACATGAAAGATGGAGAGGAAAGAAGGAAACTTCCCTAATGAGGTTTATAATTTTTTTTTACTTTTTAAAAAGAAGAGCTTTGCAGGGAAAGAGAGGAAAGAGTTACACTCAATTAGAGAAAATAAAGGAAAAAATCAGATTGCCTAATGAAGATTACGACCATGCCAATATCCAGTGTATCTGTATAGATCAGAATTAATCAACCTGCTGCTACTGTTAAAATCTCTGACTGCTGCTGAAACCTCCTAACCATGTCCTTTGCAGCCAAACAGGCCAGGTATATCCTGCCATTCCAATAATTTCCATGCAACATGGCAAGATTGTAGGTAACTCGGAGGATAGCATCCAAAATATTAAACGTTTTAACTGCCCCACAACATTAAGCAGTAATTGTCCATTTCACAGTATATTCCCTTCTTCCCACATGCCCCCAGTAAGATATACAATTCTGCAAACATAGAAGGCTAAGTGATGTAGGATGGCAGATACCAAGAGGTGCAATTCCGCTCTCCCTTTAGAAAGATACAACCAAGCAAATAGTTACAGATAGGACCCTCACCAGAATTCTCAGCTGTTTTATCTTGATGCCTCACCTGCCAAAGTGGTTTCACCCGATCTGAGGCGTTTATTCTTTTTGTTTGTTTCTTAGTCACACAATTTTATCACTTTCCTTGTGCAGAGCAACAGTACAGAATAGGACACACTATCCTATAATTCAGTTAGATTACACCTGGGAAGACATATGCTATTATCTCTAAAGCACCCACAAGGAAATACAGAAAGCAAGAGAGAATGCACATATACAGCAGGAGACCACTTTAGCAAGCACACAAGACTTGTATTTATCATTTTTAAAACTAATGGTGATATGTGTGCAGTTCTGAAAAGCGCTTGGAGATCTATGGATGAAAAAGCAATATATGAGATATTTATTATTATTGTTATTGTTTTCACTTGATGGGCTGCAGAAGGGTTGTTTTTTGTAGGTGAGGTTGTTTGTTTTTTGTAAAGAGTGTGGGGAGTTTGGTCTCTTTTAGCATTGTTTCGTTCCTTGCAGACTATATAGTTTAAGGCTGGGATTTTCAGCATTGGCCTAACTTTGCTTCCACTAAAACCAATGGTGTTTTACCAGTGACTTTACTGGGAGCTGAGTTAGGCCAATACCAAGCACTTTGGAAAATACATCCTAAATTGTCAAATGCTTAGTCATTCTCTGCCAGATCTTCTGGTCCAACCAAACCATGCTCATTACAGGACTGGAGAAAGGAAGGAATCAAAGGTGGCCTTAAGCCTAATGGCTGCTTTATGTTGTGCCCGGTTGCCTCAGAGCCAATGGGGGCATATTTTTATGGGAGAATAATCTGAGCCATAGTCTCCAAAACTGGTTACATCTTCAAAACTACTTGCCTAAATGAGTTGTGCCAAAGGCAGAGCTCCCTTTCCATCCACAAGTGTGGAAGAGAAACATCAGACCTTGTTTGGTCTTTGTTGAGCTCTACTGTATTATTATGTTGCTGGAGATTGGAACCAGCAGCAAAACAACTAGCTAGAAGGCAGGACAGCCAGTTCTTGTGGACAAGTAAAAACTGCAGGACTAGCAGAACCGTGACCCACAGCTCTTGATATTTCCACTCCTCCCTACTTCCCCTCTGTAGTACCAACAAAGTAGGCCTTGATCCTACATTTCTGTCACTAGCTGGCTGCCCAAAAGCTGAAAAAGCTGGTGAATTCTGGGAAATTCAACAGAGAATTTGGCCCTTGATTTCCAGCTGGATAGGGATGTAACTGCAGCTTTTCTGAAGGATACAGATCGGGATAAAATGTCCAAGTGCAGCCCCAAAGGAATACTGTGTAGTAACACCACCATTTTAATGGAATTTACAAACACCAAAAACTAATAGGAAGACAATGCCTATAGTTGCTTATTTCCAAGATAGCAATAATTAGTGATGCCAACTGTAATGTAAGTGCCACCGCCTTGAGAGAGATGCCACTTGGAGAGCCTATTTCCCTGACACCTCTCCCCCTCCCTCGCTTGCCACATCCGTGTTTATGCAGAGCAATGCTCTGACATGTTAGTTCTGGAGGGGACAAAGATGGCTACACTAGGGGTATGGGAAGAAGAGTGGTGGTGCTATCATGTAGCCTCCTTTTCTTTCCACACACTGCATTCTCCTTTTCATGAGTCTCTGACAGTTGAGTTCCCCTCTGTACTGCACAGTGGACAGCATGCCCCCGAATGGGTAATTGCACTTACAATTACCAATATACAAGGGAAAACTGTG
Organism: Mauremys mutica; assembly: GCF_020497125.1. Lineage (NCBI taxonomy): Eukaryota > Metazoa > Chordata > Testudines > Geoemydidae > Mauremys > Mauremys mutica. The sequence continues at coordinate 105,824,261 of NC_059072.1, read as the reverse complement.
AGTTGACTACACAATTATCCCTTTTAGAAGCACAAGTGCACATTTTGCATGTATATATATTTAAATGTACCCCGTACGATCACTATCACAGCAAGCTAGACAGAGATTTAGCAGTGCATTATAAAGACCTGAATAATAATCATTTAAAAAAAAACTGTTAGTCATCATAATAGACACCTCCAGGAAATTAAACAGCCTGTGCCATGACAAGCATGGTGTTCACCTGCCTGCAACATAGCATCAGGGCCCAGGGATTAAGGGTATGATCCAAAGCTCATTGGAGTCTCTCCAGTGGGTTTTGGATCAGGCCCTCTCACAGGATTAATCTCCAGTATGGCCAGGGCACTTTCAGCATCATGCAAACATTCCACAATCAGCAAAGCACTTACAGCAGCTATTTCCAAATGCTCTTTTCAATCTGCAGGTTTGAGGTTTATTTAGCACTGGATGGCTAGGGAAGGGAACATTTATTTGTAAGAAGGGCAAATGGGGAGTGTTGTTATGTAGAGCTCTGTCTACAGGGGCTTGAGAACCTAGAGAAACCCAGCCAACCTCCTACAGGTAAATTCTAATAAAATTCCAGTCAATGGGCACCTTTTTCTTGAAGACTAAAGGCCCTAGAGAAACAAACATCGAGCTGATGAAAAACAGCTATTTTTATCCAAAAACCTGCAACCGAAACCATTTGCACCAGGGCTACTTAAAACAAACCGCTTACAATTTAAAGGCCAAATAGCAACCTGTGTGAAGCACTTACACTGTTTTCCTATGAGCTCCCCTGCACACACACTTTTCTCTACTTAAATGACGTAATGCTGTAAACTTGCTAACTCACTCTATTTTTGCCAGTAACTAAAGGTAGTGGGCTGGAGGGGGGGAGAAGGGAGGCTTTAGACTAAATCTGTTCCCTTTCATTTTATGTTTTTGTATATATCTTCAGAACTGTAAATCACCTTCCTGATTTAAACTAATTCACTTAGACCTCAGTTTTAACTAAAGAGAAGGTTTAATATATTAAACATTATTCAATGTGCGAGTTCTCCCACTCCCTGGCACCTGCACCTGTCACTGATACAGTCTGGGACTGGAGTAGCAGTGAGCTCCCACAGCCAGCACTTCCAGCGTGCAATACCGCACCTCCTGATGGGAGGGAGACAGGCTGGAGAAGCTGCACAATCTTCCATTCCATGCAGCACCTCCTACTGGGAAAGGTGGAACTGAACTAGAGGTATTGGTCAGACTGTCACCAAAATTATTCCTGCAATAGCAACTGGTGGGAAATAGTGGAACCAGAGTAATTGTGAGTTTCCCCACATGCAGCACTTTTGACTTACATCTACTCTCTACGGTGCCTTCTGCTGTGAGAAGCTAGGAATCTGCTGGAGCACTTCCACTGCACTTTCTCAGAAGCCAATCAGTCCTTCTGTCTTTCCTTCCTTCCTTTAATCTATTTCTCTAAGATAATGGCAATACTGATTAAAGCAGCAAATAAAGAAAACTCCTGATCAACAAAGCTCCATGCATCAATCAAAATCCCATTCAAATAAAGAATGGAACAATTATTTGCCAATTTGCAGACATTCATTCAGGGATTTCCAGATTGTCTGGACAAACAATACAGATAGCTCAATGCTTCTTATTAAATGTAGTGATCTAATTTTGGGGGGCATTTCCCTTCCCTCCTTTCACTTCTGTCTCCTTCTGCACATGCAGACATTGAATTGAACTGTTTGCAGGCAACGTAACATGCAAGAACCCAGCCCAGTGCTGCTTAGTGGAAATGTCTCATGAAAATAAGTGCAGCTCCAGAGTATTTCTCTCTGTTTCTTCAGAGCATGTGCCCTTCATATTGTTTCATATCTTTTCCACTGCTATCTCACTTTTTAACTCTTGCAATTTTTTTTATTTCTCTCCCCACTATAATTATTTTGCAAGCTGAACAGGATGGAGGGAAGGGTGCGGAACAAACTGGCTATACTTGAAGTTTTACTGCCACCTAGGGGAGTAGGGGCATTTCCATTCAACGGTAATCAAACAGGGAAAGGCCAAGAGAAAGATGCAAGGATAGAAAGCAACACTTAACATTGTTTTAAAAGAAACAGGCTGAAACAGCTTCATAAGCTACCCTCTGAAAAAGAGGGGAATACTATCCAAAGCAGATATTTTCCAGAAAGATTCCTCGGAGTGCCTTGTACACCTACACTTCCTTCAGTTTTATGCTGTTGGCTGAGGAATACCCTGATGCAGCTCCTTTTGAAAGGATGGATATACCCAAATGGCTAGCAGGATCAATACAGAGCTATGTGAGGTTCTTCCCTTCACACTATTCACCCTGCTGCTCCAGTCCTAATCAAGACGTGTTCTAAAAGAGGGAAGGTGAAACATCTGTTCAGTCTGGGTCTGATCCAAAACCCCATTTAAAGCAGTGAAAAGATACCCATTGACTTCAATGGGTGTTAAAATTTTCATTGATCTGACCAATGAGTCATCGACAGTGATGGGAGACAAGGGGCAGGGACAGGGCTGGTGCAACCATTTAGGCGACAGGGCGCTAGAATTTGGGGGGGGGGGGCGCCATTTTCTTCGGCAGCGACCGCGGCGGCTGGCTCTTCGGCTGCCCCGGTCGCCGCCGGCATTTAGGCGGAGGGAGCTGGGGCAGGGGAGCGCGGGGAGGGCCGCCTGCAGCAAGTAGGGGGGGGCGGCACGCAGGGGAACTCCCCGCCTCAGCTCACCCCTGCCCTGCCTCCTCCCCGAGCACGCCGTGGCTGCTTCACTTCTCCCACCTCCCAGGCTTGTGTCACCTAAGCTGATTGGCGCCGCAAGCCTGGGAGGCGGGAGAAGTGAAGCAGCCATGGCGTGTTCGGGGAGGAGGCAGGACAGGGGTGAGCTGCTTCACTTCTCCCACCTCCCAGGCTTACGGCACCAATCAGCTTAGGCGCCGCAAGCCTGGGAGGCGGGAAAAGTGAAGCAGCGACGGCGTGCTCGGGATGCTCATGCTCGTGTGCGGAGCAGGGATGAGCTGGGGCGAGGGGGTGGGGAGCTGCCGCAAGGGGGGTGCCTCAGGGTGGAGGGGGGGAGCCTCAGGGCGGGGATTCGGGGGGGGAGGGCACAAGGTGGCTGATGGGGAGGTAACTCTAGTGGGAGAATATGGTTCAGTCCTATATGCAGGCAGAATGACACACTAGCGCAGGGGTAGGCAACCTCTGGCACACGGCTCGCCAGGGTAAGCACCCTGGCAGGCCGGGCCAGTTTGTTTACCTGCCGCGTCGGCAGGTTCGGCCGATCGCAGCTCCCACTGGCCACGGTTCGCCGTCCTAGGCCAATGGGGGCTGCGGGAAGCGGCACAGACTGAAGGATGTGCTGGCCCAGGCTTCCTGCCTCCCCCATTGGCCTGGGACAGCGAACCATAGCCAGTGGGAGCCGCGATCGGCTGAACCTGCCAATGCGGCAGGTAAACAAACCGGCCCAGCCCGCCAGGGTGCTTACCCTGGCGAGCCGTGTGCCAGAGGTTGCCGACCCCTGCACTAGCAGGAATATAAGGCCAAAGAGTTCTGCTTCCCATTCAAAACCATGAGGAGGGGGCCAGGAAGAGGTGAAGGTATATGGGTTACTCAGCTTGCTCTGGGAAGCTGAGAAAAGGCAGCGATCAATCTGGTGGTAAATTCATTGGATTCTCTTGCATGACTAAGGATGTTATGTGAATGACCTCTTCCAGAGATGGCGCTAGGCAGAAGCAAACTAAGCAATTGCTTAGGGCCCTGAGCAGCAAAAAGGGGCCTCCTATTAATTATTATGTGTTGGGGGGGATATTCCTGCTTAGGACCCCCAATGGGCTAGCACTGCGTCTGCCCAGATAACCTTCTGTCATCACCGTAAGCTTTTGATTTGGCCCAGAAAAGAATTGTTTGGTAACGGCAAAGCCATCAAGAAGGTTGGAAAGCTGCTTTGGAACAGATCAATGGACTAATGTGCTGCAAACTTAGATAAAAACAAATTACTCCCACCATTCCAAGATTTTCAAAAACAGGTGCCTAACATTGGGGTCTTAAATCCACATTTTGGTATCTAAATAAGTTGCTAGATCCAGGAACCCCCAAATAGCTTTAGGCACATTTTTAATAAACGTTGGCCACGGCACATGTCACATCCACATTGAAAAAGAAATGAAGGGTCATCTAAACCCAAAGCAAAGTAAAACTGCTGAATTTTGCACAATACAGCTGTGGACTAACTAATGGAGAATGACCCACATAATGTTTAGAGGTTTGGGTGAGTTTTTTAAGGGGCACAGCATAGAATTCACAGTCCAGGAGGCTGGGGTTAAGAAGGCTTTCAACCTATAGGTGCTGACTCAGTGGATACTTCAGCACCAATCAGCTTCTCCCTTGCCTACCCCATCACATCCCTCCCACCAGGGATCAGCTGTTCAGCAGCATGCAGGAGGCTCTGGGTGAGGAAGAGCAGGGGGCAGGATGAGGCAGGGTGAGGGTGGAGCGTGCTCGGGGGAGGAGGTGGAACAGGGCGGGAAGAGGCAGGGTGGGGTGGGTGGGGGAGGAAGAGGAGTGGTGGGGCAGGGTGGAGGTGGGAAGAGGCGAGGCAGGTGGGGCCTTGGGGGGAGGGGTGGGGAGGGCACCTCCGGGAAATTAGAAAGTTAGCGCCTCTGTTTAAACCACCTTCTCACCCTCCCAATTCTGGGCTGCTCCGGGAGTTGAAGCAGCTCCCGGCATAATTTCGACCCACCTATCCCTGCCTGCCTATAGGCAACAAGACCACCCAGAATCTGAGCAATGCCGTATGCTTCTGCCCGCCACCCCCACCCTGACATGCCCAGCACAGCCATACCCTCAACAGCCCTTTCCCCTTACCCCCAAGGCCAGAGTTTATGAATGGGTCCTATGGCTGTCATCCTCTTTTCCCGAGCCAGAGACTTTGCTTTTACAGCCCCTTTACCCGGCATTTGCGAGGTGGTTCCCAGCAGCTATCGGTTCTCCCAGCCTCTACAATGAGGTAGCAATGACACTGCCTAGCTTTGTCTACCCGCTTTCAAGCATCATATCAGCCAAAACAGCCACTAGGTGAAACCGTTAACTAGCTATCATAAAATAGAATCTCTGGGCACAGGACGGTACATGCCCGAGTGTTCAATGCGAGTGTGTGTGCGCGCAAGAGTTTGTGTATGTATGTCGCTGTGTACACGTGTGAGCATGCTGAAACTTTACAGCCCGCTTGGTACTGAATGAAAGCAGATTAGGAAGTGGTCCCGTCTCCCAGCAGATGGTGGGTCCTTATGGCAGGACATGTTGCATGGACAGAGGACCATGAGCAGGCTTGCCTGTGTATTGCTGGGTAAACTAGGACACCAGACCTTTTCCATCTTGGCTTAACTCTTTTTTTTTCTTCTTTTTAAGATAAGATGGCAAGGTTCATTTCCTGTGCAGCTTTGAAAGATGTGCACGGTTATGTTCAAGTGGGCATCAAAGGGTAAGAATTTCCTTCACTCTGTCTTTCTAATGAAGCTTGAAGCAAAGAGAACTAACTGTAGACACATATCTAGGTGATCAATGGATTTCTTTTCATCACATAATCCTAGCCCACCCTGTTAAACCCAGCTAGATTTCCCTTTTGCTGGCTGCCAGTATCCTCTGGAGGGCTAAGGATGCTATTTCCACTCCCCAGAGCACCCAGCATTAGGAGAAAGGGATATTCAAGCAGTAGTAATGTTACCATCATCTCGGCCTCCCCTCCCTTTCCCTTAACAATGCAGTTTACTACTTGCCTTAGGGCAGCAGTAATCCCTGAAGGTCAAATTCCCAAAGGTCATTTTCTGTTATTCAACCAAATAGAAAGATGCTGCACTAAAGCTGATATTCTCATTTGTTCCCCTGCCTTCCCTGCTATAGAGTTATATTATTCTCTGTCACAGACGCATCTCCTTCACTCCACAGGAAAGAGCTTGAAAGGAAAAAAGGATGAGGAGAGAGAGAGAGAGAACGAGCAAGGTAAGTCATCTGTTCTACTCTGGCCTGGACAATTAGCCAGCGATAGGGAGGAAGATTTGTGGCTGCTCTGGCAAGCCATGTGGAGAAAACAGATGCACCCTGCTATCTCATCTCTGTCAAACACAGATTTCATCTTTTAAACTCATTCCAACAAAAACTTACATTCCACTCAGAAAACTCATTTTCTCTCCCTTATCAGCTGACAATATTTGGAGGGGATTTTTAAACCAAATTGCAACAAGCTGTCTCTGCACCAGGACCGTGGAGTCCTTAGCCAATCATGCATTTGTTCTGTTCCTTGGAAATCAGCTCCAGGAAGAGGTTGGAGGCTGGGTTGTTTGTATTTCCCTTTCAGAGAGCAAGATGCCAGTCAGCCATGAGATCTCTCTAAAGAAGTCAATTTGTAGTCTCATGATGTGTGGGTGTGCTTTGTGTTTCACTATCTACCAAAACAATTTGTTAGCAGGGCAAGTTTCCTCAACTGCACATCAGGTGCTGAGATTTTACAAAATCATTAAGAGTCTTCATTTCCAGGATCAGGAAGAGGGAGAAGGGGAAACTAAAATCCATGCCAAATCTGTTCTGGGGATCCATTCCGTCTAAAGTATTCACTTAGAAGAGGGGTGAAAGTGGGCCGGTACAGGCTGCCAATGGGGCAGGGGGGAAAAGGGGCAGATGCCACCAGGGCCAGCGATTTAAAAGGGCCCGGGGCTTCCAGCTGCTGCCACTGCTACCATGGCAGCCACCGGAGCCCCGAGCCCTTTTAAATCACCGCCGAAGCCCCGGGCGGCAGGGGCCAGGCAGCGCAAATGGGCTGGCTGGGGGAGGCTGACCCCCAGCCCTGCCCCTTCCGCCCAAGGCCCTGCCCCTTCCGGGGGCTGGAGCTAGCCCCGTACCAGTAAGAATGTAATATTACTTTCACCCCTGCTTAGAAACAGGGATGGTGAGAAATATCATATTTCACAGTATACAGAATACACTGTATTTCCATCATATACTGAAGGGCCAGAAACACAAATAGTCTTGTCAGATCCAGCAGCTTTCATTACAACCCCTTAGCACCTCAGTGCCTAAACAGCAGAAGGCATAAGACCTAATTCTAGAGGAAAAAAACAAACATAATTTGTCTAGCAATCTTTTATGCAAATAGGTTTGTCTCTATGCAAATGAAAAAGACGCTTTAATTTCCTTTTTAACCACATTTATTAACAGCAGAAGAGGTGGCACAAGACTGATTTAAAGTTCAGTTATTGCTGGAAAAGGACTGTCAAAATGATGATGCGGGGCTCCATATATACTGGGTCACAATTACTTTCATGGAAATTTTACTCTCTTAAGTCAAAAAATGATTTCTCTAAATGCCAGTCCTGATTAGATAAGTCAAGACCTTGGCACTGTACTGACAGGTGGTGCCAAAGGCTCACCCATTTCTAGGGAACAAGTGATTAACTTGAGTGCTTTCTGCAGCATCTGTGATATCTTTCTGCTCATTTCACAGACTCAGTCACTCACTAGGGATAAAGGGTCAGTAAAAGCTCCTAAAAGTTTATCCTGGCTGCTTCCTCAGAACCCCTGCTGGAAAGAGCTCTCTTGCATCCAATAAGGTATACCATGATGTACATCACTCGTGGTTGTTGCCACAGTCTGTGTTGCGAGAATGAATTTGTGCTGTGGCATTTTCTGTTTTCTCAGTTCCACGTCGCCAGAAGGCAACATCGTGATCTTCATGCACCCAGTGCTCACTACAAGACAGCAGGAAGATGGCTGAGCTAACTCTGAGCCTTTCAGAATCCTGAGTTCTGACTGGTTATTTCTGTCATGTCTTCCTCCCAGAAATGGGGCCTGAATGGGAACAGACAAGGAATTACAACTCCCGGATGCCCAAACAGCCAAAGATCTGTTTGTTTAAACCTGACAGAGCCAAAATACCAAGTTTGAGATCTGAACTGATTTCATGAAAATCAAAAACAATTTTAAAATAAAAGGGGTATGGTCAGAGCCAGTCCTAGGCAAAGATGTGGTTTGGTGCCCTTCCTTCCCACTCGATTCCCAATCTGTGCAGCTTTTCCCTTCAAAATGGTGTTCCTTTTTCTGCTCAGTTGTCCACATGAGGTGCTTTTAGTTCTCAGCCATGCCCTGGAATGCCTTTTATTCACCATGGTGGTGATTAAAGGAGATGTTGCATCATATGGTGTGAAGGAATTTGGTGTGGCTCTGAGGGACACAAGAATAAGCCAAAACAGGGACACCACTTTGGAAAAGCTGAAGAGGGACTAGGTGTGCAGAAATGCCACAGCTGGAGAGGACTGGTTCGAAACTGGCTTGCAAGTGAGTGACCAAAGCAGTCCAGACACATTTGTTATCATGCCTCTTTTGAGGTAGAATTCTGGATCAACACATTTATCATGTGCCTTCCCCCACTGACATTGGGGTAAGCTTTGTAAATAGTAGCAGAAGCAACAGGCATTTTTCCAGGAAATTTTTAGAAGACGAATTGGACACTGAAATCAGCATCCCAGAGTATCAGACACAGATAGCTGCAGCAGCTGCCATTAAGAAACTCCTGAAATCCTATGGGCTGCAGCCTCCTGAAAAGCAGCACAACAAGCTGAGAGGGACTCCAGAAACCATACTTCTTTGTGCAGTCAAAGTGCAAAGAGACCGAGTTTCCCTGAGGAGTGGTCCCTTTTATCCAGAGACATCTACCTGCAGTATGAGCATTGTTCTTATACATAGTTTACTGTACAGGGGAAAAAAAACTTTATATATATAATACATATATTTCTTTACTGAAATGAGAACACAAGAAAACATCAGATTGATTCTGGCAACTTCCACCAAAGCTTTGATTTTGCAAACATAGGGATCAAAATGGAAGAATAGATTATTTTATACCATTGTATTTAGCCAAATATTCAACAATTCTTGTAAAGCCTTGCTATTATTTCTCAGTCTATAAGCCTTCTTTGAAGGCATACAGTGAAACTTCTGAAATTCCGTTCATGTAGTGCTGGGACTGTCTCTGATTTCCGTTGTTTCACGGTACATAAAACTATCCAAGAAAAATAAGGCCAGGCAGAATTCCTGCTTCCGAGTAGAACTACCTTCAGAATGGAGACCCAAGAAAACCAACTGTGTTTGAATGCAGTGAAGAATACACCAATACGCCTTTTAATCTCTCTCCTTTCCCCTCCTTGGTCATCTTGGGAAAGATGCTAAAATGTAAGCCTTCTTCATATGCCACATTAGGGTAATGAGAGTGGTCCCTTACAAGCTATCTTGTTAAGAGTGGAGGGCAATGCAAGAGAAAGAAAGAGAAGACCAACAGATGGAAAAAGAGGATCAAGTAGAAGGGAGAAGCAGAGAGAGAGGGGGAGGGAGAAATTCCATTTAATCATTCTGTTGCTCTTGAATTACATTTTACAAGAGAAAGTATATGTGGGTGAGTGGGTGACAGGTTGAATTTGTGTGTGTCACCCTCAAAACGTGATTGGGTTGAAAGCCGTGACTACACTCACAAATACATCTATGATCTTAAACAGCCCTGGAAAATTGGTTTCTAGGGGTGAGTAAACTGCTTGGATAAAATAAGAATATCCCACTCAATCCTCAAATTTGCACCCAGAGCTTAAACAGAATCTGAACCAAACAAACCTTTTAGTGTGTGGTGCTGAAATACTACCAGACAGACTGACTATTTGGAGGTATTTGGGAACAAGTTTTATGGCATTTCATGCTCATTTTTCCAAAAGTAAGAAGCATAGTGAATCATCTGAAGTTTTAAATGCTTATCCAAAGCAAACCTCTGGACCTCCTCAGGTGCACTCATCACTAGCAGCTTGCACCACACATTTTTGAACTGCACATGCCCTCTCTACATTTTCATAATCCTGTCACTGCATGGACATTTCTCTCCCTTTTCACATTCAAACTCACTTCCCTGATGCTTTTCTCACCTTGTGCTCCACACAGTTTTCCTTTAAAAAAAACCTTTGTAACATATGTACTGCCACGCTGATTTCCTCAGCAATGATCCAATTCCTTTGGTTGTGACAAAGCACTTGACCTCCAGCCTCCTTTTTCTCCCCCCTCGGGAACTCGATCATTATTGCCTCATAAAGCAGTGGCTGCGTGATATTACTGGCTAATTAATGTCCACTTTTGTGAAGTGTTGTTGCCATCTTCAAGCCCCGTAGGCATTTTTCTTCTTCTGTACAACTTAACCAGACAGTGTGCTGGCCAACCTTCTCCCACCCTTCATGAGCCATGCACTTTACTCAGATAACACATCTAACAGCTCTGCACACACAATGCCATTACAGCTGGGTAGATGTTAGACAAGTTGCTATTACTCTTTCCAGGTGACTGAAGATGAAAGAGTTTGGTTTACAGGTTCTTTCATTCAGCGTATTGCCAACCTCCATCAAGTACTGGTTACAGTTCACATCTTCCCTTTTCAACACTGTCTTTTTTTCCTCACCTGCAGCAGCTAATATGGCAGGGGTGGCCAAACTATGCTCAGCTCTTTTACAGTTAAAGTGCAGCTCATGGAGCCCCTCACACCCATCCCCCATTCTCCACCTACCAGACTGGGGGGAGGGGCATGGGGAGCTCAGGGCTTCTGCCCTGCAGTGGGGACAGGGATGTCTCAGAGCTTCAGCCCCGTGGGAGGCACCTGCCGGGGCTTGAGGCTTCAGCAGGAGTGGAGCAGAAGCTCAGAGCCCTGGCAGGTGCACTAGGCTCTAGAACTTCTGAAAATTACTGTATGCGGCTCGGAAAGTCAGTGGGTTTGGCCACCCCTGGAATAGGATAACCATCCTGTGACCTGACGGTTTAAGCAAATAGCCATGAATGTTCCCTGATGACAGACCAACAGTCAATGCTCTAATGATGCAGTAAATACTCTGAATTCCTCACATTGCTCTGCTGACAGAGAACAAGCACATCACCTCTGCATTCCACAGATGGTCTTCATGGACCCACCGAGGCACAGGTTTCAGGAGAGCATGCCTAAATCCAGCTCTTACTAATGACAACTGGCAGCTCAGAGGTGGTTTTGGAGTTAGGAGGTGGGGATGAAGTGACATCCCTTGTTTGGTGCATAGCCTCCCACATTCTATCATATGTCCAGCCAAGGACTGCTAAGAAGCATTTGATCAGATGAAAAGCAATTACTTCAATGTGACAGCTTAGGTGCTTAAAGTTAAGCACTTAATTATGTGCTTTGCCAGACTGAGGCCAGTGTTCAGCACATTGCAGGATCAAGCCCGCCCCCTCTCCCTCCACTCCATAGGCAGAGCATTTCTCCAGCCCAACTCTCTCAACAGAACATAGAGTTTATTCATTCAGAAAACCCTTTTTCAAATGTAACTTCAGGAAGAATTTTAGCAAGCCAGAACACCCAAAGAACACCCAAAGAATTTTAGCAAGCCAGATTTTAGCAAGCCAGAACACCCAAAGAACACCCAAAGAATTTTAGCAAGCCAGAACACCCAAAGAGGAAAATTTACAGAATACAGGGGATACCTTGTGTCTTGCATGAAGTTCCAGCAGATCTTTTAATAGCTACAAGTGATCAGAGGCCATGTTTTACATCTCATCAGCAATACTGTACAACACCTCCAGCTACACAGCACAATATCCCTTAGCACCATACTAGGGCATTGGTCCAGCACTCGCTCTGGAGGAGGAAAGAGTGCCTTCAGCTGATTCACCAGTGCCATTTTCTGCAGTGCTCTGGGTCTCCTTGGAGGTCTCTTTTTCAAGCACTGACCTGGGCAGACTTGTCTTAGATCATGAGAGCAGACCACAGACAGAAAGAGTATGGCTGACGACTGTTTGGAGTGTCCATATACCACCCTTTAAAATGCTGTCAGCCTTTTTGAAAATGCAGGGACAGTTGAAAAGACAAGATATGTAAACAAAGAGATGCCTTAAGTCTCTCCAATCTGAATGAAAAGATCTACAGAGAGAGAGAGAATCTGAAAATAATTACCGTGCTTGGCACTGATCCTACTCTTAAGCCCTTGGAGGGAAAGAGATTTGTTTTTAATGGTTCCTAGGCAGGGGTCTTTGTTAGAGAAAATGAATTACCCTTTTGTTTTTAATTAAGTGAGCTTCACGTGAGTTTATTTTCAGATGGCATCTGATTAATGATATTTCAAGTTTTTCCTCTGCTCCCTTTCTCCCTACCCCTTGATATGGAAGAGCTGTCTGTAGCCAGTGCTTAGGAGTAGAAAGGACTGATCACTAAAACCTTAGCACAGTAACCCGGAGGGGAGTCAGGTTCATTTTACAGCTGGTGAACACAGGCCCAGAGAGTTTAAGACCAAAATTGTCAAAAGTGCCCACTAATTTGGGGGTCCTGCAGACAACAGTCACCCTTCACTACACAATCCTGATTTCTCGCTATGACAGCTCCATCCTGTACACTGAATAAAGCAGGGGACATTTGTATGTGACCATGTAATGTAATTCCAGGTTCTGGAGAGAGGGTTCTCTAGTACTTACGTAACCTTCTGACCCTGTAACCCTACCCTATCTCTGTCCCACTCTGCTCCTATCCACCCACCCAGGCTCCTTCTTCCTTTCCCCTTCTGTTCCTATCTAGTCCCACACACTGGCTCCTTCCCAACCCATTCTGCTCCTATCCATCATCTCCATCCTTTTGCTCCTGCTCCCTCCCTCTCTGTGCCAATATACTCTCCTACCCACTACCAGCTCCTAACCCCTGACTCCTCTGCTCCACCCCCTTCCAGTTCCTGAAACGTGATCCCCCTGCTTCCACCATTTCTCACTCATCTGCTTTCTAGTGTGGATGTTTCCTTCTCCTCCTCACTGCCTGGATGTAAGCAGCAGAAGCATTCAGAGCACAGGACAGTCTCCCAGCTCTAAGTTCTTTATGCCTGGTACTGCAATGCCCCTACTCCCACCAGAAGTAGCAATCACAGGAAAAGTCCTGCTCTGCATCCTGCATTGAAGCATGCTCAGTATGGCCAGAATCTTCAGATAATGTAGCTGCCAGACTCTAACAAGTCTCTACTGAGCATGTATGAAAATTTTCCAGAGGTTTATACGGTGGCCATATTTGAGTGAATTTTCATGGAAATGGCAAAAGGCACATCTCTGGAACGAGGCTGACTAAATTTCAAGTCCCTGATCCAAAGCTAGAGCATCTCAATGAAACAGTCGTAAGATTTTTTTGTAAAAACAGGCAAAACAAAGTACTTTCCCCTAATCATCTCCGGTCTCGGAAAAAGCTGAACTGTTTTAGTTGAAATTTTCAAAAAATATTAATCTGAGGCAGACTCCTGTTATGGAAAATTCCAGCCCGAACAGTTAAACTTTAACAAAGTTCTAAGCCACTGAACACAGGGTTCTATAATTGGAAGTATCGGGTAACCTTAACAATAGGCAGCACAACCATCAGTACCTGCAATAAATGAATCCCTGTGATAAACACCATTGTTGTATCTATGCAAATGTTTCTTTACATATCACTTTAAACAAAATCTGTCCTCACAGCAGTCAGAACATTTTTCACACCTAATTACCTTTATTCCACTTGGCCAGGAATTACATGACATCATTCTAATTTCTTTCTGCTTCACGTGCCTCAAGTTTAAGGCCCTACATTCTGGCCTGGGGAAAGCCGCAGACTCTCCCAAGCTGTTTAGGTTTCCCTCTGCAATATTCACAATCCCTATCATTCTGGGGAGCACAAGATCAAGGCCAAGAACTGAACCAAAATCTTCCCCACGACAGGGCAGAGTACGAACCAATGGACACTGTGGCAGTCCCTTTTCACATGTACACATATAATTGATCTAAGGGACAGGAATTAACTAAAAGTCAGGCTATAACAAGGTCTGTGTGATCTGTATATATAATTGCTCTTTCCTCAGGCAGACTTGGCTTTTCTCCCTATCTCCTCCACCCCCCCCCCCACCTCCCCGATTGGAGGCAACATGAAATGTAAAGGAGAATTGATGTAAATCAATCTAAATCAGTTGCTATAGTAAAAAGATGAGAATTTCAGAACTAACAAAGGAATTCAGCAAGCCTCCTCCCATTTAAGTTTCAATAGGAGTTGTGTGTCTAAATCCCTTCATTAGTGTTTGAAAAATCTCAACCAACAGGAACAAGCAGCTCCACTTCTGAAAAAAGTGGAGAGGGTGGGGAAAATGAAAGATACATGCACATGCAAATACACACCTTTTATGTAATGAGAGTCAATTAAGTCTGGGGTGTAGCCTAAAGAATCATCTCACTGACCCTCCCCAAATCCTTAAGCTGGCCCTGAACGTCATGGTATGATCATGGTGGATAGGAAGCCGTTACATTGTGGAAGTGGGACAGCAAGAAGTTGTCTAACAGGCCTGCCCCAAAATGCTAACCTTGGCTCTGATCCCTTGGAAGCTGTGGCCTATATTTTCAAAATGACTAGTGATTTGGCGTGCCTCCATTTTGGGGTGATCAACCTGACACACCTTAAAGGGGGCTTTTTTCAGAGGTTGAGCATTCAGCTTGTTCTGAAAACCAGGACCCTTTAAAGTGCCTCCAGTTTTGCAGCCAAATTTTGACATATCCAAAATCACTACTCACTTTTGGAAATCTGGACCAATGTTTTTAAGACTATGGGAGACTGAAAGCTGGATAAAGAAAGGAAAGGAAAAGCAACAGACAGAGAAAGAGGATGAAGCACAAGGAAGAAGTGGGAAAAAAAAAAAGAAAGAAAGATTCCATTTCATCCTGTCACTGTAACCCACTACAATTTAAAAGACCAACTAAAAGTTGTCAGTCGTGGTGGTGACGGTGCAGCATCAAGCAGAGAAATGCAGAGGGCTCTTACTGCAGCATGTGTGTCTGGCTGGCGTCCTTTTGTTTGTCAGGTACCTCGTAGTGCGGGGAAATCTTGCCAAGGCCACTGTCACTCAGCATCCGCTTTCGGACTGCAGGGTTCCACCGATCCGATATTCTAAAAACACAAGGAAGAAATAAAGAGATGAATTCCTCAGAGGCTGCTTTTCATTCTCCAGTTTGAAGCTCCCTTATACTCATTCATTTGCAGTACTTTTCAAGCTGGATTAACCCTACATAGCTCATTGGGAGAAGTGAGTGTGGGGTTTACTTCAGTGTGAGCATATATTGAGCCATCAACGGGACAAGGGGAAATGGAGACACTTAATTGTAACACCCAGGTTCACAGATCCATTTAAGACCCCATGTACCAGTATCTGAACCTAAGCCCCATAGAGAAAGAGTTTGTAATTTGATCAATGGATCTGTTTACCCAACTCCTTACTTTAATATCTGCCTTCTCCTCTTCCTACCGTCGGAGTGCAGGAAGGGAAGTGCCCACTCCTGGAAAAGCTGCAAAGGCCAGAGCCCAGCCTGGGAAAGGAAATGCTTACCCAGAGGCCTGCTCCACTACCAGATCAGGCATTCCCGGCGGCGTCCCCACCTGCTGTGATATCACCAGCTCTGGGTCCAGGATAAAAATCTCGTCCTGAGAAATTTCCGTCACAAAGTGCAAATGTTCCTTTTAGAATGAAATAGAGAGTCAATAATGAGTCACCAGCAATCTGTCAGGAGGCCAAACTGGCTATCAGAAAGGTAGGTGAAAACTGGCCCATCCTGCAGGATTTCCCCCTCCATCTGCAGCAAGTATCCATTCCGTAACAATGCTTACAAGGCTGGTTCCACCTTGTCTCCATTGGTCTCTATTCTACGTTCCACCAACAACTGAGCAACACCTCCCAATAGACAACTAAAAAATCCACAGAGACTGCTGACACTGACATTTGTGGCTAGACACTCCTGCCAGTGTTCAGGATTGAGGGCTGCCCGGAAAGCCAGAACTGACCTTAGGACAGAAAAACATTTCAGAGCTTGGTGGAACTCTCCCAAGCCATTTTATTTCGTTTGTTTGTTTGTTGTTGCATCTCTATTATCACTGTTCCTCTCCTTCCAATTCCTTGGAGACATAGAAGAAGGTTCTGGGAAGTTCAATGCAAGTCTGAGGGAGAGTAAATCTGCAATCCTGTGCTCAGTGGAAACATCATGGATCCTCACTTTCAACCCCAAAGAGACATGGGGGAGGAGGGAGAGAGTAAACCCAAGGGCATCTATAGCATCATGACAAAAGCTGTGCAAAACTCGGTAGGATCACATCCCTAGAGGTCCAAGCCAACATTTTACTTCACCCTGCTTGTGAGTTTCAGGTTCTCCAAACTTTAAAGTAAAACCTCATCCAAGCAGTCACCTGGCTTTTTGTCAAAACAGCAACTTGTGTAAAGACATCCCTTCTCAGATGATTCACAGCACTTGAAGCTGGGACCTCTGGTCTACAAGCATGATCCTCTACTGCAAAAGCTACAGGACCATCTCCATCAACTTGGAGACAGTAGCAGACTCAGGAGACTTTTTCACATTGTCCAGAAGAGGGACAAAGACACACCTGCCCAGTGTGTTACAGTTGCATGATTGTGATCCAAAACTATTAACTGGCTCAACCTGATTAAAAAGCAAGTCCAGGGTCATAAATTATTCTCACACTCAATTTGGAAATAATACCTGAGACCAGTGGAGTTTGATAATTGTTTTCTGTTTCTTTGTGCGCATTTTATATAGCTCTAATCATAATTCGCAATTTGTAACATCGTAAGTTCCATAGTTCCACTGCTATCCAGTGTCATACACAGAAGATTAGGTTTTCAGGTTTGCTATAAACAGCAGAAGATAAACTGATAAATATTCTGTTTTCACACATATGTCCTTAGAAATAGAGGATAAGGAAGAAGAATGGAGAAAACTATTTGAACATCAAATTGTTTGTAGATAGAAGGGCAGATCTTCAGTGGGTATACATCTTCACTGACTTCAGTAGAGCTATGTCAATTTACATCAGCTGAGGATCTGGCCCAAAATATATTTCAGTTTTTCATGAGGCATCAGCAGAACTTTAAGACACACAGGAAGAAATACAGATAATTCATTTTAAGCTGTATCTGACAATGCTTTAAAAAGATCTATAGAAACAGTAAATGGGTGGAAATTTACCTGAGATCTGTCAATGCGGTAAAAACGATCCGCAGAAGTTGCTGCAAGAAAGGGAAACAGCAGAGCTGTGTTAAAGAAAGAGATCTGAGCAAAACTGAGTCCACAATGTAGATTGACTAAATTCAGCCCTTGAGTAAAGGCAACTAGAGGAGTCATGCCAGCTTTTCATGAGGACTCGTGGAGATTTTAAAGGCAGAGTTTAACAAAACAAAGGTCACGGTACTTTATTAAAAAATCCAATCACAAACAATATCACACACACAGAGTGAACTTTAAGGCTCACTGTGAAGTTTAATATATTTTATAATAATAATATCACAGCTCTTATATAGTGCTTTTCATCAGTAGATCTCAAAGCACCCTACAAAGGAGGCAAGTAAAAGTCTTTGCCTGTGTTGTTAATAGTGCTCAGCAGATACTGCTGAACAATTTATTTGTTCTGACCATATTCATATCTGCTCTTGTTTCTCCCCACTTTCTGCTAACATTTCCAGCAAATGATTTTATTGGCAAGAATTTTCATTGAAACAGCAAATATTAGGAAAATAATGCACAAGTATGGAAAGCAAATGTCAGATTTGTAATAAAAGACAATCATACCAGAAACCTAATACAAAGAGTTGCCTTTCATTCAGGGAACAAAAAAAATAGCATATGATTTATGTGTCCAACCATATCAGCTCAATTTTTATATCAAATAAATCAAAATGCTTGTGAACAAGCTGCAGATCAAATAATTGGCTAATAATTTTGAATTGAAAATAAATTCAAGAAAATTGCAGTCTGTTCATGGCAAAGGTGAAGAGGAAAAAAGTTCTGTTTATGAAAGCAGCTTAGATTATTAAAACTGAAAGCATTTGAACTGTCTACATTGTTTTTCACCATCTGTGCTATCTGTTTACCTTATGCATGGCACTTACTTTGGGCAACGAAACTACAGACTTGATAGTTTCACTTTGGGGTTTTTATGCAGTAGCATTTTGCTGCTGTGTTTTAATTTTCAACATTGCAGAGGAAAGTTGAAATCCAAAAAGACCAAAAATGAACCAAAACCAACAACAACAACAAAACTTGTCTTCAAAGGCAATTTCAAAGACCTGCTATGAACAGATGCAGCCATACTGAGGGCAAAGTACAGCCAGGAACAACATGCTGTTTTAGGATGACCAGATGTCCTGATTTTTGTGGCTTTTTCTTATCTAGGTACCAATTACTCCCCACCCCCATCCTGATTTTTCACCCTTGCTATCTGGTCACCCTATGGTGCAGCTTTCAAAAAGAGGAGCCGGTGAGGGGGGTGCATCTACACAGCCCATGGGTTGACAGACTTGGGCTTGCTCTACCATACTAAAAAACAGCTGCGTAGGTGTTGCAGCTTGGGCTGGAGTTCAGCTCTGAAGCCTAGGGATGGCAGTGGGCTTTGGAGCCTGATCTGCAACTTAAAAGCACTGTCTACACAGATATTTTTAGTGCAGTAGGTCTGTCAACCCGGGATGGGAAATTCACTGTTGTGGGTTGCCACAGGCTGTGTTGATCTAAGTGCTGCTGGCCACAGCAGGCACACTAGTCAGCCAGGCCTCTAGCCACACACAAGAGAAAGGTCTTGCTCTGCTCTTGAGAAGGAAAGAGGCACCCTTCTCCTTCTTACCTGCCTCGCACAGCAAAGGGCAGCACCTGGCCTTTACACTCAGAGTTTTGGAAATACTGGTCTCTCAATGTGTATCAATGACAAGGCCTGATCATAGCGCCAGAAGAAGATACACTTACCATCTAGGAAGCACCATCTAGGAGAGAGCCTCTGAACAGAAAGTACTCGTGGGAAGGAACCTTCCTGATCCTGGGTGCGGGGGAGAGAAAGAACATTTTAAAAAAACCTCTTGTCTAAAACTGTATTATTTACCCATTTATTTTTCTTTGCTGACGTTATCCTAAAGGTAAAAGATAATTAGCCTAGTCCCACTTTTCTAGCTGTCAGTTCCTATGTGCAAACCCATCTTCTTTGCCAACACCAGTCATATCCTTTGGTATCCATTCCCTTCAGTTCAGAATTCTCAAAAGTCCAGTAACAAAACTAGCTAAATCGCCTACTATGTCAGATTGAAAATACTCATTTACGGTGGTGGAGACGATCATGAATATTGAAATGGGTGGGGTCTAAAAACAGACACTGGAGACAAACAAACATGTCAGTAATGCTATGTCTACACTGCAAAAATAGGTGTGTTCTTAATCAGGTTAGCTAATGGGTTAAAATAGCAGTGAAGACACAGCAACTCAGCTTTTAACTCAGGTTCGGGTGTTTAAGTGAAATCCTGCACGGCAGCCTGGGGTTGAACTCAAGTGCTAATCTGAATTAAATCCCAAATTATCTTGTTTTCACTGCTATTTTAACCCCAGTTAGGTAACACAGGTTAATATCATACTTTATTTTTTGCAGTGTAGGCATGCCATTATACGCCTGTCTTTACCCTGATCACAGTGCTTTTACATTGTGTCCTTGTCCCCTTCCCTCCATCTATCTTCATATTTCTAGTCTATATGCTCATTAGGTTAGGGACTGTCTTCCTCTGTGTTTGGAAACATTAGCACTTTTGGGTGCCACAGTCATTTGAACAAATAATAATCCACTAACACAACCATCCTTCTGGCTAAAGAGAGATGCCTCTCGAAGCCTGCCAACACCACTACTAGAACTGCCCAGAGGAGAATTACTAAGGAGAAATATGAGGCTTCCCCTGCACACAACAGTACCAAAGAGCTGAACATACCGGCCCTGCAGAACTCTCAATCTCATCTGAACCGGGGAGCAAAGAACCCAAACTCTGATCCGCTATATGGTGCTATGTTGTGATGCCACTAGACCAACCGGCCAGCTGATTGCAACACTGTGCTGAATGATTTACCAGCATACGAGATGACTCAGTCCAATTGGTCATAAGTGAACACCCAAACTTCTGTACATTTAGGGCCAAATTCTTCTCTGATTTACATCTACAGCAGAGATGTCCAGTAGGGTTGCATGGAATGTAAATCAGGGCAGAATCTGGCCCTAAATTAGAATGCACAACAAATAAGGACAACGAACTATGGTGGGTATGCGCCAGGGTGCAGGGAATGGGGATTGAGAACAGCACAAAGGGGAGGAAAGGCTCCCTTTGAGAAAACAATGTTTTACATGGACACCACAGCATGATAATCATTTTGTTTCAATTATTTTTTGTTTAAAGATCCAGCACCACAAAGCGAGTTAGAGAGTCACAGACTATAAAGCCTGGAGGGACCTTTATGATGTTCTAGTCTGACCTGAAAAATAGCCCATGGAATTCCACCTAGCAATTCTTGCATCAAACATCTAACTTCTATTGGAGCTAGAGCAGCGGTTTCCAAACTTTTCAGGAAGACCACCCACCAGCTGCATCTTGTCTTTTTTTATGACCCACTCAGGGTCCAAATTTGTAGGCCCCAAATCAGGCCAGCGTCCTTCTCCTCCTCTGCCACTGCTACCTCCTTCTCCTTACCCTGCAAAAGGGGTACTGAACTCTCACAGAAGCACCGTCCACCCTATTCAGGGCCCAGTGCAGAGGAAAGGCGCCGGAGTGGGGATAGGAGAGTGAACACACCCCAGGCTCTCCCCATAGTGGCAGCTCCTGTCCCACATGGCTGGGCCCAGCTTCTAGCTCTGGGCATTGCCACCTGGTACATGAGACCATAGCACCACTCAGGTGTGGCCCCGCCACCACTCTGTCATGATGAGGGGCAGCTGGGCTAAATTTGAGTGAGTGGCACTGTAACCCTGCATGCCAGGTTGCAATGCCCACAGCAGGGAGCTAGGCCCAGCCCCACTAGACAGGTGCTGCTGCTGCAGGGTGAGTGTGGAGCTGGCTCACTCTCCACCTCCACCCAAGACCTCATCTCCACATTGGGTCCAACCCATCTCCAACCTTCCCACAACCCACTATTCCCCAGAAGAAGGGGAAACACTGAGCTAGAGTATATTTTTTAGAAAGACAACCTTGATTTGAAGACTTCAGATGATGGAGAATACATCATACCCCTAGGTAAAGGTAATTACCAGTGATTTATTACCTTCACTGTTGAAAATGTGTAGCTGATTTGGAGGAGGAGAATGAGGCTGCTTAATACACAAGAGGGAAGCTGTATTAGGTATAGAAGGTAACATAATCGACGGTTTCCCTTTATTGTGCACAAATAACACATCTGGAGCTTTAATACAGAAACTGTCAAGTACTTTGCTTATTTAATAGTTTTTAATTTTTGTGGATTTACTCACCAATGTTTGTTTCATTTAGAAATGTGGAAATAACCTTTATTCTCCTGTGGATAGTTTTATTTTTTCTGCTTTGCAAATGATTATTTGTTTTCCATCTATCTGAGATATTTCTAAGGTGTCTGTCACCTGGATATCCAAGCATTGAACAAAATTTGGAAGAAACCAAAGAATCTAGTGGGAAGGAAAGTGGTGTTTCCATCTCTCTATTCCCTTAGGTTGAAGAGCTGTGCAAATCAGGATGCTTAAGAATTTGTTGGTTTATTTGTAAATTCCTAGGGAAAATCTTAGAGTGACCTGAATGAGGTTGTACTTTCAGCTAAACTCTAGATAAATGGTTGATCAAATCACAAGTCACATCTCCATATGTTAGTGTGTATCATGCACTGCTTCATTTATCTAAAGGTATTAGATGCTTCCTCAACACTTGGAGATGTAATAGGGTTATTCCAGTACTGTACACATACACACATTCTTGGCTTCTGCGTTATTCTTGGTCAGCAGAGTGCTTGCACTCTCTAGGCATTGTTTACAATAAGCTGTTCCCATGATTAGTGTTTAATGTTTTGATGGACTGTGTCTTTTGTTTCTCAGCCAGGTGGATGCATATTAGTTTGGCACGAGGCAACTGCAAGTTGTTAACAACTTTCCTTGGCAGCCTACCAGCATTTGTAAGATTCATCTTATTAGCTTCTGCCTCTGGGTTTGATTTGTTCCATCTATTATTGGCTTCCTTTCCTGACTATCCATGAAAAAAAAGCAAAGGCTGCTCCAGACAACTTATACAATGTTTCAGTACATTCAAAGATTTGGCACTTTGCTAGGGTCCCAGCAGCAAACTTTTGCCTGAATTGCTACAAGTTTCACTTGATGAAAAACTTCTTACACATATTACCTATACCCACCTCTACTCCCCAAAAAGTAAAGTTGTCTCAATTCACTCCCAAACTTGCATTTTACTGGCGTCTCTAAATCCCGCGTTCATTTATTGCTAGTGCTTATCTGTCCTTCCCTCCTTTTGTCACCATATATTTCCTTTCTTGCATCCACTGCCCTATGTTTGAATACAACTGTACACTTAAGTCCTTGAAGAGACATGATGAGAAGGAAAGCAGAAAATCCCCACTCTGCTTATGCGCATACTTATGCGATGGCTTGGCTTAGTGGTCTAAACATCAGGTTTGAAACATGTGGAAACATGTAAAGCTCCCTGGAACTTGACATCTGTGGCTAGCGGGACTGACTCAGCTCTTATCCTGAGTGCCTCGCAAGTAATTGGAAATAGGGATAACAGTAACCATCTGTCTTCCACCTCAGCTTGTAGGAGAAATAGTATCCTTAGTTTATAGAGTTTATTTGTTTGTGTGAGTGAGTGGGTGTGCTGTGTGTCTAGAACTTATTGAGGGAAACTATGGCCTAGAGGATTTTTTTGGATTTACATGTGTGTGTGTGTGCGTGCGCGCGCACACTACTACTTACCCTTCTGTTTGACAATAGGGTGAGGACTAGAGTAAAAGAAGCAGGGGGTGTAAATGAGGAAGAATCTGAGGTTACTGATGTATATCAGAGGGGTAGATGGTCTGAGGAGGAACTGAAGCAGACATGGGGATAGATTCCTGGAACCTATCAGAAGATGCAGTGGAAAGGATAATATTGCCAGGTGGAAACTGAAATCAGAAATCGAGGGCAGGCCTGCCTCAGTAGCTAAACCCGGATGAGCAGGTATCACTCATATGAATATGCATTAAACATATCCGAGGAACAAACAGAATGAAAAAAAAAATCCAGCAGCAATTTTTGAATTTGCAGCGAGCTCACTGATAGAGTTTATGCTGACTCTCCTCATTTCCAACTGCAGAGGAAGCCCAAGAGAGAAATGTAAATGTTTATAAGATTTAAAAGTGCCTGTGAAACCTTATTAGTGAGATATGAAGACAATTCTATCAGCTGAAGCTCTTGCCCTGATTTCTCTTCCTTTCCATAATTTATAGTTGGTTGCCAACAAAATGTGGAACAGCCCCCAAATTAACCTAACAAGACAGTTTGTAGCAAGAACCCACTGAGAATACACAGATGCCTGAACAATCAAGGATAAACAAGCACAGAAGACAAAACATAAAGGCAGTGCCATTCAAAATGAAACATCATAAAGTATTGATAGAGGTTTCAAGCTGACTTGCACTTCCAGAGCCAGTTAGGTGATTCATTTATACAGAGCAGATAACTATAGGGGTTAGAGCTACCTCAGTGCTGTAGGGAGGATGATTTCTGACATTTCACACTTTGGCTACTCTAGTTTGTACCTGCATATACATACACACGTAGTCCAGCATTTTACGTCCAGCTGGTTCCTTTGTGTGAAGCAGCCAGCAGCCAGTTAGGGTAATTCTGGATGTGGACTCTTCTATAATGAGCTGAGTGGAATAATTCTCACCATTTTATTATCTAATGTATAATGCTCTTATGCTCAGTACTTGGAAGTGGCTAACACAAATATCAACAGTATGATGTTGAAATTGGAAGGGGGACAACAGAACCAACAGACACCCATTCAAAAAAGAACTTTCAAAATCATTTTTTTCCAAATGTACATTTTCTATTAGTATCTACTGGGGCTCAGGGCATATGTTGGGGATTATGTCTAACTGGAGTCTATGTCACCCAGCTAATCACTGATCCTCAAAAAATAATCTGTTCCTAAACCATAATGCTCTTGTACTACAATGTACTGGAGTGCTTTCTGTGACGTACTTAATACCCTCCATTCCTACTGATTTCAATGGGAGTTGGAGACATTAAACCCTTAAAAGGATGCTCAACATCTTGCAGGTTTGAGCCCTACGGTTTGGATTCTATCACATTACTAATCCATTGCCAATGACAAATTAGTGCAGGAGACAATAAAGTTAATCTCAGGTGGGTAGTCCCATTGATATATTCTATTCAAATCCCTGTTTTCAATTTTAATGTGTCGCAGCGGACAGAATGATTAATTTTAAGAGAGCATTTCCTAATATAGAACCATATAAAATACCCCAGTATCCCAGTTATCGCATATGACAACGTAGTTAAGAAATACATACTGGAGGCCTAATTTTCAAAACTGGCCTTCTAAATTGCAAATCCAAATGGAAACCATGCCACACAGCATTCTGTTTTATGTGCAAAAGAAAGATTTGCATGCACAATTTAGACAACCAGCTTCTAAAATGTATCTGTGTGAATTAATTTAAAGCTGGGATAGATGCACACTCTGATCTGTGTGGCGTGCAGTGGTTATAAATGTTCCAGGGTTGCTGTTTTAAATCTCACTGACATACTGTGTTACTTCAGGCTACTGGCTGTGTGAGATATTATATTATTGTTCCATTTATCGGAAAAAGTGAGAGTATCTATTCAGGTTTAGCCATTTGTCCTATAGGACAAACTCTTCAAAACACTAATTTGAGACAAAATGCAATAGTGTTGCAGTACAACCTACATTATGATGTTGTGCCAACCCAAAACAATTTTGAGAACAGTTCCACAATCCAGGATTTGCTACATAAGGGGCTGTGTTGTGAGGATACAGAAACTCATCTCAAACTTTGGGATACATGGCAATTTAAGGCTAATCTAAGATAACACACTCTATTCAAAGTCTGGCTTCATATACAGGGAATGTAATCTGAATTCAACCATCATATCAACTCCTTGCTGAGACTAATTTTTCTCTATATCTTAAAGAATTAAAACAAGAAGTGTTCTTCATATTTTACCTGGTAGTGAACTCTCTGCGTAGTAGAAGTTACTGACTGCAGGTCCTAATGTGAGAATAAAAGAAATGGCAATGACAATGAATCCAAAACCAATTTACAAACTCCAGACAAGAGATGCCCACACTAACGCCACCCGATTTATTTATTTAGCATGTGCAATTCCACCTAAGAACAGGGTAAAAACACACAAGAATTTTGCAACTATTTATTCACATTTTCTAGACTATTAGCTTTCATCATGTTTGCAACTCTTTTGTGCTCACTTCCAATAAGCATTCTAGCAAATAACTCTACTGGCTGCTGCTCTCGCTCACTCAGAGGATCTGAAGTTAATACTGAGGATATTTGTGGAAAGCAAATTTTGCATTTTGAACTGTTTGGCCCAGAAACCCAATTCTTAGAGCCGTGTGAGGATACAAAATTTGTATCTACATCTGATCTGTGATCCGCAAACAAAGATATTTGCATCCGCGGATATAAGAACTTCTAAGAACTACCATATGTTCATCCTAAGAGGGAACAATGACATACCAAGTGACCTGTGTCCCCCTATTACAACAGCTCTGATTTAGAATATTCACAACAAACTTCATGCAAACAAGAATTATTAACAGATGCTTTTCAACAAATACTTTGGAATAATTTTTTAATATAAGGAAATCACAAACTATTCAAAGATTATTTTCCCAGGTCTACTACAACCTAACCTCAGTGAAGGCACAGCATAATGGTACCAATAGCAAGTTCCAGGGAGCTCTTTTATTGTAAAAGGCACTCTGTCCGATAGTCTAGGCCCAAGATGTGACCTACCATAAAGGCAGATTCACCACTGGTCCTAATACAGGGGAGTCAATAGGCATAAGGCTCCTTCCATCTATCTGTGAGGTCTGCCAAGATAGCAAGTGTGGGTATGAGGGGGAGTCATTGTACACTTAGTGGGGCTTCCACTTCCCAGCCTGTGAGTAAGTAGGTGGGGAGTGGGTGAGCCTTGGCCCCAGTCCATCTCCTCCCACAATGTGCTAGCCAGTGGAACTCAGCTAGCATAAGCAAGGGAAGTTAGAGAAACTCAGTAAAGGGCTGCAGCAAAGTGAGTATTCACCCACGAAAGCTTATGCTCCAATACATCTGTTAGTCTATAAGGTGCCACAAGACTCTTGGTTGCTTTTTACAGATCCAGATTAACACGGCTACCCCTCTGATAGTTCCCTCACAAACTGGAGCCAGAGATAACTCAGGGTCAGAATTCCTTTCCGGGGCTCTTCCATGCCGAGTGAAGCTACTTTCCATCCTTTACCCAGGGCTTTGAGAACACGATTAATGTAGGCCGTAATCTATAATCTGATGGGAAATGTCCTCCAAATCCTCTCACTGCGTCATCACTGCCAAACCTGTCTCCATATTAAGATACAGCACACTTCTGTTTTGTAGTCCTGACATGTTATTTGCATTTTAAGAGCTCCATTTGCTGATGTACACCCTAGCCAAAATTTTAAAAATAAATCCTAATCTTATTCTCCTAAATCTGCATTTAGCTATCTAAATAAGTAGCTTCATTTTCAAAAGGGCTGAGCACTATAGCAGCTCCAACTGGCTTCAAGGGGAGTGGTGGGATGCACAGCACTTTTGAAAATTGGGCCATCACCTCTGGTGCCCTCAGTATGGTCCTGGGAGCCTAAATCTGACCTTTGTTTTTGAAGATCTTGGACAAAAATAATCGAGAGACTGATTAAAAAACACCTACCAGAAAGCAAAAATAAAGTAACAGCTGTTACATCACATTCATGAGAATCCATTATCTTGGTTCCTAAATACATGTATATTTTTAATTATTGTGATTGTTGCTTACTGGAGCATTTGGACATTCTGTCTTCTAGACAGAATGCAATATTTAATCAGCTCTTAGGAGACAATTTGTCCACAGAGGAAGAGCAGCACTTTAATTAACTACATGGCCCCTCAGAGTCAACACAGGCTTCTGGAAATACCTAGTTCATACTTGGCATGCTCATCGCTTTACCACAGATATGAGCAGAGTCACTTCCATACAGATATTACATCATTTGCATAGTCAGTTCTATTTCACTACCATATCTATCCATCCTTACACGAATAATCAAGATCTTCCTAATCCTAACTACTACTTTTCATTGAAGGACCCACATTATTTTTGCAAGATTCATGGGGTGTCCTGCTGTTCTGATCAAATTCTGGCATCAGTAAATACAATCCACCTACTACCTTTCATTCCTTTCTTTGCTTTAAATTGATAGAGTATTCTTTCTCTCGCTTCCTGTCCTCCAAATATTGTGCAGTGCTGCTTATGAATTTATAATGGCTCCCATGTCCCACCCTTGAGAAGTTTCAGTTTCAGGAGCGAGCAAAGTGAAGCATTTTTTATACATTGTGTCTATAGCTATCATTCTGTAACACACTCAGATTTGAGAAAAGTATGTCATAAATCAATAAGTAATAACTGAAATTCTCACTGACTCACCTCTTGTAGCCGGTCAATGTACATACGACAGGCCTCCAAGTCACAATCTCCTCGTATAACTATAATTCCCAGAGGTATGGCTGGGGGCAGCAAAAAGAACCCTTTAATTAAAATCTCTTTTTCAAATGTTAAACAAACATTCTCAATGCATTTTCCTTTTATTCCCCCAAAAGATTTTACTATCTAATTTTTAACGCCCACCTAGAAACCTGACCCTATTTTCCCTTATCCATTTTACCATTTTGTATTTATCAAATCATCCGTTTTTCTGTGTTGCTAAAACTGCAGGTGCTAATATGGCTACAGCGTGTTTACATCCTTCTTTGTCTGCCACCATTATCAATTATGTTGACACAGCAAAAGGAATACTATCTCAGCAAAGGAGTTATTGGTGTTGAGTGTTTTGTTATGCATTGCAAAAAGCCGTGATTATTTTTTGAAATGAGACTCCTGAGCACTTTTAAAACAATTTAAAGTCAATGAAAAACAAATAACCTTGGAAGCCTAAAAGTTACATCTATTTTCTAACCATTTTTCTTCCACTTACCTCTGACTCTCTCTTTTTTTTTTAAATCTGTTTTTGAGCTGTGCACATTGATATGAAATTTTAGGGCTGTTTATGATCTCCAGCCTGGGCATGCTGATTTATTAATGTAGGTCTAAGACTGATGTTGATTTTATATTTCTGCATTTTATTTATTTTAGCAGAAAAACAACTGAAGCATTTGTAGGAGAAAGAAAATCTGGCAACAGTTGCTTGGACTTTGTGATGAGATACAAGGGGAAAAAAATAGTTCAAATTTTGAGATGGCCAGTGTTGACCACTGATCCTCTAAAATAGACATTAAGCATTCAGAAGTTATGGCCCAACAGATTATAACTCGAGAGGGTAGAAAATGTTCTGTCAAAAAAATTTTCAATGAAAAATGGCTTTTTGACAAAAAAGAAATGTGTTCGCACCTTTCCTTGCCCCCCAAAAATCCACTTTTGCAGAAAAAATATTCACATTTTTGTTAAAAACCGCAAAACATGTAAACCACAAAATGTTTTCCCTGGTCCTGGAGGCATCACTTTTAATGGCAGAAGGGAAGTTTAGTCCCTGTAGCTACTCTGTTCTTGGACCCTTCAATGAGCCTGCAAATGAGGGTACTCACTTGCTTTAGTAGCATCTCACCAAACAAGCAGGAGAAGGGAGACTCAGAAGTACTCGTATTTCTAAAATGGACTCATTTAATAATGTCTTCCGTCTCCCTAGACAGGCTTTAACCAAACAGAGCAGTAGCAACTGGGGAAGCAGCAAAGAAATAGCAGGAAGAGATTAGAATATTCATAGGAAATATTCCAGGAGAGGATGAGATCCTTATCGTCATAAACAGTTTAGTTGATTGGATAACAAGGAGTCATGTAAAGTTACTGACAACAGTAGGGTAAATTGAAAAACTAACTGTGCTGCAACAGCAGCTGCTCTTGTAATTCAAAAGGATTTGATTAAGAGGGACCTTGGGATGTTTGCCTCCTGAGGAGCTCTTCGTTCTGATAAGTGAAGGAAACAGACAATGACAAGAGATAATGAGGAGAGTCTTCATAGTTCATATTCCCTTCGCCCACTGAGGCAGGCTAGAGAAGTTTAGCAATCTCAGACATTAAAGGAAGGAAGAGTTCTGCAGCATTCAAGCT
This sequence comes from Mauremys mutica, assembly GCF_020497125.1. Lineage (NCBI taxonomy): Eukaryota > Metazoa > Chordata > Testudines > Geoemydidae > Mauremys > Mauremys mutica. The sequence continues at coordinate 105,794,984 of NC_059072.1, read as the reverse complement.
CTGCACAGGGCCTGCTGGCCAACACAGATCAGAGCCGTGGCATTAGCACTATGATTATGATTAACCAGTTATGATTATTAGCCTAAGAAAAAAGTAGGATGTTCTGCTCGGAGGCAGGGGTTGAGAAAAGAAGAATGGGTATGTGGGAGGAAGGTAGCTGAGACCAATAAGGAAGGAAGAGAATATCTCCCATTCCTTCTGCAGTAATGAAAAAACACATTTCCTTCTAGCAATCTCCCACTCACTCACATCTTAATTCTTACAAATGCCAGAAAGGAAGGATTCCAACGCTGATCCCTAAGACCTTTCATTACTGAGAAGAGTTGGTGAGGAAAGCCTATAGAACAATGCCAATTGTTATGTGCTTTTTATTTGTTTAGATGCTCTGGGGTACAGACTAATTCTCTTGGCTCCGTATTTATTATTGCTTAACCTGCCTACTTTGATGAATGTATTTAATGGCTGTTTAGTTTCAATTCTTTAGGCCCCTCTACAGTCCCTGCTGAAATGGTATTTTGTAATGTTTTACAGAAGTAATCAGTGAAACACAACAGATATCACTATGCCTCCAATAGCAACAATGCACAAGGGGACTGTGTAATTGGGTCCTACATTTTCCTCTTTTTTTTTTAAATTTCTTTTCTATTAACCCCCTCTATTCACTAAGGAATTTATGTGCCTAACTGGGACCAAAGGCTTGTCCTACTGAGACAATGCAACTAACCAAGGATTGAAGTTGTTAATTAATAACAGTAATACTTCCTCATGATTCAGAGAGGAGGGACTTTAGAATGTCTGGAATTTTAAGGAAATCCATAAATCTGGGATGTAAGTGCTAATATGCAGGAGACAGTTCAGCTATGAAATTTCCTGAAGTTGCGTTATTTGCATGGATGGAAGAAAAGCACAGTGTGCCTTTCAGTCTTTCCAGGTGGGAGAAAGAACATTCATTAAATTATGTCCCATATATTAATTTTAACAGGGTACTGATAAAATAATTTTATAAAAATCATAGTTAGGTGATTCCACCCATGAAATGATGAGAGTGACATTTGCAATGGGTTTGTATAAGAGCCCTAGCTCTTATGTATGAATCCTGGGCTAGTGTGACCAAAAACTGAAATGTTAATTGCTTATTTTATCAGGTAATAGTAAGTACTTTCAATGTACATGTCAGTGTTCATCCAAAAATCTCAAAGTACTTTACACTGGTTGACAGAGTGGTTGTTATTTAAAGAAAATCATTGTTTGCTGAACAATACCAATAAGTGGTATCTAGGGTATTGTAGTTATTGTCAATTCTAAATATAAGGAAATATTGTGATATCTCCGATAACATGGGATGGTACCATTTGATATATGGTGACCACTGTGTGTGTTGTTAGCCCCATTTTTCAGGTGGAGTGTGGGAGAGGGAAAAGACACAACTGTAGATTAGAGATTTGTTCATGACCACACAGCGAGTGATAGATTAGAGAAAGTACAGAAGATTTCCAGATTCCCAGTCCCTTGATCTAATCACCAGACTACGCTGCTTCCCAGTACAGATAACTATGTGCATGGCAGAGCAATGAGGAGGCGGATATGAATAAATTGCTTGGGAAGCTCACCAAAGAGATCCTTTGAAGGGAAATCAGTTTCTTAAAACAAGAAGGGACAACCTGAATTTTATAGATGAAAAAGAAATTAAAAACAGCTAAATATTGGAGAGAATTCCCTTCAAAACTGGAGCTGGATGGAAAATTTTATCAACAACAATCTCCACACACACTCCTCATTTCTCAACCAGTTCCACTCAGAGCAAGTATATGGACCCAATGTCACCCCACACTGAGGGTACGTCAAGACAGCAAAACACAAAAGAAAAAACAAGCCATATCAATGAGTCTCAGAGAACAGGTAAACTAACTTTGGGTCATAGGGCTCATGCTGCAGAGCTAAAATAATAGTGTACAGGCAGTGGTCAGGCTGGAGCCTAGGCTCCAAGACCCTTCTTCCTTGCCTGCCCTGTTACCCCCATGTTCACTATATTTTGTATAAAGTATGCCTTGTGAGATATTATTTGAAAACTCAATCTGCTGAACATCATTGTACTGTTATGATGTGTGTAACAATATTACATGTGAAACTATGGGATTTTACTGTGTAATGTGCTATAGTTCTGGGGAACGCCCACAGACTAATTCCTCAGAAACTTACCAAAGAACTGAGAACAGGTATTGAGAAAATGTTAACTGCATAATCAGAGATTCACCATCAGGGGAGTTGTAAACAGGAAATTTACAATTCACCTGAAAGAGGTTTGCAAGCTCACGTATGCCATGGAACTGCCTGACCTCATAACCCAGCAAAGGCTTTTCCAGCACAAGGAGTTAGAGTATAAAAAGGAGGGCAAAAATGCCTCTAGACCTCTCTTCTCCCCCCATCTCTACTCACAGCAGCAAGATCATTTGAAAGAACCATCACTGAACTGGGGGAAGTGGTTCTAACTAGAAGGCTTTCCACTTAGCATGGACTGCTGAAAGTTTTGGGGTGAGAGAAATTTTCTTGCTCTCTAATCTTATTTAGCTTGGTAAAGTTTAGGAATTGGATTGTGGTTTTCTCTTTTATTTCTTTTGTAACCAATTCTCACTTTTATGCCTTAAACACTTATAATCACGTAAAATTTATCTTTCTCTAGTTAATAAACTTGTTTTATTCTTTTATCTAAACCAACGTGTTTTGTTTGAAGTGTTTGGGAAAGCTCTGCTCAGGTTAACAAAGGCTAGTGCATAATCATTCCCTCTGATGGAATGGTGGACTTTTAATGAGTTTACACTGTTCAGAGGGGTGCTGAGCAGTTCAAGACACACATTCCTGGGGTGCAAGACTGGGACCAGAAGATTTGCAGGTGTCACCCTATATATAGTTCATGAGTGGCTGGGAGAGCATTGATGTATTCAGCTGGGAGTGAATTTGCATGCTGAAAGCACCATCAGTAGGCTAGGAGTGGCTGCTCTGACAGAAAAACAGTGTAAAAGGCACCTCAGGCTAGACAGTTAAGGGGACACAGCAGTTTCACAGTCCAGATTGTATCCTAGGGGATGTCACAATGGACCCAACATCACCCCACAGCGAGGGTACATCAAGACAACAAAACATGGCAGTGAGCATCAGAGCACAGGTAAACTAACTCAGGGTCATGGGGCTCGTGCTGCAGAGCTAAAATTAGCAGCGTGGAGGCTGGGGTCAGGAGAGAGCCTGGGTTCTGAGACCTTTCCCCCTCCACAGGTTCAGAGCCTGGGCTCCAGCCCAAGCCCAACCTTTACACTGCTTTCTTTTTTAGCCCTGCAGTGTTAGCCCTGTGAGTCCAAGCCAGTTGACCTGGGCCCTAAGACTCGCTTTGGTGGATCTTTTTTTTTTGTTCCCTATGTAGATATACCCTTAGTGACCGCAGTGGGAGAGCCTTTGAGCAGGGAGAAGGGAGGTTTGGTATTTATTTATGCATATTGTAGAAGAACCAAAGCAGAACCCATTTCCTGGACAGCCTCATGCCCTTTATTTGATCATTGTGATGGGTTTGCGATGTCCCTTGCAGTAAGATAGTTTGATTTGGAGCTGGTTCTTCCAGCGTTTTGATCCTTCACCAACAGCATTTGGTTTGGTTTTGATCTGGTGATCTTCCAGATTTTCTGCCCCTTTTCCCTTGGCCCTCGTCCGTTTTGGCTGATAGCTAGCTAGTGTGCAATTATAACTTATGTACATTAGAGGAGGGCTATCACCTAGACCAGTGGTTCTCAAAGCCGATCCACCACTTGTTCAGGGAAAGCCCCTGGCGGGCTGGGCCAGTTTGTTTACCTGCCGCATCCGCAGGTTCGGCCAATTGCAGCTGCCACTGGCTGCGGTGGCTTCAGGCCAATGGGGGCTGTGGGAAGGGTGGCCACCACATTCCTTGGCCCGCGCCGCCTCCCGCAGCCCCCATTGGCCTGGAGCAGTGAACCGCAGCCAGTGGGAGCCGCGATCGGCCAAACCTGCAGACGCAGCAGGTAAACAAACTGGCCCTGTCTGCTAGGGGCTTTCCCTGAACAAGCAGGGGACCAGCTTTGAGAACCACTGACCTAGACAATGAGTATTACTGGCTAGTCACAGGCACCATAAAGAACTGTCCCAGGGTATGGTCTTGGGTAGCCCAATATGATTACTCAAAATGACATCAGTTCACAGGTGGTCTGTTTTTTGGCTCTCACCAAAATACACACAGATGACTTAATTATTTTCAGTGCCAGAGCATCACTCAGTGCAGGTGAAAGGTGTGGGTGTGGGAGCAGTCAGAGAGATGGGTACAGCTCCCTAATTCTCCTGGCCACTTCCTGTGCTGATGAGAGTTAGAGCTGCTTCCCAGCACCTCTGACTTGCACCACCATTGCAGGGTATTAGTGAAGCATAGGCATAGCAAAGCAGAGTTCCACTACACCCACTCTCTGCCCTCTGCCCACTCCCAACATGTGTCTACACCAGGAATGAGGAGTGACAGCCGGTGAAGAACCCAGTTGCACTAGAGAGTTCCCTTCCAACAGCAGAATTCTCTGCTGGCCAATTGCAGCCAGTTTCCAGTCCCTTTTGTACCTCCTGAGTAGTCAAAAGGGTTTGGATCGGATTACAGAATTTGCTGTATTGGGTATCGAACATAGCACTCTTATTATGGCGATGAACGCCATTATAAGAATATAGGTAGATGAATAAGACAGGCAGAATATTTCAATTAGTTTACTTCCTGGACAGTTGCTGATGAAAGTTTGTTGTCTATAATGGCACTAACTTAAATCAAGTACACCTCTACCCCGATATAACGTGGTCCTCGGGAGACAAAAAATCTCACCGCGTTATAGATGAGACCGCGTTATATCAAACTTGCTTTGCCCCCCCTTCCTTGTTCCCTGACCGCCCCCTCCAGAGACCCCCATCCCTAATCACCCCCAGCACCCCACTCAACTCCCCGCTCCCTGTCCCCTGACTGCTCCGACTCCTATCCACCCCTTACAGGCACTCACTGGCAGCGGCAGGAAGCAGAGCAGCCCAGTCCCAGTCCGCTCCACTCTGCCAGCTCCCAGCCATGGCGCTCCGCTTCCCGCTGCCGGTGAGTGTAGGGAGGTTGGGGAAAGGATGCCCCCCCGCACTCACCTGCGGCGGGAAGTGGAGCGACGCGGCCCCAGCCCGCTCCGCTTTCCTTGCCCCGGCCCCAGCCGTGTCGCTGGGGGGCGGCTGGGGAAAGGTCCTGCACTCACCGGCAGCAGGAAGTGGAGTGCCACAGCTGGGAGCTGGCGGAGTGGAGCTGGCTGGGGCTGGGCTGCTCCGCTTCCCACCACCGGTGAATGCAGGGAGGTTGGGGAAAGGACACCCCCCGTACTCACCTGCGGTGGAAAGCGGAGCGCTGCGGCTGGGAGCTGGTGGAGTGGAGCGGGCTGGGGCCAGGCAGCTCCACTTCTGTCGCTGCTGGTGAGCGCAGGGGGGGGGCGATTCCTTCCCCCTAGCCACCTCCCCTGAGTGACACGGCTGGGGCCGGGGTGAGGGAAGCGGAGCGGGCTGCTGCCGGCTCCCCGCTAATCCCCTGGGCCACTCTGGGACTGCGGGGCTCAGAAAAGTGCCCTCCCACAGCTCCTGCCTCCCAGACCCTGGGGGAGGGGGAGCCCCTGACCGCCCCCAAAACCCTCTGCCCCTTATCGAACCCCTTGGCCCCGGCCTGGCCCAGCACCCTTAACACGCTGCTCAGAGCAGCGTCAGAGCTTTACCACCTTGTATGCGAACCCGCCTTATATCGGGTCGCGTTATATTGGGGTAGCAGTGTATCAACAAAAGGCTGGGTTGGAGACACAGCAACGTGGCTGGTGCCACACACTACACTTTGCTACGCAAATCACCCCAAATGCTGGCTGGAAGAACTATCAATGATTTCTAAACTCCTCATGATGTTAGTTATGGCATGTACAAATGGTAGGTGGGAGTTTTCTCCTTCATCTCTTCATTGTGTTGAATCCCTGAAGCTAGTGAAAATTTCATATAGACAAATGGAAAAAAGACTAAAAATGTTGCCTGTTACCACCAAGAAGAGATAAAATTTCATTAACTTCCTCCTTTGCTGTTGCTAACGGATTCAATCGGTGATCTAAACACCACAATTTACCTGCAAAAATCCTGATCAAAACAGGTGTGATCTAGAAAGTTCATTACCTTTAGGGATTGTGTAGATTGTGTGTTTGGCTGTAAATGTTTAATGCAGCAAATAAAAGATCCCGTATGTTCAGGATGTTAGAAGGATATCATTTTCCTATGAGATTTCCACTGACATTAGAAATGTAAAGGGACAAATCATCACAATAAATTCTCTAGAACCTGGAGTTTGAACTGTAAAATAACCAGACACATATTAAGGGGTTCAGCTTGTAAAGTGGGGTTGTAGACCAAGAATTGAGTGTGTATTAATGGGACCTTCTTACCACACAAATACTCCCTGTCTCTGCTCAGGTCATTTCTGCTGATTTTACTGAAAAGAACAAGAGGGTTTTTTTTTTTGACTACTCTCAGAACTAGTGCGCCAATACAGCTGTGGTAGAGAGAGCTGCATTCTGCTTGCACCCACATCAATGGCAGCTTTGCTGGTTCATTTCTAACAATAAGATCTTAATTACTAGTTACAAAGTAAGACCTGGGAAAAACTGTCTGATTTTTCTTTCTCTCTCTTTTTTTTATTGGAGGGGGGGGCATTCCAGGTTGAGTTTTCAGTGCAGATTGTTAAAACTGGGCATATTTGATAGGACATATCTGAGTACATCTACAGAATAAATGTGAAACTACACATATAAACTAGATTATGGATGGTTCTGTGCTGGTGCATAGATGGAGGTGCACAGAGGACACTATAAACCTTCCCCCATTGTCCCATTAAGCAAGTGCCTGCCATAATGTTGAAAGTTAACATTGCCAACAGCTCTAGCCTTCTCAAAAGGGTCAGGGACAAGGAATGGTCATAGCTCACCTCCACTTCCCCCGACAACCCTGCACCAGCAGGCAGAGTTGGCTGGTTACTGCAGAGAGTACACGCTGTGCTTACCAGATCATTGGGCTGCCCTTCAGTATACATGCCAGGGAGCCATCTGCCAGAATTCTGGTGTTTGGGGCAAGAAGCTTGGTGGAGGAAGACTGGGACTAGGAGTTGAAGAGGAGACTGGGAGGGAAATGGAAGGGGCACTGGGAGCCAGTAGGTGGGGAAGAGACTAGGATTGTGTGAGGAGAGGCTGGAACTGGCTGGCCAAGGAGTCTGGGACTGGGAACCAGTGAGGAGGGAAGACAAGGAGACAGATCTGATGAGAAGTCCAAGTGCAGGAAGAGAACTGAAACCCCCTGGGACGAGGAGCCAGGGAGGAGGTGCAGAGGAAACTGAGATTGGATGAGGATACCCAGGATGAAGACTGGGACTGTGAGCCAGAGAGGATGGGGAATGTGGGTATGGGGGTGATTCCGGAGCGGATTTACCATGAAACAAACCGTGTGGTGGAACGGGGCCCCAACAACAGGGGGTGCCCCCAAAATGCAGGACAAATATCTGACAAGCTGCCCCTGAGTCCCAGCTGGCAGCACAGCAGGGCTCAGGCAGGCAGGCTGCCTGCATGCTATGGCCGATGGCCCCATGCCACTCCCAGAAGCGTCCGGCACGTCTCTCCTGGAAGTGGATGGCATGTTCCTATGGCCCCTGGGTGGGGGGGAACGTGTGTGTCTACGCATGCTACCCCTGCTCCAAGCGCCGACTCTGCAGCTCCCATTGGCTGAGTCGGGGGGGCAAAAATTAAGCTGTGTGCAGGGTCTCACTAACTCTAAATCAGCCACTGTGGGTGATTGGAGGCCAGGAGCATTAGAGGGAGAGGGAAATCGATTGAATGGATAAGTCTGGGAACAAGGAGAAGGGCATGGACAAGAAACTGGGAATGGCTGGGCAAGGAGACTGGGACTGGTGGGGAGACTGGGATGTGGAGACTGAAATGGGAGACTAGAACTGGCTAGGCAAGGAAACTGGGACTAGGACAGGAGATCTGAGGAGTGGAGACTGGCCATGGCTAAGTGAAGAGAATGGGACTTGGGTTAAGAGCCAGGGGTGGGGAAAAGATAGGACTTGGGGTAAGTCCAGACTACCCGCCGGATCGGCGGGTAGCGATGGATCTATTGGGGATCGATATATTGATCCCTGAACGTGCTCCCGTTGACTCCGGAACTCCACCAGGGCGAGTGGCAGAAGCGGAGTCGATGGGGGAGCGGCGGCTGTCGATCTCATGCCATGAGGACGGGAGGTAAGTCGAAATAAGATATGTTATACCTTATACTGGCAATTCACAGTTATTCATAATCAGAGTGCATAGTGTATGGGTGGTGGGTATCGTAGGCCATGGGAGGCTAAGCCTCCCCTAACACAGACCCGTGGCCCTGTCCGCACTCTGCCCTAAGGCTCCGCCCTCGCTCCCCCTCTCTCCTGAAGCTGCGGGGGGCTGGCAGCCAGGTGCTGGGGCTGCCCGGTGCTTGGGCCAGCAGCCCAGAGTGGCTTGGGCAGGCTGGCTGGGGCGGTGTGGGAGGGTGGTTTGGAGCTCCTCTGGCCACAAAGCAGCAGTCTCAGGGCTCCAGTGGGTGGCGGGGCCTCGTGGCTAGCCTCCCCGAAGGGGGAGGGGCTTCACCTGACACCCATGGAATAGTCATTGGGCCAGAGAGAGAGAGAACTCACAGATTCGAAGGTCAGAAAACAAACACTGTGATCATTTAGTCTGACCTGCTGCATAACAGACCATAGAATTTCCTCCAAAATAATTCTAGTTTGAACACCTCTTTTAAAAAAAAAATCTTGTTTCAAAAACTGCCAGCAATAAAGAATCCACCACAACCCTTGATACATTTTTCTAATGGTTAGCTACCTTCACTGTTAAAAACGTACACCTTATTTCCAGTGAATTTGTCTAGCTTCCCCTTCCAGCCATTGGATCTTGTTATACCTTTCTCTGCTAGACAGGAGAGCCCATTATCAATGCTTTGTTCCCCACATACCTACTTACAGTCTGTGATCAAGACACCCCTTAATCTTCTCTTTGTTAAGTTAGACTGAAGGAGCTGAATCAGGTTATCACTATGTGACTGTGGCAACACGGGCAGCAGCTCAGGCCAGCCACGTGAGTACAATCCACCCAATCCCTGGGTACGTACTTAGGTGGCTAGCCCAAGCTGCCAGCTGTGCTACCACAGCCACACTGTACAGCTCCCCACCCTGGGAATTACACCTCCCAGCTGCTGTGCAGACATACCCCAGAAGGCATGTTTTCTAGCTGAACTGTCTCCAATTTATCAACATCCTTCTTGAATTGTGAACACCAGAACTGGACACACTATTCCAGCAGTTCTCACACCAGTGCCAAATACAGAGGTAAAACAACCTCTCTCCTGCTACTTGAGATTCTCCTATTTCTGTATTAACCCTTTTGGCTACATCACCACACTGGGAGCTCATGTTCAGCTAAGTATCCAACCCCCACGCCACACATACACACCCCCAAATCTTTTTCAGAGTCTCTGCTTCCCAGTATAGAGTCCTCCATCCTGTAAGTATGGCCTGCATTCTTTGTTCCTAGATATTTACATTTACATTTAGCCATATTAAAACACATATTGTTTGCTTGTGCCCTGCTTACCAAGCGATCCAGATTAATCGGTAGCATTGATCTGTCCTCTTCATTATTTACTAAGACATTACAGTTAACCAATTTTTAATTCATTTCATGTGTGCACCATCTTAATTTTGTATCTTTATAGTTTCTTAATCAAAATTGTATGTGGTACCAAGTCAAACGTCTTACAGAAGTCTATGTATATTACCTTCAAATTATTACCTTCATCAGCCAAACTTGTAATCTCATCCAAAAAAAAAATCAAGTTAATTTGACAGGATCTATTTTCCATACATCCATGTTGATTGACATTAATTATATTACTCTCCTTAATTTCTTTATTAATCAAGTCCCATATCAACTGCTCCATTATCTTGCCCAGGATTGACGTCAGATTGACAGACCTATAATTACCTGGATCATCCCATTTACCCTTTTTAAATACTAGCACAATATTATCTTTCTTAGAGTCTTTGGAACTTCCCCAGTGTTCCAAGAGTTATAGAAAATCAACATTAATGGTCCAGTGAGCTCCTCAGTCAGCTCTTTTAAAACTCATGGATGCAAGTTATCTGGATGTGCAGATTTAAAAATGCCTAACCTGAGAAACTGTTCTTTAATATCCTCCTGAGTTACTATTGGAATGGAAAATATTTTCATCTTATCATATGATGTGACTATATCATCTGTTTTCCCCAAATACAGAACAGAAATATTTAATGAATACTTCTGCCTTTTCTTCATTATTATTGATAAACCTACCATTTCCATCTAGTAATCAATGTTCCACAATTCCTCGCTTCTGATTTATATTCGTCATTATCAGCATCCCCTTTCTTCCATTTGTTATCTATTATTTTCTTTGACACTGTAGCTGGTAATTAGGGCTCTCCCTAAGGGAGACCCTAAGTTCCTGTTCCTATGATCATTTAATTATCTATAAAAAGAGGCACAGCTTCAACAGGATGAACGAGATGTGGTTACGGCAGTCTCCTACAATGCAGGAGACCCAAGTTCAAATCCCCACTTCCTGGCGAGACATTGAACCCAGGTTTTCTCACATCCTGGGTAAGTGCTGTAACCCGTGGGGTAAATGTTGTACATGTCCTTCTCTAGTTGTGCTGTGAATGGCATCTAAGTTTGGGGAGGGAGAGGGAATTGATCAAAACTATTCATGTCAAATTTGCAAATATTTTCAGTCAACCTAAAACTACATTTATAAATGAATAAACTATTCATCAAAAAAAATAATTGCCCAGCTTTACTTACATCATGTATGTGCGCGCACACACACACCATTCTCAAAAGAATGATGCTTTAATAGTCAGGAAGCTACCCATTTCTCCTTGCTGAAGGGTGCAAGGTACCCCCTACATTTTCACCATCCCAATGATAATATCCAGGGGTAGGTAGAAGAAAGAACAAGAGATAGGGAATGGGGAGGGAGGAAAAGGGCAGATAATTCGGTAGCGAATGTTGGTGAAATGCCTGCTAAAGCAACAAGAAAAGTAGAGTATGACAGAAAACGAGAATCAGGTGCGAATGGTCGTGCCCTTCAGAGGACGGAGTGACACCATTTAATTGCTCAGAAGGTTTTCGAAATGAGGTGTCTACCTCCAGCAGAGCATAGATTAATCTTCACTGAACTGTTGGTATGACAAGTTGTTAGACGGGGGAAAAAATTCAATTTTAGATGAAGCAGCTGATAGAATCAAATGAGTATTTCAAGCACACAAGGAGCGTGAAATGTGTTTACTCTGAGTTAGGGTGATTCAGATTGTTATGCTGATGTCAGAGCTTCCAAAACTCTATTATGGAGACATGTCATAGGCAAAATCTTAATAGCTTTCCTGAAGTGTTCCTGCAGGGATAATAAAGTGGGCTGTTATTAACTGGTTTCCTTTTCATGTTCTGATTTCTGTCTTCTTGTTGTTGGTGGGTTTTTTTTATTAAGATAGTGAGAGCAGGGAAGTGGGCAGTAATTGAGACATTCTGGACTTTTCATATCCATGTTTATTCTGTTACAGTACAGAAAGATGTGTGGACTGAGAACCACAAAAGGTACAGAGAGAGAAATACAGGCTGCTGAAAGCCATGGTGTTACTGTGGGGGCATGACCTGATGCAGAGAAATTGGCACGCACTTCAAAAGTGAGCCTCTCCAACTTAGAATTCATATAACAGGGGTCTCTGCTTGGCAGCAAACAAACAGCTATATTTCTTTGGAACGTAGGGATTATCTATAGTTATGTTTTAAAATCAGCCTTGCAATATTCTACTTATCTATTTGCTCAGGGTACGTTATTTTTTTTCTTTTGACAGGTGAGTAGAATATCATATAATTTTCATTATAATTATCTTGGTAAAGAGCAGGTGAGCAGTTTTAGTTTTTTCGCTTGGGCTGGTAATTTTTAATGATAATTTATTGCAAAAGGCACAGATGCTGGAACTAGGGGTGCTGCTGCACCCCCTGGCTTCAAGTGGTTTCCATTATATTCAGGGTTTACAGTTTGGTTCAATGGCTCTCAGCACCCCCACTATACAAATTGTTCCAGCACCCCAGGCAAAAGGAGGAATCTCACTGATGAAGACAGAGACAGGGCCGGCTCCAGACCCCAGCGTGCCAAGCGCGCGCTTGGGGCGGCATTTTGCTGGCAGGGCAGCAGGCGGCTCCGGCGGACCTTCCGCAGTCATGCCTGCGGGAGGTCTACCGGAGCCGCGGGACAGGTGGACCTGCCGCAGTCATGACTGCAGAGGGTCCGCTCGTCCCGCGGCGCCGGTGAACCTCCTGCAGACGTGCCTGCGGAGGATCTGCTGCTGCCGCAGCTCCAGTGGACCTCCCGCAGGCATGACTGCGGAGGGTCCGCTGGTCCCGCGGCTCCGGTGGACCTCTGCTCCACCGGAGCCACGGGACCAGCGGACCCTCCGCAGGCACGTCTGCAAGAGGTCCCCCGGAGCCGTGGGACCGGCGTGCTTGGGGCGGCCAAATTCCTAGAGCCGCCCCTGGACAGAGAGTGGGGGTATTTGGTATACCTGTTCAGACCCACTGAGCTGCTACCAAAAATCATTTAATATATATTCAATAACCCACTTCAGAAATGCAGTAATAATAGTTACCTGCATTTTTCAGTTAGTTGAAGGCGCCTGGTGTCTTCAATCTCATTCCTTGCCACACCCATAACCATGTTTTGCTGTTTAGACATCTTGACAGGAGATCTATGCTGTCTATGTCACAAGGTAACTGGGAAGGGAGGTTATGTCATTATGCTCACTGGACTGCATGGATAATTTTTTTTCCTAGGTGTCAAATTCAAGATGATGACTATAATTTATGAAGTAGTTTGGTTTCTAGCATCTGTAAAGAACTCTTCTCTTCCCTTGCACCATCCTGAAAGTTGATTCAAACTCCAGTAAACTGAAGTAAGCATAATTTTGGTAAGAAGTATTTAGCTCTTGGCCCAACAAAGTACAAGTCTGTTGACTTTTAGGATAAATTTCAAAGATTATATATTCACTTAGGACTTTTCTAAGTATTGTAAGGGGAGTGGGGAGGATGCATGTCTTTTGTCGTCTATTTTAAGTTGATTGGAAGGGGGCAGCTGGAGGGGGACTGGGCTTTGTTGTTTGTTTTCCAACATTTTTACTACTACAAAAAGCATTCAGAGGAAGGAAGGAAGACAGGCAGGCAGCTAGCAGTTGGGTCTTGGACCAGGAAAAGGCAGGTGAGAAAGAAATGCTGTACTAAAAAGAAAGTGAGGAACGAGTCTAGGGTCAGAGATGGAATTAGCAGGAAGTCAAACAGCAGGATGAAGAGATGAAGGAGCAGGCTAATATTTAAAATGGTCCCCACTACCTGCCAGCAGCCATTTTAAGTATTTGACACCCACATTTTTATTTTTAGGATGAATCTGAACAAAAATCCAGCAAATGGCCAGATTCCCATACAAACAAAATCCAGATCAGAGATCTGCCACATCTCTCATAATACTCTTACATTATTTACTAGACATTTAGGATAACATCATCATTGTGTTTTTCACCAGTAACAAATAACATAATATGTATTTACTGTTGTAATAACAGTATCCCATCTTCTAAATTGTTTGTTTGTTAGAACAGGTTTGTTTTAGGCCTGTTAAGGGATTTTAAAAAAATGATTGAGAATGGGTATGTTTTCCTTTCCTCAAATGCTGAGACTATGCAACAGGAAAAGAGATCTAAAAGAGGCATCAATTCATCCAAAATAACATTTTCACAGTATAAATGAATATTTATAATCTGGTCCCTTTTGTTTAGGGTCCATCGGACTCACATCTCAAGTTTATTAATAGAAACTCCACTCTACCATCATCCACTCCACTCCACCATCATCTTGTTATAATTCTCATCAGCCCTCTGATGGAGTCTGTAATTGCTTTAATTATGGCTGAAATCTACCAGCAGGAGCTTACAAGAGGCTGTCAGAACCTGTATTAAAATTCAGACCATCTCAATTCCATTGCTGGAAGAAGTGATGGTGAGCCAGGGAACTAGGGAGGGGTGGGAGAGAGAGAGACTGAAACAGTATTACTATCTTTCTATGGTAAGATAAGCAAACTAATTAAAAGGCTTGCCATCCTGTAATTACCAGGGAGTCCTGTATTATAGAGGAAGCTACAGCTTTGTTACACAACAAACAGACTGCTTGTAATTTAACATGAATAATGAGGCAGATGCATGAGCAAGACTCTATTAAACTGTTATCGTAAGCAGCCATGTCCCGCATTGATTAATGATTCCATGTGTCATCAAGGAAAGGGACTTCATTTTTAAGCATGCGGATCATCGTCAGTGATGCCAATGCAACCGGCTGCCTGTTTTCAACTTACACCCTGAATGTGGCAATTAGTAAGAGATGTTAAGAGTAACAAGAAGGGCTTCTTCAGGTATGTTAGCAACAAGAAGAAAGTCAAGGAAAGTGTGGGCCCCTTACTGAACGAGGGAGGCAACCTAGTGATAGAGGATGTGGAAAAAGCTAATGTACTCAATGCTTTTTTTGCCTCTGTCTTCAAGAACAAGGTCAGCTCCAGACTACTGCACTGGGCAGCATAGCATGGAGAGGAGGTGACCACCCTCTGTGGAGAAAGAAGTGGTTCAGGACTATTTAGAAAAGCTGGATGAGCACAAGTCCATGGGGCCGGATGCACTGCATCTGAGGGTGTTAAAGGAGTTAGCGGATATAATTGCAGATCCATTGGCCATTATCTTTGAAAACTCATGGTGATCGGGGGAGGTCCCGGATGACTGGAAAAAGGCTAATATAGTGCCCATCTTTAAAAGAGGGAAGAAGGAGGATCCAGGAAACTATAGGCCAGTCATCCTCACCTCAGTCCCTGGAAAAATCATGGAGCAGGTGCTCAAGGAATCAAATCTGATGCACTTAGAGGAGAGGAAAGTGATCAGGAACAGTCAGCATGGATTCACCAAGGGCAAGTCATGCCTGACTAACCTAGTTGCCTTCTATGATAAGATAACTGGCTCGGTGGATGAGGGGAAAGCAGTGGATGTGTTATTCCTTGACTTTAGCAAAGCTTTTGATATGGTCTCCCACAGTATTCTTGACGGCAAGTTAAAGAAGTACGGGCTGGATGAATGGACTATAAGGTGGATAGAAAGCTGGCTAGATTGTCAGGCTCAACAGATAGTGATCAACGGCTCCATGTCTAGTTGGCAGCCGGTACCAAACTGAGTGCCCCAAGGGTCGGTCCTGGGGCTAGTTTTGTTCATTATCTTCATTAATGATCTGGAGGATGGTGTGGACTGCACCCTCAGCAAGTTTGCTGATGACACTAAACTGGGAGGAGCGGTAGATACACTGGAAGGTAGGGATAGGATACAGAGGGACCTAGTCAAATTAGAGGATTGGGCCAGAAGAAATCTGATGAGGTTTAACAAGGACAAGTGCAGAGTCCCGCACTTAGGACAAAAGAATCCCATGCACTGCTACAGACTAGGGACAGAATGGCTACGCAGCAGTTCTGCAGAAAAGGACCTAGGGGTTACAGTGGATGAGAAGCTGGATATGAGTCAAAAGTGTGCCCTTGTTGCAAAGAAGGCTAACTGCATTTTGGGCTGTATAAGTAGGGGGCATTGCCAGCAGATCAAGAGACGTGATCATTCCCTTCTATTCGGTACTGTGTCCAGTTTTGGGCCTCACACTACAAGAAGGATATGGAAAAATTGGAAAGAGTCCAGCAGAGGGCAACAAAAATGATTAGGGGGCTGGAGCACATGACTTATGAGGAGAGACTGAGGGAACTGGGATTGTTTAGTCTGCCGAAGAGAAGAATGAGGGGGGATTTGATAGCTGCTTTCAACTACCTGAAAGGGGGTTCCAAAGAGGATGGATCTAGACTGTTCTCAGTGGTACCAGATGACAGAACAAGGAGTAAAGGTCTCAAGTTGCAGTGGGGGAGGTTTAGGTTGGATATTAGGAAAAAGCTTTTTCACTGGGAGGGTGGTGAAGCTCTTGAATGGGTTACCTAGGGAGGTGGTGGAATCTCCTTCCTTAGAGGTTTTTAAGGTCAGGCTTGACAAAGCCCTGCTGGGATGATTTAGTTGGGGATTGGTCCTCCTTTGAGCAGGGGGTTGGACTAGATGACCTCCCGAGGTCCCTTCCAACCCTGATATTCTATGATTAAATCACTACAAGAGAACACAAAATACTAATTATTTTTGCTGTATGGAGTGCTGAGGGCTGTTAAAGAATAAGGGATTCAGGTTGCATGATTCACCTGCAAAGGCAAAAGTATCTGCTTTGTGACTATCTTAGATGCCAGTGCAACTCCCAGATATGATATGATTAATCCAATAATTGAACACCTGCCTGGAAATTTTTAAGTCATTTACAGAATCTTTAAAAATGAGTAAAATCCAATATGGCCACCAAGGAGACAGTGATTTTAAAAGACAGCTGTTTTCAATTACTATGAACAGTACAAGCATACTATCCTGACTTATGACTACTGTCTAAGTCCATACATGAATGATAAACAAGGATCAGTTATTCTAGGATTAATGTAAACAACATACAAAGTTCATGCCTAATTATGGACACACTTGTATATTCCATGTACAAGCTACGCATAATGAATACTTGATCCTTGCACTTTTTCTAGTATCAGGTCTATTACAGACATTATCTGGCAAAAGAAAGCAATAGCTCAATCACCCACTACTGACTTACAGGCTTCTCGCAGTTTTTCCTTGTCATAATGCAGCCCCTCGTAATCTTGTAAACTAATCCTGTTCACTCGGATCCGCAGGCGGTCTGGGATGGAGTGGGGACTGCAATGGGAAAAAAAACCGGTCAGTTAGAAAAGACTAAAATCTCAGAGTGAAAAGGTGGTAGAGTATGGGGAAATTTTAGATGAATGACAAGGGGGAGAAAGCAGAACCCTCACCAAAGCCAACACCCCATGGGCACGTTGTTAAAAACTCAACTCCATTGATGGAAAACTGATTATGATGATTGCTCACTACAGACTGAAGTAACTGGTGTCTCTTTAAGAACCAAATGGGTCAAGAAGATTCCTACTTGCTATGCAGTCTGGAATCACATTTTTTTCTCATCTCGGTAGTTTTCAGTTTGATGCCCCCACTAAATTTCCAGGAGACAATTTGTGATTGTGTATCTGGCTGCAATCCCACTGAGGTCATTGTGACTGCAAAGGTGTAATTGAGGGCAGAATGCCATCCTCCAAATCCTTGTGATGGCTCAGAGAATATAGGCCCAATTCTCAGGACTGGTCGTTAAGCACCTAGGCAGCTCAGAGAAGTAGGTTCACAAATATGGCTAAGAGCCAGATTTTCGAAGGTACTTAGGTGCCTATAGATGCAGGTAGGTGCCTAGTGGGATTTTCAAACATGACTATGCAGGTTAGGTGCCTAATTTCTATTTGATTTCAATGGGATTTAGGTGTCTAACCTGCATAGGCATATTTGAAAATCCCACTAGGCACATAGCTGCATATTTAGGCACCTAAATACCTCTGGAAAATCTGGCCCTAAGATCCTTATTGTGGATTCATGCTTACCTCCATCTGACCCTGACCTGGTGTTTTATTCTACCATTCAAAGCTACTAACTGAGTAGTACTAATTGAGATCTAAAGTAACCTGGCCACATTTGCATTTTCCAGCTGTAAATTTGGGCTATTTGTCCTTCCATTAGAAAGAGTTCAGCAAGACAAAAGAAGCAGTTCTTAGAGCTACCTGGAACAGAAGGTTAGAGCACAACTGTCTATCTCCAGGAAATCTGGCTGATGATCTTAACCCAGTACCCAGTGCACACCTAGCCTACAATATGGTCAGGAAAGACCTAAGATTAGATTAGATTAGCAGGGGGTGCAGTAAGTCAGATGTAAGATGCTACAACAGAAGTGTTTTGGAGGTTAGCAGGTTTGGAATAGTAGGATTGACATAATCCTAATTGACATAATCGACAAAAATCTGTCAAGGAAGCCCTCCTCGCAGTACATGTATGCCATACATAGCCATGAAATAAATATGTGTATTGCAATCATGCTTTACACACAATAATGCATTAAATTTCGCAGCACCCCATGTGATAAGCGTGATATCCATTTTATTGATGGGGAAACTGAGTTGCACAGAATGTAAATGACTTCCCTAAGGTCACATAATGGCTGACAAAGTTATGAATCCATTCCCTGTCCTGTGCATTACCAACAGACCATCCATCCTACTTATATTTCACTCAATAATATGCCAGTAATATCAGTCTGCCAATGTTGCTAGCACCTAATACACTCATGGTCTTCCAAAAATTAAAATATTATACACAGATATATTTGTATGAAGACACATGGTTCTATCCACTTTATTAAGTTTTCTATTTGGTCCTTCTCCTTTCCACTGCATCTGATCTACAGGCATTTTGCCTGTTGGAAAACCAATCTCAACACTAGCTGTGTTTCAGAAAGGGAAACTTTTTACAAGTATGCCATTATTCCTTTGTCTGAAAATACAGCTGACTTAACAAGACATGTTGTCTCTGACCTGTCTTGGTAAATCCACCGAGATAGCAATTAGCAAGTATTTCAGAGTGAGCTTATTGTATACTTTTGGTCTGTTGGTATAAATAGTTGTGTCACCTCTGGGTAGATGAAAAGAAAGAAATTGAAAATGAAGTCCCAGTTAAAGAAGCACCTTAGGCACCGTTGTCTTTGCCTGAAAAGTGACAAAGAATAATGAATTCAGGGTTCTTCTGTAACTGGGGAATAAGACAACACACTGGAAAGAGCTTTATCAAAGAACCTCCTGTTTCATACAGGAGTTTCTGTAGCAATGATACAAATGACCTGTACATAAAGTACAAAATATAAGGAATCATAAATGTTAGCAGCAGCAGCAGGAGTGATGCTTTTTGCAATATACAAGCTATCAACATTTCTCCTGCGCTGATTGACAGGAGCTGTGGTGTCCAGGTGCCCAAAGATGTCAGGAAGCTGTCCATGTGCAAGTTAAGCTTGTCAGGGTTTATTTGACGGACAGCTGGGCTACTAACTTCCAGCACAGCTTCAGGGGACATCCTTCTAACTTAACTGGCATTACAATATTCCATATAACCAGCTCTCTCCATCTGCAGTTTTTACAGTTAGGCAGACCAACACGGAGACAGATCTATAGACAAAGGGGGGAGAGGGGGAGGGCAGTGAGCACATAGATGAAACACTATCTATATAATTAGATTTAGTCCCTTTTTGTCAAAGAAATTTAGTGTCAGACAGCCGGCTGGCTGAGAAATGAATAGGACAGTCTGAGGAATTATGTTTCCTTGCAAGTCATATAAAATACAGGTTCCTAAAATGAAAAATTGCCAGGGATTTTATTTTAGCAAGAAAAAAAGATAAGAAAATGTTTAAGTCTGGGAATATAAGAATTTAATTGCATGGTCTTTGTCTGAGGGAAGGAAAACATATTTCAGTGAATTTATTCGAGTTTGTGAAAAGTGACAGATTGACAGCCCTGGAAACTGAAATCTTTTGTCCACAGGTACAACATGTGAAGGGGAAGTGCTGGCTTCCCCATTATGTACTGTGCTTTAACATTAACCTAAGACCCATCTCTGTGATTATAAAGATAATTCACTCTCCCAGCACATGGGTGCTCAGCCTGGGGACTGTGAACAGGCTCGGGAGTGGGGGGGTCGTAATCTTCTTCACTTTCTTTAGGGTTAGACTGCAGGGAGGGGCATGGGGTTTAATAAAAGCTTTTATCTGTTGCAACACAGGGTCACAAAGGTGGAGAGCCACTGTCCTATCTCATTCATTCTTCTTTATGAAACTGCCCATAAGGAGTCCAATTATGAAGGTGGTTTGTGTGATATGGACACCTGTTCACCAGGCAATCAACTGAAATGACTGACTCATCCCATCTCACAGAGCTGTTTGGTAGCAAAATCCAAAACCAAACTGGTGACCTTCAGTCTACAGAGGTATTTATACGGCCTCCATGACCATCGTTTCTGAGCTCCACACAAACATTAATTTAACCTCAAAACGCAGCTGAGAGGTAACTAAGTATCATTATCCTCATTCTACAGAGGGGGAACTGAGGCACAGAGACACACAAAATCTCTGGTAGAGTGAGGAACTGAACTCCACTCTCCAGAGTCCCAGTCCAATATCTTAACAACAAGACCATCTACCAGTCTCCTAAATTATTTAGTAGGGCTAGTTGGATTTTTTTTTTTGTTGAAACTGGTATTCAGCGGAAAACTGGAGTTTTGATTAAATAAAACTTTCACAAGAACTGCCTACCTTCTGTGGAAATTTTTAATTTTTTTCATTGAAAGCTGAATGACTGAAAAACAAAATAGTTTTGTTTTTTGAATTTCCACTGAAAAATCAAAAATTTCCATGGAAAATTTAAAAGAAAATTATTTTTTTGTTCTCATCTAAATATTCCAGAGTGGGGGACGGAAATCAGCCAGCTCTACTCTTTAGTTCCTCAGGACAGACAGAGAAAACTCTGTGGAACTATCCCCCAGACACAAGGCTTTGCTCATGATAATCCATTTTGCGGGTAAGAATATTGAGATGGTGAAGCCACTTATGGTAAAAGCATCTTTGGCAGTCCTCAGACCAGCCAGCCTGGTGCAGTCCAGAAACTGCATTGGTCGTGCTGGTTAATGATTTCCTTGGGGTAATGGATGAAAATCTTGTGTCCTTGGCGATTCTTTTGATGCATCAGCTGCCTTGAGACCATAAAATTTCGGTAACTTGCCCGTCCATTCTAGGAAGGGTAGACAAGACAACTCAAGTGGCTCCTCTCCGCACTTTTTTCAGAGATCCTACAGGGAACGGTTGGGTGGTGGCTCATTTACCCAGAAGGCATTTTCTTATGGGGTACCACCATTACAACTAACAACCTTTCTTTGCATGAAGTCCAGGGAAGGAAAAGACACAGAGACAAAACTACCCTCTCACACCTACACTTGGTCCTACCATGTCAAGGTTGGTGCACATTAGTAGTGCAGCTTTGGGACAGGCCGCACTGGTCCTGCTTGTACCATACTTGTTCTGTAAATTAGAAAGGGGAAGAGGGGAAGCAAGGACCCCAAAGTGCAAGAAGTCCAATCTATGTTTCCACATTCAGAGCCAGAACTGGAAGAGTGAAGTGAGATTTATAGTCAGTGGCAAGTCTAAAATAATATTTGGAGCTCAGGAAAGGTATGAAAAAAAACAAGCCATACAACATGCTCTTCAGTAAGAAACACCTTTTCACAAGAAAACGCTTAAGAGGGTGCTTTCCAAATACTATAAAAAGCATTGCTTTAATTGTATGGTGCATCTTTGAATTTGTTTCTATTAAATAAAACAAGCACATAACCTTGAAATATAGTATTTGACTCCAGTAGACATAATTCCTTTCCAGTTCAGTCACTAGAGTGCAGTTAGCTTGTATAAATCAATGCAGCTGCTTTTTTCCCCCCCAAAAAAGAAGTGCAGCACTAAGATGCATATTTCAAAAGTAAGTTACAGCTGCTAAAATATGCAGCGTGCAAGAAAGAGGACATGCCATTTTAACCATGTTGAAGATGAATGATAATACTAAGCCACAAGATGTTACCTTCTTGGAAAAAAGAGCGCTCTGGTAGCACTAGGCTAATATTGGAAGTTGCAGTGCTAAAAGATACTTTGTAAGGGGCAAGATTTTTATGCATTTAATAAAATCTAGTCATATGTAGTACATCCAGAGTTCGACAAGTTATTCACAGTGAACTATATCTTCAATGAATTTACCCCTACTGTCAGTTCATGAATTACCTGAAAACACACTTCAGTTTCTAACAATTTGATCATTTAAAATTTATGTGATGAATTGCTTTCTATTCATGACAGCAACTGCTTTCAGTATTCACTATTTGTAATTCACGCACATGCAGTGACACTGGTCACCTATATCGGGTGGTATTGTTCCTGACATCTAACTGGATGATTCTCAGACCAAAAGAGCTTTTAAGATAAAAGAGCAAACAGTTCCAGTACAAATATTTGTGCAATTTGCATAAGTAGTCATGTGAGAAACCATGTGAGTACACGTATGCACAAATACTTTACCTTTAGACAAACATGCCTGGGAACAATAGAGTTGAGCTCGCAACATGTTTGTGGAAAAGCTAGTAAAAGAGGTTGTGAATACCACTGAATATTAACCATAGTATTTATTCAAATTAATGTTTGCAAACACTGCAAAAAACAAAACAAAAAAAAGTGTTATTCCAGGTGTAAAATGAGGAAGAAAAGTTTTCAAGCCCTAGACAAACCCAAAGCACAATCTTATTTCAGATAAGGAGAATGCTGGTCATTCAATAAAGATGACTTGGGTCACCATTCTACTAGAAATAGTTGAAAAAAACTGAAAAAAATCTTTTTCATCTTGTTGCTGTTGAGTTCAGTTGGTTGGAAAATGGAATTTCCATCCTGCAGGAATTTCAGACATTTCAAACTTTGTTTTCATCATGAATTGGGCTAAAATGTCAAAATTTGGGGGGAACGGAAATTCCAATTCTGAAATGTCTAAATGTTTTTATGAAAAAACATTTCATTTAAATCATTTCAAAATGTTATAATATAAAATGTTAAAATATAGAATATTAAAATAAATATTTTATAATATAAAAGTCTAAATGAAACTATATGGGAAAGTAGAAGCCAAATGAGAAAGTCAGACAGGACACTCCATTTCGATTTCAGATCATTTGGAAATATTTCTGTCAAAATTTTTGTTGAAATCTACACATTGCTGAGAAACATTTTGATTTCCATGAAATAGCATTTTCCAACAGAAAATAGTTTTGTCAAAATAATTTCGACCTGCTCTACTCATGACAAATATTGTAACTAGAATAAAAATGACAAAATAGGCATAGACAAGACAAACATTGTTCTGGAGCCGTTAGGTGAGCGGTGCCTTGACAGGTAGATGAGGGAGTTTAGATTGTTATTGGTACTAATTAGCGGGTATTTATCACTGAAGATTGTATGGGTAGGTTATTATATCATATGGAATTATATTTGATGGACATATTTTACAGTGTGTGCCAGAGGCACCCAGAGCAAGGGTTGGGCATTTTCTTCCTTCAATCAAAGCAATCCTTACGGAAAAGATCTGCAGAATGTAGTTGGGATGAAACATGAAGGGCTCTACAGAAATATAATCAAGGTCTTTAGAAATTACTCTAAAAACTTCAACTGAGAATATCATTTCTGTAGCAGGGGTATAATTTTCTATTAAACCTGTATTGAAATGTATTGAAATGTTATCATTTTCTATTACATAAACTCTGTAGGACTTTCCCATAAAAAGAAATACATAATAAGAAACACAGATGTGGACTGACAGCAACCGGACTGAAATCTTCATTTATGAAAGTAAAAATATTGGGTCTCCCACACACTCTTTTGGAATTCCTAATTAGAAATTCCTAATTTTCATTTAAAAAAAACAGCAAAATAATCGTTCTCCATTCCTTTCCCCTGCTATGGAATCCACCTACTCCCACATCATGCACCAGCACCGCCCCCTCCAGGAACCAAGGACTCAACATCCGCTAGGTGTACAGCAGGAATCAGGTCTTTATCATGCTATAGAAAGACTCCTTTTATTAGATGCAGTTATTTTAATTCCCACCACCTCCCTAAGGGAAATTGCTTACTGGAGAAGTGGCATACTTTTATCTAATGATAACCAGTCCTTTAACTAAACTACAGCATTCCCGGAATTCTGTACCTGTGAACTAAAAAGTCTGCTAAAGAGCCTAGATTTATAAACTTGAGAGATTGCAGACAGACAGACAGACAGCAGGAAAACAGCCATGCTCCAAGCCGGGCAATTGGTGTCATCCCACCAATGTCTGGATGATTAACTGCTGGCATTACTGGGGTCACCGCTTCATCAAAAGATGAGTGTGTCTTACAGTGGGATTCACTAGATTCTGATGATGGTCCCCAGAATATGTATGAATGTATGTTTTGTATGTGTGTGTTCAGACATGGACCTGGGGAAGAAAGTAATACATCAGTAATGCTTTCTCTCCCTTGTCTGTGTCTGAACTCATGTAGACAACACGCACATAAATATTCTGGCAGTCACCATCAAAACACGGTGTATTTCTATCCAGCAGTAAGGAACACTCATCTTTTGATGGAGCTCTGACCCCAGTACTGCCCTGTTAATCATCCAGACGTTGGTGGGATGATTCCAAATGCCTGCCTTGGAGCATGGCTGTTTTACCTCAGCTGTGTGTTTCAGCCTCTAGTCATCCAGGAAAGAAAGAATAGGAGAGGTCAGGCTGGCTCCTGATCTTGCAGCTCCAGCGTGGTAATCAAAACACACTTGTGCTAGGACACCAGGTTGATTCAACTGGGGGAAAACAACTTGTGATATGCACACCCTAATTCTCATTCCAATTATTTATAAAACCGATGAACTGTTTCTCATTGTCCGTGTCTGCATAAAGATAGAGGAAGGGGTCAAAAAACAACCTCTGAAGAATCCAGTGAGGAATTTTTCACAGATCTTTCTGAATATTGCCCACCTCAAACTATGCAAATGCTGTTAATAACACTGTTAATGGGATTCACCAAAAAGCATCCTCAGCTCTTCCCTCCCTTCCCCTTCCCCCCCCCCCCCCGCAAAAATAAAAAACCCTAAACTTTAGAAAACACAAAACTCCTCTGGGGCATGTTTGCAGTGACAGATTAATGAATTACCTATCACCTGAAGAAGAAATAAACATGCACAACTAATTAAATGTCCTTGTGTTTAGAACAATCAGAAGCAGGATAACAGCAATCAAAGGAGAAAAATAAATTAACCTCACTGCTAAGATCTCATTGGCAGAGCTTGGAAATGATATATTAAAAATTAGGTTGATTCTGACAGCTCTTATCTATTTAAAACATAGGAACTGCCATAATGGAAAAGCACCATCTAGATGGTGTCCCGTCTCTGACAAAAGGCAATGCCAGCTGCTTCAGATGAAGTTTAAAAAAAAAATCCAATATCCTTACTAAGCTATTTGCCTAAACAATATCCTGCAGAAGTGAGTTCCACTGAACAAACAAATTTATATTAGCCGGGATCCAGCCAAGCTTGCTTCATTCAGGATTCTGGGCTTTATGCCACCTAACAGTTCCCCCATTCTGGAGCTGGCCCAATACCCCAACACAATATAAAGTAACCTCAGGGCTGCTGTAAGTTGCACCAGGCTAACTGTGGCCCCAAGCGATTATTCTGGAAGCTAGGGATCAACAGAGCAGAACAGTTATCTGGTCAGTCCCCAACCATGCCTTCTAAACTCTGTCCCAGCACTAGATTTGCAGTGCAAAGGACTGTCACAGTGTCACAAAGAAGCCACAGCATGGCTGAAAATCTCCCGCTTTGTCTTTGTCATTTGAGTGTTATAAAGATTCAAGCCTGATCATGACCATCTCACTGCTAACCCAGGAATCTACTACAAAAAGGTAATACTAGAGACCACCATTCTCTTTCAAAAATAATAATAAAAAAAGTTAGCACTGATCAACATTCATTGAACTGTACTTACATCTAATTGATTTCAGTAAGTATACTGTCCTCTGTAGACTAAATTATCTTCTTCCAATCCTCCGGCTAGTTCATGATGCTGCTATGTACTGGACACGATTCTTATCAAAAAGGATCGATTCAAATAGCCAATTCATAGTGTCAGCGGTTACAGGCCAATCTTGCTAAGGAGTCTGACCCATTCAAGTCAGGAGTTACTTGGACTAAATGGTTTATTATCTATCAAAAAGTGTCATTTGCACAATATATTAATTTCTTTCCTTAGGCTCCAATTCAGCAAAGCAAATAAGAATGTACTTAACTGTAAGCACATATGTAAATCCCATACCTATTCAGCAAAGCACTTTTGTTCTTGCTTACGTCCCATCGTGTCAGTCAGACTAAAGCTTCTTCCTTACACTATCTACAGTGCGCCCATGCAACCCAACTTACAAAAGTAGTATTACCCAGGTGCAAACCTCACTGCATGCCTTACATCAGAGGTTCTCAAACTGCGGTCTCCGTGGACCACCAATGGTCTGTGAGCTCTATTGAGGTGGTCCACAGATAGTTTCCTCTAAGGTGTGTGCCTGGGCAGCCGCACATGACAGAATGAAGGGCCACCCACCTAATTGGTGGAGCCACACAGGCATGTCTCCACTAATTAGGTGCCTGGACTCTGAAGAAGACGCACATGTAAGGTGAAGTGGTGGCCTTGGGGGGAATAGGGGGTAGATGAGAGGGGGCAGTGGGGCGAGAAGTGGGGATGGGGGGAATTTGGAATGTGCAGGGCTGCAGTGGCCAGAGAAAGAGGTGACTTTCCCCAGCTCCAGGGCTGCAGCTGCCAGGGAGAGATGGCCCTCCTTCCCAGCCTCAGCTCGGGGACTGCTGAGGTGGGGGAGAGTGGGTACATCCATCACATTAGAAAGGTAAGACTACTGATATTAAAATGTGGGCTTTTATTTATAGAACAAAAAGGTTAATTATTATTAAGGGTTTTTTTATATAGCATTTTTATCCAAAATGCTTTACAATAGTTAGCTAACAGTACAAACATTTGGAAAGATCATTAAGTGGTCCGCCGAGACCCTCAGCAATTTTCAAGTGGTCTGCGAAAAAAAAAGTTTGAGAACCACTGACTTAAGTGACATTGGATGGTCCGGGAAGGATTCAGAAAACTCACTTTTAACACTAGCCTAGCGTGAAGCATGGAGATTCTTTTCCCCAAGAGTCAGGCAGGCACAGACAATACTGAAGGGGTTTATTTCACAGGAAGACTGATAAACAACTTCAAAAGCGTGGGGTTACAGTGACCAATTATACACTTTTCTCTGATCACTTCATTTGCATTTATCTTATTCTTACAGAGACAAACATTTTTCAGAGACAGAGAATGCACTTAACATGACAGTGACAGGAACAGATCATACGCATCAAAGCTATTTTGATTACATCGATTATCTATAACTGGCCTTTAGGCGAAGGGGTGGGGTTGGGGGTGAGTGTTTACAAATATCTGGAGGGCTGTGAAGGGAGGGTTTGTTCTACTCTAAGAGCCGAGGTACTGGGCGGACATTTCCCCATATAAGTTTATCAAGTGTTTACAGCTACCAGTGTCCTTGGGCCTCTGGTCAGGGCCGGCTTTAGTTTTTTTGCCACCCCAAGCAAAAAAAAAAAAAATTGGCCGCCCCCCCTTTTTTTTTGGCTTTTACACGTTTGCACTTTGCAAAGTTTTTTGTTTTTGTTTGTTTTTTAGACTGTTTAAAAAAAATGATAACAGAGAATTTGTAGTTAGTGAAATAAAACAATTTCCTACTAGTGCACTCATTTACTCACTGGGCCAGCCAAAGAGTGAGCTGAGCTGTGTCTGCCTGGGCAGAGTTGGGTTGCCCCTGTGCCGGAGGCCTTGGCATAGGCAGAACGTCAGCGCCAACCCCAGGGCTCATGTGGTCCGTGCGAGTCGGACCAAGTCACGCTGCTGGTGGGCTACCCAGCCTGGCTGTCACTGCTGAGTAGCCAGAGGAGCCTGGAGCTGCGTGGGAGACACCAAACAGCTCTGCCTCCTGTCTCTCCTTCCCTGCGAAGCATGCTGGGGGCTTGGCGCTGCCCTCCGGAGCAGGGTGTCGCAGCCCCGGGCCGGCAGGAGTAAGCAGCGGGCGTTGGAGGGGGCTGCCCAGTCCCTCCAACCAGGGCACAATCACCTCCGCTCCCCTGGTGCCAATCCCAGTCTGAAATGGTTGTAGCAGCCCTGCCCACGGTCCTACATCTTGCCATGCAGTGTGGGGAGGGGAGGAGGCTCTGAGAGCAGAGCTGTGGCCTGGCTCCCACACTGGCCTAGGGCCCCCGTGGCTGGAGGGGCAGTGGACCCCAGGGAGCCTGGCTTGGGGCAGCCTCAGCAACACCTCAGAGTCCCGGACGGTCACCCAGCCGTGTGGCCAGGGACAGAGCCAGCTGGGCGGGGGGCACTGCCTGTAGATCTCACGCAGAGCGAGCCGGGGCGGCTGCAGGGTTCAGCTGCCGGGGCCCGGGTCAGAGCAGCCGGTGGCTGGTGATCGCAGGGCAGCGTACCCGGGCCTCCCACTCCCCAGGACCCCCACGAGCTGGCCGTGGGCTCAGCCTGCGCAGCGGCATGAATTTGGCTCAGCCCGGGCTGCCGCTCCCCTTCCCAGGCAGAAGGTGGCATGGGGGGGAGGAGGAGGAGGAGGCAGGGACAAGCCAAGGAGGATCCCTCAGCTGGCGCTGGAGGAGCAGCCCTCCTGGCCACTATGTTCCACCATCACCCCCTGCGCTCCATGACCGGGGCAGGGCCGTGCTACCAGCTCCTGCCTGAGGGGGGCTGGCTGCTGCCTGTGAGAGAGCGGCAGGGACACACTCCCCACTGAGCCGGCTCCCCCTGCCCTGCCGCACAGCCCTGGCGGCACCCGGTCAGAGAACAAAGGGCGGTCAGGATCCAGCCCAGGACACTGCCTCAGGTCAGAGCTGGGGCCCCAGCATTATGCCGCCCCTGGTAATTTGCCGCCCCAAGCACCTGCTTGTTTTGCTGGTGCCTAAAGCCGCCCCTGCCTCTGGTGTTTCTGACTCAGCTGCTAACTACGTTTTTAACTCTTGCCTAACACCAGCTAACGATCAACTGATTGGAAACAGAAAAAAGGACAACAAAATATAAGCATCTCAAATGCTTATAATTCATTCGTGGGGGGGGGGAAGAACCTCTTTGATCCTTAATTCCACTGTTAGACATTGACCCATTTTCTCTAACTCACCCTCCGCTGTCTTGTTTTACCTTGGTCCTCCTTATGCTTTATGGTTAGGGTGTTTACTTGGTCATTTCAAAGAGTTTGTAGTGCATGTGCACACCATACAAACAGATTTCTTTAGACATTCCTATTTCTAAAATCAGAAATTGATTCTTTTCAGTATTTTTTGCCCACACAGACAAAAGATGGGAACATTGCTGCAAATATCACACACACGCCACTAGCCAAGCATACTCATTATATTAAACAATAACTAGACAATAACATTTTTCTGTATGCAGATCTTAGTAGTAAATAATCACAGCATATCCACAGTGCTCCTTTTATGTATGAAAAGTTTGGGGAAGTTGGATCCTTTAGTAATGCTTACATCTCTAAACACAGGCCCAAGTAAGTCAATTACTTCTTGTTTTTCAAGTAGCCAATGCTAATTTTTAAAATAAATCCAAATAGTTATACTGTTTGCATCAACTGCACAGCTCAGATATGATATTCATATGCATCATCCCAACTGAGCATATACTCAAAAATCTAAATATCCATCCCACTTTAAAAAACACTCCACTAAAAGTGTGAGTACTCTACTCTACCCATAAGTCCACAGTAAAAAAATCAAGGCATATTATACCCAATCCAAGTTTCAAAACTCTCTACTGTTAATAATTCAAAGACAATATCCCCCAACAGTATCCTTTTATGTTTTTCTGGCCCAAAAAACTCTGCCAAAGATTGATAATTTGAGAGTTGCTTGAATAGAGATTTGGATACACATCTCTGACCTAATGGAATACAATTGTATCTAATGTTAAAAAAGCAATTATAGACCTGAAGCAATGGCTCATTCACCAAAATATATGTTTTCAGATATACTGGTCCCCACAGAGACTAATGGTAATGAGCCTCATAAATGCTGACCACTGTTGGAAATGTAATTCCCTTGGTATTCATTAGCTCGTATGTTTTGGGAGTGCCCTGGTATCAAGAATTTCTGGTATGAGGTGGGTCAAAGGAACAATTTGGATGCTAAATTGGAGCCCTCCTCCTCAAATTTCATTCTTGGATATATTCTGGAAATCTGGAGATTACCTGGTAACAAGGCAGCATGGTTCCAGTGTGTAGTTTTGGTGATTAAAAAATTAATCCTGCAAAAATGGAAAAGTCAAACCCGACCAAATATTGATGCCTAATTCAGTGATCCGTCTGACCTTGCAGCTAACGAATGACTGCCATGCCGCAGAAAGGGAATGCCTGAAACATTCAAAGCCATTTGGGCTGACTTATTAGAGGTCTATGATTAACCTAGACTCAAAGATAGATATGTCACTCCCCTTCCCCTCTTATCCAAACCCTCTTCATTTACTTTGGGCATTATGATGAATCTCATATTTTTGTATATTTGTTGTATTTGGAAAAATTAATTTAAAATATATAATTAATCGTGGTGTGTGTGTGTTTTTCTTTCTTTCACATTCTTTGCTGCTCAAAATTCAAGACTTATCCTGTCCACAGACACTGCTCCAGAAAACCTGAAGGTTATCTAGGGTGCAGGCTCTTTCCCCAAAACTCCACAGAATCCCTCTTGCTGTACTCTGCTAACTGGAACACACATACTTTCCGCATTACCCAACAGACGAGGAACATTTGAATCTCAAAGCAATCACAGCTCAAATCAAATTTCCCTAACACCTCTTGGGTTCTTACTTATATTAATCAGACACATTAATTGGCAGTCATAGTGCAGCTGCATGTTTAATCTATTTTTACAGATTTCAAGATACAGTATATCTTTGACTTACAAATTAGCTTGGGTCCCATATGTCTTAGAAACTGGTGTTCTCTTTCTGCCTTATCCTGACAGTTGAGACCACATGGGATACTCAGGCTAACAGTACCCAGATATAGAGGTCATTCTCATTGGATGGCCCTTAGCTCTGAAACACACTCCCCTGCTCTTTGGTCCCCAAGTTTGTTAATCTTCAGGGCATGCAGGAAGGCTTTACCCAGGCCTTTTCCAGGTGCTTGCTTTGAGGGGTGTACCTGGTTTTATTAAATGGGGGAGTTATTTTCTTTGTGTTAATATTTCTTCATAGAGCTGAGTGAATATGGTATAGCAATGATGCATGACGAATGAGGATATTTTCTTGTCTGTCAAATATCAATTCACTGCCTATAATTTTTTGAAATGTATTTGTTCTTTTTTTTAATTATTCACTGAATGCGTTGAGCAAATAAGTCTTGGTTTGACGACAGTTTGTGTGCAGTTTATTGCAAGTATTCAGTATTCACAAACAGAACTGGGTTGGTTAGTTTTCACTGGGCAAACAGGCCACACACAGCATTGTTGCTGTTCCATGATTGTCTGAGCATAACTTTCAGAATCAAGTTTCCACTGTGAATATTCACAGTTACAGTCTGAAATTCACTATTCTCTAATATATTCTTCAAATTCATTTTTTCCACAGACCTGCTTGTCATTCAAAGTTGTCCAGCAGAACATTCACAAAACATGACGACAAAAGTGGTGCAAACACAAAACCAATTGCATTTCTTATTTCACTGAATATTAACAAACCATCTTTGAAGCCAAGCTGTACAGATAGGGTTGACATAGTACATGGTGGTGTTTTTTATTGTAAATGTGCCCAGGTTGACAATAAGGCATATCCTTATTAAGGGAATGAGTAAATAAAGCAATAACCAGTTGTCTGTGCCTGCTTTTTTTTTAAAATCACCAGTTCTCCACATTTTAATAGAAATGTTAGATTCTTAAATGACTGAACTATAGGATAGCCAGTGTACCACACTGGAGTTACTGACAGTCAAAATACTGCCAGGAAGGGACTGTTTTATTTTCTAACGCAGCTGCAAACAGAACAGTAACTTTCCTTTTCAGACATAGGTGCTGGAACGAGGGGTGCTACCACAGGCCATTGCTTGAAGTGGTTTCCATCATATCCAGGGTTTACAGTTTGGTTCAATGGTTCTCAGCACCCTCACTATACAAATTGTTCCAGCACTACTGCAGGAATAAGTCTCTGTTTTTTGCCAGTTAGAAGAAATGATTATGCTTGGAGGGTGGAGTGAGGTTGGCTTATTTTTGGTTAAAACTGAAAACCAAAAATCCCAGTTATGAATCTTGTAAGTCCATGAAAGAGAGACTATTCACTTCATCTCTAGTTTTCCCAGGGATGTTGTGTGACCATCAGAAAAGGAACTTGTACCTTTTCAAGACAAATGCATTTTCCAAAAGTGCAAGCACAGATGCAGCAGTATAGTTCTAGCTCCTCAATAATTGGCTGGAAGCTGTGCTAGGAACTAATTAGTGAACAATGTCATAGAATAAACAGAAGCATCAGCATCTGCTTAAGCCAAGCAAATGCTCTGGATATTCATTTGAATATTTAACAATGGCTATGTTTGGGACATGTGCAGGGCCGGCTCCAGGGTTTTTGCCGCCCCAAGCGGCGGGGGGAGAAAAAAAAAAAGCCGCGATTGCTTCTTTGGTGGCACTTCGGCAGCAGGTCCTTCCCTCCGAGAGGGACCGAGGGACTCGCCGCCGAAGAGCCGGACGTGCCGCCCCTTCCCCTTGGCTGCCCCAAGCACCTGCTTGCTGAGCTGGTGCCTGGAGCCGGCCCTGGTCAGGTGCTTCTGGAGGAATCCCAGAAGGTCTTGTTCATTTCTCCTTGACTGGAGGGAAAATAGCCATGTCTCCTTCCAGCACCTGTCAATACTTCTCTAAGCATTAGTTGAGGGAGGAGGCACTTGAGAGATGCTTCCTGCTTCTTCCAGGGCAGGAGCTGAAAAAAACGTGGTGCCTTCAAAGCACCCCTGGCTTCTGACAACCTGCAGGCCAGAATCAAACCCAGCAGCCAAAGAATGCAGCTGTGCTTAGGACTTGACATCCAGCTCATGCAACAAAAAAGAAAGATCAAATAGAAAGAAACAACTCCTATTCTAGGCATTTATCACTGCGTTGCTGAATCTGCTCCTTTGGGAGATAGACTGTCTTGATCGCATTGCTGCCTGGACGGTGGGTACAGTAGAAGAGTGCAATGAAGCAGACAGAACACACTGGAAAGGGAGGAAGGAAATGAAAAGAAAAAGCGGAGTACTTACATAGTGAAGGAGTCGGGGGGAGCCGAGACTCTTCTCAGGTCTGCAGAGCGCCCTTTATGGATACTATAGGCAGCAGGAAATGAGCAGCCAAGACAGAGTCAGCATAACAGCATGGACAGACAATGAAGAAGCCAGGCGAGAGGAAGGAAGAGAGAGAGAGACATACAACATTTAAACAGAAACAAAAGGAATGCATCACATAACATTTGAATGAAAACGCATGCAAAGCTCCAAGATTGCACGAGAGAGGCAGCGGCAACAAAACACAGGCAAACAGAACAAATGAGAGTGTTCACTGCAAAGTGACACAACAGTCTTTTTTTGAAGGCTGGGGACAGGCTAATGGCAAACAATGTGCACAGTTACACTAGGAGAGGTTTCTGGGCCAGGGTCCCACAGGCACTGAAAGATCTTAAGCCTGTAGAGTTTGAAAAGCCTGTGATGCACCTTGCAAGTCCAGAAGAGCAAACAGCTATCAGAGCCAAAGCTTGATATGATGGATTCGCCTCCCCAAATCTGCCAATTTTTGTTAATGTTTACAAAAATACTCTTAATTGGAATTTCTCTATCCCAATGGCAAAATGCTGTCCTTATTCTTCCTTAACATATCTTAGAGAACCATGCATGTAATATACAAAAACTCCCCAAGTTGGTTTCTTTAGTTTCTATAGTCGAAGGGGTCTCTGTACCTCTCTCAACTGTCCCAATGGAATGCTTCTATATTTAACCTCTGGAGCAATTTTTGTTTCATAATAGCAGATCATCCTTCTTTAACCCAATCTGAAAGCCAAATACTCTCTCTGTAGGGTTGTGTATGCCTCTGATTAGCTACAAATTGCAAAGCAGTATTTTAAACTGGGGTTCCGGGTCAGAGAGTGACTCTGGGAAAACTGATTCTTGGTGTCCCTTCTAATTCCTCTTCAATGGCTTCCACATAGAAAAATATTGTCTGATTTGTAAGCAGAACCTACCTGCCAGCATTGCATGCTTAGCCTGATCTCTGAAAACCAAGCTTTGTTCTGTTTCATAAATCTCCAGCATCAACAAGAGAGATTATGGAATCAGAACTTAACTGGCAAATCTTTTAATGATGCATGCAGCAGAGCAGAATGCAGCTCATTGTTCTGCAGCAAAATTGACTCTGCTAGTCTGGCTCCAGTAAAGTCTTACTTTTGCCACTAAACTTAACAAACTGACTCAGAAGACGAATGGAAATCAGATATGAGAAGTAAACAAATTTACCATTACCCCGTGAGCTGCCTTTTTTCTGTCCACAACTTGCACTGTTCCTGAGTATAAACAATATCAATCAACACTGTACAATTGTTGCACCTAAAAAGTCACTTCTGGATTGAACCTCTTTACTTTATTATATCCCCATTATGTGTAATGGTATATAGAATGAGGCAGAGACTATGCCTTCTTTTATGTTTGGAAAGCACCTATCAGAAACAAACAATGAAGTGAAAGAAACATTATATGAGTGACCACAGTATATTGACCCTGAACATTGTCCTCCAATTGCAATGCAAAAAAATTTTTTTTTTTAAACTTTTAAACCAATTGTCTTTGACTGTTAGGGTTGCCAGGTGCCTGGATTTTGACCAGAAAGTCCAGTCGAAAAGTGGACCTGGCAGTGTCCAGTCAGATGTACTGACTGGACACCGAAAGTCTGGTTACCGTGGGCTGGGGTCAGGGGAAGTGCCAGCTCATCAACCTGTGCCAGCCCCTGCTCAGCCGGGGCTACCTCCTACCTGCAGGCAGGCTCCACGTCAGGCTGCAGCAGCTCCCGTCCCAGGTCTGGAGCAGAGGGAGTTCAGCTTAGGGGGAGGGAGGTGGAGATGATCCAGCGATGGGGGAGAGGAGCGAGCAGGGGGTGAGGCCCTGGGGGAAGAGGCAGGGCAGGGGTGGGGCCTCAAAGGTCTGGTTTTCAGGTAATATCAACCATATTGGCTGTATTCCGAACTTTTTTACATTTTCTTCTTGCAAATTAGTTTAATTGGCAGGATGTTTGCAGAAGCAGAAAATTTTAAGGAAATATTGTACAGTATTTATTGAAAAAGAATTTCAAATTCATAATCAGAAGATGTTCAAACCAGAAACCTGATTCCGGTTAGCAGTGGTATGCTCATCCAATCAGAGAACAGAAACAAACTGTGTGTTCAATCAAAACAGCACAAGTTTCAAATAGGAAATATTCAATAATGAACTGAATATTCAATGATGAACAATGAAGAGACCAAGGAATATTTGCAGAAATTATTCTATGAATAATTTCAGATAATGAATACATTTGAGAAGATCACAATCTGTTCCTGGATAACTCAGTAACCGAAGAGGTGAAATTCATTGGATAAATTATTCATTGCCAATTATTTGCCCAGCTCAGGTGGAATGCAACACATGTGAAACTGTCTGGTCCTCTAATAGCTGAAGGCTTGAATAAGGCTATTAGTGCTGCTGCTGTCAATAAGGAAAGGAAATTCTCCTTCAGCTTAAGTGGCTCAACAGTACTGCTAGATTTAGATCCCTGGCTCTGATTCTATTCAGGAGCAGATTTCTTGTTCATTCTCTTTTATAACCCTTAAGACATTTTACTCTCAAAAACAAACATTAAACAATGCTCACTTCCCCACATCTTGGTATGAGATGAATTGTGAAATGACAGAGAAAGGAGATGGCCCTTAGATACTTAGATACTAGGGTAATAAGCATGGTATAAAAACCTAGATTAGGTAAATGGATGAGAAGCAAAATATTCCAAAGTACCCAAGTGACTTAGGAGCCTGAGTTACATGGCAAGTCAATGAGACTTAGGGTCCTAAGTCTCTTAGGCCTGGTCTACACTACAGGGGGGGTCGAACTAAGGTACGCGACTTCAGCTACGCGAATAGCGTAGCTCAAGTCGAACTACCTTAGTTCGAATTTCCTACCTGTCCAGACGCCGCGGGATCGAACTCCGCGGCTCCCCCGTCGACTCCGCCACCGCCGTTCACAGTGGTGGAGTTCCGGAGTCCACGGGAGCGCGTTCGGAGTTCGAACTATCGCGTCTAGATTAGACGCGATAGTTCAAACTCCGAGAAGTCGAACTCTCCGCGTCGACCCGGCGGGTAAGTATGGACCTACCCTTAGATGCTTTTGACATGTTACCCGAGATGAGCTATGAGATAGATAAGGTAGGTGGAGTTCTCATTGTGGAGACTACGCCGTCTAAAAAAAAAAAAATCTATAGGGACGCTGCTCTCTGAAGGCCTAGTATTTGTCACTGCAGGGCCGCCCAGAGGATTCCGGGGGCCCGGGGTCTTCAGCGGCGGGGGGCCCTTCCATTCCTGGACCCGCCGCCGAAGTGCCCTGAAGACCTGCGGCGGGGGCCCCCCCGCCGCCGAATTACCGCCGAAGCGGGACCCGCCGCCGAAGCGCAGCCCGGTCTTCGGCGGTAATTCGGCGGAGGGGGGCCCCCGCCGCGGGTCTTCGGGGCACTTCGGCGGCGGGTCCCGGAACGGAAGGCCCCCCCGCCGCCGAATTACCGCCGAAGACCGAGCTGCGCTTCGGCGGCAGGTCCCGCTCCGTCTTTGGCGGTAATTCGCCAGCGGGGGGTCCTTCCGCCCCGGAGCGGAAGGACCCCCCGCCGGCGAAGACCGGGAGCGGCAGAAGCTCCTGCGTCCGGCCGCACAAGAGTTTGCCGGGCACCCCGGAGCGAGTGAGGGACCCCACTCCAGGGGCCCCGAAAAACTCTGGTGGGGGCCCCCAGGGCCTGGGGCAAATTGCCCCTCTTGCCCCCCCTCTGGGCGGCCCTGTATCACTGCCTCAGAATGAAAATATGAAGGAAGAAAAAGTTAGGTTCACCACCTTCCTAATATCCACTGACAACTCACATTCTATGCCAGGAGGTAAAAGAATTTACTAATCAGCACAACAAAGGAAAGACAACCAAACATCCAGAAATCAGAACAGCAGAAGAGAAACCAAGGGAGCCCATTTAATAGCAGTAGTCAAGGGAATATCAATGACCTTCCTTTTCAGTAAGAAAGGCCCCCACTGCGTTTCTAAGGTCAAAAAAAAAATGATAACACCAGAATATCCTATTTCTGTTGGGTTTTCCCACCTGAGCAACTTGACTTCAAATCCTGCTTAGGTTCACCACTGTAATATTTCTTAATATCAACTAAAAACTCCAGAAGACAGATGCCAAAACCACCAGACCTTTCAATACTCAGATTCCAAGACCAGAAGAGACCATTGTGACCCTCTAGTCTGACCTTCTGTATAACACAGGCCAGATAACTTCCCTCCAAAATTTCCTAGAGCTGATCTTTTAGAAAAGCATCCAATCTAGATTTAGAAACCGCCAGTGATGGAGAATCCACAATGAACCTTAGTTAATTGTTCAGTTAGTTAATTCCTCTCACTGTTAGAAAATAATGCCTTATTTCCAGTCTGAATTTGTCTAGCTTCCAACTGCCAGCCACAGGATCACGTTATACCTTTCTCTGCTAGACTGGAGAACCCATTATCAAATATTTGTTCCTCATGTAGGTACTTATAGGTTGTAATCAAGTCAACCCTTAACCATCTCTTTGTTAAGCTAAATAGACTTTGCCTCTTGAATCTATCACTATACTGTTTGGCTACATTTGCTTGTGAAGAAAGATTACTGGTCAGAATAGCATTAGAATAAGAGCAAAGGGAGAAATATACATTGCTCCTCCAAACATGCCTCTTTCTAGACACTTATTAACACATTTCTGTTTACTAGAGCTGAGCAAAATTTGAAATTTCTATCCCGTGGGAAATTCTGACATTTCAACATTTGTTTTAATCCTGAAATGAGACCAAAAGTTGCAATTTAGAAATTTTTCATGATATGCTGAAAAATGTGTATTCGAAAATGTTTACATTTGTTTCAATATTTCTGATCGAAACAAAACATTGCGACATTCCTGAAAATCAGAATGTTTCCTTTCATTCTGTTGAGTTGACCCCAAAGGCTTCCTTTTGAGTCAGATCAACCTTAAACTGCACTTTCCTGGCATGCTGCTTTATGGGAGTTTGGGGACCCATTGTGTCCTATGAACCGGACTCTCTGCAGGTGAGCAGTGTTTACAGGTTCTGAAGGAAGACACTGCAGGAAGATAGGCAGCTCTTTGAATCTGAGGAGAACAAGAGAGTTGGGATAGGTGCAGGATGGAGGGGGAAATCTCTGTAGCCCTCCCTCCTTCCAGCATACACAGCCACAAAAAATGGTTCTGCTCTTTTATAAGATACTGTATATTTCAGTTAAATACACAGAGTTAAATACAAAAGAGAAGTCTTTGGGTAACTAATTTGTTATAGCCAGTTTACTATTGCACTTTTCCATTTGAGGGCTTAGAAATTCATTCCTCCAGCAGGTTTATCCCTCTATCAAGGATTGACCTCAAAGAGTCTCACAGTTAGATCCTGTCAAAAAAATTTCATCAAAACTGTTTTTGATGGAAAATTGGGTTTTCAACTAAATGAAAATTTACCCAAAAAGTGTCAGAAAAAAAATCAAAATTCAAAAACTTTTCAGTTTTTTCAAAGAAAAATCAAAATTTTCAATGGGAAAAAAAACAACCCACTCTCACCACAGTATTTTAAGGCATTTGTTTTGCCTTGGTCCACAGAAACTGTTTTATTTCATAACAGGTTTACGTCCTTAACAGTTATTTGTATAAGCAGATTCCACTGCTTTTGAGTATCAGAAGGGTAGCCGTGTTAGCCTGGATCTGTAAAAAGCAACAAAGAGTCTTGTGGCACCTTATAGACTAACAGACGTGTTGGAGCATAAGCTTTCGTGGGTGAATACCCACTTTGTCAGACTGCTTTTGAAAAAGTCATTGGCAGGGCAGATGGTAAATTTACCATTCCTGGCCAGCCCTCAATGCTATAAAAAACAGAACTCCAAAACAACATACAATGGGAAGTCAGAAACATATTAAGAAACTTGAAAAAGAAAAGAAAACGTTCTCACTTGTGCCACTATATCAGACAAAATTCCAAAGGGAGTTTCTGCTATTAACCTCCTCCTCCAATATCATCAAAGTAATTAATAATAGCTTTCAGAATTAGTGTGATGTGAGATTATTTTTTAATTACGGTATGTGCAAAGTTCAAGAAAAGCGTCCTGCAATTGCAGATGCAGTGCCAGACCCATTCAGTAATCTCACACATCTATAATTCACAGGGTGCATTTTCACCAGCCTGAGGAGAAAAATCCACCTATTTTATCAACTGTAAAGATTTTGATGGGATGCCTTTAAACACTGCAGACATCAGATTAAGAAATTTATATGACAATGTAAAAGGGAAAACTTGGTGTCTGTGGTGGGATTTTGCAGAACAGCGTCATACTGGGCAAACTCCAGTTTAGTCAACTCTGACCTCTTCCTCCTATAATTCATCTTTATTATGCCAAGAAACTCAACAGACATGCCACCTGCCCACCCATTCCACCTTTCTTCCCAACTGCCCAGACACACCGACACACATGCCTTGCAGAGGTTTGAGATTGGGATTAAAATCCTTGACGTATTGCCAGTAACCCCCCAAAAACACAGACTCACAAGTGGATATTTCATTCAAACCAAAAGGTACCCAAACAACAGAAGCTCTGAACCTGATGGAGTTTGGCATAGCATATTCAAACCAATTCCACCGTGAACAATATTCTCCAGGGCTCAGTGGGCCTTAATTACTGTATAGCGTTACCATGATGGGGTGGATCAGTATACCCCATCCACAGTTTAAACTCAGATGCTATAGCTCATGCCTGACCATGCTAATAACTAGACTGAAATACACCAAATGCTTTCTTCCCACTGCTGTGGCCTCCCTCATGGTTGGAAACAATGGCTCAGGATTGAATTTTTCCAGTTTGGACTTTGGAGCATGGAATGGGGTGGTGAAAAGAAATTAGAGGTCGTTGCTCAAGGGGTGATAGTCTTCTATTCATCAACTGTTCAAGGTGAAATGTATGCCTAACATATTTTCCAGACAAATAAGGATCTAATATGGCAAACACAAACTTAGACTGCTGCTCCAAAATGTTTGTCTCATTAACAGAACTGAACACGCAAAACTGAATAAGGAGGCATTGGTTGCTATACCAAAGTACTTGATTTTATGAATTGATACACTTCTGCTTCTAAAGGCTGGCAGCTGGATTATAGGATTTGCTAACAGAAATAACACACTCCTGAGTATGTGGCTGTTTGAATGAAACACATTTGTAGGGTGCTGAAGGTATCTGGCTTTAAACCTAGGCGACGTATATACTGAAGGCCTGCCTTGTCTTTTGCAATTTAAATAACACATCATGAAGAAGATGGCAGGAATGCTTATTAGCTCCCATCTCAGCAGCACAGAAAGACGCATTGGTAAATCAAGAATAATGGCATTTTTAATATTTAAAGTCTTTTTAAAAATATTCTTATGCTATTAAAATGATCTCTTAGGGATTTTTTTTAAAACTAATGTTTTAGTATCAAAAGATATTTTAAAATTTTATCTTCTCTTCTTTGGATGTTTTCTGGCTTCCATTTATTTCAACCTTTCCCTGTTCCTTTTTAGGCTACTCTAATGCTGCTTCCCTCTCATTTTATAGCTTATCTCCTCACTTGTCCATTCTCACTTTTCTTCCTTTCTTTCCTGGTTCCCTGATCCAGAAACTCTCCATCCTAATCCACCCTCATTCAGGTGCAACTCCCTAAAGCTAACACTTTCATTGTAATCCGAGAACTATAGCTTTTCTTTTAGCAGACTGGGAGCTGTCAAATATACTATATATAGTGTCTCATGCAAAATGCATCCCTCGGTACTTCCTAATAGACCAGGAAAGTCCCCTTTGATTTG
This sequence comes from Mauremys mutica, assembly GCF_020497125.1. Classification (NCBI taxonomy): domain Eukaryota; kingdom Metazoa; phylum Chordata; order Testudines; family Geoemydidae; genus Mauremys; species Mauremys mutica. Next base: position 105,753,972 of record NC_059072.1, on the reverse strand, counting down.
CTGATATTGCAGTGGAACACTAACATTTCCAAGAACACTGCAATGTTTTACCACTGCCCAGACACTGCAACACAGGAAGAATTACTATTTATTTGAGAGCTACTGAACTCTCTCAGTTAGGGGTGCATATACGCTGCAGCTGGGAGCATGCCTCCCAGCGCGGGTAGACAAACTCAGCTAGCTCTGCTTGAGCTAGCATGCGAAAAATGGTAGTTACCCACGGCAGCAGCTTAGGCTAGCCACCCAAGTACATACCCGGGGGTCAAATGCGGTTGTATTCAGGCAGCAAGCCAGAGCCATCACACATGTCACCGTGGCCATGTAGCTATTTTTAGCACACCAACTTGAGTAGAGCTAGTACAGGTCTGTCTACCTGTGCTGGGAAGCATGCTCCCAGCTACAGAGTAGCCAGACCCTAAGGCTTGGTCTACACTACAGACTTTTGTCGGTATAAATACGTTGCTCAGTGGCGTGGAAAATCCACCTCCCTGAGCGACACAGTTATACTGTAGACAGTATAGTGTACACAGTATAGCGACGAGAGGGCTTTTCCCATGACATAGCTACCACTTCTCAGGGCAATGGAGTAACTACACTGATGGGAGAAGCTCTCCTGTCGGCATAGGTAGAGTCTTCACTAAGTGCTGCAGCTGTGCCGCTGCAGCGCTGTATGTGTAGACAAGCCCTTAGTGATTTATACTAGCACACTCCGATCAGGATTCCCCATAAAATAGCTCTATTCAGTGAATCCTCAGGCTGGTCCCATTTTCAACCGGGAGCAGCATGCTCCCAACACAAAGACTCAATATAGTCTAAGCACATCTGTATCCTGCAGTGGACTGTGGATATTGGTTGAATGGTCTCAATGTGGGATCAAAGAGACTCACGAATTTCAGAAAGCAGATTATATGGCACTTTAAAGGGTGTGAGGGGCATATCTGCACAGCTTCCATGAGTGTTAGTAAGTCACACAGTAGAGTCCACTGAGACCTCCCCGAATAGTTGCCCCTTTGGATAACTGAAAGACATAACATCTTTCTGAAAGCAAGACAAAGGGAACCCTATTAGTTAAAGCACCCATGAAATCTGGTAAATATATACAATGTGGAGGAGAGGAACATTCTGGGGTTTCTGGACCTCTTTCTCCAAATACTCTGATGGTACAGTCCATGAAAACTTCCTGTTTGAATTCTCTGCCCAGTAAGAGCATCCTTGTATTAGGACATGAACAAGTCCAACTCACTCATTGAGTAAAGGCATGGATGTTCTCCTCTTGCTCTTCTGCACCATATTGGCCTGGTTCCTTAGGGAGATCCGAATGAGAGATGGAGCCAGTCGACATGGCTCCCCATCCACTTGCATGGGGATAGACTTGTATGTTAACAGAGTCACTTCCCGGCACTGATGCAACCTTTCTCCATGACCTCCCACCTGAAGAGCAGCCTGCAGAACAAGAACAAAGAGGAGGAAAGCCATAATGTTACCATCCTGTACCAGCCACTTGAGTTAGCTAACAACTCCCTAATCCTGTTTTACCCAGCACTCTATACCCTCTGCTACAAACTATTCTGTTTGCACTAGACCCACCCTGTTGCAGTAAGTGGTTTGTTCTGTCACAGGGAGATTTACATGCTTGCCATAATACAGTCCAAAAGCAGCAGCTGGACTCTAATTTGTAGGATGCAATGCAAAGAACCCACTATTCTGAATTCATCACCACTAGGAAGTTGCATTTCAGGCCAACCCCACATTTCCCCCCATCTAAATTTGCAGAATGGCTTTCCAGTAAGAGACATGGGTGTACATGATGCATTAAGGCAATGTTCCAATCAAAGCTTTTCAATAAGTCATTGCAATGAGGCATGACCAATGTAATTCCATTCACAGAAAAGACATAAAATGGGACTTAGAATGCTAGAATAAAGTCCTGGAGAGAAGGATCAGTGGGGAGAGGTCAGGTGAAGCAGTCAAACATACATGACAAATTCATGTATCACATGGGTATGAAATTTACCAAGCGGAGGTCGCCTCATCATATGTAGTGTAGATCTATATTTAGAGATATAGATAAACACTTATATGCTTGCACACATCCAAGGTGCATTTCTGTATATTTCTACATCTTGTTTTAAATTATGATTGCTTGTGTTGCAGTAGTGCCTACAGTCTACGACTCAAGGATCAGGGTCCCATCTGTGCGATCTAAATGCTTTTTCAAGCAACAATATTAATAGGGGTTTTCTTTCTTACCAAGGCAATACTGTCCTTGATGTGAATTAGATTAATCTGAAATAATTATTATGACAGTTTATAAAGCAATTCAGCATCAGGAGTAGACAAGCTGAAAAGAGCAAGGAGAAAAACCTTGTTCAATAACTGCAGCTGGAAAGCAACTAAATGCTATATGTTCAATAATTGTCTTGAAGAAACGAAATGAGAGAGCTGTACCATGTACCCTCTGAGACACCCGCCCACTGCCCCAACATTCTGTCCATAAGTTGACTGAAACAAGTCAACAGAAACAGGGCTGCATAGTTTTCATCAAACAACACCTTCTTGACCGACAGCATTCTGTTAACTTAAAGAAAAAAAAATAGCCAGCTTTCCAATCCCATCTCCTCTCTCCTACCTTAGTACATGCAACCTCTTTAAAACCCAAACCAGGAGTAAAGAAGCAGTGGAATAGGCAAAGGGAATAAAAACATATCAGAGACAAAAAGGTAGACAGAGGTTGTTAATGACTCTTGCAGGGCCCTCAAGATTTAGGCAGGCATCTTGGGGCAGAAACACTATATTTTAATTTAAAATGTGAATATTGTCTATCAGATTAAAAAAATCTATATTAATACAACATTAGCATCAAGAATTACAGGAACTGAAGTCAGGACATTCACTGTTTTGTTTCCCACAGGAACCTTAACTGTGCTATTATGAATATAACACCTAGGCTATTGGTTACATGATGATGATCATCATTGTCATATTACTTAACATTTATACAGGGCTTTTCATCCAAAGATCTCAAAGTGTGTCACAAATGTGGGCAAGCATATGATAAAGCATAGTGTGATGCACAAAAATGTCTGCTAAGATACAGAAAAGGTCTATCATTATAGTGACTCTTCAAATCACAAACAAATATAAAACTTTAACTCTGACCTCAGTTTCTTTTAGGTAGAAATAGCTCACCAGGGGCGGCTCCCGGCACCAGCACGCCAAACGCGTGCCTGGGGCAGCAAGCCATGGGGGGGGCGCTCTGCCGGTCGCCACGAGGGCAGCAGGCAGGTTGCCTTCGGCAGCATGCCTGCAGAGGATCCGCTGGTCCCGCAGCTTCAGCAGACCTCCCGCAGGCGTGCCGCCGAATCCGCAGGACTGGGGACCTCCTGCAGGCAAGCCGCCGAAGGCAGCCTGCCTGCCATGCTTGGGGCAGCAAAATACCTAGAGCCACCCCTGTAGCTCACTAAGGCCTGGTCTACACTGGGGGGGGGGTCGAATTAAGGTACGCAACTTCAGCTATGCGAATAGCGTAGCTGAAGTCGAACTACCTTAGTTCGAACTACTTACCCGTCCTCACGGTGCGGGATCAACGTCCGCGGCTCCCCTGTCGACTCCGCCACCGCCGTTCGCAGTGGTGGAGTTCCGGAGTCGAAGGGAGCGCGTTCGGAGTTTGATATATCGCGTCTAGATGAGACGCGATATATCGAACTCCGAGAAGTCGATTGCTACCCGCCAATCCGGGCGGGTAGTATGGACGTACCCTAAGGGACCTGATTCTGAATTGTGGCCTAAATGAGTACATGCAGCTCAGGAGAGGGATGGCAAAGGTGGCTGTGCCTCAACCTCTGTGGCCCTCTGGAGGCAACCCCAAAGACTACTAAGGTGACCAGACAGCAAATGTGAAAAATCGGGACAGGGGGTGGAGGGTAATAGTAGCCTATATAAGAAAAAGACCCCAAAAGCGAGACTGTCCCTATAAAATCGGGACATCTGGTCACCCTAAAGACTACTCTAACTCACTATTACCTGCACTGACTCCCTATGGCAGTGTTTCCCAAACTTGGGACTCCGCTCGTTTAGGGAAAGCCCCCGGCGGGCCGGGCCAGTTTGTTTACCTGCCACATCCACAGGTCCAGCCGATCACAGCTCCCACTGGCCATGGTTCACTGCTCCAGGCCAATGGGAGTTGCTGGAAGCAGTGTGGGCCGACGGAGCAGCGAACTGCAGCCATTGGGAGCCACAATTGGCCGAACCTGCGGATGCAGCAGGTAAACAAACCGGCCCGGCCCGCCAGGGGCTTTCCCTAAACAAGCGGTGTCCCAAGTTGGGGAAACACTGCCCTACGGGATGTTACACTGTAAATACAGTTCAGTGAATTCCAATACATCCTGCCCCTTCCCTCAGTTATAACCTGACATACATTTACACCAAGCACTGTAATAGTGGGGGTAATGAAGAGTTATTCCACTAGACCTACACTACTAGGGAATTCCTCTGATGCTAGGGGTACTCCCAGTCAGTTGCCACTGGCTTTGTGGCACCCATATGATAGCTCCACCAGTATACAAAGACTATAGCAGAAACCCCAATCAGGGGCACAGACATTTAAAGTAGGTCTAGCAGTAAGGCATCTTAGTTTTGCTTATGATGGAGATCAAGTTTATTTCAGTGTGAGGAATGAGATGTCTGCATTGTGGATTGCTGTATGCTGAAACTGAAAAGCACTCCAGCATGGAACTGACGAGCCTGTGAATGCATTTGGGTGCTACGGCGAAAAGGTACAAAGACTGAGGTTGGTCTGGAGGGTAACACCACTGTAACTGGTGATCTTGTGTTTTTAAGGTTTGTACTCGGGAAATGCACTTAGAGTTAACTTTTTTGTGGGGGAACCAAAGAAAAACAATTATAGTGGCTTTACCTGATGCCTTACAAAAATTATTCAACCCTCACAACACCTTTGTTGGGCAGGTCAGAATTATCATTTCCATTTTAGGTTAAGTGACTTGCCCAAGACTACACAGCAAATCAGTGTCAGAAGGGAAGCCGAACTCATATTTCTAGATTGCTGCTCTGTGTTCTGACCAGTAGACAACATCCCTTTCAAAAAGTTTTCTTCCTTTTCCACTAAATCACACAATGTTCTATTATTTCTCAAGTACCATATTATCTTGCTCATGATTTTAAATGGCATAATTGTAATGCATAATTGAAAGGTGATGACACAGGGTTAAGGTTGCTATGGAAATGCTCACTCTGAATTCCATGGCTGGTGCAAATAAAAATGCAATGCTTATTTATGCATCAGCATGATTTTGTGTATTAATGTACTCCACATATATAGTTCTTCTTATGTAAATATTCATTATAACACAGCACAAAATAAATCAGCCTCATTGGCTTTAGGCAAGACTTCTGAAGGCACTATAGACCTTGAGACCAAAGAACAAGTCATCAGAATTTGAGCTAACATATGCAGACTGTACAATTTTTTTAATCACTTATAATATGTGAGCACCCACTAGAAAACACAAATACTTAAAATAAACACTTGCACTACTCAATCAAGAGTGTTTCTCTTATGGTCTATGATCTTCTTAAAATTTCTCTCTCCCCCTCACTCTGATAAAACAGGGAAAACGGGAATTTTCTGAGACTATTTAATGCAGCAATTGAAATTCTTTTAAACTATTCAGATTTGTAGGTGTGACTTTAAGTGGAGAACTTTTGCAATACCAGTGATGGTCAATTCTAGATGGTCAGTTGTAGAGTACAGCAGAAAGGAATGCTCAATTTCAAGATGGAGATACAGCCTTTAAAGGCCAGGAGTCCCAGCATGTAGTGCTCCATATTGCAAATAAGCTGCAGGACAAACCTACACACTGAAGACGAGGAGGGCTACAATATGTGTCTATTTTATGCAAATTAGATATGTCCATTGAGCACCTGGTGATTTGACAACGTGGTACTTCTCAACATTGCAAAGTTGGGACAACCTTTAATTATGTGGATTAGTGCAGATGGTTTTAAAAGAGTAAGTACGTTTCATAAAAAGTTTTAGTGAGAAAAAACCTAAAGATGTTTTTCTTTTCTTTTTTCCTTTTTTTTAAACAACAAAATTACCCCCTACCCCTCAACACACATGATTTCTTACCTTTTTTTTTTCTTTTCTCCCAGTGGAAAAAGTGAAAGTAGGATTTTCCCCATAATTTTGACATGGAATATTTTGAAATTTTCAAAAAAAAAATTGTCAAAATATTTTGTTGGTTTACAAATTTCATCAATTTTTTTTTAAAGTGTAATTTTTCTACACACAAAAATAATGTGTTTCTGGAACCATATTTTCCAACAATGAATTTCTGACTAGCTCTAATGTATATAGAAAATATATAAAAACCATAGTTGTAGTGGGGCTAGTAACAAACAGCACTTATTGTGCGACCACAGACGTTCCCCATAGTACAAACACACATACACATGCACACACATCCCTTCTGTAATACTTTAATCTTCTTTGATTTTTGATTTGGGAGCATTTTGAAGCACCATTAGATATGTTCAAAGCAACCAGTTTTTCAGGGAGTACGTTTTTATAATGAAATAATACTTCTCTTCCTTTGAAAACCATTATTTCTTCATAATTAAAAAAAATTGAGGCAAAAACAATTTTTTTCCATCTTATTGAACCCAGGAAAGCATAGGAGAGAATCTTTTTCTTTTGAAACTTTGTGCATCCTAGTGTTGAACCATGGAAATGAGGTGTCTCATACAAAATTGTACACAGAATAGCCCCAGTGCCCTAAGCAGTGTGAAATCTACTGCATGCAAAAAAAAATACTCAGCTCTGCAAAAATTCTCACCAGAGAGGCCATAGTGAACCCAATGACCTCAATGTAACCATCATCATGGCGCTGAGGTTCAAAGTCTCTGTGGTCGCTGGGGGTACCCCAGGGCATTGTGCCAGCACAATACCTGCAGAAAGAGGTTTAGAAAATGACAGCTTTAGGGAGCATACTAAGAATTTGCCCCACTGGGTCTTACAACAATTAAAAGAAAAGAAAGCATAAGTACTGGCCAGTTCTTTATCTTCTGGGTGAATAGCCATACATCTATTCCAAAAGGTCTTCAAATTCATTCTGGGGCCTCCCAGTGACCATACATACAATTACAGGAGAGATCAGAAGGGGAACCCACTCTCCAACTTTCAAGCTGGTGGGGCCGGCAATATCCCAATTTCTGTTAGGTTCCTGAGTGGAGATGGGAGGCAGCAGAGAGGGGACAGTGCCTTTTGGCAGTAGTGCTCAGGATTCTTCTCTTCCCTCTCCCCCCAGTCCTCCTTCAGATCAGCTATTCAGCTGGATTTTCACCTTTAGCCTCCTGCCAACAAAGGCTGCTTTGTGCCCCTATTAAGAAGGCAGGAGGCTGAAACCGGGCTTGCTTTCTGCAGACCTTAGTTTCCTCCCTCCCTCCTGGCTCAGAAGGTATAGGAGAGCAGAGGGGGATGCAAAAGCTGGGATAGATTGGAGGAGGATCTCCAGGCAGTGGCCTCCTACCTAATGGTTGCTGCTGCTTCTCTCTCCTGCCTACTTTTAGGGATATATGGGAGACCTTGCGGCGCAGGGGGTGGGGAGAACTTTGGAGAGGAAACACCACAAAGAACCTTGCAGAGGGGGCAACACAGGAGGGAGAGGAAGTGAGTACCTTGGAAAGGGAATCTTTGGAGAGGGGACAGGAAAGATGGGGGACTATTGGGCTTTTAAAAGCCCAATCCCACTGTCTGTGACAACCTCTGAGATGTTAGGAAACAGTGTTTCTTCCAAAGCCATTTGGAGCTCTTCTTTTTGGAGGTACTGATCTGATTTTTTTCCTCCTGCTTTGTGTTTCTAAAGAAGCAGAAGACAACTCTGTTCTATCTGCTGACTTCCTTGTTCATGTATTAGGTGCACAACTCTGGAAACTGTGTTTGTTAATTAATTGTTCCTATGAAGCCAGCAGTTTGTTGTGACTGGAGCTTACCTGGGTATATTTAAAAACACTATACATTGGAACTTCAGCTCCTGAATCTTTGGGGTCAGGTCTGTTCCATCACACTGCAAAAACCAAAGCAACAGAACAAAGAGGGGTTTGTAAATGGGGTCTCGGATAGGGTAATAATTGCTGTTACCCCATTTTGTAACAACCTGCCCAAGAACATGGATCGCATTTTAGAAATACCCATCTCTCTCTAACATAGTTGCTGGGCACCATTCACTCTCTGTGAGATAGAGAAGGGTGTGTTACTCAGTGGGAAATTGTCATGTATGTAAATTCCCAAAGGCTTTCTACAAAATGTGTTTCAAATGTCACGGTCAAAACTGAAAGTAACAATCAATGGTCTGGTGTGATTAGGTCTGTGTTTTCTCAGCTCTCCCTCACTCACTCACACACACTCTCCCTCTCCCTCTCCCGCTGTCTCATTGCAGAAAATGGTGCCATGCTGTCCTATACTTACCACAACTTTAACATGTTTGGATAAATCTCTGGAACTTCTCTGCAGGAAGTCTGAAAAGGCTGCCTACCAGACATAGGAAAAGGGAGGGAATTCAAATCAGAATTTTTTTTTATTTGAATGATCTACAGCTCCTTCCTGTCACTTTTCTTCCTTTGCATCCCTCCCCAGATTCTGCCACCACATACCATCCTGAGCTAAACTCTTTTCTTTCCTGCTCCTGTTGACAGAGTTTTAGGCCAAGTTTCTTCTGTTAGCATCCAGTCAACAGTGCATGTTTCAAATTCTCAAAAATCCCTTGAATCAGAGCCAGGGGGCAAGGACACAGAAGGGAAGATTGGTCCACTTGTTTTGCTGCATTAAGGTGCTACACTAAGAAAAGGCACTCCACTTGGGAACATTTACCATGGAATACCATTGTGCACTCAAATCATCATGCAAATTCTTGCTCTGGTTTGTTTGTTTTTAACGCATAAGGCTTCTGGGTGTGACGACAGTGATAGAATCTGACAGCGGAAAGACATGTATGATAGCAAGTATTATCCAGTCAATGACCTCCTTTCCTAATTACACCTTAGAATAAAGCTGAAGCCCCGTCCACATCCCTCCTGGATAAGAAATTGTCATCTGATTTGCATATTCATGTATGAAAATGAGATGCTCCAAATAGCAGCTCTCTGTCCTCCTCCTCTCTTTAGCTCCAAGTCCAGGAATGCTCATCAGGGGCTGAAAGATGTGGTCAACAATTTTTCCTATGCGCTAGCAATTTCCCCAGTAAATTCAGTATCCAAGTGCTGCCCACAGATGGGAATAAATGTGAACACAACAGTGAAGCGCTTGCCAATCTGCAGCAGTGGGTACAGGATATTATCAGTCCTTCCTCCAAATGCTGTAGCACTCTTCTGAACTACTAACTATTAGGGGGAAATAATACTTCAACCCCTTCCAAACAGACATGGAGAGGCATTGCCAGAAGTAGCTGGAAGCAAACTATGTACTTTTAAAGGTGACGGGCAAAAGAAATGGTCATAAGTCTCAGGAGTGAAAGGGAGAGGAAGGGGAATAAATAATAAATAATTTAAATAAATAAACCAAGGCTATTCTGTAAAATCTATTCGTAACTCACCCCAGCATAAAACATTTTATTTCGAAAGCGACTGTTGAATTTCTCTGGATTTGCTTCTGTAAAAGAAGAACAAGGAAGAAAAAGTCGTCATAAGGGAGAAAGTTTGCAAAGCACCCTTGCTGTTCCAAGAAGTTTCATTCCAAGCTTTCCTGGAAGCAGGAAGACAGATTTCCAGCCTTGGTACGCTGCTAGCTTTCAACCCATGAGGGGAAAGGGCAAAGGAAGTCTTTATTTTCAACACTATCTACATCAGCAACCCTAAAAGAGCAATTCCATGTGTACTGTACATGCACCACCCATTGGTAATTAAAAGGTGAAAAATGTCAAATGAATTTTTACTTTGCAAGAATCTATCCTCTATGCTATTTTTTGCTAGTGGATTTCTATTTAGTGCAGCCCCTTCTTGGTGTAAGGTAGAGTGGATGAGGAGAAGGGCAGAGATTTCCCTCAAGAGAATCATGCATCCCCAAAACATGATTCTCTCGAGGGAAATTTACCACACCACCACCTTAGAGAGTCACATTGTCTGTCTCATGATCCCACTGTAAACTTCCAACAGCACAATAACAACTTTTCAGTGACACAAGTACACACTGTACACTGAGTAGATCTCCATTTGGATCATTCGAAATCTCATGAAACATTTGAAACAAAACTGAATGGTTCATAGATTTTCAGGCCAGAAAGGACCATTATGATCATCTAGTCTGATCTCCTCCATAACCCAGGCCATAGAATTCAATCTAGTGATTTCCATACCTAGCCCAACAACTTGTAGTTAAAGTAGAGCCTAATTAGAAAGATATCCAATTTTGATTTAAAGATTCTAAGTGATGGAGAATTTTATCACTTGGTAATCTGTTTCCAATGATTAATTACTCACGGTAAAAACTTCTTGTCTTTTTTTGCCAGCCATTGGATCTTTTATGCTTTTGTCTGATAGACTAAAGAGCCCTCTACTATCAGATATCTTCTCTCTGAATAGCTACTTATAGGAGTGTGATTAAATCACTTCCTAGCCTTCTTTGCGATAAGATAAATAGAATTATTTTAAACTTCCATTGCAAGGCATATCTTCTAGCCCACAAACCATTCTCATAGTTCTTCTCCAATTCCGCTCTAATTTTTTCAGCATCCTTTCTAAAATGTGCATACCAGAACTTGAAATAGGATTCCAGCAGTGGTCTCACCAATTCCATATACATAGGTAATATCATTTCCCCTACTCATGCATGATGATTCCCTGTTAATCCATGCAAGTATCATGATAGCCCTTTTGACCACATCATCACACTGGGACCTCATATTCACTTGGTCACCTATAAAGACCTCCTAAGTCCTTTTATGAATCACTGCTTTCCAGAATACAGACTTCTATATTGTAGTGTGACCTACATTTTCTATCCGTTGATGTATGACCTGCAGTTGCCTGTATTAAAAAAACACGTTTGATTGCACTCAGCCTGCCAAATGATCCTGTTTGCTTTGCTGTGGGTAAATGTCAAATGCTGGACTCTACCATATCAATACATTCCGGGCCACATGTTCAGTAATTGCTTGTTTTGTTGTACCTGCAAATCGCATCTCTATTTACATGCACAAGTGGTGGTTCTGCCTACAAAGGGTTACAGTGTCCCCAGCAGCTGCTGAATGGGATACCTGCAGAGCAAGGGCTTCCCCTTCTGAATGGCCACATTAAAATTGCCTGAATTGCAGCTCTGGGTATAGGCAGGGGCTGCATGCCCTGGACTCCCACAGTGATGTTGCACTCTATATGATTTTAGGAAAATATGCTAATGAATGTGTATATAATGTAACTAAAATATGCTCCATGCAAAAGGTCTCTTGTAAGGTATCATTACAAAGCTTATAATCTACTGAGTGTGGTCATCCTATTTGTATAAATGTATCACTCTTGTAACTGAAACTAGAAATATGAAATATAACTCAGAGGGCTTATTATAATTATGCAAAATGTGGGCCATTAATGGCGGTTTGGAATCTTGATGGCTCCCATCAACCAGGACAATTGACTGTGGATGGCTCTGTTTGCTTGCAGGCCCCTTCCTTTGAATCAGGCTGGGAGGAACAAAGTCTTGGGGTCTCACAGGACATGTCACCTGGTACTGAAATCCATCTTAAACCCGGTGCTTTTCCATTTAGAAGTGGGGTTGGGGACCCAGAGAGACAAAAGATTCCCAACTTATGCCAAAGCCACATAAGAGAGTGGAACAGAACAAAGTGGGCTACAATCATGAGAAATCCCCTAGCTACCACCTGAGCTGGAACAAGGACTGTACCAGGGGAAAGGATTGTGCCCAGATTAGAAAGGCATCCAGTCTGTGATAGAAGCTTATTGAAACATCTCCATCTCTGAGGGTGAGATTTTATCTGTATTCAGTTTTCTTACTGTATTAGGTTTACACTTGCGTGTTTTATTTTATTTTACTTGGTAATTCACTTTGTTCTGTCTATTACTACTTGGAACCACTTAAATCCTACTTTCTGTATTTAATAAAATCACTTTTTACTTATTAATTAACCCAGAGTATGGATTAATACCGGGGGGGGGGCAAACAGCTGTGCATCTCTCTCTATCAGTGTTATAGAGGGCAAACAATTTATGAGTTTACCCTGTATAAGCTTTATACAGGGTAAAACGGATTTATTTGGTGTTTGGACCCCATTGGGAGTTGGGCATCTGAGTGTTAAAGACAGGACCACTTCTTAAACTGCTTTCAATTAAGCCTACAGCTGTTAGGGGACGTGGTTCAGACCTGGGTCTGGGTTTGCAGCAGGTTAGCGGGTCTGGCTCAAACCAGGCAGGGCACTGAAATCCCAAGCTGCCAGGGCAGGAAAGCAGGGGCAGAAGTAGTCTTGGCACATCAGTTGGCAGCCCCAAGGGGGTTTCTGTGATCCAACCCATCACACCCACTTCTCAAGAAACTGAGTGGGGAGGAGTGAAGCGCTCTGTCTCAATTACACCCCAAGCGTCAGCCACCAGATGTGGCCAGAAACGGGGGTAGGGATTAGGAAATAAGTGGCGCATCTAAAAGGGGTGAAGTAACTGACTTCCTCCTAGAGCAAGAGTGGAATAGGGGAGGAATTGTGACTCGGAAGCAGAGTTTCCTTCCCAGAGCGCTTCCCGGAACAGCATAGCTACATGCTGCCCCATATTCAGGACCAAGCCTAACAGTTCAGTCTCCCCTCAAACAAGTAACTGGTCACATAACCACTGAGGTCACCACTGAAAAGGCAACGTTCATTAAAAGTAACATTTGAGATTCTTACTACCTAGTCTACCTAAAGGGAAATACCCAACTACCTTAGAGGGCAGTTACATTTCCACACTGTGAAATGCCTGAGTGGACTGGGAAAGTTCAAGTCAGTATCTTTATTTATTGTATATGCTTCATGATATTTTATATCATTAACAATAGCTCTGAATGCAGGAATGCGCATGCACATTCCATTTATTGGACCAAATTCTGCTTTAACGAAACTAGTGTAAACCCAGAGTAATTCCACTGATTTCAATGGAGTTACTCTGGATTTATACCAGTTGTAAATGAGATCAAAGTCTGATCCATCCTGATTATTTCCATAAATAACACGACAGAGGAAATTAAATGAAAACAAATACACACAAGACAACAATGACACCAAAATGTAAGCTTTAAGCTTCTCTCCCCCTATACACGCAGGACTCATTTGTAAGTTTTTGTGTTCGAGAAAGAGAGAAAATAACTGTGCCAGCTAGAATGGGAACAGCAGATGTAGGTGCTTTGCAAGCTTCCCCATCCACACATACCCACACACAGATTGCTCTGAGTATTTTCTCTCTCTCATCTAAATTTTTAAAACACTGGCATGTCTGGAATAACATTCATTCTTTATATAACTCTACAACTTAATAATTAAGCAATGCTTCCACTAAGCGAGAGGGTAGCCATGAAACTCATCTATACTGTATTGCAACCACATTAGGAATGCACACGGGGGTGCATTCATAAAGAAATGCATAGTGCTGTCATCATTTCATTCCCGTGCCCTTCTGTGGCCCTTCATTATTATTCCTGAAGCTTACAGCAGTCTTAAACATTATAAAATATGCATTAGCTCATTCCATCAGGCATTCAGCTCTTTATTTAGCCTGGCGTGAGGGTGTTATCTTTTTACTTTTTTAATGGCATTGTTATAGTATAAGAATGAGAACAAGTGAGGCTTCAGTTCAGAACTCACACAGCTAAATCAACAACATGCTGACCAAGGAAAACTGAACAGGAGCTCTGGTAATATAAATATGCTTACCTAACACATGCACACAATGTACTGCCTGTCAAGCCAAAACTCAGCTGTTTAGGCATATTTGGAATTCTGTGAGAGTTTCTGTCAGAACACAATCTTCATCAGTATGAAGAGAGCCCACGCTAGGACTCCTGGGGGATTTTTATGGATTATTATGAAGGCCTGTTTATTTCCTTACGAACATAGTGGATCTAGAGTTCAGTATACTATACCATAGTCTTCCATAATAAGTCTCTCTCTAGTTCTTCCGTAAACATGACTTTACTACTGCTGCCATCTACAATCCACAATTTCACATCCCTATCACTCCCCATCCCAAATCCTCCCCCACTGTTGGAAAAATTTGCACCCAATGTAAATTCTCTTTTTCTCTCTGCTGTTTCCTTATTTTTGTCCACATGTCCTCATTCTGGATCAACATAAGCCTTTTATAGTATCTACAGCTCTCTTTAACATTTCCTTTTGAAGCTTCAAAACATCAAATCTCTCCCCTCTTAGTCTCTTTTCCTCCCATGAATCTCAGCTTTTCCAACCAATTTCATCAATCTTGTTATATCACCAAAACCTTTTCTATTTCTTCAATATCCTTTCTTCAGTGTGATGCACAAAACTGGACACATTTGTCCAAATGTGGCATAATAAGTCCTTCAGAAACTAGTGCTAGAATCATTCTTCCCACTTTCTTGTCTGGGACAGGAGTTCATATGTTTCAGCATTCTCTTTAGATCTGGGAAACAAGTTGTCATAGCCAACCCTAGCTAAAATTCAGAAGCCATTTGTCCATTCCTATGATTCCCCAACTAAGGGAAATAAGAGTTCCTCTCACCTCGGGATTCATGGAATTCCAGTGTGACATGTGCATCAAATCCAAGGCTGAAGTAATTATTGAAGACACTGAGTGGAAGCTGCAATCAAAGACCAGAAAGAAAACATGTGAAACTGTTTTGGGTACAGTATGCAAGAAAAGATGACCAAACATTTCATGCCATCCCTCAAATTAACAGCTTCTTGGAAAGCTATAGAAGGAGAGAAGAGAAAGCTGTGGGAAATTTTATATGCAGAGTTGCTATGAAGGCTGGAAACAACTTGCTGAAGATAATCAAATGCAAAAATGAAAGAACACAAACACATCTGCAGTGCTTTATGGTCACATAAGTGACTCTGTAAACATGACATCATGGGGTTCGCTATTTATCCTCTCTCAGCAATCTTCTACTTAACATGTCAAAACAAAGATTCTCCTAATTGCTGGCACTACAAGCTCAGCATGGCATCTGAAAAATCAAGCTGTGTTCTTTCTGCTTCATACATCAGCAGCAGCAATACAGATCCTGGATTCAGAACTCGGCTGGTAATTCTGTTGATGATGCATGAGGCAGACTAGAGCACATCTGGCCCTTTCACTGCTATATTGGCTCTATTAGGCTGATAAAAAGGAAAGCAAGAGTTCAGTAAATTATAACTCAGAAAGGTTAGAGGGCTCTATGTGCAGGAACAAGGAGTCATTTTCACAGAATCCCTTTTCTCACTATTGCCTCACTTTAAAATAATTGCTGATTAAACAGGAGAGAACAAAAATACAGCTCCTCCCATGACAAATATTCCAAAATATTTGAAAACCTTCCAACTCACAGACCAAATGGGGGAGGGTCAGTGATGTAACGGGACCACACAGAGGGAAGGGGGTGGCAACCTCAAAAGACACAGGCTAGCAACCCATACACAACACCTTGCTTAGAGAACAGATACACAACTGGTATCCACTAGCAGCAGCCCAAAGAATATACATATGCTTTGCGGTTTTTCAATCAATTGAGGACTGGATCATGGGACTAGCCTTTATCACCACAGCTAACAAGACCAGGGGAAGTAGTAATAATCTAACAAATGAGATGCCGCAGATTTTCGCCCTTTGACCCAGGGAACAAGGAGTTTGTTTAAGCGCTCAGATATCGAGCATTATGAGGGACAACAAATGGGCAGCATGCTGTAACTGTGATCTACTTTTGAACGTGGTGACATCTTGAACCTTGCTGTAGGAGGAGACGAGAGTGGAAAATGTTTTCCTGAGTCCCAGAAACCCCAGCTTGTTTTCCTGAGTCCCAGAAACCCCAGCTGGCTCTCTCTGCTGGAAAACAGGCAGCTCTAACCTTACGTGCCCCGTCCTCAATTTCTTCCTGCGGCAAATCGGGGTTTCGTTCCACCTGGAGGTTCCAGCGGTCCAGCTGGACAATAGTCCCATCTTCTACGTGACAGAGAATCTTCGAGACAGGCTCATCTGTGTAACCCTGGAAGCAGAATGAGCACCACCAAAGACTCACTAATGGACTTCTAGAACACCATCACGTCACACGTTAATTACCTCACTGAGACACCAGTGACCATGCCAGGCCAGATCTGCATGAAGGAAGTTTGCATGAAATCCAGACTAAGTCTGCCCAACAGGTTCATAAATTTAGACTGTGGATGAACCAGGAACAAGAAGTTTGGCAAATAACTGTTGAGATTTACAATCTCTGACCAGCACAGTAAGGCCAATGGTATATGGAGGTGACTTAACAGATTTTACTAAGAGTGCCATGCCCTTTTCTGCAGTCCACAGGTCCTACTGACCACAGGTGGCAAGATTCTGTACACACATGCATTAAAATCTCTGCCCCAAATTGTTCATAAGATCTTGCCTTGTTTCATCACAAACCTGAAACACAGTATGGGTTGGTGAACCTTTGGGCAGATACAATCTGAGTTTCGCATAAACCTTTTCATAGATGTCAGGGCAGGTTGGATGGTTGCAACCACAAACCATGCCAAAACTTGTTTGTTTCAGATGAGCTGAGATTTCACTTTTCAGGCTTGCATAAACCCAAAAATCAAAGCAAAACTCAGAGGGTGCAAATCCATAAGAACCAAAAAACAAGCAAAAGTAGCATTCAAGAAACCACATGCAGCTGCTGAAATTCACACAGTTCATTTGCAGGATCTGGACCAAAGCAGGCACAAGTTATCAGAGCAGCTGAGGTGCCCTGAATTTTACTTCATTGTGTGGGCTAGAAAGATGTATTAGAATTTAATTTTGCTGTCAGCTTTGAACAGACTCTGGATCCCACCATGGAACAGGGAAGAACTTCAATTGTATTTGTCTACATCTGCAATAATTCTAAGTGCATCACAAGAATGGAAACAGGCACAAAAATCAATTTAAATCTGGAATGGATTTTGGATACATCCCTGCCTTCACTCCACTGCTGTAGCTAGCGGAAACCCCACTCTATAACAACTATCAATTAGAATGAATAGCAGGTAAGTCCCCAAGAAGAGGGTACTGGAGTCAGTACTTACCCCTCCCCAGTTGAGGGTGCGAGCAAGGTCATTCCCAGTGCCAAGGGGAAGGACGGCAACAGGAGGCTGGGGGCTGAGCTGTAACTCATCCAGGATGGAGAGGATCCAGCCCACCTGCAAACAGAGAACAGGAAAGGGAAAGAAATCAAATTAGGTGAATTTAAATAGTGAAAGAGAGAGAAACAGACAAACAGAGTTTATCCTCATCACACAAATGGTCAAGTGATATTAGTGGGAGATGCAGAAATGAGCATGCTGAAAACCAACCATTTAGCCTCCCTGCCTCAGCTTCCTCTTCTGCAAAATAGGGATAACGGTATTTATTAGCCTGCCTCACAGGAGTGTTACAAGGAGCAACTGGATGTCGAGTTGTATATAAATCCTGATTATTAAAAATAACGAAATGGCATTATTTATTGTTCTATTGATTTAACAACAATCACTTCCACCCTCTCCCTGAGCAGGAAACAAAAGCACCTACAATTATGGACTTGTATTCATACCTGACTGAACATTGCTTTGAAGGTTTTTTATTGAAATTCTTGTCATAAAACAAAAGACCTCCTGGATTATCTTCTACAGAAGATAAAGCAAAACTAGACAGCATTTTAAAAAACTGAATAAAAAAATTAAGTTGAAAATTACTAAGAACAAACATCTGAAACTCATCCTAATTATTTTTTCACAGTAACAGCATTGAAAGCAAAGGTTAAAGGGCACTTTACCGCTGGAGATGCCATCCTTTAAATGAGGCACAAAACCAAGGTCCTGATTATTTGTGGTTATCAAAGATCCCAAGGTACTTTTTCCAAGAGTGGAAATGTTAGCTTTGCTATCCGGGCCAAATTCCTACGTGAGCTCCAGTAGCTAAAGAATTCTGGTTTACTACTGAGTAGTGTTGCTTTGTGCTCTTAAATGGCTTTCATGTTCTACCAATAGCTGTGGATTAGTGGTATGTGGTGGTGGAAGTGACTCTTATAGGTATAGAATTTTTAAAGGACTTTCTGCATTTCCTTGAGCTGAGAAGAGCTATTTAACTATATTAGAATAATGTAGAATTTACACTTTAAAATGGTAGTGTGGGAAGCACAGTCATTGAAGGACAGAGTTTTTAAGGTTTTTAGGCACCTAGTGGGATTTTCAAAAGGGGCTAGGAGCCTAACTCTCACACCTTTAAAAATCTGGCCCCTGGTACTTAGAATAGGTGATGGAGTCAGGAAACCCTAAGGTGAAATCCTGGGCCCCTTGAAGCCAATTGGACCACCACTCTGCCATTGGACCACCACTCTGTCATTGACTTGCAATCTAAAATTGGGCGGGTCACTTCATCTGTGATACTACTATTAAATCACCTTTGTAAAACTGCTTTGAAATGATACATAAATTGATTCTATTTGAGTGGTAAGCCTTATTATTTAGTTTGACCCAGTGTCTAAATATCCAACAGCAATCTTGGGGTTAGGGGTGACAAGGCCTACCTTCTTTTGTGAACTGTGTGATGGTGAAAGGAGCGGAGATTGATAGCCCTGGAGGCTACAGCCTTCCATGTATCCCCAGGAAAAGGAGAGCAAGCAATGAAACTGGAAAAGCTTCCACTTTCTGTTTCATGTCAGCAAGGCAAAGTGATATCTGGTCTCACTGAATATTCACTAAGCCCATCTGAGCAAGATTTTTCATTGGCTTTTGGGACAATGAGATATTAATTTGTTTCAAATTTAACAGCAGCAAAGAGAACAGTCTAGAGTTGTTCACACTAATGAGAAGGTGCTGCCCCCTATTGCTCAGACTGTGAAGTCAAGAGAAAACAAGAGTTGTTAAGAACCAATCGAGCTGCACTAATTTTTATATTAAAATTCTGTGGACCTAGACTATCTCACATTATAGTTTCAGCTCCCTTGGATGGTAGACTGCATACATTTGACAAATACATTGGAAGGTTATCTATTTTCACTATGTCCTCCGCTGAAACAGTGTCCTGTAGGTTCTGGAGGAAACAATCCCTAGTGAATCACAGAAGATGTCCCTTTGCTGGACCCTAGCTGGTTCACTCTTACTTTCTCTCTGACAGTGAAGGCACCCTTCCATTCATATTAATATTCACTAAGGCTGGGATTTTTACATGGGCCTAAGGAGATTAGATACCCAGCTTCCCCTGAAACTCAATGGGAGTTGGGGGGGCCTCATTTCTTTGAATATCCCCGCTTATGTCCATTATAAGCCGTTCCAACAGATTTAACCCTCAATGATATGATTTCTCAGCTTGGGTGGCAGAGTTCTGTCATCAGGGTAGCCCCTACACCTTATATACCACCCTGGTGGAAATGCACCTGATCACATTTAGCTATCTCAGAAGGGACAGTGCGATGTCATACACACTGGAGTATGACAAAATCACAGGCAATATTGAGAAAAGTTGATTATGAAGAAGACGACTTCTATATTGGCTCAGAAATAGGCTACATCTACACTAGGAAGTAGGGGTGTGATTCTCCTCCTCATGTACATATGCTCCCACAAGCACTCAGTGAGCTAGCATTGTAGCCACGGTAGCATGGGGAGCAGCAGCAGAAACATGGTTGAACCATGACAAACACATAGCCACCGATTTCAGAGGGGTTTGTACTTGGCACGGCTTGGCCATGTCTCCACTGCAGCTGCCTGTGCTAACTCAGCTACAATGCTACTTATACTTATGCTAACTCAATGAGAGCTAGCAGGAGTATGCGTGTATGAGCAGAAGAATCGCAACCATATCTAATACTCAGCACCTATATATCTTAGATATTTATATGGTCCTTGTCAGTGTAGAATCTGAGCACCACACAATCTCTAATTTAGAGATCCTCATCAGACCCCTGTACTATCCCTATGTTACAGATGGGGAATTGAGGCACAGAGGGACTAAATGACTTGCCCGAAGTCACACGGTAAGTCTGTGGCAGAGCAGGAAATTGAACCCAGGTCTCCCAACTCCCAGGGTAGCACCCTAACCACCGAACCATCCTTCCTTTCATGCACAGATATCAAAATATTTTACAAAGGAATTGGGAGAGGAACACACAACTTGCCTATAGTCACAAAGGGAGACAATGGCAGACATGGAATAGAAAGTGGATCTTCTGACGCCTCGTCACATACCATGGGCATAGTTGGATGGGACAGAGGATACTGCCCCCTCAACTGCAAGTCTCGGACAAGCATGGAGTTTGCCCTCACTCTCACACACATGTGGCCCTGTTGGCCTGACTGGAACTGCCCCCCCACAAATACAGAAGTCAAACTATGCCTACACCACATACCCCCTTCCCACTGGATCATCAGTTTTTGGATATCAGCAACAGTCAGAATGGTGATACAGCAGAGGAAAAGACCAGTACAATTGAATATTGTTCAGTTGTAAAAGCTGCTTAAGGGTGAAGGAAGCTTTTTTAGGCATAGTATCACGTACATA
Organism: Mauremys mutica; assembly: GCF_020497125.1. Classification (NCBI taxonomy): domain Eukaryota; kingdom Metazoa; phylum Chordata; order Testudines; family Geoemydidae; genus Mauremys; species Mauremys mutica. The sequence goes on along the minus strand of NC_059072.1, from coordinate 105,733,266 downwards.
TTTTATTCATAATAAGAATGTAATCCACAAATATTATAACAGATAGCACCTTACCCACCAGATATTCTTAACCAGGGTGGCAAGGGAAACTTTGCAATATATTTTATCATGTTGAAAAGTCTCTTAATTATTAATGTTCCCTTCAAGCAGATACTGGACTGAGGTCTCCCTTGCAGGGGCTTTTTTGTCCAACTCTGTCCTTTCTGAGTTAATGGAGACAATCATCGAGTTTGACATGAAATGCACAGAAGACCTACCGTTCCATCCCCACCGCAGGCCAGGATTCGCAGATTTGGCACTTTTCTGTACAGTTCGAGTCTGGCAGGGGAAATGAAGGGGGAAGGGGAGAGTCGTAAGGAAGAACATAGGATGGAAGTGAGCAATTAGAAATACAGTGACTGCAATAAGGGCTGCTTCACTCGTAGACAGTAAACAAAACAATGGAGGCAGTTGTACATACCAATGAAAAAAAATATTACTTAGTTTTATCACTAAATACATTTACTTCACGGTGACGTGTTCAGTACCAGACATAGGCGGTGGCATGGAAAGAAAAAGTGCCCCTACAACAAAAATGCTCCATGTTTGGAACAACTACCAGCGACTGCTCAAGAAAAGTTTATACCTGGAACAGTAGGGATGCTGTAGTTCGGTGGCTTTCAACCTATTTTCATTTGTGAACCCCTAAAAAAATTTCAAATGCAGGTGCGGACCCCATTGGAAATCTCAGACATAGTCTGCGGACTTGAAAACCACGGGTTGAAAACCGCTGCTGTAGATGAAGAATGAAGTGCCCCAGCAACGTGGCGTGGATGAAGCTTGAATCGTGTCTGCTTCAAATAGTTTTGGTTCAACCCGTGCTGATAGTAACTCACTTTCACCAAAAAATTCACTCCAGTATCTGATATTAGTAACACAGATCTCGGTACACTGTAGAAGGGACTGCAGGAGATTATTAGTTCTCCTGGAGCACCCTCTAGTGGTACTAAAAAGGCTACAGAGCAAAGGAGTTCTATGAAAGCTTTTCCATAAGGTAAAACTTCACCCCTTCAGAGCTTCATGCTTCATAATTCATTTCTCATAGATTTCACGTTTGTTCCATGTGCTTTGAAACGAAACAGCTTATTTTTCTCAAAGCAATAATGTCTTTTGACTGGTATGACCATAGTAAATAGTATACTACCAAGGGTTAAGCGATATATTTAGGCCTCTTTTCCGAACTGATAGCTCAATTCAGCAGTAATTCTCCATACAGAGTCATGGAACTTGGTTTTGTGGAAGAAAATTAAATCCTATTGCTGCAGGTATGACTATGAAAAATGAAAAGCCGACCAGGAAGCAAGCCTGGGCTCTTCCTTCCATGGCTCAGCAGGCCTTATTCAATAGGATTAATTTTGGTTTTGAAATCTTCATTCAAGCTGAAAGGAGACTCTCTCACTTCAGCTCAGAAGCTGGGAAACTCCTGATTTTCTCCTTGTATAAAGCAAACAAACTTGAAATTAAAAAACAGACTGTAGGTTGAAAATGCAAACACTCACTTTCAGGCCTACTGAGAGTCCTGGCGAAAGTAGTATGGCTAAAGTAGGATAGCCCTTGCATTTGGGGCATTTCTCCTGCCAGCTCCCCTGACTCCCACTATATTTCCTCTAGACTGTTAATCTCCCTTTTGCTTCTGAAACAGATGACTATATTGTGGAGGCACACACTGATCAGATGGGTGATTTTCTGCTGTGTTTAACACAAGTGCCCTCCTACTCAGCATACTGGTGGGTTCCAGTCACAGAAGGGAGCACCAATTATTAAACTGACAGGGAGAGCAGTCTGCTAGAAATCTGAAGGTGTGCAGCAAATTTCATATCCCCAGCAGGGTTGGAGGGAGCTGAGGAAATGGAGAACAATTACAGGTTTGGTGGGAACAAGATAGAACAGAGAGAGAAAGTAAAACTGGAGAAACAAAATCCGAATTTCCTCCCAGTGTTGTACAACCTCCTCAACTTGAGAGTGAAACTTGACAACTATGAATTTAGAAGGGTTTCAGCCATCACCATGGTGTTGTCTAAACTACAGAAATTTACCTTAATAAGTATTTGCTCCCCAAACAATTGTAACACACCTCACATACATATGCAAAAGTGCTCCAAACAGAGTTGCCACCCATCTGGATTTTACCCAGAGAGTCCAGTTTTTGGTTCTCTCTGTCTGGGTGCCATTTAAGGTTCCCAGGTGTCTGGTTTTTAACCAAAAGTCCAGTTACTGCAGGGCTAGAAGAGGTGCAGGGTCACTAACCTGTGGCAGCCCTGCTCAGCCAGGGCCACCTCCTACCTTGAGACAATCCAGCGAACGACGGGGAAAGGGGAGAGGAGCTAGTGATGGGGCTGGGGCTTTGGGGGGGAAGAGGCAGAGCAGGGGTGGAGCCTCAGGGGTTCAGTTACCAGCAATTAGAAAGATGGCAACCCTAGCTCCAAAGAGTTTATAGTATGGCTAAATACCACATAGCTTATGCTTCATCAGGGAATACCGGCTGAGCTGAACTATTTTAGTATTAATTGTTTTAAGAACAATGTAGATATAGACAAGCTGAAACTAGTCTTCACATTACCATCCCACAGTGCACTGATGGCCTTTCAAAGTCTCCCGGAATGCAGTGTTGTTGGGAGCTGTGCCAGCAACTCTGGGATAGGTAATCAGAGAGCTTTGCAACTGATATGGTTTAGGACAGTGCTAGTGTGGGTGTGGTGCTACCCTGCAAGGTTTCAAAGCACAGTTTAGCAGGGCCAGTGAGGATGCATTAAACCATTTGTGCTTAAACCTGTGTGATGTAAGTTCCATTAGTTCCATTGCCAGTGTTTCATTTCTGTAGCACAGATAAGGCCAACAACAGTTCAGCGTGTTTCTTCACCATCGGATGTTCAATATGAGATACCAATAATTTAGTCAAACAGCAATGGTGATAAAGAATTGCTGTACTGAAATGATACTGGGATGGCAGAAGACCACGGTGAAATGCAATCCTGATGAAAGACCACACAACTGAATAATGTGGATCCAGGTATGAGGGACCCTGGAGTATAAATTGAGGGGCTGGTTCTCATTTATACTCAAGCCCTTTTACAGTGCTCTGACCAACTGAACTTACACCCACTTAAGGCCTCATTACATTGCCAGAGTGGTATGAAGGAGTCCTGGTGCACATGAGAATCAGGCCCTGAAGTTTTGGATGTATGGACAATAAAAACTTTCTGACCCCTCTCACATGGGTAGGTATTTGAGTTTACTTTGTGGGATTTGTATCTGTTTTATGTTCTGCATGATCTTAAGGAATGGTTTACAAATAAATAATTAAGCAAATTAAATGACTCTTTTTCAGGCAGGGCTGCCGATAGTGGGTTCAGGCCCCGTGGAAAAAAATTTTCGGGCCCCTCAGCAAGGGTGGACCAGCTAAACAGGGCCGACGAAGCCAGGGAAGCCGGGCCCCGGGCCTCCTTCCAGACCGCCGGGCCCCAGTAATTTGTATTGGCTTCCCTCCCCTCTCATTGGCCCTGTTTTCAGGTAACAGAGAGACAGACAATCATTTCTAGCCTCCCTCCCCAGTGAAAGGGAAGAACTGAACTCCCTTGTCAGCCAGCCCCTATAAAAGGGAAGGGCTGCTTACCTGCCATGGGGAACACTATGAGATAAGCTTTGCCAGCACTGTGCCTGTGGCCCAGGGAAATGAATTACTACTTGGGCAGAGATAGTTACACACAGTTGCCACATCTGGAGAGTCACACCTGACCCACTGTCATGGATAACCATTAGAAAAAGGTCAGCCAGCATGTGGCTGATGACTTGGGTACCCAGCAGAGATTTAGGCATGGTGCTTTGTTCAATTAGGCTGCCCCTGTGACTATGGGAGTCTGACCACCCATCCTGTGTAATAAGGAAGGTCCTTGATTGGGTGGGGTGCTGAATGCATATAATAAGAAACTCTTTAAAAGCTTTTGATCAGATAAAAAATGTTTTAGAGCAGTAATCATACAACATATCAAACAGTGTGATACAATGTATCATTTTGTATCATAACTAAAATGTGGTATCCTTTAATGGAAACTTTTGTCCTGTACTTTTCATATATCTTTGTCCTGTACTGCCTGAAAAATAGCAGGTCACCTCATTCTTCATCTACCCCTTTACCATAGGAAGTGCCATCTCTTACTAGATCATTTCCAGACTTTGTGTTTTATTTCATTATTTGACAGGGCTCTTTCAGAAAATCATAGAATCATAGAATTCAAGATCAGAAGGGAACATTATGATCATCTAGTCTGACCTCCTGCAAGATGCAGGCCACATAAGCCGATCCACCCACTCCTTAAGCAAGCGACCCCTGCCCCATGCTTCGGAGGAAGGCGAAAAACCTCCAGGGCCACTGCCAATCTACCCTGGAGGAAAATTCCTTCCTGACCCCAAATATGGAGGTCAGCTGAACCCCGAGCATGCGGGCAAGACTCTCCAGCCATACCCTCTGGAAAAAGGCTAACAATATCTTATCATTGACCCATTGTACTAATTACCAGTGTGGCACTTAATTGACCTATTGACTAAGCCTGTTATCCTATCATACCATCTCCTCCATAAACTTATCTAGCTTAATCTTAAAGTCATGGAGGTCCTTCGCCCCCACTGTTTCCTTTGGTAGGCTGTTCCAGAATTGCACTCCTCTGATGGTTAGAAACCTTTGTCTAATTTCAAGCCTAAATTTCCTGACTGACAATTTATATCCGTTTGTCCTCGTGTCCACATTAGCACTGAGCTGAAATAATTCCTCTCCTTCCCTGGTATTTATCCCTCTGATATATTTAAAGAGTGCAATCATATCTCTTCTTATCCTTCTTTTGGTTAAGGAAAACAAACCGAGCTCCTCAAGTCTCCTTTCATACGACAGGCTTTCCATTCCTCGGATCATTCTAGTGGCCCTTCTTTGTACCCGTTCCAGTTTGAATTCATCCTTCTTAAACATGGGAGACCAAAACTGCACACAATACTCCAAATGAGGTCTTACCAATGCCTTATATAACGGGACTAGCACCTCCTTATCCCTACTAGAAATACCTTGTCTAATGCATCCCAAGACCGCAATAGCTTTTTTAACGGCCACATCACATTGCCTACTCATAGTCATTCTACGATCAACCAGGACTCCTAGGTCCTTCTCCTCCTCCGTTACTTCCAACTGGTGCGTCCCCAGCTTATAACTAAAGTTCTTGTTAGTCATCCCTAAATGCATAACCTTACACTTCTCACTATTGAATTTCATCCTGTTACTAATACTCCAGTTTACAAGGTCATCCAAATCTCCCTGGAGGATATCCCGATCCTTTTCCGAATTGGCAATACCTCCCAACTTGGTGTCATCCGCAAACTTTATCAGCCCACTCCTACTCTTGGTTCCCAGGTCAGCGATAAATAGATTAAATAAAATCGGACCCAAAACCGAACCTTGAGGAACTCCACTGGTAACCCCCCTCCAACCCAACAGTTCCCCCTTCAATACGACCCTCTGCAGTCTCCCCTTTAACCAGCTCCTCATCCACCTCTGGATTTTCATTTCAATCCCAATCTTTTCCAATTTAACCAGTAATTCCTCATGCGGTACCGTATCAAACACCTTACTGAAATCAAGATATATTAGATCCACTGCATTTCCCTTGTCTAAAAAATCTGTTACTTTCTCAAAGGAGGAGATCAGGTTGGTTTGGCACGATCTACCTTTCGTAAATCCATGCTGTAATTTGTCCCAGTTGCCATCGGCCTCATGCTCCGTAACCACTCTCTCCTTTAAAATTTTTTCCATGACTTTGCATACTACAGATGTTAAACAAACAGGCCTGTAGTTACCCGGGTCACTTTTTTTCCCCTTCTTGAATATAGGAACTATATTAGCTAATCTCCAGTCAAACGGTACAACCCCCGAGTTTAGAGATTTATTAAAAATCATCGCTAACGGGCTTGCAATTTCACTCGCCAATTCCCTTAATATTCTAGGATGAAGATTATCCGGGCCCCCCGATTTACTTCCGTTTAGCTGTTCAAGTTTGGCTTCTACCTCAGATATCGTAATGTCTACCCCTATATCTTCATTCCCATCAGTCCCTCTATCACTATTCCAAATCACCTTACAACAGGGACACCCACAATTTGCCCAATTGAGGTGACCACTTGCCAGGACACAAAAGTTCACACCTAAATATCATACAATGCAACAGATTACACACTCCCACTTTTATTAGAGTGGTGCAATTCATGGAGGTTACAGGCTTCAGCATACAATGCTCCCTCTTGATTAAAGTGAACTCCACTCCACTGCATGGAGGTTACTCAGCATCAAGATGAAGCATTGCAAGCTGGGCCATGGAGTCTCCACACATCTATATAAAGGAGGCAATGGCAAAAAAACTTAAATTAACACAGAGTTAAGGATGCTTGGTGGTATATTGTCCCATTTCAGAATAGTGAGTTGACAAATTAGCCTGTAGTTAGCAATCCCTATGTCACTTCGGGAACCTCTTGATCCAAGAATTGCCCAAGAATCCACATTAGCAACCCTGGCAATGCACATATTTCTTTCCCTTCAGCAGTCAAGGTACCTGCATTGTCAGGCGTATGAAAATCTATAGAGGTCTATAAAATCTTGACTGGTGTGGAATAAATGAATACGGAAATGTTATTTGCTCCTTCACTTAACACAAGAACTAGGGATCACCCAATGAAATTAATAGGCAGCAGGTTTAAAACAAACAAAAGGAAATATTTCTTCACACAACACACAGTCAGTCTGTGGAAACCCATTGCCAAGGGTTGTTGTAAAGTTAAAAACTATAAGAGGTTTCTAAAAAGACCTAGATATGTTCATGGAGGATAGATCCATCAATGGCTATTAGCCAGGGTGGTCAGGGATGCAACCCCATGCTCTGAGTGTCCCTTGCCCCAGTTTGCCAGAAGCTGGGAATGGGCGACAGGTGATGGATCACTTGATGATTACCTGTTCTGTTCATTCCCTCTGAAGCATCTGGCATTGGCCACTGTCGAAAGACAGGATACTGGGCCAGATAGACCATTGGTCTGACCCAGGATGGCCATTCTTATGTTCAGTTCCAAACCTCTACCCTGTGTGTCTTTAGAAACATTACATTAATCTGCCTCAAGATCAGGAAGTAGCCTCTTGCTTCCCTTCCCTAGCCAGAGGCCAGTAAAATACAGATTTTCTGAAATAACCAATCCAAGGATTGCCTATCACCCTTCATCATTTCCCAACCTCTCTGCAGCCATAACCCCTCACCCTGTCCATGATTCCCCCTCCTCATCCTCCTCCACACACACACCCCCAAAGTCCCCTGTCTCCGGCTCCTCCCCACCTGATAAAACAAAAAAATTGGTTAGACTGGCTGCTGACTATTCTGCTTTGTTCATAGTGAACCTCCACATAAAATAAAAACATGTTATCTTAGAACAGAGACAACTTGTAGCAAACAACTTGAGCTATTAAATCTGTATTGCACAGGTGTACCAAGAATGTCAGTGGCAGGTGCTCATCAGAGGCAATGGTATCAGCACTTTCCCTCAGACTACCCGGGCAGGCATTAAGTGGCTGCATAGAAACTCTCTCATGATCTTCTACTTTATTGGAGCATGTCAAAATTCTGACAGGGTTACTGGTCTAGTGAGTGGGACGGGTGAGGGGGAAGCTGTAGACATGATATATCGTCATTTTAGTAAGGCTTTTGACAGTCACACCTGACATTCTCATAAGCAAACTAGAGAAAAGTGATCTAGATGTAAGGTTTATAAAGTGGGTGCACAACTGGCTGAAAGACCATATTCAAATAATAGTTTCCTGTCAAACTGCAGTCCCACAGGGGTCTGTCCTGGGTTTGGTACTATTAAATATCTTCATTAATGACTTGGACAATGGAGTGGAGAGTATGGTTATAAAATTTGCAGATGATACCACGCTGGGTGGGGTCCCCCACCGCTACAGGCTGGGGACCGACTGGTTAAGGAGCAGTTCTGCAGAAAAGGACCTGGGGATTACAGTGGATGAGAAGCTGGATATGAGTTGGCAGTGTGCCCTTGTTTCCAAGAAGGCCAACGGCATATTGAGCTGTATTAGTAGGAGCATTGCCAGCAGATGGAGGGAAGTGATTATTCCCCTCTATTCGGCACTGGTGAGGCCACACCTGGAGTACTGCTTCCAGTTTTGGTCCCCCTACTAGAGAAGAGATGTGAACAAATTGGAGAAAGTCCAATGGAGGACAACGAAAATGATTAGATGGCTGGGGCACATGAGTTTCAAGGAGAGGCTGAGGGAACTGGGGTTATTTAGAATACAGAAGAGAAGAGCGAGGGGAGATTTGATAGCCGCCTTCAACTACCTGAAGTGGGTTCTAAAGAGGATGGAGCTAGGTTCTTCTCAGTGGTGGCAGATGACAGAACAATAAGCAATGGTCTCAGGTTGGATATCAGGAAACACTATTTCACTAGGAGGGTGGTGAAGCACTGGAATGGGTTATTTGTCAAGTAGGGTCTAGGTACACTTGGTCCTGCCACAGCACAGAGGGCTGGACTAAATGACCTGTTAAGGTCCCCTCCAGCTCTGTATTTCTATGATTCTAATGATTCCCACATTTACGTAAGCAAAGAAGAGAACACTGGTGGAGCCACTGCCATGGGACACCAGGCTGGGGCTGATCCAGCTGGCATCACTGGAGCTCTGGTCAGTCAGTCAACTGGGACTTGGGCTGGCCTGGGACTGGGGGTGGCCCAGGGTTCCTCTGGCGGTGGGGGGCAGCTCAGGGTTCCAGCCAGCCCGGGGGTTCTCCAGTTGTGGGAAGAGGTGGCAGTGGGGACTCAGGGCTCCTGCCGCAGGAGGCAGGGCCTCATCTCGCAGGAGCAGGGCCGTGAGGCTAGCCTCCCCGAAGAGGAGGGTCCACCCGCCGCCCATGGAAGTGAACATGCTCTTAAACACTATTGACAATTTTGGTCCCCCAAAAACTTAGTGGGCACCATGCAATACCCAATATAAAAATGGACTGATTGAGACTATATTGACCCATATCACTGCAAAAGTTTTATCTCTAGCTCTGCACAAAGACAGAAAACACCTAGAAACTTTTTGGAAAATAGTTATTTTTTCTGGGCTTATAACTCTGGAATCCCTTGCTCAAATGACCCCCCTAATCTGGGAATTAACTGCAATCCCACAAGGCACAGCAAATTCCAAGAAAAATCCACACAAGCACCCAGATTTTAGAGCACTTGGAAGAGAAGTCTTTTAACGAGGAAGGATGGAGGGGGGATGAAGGTGACAGGTTTCCCCTGCACATCCAGCTGCATCACAGGAGACTCTGGAGATGTATACAGCCTGAAACAGTGGCTCTGAGGTGTGTGAACTGTTCCATTCATCTCAGTAGGTGTTCTCATCTCCCTCAGGAGAGCTTTAGAGCCTGGGATACGCACAAAGTAGGTTTGTTCTCAGCTTCCTATCCAAAGGGGCAGGACTTCCCCAGATCCAGCCTCACATGGGAGGCATGGAGGGGGGCCGCAGACCCTCCCAAATGGGCACACTCCCCCCTGAACACAACTCTCATGAGGGGCAAGTAAAGAGGGGCCAACCCCTGTTGATGGGCCCTGAGCCCCCAGATCCTGGCTCACACATGGGGGCAGCAAGAGGATCTTGGACACCACCAGTGGGGCAAGGTGCCCCATATCTCAGCTCATATGAGGGAGGCAACAAGGGGCCAAGACCCTCACTAGAGGTGTAAGAGCCCCCTAGATCTGGGCACACATCTGGGAGGGGAAATTGTGGGGTTGACAGATGCCCCTGCTCCTATTCTACCCCAGTTCTCCTGCCACTCACCCCCACATCCCCCTTCCCAGTGTCCCTCTACCCCGGAACTCTTCCCTCACCTGAGCTCCCTCTTCTCCCACCCATCCCTATTTATGCCCCTCCCCATAGCCCTCCCACTGACGCCGAATACCTTTCCCCTCCCACCAAGCATTCACATGTTTATTTTTTTTATTTTGATTACATTCCCTCCAAAATAAAATTGCCACTCATGACTCACAAATTGAAGCAACTTCTAGCCACTCAATCTCAAATTCTTTTTGTTTTAGGTGGGGGCTTGTGATTAATTTATCCTTCCTTATGATAATTGAAGGGTCAGTTCACAGCCATCAATTTCAATGAGGTCTGTGCATCCAGTCATTAGTACCTTTCAGTTTAACAGAACAAGACAGCAGAAGGAAATTGTTTTCACAGGGCCTGTAACTTGGGAACCCATTGGTCAAATAATCCCAAATTTGGAGCACTAATGCTACCCCATACTTCCATGAGGCACACCAAATTTCAAAGTAATCCAAGTAACCATCCAGATTTTAGAGCACTTACAAGAACTGAGCTTTAAAGCATATAAAATGGTGGGCATGGGAAAGCTCTAGCTGTTTTTTCTGTACCGGTGCAAGCAAACTGTACAAAATGTACATTTTCTTAAACACCATTCTCAGTTTAGGTTCCCCCAAAGATTTAGTGAGTGCCATGCACTACCTTGACTGAGACCATTTTGACCCATATCACATTTATAGCTTGATCTCTAGCTCTGCACAAAAACAACCCACATAGAAGTTTTTGGAAAATGAAATGTGCAGTTAAGCAGGTACTCAAGTCCTTTGCTGAATAAGGATGGACACAAGCATGTGCTTAACTGCATTGCTGAATCAGGCCCTTAAACAGTGGGTCACACTTTGATAAGCCTGGCCAATCTTCCTATTACTATCAGGAAGCCCCCATCCAACCTACCCTTTGCCCACATACTTAACAAGCAAAGAAGGATGTTGGCAATGTTAAACGCTTCAGTACTTACGCATCTCTTGGCCCTTCCTGAGAGAGATCGAAGACTTGGCGTGGATTCAAATACCACATGAACATCTGGAGAACCTTAGTGCCCTGTTAGGATAGAAAATGGAAGGAAAATAAATGAGCAAATGAAATAATGACTCTTATACGTAATAATATTTATCATTATTAACTTAATCTTCATAGTACCTTTCATTCATTTGTGTTTTACAGAATAAAAGCAAACAAAAAAGGAGTATTTACTGGCAAGCCAAAGCAAAAACTATCCATTGTGACAGATGATTGCCCTAGAGAACAATCACATCACCTACCATCCCACTCTTTCTGTATTTGTAGCCTCTTGGGGCGGGAACTGCCTTTTTATTCTGTGTTTTTATAGTGCCTGGCACAATGGGGTCACGGTCCATGACTCAAGCTCCTAGGTGTTACGGTAATATGAACAACAACAACATATGTCCATTGAATATAGAATGCACATGTGTAGTGGCTTCAAATTCACAGTAGAGCTAGTTGGAAAAACTGTGGTGGAACCATTTTCCATCAGAAATCCCAGTTACAGCAAAATCAAAATGTTTTGTGAAATAGTTCCAAGTTTGTTGAAATTTTGTTTTGGAGAAAAGCATACAAAAAAAGTTCTGGAAATGTTGAAAGATCCCATTTCAACATTTCCTGAAACAAACATTTTTACTTTTCATTTAAAAATGACGTTTCATTTCAACATTTTATTTTATATTATAATAGAACAAATGTTTTAAAAGGTCAGAATCAAAACTAAACAAAAAAAAAGTCAGAATTTTCCTTTGCATGGAATTTTGAAATTTTTGTAATGATGTATAAACCCACTGTTTACTTCAGCTCTACTTGCATGACCAAAGTGTTCAGGATGCTACTTACAGCTTGATAATGAAGCAATATGCCTAAGCAACAGTGTCATGCTCTGAAACTCAGTTTCTAGAGCACTGTTTCCAACATATTTACAGTTCAGGACTATGTGGCTTTACAACATAAGGTACGTAGCCAAGGGATGTTGAGAGATTTCTCTGATTAAACCAAACCAATGGTAGGGAAGGAGGATGACCGGCGATTACTTTGGAGAATCGGAGAGCTCCATTTCTGTGGAAAGACTGAGATTTCCTGAAAGACTCCAAGCCGCTATTCTGGTTTCCTCTCAAAGAATCAAAATCTGAGAGGAAGATCACACTGAACAATCCAAACCTCAATTCTGGTGGGAAGAAGATTCACCAAGAAGGGTCCATTCCTCCATTCTAGGAGTCTGCATCCCAGGTCACATGCAATCCTCCCTTTCTGTGCCTCACCTGAAATCACTTCTTGACACATAATTTAAAGGTCTTCGTAGAAACTTTGCGACTGGGATCAAGTTGATGCCTTTACCTGATTCCCTCCACTTTTTGGATTGACAAACACCAGCAGTGGTTTCATGAGCAGCGAAGAGATGGGCTTTATCACAAATGGTCGTCCTTTGTTTTCCTGCAAAATCAGAGTGGCAGAGTACTTTAATTAGAGCTATACAAAACTAATCCTAAAATCTTTAGCAAAAAAAAAAAAAATCACAAAGCATTCTCAATTCTGTTTTTAGAGGCTTTTGTGGTCATGAAAGCCACTAGATTAACAACCCCTGTAACTTTTAGTTAGAAAATCGCTATAGCATAGACAAGATTCCCTGTGCACCCCCTCATCATACCTCAACTATTCATTCTAGTCTATTCTACCCTAGAGAATGAATCTATGCGTCCCATCTAAAGATGGGAGAATAGGTCAACCTGGGCTGGCTGATCGATAGACATGCTAGATTTTAACTAGCAGTCTAGAGATAAAAATATCTATTCAGTCCACCTTTCAAATACTATTAATTAGGACTTACCTCATTGCTTCTCTTGCTGGCTTTTCTTTTAAAGGATGTTCTCTTCTTCCGCCGGGTTGAAGTTTTTAATGAGTTCTATGAAAAAGGAAAAAAGAAGGATACATGAAAAGGAAAACAAAAAATCAAGTCAGCCCCAGAAGTAGCCTCATTTAAGAAGCTCCTTCATGCATGGTCCGTTTGGAGAATGATACGGTGTCTGGCACATGCTTGAAGTTTAGATCACATGCGTCTCATGCTTTACACTTCCACATCACCATTGATGGAGAAAGCCACACACGGAGACCAGACTGGTGCTTTGGAACTGGAAGCTTTCCCACGCCGTGGGGAGAAAAAAATCAGATACTCCCAAAGACTCACATAACACCACATGTTGTACCTGCCAACCCTCCCAATAGGGGTAGGAGACGCCCGTTATCCCTCCGGGGCTCCAGTCTCCTTCCCAATCAGGCTCGTCTCCTGGTATGGAGACCACCTGCACAAAAATGTAATAAAACATGATAAAATGAGCTATTTTTTCATGTTTAAAAACCAAAACAAAAGCAAAACAAAACAAAACCCCAGTTTTAGCTGTGGTGACCACCATGACTCAACATAATGCATGCCACCACTGCATATGATGCTGGCAGACAAAGTCAAACCTGACCTACCATGAAACTAGTGTAATAATCTGATAGAAAACCTCTGAATTCTTAATATTTAAGGGTTTCATTTTTCTAAAACAAAAACCTCTGCCACTCTATTGCAGAAAAATTAGTTAAAACAAATAGATACTTTGTAGGACCTACTAAAAAATTGCAGTTAACTAAAAATACTTGTCCTGCCATGAGTGCAGGGGGCTGGACTAGATGACCTCTGAGGTCTCTTCCAGTCCTATGATTCTATGAAAAAAAAACCAATTCCCCAGAATAGCGCAAACTTCATTGATGATGGATGACAGAAATGTGCTGAAGTGGTCAGGGCCAACCAAATTGAGGCTTTTCTTTTTTAATTACTATTTTAATTATAGCCATATCCCTATAAATTTTCTCCCTATTCACACAGTGCTGAGTTTCAGCTGAGTTGGAAACACTGAGAAAATGGACTTTCCCCACAGTATTTCAGCTTAGTCTATTCAAAAGTAGGAAGTACAGTGGGGCAGAAAATTAGAAGAAAATTTGCAGAACTTCTAACCTCAAGATGTGAACAAGTTCCATTCCATTTTTGTCCCCAAAAAAGTTCAAGTCACTCTTATTTTATCCAAATTGATCTAGATATCCCTACTGAGAAAAGTTTCCCTGGCCCAGAGAACTGAGAGTGGACACAGCAAAGCTATTCATCAGAATCTGCTGGTTTAGTTCAGTGGTTTGAGCATTGGCCTGCTAAACCCAGGGTTGTGAGTTCAATCCTTGAGGAGGCCACTTAGGGATCTGGGGCAAAAATTGGTCCTGCTAGTGAAAGCAGGGGGCTGGACTCGATGACCTTTCAAGGTCCCTTCCAGTTCTAGGAGATTGGTATATCTCCAATTATTACCTTTTTTTTAGCCAACAGTCCCATTGCAATAAATAGTGTATTTACAGGATTCAATGCTTGATTCCCCAGTGACCAGCTCTGGTGTTTCAAACTAGTCAATTTCCCTGTTGCTTTTCACCATGCATAAAGGGATCCGCGTTCACGTTGCACTCCCCGTCAATACCTGGCCCAAGCCAGGGAAGCTAATAATCCAACCAGTGGACCAAATTTAGTTATGAAGCCTGGTCACATGCCATCTGAGGCATGTTGCACCTATGCTAAGAAGCAAGAGACTGGCTCTATAAAAGTGCTCTAAACTTCCCCTGCTTTGGTGCATATGAAAGTGCACTAGAAAGCATCATTTGCTATAAGGCTGCACTGACAGGGATAGGTGGATGGTGTGATGTTGCAGTTTATATGACTTTATGAAAATATGCCAATGTCACTGGAATATGCTTCATGCAAAAGGTCTCTTGTAAGGTATCATTACAAAGCTTATAATCTACTGAGTGTGGTCATCCTATTTGTATAAATGTACCACTCTTGTATCTGAACCTAGAAATATGAAATATAACGCTGAGGGTCTATTGTAATTATGCAAAGTGTGGGCCATTTAATTGTGGTTTGGACTCTTGATAACTCCCATTAACCAGCACAATTGACTGCAGATGGCTCTGTTTTACCTGTAAGTCTTCCTGTATATGTGTGTGCTGGCAAGTGGGTAATGAAGTCTTACAGTGACATGTGATCATGTCACCTGAACTGGAATCCATCTTTAACCTGGTGCTTTTCCATTGAGAAGGAGGTGGGGGGAACCCAGAAGGACAAAGGATTCCCGCCTTATGCAAAAAATATATATAAATGGGTGGAGCAGAACAAAGTGGAGCAGCCATCATGAGGAATCCCCTAGCTACCACCTGAGCTGGAACAAGGGCTGTACCAGGGGAAAGGATTGTGCCCAGACTAGGAATTCATCCAGTCTGTGAAAGAAATGTATTGAAACATCTCTGAGGGTGAGGTCTTATCTGTATTCAGTTTCTTACTATATTAGACATAGACTTGCGTGTTTTATTTTATTGTGCT
The DNA here is from genome assembly GCF_020497125.1 of Mauremys mutica. NCBI lineage: Eukaryota > Metazoa > Chordata > Testudines > Geoemydidae > Mauremys > Mauremys mutica. The sequence goes on along the minus strand of NC_059072.1, from coordinate 105,717,922 downwards.
TGGTAATTCACTTTGTTCTGTCTGTTACTACTTGAAATCACTTAAATCCTACTTTCTGTATTTAATAAAATCACTTTTTACTCATTGATTAACCCAGAGTATGGATTAATACCGGGGGGGAAGGCGGGAAACAGCTGTGCATATTTCTATATCAGTGTTATAGAGGGCAAACAATTTATGAGTTTACCCTGCATAAGCTTTATACAGGGTAAAACGGATTTATTTGGGTTTAGACCCCATTGGGAGCTGGGCATCTGAGTGTTAAAGGCAAGAACACTTCTGTAAGCTGCTTTCAGTCAAGCCTACAGCTGTTAGGGGATATGATTCAGACCTGGGTCTGGGTTTGCCGCAGGTTAGCAAGTCTGGCTCAAACCAGGCAGGCCACTGAAGTCTTAAGCTGACAAGGCAGGAAAGCAGGGGCAGACGTAGTCTTGGCACATCAGTTGGCAGCTCCCAAGGGGGCTTCTGTGATCCAACCTGTCACAGATGGATCATATATATCCTACTAGTTTTTTCACTCTCAAACAGTGCAATCAGACAGAAGGAGGATATGACGTTTAAAATCAGTGGAATGAAGCAAAAAACATTGCTTCATTTGTAGTAATCACTGTAGAGATTCTTAGATTCATTCTTCAGATCTTTTCAGGAGGATTTTTTCTTGAAACCTTGTCACAGAGCAAGAAGCAGTGTGGCCTAGTGGATAGAGCACTGGACTGGGATTCAGGAGATCTGGCCTATATTCCCAACACTGCCACTGACCTGCTTGGTGACCTTGGGAAAACTAGTGTTTCCTCATCTGTAAATCGGGATAATGTTACTTATCTCCTTTGTAAAGGGCTTTGAGTTCTACTGATGAAAAGTTATATATAAAGAGCTAGCACTATATTAGAGGCATTGATTATACTCAATTATTTTACTGGAAGAAGCTGACAATCTGCTATTTTGTGGAAGGAATTAAACCCAGTATAGTTCTTCTGGATAAAGCCAGGACAATTAGGTAAAGTAGCATTATCCTCATTAAAAAATAACCATGTGTAAATATATTTGTTGCCAAATCATGTTGTAACATAGCTGCTTTTTTGCCATTGTGGACACAAAAAAAACCCATATTATAACTTTGATAGAAGAACATGCCTTGGTCTCTGTATCTACCAGGATTAAAATATAATAGTGTTTTGTATCTGCATACACTGGCAAGAAAAGACAATGTGGTTTTGTCAAAACTATATTACGCCACAGTGTTTAAGTATGCCTATTTTTGTGATGTTTAGAGAGCCTGAATGTTTGCTACAACTTAGCAACAGTAGCTATACAACAGGTAAGAGGCAGGGGCACTGGTTATACATGTGCAAGGTTTCATTTCAAACTGGCAAAAGAATAGCAGCCCTGGGAAACCACTGGGGTATACATGGTGAGCCGAAGAAGTTGTTGCATGTGCCATCTTGTCCATATCGAAGTCTTCCTTCTCCACAGGAAGAGTATGGGCATTTTGACAAAAACTAAATGCTCTTCAGTGACATTCTATTTACAGTAAAGAACACCTGTAAGTGGAGAGGCCTGTATGTAAATTCTGGATTGTCTCTAAAAGAGGAAAAATCTCCTTGGTGACAATAATATTGTCCTTCTTCAAAGATAAGGAGCACAGATCATATTACATCATGGTCACTGGAAGTGTTCCAAGCCCACTTAGATAGATGTATGGAAGGAGTAGGACAGGGCCCTCCTTGAGTAATGTCAGGTGGTGAACTGACAGTCTTGGGTAGATCCTTGCATCTAGAATGCTGCAGATTTAATTTTCAGAGGTTCTGAGCCTCAGTAGCTCCAAATTACTTGAACGGGAGCAGCAGGTACACAACACCGATAAAAGTCTGACCCTATGATCTTCAGGCAGTTCACAAACTGAAATGAGGCACAGATAATAGTCTCACATCACTGGCTTCAGCCAGCAATAAAGTAAGAAGTACTAAATTAGCCCAGTCGTAGACAGCTTTTGCAAGCTCCTTATGAACGTTCCAAAGAGAAAGGAAAGAAGCAGATTCACTCACCTTGATCATAAACCCTTTCTTAGCATTGGGACCCAGTTACAATTACTGCCTCTGCTTTGTATCCAGAACCTCAGAAGGAGGGCTGGCTCTGTAACTTCATCACCCAGATCCTTCTCATCAACTGCTCCTCTCTCCAACATGCGCACGCGCGCACACACACACACACACACACACACACACTCCAAGTTTGTTTAATAACATTCAGGCTACCAAATATCAAATATAAAAAGGACACTAGCCACTGTAGATACCTGCAGTTGCTAACTGGAACACACAATTTATCTGAACTCCAGGAAACCAGACCCAGAGGCACTGAAAATCGTTAGAGAGGCTACAGAAGAGGCTCAGACAATGAACATCATGAAGGAGATATTGAGAATTTGCCATCTATATAAATGGGTCGTTACATACAGGGATACCACCTGTTCCAAAATTATCCAAATTGTTCTGAATTTCCTTCATCCTGCAAATAGAAGCTTACAAGAAGCAAAAACTCCCCATTTTAGTACAGGCAGCAGGTCACCTAGGCAAATTGACCTCATGCAACTACATCAGGATGTTGCATCACCAAGACACTGCCGGGGGGGCTGTTCTTTATTCAAATAGAGTATTAGAAAGGTGGTAACCCATGGTCCATATAATGATCATGGAAAAACAATAAAAACAGAAAGCAAAACTAGGTGAAGAGTCTCTTCATGAAGCTCTCTTGTTTGCTCAGAAACAACCACCAAAAGGAAGTAAGGGACATTACTAGAATCCATTTTAAATTAGTAGAAAATCCAGTCCAGGACTTACGTGTGACCAGTCTGAGTTGTTAATAAGTGGAGCTGAGCAAATAATTTATAGTAAAAATGTTACTAGACATATTTATTTCAGGTCATGGAACATCTACAAACAGATTTCTGTTTCCACGTATTTATTCATTCATTAAATTTCCTCTAATTTATTTATGAGTTTTTATTTATTTTCTCCATGGATTGATTGCTGTGAATGTCTGATACTATCAGAAATCCAGACTGTGTAGATGGGTTAGAAATGGTCAAGTCATTCACAAGTTAGAGCTGGTCAGAAACTAGTGGTGGGGGCAGTTTCAATGAAAATTTTTGACTTTTCACTGCAAAACTGAAAATTAAAAACTTTGTTCTAATGTCCACAATTCAAAAAGGACATTGATAAATTTGAGAGGGTTCAGAGCAGAGGCATGAGAATGATTAAAGGACTGAAAAATATGTCTTATAACTGAAGCTAGAGAAATTCAGATTGGAAATAAGGCATAAACAGTTAACAATGAGTGTAATTAACCACTGGAATAATTTACCAAGGGTTGTGATGATTCTCTATCACTGCCAATTTTAAAATCAAGATTGGATGATTTTCTAAAATATGTGCTCTAGTTCAAACAGTAGTTATTTCAGAGAAGCTCTCTGGTCTGTTTTATACAGAAGATCAGGCTAGATGATGCCAGTGGTCCCTTCTGGCCTTGGAATCTATGAATTCCTACTAGGGTTGGCTTTTCTCACCCTGATTTCGGTTTCCTTGGTGGGTTTAGGTTTTTGTTGTTTTTTTTTACATTCCAGGGGGCTCCTCATCACACTCTGCCATTAGCATTCAGCCCTTTGAGAGGTTTCCACCACAAGAGAGCATCTATTCTGGTGGTTCTTCCTTCAAGCAGCCTGTCAGAGATCTCTAGATCACTTGATTAAGATAGGATTCAGTAATCTGAGGACTGGTGGCTTGGCATTTTTGTCACAGCAAATTTTGTGACATAAGTCATGGGGCTACGGAGAAGCAACACGGGCATCAAAACTGCATACCGCCCCTGCGGGGAGCCTGGGTAGTTGTCTATCCCATGCACGGGTTGTATGCCATATGAATCAAGTCTCACTTATTGGGAAAGGGAACATCCTAATTAGGATACCTGGTAGGTTCTGGGGAACAAAACACATGGGGCTGCCAAGAGAACTAACTCTCCCATCAGTTATTTCCCATGTCCCTTTTCTGGTCTATCCCAATAATTTAAGTTAAACTGGGTATTATCAATAAAAATGGCGGTGTCCTTTGCATCATAGACCAGTGTTGTGCATTCACTCTGAATAGGAGTCTGGGGATAAATTACACCAAGTACATTGCATTTACTGTTCTGAATTATTGACCATCCCACCCACCCACCCACCCACCCACCATCCACATGCAAAGTAGCTCCATTTGCTCGGGTGACCCTATTTGTGAAGAATGCAATCAGCACCTTCTCTGGAAAGGGGCTCTGGAAACCCTTTTCCCCCTACTGTGTTGAGCAATGTCTTATCCCTTCTAAGATATACCAAATCTGGTGCAAACGCTGACAAGTTGAAAACTCATTATCTGCAAGCATTTGAGCATGTAAGCTTAATGTTCAGCAAGCATTCATGTGAGTAAAACATGATCATCCAAACATCCCTGGAAAGTGAATGCAAAAGAGAAGTGAGCACAGCCACGGCCAATTCATGTTTCTATTCAACCGAATATTTGTGGAAAGCTTTTTTTCCCTGTATTTGCCCAGCTCTACTTAGTGAAACATGCTTGAGTACCTAAAACATAGAGGATTCTTGCAGTCCGTTAGATGAGCTCGCAATAAGGAGAATGAACTGGATTGCTTAGTGCCAAAATCAAGTTAATCACTTATTGCCCCAAACCAGACAATGAAAGAATCCTTCCGGAGGGGGAGATGAAAGAGTGAGATAGAGGTTCATAATCATCATGGGTGTAGCTAGGTGTGAGGGGCATGGACAGGGCAAACAAACATGCTTTTGTGGAGGAGTAACCAGGAGCAGAAGCCAGGCTCACCCTGAGCTGCCAAACAGCATCAGAAACAGACATCAGCATGCGGTTACCTGAGCTTTCTTCACCTTAATGATCCAGGTGGGAGGCACAATGACAGCAGCATGAGCCCCCAGGGAACACGGCTCCTCGATGTGATGTAACATGAAGCAGGTGACTTTGTTGTGAAACTAGTGAAGGGAGAGCAGAGCATCAGTGAGGGGGACAGAGTGAAAGAAAAGGAGAAAGAGGGAGAGAGAAAGGCATGGTGGGGACAGAAGAAACTGGGAGATGTGTGAGGCACTGAGGAATATACCCAGCTCAACTTCTTTTCCCAGTCCTCTGGACCAAGAGAGTCTTAAGAACATTAACAAAAAAACCTCACCTCCCCATTTTCTCATCCTTTGTCAAATATGTCCCCTACCCTCAAAAGACACCCCTGCTTACATACACATAACGGTAGTAAGACCAAATTCTAAACAGGCAATATTATACAAAATGGGAATCCCTTATTCTCTGAACCAGTAACAGCAATGGAGTGCTTGAGAGCTAACCCTCTTGTTACCCCAGGAGTGGTCTTGTTATACTCCAAAAGGAAGGAGCTACATTCAGCTCTCCTCCACCAGAAGAACAGACTACCCAGGTGTAGCATCCTTGGGGAGAAGAAATAGAAAGGGTACAAATAAGGGAGATTCTAGGGGGCTCTTTTCTGTAATAAATGAGCACATAAAATGACCAGGATAAATGAAGTCAAACATGATGATCCTGTGTGGGTAAAACTACCCCCAGCATTTACACAGCCCCACCTCCCAACCTCAGTTTTAGCCACTTACCGCCTGCTTGCACCAGGAACAACTGATGGCCACAATCTCTTTACTGTGGAAGGAGAATTTTTGCTGAAATCCCTGGGATGGCAGGAAGAGATAGGAGAGGAAGGGTTAAGCTGCTTTCCATCACATCCACATACTTCTCATCACATGAGAAAGTTTAGCACATGACTGAGCTAGATCAGTTCAGGGCAGTCATATACAGTCTTTCACATCTCCTGGATGTCCTATGAATGGACTAAGGTCCCTGGGGGCTCTGAACTGTTGCACATGACTGTAATGAACAGAATATCATGACATTCACAGTTCATAAACACCCAACAGGTTAAATCCACCATTGTTATTTAGCTCCCCTACTATTATGGAGTGCCATAGTTAAGGTTGTTACTTAGTTTCCATTATATAACCAATTTTGGACTCCACAATAAAAATCTATAACAAACATCTTATCAACCTCAAAGTTAGAAGACTCTACCTGGGGACAAGATAGCATTTTATCGAAAATTTGAAGTGACTCCTATCATTTAATATATGTAATACTGAATTATAATACCCTAAAAACAGAGGTGTTGGACACACTTCCCAAATTTGTCTTCTTCCTCCGATCCCCCACAACTTTGTAGCAAAGTTGCAAAAGAAGAATCAGTAAAGAGAGAAAAACTATTTTCATAGATTTGAATAGAACTGTGTGAAATTTAGAATTTCCATCCTGCAAGAAATACCAACATTTCAACATTTGTATTGTCTCATAACTGGATGTAAAGTTACAATTTCAATTTTTTTTTATAGAACGTAAATTTCAAAACCTTTAAATTTAGATATTTTCGAGCAAAGAATTTCAACATTCCCAAAATCAAAATGTTTCATTTTAGTTTGTTGAAATGACCCAAAACACTTTGCTTTGAGTCATTTCAACTTTATATTGAATTTTTCAGTTGTGGCACATTTTCTTGTGGGAGTTGTAGTTCATGAGACTGATGCCCCCACTCTTCCATATGGGCCAGGCTCCCTGGCCAGACTACCATCTCCCTTGATGCACCCAGAATCATGTGACTCCCATGATGTACCACACAGAGCCTGGGAAGAGGAAAATCCACATGGAGTATGGGAAATGTAGTCCTCCAATACTATGGGAACGAGGGCCTCAGCTATGACTACCATCGGCAATGTGCTGATAGGGAAATGCAGTTTAATGTTTATAGGGTGACCAGATGTCCTGATTTTATAGGGACAGTCCTGATATTTGGGGCTTTGTCTTATATAGCCGTCTTTTACCCCAACCCCCTGTCCCGATTTTTCACACTTGGTGTCTGGTCACCCTATACTGAACTGATTCAAAAAATGTTTCACATCATCTCAACAAAACAAAATAGTCCAATTTGAGTCAAATCAAGTCAAAATAAAATATTTTGTTCAAATTTTTCCATCAGGAAATCAATTTTTTTCACAAAACTGAGATTTTGCCATGGAAAATTTCAATTTAGCAGAAACTGCATTTTTTCATCTGAAAATCATTCCAATGGAAAATTCCCAACCAGCTCTATGCTTTCAGGCCACAAAGGACCATTACATCATCAAGTATGATAGCATGTATAATATAAGCTGTGAAACTTCACCCAGCTACCCCGGTATTGAGCCCCATAACTTGTGATTGACTAAAGTATATATTTTCCAGAAAGGCATCAAGTCTCAATTTGAAGACATCAAGAGATGGAGAATCCATCACTTCCCTTGGTCGTTTGTTCCAATAGTTAACCACATTCATTGTTAAAAAAAAATGTGTTTTATTTCTAATTTGAATTTGTCTGACTTTAACTTCTTGCCTCCCTTGGCTCTTGTTATGCCTTTCTTTGCTAGGTTAAAGAGCCTTTTACTATCTGGTATCTTCTCCCCATGCGGGCCAATGACTTGTCCACCATAATCACATCACCTCTCAATCTCCTTTTTGATAAACTAAGCAGATAACCTAAGCTTTACTTGAATCCCCTAGCTGACATCCAGTGTCCAGGTCCAAAATGGAGTTGTTTGAAGAGTTATTAAAATTTGATTTAGTAACAGTGCCAGGGAACATCTACTCCACTGCTTCAGTAATCAGTATGCCTCTTATGTAGCTTCTGTGGGAGGGAGGAGGAGGGCAGGCAGGTGCAGAGGAGCAGGCAGATATTATTGGTCAATGCCATGAAGAAAGAGAATTAAAACAATAAACAAAAATAATCTAACTGGATTATCCAAATTTGGGCCCTTCACTTATCCAAGTGAAGGGCCCAAACTTATTTATTTTGTCCCTGCAAGATGTGGTTTAGGAGACCACAATCAGCACTCAGAAGAATGGAATTCTCTCTCTGCCTGGCCAATGTGAGAAGGTGCATGTTGCAGTTGTCTGTCCAATACTTAGCCTAGACTGTACAATATGTCCCATACCAGAGCCCATGGATCAAATTCAGTCTCCTGAGGCATCACACCTTGAGACCTCCACACCTATACCTGTTTTTTTTCCTTCATTTTTAGTTCCCTACAATCTGTTGATTTGGGGGCTCAGTGGCCCCTCTCTCACCTGAGGGGGGCAGGCTTTTCACTGTGCTAGTGGGCTTCACCCACCAGTCCTGTCTATGAAATAGGCCCATTGACTTCACAAGCACAAATAGCTGGACTGCCTTCTGATTGGGCAAACCTAGTACATCATTTTATGTGGGCCCAAAAATCCAGTCTCAGGCTGGGAGCGCGGCTCCCAGCGCTGGGGCTTTGACTACACTGGCGCTTTGTAGCGCCGCAATTTGCAGCGCTGCAGAGGGTGTGTTTTCACACCCTGCTGCAGCGCTGCAAATTTGTAAGTGTAGCCAAGCCCTCAGATCTATAGTATGTATGGCAGGAGTGTTAGAGACTGAGGACTGACACTGGGCAGATTGATTGCTAACTAAGGGCTTGTCTACACTTAAAACTCTACAGTGGTACAGTTACAGCGTTGCAGCTGTGCCACTGTAGCACTTCAGTGTAGATGCTGGGGTTCTGACATTGGCATATGTAATCCACCTCCCTGAGAGGCAGTAACTAGGTGGACAGGATAATTCTTCCATTGACATAGCAATGTCTACACTGGGGGTTAGGTCGGCTTAACTACGTCACTCAGGGATGTGGATTTTTCACACTCCAGAATGATGTAATTAAGTTGATTTAGTTTTCTAGTGTAGACCAGGCCTGAGTTTCTTCATTCACTGAGATCAGAGTTTCTTAGTGTTTCTCATAAATTTAATTCCTCCTTCCTTTGAAAAAAGTATTTTGGCCCCTGGTGGATAGAAACATTTTTTTCCAAGTGGGTGGAAATACTTGTCTCCCAAAGCTGCAACTAAGAAAAAACAAAATATGGTGCATTTGTTCCAAGGGCCATGAATGGTATTTTTTTAAACTGAGCAGCTTGCTTTGTTTCTGGGTGAATCATTTTTTTCATTTATTCTGTAGACTATTTGATTTTTATAGAGTTAATAGTGAAAATGATCCAGCAATAAAAATGTAATAATGATTACTTAGAAGTAAAATAGCACTATTCTTCCTCAAATTGCTTTACAAATATAAATTAATCTCTCCTACTGTCAGGTAAATTAGTAAAGATTAAGAACCTGAATTTAGATATAGGGAAACTGATGCAGTAAAGTGATTTATCCAAGGCCACAGTGGGAGTTGGTGAAAACAGTGGGATTAAAATATTGGAGTTTCCCACTCAAGTTCCTCTGATCAGCCTGCTGGTCATTGCCCCAGGCTTCCTCCTGCCTCCCCTCTGAGTAACATAGAAAACTAGAGTTCACTTTTTCTTTGCTGTTCTTGGGTTGGTTTGCCTCCACTCGCTCCTGAAAGAGGTAGAATTATCCCACAAGAAATACACTGCATAGTTTGAGAAACACTGGGATGGAGCACTAACTCCGTATTTGAGATGGGGTTGTTCCATTAATGCCTGATTCACCCCTTTCAGGTGTAGCATGTAAAACTACATGTTGTGAGTTCTTGTGAAAATAAATCACATCGGTGCAGGCTGGAAGAAATATATTTGGAGGAAGAGAGCTCCTGGATCCCCAGATTGCATTGGGATCACAACCTGTCCAAACAATTGGAGTCAATGTCATATTAACGGCTTCCCATATACAGTATAAAGGAGCTACAGACCATCGGTTAATCACCTCCGATTTCTGTTCTCCAATTGACTTATAAAGTGCAGAGCTTGCACTTGACGTAAGCAGACTAAGCAATTACTTCAGGCCCCAAGCAATTGAAGGGAGTCCCCTATTAATTCTTAGTATGTGTTGCGGGGGGTGGGGTATTCCTGCTTAAGACTCCCAGTGGGCCAGCACCAGCACTGATAGGGTGGGAGCTTTCATAAGAAACCTCAGGAAAAATCTCATGATACACTATCCTGTATCAGACCATCAGTCCATATAATCCAGTAACCTACCCCCCCCACCCCACCTCACCTCCCAGCAGTGGCCAATGATGCTTCAGAAAGAAGTAAGGCAAAAAAATAAACTAACACACTAAGCAAATGATGTATGGGGAAATTCATTCCTGACCACAGGCTTATGACGAGAAGTATGAGATGTGATTGGCCCATAATCTTTATCTTGCATAACAGTTAGTATTATTAATGTTTTATCATTAAAATATTTTAGCTATCTAATTCCAGCATGGGATTTGACTGATGACCTCCTACAATAATGAGATCCACAGAATGATTAAGCACTTCATGAAAAATACATTCTTTTACTGCTCTAAATTTACTTCCATTTCATTTCAATGACTGACTCCTTTATCTTGCATGACAGGGGAAGTTAAAGGAGAGTTTTAAAGGTAGAAGCACAAAAAGTAGGAGAGCACAAGATTAGCAAATATTTGGTTATAGAGGAGGTCACTTTGCCAATAAAATACAAAGGCATTTTTCTTGCTCGTGTTTTCTTTTATCTTTCCTGGTTTCTGGACAGAGAACTCTACCAGAACACATGCATGCAAACTTTAACTCTGTGTGTATTAAGGTGCTATTCTCTTTGCACTTCTACTGACCTCAATCTCAGGGGAGCCATGTCTTTTGTCAATTCCAGTCTGGACTGGTCATGTCGATACCATGAATATATCAAGTGTTGGTTCTGGTACACTGACTGTTCTACAAGCATAATGAATCCCTTTGACACCAGCACTGGAGATACAAAGCAACTCCCAGAATGGCAGAAACATGACTCCAATGTCATCATGTGTCATGTCTGCATAAGAATGCTGCATGTAGGCCTCTCACTGCTGGTGCTCACATGCCATCTGCCATGAAGAGGGTACTGCATTTTACTGCAGCTAGTACCTTAGCTCAGTATCCAGGGCCAGTTTGTTACATCTGATTTTCTGGTTCTGGCTAAAAAATACATACCAAGGGGAACCTGACAAGACATGGGCACTGCCCTTTGTCCACACAATAATTAACTGCTGAACCTGAGAAAAGAGAGATTTCTATCTCATAGAACTGGAAGGGACCAAAGGTCATCGAGTCCAGCCCCCTACCTTCACTAGCAGGCCCCAGATCCCTAAGTGGCCCCCTCAAGGATTGAACTCACAACCCTTGGGGTTTAGCAAGCCAATGTGCAAACCACTAAGCTATCCCTTCTCAGGAAGAGAAGAGAGACAGTAGCATAACCTAGTTCTGGAGAAAGGAAGTTATGATTACGTGTAAATTAATTTCAGCACCTCTTAGATGCTTGGAGGACTGGAAGATATGGGAGAAAAGGTCCTATAGGGAGACAAGTTTTCTCTAATCTTTTCTATGGCCTTTGGAAATGGGTTTTCAGAGTCTGTACAGCAGAGACAAATTCAGTCTCACACTGAGAACAATTACATACCAGGGATGAAGGAATGGTGCTGGACTATAGTGCCCTAAGCGTTTCACTTCTGGAGATCTGGGATCCGGTCACAAGTAAAATGAATTTGCTGTAACCATTTTGGTCCCCATTTGTGCACATCAAAAACCCATCATCCCATTTGGCATGATCACCATTCCCTGCTCAAGAGAGGGCTGGAATAGAATAATTAAGTGGTTGGGAAGAGCCACCTGCTGAATTGAATCTATCAGTGTTTAGAGAATCCTGGGGTAATCATTATGATGTACATACACCACCTACCTTTCCGCACTGCTTACACTTTCCTTCCTGCCTCCGCCTATGCACCCAGTGATGTCGGACAAAGTTCTGCACGAAAGGGACAAAATGAAAACATTAATAAATGATAACATCTTACCTTTACAGAGCACCTTTCATTCCTGATCACTTTCCAGCCATATATATACACAAGAATCACTTCAGCCATGACTGAACTGCAGTCACTTTTGGAGCAAAACGTGGCAGCCATTAAGCAGCAGTACTACCCAACAGTTTATATTGGAAAATGAAAACACCATACACAACTGAAAGTGCAGGAGGAATCTAGGTAGACAGCATTCATTACCCAAATTGGAATCTGGACACAACAAACCCCCTGCTACTCTCATACAAAAAGAATAGAGTACAGTCCAGCAAAGACAATTACAATATCAGCCAAGGGAAAAGAAGTGTCCTTAAAACACTATGTTTACCTATGGCATAGGGCCCACTTCTACTCCCCATTTAAGTCAATGGGAGAAGTTCATCAATGAGTTCAGTGGAAGCTGGGTTTGGTCTTATAAGGCAAGAACATGGGTTGTCCTACAGGTCCACACAGGGGAACAAGAGAGTGTCAGACGTTCCTTTATTCCCCAACATGGGCTACCCACACTATGGATCATAGCATGGAGGGAAGGAGAGCAGCATCTGCAGGACTGCTACCTCCCTTTCCATGCATGGTGCCTCGACCTTTTTCCCCTCAAAACACCAGCCAGCAGAGCTGAGCTAATGTGGAAGGGGATATAATCTGCATCTGGTACAGATTAGTAGCAGATTTCTTCCCCTTGGAGAAAGAGAAGAGCCAGAGACATGCTTGTAACTCTAAGGGTATATCTACACAGCAAGTGAAGGGATGACTTTAGCCTGAGTAGGCATACCCATGCTAGCTCTAATGTAGTTAACAGGGGTAACAATAGTGGTGTAGATGGGCTAGCAACCAGTGTATGTACCCATGCTTCCCAGCAGCCTTGCACTTGGCTACATCTACACCTGGAAGGGTGTGACTCCCAGCTAGCAGAGACATATTTATGTTAGCATGTTAAAAATTGTAGTGTAGCCACAGTAGCATGGGCAGCAGCAAGTGGCAGCACAGTAACCATCTTGTGTGTGTACCCATGGGGTCCGGGAGGGTTTGTACTCAGGGCAGCTGATAATACACTACTACTTTTAGCATACTAGCTCAGTGAGAGCTGGCGTACATCTGTGTAAGCTGTGGATCACACCCCTAGCACCAAGTGTAGATGTAGCCTCAGAGTAGCCTTGGAAGGTTTCAATTTTTATTGGTCAGTGTTGATAAACATCAATTTCACTGTACACACGCAAACCGACGAAAAATATTTCCATCGATAGTAATCGACATAGGCAAAGGAATATACTGCTTGAGATCTTACTGCAGTTTGATTTAAAGCTGTCCGTCTTGCACATTTTGACACATGACGTTGACAATTTGTGCTTTAACAGTCATAAAACTTTAACTTTTGAATCTCAACATTTATTGTTATTAAATATTATTGTCTGACACCCCCATAATTTCCCCAACTATAAAAATTTAAATGGATAAAAATAAAAAATGCTGAAATCCATGATTTTGTGCAACTGTGAACATTTAAGTAGATAAAAATGAAAAGACACTTAAAATAAACATCAATATTAAAGGTCAAAATAATTTAAAAAATAAAAATAAAATCCTGCCAACCCTTCCTAAGAGTCACCAGGTCTGCTCCTGGGACAGCACAACTATGCACTGTCCCCTGCTATGGGTTAAGAGTAAACTCTCAGTCTAGCCCATATTATATACCATACCCTCTACCCTACACTTTAAAATCTTTTCCTGAACTCTCAGACTTCTTTTTAACAACTAATACTATCTGTTTTATCAATGACGCTGGGTTATTACACAAGCAAAACAGCTCAACTTTTTTCCTTCCTTTTCTTTATTTAAAAAAAGAAAAATCTAAACATCTGGGAAATAAAATGGGAAAGCCTGACATGAAGACAGGAAATAAGTTTCAACAACTATATTGACTCTACTTTGTTGCACATGTGCTTTTTTCTGTGCCTGTTTATTCTTCTTAAATATGTTCCTTAGGGTTTATGTCATTAAATACATGCATAAATACTGTAAAATATACAACATCTGTAATGTGGCCAAATTCAGACTGCAGTTGGAATTAACTTTTGCATTTCTTGAGGTGTTGTAATTTTTAATTCTGTAAGCTAACGAGAGACTAGAAACACTGAAAATACTATTGGCAAAGTGAGGGGAAAGAGGGTAAAAGAAAGGAAAGAAATAATGGAGAGTTGCAGAGATAGTAAAATCAGAAAGACTGGTTGAAAGACAGGAAATAAGAAAGGAAGAATATGAAATATAAGTAAGAGAATATGAAAAAAGAATGATCAGGGAGGAAAAAAAAGAGAATGGATGAGGGAATAAGGAAAGAAAATAAACTGATGTTGTTGATGTAACTAATGTGGCTATTTGTCTAGAGTGCCTTTTATATTCATTGTGAAGAAGAGAATGTGTCCCAAAGGGGGCCAGTTCTCTTTCTAAGGCTCCAGTGAGTCTGAAAGCACTGTTCCTACTCCAGGAACAGGTACACGAATCATAGAGGGGAGCAACAGTTAGTCATAAATTACTTACTTCTCTTGGAGATCTGGAGCCCCCCTCTCGGAAAGTTGGTTTGCACCGGAAATTAATCTGCCATTAAAAGCAAAGCAAACAAATAGGAAAAAAAAATCAATATTGTATAAGAATGTAAACAGAAATCAGAGGTGGTTGTAAAGGTTGACAATGTGTATGGTAATATAATGAGTGAGAACTGTTCCTCTGTATTGCATTAGACCAACTCTGCAAAATCCCTTTTTCAAAAACATACTAGCTCAACTAAAAATCCAGCGTCCCAACAAAGAGACTCACCTTGCTGTTAAAGAGCATGTGTCGGTATGCACCTGCCCAAACAATCTACATCTTGCCTCCCATGTCTCTAAACAGTCTTCTCTTCACCATGTTGTGGCTGGCTGTTCAGCGTCTCTTGCCTTGCCTCCCCCTCTTAAAAGGCAGCACTGCATCAGTTTAACCTTGCTTTTCATGAGCAAGGTTACCTTTGCAACCAGAGGCTGGGCTTAAGCTGGGGGTTTCAAAGTCAATGGAAGCTGGACATCAAACTCCTGCAGGGCTCTATGAAAACTCCAGGTTTACTCCTTTTTAAAGAAAAAGAACGAGGAGTACTTGTGGCACCTTAGAGACTAACAAATTTATTTGAGCATGAGCTTTTGTGGGCTAAAACCCACTTCATCGGATGCATGTAGTGGAAAATACAGTAGGAAGATATATATACACAGAGGACATGAAAAAATGGGTATTGCCATACCAACTATAAAGAGAGTAATCAGTTAAGGTGAGCTAGTCTCAGCAGGAGAAAAAAAGCTTTTGTAGTGATAATCAGGATGGCCCATTTCCAACAGTTGACAAGAAGGTGTGAGCAACAGTGGGGGGGGGGGGAAAATTAGCATGGGGAAATAGGTTTTACTTTGTGTAATGACCCATCCATTCCCAGTCTTTATTCAAGCCTAATTTGATGGTGTCAAGTTTGCAAATTAATTCCAATTCTGCAGTTTCTCACTGGAGTCTGTTTTTGAAGTTTTTTTTTTGTTGGAGTATTGCAACTTTGAAGTCTGTAGTCGAGTGATCAGGAAGGTTGAAGTGTTCTCCAACTGGTTTTTGAGTGTGATAATTCTTGATGTCTGATTTGTGTCCATTTATTCTTTTGGATAGAGACTGTCCAGTTTAGCCAATGTACACGGCAGAGGGACATTGCTGGCACATGATGGCATATATCACATTGGTAGATGTGCAGGTGAACGAGCCTCTGATAGTGTGGCTGATGTGATTAGGTCCTATGATGGTGTCCTATGAATAGGTATGTGGACAGAGTTGGCAATGGGCTTTGTTGCAAGGATAGGTTCCTGGGTTAGTGTTTTTGTTGTGTCGTTGCTGGTGAGTATTAGCTTCAGGTTGGGGGGCTGTCTGTAAGCGAGGACTGGCCTGTCTCCCAAGACCTGTGAGAGTGAGGGATTGTCCTTCAGGATAAGTTGTAGATCCTTGATGATGCGCTGGAAAGATTTTAGTTGGGGGCTGAAGGTGACGGCTAGTGGCGTTCTGTTACTTTCTTTGTTAGGCCTGTCCTGTAGTAGGTGACTTCTGGGTACTCTTCTGTCTCTGTCAATCTGTTTCTTCACTTCAGCAGATGGCTACTGTAGTTGTAAGAATCCTTGATAGAGATCTTAAAGGTGTTTGTCTCTGTCTGAGGGGTTGGAGCAAATGCGGTTGTATCTTAGAGCTTGGCTGTAGACAATGGATCGTGTGATGTGGTCTGGATGAAAGCTGGAGGCATGTATGTAAGTATAGTGGTCAGTAGGTTTCTGGTATAGGGTGGTGTTTATGTGACCATTCCTTATTAGCACTGTAGTGTCCAGGAAGTGGATGTCTTGTGTGGACTGGTCCAGGCTGAGTTGATGGTGGGATGGAAATTGTTGAAATCTTGGTGGAATTCCTCGAGGGCTTCTTTTCCATGGGTCCAGATGATGAAGATGTCATCAATGTAGCGCAAGTAGAGTAGGGGCATTAGGGAACAAGAGCGGAGGAAGCATTGTTCTAAGTCAGCCATAAAAATGTTGGCATACTGTGGGGCCATGCGGGTACCCATAGCAGTGCCACTGACTTGAAGGTATACATTGTCCCCAAATGTGAAATGCATCCGACGAAGTGGGTATTCACCCACAAAAGCTCATGCTCCAATACGTCTGTTAGTCTATAAGGTGCCACAGGACTCTTTGCTGCTTTTACAGATCCAGACTAACACGACTATCCCTCTGATACTTGCCATATTTACTATTCTTTCTACACATCGGGATGGTTTGTTTCTGCAAACTCAATAAGGATTCTTTAAAATACAGCCAGCTCATGATTACAGCTTTTGATCTATATGCATAAAATGGCCATCAATCAAAATGTTTGCTCTTGGTGCTATCCTCTCAGGCCATCCCACAATACTTGCAGAATACACAAGCATGTTCAACAGCCACACTATGGTGTACTTCCAGAAAGTACCACCTTTAATATTACAGCATTAAACAGACATAAGAACTGATGCTACAGCATTAGTCAATCTGTGTGAGTCTGATGCTACAGTATCCTTTCCTGAAACAGTATTTATAGGGTCAATACTTCCTCTTTCATATGAGATATGATCCTCCCAGCCACTTCTGCCCATGGTGTCCCAACAGGAGGGATGTTAATTTCAGTATCCTGACCTAATTCCACTCTGATAATTGTGCAGTTTCCTTAAATTCCTGAAGTAGTTTTAATTTTACACTGTTTTAGTCTTAATCTTCTGTCCAAGACTGTTGCATAGGGATACTGTACATTGCTAAATAGCTGATATGCTTATCCCAGAGGTGGCTCCATTTCTTTGACAGGTGAAATGATTCTCTATTAAATTTGTAAAATGCTTTGGTATCCATGAAAGATGCCATAGAAATGTAAGTTACTATTCAGTGAATGGAATCCATTGTGTCCCCCTTTGTCAGACATGTTCCAGTACCTATGTTTGCTCTTTATTTATAGGATAAATATTTTGCTTTGCACCAACATGAATAAGAGCTGTAAATCAGATTTACCACAGCTGGATTCACACACAAAAGGGAGGTTCTTGATCTGAAAAACTGTTAAAGGACCCCCTCATGCACACCCAAAGAAGTAATAAAGAAATCACAAGCATCTGCATTCCGTTCTTTCATCTTTATGTTAGGTTTCTCTACAGACAAATTTTCAAAAATATAAATAACACACTTTCTGAACCCAAGAGTATGGCCCCTCAATCCATTCATTTAAAAGGGAAAGTATACACAGAAAACTACATTGAATGGAATTGTGGCTTATTATATATGCACAGTCACAATATACTGGCATGATTTTATTAGTTGAGGAATTTTCTGCCATCAGTAGGTTCAGTAGTTCTCAACCTATTTACTATTGTGGGCTGCATACGCATCTCTCTATGTATTATGTGGGCAACATCCACACAATATATATGCTGAGTGCCCGGAAAGTGTGGCTGCGGACCTTGCCTGCAAAGATGGGGAGCCCTGCCCAGTGCAGGGTACCCCCCCAGCCAGGGACACTCTCCCCAGCATCCAGACCCCTGCAACACTGGGCTGGCACACGAGCCTGCCCTGTAGGGACAGGGTACCCTGTCCAGGGCAGAATGGCCCCCCAGGGACTGCCCTTCCAGTACCCAGTACCTCACCCAGGGACTGCCCCCCAGGCACCCATCCCCCCACCTAGGAACTGCTCGCCAAGTACCCAGCCCCCCACCTAGGGACTGCCCCCCAGCAACTGTCCCCAGCATTCAGGCTCCCCCCCACAGCTCTCAATCCCTCCCATCCAGGGACTGTGCCCCAGCCACCACATCCCCTATCTGAGTCTGTCCCCCATGCACTGGCTGCACCCCCTCCCCACACCTCAATCCCCTGCATCCCCCTCCCCGCAGCCCTAGCCCCCTGCACACCCTTCCACCATGGCCACTGGTCTCCTACTTTGGCTGCACCTAGCTCAGCTGTGCAGCCCACCCTGCCCACCTGCTACTGCCCCAGCCCCTTTCCAGAGCCTGCACCCTGCACCTCAACCCATTGCCCAAACCCTGAGCCCCCTCCCAGAGCCAGCACCCCGCATCCCCTCCTGCACCCCAACCTCCTTCCCCATCCCTGAGCCCACTCCTGCACCCAAACTTCCTCCCAGAACCCACACCCTGAACCTCCTTCTGCACCCAACCCCCCTGCCCCAGGGTCAGCCCTGAGCCCCTCCCACACTCCAAACTCCTCAGCCTCAGCCCAGAGTCCGCACCCTCTCCCACACCTCAACCCCCTGTCCCAGCCCGGTGAAAGTGAGTGAGGGTGGGAGAGAGTGAGCAACAGAGGGAGGGAGGGAGGGAGTGAACGGGGCAGGGCCTCGGAGAAGGGGCGGGGCAATGGTGTTTGGGTTTGTGTGATTACTGTTATTTCTACTTTTTCTTTGAGGTAGATCCTGGGTTGCACTTAAATACAAAAAGTGATCTTGTGCTTTAAAAGGTTGGAGACCACTGCCCTAGTCTGATTGCCAGAAGCTGGGAGTGGACAACAAGGAACGGATCACTCAATGATGGCCTGTTCTATTCATTCCCTGGCATTGGCCACTGTTGGAAGACAGGATACTGGGCTAGATGGATCATTGGTCTGACCCAGTATGGCCATTCTTATGTCCTTATGTTGGAACAGGAAACAGCATCATAGAGTTTAAAGCCGGAAGGGACCATTAAATCATCTAGTCTGACCTCCTGTATATCGCAGGCTGCTACCACCACCCAGCACCTGCCCACTAAAACCAGCAATGGAAATGGAACCAAAGTAAATGAGACCCACAGGAGAATAGACTGTTATGTTCCAGTCAACTATTAGGAGGGATCGAGGTGCACCAGTGCTTAAGGTCCCTACAATGACAGGGAAATGATTAAGTGAGATATACCCAGATAATCCTAACAAGTATCCCACACCTATACGCTGCAGAGGAAGGCAAACCCCCATGCCTCCCAAAGTCACTGCCAACCTGATCTGGGGGAAAATTCTTTCCTGACCCCATATATGGTGATCAGTTAGACCCAGAACATGTAAGCAAGAACCAGCCAGCCATGCTCATGAAAGAGGGATTGCTTGATACCAACTTAACACCCTGTCCAATGTCCCATCTCCATCTGTAGCCATCTCTGATGCTTCAGAGGAAGAAGATTTTTAAAACTCACAGAATACAATGGGGGAGGAAGGGATCCCTTCCTGACCTTTGTCAGTGGCCAACTGAAACCCTGAAGCATGAGCTTTAGGAACAAAACCAGAGTGATCCCCAGGGCTATTAAGCCCTCCCCCCATATCACAAGCAACCCCATTATACAATGGCACTCAAATTTGTCCAGCTCTCTCTCTAAACTAATTAAGTTGTTTGCCACCACAATTCCTATTGGGGGGCTGTTCCAGAACCTGATGGTTGGAAACTTCTTTTTCTAATTTCCACCTTTAATTTGTTCATGACCAGTTTATATTCATTTGTTCCTCTGCCAACATTGTCCTTTAGCTTAAATAGCTCTTCACCACCCTCCTTGGTATTTACCCGTCATATATTTAAAGAGAGCAACCATATTCCCGCTCAGCCTTCTTTTTACAAGACTAAACAAACCAAGATCTTCCAGTCTGTTCTCCTAAGACAGAACCTACATCCCCCAGTAGCTCTTCTCTCCACCTCTTCCAGTTTAAATCCATCTTTCTCGAATACGGGTGACTGGAATTGTACATAGAATTCCAAATGAAGTCTTATGAATGCCTTGTACAGTGGCATTAATACTTCTCTATCTCGACTGGAAATGCCCCACCTAATACATCCTAGGATCGCATTTGCCTTTCAGAGCCGCACCACATTGGTGGCTCATACTCATCCTGTGATTGACCCACACACCCAGGTCTCTCTCCTCCTCGGTCATTTCCAAACTGATGAGCCACCAGCTTGTATCAGAAATTCTGATTATTAGACCCTAACTATATGACCTTGCACTGTATACTATTGAATTTCATCCCATTTAAGTCACTCCAGTCTTCAAGGCCATCCAGATTTTCCTGTGTAAAATTCCAATCCTCCTCTGCATTGACAATGCCTCCCAACTTCATAACATCAGCAAATTTAATTAGCGCACTCCTGCTTTTTGTGCCAAGGTTATTAATACAAATATTGACTAAGAATAGTCCCAAGACCAACCCTCGAAGAATTCTCTGCAGTCTGATAAGTTACCTTTCAGCACAATCCCTTGCCTTCTCCCCTTTAGCCAATTCCTTAGTCACTTTACAACGTTTGTACTGATCTCCATCTTCCCTAATTTGACTAATAATTTCCCCATGTGTTACCATGTCAAATGCTTTACTGAAGTCCAAAAATATTAGATCTACTGCGCTTCCCTTATCAAAAAAATAAGTTCTTTTCTCAAAGAAGGAAATCAGGTTACTGCAGCATGATCTACCTTTGACAAACCCACATTGCATTACTTTCCCTTTACCTCCATGAATTTAAATTATTCTTTTCTTCACAATTTTCTCTAAAGCCTGGCATTCTACTGAGGTCAGACTAACAGGTCTGTAATTGTTTGGATCACTTTTTTACCCTTTCTTAAATATAGGTATGACATTAGCTATTCTCCAGTCATATGGTATACGATCCCTGAATAGATAGAGGTATTATTCCTTGTTACTGGACTAGCAATCTCATGTGCTGCTTCTTTCAGTATTCTGGGATGGAATTATATGATCCCCAAAATTTGAGATTTAAGTTTTTTTTCCACTTCTGATGTGGCAATTTCCCTTTCTGTATACTGATTTCTATCACTCATACTGTATTCATACGCATGTTCCATATTACCATTGTTACTGAAATCTGAGGCAAAGTATTCATTTAGTTTTTGGGCCATATCTAGATTATCTTTAATCTCCTTCCTATCCCTCTGAATAGCACCCCAACCTCATGCTTCCTTACTCTCTTTTTACCTATTATTTAATTTTTTTGGCAAGAGCTAAGTCAGCCTAACTTTAAGTAATTCTCACTTTATTCCTACATTTTCTAACCTCTACAATGTAGCTTTCTTTGCTGATCAGCCCCTTTTTCCATTCCATATAGGCTCTCTGCTTATGCCTTACAACCTTTTTGAGGTGGTTATTCATCCAGCTGGGTTTGGAGTCTATCCATACAAGTTCCCCCCCCCCCTTTCTCTGGATGCAAATTTCAGATAGTTTTTGTAAACATTTGAATAAATTTTAAGCTTCCTGTACATTTAAGTCCTTGAGTTCTTCAGTCCAGTTGACTTATTTAACTAATTCCCTTAAATTCCCAAAGGCTTCCCCTTTTGAAATAAAAAACCACAGTTGACCTGATTTTGATTATCCTTACATTTAATTTAAACTGAATCAACTTGTGATCACTCGATCCAAGGTTATTTCCTATCAGCAACTCTTCTGTGATGTCCTCACTTCTTACTAAAAGCAAGTCTAAAATTGCATCACCTCTTGTTGGTTCAGTGACAATTTGATGAAGAAAACTGTCATCTATCATAACCAAGAAGAACTGGGCCCTACTGGTATTAGCAGCATTTATTTTCCAATCTATAACTGGGAGGTTAAAGTCTTTTACTATGGCAATTCCCAAAAATATTTCTCTCTCTAATAATATTAAAGAGATCACTATCCATAATGGAGACTGACCCTGGGGATCTATAGCACGCCTCTAAAACCATCCCAAAAGAACCTCCTTTACAAACCTTCCACAAAGTTATTTTGGCCCAAACAGATTCTGTTTGGTCCATACTATTGCTTCATATTTCTTTACATTGTATTGCTTTCATTGATGTACAACACTACCCCACCACCTTTGCCTTTATTCACTTCTCTCCTAACCAGCACATACCCTTCAATACCTGTATTCCTCCAGTAATGAGTGCTATTCCATCTGGTTTGACCTATTGCACCAGTAGTTCCAGTTCCTCCATTTTATTGCCCAGACTCCTTGCATTTGTGTACAAGCATTTCAGTTTCACTCAGGCCTCACCCAGTTTTCTAGCTTGTAGTGTTCCATTATTCCTATTGTATCTTCATTTAGTTTATTTTCCTTCTGCTGTGTATCGAAGTCAGGCGTGGAGATTTCACGAGTCTCTCCCAATCTTCTCCCCTCATCTCCTAATTTAAAGCTCTTCTTTTATCAGTCATGTCAGCATGGATCCCGGAAGAATAACACTCCAGGTGTTCAAGTGGAATCCATCAGTTGAGAAGATTCTTCTTTTTGTGGATGCCTCCCAATGGTCGATCATCCTCCAAACCTTCCTCATAGCACCAATCCTTGAGCCATCTGTTCATCTTTATTACCTTGTCATGCCTTTGCTCTCCTTCCCTAGGGACCTGAAGTATTTCACTGAAAATCACCCGAGCTTCCACTTCTTCAAGCATCTTAACCCAATCAAGTGCAGTTGTCCTTGATCCATTTCAGTGGGAATCTAGCAGTGTCATTCATCTCAACATGCAGCACAATCAGTGTATTTTTTTCTTGCACCCATCAGGATCTTTGTCAGCCTCACAACCATATCTCATATCTTTGATTCTGGCAGACAGCACACTCTTCTGTTCTCTGGAACTGATCTGGTGAGTATCGAGTCCCCAGTCACATAGACCTGTCTCTTGCTACTGTTAGTCTGAATCTGTTTTATGTTCTCTCTAGCAGTCCCTTGTACATCTCCATCATCTCTTCCTCTCTTCTGCAGAGACTGGCTTCCCTTTGTTTCTTTCTCGCACCACATCTTCTGTCTGTTTCTCCTCTTCATTTCCCAGTGCTGCAAACCTATTACTCAACTCAATTTCAGCACCCCTAGTTGGTCTTTTCTTCTGCCTTGTCCTCATGGTCATATTCTTCCACGGATCACACTCCTCTCCTGGCAGTTCCCCCTCTAGCTCCTTTTGTTCAGGAGGCGTCCATAAATCTTGAGTTGTCTGTACCACCTCCTCTCTTCTTTCCTGCATTATTCCTTCAAATACCCATCTGAATTCCATCATCTCCAGCTACATCTCTAATTCTTGAATCTTCGCTGCCATGAGCTCTATCAGGTGACATTTCATGCACAAGTAGCTTCCATCAGATACCTTCTCAAGGATGATGTACATCCCAAAGCTTCTGCATCCAACCATCTTCTTTCTGTCCTCTCCTCCTCTGGTCATTTCTAGTGTGTCTTAATAGCTACCATTGTCTTCTTTTCCAAGACCCTATAACTAGAAAAAAAGAAACTCCCCACCCAAACTCTCACTTACAAACTCCTACAGAAACTCTGCAGTTAGTTGCTGGCTGTTCACTGCTCCAATGTTCACTAATAACTGGCTTTTAAACTTAGCCAAACTAAGTCAGGCCCACCTGCACATTAAGGGATATCAGGAAGCTCTGAGTCAAACTGAAGTTATTGAAAATATTTCTTCTGTGAAAACAGATTAATCTTGCAATGCTATTAACGCTCTTCCAATGCTGTTCATCTGGAGTCTTGAGTCTTTGTTCCACCATTGAACTTTGACAGGATGGAAAAGGTCACCTAAATTCTAATTATTTTAGTTAACATTCACCCCAGGACAGAGGAACAAGCACCTCTGACATCCCATAAAATGGGATTGAAGAGATGTTCAGATCTTGGGATAGCCTCTGCATTGGGGCAAATTTCATACTCTCTAGACTAGAAGAAACAAACTAACATTCAACTCAATGGCCTTCATCTGAGTGTGCACTTTCTCTTATTACTTGGGACACCATAAACTAGTGGAGATGTAAGAAATTATCATCACTTTTGGTAAAACAGGTCAAGAATAATGGATCAATGTGATTTTGTCTTATTTTACCTTCTGCTGTGTTAACTGGAATGTACTAAAATTCACTGAAAAAACTCACGTATTTAATGACGTTTTGCAAAACTCATCCAAACCAGGGAAAACTAAAAGTCCTTTCTAAAGAGCTGCCACTGAATATCTTTGATGTATTACCCACTTCTGTGCAAGAATCAGTGTCAAACACGAGGTAAAATTCTGACCCCATTCAAGTTAATGGCAAGATTCCCATTGACTTCAGTGGCACCAGGATTTTCCCCCATGAATCCTATTGGGAAAAATTCATCCTGTAACAGCTAATTTATAATCAGGAATATATGTATTACCAGATGAAGGAGCATTGATAGAGAACTGCATTATATGATCAATATATTATGGGATTTTGAAGGTTTGGGGAGTTTTCTTTAGAGGCAATTGTAAGCAGGATAGATATCAAAATAAATTATTTACCAAGGCAAGGAAAGATTTACAAAATGTTTCCAGTTGTAACTCAAAATGCTAAATTCCTAAAGTTTAGGAGCAGTGAGAATCAAGAGAACACTATTAAAATATTTATGGTGGTTGTTGATCTCATATTCCTTTTAACAATGGCAACTGCCATAAACTGAGTTATGCTGTTGTAGTTGTGGA
The DNA here is from genome assembly GCF_020497125.1 of Mauremys mutica. Taxonomy (NCBI): domain Eukaryota; kingdom Metazoa; phylum Chordata; order Testudines; family Geoemydidae; genus Mauremys; species Mauremys mutica. Next base: position 105,692,992 of record NC_059072.1, on the reverse strand, counting down.
ATTCTGTGACTGGCAAGTATGTATGGGATAGGAAGCAGGGCATTTTCTATCTTTCATTTTTAGTCTACATCATCTTCCCCTATAACTAGAGCAGATTAACAGTATGGTTAAAAAAATCAGTTTAAAAAAATCATACTTTCAAAGTTGTTTCTGTTTCACATGGTTCAAAACAGACCTGTTTGTTTTGGAAAATTTTCAAAAATGTTGATTAAAAAATGAATATCAAAAGCATTTTTGAAACATTATTGAAAATTTTCATTTACTACAAGCCAATTTTGATAATTATTTAGGTAACAATTTCAGCTAAAACTGGTAATATTTTAATTAAAACATTGCAAAAAATTTCACGAAAACAAAAATAATCGTAAAAGTCAATAATTTTTTAATTTTGTCTTAAAAATGGCTTTTTTTCCTATAAAAAAAATTCCATTTGAAAAATTCCAACCAGCTCTATCTATGATATTATGAAAGCATTGTAATGTATTTGACATACAGTACCAGAAATTAAGCTCATGAAATTTTCAAGATAATACTCAGTTATGGATTTAAAAATGTGTACTGTACATTCAATATTCCAGCAGGTGGTGTCCTCTTACCTTCTCTAACTGTTCCATGCACGCATTGTGGACCACAATCTTGCAGGCAGCACACTTCCGTCGGAGAGCCGATTTCTACAACATTTAAGAACAGTGTTGGTGAGGGTGTATGGAATGCAGGGGTGGCTCCAGGCCCCAGCACGCCAAGCGCATGCTTGGGGTGACAAGCCACGGAGGGTGCTCTGCTGGCACCGCAAGAGCGGCAGGCAGGCTGCCTCCGGCGGTTTGCCTGCGGAGGATCCACTGGTCCCGCGGCTTCGGTGAACCTCCTGCAGGCGTGCCTGCGGAGGCAGCCTGCCTGACGTGCTTGGGGCGGCAAAATCCCTAGAACCGCCCCTGATGGAATGAGGGGAAATCATTTACAGAAGCAATAACATTTTATCAGAAGCCGGACAGCTTCTCTTTCCGTCCTCTTATCCAACAGGTCGTCTGGATTGTCTTCAAAACCTGATTGAGCTATATGTTGAAAAATGGCTTGAAGCTGAATAGTTGAGAATAAAGGCATAAACAGGGTAACAGGGTGGAACATAGGACATATGGCATGGGCATGTGGATGGGAAAAAAGAACTAAAGGCATTTTTAAAATAGTAAATAAAGTTTCTGATGACATTTTGAATAAGACTTCCTTATCAGGAACAGTCTGAAATGGAAAAGGACATAGCTAGTGAAGAGACAAGGAAACATACACACTTTACTGAGAGTTTCAGTAATGACTCAAGCCAAACTGGGGGAAAAGTTCCTCCTCTACTGTTCATATAAAGAATTGAATTTGATGGGGCATCTCTCGGACCAATTCCTGTGTAATTTATTAGAGAATGATAATCGTCCTGCAGACTTTTGTTAACCAACCTATAAAATGCTATAGCAAGAACATAAATTCCCTATTAAATTCTTTAGGGTGGTTTTACAATTCTGTACAAAAGAAATCATCTTCTGTTAATAGGCTTTTACAGCAATTTCCATAGAATCCTACTGGTCAAATTCCTATTAAAGTGAATACAAGGTGTCCATTAAGGGCAGAAAGCCTTTACCATAAACTTAATTCTTTCTTGTTCTTGCACATACTTGATCATTCTAATGAGTCTAGCAAAAGGCATTTTTACAGAAACATCTATGGTTGAAAGACAGAAAGATTATCAACACAATAAATTAAGGCTGATTATGCTTGAAGCTTTGCAGTCATTTTTATCATAGTCATTGAGAGCTTGTAATTAATGTTTTCTTTATAATTTGCAATATGTTATTAGCTAGATTTTGGAAGCAACAGCCCTCTTGTAGCTAACATACCACTAGTAAATTTGTAGTATTGTCAAATCAGGATTTTTCTTCATAAGTCTCTCAATTTTTGGTGTTTTTCTTAAAACGCCTGCTGATATAATTATGATATAGCATAAGAATCTCAGCTTTTCATAAAAAGTAAGTTTCTTAGTCCTCATGATTGCAGAGAAAAGTTTGAAAACATGGGACACACGTACCCTAACAGCTTAAAGACCAGAAGGAAAATAAAAAGAACCAAACATCTTTTTTAAAAGCATCATGATTTGTAAACCAATCCCATGATTTTGGGCATTGGACTCATGATTTTTGAATGTTGGGGCTTGCAGTACTGATTCCAAGCATTAGTAAGGAAAGATTGGTGGATAAATCAGACTGAGTCTTTTCCATCTCATGTACTATTTATCATAAAGTGTCAGTTCCAAAGGGTTGGAGTTCATATCCTGTTAAGGCTTTATGTTTATTAAAATTTCTATGCATTTTTCCATAAATGCAATTATAGATTAATTACTTCATACCACTTTTCCATTAAAAAAATATATCTGATCTAAAAATATTTTATATATAAAAAGCCAGGTAACAGAAAGGCCAGTGCAGCCTAGAAAGATGTAGGATCTCTAAAAAGATTCAAATTGGAAAACCATTAGCGATTTAATTGATCAAGATAAGCAAAACATAATTAGAGTTAACTAGATTCTCCCCATCTACCGTTCACATACCCACACCAGAAAGCAACACAAGTGCTACTTTGTGTTACACTACTAGATTCCCCACAACTAACAAAACCTTAAAACGGAAAGGAATTTCAGTCAAGAAAAGGCCAGGCAATTAAAAATGGTCAGTTCTCATATATGACTCCACATCTGTGGGCCTGTTGGCTGGAAAAGTCTTCAATCAACTAAGATTCCCACCAGCCAGAGGTGGACTAGGGTGTGTGTGTGGGGGGGGCTATGCCAGAGCAAGTGAGGGTCTCTCCCCACCCCTTCCACCTGCAGTTCCCCCTTCTCCCCCCAGTGCTCCTGCCGGGGAGCGGGATCAGGGTACGGGGGCTTGCCCCGCTCCATCCACCCAGCGCTCATGCCAGGGAGCAGGGTCAGGGTAGGGGGTTTGCCCCACTCCGCCCGCATTGCACTCTTGCCAGGGGGAAAAGGGTCGGAGCGTGGGGGCTCCCAGCAGGAGCATCGGGCAGAGCGGGACAAACCCCCATGCTCCAACCCCGCTCCCTGGCAGGAGCACCAGGTGGGTGGGCGGAGCAGGCTGGGGCATGGGGTCACCCATTTTTCCAGAGGCCCCCAATTGGCCATGGGCCCCATTGGCCCAGTGGCTAATCTGCCACTGCCACCAGCATTTCCAAATTGGTTCTGATTCACCACGGTTACTGCAGTTTTATTCCAGGGTTACAGCACTGATTTCAGTGGAGATGGTCCCTCATCAAACTGTAATAACACAGTAGTGAATTAGGCACAGTATACTTTTAAGGGTCTATACTACTTGCTACAGGCAAAATTCCGAGGGGTCTTAAGCTCAGTTCTTATTCAGGCAAACTTCTACTGACACACTGGGAGCTTGCCCGAATTAGGGCTCAGTAAACACCTCAGATTTCATACTATTAGTAGAAATAGTACAATTTTTAGAGGTTTTTAAAAATTTGTTTAAATAAAAAATTTGACCAATAGTTCTGTTTCTTTCTTTCTATCTATCTGCTGTAGCAATACACCACCTGTCACACTAGAAAATGCAAGTTCCCAAGCTTCTGAAGTAGTCTCTTCAACCAAAACTGGATTCATTGCCCAACAAACAGATAAAGTCTGAAACTTATACTCACTGCAAATTTGACTTGGCAACTGTCCTCCCCCAGGTAACACAGGTCCCCAGAGACATTGGTCTCCAGCCACAGGTGCTCTCCATTCACTGCATTCTCCTGAGAAGAGATGATTGTTAAATTGCCTGAGGTGAGTACAGTATGTTAAAGAATTTGAATGCTAGTTTAAATTAAAAACGACAATGATTAACTCATCATCGCTTGTAATCTAAGCCACAAGTTTAGTGGTCTCATCCCAGAACCAGTCAGATACTTTTTCACAACACAAAACCATCACACTGTGTGTCATAATTGGCCATCACTCTCACAAGAAGTCTGTCGTAGAATGATAGGGGTGCCATTGGTCAGGATCGATGTTTATTGACAGAGCTGTTTGGAGGAACTTTGCCTAGCACCTGCCCACGCTATGCCTAGGTTAAGCAGTACTATCAGTTCCTCACTTTCATCAGTATGAAATTTACCACTATATTTAAAATAAAAATTAACATAAAAGAAGCAAAAGACAATGTTACTGATTGTATTGATTGCAGACTAGAGAACCAGACAAGGAAGTGGAAACTACCATATCCAGTGTAACTGCAGGGGTATTTAGATAGGAGCTCTGAACAAATCATTTCTACCTGAGTACATACCACCACTCTCATGAAAAATGCCATTGGAATGTTAATGGCCAGAAGTAAGGACCTTGGGTTTACATCTGAAGAATGCCACCTCCTGCTGGTTAATGCTCTCAAAATCAAGCTGGTGTATTGGTGATCCAGCCGTGATTCAGGGAGAAGTGAATCATAGAGTTGTAGACATGTAGGGCTTGAAGGGACCTTGAGAGGTCATCTAGTCCAGCCCCCTCTGCTGAGGCAGGACCGAATAAGCCTAAACCATCCCTGTTTGTCTAACCTGTTCTTAAAAACTTCCAGTGATGGGGATTCCACAACCGCCTTTGGAAGTCTATTCCAGCATTTAACTATCCTTATAGTTAGCTTTCCCTAATATCTAACCTACATTTCCCTTGCTGCAGATGAAGACCATTATCTACCCTTAGTGGACATTGAGAGCAAGTGATCAACATCCTCTTTATAACAGTCCTGAACATATTTGAAGACTGTTATCTGGTTCCTCCCCTGTCCCCACCCCCGCCTTAGTTTTCTTTCCTCAAGACCAACATACCCAGTTTTGAGAAAAGAAGACTGATAACAGTCTTCATATCTGTTAAAGGCTGTTATAAAGTGGACTATGATCAATTGTTTTCTGTGAATGAATCACCCAGAACACTTACTGAGCTTTCCTGAGAAGCCCACGTCTATTTATCAAGCCCAGCCCTCCTTACTTCATGAAATCGGACAAAATCTCAGCCTGAGGAGATCTGGCTACAGAAAGATTCCAGTTTCCATCCTAGTGTGATACTAGCTTAATAGCAAAAATAAAATGTTGTACATGCAATATTTGAGCAAAGTGAATAAGCAAGAATCTTGCTTTATTAGAATTAAAGTACAATGGAAAATGCGTTGCCAGTCTCTGGCATTTGGTTCCCACACTTCTGACATCACAAATGATGTTGCTTTCCAACCAGATGGAGTCCAGGATGCGTCCAGCCATTTGGGTCAAAATCCTTTATTTTAAATAGCACTGACAATTTTCAACATGATGAGACAAAAGTTACTTCTCTCTCACATAAGGATATTTCAGGTAAGGCTTTTTAATAGGGAAATGTAGCAGGCATTGTTTCTTTGAGTTCTGCAATAGAAATTCATTCCCAATAACTAGATCAATATTAACTAGCATTTAAAAATTGCAAGTAGATAACTGGTATCTGTCAGAACCATGGTGACAATTTACAAGAAGTCATCAGGTCACAATCCAGAAAGGACAGTGGGGGAAAGGAAAATAAGGTATTTTTACAGTGACAGATCTACATGTCCATATTTCGCTGTATAAACCAGTAATAAGCAGCCTAAGAGTGACCAAAAAGCTCCTCCAAATTACGTCAGACTTGGTATTATCCCTAATAAGGGACTGAATTAGGACTCGGGTTCTATTCTTGACTCTGCTACTGACCTGCTGTTTGACCTTGGGCAAGTCACTTCCCCTCCCTGTGCCTCTGTTTCCCCTCCCACCTTTTGTCTGTCTCATCCATGTAAACTGTAAGCTCTCTGGGGCTTGAATTATATGTTTGTACAGTGCCTAGCACAACAGGGCCCCAACCTTAGTTAAGGCGTCTAAGTGCTATAATGCAAATAATAATAATAATAATGATGACTTTTCAAGACTTGAGCTCACTTAGGAACAAATCATGCTTTCCTTACTCATATAAGCAATTTTACTGAATCCATCCATTTTTTCTCCAATCCTCACAGTAAAACTGTAGTCTATAGGGAAAATGGTAGCCAGAACTGTCAAATAGGTTTTTATAGTACATCAGGGGAACACAGTCATTTGAAAGCCCAGTCATTTCATGCTAGTGAAGATGACTGTACCTCCCCATTACGCAATGCCTGAAATTCTAATTTCCTGCTCAGTTTATGGGGTGCTAAATTGAATAGTGGGACAAAGAAGCAGATGAGTCTTCCGCTGTCCTAAGCTGTTTGAGTGGGACACAAGATAGTGTTCAAGTAGGACACCTTCCCTGTTAAAATAACCAGTGGTTAACAACATATAATGGCTCATAATATTAGCTAGTGCTAAATCATGTAGATCATAAAGGAAGTCTGTTTGGAACAATCAGTTTGGGAAGCTAAGCAAGAAAGCACACTGATCCAAAGTCCTGATTTTTAATCAGGAACCAAAATTCCCTAAAAAGAAACAGAATAGATTAAAAGTCCCCCTATTCACCTCATATTTCTCCAGGACTTTCCATTCAAGGTTTCTAAAGATAAAGTGGCCTATTTTCATAACCCAGTTTAGACCAAATTAGATTTTGTTCGCTGTTGTTCCTGAATGGGTTATACATTCATAGGGCCTGGTTTTCTATCAGAAGTTTGAATAAAACAAATCTGTACTCTTCTACACTTTCTGGCCTGTGTTACACAGGTCAAACTAGATGATCACTGTGACACCTTCTGGCCTTAATATCTATGGGCCAGATTCTCTGTGACCCTGCGCCTAGTCATTTACACCAATACAAAAAATGGGCATAAAATTTTACCATTCCCATCTGGTGGCATTTACACCCATTTTGCACTCACTTCTCTCTGGTGTAAATGACTCCAGGATAGAGCTGGTCAAAACTTGGAATTTCCATTCTGAGGAAAATTCTGACATTTTAATATTTCCTTCAGGCACAAATCAAAATGAAAAAAAAAACCATCATGGTGGAAATACTGTATCAATTTATCAAAAGGCTTTGGCCCAAAAATGTTGAAGCACTTTGACTTCATAGTTTCTACTTTTATATTTTACTACAATTTATGATGGAGACCATTATACATTAGCATTAAAATGTTCCATCAGAAAATATTCAGCCAGTCTTACTCCACAAGGTGCGGGACAACAGAAAAATCAGACCCAAAGATTTTAAGACCAGATGGTGCCACTAACATTATCTAATCTGACATGCTGCATAACATGGGACATAAAGGGTGGCAGAGTCCAAATTATTATATTTATATTTCTGATGCATAGATTGTTTTCTGCTGGACACTGAGTTGGGTAGACTATTAATTAATACTTTGCCTGGTTAAGTTGTTTTGCACTTGCTGGTGGAATTGTTCATGTGCAGAGATTTACTTCGTATCAGGAAAATAATGGAATAAGGCAAGTACAAATCCCACCTATAATTTGGGAAAAGCCAGAAATGCCTCCTGTTCAATATTTTGAAGTATGAGAGAAAACAAAATACAAAAAAAGTTAGGAGACAGTCTTTTTAGCACTATCATGAATGTAACTTGTAGCTGCTATGATTCCACTTGTAAATTGAGACAGATCTCCTCCCTGAAGCAGAAGCAGCTGCCATTATGAGTTCAGATACAGGCTGCTATAGAGGTGACACAAACACTGTGCTCTCTCAGATGGAGACTTTCCATTTGTTTGTTCTTGTTTTGTTACTGACTTAATATAAAATAAAGTTCTTTTTGGTATACGATTGCTCTTTGGGTATGGAAAAACAAAACACACACTGCCCCAATTTGAGGAGAAATTAATATCCCCAGAATGGAATTTAGGGGCAATTGTAATTACTTGTGTTTCACCACAACTAGCTGTGCATATTTCTCAGCCTGTTAAATTTGGTTTCTCCTTTAAGAAGTGCCCCAGCTTAGTTCAACGCCAACCAGATTTAGTGAAGCCCTTTGGCCCCCTCATATGTGTCAGCTCTGCAAGCTGCAGTCAGAGTAGTTTGAAACACAATGCAAACTAACCTGGATAATTTAATTTAGAGTGGCAAGCAGCCATGGATATTCAGCCAATCAGATCACCCAGTTGGCTGAACATTCCAATTTAAAATGTAGCATGACTTGTAGCAGAAAGAAAGGATCTTTCCATAATTCCTGTCATGGAGAGAGCTTTTCAAAATTATATATGAAAGGATTTTGAAATAAACCATTTAAAGGAGGAAAAACTTTCAAACATGTCAGGCTAAGAATTTCAGTTTAATGTCATTTATTTGGGAATGTCCTTGTTAGTTTGTTTTTAATATTTAAAAATACATGAATACTAAACAAGAAGCCCATAGAGACGTAACCATGTGATATTTCTAATAATTTGAAGATATGCAGTGTCAACTTTATACCAGTCTCTCTTTTAAATTTTAACTCTTAGAGTCAGATTCACTGGTAGGCTGCTTCACCCCACTCTGGAACAAAGCTCCCACTGCATACTGGCCAATTTCCCCCTCTTTTCTGTCTCCCACATCTGTCTGCATGCACGCCAGTGCCCCTCTAATCCTCCTTTCCAATCCCCCGTACACATACACGTCAGTTTACCTTCCTACTCCCCCAGCTGAGTATATCTAGTGCAATGGGTAGTTCTTTAAACACATTTTCAAAATAGCCAATTTTGCCATTATTCTTAATAACAAAGTTTATGCTGGCAGAAGCTTCATAATCACATTTTTCTAAAGAGAGGAATGAGCCCAAGCTGCCCTCAACTAAGCTGGTGATTCCCTGTGCTGTCAGAGGCCATTATGTTAGCTGAGGGCACCTTGGCTTCATTCCTGTTGTGAGCATGAAAGGCAATAGCCATTTTGAAAGGGAGCACTTTTGTTAAGGGCAGCTGTAGTCTGAGTGCCCCTGAAGACAATGGAAGGTAGAACCCATTTTGGAATTCTCTGGGAAGAACATTACGTGTCACAGAATCATAGACATGCAAAGCTGGAAGAGACCTCATCAAATCCAGTGCCCTCATGCTGAGGCAGGACCCAGTAAACCTTGACCATCGCTGACAGGTATTTCTCCAACCTGTTCTTCAATCCTCCAATAATGGAGATTCCACAACCTCCTTTGGAAACCTATTCCAGAACTTAAATACCCTTATACTTAGAACGCTTTTCCTAATATCTAACCTACATCTCCCTTGTTGCAGATTAAGCCAATTACTTCTTGCCCTTCCTTCAGAGGAAATGGAGAACAATTGATCACTGTGCTCTGTGTAACAGTGTTTACCATATTTGAAGACTCTTATCATGCTCCCCCCTCAGTCTTCTTTTCTCAAGATTAAACACGCCTCATTTTTTCAACCTTTCCACATAGGTCAAGTTTTCTAAATCTTTTATCATTTTTGTTGTTCTCCTCTGGACTCTCATTGATTTATTCACATCTTTCCTAAAGTGTGGCGCCCAGAATTGGACACAGTACTCTAGCTGAGGCCTCACCAGTGCCAAGTACAGCAGGACAATAACCTCCTATGTGTTACATGTGACACTCCTGTTAATACATCCCAGAATGATATTAGCCTTTTTCACAACTGTATCATATTGTTGACTTATACTCAGTTTGTTATCCACTATAACCAGGGATCCCTTTCAGCAGTACTCCCATCTAGCCAGTTACTCCCTATTTTGTATTTGATTTTTCCTTTCTAATTGTAGTATTTTACACTTGTCTTGACTGAATTTCATCTTGTTGATTTCGACCAATTGTCCAATTTGTCAAGGTCATTTTGAATTCTAATCCTGTCCTCCAAAGTTCTTGCAGCCACTCCCAACTTGGTGTCATCCGCAAATGTTATAAGCCCACTCTCCACTCTATTATCCAAATCTTTAATGAAAATATTGACTAGTACTGGACCCAGGACTGACCCCTGGGGGATCCCACTAGACACACTCTCCCAGTTTGACAGCAAACCATTGATAACTATGAGTATGGTCTTTCAACCAGTTATGCACCCACCTTATAGTAATTTCATCTAGACCACATTTCGCTAGTTTGCTTATGAGAATGTCATGTGGGATGGTGTCAAAAGCCTTACTACAATCAAGGTACAGCACATCAACTGCTTCCCCCCACCCCCAGCCACTAGGCCAGTAACACTGTCCAAGAAGGAAATTAGGTTGGTTTGGCATGATTTGTTCTTGACAACTCCATGCCGGCTATTCCCGATAACTATATTATCCTCTTTGTGCTTACAAATTGATTATTTAATAATTTATTCCAATATCTTTCCAGGTATCAAAGTTAGTCTAACTGGTATATAATTCCCTGGGTCCTCTTTGTTCCCCTTTTTAAAAATAGGTACTATTTTTACCCTTCTCTGGTGTTCTGGGACCTCACCCATCCTTCACGAATTCTTGAAGATAATTGCTAATGGTTCCAAGATTGCTTCAGCTAGTTCCCTAAGTACCCTAGGATGAATTTCACCAGGCCCTGCTGACTTGAATACCTCTAACTCATCTAAATATTTTTAACCTGTACTTTCCCTATTTTGACTGAAGCAAAATAGGCATTAAACACTTCAGCCTTCTTGATGTCATCAGTCATTGGCTCTCCTTCCCTGCTAAGTAGAGGACCTTCACTTTCCTTTGTCTTTCTCTTGCTCCTAAAGTATTTACATAACCTCCTCTTACTGCCTTTTATGTCCCTTGCTAGATTTGACTCATTTTGTGCCTTAGCCTTTCTGGTTTTGTCCCTTCATGCTTTTGTTATTCTTTAGTACTCCTTCTTAGCAATTCATCTACGTGTCCGTTTTTTGTAGGATACCTTTTTGATTTTCAGGTCATTAAACAGCTCCTAATGGAGCCACATTGGCCTCTTACTATTCTTCCTATTGGGAAGAGTAGCCTCCTCAGTTGAGGCTTTTATATTGTCTGCTTGAGAAATGCTAGCTCTCTGGAACTCCTTTATCCCACAGATTTTCTTCCCATAGGACCCTACCTACCGGATCTCTGAAGTTTATTAACATCTGCTTTTTTTTTTTAAAGTCCTTGGTCCTTATTCTGCAGCTCTCACTCCTTTTCCTTAGAATCATCAGATCTATCTTTTCATGATCACTTTCACCCAAATAGTGACCCCCTTCTGATTTGCAACCAATTCTGCCTTGTTGATCAGAATCAAGTCTAAAATGCTGAAAGAGAAACAGCAAAAAATAATTGCTCATCCTAAAAAATGTCTTCAAATACAGGCTATACACAATTTCAGTGATTTTTAACTATATGGGAAGACTGGATTCACTACTATTTCCTGATGTGAGAGCTAAAGAAGTGGCTAGCTAAACCACGCTCCACTTTTTAAAAGGGGTAGTGGCATAGCCACATGCAAGGATTCCCCTTATTCATGAGCCTCTGATGATGTATGTCTCTTTCCATCTGCATACTCAGTTTCCAACTACAAGACTTAGTTTTGCAGAAATGTTAATAGGAAGAGACATCATTCAGTGTACAAATTAACAGAGTATATGAAATGATGATTTACAAGGGAGACCATAGACATGGAAAAGAAAAGCATTTATCTGGATTAATGTTGTTGTGACAAGTCAATACCAGTGGGATTAGAGTTGATACACTACATTTTATGTATATATAAATGTATAATATCAATATATACACATATACAAATACACACACATACCTTAAAGAACAATGGATTGAAGTAAGGGGCCAATAGCTCTGGCTAGAACCACATACCAAAAAGAGGCAGAGTATGATGAAAGCATACAGATTCACATGTATGGGTGTAAATACATCCAATGGGCACCCTTATGAAAAAGTCCTATATAACTGAATAGGAAGAATAACCTTTCCATACTTTCTTAAACATCTAAAACTCTCACTGAAATTTTATAGTCTTATCAAACAATCCCGTACAGGCAGTTAAAAACAAAAGACTATGAAATGATACCATCCTCTATTATATTACATTGGTTTTTAGAATAATTTCAATAGAAATCTATTTCTATAGAATCCTACATGTTTCATTCCTATTAACTTCTACAGGACCTTTCCACAAGACTATACCATGGCTATAGGGTTCTAATAGTTTCCCTCTAAAGAACACTCAACATACTCCATAGGTCTATATAAATTGTCCTTTCACATAATGTACACCAGGGTCCAATCCTGAATTTTGCTACTTCAGAGGATACAAAAGTGGGCCCTATATATCCATAAGTCCTTCCAACTGCCCCTTTAAAGGACAGAAGCAGCAAAGAATCCTGTGGCACCTTATAGACTAACAGACGTCTTGCAGCATGAGCTTTCGTGGGTGAATCACGAAAGCTCATGCTGCAAAACGTCTGTTAGTCTATAAGGTGCCACAGGATTCTTTGCTGCTTCTACAGAACCAGACTAACACAGCTACCCCTCTGATCCTTTAAAGGACGTGTATCATACAATCAAAGGCCAAACGAGTGTTCCTTCAAAGAACATATATCATAGATCCATACACTGAATATTATCATTATTTATTGTATTACCACAGTGCCTAGCAGCCCCAGTCATGGAGTAGGACCCAAAATAGAACAAAAATACAGTCACTGCCCCCAAAGAACTTATAATCTAAGTATAGACAAGAGACAACAGATGGATAAACAGACAGGGGAGTACAAAGAAACAATGTTGGCCAACATGATAGCCAGTCATATCAGCACATCAGCAGCCTAACTGTTGTCAATTTTTTGCAGGCATCATAGAAAATGGAAGCTTTAAGGAAGGTGTTGAAGGAGCATACTGAATTCATTTTATGGATGTTTACAGAGAACTTCTCCCAAGCGTGTGGGGCAGCAGGGGAGAATGCACAGAGGTGCTCGTTTGAAAATCTAATAAGTGGACAATGGAGGCTGGTATCATGGGCTGATCGGAAGCAGGGGTCACATACAACCTAGAGCAGTGGTTCTCAAACTTTAGTAACCCAAGGACCCCCACTTTGATTTCAATTTTTTGCAGACCCTCAAGCCCACGCTCAGCCCCATGCCCCGCCCCCACTCTACCCCGTCACCCAAGGCCCCACCACACACCCCCCCTTTCCTGCCCCCACTCCACCCCTGCCCCTCCTCTTCCCCAACTCTTTCCGCCTCCTCCAATGAACATGACCCGTTCCTGCTCCTCCCCCTCCCTCCCAGCACCTTCTGCATGCTGGGAAACAGCTGTTCCATGGTGTGCAGGAGGCACTGGGAGAGAGGATAAGGAGTTGATCAGTGGGGCCAGTGGCCCCGACATGATTCCACTCCTTCCCCTGAGCGCGCCCCATCCCCGCTCCTCCCCCTCCCTCCCAACATCTTCTGCATGCTGCGGAACAGCTGTTCCCCAGCATGCAGGAGGCACTGGGAGGGAGGGGGACGAGTTGAAGGAGGGAGAGAGTGGGAGGAGTTGATACATGGGGCCATCAGACCCCCTGGAGTACCCCCAAGGGGCCACGGACCCCCGTTTGAGAAACGCTGCCCTACTGGAAGAATACGCACCACACATCTTTAGGGAAGGGCTTACTCCATATTGCCCTATGGCTATAAAAGCAACTCCTCAGGGAGTATACAGGTGACAGCAGTGCTGCAAAAATACATCACTAAGTTAGAGAGAAGCCAAAGGGTAGCAAGTTATTAAAAGTTTAGAAAATGTGACTAACGAAAGTGAGATTAAGCTATGAATTTATACGTCTGTGGGGAAGAAAAGAAAATCTCAGGAGCAATACCTCGCTCTTATATAGCACTGGTCATCGGCAGATCTCAAAGGTCAGCATTATTATGTATGAATGGGGAAATTGAGGCACACTGAAGCAAATTGCCTAAAGTCACCCAATAGGCCACTGGCAAAGCTAAGAACAGAACTTGAGTTTCTTGAGACCCAGTCAAGTGCTCTATCCACCAGGCCACCCTGCCTTCCATATATGAAACTGACAAATAACTAGCAAGGAGATAACAAAAAATGAAGGGTGTGAGAAGGGAATTATTTTCAGCCATCATTGTGGAGACATTAAGGAAGGAAACGTTTATGCTACAAATTTAGGCTTCACTTTTTGGGCATGATGTCAGTCAGATACTGGAATAACCTGCCACAGGAGGTTAATGAATCACCTACACTAGAAGTTCTAAAGGAAAATCAAGAGAGAACCAACAGGAATGCTGTAGGAATCTATTAATATTATCTTGCAGTGTTATAGAAAACTAGATTAAATATCAACATGTCCTTTCCAACCCTAATACAAATTAATCCAAATACTCTGTCAAAGAATTTACTGTACATATCATATTCCTTGGGCTGTATGAGTTCCCCATGACAGATGGCCAGTGCACTTCTATATAGGTTATATAAGAAACCACTTGGGAGGATATACATTGTCGAGTGCCATTTTTTAAAAGTGCAAGTAGTTGTATTAGGCTATGATTTAGCAAGGTACTTAACTGAGTTTTTGCCTAACTTGAAGCACAAGAGCAGTGCCACTGACTTCAATGGGAAACTCTCATGTTTAAAGACAGACGTGTTTAAATATCTTACTAAATCAGGGACCGAGTTTCCTCTGGAGCAGGATTTAGGTTTTGTAAGGCCAATCCCTTTGGGATCCACACAGGATCTCTGAAACTGAGAAGACTGAACTTGTTTAACACTCTTCTCTGCACTCTGTTATACATTCATAGACTTTAAGGTTAGATGGGACCATTGCAATCATCTAGTCTGACCTCCCATATTACACAGGCTATAAAAAAAAATTCAGCTAGTGATTCCTGCTTCGAGCCAAACAACAGTAGCTGAAGCAAAGCATATCACTTAGAAAGACATCCAGTCTTTATTTAAAGATTGTCTTGACCTAAATCACAAAACAACTCCAAAAGGAAATAAAATCTCTCTAATACACCTACAGTTGTCATTTTAGGGCTTGATCCTGCAAGATGTTGAGCATTCAAGCATGTAATTTTGCTGTACTGGTGCTAAACTTTAAACATATCCAGTCCCATTGACTCTGCTGGGACTTTTCATGTGCTTAAGTGCTTTGCTGGATAGATGCCGGAGTTCTCTGCACCGTACAGGATCAAGCTCATAGTGATCAGAGCTAACATCCAACCCTGTTACATGCACCTTTACCTATCCATGTAAAAAATGAAGGTTACAGGGAACATGGGCAGGAGATGTTATTTAGATAAATTGCCATGATTAAAAATAAACACCTACACTCCATTCTAGTGTTGTTCTTGGCTCCTTCCCTGGCCCATTGGAGATTGCGATGTTGAGGGAGTGCACAGGAGCCAGATGCTGGAGGCCTGACCTGGAGATTGCTTTCCTGCAAGATGAGAAGAAAAAACAAAAACAAAACAGCACTCTTTTTTTGGTCTAGAAAATCAGCAGAGGCAGCACAGCTGTAAATTTCAGTTTGGTGGAAACAGTGCTAGTAGGTTATATTATGCTGTAATGAGCCAGGGGAGCAGGTAAGTGGGTGAAGGAAAGTCAGAAAGGGAGTGAGAAGAATGCAAAAGCACCTTAGTAGAAAAATAAAGCAAGTTTGATAACTGAGAAGTACTGTTTAATGCTGTTTAATCAGTTACCCAAGCATAAAGGGCAAAATCCATTGGGCCAAATTTAGCCCTGCACTCATTGAAATGGAGTTCCTATTCTTTACATCAGGGCTGTTGGGCTCATTGTATATGCAGCTCAAATGAAGATTTGAGTTGCTTTTATTGAAAGTGGGGAGGAAGGTCTTCAAAAAGGAAGAAAACACCCTGTTTGCTTTACTCGGATAGCTTGCCATCTGAAAAAGAAACTCCCACATAAACAACAGAAAACCTAACGCAGAAAACTGAGGTAACCCTTGGGAGCAGGAAAGGTTCACATGTTGTCCCTCTTTTGGTGAGCTCTGCCAGGGATATACTCCAGTTTCTTTCCCCGTTCACTTCATTCCCATCTCTTTGGGGCCCATGTGACCGAATTTCTCTGAGGAGAGATAGCATTCCTTGCAAAGGCCACAAATGTTATTCAAAGCATCAGCCAAAGGCACTCCCAGATCCCCAGGGCTGAGTGCTCTTCCGCCATACACTCCCCAGCCCCTGCCAGTGCAGCAAGGTCAGCCCTTAACTTTGATCCCTCAAGTGGAAGCACATGCTCTCATAATACCATGCTCCAGGACTTAGACTTCTTAAAGTTATAGGGCTGCAAACATCAAGACAGCATGGCTTGATTGGTGACAACCGAAAAAATCTTACAAGTTCTTTCTTCAGCGGTCAGTGCTGTGGGGGTGGGAGTGTGTTGAGGGGAATTCCTTTCTTTTCGCAAGCCTAACACATACCTTTCTCCCTCCCTGCCTGGAAATGAAATGACAATCTGTTTTTGCAAAGTGCTTTTCTGCAATAACACTCCCATCATACTATAGCTATTTATAGGCTGGCCTAAGCATACAAATATCCCAAGGCAACTTACAATAAAGGTCAACAGAGCCAACAATGACAATCCAGCTCAGCCATACGCTAAATGAATCTCTTTACTGCCCTGTAAACATAGAGTGCACTGTATGTCGATAGAAGAGGAGCTCAGAGCCCACAATGCTTTCAGTGCATGTCTTGGAAATCAGGTAGGGTGAGAGGAAAATTATAAATCTTCCCCTCCTCCCACATCCTCTGACTGGTACTCTATTCAGTTGGTACTCTCTCATTTAATGAGCACACAGTACATTTATAGCTTCCAGTCCCCATCCCTCATGCCACTGAATGTCACCAATATGTTGGCATAAAAGGAAATTTTTAAAATGTTTTACCTAGACTAAATCCCCTTTAAATATGGGTGGGCTCCTGAGGGAAAAAGCTTTCAACAGCTGGCAAAAGCATTGTGAGAGAATGATTTAGTAGCTAGCTAGGCACCTGTGCAGTGCACATTACCATGGTGTGGTCAAATAGACCATAATCTGGTCTTTATGAGGACCAAAGGAAGTCTGGAGACTGAGGACCTTTAAAGAGGTAATTTCACACTACAGCAAACTTTACAATGTAAAATACAATATATAAATATTTATACATAAAGTAGTTTCCAGTATGTGGCCAGTCTCTCTCGACAGTCCTTTTGGTACCATTTTGGTTATTGGTGCTTGGCAGAGAACCATTGCCCAATATCTTCTGCTTGATCTTGCCACAAACCCAGTCTTGTATTTATGGCATCACAACCTCTTGGTGGAAATGAGTGAGGTATTACAATTTCTGCATTGTATCAATAAGGGCAATAACAATCCCAATTTAGTGGCTGCTTGAACTTGAAGTCACAATGATTGGAGTAAGTTTCTACGTTATACAAAAAAGGTGTGGAGAGGAGGATCTGAATCACAAGTAAAAGTACTTACAATTAATTAGTTCATAAAAATGGCAAACTTTGCAAGCAATATTATTCACAGAATATTATTTGCTGAACTATAGAGTTATTGAATAATAAATGCAAATTATTTGCATCTGCTGAATTTAAACATGTCTAAATTTGCAACGTATATTACTGGTCAAATTAGACATAAGGCCTCCAGTGGGACCATGAATTCAACAGAGACATAAAAAGTAAATATGCCTAATTAATGGCTACAGACTTCCCAATGTCAGGCTTTGGATACAATTTAAAGCCAGGATTACATTTGCGCAAACCTTTTGTAACGGAACCTGAGGTTCGGCCCATGCTCCTGAAAGGTTAACTGAGATTGGTGAGACTTTTGGGGGAAACTTGGCTGAGTTTTATGCCTCCCTCCCCACGCCTACCAATGATGGATTTCTGAGTTTGTCTGGAAAACATACAAAACACAGTCACTATGATGATGTTTTTCATCTTTGTTGGAACACAAAACCTTAAAATAATCCCATGTGTTGCAAACCCATATAAACCATAACAGCCCATCAATCCCAATGCCAGCTAAAAATACTACATGTAGTACAAACTCTTGTCAGAACACTGCTTTGGGAGGTAAGAGATATGGAGTGCCAGAACACACTGAGCTGAGTTGGAGAAGGTCTATATTGCAAAGACACATACCAAAGAGAGAAGAACAAAGGCCACATCAGAGAGAAAATAATTTCATGTTCTGATTTAAATGAAAAAGAGGTTACATGGCAGCCATCCTGGAAAGAAAGAATCTTGAAAAAAATGCAAAGTGGATAAAGTAATGGATTCTATAACCAGGTGAATGGACTCAGATTGTTCTAAGTAGTTCATTAGAGCAATTGTGACTTTTCAGGCAGAAAGGTAACATGAATTACTTTCTGTTACTTTTTCCAGTTAAGAGTCCTAAGCATGCGTGGCAGCAAAAGGCTCGCCATGCAGCCTTCACCCACGAAGCAAAAGTAATCACATTATGAGAAAGTAATAGGATAATGTATCTGTGTTTAGCTATAAATTTCCTTTCTTCAAAATAATAAGGTCCATAGATCCATACAATGGGTACGTCAGCCAGCTTACAGCTTGGTGGCAGAACCAGACCAGCCAGTCACTGGCAGCAGGGGCATGCTCCACCTCCATAAAGTTCTGATCGGTGGACCTTAACTCAATGAAAAATGAGCAATATTTTGCTGATTACAAATTACTAGATCTAAAAAGTACTAGAGTGCATCAATGCACTTATAACAAAACCTATGGCATCAGGGCTGGTGTAACCACTAGGCGAACTAGGCAGCCTCCTAGGGCACCAAGATTTGGGGGCACCAAAAAGCGGTGCCCCAAATTTTTTTTTACACTACAGTGGAGTCATATCTTACATTGGGGTTAGGTTCTAAGGTCAGCACGTAAGAGGAAAATCGCATATAGTGAAAATTACCATAAAGTACAGTATACACGGTATACACTAGAACAGGGATCCTCAACCTACGGCACATGTGCAAGCCGATTTTTTTTTTTTTTAATGGCAGGCTGCGGGTCCCGGCCACCGCTGAGCCGGCTGCCGGTCTGGGGTTCCATCCTCTGGCTCCTGCCAGCCAGGGTCCAGGCCGCTGGCACCACTCAGCCCACTGCTGGCACCACTCAGCCCACTGCCAGCAGAGTGAATGGAACTCCAGGCCGACAGCGGGCTCAGCGGCAGCCGGGACCTGCAGCCTGCCATTAAAAAAAATTGGCTCGCGTGCCATATTTGGCACAGGTGCCGTAGATTGAGGCCCCCTGGTTCTAGTGTATACAGTGTATACTATGTATACTGTACTTTATGGCAATTTTCACTATATGCGATTTTCCTCTTACACGCTGACCTTAGAACCTAACCCCTGCCTAAGATGTGACTCCACTGTATTCATTTTTGAAAGTTTATAATAAGCGATGCTCTGGGAGGAGGGGAAGTTTTTATTACAGGTAAAATATATCATTTTGGAAGTAG
The DNA here is from genome assembly GCF_020497125.1 of Mauremys mutica. Taxonomy (NCBI): domain Eukaryota; kingdom Metazoa; phylum Chordata; order Testudines; family Geoemydidae; genus Mauremys; species Mauremys mutica. The sequence continues at coordinate 105,673,631 of NC_059072.1, read as the reverse complement.
GGGCCTTCTGAGTTGAATGCTCAGAAACTGGAAAAAAAATGCAGCGCTAACACAATAATCCTCAAAACGCAAGGCCACACATTGTCATCACCACTCTGCAAGTCCGGGCTGGATCCTGTTTCTGTGGAGGTGTATGGTGTATACCCACATAAGTTGGTGCTCATGAAAATCATGGACAATTAGCTCTGGCTAATCTCTAGCATGGTTTAAGCTTTCAGCACTCAGCTCTGACAACATGATGTGCAGCACCCCCACTCTCTTCTGATCTAACCTTGGACTCCCCACATGTATTTCTCTCATTCTCAGTATCCCTATTACAACCCCGTCTCGCTTCTGAGTGTCTGAGGAGACACTGCTAATCCAGCTGTTCATGTCCACTAAAGATTAACCAGGAGACAGACAAATTTCCACTTATCTAATTTAGGATTTGAAGTAGGAAATCCAAAGGGAAAAGGTTACTACAGTACTTGAGTTTTGTGTCCTGTGTGGCACCTTATAGGCTAACAGAAGTATTGTAGTCCTGTGGCACCTTATAGACTAACAGAAGTATTGCTTTTTACAGATCCAGACTAACACGGCTACCCTCTGATACTCTACAGTACTTGAGTAACAGCATTCTACAAACAGCCCCCTTCTATTGTTTGGCGGTTACTGATCCTATGAAAAACCAGATACCACTATCTCTGTGAATGAATTAATTTTGTAAAAGCAATACCCAGGGATACCTTGACTGGAAATGTGAGGCAATGTGATAGGAATGCTAAAGACATATGCACAGTTTGACCAAACATTGAGTTTCCACAGCCCTTATCACAAATATTGCACTCATGAACTGGGAAGGATAGAAAATGCAAAGCTTCTAACACACTATGTTTTGTTACAACATGCAACAACTCTCTGTATAAAATGCAGAAGCCACTTTCCTTCTTGCTGCACATGAATTGATGCCTTTGAAAGGATCTGTGACTATCTCAAGGAAGGGTTTTTGGACTCATTGCTCTCCAGGATCAAGAAAATAAGCTTCAGAACACTTTTACCAGCACTTATCCTGGTATGTAAGTGTTTTAGAAAGAACAAATTGTTGCCTGTTGCTGGGATGTCAGAAGGATGCCTATTTCCTCCTCCTCTTTGGATTATGAACATGCTTGACATCTGATTCTGGTTGGACAATGAAAGGGTCAGACAAGTCCTTTGCTGATGATGTCCTCACAGCCCTGCAATAATACTCAGAGCTTCAGCTGGCTCCATAACAGCATGGATCAATTCTACAGTTTCAGATCTAGTCACAGATATCTCAAGCATGTTCTTGACTTCATCTTCATGTTGTTTTGTATTCAAGAGATCCAGGAGTCTGGGTCTCTTCCAGTCATTCTGAAGCAGTTGATTAAAATCCCAGAACAGGCATTTCTAAAGTTTCACATTTTCTAGTCTTTACCCCTTAGAGAGTGAATTATGGATCAAACCCTGCAAATCTGCTGATATCCGCTTTATATCTGCAAACGCAGATATCCGCAAACATGGTCTGCAGATCACGGATCGGATGAGGATACAATTTTGTATCTGCACAGGGTGCTAATTATGGATTCAACTGGATCCAGAGCTGTGCTGAACTTCTTGGTCCCTCAGGCTCTCATATTTATCAAGAGATCATCTTCCTAGATAGCGAAGGTGCCTGCTTTCTTTTATCTAACAGCCCTGGTGCTGGAGCACTGAAACTGGTTTTCCAGAAAACTCCTCTTGGCACCTCCATCATGCTTCTCAGTCTGGAAACGGAAAACAGTTACTGTTGGGAGGGAGAATTTCCTGAAAAACCATTTTTAAAAAAGCCCATGTTGGCAAGAGAATATCTAAGAGGCAGATATTTAATCAAAAACTTAAACCATAAGGAATGGTTGAAAGAAGCCAAATCTCAGGAATTCAGAATCTCACTAGAATTCTGATCTCTGTTGGCTAGAAAGGAGGATTGTAAGTATCACTGAATAGTATTTCACCAAAACCACCCCCCTTCCCCCCACCCCATTTTTTGTTTCATTTTGTTACATTTTGGTGGTATTTTTACCTTTAATTTTTTTTTAAGCAAATCTACCTAATTTCAAAACAAAATGTCATTTTGAAATAGAAAGACAAAACATTTCATTTAAAAAAATGTCAAAATTAACCAGTTAGACTTTTTCTATTTGGACATAACTATTAGCCAAATTCAACATGGATTTGTGAAAAATTTAATTAAACCAAAAATACATTTTTCAGCAAACTATTTGAAAAAAAAATTACCCAGCTCTATGTCTGGAACTCATCCCAAATCAGGTGCAGATGGAAAATAGATTGAAGCAAATTGTGGATGGAGATGAGTGTCATATAATTACACTATTTATTTTTTCTCTCATATGCTGAACAGCAGATATTTATTAAAATCTGGCAGGGAAAATGGTTTTCTTTTCTTGCAGAAGAGATTCATGTTCTCCTGATGTTGCTCAGCCTACTAGAGGAAAACAGGGAAGGTTTGGTTTTTCAAGAGAAATTTCTGGCATTCATTTGGAGATATCTGTGCAGGAACTTCTTGGTGGTATAATATAGTCTTCCTCTGATTTTTAGTACCACACCCCCCTCCCAAAAAAAAAAAAAGAGAGACACAAAATCCTCAGCAACCTGGGACAAAATAAAAAATGACAAGAGTTTTTTTTCTGACACTATCATTGTAGGTATTTTTCAGCCTGTCTTAAACATCAGCATTCTGATATTACTAGGAGGCCAGATCCTCAGCTGGCACAAATCATTTACACAAGCTGAAATTTGTTTGTGGCTTAAAAGCTATATGGCCTCATGCCAAGTCCAGCTCCAGGCACCAGCCCAGCAAGCAGGTGCTTGGGGCGGCCCAAGGAAAGGGGCGGCACGTCGGGCTCTTTGGCGGCGAGTCCCTCGGTCCCTCTCAGAGGGAAGGACTGGCGGCTGAATTGCCACCAAAGAAGAAAATGGCGCGGCAGAGCAGCCACCGATCGCAGCTTCTTCTTTTTTTTTTTTGCTGCTTGGGGTGGCAAAAACCCTGGAGCCAGCCTTTCCTCATGCAAACTTTAACAATGAAGAACTTCTGGTTTCCTGCTGTCCTGCTAATACAAAGCATGTGTCGTAGTTTTATATTGGATCCAACATAACCTATAAATGTGGAATTCATAGATTTCAAGGCCAGAAGGGACCACTGTGATCATCTAGTCTGCCCTCCTGTATAACACAGGCCAGAGAACTTCCCTCAACAGATTTCCTTTGGAGTCTTTCCACGTTTCCATGATGGTACTGTGTGCTTCTCTTTATGTTTTCCTTCTTCCTTAAAAAAAACAAAACAAAACAGGGAAGAGATTCCTCTTTTCCAGTTTATTCATTTATACATTTTCAGTTAACCAAAGATCAAGTGCCAACAGCGATTAAGAACAAGTAAAACAGATTCTCTTCCTCTTTTCTGAGCATGCAAATTAAAACATGGGAAAAGGTAACACATATTCAACTTCTCTGTGCAAATCAGAAATACCTGAAGATACTTTTTTTTAAAAGCATGAAAAGTCAAAAGAAAGTCTTGATTGCTATGCTGGTACAAGCTTAGGTCTAAAAACCAATTGTTACAATGTAACTGTACAAGAATCAAGCTCTATTTCCTAGTTGCCCAATATGCTTCAGGATATCAAATTCAAGGGATGACTCAGAGCTACAGCAATCTTGATATCATTCCAGAACAACAAAGATTTCAAAAAGATCTTAAACAAGACACAACCCAAAACAAGAAAAATAATATACTGAAACACATTCTCTTTCCTTCTCTCCCCAAAGCTATTAAGGTCATTGGATTTCTGAGTTTAATTGTTAAGACAGAGAAGAGTGTTCATGTAAGTAAACAAACCTGAGCAGAGAAAAGTATGTTCAGATTGTGTCATTCCCAAGCGGTGTGGATAGCAAAGCATACATTTACTTTTCATTACAATGACACTTGGAAAAAACTGACAAAAATAAGGTATCGTTCAACGACCACAATGAAAAATCTCAGTTTCTTTCATAAGAACAGATGTACAGAGATTCAGAGTTACCAAAGGTTGCCTCCTCATTTCAGAACTATATGAAATACAGATGTAGAACACATAGGTACTCATGACTGTGTCTTTTTCCCTCACTGTCCATCTATCAGCTGCTACTGTAATTAGTCTGCAAACTCTTATTTAGCTTGTAAGCTTCTTGAGTGCAGTACATAGAGCACTAAATCGTGACTGGGGCCTTTATTACACATCAATAATAAATAATAATAATAGTCAATGTTCAGGGCTATCTACATGTTTGACCCCACTCTAGTCTCTCTAAGAGCATCCCCTCAGGTGACAGGCCCTGCACCTTCATCTCTCTCAGGGTGGAATCCCATGAGTCTCCTTCCCTCAGACTGGGTCCCAGGAGTACAGCACCATGTGTACCAACTGTGATTCCTCAAGCAGGCCAAAGCCTTGCTACTCTTCCCTTCAGGAGTTGTCACCAGGGTGTCAATACAATGACATAAACCAACCTTTCCAAAATAAAATATGGTTTAACCTCAATAGAAGGAAGCAAAACAAGAGCAAAAATGGGTTTAACCCAACGAACTGTCTAATCGAATATCTATTTTACCTAAAGTTTAGAACAGCTTATCTAGACACCCCTATTTTAGGGACTGCCATCCTACAGTCCCTCTTTCCCTCCTGGTCCAGATAGACCATTCTGGCCTCTGGTCTGTGCCAGGGAATTGACCACTCCATTGGGTACTAGTCCAGGGCTGGTACCCCATTCACTTCTCTTTGACTTCATGCAGCAACATCAATTCACTACAGTGGTGCAAGTAAGCCAGTACGGTCAGGTACACCGTACCATTAACACATTCACTGCTGGTACACCATACCAGAAAGACACATTGTTGAGAATGAATTTTAGAGTTTTGCACGGATACAAATTTATGCCTGTGGATATCCTTGGATACAAATCAGTATGCGCTGAACCGCAGGGCTCTCCTGGGAACCACAGCAAGGAAAGGAGCAGAACATGGGGCCTCCGCTTCCAGGAGCCAGCACCCCATGCCAGCAGCTCCTCCGGTGCAGCTGTACTTCCTGCAGCCCCACCCCCAGCCCTTCCATGCAGCTGCATCTTCTGTCTGGGGTCTGTACTGCACCAACAAAGGACAGGGCTGGGGGTGGTACATCCATGCTGGAGGAGCTGCCGGCGCAGGGCACTGGTTCCTGGGAGCAGCAGCTCCACGTTCTGCTCCTTTCACTGCTGCGGTTCCCAGGAGAGCCCTGCAGTTCAGCGGATACCAATTTCTATCCGTGGATATCTGCATCCACCGGTATAAATTTGTATCCACACAGGGCTCTAGTCATGGAACATTTTTTGTGAGTGGGGGGTCAGGGGGTCGGTACCATCTACTTACACCACTGATTCACTAGCTTTGATTTTTTAAGCTCTTTAAATCCATCTTCCTCCCTTGCACATTTTTATTAGCTCATCTCTCTTGAGCTGCCCTGAACTCATTTGTTCAGCTTGTCCTTCCTGAACAACCTAAAAGATCCACTCTCTGTTTTCAGTCTAAAAGCAGTGGTTTAGTTCCTTGTGAAAGCCCCCTTTTAAGCAGCTTTGCTCAATGCTATGCTGTGCTCACTTCTTGCCACCAATTTGTTACAGTCTTGGCTGAGTTCCCCTAGTGGATGGTTACCAGACTGTACTAACTGGATCCAACCTTTGCAACCCATCTGCTTCCAAGCCAGCAGGATCTGGGCAAAATCCAGATACTGTCTCAATCTCTGAGCCTCTTGGACATACTCCCAGGTGCAGACTCCCTGCCTGAAACCCTTCTTTGGGACATGGGACTCCACACTCCCACTGCCCTAAGCTCCAAACCAATGCTGAGATTTCCCAAGCCTCTCCAGTCACTCAGGAATCCTCCCACAGCGTCCTACTTAGCTGTGGTCCTTCTGGTTTATGGTTTAACCCCTTGGGGACCCCGTGGTGGTTAAAGCAAAGTACATGGCCTTAGCACAGGAACTTCTTAAACACACACCCACTTTTCTCTTAGACAGCAACAGAGCATTACAGTTCTAGGCAATAACAAACACTTGCATGCAATCCCTTCTCAGAGTCCTCACCTCTCCTGAGAGCCCTTGGGTTTGGTCAGTGTCCTTGGAGAAGGGCAGGGATTCTCTTCCCCCTGCTCCTCCAGGAATGTCTTCTATTTCTGGGGGTGGACTGTCTCCCTTGCTTAGAAAGTCTTTCATATTTAAAACCAATTACTGACACTTTTTACGTTTCTCTTCTTCCATTGGGGGTGCCCCATGCATCAGCCCCCTGTTGGCGGTTGGGCAGTGGGCTATTAAAAGCCAATGGCTCTGCCAGTAACAATCCCATTGTTCTAGCGGGGTAGAACTATTCAAGTGTTGATGGCCCCTGGATGGCCCTGTTTCAGCTTCCCAGACAGAGTCTGTTCCTGCTACCAAATGGAGGTTTTAACCCACACAGAAAGTGACAATCATAAATGCTATTAATAAAACAACAAGGGATTCATAAATTGACAGACACGTTCCCTCACCTATCACAAAAATATACCTGTGCTTGACGTAAATTTAAGTGGAGTAGAGGAGGGGAGAAAGAGGATGAACTACAGCGAGTGCAAAACCAGTAAACAAATCTGAAAGCAAGTGAAAGCTCCTCCAGTGAGCTTTTAGTAGTCTTCTGTTCTGTTAGGTCCTGAGCCAAAGCCCATCAAGCTCAATGGAAAGACTCTCATTTACTTTAAAGGGCTTTAGATCAGGCAGCAAAGACTTACGGGCAAATCCTAAATCTCTTACGCAAGTAAACCCATTTGAAGTATTGTATGAGTGAGGACTGAAAGATTTTGGCATCAAAGAATAATTCAGAGTGGACCTTCACTGCCCTCCGAGTTCAGAAATAAGCAAAATAATTGTGCCCAAAGTGACTTTCCTGCTTGAATATGCAGAAAGTTGAAAAGTTAAGAAACTGCGTAAATTTAATCTCAACTTTTTATCAAATTATTTGCACTCAGTTATGAGTGACTGGATCTCTAGAGTTCCTTCTTTTCTCTTTTTTTCGGTTTGTTGAACTTGAAAAATTATGCCCATGCAACTGCTAACTTCAAAAAATGTCTGTTAATTCCAGGAGAAATAGGGGAGAACACATGTGAGTGTGAGTTAGCACCAAAAATTGCATGTTTGCAAAATGTAAATTCATATTCTTTTTTGCTCCTGAATGAGCACTTAACTTGTGTTCTAAATTCACTTCTGATTATCAACATTACATTTATTACATTTCTGATTAGTCATCCAAAAATCAGAGTGCTACCCTACCCTACCATATTGCTCCTAGGAAGTACTTTTCATGTCCAATTAAAAAAATACATGATGTTATGTAATGTTACATGCCTCATTGGAATTATATTGAGAGTCTGTTGCCTTCAGCTAGAAGCTACCATTAATACAGTGAAGCACTGAAGGTCTAAGGTGCTATCAATCAGAAGACAGTCTACTTTACTCCCCTATAACCCCGAGAGATAGTTGTCATGGAGATGGGGATAGGTCTGTTTTGATTAAGAGAGCTTTCAGGACAACAAGACTAAAACAAGAAAAGTGCCAACATTACACTGGCTAGAACAGCAATCAGCATGGCAGAGGAGAAAGCCTGGGTCTTCAGTGCTCATTAGCAGCTCTGCCGGAACCAATTAAACAGATATTGTCAACTTTTTTCTAAATTGACTAATTTCAGAAATTTCCATTTTCTGATAGGATCCCTGTCTGGGTTTGTTTGTTTTGTTTAAATTAAATTCTTTTAAATATACACACGTGTGTTTTCCTGCTCCCCTGGTGACTGATTATGCAGGGCAAACTGTGAAACAGATGATAAACAGAGAACTGTCAAATGCACAAAGCAAACGAAGAGGGGAAAGCAATTGTATAATGTCTTTTTGGTTACAGTATTCCTAGGTGTTACTTGTAAATATAGTAGATTGAAAATTTTCAGACAAAAATGTGATTTTCAGTGTGATTGTGTCCCTGCAGAGCCAGAAAAACCCTCAGCTGAGGTTAACTGGCATAGCTCCACTGACTTCAGTGATGCTGCACCAGTTTATACCAGTTGTGGATCTGGTCCTTAATCTTTATAGAGCATGATCGTGTGAAAACCTTAGAGCCACTATTAGCAGATGTGTCCCACAACTTGGAAATGTTTAAATCAGGGACAGAGAGCATGACCATACACAAGGATCTTCTCATGGCAAGCACCCAGATCCCATTTCATTGTATTACTATTAATTTTGATCATTTAGACAGAAATATAAATTTGAGATTAAAGGAGTCACCTAACAAGATAATCACAAGATTGGAGCAAAATAATAATATATATTATTAATTATTACAATTCAATATTATTGCCAGTTTGGTTTCTTTTCATTGAAACTTGGCGATCATTAACAGATGTTGATTGACAGCACTGGAGACAGAAGTCTTCCATCCATAAAACCGGCCCAACTCAAGTAGCAGCTGCATGAGCTTTGTACACATTTCCTCACCAATGGGCCTCAACCTTGACCAGGGGCAGCTCTAGCTTTTTTGCTGCCCCAAGCACAGCAGTCAGGCAGCCTTCGGCGGCTTGCCTGCAGGAGGTCCCCGGTTCTGCGCCTTCGGCATACCCACCGTCGAATTGCCAACAAATCTGTGGGACTGGCAGACCTCCCGCAGGCAAGCCCCCGAAGGCTGCCTCACTGCCACCCTCGAGAGAGCGGCAGGGCGCCCCCCCATGGCTTGCCAACCCAGGGATGTGCTTGGAGCGCTGGTGCCTGGAGCCGCCGCTGATCTTGACCTAGAAGCAATATTTCTAGTAGTCAGAGGGAAGTCCCTTCCGTCTTTGGCTTCAGCTTCCTCTAAGACTTCCTATAAGGCTGCCAAATGTATTCTTCCCCTCTTCCTCCACCCTCTAATTTAAATAATTGTCCACTAGGACTTGGCATAGGTATGTCCACTGCCTCATTTTACATAGGCTACTGAACAGCCCCTACATAGGAATGTTTTCAACTGTTGCTGTCTCTGGCTGGATTCACACAAGTGTCTGAGGGAAGGTAGGTTCCACAGTCCATCACAAATGCCTTCAGCTGTCAGTCTTTCAAGCTGTGCTGCCTGTTAACACCCCAGCACTTGGGGATCCGCAGCTAGTTATAGAACAGTGTACTACAATGCCCTAGGTGCCTAGATATAACAGAGTTACCATCAACAAGAAGTATTTGATCAGCACCGCCATCATCCGACAACCTGGATATCTCCCAGTTGTCTTGAAGAAGGTAGTCGGGTTCCACTCCAGTTACTGGAAGGAGCAACACAGGCACTCTTGCTGCCTGAGGCATAGCGATAGTGGCCTGACCAAGCCTGCAAAGAGGGGACCTGTGAGACTCTTAGAAGGTCAAAAACATAATAGTTATGCTCATTTCTTTACTTTACCCTGTGGGAAAGAGGGGACTGGTAGGAAGTTTTCCAGGAAAGCAGCTGCATAGTACCGCCAGGTGCAGGGCTTAGCTGCCTACCATTGGGCCCTGGATCAGAGCCCAGTGGAGAGGATGGGCCCAGGCTCCCCTACCATTCCCTAAAATTGGACAAGTACTAAAGCCTAGCCCTTGGCAGGAACCTATTTGACAGAAGACACTGACGCTATGAGGGTCCAGACCATGAGGTCTGACTCAAGAGGGAAGACCCAACTCCCTCACTTGATCCTGATGACCTTCCCATTATTGGACTCCTTATATGTACCCTGAAAGGAGTGGACTTGAAAATGGGACCTGACTGAGTTACCTGAGTAACTAAAAGATCAGACCACCCCGGGTGGAGCAGTTGTGAGGAAAAAAAACCCCAAAAAAACAACAACAAGGGGACACCTTAAAGACTAACAGATTTATTTGGACATAAGCTTTCATGGGTAAAAAAAAACCCACTTCTTCAGATACAGGCATAAATATACTGGCACATGAAGAGCAGGGAGTTACCTCACAAGTGGAGAACCAGTGTTGACAAGGCCAGTTCAGTCAGGATGGATCTGGTCCACTCCCAATAATTGATGAGGAGGCGTCAATACCAAGAGAGGGAAAATTGCTTTTGTAGTGAGCCAGCCACCCCCAGTCCCTATTCAAGCCCAAAGTAATGGTATTAAGTTTGCAAATGAATTGTAGCTCTGCAGTTTCTCTTTGAAGTCTGTTTTGGAAGTGAAAAAAGGGAATGCATGGAACACAACTGGCCATACTGCCACCTGACCACTAGGCGGCACCAGCAGTGAGCGTTGCTGCCCTTCACAATGCCCTCTCAGGCTGTCCTCAGGGTGCTCTATTTCACATATGTAACATGATAGGTGTGAAATCTGACCTTTTTTCCAAAAACAAACAAACAAAAATACACACACACACACACACACACACACACACCAGAAACCCAGACAACTTCAGAGCATTTGATCTAATAGTATTGCAGTATGTGCATTCAACAGTATGATTTTAGATTAGCTATGGTTACTACTGTCATATTCTCAGTTCTCAAAAATATACTGATCCATAACTGTGTTGAAATTAAACTACTTTTTAAATAAAATGCTAATTTTCCCTCAATGTTTCTCAAACAAACAAGGCCATTTAAAAAACAATAATGGAGGAGGGCTCAGCAGAGAGGGACATTTTGCATTGGATTCCACTAAGAAGTTATTTCTTACTAAATTCCACTGATATCCTTCAGCCATAGGGCCAAGATCCTCAGCTGGTATGAAGCAGCGTAGTTCTACCAAAGCCAGTGGAACTGCACCAATTGTACTAACTGAGAATCTGGCCTATAATGTACGAATTATACTGCAGGAAACTGTAAATAGGGCTCTATTCTCACAGCCTGGGGTTCTGATTCCTCAAACCACTCAAGCTTCACTCTTATGGTTGCCAGGATCTTATCGACACCCAGTGATGTGTATAGCTCACTCCAGGGTGGAAAGGGGGGGCAGGGGAGAGAGGAAAATACGCAAAGCTGTGAGGAAAAAGTTAGAAAGTATTAATCATAAGACTTCTAGGGAAATGTACTTAATTTCTGTGTTTTCTTGTATTAAAATGTACTGTTACCAAGTCTTCCCTTAGTAGCAGTCTATCAATTAGTTACTCTCTAGTGAGGGTGGGGAAAGCATTAAGATTCATTTTGATGAATGTTAGATGATCGTTTGATGAACTGCAGATTGAAAGGTTTTTATAATAAAATGTTAAAAGGCGAAAGACAAAGGGTGTGGTGGCATGTGTACGGTAGTTTAAAGACAGAAACAGCATATGTATGAGTCTCTGTGTGAGTGACTGAGTGAAAGAGAGACCATTAAATCCCTCCAAGTTTTGCAAGCAGAAGTTATCTAGCTATCAAAGCTAATACTGCATGAACACAAGATCCATCCTTATTAGGTAGCTTCTTTCCTTAGATCCCCCTCAGAGCAGATTGTCATGACAACTCTGCAACCACTGCTACTTTGCAACCGTAGCATTAAGGCTTACAAGCCCTAAAGTGATATTAAAAGGTTAAGAAAAGTTTCTAAAGAGAGAAAGCCACAAGGGAGATAATTACAACTGCTTGTTAATATCTTTGTAACTACCAGCAGGTAATGTCTTTAAAGAGAATACCACAGCAAAGCACTTGAATGCACACAGTCCTGGGGCATGAGAAAGAGGCAATATCTTCTTACCTGGTGGAGGGAGAGAATGAGAATCACCTTAGAATTAACCTGAATGAAATACCAGCTTCACCAGAGTTTTCCTGAATACCTTGTCCCCTCCTTGTGAAATTTTCCACAAGAGGAGTTGTTATGGCCTTACCTTTCTTTGTAACACTTGGAAGCCTGCAATAGCATTGTTAAAAACAAAGGCTCAGTTCCTCGGATGGTTTAAATCAACACAGCTCCACTGACTGCAATGGAACACCACCAATTTTTAACACCTGGTATTGGTCCCAAAACTGCCTTTTCCATCCTAATGAGCAACTCGTATACTATATCATAGTTTTTCAAAGTTACATCAGTAAAGTATTGCATTAAAATCACATTCAGCATTTTGGGGAATATTAATAACTTACAAAAATCATTGGAAAAAGGGTTAACAGACAACCTACATGTGATGTTGGAGCTAGTGAAGTACAGTACTACAAAAATATAGTGGAAATGACTGGACATCAGGAAAGACAGACTTACACCTTATTTACATGAGAAAGCTGTACCAGTTAGACTGATTTAGTTATACCAGTGTGAATCCTTGTGTGGACACTCTTATTCCAGTTCAAAAGTGGCTTATTGTTCAAACTAATTTGGTTTAAATTCACACTCTAGATTAAACCAGTGCAAACGTCTCATGTGGACAAGCACTCAGAGAAACAAAATATGTGAATTATGTACAGTAGCATACTGAATAATCTACTCTGAAATGTACACCAACTGAGAATTAGTCAAACTTGGGAAGGCAGCACAAAGGAGTAGTCTTTATTCAAGCCTAATTTAGTGGTGTCCAGTTTGCAAATTAATTCCAGTTCTGCAGTTTGTCGTTGGAGTCTGGTTTTGAAGTTTTTTTGTTGAAGAATTGTGACTTTTAGGTCTGTAATTGAGTGTCCAAGGAGGCTGAAGTGTTCTCCAACTGGTTTTTTAATGTTATAATTCTAGATGTCTGATTTATGTCTGTGTCCATTTATTCTGTTGCACAGAGACTGTCCAGTTTGGCCACTGTACATGGCAGAGGGGCATTGATGGCACATGATGGCATATAGCACGTTGGTAGATGTGCAGGTGAACAAGCCCCTGATGGCGTGGCTGATGTGATTAGGTCCTATGATGGTGTCCCTTGAACAGATAGGTGGACAGAGTTGGCAACGGGCTTTGTTGCAAGGATAGGTTCCTGGGTTAGTGTTTTTGTTGTATGGTGTGTGGTTGCTGGTGAGTATTTTCTTCAGGTTGGGAGTCGTCTTAGATACATTAGATACAACCGCATTTGCTCCAATCCCTCAGACAGAGACAAACACCTACAAGATCTCTATCAAGCATTCTAAAAACTACAATACCCACCTGCTGAAGTGAAGAAACAGATTGACAGAGCCAGAAAAGTACCCAGAAGTCACCTACTACAGGACAGGTCCAACAAAGAAGGTAACAGAACGCCACTAGCTGTCACCTTCAGCCCCCAACTAAAACCTCTCCAGTGCATCATCAAGGATCTACAACCTATCCTGAAGGACGATCCCTCACTCTCACAGATCTTGGGAGACAGGCCAGTCCTTGCTTAAGACAACCCCCAACCTGAAGCAAGTACTCACCAGCAACGACACACCAAACAACAAAAACACTAACCCAGGAACCTATCCTTGCAACATAGCCCGTTGCCAACTCTGCCCACAAATCTATTCAAAACTTCAAAACCAGACTTCAATGAGAAACTGCAGAACTGGAACTAATTTGCAAACTGGACACCATTAAATTAGGCTTGAATAAAGACTGGGAGTGGATGGGTCATTACACAAACTAAAAACTATTTCCCTGTGCTAATTTCCCCCTACTGTTACTCGCACCTTCTTGTCAACTGTTTGAAATGGAACATCCTGATTATCACTACAAAAGTTTTTTTCTCCTGCTGATAATAGCCCACCTTAATTGATTAGTCACGTTAGAGTTGGTATGGCAACACCCATTTTTTCATGTTCTTTGTGTGTATACATATATATATATATATATATATATACACACACACAAATTCTTTTCTGGCTCATGCCTATACCACTGTAGCTACGTTGACAAATCCCCCAGTGGAGAGACAGTATACACAGATAAAAGGAGTTATTTTCCCTATATAGTTAAACCTCTTCCCCAAATGACAAACCATACTGGCAAAAACAATGAGGAGTCCTTGTGGCACTTTAGAAACTAACAAATGTGTATGGGCATAAAGAAAAAGGAATCTTTTGCTATATAACTGTATCTGCACTAGGACTTTTTCTGACATAGCTATGTCAGTTGAGGTGTGTGATTTCCCCTCCACCCCTACCCCCTGAGCTGACATACCTATGCTGGCAAAACTTGGTAGTGTACACCAGGTCTGTGTGACTTCTCACTTCGGGTAGGCCTTTAACAACAAATGGCTGGTTTACAAAGTGTTAATGGATTCATTTTCTTGAAGGAGTGGGGCTCAGCTTTCAAAAGTTTGGGAAATAGTGCAGTAGCTGATGAAGACTGTAATTCCATCCTGAGATTCTGGTAATTTAAGATCTACTGTTGTGGTCTATGGTGTCACCAGAAACCCTTGATGGAATTACAGATGCATTACATGCAGATGTTAGCATGTTACCTCCCCAGTAATACGTTTTATGGGTTTTCTTAGCAGAGAAAATAAGCACCTGCATCAAGTGAGGAATTATTTATTCTGATTTATTAGTTAATTTATAATATGCGCTTCATAAATACAGCTATTAGCTCAAGTAATATTTTCTTGTTTAAATTCAGTCTAACTTAATTAGTAATAAACTTGTCATTTTTTTGACAGTACTGTAATTTGGGTAATTTAAGGTAGAATTTCGTTTCTATGGTGCCTTTCATACTCCAGGTTTCCAGAAGTGCTTTATAAAGCAGTGAGTCAAACACTGGCACTGTGTAATGACTGTGCAGGCAAAATGGAACAAATGTTATATGCTTGGCAATAGTTCATTCCCACATGGACATTCAAACCAGTTTCAATATGGAGGATGGCATCAGACAGGGCAGCTAATATTTTCAGCAAGTGCAGTGGAATTTTAAACAGTCACCAGACAGGAGGAAAAGGAACTTGCCTATATATCTCATGTGAAGGAAAGTATTTCTAATTACATAGCACCGCCCTTGTCTTCTCATCCAATGTATATAAGTCTTCGTACTGAAACCAAATTCATTGCTGGCATGAAGGCAAACCATTTCTGGGGACAAATTCACTTCAGTAGTGAAGCTGTGTCCACAACATCAAAAGTGCATTTGATCTCAGCCTGAGGCAAGAGTGCTACCCCATTAAAGGTGGCTCATCTCTGAGAAATACTTCTGGGGACATGGAAGTGGTTGCATAGTATAGGGCAGTGTTTCCCAAACTTGGGGTGCCACTTGTTTAGGGAAAGCCCCTGGCAGGCCGGGCCGGTTTTTACCTGCCGCGTCCACAAGTCCGGCTGATTGCGGCTCCCACTGGCCTGGAGCAGCGAACCACAGCCAGTGGGAGCACGATCTGCCGGACCTGTGGATGCAGCAGGTAAACATAGTGGTCCAGCCCACCAGGGGCTTTCCCTAAACAAGCGTCGTCCCAAGTTTGGGAAATACTTGTATAGGGACACACACGAATAAGAAACTTTTAGAAGAGAGGCAGCCCCCAGCCATGAGGATTCTATTACCACGCATTCTGGAACCACCCAGGCTTTAAGAATTCCCCTATGTCATCCTTGAGATCAATGGGTGACTGAGCTTTGGTTGTGCAGCCCCTAAAATGGAACATTTCCTCCCCCCCGCCCAGCCCATCCCTTCCAGGGTTTCAAAGACTTTCTGAACATTTATTTTTCTGGGATGTTTTTCTTTTTCTCTTTCTTTCTATTCCCTCCCCCCTTTTTTTTTTTTTATCAGCAGCAGCCCCGTCACATTCTTTCTCCCACCACTCACCATCCACACCACACACGTAGTATGATTCCTCTTAAACGATGGTTGCACAGTTTTAGGATGTTTTACTAATGAAGACAATAAAAAAATTAATACTTTACACTTGGGGGCCTGATCCAAAGCCTACTAATGACAATGGAAAGATGCCTACTGACTTCAGTGACCTTTAGCTCAGCCCCACATCATGCTTTTCATCCATAGAGCGCAGAGTGACATGTTGTATTCTCGCCTTACAGATGAGGCGCAGGGAGGTGAGGTGACACATCCAAGGTCACACAGCATGTCAGTAACTGAGATGGGAACAATACCCAGCTGTCCTGACTATCAGTCCCATGAAGAATCCACTAAACTCCAGCTGCCCCTGTGTTTTAATTGTCCAGTCTATAGAGTCTGTTCCATGTTTGTGTCTTCTTGTATTTTAGCTTTAATTATCTGTCCTGCTCCCAGGGGCGGCTCTAGCGATTTCGCCGCCCCAAGCACGGCGGCACGCTGCGGGGGGCGCTCTGGCGGTCGCCAGTCCCGCGGCTCTGGTGGACCTCCTGCAGACGTGCCTGCGGAGGGTTCACTGGTCCCGCGACTGCGGTGGAGCATCCGCAGGCATGCCTGCAGGAGGTCCACTGGAGCCGCGGGACCAGGGGACCCTCCACAGGAATGCCTGCGGGAGGTCCACCGGAGCCACCTGCCACCCTCCCGGCGACCGGCAGAGCGCCCCCCGCGGCATGCCGCCCCAAGCACGCGCTTGACGCGCTGGGGTCTGGAGCTGGCCCTGCCTGCTCCTCACTCACCCTGGCAGGGAGAGAGGGATACATGTTATTTTTGACATTTAAAACAGTTTAATTATTGTCACTGGAGAGCTGTATAAAGGTTGTCATAGAAATAAGCCAAGTATAGACTTGATAGCAGGTGCAACGTCCATTAAAGGCAATGATAGACACATTCCTTAAACCAGGTTGTGAATCTGGCTCAGTCAAGGTAGTGCTTTTTATTGTGATATGTCAACTGGGGTGAAATCTTGGCCCTACTGAAGTCAATGGGAGCTTTGCCAGTGGTGTTAATAGGGCTAGGATTTCAATCCTGTTTTCCAAGAAATGGATTAAGCCCTTATAATTTACTGTACTAGTATTTTAGCCTCTTTAGCTTGACTGCCCTTTGTGCACTCTGTCTATCTGGGTATTTTTATCCTCCCAACTCCCACCCCCCCACCACCCTTCAGTATCTGTGAACCAGTATTGAACATTGTAGGTATTTTGCTTATCTTCTTAATCTATGTTCCAACTACCCAAAATAATTTTTAAAAAAGTCAAAATGCTACTGTATTCTACAATGGCCCCAAACAGTAGAGCTTACCAACCACATTAACATAGAGTTTTGAATAATTACAATAAAATATAGCAGGAGACTATCAATGTATTTCATATATTAAGTCATGGTATGCGAATGGTAGCAAAAAGAATTCAAGTCTCACCATTCATTATGTTATCAATGCATTAAGATTTAACTAGGACACTGAGGAAATTGATGCCACTTCAGAGACAGGTAATGTAGCCGTATTACTGTTTCAAAAATCTGCTAATAAAAATACCATTTTTCAAATCATTATACCACTGGCTGGCCCCAGAGCAGGAAGAACTGATAACTATTGTGTTTCTATTACTTCGTGTACTCTAACTGCATTGTTATAGATAAAATGCTTTTATTAGCAAATTTATCACTTTTGTAATTTTACTTAGCATAAGTGGAACTATGTCATCATAAAAGAAAGATAGGCAGCTGAGTTAACTGGATTGTCATTGCATTATGCAGACACCCCACTGAATATATCTGTGATGTGTGCATAGACAGAGAACAAATTTGAGCTTCTGCAGGATTATTATTATGTATTTAAACATTTATTCTGTATCTGTTGCATCTTCTTCATTAAATGGTTACCAGTCTCTGCTTATAGGGAAATATGTCTTCTTGTGTCATATTTACATGCCTATTAGTTTCTGTTGACATTGATCAAGTAAATAAATACAGTGCAAAAATACATGCGAGAGTAATAAGGGATGGAAAAGACCTTTCAGATCATCTAGTCCCTCCACCTGCCAGTGTAGGACTGATATCTACAATATATTCTTCAATGACTTATCCTATCGAGTTCTGACCCTCTCAAGTAATAAAGTCCCATCAGCTCCCATGGGACACTACTCCACAGATGTCTATAGGGCAGATCCTTAGCTGGCATAGTTCCATTGTCTTCAGTGTAGCTATGCTGATTTTCACCATCTGATATTTTGCTGCAGGATTAGAAAGAGCTACATGTTATCCATTTTTATACCTGCCCACCTCATTTAAAACAGTATCTCATTTTACGTTTCAGATCTTCTCGTTCCTTCTGTTTTAAAATACTTTAAAAGGACACAAAATGAAACCAGACAAATAAAGGACCTTTACGCTTCCAAAGCCATTTCACTGGGTTTCCATGGAAATGGGGACCTAGCTCCTTAACCAACATGACATTAATGATCAGGTGCCTGAAGCTGCACAAAGGAGAAAAAGGGACAGAAATTGCAAGCTGTCCAATGGTGCGACAGTCTGGAACACTCCCTCAGCAATTAGGGGTGAGATATGATATGGCCATGAATTTCAGCAAAAGCAGTTCCTGCTGCGTCCAAATGTAAGAGGATGGTTATTTTTAATCCTGATGAACTAAGTTTGCTAACTTTAGAAATATAATAAATAAAACAATAATGCTGTCATCATGTGGGGGAGGAGGAGGAGGAGGAGGAGTGAGAGAAAGGGCACTTTTAATGAAAGCTACTCTATAAATGTAAAGCCATGTTCCAGCCCCTTGCATTGTATCTGTTTCCCAGATTCAGCCAACCATATATGGTATCACACAC
This sequence comes from Mauremys mutica, assembly GCF_020497125.1. NCBI lineage: Eukaryota > Metazoa > Chordata > Testudines > Geoemydidae > Mauremys > Mauremys mutica. The sequence goes on along the minus strand of NC_059072.1, from coordinate 105,655,047 downwards.
TCACTCTGCCATATATGGTTCAACAGTGGGTACTAGAATGGAATAACCCTGTATGGAAATATTTATGATTTATTGTTATTATGGTAGCATTTAGAGACTTAAACCAAGAGAAGAGTCCTATTGTGCTAGGTACTATACAAACATGTAGTGAACAATATGCCCTGCCCTGAGGATCTTACAATCTAAATAGACAAAGGGTGCGAGGGAAAACAGGTGAACTGACTTGCCCGAGTTCATACAGCAGATCAGGGACAGAGATGGGATTGGAACCTAGGTCTCCTAAGCCCCAGCCAGAGCCCTAGTCTCTAAACCACACTGCATCTGTAATACACAGCTAACTTTTTTTCACCTCTGCAAATCTATACTGGAGTCCTGGCTTGGATCATAAGTGTTTGTTTAAAAGGGTTGTTGGCCTCATCCTGTATCTTCATTTGTCCTTACTGAAAAACTATTGCATGAATGGTCATCTCTGCTGTTCGGGCTAGTAACTTTAAACCATGCATGGATCAGGTCAGGATTGAAGCACTGTGTGTGTGCAAAGCTTGCACAGTGCATGCCCAAACTATAGGGTTTGGGGTAGGAGAGAAGGGAACGTCACCCAGGTTCCATGTGCTGATCTCCTCACTTATGCATAGAAGTGGGGAGGCAATTGTTTCCAGGGCAGCTGATACAGATCAAGAGAGGACCTCCTACAAGTCCTGGAATCCACATATAGAGAGATAGCAAGGATGAGTGCACTATGCTCATTGTGTAACCAAGGGGAAGTTGACACAGAAATACACACACACACAATTTTTAAATCTTACGGATACAAGCTTCCAGAGCCTCCGTACATCATTCAGGAATATGAACAGAAACAAAGAAGATATTTTCTTAGTAACCCTCTACAAGCATTAGATGAATCAGGGTTGGAATCCCTTGTCCCATCAGTGCCATAAACACAGATCCACTGAAGTACCATTGGTTACAGCTACAGAAAACCTCTTGGGAAGTACAGCAGAACTTTGTGATCTTTAACACAGAATTAACATTTTCAAAGTGCAACTTGTATAAGAAAACAGGATGTGGGTTGTTAATAGAATTATCAGTCAAGCAGAATTCACAGAGTTCAAATTTTGTTCCATAAATGAAAATCAAGCCAGATTCACTGATATGCTCATCAAAGCACCCAAACCTGTAGGTAGAGCTGCGCGGACAAAGGTAATTGCATTTTGTGGAGGATTTCAATATGTCAAAATGTGGTTTCATTCAGATTTGAAATGAAAAAACAAAAATTTCCAAAATTTCCATGAAAGTGAAAGAAGCAATGGACCCTGGAATTGCTGGCGTCCTCTACTCCAAGGCAGTTCACAGGGTGAGCTGCCCCAGTCCTGTGGGCCATGGAAGCCCTAGGGTCCTGACTCTTAGGCAGGCAGCCAAGAGATGGGTGGGCTAGTTGCCAGGAAACCAGGCAGGCAAGGTTCCATCAGACCCTTGCCTGGACTCCAAAGGAAATTCATCAAAAATCAAACTGTCTCTGCAAAATGTTTTGATTTTGATTAATCAGAAAATTTCAATTAAAAAATGTTCTCATAATTTTTCCAACCAGCTCTACCTAAAGTTGAACATGGGCCAAGTTTCAGATTAAGTTGGGGTAACAGACAGTAGGAACAATGAATCATAGAATGTCAGGGTTTGAAGGGACCTCAGGAGGTCATCTAGTCCACCCCCTGCTCAAAGCAGGACCAATCCCCAGACAGATTTTTGCCCCAGATCCCTAAATGGCCCCCTCAAGGATTGAATTTACAACCCTGGGTTTAGCAGGCCAATGCTCAAACCACTGAGCTATCCCACCCCCCATTGGTTCATATAGTTTAGACCCAAAAGGTTGCAAAATGTGAGTTCCCTTTGAGTACATTTGAAGCTGAAATTCTAAACGAATCTCACAGTATGTTGGTTCATGTGAACCAAAACTGGAAAAGATGTCCACATGAAAAACCCATGGACAGAAGCCACTGAGTTCCATACAGGATCTAGGTATTAACCTAGAACCAATGAGCATCTGCCAGAATACATATATACCTAGTGGTATTCTGTGTAAAGTTCCAGGAGTTCAAAGAACTCCAAGTACTGCACCTTTTAAAGGGAGAAATACATATTCAACATGCGCACACACCTGTCTGCAGCAAAATCCATACAAAGGACATGCCCCAGGAACAAAGTGAATTTGCTTACCCATTGTACAAAATATTTCGCTTGCTTCTTTTTTGTTAAAACAAACTTACTCAAATCAGTAACATCCACCTTCAAAGAATTCCCGAAGAAAGAGTATATGACTCAAGACATCTCAAATCATGCATGATAGGCCCCAATTCAAGAAAGTACTTAAGCAAGTACATAAATTTAAGCATATGAGTAGTTCTACTGAAATCAACAGAGTTATTCATGTGCTAAAATACCTGATGAGTGGAGTTCTTAATGTAGAGATAATAATTTAATCTTTGATCATCCTAATCAAAAGCAGCTGGGCTTTGTCTGTTCAGACTCCAAAGCTCAGCTTTGCAAAAAAGAACCAAAGGTACTTTCATTACTTGATTATGATTAGATTCTGTTTACTACTCATATTTACTTATTGTCATTATCTGTCATATGCACTACAGTAAATTTACACTGTATATAGACATATACGTTTACGTTCAATGTATGTTGGGAACCTTTCAGAGTCTAACAACTCTGTAAATCAACTGAACCATAACAGACAGAGGGGAACATGATCTTTCTAGGTACTTATGTAACCCCTGTCACTACAGTATCTGAGCACTCCCGAGTATCTATGGATTATCCTGACACCACCACTGTGAGATAGAGAAGCAATGTTATCTTGATTTTTATACATGAGAAACTGAAACACAGATCAATTCATTCACAGCATGTCTGTAGCAAAGCTGGGAAATGAAACCGGGGTCTCAGGTGTGACTCAGGAATTTCTTGGTGCCACGTGGCAGGTAAGGTCTCTACTAAGAGCCAGTAGCCCCCAGGTCATCAGAGTCACTGTGAAATATATGTATGGATACTGTTTGAGGAGTTATATATCTATATCTGGAAATTATGTTCTTAAAGCCTTGAAGTTAAAGGCGGGTCATCAGAAGGTGCCAGGTCTCCAACAGGTTCTGTTCAGGCAGAGGGTAGTAGACGCTTAGCTCTGCGTCTGGTCATTGTGTGCCTCACAATGTAATTCTATTTGCATACTGAGCCACCAGCTAATCAAGATTGTGAAATCGACAAGAGATCACGAAATCTATAGGAAGGAGCAGTCTGCAGGTGGGTGTCCTGTTTACTAAGATCAAAGGATTATCTGGTATATCAGGAAAATGCAAGGAGTCACATGATATCCTCCTTCTAGGGGACAAGCTGACAGCAAGGCTTGTCTCATGAAAAAGGGATCACAGCCCACCTGGCTGAAATGCAGGGGTGAGCAATACTTTATTATAGATGAGAGAATCTCATTAATTAAGTCTAGGCTCTAGAATGCATGTGATTATTTTATTTTATATATAACCATTTGTTGCCACCATTTCTACTTGCTATCACTTGAATCTCTCTATACTTCGTTAAATAAACTTTTACTTGTTTTCACCATAAACTTATCTAAGTGGTGTCTGTTAAGCAGAACTGTGATCTAAGGTGTAACTGATAAACTGGGGTATACTGTTCCTTTGGGAGCAATGACTCTGTGAATACAGTGAGTGACCAGTGGAACAGGGGCTGAACACTCCAGGGGGATACTCATACGGCTCAGGGGTTGTGGCATGCTTATTGCTACCCTGGAGAGGGACAGCGGGGCCTGTGTAGGCTGAGAGGGGAGTGCTTGTGTTGTCCACAGCCAGTGGAATCAGGGAACTGACCCCTAGCAAGCACAGACAAGCTTTCCTCATGCTAAGGTGAGGTGGTTGCCAGGTGCCTCACAATTGTGGGTACCTCCAGGAAGCATCACATCAGGCCATAGGTCTGCATCACTAGACCATCATTTTTCATTCATTTCTAATACTATCAGAATGCTGACTATGGGTCATTTCCACACTAAAGCTGGCCTTCACAAAGAGCTGAAAGAAAGCTAGAGAATTGTGTGAACCTCATTCGTCTTGAGTCTCAAAAAATCTGGAAGTTGTATTTAAACATACGATTTCTGAGTGACTGGGGCCATTTCAGTGAGATAAGAGAGACCAACAGCCACGTGAAAGGATGTAGAGAGAGTGTCTGTAGCAGTAAGATTTGCCTTACATTCAGTTGAGTTTTCTCTCCCCTCTGCTTCCTCTCAGGTGAGTTCTTCCTGCACTCACTCTGACAGAGACTTGGGACTTTATTTTGATATGTCAAAAAATATCCAGAGGTGCTTTAAAATACATGTGCATATGTGAAAGATTTTATTTTAACTTCCTGAATTTATTTAAAAAATAAAATGGGAGGCACTTTCAGTCTAGGCCAGGGTCCATCCTATGTGGCAGGATTTAGAAATTCCTGGCACTTATAGCTAATTATTGGAGGAACCAATCGGTAGCAAGGGGTAAATGATACAGAACAGTGAGGGTTGTTGAACATATTCTTAACAGTTACTTTGAAACAGGCCTATGAGACAAATCTACAAAGAACTGTATAAACATTTTCAAAACAACTCCTGTTCTTTGTATTTAAAACTAGTTTGGTGCTTCTGAAAGGTGTTGGACTGACACCCCTGGAGAATTTAATCTTCCATTCAGCCATAGAAGAGGTTCAACACAGACTGGATCAGTGCAAGATTCCCACATACCAAGATGCTATGACCTTGTCTGAAGAGACCACTAAGGGGAGAGAAAATGCAGCTTAATCTTCATGCCCAAGACCACTCAGTTTTTGGCCTCTCTCAAAGGCATGCATTAGCAAGACATGTGTTTATTCGAATTAGGTAATTATTTGTGATCACTTAGAACTAATAAAAAAAATGTTGGTGATCAGGAATGTACTAAAAACAGAACACTGTCAAGGTTGATGGGACCCAACCTGACCTACAGTTTCCCTCATTTCTTTTGTCAAAGCCCATGACGTTATTTAAAATATGAGAGATTTTACTTCGATGCAAGCGCTTTTTAAAAACAGAAAATAAATATTTAATTCCCATTACCCAGCTCTCAGGAGAAAGACCACAATAGCAATCGTATGATGGGGAAGCAAAGGGAAGCTACAAGACCAGTCATGCAACCCTCCCAAGCAGTATGTTTTGGGTACCCGGGGCAGCCGGCAGAGAGGTAAATCGCTTCGGGGTAGGAGGTGGGACTGGGGAAGACACAACTAGTGGCTCCTACCCTGCGCCAGGCTCAGCTGAAAGTCCTGGCAGGACTGGGAAGGGCAGGATTTTCTCTTCCCCTGCACGGTATCCAGGGCTGGGTCAGACCCAACCCCAGGCTGCAAGAAGCTCTGCAAACTCCTTTCCTCCCCACACACTTCCGGCACCCATTACTCCTCAGCTGCAGGGGGAGGGATCATTGTACAGGGAGCTGCTCCCCCATTCACCCAACCCCCATGCATCCAGACCCCCTCATACCCAGACCCTCCCACCGAGTCTCACCACCCCCACCCAGAACCCCCCATGCCAAGCCTCACTCTCCCTGCACCTGAACCACCTGGATGAATTGCCTGGATCCCCACCCCACTAAGCCCCAACAAGCTGCACCTGTATCACCGCCCCACTGATCCCAACTCTCACAGCATATAGACCCCTCACCACACCCAGACCCCCCTGATGAGCTCTATCCCCCCACACACACAGACACACACACACCCCCGCTGAGCTCCAACCATGTTCACCTGGACCCCACTGCGGAGTCCCATTACCGTTGCACCCAGAACCCCCCAACAAACCCCTGTGCATCCAGATCCCACCCACACCCAGATCCCCCATTGAGCTGCCCACACCCAGACTGCCCCACACAGAACCCTCTGAACCCAGGCCTGGATCCCACCACACTAAGCCCCTCCACACTTGGATCCTGCCAGACTGACCCTGCCTGCCACACCTGGTGCACTTGGCACAGAGAGAAAGGGCCCTGGGGTATTTCTAGGACAGGCCCAGTTCTTGCGCTGTGTCAAGATTAGGTGGAGCCTCACCACGGAGTCTGTGTCCGGGGGGAGCTGCAGAGTGCTCTCCCACTTCCGTGCAGACAGTGGCCTGTGCTCCCCAATGCCATCCTGGAGCCTCCACATTCATTTGACAAATAAAATTTGCAACCTTTTGCAGAATTATAAAATATTTTGTGCAGAATTTATAATTTTTTGGTGCAGAATGCCCTCAGGAGTAGCAGATCCAGCATTCAGCCCATTGGAATCACAATGCAGGAGCATGGCTGTTAGGATATAGATATTCAAGCCTGTCTGCAAAGGCCTATACTTTAAGAATTTTGGCGTATTCTTATCACTTAGCTAGTTATAGAGTACAAAAGAAGAATCAAAATCAGTGTGCCTGTTTATAGGTCTTCTCTCACTATGATAGTCTAAGGCCTTGTTCTTAGGCTAAGGCCTTTGGCTAAACAGCAGGGACAGCCATAAGCTGGGAAGCGAACAGTCACGTCCTCACCAATCACACTGAAATAAGGCAGTTTGGGGCTGTTAAAAAGGTAATCTGATCTATCGCATCCAGATAAAGGGAAGAGCCTAAAAGATTTAAAGAAAACTTAGTTTGATAGCATCCCGTCTGGCAAGAACTCACTTATCAATAGCTGGGGTGTAAAATCCTCATTTCTTTGTTGTTCTATCACTGTAGTCCCCACTTCCCTATTGTTTGTCTGTATAATCTCTGCCTGTAATTGTTTCTGTCTGCTGTATAATTAATTTTGTTGGGTGTAAACCGATTAAGGTGGTGGAATATAATTGGTTAGATAATCATGTCACAATATGTTAGGATTGGTTAGTTAAATTTCTGTAAAATAATTGGTTAAGGTATAGCTAAGCAGAACTCAAGTTTTACTATATAGTCTGCACTCAATCAGAAAGTAAGGGGGTAAGGGAGAATTGGAATCATGTTTTACTAAGGGGGGAATTGGAATCATGTTTTGCTAAGGGGGGGCAGAATGGGAACAGGGACATACGCAAGGCTCTGTGGCATCAGAGCTAGGAAGGGGGACACTGAGAAAAAAATTGATATCATTGCTTGCTAAAAACTCACCCCAATAAACATCAAATTGTTTGCACCTTTGGACTTCGGGTATTGCTGCTCTGTTCATGCAAAAAGGACCATGGAATAGAAGGGTAAAAAAATAAGCCCTCTAACAATGGCTATATAGAGTACCCTTATTTAGTTTACACAATAGCTCTCACCAAAGTGCTAGAAGAACCACTAGCACCAAGTGCTAGAAGTTTCATGCAAGGGTATAAAAATAAACATAGTTAATAAAAACCATTATAAAAAACCCTTCCTTTAAAATACAAACACATCAAAACAAATAACGAGAGGGTCCAATCTGAAGGGAAAAAAAAGATAGGAAATGAAGATTGAATGGTATGGCAATAAATATGGGGCCAACAATGGCCATTGTAAGAGCATCCTTTTAAAGGTGATTTTGGCCAACGTACACACTCCAGCACTCATGAACAACCCTACAATAAATCAGTATAAATGAACCAAAAGGAAGAGAAGTCAGTCACTAAGGAAACAGATTTCCAAGCTTCCAATGGGTTATTGTAAACATCAGTAAGAGAAAACATGAAAAATACCTTTGCAGAGTCTCCTTTAAGGGATTATAAGGCTATGTCTACACTGCACTTTCGTTGGTAAAACTTTTATCAGTTAGGGGTGTGAAAAAAACCACACCCCTGACCGACAAAAGTTTTACTGACAAAAATTGCCTGTGTGGATAGCGCTATGCCAGCAGGAGATGCTCTCCCGCCACGAAAGCTACCACCCCTCACTGGAGGTGGCTCTCTTTTGTCGTCAGGAGAGCTCTTTCCTGCCGACAAAGAGCGGCTACACGGTGCATCTTACAGCGGCAATGCCGCTGTAAAGTGCCTTACTTTTTCAAATTGGACTATAGCCCTGACATTCTGGTTCAGAAGAATTCTCCCCCTTCTCCTCAACCTCTCTTAATTCCTGCCTGCCAATAAAACATGTGATAATGAACAATTGGATTCCAATAGTCTATTTTTTGCCACTTGAAGCACTAAGTGGGCAGTTCAAAGGCTGTTGATACACATTGTTTCCTTTGCTTTCAGAGATATACTTTGGTTTAAATTATTCCACCTCAAAACCAACACAGTGACTCAAGTGCTCCAGTGGGCTGACTGTTCCACATACTCACTTCCAGAAGAAAGACGGGGCGAGGAAGGGAAGGAAGGAAGGCCAGATTTTACATTTGTATTAAATATTTATATACTTGTGATTCCTCCAACAGTGTAATTTGATACTAACTGAACAAACATTATATTATAAGGTGAGTTTTTAAAAGTGTTTGAAATACTTTTAATCTCTTCTACTTGTAAAGGGAAGGGAGGGGGAGAAATTAAGAAAACGAGTACTTGTCACAGTTACAGAGCTAGCTGCACCTCTGACCCCTCATCTGGTCTCACAGAGGGCACCCCTCAGACTCCAGGCTCCACATCTTCATCTCTTTCAGGGTGGAATCCCACAATTCCCCCACTCCTAGACTGGGCTTTGGACAACAGTAACCTGTGATAACAGTCACCTCAAAATAATCTTCTTAAAACAAAGTATTGTTTAATCTCAAGAGCAGAAGCAAACCATTACAAGAGAAAAGGATTAAAATAAATAAATAAATGAATGAATGAATAAAATAAATAAAAGGTCTACATGCATGTCTGTCTTACAGAGAGTCCTAGGCAGGCCTATTCCACTCCAGGCTCCTAAACTCTAGGAGTCTGGGTCCCTCTCTGTTCTCCTTAAGTCCATTTCCCTGTCTTTGAGAGCCTGTCTTTTAAATCCAGCCAAAGTTCTCTGTTCCTCAGGCTTGAACTAGCTACCCAAAACCAGTTTAATGAGCTACTCAGGGATCCAAGCCAGGTCATCAAATTAAATGACTCTTGTATTGTCTCTCAAGTGTTTGCTGTAATGTGTATATATGGATCTATCTCCCCCTTCCTGGGTGCCGTTACTGACTATCCTGCTATTGAAATTAACTCAATATATTCATAAAGTAACCATCGCAATAACCCAGCCAAAATATAGTGTTCATATATTAATACAGGCAGCTTCAAATCCATTATAAGTATCTCCTTCAGAACGTACCCAACTAGCTTTATTCCATATCAGATAGTACCACAATTGTATATCTGAATCCCCTCTCCCCCAAGCTTCCACACCCCTCTTTCCAACACTGATGTTCTAACACAGTGCATTAAGTTCAGTGGCGGAAGAGGAGGATGAAGCAAAGAACAGCAAAATATAGTTAGTTAGAAAAGAGGTGTCTATATAGTGAGGGACAAATTTCTCCCAGAGTAAATTGACAATGTTAGGCCCATGAGTGCTCAGTTCACATAGGAGGGTCTGTACTGACACAGACTATTAGATTCATTCTCTCTCATCCTGCTTCTCAAGATGGTTTGTACAGAATGTTTCAGATGAAAAATGGAGAACAAACACAATAATGTACCTGGTTATTTGGGGCAAGCTTTATCATGGTGGAAAAATTCCCAGATCCATCCAGTAAACCATTTATGCCCTGAATATGGGTTTGCTTTCCTATACCACTGACTTGCACTGTCCCAATTTAGGGGCAGTTGTCTATATGATATTCACTCAGATCTGTCCTTTTTTTTTTTAAATATCCCCCTAATTATTTAATGTGTAAATTAATTCAGCAGGTAATACATTACATAAAGTAGAATTTCCTAACTATTAAATTTGCTACCAGCTGGTTTCAGCAAGTGACTCTTGAGCGTAGCATAGCGTAGCAAAGCATTGGTGAAGAAGAGTGGATTGGTTTGTTCTGAAATAACACTCTTCTTCAGCACTGGGTAAAATTTTCTAACATCCCTAAGTGATTTAGAAGCCTAAATCCCATTTTTTTAAAAGTGAAATGCACTCAGGAACCTACATTTCATTGAAAGTCTCTAGGACTTAGGTCCCTAAGCCACTTAGGCATGTTTGAAAATTTTACCCTTTGCCCACATGGGAAAGTTGCATTGATTTAATAAATTAATTTATAAACCTGTGACTCTTACCTTGGTTTAAAAATGGCTTATTTCTGTTGAGTTTAAACCTGCCCCCACTCAACTTAAGCTAAACCAAGTCACTCGACCTGAAATAAGAATGCCCAGAAAAACATTTGAATCAGTTTAACTAAACTGGTTTAAGTTTATATCCTAAGTCATAGATGCTGGAACTAAGGGTGCTGGGGATGCTGCCGCACCCCCTGGCTTGAATTATGTACTAGGTTTACAGTTTGGTTCAATGGCTTTCAGCACCCCCACTATACAAATTGTTCCAGAACACCTGTCCTAGGTTATATTCATGCAACTTCCCCTGTAGACAAGACCTTACTCCGCTTCTTTTTAAGATAAAAGGTCTGTGTCTCCCTAGCTAACCGGACTACTTCTTTTCTTTGAGCCAACCAGCAACAAAATCTTTCTCGTCTAAATGGTTTCCTACTGTGTTTAGAAGTTCAAGGTAGAAGTAGTATTTGCAATGGTAACATGAAGGAGAGATTGGTAACAGAGCTACTTTGACATGTGATTGTAATCCTAACAGGTCCTTCGTCCTTGACCCAAAAAACCCAGAACCAAGGTCCAGTCTGTTAAAGATTCTAGAGCATTTCTTATACAAGAAAGGGTTTAGTGTCCCACACATTACACAAAAATGGAATTATGTAATGGATTTAAGATCCAAGTGTCTCTGGAAATATTTCCCAAGAAGAAAGCTTTTCTTTCATAGCTAAGCCATACTGGGAATTCTCACCCTTTTAAACTAACAATAAATAAATTAACAATAATATTTTGCTGTCATGTAGCATTTTTTCATGGTCAAAGTGCTTTATAAAACATTTTTAATCTTCTCATAGACCTTTCCTTCTGCACCACATCCCCTTCCTGTGATTGCCTCCAAAGCCCTACCTACTTATGCCCTTCCTACTTGCCTGTCTTTTTTTTTTTTTAATTGCATCATTTTATCTGCTCCCTTTGTTCCACCAGTAATACCAGCATCTGTTCCCCACCTGTCTATTTCCTGAGCTGGCCTGTAAAGCCAATAGCTTCTCATTTATATCCCTCCTGAAACCTCACTTCTGCAATTTCTACAAGAAACTAGCTAAATTCACTACTTATTTACTTAATTTAATTATTGTTTGAGTGATCTGCTCATTTATGCTGAGGGAAGGGGTCAAATGTTGGGAGGGAGGGTCATAGGACTGACATTGGGGCTTGCTGCGAGGGGGACAGAAGGGAATTGGATAGCAAAGGGAAGGATGAGAGAGGTAAGTGAGCACGTTTAACAGAAATCAATCAAACAAAGCTTGTAACTAATAAGCCGTGAGCACATGACCACCCTCATCACTTTGCCTGCATGTTATTTTCCCTTCATCTGTTTTTTGTGGTTTCAGATTGTAAACGCTTTGAGACAGGGATTCTGTCTCCCTCTGCTTTTGGAGAGTGCCTGTCACATTTTGGGTGATATCATAATATAGATATAAATAATAATCATCATCCTCACAATAGCCCTGTGGGCAGGTAAATATTCTTACCCATACGTTACAGATGCTAAACCAGACACAGGTTGGTCAAATGACTTACTTAAATCCATACAAGAAGTGACAGCACAAATCATGAGTGCCTAATTTCCAGACCTATATTTAATCCACTAGAACATACACTGATATGTTTTCTTTTTATTTGTTCCCCTTCGCCTTCTAATACTAAAATGATCTGTTTTATCCAGTCCAATTTCTTGCAGAGTTTAGGTTCACCTGATCAAAATTGTTCAATTCATCTAAAGCATTCAAATAAATTTTCCTTCTTCCTTTCCCATCAGAGGTGTCCTATAATTTGCCCTTTACCCATATTGCCCCATCCTCCCTCAAGCTAAACAATAATTTAGAGTTTGACTTGTGGGTTTCTTTTTTCCTCTGTCCAATTGCCAGAATGTACAACATGTACCAATCTCTGTAGTTGTGGTAACGCTGTGTACTCTGTTACGATGGGGTTAGAAATTTAATTGCTTTTGTGGTAAAATATTCTAAACAAACAGCAAATAAATGGGATTTGGGGGGGGGTATATTAGTTTTTAGATGGGGAGCCTCACTGCAAAGTGTCCATTGTCTCTCAGTTTGAATCATTGCTGCATGGTACAAAATGTGCTGGGAAGTCACTTTACCTTGCGGTGGGAAACCTCTAAAAAGGTTCTCTTAAAATAATTATCCAGAAGTCCAGATCCTTATTTGAATTTTGTCTAAGTAACAGGCTGGAAACCTTGTGTGACTAAGCACTCCTGTGAGATTCCCATGGCATTATATCAGACTAGTCAGAAGAATATTAGTAGTATTTCAGTAGTGCCTAAAGGTCCTAAGTAAATTGGCACCCCATTGTGCTAGGAGCTGTACAAACATGCAGAAGACTGAGGATAATTTTTGATGCAGTGTTTCCTCCTCTAGCCTCAGCTACAACCAGCCAATGGAGAAGCTCAAAAAAAATTTCAGGAGCTGTTTTTCTCTATCATTTTTAGAAACCTCAGAAAAGGTTTAGATCAAGCTAGTTCATTCTTTCTTTCTTCAAACCACATTATTCTTCTCTAATGTAATGATCAAACTTCAGCGTATTGGTGGAGAGCATTGTGTACACTTCTATAGGAACTGGTAACAGTAGGCCCACTTTTTGTGGACTCCATTTTGGCCACTTTGAAATCTATCGGGTGCCACATGCTGAGGGGGAAAATGGTTTTAAACTGACAGAGTCCTACGCCACAACGGAATCTGAGGATATTGCCAAACAAACTCCTCACTGCATCCCTGACGAAGCCAGCCATTTAAACACCCAGAGTCAGATCCTCAGCTGGTGTAAACTGGCATGGAGCAATGTCAGTTTGCACCAGCAGAGGATCTGTCACCACATCTTCCTACCCAGCTCCACAGTAAGGATGGAAACTGCCTTAAAAATAAAACAACTTTTATTTCAGTTCCCTTGCTCTGTAAGCATAATGGAATCCTGGCTTCTGCTACACTCATGCTGCCTGGCAGGCTCAGGAAGATTTAATTATTCAAACAAATCCTTACTAAGGTTGAGGGGGCGGAGGTTTGGCCAGATTATGTGCCTCCTACAACAAAATGAGAACTGTGTGTTTGATATTGATCACATCAGGCTTGTTAGGCCCTGTCTGTACTGAGGTTTTGACTGCATTTAACCCATTTTAAAAACATGGATCCAGCTGAAATGGTTTCCAAAACAGTTTGGACAGTGTGACAGTGTGAACTGTAGGTAAAAACTGGCCTCTAGGTTAAACTCCTACCTCCTTGGTACTATTACGCCATCACAAAAGGAGTTGGGCTCTGTCTGTATTAACCAGCCAAACCAGTTGTCAAGCCATTTTTATAGAGCTGAGTTTAAATAGTCTCTACAGCTTTCTGAGAAGTTCATGGTATCTTCTGCTCAGATTTATAAAGCTGATTTGGGTTACCTGCAGGTCAATATACGACCAGGGCTCCCCAGATAAGACATGAAAGCTGGAAGTACATACTTGGGCTCCCCCTTTTATGGCTTTTGATTAAACATCAATTCAAACTAAAATGCTGGATCTGAATACTATTACATTAAGGAAAAGTTTAGAGCTGTTCCAAACACAGGCCCTCAGGCTCATCTTTAGTTGTGAGCGGTTTTACAGTAGAGTCTTAGGGATTTTCCTGAATATGAACAGTAAATTCATAGTCCCACAAAGCCCCCAGGTACTGTGCATCAGGTATTATCCATCCACTTATAAAATTAGACTGCACTCTGACTCTTGCTTGTGGATTCATCTCAAGAGACCTAGGTTTTGGGGGGAGACAAAGGAAGTGTAGGTAAGCGTCACTCTAAAACTCCAGTAGTACTTTTGTAGTCTGAGGGGAGAAGGAAGAAAATTCCTTAGCCACATAAAAATACAACACACCGATGTTAAAGCAGACTTCAGCATGAAACCAAACACTTTTACTGGAAAGTAGAGACATCAGGCAGTCCTCAAAATGTTCCCTTTATTTCCACTTCACCATGCGTCACTGAGGCTGACCTTTCCTCTAACTGAGGTGGGATGGACAAAGATCCCTCTGAAGTTTGTCATCATCAATTCTTGTTTGGTTAGAGGGGGCTGCTACTCCCCCTTCTCTCCCAGGCCTACCTACCCAGAACTTTCAGCTCCCAATGGCCAGGGGTGTCAAGGACAAGTTTGAGACCAAACTTCAGGCTACCGTTGTGCTGCAGCAGCTCAGTACACTGCCCCCAGACTACTGAGGCAACCCAGCTGATTCTGAGCCGCCAGTGAATTCTGAAACAACAACTATGCCCTATGGCCCATCCTGAAAGGCCAGTAAAGACACAAATTCCAATTGCCTGCAGGAAACAATGGCGTCTGCACAAATGAGAGAGAAAATCTAGGCATTCAGAGGCCGCTCTCTCATGATGAGAATTTGGATGGGTTTTAGGAGAAGCAGACACATAAAGGGTGCCTCATGAGCAGCATTCATGGCAAAGAAATAAATCTGGAAGCTCTGTTGCATACATTTTCTATTCCTGCAATTTTCCTCAGTGCACTGGGCCATACAGGCAATCATTTTCTCAATGGCCCAGCAGTTCCATTTGTAGTCTCAGGAGTCTTCCAATTTATACGTTGTTTTTGTTTTGGTTTTAAGAGAACCATTTTATATCATTCAAAGGCACCTGTATCCTTCAGAAATGTGCTTTCATGGCTTCCTTTCCGCCCTTCCCTACTTATGACTATCATAGTCCCCAGTCCTGAGAGAATGGTGGCAAATCCCCTAGGCAATGTACAGGGGGGGTTTCTCCATGAGCTAACAAGTTACTTTGATTTTAAAGTAAACACTGGATTTTGCATTTGTTTTCCAAGGGTGATTAAACATCAAGCAAAAGCCATGAAGAGAAACAGAGAGGCAAGTCCCTCTCTCTGGATGAAATTCTAGTTTAATCATAGTTGCTAGCACAGTTTCCTTAATCTGAGCAGGATGTAGTGGAAATTGTACAGGAAACTATACTGTAAGCCTTAGCTACCCTATACAATACACCCATGCCAGGGGAAGAGGACATGGTTACAATATGAGTATGTGTCGTGGCATAGAAGGAACTGTGTTAACTGTGCTTTAACTACCTTCCCAACAGGCCCAGGTCTTCAGCACAATTCAGAAATGCGGTTCACACACAACTAGGTCCTCCCTATACTAAAAAACTGAGACACACTTTAACCGTGCCAGAGGGAAGCTAGGTTGTAACTCGATCCCTGACATATTTGTATCTGTTGTGTAGACATGTCCACCTAGAGAGGCGATAGCAGTTTCATAGCACAGTGTTCAGAAAACCTCCCGGATGCCATTCAAGCTGTGCTTGCGCACAGTTATTACTAGCATAGGTAAACTACAGGGCTCACCGACACCACAACTGTAGCAAAGTCTTGAACTGAATCCTACTACTCCAGATCTTAGTTACATTCTGGGGAACGTGGTTAGAACCTGTCCACATCGCACATTTTAATATGTTGTAACAAGGCCAGGGAATAATTGTGTTGTTACAGGTTCCACTATAGTGTGGAGGGATCCATAGTGTAGCTGGGCCCTTAAACGGTGAATAGGAGGATTGCTATATATATCCCATCACAAAAACAGATGTCTGTCTTCCTATAACTCAGTATTATCTATTGACTGTGACACTCACATCAACCTTACCTGTGTGTGTCCTACACATAAGCCACATCATAATCTACAGGCTGTGCTGACATAGAGTGGCTTATGTTAAGGCACAAAAAATAATCTTAGATAGCAAACAGTACATGAGCAATCCAGCAGAGCTAATTTAATAAATTTATTTAATAAAGCATCCCGCATGATGCATAGTCCATATTAGGTAAAGCAGCTATACAGAAAGGTCATATGTCTAAATAACTATGAGGCTGATGAAATGCACCTGGAAACGAACACGAGGGTGTATAGGAAAGTGAACCAAGATATGTCAGCCGATGCATAAATACTGCATTGAGAAGGGTTCCTTCTTTGTCAGCTTGCAAGAAGCTCTCCAGAGACTGCAAATTTGTGCCCAATTCTGATAGCTTTATTTTTGCAGACTAGCAACTTACCAAGGTACCTGCTAATGGCAATTGTACAAGTCAGATGCCTTCCAGGAGTCCTTCTGAGAAAACACAAAAATTCTAATAATAAAAGCTTATGCAAACGGAAAACCAAACCAAACACTTTCACCTCCCACTCCAATTTACCACAGCTCACAGAGCCCTTACAAGGCTTAATCTGGAGTCTCAATTGCTGGAGGATGACTAGGGTCTTCTTATATTATTTATTTTCCTAAAAGGATTCTTGAGGCAGGGGTTTCCAGTGTGGTCAGAGTAACCCTGCCAAGTGCCTCTAGAGCCAAGTTGTAGTAATTTTCAACTGTTAACAAATGCCCACTGGAGATCACCTTAAGACCCAGAAATGTGTTCCACTTGCATTCCAAGCAAAATGTGAAGCTGCTGGCTCACTCCTGCCTTTGTTTGTGTGCCAGGCAATAGCACACACTTTCCAAGATACAAAGGGAAGTGTTGAATCTAAGGACAGAATTAAACCCTAATGTGGAAGAGGGTGAAGGATTAGCACACCAATCCTGACCCTAGCCTTTTCCACCTCATATTATTTGTTTCTCAGAGTGACACTTTTCACAATTTAGGGTTGTAAAAGAACCCTTCCAAACCCAATGTAAAATAGCAGTTTCTCACTAGTTTAATGCTAAGCACACATCTTGTCAGGTCCAGGTTTTTATTTTGTTTCTCACCAACGTACAACGTCAGGTGAGCTGCTCCCCTTCCTCGCAGCCTCATCTGAAGTCTCCAGAAAACACAATTCGAGGTGCTTTCTGGTGAAAATCAATAACAAAGTCCCTTACAGCTCCTCACTGGCACCCTGATACAATCCTTCCTCTGGCCAGAGAACTCCAATGATTCAGTCACAATTCAGAAAGATTTTACCAACATTTTCTGTCCCTGAAGTTGGGGAAAGCCTCATTTCTTGGAAATTTCAATAAATGTGCAAAATACTTCATATGAATTGAACAACTTCATTCAAGATATGCACAAGATGGGCAAAAGGAGGGTACAGGCAAAGGTCTCTGAGCTGTTCAGTGCTTTTGCATCACCATGCAAGTGCACATTCTGACACTATTTTTCTTTAAAGAGATACTCTTTCATTCATTACTTTAAAGTAAAATAAATTGATTAGACTGACTAATTACTGAAGATGTGGATGAAGGTAGATATCAAATCCCACAATCATTCTGCTCCTCAGATTTCTGTTTTATTATTTCCTCTCTCCCATCTGTATTGTACTGAAGTATCCAATTTTTTTAATGCTGCATCCATGCTATGCAGATATCATCACTAAGCTACTCACAATGACTCTTATTCCTTGAGAATCCCACAGGTTCAGAACCCATCAATGTACATGAAAAGTTTAGGCTATTTTTGCCAGAGTGCATTACTTTGCATTTAGACAAGTTACGTTTCAAGTGCCACCATCATGTTACATAATCCCCAAAGCACTGACATCTATCTCAAGCATTTCACAGCCCTCTACAATTTCTACTAAACACTTTATTTTTCAATTCTCTTTTATACTGATTGGCCTAGTGAATTCCTCTGTTTCTCCAGAAAACAATGGCAGCATGAGCAGAAGCAGTGCAAATTTCTCAACACTGCCCTATCAATGTGTCTGGGCCCTAACATTGAGGAATCGCCTCTAAAGGCAAGAATATCTCTAGCTGATTTAGTTCTTGGCCTCTCTAATTAAAATGCCAATGAAGGTGCCAATGATGTAGGTGGATTTTGTGATGTGATTCATCTGCTAGTAACTGGACAAAGACTATCAAACTTATTTCACATAGGCCACTGAACAGCTGATGAATGATGAAAACTAGAGTCCTGCAAATATTGGGGGGTGGGAGGGGACACAACAACTTTCCACTAATATTCGTTTGAATTTTTGAAAGAATGTGTTCCTGTGTTTGCTTTCTGAAAATATTCTAATGACAGGAATGTTTACTGAAACAGAACATTTTATGTAGACTTTTCTGGAACCTGATTCAAAGAGTTATGCTCATCCAATTCAGGGAACAGAAAGATACAAAATGTCATGTATAGGCCCAAATCAAAACAGATTGGAATGCAAGTAGCTAACACTCAAAATAAACTACTCACAAACAAGCACAAGACTATGGCTGTTGGAAATTTTATGGGTTTATGAACATTTTTGCCATAATTTCAAATTTCTACAGAAAAAAACTGCAGGGAAATTGAAAAAGAAATGTGGCTGTCTCCCCACACCAATTTCCCTCCAGCTCTACTAACGATCAAGAATTATTCACAGAAATTATCTGGTGAGTAATTTCAAACAACAAATTCACAAAAATCACAGTCTGCTTTTGGACAGTTAATGAACAGGAATAGGAATAATTGTAGCTGAATAAACTATTCACCCAGCTCTAACAACCGCTGTTGGTCACCACTTATCTGGGCTGGATTTGAACCAGTGAGCTATCAGTGATAGACTCGGCTTCCCAATACCAGCCAACTGAACCATCCAAGCCCCATGACCAAAACCATTTCATGTCAGACTTCACCTCTCCACTTTTCACTTTCACCTCCCAGTGCTTCATAGTACTTGGCCCAGCTACTGCTCATCCAGCAAACAACTTTACTCAGAAGCAGCATACATTGATTATAACTACCGTATTTCCTTTAGCTTAACCAATTTTTAGGACATACCGAGACTTTGGACCCAAACTCCATAGCTACTAATTTTCTTTTATTCACGTAGGAAAAAGCTTTTTGAAAAGCCAGGTAAATCAGGACTATTAAGTAATCTTTATTTAGAGAGGGGGGGAGCGAGCGCGCACACATGTGTTATTCTCCTTCTTACAAAGTATAGCAGGTAACAGATACCTTCTTTCAGAAGCTGTGCTGATTTGACCCTAAGAGTTTATACTTAGCCAAGTGTTAAACTATTCTGTCCTTAGACTCTCAGTCCAATCCCTCAGAATTACAGCGGGGGCTGGTGTGGCTATGATTTTTGGGATCTCCTGTGGCTCTCTTTTGGAGACTGACACTGCGTTATTGGCTTTCCAACTGTCAGGAACAGCTGCTAGTTTTTCAGGATATATCACATGTCCTCACCAGTACCTCGGCTATTTCACACTTTATTCTCTATAGTAATCTCAGATGAGTGTCATCCGGTTTATGTGATTTACCACCCTGCAGGTTCTCAAGTTGCTTTAAAAAACACATGCAGGTCTAAAAAAGTATCTTGTCAAAAATAACCAAAGTGAGTAAACAATATGGATTACTCTAAAATAAAGTCTATCGTTTGCTTGAAGCAAGTATTTCAACTTCAGCCATACACCTTATGTTTTATAAATTATACCTAATCATAAATAACTTCCACTGTGGGACCAGAATTTGCCTCCAGCCCCTCACCCTCTCCACACACCAATTCTGAGGCTAGTTTTCTTATTCTAATTGTAAATTATTGCTATCAGAAATGCTGAACCATGAAAGTGAGATTCTATGAAACATTTCACACATTCAAGGAATAAAATCCCTCTGAAAATTAGACCTCTTTTAGATGCTTCGAGCTGGGCACCCAAAAACCAAGGCAACCAAAATGTATTACTTATCTTTCAAAATATCAGCCCTAAAATCCAAATGTATACACTTAAATAAATGGACTGATAGAGATTTCTCACCTCTTCTGAAAATCAAATCTCTTATTTAAATGCCTAAGGTGGATTTAAATGTCTAACTATACGCACCCAAATTTGTAAATTTGGGCATAGCCGAAACTCCCAACTCCAATTTCTTTCTTTAAGTTTCTTCCAGCACTGCTGCACAATTAATTCAGAACATGATTTTTTGGGGGGGATGGAGAGGCTGATTAAAGTAAGTTAATTGTAGCATCTTTTTAAACTATGCATCTGAGCACTTTTGCATGCTCACTCAGATAAAAGTGTGTTTCTAATTACTAAGCATAGAAATGTTTAGATTTGGCTCAGACAAGCACCCTAAAAGCACAAGTGTTTAGCTGAATTACCCAGACCTCTTGAGACAACAAGATTGGTCTGGAACTCTCATGAAAACAAGATTTCCAGTCATTTCTGCTTCTGTTTGGCCAGGAGTACAATGGGAATAGCCAGTGTTATGGTACGTCAGCACTTCCTGCATGTCTCAGCCAAAACCCCAAGGGAGGGTGTGAGGGGCTCCAGAGATGAGCGCTGTACTAATGCTGAGTAGGGTTGCCAGGCGTCTGGTTTTTGACAGGAACGCCCGGTCAAAATGGGACCCTGGTGACTCCAGCCACTAAAAGTCTGGCTGGCCACAGCAGCCAGCTTCACTTGGCTCCAGAAAGCAGACAGCATGTCTCTCCAGCTTGTAGGCGCAGGGGGGCTCCATGTGTTGCCCCTGCCCATTGAACCACGACAAATGGGAGCTGTGAGGGCGGCACTTGCAGACGGGGTCAGCATGCAAAGCTCCCTGACCACTCCTATGCCTAGGAGCCAGAGGGAGATGCCGGCAACTTCCGGGAGCCGCCTGAGGTAAGCGCTGCCCAGAGCCCGCACT
Organism: Mauremys mutica; assembly: GCF_020497125.1. Classification (NCBI taxonomy): domain Eukaryota; kingdom Metazoa; phylum Chordata; order Testudines; family Geoemydidae; genus Mauremys; species Mauremys mutica. The sequence goes on along the minus strand of NC_059072.1, from coordinate 105,634,250 downwards.
CCAAACACTCTCCCATACCCCTATCACCCAGCCCCCTCCTACACCACAAACCCCTCATCCGCAGCCCCACCCAAGAGCCCACACCCCTAGCCAGAACCCTCAACCTCTCCTGCACCCCAAACCCCTGCCCAGTGAAAATAAGCAAGTGAGCGAGGGTGGGCGGGAGCAAGTGACAGAGGGAGTAGGGATGGAGTGAGCAGGGGGCATGGGCAGGGCAAGGTTGTTCAGTTTTATGCAATCAGAAAGTTGGCAACCGAGAGAGACTGAACTTTTGTTGCACCCTGAACCTTGAGAGAAGGTTTAAAAGTGGAGGGTTGTTTTACCCTACCCTGTTCAGATATCAGAAGTGTGAAAGATAGGCACAACAGAAAGGCAAACTTACTTGAAATTGGAGGATTTTCTGTATGTTATGAACTCAAATAAGGGACCCATTTTACAAACTTTTCACTCTACATCGATCACATCCACTCAACAAATGAATCCATTTCTGAGCAACAGTTGGCTTCAAAAGTCAAATTTCCCCCCTTGGGGAAGGGGAAAGAAAGATGCAGAAAAATTTGAAGGGTACAAAATTTTCCAGATGAAACAGCAAATATTTTTGTGTAAGATTCCATAGAAACACCAGTTTCACTCCATTCAGCTAATTCATCAATTATTTTATTCTAGAGAACTAGTTTAAATAAATAACTGGATGTATCAAAGCATCTTGTAAAGAACTATTTGAGTTAGTAATTGATATTGGAAATTAGGCCTGGGAGAGAAATTCTTTCATTGATTATTGTCTGAAATATTATTTCTATATTGACTCAATCTCTCCTCACAGGCTGAGGCTGGAGCATTACTCCCCTGTCTCCTTTAGAAATGAAAAATGAAAGCAATTTTGATGGTGGAAAGGGGAGACTTTGTATACCTCTGAGAGCAAGCCTAGGGAGGGCCAAATAACGACTTTTTCTTAAAAGTAGAATAAAATGAATTTCACTACAATTGCTGATTAAATAGCTATGTCTGTAAAAATCCATTTGCAATGGGTGTAATGAAGTTTCTTTGCTTTTCTAATTAATAAACATTATTTGGTATACATCCTTAAAGAGTTTTGTTTAAGGTCCAGTTGGATGAACTCAAGTGCATCTGAATGTTTGGTTTCTTCTGGTCCTCTCTCAGCAAGACACAAAAATAGTGGTGAAGGTCCCAAAACAAATAACCTAATGGCAATGGCATAATCTGAGAAGATCAGAAAGAGAGAGGTTCTGCAAACGGAGATGTAGCAAAAGATCCAACCACAAGGCAAAGCAGCACCTCACAGGCACAGATAAAAGCTATGCTCTGGGTTGGATGAAAAGCCCATTGAAGTCCAAGAAAGTCTTTGCACTGACTTCAGTGAGCTTTGGTCAGGCCCTAAATAGGATGATAGAAGCCAGATTAAAGTTGGCCCTGATGCCCAGCAATGTCAAGCAGGTGAACCAGGTGCTTGGCCCCTTGCCTGACAGGGACAAGGATGCAGGAAAGTCAGAACCTTTAAACTAGAATACTGTACTTTGAAGGGAAACTCATTCATTGCTCCTCAGCCAAGACAGCGTCCAGAATTAGGCATCAAGGGGCAGGAAGAGGATGGACAGGTGGGTGGGAGAAATCTCCAGAATTTGGAGACAGACATGAGGGACCCTTAGGGGAGAAACAGTTACAATTTCTCAGAAGTGATTACAAGCAGTTTCTTTAGCATGCAGCAGAAACATTGCATGATTTGAGCTGTGTAAAGACTACAAAAACAATTAGCATTTCCAAGTGTGTACTCTGTCCCCCACCCAATCTTCCACCCAGTTTGAGATCTTGAGTCATTTTCTACAGTAGTAGGTATATACACAGTAATGCTGTAAGCTAATATGGCCTTGTCTAATCAATTATTGTGCCAAACAAACACACACATATCTAAAGGTAAGTGAGCTGATACAATACAATACAGAGTGTCATGTTGCGCTATAGGTGGAGTTCTTCGTGGAAGCAATGTATTACTAGGAGGAGGAGGAGGAGAGGGAGAGCTTGGTATACATGAAACACTTGGGGTCAGCAGCCAAGCAAAACTGGCCACCATGTCACTAACAAAGCTAAGAAGCAGCCGTTCCTGCAAACACACACTTACCAGCTATCCAAGGAGCCTGACACGGACAATTTACACCTGCTCTGCTTCCTGCCGCTTTTACGAAAGAAATCCATGCACCCTGCACTCATAGCTTCCAGGAAAAGCCAAGACCAGAAATCCAGTGCCTAAAATGGCCAGGCTATATGAAAAGCAGATATGAGTTCAGTCTTCAGAGAAATCCCCTGCAAATTCACCAGTCAACTCCTTCCCCCGCCTCCCATCCAGATAAACAAATCAAACTGAAAAAGGAGGCTAAGAAAAAAAGAAAAAGAATCCAAGGCCAATCTTTTAACACGAATGGTTCTCACAAACTGATCAGTATGAAGCAGGAGTCTGTTTAAATGATGTATGGCTAAAAGGCAAGCGTGTATACATATACACACACCTACGTCAGACTCTTCCCTGGCAAGTGGATTAACTGGCAGATGGTGTCAGAACCTGAGCTGCTGTCAAGAGCAGAGTTCACACAGTCCTCCGCTTGACACTGCTTGAATAAAAGAAAGCAATAAACAAACAAATGAACAAAAATGGCCGGTGTGTTTATGGCATAATCAGCTTTATCCTGGACAAGGATAAGAGGCTCTGGTGCCCTTTTTATTTTCTCCCTTCCCCACCTCTAAATCCCTTAAATGCAAACTCCTGTCTTTTGGAGGAGACAGGAAAGGAGAGAAGCAAAAGCCATGGTGCAATTTCCATTCACAAGAAAAATACATCCTCCCTTCAGGACTACAGGTGCTGGAGTTTTATACAAAGAAATCAGATCTTAATTTTACCAACAAAAATAGTAAAATCTGGGCCTGACAAAGGCAGAAGAAGAGAGAGAGAAAGGAAGAGTGAGAACACCTGGTTGAAGCATTGTCAAAATGCAAGAGAAAAAACACCGACTAGGATTGTCTAAATAATAAAGACAAATGAGGCAGATAACAGGCAGTTGGAAGGGAGGTAAAATTGGAGAGTCATAATGACATTGTGCAGACATCTTTGTTATTAATAATTATTATCGGTAATAAATAATTGAGAGGATTTCATACTAAGCCAGCATCCTCTCTTTTCAATCCCCTGAACCCCACCTTCCTCTGTCCCTCTGAGCACCTGCCTTGCATAGCTTCCCCTGTATTATCATTAGCTGCTTGGATAATTGATAGCTGAACTCGTCCATCGCATGCTAAGAAAAGAACTACAAGGTACTTAAACATGAGCCTACTATAAATAAAACACACAACGTGACCAACATTTGCCAGTATCTGATGAAGGCTTCTCCCCGGGGTCCTAACGTGAGCCAGTTTCTGAGAATCAGAGACTCAAGTCAGAGTAAGGTAAAAACGCTTTCAGTTAAATCTGCAAGGTTGAGGGAGAGGAGTGCTTTCCATACTACCAAACGTTGAGCTTAGTTTGCTAATCTCATTACAAACCTCAAATTGGCTCAATTGGCACATGGGCCCAAAAACTCGGAGGCAATATTTAAGGTGATGTGGGTTGTACATTAGTAAGTGGGTGCAAGGGAATCTCAGCTGGTTTAACTCCATGGCTGCCATTAGGCACAGGCTGCCTAGGGCTCTGATTCCGCAAGGGCACCTCCATCCCTGCCACCACCTGGGAGCCATATTAGCACTGGTCTAGCTCATGTCCAGTTAAGGTGCCCCAATCCACAATAGCAGTAGTATCCAGCTACCCCAGCACACCCCTTGGAGCGATGCCTAGTATGAGGGAAATATCTAGCTCCGGTTTTGCTTAACTCACACACTAAGGAGCCAGACAAAGGCATGAAGATGCATTGTAAACCAGTGTGTGGCCTGCTTTAACATATGCCTTCTTGACTAGTTGCTTTTCCTCCTCCTCTTCCACACCCTCTGCATCTAAATCACATCAGCTTACAATGCCAGACGTAACACCTCTTTATTTGGCCCTAGCCGTTTAGCCAAACCATTTGTGCCTGCAGAGTCAGGCTGGAAATCACATAAAAATCTCCCCTATGAGCTTGCTGATATTTCCTGCTTTTGGTCAGGTTAGAAACACCACGAGAAAAGTTCTCTTTATGGCAGTTACCCACTTCCACCTCTGCTTCTGGCTGGAACCCACAAGCACACACTTTCATTTTTATGAGTTGGGGGGAGGAGTATTTTTATATGTAATTAACCCTATCCTTTTGATCTCCAGAATTTCTTGCTTCTGGATTTGGGTGATGGTTAGAGTCAATTCTTATTTCATATGATCTAGTTTATCCACCCTTATTTTGTGCATCATAGAGATTTTGAAAATGTAAAAGATCTTCTATTTCTGGAAAGTTGCCTACTCTCTTCCTTCAGTGTCCTTTCTCCAAAACACTAGATTAGGCCTTTTCTAATGGAGATTTGCCCCAATTTCAGCCATCTGTAGGCAACTACCAACAGAGTTGCACCAGTGTAAAATCTTAGTGTGGACAAGGCAAACTGCAATTTACATCAGTGAAGCTTAACCCATTTCCAAGCAGGTGTGAGCTCCATCAAGGCAAATTGTGACCTGCCTTGTCTAGTCTAGGGGTTATACTGGTGGCTGCCAATGACTATAATTGGGGCAAATCCCTATGGTAGAAAAGGACATAGACTTGCCTCACAGCATCACCTTCCTGCCATAAAATCCATGATGATGAAAAGGAGCAGACAACCTCTGGAAATTAACTGTTTGGAGATTCTTGAACTAAAAGTGATTGCTCCTGATCCAGGGGTCTGTACACCCAGTGGGTCACAAAGTCAAGAAAATGGCCAGTCTATTTACTCCAAAATGCAGTGCAGGAACAAAAACCTTAGATTTTTGCTTTGCTCAAATGCTTATGTCTTACAGATGTGTCCTCTCCCGAGTTTCCTTGTTCTCTGTTCATTAAGTCTCTCTTTGGAAAGCATGGCTGCTCCCCCAGATTTATATGTTATTTCAGCATATGCAGACTTATTTATTCCCAGACAAAAAAAAATACAGTAAAATGGAATGTAGGTTGAGATTACATACTGGTAAAAGTAAAACACAGGTTAAACCACCCCCCACATTACAGGAATGTTTTAATTATCCCAAAAATCAGTTATCACAAACCCAGGAAAGTCAGACTTAAGGCTACACTTAAAAGAAATCCAAACCTATTAAGGTATGGAAATACATAGTTAAAATACCTAAACAACCTTCAGAGGGGTAGCCGTGTTAGTCTGGTTCTGTAGAAGCAGCAAAGAATCCTGTGGCACCTTATAGACTAACAGATGTTTTTGCAGCATGAGCTTTCGTGGGTGAATACCCACTTCTTCGGATGCATCCGAAGAAGTGGGTATTCACCCACGAAAGCTCATGCTGCAAAAACATCTGTTAGTCTATAAGGTGCCACAGGATTCTTTGCTGCCCCTAAACAACCTTAAATCTGCCCTAAAAAGACATCATGCAATAACCATACAAATATGATTGCAGTATTTTAGGTCTCAGATTAGATTGAACTGATTTTTATAGACATACTAATAACAGAAACCCTTTAGGCTGTCACCAGTGTTGCCAACTCCACACAGGCATGGCAACTGTGCCTAGTAATCCACCATCTGTTCACTCTCCCTCATACAACCAATGAAACTGTTGCTTGCAAATTAACTGTGGAGTAAGGATATTGATTGTTTCAGTTACCTCTGATATTCCAATGGTCTAGGAGTTTGGCATGGCACAGATGAATACATGCACTGTACACTACATGGTAATAATTTGTAAAGTCAAAATGACTGGAAACTTAAAAACTGGATGGCAACAGACTGCACAACCCAGTGATGACTGAGCCTGGTGATATTGTGAATAAAAAGAATTCTCAAGCATGCTGTTCCCATCGCTTCATGCTGACTTAACAAACATTCTAGGCTTCAGAATGGCAGGGAGTGACAATCCTGAAATCTTATATTGATCAAGGTTTTTCCCCTATTTTTCCTCTCATGGTGTTACTACAAGTGGTGACTGGTTGAGTTACCTCTGATGTCAAATCAACCCCACTTACAACTTATCTGGGCTGCTGACCTCACCTTGTATGTAGCCTACATACTCATAGCAATTGGATTCAATAATAGCTAATAACAATTTAGCTTAATTACAACCTAATTTCTCAAATATAGCCTATGCGCAAGATTTCAATTAATTTTAGCTAGTTGGAAAGTTGGAAGAGTCTGTGTTATTCCATTATTAAGATCATTTGGGACAAAGAAAAGACTGACATACTTAGAAGACCCATTTTTTAAATTAATTTAAACTCGAATTAGTGGATTTACTTGTAAATTCATTTTGTTCTTAAAGATTATACATTGTAATTTGGGGAAGTATATGCTGTATTCCTCATATATAACAATGAGGTCAACTCCCTGTTATAAGTGCAAAACTGAATTCAACTTCGCTATGGCATTATGAGTTGAGCCTCCATAAAGAGAGCATATGGACTCCTTGAGTACAGCTGAGAATCTGTTCCTGCTTGTGCCGAGACAACAGTAGTTGTGTTCTCACAGTTGCTGTATCCTGTTACAAAGGAGACACACATACACACGCAGTCTCTCTCGTGACACTTTTGCTTTTGTTCTTTCTTGGTGTTATTTTCCTTAATCTGAAATAAATTCCATTTTAGACTGCAAGTGCATGGTTGTATGGAAATAAACAACAATTTGTCCCAATTCCCAACAGAATATGCAAATAGAGAAGGTCTGGCATTTTATGGCATTTATTCCATTCCGTTTACTTGGGAGCAGTCATTATCTAGTGATGCACAGTCGTGGTCTCAGAGCAGCTACTCAGATTGCATGGTGGGAAGAGGAAAGACTCTAAAACAAACCCCATTGTTGTCATGTGACAGACAATGGGCACTTGGCAGGATGGATAGTACAAAGCCACATGACTTTAAAAAAAACATAACTGTAGACATCTGCTTAAGTTGGAAATCTCATAATGAGAAAGTCTTAGCCCAAGACCACCAAAAAAGCCACATAGTATAAAAGAGAATCCTTTTCTTCTTACTATCATTTAAACAGCCAGTGCTGGAGGGCAGGCAGGGAACACAGGGAAGGGAAAGAAAGTGAGATTGTTCAAATAGCTTTCTCTTTCACCAACTGAAACAAATACACACAAAAATTGAAGCTTGAAATATTTAATGTCTAAAACAAACAGGAAAAATTCCCAAAACAAGTGCTAGAATGGCAACACCAGTGATTAAGGAGATAAAGGGTTTACATGCAGCCACACTAATACCAATTCGGGTAAGTAAAGCCCCTTAGAGATGAAAAGAGGCAGGTTCATCTTACAGGAACAGGGAGCCAAGGATCAGGCCGAGAGTTACTGACCTTCTTTGTCTTTGTTGGCTTTGCACAACGTGGTTAAAAAACCCAGACAAGGTGGGAGGCAGTTAAAAAGGATCAGTGATAAGTCTCAATATATTGTGTTATTTTGAATTTTTATAAGAGAACAAATGAGCTCTCTTTATACTCTTGATTTAGTTTAATAGATGTCATAGATGAGAAAACCTGTCTTATTTCCCTCTAGCCTGCATGCCAACTGTCCTTATTTAGGTGAAAGAGACCCTTCCCCTACTTTTTTGTTTTAAACAAACCATTTATTGTTTTCCTACCATCCTGCCAAAAAGCTTTCTAGTCCAGTGTATACCAGCTGAGCTAGTTTATTTTATCCCTATTGGCCCTAGATTTCAAAATGTTGGCCTGTATATTCTAGAATGATGGCACAGGGAACCTTCTGCATGAAGCATACAGGTGTGTTCTTGCAGCCAGGAGAGCTGTAGAAGTGTTCAACTCTTATCTTTTTACTGTGTGAAAGGCAAGTCCACTTCATGTTGGATTTTCCACCACACATGAGCAATGACCCATGGCTGCATCCTCCTCAGTTGTCAGCTAAAGCATATACATGGAGCATGGAGAAAACAGCTCAAAACCCGCAGATCCAAAACACAAACTACCAAAAGGCCTGACGAGCTAATGGAACATTGCCCCAAAGGCCAACTACCAGAAGGAACTGATACGCTTGAGAAAGCCTGACCTCTTCCATCCAGCAGAGAGCAGCAGTCTGACAGACTCACAAGCCTGTACACATCACACAGACCAAGGTGGTAACAACATGACTTCAGCTGGGTTGATGTAGCCAGCGCAGCATCGAAATTCTGCCTTGAGGACCAGATATAGCTGTAACGCAAGACCATTTCATTTACACAAACTGTATCCCAGACTGCTTTACTGTTAATACAGAATTTCAGCAACGAGCACTATATATAATAGGAACAGGAGAGAGAAATGTAAAGGTGCGGCAGAAATGGAAAATCAAGGAGGAAGAGCAATACATGAAAGGCGGTGCAGGATGATGAGAGCTGCAGAGGAAGTGGCTGTTGCACCAGAAGTTGTTGAGGCCAGAAGAGATGCAAATAATACTGTAAAGGAGGCAGAACAGTAGTCTGTAGAGAGACCAAGTCTATTGGATAGGCTGAAGCAGGGATCGGGTGCGGGGGACGCCTTGCTTAGTTAATTAGTAGCATCATTGTTAGATTTCATTCCAATGAGGTGAATAGGAGCAACTCAGACCTTCTGTCTGCCTGAAGACTCAGACCACATTGCATGGGCTTCACATTCTGTTGGTTTTGCTGTGAGGGCTAGAAACTTAGGGTATGTCTACATTGCAGCCAGGAGTGAGCATCCCAGCCCATGTAGGCAGGCTGGTGCTAGTGGGAGTCAAGCTAGCATGCTAGAAATAGGGTGGCTGTTGTGACTAGCAGAGACTCAGGCTAGCCACCCAAGCTCAGACCCAGGGGATCAGGTGGGCATGAGAGTCCAAGCTGCTGCCTGAGCCACAACATCCATACTGCTAGTTTTAGTGGGCTAGCTGGAGCCCCTCTAGTGTGAGTCTGTTTACCTGGGCTGAGAGGCTCACTCCCAGCTGCAGTGTAGACATCCCCTTAGGGGCGCTGATTTTCAGAGGTGTTGCATACCTTCAGCTTCCTCCAGTGTTAGCTGAAGTTGTGGGTGCTTCGCATTTCTGAAAATCAGACTCAACCCTTCATCCCCCACTTTTGTCTCTCAAATGGAAATATGAATTCTATAGAAACAGAGCCCTCAGAAAAGCTCTGATACTGTATACTACCACCTATTGGCTTACTCCAACTCAGGGCTACAGCAAGCCCATGGAAGATTTAAAAACTAAGAGGTGAGTTTAGAACTGGACCCTGAAATAAGTGGGGAGCCAGTGGAATTGTTTGATGACAAAAATGATGTTTAAGGTGCTTCTGTGCATAACAGTGTAAGAGTACTTAGCCAGAAGTGCATTCCTAAGGCACATACATCCGCTCTTCTTGGCACATTACCTTCACAGGCAGAACGCAGCAAGGGACAAAGGTTTGAACAAGCTCGTGCTGGAAATCGTGAGTCATGTCACAAGTCCTCTCAAAGTGCATGCTGTGAGATTTGCCATGGCAATGGTGACATTTCTAGGAACTGGCAAGTAATGTGGGCAAATACTTTTCCTCTGAAGACAAACCACTGTCTCTGCAGGAACTTTTACTTGGTTCAGGAAGAAGATCTAAACTCCTATTCCCTACATTTCTAACCCCTACTTCCTAGGTGGCTCCAAACAAGAAGCATTACACGTGGCCTTCTGTGATGACCATGCCTGAATGAGGATACACATATGGGAGCAATGCCATGCACCCGCCCTGGTTAGTCTTGCATCTTACAAGGCCCTGTGCTATGGCACCCATTCTGTGAAGCACTCAAACTACACAGACCTAGCTCCTGAGTACTGTACTGGCTTGTGCCTTTAGACTAAAACCTGCAATACAAGGGTCTGTGTAACCAGTTCCATAATTTGCATTTTGTGCAGCCTCATGTACACGGATGGTTCTGTGCGAATAATGATAATAAAACAAGAATTAAATTGTGCAGGTCCCAGCTTTCTATTACAAACATGTGGGGGCAGGGGGAGGTTAGGGGACATTTTCCCAACTATTCGGAGTGGGAATATGCCATAGCTGCAGAGTTTTTGTTTCTTTGGGGAAGGGAATTTGTCCCCCAGGCTGCCCATTTAGTTGGAAACAGCACTCATTACAGATTCAGTGAAAAGAAAATGCGCTTGAGGTATGAGCTCACATGAACGTAACTGTGTGGCTTTCGATGGCTGTAAAATAAATAACGTGCTCCATCTCCCTTGGCTTTTGTTCCTTTTTGCTTTTTCCTGCTGTTTCCCCACACTCTGTTTTCCTCTTCTGCATCTGAGTTCACCTTTTTCTGAGGCTGTTGGCATCCAGAGCTCCCTCAGGTTAATCTTTTATCATTTTTCCAACTTTTTAAATGCATCTTTCCCTCAATAAGCTTTATTCCCTTATTTCTTCAAGTCGTATTTTCTTCTCTGATTCTCTCTCCCACCTATTTGTTTCTTCCCTTTGGGTATTCTCCTCTCTCTCCCCCCACCTCCTCACCCCCCACTTCTAACTGGGTTTGTTTGGATTTTTTGGTTTGTTTGCTTGTTTTTACAGTTTTTGATTTTTCCCCCCCGCTACTACTTTGATTTTCTCTCTTCTCTGCTAAACCCCTTCCTCTCACTTGCCTACATTCTCCCTCTCAGCTCTACATATTTTCAGCACTAATCTTTTGATCCCTCCCTCATTCTCTCTCCCTTCTCCATCTCCCAGCCCCAGCTCCTCTCTCCCGCTTTCCTCCTACCACAATCCTAGCATTTTCTCTCAGGTGTTCCCCTTCCCCAGTTTTACAGCCCACTGCATTTTTTTCCTTCTATTCCAGGGTTTCTCAACCTTCTTTGAATCAGGCCCCATCTGAACCTATGGGTTTTTGTTGTTTTTTTTAAACTTGGAGGACTCCCTCACAACAAAAAAAAATTGCATGAGTGGTGGTGGTGACCTGGTGCTTTGCCTCCTCCCCACACTTTTACTATAACTACAAAATTATCAGAAGGCTCATAGAATCATAGAATATCAGGGTTGGAAGGGACCTCAGGAGGTCATCTAGTCCAACCCCCTGCTCAAAGCAGGACCAGTCCCCAACTCACCACACACCCCTAGATATCCCCTCCCCAGCTGAGAATATCTAATCTATTCTATTTAAGTTATTATGCTGCATCCCTCAACATTTCATCTGGTCTCTCCAGCCTCAGACTCCCACCTGCACTTCAATGCTTTTCTCTATCTTCTACAATTTCCTGTTCCCATATTCTCTTCATCCCGCTCCCTTCACTTCTCATTCTCACCTGGTTTCTATCTCTCTCTCTCTCTCTTTCTCTGCACCCCCAGTTAATCTATTAGTGTTAACAACCACCTCTTGTCAGAGTTCTGAACATCAGGGCCTTTCAGATCAGGGATAAACTTCAGATCATAGAGGGTCCCCTAAAACACACAGCCCCACCCTCCACACACACTTAAGGTTAGTCCAGTACAGTTTTCTCCTGCCATCCTCCATCTTCAGCTTTTAAACCATCATTAGGCACAGGTAAGTTTTAACTCTGTTTAGCTGGTGTAGATGAGGTTCTTGAGGCATACTCTCTATTGTGTGTATAAACAGACTCATTCGTTCCCTCTAGAGGGCAGTCACACATACAGGTGGTTGACATCTTACTATTAACATCACAGATGGCTGCATCGCAAATCAGTTTGACAAGACCTCTCAAGGTCCCCCTTGTTGACACACCCAGGTACATGTACACAATGCCTGCCGGGAAATGCTCCCCCTGATACACTGCTCTATTCTCACTTAATTGAAAGCCACACCAATATCCTGGTGTTGAAGGGGGAAATAATATTCTTTCACAGGCAGAGAAATTATGTTTGCTAGACAGACAGGGAGGATTATCATGATTTATTTAAAATGTACAGTGTGAGAAAGTGAGTTCAACAAACAAAACCCAATTAAGGAAATCACTCAATCAACCTCCCTGATGCCGGGGTTGGCAAAAGAGCCATTCAACAGGCCCTCCATTATAGTATCTCTATCTAGGCTGTATGAACCTAGTTATTTTCCATGTTGCACTGATCTCAACAAGAGCTATACTTAACCTCCTTCATCCTTTGCTCACCTTCAGAATCTAATGACTAAGTACTTAGGCTTTTACAATTTGTTTTTTAAATATTAGTTCAGAGCTGAAGGACACAGAGCTCACAAAGCAAGAATTCAGATTGTGGAGCTGAGAGATTTTGAGTGGGGCAAAATTTTTCTACCAGACTTCTTCTCCCATGATGCACCCTGGCTGAGAACTCTCATGATGTACCGCCTCTCCTCTCCAAGATGGGAGACCATGATGTATCGCAAGAGATAGTACTCTGAACAAGCACAGAAGAGAATGGGGGCATGAGGCATGCAAACTACAACTCCTGTAAGGTACTGCATCAGTATTTCCAAATCAAAATTGTGCAGTTTTCAGCCAAAATGTTTTAGTATTTTAATTTCCCCTAGAAAACTGAAGTTTTTCCATACAGAAAACAAGATTTGACCAGATGTCGTATTGCAGTAGGATGGCCAGAGTGGCAGAGAGCAGTAATAGTGGCTGCTTTCCTGACACAAGGGTGTTTGAGGAGATTCTCACTGGCATGTCTAGGGGAGAGTTGTTATTATTAGTTCTGTTTGTATTATGGTAGCACCTGAGAACTCCACTCAAGTTTCAGGGCCCCATTGTACTAGGCACCTTATAGATAAGAAATTAAGAAGAAAGTCTCAGACCCTGGAAAGCTCACAGTCTGCATGGCAGATAGGACAAAACCGACACACTGAGTGGAGATGGGTTGGAAGGAGGAGGAGGAGGTAACCATAAAACAAACAGAATTTAGCAAATCAGCAGAAATGTCACTTGCCTAACTAACCCCATCTGGGAGTGATTTGTAGGCATTGCAGCAGAAGTCGGTTCTGAGGAGAGATCTAAGAGAGGGTACACTTTACAAATGGTGAAGGAGCTGTCCCCAGGCATAGGAGGGTAGCATGGGAAGAAGGGTGGCAGCACTAGAGGCAAAGCAGATAAGCGGGCCATGAAGGCTGCCATCATTGTCACAGCAAAGGTGAGTGCCAGTGGTTCACTAAGTTAGTAGATTGGCTAGAATGGGTGGGGCTAAATGGTGAAGGGCCTTAAAGACAAAGGAGCCCGTGTGTGGTGCAGTGGAAGAGGGGGAGTCAGTGGAGGACTGCAAAGAGGTGGGTGATGCAGTGAGCATTATCCAGTGCTCAGTGCAGGAGAGGGGGAGTCAGGATTCATGAGCTCTACTCCCAGCTCTGGCACTGATTTGCTACGTGACCTGGGCCAAGTCACTCAGGCCAGGATTTTCATATCCATGTATAGGAACCTAAATAACTGCCCTGATTGTCAACAGTGCTGAGCACTCCACAGCTCTGACTGACTTGCAAGCTGTGGAGTTTCACAAACCATTACTGACCTGCTATTTAAAGACCCTAGACGCCCTGCTTTCATTGTTCTCCTCTGATCTCTGCTCCCCTCTCTCTCTCTTCTTCTGAAACAGAATAATACTGCCCCTCCAATCTTCCACAGCTGCACACACCAATTTAGTCTTAGGCCTCATTCCTTCCTCCTGCTCCCATAATTTCACGTAACATAAGCAGGGTCAGACTGAACAAATCAGCATTGAGTCTTTCTACAAATACTCTTCAAAAATGCAGCATCAGGGCCAAATTCCCCCTCTCATGCTGACAGCAAACCCACTGAAATCTATGGACTGCACCTGTGTAAATGAGGAGAATTTAGCCCTTAGTTGTTGAATCCTTCTATAAACAAAAAAGCCAGATAGGTCAAAGGAAGAGATAGCTCAGAAGAGAGTAATGAAAGAATCAGCTGAAATTCTCTGTGCACACAGGTCACATGAGAGAAGGGGAATGAGGAGGTGAAATTGAATTTAGCACAGCAAAGCAGAGGGGGTGAAGAAATGTTTGTCTTTATGACACAGAGACCGGGGTACACTAACCTTTGTAGATACCATCACAGCTAGAATCCCCCTTAAGGCATAGCAGAAATACAGATTATTCTGGCTGTGAACATAATCCATGGAAACAATCCTAATGGTTTTATGCCACATGTGCACTTACCCTTCCCTAGAGTGGCTGGGGGCTGTTTAACCCACTGGTGCACATTGTAGCAGCCTGAATGCTGCTCTAACTTGCATCTGGCTACCCACAGCCTCACGTCTTGTAGCTGACAATACCCAGCAGCACTCCACCCATGCATCCTGGGGATCTTTGCTTTGAGAGTCACGTAGAGCTAAACTCTGTGTCAGTCAGGAAAGCCCTCTATTACCAGGGAAATTCCCCAGGAAACTGGATCCATAAACTTTATGGCCTCTTTGCACAGCTGCCATTGGGCAGTGGTGAACTGGACCTTTTATCTGTCTCATGCTCGCTCCTTTTCTCTCGTTTTCCAGTCTATTCTTCTAAATTGTAGAGCACGGGAACATAAATTGGGAGATGCAGGTGGATGCTTTGCTTCCAGTGTTTGGGCTGATCTCAAAGTATGCTTCGTCCATCCTTCCCATGTTGGCTGTGGAAGAGCAGGGGTAGCAAACAGCCATTCTCTCTCCCCTCGGCCAAACTGACACAATCACTTCTTTTCTGCATTTGATGCAAACCATGCAACAGTGGGTCTGTCTACACCGCAATCCCCGGGTGTGACTGCAGCTCATGTAGACATACCTGAGCTTTTAATCTAGCTAACTCAGGTACTGGACTCACAGTGAAGCCATGGCAGCATGGGCTGTACAAGCCTGCCCAGGACCCTGGGAATTTACTTGAGCGTCAGCTAGCGAGATTAAAGCTAGCCCAGGTGTGTCTAAACAAGCTGCAATCACACCCCAAGACTACAGCCGTCAAGTGGTCAGGTTTTTTTTCAAAACATTGGGGCCTGTGCTAAATCAACTCATTCTTCCCTCTTTCCGCCCCAAATTGTTAATGAGTCTTCTGGCAGCCTGTTGCCATAAGAACCTTTATCTTTATCTGCTTTGCTTGTTAGATGGGCTGGCATCAATACATATCCTTCCTGTGGCTCCCATTCCTCCTCCACACTCCTTGAGGGATTGAAGGGAGGGGAATATATTTGACTCCCTCTCTCTCCCTCCTTGAAAGAATCTGATCTTTTAAATCTTAACGCGACCGTTGTGCAATGAAATGTGTTAGGTGAGGGTGCTGCAAGGCTTTGCAGATATGGAAGGAGGAGATGGGAGGGAGAAGGACACCATGTCAGACAAGAACCAAAAAGGGTGCCTGTTTGAAAACCAGACACCACAGCGGCAGAGGGCTTTCTGGCTTTGGAGTACATGGTGCCGATTATCTAGGTAGAAGTGCTCAGTCATTTTACATCACAGCTTCCTCCTCACACACAGTTTTCAACAGCTGCACTGTCTCCACTCATTACACATAAAGAAAGCACTTTTAATGGTATCAGAGAGGGGGAAATGACAAGGCGTGTTTCAGAATAAGAAGTCTAAAAGGGCAAGCACAAAATAAAACCCAGATATATGTGAAATGCCAGAGAGAGGTGCAACAGCAAGGGGCTTGCAATGACCCAGAGGTTTGTTAATGTGAAGCCGGCCTTTCCCCTCTGGGGGCAAGAGATAAAGTTCAGAATTATTTAGCTCACAAGTGAAATTTGTTTGGGTTGGTCTTAAGATAATCCTTACACGAGAATAGCTCCCTCTCAAAGACAGTTTACACCAGCGTACTCTACTTGAAAGAGAAACCCAGAACTGAAATTGCAAGGGAAGCTGCAGGTCAGGAATGAGGTGAATCAGTATAGTTGTCTGGGAGCATGTGCATCATATAGCAATGCCACCTATCTCCTCCCCACCACACACACTAGGGTTTGGGGTTTGTTAACATTCTCTCGGGGGGGGGGGTAATTTTATGAAAACAAAGAGGAATGAGTAACCCATTCGCCCTATGGAACAAAAACCTGAAAAGAATGATCCTGGGATGGAACATGAAGTAACAGGGGGAAATTATAGGAGACACAAACCCCACACCACTAAGGAAGGGGTTAAACTGCTGCTCTCTGGACTCAGATAGCCCCACTCTGACACACCTGCCAAGCATGCATGGCTTGGAGGAGGAGCTCAAAAAGAGAGCAGGCAGCTCTGTTGGGGACAAGCAGTGGAAGGGAGCTGACCTGTGCTCTTGAGAAGGAGCACTACAGGAGCTCTTGTTGCCTGCCGCCTGGCAATTCTGATAAGCTTGTCAAGGAGGGACTGGGGATTGTTTTTGAAGGTCAGAAACTTTGGTGTTCAGTTCTTTAATTTACCCTGTAGGACAAAGGGGATTCTGGTAGGAAGTGACCCAGGAAGGCAGCTGCATCGCACTCCAAAATATAGGACTTAGCTGCCCACCATTGGGCCCTGGATCAGAGCCCGAGAGGGCAGCCCCGGGCTCCCCTATCAACACCTAAAGAAGGAACAATGATAGGAGCCTATCCCTCTGCAGGGGACTTACTTGGGGAAGGCCTTGAATGCACAAGGGTCCAGACAGCAAGTCCCTGACCCAAGGAGAAAGCCCTGAAGCCCTTGCAGGCAGCTGAAGACTTCCCCATTATTAGACTTTATTTTATGTATCTCAAAAGGGGTGGACAGGAAGGCACGACCTGGCCAGAGGACTGAGTCATGGAAGGGCCAGATCATCACAAGACCAGGGCAGCTGCCAACAGGGGCACCAGGAAGAAGAGGACCTGCCCCACCCTGCATGAACACTGGGTGGCGACTGTGGTGAGTGATTCCCTTCACAAGGGAGGACCTAATAAGTCGGAGTTCATACTGTACCTAGCATAGTGGTGGTGTATTCTGGTAAACCAGGAAGATGTAATCCAGATTTGCCCAATACACATGTATTTATATATTGGCAAGCATTACCAGGCTCTCACTCTCTCTCGGGGTATTAATTTCTGGATGATTTGGGCACCCCCAATGATTACATGACTCCAGCAGCTGTGCAGAAACACTTATGAGTCATGATCCTCACTGAATTCCTCACAGAAAACTCATCCTGCACCAGAGGGTAAGGGGGAGGGATAGCTCAGTGGTTTGAGCATTGGCCTGCTAGACCCAGAGTTGTGAGTTCAATCCTCAAGAGGGCCATTTAGGAATCGGGGCAAAAATCTATCTGGGGATCAAGCCTGCTTTGAGCAGGGGGTTGGACTAGATGACCTCCTGAGGTCCCTTCCAACCCTGATATTATATGACATGACTCCTATGGCCAAGGGTTTGCTGATTTCTAATGAAAGACTTGAGCTGGCCTGTTGTTTGGATGAGAGTTTCAAGGGGCCCAAGGTAATCCCCTCCAAACATGACATTGCTTCTCCTATGCTCTTTTAAGACTATTTGTGCTAGCTGCATCCATTGCTGCCTGTTGTAGTTTATTCCAAAGAAATTCTGCTTCAGCTTAGCCCTTAGTGTTGTTTGCAATCATGGATTAGTTCACCCATCCTATTTCCATATTTAGCAGTAGTTCCAATAGGCCTTTGTTTTTAGTGGAAATGTGTATCCTTCAGTGAGGTCACCTCCTAATTTGGGATCGAAGGAACCTCAATATGATCAGAGTTCAGGTTCAATTCAGATAAGCATCCAAATGGCCAGGTGTGTTAATACAAATTATATTGACAATACCAGCAAAGAATCCTGTGGCACCTTATAGACTAACAGACGTTTTGGAGCATGAGCTTTCGTGGGTGAATACCCACTTCATCCCTCTGATAATTGACAATACCCAAACTCTTGAGTCTGCCAAACTGGGTCGGTAACGTCCTAAGAACAGAGTCTCTTCAGATTTGATTCTTCTTGCTCCCAGCTGGAGGAAACATCAAAAAAGCAGTCACCTTCTCATAGTATTTGTGCACGTCTGGTGATGCCCACAATCAGGAAGTGCTGAGACAAATGGAAACTTTTTTTTTTTTAAATGTGAAAAGTTCTGTTGAGGTTCATTTGTATTCTGTGGTGAGGGTTCAGGCCAGCTCCTATTTTAATTGAACCTGTCCACATCCGTAAGCCTCCCTTTCCCAGTAAGCTCTTTCTTTAGAGAAAAGAGATCCTCGAGCTTTTCTATCAGCCTTTTTTCTGTCTGTACTAAATCCTGTAGGGTTGTTTTTATAAAGAGGTGAACACAATATTCCCCGCGCTAGTCCCTTTAAACATAATGCATATTCCAGACTAAAGTAATGCACAAATCATCAGTCATATTTTGTGGGGATTGGGGGGTTTTTTGGCTTCAATCCCCCTGAGTTCCCACCCCCAGAATTATGTTCTGAGCTTTGTGGCTGAACAAACCCAAAATGAAACTCAGTTGAAATGATGAAGTTTCCACTTATTTCATATCAGAGCCATGCAAAGCAGGGGAGAGGGAGAAGGGGGGGTGGAAAAATCACACATTTTGCCAGACTTAGGCATGAAGCCATACATCATCCCATGTTTGTTTGAAACTGGTCCCCTGTTCACTTGAGAGGTTTGCACCCTTAACAAACCTTTCAGCAAAATGATCTGAATTCAGAGTTTGCTACAAAATCCAGAACTAGGTGAGTTTCACATGAAGCTTGAGGGTTTTTTGCAGAGCTCTGCTTACACAAGGCCCTCACAGTTTATATAGTACCCCTCCACTGATGGATCCCAGAATGGCTTGCTTTCCTTCTGTGCTATAGCTAGCTGCTCGGCCATCCCACCCCCACATCCTTCTCCCACTCCCTCAGTGACTCAGCCTCATCAGGATATCTTCCCTATTCTGGTTCATCATTTCCGACACGATTACCTTACGTCTCAATACATAGCCCACACCTATGTAAATCATTCCCCTCCTCCCCATCTAGTTCCTTTCTTTCTAGCCCCTCCTAACCCTTCCCCTACCCTGCCCCTGACAGAACTAGTCAAGTGCTGCTAAACAGAGCTCTTGAACGTTCACTCAGATTCTGAACCACTGCTCAGTTCAACCATTTTTGTGCCGCCTTGTGATTTGCTGTCTGAAAACATTAGGGCAAATGGGGTTTTGTTCTCATGAACGTTTGGGGGAATAGCTGTTCTTTATCAGGACACCCATATCCACCGGCAAGCAAAGAGACGTGTGCATGAGCAAGAACATTTGTTCATCACCATTCACTACGCTCCTGTTTAAAATGTTTTAGGCAGAAGTCGCTGCTCACTGTGTGCTAAGCCCCATCAATAATACACAAGTTTTCACCCACACTCTGGATTCGGTGTAGCCTGTGTGTCTCAGGTGATTGCAGGGTGCACCGGGGGGTTCATGGTGCGGACAGAGCAGCTCCAGCCTCAGCAGGAGTCTTGGCAGTATGTGGGCTGCAAGCAGCAGAGAGAACAGGTGCAGAGAGGGAAATACAAGCCTCTATAGAAGGTGGTAGGAAGGAGGATTAGTGTCCCAATGGCAGGGTATGGGACTTCCTGCACTAAGGCCTGGTCTACACTAAGCGTTTAAACCGGTTTTAGGAGCGTAAAACCGATTTAACGCCACACCCGTCCACACTGAGAGGTCCTTTATATCGATATAAAGGGCTCTTTAAATCGATTTCTGTACTCCTCCCTAACGAGAGGAGTACCACTAGTATCGGAATTACCATATCGGATTAGGGTTAGTGTGGCCACAGATCGACGGTATTGGCCTCCGGGTGGTATCCCACAGTGCACCACTGACTGCTCTGGACAGCAATCTGAACTCGGATGCAATGGCCAGGTAGACAGGAAAAGCCCCGCAAACTTTTGAATATTTCCTGTTTGCCCAGCGTGGAGCTCCGATCAGCACGCGTGGTGATGCAGTTAAAAATCAAAATAAAGAAAGAGCTCCAGCATGGACCATGCGGATGTGATTGCTGTAAGGGCAGGCAAATCTGTTCTATCAGCGCTCCGTTACAGAAGACGAAATTCAAAATCATTTTTAAAAAATCTCCAGACAGATGCCATAGCAGGGACTCAGCGCACTGCTGCGTGACAAGCGTAACGGAAAGCCAAAGAATCAAATGGACGCTCATGGAGGGGGGACTGGAGCGGGGACTGGAGGACTCAAGCAATCCCACAGTGCCTGCAGTCTCCGAAAAGCATTTGCATTCTTGGCTGAGCTCCAGATGCTTCTAGGGTCAAACACAGTGTCCGCGGTGGTTCAGGGCATAGCTCAGCAATTTACGCACCCCCCCATCCACGCCCAGAAGTGAAAGGGAAAACAATCCTCTCTTGACTCTTTTACATGTCACCCTATCTTTACTGAATGCTGCAGATAGACGCGATGCTGCAGCACTCAACACCAACATCCTTGCTCCCACCCCTGCCATGGGTGGCTGATATCCATCGTCATCATCAGCCTATTGGCACATGGGGCAGTGCAAAAGGACTGGTAACCATGCCGACTAGCATCAGTGAGGTCGATCAAGGTCGCCTGCTCCTAATTTTTCCTGGTAGATGGTGCAGTATGGCTGGTAACCGTCTTCATCATAGCAACAGGGGGCTGAGCTCCATCAGCCCCCACCCTTCATGTGTAAAGAAAAGATTCAGTTGCCCCTGGACTAGCAGCGGGATGCTGGGCTCCTCTCCCCCACACTGCTTAATGTCCTGTCTGGACTATCATAGCAGCTGGAGGCTGCCTTCCACTCATTTCTCACTAACAAGTCACTGTGTCTTATTCCTGCATTCTTTATTACTTCATCACACAAGTGGGGGGACAATGCTATGGTAGCCCAGGAAGGCTGGGGGAAGAACGGAATGAACAGGTGGGGTTGTTGCAGGAGCACCCCCTGTGAATAGCATACAGCTCATAATTTTTGCAGGATCTGACACAGAGCAGTTCTGCTCTCTGGTTCTATGATACAGTGGTTCTCTAGTACACTTGCCCATATTCTAGGCAGGACTGATTCTATTTTTAGATACCAAAAAGGAGGGATTGACTCAGGGAGTCATTCCCAATTTTGGCTTTTGCGCCCCTGGCTGATCTCAGCCAGGGGCACTTATGACAGCAGCAAATGGTGCAGTGCAAAAGGACTGGTAACCATGATCATCTTATTACCAATTTATGGTATGGTAGATGGTACAGTATGGCTGATAACCATCTCTGCTGTCATGCAAAAGCAAAAGCATGCTGTTGTGTAGCGCTGCTGAATCGCCTCTGTCAGCGGCATCTAGTACACATACGGTGACAGTCACAAAAGGCAAAACAGGCTCCATGATTGCCATGCTATGGCATCTGCCAGGGCAATCCAGGGAAAAAAGGCGCGAAATGCTTGTCTGCCGTTGCTTTCCCAGAGGAAGGAGTGACTGACGACATTTACCCAGAACCACCCGCGACAATGATTTTTGCCCCATCAGGCACTGGGATCTCAACCCGGAAATTCCAAGGGGCGGGGGAGGCTGCGGGAACTATGGGATAGCTACAGAATAGCTACCCACAGTGCAACGCTCCAGAAATCGATGCTAGCCTCGGACCATGGACGCGCACTCGATATTATACAATCTGTTTTGCTAAACCGGTTTATGTAAATTCGGAATAATCCCGTAGTGTAGTCGTACCCATAGTCTCTGCTGCTCCTGCACCTTGCCTTCCTGGAGCAACAACAGATGGAGATAGGGTTGGGAGAGGTGCCTCAGAGATGAAGGGGAGTTTGGCGGAGGATTTTGAGTTTAAAAGATTCTTAGCCCAGCAGAGATCAGTAGCGGGAGAGAGGGTTTTCTGAGCTTGAGCTTCAGGGACACACATGGGGGAAAGCTGCGAGGCTGGCACAATCAGGTTGGATCGACAGGGTGTTTTGAGGACAGAAAGGGGAAGGGTTTCAGTGCCGAGGGGAGAGAGGGTGCTCTGAAATGTGGTGCTGTTGGATAAAAATAGGGAGAGATTTCTGCATCTGGTGGGGTCAGGGAGAAAGTGGGAGAGATTTGAAACAGAAAGTGTGAACAAAGACTTAAGGAGGGGTTTCCAACCCCATCCCCTGGGACTAATTTTGCTCCCTACTAAATTAATTGCTTACAATCCATTACTGTGAATTAAGAGATGAAGAATGTTAATATCTGGAGCACGCTACCGTGCGCCATAGTTTCATAACCTACTTTTTTTGGTTAATTCATGTTTAAATGGAGTACTCCTGAAGATGAGGGACAGGAAGCACTGTCTAGAGCATGGCATGCTATAAGCAAACTTCCTCAGTTTCTTTTCAAACAGTTTTGCAGTTTCCTCTGTAAACACACCTCCATTACGACTTGTTCCACACCCTGATATTCTAATCCTGGCTTGGGCAGTGGAAATCAAGCCTAGCTGAGTTATGGTGTGTGTGTGTGTGTGTGTGTGTGTGTGTGTGTGTGTGTGTGTGTGTGTGTGTGTGTGTGTGTGTGTGTGTGTGTGTGTGTGTGTGTGTGTGTGTGTGTGTGTGTGTGTGTGTGTGTGTGTGTGTGTGTGTGTGAGTCAGTCAGACACACCTGGGATAGAATTTGAATCTCAAGATGAGAGGTCTGTTCATTAACTGCTTTGCAGACCCTTTAAAAATCTCCACTCCAGTTGAATGGCTCTCTTTAATTTTGCATTGTATTATTCAGCTTCATGGAAAAAGTGAGCTGGAACCACACTGCCCCTCACTCAGGTGGAACACACACCCAGCATATATATTCTCTTTTCATGTGCCAACATGTGCAGCATAAGCCTTGCCCACATAAAACACATCATCTGAGAGAAACAGTGCCGAGGGGGAAGGACATGGAAGAAAAAGGAAAATTATCCATTTACCTCCTCAGACTTTTTGGCAGGCTGCAAATTTCACACCGTCAGGGTGCTGGGTTGTTAGGCCTGGAAAGATGTTCAGATATTACAGTGATGGGGCCATGTAATTAGACTGATCAATAAGACAGAAGTGAAGTCCTATCATTCATAGAACAGATAAGGCATGAGCAATGGCAGTCTCCATACCACCTGCCAGTATGACTGATTTCTGAGACAAAGGCACCATTCCCTAGAGATAAATGGGTGCCAGCCTCTGAATCCATTCACACCTTGGCATCTCTGCTGAGATAGCCAATTAGGGTGACCAGATGTCCCGATTTTGTAGGGACAGTCCCGATAATTGGGGCTTTTTCTTATATAAGCTCCTATTACCCCCCACCCTCTGTCCCGATTTTTCACTCTTGCTGTCTGGTCACCCTACAGCCAATAAAGGTGCCAGGTACTGTTAATTGTGGTGGTGGTGGTGGGTTTGCCTGAGGGTAATACTTCTCTAGGGAGAACTGATCCCTTATTAAGAGAATTGGGTTTACTCTGATTTACAGTTTGGCATACCCACATTAACATCCTCCTTCATACTTTTCTCCTTTATCTCAGGAGGTGTGTGAACAATCAAATTCCAAGTAGAACTGGAAATCTTTTTTTTTTGCACACATCAGTGTTAAATTGTCTAGTGCACCTGTCTGCTATGGCACAACAATTTCAACCTTTCCTCCCACCCTATTATGCTCTCCTGGACAAAACCTCCATCATCATCACAGAGTGACACCTACTCAAAGTCAGCTGCAAGCCACATTTGATCCCTTGCCTCTGTCCTTTCATCAGTTACAATTGCAAGGTGGGATCTCAATTTGCAGACACACGATGAGAGAGAGAGCATGCTCATCCTGGAAGTGTCTGAATGCATCACCCACTGGAAGAATCTTGTCTTGTCAATTTAGTTTTAAATTCAAAACATTTCTGGTTTGCTTTTATGGGTAATATACACTGCCAACCATCCACTTGGCAGTGCCATCTCCCTGTCAATCAGCTTCATTCAACTACAGGGCTTGCACTGAGGGATGGTGCATGAGTATATGCCATAGACCTTCTTCTCCCAAGTTGCCATCTGTTTCAGAATTTAAAGTAAACCAACAAAAATAATAATAAACCTTTCAAACATGAACCAAGTTTAACTTATGCCTAAGTTTGCAGAGAGCCTGAAAATAGCTCTGAAAGGTATGAACAGTCCTGCTCATCTCAACGATGTGTTAAGGCAGATGTCCAATAATATCTGATGTCCAGTTGTTATGGAATGTCAGAATTATTAACTATTTCACTGCTGATCAAGACATGTAAAAAAAGAAAAGAAATTAACTAATCACACATCTGCCAAAATACATGCAAACTCCCCCACTCCACTCTGATCAGGGCATAGACAAAGCACCCTTTGTTGGTACCACAGTACACCCAATCCCTTAGCATGTTTCCCAGCACCAAAGAGGACTAAAGAGGAAAACTGGAGGTGGAGACACTTTCTTCTGCCTAAAAAGTAAGTGTTACCATTCTGAAGAGCACATGTGACACAGTGCATAGTATTTGCACTATAAAGAGGAGAGGAGAGGAGAGGACTAGAGAGGCTTTTCTCCCCTCTTCTAGTCATGTTAGGGCTGTGACGGTGCTGCCCGTGGGAGCCAGCTGAGGTCACTCAATCAGGGTGAACTGCAAACCAAACGGGGCAGACAAACCCCAAACGCTGGTGGTTATTTCAATACTTAGATTTACCAACCAGCACAAAACAGCTTCTCTAGTACCTCACTGGTCACTTAGAAGTCCAAACCACGCAGTTCCCTTAAAGTACCCAGCCTCAGGCCTCCATCCAGACACACCTGTCAGATCTGATGATGATTCCTAAAAATCTTACTTCATCATATAAAAGAAAAGGTTCTTCCAATCCCAAAGGATCAGCCACATACCCAGGTCAATTATAACTTAGATCTTACCCAAAATACATGCTATAGCCAATTCTTATTAACTAAGCTAAAATTTATTAAAAAAGAAAAGAGAGAGAGTGTTGGTTAAAAGATTAATATACAGACAGACTTGAATTTAATTCTTGAGGTTCAGATACACAGTAGAGATGAGCTTGTAGTTGCCAAAAGTCCTTTTAGAAATAGTCCATAGGTTATAGTCCAATTTCCATATTCAGGGTGGCTCCAGTTATTGACTGGGGATCTCAATCCTTATGGCTTAAGGTTTCCCCCTCTTGAAACCCAAAGCAGATCTGAGATGAAGCAGGATCGTGTCCCAGGCTTCTTATACATTTCCAGCAGCCTTTCGGCCTGAGAAAACAATAGGCTTAACTCCTTCTCCCAAATATCCTGGCAATTAGCACAGAGTAATTTATCCATTAAACAGTTCAGATACAGGTTAGCACAACCTTCAAAGAGACACATAGACAATAATACTATTTCACTCAAGTATCATCATAAATGTTAATATTCCTTTTTTGATCTTTGAATTAAAACTATAGCAATAGACAAGACTTGTTTGCTGACATCACAAGCCCTGAGCAAACACCTCCCCTTCTACCTCTAACAATGCAGACTTGCATTTCAAAGCTCTAGTCATTTACATATCTTCCTAACCAGTCCTCAAGGTTCACCCATGTTTCACGTCAGTCTATGAGTTAATTAACTCTTTCTGGCCCTGTCACCTTTCAATGAGATATTATATCACACTCATAACGTCACAAGGGCTGATACCAATAGAAGCAGCAGCAGACACTTCAAGTAGCCCCAGATGACTCCTCTTCCGTTCTACCAGTGTGGGGCTTCTAAGTACCAACAGGACAAGAAAGGGGAAAGCCAGAGACACTAAACATTCAGAAGTATTAGTTTATTAGTTTATATGTGTGTACATTCTATTCTTAATAATAATAATTTTTTATTTATTTATTTTTCAAATTTAACTCTTAATCAACCTGGTGCTCACTTTTATGAAAGGAGAGGAACAAAACAAAAACCAACACAGCCTCATTTTACTGCTTTCCTGGGTACCATTTCCGGAGTTCTATTTCTGCTTGTTTTACTCTAGATTCTGTCTCACCATTTCCTCCTCACTGGATTCTATAAAATCCATGTTTTGAAGTTGCAAGATACAAAGTACTATTCATGAAAGCAAGGGTTTAAGAGTTCTTGGGGCTAATTTGCTGTTTTTATTCCAAGAAAAATGTACATCACAAAACTGAAAGAGGCTCCCAAATAAACACAAGTGCAAATGACAGCTCATGCGCACACACACACACACTCTCTCAAACAGCAGCACTCCAAAATCTAGATATGGCCAAATGAGAAAACAGATGCACATTTGTGTACTTGCTTTGCGTAGCATTTAAGATTCTGAAGCTGCCTTTGTTTCAGTACTCCTGTAGTGGCCATGCAGGAGTAATCTATAATCTGATTTTCAGGAATAGCTCCTCATTTCTATCTTCTATTTATACATTTTTCTGGTTTTGTGGAAAACAGCATCCTTGTCCCAGACCCACTTTTTAAGAAAAGCTTGTATTCTTACCCAATGCAATTTTCTCTTGTCATTCTACCACAAATCAGAACAGTAAATGTGCTTGCTTTATACCCCTTTCAACAACTGGAAAAAACACACACGCATGCACAGAATAGAACCAAGCTAGCAAAAATCTGGCTGCCAGCTAGCAAAAAAACCACCCACACACAGCTAATGTCATTAGAGGATTATATATTTCATGGCTGTTAGGTCATACCCATGAAATAGAATATTTTTGCAGTATGACAGACTCCAAACAACTCTTGCGGCATCATATTCATTTATACACTTTCCTGCTAGATGTCTGGCATCTAAGAGTCTCAGTTTTTAAAACCAAACAAATGCTAAGACTGCTTATGTGGGTAGCTAAGAAAACCAGTTTTAATTGGTAGTACTGCAGCATGCAATAAATCTAAAGTCAACTGTAGTGGCCATTTAGTTTTCACATCATAATATCCATCTTTATCTACACTGTCAAAGAAAAATGAAAGTAGAAGTTTAAAACACATTGCAAGAGTCTCGCTCCTGTTTTACTGGTTCAATTACATATGAACAGGAAGTTTAGAAACTTGGATCCAATTCACTATTGCCCTGTATCTTGTGTAATCATTTACATCAATTCCAATAGAGCAAAAAATGCTACCAAGTCAGAACAGTAGCATTTGCAGCCACTCAGCACTGGTGTCAGGGCCTAACCCACTGAAAATTTAAGGCACCAGAAGTCTTAAGTGACTACACCAGGTTCAGGGCAATGGTGAATTGAGCCTCCAGTTTTTAACCTTGGATCAGATATTGATTTGCTGTATGACATGGGGGAATCTCTCCAATTCTCTGAGTCTTTGGTTCCCCATCAATAAAACTGGGATGTAACAAGGTAGCCTGGGATGTAACAAGGTAGCCCCTCTAAGGACAGTGGGCACCCAGGAACAGTCAACTGTCTATCAAGGTATGGCCCCTTTAGGAACAGGTAGTTCCAGGAAGAATTAGGAGACTAACTGGGACTAAGGGCCAGGCACTTGAGCCATGTACCTACCTGCGGAGAATTATAAAGGAGAGCTCTTAGCTCAGTCAAGGGGGAACCTAGAATTAGGAGAGACCTGCAGGGAGGCTAGGAAACACTGTTGAGATACGAGCATAGCCCCAAGAAGGAGGGCTCCTACCCCAACGGAAGGAGTTTGAGCCCAGGGCAGAGTCTAGGACTTGAAGAAATGTCTCTCCAGAGAGCCCCAGCTGCCGGCGTGGCAACAGCAGAGCTCCCCTGCCTCAGAGGGAACTAGGTAGCTGAAAGAGAGCCAGAATTTGGAGTCCCAGAACAAGGGAAATTGGAAGCACTGAGAATGGTTTGAGCATAGAAGTACCAAAGAACCTATGTATGTTGTGAGGTCTTAATGAAATAAGACCCCAAGACAGGGAATGTTATGTTCAACTCCTGGCTAGAAGTGGCTGAACTGGAGAACCAAGAAAGGTCTTGAGGCAACTTGGTCAATGGGTTCAATGCCATACAGAGAAGAGGGAGTTTTGGGGGAGGGAAGGCACATGTAGGTGGCATGCGGGGGCGAGTGGGGAAATGATCTCACCTGGTTAATAATATTTATAAAGTGCTACATAAACTATTAAGACCAGTAAGTAATAAAAGTCGAAATAAAAACTCATGATTTCCTTGTTCCCAAACCAATCCATGCTTACTCCTTTAGATTATGTGGGTTTGAGGAGCACCCCCTCCATCTCCTCCTCACATTGACTTCCAAATCACTGACTGAATTTCTCAATTAAAAATGGCTTTTTTCCCTCCCCACAAACACCTTGATCACAACAAATATTTTGCATGACATTTCTTGGAAAAAAATGTAAGCGTCTCTAAACTGAGCAAGTTTTACAAACTCAGAACCATGATACATTTGAACCAAAAAGAGAAACCTGTTTCACCCAGCTCTCATTGAAATATAGGAGAATAACACACTCCATTGGGACAGGTTAAATGGAGTCTTGCATATTTACGGGACCCATCCACTAACAATATCAGAGGAGACTGGCATGGAGGAAGGAATATGCTGACAATCTAACAAACCCAATGCCCTGTTCTTGTTCCCAGTGGGTCACCCAGCAGCGCTGTTGGCATTTTAACAATGTGGCAGCCCTTGTTCTAAGGCAAATGAGAGACTTGAAGGATAAAACAAATTTCATTTGCAGGGCAGGTCAAATTTGGGGCCTCTCACCCTTGGCAATGCCCCTTTAACAATTTTTTTTCACTTGCAGGCATAAACTCACAGGGGACTATTAAAAGTGTAATATTATTCAGAGACTGCTAAGTCCCTTGCCACACTCCAGCACCTCCAGTGTTCAACAACATCCATCTAAAGTAGTTTTAGACCTTGGTGACAGTGAGAAAGAACTTCTAATCTCCTCCTTTTAACATCATGACAGAGACTAACAACACAAATTGTTTATAAACATAAAACAACATATGTTTGTATATTACGCACAGACAGTATATTACACACACACACACACACACACACACAAACAAAAACAAAAAAACTGTCCAACCTCCTTGCATTCCAAGGATGCTTGTCTTTCCACCGTTCCCACATTCCCAGGGAGCTCAGCAGTACCCCAGCCTCGGTACTCACTACTGCAACCCTCTATGTGCGGTGTCCTTCTCCACTGCTCACTCCATATGCTGTCACTGACAATGGCAGGAAAGCAATCCACTCTGAAATATGACAGGAACTTCCCTGTGACTGCCCTGTTGTGCATGAATGGAGGGGAAAGGATGGGGGAGATGACTCCTGTGACATCATTAGAACTGCTGTCATAACAACAGACTACTTCCCTTCCTAGTCTTTTAATTTTAGGTCCAAACATGAGTAGTAATAACCTTTAAAAAGGAAGAAACCTCCTTAGACATGTTTTTTCCATGGAGAACCTGACAGTACGTGGATATCAGGACAATGGACAGGAACTGAAGGTTCAAATACACACAATTTCTAGTGAGCTCCTTGGACTGGAAGTCTTACTGACTCCCAGTGGAAGTAATAGAAAAGGCACCAAAAACTCCAGGCGCATGGAACATCAAAAGGTTAAATGGGTGGGACTTCTGGAATTTGAACCCCCTGCCCCATCCAGCTCACAACCAGAGTGACTTTGAATGGACAGTTTGACTAGACAGCTCTTAGCAAGGTCCAAATAATCTCTCTCTCTACAGTGAGTACAAGGCCAAGCCAAAGTGCATCAAAATACAACTTTGCACTTATATAGCAACTCTTATCGGTAGCTCTTTACGTAGGTAGGCAAGCATCATTATCTTCTTTTTACAGAGAAATTAAGAGATTTGCCTGCAGTCACACAATAAGTCAGAAGCAGATTTTGGAACAGATTTGCCTCATTCACAACACACAGCAATATTCCATCCCGTGATAATGGCAACTCTCTTGCTTTTTGTCAATATGATACAATAAGGGAAATTCCTTGCTCTCCATGTCTTCCAGTTGGGAATTATGGTTATTTTTGCACCACACAGCACCAGTTCTTCACCACTGGGGTTCTCCAGCTCTACACTGCCTGGTATTAATCCTTATGGTCCAACCCAGTCTTTTCCAGGGAAACCTGATCATGATATAAAATCTAGGGAGTGGATAATGGGAGACTCGAGAGAAAGGAAGCCTTCATGGATGTCCCTTTAATCTTTTCACTCCCTGAATGCAAGCTTCATGTAATCATTACTGAGCACCAGTCAAAAGGATCGAACTAAGCTCTTTCCAATGCACATATGACAGAATTCTTATTCTCACCAGACCTAGGGGCATCACCATCTTTGCCATTCTCCCAGACCTTGCAAGCTCGAGGTGCAAAAAAACCTCCACTGTTTCTTGCTACTGTTTAGCACTGCTCTGAAAGCCACTGAGACAGCTCAGCTGATCAGCAGTTAATGCCTTTTTCTCCATGATCCGTGCCATCAACCACCATTACTGATGTATCTATACCAAGTAAATCAAGGAAACCACAGACCTGTGCTTTCAGTGCTGACCTTAATCTATTCTTCCACCTTGAATAAACACTGTGTCTGCTATAAATGACCACTCCAATACACTGAGCACGGCAATCATCCCAGAGAAGCACCTTGCAATATAGAGCAGCCTCATCACTGCATGACCTAGTCTCTGTCTAACGCATTCTACCATTCTTATATATGGATAAATAAATCCTCATCTTCTCTCAGAGACTGTTAACTATTCTGAAATATTTCCATTCAGCATTTTTTCCAAACAGCTTCTTAAAATGTCTTGTTATAAAAACCAAAGCTGACTCACTCTCTAGTGCAGGATATTCTCTGACTCATTTTTTTTTTAACTCTTTGGTCTCAGTGGCTTATTTTGGTCAGTGGCTGGCTCACCCACAGTTATATTGCACATGAGGAGGCCAGGGAAGGGAAGGGAAAACATACTTTAAACGCTCACTCAGTTCCAGCCCATTGAGAAATACATTCAGGATAAAACTGCACAGAAAGGAAAATTGTTATAGCAGCCAGCTACCTATTCAATATTAGAACAGAAGTGAAAATTTGTCAGCGACAGAATTTTTCTTTTTCATACCCTAAAATTCAGATGAAAAGGAAGACTCCACATGGGAGCTATTTTGCTTGAGGGGGTTCTTTTTCTTGGTTAGCTTCATCAGAATGCTCAAAATAAAACTAAACATAATTCAGAATTAATATGACAAAGAAAGAAACAATTTTTCACATGTCTCAGAGCATAACTTAGTCCTTAGTGCTGGTAAAATATGCCAGACTGACAGCCCAAAAAAACTAAGGGCCAAATTCAGGCCTGGAATAAACTGCAACCACTTACTCTCGATCTGAACTTGGTAAGATCTTCTGTTTGTCCATTGAACAGGGACAGCACATGCAGTGGTAATGCAAGTTTTCCTACCAATGTCCCACAACCCTGACTAGGGTTGCTCCTGACATATCCCCAGAATACAGAACATACCGGTACTTCTGAAACAGTGTGGGCCTGTCCCCACCGACATGACCCCACCTGCATTACCTCACATGCAAGGTAGTGCGAGGTCACACCGCCAGGTGGAGCAGTGCGCTCTGCAACAGGGTGCCCTCAGTGCGTCCACCGTGACACTGGACAAAACCACACCCGGTTTTCTATCAGTACCAGACAGGACAAACCTTACAAAAACATGACTGTTTGGATTAAAACCAGACAAATAGCCTGACAAATCCTGACCCTTGAAGGACTCCTGGAAGAGTCAGAAGGAATCAGTAATTCAGATTTCAAGGTATTTTCAAAGGAGTTTAAGGGAGTTGGGGCCTGGGTCCTATTGAAATCCAGTGGGAGTTGGCCACTCTTTAATCTATTTTGAAAAATCCCAGCTTTAGTCTCCCTGGCCTATTCAGTCTTTGGCCTAGCTGTTGAGATAGTCAGTAAGAAGGCCATAGAAATGTAGCAATGTTTTCTTTTCTGGATATTTGCCCACTAGGAACTAGACTGAAGCACTGATGCATCTTACATATTTATTATCATCATTATTATTGTTAATTATTTGTATTTGATTTACCTATGAGCCCTAGTCATGGACCAGGACCCCATTATGCTAGGCACTGTACAAACATCGCACAACGACGGTTCCTGCCACTGCACTGCTTTCAGGTTGTAATAGCTTTCAGTCATTATTAACCGGGGACAGATTCATGTTTGTGACCTAGAAGATAAAAAGCTCCACAGGCCAGAATAAGTGCCTCAATTCATCCCCCAAGCGAAAAGCAGATTTCTTAAGTAGGATTGTATTTTTTTCAGTCCTGCTCTTATTAAATAAAATAAAAATGACAGTAAAAGAAGAGGGAACAGTTTAACAGAACAGACAAGTGTTTATTTAAAATAATAGATGGAAACAGCATTAAGCCTTGCTTTGCTTTGTTTGTTTTTATTTTGGTTGGGGGGGGCAGGGAGGTATAAGAAATCAGTCATCCAAAAGAGTGGTTTTTTGCTTGTAGCAATTTTCACCTATTTATTAGAGGACAGAAAAAATACCCTTTGCATTACTCTTTCTGCTTTGGCAAAAGAACTTAAAGCCCATTCCTGCTGCCCTCATGTTTTTAGGGTTGGGGTTTTTGGTTTTTTTTGTTTGTTTGTTTTTTAAATTACTTTTTAGTTTCTAGGTAACCCTGAATTCCCAGGCCTTTTATTCAATAGACATTTTTGTCAGCCACAGCAGACAAGCTGTTCCATAGAACTAGATGCTGGCACATGGAAGAGATTCTGACCCTCAGATGCAAACTCCTGAGATGTTTATATTCTGTTTGGCCTAAGATGAAAGTGAGCAAAAAGTTGCTACAACCTGAAAAATGTATTTGGTGGCCTGTTTGAAAGGAGTGCTGCCCTCTAGTCAGTTCCTTGTGGACAAGGGAGCCACCTACAAATTCTGCTGTCACAACTGGCATCTTTGTGGTGGTCTCAGTATGAGACCAGAGTCTGAATGGACAATATGGTTCAATTTCCCTCTTGCAGATGAGGCAGTCAAGGCGCAGTTTATCACATAGCTCTAAAATTTACCATGTGGCCGTGACCACTCCTGAGTAACGTCATCATCCCAACCTCAGAGACATGTATACATACTTTCTCTTGTTAATGATATGTTATACACTGAGGTACATACAGCTCAAGATTAGTATTGAAATGTGCTTAGCCCATGCCCTACAATGATATATACAAATAATACATACCCAAAAGATCCCTATTAAACCAATACACATCCTTTCCATCCCAACAAGACTGCAACACTCCATTCTTTTAACCCACAATCTTAGAAAAAGCCTGGGGAAATAAGTAATATGTCTTCAGGATTAAACAAGCTCTGTCAGAGAAACTGGGGAGAAAAGCTAAGAACTCTGCACTCAGAACAACCAGCTCCCAGCCCCCTTGTACTCAAACCTAGCTCAAATGCCTCAGATGATCTCAGCTGCTGCAGTTGCTCATGAGGAGAGGACGTGAGGTAAAATCCTGGCCCCATTGAAATCAGCAGCAAAACTCCCATTGACTTCAATGGGGCCAGGATTTCACCCATGGTCTCTGAGGCAGCTAAGCTCCAAAGTATTTAGGGATTTATAGGTGCAAAACAGCACCTCAAATTGCACCTGGAAACAAATTGGAAGCCAGCACAGAACACATGAAGTATCCTCCCTGCAAGATGCACCACTGAGTTCTAAGCATGCCGCCATAGCAGCTAAACTTTGTGAGTGGCCTTCACGCAGACCCAAATAGACCGCATCATGGTACACTGATCTCAAAATGACAAAACCTTGGAGCACTACCCCCAGAGCTGCATCCACAGAAAAGTTTGCAGCTTCCTGGTCCATCTGAAAAATGTGCTTCCTCTACTCTCCAGGCATTGAGAAGTCACTGAGGATTCAACCAAACTTCTAATATGCAAAATTATGTAACAAAAGGTAGGCAAGCCTGTTTAACCAGGGGAGCTGATATATTCTCTGGCATTTCCTCTGGTTATTCCAAACAGTATTACTATTCTGATCCAAAATGAGCCTCAGCCAGATCACATAGTTCTGTAAAGAACCACACAGAGATAATTCAGCAGAGCCTGGGTTTCTAGTTTGTCTCACTATCAGACTCTGGCTGGCAGCATTCACTGTTGTATCACCAGCATTCCAGCCTGGACTGGACTTTGCACGCTTTCTCAACCTCAGAGCACAGAGCTCCCCAAAACGTCTGCGCTTTGCAAAATTGTTAGGCTTAAAATGAGAAGGGAAAAAAAAGTGTGTTTGTTTTTTTAGAAATAACCACCATCCTCTCCCACTACAAAGCTGTTTAGCAGTTCAACTAGAAACCTGTAGGGCCCAGAGTGTTCCTATAGTAACAGCTCTCCATTATTCCTCTAGTGGAAAATCAAATTCTGCAAAAGAAATTAAACACACACTTGGAGAGCGCCTTATTACTGGACCCTCCCATTCAAATGCTTCTGGGCTGATTATTATTAAATACTGCTTGGAAAAATAAGAGTTAATATATATTTTTCAAAACATGCAAACGTCAGACAGCAATTAGCACTGGAGAATCAGAGGTTGCTCTTCTTGGAAGAGTCAACTGGCTGGCATCCATATCTGGCACAGAAATCAACCAGCAAATTTCTAACCCGTAGCAGAACTAGAACAGCTAAAGTGGCCACTTTTCCCTGAGCAGCTGCCTCTACATCTATGAGAGAGAGAGAGGATTTTCCAGAGCACTGTATCCTGTCCAGTAAAGGGTTTCAGATAAGTGACACCAAACACACAGGGAAAGAGGTATATGCCAATCTGGAGCACAGGGGTGAAGAAAAGAGGGTTTCTCCCACACTGGGGAGGATCAGTAATACTACTACTCACAGCATTCACATACTCTTCTCTCTAAGCACTCTGGAAAGCTAGGTAGGCATTTCTGGGGCAGAATCCTTGGAACCTGGGCCCTACAATCAGAAGGCACAGATGAAGCATGAAGGAAGAGTAGCAGGCAGCAAGCATCACAATGTGCCTCCTATTGCTGCTTGTCAGATGCCAACTGGGCAGAGCTTGGCTGCCTCAGCTACAAGGAAGATCAAGGACTCCATGGAAGACAAAGAATCTATATTGAGATGGCTGGACTAAGTGAAAGAGTTTGTCAGAAAGGCAAAGATTATTTTCTATGGGGTTTTAGTTGGGTTGGATTTAGGAACCATTTAGTCTTAATCTGCCCCGAAACCTGGTGCAAATATAAGGATGAGGTCATACAAGATACCATGGCAATTCATGTACTCAGATGCCAGGCAAAACAAGTATATTCAATTAGTACAGTTAGACCAAGACAAAAAAAGTCATTTGCCAGACAGATATACAGCATTATCACTTTCAAAGCCACAGAAGTACAGGAGAAAACACAAAGCTTTACAGGCACTGGCCAGAGTTTTGGATTTAATCCATTGCCAATCATTTTAAAATATTTATTTTTGCATTAACTAAACAAGGTCTTGTGAAGTTGATACAATATCTGTGATGACGTGCTCCTGGGATGGAATAAAGATGGCAACCTTGGCAAGCCCCTATGGTTGACAAAGCCCTGGCTGAGATGATTTAGTTGGGGATTAGGCCCCGCTTTGAGCAGGGCGTTGGACTAGATGACCTCCTGAGGTCCCTTCCAACCCTATGATTCTAATCCATACCCATAGAAAGCACCATCAGCTGCTGGGGAGAGAAAAGGAGTCATGAAATTCTTGGATATAACTTTGGTGTAGGAGGTAGATGTTTTGTGGTAAGGCAAAAAGGTTGTGCATGCTTGAGGGTAGGGGGAAGGAGAAAGTGTACAAACTCTCAGATTCTGTTCATGAAACATTTCAGGTTTGCCCATCACTAATTATACCACTTTTGACTTTGCTCTAAAAGCCTCATGTCAGGGATCTTCCAGCAAGGACTTCCTCTAGAGCACATCGGTGCTTCTCCTTCAATCAACTAAGGGACAGGACTGGTCAAAAATGGGGGAAAATGTACCAAAAATATATATATTTCTCTATGTTTGTGTAGAAATTATTTTTCCAGTGTTGGTTTGGGGGCAGGGGGGAAGGCTGAAGGATTGCTTTTGTTTTTTGGTTGGGTGGATTTTGACCAGCTATAGAGACACAGGGCCCAGTTCTCTTCTGATATGGACCCTTTTTGTTGCTTCACTAGTGCAAATGGGCCATAAAACTGATGGATCTGGCCAGCTGGAAACTCCCCTGTGTAGGGTACATACATGAGTGGTTTAGATCAAGATAGCAACTCTATATGCCCCAAGCCCCTACCACAGTGTTTCCCAAACTTGGGACGCCGCTTGTGTAGGGAAAGCCCCTGGCAGGCCGGGACGGTTTGTTTATCTGCCCCGTCTGCAGGTCCGGCCGATCGCGGCTCCCACTGGCTGTGGTTCGCTGCTCCAGGCCAATGGGAGCTGCTGAAAGCAGCGCAGGCCAAGGGACATACTGGCCGCCGCTTCCAGCAGCTCCCATTGGCCTGGAGCAGCGAACCGCGGCCGGTGGGAGCTGCAATCGGCCAGACCTGCAGATGGGGCAGGTAAACAAGCCAGCCCGGCCCACCACGGGCTTTCCCTGAACAAGCAGCGTCCCAAGTTTGG
The DNA here is from genome assembly GCF_020497125.1 of Mauremys mutica. NCBI lineage: Eukaryota > Metazoa > Chordata > Testudines > Geoemydidae > Mauremys > Mauremys mutica. The sequence goes on along the minus strand of NC_059072.1, from coordinate 105,597,741 downwards.
GAAACACTCCCCTACCACATCTCCCAGGGAGGCTGGTAAAAAGAGGATGTTGCCAACACTACTTTCTGGTTATTCCTGTCTATCAGAATGGCCCTTTAAAGCCATAGGCAGCCTGGTTTAAGTCACACTGAGGCTGCTTTAATTTACGCTGTAGGCCAGTTAAGCCCCAGGCTAACCACAGAATCATGAATTCCACAGCAACCCCACCCCCTCTCTTTCTGTCCATCACTCAGGCGTGGGTGGATGGGTAGGGGGAGGTGTCCCTACTGTTTCTAAGTGCACAGACTCTTACTCGTGAGGTCATTCTGTGCCAAAAAACATAAAATTCTGCACACAATATTTTCAAATTCTGCAAAATTCTGCAAATCTTATTTGTCAAATAAATGTGGAGGCTCCAGCATGGCATTGGAGAGCACAGGCCATTGGCTGCACAGAGGTGGGAGATCACCGTGCAGCTATCCCCCGGGACACAGACTCAGCAACGAGGCTGCACCCAACCCTGAAACAAAGCAAGGACCGGGCCTACCCCAGAAACACCCCAGGGCCCTGCACCGCCATACCAGGTGCAGGCAGGTAGGCTCAGCAAGGCAGGATCCAAGTGTGGAGGGACTTAGTGTGGGGGAATCCAGGTGTGGATTGAGGGGGTTCTGTGTGGGGTAATCTAGGTGCGGGCAGCTCAGTGGGAGATCCGGGTGCAGGGGGATCTGGATGCACAGGGGCTTGTTGGGGGGTTCTCGTGCAACAGGAATGGGACTCTGGAGGGGGCCCAGGTGAAGGTGGTTGGTGCTCAGTGCAGGAGGACTCTGGGGGGACAGATCTTGGAAGGGAGGGTCTTGGTGTGGGGACTTCAGTGAGGGCATACAAATGCTAGGGGAGTGGGACTCTGTGGGGTGGACCCAGATGCAGCTGGTTGGGGCTCAGTAGAGTGTGGGTCCAGGTGGCTCATCGGGGTGGTCCAGGTGGGGGGGGGGGAGTGGGACTTGTCAGGGGGGATTCTGGGTGTGGGGGAGGTGAGACTCAGCAGGAGGGTCTGGATGCACAGGGGTTGAGCAGATGGGGGAGCAGCTCCCTGTACAGTGATCCCACCCCCTGGGTGCAGGAAGCAGGGTGGAGGGCAGAGCTTCCTACAGCCACGGGAGAAATCTGGGGGTTGGTATGACACAGCCCCAGATGCCGTGCAGGAGAAGAGGAAGTCCCATCCCGCCCAGCCCAGCCGGGACTAGCTGCTGAGTCTGGCACAGGGTAGGAGCCACCAGCCAGGTCTTCCCCAGTCCCGCTACATGCCCCACAGTGATTTACATCTCTGCCGGCTGCCCTGGGCACCCGAAACATACTGCTGAGGAAGATCTCATGACTGCTCTTGTGGCATCCCTTTGCTTCCCCATCAGAAAGTCATTTTTCTGCAGGGAAGCAAAGAAATCTGTGGGGTACATAAATTCTGTGCATGTGCAGTGGCGCAGAATTCCCCCAGGAATAACAGACTGCAGAGCAGCCAAGGAGGGGTGGCTGCTTGAGCATCCAAACCTGAATTTCTTCACTCTGCCTCTGGCAAAACTCACTTTTGAGCAGCTATTGAGTGGCTCAGCTGTACCCGCTGGAAATGGTCTTTGGTTACTCATCCTCCAAATTACACCCCCACCCGCCACCTGGGAGTACTTGAGCCATTGGGAACTCAGAAAACTTGGGCCTGGATAAACAGCAGCTTTGAAAATCCCCTGGGTGCCCAACACCCATCTGAGTCCTTAACTAGGTACCCAAAAGGCTATTTGTATCTCCCCCAGACTTTTGAGAACACTGCCCTCTATTCCTGAGTTTTCTCTTCTGTAAAATGAGGGTGATAATAGCTTGCCTCCTTCCCTCACATGGCTGCAGCACGGATTCACTTGTTTCTGTACAGTGTTTGGAAACTGTAAAGCATTTTTCATTTCTTGAAAACAGAAAATGCTTATGCAGGCAATTGTAGAAATTAACATTAAAGGTGCCAGGGGATGAGCTCAGGGTTTTGAATGCTAAGAGAGAGCCAGTCTTAGACAATGGCAACACAAGCAGTGACACAGTGTGATCCCCCACATGCTATCATATGGGTATTTTGTGTATAGATTGTTATGCTGGCAAACCGGAGCAACCTGGGTAATACTTTTTGTAAATTCTCAGAGTAGTTGTAAAATGAGCTTTGCTCTTAAAGACTTAACAACTGGTGAGCTGAAAATGGGGAGAGATTATGACTGAGGCAACCGGTCCTACGCTCCCTCTAACGTGCACACCTGTATGGTGGCTGCGCAAGCGTGCACACTGCACTCAGGGGCATGGGGTGAGGTGAGTGGTGGTGATGAGGGAGCTTGGAACATGGGGGGCTGCAGTGACTCCCCCACTCCAGGGCTGCCGTGGGAGAGAGGCCTTTCCCCCTCAGCTCCGGTGAGGAGAGAGGACTCCGTCAGACCCAGGGCTGCCGCAGCCGGAGACTGACACTCTACCTCAGCCCAGGTGCTGCTGTGGGGAGAGAGGGCTGGGGAGAATTCTCTCTCCCTGATGCAGCCCCCGGCAGCCTGCACCCCAAACCCCTCATCCCTGACCCCACCCCAGAGCCCGCACCCCCAGCCAAAGCCCTCACCCCCCACACCTCAACCCTCTGCCCCAGCTCTGAGCCCCCTCCCACATCCTGAACCCCTCATCTACAGCTCCATCCCAGAGCCCACACCCACAGCTGGAGCCCTCACCACAACTCTCTGCCCGAGCCCTGAGCCCCCTCCCACACACTGAACCCCTTGGCCCCACCCCGCCACACATCACCTCCACATTGGTGCATATAAGAAAATTCATTCTGCACATGGATGGGAAAAATTAGAGGGAACATTGACCAGGTCCCTAGAAAAATCTGCTGTTCTACATTCCATTTCCCGTACATACCCGCTCTGCCCCCCAAACATGAGTTAACTAAATAACACAAGAGAGAAACAAAACAGAAGCAACACACTCGCGCCCATGCATAAACCTGCAGGCACTTTCTTGCCAGCAGTTCCATTCCAGTGTCACCCTCAGCTACACTCTTACACGACATCCACCCTCCTCCCCGTTCCCCCGTTATATAGTAATAACTGCTCAACAGATCTTCTACTAAAACATCGCTGCTAAGCAGTCTGGGTCACAACAACAGTAGCAGCAGCAAGTCAAAACGAAGCAGTTGTTGTCTTGCTCTGACAGAATGCAAGACTCACTGACTGGAGAGAAGAAACCAGCAGAATACTAGAAAGGCAATTCAAATTCTTCCAGCTTTCCTGTGTAAAACATACCGAAACATAGTAATACCCTCCTCACCACATCAATGGGAATGGTCTACTGGCCACTGCACTGACAAAATAGGCTTGGTGGGGGCTGTTGAAAGCAAATGATCTGATTCGCTGAACATTTCATATAGTGCTTCAGGTCAGTTCCTAGGATCTTGGGACAGAACATCCACACTTACCTAATTCAATTTGCTCTCTCTGCTAACTAGCCTTTAGGAGCAAATGAGGCAAAAACTAAGCTATCAGACACCAATTCTGCAATATTCTAACTCCAGAAATCACGATGTTCCTGATACAACTAGCTACAAAGACAAAACTCATTAGAGGTTAAAGTGGCCTTTCACAATCATGTCAGCAATAAGTGGTTAAGCTACTTTGATTTCAATTCTTTTTAAAATGGTATTACTTTTATGCCCTTGTGTTTATTCCTCAAGTAAATTGTAGTAGAACATTAACCCCAATGGCATATATTTTTCCACACCTAAAAAGGGAAATAAAAAAAATACATGGGAGAAGTGAGTGTGGATTCACACCTGGATAGTCCATGCCAGGGAAATCTGTGGCTCTCTCTTTTTCTCTCAAGCTGGTTTACAAAGCTGCTAGCTAATACATCTTGGAAAACTGAAAGCAATATTTTTTTTTAGAAACAATTCTGTTCTATTGTATATCTACCTCTTTTCTCTGAGCCTTGTTCTTTATTTGGAACAATGTTTTGTATAAAAACAGGAGCTTTGTTTTGTTTTGTTTTTTAAATGCATCTGTTCCAGCTGCTTACTCCTCACTTAAAACTCGTAATTAATCCTCTTTTTATGACACCATAATTGTTTCCACAGCAACCAGTTGTGATGTCAAACAGGATTATAATTTTAGGTAGAAGTATACATAAATAAGAAGCTAATTCTATTTACAGTATTTGTTTAAATCCATAACAGTTGTTATGCCTGATCAAACCACTGGCCCATCAAGTCCAGCATTTTTCATGGGATAGATAGATAGATAATTAGGGTTGGAAGGGACCTCAGGAGATCATCTAGTCCAACCCACTGCTCAAAGCGGGACCAATCCCCAAATGGCCCCCTCAAGGATTGAACTCACAACCCTGGGTTTAGCAGGCCAATGCTCAAACCACTGAGCTATCCCTCCCCCCCAGAGGTGGCCAATACCTGATATCTCAGAGGTGGGCAACCAGAAAAACAAAGAGCAATGTACCTAGTCAAGTGTGGAAAGCTATATCACAAAAAGAAGACTATTCCTGTCCAGCCTCTGCAGGTGACCCCTCTGCACTGTGAAGCATGAAGGTTGGTAACTATTATACCTTTTTGAATGTAGATAGTAGTGAGCCTGGCAGCAAATGTGACTCATGTTCATATTAAAGTCTCATACTTCTTCGAATACTGCTAAACATTTTGCTTCAATGATTTCCTGCAGCAGTAAATTCCCTAATAAATGCACATGAAACAAACAATTATATAGGGCACAGAAAGGAGAAGCCCCTGAGCACACTTATTTTATATCCTTTTATTCCACTCAAACTAAATAACCTCAGTCTATCATCTTTCCTTCTGCAGAATAATCACCAACACTCCAGTGACTTAAGTAATTTACAGTAGCCTTCTTTGCTCCTTTTCCATTTCAGCTGCATTGGTTTTTTTTTTTAACTTTCCAGCAAACAAGAGTTACAAAGAGAGAAGAAAAAGGAATCAAAAGACCCAAATATCAACAACCATCGAGACAGCATCAATCACCATATCAACAATTCTCAAATGTCATTGATGAGGTATAAATATTTGGTTTCCCCTTTAGTTTTTTCTTAAATTTAGTTTTTATCATTCCAATGAGATTAATAAAGGTGGGTCGTTCGTAAGAACGATCCTAATTTTAAGGAGTAATCAAAAATTGAGACTGGCCCATAAAAGTGGACACATGGGAGCTGTAAAGATGGGTGAGTGTTCCATTCCAACATACACACCTTTCACCAAGTATATACAGTCATTCCCAACAAGCTGGCTCATTATTCCCTGCCCAGGCTGGTTGGAGATGGACTATTTAAGCCCAGCACCTACTACACCTGATCCTTCAGAGAAATGCCTTCCCAGCCCTGAGCATCTAATCCCAGTTATCCCCACAAGATAACTGATGTCCAATAATTAGAATAATAATGTCCAATAACGGCCCGTTTCTTTCTTAAATCCCATTAAGGTGGATTCTGACAGGAGCAAAGAATTCCAGACAGTTAATATTCTCTGAGAAAGGAAAAACAAAATAACTTTTGGAATTTAACTTAAAAGCTTTCTATTATTCATTTAGTCTCTAGAAAAAGTGCCGGTTTGACAGCCCTGGGGAATGACCTCTCTATATATCCACAGAACAGGTATAGAGTAGTGTGAACAGCAATAGTGCAGGCTTCCCCATGTTACCCTGTCAATGTGCCTCAACCCTGACCTGGAGGGTCCACCTCCATTGGTCAGATGGTGTGGTTCAGTCTCCTCTCTGCAGAAGCTAACAGTGAAGGTATCAATTAGTGTTAAATGTAGTACTAGTTCCTGTAACAGATCCTTTTCCAATGTAAAATTAATGATGACCCAACTCATTTCATATAGGCCACCAGGCTTCAGATAATTACTTTTGGCCATTACTAGAGTTAGCTGAAACTCATTCTGAATCAGAACAAAAACAAAAACTTGAAAATATCCCACTTTAGTGAAATTGGGGTGGGGGGAGAGAAATCATTTTGGGTCAATCATTCCAAGTCTGACTTTATTTTATATTATGATTTAATAATATAAAATAAATATCAAAATGCTTTTTAAAAAAGAAATGTCAAAACAAAATTTCATCAAAATTGACACATTCCCACAGAAAAGTTCCCTTAGAAAATTTAATCAGCTCTAATCACTACCAACCTGGGTGAGATTTGAACTACAATGGCATTATATAGCATAGTACCTCCACAGATAGCATCTGCTGCTCACATCCCCTCTTCTCTATGTTTTAGTTTTGATGGAGAATTTTTTGTTTTTGTTATTATTTTGGGAGATACCCATGTGTTTTCTCATTGATGCTTTGTTTGAATAGATCCTTTACAAAAGTCTCTGAGATACCTCTTAAGCTTTTACATACATACACCCACTGCTCAGAAGACTCCACTGTGATGCATTCTTTAAGCCAACATGCTTGTTTGTATTATCTACTTGTTTGAATACCTCTGTCATTAAAGAGCTGACAGTTGACATCCTTTATTTTGTCTGTGCATGTTTAATGCTACCTTGAATAGATAGTCTGAGATGATCTCATTATTTTGCATTTATCCCGGTATTATTTATGTTTGATACATAATAGAAGATGGCTTGTGTGAATGTGTAGTAAATTTTCCTCATTGTTTTACAGCCTTGCTGTGAAGAGCTGTTAGAACAGATTCACAATGGGCCCAACATTTCCATCAAGCAAACAGGATTCTCAACACCTGACAAATTGTGACACCATCTTCAGTATGACTGAATCAGAACAATGCTCCAGCTGCAACAATCAGATGGAGGAGGGGTGGAAGATGATACCCAGTCAGAAAGAAGCATAAATAAGGCTTTGGGGTGTGGGGGAGGAGAGAGTGCTAACTCATGGACTTCCCTGTACAAGAGCCAGAAGACTTTCTAGTTCAGAGCTGCACTTTCTGCAGGAGTGTCAGTGTGAAAGGAGGACTGGAATCCTGACATACTGTTGCATGACCTTTCTGAGACAGCAGTGTGCTTCTGCTGTTGGAGAAGAGTTAACTTCTTCTTCTCCCGCACCTCATGTCAGGGGTGGATTAGCAGAAAACTGGGGCCATGGGCTCAAAGGAAATAAAACCCTCTCACACACACACACACACACAAATGGACTTTTCTAAGCTCAAAAGCCATGCTGATAGATAGCCTTATCTGTAGTATTTGTTCACAGCTGGTACAATCTTTCTGAACCCCGATCTCCTCTCAAATTTTCCCCTGTCCCACTGTTGCTTGTGTGAGGGATTCCAACATTAACTGGCTGAAAATGCCTGAAAGTCTGATCAGGGCCACAATGACTCCCCCCTGTTGGTGCTTCTTTCTGCAGCCTGACATTAGGCACACAGCTGAGCTTTCCCAGCACATCTCCTCATGCACCCTGTGTCCTGTAGGAGGCATGGGCACAGGGTTTTCATTCAGAGAGATGTACAGTTGAAGAGTGGCAAAATGAGCATTGGTGACAGAAGGGCAACACCATCAGGTGGCTGCTTAACAATCTACATGAAAGGAGCTGGGCTCTTGTCCCGTCCCTAGCAGCCTATTAAAAAGATGGCACCCTCTTGGTAGGCTCGGGAGAGAGAGAGAGGCCAACGGCTGAACAGAAATTAAATGATCCTCTCACTCCACTAACTTGGGGCTGAGGCATATTTAGTCATGATGGAAGGTTACGTGGCTGCTATCTGTGGTGCTCCTTTCTTGTGAGCAAACAGAGGCCCTCAGCTTCTAGGGTATATCAACACAGCACCCTTCATAAGCACAAGACTGACCCTTTTTTCCCCCCTCTAACATTATGTTATTAGTTACCATTACATCAGAGGAGAAAGTAGTACAGAGCCGCAATAGAATCAATGACAAGAGCATTTAGATAACAGCACCTGTTCCTTCATCTCCTTCAAAACCTCTAGGTCCAGAATGCAAAATGGCAGAGGAGAGGGTAAGCAGGAGAGGGAAGAAAGGAGCCAGCACTGAGGGCTTCAATGGCTATGGGTTTCTCTTTTTCTGCACCCAGTTTTTATGGCTGCATTACAATACAACGTCAGATTTTAACAAAAATATTGAGCACAAAACCTCCCTCAGAAAGGAGGGAATTGCAAAGCTAAGCAGCCATTGACTGACAGGTTGATGGTGTTTTCACAATCCTATCAAAGCAGATGACAGAACCATATTTTGCTGTCTTCCTCTTCCACTTTGGGGAAAGGAGAAGGGACAGCATGATCAGTGAGAGGGATTAGTGGAGGCTTTTCCCTAAACTTCATTGCTACCTGATCTCTGGCACCTTCCCTAGATTTGAAATGAGAAATTGCAATGAACAGCTTGGAGCCTAATGCACCACTTGGAACTGAATTGACTGAATCTTGTTTATCTGGATGACCATGCTGTCGAAATAAAAACAGCTGAACGCTGTACTAGAAATCTCTCGTCTATGAAGAACAATCAGCAAACTCATCAAAGGTCTCTGTCTAAAAATGTATAGGGCAAAGTATAATTACAAAGGAATAGAAATTGACTTAAAAAAAAAAGAGAGAGAAAAGCCATGCATGAGTCTTGTGTGAAACAGACATCTTAGCTGGAGAGCACACATTCCAGGCTAGATTGTGCCCTGCACTGGACAATACAGGTGCACAACAGAAAGAAAAGAAGACACAAGAAGCTCTCTCCAGCTTCAAACCATGCATTTCAGCCTGATGGAATGTAACTGTGAAGCAGAGGTGCAGCTCTTGGTTAGTGTCATTGGTGGCACCAGTCTGCCCAAAGGGGTGAAGCAAGGGCAAAGCCATGGAGTTCATCATGAGCCAGCAGAGCTGAGCCCACTCGGTGGTAGTGCATGGCTGCATCCTGTCCAAAAGGTGGTGGAACTTCTCCCCCAGTATACACTCCCCTCCAGAGCCCAAGGAGAAATTCTGAGACAGCCACAATTCCTCCAGCTCCACAGCTTCCCCACATTCCCCTCTAACGGGGGCTTAAAACCACAGCATACTCCTCAGTGTACAATTGTTTCCCCCACTTTCGAAGACAACCACTTGAGAGACTGAATAGCTCAGGGAACTGATAGTGAGGGAAGATGACTTTCACCTCTAGGTCATTGTTTTGATCACAGACCACATCAACTGTGTCTGAACATGATCAGTTAGCTGCTTGAGGGCCTATGTGAAATGAATTATTGGTCTCAATCCAGCTTCTAATGGACCCAGTATTACAGCTGACACCAACTATCCCTCAACCCCCGTGTCAGTCTAGTCAGTTCTTGGCCTCTCTTGCTTAGACATGGAAACTGAGTAGCCCTCTCCCCATTACCGACAGTGGTGCAGACAGCCACACACATATTGCGCACAGTGCATACCATTGGCAATGGTGCCCAGACATCAGTGTTGGACCCTCCTGGTGCAAGAGCTGGCCCCAAAAAAGTGGTGAGAAGCAGTGTCACTGCCCACCCACATTTGGCCCCTGCGGTCCCTCCAGCATGATGTGGGGGAGCCCCTTTGGGGCCAAATCTGAGTGGGCAGTGGGGTATCCAGCACTGCTCCTCCTTGCCACAGCTATGGGGACAGTTCCTGTACCAGGACTCCCTCACCCCCCAAGGGGAACGCCTAGCCTCACTCCACTTCTAGCAGGACTCACTCAGTGACAGCTTCAAGACCTCTGCTACAAGACTGGAGAGTTATGGTGAGTGCCTCCATGGGGGAGCCCTCTGGGAAAGGGGCAGCTGGGAGGCCTGCAGCATCCCATGTGAAAAATTTCTGGGGGCACCCCTGACTTTCCATATGATGAAATGACTAGTCATTTTAGCAATATGATGACCTACATCATGGAAACATGAAATGAAAGGCAGGTGGCTGTTCCAGATCTTCAGGGACAAAAATAGCCCGTCAAGACTCCCTATAGCACCAAATGAGAATAAGCATAATGTTCAAATTGCTATCCAGTCTGGTCTATTATTTGCTTGTAACATGGATCCTGATTGCAATATGACACAGGATTCTCTGCACTGACGGTTTCCAGCACTCCCCACCAACAGCTTTATGGAAGGGTGCTTTTTCTGAGGAAGGGAGAGGGACAGATTTCTCTCATGTTGATTGGGGAACTCCAAAATCAGGCTCTCTCGTCCACCTTTTACAAATAAGGTGCCTATGCCAATTTGTGATCACGGCAACATATCCTGTCTTTTTAGGACTTAAGGAATTCCATAACGGCAAACACAACTTGGTGGGGGGGGGGGCGCGGAACAGCTTATACTGAGCTTCCTAACAGTAAAGCCACAGAGCAGCACTGAACTATCGAGCCTATGCCAGCCACAGGAGACAGGAAGAAGCTGATCTCAAGCAGGCTGAATAACAAATATAGCCATTCACTATGGAATGTGAAGTGCAGTAGGTGTACACATGTGTGTTCTTCATCCACGTCTCCGTACCCTGCTGCTATGCAATTCGAAGAACACCACACCGTGTGCAGAGCATAGCTGTTCTGGTAACCATCGGAAAGCAGCAGGAAGGACAACAGCAGTTTCCAGGTAAGCAGAGCAACAAGCCAGGGAAGGAGACAGTGAGAAGGACAGCGACACAGAGAGGGGGGGTGGGTGGTAGTCAGGGAGGAGGGAGGACACTGAGAAATCAAATTTTCTATCATGATAAAAAAAAATTGCCAGAAACAAAAATTAAATAAGAAACTATTTAACCCAAAGCAAAATATATTGGCCTGGAAGAAAGAGTGACAGCTGAATCTGCTGGCTACCTGCAGAGGCAAAATTAAAAATAAAACATGGCTTTCCTCTGATCTGACACAAAGCCCAATGCTCCTGAAGATTCAGGCTGCTTGGGCACTGCTGATTCCTTCGTCAATGTCACTTTAAATCATATAAAGCCCTGAAGGTGACTTCAAAACCACAGTGGGGTGCAAAGTCCTGTGAGTCTGAGCAGCAGAAATTACACAGGTACTGTATGAGAAACATCCCTCCAGGTAAAGGTATCAAAGGCATTTTTCCTTTGCTTCCAGTCTGCATGGGTTTGTACATAGCCCCTGTGTTTCACTTTGTGTTTCAGAGTCCAACGACCCTCAAAACTCACAGTGAAACTTGTCCACATCTGTGCAGTTTAACTTGAGTTTGTGGGGAAGCCATGGGTCTTAACTAGAGTAAATGGTGGAATCTCTGTAACTGAAGTCTTTACATCAAGATTTGAGGACTTCTGTAACTCAGCCAGAGGTTATAAGCATATTGCAGCAGTGGGTGGGTGAGGTTCTGTGGCCTGCGATGTGCAGGAGGTCAGATTAAATGATCATGATGGTCCCTTCTGGCCTTAAAGTCAAAGTCTATGACTCAGTCTCCTAGAGAGTCGACTCAGAACTATAACTCAGCCTAAAATCTGCAAAAGCTGAGGGCCTGACCCAGGGCTGGTGCAACCCATTAGGCGACTTAGGCAGTCGCCTAGGGCGCTAGCATTTGGGGGGTGGCATTTCGGGTCCTTCCGCGGTGACCGCAGCGGCCGGATCTTTGGCCGCCCCAGTCATCATCAGCATTTAGGCGGAAGGACCTGGGGCAGGGGGGCGCAGGGAGGGCCGCCTGCAGCAAGTAAGGGGGGGGGCGGCACGCAGGGAAACTCCCAGCCCCAGCTCACCTCTGCTCCGCCTGAGCACACCACCCCACTCTGCTTCTCTCCCTCCCAGGCTTGCGGTGCCAAACAGCTGATTGGCGACGGCATGCTCGGACGGGAAGGAGGCGGAGCACAGGTGAGCTGCCGCACGGCTCCCCGGGCCGGGGGGGAGCTGCTGTGCGGGGGGGAGTCACCTCAGGGCAGAGGGGGGGAGCTGCTGCAGGGGGGGCGCATCAGGGCGGGGGTGGGGAGCTGCCATGGGGTGGCACCTTAGGGCAGGGGGGGTGGAGAGCTGCCACAGGACTCAGGGGGTGAGGCAAGGTGGAAGTTTCGCCTAGGGCGTGAAACATCCTTGCACCCACCCTGGCCTGAACCTGCAAGCTCCCCACACAAGGAACCCCACTGACATCAGTAGGTGAGATCCACACACAGAGACCCCATAGGATGCAGTCTTTAGTTTGTAATGAAATCCAGTGGGTTTTCGCAACAAAAAGTTTTGCACAGACGTAGTCATGGGATCATTTGGTAATTAGATAAGAGCATAAGAACTACCCCCATTACCACCCCCAGAGGAAACTCATTAGCAGGCTAATGAAATAAAGTAATGATACAGTATCATGATGAGAATGCTTCTCTGACATCTTTTTATGCTAAAAAGCTTGAAAGCCATTTCATTTTCTCTCTCTCCCCCAGCCCCCAGAGTCATCCCAGCACCCTGGAGAGCAAGATAAAACAGCACAAGGGACCAGTTTCTAAACATAGTGGGATTCTAAGTGGCACAACTCTCATCAGCTTTGATGGGATATGTGCAGTTCAACCTTTCCCTACCACGCACCACTCTGAAAGTGTACCCCAAAGGGTCAAATTCCCATCTGGCATACATTTTGGAAAGGACTATCAGGCCATCAGAGCATGTGATTTCATGCCACCTTTCAGAAAACCAAGTGCTGGAGCACTTGTTTGGGGAGTGAAGGAACATCACATAAAAAGCATGGTGCCTTTCACAAGCAAAAGATTTACACACAACGTTGTTTTTCATACCACAGGTTCTTCTGTTTCTCCTTGTGAGGACTAAACATGTCCCAGCCAGAACTTCCCCACTCACTCCTCTTACGCACCGTGACTAGGCATAGCCTGTTTCACACCCACATGGCACACTCAATCCTTCCAGCAGTGAAAAGTGGCACGATTTTTAAGGGCATATCCACTTCTTAAATTGACTGAGGATTTGGAAATGGCTTCTGCCACTACCAACCTGAGCTGGCTTTGAGCTGGTAGCCAGGAGACAACTGATGTTGAGAAAGTTCTCATTCCCCTGCCCTTCCGTGAGATGAGCCCAAAGTCTCCACTCCCAACTCCTGCCAGTCAAGTGTTTCCCAAGAAAACCAGAAATAGAGCCCATGGCTCCCAAATGAGAGTGCAGGGTTCCCAGCACTGGACAAATGGCCCATCCCAGCAATACTGTCTTTAAAATGGATCCACACTGTGAAACCCAGCTCTGTTCTAGGGTCATCGACCACTATCTCCTCTGCAATTACACACTGTTTTTACGTGAATTCAGTGCTGGTGAAATGTGTGTGACTGGCAGCTCAAAAGACTGAAATCCTGTAAGTACTTGTGCCCTGTATTCCTTCACACAGGTATAGGATGGGAAATGGTAGGGGAAGTTATCATGCTTCAACCCCACCAACTCTATTCCCATTTGATCCTGGGCCTTGCAGATGAAGCTATTAGCAAGGGGAGCCTCTTCATGGAGATGGTCTGGATGATCTAATAGCTGTTTTCCATCTCTATCTTCTGTTATTTATGAATCATCTCACACAACCCACCAAACAGCCTTTGGCTGGAAATGGCTTCTGCCACTACCAACCTGAGCTGGCTTTGAGCTGGTAGCCAGGAGACAAGAAGTTTTCGATCTCATTACCAATCCCAACAGCTCATCCCCAATTTACAATTTTGAGACTCTGTGTCCTTCGCAGAAATGTCACAGAGCACACCAGAGCAATGTCAGAGTCCATCGCAGTGTCCAAAGGCACTCTCCCTTTATCAAGAAAATAACAGCACTATAGCCAATGATCATGAATTCCTTACAGCCAGTTAGGAAGTATTTAATAAAGCTGCTAGTTCTTAACTTTCACACTGAGTCATCTTAGTGTACTACTTGCAGGGTCTCAGAAATCTGGGACACTACATGCTACCCAGTGGTGGCCTAAGGCTAATGTAGTTCTTTAAAAATGAACTGCCACAATCATTCAACATGCAAATAATTTGGAGCCCAAAATTTGACAACGTGCACGCCACTAATGAGATGAAGTGATAATGTTCTTGCACCTGCCTGCCCTCTGACTCTCCCCCTCCCACATTTTTTCTGAAAGTCGTTGTCTTGATTTTCTTATTTCCTTTTGAAGTGAAGGAACAGTTTTGTAGTTAAAGGCATATGATTAAGAATCAGGGCACTAGGTTCTATTCCCAGTTTTGTCACAGACTGTGTGTGACCTTGAGCAAGTCACTTTATCCTTCTGTGTCTCAGTTTTTCCCATTTATAAAATGGGGATAATACTTCCCTACCACAGAGAGATTTTTGTACAGCTTAATGAATTTTTAATGCATTTTGAGGACCTTGGGTGGAGCGTGACAGAGAAGTGTTAACTTTTGAGGCTTGTCAAAGTGAGGGACCTGGAGCAAGGTGACATGACAACAAATATAGCACAGGGTTGTTGTTTTTTCCCCATGAAACTCTTTCATTGCACCCAAGTCCTGATGCACCACACTGCCTGCTAATCCACTTATGGGCCTCTCCTCAGCAGAGACTTCCAAGAGTGCAAAATTGCATGATTGTTTTGTAACATGAACAAATCCTCACTGGCAGCAAGGATAAGAATCCCTAACAATCTCCCCAACTCTGTCCCCAAAAAATGCTACATTTCATATAAAACCAGAAGGCAAAACCAGGTTTCAAGAGGACAACAGACCAGCACATGAACTCTCTGAAATTTCTTATCTTTCTTGTTTGATAACATACAGACATAGCTAGACCATCCTGACAGCTTCCCTGGAAGTTCAAGATGCTAGTCATTGAGACACCCCAGTAGAGAAGTGATTTTGAAATTCTTGTACCAGTGGTGGGAGGCAGGGCAAAGAACCAGTCAGATGCATTCAGTCCCCTGTGCTAAGGATGGTTAGCTGGTGTGAGGAATAAGAGGGAAAACTGTGAGAAGAGTAAGAAAAAGAAGCTGTCTAAACCAGGAGAAACCTAATCACAGAATATCAGGGTTGGAAGGGACCTCAGGAGGTCATCTAGTCCAGCCCCCTGCTCAAAGCAGGACCAATCTCCAGACAGATTTTTACCCCAGATCCCTAAATGACCCCCTCAAGGATTGAACTCTCAACCCTTGGTTTAGCAGGTCAATGCTCAAACCACTGAGCTATCCCTCATGTACTGCCCCTTTGATAGGTATTCCTGCAGTCTGGTTTAAAGCTGTTAGTTGTCAGTGCTGAGAAGTGACCCTTCTTGGCATAATACCTTCAATCAAAAATGAGGCCAGAAATGAGGTAGTTCAGAAAATCAAGGGCCTTCACTTTGTGCAAAAACATTCACATTCTATATACATAAATATGAATGACCACAGCTGAAAGGAAAGTTGAATAAAAGAAAAACACAGTAATCCATAAACAAGGGTTAGTAAAACAATGGTTGCTAATGATGTCCCTTCTTATTCCTACATATATATTCACATAAAGCACACATGTATAGAGCCCAAAGGAGTCCAGTCCAGACCTATTTTCTCACATTCATAGGCTGTACCACACACATTAAGCCCACAGAAAGATTTAGTACATAGCTAAGTTCTCTTTCCATCACCAACAGATGATTTTTACAACACAGCCTACAAAATACATAGCACAGGTCAAACATACACAACATACATACCTACACCGGTCAAAAATACACACGCACACACACTCAAATATACACCCTTCTGCATACAGATGAAGGTATCCACATATCATCTTGCCTGCCCACACAAACAGAAGCCCATGAATTACTCATCGCAGACCCATGGTCACAGACTCCTACAGCCTCTGTGTACACACACGCTCACAGAAAGACAATTCATTTTCCCTCTTTTTTTTTTTTTTGATTTGCCATTCTTCACCTTTCCCACCCCTAGGCAGGTTCTCTCTGATGCAGGTGATGATTGGTCAAACTGCTCAGACCTCCCAGAGCACCAGAAAGAAAACCCATTAGGGTACTCAAATGAGTAATATGATTGAGCTAATATATCACTCCAGCCAAAACATGGTGTGCAAACCCTTGTAGACCAACACCACTGAAAGGGGTTCCTCTACCCCACGCCCCATTTCATTTCAAGACAAGACTCCTCTTGACAACACTGCAGCTAGAAGAAGCTGCCAAGAGAGCTGCAAGTCTCTCCTGCCTGCTTTTGTTTTTTAATATCTGGGAAAGCCTTTGACTGATTATCAGTGTCACATGCTAGGACTGTGAAGGATTTACAGCAAAATAAGCCAGAGAATTAGTGAGTTGGAAAGCGCACAGAAGGTAATTTTGCATCTACGTGTCAGCTTCCCAGCAGCCCTACCAGAGAGCCAAGTTCAACCAAATAAAAAGCTGGAAGGAGCCACATGAGGTTGCATGAAAATCATTTTGTCAACACTGATACTGTCTCAGGTGAGACATGTGGATTATTGGATTATGTACTCCATGGGAATAACAATAATGAAGGTGTTCTCACCCTGTGTGGCACTGATTCAGCTTTCATTAGTTTATGCTTTTCACCTGGGGCAGTTGCCAGGCAATCCTAGACTATAGTTTTGTACCTATGCTAAACAACACTTTATTATGCACTTATACAGGCCCTGATTCATCAAACCAGATAAGCATGTGCTTAATTTAGAGTAGTTCCATTTCAATCAGTGTGACTACTTATGTGCTTAAGGGTAAGCACAAGTAAATACTGTACCTTCCTGAATCTGGGTGAATATTACAGAGATTTACAAACATGAACAAGTATTATCCCTATGTATCAAATGGGGCAAGTGGGATACATGGTCTAAATTTTCAGAAGTGGCCATTAATTTTAGATGCCCATATTGAGACATCCAGGGCCTGATTTTCAGGGGTGCTGAGGATCCAAAACTCTAAAATAAAGTCAAAAGAAGCTGTGGGTGCTCAGCATCTTTGAAAATTGGACCCCATATACATTAAGTTGGGTGCCTGAAAGCTAAAGTACCCTATCGAAAGTTTTGGATCAAGTACTTTGTTCAAAACATTACACAGCTAGTTAGTGACAGAACTGGGAATAGAACTCTGGTTTTCTCAGCCCCAGACCTAAACTAGCCACTAGAACAAGTTATTTCCCTGGCGTCCCCCTGATTTGGTGCAACGTACCCAATGTAATTCTCTAACAGACTTGATTCTCCTATACATCATCATGGAGCACTACACTGCTATGCCACTAGATCAATCATCTTGAAGGTATGTGTCACAAAGCAAAACAGAAAAAGAGAGTGGGTATAGGAATAGGGAAGGGTCAAATTTTGTAAACTTGGGGGACTTGGTTCCTTAAAGAAAAATGCAACAAAAACATTTTACCGAATGGGGGGTTTAAATTAATTAATTAATTAATCCTGCATTAGTACAGCACTAGACTAGAAAATTTAGTGGTTCCTCCCTCCATTTTATTTTTAGGATTCACACATAACAGATACATTAAAGTTCCCAAGTGAGTGGAAAGTTTTAAGAGCAACAGAAAACTTGGTGGGTTGGGTGGCGAGAAGCAACTGCCCCAGAGTAAGGCTATTTAGCCATGGTATTATTTGTGCCTCTTAACAGTCATAGCCTCTCTTCATTTATTAAGCAGAACTCAGAACCTCCGCTTCCCTTTTCAAAGCATTATAAATAGTTTAAAGGAGAGCTCTTTGGAGGCCTCACCATGTACCCAAAAGCATGAAGTTGATGCATTTTGCAGTAAATTATAAAAAAGTGGTAATGCTTCAAGGAGGAAAGCAAAGTAGTTTGAAACGTCATATGTCAGCGTGTCCCATAACCGTGTTACAGGAAACTCAATAGAAGAAGGTGGTTGTAAGCAGCTGTCATGGGATTGAGCCAGTACCTGAAACTTATTTTTTGACATGTGTTAAAGGACAAAAATTCATCTCCTGCCATTTTGATATAGGATTACCTCTGTAATTCACGTTGCTGACTGGGAGACCCATTAAGGATTAGATAATGTTGAGAGTAAGCAAACAACATAATTAAAAGATCAAAGTTACTCCATCACAGAAGGTTTATTTTATTTTGACAAATTTAATTCAGTTTTAATTATTTATAATGCTTCGTGGTACACTAGTAAATGTGCTGTCATATTCTGTAAAAGTAATGAAGTCTTAGTAGTATGAGATGTCACCATAGCACTGTCTCTACTACTCAATTTTCACTGAGAAGTGAAGTGAGACCTACAGGAGTTTTGTGAGAATTATCGTATTTCCAAGTGAGTGACGTGAGAATTACAGAGGTTCTAGTCTATTCTTTGCAATTTTGTTGTGGTCCAGAGACTCCTTCTTAGCTCCAGGCTTATCCAGCTAAGTATTTATACCACATTAATCATTGTGGTATCAAAGCACCTCATGGTCTTTGCCATGTATCAGACAGTGACTAGTTCCATCTGACCAGAGCCTCCTTGGGTTTTGTGGCCATTGCTCACAAATAATAATCATGGAAATTCCAACTGCCAATTTTAAAGAGTCACTTTTCTGAGTGGAACTAGACTTTAAACAGACTCAGTAACACAGAAACACCACCCCCAACCACTTGCATTAGTAAAACTGAAACAACATTGTTTCCTATCAGGGCAGGCTGCATTAGCCAAATACAATGCATGATGAGTGAGTAGCCAGGCTGCTACATATTAGCAGTGCAGGGCTCATTCATTGTAGCTCCTGGTCCAAACATCCTTGACAAACCCCTGAGCAAAAGCCATACACTGCTAAGGTTTCCAAAGCCTGTTTAACACTCCATCAAATAAAGGTTGTCTGCCGCAGGTCAAGGTGAAGACAGAATTAAATTTATGGACTATATACCTTATTCATAGGAAAGTTCTTTGGTGAATTTCACTTTAACTCTTAAAAGACTGCAACTGACAACTTTTAAAAAAACAGAAACCTCACCTTCCTATTCCATGTGTCAAATACTTCACATTTTAACAGCACTGAGTATTAGAAGTGAAAGAAGTTTAAAGAGCCAATGTCCTTGTCAAGATTTATGCTCTTTGTTTACTTTTTAATATTTCTCTCCACTTAAATAATGAACACCCACTTAAATAATGATAGCCAAGAGAGTGCAGTTTCACTTTAGTTTATACTCAATTTAATTTTAATGTTTGTAAACCTGCTATGGTTTGGGGTTTCAAATGTGTCAGGATGATGTCTACCTTAAACCTTTCATGGGCTGTTTTCTTTAGTGGAAACATTTCTACTGATCGTCAGTTTGACAAAAGCTGCTTTTAACAAAATAATAAAGTTTGGACTAAAGTTAAGTTGACAGTGTCCCTTTTAAGTGAAATATATGGAGTTTGCAGAGGCAAAAGTCTGGTAAAAATTATGGGTGGATGGGAGGAAGCTTTCCCAGCACCTGTATATGGTAACATCCAAAAAAATCAACCCAGCTAATTAAATGTCCAGCTAGGTCTTGTGATTTTAGGGGTAGTGCTCCTAGAAGGACCAGAGTTAGCAAAGCTTTTGTTTTGTGGAAGGGGCATCTGTTTCTGCCAATTTCTGTGGAGGATGGAGGTGAATTTTTCATTAAATCAATATATTTAAACATTAAAACAAAGATAAACTTCAATTTGTAAGCCCAATATTCATATTTAGTTGCTTAAGATGCTTACCACAGTATTTGGGCAGTAAAAAATCAGCACTAAAATGGCTGCTGGGGTGCTTGTATTCCAATGTAAAGTCCCGGATATGGAAGAGGATTTCCCAATTTAGATGCCAGGCAGACCATTTCCTCAACTTTCATATAGACCAAACAGCCACTGGGCTGGCCACATATCCTCGATTTAGAGAAAATGCCACACACCCACAATGCTTTTTTACAATGTTGCTAGAGACACTGTAAGATACATGCTACTTGATAGCTAAGGTCTAGCAGCAAAGCCCAGAGCTTGCTTCACATAACTATGTATTGAGACTACTCCAAGCCTGAAAATGACTAATCAAAGTTAGAAGGGCAAGTACCCCATCTGCAAATGAAGATCTACTTAAACTAACTGTACATATGCACATATACATATTCAACACACACACTATCTTATGCACAAGCACAGATAAGTTCCACATTCCCACTGTGTATATAAATACACTGCTGGGAGGAAAATAGCAAGCAGCCATCTATCCTAATAGTATGAGCAGCTTTTGGAGTAAACAAAATGTTTCTTCCTCTAGTAGCTCTGCAAACATTCTCCTGGTATAGACTGAATATGGTAGATGAGAGTTGGCAACACAATACACTTAATTGATTTTGGAGCACTATGTGCAACATGCCTAAAGACGCAAAGCAATTTGTTATGTGGTTTTCTCTAAATCCCAAATACTGATTAGATTTCACTATATAAAGGGACAAATATGCCCATGTATGCATATATTACACAACTTCATTACCAATTTAATAAATCAATCCCTGCGCTCAGATACACTGGTCACATGAATGCAAACATTTACATCTAAACTAGCTTGTTTATTATAGTTATGGCATAGCCCCTGTAAAACTAACAAGTTATATTTTCACAGTAACTACATAATTACCCTAACTAGATCTTCTTACAATGAAATAGTTGTTGCTTAGCAACTAAATGGGAGGATGAAAGGAATGGAACTAAGAAAAAGTAACCAAAATTCATGTACAACACAGGTTGTCTTTGACAGGAAAGAGGCATACAAACACAGCACATTACCAAAATTTCCTTTCTTTCTTTCCCCCTCCCTTCTCCCCCCTTTTGCCGGAAAAACATCTCGCCCCCTTCCTTGCCTCATGTTCCACTTGGCCACTTGTCACTAATGCATTTTTTACATTTATTTGCATGGGTCTGGGTCTGGGCTATTTTAAGCATGTTCCTGCTATATTCTTTTATGTACATATAAATACAGATGTATGCTTGTGTGTCAATATAATACACACACAAAGACAACCCTAAGTGAACCATTTGAAAGCCAGTGTGGTGCTTTGAATAATTTCTATTGTACTATTGTGTGAAGGAGTCCAAGTGCCAATATAAATAGAGTTTCCTGTGTATTATACAGTCATTTGCATTTATAAATCCATTGCAGCACCATAATTTGCAGAGAAAAAAAGGTAGTAATTTTAAGAGGGGAAAAAACAAACTTACCAGCAGTGCTTTGTACAAGTCTATGACTCTGGTGTTTGCTCTATGGGTAAATGAAAGAAAGGAACATTCCTTGCAGGGAATCAGTTCCAAAAAAAAAAAAGTGTGTGGAAATCCCGGGATGCATCGAGAATTTATTTTCCTTTTCTCAGTCTAAATCAAGCAGAATGAATAATATGCCTCCAGAAATGGTTATTTAAAAGCTACTGAGAAAACCTCCCATTTCTAAAGGTTCAGGACTTGCTGCATGCTCACACAAATGTGGGGAAAGGGAGGGGGAAGAAATCCCACTATTCCTCCCAATCTACATTTATTATGAAACCCTTACATATGCACAGTACAGATACATGGGGGACCCAGTGAAAAGACTCCTCATACATCACAGTACCAGGGAAAGAGAACATGTTACAAATAGATTTGTAAGTATAAGATACCCAAACTAATCAAATGAAGTGAACGTATACAGCTTGAATAGAAACACTTCCCAAATCTACTGCAAAACACATCTCTCTTGCACCAAAAGCATGTTAGCTGGCAGATGTCAACATTTAGAACTGACCCTCCCTAGCTTCAGGGCCAGTGCTACCATTTAGGTGAACTAGGCGGTTGCCTAGGGCACCAAGATTTGGGGGCGCCAAAAAGCGGCACCCCCCAAAAATGTTTAAAGCCGTTTCAGTGGCCGCTGCGCTGAGCCGCTGCTGGCACCTCCGGCAGCCCGGGGGTTCCACCATGCAGTTGCTGCTTCACTTTTCCCGCCTTCCAGGCTTGCGACGCCAATCAGCTGTTTGGCGCCGCAAGCCTGGGAGGAGAATTAGGGCGGGGGCAGCGTGCTCGGGGAGGACGCGGAGCAGAGGTGAGCTGGGGTGGGGAGGGGAGGTACCGCACGGCTCCCCGGGCCAGGGGGTGGGGAGCTGCCATGGGGGGGGCACCTCAGGGCAGGGGGGGAGCTGCCGCTGGGGGGGAGGCGCCTCAGGGCGGGGGGGGGGGCGGTGAGCCACTGCAGGGCTGGGGGGCGCAAGGTGGAAGTTTCGCCTAGGGCGTGAAACTTCCTTGCACCGGCCCTGCCTAGCTTATTAACCCACCTGTGGAGTTCCCCGTCTTCAGCTGAAACTGGCACAAGCTGCTGCCACAAAATTAACAGTTTTAAAAAACATACTGTAATAAAGTTATAAAAATATTGAAAGATGCTATATACACAAAAAGTTCAAGAGGAGGCCAGTGTCACTCACTAAGGACAGCCCAGTATGAATCACTCACAGCTTTATTCTCATCACCCCTTACTCAAAGTCAGAAAAAATATACTCTACCTACACATGAGGTATTATTCAAATTCAGCTTTAACTATGGAGGGGCAACATCTCCCCACAAGTATGTAATTGCATCATTTTAAACCATCACTGAGAGAGAGAGAGAGAGAGCGCAGCATTATTAACCTGACTAGAATACAAGGGGACAGCCCAAAAGTATTTTTAAGAAGCACCTCACTGCTAGTGAAAGTTGCTGATTTGACAGCCCTGGACACAGAAGTCCTATTTTATTCTAAAGGCAGAATAGTAGCAGCTATATGATCTTCTTCCACCCTCAAGTTAACGTGGCTCACCCCTGACACAGGTGTGGGGTCATACTGTGATGGGTTTTGGGGGGGACATGTGGTTGTAAATCATCTAGAACTAGACTGAGTCCACCAACTTCCCTGACATGAGCCAAACACCTCTTAAATAGTAACAATTTTCAATAGTTACTGACTTGGGAGCAGATGATAACTGGTAACCTAAAAAAGGAAGGACTCCATTAGCATGCCCTAGTTATCAAGTCACAGAAATGTATTTTTGAAAGAGGAATCTAGTTGTTTGAGTATATGGTGTAAATGCATTGTGACAAAATGAAAAAAAGTCATAAAAGCAACACCACACTTCAGTTATACCAAATGCCCACACTTTCCAGGTGTTTGGACATGCTTAGCCTTTGGTCTTCTGCCTCACAAATCAGCCAAGTTGTGTGGGTAGTCGGTATAACCACCCACACACCTTGTCATCTGCTAATGCTTACATAATGACTCACTGGGGGGTTGAGGGGGAGAGAAAGAACACTTGCTCTTCATGACACTTTCCATAGAGAAATTCTGATCAGAAATAGCAATGCTACAGGAAAATGTTTTTGTGACCCCTAGCTAATAAATGTTTGGAGGCCCAAGCAATGATAGGCAGCCTTAATTTTATTCTAAACAGCAAAACTCAAGAATCACTCCACTCCCCTGACAGTCAGGCAGCATTTCTGACCCTCTTTGGATAATCCTGAAGTCTGCACACACACCCCTCCTAATGCTCTCTATCTATTTGGAGGGTTATCGTAAACAAGATCATGGTTTCTTTTTTAGCGTAATCCAGATTGACTGGGGAAAATAAAAGCAACACAGACAATTATGGTGCTGCCCTCACCCTAATCCCTGACTCTGCAACATCATTCTGACAGCGTAACTCCCACAGCCTGCTGTCAGGGCACTCCATGCAAAGACTACATCAGAACCAACTGCCACAATATAGCACATTTCATGGACAAGCATACTAATATACCTAAACATACATATAAATGCATATATATAAAACACATATGCACACACACACACACTATTTCCTATAGCACCGTCTCTATATTTTAGCCCACTGAGTAAGAGTCTTTCTTGTGGAATCTCTCTCCCTCCCAAACCCACCACCACCTTCCTCAAAGCTGTCTGTCCGCTCCTGGAGACCACCAGAGCCAGCTCAGTGAACTACTGGGGGTCCCCGCATCTCAGCCTGAGCTCCCCCACTGGCCCATTCCTACCTGCTGGAGTGGTTCAAGCTACCAACTTGGTGCCTCCTCTCAGCTATTTCCAGAGCAGCAAGACTGCAGCCCTGAAGCCGGAGCTTGCAGCAGCCACCACGGAAACTTCCAAGGCTGGAGCCCTTTTCCTGCGGCTCCAGGAGTCCCCCCATCCCAACCCCCGGACTCCCGAGGCTGGTGCAAGGGGCGCGTGTCTGGGCTCGGGAGCCCCCTCCCCCGCCCTCCCCCGCCCTCACCCACCTGTAGGACACCTGCTTCCTGAAGGTTAAGTTCCTCAGCTTTTCTTCCAGGGACTCTTCCTTCTGGCCGGCGACTCCCATCTCCTCCTCGGCAGCGGCCGCCGCGCTCCTCGTGTCCCCACCGCCCTCGGCTCCTCGGCAGCAGCTGCCGCTGCCTGCAGCCCCCTTGTCCTCGCCGGCTGCCGACGGGGGGTTCATTGCGGGGCGGGAAGGACCGCAGCCCCCCGGGCCCTGAGCAGCAGGGAGCAGGCGCGGGGCCGGCGGCGGCTGCAGCCGCTGGGGTGGGGGGACAGAGCCAGGGACGGGACGGCTGCTGCAGCTGGAGCCGCTCGCGGAGGAGGCTGCAAATGGCAGCACCTTCCCGCAGCATCCATCGGCGGCTGCACTGCAGCGGGGCATTGTGGGAAACTCTCTGCCTCCCCCTCCTCCCGGGCCAATCAGCGCCCGCCTCCTCCTGCTGGGGCTCCTGCCGCGCCCTCCTAGGACGGGAGCAGCAGCAGCATCGCCTCCAGCCGGGCCAGGGGCCCGGGAGCGGGTGGGGGGACGCGGCTCGGGAGCCGCAAGGCGCTTCCTTGCACTAGGGCTGAGGGGAATGGGCCCGGGAGGCGTCAGGACAATATTACCGGGGGGGGCATTTTTTCAGGAGCCAGTGAGGGAAGAGGGGGAAATGGGAGGGGGAAGCTCTGGAGCGTTTGGAAAGGGAGGGGGAGATATTTGGGAGTTAGGGTCCCCTCTGAAGATTATAGGACGATGGGGGGGGTGGAGAAAGCAGGTGGGGGAGGGAGGTTCCTGCTGGAGTGTTTAGATGGGGGGAGGAAGAGGGGAGGGTCACGGCTACAGCAGCTGGTTAACTAGCTCTGCATGCGCGCACGCAGCCCCAACTCCTCCAGGAGATTTCTGACAGCTGCTTTGGGCACATTTCCTGCTGGAATGGCCTCTCACGTATCAATCACACTCGTTACAGGGGGAGAACTGGCACCCGTGTCATATTTTAAATGAAAAACCAATACGTAAAAACAGCCTTCCTCCCTTCCAAGGTGGTGGAGTTGTGAGGGCAGGGGAGGCATGGATTAGCAATGAATTAAATATGTTCTCCTGAAAAAAAGTTCTCCAGAGAACAGCTGATTTTTCTTTACCCTTTGGGCTACATTAAACTTCCTAGAGACATGTCCAGGCTTTCACTTTTATTTCTTCACAGGATCTTGACATATATTATATATATATATATATATATAAAAATTAAATAAATTTAAAAAGACATTACAATTAAATCTGATTTCTGCTTTGATTAAACTGAGTTTAATCTGTAAAAATTTAAAACCAGT
The DNA here is from genome assembly GCF_020497125.1 of Mauremys mutica. Taxonomy (NCBI): domain Eukaryota; kingdom Metazoa; phylum Chordata; order Testudines; family Geoemydidae; genus Mauremys; species Mauremys mutica. The sequence goes on along the minus strand of NC_059072.1, from coordinate 105,572,325 downwards.
GAGAAATTGTCCTGGTGGTGACCCTAGGATGCAGGGGTGGGAGAGCTGGAGAGGGAGGTACACAGGAGCTATTAATGCACCAGCACTAATGAGGGATCCAGTGAAATTTTACCAAGGTAGGGGAAAGGAAAGGAAATCTGAACAGATATGTAGGATGAAACAGTTAATAGGCATTTTCACAACTAAGGGGAACATAGTTGGGTTACACCGGCCCTGTCCCTATTAGGCGACCTAGGCAGTCGCCTAGGGCGCTAGCATTTGAGGTACGGCATTTCAGGTCCTTCGGCGGCGACCACAGCGGCAGGATCTTCGGCCACCCCAGTCATCGTCGGCATTTAGGCGGAGGGACCTGGGGTAGGGGGGCGCGGGGAGGGCCACCTGCAGCAAGTAAGGGGGGACGCAGCATGCAGCACACAGGGAAACCACTCCCCACCCCAGATCATCTCTGCTCTGCCTCCTCCCCTGAGCCGCCCTGCTCTGCTTCTCTCCTTCCCTGGCGCCGCAAGGCTGGGAGGCGGGAGAAGTGGAGCCGCGATGGCATGCTTGGGGAGGAGGGAGAGCAGAGGTGAGCTAGAGTGGGGAGCTGGGGTGTGGGGGCGCCTCAGGGCAAGGGGGGAGCTGCCACAGGGGTGGGTGTCTCAGGGCGGAGGGTGGTGGGGAGCTGCTGGGGGGGTGCCTTAGGGCAGGGGGGTGGGGAGCTGCCACAGGGCTTGGGGGGCAGGGGCAAGGTGGAAATTTCGCCTAGGGCGTGAAACATCCTTGCACCACCCTGGTTGGGGAAACTTAAACAGAAAAATATTAGTGAATTGACACAGTAAGTAAGTATGGCTTACATGGTTGCATATTAAATATGTGAAAAAGAGCAGACAATTCCAGAGACATCAGCCATCACTCCACATAAGCTCAGTAACATTTTTTCCATAAGCCACTGAAGAAACCTCAAGCCATAAGAGCAGCCTCGACTTCCCAGCCTGCAACAAATGGATTTAAAATATTAATATATTCTTCCATGTTAAAATAAAATATAGAGCTGCATGTGCCTCCTGGACAACTGCAAAAGCTTACTACTGTTCTCCTCATCCTTCCTCACCTCTCACCCAGTATTTTTCCATCTAAAATTTGGGCCCAGTCTTGTAAACACTGACATATGAGAATGCTCATGTGCATAAATGTACACATCATGAATAAGTGTGCGCAGGATTGGAACTTTAGCTTGCATATTCTTCAGACAGGGACCATGTCTTTCTATTTGTATTGTGAAGTGTCTAGCACACTCTTGGACACTGTACAAATAGTAACAAATCTGTCTGGTTTCTTCACGATGTTGATCCTTCCACAACTGTACCTGACAGATACCTTTGAGTACCTCCAGGATGCCCCCCTCATAATCTGCTCTTCATTCCGTCTCCTTTTCTTATAAACAAATATGATATTATTCAAGAGGAATGGTCCAAAACACTGTACCTTGCAAAAGCACTTGGACAATGACAATAGGATACTCACGACTAATCTTAGAGGCAAGTGGTCAGGCAATCAGGGTGGATCTCATGGTTCAGGTACACTAAATCCCTGTCCCCAATTATTTTGGGTGTGGGCATGTGGTTTTGTGTATTTTTTCCCCTTCTGGGAGACAAAGGCACCTCCGATCAGCTGGTCCCTGACAGAAGACCAGGGCCAGTGCCCCGTGTCAGAACAAGTGGGCCCACTTGAACCAATTAAAGCAGGCAAGGCTACACCTACGGTTATGAAGAGCTGTCAGAGGGAGGGAGTATTGGGATAGTCTGTGCCTGGGGGAACAGCAGAGTAAAGCTAATGCCTGTGGTGGGTCCCTAGAGGCTAGAGCAAGAGGGGAAGGTAGCCCTATGAAATACTAGGACAAAAGGTAAGCAAATTTTATTTGTTTCTCTTTGCACAGTAAACCTTCTTAAAAGGAGACCAGACTTGGCAGTGAGTATGTGCTCAGATGGGGAGATGCCCTGCCCTGTGGAAACCCCATTTTTGCCCTTCCTTCTGACCAAAAATTGTTGCATGTTCTTCCAACATAAACCAATGCTGCTCACAGCACTGGCCACAGAGAGATCCAAGAGGTTCTTCTGACATGCCCATCTCCCTGTACAGTATAGTATTCCCAGTGCTAGTCCAGAAAATAAGGGACTGAGGTTGGGCCCTGAACTCAGATCCCCATGTGGCAGAATATTGTATTGTCCCTGCACTTGCAGAAATAAAACCAGCGCTTAAAATAATATATTGCACCCTTGGAAAAAGGGATCAAACACACTCCTAGCAAGTCCTCTTTAGCTACATCTACACAATTAATTGGCCATGCAGCTTATGACACTTGCCTGCCTTAACCTTGTCTCATCTATTCCTAGAGTCATTAAAAATGCCTTCATGAGAGGTAGGTCAAGTGGCCAAGAGAATCAGATGCTGCCCTAATCCTCTCAGAGAGTGTTTGTTTATGCATTAATCTCTTCCAATTCCCCCCCCCCCCCCGCATGCAGTCTGTTGTTAGTACACTACTAAATCAAACACCTGGCTCCATCACAGAACCTATTAACAAACAAAATACCTCACCCTCTTTGTTCCCTGCCTCACCCTTTTGTTGGCCAGTCACAGTGTAAGAAAAAGTCACAACATGGGACTGTTTAAACACCTGGTATAATAGTGACAATAATATTAATTTAATACTGTAAAGATTGAAGGTGGGGCTTTGACGAAATCCCCGAGGAATATACCCAACAAGCACCTAGTTTTCAGTGTCCAGAATCCAGAGCCACACCAAGGCAATGTGACAAAAACAACAATGCCCCAAACAAACACAATCCCTACCCCACACACCCCAAAAACACATCCATAAGAAAGGAGGGACAGGATGAGCAATACTGTTATTCTAAAAAAAAAAAAAAATCAAAGGGAATACTTTAGGATCACTTGCTGTATAAAAATCACACTGTATGGTGGAGACTTTTGCAAGGCACTTGAGCTGAGGGGATCCTTAAAGGCCATTTAGAAGCTTCAGTTTGTGCTGACTGTGGCTGCCCACCTTGTAAGTAGGACAAACTGGTGAGAGCTTATTACCGCTAGAGAGTGTGCGCGCACGCACGCACACACACACTCCACTGCCTTGCACTTCATTTCTGCCTTACACTTGATAAAATTCAGTGTGCTTGTTACTCTCTACAAACCCATAATGCTATAGAGCCTAGTTACCCCAAAGACTCCTCTTGCAATGCTCCACCGTTACTCGGAATCAGAACAGTACAGCTAACTATCCTATGGGTATAATTGGAGGGGGTCAGGGCAGGACATTGCAGGGAATTAACCTCTGTACTAGGGCTTGGGGCAGTTTAGGGACAAAGGGGAGGCGACTTGCACTTTCCATATGCTGAGACTGCCAGGGGAAAGAATTGCCCCTGCCATCACTACATGTCTATACTATATTATGGGATCACCTATTTTTGCTATTGCTGCTGAAATTTGCATGACTAATTTGCAACATATGGTGCTAAATAAGCTTCCAATACGTTCCGCTTTATAGTAGCAATGAGGAGTGAATCTGAAGGCTAGTATGGTAAGGCCTTGCTCACACAATTACACCCAAAACATGTCAATGTTTAAAGAAACAGGAGAAACTTCCTGAAAATATCAGATTTATTCATAGATTTCTATGTAGACTTCATTCCCTGTGGCTAGACTAAACTGGAAGAGATCAGTACATAAGAATAGAACCTTACCAGGCTTTGACAACATCTGGGAGTTTTGTGCTGGCAAAAGGTGCTGGCTTCCAACAGCGGATATCACAGTTCACAGGTTGGCAGTGATACAGTGGCTCAGGCTTTGGGATAAAGGAAGTACCTTGCATCATTTTGCAGTGACTCCTCTGGCTGGTTTGGGAGCCTTGATGGGCTTCAGCAGGTGTTAAGTCCTCCTTTAAGCAGTAGGCTCATGGCTGCAATGCCTGGCTTGAAGAGCTGGCTGGATGGCATGAATGAAACAGGAAATGCTCAGACAGTATTACATTCATCCCTGTACACAGGGCCAGGAAAAAGCCTTTGCACTATTTAGTGTCATTGAAGTCTTATTCTGAAGGCTTCAATGGTGCATAGATTCTGTGCATGGGGGTAAATTTTAATAGGGGGGGGATAAGGGGGAAAGAGAGAGACAGAAAATCCTTTCCATTCTTCAGGTAAGAGTAATTTTTGAAGAGTTCTAATTGCACTCAACTTCTTCTTCCAACCTAAACCCAGGACACACTTACCTAGGCTAGCTTAGGTTTCCATTCTGCATGCTTGGTTCAGGCACACAACTCGTTCTATGGTCAAGCAACTTCTTCAGGGTAATAATGCTTGATATATATTGACCTGATCTAACATCAGTTCAGTACTCCATTAGACAGTAGTTTAGCTGCTGTGGTTATGGCTGCATTAGTCAGACAAGTGGACAGTCATGATGTGTCTCTTTGCTAAACTGTTGATTTTGTTGGTACAAACGCACTGAGAAAAAAAAGGAAGCAGCTGCTGACCATTTTTAAACATTGCCTTTAGAAAATGGAAGAGGTGCATCTCAATAAATTTGAAGTTATCCTACAAGGGTTTTTTTTTTTTTTTTTACTCTTTAAAAAAAGCCACATGACACATAAAAGCCAGAATTGAGACTTTTTTCCTTGTAAAGGAACACACAATTCCAATTTTGTAAAGAATAAAATGTGTATATAACTTGAGATCAATAAAAAATTTGCAACTTAAAAAAATTGAATTAACACACCTCTTTTTTAAACAAGTTGATGTCTCCCTGCAGTATTTGAAGCCCAAACAAAGCACTAAGAACCTGAGAACAAAACTGACTATAACCAGAGTGAAACTGACTTCATTAGTTTTCAAAGTCCTTGTTAAGAGGAATGCAAAACATAAACAAAGAGCATACTTAACAACAAATAAAGTGGACTTTTAAAGTGCAATAATTTCTAATAATACCTACTTTGTATATAGCGCTTTTCATCAGTAGAGCTCAGAACTTTGCAAAGGAGGTCATCATCATCATCGTCACCATTTTATAGATGGGGAAACTGATGCACAGAGATGTCATGGCTTTATCTCAAGGTCACCCAGAAGGCCAGTGGCAGAGCTGGCAGCAAACCCCAGTCTAGAGTCACAGTCCAGTGCTCTATCCAGTAGGCAACACTGCCTCTCTGAATACACTGAGTCATGGCAGGGATGCAGATGTGTTCACAATACATGAATTTTAAACACCCATTGTCTCTTTATTGTTTATTCATTTGCACTCAGATACACTGTGAAAAAACAGTGGCTGGTGAAGGTTCCATCTTTCTACTGCGAGTACAGTATCCATAAGAGGGGCAGATACTCAGTCAAATAATGTCATCAAACTGTCAGGGGCAGATTCCGATAACCTCTCTTACTGCCATCCATGGCCCTAAACATGGCAGAAAGTTTTACTCAATGTGAATAGAGGTATCAGGATCTGGCCCTGAGTAAAAATAGTAACTGATTTTCCAAAAGACAGTATGTACTGGAGGGTGACAAGGTGTGAACATGAAAGTCTCTTGGCCCAGCATTTACTTCTATGACGTGGCCATAATCGGTCACACCCTGATGATTTTCCGTTAAGATTTTTCTGCTCAATTTCATGCTTGTAAAATGTATCCTGGATTGATAGCTCTGGCATCTGATATTCTCTAGTCAGAGAACCAGGACTGCTGTGGCAGTCAGGGAAGGATGGTTGTTGCAACATGGTCTCAGTGGTGAAAGCAAAGGAGAATGAGTGGGATGCTTAGGACTCCCACAAGGACATGGCATATCCGCCTTCCCAGGGAAGGCACAAGATATTTACTTCAGATGCAGTGGCTGGTCAGGCAGGCATAAGCCCAAATTTCAGGTGGGTTCCTATACTCACCTTAGCTGCTCTCATTCCCTTTGGTTAAAGGCACTTCTGACAGAGGTCTTCAATCCCCGGCTGTAGCAGCCAGGCTGTTCAATGAAGTGCTTCCATGCTACTAGGAGCGTACACCTGTGTGCGCTACAATCTGGGGCAAGGGAGCAGCTGCTGCCACCCCATAGATGCTTAGTCTAGAAGAGCTAGTCTGCTGTACCATGAGATATGAACGGTATCGAAGACTGGAGGGGAAAGAAACGTACATCAAGCAACGTTACTTCTTCATTCAATCCAGTGGAGTACCCAATCCAAACAAGGATGGCCTCTTTCTTTTCCCAGTTCTTGCCACAGACTGCCTGCATGACCTTGGGCAGGTCATTTCATCTCTCTAGCCAAGATTTTCAGAAGTGTTTAGATATATTAGTTGCCAGACAGGACAGCTACAAGCTCCCGCCCCCTGAAAATCAGACTTTTAAGGTGTCAAGAAGGGTGTCCCAAAACAGAGCCATACAAAATCCAGTTATGTGTCTGCTTCTAGGATGTCCAGACAGCAAGTGTGAAAAATTGGGATGGGGGGGGGTAATAGGCTTCTATATAAGAAAAAGCCTCAAATATCATGACTGTCTCTATAAAATAGGAACATCTGGTCACCCTGTTTCCCATCTGTACAATGAGGGTTATAACATCCATTCTTCCACCTTTTATATGTCTTCCCTAGTTAAATAGTAATTCTTTGGGTACACAGCACGCGTATGTCCAGTACTCGGCACTGTGGGGCCCTGATCTTAGTTGAGAGTTAGTGTCATAAATAACATCAATGGCAAGACCGCCCCTGGAAATGTTAATTTCATATTTGAATGATGCATGTCTATTCCCAAGCTCCATGTATTGGCCATGTCACCATAGCGAGGCTCTCAGCTGGGAGAGGAGAAATGGAAACATTCTACTACAGTGTGATCCTCTCCCACTGAGAGAAATACTGATTGATTTGTACCAGGCTTCTGGCTGGATGCTGCTACTTGCCACAGGGCTCCCGCCTGAGGCCTTTTGGATGGGAAAGAATGTTCCTTAATCAGGTGAGAACAACATTTTAAAAACAAAATGGCAGCCTCCATTTGAAAATTGTGGTGGAAAACCACCACAGGAACAAAAGTGCATTTTCCTGGTACATATCATGTGTGTCAGAATAGACTTCAAGCTGGGGAGGACCCTTGGAAATAGGAGAAAGGCCAGAGATACATTGCCCATGTGCCCATGACCTTTATCTGCAATGTCATCTAGATTTTTTTCGAGGATGCTTTAGTCTTCGTCATAGATCAGGCAGTGGAGTTCTTGATCCATCCACCCACTCAAACACAGAATATGTCAAAGCCAAAGTATTAACCTGGATTTGGAGCATTCATCTCAGAGGCAATGGATATTCAAGGGCAGATAATCAGCTCTTGTAAATCAGGGCACATCAATGGAGCTCTGTCAACTTACACATGGTGAAGATCTGATCCCCAAAGTCAAGACAGTCAGTCAATATTACCAGAATGTAGACTTTTTAAAAATACATTATGAATTTTGTATTAACATAGCTAAGTTACATAATTCCATAAAATACTATTCATATTACAAAAATGTTACCATCCCACCTCCACCATGATTAACAAAAGCAATTCTCCAGTTTCAGCAATCTTGGTAAGAGAAAGGGGCAGACAGTTACTGTGAAACATATACACATATCACTGCTTTTAATCTTCTTCCAGTTTAGTGACATGTTAGATAATCAGGTTAATTAAAAAATAAAAATACATAAATAAAAAAGTCAGACATGGTCTCGTGCTTGCAAAATACAAGGAGACCAGATTTTAAATAAATGGGAAGACAAAGAAGCTATTTTTGCTTTTTTTTCTACATAAAATATTTATTTGCAAGAATGAAAAGGCATAACATACTTTAGTTTTTACTTAACTACATATATATAATCCTACAAAAGCATTTAGTTTTATTCCAATAATTGTTTGCTGAATTCTACAAGAAAACAATTTCTTTACACCAGGAGACATGTGTGAACAACCAAGTGGGAATGTATCCAGATGAGCAGTGCATGTATAGAAGTCATTACAAAAAGAGAGTAACCAACATGCACACGCACGGTTAAACATACATTTGGCGAAAGAACATAGACGTCAGCAAAGTGAAAGGAGGCTCTGTTACAGTTTACTGAGGGGTTTGGTGGATTTTGTTCTTGCACAGTCCCAAATAACTGCCATCTTTTTCACAATGGATAGTTGTGCTTAATATGCATATGGGCAAACCACAAACGTGTGTCATCTGTATTTGCGCACACACAGACAGAGAAAGAGTGTAATCGGAATGATACATGGATGTAACCTGCAAGGTGACATTGGTTTGGACGGCCCAAAACATCATTTCTGACCCTCCACAGGGAAGTATTTCATTTTAGAGGAGAGGACTCCAGATAATTTGTTCTCTGGAACACTCAGGGGGACTGGAATATACCTGCAATTTGAATTTATATGCCCAAGAAAATTCTTTGCAGTCATTTTTTATTGAGCCTAACGTGGTTAAGAGGCCGTGTTCATGGGAAAGGAGGATCCTTTAGCTCTTGTACCAGAAGATTAATTGTATTCCTTGAACTGTCACTCCCAGACTTCACGTCTTATGGCCTTCTAAGTTACTGCCCTAAAAAGAGTGGCTGAAGCTGTAATTTCATGAAACAAAAAAGTGACACCCAAAGGCTAATTAGGGTAAAGCCAGGTACATTTCCCTGTACTTATCCAGAGCTGTCTACATCGGGTTTGGTGTTCAGTCCAGGCTCTACTGACATACATCTTCATACACAGTAAGAGAGAACACTTACAGAATGTAACAGGACAGCTTTCGGATAGGTAATACCACTGCTAATCCCATTTGCACTGGGGTTCAGATAGAACTTTCTATTGAACCAAGTGGAATGTGTGCCAGCTGCTCAGATAAACGCATAAATGATGATGTATAGATGAATGAAAGCCTTTGTTTAGAGTGGCTTAGTATTTTAAGAAAACTCCTGCAAGTGTCTTTAAAATCACTCAATACACAGGGTATTGTTAACTATATCAATCGAGAAGATGGGATTCCATTACTTCAGCATCACTGTACCAGAATCGGCTATGGGCTGATACAAACACAGATATTTTAAAACAGAAGCCTGATTGTGACTCACCCACTTCTGCTCCTCTTTTCTGTCCTTACTCACCCCATTATATGTACAATAAAAGATCAGATTTATTTTACCCATGTTGCATGAGAAAGTGGAATCCACTGAAAAGGTCAGCCCCATTATTCTCCATGCACAGGGCTACAAAATTAAAACAGGTAAGGAAGGAGAGAAGGTAAGATGTGGGGGGGTTCGATCCATACAAACAAAGATTTTTCTTCTTGGCATGAAGAAATTTTCTCTTTGCTGCTGGAGTCCCTCCATCTCAGAATTACTCCACCCCCTTTGAGGTAATTTTGGAAATGCAGCTTTCCCTTACTCCATATCCTCACATTTTATTCTCTTTGAGGGGTGGGTTGGAAGTGGGCTGTAGGTCAGAGCAGAGACTGGTGGCAGTAACTAAACCAAAATACAGGCCCATTTCAGTCTCATGGGAGTTTCTTGCAAGACCCAAAGCAACATGGGCTTAGAAAATAGGAGGCAAAACCACATCTGTGCCTTAATAAAGAAAGGCAGATGTGTGTGATATGCATATGGAAAAACAAATTCCTGTCTCATGTCTAGGGTCTCTCTGAATACAATTTATCACTGAGGCAAGGCAGTTAATCTGGATCTCACCCACAATTTAAGACTGAATGTCCATGGTGCATCTGCTGGGTTTTAAGATTATTGGGTGTGCACATTGACTCACTGGCTGAACCTGTACACATTTATTGATGTATCTAATGCACTTCTGTGTGGCCAGTTTATCCCCACACTCCCAACAGTCATTTGGCCTTACCACTGATAAACAGTAAGGGCAGCTACAGTGCAAAGCTGCAGAGTTATTGAAGCAATATAGTAGTTAAACAAAGCACCTCTACAATATACTGCTTTATTCCCAATCACCAAAGCAATGACCTACTGTTTCACCTTCAAAATGCAAAACATTCCCTTTCTAATTAGTGCTTTGAGAATAAAATATTTTAGTCACAGAGCATAAAAATACTAACTATATTTCTATTTTTTGGGGGGAGGGGGTTGTACAATGGCCTGTTGGCACTAGCTAGAATCTAGAGCCCAAATACTCTGTGGCAATCCCTCTTGATGTTGCAATTAATATTACTCATTTTTTGACCTACACTGTAACTGTGTCTAGACAATGTCCACTGCTGAAAGTCAGTTTTTATAGGAGTTCCCCCCCCCAAAAAGGGGGGGGGTGGAGGGGACAGGCAGACAGAGTTAAATTTTAGTCTAAAAATATATTTTGATGCAGATAAAGCTATGGGATGTCACAGGGTAGCTGGTCCCTATGGACAGACTGAGCCCTGCTCCCCTGGATCAGAGCCAGAGAGTCCAATCCAGCCAATTAAAGAGGGCTGAGCTACACCTGGGCCTGTAAAAGGCTGCTAACTGGGCAGCTGGAGGGAGGATTGATTGAGACAAGCTGTGCCCTGGAGGAGGTAAAGTCACACCAGAGTGGAGCAAACTCCAGTGCTGGGGCCCCTGGCTGAGGGTGACAGCCCTGAGGCTGCTGCCCACAAGAGGGAGCAAAACTGGCCCGAACTGGGAACATGCAAGAAATCCCTGAGATGGGTGGAGCTGGAACCTGAAAGCAAGGACTGAGTTAAGCCTCTTTTTTCCGTTTGTTTACCTGGGTTTATTAAGAAAATAAACCTCCTTGAAAGAGACTGAGCATGGCTGCGCATACTTTGGAGCTGGGGAGAAGCCCGGCCCAGTGACAGGAGCCAGCGCCTCAGATAGTATAAAAGTCAGAGCTACTCCATGTAAATTGTGTAAATGGAAACTCTGCCAGCTGAGATCTGGCCTATGAACCTTGGTGTATTCAAATATTAGTCCGCACAGAACAAATAGTGAACATACTGAAACTGTAACATAGAGGTTGGTATGCTATTTATAGTTCTCTCTTCCTCCTCCCCTCCATGCTAACATGATTAGAACTGTCACATGGCCTGGACCTGATTTCCATAAATATATATTTATATTAAAAAAAATAATGCCCTACTTTCCGTCATAGCTTAACTTCCTAGACTCAAAAGACTGACAGCTCGGGGAATGTCTGAAGGTTATAGGGGACAACCAAAGTTTTACTGGTGTGGTAAAACATTGGTTTGGCAATGGGGTTCCATGTAGGCAGCTTTCAGGGTGTCTGTGCAGAGGACCAGCACAAAGGCTATATACTGTGTAAGTCCCTAGGCCCGGGACTGCTAAAGTGGGACTTAGATGATTTCTTGGGACTTAAGTGGTGCATGACTTGTGCTGACCCTATATCCAGGAGTGAATTTCACCCCAGAGTAAACAAGTGACCGATTGCTAGAAAAAGGACAAAGGGTACGTCCACACTACCCGCCGGATCGCGGGTAGCGATCGATCGATATATAGCGTCTCATCTAGACGCGATAAATCGATCCCCGAACGTGCTCCCGTCGACTCCGGACCTCCACCAGGGTGAGAGGCAGCAGCAGAGTCAACAGGGGAGCCGTGGCCATCGATCCCGTGCCGCGAGGACGGGAGGTAAGTCGAAATAAGATGTGTTGATTTCAGCTACGCTATTCCCGTAGCTGAAGTTGCGTATCTTACATCGACCCCTCCCCACAGTGTAGACCAGGCCTTACAGAAGAAACCTATTTCATTAGCATTAGACAGACACTGTCAGGTTCAATAGAAGTAGTTTATTTTAAAGGAATAATATTCCCCAGCAGTGACTTCAACCCAAATGTTGTGCTAGTTTAGGAGAGCCACAAAAAACAGCTAAAATTTCATTTTACACATCAAACATATTAGGGCTATAGAGAGAGGCTATTTTTATGGTCATAGGAACAAAGGAATTGCCGTACTCCATATTATCCATACATAGCTCAGACCATCTAATCCAGTAGCCTGACTCAGACAGCAGCCCATATTACTGAAGATGTAAAACCCCCATAAATGGTGTGGTGTATCCAAGCTGAGTGAATTGCGAAAAGCAAATGGTTTTAATGGTGATTAGCAATGATTTGGGGAAATTCTCTATTGTAATAGTGTAAATTATTATAAGGAACACAGGGACAGAATTCAATTTTTTTTTTAAATTAGTAATGTTAATAGTGTCTCTTTACTGGGAGCGAATGCACTCGTGCATTAAGTAGGGTAATGGGCACGAGAGATTAGACAGTTAAGCCTCCACCTACTCCACATTAACATTCCATACACAGCTATATAAATAATCCCCAAGAGAGAAATTTTGGGCCTGTTTTGCAGGAACGCTGAGCCCCCACAGTTTCACTCAAGGTCAAGGGGACCTGGGGATGCTTTGTAAACCAGGTCTTCTGTAAATTTGCTAATCCCTGACTCACGCCTACCTGATTGTACTTGGATGCCCTGAGATAGCCAATATGGTAAATCTAACAGGTTGTAAATTTTCCCCTTCCCTTTGGTGACCTCAGGTGGTTAAAATAATGCAGACACCACTTATGTCTCAGTTCAGACACTCCCCCACTCACACTCATCTTTTCCTTCCTCTTTCCATCGTGCAGTTATAATGTGGGTTCCCAAAGGGAGAGCTGTGTGACGGTTGTCAGGCTCTCTGGATTGCTGTAGTGAGCACAGAGAGAATTATCATGGCTGTTGTGGCTGACCCTTAATAAGAGGGAATATGCCTTACGGGTGGTACTGACCCACACTGACAAGAAAGGACTGACTGTGAATATGCTCACAATGGCATTTCTCTCTCATTGCCACCAATTTTTTTTTAAAGGCACTTGGACAGATGAATGGGGTTTGACCTTGAACAGGGGGTCAGCAACCTTTCAGAAGTGGTGTGCCGAGTCTTCATTTATTTACTCTAATTTAAGGTTTCACGTGCCAGTAATACATTTTAACGTTTTTAGAAGGTCTCTTTCTATGTCTATAATATATGACTAAACTATTGTTGTATGTAAAGTAAATAAGGTTTTTTAAATGTTTAAGCAGCTTCATTTAAAATTAAATTAAAATGCAGATTTCCCCCGGACCGGTGGCCAGGACCTGGGCAGTGTAGGTGCCAATGAAAATCAGCTCGCGTGCCGCCTTCGGCACGTGTGCCATAGGTTGCCTACCCCTGACCTAGAAAGTGATGCACACAAGAGGTGTACACACCAAATTCCATTATCTGCTCGTGGAATAGGGGCACATGTCCCACTCTTGCCAATCTGAATGTTGTTTCTGATCATGGTACAGTGGGGACTGATCCAAAGCCTATTTAAGCCAAATGGATTCTTTCCATTAACTTCACTGGGTTTTGGATCAGGCCCCTAGTGAACAGATGGGATAGTGAACAAAGGAAGGGAGACTAAAAAAGGAAAAATCCAAACAGGAAAGGATGAAGCACTGCAGAGGCTACACTAAAATACAAAAACAATACCATTTTTCTTTAAAAATATTTTATAAAATAGAATACCTGGAGGAAAGAATTACTGTACATGGTATAAAACACAAGGCTACACTAGTTTGGTCTCCTTATTTATGTAAAAAAGGAGAGGGTTGTTTTTTTTTAAATTAAAATGTTTTTTTAAAATATCGAGTTTTCCTGGTAAATTGCAAAAATAGCCGTACTATTCTGTCCTATTTAGGTTTTTAGGCTAAAGCCATCACTGGGAACTCTGAGCAGCCCTTTGTAATAACCAAATAAAATCCAGAAGCAATCACTGGTGGGTTGGCTGGACCACGGGAAGGACAGTTGTGAGTAGAAAAGGCAGCTCTGCCATTGGCACAATCTGGGTATTGAGAGATGGAGAATCACTGCACTAGAGGCAGTGTGCATTAGATGCATCAGCATGGTGCTTTAGAAGCAGTAGTCTAGTCTAGTGGATAGGGTACTGCACTGAGAAGGGGGAGACTTGGATTCTATTCCTGGCTCTATCAATGACCAACTGTGAGACCTTGGGCAAGGCATTTCCCCTCTCCGTGTATCTATTCCCCCCTCCCATCTTTTTTCTGTCTTGTCTATCCAGGACAGCAGCTTCAGGACAGGGACAGTCTCTCATCGTGTGTGTGTACAGTGCCTTGCACAATGGGGCTCTGACCTTGGTTTGGTCTTCTAGGTAGTTTTGTAATAATAAATAACTAGAGTGGGAGACCATCAGCACTGACCTGAACTGCATCTAATTGGGAATATACAACAAATATTTTCCTACGCGGTTGCTTTAATTCCATGTACTTTTACTAAAAGGGAGGAGGAAGGGGAGCCTCATTACATTCTAACAATCACTATAGGAAACTAAGTTTAATTTTAAAAAAGCATATTTCTTCCATCTTGATTTCAAAGTTCACCAAGAACGCCTGCATGGTCTTGGGAGCTTGGCTCTCCAGTCTGGCTACCAGAGGGAAATTTTGGAAAGCTAATAAATACTATTTACAACAGTAACAGGAGGCTGGGGGAAAAGAAGAAGAACCTAGAGCAATCTGAGGCCTTGTCTATCTCAAAAAACTGCACGGATGTATCTAAATGGATTTAGAAACTAATTTAATTAAATCCATGCAATCCCCTAAGGTGGACGCTCTTATTTTGGTTTAAGAGAGCCTAGTATTGATTTCGTTTATGCCAGTAAGGAATCAACTTAAGCTAAATGGATACAATATACTAGTCATAATCTTATTTAAAGATTTCCACACAAGGGAGTCACACAGATTAAACTCAATCAGTTTCTAAACTGATTTAGTTAAATTGGCGCAATTGTAGACAAGGCCTGAGAAGACACACGGGCTGATTGAACTTTGCCTGGATCCTTCATAAGGGTGGCAACAGTAAGGAAACTTCACCCACCACGTGATAAAGGGGCAGGAAAAGGGAAGAGAGAGAGAGCGGGAAGAAGGAAAAAAATCAATACTGCCATTGAACAGACTCTCCTGTCTGTGCTGTTGGCTCAATAGAACTAGTGTCTGTTCTCTGCCCTCAGTGGGAGGGATGGGAACTGTGAACACATTTCTCTCCCCATAAAGCTCCAGTGTGCCAGAGTGATGGGCATGGAGCTGTGGCCAAATCCTGAGCAGTGTCACACTGCATCTTTCAGTTTCCTTCTCCCACGTGACCTACCACAAATGTTCCCCCGTGAGTTACGTTGATCCCACTCCTCCATTTGATGGCTCTGCCCCTTGATTAGGGTACATACACAAACCAACCAGCTGTACACCGTTGGCACCAGCTGCCTTTAGGATTCAAACCCTCCCTTGTATTACCAGTCAGGGACAGCAGTAAAAGCAGAAGCAGGTTTGTGTGCCCGGAGGAAGAGACAGAACGAGGACAACTGCTGCTGACTCAAGTCACAGACTCTTCAGCCAAATCAGAAGTTGGCAGACTCTCTCTCTTTTGCCCTTTGGTTCCCTGATGGTGATGAGTCCGGAGGAAGGAGTGGGCCTTGGGTTGGAAAGAGGGGAGGATAATAAGGGGGGAAAAGGCCTCTTCTTTAAGAAGTGGCATTGACTCGTCTATCAATTTCAATTATTTTCAGCGTTTCATTCACTTCCAGCTCTGAGCTGACCCTGTGAGGAGAAAAATAAAAAGGAATGTTATACCTGTATGGAATCATGCAAAAAGCGCACACCCCCTGAAACTGGCTACTGCTATTACAGTGCCTATTATTTACCAGGAGCTCACTGGTTAGAACTTGGTAACACATCAAATTAGTTACCTCTTCACCCTAAAATAGATATGCTGGGGTAGGGGTGGGGCAGGGTGTCTCGTCCTAGTGCTTTAAGAGACATATCCAAATAAAAAACCCATTTGGCACAATAGAAAGGGTCCGTTGAAGAGATCCAGGCCTTGAGCAGCAGGGTGGTGGCAGGGCATGCAGAAGTACAGTGAAGGAAAAGACATCACACATCAGTTCTTCAAACCAGAGAGTCTCATTTTCCAGGAGCACCAAATCTCACATTATTTTAAAGGAAAGAATTTAACAAGGAATTCCATGCAAGTTTCTCAGGGTGACCCTTCCCACACTCCCAGCTCTGCCCTGCAGCAAACTAACAAGGCCTAGGGTACAAAGCCATCTTGAGTGCAAAAGGCACCCAGTTCCTCATAACCCGCCCAGTCAGAAATCTTAGCAATCCACAAGCTCATGTTGCCATTCAAATGGCAATGCCCCATGGCCTGCATATTTTTAGATTGCTTGATGATGCGTATTTCCCCTCAGCTTTCAGCACATAGGCAATGCATCTTCCTCTGGGTTATATTTTACTGGTATTTTTCATCCCAAGAAGTTATTATTTGTATAACGCTGTGTGTGTGTGTGTGTGTGTACACACATGTGCGCGCACACCAGACACAAAGATGGATGTCTGACAGATACGGCAATTTCCCGCAAAATCTTTCTGAATTAAGTTAAACCTTACTGAATTAAGTTTCAGTATCTTAGGAGCTCACTGTATCAAAAATGCAAATGTGTGTGTGTTATTGTGGGATACTATGCAAGCTGTCTAGGAGATAAGACGAATATAAATGCTGGGAAGTCTTATGAGCTTCCAAGGACACTTTTAAACAATGGGCTAAGACAAGAATGGACTGTTAGTTGAGTAGGGTTCCTAGGACATACTTGGATGGAGGTGGGGGGGGAAATGCAAATGCCAACCTCCAGACCTGATCTTTTGAAGCTTCACTCTGGGAAGGGGACTTCGGTTTACAAATTACCTATTCCCAGGATCAAAATGCCCAAATGGCATAAACGAGTAACTCAGGTTCATGAGAGCAAAAGGAATTATGAACTTGTTTAGCCACAGGAAAACCCCTGGATAGGGTTTGAAGGACTGTTCATTCACTCTTCTTGGAGTTGGGATGACCTCTGGTAAGCTTATTAGGATGAATATAGGTTCTTTTATTGTTTTCAATATGTTTTCTCCACCATGCTTGTACCTTAAGAATAAATGTGCTTGCTTAGAAAGAACTGTGTGGTAACTTAACTGTGGTAATTACACTGTTCACCATCCAAGGAGAAAAGTAAAGCAGGCCTGCTCAGGCAGTCTGACTTTGCCAGGGAATTCACAGTGTATGCACAGAACTGTGCAGCCTGGAAATACACTGGTCAGGAGGGAGAGAGGCACGGTTCTCCACCCAAGAGAGGGGAGTCAGAAGCCTAAGCATGGATGCCCTTGGTGAACCAGTGAGGGGGGAATATAGGTGCAGATGCCCTGAACCATGACAGGGTGGATTACACAAAGTCTTGTGCCAGTGTCATCACTAAAACATTCTATAGGGAGCTCTTATTAATATGGGAAGAGTAACAGTCTTAAATGACATCTATACCGCTATTGTTGTTTGAGAAGACTACCATCCTCTAGCTAGTATAAGTCAAAGGGACTCTCACCAGGCTCAGCAGGAACCCCATAACTACCGGCTTTCCAAGCACATGGTCTTGGATAGGAAACATAGACCAGTGGATCAGACATAGGATTGAGAGTCAGGAGACCAAGGTCTTAATTTTGGCTCCACTACTGACTTGCTGTGTGATTTGGGGCAAGTCACTTTACCTCTCCTTGCCTCAGTTTCCCTTCTCGCTCTTAGTCTTGTCTATCTCAGCTGTAAGCACATCAGGACAGGGACTGTCTCTCACTAGGTGTTCATACAATGCCTAGCACAATGGGGCCCTGATCTCAACTGGGGGCCTCTGTGCACAACAGTAATATAAATAATTGTTCAGGAAACACGCAACAAGGAATTTCATGCAACTCATGCCTAGGCCTGCTTCCTCTGCACTCACCTGTGCGGCTGCAGTCCCAGCACCACTGATTTCTCTAGCCTTGTCTCATTGGCTATTGTGAAATGTGTGACTTTGTCCTGCTGTCCCCCCGGCACAGATTCCAGAGATAGTGCTGTGTGTTTGGAGGCATCCACACGCCTATCCCAGACATCACTGCGATCTGCAAAGGAGATTGAACTGTACTGCTCCTCCAGTTGGCGGGGCTCTTCGTAAATTAGCAGACTTCTTGACCGTACTGTGTACAAATAAGGGAGGCAGAAACTAAATGAGAAACACAGTGAGCCCAGATATAAGGATACTGGACATGTGTGGAATTGAAAGTGGACAAATATAAACACAGTAAATCTAGCAGCATGGGATTTTGCTACCCATGGAGATTAACTAGAAATTTTGGAGCTAGGGAAAGATGCTGCACTGACAGCCGCCATGTATGCCCACAGCAAGTGCAATATGAGCACTGGTCATGCAAGGGTCCTTCCCCACTAGTCCAGCCACTGTGCCAGAACTGGAGGGATGACTTCTGGGGTAAACACTCAGATACCATGGTGACAGGCTCTATTTTAATGTAATAGTTATCAGAGAGAGCTAGTATCTACTTCCATCCCAGTGCCCCATTCAATCCTTGGCCTCTGACACTGCCAACAGAAAGGCAATTGATATCAGCTGTGTTGGAGGTTTTTTGGCAACATGAATACTTGGCCACTTGGAAGTGAACTGAGGCCAAGCTCACCTGGAATCTTTTGGGAGCTATGAGTCTGATGCCTGCAGCTGACACACAGAAGGCTAACTGGAACTATCAAGTAGGTTGGGAAGCAATGGACTCCATCCCTTCATGATGCATTTCACCAACAGCATGGGTAACACAGCCACTGAACTTTTTCAACCCACTCGATACACTTGCATTTCTATAATGCAAAAATACCAGCACCTCAAAACCACTAGAGGTCAGGATTTATTATAGTTTTGGATGTGGCCCTGGTGAGTGGGAGCCCACGGTTCTCATCCTCAAAGAGGCGGGGGAGAAAGGAACATTTCCTGGATGTCAGCAATGCCCTTTTCCAGGTTGTGCAAGAAGATATGTTGAGAGGCTCCAAAGGAGAATTCCCATCCTGCCCTCAGCCAGAAAAATGACAACCACA
This sequence comes from Mauremys mutica, assembly GCF_020497125.1. NCBI lineage: Eukaryota > Metazoa > Chordata > Testudines > Geoemydidae > Mauremys > Mauremys mutica. The sequence goes on along the minus strand of NC_059072.1, from coordinate 105,553,381 downwards.
ATGTGGGGAACACAGCTACTGGGAAGGGAAGAGTAGGCGGCATGCACTAGACTCCCACAAAAATGCAAAGGGGATCTTGTGGGGGAGTGAGTCATCAAGCAAACCACAGCACTGACTTAGCTCACCAATGGAGGCCGTGTATGACTCTGGTGTGGAATGCTGGCTGGGCAGCACCATCTTTGTGGCAGAAGGATAGGGCCCGTAACTCTGAGAGAAGCTGCCAAAAATGCCTGCGAAGCACAGCACCACCACCTGGACAAGGAAGGAAGCAAAAATAAAAGAGATCTCACTCTTTGAACACAAATACATGGGAATTAAGGTTAAAGCAATGGCAAGTCACACAACTGCTTTAATTTTTTAAAAAAAAATATTGATTCCAGGCTACTTTTTGGTTAATATGTATGATGCCCCTAATCAAAGGTGCATGGACAATAACAATTCAATATTTAAAAGGACAGATTTCAATGCAAGAGTCTATTTTAAAGACCTGCAGCCATTTTATTCTGTTGAACTTCTTTATTTGGAAGTTGGAAAGGCTAGAAGCCGGTGCCGGGTTTACAATGGCTCCAGTGGCTCTATGGAGCTGGGCCATGCTCAGAAGGGGCCCCAGCCTGCTCCGCTTGCACTGCGCCCCGAGACCCCACTGGCTTCCCCTGCCCACCACTTGCTTCTCTTGGCCTGCCCGCCAGCTGGCCCAGGGCTCCTCTCTGCCCCCTGGCTCCACCTGCTGGCTCCTCTCTGCCCCCTGGCCCGACCCTGGGGCACCTCCGGCTCCCAGCAGTCTCTGCTTCCCACCACCTGTAGGGCCCCACCTGTCTCCCCAGAGCTGAGTTGTCTGGGACTGGTGCAGAAGCCTGGCCAGTCTCAGCCAGGTATGGGGGGGGGGGGGGAGAAACAGTGCGGGGAGCTTGGCTGGGCCCCTCCAGGCAAGTGCGTCTGGAGGGAGCCTGGCCAGGGTAGGTCCTGGCCTGGCTGATCGCGCCACTCCCGAGGGGATGGAGCAATTCCCGTCCCTGGGACTGGCCCTGGCTGCACTGCCGGCTCAGCCCGGCAGACACAGTCACCTCCCAGCAGGGCTGGTGAGTGTGGCCAGGAGGCAGGGAGGGGGGCAGGAAAGATGTGTGTGTTGGGGCACTAGGGAGTGGGGGCTCTGTGGGGGGTGCTGGGCAGTTGTGGTGGGGCTGGGGGGAGCGCTGGGCATAGTAGGTCTGGGGGAACTCTGGCCATAAGGAATAGGGGGGTGTTGGGCTGGGGGGGGATGGGACTGTGTGGTGTGGCATGGGCCTGCCCCCAAGGGGAAGGGGCACGCTGGCAGCACAGAGCTGGGCATGCCACTGTGCATCTGGCAACTGCCGGTTTGTAAATAGTGCCCTCACATTGGGCGGAGCAGGGCCACCCCTGCCATGCCATGCACCCACCCCATTGCCTCTGGCTGGCCCCTCACTCCAGGGACTGACCTCCCCATGCCATGCTCCATTGCCTCCATGGGGGCCCACAAATATGTTTGGCACCGGGCCCACAAAAGGTTAATCTGGCCCTGCTAGAAGCACAATTTAACTGGACTAAATTCAGACATGCATTTAAAGATTCATGTTGCTTAACCTGTATTAGGCATTTCTAAGCCTGCTTTTGGATACAATCTTACTTAAAAGTGACAAATAAGCTATACCAGCCTGAAGGCTCAATGTCGAACTAGAAACCAGTTTCCATCCAGCTATAGCACCAACATAAAGGGAATCTGGTTGCTAAATTTAAAAGTAAAGCCTTTCTAACACAGTTCTTTTACCCTGAGTATTAAACAAGTAGATTTACAGCCTCTGGGTTATTTTTATTTTAATGAATTAATTTATTATTTGGATTGAAAAGAACCAAGCACCTAAAGGGCTCCCATTTCATAGCTCTGGGTGCCCTCTGACATGCATTTAAATACGCAAGATTATAGCAGGTAACAAAAATCAACCAATGCAGCAGCACTTCTTCCCTCACCCCTGGACACTTCATCAAGAAACACCCTGAGACAGTTTACCTCCCGCAAACCACACACTGCCAGACGACAGTAATCCCATCCTCACACCCCTTGCCAATGCATGCTCAAAGAGATGGACTTTGTAGAGGGCCTAGAAAGTCCACAGTCTTGTGCTCTTGCAGCCCCAGGTCTGACATGAGTACATTCCAAAGGAAAGGGGCACCACAGAGAACACTCCACCAGCAGCTCCTCCCCCCCTCCACACACACACACTCCGGTTTTATACCAAGTGGGAATGACCCCAAGGATCATGACTGTGGCAGTATGTCTAGGGGAGAGAAGTGGTCTCTTAGATAGGAAGATCTCACACACTATGATGGCCACAAATTATGCTTCTTTTCAGCAAGGTGGTATCTATCAGCAAAAGGCTCAGAAATCCCAAAAGTAATTCAGAACTTTATGATACATTTCATCGTTAATTCTTGACGAGAGACACTTCCCATCCTCTGGGCTTTCAGACTGATGGGCTGAACAGAATGGGTAGTGTATCCTTCAGCAACAAAAATCCACACATATCCCAGGCTGCCTCAGTATTCATGACTTCCCAAAGCTTCCAGCTGCTAGCACGAAGCTGACCGCTGTTCCCACCTCTTTTTTCAACCCTGCAGTACCATTATCCAATGGAGTGGGGAGACAGACATGAGCTGAGCCAGGGAACAGTGGTTTTAGCAACCGCTGCCTGTGGTCCCCAACTTTTGAGTCACTCACCATGAGACAGGTCCCTGTCTGCGTGCTGGCTGCTTTACAGGAACGGGACACTTTGCCAGCAACCATGGCTTGGAGTCTCTGCAACTGCTGCAGAAGAGTTCTGGAATGTCAAGAGTAACACAGCCAACAATATTAACCAGTAGATTTACATTCCTCAGACCATATGATCATACAGCTTTTCACCTTGATCTCTGCGCCTTACAAACAGTAAACATTTACATGCAGGTACATCTAGTTAAAATCCTCACCTTAAAAGTCAGAGGCAAGGAATGGCTGCACTAATTTTCCAAAATATTGTGCACAATCACATTAGACCTTTCAAGGAGTACTTTGTTTTTCCACAACTGATGTCAGTTTCATTCTTCCCCAAACATTCCCACCAACTATTTTACTTCCTACTTTTGAGGCTCCTATTTGTTCATCCAGGAAGGATCAGATTTTCAGAAGAATGAGAGCAGGATTACCATTTATATACATGCAACTGAAACTGTTACATTCACAAATGACCAGCTGCACATCTGATCTGATTTTGTGCCATGACTGCAACAGGAATTTTGCCATTGACTAATAGGTGCAGGATCAGGTCCACAATTACCCTAATCAATTGTGTAGCTGTGCACACACATTTCTGAAAATCTGGCCCTTAAAATAAACTGGAAAGCTTTTGTAAATAAAATGCCTTTAGATCTCAAAACCTGTAATATGTTCAGACTTATCTTCCCATACATTTGTTTTAAATAAAATATTTAATGTTACTTCCTCCTAAGGTTACCTTTTAAGTCTTCCATCCTCCAAGAGCTGCCGAAATCACAGACCCCTATGTTGCTATTATTACAATCATCCTTAGAGGTCCCAACCACAATGGAGGCCCTATTGTGCTGGACAAACATAAGAGTCCCAGCCAAGAACAGCACTTTCTACCCTCCTGGCTCTCTGCTTAGTGTAAAAGGTCTGATCAACTGCTGCAGGGACAACAGTCCATGAATTTGAGTTCTGGCCATTTAAAAGTGAAGTAGGAACAAATCTCAAACTATAGTTAAGTGTCTATTTTTTAAGACTGCTCAATCACATTCCATTATTGATTTGGGTCTCTCCAAACTGTTCCCATTTTGTTTATGACAAAAGGGTTGGACTACACCAAATGCCCTACTTCAAACACACACAAAAACCTTTAGAGAAGTTTTTACCTGGATCCTAACTTTGCAGCTCAATCCCATTTCTACATTTCATTTCGCCTATAAGAGAACTTGAGACCTCGTGACAAATATACGTGGCAACCCCCAACAGTTTTAAAGGCTGTGATGTCAAAAATGCTGGAGCAAGAGATAGAAAAGAATTATTTTAAAACTAAGTTATTATAAGCCAATTGTAGGACAGACCCAGAGGTGCCTTTGCAGCTCAATATACACTCACCTGTCTATTATAGACTTTTTTAATCAATGATCATTGTTAATTAAGGTAGAATGATTTCAAGGACTTCAGAAGTGGAGTCTGAAATTAGCACAAGGAATACTCCCACAGTACAGATGTATCTGGGCCAGCAGATCCTACCCAACTTTCACAAGGGTGTCTAATACGCTGTTGAAAATATGGTTTGTTCCACATCTGGGTGTAAAATAAAAATTGGTTGTCCTCTTTCTGTTCCTTATCTACAATAGGAACAACTCAAGAGCCATTTCAATTCAGATGAAAGAGGCCACACCAACTACTCAATAATACTGTTACACAGCATGTGTGCATCACACAAGCAGCTTTCCTTAAAAGGTAAATGCATACTGTGTCTGGCTATTCCCATCTTCTAAATCAGTGTACATATTTCATGGGAAGGTTTTTTGAATCTTGGCATGTATAAGCACTGTAGTGACAGATGACCAAATCCTCCCTGTGTACCAAGACAGAGTAGCTGGGCTTGGCGCACCAGGGTTCCAGAGGAGTTTCAGAAAGAAATTTTCCTTCCAGCTCTGGGCCTGCTACTGCAGTCCTGAGATAGCAACAGAAGCCTTGCGATAGCAACAGCTCTTGCTGCTCTGGGGGACTTAGGGGGAGGAGGTAGAGATGGCTGTTGGGAAGGAAATGGCAAGTGGATCTGCATAGTGGCAAATCCACTACAATTTCTCTTCCTCTCTGCCCTCCCTGTCCAGCCCAAGCCTTGCTGTGCAGAGAGCCCCCAAAGACCTGGACTCCAAGATGCTATGCTCCTCAAATATGTCTTTTCTCCCCCGCCCCCCAAGCAGTGTAACTATATTGGTTCCACTCTATCTTGGGCCCTTCATGGCCAAGGAAGTGGAAAGTAAGATATGGTCCATGTTATTTACCAACTACACAAGGTGTGGGTACTTCGTACTGAAAGTAAACAAGTACTTATAAGTTCCACCACATACCACCACCACAAATCTTCAAACATCTCTAAACTGGGCCTCATTTACACTGGTGAAAATCAGGAGTAGCCTTTTTGAAGTCAATGAAGTGACTCCCTATTTACCCTGGTGTGAGCAGAGAATCAAGGCCACTGTCTCTTTCACCACAGTAAAGGATTCAATGTTGGGAGTTAAAATACTCATGATGCATTTTCAAGCTAAGAACCAGGAACTGAGGCAAGAGAAAGCTAGAATTCATTTCTTTGGAGGCAACATGGCTATCCCTCTTGCCCCCACAAAACACTCTTTTCCATACTTCTTTTCTATAGTTCGGTCCAAAAAACTGGAAGAGATAGTTGAAAGTCAAAATGCCTCCTCTCCCATAGAAAAGTTGCCTTCAGTATTATTACCATTGGGGTGAGATGTGCTAATGAAAAGAGAAAGAACAACTTTAAGAACAGGGCATTTTATACCAAAAGGCCTCTGCTGAACATCTGAAGGAAGGTCAAGAATGCTTTTAGTGAAACACATTGCCTATGGCTGAATTTTAACAGGAGAAAAATGAAATCTTAAGGCAATGTAGATAAGGGGGTTGCACCCTAGGATTAATCTCACTCTGTCTGACACATTTCCTGATGATATTCAATTAGAGGGTCACCTCCTGGTAGGAGGTGTGAATGTGCTTTCACGCTTTCCCTGCCAATGGAAGTGCCTCACAGGAAAGCTGTAAAGTAACTGAGGGATTCCCCCTCCTTTCTAGTCTTGCTGGAAAATCCACTCTAGTCTGTGATGTCTTATTTGTGTTTTCTTATAGGTAGGTTACTTTCCAAAAAAAGGTTCCTTTAACAACTGAGAATGGGTGCAATCCAAGGCTTCACCACCACCCTCTCCTGAACAAGACTTGCTGTAGGGCATGAACATGAAATCTGGGTCATTGCAGGATCTCCCTGCCCGGTAGGCTGTTGGAATCTGGCCTTTACATTTAAAAGCTAGCACTGCTCACAGAGTGCTATATGCTTTCAGCAAAACAAAATAAACTGTTTGCTGTGTGCAAGTTTTTTCAAAGAATTTCTCCTTTTTTTGACAAAACAGAAACCGATTTTTTCCGTTTTCATTTTTTGAAAACTTGCGGTCCTCCACTATTCTCCATTTCCACACACACCTCTTTCTCCCATCAGAAGGGAAAAAAACAAAAGTGATTCTTTACAGTTTTTCATCAATAACCAGAAAGTTTCTACCAAAAGGAAATTGAAAATGTCTGTGGAAAAATTTAGGTCAAGACGACATTTTTCCACCAACACCACCCCCTCACCAAAAAAAAAAAAAAAAAAAGCTTCAGTGCTAAAACATTGACCTTCTCTGTTAAACACAAAGTGGTTGTTCCAGGGCTTTCAAGCTGTGTCAGTTTTAGAGAGAGAGATTTCAAAGAAGAAAGATTTTTAAAATGTCTCATTGAAAAACATAGCCAAGTCCTCCGTCACCCACAGGACATACTGTAAAATAAGTTTATAATCCCAGCTGAAGGAATTACCATGCAGATCAATAAGACTTGGCAACTCTATTGCTGTTTCAGTTCTTGCAATGCCCCATATCTCACACACTCACCTGACACTGCACCATGGAAGTTTTACCATTGACCTCAGTGGGAGAAGAAGCAGGGCCTCAATGTACTATTCTTAGCATCCAATAAAGAGCAACCAGATTTAATTTTATAAAACCACTACCTTCCAAAAGTGATCTCAGGTTGGAAAGCGGCACAGCTTGCTTTCTGTTGTTGCTGTTGTTTCCTCTGACAATCCTACCATTCCTGATCCATGTACAAACAAGAGGTTGTGACAACCAGTCTGTGTACTGTCACCATTTCCTTGTTCAGTTTGCACACACAGCACAAAAGTAATCCATACATAGGGTGACCAGACAGCAAGTGTGAAAAATCGGAATGGGGGTGAGGGAGGGAAGGGGGTAATAGGAGCCTATATAAGAAAAAGACCCCAAAATCAGGACATCTGGTCACCCTAGCCATACAAGGTGAGGCACATTTTAAATAGGATCCAATTTCTATTACTAAACTGGGAAAATAAATCAGTAATAAATATCCTATTTCTTCTCTCATCTAATACAGGTAAATCCTATTTTTTTCAACTCTCTCTTTAATCCCAAATATCTGTGTCCTCCAGTCTGACTGCATGCTGTTGTGGAGGAGGCAGCATGATCTATGGCAGGGGTCGGCAACCTTTCAGAAGTGGTGTGCTGAGTCTTCATTTATTCAGTCTAATTTAAGGTTTCGCGTGCCGGTAACACATTTTAACATTTTTAGACGGTTTCTTTCTATGTCTATATTATATAACTAAACTATCGTTGTATGTAAAGTAAACAAGGTTTTCAAAATGTTTAAGAAGCTTCATTTAAAATTAAATTAAAATGCTGATCTTACGCCGCCAGCCTGGGGTTCTGTTCACCAAGGCCAGCAGCGGGCTGAGCGGGGCCTGCGGCTGGGACCCCAGACCGGGGGTGGGGAGTCAGGGCAGAGGGCTGGGTGTGTGTGTGTGTGGGAGTTCAGGGCAGAAGGCTGGGTGTGGGGGAGGGGTCAGGGGTCAGAGCAGAGGGCAGAAGGCTGGGTGTGGGGGTTCAGGGGTCAGGGCAGAGGGCTGGGTGTGTGTGTGGGAGTTCAGGGCAGAGGGGTGGGTGTGTGGGAGGGTTCAGGGGTCAGAGCAGAGGGCGGAAAGCTGGGTGTGGGGGTTCAGGGGCCAGGGCAGAGGGCAGTAGGGGTGTGGGGGGTGCAGGGCAGAAGGCTGAGTGTGTGGGGGGGCAGAGGGCTGGGGTGCTCGGCTCGTAGGAGTGCTCCCAGCCCCCTGCCCTGAGCGGCTCATGGCAGGAGGCTGGAAGGGATATGCCCTGTCCCACCCCCTTCCCCAAGGCCCCATCTCTACCTCTCTCTGCCTCCTCTACGGAGCTGCCTGCACACTGCCACTCTTCCCCCTCCCCCTCGCTAGGGCCATCAGCTGATTGGCGCAGGGAAGGAGAGGGGGAGGGGCAGGAAAGCACCACGCTGGGGGAAGAAGTGGGGGAGGGGGGAAGCCTGGCTGCCACAGGACCAAGCTTCTGCCTCCTGCCCCCGCAGGGGAGAGCGGTGGGGCTGAGTGGGGCTGGGACCACAGCAGCGTGCCACTCAAAATCGGCTTGTGTGCCGTGTTTGGCACGTGTGCCATAGGTTGCCGACCCCTGGTCTATGGGATTCTATTCCCAGATCAGTCACTGGCCTCCTTTGTGACTTTGAGACGGTCACTTCTCCCACACCATCCTTATGCCTGTTTCCTCTCCCATCCTTTGTCTGTCTTGTCTATTGAAGCTCTTTGGTGCTAGGACTGTCCCTTACTTTGTACTGTGCCTAACCCAATGGAATCCTGCTCTCCCTTGACATCCATAACTCTGTGCTGTCCTGGTTCTCCTTCTACCTCTCCAATTCCTCCTTCAGCACGTCTTTCCCAGGATCCTTCATCAGCTTTCTGAGGGAGCTCCATAAGGCTCTGTCCTTCGTCCCCTTCTCTTCTCCCTCTATACCTTATCTCTGTGTAATCTCATCCATAAACACAAGTTAGACTACCATGTCTATGCTGACCACTCACAGGATCTACCTCTCTTCCACAAATTAGGGATGTAAAAACCATTAAAATTATATAATTTATCTGGTTAACTGATTAAAGGGAGAGGTGGCCCAGGTACTTAGTTTATTCCAATGCGGCTTCTGCAGACACTCCATGCCACCCCAGCAGCAGCTTCCCTTCCCTGCACACCGTCCACCTCCGCAGCCAAACACCTTCCAGTGGCACAGGGGGGAGGCCAGGGACTACTTTACCCCCCTCAATGGGGTCCCCAGCTCCTGCCCGCCCACCCCTGCCTAAATGCGCTCCCCTTGCCCGGCTGGGCATCCCCCGCAAAGTCCCCGGGGCTGAGGTTGGCCAGCAGGGACCGGGGCAGCTTGGGCAGAAGAACTGGTTCGAGACCCACGCACAGGGGGTTACCAGTTAGGGTGGGTTAACGGTAAGACTAATACTTACCAGTTAACTGTTTAATATTTTACATCCCTACCACAGACCTGCCTCCTCCTGTCCAAATTAAAATCTTAGCCTATGTCTCAAACATCTCCTTGGGGATGTCAAACTGCCAGCTCAAGCTAAGCATGGTTAAAACAGAGCTCCTAATCTTCCCCCACAACCTCCTTTTTCAATCATAGTGGATAACACCACTATCCTGCCTGTCGCTCAGGCCCATAACCTGGATGTCATCTGACTCTGACCTCTCTCTAGTCCTTTACATCCATGTTATGTCTAAACCTTGCCTATTCTTTCTCTGCAACATCTCTAATATACAGCCTTTCCTATCCATCCACATAGCTAAAAGTCTTGTCCAAGCTCTCATCATCTCATGCCTCAATTCCTGTATCTTTCTCTCTAGCCTTGACAAACACAATCTTACCTTGCTCAGATCTAGTCACAAAGATGGTTTCCCTAGCCTGCTGCTTTGACCAATACCACTCCCCACTTTGAATTCCTCCACTGGCTCCTGCTTTTCTATTACATCAAACGTAAGCTACTGGTCTTCACTCTCAACTTTCTGATGCTCTTAATTCCTTCTTACACCTTCCTGGCCTATCCCCACTCTACCTATCATCTCTCATTTGCTACTGAGCTGTCAATGCTGGGCTCCATTTGCCCCTGGAGGGTCATTTTCAAACAAGTATTTTTCTCCTGTGATGCCCCACGCACTTGAGCATTTCCCCCTGTAAACATCTGCAAAGCTGCCCCATTATCCACCTTCAGATCCCTCCTCAAAACTCGCCTTCACCAGGACGCCTACAAAAAAACTGAACAGTTAGACTGCTGACATCTTGAGATCACTGCCTACCATGCAGATCAGTACCATCTGTCTGTATCCGTTGTCTCTGATCTTATACTTAGACTGTAAACAATTTGGGGCTGTGACCATCGTTTTGTTCTGTGTCTGTACACCTAGCCCCAGCAGGTTCTGGCCCATGAAAGAAGCTTCTAGATGCTACAGTAATACAAATAAATCTCTGTGCCTCAGTTTCCTGGAATAATAATACCATCTCCCCTCACAGAGATGAGGTGTAATTAGTGTTCTGAAGGACTCTGATATTACAGTGAGGGCACCATAGAAACACCCATGAGGAAATTATTAGTACAGGGTTTACACGGTATGCATTAAATAAAGGCCTGGGGGCCACACACTGAATGAGGAAGATAAAGAAATATTGAATAACTACTCATTCACTGAATGAGGCAATATGATCATCTAATTAAAGAGACTGTACCATGATGATCATGCTCCAAGGGCAGAATGAAGGTTGCATGGGCCACAGGGAAAGGATCCAGCAGTGTGGAAAAGGCTCTGGCGGGGGAGGGGGATACAGCAAAGAAAGGCTCTGACAGCTTTCTCCACTGCCAGAGCCTTTCACTGACATGCATCACTACAAGCCGCAGCATGGACTCATCCCGCTTTTCACTACAGAGTGTTACTACACCTACCCTACATGCTGTCACCAGCGATGTGCAGTGTGGACATAGCCAAACCCCACCATGACTGATGAAGGGAAACTATGCAACTAATTTTGCATATCTGGGATGTAAAGGATTTGGGGATAACATCACCTAAACAAACAGATGCTCTTTCAGGGTTTACTCTCAGAATTAAGAGCATCAGAAACTTGGGAAAACTTGGAGAGTTTTATTAAAAATAGAGCTTCTTTTCATTATTTGACGAGGCAACCTTGGGCGTGAGGGACAGATGACATGAGCAAGATTTTTAGAAAGCCTGCTGTGTCTAACATTGGGGAAGGCTGTGCTTACATGTAAAACTATCTTCCCTGGGGACAAGGGCTACTCAGCGAGAACCTTTTCAGTGGCTTGTTAAGGGGCGCGTAGTCTGTTACTGCCTATTTCCTAGTTCTTGCACCTTCCTCTCAAACAGCTGGTATCAGCCCCTGTCAGAAACAGATGCTGGATTAGACAGACCTGCTCTGATCTTGTACAGCAATGCCAACATTCTCATGTGTAAGGCAGAGTGGGGAGATAGGCAAAGGAGGGGGGAGAAATGGCTTGGCTCTCTCCAAACAAGCAGCAGATGTCTTTATGCATGAGCAGTGTGTGGGAGACATTCTCCCGCAAATTACAGTGATACGGGGTCTGTCTCCATGAAATTAGAGATTGGATCCGAAGATTAGAAACCACACATGCCACTCAATGAGCAATACATTGGCTGCCAGACAAATAATAGGTCCATTTCTAGGTCCTAGGCCTTATCTTTAAAGCTCAGCTATTTCAGTGATCACCTCCCTCCACACTTCAGTGCCACAACTATGTGTCTGTGTAGGTATATATACACATCACACTCATCTGGGATATATTCAAATGGGACAGGGTATTCAATGGAATCTGCCAGCACCAGAGATCAGGTTGAGCTCAGGTCTTATAAAACTTTTAAATCGCAATGCACACGGGGCCGAATCTTTTAAATAAATATCAGTCTTCCTTTTATCTGACATTCCCTTAAGAATTAAACTGTGGAATGGTCTCAGCTGTTTGTCTTTTGAGTAAACCACTTGGATTCTAACTGAGCTGAGAGGGGTGAAAAATTGGTTTCCTCTCAAAAGAAACTGCATTGCTAAACTGATATAGATGCTATGGTGATAGGTGCCTTAGAAAGATGTATGGTAGTTATAATGATAAGTGGCAATCCCAGAAGAATTAATTACTAAGGGCTCTAGATCAACGCATCAGGGCTGCACTGCAGCCTTACTCTCCAGGATAGGGCCTCTCCTTTCCAAGGTCTCACGTCAGACCAGTCTTCCACAAGTTGAAGAGGGCTTGATGAGACGCCTTTGCTAGTCCATCAGTATCACTCCTAGATCAGTCCAGAAGCTTGCTGAAGAGTGACATGAAGAACTCGCAATTCTTACCAGCCTAGGGAGAGCACCCAGACCTAAGCGTCAAACCCAAGCGCTCTCATTATATTGAGCACTCAGCCACCATGCCAGTCTTTTTACATATTTTACCTCCCCCATCTTTGTCATTAACCAGATCAGATGGATCCATTTCTCATCAGTCATTGTCCACTGCTCTGGTATTTGATCCCTTCTTTTCCAGATTTCCCACTTTTCATTTTGGAAGCATGTTCCAGTTGTCCTTTCAGATCCTACCTGTTAGTGTTCTCCAGGACTTCCACTTTCTTACGCAGCTCACTATTTTCATTTGAACAGGACTCAACCCTGAGGAAGGCACAAAGAGAGAATGGCAAACTTAAAACCAGGCCTCCATCATACTTCAACAAAGGGGGTAAAGACAGAGTTCTAAGGTCCTTTCTATACTAGGTGAAACCTTTGCAAATCTTGAAGTCTTTGACCTCACACAAGCCTGAAAAAGCCCCTGCAACTGCTACCCCAGGCATTGTACAATTATGGGAGAGACCTGCTAGTGGTAACGTTTGGGAGGAGTTCTTCGCTTAGGTCCAGCTCATTCAGTATCGACTACAGTTATTTCTTCCTGGAATAGACAGGATGTCCTGATGAGCCTCCCAGTTCCATCCACCATGCAGGGCTCCATGTTTGAAAATTACCCAGAAGACTTTCTTTCCAGGAACAATACTGTGGAACTATTAGTGTTCTAAGGCATGTGCTGTATGGACCTGCCACAACAGCTCTGACAAACAGTGCTGGTACACGCATGCATTTCTGTGGCCGAGGTGGCCACAGCCCAGCTCGGGGCAGGCAGTTTGGTGGCACAGGGGCCAGGAAGTGACAGGGAGGGGCCTTGTCTGCAAGCGTGGCAAGAGCCAACAGGTCACAGCAGGGCCCGCCCTGTGGGATTGGGGCCGCTGTGGGGTGAGCGTGGGACAGGCTCATTCTGCAACCTCCCCCTCCCCCACAAGGCCTACTACTACCCAGAGGCAAGACTGACAATCCCGACTCCCTTCCGAGGACTTCCTCCTCCCCAGAGGCAGGACACGAGACCCCCGCATTTCACCCCCGGGGCAGGACTCAACCTCTTGTCCCGCACCTGCTCCCTATTCATTTGAAATGATGCACCACAGCTCTGATTGCAAGGATGAGACAGACATCAGTTTCATGCAAACCACATTTCTGACACTGCAGCAAAGAGTCCTGTGGCACCTTATAGACTAACAGACGTATTGGAGCATGAGCTTTCGTGGGTGAATACCCACTTCGTCGGATGCATTTGAGTATTCACCCACGAAAGCTCATGCTCCAATACGTCTGTTAGTCTATAAGGTGCCACAGGACTCTTTGCTGCTTTTACAAATCCAGACTAACACGGCTACCCCTCTGATACTATTTCTGACACTGTGTCCCTCATAGCATAGACACACAACCCTGAAAGATCACAGAGCCCATGCATCTCACCTTCACAATGTGAATAAACCATGAGATTTATTTCCAAAGAACATTGGTCATTTCCAAGCTGCTGTTAGAGATCGCCAAAGAGATCACATTGCATCATGTTTGGTAGTGCGAATAAGGTGACCAGACTCTCAAACAGACAAACCAGATTCCCATCTCAGTCTCTTAGTGGAGGGGGAAGGTGCACATAGGAGAGCTTTGGCATGTGTTTGGGAGTGTGATGGAGTGGATGGGAAAGAGGTTTCAGGGGTTTGCCCTGGGAGTGCAAGACTTTCAGCAGGAGACAGAAAGAGCTGGGGGAAATTAAGTTGGGGGCTTCACCAAAGGAGGTGCAAGGAGTTTATCAGATGGGGGCCAGGCCCATCTGACCAAGGGCACAAGGAGAGATGAGGAAAGATTCAGGATACTTGGGAGAGGGACTAATTTGGGGCACAAGTCTCTATAGGAGGATTTGATGCTTCTTGCTAAAGCAGACTGCTAACATGCTCCTTCTCCAGGTGGCAGGTGTAAAATGAATGTTCCGCACAAAAGTAGCTAGGCAACTGGACAACAGGAAGGGGAGCACAGCATGCTGCTGGTTGGGCGGGGGCGGGGGGGGAAGGGAAGAAATGTGTATTATATTGAAACTTGGCCAATATCCTGGCTTCAAGATACTCATTTGAGGCACAAGGATATCCTCAACAAAAGCAGGGCTTTTCAGGTAAGGCAGAACAGCTGATCACTCTAGGTTCGTGACACAAACCAACCTCAGAAAGTAGGAACCAGTTTCTTCAATGCTATGTTAACATCAGAAGACCTACTACAAAGTACCAAGTGTTGACACAGTAATATTTGCCTAACATTAACCATAAATACACGATCTTTAGAACCCCCCAAAAAAACCTTTCCTCTTTCCTGCAGATAAATTCTGCCTGTAGCCACCACTAGGTGGCAACTGAAACACATTCTGCAGGAAACACTCACAGTATCAACCCTCCCATCTCAGCAACTGTGTCATTGGTTCATTTGCAAGGGGAGGAAGACTGGCTTACTTTTTTTCAAGGCTGTCCATGTATTCTTTCTTCTTTCTCCTACTTTCCTGGGCAGAGATCTAAGAGGGACGGGAAAACAGCACACAAAACATCTTTATAGCAAAAGGAAGCCATAAGTAAATCAAACAAATTTAAAACATTGGCATTATTAAATCCAAGTCTGTTTGCCGCTGCTCTTTATTTTTTTCCCCTTGGCAATCAGCTCTAGAATTTCCTTGCCAATTCCCCATCCTAGTGCAAATACAGTCTTAACACAAGCAGTAAAGCCACTCCCCTGCTCTAATTCTCTTTACCTTTTACACTACATCAACACTCAGACTTCCCTTAGGGTATGTCTTCACTACCCACCGGATCAGCGGGCAGCGATTGATTCAACGGGGATCGATTTATTGTGTCTTGTCTAAATGCAAAAAATCGACACCCCCACCCCCCCCAAGCGCTCTCCCGTCGACTCCTGTACTCCAGCTCGGCAAGAGGCGCAGGCAGAGTTGACGGTTGAGCAGCAGCAGTCGACTCACCGCAGTGAAGACACCACGGTAAGTTGATCTAAGTACATCGACTTCAGCTACATTATTCACATCGCTGAAGTTGCGTCACTTAGATTGATCCTCCCACTCCCCCAGCATAGACCAGGGCTTAGACAAAAAATTCAGGAGCAGGAATGGGACGGGGGTTTACAGACACACCAGGCTCCATTTTTAACGCTGGATAACTAATACAAGCCCCGTGCACCTGCACCTGCAAAATACCCGAGGATGTGCAAGATCTGTGCAAGGACAATTTAGGTGGACAGGTTGGAAAACTTGCCCTTCTAGCCAGCCATTTCCCTTGCTGCAGGAAAAGCAAAGCACTTCGGATATTTCAGTGTCCCCTGGCATAAAATAGCTAATTTAAGGCCCTGGAATTGTACTGAAGAGTATGGCACTGTGATGCAGAGAGGATTAGAAACATGAAAATGGTGGGTAGAAATCTTTCACCAGGTAGAGGGGACACAGAGGCCTTGTCTAGAAAAGGTAAAAAAGGGGTGGCTCTCTTTAAATGGAATTAGTGGACATGATTTCATACACCACTAGCACCTAGTACAGGCATAAATTAGTATCTTTACAATCGTGTTAGCTTTAACTGCTACTCAGATGCCATGATGATGAGCAAAATAAGTACCTGGACAGACAGATATGTACTGGCTAGATGGGTAATGTAAATGGTACATAGCAGCAGATAGAAAGAAGAGTATCTTTATTAAAAAGGACAACAGTATTATGGACCTTTTTGTAGAACTGTTGTAGCCTTTTCGTATGAGACATATGAGGGGACCATTCAGCAGAGCTGCAGCTTAAAATTACCTTGTTCTTTATTTTCCTGCGGATTTTCTTCAGTGCTTTTTCCTCTGCCTTTGTCAGGGGCAGTTTCGTAGGAATAGGGTACCCCTCAGCTATCAACGTCCTCTTCTCTTCCTCAGTCAAGATCAATGGACCAGTCCCCTGCAGCTTCTGCATGTATCAAAGGGATGAGGGGTGGGGAGAAGCAAAGAAAACAGGAAACGCACCCAGATTAGTGGATCCTAGCACAGTTGTGCTGTAAGGCATTGGCCCCAGAAAATCTAATGCCAGTGCTGGTGACCCCATTAAAATGGGGTTGTGACCCACTTTGGGGTCCCAACCCACAATTTGAGAACCAACCAATGAGGAGTACTTATGAAAATCCCACCCTAGAGTTGATCACCTGCTGCCTAAAGACAAAGTGGCAAGACATCCACTGTGATGCATGTGATTGATGGGTCATTAATCTATCAGCGCAGAGTAGTAGCTGCAAGAAGGTATAAAGGAAAAGCTTGTTACATAAGACATCTTTTCTCTTCAGACTCCAGCTCCAGATAATCAGTGGGGAAGCCAAAACTCACCTCCTTGATTTGGAGTTTCAGCCAAAGTCTGGGAAGCTCCCCAGAAGGGATAACAACAAACTGGAAGTACAGAAAAAGTAAAACACCAGGTAACAATAAAAAAAATTGGGAAAAAAGTCACCACGACTTACGTGTGGTGCTGTCAGGAGAGGCGAATTGGAGAGTGCTGAAGCCATGCGTGATGTCACTTTAGCTGTGGCTTGTAGTTGGACAGGGCTTGAAGGCGGGAGGGATCTGGTTGGGCTTTGCCCTCCCTCGGAGTCACTGCCATGGCTGCTGGGAGGGGTTGGAGGCAGGTGTAGTGGATCCATTGCTGATGGGATGGAAGAAACAAAACAGAAGGCGTTTATGCTAATGAGAGAGCAATTGGAAGCTCCAGGAGAACCAACAAATAAAAGTAGCTTTAAAACTAGAGGCAAGTTTGCACTGAGAACAACTTGTTCTGAAGGCCCTGGAGTGAGAAAGATTCTCAAGGGGAGACTTGTAAATGTGCAGCTGCCCCAGCCTTCCAGCTGTACAGCACTTCATTAAGGGCTTGAAACGAAGTGACCTTTCCCAATGGCTCACCCCTCTAAGGAGCAGGGTTAAAAGACTCTGCTGATACATGGTACTAGTTCTATCCAGTAACTGTGCAATCAGTAATACGTTATAGATGGAAGGGATCGTTTTCTTTATGAATTTTTTTTTTTTTTATAAGTGGGTCAAAGAGGCTGGATTCTTTAGCAGCCTGAATCAAATCCCTAGGAGACAGCAGCCTTGGTCTGGAGATTAGCAAAGACAGCTAGAAAGCCAAATAGTTCAACAGAGCACACTATGATCATTCTGCATTCTGGCTATCAGTCCAGCATCTTGGATTGGTAATTAACAAACCTTCCTTAGAAGACAGGTTCAGGAACTGATCTACTTCATGTGGCTCCAATTTAATCTCTGGAAGAACCTTCTGGCTCAACGGTTTCATCTACAGAAGGAATTAAAAAAATAAAATTTGAGTATAAGGAAACAAGGGAAGTTTCTATGTAAGTGACTAGACCTCTTTCCCCCCCTACTCCAAGATTTTTTTTTTTTTACTGCGTCTCTAACTTATTAACCCAGGTCAATGAGACCATTATCCTGAAAAACAGATGCTGGGGCTTCTCTTACTGATATAATTAGTTAAATAAGAGATTACTTCTCAGGATGACATTTCAGACCGACAGGTAATGTGCATTGCACTCAAATTACTTCTCTTGGAAACAGAGCTGGCACTAGCATTTGCTGGACCAACATGCAAAGGCTTTGAGCAGGTTCTGCATTCTTTTTGGTGGGAGGAGGGTTTGGCACTATTGAGAGGATGTCAGAAGAGTTACCATCTGGAAGGGGCATCAGGGTTCTTGCCAGTACAAGCTGGGATATTAGGCCTAAGTTCATTTTACAAAGTGGAGAAGGAACAGGCAAAGAAAGTTATAGGCCAGAATTAGAAAGGGATACTGAGAAAGATGGAGCCCCCACAGCTGAGCACAAGGCTAGAGTCAGACCTGCTTTGTGAGCCTATAATTCCTGACCTGAGTGAGTCAGTCATGCTCATTGGAGTAGCCAGTACAGCCAGAATCTTACTGTGCAACTTTTTGGCCCAAAGCAAAAGTAAAAAAACAAAAAAAAAAAAACAGGACCCAATAAGTTTTAAGAGTAACACATGGTCCTGGGGCCTGCTTGTGATATTGTGACATCCCAACTATAGTAGTGGCACATGCTGGAGACTATGAATTCACACTCAAACTACAAGATGGTTATGACAGTCTTAAATCTTTCAGCTTCCTGTGAAGTGAATTAATTTGCACATGAGCACTTCTGATATGCAACCGAGCAATGAAAGTCTGGTTGTGAACATGGCCTGCCCACGCTGCAGCTGGAATGACATCACCCTGATGGATTGGACACCCTCCACCACCGCAGGCGAGAAGGGAGGAGCTGAAAGAATAGGCCTTTAAAGCAGAGTTCTGTCTAATCAATAATTCTTGTATCTTATTTTCATTGACTGAAGCATATTCAAACTAAGCCCTGGTGAATGTTCTTTGGCTGTTGAACCTGTGGTCACAAATGTATCAGATATGCTCCTTACTAGGCCTGCTGGGCTGGAGGCAGCAGCAGCAGTCCAAAGTGTTGTAAAAGCCGAGTACATTGAAAACCCAGGTAAGCAGCACAGCTGACCTTACAGTGGTATGGAAGTTCTCATTACAAGCGCTGGCCACCCCACACAGGTGTTCTCATTTGGGTTAGGGTGAGTTTGAACAGCCTTGAGACAAAATCATTGTGGATAACGGAAGATGTGCATCTTGCCACAGATTCCACGGGGTTAACTGGTTAGCAATTCTAAGTGGGACTGATTCCACAGATACTAAGTGTTCTAGAGATGCGTGAACCCCAGGCTTTGACCCTGTCCAGAAGAGGCTGTAAGTATGGAAAAGCAAATGATGCAGCCAGCAGCTAATAGTACCAGAGGCTGAATTATACAGACACATTTTTAAAATGAGCACTCACAATATTATTGGAGACGAGCAAACAAGAGACACATTGCATGTCTGGAATTCTCAAACCTTCACACCAGAAAGACTACACTGCAGTGCAAAGCTTTATGGGAACCTGCATCTATCTGGACAGGCAGGGGAATAGAAAATATGCAAGTACCATGGCATCAGATTGCAGTTGGGGTTCTTCACCTTCCAGGGGTACAGATGTGATGGTGAGACTGACAGAGGGGGTAAGGCCTGGCGCCTCACACAACACAGGTTCAGTTTTTATTGTTGCTGAAGTCAATTCTGCACCCAGACACCATTCCTCATTCTCCAGGTCAGCTGGCGGGGAAAGAAAGTGAACAGCACACATTTAGATCAGAGATAGAACATAAAAACAAATCAAAAATGAAATCAGCTCCACCTTGTCCCCGACAAAAGAAAACCAGAAAAGGCGGCATTTAGCTCAGTGTTATTAACAGAACCCCATACCTATTTTCAGCTTATTGTTCCATGCAGACAACTGAGCCATTTCATAACTGTAACCTAACCTTAGCCCTAGGATATGGGGATAAGTGGTGAGATGAGAGAGAGGGTAATCACCACTGTATATTGCTGAAGGCTGCTAACACATGGCGGAACAAGACTAAACAAGCCATCAGATAAAGCAGCCCAAGAGTAGCATTCTACACAGGCTAAGGTCAGTTTTGATCCTTCTCACAGTGCCTGCGTCTGGGCAGCCTTTTGCTCACTCTTGTGCTTGTTGTCATTACACAACTGCAGAGACTGAATGACACTTTTAGGAACCAAGAGGCTTTTGCGCTTCCAAAATTAAATTTCTCCCCCCCACCCCGTGTTTTATTTAATTAGCATAAAAGGAGATAATGGCTTTAATGATTTCATAGGAGTACTGGTGACATCGTGATTATCTCAGCTTCCTCCCTAGAGCAGCTGGGAGTCACAGCATAAGACGTGCACTTTGACTGGCAGCAATTAAATGTACATCATGTGTTGGCAGAGCTATAACAATGCCCAGTTTACGGAAAGCTCGGCCATCAAGGGAAACTCAATGGCATTCAACTGGCCAAGCTGGATTCTTTGCACTGAGGGCCAGGATTTGGTGGGGGTGGCAGTATCACTCTGGTCAATGCATGTGGTGAATCAGAGCACTTGGGGAGAGAGCCATGCTCTGCTTGCCTTGGTCTAAAGAGCGAGTTAGCCTGCTCTAGAGTCAAGAGGGTAAGGGTGAGAAGTCAGGAGGGTTCCCACTTTTAACACAAGCCCATCAAGAGCCCAAAACAACCACGCCATTACCACCACATAGATCTATGATTTCCGATCATTGCATCCTGCCCAAAGCAATTAATCACTGTTGTTCAGTTGTGTAAGCTATTCATCCCCCCTGTGCCATGTTTCTGGTTCAGAGTGGCTGCGTTTCAGTGGTGGGATAATAGTACTTGTGAGAGGCATGCTAGCAGCTAAATCAACGAGCTAAAAACTGAGCTGGGTAGCGTGGATATCTATCCAAGCAAAGGATTTTGCTCTTTCTGCTGCTTCCCTATCCCAACTCCACCCACCCACACACACACACAAAGCCTTTGCATGCCTATATATTGATGCGCCATGGAAGCTCAGTTTGTAATGGACTGATTTATAGCTAGGGCCCTACCAAGTTCACGGCCATGGAAAACACGTCATAGACCATGAAAACTGGTCTTTTGTGTACTTTTACCTATATGATACAGGATTTTATGGGGGAGTCCAGCATTTCTCAAATTGGGGGTCCTGACCCAAAAGGGAGTTGCAAGGGTGTTGCAAGGTTACTTGGGGGGATGGGGGGGTTGCAGTATAGCCATCCTTACTTCTGCACTGCTGCCTTCAGAACTGGGTGGCCGGAGAGTGGAGGTTGCTGACTGAGGGCCCAGCTCTGCAGGCAGCAGCACAGAAGTAAGGGTGGCAATGCCATCCTTACTTCTGCACTGCTGCTGGAGGCGGCCCTGCCTTCAGAGCTGGGCTCTAGCCAGCAGCCACTGCTCTCTAGCTGCCCAGCTCTGAAGGCAGCGCTGCTGCCAGCAGAAGCACAGGACTAAGGGTAGCATTACCACAACCCACCCTACAATAACTTTGTGACCCCCCCGCTCCCACCCACAGCTTCTTTTTGGGTCAGGGCACCTACAATTACAACACTAAAATTTCAGATTTAAATAGCTGAAATCATGAAATTTACAATTTTTAAATTCCTATTACAGTGAAATTGACTAAAATGGACTGTGAATTTGGTAGGGCTCTATTTATAGCATACCACTCACATGTACTGTGAAGGCAGTATCACTCCACCTGGGACTGAAACACAGCCTTTCTGAGCTAGAATCATGCAATACAACAGTGACAAACAGCTTATACATCTGAACTGGGGGGGTGGGGGAGGGGAATATTGACACATTACAGCCTATATGATTTTATAAAAATATGCTAATGAGTGAATATAATGTAACTGAAATATGCTTTATGCAAAAGGTCTCTTGTAAGGTATCATTACAAAGCTTATAATCTACTGAGTGTGATCATCCTATTTGTATAAATGTAACATTCTTGTATCTGAAACTAAAAATATGAAATATAACTCTGAGGGCCTATTGTAATTATGCAAAGTGTGGGCCATTAATGGTGGTTTGGAATCTTGATGACTCCCATTAACCAGGGCAATTAACTGAATGGCTCTGTTTGCAGGCAGGCCTTCCTGTAAGCCAGGCTGGGAGGAATGAAGGCTTGAAGTGACATGTGATCATGTCACCTGAACTGGAATCCATCTTTCACCTGGTGTCTTTCCATTGAGAAGGAGGGGGTGGAAACCCAGAGAGGGACAAAAGGATTCCCGCCTTATGCAAAAGATATATAAAGGGGTGGAACAGAACTTAGGGTATGTCTATACTACCCGCCAGATCGGCGGGTAGTGTTCGATGCATCAGGGATCGATTTATCGTGTCTCATCTGGATGCGATAAATCGATCCCCAAATCGACACCCATACTCCACCTCAACAGGAGGAGTAAGCGTAGTCGACAGAGGAGCCATGGCGGTCAACTCGCCTCCGTGAGGACGGCCAGGTAAGTCGAACTAAGATACTGCGCGAATAGCGTAGCTGAAGTTGCTTATCTTAGTTCGAACCCCTTCCCCTCCCCCACTAGTGTAGCCCAGGCCAAAGGGAGGAGAGGAGCCATAATGAAGAATCCCCTAGCTACCACCTGAGCCAGAACAAGAGCTGTACCAGGGGAAAGAATTGTGCCCAGGTCTGGAAGGTGTCCAGTCTGAGAAAAAAAATTACTGAAGCATCTCTGAGGGTGAGATTATCTGTATTCAGTTTGATTAGACATAGATTTGCGCATTTTATTTTATTTTGCTTGGTGACTTACTTTGTTCTGTCTGTTACTACTTGGAACCACTTAAATCCTAGTTTCTGTATTTAATAAAATCACTTTTTACTTATTAACTCAGTATGTATTAATACCTGGGGGAGCAAACAGCTGTGCATCTCTCTCTATCAGTGTTATAGAGGGCAAACAATTTATGAGTTTACCCTGCACAAGCTTTATACAGGGTATAGCGGATTTATTTGGGTTTAGACCCCATTGGGAGTTGGGCATCTGAGTGTTAAAGACAAGCACACTTCTGTGAGCTGCTTTCAGGTAAACCTGCAGCTTTGGGGCAAGTAATTCAGACCCTGGCTTTGTTGGAGCAGACGGAAGTGTCTGGCTCAGCAAGACAGGGTGCTGGAGTCCTGAGCTGGCAGGGAAAACAGGAGCAGAGGTAGTCTTGGCACATCAGTTGGCAGCTCCCAGGGGGGTTTCTGTGATCCAACCCGTCACAAATATATTTAGGCAGAACAAAGTTACTGGAGTTCAGATGCAAATGTGCAGCCTCCATCTTCATTTTGCCTGCTGGTATCAAGACTGCACACTATGTTGCTGGCAACTGAGTAACTGGAAGGAGGGATACAACATACAGTTTTGATACTAGTTATTACTTTGTGGTATAACCTAACTTACACTGCTGGCAAAAAGAGATGTAATTTGAATAGACACACCGAGGGGGTTAAAAATGAAAACCTATATCCTGTAATCAGAAACTTCAAACAGCCACCACAGCTCTGCCAGGGAGAATAACTGTATAATGAGAGCTAAGACTTTTTTTTTTTAAATGCCTGTGCCTGAAGTCTTCTGGGCAGCTTAAAATATAAACATACATTTAGAGACAAAGGCAATACTGCCGAAATTTCAACTCAAGATAAAGGACACTGTTCTCTCTCAGCCCTCCCCCCACACCCACTGCCTTCCCTGCCACAATGAAAATTTGCATTGTACTGAAATGGAGTTCCCTTCAGTTGACTGTCTGTGGATTATTCAGATTTTTAAAACAATATTATCTGCTTTGTCTGGACAGTAAATATCCTGTGGCACTTTTCAGCAAAACGAATCTTTTCTTATGAACTCTGCCAAAATGTTCCCTCCCCTCAGCGGTTGAGCAATGTTCTGTGCATTAGTTTGTTACTTCTCTTCTCCCCAGAGGTGGCCACATTTTAATGGTGCTGTAGTTTGTAAGCCACTTTAGGATCCTTTGGGAGTAAAAGCACTCTGTTAATTTACATTCATAATGAACTGAAGAAGCAGCCTTGAGAGTTCTCCTGAGACATCACACAAACAGGAGGCCCTGCCCTCTAGGCTGTACTTGGTGATTAACAGTTCTAATCACTGATTTCACAAGGGCCTGGCTGCCATGACAGAAAAAGACATTTATCATTCTTAAAAATAGTCATTTTGCGGCACTGGAATCTCCAGAGGCCTCAGTAACAGCCATTTAGTTCTGCAGAAGTTATGTGGAATTATTCTAGACCTGAAAAGCCAGTTTAACTGATCAAATACTCATCAAGGCAGAGATAGTTTAGCATTGACGTACTATATTTAACCAGGAAATTATTATAAGGAACTTTATCTGGCTCTTTCTTGACAATCATCTCGTATATACACATGAGGAACAATCTCAATCCATTCAATCAACTCTTTGAAAGTGTGCAACTGAAAAAATGTACCCACCTGACCAGAAAGCTACAGATATTCCCCTCCCCTGCCCACCACCACTCCAGAGCAAAGTGAATCTTAAAACATTTCATTGTCATCTTTGCTAAAAAATCTCTTCCTAAGGCTTCCAAACCCTGGCTCCAGAGGACAGTATTATACTGAGAGTACTGCTGTCGGCTGCCAGAACTCTCACGAGCTAGCAGTGTTCATTGAAACAACAGAGTTCCATTACGCCTCAGCTTCATCAAGGATTCTAACAAAGGACCTTCACTGGATCCTTCCAGCCCACCATGGATTAACACTGAGCAGTAATGAACCTAAGTGCACATTATACATCCTAGTCTAATTTTTTTCTTCTGGAGACTTGATTTTACACATGGACTTAGTCATTAGTAAAGCCATGTAATTTTTAACCTAGCCTCTGGCAGACATTTGTCCATTTCTTAAAACCACCACCCACTGTCTCTCAACAGGTAGTTTGAAGCATCGCTGTGCAGACATTAGGTGCATTGGCAGAAGTAGGTGGGGGCCCTACCACTGGAACAGCACGATGGCGCTAAAAGGCAAGACAGATATGTTTGCAGAGCTGCATGCTGCTTGTTACTTGCCTGAATACTACAATCCCCTCATTTTCACAATCCTCGACATTGAAATGTATTGTCCCTTAAAAAAAAATAATAATGGAGGCTGATGACACCTGACAAGTGAAATTGCAGCCTGAGTGCCAGCTTATAGTAGGAGGGGACACTCATGCTGTAGTGGACTAAAGCTTTATAGGAAAAAACACCCACCCCCATCTCCACGGAAAGAAAATAAGGATAACCCACTCCACAGTGAACCAAGTAGTGCCCTTTTACTCTGTAAAGAGCTCGTGCCTGTTTAAAAGCCCTCACATGCTGCTGAAGGCATCACTCATAGCAGAGTACAATATCCTAACTCAGTGGTCTGATTTACACCCTTTTCCAGCCTCTGAAAGGTAGCTGGCCCCGTCTGTATGAGTAACTGTTTCCTTGTTCTCTCTGTCCCTCCCCCACCTCACAGGCCCTGGTCGCTCAGCATTACTCCTGCTACCCCCACTCAGCACACCCAGAGGCAGACACAAGCCCCGTTTATTAAGTCTGTAATGTTAGATGCCAATCCCACCACCCTCTACCCCACCCCCATCAGGTGAGAGGCTGCATTCATCTACAAATAGTTTCTTTTACAGACTTCCAGATGGTCTCCCCACCTACTTCCCACCCTCCCACTGCTACCACCAAAGATAATGAAACCAAAGCCACTGAAGCAGTCCTGACAAAGGAGGCACTGTCTGGTAATCAAACACTGGGGTACTTTTCAGACTGGCAAATTAACTGGGGGGGGCGGGAGGAGTGACAGAAGTACAGTGATCACACTACAGCCGGGGTAGTCAATAGGCAGACCGCAGGTCAAATCCGGACGGCCAGATGCTTTGAACGGAGCCCAAAATATTTTTATTTACTTATTTTCTTCTTCTCTGGAGTCCTGACCTTGACTATACCTTGATCTAGAAATTTGGACCTTGTCAAGAAATAATTGATTATCCCTGCACTACAGAATTACGGTTGCCAACTGTCTAATCACACAAACCCAAACACCCTTGCCCCACCCCTTCCCCGAGGCCCTGCCCCACTCACTCCATCCCCCCTCCCTTACTTTTACCAGGCTGGGGCAGGGGGTTGGGGTGCGGGAGGCGGTGTGGGCTCTGGGGTGGGGCCGAGGGGTTCGGAGTGTGGGAGAAGGCTCTGGGCTGAGCCTGGGGCAGGCAGTGTGGGTGCGGGGTGCAAGCTCTGGAAGGGATTCTGGGTGCAGGAGGGGGTGAGGGCTCCAAGCTGGGGGAGGGGGTTGGAGTGCAGGAGGGGGTGCTGGGAGGTGCTTACCTCAGGCAGCTCCTGGTCAGTGGTACAGCAGAGCTAAGGCAGGCTCCCTGCCTGCCCTGGCCCTGTGCTGCTCCCAGAAGTGGCTGGCATGTCTCTGCGGCCCTGGAGGGGCAGGGGGCTCTATGCACTGCCTGCACCCACAAGCGCTGCCCCCGCTGCTCCCATTGGCCACAATTTCCCGTGGAGGGTCTGCAGTGCGGCTCCCCAGCCGGGCTCCACTTCCCACCTGGCCGAGGCCTCAGGAGGGAGAGGAGGAATGGGGGCGGGAGCGGAGCCCATGGGGAGAAGTGGACAGGCCAGTCCACTTTCAAAAGGTGGGAGGGCCCTGGGCCCCCAACACCCCCTATTCAGTGCAGCCCGGAGGGAGGCTGCATCCCAACCCCCAGCCCTGAACCCCCTCACAGAGCCAGCACCCCATACCCACTCCTTGCACCCCAACCCCCTATCCCAGCCCAGTGCAAGTGAGTGAGGGTGGAGGAGAGTAAGCGACCGAGAGCGGGGGGAGGGGAGAAATGGAGTGAGTGGGGCAGGGCTTTGGGGAAGGGGCAGGGCCTCAGGAAAGGGGCAGGGTAGATCCTGGATTGCCCTTAAATTCAAAAAGTGATCTTGGGCATAAAAATGGTTGGAGACCACTGATCTAGGACCATTAAAGCACTGCACCACTGTTCCCTCTCCATCTCTGAGAAGTGAGAAGTGAAGCATTTATTGTGGAGAGTTGGAGTGGGAAAGGATTACATGCACTTTTCAAAAAAGGTCAAATTTGGAGGCAACCAGCCTTGATGCCTTGACAGCATCCTTTGCAAAATGAGCTATGGGGAACTTCTTTTCACTAACAACATTTTGCTCTGAATTAATGGGAATGGTCCAGGTGTACGTCAGTGAAGAATTTGCCCCATTTTATGCAGCCTCCATTTCATTAATTCAGTATTTAAGGCAAACCGCTGACAACATACGGGACAGGACCCTGTTTGTATGAGGCATATGAAGATTAACTGGGGCTTTGATTTTGCAAGTGTCTCCACATTATCTTGTTTCGTTTGTTTGGTTTTGGTTTGTTAGTTTTTAAAAGAGCCTATTAGAGAATAACACTGCCTTGGCAAACACAGGATGGGTATTATTTTGGGGCAACCCAACTTCTGCGCCTCAAACTATAAAATTGCAAGATGGTTTTTGCCACAAACGCCAAGTCTCGCTTTTAGTCAAGGCAAGTTGCTTCAAGTCCAGGAGCAACCACAAAGCATTCCTGGGTACAGCAGCACAGGGAAGAAGGCAGGTGTGCACCAAGGATAATCTCAGATGCACGGCCCTTCAGGGATAAGGGGAAGGAACGTACAGCCACCTGGCCACAGTTTATCAAATGAACAGCTAGTTAGCTGTTCCCAGTGCTGCAGACCCTTTTCCCTTCACACACCCAGAAGGCTCCCAAGGCAGAGTCTGCCAGCAAAGTATTTCATTTTCCTCAGGGGTCATAAAACTCCAGCAAGACGTAGAAGCCTCAGCCTCCAGATTCCTGCTATTCGCTGCTCTCTTTTAGTATGGCTATTTGTATTACATTAGCAACCACAGGCCCCAGTTAAGATCAGAACCCCACTGTAGTAGGTGCTGTACGTAGCAAACATGGTAAGAGACAGCATCTGCCCGAAGGGGTTCACAATCGAAGCAAACAAGATAGACAAAGGGCAGGAGGGGAAGGAGATACAAAGAGATTTGCCCACTGCTGGTCAGTGAGAGCCAGGAATAGAACCCAGATCTTTCCTATCTCCTAGTCTGCTGCACTATTCACTGGTCCATGGTGCCTCTCAAGCCTGTGTTTCTATCTCCTACTACTTTTTGGGAAGGACTGGGAGGAAATATTTCCCCCTGTCTAGCTGTAGTAGCAAATAAGGCATTTTCTTGAGGTTTAAAACTCTCAAAAGGGGACCTAACTCCCCAGAAGATTTTAATATGTTTGAGAGCTTCTATCTGCATGCCCCACACAGGAATGTCTTGTGCTTAGAAATTATTCAGAATCCTACTTTCATGGGAAGCCTCTGCAACTGTTCCCCAAACCCAGGGCTTGTGGTTAAGTTGAAATAAACTGTAATGCAGGAAATTAACTCTTTGGCATAAGCTCATCAACTCCTGGAGCAGAGTTTCTATTTTCATGCTATTGTCTACATATATGTGCTCTGTCTAAGTGGAATGCAGCCAATTTTTATGCTTTGGTCCTTATTCACCAACTTAGAAAAGCACCAGAATATAGTCAGCAAAGGGTAAGTAAATGGTTCACAGATCTATACATTAAAAAAAAAAATTTAACAGATTCGCCCTGAAAATGGTCAGTGTAGTTTACAAATTTTATGCAGAATTTAATGCCATAATAGAGTCTGAAAATTCCAACAGACACCAGGTATCCCTTGCATATATGCTGCAAAATAGCTACGCTATGCATTGCACCCATATTACCAGACATTTTTGGATTGAAGCTTTCAAACAACATGCAGTTTTGTAGATAACCTATAAATATGCAGAAAAGGTTTTGGAAAGAAATTAACAATATATTTTGCATACATTGAACTTTAAAAGAATTAAGAACTAGGAAAATGCAGTGTTAAATAAGGCCCTGATCCTGAAAATAGTTAAACCTATACTTAACTTTACTCATGTGAAGTCAATGGGACTACTCACAGAAGTGAAGTGAAGTATGTCCTTAAGTGCTTGCAGCAGTGGGAGGTTATTTAAAACTTAGAACTTCTTGAAGATATAGCCATATAAATTATAGTTGTAGGTCTTAATTTTTTAAGAAGCAGCAAAGAATCCTGTGGCACCTTATAGACTAACAGAAGTTTTGCAGCATGAGCAGTGGCTTGCATCCGAAGAAGTGGGTATTCACCCACGAAAGCTCATGCTGCAAAACTTCTGTTAGTCTATAAGGTGCCACAGGATTCTTTGCTGCTTCTACAGAACCAGACTAACACGGCTACCCCTCTGATACTTAATTTTTTAAGTCATGGAAATATTTTTAAATACCCTGACAGTGGGCCAAGTTCATTCCTGGTGTATGCCACTTAGTTGGACTCATATCAGAAATGAATTGGCCCCATGTAATAAATATTGCAATAATTAATAAATAATAATAAAAAGTATAACCATTCAACTACTATGATTTTGGACAAAAATTTAAAAAAGACATGTTTGATGTGAATGTTGTGGACCAGGAATACCTTTGGAGCCTTGGTTTCAGACAAAAACAGGAGTAGATTCCTCAATATCTTCTAAATGTAAATTGTGAAAACCTTTCACAAATCACCAAATGTGCTACTTTTCTTTAGCTTCAACTCATCCTGAGTGCGTCCCAGTGGTTAGAGCACTGGACTGGAACTCAGGAGACCTGGGTTCTATTTCTGGGTTCTGCCACTGGCCTGCTAAATAACTTTGGGCAAGTCACTTCATTGCTCAGTTTTCTCCATCTGTAAAATGAGGATAATAATATTGACTTCCTTTGTAAAACCCTTTGAGAGCTATGGATGAAACCCATTATGCAAGAGCTAGGTATTATATCATTACTACTCCCTATGAGAGACATTTCTGATATATCCACTTGATCTGCGTAATCTGTTCATAGAACAACAACTTTTGGATTCATACCTTCGGCTCTAAAGCAGCAGGTCTGAGCTCAGTTTGGTTCGGTCCCCGTTTGCAGATCAGAGGTAAACCTAGTGGTCCTGAACTGACACACACAATGAAGCAGAAACCTCTGCAAGTCCCTCCCTGTGTAATACATGTACCAGGACCCTGCCTCAAACTGGAGAGGCCAATCACCGAGGGCTCTTTGATAGCCTGACAGAGGGATTCCCTCCAGCAGAAATTCAATGTAAACTCCACCCTCTCCCCAAGTGGGTGGGCAGAGGGGGCTTCCTCCTCTTCACTCTATCACTATTCAGAGTGTGGCACCTGCTGCTAGGACGGCAACACGATTTCCAGTGAAATTAAATTAGAATCTCTGTTACTAGGGAAACAAGCTTCAATTTCCAAGGATATTTTAAAAAGGCAACTTTATCCTTTAGGAAATTGGATGTGGGGAATGAAAAAAACCCACCTCTACATCGCTGCTTAACCTCTCCACCTCCACCACCCCCACCATGCCTTTTATGCAGGTGTCCTCCCATGGAGCAGCTACATTATATTTAGTGATTCACCAGAGCCATGATTCACCATAAGGCTGGGGGCCTTCAGCGAGGGATTTAACAGTCACCTGCCCACTCCCAATTCAAGTAAAAATAATACATAAATGGTAACGGAATGCTAAGTAGCAGATCTGCTAGAATTACATAATTAAAATACATCAAGTTAAAAACAACTAAATAAAAGAAAGTCAGGAAGTTAGTTTACAGCCAAATATATATCAGAACATTTACCGTATATACTCGTTCATAAGCCAAATTTTTTTTTAGTAAAAAAGGGAAGCATCAGAGAAAGGGGTCAGCTTATGAATGGGTATGGAGAGGGGGAGAGGTGGGACACAGCTGCCCCCCCCACCCGACAAATGAATCATAGAATTCAAGATCAGAAGGGACCATTATGATCATCTAGTCTGACCTCCTGCAAGATGCAGGCCACATAAGCCGATCCACCCACTCCTTAAGCAAGCGACCCCTACCCCATGCTTCGGAGGAAGGCGAAAAACCTCCAGGGCCACTGCCAATCTACCCTGGAGGAAAATTCCTTCCCGACCCCAAATATGGCGGTCAGCTGAACCCCGAGTATGCGGGCAAGACTCTCCAGCCATACCCTCTGGAAAAAGGCTAACAATATCCTATCATTGACCCATTGTACTAATTACCAGTGTGGCACTTAATTGACCTATTGACTAAGCCAGTTATCCTATCATACTATCTCCTCCATAAACTTATCTAGCTTAATCTTAAAGTCATGGAGGTCCTTCGCCCCCACTGTTTCCTTCGGAAGGCTGTTCCAGAATTGCACTCCTCTGATGGTTAGAAACCTTCATCTAATTTCAAGCCTAAATTTCCTGACTGATGCAAGGAGAGGCAGCACAGCCAGAAGGGAAGAGGTGGGGCCAGAGTCTCTGCTTCTGGCCACGCTGCGCTCTCCCGAGCCACCGAAGCAGCTGCAGCTCCGGGGCTGGCAGGCTGTGGCCATGCCACCCAGCCTGCTGGAGCAGCTCCAGCCAGGCGAGAGACATCCTCCCTTGGCCCATCCCAGGTAAGGTGGGAAGGGATGGGATGGGGAGAGTGTGGGAAGGTCCCGGGTTAGGGGTGGGGTCATGTGGGGGGTGGTCACAGGGGTTACTCCCCTGACTCCCAGCTTCTTCCCCCCAAAATTTCCCCACCAGTTGCTGTCCCAGCCTATGAGGGTAAGCGGCTGGCAGGCCGGGACATTCTGTTTACTTAGGTTTACCTCCGTGCCTGCGGACGCTCAAGGTAAACCAACCATCCCGGCCCACCAGCAGTTTATCCTGATGGGCCAGGAGCCACAGTTTGCCGACCCCTGAATTATAGGGTCGGCTTATGAATGGGACATAAAAATTTGCTATTACTACTTATCCATCTTGGGGGTGGGGGTCGGCTTATAAACGAACCAGCTTATGATTGAGTATATATGGTCATTTAATAAGCAGCCTTGGCAAAGTAATGGGTGGCAAGGCATGTGCTATAGAATTGTTACTTGTGGTGCAATGACTGCAACTGGCAGTTATTGCTTCCCTTTGAAAGTACATACGATACGTTCACTTTGGCTACACCTACACTGCACACCACTGATAGCGGCATGCAGGGTACGTGCAGCTATGCCCCGCAATGAAAAGCAGGCTGCATCTGGGTTGCAGTGTGTAGCTACACACAGCAGTGGGGAAAAGGTTCCATTTGGCAGGGAGGCAGCGGGGAAAAGCTCCGGCGGCAGGGAGCTGCTGGTAGCTTTTCCCTAGCGCTTCCCTCCAGTCAGAACCTTCCCCAGAGGAGGGGAACAGCTCCAGCAGCAGGATGCTACAAGCTAAAAATAGCAACATAGACGGGGGAGGCACTACTTGGGTATGTGGAGAGCTGTGTTGGGTGCACACCTTAAGGGTTCGGGCATGTCTTTATTCACCTAAGCAGTGCCTCACCATCTAGAATGCTATCTATACCTGTGCTAGGGAG
The DNA here is from genome assembly GCF_020497125.1 of Mauremys mutica. NCBI lineage: Eukaryota > Metazoa > Chordata > Testudines > Geoemydidae > Mauremys > Mauremys mutica. Next base: position 105,521,327 of record NC_059072.1, on the reverse strand, counting down.
CATGCAGCATATGTACCCCATACACAGCTGTAAAGAGTGTGCAGCATAGACGCACCCTTAGGATTACAGGCTAAAGGTCTCATCCAACAATGTTCCTACTCCTCTCCCCCCTGTCAGTACACACTGACTTCAGCAGGAGTAGAAGGCACTCAGCACCTTGCATGGTTGAGCAATAATGCTTATTGCTAGGCCAGGGTATTAAAAGGTTTGGGGGGGGGTTGTTTGTTTTTTTTAAAAAGCATGCTAAGTTATTGCCTTCCCCCACAAAACAGAAAAGCATCTGTGTGTGACATCATGGTCCAGACACCCCAGGGGGGGGAACAGGAGGTCTGAATTCCAAAGAATAAACAATTGAATCAACTGACTGTATACATTATTATTGTACTGTAAACGTATTGAGTAAGTTATCACACAAAAAACTGGTGACACGCTGGCCATGAATATCATTGCGAGATGGATGGATGGATGGTATGTAAAAAGAGTTATGTTCCTAAAATAGGTTTTGGGGGCAGACTTGATAAACAAGCCTGCTATAGACAAAGGAATGTATATTTACCTGTCTGGATCAATCTTTGTAAGCCATAGACAAAGAAAGTACATTTATATATAAAGGTAAACAAAGCAATCAAGCTACCAAGCAGCTGAGGAAACAGCTTAGTAAGCACATCAGGGGACAACTGGCACCCCCAGGAAATCTTCCTGGCTCTTGAGGCCAAGACAATGGACTTTGGGAGACATAAGGGGAGCACAAAGATAGCCTAGTGATCCATCACTAGATGGATCATATGAGCAGAAATTAATAAGACTGGGACTTTTCACATTGGAAAAGAGGCAACTAAAGGGGGATATGATAGGTATGGGGATGGTGTCCCTAGCCTCGGTTTGCCCGATGCTGGGAACAGGTGACGGGATGGACCCTGGATAATTACCTGTTCTATTCATTCCCTCTGAAGCACCTGGCATTGGCCACTGTTGGAAGACAGGATACTGGTCTAGATGGGCCTTTGGTCTGACCCAGTATGGCTATTCCTATGTTCATCACTTAGGGGACATAGAGACCAGCACCCTCGGAGCCTGTGAACAGTCAATCCTCTTGGCCTGAAAGGCAGGAGCTGCTGAAAATTTGCTGTGAGAAACGGTTTTAGGCAAAGGCATAGCTTGCTCAAATTAAGTTTTAGGCACTAAAAAGCATGGTTTGTGTTTTCTTTGTAACCCTTTTCTGTCTTTTATTCTTGCCTGATATCACTTAAATCTGTGTTCTGTATTAATAAACTTATTCTTGTTTGATTACAAAACCAGCTCAGTGCTGTTATACTGAAGTCAAGTGGGAGTCCTCAGCTACACTAATAGGCTGGTGTGTGCTCTGTCTCTTTGGAGGCAGCAACCTTAGTAACTTCTGTGAGCGTCCCAGTGAGGGGGACCGGACACCACAGGGAGATATCTCTAGGAAACTCTGGAACTGGGGTTCACTGATTGTTACCTGCAAAGCAAGGTTTTGACTGGCAGAGGCAGACAGGCTGGAGCGTCAGGAAGCTGACACAGTTTAGCAGCAGCAAAGCTCTCACTTGCATATGGGCTACTACACAGTGGCTTACGGTTCTGGGTTCCCTAAGGAGAGTGTCACGCTGCCCCGCATGAAGTTTTACAAAACAAGGGCTCCGTTCTACAGGGCTAGATCCTTAAATTGTATCAAAATCTGATCTGATTGGTCTGTACTTTTTTTCTGAGTTTCTTTTCCTCATCATCATGGATTCCCTCTGCATATATATGCAGAATCCTTTTAACTAGCCTGCTTCTGTTCCCCTCCTGCAGAATCTTCTCCAGTGTTAGTAAGATCACAACTCATCTCCATGGAGTGAATGCAAATATACAGCAGTAGGTGTCAAGCCATCTGCTCAGTGGGCTAATATTTTAGAGAATGTGATCCCTTGACACATTCTTTACACTCAGCCTCTTATCTGGCCTCATCTCTTGATTCCCCCCCCCTCCAACACACACACACACACACACACACTCCAAGTACCCAGGGCTTCTCCTGGAAAATGCAAGATTGTTTCATAACACCTCTTCTGGAATTTGACGATCCTAGTCAGAGGTGAAAGTAAGCCGGCATGGTGTACCGGTAAGAAAGTGGCTGCCGGTCCACAGCTGACCATACCAGCAGGGCCGCTGATGGGGCGGAAGGGCAAAAGGGGCAACCTCAAGGCCCAGCGATTTAAAAGGGCCTGGGGCTCTTGGCCGTGACTGCCGCTACCGCACCAGTGGCTGGAGCCCCAGGCCCTTTAAATCACCACCAGAGCCCCAGGCAGCACGGGCCTGGCAGTGCTGAAGGCTGACTGGGGGAGTCTGGCCCCAGCCCCGCCCCGTCTGCCCAAGGCCCCTCCACACCTTGCCCAGGACCCCAGCCGCCCTGTGTACAGATAAGCCGGTTAAGTTACTTTCACCCCTGATCCTAGTCCTGTTATCAGTTAATCGTATGCAGATGCTCTGTTAGTATTTGTCTCATTATTCCCCCGAATGACTGAAGTTAAAATTGGACAGGAATTATCAGCACTTGCGCTCCACCCACACCTCACTTCATTGAAGATAAGTGACAAATTCAGTTCTTAACCCCATATCCTCCAGTACTTCCACAGTTCTCTGGATTTTTTCCCCCCTCCAAAAATCAGGACAATTAGTTCAACACCTAGTCAATGTATTTAACACCCCCGAGTGCTACATCTTGCAGCCATAAACGCAGTAAGTTTTCCCCTAAGAATTCCCCAATCTGTTTTTGTTTTAACAGCAACTATGGGGCCATGCTAGTGACTCCACTCCAGAGTTAAGATCTTAACAGCTCTTATGGGAATGTTCTATATAATTTAACAGATGAAAAGTTCTCTCATTTTCTATTTTTAAACCCATCTATTGAATTATATAGTAAGAATATCATTCTCTATTAAAGTCTATAGATTTTTAACAAACACTTTGAACCCTATTTAACTCCTGGTGTTTCACCCCTATTGAATTTCATTGGACTTGTCCATAAAGGTAACCAACAAAGCCCAGATCACTTCCTTCATTACAACTTCAAAAAGATGCTTTCTATCTGAAGTTTCTTGTGCATGTTCTCTGGCCATAAGATAAATTTTCCCACATAAAGAGCGTGAAGATAATCAGACAAGGCAGCTTGGAAACATGAGTGATATTGGAGCTTTTTGGTAAGTAACATTTTTGGATCATTTCACAAACTGTTTCACCTAGAAATTCTTCATTGGTTTCATTCAGTTGTCCTCAATGAGGGCCAGTGCCTTTGAGTGATTTTAGGAAGTGTGGTTAGGTTACTTAGAGTTAAATACCACATGAACAGCTTAGACCAGGGGTCCCCAACGCGGTGCCTGTGGGTGCCACGGCACCCGCCAGGGCATCTAAGTGCACTCGTGTACTGGCCAGTGGACAAGCATCCGCCGAAATGCCGCCGACAAGCAGTGTCATCCAGAGGCGTCGCCGCCGAAATGCCGATTTTCGGTGGTATTTCGGCAGCGGCGCCTCTGGATGACACTGCTTGTCGGCAGCGACACCTATTGACGTTGCTGCTTATCGGCGGCATTTCGGCGGATGCTCATCCACTGCCACGGTCCTTCGTGGCTCGTTGTCTGGTGCCCACCAGACGAAAAAGGTTGGGGACCACTGGCTTAGACTGCTAATCTTATAAACCTAAGCACTAGTCTCCCCCATTTTAAAAAAAAAATGCAGCTTATGACTGTACTGCTTTTCATTGCAAAAATAGCCTTGAAATGTAAACCAGTTAGTATGAGTGAAAGTCTGTCAAGGCTTTTATTCTTAATAGTCACCAATTATTCACAGTCCTATCCTATCCCCCTCTCAGCCACTGACTGTCAGAACTCTCTCTTACCTGCTGGCATCTTCACATACATATGCTTTCCCCACCAGAACAGGCAGGCTAGGGCTGAATCTCCTCCCTCCCTCCCGTCCTACCGCCATGTTTCCCTCATATCCCTGCTCTGCAAGTCAGTGCCTGTGCCAGCAACTCTGCTATGAAAAGCTGCTAACGCTCACCATTCCTTGATCCACAGCCCTTCCCCTATGCCCAAGCACCCCATAAGAGTTGTACCTATTTACACAAGGTTTCTATTACTGCTTCAGTTCTCCATAACTCTTTCCCCCTATTTCCCCCCCATGGAGCCTAATTTCTAAAAGTAATTCAGTTTCTCAACTGTTTTCGAATCATTGGGCCAAATCCTCAGCTGTCAGAGCTATGCCCATGTCCACCAGCTGAGAATCTGGTCCGTTGATTACATCTCCTTCCTTGTTTATTAGTGAGCCTACTTCCTCTCTAGTGTTCCCCCCCACTCCGATATATTTATAGAAGTCTTCCTTACTCACATCAACCTCATTCCAGCATTAACTAATCTTCTTCCTGCAAGCCTTAGCTAACTAACATTTTGGTTTATTTTTCTTCCCCGCTCCATTTCCCAGAGAGGTTCTTTTCTAGTCTTACATCGACAAGTACCCCATAGAGAAATGACACTGGACACGTCTTGTCTCACTTCCCCACCCCTCATCCCATTTCCAGTGAATGGCAGCAGTATGTTGAACTTTAATTGCAGTGACCTAGATTTTCAGACTTGGGCATCTGAAGTTAAATGCCTAAATACATACATTATAGTGCTGTTGATTAATCACAGTTAACTCACACGATTAACGCAAAAAAGTTATTTGGGATTAAAAATGTTATTGTGTTTAATCGCACTGTTAAACAATAGAATATCAATTGAAAATTATTAAATATTTTTGGATGTTTTCTGCTTTTTCAAATATATTGATTTATATTACAACACAGAATGCAAAGTGTACAGTGCTTACGTAATATTTTTATTACAAATATTTACACTGTAAAAATTATAAAAATAGTATTTCAGTTCACCTCATACAAGTACTGTAGTGCAGTCTCTATCGTGAAAGTGCAACTTACAAATGTAGATTTTTTGTGTTACATAACTTCACTCAAACAAAACAATGTAAAACTTTAGAGCCTATAAGTCCACTCAGTCCTACTTCTTTTTCAGCCAAGCGCTAAGACAAAAAAGTTTGATTACATTTACGGGAGATAATGCTCCCGATTCTTCTTTACAATGTCACCTGAAAGTGAGAACAAGCGTTCGCGTGGCACTTTTGTAGCCAGTATTGTAAGGTATATATGCGCCAGATACGCTAAACATTCGTATGCCCCTTCATGCTTTGGCCACCATTCCAGAGGACATGCTTCCATGCGGATGATGCTCATTAAAAAAAAAAATGTGTTTAAATTTGTGACTGAACTCCTTGCAGGAGAATTGTATGTCTCTTGTTCTGTTTTACCCACATTTCATGTTATAGCAGTCTCAGATGATCACCCAGCTCATGTTTGTTTTAAGAACACTTTCACAGCAGATTTGACAAAATGCAAAGAAGGTACCAATGTGAGCTACAGCATTCAACTTAAGGTTTAAGAATCTGAAGTGCCATCCAAAAATCTGAGAGGGACGAGGTGTGGAGCCTGCTTTCAGAAGTCTTAAAAGAGCAACGCTCCGATGCGGAAATTACAGAACCCGAACCTACAAAAAGGAAAATCAACCTTCTGCTGGTGGCACCTGACTCAGATGAAGAAAATGAACACGCGTCGGTCCACTCTGCTTTAGATTGTTACTGAGCAGAACCTGTCATCAGCATGGATGCATGTCCTCTGGAATGCTGGTTGAAGCATGAAGGGAAATATCAACTTTAGCCGCACCTGGCATGTAAATATCTTGTGACGCCAGCTACAACAGTGCCATGTAAATGCCTGTTCTCACTTTCAGGTGACATTGTAAACAAGAAGCTAGCAGCACTATCTCCTGCAAATTGTAACCAAACTTGTTTGTCTGAGTGACTGGCTGAACAAGTAGGACTGAGTGGACTTATAGGCTTTAAAGTTTTATTTTTTTTATTTTTGAATGCAGTTATTTTTAACACACAATTCTACATTTGTAAATTCAACTTTCAAGATAAAGAGATTGCACTACAGTACTTGTATTCAGTGAATTGAAAAATACTATTTCTTCTGTTTTTTACTGTGCAAATATTTGTAAACAAAATATAAAGTGAGTACTATACACTTTGTATTCTGTGTTGTAATTGAAATCTATATATTTGAAAATATAGAAAGCATCCAAAAATATTTAAACAAATGGTATCCTATTATTAACAGTGCAATTGCACGATTAATCACAATTCATTTTTTTAAATCACTTGACAGCCCTAATAAATTAGGCACCAAGATAGGTGGTAATTTCTTCAATGCTGTTGAGGATTGAAGAGTGCCAAGTGCTAAACATTGGATTTAAAAGTCTTGCATTAAGCAGCTTAATTTGAAGGTTTTTGGACGGGGTGGTTTGTGAGTCCCTAACTTTCTTCTATGCTCATAAGAAAGAGCTCACCTGGGTAGCCTACTTTCCTCAAATCTCATTCCCCTTTAATAAGCCCATGTTTTAATATGCTGAATTCCAGTAGCTCATGATCAGTAGTTTCAGCGGAGTGGAATCTCTCTGCCTGGTGACCATCTTAGTTTATGCTGTCTGCAGATTTATAATCAAATTAAAAACATACGCTTTTTCCCATTTATTTTTATAGTCATAATTCACTCTCGGGCATGCTCACATTTTACTTTACTAAAAGTATTACCAGCCTAGGCTTGTGCAGCTACGATATTGCGCCATTTAGAAGTAATGCACATGACAGCGATTTTTTCCACAAAGGTCAGCATCAACTCATCCCACATCACCGTTACCTTCATTAAAGTTGTCGTCAGTCGAAACGTGGGTCAGTGGGGACTGGGGGCGAGAGTCACCACACAGGGAATAGCTGTGTTCTGCCTGGATGAGGGGAGCTGGGGATGCTGGGGACAGTTCCACTTCCATCATCTCATTTTTCTCAGACATGAAGGGGTCATTCAAGAGCTGGCCTAGGACATCCTGCGAAAACTCATCCAGGAACTCCGTGAAGTGCTGGGAAGACAGGGGGGGGAAGAACTCTTATTTAACAGGTGTCTCTAGCCAACAACAGAGATGCACTGACCAAAATAATTGCAGTATCTTCACCACGTATCTGTGCCAGTTAGGACCAGAACCCAGCAGTCCTGCCTCCCAATACCCGCTTTAATCGCTACTCCACATTGAAGATAGAACAAAAAGGTTCTCATGTATGTACGTTAATTTAGCTATGCTGTCTCATCATCAGCAAACTGTTACAGACAATTACAGTTTTCCTTATTTATGGATTGCTCATGAAGTGAGCACACCATATACATGGAACCAGATTCTTAGTTGGTGGACGATGGCAGAGATCCATACTGAGGTGTAGGAGCAGGCCCTTTAAAATGCCTAGTTGCTGTGGTGATTGGCTCCCTATAAAAGTCTAAGAAACAGATAAAAGCCCATGTTGCTGAAAGCAGAAAATAAGATCAGTTGCCATGTTCTGAAGCCAACCCCTTTGTTCCCAGGATGCAATTTGGAGTGTGTTGCATTAATGAAAAAGCATATTTCATCCAGTCAGGCAGGAAAACATCCTTAAGGATTTATATTCAAAACATATATTTCATATGTGTAACCTGTTCCATGGGGTTTACATGCTCATTGAGCCACAGAAAAAGTATGGAGGGGGAAGCTGGTGATCAGATCCATAGTATTTAGTGCACCAATCAATCTTTTAAGCCCAAGTGTACCTATTCCAGTGGTGTGGAACATTTCCTTCATCTTACCCTATCGTAGAGAAAGGATCAAAACCCTGAAGTGTGTGTGTTCTGGATTAAAAGCCGCTAGTACATTTGGTTTAAAGAATTACATTCAGGCTGAATAGCTGCATGTTGATTATTTTTGACCAGAGGCTAATGTTAAAGTTCAGGTTCTCAACTCTGCAGTAATAGGCGTTCTGACTACCAACATTAATAAGTCCTTCCCTGGTGCACTGCAAGGGTTACATTTAAGGTGCATGAGACTTTGTCTATTATTAGAGAAACTTCCTGATCTGAACCAAACTTCCCAATCTGATTAATATCCAAACTCTGGGGCAGTTTCAGTCAAGATGCAAACTTTGCAGCTCTTATTATATTTCCTTCGAGGGGCAGGAGACTTAGAGTGTGTGTTCATATTTAGTAATTGCATTTCGGGAAACAATTCCAGACAGCGGCATGGCATACACAGACAGAGTAGGATAGTTTCCATTAGTCACACACACACACACACACACACCCAGGGGGTTCTCTTTTCATACTCCAAAAAGTAAGCAGAAGATAGAAATGTAACTTCTTGCAATCAGGCATCCTGCATTAACAGCTAATGTATACAGGAATCTTTAATTAATTGGGGTATAATATCTTGAAAGTGGAAATTAAGTCCCTGGTTTATTTGCTCTGTTTTTGCAGGCAATGCTGACTTTGGCTCTTATTCGCTCTCCTGCGCAAGGAAACACAGATTCAAGATTTGGCTCCCTTGAGCATAAATTAAGAGTTTAACTAGTCAGCGATGTGTAGTCGAGTAATGGAAATGGTGCAGCTACACTCACGTACGCCCTCATTTTATAGCCCCAGGACAGCTTGCAAACTAAAAGCCTTGTACTGCGAAGTGCTGACTGGTCTCGAATCCCATTAAAGTCACTGGAAATTTGGAGTGCACAGAACCTTCCAGGGGAGCAACTTGCAGGACTGGACCTTACGTCAGTATTAACAGACTCCTGCCACTGGGGACAAGAAAAGGTTTTTATTAGACTAAAGGGTAGTGAAAAAAAGGAGGAATTAGGTCACTGACTATGTTAGTCATGGAGCTGGCTAGTGACAAGGCTGGTAAAAAGGGACAAATACATGCATACCCTTATCTTTAAGCGCCCTGAATGATAACGCTACTAAACAAACTCCAGGCTAGTACTGGTTGACCCAAAAAGAGTGTCATGACCACTTCAAACCATTGTTTACATGAATTTCTAGAGCCAAGGACTCACTAGTGCATCACTTCCCATGCGCCTCTAAATATTTGCAATAGTAGGTATGCATCATAATTCTCCACTGTTGGACACACAGGCTAGAAAAATAGGCCTTTATTTGCCTATCCTATTTCCGTCAAAATCAAAATGCCGTTATTGACAGGACAAGGTATTCAACTATTGTCAAAAACTGTAATCAAGGACAGAAAGTGCTGCTCAAACAAGTGCAAGACACAAGCATGGACAATCCTACGAGAAGCAGCACTGTTCTTGAAGATGGGTTTTCCCCACAGTGCATATTGCTCCTTTTCCTCCATGCCCATGGAGCGCATCAGTCATTTGTTTTCAGTTTTATAGGGCAGGCTCAGAACATTTTTCTCTCTAAAATACTTGTGTGTACTTATTCTGATTCTTTAATCATGAGGATACAAAACAAGCATCCCAATCACCATCTCCCATTTCTGACCCCATATCATCTATTTCATTAATTATATTATTATTAATAAAAGAAAATGACTAAAACAAAAAACTTTCCATTTCAAAGTATCCTAAAATGGAATTTGCTACCTTAAACAAATGCGCCAGGGATCATTTAATCCAGAGGTTCTCAACCTTTTTCCTTCTGAGCCTCCCCTCCCACATAAAAATTCCATGGCCCACCCATGCCACAAAACTATTTTTCAGTAGATTAAAAACCAGGGCCTGCGTTAAGGAGTAGCAAGCAGAGCGATTGCCCAGGGCCACACCACAGGGAGCCCTGTGTAAGAGGACTATTGGCCCCCTACTAAAACTCAGTGAGTGGGGGGGTTTTTTTGGTTTGGCTTGTTCCCCAGTACCCACAAAAAGGAAAAAGGTCGACGAGAAATCAGGACCCTGAGACTGACAGTCCCCAGGGCAGGGGTTCTCACAACAACATTTTTGTGGCCTCCAAGTGCGGCCGCCAACTCTTGCTGGTGGCCGTGCTGACAATTATTCAAAAAATATAAAACTTTTTATATATATATTTATTTTTTCCTACACATACACACACACACACACAGGCCCAAATCATTGTAATTTATTGAATCTTTTTGTAGACTCAATAAACATGTACAGTTGTGTCTCTTCTTTACAGGACCCTAGACAGAATAGAAACACAAATAAAGTTGTCTGCAGGTTCTTGTATTTTTTGTTGTTGCTTCTTTTAATTTAAAAAAAAAAAAAAAAAAAAAAAGACTTGCTAGCTCAGAGGTGAGCAAACTACAGCCCGTGGGCCACATCTGGCCTGCGGGACCCTCCTGCCCAGCCTCTGCAGATCCCATAACAGAGAGTTGGGCTTCTTTTAGGGATTGGCTTGTTTTGAAATGGGAGTAGCTTGTGTTTTTGGCTTATTGTGAAAGCGGGTTGCTTTATTTACAACATGAAAAGCTGGCAACGAAGCGAGGGCTGTGCCAGACAGAGAGAACCTGAGAAGCAGCCCAGGGAGCAGGTCACTGCTAGGAGAAGACTTGCAGCAACCAGAGCCATGAGAGGGGCCAGAAAAGCAGCCCAGGGAGCTGGAGGCAGAGCAGCAGCAGTGCCACGGCAGAGTGGAGCTGAGCAGAGTGGAGCTGGAGCAGTCCGGACCCTGGGTGCGATGAGCAGCTGGGGAGAGCGAGGGGGACTCTGGGCAGAGGGCCCAGCGCAGGCAGACAGCCGCAGCCAAGAGGCCTTGCAGGCCAGACTGGGAGGACAATCGTAATCCTGACAGGGTTGAAAACTGCTGATTTAATCCACCTCTGAAATGCAGCCACCATGCATGTAACAGTCCAAGGTAACACTTTAGGACAAAAGGCAGAAAAGGATATTGCATCCAACTGTGCAAGAAGAATTTAGGTAGGTAGAAGGTAATTAGCTGGATTGGAATTTAGCCAAAAGAACCAAGGTTAAGAGTTCTACGCTTGCAGTCAAAGATCCCACTTGATTCTTTGGATTCACATCTCATCCATGAGATGGCTTCCTCCAGGAATACAGCACCCTGGCTTCTATTCGCACAACCCTGGGAAGAGACGCATCTATTGAATCACCATCTCATCATAGCAACTATAGAAAGACATGCTTGAAGGTCTCTCTTCCAAGTATTGACTTGGTCTCACCTTACCTGGATGTCAAATTACCAGGATGAAAGCCCAATGCAACATGGTTGCAGACCGGTTGGCCACTTGACGTATTAAAGCAGCCCCAAAGCTAGCCCCATCTCAGGAATCTGAGCAAGTCTATTAATGATCCAACCAGCGGGCCAAATTCAGTAATGAATCTGGGTCACGTGCCACCTGAGGCACGTTGCACATACGCTAAGAACAAGAATGTTCTTCGGTGTGGAGGTTGTTAAGGACAGGTTAGACAAACACCTGTCAGGGATGGTCCAGATTTACTGGGTTCTGCCTCAGGACCTGGGGATGACCTCCTGAGGTTCTATGATATTGTGGTATCACAGCAGCTTTATAGATTCTATTTGACTTCATTTGCTTCAAATTTGACACTTTCTACCTCCACTTTTCTGAGAGGGGAATTTCCCTGGAGCACTTGGAGAAAGAAACAAAGAAGGAATAGTATTTCACTTCACAAACCCGAGAGAAAGAGGACCCAGCAGGGGAAATTTAACATGCTTCTCTTAATTTAGGCTTTTAACTTTCACTGATAGCTGGAGTGCAAGCAATCAGCAGGATCTTGGGAAGAGAGGAACTAGTACCAAGAGCAGGAATGTTACACATACAATATATGGCATCTAGGTTTAAAAAACAAAAAATTGTTCTGTAACTTTGTTCCAATTGTATTAATCTTGCTCTTTATGGTTTTGTGATATAACCCAGAATGCTGATCAGATGTGGATCCTCAGTCAAGCTGACAAGATTCAGATCACACAGTTCAGAGTCCAAAGACAGACAACTGGAGAGAGCTGGGTCTCTCCTCATTCAGTCTGAACCAGCACAAAAAAGTGTTCTCACTCAAACTACTGATACTTTTGGTCCAGTTTAAGTCACTGCCACATGGAACACTTGTTAAAGAGCAACTTGAATTATTTTTAAAGGAAACTAAAGTCCTCATTCAAAACTGATGCATTCCTACAGAATCAAAAAACAAAGGCATTTCAGCAACAATTATGGGGGAGACTTTCAAAAGGCACAAAGGGTGATTAGGAGGCCAACTTCCATGGACTTCCACTTAACTGCACTTTGGGCTTCAGAAAGCCTCCCCCTTATAATGCTCGTATGAAATTAATTCATGGGGTCCATCCAGTTTAGAGTGACCAGATGTCCCAATTTTATAGGTCCAGTCCCAATATTCAGGGCTTTTTCTTATATAGGCGCCTATTACCTCCTCACCCCCATCCTGATTTTTCATACTTGCTATCCGGTCACCCTAGTCCAGTTACAAGTGGAAAGTGCATCAGAAAAACAACCACCACTACTAGTACCCTAGTGACAGTGTCAATAGAGAGGTAAAAAAGACTGAATAAGTACAGAAACTCTCACCCCTGGATTGAGGCCCAATAGGGGGCAGCATGGAGAATCTTACATTGCCAAAGCCCTAGATATACCTGAGTATTGATAGAGAGCGAACTTCTGTATTTAGGCCTTTCAGTCTGGCATCTCTCACCAGAACAGAGTTCTTTTAAAAAAAATTGCACCCCACATTTTTTTTTGTAGCTCTGCAAATTAGTTCTCTTGTGATTGCCAACTTTCTTCTACACTCACACACCGGTATAAACTGCAGCAGCAGTGCCAATACCTTCTACAGATAAGTGTCGGAACAATGAGTCAACTTGTTGGATTAAACTGTCTTCCCTGCATATTAAAAGGATCTCTTTTTATATTTTTCTTGTGGATTTTTGTTTTCTTTTCACCTTGATAAAAGTCGCTGAATGAGAAAAAGCTTAACTATCTTTTTTTTTTTTTTAAACAAACGTAGTAAAGGATGCTTACAATTTTCAAATGTATGAAAAGGGAGAATTTTCACTGCTGCTGTTCTAAAACTGTTCAGGACATTTGCTTTGATTTATTCTTGCCTATGTCCCCAGTGGTTGCTGGGAGCACGGAACTCATAAAGACATCACTTGTGGTAAGCAAACGGGAGAAGAATCCCAGATCCAGGAATGCATGGAATTTTAGATAGACTTTTGTCAAAGTCACAGGGTCTGATCTATACCCCAGCCTATAACCAAGCTCTTGGGAGTGACACCTTAGTGTGCTGGGCCCCAAGGACCCACACAGTTCTGCAGGGGCAAGCCCATGGCCTCCACAATTCCTGAACTGGACCTTCGGCACCAGCAATTCCTGTCTCTTTCCGAGGCTCCCTGAAGAGAATCCAGCCAAGCCAGACTCCTGCAGGAGGCTTGTACTGTGCCCCTTCAGGGCACAATGTTCTCATTGAGCATTTATAACGACACAGGCAGCTTTTTCAGAACAAGGCAACAATTTATTCGTCACCTGGCATACAGAATCTGGAAGTCACTAGTTGGCACAGAGAGGCAGAAGTTAAATCAGTGCCCTGATGAGCCAGCCAAGCTGTGATGGACTCCATCTCTGACTCTCCCTTGCCTCTTTGTCCACCCAGGTGAGAGCTCCCAAGTCCCTCCCAAGGGTATCCTTTCTCCCAATCACCTGACACCATTTCCCCTTTGTTCTCCAGCTCAGTGTACATGTCCTGCCTGCTGGGGTTTCCTGATGTTAGGTATGGATTGTTCAGTCACTGGGGCATCTCTCGGTCTTGCTGGACCCTATGTTGTTTTGGGTCAGTTTCAGCCTGTTCTTCAATGGCCCAGACAGTTAAGACACACAGCCCTAAGTCTCTTGCTCTGTCCTCAGAGCAGACTTAAATCCTTTCCCCGCCACACTGGGTAGCCATGCAAGGTGTAGGAGGAAACTGAGGCACGCATGGGAATCATAACAATATTGCAAAAAAACACAAACACACAAAACCCTCCCACTTTGTCATAACCTTAGAAAGGAGAATTTGGCTATGGAGCAACTGGAGCCCAAGGCTGCAGCTCTCCATAGCATCAACCTGTTTGTCAGACAAAGCTCCTTTGCTACAGATCTCCCTGGGAATAAGGTCTTCCATGTCTAGTGCAGAGAGATTCATTTAATCAAACAGGGACACTGTTTATGTTAACTTCATGGGAGCCCTCACTTCTCCACATGACATCCCAAAGCCAGGCCTGAATACCACAAGTACCCTGCAAAAGGCAGATTGAGGTGATAGGATACCAGCAGTTATAGGAAGCATCACTGTGCTCTGAAAATACATTTGAAAGAATCCAGCGCAAGGGGAAAGGAATTGAGAGGCCACATTCACATATGTAACAATTGTGACCTCTCAATTTTGCCCCTTCCACTGGATTCTTTAAATGTATACATATAATGTGTATATAACACACACACAATATATAACCCTGACTCTGCTCTACCCAGCCTAATGAAATGCATGATTAAAAACTAAGGCTCTTACATAGCTAAACTGTATAGTTACACAGATTAATATTGCCCTGTCAAAAATGTTCATGCTTTCCAACTGAACAACTCTCCTACAGCAATTAGGGTGACCAGATGTCCTGATTTTATAGGGATAGTCCTGATTTTGGGGTCTTTTTCCTATATAGGCTCCTATTACCCCCCACCCCCGTCCCGATTTTTCACATTTGCTGTCTGGTCACCCTAACAGCAATGAACTGGATTCACTCCAGCTGCCCGACCCGGCCTGTGGGCAAGTGGCACAAGCCACCCACAACCCTGTTCTCCCAGGGGTCCAGAGCAAGCCAGAAAATAAGTAGCATGGTTTTGGGGAGGGGGTTGAGCCAGGACATCCAGGGGAAGCATTATTTAGCACATATCCTAGATGGAGTTCAATTGCTTCCCTGAGAGACGATGGTAGTAGGACCATTGCCTGCCTTCCCCAGGAGTAAATCTGCCACACAATCAACTGCTCACGAGTGCAAGGGCACGTTTTATAAAGCCCACCTTAATTCTAGAAACAGCATGATTCTGGTCTGTTATACAGAGGTGCAATGGAATCATATCCCCTTCCAAACTGCTCAAAAGTTGGTCCCTAAATTACATTGTTAAAATCATATCATAAGAAAATAAAACAATCACTTCTTGCCCTCCAATGGCCATTCAGGGACCTACATAAACTGAGACTTGGCGTTACTAGCAGACAGTTGCACTCATCAAAAAAGCTGCCACCACCTCTAACGTGAACAGCTGTGCCAAGGAGCCAGCAGGCATGGAGACTTAACTATTTTCTCACCTTTAGCTCCACATTGGCCGTGGAGCTGCATTAGCTGCACAAACTTTTTAAAACAGCGTGGAAGACTTGTTTCCTAATATGGCAGACAATATAGCAGATGGATACACATGGTAGCTCAGCGTGCACATGTTCCCAACTCACTCCGTTTACACAGCTAGAAATGTTGAAGTTCACGCTGGGTAAATCTCACAATGCAGCTCTATACTGCATACACCCATGGAAATACTTCCATGGCAAACACTAAAGCACAGCTATTGACCAAATGTAGGTCTAGTTTCCAACCCATCTCTGATGAAATAATACAGGGATTCTTAAATTAGCATATTGGTTCATTGCCCTCTCACCCCACCCCCAAAAAAGGGAGGGCCCTGATTACATGCTTTTACCAGCTCCAAGAAAACAAGACCTTAGGGGCCATTTCCCCCCCCCAAAACCATAATCATTCAGAGTTTAGAGAGGGTGCAGTGAAGAGGCACGCTGCTCCAGTGAGAGCGCTCTCAGGCTCTGCGTCTAACTCAAGCACAAAGTCTCCTGGAGCTCTGACCTGGGAACAACTTTGTGGGCTGCTGTGGAGGGACAGGTAGTGTCACAGCCCCTCCCCACCCACTTTGGGGAAGCTAAATGTTGCTGTCTGCACTAGACTTGAGTCCTTGCGTTAGGAGAATACATGAACCAGATTGTGCCCTCTCCCCATCCTATTGTGCAGAGACATCCTTCTATATGGGATCATCTTCCCATGCAGGGAAATGGATGGCACTGCTGGTTCCCGGCCACCTAGAATTAAAAAAATATATATCTATATCTATATCTATCAAGAAACCCCTCTCCCACAACCAGTGCAGGACTCTCGAGTCTAATCTCGCTTTAAATGGGTTGTGTATATATTCTGTCACCTCCACCCTCTTCCTATAAAATCAGGGATTGTGAACAGATGAGTCACCCAGGCCTGAGCTCGACAGCTATGAGTCAGTGGGCTGGAAGCCCTCCAGGAAGAGCCACATCTGGATCCTACACAGATCTCAATTTAGTTTTAGCTCTGCTAGGTTTGAACCCAGTGACTGGATTACTCCACTGGACAGACAACATTTGTTCTCTTATTGTTCTAGCTACTATTGTTTGCCCCCTATCCCTGTACACCAGGCTAATTGGAATACACCTCATTCTTTTCATAAGGCTGCTCTTACGCTCTCAGCCTGAGAAGTCAGATTAATATTGCCTGCACTCTTCTCCAGCACGCCACCCCCGTCTCTAGTTACACTGCAGTCATAACTTTTTATTAAGAGTGATTTTACTGCTTGTGAAGTGTGCTGGATTGACAGCTCTGGAGACTGAGTCTTTATTAGCCTCAGAATAGGCAACAGCCATGCAAACTTCCCAACACCAACTCCAGCCAACATGACTCATCCCAGACACAGAGGGCAGTTCAGCCTCCATCCCACTCAGTTAGTGGTCTCTCTACTGATAGCAGGCAGCCAGGCAAAGCATTGCTCATTCAGACCAGTTTAAAAAAAAAAAAGACCTTCAGTGAGGAAGGGATAGGAGCAGCTATTCTCTTCCCAGCCATACTGCGTGAGCATGAAACCAGCAAGAAGTATTTGTTCTGGGATGAGAATTTGTTGGATGAAGTCTATATGTTGTTACATCTGCAGGGAAGGGACTTGCTTTTAAAGACACATGAGGATCCTCTATCTGCCAAGCACTGTCAGGTAACAGCTTTTAGCTAAACAATTGGATAAACAATTCAATGAGTTTTTAAAAAGTTAAGTTAAAACCTCTCACCCACAGCTTTGTGGCTCACTAGTCTGCTTTTAATGGCTCGTTTGTTGCCCTAGGCAGGAAGAACAAAAATGTTTTGTAGCTGCATAATTGGCGTCATTTATTGCCACTCAATTATTCTAATATCCTCTTGTAATAGGTAATAATTGGAGATATACCAATCTCCTAGAACTGGAAGGGACCTTGAAAGGTCATCAAATCCAGCCCCCTGCCTTCACTAGCAGGACCAATTTTTGCCCCAGATCCCTAAGTGGCCCCCTCAAGGATTGAACTCACAACCCTGGGTTTAGCAGGCCAATGCTCAAACCACTGAGCTATCCCTCCCCCTAAAAGGAGTATATATATGTGGATTTTAATACTATAGTAATGGTTGACAAGATGGATGTATTCGGTACTTATTGTCATGCTGGCTAGGACTGGTACTGTTTCCTTTGTCTCATCCCCACAAAACTACAGCCCGAAAAGGTGAATTTCAGCCCTTGCATGTAATACAGCATAGTGCTGGATGAAAGGCCCAGAGAAGTGCTTTGCAAACAGTGAGTAAGCCTCACATCATTCCTTTGCAGAAGGTACTAGAAGTATTATGCCCAGATCCTCAGACAAAAGATGTTGAACAGTGTAGGCAGGAAGCACTGTTTGATATTTGCTCCATCTGTAGAACTTCTGTGCTGTTGCTTGCTGTTTTGATGAGCGATATGACATTTTAAAAATCCTTTAAAAAAAAAAAAAAAGAGTGCTTATTTCTTTCCAAATTTAAGAATTAAATCTTTTCATTGTTATTTCAATACTGAAATAGCAAATCTGATTTATGGGCGCTATTGTTCATCTTGAGGTTTCTGTTGGCTTTAACTTTACTACCATCATGTATAACTAGAAATCCTCCATGGAACTTGAGTGTCCTATAATTCAGTTCCTTAGGTATTATAAAGTAGTAAAGATTCTGTTTTTAGAACAAAACTGCTGAAGAAGAGATTTAACCATTTATGTTGCTATGACTTAGCCTTTGTGTTGCAATTGTATTTTCTGTACTCATTTAAAAGTAAAAATACCAAGGTTAAAATTTTCAAAAATGGGCACCTAAAATTAGGCTCCTAAATCCTTAAGTGCTCTGCGCTCTTCAAAAGTGAGGCCACTTATCTAAATACCTTGAGCCAGGTGTCTGTGAAATGTTGCCTGAACAATATTGTTATGCACAATGATCAAAACAGTTGGTGTATAAAATAAAAATACACACACGTCACCCTCCAAATAAATTAACAGTCACTTGATATGGGGGGGTGGGGGAGGAGGATGTTGAGGGAAGAGACAAGAAAAGAGTAGCCGCCTAAGGCTGTGGCTACACTACAGAGCTTGCAGCGGCACTGCTGTAGTGCTGCTAGTGCAGATGCTCTAAGACGGGGTAGGCAACCTATGGCACGTGTGCCGAAGGTGGCACGCAAGCTGATTTTCAGTGGCACTCACACTACCTGGGTCCTGGCCACCGGTCCGGGGGGCTCTGCATTTTATTTTAAATTTTAAATGAAGCTTCTTAAACATTTTAAAAACCTTATTTACTTTACAAACAACAATAGTTTAGTCATATATTAGAGAGACATTCTAAAAACGTTAAAATGTATTACCAGCACACAAAACCTTAAATTAGAGTCAATAAATGAAGACTTGGCACACCGCTTCTGAAAGGTTGCCACCCCTGCTCTAAGACAACGGGGGAGAGCTCTCCTGTTGACTTAATTATTCCAGTCCCCGCAAGCAGCGGTAGCTTTGTTGGTGGGAGAAGCTTTCTTGCCGACACAGCGCTGTCCACATCGGCGCTTAGGTCAGCGTAACTTATGTCGCTCAGGGGGTGGCTTATTCACACCCCAAGCAACATAACCTATGCCCAAGTAAATGGTAGTGTGTCCACAGCCTAAGCTTAGGGGAAAAAAGGTGAAGCAATCCACAGGCATGACACCTCATGTTGGACATTAGCCCACAGCCTTCATCAGAGCTCAAGGATCAAATGGCCTAGGGATGATGATCTCATCAGCCATGGGTTTTATGATCTGCCCAGTGTAAACTGCTGCCCTCTCTATCAGGAAGATATCCATTATCTAGGTGCAGGGAGAAAACATTGACAGGACTTTGTGTTCAGCTGCTGAGATGGGGATTTCAATTTCACTATCATTCACTAAGGAGTGGGGCTGGCTTCTGGATCACACTATCACCTATATGTAATTAACTAAGCAGATGGACACACACCCCCCCACAAAAAAAACCCACAATCAAGAACCCTTTTAAACTTCTCAGTAAATAAGTAGCTTATGGTTTCCCTTGCGCACCACACAAAGGTTCACCTTGCTTGTGATCCAAGACAGATGCCCCATCCTCCCAGCCAGCACTAACACTGACTTCCATCATCTTCACACGGAGCCCACTGTTTTGGTGGATACCGGGATAGGTGGCCAGTGACCCGGACGTTGCGGGAGGCTAGCCCCCGGCCCCTCCCCTTGTGCCCGAGGCCCTGCTTCTCCTCCCTTCCCCCACAGGAGCCCAGAGCACCCCCACCATGGACCCCAGCCCCAGTACGCCAGGCAAGCAGCATGGCCCAAGCGCTGAGTGACCCCAGTCCCCGCAGCAGGCCGGCCAGCCCCAGACATCCTGGGCCAGGGCAGAGCACTGAACTGCAGGAAGAGGTCTGGGGGTGGATGGGGCCACACCAGGCTGTTTGGGGAGACACAAGCTCCCCCACCCTATGATGCCGTCCCTCACTACCAACTGCCCACCATCACCAACCCCAAACCACTGGATAAGTGTTCTGAGCTTGCAACTTTGTTCAAAGTCGTGTGTCCAAACTAGAGCTATTCCAAGAATTTTTAGGAATAGTGGAGTGGTTGTACTACTCTACTGCAATACCTGGAACAATGCTTTAACTCAGAACTGAGTATATAACTCTCTCCCCTCATTGTGGGCAGGAAGTCATAAGCACTGCAACTTATATCAATTCATCTGGTCCTCCTACTTCCGTCCCACCATAAGGTGCCCTGTGTTTGGAAATGACCCAAAAGCCTTGGGTTCCCAGAAACAGTGCTGAGCACTATGGAATAGGTACTTCAAGAATCCCAGAATGCACTGGTACAGCCAAGGCTGCACAGCATGTTATACCCTAGTACATGAAAGAGGTTCTCTCCTAAAAGATGTGATAGACAAACAATCCAATACACTCATTTCATGAAATCGACATCCCTACAATGCTTTCTCCTTTAGAAAAGGCACACTATGTCTTAATCCACCCAGGGAAGAAACCATTAATTGAAATAGGTGTTTACTTGACCCTAGACAAAACTCTTTGTGAATTTTTACCAAATTTACAAAACTAAAAAAGGAAACATCCTTATGGTCACAGAGACCCAAACGAGGGAATGGGGAATAAGACCAGACAAATAAATGTCTAATGAAAAGCAAGGTAGGTGAGGTAATTTATTTTATGCGACCAACTTGTGTAGGTGAGAAAGAGAAGCTTTTGAACCACACAGAGCTCTTCTTCAGGTCTGGAAAAGATACTCCTGAGCATCACAGCTAAATGCGAGATGGAACAGATTGTTTAGCATAAGTAGTTAGCACATATTCTAAGGGACCATTTAAGGTATAGTGGCCCACTAACACCTCTGCAGTCATAAGACAAAAGGGGAGTTAGTGGATTACAGACTATTCTAATAAACCATAAATCCAGTGTCTGTTCAAGCCACAATTTTTAGTATCTAGCAGAGTCATAAATTTAAGCTCCCAAAGCTCATCTTTTGAAAGCGTTGTTCAGGTTTCCTTTGAGGATGAGGACACAAGTCAGACAGAGCGATCACTTTGTGAAAAGTGTTCACTCACAGGTGATAGGTTGTTGGTGTCTTATTTTCTTGTGAGAGAGTGTTGATTAAAGCATAGCTATTGTCTGGTTTCACCCATGTAGTTGTTATTGGGGCATTTAGTGCACTGGATGAAGTATATACCACATGTTGTGATAGGCATGTGTAGGATCCATGGATCTTGACATGTGTGTTTTATGGATCACTGTAGCAGTGGAGATATGTCCACAGGTTTTGCACCTGTTGTTCTGGCAGGATCTGGTGCCACTTTGAGTTGATGTGTCTTGGTCTGAGGGGGAGTTTGCTTCTGGTGTTGAGTTTGAGGGGGTTGTTTGAAGGCCAGAAGTGGGGGTTCAGGTAAGATCTCTTTCAGGATGGGGTCCCCATTGAGTATAGGCTGTAGTAGTGTGATAACACCCTGTATTGGGCTCCAGTGTGGGGAGGTAGGTGACAACTACAGGTGTGTGGTCGGAGGGAGTTTTATTTCTGTATTGAAGCAGGTCCTCAAGGTATCCGGGTGGCCTGTTCCATGATGCGATCTACTTCTCTAGTAGTGAGTCCTTGTTTGGTGAAGGCACTTTTAAGTGTGTTAAGGTGTATATCCTGGATTTTCTCCTCAGAGCGTTTTTTGTAGTATCTGAGTGCCTGGCTGTAGAGAACAGATTTCTTGGTGTGTTTGGGGAGGTTACTGGATCTATGAAGATAGGTGTGGTGATCAGTCAGTTTTTTATATATGGTTGTCTGTAGAGTTCCATCGTTAAGGCTGATCGTGGTTTCTAGGAAGTTGATGCAAGTGTGGGAGTGTTCCAGAGACAGTTTAATGGATGTGTGATGGGTGATGAAGTTGTGGTGGAAATCTATGAGGGTGTTTAAGCTGTCTGTCAAGAGGAAAATATCATCCATGTACATCATTGGTTTCATGGCGCATTTGTCCAGAAATTCTTCAAGGTGGCTCATGAAGAGGTTGACACATTGGGGAGCCATCCCAGTAGCCCTGGCTCTTCCCATGGTTTGGGAAAGTGTTTGTTGTTGAATGTAAAACTGTAATGGGTGACGATGAAATGGATGAGTTTGGTCATGTGTTTGGGGTGGATATCCGAGGGTTTTCCATTGTAAATATTTGAGGCAGGCAGCTATGCCATTATTGTGAGGGATGTTGGTGTATAGGGAAATGACATCCATGGCAGTGAAGATGGTGTTCTGAGGGACCTTGTCAATAAAAGATATCACCTCGCCCACCTTGTCTCTCTAATATCCTGGGACCGATGGCTACAACCACTGGTGCCGGCTTCCTCTTGCTTTGGGAGTGCTCAACCCCCACTCTACCCCAGCCCCCACTCCACTCTTTCCCCTGCTGCTGTTCTGCCTCTTCTCACCCAGTTCCACCCCCGCCCCCCCCCCCAAGCACACGCCATTCCGGCTCCTCCCCTCCCCCCAATCGCCTCCTGCATGCCGTGAAACAGCTGATCTATGGTGGGCGGGAGGGGAAGGAACTAGCTGCCAGTGGGTGCACAGAGTTGGCACCTATGGCTACAACTACACTGCATATAAGGAAAAGCATGTGTACTGTTTGCCTAAGTTTTGTTTTCAGGGTTCTCCCCCCCACCCCCCATTTTTAGAGCCTACATCCCAATTCCAAAGGTGGGAACCTTTGCATTACAGGACAGAGCAACCACAGGTGAGAGAGACTTCTGACCAAAAAGCTTCAAAGTTAGATCTTCCCTATGAAACTGTGCCACCAGCACATCTCCTTAGATAATTTAGGGAGTGATATGACCGTTTGCTCTCTCTCTGCATTTCCCCTGTTTATCCTTGCCCAGCACTGTAACAACAATTACAAGGGGAAATTCACCCCTGCACTGTGGCCACTTTGTATCACTGGTGCTTTGAAAAAATATGTGGGAGCAGAGTTGGCACCATGAGAAAAAAAGAGACTAGAAGGCAAAGCAGTGCAAGCAACAGTCATGGAGAAAAACACCACCACTTGGAGGTGTGGGGGGCGGGGGGAAGATGAGCAGCATACAAATAGTATGAAAGCATCTCTTCCATCCCCAAATAGATGTTTTTGCCAAGTAAGTGTCAGTGCAATATATCTTGTTATTAATACCACTTATTATGGAGTCAATCTGTAGCAACTGCATGATTAAAGCTGCAAGAACTTTTCATTCTAGCCCATCTAACTTAAATCACACTCTTTTTCTAGCCACAACGGGGAGTGGGGGGAAAGAAGAGACACTGAGGCCCAGGGATTTAGATTCCTGCTTCCCTAAACCAACGGAAGTCAACACATGTCACAGTGAGGGGTCACATGGAAGATTCTGAAGAGCATATTCTAATTTGCCCTATTATGACTGATCAAAAACAAGCACACTCCCATACATGCAGCTAGAGTTCTCTTTGTGAGGTCAGAGAAGGGGACTGGGGAGGGGAGGGGGAAGGAAGAAAAGGAAAAGCTTCCTCCCCCACCCCTCCACTCCTCCCCCCAAGCCACAGCTTCCCCTCCTCCATTCTTCCACAATTGCAACATCACACATGCTAGAGTGAAGCATACATGGAGGACTACTGCTCCCATGTGTTTTCAACATTTTTTTAAATATTAAAAACAGCTGGTTTTAAACTCTGTCAGGCTTTGGCTAAGGAAGAATTTGGGGAGGGAGGTGTTGAGAGAGAGAGAAACACTGGCAGAATCCCGTAATGGTATTTGATATTGGAGGAAGATAAGAGGAATATGAAAAAAGTGACAGTTGACAAGAAGAAAAACTGATGCCCCCTCCACCTCCCAACTCCCTTCTGCAACAAACCACATTAAGTATATTCATTTCCTCCAGCTCACTGTAGCCCAGCCCCTGCTATTAGTCAGGCCCCTCAAGCCATCCCCACACAAAACTGGATCAAGATTGCCTCTAAGTAACAAGAGAGGCTTCCCATGTGACCAGCAGAGTGTTCTGGAGACTCCTGTACACCTCAGAGCTGGGAAACTAGCTGATTCTGCTTCTCATTCCAATTCACCAGCTTTTTTTTTGATGTCCTTATCAGAAATCCCACACAGGGAACACAGTTCAAGAATCAAGGTTTGAGGCCAAAGGTTGCTCATGTGTACACATAACAACCCATATACTTCCCTCTGAATAGAGTAACTGGCAAATAAACCTGACAGCTCAAGTCAACAGCATGAGCAGGCAAATCCTCCAGGAACAATCCATTAGAAAGGGTCTGCCTTTTTTGTTTTGTTTTATTTTTTAAGGACCAGACTATGCGCCTGTCTGGTGGGGCTCTGTGCTATCATAGAGGCCACGTGGGTTTCACTCCAAGTCTCTCACTGCCCAGCCTGGCATTAAGGGCTGAAAATGCTGTGGAGTGTGGGGTGCTCCTAGGGCCCCCCCAGGTAGGGTGACCAGACAGCAAGTGTGAAAAATCGAGACGGGAGTGGGGGGTAATAGGACCCTATAAAAGATAAAGACCCCAAAATAGGCCTATTCCTATAAAATCGGGACATCTGGTCACCCTATCCACCGGGAAGGCAAGAGCTTAGATGTCACTAAGGAGTGTTCACGATCTGCTGTTGAAAGAGCAGTGCTCCACAGGAACTCCTCTGTCATGTTGTGTTTGACTGGTGGCTCTGACTCAATAAATAGCTCAAAAGGGGCCAGAGAGGGGAAAGTATGGTGGGAGATCCTGAAGTCTATGTCTGAGGATCAGAGGGTACCAAGGAAGGGATCAAAAAGCTATACACACACGCTAGTCCCTATCCCATATTTGATATTCTTTCATTTCCTTATGAGGAACATAGGAAAAGCTGCAGCTAGGCAGAAGCTCAAATACACACACATGACCGAGACCCCCACCAGGGGGCCATTGTGTATTCAGTTTCTAAATTAAGTACACACTATGTGTGGAGCATAGATTTTGGCAGTGATGGGAGATTCCCCGAAAGGCTGAGAGAAATCATGAGAGACTTTCATACCAAGGGACAACTTTCAAATAAAGAACCCATTTATCAGTCACATATTTCATAGTTTCTCTTACCAGGCTTGCTAACCACCAAACCAGCATGTGTCTCGGCTTCCCTCTCCCCACCCCCACAGTACATCAAACCCCTAAAAGTGAAGTCATCATGTTGAGTTCGCAGAATCAGAAAGATTTCCATCACCGAGATCATAATAAAAAGATAAGTTACTTCAATGGTGTATTACATACAAGCGGGAGAACTCTTACAAAACCACACACACAAGATTAGCTAAGGAATTTTTTTAAAAAATCTGATTTTGCTTTAGTGAGAAAGCTCCCCTTATTTTTATAAATGAGGGTGGAATTGTCAAAACAAGCCACATTATTCAATAGGAATGAGAGGAGGCATAGAGCACAGGTAAGGGAGTTTCAGCCCCCAGAAGGCAGAGTTCGTCTGCAGTGCTGAGAAAGCACAATTTCACCCCAGCTGACACATACACCAAAGTCCTACACACACACACACACACACACACACCTTAAGCTTTGTTATTAAATTAATCATATCTACTGAAGTGAGTGGGGGGGGTCTTGAGATGTCACTACTAACTCAGCAAATCTTTTTGGTCAACAGAGAAAGGGAAGGAAGAAGTTGCAGACACCGCATAAGCACATGCACATATAATCACTCACATTACCCTGGGCAATGAAAACCCAGACTCAGGAAGCCACAGTTAAAGGCTGCTCATGCTCTGACTGAGTGCCTGGGGAGGGAGCGAGAGAAAGAAATAAAAGAGAAAAAGAGGAGATGTAAGGTGGGGGAGGAGATAATTATTTGTCACTATGAAACATGATAACAACAGCAGTTGTATTTTAAGAGATCTTGCAATGATACAAATTCTATTTTTACCTTATTCTCTGCATTATAGTCTACACTTCCATGAATGCTGAGCACCCGCAGATCAGATTCAACTATGGGTGCTCAGCCTCTCTGAACGATCTAGCCATAGTTCTAACAGGTTTTCTCCTCTCTAGTCAGATCTTTGCCACTGAAAGCCTCACGCCATGTCTGCTTCTGGGTCCATGCCATGATGCCACAACAGACATGTCTTCATCATCAGAAGCCAGCCATTAGCTGGGACTTGTGCAATCAACCTGCCAGACTTTAAAAAAAGAAAACCGTTGTTTCCATTAGCTCAGTGGGAAAGGCTCTGAATAACTGTAAGAGAAGTAATATGGTAGTGATTAGGGTCCTAGCCTGGGACTCAGGAGAGCTGGGTACAAATCTACGCTCCACCACAGACTTCCTGTGTGACCCTGGGCAAGCATTGCGTCTCTCTCTGCCTCAGTTCCCCATCTCACAGGGGTGTTTCAAGGAGAAATACACTGAAGATTGTGACACGTATCAGAGGGCTAGCAGTGTTATTGTTGCTTTTACAGATCCAGACTGAGTCCTGTTAGTCTTTAAGGTGACACAGGACTCATTGCTGCTTTCTGAAGATTGTGAGGTGCTCAGAGACTACAGTGCTCATATAACTCCTGTGACTGAAGATGGCAACTAGAGTTAGATTCTTCATCTTGGCCTCGTGTTCCCTAGCACCAGGGCTGGGAGTTCTGTGAAAGCAGAGCACTTAGGCATCAAGGTGGAGAAAGGGACTGAACAGGAACATCAAACTCAAGGAAATTAAGAGACAACATGGACTAGCTCTAATAAATCCGAGATAATTTCCCATGAAGTCTTTCCTGGCTGAAAGAATGGCAACTGAAACGGAGATGCTAAATAACAAAAAGAATGATTTTCCAGCACCACTTTGGTTACCAAGAACCACTGAAAACCAGCGACAATAGGTAATTGTACAAATCCCTGAATGGATCATCATCAAACTGGTGTAGCACCCAGCACCATTATCTTCAACAATCATTTTCCCAGGAGATCAGATTCACATCTGACGAAGGAGACCAAACAAATCTGTCCAGACAGGTGGACAAGTGCCTGCTGGGGTGGGAGAAGGGAGTGTTTTTTGGAACTGAAAGGTTCAGGGTTGAATGAGACTGGAGCAGCTAGCTAGCACTGATGTAATCCTGTTTCAGACAAAACATTAGGACATACTAGGTACCTTTTAGTTCGCAGCAGCAGAGTCTACACGAGCAGTTAGAGCGCTCTGCAATTCACATCCCCACAGAGCAGTAATGCAACAAGCCTTACGTGGGTTTGGCTCTAGGTAAAGGCTACGGCATGTTGCCAGCATAGTACAGGGGAAACTTGCAGCGCCACTGCGCATGCTGTCTCTCTCTCCAATCACTTTATAATTACTATAGATCTTTTTATATATATACATATACACACACACACACACACACACACACACACACACACACACTATCACTGTAACTGTTCTGCAGCTTGCGGGCATCTGCTACAGACCATCTGGACTGGAAGAGAAACGAAACATTACAGGACTCCTGAAATACTTGAAATTTACCAGTGACTTCACCCAGAACACTGTTATGTAAGGTATACAGGCAAATGTAAATGAAAGAACCTTCTCGATACAAGAGAAAAACTAACATCCAGAAAGCAAGGAATCCAAGCAGAGAAGTGATCCTGAAACTGCTAATTACTGACATGGATGGAACTGCCTGAAAATAGAGACGTTGGTAGCAGTGACCACAAACCACTGAAATTCAGAACAGTAAGAAATACGTTCACAGAAGGCAGCAGTATAGAATATTAGAAAATTATAGCTTAAGTTTGGGATTTTTCAAAGGAACTGAAGAGAGTTAGTTGCCCAACCCCCACTGAATTATAACAGCAGTTGGTCATCTTTGAAAATCCCATCATCACTCTGCTTTTTCCATCAAATCAGTTAACAAAACAGAAAGCAATGCCTGCAAGTGATTCCTATGTTTAGTTTGTAAAGCACTTCAGGATCCTTCTGGCTGAAAGGACTCCTGGATATCTGAACATTATCATTACTTTGGTGGTTTCACAGGCAGCCTTTAGAAGAGAATGTGGATTTTGTAAACCAAAGATCAAACTGACTTTTCCTTCTCTGTGTATTGTGGATTCAGGATATTCTCCGACTCCTAAGGGTATGGCTACACTTGCAGCTGTACAGCGCTCCCGTGGCAGCGCTTTGAAGTGCGAGTGTGGTCGCGGCGCCAGCGCTGGGAGAGAGCTCTCCCAGCGCTGCAGGTACTCCACCTCCCCGTGGGGATTAGCTTACAGCACTGGGAGCCGCGCTCCCAGCGCTGGGGCAGTATTTACACTGGCGCTTTGCAGCGCTGTAACTTGCTGCGCTCGGGGGGGGGGGGTGTTTTTTCCACACCCCTGAGTAAGAAAGTTGCAGCGCTGTAAAGCGCCAGTGTAGCCAAGGCTAATGTCTGATTTTCACAAATGCTGAGCACCCACAACTCTCTTTGATTTATACTGAAGTTAGAGGTGGCTCAGCATCCCTGAAAAACAGGCCTTTAGTAAGAGTAGGATGATTGGACTTAGTCTGGACCAGTCCCATAAGAATGGCCATATTGTGTCAGACCAATGGTCTGGTCTATCTAGCCCAGTATCCTGACTTCCAACAGTGGATGGTGCCAAATGCTTCAGAGGGAATGAACAGAACAAGGCAGTTATTGGTTGATCCCATTCCCTGTTCTCCAGTCCCCACTTCTGGCAGTCAGAGAGGTTTAGGGACATCCAGAGGAGGGGGTTGCTTCCCTGACCATCTTGGCTAAGAGCCATTGACAGAACTGCCCTCCATGAACTTATCTAGTTCTCCTTTAAGCCCATTCACTCGTTTGACCTTCACAACATCCCCTGGCAATGAGTTCCACAGGTTGATTGTGCTTTGTGAGAAGATGTATTTCCTGATGTAGAACGCAGCCGGTCTTGGATTTCCAGGACCCAGTCCTACCTGCTCACTGGTATTCCTCAATCTGGAACACCAGTGGCTGAGATCCAAAGGAAAGGAGTGGAGAGTGATGAAGAACAGTATTTCCCCTTATGGAAACATTAGCAGAGGGTTACTCTACACCAACCACCACATTTAAGTGTCCCAGTTTGTGTGGCAAAAATTATCTAGTAGATCAACACATGTTACATAAGAGCGACCCAATTTATGGAAGGATCCCAAAACAAAAATAATACACAAAAAATCTTGTTACACAAGCCTCCTCCAATCTAAGCTTTACAGCGACATGCAATGTGGCTTTGAAATGTCTACTAACAGATGGAGAGAATAGGATTTAAACAGCCCATCCAACTACTCAACATAACCACCCTCTACAGCCTTTTACTAGCTGCAAGGGTGGGAGTAGAATAGAGGTGGGAGACCCCTTCCTAAACTGTTTCCATATCTGGTTCATGTAGCTAAAGTTACATCTGTATCTCACTATTTACTCCCTTTGGAAGGGGTACGTAAGCCAATCAGAAGAAGAGGTCAGAATGGAACTTGGAATATTAATTCAAACGGGAAGTCCCCTCCCTATAAACTGCAATTCAAATTAGATTCCCTTTTAAAAATAAAAAGATGAAAGAAAAATGAGGGTAGCCTAGTATGGTTTTAAAATTTTAGTGCTCCAAACTTGATCATTTTTTAAGCAAGTCTGCAAATAAACACTTTTGAAAAAAAATTAAGGAAGGGAGATGAGTATTAGAAAGATGGCACTTATACATGGGCAGGATCCTACATTTGACATTAACAAAAAGCTCTCACTGGGGACGGTGCATGGAACTGTAGCTGTGGGAACAAAGCCCAAAGGTAGTTTTCATACTGTCCCCTCAATAGCGCTATTGTAGACAAGATGTCCTATTATTAGTCAGCACTGACATCATATACCATAATGGCTACAATGGAAGGAATAAATAAGCAAATTGACTATAGACCATAGGCATTTCAGACCTCTGTCTGTCCCATGAGGAATGCCACATAGAAATAATTGCTATGCAGACTTAAAGGGTCTGTTTATGCACTTTGAAGTTAATCTCTTTGCTAAATAAAAACAGACTGTTAAAAAGAAATGCATAGAGGCTCCCAGGTAGCACTCAGGACAGCTATAGCACGGAAGGTGGCAGAGAGACCCAAAATGAGGGATACACCAAAAACATTAGCACAAAGAGAGATAACGGAGACATGTCAGTCTATTCTCCCTTCACTCAGTCTTTAGTGCTCATGAAAGTAGCTGGATTCCCAACCCTGGAGACTGAAGCTATCAATGTGATCAAAGAGAAGAGGCAGAAACAAGGCAAGCTTCCTCTATGGATGTATCCGAGTTCTCCTTGTAGGGATAATCTGTAGGAGCAGAAAGGTACTTCAGGTTCCTTGCCCAGTTACTCTCTGCTGAGAATGTCCAAAGTGGTGCCAATTATGATGGTGGTCTTACTCATATGGATGCATATTCACTGAGAGCAGGGCAGACATACCCAAGCTCATTTTTCACAAGTTACCACCAAACACCAGATAGATAACTGAAAACCGAGTAAGCAAACATCAACTTTAAATTATGGCTAACTCATGGCCACTTAGCATGGGGTACTTACATGTTTAAACTAGTGTAAATGGTGGAGACTGTAACTTGAAGTCTTTGAATCATGATCTGAGGACTTCAGTAACTCAGCCAGAGGTTAGGGGTCTATTACAGGACTGGGTGGGTGAGGTTCTGTGGCCTGCAATGTGCAGGAGGTCAGATTACATGATCATGATGATTCCTTCTGACCTTAAAGTCTATGAGTCTCTGGTTCTTCTTCCAGTGATGGTCCCTATTGTATTCCATGAAGGGGGTTACACTTGTGCATCATGCATCAGGAACTAGAGAATTTAAAAGCTGTAGCTTCCACTGGTCCACACACCTGTCCTGAACTCGCCCATGGTTTTATGCAAGGTGATAAATGGCAGGGCGGACCAACTGCATCTCCAATTCCTTCTCACTGCCACATGGTCCGTGTCAGAACGATTGATGTTCACTTGCTTGTGACACACTTTTTCTAACAACCTTGTATATAGTTTTTACAGATTTTTGCTGCTTTTAGATAATTTCCAGTAGTTTGAGAGTAGAATAGTTAGTTTGGGAGCCTGTTTTTGTCTCTGCCCCCACCCCCGTCCCCATGCACAGGTACTGAACTACGCTGAAGACCCCCTGCTTTAAAATCTGTGCCTCCTGCCCACATTCCATCTCGGTCAGTGATGAACACCAATGCCATCTCTACTGCTTGGGGCAGAGCTACGACACATCCAGGTGCACCATCTCCCAGTCCTTCCTGGGAGAAGGTCAGGCTCTTGGCCTCAAGATATCTCATGGAAGTTGCCAAGAGGCCTCATTCGGATCCAGGCCAGGGGCCCCCCGTGCATTGGCCTGAAATGAAAAAGTGTGCCCCTACAGCTACAGAGTCCGAATCTGCCACTGACGGTACCCCCACTATGGACACCATGCCAGGGCCTAGTCGGGAGGCCAGGAAGCATGACCGTGAGACTTCTTCCAAGACTCCTTCCACTACCTCCAGTCATAGTGAGAGAGCTCATGCCAAGCCTCATAAGCATGAGAAGAGTCCCTACAAGAGGACGGATCCGCCAGTACCAGGGATAGAACCAACACCATCGGCACCCCATAAGAGAAGCATCCTTTGCCACTGGTTTCGTATGCCCTGGGGTCCTCACAATATCCATCATGCAGGCCACATTGGGGTCCTTGGCCACAATACCCACTGTCAGAACCTGCACATTCAGCAAGGGAGACTTCTCCCATTTCACTGTCCCACGCACCTTCCAGCAGATGCTCAGAAGCAGTGATAGAGAAAGAACCACTCAGCCCAGTTCTGATGGGACCAACTGAGCAGGAGACATTTCTACCTTCTTCTCCAGATGCGGCACTTGGTTTGGCATCCCCTTTCAACCCCTGATGGCATCACATCCCGCTGGAGGAGGTACAAGATACCCAACATCAGGTCCTGGACATCCTGCATTCATCAGCACCAGGTAGAGTAACACTACCCATCAACAACGCTATATTCCAGCTGTCCAGGAGAGTTTGGCACATGTTCCCAAGGAGTCTGAAAGACAGTATTATGTGCCTGCTAAGGGGTCTAAATTTCTGTTCTCACACTCCCCTCCCAACTATCTTGTGGGATAAGCACTGACTGAGCGTTCCATGCAGCAGCATCCATGCGCCTCTCTATTAGATAACAGATGTAACTGATCACCTGCATGCACTGAACTTGAAACTTCAGGGTAGAAAACAGGTGATAACACAGATGTATGACAGTGTTACGTCATTCCAAGTCAAGTTCACTTTGTGGGGGAAAACAGCTGACTGCTGGCAGTTTGGTCCATTTCTCGACTCTGAATTCCTTAGGAAAAGTTGAACCCAAATCCTTGAGAGAATAGGCAGAGATCATTTCTAACTTACACAAACAGTTTGATGTGCGGTTTAAAGATTTCAAGGCACTTGAACCACATTTTCAACTTTTTTTCAACACCATTTGCTGTGGCAATTGACAACGTTGCAGAGGAAATGCAGATGGAGTTAGTGGAGCTTCAGTGTGACACCATTTTGAAGCAGAAGTATACAGATGTTGGAATTCCAGAACTCTACAGGTTTCTTTCATAAGAAAGATTTCCCATGTTATTCTCTGCTTCCGCAAGGATAATGGCAATATTTGGAAGTACATATATATGTGAACAGTTTTTCTCTTCCATGAAGATTAACAAATCTGTGTTAAGGTGAAGGCTCACTGATGATGAACATTTGAAAGAACACTGGAGATTGGTTTGATATCGTGAGACGAAACCAAATATTGATGCTCTGGTTGATGCAAAACTCTGCCAGCTAAATGGCCAAAAATGAAATGACTGTCAAAATTAGTACTGACTTTTCACATTACAGTTAAAGAAGTTAATAAAAAAGTTAATAAATTGACTTTTAATAGCATACTATATTTTAATACTATGCTACTATATTACTCTTCATTTTTTTCTGCCTACCTCCAAGCGCTTCCCCCCACCAAACAGCTGTTGGTGGCGCTTAGCACTTTCCAGGAGGGAGGGGAGAGGAGCAGGGAGCTGCACGCTCAGGGGAGGAGGTGGAGAAGAGATGGGGCAGGGGCGAGGCCTCATGGAAGGGGTTGAGTGGGGGCAGGGCTAGGGGTTGTGTGTGTGGGGGGGGGGGGGTTTGTCAGTGATGCAGCCCTCAGGCCAATGCACTAGTCCTCATGTGGCCCTCGTGGTCATTTGAGTTTGAGACCCCTGCATAAGCCCCTCAGTGGAATACCACATATCTGGAAGAACCTCCAATTACAGGTAAGTAACCTCCTGAATCTAATTATATGTATTTTTACCACAGCCAAAGCATGCATCAAGAATGGTGTCTTATGGCTGTTGAATTTTTTAGATATACAAACTGAGCAAATACAGCATTTATTATCCCAAAGACACCACTAGAAGGAGCTGTTTTCTGCAGGTAAGGAGCCTGAAGCCTGGTGAAAAGAAACCTGTCAGATATGCAAACAGGCTGACTTTAAAGAAACTTCGTCTGCAACATGTATTCTCTGCAGTTTTTCCGAGACCTTTGAGAAAAGGGAAAAAAAAAAGGTCTATGGTATTTCCCATGATTCACTGCAATAAAGCTACAGCCCTATCCCAGTACCGTACCAGCCCCATCCATACCACTGTCACCATTTAAGACTCACCCTGCAGTGATATGTGCATTAACAATGCACAGATTTATAACAGCCCCTTGGCAGGATTAAACCAAAATCTGTTTCTCTGACAGTTTTTAGTTTAACATTATGCTCACACATTTTATTTTAATAGGGTCTCAAGAGCTGGGCTGCTGGCTTCAACTCAGCTCTTCTCCTCTCTCCCCATCCCCAAGGAAATACTGAAGAATTTATTTTAAAAAACATCCCTCCCACATAAATAAAGAATAGACTCTGCACACAGATCATATGGCGAAAGAGAGCTAGGTCAAGTGATGGGCCCAACAAGCTCCCATTTAAGGTGAGGTGTGGTTAACTTCCTTTTCATGAACAATTTCTGAAACTCAATTTCATTAAATTCAGCCTTTCCAAGGTAAACAAACTAGGTGACCAAAAAGTGAGACATTTCTATATGCTGTAACCAGAACAAACAGAAAAAAGTTACTGGGAACTAAGAACAGGGGTGTTTACTTACACCAGGTTTGTATGAGATAAAGAAGAATTTGGGTCAGTAACAAGAGACAGTGGAGACTAAAGATTAGAAATCTGGAAAGTAACTTCTCTTCCTCATGGCAAAAGAAAAGCAATGCAAGCATTGGACCCAAAGCCCTGGAATGCCTGCCTGCCTCCACCTTCCCCTCCCTGGTTCCCTGATTGCTGAGACGCCCAGACAGAATGCATTCCATGGGGCGGGAGAGCTGGCAGGGTTCCAGGTGGCGTTCAAAACACCACTCTGTATTCTCCAGCAAAAAGGAATGTCTGGGACTGAATGCACACATCCTCCTATGATTGCACACTTTTGCTTCCACTGTCTCAGCCCGTGTCTATTTATTTTTTAATTGTAAAGTACATGCTGGGGGTGGGGTACAGCTATGAGAGCAGGCTATTGTAATGAAGCACTCCCAGACCACTGGGACTATTATTAGTCTCGTGTTCAAGTCCAACTTGGAGATTGTGGGCTGTGAAGGACACCTTCAAGACGGGAGGACACAAAAATCTGAGTTATCTTACCATCTGCTTTATATAAAAAACATCTTTTGGAAAAGTCCATGCAACTTACAGAATTTTTTTTTTTAATACATTAAAAGTTTCAACACTTTTTTTTCCCAAAGAGACTAGGAACTTAGTGCTCATAAGTAACTCAATAAACCAGTGTGAGCAAGACTGAAGGAATCAAACAGCTTTCAATTTTAAAGTTTCAAGAAGTTATAACAAACAATGAGAGTCTGCCAAATTATAAAAAATACTTTGGCAACATCTCCTTTAGGGCTCAAGAAGCCAAAGGCTGCCTGATTGCAATGGGTGAGAGTATGTCTTGGTGGCTAATGCACCCAGGGTAAGGTCGCATGTGGGATTCTTAAAACTGAATTGGATTGAGTTTCGTAATTAATAAAAATGCAACCTAAACAAAACCAAAAGCCCTCAAATCAGGGTTATAAACGTACAGTTTCTCGCCCTAAAACTAATCCTCTAGTCACACCATTAGCCAGCCCTTAATTGTTTCAAGAGAGAGTTTAGTCGCTGGCTTGCACAGTCCTGCAGACAAAACCCAGCAATCTTTGGCCTTTGGTCTTCCCTGGCAATTTTGCCAACAAAATCCTCGATGGTGCTATAATTAGCATAGCTAGAGCACTGATAGGAAATTTGGGGTAAAATTCCCTAATATCAATATAGTCTTTGTTATAGTTCTCACTTGCTTTTCCCCTCATGGATAGCCTTTGCACTACGTGTCTGGCCTTTATAGTCAAATCAGGACATATTCTGTTTAAGGAACCAACAATGTATCCTACGTGGTTCCATCAATTCCTCACAGCTGTTCTGCAGCCTTGTGGGGGGTTGTTTTGGTTTGATTTTTTTTTAAAGTGATTTAAAAACCAATTCTAACTTTGCAGGGGAAATTGAAGCTTCATTTCCTCCAATAGCCCTCTCCAGATCTCCTTTTTCTTTTAAATAAAAATGAAACTGGATTGTTTCTGAATGGCCTCCTCCCCAGAGAACGGCTCTAGCACAGACCGGCAGTATGAGCTTCCTTCTGCACCCAGCTTTCTAACCAGAAGAGGTTATCTTCATCTAGGAAGGGGCAGGTCAGTCCATTTAATTTTTGCCTTCCACCAAGACCGCCAACTCAGGGATCCACTCGTTACAACATTATTTGTAACGTGAACATTTAAGTCACAGAACAGGTGCCATAAATTAGCAGATGGGGAGGAATCTCATAGCAGCTGCCCATCCAGTAGCAATTAGTTCAGTTCTGTATCCACAGCAGTGACTGCAGTTATAAGAAACACATTGTGAATAATCCTTTTTCCTTTGTTTGTTCTATAAATGGTGCTGAACTTCCCGTTACAGCAATACTTAATTCATCCCGGCCATGCACAGTACTATGGGCCTCCATTAAGTTTCATTTGTGTTGGTTTTTCCACAGCCACTAAAAACAAAAGCTATAAGACACATACTGCAGCAGAAGCTCCATTGTAACACAACTAGGACCTTTGTGTCTTCAATAATTAATCCACACAAACATACCCATGAGGCAT
This sequence comes from Mauremys mutica, assembly GCF_020497125.1. Lineage (NCBI taxonomy): Eukaryota > Metazoa > Chordata > Testudines > Geoemydidae > Mauremys > Mauremys mutica. The sequence continues at coordinate 105,485,286 of NC_059072.1, read as the reverse complement.
GTAAGTATTATCCCTATTTTCCAGATGGGGAAAATGAGTCAGAGGCTGACTTACTCAAGTGGTTTAACAAACAGAAAGTTACGTGTGGACTTGATCATAGTCTATAAGTACACAGGGAAAAGAAATTTGATAATAGAGGTCTCTTCAGTGCAGCAAACAAGGTATAGCAAGAACCACTAGGTGAAGTTAGACAAATTCAGACTAGAAATAAGGGATACATTTTGAACATGAGAGTAATTAGCCCATTGGAACAATTTACCAAGAGTTGGGGTGTATTCTCCATCACTGGAAATTTTTCAGTCAGTCAAAGATTAGATGTTTTTCTAAAAGTTATGCTCTAATTGACAAGCTAATGGTATGCTCAGATGAGTGCCTCTCAGCCTCTCTTAATTAGTTCTGCTTCTGCGTTACCCACTCCAGAGACTATGGCTTTTCAGAGTCCATACTGCATGCTCAACTTCATTGACCATATGAGGTGCTTCACCAGGAAATGTTGAGCTTCTAGACTCCTTCTGCCTCCTTCATTTCCATCTTAGATCTCGTATTATACAGTTCTCAGCAATACTTACCTCAAGTGTTGGGTGAAATGGTATTTTTCCTGCCAGAGAAACCTTTTGAAAGTCTTGATGGTTTGGTAGGCCTTATTAGTGACATTTGCTTCAAAAGAGTTCTGTATATTGATGCACTATTATTCAAGACAATCTTCTTTTGCCACTTTAATCAGTGCTTCTATTTCTTGTGTCACATGGGAATATTGCTCTCTTGGGGTTTCATCCATCTTCCTTTGTGCTCTTAGCATCCTTCATGGATCACATAACTCAATCTTCTTCATGATCCAAGGTTTCTTCTTTAGGATCCATTTGCCCAGGAGTTCATCCATGGTGTCTCTAACGTAGCAGGAGATTTTGTACTCTATCTGATCCATGCACCCCATGCAGAGGGGGGAGGGATAGCTCAGTGGTTTGAGCATTGGCCTGCTAAACCCAGGGTTGTAAATTCAATCCTTGAGGGGGCCACTTAGGAATCTAGGGCAAAAATTGGTCCTGCTAGTGAAGGCAGGGGGCTGGACACGATGACCTCTCGAGGTCCCTTCCAGTTCTAGGAGATTGGTATATCTCCATTACCACCTTTATTACCTTTAGGTCAGCAGCTTGCAACTCTCGTTCAATCATCTTCTTGAATTTCACTTGTGTTTCACAGACTTTCAGTTAACATTGTAACAGACTCTGAAGGTACTTGCTGGTCATTTCTTGTCTCATAGTTGGGCCTTTGTGTTGGCTATTACTAAGTTCTGATTGGCTACTATGTCAACCTTCTGGAAGGATCAACTCCCCATCATACCAGAACACCATCTCGTTGAGGTCATGAAGAAGTCAGACTGCTTGTGAGTCTGCAAATCTGGAAAGTCCAAGTCAATTGCCTTGACAATTAGTGCTTGAACAAGGTGCTGTTAATATCAAGTCATTTCAAATCACAAACTGCATGAATCTCAGTCCTCTACTGTTTGTCTTGTCATGACTAATTTGGAAGTGATTGCCTCAATTTACAGCATAACATGATATCATCAAAACAATCAGATGAAGAAAACTTGAATTTGCTGGATATATGGTACTCCTGGGGGAATTCTGCACCACTGCTCAATGCAGAATCTTGCATAAATTAATTTCCTCCTCCCCCTCCCCCGAAATGGGTTGCAGAAACGTTGACCGCCACTAGGAGCCGCTGGACCAGCAGAGCCCAGCTTGCAAACAGAAGACACTGCCAGAGGGAGGCGGAAGGAGCTGGAGGGTTTCCGGCAGCTGCAGTTCCCAGCATACCCTGAAGGACAGAGGTGGCAGTGTGCAAGAAACTATGCGCAACTGGGACCCAGCATCAGGCTGTTTTGCCCTCTAGATCCCTGGGGGGGGTAGAGGATATGAGTGTCTGGACTGGTGGGGGCCGCAGCTGGGCTCTGAGGGGAGGAGGTGAGAGTGCCAGGGCTGGGTAGGGGGTGAGTGTCTGTGCCCCCAGCTGGGTTCTGGGAGGGAGGGAACAGAAGCAGGAACTGGGCTGCCATAGGGGTTTCTTTAACTCTACTCCTGGGGGAATTTTTTGTTTGCGTCTGTAGTATTACAGACATACTTTCTGGCAGGTATTTTGAAATAAAATTACCAAAATAATAATTGAAATTGGCATGATTATGTAGTGTTATTTTGAAAAATAAAATTTGCAGAATTTTGAAATATTGTACGCAGAATTTTTAATTTTTTAGTGCAGAATTCCTCTAGGAGTAGGATGAGTGGAGGGAGATTGCTACAGGAAGTTTTGCAGATATGGGTACAGCTGTAACGGACAGGAAGCACTCATGGCAAAATGTGTTTTGACAAGGTGACTGACTGGGCAGGATGACATATGAAGCGCTTCTCAAGGCTGTGTGAAGACCTCAAATGTGGAGGAAGATTGTTGGCCAATGACTCTTGCGTGTTGTGTTTAGAGTCATGTCACCACGACTAGTATAGTGCTTTGCACAATGAGAGAAAGAATGTACGTATGCATGCGCTAGTTCACACAAATTACTTCAGGGATGTTCCATAGCCTGTGTTATACATAAGGTCGGACGAAATGATCACAATGGTCTCATGGCCTTATAATCTAGGAATCAAAACTACAGTGGGAGTCGGGATCTGAAGCAAAACTAGAATTAAAGAATTCCTGGCTCCCAGCCCTGTGCTCAGATCAATGGCACCAGAATGGGGGAGGGGAAGGGGGGGCGCACACATGCAAAGGGACCATGGTCCTCCCACTTTTCACCACAGGCCCCCTCGCCCCTCTACTTCCCCCGCCCCCACAAGGCCCTGCCTTCCTGCCCTGGGCCAGGCTGGCAGCTGGAACCCAGCTGGGGAGCCACGAATCCTCCACCTGCCCTGGGCGGGGTCCCAGGGGGAGGGGAAATGGGCCAGGGGCTGCTCTTGGCCCCCCACCCCAGGCAGGTGGAGGGTCCCTGACAGGGTTTCAGGCAGAAGGGACAGGGGCCCCTGCCCCTCCCCCCAACTTTTGGGAAGGCTTTGCTGGGGCTGGTTCACATCACCAGACTAGCCTCCTCCCTCCCTTAGGGCATGTCTACACTTACCTCCGGAGCGATCAATCCAGCGGGGGTTGATTTATCGCGTCTAGTCTAGATGTGATAAGTTGACCACCGAGCGCTCTCCCGTCAACTCCGGTACTCCACTGGAGTGAGCCACGTAGGCGGAGTCGACGGGGGAGCATCAGCAGTCGACCACCGCAGTGAAGACACTGTGGTAAGTAGATCTAAGTACGTCGACTTCAGCTACGTTATTCATGTAGCTCAAGTTGCATAACTTAGATCAATTCCCTCCACACCCCATAGTGTAGACCAGGCCTTAGCCTGAGAAGAAAGCAAAATTGGCACTGCAAGAATAGAAATGTGAAGGTCCTCCACCATGGAGGAATTCCTTCTACATTCCAAGGGAAAATTGGCTTGAGCTGAGCTTTGCCATGTGGGTTCAGTGCTCTATACTGGAGGTGGACATTGTACATGTTGAAGACTCTCTCTGCTTTGGAGAAGTCCTAGGGCTTAGAGGAGAGTATTGCAAGTCAGAATTAGGAAACTTTGCCTGAGCTGAGTGAAGATATTTGTACAGCCCTGGCTACATTATGCTTTGTTCTAAACTGTCTCTCACTTTCATAAGTGAAATGCTGTTGCCTGTCCTCTCTTAGAAAGAGGGCACTTATTGTTCTCCTTCCAAGAGCAGAGGGCACTCAAGTCCTCCTGCTGTGCGGACCATATACTTTTAATCCATGCTCCTAGCGTGTACACCAGCAGACACTTTAAAAAAAAAAATCACATCAGACATCTCTGAAGGGGAAGGGCTAGTGCCTACTAGTCTCCAATTTGCCATATGCCATTCAGATAGCACCTGGCACATTTCCTGCTACAGCAGTGACGCACCACAGTGCTTCCAAGCATCCTGAGTGTTGAAAAGAAGGGTAGGGGTTCTCTTGCCAGGAAGCCTGACTAGTCCAGTTTTTTCTTAATCTCCCGTAAGTCACAGTTCTGATTGTAACATACTATACTCTATGAGCCTCTCCGTGCACAGCAATCATGTCTGCAACAAGCCCAACTGCAAGTACTGCCATAATTCACAAATCGTTTTGCTCACTATTTGCACAGCAAGAGTTGTCACTATGTTGCACAGCATGCCCACAGCATGGAACTTCACAGCCACAGCAGGGTTAGAATTCAGGTCCTCCTGCTCCAAAACAGAGATCTCTTCCTCTTGAGCTAAAAAGAGAACCTCTGCTAGCAACAGAGAGCTTGGAAAAACACAGATGAGCAGTGTAGATTCCAGCTAACATAGAACAGCAGTGCACTTACACATTAGCTCATTCATTCTAACATTAATGCTTGTTTGCGATGCCTGTTAACCAAGACTATGGAACGTAAATCTTAGAAAAGGAAGCTTTTTCACCTTGTATTAAGTATTTGACACAATTGAGTGTATATGGAGAAATCCCAGACCATTAAACACTGCCACATCCTTCTCTTCTTATTTATATGAAGTTCCATTTAGTGGGACCCCACAATGTGCTAATTTATGTCCCTTTAGTAAGGCTGCCTATTTTCACTCATTCTTATGCATGAGTCCCCCAAGGGGGAAGGCAATGCATAAACACCAAATCTGCCCACTCATCTGGCATCAAATGACACTAAGGCCTGGTCTACACTACGCGTTTAAACCGGTTTTAGGAGCGTTAAACCGATTTAATGCCACACCCATCCACACTAAGAGGCCCTTTATATAGATATAAAGGGCTCTTTAAACCCGTTTCTGTACTCCTCCCCAACGAGAGGAGTAGCGCTAATATCGGTATTACCATATTGGATTAGGGTTAGTGTGGCCGCAAATCGACGGTATTGGCCTCCGGGCGGTATCCCACAGTGCACCACTGACCGCTCTGGACAGCAATCTGAACTCGGATGCAGTGGCCAGGTAGACAGGAAAAGCCCCGCAAACTTTTGAATATCATTTCCTGTTTGCCCAGCGTGGAGCTCCGATCAGCACGGGTGGCGATGCAGTCCAAAATCAAAATCCAAAAAGAGCTCCAGCATGGACCGTACGGATGTGATCGCTGTATGGGCAGGCAAATCTGTTCTATCAGAGCTCCGTTACAGAAGACGAAATTCCAAAGCATTTTTAAAAAATCTCCAGACAGAGGTCACGCAGCAGTGTGCTGAGTCCCTGCTGTGGCAAGCGTAACGGAAAGCCAAAGAATCAAATGGACGCTCATGGAGGGAGGGAGGGGGGACTGAGGACTCAAGCTATCTGTAGCGGGCCGGTGTGGCTCCCCTCCTCCCCGGAGAGGGTTGAGCCCCGGACACAGGAAGGGGCGGGGCTACAGCATGGTGAGCCCGCCCCTCAGAGGGTCAGGCGGCGACCCGGAAGAATAAAAGCCGGGCCTCCCAGCTCAGTCAGGGCTCAGCCACCGGGGAGAGCAGACCTGCCTGAGGGAGCTCCTACCGGAGGAACCACTGGAGCCCCGAGCGACTGCCTGGACTGGACGGAGAGCACCCTACCTCGCTCCTGGGAAGACCAGCCGGAACTCCCCCGCGCCACCTACGACGAGGAGCCCGGGGGAGCGCCCCAGCTGCCGTGCTGTTACCCCGAGGAGCCCCCGGGGCAGGATTGGCTGGACTTCCCTAAGGACCTACCAGACCTACCCCCCAGCCCGGGTTGGGACGAGCCCATGCAGTGGGACTTCCCGGGGCGAGACGCCGTGGACCAGGTAGGACAAGAGGGGGATAGTGGAAGTGGCCCGGGGGCAGCTGACCTCAGTCAGGCTGCTGACCAGACTGAACCCATGTCAGTGTGTTGCGGTCAGGATCCCCACTGACCGGCAGCGGTGAGGACCGCTGCCTAGGGCCCCGGGCCGGGACACAGTGGAGTGGGTGGGCCTGTGTCCCCCCCTGCCACCCCACTCACGGGTGGCAGTCGTCCCCCTCTCCCTACTGGCTCAGCCTGCCACAACAGGCCTGAGCCCCTGTACTGTTTGCTACTGGCTCAGCCTGCCACAACAGGCCTGAGCCCCTGTACTGTTTGCTACTGGCTCAGCCTGCCACAACAGGCCTGAGCCCCTGTACTGTTTGCTACTGGCTCAGCCTGCCACAAGAGGCCTGAGCCCCTGTACTGTTTGCTACTGGCTCAGCCTGCCACAACAGGCCTGAGCCCCTGTACTGTTTGCTACTGGCTCAGCCTGCTACAAAAGGCCTGAGCCCCTATACTGTTGTTACTGGCTCAGCCTGCCACAAAAGGCCTGAGACCTACCTAGACTGTTTGTCGCCCAGCCCCTGCACCAGGGGGCCTGGGCCTGTCCTAGCCTTAAAGAGACAGGACAGAACCCCCGTGAGACAAGCGGGCCGGTGTGGCTCCCCTCCTCCCCTCAGAGGGTTGAGCCCCGGACCCGCCTGTTACAAGTGGCACCTGGCCAGGGACCTGATCCCTTGCCCCTGTGAGAAGGGGCCGGTGAGAGGGCGGCGGAGCGCCCTCTTAGCCAGGACGATGGAGGCAGACCGGCTGTTCCAGCTGCTGGTGGAAAGCCAGGAGCGGCAACAGACGGCTCAACTCCTACAGCAGCAGCAACAGCATGCCGCCCAGCTGGAACAGCAGCGGCAGCGAGACGCGGCCCAGCTCCAGCAGCAGCAACAGCAGCAGGTAGCTCAGCTGGAGCAGCAACAGCAGCTGGTGCAGCAGCTTGGGACCCAGCTGCAGCACCTCCTCGGGCCCGCCCCCCGCCCCGCTGAATGGCCTGCGGGGGAGGGCACGGGAGGGGGTCCGCGTCTGGCGACCCCCCTGCGTCTGACCAAGATGGGCCCAGATGACGACCCGGAGGCCTTCTTGGTCACTTTTGAGCGGGTGGCCCTCGTGGCGGGATGGGCAAGAGACCAGTGGGCCACCTTGCTCGCCCCCTATTTGACTGGGCCGGCCCAAGCAGCCTACCGGGGGCTGGCGACCGAAGAAGCCCGCGACTACGACCGCGTGAAGGCTGCAGTCCTAGACGCTTTGGACATTAGCCCGGAGACGTTTCGGCAGCGATTCAGGCGCCATACCTACCCGGCGGGAGCCCGTCCCCGGATGGTGGCCCAGACCCTGAAGGAAGCCTGCCGTCGGTGACTGCAGCCAGACGTCCGGACGGCGGAAGAGGTCACCGAGCAGGTGGTGTTGGAGCAGTTTATTCACACCATACCGGCCAAAGGTAGGGCCTGGGTACTCCGCCACCGACCGACGACCTTAGCGGAGGCCGTCGCGCTCCTGGAAGGCTTCCTGGCTGCTGAAGCCTCGATAGGGCCCGCCTTCCGGCCACCTACCTCGGGGCCCGAACGACCCCGGGACGAGAAGAGGGCGTCGAACGTGCCCCACCCACGAGGCCCGGACCCCGGGCCGGGACCCCGACAGGGAACCGCGACTCCACGCTGGGAAGCAACCCCCCAGCGGACTACCCCGGCCTTCACCCAGGGAGCGCCTAAGGTCCGGCGGAGCCCCCCCCGAAGTGCCAGAACAAGCCTTCCCCGGAGTGGACGCCCTGAGCTCGGTCCCTGCTTTAGATGTGGGAAAGCCGGACATGTACAACGAGACTGTCCCGAGATGGATTGCAGTTTCGGGCAGGTTTACGTAGGGGCCGGCCGGGCCCGCCGGGCGGGGCCCCCCCAGCTGATAATCCCGGTAACGGTTGAACCAGACCACACAGGCCCTGATCGATTCAGGGTGCGGCCAGACCTTGGTCCGCCAAACTCTGGGACCACCAGCCGACCCCCGTCTGACGCCGATACAGTTACAATGCATCCACGGAGATGTCCGACCTTACCCGAGTGCCTGGGCCCAGCTAACGGTGGGAGGCACTACCCGGAGGCTAGTCGTCGGCCTGGCGCCCGGACTGGCCTATCCTGTGATTCTGGGGCGAGACTGGCCCTTATTCGAAGAGGTCCTCCGGGCAACGCCGGGCTTGGCCGCTGAACCCCGGGAACCCCCGCCAGCGGCGGGGCAGGCCGGTGCGGAGAGTGAGGGAGAGGACCAAGGAGGTCAGAGGCTGCTGGAACAAACTCCCTCAGCACCTCGCTTCGATACGGACTTTTGCTGCGACCAGCGATCAGACCCGACGCTTAGCCGGGCCTATCAACAACTTGCGGCCGTCGACGGCTCCGTGGTAGATTCTCATCGGGCCACGCAGTGGCCTCATTTCGAGCTCCGGCGAGATAGGCTCTACCGCATCGATCGAGACCCACGCACCCGTGAACCCTTGACGCAATTGTTGGTACCCCGCTGTCACCGCAGGGCCGTGATGCAATTGGCCCACGATGTGCCCGCCGCCGGGCATCTGGGGCAAGAGAAGACCCTCGCCCGAATCCTGACGCGGTTCTTTTGGCCTGGTATTCATCAAGAGGTGAAGCAATATTGTACCTCCTGTCCTGAGTGTCAGCTGGCCGCACCGCCTCGGGTATCCAAGGCCCCCTGGGTCCCCATGCCAGTCATCGAGACCCCCTTTGAGCGGGTCGCCATGGACCTGATAGGTCCGCTTCCCCGAAGCGCGGCCGGCTTCCAGTATGTCCTCGTCCTTGTGGACTACGCCTCCCGCTTCCCCGAGGCCGTCCCCCTGCGGAGCATCACCGCCCGGACCATTGCAGGGGAACTGATGAAGATATTTTCCCGAGTAGGGTTGCCTAGGGAGATCCTAACAGACCAGGGCACTAACTTCACGTCCCGGCTGCTCCAACAGGTCTGCAAGCTCCTGGGGGTGAAACAGCTGCGTACGTCAGTGTACCACCCACAGACCGACGGGCTGGTAGAGCGGTTCTACCGCACCCTTAAGGACATGCTAAAAAAATTTCCCCCTGAGGAATTGCGGCACTGGGACCAGTTCCTACCACCCCTGCTTCTGGCCATCCGGGAGGTTCCGCAAGCCTCAACCAAGTTCTCCCCCTTTGAACTGTTGTACGGGCGGAGGCCCCGCGGACTTTTAGATTTGATGCGGGAGACCTGGGAGGAGTCGGCCTCCCCAACCCAGGGCCTCCTCCAGTACGTCCACCAATTACGGGAATACCTGACCCAGGCCGGGACAGTAGCCCGGGAGAATTTGCGGGCCGCCCAGGCGAAGCAGGAGCGGAACTATAACCAGGAGGTCAGGGCCCGGACGTTCGCTCCTGGGGACCGGGTCCTACTGCTCCTTCCCTCCAGCGAGTCGAAGATGTTGGCCCATTGGCAGGGGCCCTATGAGGTGGTGCGGCAAGTGGGACCCGTGACATACGAAATCCGCCAACCCGACCGACGGAAGAAGCTCCAGATCTACCACGTTAATCTGCTAAAGCCATGGTGTGACCGAGAGGGCCTACTGATCGACCCTTGCCCGCCCGAGCCCGAGCTGGGTCCGGACACGGCCGAGACGAAGGGCGTGGAGGAACCCCCGATAGGCCCCTCGCTCACGGCAGAGCAGCGTAAGCAGGCTACATGTCTCCTGCAGGCTTTCCAAAAAACCTTCACGGCCGCCCCAGGTTATACAACCCGGGCCTGTCACACAATTCTGACCGAGCCAGGGAAAACTATCAGAGAAACCACCCGGCCTTTGCCGTACCGGATGCGACAGGAGGTAGAAGAAGAAGTCCGAACCATGTTAGCCTTGGGGGTCATCGAGCCCTCCTGCAGTGAATGGCGCAGCCCGGTGGTGCTGGTCCCCAAACCGGACGGTACGCGCCGATTCTGTATAGACTTCCGTCGGGTAAACGCCATCTCGCGGTTTGATGCCTATCCGATGCCCAGGGTGGATGAGCTCCTGGGCCGCCTGGGGGAAGCCCAATTTATCACTACCCTGGACCTGAGCAAAGGGTATTGGCAGATCCCCCTCGACGAAGCGTCCAAAGAAAAAACGGCCTTTGCTACCCCCTCAGGCCTTTATCAATTTAATCGGATGCCGTTCGGCCTCCATGGGGCCCCTGCGACCTTCCAGCGGTTGATGGACCACCTCTTGCGGCCCCACCAGGAGTATGCGGCCGCCTACTTGGATGATGTGGTAATCTACAGCCGCCACTGGGAAGATCACCTCAACCAGGTCGCCGCGGTCCTACGAACCTTGCGGGAGGCGGGGTTGACCGCCAACCCTAAGAAATGTAGGATCGCATGGCAGGAGACCACCTATCTGGGCTACACGGTGGGAGGAGGACGAATCAGACCCCTGGTAGGCAAGGTACAGGCCCTTGCGGACTGTCCCACGCCCACGACGAAGCGTCAAGTGCGGCAGTTCCTGGGGCTCGCCGGGTATTACCGGCGGTTTATTCCGCAGTTCGCCTCAATTGCCGCACCCCTAACTGAGCTCCTCAAGAAAAATAGTCCCCGACAGGTGCGCTGGACGGCCGAGTGCGAGGTGGCCTTCCAGACCCTGAAGGACCGCCTTTGCCAGGAACCAGTCCTGTACAGCCCGGACTTCGACAAGCCGTTTATTCTACAGACAGACGCGTCTAAGACCGGCGTCGGGGCGGTCCTGTCGCAGGACATGGAGGGGGGGGATCATCCCGTGATATACCTCAGCCGGAAGCTGTTCCCCCGCGAGCGCAACTATTCCGTGATCGAGAAAGAAGCCCTAGCGGTGAAGTGGGCCTGTGACGCCCTCCGATTCTTCCTCCTAGGAGCCCCCTTCACCCTCGTCACGGACCATACACCCCTCCAATGGTTGATGAGGATGAAGGATAACAACCCCCGGATCATGCGGTGGTACCTAGCCCTACAGCCCTATGCCTTTACCATCCGGCATCGGGCGGGCAAGGACCACGCAAACGCCGACTTCCTGTCCCGCCTTGAGGAGATGGAAGGACCTGGCCCCAAGGTATGGGAGCCAGGCTTGAGGGGGGGGGGAAATGTAGCGGGCCGGTGTGGCTCCCCTCCTCCCCGGAGAGGGTTGAGCCCCGGACACAGGAAGGGGCGGGGCTACAGCATGGTGAGCCCGCCCCTCAGAGGGTCAGGCGGCGACCCGGAAGAATAAAAGCCGGGCCTCCCAGCTCAGTCAGGGCTCAGCCACCGGGGAGAGCAGACCTGCCTGAGGGAGCTCCTACCGGAGGAACCACTGGAGCCCCGAGCGACTGCCTGGACTGGACGGAGAGCACCCTACCTCGCTCCTGGGAAGACCAGCCGGAACTCCCCCGCGCCACCTACGACGAGGAGCCCGGGGGAGCGCCCCAGCTGCCGTGCTGTTACCCCGAGGAGCCCCCGGGGCAGGATTGGCTGGACTTCCCTAAGGACCTACCAGACCTACCCCCCAGCCCGGGTTGGGACGAGCCCATGCAGTGGGACTTCCCGGGGCGAGACGCCGTGGACCAGGTAGGACAAGAGGGGGATAGTGGAAGTGGTCCGGGGGCAGCTGACCTCAGTCAGGCTGCTGACCAGACTGAACCCATGTCAGTGTGTTGCGGTCAGGATCCCCACTGACCGGCAGCGGTGAGGACCGCTGCCTAGGGCCCCGGGCCGGGACACAGTGGAGTGGGTGGGCCTGTGTCCCCCCCTGCCACCCCACTCACGGGTGGCAGTCGTCCCCCTCTCCCTACTGGCTCAGCCTGCCACAACAGGCCTGAGCCCCTGTACTGTTTGCTACTGGCTCAGCCTGCCACAACAGGCCTGAGCCCCTGTACTGTTTGCTACTGGCTCAGCCTGCCACAACAGGCCTGAGCCCCTGTACGGTTTGCTACTGGCTCAGCCTGCCACAAAAGGCCTGAGCCCCTGTACTGTTGTTACTGGCTCAGCCTGCCACAAAAGGCCTGAGCCCCTGTACTGTTTGTTACTGGCTCAGCCTGCTACCAAAGGCCTGAGACCTACCTAGACTGTTTGTCGCCCAGCCCCTGCACCAGGGGGCCTGGGCCTGTCCTAGCCTTAAAGAGACAGGACAGAACCCCCGTGAGACAAGCGGGCCGGTGTGGCTCCCCTCCTCCCCTCAAAGGGTTGAGCCCCGGACCCGCCTGTTACACTATCCCACAGTTCCTGCAGTCTCCGAAAAGCATTTGCATTCTTGGCTGAGCTCCCAATGCCTGTAGTGTCAAACACATTGTCCGCGGTGGTTCAGGGCATAGCTCGTCAATTTACCCCCCTCACCCACCTCCAGAAGTAAAAGGGAAAAAAATCCTCTCTTGACTCTTTTAAACGTCACCCTATGTTTACTGAATGCTGCTGATAGACGCAATGCTGCAGCAGTCAACGGCAGCATCCTCGCCCCCCCTCCTTGGTGGCTGATGGTACAATATGGCTGATATCCATCGTCATCATCAGCCTTGTGGCAGATGGTGCAGTACAATAGGACTGGCATCCGTCCTCATCATCAGCCCGTGAGTGCTCCTGGCTGGCCTCCGGTGAGGTCGGCCGGGGGTGCCTGGGTAAAAAACTCCTGATCATTCCCAGTAGATGGTACAGAACAGCTGGTAACCATCTTCGTCATAGCAACAGGGGGCTGAGCTCCATCAGCCCCCGCCCTTCATGTGTAAAGAAAAGATTCTGTACTGCCTGGACTATCATAGCAGCGGGATGCTGGGCTCCTCTCCCCCCACACTGCTTAATGTCCTGTCTGGACTATCATAGCAGCTGGAGGCTGCCTTCCCCTCATTTTATCTCAGTAACAAATCACTGTTTCTTATTCCTGCATTCTTTATTACTTCATCACACAAATGGGGGGACACTGCAATGGTAGCCCAGGAAGGCTGGGGGAGGAGTGAATCAACAGGTGGGGTTGTTGCAGGGGCACCCCCTGTGAATGGCATGCAGCTCATCATTTCTGCAGGATCTGACACGGAGCGGCTGTGCTCTCTGGTTCTCTGATACACTGTTTCTCTAGTACACTTGCCCCATATTCTAGGCAGGACTGATTCTATTTTTAGGTACCATAAAGGAGGGATTGACTCGGGGAGTCATTCCCAGTTTTGTCTTTTGCGCCCCCGGCCGATCTCAGCCAGGGGCACCTATGACAGCAGCAGATGGTAAAGCACAGAAGGACTGGTAACCGTCATCTCATTGCCAATTTACAATGGCATGGTAGATGGTACAGAACGGCTGATAACCATCTCTGCTATCATGCAAAAGCAAATGAATGCTGCTGTGTAGCGCTGCTGAATCGCCTCTGTCAGCGGCATCTAGTACACATATGGTGACAGTGACAAAAGGCAAAACAGGCTCCGTGGTTGCCACGCTAATGGCGTCTGCCAGGGCAATCCAGGGAAAAAGGGCGCGAAATGATTGTCTGCCGTTGCTTTCCCAGAGGAAGGAGTGACTGACGACATTTACCCAGAACCACCCGTGACAATGATTTTTGCCCCATCAGGCACTGGGATCTCAACCCAGAATTCCAAGGGGCGGGGGAGACTGCGGGAACTATGGGATAGCTACGGAATAGCTACCCACGGTGCAACGCTCCAGAAATCGATGCTAGCCTCGGACCGTGGACACACACCACCGAATTAATGTGCTTAGTGTGGCCGCGTGAACTCGATTTTATACAATCTGTTTTACTAAACCGGTTTATGTAAAATCGGAATAATCCCATAGCGCAGACCTACCCTCAAACTTAAACAAACAAGTTAGACATATCATTAGACAACAGTATTACACCAAACGGGCCAAAGGTGACAAGGGCAACAGAAGAGATTCACTTAAATGCCTAAGGTTTTCTTTAGGGGAACAAAAAGGCTCTGATGTCGATCTCAAAATTCAGTTTGTGCTGTTGAGTCCTTCATGTGCTACACCACCACCCAAAGGTGCATCTCTTTTGCTACTCTTGCTGTTTTCTAAAGCAATGTAAAATACCAGTTCTTCATTATCTTTACTCTTTTTTTATTCAACAGTAAAACATTACGCTCAAAGGATGTATTGCCTTGGGCTGCCTCCCCTATCCTGTTTACACAAGAACTTTTAAAAAAAAAATAGCTTAACATACAAGTTTTTCCCATGGTTCCAAAAACTGACAGAGCAAGATTTCTAGTGATTGACGGGTGTGTTCAGTTCCTGAACCCTCTGAGAATACACCAAATAGTCTCTGCATGTCTGCTTTGCTGTTCACATCACTTTTAGGCACGGATGGCAAAGGCACTCCTATCTTCCTTTATATGGCCTAATCCTTTTCATCACCTCCTGCAAGACAGCTTCTTAACCAGAAGAACTGGCTGAGCCAGTTTGGGTTAAACTTTATCAGCTAATCATTGACCAAACAAAGGAATGAATGTTGTGCAGGCTGCCTCCCCCAATCTGACAGGTAGGTCACACTTTCCAAAATGGCACCTATATGTATAACTGCATGAAGTTTGCAAAAGGAGAGAGAAAAGGGGAAATGCAATTTACAAACAGAGCTTGGTGTGAAAAGCCCAGTATAACTTTTACTACAGAGTCACAGTTGTTCATAATACTTAGGAGTCCGGCCTCGCTTGCTGGTTCTGGCACCCCATGCTACAAGTAAGATTCCAGTCATCTCCTCTGTGTCCTCTCACTCTTCCTGAATGGCCCAATTAAGTGTACTTGATTTTTTTATTTATAAACTATTCATACAGGCTAATTTTTCCCTCTTTCAAATAAAATTTTAAATGCTCTCCTCCCCGCCATTTTGTCTCATCTAAAAAGCTCTCCCAGGTCAGCGTATGCAGATGGAAGGTGTTGCTCTATTTAAACTTTTCAGATGGTGGCAGGTATACACTTTGCAAATGGGGACGGATCAGATTATACGTACATTTTAAACAAACAAGAGCAAATGTCATAAGAACACAAGAATGGCCATACTGGGTCAGACCAAACGTCCATCTAGCCCAGTATCCTGTCTTCCGACAGCGGCCAATGCCAGATGCCTCAGAGGGAATGAACAGAACAGGTAATCACCAAGTGATCCATCCCCTTTTGCCCACTCCCAGCCTCTGACAAACAGAGGCTAGGGATGCCATTTCTGCCCAGCTTGGCTAATAGCCATTGATGGACCTGTCCTCCGTGAATTTATCTCATTCTTTTTTGAACCCTGTTATACTCTTGGCCTTCACAACATCCTCTGGCAAAGTGTTCCACAGGTTGACTGTGCATTGTGCAGCTTACTCACACTATCGGAAGTTCCCTTGACTTTGCTGGGACTGCTCACATAAGTAAGGCAAGCTGGATTCAGCACCAAATCGTGAGATAACCTCACTAATCTCCAACACAAGCACTGCACAGGGGGCCGGCAGGCAAGGAGTCTTATCAGAGCCTCCCCACCGCCAATAAAAATCTCTGGAGCTCTTACACTTGGCCACTTCTGAACAAGCCTGATCACAGCTGTCCGAGGCTGTACTTTAAAAGTAATGAGGAAAGGGAAGAGGAGGAAATAGAAAAGGGGCCCCAGCTGCATCTCACACAGTGCATAGAGAGCTACATTTTGTCCCTGCTTTCCGTTTCTGGCACAGATACATGGAAAAGTTCACTTTTTAAATGAACACCGCCCACCAAAACAGCAATACTGCTTGTTTTTAAAAGTAAACTAAAGCTTCTGAGAAGATTAAATGTATATTTGCATCTAAATGTATATGCATACACTGCTTTCCAGGTCACTGTCCAGGGACCAGCCTCACCCACCCCAAAGCAAGAAAACACTTCTGTTTGGCTTGGCCCAGTCTCCCCAAAGAATTGCATCACTAACTGGAAACAGAGTTTTGCAGGCAGTTTCCAAGAAAATACTTGGATGAGTGACGCAATCACATGCCCTGCACCCAAAAGAAGGGAAAAGAAAAATCAAAGAATGATTCTAATTTACAGTGTCCTCAATTGACCTAACCGGCAACATGTTCTGGCCAAGGCGAAATAAATTTGCCCTCAAAGGTGCGGCCTGGACTCTTCTTTGGATCACAGCCGCGATAGCTTGGGTCTATGGTTAGGTTAGCAGCCTCTTTTTTTTTTTTTTTTTTTAATTAAGACGACCAGTGCTATCATCACCAACTAGTTCAAGTTCTAGTTTTATTTTATTGATATGAGTCAATACACCTAGCTTTATCTAAACCCCAGTCATATCACTACACCGAGCCAATGAGCCCCAACAGGGAGAAATATGTCCAGAGGTGTATACCTGGCCCAAATAAACCCTGCTCCAGTGTGAGAGCTGCTACTTGCAACAGTGCCAGACATAGGAATTTTGAAGCAATTTGATTTTAGTCAGCTTGTATGAATATTAATACCCTGAAAGCTCTTCCAGAGCTCACAAGAGACATGGTGGGTGAGGTAATCGCTTTCATTGGATCAACTTCTGTTGGTAACAGAGACAAGCTTTTGGAGGTACACAGAGCTCTTCTTCAGGTTTGGGAGAGGTAATCCACTAGGGTCAGTGAGGTATAATTGTTTAAGCCCTCCCCCCATTTTTTGTCCTATGACCACAGAGGTGTTAACAGGCCACTCTACCTTGAATGATCCCTTAGAATACATGCTAACTATTTATGCTAAACAATCGGTTCCACCTTGAATTTAGCTGTGACGCTGTAGCTATGGCTACACTTGCACTTCAAAGCGCTGCCGCGGCAGCGCTTTGAAGTGTAAGTGTAGCCAAAGCACCAGCGCTGGGAGAGCGCTCTCCCAGCGCTGTCCGTACTCCACCTCCCTGTGGGGAATAACGTACAGCGCTGGGAGCCGCGCTCCCAGCGCTGGGGCTTTGACCACACTGGCGCTTTGCAGCGCCACAATTTGCAGCGCTGGAGAGGGTGTGTTTTCACACCCTGCTGCAGCGCTGCAAATTTGCAAGTGTAGCCATGGCCTGAGAGTACCTTTCGCAGACCTGAAAAATAGCTGTGTGTGTGGCTCAAAAGCTTGTCTCTCTCAATAACAGAAGTTGGCCCAATGAAAGATATTACCTCACCCATCTTGTCTCTCTAATATCCTGGGATCGACATGGCTACAACTACACTGCATACTTCCAGCTCACAGTCATTTCAGAGTCTAGTCGTGTCTGAACTCTGGGAACAGCTTAGAGTTTTGAGCACCATTGCACAGAGAAAGTTCTTTTTGCAAATCAGAAGCATGGAAGCCTTTCCCCAGGTAGGCATCCAGACCTCTGTGCCCCATTTCTATCTAGGATTCTTCACATCCATGTCTGTCTCATCTTCTCTGACATCTGTTTCCTTACCTCTGCCCAGGCTTTGACACACATTCCGCTACCACTGCTAGACTAAACTGCCCTGTTTAGTCTATGTGGCTAAGACTCAAGACTGATTGTTGAAACTTCAGCTTTCAAGCCCTTATTTAGGCATCTACATCTGACTTCACTTTCTAAAATAACTAGTGATTTTGGAGGGCCTTAATTTTGGATGTCCAGCTTGAAACACCTGAAAGGGACCTGATTTTCTGAAACCAAGTACTCACCTTTTGAAAACAGGGCCCCTCTAAGGTGTTTCAAGTTGGATACCCGAAATGACTGTCTACTTTTGAAAATCTTAGTATTTTTTTATTTGTCTTTTTCCTTCTGCTTTTATACCAGATTCCCCAATCCTACAGTTTCCATTGTCTCTGTGGGGGGCATCAGTTCCCTTATGAGAAGGATAGTTTGGAGGCTAGGGCACAAATCTAGGACATGGGAAACCTGAGTCCAAGCCCTGCTCCACCACAGACTTCTTGTAAGACCTTGGGCAAGTCACTTATCCTCTTCGTGCCTCAGATCCTCAGCTGCATATTGGGGACAATGCTACTTAGTTTGTGACGGTCAGTAAGCTGAAAATTAAGAGATGCTCAGCTACCCCGATATGATAGAAACGAGGCTAAGGATGAGGAAGCTTTAGGAACGTGTGCCTACTGCACGTCAATCACAACTCAGCTACAGGGAGCAGCAACTTCAACAGCTTGAATCCCAACCAACTCACTAAGGCCTGTCTCAATTACTTCTGCAGTATGCTGCATGCAGCTTTGAGGGCGTTGAGCGGCAGGAGGGGGACAGTGAGACAAGTTCCTGAACACAGATCTCCC
Organism: Mauremys mutica; assembly: GCF_020497125.1. NCBI lineage: Eukaryota > Metazoa > Chordata > Testudines > Geoemydidae > Mauremys > Mauremys mutica. Next base: position 105,467,320 of record NC_059072.1, on the reverse strand, counting down.
CCACACGAGCATGGTGCACATACCCCGAGCACTCTACAATGAGGGTCTCAAACAGCACAAAGGAGGAGCTTTACTGCAGAGCAGCTGAACACACTTTTTGGAACTGCCGGTTTCAAAAGAGCTTTCAGAGCACCTTTTAAGTAACAGGTCTCACTTTCTAGCCTGCATTAGGCACATCACTTAAAAGGAAGCCATCTTTCTGCCCACAGCAAATTTCCAAGGATAAAAACAACTGAGAGAAATTTAAAATGCACACACTGCAAAGAAAACTTCCTCTGTTTGTACAGCTGGTGGAAGTTTGTTGACCCTCACACAGACAAGGCCAAGTCCTCTCTTTTCTATTATGGGATTCACATATTCAGCATATGTCCTAACTGGGCACTCAGGCTTATTTGTTAAAGTAGCTAAGAAGGGGGAGGACCTGAGACAATTGAAGTTGTACTTAAATTTTCAGAAAGCCTTTGACAAGGTCCCTCACCAAAGGCTCTTAAGCAAGTAAACGGTCATGGGATAAGAGGGAAAGTCCTTTCATGGATCAGTAACTGGTTAAAAGATAGGAAACAAAGGGCAGGAATAAATGGTCAGTTTTCAGAATGGAGAGAAGTAAATAGTGGTGTCCCCCAGGGGTCTGTACTGGGCCCAGTCCTATACAATACATTCATAAATGATCTGGAAAAAGGGGTAAGCAGTGAGGTGGCAAAATCTGCAGATAACTATCTTCAGCAATTTTATAAGTCCAAGGCAAACGGCCAAGAGCTACAAAAGGATCTCTCAAAACTGGGTGACTGGGCAACAAAATGGCAGATAAAATTCAATGTTGAGAAATGCAAAGTAATGCACATTGGAAAACATAATCCCAACTATACATATACAATGATGGAGTCTGAATTAGCTGTTATCACTCAAGAAAGATCTTGGAGTCACTGTGGATAGTTCTCTGAAAACATCCACTCAAGGTGCAGCAGCTGTCAAAAAAGTGAACAGAATGTTGGGAATCATTAAGAAAGGGATAGATAATAAGACAGAAAATATATTGCCTCTGTATAAATCCATGGTAGGCCCACATCTTGAATACTGTGTGCAGATGTGGTCACCCCATCTCAAAAAAGATATATTGGAATTGGAAAAGGTTCAGAAAAGGGCAACAAATTATTAGGGGTATGGAACAGCCGCCATATGAGGAGAGATTAATAAGACTGGGTCTTTTCAGCTTGGAAAAAAGAGACGACTAAGGGGGGATATGATAGTCACAATTTTATAGACCTCTATGTGGAGAAAGTAAATAAGGAAGTGTTATTTACTCCTTCTCACAACACAAGAACTAGCATGTCACCAAATGAAGTTAATAGGCAGCAGGTTTAAAAACAAACAAAAAAGTATTTTTTCACACAACGCCCAGTCAACCTGTGGAACTCCTTGCCAGAGGATGTTGTGAAGGCCAAGATTATAACAGAGTTCAAAAGAGAACTAGATAAATTCATGGAGGATAGGTCCATCAATAGCTATTAGTCAGGATGGTGTCCCTACCCTCTGTTTGCCAGAAGCTGGGAATGGGCAACAGGGGATGGATCACTTGATGAATACCTGTCTGTTCATTCCCTCTCGGGCACCTGGCATTGGTCACTGTCAGAAGACAGGATTTTGGGCTAGTTGGATCTTTGGTCTGACCCAGTATGGCTGTTCTTATGTGAGGTGACTGTATATGACTGTTGGGAGGGAGGGAGAGAGAGAGAAGATTTAGGAAAAGTCTCAAAAGACAATTTCCTCAGGACAGACACTGAGTAGATGGCAGAATTACGCCGTATCTACCATAAACCTAAAAAATGACGAGGATACCTACATCAGAACATGGAATGGTATTAACCACCTGTGAACTCATTTGATGCAGCTGCAGCAGATACCTCAAATCATCCCCTCTCCTCATGAAATATAAATGGTTTAAAACAGATTATACAGCTCAGAAGCGCTCATACAGATTCGACACCCATCCCTTCAGCTATGCTGTCCACGGAAGCTTAAACTTCAAAGTATTCTTCCTTCAGAGACACAGAGCTGGGGGGCAAGGGGAGAAGGTCACTTATCTGAACGGCTCTTGAATATGAAGCATGTCAAGAAAAGAAATTACCCATCCTTTCTGAATGTCAGTGTTCTACTTTTCATCTCCAGTGCACACGTCACTCTCTCTCTAACCCCAGTCACGCTTCGCCGTACAGGTTGTGTCCATATGGACTGAATAGTGGCTGAATCTAGGTTACCCAAAAAAGAGGCACCAATGTAGCTCTCCCACCGACATAGCACTGTGCACACCAGCGCTTAGGTTGGTATAACTTACATCATTCAGAGGGAGCTTTATTCACACTTCTGAGCGACATTACAGCTTAAATTGGTATAAATTGTGTGAACATAGCCAGAGAGAGAGAGAACAGCAAGTGGAATGGCCTATGACAAGCAGTGTAGTGCTGAGCAATGTGCCGCAGGGGTTGATGGTGCAAGGCACCATCTCAGAGGTTTAGTGTCATTTGGGGGCAAGGGAGGAAGAGGAGAATCTCACATCATTGTAAAATGGGGGTGGGGGAGATGGTTCAATTTCTGAGTGAGTTGACCAGACTGGTAACAAAAGGAGTAGAACAGCAACTCAATCTCAACCCTGAAATTAAAGCAGGCCACTTCTCTCTCCTCTTTGAGGATCTCACCCCACCTCCTTCCCCCGTATTTTACACACACACACCCTGTCAGTCACTTTTTTTGCTTTTCTTATCCCTCATTTTAAAGTTTTATCTGCATTCTTCTCTTCCTCCTACTCTAGCACATGTTGCAGCAAATGTTCCTTTAGCTGAGAATATCTGGTTGTTGCTCTCTCTAGGGCAGGCCTGCACAACTCGTAAAGTGGCGAGGGCCACATTACTCCAAAGAAAACAGCTGAGGGCCAAAACTCCCCGGCCCCACAGAAACACACACCCCCAGCACCTCCTGGCCCCGCAGAAAGACCCCACCCCAGCGCCACCCAGCCCTGCAGAAACAAACTCTCCTTCCCCAGCGTCGCCTCACCAAAACAGCTGTGGGCCAAAAAGGAAGGTTGGGGGTGGGGAGGTGATACTTGATTTTAAATCAACCAGGGGCTCCCAGCTGAAGAGGTGGCTGGGAGTCCTCAGGGGCAAATTAAAAGGCCCGGGGCTCCGCGGGGCTGGGGCGGCCCGGGGCTCCGCGGGGCTGGGGCAGGGATTTAAAGGGCCCAGAGCTCCTGCCACTGAGAGGAGCCGAGCCCTTTAAATCCCAGCTGCAGCTGGGATTCAAAGGGCTCTGGGCTGCCCGCAGAGCGCCGTGTGCGCGGGATTTAGAATCCCCCCGCGGACCGCACAGTGAGCCTCCGCAGGTCGCATGTTGTGCAGGCCTGCTCTAGGGACTGTTGATGCTACTCTAATCAGTTGTTGGAGACCAATGCAGTACCTGTCACCCCGGAGGCCAAGTATGCTTGGCATTTCTCCCAGACATCAATAGTACAGTGAATGACATACCAAACTTGGCTCTGAACTCATTTATACTGTCTTTAAATTGCAGGGCCAGTCCCCTAATGCTTGTAGTCTTACCCTCTCCACTTCCTCTTCTCTTTGTGTCTGCTTCCCCTCTTATTGCCACATAAGAGTGTTGTGCATGTGCTCAGAGGTAGCAGCAGATTGAAACAAATAATATCCTTGTGGTATATTCAAGCTATCACTTTAAGCGCTGGGGAGGGAGAGTACTGAGATTCCTGGTCCTGCTTGTAGCAGGGGGCTGGTAGCAAAGCATGTGATCTGACTCAGTCTGGAAAGAACCAGCTTAAAATAAATTGGGGAGAGTTGTTCCTTGCTCCTTTAGGGAGCAGCCTGCTTTCTTTTTTCTCTGTTTTGGAGTTTAGAACCTTAACACATACGAATTCTAAGAAATAATGTATAGTTACACACATGCTGGAAGGTTGCAATGTATATGCCATGAACATAATCCCAGACTCCAGTTCAGCAAAGCACTTAAGTACCTGATTACACATTGAAATCAATGTGTCTTAAGTACACATTTAATTGCTTTGCTGAACAGGTGTGGATTTAAGGAGTTGTTAGTTTCACTCCACTGCTCTAGCAGGCCTATTAAGGAACCACCAGGTGCAGGAGCAGATTCAGAAAGTTTAAGGCCAGAAGAGATCATTAGATCAACTTGTCTGACTTCCTGTATGACACATTCAAACAAAATATTTTAATAAACCTGAATTGGCCCAGATTATCAAACAATCCAGACTGCTGTGTATGACTTCTCTGACCTCATTGTTAATTACTAATCTGCCAATCTGTGTAATTTGTAAATTTTATCAGTAGTGATTTTACATTTACTTCCAAACTATTGATAAAGTGTTGACTAGCACCAGACTCAGCACCAATCCCTTCAAAAGCCCAATAGAAACATCCCCATTCATTGATTCCCCATTGACTATTACTACAAGATGTCATTTAAGTAATTCTCAATCCATTTAATGTGTTTTATTGATATTGTATAGTACTAATTTTATCACAATGTCATGTGCTACTAAATCAAATGCCTTACCGAAGCCTAAATGTATTACATCTACGCAGTTAGCTTTATCAACCAAATTTGCAATCTCAAAGAATGAGATCAGGTTTCTTCAATAAGAGCTATTTTCATAAAACTACATTGACTGACATTAATTTTATTTCTATCTTTAATTCTTTATTAAATGAATACTGTATCTACTTCTCCATTATTTTATCCTGGATTGATGTCAAACTAACTGGCCTATATAGTTACCTGGGTCATCCTGTATGCCCTTTTAAAATATTGGCACAACATTTTCACTTTTCCAATCTTCTGGAATTTCCCCAATATTCTGAGATTTTTAATAAATTTAACATCAGCAAGTGAGATTCTCCTCAGCTAACTCAACAGGACTCTTGGGTGCAAGTTACCGGGGGCTGCTGATTTAGAAGTGTTTATTCCTAGAAGATGATGTGTGACATCCTCCTTGGTTACTAATGGACAGGAAAGTACTTGTTTGTGTTAACTATGATACAAGTGCATCATCCTGCTTCTTTCCAAATACAGAACAAAAATATTTATTGAACACTTCTGCCTTTTGTGCATCATTATGAATTTTATCATCTCCATCTAGTAATGGGCCTACATTGCTGGGATTTCTTTTGTTCCTAATGCACTTAAACTCCTGATTGTCCTTAGCCCTGCCAGCCATGGATTTCCCTGAGATCTTTAGCATCTCTTGTTTTTCCGGCACCTTATAACTTCTAATTTATATTGACTATATTATATTGACTTCTAATTTATATTGACTGCTATCAATTTCCCCAACAAGTGCTATCCTCTACTTGGGTTAGGGCTATGAGAATGGAGAACTTATTTTTCTGAAGACAGTCAAAAATTGGCCCTCTGGATTCAAAAGCCTCTTCATCAGCAGTGACAATATTTTTTGTATGTAGATGATGCTGGTATTCAAGATTCACCAGAGATTAAAATGGCAATTGTTAAAAGACTAATATAAAGATTTATGTTTTATTATAAATATGAATTGTTCATTCTCTTTGCAATATTGTAAAAACTGTAGAAGAAACCATAGTTCTAGCAAAGCCTCAGACTGTCTATTCTTGTATCAATACTGAAAAACTCATTATATAAATTAACTATAACCTGAAACTGAGAAAAAGCCTTCCAGCTCATCACTGTAGTTTTTTAACACAAGCAGTTATGATCATGTCATCTCCACACCCCCTTCTAAACACCTGCCAAAGCAATGCATGTTGAATGCTTTAACCCTTCCTCATAAACCAGTTCCTCCAACCACTTCATTTTTGTTGCTCCTCTTTGAATTGCCTCAGGATAGTCTCTCACAGGTGTTCAGGTGCCAAGAATAAAAACACATACTCAAAATGCAGTCACAGCAGCACCAAGTGGGATTAGCAAGCCCCCAGTCTCCATGACCTATGTGTATTCTTCCCAAAAAGTGTACTTTTTGCCACTGCAATTTCATGTTTAATTTGCCATTCACAGCCACCTCTGGCTTTTCTTTTGACACTACTGCTTTCCAAGTCTCTCTCTCAGAATAACTATTTCAATTATTTTTCCTTCTGTTGCCTTAAGCATTGCAAGTTTTCCCCACAATTAATCTATTATTTCTTGCCTTATTCATAACCTCTTTGCCCTCAGAGTATCTGTAAACGTAATCAGCGTGCTGGATTTCTTTTCCCCAGACCTGTCTTCTAGCTCTTTAAATGAAGAGTTAAAGGGACACTATTGATTTGAAATCTAGTTAATTTCTAGAAAGGAGTTAAAGAGACGTTTCTGGTACTATATTGGCCCTGGCAGTTTTTCAGGTTTCATAGTCACATTTTCCTATTTTAAAAAACAACTAATGTCTCTCTCTCCCCAGGACTGTGTGAAATATCCATACAGACAGGGAAAACTGACTAGCAGATGCCCTAAGAGCTCTTTCAGCTAAATGAGTATCTACAAGTCACACAGCATTAGGATGAAGGTAAATTTACTTTGTCTCTTTTCCTAGTTCTGGGTGGGATATCATCCTATCTGCTTCAGCATTAAGTTTCCACTGAAGGAAACAAGGAACAATAGAATGGAATATGGACAAAATTCCAAAGCAGCAAGACAACAAATTCCTCATTCATTTTCTAATAAAAATGCCAAAGTTACTTTCTGCAGTGTTTTTTCCTTTAGGGGGTTATGAAGGAGCAAAGCTTGCCAGCTAGCAGCAGAATGAGCTGGCTGGGCATCCCAGGGGCAGGGTTAACACATAATGAAATCTCACATCTGGAGGCCTTCTGCAGGCTCCAGCTCACTCCTTCTCTTGCTCAACTAAAGTGTCTTTGTCGTTTGTTAACTGTGCTCATGAACCCTTCCTATCTGTTTCTGGTGTTCTTCTCCCTTAAGGGATAGGCAGCAGCTGGAATGAGAAGGGCCAGAGGAAATGCAAGCTTTGTTCTCAAGAGTTTGAGAGAAGAGTTTGTTTCCATGAGTCACGTTGAGGGGGAAGGGCAAATGGAATACAGCCACTAAAAACATACATCCTTAACATAGTTGTTCTTACCCACTTCAATCTTTCACAAAGAAAATAGAGGAGAGAGATTAGGCACCAGTCATACTTAAACAAAAAACAAAAACAAAAAAAACCAGAAGTCTCTTTCTATGGTCTGAAAAAAAACAACAACCAAGTTTACAACCCCAACCCCTAAACACACACACACCAAAAATGTAAGAGCCAGAATCACTCAACACAGCTGTGTGAGAGGATTGCTAGGAGGAAGGGGGCAGGGGCAGGGGAAGGAAACTCTAGCTGTAAGAAACTGAAAGAGAGAGATATACAATCAATACTTGTGACTAGCCCAGCCAGCCAGAATTACCAAGATGAGGGACATATATTCTGCAGGAAGTCAGCAACTGTCTCCTATAGAGTAACTAACTTCTCACTGAAAAATGTACAAAACTGAAGTCAATTTCCCCTGCCTTCATTCTGTATTACTAAGAACATCTGCATGAAAGCCCAAACTCTTTAAAAATATCTCCTTCCCAATGCCAGTTCCTCACGTGAAGTCATAATCCTGCCTGTAATGTACGTCACTATCCTCTTCAGAGTAATTTTCATATATCACACACAGTGATTACTTCTGTTCTCCAGTAAGTAGGATTAGAATAACTCTTAATCAGACATTGTTATCTTGAACTTGCTTAGTTTTAGTTCTGAGTATGTGTAGACCAAAAAATATACTAATTATATATATCAATTTTTCATTGGGCACTGAAAACTCCTGAGATGAAAATGACTACAGAGAAAGCGCTTTCCACACCCACATCTGTCCAAATGAGGCCAAAACAGACAAGATCCACTGAATCCTGTACTGTTGTTCTCCTTTTTGCTCTCTCCTCTCCTACAAGGCCTTCCATTGCAGCTTCCAAAACACTCTCGAGTAGGAAGACTAAACAGGATTCTATTTGGATTTCATCATCAGTCCTACTGAGGTCAGTAAGAGTTACAGCCAATGTGAGACTCAAGGAATTTAGTGTCTGACCATGTGGCTCTTATAAAGAATAAGAGACCACTGCTATGGAATCTCAAAAGGCTACCAAATGAAAATGGTCATGAAGTGCATTAGCTAACATCTGCCAAACTTCTAGCATCCTGCATTATTGGCTAGTTCAGAAGCAGTGCCTGTGGCTTACGGTGGGCATCCAAGGATTTTAGAAGGGGAAAAAAAAGTCCAGGATATACACCTGAACTAGGGTTGCCAACTTCCAATTCCAAAAAACCTAACATCCTTGCCCCACCTCTTCCCGAGGCCCCGGCCCTACTCACTCCATCCCCACTCCCTCCGTTGCTTGTTCTCCCCCACCCTCACTCACATGCTCATTGTCACTGCAAGGCCCAAACAGGCATACTTATTGTTTTGACAGATGTATTATGCTAATTTCAGGTTTATTTGGTACAGGACACTAGAGCTGGCAGCAAAATAGTCCAAAAGGGTAATTAAAAAAAAAATTCACAAAGATTTTCAGGATTCTTTCCCTCCCCTCTTTCCATTTTTCATACCCAGCTCCATGTTTTTTGTTCACTGAAGTTATTGTTATTGTGTGTGTGGAATTAGGACCACACATTATCACAGCTGCAATGGGTCTATTAAAGGCCCACTTCTAAAGCCCAAATACAAATCCATAGAGCACAACCACCACAGAAATGCACACCTGTCCAGATACCTATATAAATAAATCTGTAGAAATGGACTCCCACACCTACGTGTGTATTCATGTGTACACGTCTAGCATGCACAAACACATACACTTCCATATTATTTATTCTTACAATTGTTGTTTAGTGCCTAGAGACCCCCGACTAAGATCAGGGCTCCAGGGTGGTAGGTGCTGGACATACACATAAAAAAAGAGAGTGTCTGCAACAAAGAGTTTATAATGTAGCTAGACAAAGGTCGGGAGAAACATATGATAAATTGGCTCTTCCGCAATTATTAGTCAACAATATTCACTTTTTAAGAAATAATACATTTCTTTTAGAGTTCCCTTCTCTTTTAAAGAACTTCTGAATATGCACATTTTGTGTGCCCTCAATTTCTTAGTGTGCAAGCCAGCAAAAGAAATAAAAGTCAGTTAGGCTGCAAATTTTATTCACACAGGTATACACACACCTCCCTACACAAAGATACACAGTCTCTTACACACATACAGTGCATGCCTGCACATACACACCCAGCCGGGAAGGGAGGAGGGTGGAGGAGAGGGGATGGGGAGAGAAAGAGGCCAAGGACAAGAGGAGGGCAGGGGTGAGAGTGGGACAGTGAAGGAGGGGGGGCATGTAGGGTGGATGGGGATGCAGGAGGCTACAGGTGCATGAGGATGTGGGGGAGAACAGGGGTACATAGGGATATAATGGGAGTGCAGCAGTGTATGGAAGTGACTGGGGTGCAGGGAGTGAAGAACATAGGGGTGGCAGCTCTGGGAGGGGGAGAGGATGGGTGGGAGAGCACTTTAAGGGCTAGGATGGGTAGGTGTGGGAGCAGGATGGGATGGGGATATAGGGGGTTGGTACGGGGAGGGATGCAGTGAGAGGGATGGGGGGGGTACAGTCCCATTCCCAGCACTCGGAGATGGGGATACACATACCTCCAACTCCTGGCAGTAGCGTAGCCAGGTGAAGGGAACAGGGGGAGCGGAAAAAAAAAACCGCGCTACCTGCTGCAGTGCTTTTACTCACCCAGCGGTGCTCCGGGTCTTCAGTGGCGGGACCGTCACTCGCTCCGGGTGTCTTCGGTGGCTCTGAAGGACCCGCCGCCGAAGACTCGCAGAGCGAGTGAAGGTCCCACTGCCGAAGTGCCGCCGAAGACCTGGAGCCCCGCCGGGTGAGTAAAATAAAAGCGCCACAGCGGGTGGTGCTTTTTTTTTTTTTTTTTTTTTTTTTTTTTTAAATATTTGCTCCCCGGGTGAGTACAAAGGCGTCAAGAAATTGACAAGGCACCACTTGTGCTCAGTGGGGAAGCGGCTGCTGCCCCAGTTCCCCCCCCAGCTACGCTACTGACTCCTGGGTGCCAGCGATGGGGCGACAGACACTGACTGTGGTTCGCCGCAGGGCACACACCATAGCTCAAGCCCAGCCACAGGAGAAGAGGGCCGGCAGCAGCGGCACACACACGCACCACAAATCCTCAACAGCCACTTGCTAGGTGTGCTAGTTCATCCCCTGCCCTACCCATAGGAGCGGCGCCTGCAGGCGGGGCAGCACACGGACCCCTCAGCCGCCCCTAAGCCTAGGAACTGGATATGCCGGTTGCTTCCCAGGAGTCACACAGCACAGAGACTAGCAGGGAGTCTGCCAGCCCTGCTGCACAGCGCTGCCAACTGGACAGTCTATGGCCTGGTCAGCGGTGCTGACCGGAGCTGCCAGGATCCCTTTTCGACTGGGTGTTCCGGTCCAAAACCAGGCACCTGGTCATCCTAACCTTAACATATTTAAAACCTCCTTCAGCAAACAAGGACACTCCCCCCCAACCCCAAAGAAATAGATCACAACATGGAAGAGGCCATCCAAGCACCCCAAGAGAACCTGCTTTAATATGGAAAATAAAACCCCCATCAACTGCACACAACTCGTTGTCTCATATCGCCCCACCCTAGAATCCAGACAGGGTATCATTAAATAGTTGCAACCTATATTAGATGGGGACCACACCCTCGAAGAAATCTTTCCTGAACCCCTTCTTCTGACCTTCAAACAACCCCCTGCTCACAGCCTGTCCAAGATCATTAGAAGAAGCAAGCGCCACACATGCCAGGACACCTCAGCTCAAAGCAGCACCAGACCCAGTAAGAACAAGTAAATACAAAACCTGTGGACATATTTCCACTGCTAATCAACACATCTTTCAAGATCCATGGGTCCTATATATGCCTATCACAATATGTGGTGTACCTCATCCAGTGCACTAAATGTCCCAACAACTATGTGGGTGAAACCAGACAATTACTATGCTCTCGAATGAACTCTCACAGAAAAATGATTAAAAAGAAGAAAAAAAAAGATAAACACCATATCATTTTTCACAAAATGATCTCTCTGTCTGACCTCTCAGTCCTCATTCTTAAAGGAAACCTGCACAACACTTTCAAAAGACAAGCCTGGGAGCATAAATTCATAACTTTGCCAGACACTAAAAACCATGGATTGAATTGACATACTGGATTTATGGCATATTACAACTATCTATAACCCACTAACAACCTCCCCCCCCAACTTGCTTCCCCACCATGACTGGCGGGGTGTTACCAGACCACCTCACCTTGAATGGTCCCTTGAAATATGTTTTAACTACTTATGCTAAACAATCTGTTCCACCTTGTATTTAGCTGTGACACTAGGGGCATATCTACACTACAAAGTTTAGTCAACTTAAGTTACGTCCATGTACAGCCACCGCAGTAATTAAATCAGTTTTGTACGTCCACGGTAGCTCCTTCGGTCAGCAGTGTGCATCCTCACCAGGAGGGCTTGCACCAGCTGTCAGCCACCCAGGTCTGACAGCCAGAACAGTGACTGCAGTGTCTACACTGACACTGCAGCGACCTAACTACACCAACCTAAGCATTGTGCCTCTCGTGGAGGTGGAGCTATTAAGTTGGTATAGTGGGAGATTTACATCAGCAGGAGCAACACTGTAGTGTAGATGCCCACATATGGCAGCTTATGTCAACCTAACTCTGTAGGGTAGACCAGGCCTAAGTATGTTTCTCAGACCTGAAGACTAGCTCTGTGTAAGATCAAAAGCTTGTCTCTCCCACCCACAGAAGCTCGTCCAATAAAAGATATTATTTCACCCACTTGGTCTCTAAATACTTTGTCAGCCATGCCTTTGACACTCTTGGCTGCTGCAGTGTGTAAGGATGCTTTTATTGTTTAGCCAATTTCAAAAGCATCTCTCAGCATCATCAGCTAAATAAGTTTGGAGCATCCTGTGAAGGCTGCGCTCCTGCTCTCATGCAAGCCAACACTCGCACCATCTTTGATGCAAGTGAGAGAGTTGGGCCCTCCCATCTGTCATGGACACTTTGCCATCGGAGGTCAGGCATGCTGGTCTGATGTGGGCAATCTCTGCTAAAGCAAGAGCCAGCAGTGAAGTATTTCAGGGGTGTTGCAGAACAGAACTGAGTCAGGCTAGCAAAGCTGAGGGACAGCAGCTTCCCCAGCACCTGCAGCCCCAAACCATACAAGACAAACACATGTAGGTGCATTTCTCCCTTTCCATGGTGAGGAAAAGATCTCACTAGCACAAAACTGGCTTTAGTTCTCTGATTTTGGACAAATCTAGCACAGTAGGTAGAAGAGAGCAGCCTGATGCTTCACTGCCGTGGACAACATGAAATCAGAGAAAAGGTTACCAAAACAACACATTTGGACTCCATTTTCTTATCATAAAACTAGGGTTGCCAATTTTCAATTGGCAGAAAACCCAACACCCTTGCCTTGCCCCTTTCAGAGGCCACGCCCCCTGCTCACTCCATCCCCTCCCCCCCCCAGTCGCTCACTTTCCCCCACCATTGCTCACTTTCATGAGGCTGGGGCAGAGGGTTTAGGTGCAGGGGGAATGGCAGTGAGGGCTCCGGCTGCAGGTATGGGCTGTGGGGTGGCGCTGGAAATGAGGAGTTTGTCATGCAGGAAAGGGCTTCAGGGGGGTTGGGGTGCAGACCCTGGACAGCACTTACCTCAGCCAGCTCCCAGCATCTCCCTCCGGCTCCTAAGTGGAGGCACAACCACATGGCTCTCCGTGCTGCCCACGCCTGCAGACACCGCCCCCTCAGCTCCCATTGGCCGCAGTTCCTGGCCAATGGGGGCAGCACGCAGAGCCCCTGTGGCCATCCCTCTGCCCAGGAGCCAGAAGGAGATGCTGGCAGCTTCCCCTTGAGTTGCGCAGAGGCAGGTAGGGAGCCTGCCTGCGCAGCTGAACGACTTAACAGCCCGGTCAGCAGTGCTGACCAGAGCCGCAGAAGTCCCTTTTTGACCAGGCGTTCCAGTCAAAAACCGGACACCTGGCAACCCTACATAGAACCCCAGCAGTTTGTGCGAAATGATGAAGCATCTCTCAGTGCAACTGCATGGGAAAATCCTTTCTTGGCAGACAGATTTCTAGATTTCTGCTTTTCACCAGTACCAATCACAGAAGAGTAGGATCACATGCAGAAGATTTAATGCTAGCAGATGGCAAACAAGTAGACTTCCAAGGTGCAGGACAGACACTAAATGGTCACTGGCATCTTCACAGTAACTCACTTGGATCAAAGGCAGCTGCGGAGACTGCTCTATTCACATAAGTCCATCCTATCTAGATAGTATCCCATCTTTTATTTGCTGTTTCTTTCCTCTCAGTGCCTTTCCGACCCCTCAACTTGGCCTCCTAATGAAGTGTGTCCCTCATGTTTAATATTTGTATTTAGTATAGCCCAGAGGCTCCTGGTTGAATCAGGCCTTCATGCTGTTAGTCACTTTACAGACACAGAAGCAAATATAGTCTCTGTCCTAAAGGATGTAGGGTTTAAGATGACAAGCAACATACAAAAGCTGGGGGGGGAAGAGAGCAAAAAATATATTTTACATAAAATATAGCAAATGAATATATTTACAATCTGATCTTTTTTCCTCCAACCTTTGTTATTGTATGTTACTTAGGTCAGAAATGTTGATTCAACTGAAAAAAAGAATGTTTGCTGCCAAAAAAAGTTCCACAAGGCTAAAACTATCACCATTATTATGCATCCCTTATATTTGCCTCAGTCCCTCATTTACAGCTTAAATAGAACATCCCTATCCCCAACAGTATTTAATATTTTACTCCTAAGCAACTGGATTTTTCCTATTGCTTATTCCACATACCCAAGGAGGAATGCTGTGTTTACTCTTCCACTATATTTTCTCTCTCTTGACTTGCAATTTCAATACAGTAGCATGTACTTCAGAGCAGTTGCAGGGGACAACCAGAAGGTCACCTAGACTCTCTCTACTGCATGCAACCCTTCCTCCCACAAAGTAGCGAGGTACTACGGAGGAAGCCTTCCCTGACAGAGAACTGGAGCCAGAGTACAGGACCTACGTTCAAAAACGTATTTGGAAGGCTAGGACAGCTCTAAATGAGATCCCAGACTTCAAGAGACAATCAAATGCCCCTATCACTGAAAGTCTTAGAGGCCTTGGCTACACTGGCACTTTACAGTGCTGCAAGTTTCACGTTTGTGAAAAAAAACCAAACCCTGAGCGCTGCAAGTTACAGCGCTGTAAAGCACCAGTGTAAACAGTGCCCCAGCGCTGGGAGCACAGCTCCCAGCGCTGCAAGCTAATCCCCTCGGGGAGGTGGAGTATCTGCAGCTGCCTGGTAGCCTATCGTTACTGCTGCGGAAGATACCGATGCTCATGAAAAGAAAGAAGATTGAAAAGAACCCAGTTTTATTCCAAATCTATTTGAAAGGCTTGCACAGTTGCCACCTTTTCTACGATAGTGCTGAAAAGGTCTCTTTAAAGTGTGGTACAGAAATCTGTAAGGAATTCTAAGGCTGTACTCTCTTCCCACAACTTGGCCAAATGAAAAGCTCTCTGTTCCCAGCTGTAGGACAACCCAGTTTTAGTAACATGAATGATACATTCATTTGTCCAGACTATTGCACTCTACCCACTTCCTTGATTAGCAGTATACCTTTACATATCTTCAACAGGATCCTTCTAAATCTTGAGAAACATTTAGCTGGGATATTGCAGACTACAGGCTTCCACAAGGTACCAAAAATCGTGTTTTCTGTGCTACATGGGCACAATTATCACCCACCATACCCCAAAATCATTCCCAGAACAGATCACTTCTTCTCTACTTCAACCATCATCACAGATTCAGCACCTTAAGTATACAGTTACACGTCAGTCCAAAAGAAGCCCATCTGGAGAAAATCCAATACACTTTTTTTTCTAAATTTAACTGGCAGGAAATATGATGGTAAGGGTAAAGTTTCAAACCACCATGTGCTTCTCTCAGTCAGCTTTCAGATCAGAGATGTTTACAAGAGATTTGCTGAATATTTGAACTTACTGTGTTCCCATTTAAAACCATTTAAAAAAAAAAAGGAAGTGTAGAGCATTAGTAGTTTGTTGGGTTTTTGTTTCAAAAGTTATCCAGCTCCTTCATAATTTATAATGACTGTCTCCAAGTTTATTTAACTTATCTTCCTTTTAAAAATATGTATATCTTCGCTTCTCTCTTTATTGGAGAGCCTTGACCAAATTCTTTAGAAGACCTGATTAGTGATGTCACATTAGGCTATAAACCAAGCTGCAGAATTGCCTTCCACACCCAGTTACAGATGAGAAGAAATGCTGAGTCTTTACTCAACTTCTTAAGCAGGCAGAATTAAAACTAAATATGCAATATGATGAATTGCACTTTTAAATAAATGTACCAGCACTCTCAAAATCAAAAGGAAATTAAATAAAAAGTTACATTAACCCAGGATTTTACAGGCATTTAAGACAAGAAACACAGTTATGTTTTTCACAGAAGCCATAACTTGGCTACCCTGCCGAAAGAAATGAAATATATTAAATCAGTAAAGCTCACTCCAGGCCCAGTGGTACATATGCTGTAGAAACACTGAATTTTACAGTGTGTATGTAAAATTAAGCATCGTATCAGATATAATTAACAAATGAAATATAGGCTCAAGTGCCATACATTGAAAACCACAAGCAATCCAAGGAAGCCCATTCAGATGTACTCTTTCTGCAGAAGTCAGCTGAATACTAAGCAGAGGACCATGATCAGAGTGTTTGTGAGACAGAGAAAATGAGTCACTGCAAATTCCTGATGAGATTTCATTAGCCTGTAATGGACAATTTATCTGAAGAGATAAGAACAGCTCCAAGTTTCCCCAACTCCGCTTAGAGGACAATCACGATTCTGAACTCTGACATCATTGAACTTTAAGTCTGGTTTTATTTTTGTTCAGGTGCAAACAAGGAAAGCATGGTCAACCTGCCGAGACTCCAGAGCGAACAATGCATTCCTTTGCACATGCCAGCTGACTGCATACGCCCCACACTCTACAGGTGTTCAGACACTGAAGTATCCATAGCATCAACTGTAGTGTCCTCATGGATTTACCCAGCTGAAGCCTACAGTAAGGCCTACATTTTCAGAAATGGCTAGAGATTTGGGCCATTTCAATTTGCATACCTTTCAAAGGCTCCATTTTCAGAGGGCAAATACTCAGCACTTTGAGAAATCAGGCCCCTTTGAAGTGTCTCAAGTTGAGTACTCAAGAATCCAGATACCCAAATTCACTGGTCACTTCTGAAAATGTAGGCCTAAACTATTTCAGTCAACTATTTCAGTGCTATCCAGCATACATGCCTTCTCCATATGGCCAAACACCTCCAATTCTGCTCCCCATGCATCACCTTTCGAACGCTGATGTTCTAGTTCAATATCGATATTAAATCCAGCTGCATTCTGCTACCATACAAAAGCAGAATCAAGCGATAAATAGGTTAAAAACAACAAAATGGGAACGAGATTGCCTCATCGGAATTGGATAAGCTTTTGACATTTAAAAGTTCTTTACAAGAACCATTTGCCTTTTGACTGCCTTCTAGAAATGGAACAGGTAGTTGGCATTTTACAGAACATTTTGTCAACAGATTTATCCATCTGTATCAGGACCTGGTATTTGTCACTGATGCTCGCAGCCCTGCTGGGATGGCATCAACTGTAGGTCAGCTTATGCAGACTTGAATTCCAATGTGTTACTGTCTTTTGAACAGCTACCTAAAAGGCCTGCTGCCTGCCAAGACCTGCATGCAGCTCCTCAGGGCTCTGTTTCAGAGGATGTCACTAACAGTTACAGCGGAGCAGGGAGCAGCATTCCTTATGGTGCTTTAGGCACTGCTGAGATCACCAGCTATGGCAAGAAAAAACCACAGAAGCCCCAGGGGGCTGAATCTGGGCATGGACAATTTTAAATAGTTGTGTGTTTAAATGCATTTGTACTATTACGCATTGTCTACACAGCTCTGATTAATAATTTGAATCTTGAACTGCTTTGGGGGAGTGGAGGGGGTTAAGGATTTTTAACTATATAAAGGCAGCTGTCCCAGGCAATGTTTCAGTGTCAAAATTTTTATCCTTTTTTATATTACATATGCACACATCACTGTTAGACTGCAGAAGGAAAGTGGATCCTTCCTCCTGCCCATAAGTTTTCCTATCACACTTTTTTTTTTTGCTTTTGTCTATCACACATTAATAGAAGATTGTACTTATTCAAGACGTCTCTCAAAGGCTGTTTACATCTTTCCTAAATGCATACACACGTGTCTCTCTACTTAGAGGAGAGAATGCTTAGTCCCAAAGTAGGATGCCAGTTTCACTAGCACAGAGGTGTCTGCTGAAGGTTGGGATTTATAAGCAGCCTTTATAATGGTGATGTCCATCTTCTGCGATGGCACTAATGGGACTGTACGACCAACTTTTTCACATTTAAATCACAGCTATGTGCCCAGACAAGAATAGGCAAAGACCAGAGGAAGACTCAATCTGCATGCCATTGGCTGCCAACAAGACAGTGACATTGCACTAGGGAACATGGGAGGTCAGCATATCATTTGAGAGCGAAGTGATCAAGCAAATACATCTGTGGTGTTCATCCCACTAAGCAGACAAACAGTTGAAGACACAAATCTGACAGCAGCAGGTCTACAGTGGCACTACAGACTCCCCACTGTGCACCCCCATTGCTATTTACGGATACACCAAGCAAGAAAATTGCATATGCAGCAGAAGCAGCAAAGCCAATGAATCCTACAGGATCTGAAGTCTGAACCAGGGAAATGCTAAAGTTTGACTCAGTTGAGCTCTATTAAAGGTAGTTCTGGAGTTTTTACTTCATTACAGCAGGCACAACATATTTCTCCACAGAAACGGTACTTTGCAAATAAGAGTGCAGGTGACAGTAGGAATAGGTGCTTCTCTTTCCCTGTGAGGGATTACTATGGAAAAAATAAGTCGTCAAAATAATCATACTATCCTCTCTCTTTGAAGTACACCCACTTCATCATTCATACTATTGGTCGCTTGTGTTTCTCCTTCTATTGGTGGCTTCACGCAGAATTCTTCCAACAACAGAAACAATTTCTTGCCTCTGTTTGGGTCCCTTCAGAGGCCTCTTCCTACATGCTCCCAAGAGTCAATGCCTAGGTAAGATTATTTGCCACACAAGTACGGCTCTCTCCATTTAAACACAGCAGAGACAGGTGCAGTGTTCCTGACCACTGGGCAGCCAGAATGTCATTTATTTTGCAAGCTATACACATTTCAAATAGCCAGTAACTGGGTTTGGAAATAGTGTGACCAGATCACAAGTGTGAAAAAAATCAGGACAGTGGATTGGGGGGGGGCGGTAATAGATGCCTATATAAGAAAAAGCCCTGAATATCAGGACTGTCCCTGATAAAATTGGGACATCTGGTCACCCTATTGGGAAAACACATGTATGTTGGGCAGCCACAATTTCTCACCTAAGCTGTGGATTTTAAATTAGGGAGATACTTCTGGCTGACCGAATGAATTAGAATGGCAATTCAGTCTTTGTCACTGACCAAGATCCAAACAGTAGCTGGAAGGAAGCATCCCAAACACAGCTATAAAATCCAACAGAATATTCTCAGAGGGGTCCCTTGTTTCATTCAGAACATTCCTTTTTTTAAATTAACAGGGAGGGAGAGGGGGGGAGAGAGAGCGCGTGCACCCTTCAACAGAACAGTGCAGAGCTTCCTGTCACTAAAGCTCCTATTAGCTCATTAACATAGGAGTGCTTTCCCCCCAGAGCTATCTGAAGATATAAATTGTGCAAGGCATAAGAAATTTCAATGACAAAGCAGTTAAACGGGATAGTTAAAGAAAGACAGTTACAGTGTGTAACAGAGAGCCTGCCTTCTAGTTGCATTAAACTTCAGAACTTGCAACAGGCATGCTTCCCAGGACCCTAAGGCCAGCCTGCCCGGCACACGGCGAGTTAGCCCTTATATGGTTATTCATGTTTCTGCACATGGACTAACACAAGATCTTTGCTGCGATGCAGAATTATGATACTGCACGGTGGCACTATGGTACGTCACGGTTCACAGATGAAAACCTTTTATTTATTTACCTGGGTATATTAGTACTCACAAAAGTGAGGCACACAGATAGGACTGCCTACACTGAGCCAGGCATAGCGCAGGTAAATGCTGAGCAAGCTTCCTCATACAGCTCTGCCAGCGCACCTCAGCCCTCACCTATAGCAGTCCCCTGAATTACGATCTTGGACTTCTCCTGAGCAGAGACTCATCAATTGTGTCAACTTTTATTACTGTGTGCTGTGCACACACATTGGACTTGAATGCACCCTCTCCACCCACACACCCAAGAAAACATTACTCATTTTCACCTGAGATCAGAGACTAAGGTCTGCAGAGCTGACAAAACATGCCCACAAAACATCTCCTGCATTAGAGACGAGTAACAGCTGGAGGCCTAACACTGGCTTGGTTGAGGCTGGGTTTTTTTTCTTGTTTTGCTTTTTGTTGTTTTTAAGGTAGTTGGCAAATAGAGTTAAATTTCAGATATTTATTGGCCCTTTATAGCCACTCCCCCAAGGACTTTGCATCTTTGTTTTTTAAAGGCATAAAATAATATTTGTACTTCAACAATAATTTCCCACTGTAGAAAGGTGGTTAATATTGGAAACCAGCATGGTAACCAAATGATAGGACTCTGCATTTCCCTGGAAGAGAAAAGAGTTCAGTTAATGATCTTCATCTCTCCTTGTCAGGACTGCCAGGAAGCGACAAAACATTCTGCCTTTGCAGGACAAGATCAGAGTTGAAGGGGAGGAAGACAAGAATCCTTGTGACACAACAGCAGCCCCTTTGATAGGTGAAGCTCCACTGATGGTCTCCAAAGGGAAAGGGAGCCCCAGCCAAAAAGAAAGTTGCCATAACTGTTATGGTAGGCAGTGGTGAAGAGTGGGGCTCATGATTTCAGTCCAGAGATTATACAATATACTTCCAGGGAAGAACGGAGACAAACGTGCCTAAACTTCACCAACAGCTGCTACCAAAAGCAAGTAAACTGGAATCAGAGGATTCAAGGGCAATTTTAAACTAACCAAAGGCCATGTCCACACCAGGAAAAAAAGGTGGGTTAACTAGCACATTAGTACTACCACTATCTTTGTCTACATTAGGATTTTAATACACTAAAATCCCTATGTAAACAAGGTAATTGTAGTTTTAACATGCCAATTAACACACCTTTTTTCCCCTAAGAAAGTCAGCCAACAACAGTGGTTCTCAAACTTTTGTACTGGTGACCCTTTTCACATAGCAAGCCACTGAGTGCGACCTCCCTAATAAATATATTAAAAGTGTATTTAATTTAATACCAATATAAATGCTGGAGGCAAAGCGGGGTTTGGGGTGGAGGCTGACAGCTCGCAACCCCCCATGTAATGCCTCGTGACCCCTTGAGGGGTTCCGACCCCCCATTTGAGAACCCCTGGCCTACAAGGAAGAACTTACCAGAGGGATTGCTTAGCCATGCCATAGGAAAGTCCCTGTAAAGCATTTCACTTGCCAGGGTTAGACGCATGTTTACAGTGAGAGTTTCTGTAGCCAGAAGCTATGAACTGTTGCACTGAGAATGGTTATTTACATGCCTCCATAGTCTGTGTCCAAATAAACTTTTTTGTATTGGTCCAATAAAAGATATTACTTCACCCACCTTGTCTCTCAAATATCCTGGGACTAACACAGCCACAACTCTGCATCCCAATAAACTAAAAGCCTACGAAACAGATGGCCAATTTCAAATCTCAGCTTTGCAGCAACTAGTAATATAAAGTAATCTGCACCATGGTAGAATTCAATCAATCACTCGGTACACTAAACACCCAACCAACTTTTCTTCAATATTTTGTAGAATTCAGTCAAAGCCTGGCCCATTTCCACCCAACAAGGGTTTGTCAGCTACTATAAAAAAATAAGATCTTCAATAGAAAATACTTTTCTCTCTAACCTGGCTGTGGAAGACTGAGTAATTCTGCATTGTTTGCCTGGAGGAACTTCATTTCCCCCCTTTCCCATGATGCCCTGGGAAAACCCACTTTTGGCCTTATTTTGGATGAAGTGACTTTTTTGCACACTGCAGTAAAGTAAATCATACATCTGGCTGCAGCTGTGCCTTTGAAAACAGCTAACAGTGCATTTTTCAGATGAGGATGAAGTCGTCTTTCTCTCCTTATACCCGCAATCCAACACAAAAATCTTTCAGGAGGTAGGAGGGCTCCAGCTCCCTTTCAAGCATAACCTCTAATGATGGTGGTGGGCTGCAGAAATGCAGGAACCAGGTCCTCAGAATTTCAAAGTCTTGGATTTCACCCAATTGCAGAATAAACCCATTATGGTAAAGTCCTGAAGTCTGTTATTTTCTTACTGATGCTTTAAGTTAAACCTTTACAACTCTCTTAATTGGCACAAGGGTGGGGGGGGGGGGACGGGAAAGAAAAGTGGAATCCAAACCACAGTTACACACCCATCTCTGCTACTACCGTTTTAATAACACATGAATTTTCAGTCATTTTTAAAATGGCTTAGGATCCAACAGCACCTTAATGCACTGTAAGGGTTCTCCCTGTATGCTCACAGTCATTCTCGTTTGGAAGGACGTGAAGAAATGAAAATACATTTCAGCAATGTCCTGGGTGCATCTAGTTACCACCCCGATTAAAATCCCAAACGCCAGACTCTCCGCCCCCGTCATTACTAAGTGTAAAGCAGTTTTAGGGCTTCCCCCAAATGCATAAGCCAAATGGGGCCCAACTCCACCCCGGGTTTCTCCAGCCACCCAGCTGGAATGACAAAGAAAAGCTAGCCTTAAAGGGACGGAAAATGGTATTACTCATACTTTTCACGCACATTCATAATTTCACAAGGAAGATTTCTGAACACCTCCTACACCGAGGATTCGCAAGAACTCCTGATAACAGACCGGCCTAACTTCCAGGCAGATGGGTGCTAGCCCAACTCCTGCTCCTCCACCCCCAAAGAGAGGGGCTACACCCCACATTGGAATCATTGCATACCCTCCCTCTGTGACCAGACGAACACACGTTAGTGTCCGTACAGAAGACACACAAACTGCCCAGCGCTGCTGCTTCTCACCGTATTGTTTAGCAGGGAATCGGAGTCCACCAGTTCTGACAGCTCGCTCAGCTTTCGATCCCAGTGCAACAGGTTCTGCTCCCCATTTTCCAATACCTCCATGGTCAGTTAGAACCACAATAAAGCCAAGGCGGGAGATAAGGTATGTGTATTTGGGCACACTTCACTATGGGCACTCTGCTCACACAGAGCAGCCTTATTCCATATGACCAACGCTCTCCTCTTGCTCAGTCTCTTTGTACTTTTTTACACTCCCTCAAACGCTAGCTATAGGATATAAATATATCAATTTAAGTTGAGACAAATTTCCAGAACAAGCCCTGCTCGCCTCTCGCCCGTGCTCAGGGCTGCAATACCCGTATTGTTTGCACACAGCTGATCTGCATTAGAATGTGTCTGTGTTTAATGGGTAGTGTTTCCTCTATCAGCTGGAGACCCTCCCCACAGCTGCTCAGAGTCCAGACTCAGACTGACACCAGCAGCCTTCTCTCCCCACCCCCTTCAGATGCTGGCTCCCCCTCCAGAAAAACTGCCAATCACGGGCTGGTTGCAAAGACTCTGCCCAATCAGAATTAAGGAACTAGCCTCCAGGCGGCACTCTTTCCCACACCGCTCCAGCTGTGGAATGTGGGCGGAGGGGTCCCTGGCCTGCTTCACCCTATGGGGAGCCCCTCCCACGCCCCACCGCGGCCTATTGCTTTGCTTGCCTTTGGCCAATAGACGCTGCCCCCACCCTCCCAGCTGCGCGGCTGGGCCAGCAAAGCAAAGCTGACAGGCGCTTTAGCCAATGCAATAGCGACAAGAATACAGCCGGGGGAAAGCCCCGCCCACGCTTCGGAAGCAAAAATCAAAACAGTGAGTGCAGTGAGACTACACACAGCAGGGAAGCAGGCAGGCTGGAGGCCTTCCCCAGGGCTGGCAGCTCTGTGTCTCATTCCGCTGTTAGCCTAAACTAAAGCCATTTCACAACACACAAGAGTTTTCTGTGTGCGCCCATGAGACACTTGCAATCTCCTTGCAGTTGTCACAACTATATTGCTCTGAAAGGCTGGGCTGAAACTGTTTATGTAGCCCCAGTCCCTTGCTCTGATTGGTTGCCCTGGCTTCTCACCTGCCAGGGACCAGCACAGGTCACACTGGGATTATTCACGTGCTTAAAACTAAGCACATGCTTAAGTGCTGTGCTGGGTCGGGGCCACCAGGGTGCTCAGTACTTTGTAGGCTAGACCCCTAAGTCCCAGATTTGCTAGAAGTTTTTAAACATTCAAATGATGTGAAATTACATTTCACAGGGTGACTGGCCCCTTTAAGAGGAGATGGACCAGCCCCACCTGTGTCTGATCAGCTCTGCCCCAACTGAGGCTGTGGGGCTAGAGGTCAAGTGATAGACTGAAGAGCACATGGCCCTTATAAAGGCCTGCAAGTGGTCAGTTGGGCTGGAGAACTATAAGGAAGGTTTGCAGTAGAAAGTGGAATAGGGGCAAGAACTTGGCTATGAGATGACTCTCAGGAAAATGTGTTAGCGAGTGAGTGGTACAGAGACTAGGCAGACTCTTGTGATCAGGTCAAGGACCCAGAGGGGCTGAGAAAGGTGAGGGCAAAGCCTTTGTGAATTGTGGCCTATGCTGGGCGGAGGAGCTACTTTACTTTAAGTTTTCGGTTTAACCAATAAATTGTGTTTTGAGACTATGGCCTAAAACCAACTCTAGTGTGTGGCATTGATTGTTCCTGGGCCAGTGAGTTGGTCTACCGGCATACAACTGGAGCTGGTCAAAAAGTTTCTGATGAAACAGTCGTCCAGTGGAAAAATACCGATTCAGCTAAATCAGATTTTTCTGTGGAAATGTATTGATTTTATAACATTTAAGGGGAAGTTTATTGGAATGTTGTTTCAACTTTTGTTATAGTATAATTTATAAAAATATAAAAGTCAAAACACTTCAAAAAGATAGTTTCAAGATTTCCAAAATAAAATATTTCAAAAATTTCATTTTGTGGGTAATCTAGGCTTTTCATTCAGCTGTGGAATGACAAGTTTTGAAATGCCAAAGTTTGCTGCAGAGCAGAGATTCCATTTCTAACAAGCTCTATATGCAAAATAATTAATAGTATTTGACTTTGTCTACAAGGCCCTTTGTCACTGTGCCCGTTCTATTGGTGGGGGAATTTTGCACCTGTGCAGAATTCATATCCCCCTGCAGACTTTTTTTTTTCCTTCTCTGCAGAATAATATATTCTGCTGGAGAGGTGCTGCAATTATATATTTTGCCCACCAGAGACTGATGTGGTGCAAAAAGAGAGGGCAGCAGGCCACAGAGAAGGAGAGAGAGCATAGGCTGCTTTTTCTCATAGTATCCTGTTTGTGGGGTCAGGTGAGGGGGGGATGATAGAGTGAGACATGGGGCTGCTGAGGTGTGCTGTTTACATGTGCTTGTGATTATTAGAACTGGGAGCACTGGCTGTTGGGAGTCTGAAAGGACAGGAAAGAGGAAGGAGTGGGGAGGAGTTGAGGCTGAGTGAGAGTTACAGAGGGTGCAGCAGCAGCAGCTTGGTAAGGAGGTTTCCACTGTAAAAATAAAGTTCTGTTGAAGTTGTTAGTAACTTGCCTGGTTGACACAATATGAGGGGGGTCATGTAGACTGGGGTTCAGAAAGGCTGTTGGGGGGGACACTGGGGCAGTGGCACAGGAGCTAGTGGGGCAACAGCATTGAGCTGTGGGCTGAATGGGAGGGGGTCCAGGGACACATGAGGACACGGGGAGGGGATGCAAGGAAAGACATGGACTGGACAGATGTTCCTGACTGAATGGGAGAGGCTAGAGGTCAGCCAGGGTCTGCAAGGGGGAGGCTCCCCAACTCCCTAACAATCCCCTCAAAAAACCTGTTCCATACTTCTCCCCTCCACCCACAACAACCCTCCAGGTTCTCTCCCAGCAATTACTTCCCTCTCCCTCAGCTCCTCCATTACCTCTGACTCCTGCAAGCCTTTGCCTTGTTTCTGAGGGCTGTGGGAAATAAGTTTCTGTATTGTAATTTAAATGAATTATGACTCAAAGTTCTGTATTAATATATCTAGTAAGGAATCTATTGGTCAAAAACACTTCCTGAACATTTTTTGTTGTCCGCATTGTTACAGGTATTACTTGGTGACGGGTATTTTGAAATAAATTACCAACATAATTAAAACTGGCATGATTATATTGTTGTTTTGACAAATAAAATACACAGAATTTTAAAATATTGTGTGCGGAATTCCCCCCCAGGTGTACTACTCCTGCTTAACCCCCGCCATTAGAGATGCCAACCTTGTCTGTCCATTTGTCAGCTTCTCATACAAATGGGCTGAGGCTTTCTTCCATACAAAACATCCTTCTGCACTGATCCATAAGCCTTCCGCCCGCCCCCCTTCCCCCGCGCACTTTCCCTCCTCCACAGTCCTCCCTCTGCCATGAGGCCTATAAGAAATTAGACAATTAATGTTTGCTAGGTTGAGGACACTAAGCACTTCGATTTTGTTTTAAATCATGTATGTGTGTGTGTATATATAACCTGTAGACATTTTATTGTATCCCTCCCCTGACACCTTTCATGTGTCACTCATCTTCAGTTGCAAACTGGTCAGGTCAGTGATTGTCTTTGCATTTGTACGGTACCAAACGCAATGTGGCCTGATCCTGATGGGTTCCTGGGTGCTACTGCCCTATCAGTATGAAATGTGGAAATATACTATCCATGTATCACATGGCTCCTTGTATAGGCACCGACTCCGGGGCTGGAGCTACAGGCACCAACTTTCCAATGGGCCGAGGGGTGCTCACTGCTCAACCCCTGGCTCTACTGCATGCCCTGTCCCTACTCCACCCTTTCCTGCCCCCTCCCCTGAGCCTGCCATGCCGTCATTCCTACCCCTCCCCCCAGAGCCTCCGGCATGCCACGAAACAGCTGGTGGGGGGAGGGAGCTGGAGGTGCTGATCAGCGAGGGCTGCTGGTGGGCAGGGGGTGCTGGGAGCAGGGCAGGGGAGCTGATGAGGGCGCTGCTGATGTATTACTGTGGCTCTTTGGCAATGTACATTGGTAAATTCTGGCTCCTTCTCAGGCTCAGGTTGGCCACCCCTGATCTAGACTTAAAGATCCCTGCCTTTCTCTTCCCTTCTCTCATGCACACACCCATGGGTGGTATTTTATAATTGATGTCATGAACCTACATTTTCACTGTCACCCAAATGCAAAATGCCTTAAGGCATGAACAGAAACGTGTTTGCAGTAATAAACCAATAAATTACCTTTCTTCCTGTCAGAGATCCTTATGAGCAATCATGCCCAGGATCTCCCACATTCATACTCCACCCAGCAAATAGCACTGGGAGGAGAAGAAGGAAAACAAATAAATTAAGTTTAAGAATGAGAGCAACCTTTACGTTAACCGATGACTGTTTATTTAGGCGTACTGTCTTGGTGGTTAGCTTAGTGATTTCTCTCAGAGCACAGCTAACACTTTCTGCATTTAATAGCAAAAACAAATACTGTTGCATCAGAAGAAGAGGAGAGTACTGGTGGGTGAATTATAAATCCCTGGAATATAAAACATAGGTCCTGTACGTCAGGAGGGAGTTCTGTGGCATAAGCACCTACACAGAGCAGTGACAAGTTAAACTGTTTCAGAGTGGTAGCCAGGTTAATCTGTATCAGCAAAAACAACAAAGAGGCCTTGGGGCACCTTAGAGACTAACAAATTTATTTGGGTATAAGCTTTTGTGGGCTAGAACCCCACTTCATCAGATGCATGGAGTGGAAAATACAGTAGGGAGGTATAAATTACAGTTAAACTGACGTTTTGGTGATAGCGTCTGAAAGACAAAAGGGATCTGAAGTGGCGGCAGTTTGGTTTACAGCACTGGTAATAAGAGGAAGTAGTCTTCCTCTAGGGCAAAGGTGGTAGTGACTGAGTCATTGTTATCTGACATTGTTCTGTGGCCTGCATGAAGTTAATTGATTATTTCAATCCACTGGATCCTAATTGGCAGCTGGAGAGGGGCCAAGAACTAAATGAGCCTAGCAGTTGAACTAACTCCCCAGAACAAAGCTGAAGCGCAGTAAGAGGGGAGTTAGAGCATTGGCCTGCTAAACTCAGGGTTGTGAGCTCAATCCTTGAGGGGGCCATTTAGGGATCTGGGGTAAAAAATCTGTCTGGGGATTGGTCCTTCTTTGATCAGGGGGTTGGACTAGATGACCTCCTGAGGTCCCTTCCAACCCTATGATTCTATGGATCTAACAGGGGACATAGAGGTGAACTTGCACTGCCACTGCTTGTACCACACCTGCCCTGTGGGCAGAACTTCAGAGAACTGTGTACTCTATGGAATATTTCTGCACTGGCCTGGAGATTGAGTCATAGAATTTAGAGATGGACTAGATTATCCAATCTGTCCTTTTTCACCAAAATTGTTTCACTTTTTAAAAAGTGAAAGTAGGACACTATAGAATGAGCAACTTTTCAATTGCCCATCATTAACAGATTACACAGCAAGGAAGGCCTAGAACTAAAATGGCTATTGTGTCAGATGTTGATACCAAATGTTTCCAATTAAATATCTACTATTTAACAGCAACTAGGCATGCAAGTATCTGCTCATTAGTGTACACTTAGCCCAGTGGTCTTCAACCTGAGGGTCCACAGACTGTCTAAGGCAGAGGTGGGCAAACTACAGCCCATGGGCCACAGCCGGCCCACGGGACCCTCCTGCCTGGCTCCTGAGCTCCTGCCCTGGGAGACTAGCCCCCGGCCCCTCCCCCGCTGTTCCCTCCAGAGGCGGCTCTAGGTATTTTGTCGCCCCAAGCACGGCAGGCAGGCTGCCTTCTGCGGCTTGCCTGCGGGAGGTCCCTGGTCCCACGGATTCGGCGGCTTGCCTGCAGGAGGTCCCTGGTCCCACGGATTCAGCGGCTTGCCTGCGGGAGGTCCCTGGTCCCACGGATTCGGCGGCAGCCTGCGGGAGGTCCGCCAAAGCCGCGGGACCAGCGGACCCTCCGCAGGCAAGCCGCCGAAGGTAGCCTGCCTGCTGCCTTCATGGCGACCGGCAGAGCGCCCCCCATGGCTTGCCGCCCCAGGCACACGCTTGGTGTGCTGGTGCCTGGAGCGGCCCCTGGCTCCGTCTCCCCTGCAGCTTTGCTGCAGCACCGGCGCAATGCTCTGGGCAACTGGGCAGTGCAACGGCAGAGCCCGGCCTGACCCAGTGCTCTGTGCTGCGTGGTGGCATGGCTGGCTCCAGCCGAGTGGCACAGCTGTAGCACCGCCAGCCACCAGTGCTCCAGGCAGCGCGGTAAGGGGGCAGGGAGCAAGTGGGGTTGGATAGAGGGCAGGGGAGTTCAGGGGGGTGGTCAGGGGACAGGGGTGAAGATGGGGTCAGGGTGGTCAGAGGGTGGGGAATGGGGGGGTTGAATGGGTGCAGGGGTCCTGGGGGGGCAGTCAGGAAGGGGGGGGGGTTGGATGGGGCAGCGGAGGGCAGTCAGGGGCAGGGGTCCCAGGGGCAGTCAGGGAGAAGGGGTGGTTGGATGGGGCTGAGGTCCCGGGGAAGCAGTCAGGAATGAGAGGGGGGGTTGGATGGGGCAGCAGGGGGCAGTCAGGAGTGGGGGTTATGGGGGTGGTCAGGGGACAGGGAGCAGGGGGGGTAGATGGGGCAGGTGTCCCGGGGGGAGCCCGTCAGGGGGCGAGAAGCAGGGAGTGGGGGATAGGGAGCAGGGGATGGGCCACACCTGGCTGTTTGGGGAAGCACAGCCTCCCCTAACCGGTGCTCCATACAATTTACGAAACGCGATGTGGCCCTCAGGCCCAAAAGTCCCGTCTCCCCCCGCCCTCCCGGTCTAAGGGGGTCCACAAAAGGTTGTCATTACCATAGAACAGTGGCTTTCAACCTGGGTGTCTGAAGACTAAGATTTCCAAACGGGTCCGCACCTCCACAAATGGGGTAGGGGTCCACAAATGAAAAAATGTTGAAAACCACTGCCTTAGCCTATCAATGTATAGAAATTGAGAATGTTCTGACAGAAGTAGAGAAAAACATCTGAATCAGTATTTAGTCTAAATCATCTTTCTGTATCCATCTGTCTCGTCTTATACTTAGAGTATAGGCCCAATGGGGGCAAGAATTGTGTTTCTGTTGTATTTGTACAGCACCTAGCACAATGGGATCCCCAGACATGATGATAATGCAAAAATAATAAAGCACATTTCAGTCATGTAAAGGTTAAGTTGAATTAGGTGCACAAAAACTGAAATGCTAGGTGGAGCAGGGGATTAGTTATTCACTAGCCTCTTATTTCTGTAGGCTCAGGTCTAAGTTTTGCTTAGATCACATGAACATTATTTTGGGCTCATCCTAGTTTGCACTTGTCCACCTCATGACCAAAAGAGAAATCACCACCTAACCTGCACTCTTCACTTGAGAGAATAAGGTGTGGAATAACAAGAGTTGTTACATTTCAAAGCTGAGATATAAAGAGTTCAGAAACTAGGGTTATGGGGGAAATCTGAGTATCTAGATATAGTCACATCAAGGTCCAAAAAGGGTACACTTTGACTGGAGGATAGCTAATGTGATGACAATTTTTAAAAATGGCTCCAGAGGTGATCCTGGCAATTACAGGCCAGTAAGCCTGACTTCAGTACCAGGCAAACTGGTTGAAACCATAATAAAGAACAAAATTGTCAGACACATAGATGAACATAATTTGTTGGGGAAGAGTCAACATGGTTTTTGTAAAGAGAAATCATGCCTCAACAATCTACTAGCATTCTTTAAGGGCGTTGTAGCGGGCCGGTGTGGCTCCCCTCCTCCCCGGAAAGGGTTGAGCCCCGGACACAGGAAGGGGCGGGGCTACAGCAGGGTGAGCCCGCCCCTCAGAGGGTCAGGCGGCGACCCGGAAGAATAAAAGCCGGGCCTCCCAGCTCAGTCAGCTCTCAGCCACCGGGGAGAGCAGACCTGCCTGAGGGAGCTCCTATCGGAGGAACCACTGGAGCCCCGAGCGACTGCCTGGACTGGACGGAGAGCACCCTACCTCGCTCCTGGGAAGACCAGCCGGAACTCCCCCGTGCCACCTATGACGAGGAGCCCGGGGTAACGCCCCAGCTGCCATGCTGTTACCCCGAGGAGCCCCCGGGGCAGGATTGGCTGGACTTCCCTAAGGACCTACCAGACCTACCCCCCAGCCCGGGTTGGGACGAGCCCATGCAGTGGGACTTCCCGGGGCGAGAAGCCGTGGACCAGGTAGGCCAAGAGGGGGATAGTGGAAGTGGCCCGGGAGCAGCTGACCTCAGTCAGGCTGCTGACCAGACTGAACCCATGTCAGTGTGTTGCGGTCAGGATCCCCACTGACCGGCAGCGGTGAGGACCGCTGCCTAGGGCCCCGGGCCGGGACACAGTGGAGTGGGTGGGCCTGTGTCCCCCCCTGCCACCCCACTCACGGGTGGCAGTCGTCCCCCTCTACCTACTGGCTCAGCCTGCCGCAAAAGGCCTGAGCCCCTGTACTGCTTGCTACTGGCTCAGCCTGCCACAAGAGGCCTGAGCCCCTGTACTGCTTGCTACTGGCTCAGCCTGCCACAAGAGGCCTGAGCCCCTGTACTGCTTGCTACTGGCTCAGCCTGCCACAAGAGGCCTGAGCCCCTGTACTGCTTGCTACTGGCTCAGCCTGCCACAAGAGGCCTGAGCCCCTGTACTGCTTGCTACTGGCTCAGCCTGCCACAAGAGGCCTGAGCCCCTGTACTGCTTGCTACTGGCTCAGCCTGCCACAAGAGGCCTGAGCCCCTGTACTGTTTGCTACTGGCTCAGCCTGCCACAAGAGGCCTGAGCCCCTGTACTGTTGTTACTGGCTCAGCCTGCCACAAGAGGCCTGAGCCCCTGTACTGTTTGTTACTGGCTCAGCCTGCCACAAAAGGCCTGAGCCCCTGTACTGTTGTTACTGGCTCAGCCTGCTACCAAAGGCCTGAGACCTATTTAGACTGTTTGTCGCCCAGCCCCTGCACCAGGGGGCCTGAGCCTGTCCTAGCCTTAAAGAGACAGGACAGAACCCCTGTGAGACAAGCGGGCCGGTGTGGCTCCCCTCCTCCCCTCAGAGGGTTGAGCCCCGGACCCACCTGTTACAGGCGTCAACAAGCATATGGACAAGGGAGATCCAGTGGATATAGTGTACTTAAATTTTCATAAAGCCTTTGACAAGGTCCCTCACCAAAGGCTCTTAAGCAAAGTAAGGTGTCATGGGATAAGAGAGAAAGTCCTCTCATGGATTGGTAACTGGTTAAAAGATAGGAAACAAAGGGCAGGAATAAATGGTCAGTTTTCAGAATGGAGAGGAGTAAATAGTGGTGTCCCCCAGGGGTCTGTACTGGGCCCAGTCCTATACAATACATTCATAAATGATCTGGAAAAAGGGGTAAGCAGTGAGGTGGTGAAAACTGCAGATAACTATCTCGAGCAGTTTTGTAAGTCCCAGGCAAATGGCCAAGAGCTACAAAAGAATCTCTCAAAACTGGGTGACTGGGCAAAAAAATGGCAGATGAAATTCAATGTTGAGAAATGCAAAGTAATGCACATTGGAAAACATAATCCCAACTATACATATAAAATGATGGGGGTCTAAATTAGCTGTTACCACTCAAGAAAGATCTTGGAGTCACTGTGGATAGTTCTCTGAAAACATTCACTCAATGTGCAGCAGCTGTCAAAAAAGTGAACAGAATGTTGGGAATCATTAAGAAAGGAATAGCTAATAAGACAGAAAATACCATATTGCCTCTATATAAATCCATGGTATTCCCACATCTTGAATACTGCGTGCAGATGTGGTCACCCCATCTCAAAAAAGATATATTGGAATTGGAAAAGGTTCAGAAAAGGGCAACAAAAATTATTAGGGGTATGGAACAGCTGCCATATGAGGAGAGATTAATAAGACTGGGCCTTTTCAGCTTGGAAAAAAGACGACTAAGGGGGGGCTATGATGGAGGGAGGGATAGCTCAGTGGTTTGAGCATTGGCCTGCTAAATGCAAGGTTGTGAGTTTAATCCTTGAGGAGGCCACTTAGGGATCTGGGGCAAAAATTAGTCCTGCTAGTGAAGGCAGGGGCTGGACTCAATGACCCTCAAAGGTCCCTTCCAGTTCTAGGAGATTGGTATATCTCCAATTATTATTACCTATAAAACTGTGGCTATGTGGAGAAAATAAATAAGGAAGTGTTATTTACTCCTTCTTATAACACAAGAACTAGGGGTCACCAAATGAAATTAATAGGTAGCAGGTTTAAAACAAATAAAAAGAAGCATTTCTTCACACGGTGCACAGTCAGCCAGTGGAACTCCTTTCCAGAGGATGTTGTGAAGGTCATGATTATAAGAGGGTTCAAAAAAGAACTAGATAAATTCATGGAGGCTAGGTCCATCGATGACTACTATCCAGGATGGGCAGGGATGGTGTCCCTAGCCTCTGTTTGCCGGGGAATGGATCACTTGATGATTACCTGTTGTGTTCATTCGCTCTGGGGCACCTGGCATTGGCCACTGTCGGAAGACAGGATACTGGGCTAGATGGACCTTTGGTCTGACCCAGTGTGGCCATTCTCATGTTCTTATGTAATAGGGGCATGAGAAACTCCCATCAGGCACCACAGCAGCTCAAACAAGATACATATTAAATGTCAAACAGACCAACACTAAGTGTTTGTTTGGTTCAGCAAACCAAATTATCCAGCTTGGTTCAACCTAAATGCAAGATATTTAGTTTTGATTTTCCCTTGTGGAAAACTGAATAATTTCAGCAAAGACCCATGGAAAATTTCAGTTTTGTGGAAATTGCATTTTCCCCTGAAGAACATTGATGGAGAATTCCCAGCCATTTTTTTACAAATTATCTTGTTAGGATAAGTGCCTTTAAATTGTTATAGATCATGCACCTCAGTACAGTACAAGCATCTGATGGTATGGAAGACATCTGAAGCCATATTATTAGTACCAAGAGGTGTAAATTCACTGTGTTCCAGCCTTGTAAACAGTGTTGCCAAATAAATGACAGTGGGCCAGCCCTGAAAAATGTAGGTCTGGACATTTGAAAGTGCCAGTCCTCTTCCAGAAACGTCTATTCTTTCATTAGAAGGTATCTTGTTTTAAATGCCTTTGTGGCTACACTCTTTGGATGAAAAACCCTTTTCTAACAGAAGGGACTCCTACCACTTTGCTGGCTGAAATTAAATCCCTCTAAAATTACTTGCTGAGAGACAAACTCTTTGGGTAGGGCACTAAACATTTTGCCTGAGTGAGAATGGTAAAGGACAGTAGTCACAGAAATTAAAAAACCACACATTAAGAAGAGAACGCGGATGCTCTGTTGTGGCTTTGACTATTTGCTTAGTGAATGTGCAGAGGATCCAGGGTTAGGCAAGGTGGTGTTTGATCAGGGGCAGAGGACTGAACTTTCCCCTCTTAACGCTTCTTTTGGGAAGGAAGCTTTAATTGATGAACTGCACAATCAGCCCATTGCCCTCTGTTAAAGCACTGTCTGGAAAGTGGATACTTTGAGTAAACAAGTGTGTTCCCTTTCCCATCCTAGCTATTCTTTCCATAGCAAGCACAGTTATGGCTCCCTACCCAAATCTTGCTTCCCTTACCAAATTAGACCATCCTCTTTGTCAATTACTGGTCTCTTATAATTGAATCTTTTAAACTTTCAGTTAGGATGGGGAGGGCAGGTCACAACTGCAGGAGTATTCAAAAGGGAACCAATATAAAAAAGGGAGGGAGAACAATTCATAGTAAAAACCAGAGGCACAACAAGAAAGAGAGAGAGAGTGGCTCAGGGGATTGGCCATTGGCTATCATGCCTTTCATCTCCCCTGTTACCATCAGATGCCTGTTCATCAGCTTGTAAGAACTGAGTTAAGTGATTGAAATCCAGTAGACAGGTGGCCACATAAAACCCACTGCCCACAACTAGCAGTCTCAGCAGAAAAGCCACTGATCGAATAGGTGTGGAGACTGAACTCTCCTTTTACCTGGGGTGGCCCAGCCCGGATGGAGCTGAAGCAAACTGGTGGTATGGGGAAGCTTCCATTGTCACTGCCTGGGTTATACCACTGCTGTTAATAAACACAGTATAATCTTCACAGCTGTCCATCTAGCACTGCTACAGGAGCAGTGAATCTCTGGTACCCCCTCTATCCAATATATATTGTGCCTGCTGTTTTATTAAAATGAGTGTTAAGTCTCTGCTGTTTCAACCTATACTGCTCGTAAAGGGCCTCTGTTTGGTAGTGAGAAATAGAACTGTTGTGTATGCAATACAAGGTGCTGCATAAAGTCATTAGCACTATATGGGAGCAGCCACATACATGTGCAAGACTGAAGTTTTAGGCTGTAGAACAACCATTCTTGGGGAAGAAACTGTATTAAGAAGGGGTTGCTAGAAAGTGGCAATGTGTACCAAGTGCCAGAAAGGAGGGAAGAGAGAGCAGGCAAAGAATCCTTCCAGAGAATATAAATTACCCAGTATCCTGGTACAAGGAATAGCAACTAATACCCCAAACTGAATATATTGTGTGTCATTGTTCATGAGCAGACATGCCGCTAAGGAAACAGACAAGACAAATATCTTCACCTACAAGAGCAAGAATGCTATAACAGAGGTAAGGACTGTACACAGACCTGCTGATCCCTAGGCTCTCCTGAATCTTCCCCCTCCTGTTTGTTTCCTCTGACCTGGGTCAGAGACTAGACTAGTTTCTATCATGCTGTAAATCCAGGTTATTTTTCAATATTTCACACTTTTCATGTTGGGGGTCAATCTAACAATGCTTTCCATCCTATACATCCAGGCACACATATGTTTATCTTTTAGTTTATGGTTCTCTCTTTGTGTAAAATTGTTTCCTCTCCCTCATTTTCTATGGTGTGATTGTCTGACACACGAGAATGTTACTGAATGGTATACTTTGCAAACACTGACCTCTGACATATAGGGAGGTAGAAAAAAGGAGGTTGTTCTGGGTATAGGCCAGGTCAGAGGTAGGGAAAAAGCTGCAGTTTTTCTTTGAGGCAGAATGGCTGATAGAAGGTATTGGAGGCACGGAAGGCCAAACAAGCTAAGGGTAAGGGATAAGAGGCCACTACCCTAGGGCTGAAAATAGATATACTCACACTAGACATTAGGAAAAACTCACTGGATGTACATTTTATTGTCATATGTATTGGGAAAAGGGAAAACAACATACTGGGCAAATTCTACTTTATTTTTCACCCATGTAACCCCAATGCCTTCAGCATCATGGCAGAGGTGTAAAGCAGAGCAGATTTTTTCCTCAGTGTGTTCAAAGACTAAGTAAAAGAATACAAATGCAAAATGTAAGATTGACAGTACTGAAGAATGGCTTCTATTAAACCAGATAATAAGTGCGCAGACAGCAACACAAGCTTGCTTTAGTTAATATATCTCACCTTTTACCTGCAGGGACTTCTCTAAGAGCTAGTACAGTTTTCCTGCCTATGCAATTCATGACCTCTCTGCTGAGACTTATACCGCAAGTAGATGTTTGGCTTCATGATGTCTAGCAGGAATGGGACTGAAACACCAATTAATTTCACATAAGGCACTAGGGAATCATCACAAGGCAGCACTAACCTGGGCTAGATTCAACCAGAGATCAAGTGGTAAAAGACTCCAATATCCATTTACCAGTCCCAAGCCATCCAGACGCTCTCTATTCAGTTTGCTACACTAATTATCATCAGAAGTGATGAATCATGAAACAGAAGCGAGAGAAGATATGTCTGCCAAAGAAATCAGACCCACTTCATTACCAGCTATTTTTTGAGCACCCCTCATGTTATCCCATATGGGAAGTTGGGCAAGTTAGAGCTATGTTCTCAAATATAAGTCACACGTTTGTAAAGGTTAAAAGCGTTCTTCGCCATGTGAACGTTCAAAATGCTATATTAGGCACTGTGCCCATTGCTCTCCCTTAATCGAAGCATTACAGCCAAAAACAAGTATAGGAGGTGCGGGGGGGGGGGTGTTCCCCCCCACTCTGTTCTGGAAGCAGGGAGACTGAGTGCAAGTGACCTGGTTTGCAGTCCTACAACTTTGTCTCAATCTCATTATGAAATTCACAACACCATTGAAAACTATTGCAATGCCCTTCGTTATGGAAGCGCACCTCATACTCTTACCTGCTACAAATATAGTAATTCCTCTGCAAGGTCAAATGCTTCTGTAAGGAGATCCCATCAGTGCCTATAATCAAGGTTGCCTAATCCAGGTTACCCAAGAGGTTAATTAGGACAAGAGAAAGCTGAATGCCTTTCCCTGAAAGACAACACCGAAACCCAGGAAAAGTGAAAATCACTTGTAGCATGAACAAATCTGTTAAATTTTGATAGATAATCCCACAATTTGTACTAGTTCGGTCTCTTTCCTGATCCAGAGTTGTAGGCAGAGGTCAGTGTATGGGCCACTGTCAGTGACCATTACTGAAGGAAGATCTGCCCCAAGAGATGAGTCTTACATTTTTCCTGAAGTAGACAAGCCTCAGGCTTATCTCCAGTATGAGTTCAACAGTTAAGGGCCTTCTACTGAGAAGTCTCCATTCTCAAGTCTCATGTTTTACAGTAGGCACCATCATTTGCATCATCCCAGTTGATTTCAGCTGTCATGGTGGGTTGTGGAGAGATAGGCAGTCACTATAATATAGCGCCTACCACATTCAAGGCTTTAAAGATAACAGGGAAACACCTTAAAGCAAATCTGGAACTGGATCAGAAATCAGTAAAAATTATAGATAACTGACACAATATGCCATCTTTGGACTACACTGCCACATGATCAGCCAAACCCAGCTTTCACACTCCTCTTGCCTTCAATCCAATATAAAGGGATATGTAACATTGACCTTTTCCACTTTAACAAAAGAAGCTAATCTACGGCCCGCCTGTGGGATTAACCCAAAGGTCATTTTAATCAGGTTTTTGTGACAAGCACATTTCATCT
This sequence comes from Mauremys mutica, assembly GCF_020497125.1. Lineage (NCBI taxonomy): Eukaryota > Metazoa > Chordata > Testudines > Geoemydidae > Mauremys > Mauremys mutica. Next base: position 105,430,004 of record NC_059072.1, on the reverse strand, counting down.
TACAGTCTAGAGGATTCTGCTAATATCTGGTATTCCTTCTAGACACCAAGGGTCTGGTATAGAAGATTGTCATCTGGTATTAGTGCTGATGCTTTACAAAAGCTAGAGTTTAGTACTGGCCAGAGATCAGAAGTTGAGCTAGCATGTGTTTGTGTCATTCAGTTGGCAAGATCTACCTCCCCACACCCACCCCACCCACGTGCTTTTCTGAAGTTTATCAGATGAGCATGAAGTCAGTGTCACCTGCCAGTGTGACTGTGCTTCTGGTGGCATGATCGGGAGGCAGGAGAGTAGCACAGGGCCGTGCAGAAATAATGGAGCACTTCATCTTTACATGAACACCGGATAAAAATTCTCAGGAACCTGAGGTGGCACAAGGTGTTACTGCTACTGACAGAACAGCCTTGGTACTGATGTGGTTCACAGCCTCAGTCTATATATGACCACAAAATATTTGTTCTCTTCTCAGCCTCAGGGAAAAAAAACAACATATTTAGTTCTGGATGTAGACAACTGTGGACAGGGCAGGAACGATGGCCTGTCAGGAACCAGTCTAGAAGATAGCCCATTTCAACTTTTATTCTCCATTTCATTTTAATTTTAAAAGATGCCATGACCTCCATGTAGACACCAACCCATGTAAATAGCTAAGAATTTCCAGTGTACCCATCACTGCAGTAATCCAGAGGCCAGATACAACAACATAAGTAGTCGCTTTCCTATCCAGGAATGGACAAGTTCCTCCAAATTGATCACAGTGCTAGGATCATTCTGGAGAAACATAAGGAAAGGGGATAATCTCACTAGCCATTTTGTAGGGCAAGTCCACAAAAAAATAAAAGTGTTTTACATTGTGCCCAGAGAGATGAAACATGAGTTCTTCCTCCACTCCAGAGGTAAGGATTTCCACCATCCAGGTTCTCCCCCCTACCCCATTGGGATCCTATGCAGGAATTTCATTATAAACTAGCTATAGAGACTCAAACTAGCATCCTTTTTATATACTTTGATCAGAGATGGCAATAATGAAACTCGTGGCTGCTCTGACAGCTCATCCAGGATTACAACATAAGAGAACATTTTATCCCATCCCATCCTACCTGGAACTGAGACTTCTGGACTTTCCCTCCAAAGACTGGAAGTGTCTACAGTGCAACAATGTTACTCTCTAAATCAGAGGTGGGCAAATTACGGCCCACGGGCCACATCCAGCCCACGGGACTGTCCTGTCCAGCCCCCGAGCTCCTGGCCTGGGAGGCTAGCCCCCGGCCCCTCCCCTGCTGTTCCCCCTCCCCCGCAGCCAATGCAATGCTCTGGGCAGTGGGGCTGTGAGCTCCTGGGGCAGCGCAGCTGCAGAGCCCAGCCTGACCCGGTCTCTGTGCTGCGTGGTGGCGGCGTGGGTGTAACGCCGCCAGCCACCAGTGCTCCAGGCAGCGCGGTAAGGGGGCAGGGAGAGTTGGATAGAGGGCAAGGGAATTCGGGGTGTTGGTAAGGGGGCAGGGTGTATATAGGGGCTGGGACGGGACAGGGGGTTGAATGGGGGCAAGGGTCCTGGGGGGGGAGCAGTCAGGAAGGAAGGGGGGTTGGATGGGGCGGCAGGGGGCAGCCAGGGGACAGGGAGAAGGGGTGGTTGGGTGGGGCAGGGGTCCCAGTGGGGGGCCGTCAGGAATGAGAGAAGGGGTTGGATGGGGCAACTGGGGTCCGGGGGTGGTCAGGGAGAGGGGTGTGTGTGGATGGGGCAGGGGTCCCAGTGAGGCCGTCAGGGAACAAGGTTGGATGGGGCAGGAGTCCTGGGAGGGACAGGCAGATAGGAGGTGGGGGCCGGGCCACAACCCCCTCCCCTAACCAGCCCTCCATACAATTTACAAAACCTGGTGCGGCCCTCAGGTCAAAAAGTTTGCCTGCCCCTGCTCTAAATGGAGAAGCAGTGAAAGAAAGTCATCCGGTGGTGCATTTACAGCTCCTCCCAGTGGATGAAAACAAGTATGGCACAAATTTAAGTAAATTTTCCAGGGATTGGAATTAAAATTATAACCAGGGATTATGGAAGCCTGTAATAAATACAGGCTAAAAATGCCCAAGAAACTCAGAAATACAACGTCTAATCATAAATTTATTGATTCAAACTGATATAGCCCCAAGGGCTGCCCCCTAGGATATAACAGAGAAGTAGTAAAAGAAACATATTCAGAAGCCAAAGCTTGAAGAGAAAGACCAAAAAAACAGTTCTTTATTCATATAAAAGGGTGTTTTAATTTGTTTACAGAAAATACAGCAATATGCATGATTTCAGAATTAGGAAATACTATAAAATGAAAGGAATAGCATGGGTCCAAGCACTAAACATCTCACACCTTCTCTTTGACATGGTCACTCAGAAAAATAATGTTATCTGAAAGGAAATACAACGGAGTAGTTAATTTTCAGGATCAGATAGTGTTTTGTCTTGCTGCACATATCTATATGCGCATACACAGATACTACTTTGTAGGGAAGTTAAAAATAAAATGCAGGGGCTTGTACTGTTTCAGAATCCAGAACAAATATCCCATGAAAACTAACACTGATGGATACAGATGCTTCTCTATTTTTCCCCAGGTCAAGAAACCTTTTCAAGGTGAACATAGGTATTTTCAAGCATGTGTCCACAAGCGTCTAACAGGGTTAATGGCCAAATATATCATTAGAGGCAATTTTCAAAAAAGATTTGAATTTGTCCCTCTTATAAATCTATTGTTACTGCTAATGTCTTGCTTATGCTGGACATCCCAAAATGCAATGAGCTGATATCATCCCCCCATAATCAGCATGGAGCAGGACTAAGGGAAGTCCACATTTAACTTCCAGTGGTCTCCTAAATTCTCAACAACCCTACTTTAAAGAGCTATTAAAAAGAAAACTTTAGAGAACCACTGAAAGAAGAGACTTGCCATATACCTACAGGCAGGCTCTCTGAAAGTGTGCCAATAACAAGGGTCAATATCACAGTGCAGTACGTGCTGGGCCATCTGACCAAGTGGGCTTATGACTGCAAGAACACTGCACTTCGGGAACAACCAAAAGTAAAAATTAAAAGTGCATGTACTGTTCACCTCTCAGCCAACTTTCTATATACAGTTTTGAAACACAAATGTTTCCTTTATAACTCAGCTTTTTGGGGCCCATTGCTAAAAACAACTCCCCTAAAGTTTCAGGATACTGATCTCTCCCATAAGTCTCATAACTCAAAACAAAAAATCACTGCTGTTTACAGAAGCAAAGAGGACGAGTTTCTGAACTTTCCATCTTTCTTCATGACTGTTCCTAGCTCAAGGAACCAGTCTGCTCCCTCCCTCTTCTGCTATTCTTGGCCACCTCACTCCTACTTTCCAAATTCCCCATCTAGCTATATCCACGTGACACTCCTTTCACATGGAGAAGGCCTTAACGTTTAGCGGAAAGCCTGAAATCAAAGGCTTAGACAGAAAAATGTTCCCTGCTGAAGTTGAGAGTGAACTTTTCAACAAGGCCCACCTTGTACAGCAGTGTACATACCCTATTTTCTCTCCAATGTGCAGCGCAGAGGAAATGCACAAACACCCACTTGCTACAATTCACTGCTTTGTGTCAGCAACTTTTCAGCAATTCACAAATGCTACCTCTTTCCAGCCTAATTCTTTTCATAAACCGTGTCAGATGACACCTACTGGCACAGACCAGGAACTACAAATACAACCATAGATACAGGTTTCAGAGTAGCAGCTGTGTTAGTCTGTATCCGCAAAAAGAACAGGAGTACTTGTGGCACTAACCATAGATACAGTCTCTCAAAATGCCAAATTAATAAGTTTGGGAATGAGGAGGGGAAGGAGGATAAACCACACTTTATTTTGCTGTTCCCCTTCACTTCTGGAAATGGCAAAACAAGATGGTTTGACTAATAAAGTTCATTACCTGCTATGATTGTTGTGGCCTGCCGCCTCACATTGTTTTTATCTGTATATTCACCGTAGTCTATCTTCCCTTCCACATAGATTCGAGCACTAACATGGACATAAGAATTCAGTTCACAGGCAGGAGGATTACATCATTATTTTTATTCTATAAATTGTCGGTTTACAGTTCAGAGATCTTGCCTCATTTGTCTGTAGTCTTTGAGCACTAAATGCTTTAAGCACGACATGCTTCTATTTTAACATCTCCACTGAACCACCCCCATTGTGCCTGATATACATTAAATTAACTGACTGTTGAGGCATTCAATCCCCAAGCACTCTTTTTACGCCACTTACCCCTTCTTCACATACTGATATGCCACATCTCTCAGGCCTGGCCTAAACACAGAGATCCTGTGCCACGTTGTCTTTTGAGTGATATCACCTATGTTACATGAAAGGAAGAATAATGAATGACAAATGTGCTGAAGGATGCCATGTCCTCTCTCTAACACAACAAACTGCGGAGGGCTTGCTTCAACACTTAAGTGCTCCTCAGCTAAGAAGTCAAGTGATTGATCGGAGAAATGGAAATTTACTGTTATTGAAACTTCCACTCTTCCTCCTTTCAGGGCCAGAAACACCATGCAACATGATACAAGCATAATGAGAGAGCATATACTGTGTACCTTTGCTTAGAAACCATGGCTCATATTACACACAATTATTTCTCCCTGCAGCCTGCACATTGTAAACAGGCTAGGAGAAAAGTATGCAGCTACAAATTGAAAGTGGCATCTAAACAAAGATGTAGTCATTACTTCATCTCCAGTGGGAGGTAATGGGAGAATGGAACCTACTCCACCCCCACAAAGTCTATGTGAAATGATGAACGAGCAATAGCTGGAGGCTTCCTCCATCCTTCTTAGAAAAGTCTCCCACAAATCACTATTCAACAAATGCCTCTGAGAAATACTAAAGTGCTTCCTGGATATACATGATGAGTAAGCTCCTCAGCTATTATAAATTGGCATAAATGAAGCTATATGGATTTACATCAACAAAGGATCTGGATTGGTATTATTTAATGTTAAAACAGCATTACAACAGGTGAAAAACACATTATTCCACTCCAATAACTACACAAACTCACCTGCCTGGAACACCTCACTTTCCCCTGATCGCCACATCTCATTGGTTGCAAGAGAAAAAATTGTAACAGGATTTTTTCCCTCCACTTGCCTCATAACAGGGTCCTGTCCTACTCGACCGAGTAACTGGATACGATTCAGGGCTGAAATGTGTGGGACAGAAAACATCAGACTGAGATGCACCAGGAGCAAAAGGAGATATCCTTGAAAGTTCATGATGACTGCTTGGACTGGTCCCAAGAACTTGTGCATGGATCAATTTCAGCTTTTCTAACCTTGATAAACTAGGTTTCAGAGTAGTAGCCGTGTTAGTCTGTATCCGCAAAAAGAACAGGAGTACTTGTGGCACCTTAGAGACTAACAAATTTATTTCAGCATGAGCTTTCGTGAGCTACAGCTCACTTCTTCGGATGCATAGAATGTGTGTTCCATTCTATGCATCCGAAGAAGTGAGCTGTAGCTCACAAAAGCTCATGCTGAAATAAATTTGTTAGTCTTTAAGGTGCCACAAGTACTCTTGATAAACTACTCTCCCAACTTGTAACTTATGACAAAACCCAAGGAATCCAGATTCTCTGACTTCTAATGATGCCTACACTAGTGCTGACCAACATCACTGAGGAGTCCCCATTACAGGAGTGAAGGATCTGCTCACACTGTTCATTTTCTTCTATTCCTTGTCCCAATATTTTTTTTTAAATATAATTTTTAAAAACAAAATCTTGACTTTTGTATTTTTACCACAACAAAGCTGCAATAATTCTCCCCCCACCCCCATCCTTACAACAAGCCTTAGTCAAAGCTAAAAGTACCTTAAAGTTATGTTTTGATGATTACCACCTTTTCTTTTTTTGCACTTTAATTCCAACAGGGTTTTAAACAGCCAATGTCTCACTGACTCCTAGCATTAGTAACAAATGCTTTATATCATTTGAAAAGGATTTCAAGCTTTCAGATGGTACGATGGTTTCTAGTTCTGCCAATTTATCACTACTAAAATCATGTCTGAATCAAAAGGGAGTGGGTAAAACAAGATAGTAGTCAGAATGGCATAGTAATAAGAGTGATAAGTTTTATGTCCAATATTTCATGGCCTGCCATGGCTATAAATTAGCACTTAGAATTCCAGCAGTAGAAAGCATTCACTTCTACCTTTGGTGGTCTGGAAGACAGTCCTGAAGAGACCTTTTGTACCTCCAAGATATGCACATATCTAAAATCACAGAGCTACTCAATTTATCACTGGAACCCTGGTCCTTCTTTGGCCCATTTCCTTTACTGTTTTGTTATCCCCACTCAATTCATTATCTATAGAAAATTAGAATGTAAGTTTTAAGGGGCATTAATAGTTGTGCCATGAAGTGTCTAGCACACTTTTGGGCACTGTAAAATAATACATTATTTAACAGCAACTGCCTGCCGTCTATTTTCATTGGTTTGGCTCACATAAAGAGAAACATTTCTGAAGACATCACTGCAGAAATAAGATCAGATAAAGATTAGATAAGATAAAACATTAAGTTTCCCTTAAGAGGTCAACTGCAGCATAATTAAAAAGTCAGAATGAAATAAGATATTACACAAGTAAACTTATTAAAGACACCACATGTCTGACTGTTAGTAGTCTTAGCAGAGAGGAAGAGGACTGAATGGGCTTGGAGATGGAATTTACTCTCACTCTTTGCTGAGGAGCATTTGCTGGTCACTCTGGGGAAGCAGATATCTATCCAGGCTTTCATAATATGCTCGTCGCCATGATTTCTGAGCGCTTATACCTGTACAGGAACCTCTTCTGCGAGCAGAGGACACAATACATCACTGGGCAGACCCATCAAGCACATTTCTCTAGTACTAAGATTCTCAAACAAATAACATCTACTTACATCTTTCAAGTATCAAGGAGGTGGCTGAATCAGACTCGTGCCTTATAAACTGACGAAGCACCTAGGAGGACAGATAGATGTTTAAGGCTCCAGGCCAGTCAATCCTGAACACCAGGACTCTGATAATTTGAAGAGATTTAGTTAACAAATAAAGAATAATAATTGAGTTTCAGGGCATTTTCTGAATTAGGGGCCAGTTCAGCAAAATGAAGGTAACAGGATTACATGGGCACTTAAAAGTCAAGCATGTGTTTAGTGCATTGCCGAATTTGGATGTTAAGGGCTAGATGGGAAAAGCTAACGTCCTGAAACCATACCTTCAGCTAGTAACCCTTGGGAAATTTCCTGCCCAACTATCGCTGTTTCTATATGATGTGTAGTAGAAAATATATTTACAGACACTTGGTATTGATTTTTTTTTTGTTATTATTCTGCTTAACTTTGGGTACGGACAAGACATGCATAACAGCAGCTCTACATACAATGTTATTGACATAAGTGGTACAGTGACCCCAATTCACCTTCAAAAGCTAAAAACAATTAAGTGCCACAAAAATTTGAGACTCACTGTAGATAAACATAAGGGGAGAAATGGGAAGGAAAGACTCAATGCTTGCAAGTGCCATATCAGAGGAGGAAGAAAGCAGCAACAGCTGCAGAAAGCCAGGGAGCCTATCTGTACAAGATCCATAAACAAGGACTGTAGGTATGGTAAATTTCCTACAAGGGGAGAGGGGAGTGGCAGAAGGAGTAAAGAGGACAGGCTGACAATCCTTCTAGTGAAAAAGATGTTAAAATAGAGGATAATGCAAAATGCAATAGAAAAATGCTTTGGCATATTGATTTGGCCACCTACTGAGGCAATTTGCTTTTTACGTATAAGACATCTAGAATTAATGCCCTGTGTATGCCAGTCAGATTTATAGAACCATTTTTTCATTTGGCTTATAATGACTGTTAAATTAAGGCCAAAAAACAAAATCTTGGAATACATGTTATAGTCCCACAAGCTGAAAGCTCACAGTTTAGCTTTCCCCTATAGGTTCTGCTGTGTTTATGAAAGAAATGAGGTACAGTATACCTGATGGGTAGAAGAAATAACATGAGGCAGACAGACAAAAAGGGAAATTTTTATATTTCCTGATAATGGATTCAACTTTGCAGTATGTACGGTTGCATAGCATGGGGGTGGTTTACGTAGGAAGAGCTTTTCCTATATTTTACGACTGAATTTAATATGATGTTTTAAGTATTCCATACTGTACTGTAATGATCCCCTGTGATTTTTCTACCCACACGGGATAGTTGCACAAGTTTTTTTTATCACAGAGTATGGTTTGATGGATATGAATTATTAATTTAAACTGGAAATATGATACAACTTACAGTTAAAGGTGGTGGTGAAGAGTGAGAATTGTGGAGTCAAAATTAATATCTATGACAGATACATTTTTGCAAATATTTTGGTGGAGAGCCTTGCTACCTTCTGGGTTGTAGTTCAATTACCTAGTGGGGTTGGAACAGAAAGAAGGCTACTGACCCTCATGGCAGTTCCAGGACTGGAACAAGAGAAAATTTTTGGAGCAACTACGATACAATAAAGAGTCCTGTGGCACCTTCTATAAGGTGCTACAGGACTCTGTTGCTTTTTACAGATCCAGACTAACACGGCTACCCCTCTGATATATGATACAATACGTTCTGTATTAAAGCATTAAATAGATATCACTGCATAAGTTTGTAACAGTGGGAATAATGGGATCAAGTACCATCTCAGGTCATACCTCTGTAAAGAAGGGCTTTTAGTTGTGGAAAATCTTGCTAAAGGAGAACAGTAAGAGCCAGCTGTCAGTTACTGAGGAATCCTAAGGAACCCTATGAATGGTATCACTTGATGGGTCTACAGAGAGTGTTCAATGAGCCAATTTTTGATTACTGCAGCAAGGAAAACAGTCTCACTCATTCAACAGTGGTGACAGGAACTATTTTGTTTTGGAGCCCCCTAAATAATGTGACAGACACCCAGAGCAAGATTCAGCTAGCCTAGGATGGGAAGAGTAGTTAAAGCCTTGATTACTTTAATACAGAAAGAAAAGAAACACTGCTTTACACACACACACACACACACACACTATATATATATTTTTTCTTACAACCTTAAAGAAAAAAATTATAGTTAGGATGTCTGGTTAAAGCACTTTAAGTTCAAAAATGGAAGGATATAGGAATACTCACAAACAGACAGTTAGGCACTTTTACAACTTTGCAGGACTGAGTATTTAACAGTGTATTAAGATGAAGGATTTTGCATGCAACTATTTTTAATGGTAAGGTAAGAACAACACTGCACATAGTTAATTATGTTACTATTTGAGTGGCTCATGCACTAGACCAGGGATCTCAAGCTCAAATGACCACAATGGCCATAGGAGAGCTAGTTCATTGGACCGAGGGCCGCATCACTGACACCCCCCCCCCATGGCTGCCCCCGGCCCTGCCCCCATTCCAACCCCTTCCCTGAAGTCCCCACCCAACTCCTCCCCCTCCCTGCCCCCAGAGGGTGCATGAGGGGTGTGGTGGGGGCTCAGGGCAGGGAGTTGAGGTGCAGCAGGGGGCTGGGGTGCAGGCAGGGGGCTCAAGGTGCAGGAGGGGTGTGGGATGTGGCAGGGGGCTCAGGGCAGGGAGTTGGGGAGTGGGGTGCAGGAGGGCTTTGGGCTCCGGGGTGGCAGCGGTGCACACGGGGACCAGGGCAGGCTGCCGGCCCCGGCCTCGCTCCGCTCCAGGAAGTAGCTGGAACCATGTCCCTGTGGCCCCTGGGGGAGGGGGACGCAGGGCTCCACCGCTGCTTACTGCGCCTCCAGGTACCTCCCCGTTCCCGGCCAATGGGAGCTGCGGGAGGGCGGTGCCTAGAAGCCAGGGCAGCACACCAAGCCCTCTGCTTCTCTCAGGACGTGATGCTAGCCGCTTCACGGAGCGGTGCGGATCTCAAGGGGGCAAGCCCGCGGGTGTAGTTCGCCCACTCCTGGCCTGGAGGTAGGCCAGGGAGGGAGAGGGACGGCAGGCGCAGGCCACGTGTTTGAGACCCCTGCACTAGACTGTACATCATTAGACTGTGCATGATCTACATTTTTAAAACAAAACAAAAACAGTAACTTGTTACCTGTATTATTGGCCTGCGCAACATTTCTGCTGTTTTCTTTTTCTGTGATAAGACTGTGTATTTGAGAACATGGGAGGGTAGGAAAAAAACAAAAGAGGATGAGCATTAAATGTCTCCTACCAGTTAGATCACGTCTACACATATGGTGCTGCAGTGGCACAGCTGCACCGTTGCAGCACATCTGGTGATGATGCTTTAATAAAACGCTCTCCCATCGGCATAATAAAACCACCTCTGTGAGCAGTGGTAGCTAAGTTGGCAGGAGAAATTATCCTGCCGACAGAACACAGTACTGTCCACATCGACACTTATGTTGGTGTAACTTATGTCACTCAGGAGGGTGGTTTATTCAGACCCGAGCGACATAAATTATGCCATCGTAAGTTGTAATGTAGACAATGCCTCAGATCTATTTAAATCATTAGTTGATACTGCCACTTAACATTCTCTCTCCCTCCCACCCGCAGCACACTTCAGATCATAAGAACGGCCACACTGGGTCAGACCAAAGGTCCATCTAGCCCTGTATCCTGTCTTCTGACAGTGGCCAACTAAATCTAACTAACCAGTTGCTTTTTAATAGTCTCAGTCAAAACACAGGGCAGATCTATACAGGCTACAATGCCACAACTGCGCCGCTGTAGCACTCCAGTGCAGATACTACTATACCATAGTTAATAAACCGCAGTGAGAGTCGGTAGCTATGTGGACAGGAGAAGCCCTTCCCGTTGACATGGCGCTGCCTACACTGGGGGTTAGGTCAATACAACTGTATCACTGAGGGGGGGGTGGATTTTCCACATCCCTGAACCACACACTTATGCCTACGTCATTCTGTAATATAGACCCGGCCGCATTACACGCTCGGCATTCAGGGCAAACACGTTCTAAAGCCTGATGGCCCCGCAGCTCCAGCGCGGCCCCAGCAGCGCCCAGGGGCGAGACCTGCCCGTGCTGCTCCCACCCCCCGCACAGAAACCCGGGCCAGCGCCCGACGAGGCACCGCGCCTCCCCCCCGCCCCCGGGGGGGGGGAGCAGCTAGGAGGGGCCCTAGCAGAGGCGGGGGGGGACCTAAGAGGGGCGGGGCCGCTGGCCGACGCCGCACCCGGGATTCGGGGCGCCCGGGCTGGGCCCTCACGCGCTCACCCCGCGCTGGGGCCGGACTCTGTCCCCGGGGCGCCGCCGGGCGGTGTCTGGCTCTGGGCGCGCGGCGGGGCTGGGACTGGAGCCGGCCTCGACACCGGAAACACGCGCGCGCAGGAGCCCAGCCCCGCCCCTTCCCCTCCGGGGCCCGGCCGGAAACCCGACCCCGCGCCCGCAGTTCCGGCGGCGACTGGGCTCGGGGAAGGCGGTTCCCTGCCCGCGCCGGGGCTGCGTCCGGCTCCTCCCTGCTCGGCGCAGCATCCCCCGCCCTAGGGAAGGAGGGGGCCGGGTGCTCGGCGCTGCGCTGACGCCCAGGCGGCACCTGCGTTTACCGAGGCCTCAGCTGCTGCCGGCGGCCCCTCCCCCACCGCGCGGGAGCAGCGCCCTGGCTGAGCCCCGCCCCTTCCCTGAGGCCCCGCCCCTGCTCACGCGTCCCCCCTCCCCCTTCGCTCGCTGTCACGGCGCGGGGGGCGGGCAGGCTGCGCGCGGCGGCTGGTGAGTCTCTGGCTCCCAGGCGCAGGGGCGGCCCGGGGGCTACACGTGCTGCGGCTGCAGCTCCCCGCCCCCGGCAGCGGCAGCGCCAGCGTCCAGAGGGAGATCACTGGCCCTGTCTCTCCCGCCCCCAACCAGAGTCTGGAGAGTTAGACTTGACCCGCTCGAGTATTTACGAGCAGTTGCTTTAAGCTGCTTTTCTGGGTCAGTCTTGACCGAGGAGGTTGAAAGGTTGGGTTCTAAGTATTATAAAGATAAACTTTTTGAATCTCTGCCTTATTAAATTAGCATCTGTTACCAATTTACAGTGTGATGGCAATTTAAAATAGAGGTTCTACGTAGGAATGTTCTTAACATTTTATTGGAATAGTGTGCACACGTGTCAATTTCCCCTATATGTTATTTGAGTATCTAAGTGATGAGGCAAGGGTGTGTGATCATTGCAGAGGCCCCCAGGGGATAAGTGTAACTGCTGTCTAGCTGCCTGGGCACAGACCAGAGCTGACATTCTGTATCCTGGGAACTGATGTCTAGGGCCCACTTTATACAAGGATCAGCCAGAGGAACGGGACAGCACATGGAGATGTGCCAGCCTATGCTTTATTTGCTCACAAAAGAGACGAAGGAGGCAGGGCAGTAGATCCTAACTGATAGTGTCTACTGGAAGCTGGTGAATCTGCTAGGTTAGGACCTAAAGGGAGAGCTCAAGATTCTGAATTACCCCTACCATTAACGGTGTTGAACATTCCAGATTTCTATGCTTAACAAGATCGGTTCTAGGCTGTGTCTCCATTGACTAGTAAACTCTTCTGTTTTACAGTACTGGCAGAGAGTCATGGCTGACTGATGTTAGGGTGCACTGCCCTTTGGGGGCATAACACTTCCCTAGGTATCCCAGCAAGGTTGACTCACTGCAGGAAGCTCACAGTGTGAAGAGAAGTGCTGAATGCTCCAAGGCCAGACCATGGAAGCACTGAAGCCAAGGAGGCTTCTTGACCTGGTGAGAGTGTGCCTTTAGAGGAGAGAGAGACTACCTGAGCATCCTGCCTGACTTCATTCAGAGCATGAAGACTGACTATGTGATAATAGTAAGCTGATGGATAATCAGTTGAGCTAAAAGAAAATTGAAAAGCATTTTGTTAAAACCATTTCAAGCACTTGTAATATTCTCAACATCGGATTCAGAAAGTTGAGGAAACAACTAGAGGGCAATCAATTTTGGCAAACAGGAATGAATTAGTTGCAAACAGGACAGTAGTCATAGACTTAGGAGGAAGCAATCATGATCAGAGAAACATGCAAGATCCTAAGGAAAGGAGGACATGAGAATGACGAAACAAGGACACTAGACTTAGGCAGATTTCAACCAACTCAGAATAGAAGGAAGAAAAGAAGTTGAAGGGAGCTGGCAATTCCTAGAAGATGTAATACTAGAGACTCAATGTCAAGCTATTCTACAAAGATAAGAAGAGCAACAGGAGGCCAATGCTATCTGGGAAAAAAATACAGGAAATGGAAGGGTGCATCACCAAGGAATTATACATGGGAATAGCACAAGTGTATAGAGACAAAAATCAGGAAAGCCAACGCAAAGAATGAGTTACAGCTGGCAAGGAATGTTAGAGACAAGAATGGGTTCTTCAAATGTTGGACAAGAAAGATCAAAGAGGGTGGGGGTCTCCCACCCACTGCAGAAGATAAACTGGTTATGGAAGATGATAGGAAGGCAGAGCTGCTCAATGGGGGTGTGTGTGTGTGTGTGTGTGTGTGTGTGTGTGTGTGTGAGAGAGAGAGAGATATGAAGCAATTTGATCAGATGACTAGCAAAGGTACCATAGACAATAAGGGGAAGGGATGCAGATTGGGATAAGTAAATAGATCAGATCTTCTGACCAATTTGTAATAATTCAGATTAGTGGAGCCTGATGCTGTTTACCTGAGGGTATTGAAGGAATTAGCTAAAGAAATCTGAGTCACTAGCAATATTTGCAAACTCCTGGATGATAGGAGAGGTCCTGCAAGACTGGAGAAGGGTTAACATAGTGCCCATCTTGAAAAAGGAGGAGCCAAAGAACTATAGAGCTGGGGAAGCCTCAACATATAAAACATTCACTTTGCAAATACCTGGAGGATGAAGAGGTAATCGCTAGCAGCCTGCATGGATTTACCAAGAACAAATCATGTTAAAACCAGCTTAATTTCCTTTGACAGAGTAATTGGTTTGGTGGATAAAGGGAATTTGATGGACCTAATATACCTGGACTTCAGCAAGGTTTTTGACACAGGCTCTATCCCACATTACATTCTCATAAGTAAGCTGGAGAAAAATGGGCTTGGCAGAACTACCATTAAGTGGATATGTAATTGGTTAAACAAGTAATTATTCATGGAATGACATCAGATTGGAGGGAGGCCTCAAGTGGGGTTCCACAGGGATCTGTTCAGGGTCTGGTGGTGTTTAACATCTTTATTAATGACAGATGTGGGAATAGAGAGCATACTGATCAAATTTTCAGATGACACAAAGCTGGGCAGGAGAGGGAGGTTGCCAGTACTTTGGAGGATAGAACTAACATTTTAAAGGGATTTTGATAAATTGGAGAACTGGGTTACAGACAAAATGAAATTCAACAAAGACAAATGTAAGGTGTTGCACTTAGGGAAATAAAATCAAATGCACAAACACAGAATGGGGGATAACCTTCTTCACGGCAGCAGCACTGCCGAGAAGGATCTGGGAGTTTTAGTGGATTACAACCTCAATATGAATCAATGTGATGCTGTTGCAAAAACAAGCAAATGCAATTTTAAGTTGGTTGAATTAACAGAGACCTAGCATGCAAAATCACAGGCGGTGACAATACCATTTGACTTTGCACTGTTAGGCCTCAGCTGGAGTAGTGTGTCCAATTTTGGTCACCACTGTATAGAAAGGATGTAGAGAAACTGGAAAGAACCAAGAGGCAAGCAACAAAGATGATCAAAGGGAAATGAGCAAAGGCTGAAAGAACTGGGTATGTTTAGTTTGGAAAAGAGATTAAGGGGAGACATGAGAATCTTGAAAGGCTTCCATAAAAGAAGATTGAGAAGACCGTTCTCTCGCCACAGAGGGAAGGACAAGAGTCAGTGAGTTCAAACTAGAGCATAGCAGATTTAGATTATATCTCAGGAAAAACTTCATAACTGTAAGAACAGTAGCACAATGGAACAGATGCCTAGGGAGGTTGTGAAAGCTCCTTCAATGGAGGCTTTCAAGAGAAGGCTGGATAGCCATCTGTCTTGCATTGTTTAGCCACAACAAATCTGCATCTTGGCAGGGATTTAGATTAGGTGACTCCTGCAGTCCCTTCTAACCCTATAGTTCTACATCTAGGTGGGCAAACGTTTTGGCCTGAGGGCCACATCAGGTATAGAAGCTGTATGGTGGGTCATGAATGTTCACGACATTGGGGTGCGTGGGGGTAAGGGCTCTGGCTGGAGGAGCAGGGTCTGGAGTGGACCTAAGGGGTTTGGGATTTAGGAGGGTGCTCCAGGCTGGGACCAAGGGGTTTGGTGTGGGGGGGGGGGGCACTCAGGAGTGCAGGCTCCAGGCAGTGCTTACCTCAAGCAGCTCCCAGCAGCAGCATGTCCCTCCCTCCAGCTCCTACGTGGAGGCGCAGCCAGGTGACTCTGCGTGCTTCCCAGCCAATGGGAGCTGCGGAGGCAGCACTTGAGGCAGGGGCAGTGTGCGGAGCCCCTTGACTGCCCTAATTCATGGGAGCTGGAGGAGGGACATGCCGCTGCTTCTGGGAGACACACAGAAAGCCCCCGATCCCACTCCCCAGCAGCAGCTCAAGGGCTGGATTTAAAGTTCTGATGGGCCAGACAGCCTGCGGGCGGTAGTTTGCCCACTCCTATTCTACACCATTTGTTAAGTTTAACTTTTTTTTGTTAAAGTTCTGCAACTATGATTGCCATTTCCCCCCCAAATGATAAAATCAGATTTTAGTTGACAGTAGCAATGACTGAAATAAATTGTTTTGACAGCTGATTTTCTAGATGTCATTGCATTTTAGCCAAAGCAGCTTTCTGACAGGTTATGCTGGAGTGAAATCCTATTTTGAGGCAAAAAACAGAAAGTAAGTGCTAAGGATGCACTTCTAGGGTACATTGTTTCCTGTTGTTGCCGGCTCAAAGAGCTCGAGGCGGAGGAACAGCAGGTTTGTTGCCCGGTGTGCGTCGCACTAATTATCACACCAGGGTGGAGAAGCAAAACCAGGTTTATTTGAGCCCAAAGAAAGGTGCCAGGGAGAAAAGCATTCTCAAATCCTGCACACCCGCGCGCAGGCGGGGTCCCAGCATTTATACCCCCCTTGTTTGTGTAAGCCTTTTGTTCGGTTTTCCCCCTCACCCCTCCCTTCCCAGCAGCAGCTACATTAGGCATTACATTTCAGCGTGTTAGAAAAGGTTCTCATCCACAAGCTTATCTCTGGCCTTGACAGAACAAACGCATACAGATTTTCCTTCCCCCTCTCCCCCTCCTCCCCGCCGCTTTTGCTGTTTTAAACTCCTACATTTGCAAGCTGAGATAGCTGACAGTTACACATTTTGCTTGCAGTCTGTTAGCATCTTAGGCTGGTTAAAGTTCACAGCATGTAAGAACTTTGGTTCACTTCAGGCCCAAAGTCACAACTTTGGTTTACTCAGGCCTAGTGGCACCAACACTGTCATTAGTTATTGATTTCTCCAACACAACAGCTAAAAGTAAAGTTTCTCACATGGAATAGTACCAAACACTGCTGAACATTTCTATTTAAAGTACAAAATTGGCTTTCCCACAGAACTGCCTACTCCCTTGACAAGCATATTAGTTACTGAGAACATGCTACAGTCAAGCTCCTTAAGATCTCAAAAGGAGCAAGACTTCTTTCCTAACCTACAACCACCATCTTAGGGGTTTTTGTTTTTTGTTTTAATACTTTCTTCCATGAGCACACAAGTTTTAAGTCAATGTTTGTCATACTTTAGTCTCAGCAAGCCTTAAACTTGAATTTTTTAGGTGGAGAGACTTCAAAAAGGCTGATAGAGTTACCATGATAGTATCTTAAATCAGATAGACCCATCACCTCAAAATCTTCATTAGTTCTAGTCTCAGGAAACCCACTGCATTAAATGCTGGGCAATTTCCTGGTATTTCTAGATTTGATCATTACTAGGGAAAAATCAACATGTTCAGCAAGTTTGAAAAGTGGTTTTAGTGGTATAAGGGCCCTGCTGTCAGTCAAACGTTAAGCCTGCCTCTTGACCCTAACCCCCACCAATCACCAGAAGTCCCATTCCTGGGGGTTTACTTCCAGGGTCAAGCTGGACACATGACTGGAAGCAAGGTGTGTCATGTGACCCCTCTGAGAACTCTTCCCACCACCCTCTACCAGTCAGGAGGGGTTTTGCCCCCATAGGACTGCCCTGAGGAGATTTGACCAATCAGGGGGAGTTCTGGGGGTAGGGTGACCCCTCTAAGAACTCTTTCCACTGCCTTCTACCACCCTGATGCCAAACATTTCAGGGCCATCAGCAGATTTTTTTTTTTCCATATAAAGTTTCCATTAATTCTTCAAAATTGTCTGTTTTCAAAAGTTAAGTATTTTTTATGGAAAGTTACATTGAGAAGAGCCAAGTTCACAAATCCAGGCAACTCTACTCACTACAAGAAATATAGGAATGTTCTATCAAGTTCTGTGACCCTATCACACTAGTTTTCTGGTTGTTCTTATCCTTTGCATGGTTCACTAGCCAATAACTGCATATCACAACAAGTATGAAGTACTTGGCAGTTCCTTCATTTATACAATACCATGCTGCTCCTCTTAAAAAAGAAAAAAAAAAAGCAGAAACATGACAAGTTGTCACTTTAGAGGAATATTGTATTCAAGAATCTCCTGCCCATGAATGTTTTTTTGCTACAGGTTAAAAGGCGCAGCTTGCTTGGAAGTGGGAAAGAACTTAAGTTCAGGCTCTGTACTGAATCTCTACACTCTTCCTCACATGAGCTAGGTGCTCTAGGGCTGGAGCACTCATGGAAAAAAAAAAAAAAAAAAAAAAAGATTAGTGGGTGCTTAGCACCCAGTGGAAACTAGCTGCCCCCTTCTCCCCCCAGTGCCTCCTGTCTGCCAGCTGCCCCACCAATCAACTCCTTCCCCTCCCTCCCAGTGCCTCTCTCCTGCTGCGATCAGCTGTTCCACAGCATGCAGGAGGCACTGCAGGGGAGGGAGAGGAGCAGGGACAGGGCAGAACTGGACAGGAAGAGGTGGGGCAGGAGTGGAGTAGTGAGCACCACCAGGGCCCAGAGAAAGCCTGCATCCAGGACTGTGTTAAATGTGAATAGTTTGTAAAGTTAGGTAATGGTTCTGAAACTGAATATGATAAGTGCTTTGTCAAAGGAAACACTGAGGTTTGAACAGACTAGATTTGGTGGGGCCAGTTCATAAAAGCTTTCCTGGTTACTGTCCTCAGCTCCAACTACAAGGTGGTCTTGGGCTGGAGGTAGTTCAGCATTTCCATGTCCATTCAGATCTTTGCTCCCCTCTTGAGACTACTGGCAGGGATGCCAGTTGCGTCCATATCACAAAAGCCACGTGTCCACTAGCACATGGAAACAAACTAACCTTTTCCTCCTCTTCCTCCCCTGCTCCCTGTACAGTCTAGTGACTGGGAAGTAGCCAACTCATTGAGCAGAGTTGAGCTGATGGCCTAGAGCTGAAAGATTCCATCATCCAGTGCCTTACATACACATTTGGGCGTGATAAGAACTTTGCACATTCTGTTCTTTAAGACCCACTTTTGAACACCTTCCCCATCCTAAAAAACATCTCACACAGTTGTCTTGGATAAAAAGAATGGTAAAATCTTTATTTGCATGGTTCCACTTTAAAAAAATAAAGGGGAAGGACTCAACATCTTAAAGTCTGATGCTGTCCAGCAGCTGGAAGTGAAATTAAATAAATTAAATAAAATACAAACAAAAGCCAAGTAATAGTCAAGGGCTTAGAATCTTTTTCTAGAAATACTGCCTCAGTCATAGCTCTAACTCCCAGGGATTTGGGCTAGAAGATATTCAATAAGAAACAATGTCAAAGTTAAATATAACAGGGGGATACAATTTATTTTGAGTTTTAGTTTTAACACTTTATATAAGCAATCCCCAAACTGAAGATTTGAAAAAAAAAAATCACTTCTACCTTCCCTCCACTTTGCTGAAAGACAAATCCCTCAGACAGGCAACTATCTGTAACTCTGCAGAAGGGGAAGAGGATATATAGACCCACCCACCACCACGTTAGAGAGGTTGTGGCCCATGGGCTATCTGTTCAACTGGGCAAGGAGCCCTCACAAATCCAAAGATCAGGCTTCAGGAGCTAGCCCCCAGAAGCCCAGCCACATAATGGTTATGGATGTTTCTAGAAAGGAAAATGTTCCTTCAGATTCTACAGGAAACTCATTTGAAAGTAAAGATATTGAGTTACTTTTGCTTTCTTCCCACAGTGCAATGCCACTTACTTCATTTCACATTGGTCTGAAGTATCTCAGGACTGTGGTCTTAACCAGCTTGTCCCAAAGCTCACATCCCAACTTGACTAGGTGGTATCATACTTAACTCCCTTTGCTCCATCAGGAGCAAAGGGGTAAGTCCATTCATAGCTCAAGACACTATCTCCTCTTTGCACCTGCCAGTGCCCCTTTTCAGTGTACCTGCACAGCCGGAGTGTCAAGGCCACAGAGAGGTCTCGGGGGGAGGTGGGGGAAGGAAGAAAAGGCCCTAGTTTAGCTGCATGAGAGAAGTAGAAGGGAATCAAGCTATTCCTAGCCAAGAATACAACCAAAACTAACACATGGGTCAGCCAGCCCATTGAATCAGAAGCAACTGGTTTAAGAGATACAAGACTGAAGCATTGTAGTGGAGTGGAGTGGAGGTCTCAGACATTTGTACACTAGTCACTTCCAGTCATGACAGCATGAAGCTGTATGAATGATGGAGTAGGCAAGAACTACTCCAGGGAGTTTTAGCATGGCACTTTGGTCTGTATGGGTCTTCTGCTTCCACAGGGACACTTGTCAGCCTGAACAGTTTGGGTGATGAGATTTTCAGTAACCCCCCCATGTAAAGCTGAATGAGCGAGAATTCTTCCCTCCTACCAGGCGCTTGTTGCAGTTCTGTTTGGAAGAGGTTTCAGACTCTAGTCTGGCACATCCCAAGGACTGGTCCTTCCTGAAGGTCTGAGCAAGACGGGCTGCTCTTAGTTCCCTGAGAGAAAGGGGAGGAAGAGAAGTCAGATCTTGCCACACTCAGTCCTCACCAGCTGCAGAGACAAGTCAGTGCGTTTCAAAGCTAGACAAGCACCATCCCCCAATTTACCCAGGTAAGTTAACAAATCTAGATGGTAACATCATTGCAGTACAGTTGCAGGATTGGGAGAATTCATAGTGCTCCTAGCAATACGCTCAGTCCACTAGGACTCAAAGCAGCTCCAGCTAAAGCTTCTGCTCCACAACATGTTAGGTTTTCTGGCAGTTGACCTGTGGCAAACTTGTTTCCCAGTCTGTCACTAATATCAAGTGTCCCCTGTGACACTGTACCCCATAATGCTTTATGGGAATATGACATAACTGGAATGTTTTATGCTACCTGTGCTATGTAACAAATCTATGTAAAGGTTATGATCTACTGAATCTATTAATCCTATTTGTATGCATTTATCATTTTTGTATTCAAAGTTATGAATATTGGCCATGTACTGGCTTGATTTCTAAATACCCTTAGTAGGTCATTTGGTCAGTTCCTGGAGAAAGGAATTTGCAAAGTTAAGTGCCCAATCAAGAAGCACTTAAGGAACAATGCATCTTGGAATGCTCCAAATCCACATTGTCTTCCTGGAGACATTCAAGATACCATGTGGGCAATGGCTTCTGCCTGTAAAAACAGACATGCATGGACATGTGACTTGCCCAGGTGACTCAAGAACTTCATCTTGGAGCTGGACTTTGCATAGGACTGAAGAGGGGGGTCTCCACCCACAAGAGAGAGTTTATTTAAGCCTGTGGGAGACCCCTCCATTTTGGCTTCAGCTGCCTAAAGAGAGCTCTCCACCCCTCAGGATACCTGAAAGAAACTGGAACAAAGGACAGGAAAGGGGGTGTGAGTGATGACTGGACCCAGACTTGCAAGAGACTAGTCTGCAAAAGGAAGCTTACTGGAACTGGTGAGATCTTATCTGTATTCAGTTTCTTACTGTATGACAGACTTGCGTGTTATTTTATTTTACTTAGTAATTCACTTTGTTCTGTCTGTCACTACTTGGAACCACTTAAATCCTACTTTCTGTATTTAATAAAATTACTTTTTACTTATTAATTAACCCAGAGTATGTATTAATACCTGCAGGGGCAAACAGCTATACATCTCTCTCTATCAATGTTATAGAGGGCGAACAATTTATGAGTTTACCCTGTATAAGCTTTATACAGGGTAAAACGGATTTATTTGGGTTTAGCCCCCATTCGGAGATGGGCATCTGAGTGTTAAAGACAGGAACACTTCTGTGAGCTGCTTTCAGTTAAGTCTGCAGCTTTGGGGCAAGTAATTCAGACCCTGGGTCTGTGTTGGAGCAGACAGGTGTGTCTGGCTCAGCAAGACAGGGTGCGGGGGTCCCAAGCAGGCAGGAAAAGGAGGGGCAGAAGTAGTCTTGGCATATCAATTGGCAGCTTCCAAGGGGGAGTTCTGTGATCCAACCCATCACATCCCCAATTTATTTTTTCCTTCAAAGATTAGAGGTGGGTGGATATTAGTAGATCACAAGTAGTCCTGTAATACAAGTCTGTTTGTTCCTCCCTGCTGCCCTGAATCCAGTCAGTCAAAAGCGATGCTAGTCTCTATTTGTTGTAATGCTCATCTGTAGGAGATTCCCTTGTCCGATTCTGCCTCGCTTTTCCAGAGTCTGCATGCTCTCTTGCCCATGGGGAGAAGAGTTTACCTCTTATCTTTCCCCTCCCTAGCTGGTGGGAGGAGAGCCAACACATCTTACCTGATCCCATAACCTCAGCTGCAGCCCCGTCCCCTTAAGGCCACTAGCACTAGGGACAGGGAGAAATCTGATCTGCATTGATCCAACATTGACACTTCCTTCTGGGCAGGGCAGCCAGTTCAGTATTTATTCCCCTACCCTACACATATTCCATGTTGTAGCTCAGTGTTTCTCAATGAGCTGTTGGTTGATCAGTGCCCATCCCTGAGGTCTCCCTGACAGTTTAGGAAGACAGCAGGCCAGTCCCTGGTATCAAAAAAGGTTGATAACACGGTTTGTACCTGACCACCTTCTCCCCTAGTGGCCAGGATTATAGGTCAGTCAAGTCACTGGTTAGACAGATGATTTAGCCAGCACAGCACTTAAACTGGAGGTGAACTGTTGCTTTCCTAGAGCTACATACAGGTGAATTGTGGTAGAGCCCTAGACATAGGTATAGTTTTACTGAGATACTGGGGGGGCGGGGGGGGGGGGAGAAGCACATGCTGCAGTGATATTGCTGCTCTGGTGCTGCTGCAGGCAGCCATGAGGATGCCACATGCTGGGCTCCTGCTTTCCCCCCTACCCCCGCCACACACACATTCCTGTATCCCCTTCTCTTCCCCATCCCCTTCCTCTCCCCCCTGCCATCCACTTCTCTTCCCCCTACCCCACTCCCTGCCCTCCTTGCCCTGCCCCCCAAGGGAGAGGGCACTCACTGTTGTACAACAGGCACTAGGACCCAGGAGGCAGCATCCAGCTGCTGAGGCAGCAACCCAGAGCCCTTACAACAGTTGCTCCCTCCAGCAGCCTCCTCTGCTCCCTGCCAGCGGAAATGTGTGGGGGGAGAAGCATGGGAAGGATGGACATTCCCCCAGCAGGCTGAGTACAGCAGGGCAGCTCTGTGCTTGTAGAAGTCTGGTGGGGAAATGGTGCACCCCCACCCCCACTCCTCAAACACACTGCCTCTGTTTGGGGGTAATGCCCCGCCACACTCCCCAAACTATACCCATGACTTGAATGCCCTCTCTTTAGCTACACACCTGGGAACCAAGTTCCCTAGGAACCCACTATTCAAAACTCCAGAACTTCTAGCACCAGAGCCCTGTGCATATACAATAATTTGTATCTGCATCTAAGCTGTGATCTGCAAAAGTGATCTGTGGATGTGGATATCTGCAGGGCTCTACCAACCATCTCAACCAAAGGCTGATGGGCAATTGACGTGCCATTAAAGCAATCAGCTCAATGCACCACTGTCTGGCAGTGCTCCTCCTCTTTATGCCCAGATAGACCCTACCTTTCCAGCATGGCAGTCTTAAACTTCTCCACATTTAGCTGCTTCTGGAGCTGTGCAGCTTTTCCAAGAGAGGGCCGAAGAATTGGGTGTTTAGTAAGAGCTGTGGCGGATGGTCTTGCAACTGGGTCAGGGTGAACCATGAGCTAGAAGAGGAAGTGGGGAAAGGAGTGGAGGGTTAGTTTCTTATAACGAAATGCCAATCTGAGACATCCCTTCCCCCTCTGCATTGCACCCTGAAAAGCCTCACCTTAAGGAGTCCATGAAAGCCATGTGTGAGCTGCTGAGGGATTGGTGGAAGATTGCCCCTGCGGATATGGTGCCACATGGCATCATTGCGAGGCAGTGGTCCTGACCCTGCTGCCAGAGCCATTGTCAATGCAAGGGCAAAGATGTCTGCCTTTGGCAGATAGCAGTATTGCTGTGGAGAAAAGAACCAGTTACATGCATGTTCTCCCTAGTATTTGGTGTAGTAAGATGGTCCTTCATTAAGATAAGAGTATAGGCTCATGGAAGTACTTTAGAAAAAGCATTTACCTGGCACTACCTCCACCATCCCACTCATTTCTCTTTGCTGCTTTGATTCCAAAGAGAAAAATATGGTCCACTTCCACTGTTCCAAACATACTGTTTAGTTTTACCAGGTTGTACACAGCTGGGAGTATCCTCCAAATCCTGAGGAACTTCTATCCCACATCCAGAAAGGCAACAGCAAGATGGAAAGACTCCTTAAATTAGCTAATCTATGCCTCTGACCTTTACAACATGGTGGCAAGTCAGGCTACTGCTAGGTTACCTCGCCTGTCCATCTATTTGATGCAAGGCTGGAATGTGATGGATTGGATTTGGACACTAAATACATTTTACCACAAAGGAGATTTCTATTTGGGAAGTCTCTGGGCCACATCCTCTAGTCCGTGGCCACTAATATTTTGGCTTTGTGACAGGGTGGTGGCCTTTATTTTGGTTTATGCCAGAGTGGCAAAGCTAAGGTTAGCGTAATACAGGGGATTTAGGTAGGAGACCCCATGTAGGGAAGGAAGGGAAATCATATTTACTGTACAAATATTTGTCAAGGTGTTAATGACCCTAGCATATAAAGATGCTTTAAATGTAATTATAGCTCCAATTCAGTAGTCAGGTTTCTACCCACCAGGACCATCTGCATTTGAGATGATCTTTTCCTTCCCATCCCATCAACTGAGATGTAATGTGGTTACAGAGACTATCAGAGACCCAATTGTGAAGCATATTTAAATATTTACACATCACCATACAATTGTGCTTTACAGAAACAAGATGGGGTTCCTGCCTCAGAGTTCAACCAAGTTGAGCTCGGGAACGGAGAGTACCAGGAAGGAAATATATAAGCCAGGTTAATAAAGAAGATACAACATCCCACTGCCAACCTTCCCATTTCACACATACACACTCCATCCTCCCCCAAATGAAACGGGCAACTGTACCTCTTGCAGAATCTCATTGGCCAGAAAACGACTGTCTCCCTCCTCCACTTGGGGATTAGTTATTGATGTCACATGGCCCAGGTCACCTAACAGGAGAAGAAACTAAGCAGAAATGCAACAGACACCCACAGATCTGCTTTCCTGGGGGAAATCCCACTATGTGTGCGCATCTTAAAGGAGCTCCAAAGGCCAAAAGAACAGGTGGAATCAGACCTAGTGAGCCAGCTCCTCCCTCAACCCCAGGCATCCGAAGTCTGGATTTTAATCCAAAGTGAAAATAACTTGGCTGGATTCACCACAGCCCTCAGATCTATGAAGACTGACACATTTCACCAAGTCTCTCTCTGCATTTTATGCCTCCAGGACTGAATTTTGCAAGTCATGGCTGAGGGACATTGCTATAGCAATAGGGATACTGAGTATTTAAGAGCAGCTTTAGAAAGAAGTCACTAAACAGTCCATGAGTCAGATTAAACCCACCGATTTTATATGCCACATTGGAAGAGAACCCATCATCTTCACTGTCGCTCTCTTCCTGAGCAGCGGAGCCATCAGTCACCAGCTTGTGACAGATGAAGATGTTACCTATAAGACAGAGGCTTATATGTAGTTGAACACTGGCTATTCATAATGGCATGCTCTTGCAGGTATCCTAATGGTCAGCAGATCTGGAGTTTCTTGAAGTAGATCAGTTCCCCTCCCATATAGAGTAGTACAAGTGGCTGCTACTCACCTGATTACTGCTCCAAGTACATCTCCCCCCAAACCCCCCCCACCACAACCCATATACTCCAGTGTCTTAATCCTTCACTTTACTATGAAATATCCTAATATAATAAGTATCAGAGAGGTAGCCGTGTTAGTCTGGTTCTGTAAAAGCAGCAAAGAATCCTGTGGCACCTTATAGACTAACAGACGTTTTCACCCACGAAAGCTCATGCTGCAAAACATCTGTTAGTCTATAAGGTGCCACAGGATTCTTTGCTGCTAATATAATAAGTGTATCTGGATCTTCAAGGTAGACAAAGGAAATGGACATTGTTTCCTACAACCTCACCGCCACGGTGACAGGACACCTGAGCTGAAGTACTATATTGAGCAACAAGGGAATAGCCAGATAAGGAATAAGGAAGTCCTTCCCCCTTTGAGCTGACCTGCTTGGTCACCAATCTGAAACCGAACACTTCTATGTCAGCCAGGGTTATAAAGAAAAACCCTGGATCATGATTTCCAACTGTAAAGGAGAAGGTTTCACAACTACATTTTTCAGTACAATAGTAAAATTTGAGACAGACATGAGATATGTTTGCTTAACTAGTGATTTGCTTCTTCTATCTAGTTAAGGTACTGAACATTACTGCAGTGATGAGTATCAAGGGCCTGAATTTAGAAGTTCTGATTACTAGGAATTGTAGGCAGTCAATGGAAGCTATAGGAGCTCAGCAAGAGAAGCCCCAAGCTACTAATTTCACTTCTTTGGAGTTTTAAAGTTTTCATTTGGTCTCATTTTCCTTCCCTCTGTCCAGTTGTGGGTTTGTTTTAATCTGGAACATTCGAGTTGCATATGGCAAGACAGTTTTCTCCAGTGAGAATCACTACACTTATTGGGTTAGGGAGGATAACCTCACATCCCTGATTTATGAGACTTTGTATGTAGAGTCCTGTTTGAAGACTAAATCCTTGGCCAACAATCCAACCCTATAGTCCTTAGGAAAGCAAATTCCTACAGGCCAAACTCCTGTTGTCACAATTTTTGCCTGAGTAAAAAAACTGCAGGATCATGTCAACCCACAATTTTTCCAGCCTTCTTGCAAGCAAGTTACAAATGCTTGAAGTCTGCATGTAGGACACAGGCCAGTAGACTGTTGCCATCTCAGAGTTTGCACCGTTCACACACATTTCAGAAACAAATTAGTTCAATGTGTGCAAACAGCACCAGTCAACTTTTGCTGGCTGAATTAAGTTAGCTCTCACTTTGAGTAGCATGTTTTCCCCTGTTACCTCCCCACCCATTAATGAATGGGATGTTAAAATCATCATTTGACAGCCAACTGTACAGCTTTAAATATAGAGCTGGGAAACTCTGCTTTTGTACCATTTTAATATTGGTTCAGTTCTGAATTGTATATACTAAGATTAGAATATAACAGTGATTTAACAGATCCTACTTTGGTAGTTAACCCATTACATTTAGAGATTTGCATTGATAGCTCAAGGAGAAGCCCTGGAGCACATCTCTAAAAAGTGTCCTTTCCATGTTTATTTGAGTTTCCACTAACATCTAACTGTGCTTGGGAGTTCCTCCTCTAGGAGAGTTACTGTAAGTATGTGGCTCTGTAGTCCGCAAAGAACATTCTTCTAGTTTCTATAGGCACACATTTGTTGCTTGAAAAAGCATGGTGTGTGCATGGAATCCAGTCAGCTTAGAGTGCATTTTGAATATTGCCACTAAAAAGCCTCTTCCCATAGTGAAGCTCTTTAGAGCAACTGCTGTACTATTGCATTTCTTTTTTCTATACCATGCACAAGAAACAGGAAGAGGGAGTGTTATAAATGTACCTGAATGCTCCTCTTACAGTTACACAGAGCATAGCAGTGCTCCCTGTCCAGATCCAGAATAATCAGTAGACATTTTTTGGTGGAAGGGGTGGGGGGGGAAGAAGAGGAAGATGGAGTACAACAGCAACAACAACTTTTCCTTTCAACTGCAGATCTAGACTCCACGAGGAGTAGGAAGATAGATACCTTCCAACCTACCACCACACGGATTACTGGACACAGGCAGCATGAGGGGAGAGGGACCAGACCAGGAAAGAGCTGTACTTACTAGGTTTGATGTCCATGTGTGCCAGGCCAGAGCTGTGTATGTACTTTAGCCCCATGGAGACTTGCAGCAGGATCTCCTTTAACTCTGCTTCTTGGAAATAGTGCCCAGTCTTAGCATTTTCCAACAGCGCATCTTGAAGGCTCCCACCTAAGGGAAATATTCAACTTTTGATGCAGGTTTTTTTCCTAGTGAAGTGAGCTGCTTGAAATCGTTTTCTGCTGGACTCTGGATACCTATTAATGTTAAGTGCTAAAGAACTACACAAAGGGTGGCGAACCTTGGTCAGACTAGCCATACAATGTTTAGGAAAGAGACTTACGCACTGTACAACCCCTCTGGCATTACACTTGCCATTGCATAGGATGGTGGTTTCTCCAGCTCTCTAGACCTACTTTCTATTTTCCAGGAAGGGACCTAAAGCTACTAAGAGCTGCAGATCAGGGAGCAAGGAAGTCTACGATACAGAAATCGGGGATTTAAAGAAATGTAGGTGGCAAGACTCTCATAACAGAGCTGTTTTATTGCTCTTCATTTAGACACACTCAATACATCAGGTATTGCACAAAATGCGATCTTCTGCCTAATCTTTAACCCTATGCAGCTGCACTCCCACGACTCTAGTCATGGGTGTCTTTGTAAACGGTGAAAGTTGTGCTGAGTTACAGTGGTGACTATCGAGAGTCATTTGTTACTGCAACCTAATTTTAACTCACGACTCCAAAGCAAAAAACAAAAAACAAAAAACAAAAACATCGCACACCCAGACCTCACGAGCTATTAAACTGAGCCAGTTGTTTGCAATAGTGCTCCCAAGTGTCCAGATAGGGACTTGCCCGCCACCTAATTCCTGCCAACTGGAACGAGGTCAGGAGCAGGCTGTTTGGGAGTTCTTCCCCTCACTATGGTTCTGCCTCTGAGGCACTGCACTATTCACACAGTGAAGTCAGAGAAAGATAATTTGCTTTCCAGGTATGTTCCACTCATGTACCAGATTAGCTCTTTTTAAACTGCTGTTACTCCAGTACTTGAGGAGTGATGGTGTACAGCTCTGTGGCGGACTCCCAAACAGCAATGGCATCAGGAATGCATTCCCCAGATCAGCTGTACCACAGCAATGAGGGGAACTTTAAAAATTCCTAATGATGGGTGCATACCATGCATGAACTATGGGTACCCTACCCTGCATTTAAAGTTTATTTAAAGCTGCTTCTACACCCATTGTCATTATAGCATTCCCCATCACATGGGCTAGCTGTTACCTTCCTGGCTCAAGGCAAAGCATTAAAGTTAGCACTTAGGTTTAACCTAAATGCTCTAGTTTAGACACTGAGCTTAAACCCAGCTGAAGTTGATCTCCATTATAAGATGGAGCTCCATAGGTTTAAGCACCACAAGGAACCAGATGTCACCCTGACATTTATGCTCTTAACAAGGCTGAGGTTCTTACCGTTGCAGTGTTCATTCTGAATGATCATGTGATCATCCTCTGCCCAAGCAGAGTAGTAGCGCACAACATGGGGATGGTGTCCAAGCACTGCGTGGGCATAGACTTCCCGCAATGCCATTTGCCTAGAGATGCAAACAGAAGAAACAATGGTGATCTTCTAGAAATGGGGCTTCAGTGCCCTGCAAGAAACCCTAGTTCAGAACCGGATCTCACCTCCCCAGTCAGGCCAGGATTGAGAGCTATGAGCACCTAAGAGGGAGGAAGGGAAATATGTGGATTTATGCTGAACAGCAATTTTTAGGAGATTGATTTGCTCTGAAGCAAATCCCATCCTGTCCTTAGGAAGGGGCATTTTCAGAAGCTTATGTAGAGGAGCATCTTGAGACTAATACAAGAAGCAGTCAAGATCAGATGGAAGTAATCTGTACTGACAAAGCCACAGCAGCCACTAATGCAGTATTGGCTGGGCATGTCAGACCTAAAGCAAGGTTGACAGTGAGTTAACCCAAAAGCTAGCAGTAACTTCAGAGTTCTACTTGTGGAGCCTCAGCACAACAGGGTAATGGCCAATGGATGATGCATCTGATATTTGTTACTTTAGTTGTCTAGTCTACCATGGAGTGATAGAAGGACACTGATCCACCTGCCTGCATCCAAAGCTGTAACAGGAGGTGCATTCTTGTGAAATTACTCCCTCTTTTGCCAAGGGCGAAGACATGGCCTTTGTTTCAACAAACCCCTAATAACTGAGGAAGAGTGACATTTCCAGCTACATAGGAAGCTCCTTTTAGCCAAGCAAGTATAACATGACCAAAGAGACCCAAATCCTGAGTCTCAATTTCACATGCCCTCTAGGTTTCACAAAGTAGTATTAGTAACAGTTACAGTGGGGTTTGTCAGATAGTTGCATGGGATTGGAGATTATCCACCAGTCAGTAAAGTGGTAGATAGCTAATGTAATGCCAATTTGTAAAAGAGGTTCCAGAGGCAATTCTGGCAATTACATGCCAGTGAGCCTCACTTCAGTACCAGGCAAATTGGTTTAAACCTATAGCGAAGAACAGAATTATCAGACACAGATGAACACAATATGTTGGGGGGAAATAGTCAACATTATTTCTGTTAATGGCAATCATGCCTCAATTTATGAGATTTGGTGGAAGGTGGTCAAACATGTGGACAAGTGTGATCCAGTTGATATAGCGTACTTGGACTTTCAGAAAGCCTCTGACAAGGTCCCTCACCAAAGGCTTTTAAGCAAAGTAGGCAGTCATGGGATAAGAGGGAAGATCCTCTCGATCAGTAACTGGTTAAAAGTTAGGAATGAACAGTCAATTTTTACAGTGGATAGAAGTAAATAGTGAGGTTCCCCCAAGGATTTGTGCTGGGATTAGTGCTGGTCAACATTCATAAATGTTCTGGAAAAGGGAATGAACAGTGAGGTGGCAAAGTTTGCAGACAATATAAAACTACAAGATAGTTAATTCCAAAGATAGTTGTGAAAAGTTAAAGGGATCTCACAAAACTGGGTGACTGGGCAACCAAGTGGCAGATGCATTACTCTGCACTTCTCAAGACTGAATTTCACCTAGGAAGACAATCCTAAGTATACACTCAAAATGTGGTCTAAATTTGCTATTACCACTGAAAAGAGATTTGAGTCATTGTGGATAGTTCTCTGAAAACATCTGTTCAATGTGCAGCAGCTGTCAAAAAAGTTAACAGAATACTAGGAACCACTAGGAAAGTGATAGATAAAACAAAAAATATCATAATGCCACTATATAAATCCAAGGTATGCCCACACCTTGAATATTGCAAGCAGTTCTGGTTGCCCCCAATCTCACAAAAGTACATTAGAATTGGAAAGTACAGAGAAGGGCAACAAAAGTGATTAGGGGATATGGAACAGTTTCCATATGGAGAGATTATGAAGACTGGAACTATTCATTTTAGAAAAGACATGACTGAGGAGGGATATGGTAGAGGTATATAAAATCATGAATAGTGCAGATATATGCAAAGGGGTAAACAATACTTCCTTATTCACTAACAAGAACCAGGGATCACCCAATAAATTAATAGGTCTCAGGTTTAAAACTAACATGAGGAATTACTTCACACATTACACAATCAACCTGTGGAACTCATTGGCAGTAGATACCGTGAAGGCCAAAAGTATAACTGGGTTCAAAAAAGAATTAGGTACATTCATGGAGAATAAGTCATTCAATGGTTATTAGCCAAGATGGTCAGAGACAACTCCATGTTCATGATGTCCCTAACTTCAGACTGCCAGAAGCTGGGACTGGATGACAGGGGATGGATCACCTGATCAATTGCCCTGTTCTGTTCATTCCCTCTTAAGCCTTTGGCACCAGCCACTGTTGGAAGACAGGGTACAGGGCTGTATGGACCATTGGTCTGAACCAGTATTACCATTATGTTCTCATGAAATCCAAGATGCAAAGTGAGGTGGCAAGTCAGTCCATATGGCCTCTCCTTACATTTCTATGAGCTATGAATATGAATACCCCCACTGTTTTAGTCTACTCCTCCTTCCAAGGTTTGTCCTGGAGTCTGAAGTTAGTTACAAGTTTCCAGATGTAGGAACTTTACACTTCTTAAGCACTAAGGGGGTAGGAAGACCGCCCCCAAATTTAGAGCGGCTGAAGTAGTTCCCACCCCCCCACACTCGGTCAGGAGACACACTGATTAAGCGCCGACCAGGTGTTTACCACTGGAACACGCAGTGCATAAAGCACCAATCAGGAGAAGGGGCAAGAAGTTGGATTGAGTTAGTACATGCGCATAATAGGATGATTTATGTAACCGATTATAATAAAAGGACGTGGAAAACCCCCGTTCGGGGCGCTCCACTGGAACAGATTGACTGACTTGGCTTCGTTATTTGCAACATCCAAAGATATGCTTTTAAGATCCTTAGAGGGATGGAGGAGGAGGGAGTAATGTAGAAATACATGTCTCAAAGATATGCCTAGCATTCCATTAAAAAAATACCCCAACTGACAGAGCAGCGTATTTACCACTGTAGTTTCCAGATCATACACTCACTCATCTGAGGATCCTGCCAGAGGCTTCTTCGAGCGCTTGATAGCATACACACATCCATCTAGGCGTTTGATACACTTGTAGACAGAGCCAAATTCTCCTACCCCAATTTTTTCTAGCTCCAGGAATTCTTTCTTGTAGCGGGAAACCATGTTGCTCTCTCTCAAGAGAAATCTCTAGGAGATTAGATAAAGCAAAGCAACGCAACAAGTTAAGGACTCAACATACACCAAGGGTGGTCTTAAATGGTGGAGGGCAGACCCTATAAAACTAACATGTAAAATCTCCATTCAGCTCCCTCTTTTTTGTGTACTCTCAACCATTCAGACACATAGCTCCTGCCTGCTTCTCTGTAATGGCCTCCTTCCACCACTAGTTTGAGGTTCCAGGGCCATTGTTGACCTGACATAGACCAAGCAGAAAGTAGCTAAGAATTCCCTCTCCCCCATGACTCACTAGCACTGCAATTAGTTAATGCAGTCAGGGATTGGGCACAGTGTTCTAGCTAACTGCATAAATGGTCCTATCGCATAGACCTCGAGGCTACTTCAGCTATTCACCTTTAGGCAGTCGTGATCCTGCCAAGATAGCCATCCTGGATGTGGAGCAGCAGCAGAAGGTAGTGTTATTAGACTCCAATCATTAACTACAGCAGAGTCACATGGGATTTGGTTACAGATATTTGATTGGGTGGAAGGAGACCTGTACCACTGAATTGTTAGTTCTTGTCCTCCAGAGAAGAAATTTCCAGATGGAAGACCACTGGAGGGCTGGTCAGAACATATCAGTTATCGGGAGAAGGCAAATTCAGACACATAGGGTTAGGTGGGCGGAGTCTACCAGTCTGCAGTGTTTTAAACATTTAGACAGGAGCTCCACATGTCCAGCTGTGGTTTAAGTAAGAGAACTAATGCATGTTTTGAATTTAGAAGACAGTTCTGGTATCCTGGCTAGCATGCCCCCAAGCTACACACATTATTTCATCATGGTTGTCCTATATTTGCATACAGTAGGTGCAATACTGCAGCAGTTCAGACTGTGGTCTATAAGCTTTCAATATTCTTCACAGTATTTGCTGAAGGTCTATGACAAGTGAGGTAGTCACAATGCTGCCTGTCCAAGTTTCCAGCTATACCACCTGTCCAGGCCATTCTTCACACAATTAAGAGCCTAGGAAAACAGCTGGAAAACAGTCAACCTGTGTGCCTATGTTAGTAGCCACTGATACACAAGAGGAAAGGAGGAACCAGGAGTTCTGCAACCATCACTAGAGGAATGTCCAAGGGAGAAGGGAAAGATACAGGACAACTGGACAGTATAGCCAAGGAAGCAAGGGACCAGAGAAGATAGGATATGAAATAAAGAGCAAGAGTAGTCCATGAATTTTCCCCTGCCCCCCCCGAAATAAGACTCACAGTGCACATTTTCTTCCCACATATGCAATGGCTGAGGTTACCTCAGATGTTTGCTATCGTAAGTGGAAGAGGTGCTGCACAGGACAGTTAAGATTCAGCCCCCAGATACTATTAAGCATAAAAAGCAGTACATATACCCATGGGCGCCAACTTATATGGGCTCTTGGAGCTAAAGCCCCAGGAATATTCATAATCAGGGGCTCTGCTCCACCAATATTTGGAGCTAGAATTTTCCCCCTCCCCGGAGCTTCCCTGCCTGAATGTAAAGAGAGCGCACAGCGCGTCTCTCTCTCCTTTGCTGCTGCTGCCCTAGCCTAAGGGCTGCAGCATTAGCATAAGAGGAATGCTAACTACTGCTGAAGCACTCAGGAGGGGGAGGGGAGTGGAGGGGGCCTCCCCTCTCCTGCCCCTACCTGGAGGAGACACAAACGGGCCAGGAGACAGACATCACTCACCTTAGCAGCTCCTGGGGCTTCCGTGAGTGTTTGACCCTATGATTCCCCCCCAGCCCCAGTCCCAGCCCCTACTCCTACTCCCAGTGAGGCACAGCAGGCTGCACAGGGGAGGCAGGAAGCCACATGTGAAGGCAATGCCCCCTCCCCCAGCACCCACCAACCCACCCGCCACAGGAGGGATGGGAGAGGGAGGCTTCCTAGACCTGAGCAGCTGGGGCTTGGGTGAATTTTATGACACCCTGCTCCCCCGTCCCATAGCCAGCCACCACCCTACCTACCCCACTTCTGCCCCATGCTGGGCAAGGGGCAGCCCCATCCACAGTGAAGTTATGGTGAGGGGCAGCAACATGGAAGGCCACCTGTGCCCCCCCCCCAGTACCCATCATAGAGGAGGGGAGTGAGCTTTCTGGACCTGAGAGGGGCTCTAGGAGCATGTGCAGAGTGTGTGTGCCATGGGAGGCAGGAGGGGTCCCTCCCCTGGAGCTTGCTGCTGCCAGTGGTGGTGATGGGGAGTCCTCTCTGGCCCTAACCCTGGGGCAGCCTGTCTGCACCCCAAGTTCCTCATCCTCAGCCCTGCCTCACCCCAAAGCCTGCACCCCCAGCACCGAGCACGCTCCTGCACTGTGAACCCCTCATCCCCAGCCCCACCCCAGAACCCTCACCTGAGGGGAAAAACATGCAACTTAAATTTGGTGGTCAGTTTGGAGTATCATTGTATTTAGCACAATATTTGATTATTTTACACCCTTCAAAGTATGTAACTGGTCGTATACAGGTGTTTTCTCTGAATACTGTCTGTGTGCCTCAGTTCCCCCAATGCATTTCTTAAGGCTCTAGATGGTGGGATAAGGGGGTGTGATTGTTGTAAAGCCCTAGAGGGCCAGTGTGATGCCGTCTGCACAGAGAATGGCTGCAACCCTGCCTCCAGGCAACTGATGGCCTGCAAGGTGCCAACTGAAGGTGTTGGAGAACAAAGAGATCAGATGGCCTCCTAATGCCTGGAAAAGAGACAAAGGCCAGAGGAGGGAGTGTCAGTGCCTGTGCAGACTTCCGGGAAGCGCATGGTGTGGAAGGGGATGCTGGGATGCTTTGGAACAACTCCATACAAAGCCAGTCAGGACTCTGGGGGAGCCTCCTCTCTGAGCAGACTGTCTCCAGGGCAAGAAGCTTACACCTTCCTGGGTCTGACCTCGGAGCATTCAGCATGCCCTTCCACACCATGCACTTTCCAAAGTGAGTCTGCCCAGGCTGGTCCTGGGGCAACCAGAGGTCCCTGCACCCTAACTCCGCAGTCAGATGTGACTCTCAGCCAGACAGTAAAACAGAAGGTTTATTAGATGATGGGAACACAGTTTAAACAGAGCTTGTTGGTACAGAAAACAGAACCCCTCTGTCAGGTCCATCTTGGGGGGTGGGGAGCCCAGAACCAAGTTCTGGGTCTCTCCCCATTTCCCCAGCCAGCTCCAAACTGACACTCCCTCCTCTGGCCTCTGTGTCTCTTCCGGACAAGGAGGACACCTGATCTTTGTCCCCAACACCGTCAGTTGGCATTTTGCAGGGGAAACTGAGGCACCCACACAGTATTCAGAGAGAACATTAAGAACATTCCCACTTTGTCACAACAGGTGCAACAAAATTTAATACCGTATATTGAAGCAGGCAAGTGCTGCTTCTGACTTTCCACTTTTAATTGACCCTTGTAATCTTGTGGTGCTGATGCATTGTAGCTTCATTTTATATCAGCTTACAGGGTGAGAGCGGGGGGGACGACCACCATTTTGGGCCCCACCATACAAACCTGCCGCCTATGCATATACCCAACTCACTGCAAACATTTAAAAGTGTCTGCAAAGGCTTTAAAAAAAAAAAAGTATTGACGACGCACCAATCTAGGCACCAAGCTAACATGCTCACACTTAACAGTAGGCTCTTGGCAGAGTTTTAGTCACCCTAGACAAGTGGTTTTGTCTGATTGATGTCAAACCAAATCTATTGCTAAGTAGTAAGAGGCTTCCTTTTAATGAACATGGTAGCCCATAGTAATCCTTGATATCTCCATTGTTTGCCATAGTCATAAGTGGTGTTATACTGCTGTTCTGCTTTGCAAGAGAAATTCCAAGACACAAGTCAAAGTTAAGCTGCATCACTGGCCTTCACAAGCAGGGAGCGCCACCGCTCCATTTCTTAGCACAACCCAAGCACTGCTAGACTGCTTTCATGATGAATATACTTGTAGCTGCACTGATTCACTTATCAGCTGTGGAGTAGGGAGAAACTCCAAGGTAAAGGAACTGAGATTTTTACCTAGTTGAATGGAGATACTGAGTTTTTCTTTAACACTCCTTTAAATGATTCTGGCTTTGTTTGGTTTTTAAAAGCAGCTCAATTTGTTTGGGTAGCTGTCACATAGGGAAAAAACTAATGTCTGTTGTAATAAAAGCAAAAATACTGAGTAAATCCAAGATTAATTCAGATCAAGTGACAAGCTTTTGATTATAAAGATTAGATCATAAAATAACAGAATAGGGGCCAGATTCTCAGCTGGTGGAAACTGGTTCAGCTCCAGTGAAGTCAGATGCACTCAGCCGGCGTAGTTAGCCATAGAGGATCACATTGGATGCCAATGTCTTCACTACAGACTTCTGCCAGCACAGCCATGCTGGGGAGCCATCCCTGACCATCATCGCTGTGCTAGCAGAAGCCCTTAACATGGTGCACTTATACCAGTAAAATGTGTTTGTTTTGCTCATGGGGGATAGTTTTACTATATGGTACAGAGCATAGTTTTGCTGTTATAACTCTAGGAGCTTTGCTAGTATTGTGCTGGATTCCTATACCAGTAAAGCACTCTTCGTGTAGGCACAGCCTCTGCTTATACTTAAAATGATAAAAAAAGAGAAGCATTTAGCAGTCAGTGGAATCCTGACTCTTCTCAGCTCTGCCACAGAGTCACTACTGCTTAGCTGCTCTGTAGCACAGTTTATGATCTGTAATACAGTTATGTCAGTCTTCATCCTTGTGAAGTGACTTCAGGCTTAATTGTCAGTGAAGTGCTGTGAGCTGCCGATAATGTGCAATACAAGTACTATTCAAAATGTTTTGAGAAGAATGTCCCTTACACTTACTTGCCTTGACCAAGTACAAGATTTTCTTTCCTGCTGAAGGTGGGGATTGAGATTAACCACCTAAGCAGCATTTAGGAACGTACTACCCTATTTCAAGTGTTCGTGATGTCAGCTGTTGCAACAGAACTACCAGTCTGAATGGTTAGCTGCTAACACCTTTCACTGTAAAGTTACAATAAATATTTTCTTAAATCTACAGACTAATAATTTGGAAACTTGAGGTTATTAGCTTACTGAACACTATTTAACAGGGGTACCAACAGGATTACTCTTTCCAGCCATGTTGAGATAACAAGAGCTTGTCTGTATTTACAGTAGTCTTATTACTTTCCCCAGGAAGTAACATGAATTCCTGGCCATCACATGATCATTTTTAGGATGGCATGTTGGCCAGGACCACTGAGAATTCTAGGACTCTTGTAAGTTTCAGATCTGGCCAAATGCAAGTTTGTCAAATCAAGTAAATTACTTTCAGCCTAATGACATCAACTAATGTACCATATTTGGTTCTTCCTGGATTCTCTGTTATTCAAACTTGGGTATATAATTTTTTTCCTCATAGCATTCTTGAGTTACATAATAGCATACATTATTAATACTAGTACAGATATAGTAAGGGGCAATTTTTCTGTACTAGGCAACTATGCAGAGACACTCACCTTGGCTGGCAGCCCCTGCTCCACCTTGCCTCCGCTTAGAGTAGGATCTCCCCTAAAATGAGATTTAGCCACAAGTGAGCCTGGACACACACTATCCTATTGCAGCAGTCACAAGACTTGGGTTTCACGTGTTTACATTTTTAAAGAGCAGCTTCAAAACTACTCAAGTCTGGTAAAATATTTATAAGGCGCTTCCAGAGGATTGGTACACAGTGAGTTCCTTTGAATTAGACCAAAGAAGGCTGCAGTCCTGAACTGGGAAATTCATGTTCAATTTAGAAAGTCTATATATTCCAACTTCCACACTAGCTAATTCGATACCTTGCCACCATTATACTCTCTATGCAGCACTAATAGAGGTGAAAGTTGCGGGAGCACTAGGGAAGAACAGCCACCAGGGGTTTTGCCACTATGTTTATAGAACACCCTGCTCAGAGCATGTCTAATGCAGTTTGGGACCTTCGGAAGTGAGCAGAACCTCACTATAATCAGGTTTCACTATGTATTATAGATTAGGCCACAACCTGATCTGAACCTGACTTTTTGAAGGGGTCAAGGATATGCAGTTCAGAGCCATTTATGTGCAATGTTTTCTCAACATACACCAACCTTCCTAGTGCATATGGGGAGCTATGCTAGACCCACCCTTCATGACTTGGGAGAGAGAAAGGTGGGGCCCACTCCCACCACAGTTTGAATTCTGTTCTCATCTGTTGGTTATAGTACTAGATACAAATATTGTAAGCACAGGCTATATTACATTCATAGTCCTGACAAAAGGAAACCAGGATGGTTCTTTATTCCACATTTCTGGTTTACCAGCCCCACCTCCCTGTAGTGTTTGTTCTGCATGCCTGATTCCATTCCACTGAGTTTAGTTGTTTCATCCTGGGAGAGCAAGGAAGATACCAAATTCTTCCACCATTGCTTAAGTCTCTTAAAAATCCACTCCCTTCCTCCCCCTTCTCTGTTTAGCTGCAGTACACTTACAGCTCTCCTCTGGCTTTCCTCTTGCCATTGGGAGGGAAGAGCATCTGTCGATATGACTCTGGTGTAAATGGGTTAATGTTGACCAGCGAAGCCTGGGCAGAATCATCTGGATCAGCACCAGGAGTAAATCTCAAGTGCCGGGGACCTTTGGAGGGGAATTTTCCCACGGTTGAAGGAAAAGCAGTCTTTGTTAAGAGACTCTGGATTTAAAAATAAAAACAAAGTGAGTTAAAAGTGTCCTCTAGCTACTGTTTCGACTGTTCTGTTCAAGGCAGACAGCAATACTTTGCCAGTTTGTCTTCAGGGTCTGATCCACTAAAAGGTGGTTTTGCTGTCCACTAACTGCTTTACCCCCCTTCTGAAAAGGGACTTTTAGTATCTGTATTTTCTCTCCATGAAGATTCATTCTAGTCAAGTCAGGTCTCAATCTTCTCTTTGCTAAAGATCTCAATCTGTCTAGCTTAAGTTTAGCCCATGAGATTTTACAAGGCAAAAATGCAATAAGACAATCACTCAAGACTGAGTCTTTGTAGCTTGCTGCTCCTCTAGATAAGAGCCTGATTACTAGAAGGTGACGGGTTTGTTTGGTTTTAGTTAAGGTTTTACTGACAAAGTGCATTAATCACCTTTTTGATGACTCATTAATCGTCATTGTTACGGTGCTTTCCATACAGATGGAGATAAGTTTCTAGCCTCACACAGGAGATTCATCCCTACCTTTGTGTGGCCAGCTAAGGTGCATTTACACTGCAGCTGGGAGGTGTAGACATACATGCACAAGCTCTGCTCAAGACAGCTTCTTGAAATGGTAACATGGCCTCTGTGGTACTGGCAGCAGCCCAGATACATGCTTAGGATCTCAGGCTGTACCCTGCCAGCTAGCCTGAGCTGACACCTGTGCCTCCATGGCCAGGTGGCCACATTGCTATTTTTAGGCATTCTGCTGGAGCAAAGCTAGTACAGCTATGTCTACCTGGGCTGGGAATTATACCTCCCAGCAGCACTATAGATGCACTCCTTGTAGCATGCTGAGATGACACAAGAGCAAACTATCCCAATGCATAGGGAAGACAGGAAGTATGATTAAGAGACCATCCTGGCTTAATCAGGAGATAGTCAGTGATCTGAAATGCAAAAAGTAACACAAAAAGCAGAAACTAGCTCACACTATGAAGAATATAAAAACCCAACAGCATCTAGGGACAAAATTAGAAAAGCCAATGCACAAAACACAACTAAACTAAGGACAAAGAGTAACAAGTAAATATTTTTACCAATATCTGAGAAACAAGAGGAAGGCCAAGGACAGAGTAGGCCCATTACTCAATGAGGAGAGGAAAGCAATAACAAAACACAGCATTAGATGTCCTTTTTGTTTCAGTTTTCACCAAAAAGGCTAGGCATGATCAGATGATTAACATAATGATCAGTGTAAATGGAGTCTGATTTGAGGCTAAAATAGGGAAAGAGCAAGGTAAGAATTACTTAGACAAATTAGATGTCTTCAAGTCAGCAGGACCTGATAAAATGCATCCTCGAATACTAAAACTGGCTTTTAGTTGCTTATGATATGTAGAGAAAAGAAAGGCTTAACATTTCAGCATTTATTACATTAAAATCAGGTCATGATTCCCCTATTTTAGGCTAAAAGGACTTCTTGGAGAACTAGCAGGATGTCATCACAAGACAAGAAAATAAATTTGTGCAATTGAGGAAAGATTTTTGTCAGACTGTTTAAGATTCTGTGGTTTGCTAACATCTAACACTTGAGAGGAAGATTCATTATGCCAAGCTCTCAAGTTAAGCCTAAGGAAGCTCCTACTCCAGTTCTTTAATGCTCCAAGGAGTACAGTGTGTCCGAATTGGAGTAAGGGAATGTTGCAAGTCAGAAGTGGGACACCAGAACATCCTAGATAGCAGTTTAGTTTGCCCATCCACTATTTACCCTATTAGTCATTCAACATCTGTTCCTCACCAGACCCATAATCCATGAGAGATACAAGAAGATCCAAAAACAAAAGCAAAAGCCCTTTATGTCCATTAGTACCTGGATCTACTGGCCAGGTGGAAATCCAAATAAACTGTATCAAGAAGCACTAAAGGAATTGGGTCTGCTGTGCTCCATTAATCCAAAGGAGCAATCTAGTTGCCAGTAAATTGAGAAAGAAATACTGGGTATGATGGTGTGTGACCCTAGTCGGCCTTTGTGAGTCATAGCATGTAAAGGAACATCTGTGCAGTTGCAACAATGCAGAGAAGTCCTGTGAGGACACAG
Organism: Mauremys mutica; assembly: GCF_020497125.1. NCBI lineage: Eukaryota > Metazoa > Chordata > Testudines > Geoemydidae > Mauremys > Mauremys mutica. The sequence goes on along the minus strand of NC_059072.1, from coordinate 105,389,196 downwards.
TGAGTTCCAGGTCTCTACCAGTACAGGAGGGAAGCAGTGTCTATTTTATTGATACATCACCCTATAGGGGACTCATTCAAGAACTTCTATGGGAACAGAAAATAAGGACCAAAATTAATCAATGACCTTCTCCAAGAAACTTAACTTTGCATCTATTGCACGCAAGTATCTTTCATCAGTGAGGAAGGCGATTAGTCCTCCTCCCACATTCCTCTCCTAACTTCACCCCCTAAGGGCTCATACAGAGCTAGTTTGCCATGAGAATGATTCCTTTGATGAACAGTTCAGTTTTGTGCACAGAAGTATCAGCGTAGCTGGACAGCAGAAACTGGTTAGAGAGGTTTCAGATTTGACAATGAATGGAAAATACCATTACATTTCATGAAAGTTTCCCTTTTTCTAGCCAGCTCTTGCTAACAGCAAGTTCCATTTAATGATCCAAAGAACAATCTGGCAACTAGGAATAAAGTAATCAAGTGCAGCATCTTGCTTCCAAGTACTATGTATGTCCAAATAATTGTCTGTTTTCTCCCTGAATCCTTTTAAGAACAATTAATCTACCTCAGTGGTAGAGAGTTCTAAATACTGACCACTGTAAAGAGCATTTCTTCGTACTGAGATTATGCTTTGTTCTAAGTGGGAGCTGCCTGGACACACAGAATGCCTAAGGGGCTCTCAACACTAAGGATACATCTAAGGGTAAAGGATGTCTTTTTAGCCAAGCTAATTGATTGTCAGTTAACTCAAGGTAGTTAAGCATGTTTGTTAATGCTGGACTAAACACTCCCCAAATGTTTGTTCCAGGGAAGAGACATTTGTGGTTCACAAACAGAACTAGCCCCTGCCTTCCAGCGTTCAGTCTACGTTTATGATGAGAAAGTGGGAAAAACATACAAACTGGGAGTGAGGAAGAGGTGGCAGTCAAACAAGCACATTCCACACAGTAGGCAGTAGCCCCTGCTTATCACCTGTCTAATGTAATTCTTGCAATATATTTAATACAACATATTTTCAAATGGGCATAGAGATATTTCCTTGCCTTGGGGGTGTGCGGGGTGTCACACAGCTGCAGTTTTCTCCAGGTGACATAATGCAGTGGAGTCCCAGGACATTCCCAGGCAGGACCAGCATTCTTCCTCAAGGATGAAGCAGAGTCCACAGTGGGACTCACCCATGCTTTAGTACGAGTCAGAGAGACATCACCGACTTTTCTTTTGGGGGTTACTGCAAGAGGACTGTTAACTCTCCAACTCTGAAAATCCCAGCTCTTCTGGGGGCTTGAACTTTGGGGAGCCTCTTCTTGTATACTACTGTCCTCTTCCATCTCATTCTCTTCAGCGCAGCTGGAAAAATCCAGTTTCTGGATAAGTTCATCACTCTTGTCCCAGTCATCCATTGTAGCTAGAAGGACACAGAATGAATACAATTTATACCAGACTATTTGATCAGTAAGAGGGGATACTGAGTGTTTTTTATAAGACTGATTGTAAATATCCACCCTATTTTTTTCCACAGGAGATTCATTATTTCAGATTTGTAGCCTTATCCCCACATATACAGGAGTTTAGATTGATCATAAAAGTCATTTGACTATACTAAGTAAGGGAAAATAACTTGGAATAACCGCCCCCCCCCAAAAATCCATTCAGAGCTTAGTTCAACTTTTGTAAAATAAATCCTGGTCCTACTCTCATTAGTGTAAATCAGGAATAGCCCAAAGAAGTGTTATTGTGATATTAAGCCTATGTAAATACGATCAGGATGAGGCATAGAGAGTATCCCCCCTCCACCAAAAAGAGTTACTAAATATTCCATCCACTTCCCACCACAGATACATGAATCACATACTACTTGATAAGCCAGGTATAGTGACTCCCACTGGCACTACATCTCTAAGAGAAAATACTATGTTACATACAGCTGTAAAAGCAGAAGGCCCTCAGACCGTTACCAAATGTTTTCTAGCAAAGCCCATTCTTAGTGAGAAACTACCAACTACTGCTGCTCCCACAGCATTTATAACCACCAGCCTGCAGCTGTACCATTGTTAATAGGTGACAATTAGAACTCAGCATCACCTGTTTACAATTGCTGGGGCCCATCCTGCTCCTACTGAAGTCAAAAGCAATTCCATTTTGTCATAGACTTTGAGATGGTAGTGTAGCAGAGCCCACTGTTTGCAAACAGCCGGGTGGGACAGCTACACTTTCCTACACACCTTCTCCTTACTTTCTAATTCTTGTCCCTCACTCAGTTTCCCAGAGCCTAATGAAGAGGCTGCATTTCCTGAAAGCTTGTCTATTTTATTTTGCATTTGTCTGACAAGATAGGTAGCCTGTATCTTTGTCAATTATTAGTCCTTTGGCTACAGGACTAATATCTGAGTCCCACTTCTAAGATCTACATTTTAGACTCGCTGACTGAGTAGTACATTGTTTTTTGAGCAACAAGCGCTGAAACCCATGTGGAGAGATTCAATAGCCTTATTTAGAATGTGTTAGACCTCGGAGGGGGGCAGGAGGGGAGGGAGAACAAGACTGTATACAGGCCTCTACAACAGGAGTTCTCAAACTGGGGGTCGAGATCCCTCAGGGGGTCGTGGTTATTGCATGGGGAGTTGTGAGCTGTCAGCCTCCACCCCAAACCCCGCTTTATATGCAGCATTTATAATGGTGTTAAATATATAAAAAAGTGTTTTTAATTTATAAGGGGAGGTCACACTCAGAGGCTTGCTCCGGGAAAGGGGTCACCAGTACAAAAGTTTGAGAGCCACTTCTCTGCAAGGTCAAGGAAAAGATTCACAACTCCAGCTTCCTGGTGCTTGAGCAGCTAAAGATTAAAGAACCTTGTCAAGTCTGTGAATGTATAGTGTGAGATCGCCCACCGAGGGGAGGAGTCATTCATCTCTCACCCACCCAGGAGTGGGACAATGGCCCTTCTCTTTGTGGCTGTCCTTAGAAACTAAGGATTTTGTGTGCCATTGTGAAGTGCATGTTTTTGAAGAGGAATATAGAATTTTAATGAACTGGGAACTACAGTGGCTATTTTTCCTTAGTGCCGGGGAAAGCTGCCAGAATGGCAACATGAAAAAAGGGAATCCTCTAACCACAGAACAGGTACAGCTCTGGCATAAGCAGTGCCTGTGTTCCCTATCTCCCCTTCCTCCCCACACACATGCATACCAAGGGGCCTGGAGGGGCCACCTGTAGGAGGGAGAGGGGAGGTCAGTTGAGGGCCATGCAGTCCTAGCAATGTGAGCTGACTACTAATAAAAGGGGTGGCACTTTAGGTTTTTGTACCAGTGATTAACTCATTTTATATGGGCTACTAAATAGCTATCAGAGGATAACAGGGCAGTGACCAAATCAGCTTTTTACCACCTGCAGCTGGCTAGGAGACTGTGAACTTTCCTCTTGGATGTGGACCTTGCCACAGTTATTCACACTTTTGTTATGTCAAGATTAGACTATTGCAATGAACTCTACATGTGGCTGCTCCTTAAACCATTCAGAGACTGAGGCTGGTGTAGAATGCAGGGGCTCATTTGTTGAATGAGGCATTTTGCTGGCAACACATGACATCAGTGCTCCGGGATGGGCACTGGCTGCCTATTGGTCTCTGGGAGGACTTAAGGTGTTGGTTATAGCCTATGAAGCCATAAATGGCCTGTGACTGACTTACTTGAGGGATCACCTCTCTCCTAAGCCATACTATTACAACTGCAGTCAGCTGGGGTGCCCAAGCTGGATCCCCAGAGACCTGGCAGCTAGTAGGGTCTTCCTTGTAATGGCTCTCAAACCCTCACACCTGTGTAGTCTGAAATAACCCAGATTCAGTGACATTCTGGGCACCCTGTCAAATACACCTGTTTGGGAAAGATTTTGGAGAGGGCTGAGAGTGTGCTTCCCACAATGGCGGAAAGCTGGAATATAGGTGTCTGGCTGGCTGAGTTCTTGTGAAATGGTTACTTTAATGCTGTGGGAGAGGGGAGGTTTCAATGTGTTCTTAATGATGTGCTAGGGTGACTAGAACTTGGGTAGGAATCTTTTATTTTAAATCTAAGCAAATAAATACATAATTTCCAGTCACTATTAACTAGCTTTGAACTAGTGACGGAAAAACCTTATCCCCCAATTGTCAGTCCCCTGTCTCCCAAACCATCCCACCCTTGTATTGTAATGGGCTTTACTGAAGAAAACCGGACATGTGACTGGAAAAAGGAGGAGGAGGGGAAGGCTTGTTACTACTTTTTGTTTCTCTTTACCATATAAAGGAGGCATAAAAGGATGTTCACCCTTCCTTGTTGTGGTATATTAGAAATAACAAGTCTTGATTTCCTGTGTTTGCTGGACAACTCTTTGGAGGACTGTAGAACTGGCTAAGAGATTTATCAGCCCTCAGTTAGACGTACAGGGATATTTGAATCTGTTTCAAACAACATGTTTTGCCCAATTGTTTTTCAATTATTTGAATTAAATGTGTTAACAGAAACAAATAGCACAGAAGCCAGATTATCTCCTGGCATAATTCCCTTGGTTTCAATGAAGTTACTCAAGCAGGAAATTTGGCCTTGAGTTTAAAACTGTATGTATGTCTAAAAATTGCTTCAACTCTTAATGTACTCAAGTTTCTGTTTCCTAAGATGTTATAATTGCTCTAGTCCTGGTAGGAATTTTTCCAACAAAAACCAGAACTCAATATTTGGTATTTCTAATATGAAAAATTAGATAATTGTCCAGACTTTTCCCTGGTCCTGCAAACACTTCAGCATGTGCTTAACTCTAAATATGTAAGTAGTCCTGTTGCAGTCAATAGGGCTACTTGGAGTGTAAAGCTAAGTATGTGTGTAAATATATGCAGGATTGGCCTTTCTTTAAGCCTCATTCAGTAGCAAACAGGCCACTTTTTTTCCCCTTTACAAGTCACCTGCCACAGAAAACGCTGTAGGCTAAATACCACATGGTGCTGCTAAGTAAACCTGTGAATAGGTTTTGTGAAACAAACAGTGCACCTTCTCAATATTGAATCTACCTGATCTGAAGTTCACAGCAGCTGGTCACCACTTGATCAATTTGAAATGCCAAAGCCACTTTTGACATCTATGGATCATGAGCTTTTGAATGGTGTGTTGCATATCCAGATCAGCTCCATAGGAAAAAAAAGTTAGACCATTAAGAATTTTATGACAATACCTTCCTTTTAATTTGGGCTGATTAATTGGGTAATCCAATTAATCAGAAAGTCTCCAAGGGAACTGATTTAAGCCTAATGATATTTAATGACAATGATGGCTGCTTAATAAGGATGGTAATTACACTCAACTTGGTTGCTTTTGGATTGCCTTGGTAGTTCTTAGATTTTTGTGTTTCAGTCTTATCCTAGTTCTGTGTGTCCCTCTGTAGCTATAATACATCTCAGTCATCATCACTGCCTCCTCCAATGGTGAGCTTGCAACTTCCAAACCAACTATTCCTGATGAGCATCTCTTAGCTATTGAGGGCACTGACATGGAGCAGGCAATAGGTTCTGTTTCTACCATAGTGCAGATATTGCCTCTGCTCAATTCCATAGGCTGATTTAGTATGCCATGCTCAGTAGAGCTCTACAGCGACCCGGACAGTAGCATTTCTTCTGAAAAGAGGTGTACTGTTAATTGGGAATTCTGCCTAATTAGGATGAAAGAGCATCCACCAGGGCCTCTAGATTCTTCTGTTAGGATTATAAAGATAGGTATAATAATGCACAGGAACATTAAGTGATTTTTTCAAGAAACATAGATGTTTCCAAGTTCCCAAAAAGAATCAGCAGTAGAGCCAGAAATTTAGGAGTCTTGGATCTCTGTCCTTTGCGCTAGCCAGATTACACCTCAATATCTATGTCTATTTTGGTTACCTTTGTACTAATAGTTATTAATATATATGGAGTGTTAATAGTTCTTAGTGTTATGCATAACACAGTGGAAGTCACAAGGCACAGCCCCAAGGAAACTACATCCTTAACAGGGCTGGCTCCAGACCCCAGCGCGCCAAGCGTGTGCTTGGGGTGGCATGCCGCGGGGGTCGCTCTGCCTGTCGCCGGGAGGGCGGCAGGAGGCTCCAGTGGACCTCTCGCAGGCATGCCTGCGGATGCTCCACCGGAGCCGCGGGACCAGCGAACCCTCTGCAGGGGGTCCACCGGAGTCACGGGACTGGCGACTGCCAGAGCGCCCCCCGCGGCGTGCCGCCGTGCTTGAGGTGGCGAAATTCCTAAAGCCGCCCCTGATCCCTAAGCACTAATTCTGTGAAGAGATCTGTGCAGGAGTCCATACTAACTTTAACTGGGCTCTCTGTTATAATGGGGTGCCCACACACATCCACTTTCAGGATCAGGACCTATATTAGCACAGAAAATATAGTTCAGAAATGTTGCAGCAAATGACAGTCTAATGTTTGGATCAGTGGCAGAAATATCTGTTGGGGTTTTTTTTCCTTCAAAAAATATCAAAATAATTTTATAATCTAATCTATCTATACAATCTACAGTGCACATTACTGAAAAGTTAACATCTCCTGGTACAGTATAAATAACCCATATTTATAATTTTCTGATTGCACATCCCACTATGCCAGTTGCATTTAACAGGGATGATGAAATTGACAGTTTAGGTTCCAGGTTGTGAGGATACTAATCTCAGTAGAGAAACTGACTTGCACAAACTCCAGGTCACTAGAAATCCAGCAGTTTATCCACTCTTGGGGTATAAAACTCATCTCTGAGTTTTGGCCCCAGCTGCACGCTCTAGGAAACAAACAATGTAGATTTAATTCCTCTTAAGAAAGTAACTTTAATCTGTGAGGAAAGAAGATGAGAATTTAGTTTTTCTTTCCTGAGGGAACTGATGTACTTCTAGGTTTAAGTAATGGCACCTAATACAATGGGGATGGATATAAATATCCTAAAACAAAGAGCAATAGAAATAACACTTGATCTAATAAAAATATTCTAGGCAATAGCACAGTAGCATCATACTACAATACAGCATTTGCTTTTTTATAGCACCCAGTATGCCCAATCTATCCAGGGCAGTGGTTTTCAACCTTTTTTCATTTGCAGACCCCTACAAAATTTCAAATGGAAGTGCAGATGCCTTTGGAAATCTTAGGCATAGTCTGCAGACCCCGCAGGGGTCCACAGACCACAGGTTGAAAACCACAGATTTAGGCCCCCAGTCCTGTAAATGGCACTGCACTGATGGACCCCTCCACTTCAACCCACCCATGCAAAGCAATTTGCAGGGTCAGGACCTAGGTGTGTTTTCATCCCTGTCCTTTTAGACCCGTGGTGCTGAAGGGCCGAGGTGACGGAACTGCTGGTGCGTGTGGGTACTGCCACTGGCGCCCCTTGGGAAGCTTTGGCGCGCGCACCAGCGCCCTCAGTCAAGGCTCGCCATGCAGACACACGTGACCCGGCTACAGCGCCCTGGGGGGACCCCCGTGGGAGCAGCTCCCCGCGTGCCCAGCTCCCGCCTCGGAACGCGCCGCGCGCCCCTGCCCGCTGCGACTCCAAACAGCGCCACCCCCCCCCCTCCGGGCCCGGAAGCGCGCGGTCACGTGACTGGCTGTGAACGGCCCAAGCGGGCGGCGAGGTAGACGGAAGCCCCGCCCCCGAGCGGGCTTAGCCCCGCCCCCTGCTCCGCGGCCGCCCGCCCCCTCCCCCCTCCTCGCCCGCCCGGCTCTGCGCGGCGCAGTCGGCGGGCCGAGGCCATGGTGGAGCCGGCGGACGAGGCGCCGCTGCTGTTCTGGGCCGAGGGCCCCGCGGTCTCCCTGCCGCAGGCCGAGCCGGAGCGGGGCGGCTGGAGCCTGGCCCCGGGGGGGGGCGGCGCGGCGTGGGGCGGCCCCGGGGGGGAGCGGCCGCGGGGGCCGGAGGCGGAGCAGGACCAGGACCAGATCGTGGCGGTGTTCGTGGTCACCTTCGATCCCCGCTCCGGTAAGGGCGGCCCGGCCCGGCCCGCGGGGATGCTGCGCCCCCTGCGTGCGCGGCCGGGGGAAGCCGCGGGCGGGCGGCCGGGAGCCCCTCCCGCATCCATCCCCGCGGGCTCCGCTGTGACGGGAAACGCTGCGGCCCCCTGTCACCTCCCCCCAACCCCCACCCCGGGGAGGTGCCCGCTGGGGATGGGGGGGGGTGGACTGTGGGAATCTCGCTTCTTTTCCCCGCCCCCCCCCCCCGCGCTCCCAGGCTGAGCCGCCGGGTCATCGCTGTCCTGAGTTGGGGAGGCCTCGGCAGGTCCCCAGGAAAACGCTTCCAGGGGATGAGAGACACCTCGGGAATCCCGCTCCGCTTCCTTCCTTTCCCCCCACCCCTCGGGTTGAGCAGCCTGGTCATCCCCGTGATGGGTTGGGGATGCCGCAACAGGTCCTTTCTCAAGGGAGATATTGCACACCTGCCTCCCCCATCTAGTGCTCATGCCCATGGGAGATGAGAGAGAAACCCTGTGGGAATCTCTTTCTCGCCTACTCTCTCCCTCCCCCACTCCCTGGCTCAGCAGCCTGATCATCACTGTGGTGAGTTGGGGCTGGAGGGCAGCCGGTTCCCAGAAAACACTGCTATATTCCCCCTCTTTCAGAAAAGATTGCTACGGTCCTCCTTTAAATCCTCCCCATAACCCACTGATCTTCATGGGGTGATGGAAAAGCCCTGGGAAACTCTCCCCACTTCAGCACCCTCTATTCTGGTGATGAGCTGAGGCAGGTCTCTGTAGCTTTCTCTCACAGGAAAATATTATACTGTGTGTCCCTGTTTTCGCCATAGGTATTTATTGGTAGTGGGTTGAAGCAAGCCATGGAAGCCTCACCCACCAAACATTGGTTACAAACAATCACTTGCTGCACATACAGTGTGTTAGATGGTGATGAACATAGCCACCATCACTACAGTATCTGACCACTTCCCCAGCATGCATGTTGTTTTCCTGTGGCTTGCATTATATTTGCCAAGTATAGCGCAACGAAGTGCTATTTACTTCCGTTCATGCAACTTTGAGATCTTGGTGTTGCTTTCCCTTCCTCATCATGGGACCTGTGCAGATTAATAACACTCTGCTTATCTAGAGCGTCTTTCTTCTAGGAATTTCAAGTGTGTTACATATGTTAAGGGATTAAGCCTCTCAGAATTCCTGTGAAATAGGTAGAAGAGTAGTAGTACAGAGGAGGAAACAAGCACAGAGAGGCTCTCTTGTCTGATGACCATGCAGCAAGTCAGTGGCAAAGCTGGGATAAGAATTCAAGATCTTTGACTTCCATTCTCACTAGATTCACTGCCTTTTTTACTGATTCTACACATCCAGGGGGGATAATGGGAGGCAGGGCAGAGAATGTATGTAGGTAGGTGTGTTGCCACGTCAGAATAAGTAAGTGGGAGAAGAGGGCATATGGGAAATAGGGGTTAGCGCTAGAATTTAATTTTCTGTTAGTTCAGGAGGTGGCTTTCTCTAAGGTGCAACCAAAATAGGTGACCTCGGTGTTATGACAGTGTATTGGACCCCACAGTATAATAATCAAGGGAGTGAGGTTTAGCATTCCAAATAAGTGTGATGTTAAATATGATTAGAGTCTCCCTGGGCAAACCTCAGTTTTTCCTAAAACTCCTCTGCCATTTTGAGAGTAGGCAGTTGGGCACACAGAATGAAAAGTGGTTCTGCAGAAGTTGGACTACTTTCTAGCTGTATTTTTAAGTACTGGGTAATGGCGGGTAATGTACCAGTACATCTTGTCTTTGGTGCTGGTTTTATCTGCTGTGGAGGGTTGTACTTAAGTGCTTCCACTTATACAATATAATTCACAGGGAAATAGTGAAAATGGGATGTAAGGAAGTGGTCAAATTTGACCTCTATTGTCCACATGCAACTTTTCAAAGGGGGGGGGGAAACAATCACTCTTCATACTTCTCTACAACAAATAACTTTAGAAAACGATGTCTCGTAGCTATAGTTAAGGCTACGATTATGTCACGAAAGCTGTCACTTCCAGAGACCTCTGTGACATTTTCCGCATCAGCCTCGGGGAAGCACCCAGGCAGCAGGGGGCCCTGGAGTTCCCAGCTGCTGTGCAGTGGGGGGGACCCTGGAGCCCCAGCAGCTGTGGGTGCTGGACACTCCTCCCTTCCCATTTTGTCAGGGATATTTTTAGTAAAAGTCAGGGACAGGTCACGGGCTTCCATGAATTTTTGTTTATTACCTGTGACTTGTCCATGACTTTTACTAAATATATCCGTGACAAAATCTTAGCCTTAGCAATAGTATCTGTATGGAAGAAGTAAATTACGTCCCTTGATGGGCAAGTAGAGCAGGGGTAGGCAACCTATGGCACGGGTGCCGAAGGCGGCACGCAAGCTGATTTTCAGTGGCACTCACACTGCCCGGGTCCTGGCCACCGCTCCAGGGGGCTCTGCATTTTAATTTAATTTTAAAATGAAGCTTCTTAAACATTTTAAAAACCTTATTTACTTTATATACAACAATAGTTTAGTTATATAGTATAGACTTATAGAAAGAGACCTTCTAAAAACATTAACATCTATTACTGGCATGCGAACCCTTAAATTAGAGTGAATAAATGCAGACTCGGCACACCACTTCTGAAAGGTTGCTGACCCCTGATGTAGAGCATTGACTTGTACTGCTGCTCTTCTTAGTGTATGCACAATGTGCCTCAGGTGGCATGTGACCAGGATTCACCGAATTTGGTCTGCTGGTTGGATTATTAGCTTCCCAGCTTGGGCTGGGTATTGACAGGGAGTGCGACGTGAACACTGATCCATGCCTTCTGCTGACTGTACCCAACAAATCAGAGCTCTGCTACATATTTATTGGTGTCATACCTGTCTTGAGTTCTGTCTGCACAGGCGACTCTGATTTTTTTGTTTGGTGCTCAAGAGATTAATGTTGTTTTCCCAAGGAGTGGTGAACTTATCTCTCAATTGTCTTTCATCACACACTTGGGATCTTGCTCAGTCCTACACAAACATGGTATTAATTCTCTTCTGTTATTGACCTAAGTAAGCAATGCTGAATCATGACACTGAGATTACAGAAAATGCTAACCCCTTCATTGCTAGCTCACCACTGCATCTGCTGTTGTCCATTATTAACTTCCTGTTGGTAGGTTAGAGCATACCTGCCATATACATTCACACATGCTGTGCTGCTGTTCTGTCTGCCTCGATCTAGGGTCTTATATGCATCACTTATGTGCAGGGCCGGCTCTACTGTTTTCGCCGCCCCAAGCAGCATGCCGAATTGCCGCCGCAGATGGCGGGGGCAGTCCGGGTGCCGTTACGGCGGCACGCGCGTTTCCGCGGCGGCAGCAATTTGGAGGCAGCTTCTGTCTTCAACCGGAAGACAGAAGCTGCGCTGCCACGGACAGCTGAACATAGAAGCTGCCGCCGAATTGCCGCCGCCACGGAAACGTGCGTGCCACCCTAATAGCACAGGGACTGCCCCTGCCTTCCATGGCGGCAATTTGGCACGCTGCTTGGGAGCAAAAATACACGGACTGCTACCCCTTGCAGATTGCCGCCCCAAGCACCTGCTTGGAATGCTGGTGCCTGGAGCTGGCCCTGCTTATGTATGTATTTGTACATACCACTATCTGAAAGGTATCTTTCCTTCAGTCAGCAGTGACTGGCTTCTTGTGGCTTTGTATGAGAGGACCAGGGTGGCTATGGCAGAAGGACCGGGTCACAGAAGTAAGTTTTGCATTTTGCTCTGAATACGCTGAAGTTTCTGTGTATCCTGACCTCTTCTGGGAGTAAGTTATGGGCAGTAGCCAAGAAAGTTTGGTCTCCTGCATGCAAAGCATTGCTCTTGAGGTTGACAGTCCCATAATACCGCAGGAACCTGGCTCTCACAGGAGGTCATGACTACGCAGGGTGTGATGGTCCCCTCAGTAACTTGTGCCAAGCCCATGGAGGTTGCTGAAGGTGAAGACTTCTTTCGTATGGCTTGGGGAGGTAACAATTACAAATTTATATCTAGATTTGATAGTAGGGACCTTGCTGCAGTAATGAGCTGGTGAATGTCTTTCAGGCCCCTGGCGAATGAACAAAAGGGACACTCAGAAATGATGTGCTCCTTCATTTGTGCCTAGTGAACACAGTCTCCTACAGGTGTTTGCCTCATTTTCCCATTTAAAGAGGTTTTGTCCACATCTCCCAGGAGATGTCCTGATGCAATTCAATCTGCACCAGTCTTTCCAACATAAATCAAAACCCAGTAGTTCCTTGACAGGGTCAACAATGAGCTGTTTGTTTTGAGCAGTCGAAACGCTCCCTGTGGTTCTCTATTTAGCCTCAGCATCAAAGTTAAGTGTAAGTCTCTTGATGCAGACCCATAGAGGGTTGTGGGATTTTAATTTTGTCTTTGGTGGGTTCTGCAGGTCATCGTGAAGTGGGGTCTTCGTGTTTGCATTGATGTGGTTGAGAAAGTGAGATGTCTGGGCAGCTCTTCTAATCTGTGGAGGCTGGATGTGCAGTAGGACCGGGAACCAGTTGACCAGTGTCAGGAATGCTCAAATTGACTCTATGCACATGGCGTTATTGAGTTGAGTGTTAAGGCGTTTAGTGTGACTGCTGTGAGACCACACTGGTGCACAGTATTCAGCTGCAGAATGTACCAAAGAAGTTGTTGCGGTTTGTAAGGTCCATGGACTGGAGCCTCAGGGTGTTCTGGCCAATTTCCTGATAAGCGCGACATGAGACCTGACCTTATAGCGGGTGTTCTCGAGGTGTTGTCGAGAGGTTAAACTCTGGTCCAGTGTAACACTGAGATACTTTGAGTTAGCCTCATGGCTGACACTCTCACTGCAGAACTGCACCACGAGTTTGGTATTAGCCATTTTATTGTTCAGATGGAAAGTGGACACCATGTTTATTTTTGGGTTAGGCTTAAGTTTCCAGCATTGGAAATAATCAGCCATTGTGCTAAGATCTCGGGTTAGGGTGCAGCTGATGGTGTGGGGGCTTGTATGCTGAACAGCTAGGGCAACATCATCCACATAGATGAATTTCCTCAACTCCGTCGCTGGTATATCCATGGTGTATAGATTAAAAAGTATCGGGGCCAGGACAGAGCCCTGAGGGATGCCTGAGTGAAGAGTCCTTGGTCTACTGATCTGGCCATTAAGGTGTACCTTAAGCCAGTGGTCTCTGGTCATCGCTGCCAAGAGGCGGATCGTTTGTTGACAGTGAATGACGCTGGAGACCTTGAGGAGGAAGCCCTGTCTCCAACCGGTGTCATATGCCGAGGACACATCAACAAGGGCGATTCCTGTCTTCAACTTCTGTTCTCAGTGTGGCCGGTGAGTGAAGCTACTTGGTCACAGCAGTTCCTCTTCTGGTGAAATGCTGCCTACTTCACTGGGAGGATGTCTCTGATGATGTCTGTCAGATGGTGGAGCAGCCCCCCATTCCATGAGATTTTATGTTTGGCAGCTTTGTGGTTGTCTTTTGCGCATATTTCTTGGAGGGCCACGATGTCAATGTGATGGTCTTTGAGGGTCCTTGAGAGGCAAACTGCTTTTTCCATGGACATCCCTTCTACAGTAAGTTGGTATATTTGCTCATCCTGCCAGCTGGAGAGGGGAAAAGGTGTTTTTTGTGTGGCTTTATTGGGTATCCAGAAACAGCAAGGAGTCCAGATAGGGCTCATCTGTAGGATAGACACAGGAGGGACAAGTAAAGAGAAGCACTGCTGTGGGATCTTTCAGGCTAAAGAGAGATGCAGTCTCGCATTTTTTGAGGGGCACTTGTATCAAACTTGTCAATGTTTGGCATCTTGGAATGTTGTGCACAGTGTTGGCTGCCCCATTACTGTTTCCAGGTGGTGCACTCTAAAAGAAATAGGAGCAGGTCAAATTATGTGTCTCACTACTTATGTGATTGTGGTGGGCAGCCAACTATCTTAGTAGTAAGTTTGGGATGCTGCACCACTGTATTGCTTTATTAAAGATGTTCTAATGGCACGTTTACACTACAAAATTAAGTCAACCTAAGTTATGTTGACGTACAGCCATCACAGCAATTCAATCACTTTTGCATGTCCAGTGCACATGGAGCATTGTGAGACGGTTTCTGAAAGGCAGTAACAGTCAATGTAAGCAACACAGTGTCTGCACTGTCACTGCGTCGGCCTAACTAAATCAACTTAAGTGCTATGCCTGTCGTGGAGGTAGAGTTATTAGGTCGGTGTAGTGGGTGAGTTACATCAATAGGAGCTACAGTTTAGTGTAGACACTTAAAGAGTTAGGTTGACGTAATTAACTCTGTAGTATAGAGCAGGCCTAAGTCGATGGGAGAGAACTCTCCTGTCAGTGAAGTTGATCCACCTCCCTGAGACTCAGTAGCTCTTCTGCTGACATAGCACTGTCTACATGGGGGGTTAAGTTGATATAACTATGTCACTCAGGGATGTGGATTTGTCTCATCTCTGAGCGATGTAGTTATTATACCAATATAAGTCTGTAGTGTTCTTAATAACACTGTAGCTTGCGAAGGCCTCAGTCCTTCAGCTGGCTTTGAGTGGCCAGACTACTAGTCCTGCAAGTGGAGGATCAGGCCTACAAGTGAACCAATAACTGCTTTGAAAAAGTCCAATTCACCATTATTAAGCTGTTTTGTTTCTTTTTTGTATTTCTTTCATTCTCCAAGTTGAGCTAAATCATGTTTAGTTTCACTTTCTGGTTCTCAGGCACTAGCACAGCGTTGCAGTGTTGTGTTGCAGATACTGCTTGGGAGTGTATAGATCTAAAAATGTGTTCACTATCATGTAGATCTTCATGTCTGTGTGTGATGCCCCCCAGCCATCCCCACCCCCATGAACAGATGGTTACTTTAATAAAGAAGCTAAATGCTGGTGTCACAGTAGCTTCTGGGAGCATCCAAAAATAAGAGGAATAGTGCAGAAAGTTACAAGGGAAACTTTCTTTGGCTCCATTCCTTCCAGAAGCTGCTGATGCTCTTTCTGACTTATCCTGGTGCTGATGAATGGCTTACGAAAGTTCTTCAAGGAACCTGTGAGCTTCTCTCTTTGAAGCCTCGCATTGTGCTCTAAAGTTCAAGTTGTTTGAATGCTGCTTGGGAAGTCCTTCCTCACCAGCCTGGGAGCTGCTTTGTGCATGGTTAGGGAACGGAGTAGGCTTCCTGCTCTCACAGAGGCTTCTCCCTTCCCCCTCCCTCCTGACTGTGGGCAGCTAAGCTTGTGCCTGTGGGAAAAGTCGCTCCTTTGTTTGCTCTAGCATCTCGCCTGACTGATTTTTATCTCTTTGCTTGCTCCATGACTGCCACGTCATCGCACAGGGCAAGGTGGTGAGAGCGACTGCCCAAAAGTACAGCTGTTGGTGGCTAATGTTCTTTTTAATGGAAGATCCTAGAAAAGAGTGCAACTGAATGAGTTTATTCAGGTGTGAGCATGTTGACCTCCAGTGGTTAAAGCACAGGACAGGGTTCTAGTTCCACTTGCTCTGCCACTGATCTGATTTGTGGAACTGGGTGTATTACTTAACCTCTGTCTGTTTGCACATCTGTGAAATGGGGATAATACTTGCCATCCCCCGAAGTGATATTTGAGGCTTAACTAATTGAAGGTACTTTGCTGAAAGGTGCTGTGGAATGATAACGTATTACTATTAATTATGCAGCTGAAGATCAGTAGTTGATTCATTATGAGCATTAGACTTTCAATTGTGTTTGAAAGAGGAACCTGCGGGAGAACTTGGGAACTTGGCGCTAACCACAACTTGTGGTTGAGGGAGCCCTGATCTACTTCCTTAAACTCTTCAGGGAAGGATCATCTCGTGTCGTTTTAAAAACAGTTATATGTAGCCATTTTTTAAAATGTATAACTCTAAACACAAACCACAGGCATTATCATAGTGGCTTCCTCTGCCAGCCTTGTACACTACCTAAAAGGTCCAGGTACATCAATAAAGGCTCTGTCTTCTTATGTATTTGTACAGCACCTCGCACAGTAGAGCCCTGATTGCAGTCTCTGGGCGCTACCATCATAAAATGAGAAATCCCCTTTGTAGGGGCAGGATAGCTCAGTGGTTTGAGCATTGGCCTGCTAAACCCAGAGTTGTGAGTTCAATCCTTGAGGGGGCCACTTATGGATCTGGGGCAAAATTAGTACTTGGTCCTGCTAGTGAAGGCAGGTGGCTGGACTCAATGACCTTTCAGGGTCCCTTCCAGTTCTATGAGATAGGTGTATATATATGTATACACTTACTCAAATCTTCTGGAGAGTCCTTACCCACTTCCTTGCTTGGTTGTAGTGACTTTTCGTTAGCTGTGTGATGACATTGCTGACAAGACAACCTAGGACTGGCCTCCTCATCTCTGAACAGAATGGATTCATGTGAAATCTCTGCTGTTATTGTAATTAACTTGCTGTATTTATTTCTCTCACCAGGCCCCAAAACCTATTGGAAACAATGTCTACTTGAGCAGAAAAACAAGCTACTAAATTCCAGTAGCTAAATAGAATTATATGTTCGCCCTCCTTTGTGCAATATGTAAAATACAAAGAAGGGCCAGGATTTTCAGAAATAGTCACCTAAAGTTAGGCACTTATTTAAATGTGGAGCACCCCACAGCTCCTACTGACCCAAATGGGTGCTGCTGGGTGCTCAGTTAGTTTTGAAAATCTGCTACTTATTTAGGTGTCAAATTTTAGGCTCTTGTTTCTCAAAGTCTTGGCCAAGTCTAAGGCCTTGTCTAAACACACAAGTTGTACTGTTTTAACTACACTGCTATAAAGTGATGTATTCCCACACACATCCCAGAGTGGATGTTGTTATATATGTATAGTGTTTGGGATGGGGAGTAAGCTATACTGATACCAGGTGCCTTCATACTGGCATAACTGTGTACACGCTAGGGCTTGTAGTAGTATAACTTTTGGTGGAAAAATCTCATCCCTGAATATTTGTATTGGTCCAAAATCTGTATGTAGCCCACAAATCTGTTGTGAAAGAGTTTAGGATTAGATTGACTTGTAATATTTTGTGTCTTTCTGATGGCTCATCTTTCATCTCAAAAAATACTCTCTCTCGTCATCTCCACCCCAAGATCAGACTTTTTAGATATTCTTTTCTATTTCAGGCATTAAATTTTTCTTGTTGGGGTGATAGTCAAGTTGCCAATTCATTCAGTCTTAATCTTTTCTGTATCTGTGCACTTTTGTATTTGCTGGAACAATTATTGTGTTGAAGAGTTAGGAGGTTGGGAAATCTGTGAAACATTTCAGTCAGCTCTTAAAATATTAATTAGCTTGAGCTGTGTTCCATGGAAGCTGTATAAGGGTGTTGGCTTTAAGATTCCTGTTTGCCCAGTCTTACCAAGGAAGATAATGGGCTTCCAGAGAAACGATCCATTGCCCAAGCAGAGCCATCAAGAAGGATAGGAGTGGTCGTGAAGTCTCCACACCCACACTTTGCGTGGAAGGTGGAATACCAGCTGTCCTGTGGTTTGTATCGAACCATTAAAATATCACAGGTCTAGGTCTGAGGATTGCATGTACTGGGCCTTGGACTAGTGAAAAGGAGGAAATCCTTCTTGTAACAAAGTTTTATATACTAAAAAATACAACCAGCTGATTTGCTCAGAGGCTTGGAATTTTGACAAAGATGGCTTTGTTGGCAGAGTGCAGGTGAAGCAGTCAAAGGTACACAACAAACTTGTTAAGCCAGTAGTTAAGTTTTTCACATGAATATCATGGCCGTATATGTGGCGTGTGTGTGTGTATAACACCTGTTTTTTTTTTAAGCAGTAAGGTTCCACTGACATGAGCGTGGCTGGTGCTACAGTTTACCATGTGCTGTGCGTACACTCCTCCCTACCAGTAGTGATCATAACACTTTCACTTTTGGCCATAAATCTACATACAAAGTTCTGGCCTGGGCTTTTTAATACCCCTTCATGAGCCTGGCAGAAAGGGGGGAGAGTCCAATTTCCATTCTTCTTGGAGATTTGACTTCTAAATGATTTAGATAATGGCACAGAGAGTACACCTATAAAGTTTACGGATGATGCCAAGCTGGGAGGGGTTGCAAGTGCTTTGGAGGATAGGATTAAAATTCAAAATGATCTGGACAAACTAGAGAAATGGTCTGAAGTAAATAGGATGAAATTCAATATGGACAAATGCAAAGTACTCCACTTAGGAAGGAACAATGGATTGCACACATACAGAATGTGAAATGACTGCCTAGGAAAGAGTACTGCAGAAAGGGATCTGGAGGTCATAGTGGATCACAGGCTAAATATGAATGGAAAGCAGTGTAACGCTGTTGCAAAAAATAAAATAAAGTAAGCAGACCTCATTCTGGGGTGTATTAGCGCAGTGGTTCTCAAACTTTTCTACTGGTGACCCCTTTCACATAGGAAGCCTCTGAGTGTGACCCCCCCCCAATAAATTAAAAACACTTTTTAATATATTTAACACCATTATAAATGCTGGAGGCAAAGCAGGGTTTGGGGTGGAGGCTGACAGCTCACAACCCCCCATATAATAACCTCACAACCCCCTGAGGAGTCCTGACCCCCAGTTTGAGAACCCCTGTATTAGCAGGAGTGTTGTAAACAAGACACAAGAAATAATTCTTCTGCTCTACTCCATGCTGATAAGGCCTCACGTGGAGTATTGTGTCCAGTTCTGGGCACCACATTTCAGGAAGAATGTGGACAAATTGGAGAGAGTCCAAAGAAGAGCAACAAAAATAAGTAAAGGTGTAGAAAACATGACCTGTGAGGAAAAATTGAACAAATTGGGTTGCTTTAGTCTGGGGAAGAGGGGGGACATGATAACAGTTTTCAAGTACATAAAAGGTTGTTACAAGGAGGAGAGTGAAAAATTATTCTTCTTGACTTCTGAGGCTAGGACAAGAAGCAATGGGCTTAAATTGCAGCAAGAGAGGTTTAAATTGGACGTTAGAAAAAAAATTCCTAACTGTCAGGGTTGTTAAGCACTGGAACAAAATGCCTAGGAAGGTTGTGGACTCTCCGTCATTGTTGATTTTTATGAGCAGGTTAGACAGACACCTGTCAGGGATGATCTAGTTATTACGTAGCCTGCAGGGGACTGGACTAGATGACCTCTTGAGGTCCCTTCCAGTCCTACCAGTCTGTGCTTCTTGCCTCTCTTGAACAGGATTTCTAAAATCCTTTCTGAATCCAAGACTTTATCATGGCAACATGATGCACTTTCCAAATGCCTGGCTATTTAATTTTACATCCTTCCCTTTGCTCTGCTTTTGCACTACAGTGCTGAGGAGAGGGGTCAGATTCTCAGCTTTGGAGACTGAAGTCTTCTGTCCATAGAACTCTCACAGCACGAACATCAGTAGAGTTAGCCCCTCCTTCACTGCCCTGCCCAAGTACCTGGAGGGACTATCTGCTGTAGCTTCTGCCTGGCAGGCCTTGGAGGGGCAAGTCTGCAAGATATTAAACAGGTTCTGAAATAACTCTTGAGGCCCGTGCAATGTACTGGTGTTCAGTGCAGCATGTCTGTCTCACAGGCAGTACATGGAGCGTGGTAAGGTTGCATCTGTGCTCTGTCTCAGGTACTGGAGAGACCCATCTCACTGTAAGGCCATGTAATAACGGCCCTGTATTACTCCGAAAACTCCCCTTTTAGAATACTGTTACCAGTGCACTGCTCCTTGATACCCAAGTGGTTGAAACCTGGCTGCTGCTGATTTGTTGCTGCTTTTTTAGTAGAGGGTGGGACCCATTTCTCCTCCAATGAGAAGTTCTCGTTCCCTTGCCCCACAGGTAACATGGTGGAATGGTGTTTGCCCCAAGACATTGACTTAGAAGGTGTTGAGTTCAAATCCATGGCAAGTGGGTCGCACAAAGTCCAGTCGGATTTCATGTGAGTATATTTGGGCTGCGCTGCTCCATCCCATCCTCCTTAGCCACACACGCCCTCCTCCCTTAGTCCAAAGCAGTAGAAATGAACACTGCCCATCAGCTAAGGCCCCCCCCAGATTGACTTGCCATAAACTAGCTGCTTTGGAGTGAATTTTCCAGATATTTAGCATCCGCTGCATCAAATATCTGCTCTTTATGTAGGTCCTAACGTATAATGACTTCTGCTCTGGTGGCCGGCCCGCCAACAATAGCAGACCGGGTTCCTAGAGGTAAACTGACACTAATGCATGAGGCACGAACAAACAAGGAAGCAAACAGAATTGCTAATTTCAGGCTCCATTAGGAATGTCAGCAGTCGGGCCAGGAGGCGTGGTGGGGATGGAGCAAACTCTTTGCCAGATGGAAAAGAGCAAAATGGGGGAAGGGGAGGTCTTTTTGTTTGTGGTTTTGAGAGAATGCAGAAGAAAACATGTTTTTAAAAAAAAACTTGGATGTCTCCTTTAGATGTTGAGTAGTGATCATGTCCTGTCCCCATTTCGCTTCCTCTTCCCTCCCTCCTCCTAATGGGAATTCTAGGCCATGCCCTTCCCATCGTATTCCTCCCCACTCTGCTCTCAAGGGCCCCGAGTTGTGGTGCCTCCCTTTGGCCAAGGAGAACCGACAGCTGCTCCCTGTAGAGCTTGTAGACTCCACGATTGGCCAGAGGAGGTGTTTGTTTCCATTCTCTGCAAGCCTGGGAGATGGCTTGGGGGCCAAACAGGCCATTGTTACGACAGCTAGTCTGGCTGTATGAAGTGTGGTATGTTATCCTCACTGTTCTTTGGAAACACGACGTTATGCTCCCTGGGCCCAGGTTTCTACCTAAGCCTCTCATCTGAAAATTTTCCCATCATTGCTAACACAGGTTCCACTGCACCAGTGCTAGCAAAGGTTGGGCCTTTAGTGGGAGGAGAGGCACTGGAGGCTCCCAGCTTTCTGAATACTGTGTAATGTAGACCATGCTGTCAATAGATTTAGAAGACATGGTTAAAACGGCAGAGGCCTGTGTGCACAGGAGGCGATGTAGGGGGTGGAGAACTGATATTTTTGATGGCCCTTCCTAGGATCTGCTTGTTATACCATGCCATGTATGTGCCTCTCTTCCCACCCTCCCCCTTTCTAGTTATCTTTTGTTGCACATTTGTCCCCAGTTATTTCCGGAAAGGGCTCTGCTTCGGCCTGGCCTGCTTTGAAAACATGCCCGTGGAGAGTGAATTAGAGCGTGGCGCCCGCATGAAGTCTGTGGGGATTCTCTCCCCTTCGTACACCCTGCTCTATAGATACATGCACTTCCTAGAGAACCAGGTTCGGTAAGTTGTCTGTGGGATACAGGATTGGCTGCCTGTGCTCCTGGACTGAAGGGTCTGAATGTTTGTGTGGATGGTTGGATGTGAAGGTTTCCCAGGCTACATTGAACATCAGGTTGCATGTCATTTGAAAGGTAATTTTCCCTGGATGTGCAATAAGGTTTGAGCTTTGAGCAAAGACTTTGAAATGTTGCCACATTAAGACCTTTTTCCAAGAAACAGTACTCTCTCTCCTCCACCTCTCCCCCCCCCCACTTGTGTGTGTGTTGCAGGAAATGAGGATCATGATGGAGGAAAGAAATTAAACTTGAGTTAGTAATACAGGACCACTTCAGTGTGTAACACTTTTTTTTTTAATCTGCTGGAGAATTGCTTGTTTTGAACAGGTATTAGAGCAAAGTAATTGTTGATTTCCTTCCTGTCCCTTAAAACATCAATTTGCTAAAGGTTTCTTGAAAGATTTTTATAGCCAACAGTGAGATTTTGTTCTTGGCTACATACATGCTTCTGCTCTCTACACAGCGCTGTCCAGTGGGACTGCAGGATCAGAGCTTGCCAAGGGAATTAAGTAAGGGTAAAAGAGGACTTGCAGGAAAACGCCCTCTTGTTTGAACTTGTTCTAAATGTTGAAAACCAGGATCCATTCTCCCATGCATGGAGTATGAGAGTCCTGCCTGACCATTTCAGCCCTGCCTGTTTTCCTTGGATGCACTGAAAGATACAGATGCTTATGATGCTGGTGCCACAGCCTGTGAAACCTGAGGCACCCAAGGCTGAATCATGGACTAGGAGACATATATGGCTGGGGCAAGGGCCCTGGGGTCTGTGGACTCCATAAATCTTTCCTACTTTTTGTCTTTTCTAGACACCAGCTGGAGATGCCAGGGCATTACTCCCACCTAGAGGCATTTTATGATGACAAGAAGGGGGTTCTCCCTGCTGGCAAGGGTACCTCCAGCTCTCAGCCACCCGTCCACTGGCTGCCCTCCATCCACAGATACATGTATCCAGAGATGAAGGTGAGGCAGGCGCTGTCCAGCTTGTATGAACATGCAGTGCACTGATGCTCCCACTGGGTGTAGGACTAGCTCATTTGTGTATAGCAAGTCTCTCTGCTAGGCAAGCTAGTGGAGTTTTCTCCGTGCATTTCAGCATTTGTGGGCTGAGCCCTAAGCTGCACAAGGTAGATTCCTGTTATTTAGGCTGAGTATCTCAGGCAACTATCCACTGTTGCAGTGTGTTGCTCTTGCTCCCACGCATCTAGTGTCACAAGTGTGGTGGGTGGCGCTGGGCTCTATGTATCTACAACTTGCTCCCATATTCTGTTTCTGTATTTAGCATCTCTGTGTGTTCTTGTAGCATCTCTCATGAGCCGTTCTCTTCCTCTGACCCTCAGATCACACACCCTGCAGGCTGTATGTCTCAGTTCATTAAGTTCTTTGGAGAGCAGATCTTCATCCTCTGGAAGTTCGCTCTGCTACGCAAGCGCATTTTGATATTTTCACCACCGCCAGTAGGAGTTGTCTGCTATAGAGGTACGGCGTCACGGTCAAAACCCTCAAACTTCTTCCTTCCCACACCTGAAGGACAGTGACTTGTACACATGCGCACACACCCCTCCTAGCTGATATGGAGGGACGCAGTGCTGTTCTCCCAAGACAGCTGCTAGGGAAGGTGAGGGGCAGGGTTTGCAAAGCAACCCTGAGGCTCCCCTCCCCTACTTCTTGCAAGCATGTTTTTCTCAGGCCTTGTTGGCCCGAAGAGCTATGAACCTGAACTCTTGTCTCTGTGTGGCAGCACCAGATGCTGTTGTCTGACTTTCATTTCACCAACAAGCTGGGTGCAGGGGGAGAGAATGTCTAAACATTCTGCAGGAACTTAAGTAAGAATTTAAATAACATGTTGCCCAATGGGAGAGTCAGAGTGAAATGTAAGAGTTTCAGTGCTGGTCAGATGCCACTATGCTGTGCTATAAACACTATGTTTAGGAGCACTTTAGGCAAATGGGGACAAGAGAAACAAGGAGGGGGCATTGTGGACCCTACTGAGAGGGAATATTGTGGGCATTGTATTATCCCTTTCTCTCACCTGCAGTGTATTGCTGTTGCTGCCTAGCCAATGTCTCACTGCCTGGGATTGGGGGGACCGTTCCAGAGTCCAAGCCTTTCTTCTATGTGAATGTGGCAGACATAGAAATGCTGGAGACTGAAGTGTCTTATGTGGCCTGTAAGTTCTGCAGCCTCTTTGCTTCCCTACTGCTTCACCCCCAGCTGCAATCTCTGATGGATCAGGAGGTACCTTTTAAAACTTAAGCTGAAAAAATCTCCTGATGGTGAGAGATACTGTGAAATAATAGAAAAGAGATCTTAACCTGCGTGGGTGTGGCCAGGTCCTGTTCTCATCCAACAATCACTGGATCGTAACGTGCCTGGGTGTGGCTGTGTCTTGTTCTCATCGAACAGCGAAGCAAGAGAGAACAGCCACCCTGCAAGGAGAGTGTCTGAAAATCTTCCTCTCCCCCGGTCTCGGCAGGTACGACAGAAAAGATCTTTGAGGAGAAGCGAGATCTCTACGACGTCTATGTGGATAACCAGAATGTGAAGACGCACCACGAGCACCTGCAGCCACTCCTGAAGATTAACAGTGCCGACAAGGAAAAATATCGGCGGCTCAATGACCAGAGGTAGTGGAGGGGACCTGAGTGGTGGAGTGATGGGACCAGTATCTCAATCTCTTCACTTTCTTTGAATTGTCTTGTCTTCATTTTCCTGATTTCTTGCTGCTTTGGTTTATTCTTTTGACCCTCTCATTCATTACCTTTATGGTGGTGGTTTGTATTACAAACAGAGTCTAGAAACTCTAACTGAGATCAGGGCACCTTTGTGCTGGGCACTGTGCAAACACACAGTATTAGTCAGTCCCTGTCATAGGTTTATTCCCCACTCTGAACTTTAGCGTTCACAAGATGGGGACCTGCATGGGCTCCTCTAAACTTAAATCCTAGTTTAGATCTGGTAAATCTGCCACCAGCCAGGTTTTAGTGTCTGGCACACTCTCTGTTCCCTCAAAACTTTCCCTGGGGAACACAGATCCAAATTCCTTGAATTTTAACACAAAGGGAAGAAAACCATTCCCCCACCTTCCTCCCCCTCCCCTAGTCGTTGGGAGAGAGACCTTGATTCAAACTCTTTGAATCAAAACAAAGAGGGATTCACTTTTCCCCCTCCCTTCCCCTGAGAATCCAAACAAGGAAGAAATCAATCAGGTTCTAAAAAAAAGGATTTTATTAAAAGAAAGAAAGAAATTACTCTATCTCTGTAACACCAGGATGGAAAAAAATTACAGGGTCTAACTTATAAAACTGGAGAGACTTCCCCCCCCCTCCTTCCTCAGAATAATCAAAGTAACAGCAAACAGAAATAAAGATATTTTTCCAGCAAACACACAATTGCAAATGCAGAAATTAATTATAAGATTAATCCGCCTTTCTAATACTCACTATACTGGATAGTAGGACATACTTCAGGAGAACTTGGAGATCTATCTGGCCTCTCTTAGATCCAAAGAGAGAACAGCAACCCAAACAAAGAACACAGACAAAAACTTCCCTCCACAGAGATTTGAAATTATCTTGTCCCTTGATTGGTCCTCTGGTCAGGTGTTCATCAGGTTACTGAGCTTGTTAACCCTTTACAGGTAAAAGAGACCTTAACCCTTAACTATCTGTTTATGACAGTCCCTGTCATTCTTAGATAGACAAGGTAGATAAAGGGTGAGAAGGGAAACAGGCACGGAGATGAAGTGACTAGCCCAGGGTCATGCAATGGGTTTAGGGGCAGAGCTGGGATAGAATCCAGATTTCCTGACTCCCAGCCTAGTGCCCTGTCCATGGGACTCTGCTGCCACCTATAGATTAAAGATGAAGGTTTTAGTACCTTTATCTTCAATAAATGGTGATGTCTCCAGTCAGAATCCTGTTTGGCGCTATTGCTCTGGGGTTCGTTGCTTGTACATGTGTTTGATTTGCCTCCCTTCTCCCAGGCAGATGTTGATGTACTCTCAGGAGGTGGAGGAGGACTGCAGCTCCTGTGAAGAGGACCTCTTTATCTTGTGAGTTGCTCCCTGCACCACTGAATAACAACCAGGCTCTGGGGAGTCTTTAAAGTGTGGTTTCGCACTGAGGGCCTGTGCACCACTGGCAGCCTAGGGTCCAGTCGTTGTCTCACTGGTTTCATATCACACTAGCTTAGCTTGCACATAGAGAGATGTTTGGGGGGCTGGAAGTGTTTGGAGGGGATATGGGGACCCATAAAGCATGGGTTGGAAATGGAAGAGATTTCTAGAACACCAGCATCTTCTGACCCTCTTCAGAATTCCTGGCTATGCTGGGGGAGGCCAAACAGCTTGTTGAGATGCAGACAGTGCTCTGGCTGTGGGGAGCAAACTGTCTCTGCTTGTCGGCTGGGCGGTTACATGTGTGGCGGTTTCAGAGGAGGCTGGGGTGAAGGGTTGGGTAATGCTTGTGTGGTTCCTGCAGTCTGTGAGGAAATACGTGGCAACTGAAGTACTAAATAGACCCTGGCTCCTCCTATGGAGCCCTTCACCGCACACTATTATTGCTCATGTCCTGTGGTGGGAAAGGGATATGCATGAGAGTAATGCGATTAAATTGTCTAAAGGAAAATTGAGGGTGACTATTAGGGAGAGCTTGCCAAGACTGAGGTGCTTTGGACTATGAACAGCCTACCACAGCGCACAGGGGAAGCCTCATTGCTCGAGTCATTTAAAACTAGACTGTGGTTGGAGAGGATATGGGACCAGGGAACAGTGCTGTACCTGAAAGGGGATGCAGGAGGTGGCCAATCGAACTTTCATCTCCCAAGTTCTGTTCCTTGTTTGGTGCTGAAGCTTAGTCATAGCTAGAATCTGGTGGCTCAAGAACAGGTAATGGAGAAATCATTTGGGTCAGCATAGTGGCTTGGTGCTTTTGTCCACTCAGTTCCCACACTGTATTAGGGGAGACATATGTTGCATTTCTACACTTGGTCTTTTATTCCCCACAATAAATGTGTTTGTTGAGTCAGCACCCAGCTTAAATAAGCCAGCCTGAAGCCTGTTGAGTAAAAGGTTCACTATTGACCTACCACATGTGCAATACCATGTTGGAAAGAAGGTAGGAATGTTTAAAGTGGGACTCTGGGGATGGTGTAGAAAATCTGTCTTCCATTTTTCTTTTCAATCCCATCTCCTCTTCCCTGTTGGCTGTGTCCTGCAGGTTTTTCATGGAGCAGAACAATCGGATATTTCAGACACTGATGGAGGTGTCAGCCAGCCAGGACAAGACCTTGACAGCTGACCATGCCCGGGGCATGGGCCTGGACCCACAAGGTGACCGAAGTTTCCTAATGGACCTGCTGGAAGTGTATGGCATTGATGTCATGCTAGTCATTGATAACCCTTGCTGCACTTAAACTGAGGACAGGAGAGACAGGGAGCAGCGATGGCTTTTTAAAGACTATGGAACGTTGCTTAGGAGCATCACTGGAACTCACCACACCGTCACTGGAAGGATCTCATTTATTTAATAACTTTATACAGAAAAGTATTTATAATTTTAAACACAATGCGATTTTATTTTCCTTTCTTCAGGATTGACTGCTCAAGGTTTTGGTTTGGTTTTTTCCTGATATCCATAGGAGCAATGGCACCTTTTCACCAGCCCTCACAGTTGACATTGGCAACTGCTTTTGGCCTAGTCTGGACTTTTGAAGGGCTGGAGATTTCAGGGAAAGCACCTTCTCTCATGGGGACCAATGTGAAATCATGCATATTTGAGCCTTCAGGAGTTGACTGTGGAGAATGTCCCCTCCCAGTGCTCCCCAATCTCTTCAACATCCTTCACCCTACCATGTCTCTCACTGGGGACAGTTAATTATGCAGGTTAGACTCTGTACACTCCAGTCGCCCATCCTTTCAGCAGTTGAGTTGGAGTCTAACCACCATTCCCATCTATAGCAGAAGAAAACGGTTAAGACTAGACATGCGACAGGATCATGTGATCACTTTGCATTATGGGATGGTAGAAGGTGTTACATTCTCATTTCCAGCATTTGAAAGGCGGAGTGATCTAGGCCCTCCCTTCCCCATTTCATGCCTGGCGCGCAGGAGAATGGAGAAGCTCTTCACCTCCTGGTGTCTCCTAACTCCTCCTTTATTTATTATTTGCATGGATCCTGCTTTGATTAAAGATTTTAAAACAGCAGGATAGTGTCCAGGTAGCCCCTACCGAGCAGTGACCAATATCATAAGGGCACCCTGCAGTTGCTGTGCTTTGCAGTCTCTTCTCAGGGCAGGGGTGAGCACTGTTGATAGAGCTGTGTGGGAAATGCTTGGCTCTGACTCGTCATCAGCCCTTCCATCCTTGCTAACTTCACCAACAGAATGGGCAGAATCTTTCTGCAGGGTCTGCTGCTTACTCCGGCTTCCTGTCTTGTTCTCCCAGTGCCATGAGTTTGTATTAGTTTGTGCTTTGCCCTGGCTACCAACTAACCAGTCATTGTTCTGCTTGAGCATTCAGTTAAGTGGATCATGATTTTGTCCGGCAGCTGTCAATGGGACAGCCCACTTATTTTTCAGTGAGAGGTACAGGAGGTTGTAGCCTGGCCTTACTATTTGCAGTGAGTTCCCTTGTGGCTTGGAGTTCCTGTGAGTGAGAGAGAGCGCATAGAGATTTCTCACTCCTCAGCAATGGGTGTGGGCCAGTGACCACTGGCTGGACAATAGGGCCCCTTGCTTGTTCCTGTGAAAGGCTGGCTGTGTTCAGGATGCCTTCCTCCCCTTGCAACACTTGAATGGATGATGCTAAGTCCGAGGAGTAACTAGCTGCCTTGCAGCACCTGATGTTCTTACTGGCCTTCATTCAGCAAGGCAGTACCACTGACTACTCTGTCCTGGTGACTTCAGTAGGTTTACTCACATGCTTGAACTTAGGCATATGCTTAAGTACCTTGTTTGAACTGAGACCATAATAATCTAGCTGCCCTTTCCCCTGGACTTATTTCAGCATCTTGGCTCTCTTGTAAGCCATAATCCAGCATTTCATGTTCTAGCCCTGTAACTACTATGGAAGTGTTCCTTGCCATAAGCAGAATGGACACTCCAGTCCTTCTTTCTTCTGGATTTTGCTGCTGGATAGGGTTCAGCCTGACCACCCTACATTCCCCTCAGTTCCTTGTTTTAACCCATGTATTTATTTAAACACACCTCCCCACTCAAAGAATCTCCTGCACTGCATCACTGATTTAGCATCTGTGCCTTTTGAGGTACTTAGAGGCAGGCACATTCCATCTCTCCATGGGGTTTATCTCCAGCAGACATCTCAGTTGTTTACTTGAGATTCAAGGTCTTTCCTAACCCAAGGGAGCAGAGAGTTGAGGTTGAGGGAAGGGAAAGGAGGGAAACAACCTGGCACAGGCAAATCAAGGCCCTCCTAGTGCTATTTTAACTAGTGTAATAAGTAGCACATCACAGCCTCCAAAGTGCTGGGTCAGCAAAGTGGAGTCTTTTTTCCCTCTGCTTCTCCTGGACTCTGACTGCTTTCCTACAGGAGAAAAACATGCTGCTACTTTTGTTGTCTATCCTCTGCGGTTGTATTGCATTAATTCTCCCTACAAGGGTAGCGTTTGACAGACTGAAGAACTTGAACAGAGCTGGTTGCAATTAAAAGGTCACTTCTGAGGAAGGCTCTCTCTTGATTTTTGTTTTGCTTTTGTTTTGACCTCTTTTCAAGCTGAATTGCCCAATACAATCCACATTTGACTCTGCCCTCAGTTGGTGCCCTCTCACCTCATTTCTGTTGGGTTCTATCTCACTACCATCCCCACCCAAGAAGATTCTCTCTGCAAGGAGGAGGTACGGCAGACATGCATTACTGCGGTTTGAGTAACCTATGTTAGGAATAAACAAAGGCATTGAAACGTCAATCACCTAGCTCCTTTTTGCTATGGCTTGACTAGGAGTTTTGCTCTGATCAGCTTTTGGGGGCCCTCTCCTGCTCCCACTGAAGTTGGTAGTTCTGTTCATTTGACCAGGAGCAGGCATTTAGTTTGTATCCTTGGGAGGTTACTGCCCTCTGCAACCTAAATCTTTAACATGTTTCTGAGCTGTAGCAGGGTCGTGTGTGTTCATGCGCTGTCAGAAAACCAGCTCCATCAGAGGGCATTGCCAGAAGAGGATAAAGGAGGAGCAGCAAAGCGATGGCATAGCTAGGGTAAAAGAATCAGCTGACTTGCATCCCAGCTGGATAGCTATAGTCTGTCTGCTCTCCTGTGTAATCCGGTTTCCATAAGCCTTTCTTGAAAGGCAGCTGCTTCAGGAGGTGAGAAGTATCCAAACAAGAAGGGCCTCCTTGTTGCTCTATTGGAGGGAATTTGCTGCCTAAATATGAGGCAGTGCTGTGACTCACCTGCTTTGGCTGTCTGAAGTAATTGCTCCTCATGCCTGGCTTCTTGGTAGTGAAAGCAGTGGTAGTTCTGCAACCTTAGGGTAGATGTGTGGAACCCAACAGTGTGGTATAGAGGGATTGGTTAAGAATTGCTAAGGAAGCAGTTACTGGTTTCTGCTTTTGAAGACAAAGCATTATTGCACATATTTCCTCCTAGTATTACAGGCAACATGAATCTGAATTCTTCCCCTCTTCCTTCAAATGTCAACTGTTAAGAATTATTGCAACCCTGTGTAGTGCTTTGCTGTTCTGGGTGTTTTTTTAAACCCCGTGCAGCTAGAAGGTCTTGGTAAAGGAGGGTGTTTTGGGGTGGGGGAAGAGGAGAATGTGTTTAACAGTAAAGCTTGTTTGTTTGTTTTGATTAAAAGGAGGACAAGATGTGACACTGTCTTTTTGTCATTGGGAGCTAGTGGAAAATCCTTCTGCAGAAATGTTGAAAGTACTTTGTCTTTAAAGTGGTGCCTTTTAGGTTTTTTTAATGTGACTATGGCATGCCATCTGATCCCCTCATAACTGCTATGTGACAAAGTTGTAATGTCTCAGATCGGAGTCTTTCTAGCCTCACACTAACTTCTGTGTTTAAAGGAGAGAGCAACAGCCTTTCCATCAGACTCTACAGTGGCATTCTCACCATTGATTTGAAATGGGTCTGTATGTAAGAACCCAGTTCTTCCCCGCAGGGGGAGAGAGAGAAGGGAAAGTGGAAGCTGGTTAAACTTCCAAGAGTTCTCTGAACTTTGTATTAGTCACAACTACTTAAGCAGGTCATAAGATCTATCTTATGTGTAACCCTTGTACTACAGGGCTGTATGTAATTGTAAGGGCCCGGGCTGGATCCACTGCTGTCAATGGGCCAAGGATTTCATAGAATTGTAGGACTGGAAGTGACCTCAAGAGGTCATCTATAACAGTCCCTTGCACTTATGGCAGGACTAAGTATTATCTAGACCATCCCTGACAGGTGTTTTGTCTAAATTGCTCTTAAAATCTCCAATAATGGAGATTCCACAACTTCTCTAGGCAATTTATTCTAGTGCTTAACCACCCTGACAGTTAACGCTTGCTGAAATTTAAGACCATTACTTCTTGTCCTATCTTTAGAGGTTAAAGAGAATAATTCCCCCCCCCCCATCTTTCTAACAACCTTTTATATACTTGAAAACTGTTATGTCCCCCCTCAGTCTTCTCTTCTCCAGACTAAACAAACCCAATTTTTTCAATCTTCCCTCATAGGTCATGTCTTCTAGACCTTTAATCGTTGTTGTTCTCTGAACTTTCTCCAATTTCTCCACATCTTTCCTGAAATGTGGTGCCCAGAACTGGACACAGTACTTCAGCTGAGGCCTAATCAGTGTACAATAGAGCGGAAGAATTATTTCTCATGTCTTGCTTACAACACTCTTGCTAATACATCCCAGAATGATGTGGGGGTTTTTTGTTTGTTTTTTTGGCAAGTGTGTTACACTGACTCCTATTTAGCCTGTGATCCACTATGACCCCCAGATCACACTCTGCAGTATGAGATCCACTGTTCCTTCTTAAGTGGAGTACTTTGCATTTGTCCTTACTGAATTTCATCCTATTTATTTCAAACCATTTCTCCACTTTGTCCAGATCATTTTGAATTTTGAACCCTATTCGCCAAAGCACCCGTAACCCCTCCCAGCTTGGTATAGTTCGCAAACTTTATAAGTGTACTCTATCTAAATCATTTGATGAAGATGTTGAACAGAACCAGACCTAATCCCTGCAGGACCCACTTGATATGCCCTTCCATCTTGATTGTGAACCACTGATAACGGTTTTCCAATTAGTTATGCACCTACCTTGTAATAGCTCCATCTAGGTTGTATTTCCCTAGTTTGTTTGAGATGGTCATGCGAGACAGTGTCAAAAGCTGCACTATAGTAAAAATATACCACATCTACCACTTCTGCCCCATTCACAAGGCTTGTTACCCTGTCAAAGAAAGCCATTGCATTGCTTTGACATGATTTGTTCTTGACAATAAGGTGAAAAGTAACAGCATGGATTTATCTTCTAGGTGTTTGCAAATTGATTGCTTAGTTATTTGCTCCATTATCTTTCTGGGTACTGAAGTTAAGCTGACTGGTCTGTAATTCCCTGGGTTGTTCTCATTTCCCTTTTTATAGATGGCCACTATATTTGCCCTTTTCCAGTCTTCTGGAATCTCTCCCTTCTTTCATGATTTTTCAAAGATAATTGTTAATGGCTCATCTCCTCAAGTATTCTAGGATGCATTTCATAAGCCCTGGTGACTTGAAGACATCTAACTTGTTCTTTCCCTATTTTAGCCTCTGATTCTACCTCATTTTCACTGGCATTCACTGTGTTAGATGTCCCATTGCTGTTAACCTTTTTCGGTGAAAACCGAAACAAGTTATTTAATACTTCTGCCACTTTTACATTTTCTGTTCCTGTTTTCCCCTCCTCATTGAGTAATGGACCTACCCTGTCCTTGGTCTTCCTCTTGCTTCTACTGTATTGTTTTCTTGTTACCCTTTGTTTGTAGCTAGTTTAATCTTTTGTGCCTTGGCCTTTTAAATTTTGTCCTTACATACTTGTTTGTTTATATTCATTCTTTGTAATTGACCTAGTGTCCACTTTTTGTGGGACTCTTATTTTGAGTTTCAAATCAATGAAGATCTCCTGGTTAAACTAGGGTGTCCTCTTGTCATGCTTCCAATCTTTCCTATGCAGTGGGATAATTTGCTTGTGTGCCCTTAATAATGTCTCTTTGAAAAACTGCCAAGTCTCTTGAACTGTTTTTTCCCCTTAGACTTGCTTCCCACCTACCAATGCCATGAATTTGCTAAAGTCTGCCTTCTTGAAATCCATTGTCTTTATTGTGCTGTTTTCCTTCCTACCTTTCCTTAGAATCATGAACTCTACCCACTTCATGATCACGGTCATCTATGCTGCCTTCCATTTCTCAACCAGTTCCTCTGGATTTGTCAATCAAATCTAGAACAGCCTCTCCCCTAGTCACCTATGTGTCTGTCCCATAGCACTTACATTTATTTCTCTGGGACAGAGAAATAGCATTGCTCTGTCTATGTATGGTAATTAAATAGCCCTATTACCATAGTATGCTCACACCAGCCCTGTGAAGAAGGGAAATGCTATTACCCTATTTTACAGCTAGGGAACTGAGTCGTCTGTCTCTCTAAATGATGTGGCTGCAGTCACACCCAGGAAGTCTGTACAGGACAGGGAATTGAGTGCATCTCTCCAAGTCCCAGGCTTGTACCCTAACCTCTATGCCACTATTTCTCTGTGCTATCTTAATAAAACGGGAGCCCCAGATTTAGCAAAATTCTGCAGGGGCTTTTCAGCCAGTTTCCTTATTTACTAAACCATGTTGCTCTAACCATCCATGTGGTAGACTGATGAGTGCTGGGGTTATTTCTTCAACGGTTAGTGTAATTGAACTGGAAAGTGGCTTCCAGAGCAGCCACTAAGCTGCAAAGGAGCAACTTGCATAGGTCTAGTGACACCTGTATTTCTCAGTGAGAAGAGCAGCCCTGGCTTTTAAAGGCTGAATTGTTTCCACAGAACTGAGCCTGTCTGTACACAGAGGGGCCAAGAGGAAGTTAAACAGCAGTTTTGTTTTTGTTTTTAAACTATTAAAGCTCACATTTTAACATGACTTCCTTCTTGTTTTTCTGTCCTGGGACTGTAATTATTCATTACTGGTTCACGATGAAAGCAGGAATCAGAGCATTAGGAAGCCTGGATAATTCAATGAATACTGTAACCCAGCTACTCCTGTTTGTATAACATGGGGTGTGGTGAGTAGCTAGGCTTAGGTGCCCCATATAAGTGGCCACGCTTAAAAAAAAAAAATCATTAATAAAAACCTCACACTCAGCACTGTCAGGCTAGTTAGGCAAGAGAGAGAAGGAAAGTGATAGCAAAACACTAGAACAAAATACCACTCAGCTTATGGTGTAGCTCTTTCAGGTAGCGTGGTCTCTCCTCGCACTATGGTTCTTAATGATTTTTCTAACCTAACGGGCAGGGTTCAATTTGGCCTCAGCCTGAGCGAACAGTCCTATTTCCTTATCACTGCAGCAATATACTTTTCAGTGTAAGGGGCTGGGCTGTTTGGAAAGAGAAAGCAGTAGCCAAAGTGTCATTCAGGCAGGGATGGATTTCCTACCATGGTCCTGTAACTTGATAGTACAAAGACCACTAAAAAATACAGAGTAATGAGTACTAGCAGGGACAACTTCACCTTCATGTTACACACTGCAGGAGTAACCACCACAACCAAAACATCAAGGACTGACTCTCTTGCTTTACAGGACCAGGCCTCGCAGAATACATAAGCTGTTAGGAATATTCAGAGGGTTAAGGGATAGAAAAAGAATGTTAATCAGTGCTACAACTTCATTTTAGTCATGGTAAAGAGATAACAAAGAGCAACAAAAATAATTAGGTGGCTAAGTAGAGGTGGCAGCTTCTCAGAAAGGATAGTGGCCATTTAATTTTAAAAAAGAGGAATACAATAAGGAATAGGCTAAAAGGGCCAATTCAGTGCTCCATTTTATATACTATGCTGCTGCAAGAACAAAAAGGAGAACTTACTAGAAAATAACACCCCTAAATAGGATCAAAGGGCTAATTTTGTAGAGTGTCATTAACTAGTAGAACTCTGGTGCTGAATATTTTTTTGAAGAACCAAAAAATAAATATTCAAAACAAAGCCAGCCACTCAAGGAACCAGCAAAGGGTTTGTTTTGCAGAGATCATCTTCAAATATGAATGGAGCAGAATCCTCAAGTGTGAGGATGCTCTCTAGCCAGGAGGTTTCCTTATGGAAGGTCTTCAGTAGCTGAAGTTACACTAGTTACAATAAAATTAACTGTTTCAGTTCCCACACTTAGAGCATAAGTTGGAGTCATTTCCCTCCCTCCAATACAGTAAGACATTATGTAAGGGCATTCTGGGAGTTTTATGCCTTCCTCTGAAGCATCCATCACTGTCAAAAGGAGATGGGAGATCAGACTAGCTGACCCATGTATCTGTTCTCGTGTGGTAATTCCTGAACTTCATGAGCTCCCCTCCCATTAACCCCAGCAGCATCTTGTTCATAGTTTTTCCATAAATCCCAGAATTCTCAGCTCTAAACACAGGTAAGAAAGATGGCTCCAAACGCTCAAACCCATAGAAGTGTGTTTTCATTCCACTTTAATACAGACTTGCAGTAGAACGGTAGCATCTGTCTTACAGCACTCACCTGTAGTATCCTACATGGAACAGTGACGGCTTCTTTAAAAAAAGACACCACTAACTTAATCTGTTTCTCAGAGTCAAATGTACACTTTTTACCTCTTTGGTACTTGCCAAGTCAGCAGTTCCCACCAAGGTGCCAATACCTTGTGTGTTTACTGGCCAAGTAACTAATGACTCGATGGCGTTAATCAGGTTAGCGCTCGCCTGAGTGACCCCGAAGATCCTGATGAGATTGGTCCCTCTGAGGTGACTTCTCATTGCACTGCTGGCTGGAGCATCTGTTTTCTCCTTCTGGGGTCACAGAAGAATTGGAGCTTCCGGGGTAACAGTTTCACTTCCACAGGCATAGCCTCATACTCCTCGCTGTCTATGCCAAAGGAGCCCTCGGTGCCCTGTGCAGAATCAAGCGTAGGTCAGACTTAATAGTGCTGTAACAGTGGTACCTGTGCCCACTTACGTCTCCGCTTCAGAGTACAGCTGGGTCTTGACCCCCTCTGCCTTTCAGCCTGTTAGTCTCACTACTACATAGAGAGCTGTTACTGGTTGCACATAATGTATTAACTGACACTCACGTAAAATATTACCTGGCTTAGTAACTAATTGGCAAGTTGGCAGGAATTAAATGCTAGATCGCTTAAATGATCTGCACTGTTTAGATTTAAGGATTCTTTGCCCTTGGAATTACTATTTACAGCTGGGCAGAGTTTTTCTTTGAGATTGAAAAAAAAGTAGACAGTGATTATTTTTGTTCAAAACAATCCCGCTCTCACACCTGTTTTACACTCACACACACAAAATCATCAGTGATTAATGCCAGTCATTCAACATGGTAATGGCTTTACCTTTTGTACATAAATCATGTCCTTGTCTTCTGTTACTAAAGGCCTCATCAGCAGTTAAGGAGTAAACAAAGTTTGTCTTGTTAACAGACCACCTATTTATACTTGACTGTATCCAGCCCTCAGCTGGACAGTTTTGCACATATTTTCAAAGCCACAGATTCTGATGATGTCGAAGCCATGTGTGAACGAGGATGCTGGCTAATGAAAACATTCATTGTTCAATCTGGTTGCCTGGGTGAGGACTTTACCAGAAGAGCAGAGTGCCAAAGATTCTCTCAACTGCTGGGAAGGGCCACTCGGCCAGGGAATGGATCTCATTCTCCATGAGGCAGTTCAGGTCTCTGAAGAGGATTATAATAGCTAAAGATGTGGACGTAACCTAGTAGATCGACTCTATATCCTTCCAAATGCAGGGCCTACTCTTCTTAATAAGATGTATTGGGATGTTAAACCCAAGCTAACATCTACCCCGCTGCCTTATTTTTAGGAGGCAACTAAAAATGTATCTGCTCAAACATTTCTCAGTGGAAGAGCTGCCCACTTATCTAAGGTCTTGGGATTTATATCTGTAGCACCTTTTTGACCATTATTTCCCACCTGGCCTCAGC
Organism: Mauremys mutica; assembly: GCF_020497125.1. Classification (NCBI taxonomy): domain Eukaryota; kingdom Metazoa; phylum Chordata; order Testudines; family Geoemydidae; genus Mauremys; species Mauremys mutica. The sequence goes on along the minus strand of NC_059072.1, from coordinate 105,352,739 downwards.
TCAGTTAGCATAAACCCACACCTCTGCTCTCCGTCTTTTCACCTCTGGCAGATCCCTTCTAGACTAGCAATTTAAAGAAAGATTTCAGTACTCAGAGCCTAGCCAGCAGAGGGGATGTGCACACACTAAGACGTGAAGTTTAGCAGGAGGCCATTTTCCTAGTCTACTCACACTGCAAGCGTGTTGACACTTTTTGCTGGCCGAATGGACAGGAACGAGCTGCTTCTGGAGCTGGGCCACACAGTTCCTACACTAGCCACAGACATGTACAGTAGTGATGCCTGACTGGGGGTTACAACTTGGGTCTCCTGGTTTGGGACCCATTTGTCTTTCTGACTGGCTGCACTGGAGGTGGCTTGCCTTATTCACAGTGAGGACAGCATGACCACCTGTCAATGTGGGAGTTGGGGTTTCTTAGCGTGTCACATTAAGAAACAAGTGACCCAGCTTTCCACAATTTCTGGCTTCTCACCTCTGAAAGCTGCAAGATGCATCTGCTGGCTTGGACACACTGACTTCCTTCGGGGCACAGCTGGGGGTCACACATCTTTTGACTTCTGTTCAAATCAAACGAGGAAAAAGAAATATTAGCTTCCAACAGAAGCAACCATGGTTAGGGGTGCAAGACATACAGGAGGGTCATTTCATTTCTTCCTTTCAAAAGGAAGTATGAGAGCCTTTGTGGTTGCAAGCATGAGGGACAGCTAGCGCTTTCTGGACAGCTAGTGCTTCCTATGCTTTGCCACACAACTGTCAATTCATCTCAATATTGACCTTTAGCACCCCAAGCTTAGTGATGCTCTGGGTTTGTCCTGAGCAGCATCTCCCCACTGTGTCATCTCATAGGGTGGGTTTGTGATGTCCACTTACATGCAAGCTGTATCATTCCTATCTTCCTCGTATAGCACCAAACCCACAAAAATTACTGATGGCCTCAAAAAATGTTCAGTAAATAGTTACGTGATTGAATACAGAAGTTAGAATCAGATGTACTGGGTTTTTTAAGCTAGTGTTTGACAAAAGTTCTTCCAGTTTCATCACTAGCACAAGGTAAAGCAAAGGTTGCTTTATTAGTTTCACTCCTGTCTGGAGGTACAAAACCCATTCATTTTACCTACTCTAAATAAAATGTTCACTTGCGTAAACTTTATCAGTCTGCCTCTTTTAGGTACTTACATGACCTCCATTGCCTTAGTATATGAGCACCTCAATCTTTAATATATTTATGTTAAACAGTGTATTTAGGCAAGTACTATCATCCCCACTGTACAGATAGGGAATGGCGCAGAGCAGCTAAACGACTTGCCCAGGAAGTTTGTGGGAGAGCAGGGACATGAATCCAGGTCTCCCACGTCCCAGGCCAGCACGCTACCCTCTGGTTCATCCTTCCTCTCCAGCTGGTAAAAACAATACTCTCATATATTCAGATCCTTTTGTTTTGTTAATTTATCAAGGGTTAAATTCACCTCAGTGCACAGAGGCAGCACAAGGTCTATGCATTCCATAAGTCCCATTAACGTATGCTTCATTTAGAGGGCTTCAGTGGCACACAGACCTTTTACTGACCCTCTGTACAAGAGAGAATTCCCCCAAACCCCAAAAGAACTGATCGCTGTATGGCTCTTTCTGCTCCCACATGCCCAGGCAGGCAAACAGAGTAATACAGTCCCAACCTTTGTGTATTGTAGCTCTCAAGAAGCAGGCCAGAATAATCATGGCTATTTCCACACAAGAGTTACAGATCTCCAAAATAGGTGGAGTTACTGCAGTATTATCTGTCCAGGGTTGTTCTATTAGGGATTTTCTACTCTTACCAGGGGATCAACGCGCGGCGATCAATGCATTGGCAGTCGATTTAGTGGGTCTAGTGAAGACCCGCTAAAATCGACCACAGATCGCTCTCCCGTCGACATCACATAGTGTGGCCCCTGCGACAAGCAGATCTAAGCTACGTCAACTTGAGTTACGCTAGTCACGTAACTCAAATTGCGTAGCTTAGATCGACTTTTCCCTGTAGCGTAGACAAGGCCTAAGGCACAGAAGGCTGTAACAGGCTGATAAGGGGGGTTCAAACATCACTCAATAATGGATGTCCCAAGAATATATAATCAGGAAATCCCCCTCAAAAGAGTGACGTGCCTTTGGGAATGCAAACACTCTTAGAATTCATGCTGTGAAGTCATGGGGGATAGGGGATGAGGGAAGAGGACCACAAATAGAGGGGGAGGACAAAGCAACAGAAAGGAAAGCTGAGATACCACAGGAAAGGGACAGGTGAGGAGACAAGCAATTTAGACATTGGGAAGGTTGTTTTTAACCATCTATATTAAAAGATGAATGAGTGAATTCAAGGGAGTTAACATTCTCATAGCAGTATATAGGACTCAGAATCCTGCAAATACATCTGTGCAGGCAGATCCCTCTGTCTGCAAAGGGCCCCACTAAAGTCAATGGGCCTCCACCTGGGTCCAGAGTCTGCCCATGTGGATCAAACTGCGTGATCAGGGAAGGCAAGAGAGAGACAGGGAACAAAAAGATCAGGAAAGAGAGGGTGTTAGAGAAGCAAACAGGTATGCAGCTAGAACCAGTGTAATTACCCCCCCAAGAGGTCCTATGTAAGGGTCATAAGGGGTTTACTATTTATTCAGATCCTTTGTCTTACTCTGCCTAAGAGACCAGAGTAAGACAAAGAGAACGAAAGAAAGAACCAGGAACAAAAATACCTAACAATAACAAAGTTTTCATAGGCAACGATATCCCACTATATACTCTAACCCCCCCCGCCCCCCCCCCCCACACGCAGGCAAAAGGCTACTCCCCAAATCACACCACCAACTGGCAATACATGCTGTCGCTGGAACACACCACAAGAGAACGATTATCCCACTAGTCTCCATCAGTGGCCAATGCTAAACAGTTATGAGGACCCCAAACCCCATCATAACACACAACAGTGTACAATGGAGAAATGCCTGACTTACTCCACCTGGTAACCAAGCTCATGCCCTTAGATGATGTCCCTTATAAATTTATACAGAGCCCAAGCTGGGGAGTGGGAAAGAAAATTAGTGGTGGTACATGGGGTATCTCCTTTTTTCCCCCCACAGAGCAGCAGTTTGAAATGGGGCTATGATGTAATCACCTCAACTTAAATATTGACTTAATCCTAGCTGCAGAGGCTTGTTATTATCCACGTCTGAGATCTACAGTCCTGAGGCATGGTATGACCTAAATCTCACTTCGCAATCCGATGGCATTCAGCCTCCAGCACTCCCTTCAGGTTCCAAAGCGTCCACTACCTTCAATCTCAACTCATCTTCTGGTTTCCCACATAGATTGCAGAGAGGGAGGCACTATCAGTCCTGACAGATTCACCCCAATGCCTGCAGAAATACAACATTTCCACAAATTTCTCCACCCCCTGGCTAGGTAAAAAGGGGCAAAACTCCTCTACACAAATGATTCCTCAAATGCTTCCAAAGACAAGCTCCTCTGCTCTGGTGGCTGGCAGCAGGGACTGTGATGAGGTGGCTTTGATGGTGCTGTCCTTTGAGAGCTTTTCCTTCAGGTGGCATTTTCTATTGGTGTCCCTCCCAGTGGCCTGGTTTGGTTCACCTCTGGCTTTTTTTAATCAGTCTTCTCTTTCGAGGATTGAGCAGACCCTCTCCCTCTATTCTCTCTTTCTTGATTTACCTACAAAATTCTGGGACTAGATTAAAAAGAGGCGTTGGGTGCATGCAGCCAGCTGCATGAGGTTACATTCTTCAGAGGCTTTCTGCACGAAGGTGTAACTGCAGTCACAGAATGTGACATACTGCTGGGAACCATGTATCCAATCCAGCTGGGAAACTGTATCCAGCTGTGTTGGGTGTGTTGGTGGCTGACTGTGAATGGAAGATACTTTTCTCTCTGAATTCCCACTAATTCACTGGCACCTTCCTGGTGGTGAGATGTCCCAGGCAAGACCACAATCTCCTTTTTTCCCTTCTCCTGGTCAGGCAGATTCCTTTTGCTGCTGATGGTAACAGTATCATAAACATTTCCTTCTATAAAGTCTTTACAGCACAGATTCAAATGACAGGCAACCTACAATCAACATGGCTGATGCAATTTACACCCAGTGCCACCTGATCTTATGCCACTTATGTATTCATAGTTCTGGAGATACTGTTCCCACAGAGGTAATGCGGAGTGCTCAAATAAGTTGCCTGCTACTGCTATCAATATTGTAAACGAGGTAGAGACATGCAGTAACCATGCGGCACCTAAAAGCTGCTTATGACATTTCCACACCTTTCCATCTGGTTTCACTAGAGGGGGCCCTAGGACTGGAAAACAGCAGCTGCAACCAAAAGATCAGCCTGCTGGAATAAGCGGAATCTGATATTGTGGGAGACTCCTTGTGACGCTTCTCTAGAAGCCTCACACTCCACTTCAACAAGGACTAACTGTGATAAACTTGGTATTGAGGGTCCTTAGAGGATGTAGGAAAGAAGCTCAGATCAGCACTGAGTGCCTCCTAGTGGCTCATTTACAGAGTAGGAGAAATGAGCATCTCACAGGAAAGGATCCCAAGCAGAGGGGAGGTGGTGAGAAGACTCCAGAGCTCCTTCCATGTACCAGGCGCCCATGCCTGGAACCTCTGGTCTGCCCATGCTGCCACTCTATTTGTTCAAGTCCCTTCTTAAAATGCACGTCTTCCAAGAGGCCTTTCCAGCTGAGACCTCACTTCAGAGATGTGTTAGTGAGCTGAGGGTTTGAAGGTCTTTACCCCTTCCCTTAAAAACTGAATCCTGGCACTAACAAAGGCACGTGCCAAACATCACCGGTGCCGTCACGTTGATTCTGCTGTATCCCAGCCCCCACATCGTTCATCTAAACTGCAAGCTTTCTGGGGCAGGGATGTTATCTTCCTACCTGTCTTTAAAGCACCTGGCCTCTTAATGGTGTTATACCAATAACAATGTCAGTCAGCATTAGAGGGGAGGAAAGGGGGAGGATGCAGAAATCGTAGAAGGTAGGGAGGGGAGCTCTAGCCACACAACATTGGCTCTTGCTTCCAAAACAAGAAAATTAAAATAAACCTGTATTTGAATGAACAAACCCCACAATCACTACAAGGTAATTAGTACCGAGGGTCAATGTTGGGATATTGAAAGTCTTTTTCCTGAGTGTCTGGCTGGAGAGTCTTGCCCACATGCTTGGGGTTCAGCTGATTGCCATATTTGGGGTCGGGAAGGAATTTTCCTCCAGGGTAGATTGGCAGTGGCCCTGGAGGTTTTTCGCCTTCCTCCGCAGCATGGGGCAGGGGTCGCTTGCTGGAGGATTATCTGCTACTTGAAGTCTTTAAATCAGGATTTGGGGACTTCAACAGCTGAGTCAAGGGAGAGAATTATTTCAGGAGTGGGTGGGTCAGCTTTTGTGGCCTGCATCTTGCGGGAGGTCAGACTGGATGATCATAATGGTCCCTTCTGATCTTAAGTTCTATGATTCTATGAAGGCATTCCCCACTTTTGTCCTTGCAGCACAAAAGCCAAGAAAACAGTCAGTTTTGTGACTAGAAAATCTGATGGCCCACGGCAGCCTCCCCGTACTCACCCCCTATTTATGAAGTCTCCCTTGCCGACTGTATCTGGTTCAATGCAAATATTCATGAAGTCATCTGTTCGCTATGGAAAAGATTTAGAATCCAAATTGTTAGTGTTTCTGCAGCATCACACCCTCCATACTGCAGCATGTGCTGGAAGCCCTCTTTAAGGGGACAGCCCTTTACCACATCTTGGACTGTCCCACAAAAAAGAGGGTTGAGTTGTATTTTATAAGGGATGAGAGGAAAAGAATTTATTTTTTCCTGATTTAAATGGTCAGCATCAGGTTAAAAATGATACCTAATGATTCCTCACCAACCATTATTCTGTACCAAACACTAAATCACATATTCAACAAAAATATTAAACCAATTTTTATGATCGTTTTACCGTTTATGACATTGGTTTCTTTTTGCATTCCATGCAACTAGTAGGACAATGAAAGTAGGCTATTCAGTCTGACTTCTGTTCACAATACAGTAGTTCCTAGTCAATGCTTCTTTCAGGTTCTTACGTAGCACAATGCTGCAACATTTGGCCAGCAAGTGCTGCAAGAGGAAATGTTTATTCATTTAAAAAAAAAAATGATGCCCACTGGAGTTAAAAAACATGAATGATGGAAGCATTTCTTTTGGTCCTTGATTTTGTAAAAGCTTATCTGTAGGAAATGTAGATTTGGGGTCAAAGTATATCTGACATTGTCCCTTTAAATTCCTGTTGACCCGATGTCTTGATTTCCTACTTGCTACATACGCTTACATCAGGCCTGTACTAGGAATGTTTGCCCTTACAGTAATGTTGGCTAGGGGGTATGATTTTTTTTAAACAACATTTCTATTATGGCAAAAGCCCTAGTGTAGATTCAGCCAGACTGGCAAAGAAGTTCTTTTGCCAGTATAGCTTATTTAGTCTGCGGAACTGGTGTAAGCTACACTGGAAAAAGCACTCTTTTGCTAATATAAGCTGAATCTAAACTAGGAGGATTGGCTGATATAGCTATACCAGTCAACCCTATCTAGTGTAGATCAGACCTGAGCCTGGGATGGGAGGGAGGAAGGAATGACTCATGTTACTCATCTGAGATGCCTATGGCTGATTAATGAGCTATGTGATAGATTCCAAAGAGTCTCTATCCAGTCCCTTCAGGCTGGGGGGACAATGACCATTATCTGTGGTCTCAGGGATGAGTGTAAAAGCATGGAGAGGGGATCCAGATGGGTGGGGATAAGATATGATATGAAGATGCTTGTTTAATGGGGGTGAAGCTGCACTTATGTAAACTGTCTTGTTCCTCCAGTCACTCACTCAAAAGGTGGCAAGTTCATGGGGTTGCACTGGTGACCACAGCAGTGAGCACATGCCCCTCCCCATTGACTAGTAAAGTGCCACTAGCGCTGCTGCACAGAAAGGCCAAGTGAATGGAAATGAAGAAGTGGCCCTAGGGACCGGATTATGGTCATGGAACACTGAGTTCTTCACTTTAGATCACAGGTTCTAATCCAGCCCAGCTCAGTAGTGACCAAAGCTGTTACCATCCAAGGACTGTGGATGCTTTCAGTCCAGTTCCTGTCGGTAGCCTGCGCAGGGAGGCCAAAGGCTGCATGGAAATTAAACTATCCCCGCACTGCCACGTTGTGGCATGTTGGGGCAGGGCAGTATGGGGAAGCTTACACTAAGTAGCCTGTTTTTAACCTGGTCCTATACACAAAGGGCTTTGATCACTGAGAATGTCAGTCCAGCACTTTCCATCAGAACTAAAGACTTAAATCAACCCAGAAATCTTTGCTGTGATATCCTTGCTATGAAACAGGGACTCCAGCCAGAGATGGTGTTAGGGGTGCTTGAAACAAACAGCAGCATGTTGCGCCAAGGAGGCTCTCACGGGGACAGCTTTGCTTGTCTCTCCCCCGCCCCTCACAAAATAAATAAATAAAAATGACCAGCTCCTGTCCTCTTTAATTTAAAATGGCCACAGTCCTCGTTTTAGTGCCAGCATTTCTGAGTCCTTCGCTCTGTAGCTGGCAGAGGGACAGGGTCAACATTCCAGGCACACATCCAGGCTGAGTGCTTCATTTCAGCATCAGTAAATAATATCTCCACTTTTCCATGGGGCAAGGAGAGGAGGTGCCTAACCTCTGCCATGAAAGCTTTAGGATTTCATTTGGTTACTGAAAGCTTCCTGTTACGCACACTCTGCCCTCTCTGCCCCAACCTGGCTTCTGCAATCCAGTCTCACAGGATCTTTATAATGACCCTTAAAACCGGCCCCCTCTCAGATTCTTCTGCAGTCCCACAGGGACTCCTCGTTCTTTTTGCTGATACAGACTAACGGGGCTACCACTCTGAAACCTGTCAGAAGGACAGAGTTTAGTCTGTGTAGTCAGGAAGATGGGAGTTCAGCGAGGAAGGAGTGCTCTGCACGGAAAGGGATTTATTTAAACTGGGCTCTTACTGTCAGGTCAAGCTGCCTGTTCTGAGTTGTGATGGAGAGTTCAATGGCGGACAGCTGCATTTCTTCCCAGGCCTCCAAAGTCGCCTCCTGGGGGATTTCTGAGAATCCAGACGGGAAGAGACCATTAGCCAGAAAGTAAATTACACAGACCAGAGATCCACTGCTGTGACATATGAAAGACCGGTGCCAGCTAAAGCGGCTCTGTCCCATTATTTCCACAGGCTTTGTTTCCTTCAAATGTAAAAAGTGACATATAGGGAAGGGAAGCTGTGGGGGCTGGGGCGGGAAAGTTAAGTTGACAAACAGCACATTGCACAAACGCTTTAAAAGCAGTCCCTAGTGACCCCAGATTGACAGGTCTCTTGGGCTTGCAGAGCAGGAGCACTTAGCAATCTAATAAAGGGATGTAGCCCCACTCCAACAAAATCCAAAAGCTGTGACGTTTAGGGTGTTGTGCTAATATTTATTTCCCACAGACAATGTCTCCTCATCCCTGTCACAGCCTATGCTCATCACTTAGTCCTGCTTTTAGCTCATCACTGCATGTGTAGGGCTTCTGGCCCAGGAGAACTGGATGGGAGATGGAAGCCCATCAATACCAGTGGAGCATGCAAGGCACTCTCCTGAGGGGCTGAACGTGCTGCCCGTGTGACACTCCCACCCCCTGCTGGGCCAAGGACTAAGTGCCAAGAACTCCTAAGGGGCCGGGTAGTGGGCCAAATTTCTCACTCCTCTCGATATTTGCTCTCCATCCAGTAAACGAGAACATGCTTCCTCTGAGGCCACCATGGCTGTCCAGCAGGAGGAGGGATTCAGGGACCACTAGAAAGTGGCATGATTGGCCCCCTACCGCCAGAAGTGCCTGCACTGTGTCTCTACAAAGTGCTTGACTTCTGTCTACTTGGGCATTCCATGCTCATGGCCACTGTGTCTGAGCACTTGCTGGCCCAGCTAATAGCTGAAGTTCTTGTTGTACGTATTGTTTGCTGGGAGCGGGCCAGAGCATACAAAGTACTTCTCTGTCCTTTTTTTGAATGTCACTATTGCCAAGCTAGCAATAACCACGATGGCCGCATCCCTGCAACCAGCCTGACAGGGCTTTTGGGATGGCGGAGACAGTGAAAAAGGAGGGAAACCAGAAATAAAACCTGGACAACGTTTATACACTGCAGTGGAGTCTAAGGATAAAAGCACACGCAGACAGGATCTGCTCCAGTGGTCTCCCCATGAAACAGCCTTACTGGATGGTGCACTGTTGGATAAAGCCCATCTCTGAGTCTATGCTCACACACATGCTGCTTACCCTTTTGGGGAGATGCCCAGTACAGTGAAAGCCTTCTGTAAATCCTCACATACAAAGGGGGTCTGGACGGCTTCTCTTCTGGCTCCTCAGGGGGTCTCTTGGTTGGGCCCAAATACGTAAGGGAAGCTTGATGTTTCTGAGGCCATTCCTTGGATTTTCCCAAAAAGGAGGAAGAAAAATGACCTTCTGGTGAGCAAGCATCTGCTTATTCTGTGAGAGAGAGTGGGAGGTGACAGCTACATTCCCTTCACAGCCCGAGGATCCCACCCCCTCGTAGCCCACTTTAAGGTTCTCCATCCTTCAGATTCCATGTGGGAGCTGACATTCTCCCAGCTGGGAAGGATTACACAAGACTCCAGAGCCTGTTCTGCTAGTCCTCCCTAGCAGAGCAATGAGGTGTACCGTATATTCCGGCGTATAAGACGACTTTCTATATTAAAAAACAACCCCCCAAAATCGGAAGTCGTCTTATACGCCGGGTATAACAGCGGGCGGCTGGGCTTTAAAAGGCTCTGAGCTCCCCGCCGCAGCGGGCAGCCCGGAGCCTTCTGACTCCCGGCCGCGGCTGGGATTTAAAAGGCTCTGGGCTCCCCGCCGCAGCGGGCAGCCTGGAGCCTTCTGACTCCCCGCCGCGGCTGGGATTTAAAAGGCTCTGGGCTCCCCGCCGCGGCGGGCAGCCCGGAGCCTTCTGACTCCCGGCCACGGCTGGGATTTAAAAGGCTCTGGGCTCCCCGCCGCGGCGGGCAGCCCAGAGCCTTCTGACTCCCCGCCGCGGCTGGGATTTAAAAGGCTCTGGGCTCCCTGCCGCAGCGGGCAGCCCAGAGCCCTCTGATTCCCGGCCGCGGCTGGGATTTAAAAGTCTCTGGGCGCCCCCCCTCGGAAGGGGGGGTCGTCTTATAGGGCGAGTATAGGCCAAAACCTATATTTTAACTGTAAAATTAGGGGGTCGTCTTATACGCCCCGTCGCCCTATACACCGGAAAATACGGTATTTCCTCCCCGGCAGAGGGCTGACTGTGTGTTGCCTCTGCTGCAGGAGGATGAGAGAGAGAGAAATCTGTACTAGAAATCCAGTTCTCCTGCCTGGCAACATACAGAACTAATCATAGGGCCACAGAGGCAGCTCCAGTAACTTTATAAAGCATTTGAGAGGCAAAACACTAACATATAGCACACTGTTACTAGAGCCCTGCAAATCTGCGGATATCTGCAGACCATGTCTGCAGATCAGAGGCAGATACAAATTTTGTATCCGCGCAGGGCTCTAACTGTTATCCGGTGATATTTCTGATTCTAACACCAGAACTTTAGAGGCTAAAATAAAACATTAGCTACTCAAATAGTGCCTGTGGCTAAAATTGGGGACACCATTTACTTCCTTTTTTATCTAACTTCTAAAAGACTAAATACATACCCAGAGGGAATAAATGATGCCAACCACTGGCTTGGTATTGAAATTAACACACTACAGAAATTCAGCTGATAGCCCAGGTGCACAAGGTACATATATTCTTCTTTGCACAGGACAATGGCGAGGACTGGAAGCCAAAAAGTTACAAGCTTGTTTTGGATCATAGGACTCACAATGTAGAGCTCCTCCCCTCCACACCTCTATGCATGGTGAAAAATTCCATCATGGCTCATGGTCACATTAATAGGACTGATCAAATTGTTCAGAAAGAGCAGTACAAGCATAAGAATATTAATGATCCTGGGGAAAAAGCAGGGCCTGAACTTAGTATTTCTTCCAAATTACTGATATGGCTCAAAAAGCTGCAATGTTTTGGACCATCATTTTAGAATAAAGGAGAATAGTCACTGTAATGACATTATATACAATCATGGTAAGTCCTTCACCCTGACTATTATGATCAATTATGGTCACCCCATTTCAAAAGGGGTACAAGCAGAAATTGGAAAGGTGCAGAGTAGGGAAGTGAACATGATTAGTGGCATAGCAAGACTTTAAAAAAAGAAGAGATTAAAATAGGTGGGACCTTTTAGTTTAGAGACGAGGTGATAAAGATAACATGGTAGAATAATGAATGACACTGAAAAAGTCGATGAGGCTCTTCTGTCTACAAGGTGGCTCTCAAGGAAATATAAAGGCAAGAGATTTAAAAATGAGAAAAAGATTTTTAAAAACACAATGTATAAACAGCCTGTGGAATTCACTGCCACTAGATATCACTGAGGCAAAGATCAGAATGCTCTTTAAGTCAGACATTTATGTGAACAATATGAATATACCCAGTAATGCTAGGTAAGATATAAATGTATACTATTATCAACTCCTCTGCTTCAGGATCTAAAGACAACCCCTAGCTGCCTGGGGTTAGGGAGAAACTTCTCTCACGGGCATGCTACTGCATAACTATCAATTATGGAGACTTATGAAGCATTCTGTGCCGGCCACTATCACAGACAGACAGGATGTGGGCTACATGGATCTGATCTGCTGTGGCAATTCCTGAGTAATATCATAGCATTTTTATGAAGGTTTGTATGTTTTAACGTTAAGGGGATCAAGAGGACAATCTGACTAGAAGTGCATCACCTTTAACACAGGTCAGATGTTAAGCTTCACCCTGTCCTTTAAAGCATCTGAAAACTTTAAACTGAGATATAAGCAATTAACCTTTGTGTTTCAATTTATCCCACCTGGGAGCCTCTGTCTGATTATCAACACTCGTATGCAGTCTAATTAGAGGCATTTTTTACATCAGATGAATAAATCAGGGTGACACGTTACCACAAGGAAGCCTGAAGACAGACTGAATTGGAGAAATATGGCTGAGCTCTCTCTACCAATTATCAGGTACACCAGCCTCTCTCTAGCTTCAAAAGTGGTTATTAGCTCCCTCTAGTGACTTTGACTATGGTTCCAGCAGTCCCTCAGACCAGGAATTTTACAATATATTGTAAGAAACAACATACCCTGCTCAGAGCTTCACAATTAAGGTTGTGTGTGTTTCTAGGTATATCAATTAGCTGAATTTCCCTCTTAGTTTATGTTGTCACTGGAACGCCTCAAAGGAATTATAATGAATGGAATATTTCTCCACATACAGTGCACATACTCTGCCTCTCTTCCCCCCTCGCTAGGTATACTCTGCTTTTTATTTTTATTTTGTAATGCAATACTACTTTACCTTCAGTGTCTTGAAAAAGTGAGCTGCTTTGGTTTTTAGAGGCCCAAGGTACCAGTATCTGAAAAGAACCGAGGCAAAATTCATGAGAAAACTCAGGGGGCACTGGGTAAAGTAAAAATCTTCCTTGATGCAACACATGCCAATGTATATACATTTGCTTTCCATTGAGGCTTATTCTTGTGCACTTGAACTTCAAGATACAACAAAAATGACTTATACAAGACCTATACACGACAAGATGTGTAGTTCCCGCAACATAATGGCAGCAATATGTAATCATTAGCACTTTTCATCCAGTGATCTCAAAGTGCTTCGTGAAAGAGAGTATCACTATCCTCATATCACAGAAGGAGAAACTGCAGCACAGAGAACTTGCCCAAGGTTACACACCAAGTCAGTGGCAGAATCAGGAAGAGACTCATGTCTCAAGACCCATGTGCCATTGCTGGGTTGCACAGATCGGGGAAAGGCACTACAAAACCTGCACTACAGGTGGCCCAATGCCTCAGCAGCAGAGTGCCACCAAGTTATCTGACACAATCCAAAATGACTCAGGTTCTCATGGTCAACAGCTGGTGGGATGCATCTCAGCAGGCTGCATGAAGGGATGGGATGGAGGATGTGAAATCAATGACTTCTGAATTAAAGAAATAGATGCTCCTAATGCTTACTTGCCTGAAAGTGCTCTCAGACCAAACAAGTATTTAAATAATAAAAATACAGTTACCGTAAGTACTGGATGACATTTAATGACACACGCAGAAGGTCAACATAGCACATGAACTTCAGCAGCTCTGGAGAGTAGGAGACGCAAACTATATAGGCTTCCATAAACCTCAACCAGGATCCTGCCACCCATGTTACACTGTCACCACTAAGCCACTGACTCATCTGTCTGCTAACTGCCTCCCATCTCCAACATGACCACCACCACACAAGACCACAGACAACATCATGGCAGTCCCACTGGAGAGTGTCTAGACTGGAATGGAGGGATAACCATCAGGCAGTCCACAGAGGTCCCTGGAGCCAGTTACTACTCTTACGGTCCCCTGAACTTGTGGCTCAACTCCATCTGTGCCACACCTTAGCTGGTGCCTTCCCTTCTACCTACCGATGCAATACGGAGTCTGAAGCAGACCAAGTCCTGCACAAGGACATCACTGCACGGGAAAGATCAGGGGCTGGCAGTGTGTCAGAATGAGTGAACACGTGGGAGTCTAGCCACTGGCAGGAAGGCTAGTGGGTGTTTAGGGGAGAAGAGAATGCATCCCATTAGCTACTGGCCATGGGAAACTTGGGGCTACATCTAAGAGGCACTCCTGTCACACAGTGGCAAGCACCTTAGCGCCCTCACCAGCCGCTGAACCCCCTAGTGACAAAGATTCTGATCCAAGCCAGGCCTTGTCACCCCATTCTGCTAACTCCCGACCCCTCATCTGCTGACTGAGGTGGTTCATTTATGAACTACCACATCCCTTTGCTTCCCAGGCACCCAACAGCTGCAGTACAGCTCAGCACTATTCATTTGGAGCAAACCCAGCATTTATTAGTTTAGTGATCAGAAAACAATCAGCAGACAGTACATTCCATGCCACTCCTGGCAGGAACTGAAGGACATTTCTATTGCATCTAATGTTCTTTACTGGAGTTGAATTACATTATGAGTGAGTCTCTGTGTGTGTCTTTTCCTTGGTGACTAATGAAACCCAACGTACAATTACTCCTCTCAGAGGGGACTCAGGAAAAAGCTTTCCCATTGGCTTTGTCTGTGAAAGAACTTCCAGAATTGGATATCACAGAGCGAGTGTGAGGTTAACATTTTCAAAATCAGGTCAGCAGAAAGTAAAATGCTAAATGCATATGAAAGGGAACATTGAAATGCCTTATACTTTATCATTGTAAAATGCTATGGAACTTGCCCATGTTTGTCCTCTTCTAAAGCTCACAAGGACCTCACTGCAAGATTTGGGATGGGAAATACCAAGGGGTATTAAAAAAAAGGCACAGCTACAAAAAACACATTGTATTTCTTTACTTGCTAACTTTAACTCCTGCATCTCTATAGGATCCCCATCTTAATCCAGTCACTGCAAACACTGGCTGCTCCTTCTCTCCCTGTAAAGAAAAGAAACGAGTGCACATTTACATTCTTTTCTGCAACCATAAAACAGTCACTCAGCTAATCTATGACCAATCCCAGAAGCAAAATTTTATAGCAAGGGTGTCCTACAATAACCAAAAACAATAAGGGCTGGACAAAGCTCAAGTGGTACATTCTGTCTACTCCAACAGAGAGGAAATCATAGCTGAAGGTTTCCAAGGTGCCAGCAGTTCACTTCGATTGCACACCCAGCGAGGACTATTTCAGTTTGTGGAGCCCGGGAGCCCAAAGAAAGGTGTGCTGCACAGCACCACTAAGTACCGGCTGGAAAGACAGCTATTTGCTTACAGAACAGATATACCAGAAAAAGGAGGCACTCGGAAAGGCGACAGGCATGGTCAAAGGTTTTCCAGTCTCAGATTTTCCATGATGGCAGGTTATTAATCCCAATATCTACACAAGATGTATTTTAAATCAATTCAGACAGCTATTATCATCCCATTCCTCCAGAAATACCAGCATTTGCAAGTTATGCATTCATCAAGCACTTTCAGCCTCCCCAAAACATTTTTAAATACTCAAATATTTCCTTTAGCTCAGAACATCCCACTTTATTGTATGCAACCCATTAGGAGGGCAAATGAAAGAATTTCCACTATAACGACTAATGTCATAAGCACAAAGTGATGACATCACTGACTGGAGGGGGAATATTCTTGTGTAAACATTATCTAACAGGATTCCCCAATACTATGGAGAATGGAATGGCCAGAGTGCATGAGAAATAAACAGAAAAGCCTTCAGAATACTGTTTTCACCTAAAAGCGTGAGTGGAGGGTGCCATTTTTAAACAATTTTTTTTTACCTTGATCTGCAGTACATCAAGTGGAACTGTCTCTCCCTTCAGAATGGCCAATGTAGCATCAGCAATGTGTCTGAAAAAAAGCCAGAAGGCCACAAAAAAGCAGTGTGGGCTTTTGAAGTATTATTTATTTGTATTACAGTAGCATCCAGAGACTGATCAAGATCAGGGCCCCACTATGTTGGGCACTATATAAATATATAGTAAGAGACAGTCACAGCCCCAAAGATCTTACAATCTAAACAGTGTGTCATTTTCTTATAGGATGGGAAGCAAAAGGAGTCAGCAGTAATCAATGACAAAAGCCAGTGTAACTTTTTCAGAGAGGTTCAGCATCCAATTACTCTTAAGGAACATGTACCTACTCTATTCCCTACCTCCTTAAGGATTCTAATTGCAAATTTCTTTTACTATTGGCAAGCAGAGAATGTGTCGGGGGTCCGTGCATAGGATTGAACTCAGTCAAAATACAGGTGCATATTACTGCTATTTTTGCAGTGTATCAGTGCACTTATCTGGACAAGGGAACACACTATTTATTTCCTTGCACAAGACAAGATTCATTCCTTGTTGTCTTAGATTTTGTGGGCTTTGAAGGTAAGACAGTGACTGTTGATAAAATATGGGAGAGATTGAAAAATATCATTGCTCTTAGCTGGTGTAATTTATAAAAATGATTCAGGGATTTAATGTACGTTATTATACTAAATTAATCTATTCTACGCTCCTTTAGCCTTATATTGTGCCCATCATTATTGCCAATCTTAACCCGGCCTTCCTGCTTCTGATGATGGTTGCTGTCCATCCCCAGGGTTGATATTAAACCATGACACATGGGCCTCAAAAGCCTTTCTCAACAAATTGTTTAAGATTCTGTACCACAGTGCCTGTTAAACATGTTTAAGGTACATTTCCTCCTTCAGTCACCGAATAAGACCTGAGTTCAAGATTGCGCACATTTCCCATGACAGCCGGATATATAAAACACTTCGGGTCAATCCAACATCCACTGAAGTCAATAGGAATCTCTCCATTGGCTTCAGTGGGCCTTGGATCAGTCCATTAAAGAAGGAAAAGGAACCTTTTTCTCCATTTCTTGGCTCTTTATGGCTTTTGAACTCAGAATTTAAGTCCAATAAGCAAAGGAGGAATCAATGTCCAAATATCTAAAATGTTACTATTTATCATTCTTATGTCTGCACTCAGGTTCTGTTACTAATATGGGCTGTTAAGCAGCTTATTGACAAACTCTTTTCAACTCCACCAATATATTGTGGTCCCCATCTATGCAAATTATTATCAACAGACAATGAGATCTCTCAATTCAAATGACTTCTTCAAAGCCCAAACACAAATTATTTTTATCCTACTGTTGATTAGAGCATTGTTCATCTTGTTGAGCTGCAAAGCACTCTGGGAATTTTAATGAAGGATCAGATGTTATGCCAGTTTGGCTTGCAGGCACTGTGTATACCAGCAATGCTTCCACAGAGCAGAATGCTAATGAGTTACAGTGACAAGAGTGAACAGAGCTCACAGTGAAGGGAATAAATCCATTAGTATGGGAGAAATTGGAAGGTAGAAAAACATGGGGAGAGGAAGAAAAGTTGGTTAATTAACATTTTTTAAAACAAACAGAAAAATAAGCTTATGTTTAACATAGCGAAATGCAGAAATATGATAACTGACTGACTGAATCAGACCCATGGTCTGTTTTGTCCACTATCCTGTCTCCTGGTGACCAGGAGAATCTTAAACCGATGCTTCAGAGGAAAGCAGAAGAAGCCCTGCAGTGGGCATATATGGGATATATTATCCTATATACTGGGGAAGTTTCTTCCTAGCACCTACTAGGTAAATATTGGCTTATACACTGAAGCAGGAGAACTTGTATCCTTTCCAAAACCGTTGGGTTGTTTAGTCTATTGTATCTCTGGCTAGTCTCATTATCCATATAAATGCCCAATCCTTGTTTGAATCCTGCCAGGCTCTTGACTTCAAGGGTATCTTGGGGTTGGGAGTTCCACAAGATAAACTGTGCATCCTAAGAAAAAATATTTCCTTCCATGAGTTTTAAATTTGCCTTAAATTTCATTGACTATCAGACCCTTAAGATTACCAATTACTGTGTAACCCAGAGAGGAAGGGAGGAGAGATAATAGAAGAAAGATCTGAAAAACCCAAACTATCAAGCAGCATTTTCCCCTCAAAAATAAAACCAAATCTCCCCCCTCACATGCAAAACTTACTGGACTTGGTTTAAACTTCCAGGGTAGAGAGTTTGGCTCAGGGTACTGGTCTTTCCAAGGGGAATGAATCCAATAGGAATCTTACTGAAGGTAGACTGGAAACATGAGGGAAGTAAATTCACATTTGCATCAGCTGAATTAAGCTTCCTGTGGGGACTATTGCCCCCTTGGCATTAAGCAGTCAGGCACTTCCCGAAACAAGGCAGTAAACACGTAATGACTCAGAACATGGCATCGGAATCTCTGAACCCACCAGTGCCAACTGGCTACAAAGGAGCTTTCTGTAATCATCAGGAGCATCATTACACACACGTTGGCAGATACACACTACCTAATGTATGGATTCTGGCAGCAATCTGCCATCTCTCTGCAACTCAAAGTGGCATCTGAAGCCCTGCTGCACTGAATCTCATTTATCTTTGCAGAAGCCCTCTTGGTAGAGAAACCTTGCACGACAAAGATTTCCTCAAAAGAAAAAGTATGAATTGATACAGCAGAGGCTTTGATTGTGGAAGTCATTGCCTGCGTTGTTTTCTGGCCCATGGTGCAGTAAAGGCCTTGTTGCTGGAGCAAGCTAGTGCATCACCACACCACAATAAACTGTGTTCCCTGAAGTGTGTAAGCAAAACAATGTAAACTACTGTATATCACAATGTTCTCTCTCTCTCTCTCGCTCTGCTGGGTACTGCAGCTTGTAGCACTGTGACACTGCAAATCCACATCAGCTAAAACTGTATCCCTTTGCCATCACTTTTACCTGCTATCCCCTCACTTGTAAGCCCTTACACCTCCTAGCACCCTCTTCTCACTCTACACAGTGTCATTTTATAGCTTGCAAGAGATTGGCTCTTTGCAGGCCTACTTGCTTCTACTTTGCCTTCCCACTTTACTAAAGAGGGCATCTCTTTAGCGCCTTTAATAGGCTCTTCCTATAATCAGAAGTGTTGTTAAGACACAATCCGTAAAGGGAAGACAGAGCACAAGCAGGTGGGCAGATCGGCAGGAAACCATTGCCTCAAGCATGTGGATTGTCAGTAGGGACAAAACTCTGTGAGGTAGGAGAATTCTGTGGCCCAAGAAATGCAGAATCAGAAGCTCTGACTATGCTACAATGAACTCCCTCACCCTGCAGAATAATGCAGCATGCAAAATATTTCGGGCTACTGTAAATTATCATAAACTGCATTGCACTGGACTATCTTTCAAAATGCTATCAAACGCTCAAAGTAAACAAATGGAGAAAACAGAATATTCATTCTTTTTTCTCCACTGTCTTTCAATGATAGGGAACTTAAGGGTCAACTTCAACAATAAGTAGTACAAAAAACTGCAGAGAAAAATGTTTTGTTGTCGTCATTCGTTTTTTAAGTTCACAGAGTCCCTTTTAAAAAATACCGGCTTATTTGCAAAGTTTCAATATAAAATGGTTGTCTTGTCACAGTCAGACAAAGTAATTGTGTAAGCAGTTGCCAAGAGGATCATCAGATCCTTGTCTGGACCATTTCATTGTCTTTTTTCAAGGGTTCTGCCAAGACGTTTTGGAAGCACTGCTCCCCTGCTTTGTTAATTAGCAGTGTCCCATCCCTGGTAAAACATATCATCACTTCCAGTACAAGTATTCTAGCATAAGCCCTTAAAATTTGCTTTCTGCGACCATTTATGTAAGTAGAAATTGACTGCTTGAATACTAACGTTAAGTGAGCATAAAAGGAGTAGGAGCACAGCCGCACTGATTTCAGTTTTAGGTCACAAATACAGAAAATCACTTGTATTTTTTTCGACAGCTCTATTGCCAAACAAAAAACCAGTCACAATTGGGCCACAGGCCTTTGAAAGTTTTGTCTGGCTTCTGCACATTCCTTGCTCTATAACTAGAAGCCCCCCAACAGTCTGGGCTGAGAGCCATTCCACTAATTGAAAACAGGAGAGAGAGAAAGGAAGTGGGCAAGACTGCAGGATACTACCATGGCTGACTCATGAAACAGCAAGCTAGCCTTGGATTATCTGCAGAAGTTTGCTTGGACCAAGGGGCTCAATTGAATGCCTGGGATGTTGCCCTCAGATATAAATTAAAATAAATAAATAAAAACCAAACACCCTCACCTCATCTGCTCTGCGGAGGAGTCCGGTTATGACCTGAAAGATAGTGGAAATATTTGGCTTTTGGATTCTTTTGTGCAGTTACAGTAGAAACCTATGAAATGCAGACATTTGCTGTTCAGAATAGATGCACTTTTATGAGGCCTCCAATGTTTTATGGAAGGAGCTGTAGTTTCTTACACAGAAAGGGGTAAATTTTCTGTACCCACCATAGAGAATGGCAGGGGTTTGAATGTACAATCACTGACTGAAGTCAACATATGCATTTAAGGATGTAACAGAACCAGATGCTTGTGCACGTGTTATGATGGCACTCAGTGTGCTCTTAACACATGAGGAAATACTAAAAAAATAATCAATTTTAAGGCCAGAAGGGACCATAATCTAAACCATATCTTCCAGAATAGGGTCACCAGACAGCAAATGTGAAAAATCGGGACGGGGGTGGGGGGTAATAGGAGCCTATATAAGAAAAAGACCAAAAATCGGGACTGTCCCTATAAAATCAGAACACCTGGTCACCCTATTCCAGAAAGGCATGGAGAATCCGCTACTTCCCTTGGTAATCTGTTCCAGGGGCTAATCACCCATATAATATGAAATTACTGCACACAAAGAGCACTCTATTTTGAATCCTTTGCAATTGTTTAAACATTCTTTGTCTGCATCCCTTGCTCAGGACAATGAACCCCACTTTTCAGTCATTATACCTTTCTGGTTTGGGTGTGGAATATCTGCAGACTAGTTTTAACCCAAAAGCGATGGGATGTGTGTGCATAGGAGGGTGTGTCTTTTCACAGCGTTTGAGTTATGCTACTATGAACATCAGTTGCTTGGGAAAGCATTTTCTGATTTCTTTATTGCCCAGTAACTCTCAAGTGGTTTCATTGTCAAAACTAATCCATGGCATGTTTTGGAATGAACATGTCTCAAATCAGAACTATAACATTCTGCAACTATGTTACAGAACCCTCCATCTTTCTATCCCCAATATGGTATTGTGACTTTTTATATACAAGCCAGGAGAAAGCTCCTACAGTACCTCCTGTACAGTTCCATCCCCTCCTGCAATAATGATCAGGTCCGTATTTTCCATCAATTCGAGCAGCTTTTTTGCTTGTCCTTCATAATCTGTCTGAGATACCAACAGAGACCAAGGGTCAGAAACTCAGCTTACCATGCCTATGGCCGCATGTCCACAGATAAGTCTGTGATGCATACGATTTGCTCTACTATTGGTCTCGTCAAAACACCAAGCACTTATTACATTACATGAACAGAAATCACTTCAATGATGAGTGAAACAAGTCCCCTGCTTAACAGCACTTCTTGTTGAAGCAGCTCACATGCCACAGTGAACCCCAGACAGATGTATTTGGAATACAGTTGTATTCAGCGGAAACTGCATGGAGAATTCAGATTGACTGCATGTAGTCTAAAAAGAACTTAACACAAACACCTGGATTTTCACTCTTGTTCTTGCAAAAGAAAATATCACAGGATCTTTTAATGGTCATCAGTGCTAAAAACTGTAGTTTTGTCTCCTCCAAAAGAGGCAGCCCACCCAGAAGAATAATGCCTCTAAACATGCTGGGGAAGTGGTTCAGTGTTGACCAAGAGGGTACAATGTCACCTACTGAACCACAAACTCCACTTCCTGCAACACCTCAGTTTTTGTAGTGGTACTGGCCCAGTCACATTCTGCTAAACTTGTGAAATCTAAAGCAGCACAGCTGCAGTTTGATAAGAGACTTGTAAAATAAATACAAAAAATAGAATTTCTTCTTGGGCTGACACTATATTTTTTTAGTAGAATAAACACCAATAAAGATAGGGGGTTTATCATGGAAATAACAACACAACCTCATCAATAAGGCTACAAGACAGAAAGATACATACATAAGAGTACACATATCTTCCAAAGAGCAGTTTTTATTGCCAGTGTGTAATGAATACTAAACAGCCAACATATCAGTCTCAAGGATTCTTCAGAAACAGCAGGAACCCTTCACATTTGCTTTTCTTTTTCTTTCCAGGGAAGGCTCTATGCAAATTCACGCACCTTTGTAGTTTAGCATCCCCCTCAGGAGAGGAGAACATTTCATTTTGGGGGAGCCATTAAGGTACGCAGGATTATTTTTAATTAATCTGCAGCTCTCAACTGGATCGCAAAAACTTTCTCACATCAATTTTACATGTTGAGGCAGAACTGGTAATTCCAAGGACAGTGTGGACTGTGTGTCTGTATTACCATCTGACACTCAAATATTTGGGAGAGTCTCCTCTGAAATATCAGTTATAGAGGAGTTGCCTCTCACACCCACACACACGTACACGTATTCTCAGTCAACCCTATTGAAAATTAAAAAGAATTCAAACGGTCTTTAAATTAACTGGGAGGTTTAAAAACTCAGCATCAGTCCAAGTTCTCAGCATAACACACAGGTTAATATAACAGTTAAGGTCTTACCTTAACTATGGTTATATCCAAGCCAGATAAATGTAAAATTGGGGCGGCATTCTTTTCAAAAAGATTTCTTGCTTTTCTGGAGAAAGTAAGGGGAAAATTATTTAATCACTGAGGAGAAGGGGAGGGAGGTGGTGAAAATTCAAAGCAAAAAAACCAAACAAAAAAAGAGTACATGTTCTGTGAAACAAGTCTTTCAGCCTGTCTGTCAAAAGTCAGTCGCAAGAGGTGGGTTTTGTTTTGGTCCAAATGCATGAATTTTCTAGACTGATTCTTAAGTATGTCAACGTTTTTATGCAGTCTTTATAAATGCAAAGGAGTTTTTTTAAACATGTTCCAAAAATAATTAGTAATAATCAAAACAAGTGCTTGAAAGAGTAATTTATTATTTAATACACAATTAATGTGTTATGGAGCACTGTGCCTTAAAGTCATGAAGGAAGCAAACTCTAGTTTTAGAGGGGAAATATTTTTAAAGTTACTTGTTCTATATATTATTTAGTAAGTTTAAAAACAAAAACTTTACCTGACCTTGTTTTGGTAAAGCTTGCATGCATTTTATGCCTGAAACTGCATAATAAAATAACTATGCCATTAATTATACATTACTAGCAAGGAGCAGAGCCCGGGAATAGAAAACTGAGACTTTAACTTATGGACACTGTACATTTTTCAAAGATGAGTGGTTTGTCACAATTCCACTCCAGCGCCATAGGACAAAACATGCGAGACAAAGTACTTCCAGGACAGGTAACTCACTTGTCCTTTAATATTATTCACTGAACCCCTCCCCAGATATGACAGGGAGTATAGCCAATCGGCAGGGATATACACATGCATCGCCAGCAAGCAGACCATTTTTACCAACACAATTTTCAAGACAACTGTTGGCATTCTCTAGAAACCCAACTCAGTGTCTTATTTAAGCATGTATACCATGTTCAGTGGCATGGTATGGGGCAGGACCCCTTCCCCAATGGCTGACTTCCATGCAACAGGGTCATTGGTTACCTCTGACCGTCACAAATGTGGAAGACACTATTATTGGTTATTATTGTTGCTGGGGAGGAAATCAAAGTCACTTGCAGGAAGGGAATACTGATGGCCCCAAAGCAGGAAACAAGAAAACCAGCAATGAAGGAAGCTTAAAATGATTTGGGATTCATTCTTTTAACATAAACAACATTTTGTTTAACATCTATATCTTGATCCAACATTTCTGGTGCAACTAGCGTAAGTAAGAGTTAGATAATACCAGGTTTGAGTGGAGTGGAGACACACTTGAGCCTAACAGGATGGCTGGCCTTCACAATGAAGGACAGTTTAGAAGTATAAAGAAGGGGTGCATGGGATGTGGGGAATGAAGTGTAAGGGGAACTTTACCGTTTGCAAGCTGCTGGGTTGAGAAAAACTGTTGCTTTCTTCACCTGCATGTTGGAAGGAATCAGCTGGTTGCCAAACACCTAAATAAGAAGAAAAAAAGGAGGAAACAGGGAGTTTCTCTTCTAAGTCACCTGTTACTAGAGTTTTAAATAACATCATCATCATACCCTCACCCCACACTACATACAAATGCCTTCACTGTCAGGCCTATCACATAGGTTCTCATATTAGCAGAGCCTACTATTAATTATTATTTTTATTAGTAATTCCTTGTTCCAGTGACACAGGAAATTTCAAAGGCTGAAGTCCTCCTGAGCAAAAAATCCTCTTTGTCTCTCAAGTCTCTGACTCCCACTACCATTCTTTATTTCAGACCTACATTGTCCTGCCACAGACAGAAATCTTGGGAGTTATTCTTGATCCTAAACTTCTTTTCCCTCCTACATATTCCTCTAATGTCTACCTACCACCACCTCCACAGCATGGCCAGAATTTGCCCTTCTTTTGACCCCATTCCAGCTGAAATCCTTACTGTAATCACTTACTAGGCTATTGGTATTCCGTCTTGTACATTCTCCTTAAACTCATATCTTCTAAGCTTTCATCTAAAGGGGGGAGGAACGCTGCAACCAGACTACTTGCTCTCACAGAGAACAGCACCTTCCCAGGCCTGTGTTTTCAGACTCCATCAGTGGATTCCTATCCCACCTCTGTCCCCAGGGGCGGCTCTAGGAATTTGGCCGCCCCAAGCAGGGCGGCATGCCACAGGGGGCGCGCTGCCGGTCCCGCGGCTCCGGGGGACCTCTTGCAGATGTGCCTGTGGAGGGTGCGCTGGGAGGGCGGCAGGCGGCTCTGGCGGACCTTCCGCAGTCATGCCTGTGGGAGGTCCACCGGAGCCGCGGGACCAGCGAACCCTCCGCAGTCATGCCTGCGGGAGGTCCGCTGCTCCCGCGGCTCCGGTGGACCTCCCGCAGGCATGACTGCAGAAGGTCCACCGGAGCCACCTGCCGCCCTGCCGGCAAAATGCCGCCCCAAGCGCGCGCTTGGCGCGCTGGGGTCTGGAGCCGGCCCTGTCTGTCCCCAGTTCTAAATCGCGCCTGTGGTTCTCAGAACTCTTCATGGACTTACTTCACTCAGCCTCTCATACCATCTGCTCACTCCATTCCTGGCCACCTTTCTGTCCTCTTCCCACAATTCTTCATTGTGGGGATGGGCAAGGGAAGATTGTGCTTTCGCTTGTGCTGCTGCCCCTCTGTAAAACTCCCTCCCTAGCTCACTGGAAGGCATCATCACTCCCATACCAAACCCTTACAGGCTTTATTATTACTTTTTATTATTTGTATTGAAATAGCATGTAGAAGTCCCAGTCGTGGACCAGGGCCCCATTGTGCTAGGTACTGTACAAAGAAAAAGATGGTCCTTGACTCATTTTACATGGGAACCTCTTCAAAGCATTTTGTGATGCCAAACAAGGTGGCCACTATATACAAAAAAAATCTCATATTTTAGTGATTAGCTGTTCAAAATAGTAATTAACTCCAATCATCACCTTTATTATGGGAACCCAAACTAAGAAAAAAATTATACAATTAAAAAATAAAATTCAATTATCCTTTTAAAGCAACTGGAAAAGCAGGGAAAGGAAAAGGGTGTATGAAAGTGGTTGTTGGGGGAGAAGAAAGGGAAGGGGGGGGGGAAATCAAACCATCAGCTTTTAAGTTTTATTTGAAAAACATCTGGGAAAAGCCACTGATTAAATTTTATTACAATTGTTTAAGGGAAATCAGCGAAAATGAGGGCCCTCATCAATAGTCCCTTGGTATGTTACAGCTGTTAAAAACAATTAATTATTCACTCTGGGGGAAATGTGATATATTTATTTGTTCTAAACAAACAACCCGTCACTCTTATGATTTATGACTAATGACAATAATTTCTTTATGTGATATACTTGAGGGTATTTCTGTAGAAAATTCCTGTTTTAAAGCGGGGAAATTAAAAATAATAAACAGAAGAGTTTTTAAAAAATGTTTAAGAGTCCAACATCATGAAAACAACACAGGAACATATTTTAAAATGATGTAATAATACAGTTTAAGACAACATTCGAGAAGGACAGTTTCTCTTTCATGTTACCTACCAATAGCCGAACTCTTTTACTGTGCACTTATATAGCACCTTTCATACAAATACGCTTCACAAATATTACTACGCCACTTTAAGGTGTATTATAATCCCTATTTTACAGAGAAAGCAGCTGAAGAGCAATGTGACAAAACAGAAAGTTCCTTAACGTCCTCAGAGGTCCAACAAGAGTAAGATTCAGAACAATGTCAGCCAATCAGATCACATTTGCAAACAAGCATATATATGCAGGTCAATGATAGCTAACATTCACAAGAAGGAGTTGTAAAAAGTTTTAAATGGTGTGGTGGGTTCCGTAAAGTAGAATTTTAGATGGTCATATGACATCACAAGGTGATGAAGGTTCAAATCACCATACCCTGATGGAGTTTTTGCTTGAAATGTAGATGTACTGGTCACTTTAGCACTGAGCTTGCTCCTTCCTGAAGTCTGTATGCACAGGACTTGCAATATGCTTAATAATTCAATGAAGAATTGATATTTTAAAAATTAGTATCTCTTGTATCATTCTTTCACTGCAGTGGGTCTTTTAGTCTGTCTTCCTTGGATTTTTATTATTTAAACGACATCAGAAGCATGCATGGCACTTCACAAACAATTAAACACTACTCTTTTCCTGAGGATCTTACAGTCTAGAAGTCTGATCCTATCAGCTCTTGCTGCTGCTTCAATGTATGTTTTTATGTCACACTCAGCATCACCATTTTGATGATAAATAACTTATGGAAATTAGAGATTGAGAAGAACTACTCATCCACCTAGTCTATCACCTTTCAAATGCAGGATAGTTCTCTGCAGGATAGTCTCCTGCGCTTTATCCAATGTAGTTTTTAAGTGTCTCAAGAGATGGTGTTTCCACCTGTTCATTTATGAGACTAATCCATAATCTAACATATCCCATCTTTATGACTTTCCCAATACACAGGTAAAATTTATCTTTCCTTAATTTCAAATCCATTACTTCTAGGGTAGTTCTATCTCCTTGTTCCATCCTAAGCAACTCTCCCGCTTTGCAATGACATCCTTCTGACACTATGCACATTTAGTTCTTTTAAGCTTTCTGTTGGAATTATCAATAATATTTGAAATGATAAATATTAATATGGGAAACCACCAAACACTAATTTAACCATAAATTCTTTTATTAAGTCCAAAGGCCAAATCTTATACTATTGCTCTAAACATACCTAAAAAGCCAAAATAATAGGCAATTTACTACATCCAAACAGTAACAAAACATTTATAAGTATTTGATCAAGACACTTACAAATGGGCTAAACCTAGGGGTGCTTAGACTCATAGTGGTCAGCTCTGACATGGTTAGGCAGGCATTAGCAATGAACCCTTTAAGAGTTTACTTTTTATATCCTTTAACAAACAAGTGATGTCACTGCCAGGTACCGACTTTAGCGAAAAACCAAACTGAAACAGTTTCACCCTTCTTTCCAGTCTTAACCCAGATAAGATTTACAACCTCCTTTCCTCTCCTCCTTCTTGCTGCCCAACAGTTTTCCCATTGTACCTGGATTCAGATAGGCTTTAACCCTGGTGTGTGAGGTGGGAACGGCCATGTTGGCTCATTTTAAGACAGATTCTCTTTTGTTTTATTTAAAACCATCTGCAGTCACTCCTACTGGTCAGAGGCCTTCTTTTTAGACACTTCCCCTTGTCTCATTAGTTATTCTTTGAACCAGACATCCTCCCTACTTTATTCCTTCTGGCCTTTTAACTCACTGTTTTCAAGCCATTCCTTCTACTTGCTAGTCAGGGCCTTTCTTTACAACACCCGTACACTTCCTTAATCAAACTTAAGTTAACTCTAATACTTTAATTTCATATTTATCAGACTCTTTCCTTATAAATCAAATCAATCCCTCAAACCCCTTATTCATCTTTACTCTTCTGTGAACTCCCTCCAATCTGGCAGCATCTTTCAGGTAGTGAGGTATTAACCGCTATTTATTGGAGGTGACATATAAGGCACTTATCACTTGTTATCTAAGCACTGAACAAGACCAGACAAAGCATAAGAGTCTAGAGCAACTGATGTTTTCTATCAGAATTAGTGGAGAATTTGAATGTATAAATGTGGGGAAATACATTGATTTTTTGTGAGCAGAGTTCATGGGGAAAGGTTGGCTATTGAAAAGGTTCTCTTATACTTTGATCAGGCTTGGGGTCCATAGACTCTCTTCTGGCGAGAAGCTGCACAGCCTGGTCACCCTGCTGAGAACACTCTTCCTCGCAGCACTTTGTCTAAATTGGGGTTTCTCTGTGGTCCTCACTATTGAGCAGTTACCTTGGGTGAAGGTGTCTGAGGAGAAAAATAATTTACACCCACACCTCTCGGCGGGCCAATACTACAGTGATGGGTGATGGTTCAGAGCCCTACGAGGGCTCTTGTCAGGGTTCTGGCATGGGGAGCATGATCAGAACAAGATTTGGTTGGCACGGGCAAGGAGGCAGTAAGACTCTTGAAATATCTACTGTGTCAACAGTGGAATGAGAATGGAGTGTGCAGTGGCGCAGTCCCTGGAAAACAGCACCCACCCAATGAAAGAATACTTGGTAAGAGCAGGCTTCCCTTGCAGGAACACTACAGTAAGAAGTCTGCCCTAGTTAACTGGCCTTACAGACCCCAGATGGCAGAAGTAGATGTGTAAAGAGAAAGTAGTGAGGCCAATGCTCCCAAAGGACAACCACGCAGACTTTCACTAGAATCCTATGTGAAATAAGTTGATGGTCTTCGTCCACTTCCTTGTGGACAAGTAGGAATATTACAAAATCAGCCACCACAACTGATACCCTTGATAGACACACACAGGATTGAATGGGCAAGGATACTTGACTACCCCATCAGCCCCAGAGATAATCTCTCTAGGATAAAATTAGCATGAAGAACCTAACATGGTTTCTACCGTACCTGTTCTATGGTATATATAAAATTTCAGTCTCCACTCCTGTCAATCCATTTCCTCTTCACCATCACTTTGCAGACAGATGGAATAATTAAATCTCCATAACTGAAGGACTATGCAAACTGAATAGTACCAAAAACTACCTTAATGATGCAATTGCATTGTTTATTATGGCACTGAATTACAGGTACAATTAAGTACACCAGCCTGTTGAAGGAAGGGGGCATCATTCATCCTGTGGCTTCGTAGCAAACCCCTCCCCCCCAAAAAAACAAAAAACGCTCAATCACGCAAAACAAACAACACAGCCAGCATCCCTGTCAGGTTTGTCACATAGATGAGACCTGCTGGGAGAATCTCAGGAGTCCTGCACAACTGAGATAAGATGGGGATTTTAATCTAATTTTATCACATTAAATGGTATTACCTGGGCTTCCTGGCATGCAGCTCTCCTTAGCAGGTTATCACTATCAGGAAAAAGAAAGGAGAGAATGGATGTTAAATAATATAAGTTTAAGGAGCTAAGGCAGAAATGGTTAGGTTTTTTTTTCAAAACATATGCATCTGCCCTCTTTCTACTGTTTTGACACCCAGTAAAATATCAGACTGAGACCTTTAAACACCATATGGAAAACATTCTACATAAGAATAATTTTGTTTCTATAAATATACACATATATAGCATGTACAGATATATATATATTTTTTCTAGCTATTACCCCCTTTTTCATTAATAAAGACCAGGGCATCAGGTATAATAATTTACAAAGCCCTAAATCTCTAGCTATTATGGTTGTGAATAAAACCTTCAGATTGTGAACTGAACTTAAACGAATGCAGCAACTGATATCTGCCTGAGTCTGCAGGCAGCCTGAAACAGTAACTCAGAGAGACGTAAATTACCCCATACACCTTAGTGTACGTAACAATACACATACACAGAGCTGTAACAATGAAGTCTTGTAGTGTATCAGTACTATTTCACTACTGATCATTTCAGCAGAAATTCTAGACTAAATGTACTTATTTGTCATTAGTAAATGTAATGGTGGATAATGGGCCAGGGTGTAGTGGGTCAATTAGCTAATAATAACATTTGCTTGGCTGGGGAAGAGGTTACTCACCTTGTGCAGTAACTGAGATTCTTCAAGATGGTTGTCTCTGTGGGTGCTCCACTTTAGGTGTCTTGGCACCCTGCACTTCTAGTTGGAGACTTGTGGTAGCAGGGCCCCGGTTAGCAACACATGCGCGGCAGCCATCTTGCACCGCTCCGAGCAGCTACCCTACGAGCACAGCCAACCGCCAACCAGTTCTTTCTCTACCCCAGAGGATCGAGCCAAAACTCCAAAGCAGAGGGGAGGAGGGTGGGTAGTGAAGCACCCACAGGGACAACCATCTTGAAGAAGCTCAGTTACTGCACAAGTTGAGTAACCTTCTCTTCTTCTTCAAGGAGTGTCCCTGTGGGTGCTCTACTTTAGGTTACTGAAGAGCAGTACCCCTCGGTGGAAAGGAGGGGCTTCAGAGTTAATGTATGTATGGTGGAGAGCACCAATTGACCAAAGTGGGTGTCTGCAGCTGACTGCTGTTCCATAATGTTTGGTGAAAGTATAGGGCGATGCCCAGGTAGCTTCTTTACAAATACCCATGATGGGTACATGTTTGAGAAAGGCTATGGATGTGGACATAGCTCTAGTGGAGTGTGCGCAAAGTCCAGGAGGAGCTTGCAAATTGTAATTTTGGTAACACGGTTTGATACAATTAAGAGATCTATTTAGAAAGTCTCTGTTTAGAAATGATCTGGCCTTTAGATCATTCTGTTGTGGATATGAATGGCCAGGACGATTTTCTGAATGTTTTTGTTCTCTCTATATAGAACGCCAGCGCTCTGCGGACATCTAGTGTGTGAAGGGACGCCTCCCTGTTGTTGGTGTGTAGCTTGGGGAAGAATACAGGTAAGTAAATGGGTTCATTGAGATGGAAGAGGGAGGCGACCTTAAGTATGAATTTAGGGTGTGGGCGTAGGGTGACTTTATTCTTGAGGAATGTGGTATAAGATGGGTGTGCCAGTAGGGCACCCAACTCTCCCACCCTTCATGCTGATGTGATAGCTACTAAAAAAGGCAACCTTCATGTCGGAATGAGCAGGTCGCTAGAGGTTAAAAGAGTTTCCGCATGAGGACATGGAGAACAAGGTTGAGGTCCCACATAGGGGTCAGGTCCCTTAATGTGGGGTAAGTGTTCTTTATATGAGAAAGTGCTTAGTCAGTGGATGGGTGAAGACCGTGAGTCTGTCCACCTTGTCGTGAAAGGTGGTGATGGCTGATAAGTGCACTCTCAGTGAGCTAGTCGAGATGCCCAATTTTTTTAGTGTCAATATGTACTCAAGGATAGTAGGTAACGGGGCCGATTGTGGAATGGTTTGCTTGTCTCGGCACCAAATGGAGAATCTTTGCCACTTGCGTGCATATGTTTTTCATGTGGAGGGATGTCAGCTGTTAAGTAGAATGTCTTGGACCTCCTTGGAGCAGCATATTTTGAATTCTGTCCTCCCTGGATTAGCCATGCCTTGAGACAAAGTGTTGGAATGTTGGGGTGACGGAGGCGTCCTGTATCCTGTGTCAGTAGGTGAGGCAGGAGGGGAAGGGTTCGTGATCTGACAGACAACTGGGTCAGGTATGGGAACCATGTTTGTCTGGGCCATGTTGGTGCAATCAAGATGACTCTGGATGTGTCTTGTCTGATTTTATGTAGAACACGACTCAACTGGAGAATCAGGGGGAAGGTGTACCAGAGCAGGGCCTCCCATTTGTTAAGGAAGGCGTCTCTGAGACAGTTGTGTCCCAGTCCCGCTTGGGAGCAGTATTGTGGGTATTTGGCAGTGTGGGTCATGGCGAAAATGTCAATTGAGGGGAATCCCTATTGTCGGAATATAGTTTGCAGAATTTGTGGGTCTAGTTCCCACTCGTGCATCCGTGAGACGTTCCTGCTGAGGTCATGTGCTGTGGCATTCTGGTTTCCAGATAGGTAGGATACCGTGATGCATATGTTATTGGAGATGCACCAATGCCAGAGGTGAACTGCTTCTATGCAGAGCAGGTATGATCGGGCCCCTCCTTGGCGATTTATATAAAACATAGTCACCAAATTGTCTGTGAGAATCTGGAAGTTTTGTTGCAGATCAGGGGGAGAAAGTGATGGCAGGCGTTTCGAACTGCTCGGAGCTTCAGTAGATTTATGTGGAGATTTGACTCCTCTAGGGACCATCGGCCCTGGATGATGATGTTGGCCAAGTGTGCCCTCTACTCCTACCAGAGAGGCGTCTATGGTGATAGTGACTAATGGGGTTTCCCTTTGGAAGGGAACGCCTGAGCAGATATTTGTTTGTTTTGTCCACCATGCAAGCAAGTCTTTCACTCTGCTGGGCGTTGTAAGCCGTCTGTTGATCGAGTGTCTGTGAGGAACATATACAGTGCATAGCCAGGTTTGTAGACATCTCACATGCAGCCTGGCATGTTTCATGACAAATATGGTAGCTGACATGTGTCCAAGAAGTTGTAGGCACGTTCTGGCGGACGTTTGTGGACTGTGTCTTACTGTCGTGATTAGGTTTGTTAAGGCAAGAAACCATTGTTGGGGTAGCCGTGCAGATGCTGTGACACAGTTGAGGTGTGCCCCTATAAAGTCCAGTTGTTGGGTTGGGGTCAGGGTGGATTTCTGTAGGTTGGTTTGTAACCCTGAGTTTGTAAATAGGGTTAGAGTGGCGTGAACTGCCTCATCATATGTTGGTGCTTTTAGCAGGTGGTTGTCTAGATAGGGGAATATGGCCACACAGACTTTGGAAAAAACCCTTGGAGCCACAGAGAGGCTGAAGGGAAGTACCTTGTATTGGTAATGTAGGCTGCCCAGAGTGAATTGTAGGAATCTACTGTGCACTGGCTGGACAGTGCCGTGAAAGTAAGTGTCTTGAAGGTTGAGGGCCAAGAGCCAATCTCCTTTCTCCAATGCCGGAATTACGGTTGCTAGGGTTACCATCTTGAAGCACTGTGTTCTCACGAACTTGTTCAGTTGGCATAAGTCCAGAATGAGCCTCCATCCACCTGTTTTCTTCGGAGTGAGAAAGTAAAGTGAGTAGAACCCCGACCTCTGTGCTGAACCAGTACTGGTTCCACAGCACTTAGTTGCATGAGATGGTGTATTTCCTGCTGTAACAGGTACTCGTGGTATGGGTCCCTGATGAGGGACAGGAAAGGGAGGTGGGTAAGAGGAATGGAAAGAAAGGGATGGAATAGCCCTTCTGTATAACTTCCAGAACCCACTTGTCTGTGGTGATGGTTCTCCAGACTGGGTAAAAGGGTGTAAGGCAGTCCCCAAATGGGCTGGAAATTAGCAGTGACTTTGGAATTGAAGAATGTGGGACTCTTGTGTCCTCGACCAACACTTCAAAATGTTTGCCTAGAAGTAGATGGCTCCTGCACCTGACAGCGTATCTTCTGGCGCTGCTTACGGCGTTGATCATAACGTTGTTGAGACTGAGTGTATGAGGCAGGACGGAATCATTGGATGTAGAATCTGCCTGGTTTCTTTTTGTTCGTAGGGATATAGATTCCAAGTGTCTTTAGTGTCGCACGGGAGTCCTTCAGGGTGCGTAAAGGAGACATCCGTGCTCTCTGCAAACAATTTTTGCCCCTCAAAAGGTAAATGCTCTACTGTCACCTGAACTTCCCTGGGGAAGCCGGAGAGATGGCGCCATGAATCCCTCTGCATGACAACGGACATGGCGATGGAGCAATCCGCCATGTCAGCAGAATCCAGAGAAGCCTGCAGGGCAGTTCTGGTGATGAGGAAACCACCTGCTATATCAGCTTTATATTGCTCTTTTTTGTCAGCTGGGATGTGCTCAATAAAAAATGACATCTAAGAAAAAATGTTGTGTGTGTACTTGAACAGTAATGCAGAATAGTTTGCTATGCAAAACTGGAGGGTCGCCAATGAATAGGCTTTCCTGCCAAAGAGGTCTAGGCATTTCCAATCTTTATCATGTGGGGGGGGGGGGGGGCGGCTGGTTTGATGTTGCTTCCCCCTTTGATTAAATGCCTCTACCACCAATGAGTTTGGAGTAGGGTGGGTAAACAAAAACTCAGCTCCTTTAGCCAGCACGTAGTACTTCTTGTCAGATCACTCACAAGAAGGTGGGGCCATGGCTGGAGTCTGCCATATGGTTTTTGCTTGGTCCAGGATGGCAGCATTAATGGGTAGTGCTATCTTGGCTGACGGAGAAGCTTGCGATATATGTGTCAGCTTATGTTGAGTCTCCGGTAACTCCGCCAGTGAGATGTCTAATGAACCAGCTACTCTTTTAAACAAATCCTGAAAGGGTAGCTGGGAGGGTGTGACCCTCCGGCCTGTCCATAGATTTTTCAGCTTCCTTCTCCAGCAGTTCTGGCGAAGCTGGAGCAGATTGCGGAGGCGATCACTGTGTCATGGACCTAGGTGGACTGGATGGCTGGGAGTTTTGGGCTCTGTATAATGCCCATGGATCCCAGTAGAAGTGGGAAGGCCATGGGAGAGGGCACCCACTGTGGGGGTTGCCAACCCACGCCCTATGGCCAAGCGGGCTCAGGTTTAGTTGAGGGGTGGTGAGGTGTGCCCATTAATGTCTCCATTTCCTCCTCTTCATCACAGGAGAGAGGAGGGGGCCAAGCCAGAGGTGTAGGGATAAAGCTTGGCCCTGACCTGGCCAGGGTGCCATCGGTGCCAAAGCGCGGAGTTCCAGGGGTGGAAGCAATGAGTAGGTCTGCATGGCTAACAAGCTGTTGCGGTATTGGGAGACTCAGTCCCGAGCGCAGGCAAGCTCAGGCTGGGAACCAGAGGAAGCGTTGTCGGTGCTGCAGACTTGTCATATTGTATTGGTGCAGCAGGTGGCGCCATAGTGCTGCTCTGTGCCTGAGGTGTCTGTTCCCTCAGTACTGACCTATGAGGCTTAGGCCTGGTCTACACTGGGGGATGGGGGGTGTCGAACTAAGGTACGCAAGTTCAGCTACGCGAATAGCTTAACTCGAACTACCTTAGTTCGAACTACTCACCCGTCCAGACGCCGCGGGATCGAAGTCCACGGCTCCCCCATCGACTCCGCCACCGCTGTTCGCGGTGGTGGAGTTCCGGAGTCGACAGGAGCGCGTTCGGAGTTCGAACTATCGCGTCTAGATTAGACGCGATAGTTCGAACTCCAAGAAGTCGAACTCTACGCATCGACCCGGCAGGTAAGTGTAGACCTACCCTTAGTTTTGCTGCTAGGAGAGAGAGACTGCACAGGGTCTTTCGCTCCTCGGGATGTCTCGGTACCAGACCTGGTGACTCGCGATCCGGAGCTCTGAGTGCCGTCGGTGTCCTGGACTCGGGGTCTGAGGGATCTCTCCATCATTAAATGTTTTAATTGGCAGTGCCTGGCCTTTCTTGTCCACGCTGTGATTTTCTTGCAGTGGGGACACTTTTGGGTAATGTGTCTCCCACCCAGGCAACGGACACACTGTGAGTGGCCGTCGGTCACTGGTATTGAGAGTCTGCAGGTCAGACAGAGCCTGAAACCTGGAGAACCAGGCATGTCTGAGAGGCTACCTGAATGAAGAATGGGAATAGTCCCAGTCTAATGCCTCTTCAGTGGCTGCCTGCCTCAGGCAGGGAGAAAAATGGGAAGTTTTTGTTTTTTTAAATGTGAAAACTAAAAAAAATAAAAAATGAATGGAGAGATATACAATGAGGAAAATTAACTGAGGAAAGGGCAGAGATTAAAGAAATATGAGAGTAGATAAGGGCACTGTTGTCATTCCGCCGAAATCAAGGGCGGTAGAGAAGGAACTGATTGGCAGTTGGCTGTGCTCGTGGGATAATCGCTCAGAGTGGCGCGAGATGGCTGCCACGCATGTGTGGCCAACTGGGGCACTGCTACCATAAGTCTCCAACTAGAAGTGCAGGGCGCCAAGACACCTAAAGTGGAGCACCCACAGGGACACGCCTCAAAGAAAAAAAAAAGAATTCAAACTCCGTCTCCTGAAGTAGTCACTTCTGCCCTTACACAAAAGAAGGTGAGACGACGCGTCGCCTTCCACAGTACCAAAAGCCCCAACTGCCTCCTAAATACCAAAACCACCTCCTAAACCTTTCTTCTGAGCACCAAAAGCATCCCTAGCATTCCCCTGAAAATTTTTGAAGAGTAGGTCACTATCAATACAAAAATCGCCAGCACAATGAAAACTTAAAATCTGTAGTGAGTGTATAATAAATTGAAAAATATCTGTAGTGAGTGTATAATAAATTGAAAAGAATATCAAAACAAATACTGACCGGACAGGACTGGGGGCAGCGAAGGAAAAAGCAACTGAAGGGCAGGGCAGCCCATTTCTGGAGTCCCTGAACTGTGTCAGCAACTCTTGTCAGGCCTGACATACTTACTATACATATCACACTGTTGTCATGATATATACCCGAAAAGGTGGCATGTAACATATTGTGGGACAACTAACAACTCACTGATCATTAATATTCTTGTGTGATGTATGTACAGGTGTGTACAAAGAGTTATGGACATGTGCTAGAATTATGTTCTTAAAATGTGTTTGGCAAGCAATGCGTAAGCCCAGTCTGCCCTAGACAAAGGGCTCTACTTGCTGGTCATCAGGAAGAGACAATGAAGGCACATTTACTTAGAAGGTAAGCAAAGCCATCAACCTAGGAAGCTGGGGAGATAACATCTTGGGGGAGTCTGAACCTGCAATGATAAGTAACTGAATCAACTGATGCAATACAATATTACTGTATTATAAAAGTGTGTCAAGTAAGATCTTTTATGGCTCATGACATACTGGTGATTAATATAATTGTGAAATGTACGTATTAACACCATATGAAGAAATATGGATACTTAATGATATTATGCTTTAATATCTGTGACCAAACACAGGGAGAAACAGGTTTTCTCACAGACAGGAGGAAAGGCAGCCATTTACCTGTCTCCAATTAAATTAAGCAGTGTGACCAAAAACAATGGAAGCCCAATTTACATATGAATCAGCAGGGGAATGGGTTGTCTGGAAGCAGGGAAGAATAGCATGAGTTGATCATGAGTCTGGGGATAAACCAGTGAGTTTGGGAAGATACAAGGAGAGAGAAGACACCATCTTGGCATTTCATCAACGGACAGACACGAGGGACTACAGTTCTTGCAAGTTAAGAAAGATGGGTCCTTCAACCAAGAAGTCTCTGGAAACTGAACATAGGTGAGAAACCTGCTTAGGCAAAGATCTTTCATCTACAAGAGAAAATAGCACCTTTGTACTTTTAAGGAAGGTCCTGACTGAGAGAAAGTCAGCCATGGCTGGAAAGAAAAAGATCCGTAAGAAATCTACCTTGAACCAAGGCTGTAGCTCGTTGAGATAAGTCTTAGCCACTGGAAAGTGTATTTTACTTTTATTTTCTTGTAACCATTTTTTGTCTTTATCCCTTGAACTTGAATTCACTTAGAACCACTCTCTTCTTGTTAATAAATTTGTTTAACTTTTAATCGGAACCTCAGCTAAAGCAACAAACCACTGTGTTTGTGTCTCTTCGAAGAAGCAATGGACCTTATCTCTCCTCTGAATGCTCCAGGAGAGTGCTGGACATTCAGGGTAGACAGTTCTGGGGAAATTCAGGACTGGGCTGTGTTGGGGTCACTCAGCAAGTCATAATCAAGGCTGCTGGCAACCAGGCTGGGGCTGTTGTGTTGTAAGCAGGCTTCTGGTATCAGAGTGCTGAACCAGGCCTGCACACCACAGAGACAATCAGACAACAGCATGCTTGTCTGCTGGCTGGAAGCGTCCAAGCCAGGGAGCTACAGCAGCAGAGCTTTTTAAGGCACCCAGGGTTATAGGACAAATGGTGATGGTGACACAACTGGTCTAGGTTGCATTCCAGAACATGATACCTTGTAAAAGGCATTTGCATTAAAACAGGATCATCGATTCATACAATTTCACAATCTTAGGCTGTTTATCCCTCACTCGGAATCAGATAGTCTGCTCTTTGTTACATCACCATCGGTTACTGTAGCAGTCAATCATGATGCCACAAAAGCAGAGGAATGGTGATTTCAGGTGAGAAATAAATTAGGGGAACAAATGAATTGACTTAGCAACACAAAAGCCATGGAAATAGCCTTAGTAATAACAAAAAGACAAAAGAAAGACAAAAACAAGAGAGAAAGCATATAAATAATATATCCTCCAAATAGTGCCTAATTGGAATATTTATCAAAGTTTTCCTCAGAGGCAGTAGCATTCCTTTAACCTAATGTTTACTCTTTAAAACTAAAGTAATAAATCATTTGTATTAAAAAAACAGGAACATTACTTCCAGAAGTGACAGATTTGTGACTAATTGCAGTAATTTTACTACGGAATAATAGTTAAAGCAATTCCAGCTCTGAAATGGATTGCATGTCAAATATATCCCTGCATTTGCTATACTGAGTGCCAGGGTAACAGAACCCTCACGGCTAATTCCAAACAGTAAACCATGAAGTTATTAATAAAGCCCAGTAAGTCCATACTGCACCACTGACTAGGTACTTCAGCCCCACCTTCAACCTTCTGGTCTCAGCTCAGTAAGCAAATTATGGCTTGGACTAGGCCATCCCTAATACCAATTCTCCCACGTCCTACAGCAGTTATCAGATGATATGCTCTTGTTGTTCATACCCAGTGCTGACCTCCTAGAGTGAGGCAGCAGTCCATTATTGATGGAGAACCTCTACTTTAAAATTCATTGTCTCTTGTGATCCACCAAAGCCTGAGTTTGATTAATTTGAGGATATAGAGCAGGAGTCTGCAACCTTTCAGAAGCAGTATGCCAAGTCTTCATTTATTCACTCTAATCTAAGGTTTCGCGTGCCAGTAATACAATTTAACATTTTTAGAAGGTCTCTTTCTAGAAGTCTATAATATATAACTAAACTATTGTTGTATGTAAAGTAAATAAGGTTTTTAAAACGTTTAAGAAACTTCATTTAAAATTAAAT
Organism: Mauremys mutica; assembly: GCF_020497125.1. Taxonomy (NCBI): domain Eukaryota; kingdom Metazoa; phylum Chordata; order Testudines; family Geoemydidae; genus Mauremys; species Mauremys mutica. The sequence continues at coordinate 105,313,966 of NC_059072.1, read as the reverse complement.
TAAAATGCAGAAGTCCCCCGGACCGGTGCCCAGGACCCAGGAAGTGTGAGTGCCACTGAAAATCAGCTTGCGTGCCGCCTTTGGCACCCATGCCATAGGTTACCTACCCCTGATATAGAGCAAGATGAATCTATCCAAACCAATTTCCAGCCCAGGAGAAGATAGGGAGTTCTTTGTCAACAGATGAGTATGGTCTAGTTTTTAAGGCCATATTATTTGGACATTCATGTGCAACAATCAGGGTCCAGACACCCTACGGGGGGGGGAAAGAAGGCCTGAACCCCCAAAATAAGCAATTGAATCAACTGATTGTATACAATATTATACTATAAAAGTATATTGAGTAAGGTCTTTTATGAAAGCCAGGGATTAATATTATTGTGTGATGTATGTATGGTTAGCATGTAAAGAGTTACGTGTGCAGAAAATATGTTCTTAAAATGTGTTTGGGAGGCAGAGCATAAAACGCAGCCTGCCCTAGACAAAAGAACATACATTTATCTGTCTGACCGGCTTGGTTACACACAGAGGACAATGGAAGTACATTTACATACAAGGTAAACAAAGCCATTGAGCTAAAGGAGCTGGGGAGAAGACCATTTAACAATCACATCTGCAGTGCAGAATCTGCACAAAAGGAAGCTTTCATGGCTCTTCAAGCAGAGACAAGAGACTTGTATAACATAAGGGGGACAAAAACACTTTAGTTATCCATCACTGAGGGGACTCAGGGTTCAGTGCCATCTGAGCCTGTGAAGGTGGGGAGTAATATCTTTGTCTCTCTAGACAAAGATAACAACTTGCTGAAATTGACTTTTAGTCACTAGAAAGCACGTTTAGTTTTATATGTAACTATATCTGTTTTTATAGTATTACCATCACTTAAACTTCTGTTCATTGTTAATTAACTTATTCTTGTTTTATTACAAAACCATCTCTGTGCTGTGTATAATAGCAAAGTGTGACTCTTCAGCTAAACTAACAGGCTGGTACGTGTTCTGTCTCTTTGGAGGCAGCAAACTTAATAACTTCTGTGCGTGTCCAGTGAGAGGGACCAGACACTGCAGGGAGAAGTCTCTGGGGAACTCTGGAGTTCACAGATTGTTACCTGCAAGGCAAGATTTGGATTGACAGTGTCCTGAATAGTCTGTTGGCAAGGCAGACAAGCTGGCGTATCAGGAAGCTGACACATAGCTTAGCAACAGCAAAGCTCTTACCTGCTGAGGCTGAGAGAGGTAATACAGTGGCTTACAATTCTGGGAACCCCAAGCAGGGCGTCCCATCATGCTCTCTTTAATATTTGTATTCAAGGCCAGATATGGTGAATGTGGGCAAGTAACACAAATAATCCCATGGACCAACTTACACAAACTGCAAGTTTAAACCAGGACATTCCATAAAGTCTGCAGCTTCTGCAGTTCTAATACCAACTTCCAGATGCAGGTTGTCTACAGTGAGCTGTCAAGGCACTGTTATGCTAAACAGCCTCATCAGAGCATGCGCATGACACTTCCAAACACAGGAACTCCTGCCACTGTGGTTTTTCATTCATTTCCTTCTTTGTTAATTTTTAGATTCAGTATATGTTTAAGTCATAATTGTTTTCACTGCATGGTTGGTGCTACCCCTTCTTTTCTAGGGTCAAAGTGGGCAAGGTTATGAGCCTGTACTTTTTCCAAGGTAGCTGCTATCTTGTGCTCTAATTTTAAGTTCTTTACAAATTTAGTCTATCCCTATGGTTCCTTGGTAAATTGTTTTTACCCTCCCTGTTAAAAAGGAAAACAAAAGCTGGGAGAAGTACCAGTACTTTTCCTCCATAATTCATCTGCCCTTATTCATTCCATACGGTAGAACCAAAGCTCCGAAAAATAGGTTTTTGAGGGCTTCTACAGATAAAGTTTGTCATAGTTTGAACCATACTGCTCAAAAAACAGCAGACAAGCTGGTAACATTTCAGCCTTCTGTCCATAAAACATGATTCAGGCTCTGTGCATACTGGGTTATCAGACCACGGATGTTTGAAATGCAAGCTAGTAAAGAATGATTAGTTAAATATGGGACATTTTGTACTGCTTTCTGTATTTTATTTACCAGCACCAGATAGTAAAATAATGAAACAATTATTGTAACACTCTGATAAGGAGGAGAAAGAGGCAGAGAGAAGTTACATATTTACCAGCTGACTGATCTATCATATTGCCTGAAAGAGTGCACAGACATTTCCTGTAACTATGCTGATATCCACAGGTAAACCATGAAGCAATTTCTACCCTGGTCTTTCCCTCGAGGCTTACAGACACAGCTTATGCCTTACAGCAAAACAAATTTAAAGTACAGCATCTGCTGGTTTATCCGGTGCCGCTTTCCTGATGTCGAAATTAACCATTACATTGCTTACAACGGGGCTAGCCAGGTTACCCCGCGAAAGTGAAGGGAGAAGAAAAAAAAGCGGAAGAGGTGTCTCATCGACCAACTCCATTGACAGAGCCCAGAGTGAAGCTCTTTGAAGAGTCACATCCAATTCTCCAGTAAGAAAGGTCACAGTGGTGCAGAGCCTTGGAAGGGTGGACAGGGCAGGAGGAGATTTTATGTGAAGAACCCACATGGGAAAATACTATTTGTTGCTTCTGTAAATTAGTTTTGGTCTTTTGTTACAAAGTGTTGAACATAAAGATAGTGGCCCTGATTCTAGAACTTGCCATCTGGAAACACCCCCAGTGACACAGACCCAGCAGAACAGCAGTATGGCATCCTCCCCTTCCCCTGCTCCAGCACAGGGCATGCCACAGGAAGAAAGGACACATGGCCAGAGTCTATTGCACTCTAGCTATTCTGGGCTGCCATGCCAGACCACTGAGAGCTGTTGCAGCACACTGTACATTAGAATATCCCTTGCGGTTCCGCTAACTCATACCTCCAGAATCCTGAATATACAAAGGTGCTCTCTACCCCCAGTTTCGATACTGAGTTTCTGCAGCTAGGACTGAGAATCAAGGCCAATGTTTTACTCAAAAATCACCCAAGGGGAGTATTACATCTTCCTTTTTCTTTTGCATAGCACCGAGCACAGGTTCAGTACTTAACAACTAAAACTACCACAACAGCAGCTCCTAAAAGATGTTGGTTATATCAAAGAGGCCTTTGGTTTTTCCTGATATAACTGCAGCATCCGTGCCACTTGGCACGACCAGAATATCAGTGTTTCTATTACAAGCTTGGCTTTGGGAGGATGTGAAAAATCAGATGCCCAGTCTGAATCAGCTTCTCCAGACTTTGCATTTATGCTCAATGTTTTTAATGAAGTTAATATCAAAAAGCTGCAGCAGCTGCTCAGGATGGAACCTTCAAAAAAGTGACAAACCGAGTTATCATCTGGCAGGGACATAAAGTGCAGCAATCAAATTAACGCTACCAATGACACTTAGCTTACTGGCAATGAGAGCCAAAGCCCTGTGAACCTTGCCAATATTTTCTATGGTGAAAGTCAACTCCTTGTTTGTTACATATGGAAGGTGAAAATGCATCATTTATTTAAAACAGATATTTATACATGGTGCCCACCACTTTGATACAATAAATATAAAAGCCCACTCTGTCAATTATGATGCAAGAGCAAATCAAAAGCATCACTGTAACAGGCTGGCAGCATTTGCCTGAAACCCCCACTTTGTTAAGCAGGTGTCGATCGTGCTAGGAAAGAGTTTAGCAAACTTTATTTGGCAGAACTCACGTAAGCAGATGACTCATTATGTCACCAGGATATACGGGAGGTGGGGGGAGAGGTCCTGGGGTGTAAGCCAATAAGTATTTTGAGAAGCAGCCAAAACTGGGTAGAAAGTTTGAGCTGACTTTTATGTTATAATTGTTATTTTCTTTGTGAGTAATGGGGCAGAGTTTGGACTTCACATATTGCGTGGAGTATGTCTGTAGAGCAGGTTGGACAGGGCACCCACTCACATTCAAGGAGATGATTTGTGCACTGTGCCCACAAGGCTGTTCAATTCAGACCCTGTTGCCAGTCTTGGAGAGTTCCAATCCAGAAACGAGTACCAATACCAACTCATTACATCTAACCGCTGAGACGGAATGTAAGGAAAAAGCAATCTGTCACCGGGGGTTTCCAAACTTTTAGGACTTTAGAGATCATAACCACTTAGGCCAGCCAAGTCACAGAGTCTCTTTGATCCTCTGAAACGACTCTATTGTAGTTCCAGTCAATTACCATGCAGTGACATAACCAGATGAGGTTATCTATCCTGTCCTCTCCCCATTTCCAAAGATAATTCAACTCTATCACTTTCATTTTGTAACCAAAGTAAACCTCTATTTGACTTTCAACAAAAGTGCAGAATTGTTACATAGCTGTATGCACAAAAAGCACCCTTACCGTAAGCTTTTGCCTTGCATCTTGAGCACACACTTAAATATGATACATCAGACAGTATATACACAGGACAAAAGGAAACCCAGGTGTAAACTGGCATAATTCCAGGGAAGGACAATGGAAGCATACTCACATGCAGCAGGACTGGATTCTACCTTTCCTTTTCCTGAGCCGCTGGAGCATCCTCTATCCTGAATGCAAGAACTTGGATTTTTTTAAGCATTTGTATTTTATGAGAAATTAGAGTTTTGTAATAATAGCACTAGGGCTATAATTGGGCACAGCCCAGTCAGGTATGGTACAAATTATCCCCCTTCCCATTCAACTCTCACATCTTTCTTGCATATTTTACTTTTCACCTGCTATATCTCAGCTATTCCAGTTCAGTGCCTCTCTCAAAGCGATACCATCCACCACACTAGAATATGGGACCTCCCATGCCAAACTCATTTTCACTTGTGACCTAAATCAATCAGGATGTGAACTAATGTGTCTGAAGGTGAAAGGTTACTGCAATGACCCACTGTCGCTCCTCGGGGCAAATGCTGCATTTAAAAATTGTGTCTGCCACAGCAAGGCTGAGATACCAGCTCTCTGACCTTTAGAATGAGCTACCACAATCCTCTGCCATCTGATTAGCATGGTGGCGAGTTACCATGCTCTCCCCTCTCTTTCCTGTTACCAGCTGTAGGACAGAAGGGGCATTTTCTTCATACCCAAAGGTAGATTTTGGGGCCCATCCCCTATAGGACACTAACCAATTTTCCCACAGGAAAGGAGTGCAACTATGGAGAAATTATGAAGACCAAGTGCAAAATTCTTGCCTTAAATATGTATGTGGAGCTCTCAGTAAAGTCAGTGAGAGCCACGTGCGTATCTGAGGGGAGGATTTGGCCAAAAGCAGGTACTCCAGAGTTCTTCTGTCCCTAAGCAAATCTAGGATGGCTTTGGCTGGTTTGCCATTCTGGAGAGGTTGTTACTTTAAATAGCTCCAATTAATGCTACAATCACAGCATCTGAACCCAAAAAGGGATGAACCTTGAAATGGCAAAAACTAAATGAGTTTCTTCCTGCAAAGTCTTGAGAAGAGGATGGAAAAGCCAAAGGGAGCCAAAACCCTTCCTTCAGCTGCACATATGAACGAGCAAAGCCTCAGTCAGCTAATTCCAGAATGTCGGAGGCTAATATGAATTGATGTGAACTAAAGCAAGCCCTTTCGTCAGACACTCCAGCAGTGCCAGAAACAGAAGCACAAGATTTCACTAAACCTTTAATCTGTTCTAAAAGGATAGATACAAGTCTAGTCAAGTACGCCTCATGCATAGTAATTTAGCCTCAGATGTCGACAACGGCAAACCTCACAGGCAACATAATCTATGCTCAGTTTATTAAGTGCTTCAAGTGTTGCCTCGCACACCAGGTATGTGGGGCTATATGCACCTGTAGTGCTCCCTGGTGTAACCAGTACGTCACCAAGTGCATGAAAAAATGCTGCCACATTCTGACAGCCCAGAGGCTGCAGCACATTCCATCAATGGAAAAGTAATTATAGACAAGGATTCTGACCTGTCCCTGCTTCCCACAAGACACATCCTCCTCCCTAGGGATAGCAGCCCCTAGAGGTTTATGGGGAAATCCTGGAAATTAGACCATTCCCATATGATGTCCATCTGGGAGAGGTTAGCTAGTTTCCTAAGGATTAACACTCCCTTCTATTGTATTTATACAGTGCTATAGATGGACCTGGAGCTCTCTATTTTTAATGACATACTTCAAATCAGAACACACTAAAGATAAAACAAGCAAATTCTAAGCCAGAATGGATTACAACAAGAAAACCAGAAACAATACCTAATACGTACTAAAACAACAGACAAGTTTTAAGCAAAGGAGTATTTTAAAGGCTACTGTCCCATCAGGCTCCAGATACTCCTAGCAATATCCATCTTTCCTTTCCACATAAATCTGGCATTCTGACAAGGGATGGGGAAAAAAAATTAAACTAAGTATGCACATAAATAATTCACACCTGCCTTTTGGCTTCTGTCTCCTGCCCCAGCAATAGCTCTCCACAGAGATCAAGAAAGATCTATATGTTAAGCCTTGTTTTCAAGCACAAGAAATATTATTTTGAGATAAATAACAACACTTTACAATTATGTTTCATCTTCCACCCAAGGAACTCAAAGCACTTTGCAAATGAATTAATAATCTTCACAAAAACCACATCAGGTAGGAAAGTGTTATCTCCACTTTGTAGACAGGAAAACTGAAACACAGGGAGGTTAAAGGGGCATCGACCTGAAAAATCACACTTCCATGTGAAAATGATGTGCTTACTTTTGTTACAAGTAATCCGCAACATTACTGAAACTGAAAGAGATTAGATGTTTTTTTTTAAAAAAAACCTCTATTTTTTCCTGTTTATTTATGTTGTGCTTTTGACAGCACTTTGTTTATAGTCAGTTTCACTGTTTCCTTGATGATGCAGGCCCCTTCCCCAGGTCCTGTGGAAGTGTGTTTTCCAGGAAAAGCATTGTGGAGCCAAAGTTGACAGAAACAAGCAGGTGCACTCACAGAGAGAAAGAAGAATGGGGAAGAGAGGGTTGTGCCTGAAAGCATTTGGTGTGGCTCTTTGGCCTGTCCAAGAGACCCTTCTAAACACAGAGGAGCAAGGGGGGGGGGGGGGAAACATGTTTAAAACAGGATTTAAAAAAAACAAATGACAACATTCTATTTAAATCGTTCTTTATAGTACAGAGACATCTCCACCCCCAACCCACTGTGGCAGCAACCAGGAGGGTCCGTGATAGGAGGGGGGGACCAGTAAGAAAGGTGGTCTAGGTGAACAGGGCCTACAGACAGGACCCTACTGGGACTCCCCACCACTGGTGGAAGGACCACTTGGCTTCTCAGCTGGACGCTGCTCCTGGATAACAGCTCATGCCCATTATTTGGCCAATGTACATGGCAGAGGGGCATTGCTGTACATTGGCCAAACCAGACAGTCCCTACATAAAAGAATAAATGGACACAAATCGGACATCAGGAATGGTAACATACAAAAGCCAGCAGGAGAACACTTCAATCTCCCGGGACATTCTATAACGGATTTAAAAGCAGCCATCCTTGAACAAAAAAACCTTCAGAAACAGACTTCAAAGAGAAACAGCAGAACTAAAATTCATTTGCAAATTTAACACCATTAATTTGGGCTTGAATAGGGACTGGTAGTGGCTGGCTCATTACAAAAACAGCTTTGCCTCTCCTGGAATTGACGACACCTTATCAATTATTGGGAGTGGACTACATCTACCCTGATCGAATTGGCCCTGTCAACACTGGTTCTCCACTTGTGAGGTAACTCCCTTCTCTTCATGTGTCAGCATATAATGCCTGCATCTGTAATTTTCACTCCATGCATCTGAAGAAGTGAGGTTTTTTACCCATGAAAGCTTATGCCCAAATAAATCTGTTAGTCTTTAAGGTGCCACCGGACTCCTTGTTGATTTTGTGGATACAGACTAACACAGCTACCCCCTGATAGTTTTTGAATGCTCTGAAAGCAATACTGTGAATTGAAGCCAAGAAAGAAATGAAAGTATTTAAAGGGGGGGCAAGGAGGAGGGTGAAAGAGATAGCAAGTCAAAATTTTAAAACATATGTAGAAAGGTGAATGACAATTTATTGTAATCAAACACAGCACACAATAAATAGTGCACAACTGTTTTATTCCTTTTAATTTCAGGAGGGTGTGCCAACATGTGTATTTTTCACATGGGCTAGGATGTGTTGAGATTAGGTATATTTTTCAAGTCCTAACCGTACTGTCTTTTACCACCAAAACATTATATATATATATTTTTATAGACAGACAGACAGGAGAGAAAGAGAGAGAGAGATTCTAAGAATCTCGGATACTTTTTAAAGAGATGTAAGTGGAGAAAAGTATATGAAACTCTCAGACCTACCAACCTTTACAGTGCCTTTTTAAAGTTAAATAGAATTATATAGATTAGAGATATAAAGAGCCTATTAAGCATTTTCTAGTCCATTCTCTCCTGCCTGTGTGGCATTGTTCCCCACAGCATATTCTCTTGTGCTTTGTCCAACATAATCGCTTCTCTGTAGGACATACTACAGAACTTGAAATAATTGCTCAATTAAATTTCATTATTTAAAATGAATTCCAAAACAACTGAAATTTAATTTACACTAGTTATTAAGTTACAGGTAATTACATGGGACCATCTGCACAAAAATTAGTTCCAATTTAAAGCGCGAAATATACCATATGCAAAATGTTCACATTTTACAGTAAGTAGAAAAGAGTACTCCAGAATATACCATGTGGGCCAAAGGCAGTACAGTGATTTTCCCTCTCTGTGCCTCTGTTTCCCCTCCCACCATACGTCTGTCTTGTCTATTTTAGACAGTAAGCTCTTCAGGGCAGGGATGTGTCTTGCTACACACAGATAGCGAGCCTAGCACAGGGGGGCTATGATCTTGCATGGGCCTTTAGGTGCTACTGTAATACAAATAATAATGGAATAAAGCTCGCATAAATGGACTGATGTGTCTTGGGGTGGGGGAGAAACATGATGCAAAATGGAATTCTCTGTGCCAACTACTCTCATGACAAGACAAGGGGACCAGTACTGAATATAGCCCATAACTCTTTCTGAAGGCCAGTGGATCATGCAATATGTTGACCCACTGGGCCCATATCCCTGTGCTGTCCACAATCCTCCCGGAATATTGCTGCAGAGGACTGCTCCACTGTGCTGTAAGAGGAGGGAGTGTGGAGTCACCCACCCCTGCCCCCCCATGCAGCAGAAAGTGCTTGAATATGGTTCTATTTGGGCACCCAGGAGAGTGGGCAAAACTTTCTCATAGGAAAGTAAGGTCAGCTTCTCTGCTGCTTCTTGGGAGAGAAAGGGGAGAACAGCCTCAAAGACTCACAGGCACCTCATAGAAAAATCGTGAAAGGCAACCTATTAAGAAGAGACATTTCTACTTATAATTTAGTGTAGCTGACATTTCTCTTTCATTGGTCTTTTGGTTATTGGAGGCATGTACATGAAATCAGAACCTCCGTTCATCTGCTGTCACTGCTTATTCGGCACTTGAAGTTGTCATGCTCCATGGCATCAATCAGTGCCACAGTAACCAATTACACTATCACAAAGAAAAGTCTATGGGCCAAACTTTCTGCTGGTGTAACTCCCCTGAAGACAACTAAGTCCCAAGAGTTAGGCATGAAGGAAGCAGCCAAAGCAGACTGACACTTCAAAACAAAGATTCTGATTTAATGCTGCTATCCCTAGGAAGAAAAAAAGAACCGGGAACAAGAAATAAGAAAAATATAATACACGGCATAAGCAGATTTGTTTTCCACTGAGGCCTTGGCAGCATTTTAACATTAGGGGAAAAAGAAACAGTTAAGCCCTTGTCACACTGATTTAAAAGACACAGGGAGATGATGGAGCGAATTGCAATCCCCAAAGCAATAGCACTTCAGAATCATTTGGCTATATTTGCATTATAGTAAAATCATGCTAACAGTAATCTTAAAAATTGGGATTGAAATTTAAGTCTGTTTAAATCTTTTCATAAACCAGTCCAGGATTTAGACCCCTATGGGGAACATTTATTACAGAGATAACGGAAACAGGCAACAGTGGATACTATACTGTATATGCTGTTGCTCTAGTTGGTGAGGGAGGAGCGGGTGATCTTATTCCAAAAGGCAAACGATATTTTGGCTATGGCAGATGCTGACATATCTAGAATGCGATCACATGAACTAAAGTTGTGCTGATGCTGAAATCACATGTGTGCTTATTGATGAGCACTTGAAAATAGTACTTTAACATGCAAGTGAAGGTAACAATTGCACTAGTTCAGGGATCAGCAACCTTTGGCACGCAGCCCGCCAGGGTAAGCACCCTGGTGGACCTGGATGGTTTGTTTACCTGCAGCGTCCACAGGTTCGGCCGATCGCGGCTCCCACTGGCCGCGGTTCGCCGCTCCAGGCCAATGGGGGCAGCAGGAAGCGGTGCGGGCCAAAGGATGTGCTGGCCGCTGCTTCCCGCCACCCCCATTGGCCTGGAGCGGCGAACCACAGCCAGTGGGAGCCGTGATCGGCCGAACCTGCAGAATATAGGGCTATATTACAGTAGGGCTATATTACAGACCACCTGACCAGGATGGTGTTAGTGACTCTGAAATGCTCAGGGAGATTAGAGAGACTATTAAAATAAAAAACTCAATAATAATAATGGAGGATTTCAACTATCCCCATATTGACTGGGTACATATCATCTCAGGAAGGGATGCTGAGATAAAGTTTCTTGAGACCTTAAATGACTGCTTCTTGGAGAAGCTAGTCCTGGAACCCACAAGAGGAAAGACAATTCTTTATTTAGTCCTAAGTGGAGGACAGGATCAGGTCCAAGAGGTGAATATAGCTGGACCACTTGGTAATAGTGACCATAATATAATTAAATTTAACATCCCCATGGCAGTGAAAACTCCACAGCAGCCCAACTCTGAAATTAAATGCTACTGTAAGGGGAACTACACAAAAATGAGGAGGTTAGTGAAACAGAAATTAAAAGGTACAGCGCCAAAAGCAAAATCCCTGCAAGCTGCATGGAAACTTTTTAAAGACACCACAATAGAGGCTCAACTTAAACGTATACCCCAATTTAAAAAACATAGTAAGAGAACCAAAAAAGAGCCACAGTGGTTAAACAACAAAGTAAAAGAAGCAGTGAGAGGCAAAAAGGCATCCTTTAAAAAGTGAAAGATAAACCCTAATGAGGAAAATAGAAAAGAGCATAAGCTCTGGCAAATGAAGTGTAAAAATATAATTAGAAAGACCAAAAAAAGAATTTGAAGAACAGCTAGCCAAAGACTCCAAAAGTAATAGCAAAACATTTTTTAAATAATTCAGAAGCAGAAAGCCTGCTGAACAACCAGTGAGGCCACTGGACAATCGAGATGCTAAAGGAGCACTCAAAGACGATAAGCCCATTGCGGAGAAACGAAATGAATTCTTTGTATCAGTCTTCACTGTTGAGGATGTCAGGGAGATTCCCAAACCTGAGCCATTCTTTTGGGGTGACAGATCTGAGGAACTGTCCCAAATTAAGGTGTCATTAGGGGAGGTTTTAGAACAAATTGATAAACTAAACAGTAATAAGTCTCCAGGACCAGATGATATTCACCCAAGAGTTCTGAAGGAACTCAATATGAAACTGCAGGACTACTGTCATCTGTAACCTATCATTCAAATCAGATTCTGTACCAAATGACTGGAGGATAGCAAATGTGACACCAATTTTTAAAAAGGGCTCCAGAGGTGACCCTGGCAGCTACAGGCCAGTAAGCCTCGCTTCAGTACCTGGCAAATTGGTTGAAACTATCATAAAGAACAAAACTGTCAGACACATAGATGAACATAATTTGTTGGGAAATAGTCAACGTGGTTTTTGTAAATGGAAATCATGCCTCACCAATCTACTAGAATTCTTTGAGGGGGTCAATAAGCATGTGGACAAAGGAGATCCAGTGGATATAGTGTATTTAGATGTTCAGAAAGCCTTTGACAAGGTCCCTCACCAAAGGATCTTAAGCAAAATAAGCAGTCATGGGATAAGAGGGAAGGCCCTCTCATGGATTGGTAACTGGTTAAAAGATAGGAAACAAAGGGTAGGAATAAATGGTCCGTTTTCAGAATGGAGAGAGGTAAATAGTGGTGTCCCCCAGGGATCTGTACAGAGCCCAGTCCTAGTTAACATATTCATAATCTGGAAAAAGTGGTAAATTTGCAGTTAATATAAAACTATTCAAGATAGTTAAGTCCCAGGCAGACTGCGAAGAGCTACAAAAGGATCTCACAAAACTGGGTGACTGGGCAACAAAATGCCAGATGAAATGTAATGTTGATTAATGCAAAGTAATACACACTGGAAAACATAATCCTAACTATACATATAAAATAATGGGGTCTAAATTAGCTGTTACCACTCAGGAAAGAGATTTTGGAATCATCCACTCAATGTGCAGCAGCAGTCAAAAAAGCAAAGAGAATGTTGGGAATCATCAAGAAAGAGATAGATAATAAGATAGAAAATATCATATTGCCTCTATATAAATCCATGGTATGCCCACACCTTAAATATTGCATGCAGATGTGGTCGCCCCATCTCAAAAAAGATATATTGGAATTGGAAAAGGGTCAGAAAAGGGCAACAAAAATTATTAGAGGTATGGAATGGCTTCCGTATGAGGAGAGATTAATAAGACTTGACTTTTCAGCTTGGAAAAGAGGTGACTAAGGGGGGATATGATAGAGGTCTATAAAATCATGAGTAGTATAGAGAAAGTAAATAAGGAAGTGTTATTTACTCCTTCTCATAATACAACAAGAGGCCACCAAATGAAATTCATAGATAGCAGGTTTAAAACAAACACAAGAAAGTATTTTTTTCACACAACGCACTGTCAACCTCTGGAACTCCTTGTCAGAAGGTGTTGTGAAGGCCAATACTATAACGGAGTTCAAAAGGAAGCTAGATAGATTCATGGAGGATAGGTCCATCAATTGCTATTAGCCAGGATGGGCAGGAATGGTGTCCCCAGCCTCTGTTTGCCATAAACTGGGATTGGGTGACAGGGCATGGATCACTTGATGATAACCTGTCTGTTCATTCCCTTTGGGGCTCCTGCCATTGGCCACTGTCAGAGAACAGGATACTGGGCTTGATGGACCTTTGGTCTGACCCAGTAAGGCCGTTCTTATGTTCTTATATGGCTGCATATATTTGTTGACTAATAACTAGAAATAAAGGGTCAAACCTAGCTACATTACTATTAGGCACAGGGGGTTTGGGGATTTCCTCCAGTGCTCCCCACTCCCATTCTCCATCCATTGTATTGTAGTTTAAATAAATTATCAAAATAATTGAAACCAGAGTGATTACATTGTGTTATTTTGACAAATAAAATATGCAGAATTTTACAATATTGTGTGCAGAATTTTTAATTTTTTGGTGCAGAATTCCCCCAGGAGTACAATTCCTATGACTATGCTACTGCAGCTTCTCTCTGGATAACCATGCCACTGTAAGAACCTCTCAGGGAAATTACAGTCTTATCATTGCTCAGTAGGTTGTTCACAAAACCTTTCTGTTTAAAGGTTCCCAAGCAAGCAGCTCTATCTATAACCACCCTTCTCAAGTTTTACAGATGTTTGCCCAACTTCACTACTGTCCACGTGCCACATCAAAAGGTATTAGCAAAAATACAGACAAAGGTTCATTGTTATCGTACTTCTTTAAGGCCAGGTAATAATTACCAGTGTTTTCCATAGAGCCAGTTTCCTCCCCAGGTGAGCAAGCAGACCCCAACTGTGGTTTTCTTCCAGTGAGTCTTGAAGGTTTTAAACATTCTGACCATCCTGGCCATGTCTATCTTCACGGGGCAATGCAGGAAGAGGACGGAAGATGAGAACTTGCAAGTCCCAGTGTGATGAGCTAATAATGAGATTAATTCAATGAGAGCAGAGACAACCGTGATATTATTGCTTCTAAAACCTCTGCTTCTTTTCCCTTCAAGGAAACTAGACATTGACCAAGAGCTGTAAAACACCTATTGATAGAGGGACAGATCTGTCTGCACAGTTAGCCTGCACAAGAAAAATGCTTTCCACAACAGGAAAACTATTATAAGGTCACGTAACCATCTCTAACTGGTGAGGAAATCCTCTCCTCCCTTGGTGGGTCAGTAAAAATGCTCTCAGTTTCTGCATACCATATACCTAGGGCCCTATCAAATGCAGCCAGGAAAAACAGGTCACGGACCTTGAAATCCGGCCTACCCCCATGAAAACTGCTCTTTTGTGTGCTTTTACCCTATACCATACAGATTTCACGGGGGAGACCAGTGTTTCTCAAATAGGGGGTCCAGCCCTAAAAGGGAGTTGCAGGGGGGTCACAAGGTTATTTTAAGGGGGTATTGCCACACTTACTTGTGCACTGCCTTCAAAGCTGGGCAGTCGGAGAGCAGTGACTATTGACCAGGTGCCCAGCTCTGAAGGCAGCACCCTGCCAGCAGCAGCAGTGCACAAGTAAGAGTGGCAATATATACCATATCATGCCACCCTTACTTCTGCGCTGCTGCCTTCAGAACTGGGCAGCTAGAGAGTGGCGGCTGCTGATTGAGGGCCCAGCTCAGCACGCACAAGTCCAGAAGTAAGGGTGGAAATACCATACCATGCCGTTCTTACTTCTGCGCTGCTGCTGGCAGCGGTCCTGCCTTCAGAGCTGGGCTCCCAGTCAGCAACTGCTCTCCAGCTGCCCAGCTCTGAAGGCAGCTGCCGCCACCTGCAGCAGCGCAGGAGTAAGGGTAGCAGTACCGTGACCCCCGCCACACACACACACCCCTCCTGTTTGGGTCAGGACCCCTCCAACTACAACACTGTGAAATGTCAGATTTAAATAACTGAAATCATGAAATTTATGATTTTTCAAATCCCATGGCCGTGAAATAGACCAAACTGGACGTGAATTTGGTAGGGCCCTACATATACCCACTCAGTCATTATACACCACACACTGTTTGCACCATGGAGGGCTCCATCGAGGGCAAAAAAGAACAAACGAGAGAGACGCTCTGTGCTGTGCTATACATGAGGGCACGCAACTAACTGAACAGCCCAATGCCCTCTGTGCCCCTGCAGCCCCTGCGCCCCCTGCTCCCCACTCGCCCTGCAGCCTCTGTGCCTCCCCCGCCAGCCCTGTCCCTGCGCCCCCTGCTCCCCACTCGCCCTGCAGCCTCTGTGCCTCCCCCGCCTGCCCTGCCCCTGCGCCCCCTGCCTGCCCTGCTCCTCCTCGCCCTGCAGCCCCTGCGCCCCGCTCACCCCGCAGCCCCTGCCTGGCGGGGGCTTCGGACGCTCAGCCGGGAACGGGACCGGGGCGGCGCGGGTCCCTGCAGCCCCCGCACACGCCGCACTCCCCGCCCCGCGCCGCAGCCTCCTTCCTGCCGCCGCCCGAGCACGTTGCCCGGCCGGTCCCCGCTGGAAACAGCTCCCGCGGCGCTGGGTTCCGACCCGCGCGGGGCCGGCGGGGCGGGTCAGCGGGGAGGGGAGCTGGGCTGACTCCGTCCCTAGGCCACCTGGCCTGTAGTGAGGGGCGCCCTTTGGGTGCAGGGGAGGTGGGGGTCTAGGTGGTTGGGGCTCAGTGGGGAGGGTGTCTGGGGGGGGCTCATGGGGGTGGTATAGCTGCAGGGGAGGTGGGGCTTGTCAGGGTGAGGGTTTGATGGGCCTGCTTAAGGGGAGCCCCAGCTGCTGCAAGGGGATCCACATGCTGGGCCCCCGCTTCCCCATCCTCTTCTCTTCCCCATCCCATGCCCCTTCCCCACCACTCCATCGCCTCCCCATCCCACTCCCTTCCTTCTCCCAGCCTCTTCCCCCTGCCCCTGCTTCCCCCATCCCCCTCTCTTCTCCATCCCATGCCCCTTTCCCACCACTCCCTAACCCTAACCCCATCCCACCCCCTTCCTTCCCCCAGCCTCTTCCCCCCGCCCCTGCTTCCCCCATCCCCCTCTCTTCTCCATCCCATGCCCCTTCCCCACCACTCCATCGCCTCCCCATCCCACTCCCTTCCTTCTCCCAGCCTCTTCCCCCTGCCCCTGCTTCCCCCATCCCCCTCTCTTCTCCATCCCATGCCCCTTTCCCACCACTCCCTAACCCTAACCCCATCCCACCCCCTTCCTTCCCCCAGCCTCTTCCCCCCGCCCCTGCTTCCCCCATCCCCCTCTCTTCTCCATCCCATGCCCCTTCCCCACCACTCCATCACCTCCCCATCCCACCCCCTTCCTTCCCCCAGCCTCTTCCCCCTGCCCCTGCTTCCCCCATCCCCCTCTCTTCTCCATCCCATGCCCCTTCCTCACCACTCCATCTCCTCCCCATCCCACCACCTTCCTTCCCCCAGCCTCTTCCCCCGCCCCTGCTTCCCCCATCCCCCTCTCTTCTCCATCCCATGCCCCTTCCTCACCACTCCATCTCCTCCCCATCCCACCACCTTCCTTCCCCCAGCCTCTTCTCCCCACCCCTGCTTCCCCCATCCCTCTCTCTTCTCCATCCCATGCCCCTTCCCCACCACTCTGACCAGCCCGAACCTGCTGCAGTCCTCAGAGGAAGGGCTGGAGTTGGGGCAGGGTGGAGCAGGGGTGGCAAGAGACGGGGGTGGAGAAGGGACAGGGGCTTTGGAGATGAGGCGGAGCAGGGGCAGGGGCAGCTTTCCGGGTACGGGTGAGTCGGCCAGGGGATCGGGCTAGCCAGGGCCCCTTCTGATTGTGGGCCCGGCGCCATGGCACCACTACCCACTGGCGCCATTGTAAACCTGGTACTACTACAGTGTGATGCTGTGGCCGACTATTTGCAATCCTGGGGTGCATAAACTTGAATCTCGAGTAGGAGTAGAGAGCTTATTTTACCTCTGTATTTGGCACTGGTGCAACTGCTGCTGGAATACTGTGTTCAGTTCTGGTGCCCACAATTCAAGAATGATGCTGATAAATTGAAAAGGGTTCAGAGAAGAGCCATGAAAATGATTAAAAGATTAGCAAACATGCCTTATAGTGATAAACTCAAAGAGCTCAGTCTATTTAGCTTAACAAAGAGAAGGTTAAGTGGTGATTTGATTACAATCTATAAGTATCTACACAGGGAACAAATATGTAATAATAGGCTCTTCAGTATAGGAGAGAAAGGTGTAACATGATCCAATGGGTGGATGTTGAAGCAAGACAAATTCAGACGAAATAAGGCATACATTTTTAAAAACGAGAGTAATTAACCATTGGAACAATTTACCAAGGATCGTGGTGCATTCTCCATCACTGACAATTTTTAAATCAGGACTGATTCTAAAAGCTATGATCTTGAAATTATTTTGTGGATATTCTCTGGCCTGTGTTATAAAGGAGGTCAGACTAGATGATCACAGTGGTCCCTCCTGGCCTTGGAATTTATGAATAAAGGGTTTTTTTCAGTGGGTTACTGTGTGAACTGAGCCCTGAACTGGGAGTCAGGAAACCCGTGTTCTATACTCAGCTCCACTGCCGACTCACTGTGTGACCCTGGGCAAGTTACTTTGCTATTCTGTACTTAGTTGTTATGCATATGTCTTGTTATGTATATGTTCCCCAGTATGTACAAATCTCATCCACTTGCTAAAATCCTTTTCCAGAGCAAAGTAACCCTTACCCAGCTTTCACTCACCCCAGTCTCCTTCACTAACCATCCTCCAATCCACTGTCTGACCCTCACTCTCATACCCCATCCTAGCTTACCACCCAGCTGCCCTCTGTACTCTCTCCACATGACATTCCTGGGCAAGTACCCTCCACACTTGCTCCTGAGAATCAGTCCTATGCCTCAGTACAAGTCGTGTTCTTCTTCTTCTGATAACAGGGACTCCCAGGGCTATGCGAGCCTCTCCCATTCTTTCTCTGCCCTGTCCAGTCAATCAGCCCTCACGAACAAGTAGCTGGCAGCATCTCTCATACATAAGAACGTGAACATGATGTCTGTTTAGTCCATCTGCTATCTGACGACTCCTATGTTCATAAGATCATCATGCATATCCAGGAACAAAAGAGCAAAATGTGATAGGAGTGCAGAGGCTTTAAAGGCACCAGCTGGCACACACTTGCTCCTGCTACAGCAGATGTAGCTGCTGCTGGTACAATTTCTAGGAGTAACTGTTTTTTCCACAGGCCACATCCTGGGGGCCTTATGCCTCTTGGGAGAAAGGAGTCGTTCCCTCTGCTGTTTTTCCAGCTCCCAGGTACAATATAACTTTCATTCCTCTTATGTGTTGGGGACAATGCACATGATGGTGCGGTCATAGTTCTTTGGCTATTCAAGAAGCCTGTCATGGAGGTGATGTAGGAGAGAATCCAGGGGGCATTCTGCCCTTAGCATTTTCGTGTACAGAAAACAGACCAAAACCTATGGGTTCTTTCCCCTGCTGTGAGATATCTGTTTCATTTTATGCTCTGGAACAAATTGTCTCTGGAATAAAAGGTCTGTTTTGGCTTGATTAACTGCTGATGAACATTTTAGGTACATCCTGATACAACAAACATATTTTAATGCTAAATATTCCAGCTATTTCTCTGTACAATGCACCTGTTATGTTGTTAAATGTTCTAAATATGTCCACTCATAGATTCAGAAATTCCAAGGCCAGAAGGGACCACTGTGATCATCTAGTCTGACCTCCTGCATAGCGCAAGCCATGGAATTTCCCCCAAAAAATTCCTAGAGCAGATCTTTTAGAAAAACATCCAAACTTGATTTAAATATGGTCATTGATGAAGAATCCACCATGACCCTTGGTAAATTGTTCCAATGGTAATTACTCCTACTGTTAAAAAATTATGCCTTATTTACAGTCTGAATTTGTCTATCTTCAGCTTCTAGCCATGGGATCATGGTATACCTTTGTCTGCTAGCTAGACTGAAGAGTCTATTATTAAATATTTATTCCACATATAGATACTTACAGACTGTAATCGAATCATCCCATAACCTTTATTAATCTAAATATATTGAGCTCTTTGAGTCTATCACTATAGGGCATGTTTTCAAATCCTTTTTTCATTCTCATGGCTCTTCTCTGAACCCCTTCCAATGTATCAACATCGTTCTTGAATGGTGGGCACCAGAACTGGACACAGTATGCCAGCAGTGGTCACAGCATTGCCAAATACAGTATAAAATAACCTCTCGACTTCTACTCAAGATTCCACTGTTTATGCATCCAAGGATTGCATTAGCCCTTTTGGCTACAGTGTCACACTGCTGGCTCATGTTCAGCTGATTATCCACCGAAACTCCAAAATCTTTTTTCAGAGTCACTGCTTAGAGAGTCATACTTGGTGTGCTGCTGAATGTTCCAGTTATATCCAGGTAGAACAGGATGACTGAATGTCCTACTTTTTGTAGGATTGTCCTAATTTTTGCCTGTCTTAAGGCAGTGTGGCCAATTGTCCTCCTTTTTTAACACTCCCATTCTCCCTATTTTGTGAAAGTATAATATGTAGTTATAACTTTTTAAAATGCAGAGACACTATATGATGTGTCAGAAGTAACTGGTAAATACTTATAATTTTATTTCCTAAACAAATCTCTTCAAACATATCAAGTCCACGTTTGCTTATTGAAGACTTCTGCCATGGCAAGTGTAAACTTTTAAAATAAAGCCATTTTTAAGTATGTAAACACACACTCAAAACAATCTGGAAAATGGTTAATGTCTGAAGCATTTTCTATGCTTAGGGGGTCTCTGAAATGGCCAAATGGAAATATATCAAAGTTCGTACACAGAAAAACACCTCTGGGCTGAATGTAAGCATGAGAAATTTAGCTCAAAGAATAATGGTCTATCAAGACCAGTGCTGAGCCCTGGCACCTCTAGGCTTGGCAGTTCATAGCCCAGCACCTTTGGGATTGCTGCATCAGTTATGAATGTAAAAAATTGCTTGAGCCCAGGTACCTCTTTCATTACAAATTAAGCACTGATCAACACCTTAAAATAGGGTTTGGAATAACACTGGGGAAAAGGTTTTAGAATAAAATTGCAAAAGGGCCTTTCCATAAGGTCAGTGGGACACTACAATAGCAAAATCGGCCTTTGTATCTAAAGTTAGCTTTCAGCTAGATGCTTTCTGTTGAATGTAATCACATGGGAAGTAAGATCCTCAGATGGTGTAAATCAGTGGATTTCAATGATTCTGTGCAGACTTAGGCCTTGTCTACACTGGGGGTGGGTGGGAATCGATCTAAGATAGGCAACTTCAACTACGAGAATAGCATAGCTGAAGTTGATGTATCTTAGATCGACTTACCTCCTGTCCTCACGGCGCGGGATCGACAGCCGCGGCTCCCCCGTCGACTCTGCTTCCGCCTCTCGCCCTGGTGGAGTTCCAGAGTCGATGGGGAACACATTCGGGGATCAATTTATCGCGTCTAGACAAGACACGATAAATCGATCCCCGATAGATTGATCACTACTCACCGATTTGGAGGGTAGTGTGGATGTACCCTTACAGTAGCTAAGAATCTATCTTAGAAGTTCTAGACGCTTTCTTGACGCTTTCAAGTGAGCTGTAGCCACTAGTAGCACTAAAGAAAACAACAAATGTTACACTTGCCTTATTATCTGGCTTTGCTTATGTATTGATGCAGAGTCCTTGCTGAAAACCCTCCTGGCAAAAATACGTGTCCTATTTTTTGGCTGTGGACAGCTGATCACCCTAGAGGTAGATCACACCTACTGTGCTGCTGAATATACTAAGTACCTTCTTCCAAGCATTCAATTATTTTTCATACAATGTTAAAGGCTATTGGTAGCACAGCAGGTGCAGTGGAAGACAAGGTAAAGGGTCAATCTAAAACACCCTCTGGATTCTATACTGTAGTCATTTTTTAATCTAAGCAAAACAGTTCTGCATTTGCGGCCCTTTTCAGACTGAAGGAAGCTGAAATAAATGTTTTCTTCTCGTCTGATTGTTGGAGGGTTTATGTAGGTTGGAGGGAGTCAGTGTTCAAAAGAATGGCCTAACTGTCAAAATGCTTGTTATGGGAGCTTGAGATGTATCACCTGAAATTAGCCCACAAATTGTTTCCAATTGCAGGGTGATGCCTCATCCCCAGTTACTCAGGTCTAACCCAGTTTGAAGGGTAATGTTTTTCTCATCCTACTAGCCTGCCTGCACTACCACTGCCAAGTTTGCCAGCAGAAGCAGCCTGAGAAATATGAGACTGCCTCTGGGACATCTTTGTTTTTAGCTTACATAAATTCACTGCATTTCAAAGATACTTGACTAACAGCTCTACATCTTGATTCCTCTCTTTAGCCATGCAGAAGCTTCAGCAGGAGCACAGGCAATGGAAAGCTTCTCCCTGCTACCTGGCCAATGTCCTTGAGTTACTCACCCACATGGGGCAAAGTAGTTCAGTCTTCATGGCTTTTTACACTGAGTCTATGTCTACACAACCACTGTAAGTTGACCTACAATACGCAACTCGACGTACCTTAGGTCGAGTTACCGCGGGGTCTATACCGCCGGGGGTCGATGGGAGAAAATCTCCCATCGACTTACCTTACTCTTCTCATCGGGGGTAGAGTACAG
Organism: Mauremys mutica; assembly: GCF_020497125.1. Taxonomy (NCBI): domain Eukaryota; kingdom Metazoa; phylum Chordata; order Testudines; family Geoemydidae; genus Mauremys; species Mauremys mutica. The sequence goes on along the minus strand of NC_059072.1, from coordinate 105,292,371 downwards.
TGGTCGACTGGAGAGCAATCTGCAGTCGATTTGGCAGATCTTTACTAGACCCGCTAAATCGACCGCTGGTGGATCGATCTCAGAGTGTCAATCCCCGCTGTAGTGTAGCTCTGCCCTTAATCTGTCCTAAAACCACCACTAATTCCACTGTGGTGGCAGACTGTAACCTGGACCTGTCCACTGAGAATGGGACTGAAGTTACTTTCTTGTTTCATATAGGCCACTGAATTCATCATCTGATATGTATGTTTGGGTGGCATTTTCAAAAGCACTATGAGTTATAAACCCAAATTTCACTGAAAGTCACTGTTGAACACTACAGGCAACAGACCTGGGCTCGATTCTGGGCTGCATGTGGAAAGTGAGAACTGCAGTTTCATTGAGTAATTCTAGTGTAGCCAACTAAGATGCACCATGCTGAATCTCTAGTTCATTCTTACACCAGAAATACACAATGCATACAGGAGTGTCTTTAGGTAACTGGAAGAGCCAAGGCTGTGAGCTTTGCACTCACACACCCATCCCTATCTGTTTGTTCCCTTCTTTCATCTTTGCAGCAATGGAAAATGGAGATCTCTGTATCATACTACCAGTCTGCTGGTTAATCCAAACCCTGCCCTTTTATATTCAGCCAAGGCAAGGGTGTGATGGTGGCGGGACATTCTAGGGCTACAATCAAGAGCTCCCACACCAGTACCAGAGCCTACTCCAACCCAGTGGTGACTGTACTTCAACAAATTCCCTGCATGATTCTCAGTGGCAGAAATGGAAACTGCCAATTGTCCAAATGCAGCACTCAATAGGAGTTGCATGCTTGATAGGCCAGAATACGATCATATTCTTAACCAAAGGCAGCAGAGTTCCTGGTTACTATCTTCCTCTCCCTGCACACTGTTTATGTTCAGCTGGTCAGGAAAAGGACGTGCTTCTTGCTTCTGACACAAAACACTCAAGCTTTCATTTTGTTGGTGAAGAAACTGCAGCTTCACACTCCCATTGTCTCTGACCCAATTAGGGGATTGTAATCCAGTCTCATTCAGACCAGGGCCGGCTCCAGACCCCAGTGCGCCAAGCGCGCTCTTGGGGCGGCATTTTGCCGGCAGGCGGCTCCGGCGGACCTTCCGCAGTCATGCCTGCGGGAGGTCCACCGGAGCCGCGGGACCAGTGGACCTCCCGCAGGCATGACTGCGGAGGGTGCGCTGGTCCCGCGGCTCAGGTGGACCTCCCGCAGACATGCCTCTGGATGCTCCACCGAAGCCGCGGGACCAGCGCGCCCTCCGCAGGCACGTCTGCTTGGGGCGGCCAAATTCCTAGAGCCACCCCTGATTCAGACCACCAGAATCTCTAAAACCAGGCCTGGTTTCGAATAAGATGACCAGTCCCTTTTCACTGAAGCAAAATTTTTTCTCAAGGTTGGAAGAGGGCCCACTAGGTGGCTCTCCAGATCAGGCTGTTAGAAGGGAACTCTGGCTTTGTAAGCATACACATTCCTCCCGCTTTGATACTCTTTGGTAGGCTGGAGCCTTTCTGTCACTGCTGAGCCATAGAAATAGGCTTGGCTGCAGAAGGCAGCAGTTTTTCCTTACATGAAGTGGGATCCCTCAATAGACTTATGTCTCCTGTGGGTTTCCCATTTAGTGTTTCCCTACTCACGTCTTTCAATTTGTGTGTCTATCCTCTTTGCATCTGCTGGGTCTGCTTGTTGCCTTTTCTCCCCTAGCCCCCACTTTCCAATACAAGTCACAGCCTGTGATGGGGGAGGAGAAAATAGGCAGTTAGTGAAGCCAAGCTGAGAGGTTTTCTGGACTGTGAGAACAGAAAAGGTCCAGGATGGGCTCTCTTGCCCTCATTTGTGACACTGCCCGAGGCTGCTGGTCCCCAGGCTAGTCACATCTGTAGTTAATGCCTGCTCCACTGGCTTAGAGAATGATCTAAATTACACTGGCAGAGTTTTGGTTGGGTAACTCAGAGAAAATCTGCCTGGGAATAACATTTCTTCCTTCCCATCCACGCTCTCCTTTTACTCTTGTACTAGAAAAACAGGGTCTGGGAGGATTTCTTTACCTTCCCCAAGCCAGAAATTAGAAGGGATGCTCCTGACGCAGCACTGCAGCAAACACCACTTGTCCCACAGCCGCCTCCCTCCCAATACTAGTCCATGGCTCAGGAATATTCCCTGATTCTCAGATTGTATTGTTTGTTTCCGTAGGGAAAAGTTAATATGGAAATAGAATAGAATCATAGAACTGGAAGGGACCTCGAGAGGTCATCTGGTCCAGTCCCCTGCACTCAGGGCAGGACTAAGTATTATCTAGACCATCCCTGACAGGTGTTTGTCCAACTTGCTCTTAAAAATCCCCAGTGATGGAGATTCCACAACCTCCCTAGGCAATTTATTCCAGTGCTTCACCACTCTGACAGGAAGTTTTTTCCTAATGTTCAACCTAAACTGCCCTTGCTGCAATTTAAGCCAACTGCTTCTTGTCCTATCCTCAGAGGTTAAGAAGAACAATTTTTCTCCCTCCTCCTTGTAACAACCTTTTATGTACTTGAAAACTGTTATGTCCCCTCTCAGTATTCTCTTCTCCAGACTAAACAAACCCATTTTTTTCAGTCTTCCCTCATAGGTCATGTTTTCTAGACCTTTAATCGTTTTTGTTGCTCTTCTCTGGACTTTGTCCAATTTGTCCACATCTTTCCTGAAATGTGGCCCCCAGAACTGGACTCAATACTCCAGTTGAGGCCTAATCAGCACGGAGCAGAGCAGAAGAATTACTTCGTGTCTTACTTACAATACTCCTGCTAATACATCCCAGAATGATGTTTGCTTTTTTTGCAATAGCATTACATTGTTGACTCATATTTAGCTTGTGATCCACTATGGCCCCCAAATCCCTTTCCGCAGTACTCCTTCTTAGGCAGCCATTTCCCATTTTGTATGTGTGCAACTGATTGTTCCTTCTTCCTAAGTGGAGCACTTTGCATTTGTCCTTATTGAATTTCATCCCATTTACTTCAGACCATTTCTCAAGTTTGTCCAGATCATTTTGAATTTTAAATCCTGTCTTCCAAAACACTTGCAACCCCTCCCAGCTTGGTATCATCCGCAAACTTTATAAGTGTACTCTCTATCATCATCATCATCATGTTCCTATTATGCCTCCTCCACTCCTGTCTATTTCTGGGAAGTCTTTCTATGGTTTCCCAGCTGTGCCCCAGGTTTTTCAGCTCAGATTCCACAGCTCTTCGCCATGTTGTTTTAGGATGGCCTTGTTTTCACTTGCCTTCAGGTGTCCATCTTATTGCTACTCTGGTGATGGAATCAGTTTCCATCTGAAGCACATGACGGATCCATCTCCAGTGCCTCCTGGCAATGATGGTGCTCAGATCCTCTTGGCTGTACTGTGTCAACAGATCTTGGTTTGAGATTGTTCTGGGCCAAAAGATACGGAGGATTTTTCTGAGGCAGGTTGTATGGAATAAAGACAGTTTGGATATATCATACTTTCTCATTCCCCAGCATTCTGCACTATAAAGTAGTATTGAAAGTACGCAGCTCTGATAAATCTTGAGTTTGGTTTTGGTGTTGTATTTTGATGATTTCCAGACTGTATTTAAGCTCCTGAAGGTGTTCCTGGCTTTATTGATTTTGTTCCGGATTTCCTGGCTTGTTCCACCATCCTGGCTGATGATGCTGCCCAAGTATGTGAATGTTTCTACATTGGTGAGAACATAATTCTCTATCCATACTGGTGACGGTAAGGCAATATTAAAGGTCATGATATCTGTCTTATTGTGGTTGATTTTCAGTCCAATTTTCTGTCTGAATGCGTTGAGTTGTTTTTTCTTGTATATGGTGTTGGGTATGTGATAGGAGAGCAACATCATCTGCGAAGTCCAGGTCTTCAAGGGATGACAAGAGTGTCCATTTAATGCCTCTTGGTATGTCTTCAGTTGTACGCTGCATTACCCAGTCAATGGCAATGTTGAAGAGGATTGCAGACATGACACACCCCTGACGTACTCCTGTTTTGACGTCAAAACTGAGCTCACTGTGATCAACACTGCATGTAAAGTTGAAATAGAAGCTTTTGATGATGTTGATTATACAAAAAGGAATTCCACATGCCCGCAGAATGTGCCATAGGTTGGTCCTGTGAATGCTATCAAAAGCCTTCTCAAAGTCTATTAAATTTATGTAGCGTTACCATTGCCATTCTAAGCACTGTTCTATTATGTTTCGTAGAGTGAAGATCTGGTCTGTGCATCCACGCCTTTTCCAAAAACCAGCTTCCTCTTTTCTGAGAACGCATCAACTGCCTCTGATATACGGGACTCTGATCTTACACAATACTTTGCTTGGCACTGATAAAAGTGTGATACCACGCCAGTTATTACAATCACTGAGAGTTCATTCTTTGGTATCTTCATTATAACCCCATTGGTCCACTCATCTGGCACTTTTTCCCTTTCCCAGACTGATGTAAATAGAGGAGCCAGGATAGATGCCATTATCTAAATAATCGATGAAGATATTGAACAGAACTGGACCCAAAACCGATCCCTGTGGGACCCCGCTCGTTATGCCCTTCCAGCATGACTGTGAACCACTGACAACTACTCTCTGGGAACGATTTTCCAACCAGTTATGCACCCACCCTATAGTAGCTACACCTAGGTTGCATTTCCCTATTTTGTTTATGAAAAGGTCATGCGAGACAGCATCAAAAGCCTTACTAATGAGCCCTGTATGATGATTTCAGACATTTAGAGATGTAAAGAACTCTGGAACTCATTTGAGCCAATTCTATTGTCCGCAGATAGCTGAAGATATTCTCAGGAAATGTGCTTATTGTGCTTAAAGGAAAACTTTACCTAAATATTCATGGCTTTTGAATTGCACTGGAAAGCTATTAAACCATTAAGCCATTAAACCATATTGCATCACCCAAATAGCAGTCCTGTAGCGGGTCTATTCCTAAAAATGGGGATTCATTTCAGAAGTCTCTGCACTCCTATGAGACATATTTTGAACACAATGTCACCTAGATATTAGAGAGAACATCCAGGCCTGCATCCTTAGCTCTGGCACAACACAACTGAGGTGGGCAGGGAGGCAAAGTTGGATTTAACCCACCTCCTCTGATCCTGGCGCAGGCTGAGGGTCAACTGTCCCCCAGCATAAATTAGAGCTACCACAGGGCTGCCCTACTTTCCACCAGATGGAAGAGTCCCCTAGGGAACTCTTCTGACAGCCCAACATTGATGAAGCACAATCCCATTCTGGAGTCTCCCATATGCAGAGGGAATCCCAAGCTTCTTCTTTAATAAACATAATACTTAACTCATCAGAAGATCTCAAAGCACTTTACCAAGGAGGTCAGTGTCATTCATAGAATCACAGAATCATAGAATATCAGGGTAGGAAGGGACCTCAGGAGGTCATCTAGTCCAACCCCCTGCTCAAAGCAGGACCAATTCCCAACTAAGTCATCCCAGCCAGGGCTTTGTCAAGCCTGACCTTAAAAACCTCTAAGGAAGGAGAATACACCATCTCCCTAGGTAACCCATTCCAGTGCTTCACCACCCTCCTAGTGGAAAAGTTTTTCCTAATATCCAACCTAAACCTCCCCCAGTGCAACTTGAGACCATTACTCCTTGTTCTGTCATCTGGTACCACTGAGAACAGTCTAGATCCATCCTCTTTGGAATCCCCTTTCAGGTAGTTGAAAGCAGCTATCAAATCCCCCCTCATTCTTCTCTTCTGCAGCCTGAACAATCCTAGTTCCCTCAGCCTCTCCTCATAAGTCATGTGCTCCAGCCCCCTAATCATTTTTGTCACCCTCCACTGGACTCTCATATTTTTCCACATCCTTCTTGTAGTGTGGGGCCCAAAACTCGACACAGTATGCCAGATGAGTCCTCACCAATGTCGAATAGAGGGGAATGATCACATCCCTTGATCTGCTGGCAATGCCCCTACTTATACAGCCCAAAATGCTATTAGGCTTCTTGGCAACAAGGGCACACTGTCGACTCATATCCAGCTTCTCGCCCACTGTAACCCCTAGGTCCTTTTCTGCAGATAGGTCCTTTTTTGCATTATCTGATACTGATTCCTACTTTTAGGAATCTCCAGCTGTCCAAGGTGAAGGCCACATATCTATTCCTATCTGAATGTATATCATTAACATAGAATGGACTGAGTATCAAGGACCCCCTTCAAAGAAACTAGTTTAACACAGAGCCAGCAGATTTCAGAACTGCTCACATGATCGTAATGCCTTTTAAAGCAATGTTCATTTGGAAGGACAATAACTATAGGCCAACTCTTTGAAAATAGCTAACTTCTCTAGGGTTTAAACAAACAAGCAAATATTTTCACTTCCATACATAGAACCTCAAGAGTCTCCAGAGTGGATGATTCAGAATGGATGGAGTTTTTTTAAGTCAGATATCTTGCCTCTGACAATGACTAATACCTGATGTTTCAGAGAAAAATGCACTTCTCCTTTTCTCCATAATCCATCTGGTCAACTGTGCAACTAGGTACAGGTAAGTGGGGGGGGGGGAGGGGAAGAGAGAAATTTAAGGTTTTTTTCCTCGTTGCTGATCCCTGTGGCAATCAGCTTATGTTCTGAAGCATGAGCTTTGAATACTCATATCTCAGTCTACATTATAGATAATTATAATATTAGAAATCCAGACCCAATATTTAACTCATGGCTGCCATTAATGTAGTCATGTCTACACCCCATTTCTAGCTGATATTGTTTTAATCAGAGTCTTTGGAAACAACTAATACAGCATTAACAATTCATTAATTTTGTATAGAGGCAGTGACCTGAGAATCTATGAGGCAAGGCCTAGAACAATGGTAATTAAACAGCAACATCTCATAATCCGAACGAAAGAGGAGAGATTCACAGATGATTTTCCATTGAACATCTCCATTTTCATTTTGTTTTGACTCAGTCGTGTAAATCATGTTAGCCCACTGGATAAGTCTCTGACAACTTGGACCGTGTGTCCTGTGCATTCTTGCATATGCTTGATCTTTCACCTCTTCCAAATTTGGTGCCAATACTCTACAGAGACAAGATTTTTACTTCCCATCCTTAGGCAAAGATGGGGGACAACATTATTAATCTTAATTCAATGCAAGAGGAGTAAATCTATCACTGTAATAAAGAGTCACTCCTACACTCCCATTTTTTCCATATAGGCAAAAATCTTTGCAATCATAAGGGCATGAGAATTAACTTGATTTATATTCTGGAGAGTAAGGTACAGCCCCCTGGGAAAAGGATCATCCCACTGAGTCATTCAAGTTGGACCAATCCAACCCCTGCTGAAATGCATGTCCTGCACTTAATATTGAGAATGCTGTTTGCTTAGGAAAGCTTCCTTGCCACTTCAACAATTTTTATGAGATAGTTTTATTTTATGTCTTTTAAAATAATGTTGATGAATGCACATCCATTTGGCTTTTCAGTTACAACTATCATGAACCCAGTTTAGGTTATTCTGACTTTTTAATAACTCCCATTTTTTCCATATTATAAACTTTTGTTTGTTTGTTTATTTTTTTAATGTGAGAGAGAAAATGGAAATTTTCTTGGTGAGTGGATTGCTGGAGTTACCAATTTTCAGCTTTAATGTGATATTCTACTTCCAGACTCCCTAGGCCTTCGAAGATACCTAAGAATTCTTCCAATTCTGCTTTGCATGTAAGTTCTCTGACACTTACTGAAAACATGTTTGTACCTCTTTTCATGGCCAGTTAGGTTTTGAGTCATAACACTGGTGGTACAGATGAATTTACCTTCTGGAAAGTTATTACATGACACTGTTTTTTAAAACAAGTAATAATAGTTATTTTACATTGTATTGGGAATTGATGTCCTGAATATGAAACAGTCATTGCTTTAGAATTCTGTGTAGTTTCTTTAGCTACTTATTACATCTGTTCTTTGAACTAACACTGCATTAGGGTCTGGGATCCAATGTAAAGGATACAACTCTGCCATTAATGTTTAGTCATATTCATGTCACTTAATACACTGCTGGAAGGTGCTCGGGCACTATGGTGATGAGGGCAGTATAAGAACTTGTACAGAATTGAAGCAGTTTCCACAGTTACCAATTACTGCACCTACAAAGATATCCATCCCACTTTGTTGCTGTTCTCCAAATGGACCCTCTTGGCTGCGATTGTGTGATGGTCTTTGAAAAATGATTTTCTTCCTTTATGTTAATTGCATCGTCACCAAAAGCCAGGCAAATTCTCCACCTGTTTATTGTTATTTTGGTTCTCTTCATTTCTTTCTCCTTGTGAAATGGTGGTACATGGATGAGTATCTGTCTGTAACACCCTGAATCTGCATATCATTGGCTCTGCAAATACCTGTAGCTTGGGTTAAGCTTACATCAGCTTCCTGCATCAATTTGCACCTCCTGTGGCCATTCTGTATTCCACATACAAGCCTGTCTTTCATTAAAGGATGACATAGTTCCCTATATTAACATGTTTGAACTTCAAATCAGTCATGAAGGCAGCAGAAAGTTCATATTGCCTTATATTATGAATAAAAAAACCTAATTGTTCATCCTAAGTAATTTTTTAGCTACAGTTCCCAACATCTCCCATATTTATCCATAATCTTTGCCAAGTGTTCTTTATCCTCTGCCTCCCCACCTTTAAACGTATTGTTATAGGAGACATCAGATGACACTGTTACACATAGTCTTGCACATTCCTTTTCACAGTGCACCAGTGTAGGGTCTTTGTTGTTTGTATTGTTGCAGTACTGGGTTTAATATGGCACCGTCGTGCTGAGTCCATTATGGTTGCCAGGTGTCCAGTTTTTGACCAGGAAGTCTGGTCGAAAAGTGGACCTGGCACTACCTGGTCAGCATTGCTGACTGGACACTAAAAGTCCTGTTACAGGATTAACCGCAATCAGTCTCCATGCCAGGAAGGCAGGAAGAGCAGCTGCTGCTGCTTGGAGGAGCTGCAGCTCAGTTAGAGAGAGAGAAAAGTGATTCCCAAGGACCTGGCTCTGGTGGAGAGAAGTAGGTATTGGTTCTGCACTGCCCCAGGGGGGATCCTGTCCATACTCTCACTGCTTTGCTATGCTTGTCCCTGGCCCCTGCCTCTCTCCAGAGACTGACCCTCCCCATCTCACTGTGCTCTTGTCCCAGCCCCTGCCTCACTCCGGGGTCCAACCTCCCTACCCTGCTGTGCTCTTGGCCCCTGGTGGCCCACAGATATGTCTTGCCCCAGGCCCACAAAAGGTTAATCAGGGCCCTGCATTGTTGTTAGCTTTATAATGCAGATTCCTTAAGGGGAGTTGTGGCAAACAGCAAGATATTTTGCTCTCTACCTTAATCCTCCAACTAGACTCAGTTCTTCAGTGGGATAGAATTGCTTCCTGGTCGTCAGTGCTGAGGCTGAAATATCTGAACGAGAGGTTTGCCTGCATGCTGTTTGTGACACCTTTGTTCCAAGACTGGTGTATATTGTGTAAATAAACAAGTTACACTAAGAAAGTACATAGATTCCATGTCACTGATTTCTCCTCCACTGGGAAATTGTGAGGCCTCTTAATCTGCTACCACATGGCAGAAGGGCAACAATACCTGTCACATTGCTGGGGGTCACCCCAGGGAAACAATATTACCTGTACTATGGCTCCCATGGCAATGAGAAGGATTTCAAAGTGTGGTGCAGCATTTCCTTTCAAATTGTGTTGCAAAAGCAATTACTCCTTCTGTAGTTGGATATAACTTCTGACATCATGTAATGTTTAGCAAGCACTCAGGAGGCAGGCTGGCTAAGGAGCGAAAGGGCTGATGCTGTTATTAACTATAGGAGCACTCAGCTCAGTCTGGCTGCTTAGCTTTCTCAAAACATCATCACTCATACTGGCCATGCCCAGTGGCTTCATACATGCACTAGCACTGTCACTGCAGTAATTACATCATCTCATTAGTAGAGACACACCTCATGCTAGTCACGTGATACTTAGCCGTACAGCAATGCTCTGAACAGTGCTGTCCTGCCACTGTTTGTCAGTGTGGAAGTTGTGGGGGGCTGGGGCGACACCCAGGTGCACCCCTTGTGGGTCCTGGAGCACTGCCAGTACCACTAGACTGAATGGAAAGTCCAGCACAAATCTGCCAGGTGCTGCCTTTTGGTTCTTGTTGGTAACTACATTTTGGAACAAAGCAATATGTTTACTTGGTCTGCTGGTTCCTGGGCATACTGTTGTTCCAGCAGAAACCAACTGAGACCATTTGAAGGATTCTAATGGAGTCTACTGGACAAGTCTAATGTGCTAGAGCCGGTCAGCAATCTCACTATCTTGCATTTCTCGGTACTTTGCAGCCAGATTTAATCTCCCTGTGCCCTCTTTCCCCCTAGCATTCCCATGCAAGACAAGACAAATGGGCTAAGGAGTTTGGTATTTCAACATAATACTAATGTGAGGGTGTATCCACTTAACTTGGTAATAAGTGCATCCTGGACTAACTACCATTACAATCTTCATCCTCAGAGTTTATTTACTCCAGGACATAGCTATTGCTATGAACAAAAAGCACCCTCAAGATGTCATCTAACTAGCTACTCATCTTTTTAAAAATCTGTTTCCTATTATCAATACAATTGCAGTACTCATTAAGTGAACAGAGCACAATAAAATTATATATATATATATATATACACACACAATAATTGCATGCAAATGAAATTCAAAGCACATCATGAATGATGGATAATTTTGTGGAGCAGATTGTTCTCCTCAGAGATTTTTATCTGTTATTTTCTGAGAAAGGTTTACATCCTTCAGGGAAATCATATTCCAGTCTCAGGCGTCTCTAGTAGGATCTGACCTGTTTGCACCACTCAGGCAGTGCGAAGTGGCCAGGTTATACCCATAAATGATTGGTAGAAAATACCCCTTGTGAAGGGAAACTCTCGGTGTAAAACTGGTGGAGGCTCTTCCTGCACTAGGTGCTACCCTCTTTCTTGATGTAGGGAGCAAGCCAGCAGCAGGTCAGGGATGTGATGGAGCTGAGCACTGCTACAGCGATCCAAAGGGCCTTAGGTACATAGGCTGCTCTAAGTGACACTGGGGCCAGATCTTAATTTAATGACTAATCCAAAACCCATTGGAGTCGATGGATAGATGCTCACTGACATCAGTGGGCCAAATGTTGACTGTTTTTGCATGCCTACTTTTGTGCATACAAGTGATTGCATATCTCCAGGTGGGATCACCTATTTTGCAATTGCACATGTAAATTGAGCAGCCAGTTGTACATAGAAAAGCGGGCATGCAAAACTGGAAACTTAGCCCAATAAGATTTAATACACATTTCTCCCCTTAATCCATACTGAATATTCTAACACGGTGTTTCCCAGACTTGGGGCGCTGCTTGTTTAGGGAAAGCCCCTAGCAGGCCGGGCCGGTTTGTTTACCTGCCGGGTTCGCAGGTCTGGCCATTGCGGCTCCCACTGGCCGCGGTTCACTGCTCCAGGCCAATGGGAGCTGCTGGAAGCGGTGGCCAGTATATCCCTCAGCCCGCACTGGCCACCGCTTCCAGCAGCTCCCATTGTCCTGGAGCAGCGAACCACGGCCAGTGGGAGCCGTGATTGGCCGGACCTGCGGACGAGGCAGGTAAACAAATTGGCCCGGCTCACCAGGGGCTTTCCCTAAACAAGCGGCGTCCCAAGTTTGGGAAACACTGTTCTAAGGGTACGTCTACACTACGGGACTATTCCGAATTTGCATAAACCGGTTTTGTAAAACAGATTTTATTAAATCGAGTGCGCGCGGCCACACTAAACACATTAAATCGGTGGTGTGCGTCCACGGTTCGAGGCTAGTGTCGATTTCTGGAGCGTTGCACTGTGGGTAGCTATTCCGTAGCTATCCCATAGTTCCCGCAGCCTCCCCCGCCCCTTGGAACTTCCGGGTTGAGATCCCAGTGCCTGATGGGGCAAAAATCATTGTCGCGGGTGGTTCTGGGTAAATGTCGTCAGTCACTCCTTCCTCTGGGAAAGCAACGGCAGACAAGCATTTCGCGGCTTTTTTCCCTGGATTGCCCTGGCAGATGCCATATCATGGCAATCATTGAGCCTGTTTTGCCTTTTGTGACTGTCACCGTATGTGTAATAGATGCCGCTCACAGAGGCGATTCAGCAACGCTACACAGCAGCATGCTTTTGCTTTTGCATGATAGCAGAGATGGTTATCAGCCATATTGTACCATCTACCATACCATAAATTGGTAATAAGATGATCGTGGCTACCAGTCCTTTTGCACTGTGCCATTTGCTGCTGTCATAAGTGCCCCGGCTGCTCTTAGCCAGGGGCGCAAAAGCCAAAATTGGGAATGACTCCCTGAGTCAATCCCTCCTTTTTGGTATCTAAAAATAGAATCAGTCCTGCCTAGAATATGGGCAAGTGTACTAGAGAACCCCTGTATCAGAGAACCAGAGAGCACAGCTGCTCTGTGTCAGATCCTGCAGAAATTCTGAGCTGTATTCTATTCACAGGGGGTGCTCCTGCAACAACCCCACCTGTTGATTCCGTTCCTCCCCCAGCCTTCCTGGGCTACCGTAGCATTGTCCCCCCACTTGTGTGATGAAGTAATAAAGAATGCAGGAATAAGACACAGTGACTTGTTAGTGAGATATGAGTGGAAGGCAGCCTCCAGCTGCTATGATAGTCCAGACAGGACAGTAAGGAGTGTGTAGGAGAGGAGCCCAGCATCCCTCTGCTAGTTCAGGGGCAATTGAATCTTTTCTTTACACATGAAGGGTGGGGGCTGATGGAGCTCAGTCCCCTGTTGCTATGATGACGATGGTTATCAGCCATATTGTACCATCTACCAGGAAAAATTAGGGCCAGGCGCCCTTGATTGACCTTACTGATGCTAGTCAGCATGGTTACCACTCCTTTTGCACTGCCCCATGTGCCAATAGGCTGATGATGAGGACGGCTACCAGTCGTTTTGTACCATCAGCCATCCATAGCGTGGGGGGAGCAAGGATGTTGGTGTTGAGTGCTGCACCATCGCGTCTATCTGCAGCATTCAGTAAAGATAGGGTGACATGTAAAAGAGTCAAGAGAGGATTGTTTTCCCTTTCACTTCTGGGGGTGGGTGGGGGGGTGCGTAAATTGCCTAGCTATGCCCTGACCCACCGTGGACACTGTTTTTGACCCTAGAAGCATTTGGAGCTCAGCCAAGAATGCAAATGCTTTTCAGAGACTGCAGGAACTGTGGGATAGCTTGAGTCCTCCAGTCCATGAGCGTCCATTTGATTTTTTGGCTTTCTGTTACGCTTGTCACGCAGCAGTGCGCTGAGTCCCTGCTATGGCATCTGTCTGGAGATATTTAAAAAATGATTTTGAGCGCTGATAGAACAGATTTGCCTGCCCTTACAGCGATCACGTCCGCATCGTCCATGCGGGAGCTCTTTCTTTCTTTTGATTTTTAACTGCATCACCACCCGTGCTGATCGGAGCTCCACGCTGGGCAAACAGGAAATATTCAAAAGTTCGCGGGGCTTTTCCTGTCTACCTGGCCACTGCATCCGAGTTCAGATTGCTGTCCAGAGCGGTCAGTGGTGCACTGTGGGATACCGCCCGGAGGCCAATACCGTCGATCTGCGGCCACACTAACCCCAATCCGATATGGTAATACCGATATTAGCGCTACTCCTCTCGTTAGGGAGGAGTACAGAAACCGGTTTAAAGAGCCCTTTATACCGATATAAAGGGCCTCTTAGTGTGGACGGGTGTGGCGTTAAATCGGTTTTACGCTCCTAAAACCGGTTTAAACGCGTAGTGTAGACCAGGCTTAACATAATCTTCTTTCTCTCTTTGGTAAAAGAAATGTTGGCAGATAGTCATTTTTCTTCCAAATTGAAACTGTTTGAAAGTACATTGGAGCAGTTTTCTTGAAGTGTCATGTGTGATGTAACATTTATGCTTCTTTATTGGTCTGGTGTATCAAAAATGTCTTCCTCTAACATATCTATTTTTATCAAGCCGATTTTGTACTGCATTTATTTATTTTCTCCTGGAAGTTGTTTCCATTTATCAAAGATTAATTTGTAAACTCTTCACTACAGTTTGGCCCAAAGAAAAATCTCTCTCGTTACCTAGAGTTTAATAAAATAGAGAGAGGGAGAGAGAGAGAGAGAGTGTGTGTGTGTGTGTGTGTGTAAAAAGCTCTTATTGAGAGAAAGCTAAGGCAGAAAGATGAGTTTTGCATGTAGTTCTGAATGAAGAGAGATTTTTTTGTGACTACTCCTTTCTTTTAGCCTGTTCCTGTCTACTTTACATTAATCTGAATGAATGACCTTGATTTCCTTAGAGACTTGCTTTTAATTTGAAATTTTTGAGGGGTGGGGGATGAGGGCATATATAAACCCAACACTAAGGGTACGTCTACACTACAAGACTATTTCGAATCAACTTAATTTGAATTTGTGGAATCGACCTTATGAAGTCGAAGTTGTGTATCCACACTAAATACACTAGTTCGACTGTGTGAGTCCACAGTAACGGGGCCAGTGTCGACTTTGGAAGCGGTGCACTGTGGGAAGCTATCCCACAGTTCCCGCACTCCCCGCTGACCATTGGAATCCTGGGATTTCCCCCCAATGCATGCTGGGGGGAAAAATGTGTCGAGGGTGGTTTTGGGTAACTGTCATCATTGAACCGTCACTCCTGCCCTCTCTCCGTGAAAGCGCCGGCGGGAAATCTGTTCGCGCCCTTCTCTGGTTGGTTACAGCTCGGACGCCACAGCACTGCGAGCATGGAGCCCGCTGCGATCATCGCTGCACTTATGGCCGTTGTCAACTCCTCGCACCTTATCATCCACCTCTTCCACAGTCAGCTGCTGAGAAATCGGGTGAGGAGGCTCCGTCAGCGCGGTGAGGACGGAAGTCACAGAGTGGCGCAGACCTCTCACAAAGCAGGGTACGCCGCGCCGTGGAGATCATGGTGGCAATGGGTCAAGTTCATAGTGTGGAACGGCGATTCTGGGCCCGGGAAACAAGCACGGACTGGTGGGACCGCATAGTGCTGCAGGTCTGGGATGAATCACAGTGGCTGCGGAACTTCAGGATGCGTAAGGGCGCTTTCCTTGAACTCTGTGACTTGCTGTCCCCTGCCCTGAAGCGCCAGGACACCCGGATGCGAGCAGCCCTGACTGTGCAGAAGCGAGTGGCCATAGCCCTCTGGAAACTTGCAACGCCAGACAGCTACCGTTCAGTAGCGAACCACTTTGGCGTGGGCAATCTACCGTAGGGCTTGCTGTGATGCAAGTAGCCCACGCAATCGTTGAGCAACTGTTCTCAAAGGTAGTGACCCTGGGAAACGTCCAGGACATCATAGATGGCTTCGGTGCGATGGGATTCCCAAACTGCGGTGGGGCTATAGATGGGACTCAAATCCCTATCCTGGGACCGGACCACCAGGCCAGCGAGTACATTAACCGAAAGGGCTACTTTTCTGTGGTGCTGCAAGCACTGGTGGACCATAGGGGACGTTTTACCAACATCTACGTGGGGTGGCCGGGCAAGGTTCATGACGCGCGTGTGTTCAGGAACTCCGGTCTGTTTAAACGCCTCCAGGCAGGTAGTTTCTTCCCGGACCACAAAATAACGGTTGGGGATGTGCAGATGCCTACAGTGATCCTCGGGGACCCAGCCTACCCACTAATGCCCTGGCTCATGAAGCCCTATACAGGCGCCTTGGACAGTGAGAAGGAACTCTTCAACTACCGGCTGAGCAAGTGCAGAATGGTGGTGGCGTGTGCTTTCGGACGTCTCAAGGGGAGATGGCGGAGCTTACTGACTCGCTCGGACCTCAGCGAAAAAAATACCCCCGTTGTTATTGCTGCTTGCTGTGTGCTCCACAATCTCTCTGAGAGCAAGGGCGAGACCTTTATGGCTGGATGGGAGGTTGAGGCCAATCGCCTGGCTGCTGATTACGCTCAGCCAGACAGCCGTGCCGATAGAAGATCCCAGCGGGAAGCGCTGTGCATCCGGGAGGCTTTGAAAGATAGGTTCCTCGGAGAGCAGGGTAACCTATGACTCTCCAGTTGATTTACAGAGAAGCTGAACCTGAGCCTGTTTCAGTGACTGTTGACTTCGATCTGCGGTTACATACCCGTTCTCCAGGTTTCCCCCCTTCCAACACACGTTTTAAAATAACTTTAATGGAACACTGATTATTAATAAAGTTTTCTTTAATTATGAATTCCTGTTCAAGGGTTGAAACATGGACGCGGACTGTGGTGGGTACGGTGTGCACTGATGTCCAGACCGCTTCTACACTAGAGGAATGACAGGCTCCTGCTCCTACAGCGGTCTCTGGGGGGAGGGCGGTTGCAGGTGGGTGTGCAGGAAGGGGTGGGTTTGCAGGAAGGGGTGAGGGGTGCCGTCTTTGGGACGGAGTTTGGATGCAGGCTGTAGACTGGGGGTTGGGGCGTAGGAAGGGGTGAGGGGTGTGTGGGAAGGGTGAGTATGTGTCCGTGGATGAGGGCTCTTGCTGGGGCTCAGGGCATCGGAGAGGCTCGTGGCTAGGGGGGAAGGGCATGGTAAGGGCAGCCTGCCTTGCCATTTGTGGATGTCAGGCGCTAGGACCCTGGGGCAGCATACACCTCACAGACTGACCCGGGGCAGCATTCACCTCCCAGAATGACCCTAGTGCCTAGTGACCGCAGTCTGTGTGTGTCCTGCTGTTGATCCTGCCCCCAAGTCTGTACCCTGGTAATGGAGGCTGTCCTATGCAATTAAAAAACCCCTCCCCCCCTTCACACAAAGTCTTCTGACAAGGAAAACGTGACGGAAACAGTGAATAACAACAAACTACTTTTAATACTCAACTACACAGTGGGGGGATGAAACTTGGATTTGGGACTGGGTGATCCAGGAAGGGAAGCACTTCTCACACTTTAGGGAATGAGAGCTGTTTGGTACATGAGCGCTCTGCTGGGGTGGAGTGACAGTTTTCACGGCCCCTAGCGCCCCTCCTTCTTGTGATTTTGGGTGAGGGGGGGACAGGACTTTGTGGCGGGGGAAGGCGGTTGCAGATACAGTTCAGGGGGGCTCTCTGCTCTTGCCTGCGGTCCTGCAGAACATCTACAAGGCGCCGGAACGTGTCCGTTTGCTCCCTCATTAGCCCAAGCAGCGTTTGAGTTGCCTGCTGGTCTTCCTGCCGCCACCTGTCCTCCTGTTCGCTGTGTGAGCGCTGGTGCTGACATAGGGTCTCCCTCCACTGTCTCTGCTCGGCCGCCTCGGCTCTGGAGCAAGCCATCAGTTCCGAGAACATGTCGTCCCTAGTCTTTTTCTTTCGCCGCCTAATCTGCGCCAGCCTCTGTGAGGGGGATGCCGGGGCAGTTCGTGAAAGAGCCGCAGCTGTGTGATGGGAAAAAGGAAGTGATTTCCTTGAACAGATACATGTTTGCGAACACTGAACACAGTCTAGTCAGTTTCTGTGAACAAGACCATACAGGGCACCTAGTCTCACGAGCTCTCAGGACAAGTTTGAGATTTCGGAATACGCTTTCATTGGCTGCGGTCTTGCACAGGAGATCGGACAAGCGGGGCGGTACAGCTGAATCCGTGTAGCAGCCAGGCCTGGTAAGCACTACACTATAGGCTGCTTAACAGTTAATGGATAGCTGTGCCCTCCTGCTGAAGGCAATCTGTAAAGCATAAAGTCTGACCCTGTTCCAGCCCCTCGCGGCTGTGCACGGGAAAGATCACTGTATGCTTTTCCTCTGTGGCCTCCAACACGTGGCTGTTAAGCGAAGGTCATTGCTATGCAAAGTAAAAGTCAAGCATTCACAATAGTAACAGTACACTAATTGCCCTAATTAGATGCAGCAGTCGCCGAACGAGATTAGCCTGAGGCGGGTCACTCGGAGAGAGAGAGAACGGATGCTGCTCGAATCCCTGCACAGACCAGGACCGTACGCTGCAATGCTGGTGGAGGCAATGATTCCGCTGTACATTAGGATGGCCTGGCGCGGAAGAGTGTGCTTCCACGGAGCACCAAATAAGGCACCTCTCCCCAGGAACCTCCTGCGGAGACTTTTCGAGCTGCTCTCCGAGAGCTTCGTGGAACTGTCCCAGGAGGATTTCTGTTCCATCCCTATCTGTGTGGACCTTCTCTTTATATAGTTTTTTAAGCAAAAGGTTTTATATAGTTTTTACATATTTTCTATTCCTGTTTTTTAAAAAATAAATGTTTCCATGTTTATAGCACTTACCGACTGATCCTTCCCCTGATTCTGAGTCCGGGTTAACGGCCGGGGAGGGTTGGTAGGGGATCTCTGTGAGGGTGATGAAGAGATCCTGGCTGTCGGGGAAAGCGGTATTGTAAGCGCTGTCACCTGCGTCGTCCTCCACAAACCCTTCCTCATCTTCCCCATTGGCGAACATCGCCGAGGAACTGCCCCTCGACACTATCCCATACTCAGAGTCCACGGTCACTGGTGGGGCAGTGGTGGCAGACCCACCTAGAATGGCATGCAGTGCCTCGTAGAAGTGGCAGGTCTGGGGCTGTGCTCCGGAGCGTCCGTTTGCCGCTCTGACTTTTTGGTAGCCTTGTCTCAGGTCCTTGATTTTCACGCGGCACTGTGTTGTATCCCGGCTGTATCCTCTGAGTGCCATGGCTTTGGAGACCTTCTCGTAGGTCTTTGCATTCCGTTTGTTGGAGCGCAGCTCCGAAAGCACAGACTCATCGCCCCACACAGCGATCAGATCCAGGACTTAACGGTCTGTCCATGCTGGGGACCTCTTTCTATTCTGGGATTGCATGGACTTCTCTGCTGGAGAGCTCTGCATCGTTGCAGGTGCTGCTGAGCTCGCCCCGATGTCCAACCAGGACATGAGATTCAAAGTGCCCAGACAGGAAAAGGAATTCAAATTTTCCCGGGTCGTTTCCTGTGTGGCTGGTCAGAGAATCCAAGCTCCGACTGCTGTCCAGAGTGTCAACAGAGTGGTGCACTGTGGGATAGCTCCCGGAGCTAGTAAGTTCGATTTGCATCCACACCTAGCCTAATTCGACATAGCCATGTCGAATTTAGCGCTACTCCCCTCGTCGGGGTGGAGTACCGAATTCGAACTAAAGAGCCCTCTAGGTTGAACTAAATGGCTTCCTGGTGTGGACGGGTGCACGGTTAATTCGAATTAACGCTGCTAAATTCGAATTAAAGTCCTAGTGTAGACCAGGCCTAACATAGAAAGAGTTAAGGAGGTGCTTTGGGCTGGAATGGCCCCATCCCAATGCACCTGGAAATCAAGGTAGGACTGGAGCAGGAGTTAAAATGGAGGGAACTCCTCTCAGACAGGAGAACCCTGGCAAAGGAACAGACTAGTGAGCCTATCCAGCCCTGAAGGGAGGACTGATGGCTTCCAGCACCTCCTGCCCTTGAAAAGGGGGGTTGCAGGACCCCCTGAGCTGAAGGGGAAACAGGAGTGATACTTACACTGGAATCCCAGTGGACCCTGAAGTGGACAGTGATACTTCCAGGCCCTTCTAACATCAGAGAGGCCCATATCCTTTTGTTTGTTTAGCCCCGTTTACTGCCTGTGGGCTGTTTGGTGGTTTCACCTGGGACTCTGAGAGGGGAGATGATTGCAGAGGTCTTGGCTGGCGGGTTGAGCGCCAGCCCATTGGAAAGATGCCCCACAACAACTGCTAGGGTGCAGGATAATTAGACTCACATGTGTGCGCCCCCCTAGAGCTCCTAGAGGTTTGCTCTACCCCAGACAGTTTTGAGACAGGAGGGTGCAGGTGTGGAGTTTTATTATATTACAAACATAATAAAAAATTAGGGCAGCTTGTAACACTTCCCAATAAGAGATCAAAATGGTGGTGGTGGGGGGGAGAAGGAGGTGCGGGGGGACATTAAAGCAGGGCTACAAAAGGAGACAGTGAAATTTGCGGCAGGAAAGGAAGAATTTCCTCTACCCAACCACAGGGTCAGGAAGAAAGGAGGATATGGGAAATGAGGGACTATATACAGTTGCCAAGAGACCTTGCACGTTAAGGTTTGTTTGCATCTGCCTCCTGGCTGCAGCAAGTTTAAGCTCTGTCTTGCTTGCTGGGTTTTCTTGGATCAGGCTGTGGAAAGTCCCAGTTCTGACTCCCTGTACATTTAAAAGGGCAGAGAAATGTTCTTCAGAGAAGCGTGTACATCTGATTCTGGAAGGATGCAGTAAATGTTTTCCCTTGTCATTTTCCCCTCCACTTCTATTGCCTGCAGCTGAAGTTTGGGCCACACTTGCCCAGAGCTGTTTTCATGTGTTTGCAGCAATAAAGAAATAACAAATAGCCTCTATACTGTGCTCTGCCAAAGCACTTCAGTCCTGATCTTTAACACCCTGCCAGAGCATTTCTGGGTCCCCATCCCCACACAATGCATGATGTTCCACACTCCCAAGTCCAGATCTGTGCCTCTCTTGACCAGAAAAACATCCACTGGACTCACAAATAGGTTAAGCCCACTAATTGTATTTACTGCTCATCTAGGTGAAAGGGTGGTATGCTAATTCATTGTGCCTTCTATCTTATAAATATTCTTTTTAAAAGGTTCAATATGGTGCAGAAGGCAGAGTTTTACAATGGAGAGTGACTATGCAGCCTGTAATGGTAATAATACCACTTAGCAATTACCTCTCCAAAACACTAAACCAATAAACCCTCACAATATCTCTCTGAGGAGCACAATTACCAGCCTTTTACATGTAGATAAACTGAGGCATAGAGGTTGTATGACTTGCCCAAGCCAACCAAGGATGTCAGTGTCACAGCTGGATGTAGAATTTGGGAGGGGCTGGCTTCCAGTACTGGCCCACCTCTCCCTAGAGGGCTCCTGCCCACCTCTTGGAGGAAGCTTTCAGTTTCCATTGTTAGGTTGTGAGCATTCAAACTATGTATGTAGAAAATGGATTTCAGCTCTGATTGTGAATTTTCCATGCCTCCCCTGACCTCCTTGCTCCTGGGGAGGTGTCCTGAGACCCAGACCGGAGACCTCAGCAGTCACAAAATCAGCCTATTTGAGACAGAAAGACAGAGAAGCCACCCTGCAGCTTTAACAAGAAACAGCTGGGATTGGCTAAACCAGTAGTTCTCAACCCGCAGCCTGTGGGCTGCATGCAGCCCAATTAGCACACAGCTGTGGACCAGCGGTGTGCTGAAGACCACCAGGCCACATGGGGTTTGGGTTCCCTGCTGCCTGGCCGCCCAGCGTTATGGGGTCCGGGCTGCCCAGCTGGGCGCGGCAGGGTCAGGGTCACTGGCCGACCCCGTGTGGCAGAGGTCCAGAGTTGCTGGCCGGCCCCATGGGGTTCGGAACTGCCTGCCGGCCAGCCCCACAGGTTCCAGTGGAGTCCGGGGCTGCCTGCTGGCCAGCCCCACAGATGGTCCAAGGTCTGGGGGCTGACCCCGGGATTGGGGTCTGGGGTCAGCGTCGGGGCTGCTGGACATCCCTGCGGTGTCATGGTCTGGGCTGCCCTGCCATCCGGCCCCACGGGGCCAGGTCCAGGGGCGGGGCTGCCACCCGGCCCTGCACAGAGAGGTCTGGGGTCTCTGCTGCCCAGCCTCCTGCCCAGGGCTCCTCTCCTGGCCCCACTTTGTGGAGGTGTCTCTGGGCAGGAGGCACTGGGCATAGGAGTCAGGGGAGGAGCTCCGGGGGGAGCGCTGTGGTTCTCAACCTGCGGCCCAGGTAACACATATGCGGCCCACAGCGATAAACAGGTTGAGAATCACTGAGCTAAACTGTTGTGAGCAGGGGCGGCTCTAGGAATTTCGACGCCCCAAGCACGGGGGCACGCCGCGGGGGGGCGCTCTGGCGGTCGCCGGTCCCGCGGCTCCGGTGGACCTCCTGCAGACGTGTCTGCGGAGGGTCCGCTGGTCCCGCGGCTCCGGTGGAGCATCCGCAGGCATGCCTGCGGGAGGTCCACCGGAGCCACCTGCCGCCCTCCCGGCGACAGGTAGAGCGCCCCCCACAGCATGCCGCCCCAAACACGCGCTTGGCGCGCTGAGGTCTGGAGCCGGCCCTGGTTGTGAGGACTTGGATCTTGGCCATTACTACCTATGCACAGTGATTCCATTGGGCATGCAAGAAGCACCTATGTCCTCACTGGAGAAGCAGCATTCTGGGCTGATTTTTTCCCCCTTCTTCTCTTCCTCCTTCCTTCCCAGCTAGCTAGTAGGATGTCAGTGAGGAAGTAGAACTGTGGCACAAGAAGACTTGCCTTACTCTGAAGAGAGATGTTTTGTTTGGCTTTGCATTAACCTTGTGTACCTAGGAGCCTATGTGCATGAGTGCTCACATGCTCATTCCCAAGTTTGCTTAGTCATCACCAGGGACTGCAGTGCTCCCTTCTCTTCTGGGCCTGGGGGTATGAGTGTGACCAGGGGAATGGTCCTATTGTGGGGAACTTTCCTGGCTTATAAAGTACCCAGTGGAATTGGCTAGCGAAAGGATCTGAATCCTCACTCCCACTTCCTTTACCCAGAGGCCTGCCTGACCTTGAGGATTCCCCTGCCGCTCTCACATGTGGCAGAATCCTTGTAACCCCAACAAGGCTGGGCCCAGGACTCCTGGGGGCTTGACCTCCCCGCCATCTTAGAGCAGGGGCTAGGGTGTCCCCACTCCGGGGTACTCTCTCCACTCTGGACACTTCCCTGACCCACTGATCATTACATGTAGTTCAAAGCAAATACAATTTATTAAACAGCAACTAATTAAAAAAATAAGGACAAAATGGGAAAGGTGAAAGGAAAACACATACCCCTGCTCGGTGGCATGGGGAACCACAAACAGCCATCTCTGGAATGTAAGGGCACTTCACAGTCTCTTCCTCACACATCCCAGGCCTCCCGCCCAGGCCCTGGCTGTGCTGGAGAGATGCTGTGGTCGGACACTTGCTCTGGCGGTGACCACACACCTACAGGCTCTAGGTTGCAGGACCCTTCTTCCCAGCGTCAGCCCTCCGTTGGGGTTACGATCTCCCTCCCAGTCTGGCCTGCAAGGCCTCTTGGCTGAGGGCATCTCCCTGCGCTGGGCCCTCTGCCCATGGTCCCCCTCGTGCTCCCCAGCTGCTCATCGCAACCGGGTCCAGACTGCTCCAGCCCCAGCTCCTGCCTCAGCGTTAGGGTGACCAGGTGTCCAGTTTTCTACCGGAACACCTGTCAAAAAGGGACACTGGAGGCTCCAGTCAGCACCGCTGATGGGACCATTAAATGTCCGGTCAGCACTGCTGCAGCACTGAGGCAGGCTAGTCCCTACCTGTCCTGGGGCACCGTGCTACGCCTCAGAAGCGACCAGCAGGTCCAGTTCCTGGGCGGAGGGACCAGGGGGCTCCACATGCTGCCCCCCACCCTGAGCCTGGTTCCGCACTCCCATTGGCTGAGAACCGGCCAATGGGAGTTGGGGGGCGGTGCCTGTGGGTGAGAGCAGCGTGCATGGTGCCTCCTGCCCCCCCTGCCTACTAGCGCCGACCTGCTGGCCACTTCCGGTGTGCGCGCAATGCGGTGTCAGGACAGGCAGGCAGCCTGCCTTAGCCTCTCCCCCGCCCCCGCTGCGCCACTGACCAGGAGGTGCGCGAGGTCATAGGCGCCAACTTTCTTCAGCGCCGGTGGGTGCCCGTGCCCCGCTGTCCCTGGCCCCGCCCCAACTCCACCCCATCCCCGCCCCTAGCCCTGCCCCCATTCCAACCCCATCCCCAAAGTCCCACCCTAACTCTGCCCCCCCCTCTCTGCCCCTATTGGATCCCTTCCCCAAATCCCCACCCCGGCCTTGCCTCTTCCCCTAGTGCTCTGTGTTCCCCCCCTCCCTCCCTGCCCCACAAATCAGCTGTTTCGCGGCGCAAGCGCTGGGAGGGAGAGGGGAGAAGCAGGACGCAGCGGAGGTGCCCTGGAGCAGGGGGGCGGGGCCATGGGGAGCTGCCAGTGGGCGCTGAGCACCCACCAATTTTTTTCCGTGGGTGTTCCAGCCCCAGAGCCCCATGGAGTCGGTGCCTATGTGCGAGGTAAGACCACACCCCAACCCCGAGCCCCAACTCCCTGCCCCAGCCCTCCCAAACCTGGAGCCTCCTCCTGCACTCCAAAGCCCTCATCTGTGGCCCCACCCTAGAGCCTGCCCCCCCCAGCCCAGAGCCCTCACATGCCCCCACACCCCAACCTCCTGCCCCAGCCCTGAGCCCGCTCCCAACCCTGAACTTCTCATCCTTGCCCCCACCCCCGGGAGAGGGAATGTAGTGAGCGGGGGGCAGAGCATCAGGGAAGGGGTGGAGCAGGGGGACCTCAGGGAAGGGGTGGGACTAGGGTGTTCGGTTTTGTGCGATTAGGAAATTGGCAACTCTACTCAGCACTGCTGCTGCTGCTCCTCTGGCCCCTCTGGCTCTGGCTGCTGCTCTCTCCTTAGCTGGGCCCTGCTCTGGCCAGGCAACTCCAGCTCACACAGAGGACAGGACCCCACATGTCTCCCTCATTGGCCTGCCTGCCTTGATAATCAGGCTGACCTGGAGCACTGACCTCTCCCCGGGGACTGTCAGTCTCAGGGTCTTGATTTCTCACTGGCCTTTCCCCTTTCTTTCGGTACTGGGAGAGGCCAACCAAAGCTCCGCACTAAGTTTAAGTAAGGGGCTAACAGTCTGCTTATATTAGCAAATGTATAACTAACAAGACATGTATACGTGGCTATCATTGCACTGATTGCTCTCCCTTTATCTGACTCTGTGGCTGTCTTTGTCCTTTTGGAGAATACTCCCCTTTGGGGCAGGGACTCCTTGGCTCCTCTGTGTTGACCTGGTGGGATCTAGGGTGACCAGATGTCCTGATTTTATAGGGACAGTCTGGATATTTGAGGTTTTGTCTTATATAGGTGCCTATTACCCCCCACCCCTTGTCCTGATTTTTCACACTTGCTATGTGGTCACCCTAGTGGGATCATTTAAAATGGTGAAATGACAGTAGAGTCTGTAGTTGTTCAATTCGTGAGCTGTTGTCCGAATGAATTTGCAGCCACACAGTCCCGACAGTAGTGGGCATGTACTGGGACCAGTGACTTGTTTCAGATTAGGAAGTAGCCGTCAGAGGACAGTAGGTTGCTATCACTACTAACATGTGCTGGAATGAAACCAGCAATTTACAGATGAAATGTTCAAGGTACCCATTACCACCAGTAGTCTGAGCCATCTAGTCCGTGGTCCCAACCACAGCTCAGCGTTAATGTTGAAATCAGAGCCATGTGAAACTTAGCGGGTTTGATTTTTTGAAAACTTTTCCCTTGGCTTTCATTTATTGGATTTGATTTTCACTTTGAGTTCTGGCTTTGAACAAACCCACAAACTCACTTACAGTCCCAGCATCTGGAAGAACAGGGAGTGCTGCAAATCAAAACTGGGGTGCATTAGCAAAGCTGGGGGCATGGGGTTTGGAAAGCGCCTTTCTATACTATACAGTCCAACTCTGTCATTTCTGTTAGGCTCCCATTTTCATTAGCAGAACTATTCTCTCACTTCTGGTAGAAAACAATGTGTGACAAAGTGGCCGTTCCTTTAGCTCTTGCCTAGGAAAAGGGTTCTAATCCCTCCACAGGCCTCGCCTTCAAGTCACTGATTCAGGACTATTAAATGGCACATTTGTGATCACCTCTTGCAGTGCTCTGTGCATACAGCTTATCCCCTTCCCCTCCATCACACAGATTACATGATGAGTAATAGTGAATGAATGGCATTAAGGGCCTGCTGTGGGGGATGGATGCTTTAAACCGTAGCTCTGAGAAGGTTTTAAAAGTGATCTGAGGATTGGAAGAAGCAACCATGAATTAGCAATCAAAAGAATAGAAGCAATCAGTATCACAGAAAAGCTTGGCTCATGATAGCAGAGATCTGAAGGCAACCTTTGTGTATACATACTGGGTCAGACTAGCAGAGAGAGTGAGCGTGGGGTTGCACAGTAGATGTGCACCGGGTGTACAAGGACTGGTATAGCAAAACTAACTCAACACAGTGTTGTAAACTATGCTGTATTCATCAGAGGCTCTGCTGTATGTAGGAAACCGCTCTCATCTCAGCAGTCAGGCTGCCAGTCTGGAATAGACTGGTCAGGGCCTTGATGCCACTGCAGAAATGAAGCACGTGCAATGTCCTTGAGCGTAAGTGCATGGTGGCAGCTGGTTTCTGCAAATTACCAGCCCCCAGAGATCCAGTCTCTCTTCCTCATGTGGCTCAGGATCAGGTCACTGCCAGGAGAGAGATTGGTAAGGGTGCATTAATGGTGTCATTGTAGACAGTGGATGCAGAGGACATGTCCAAGCTGCACTGAGAACCTGGTTGTTATTCCTTAAGCCTTTCCATTTACCAAATATGTGCTCTTCAGCCTACTTCATGTTCTGTGCTAGTCACTTTTCTTCCTGAAAGGAAGATGTAGGATTCAGTCTTGACTAGCCTTGAAAGACACTAGGCCACATGTTTTGCTCTGTTACTTCAGCGTAGCTTCATGGGAGCCAGTGGAATTGTTCAGTGTTTACAGAGAGTGGGAGTTAGTCCATCAGCTCTGTTTCGTGTGGGCTATAGGCTGATGATAGAACAATAACACTGTCACACTTATTCAGCTTTCTTTCTCAGCAAATCAAGAAAGACTTTTTTTCAGGGTGGGGCAGGAAAGAAAATTTTAGTAAAGGTAGCTTTTTAGGTGGCTTAGTTTTGGACTCCATAGGAACAGCTCAACCATGACTCTCTCTAGTCCATCCCTGGGGAAGAGCCCAGTAATGCACTGGAATAATGATTGTCTGGCTGTGAAAGCATTTCATTATCAGAATTCTCACTCCCTGCAGACCCAGTCAGTTTCAGTTAACATGTGCTTCTGACAAGAAAGGCCACTGTGAGATTATCAGGCCTTTTGAAAGGAAGCAGTTGTATTTCGGCAAACTAGGGAGATTCCAGGGTCCTCCCTTCAGCTTGGGAAGGATGCGTCTGCAAGCATTGCTATGCAGTTTGGGAGGGGCTGCATTTTGTGTGGCTTGTCAGAGCTTGTATTTATATGGTTCAGAGGCAGACAAGTAGTTTAGCTGCTTTGAGGAACTCAAGTTCTGGAGTTCTGGAGTCCCCTTTGAAATGTTCAGTTTGAACTGCACACCACTGACTGTCCCACAATATTCCATAGGAAACTGGGAGGTGGAGTCCTCTCCCCAGAATGTCACTATTTAGCAACCTCCTTTATGAAAAGATGCATTTGTATCATCGTTTGATGGCAAGGCTAGTTTTCAAGTAAATGTTAGCGCTAGTTAAAAATAACAGCTTGACAGGCCTAAAGCTTGAAGTCCTGGCCACATCCCCAAAACTGAAACCACGCAAGCAGTAGCAATGTGGCTTTCCTGCCCAGTGCCCTGCCACCTGTTGAGTAGTTCAGACTCCATGGTCAACTCAGCCCTTGCCCTCTCTGCGGAGATAGCTTAATAAGGGTGCCAGTCTAGGATCAATTCCTTGATCTGCTGCATGATTTCTGTGCAACCTCTTTGTGTCTCAGATCCCCAGCTGTAGAACAGGGCTAATAAACCTTCCTTTCTCTCATCCTTTGTCTTGTCTATTTAGCAAGCAAGTGCCTTCTGACAGGGGCTGCCTCTGACTAGGTGTATATACAGTGCTGTGATATTTATGTCTGGTGCTGTTGCCCTATCAGAGAGAGAATTGCCACTCCAAGCTATTAATGTATTTGAAATGCACATATAAGGATACAACCTGCCTGCTGTCAACCTGCAGTGGGAAAGGTCTGCTTCACGCTTTCTGACCATCTGCTGCTAGCAGAAACAATTCAGCCAATGTGGCCAAAATTCAGCACAAGGTAGATGACTTCCTCACACCTGGAGGTTTGTCGTGATGCTTTCCCAAAGCCAGAATGTTCCTTTTAAAAGTCTGCAGCCAGAGGTTTGAGGCCCATTTAAAAAGAAGGGTTTCTGCCAGCCAGGCTTCTCCTGCTTTTTTGTGCTATAAGGAGTGTTCCCATGCTAACTGAACAACACACACACACCAAAGCATCTCCTGTTCCTCTCCTTTCTTATACTTATCTTTCTCCTTCCTCATATGAACTATCAACAGCTGAGCCTGCCTTTCCCTTCACCCACACTGAGTTCTTAATTTGTAATGAAAGAGGTGCCAGGGCTCAAGCAAGTTTTTTACATTCACAACTGATGCAGCAAGCTATGAACTTGGGGCTATGAACTGCCAAGCCCTGGCACAAATTAAGCACTGCCCACAGCCCCCATGGCAGGGTTTCTCTGAATCCTTGCAATGAGAAAAAAATACCTGTTAATCCTCTGCTCAGGGACCAGGTTTTAATTATTTCTCTGCCTAACACTGCACTTTACGGACTTCTTCCACCCTCATTCACCTTGATCTTTTTGTCACCTTCTGACACCCTTGATCACTCCCCCTCCCTCTGTTTAGGCCATTTAGAAATCTAAGTATCTGATTTGCAGGCAAAAGCAGGATATAAAAACATGGCCTACAAGTTGTATTCATTGTGCATTGGTCAGGAATAGAGAAATCTTCTAGTAGGCCCAGATCCTCCAAGATATTTAGGGTCTGAATGCACAAAAGGAATTAGGTGCTAAATCCCTGTTTTAGGTACCAAAATACCAGATTCAGGACCAATGAGATGCACAAAACTCCCACTTAACCCTATAAGTACCTAAACTTTCAATAGGAGTTAGGTACTGTGGCAGAGCTCTGACCTTGCTCCCATGGGTCCTGCGCTTCTAGGTGGTTTATGCTTAGCCTCAGTGGCTCACTGTGACCCTCCACGTAGCCCTTCTCTCTCTAGGGCCAGGGTTACAGTCTACTGAGCCCTTTTCATCATAGGCCAGCAAGGAGGTTGGTGAGAGAACTCTCACAGTCTCTGTTCAGCCTCCTGTCCTGACAGGGACCTGACTTCCCCTCCCAGGAGATGTTCCTGTAGTGGTGGGTTGGGGGGAACCCGGGCCTGCCCTCTACTCCGGGTTCCAGCCCAGGGACCCTAATGGTAGCAGTTGTTGGCAGCCAACCTTTCACTGCCAGAGTTGCTACATTTCCCTGGGCCACTTCCCCACAGCTCTCCTGCTTCTCCCTTCTTCACCCTTACCTTAGGGCTCCTTTAACGATGGTTTGAGGGTATCTTCAGTAACCAGCCCTTCAGCCGCACTTCCTCTCCTCTGGCTCCCTGGCTCTCCTCTGCCTGACTGGAGTGAGCCCTTTTTATAGTATCAGCAGGGCCTTAATTAGAGTCAGGTGGTCACATTAGCTTAATAGCCTCACCTGACTTGTTACAGGTTAATTAGAGTCAGGTGTTCTCATTAGCCTGGAGCAGCCCCTGCTCTGGTCAGTCAGGGAACAGAAAACTGTTAATCCAGTGGCCAGTATATCTGCCTTCTGCTATTCTGCTGTACCCAACTGGCCTGGGTCTATCACAGTACCTAAATACCTTTGAGGAGCTGGACCCTCTTGCTTAAAGCTCTTACTTTTGGGTTTAGCATCTCAACAAGGCTACTGAACTGGCTTCACACTTTGCCAACTGTTATCAAGAGAGAAAAGATCATAGAATTTATGCTCATTAAGATTATGCATTTCACCACTGAATGCTTTCTTACCTTCTTCAATTCATAGTTCTTTAATTTTGCTTCTTATTTCAGTAAATGTTTATATTCTAGACAATACCCATGCTACTGAAAGTGCTACTGAAAGTGCTAAGTACATCCTCCTATTTCTTTGACTTCTCTTCAATGGATCAACAGCAGAATGTGGCTGAGGACAGAAAGTGAAAGGACTGTTTTGATATTTAAAGGGCCATTCATAAAGATAATTGCATTTTTAAAAACTTCTTATCTGTGTGTTCAGTAACAGTTTATAAAAAACAACAACTGATGATAAAAACGGAATGACTTTTAAAATCTTTGTTACTTTTCTTCTTTACTTTTCGATTTTTACTCAGTCTGGTCAGTGTCACTCTTTGTTTATTGTCACTTTTCTAAGGATAGGTTTACATTTGCCAAGGAATCCACTGATTTTTGGGTGCCTGACTTGAGACACCTAAGGTCTGTCTCAAACTTGGCACTCATATTAGTGGAAACTTTGGAAAATGTAGGCCTAAGTTATTAGTGTTGGAGTAGATGTGCAAAAGAGATGATGGAAAAGTAATAAGTGACTACACTAGTGTCTCTGACCATGCATGGTGAGAAGGAGAAGTTTTCAGAAGTCTAAACTGTCTGAGCTGATTGCCTATGTGCTCTAACTTCTCTCCAATCTACCTACCTTCTGAATGTTTCCTAAATGTGACAAATCCCACTTCCTGGCTCTCATGCCCTAACACAATATCATAGAGTTTAGGTTCACTACACTGCAGAGGAATGTTTAAATTCTACAATGATTCTGAATTCCCTTTACATTTTAAAGAAATCACGAACATATTTATTTTCATTTTGGGATTCATAAACTTTTCATTTGAAGTTGAACTTCTTGACAATATCTCTTCAACAGAATCTTGTATAGACTAAATAGATCCAACAGAGGATGCTGTGATTAAAATTTGTGGGGATGTTCGCAGCTCCAAGGGCTCTCCTACCTATGGGGAGCAGAAGAACCTTTCCCTAATTAAGCAGATTCAGAAACTATTCACGTTTGGAAGATGTGAGCAGAATACGTCCACACAACTAACACCTATTATTCAAAAATAGCTGATAGCTTCTCCATTGCTCATTGCCATTAACAACACGCCCCTTCAAACCTCACCCCCTTCAGCCTCTCTCCCATTTGTCAGGGGAGGACGTGAGTGAAGCCCCACCTCCTCCATCCTGACATAAGCAGACACATCCGCTTAAAACACACAACATGATTTTTTTTATTTAATTGTTTAATCAGCTTACATTCCACAATTGACAGTTTACTTATTTAATTTTAATTGTCCATGAACAAGTTGTTTAATTAATAACCAGACAAGATTTTAACAGATGGAAATACAGTATTTTCTGCCAATTGAAAAAAGAAAATTGCAAGATGCAGCCAGTTTTTCGGCAAAGTCCTGCAATGTTCTCTGTGTCCTTTGTCATTCCAAAGTTACAGGAACTTGGCAATTTTCCTTTTAATTTCCCCACCCCCAGCCCCACCATTTAAAATTAACAACTCAGGCCCTGATCCTGCAAACCCTTATACTCATGCATAAGTGTTTGCAGAATCAGGGCCTTGGAATAGAACAATAAATTTTTTTTTAAAAACTAGCTCTGCTCACTTTTTCTGTAATTATTGACAAGAAGGAACGGACAGTACAATAGATTTGGTAAGATGTAGCATTAATTGTAAAATGAAACAACACATTTATTCACATCATATCAGAACAACCTAACATAATAGTTATTTATTCATTTTATTTTTAGCACCAATGAGCCACAGGACCCACTTTGTCTCTGGCGACAGCACAGAAGTAAGAACCATGCAGAACACGCCATCCTCATTTACTTCTAGCCCATGGGATTTCATTATGCAAATAAAACCAAACTGTATGGCGACTGGTGGAGTGAATGATTATATTTGATTCACTAAAAAAAGTCCCACATGGCTGAGTTACTTCATACCAAATTAACTGCACATATAGTTCAAATGTATTGGACAATGCTTGAAACACAATCAGAAATGAACATATATCTCAATAGGCAAAATATGCTCTGATTTAATGTATTTTAACTTGGATCCAGATCTAGCAAAGAATTTAAGCACATGCATAGTCCCATCAATGGGACTCACGTGCTTAAAGTTAGACAGGTGCTGAAGTGCTTTGCTGGATCAGGGTCTTACAGGATATGCTGGTGATGAGACCCCAGAACTGGGAGCCAGGAAATCCTGAGCTCTAATCCGAGAGTTCACACTGACTCCCTGTGTAGATCTGGACAAATCCCTTATGGTCTGGATTTTCAGAAGTGTTGAGCACATAAAATGCCAACTGCAGTTAATAGGAGTTCTGGGGGTGCAGTACCACTGAAAATCAGGTCATTACACTCTCTGCCTCAATTCCCCATCTGTAAAATGTGTATAACAATACTCACTGGCCTCACATAGGTATGGTGTGGATTAATTAATATTTGTAAAGCACTTTGAAAGTGCTAGATAAATGCTACAAATCAATACATTCCGTCGATATATTGGAATAATATGCCATTTTAGATCTTTTACATCCAGCCTTGCAGTGTTTGGTTCATAGTGTATATGTTCATTGTCACCTATATTTTAAATATGTATACACTGCATTTATATGAAATATAGCGATGCCTCTTTAAACATCTGGCTGACCCTCAGTGTCTACAAGACCAGTGTCTTGTACCAGCTTCTTGTATTGTTTTACTTGGGAATGTCATAGGAAAGGTGCTGAAATGTATCAGGTCACAGGCATTTAACTGATTTGTTATGCTAAGCTTCTCGAGCTGTTAGTGGCAGTGTTGGGTGAAGGCAATTGGATCCTAACCAAAGCTGGGGGAGGCTGTTGACTCCTTCCTTCCTTCATAGCAAAAGAGTGTTCTCTCCTTACAGCAGAGAGAACGTGAAGAAGGGGGAAAGGGAAGGGACCCTTCTGAATAACTTTTGGTCAATGGTGCAGCATGGGACTAGGGCATATGTTATCTCTGGCAGGAAAATGCCTCCAGAGCCGATGGCCTGCACGGACTGTGGATGGATAAAATTAACACTGCGGGCCTCAGTCCCCATGGTACCTTGCGCAAAATGCCCCCAGCTCTGAATGGAAGTGTTGTACAACTGTTTTGCATGCTGTGAGAAGGGGAAAATGAATGCACAAGGTGTGAAGCAGTGGGCAATCAGGCCCAGGAGAAGGAGGCCTGTCCTGTTGGCTCAATGGCTCAGAGAATCTGCAAAGTTGGGCTTTTCACTTCTCAGGGCTACTGGGAGTCTTAGTGATGCTCTAACCTTCACATGGGAGGTGCTTCCCCAAGCCCCTGACTTGCGGCTGGTACCAAAGTGATGTCGTGTTCTCATGGCAGGCTGCCCATACACCCTTGCCACAGGGTCAGAGTAGTGATTATGGCTTCTATTAGGAGAAGGAATCGTCTTATGAAGGGGAAGCGGAAAGGCAACCCAGAATCAAAGCTTTCGGAGTTGTGGCTTAGTCTGGCTATATCCTGAGGTTACTGCTGGGGGAGATGGGAGATGAACCCTCTTGGCAAGCCTACAGTCTGGCAAATGTCAGTGCAGTGGTGAAGGGCGCGGCAAATGATCAGGTGCCTGGGGGCTGCTACTAGAAACAGAAAAAGCAAATAAACTGGGGGAAAGGACCACTCTTCTTTAACTCCTCCACAATATATAATGTCACATTCACATTGACTTTACATCCTTTTAAAAATGGGCTTTCCTTTGACAGCAATAGTCTCAAAAACATGCAAACCCTTCATTGAAACCAGAGAGTTCTACAGCGAGAAGAACAACCGCAGAGATTTTAATATCCCAGATCTCCATCCATGATACAAAGGGAAGGAGAGAGAATACTGATGAGATTTCAGGGATGGTCTCAAAAAGTTCCTTAGAAAACTGATGCTGAATCTTTAAATTCAGTTTACGTTCAAATCCCCTCCCCCGCAAGTTCATTTTTTAATCCTTTATTTCATCATCATCTTTTTTTTTACATTTTTACAGACATCTTGGATAGCAAAACAGTCACACACTTCAGGTGTTGGTATGAAAATGGGACTCATTGGAAAAAAACCTCTTCTCTCTACATGAAACATTTCCACACGCTCAGGCACAGGAAGGAAGGGAGGGAGAAAGAGAGAGACCCACACCTGACCCTAAAAAAAGAGTAGGCAGGGCTTAGCAGGAAGATCAGGATGAAAAAGGTGGGATGGGGGACAGGGGAAAGAATTGCAGTAAAGAATGACATTTGATCTCCTGGAAATCACAGTTTCAGCTACCACTGAATACCACAGTTTCTCCCACAGGAATGCTACAGTATTATTGATCTGCTACAAAATAGGTCACTTCAACCCATCTAAGCTCCTCCAACCCCATCTTAACAGTATCTTCCACTGCTTTATTGGTGAGGGTGAAGGGGGGGTGGGGTGGGGGAGTAAAAATCATCAAGTCACTGACAGAACTGAGCTGTGCAGATACCAGTGACCATGCAGTGCCACTTCAGCTAACGTTAACCTTATCCAGGAGATTCCGGAACTCGGTTTAATTCTCCCAGCCCCACCCAGTCTGTTGGTCTTATTGAGATAAAAAAGTTTTTGAAGCATGTGAGAGCACAGGAGTTGGCATGCTGGATCAAACTGTTGATCCTTCTCCTCTGTCAATGCCTGATCTCTTTGTTTGATTGACTCTATTGCCATACGGTGGCAGGAAGCAGTTGAGTTGGGGCATATCCTCAGTGTGGTTGCATCATTGTCCAAATAGTTGCCTGACTAAATGTTCTCTCATTGATTCATGTTTTTTTTTTTAATGTGGATAGCTCATCCTGTGCACATCAGTGAGAGAGCAGATCCCCCTTGCCTTCAACATCTGGCTACCCACAATATCCTATATGAGCTGTTTGTAATACAATATATTTAGGATTCAAAAGAAATATTAAGCTACCAAAAATATGTCTTTAAGAGGAAGTTTTAAATATCTGTTTACTGGCGGATGGATGTCCTTTTTCATTTTGTTGGTGGAGCAAGAGAGTTATTCACGGAGTGGCTTCATTACTGACAGGTATGTGTTTGTTTGTTAGCATAGGTTCAGTGATATTCTAGAATTGGGTTGGAGGTGTGGTGCCTTATAAACAAAGATGGGCCTGAACTAAAACCCCACATCTTGACACCTCCAAACTTATAAATCTGGATCCAGATCAGAATTTTGTGAATTGAGTTCATCTCTAATAATAGGTTTGATAATCCACTTCTAGGGGTGGTGGCAAGCCCTCCCTTTAACAATCAGCTTGCTCTTTTTTGTTTGTCTGGAGGAGAGCTGCCACTGAGTTTCAACAATACTAAAGGTATGCGCCGATCCTATAAGTGGATCCATGTGTGCCATAGACTGCAGTGTGATTCCCTTTCCACATACATGTGGTTGCAGGATCAGGGATTCAATGTGAAACACATTTTCTAATTTGTTTTGTTTTAAATCTGAGATATATAAGGATTGCAACATAGAAACAGGCCCTGGCCTAAAATTCTGTATATCAGTCTAAGGGTATTCCAGACAATCATGAATATATGGACATTGTTCATAATTTTACATATATACATATATACATGTATATGTGTATCTATCTATGGATCTGATTTACCACTGTGTTACTCCAGCTATACACCGGCATAACTCCATTGGTTGAAGTTGGAGCAACACAGTGATGAATCAATCCCTACTATGGACTAGATACCTAAAGTGGGCCCATATGTAAATATATATTCCCCATCTCTCTCTCTCTCTCTCTCTCTCTCTCTCACACACACACACACACACACAATTTAATAAGGCCCAACCCAGCAGACTTTTCTCAGGCAAGACTCCCATGGATTTCAATCAATGGGAGTTCTGCCTGAGTAAGGGCTGCAAGTGCAGGCCCACTTTGGGTATATCTAACAGCTTTGAATTTTACAATGTATGTCACACTTAGACCTCAAAACGTTTGAAAATAATTTAAGTTGCTGCAGCAAAATACTTTCAAAAGTCCCCAGATTTGCTATTTTATATCAGAACAAAGAGAGAAAGTTTTTAGAAGATCAAAGAACAAATACAGGAAGAAAGACACTTAAGTGATGGAAATTGCTGAGTAAAAATAGTACAAGTTTAAATGAGGTGTCTATGATTGTTGTTGGTGCCCAAGAGCTATAAATAATTCAATACACCCAAACTGAACTGAGTCTACAGCTGCACTTTTTACTTTGTGGTTCTGATGACTTGATCTTTTCCCTTATGATCTACATTGTTGCCAAAAACCCTTGATAAACATGCAGCCTTATATTGACAGGTAAAATTGACTTTTTGGATAAAAAATGTCAAAAGCACTTAAGCGATTTTGGCGTCTAAGGTCCAGTTTCAAAAGTCATTTAGCCACTTGGGAGTCTTGGTCTCAGTGTGACTCAGGGTGGTGAACATTCCAGCTTGAGGAGACATACTGGGACTGGCTCAGATCAAGCTAGTGCACTAAAAATAGAATCTAGCCACTGTGGCGTGAGCAGCAGACGGCGCTACCTGTCCCGTGTATGATCCCACCCGAGATCCTAGGTACCTACTTGGGGAGACTAGCCCCTTCTGCTGCTCAATACTATACTATTTTTAGCACACTAGCTTGATCAGCGCTAGCACGGATATGTCTCCTCAAGCTTGAATGTACACCTTCCAGCTCTAGTGCAGACATACCCGCAGCGCCTAAGTGCCTAAATCACTTTTGAAAATGTGACAAGCTCCTAATGCACCTAGGTGCCTTTGAAGGCTTTGCACTTTATCTGTAGACTTATTATCACTGGCTGAGAATTCTGACCAGGTGAAAATGTAGCAAAATCATGTTAAAAGAAATAGTTTGTCACCACACTTCTCTATTAAAAGCCTTTTCAATGGCTTGGGAGATCCGCTATCACTTATTGTTGCTGCTCAATCCCCTTGAGGGGTGTAACTCACCCTGGGCAGAAAGACAGCATGAGACCCAGGCCTATGCACCACTGAAATCCAACTTATGCCCATGTTGAGGACTGAAGTGATGCTCAAGTGGTGCACAGGTGTGGTGCTGCCCCTCCACACAGCAGTGATTTTCACCTAAAGCGATCATAAACTTTTCAGATTGGAGCTGACATGGACAGAATAATTCTTCTGAATTAAGCAAAACAAAACTGGCTTTCTGCCTCAGCCTTTACATCCTAGGAAACCTCTCATGAGTCAGGATCAGCTGGTTGCAAGGAGTTCAGTAAGATTCTGTGAACACCAAGACAATCCTCCTGATGAGCCTTTGACCTTCACACTGGTTCCCCCTACCAACCCCTCTGAGCAGTTTTCTTCTGTACCATACACAGCATCTGTGGCTGTGGCTGGGTTATCACTGGTGTTCGGGGCACTGGAAGACAGCAGGAACTTGTGGGCAAATCAGAACTTTTTGGGTGAATTGTGTATAGCTCAGGACGGATTGGTCACAGAGGTGTGATAGGGAGGAGTCCTGTCTCTGAGTCTCAGGGCTTCGGTTACAAAGGATAGTACTGCACTGGCAGCTCTTTAGTATCCAAACACTCTACAGTGGTGAACTCACAAATTGTTCCAATTCCATTTGCACGCAGCTCAAATGTTTCCACTGTGCTTTGTGTGCTTCCTCACTACTCTTCAGCAGATGGCACTGTACGTGATCAGTGCACACGTGTGAATGGAGGTGTATAATACAGCAAAAGATGGGATTTGAATTGCTTTGCACCTCCTGACTGAAGTACAAAAGAACAGAAAAAAGGTATGCTGCCTCCTGCCATGTATTGTCTCTCTATACAGCACACAGACTTCATATTTACAGCATATGGACATACACCTCTTGTATATATAAACTGCACATGGAAACTATTGAAGTTTTCTACCACTCTGCAGTGGTGTTTTACCAGTTAAGAAAAAGCTACTGCTCCTGAAAGCAAGGGACTGATAAGACAAGCTACAGAGATGGTGAGACTGCTGGCAGGCATGGCATACGTTTTCCCATACAGCTCTGCCAACACACATCAATTCTGACCTTCAAAAACCCTGCTATTCTTGTTCTGGGCCCTTCCTGAGCATGTGACCTACAGCTTGCCCAGTTATTTCCATCCTGGGCGTCTCCTGAGCAGGGACAGACAATTGTACTATATTTGGTGGTGATTTAGGGATGCTTTAATGGAAAGTAGGATGAGACCAAAAAATGCATTTGCCACTGTGGCTTATTGTGTGCAAGATTTAAATCTATGCAGTCACCTAGCCCCTGTTCTCTAAATTAATCCTTGTTACCTACAGGGAATATTGTAATTATTATTATTATTATACTATATTGGGCTCCATCCTGTGTCCCAGTGATGTCAATAGGAATTTTGCCATTAATCAGAGGCAGCAGAAACACACTCCTTGCTTTATATATTGCCAGGAGTGACACCAGAGCTATGGCTAAAAGAGGAATATTAGTGTGTGTGTTTACTGGAGATGGACATAGTGAATCAGAAAACATAGAAAGGCTTCTGAACCATTGCCTCTTTCTAGCACCAAACATTTAGTTTTCTGAAATGTATGGCCACGCATTTGAACTTTCAGCTCTGGCCAGGACTATGCTGAAATACTGCAAGAAAAGTTGATTTCATGTGGCATAAGCCAAAGCTCATTGAAGTCAACAGGTTCATTGACTTCAGTGGGCTTTGGATCAGGCCCAAGGTCTGGGACTGGAAGCAGCAGTGCTGGACATTTTGAGACAAAGGCTATTCTCATCAGATTTCCAGCTCAGTTTGGCAGAACCAAGAGGCTCAGATCGATTGGATTTTGCAATCAAACTTCAGGTTCCTTGTTTGAAACTAGACTCCTTAGCTTTGGAGATTCACCCAGCACTAGCCTTTATCTGCAGTTTGTGCTTCATGGACATTTTCTACTCTCTGTCTTTCAGTGGAGTCTGGCAATCTTCCAAAGCTGTCTTAGGTTTTCACCTCAAGCCTTCCTCCTCTGCATGGATAAGCATTTTTCTGCATGCAAACGGTATGGGACATGAAAGAGTTTTCAATTTGGCTACAAACAGATCAGCCTTGGTCATGTGTGTGTGTTTGTTTCTTTAGTATCTCGACGCCTGCTGTAGATGCACAGAGAAGAAGAAATAGCTCAAATAATGTCTTTGTTTAAGCTCTACAGTTGGTAACTCATTATTTCGTCTCCATTTCACACGTAGCACTCAAGAATTAAGGAGAGATTACAGTAATTTTCTTCTGAGCTACACTTATTAGTGTAGCCAGGATCAGAGGTGCTGCAAAATGGGGAAGGACAGCCATAAAGACACAGACTTCCAGTAACACTTGGGACATACAGGATCTCCCCTGCCCATCAGCCCTCACCCTAACTAAGGGCTCCTATTCTATTAGTCACTTGATGTACCAGTAGGATTACAAGTCAAAACCAGAACTGGCCCTAAACTGTTTGCTTGAAGAGTGAATCAGGAGAACATTTGCATTCTTTAATGATTCTCTGCTGGGAGTGTGAAGAACTTCCACTGAGAGGAATTTGGTTTAGCTCTTTCAGAGTACTTAGAATCACTTCTCACTGTCCAAAACTGCTTGTCAGAAACATGAATAGCTCTGTTCACCTGAGGGGTTGTGGGCAACTGCTGAGAATCAGGGCATGGAGGGCTATGCCTGAAAAATGTTTTTAAAATACTAAGAGATTACTAAATATGGGGAGATCAGTTGTGTATATGGGAATGGGGGTGGGTGGGGAGAAGAGATGGATAATATATACAGATGGGCTGGTCTGAGTCTGGTATTTCGACACTCGACCAGCTTTAGCTTTAAGAGAGTGGCATATACAGTACATTGGATATAGAGTACATGGAATCCTGCCATGTAGTACAATCACACCTACACTGCCCCTGGTATGTATGGACATGAGAACCCTCATTGTATCCACAGAACAACTGCACTACACAGTAACTGGAGATCCACTATAAGTAAAACTGAAGTTTGCATGCTGCAGTGCATTGAAACAATTCATTCTACTTCACAATGAGTGGCATTTCATGACGTCTGTGTTCATTTAAGCAGGTTCCTCTGTGGATCTCTGGAACATATACGTTTCGTGTCATAGAAGTGATACATGAAAGGCAATTTGTGAGATACTCTGGCAAATATTGGACTCCACAGTTATCAAGCTTCCAGTAAGAATATCATTTCAGCAATGGGAGCAGATGGGGAAAGAGGAACGGGGGATCAGTCCTGTAAGATACTAAGCACTATGGCCTGATGCAGTAAAGCACTTAAACACATGCTTAACTTTAAGCATGTGAGGCGTCAGTAGCATTACTTACATGTTTCAAGTTAAGCACATGCTTAAGTGCTTTGCTGAATTAAGCTAGAGTGTTCAGCACATGGCAGGATCAAGTCACAGGTCCTTAAAATTGAGATCACTGTCAACCAATTCAGAACTATCTCTGAAGCCTAGAAACTAGAGATGAGCCCACATCACATCTGGTTGTAGTTTCAGGAACACATTTCAAAGCTTTCCTAAAATTCAGAGTGGGTTCCCCATCTGCTCTGGCCCATTATAGAATTAGACAGTAATCACAACATTTGGATCTGGCTTCAGGTGTGAATTTTAAAATAACCCTTGACCAAAAACTGGGCATGTGGAGATTCAGAATTCCAGCCTGAGCCAATAGAAAGCGTGGCAAAGGCTTTGATCCCTGATAATGTATAAATAAGTATTTAGGTGCCTTGCACTCTGTTCCGGGGATTGAGTGGAATTCTGAATACTCTGTAGGGTTCCTGTCCTGACTTTGGGGAAGAGGGTGGGAGAACTGCCCTCTGGACAAATGGCTCCTTTTACAAGCCAGAGTTTGGCACACTCTAAAAATTAAGCAATTAAGGATAAATATTCACCTGTCACGTCAATGGCTGTCCACATAATTTTTTACATAGTGGGTGCCCACTTATATTACCCACCCCTAGGGCAGGTCTTGGAAGGCATAGGCTCGTGAGTAGATAATCAGAGAATTGGGCCAAGTCTCCAGAGTTAACACTTCTCTTCTTCTTTAAAGCAAAATGAATGTAATCACCCCCTCACCCTCCTCCCCCATACATATACACAAACTCACATACATTTTGTCAAATGCCAGCTTCAAAGTACATCATCATAAAGGCAGGACTATTTTTATCCCAGGTGCAGGAAGAAAGAAAAGACCAAGGAGCTCACAGAACAGTAGAACTGATTTCTGTCTCTTTAAATTTTGCTGCTATGCCTATTTTGAAAATCCATCAACAAAAGAACCCATGAGCTGTCATTGATCATACCACAATGAGCTGGCTGTGTGGTGCTTTCCAGGCCACAATAGCTGATGGTGGAGTGGAGCAGGTACTCTTTGTGCACTTTGATCCTACCCAAGGTACATCAAATATAAGTACTTGCATATAAGGGTTCTACTAACATACTCATCATAGAGGCGGTGGAGAGGTTTTGTTCAAAAATTGTTTCAGTGAAATGTGGCTTTTTAAAAAAATGAAATTTTTCACAAAAATATTGGTTTGCTCAAAAATGTCAATATGTTTCAAACATTTTCTCTAAAAACTTTTCATTTTTTCAGTGGTTGTTTTTGTTTTCCATTTATTATTTTTTGCTTTCAGTTATTTTTAATTTTCTGTGTTTCCTTATTTTTCCCCCTTTTACCAATGTTAATTAGTCATATGGTATGAATTTTGAAAATCAACCAGTTTTATTTACAAAACCATGATTTTTGAAAGTACTTTAATTTTTAAAAATTGCCAAAAAATTAAAAAAAAAAACAAAAAAATTGGTCCATTTAGAAAACAAAACTCTTCAATTTTTTGAATGTTTCAACCAGCTCCGTTTGCAAGTGAAATGAATGAAAACTCACTTACAGAAGGTGGCACTTTAGTGTGAACACACTCCTTTGGCAGCTTGGATTTGCTTGATTGTGGAATACGTAAAAGCCAAATCAAGCTAACAAAAAACCAAGCAGCTTAGTGAGAATAAAAGAGAAACAAATCAACCCTACTCTGAAATACCCCCAAGAGTCTTCATTTCTTTGGGCCAGATTAATAAAACAAAATCAACAAAAAGACCTAGGGGAAGGGAAAGGACAGAGGGTGCAGGGAACAACTGACAATGTCTCTATAATTGTATTGTATGAGAATGACTGTTTTTTTAAAGGTAGGCAAAACACTGTCTCCCCGCAGCACTGTAGGCCTGGAAGTCAACACGTCCGTTTTTTTCTGGAGCAAATTCTGTTTCAAATGGATTGCCTCTTCTGCCAATTATTTTTGTTTAGATGCCATGGATGTTTGTTATCTATCGACCAACTCGGACATGTGATGTGATCTATTCATGTAACAAATGGTTGCAGAGATTGGTCTTGAATTAACAACTGTTTTTTCATACCCCTTTTCCCCTCCTTGCACATTGGTCAGTAAATGCCTCAAGGAAGTGATTCTCTACACTCCTTCACATGGCTATTCAGTGAGAACACCCTCTGACTCCACTTTGGTTACTCCATTGGAGCCTTCTCCCCTGCATTCCTTCCAGCCACACCTTCCACAGCAGGAACTACTGGAATTTCAGGTGAAATTTAGCTTCCCTGGATGATTTATTCCTCCCCAGTTGAGTTTTAGCTGCTAAATTAGCTGTTCTGGGATCTATGAGCTGCACAATGAGAGGAGCAGAGTAGAAAGGGGATGGCAGATAGGGCAGAAACAGGAAAAAGAGAAAGACACACACAGAATAAGAAAGAATTCTAATTGTGGATTCACAACTATATCATACAAGACTTGAGCTCATGGGGAATGGATTTTCATTCTCTGCATCTGACCCATTCTATTCTATGTGTATAGATTGTTTTCCCAAATGGAAAGAAGAGCTGTCCAGTGAAATGGGGCAGTTTCCAATGACAAGATGTGGGAAAGTCTTATTTGGCATACCTGGACACAACAAGAGGCACCTCTTATTTCTCCCTTACAAAAACTTGTCCCCCTTTTCTCCTCCGCAATGGCTTTTGCCCAATGGTCTTTAATTTCCAAAATGGAAAATAAAACAAATCCTACTCAAATAAATAGTCAGGAAAATCAACTGCAAGGGCTACCCTGCCTCCCTTCCCCCAGGTGGTTCTTTCCTGGTATCCACCATCCTGAATTTTCCATTGTTCCATTTAAAAAAAACAACTTCCAGCGAAGGAGACCGGCTGTCTCAGAACTCGTGCCTTCCCTCACCCTTCTGCAGTCTTGATGCCTCTTTCTTGGGCTACAAACACAGCATGGATGGATTATAGACGATCACATTTCAATGTTTTTAAATTTTTCTTTTTTTTTTCTTTTTTTAAAAAAGAAGGGAAAATAGAGTTATACACACATGTATCACAGCATTTTCAAAAGGCCCCCCACTGCGTCTCTGTTAGCAGTTCAGCCTCCGTGTTAAGCCTGGATGTAAGGCAGCTGGAAGATTAAAACGGCATTGTTAGAACATCCGCT
The DNA here is from genome assembly GCF_020497125.1 of Mauremys mutica. Taxonomy (NCBI): domain Eukaryota; kingdom Metazoa; phylum Chordata; order Testudines; family Geoemydidae; genus Mauremys; species Mauremys mutica. Next base: position 105,249,153 of record NC_059072.1, on the reverse strand, counting down.
GAAATGTCCTCATGGTTTTTTCTTCTTTGTTTGTTTGTTTGTTGTTCCATATTTATTTGTTTGTTTGTTTGTTTTAAAGTTTGGCAGGCAAAGAGAAAATGCTTCCCCTCCCCTTTTTAGGCAGGAAGAAAAATAACGATGGGACAGTTTGTTTTTTTAAAGGTGGTAGGGGTTTGAAAATGGCCTCGAGGAGGTTACATTCTAGAGGTGACTCAAATGGTTGATTTGTTTCTTTTCTTGTTGCTTGTATTCTCCTCTTGCCTTGCAGTTGATAGTTTTTGGTTCCCCACGTCCTGTACAGACTCAGGTTTCACATCCTCCATATAACCTGCTTCCCCACCCACCCCAGGTGGCGGTAGATAGATGCAACAGTATTTTCACTTGACCTTTACATTATGATACTGAAGTTAAGAGTTAGATGGAAGAGCCATGTTACAGAAAAGCTTTCCCATCTCTGTGAGAAAGAACGAAGCAACAGAAAGTCCTGTGGAGATGCAGGTGCCATGTTGAACTGAGCTCTACCTTGGCACTGGCATCAGTTTGAGATAAATATAGCTATACATACATATATATATGTATGTGTATACATATATATATACACACATTGGTTTATTTATTTATTTTAGCACACTGTCCCATTCTCAGGTCTGGATTTGGGGCAGTTGGTCCTGGGGACAGGTTGGACAGAAGGGGCCAGGGTGCAGAAGAAGCCTGATATAAGAGTGAGGCCCAGGCCTCCCCAGGCACAGAACATGGACCATCCGTAGCCATGACTGATGTCATCGGGAAGTCCGTACAGGTAGCGGGGGTAGCGGGAGAGCTCGAAGTTGATTCCAGCCACGCATGTGCACAGTGAAATGATGCAGAAGGTACCTGGAGAAGGACAAGAGGGGGGGAAGGAGGGAGGGAAAGAATAAAGAAAGGTTAGAATGATAAAAGTAGCATTCCCCAGCTGTCTGCCAAAGAGGCAGTGTGATCAATAAGGGAATATCTGAAAGGCTAGGGGCTGGAGGACTTGCTACAAAAAGCAGCATGGTCACACTGGCTGCCAGGAACTGCTGAGCTGTAGCAGTGGCCCTGACTGAGCTGGCTGGAGAAACTTCCATTGGAACAGGCTGTTCCATCAAAATCAAATCACTTTGTGAAATCAGGGCAATTTCACTGGTATTTTGTTTTGAAAAAAGAAAAGGGGGAGAGGAAGTTCTGACCATGTTAAAACATCCCATTTCGACATTTTCTGACTAAAATGTTTCAGATTTTCATTTTACATGACTTTTCTTTTCTTTTTTTAAATTTTTTGCAGTATATTACATAGTATAAGACATCATTTGAAAGTTGAAAATGTTCTCAAAACAAAACATTCTGAACCACCTGAAATGACACGTTTGGGGAATTTTTCTTCACAGAGAATTTTAAATGTTTGGTTTTCACTCCAATTCTGAACATTTTGAAATCTCCAAATCCTTCGCAAAATAGAAAATCTGTCCTCCTTGCCATTCTAGCCTCCCTCTGTAATACTGGGGAAGTCACTGAGGCCTGGTTTACACTAAAATGTTAGGTCAACCTCGCTACATTACTCAGGGGTGTGAAAAATCCACACCCCTGAGTGACATAGTTAAGCCAACCTAACCCCCAGTGTAGACAGCACTAAGTCAATGGAAGAATTCTTCTGTTGACCTAGTTACCACCTCTATGGGAGTTCTCATCGGCATAAGTAATATCTACACTGCAGCGCTACAGTGGTGCAGCTGCAATGCTTCATATATGCTGCTGTAACACTTCAAGTGTAGACAAATCCTGAAACTTGCTGCCTCAGTTTTCCATCTGCAAAAGAGGATGAGAGTACTTACCTGCTTCATGAGAAGCTTGTGTGTGTAATTCTGGCAGATAGGAAGTGTTATGGAAAGACATGAGTCTCATTTGAGTTGAGGTTTCGTTGAGCTACTCTCCGTTTATGAGCTTGATTTTCCAATTTAATCCCACTCCCCAACTTCACCAAATTAAATCCAGACCTCTTCACATTTCACAGGAGTGAACGATCTCATAGACTCATAGACCTTAAGGTCAGAAGGGACCATTATGATCACCTAGTCTGACCTCCTGCACAACGCAGGCCACAGAATCTCACCCACCCACTCCTGTATCAAACCCCTAACCTATGTCTGAGTTATTTAAGTCCTCAAATCATGGTTTAAAGACCTCAAGGTGCAGAGAATCCTCCAGCAAGTGACCCGTGCCCCATGCTGCAGAGGAAGGCGAAAAACCTCCAGGGCCTCTGCCAATCTGCCCTGGAGGAAAATTCCTTCCCAACCCCAAATATGGCGATCAGTTAAACCCTGAGCATGTGGGCAAGACTCACCAGCCAGCACCCAGGAAAGAATTCTCTGTAGTAACTCAGATTTCCCCCCCCCCCCCCATCTAACATCCCATCACAGACCATTGGGCATATTTACCTGCTAATAATCAAAGATCAATTAATTGCCAAAATTAGGCTATCCCATCATACCATCCCCTCTATAAACTTATCAAGCTTAGTCTTGAAGCCAGATATGTCTGTCTATAGTATGTTCTTATAATGTGTCACCAAGGCACAAAACAAGATCAAACTAGCTAGAGACATAAAGGGTAACAAAAAAACATTCTATAAATACATTAGAAGCAAGAGGAAGACCAAGGACAAGGTAGGCCCATTGCTCAATGGGTGGCGGGGGGAGAAACAACAACAGAAAATATGGAAATGGCAGAGATGCTTAATGACTTCTTTGTTTCAGTTTTCAGCAAGAAGGTTGGTAGTGATTGAACATCTAACACAGTGAATGCCAGTGAAAATGAGGTAGGATCAGAGGCTGAAATAGGGAAAGAACAAGTTAAAAATTACTTAGAGAAGTTAGGTGTCTTCAAGTCACCAGGGCCTGATGAAATGCATCCTAGAATACTCAAGGAGTTGACTGAGGAGATATCGGAGACATTAGCAATCATCTTTGAAAAGTCATGGAAGATGGGAGAGATTTCAGAAGACTGGAAAAGCAAATATAGTGCCTATCTATAAAAAGGGAAATAAGGACAACGCAGGGAATTGCAGACCAGTCAGCTCAACTTCTGTACCCGGAAAGATAATGGAGCAAATAATTAAGGAATCAATTTGCAAACATCTAGAAGATAATAATGTGACAAGTAACAGTTAGCATGGATTTGTCAAGAACAAATCTTGTCAAACCAACCCTATAGCTTTCTTTGACAGGGTAACAAGCCTTGTGGATAAGGGGGAAGCGGCAGATGTGGTATATCTTGACTTTAGTGAGGCTTTTGATACTGTCTTGCATGACCTTCTCATAAACAAACTACTGAAATGCAACCTAGATGGAGTTACTATAAGGTGGGTGCAAAACTGGTTTGAAAACCATTCCCAGAGATTAGTTATCAGTGGTTCACAGTCATGCAGGGAGGGCATATTAAGTGGGGTCCTGCAGGGATCAGTTCTGGGGCCAATTCTGTTCAATATCTTCATCAATGATTTAGATAATGGCACAGAGAGGACACTTATAAAGTTTGCAGACAATACCAAGCTAGGAGGGGTTGCAAGTGCTTTGGAGGATAGGATTATAATTCAAAATGATCTGGACAAACTGGAGAAATGGTCTGAAGTAAATAGGATTAAATTCAATAAGGATAAATGCAAAGTACTCCACTTAGGAAGGAAAAATCAGGGAAATGACTGCCTCGGAAGGAGTATTGAGGAAAGGGATCTGAAAGTCATAGTGCACCACAAGCTAAATATGAGTCAACAGTGTAACACTGTTGCAAAAAATGAGAACATCATTCTGGGATGTATTAGCAGGAGTGTAGTAAGCAAGACACAAGTAGTAATTCTTCTGCTCTACTCCACACTGATTAGGCCTCAGCTGGAGTATTGTGTCCAGTTCAGGGCACCACATTTCAGGAAAGATATGGATAAATTGGAGAAAGTTCAGAGAACAACAACAAAATGATTAAAGGTCTAGAAAACATGACCTATGAGGGAAGATTGAAAAAATTGGGTTTGTTTAGTCTGGAAAAGAGAAGACCGAGGAGGGACATGATAACAGTTTTCAAGTACATAAAAGGTTGTTACAGGGAGGAGGGAGAAAAATTGTTCTCCATAACCTCTGAGGATAGGACAAGAAGCAATGGGCTTACATTACAGCAAGGGAGGTTTAGGTTGGACATTAGGAAAAAATTCCTAACTGTCAGGGTAGTTAAGCACTAGAATAAATTGCCTAGGGAGGTTGTGGAATCTCCACCATTGTAGATTTTTAAGAGCAGGTTAGACAAACACCTGTCAGAGATGGTCTGGACAATACTTAGTCATGCCATGAGTGCAGGGGACTGGACTAGATGACCTCTCAAGGTCCTTTCCATCCTATGATTCTACCATAGAATCTGAGCACCTCTTCCTACAGATGATAGCCAAAATCACAGTAGAGCCAGTGGTCTAATTTTCCTCCTTACTTCCCCCCCAACACAGTCAGGGCCATGTTATTTTTCTAATATTTCCTTCTCTCGCTCTTCTTCCACATTCTTCTCTTACTACTCCTCTTCTCTCTCCTTCTTGCTTTTGCCTCTTTTTCTTCCTCTTCTTCACCATTGCTAGTTGCAGCTAAGCAGTGAATTGTACACACTCCAGTCTGCGGGCATGAGTGGAATTATGCTAGAGTGGAATATTTCCGGAATGTCTGAAGCCAATCAAGACAAGGTGTTGGGGAGAACACATACCAAAAGACATCCTTGGCACACAGGGACATGCCAGTATGGCAAAATCCTTTTTAGAGGCTGCAGCAAAACAAATCTAGGATTTCCATGTGAATCCCATCTCCACCATTGACCTCCTGTGTGACCTTAGGCAAGTCACTTCCTCTCTCTCTACATGTTTCCTCCTTCCCCCTCTTTGGGTATGTCTACATGGCACTCAGAGTTGATTGCAGCACAGGATGGAATACCCACGTGAGCTTTAATCTAGCTAGAATGGCTAAAAATAGCCGTGGCACGGGCTTCAGCCCAGGCTGTACAAGCATGCTGGGGAGCCTGGGACTGTACCCATGTTGCTAGCCTGTTCCCTGCATAGTCACTGCTATTTTTAGTCATGCTAGCTAGATTGAAGCTAATGCTGGTAAGCCTAACCAAGCTGCAATCACACCTCTGACTGCAGTGTATATATACCTTTTGACTGTCTTGTCTATTTAGATTGTAAATTCTTTGGGACAGGGACTGTCTCTTATTATGTGTTTGTACAGCACCTAGCACAGTGGCCCCCAAATTGTGGAGCACACCTTTAGAAGGCATGGAGGAACATCCGAGATGCACAGCAGGGCCCAGGCCAGCCCCCACAGGGGATGGGGAGGGAGCGCCGCCCAGCCCCGCTCTGTCCCTAGCTCCACTCTGCTCCAGCCTCAGCCCCGCCCTCACCCGCAGCCTACCTGTCGCAACTGTGGCCCTGGCTCCGCTCCCGGCCCCTGGCTCCCGCTCGCAGCCACGGTTCTGCCCCAGACCCCGGCCCGTGGCTGCAGCTCCACTCCCAGCGGGGGCAGACACATTCCATTACAGGAAAGGGGGGTTGCAAGAGGAAAAGTTTGGGCACCACTGACCTAGCACAATGAGCCCACTCTCAGCTGCAGTCTCTAAATTATACTGTAATAAAATTAATAAATAATAATAATAATGACCAATAATAATGAATAATAATCTGGTAGTGCCAAAATGCCAGAGAGCTCCCTCCATCTCTGAATTCACTAGAGATGCTTCCTTTGCTTGTGTAACAGCAGCAAGGAAATCCCACATTCACTAGAAGTTGGAGACACCTTACATGGGGTGGGGTTGTGGTAGGAGGGGACCCCTCTTGTAAGAAGCAAGCTCCTAGAAGAGTCACTCCCCTCTCCTTTGTGCTGCCCCTATATTAATACTTAGTTCTGGCTCACATTTTCTTCATGCGAATGCCTGGGCATGCTAACCATTAACCCGTCCCGCACTGCACAGCACAGAATGCTCCGGACAGCATCGTACAGAATGGAATGCTGTAACCACAACTCTGAATATTTTCCTTTGGCATGAAGGTACACACACAGAGTGATCAAAGCTGGCCCCCAGCACTCTTTTGGGCCTGATTCTCAGTTGCACTGTACCTGCTGCCAGAACCTTACTGTAAGTGGGCATCAGGCTCTTTTGAGCTAAAGGTTGCACAGCCCTCTTGAAAGGAAGAGGTGCTCTGAACCTGTCCCTGCTCTGAGGCTAAATGAAGACCAACAAACAGAGACCAAGAGCCTCCATATATTTCTGCTGCAGATGGTTTTATCTCCCTGCCTCCCACATACATGACCCTGGCCTCATGCATTTCCTCTCCCTCCCACTGATGTATCTGAAACCATATATCAGCATGATACACACTGGCTTGGCTTCTCTCTAGACAAACCCACGAAGCCAGCTGCCAGCAAACACCTTCAGAACTCTGGCCGTTCAGTCTGCACTGCCGCCCATGACAGAAGGTCATTCAGCCTGCTCTGTGTCCCTTGTAGCGTGGTAAGCCAACCTTGCTGGCTGGCAGCTGGGCAGCCTGTCAGACTCGCTCCTCTAATGCACTGATGGTGTCCTTTGGCCCAGAAAGCTCCTGGCAGAGGCATAGGACGGAGACTGGGAGGAGTTTGATTTTTCACCTCAGTGTGAGGGGGAAAATACATTGATGTTAGCCCTCACTTTCCCCTCTAACGAAGGGGCGGATGAGGGGAACTTTGCCTCTCTGGCCAAATTCTATACTGATACTAACTGAATGCTGGTGTGTTTTAGGGTTTTCTGGGGACCAGTGCAAAATGAGCTGGGGCCTGCAGTCCAATACCTAGTGAATAGATGCCCGTATGACATAAAACCACCCTCCTGATTGGCACCACTGTTGGACTGAATGGGCATGGAGACTGAACTACCCCAAGAAGTGGTCTCTCCAAGTCAAGGTTAGACATACTGGTGGGCCGGTGTGAGGGGAAAGTAGACTACTGTTGCCCATGATACTGTACCGACGCTAGACACGGGACTTCAGAGCCTCCAGGACTGCCAAATTTCATGAACAATTCATTGTAATGGTCTCTTGCCCGCAAAAAATTAAATCCTAAAGAATTTCCCTGATAGGTTCTTGCAATCAGTCATGTACTTCCCTTCCATGTTTACTAATGAGCCAGCATCCCAGGACAGCAGTGGCAATATAGAATTTTTATTTGTTTATCAAAAACACTTTCTGCAGCTTTGGGATAATCATCCAATCAGAACTGAATGCAGATGGGCTGAGGGTTAAATCTCCCCTCCATGGAATTGGAAGATAGAATATGAATGACAGGCAGTAATAACAGTCCGCCAGGGATGCGATGGCATCCAAGCAGGACTGGGGGGAGAGAAACTGACTTCTCCAGCACAGCTGGCAGGAGTGTAATAAACTGAATTCTGTGGGATGGGGGCAGAGAAATCCACGCTGAGATTTGTGAGGGGAGGTGGGAGTGTCCCAAATGAAACACTAGTGAATGAGACAAAGCCACAGCAATATTTCTGATAAAGGAAAAATCACATTTCATAGGGAAATGCTTCTGTCAGGCAAGACAGCAAGTCTCATCTATGGCTGTGTCTATACCACAGAAGTTGCTTTGTTTGACATCCAGTAGCTACTCCTAATCAGACAGCTGCCCTTCCTTTCAATCTGGTTTTGAAAATGGTTGCCCTGATAATGGGGAGAGGTTAAATGCCTTACTGCACATGAATTGTATTTGTCTAGCTATTAAATCAATAAAAGGTAGTAACAGAAGCTCCATCTTGAAAAAAAGGAGTGTAAGAACTCAGCAGCACTACTTTAGAGGGGAGGGATAGCTCAGTGGTTTGAGCATTAGCCTGCTAAACCCAGAATTGTGAGTTTAATCCTTGACGGGGCCACTTAAGGATCTGGGGCAAAATTCAGTACTTGGTCCTGCTAGTGAAGGCAGGGGGCTGGACTCAATTAGGGTGACCAGATATCCCAATTTTATAGGGACAGTCCCAATTTTTGGGTCATCTTCTTATATAGGCTCCTATTACCCCCCACCCCCATCCCAATTTTTCACACTTGCTGTCTGGTCACCCTAGACTCAATGACCTTTCAAGGTCCCTTCCAGTTCTATGAGAGAGGTATATCTCCATATATTATTATTATTTGTGAAGTACCCCTCTTCTGTTAATCTTGACAAAGCCAATCTGGGGAATCTATATACAATGTATTAATTTTGTTTGATATTATGAACCCTCTGTACCTATCTATATCAAACTACAAACTGCATTATGACTGTGAGGCTGGTCTGTGCCTTCTCTGCTGTCTTTTTACCTCCATCTTGGTGTGAAATTCCAAAGGGTGGAGACACAGGGCTAACAATGGTGGGTTATTAAACTTCCATGGTCTTCCATTCAAATGGAGATACCTTACCTCAGGGAGCTATCAGGCACTCATAAGACCCAGTCCACTCAGGTGGGCTGGCAACCAGGCAGTTGATCACCTGATGAGGGGGTTGAGGCTGACCTAACAAAGGAGTCTGGAAGTCTATAATAGGACTAAGTCTGCTCAGAGCAGCTGTCTCTCACCAACCAGAACAGTAAAAGAAGCATGTGTTGAAGGAGAGAAGTCCCAGAATCCGGATCAAATCCCAGAGAACACATGAGTGGTGAGTAAACAGGCAGGGAATCACACATGGGTTTTTCTTATTTTGCATAGATCTGTATATCTCCTGTGCATCTAAAGTAAAGAGTGATTGCTTTTTAGAAACCCTTTGCAATGTCTGTGCCTATTTGCTTCAAGGATCACATGTCCCGTAAGGGGTAAATTACAAACTAGAGAACCCACAAAGCTGGAGTTCTGGGAAAGGGTGTGCTTAAGCCACTGCAGTGTCTTCGGGATGGGAGTGGGGTTCAGAACTGGTTCTGGGGGCCTACAGCAGTGGGGCCATGAGGTTCAACTTCCAGGTACCCAACAGAGAATCTGCACCAAGGAAGTATGACAGAGAGGCCAGAGCCTCCCCAGACCAAAGGAAGCTTAAAAGCATGCAGGCCCAGGGTGTGGGTACAAACACAACAGCCAGCAAGGGCAAGTTGCTGGGCTAGTACAGACATCATCTCATCAAATAAATCTGTGAGTCTGTAAGGTGCCACAAGGACTCCTCATTGTTTTATCTTATACGTAGACTCTAAGCTTTTTAGGGCAGGGAGCATCCTTTTGTTATACACAACGTGCAGCATAATGAGACCCTTCATCTCAGTTGGAGCCTCTTAGGTGCTACTGGAATACAAATAATAAATAATAATCGCTATAGCACCTGGGGACCCTGCTTGGATAAGTTTCCATGGAGGCTATTCAGAGCTGCAGAGGAGGAAAACCATGCATGAGTTGTGACTGTGGTTTGAGAGTCCACTTTTGCCCTCTCCATATCGGAAGCAGTACTGGGTGGAGCTAGTTACAGCCATTTTTAAACATGATTGCATCAAGCAGGGCTGTGGGGATGTTCGGGTAGGGAGGTTTTGTTATCATCTGATTACCAGGCTGGCCAAATTGTGCTTGAACTGGTTTAAACACAACTGGCTCAGTTTGCCAGCACTAGCCATGCTGAATCGGTTTAAGGTTTTGCCCCACACCTGTACTTCTGCTTTCTCACATATATTCCTCCGTTCTGATTACCAAGTAACTAGTTTTATAGAGTCCCTTGTATTTGCTCTGAGAGCTTGCTTGGGCTCTGTGTCCCAGCCATGCGTCAATTCCTTGCCCTCTACACCTTTGTGAGGCCTAAGCTGGAAAGCTAGAGGAACCTCTGTATGCTGCCAGAACCCTGCCAACAACAACTTTGTTTAAACATGCCTGTGGCTAGTATTTGTGACTGAGGCCTTAGATAAAGGATGAAAAGCCAACTATTAGTGGAATTCGTTCCTTCACCTTGAAGAGTCACCATGGATTTGAAAGCTAGTCAGTTCCTAAAAATAGTTACAAGTAGTTTCTGGTACTATGCCTGCCCTTGAGACCCCCTCAAAATTCATGTGGATCTACAATCACATTTTCCTCTTGTTTTTTTTTTAAATATCTGTTCTGTGCCTGACTGAAAGACACACACCCCTTCCCTACTCCTCCCAAAAAATACAACCGCGGAAACTGACTCATGAACAGACTGTGCTTTCAAATGTGCAAGATAGATAAATTGGGGAAGTGGGGGGGGGGGGGGGGATAGAGATTTTTTTCCTCTCTGATCTCTTACAGTTATAAGAACCTCAGGTGTTACTTTGCAACTCTAGTAGGTAAGAACAGCCCCACAGAAGCCTGATTTAGAAGATGATATTTATTTAACTTTATTTAACCCAGGCAATTCTCACTGAAATGTGAATTTCGTTTTTTAAAGTGTTTCTGTAGATCTGTATCTGGATGTTGTTGCTATTGGTTGTTATTTGTGGTTATTAATTTCTTTGGAGGGTGTGCTCGTCTTGTGGCCGTCATCTGATCTTTTATTATAGAGCTGGACGAAAAAACCCACATCACAACAGAAGCTGCATCACTTTCAGCCTCTTTTTACCCTACAAGTATTTTTGTTCCAGGTACATGAAACAAATAAATAACATAATGCAGCCTGATCCTCAGGTAGATGTCCCATTAACTAGTTAAATTATATCACAATCCTGAAATTATTGAAGAATAAAACAACACTGCTCCTAGCTCCATGGTGACAAACTCCGTTGTGAGGGAGCAGCTTTGCAGTAAACTCCTTCTGTGCATGGACTGAATGCCTCAGCGGTACACGGCTCTTGAGAACACTTTATTGCTCTGTGCACACTTGCACAGAATATAAATTATTGTTTAATTATACACCATTGCATCATCATCAGCTAACAGACGGGTTGCAGAATGCATAGGATTTACTTTAAATTTGCCCTTATAAAAAGGCTTGGGTAGAAGGAGCTATCTGATTGGCTGACAGGGTTACCATGCTGTGTCATTATGAGACTATAAACCCACACGGGTTGGAATTTAACACACTTTTTAAAAACTAAGAACCACAATAAACAGCGGGGTGTATAGTAATGCTGTTATCGTATCATATATCTGCTGGTTGGGTGCTTCTTGCATTTGGCCTTTGACCTCATGTCTCACAGCACACTGGAGGCATGCATAGTAAACCATAGTAACCATGCATCCTGTTGTGTATTATTTTAGCAGCAGTGCATGTGTACTGAATTGTAACTACACAAGTTGTAGTGTATTATTACACCTGGAGAACATGTATCCTTCCTATCCCATAACTGTACACCCTCTTGAGCCAGATCCTCAGCTTGTGCAAATCAATGCATTTCATTGAGCTACACCAAATTACACTAGGTAATAGGGTGACCATATGTCCCGATTTTATAGGGACAGTCCCGATTTTTGGGTCTTTTTCTATAATAGGCTCCAATTACTCCCCACCCCGTCCTGATTTTTCACATTTGCTGTCTGGTCACCCTACTAGGTAAGGAGCTGGCACTTCGTGCATTACTCTCTTATGGCACATAGATATGATACAGTAACTCCAAATTGTTGTGTATTATGACACCCAAGATTTGAGCACAAGACTCTACAATCGCAGTGCACCCTGTTGTGTATGATTGCACCAGTGGTGTGTATACAGTGCACCCTATCATGTATCTCTGCATCCAAGATATGCACAACACAGTAAGTGCACACCCTCCCACGTGTTCTGCACACAAGTCAGGAGTGACACTGTCACTGCACATCCTGTCTTGCATTATTTCTTCAGAAGCTACAGTTGCACTACGTTTCGATGAGATGGACTCCAGAAAAGAATAGAACAGGGGATGCTCAAAGCATGGGAGTTACTCAGTGACTAATGTTGAACACTGTGGGCACAGTGATGACCAGGACCATCTCACCTCAAGAGAGCCCAGCAGTAATAACATGACTGACTACACCCATGAGGCCAACATGATGCCTTCAGCCCTGCAAGCACGTAACCAGGGGCAGCAAAAAACTTAGCCAGTATTAGCATAGCCCTTTAGTGGTGTGGGGGTAATACAGGCAGTGGTAATTAATGTCATAATTAAGTAATTTGTGTGTGGAAATAACTCCTTCCATCACTGCATGTCTGATCTCCCAGACTGTTTATCCTGCTGCAAGTTTGTCCAGTATCTGATTCATATGCCTGCCATTCCATCACATCTCAGGTCTGCCATATAACCAGACTGCTAGATTGATGCCAAATTGCAGCACTGGCAGGAACCCCCCCGTTATGGGCTCTCAATTAATTTGAGCTGACCTTCATTATCACATAGAAGGACTTGACTTGTCACAGTGCTGCATTCACAGCAGTAAAGGTGTTGGACTGAGATTCACTTACTCAGCAGGTGGGCCTAACAAATCTTTAGGAAGGCAAAGCACTCAGTGAGTAGTGATCAATTAATCACAAATGGGAAGCTCATCAGGATGATCTCATCATGGTTACCTCCAGCACTGGACAATAAGATTTCAGCTTCCCGTTGTTACGCAGATTTATTTATAACTTTCTGTTATCTTCATGTTTCCATGTTAACTCTCCTCCCCTGCCAGTACAGGATTTGTGTTAGTTCAGACCAGTTTCTTCTAGCTTTGTGGCTACTTTATCTTTTATTTTCCTCACAAACATGATTACTCTGCAATTTCTTACACATGCGCAGTTATTTTTAAGCTGAAACAAACATAATCAGAACAGACTATTAAAGTCACAGCAGGCTTCTTATCCAGTTTAAACATGCCTTCACACCCAACAGAAGAGACTTTCAGCACCCTTTTCATTTGATCTTTCAGCACCCTGGTTAATTTTTCCCCTTTCCAGGATGTGGGGGATAAATCTACTTCTGCTCTGAAAATCAGATCCCTATATGGAAGTCTGACTTTGGCTTTTAAAGTGAATTTAGAGCTGATGAGAATTGTCAGATGATTCATGGCGACTGAGGTCCTTTCTTTGTCTATAGAAGCACAGCATAAACAGAGGCAGTGCAAACTTCTCACACACTGCCCTGCCAATGCCTCTAAAATACTCAGCAAGGAACAATTCAAGGGATGAGAGGGTAATGTTATCTCCATGTCCATTTAATTCTTATTCCTCTGCTGTGGATGCCATCAAAGATGCCATCTGGTGCCAGTTGTGGTGGTGTTTGTTGTATGATTTGGACATCTGTCCATTAGCAACTGTACTGAGACCACCACCTCACTTCACGCAGGCAACCACACACCTGTCAGGTTATAATGACTTTTTCTTGGTCACTGTCTGACTTGGACTGAATTTGAATGGGGATGGGGGGAGGAGGGAACCTTGCTGTAGATGGCTTTGTATCCCACAACCAGTCTCTCGAGCCATTCAGTTAGAACTGGAACCATTTATATTTGTCCTGAGGGATACAATTATCCAGAAATCAAACTGAGATTTTCATTGTCCTGTAAATGAAGCCTGAAAGAGTCAGGACAAATCCATGAAAATGGTGTCACATGAATTGCAGAGTGGGCAGCAGCACTCCTGATCCCTTATTTTCTGCCTTTTAAAGGATTACATGGCATTGAAAAGGGCTATGATGGATTCTTTCTTCATGTTGCAGGGAGCTAAAACTTTCATCTCCCACAAAGCTGTCCAACTCCACCCAAGTATCATACGTATGACTAACTTCTCTATCACCCCCTAATAGGACCCTCAAGAATAGACAAGACAGGCCCACATTGCAAGGGTGCCTGGGAAGGTGGGTCTGAGTCTTGAGTGAATTTCTAAATTCCAAACTAGGCTCTGTTACACATACACAGGCAGTCCCCTTTCTCTCTCTACAGAGAGTATCAGAGGAGTAGCCGTGTTAGTCTGGATCTGTAAAAGCAGCAAAGAGTCCTGTGGCACCTTATAGACTAACAGATGTATTGGAGCATGAGCTTTCATGGGTGAATACTCACTTCTTCAGATGCATGTCTCTACAGAAAGTTGTTTCTGCCTGTAAGGTATCGTGCCAGCCCTACCTCTCTTTCTATTACCCATGCACTGCCTTCCTCTCTGTTTGGTACCAGTATCAAAGCCATGGTGACATTATCCAGGAGCAGAGAATTACAGAACTTTAAAAAAACGTGTAGCTTGTCTTCCCTGGCTGTTGCTGGGACAGTCCTTTGTGTTCCTATCAGAGCCTACTCCACACGTTTTGTCCAGCTTTAATTCACCTCTTCACAGCAGAGCTACTGTCCTCCCAAAAGAAAGGGGCTACACAGACTCTCCTCAGAGCCAAAGGCCAGATTATTTGCTGGTGAGCAGCACAAGGCATTACCTGCTTTCTCGTCTCCCGAGAGGGCCGAGTGTGCTGCCTCCACATCTCTCCCAGTGCACGCTGGCCTTGGGAGTGAGCAATTAGGGTTCTCTCTAGCTATCTGGCCTACTTTAAAAAGAAACAAACCAAGAGTCGTGAAAAAATGCCTGTGCTGCAAAACCAGGATGAACTGACTTAGCAATCTAACGTAGGCCATGTTGAGTAAAGCGGGCCGATCCCAATCAGAAGTAAAGGGCAATGGGTTGTTGTGATAGAAAGAGAATTTTCTGTAAATATTTTGTATGAACCCTGTGCCTCAGTTCCCCTCATATCCTGCATTGTCACCTAGGGGGTAGAAAAGGGCTATTTACTCTTGAGCAGGCGACCAGGCAGGTGTGACTGGCGCCTCGCTGTGTTGAGTTTGGGGCCCATGCCATTGGGGAGTCCAAACACTGGGACATTTGCTACCTAGCAGCTAACGACCAGGGATGGTCCACTTCTCCACAGGAAGCCAGCCGTGTTTGACCAGCTGGACAACAAAGGACTGAGGAAGGGCCAGGTGGGACTGGCCAAGGAACCTCAACAAAGAGGGGACAGAGCGGGAACCAATGAGACATCACTTGGCTGAGGCTCTGAGCTACAAAGAACGAACCATGCTGTAACTTTCTTTAATCTATGCTCACCAAGGACTTTCTGTATTGTGTTCCAGCTGACTAATAAACCCGTTTGTTCAACACTGTGCGAATAACCCTGCAGATGCTGTTGGAGGTCAAATTTGGGGTCATAGCACTGATCCTGTGGATCCGTGACAGTTGTATACACTCTCTCTTTCTCTCTCTCACACACAGCTACTGTCAGATCTCTGCATCACAAAAAGCCAGAGTTTGTGTGTGATCTGATACAAAGGTGCCATAACTATTTGTGTTGGTCTTTTTTCTTCGGGGTGTGAGTGCATGTCTAGGAGCAGCAGAAATGACAGGGGCGGCTCTACAAATTTGGCCGCCCCACGCAATCATGCCCGGGAGGCGCCCCCGAGCCGCGGGAGCAGCAGACCTCCCGCAGGCATGACTGCGGAGGGTCCGCTGGTCGCGCAGCTCGGCTGAACCTCCCGCAGCTGCCGGCGGTTCGCTGGTCCGGCAGCTCCGGTTGAGCTGCCGCAGTCATGCCTGCGGGAGGTCCAGCCGAGCCGCGGGACCAGCGTCCCCTCTGCAGTCATGCCTGCGGCAGGTCCGCTGCTCCCGGGGCTCCGGTGGACCTCCCGCAGGCATGACTGCGGCAGGTCCGCCGGCCCAGCCTGCCGCCCCCCCGGGAAAGGGCCGCCCCACGCGGCTGCTTGCCCCGCTGGGCTCTGGAGCCGGCCCTGAGAAATGAACCACCCAAAGAAAGCATTTGAAGTTTGTCTTTGAGGTCAGCTAATGTTTCTATGGCAATCAAATGCTACAGAGTTGATACTAAATTCTCCAGCTTCAGTTACTGATCCATCCCTTCTGTTAAAAGCATTAAATGAATACCACCTGTGTTACACTTCTGGGATTGGACTGTAATCCACCACTGCTTCAACCCCTCACCCCCAATTTCCGCATGTAGACATAAACTCTTAGGTTTTCACCTTAAAGTGCTGTGCCTGTTGGTATCGGCATAAAGATTAGGCTCCATTTCTGATGTTCTGTGCAAATCATTTAGTGAAAACTGTGTTTCTGCCAGAAGGAGGACACATAGTCCCACAAGTGAACTGATGCTACAGTAGGTGGCGAGATGTGTGTTGTGATCCCTCCTTGAGGAGTATTATTGTAGGAAGTTACAAAAAGGCACTACAACGGAGGACACAGAGTGATTTACAGAAGCGATCTCAGTGAAAGCAGTGTTTCACATTCATTGTTCAAAGTGTCTACTTTGGAAACTGGGTGATATTATTTAAAAAAAAATGCAAAACCTGTGTGAAACACAACAATAAGGCTGGAGAGTGAAGCACTTGGAAGTCAAGAAATGTTAAGACTAATCTGCTACCTTAACTGTGTCCTTTAGGCATGTGTATTATGACACTGTCTTGTATCTTCTTGTTGTACAATTGACCTTAACTTTTGCATTTCCTAACATTAAAACTGGGGAGAGAGAAGGGTGTGGGGAAGAGGCGGTATAACTATTTAATTTTCTAGATTTTTATGGTCTTGGTGAAAAAAGGAAATAAAGAAATGAAATGCCCCATTCCATAGCTGACAGGCACTAGTTGACCAAAGGATGACTGGTGACTGCTAGTCTCTCAGGACAAATATGCATTTCCATACCTGTACATATATATCCCCGTCAGTGCACAGATTCAAAAATGTTTAAGGTAACATAAGAGCTCCTGGCCAGCTCACCAGTTCTGTTTTTGTTTCCAGCTTAATGCAATCGATGGCCTTAACCTTAAAGAGCTTAAACCAGTCCAAGACTTCAGATCAATTTAAGCTGCTTATGCCACTTCAAGGCCTTAAATAATTTTAAAATGCAAAAGAAGAGTAAAAAAAAAATCTAAATTAACAGGGTAACAAAAGGGCAGGACACACTCCTGCCTGTTAACCAGTTTTGAAAGGCCAGTGTCCAAGACGTGCAAATACAGAGTAGCTCTTTGTCCCCCTCTAGTGTCTAAACCACATATAGGTGTTAATTATGTGACCGCCCCGTGGTGGTATTACACATGCGCTTCCTGAGCACCACATGCATGCACCCGGTGCCCATTTTTAAGGGAGCATCTCCCAGTGTCATGGACAAATTTAAATGAGCATGCTCAATATTTGCAAATGCTCCAAACTTTGTCAAACCACAGCTACTATTTGTCAAACCAAGGAAAGGCACTATTCCTCAGTGAAGACTACATTTACGCCCTTCTTCAACGTTTATGTTTTAGCCATTGATTATGTAGTTCTATTTCAAAGGGGATGGCCAGATTTCTTTGTGTGTAAGTGTATGTATCTCACAAATGGATGAAAAGATTTTGTATAAGCTTCCCAAAATTATTCATCTTTGAGACGAGAACAAGCATGAGAAATTGGATTCCCAAACGAGAATGTTATGAAAAGTTATAGGCACGTAAAACAGAATCTCATAATGGAAAGTGTTTTCAGCCTTCACCATAGCAACTGCTTCTGCTGTGACCACTATAAGAGACGCAACAAAAAGAATAAATAGAGATCACGACCATTTTGCCACATAAAAAGTTACTAAAAAAAGAAATTGCATTAGCCGCTGCCATTTTTAGCGGAACTCCATGGAGTTTCATCCTATCTCAGTTTTTCCTCCCTTCTTGCCTCCCGTTGGTAGCTGCCATCAAGGTACTTCATATCTGCCTTGGAGCTTTGCCACATGCTTGTTTTTACTAAATCCCTACATTTTGTTTGACAAATCAATCGGCAGTAGAATTATTATTTTTGTGAGATGGAACCCACAGACAAGTGGAATAGAGGCCCTATTTTTCACCATCATATGCACGTTTCATTGTAGGTTAAATTTGGGATCCAAAGGACTCGTCCGTGGCTGCACAGACAGACACTGCAGTTGTCATTTAATTGCAGATCTGCACCACATAGGCCTAGGCGGTACAATGCATAACCTTGGACTTCTTGGTGAGCTAGAGGAAGATATGCATGTGTTTTGCAAAGAGACAGACTGATACACACACAACAGCTCTGATATATAAACCTATCTAAACTGTTAGCAATTGTCCACACTCTGTCTCTCTACCCCACAGACCAGGAGTCAGTTTATCCTGAGCAGGGCCGGCTCCAGGCACCAGCTCAGCAAGCAGGCTCTTGGGGCGGCCAAGGGGAAGGGGCGGCACGTCCAGCTCTTTGGCGGCTGGTCCCTCAGTCCCTCTCGGAGGGAAGGACCTGCCGCCGAATTGCCGCCGAAGAAGAAAGCAGCGCAGAGAAGCTGCTGCCGATCGCAGCTCCCCCCGCCCCCCACTGCTTGGGGCGGCAAAACCCCTGGAGCCGGCCTTGATCCTGAGATTTCTATTTCCATGCGATTTATTTTCCTTAGCATCATCCTGCTCACTGAGATCTTGGATAGTACCAGTGATTTTTTGGAAGCCACTTGGCACTGATGCACACTGGCATGCTACACATGGCTGTACTGTATTCTCGCCAGTCCCTTGCAACAGGGGGATATGCACTACTCAGATGTTGCTTTGGGCACCAGAAGGGTTGTTTCCACCATCCCCACTCTCTTCCCAGACCAGAATGCAGAAATAGATGTGAGTAGAATCTCATACACTTATACCTGGTTGGGTGTTTTCTTTAACAAACATCCCTGCTTTGCATATCTGGAAGAAAACTCCAAATTGTGCCCGCAACCTGCATACCGATCCTTGACTTTCTTTTTCGTCACACATCTTCCTTGTCTGCTTGTCACTCCCCTAACAGCAGACACAGAGGAGGGTGGGTATTGATCACTGATATGGGGAAGGGGTATGTAAAGCATTTGTAACCCTGACCCATATCATGTGACTAGGGCCAGACAGTAAGGATGAGTCACTTAGCAGCACTCCTATGTGGTGTCAGAAGAAAACTAAATCTGTGGTGAAGATGGAGCCAGTGGGAGCTCCTGAAGTCCTCAGATTGGCATATCACTGGGGGAAGGGATTGAAGCACTTCCACATGTTCCTAGAAGCAAGTGCTAATACAGAGAAATTAGACAGGAAGAAATCCACCACACTTGCTACATGGGGAAGGCCAACAAGTCCTGGAGACCAATAGTACCTTCCAATGGGAGCAAGAAGGTACTCCAAATTGCGAGACAAGGCCATTTAAAAATGTCCTGAAGTCTGTGTTTCACCGAGGCACGTCACGTGCAAAAGACAAGGAATAAGCTGCCAGGTGAAACCTCTGATCATTTTGTGACAGCACTGCATACTAAAGCTAAATTGTGCAAACAGGGACATTTAGAAGATGGAATAATTTGTCTATTTGCTAACGATAGACTGAGTTATTGAAGGTAAAACTGATATCTGGTTCAAAGCCAAGTTATTGCAAGACCGAGACGTGACTTTGCAATGAATAGTGAATATTTGCAAAACAAGTGAAAACTGTGCTTCTCCAATGACAGTGTTAACAAACAGTGAAAAAACAAAAGTGCATCTCTAATTAGAGTGTATATTAAGGCATAAATAGATACTACAAAGGTAAACAAATGGCAGAGACCATATTTGTTTGCAATAAAAGTGACTGTAATAACATGATGAAAAAGTGGTCATCATAAAGGGTGCTGTGTTATGCAATAAATAGTGCCCTACCAAATTCATGGCCATGAAAAATGCATCCCGGATGTGAGATCTGGGCTCCCCCTGTGAAATGTGTAGACCAGCATTTCTCAAATTGGGGATCCTGACCCAAAGGAGAGTTGGCGGGGGGGTCAGAAGGTTATTTTAGGAGGGTTGCAGTATTGCCACCCATACTTCTGTCCTGCCTTCAGAGCTGGGCGGCCAGAGAGTGGCGGCTGTCAGTCAGGCACCCAGCTCTGAAGGCAGCATTCCGCCAGCAGCAGCATAGAAGTAAGGGTGGCAATACCACACCATGCCATTCTTTACTTCTGCGCTGCTGCATTCAGAGCTGGGCGGCTGGAAAGTGGCGGCTGCTGACTGAGGGCCCAGCTCTGTAGGCAGCAGCACAGAAGGGTGGCAATACCATACCATGCCAGTCTTACTTCTGTGCTGCTGCTGGCGCTGGTTCTGCCTTCAGAGCTGGGCTCCCGGCCAGCAGCCACCGCTCTCCAGCTGCCCCACTCTGAAGGCAGCTTCACCAGCAGCAGTAAGGGTAGCAGTACTGCAACTCCCTCTACAATAATCTTGCAACCCCCCCACAACTCCTTTTTGGGTCAGGACCCCTACAATTACAACACCAAGAAATTTCAGATTTAAATAGCTGGAATCATGAAATTTATGATTTTTAAAATCCTGTGACCATGAAATTGACCAAAATGGACCATGAATTTGGTAGGGCCCTAGCAATAAAAAACAACTATTTTGCCACAGTGTGTTGTTCTCAGTACGAATTGCAAAGAAATACAAAAGCAAAATATATTCATGAATGTACAGCTGAAGAACACAGCTCTGACGAAGATCATGAAATTGACAATAATAGAGTTCTTTGTTGGGTCTCTTAATACATTTGCAAAGGAAAGTTCTGCAACAGATTGTTTTTGACACTGGAAATAAATTAACAAAAAAGTGAAGCTCAAAATAGAGCTGAGTGCAAGCAATGTAATCAAACTTAGCACACACACATACTAGAGAGAGAGAGAGAGAGAGAGACTACTGACATTAAAATAAAAAAAAAACGTAAAAAATTAAAAAAATGTTTTATACAGTGGGCACAAATTAACCTATGTGACAAAGCTACATTTGCACATCTGTGTAAGGACTATCACTCAGCAGAGCATGAAACAATGAAAGAGAAAACCCCATGTATGCCTGGGGTAGAGAGTAGGCTGCAAATGCAGATGATCAAATGGGTGATTAACTTGTCTACTTGTCCATAGGTTGACCAGACAGCAAGTGTGAAAAATTGGGATGGGAGTTGAGGGAATAGGTGCTTATATAAGACAAACCCCAAATATCAGGACTGTACCTATAAAATCGGGAGATCTGGTCATCCTAACTGTCCAGAACGCAAAATATATTCTTAAATAACTTGATGAGGTGTTGAGGGAAGTGGGATGCATTGACAATATAAGAGTTCACATTGATAGAGAACTCAGTGTGCCACCAAACCACATAACACCTCATTAGCACTGAAAGAGAAAATGAAAGCTGAACCTGACCTGATGGTAAAACTAGATGCTGTTGAGTGAACAGACACTAACTAACTGGAATGATCAGGATGGCCACTATAATAAAACCAAACAAGTTAAGAATTTGGACAAAGTCAAAAGTTTTGAGTTAGGCCACCAAACATGAGTGCTACCCCCTGAGAACTGATAAAGAGTTCATGTCTAGAGGACCCCTAAATATTTAGGTTTTGATGCAAGTCAAGGCAGGTCTGAGTCAATATATAAAGTATAAAACTCTTTGCCTTCCATATTTCTTTTGGTAGATATATGTTTAAGAAAATTCCCGTTGGGATTGTCTCAGCATCCTGACGTGCATGAAGGCATCAGGTGAAATCCTGGCCCCACTGAAGTCCACTGGAATTTTTCTATTAATTTCAGCGGGGCCAGGATTTTCCCCATCATGCCCCAGATCTTTAAGGCTCTGTATGGGATGGAAGTAACTGTTGATGATCTGCTGGCTTAGGGTAAAAATGATCAATGCCACAACAAATGATGGCATAATATTCTGCTGCATATCAAAGAAAAGATTCTCAGATTGAACAGCATGAGGTCAGAAATGCTATACATATTCCGCAGCGCCAATCTGGGTATTTAGAAGTGTAAGAAGAGAGGCTAAAAAATCCTATTATGACCAAGCAAATGCTGCCATCAAAGATAAGGTATCCAAGTGTGAAATCTGCAATAAATAGACTGCAAAATAACCCCGGAGGCCATGAGAGATTCCTGATCTCTGTTGGTATAGATACATTTGAAGTAAACAGGAAAGATGACTTCTTATTAGTGAATTTTTTTAACGTGTTGCAAAACACATTGAATAACAATGTAATAACACATTGTAAATCACCATTTACTTGTCATGGGATTCCAGATGAGCTAATAACAGATAATGGCCCACAATTCACAAGTGACTCATTTGGCCATTCTTTTGATTTATTAGATCAAGCACACTACATCAGGTTCTTACTATGCACAGTCACACGGGCTAGCTGCTGAGATCGGAAGACAAGTAGCAGGGTCAGGAGCAAGCCAAGTCAGAATGCCAGGATGTCAGGGTCAGGCACCAAGTTGCGATAGCAAGGTCAGAGTCAAGCCAGGTCCGGATACCAGGAAGGTCAGGCACTAGGTTTCCAACAGCAATTGAATAGTGACATCAAGGACAAACCAGGGTCAGAGCCAGAGTCTAGCATCTGTCAGAAGCAGGGTCTGGAGCGGAAGCAGGCAGTCAATCTGTGTCATTGCTCAGGCAGCTCCTCATGTTGTCTTCCTGGTTTAATTACTGGCATCAGCCAATCAGTGGGCTGTGAGGGGCTGCCACTCAGCCGCTGCTGGGTGGTAGTGCCTGTCAAGCCTAGCTTCACAGGGTCCTCTCATGGCTTAACCCTCCCATGGTGCTGCAGCAGCATCAGTGGCCCAGAAGCCTCCTGGTCCCAGATTTTAGCCCTGCAGGTTCTTAGAACAGCCAAATAAAACTATGGAGAACACTGACTCTCTGCTTTTTTTAGGACAACCACTAGAATGCTACTTGACAATGCTCATGTGCTGACAGAATTAACACCTGCCCATCAAGTCACTGTCAGTGGAAAAACACCAAGAGCAATAAATAGGCTCCAAGTTGCAGATCCATCTCAGTGGCTAACCTGACCTCTGCAGTAGGCACTAGTATGAGAACAAGAAGAGACCATGTTATCAGAAAGCCAGAGGTTCAGAGATGGTAGTTACTGACAGATATTGAATATCCTGACCTCCAGCCTAGATGTCTCTATTTGTCTGTTTTATTCATTGACGGTTTCAGACTGTGGTTGTTATTTTGGGGTGATATTTCATTTGTATTTGACTTTTAAAAAGTCAGGGAGGATGTAACAGTAGCCACTAGAGTCTGTGGCTACTTACCCATGCCACATGACAGGGCAATAACCTTTTGTAACTCTGACTCATGTCATGTAACTATGACTGACCAGAAAAAAAGTTCAGTCTCTTACCAACACATTTTTATTACAACCACCTCATTATTTGTCAGATTTAATAAAACAGTCAATGCATCTTATTTCAGTTTGAATTTGCCTAGTTTCAATTTCCATCCACTAGATCTTGTTCGTCCTTTGTCTGCCAGGCTAAAGAACCTTCTAGTATGAGATCTCTCCTCCTTGTGTAGGTAATTCTAGAATCTAGACCATGACCAAGTCACTTCTTAACCTTCTGTTCCACAGGCTAAAGAGATTGAGCTTAAGTCTTTCATTACAAGGCACATTTTCTAGACCTAAAATCATTCTTGTGGCTCTTCTCTGAACATGCACCAATCTTTCAAAATCCATTTAAAAGCATGGCCGCCAGAACTGGATGCAGTATTCCAGCAATGGCCTCTCTAATACTGTGTGTAGAGATAACACTCACTCCCTACTCTGACTTAATATTCCCATTTATATATCAAAGGACTGTGTTCGCCCTTTTAGCTGCATCATTGCATTGGAAACTCTCATTCAGCTGGTTATACACTATGATCTTTTCAGAATCATTGCTTTCCAGGTTACAGTCCTCTCTTCTGTACATGTGACCTATATTCTTTATTCCAAGATGTATGACCTTTCATTTAGCTGTATCAAAATGCTTGTTGTTTGAATGTCCTAAGTCTACCAAGAGATCCAGGTTGCTCTGGATAAGTGATCTGTCCCCATTGTTACTGATCACTGTACCAAACTTCGTGTCATCTGCAAACTTTATCAGTAATGATCTGTTTTCTTCCAGATCACTAATAAAATTGTTAAACATGACTGAGCCAAAAAATGATTCTTATGCCACCCACACAGAAACACTCCCAGTCAGTAATAATTCCCCATTAGCAACTCTGTTTTGAAATCTATCAGTTAGCCAGTTTTTAATCCATTTCATATTGTGCTACATTGATTTTGTATAGTGTTCATTTTTAATCAGATAATCCCAGGGTACTAAGTCAAACTTCTTATAGATATCTGAGCATGTTATATCAATACAGTTACCTTTATCAATCAAACTCGTAAGCTCATAAAAAATCATATCCACTTAATTCAACAGACCTATTTTCCATAAAATTGCAAGTACTGAGTCCTCACAGTGAACAATTTGCAAGCGTCCACAGGCTGAAATGTGTTTGGACAGAACATTTGTTGAATACAAGTTTGTGTCAATAGGCATGGAGAATGTTAATGTTGTTGGTCTCACTATACCCAGAAGGGGAATGATTATTTGTGTCATTTCCAGTTTATCATTACTAAAGCACTTACCTCTGCTGACACCAGACATGTCTGTCTGAGCTCCTTACTCCTATCTGCACCACAACATGACACAAGTGAGCAATAAGAAGCAAATCTGTTGAAATTGTGATCTCATCATCAAAGAACCACGTGCAGAAAAAAGGACTAAATCGATAAATAAACTATTTATTCTGAGTCACTCACCCAGCTCTGCCTGCGGGGCTTGACTCTGATCTCATTTACACAAACACCACTGGCTTCAGTTAAGTCACTCTTGATTTACATGTGTGGAAGATCAGAATCAAATCAGCATCATGGCATTTCAGACAACCTTGAAACCATATACAAGATGCAGAAAGGCAGAAGACATTTCTTTGCAAAACAACATCCTTACCTCCCATGAGGAAGAGAAGCCCTGCTACATACTGCATAAGGCCTCGATCCCAGCAGCACCCCAGCACCCCGATAATCCATCCAAAGAGGATGATGGCCACAGCCATGCCCATAAAGCCAGCCGTCATCCTACGCAGGTCTGCAAAGTGAAAGAGAGAACAATAGGATGCTTGTGAAATTTGATAAGTTATTCGGATCAGATCTTCATAAGAACTCTAACCCAAACATCTACCTTCTTTTGCACAGCGTTGTCAGTGGTTGGCACAGTAGGATTTGTGTCATGATGATGCAGAGGAAGGACAGTCCAGTGGTGAGGGAGCTAGCTTGGGACTTGGGAGACCAGGGTTCCTTTTCCTGCTTTGCTAACGATTTCCTGTGTGACCTTGATCAAATCACTTAAGGTATGTCTACACTACACACCACTGGTGGGTGATGTGTAGGGTATGCATAGCTATGTGCCGCAATGAAAAGCAGGCTAAGTCCACACTGTGGTTTGTAGCTACACACGTCATGGGGAGGGCAGTGGGGAAAGGCTCCAGCAGTGGGGAACTCCTCGATACCTGGAGTCTTTCCTTGGCATAGAGAAAGGCTTCAGCAGCAGAGAGCTGCTGGAACGCTGCCCTCCCACTGCCAGAGCCTTTCCCCCCTGCCAACTACCTTCCCTGTGATGGGGAAAGGCTCCGGGAATAGGACACTACACTGCTAAGCATAGCAGTGTAGATCTGGAAGGCACTGCTCGGGCTTGTAGACAGCCAGGTAGGGTAGATATCCACTGGGTTGAGGTGTGTCTTACCTTGCCTAAGCAGTGCCTCACCATCGACACTGCTATTTATACCCACGCAAGAGGGCCTGCAGAGCATGTACCCACTGTAAAGCATGTGCAGTGTAGACGTACCCGTAGTCTCCCCCTGGGCCTCAGTTTCCCATCTGTAAAGAGGGGACAATAGCACTGCCCTACCTCACCTGGGTGCTGCAAGGATAAGTATATTAAAGACTGTGAGGTGTTCAGCTATCACGGTGATGAGGGCCATATAAGTACCTTATATACAAAGGATTGTGGCAAGGAGCAGACACTTTTTCCCCTCCTTTGGCTTTGGATGGTGAATATTTCAAATGCCTTTTTGGTGGGGAGGTGTTTTGGTGCTACAGTCAGGAGTGAAGAGCAGTGGCAGAGCTACAGAAGGGCAGGTGCCTGAGAATAAAGCATCTGGCCACGCTAAAGATTAGGAATGAGGCGCATCACCACAACTGTGTGTGTTACATGCACGCCTGCACAGAACCTGTCTGCGCTATGGCTTGCTTTAGGAAATGACACAACAGTTATGAGCATTTCATAGGAGCAAAATATAGTGGAAGAAAAAACATTCAAATTAAAATTTTCCCATGTCCTACAGCAGGATTCACCAAAAAGGGAGGGATGGCTGCACTACCATCTCCTGCCTGCACACAGGAGAAAAATCAAACATTTTCACCGCTATTTCCAGTGCGAAATGTGGAGCTATAGCATCTACATGGCTACTGAAACTGCAAGGATTGCTAGAGTCCGTGAGCTCCTGGACACCCTCAGATCAGATATCCAGAGTGGGGGCACTTTCATTAAAATGAACATTTGACTATTTTCAGCTACACACACACACACGCACACATACACGGCCATACTCACCACACAGAGGAAAAATTCCACCCAAGGCAGCACCACAAACACATTCCCTCCCACTTGAAGCACATTTTACTTGCAGAGGATTTTTCTTCTTCTTTCAAATAACAGAATGCACGTGGGAGGAAGGGATGCAAAAGGGGGATTTGAAAACAATGAATCAGCCACTGGGTCTAGGACAGCTTTTCTCCTTGGTTGGGGCGAGGGAAAAGCTGGCCGGCAATAGTGGTGACTAACTCCCACAGACCAGCTCCAATTCTCTATTTCTCTTTGCCACAATGGATCACAAGGACAACTAATGCCATTGGCCTAGGATTCTCGCCCATCCTGGGATCTGGCCGGACAGTTCAGATTTTCACCTGGCTCCCTGTCCCACAACATTTGTGCAAGTTCAGGTGTAGAACACACCTTCCCCTGTGCATGTAATGCTGGCATGCATCAATGATGTTGTCACCATCTCATGTCTCCTTGTCACTTTTGTTGTGGTGGTTGTGTAAGTGGGACAGTTTTACAGAGACAGCAACCCTTACTCCTAGGACAGGGGGATCACTACTGAGCTCAAGATTGCCAGGTTCTCTAACAAAAGACAAGTCTCAGACTCCCACTTTCTGTCTTACTCAGACAAACTTTTCCTGGTTGCCCTGATGACCAATAAGAAAAAGTGAAAAGAGAGTCCAAAGTATTTGAATATATTTAGAAGGTCCCTGGTGCAGAAAAAACAGATACTTCCTACAGAACCAAAGCACCTGTACTGGTATCTGGTCCTCTGGGGGTTGTCAGAGGGATTGTTTTTTAACTGAAGAAGAAACTGAGTAGCCATCTTCAGTGGCAGAGTAGGCTGATATACTGGCTTTTAACCCATGGGTTCAAATCCTAATACAGGTGTCAAAAGAAAGGGTTTGCTGATCTGTTCCTTGTCTTTAATGCCTCAGAACATGTATCACAAAACCACTGCATAATTGTCTGTGTTGTTCACAAGAGACCCTTGACTTTAACTCAAGTTAAGAACAAACTGTTTTTCCTTGTGAAGACAGAGCCCAACACCCCTAAGTGTTCGGCCTAAATAGCCTCAGCTGTATTTATTCTGCTCCATGAGAGGAATGCCTCCCTAAACTGCCTCTACATTCTAGCTGGGAGTTAACCCTCAAAAACCCAGCCCATTGACTGTCTTGACAGAGCCACGTCTCAGAGTATATCTACACACGGGCTTCAATGTGGATAATACAAGCCCAACACAGACGCTTGGTATGTACTGAGCTTACTAGCCTACTCCGACCTGTCTTCATTGCTATTGTTACTTGCACTAGCTGGATTCAAGCCCGTGCAGATTTTGCTGTGTAGACACCCCCTGAGAAACTCCAGAGGGCTGGGGTGCGGGAGTGCAGCAGGATCTCTTTCTTATCTCACCTACCAAACAAAGGGCCTGTTTCTCCCCATTGAAATTAGAAGTTTTGCCATTTACTTACTTTAATGGGAGCAGACGCAGGACCTAGACACCTGGATCCAACTTGTAGGAGTGTCTCTAGTGCTGGGGTTCATTTAATCTGACCACCCTACCTGAGAGGTATCAGTACTGGGGTTCCTTTTCTCAGCACCAAGTTGCAATCTATTAGCCTCATTACAATTCTGGCTAAGTCCTCTTATGAAAAAGGAGAAGTGGCCCATACTTGATAAGGTTAACTTTTGGCTGACATTGAAAACCAAGCAGAAAAGTTTTATTTATGTTCTGTTTAAACCTCCACTTCCCCTAAATTTATCCTCAGCTCAGTCAAAAATTTCCACCGCTTCCTCCTCCCAGCAACCCTCCTCTCAGAAGGCCTTCCACTAGGCTCATCTGGAAGAACTACAAAATAAAGATAAACTTCCTTTTTGTTCAAAACCAGTTCAGTTTCTGTCCCACCAGAACCGCCCCCAGAGGGCACCATTTGCAAATGGCAATGGCAGGAAAGGGGACTTGTAAGCTGGTTTCATAAACAGCTCTCGCCTGTTTGACAATATCTCCCTGGCACTCCTCACCTAGCAGAGCTCGCAGGATGTCAATGTTAAGAACAAGTCTATTCAAAGTGATTCTTCCATGGGAAAGTACTTAATGTAGCGCATCACTGAATCAGCACCCTCTGGCTATTTAGAAAAGAGGAGGCCAGAGAATGGAAGCCTGTCTCCCTTAGGCACAGGCCTATAGTAGCGGTATTATTACTATTACTGGCTTGTTTAAATGGTACTTGGCAAGGAAGGAAGGGTAGAAAAATCAAGGCTTTCCTTTGCATCACAGAATAGAATCATAGAAGATTAGGGTTGGAAGAGACCTCAGAAGGTCATCTAGTCCAACCCCCAGCTCAAAGCTGGACCAACCCCAACTAAATCATCCCAGCCAGGGCTTTGTCAAGCAGGGCCTTAAAAACCTCAAAGGATGGAGATTCCACCACCTCCCTAGGTAACCCATTCCAGTGCTTCACCACC
Source organism: Mauremys mutica (assembly GCF_020497125.1). NCBI lineage: Eukaryota > Metazoa > Chordata > Testudines > Geoemydidae > Mauremys > Mauremys mutica. The sequence goes on along the minus strand of NC_059072.1, from coordinate 105,220,299 downwards.
CTCCTAGTGAAAAAGTTTTTCCTAATATCAACCTAGACCTCTCCACTGCAACTTGAGACCATTACTCCTTGTTCTGTCATCTGCCACCACTGAGAACAGCCTAGTGCCATCCTCTTTGGAACCCACTTCAGGTAGTTGAAGGCTGCTATCAAATCTCCCCTCACTCTTTTCTTCTGCAGACTGAAGAAGCTCAGTTCCCTCAGCCTCTCCTCATTAGTCATGTGCCCTAGCCCCCTAATCATTTTCATTGCCCTCCGCTGGACTCTCTCCAATTTGTCCACATCCTTTCTGTAGTGGGGGGCCCAAAACTGGATGCAATACACCAGTGCCGAATAGAGGGGAATAATCACTTCCCTCAATCTGCTGGCAAAGCTCGTACTAATGCAGGCCAGTATGCTGTTAGCCTTCTTGGCAACAAGGGCACAGAGTTGACTCCAGGGGCAGCCCTAGGCATTTTGCTGCCCCAAGCATGGCAGGCAGGCTGCCTTTGGCGGCTTGCCTGCAGGAGGTCCGCTGAAGCCACGGGACCAGCGGACCCTCCGCAGGCATGCTGCCGAAGGCAGCCTGCCTGCCGCCCTCGCGGTGACCGGCAGAGCGCTCCCGCGGCTTGCTGCCCCAAGCACGCGCTTGGCGTGCTGGTGCCTGGAGCCGCCCCTGGTTGACTCACATCTAGCTTCTCATCCACTGTAATCCCCAAGTCCTTTTCTGCAAAACTGCCACTTAGCCAGTGGGTCCCCAGCCTGTAGCAGTGCATCGGATTCTTCTGCCCTAAGTGCAGGACTCTGCACTTGTCCTTGTTGAACCTCATCAGATTTCTTTTGGCCCAATCCTCCAATTTGTCTAGGTCACTCTGGACCCTATCCCTACCCTCCAGCGTATCTACCTCTCCCCTCAGCTTAGGGGGGAGTGTCATCCATGAACTTGCTGAGGGGTGCAATCCATCCCATCATCCAGATCATTAATGAAGATGTTTAACAAAACTGGCCCCAGGATCCTTAAGGACTCATTAAGCTCTCCTTGTTGTGGGCATGGGAGTGGGAGGGCTCTGATGTCAATAAACAGCAGGGCATAGGAGCAATTTGATGGAATTTTGCCCAAGTTTGGTTAGCTTTGGCGATTTTTCTTGTGTAAAGAAAAGGTATCCTGAAAAAGTAAACAAAACTGTGTTTGTACCCTTTGATGCTTCCTTCTGACGTTTAAACACATCCTGAATGTTTCTGATTTTTTAAAAGGTTTTTTTATTTGTTTTTTTTGACACTTTGAAATTCAGGTCTCGCCATACGCTATTTTTTCTTAGAAGACCCTCTGGATGAATGGAGAACAAGTAGGATTGTGATATCTCAGGAGAGTGAAACCTGATTGACCGAAGGTGCATCTACATTAGAGAAATGCATTGCTGAAACTTGTGCCAGTGGGACTGAACCACTGCGAATTGCAATAGTGTAGCATGTCCTGTGCTAGCCAGACTCTTTCAGGTTCACTGCTTTCCCTCCGTCCACATATGGCATGCCTTGCACTGCATTATGGGTTACCATCCCACAGTTCCTGACACTGCAGCAGGTGCATAGACTGTAGCACTCATGAATCCACTTTTACAACATAATCAATGTTATGCTATTATATTCTACATATGATAATTTCTAAAACTAATTACATCTTTTAGGAGTGTGGTTATATGTTATCATAAAACTGGTTATGACTGCATTTATTTGGTAAGTAGTATAATGTGCAATTCAATTTCAAATTCATCAACTGTTTGGCTGCTAGTCCCAGTGGTTTACTAGGGCATGGGTTCTCATCCTGGGGGTCATGACCTCAGGGGGTCACAACCGCTCTCCCTTTCTTCATGGCTTGATGAGAGGGAAGTCTTGACAATGATTTTTCTGTTGTTAATATAGGGCTATGATATGGAAAGGGATGAGAATCACTTTGTTTAGTTCAATGATTGTTTCATGTTAGTTCTGGCCCTGCGGAGGACCTGTGTATGCACCTCTGGGAACTATGCCTTCACTCTGTAAAGAGATGGGAGAGATTGCTCAGGCTGTTGCTCCATTGTCTCCTGACAAACTGTGGGCCGATTGCCTGAGAATTTAAATTACAACCTACACCTGCTGGAGGCGCTGCTCCAGAAAATCAATGCATTTCTCTTTCCTTTCGTGTGCAGCTTTGTAGAAAGCTTCGCTAGGGACATTTTTTGTTTCTAAATGCACAAGTGGTTTGTGTCTCACTGGGTCTTGTTCCCTAGGCTTGTTCCCTTGTGATGTTTCTTGTTATTCTTAAAGTCCCAGCTCCTTGAGTCATTTGATTACCTGAGAATCTCAGCTTTCTTTCTTTCTTTCTTTCTAAAAAAAAGTATGAACCCTAAAAGCTCAAAAACCAGAAGGCAAATAAAAAAGCACCCAAAATGTATTACTTTTTAAAATCTCATGATTTTTTGGGGAGCCTGCACCCGCCAGCCACAGTGGTTCTGGCCTCGGGCTGGTCACCAATCAGCTGTTTGGCAGGTGGGAGGCACTTGGGTGAGTGGAAAGGAGGGAGTGGAGGGTGGAGGGAGTTTCGAGGGAGGAGGCGGAGTGGGGGCGGGAAGAGGCGGAGTGAGGGTGCGGTGTTAGGGGAGGGGGCAGAGCGGGAGCAGGAAGAGGCAGATCAAGGGCAGGGTTGTGGAGGCAGAGTGTGGGTGGAGCCTGTAACTGGGGGTGGGTTTCACACCTTTGGGGGTGATGAAGCAGAAGGCAAAAGGCCCATTGTCTCGTAGTTAAGGACTCGGGGTGGACAGATTTGGGGAGACTGTGGACTGGAAGAGGTTTTGGGGGCCACTACAGGGAGTAACTAGGCTGGTGATAGCCCGGGTTAGACCGCTGTGTTTGTGGGCTGGCTACTGGTGTCAGAGCACTGAGGCATAGCAGCATAGAACGAAGGCACCCAAAGTTACATGCAGGAGATGACAGAACTCTTGCTGGTCTGGGTGATCCCTAAAAGTCACACCCATGCACAATGTTGCTGGTGTGTATGACAAGCAACAATGCCAGCCTCATACTTGGCACAAGGAAGATGGGAAGGGGCTGGGATGGAGTTCATGCGTGATGATGATGTGGGCTGTGAGCCAGAGCCTCAAAGCTCACATTTAATAACGTGCGAGAGGAGGGATAGAATAGCCTCAAGTCTCAGGCATGAAGCTGAGATGAGAGGGTTGAGAGCTATCAACCTCATGCACAATGCTGGGAAGAGAGATCTAAAAAATCTCACAAGACTCCATGCATTCCCTAACAGCACTGCAGGCCTCAGCTGGAGAATATGTATTCTACAAGTTTCCTGGGTGTAATGAGAGGCAAAAGAGAAGCTGATGCTGATTTATTTTCTCTAAATAGCATGGGTAGAATCTTCTTGCAGTGAGTTTGCAAATGCCCCTCCTTTGCTTTCACCCAGACATCTGTCCATCTGTGGTTGTTATGCTGCTCTGGCTTGAACGTCATAATGTGCGGGAAGTTTCACACCCCAGTAACCACAAACGGAACATGTTTTGAAGCAGTGTTGTTACTTGGAAAAATCAGAGTGCCTTTTTGACCATTGATGTTTCATTCTCTCTTTTGAAATCACAAGTGAAATCATGAGGGTTCAGTCTTTCTCCCATTGATACCTGTTTGCCTCTCTATGACCACAGGAGTTGAATACCTCACAAACATTAGAATTTTTTTCCCCTTGCAACAGCTTTGTGAGGAAGGAAAATGTGAGCTTTGTTTTAAAGATGGGAAACTAAGCCACACAGAGAGATTAAGAATCTTGCCCAAGATGACACAGGAAATTTGTGGCAGAGCCAGGAAGTGAACCTAGATCACCTGAGTCTCAGGTGAGTGCTTTAACCACAAGAGCATCCTTCTGACTTCAGGATGCAGAATTGCACCCAGAGTTTGCTATAATCAATAAGAAGGGTAGAGCTGCTGTAAAGAATGTGCTAGGTATTCTGTGCTACACTGCCTACCCTCTTCCCTCTCCCCACTCTCTGGAATAGCCTCTGGGTGCAGGCCCTAGAGGGAGCAGATCCTAAAGGAGATTTCTATGCCACAAGAATGGACTCTCGGTGTAACTGCTCCTCTTTCTCAAACCTCCCGCCCCCTGGATCAAAGACTAATCTGAATCAGATTGCTGTGCCCAGCTAGGCCTAGGTGTCTAGGGTTTGTGTTATAAATAAGTAGAAATGGACTGGGACAATGTACGCCTCCATACTAGGTCATTCTAATCCATGATCCTCCCAGATTTAGGCTGACTTCAATTTTTTCTTAGCTATGTTGGTTTAAGTTTATCCAGAGACACCGGAATCACAGACATCTCACCCGTCCCTTGCTGGGGGTACGTCTATTATACAGTTAAATTAAGCAGATCCCTGCACAAGTTCTTCTACAGCTCTAAATTCTCTCACATGATCCAAGAGCAAGGTTCACTGACTTCAATGGAGCTGTGCTTATTTATATCAGCTGAAGATCTGGCCCACAGTACTCTAAATTACAAACTTCTGCCAGGAGAATCAGCCACAGGGGATAGTCCTTCCCCTTTCCTCCACGCCAGAGCACACTGCTATCAAGCTAGAAAGCGGGAGATGTGTGAAACAGCCATTTCTACACTGACCTCGGATTTAGCACCATCACCAGCAGAACTCAATCACACTGGGTAAATGAGCACTACTGGAGGTGGTTTTAACTGTGCATTTTGCGGCTAGCTCATCTCATAGTTTAAATGCTGGTTTGGTGTTTTTCATTCTGTGAACAGCAAGATAATGGAAGAAATGCTTCCAGTCTGCCTGAAACACCATCAAAATGCATTCACCTGTGAGTTCCTTTTTTGCACAATTGCTGCTCTTGGAATCTCACTTTGCAATATAAGGGTTCCTACAAAGCGGCAATAACAAGAAAAACCTGTTTTAATATAAATAATAATAGTTTACATTTATACACAGGACCTTTCACTACAAAGTGATTCACAAACATATATTCAACCCCACTGAAATGCAGCCACTTCTGGAAGGGAGAGGGTAGTCAGGCAGATAACACCAGCAAAATGGGAAATTTTTGCACAGAGGGATTTAGAGGAACCTTACTTTTACATAAAGTGCTATGGGATCTGTAATGGAAATGCACAGAAGACAGGTCCACATTTTCTTAAGGTTTCATCTGCAAAACACAAAGGTCTTGTCTAGATTAGAGTTTTGGTCCTGTTGTAGCACTTGCCAAACACTTAACCCATGGTAGCTAATGTAGACATGTTAGTCACAAACTTTTGTTCCTGGTTGTGGTTCACACTAGTCAGGCTGAGCTCTGTCAGACATGGTGGGGTTGGGCTTATAATGGAAATCCTGACAAGTTTTTAATTTTTGTCATGAGGAATTGTCTGTCTGTCTGCCTAGGTGTTTACCTAGTAACCACCCTGCACCAGAGTGTCTGAGCACTCCCACAACTATTCAAAAATAGAAACACCAATAACACTCTCTCTCCCTCTCTTCTTTTCCATCTTGCAGGAAGAACAGCTTGATTAGTTTATAAGGTTCTTTTGTTTGGGGTTTTATGTGTCTGTATGACTCTGCTAAGATCGTTAGGAAAGAAAAGCAAATCAAAGAGATGAGTTTTGCATTTAGTTGGGAATGTGCTGAGTCCCCAGTCACTATCTCTTGTGGCAATGAGTTCCATAGTCTACGTCAAACTCCTGTGAAAGTTCTGTCTTCTGCGCTCTTTGAGCCTCATCATTATGATAGTTTCCTTTTTCCAGTGGAATAGTATATGCTATTCTGTGAGGGCGCAATCTCTCATGCACCTAAGGCCAATCCCAAGAAAGGATTTGAACTTCAGAACAGAGCCAATGAACTGGACTTTGTGTTCAATGGGGAACTAGTTCAGAAATGGGAGCACCAGAAAGCCATGTTCATGGTGACCTGTGTTCATAAGCAGCTGCCTTTTCTACCAGGTGGAGCTTCTTCAGGTGATGTGGCTTCATTCCTAGAAATGAGTTACAATAACCAAGCCTGGATGTCACAAATGCACAAATCACTGTGGCCAGGTCTGCATCTCATAGGACAGGGTTCAGTCTTCTGGCTGGTGCAAATATAAGTCCCCATTTTTTTCTCAGCAGGCTATTTGTGTATCCCGTAGCATTGAGGAGTCCAAAGAGACCCAGAGGTTGCAGACTGACTACCAGTGGCTCTCAACCTTTCCAGACTACTGTGCCCCTTTCAGGAGTCTGATTTGTCTTGTGTACCCCCAAGTTACATCTCACTTAAAAACGACTTGCTTACAAAGTCAGACATAAAAATACAGAAGTGTCACAGCCCACTATTATTGACAAATTGCTTAGTTTCTCATTTTTACCATATAATTATAAAGTAAATCAATTGGAATATAAATATCATACTTACGTTTCAATGTATAGTATATAAACGAGTCATTGTCTGTATGAAATTTTATTTTGTACTGACTTTGTTAGTGCTTTTTATGTACCCTGTTGTAAAACTAGGCAAACGTCTAGATGAGTTGATGTACCCCCTCGAAGACCTTTGCGTACCTCCAGGGATACAGGTATCTCTGGTTGAGAACCACTGGACAAAACTGTCTGAAGGCAACTGCCATTACTAGAGGAGGCAAGTTGTTTGAGGTGCTCCTCTTTCCCTACCAGAACCACCTCAACCTTGCCTGGGTTCAGCTTTAGCCAGCTGCTCTTCATGTAGGGCTGATTATGGCTCGGCACTGTGAGTACTGGGAAACTGCAGGGCTTATATCTGATGTAAAGGAGACAGAGAGCTGGATGTCACCAGTGTACTGCTGGCACTTCAGCCCATGTTGTCTCCCCAGCAATCCCAACAGCTTCGGACAGATGTTGAATAATACGGCATGACTAGGATTGGTATCATTATAGAGATTTTAGCTTCAGGACAAAAACTCCAGATTGCAATGCACTGTCATGACTCCCCGTCCCTATGTACTCTCATCACAGTGCACCCAAATGGTAGCAGGTTCCCGATTAAAGATGACCTTTGGGATTTGCTAATGTTCTGCAACCTATTCTCAAAGGATATGGGACAGACCTGCTAATAGCAGGGGGCCCTGAGAAATTTGAGATGGCTGGCAGCCCTATCTGTGGTCCCACTGTCACTCTTGGCTTTTGGCCCATAGTGCAGGGAGTGGGCGTGCAGGAAGAGACATGGGAGACATGGTGGAAATGAAAAGAGCCTCTTGACACAATAATAAAAGAAAGAAGGCAAAAAAGACATCTGGGTTGTGTATGTGAGAGGAAAAAAAGAAAAGGCAGGAAGTGTCTCATCAGGGACTGAAGAGAAGGATTTGTCTTCAAGAGACTTTCTGATATGGACATTAGGGAGGTCGATGCACGAAGGCTGCGTTTGTACAGCTGAAGTTTAAGGAAGATTAGATGCAGCTCTGAACTGATGTAGAGGGTTTTACAACTGAAGGTAGAGAGTTTTACAGCTGTCTGACCTTTGAGGAACCACATCACAGGCTCCACTCTGCTGGCCAAGGAGGAATGCATTGCAGCTGGGCAACAGCACTTTAAATTGGACAGAGGGATTGCAATGGGAGGGTGTGGTGCACTCCCTTCCCTGCTCCCACTGTGCTATCTCTGTTCCATAGCATTTCTAGCTCTGCTGGTCGCAGGAGAGGCTGGGTGGAAAGCTTGGCTTTTTAAATGGAAATTCTTCTGTATTCTCTAATCGTCTGGAAGAAAGCTGGAATAGGCTCGGGGTCTCAGAGCAAAGAACACATTCTTTCTTGTAAAGTGAATTTAGCGCTGGAGAAAGGTGTGGATTGGCAGCCCTGAAAATTGAATTCCTCTATTTATCAACCAACCAGGGAAAAGCATCAGTGCAGGCTTCACCACACTGCCCTGCCAATGTGCCTCAACCCTGAGCTGGAGGGGCCACCTCTTGGGGTGAGGGGTGAGTTTTGTTTTCAGTGCTCAGGCTGTCTACTGAGACAGCCAACAAAGGTGCCAGTTAAGGCCAAATTCTGTGAGTTAATGAGAACTTAATGTGAAGTGCTGAGCTGCCTCAGCTTCCACTAAGATGGTGGGAGTTGAGGGTGTTCAAAAGCTCATGGAGTGTGTAGGGAGGTTTCTAGCACCTCACAGAACCAAGTCCTGTGTGTAATTTGTGAGGGTGGTTTCTGCAATTTGAACACCTATCTTCTCGGAACTCTGTTCCCTAGACTATTAGCTCAGGGCACATGAACCAATAAAGAGCCCAGCCAGGAGATGGCAGGGCAATTTCCAGTCAGGTACCAATCTGGACTTGAGAAAGAGGAGGATCCTGTGGTGAAAGTACTAGATTGGGATTCAGGAGATCTGGGTGCACTTCCTGGCTCTGCCACTGACTTCTTGTGTGACCATGGGCAAGTCACCTGATTTTCAAGGGTGCTGAGCACTCGCTGTTCACAGTGACATCAACTCGAGTTGTGCGTGCTCATCACCTCTGAAAATCAGATCCATCATCTCTCTGATTCTCAGTTTTAAATTACACATTATTCTCCTACTTGTAAGAGGAGAATAATACTTCCCCATCTTACAGGAGGTGAAAATATATTGCTTGTTACGCCTTCAGATAACAATATGACAAGGCCATGTAAATAGATTTGAAAAAGTGACCTAGGTGCAAAAAAGCTCTGTATCCCATTACAGTCCCTCATTTTTAATTCAATTCTATAACCCATTATGAAAAATGTGTAATTTAGTCCATTCTGATGAACATATAGTGGTGATTTAGGGCTAGAAAAATCTGCTTCCAATCTCCATGCACATCAGATGAAAGGGGAAATTCTGAGACCCCAAAAATGAGAATCAGGTGAGCACTGTGGGGGAAGACACCTTAAAGTTGGGAATAAAACACCCCCCAAACAATTCTGTCTAAATTAATCAGAGAAAAAAAATGAGAATTGACTTTTTTCCCCCAGTTGCTTTGTTCAAGCTCATTCAAGACCAGGTCCTGAGAAGAAGTCCACAGATCAGCCATGCCAGTGAAGAGGGAGAAATGCCCCACAGGGTGAGGGCCCTGTCTCTTCTTCTACTGGTTAACAGAGTAGCACATTATCTTTCTAAATGTATCATCATTCAGTCTACAAATGTCACTCTGTGGAGGGCGCACACTCTGTCCAGGAAGGGCATGAGACCTCTTATTCTATTCTATTCTGTCTCTTGTACTGCACCAATCATTGTGGCATCTGAGTGCCTTGTTCGGCAGTGACCCCTCTGGAGCAATGAGATGGTCTCCCCTATCTAGGATTCCTTGACTAAGAGGAAAGAGGAGCTACCTAATCATTGTGGTGACTACTATTAAGATGGAATCTTGACTGTTGGAAGTACTTCACTCTCTGAATTCACGGGAGTTGATTAACATTTAATCTCAGGCTATCACATGTGAAACCTGAGTCTATCTGAGCCACGGCCAGCAAAACGTGGCAGAGGTTAATAGGGCAATGAGTAAAGGGGAAGAGAAAATGGAAAAGAGCTTAAAGAGCTTTTTCTCTTTCTTCCTCTTTGAGTGAGGGAAAGAATGAAAAAAGAAAGAAAGGATCCAACAGATGGAAGAAAGAAGAGCTATAAGAAGAGGGAGAAAGGAGGGGAAGAAAAGAGAGAAATGAGAAAAGAAAGAGGGGAGTTCATATGAAAGATGAGAGGGAGACAAAGAGGAGGAGAGGAATAGGATGGTATGCAAGGACCTGATCCCAAGAGGTGCTGAGAGCTTTCCACAAAATGCAGATTCACCCTCAACTCCCACTGAAGATAAATGACATGGGAGGTACTCAGCACCTCCGAAGATTGGGCCCTGGGACAGATGGAAAGGGACAGACATTGTAGCACCATCTCTGCTGTGCACTTCATACCATCACTTACAGACCAATGGCATTTCGTCTGCTGCTACCCTCCCCGGCCTCTATCAAAATCTTCCTGCTCACTTTAGAAAGAGATTATTCTAAAGGTTTTCTTCTGTGTGTCTCCCCCTGCCCTCCCCCAGCAACCAGTGGAATATTATGCAGTGCCAGCCCAAGAATAATGCCATCATAAAGCATTCAGAGCAGCAGGTTTGATAAATGGCTGGGATGGAAAAGGCTGGAGGCAGAAGGATGATATCTCTGCTTTATCAGCACCTCAGGGCTCTTTTCAAACATCCTCATTCCACAGAACCCAGCATTAAACATTTTAATTTAGGATTTTTGAAAAGCGTATTCTTATTTAGAAAAAAAGACTATTTAATACAAAAGAGATGGGGGGGGAAGAAAGGTGGGGAAGAAAGAGGGAGAAAGTATAGAAATATATTAAATAGAGTGAAAAAGCGCTCTCCCTCATGGAGAAATTTTGATTTTGAAGTTTACTCGTCTATTAACATTTAAATTGAAAGGCGTAGCTTCCAAACTCCATACAGGAAGCCAGAAAATCTGCATTTAAATAGATACCATTTAAAAAGGGGAAAATATATATCAGCACTGAATGCGTCTCCATTTTCTTGAAAAGAACTCACCCTATAAATGATTATTAATTTTTTTTTTCAAAAAAGAGAAACTGCAAGTATATTAAAATCCTACTTGGGATGAAGAGGAGAGGGGTGGATGGCTGCTTAATTGCCAGAGACCCAGGTTTTGATCTCTGATGTTCCATTTAAGAGGATTTCAGCTTCTATAGAAGACAGAATGGACTGGCGGTTTGAGCATGGGACTGGAAGACAAGAGACATGGTCTGTATTCTCCATGTCGGGCCTAATTCTATAACCCTTACTCCCAACGAGTAGCACTTGCACTAGCAAACCATCCCACTGAATTCAATAAGCCTGCTCCCTTTGGGCTGCCGAATCAGATCCTTCGCAAGTTCACGTAGCCACTTTGTGCCTCGGTTTCCGCATCGAAAATGGGGATGATAGTTACCTCCTTCTGTAAAGCGCTTTCAGCTCCTCTGCTGAGAAGTGCTGTATTAACTGGGAAAGGATCTGGCAATAGACAAGTCAAGGGGGTTTGGGAAGACCGGACTGGATTAGTTTTGAGTGAAGTCATGTGGCCACTAGAGACAGACCTGTGCCACAACACCTGCATTTAGATTCAGATTTCAACCCCCACAAAGTTCAGGTGCAGTAGGATTTGGGGTTTGGGTGCAGCCCATTATAGAGACAGGAACCTAGTATGTAATTTGGATTTGGTTCAGCATTAAATACTCTGCTGTGGTGACTGGCACCTGAGGAGAGAGACCGAGACCAACTCACTGCACCTGTGGAGCGACAAAGACTATTTTGCGGTATATCAGCTAGGGTGAAGGTGAGGAATATTCCCGCTTCACACATCCCTTCCCCTTGCCTGACACACTTTGACTCCTCCCTGTCAAAAGTGACTGACTGATTGAGTGAACATCAGAGCTACGTGCCATTTCCTCACCGCTGACACACAGCCCCGGGCTCTTTCGTCTTAGGTTTCTGACTTGTGTATGGAAAGAGCAGAGAGAAGAAAGGGGGAGTTTCTGCCTCTTGTGAGAAGGGGCGTCTCACCTACTTTCTCTGTGATCTGCCTCAGAATCCCCTTTTGGTTTTTATCCTGAGTGATGATATTAAATTTCTCCTACCAGCACCATTCAAAGAGCAACAAAAGGCCACCTGTGTGTGGTGTTCGCTCTAATTCCACTACACAAAGGGCTTCATCTCCACTAGAGAATCCCTGGGACAATCCAATTATTAATATTCATTTCCTTTTTTTCTGCCTCATTTTCAAAATCATTCCTACAGAAAAGGGTAGACACGCATTCTACCCCCTAGCAGCACATTATCAGCAACCCACAGGGCCTTTACTGCCATGTCAGGAAAGGGATAAGCAGAGACAAGCTAGGACTGGACGCCCCAGAGGACTGGTAATGGACTCTGGTGTCTTTCACCTCTAGGTCACTGGTTTGACTCTAGGGCAGGATGGTAGTAACTGGAAGCCAACATGTGAGGGCTGTGCAGTGGCTTATGTGAAAAAAGCTATGGGGCCTCCACAAAATTGCTGATAGACAACTGTCCACACCACACGTTGGCAGCCTTCGCAGGGTGGCCTCATTGTGGAAACTCAATGACCCCTCGAGAAGGTGATGGCTGAAGCGTGGTGGTGGTGTGTCTATGGGAACTTACGTTGCTCGTGCCTGTTCTGTGACAAACAGGGCCCTTCGGCTTCCATGGCTGTCAGCTAGACAGTTTACTTTAAAAGAAACAAAAATGTACAAAGCCAAAGGACAAAAATAGGAACAACGGAAGAGGAAAGATGGTCTCGTGGGTAGGGGACTAGCCTGTGGTTTAGAAGATCCAGGTTCAGTTGCCTGTTTCCCACAGACTTCCTGCGTGACCTTGAGCAAATCACTCAGTTTCTCTGTGCCTCGGTTTCCATATGTAAAATGGGGATAATTTCTACCTCAGCAGGGTGCTGGGAGAATAAATACATTAAAAACTGTGAGGTGCTCAGATACTATAGGTTCAAGGGCCACAGAAATAACTTAGCTAGATATAAAGCTTGTTGTTAACTGCAGCAGGATACGTGAGGCCATCCACTGATTTTCACTGCTTACTTCGTGCATAGTTCTATTCTGTCTAATTAAATCTAATTAAATCTGCAGCAGCATATAAATGAAAATAAATAAGAAGACAGGGAGATGTCATCGCTATACGCAGAGTCCAAACACCTGCAAACTTTGGGGGTGTACAAAATCTGAACCGTGACTGAATTCTGTAACTCTTTATGATGGGCCAAACCAAAACCATGAATCCAACATCTTCAAACTTCAGGGGTGGTGAAAATCTAGATCCTGACCAGGACCTGAATTTTGCAGCTCAAGTCCATTTCTAATTTCTATACACGAATGCCTCGTCTAATTGCAGCATGTGAACTGCAGCTCCTTACTTCTTCTGCATCTGACTTCCCCTGCTAAGCCTCACTAGGAAGGGGCTTTGTATTTCTGGCAGCATCCACTAAGGGTTTTTGCTATGTAGACGGTAAAGCCTTTCTGAATTTATAGGTGATAAGAAAACAATGTGCAGTAGGAGAAGCAGGTGCCCGGGAAATGGATTCCCCCTTACCCTCCCCTCCCCTTCTCCAAAACCCAATCATTTCCTTGTTAATAAACTCGCAGACTACAGTGTGGCACTACCCTTTCGCAATTGACGCCACTGACATTTTGACAGTTCTCCATATGGGCCTGCCGAAAGCAGAAGGAATACAAATTTGCAACATGATGAAAGCTAGGTCAGGAGCCAAAGCAGCTAGAGGGAAGGAGGAGAGAAACAGCCAACCATCCAAACAAAAATATCCTGCACAGATGTTACATTGAGTGAAAATGAAAGGAATACCGCCGTTCTCACAGCTGTAGGTGCCCCAGAAAATACATGCTCAGAAAGCTAGCCTTAGGCTCCTGGCAAGTCCAGCCTAGCCAGAGAAGCCCTCCAATGGTCTCTTCTCATAGGGGACTGGCAAATGTAGGGGATATTCCTTATGGGAAGAAATTAGACAAAATGTTCACAGGGTACCACATTGATACTGGTTGCCAGCATATTATGTGACAAGGGAGTTGCTCTTTTAGGGGATTCTGACAGTATTTCAATGTGACCAGCAACAGGGAAACAATATGTTTATAACACGATGCTAGTCTAGTGGGGCTTGGAAGGTAGCTTTGGATGGCATATCACTAACATATCATAGGGTCAGAGAGTTGAAGGCCAAAAGGGACCATGAGATCATCTATTCTGACCTTGTTTATATCACAGGCTATGACATTTCACCCAGTTATACCCTGTATTGAGCTAATAACTTGTGTTTGGCTAAAGCAGAACTCCCAGAAAAGCATCCACTGGCTTGATTTAAAGACATCAAGAGATGCAGGATTCACTACTCCCTTTTGGTAGTTTGTTCCAATGGTTAATCACTCTCCCTGGTAAAAAAAAAATTGTGGCTAATTTCTAATTTGAATTTGTTTGGCTTCCCCTTCCAGCCATTGGTCCTTGTTATGCCTTTTTCTGCTAGATTAAAGAGCCCATTAGTACCCAGTATTTTTCCCCCATGAAGGTACTTATGCACTGTAATCAAGTCACCTCAGTTTTCTTTCTGATACACTAAACAAACTGAGCTCTTTAAGGACATGTCTACATGGGGAAGTTATTGGAAATAAGCTAGGGTATGAATTTACAGTGTAATAGCTACTCTGCACTAGCTCCTTGTGTGGACACACTCATTCTGCACTAAATGTGCCTTTTTCCACTTTCGCATGAACCACTTCTAAAGGGGATTAAACTGAATGACAACAGCTATTCTGGGCTATTTCCCTGCATCAACAAGCTTCAAGTCTCTCACTGTGAGGCATTATCTCCAGCCTACAAATCATTTTTGTGGCTCCTTTCTGCATCCTCTCCAATCTTTCAATATCCATTTGAAAATATGGATGGCAGAACTATACACAGCATTCCAGTACAGGTCTCATCATTGCTGTATGCAGAGATAAAATCACCCCTCTACTCCTACTTCCTCCTCTCTTCTTTATAGATCCAAGGATCGCATGAGCCTTTTTTGCCACAGCATTGCACTGGGAGCTCACGTTCAGTTGTGTGTGCACTGTGTGTGCACTAAATCCTTTCGAGAGTCACTGCTTTCCAGTCCCCCATTCCATAGGATGGCCTGCATTCCTTGTTCCTAGACGTATAACTTTGCGTGGGGCTGTATTAAAACACATTTTATTTGAACAGGCCCAGCTTACCGAGCAATCCGTTTCTCTCTGTGTGACTGCCCTGTCCTTCTCATTTACCAGGCTGCCAGCCTTTCCGTCAATCATCCACCCATAGTTGGAAGGCTAGTGTCAGCAGACATCGTCACCACTTTGTTGTCAGCGAATTTAGATGACACAGTGGTAAAACACGGGAGCCCTGTCTTTAGTGCTGCCACCATTGCTATCGCTGGAAAAGCTCATCTGAGGGCTAGTACAATAGTGGGATAGCTCCTGAAAAATGATAATCAATTAGCAAATCTTTTTTCAGCAGCTTTGTAACTCCTGTTAACAGGATACGCCAATGAAAGGCCTGCATCTTTACACAGGCATCTGGAACCTGCCACCCTGTTACAGAATTCTTTAAGTACACTGCAGAGTGCTGCAGGAAGTGTTATTGACGAATCAGTAGGTAGCACTCTGCCCTTTTGAGTCAGTGCTGATCCAATGGCCCATTATGATGGTGTGAGACATTAAAATGGTGAAGGTGATGATTTTTGGATAAGAAATAAAATAGATATTAAAGATCCTATTACACTTTCTACAAGTTCATAGGAGTGTTAGCACTTTTCTCCTGGCCAAATTCCACTTCAGGTAACATTCTGTCTAACTAAAAAAAATCTCCCATTTACCTTCATTTGCACAGTGTGTTCTTCACTTTTTGTCCTGAATTCTTGTTTACTGTTGCTGCTGTCTATTATCCACCCCAGAAACTGAAGATCCTATGCAGTCTCTAAAGTTTGTAGAGTGTGCTGTGATCTTAGGACAAAAGGTGCTATCTAGAAAATCAATACATTACACTCAGCACCTCATCAATCAATCAGAATTCAGGACTTGCCAGAGTTCTAAAGCATGGAAGAAATGGCAAAAAAGTAGACAGATATAAATGTTGCTGAACCTGAATGTGACATTAATTTATGCATGTATGATATTCACGCCATTTGGTATTTGTTCACAACCCTAGTAAACATCCTGTACAGCACGTATACTTCACAATCACACTCAATGATTCTAAAATAACCTACCATGCAACATGCCCTTTAGTCTTCCTGAGAGGAAAGAAGTTATCCTGTTATTCAAGGGGTCAGATTCCTTTCTCAGTCACACCAGTGTAAATCTGGAGTAACTCCACTGATATGCTATTTAATGTGTAATTACTCACTACTGTATAGGAATGGCCAGATAGTTAAATGGTCAATAACCACTACATGACTATAATGCGTGATTGATTTTTGTGCCCTGCAACAAAGTGTTAATTAGTTTAACAGTCTGGAGATACAGATATAGCTGTGGAGCAGGTCATACAATCTTCTGACAGCAGCACCTAAGGTGATTGTTAGTGGTGGAGGGGGATGGCACACTACGTGAACTCAGAAGTCACAAAGTTCACCAGATCACATTTCTTCCTTCACTTCCTTCCTTCAAAGACTTGAGTCCAAGCTTCTGATCCAGACTGTTAGATGTGGCCAGAGTGCACAGAACACAAGTTGGGAGTGGTGTACAAAGGTAACAAAAGTTCTCCTTTACATTCTCCCATATCCTACTGTTGCTATCTATAGGTCATTCCCCTTGCACTGTTAGAGCGGCCCCAAGTCTACTCTAACTTGCACCAAACTGCAATGGCCAAAATGAGCTAAAGACCAGCATCGGGATAGCATTGGGGTGTTCTGACCATGCCCTCTTTCTTCAGCCATACCTTCTCCCCCCTATTATGAAGGCAGCAAGGAGAGTGAAAAGAATAAGAACTCCTGCTTTGGCTCTACTTCACTGGAAGATCACCCTTACAGTGAGGTAAGCTTCCTTGGGTTGGTCTAACCAGCTTTATGGCCAGACAACACAGGTTTTTGGCACAAAATGACCACACTACACAAGAGGCTCTTGCCCTCAGTCTTTCCACAGTGCGACCACAAAAACAGCAGTGCAACACAATGCTTCATTGCAGGTGTGTGTGGCATTACCTACTGATCTGTCTGCCTATCCCTCCAGTTCTCTTTATAGATATTTATTCTGCACCCATCCCAGCAGTATCTGAATGGTAACAGAGTGGTGATGTTTCCCTTCCAGCCATTGATAGGGCTTTGGCAGGTACGTGAAGGAAGAACTGATTTTCAAATATTTGATTTCTAAAATAACTTCTTATTATGTTTTATGCCTACCCAGGAGTTATTCCATTAATATGAGACCCTAAAAATCCTTGTAAGATTTTTTTCTCTTTTTATGAAGCATTTCATTTCAGCTTTATTGGGTGTTTCATTTGGTTCCTAGCATTTCACTGGGTCCCTCCTGGTCCGCCATACTGACTGAAGCTGTGAAGGGTATATTTGGAAGGGGGAAGAGCATATTGCTAACACTCTGGTACATTTCCTTGCTGCTGTGGTTGGGAGATCCCCAATTCCGTTAACCTGTTTGATCTCACCAGGCAGTAGGAAATAGCAAGAGGGAATGAAAAGATTGCAGTCGTTCCCATTCCCTCTGCATATCAAAACAATTGCCTCAGCTCATGGGGAGCAGGAGAGAGGTACTATAAATGCACTGATGGTAAATGGAGGCAAACATATTTTGATTGGGGAAGAGCTGTTTACCTCCTGGATGGTGTGTGTGAGATGTGAGAAAAATCTCTAGCACACACACTGTAGTGGGAATGCAAATATATGCAGGTGCAGGAATTTGCTCACCTCTGCTGCACTCTATTAGGATACAGTAATGGTTTATCTTCTTGCCTTGCTCGTTAGCAGGGGAGCAGAAGGCAGATGGGCAGTAATGTGTCCATTAAAATAGTTTATCTTGCCAGACACTTGGTGACCACAAGAAGGGAGTCACTATAGTAGAGCCCAGTTGGATCATTCTCCTTTTTTAACTCATGTCCATCTAGATAGAGAGCAGGCCACACATCTTATATAAGAAAATGTACACAACTGGGACAGGGTCTACAACCCTTCCCCCCTCTCTCCTTCCATCTTCCTGCCTTTCTCACTCTCGCCCCTCCTTCCCTTTCCTCATCTTTGTCTCCTGCATATCTCCCCTTCTTGGCCCTCTGCTTTTCCTCTTTCCCTTTCTTCCATCCTCACCCTCTTTATTATTTCCATCACCCTACCCTTCTCCTTCATACTTACCCTTCACTTCTCTATTCTGCTTCCTATACCCTATAATGTCCCTCCCCTCTACCTTCTCTCTTACACTCTCTCCATACAGCACATACATATTGACATCTTCTTGGTCACTTGTAAGATCTCATCCCTCTGAGGATTTGTAGTCAGATATCAGATCTCATACATGGCCAAGAGAAGGAATTAGGGAAGCCTAATGCTACTAATGATCAGACCTTATGATTGCTGCTGATGGCATGCAATAACCATACCAATGTTTGTGGTCTCAGAGTAGATTAATATTATTTTTAAAACCACATGCTTCCCCCAGTTTTGTGGCATCACTACAGGGCTAAGTTAAGGTTGTCTGGGTGCCTTAACTGTGCATGTCTTAACTTAAAACATATGTAGATTTCTTTTAAGTGTAATCTTAACTGTCAATTTATAATGCTTGGTTCTGCGATACTTACAACATCCCTCAAAGGTTTTTACCCGTAAATTATTGATATATACTCTCAACGTTCACTCCAATTTTAACCTAGGTATTTTTGTCTGGGAATTTTTAATTTTTTTTTAATTATTAAAAATATCACGAATACTCACAAGAAACTCAAGAAGAATGCTACCATGTGACATTTCTAACTATCTGGTATGTAATAACTTTAAATCATTCTTTTTAATTCTAACTTTTCAGGGCAGATTCAGCAGTACCTGAAAGCAGCAACAAAAAGCAGCCAGAGTGCACCAGCCAAGTATGCTGGGTTTACAGCCGTTTTATACCACTGCAAGGCAGCCAAAGCATACTGGTGAATCTGGTCATTAAGTTGCAATTGACTTGTGGGTTTAGAGGGTTATATTAGCGAGACCAGCAACATGTGAAGGGGTGCATGGGGTCAGCCCAGACACTCAGTCCAAATATCTCTGTGATTTAAAGGCTGCCCCATCCTGCCTCAGTTCCCCAGCAGTACCTCAATGTACAGTGAGCCAAGATAGCATTACCAGCTCAAAGAGAATAGATGGCTGGGATCAGTAATCTATCAATGAAAACTCTTGATACATGGTGTCCAGTATCCCTAATGCCACTGAGTCATTGCAACCTGTAGAATTGTTGCAGGCAAATTAGCTACAGAGGAAGGATAGTAATTGATTGAGTTACTTGTGATGTCACAATGGCACCACACAAGAGTTATCTGAGCTGTAGACCTGAGCCTGTCAGAAGCCTATATAACCACAGCAATTAGATCCAATGATCATTAATAACTTTCATTAATTACAACTTAATGTCTTCATATATAGCCTTATGTGCTAGATTTCAATTAATTTAAACTATATGGGAATTTTGAAGCATCTGCGTTATTCCATTGTTAAGATAATTTGAGACAAGAAAAAGACTGACAGATGCTAAATTTCTCGAAGGATCTATTTTAAATTAATTTTTAACTCAAACTAATTATCAGATTTATTTAGACTACAGAAAATTAATTCTGTAGTCAAAAAGTAATTGTGGTAAGTTTGGGGATGATACGCAAGGGGGTCATTTTGTGAAGCACTCATCATGCAGGGAGGGGGGTGGCAAGGGGCTGATTTTTCTCTGGGAAGAACCTGCCCTTATAGAGTGATTGCCTTTACCAAGTTTGATCAGAGATAACAGATTTGGTGCCATCAGTATTTGCAGTTTGGCCTTGTACTTCACTATACTGAACAGAGGAAATACCTTGAATACTGCAGATAGTGAGCTTATCTAGCTGCAAATACTTATTTAGTTTTGTCATGCAACTGGCAAGTTTTTAAGGCCCCCTACTCCCATATACAGCAGTGGTGCTTTTAAAAATGCCTAGAAACTATAAAAATATGCAAAGAATAAATCTGAACTCTGCAAACAGTTTGAAACAGTTTATAGCAAATTAATCGGTGCCAGCGTGGTTGATACTTAGACATGTTATCTCTGGAGCATAGTCTTCCTTCTGTGGGCGGGCAGCACTATGGAGGCAATTGGTAGCTCTCAGTAGTGGGGTTGGAGGCTCGTGTTGCCTCCTAATGACCTCTCTGGCCAGTCTCAATGTCATTAGCATGGTTCTAAGGAAGCTACATCTCCATCAAGATGGTCTTTGGTGCAGGTTCAAGGGGTAATGGGGAAGTAAAGAGGGGAGAGGTGAAAATGTGGGTGATTCTGAAGAAAGTGCACCGTCTCCAACTCCCCATCACTCCCTCAAAACCAACGCCAAATGTTCTCTTGTTAGCACTATGGGAACCAAGCCCCACAACAGGTACTCACTTATATATTTTGTTTCTACAGAGCTGTTCACTCTGCCATGGATATGTAGTGGGGTGGTCACCTGCTCCTGCTCTGAGGGGTTTAAAGACAGCCCTTAGAGAGGTCTGGGGTTGAGCGAGAAAACCCTAGTCTGATTGGGGAAACAGCTGATGCCCCAATCAGGCCCCAGCGGGCCTGTATAAAGAGGCTGGGAGCCAGGAGCTCAGCAGTCTCTCTCTGTTTGTAGAGGGAGAAGGGCCTGGCTGTAGGGAGCTAGAGACTGGGTACCTGAGTGAAGCAGGGCTGGGGAAAGGCAGAGGAGCTGGGGAGCTCCACCTGGAAAGCCCCAGGCTGTGGCCTAGCACAAGGCCAACAGGTACTGGGGGTTGCAGAGGGCAGCCCAGGGGTAGGCAAAGGCAGCAAGTCCAAACCCAACCTTGCCAGTGATGAGTAGGCTGATACTGCAGTCTGCCCCAGGGCATGGGGGCTAGACAATGACTGGCAGTAGCCTTATACTGAGGTGAGGTGGGGATAGTGGGTGGGGGTTCCTAAGACTGAGGGGTTACTGCCAGGGGGCAGTGCCTCAGATAACAGGGCACTGGGTCCAGGAGGGACATGGGGGGGGCAAGCAGTAGTGGGGCACTGGCCTGCAGAGGGTGCTCCAATGGCTGGAGAGCTAATTCCCAGAAGAGACTAGCAGGAGGCGCTGCAGGGGTGAGTGCCCATTGCTACAGATAATACAACAGGCTAGCTCAGCACACCAGGAATGTAACCAAATTCCAACCCAGAGCTGGCCTGTGACTGCCCTAGCTGAGCACTGTTAAGCTTTTTTTTTGCGTTAGCTGCTAGACATATAGAAGAATATCTGAGGGGTGGTGTAATTACATGGCGTAAGGAGGAAAAGAATCTACCCTGGATTTCAACACCTACTTGCCTTTCACTTTGAGCAGAGCTTCTGCAAAACACAGCAAAGGGATTATCGCTACAATTATTACTTCTCTTTTACTACCCATTCCCCTCTACCAAGGACTGGGAAGAAACAGAGCAAATCCCAGTCATTGCAGTTCCTACTGATTTGTACTGATGTGCAAGTAAACCTATGGGAGAGATACAATTCCCTACTGCTGAGATGGTGGTGAGAGGATCAACAGCAGCAGGATTAGATGGGGAGGGGACCAGAGCAACTGCCTTTCAATGTTTTCTGTTTCTCTGAACTTGTCGGGAACCAAGAATCCCCAAGCTAGGTAAATCTGGAGGTAAAAAGCGCAGGGACCCAGTTTGAATCAGTTTAGTGATATACAGCCACATTGTGTTAATTAAGGGAATTGTGATTTGCCAATGAAATCCCAGCAGGGCGTCTGCCAGCCTGATCAAAGACTCAGCTTTCTGATGGAATCTTAAGTGCACGAGCCATGAAATTACTTTGCAAAACGGGAACATGCAGCACAAAGAGCGAGAGGAGAGGGGTGGAGGGAAGGATGGAGAGGGTGTCTTGAAGTGATTCTGTTGAGAGCTTTCATTCTCTTCTTCTGAATAAAATTGCAATGAGCTAGACCAGAGAGAGAATTCACAGAGGCCAGCTAGTTAGTACAGTCAACATTTTAAATCACCACCTCATCAAACAGGTACATTTTCTCGTTTCTTCTTTAAAAAACAAACAAACAAACAAAAAACCTATGAAAGGAAGCGGCAAACAGAAGTAGGAAACAATGGTTTCATTTCTCAGTGATTCCATATTTTTTCCATCCTAATTTTGTATGGGGTTCATACCTCCTTATTTTCATTTTAAATTTGGATATCAAATAAACCTTAAAAAATTCAGCTTACTCAAATCAAGTCTTTTTCTTGCTTGGTTGCTTTTTTCTTTCCTTGTTTGTTTTTTTGGCGGGGGGGGGGGGCGGGAGGAGAGGAGACATATAAAACAAGTTTCACATCGCTTTAGTGCAAAAGGATCAATCAGCCATATTTGCTCCAAACTGGGTCCATGTTTGCTCCAAAAGTTAGCAAACCTTTCGGCATAACTAGGATGAGTTTGGAGCTCATGATGAAGCTGCAAAGCAGGGGAGTTCTGTTTGACTGTGTGTTATGTCCGAGGACACTGAAAGCTCTTTAAATCAAGACACTGAAACTTGTTAGTAAGACATGTAGAGGTATCTATGAACTTCATTGATCATTGCTTGCACTCCATGAGCATCTCCACAGCACTCACTAAACTTCCAAAGCCCTGTCCAATCATGCAGCAGGCTCAGCATAGACCTGGGATGGATTCTTCAAGGGCAGTCTGAGCTTTGGTTGTTCCAAAGTTACGGTGAGCAATCTGGTGGCGATACCTCCAGGCCATTCCAGTTACAAATATTTCACACAAGTCTCCTGTCAAGGAGTAGTGTCATCTCTGACAGCTAGTTCAGACTGGTGGGTGTCAGCACCTCCTACTTCCTAAGCACGTATTTTTCTTTAAAATGATCTCTTTCACTGTGGAGTTGAAAACACAACTTAAAGATTGTAAGAACGGTGATAACAGAAAAGGCCCGTGGTTTGTCTCATTTGGTGTCCCTATCAGTGGCCTAAGCTGGTTGCGTCTGATGGAGCTGTAATACACCCATACGCACCAACTGTGCAATGCAATACCACATTTAAGGTTGGACTAATATAAAACCTCTATTCAGCAACAGCATGGACCTAATAAATCACAGTCAGATGTACTGACATCATCAGTGAGACTGGTGCAAAACCAGGAAATAAACAATCAGAGCCCCGTGAATGTCAAGCTCCATTCAGAATACACAGAGGAAAGCAATACACCTAATGGAAAAAAAAGGACAAAATCAGTAAGGAAAAACAATTTGTTTTCAAGCATCTCCAATGGTTTGTGGAGCATAAGGCCAAAGGGATTTTGAAAGTCACTGCATGAAATAGAGAACACAGCTCTGGTTCTAGCCCATGGCACAAGGCACTATGTTTAATATGCCACAGTTTGATAGTTTTATACTAATGTGCACAGACCAAAAAAAAATAAAAAATCTCAATGGCATCAATTTAGTCAGTTTTCAAGCTTCACTGAATGTTTCTTTTTAGGCCATGCGGAAGCTGCAGGGTGAGGGAAATAGCACAAAGTGGGTCACACAGCCTAAATACTTAACTTTACTCAACCTGATTTCTGAACAGTGGGTACCTCCCTCCATCTCCTCCCCTACCAAGTTCTACTCACCCAGTTTAGCAAAACATCTGCTGGAAATGCGATAGTCACACATTTTACTCACAGCTCTAGGGTCTAGTAAGGGCTTCTCTAGTTCATAACTGACCTCCTTGGCCAAAATTCTGTCAGTTACACAGGTGCAACTCCCAGTGAAGTAGATGGGTTGTCTCCATATAATTCAGAACAGAATTTGGCTCCTTTTTGTAACTGTTTGTTTGACCTAGCTTATCCCACAGTTCTAATTCTGACATCTTTCACCAGGGGCGGCTCTACAAATTTGGCCGCCCCAAGCAGTCATGCCCGGGAGGCGCCCCCGAGCCGCGGGAGCAGCGGACCTCCCGCGGGCATGACTGCGGAGGGTCCGCTGGTCGCGCGGCTCGGCTGGACCTCCCGCAGCTGTGGGCGGTTCGCTGGTCCGGCGGCTCCGCTTGAGCTGCCGCAGTCATGCCTGCGGGAGGTCCAGCCGAGCCGCGGGACCAGCGAACCGTCCGCAGTCATGCCTGCGGCAGGTCCGGTCGTCCCGGGGCTCCGGTGGACCTCCCGCAGGCATGACTGCGGCAGGTCCGCCGGCCCAGCCTGCCACCCCCCCGGGAAAGGGCCGCCCCAGGCGGGTGCTTGTCCCGCTGGGCTCTGGAGCCGGCCCTGTCTTTCACATAAGTGCAACTCTAGACTTCAGTGAGTGAAGAATTGGGCCCCTGGTCTCTATCTGTTCCCTTTCCCGCCCATCTCTTCTTACAACCTCATCACTACAACCGATGCAAAGGCCTTCTCCTCTGCAGTTCCTGCCATCTGCAGCAGCCCCTCTCTATTCAGATCTCAGCTAAAAACATAGCTTTGCTCCCTTGCTTCGTTTCTCTCTCCCCTGGCTGTTAGTATCGATTGCTGACTCAGTTACGTAACTTCGTAAAGTCTTTGGGGTGCCGTTTATATGAAACTACACCAAATAAAGGTGGAGGTGTTCTCTGGTTGAGAACAAAATAAAAGTGTTTGGGTGAGGGTCTCTGACAGGATAGGGCCCTGGGAAGCAGCCATTTCATATCCACCGCATCTTCAAAACACCTTCCCGCTCAATGTCAGAGTGGTCTTCTTAGCTCAGGGGTAACTCACAAGCCCTACTTCCTGACTTTGCCCTGGTAGGTTCTGTGGTGTGAGTAGTTATGAAATTAAAAGAATTAAAGTTAACTCAACTTTGGTTAAGAACATAATATATTTGTTTTAATGGTCTGTGGCTGGTAAGGAAAAGGCCCCAAACAGCAAGTAGAAGAACGCTGAGAGACTAATATATTTATTGCTTGTAGTGTGGGAAAAATGTATGGTTCCAAAAGTAAACCAATGAAGTAAAAGCTGCAGTAACAAGACAATGGAAAACTGCCTTAAAAGAAACAAGCCTAAACCTTTCCACTGTTCTGCTGGTAAGCAAGGACAGGGCAAGAGATAAGAAAGGAAGGCCATGGAGAAAAGAAAAATAGCAGGAATAAACTGCTTCAAACTGGGTTTTTGCTAAAGCTAGCTGAAATTAGCTGAAGGGTATAAAGAGAGCCATGAGTCTGAAGGGTTTATGTCAGACCCACCCTGAACATGCCGGAGCATGCCAAGCTGAGATGGTTTTCCTAGGTCTGGCCTATTTGTAGGTGTATTGATCACATGCTTATGAATACTTTGTTAGTGTAGTGAGAATGGTGACTGCTTATGTTTAGGCTGTTAGGCATGTTTAGAGAAATTGTATAAAATACCATTTGCCCTTTGGGCTTAAAAAAAAAGAATTTATGGTTAAATTAGTGTCTGGTGGTCTTCCATACTAATATTAATAATTCCAACAGCTTGCCTGAAAGGGCCAGTTAGAAACATCAAACTTTGCTTATAACTTTCTACATAGACTTGTATAGATTATCGTTAGCCCCAACCCTCCGACCTCTAGGGAGCAGTGTCCCCATTTGGGCAAGAACTCCTACCTTCAGGTCCTCACCTCGGTCACCCATGTCACAGCCACTGTTCTCCCAGCCAAGCAGGCCTGGATAGCTGGAGGAATTTTTGTTGAGCACCATGAGGCAATCTTTCCCCGAGAAGCTGAGTTCGGCTCTGCTTCTGCAGCATCTCCTACTAGCCTGGGGCATGGGACTGGAAATTGTCTTAAGTTTTCTGGCTTGAGAGTGCCTACCACTAGCTAATAAAGCACTGTGCATGCCAGGACGGTGTATGTCATTTGGTTACTCAATAAGGCTTTTGATGGTGTCTGCAGCTACACACAGATTTCAGAAACCACTGGCCAGATCCTCAGCTGGTATATATCAGCAGGGCTCCATTGTCTTCAATGGAGCTATAGCAATTCGCAGCAGCAGGGAATTTGGCTCATGAGACACAGATAGATGTGTATATGCATGCGGTGACTGCACATGTGTGAATGTAGATGTAGTTATGTTTGTGCAGAGACCTGGGTCAGGGATGTGCCTATGAGAAGGACAGTCTATGCAGTGGGATAAAAAGGCAGGTTTTCTTTCCCCCCGCATCAAAGGATTCCTTTGGGACAGGGATACTTTTTTTTTTTTTGGTTACTTCCCACCATTCCCCCAACTTCTCTCATCTTGGGAGTGGCTCCCTCAGACCCTTTCAAAGCCCTTCCAAATGCCACCTGGAGGGATGGGTTCAGGACGGTCTGCAGGTTAAGGCACTGCACTCCAGAGATCTGAGTTCAATCCCTGTGTGACCTCAGACAAAGCACTTAGTCTCTCTGTACATCAGTTCTCCCTCTGGACAATAGGACTAATCAAGCTCCCCTACTTCATGGGGCTGTGATGAGGATAAATTCATAAACATCTGTAAGGTGCACAAATGCTACTGTAATGCCCTTCAAGTACCTCAGTAGAAGAAGAGTGAGGTGCAGCCCCCACTGCCTTCTGGGAGCTTGGAGATGAGTATTTTGGATTTCTCCAAAGGGGGACACTATCAATTCAGACAGCGACCTCTCCCCTGAAAGAAAAGGGGTATGCAAGCAGAGACGACATCATCCGCGGTTGTGCCCAGCCCCCAGAATCTCGCTCTGTGTAGTCCATAGCTGCTCTGCTCACCATAGGCTCCCTCCCCTTTTTTTATTTAATGGAAAAAACTAATACACATGCACAATCTCTCAAAATCAGTGCTCATTGTCATTAGCCCCCAGTTCTCAAAGGGCATTAATCGCTTTGGGCTTCTCCTCAGAGTCATTAAGTATTGATAATAACGGGTTTGCTAGGGCTTAGTGCCTAAATAGCTGCTAATTACAGCCTGAGAACAGCAAGGAGCATGCTGTCTTTCTGCCACAGCTGTCTGTCTATCTGGTTTGCTAGGCATCTGTCCACCTGTCTCTAGGCAATTGTTCCTATTTCTTTCTCTCCATCCCCCCCACCCCTTTTTTTTGCTCTTTTTCCACTTTTTATTTTTGACTTTCCTCCTGAGTCCTGACATATTTGATCTCTTGTCGACAGGGAACACAGTGTGCCAGCTCCACATTCTGGAACCCAAATGTTTTATCACGCCCCAGAAGAAGCTTGCAATGTGACAGGTGAAACGTCAGAAACAATTACAGACAAAGTGAGGCTGCAAACCCCAAAGGGAAACCATCCGGTCTGCATTCTGTGCTTCATTTGCCAACCATGCACAAATCAGCGAGAGCTCAGACATACAGACTCACAGACAGACAGACATGCAGAGAGACACATAGATGGGGTTCTTCAGACCAGGTCCCTCCATCTGTGTGCACCTAAGAAATAACCCTCAGTCAGTTCCTCCCTTAATATAAGCCACTTGCATTGGTGTGACCATCTGCTCCCTCATCTTTGAGAGTCTCTGTGGGCTCTGATGATCACTCTGCCTGGAGTAGAGAACCAGGCACTGGAACTGAAGCCCAGCTTGCCACTCAGGGAGGGCCGTTGGGAATTCATTCTCTGCTGTGGCCCATTGCACTGAAGTCTGACAGGAGATGGATGTGGAACTGGGGTTGGCACACTGGCTGGCAGACTGTGGTGTGGGGCCCATAGCAGACCAGCGTTCTGTGTGGCTGCACGTCACATATGCCCGAAGTCATCCACGCTCAAAGAGATACAAACAAAGAAATCCACGAGCATAAAGATGCACACACAGAGGGCCTGATTCTTTGCTGCCTCCAGCTTCTGTTAGGTGCCAGAGTATGGGGTGCCTGTCAGAGAACTGCTGGTGACCTCCTAAATCTCTCCCTGCCCCTTGATTCTTGCACAGGTAATAACACTTTGGGGGCTGCTCTAACTTTATGTCAGCTGACTACGGACCCTTAGGGATCATATACCGTATTTTCCGCCGTATAAGGCGACGGGGCGTATAACACGATCCCCTAATTTTACAGTTAAAATATAGGTTTTGGCCTATACTCACCCTATAAGATGACCCCCCCTTCCGAGGGGGGGAGCCCAGAGCCTTTTAATTCCCAGCCGCAGCCGGGAATCAGAGGGCTCTGGGCTGCCCGCTGCGGCGGGGAGCCCAGAGCCTTTTAAATCCCAGCCGCGGCGGGGAGTCAGAGGGCTCTGGGCTGCCCGCTGCGGCGGGGAGCCCAGAGCCTTTTAAATCCCAGCCGCGGCTGGGAGTCAGAGGGCTCTGGGCTGCCCGCTTCGGCGGGGAGCCCAGAGCCTTTTAAATCCCAGCCGCGGCCGGGAGTCAGAGGGCTCTGGGCTGCCCGCTGCAGCGGGGAGCACAGAGCCTTTTAAATCCCAGCCGCCCGCTGTTTATACCCAGCGTATAAGACGACCCCCGATTTTTGGGGGTTGTTTTTTAATATAGAAAGTCGTCTTATACGCCGGAATATACGGTACCAGAGCATATGGGGTTGCCAGGACACACTGCTTTCTGGCCACTCCTTCCACCTGCCCCTCTGCACCCAACATGCCTCTTGCACCAGCGGCTGTGTGGGGAGGGAGGTGTCAGAGCTGGCTATGCAAGCTATCAACCGGCTGAGAACTGCCCCACCCTTAGGGTATGGCTACACTTGCAGCCAAACAGCGCTGCCGCGGGAGCAGCTCTCCCAGCGCTGCAGGTACTCCACCTCCCCCTGGGGATTAGCTTACAGCGCTGGGAGCCGCGCTCCCTGCGCTGGGGCACTGTTTACACTGGCGCTTTACAGCGCTGTAACTTGCTGTGCTCAGGGGTGTGTTTTTTCACACCCCTGAGCAAGAAAGTTGCAGCGCTGTAAAGTGCCAGTGTAGCCAAGGCCTTAGAGTATTGCTAGCTGGAGACTGGAGGGGGGTTTCCACTCCCGATGCACCACCTGAGCAGTGCAAAGGGCATGGAGCGGAGCCAAGAATCTGAGCCAGAGACATCTACAAGGAAATCCACGTGCCCACAGATACCCACATAAAGGGTAGCTGTATCACACCCAGAAGGTCAGAACGCACAGAGGTGTGTGAAAATGGACAAATAAAGAAGGAGAAAACTTGACTAAATATTTTCAAACCTCAAAAAGATCTAATTTTAATTCTGTGTGAAGGTTCAGATCAGTTCTTATTTGTATAAACTGGTTGGCTCATCCCTCCCAGTAATCCCTCTGCTTTTCCTTCTATTTCCTTCTCCCCCAGGCACTGCTCACAAGCAGTCTGTCACACCTGAGCTTGTCAAACATAAGCTCACCTTTCCCATAATAAGGGCTCTTGTTCTGCAGATTTCCTGCCATTTGTAGAAAATGGCTTCCCCCCTCCCCTGTTTTCTCTCTCTTTCTCTTTTCATAAAACCGTTCCGGCAAATTATCTTTTTGGTTCCTGCTGAACAGTATAATTCGCCTCCCATGCACTTGTGCCAGATGGCAGAGTGGAGTGACTGTATCTGTACAAGAGAGCACTCCAGCTTTCCACACAAGAGAAACAAGCTGAAATGAAAGGGAAAACACTTTCAGATGATGTGTCTCCTGACACAAATGGATGAAAAGCCAGGTGGTTTGGAGCCCTGTCTGTTCCCACTTTGTCCTCAGCTCACTATCCCATGTGCTTCAGTATTGCAGGAAACTTGCAAATCTCTCATGAACTTCTGTATGTGCTACAATAACAGAGATGGGCCCAAATCCAAACTAAAACCCCAGTGCTGAGTATTCCTAGACTTTGAGGACATCTGGATTTCACAAATGACCTCATCTTTACAACGGACAGAACCCAAACCTCTGAAGTTTGGAGTGTCAGAAACCCACATCCACATCTGAATTTTGAGGGCTGAGTCTATCAAAGCTGACAAGCATCACTCATCAGGTGTGACACACAGACATTTGGCAGCTCGGCTGTGTGTGCCTGAATCCCAGCTATAATCTTATGCATTCAGCTGGACTGTGGGCAGACAGCAGCAGTTCCTCCTCCAAGATGCTGTGGCGCTGCGTTCCAGGTAATTAAGTGGCCTCTCTGCAGATGTCCTCTCTGCTTCTGCTAGTTCCAGGGGCACTGGTAGGCAGTCTGCAGCCCCCACGGAGGGGGAGGCAGAGCAGAGCAACCAGAAGAGCAGCTGTTTTGGACCCTGGGTAGGGGGAAAATCAGTGACTTTTTCTCACTGTCAGCAAATGTCACACAGGTTCATAAAACAGGCCACCTCTGCTCTGTGCAATGGGACAGCACAACCCAGGGGGGCGCTGGGCAGCTCACAGCCTGTAGGATGGAGCCAGGAAACCTTTAACAAATAGAAGCTAAAGTGGGGGAGAAGCCTACAAAGGATGGTGGTGGTGCAGGAGCAGGGAACAGCTCCAGATGGGAGGTAGAGGAGAGGGAAAGGGGGATTCATCAAAGTTCTAAAGGAAAGTCAAGTTTGCTTGCGGTTCCATCTCTCTTAACTCCATCTCTCTTTATAAAAACAGCCATGGGCAGGAGGGTAAGAGATTAACCCTAGGGCCCAGGGTCGATATCCTCTCTTGGTAAATCAGGTTCTGATGTCCAAAGGCTGCATGAGAGCTGCTTCTCAGCACACAGTGGATGGATGCTGTGTTTGCCTGATCAGTTGCTGCAGCACCATGTGACACTAACTCATTGCTTGGGATACCTGGAGCATGAAAAGCGTTAAATTGTATTCTCATCACAATGTTGCCATTCTTCACTGCTCCAGTTAACTGTTATGGCCTGGGTCATTTCTTCTAGACACCTAAGTGGTATTTTGGAACAAACATTGCTGATTTTATGCTGGGCCTGCTGTTTGCTGGGACAGGATTTTGGGGGTTTAAGTCAGTGCTGCATGGATGCCCATGCAGCACAGACATCATCAATAAAGCCCATAGTTACACACCTGGCTATTAAGCCTCGGTGCCTGGATTTAAGAAGCTCCCAGTCTGCTTTGATATAACATTAAATATTTAAAAAACAAAGTTGTTGGCTGCATGTGTTTAAATCTGGCTTTTCCCTGGTGTTATTCAAAGAAATTGCCTGAAAGTCTCATTTGGTTAACAGCGTACTAGAGAGGATGGGGATGGGGCGCTAGGGAAGGGAGCGCAGGGCTCCATTGCCAGATCATCTCAAGGAGAAAACAAGAGAGTTCAGTGTGCTTCAAAATTCTGAATGATTCAACCTTTAACAGCAATGAACGCAAAACAAAAAGAGCCTGATGCCATTTTCTCCAGTGACGTGCCACAGCTTATTAGGAAGGGGTTATAAGCTGCTTTCCAGGGTACTTGTCCTGGGAGAGATAAGCTGACTAGTGGGAAATCAATCACTATGAATTTTGATAGCAGTGCCTGCTGAAGTAATTACTTCAAACATCAATAATTCTGCTCACCTGCCTGTGGAGTTTTCAGTCATGCTGAAGGTTAGATTAACGCCACCGTGCTTCTGAGGGGCTTTTGTTTCTTTCTTCTGCCTCTTTCTTTCTACTTTCTTAATTTTTAAAAAATGCTGATGTAACTGAAATGTCACTTTGTTTTTCTTTCTCTGTCTCCTCACCCGAGTCATCAGCATAAGTTTGCTCTTATCAGTGAAATAGTCTCTTCCGTGTACACAGAAACTGTGGGTGATTCTTGTCGTCAGAAGTACTGAGTTTTGCACAGTCATGCCATCTTGTTCCTTAAGCATTTACATGTGTGTTTAATGTTATATATATTTGAAAGATAAGCTCAAACCTCAAGCCTGGAACCAAATACCCTTGAACTTTGGAGAACTTCACATCAGACTCTGAACATTGTAGCTCTGGCCCATTTTATATATAGATATAAATGTATATAGCTAACTATGTGTATATGTGTTTGTATAGATACAAGATGTGTGGTCCCTATCTGTATTCCACTGTGGGTTACATATGTGCGCCATGTGTCCAGAGACGGAGAATTTGAAAGTAGTGTGTTGGTCCAGCATGCGTACTGGCTCATCTTGTGCTTCTGACTGAGGGGATGAAGAGCAGGGTGGACCGATCGCCTCTCCAGTTCCTGTTCCACCACTAATCAGAGAAGATCCAGAGCAGAGGGGAAGGAGGGTGGGTAGTGGAATACAGATAGGGACCAAGCCTCTCAAAGAACCTCCAGCTACAGGTGAGTAACCTCCTTTTCTTCTTTGACTGATGGTCCCTATTGTAGTCCACCATGAGTAATTAACAAGCAGTTCCTAAGTAGGTGGAGGGGGCGAGGAGGTAGACAGTAGGGATGAGCGACGGACAGTTGTTCCAGAGGAGGCATCAGCAGAGGAGTCCTGGACTAGGGCATGGTGTCTCGTAAAGGTGTGGGCAGAGCCCCACGTGGCTGCTTTACAGCTACCAAGGAGAGACCATGCCATATTCGCTGCTTGTGCTCTCATGGAATGAGCTCTTACCCCATGAGGAGGGGGAAGGTTTGACAGTTGATTGCAGCATAGAATGCAGACAGAGATCCACTTGGAGATCCTCTGGGTGGAGAGTGCATGTCCCCTGATTCTTTCTGTTATAGTGACAAATAGCCTCAGGGACTTCTCCATTGGTCTTGTTCTGTGCAGGTAAAAGGACAAGGCTCACTGGACACCGAGGGCCTGGAGTCTCTGTTCCTCTGAAGAGGCATGTGGTTTGAGGAAGAAAACAGACAATTGGATCGATTGGTTCAAAGGAAATTCTGAAAGAAACTTGAGGATGAATTTGGGGTATGAACATAAGGAAACCTATTTTTTATGGCTCTAAGTCACAAACCCTTCTGGCTGAGGTGATGGCTACAAGGAATCTGACCTTCACAGAGAGAAGGGATATTGAGCAGGAAGCTAGGGGTTCAAATGGTGACCTTATGAGTGCAGAGAAAACAAGGTTCAAGTCCCACTGAGGGGTAGGCTTGTGAATAGATGGGAAGATTCCAATTAGGCCCTTTTAAAGTCTGGTGGTCAGTGGGTGAGCAAAGACCGAGTACTCCCGAGAAGGAGGATGGTATGCACTGATTGCTGCCAGGTGGAGTCTTAAGGAGCTGATGGAGAGAACTGATGTGTTTAGAGAAATTATACAGTCTACAATGAGAGGGATATCTGTATTTTCTGGAAAAGCATCCTTTTGATGCGCCCAAGAAGAAAAACATTTCCATTTAGCCAGGTAACAGTGTCTAGTAGAATCTTTCCTACTACTGGAAAATATGTCTTGTACGGCTGCAGCGTACAGGTGTTCTAGGGACCATGCCCATCCAAAAAAACAAGCCCTGAGGTGAAATGAATGCGGTTTTGGGTGCTTGATCTTGGTGATCCACTGGGTCAGGAGCTTGGTAGCATTGGGAAGATGATCGGTACTTGGGATGACATGCACAGGAGAGTTGGGAACCAAAATTATTTGAGTCAGCAGGGGGTGATCAGGATAACCAGTGCCCTGTGCTGCTTGGTTTTGCGTAGAACTTGTGGCAGGAGTAGTAGTGGAGGGAATGCATAGTTCAGTTGATCTAACCAAGGAAGAAGTGGAGCATAACCTTGGGAATAGCGAACTACGTCTCTTCTGGAGCAGGATGTGATGCATTTTCTATTCGCCACAGAGGCTGGTTGGGGTTCCCCATAGATCGAAGATATTGTGCAGCACTGAGTCGTGGAATTCCCACTCATAGTTGATGGCGAAATATCTGCTGAGGGAGTCCATGAGAATTTGTCGTTTCCCAGAAAGGTAGGCTGCTGATAGGGTGATTTGTGTGCTGACACGCCAGTTCCATAAGTTGATCGCTTCCACGTGCAAGGAGACAGATATCACTCCTCCCCACTTGTTGATGTAGAAGGTGGTCATGACATTGCCTGGCAGTATCAGGACATGCTGAATGGAAGAAGAGCCTTGCATGTCTTCCTTACTGCTTGTAACTCCAGAATATTAATGTGAATCCTGGACTCTTGGGGTGTCCAGGCAGCTGGTATTGTGTGGTTGTTCATGTGGGCTCCTGAACCAAAAAGACATGTCTGTGGTTATGGTCGTGTCTGTTGAGAAGGGGAGAAAAGGGATGCCCACACACACCTGTCAAGGATTCATCCACCATAGAAACCACCTTGGCAGGGATTGTTACCATGAAGCTCATGAGCTGGTGGTTCAGAGTGTATGCAGACTCGAGCCATGCTTGAGGGCAACAAAGATGGAGTCTTGCAAATGGAGTGACATGAGTGCAGGAGGCCATATGGCTTAGGAGAAATACACATGTCCTGACTGGTTCTCAAGGGATGTTTGTGATATGGACTATAATATTGTTCATGGTCTGAAACCTGTCTGTGGGCAAGTATGCTCTGAATCCAGGGTGGCCCCGATGAAATCCAGAGACTGTGTGACTTTTTGAGATTTTGGAGACATTTATGCTGATCCTCAGGGAAGAGAGATGTAGCATCATTAGAGTTGACACATGGGCCTCTGGGCGTGACTTGGCAACACCCCAACAAGGGGCCAGTCGTCGAGACAGGGGAAGACAATGAGACCAAGGCATCTAGTGAGAGCTGCTACTACTGCAAACACTTTGGTGGAGATTTTGGGGGCAGTCACTATGCTGAAAGGGAGTCATCTGTACTGAAAATGGTCAGAACCCATCACAAATCTGAGGAAGCATCTGTGAGAGGGATGAATATTGACATGAAAATAGATGTCCTTCAGACTGAGAGCTGTAATCCACATGTCCTTTTCTAGGGATGGTACTATAGAGGCCTGCATGACCATACAAAACTTAAGTTTGTGAATGAAATGGTTGAGGTGGTGGAGGTCAAGAATTGGTCTCCATCTGCCCATCTTTTTGGGTATAAGAAAGTAAGTCAAGTAAAAGCCGCTCCCTTGGTATTGAGGAGGGACATCTTCTGTCTCCCCTCGGTGTAATACAGAGTCCATCTCCTGCTTGAAAATGTTCTCAAGAGAGTGGTCCCCAAAGAGGAGAGGGAAAGGGGGTTGTGGAAGAGGTAGAGATGCAAACTCAATCATATAGCTAGAGCAGATGACATTCAGTGCCCACTGGTCTGTTGTTACTGCATGCCAGTGTTGAGAAAGTGATAGCTTGCAGCTCTTGAGGTCCCACCAAAAATAACACCTCACTGGGGGGTTGAGATTGGGATGCCGAGCCTGTTGCAAAAGATCTAAGGAAGTGGGTCCTTTTAACCCTCTGTCTTTTGCATGGCGGTGCATAGAGCTTCTGATGAAAAAATTGTTGAGCCATGGGTCTAGGTCTAGATGATTGTTGATGGAACTTTCTCTCTGGGGATATATACACTTGCCCCCAAGAGTGGAGAGTAGCCCTAGAGTCTTTTAAGGTATTGAGAGACTCATCTATCTTCTGACTGAATAATCATGATTCATCAAAGGGGAGGTCCTCCACAGTATTCTGGACTTCTGTAGGGAACCCTGACACATGGAACCATGACTCTCTGTGCATAACAGTGGTGAGAGCCATGGCTCTAGAGGAGGTGTCCGTGGCATTAACTGTGGATTGGAAAGCGGTCTGTGCTACTAGTTTGCCTTCATCTACCAATGCCGGGAAACAAGCTCTGTCCTGTTGCAGAAGTGAACTCCGCCAACTTGGAGTAGTTCAGGAAGTCATACTTAGCCAGTAGTGTCTGATAGGTGGCTATCCTGAACCTGAGGCTAGGTGACGAGATGATCTTTCTCCCCAATTGGTCTAGACACTTACCCTCTTTCTCTGCAGAGGTAAACTGGGGGTGTTGCTGTCTACCTCTTTTGGAAGCAACTTGGACTACCAAAGAATTGGCAGAGGGGTGAGAAAACAAAAACTCAACCCCTTTGACTATTATTGGCACATAATAGTGTTTTACTACTCTCCTGGAGGTGGCACAGGTAGTGGGAGTGTGCCAAACAGCCCTAGCTGGTTCCATTATAGCCTCATTAATGGGGAGCACTATTTTGTTGGATCCAGGTGGGTGGAGGATGTCGAGGAATTTGTGCTGGGATTCGTGGATCTCTTCAAGAGGAATCTGAAGTTTACTAGCAACTCTGCGAAGAAGATCCTGGAACTGCCTGACCTCACTGAGGAGGGAGAGATAAGGGTTACCGCTTTGTCCAGAGATGAAGATGGCAGTCTTGCTGGTTCTGGCAAAACCACTAGATCCAGTGCATGTTGTTCTTCATCTTCAGAAGGATCAAGGGGGGATCCAAGTACCTTCTTCAAGGGGAGGGGAGGAGTGACTCCCCAGCAGACCTGACCAACTCTGCAGGGGAGTACTGGTTCCAGGGCCCCCAATATGACCAGTTAGAAAGGATCAAAAGGATGTGGAGGTCCCCATGGCATGGGTCCAGTGGTTTTGAGCTAAACACAAACGTTGGTCCCAAGGTGGTGTAAGTCTTTTGGGCAGTGGTGGATATGTAGGGTAAGAAAATGAAGGCTGTGGATCAGTCTCTCCCAATGTGGAGAAAGCTGATTCCTGTTCTGGAGATGGTACTGCTGATGCTGCTGGAGGGAAGTTGTATCTCGAGGAAGGCACAGGTGGTAAACTTCTCCAAGCGGACTTCTCCTTAGGTGGTGTTATGACATCCCTGGAAAGGAATGGACCTGATGGAGGGAATTCCAGATCTGGGAGTACAAAGGTGTCCTATGGAGGGGCATGGGACCCAGTTCTTCCCAGAGTGAGAGGGGCTGTCTCTGCCTATACCATCAGAGCCAGAGAAGGTGCTGTCAAAGATGGTGCCACAGATAGGCAGTGAGTGGTCTTCGTTGATGCTGGCAGATCCCAAAGTTTGGCAGGTGCCAAGGATGATGGTACCGATGGATCATGTTCCAGTGCTGATGGAGCCCAATGTTTATGGACTTTCTTATCAAGCCTGTGGGACTTAAGATATACTAAGCCCTCTTGGACTGAGATGTTGGTCTTGCTGAGAATCAAATCTGACTTCTTCTAAGTGAATTTCAAGGAAGACTTAGTTTCATGAGTATAAGAGAGTTTTCTGGGTTCCCGAGAAGATCCGGCCAGGGAGTTTATGGGGGTAGATTCCCTGGTACCAGAGTTGAACTTAGCAGCAGGAGGTTCACTCCTTGATGAGTCAGACTGACATACAAGGGGGTGGGGTTCCCCGATCTGGGGATGATTGAGGTCTCATGGCCTTTTCGTGAGGTGTTTTTGGAGGTGGAGTTCCCGCCCTTCTCAGGTGTGGCTGGGGAAAGAGAGTCAGATACTGCTGCGATGTGAGCTTCCCCAAGGCCATACAGGCAGTATTGGTGGTCATCACTGGCCAAGAAGGATAGCAGGTAAGACACGCAAAGTTTGAAGCCTCAAGATCTGGGCATAGTCCAGTACCTGCATGGGGTATGGGTGTGTGTATGATCACCCAAAGATTAATCTAACACTAAAGCTCTAAACTGTAAAAAATGCTAAAACTATTTACAAAGCTAAATCTTATCTTAAGGGACGAGGCTGAAGCTATGGATACAGAGAGGTTCTAACCTGGACCATGCAGCGGAGAGAAGGAACCGGAGAGGCAGGCAGT
This sequence comes from Mauremys mutica, assembly GCF_020497125.1. Taxonomy (NCBI): domain Eukaryota; kingdom Metazoa; phylum Chordata; order Testudines; family Geoemydidae; genus Mauremys; species Mauremys mutica. The sequence continues at coordinate 105,183,185 of NC_059072.1, read as the reverse complement.
CCTCCCTGCCTTTTATCCCCTCGGTTGGAGGCACGAGGTGAGTGAGGGTGCAAGCATGGACACTACTACCTAAATTATCCGGCTCTGGATGCATAGTACACATGCATTAGCCACAGTGGAATGCAATAGGGACCATCACTCAAAGAAGTACATGTGCCTGTTTATCAGGTACATGAACAATTCAGAACAAAAAAATCCACCACCACATTTTACAAAAACTCTAAGGTGACACAATGTTGGTCAAAATCTCCCCAACGTACAAAACTAGGATACCCCCTTGCTCAGTCCCCCTCATTAAAAGTCAAATTGAATAGACAGGCATTGCAGTGTGTGTGTTTGTGTGTGTATATACACACAAAGGCAACTGCAAATTAAAGGAGCTACAGATCCACAGAGAGGTTGAATGCTTTGTCTAGTTACTAAAATCCCATGAAATCCCTAAAATCCTATGTCCCAAAATGTGTCTGTTTTTCATTTCATGTAATGCATGATCAGAATCTTGGACCCACGTTTTTCACAAACTCCCATTTCCTCTGTTCTCCTCATTCCCCAAGCTCCTGGACATTTGCTGATGTATTCTGCTCATCACCCTTCAGGACTCCTGCAACTTCCTCCTCCCCTTCCTCCATATTTCTTCTGGTCTCCCACTGCTGCTTCCACCCGCCTCCAAACAGGGCTGGCTTTAGGAAATGCGGAGCCCAATTCAAAGAGTTTCGACGGGGCCCTGGCAGGGATGACTTAAAAAAAAAAAAAGATGTAAAAAACCACGTGGGGCTTGTATTCACCGGGCGGTGCTCTGAGTCTTTGGCGGCACATCGTCAGTGGGTCCTTCACTCGCTCCAGGTCTACAGCGGCACTGAAAGATCCGCTCCCGAAGTGTCGCCGAAGACCAGAGTAAGCGAAGGACACGCCGCTGAAGTGTCATCGAAGACCCAGAGAGAGTGAAGGACCTGCCGCTTAAGTGCCGCTGAAGACCCAAAGCGCCGCCAGGTGAGTAAAAATTGAAAAAGCGACTCTAGCCAGGGAAGGGATTCTCACTGGGTGCAGGGCCCTCTAAGGTGCGGGGCAAGATTCGGGGGAATTGCTGGAATAGGCCTAAAGCCGGCCCTGCCTAAGGGTAGGGCACTTGGAGCTAGGGTTAGGGTTCCTATGGGTAGGGTGCCCCACCCTAGGGCTAGCGTTCCTAAGGGTAGGGCACTTGGAGCTAGGGTTAGGGTTCCTAAGGGTAGGGCACCTGGAGATAGGGTTAGGGTTCCTATGGGTAGGGCTTCCCACTCTAGGGTTAGGGTTCCTATGGGTGGGCAACACAGCCCTAGGGTTAGGGTTCCTATGGCTAGGGCACCTGGAGCTAGGGTTAGTGTTCCTATGGGTAGAGCTTCCCTCCCTAGGGTTAGGTTCCTAGGGGTAGGGCATTTGGAGCTATGGTTAGGGTTCCTAAGGGTAGGGCACCTGGAGATAGGGTTAGGGTTCCTATGGGTAGGGCTTCCCACTCTAGGGTTAGGGTTCCTATGGGTAGGGTGCTCCGCCCTAGGGTTAGGGGTTCTAAGGGTAGGGCACTTGGAGCTACGGTTACGGTTCCTATGGGTAGGGCACTTGGAGCTAGGGTAAGGGTTCCTATGGGTAAGTATCCCCGCCCCAGGGTTAGGATTCCTGTGGGTAGGGCACTTGGAGTTAGGATTAGGGTTCCTATCGGTAGGGATTCCAGCACTAGGGTTAGGGTTCTTACGGGTAGGGCACTTGGAGGTAGTGTTCGGGTTCCTATGGGTACGGCACCCCGCCCCAGGGTTAGGGTTCCTATCGGTAGGGCATCTGGATCGAGTGTTAGGGATCCCACGGGTAGGGCTTCCCACCCTAGGGTTAGGTTTCCTATGGGTAAGGCGCACCGCCCTAGAGTTAGGATTCCTAAGGTTAGGGCACTTGGAGCTAGGGTTAGGGTTCCTATGTGTAGGGCATCTGGAGCGAGGGTTAGGGTTCCCATGGGTAGGACTTCCCGCACTAGGGTTAGATTTCCTAAGGGTAGGGCACTTGGAGCTAGGGTTAGGGATCCTAAGGGTAGGGCACATGGAGCTAGGGTTAGGGTTCCTAAGGGTAGGGCACTTGGAGCTAGGGTTAGGGTTCCTAAGGGTAGGGCACTTGGAGCTAGGGTTAGGGTTCCTATGGGTAGGGCATCTTATCCTAGTGTTAGGGTTCCTAAGGGTAGGGCACTTGGGGCTAGGGTTAGAGTTCCTAAGGGTAGGGCACTTAGAGTTAGGGTTAGGGTTCCTATGGGAAGGGCGCCCCGCCCTAAAGTTAGGGTTCCTCAGGGTAGGGCACTTGCAGCTAGGGTTAGGGTTACTATGGATAGGGCTTCCCACCCTAGGGTAAGCGTTCCTATGGGTAGAGCACTTGGAGCTAGGGTTAGCGTTCCTATCGGTAGAGATTCCCATCCTAGGGTTAGGGTTCCTATGGGTAGGGCACGTGGAGCTAGCCTTTGGGTTCCTATGGGTAGGGCTCCTAGCCCTAGGGTTAGAGTTCCTAAGGGTAGGGCCCTTGGAGCTAGGGTTAGGTTTCCTATGGGTAAGGCGCACCGCCCTAGATTTAGGATTCCTAAGGTTAGGGCACTTGGAGCTAGGGTTAGGGTTCCTATGGGTAGGGCACTTGGAGGTAGTGTTCGGGTTCCTATGGGTACGGCGCCCCGTCCTAGGGTTAGGGTTCCCATGGGTAGGACTTCCCGTATTAGGGTTAGATTTCCTAAGGGTAGGGCACTTGTATTTAGGGTTAGGGTTCCTAAGGGTAGGGCTCATGGAGCTAGGGTTAGGTTTCCTAACAGAAGGGCTCTTATAGCTAGGGTTAGGAATCCTATTGGTAGGTCAGTTGGAGCTAGGGTTAGGGTTCCTAAGGGTAGGGCACTTGGAGCTAGGGTTAGGGTTCCTATTGGTAGGGCTTCCCGCCCTAGGGTTAGGGTTCCTATGGGTATGGCACTTTGACCTAGGGTTAGGGTTCGTATGAGAAGGGCGCCCCAGCCTAGGGCTAGGGTTTCTATGGGTAGGGCACCCCGCCCTAGGGTTAGGGTTCGTATGTGTAGGGTACTTGGAGCTATGGTTAGGGTTCCTCTTGGTAGGACATCCCACTCTAGGGTTAGGGTTCCTAAGGGTAGGTGCACTTGAAGCTAGGGTTAGGATTCCTATGGGTAGGGCACCCCGCCCTAGGGACAGGGGTCCTATGGGTAGGGCACTTGGAGCTAGGGTTAGGGTTCCTATGGGTAGGGCGCCCCGCCCTAGGGTAAGGGTTCCTATGGGTAGGGCTTCCTGCCCTAGGATTAGGGTTCCTAAGTGTAGGGCACTTGGAACTAGGGTTAGGGTTCCGAAGGTCAGGGCACTTGGAGCTAGGGTTAGGGTTCCCATGGGTAGGGCTTCCCGCCCTAGGGTTAGGTTTCCTAAGGGTAGGGCACTTGGAGCTATGGTAAGGGTTCCTATGGGTACGGCTTCCCACCCTAGGGTTAGTGTTCCTAAGGTTAGGGCACTTGGAGCTAGGGTTAGGGTTCCTACAGGTAGGGCCTCCCGCCCTAGGGTTAGATTTCCTAAGGGTAGGGCACTTGGAGATAGGGTTTGGGTTCCTATTGGTAGGGCTTCCCGCCCTAGGGTTAGGGTTCCTATGGGTAGGGCACTTTGACCTAGGGTTAGGGTTCGTATGAGAAGGGCGCCCCAGCCTAGGGCTAGGGTTTCTATGGGTAGGGCACCCCGCCCTAGGGTTAGGGTTCGTATGTGTAGGGTACTTGGAGCTATGGTTAGGGTTCCTATTGGTAGGACATCCCACTCTAGGGTTAGGGTTCCTAAGGGTAGGTGCACTTGAAGCTAGGGTTAGGGTTCCTATGGGTAGGGCACCCCGCTCTAGTGTTAGGGTTCGTATGTGTAGGGCACTTCGAGCTAGGGTTAGGGTTGCGAAGGGTAAGGCATTTGGAGCTAGAGTTACGGTTCCCCTGGGTAGGGCTTCCCGTCCTAGGGTTAGGGTTCCTATGGATAGGGCTTCCCGCCATATGGTTAGGGTTCCTGTGGATAGGGAGCTAGGGTTTGCGTTCCTATGGGTAGGGCACTTGGAGCTAGGGTTAGGGTTCCTCAGGGTAGGGCACTTGTAGCTAGGCTGAGGGTTTCTATGGGTAGGGCACTTGGAGATAGCGTTAGGGTTCCTATCGGTAGGGATTCCCGCCCTAGGGTTAGGGTTCTTACGGGTAGGGCACTTGGATCTAGGGTTAGGATTCCTATGGGTAGGCCTTCCCGCCCTAGGGTTAGGGTCCCTAAGGGTAGCGCACTTGGAGCTAGGGTTAGGGTTCCTAAGGGTAGGGCACTTGGAGCTAGGGTTAGGGTTCCTAAGGGTAGGGCTTCCCGTCCTAGGGTTAGGGTTCTTATGGATAGGGCAGTTGCAGCTAGGGTGAGGGTTCCTATGGGTAGAGCGCCCCGCCCCAGGGTTAGGGTTCCCATGAGTAGGGCATTTGGAGATAGGATTAGGGTTCCTATAGGTAGGGCTTTCCGCCCTAGGGTTAGGGTTCCTAAGGGTAGGGCACTTGGAGCTAGGGTTAGGGTTCCTATGTGTAGGGATTCCGCCCAAGGGTTAGGGTTCTTAAGGGTAGGGCACTTGGAGCTAGGGTTAGGGTTCCTATGGGTAGGGCACTTTGAGCTAGTGTTAGGGTTCCTATGGGTAGAGATTCCCACCCTAAATTTAGTTTTCGTAAGGGTAGGGCACTTGGAGATAGGGTTAGAGTTCCTATCGACAGGGATTCCCACCCTAGGGTTAGGGTTCTTAAGGGTAGGGCACTTGGAGCTAGGGCTAGGGTTACTAAGGGTAGGGCACTTGGAGCTAGGGTTAGGGTTCGTATGTGTAGGGTACTTGGAGCTATGGTTAGGGTTCCTATTGGTAGGGCATTCCACTCTAGGGTTAGGGTTCCTAAGGGTAGGTGCACTTGAAGCTAGGGTTAGGGTTCCTATGGGTAGGGCACCCCGCTCTAGTGTTAGGGTTCGTATGTGTAGGGCACTTCGAGCTAGGGTTAGGGCTGTGAAGGGTAGAGCACTTGGAGCTAGAGTTACGGTTCCCCTGGGTAGGGCTTCCCGCCCTAGGGTTAGGGCTTCTAAGGGTAGGGCACTTCGAGCTAGGGTTAGGGATCCTATGGGTAGGGCACTTGGAGATAGGGTTAGGGTTCCTATGGGTAGGGCTTCCCGCCCTAGGATTAGGGTTCTTAAGAGTAGGGCACTTGTAGCTAGGGTTAGGGTTAATATGGGTAAGGCACTTGGAGCTAGGGTTAGGGTTCCTATCTGTAGGGATTCCCGCCCAAGGGTTAGGGTTCCTATGGGTAGGGCACTTTGAGCTAGGGTTAGGGTTTCTATGGGTAGGGATTCCCACCCTAAGTTTAGTTTTCGTAAGGGTACGGCACTTGGAGCTAGGGGTAGGGTTCCTATGGGTAGGTCACTAGGAGCTAGTGTTAGGGTTCCTAAGCGTAGGGCTTCTCGCCCTAGGGTTAGGGTTACTAAGGGTAGGGTACTTGGAGCTAGGGTTAGGGTTCCTATGGGTAGGGCACATGGAGCTAGTGTTAGGGTTCCTATGGGTGTGGGTTCACGCCCTAGGGTTAGGGTTCCTATGGGTAGGGCACTTGGAGATAGGGTTAGGGTTCCTATGGGTATTGCGCCCCGCCTTAGGGTTGGGTTCCTAAGGGTAGGGCACTTGGAGCTAGGGTTAGGGTTCCTACGGGTAGGGCACCCCGCCCTAGGGTTAGGGTTCCTAAGGGTAGGGCACCTGGAGCTAGGGTTAGGGTTCCTACGGGTAGGGCACCCCGCCCTAGGGTTAGGGTTCCTATCGGTAGGGATTCCCACCCTAGGGTTAGGGTTCCTAAGGGTAGCGCACTTGGAGCTAAGGGTAGGGTTCCTGTGGGTTGGGCACTTGGAGCTAGGGTTAGGGTTCCTATGGGTAGGGCTTCTCGCCCTAGGGTTAGGGTTACTAAGGGTAGGGCACTTGGAGCTAGGGTTAGGGTTCCTATGGGTAGGGCACCCCACCCTAGGTTTATGGTTCGGAAGGGTAGGGCACTTGGAGCTAGGGTTATGGTTTCTATGGGTAGTGCACCCCACCCTAGGGTTAGGGTTCCTATGGGTAGGGCACTTGGAGCTAGGGTTAGGGTTCTGAAGTGCTAGGCTCTTGGCGCCAGGGTTAAGATTCCCATGGGTAGTGCTTCCCTCCCTAGGGTTAGGTTTCCTAAGGGTAGGGCACTTGGAGCTAGGGTAAGGGTTCCTATGGGTATGGCACTTGGAGGTAGGGTTAGGGTTCCTATGGGTAGGGCTTCTCACCCTTGGGTTAGGGTTCCTAAGGGTAGGGCCGGCTTTAGGAAGTGCGGGGCCCAATTCAAACAGTGTCGACGGGGCCCTGGCAGGGATGACTGAAAAAAAAAACACACATGTAAAAAAACAGGTGAGGCTTGTATTCACCGGGCGGTGCTCTGAATCTTTGGCGGCATGTCGTCGGTGGGTCCTTCACTCGCTCCAGGTCTTCTCCAGCAGTGAAGGACCTGCTCCCGAAGAGTCGCCAAAGACCCAGAGTAAGCCAAGGACCCACTGCTGAAGTGCCATTGAAGACCCGGAGAGAGTGAAGGACCCGCCGCTGAAGTGCCCCTCAAGACCCAAAGCGCCGCCAGGTGAGTAAAAATTAAAAAGGCGCCTCTAGCCAGGGAAGGGATTCTCACTGGGCTCGGGGCCCTTTTAGGCACAGGGCCCGATTCGGGGGAATTGGTGGAATAGGCCTAAAGCCGGCCCTGCCTCCAAATTCCTCACAGCCCTGGCAGCTCTCTCACTGCTGGAGTAGCAGAGCATTTATTACTGTATTATTATTGTACTTCAGCTCCCAGCTACAGCAAATTCCTCTCTGCTGTAACCTCCATCTACCATTCGACAGCCTGGGATTCCAACAGACCGGCAATTTTGATAGATTTGTTTATCAGCTCATCAAGACTGATGCAAGTGTGGCTTTATTTGCTGATTGCAATTGAAAGCAGAGGAAGCTACTCCAGGGGGTGTTTTTCTCGCATTTCTTTTCACAAGTCCATGGGGTGGGGGAATGGGGGGGAGAGGGAGGTTGCTGTGATGTACCACAAACAATTTAAAATTGTTTATATGCAGTCTCGAGTCCCACAAACAAAACGCCTCAGATTAATTTGAAGGTTCCCTTTCAGGGGCGGCTCTAGGAATTTGGCCGCCCCAAGCACGGCGGCATGCCGCAGGGGGCGCGCTGCCGGTCCCGTGGAGGGTGCGCTGGGAGGGCGGCAGGAGGCTCCGGTGGACCTCCCGCAGGCATGACTGCAGAAGGTCCGCCGGAGCCGCCTGCTGCCCTGCTGGCAAAATGCCGCCCCAAGTGCGCGCTTGGCGCGCTGGGGTCTGGAGTCGGCCCTGTCCCTTTTATGTTAGCTTTAAGGCAGATCTGTACAGATTTCCTTTGCTTATATCAGTGATTGACTGAATACATGTCAGAGCTTTCAACAGAGAAAGTCCTCTGCAGACCCCGTTTCAGATCCAAAAAGTATCCTGATGACAATTGCTCACATAAATCCAAGCAAAGAAAGAATGAAGATTAAAAGCAAGTGCTTTGCTGTCTGAAAGACGATACAGACTCTCAGCAAAGGATGCTATCCATCACTCCTCTACCACTCAGCAAATCACTGCATCCATGTCTTGCTGAAAGCGAGACAGACAACCTTCCCTGGTAGGGAGCTATGGGTACTCAGAACCTCTGAAAATCAGGCTATTCGCATTTAGGGTTCTTAATCCATATTTAGGTAGGCACCTAGCTACAGGCACTAAGGTTTGAAAATTTTGAAACTTTAGCTAAATTCTGCTCTCGGTTACATTAATATAGCTTTACTTTAGTCAAGTAACTGAGAGCAGATTTGGGCCCATTTTCTTGATAATGCAAAGATCAATATTTGGTGGCGTGCTGTGAGGATGTCTATTTGGGCTTATTAGCGGGAAAGTGCACTCGGTTGATCTCACACCGTGTTTACCTCGTTTTTATTGAACTTCCTTTTGAGTTAACTGTTAGGGAAAGGGAGGGGAGCTCTCCAATGAGAGCATGGAATGAGAAGGAGCTGATGCATTTAGAACATTTTTGTTAAGACTGCAGCAGTTTGTGAGCAAAATAAAAATAAAAATCCTTCCAACCAAAGCTTTTGGATAATATTTTTGAAAGTGCCTAAGTGGTTTATGAGCCTAAGGGCTTGTCTACATGGCAGCAGGGGTGGCTCTATGTTTTTTGCTGCCCCAAGCATGGCAGTCAGGTGGCATTCGGCGGCATTTCTGCAGGAGGTCCTCCAGTAACGCGGCTTCGGCAGCGGTTCTGCGGGTGATCTGCCGGTCCCGTGCCTTCGGCGTACCCACCGCCGAATTGCTGCCGAAGCCACGGGACTGGCGGACCTCCCGCAGAAATGCTGCTGAAGGCTCCCTGACTGCTGCCCTCACGACGACCAGCACGCTGCCCCAGGCACCAGCGCTTGCTGCGCTGGTGCCTGGAGCTCCCTCTGCATGGGAGGCTACTGCTTGGCAAGCCAGGGTGTGACTGTACAGCACACTACACTTTGCAAGTAGTAATAGCCAAGCTGCATTTTTAGTGTGCTGGAGCAGCATCCACACAGGATGTTACTGCGCAGCAAGCTTGTGTGTGGTAAATTCACACCCTGGCTTGCCAATGCACTAATATCTAGTGTAGACAAACCCTAAATTCTATTGGCTTTCAGAATAGAAAGCAGCTGAGTGTCATTGGGACCAGTTTAATCCCCAGGAACCTTTTTATTGAAATTCAGAATGACTTTTTTCCCTGCATCTGAAATTGCAGTAACTTTTCAAGATTGAAAGGTTGTGAGTTTTGTGATTCTGTTTTGGTTTCATAGTAGTAGTATGGTTAATATATTTATTAATGATCAAGAAAAGTGGGTAAAAAGTGGGGTAGCAGAATCTGCAGATGATACCATTTATTTAGTTTAGTGGAGTGCAGAAAACTGAAGAATTTCCGATGAATCTGACAAAACTAGGTGCATGGGCACAACAATGGCAAATGAAATTCAATGTTGACAAGGTATTTAAGACTGGAAGGAAAAATTTGAACATTGGTGGGGTCTAAATTTACTGTAACCACTGGGGACAGCTCAAAGTGCAATAAGAGCAGTCAAAAGAGCAAACAAAAGGTCAAGGTGTATAAGGAATGGGATGAAGAACAAAACTGAAAATATTATAATGCTATTACAGAAATTGATGATACTCTCTCACTTGGAATAATGTGTTCAATTCTGCTAATCCTATATTTAAAAGCATATAGCAGAAGGCAACAGGGGTCAGATACAAAAATGATGGATGGAAAAAATTCATTATGAAAAAAGATTGGGACTGTTTAGTTTAGGAAGGAGAAAAATAAGTGGAGACATGATAGCAGTATACAAACCATGGATGGTACAGAGAAGGTAAATCATGTGTTCCTATTTACTCTCTCTCTCTCTAATTCAACTTGTTCTTTTATAATCACTGAACTGGAAGTTAGTGGTTGCCTAGGGACCAGTGATCATGACCTGATTACATTCAATATAGGCAAAGAGGACAGTCCCAACCAATAATAGATATACTTGGTGATTCCCAAAGCTAAGGAAAATTATGAGAAAAATTGAGTGGGAAGAGAAATTTGGACAGAAAAAATGTGAATGAAAATTGAGACTTCTTTAAGAAGAGTTTATTAAATGGCCAAAAAGCCACAATTCCAAAATCAAGAATAAGGACAGCTTTGGCTAAAAGCCCATCCCGGTTCAGTGGTGAAGAGAAGGTAGCAATTAGAAATAAAAAAGCAATATATAACACAGAGAAAAAAGGGGAAATAAATAGAAATCAATAGAAATTAAAAATTATGAAGTGCAGAAAATTGATAGGGAAAACTAAGGACTGGCAGGGCTAAGAACAATAAGAAAGGAGTATTTAAATTATATTATGAATAAAAGTAATGGTATAGGCCCATTACTAGATGGAGATGGTAAAACTGTTAATAATGATGTACAAAATGCAAAATATTCACTAAATATTTCTGTTCTATCTTTGGAAAGAAGCAAAGTGATGTACTAGTATAATCTGAGTATAATTATGAAGTACTTTAAATTCCATTAGTAATTAAGGAGGACGTTATACAACTTCTGCTAGGGATAAACATTTGTAAATCATTAGGCCTAGAAAATCTACCTCCAAGAGGCCTAAAAGAGTTGGCTGAGGAGTTTGTTGGCTCTTTAATATTAATTATTAAAATCTCTTGGACGTCTAGAGGAGTGCTAATGTTGTCCAATATTCAAAAATGGCAAGTGGTATATGACCCCTGTAACTATAGGCCAGTTAGTTTGATATCAGTCCTCGGCAAAATTAATGGAAAAGCTGATATAGGATTCAACTGATAAAGAATTAAAGAACAGGAATTTATGTAATGCAAATCAACATTGTTTTATGGAAAATGATCTTGTCTAGCAAACTTGATTTTATTCTTTAAGATGATTACAAGTTTGATTGATGCCAGTAACTGTGTAGATATAACATACTTAAGCTTTTTTAAGATATTTGACTTACTACCGCACAGCATTCTGATTACAAAATTAGCACTATACAATATCAATAAAGCACACATTACGTGGTTTAAGAACTAGCTAACTGACTGACAGGCTCAAAAGATTTTTTTCAATGGGGAATCACCACCAATGGGGTGTTTTTAGAGGGGTTCTATAGGCACTGGTACTAGATCTGATGCTATTCAGCATTTTCATCAGTGATCTGGAAGTAAATATAAAATCACTGCTGATAAAATTTGTGAATGAGGCAAAGATTGGCAGAGTGGTACAGAGTGGTAAATAATGATGAGGACAGGGGAGTTATATAAAGTAATCTGGACCACTTAGTAAGATGGGCGTACTCAAATAAAATGCCTTTTAATACAGTCAAATGCAAAGTTACACATCTAGGAACAAGGAATGCAGGCCATATGTACAGAATGGGGGACTGGGTCCTAGAAAGCAGTGATTCTGAAAAGGATTTAGGGGTCTTAGTGCCCAGTGCGATGCTGTGGCAAAAAGGGCTAATGCGATCCTTGGGTGTATAAACAGAGGAGTGGTGATTAGGAGTGGGGAGGTGATTTTACCTTTGTATATAATACTGCTGTGACTGAGACTGGAATATTGCATCCAGTTCTGAGGGGCACATTTTAAAAACATTGTTGATAAATTGGTGGGGGTACAAAAAAGAGCCACAGAAATGATTCCAGGGCTGAAGAAACTGATTTACAGTGAGAGACCTGAAGAGCTCAGTCTGTTTAGCTTATTAATAAGATTGAGAGGTGCCTTGCTAACAATGTATAAACACATTCATGGGGAGAAAGAGCTCTTTAATCTACTGGAGAAAGCCATAACATAAGCCAATGGTTGGAAGATGAAATCAGACAATTTTAAATTAGAAATTAGACATTTTTTTAATAGTACGGGTGATTAACCATTGGAAAAAGAAACTATCTAGGGAAGTGGTGGATCCTCCATCTCTTGATGTCTTTAAATCAAGACTGGATGCTTTTCTGGAAGATTTACTTTAGCCACACACAAGTCATTGGACTCAATACAGGGGTAGCTGGGTGAAATTTATTGGCCTGTGATATGCAAGAGATCAGACTAGATTATCTAACAGTCCCTTCTGGCCTTAATTTTCTGTGACTGTACAAAAGGCGACATGAAAGAAATGGAAAGGTAGAAAATTTAAAAATGATAATAGGAAATAGTTTTTACACCATCGTAAAGTACAATTGGCCTGTGGAACTCATTTCCACCAGATATAATAATTTACTCCTACTTTAAATATCTAGTAATAGTCTATCTGCATACAGTAAATACATTGTCACCTCAAACAAAAGCAAAGCCACAGACATGCAGCTTTACCAAATATAATTCAAGACTTTTAGCCCCAAACGGAGGAACTCAATCATGTGTGCTAAGAAGAATCTCCATTTCCAAGGGTGAGGAGAGATGTGTGTCTGCTGGCAGTGTCTGAGGGAAAAGGAGATGTTAATGAGTTGAGGAGTGTGAAAAGTGGGTTGTGTGCGTCTTCACTGCAGAGCTAATTTGGATGATTGGCATCCAGGTCTGAGCACCTGGTTAGCCCAACCTGCGTGTGAGCGGTCACATTGCAAAGCCCTGCTTGAGTGTGTCCACTCAGCTGCATCCACACTTGTGCTCCATTCACCTGTGTGAGGTGCTAGAACATCTGTGGTCAGATCCCATGGTTCTTAGCACCGCAGTCAGCTTAGGCTCTCTGTGATTCTTTATTAGTGAATTGTGGGAGAACTTGTTTGTTCTCCTGGGCACACAGCGGGGATTATTTGCAGGGCCGGCTCTAAGTTTTTTTTCTCCCCCAGGGACAACCTCCTGCCACCCCAGCCCTGGGCTCTCCCCTCTGCTGCCGCCCCAGCCCTGGGTCACTGGTAACTCGCTCCCAAGGCGGGTCATCAGCAGCCCATTCATGACACTAGCAGGGATGGAAGCTGCAGCGGCGTATTATCGCCTAGGCCGACAAGGCCTAGGCCTAGGGCGGCAAATTTGAGCACCCACGGAGAAGCTCCCCTGCTCCAGCTCCCCTCCTCTGCGAGCATGCCGCCGAGTCCTGTTTCTCTCCCCTCCCTCCCAGCGCTTGCGCCGCGAAACAGCTGTTTCGTGGGGAAGAGAGGGAGGGGGGAGGAGGGGGAAAGCGGGGCACTGGAGGAAGAGGTGGGGCCGGGGCAGGGATTTGGGGAAGGGATCCAATAGGGGCAGGGAGGGGGCAGAGTTGGGGTGAGACTTTGGGGGAGGGGTTGGAATGGGGGCGGGGAAAGGGTGGAGTCGGGGCGGGGCCAGGGGTGGGCGGGGCGACAATTATTTCAGGGCCTAGGGGCGGCAAAATCATTAATTCGCCACTGGGAAGCTGCATCCACCTGACTCCTTCCCGGCGTCCAGAGGAGCCCTAATTCCGCTTGCTCCCCCCTCACCTCCAGCCGGTCCGGCACTGGCAGGGTCGGGATAAACAATGGGGCTCCCAGGCCGAGCCTCAGCCCAGGGTCCCTCCAGCCAGGGCTCCCGCCTCCAGGATCGGTGGGACCTGGGAGGGTGGAGCCGGTGGACCGCCCCGGCAGGAGGCTGAGGGAGCCACTGGCGGGGAGCGGAGCCCCAGAGAGCGGGACGCGGCCCCACAAGGCTGCGCCCCGGGCACCGGTCCCCTCTAAGGCCCCGCTGCTGCTCCTGGCCACCCTGCTGCAGCAGCCCCTGCAGCATGAGGTCTCAGCTACCTTACTCCCCCCCTCCCGTTGATCATTGCCAAGGGAATGCTGGGAAATGTAGTTCTTGCCCTGCTCTAGGGCCGGCTCTATAGGCAGGGAGCTAACCATGTTGGATCCCTGCTGCTCCGAGGCTTCTGCTGCGTTGTGAGAGGGGAGGAAGTGAGTGTCATGGAGCGCTATGACCGGCCCCCAACCAAAAAAAAAAAAGAGAGAGAGAAAAAAGAGAAGGATGTCCCAAATGCCGCTCCTGCAAATATGCTGCCCCAAGCACCTGCTTGCTTTGCTGATGCCTAGAGCTGGCCCTGATTATCGGAAGGCATTGGAGGACTACCATTATTCGAGGGGTTTAGCTAGTGTCTTCACTGCAGAATGGGCAGATTACCAGCCCAAATGAAAACAACACTCAGGCTTTAGCCTACAGCCCCATACAAGCCACCTAGCTTAGGTGGAAAGCACCAACACACTCAGGAGAGGAGGTTTTGTATGTGGATGGGAGCCAGGTTAGAAGCAAGATCCAAGAAAGAGCCTGGGTTAACAGTGAAGACTAGCCCAGAGACAGGAGAAGGGTAGAGACGAATGGCATGGAGTATGTCTGAGAGAGAGCAGGATTATGTCCTGAGAGCATGTGAGAGGCGAGAAGGAATGTGTGCTGGGTGGTTATGAATTGGAAATGAGGGCATGTAAGGATGGAGATTAGGGCATAGTGAAAGCAAGAAAAAGATGACAGATGAAAGGTGAGGCAGATATGGGGACAGAAGCAAATGGAATGGGAAGAAATGCCAGAAAAGTTAGGGAAGGATAAAAGCAGATATGAGAAGGGACAAAAAAAAGTGAAAAGATAAGAAAAGGATGAGTGCAGGCTTCCTTCTCCATTCACTTTTACCTCCATCCCCGTTACTTCTCTTCTCTTTCACCCTCTCATCTTTCCCTACTCCCCTCCTTCTTTTCTTCCCCTGTCCCTGGCAGATATTTCTCTTCAAAAAGAACGAATCCACGCACGCCTCTCTGGTACACAAGCAGGATAATGGAAAAACCTGACATCTCCACCTGAGCCTGTGCCTCTGTCAGCTTCTGAATCAATGCCAGGTATGCAACACTAAAGACAGAGCAATTTTACCTTCAAAGAGAGAGCCTCATTCTGACAAACCCAAAATTTGTTTCCACCAAAATCCCTGAGGGAATAGAATTTAGCAAATCATACGCAATGTAATATTAATTCGTGTGTGTTATTTCAAGCTGACATGCTGTCTATTAAATGACTGTTTTTTCCCCTAACAGGGTTATTCCACTGGGAAGGAAATTAACTCAACAAGCATTTCTTTCCTCCTGTCCCCTCTCTCTGGTCTGCATTCCCTCTCATCTTCCGCTCCCTTCTAATACTTCTCTCTCTCTTCCTCTTTCCACTCCCCCATCCCTGATCTCTGAGTGTTCCTCCTCTGTTTGGTCTCCCTCTGGCCTTTCCTCTCTTTCTACTTTTCCCTCTCTCCTCCTCGCTCTCTTTCCTGTACCCTTTCCTCTTTCTCTCCCTCCCTCCGTTATAGCTCTCAGTCCTCTTCCACTTTCTTCTCATTCCTCCTCCTCAGCATCCTTGCTCACTCTCTCTCACCCCATCCCATCTGCTCCTACAATCTCTACTCAGTACAGTGCATCAGAACTTCAGTCTCTATTCTGCTAATGCTATAAATATTAGGGCTGTCAATTAATCGCAGTTAACTCACGCGATTAACTCAAAAAATTAATCACGGTTAAAAAAATCAATTGCACTTAATCGCACTGCTAAACAATAGAATACCAATTGAAATTTATTAAATATTTTTGGATATTTTTCTACATTTTCAAATATAGTAATTTCTATTACAACACAGAATACAAAGAGCACAGTGCCCACTTTATATTATATTTTTGATTACAAATATTTGCACTGTAAAAATTATAAAAGAAATACTATTTTTCAGTTCACCTCATACAAGTACCGTAGTGCAATCTCTTTATTGTGAAAGTGTAATTTACAAATGTAGATTTTTTTTTGTTACATAACTGCACTCAAAAAACCCAAACAAACAGTGGAAAGCTTCTGAGCCTACAAGTCCCCTCAGTCCTACTTTTTGTTCAGCCAATCACTAAGACAAACAAGTTAGTTTACATTTACAGGAGATATTGCTGCCTGTTTCTTATTTACGTCACCTGAAAGTGAGAACAGGTATGTGCATGGCACTTGTGTAGCCGGCGTTGCAAGGTATCTATGTACCAGATATGCTAAATATTTGTACCCCTTCGTGCTTCGACCACCATTCCAGAGGAAATGCTTCAATGTTGATGATGCTCGCTAAAAAATAATGTGTTAATTTAATTTGTAACTGAACACCTTGGGGGAGAACTGTATATCTCCTGTTCTGTTTTACCTGCATTCTGCCATACATTTCATGTTATAGCAGTCTCATATGATGACCCAGCACATGTTGTTCATTTTAAGAACATTTTCACTGCAGATTTAACAAAATGCAAAGAAGGTACCAATGTGAGATTTCTAAAAATAGCTACAGCACTCGACCCAGGTCTCAGAATCTGAAATGCCATCCAAAATCTGAGAGGGATGAGGTGTGACGCATGCTTTCAGAAGTCTTAAAAGAGCAACATTCTGATGTGAAAATTACAGAACCCGAACCACCAAAAAAGAAAATCAACCTTCTGCTGGTGGCATCTGAAGCAGATGATGAAAATAAACATGTGTTGGTCTGCACTCCTTTGGATTGTTATCGAGCAGAATCCATCATCAGCATGGACGCATGTCCCCTGTAATGGTGGTTGAAGAATGAAGAGACATATCAATCTTTAGCACCTCTGGCACATAAATATCTTGCAATGCCGGCTACAACAGTGCCATGTGACTGCCTGTTCTCACTATCGGGTGACATTATGAAAAAAGTGAGCAGCATTATCTCCTGCAAATTGTAACCAAACTTGTTTATATGAGCGATTGGCTGAAGTAGGACTGAGAGGAAATGTACAGTCTAAAGTTTTACATTGTTTTCTTTTTGAACGCAGTTATTTTTTTGTACATAATTCTACATTTGTAAGTTCAACTTTCATGATAAAGAGATTGCGCTACAGTACAGTATGAGGTGAATTGAAAAGTACTATTTCTTTTGTTTTTTACAGTGCAAATATTTGTAATAAAAATAAAGATAAAGTGAGCACTGTACACTTTGTATTGTGTGTTGTAATTAAAATCAATATATTTGAAAATGTAGAAAACATCCAAAAATATTTAAATAAATGGTATTCGGTTATTGTTTAACAGTGTGATTAATTTTTTTAATCGCTTGACAGCCCTAATAAATATATATTTATATAGATCTCCACAGAGCCATAAGGGCCAGTCCAGCACTGTTTAGAAATCAGATCAGCTAGCCAAGTGCAGCCACCACTACAGCACATTGTTCTGCAGCACAGGAGTTCCGTGTGCTGGAGTCGCAAAGGGGCTGCAGCAGGAACCAGGATCCAGCTCCACGTGTCCAGAAGTGAAAGGCCAGTGCATGAGTTCACCGAGACCCTTATGATTCTCCATGCTTTGAGGCAGACAAGTAAGGAGGAGACAACATGACAGAGGGAAGAGAACAGAGATGGGGAAACTGGGGAAGGGAAGAATATGGAAAGAGTAGATGAGGAAAGAAATGAGCGGCTTTCTGTGCTTACTGTGGAATAGAGCAAAAAAAAAAAGTCCTTGCCTAACTCAGCAATGCATTTAGGGCCTGCTTTTCACCCACAGCTTCCATTGACTTTGACTAGCAGTATGACTGCTCAGCGCCTCGGAAAATCAGGTCCCTGGAGCCTCTCCTGAGATAAGAGCTAATCCAAGTGGTTTGTTTTTCACTGCTAATGCTTTGGGCATCTCACTCCGAAAATGCTGACTTCATTAGATTTTGCAGCTAACCTCTACAGGGAAAAAATGGAGTGAGGGAAGCAGAGAATTAACACAAACATCTCTCGTAGGAAAGCAGTCAATATCAGAGAATTCTGTCTCAGGCTATTTCCCTCACTCCATTCTCCACAGTATAATTTAATCTCCTGACAGCATAGGCTGTCAAAACCTGGAAGGGTGCACACGTATGCATGGGCCTGCTAGTGCGTATGTATAGTTAGGTGACTGATTTAGATCATAGCTGTGTATAGATGTATACAGCAAATTTTCTCCTAAAGAAACTGGGAAGTTCAGTACTGTTTTCTTTGAGGACCAGCGCTGGCTTCTGCAGCTGGTTTGATTTGGCATCTCCATATATATATAACCATAGCATATGACAATACAGGCTTTAGATAATCAAACATGAAGCAGGGCTGTGAGAAGTGATGTTAACTCCAAGGACTGGACTTTTTCAGGTTCATGTTCAGGGCTTCCATAATGGGCAGGGCACAAGGTAACCAAGTGGGAGACAGGGTGAGTAGCAGAAAATAGAGATCTCTGGACCAAATCAAGGAAGCAAGGGGCAATTATAAATCAACAGCAAATGCTACCAGTAGCCCCGTGAATAATCAAGGCTGTTTAAATGCCGGGATAAACCCCCAAGCCATAGGGAAGGTGGATATTTTTACAACCAGGCTCCAGCCATGAGTGGGAGCTACTATATCAGAAGGGGTTTCACCTTGTTTCCAGAAGGGGAATGTCCAAGAGGCGAGGCTTCTGGGCATAATATTAAGTTAAAGATGTTGACCCTGGCTCAGAAACAGCATTTCCACCAGGGAGGTGTCACTTCAAAGGGTGAACTTGCTGTGTCAGGTCACTGGGGTATGCATTGGTATTGGGCCTAGCACACCAGGACCTCTTTAGCTGAGCATCCTGCATAGTCACTCTCAGAGGATCTCTGCTGGTGAATCCATGGAGTGACAAAGACCTCGGTGGATGGCTCCTATCCAGCTCTCCTGATCTAGGGCCTGGGTGCTATGACAACATCCAGGGTGGGAAGGATCAAGCCACATGTGGAGAAAGAAAAGCATCCCGAGAGAGATGAGGTGGGCCGTCTCCCACATGTGGCAGCTTGAAGGGAAAGGAGGGGGTCTGCCACAAAAAAAATAATTGAGGTGAGTTTTTTTTTAAAAAAACTTCATTCATGTAATAGCACAGTTTTAAAATAACCTGTGGGCCAGTTAGCCAGTGAACCCTTTGTCCTGGAGTACTGAACTACTTTTTGTGATCTGGGTCCTGTGCATTGGCCTATAGATACCCCACCCCCCACCCCTTTGTACTGTTCCCTGACAAGTGAGAACACCTAGGACTCTTGAACTGACCATTCCTAGATTTTCTTAAATGGGTGTTGGGAGCAAGGCATTCCCACTAGAAGGCCTTCACCACTGGAATTCACTTTTCCTCTTGGTCCTACAAAAACTGACTTTGTTAGATGTTTACTTAGGCTGTTTCTGAGGAGACTGACACGGGGCAGGGTGAGGAGGTTGTTTCCATCTGCTGACACTGGTTGGTGCATGTATTGTTGTGTTATTTCTATTGATATTATAATTATGCTAAGTGACTGTATATACCACAGGTGAATTTATCACAAAGAAGTAATTCCTCTGTAACTTTGTAATTACATACTAATTGTTGTCCATAACAGTGTCGTACTTTCATCTTTACCTGCCTTCTAATGCACAATGCAGATTACAGTGGAGCTACTGGAGGATCTAATACAGTAAGGGGAATTAAACAGTAATCTATGGGTACCCATAATTGCTTTGGAGTTGCAAGACATTCTTACCTAAGAAGTTACCATGTAATTCATTAGAGCATGAATGTGATATTTCTTCTCTTTAATTTAGTGTAGCACATTTTTGTACGGGAAATGTTAATTTTTTGGGTTAAGCACAGCTGAGACTGGAATGAAATGCAATGCCTGGAAGATACCTTGAGGGGAGAGGATAAGGGGAGAAGTGTAAACATTTGCATTCTCTACTACCCCACACGCAGGCACACGCACACACTTTTTTAGTTGAATTTTTATTCCAAAGGAAATGGTGCATGCCAACAAAATCTGTGATGTCCCTACAAATGCTCCTTTGTGGGAAATTTGGCAATAAGCACCAGAGAGAGAGAGGGAGAAGGAACAAGAGTTTGTATTGGACCAGCCTGTTGAGTGAGAGCAGCCAAACAGATGCACGTGTCCGAACAATGCACAGCCCTTCATGTCACCCCCATTCACGTGGTAAATTCTTCCCTGCTGTGGGTTGTCTCCATGTGAAGAAGAAAAAGGGGTAATGCCTACTATTCTAGTAACCATGGTGACAGCAATTAGGGAGGCCAGCAACTGAAAGCACCTAATTGACCAGCAAAAGCCTCACTCCCTTCACTATCAACATATATCATTCTCTAGCTCAGGGGTTCTCAACCTTTTTCTTTCTCAGCCCCCCACCCCAAAACATGCTATAAAAACTCCACAGCCCACCCAGTGCCACAACAACTGTTTTTTCTGCATATAAAAGCCAGGGCTGGCATTAGGGGGTAGCTAGCAGAGCAACTGCCCATGGCCCCATGCCACAGGCGGCCCCAAGAAGCTAAGTTGTTCTGGTTTGGGGTTCCTCCCCACCACGGCTTCAGCCCTGGCATGGCTCTGGCTCCAGCTGGGCCCCAGCGAGTCTAATGCCAGCCCTGCTTGGTGAACCCCCTGAAACCTGCTTGCAGACCCCTAGTGGGCTGCGTGTTGTGTATTTGGTTGTCATGGGTTTTGTTACTATGGCAACTGAGTTAGACTATTAAGGGATAGCTCAGCCGGTTTCAACCGGCTGAGTGAGCTCTCTGTTTCTGTAAATAAAATGGAGGTTTTGGTTAGTTGTCTGCTCTCTGGCCTCAAGTGATTGCTTCCTACACCGGCTGCCCCTGGGACATAACACTGCGAACCTCTGGTTGAGAGAGCCACTGCTCTAGCTAATTCTGGTGGATGGGTCTAGCTTACCTCTGTCATACCAAAGGGTACATTAATTAAATAAATATCAGCGATAATGTTCACTGATTGGCTAATTAAATTACGCCTCCCTCCCAACATTTAAGACAATGTGACTCAGTACAGAGGAGCTTGCCAAGTCTCGTTCTCCATTCATTCTAGTCACTCTCCACTATAAGGGAAACACTGATACATCATTCCAAATGATATGTTTTTTTATTACCCATGGGGCTTCAGAGAGCATTTCTTAGCAGCAGAGGAGGATTTAAGCAGATACACACACTCTCTCTCTCTCATCCATGCCACATACATATGTTCTACTATAAATATATGTACTGGAGTGAGTGTTTCACTCTTTCTTGTTCCCTGCATTAAGTTCTCCACATATTATACCTGCTTATGTTTTTCTTGGAGTAAATGGAAAATGAAGAATGGAAAAGGTTTTTCTTTGAGTAAATAGAAAAAGCTGAATAGCAAAGATCCCAGAAGCTGAGTTGCATTTTTAAGCCTCTAGGAAAATGAAAAGCTTAAACAAATTAGGAATGTGTAGGACAGAGGGAAGGTGAGTGGTGTGAGACAGATGGGAATGGAGCAGGAACAGGATGAAAGAAGATGATGCAGAAGTGGGCAAAACTGGTGGGAATAGAGGAGATACTGAGGGGAATCAGGGAAACGGAGTGACAGTGGGTAGGAAATATAGGAATGAAGCACTACCAGGTTGGTTCAAGGAAACAGTAGGAGTGTGAGGGACAGAGAAACAGAACAAGAAGAGGCAAGATACAATGGGGGAAAAGAGACAGGGAAACAAAGCAGGGATTTCTAGGACACTTGGTGGGACTGCACCCAGGATCGTATACACAGATCTGGGCACCTTTTCTCAGAAAGATGTCAAATTTGGGACCATTCAGAGAAACTCAACAGAATGGTTAAATGGTGAATTGGGCTATTACTTGGCTTATTTTACTTATTAGGGAAAATTAAAGGTGCTAAATTTGTAGGTTGGCTAAATGATGACCAAGAAGAGATATTATTAATTATTATGCATTTGTATGTTAAGTGGTAGGACCTACAAGCCCCTGCCATGGACCATGAACCCCACTGTGCTAGGTGCTGTACAGACATAGCATGAAAAGATAGCCCTTGCACATGGGAACCACCTGAAAGTACCAGCAAATGAAGTGTGCAGACACCAGAGAGGGAGAGAATGTGTTTAGACTGTCACACGTGGTGTATACGTTTCTATGCATTTATGTGGTGGGGGCATATCTAGGAATTGTAGGATGAAACTGAAGCAAAAGAAAATATAGGCTGATTATCAGAAAAATATTCTAACACTGATATCTGATAGAACGTGTAATAGCCTCCCAAAGGAACTGCTGGAAGCCCCCTTGCTTTGGACATTTAAACTAGAGTAGAAAAAACCCTGGAACTATACTGTAGGGAACAAGCCTGCACTATACCACATGTAGGGGATGGTCTTTTCTATCTCTCATTTCTTTGAGTCTGTGACTGTACGACACAGGGAAGCAGAGCAGTTGTGGATATTCAGGACATGTGTAAAACAGATCCAAAGTTGGAAGAACACAAGGCGCTGGAACAGAGGTGAGTGGCAGATAGAGCAAAGGGGATATGCAGAAATGGAGCAGGATCCAGTGATACAGACAGACTTATGAATATTTGATTTTTATGCCTAAAGGAAAATTTCCCAAACCTGGTAATAAATTTTTCCAGCCCTGCAACAACCAGGGCCACTTACAACTGGACTCAAAATTAACAAAGATTAAATGGTGCAATAAATCAACTGAACTGAATGGTACCCAGAATCCATTAGAGGTGGGTACCAAACTCAAGGTCATGATTTATCTATGAACCTCAGAGACAAAAGAAAGGTTAAATGCTAAAGGTCTGTCTCAGACAGGTCAAGGTCACGGGTCCTTCTGACTCATGCAGAACATTGATGAAGAGGGAAATGGGAATGGGAAGCTTGAGGGTCCCCCTGAAATGGGCTCTGGTGATATTCATTGGTGTATCAAAACCTTTTTCTGGATTTCTAGGCAAGCCACCACTTAGCATGGACTTAAACTTTCCTTCTGTTGGTGAGATACTAGCCCTCCCTCACCCCACCCCTGATTCCCCTCTTTCACTCCCCACCAACTCTTGATTGCATTAGTTCTATGAATGCACCAAACTCACCTCAGTTCTGACCTCCAGCTCCAATTACACTGCATTTGAGGGCTTTGAAAAGTCAGGAAAGGACAATTTGGTTCTTTGTTCTTTAAACAAAACTGCATGAAAGCTGCAAGTTAATAATCCAATGAGAGGAAACCTCATATAGGGCAAGTGCTGCTGTTGCTCTGATCAGTTGGAAACAGCACAGGTCTCTTGAGAAGAACCTTTAGACCTCACTAGTTAAGTCTCTGATTGGCACAGGCTCCCTCCCCTCTGCCTCCCTCACACAGCCTAGGGAATGGTGTTGAGGCCATTAATCAGCATCAAGTCCCTGGAGAACACCCTGCACTGGAATGTCACTGATGAGCAGATGGGATTTTTGGAAAGACGTGACCTGGCATGAAAATGAACAGCAGAGGAGAGGGCTAGGCGAGAGGGACATGCCTCAAGATTTGCATTTGAAAGGATGGAGGAAAAGAGATCCTCTCTCTCCCCTCATCTAAGTTGGGTTCTTTACTCGCAGTTAAGGAATTCTGCTGAGGCCACCTGTCCCAGCAGCTATAACCATTTCCTTTCTCTGGATTCTAAGACCCTGATCCAAAGCCCACTGAAGTCAATGGATAAGGCCCTGAATGATGCAGAAACCATTGGAGAATCCTTCCACCTCAGAGAAATGAGTATTCATACTTAGGAGTGTGGGCTCAGACTCCAGTCCTGGGAGTGGAAGAGATGGTCAGGCACATGGTTCCACCTGGACAGCTCAGATCCACCACAGTGGCAGTCGGTGAAATTATTAGCAGTACACACACGCAAACAAGGCTCAGTTCGTATAAGTAACTGTCCAGTGTGGCAAGTTTTAACCATGTGAATCCCACCGATGATACTGGGGGTTGGGTAGCTATATTCCATCCCAGAAAATATACCTCTCTTAGTAAAAGGCTTTTGCGATCTCACAGTATTGAGGAGCACTGTCATCCTGCCAGGTTCAAACACAGACACACTTGAAATGTTGATGGAGATTGTTTGCTTCAGCTAAGTTTCTTCTTTAAACTCATTCATCCCATCACAAAGTTATTTAGTTAAAAACACAACGCAAAAATGTATAGTTAATCTAATGATAAATAAAGCCGTGTGCACACAGCTTAGCATCCAAGCACCTGCTCAGGGATCATTAGCGACTGGAGATGGAAACACTTCACTGCCTTGCATTCTCACTTCAGACAAGTTTTTAAAAGTCTGAGGCTCTTCATTTGGTGATGCACAGGGTACAACAATCCTTTGCATTTCTATAGCTCCTGCTATCCAACAACCTTAAAACACTTTCAGCACATTAACAAATTAATCCTCCTCCCCCCGCAGTGTTGCCAACTTTCATGATTTTATCATGAGCCTCACAACATTTGGTGCTTTTCGTAGGGTATGACTACACTGCAATTAAAAACCCATGGCTGGCCCAGGTCAGCTGATTCAGGCTTGGGCAGAGCTCAAGGTGGGATGGTCCTGGAACTCGGGCTCCAGCCGAGCCCAAATGTCTACACCACAATTAAACAGCCCCTTAGCAGGAGCCTCACTAGGCTGAGTCAGTGGACATGGGCCAACCATGGGTGTCTAATTGCAATGTAGACTTATGATTAAAGCCCCAAGCTCCTGGAGTCATGTGGATATATGAGAATCTCAGTGTGTTGTTGTTGTTGTTAAAAGTGAGCCCTAATTGCTCAAAATGCAGAAGGTAAATAAAAAGATCCCCATTTTTAAAAATCAAATGATTTTTAAGCCAATCTCATGATTTTGGGGACCTGACTCATGATTTTTGAGTCATGCCTGGAGTTGGCAATACTGTAACGCTTCTTTGAGGTGGGTAAGTAGAATTATCCCCATTTGGTAGATGAGGAAATTAAAGGATAGCAGTAAATTTAGCCCTCGTGTAAGTGAATTTTTAAGTCAGGGGAATTGTTCTTCCTTACAGCAGTTGAATTTGACCAATAAAAATAGTAAATGAGTTGCTCAAGGTCATCCAGAGAGCATGTAGCAAAGCCAGTAGTAAAATCCAGCTTTCCTTGTCTCCCAGTTCTGTGCTTTAACAACAAGAAAGACCCTATTTCCCCCCCCCAAACAAAGAAGAAAAAGTCAGCCATTTTAAACAGCAGAACTGCAACCACATGAGAAGCTGCATAAGGAAAGATAAATCTAGTAAGGAAATAGAGTTAAGGTGGAGCTTCTAATAAAGGATTAGAAACAACAAGGAGTGGTGTGGGGGAAGGAGAGAGAGATATTTTAATATCACCTTGACAGAGTCCCTTTGAAATATTAACCGTTATTTATATTGTAAGTATTTGGGACAGGTTCCTTGTCTTCAGACTATAAAGTGCCTTGCACACTAGCACTACAATAATAAAATAAAATGAAATAAAATAGCCAATGACACCTATGTTGTCAGTTCAGAGCATAGTAGCAGACAACAACATGAATGCTGGGCTACTGATGGATAACAAGGTGTTAAATGGAGTTTTCCCCCATTAATTTCACATCCTTAAAAGCTCATTATGGATACAGGCTTGGCATAGCTGGGACCCTGAGGCCTTTTATTTAGCTTGCAGTATGTGGGAAGGGGTGGAGCCCACACCATGTTGTTTGATGCCCAGTGAACAGGATGATATGAGCATGTACTAGGAAGGTTGCACAACCTTCCCGAAGAGAGTCTGGCACAGCTTTTTCTTGGGGCATCTTGAAGTGCACAGGAAGCAGTAATGAGTGCCTCAGGTGCACCCGCTTCTTCTGCTGTCTGCCACAGGCCAGCTGCCACCTACATGGGACTGGAACCCAGAACTTTTGGAGAAGGCAGGATGGCTGGGTTATGCCTGTTCTGACAGAAGAACAGCTCTACTGGTCAGGACAATGGTCCAGTTAGCCCAGTATCCTGTCTTCCAACAGTGGCTGGTGCCAAATGCTTCAGAAGGAATGAAGAGAACAGGGCCATTTATTGAGTGATCCTTTCCCTGACATCCAGTCCCAGTTTCTAGGAGTCAGAGGTTTAGGGATACCCAGAGCATGGGGTTGTGTCCCTGGACCTATCCTCCACAAACATATCTAATTCTTTTTTGAACCCAGTTATACTTTTGCCCTTCACAACATCCCCTGGCAATGAGTTCCACAGGTTGACTGTGAGTTGTGTGAAGAAGTTTGTTTTAGACCTGCTGCCTATTAATTTCATTGGGTGACCTCTGGTTCACTGTCTCCATACCATTCATGATTTTATAAACCTCTATCATATCCTCATCTCTTTTCAAAGTTGAACAGTCCCAGTCTTTTTAATCTCTCCTCATATGGAAGCTGTTCCATACACAATCATTTTTGTTGCCCTTCTCTGTACTTTTTCCAATTCCAATCTATTTTTTTTGAGATGGGGTGACCAGAACTGCATGCAGTATTCAAGGTGTGGGTGTACCATGGATTTATATAGGGCATTACGATATTTTCTATCAATTTCCTAATGGTTCCTAACATTCCATTAACTTTTTTGACTGCTGCTGCATATTGAGCAGATGTTTTCAGAAAACTATCCATGACGACTCCAAGATCTTCTTTCTTGTGTGGTAACAGCTATCATTTTGTGTGTATAGTTGGGATGTTTTCCAATGTGCATTACTTTGCACTTATCAACATGGAATTTCATCTGCCATTTTGTTGCCCAAGTCACCCAGTTTTGTGAGATCTCTTTGTAACTCTTTGCAGTCAACTTTGGACTTAATTATCTTGGGTAATTTTGTATTGTCTGCAAACTTTGCTACCTCACTGTTCACCCTTTTTTCCAGGCCATTTATGAATACGTTGAACAGTACTAGGTCCAGTACAGATTCTTGGGGACCTTGCTATACACCTCTCTCAGCTGTGAATACTGACCATTTATCCCTATCCTTTGTTTCCTATCTTTTACCAGTTCCTGATCCATGAGAGGACCTTCCCTTTTACCCCATGACTGCTTACTTTGCTTAAGCACCTTTGGTGAGGAACCTTGTCCTCACCTTTGGTGAGGGACCTTGACACTAAATAAATAAACACAGAAACATAAATAAGCTCTCTATATAAAAGAAAGGGACAGCTTCTTCACAGAACAAGCCTTTGTATGCAATTTAACTTCAACAGCTATCTTTAGGGAGTCAGGCTATTGAATGGTTTTAAGGTCCATAAAACAGATTATAAACTGTTACACAAGAGCGACGCCATATATCGTTGAATGCAATTTTATAGGGGCCTTCAAAATGAAAATAAAATGCTGGGCAGCTGGGGATCTCTTATGTACCTGCGAAAAGCAAGGCAAGGAGAGATCAATTATGCAGGGAATTTATAATCCTGGAGAGAAGAGATGGGGCAAAGGAGAAAAAGAAAAGAAGAGTTAATAAAAAAAAATTAAAGAAATAGAGTTTATTTTAAAGTATTGATGGGTCTTCTTGATGCCCTCCTGAAGGACTATCTGTTAAATACAAGAAAACATCCCTGGCTAGTATGTAATCAAGGCAGGAAAATGAACAGGGATTTTAAAAGCAAAATACCCTGACACAAATTAGTTGCTAGCATTCTTTAGGTTTAATTTTCCTTGAGAAGAGGGTGGGGAGAAATGCCTCTCTCTCATCAGTTAGGCTGAAGTGATAAAATTCTCTTTTAGAGCGCAGGAGTCATGAGGGACGAGTGTGAGATGAGCACATAGAGGCATGGCCCAAGAGCACATACTGTTTTCACATATCCCGTTACAGACCGACTTGATTAAAATGACTAAACCCTCTTAGATTTTCCACATTTATAAGAAGGGAATTAAAATTAACCAGACTGCATCTGAGTTTCTGCTTCTCTTCCATTTCCATTTGTTCCCATATATTCAGGAAGGTGAGGAGATTGGGAACGTCAGCCTCAATAACCTTCCTCAGCAGCCTGGACCAGACTTGCTGCATATGTGACCAGTCCATTCACTGCAGCTGCATAGCTTAAATGGGGATCTTCATCAGTTGTACGTAGCTGTTCTGCTACAAGGTGAGCTGCATTGGAGCCAGCTTTGTGAGGAGAAGTCAGTAGGAACTGGCACTGAGCTTTTATATATTGTAAAAATATCTGCGTCCACCTCGGACTTCAGAGTGATCATTACTTCTGCACATGCTGGCCACTCAAAACAATATGGAGTCACTGAAACCAGAATCCAGACCCTTCTGCTCCAAAAAGCACAGGCCCCTTACCACAGAGCCAAATTAGTTGTAAGCAGTATGGGGTCTATGAAACACAGGTAAGCAGTTCTGGTTCTGTCCAATAGATAGTGGCACTTATTGGCACTTCCTTTCAATACATTACGGAGAGTAAAATGATAAGACACATCTCCACTACAAATGGCAGCCTGCAGCAGCGAGTCTGAGAGCCTGGGTCTATGCACTACAGCACTAAAAATAGCTGTGTAGCCATTCGGACTGGGGCTGGAGCTTAGCCTCTGAAGCCTACCTGTAATGCAGCATTCCCACCAATCACAGTCAACACTTCTTTTAGAAAATAATATGGTCCGTCCTTCCTTCCACAATGGAAAATAGAGACCCCCTCCCTGCTCTTCTAGTTCTCTCTACCACTGTCTCTTTCTCTCTGTGAACCATTTCTTACTGGTTTAAATCTCTTGACTTCAAAAGGGGGGCTGCATCAGAGATGAATTAGTCCTAGGTCTGCTTCTCCCTCTGTTTCTCTTGGTGAAACCAGTTCTCCTGCTGTCCATCGATATGTCTCCTACACACATGTTAACAGCAAGCCTTTCCAAAGCAACATTTTGCTGAAGTGGCTCAGACTTAAGGAGCATTCTCCTACCCCAATTGCTCTGTTCCTTCTAAAAGTATAGATGCCTTTTAGCATACCATCTTCCTCTAGGTAGTTTCACTTTTGGATATGTCGGATCCAGGGCTAGCCGAGAGACAGCCAAGGATGGCTCTGAAAAATGTCAGCAAATGCTTTGTCTGTGCAAAGAGAAATTTGAGAGCCTTTTATCAACACTTTGCTTTTTGCAGTAGAAAGTACCAGATATTTAACTATGGGCTCCTGGAGCCCACCATCTCAATCAAGGCAAGGCATTTGCCAAGGAGGCAGAGGGAAAGCTCAACAATTTAGCCCAGGGCAGTGAGTCAAGATGTTAGGCTGGCCTAATATTCGCTCACTGTTTTATGATGTGTTACTACAATTTGTTATCCTTTATGCCTTTGTATAGTTATTGTATCCTAGCACTATAAAGCAAGTGGACATCTATTTCTAGCTTAATTCCCTTTCTTCAATCTCTACCTCCAACTCCAATATTCCCATCTTCTACTTACAAAGCAAATGCTAGCAACTAACCTTACCCCATTGCTCTCTGTGTTCAATAAAAATGTGTCCTTCTGTTGTGCATGTCATTTCATCTTTCATCTCTAGTCCTGGATATCATATGGCAGATAAATCATCCTCTCCCAGGAGCCCAAAAGAATATACTTGGGAAGCTTATTCATTGGATACCTTATTTGTCTCTAATTTTGATGTGGAAGGCAGTGAGAAATGCATTTCAGGAAGGGGCTGATGCTAAAAGCATATCCATTAGGTGACAGTAATGAGCCTTACTCCCTCAGCAGCAGTGTACAGATGCCGTGAGTCAGAATCCTGTTTTTTACCAATATTTTTTTTTTTAATTAATGCTGGTGAAAAGTGTCACACTGACAGCCCTGGAGACAGAAATCCTCTCTCCACAGATTGCAGACAGCATAGACATTAGCAGTACAAGTTTCCTCACATTGCCTTGCCAATATGCCTCAACCCGGAAAGGGAGGAACCACTTCTAGAGGTCGGAGTTATCTCCAGGGCCATTTAGTCCTTGATCCATCCGCGGAGACTGTTAAGATGCAGTGGTATGAGCACATGCCCATTAGGAAATGAGCTGAGATCAACAATCTACTTACACACGTGGCACCACTGAAATTATGTCATGTAGCAATGGCTTTGAGCCTGAATCAAACTAGCAAACCAGAAGTGAAAGTCTTTATACCCCATTATCAGTCAGTCCCTGACTGGAGACACGTAGGGAGTCAATCTGCACAGCAGACACCTAGTAAAAGGACACATGGGCTCAATCCTTAGCTGTGTCCAATCAGGGCTGGGTGCAGCTGATTTGGGGAACTGTCAAAGAGCCATTCTACTCTGCAACCCATCCCTGTCATAGTTTACAGCACATCTGGAGTTGCTTTGAACTATGCTAGTGAGCTGTGGCCTCAAGGGAATAGTACATCAGCCAGGGATCACTGAAGTGCAGTGACATTTCAGCCATGCTCTTTCTTCCTGGCCACATCCCCAATGGTTGGTGCAAGAGGTGCAAGGATGTTGGAGCCAGCTATACCACCTCGACTCCACCCACATAAGAGAAATCCCCACATGCCTAGTTATACAGGCTTTCTGGACACATAATGCTACCAGAGTGGTAGAAAGTGGCTGGAGCAGGGCCAAGAATCTGGCCCAGTGTTCCTAGAACTATACAGTTGAGTGTTGGACATTCTCAGAGATCTTTGGCACAGGTGAGAACCTGAACTCTTCTGGTTAGTGCCTGGAGTGCTATCCATTCTTCAGACACAGTGCGCTGAGAGAAGTGGAAGAGGAGCAGCAAGATGAAAGGGGCAAATGCTAACGATCATGGGGATGAGGATGCTGATGTTGGTGAAAATAAAGCAGGTGGTTTGAGACTGATGAGGAGGGTTACAGTGTATGGAGTAAATTAGGGAAGTGAATAAATCACCCTCTTGAGTAATTTGTGAGACTGGCAAGAGTCCTCTTCGAAGCATAGGTAGATATGACCCACCTTTTCCATTTGGGACAACTGTTTCTTCTATTTCAAGAGCCACTTCTGCAGTTACTGTCAATACTGCTGCAAAATTAACTAGGGTGCAGCATCCTCCACTTGGGGATGAGCTGGAAAAGTTAATTTCTTTTGGTTGCTCTCAAACCCCCGCCTCTCCCATTGTAATTCAAAACAGTGTTACAGTGTCAATGGGCTAACGAAAACATTATTACTAAAGAAACACTGTCTTTGGGAGGGTGGCACAAATTAGCATAGTGGCATAATTCATTACAAATAACTGCTTTTAATCTTGACAGTTTAGGTCTTCAGAGAGGGGACCGTGTCATTGTGAACCTGTTCTCAAAAGTCTCATTGAAGTTATCCTGCTGTGTCCTATTAAAACAAACTAAACACCACAGACCACCTTTGTGTCTTCCCTTATATAAAACTGGCTGTTCCATTCATTTAAAATTATGTAGGTTTCCCATCTCCATACATATTTATCATTAATAATCTGGTTAATTACAGCTATTTCTTTTTTTATTTTATGTTTTACTGGCTTTGATGCTTATGTGGGAATCAAAGAGAAATTAAAATCTCTTTTTATAGCTACTTAGGTGGTTCTTCCTAACTGAGATATTTGAATACATCTTGTTGCTGCACTAAAAGCAGACAGCTCCAATCTATCATTAACATGTTGTATTGTTAATATCACCTTTTGCAGAGGTTGTGAATTCCTGGCTCAGGAATGGTGCATGGGTGTCCAGAACCTTCTACATGGTAAGATTGTGAATTCCTCTCCTAACATGGGGCACTGGTCTAAGGGAATTCTATTACACTATATGGCTGGGATATGAGTTCTAATCCCAGCACTAGAGGGCAACTGTGTTGATCAGGAGGCACCTAAATATGACTGTGGTGATGATCATTACAGCTGATGAGTGCTTAGAAATGCATATATCCAGCTTGTATCACTGGTGCTACTAGTATAGCAGGCTTACTACTCTATGGGGCTGATTCTCCCCTCGCTTACACCAATATAACACCATTTACTTCAACAGACTAAATCAGAAGAGAATCAGGCCCTCCATGTGTATGAGTCCCCTTCTCAAATTTGGTGTGGGGATCCTGCTTAACTATAAGACTGTGGCCTGGTCTACCCCCAAACTTCAGGTCAACCGCTCTACATTGCTCAGAGGTGTGAAAAATTCTCAAGAGATGTTGTTAAGTCAACCTAAGCCCCAGTATAGACATCGCTAGGCAGACAGAAGAATTCTTCCACCGACCTAGCTTCCGCCTCCTGGAAAGGTGAATTTACTACAGCAATGGAGGAACCCCTCCCATCACTGTTGTAAGTGTCGACATTACAGCACCACAGCTGCAACTGTGTCATTGTAGCATTTCTAGTGTAGACGTACCCTGTGTTTATATTATGGAGACTATATCGGCAGAGCTATGTGGGGGTAGCTCTAGCAGCATAATCCCATCGCATAGATTCAGTCTACATTGACAAGAAGGGGTTTTTCCATCAGTGTAGGAACCCACTTCCCTGAATCAAGTTAATTATGTTGATGGAAGCATTCTTCTGTCAACACAGCTGCATCTGCACTGGGGACTAGGTCGGCATAGCTATATCAGTGAGGAATGTGTGTTTTCACATATCCCTGACAAACGTAGCTACGTTGACATAAACTTTTAAGCGTAGACCAAGCCTAACCCTGGTTCTTCTGCACAATGAAGTTCAAGTTTCAGTCCCACCACTTGCATGCTAGGGCTAGGGCTATTATTTCTGTCTTCTAAGGCATGCATGTGTTGGGCATTCAAAGTCCCTAAATTCTAACTGCAGCACTCCTGCTCTAGGTGGCCAGTTCTAGCACAGAGGATCTCCAAATGCAATCTATACCCCAGGTTGGTTTATTGATCACTTGCTGATTGTCTTTGGAGTGTAGGCTGCTCTGCTTCTTGGTTCCAGCTTCTAGTTCCCACTCAAGGCAGCTAAAAATACATTAAATACTTTCCTAATATTTTTCCATAGAAGGCAATTGAGGAAAGTTATGCAATTGTGAACGGAAGGGGAGATGATCTGCAGGATGGTGAAGTGGAGGCAGGTGTCACCAAGGCAATCTCAATATTAAAATGAAGTTCACACTATGAAAAAGATTGAGAAACCCTGCAGCACATTACATAGTGTTAGCCGATATTATTAATCCTGTCTAGTCCAAGAATGCATAGCACTTACTGCTGTAGTACTGGCCAACAGAACATGTATCTTATGGAGACCAGTAGCCATTTGCACTGAATCTTGGTATGCAGCAAACTGAGGTAGTATTGTGTTGAGTTCTTTCCATGCTGCTGCAGTAATAGAACAGAACTAAGGGCCAGATGGAGTGGTAGAATGGGGACAGAAAACTGGCTTAAACAGCCAGCTTGCAATTCCTTTTGTGCAAGTGAATCCCTGGGTGATGTAAAGTCAGTTTGGTGCCCCACGTTCCTGCTTCTCCCTCCCACACAATATATAGGGGGTGGGAGGGAGGTCACCGGAGCATGCTGCTCTTCCAGAAATTCTGGCCTAGCACAACAGCCTTAGGCTGTTCTAACTGGCACTGGTCTCTGGTTACCTCCTAGAAGCAGGGTATAGGGAGGCAGAAAGCCACTTATTTCCGCCCTACACACAGACCATTTGTTTTCAGTATAGCTCAGGCACACCAGAGACACTTGCCTAAGAAACTGCTTGCTAGAGTCTAGGAATGTGTTCCTACCCAGGACCTCAGAACTACTTTACCATCCAGAATATATGGTCAAATTAACAAACACTGACCTGGTATGAAATCAAGAAGTTAGGACATGATGGCTCACAATGAACTGGTTCTATATATAACTCTGACATGAAGGGTTAGTGAGGGTATAATGGGATGTGGTATGCAGATAGTGAAAAAGTCAACAGAATAACTAAACGTGGGAGAGCACGATATCTGAGGCAAGGTTTATAAAACAATATTGTGAAGTTATATCCAGAAGTTACATAATAAGGGTTTTCAACTTCCCACTATGAAACCTGTCACTCCTGCCTTGGGAACTCAGTCCTGGGGTTATTTGAGCAGGTCCCCCCCGCTTTTTTTTTTTGCCTGTGTAGGTCTCTCCAATAGTCTGAAAAAGGATTTTTGGTTCTCTTTATTTAAACAAGATTATTAATAAAAACTGAAGAATGACAACAATGCCGATGATTTAGTGAGATGTTAAGCCGACAGGAAGGCTAGAGACTGAACTGGAGGGTGGTACAAAAGGAAACAGATCAGAGGAGGCTCGGGTACATAGGAACAGAGCAGAAGTAGGTAGCTTACGTGGAAACAGAAGGAGCAGACCAGACATCTGGAAATGAAGCAGTCGTGGGAGGATAAGTGAAAAGAGATGAAAGTAGATAGGACATGAGGAACAGGAGTAGGCTGGGTGCACAGACACAGATCCTGATTCACCACTGAATGATTCCATTTTTACATTGGTAAATTCATTGGAATCAGTAGTTACACCAGCATAAAATTGGAGTAAACTGTAGTAAAACAGGCTGTTTCTTAAGCTTTGATGTAACAGTCAGGGGCGGCTCCAGGCCCCAGCACGCCAAGCGCGTGCTTGGGGCGGCATGCTGCGGGGGGCGCTCTGCCAGTCGCCGGGAAGGCGGCAGGCGGCTCCGGTGGACCTCCTGCAGGCGTGCCTGCGGAGGGTCCACTGGTCCTGCGGCTTCGGTGGAGCCGCGGGACCAGTGGACCCTCCGCAGGCACGCCTGCGGGAGGTCCACTGGAGCCGCGGGACCGGCGACCTGCAGAGCACCCCCCGCGGCATGCTGCCGTGCTTGGGGCGGCGAAATGTCTAGAGCCGCCCCTGGTTACAGTATAGATGGTGAGGGAAAGTGGGTAGAGACAACAGGTAAAATTCTGTTTCATTTACACCAGTGTAAATCTATACTACCTCCTTTTTAGCCACTGAATTTTTAGCAGAAATTTGTCTAGAGAGTGTAAAAAGGCCTTCCATTGTTTGGGCAAAGTGCTTTTCAAACCTGACAGGAAACCCTCCAAACCTGCCATTTTCCCTTTACAATGGGACAATTTTCAGCTCTTTGGGTTGCAGCTCAAAGGTTTTGTCACAATTTTTCTAACACTGAATGAAAAATCACAACTAGAAAATAAATTATTTTGCATGGCATGGTATAATCACTAAACATCAACATGAAGCAATTTTCCATTCAACACAACCTATTTACTTGACAAGTTAAATGTTTCAATACACGTCGAGAAGTGCTTTTCTTAAAAAAGAGGCAGATTTAGCAGAGAATTTTCAGCAACATGTATTTTATGGGGGAGAACTGGTTTTGTGTGCTCAGGTACTGGCCCTTGGGAACCTGAATTCACATCTTAACTGAGTGAAATAAGTTTGGGAGTTTCATTCCAGTTTTTGGTGCCACACTTTAAGAAAGATGTGGACAAACTCTAGGAAGTCCAGAGAAGAGCAACCAAAATGATAAAAGCTTTAGAAAACCTGACCTGCAAGGAAAGGTTAATATAATTGGGCATGTTTAGTCTTGAGGAAAAAAAGACTGAGTGAGGGACCAGCTAACAGTCTTCAAATATATGCCATAAAGAGGACAGGTATCAGAGGAGTAGCTGTGTTAGTCTGGATCTGTAAAAGCAGCAAAGAGTCCTGTGGCCCCTTCTAGACTAACAGACGTATTGGAGCATGAGCTTTTGTGGGTGAATACCCACGTCGTCGGAGCTCATGCTCCAATACATCTGTTAGTCTATAAGGTGCCACAGGACTCTCTGCTGCTTTTACATAAAGAGGACAGTTATCAATTGTTCTCCATGTCCACTGAAGGTAGGACAAGAAGCAATGGGCTTAACTCTGCAGCAAGGAAGATTTAGGTTAGATATTAGGAAAATCTTTACAGTTAAAAAGGATAATTAAGCACTAGAACAGGCTTCAAAGGGAGGTTGCTGAATCCCCATCACTAAAGGTTTTTAGAACAGGTTAGAAAGACACCTGCCAGGGATGGTCTAGGATTACTTGGTCCTGTCTCAGTGCAAGAGGCTGGACTAGACGACCTCTCGAGGTCCCTTCCAGACCTACATTTCTATGATTTTAGGCCCTACTGAACATTCATCCACTTCCTAATGCCACATCGTACCCTAACATGAATGGCAGACTCTGCTCAGGACCCAGGAATGGATAAGCAGATGCCCAGCACCTGATCCGACAAGTTCACTTTGACCATTCATGTGGCACAAAGTGAAATTAAACCAACTGGAGATTCGGACTGGAGACTTCCCTCATCTAGGAGACTTGTCAGTGACCAGGACGTAGATGGTTGTGCCTAGTGGTTGGCGCATGATTCAGTAGTGTGAAATCAGAGCCCAGGGTCAGAGCCAAAGTCAGAGGCCAGATGCGAGAGTCCAGGATCACAGCTGGAGTCAAGAGCCAGGAGTTGGAGCCCAGGGTCAGAACTGGAGTTAGAGGTTAGCTGCCAGAGCCAAAGGTCAGAGCTGGAGTCAGAAGTCAGGAACCAGAGCAAAGGTCAGGACCGGGTTCCCTAGAGTTAAGTAAGGCAGGCACAGGCCTGGAACAAGCGTGGACCAGGATTGGAATAAGGCAGGAGCAAGGCTGCGAACAAGTAGGTACAGGAGCTATCACAGCTGTGGGGAAATGCTTTGAGCAGACACTGGACTGCTGCTGCTGGGCTTAAAAACCAATCTGTTGACTCTTCCAAGCAATCAGGCAGCCTACTACAGGCCAGCTGCACTTGTTAGGTTGCCCATAGACTGGCTCTGCTGCATGTCCTGATTCCTAACAGGAATCTCCATTGGCCTAAAGCTGGTGGAGGCAGAATAGTCACTCCTTCATCAACTTTTCTCCCCATGGACTAAGGATGAGGAAGCTGCAGCCAGCTCCCAGTGGCCATAACTCTTCATTGTATCTGAGCTCAGCTTGGACATAGTGAAGATTTGAGGCCTATGGATTTCAACAAAATGAGAGTATAAATCCAGTCCCGATATGTCCTGCAAGACCTTGGACAAACAGGAGAATTTCTGTACTATTCTGTCAGTGCCAGGTTCTCACTATATCTGGCATTTCGCCCATCTGAATTTGACCTGCTTCTGAAGCTGGAGGGGAGAAACAGAAATGACGCTGTGGGAAGAGGTGAAGGTGGAATTTATCTCTTGGAAAGTAAAAAAACCCAGCACAGTTGGTTCTTTGCTGTCAATCTGATCAGCACTGCTGAAGGTACCTGCTCTAGGGATGTTACCCAAGGGGCCATTTATGTCACAGTGACAGAGTGCATGCCATTGGCCTCTGTGCTGCTGACAGCTCCCAGTGTAAAATGCACGCAGTTCCACAAGAGAGCCAGAGCAGGCTGGCAGAAGGACAAAGGGAATTGGAGCAGCAGTGGAGGTGAGATACAGCAATCAAGGCCAAGAATGGGGTCCCCACCCAGGGAATCATTAATGAGCCTTTCATTGCCTCTCTCCCCATTTAAAGGGAAAAGCATCAAAAGTTTTTTAAATTTTCACT
Organism: Mauremys mutica; assembly: GCF_020497125.1. NCBI lineage: Eukaryota > Metazoa > Chordata > Testudines > Geoemydidae > Mauremys > Mauremys mutica. Next base: position 105,146,405 of record NC_059072.1, on the reverse strand, counting down.
CTGCGATACCCTTCCTGCTTCAGAGTCTGAAAGTCAAAGGTCAAAATAGGCTGACATGGTGCAAGCTGCCTGCAGAGCAGGAAAACTTCACACACAAACTGGCCTCCAAAAGTATGGGTTATTCACAGACTTATTCCAGTACTGCAAAGGCTCTTTCCACTTAGGGCATGACTACACTTGCGAGTTAGAGCGCATTAAAGCAGCCCCATGCGCTCTAACTCACGACGTGTCCATACTGGCAAGACATGTAGACAGTCTGACTCTGCAGCTAGAGCGGTCCTGGTACTCCACCTCAGTGAGTGGAATAAGGTTTGATGCGCCCCCGCTGGAGCGCCGCAGCACCAGTGTGGACGCCCTGGTCTGTTAATGTGCTCTGATCGGCCTCCAGAAGTGTCCCACAATGCCTATTCTAGCCACTCTGGTCATTACTTTGAGCTCTACTGCCCTGCCCTCAGATCCACCCTTTAAATTCTCTGGAAATTTTGAAAATCCCCTTCCTGTTTGCTCAGCCAGGCGTGGAGTGCTCTCAGCGCATCTTTGCAGGTGACCATGCCTCCACACACCAGGCGATCCCCAGTATGGAGCAATGGCGAGGTGCTGGACCTCATTGGTGTTTGAGGGGATGAAACTGTCCAGTCCCATCGGCACTCCAGCCGTAGGAATTACAGTACCTTCAGGCAGATATCAAGGGAAATGATGGAAAGGAGCCATGACCGGGACACACTGCAGTGCAAGGTTAAAGTGAAGGAGCTGCAGAATTCCTACCGCAAAGCCCACGAGGCAAACCGCCACTCTGGTGGTGCCCCCAGACCTGCCATTTCTACAAAGAGCTGGATGCAATACAGGGGGGCAACCCCACCTCCACTCCGAGGACCACTATGGACACTTCAGAGCCCAGTTTAATAAGGCAGGAGGAGGAGGAAAGCGGGAGCGAGGGTGCTGAGGAGGAGGAAGACACCCCGGAATCTGTAGATGCATGCAGCCAGGAGCTGTTCTCAAGCCAGCAGGAAGGTAGCCAGTCACGGTGGCCAGTGTTTGGGGAAGGACAAACACCAGAGGAGGTTCCCGGTAAGCAGCTTTTATTTTGGGAAGGAAGTTATTCAGTGCAGGTTCTTGGGATGAGGAGGGTTAGAGCTGCATACATGCCCAGATGTGGAATAGGACGTAGATGTGCTCTCTCAGATAGCAGTAATCGGCCTCAGTGATCTCTTTGAAGGTCTCATCCAGGAGTTGGGCAATGTGCTTGCGCAGGTTTCTTGGGAGAGCCACTGTGGTCCTTGCCCCAGTCAGGCTAACGGGTCTGCACCACTGTGCTGTGAGAGGTGCGGGGGACCATTGCTGCACACAGGTAAGCTGCATATGGGCCAGGGCGGAAGCCACATTGCAGTAGAAAACCCTCCCTTGCTTCCCAGGTCACCCTCAGCAGCGAGATATCTTTCAGGATGAACTCCTGTGGAAAATGTGGGGACAATGTTCAGTATAGGGCCCCCTTGCAACTGTTGGCTCTCCCCAAGGCACAGAAACCCAGAGGACAGTACAGCTGTGAAACAATCAGTCCCCCTTGACCCTGTGCTTACTCACCATTTTGAGGCTCCAGTGGGTTATGTGCGCTCGTTTTGGGATGGTGTAATCGATTGGGCCGGGGCTCGACCCTCCTGGGGCAGGAGGGGAGCCACACCGACTCCTTACGCGTCCGCTGTTACAGTGGGCTGTGCAGCAGAAAACAGTTCAGAGAGCTCAGGCCCTTTGGTGCAGGGGCTGAGCAGCAACCAGTACAATGAGCTCAGGCCCTTTGGTGCAGGGGCTGAGCAGCAACCAGTGGTTATATAGGCCCAGGTCCCTAGACCGGAGCGTTGGGTGAGAGGGAAAACTGCCACCCGCAAGTGGGGTGGCAGGGGGGACACAGGCCCACCCACTCCACTGTGTCCCAGCCCAGGGCCCTAGCAGCGACTATCACCACTGCTGGTCAGTGGGGTCCTGACCGCAACACACTGACATCGGTACCTCTGTGTCTGCAGCCTGACAGGGGTCGGCTACCCCCAGGCTACTTCCACTTTCCCCCTCAGGGCCTACCTCGTCGGTTGCACCGGGTCCAGGCCAGTCAATCAGCATTGGCTCCTCTCGGCCAGGGCTTGGTGGCAGGTCCGGCAGCTCCTCAGGGAAGTCTGGCCAGGTGTGCTCGGGCAGCTCCTCCGGGTAACAGCAGGGCCGGGGAGGCTCCGACGTCTCCTTCTCCTCGTAGTGGGCGCAGGGGAGTTGCGGCGGCTCCTCCCAGTACCGTGCCCGGGGAAGCTCCGGTGGCTCCTCGTCGTAGTGGGCGCAGGGAAGCTCCGGCCAGTCAGGACAGCTGCCTCGGGCCCTGGAGGGATCCCAGTCGCGAGCTCCTGGTGGCACATCTGCTCCCTCCGGCGGCTGGGGCCTGACTGAGCTCTGGCAGCCGGCTTTTCTACTTCCTGTCCCGCCCCTTGACTTCTGGGGGGCGGGGACAGGTGGTGGTGGCTCCGCCCACTTGGGCGTCTGCAAGGGCGCTCCCTCTGCTGGACAGGAGGGGAGCCACACTGACTCACTACAGATGGGCAAATTATGCTATTGTGTAGACTGTGCTTGCCCTTAAGTATGGGGGACTCATTGCTCTGTCTGTTGTGAACAATGCTGCTTCTGTTAAGTGTTGCATTTTGCCTTTACAGATGCAACCTTGAGATCTCAGCCGTCCATGTTATCACTGGCTGAAAGATTCCAACGAATTAGGAAGAGGACACGTAGAAGCAAAGAAGACATGCTGCATGAAGTAACACAGCAGTCACTTAACGAGAATCTAAAAGTGCAGGACTGGAGGGAGAGTGAAAGGAGGATCCGCCAGCAGAATGAGGAGCGCTGGCACAAAAGCGCAGAGTTCTGTCAGCAAAGCACAGAGTGGCTGATAAGCATCATGGAGCGCCAAGCGGACTCAATCTAGGCGCTCGTAGCCATGCAGTCGCAACACTACTGCGCCTGTCCTCCCCTGCATCCCTTGTCCCAAAACTCTTTCCCTTGTCCTCCCATGTCACCTCCAACCCACTTTCCCCAACATCCAGGTTCTTATTGCCACCAGCTGCTTCCAACACCTGTAGCTTCACCACCCAGCCCTGAAAACTAAGACCCTTACCCACTGCACACAACCCCCATCACCACGTATTATAGCCATCCTGAAGTGCAGCACTCACTGCACAGCACTCCAGACAGAAAGGCTTAGTGTGATAACAGGACATACACAAATCTGGGATTGTACCGATCTCCACCCCACCCCTTTGCCCTTTCTGTTTCCCAAGCAGTCGTGTTTCTTTTCAATAAATTAATTTTATTTTCAATAAATGGATTTTTTAGCTTTGAGAACATTCTTTATTATTGCATAAAGTAAAAGATACCTTAGCCCAGGAAAGCAACAGGCACTGCAAGTCAGCGTAGCAAACACAGATTCCTATTAACATTGGAACCACTGCACTTCACTCCCGTGCAGGGCACCAGATAATATTGGTGGCTTTCAGCCTCAAATTGCTCTCTCAAGGCATCCCTAATTTTTGCAGCCCCGCACTGGGCCCCTCTAATAGCCCTGCTCTCTGGCTCTTCAAATTCAGCGTCCAGGTGTTGAACCTCCGAGTTCCGTGCCTGAGTGAATCTTTCACTCTTCCCTTCACAAATGTTATGGAGGGTACAGCATGCGGATATAACCGCGGGGATGTTGTCATCAGCCAGGTCCAGCTTCCCATACAGAGAGTGCCAGCAGCCTTTTAAATGGCCAAAAGTACACTCCACAGTCATTCTGCACCGGCTCAGCCCATTGTTGAACCACTCCTTGCTGCTGCCAAGGCTCCCTGTGCAGAGTTTCGTGAGCCATGGCATTAAAGGGTAAGCAGGGTCTCCAATGGTCACAATGGGCATTTCGACTTCCCCTATGGTGATCTTCTCATCTGGGGAAAAGTCCCAGCTTGCAGCTTCCTGAACAGGCCAGTGTTCCAAAAGATGCGTTCGTCATGTACCTTTCTGGGGCAGCCTGCGTTAATGTCAATGACCACGGTGAGCCATAAGTGCCTGGAGAACCATAGAGAAATACCCTTTCCGATTAACGTACTCGGAGGCTAGGTGGACTGGTGCCAGAATTGGAATATGGGGCCCATCTATCGCCCCTCCGCAGTAAGGGAAACCCGTTTGTGCAAAGCCAGCCACAATGTCCTGCACGTTACCAAGAGTCACAGTTCTTCTGAGCAAGATGCGATGAATGGCCCTGCAAACTTGCATCAACACGATTCCAACGGTCGACTTTCCCACTCCAAACTGGTTCGCGACCGATCGGTAGCTGTCTGGAGTTGCCAGCTTCCAGACTGCAATAGCCACTCACTTCTCCACAGTCAGGGCAGCTCTCAATCTCGTGTCCTTGCATCGCAGGATGGGGGCAAGCTCCTCACACAGTCCCATGAAAGTGCCTTTTTTCATCCAAAAGTTCTGCAGCCACTGCTCATCATCCCAGACTTGCAGGACGATGTGATCTCACCACTCAGTGCTTGTTTCCCGAGCCCAAAAGCAGCATTCCATGGTGGTGAGCATGTCTGTGAATGCCACAAGCAATCTCATGTCGTATGCGTTACTCGAGTCAATATCATTGTCAGAGTCCTTGCTGTCAGTTTGGATCTTAAGGAGTAACTCGACTGCCAAACATGACATGCTGGCAAGACTCGTCAGCATATTCCTCAGCAGTTCAGGCTCCATTCCCGCAGACCGAAAGGGAAGACAGAGTGCACAGTACAAAAAATGTTGAAAGATGGTGCCAAATGTGGACGGAAGCACAGGGATTGCTGCGATGCGAACCAATGCATCACGGAGTGTTGGGACAGGACCCAGAATGCCCCGCACCTCCCACCCCCTTCCCACAAGCCCCAGGGCCAGAATGGGAAAAGGTGCTCTGTGGGATAGCTGCCCATAATGCACCACTCCCAATGCTGCTACAAGTGCCACACCAATGTGCTTGCAGCTGTCAGTGTGGACAGACTGCAGCGCTTTCCCTACTGCGCTCTACGAAGGCTGGTTTAACTCAAAGCACTCTACATTTGCAAGTGTAGCCATGCCCTTAGAGGCGGATCAGAAGCCATCACAAGGCAATTTAATAGATAATTCAATTGCTGGCTTTTGATGATCACATCAGTCATCAATCTCGCTCCTCAGCCATTATTTATTTCATTACAGCTGAAGAAACAGTTAGTGAAGGACCTCTGCAAAGCCAGGGGAAGACTTTTATTTCAAAGAAGTGGGTGAGCCCAGATGGGGGAATTACAGCCGTGATTCACCAGAGAAAACTGTTTATTTCCTCTGAGAGTTTTATTGACTAAGCTAAACACAAGGGGTGGTAGGAGATGGGGGAGGGGATGCAAGGATTAATTGCTCTTTTGATTTTTACATGGGTGTAAATGTTCTCTCTCTCTCTCTCTCTCTCATTAAAAACTGAGCAGCATCTCATGGAAGGCTTATAAGAAGATTCTATTTAGAGGAAACTCTTTTTCCATGTGAAATATCTCTCATCCCTTCTATCTCTCCCCATTTTTTATTGCTAAAGTAGATGTGTATTTAAACAGGGTATTTACCTTTTAAAAGCACTGCTGCTTATGGGGCCTGGCCCTGTGAGGTGTTGCACACTCTCAACTGCCATTAAAAGGCACCTCACTGAGAACCCCACAGGAGGCAATCTCAGCACTTCGCAGGATTGGGGCCAGCATGCCCCCCAGCCTCTGTTTTAACACCTCAGTTAGTTGCTGTGGAGATGACACAGAGGATCGTGAATTCCACGGAGTGGTGAGAAAGATGCAGAATTATGAACTCAGAAAGGTCACGTCTTCCTACAAACGTCCCTGATAGTAAGAAATTAAGTAATCCTCTCCTGTGCCCCCCACCAAAATAGGACACTTAAGCAGAATTGTTTCAACGCAGGGTGCCCCATCAAAACCGGGACTTTGCAGTGGAAAGTGGGAAGGGTGGAAACTGTGCATAATCTCAGTTAAGACGGAGGAATTGGAAGGCTTCCAGAATTCTGTTCCTGCTTCTGCCACAAGCTTCCTGTGTGACCCATAACATTTCACCCTGCTGGGCTTCAGTTTCCCATCTCCAAACTGGGGATAATAACTCCATCACTGACAGGGCTTTCGAGTGGCTAAATTGACTGATGTTTGCATTATAAGGCATTGAGATCCTTAGATGAAGTGCTATAGACGAGGGCTGGCACAGCTGAGTGGTGGGTGGGAGATCAGAACTGGAAAAAGCAGGTGTTTTGCAGGAGTACATTTTGCAGAGTTGGGTGGGTGGGAAGAAATTGCTTAAAGTCTGCCAGGTCTGGTCCTGGTGGTATGCAGAAACGCAGCTTCTGGAGGCTGGGAACCCTGAGTACAAATTCTTTTCTATATGATGTTGCATGTTAATGAAATAATTACTAACCGTGGTATTTGGGATGTGCCGAATCACAACTCGGTGACTCAGTCTCCCCTTAACCTGGTATTAAGCATTAAGAACTAATCAGGGATAGCTTATGACAAAAGGGGGAATATACATGGACTGCATAAGCTTCATGGTTTAGTGCAGGGGTTCTCAAACTGGGGGCTGGGACCCCTCAGGAGGTCACGAGGTTTTTACATGGGGGGTTGTGAGCTGTCAGCCTCCACCCCAAATCCTGCTTTGCCTCCAGCATTTATAATGGTGTTAAATATATTAAAAGGTGTTTTTAATTTATAAGGGGGGGGGTGTCGCACTCAGAGGCTCGTTATGTGAAAGGGGTCACCAGTACAAAAGTTTGAGAACCACTGGTTTAGTACTTTAAGGGGAAACACCCCCACACACAATTTTACAAGAATACTGTCAAATCCAAAACTCTTTGCTTGTTGTTGTTCCAACCCAACTCCTCCTAAGCTTGAGGGCAGGACAAGCATATATATTTTTAAAAAGTGAACCTCAAGAATGTCTGTGAAATAGGTGAAAATCCAAGAGAGAGGCTGAGGAAGGAACCCGGAAGAAAAACAGGAGGAGGAGGATGGTGATAGAAAGACCCTCAGAGTTAGCTCCAAATCCACAGATTCATTCTGGATGGAAGGGAGACAGGTTCAAAATTCAATTCTCCCCCCGCTCCCTGCCACCCACTCATAAGGGTTGAAAGCATTAGTTCAAATTAAAATAATTGCACTTCCTCCCAACCCTTCCGGGGGCTGGGGAGAGAGATTTCATGCTGCAGTCTGGATTTTGGACCAAGTCCGAGACAAAACTCTATATTTTGTTTGCAAAGGAGGTGGTACGTGAAGGATGAGGGGAGAACCGACCATTCTACAGGATAAAGTGTTGCCTCCTTCACCTTGCCTACCAAAGCCATCATACCCCACGCATCCCTAGAGTAGAGAGAGAGAGACAAACAGCATTTGGGGGATGGGGGTGGGAGAGGAAACCCTGGTTTTTTATTCAGAAGTTGTCCTCTCCCTCAGTCCTTTGCCTCCCATGTCTCTCCTCTGGTTTCCATAGCAACAGCAGGCTGTAAGCAGCCTGTCTCTCTTTCTCCCTCTCTCTCTGGCTTGAATATAGATGATTCAACAAAGGGTCAAATGCAGCTGCTGGTTTCAGGGGTGTAAGTAAACACACGTCATCTTCCCTCCCCCACCCCCGTAGTTTTTTGTTTTTATCCTGTCATGTTTGTTTTTCTCAATCACTGGCACAAAACAAGTGGTTTCATTTTCAGGCAGCTATTCGGACCCTTGATCAGCCATATTGTCCGTGAATCAGGATGTTTATAACAGAAGCACCGCAAAAGTATCAAAATCCCTAGAGAACTCAGCTCCAACCTACCTAGCAGGTTGCCTATGGTAGAGCTGGCTGAATAGTACAAAAAGAGGTGTGCAAATAATTTTGTAAATAAAAGTGGAGAGCACACACCACTGTTATTAATGGGATCATATTGTTTATTATTTGTTGTGTTATTTGGATAACTTACTGGTTGGTACATAAAAATGCTTGCAAATCCCAAAAGTTTCACAAATGTCCAAAACCTGGTACCAAAAGTGTGTGATTTCCTACTCGGGATTTTCCAGAGTCCTTGTAGCACGGAGGTCACTTACTGAGCATGCCCTCATGGCCAGAGGTCACTCTGTGACACCCTGCCTCTGTTTTCCCCGCTTCAGGGCTCTTACACAGACTCCACCCACTTCTTCTGTGGTCAAAATACCCCTCCTTGGGGTCTCGGTTCATTAACAGAAAATAACACTCAGTCTCAAATTAAAGTCCAACAAACAAACTTCTCTTCCTACTCCCAGGCCTCCTTGCCTGGAGAGTTTTTTCACTCTTTCCCCTGCTTGCTCGGGGACTTTCCTGCCATAGCAGGCTACTCCCAGCCCTTATTGGCTGGCATCAACCCCAGATCCAAAGACTCTGCTAGGAGTGAGCAGGCTCCAGCAATCTCTCCTTGAGCAACCTCACCATCTTCCTACTGCTCTTTAGGAAGCACCTGGTCCCTCTCAGGTGAGGCTCATCCTGTAATCAGGGTTGGCTGAGTCCCAGGCTCTCCAACTCGTACAGCAAGCCACCCTCTTATACTTCTGTTTAAAAAGTTTTGGTCACCCAATCAAGGAGCAGAAAACAATACCATGTGACAAACTCAAAATGATTCATCATTCACATAGTGGACAGCTGTTTAAGAGAGTGAACAATCCCTGGGCTGAAATTTGTTTGCATAAACTATTCAGCAAGTAGTTACAAAACAACGAATACATTAACCATGAACAGGATGAGTTTGCAAACCCAAAAAAGGGCTAAATTCATTGGATTCTTTATTTGCAACTAATAATAATTCTGATTTCTTTAGGTTGATTACAAGTGTTACTGAAAGTTTTAGAAACGCAAATATAATTGAAATTGAAAGTTTTCTAATCACACCATCATGCTGTACGCCTCTGTCACCATAGAGTTCTCAGTTATGGGAACAGGACTAGCTCCAGATCCAAAACACATCATCCTGCACGGTTCGATATATAATGCTATATGAAATATTTGCTGGGAGAGAGGATAGCTAAAAGGCACTATTTCTTTTCATCTTCTTCTGCCTGCTTTCTCTTCTCTCCTTCTCCCTTTTCCACTTTCTATTTTATAACCCCACCAGGCCACTTGATCTTGGCTAGAGGTTTCTGATGGCACCCAACTCCCAGTTTGGAGAAGACTATACATGGGTTTGCCATGGCTGCAGTGCTAAGCAGAACATTTATGTCTGATTCCTCCTCTTTGCTTTTCTCTCTACAGACCAGCAGGAGGTGCTAGTAGTGCTGCACCTAAGGTTCTCCCTCCCTCAGAAGTGGAGAGCTGTATGTCAATTAACTGTCACTCCTCCAGATGATCAGGGTGCCACACTGGCAGGTTCTGAAGTAAAAACCCCTCCCAGTCATCCCCAGGCAAAAGGAGAGTAAAAACTGTGAAACAAGCATTTTTGACACTATCACCACAGAGGATGCTGCAACACACATTGTTGCCAAGCAATACGATAGCTGATGACATCTTCATTCCTGATTCTGTGTTTGAAAACAGGATATTTAAATGTTTTTAAAAAGTCTCCCTCTCTCAGCCCTACTTGAGCTGTAAGAGGCTATTGATTATCTCCCCTCATTCTATCATTACCCCTGGTTTAGAACCTCCCACTGGACATTACTCCCGAGCCAAAGATAGGAAAACTGATGAACTACTCAGAAGTACAAATTTGCTCTTTACAAGACTGCATGCCTTACCCACTCTTGCTCTGCTTCCACTTGTTCCACCCACTCCTTGTTTGCTTTCACATGTCAAACCTGTTCCTACTCCATTTCCACAAGTCCCACACATTCTTCCTCAACTTCCACCTGTCCCCCTTGCATACAGGTCTCCATTGCCACCTGACTCACCCACTCCTGCTCTATTTCCACGTGTCCGCCCACTTGTGGTGTGGAGAAAAGCTGGCAGCCTTAACTCCGAGTTAGTGTAGATTCTCCATATTCTGTCTCTGCTCACTGTTTTTACCCTAGGACAGGCTCAAATCATCCCATAAATACTGTCTTGATGACCAGTTTCTCTTCACTGACATGCAAGAGGATTAACTTTGATTACCAGTCCTAGGTGCTGGCTCCACAGGTCAGCAGCACTGCAGAGACCTCCAAGGGGTGTAAGGTCAGTACATACAGCCTTCTAGTTGCTAGCACATCACTCCTTTTCTGTAGAGCTATCTTTGTGCATGCTACATAGAGGTAAAACATTGTATATGGGTAGATTTAGACTGACGTCTGTGATACCACTTAACACCCTTCGGAAAAGAGAGTCTTGTACCTTTGGTCAGTAACACTTTCATTCACAGACATCCTTATACTGCAACAGAAACTGTAAGATGTCAGTTCGTCTCTTATTATGAGAGACGCTTGAGATGACTTGAGAGGGTATATAGAAAGCAAGGGGGGAAGGAACACAAACGCACACATTCGCACCCTCACTTTTAAACAACCACAACAGCACAAACGCATTCTGGGTTTTAAATTCCCCTCTTGTCTCAGGGAGAAGTAAGCTGGCCCCAAGGAAGTTGACTCAGGAGCTGAGCGTAGAACCAGAGCCCAAGATTAATGGCTTTTTTTGCTCTTCTGATTTCCAAAGTGGAAAACAAGGTGGGGAGTGAAGAAAGAGGGAGGTTGAAAGGGAACTGGAGTATATAATTGCCTAATTTATAAGATTTTCTCCATTAATTATAATCACTTTTAAATTAAATAGGGTTTAACTGTATCATAACCAAAATCTCTCTCTTGCTTTCTGCACTAGAAAAGCGCCTGCAGAGCATCACGAAGCCCCCTGCAAGGTTAGAGCTCCTGTGATCAGGGCCGGTGCAATCATTTAGGTGACCTAGGCGGTCGCCTAGGGCACTAGGATTTGGGGGGGCGCCATTTTCTTTGGCAGTGACTGCGGCGGCTGGATCTTCAGCTGCCCCGGTCGCCGCCAGCATTTAGGCGGAGGGAGCTGGGGCAGGGGAGCACGGGGAGGGCCATCTGCAGCAAGTAAGCGGGGGGAGCGGCACGCAGGGGAACTCCCTGCCCCAGCTCACCCCTACCCTGCCTACTCCCCGAGCACACCATGGCTGCTTCACTTCTCCCACCTCCCAGGCTTGCGGCGCCTAAGCTGAAAATGGCGACGGTGTGCTCGGGGTGCTCGTGTGGGGAGCAGGGTGAGCTGGGGCGGGGGTGGGTGCCTCAGGGCAGAGGGTTGGGGGTGGGGAGCTGCCACAAGGGGGGCACCTCAGGGCGGAAGGGGGGAAGCTGCCGTGGGGGGGCTGCGCCTCAGGATGGGGGCGTGGGAGGGGGAGGGCGCAAGATGGAAGTTTCGCCTAGGGCGCGAAACATCCTTGCACCAGCCCTGCCTGTGATTGATCTGTTATCAGTGACCTGGGGCCAAATTCACTGCTGGCCTAAACTAGTGCAACACAAGTGAAGTCAGCAGGTTAATCTGGCCCCAGGATTTGATCCTCACTAGTTTAGAATATTGTAGAAGGGGGAAAGAAGAAATGCAAATTGAGTCTGGGATTCTGCAACTGTCCCAGCCAGGTAAAAGAACATTAGCTATTTTTACAGTGCCCAAGAATGTTCAGCCATTTAGGTTGCTCAACTGATGGAATATTCCAACAACTATTTTCAGAAAAAAAGTTGACTTATCATAGAATCACAGAATATCAGGCTTGGAAGAGACCTCAGGAGGTCATCTAGTCCAATCCCCTGCTCAAAGCAGCACCACCCCCAACTAAATCATCCCAGCCAGGGCTTTGTCAAGCCAGGCCTTAAAAACCTCAAAGGAAGGAGATTCCACTACCTTCCTAGTAACCCATTCTAGTGCTTCACCACCCTCCTAGTGAAATAGATTTTCCTAATATCCAACCTAGACCTCCCCCTCTGCAACTTGAGACCATTGCTCCTTGTTCTGTCATCTGCTACCACTGAGAACAGCCTGGCTCCATTCTCTTTGGAACTCCCTTTCAGGTAGTTGAAGGCTGCTATCAAATCCCCCGTCACTCTTCTCTTCTGCAGACTATATAAGCCCAGTTCCTTCAGCCTCTCCTCATAAGTTAAGTGCCCCAGCCCCCTAATCATTTTTGTTGCCCTCCGCTGAACTCTCTCCAATTTGTCCACATCCTTTCTGTAGTGTGGGGTCCAAAACTAGATGCAGTTCTCCAGATGTGGCCTCACCAGTGCCGAATAGAGGGGAATAATCACTTCCCTCGATCTGCTGGCAATGCTCCTACTAATGCAGTCCAATATGCCATTAGCCTTCTTGGCAACAAGGGCACACTGTTGACTCATATCCAGCTTCTCATCCACTGTAATCACCAGGTCCTTTTCTGCAGAGCTGCTGCTTAGCCAGTCAGTCCCCAGCCTGTCGCAGTGCCTGAGATTCTTTCATCCTAAGTGCAGGACTCTGCACTTGTCCTTGTTGAACCTCATCAGATTTCTTTTGGCCAAATCCTCAGATTTGTTTAGGTCACTCTGGACCCTATCCCTCCAGCGTATCTACCTTTCCCCACAGCTTACTGTCATCCGTAACTTATGTAATAGAGTATGTGATAGATCATACCATTGTTGTGTAACTGGATGGGGAGGAGAGCTTTTTAAAAAATAAATTAAATGCTAAAACTTTATTAGATCAAAATGTCATATTATCCTTTAAAATTGTTCAGACGCCTTTGTCTATTCCTAAACAGATTTGTGCATGCAAACTTGGATGTCAAACATACAATTAACTCAATCTATTTATGTAAGTGATGGCATGCACAAAATTTGCATGAAGTAGTTTAAAGTCTGGTTTGAATACTTGTTCTGATTTAGTTTATTTTCTAGCTCAAATGGAATCAGATAATACTGGGAAATCTCACAAGAAAGCCTGTCCTCATGAGATTTCTAGCTCAAATTTGCAGAAAAAGAAGTTTTGAAAAGGTTCCGATAAGCATCCAAAACTTTTGGGTGCTTCTCTGTCCCAAACCTCTGAACCTTTCTTGGATCAACCATCACTAGCTGTAAGTCAGTGGAGATGGACCAAGTGGGTTTGTGTGCCATTCATGGATGGGGATATCATGACAGGAAACCTGCCTACTTTGGCTTCTTTTCAGCTGTGATAACCACATTCAGAACAGATAATGGTTCTCTCCCAGCTGAAGAGTGGCAATAGGCACTTTAAATGAAGATCTTTATGTGTAAGATGGTGTTTCATCATTTAGACATGAAATGACCTTACTCTGCAAAATGAAGAACCATCTTTAAATAACAAGTGATGACCGCTTGCAGAGAACATAATGCCATACACTGACCTACAACAGATCTTCTTTTCCCTTGGGAAGCTATCAGGAAAGTTATTAACTTCCCCAGCTGAAAAGAAAAGGAGAATGCCATAGGAAAATATACTCACACATCTGTACACCTCACAGCATAAATACATGTATATATACGACATATGCCTGCAATACACAACAGATACTCTATACACCGTAATCACATATCTCTGAAAATTATAAAGTACAGACACACATGCTTCACCTATCTCTGCAACACATAACATATACACAAATACAGAGCACACTTACACTTCAACACATAGCATGCATACACACGCACACATATCTTGGAAACAGCTACATCAGTGGTTTTCAAACTTTTGTCATTTGCGGATCCCTAAAATTTTTTGAATGGAGGTGGAAACCCCTTTGAAAAAATCTTAGGCCTGGTCTACACTAGGACTTTAATTCGAATTTAGCAGCGTTAATTCGAACTAACCGCTCAACCGTCCACACCAGGAAGCCATTTAATTCGAACTAGAGGGCTTGTTAGTTCGAATTTGGTACTCCACCCCGACAGGTGGAGTAACGCTAAATTCGACATGGCTAGTTCGAATTAGGCTAGGTGTGGATGGAAATCGAACTTAGTAGCTCCGGGAGCTATCCCACAGTGCACCACTGTGTTGACGCTCTGGACAGCAGTCCGAGCTTCGATGCTCTGACCAGCCACACAGGAAACGACCCAGGAAAATTTGAATTCCTTTTCCTTTCTGGACAGTTAGAATCTCATTTTGTGGTTGGACATCGGGGCGAGCTCAGCAGCACCGGCAGCAATGTAATGTAATCATGTAATCTCTGAATAGAAAGAGGGACCCGGCATAGACTGACCGGGAACTCTTCGATCTGATCGGTGTGGGGGGCGAGTAGTCTGTGCTTTCGGAGCTGCGCTCCAACAAACGGAATGCAAAGCCCTACGAGAAGGTCTCCAAAGCCATGATACAGACAGAGGATACAGCCGTCATGCAACGCAGTGCCACGTGAAAATCAAGGACCCCAGACAAGCCTACCAAAAAATCAAAGCGGCCAACGGATGCTACGGAGCCTGCCACCACTGCCCCACCAGTGACCATGGACTCTGATGATGGGACAGTGTCGACGGACAGTTCCTCGACGATGTTCACGGACGGGGAAGATGAGGAAGGGTTTGTGGAGGACGAGGCAGGCGACAGCGCTTACAAACGCTGGTGTCCCCGACAGCCAGGATCTCTTCATCACCGTCACGGAGATCCCCTACCAACCCTCCCCGGCCATGAACCCGGATCCTGAATCAGGGGTAGGAGCAGTCGGTAAGTGCTTTAACCATGTTAACTTTTATTCTTAATATAACAGGAATCTGAAGTGTGTGAAAAGGAGGTCTCTCTATATATGGTGATAGAACAGAAATCCTCCTGGGAGATCTCCACGAAGCTCTCCTGCCGTTAATCGATAAGCATCAGCAGGAGGTTCCTGGGGAGAGCTGCCTTATTGGGTGCTCCGTGATAGCACACTTTTCCACGCGAGGCTTTCATGCGGTATTCAGGGAGCACTGCCTCCCAGAGCACGGCTGCATAGGTCCGTGGTTCGTGCTACATTTCACGCAGCATGTGCTCTCTATCTCCTTCAGTGCCCGTCCTCACGGTTATCTCGCTCGGAGACTCCTGCATCTAAGTAGGGGAATTACTGTAATGTTACGCCTGGTCCAAAGTATTTTTAAAAAATCTCCGGACAGACGGCATAGCACAGACTCAGCACGCAGATGCGTGACGAGCGTAACGGAAAGCCAAAGAATCAAATGGACGCTCATGGAGGGAGGGGGGAACGAGGACGCAAGGTATCCCACAGTTCCTGCTGTCTCCGAAAAGCATTTGCATTCTTGGCTGATCTCCAAATGCTTCTAGGGTCAAACACAGTGTCCGCGGTGGGTCGGGGCATAGCTCGGCAATTTACGCACCCCCCCCGACCCCCAGAAGTTAAAGGGAAAACAATCCTCTGTTGACTCTTTTACATGTCACCGTATCTGTACTGAATGCTGCAGATAGACGCGCTGCTGCAGCACTCAACAACAACATCCTTCCTCCCACCCCACCATGGGTGGCTGATGGTACAATAGGACTGCTACCCGTCCTCATCATCAGCCTATTGGCACATGGGGCAGTGCAAAAGGACTGGTAACCCATACCAGCTTGCTTGGGACAGGTCGATCAAGGTCGCCTGGTCCTAATTTTTCATGGTAGATGGTGCAGTATGGCTGGTAACCGTCCTCATCATTGCAACAGGGGGCTGAGCTCCATCAGCCCCCACCCTTCATTGTAAAGAAAAGATTCAATTGCCCCTGGACTAGCAGAGGGATGATTGGCTCCCTCCTCCACACCCCTTAATGTCATCTCTAGACTATCATTGCAGCTGGAGGCTTCCTTCCACTCATTTCTCACAAACGACTACCTGTGTCTTATTCATGCATTCTATATTACTTCATCACACAAGTGGGGGGACAATGGTATTGGAACCCAGGAAGGCTGGGGGAAGAACGGAATGAACAGCTGGGGTTGTTTCAGGAGCACACCCTGTGAATAGCATTCAGCTCAAAATTTATGCATGATTGGCAGCTGTGCTCTCTGGTTCTATGATACAGTGGTTCTCTAGTACAGTTGCCCATATTCTAGGCAGGACTGATTCTATTTTTAGATACCCAAAAAGGAGGGATTGACTCGGGGAGTCATTCCCAAATTTTGCTTTTGCGCCCCTGGCTGATCGGCCAGGGGCACTTATGACAGCACCAAATGGCGCAGTGCAAAAGGACAGGTAACCATGACCATCTTATTACCGTCTACTTACCAGTTCATGGTAAGGTAGACGGTGCAGTATGCCTGGTAACCATCGCTGCTGTCATGCAAAAGCAAAAGCATGCTGCTGTGTAGCGCTGCTGGTCCGCCTCTGTCAGCGGCATCTAGTACACATACGGTGACATACACAAAAGGCAAAATAGGGTCCATTGTTGCCACGCTATGGCGTGTGCCAGGGCATTTCATGGAAAACGTGCTCGAAATGATTGTCTGCCGTTGCTTTCCCGGAGGAAGGAATGACTGGCGACATTTACCCAGAATCCACCGCGCAAATGATTTGTGCAACAGCAGGCACAGGGGTCTCAACAAAAAATTCACAGAGACAGCCTAGACTCAGTTAATTGTTCGCAAAAAAGTATCTTGCAAGGAATTCACTAACTGTTTCCCATCTCACAGCTTCCACTGTCTCCAGACCTTCCACAGCATCCCCCTCGCAGAGGCTGGCGAAGATTAGGCGGCGAAAGAAAAAGAGAAGGGACACGATTTTCGATGAATGTGTGGGCTGCTACCTAGCCGAGGCGGACCAGCAGAGGCAGTGGAGGGAGAAAGTCTCTCTGTACCAGCGCTCACACAGCGAATGGGAGGAGAGGTGGCGTGAGGAACACAAGCAGGCGACTCAAGCAATGCTTGTACTAGTGAGGGAGCAAACGGACACGCTCCGGCGACTTGTGTATGTTCTGCAGGACCGCTGCAGGACAGAGCCCCCGGCAGTATCTCTGCAACCACCCTCCCCCGCCACAAAGTCACATACCCCCCTCACCCTAAATAACCAGGAGGATGCTCACCCTGGGCCGTGAATACTGTCACTGCACCCCAGCAGAGTGCTCAAGTAACCAAAAGCTCTCATACCCTACGTTTGCATAAGTCCTTCCCTTCCGGACTCAAACAAGTCCCAATCCCAGTCCCATCCCATAACTGTGTACTTAAGTAATAAAAATACTTTGCTGTTAAGTACTGTTTCCATCATGTTTTTTCACTGAAGACTGTGTTTGAATGGGGTGCGTGGGGAAGGGCGTTGCTAATTGCATAGGACAGGCACCTTTCCCAGGGTACAGACACGGGGGCCGGATCAGCAGCGGGTCACACACACAGTGCAGTCAGTAGGCACCGTGGTCGGTATGGGAGGTGGTTTCCAGGTTCTGTGTGGGCGGTGGAGATGTGACTTTTTAGCGGGGGAGGGCGGCTACAGATCTTATACAGCGGTCCTTGTCCTGGACCGCTGAGTCACGCAGCAGAGGAATCTATATCCGTCCTCCTCCGCCACAAGGCCACATAGCCCCCCGCACACAGAATCCCAAAAAGGAGGGATGGCAGGCTCCATTGAAACAAGCAGTCCGGCAATGCGGACCGCTGTAGGAGCAGGAGCCTGTCATTCCTTGAGTTTAGAGGCGGTCTTTACATCAGCGCACACCCTACCCACCACAGTCTGCGTTCCAGTTTCAACCCTTTAAGGAAAAGTCATGAATAAAGAAACCTCTCCTCAGTAACAGTGGGACATGTATTTTATTTTTACACTTTTCTTGGAAGTGGGGGAAACGGGGAGAACGGGGTATTTAACCGAAGAGGAGAGTCAACAGTAACTGGGTAAAGAAACAGGGGCAGGTTCAGCTTCTCTGTAAAGAAACTGAACAGTCACAGGTCATGCTGCTCGCTGCTCGCTGGTATTTGAAGAGTTCCTTATCGCTGTCCCAGGCGCCTGTATAGGGCTTCATGAGCAAGTGCATTAGCGGGCAGGCTGGGTCACCGAGGATCACTATAGGCAAATGCACATCCACAACAGTTATTTCGTGGTACGGGAAGAAACTACCTTCCAGCAGGCGTCTGAGCAGCCCACAGTTCCTGAGAACACACGCATCAGGAACCTTGCCCGGCCATCCGACGTTCATGTTGGTAAAACGTCCCCTATGGTCCCCCAGTGCTTGCAGAACCATTGAAAAGTAGCCCAAGTTCTCAGCTGAATGTGGAAGAGGTGGACGATAAAGTGCGAGGAGGAGAAAACGGCGAGGATCGCAGCGGGCTCCATGCTTGCAGTGCTGTGGCGTCCACGCTGTCACTGACCAGAAAAGTGCACGAACAGATTGCCTGCAGGCGCTTTCAGGGAGGGAGGGAGTGAGGGCGTGATTGACGGTTCAATGACGACAGTTACCCAAAACCACCCTCGACACATTTTTTCCCCCAGCAGGCATTGGGGGCTCTACCCAGCATTCCAATGGGCAGCGGGGACTGCGGGAACTGTGGGATAGCTTCCCACAGTGCACCGCTTCCAAAGTCGACGCTGGCCCCGTGAATGTGGACTCAGAAATTCGAATTAGTGTATTTAGTATGGATACACAAATTCGACTTCATAAGGTCGAATCCACAAATTCGAACTAAGTTGATTCGAAATAGTCTTGTAGTGTAGACAAGGCCTGAGACATAGTCTGCGGATCCCACGTTGAAAACCACTGATCTATATGCATGTATATAAAATGTAACCACTCATCTCTGAAACATATATCATATATACATGCGTGTACAATATTCTAAGGTATCTGAATAACACACAGTATAAAAGATCATATGCCTTCCAGACTCGCCTGTATCAACAACCTTACACATGTACAACCTTACACATGTATGCATAACGTTGCACACACATCAGTAATTCACTATATAATGTTGTGACGCTCTGTACCTCATGTTGCGACACTCTGTACCTCAGGGGAACCCCCAGAACCCCCATGTTCATCCTTATAACATGAATATGTGGTATCCAATGCAAAGTTTGTCATGTCAGGTGTCTTCGGAAGGGTCATGAATGATATGCTGAACATTATTGTTATAATGATGTTATAATAATTGTTGTTACAGTAAAGTTATAGTAGTAGTATAGGTGTAGTGAGGCGGCCTGGCTCCCAGCCGCCCCTGAGAGGGCTGAGCAAGAACAGCCGCCCCCGTGGGCGGAGCCGCCACCGCCTGTCCCCGCCCCCCGGAAGTGAAGGGGTGGGACAGGAAGTATAAAGGCCCGGGCCCAGAGCTCAGTTGCGGCCCGGCCGCCAGAGAGGACAGACGCTCCTGACCGAGCTCCTGTTGGACCGAGCCTTCCCTGAGCCCGGTACCCTGAGGAGGATTGGCCGAGCCTTCCCCGAGCCCGGTATCCCGAGGAGCTGCCTGAACGTCGCCTCGCCCCGTGTCCTGAGGAGCAGCCCGACCTAGCCAGCGCCCAGCATCCTGAGGAGCCCATGGTGTGGGACACGGTAGAGGACGCTAGGGATGAGCAGGTACCAATGGAGGGGGAGATTGGAAGTAGCCCGGGGGTAGCCGACCCCAGTCTGGCTACAACAGACTTTGAGCCCATGTCGGTGTGTTGCGGTCAGGACCCCACCAACACAGCAACAGACTAACTGCCACTGTTAGGGCCCCGGGCTGGGACACAGTGGAGTGGGTGGGCCTGTGTCCCCCCTGCCACCCCACTCACGGGTGGCAGTCTCCCCCCTCACACCAACGCTCAGGCCTAGAAGCCTGGACTTACCTGTGTGTGTTTGCTCAGCCCTGGCCTGAGGGCCTGAGCCCCTGAACCGCTGTGTGTTTGCCCAGCCCCTACCTGAGGGCCTGGGCCTGTGAACTACTGTTTGTTGCCCCGCCCTGACCTAGGGCTTGGACTTTGGAGACTGGACTGCTTACTTAGCCTTGCATAGTGAGGCGGCCTGGCTCCCAGCCGCACCTGAGAGGGCCGAGCCCCACACCGGACCGTCTACAATAGGTTATAATTTCATGTTTATAGTTATGAGGCTGAAAATGTGTCTTCATGGCTTAAAATAAGCCAAGGCAAAAACTCTCTAACAGCAGAGGGGCAGTTCACACCTCATCAAGCATGTATAGGACAAACCCAGCCCAGCCCCACAGGAACAAAGGACACTGGCCTAGGCAGCAACAAAAGGATCTGTTGGACTCTCAAGTGAGTCACCCCCCTTCCTTTGGTCAGTTTGGGACTGTGATAAAATAATGCTCACCTGACTCTGAAGGGGGGGGGCAAAGCCAAGAGGGAAGAAAGAACATGATAAAAGTGAGAGAGACATTTGCCATGCTCTTCCTCTCTCTTCCACCTACATCTATAGACATCACATCAAGCGACTAAAGCGCTGATCAAAGGGGAGAGCCTGGCTGAAGAGCAACCAGCCAGCCTGTGCTGAGAAGCATCTACGTTTGTAAGGGCACTGAAAGTGTTAAGATCAGCCTAGAATGTGTTTTGCTTTTATTTCATTTGACCAAATCTGACTTCTTGTGCTTTGATTTATAATCACTTAAAATCTATCTTTGTAGTTAATAAATCTGCTTGTTTATTCTACCTGAAGCACTGTGTTTGGTTTCAAATGTGTCCGAGACTCACCTTGGGATAACAAGCCTGGTGTGTATCAATTTCTTTGTTAAACTGACGAACTCATATAAGCTTGCAGCGTCCAGCGGGCATAACTGGACACTGCAAGACGGAGGTTCCTAGGGTTGTGTCTGGAACCGGAGATATTGGCTAGTGTCATTCGGTTGCACAATCCAAGGAGCAGCTTACATGCCAGAGGCTGTGTGTGAAGAGCCCAGGAGTGGGGGTTCTCACATCAGAGCAGGGTAAGGCTGGCTCCCAGAGTCAAGGATTGGAGTGACCTAGCAGATCACCAGTCTAAATAACACGTCACAAATGTACATACATAACTATGCACATAGTAATCATCACACATCCTTGCTACATACTGCATAACACCAAATACACATATTGACACGCTTAGCCTACAAAACTCTGCAACACATTCTATACACAGATACAACATATATGCCCATTGATATAACACACACATCACAGCAAAATAGACTCAGATAACAAAAGAAGTTTCAGATGTAAAATCCCTTTCAGGTGATCTAGACGATCCTTCTGCCAGTATGGGATTGTTCTTTACAGAATTGTTTCCGGTACTTTGTCCCATACTGTTTTAAATGACCCAGCTGCTGGGCTCATGTATACATATACACGTAAACACAGAACACCCACATACAGTGTCTCAGCAACATACCATGTTCATATGTAACCCATGCCCATTTCTTGAGCTACACATATGCATAACATTCTGGCATCTGCATGACACAGTGTACACAAGCACATCTGCATTTACTTCCCACATAGTATCAGTTTTTCCCTAGATAAAGGAATATTATGAACTTCCCACCCTCATCCTCCCTATGGAGCTGAAATGTCATCTCTAGCTGCCTGTTTACAAGCTCCTTGACAGCACTGGCATTGCCATCCATATTATTGACATTCTTTTCCATCCTCCCTTCGCGGTCATCCTTGCCTGCTCTGCCTGGGTAGCCCTGCTAATATCGCCATTTACAAGAATAGCTGAGACAGAGGTGCTGACCAAGCATTTCCACAACACCCGTTATTGATTCAACAGGCATGTGAAAAAACAGGGGAAGCTAAGAATTTTTTCTCTGCAGCACATTTACTTGGAAAAGTGTGTGTATGTGTGTGTGTGTGTGGGGGGTGTTTCAGAATTATGGGTACTCCAGAATGCCCTTGTCATGAAAAAAATCAACCCCTCTGCCCCAAGCACACACATCATACCCAGGCTTACCCTGGATTCCAAGCACACCTTCCACCCTCTATTGGCAGCTTGACAGTTTGCCATAAATCAATAAGTTCTCTTTAGAGTTCCACCTTCCAAAAATATTTACTGTACATAATTTAATATAATACTCGCCTGGATAAAGAGCTGACACATTTAATTACCTGGCTCCAGTGCTCTCCTTCTACAGAATATACAGCACACACAGCTAGGAATATGAACAATATGCTGGGGATTTTTGTTCTGTTGGGAAATGGGGTGTAGGAACAATTTTATCCATATAAATCCTCATTTGACACTGTTCTCCTTTTCCTGAGGTAAATTTGTGTGTCACCCCAGGAGGAACTGGGGTGTGCCTACTCACATAGCTAAACTAGGCTCGGTGTCTGCACTGCAAACTCCTGGGCTAAGAGGTCAGAGGGTAGGAGAGATAAGAAGGGAGCCCACAGTTTCAATAGCTCAGCATATAACTGCACTGATTGATTTGGTGGGAGAGTGTTCATCTCAAAGAGATCTTCAGGAGAAAGACACAGACAGAAGATCTCACCGCCACCCACTTCCCTCTTTATTCTGTTCCAGTACCTCTGATCACGGGGAATCCTAGTCACATCAAGACAATCTCTCCACCAACTCCTCTCATTCCCATTAAGGTTTGGGGTTCAGATACCTTTGTCCATGTGTATTTGACACCTGCACTTTTAACTACCCTCCCCCATGCATCTGCACTTTTACCTACCCTTCTCTTTACCTGCTCACCACCATGCACTGCACCAGGTTTTCTAATGGGAAATGCTTGTGAGATCATTCTACAGCTACTATAACTATTACTATCCCAGACTCCCATGGCTTTTCCCCCACCCCATTATGTTTTCATTGAGTTGATTTCGTCATGCACAGTATTGCTATGAAAGAGGACTGGGTGTGATGTCACCATATGAGACATTTTGTGGTGATGGTATCACACCATGTCCAGGGTGGTTAAATCATGTCAAAACTGGGAGGAATCAGATTCTTAAAACTCAAGAAATGGTCAAGAACTGAGAACCTTCTCCTTCAAAATAAGAGATCTGAAATCTTCAGAAGGACTCATTTCCCAGTCTGAAGTCAAAGCCTGTTATATACTTTAACCCTCTCAGGTACCATGCAATTTTCCCACATGTAGTAACAGACCTCTCTCAATATATCTCCAGTACTCAGTCTTTCTTAAGCAGAGGTTGCCAATCATGCCAAATTGTTTGCTAGGGACAAATGTAAAAATAGCCCTGAACCAAAAATCCTGGATCTGAACAATTCTGTAAGTCTGTAGGAGAATCAGAACCTGCAGTTGAATTTTGTAGCTAACCCAATCTCTGTAATGGCTGAATCAAAACTACAGATCTGAGCTTCCTTAAACTTTTGAAATCTCAGGTCCATCTCTGCATGTACATGTGATGGGGTGTCTGCCCCACACTGGGCTCTAAGGGGTTAATAGAGCCCTAGGGAGGCTGTACAGGAAGCAGCCACTCAGAAAGGTTGAAGGGAGGAGCCAATCAGGGCCAAGCAGGCCCATATAAAAAAGGAGCTACAGGGCAGAGGAGGACAGTTCTTTGCTGGGAGCCCAGGGAGGAAGGACTGTCTCTTTGGAGGGCTGAGAGAACTGCCAGCACCCTGGACAGAGCAGTACTGCTAGCAGGGAACCTGGGGAGCGGAAGACAGTTCCTGGCTGGCTGCTGGGGTTTGCGGGCTGAGGCCACAAGGAAGTGGCCAGACAATTAGCTGCAGTAGCCACTAAGGGAAGTGGCTGAACAGTGGGTCCCCTGGAAAGGGGGAGCACAGTGTGTGGCACGGCTGGAGGGCTGCGTCACTGAAGAGGATGCCACGGTCGTTGGAGAGATGTGGGTCCTAGAGCAGAAGTGATGGCAGCAAAGCACTGCCAGAGGAGGGTGCACTGGCAAACTGAGCTAATCCCCAGGACAGCCAGCAGGAGGCACCACAGTGGTGAGCGAACCCCGTTACAGTAGGGTCTAGGATGAGACCAACAAATTAATTTCACTTGTGACCTAAGGCATGATCCAAAGTCCCCTGAAGTCAATGGGAGTTTTTCCATTGACTTCAAAAGCTTTTGGATCATGTCTGAAATCAGGATATGAATCTGATCTGCTGAGATGAAAAGCCAGTGCACTCACCCGTCTGCACCAGGGTACTTCAACTCAAGCCTTTCTAGCAGCAGACAGCTCTGTCCCTCTGTGACATGCTGCATGCCATTCTCCCTGTTTCTCCCACTCCTACTGTCCCCAAGAATAGCTTATCAGAGTCTCCTGCATTGTCTATCTGGCTGCAAACCAGCTAGCAACTTCTGTCTCCATGGCGACTGATTCTTTGTCATCTTTTCCTCAAAGCCTCCTAATTAGACATCCTGTAATTTGCAGCTTTTCTATGAAATATTTGGAAGGATGGCAGGGGAGGGGAACCTGAGTAAAGATTAAAAAGTGGTGGTGAATCAGCATTCCACAAATAGCCATAATAAATAAATGAACGTAAAATAGAATATTTTTAAAATGACATGACCATAGTCGTCCTTTCGGACAAGCAGCTGGTCACTTTGTTGCTTTACCCTTAAATCCAAAATCTGCTTTAACAAAGAATAATTTGGCTTGAAAGTTTCCACCCATTCTCAATGGTACAAGACAGTCCTGAGTTGAATGATTTGTCCCACACCCTGCAAGGCTAGCAGAGGATAGATTTGGATAGTTTAACAGAGTGATTATGTAATCTAGAAATTTCACCTCTAAATCATCAATTCGGATCCAGGTCAGACTGACAGTGACCAAAAAGTTGCTAGCATTTGGTGATCTCTGTGAAACAAGATGGTGATCTCAGGACAGTTTCTAGTGGAACCCAGCACTAAAGCTACCGTCACAGCTGGTGTTATTCAGCAGGCACAAGAGACAGGCCAAACTAAAAAAGGAGGCAGGCAGGCAAAGAAATGTTAGTATAGGGAATAGATGAACACAGAAAGTAGTCTAGAAGGCACTTGTGATCTAAAAACCTATTTTTCTCACCAAGGATCTAAGTTTACAAATGAATCCTTCTGTCACATTCCAAGGTGCAATACCATGGGGTTGTGTCACCACCTGCCCTCCAACCTTGGGTGCTTCACAATGCTGTGCTGCTGTAGCTCCCAATCTGGACTGCTCATAACTAGTCAAACAGCATGCAGGTCACACTCCGAGTGTCTGTGTACAGCTGCAGCCTTCCAGAAACACTCCCGCCACACTCTGACTTCTACTAGCTTTGGTTACTACTTGCAGAGTGACCCCAACACCCAGTCCTGAATTTTCCCCAAAATGCGTGTTCTGTACTGTCCAGCACTCTCCTGGACAGTTCAGATATTAGAGTCCATTGCCCCTGTAAGGGGTCATTATACAACAGTTTGTTCCTTTAATTGGCATTACCCAAACAGTTCAGTTTAAACACAACATTGGATTAGTTTTGATTAAAGTTTATTTAACTACAAAGAGAAAGATTTTAAATGAGTACAGGGAGAGGGTATTAAAGTCAGAAATGGTTACAGGAGAAATAAAGATAAAACGCTTCTTCGTAACTAAAACTTCAACTAGACTTGGTTCAAGGTAAAATCCTCCATATAGTCCCAACAACAAGGCTGACCAAATTCTCAGGTCAGAACCCCGTCTCTCCCGCAAAGTCCAAAGGGGTGAAAAAGAGAGAGAGAACGAAGGAGAGAGAGAATTCCTGGAATGTTTTTGTCCCTCGACTTTTATAGCCCAGTCACTCTTTGAAATGCATTTTTCCGAGGGTTACCCCTAGATCAAGTTCTTCCTGCTGTGAGGACAGAGACATGGAATCTCATGGTGAAAGAAGTTCCATGTTGTTGTTTGCTAAAATGCAGATTGATCTGTTCCTGCCCCCCTTCGTTGCCAAAGAATGGCCACTGACCAGTGATTGCCAATCAGCTTCGATGACACCTGATTAGAGGCATCAGCTTGTCCTTTGTCTTTGAGAAACAGGTTACCCCTCCCTAGATTTGTCTGGAAAACACAGCAATCATAATTTCAGCTTATGTTCATAACTTTACAAATAATGTTGCTACATACGTTTTACTATGATATTATTGACCAGCAAGGTATTTGTTTTCAGATGATACCTCACAAGGCATATTTTGTACAAAGATGATTACAATAGTGTATACGATGTGAATACAGGGGTGCATTCAGTCACACCTCCAAAATTGGTTTTTATGTCATTATTATGCTAGTAATCCCTGGGCTTGAGTCACATTTCCTAATGGAAATTTAGGAGGCAGGACCCTTGTGGCACAAATTAACAGGGTGCCTACTCTGCCAGAGAACCTGAATTTCACCAAGGCATCCAGCATGTATGCTGGTCCAACACATATCGCAGGGAGCCTCCAACAATGTGGCTGCTTTGAAGCCTACACTGTACTTAAAAGGTGCCCACCCCCAGCAAAGCGATACTATGCCCCCCCATGCATAATTTCTACCAGTGCTGAGTTCAGCAGTGATGAATTAAGTCAAGTGTGTTTGAACATGGCTGCCAGTAACCAGCTTCTGATCCCAGTGTAAATAGGGCCTGAGGGAAATAGCACCCTTCCCTGCCTTTTTTATGTATTTATTTATTTATTTTAAGAAGTGCTGCTATTTGATGGGAAATTTAATAAAATATTCTCCTTGGAAGCAATTTTTGTTGTATTTATATATATATATATATATATATATATATATATATATATATATATATATATACATACACATACATACATACATACATACATACACACACACACACACCCCACATATTGTCTGCATTTCTCTCTCGCTTGTTTATTATCGCTAGGGACATTTGCAGAGAAAGATGATGTTTGTTTCTGAAAAGTTCATCTGTCCTTGCTGCTCATTCCCCAGTTGAAGTCCTAATCCTCTCCTTGTGACATCATAATCATTTCCACAGCAGTTAATTGTGTTGTCACAAAGAAAGGCTTTATGATTTCAAAAGGGGAATAATCAGCAGGAGCAGATGAACTCTGAAGAAACAATGATCATGTTTTTCATGGAAATTTCCGCAGCAAGAAATAATGAGAGAATGAGCTATATGGAAAATATAACATACAATATAATCAGATTTACGTCTAAATAGAACATTTCCTATGAGGCATTAGCAGATCATTAAAATGTCCATGTCCAAACCCCATTGTCAGGTAAGTTTGCAGCTCTGTGAGCAATTTGAATTAGAGAACCCCAAAGCAAAATTGAATGTTGGGGGCAGGGGGATCCCTCATCCAGAATATAAATGGGATGTTGGTCAGAGACACCAACAGCCAGAAGAACAAAAGGATTACAAAGCCCGTTTCATTTGGCAGAGGCAGGAGTGTTGTAGCTGTCTTTGGTACTTACACTAGAAGCAAGTCTTTAATTTGAGCTGTAAGTAAAATACCCTCACTTGGCCAATGGGCTTCTGAGACATTTTAGGGATTACCCAGACCAGTAAGGGGTTCTGTCACACCTGCCTCATAAGTCTGGGTGCCTTAATGCTATGCTGTATGGTTCAGAGCTCTGACACCAGTAGCCAGCCCACAAGTATAGAGGTCTCAATGCTGGCTTCCCCCAGCCTCGTTACTCCAGGCACAGTGACCTCAACAACACCTTCCAAATTTTCTCCTCTGGTTTGTCACCTCTGAAGGAATGAAACCTGCCCTCAATTATCAGTTCACATTGTCACACACACTTCCCCCAACAGAGAATTGCTTGGGGTAAAAATAAAGAAAAAAGTTACTTAATAGAAAAATCGTAGATTCTAAGATGCAATAGTAAGGGAAACCAAACACATACAAGTTACACAGGAAACAACATGAAAATGCAACCTCAGGCTTTACACTTCTATATTAGCTAAATTCTCTTTTCTAATATACGTTATCTATTGCCTCTGAACAGTTTCCCAGCATGCCCTGTGTCCCAGAGGGCATTCAGTGTTTCACGGACAGCACCTAGTTTAAATGCTGGGCCTCAGCTTCTGGATAGCCTTCCCTTCAAACCCCTTCCCTTTTAACAGGGATTGCAGTGTTTTTTTCTCTCTCTCTGGCTATGGTAATTCATGGTTATGTACAGCTTATGTATGAATAAGCCACTCTCTAAGCGACATAAGTTACACCGACATACGCGCCGGTGTGGACAGCATTGTCAGTGGGAGAGCTTCTCCCACCGACATAGCTACCGCTGCTTGTGGAGGCTGGAGTAATTAAGTCAATGGTAGAGCTGTCTGCACTAGCAACAGTGCAGCTGCACCGCTGTGAGCTCAGTAGTGTAGCCATAGCCACAGAGTGGGGGAAACTCCCTCCTTCCTTGGTTTTCCAAGACTGGGGGTTTCTTTTCAGTTCCAATGGCTTTCCATTCACTTGAATGGTTCGCAGTTGTCTTTCCCTGGGTTTTACAATGCTAGGTGCTTGGATTAGTTTCATGTAAACATCTAGCCTGGGAGGGGCACCTCCCTGCCTGATTGCTCCCCCATGCTGCTATGAAGTGATGCTGTAGTTCAGTGGCTCTCAAACTTTTGTACTGGTAACTCTTTTCAAATAGCAAGCCTCTGAATGCGACCTCCCCTTATAAATTAAAAACTTTTTTTTATATATTTAACACCATTATAAATGCTGGAGGCAAAGCGGGGTTTGGGGTGGAGGTTGACAGCTTGTGACACCCCCCCATGTAATAATCTCGCAACCCCCTGAGGGGTCCCAACCCCCAGTTTGAGAACTCCTGCTGTAGTTGCATCCTACTTACAATTACAATATCCTATACATATGTACCTGCACACACGCATACCCATAACCTGGATACACATCTCCTAATGACCATCAACTCCAGAACATGACAAGCTTTCAGAAAAGACCATACTTGACATATATTTATATACTATACCATTGTGTACAACCATTTCATTCAATTGCTTTTTGGGGTTCAGACCTTCTATTCTCCTCTTGGGGTGTCTGGACCAGGATTGTCACAGATCATTATCTTTTTGCTCCAGCACTGGCTATTGCAGCACCTCAGGAGGACACTACATCCTGAAATTATGTCATTGCACAAGAAATTCTGGACTCTTAGAGCTAGTAATGATATTCCCAGAAGTAAAACCTTTTTGGAGGAGCTATGTCTGGGAATGAGATCCAAGACTGGCATAATGGCAAATATCAGTAGGACAGGCAGACATGCATACAGGCACCACATTAAAAAAAATCATTGGAAGTGCAGCTATTTAAAATATATAATAAAATCTGCTCCACGGACCACCTAGAGTAGAGAGTCCACTACTTAAGTCAGTGGGCTTGTCTACACTTAAAAAGCTGTAGCAGCGTAGATGCATTGCTGCAGCGCTTCAGTGTAGACACTACCTACGCCAATAAGAAGGATTCTCCCATTGGCATAGGTAATTCACCTCCCTGAGAGATGGTAGCTGGGTCAACTGAAGAATTCTCCCACTGATCTAGTGCTGTCTACACCGGGGGTTAGGTCAGTATAACTGCTTCACTCAGGGGTGTGGTTTTTTCATACTTCTGAGCGACATAGTTGCACCAATCTAATTTCCTACTGTAGACCTGGCTGGTATTGAAACGGATTCAGGCTTGGTCTACACTTACAACAACCTTGCTACATTGCTCAGGGCTGTGAAAAATTGCACACCCTGTGCAATGAAGTTAGGTTGGCCTAGCCCCCACTGTAGACACAGCTCAACTGATGGAAGGATTCTTCCATTGACCTTGCTATCGGCTCTCAGAGAGATGGATTTACTACAGCAATGGAATAACCCGTTCCTTTGCTGTTGTACATGTCTACACTACAGCACTACCTCAGTGAGGCTGCAGTGCTGTGGCTGCAGGGCCGGCTTTAGGCCTATTCTACCAACTCCCCCGAATCGGGCCCCACACCTAAGAGGGCCCCACGCCCAGTGAGAATCCCTTCCTTGGCTAGAGGCGCCTTTTTAATTTTTACTCACCTGGCAGCGCTCTGGGTCTTCGGTGGCACTTCGGTGGCAGGTTCTTCGCTCGCTCTGGGTCTTCGGCGGCACTTCAGCGGTGGGTCCTTCGCTTGCTCTGGGTCTTTGGCGGCGGGTCCTTCAGTGCCACCGAGGGCCTGGAGTGAGTGAAGGATCCGTCGCTGAAGTGCCGCCGAAGACTCGGAGCACTGCCCAGTGAGTACAAGCCCCACATGTTTTTTTTACATGTGTTTTTTTTTTTAAGTCATCCCTGAGGGGGGTCTGTCAAAACTGTTTGAATTGGGCCCTGCACTTCCTAAAGCCGGCCCTGTGTGGCTGTGCTACTATAGTGCTTTAGTGTAGACACAACAGCGACGAGAGGGGTTCTCCCATCACTGTGGGTAATTCACCTCCCTGAGAGGCAGTAGCTAGGTCAATGGAAGGATTATGCTGTCAGCCTAGCGCTGGCTACACCAGCAGGTAGGTCGACACAACTACAACTCTCAGGGGTGTGGATTTTTTCACACCAGTGAGAGACTTAGCTATGCCAATATAAGTTTTCAGTGAATAGACCAGCCCTTGTGCAAACCTCATGTGCAAACACTTATTTCTGTCTGAGAGTAGCTTCTTTCAGTTTAGTTTAAAACTGTTCCCAGTTGACTTAAATGAAAACAAGCCAGTCTCAAACTGAGGGTTCACATAAGAGTTTAGACCCCTTTAATTAAAGTGATTTAATTCACACTTTAGTTTAATCTGGTGCAAACTGCTCGCTGTAAACAAGCACTTCATTAAAAGCTATGGGTCAGATCTGCAGGTGTAACTGGCATATTTATAGTGACTCCAATGAGCTGGGATGATTGACACCAGCTGAGGTTCTGGCCCTGTATCTCTAGACACCTGATTAATGCTGGTTCCCTGCCTGGTCATTTCAGACAGTTCTCACCATATTAGGAATTGTTCCACTGGGATGTGAACATCAGCAATGTCCATTTCCACAGCTTCCCCATGTAATGCACCAGGTATGAACCAAATGGTTTGTGAGGTTCTGGCCTCATCCTCAGCTAATGGCTCCCAGTTAACAGAACCAGCCCAAGGGCAAGGAGATGGGAGAGAGAGTTCATGAATATTTATGAAGCAAAACAAGTGGCAGAGCTAGTTCCTTTTAACAGTCTTCATTATCTCCCTCTCCATTCTCCTGATGAAGCAATTGTATTAAAAACTAGGCATCTTGTTAGTGTTTCTCAGCTGCCACTCACACACAATCAGACTCACAAACATCATTTAAACATATACACGTCTACAAATGGAAACAGGAAGGAACAGACACACATTTCTTTTTAAATCACTCTGCTGCTCAGGGACAGGACCAGACTGACAGACCTCTTTTGTGCCTAATCCCGCAAGCTGCTGAGCACCCTCAGTCCCCATGAGTTGGAGACCAGGGTACTTAGCCTCTCTCAGAACGCGTTCAGCAGTTTGCAGAACTGAGCCCTTTATTCACAGAACAAGTCTAGCCTGGGCAACAGCAGAGCAAGCTTTCCCCATGCTGCCCCACCAACCGGCCAGAACAGTCTGTCTTTACAGGAGAAGGATTATTTCATTCTCCAACCTCCGTCAGTCCTCAGCTTTTCTGCTGAGGCTGCCAAGAAGAGTGGAAATTACTGCTGATTGTGATGTAGAAACCTGCCCTGCTAAGACCTCCAACTCATTTTACATCAACCAATCAGCAGCAATGAGGCATTAACAAATTTCAGCCTGGGCTAGTGTTAAGATCATGACCACATCCATCCAGTTCCCTAAAGGACTAGGCACACACCAAGAAACAAACCTATGGTGAGATTTTTCATCCCTGCTATGGTTTCTGTTTGCCGCTGGTTGAGGGAGAATTCCCTCTGCATCGGACAGCCATTGGCATACTGGGGGCAGGAGGGAATGTGCCAGGAGTAAGAGAGGACAGGCTGGAAGTGCCATGGGGATTCTGGTTAGCACTGCCGCAGCTCAGGACAGGCTGCTGTAATTTAAGGCACTTCCCTGGAATGACTTGGAATTTGGAGCTATCCTTGATTTCCTCCTCTGGACTGCGAGTGCTGTGCTGCATCTCTACGAGACACAG
Source organism: Mauremys mutica (assembly GCF_020497125.1). Lineage (NCBI taxonomy): Eukaryota > Metazoa > Chordata > Testudines > Geoemydidae > Mauremys > Mauremys mutica. The sequence goes on along the minus strand of NC_059072.1, from coordinate 105,114,524 downwards.
CGTATAATGTCGCTGATAGAGTTAATACACAGAGACATCAGGAAACAACACATCTGTTGAGATACACAAAGAAATGCACATACCCACACTCAGTAACATAAAACCAGCTCCAAGCACACCAGAAGAAACATGCAACTCACTCTTAGGTATGGACAAACTTACAGACACGCACCCTTACATACAAAGAATCTTACATATTTTCCTTACATAACATACACCCTCTTACATACATAACATACACCTTCCTTACATAAGGTGCACGCAACGTGCACACAGCTTCATTAGGATATTCATTTGCAACAAAGGCCTCGTGGTTTGTCGGAGATCATTACCCCACAAAAACTGATGCAATGACTCAGCTGAAGAGAAATGCAAGTGCAATCAGCAAGGTTTTTTTCCCAAGGGAGAATGTTCATCACACATAATTAAAACAACCTAAAAGATGCAAAGAAAGAGTCACAGAAAATTCTCCCAGCTTGAAGTTCAGCACTATGACCCTGAGATTGGCATTCCTGTGTTCCCACCAGCATTCTCCCCACTTTGCCACCCAACCAGTCAATTCACTGTCTTACCTTTGAGCACCTGTGAAAGGGAGAAAGGAAGCTGATTTGAATGTAGCTAACCCTGCTTGGGCTGGTATTGAGGTCTGAATCCAGGACCATCAGCACTCCCTAGCACAAGCCTCTACCACTTGAGCAAGAAAGGAATAAATCCATTTGCTGGGAGCCGTAGCAAACTCTTAAACCTCTATGGATGAGCCATGACAGGGGGATGCAGGACACCCACTGAACAATGGTTTATATACAATTGGCCATTTGTTCGCGGAGACCAGGAAATCCCCCTACATTCTTGCCATAATAGTGGCCAGTCCCATCAACATTATCCCATGAGAAAAGGAAAGGAAAGAAAAGAAAAATATTCTCACATGTGGTCCCTTTTGGTGTTTCACTACCTTAGTATCAGGCCTCATTACCATGCTGAAATCCTAGTGGGAATGGGATCCAGTTCTACAGGCATATTTATATTCATTTCCCCGAAGAGCGCTGTCTAGGATACACAAAGTCAGTGATGCAGAATGTTCGAAGAGGCATCTTGTGTCACTGAAAAGTTGCTGACTTTTCTATCGCTTAGCAGCATATAGCACAATGCACAAACCTCCCTAAACCACAACACTGCAGACACATTGCTCAGACCAAGGAGGAACATCATATTCGGAAGCTGTTGTCTCCAAAGGCTAAAATTAGAACTGTTCAAAAATGGGGAGGAGGGGTCATGGAAGATTTTGACCAAAAAATTGTTTTCATCAAAGTTTTTAGTAAAAATAAAAAGGTTTTCATTGAAAAAACTGAAAATCCCAGAACTAAACGTTTTTGGTTTTGGCTAAAACATTTCAATTTTCACTTTAGGCCAAAAAAACAAATTTTTTTCAGGAAAGCAGGCGCTTTATAAAAAAAAATGGTTTAGTCAAAAAAAGACGGTTACTCACCTGTAGTAACTGTTGTTCTTCGAGATGTGTTGCTCCTATCCATTCCAGTTAGGTGTGCGCGCCGCGCGTGCACGGCTCTTCGGAAGACTTTTACCCTAGCAACACTCGGTGGGTCAGCTGGGCGCCCCCTGGAGTGGCGCCGCTATAGCGCAGTATATATACCCCTGCCGACCCATCCGCTCCTCAGTTCCTTCTTGCCGGCTACTCCGACAGTGGGGAAGGAGGGCGGGTCTGGAATGGATAGGAGCAACACATCTCGAAGAACAACAGTTACTACAGGTGAGTAACCGTCTTTTCTTCTTCGAGTGATTGCTCCTATGCATTCCAGTTAGGTGATTCCCAAGCCTTATGTAGGCGGTGGGGTCGGAGTTAGATGCTGCAGAATGCAAACTTCTGTGCCAAAGGCTGCATCATCTCTGGACACTTGGGCCAATGAGGCAAAGGTGTGTACTAGCTGCACGACACCTCCCCTGAAAGGGTATGTGGGCCAAGAAGGCAGCAGGGAAGCCTGAGCCCTGGTGGAATGTGCAGTAAGGTGGCTCCATGGAACATGGGCTAAGCACAGGAGGCGCAGATGCACCAGTCATCAAAGATGAAATCCTCTAGGAGGAGACAGGTATGCCCCTCGTCCGGTATGCCAGTACGATGAAGATTCGGGGGCGTTACGCAAGGGCTTTGTCCGCTCGATATAGATTGCGGACACCCTACGGACGTCTAGGGAGGGCAATTGTTGCTCTCCTTGCGATGAGTGTGGCTTCGGAAAGAAGACCGGAAGGAAACTATCCTGGATGATATGAGAGGCTGACACCACCTTTAGGGAGGAAGGCCGGACATGGTCACAACTGCACTTGTCCTTGAGAGACACAGTATACCGTGGGTCCATCGCGAGCGCCTGAAGCTCGGAGACTCGTCTGGAAAGGCTACAAAGAAGACTGCCTTCCAGGACAGGTATGCCAGCGAGCATGTCGTCAGTGTCCCGAATGGGCAATCATAAAACTGGCAAGAACCAGGTTGAAGACCCAGGTTGTGGCGGGGGCCAACCGGGGGGGTATAACGCTCCGAGTCCTTGATGAATCTAGAAACCACAAGGCGTAAGAATACGGAGCGGCCACTCCCCGCTGGGTGGAAGGGAGAGATGGCTGCCAAGAGTGCCCTTAATGAGGGCCGCGCCATGTGCTGCTGTTTGAGACCAGAGGTAGTCCAAGACGGACTGGATCGGGACCTCAGCGGGAGAAACATTGTGCGTTTCGTAGCAGCAGGAGAACGCTTCCACTCTGCCAGATACGTTAACCGAGTGGAGGATCTCCTATCACCCAGGAGAAACCTGCAGAGCCGAGGCAGAACAATGTAATTCGGATCGGGTTAGCCACACAGCAGCCCTGCTGTGAGGTGCAGGGATTACCAGTCTGGGTGGTGAAGCTTGCTGCGATCCCGCAAAATGGGGTCTGGGCCAAGAGGTAGGGAAATAGGGTTGGCTACCGACAGGGGTAGCGACCTGGTGTACCAGTGCTGCCTGGGATACGCTGGAGCGATCATGATCAGGTGCGCTCTGCCCCTGCGGAGCTTTAGCAGGGCCCTGCAAGCCAGCGGGAACGGTGGAAATTGGACAGCTGATGGCTCAACCATGGCATCAAAAACCTCTCCAAGACTGAGCCCGGGGAGAGGTCTTGGAATGAGGAGGACTTCTCTCTGTTTTCGCTCTCGCGGGAGCGAAGAGGGCTATGCGGGGAAAGACCCACTTCCAAAAAACGGAATGGATACCGTCCGGAGGGAACGACCACTTGTGAGACCGGAAGGATCTGCTGAGGCTATCCGTCAGCTGAAAAGCCTGGTATACAAGGCAGACTGCTCCCAGCTCTCGGACACTGATGCGTAAGGCCAGCTCTTGGGCCGACCAAAGGCCGTGAGTGCGAAGCTGACCCAGGTGAGCACGCATCCGAGAGATGGGGTGTCCGTCATGAGGGACCCCGAGGGGGGAATGGAACAGCATCCCTGGATATACCAGGGAGGGCACTGACTCTCGGTCGAGGGAGCCTAGGATGCTCAGGGGGAACGAGACGACCAGGGTGGTATCTCTGCCCGGGTGGCACACCCAGGTGAGCCACGATTGGAGTGGACAGAGGCGAAGCCTGGTATGTTTGGAAACAAACGCGCAGACAGCCATGTGACTCAGGAAACCTAGGCCTGGGCGAGCCAAAGTTGCCGGGAAGGTCCGTAGACCTTGTACAATTGTTACCACCGCATGAAACCAAGGCTGAGGTAAGCAGGCTCTGGTGAGATTGGAGTCCAGGGTGGCTCCAATGAATTCTATTCCCTGTGTGGGAACCAGAGTGGATTTTACCATTGATGATCAGGCCTAGACACTGGAATAGGTCCGTGTCGATGCCCACAGGACTGGTACTTGGGCTGGGAGGTCCCTCGAACGAGCCAATGTGGAAGAGAAATGGGGACATGAAAATATGCGCCCGTCACATCGAGGGCGGCATACAGTCTCTGGGATCCAAGGGTGGGATGACGGTCCCCCTGGGAACCATGCGGAACCTATCCGCAGCATGAACTTGTTGAGGACCCGCAGGTCTAGGATATGTCTGAGACCTCCCTTCGCCTAGGGGATTAGGTTTCGTCCCTAGGCACCTCCTGTATAGCTCCGATGAAGAGGAGCGTCCGCACCTGTTGCAAGAGGAATCGCTCATGAGAGGGGTCCCTAAGAGGGACGAGGATGGTTAGAAGGACCTTAACCTTGAGGGCCTGATTGACGCCCACGACCGGATAAGTGACGCCTGCTGGCAAAGTCTTATCTTTGTCTAGGCGCAGGGTAAGAGCGGTGAGGCTGGGGACGGAAAGGTCGGCGCTAAGCACCGGCGTGTGCATGCTAATAGAGAGCGGAAAGTGACCCTGCTGCCCTTCCGGCTTTGCAGCCTAGGGCCAGGTTTCTCAGAGAACAGGCCTTTGCCGGAGCAGGGCAAGTCCTGTATAGTGGACAGCAGCTGCGAGGGAAGGCTCGATAACTGGAGCCAGGAAATGCGCCTCGTGGCCACACCCGAGGCCAGGGTCGTGGCAGCGAAGTCAGCTGCATCCAACTAGGCCTGGAGGGAAGCTCTATCCAGCTTCTTCCCTCGATCCAGGAGGGCATCGAACTCTTGACGTGAGTTCTGAAGAACCGACTCTGTAAAGTTGCCCACCGCCACCCGTAGTAGCGGCTAAGCAGGGCTTGCTAGTTTGCTACACAAAATGGCAGGGCCCCCGCCGAGTACATCGTACGGCCCCGTAAGACCAGTCGCCTAGCCCGCTAGGATTTAGGAGCTGGTGCCTGCTGGCCATGGCGTTCCATCCCATTGAGGGACTGGACGACAAGGGAGTGGGGGGGGGTTAGATGTACCTAGGTACTCGTACCCCCTGGATGATGCTTTGCACTTGCATTCCGATCAGAGGAGGGCCCGAGGAGTATGTTCCTGCCCCCCCTCAGCTGGGGAGGAGGAAGAAGAAAGGCCAGGGACAAGCGGGTCCTGTGTGGGCTCGCACTCCTGGACGACCTCCTGATCCGGTGGGATCTGGGAGCCCGGTGGCTGAACCGGGGCTTGCTCCGTACTGGTCGCAGGGGGAACGGCTAATTGCCGCCTCTGGCACCCAGAGCTCCGACGGAACGGAGCGAGATGGGAGCACCGGTATGCCTCTGGCGTGGCAGTACGCCCATGGTGACTAGAAGGACCTCTGATAGGTCTCCTGGAAGCCTCTGGGGGGCACATCGGAAAAGAGAGTACTGCGCATATGAAGTGTCCGCACGTGGCAACACTGATGCGTGACTGGGTGGCCCTGAAGGAGCTGAAGAGCCTTTGGTAGAGTCTCCTTCTCTAACTGACGTCGCTCGACTCGGCACCGGGGATCGGTACCGGGAGACATACCGGTACCGAGAACGAGACCTGCCACCGGAGCTGTGCTGGGCGGTAGACCGAGAGCGCGAGGCTCGACGTTCAGGAGTGGGTACGGGAGTCTCGGTGCCTGGGGTGGTGCCGGGGGCGGGATCGGTGCCGAATGTACCGGGCCAGCGAACGTGACGCTGGCCGGTGCCGCGAGTACTAAAGGTACCGCAATGGAGAACGGTGCCGAGACCACGAGCGGCGTCGGGACCTCGATCGGTGACGGGACCGAGAACGTCTGCGGGACCGCGATCGGGGACGGTGCCGCTCTGCGGTGCCGACGCAGGGTGGCGTGAGCAAGACAGGCTCGCCAAAAGACCATAAAACCCGCACCGGCGATGCCGGGGGTTAAGCAGCGCAGGCTCTGCCCTTGCCATCAACTCCCTCGCTGTGGAAATGTTCCCAGCGTGGAGGGAATAGTGAGCTCGACCACAGCTCGCGCCGGGGAGCATTCAGGTGTTGGACTCGACGGCTCTTGCGAGGCCGTAGTCCACGGTGCTGATACTGTCGGTGCCGAAGCAGTCACCGGTGCCGGGCAGCCCGACGTAGTAGAGCGCTCGGGCTGCGGAGCGGGCCACTCAGACGCCGCTGAAAAGCGAGCTCGACCACGGTTCGTACCGGGGAGCTTTCCAGCACCGGACTCAACAGCTCTTGCCTGGCCGGAGTTAACGGTGTGGATACTGTCGGTGCCGCGGCAGACATCGGTGCCGGGCGATCCGACTGAGCATAGCGCTCGGCTGCGGAGCAGGCGGCTCGGACGCAGCTTCATAACGAGCTCGACCACGGTCCGTACCGGGGACCTCTCCAGCACCGGACTCGACGGCTCTTGCCTGGCCGGAGTTAACGGCACGGATATTGTCGGTGCCGCGGCAGACATCGGTGCCGGCGAACCGATTGAGCGTAGCGCTCGGCTGCGGAGCAGGCGGCGCGGACGCAGCGTCTTAGCGAGCTCGACCACGGTCCGTACCGGGGAGCTTTCCAGCACCGGACTCGACGGCTCTTGCCTGGCCGGAGTTAATGGTGCGGGCATTGTCGGTGCCGCAGCCGACCTCGGTGCCGGGCGATCCGACTGTGCATAGCGCTCGGCTGCGGAGCAGACAGCTCAGACGCAGCGTCATAGCGAGCTCGACCACGGTCCGTACCGGGGAGCTTTCCGGCACCGGACTCGACGGCTCTTGCCTGGCCGGAGTTAATGGTGCGGATATTGTCGGTGCCGCGGCAGACATCGGTGCCGGGTGATCCGACTGAGCATAGCGCTCGGCTGCGGAGCAGGCGGCTCGGACGCAGCGTCATAGCGAGCTCGACCACGGTCCGTACCGGGGAGCTTTCCGGCACCGGACTCGACAGCTCTTGCCTGGCCGGAGTTAATGGTGCGGATAATGTCGGTGCCGCGGCAGACCTCGGTATCGGGCGATCCGACTGAGCATAGCGCTCGGCTGCGGAGCAGGCGGCTCGGACGCAGCAAGTATATTGTGCCTCTTCATCCTCCAGGAGAGGGAACCATGCCGAGTGGACGTTGGAGTCAGCGAGGGCCAGTGCCGGGAGGCCTTGGCGGCACCGGGGAACCGGTGCCGAGGGAGCGCTCCTTGAAGACTAAGCAGCGCTCGGCGCCGAGAGCGGAGGAGCAAGAGCTGCCTCCCTCAGGAGCTGTTTGAGACGAAAGTCCCGCTCCCCTTTGTTCTAGGATCAAAGGCCCCGCGAGTGCGGCACTTATCTGTCAGTTGAGAATCCTCGAGGCACTTAGGAGAGGATTTCCTGTCGGCAATGGCTTGTGGCCGGCCGAGCATTGTAAAACCCTGTGGACCGGGCATCGGACCCGGCATCGGGTGAGGGGAAGGGGATAAACCCCGAACCCCTGAAAATAAATCCTATACTACAAACAAATAAAGTCAACTACAACTATAAACTATACACTAAACGAGAGAAACTACGAGTAGCTAGGGAGGTGGAGGTCAGCTAAGCTGCGCTCCACTGTTCTAACGGCCGTCACGGGCGGAAAGAAGGAACTGAGGAGCGGATGGGTCGGCAGGGGTATATATCCTGCGCTATAGCGGCGCCACTCCAGGGGGCGCCCAGCCGACCCACCGAGTGTTGCTAGGGTAAAAGTCTTCCAAAGAGCCGTGCACGCGCGGCGCGCACACCTAACTGGAATGCATAGGAGCAATCACTCGAAGAAGAACCTAACTTTCCACAGAAAAAAAGTTTTGACAATTTTTTTGACCACACCTCACCACGGTTTTGTATTACAGATGAGCATGCTTGCCTTCTCTTCCATTATAGGTAAATTAGGAATATTTACCAGCACATTGCCAGTGCAGTTCCACAAGCAGATCATAGTTTCAGTGTGCCTGATCTACATACCTGATCTATTTGTATCTGTCATTTGTAAACCTTTGAATCGGTATTCCTTTTGTATTAGTAACTCCTTTCTCCAGACCATCCACCTACTTCTGATCCTCAGGTCTCTTCCTATCTCTCTGTATCAGACAAATTCTATAGATTTGCAGCAATGACTAGATAGACTCTGCTACGTTAAGAATGAAGGTAGTTCAGGAAGTCCATCTCATTCCATCCCCTCATTTAAATTAACATTTGAAGTGCCCCACAACATTACAGGATCATAGATGGTAGAGCCAGAAAAGACCTTCCAGGTCATCTACTTTGACTCTTGCAGACATTTCCTTAAAACATTCCCTTTAATATCTAATATTTTCTAGGTCTATAATTTGTTTTAAAAGCAATGGGATTTATTGCCCATCACACTAATTTTATATTCATGTAACTCCAATGACTGCCATGGAGCTACTCTTGATTTACTCTAGTGTAAGGGAGCGGAGAATCAGGCCCATCATACATAATGCAGTTTTACAAAGCACTTTATTAGGTTCTTCTGTCATTGCCTGTGGGAGTTCATTCTACATACAGGAGGTGGAACGAAACTTTTTGACTATTAAGTCCATTACCTTTGCAAGGGTAAGATTCAATCCTGCAACCAAGATCAGATATTAAACTTGATTTAGTCAAAGCAGGAGGGGAGAGCACCAAGCTGTGGTAAAACAGAGACGAGGGGAGATTTAGTCTTAAACTGTGCATCTCATTTATGCCACATTCAGTATTACATACCTCCAAAATATACATACCACATGTTAAAGAGTTCTGGAATATTTGCACGTGGTCTAAATGGGAATCCATTCATATTGTTTTGTTTTTACTGTCTAGAAGTGTTTAACATCCAATAAAGGTGAAAGTTCTGAGCTCTCAATCTGGATAACTAATTCTGATCTGTTCTGAAAGCCAGGGGCGGATCTAGGCATTTTGCTGCCCCAAGCACGGCAGGCAGGCTGCCTTTGGCGGCTTGCCTGCGGAGGGTCCGCCGGTCCCGCGGCTTCGGCGGACCTCCCACAGGCGTGCCTGCGGGAGGTCCGCCGAAGCCGCAGGATCGGCGGACCCTCTGCAGGCATGCCTGCAGGAGGTCTGCCGAAGCTGCGGGACCAGCAGACCCTCGCAGCACCGGCAGAGCGCCCCCCGCGGCTTGCTGCCCCAAGCACGCGCTTGGCGTGCTGGGGCCTGGAGCCGCCCCTGCTGAGAGCTGCTTGGCTGTTAGATGTAGTGGCTTCTAAAGACTGGTGCAACTGATCTCTAAACTGCTCAGAACCTTTTTACTTTGTTCTTAATAAAAGTGAAACATTTTGTTAAGTGAATTCAAGTGAATGCTTTGTGATTTGTCAGTACACAAAACATATATAAAGTCTCATTTGAGGTTCTGGTGACACAAGTTTGTTTTTGTGGTTAGTAATGTCACCAGAATTCTTCATTCCTGTCAGGGTTCACATTATTCAGTAAATTAATGGGGTACTGATAAGTCATATTTAGTCCAAAAATTAGGTTCTATAAAATTTTACAAAACCCAAGACAAACAGAAACATTTCCATGAAATTTTATTTTAATTAAAAAACACACACACAACAATGGAACATTTTAAATCTAAACTAAAAATCTGCTGCAGCAATTGGATCTCAGTTATATCTAGGGCTTCTGATTTTTGGTTTTAACTGATAAACACTGATTAAAACATCCTGATATATAAACAAACAAAGAGAGAAATCAGTGTTTATCCAACAAACACTGGAAAACACCAGAAATGGTTACTTGTATCTAAGGGCTTGTTGACACAGAGCAATAATGCTGCCTACAGGGAGGATTTCTACAGCACACTAATGTGTTGCATGGTAATTGGTCCATGTAGATCCTACTGGTGCACACTAAAGGTTCCCTAGTGCGCTTTAACATAGCGCTGTTTGAAACAGTACTATATTAAAGCACACCAGGGAACATTACAAAGAGATTACTCAGTACAGTATATACAAACAGAGAGCCCTGAAAGCACATGAATTTTGCACATCTATATAAAACTCCAAAACTGCTAAAAACAACTCCCTAAAATTAAATTAACTCAAAAAGCAGAAGCCCAAGTTATTGTGTAAATACCAGAGTGAAATTGACTAGAAAACGACTAGTTAGACAAAAGTGAAACCAACTAACTATTTGTATTAAGTTAGCTGAGAAAAATGCACAAAGGAGTCAATTAGCATGAAAAGTGAACTCGATTTTTTAAATATTCATTTTTAATAATCTTAGAATCATATAATTGTAGGACTGGAAGGGACCTCAAGAGGTCATCTAGTCCAAGCCCCTGCACTCATGACAGGACTAAGTATTATCTGTCCCTGACAGGTGTTTGTCTAACCTGCTCTTAAAAATTTCCAATGACAGAGATTCCACAACCTCCCTAGGCAATTTGTTCCAGTGCTTAACTACCCTGTCAGTTAGGAAGTTTTTCCTAATGTCCAACCTAAACTGCTCTTGCTGCAATTTAAGCCCATTGCTTTTTTGTCCTATCCTCAGAGGTTAAAGAGAACAATTTTTCTCCCTCCTCCTTGTAACCACCTTTTATGTACTTGAAAACTGTTTTCCTGTCCCCTCTCAGTTTTCTCTTCTCCAGACTAAATAAACCCATTTTTTCCCAATCTTCCCTCATAGGTCATGTTTTCTAGATCTTCAATCATTTTTTCTGCTCTTCTCTGGACTTTCTCCAATTAGTTCACATCTTTCCTGAAATGTGGTGCCCAGAACAGGACACAGTCATTCAGCTGAGACCTAATCAGCATGAACTAGAGCAGAAGAATTACTTTTTGTGTCTTGATTACAACACTCCTGCTAATACATCTCAGAATGGTGTTTGCTTTTATTGATTGATTGATTGCAACAGTGTTACACTGTTGACTCATATTTAGTTTGTGATTCACTATGACCCCAGATCCCTTTCCGCAGTACTCCTTCTGAGGCAGTCATTTCCCATTTTGTATGTGTGCAACTGATTGCTCCTTCCTAAGTGGAGTACTTTGCATATGTCTTTATTGAATTTCGTCCTATTTACTTCAGACCATTTCTCCAGTTTGTTCATATCATTTTGAATTTGAATCCTATCCTCCAAAGCACCCGCAACCCCTCCCAGCTTGGTATAGTCCGCAAACTATATAGGTGTACTCTCTGTGCCATTATCTAAATCATTGATGAAGATATTGAACAGAACTGGACCCAGAACTGATCCCTGCAGGACCCCACTTAATATGCCCTTCCAGCATGACTGTGAACCACTGATATCTACTCTCTGGGAACGGTTTTCCAACTAGTTATGCACCCACCTTATAGTAACTCCATCTAAGTTATATTTTCCTAATTTGTATATGAGAAGGTCATGTGAGACAGTATCAAAAGCCTCACTAAAGTCAAAACATACCACATCTACCGCTTTCCCCCATCCACAAGACTTGTTACCCTGTCAAAGAAAACTAAGAGGTTGGTTTGACACAATTTGTTCTTGACAAATCCTGCTGACTGTTACTTATCACCTTATTATCTTCTAGGTGTTTGCAAACTGATTGCTTACTTATTTGCTCCATTATCTTTCCGGGTACTAAAGTTAAGCTGAGTGGTTTGTAATTCCCTGGGTTGTTCTTATTTCCCTTTTTATAGATGGGCAAATATAGTGCCATTTTCCAGTTTTCTGGAATCTCTCCTGTCTTCCATGACTTTTCGATGATAATCGCTAATGGCTCAGATATCTCCTCAGTCATCAGTCATCTCCTTGAGTATTCTAGGATGTATTTCATCAGGCCCTAGACACCTAAAGACATCTAACTTGTCTAAATAATTTTTAACTTGTTCTTTTCCTATTTTAGCCTCTGATCCTAGCTCATTTTCATTGGCATTCACTATGTTAAACATCCAATCACTACTAACCTTTCTGGTGAAAACTGAAACAAAAAAGTCATTTAGTATTTCTGCCATTTCCATATTTTCTGATATTGTTTTTCCCCCGCATTGAGTAATGGGCTTACCCTGTCTTTGGCCTTCCTCTTGCTTCTAATGTATTTGTAGAATGTTTTTTTGGTTACCCTTTATGTCTCTAGCTAGTTTAAACTCAATTTTGTGCCTTGGCCTTTCTAATTTTGTCCCAACATACTTGTGTTATTTGTTTATATTCATCCTTTGTAATTTGACCTAGTTTCCACTTTTTGTAGGAATCTTTTTGGAGTTTCAGATAATTGAAGCCAGGGTGGTCTCTTGCCATAATTCCTGTCTTTCCTAGGCAGTGGGATAGTTTGCTCTTGTGCTCTTAATAATGTCTCTGAAAAACTGCCAACTCTCTTGAACTGTTTTTCCTCTTAGACTTGCTTCCCATGGATTTTAGCTATGAACTCCCTCAGTTTGCTAAAGTCTGCCTTCTTGAAATCCACTACCTTTATTGTGCTGTTTTCCCTCCTATCATTCCTTAGATTCATGAATTCCACCATTTCATGATCTCTTTCGCCTTCCACTTTCAAATTATCAACCATTTCCTCCCTATTTGTCAAAATCTAGAAGAACCTCTACCCTAGTAGCTTTCTCCACCTTCTGAAATAAAAAAAAATGTCTCCAATACATTCCAAGAACTTGTTGGCTAATCTGTGCCATGCTTTGTTATTTTCCTAACAGATGTCTAGGTAGCTGAAGTCACCCATCAAGTCCTGTGCTTTGGATGATTTTGTTAGTTGTTTAAAATAAGCCTCATCTACCTCTTCTTCCTGGTTAGGTGGTCTATCATGACATCACTTTTTTCCTTTACCCCTTTTATCCTTACCCAGAGACTTTCAACAAGTCTGTCTACTATTTTCACCTTAACCTCAGACCAAGTGTATATGTTTTTAATATATAAGGCAACACCTCCTCCCTTTTTTTCCATGTCTGTCCTTCCTGAGCAAGCTGTATCCTTCTATACCAATATTCTAGTCATGCGTATTATCTGACCAAGTCTCTCTGATGCCAGCTATGTCACAGATTTGTTCATTAACTAGCATTTCAAGTTCTTCCTGATTATTCCCCATACTTCTTGTATTAGTATACAGACATCTAAGATACTGATTAATTATTGGTAACAGAGATAAAAATGTTTGTTTTGTTTTAAACATAAAACCAAATTCTCTGCTGACATAACTCTGTGGAAATACACAAACAGAGAACATGGTCCATGATTTTTCTCTTGGCTATGTCCCTTAACTTCTCTATGTTTAGAGGAATTCTGCCTACATTTCTTCAGTCCCTAGCCTCTCAGAGTGAAATTGTATGTCCTGACTTTTGCTTTTGACAGGAATTCAATAAGAGAAGCAGGATCTCTTTAGCTCCTTCATGGAAGTGGCACAAGATTGTACAGATTCTTTTTATTTGAATCGCTAGGTGTTAGACTGCATTTTCTGCCACTTATTCATGAGTTTTCTTCCTTCCTGTTTTTTTCTTATTGAAAGTCACCTGAAAACCATGGTGATCTGTGTGGGTGGAGGTCTGGAAAGGGTATTAGAGTGTCTATTGCAACAGTCAGGGAGCAGTTGTGATGCTTCATTAAATCTTCTATTTTGCAACCTCTTGGTTAGGCAGACTTTTCTATAAGTAAATTCTGGAATTTGGTGGAGTCCAAGAATTTCCAGGGATGAACTGTGGTAGTCATTTCTTCCTGTCTTGCAAGAGGAATAGTTCTTACTTTCACCCAGAGGAGGATGTGGTCTGACCACATTAAGGGGCCGATTTTTGCAGGAACCAGTCCAGGGTATGGCTCAGTGTATGTGTGAATCAAAAAAATCACCTATGAGAAACCCAAGATGGAAAGTCTATTTTGGAGGTTTTGGACTACTGGATCAACAGCATTACCAATGTGAAGGCTGACATTTCCCTTCACCATTTCAGAGTGTTTCAACCAGCTCATCTAGGAAGCCTTTGGTTTCTGGCTATAGAGCAGTGGTTCTCAACCCACAGCCCACTGGCCGCTTACGGCCCAATCAGCACACCACTGCAGCCCATGTGACATTCTCAGGGCCATACAGTAGTAATAATAATTACTGGAGATATCCTATCTCCTAGAACTGGAAGGGACCTTGAAAGATCATCGAGTCCAGCCCCCTGCCTTCACTAGCAGGACCAAGTACTGATTTTCCCCCAGATCCCTAAGTAGATCCCTCAAGGATTGAACTCACAACCCTGGGTTTAGCAGGCCAATGCTCAAATCACTGAGCTCTCCCTCCCAGACAGTAGCATATATATTGTGTAGATGTGGCTCACATAACACACAGAGAGCTGCATATATGGCCCACAATGGTAAATAGGTTGAGAACCACTGCTATAGAGGCAGCAATATCATGCTCTGAAGAACTTTCCCATTCATAAATCACTTAATAAACCCAGATTGCCACCACTCAGCTCCAGAACCCCACACCTCTCCTTGCAAGGATTGATCATCTTATTTCACTGTGAAGATCTCCTGCATCTGGGAGCAGCAGAAAAGCAGCAATCCTTCCTGGATGCAAAATCAAACAACAGATAGGACCACATTAGCCCACATCTATCTGAAGCTGTTGGGATTTGTAATGAGAAAAGACAGGCTGATGTGCCAGCATCATGCAGATGACACCCAGCTCCACATTCCCTTTACATAAAACAAACAGCATCATCCCCCAGCTTTCCAGGCAAGACTGAGACGATGCTTGTAGGAATAGGAAAGCAGTTAGAGAAGGCAAGTTTTTTTAAAGTTGTTCCCATTATTCAAGGCATCTGCCTTCAGACTGTCAAGATGGTCCACAACCTTGGGATCTGCTTGGAGTCCTCAGATCCTACTGGATGCCCAGATAGCCATGGCAGAAAAAAAGCCACAACACTTCCATCTGCCACTGGCTATAAGATTGCACCCCATCCTATCAGACATAGACCTGGATATAGTGATTCAGGCATTCATGACCCTCAGTCTTGATTACTGAACCTCACCATATCTAGGAGTGAAGCTACACACCCTGAAAAAGCTCTACCTGGTGCAAAATGCAGCAACTCGTCTGCTTATCTACACAGGTCACCATGTGCAATCTCTGCATTAGCTCCTCTTTTAAATAAGAGTCCAATTCAATTTTTCTGTCCTGATATTCATGGGATAGCGAGTAGATGTGGAGGGATCACCTCTCCATCAGTGACTATGACCTCCCATGACAGCTATATTCCATTCAAACAATAAAATGGTTGACCAACAGCAGGAGGCTCTTGGGAGGAAGAACTTCACAGACTGTGAAACTCACATCTGTAAGAATTAAGAATGACCCCAGGCCACACCTCATTCAGAATTCAATGCAAAATACATCTGGCGTGGCTCTTCCTCTATAAGACATTCATAAATACACACACATGCCAGCTGCCACTAGGGTGACCAGATGTCCTGATTTTATAAGGACAGTCCTGATTTTGGAGTCTATATATATATATATAGGCTCCTATTACCTATAGGGTCTGGTCACCCTAGCTGCCATACACTCACCTATACCCAAACAAACTAATCTAGCTCTTTCTTTTACAGTCTGAGGAGGGTGAAAGAAAAAAAAGATTGTTAATGTTGCTTCTATTTTTAATTACTTGGATGGGACGCAGATACTGTGTTGATGGAGGTCATGTGAACACCTACTAGACAGATAGTTTAGAAAGATTAGATATGGGGTTCTCAAACTGGGGGTCAGGATCCGCTTCCTGCCCTGAGGGGTTTAAAAAGCAGCCCTGGAGAGGGCTGCAGCTCTAAAAGCTGGGCTGATTGGGGAGGTAGCCGCAGCTGGGCCATGCCCCAATCAGGCTACAGCTAGCCTGTATAAAAAGGCTGTGAGCCTGGAGCCCAAACAGTCTCCCTCTGCCTGTAGAGGGAGAAGGGCCTGGCTGCAGGGAGCTAGAGACTGGGTACCTGAGTGAAGCAGGGCTGGGGAAAGGCAGAGGAGCTGGGGAGCTCCAGCCTGGAAAGCCCCAGGCTGCGGCCTAGCACAAGGCCAGCAGGTACAGGGGGTTGCAGAGGGCAGCCTAGGGGAGGCAAAGGCAGCAGGTCCAAACCCTCCTTGCCAGTGATGAGTAGGCTGATACTGCAGTCTGCCCCAGGGCATGGGGGCTTGACGATGACTGGCAGTAGCCTTATACTGAGGCGAGGTGAGGATAGCGGGTGGGGGTTTCCTGGGGAGGGGAGACCCTGAGAGAAAGGGGTTACAGCCAGGGGGCAGCGCCCCAGCTAACAGGGCACCGGAGTCCAGAGAGGGACACGGGGACAAGTAGTAGTGGATCACCGGCCTGCAGAGGGCGCTCCAGGCTGGAAATTGAGCTAATTCCCTGAGAGACCAGCAGGAGGCGCCACAGGGGTCAGTCCACACGCTTTCAGGGTCACAAGTTTATTACATGGGGGGTTGCAAGCTGTCAGCCTCCACCCCAAACTGTGCTTTGCATCCAGCATTTATAACGGTATTAAATATATTTAAAAGTGTCTTTAATGTATAAGGGAGGGTCGCACTCAGAGGCTTACTATATGAAAGGGGTCACCAGTACAAAAGTTTGAGAACTACTGGATTAGATAGATATGTAACCCACACACCTCCTGCGCATGGTATTCTGTCCCATCTAGTGGCACTAAGACCATAGCGGGTATGTCTAAACTGTGAAGTTGTCAGCCCCACCCCCTTACCATGCGGCTCTGAGTGGGGAGGAGCTCAGGCCCCGCTGGAGCCACGCTGCACCGCTGTTCAGGAACGCTCCTGGATGTGACGCGCTGAGGCTCGGGGTGAGGGGGGAGCCGGGGGTAAGAGGCTGGGCCAGGGGGGTTGGATAAGGGGCAGGGAGTCTGGGGGACAGTCAGGGGACAGGGAGGGGGCAGAGGTTGGGGTGTGTGTGTCAGGGGACAGGGAACGGGGGGGTTGGATCGTAGGTGTTCCAGGGTCTGTCAGGACTCAGCGGGGGGGTGGATAGGGGTTGGGGCAGTCATGGGGCAGGGAGAAGGGGTGAGGTCCTGAGGTGGTGGTGGGGGGTCTCTGGGGGACTGTGAGGGGGCAAGGAGCAGGATGGGTTGGGGATTCTGAGGGGGGTGGGCAGTTGGGGGGGCAGGAAGTGGGTGGGGGTCAGATAGGGGACAGGGACAGGCTGTTTGGGAGGCACAGCCTTCCCTACCCTAAAGCTCATTCAGCAGTTTGAGGCTTGCAGAAGAGCCAAGCTGTTAGCTTTTCCATTAGGGCTACCATCCCTTTCACTTCTCAAATGCCAAATTTATAGTCTATATTTAATTTCAGTGCCATAGGGAGATTCATGTCAGGGGAGGGTAGCTTCACTTAAAATTAGCCACTGGGAGAGGGATCACATGAGAAGAGCAATATCCTACACCACCTACCTCCTTCCCAACCCTACCAAGGGAGACCCCCCTCCCCTGCATTCCCTGAGGCTTCAGAGGGGTTAATTCAGTGGTTCTCAAACTTTTGTCCTGGTGACCCCTTTCACATAGCAGTGCGACACACACCCACCCCCCTTATAAATTGAAAACACTTTTTTATATATTTAACACTATTATAAATGCTGGAGGCAAAGCGGGGTTTGAGGTGGAGGCTGACAGCTCGTGACCCCCAGTTTGAGAACCCCTGAGTTAATTTAATTTTAGCACCCTGTGTCCATTCACATGCATGTGCTATTTTGAGTATTTCAGTTTTCACAACATAGGCTCATCCCAGATTCTGGAACAAGCTCAAATGCTCAGTTCGTGGAGTATGTACATAAGCTATACTAAAGACAAACCCACTGTAACTGTCTCCAGTTTGTGAGGGACCCCATGGAGCCAGTCTCTAGGAAACAGATAAATGCATGGAGGTTAAGTCCATTAATGGCTATTAGCCAGGATGGATAAGGAATGGTGTCCCTAGCCTCTGTTTGTCAGAGGGTGGAGATGGATGGCAGGAGAAAGATCACTTGATCATTACCTGTTTGGTTCACTCCCTCTGGGGCACTTGACATTGGCCATTGTCGGTAGACAGGATACTGGGCTGGATGGACCTTTGGTTTGACCCAGTATGACTGTTCTTATGTTCTAACCTAAATGAACCCAAACTTATGGAGACAGATACGAGTCAAGGAAGCCAGCAGAGTATCAGAAACCTGGAAAAATCTCTGACTGGATGGGCTCAGGCATTTGGTCACAAGCTGAGGTGGTTCAAAAGTTTTGGATTTTTTTAAGCAGAATTTTTTTATTGTTTCTTTAAACAATCAAACACAGCAAATATTTGGCCACACACGCCTGAAACCCAAACCATATTCAGGTTTTGGCAGACTAATTTCAGATTTTCAATTTAAAAAACCACAACAAATTTTGAAGGAAAGCAGACATTGTCCGTGATTTTTTTTCTCTTTTTAAAACCCCCTAGTTTTTGATCCAAAAAAAGTTTTGACAGAAAATATTTGTCTTCCCTTTTAATGAGCTTTAGTGCCTTTTAGCACAAGCTGATGCTGAGAACCAGTGATACCTTGTAAAGAAGTTTTCTCAAAACTGGGTTTGTACCGAGATGCGGAAGGTTTATTTTTCCCAGGGCCGCCCGTGCGGGGGGGAGCAAGTGGGGCAATTTGCCCGGGCCCCACAGGGGCCCCCACGAGAATATAGTATTGCAATTTTTTTTATGGAAGGGGCCCCTGAAATTGCTTTGCCCCAGGCTCCCTGAATCCTCTGGGCGGCCCTAGTTTCATCTGGACATGATAGTGTACACTGCCTGTTCTAAACTGCTGTGCGTTGTATGTTGTTAAACAACTGCTGTGTTTTACCTCAGAAGTGGCTTAATTTCAGTGCTGGGCAAAGTGATACATTTTCTCTCTCTCCTCTTCTCCCTCCCCCCCACCCCATACAGTCAGTTTGTAAAAAGCTGTGCAATCCGGTTGGCTGAATGGCACTATATGACTAT
This sequence comes from Mauremys mutica, assembly GCF_020497125.1. NCBI lineage: Eukaryota > Metazoa > Chordata > Testudines > Geoemydidae > Mauremys > Mauremys mutica. The sequence continues at coordinate 105,095,814 of NC_059072.1, read as the reverse complement.
CATACATCATTCCTTATCTCACTTGGCTCTTTTTATAAATAGCACAGCTTGACTTTGTACATCTTAAATGTTTTGGATCATTTCTTTTGTTTGGGGAAAAAAACAGTGATAAGGATTTATTCATTTACAGGGAGAGGAAGACAGGTATTAATATCTTTGTGGTGATGTTGTTGTTAATGAAAACAGTCCCAACAGGAGATGAATTTTCAGTCTTTTCTATAAAAGGTACCAGCAGCCTTATTCACTAGGCTACCTAGGATGTTGTTTAAAGCTTAACACACACACACACACACACACACACACACACACGTGCAAAATTTCATGTAAATTAGCCACCTGAGGGTACCAACATGGACCCATGATTGAAATGGAAACATATTGACATTGGCATAAAAGAGGCTAATTAACTGCTCCCCTTCTGCCAATTGTATACCAGACCCATCTAGCAGCTGAGCACTTCTTGGGCTGCTGAACATACACAAGCAAATCCTCTCATTCCATTGACTTCTGTGGAATGCCTGTTTAACACAGCGGCACAGAATTATACAGGAATGGAAGAAGGAGGGTGAAGGAACTCCAGAAGCAAAGGGATAGAGAGCTGAAAGTACATCTCCCCACCTTCCTATGCAGCAAAGCTCTCATCACACCTGCAAAATTTTTGGAAAATCAGACTTCACTTCATATGTTTTTCTTCCACTGTACAAAAAGCTATTGAAATGTTTTAGTCCAAATGCAGCATGTTTTGGGCTGATAAGAATAACTACGTGCAGAGAATTTAGTCCTTTGTATCACACTGAAGAAAACAGAGGAGGAGTATTTTCACTTAAAGACTTAACTCTAAACAGGATTTGAACTCAAACCCCTTAAAGTTTGAAGACAGGCACTTTAGCCAATAAACTACACGGCCTGGGTAAGAGTGAGGGGACTTGGTAGGCATTAAATGAGAGTCTGTACAGCTTCATAAATGCAACAGAAACATATTGAGAATTTGTTTTTAAGTACTATACTATGCATGCAGTACTGGGCCTGATCTCCACTGCCTTGCACCTTGTGTCATCACTTGCACCAGTGCAAGGTAGGCACAACAAGGATGCAAAGTACTTTCCGGGTCTGGGTGGTAAATTCTGGACATGGCAGCAATTTATACCCTCATTGCACTCATTTTGCATGAGTCTAAATGGCTCTACAAGGTGCAAGGCAGGGGAAAGTCAGGTCCACAGATTTCCAAGCGTATGTTCTCTAGTATTTTCCAAGATCTTCAGGTTTGCAAATTTCATGAGACTCAGACTTCTTTTATTATCTGAGATAAGTCCAAATCAAACCCCCAAACCAACCACCACCAAAAGCTGAGATGTTTGCAATCCAGATCTACATTTTGAAGCCGAACCTATCTTTGCAATTTATAATCCTTTTATTCTTCTTAATCACTCGTTTTCTCCACAACGTGCAGCAGAAGGGGAGATCATCTTAACATGTAACCATTCTGTATCCACATCATCACTTCCTATAATGAAAACTTGTATCTATGAATTATACCCATGAAAGTGACATAATAATGGGTGACTGGATAGATCAGGGGAATCATAATAGGATACAAAACCTTTCATCTTTAGGTCACCAGTATGAATCCAAATCATCTGACTAGTAAATGAAAGCCAAATGAAAGTTGTTACAGACTGACACTATTCAGTAGCCTATATGAAATGAGCTGGTGGTCTCGGTCCGTTTCACAGTGGACTGATGATCCCGTAGAAAAATACTACCAGAGTTGACATCACTGTTATCACTCAGTAATGAAGCCAAGGACCTAAAAGGTTTGGAAGTGAAAGCTTATCCTCTCATCCCAGGTATAGCATGGGCAGCGACAGTCCAAGTTTCAGCACAGCACGTATGTACCTCCAATGCTCTCATAGATGCAGGTGCACAATTCTAGGGGAAAGCTCTCCATGTACCAGAGTTCACAGTCAGCAAAGGGAGCAATTTTCAAAGCCCCTGCATTGAGGGTGATCAGATAGCAAGTGTGAAAAATCGGGACACTTTGATTTCAGGGGGGAGGTATAGTTGTGTATAGAAGACAAAGCCCCTAATCTCAAGATGTCTGATCACCCTACCTGCAACTCTACAAAGGTCTGCCTCTTAATAGGCTGTAGAATCATTACACTCCCACTTCTGAACTCATTCTAGAGACAACCCTTTTCCCTCTGCCTACAAATTAAAACATTTTTCCCCCTCTCTCTCTGCCCCATCTTTCCATTCCCTTCCAGATTTGAAAATACAGCTGTAAGGAAGATGGATGCTGTGGCAACTGCAAACTGAAAATGTTACTGGTTAACGAAAATGCTTGCTAGAAATAGAAGATAAGGTTACAAGCAATGTTTCTGCTGCCAAACCCTCTTATGACTCCTGAAAAAGCATAACAAAGGGTAGCTGTTCTACTAACCTTGCTCTCTAATTGTTTCCCCCCTCACAGCCCGAAGAAGGCCTTGAAGCAACAATATTACCTCTAATATCATTGCTGGTTTACAGTGTGTGCTCTTTGAGGACCTTTTCCTTTCATGGGATACAAAGGAGCTGATGAATTCTAACCAATCCTGCAGACAACAGGGATGCATACACATCCAGCTTGTGTTGCTTTGAGCACTCTGGGAACCGCCAGCTACAATTAGACAGGTGCCCTATTAGCTCTGTTCCATCCCCTCATGTTAACTTCTGAGTGTGCAGTCAGGCTGTCCTGAAGAGAAGGACCAACACTCAATCCATTAGCCAAAGTCCTTCTGTTAATTGTAGAGTGTTGGCATTTATGTACTGTACTCTGTGGACCATGTACTAGTGGACAACCTAGTCTCACTTGAGCAGGTCTATCCAACCCAGGGCAGTGAGCATATAGGGTGGGATTTTCAAAGAGCCTGAGCAGCTTAGAAACACAAGACCCACTGAAGTCTGATGCAATGAAACACTGATGTCAATGAGAGTCTTTCCATTAACTTCAATGGGTATTGGATTAGACTCTAGTAGAGCTGGATGAGCTATCTGTAGGAAATATTTTATTCGCTGAATTTTACCCTTTTTTCCCCCGTTTGCAGGCAGACTGATTTTTACAAATGTGTTTGTTAATTCAAAATTGATGGATGCCTACTGCAAATTTCAACCTATGGATTGTTTACCATCTGTTTTTACTATTTGTTAGTTATTATTACTGTTGTGTGACTCGTCACTTTACTCCCATGGTATTGTTTCTGGTCCCTGGATTGGACAAGTGTAATGGAATAAAGAAATAGAAGGGGTTTTGGACCAAGTGAATAGGAAAACCAGGAAGTCTGTTACTTCTGCTTCTTCCCAAACTGAAGTGTGTTTTGGAAGAAAACATATTTTGTCTGCAGGCTCAAAACTCATTTCCAAGAACAAAAGTTTGTTTGTGTGTTTGCAACAAAACAGATACGGTGAACCAAAATTCAGTTTCTGAATTTTACCAAAATGTTTGTGAATATTTTCCTCCACTCTTCACCCACTTCTGCACTTTAGCTAGTTACATTACAATTCTATAAGAAACAATACAATTCTCCAAACACTTCAAAAGAAACCAAAACATTTTGAGTACTTGCTTTGAAAGATGTCACAGAAATATGTGTTGGTATATGTTCAGAGGAAGATCATTTCAGAGTTTCTGGCTGTTAGCAGAGGCACCTCTGATTCCTGTCCACTTGAGATTATAACATATCAATATGATGGTCAGATGGACCAATCCCAGAGCTCTTAATAGGCGTGACAGGACATTGGACAACAGACAGTCCCTTAGCTGTGCCAGTCCTACAGAGAGTTCTCCGGTTCATGGACAGAGTGGCAGACCAGAGACAGTAGCTGACAAGAGAAGATCCCTGATAGAAGCACGGGTGATCAGTAAAATAAAAATTTGTGATAAATGAAACCAAGCTGTTAGTGTTCTCATTCCTGAGAAAGGGAATGAATATTTGCTTCAGCCCCTGTTTCCTTATGATTTGTCATATCCGTATCAGATCTTTTGTTCCTCGAGTTTGAATCCCACTGCTAGCAGAGGCCCATACGTGATCCTTCAGAGGAAGGCTAATAATGTACACCATCAGTTGTGCAATACTGTATAGGGTGGGCGGGGGAACAGGGAGATTCCTTCCTGACGCCTGCACATGATCAAATTATACACCCTGAAGGAATTTGCCTTGACATTTTTGACCATGCTCCGGTTTATTTCCTAAATTGAAAGGAATCTCTTTGGAGGATAAGGATAAACATATAGACTGTTTACTTCCATTAGCCATGCCAGTCCTCTTTTAGCTTTAACACATCCACACACATCACTAGTATATTTTGCTACACTATTTTATCAGAAGCTTTAATAACAATAGCTCTGCTGACAAAACATGAGCTAACCAGTAAAACTGAATAACCCATATAGCTGCCACCGCCCCCACCCCTACTCACCTGCGATTCTGTAGCTATGCTGCTGGATAATCTCATAAACTTCCTTTTAATATGCTATTACAAAAACAAAGGCATTTGCAGAACCCTCCCCGTTTCAGTGTCACTACTGCGTGCTATCCAGAATGGCACAGATGAGCTGCAGTGATTTAACTTGGATGGAGAGAAGGCTGCTGGAAAGCCATGAGCAGGGATTAGGAAAGGTGGGTCTACTGCTGGGTCATAGGAAGGGGATGGGTTAGAGAATGAACTTCAAGGTTGGGTAGGGAAAAATTTGAGCTACAACATTCAGCTCCAGATTTCAAACTCTGGGTATTTGGGTCCTAGGGTCTGATTAGACCTATTACAGAGACTGGGACCAGTTGCAAAATTTAGGTGCAGGTCAGATTCCAACCCTCACCCCAAAGTCTCTAATATTTTTCAGCTCTGGGGTGCACAAACTTCCAAAGCTTTACAGGTTCTCCCACCTCCATTAATAACCTACAATGTTAATCACTATTAGTATATTCAATGTACATTATAAGGAACATTCCCACTTCAGTAGTGCTCTCCCGTTCCTTCAGGTGACTCATGCTATATTTAATTTTCTGTGCTTTAAAACTGCTGCTGGTTTTGGTATCACCCCCCCACCCCCCCCACACACACATACACACATACACACACAGTGTTGATATTGTCTACAAATCACACATGACTGCAAGCAGGATTGTGCAGTGGAGCAGACAGGGCTGGTAGGAGATTCATGGGGCTTACTCAGCTCACTATGATACTTATCTTGCAGGGAGTGAGAGAGGTAGCGGTATGGCACAGTAGGAATGCTGGGTTTCTTGAACAATGGCTGCAGAGCACCTCATTACTACACTGTGGATCAACTCTCTGCACCCCTAATACTCCCATTTAGTGTGATGCACGTGTGCAGAAGAGGGGTGGGTGTGCAGGTGCTGTCTTGCCATGCAGAACCTGGTATGCTTAACATACTGTTCCGTGTGTGCCTGTGCACACAAGGAACATATGTGCATCCACCACTCTATGAGATTCTGGATAGCACCCCATAGTTTGTGCACTATTTAAACCACCCTGGAATGTCAGCCAGAAACCAATGAGCTCTGAGGATAGGGTTTTATTAGGTGTCCACTGAAGAGCCAGCAGAGTCAGCTCATAGATTCTATAAGCAAAGACATTCAGCATCTGGAGGACATTCATCTCCATATTTGTGGTGTGTCTCATTTTGACCTTAAAATACTTGCTTTTAGCCCTATTCCTAAAATACATAAGACATATGCATGTTATTCTTTGGGGGATGGACTCCCGCTCACCTTACTCTCAGCTCTACAGATGGGTTCTCAAAACAGCAGTTAAGCGCCAAAATAACCATTTTAGGCAACCAAGTGAAAATCTGAGCCCTCAGATATGGATCTAGGCAATTAATTTAAGTGCCCAAATTGGAAAATTAAGGCCTGTGATGAAAATGCATCAGGACATGGTGCGGTTGTATAGCAACTTCATGACATAAAGCTACTTCACTATCATGCCATACAATTTTTTTCCTACCTGAATTAAACGTGGGAATCATTAATGTCCTGCAAAGTGGACTTGCAGAATACAAAACTGACCTTCAAGATCAGAACAGTGCCAGGAAATTCAAGATGGTTGTCATTGTTAAACCTTCCCAGACCTTGCCTAAGGAATGAATTTAGGACAGAAATACATTTCCGCATAGCACAAATGACACTGTTTTTAAATCATGAGGCCTCCAAACAGAATCCCCATTAAGCATTTCCTTTGTTAGTGCAGCTGCTCAGCAGACCCACTGTCAGTGCTTGTGCCAAATACCCAAGATGGCTGTGACACTGGGAAATCTAGTGGTGCAAAAGCAGTCACAGGGATAGTGCAGTCATACCAAATGCAACGTTGTGTGGGCAAAGAGTAGGGTGACCATATTTCCCTGCGGTGAATACTGGACACCTGGTAATCAATCAGAGCTATGCAGTACGAACATTCAAATTAACAACAAGTTGACTGAGCCCCTGTCAAAAAGATAGTTGTGTATCAGAGGGGTAGCCGTGTAGTCGTCGGACACCATGGTGCAAATAAGTGATGGTCACATTAACATCACCTTATACCGAAAACCTACCGACCGCTATGCCTACCTTCATGCCTCCAGCTTGCATCCCGGGCACACCATACGATCCATTGTCTACAGCCAAGCACTGAGGTACAACCGCATCTGCTCTAACCCCTCAGACAGAGACCAACATCTACAAAATCTCCACCAAGCATTCTCAAAACTACAATACCCGCACGAGGAAATAAGGAAACAGATCAACAGAGCCAGACGTGTACCCAGAAGCCTCCTACTGCAAGACAAACCCAAGAAAGAAACCAACAGGACTCCACTGGCCATCACATACAGTCCCTAGCTAAAACCCCTCCAACGCATCATCAGGGATCTACAACCCATCCTGGACAATGATCCCACACTTTCACAGGCCTTGGGTGGCAGGCCAGTCCTCGCCCACAGGCAACCTGCCAACCTGAAGCATATTCTCACCAGTAACTGCACACCGCACCATAGTAACTCTAACTCAGGAACCAATCCATGCAACAAACCTCGATGCCAACTCTGCCCACATATCTACACCAGCGACACCATCACAGGACCTAATCAGATCAGCCACACCATCACCGGCTCATTCACCTGCACGTCCACCAATGTAATATACGCCATCATATGCCAGCAATGCCCCCCTGCTATGTACATCGGCCAAACTGGACAGTCTCTACGGAAAAGGATAAACGACATAAATCAGATATTAGGAATGACAATATACAAAAACCTGTAGGAGAACACTTCAACCTCCCTGGCCACACAATAGCAAATCTTAAGGTGGCCATCCTGCAGCAAAAAAACTTCAGGACCAGACTTCAAAGAGAAACTGCTGAGCTTCAGTTCATCTGCAAATTTGACACCATCAGCTCAGGATTAAACAAAGACTGTGAATGGCTTGCCAACTACAGAACCAGTTTCTCCCCTCTTGGTTTTCACACCTCAGCTGCTAGAAGAGGGCCTCATCCTCTCTGATTGAACTAACCTCATTATCTCTAGCCTGCTTCTTGCTTGCTTATATATACCTGCCCCTGGAAATTTCCACTCTTGCATCCGACGAAGTGGGTATTCACCCACGAAAGCTCATGCTCCCAAACGTCTGTTAGTCTATAAGGTGCCACAAGACTCTTTGCTGCTTTTACCATGTAGTTGTTCCTTCTTATCTTTAAGGCTTTATGGTTCACACAGGGAGAGGAGACACACACACACTCCCATACACCTCTCTCACAGTGAGGGGTGACTGACCGACCCAACCTTCCCTGCCCAGCGCTCTCCACCCTCCATGCCCACCTCTCCTGGTACCTGGCGCCATATTTTCCTGAGGCAACATGTGGGGGGACACACAAGATCACATCCCCCCCCCCTAGATTTCTGCCAGAGTTCGCACCAGAAGAGTTCGACACTGTGCGGCGGGAAGGGATGGGAGCTGCTTCCAGATGCGGGGGTGGGGTGGGGGAGGGAGGATGACTTGGCCCGTGTCTTTGCAGAGCTCATCTCTTCCCCGCTTGCATCCTCCCCCAACCCGCTCCCCTGTGGCTGGAAGCAGCTTGTCCCTTCCTGCCCACACAGTGTCGAAAGGCAGCTAACACCCAGGCTGCTGCTAGCTGTAGCTGGCCTCCAGCTACAGCGCAGGCAGGAAGGGGTTAAGCCCTAAGGATGCAGATTGTGCACCAAGGCCCATGGAACCTGACTGCAGGGGCTTCAGCGAATGGTGCCAGAGAGGTGGCTCAGCCGGGGAGGGTGCATGGGGGACGGAGCAGCCCCGTGCTGCCTGAGGGCAGGACCCAGGCTGGGGTGTGTGTGAAGAGGGTGCTAAGCTCCTGCCTGGGAGACTGCTGTAAAGACTGCAGGTTCGGGGCAGGAATAAGCTGGAAATCGCTTCCCCCCTCCACCCCACCCCCACCATTCCAGAGCTTAGTTGAGAAGCGGAGAAGCTGCCCCATGCCAGCGCTGTGCGGGGCTTTGGCACATGCAGGGCTCGGCTCCTCCTGGCCAGAGGGTCTTGGGCTTTCCCGGGGTGCCAGCCCAGCCAGAGGCAGTGGGGGAAGGAAGGAGCCCCACAGCCAGGCTGTTGGTGAGCTGAGCGCTTTGACTAGGGACTGGTTCTCCTCACAGCGCTGGGAGTGGGACACATCTCACCATGGGGGCAGGGGGTATGTAGGAGCAGTGGGGCTGGGGTGGGGGGTGAAGGGGCAAAGCAGGGAGAGGACAGTGAGATGGGGAGCACATAAAGGGCCGATGGGTGGGCAGCAGAGGCGACATGTAACTGGCCACCGCCCTGCACCTGCCCACACTCACCAGCCACTGCAGCTCACAGCGCACAGTCAGTGCCGGTGTAGTGGCACAAACTGCTCCCTGGCAGAATTTCAGGGTAGCAAATTCTACTGGGTAAGCAAAGAGGCCATCCTTACACGGCGATCACTGCTACTGGTGGGAAAATGTGCCAGTTGCAGTTTGTGCCACTGCACCAGCCGGAAACAGGATGCAGGGCAGGGCCCCGCTGGCCGAGAGCCAGCACACAGCAGGGGCTGTGCTGACGGATCAACAGGAGGAGCAGCCAACCCCACGTGCTGCAGCTTTGCCCCGCCACCAGCCTTGCACACCCACCCCCATCGTCAGCCACTGGACCCCTCCACTCACCACTGGTGGGCGGGCGGCTGGTGAACAGGGATCTAGCCAGCAGCAGACCTGCCAGTACTGATGAGGGGGGAGGGAGAGACAGAAAATATGGAACAATTTGCCTGTTTTCAAGAAGAAAGCGGGGCACCTGCAGGAGGGTTTAAATACGGGATTGTCCCTTTAAAAATGGGACGTCTGGTCACCGTAACAAAGAGGAGGATATGGATGGTAAGAGTTGAGGTAAAGAGATGCACAAAGGAAGCCATTTGTACCAAACAGGTTCCTGTTCCGTACCGGAGGGGACAACGGAACTCTAAGAATCTATCTTCAGAGTGAAATGCATCAAAATTGAACAAGAGCAAAGAGCAGGATTTTGACAGGGGAAGTTAAGTAACAACATGGAGACAGTCTAAAGAAAGCGATAACCTGTCAACATCAGGTCAAGAAAGAAAATCTGCGAGGAGACAAACTGTGAAAGAGACGAAAACTGCCATGCCACAGGCTATGTCATCAACGCCTTCTAACACAGCCTGGCAGACTGCAGGTGCCCAGCAGTAACAGCACCTAAATCCCTGGGGAGATTGAGCTGTCTCTGCCCAGCTCACCGCCATCCCTGCGTTTGCTGGTGTTAGTCACTGGTGTCTTGCTAAGGCCATGCCAGTCTGCCTTCTAACACAGAGCCTGAATTGGCACTGGATTCCCTGCAGAGCCCTTGGCCTAGCGCTGCCAGTGGGAAGTGAAAACAGTGTGTCCCGTTTACTGACACAGGGCACAGTTCTTTTTACTGACACTGCCTGGGTTTGTCTTTGGTTTGTTTCTATAGGGAATGCAGACAACGGCCCTGGGAGGGGAACAGATCTGGAATCGGGAAAGCCCCATTGCTCTTACCACAATGGTTACATTTCCAGATTTATTAATCATGTTTGAATATTAAATAGTCAATACATGTCAAATAAAAAGACAAGTGTTCCTTTAAAATGTAAAAAGAAAAATAAAGAGGCTGCAAGGCAGCAAAAGCCAATGAGATATGGTCTCCCTTTTGGGGAAATGCACTGGGTCTGATAGCGCCAGAACAAATGTCCTGTCCCAGATACAGTTTCAATTCTCTCAATGCTTCAGGGTTTATTTATTTTTATTCCAGATGCTTCTAAAATGGAAACAATAATAAAATAAATATTATTAATAATTTACTCATAAATAAAATACTCATTAATAACAACAGAATCTTACATAAACTAAATGTATTTCATCCCATAGGGTCCTGGAGAGATTTACAAATAGGCTAGAGTCATCCTCTGCCAAAACCACTTCAGAGCAGTGCACGAGGTGGGCAGGGCAGTGCTGAAAAGCCCAAGCTATGTCTTCCACTACCAAAGCAGGGCAGGGATGTGCTGGCCTGGCTTTGTAGAGTCTGAAGAGAGTTCATGCTAGCCAGCCCGCCAACGCTGGAGAGGCTGTGTTTAAGGTTCCCCACCTTAGAATGCATGCAACGGATGCTGGACAGCTCTGAAAACCCCAAGGTCAATCAGGGTATGACAGACTGATAATTTCCTGCAATATCCTGAATGAACTTTATTGAATTAAGTTAAACCTTATTGAATTAATTGCAACGTCTCTGGAGTTCATTGTGTTAAAAATGCAGTGCTGCATGTGTTATTGTGGAATTGTATGTATTTCCATGGGAAGGGTAAATAGGAGAATAGCACCGGCTGATTAGGCAAATTCACTGAGGCTGTAACATCTCCAGAGAAGCTATGCCCATAACAAGTGTGCATATACTTGTTCAAACCGGATTCTCCAGGGACCTATAGACAAAGGAAGGGTTTTGGAATAAATAGCCTGGTTTTAAACTGGCATAGGGCCTTCTTCCTGATCCAGCAAGTGGATGGGATCCCAGGTGCATGGAGGGCCTGAATCCTTCGGGGAGGGTTGAAAGGTCTGGGCCTGCTGAGGCCCCATACGATGGGGCACTTGTTCTGAGCTGAAGCTGTGATGAACTGGTAACTACAAAAAAAAATCTACTTGGGTGGGGTACTGAAGGATTGCTCCTGCCAGAATCCATGTTAGGTTGGGATAATGTTGGTAGGCTTAATAGTGGGCATGTAGATTATTTTATTATTTTACATATGTTTTCTCTGTAGTGCTTTTTTCCTTAATAATAAAATGGGCTTGCACAGGAAGAGCTGTGTGGTACTTATAACTCTAGCAATTACACCTGTTGGCTGTTTCTGAAGAGAAAGCAAGCTGGTGCCCTGGGGCAACCTGTCTATGCTAGGAAATACAGAGCGATGGCGGGGAACTGGGCAGCCTGGAAATACTCTGGTCAGAAGGGAGAAAGACGTGGGTCTCCATCCAGGAGAGGCAACACCTGGGGAGCTGGAAACCTGAGGGTTGGGTGCCCTGGACCACAGAGGGGAATACAGGTGTGGTTGCCCTGAACTGTGACACAGGGCTGTTCAAAAGGGTTGCTGAGTACAGTGGTTGCCATTTAAAAAAGCAGCACGTACCAACAGGAACCATACTATGGTTTTCAAAATACCACTCTGCATACCGTACTATTGAATTCTATTGACATGCCACCAAAACCAAAGCACTAAGACTTTTTCAATTGCAACACTGGTATCCTAGCCATACCTGGTGTATTTGGCAGTAGGTTAAGTATTTTGCAATGCATGGGATCCAAAAAGAGAATCTTAAAAGGGAGATATTTAGAAAACCATGTAACAATGGAGAAAACACCTTGTGCTAATACTCATAGGTAGTCTGTCTGCTCAGGCAGCCATCAGTGGTGAGTGTGATGCCACCAGCACAGTGCAAGCTGGGTGGTACACTGACTGAGCAGGTGAGGTAAAGAGTCATGACAGGTCTGTACTTCACAAACTGGCTGCAGATGGGGATTTGAGCTACATTTTCAATTTCTGAACATACCCCTTATTCAGTTTACAGCTACATTCAGTAGGCCTGATCCAAAGGCCTTTAGGGCCTGATCCAAAGTCCACTGAAGTGAATGGGAAAACTCCCATCCAAACTCCCATTTGGATTAGGCCCTTATTCCACAAATCCTTCCAACTTTGATTTCCACAGCGGCTAGGTCTGGATTACGTTACATCGTTACCCAGCATAATGTTTGTGTCAAAAATTAACTCAGAGGTTGCTTGGGAAGGGACTTTGTCTTTTAGGTGTTTGTAAAGCATCTTGTCCACACGTGCTTTATAAACTATAAATACGTAAGGCTGCTTGATTAGGTTTTCTTAAAATCTGAAGGTCACCTTGAAAGCTGCAGTGTAAAGTATTAAACCACTTCATCTCTAGCACCACAGCTCTGCCTGCTGCTGCAGAATAAATAGATCCTCTCAACTATTGTGTGGAGATTCAATTGGCTCTTCTGGAGTTACTAGAAACACGAGCAATGACCAAGATGATCCTGCCTGGCCGCCTCTAGGTGTTGTCCAGATGGACATTTAAGATCCCATGGCACTTTTTTACTGAGGGCAGATCTACACTATGGGGGAAAATCGATATAAGATACGCAACTTCAGCTACGTGAATAACGTAGCTGAAGTCGAAGTACCTGATATCGAATTACTTACCGTCCTCACGGCGCGGGATCGACGTCCGCGGCTCCCCATGTCGACTCCACTACCGCCATTCGCGTTGGTGGAGTTATGGAGTCGACATGAGCGCGTTCGGGGATCGATATATCACGTCTAGATGAGACGCGATATATCGATCCCCGAGAAATCGATTGCTACCCGCCGATACGGCGGGTAGTGAAGACGTACCCTGAGACTCAACAGTAATGTAGGAGAGTCAGCATGGTTTAGTGACTATGGTGCTGCGCTATGAGTCAGGAGACCTGAGTTCTATTATTAGTAAATATTCTGATTATTTTATTAGCTACCCCTGCTGAGGAAATCACGATACTATGAATAGGTGACACCAGGATATTCTCTGGCTGGCCTGATGTCAGCCTCCTCTTTGTAAACAAACATGGATTGCCTGCAGCATCTGGATTCTTGTTTATATCTCACAATGGAGAGGTGGAATTCTAATGCATCAATTTCCTGATCTTCCCACAAAAAGGTGCTATGAAAAAGACACAAGTATTTGCGTTTGCTATTTAAATTAGGCCCTTATGCATAAAGTCATTAATGTTGCTCTGTATTTTATGTCACTTTAAAATAGCTGGATTCTTGCATGTGGGTTAGAAATTTCCTCTTTCTTTGAAAAAGCCTGCTGTCCCTGCTGCAGTCCATCCTGGTGTCCATCCTGTCTGACATTAGTTCTAGCCAGTGCTGAAACACTGATCATTTTAATAATTAGTATTCTTAAAGATACATTTCTCTGTTTTGAGCTATTCTTCATGTAAAGGGTCTGCCACAGTTTGCATGGTGAGGAAATTCAACTAAGAGTGTTGTATCAAGTCATTAGCACTACAAAGAATAGAGGTGAAAGATTTGGCACAATAGAACAGCAGCACTTCTTTAGAGAGAAATCTGCATTGAAAAACACCCCTTCTATTATTGTATGTGTATTACAGTAGCCACTAGGTACCCCAGCAAAGATGGGGGTGCCATTGTACTGGGCATTGTACATACACATAGTAAGAGAGAGAGTTCATACCCTGAAGAAGACAGACAAAAGGTGAAAGAAAGGAAGTATTATTATCCCTATTTTGCAGATGGGGAACTCAGGCCCAGAGAAGTCAAACTCAAGGTGACATGACCTGGCTTTGGCACAAGTTGAGCCCAAGTCCAATGACTTAACCACATTCCAGTTGGGAATGGGAAACTGTCACTATGTGCTAAAGAGCAGAGAGAAGGAATGGGAAATTAGCAGACTGGGAGGGGGTGAGGGTGGGGAGTGAGAATATGTTTGTACCAGGGAGAGACAGAAACGGAAATACTCCCTTTCTTCCTGTTAATGAGAGAACACGACATTGACCAAATACACATGTTGTACAAAGGCAAACATCTCCAGAGAAAAGGGCAAGCACCGTGTAACTGAAAGGTGAGGATTTCCAGCACACACAATCTTCCTCTCAGTCAGAACCCTGTCTCCCTGTTCTCTTCTCTGCCAGCAGACTTGTTTCTACCATGCAGTAAACCCAAATAATCCTTCAATATTTGGTAATTGTGACCAGGTGGCTTTCCCACCTTGTTCCAAAACACAGTCCATGCATGGTACTAGGTAAAAACTCCACCTCCCTCTCACTGGGATTTGGCTTTATTCACAGAGAAATTAATAACAGTATTACATACATTCCAGCTCAAGCCTTCTTCTGCACACTTGCGTGCTCCCTTAGACATCCCGGGAGGACTGTTCAGCCTCTCTGATGAGAGAGGTACCCCAATGTTATACAGCATGGAATTAGCCCCACCTGCTGCAAACAGTGAGTCAGCAAGAATCCACCAGCAGTTCCCAGAAGGGTCCGAACACCTACTAAAGAGAGGGTCAATAGAAGAATCCTAACCCCTCGTACAGTAATTGTCCATTCGGTGCCAGTCTAATGATATGGTCCATAGTGTTCATTTAGGCACATGCTGTATGCGCTTAACTATCTTTTATTTTACGGTTCTCTCTTCTGTCAAATTGCCAATAAAAACGTATTCTGTTTAAATCACTCTAAATGGGCTCTGTGATTTATCTAGGACAAGTGCTGGTGGCTCACTCCGAGAAATCTAAACTCTGACCTAGAAAAGGCAGATAAAGGTGAAGTTAACTCGGCCCATATTTCAGGTCACTAACGCAGGCTGTAATCTTCCTCTGGAGCGGTGCCACATTACAGTTAGCGAGGGGCCCTGTGCCTGGGGGACTTACAAGGCACGAAACACTGCTATAGATTTTTTTTTTAAAAGACTCAAAGCGAGGTTGTCCAAATGGCCAAGTATTAGTGAGTGCTGTCTGGGGGTGTCCACCTGGGAGATCTAAGTTCAGGCCCCACACGCTCTCTAAGAGCTGCGAATACTACTGCGAATCTCCTCTTTTCCCCAACACCACCATTACTCTCCTGCCTAAGCACCTTAAAGAAAGTCCTGCCCTTCTCACCAAGGTTGGTAGCTAAGACGTAAGCCCTTAGGATGGAGTTGTAAAAGAAGGGCGAACTGAAGATCACCAGGCACTAGCAAGACTATGGAGGACCCCATTCTCTTCAAATAGAAAATGCACAATTTAAGAAAGAAAAGAGCTCCAGAGAGAGGGTCTTATTGGCAGTTGGCTATTGATTTTGCAATATTTGTAAGATTTATTCCCTTTTATTTTTACCAGGGGAAATTATGCTGTCAGGATCTATTAACCTGAAACAGGCCCTTATCCCCCTCATTATTACCATCTTGCAGAGCTGGCTGCAAAGCCTGTCAGATGGTGAAGGGCTCTGCCTTTACTGTGTGCACATAAAGGATTTACTGCGGAGGCAAGTCAGCAGATAGAATGGATCCAGGAGTCTAATGTGCAGAATGAGAAGCCCATGACATTTCCCCAAAGCCCTGTACTGCATTCTACCGCTCCATCGCCAACTCAAGGCCTAGCATTGGAACACTGAACAGTTTGTGCAGTGACATCACAAAGCATCGTCATCACGTCCTTGCAACGTGATCCTGTTGTAATGCAGCCATCCAAGGAGCAGGGTTAAGGCTGCATATGTGATTTTGGAATCCTTAATGCATCCTTAATGTCCCCTTAACATAGCTTATTGCATTTAATTTGCAAGGGTGTTTGTTCAAGAAAAAGGTAGAAAAATCAAACGAAGAATCTTAAATCTCCACGGATTTTAAATTCTTCCAGCTCGCAAAAAATTGCAGTACAGTTCGTTAATCTAAAACTGCTTTGCTAAATACTACCAAAATTCTGCCATGCTTGATCAAAATTTCAACCCACCCACCCTGTTTGAAAAGTATGTCCGAATAATCTTCAGGGGAGATTAAATAGCTTAGTGTGCATTTAACTACAGGACAGAGGCACATTTATGCAGCACCTCCTCTCTTAGGGCTAGTCTACACTTACGAGCCGGGTCGACGCGGTGAGTTCGACTTCTCAGAGTTCGAACTATCGCGTCTAATCTGGACGCGATAGTTCGAACTCCGGAAGCGATAGTTCGAACTCCGAGAAGTCTAACTCACCGCGTCGACCCAGTACTCCACCACTGCAAAAGGCGGTGGCGGAGTCGACCTTGGAGCCGCGGACTTCGATTCCGTGGCGTCTGGACGGGTGAGTAGTTCGAACTAGGGTACTTCGAATTCAGCTACGCTATTCACGTAGCTGAATTTGCGTTCGACCCCGCTTCTTAGTGTGGACCAGCCCTTAGATGCTCAGTTAAGGAGCCTACCAAAATCTCTGCTGGACAGGTTCAGTATGTGATTTGTAAAAACTCTTAAATTGGTCAAATGAAAATCACTTTTCATAGGAACCAGGCCAATTGCTGCTCCTGAGTGCCACCTGTTTCCATATTGACCCACAACTTCCAAATTCCAGCCAATTCAGCACAAGCCAGCCTCACTAAATAAGGGTTGTAAAATGCAGAAAGTTATGAAGCTCAGAAGAATTGGAAACAGGATTCATGCCCTCTTGACTCTACAATTGTGCATATTTCCCTGGGCTAAGGAGGCATTTCAAGCAGCAGAAACAAAAGAAGGATACATCTTTACCGTGAGTTTTTCAAACCATTTAATAAAGTTGTCCATGATGGTTTGAAGCTATTCTGGGACCTAGCCAGCTGAATGCAGAGCTATGTTATTCACTCATGCACAGTGCCTAATTTCTAAGGTGTGCACTTAAACTTAGCAAAAACACTCTACTGTGTAGGCTCAGTATGCAATTTTCAAAATGCTAATAACTCTGTCAAATCAAATACAATTTCCTCTGGAAAAAGGCCATGCACTGCTCCTCAATGAGGACTATTTGCAATCCAAATTGCAACTTTCAAGCATCAGCCATTTCTACTGAAGGACTGATACAAATAAAAAAAACAAAAAAGGCACAAGAAGTTTTTCTTTCACTCCCATCAAAAACAGCTTGTTCCAACATCAAAGAAAAGAAAAGGAAAAAAAAATCTAAACCACCTGCCTCCCCACAAAAAAAAAATATCATGTTTTGGTGGAGACCCGGCCTGTCTGCCCCTCTGTCTCCTTGTACTGATTGGTAGCCAGGCCAAATCTGAGTGCCACTGTGTCCCACTTTAAAATTTTGGGAGACATGCATGTGTATGTGCAAGTGCAAGAGAGAAAGAGAGTTTGTGTTGGCCCTGATTCTTATGCTGAGGAGAATGATAAAAGCATGTCGCCTCCTCTTTACAGCTGGTTTCCAGAACTGGCACTGCAGGCAACAGCTAGTCTGGATGGTGACCCAATCAACTCAGCCAGGTCTTCAATACCGTAAAAAGAATAGGTTGCACCATCTGTGGTGGGTATGCATCTGTCACAGCACCACCTGCATTCCCCTGACATTACGTCTCACTGCACTAAAGGGAACATGAAGTAAAAATTGAAATATTCTGTGGATGGGGTTGTTCTTGCCCTCCTTACACTGAATTACAGTTGCCAACCCTCCAGGATTGTCATGGAGTCTCCAGGAATTAACAATTAACCTTTAATTCGAAATTATGTCATGTGATGAATCCTCCAGGAATATGTAGAACCAAAATTGGCAACCCTACACTGAATGTATAGCAGTGCTATAAATTCCTCCCAGCTCAGTCAAGTGAGTGAGTGAGTGAGTGTGTGTATGTGTCCCCGTCCCCATCTCAGGCTGTCTGACCTGTAAGCAATATACCTGCATGTGCATGGCCAGAATGTGATGACTGGTCCTTGCATGGTTACGTGGGGGAGGAGGTGCAGCGTGCAAGGGCCTGTCCAAATGCAGTTCCTCTACTTGGTGGGAAGCGCAGGAGCTGCTCCTTCCACATGCCTCTTGGGTTGCACGTTGCCCACCCCTTTGTAATGTAGATGTTGCGAGTACGCCCAAAGGATGGTGCTGCCGGTGCAAACCTATGCATTCTAGGGAGCTCAGGGAGGAATGCTCCCTGAGACACAATCCCTCCTTAATTCCCTCCGTGGCACTACGGCTCCTGAGGAGGCCTGTGCAATAACAAAGCACAACAATCTGGGCCTCGGGACCTCGTCAACTCTTGTGAGAAGCTCCATCTTTGTTAACCCTTCTGCATCTGCGGAAAGTTGCTGTGTCTGTTTCAAAGAGAAATATCTGACTTGTGTGACCAGAACGTGGGGCTGGGGTTGGCGGCGGGGGATATGTTGGATGTTGCTTTAGATCACCGAAGTGGAGTACGGCCTTTCCAGGATTAGATACTACTGTGTTTAGATACTGTTATGCTGAAAGGAGCTAATTGCTGCCAGTAGGTCTGGGTTTAGCTCCAAAGACAACCGTAGAACTCATTAAAGACAAAGGGCATGCCAAACACTCTGGTTCAGGCTAACAGAAAGAGCAATCAAAGGCCCCTTAGGTTGCAAAAGCAACTGAAAACAATGGACCACCCAAGGCAATAGACCATATAGCAAACCAGAGCTAAACTGTGTGGACTGAGGGATTCCTGGATGCAAACACGAGGGCTTTAGGCTATGAATACTGGAGACAAAAGGCCCTGAAAAGAAGCAGAGGACAGAGCTATGGAGACACGGCATAAATGGGAGTGGCAGACTAAGGGATTTCTATTAAGGAAACTGATGCATTTTTTCTACTGTGTTCAGGCAAACGGGACTTTGTGTACACTTTTGTAAATAAACAAGATTACGCCAAGAATGTACCCGACACATTTTACCAATTTCTCATCCCAACAGGAACAACCCTGCAAGGTCTCAAATTTTGGTTTATTGCTTGGGCCAAAGGGACAACCATACCAAGATAATACAGATGCTTCAGGAAAACCTGAGATTTAGATACAAGGTTAGATAAAATAGAGAGATTAGATTAGAAAATTGTATAAATTAGATTATAAAGAAAGGTTAGCGAGGCTGGGTAGAATGATTAGATTAGATCAAATAGATTAGCTAGAGAGATTTTAAGAGTACTAGACAGATTATATAGCAAAATTATGGACATTAGATTGAGAGAGATTAAGGGTATGTGGAGAGATTATGGAAAATAGAGAGATTAGACAGATTAGCTAGATTCACTACTTCATTCAACATGGAAGAGAAGGAGATATATATTTTGAGGCCAACTCTGCCTACACAGTCAGTTCTGTGACATTTTATTCCTTACACATGCAAGTTTTCCCATTAACTTCAATAGGACTAAACATATAAACACAAGAGAAGAGTTTGCAGGATCTGACAGACCCCCAAAATATCAGGCCAAATCTTGAAGTTCTACTTGAGTAAAATTCCTGTTGACTTCGGTGAGAGTTTTGCCTCAGTAGGAACTAAGTGAGGGTTTCAGAACTTGGCTGTACTCCCCGCCCACACACACACACACTAAATGCTTCATTCAAAACTGAGTGGAACTGTCTTAACAAAGCCAAGAAATAAAGCTTTCCTGGAGAAATCTACAAGGCACATGAAAAGCACACAGAATTCTTAACTAGCTGAGAAACCCCACTGGCCCTTTCTGTGTACATTCAGATATGAAGAGATGGACAAGCAGACTAAAGACAGCCCAGCCGATTTAGAGAACAGCCATTTAGAGGACACCCATGACAACTTCACAGCATGTGAAAAAAGATTCTGACTAATCATGTATTCACTGATGATTCTGGAGTGGGAAAAATAATAGTAAAATGCCAGTCCCATGTCCCACTGCCTCACGCGACAGCTGCACCTGACTCTGGTGCAGGAAGTGACATAGCAGCTTCCTCCATGGCATGGGTCTCTAGGAAGCAAAGGGGACACCTGCTAAGAGGGAGTCTCTTTCTTTTCTGTCCTCTGCTCATAGAGCATCATTAAACCCGTTCCTTTATTATAATAAGTAGGGCAGCTGTATGTTTTTCCCTTGCAGACTTCTTCCTTAAACCATGCTCTGCAGGCTCTGACATGCTTGACATGAATCCCAAGTGCCTTGTGAAGAGGACAGGTTGAAAGAGAAATGCAGAGTTTCTGAGCTCAGGAACAAATACCGGAAGTTCGAGCTCCTGCTTATGTTTCAGTGAGAGCGTGTGGCCTAGAGGATAGACCAGGAGAGGTCACTGTGTAGCTATGGGCAAAAAACCCTCGTGTCTCAGTTTCTGTATTTGTAAAATGGGAATAATAATGTTCACCTACCTCACAGAGGTGTTGTGATGTGTATTTAATATCTGGACATGCTTTGAGATCCTGAGATGAAAGCTGCTATGTGACTGCAAAATATTATTATAAGTCAAAGTATGTAATATGGGTAAGAATTTGGAACACAGAAACCCACATGCTCGTGCTCTGTATGCCAGAATCTACAAGGATCCATATTTTATTCCATTGAGATGAGAAGGGAGACTTCCAGTGGGAGCACAGTATGATCAAATGAAATCTCCTCCCCCATCTTCATCGTCAGATCAGCCGCTAAAATCCCTATTTATTGCATTCACCCGGAAGCAACAACACCACAGCAACAGCAGCTATTATTGTTCCCATATACAAACTGTATTAAAAACACCATTTACAATATAAGCTGACAAAGAATATCCTTCCCCTCCACCCACCCTTTAATATATATCCACTGCTGTGAGAAAACCAGGACTTTAGGTACTGGGAGGGGGACCCCTCTCTCAGCAGTTGTGGCAGTAGAGTACAGTGTCACACAAAGGTACGGTCTTCAGGGCATACTCGGAGGAAACTCTCAACTGAAAAGGAAAGATAAAAGGCTAAAAGCTGAAGTGTTTGCTCTGTAGATGACTGTGCCTGAATTTTCTAGGGTACGTTTCTTTTATGCTGTTACTAACAGCCTCTTTCAAATGATGTGAAAAGATGTAATCTTTATTTGTGTTCTTGTGAGAAACTGATTGTTCAGACAGCACAATTTTCGCTACAAAGGACAATAATATTTTGCATTTACATCGTATCTTTCAGCACAGGATCTCAAAGTGCTTTACAAATAATAACGAGAAAGTGTTGCCCCTATTTTATAGATGGGCAATTGAGGCTCACAGAGATTAAATTACTTGTTCAAGGTCATGCAGGACCTTGGCAGGCAAGAAACTGAACCCAGATCTCTTGACTCTCAGTACTGTGCATTACACAGAATATCATCCTTTTTCCTTACTAGCTTTACTCCCAATCTATCATTCCCAGCCCCCCAAACACTTGCACCTAACAAGCATAAATTCACAAGTGCTTGCACACATGCCAACTCTGACACATATACACATCTATGCAACTGTACACGAACACACACACACGCACACTTCAATGCATCACACAAGTAGCCATACACCCTCCCTCATACCCAAGCAAATGCTTAGAGCTGCAAGACTATGGTCTCCAACTACTCTATAACAAGTGAATTTATGAGCCTGATACAGTGACTACCTACACTGCTCTGAGGGGCAGGGAAAGTGTGTATCCCAAGCCTCTCCTGGACCAAAGAAAGAAAAGTCCCAGCTGCTTCTAGGACTGAGTGAGGAGCAGGAACATGAGCTGAGCTAATACCCTCAACCTGCGATACCAGTTACTGACTGCTGGAGGGAAACTGAGCGAGGGGCCAGGCAGTGCCGCTATGGGATATGCATCAGAAGAGGGGGTGAAGGAAGATGTTGCTGCGCTCTGTGGACCTAATAGCCTCTATGATCATCTTGCAGCCCGTTTTAGCTACTTTACTTCACTGGGCAAGGGGAACTGTAGGCCAGCCCCTCCCCCAGGTGAGAGAGTTGGATAGGCAGGGAGAACCGCAGTCATGGTTAGGATGCAGGGAGGAGCAGCAAGCAGCTGCTTGAACAGAGAAAAGAAAGAGGAGGATGTGCCTCTGAATGCCTTTCTTTCATTGCCCCTTCTCCCACGCAGCAGGGCGATGGAGTGGAGTGTGGGCAGAGTGGCCTTTGGGGGTGTGGAAATGCGGGACACACGGCTGAGCAGTGCAGGTAGAAAGGGAGCATAACAGGAGTGGGCAGATGCAGGAGACACTCAAGAGCTGGAGAATGCGCAGAATGGGCACTGCTGGGTTGGACAGGCATTGTCAGGGGGAGCTGGAGCATGAGGGAGTGAACACTGTGGGTGAAGCGAGCATGTTTGGACTGGAGAATGGCAGGAGTGGGCCTGGGGACTGCTGAGCTAGTGGAGTGGGCATAAAGGTAGAGCAAGGGTATTGGTTTGTTGGCTGAATCATAGAATATTAGGATTGGAAGAGACTGCAGGAGGTCATCTAGTCCCACCCCCTGCTCAAAGCAGGACCAATCCCCAACGAAATCATCCCAGCCAGGGCTTTGTCAAGCCCGACCTTAAAAACATCTAAGGAAGGGAGTAGGAGGAGAGAGATGCCAATTTCAATGTATGGAATGGTTACTGGTGATGGATCTTAGTGATTCAGCAGCCTACTATAATCTCTAGCTACAGACAGAGTTAGGTTTGAACTGTTTAATTTTTTTATGTCTGCCTCATTCAGGGACCGTGTAGAGCTCTTTCTTTAGGAAGCAAATCATTCAAGAATTTGTTAAAAAGAAAAAATAGTTTTGCTGGGTGCCCTAATTCTAACATGTCGGGCCAGGTTCTCGGTTGCCTCACACCTTGTATAGTCATTCGCACCAATGCAAAATGCCACCAGATCAGAACAGTAGCACTTTAGACCCACTTTGTGCTGATGTAAATGACTGCACCAGGCGCAGTAGAAAGGAGAATCAAGTTAATTGTTCTGAATCATTCCTGCCAGCCACTAAGCAACCACTCATTCCTGGGTATATAATAAAACAACCTGGCTAGTGACTTTCCAGACATTCTTCCAGGCACATGCTCTCTCTCACACACTCACAAAATTGCCTGTACATACACTCACAGAAAGGCAAAGCACCTGCAAATCTCTGTGCATACAGACATACATGTGGTCTCTCTCTCTCTCTCTCTCACACACACACACACACACACACACACTCCTTTCATTGTGCTGACAGCTTTTACAATTTTTCAAATTGCTTCTGTAAATGTAATTGTTCATCTTCTGTCAAAACACACAGAAATAAGTTTGCTCTTCAGTGGCAGGTTCTTAATGGGAAAGAAGGATTAGCAGCAGCTTTTCATACAAAGCAGGAGTCCACTTCATCATCTCAGCCATTGCCATCCAGGGACCTGGGATCTAGAAAGCCTCTTTTCCTGAAGCCCATTGATCTAGTTCTAACATCTTAATGTGGAGAGGTGAGGGAGGGGAGTAAAGGGGTACAGTCAGAAAATGTATTAAATGTACATTTTCATATAGCGCCCTTCACTTGCACCGAGTCTTTAATCCTTAACTCCTCCACCACTGGTCTCCTCCAAAGTCAATTTAAGGTTAGGCTGTACCTGGCATGTTTGACTGCACAGCAGGTATGTTCTAACAGAGCATAACTGGCTCATCATGAGACTCTGAGTTTAAAAATTAGAGATAATTGTCCACATAGCCAAGTGGCGACCTAGCAGAGGAGGAGCACTGGGATGGGGTATACAAATTCCACACTAGGCAACACCGTGTTAATGAGCTATTGTGGTCTCAGGCAGCCCCACCTCACCACGCCTTTGACAGATGTCAGATTTGGAGGGAACAGCCGAAAAGGGGCAGAGCACAGTACAGTTGGTAGCAGACCAGACCTCCAGTCCACAGCTCCTGGAGAAGGGCTGGTTGAAGGCAAGCACTCCTCAGATGACTGATGCCCAATGGACCCCTTCCCTATTAGCCTGTGAGCCCAATTGGGACCACAGCCTCCCAGAAGCCCTGTGAAGAAAGAGAGCCATACCACACCTGTGAGACAACTGATCATTCCTTTTGTGTCTGGTGAGAGCTCTGGAAGAGGCAGACTCTCCAGGGCTCAGCTAGAGGGTTGCGCCTCTTTCCACTGGACTGATGTAGTGGAATTCCCAGATGTCACAGACCAGAAGCTGGGTGAGTGCAAGGCAAGGGACCTGGGGACATCCCCTAGTGGCACACAGATGTCCTTTAATGTCTCTGGGATAGACTGAGGAATTACATGTTCAGCAATAAATCTAAAATTCAGCTGACCTGGTTTTCTCGTGGTTAGTGGTTTAGTGCTAAAGATTTATCTATTAATTTGTCTGTCTAAGGTGTTTGTAGAGCATTCATCACTAGAGTATCAAAAGGCTAAATATAACCGTATTGTTCCGAGTATAGGCCGCTCCTGATTATAAGCCGCACCCTTAAAGTTTGGTGCTATTTTAAAAAAATTAAATTTTTAACTTTTTTTAACTTAAAGAAAATATACACATTAGTAGAACAGTAAAACAGTATTTTATTTAATGAATAGGAAGACGTACCAGTATTTTTAACACTTTTAACACTTTTGGTAGTCCTGCTTTTGACGGCATATGTTATATACTCAGAAATATTGAAAACTATTTTGTAGTTATACTGTAAATAAAGAAGGGAAAAGGAATGGACAACAAGGAGACTGATGGGAACAGTTCTCACCCTCTCCCCTGCACAACAATCAACAACATTAGCAAATGTTCTTAGGGTTAGGAATCATGGCCCCCCCCCGAACTCCTGCCCCATCCAACCCCCCGCGTTCCTTGACACCTCCCCCCACCCCAGGGACCCCTGCCCCATCCAACCACCCCTTCTCTCTGTCCCCTGACAGCCCCTGGAACCCTTGCCCCTGACTGCCTCCCACCGCCCCATCCATCCCCTGATCCTTTCTAACTGCCCCACCAGGACCCTTGCCCCTATTCAATCCCCCTGTTCCCTGCCCTCTGACCCCCCCAACTCCTATCCACCCCCCACCCCGAACTCCCCTGCCCTCTCTCCAACACCCCCTCCCTGCCCCGTTACTGCGCTGCCTGGATGTGGCTGGCGGCACTACAGTCCGGCCGCGGCTGGAGCCAGGAGCCCCGGGATGCTGGGCCGGAGCAGGAGTCACGCGGCCGGAGCCCAGAGCTGGAGGATGTGGCGGGAGCCGGACGGCCAGAGCCAGGTAGCTGGCCGGCCAGAGTAGGGCGGCCGGGAAGGGATGCGGGGCCGGAGCCGGGCGGCGGGGGACGTGGGGATGGGGACGGGCGATGCGGCGCCGGGCGGGGGGGACGCGCGGCCGGGGCCGGGCGGCGGGGGAGGTGCGGCCGGGGCCGGCGCCAGGCGGCGGGGGAGGCGCGGCCAGGGCCGGCGCCGGGAGGCCAGGCAGGGCCGCCCAGAGAATTCCGGGGGCCCGGGGTCTTCGGCGGTGGGGGGCCCCTTCCATTCTGGGACCTGCCGCCGAAGTGTCCCGAAGACCCGCCGCGGGGCGCCCCCGCCGCTGAATTACTGCCAAAGCGGGACCCGCCGCTGAAGTGCAGCCCGGTCTTCGGCGGTAATTCGGTAGCGGGAGGCCCCGCCACGGGTCTTCGGGGCACTTCGGCGGCGGGTCCTGGAACGGAAGGGCCCCCCGCCGCCGAACTACCGCCGAAGACCGGGCTGCACTTAGGCAGCGGGTCCCGCTTGGGCGGTAACTCGCCAGTGGGGGGTCCTTCCGCCCCGGAGCGGAAGGACCCCGCCCCCCCCGCAGGCGAAGACCAGGAGCAGAAGAAGCTCCTGCGCCCGGCCCCGCAAGAGTTTTCCAGGCCCCCCGGAGCGAGTGAAGGACACCACTCCGGAGGCCCCGAAAAACTCTCGTGGGGCCGGGGGCAAATTGCCCCCTTTGCCCCCCCCTCTGGGCGGCCCTGAGGCCGGGGCCGGCGGAGGCGGGTACACACGGGGCTGGAGCCGGGCGGCGGGGGAGGCGGGGACGCGGACGGGGTGGAGCCGGGCGGCAGGGGAGGCGGGGACGTGGCCGGCGGAGGCAGGTACGCGGGCCTGGGGCTGGGGTGGGGCGGGGACGCGGCCGGGGCCGGAGCCGGGCGGCGCGAGGCCAGGGCCGGCGGAGGCGGGTACGCGGGGCCGGGCGGTGGGGGAGGCAGGGACACGGCTGGGGCAGCCCAGAGCCCTCTGAGTCCCGGCCGCGGCTGGGATTTAAAGGGCTCTGGGCTCCCCACCGCAGCGGGCAGCCCAGAGCCCTCTGAGTCCCGGCTGCGGCTGGGATTTAAAGGGCTCTGGGCTCCCCGCCGCGGGGGGCAGCCCAGAGCCCTCTGAGTCCCCGCCGTGGCTGGGATTTACTGGGCTCTGGGCTCCCCACCGCGGCGGGCAGCCCAGAGCGCTCTGAGTCCCGGCCGCGGCTGGGATTTAAAGGGCTCTGGGCTCCGCACCGCGGCGGGCAGCCCAGAGCCCTCTGATTCCCGGCCGCGGCTGGGATTTAAAGGGCTTTGGGCTCCCTGCCGCGGGGGGCAGCCCAGAGCCCTCTGATTCCCCGCCGTGGCTGGGATTTAAAGGGCTCTGGGCTCCCCGCCGCGGCGGGCAGCCCAGAGCGCTCTGATTCCCCGCCGCGGCTGAGATTTAAAGGGCTCTGGGCTCCCCGCCGCGGCGGGAAGCCCAGAGCCCTCTGATTCCCCGCCGTGGCTGGGATTTAAAGTATTTTTATTGGGTTTTTTTTGCAAGATCCCGCTTATAGGCCGCACCCCTAGTTTAAAGACTTAAATTAGGGGGAAAAAGTGCGGCCTATACTCGGGACAATACGGTAATACGCAGTGGCTTCAGAAAGCTACCCCCATGTTTAATATCTTTACCCTTAGCTAGTATTATCATTATTACTTACATACTACAATGTCACAAATGTACAAGGAAAAAACAGCCCCTGGCTCAAAGAGTTTACATTCTAACACCAACAAAAACACAACACTGGGCAAGAATTCAGGTGCAAGAGAGGGTGGACAAAACAATGATTATGGCTACGTTGGAGCTAAACAGAGGTGAAAGTAACTTAAAGGATTTACCAGTACGCCGGAGTCCTGAGCAGGGGGCATGGCCTCAACCGGAAGGGGCGTATCCTCAACCGGAAGTGGCAGGACCTTTAAATGCCTGGGCCCTTTAAATCAAGGTTTAAAGGCCCAGGGGCTCCAGCTGCAGCTTTAAATCTTAAATACAGCTGCGGGGCCTTTAAATCACCCCCAGAGCTACCAGCTACAGAGGTGGCTGGGAGGCCCAGGGCTCAGGGGCAATTTAGAGGGCCCGGAGGTCCAGCTGCCGGGCCCGCAGCAAAGCTCCAGGCCCTTTAAATCACCAGTGGAGCCCTGCCGCTGCTACCCCAGGGCTCTGGCAGCCAGGCTCGGGCGGCGATTTAAAGGGCCTCGGGCTCCAGCTGCTGCGGGGAGCCATGGGCCCTTTAAATCACAGCCAGAGCCCGGCTGCCGCTACCCCAGGGCTCCAGCAGTGGGGCTCGGGAGGCAATTTAAAGGGCTCGGGGCTCCAGCCGCTGCAGGGAGCCCCAGGCTCTTTAAATCGCCAGCCTGGGGAAGCCAGTCTGGTCCGGCACAGTGTACTGGCTCTTGCTGATATGCTGGACCGAACCGGACTGGCTTACTTTCACCTCTGGAGCTAAATGACAGGTCCACTAATTTATAGGAAAGATTAGATTCATAAACCTTTTTACCGGAGGGGGATAATTTCCTTCATCTTATGGTCTATGTTTTTGGAGCCATTCAACCTGTGATGTAGTCCTGGCTTTGGGTTATTATGGAAAAGTTGGAAGCATCTCCATAGTTTGAGTTGTAATTAGGGTCCTGCCAGGGTTTACCAGAGTACTGTGTCCCGTTTTGCATGCCACACTTTAAGAAAGTAGATGACAAATTGGAAAGAGTTTAGAGGACAGCAACAAAAATAATAAAAGGTTTAAAAAACCTGACCTATTAGGAAAGGTTAAAGAAACTGATGACAGCCTTCAAATATGTTAATGGCTGTTATAAAGAGGACAGTGATCAATTATTCCCCATGTCTACTGAAGGTAACACATGATGTAATCCCCTTAAACAGCAGAAAGGGAGATTTAGGTTAGATATTAGGAAAAACTTTCTAACTATAAAGGTAGTTAAGTTCTGGAATAGGCTTCCAAGGAAGGATGTGGAATCCCCATCACTGGAAGTTTTTAAGAACAGGTTAGACAAACACCTGTCAGGGATGGTCCAGGTTTACTTACGTGACACAAACATGGCCAGGCAGGTATGTTACCCATGTCTGATAACCTTCTCAATATTTCACCAAAGAGGCTCATGTGTGGTCTCTGCTGAGAGCTAAAAACTAGCGGAATGTTGTGGTTATTCCGAGATGTTTGTACAGGAACTAGTTTAAGAGAGATGTAAAATATTAGGTTGCAAAACTGTTGAAGAGAAACTTAGCGAAGTGGGGTCTCAGGGCTAACTCAGTCAACATTGAGACCAATGGATATCTGTGAGCCAGTACTTTGTTTACTGTCTGGACCAGTTAGAGACTTGAGAATTTACAGAGACAAACAAACCCCAGGAGAGTTCTCTGAAGAGGGACAAGAGGTCCCCCATGCTGTTGCACATGCCTCTCTGAAAGAGGAGGGGGAGCCTACCATTGCCACTTTAAGTGTGGGATGGGACCAGGGCAATGGGATAGGACCATGGGGGCCCTGTGTTGCGGTGTGGGGGCCCTGGGTTGCCTTAATCAAGCCCTGCTTAAAACGGATACTTTTAAATTCTTTTGCAAAGTTTTTAATGTTTCTTTGCGTTCCTCTCTCAGCCCTGTAAAACCATTACAGCACAACATTGCAAGCATAGTAAACTTTACTGACTACTGCAAAGCAGCCTCACTGCTGTTTTTTAATCTATGTACAGCACTTGAATACCACAGTGGTAAGTGCCTTAAAAATGCCAATGGACAGAACTGAGAAATGTTGACACTGCCTAGTGCAACCACAGGCGGTTTTCAAGGGCAGGGACAGTAAAATGTTTAACAAATTGCCATTATTTGAAAATCAAATACGATTCTGCACTACTGAAGCTGATGTAAAAAAGACACAGACGATATTGTCTGACAGCCCCTATCATCATTAAAATCTTTCAGTGAACAAAGCAAAAATACTGGACTAATGGATCATTTGTATACCATGGATTTTCACTCATAGATTTTTTTCCCCCTAGGACAATTTCAAAGCACTAAAGAAGTATCAATGTTGGTTTTCAGAAATTATTAGGTCAGGAAGAATGGCTCACTTCTTAAATTTAATAATTGGGTGAGCCCTTCCATCCCTTTTTATTTTTTAAAAAAAACTGTGTTTTTATTCACCTGAACACAAAAATAGCAATTAAATTTTTAAAAAACAAATAAAAAAAACAAAAAACTTGCAGTTAAGAAACCATTAATGTTGCTAAGTGGCAATAATGTGTTGATCTATAACATAGAGCAAGGAAATTAAGGTATCAAGCTGGGGGGGGGGAAGTGATGATACTCCCTCACTAACCAAGCTCTGCCTTCAGCCAACAAAATGAGACATCACTCACAGATTCTGCAGATGTTCAAAATATGGTCATGAGTATTCTGCTGGTCTCCTCCCTCAGGGGGTTTCAGATACACTCTTAGGGCTGGTCCACACTAGCTCTTTAAATCGAATTTAGCAGCGTTAAATCGAATTAACCGTGCACCCGTCCACACCAGGAAGCCATTTAATTCGACATAGAGGGCTCCTTAGTTCGACTTCGGTACTCCACCTCGACAAGGGGAGTAGCGCTAAATTCAACATGGCTATGTCGAATTAGGCTAGGTGTGGATGCTAATCGATCTTAGTAGCTCCGGGAGCTATCCCACAGTGCAACACTCTGACGCTCTGGACGCCAGTCGGAGCTTGGATGCTCTGACCAGCCACACAGGAAATGCCCCGGGAAAATTTGAATTCCTTTTCCTGTCTGGACAGTTTGAATCCCATTTCCTGGTTGCTCATCGGGGCGAGCTCAGCAGCACTGGCAACGATGCAGAGCTCTCCAGCAGAGGAGTCCAGGCAATCTCAGACTAGAAAGAGGTCCCCAGCATGGACTGACCGGGAAGTCTCAGATCTGATTGCTGTGTGGGGCAATGTGTCTGTGCTTTCGGAGCTGCACTCCAGCAAACGGAATGCAAAGACCTTCGAGAAGGTCTCCAAAGCCATGAGAGACAGAGGATACAGCCAGGATGCAATGCAGTGCCGCGTGAAAGTCAAGGAGCTGAGACAAGGCTACCAGAAACTCAGAGCGGCAAACGGACGCTCCGGAGCCCAGCCCCAGACATGCCGCTTCTACAAGGCACTGCATGCCATTCTCGGTGGGTCTGCCACCACTGCCCCACCAGTGTGCGTGGACTCTGAGGATGGGATAGTGTCGACGGACTGTTCCTCGGAGATGTTCGCGGACGGGGAAGATGAGGAGGACGAGGCAGTCGACGGCGCTTTCCCCGACAGCCAGGATCTCTTCCTCACCCTCTCTGAGATCCCCTACCAACCCTCCCCAGCCGTTACCACGGACCCTGAATCGGGAGAAGGATCAGTCCGTAAGTGCTTTAAACAAGTTAACATTTATTTATTAAAAGCAGCTAAGACCAACGAGTTAACATTTTTTAAGTAATTAAACAAGGAGAGACATTAGGAGAACAGAAGGTCTACATACAGGGGGATGGAACTTTTATCTTCATAAGATATCTCCAGGAAACTCTCCTGGAGGTAATCTAAAAGTCTATGCAGGAGGTTCCTTGGCAGAGCTAGCTTATCGTGTGCCCCAAGGTAGCACACTTTGCCTTTCCATGCTACAAGCTGGAACTCCGGGACCATTGCCCTCACGAGCATGGCAGAGTAGGCCCCTGGGTGGTGGTGGCTTTCTTCCAGCATGCGCGCTCTCTCTGCCCGTGAGACTCTCCTCAGGGTGATCTCTCTCGCACACTCCTGCATGAAATTAGAGTAATTGGGGTACTATTAGTAATGGGAGCGCTTAACTGTTCCTTTGCATAACAAGAAGCCTCACTTAACAGCCACGTGCTGCAGTCTACAGAGTGGCAGCATACAGGGATCTTTCCCAGTGAACAGCCGCGAGGGGGTGCAACAGGGGCCGAGTTTATGCTTTCAGGATTGCCTGCATCAAGAGGACAGAGCTGTACATTCACTTCTATGAATCCAAAAGTGTTTGGCTTACCATGCCTTGCTGCTACACGAATTCTTCTTTCCTGCAAAGGTTCTCTGATCTGCAGCCCAATACCCCAGGCAATGAAAGCGCATTCAGAGAAATCGAACTTTCCATTAGTGAGTGCGCATGAGACAGGTGCTGTGCATGCTCTTGTTCACAGACACCGAGTAGACTATGTTTCTTTGTTTAAAAAATGTATCGTAAGAAATTCACTACCTTTTTGACATCACACAGGTGCAACTGTATCACGACCTGATGCACCATGCCCCTCACAGATGATGGCGCAAACTAGAAGGCGTAAGAAAAAGACAAGGGACGAGATGTTTGCTGAACTTATGGGCTGCTCCAGAGCCGAGGCGGACCAGCAGAGCCAGTGGAGGGAGAACCTCAGTCAGCAGCACCGCTCACTCTGCGAACGGGAGGACAGGTGGCGTCAGGAGGACCAGCAGGCGACTCAAACGCTGCTTGGACTAATGAGGGAGCAAACGGACACGCTCAGGCGCCTTGTCGATGTTCTGCAGGACCGCAGGCAGGAGGACAGAGCCCCCCTGAACTGTATCTGCAACCGCCCACCCCCGCCTCAAACTCCAATCCCCCCCTCATCAAAAATAACAAGAAGGAGGGTCACCAGGGGCCGTGAAAACTGTCACTGCACCACAGGACAGTGTTAAATTACCCAAAAGCTATCAGTTACTACATTTTGAAAAGTCCTTCCCTTACTGTGTTCTTGATTATTAAAAGTAGTTTTCTGTTACTTACTTTTTCCGTCATGGTTTTTTACACAACACTGTGTTAGATGTCTTGGGTGGGTCGTTGGGTGGTTGAGGGGGTAGTGTAATGCATAGGACAGTCACCTTTAGCAGGGTACAGAGACGGGGGCTGGATCAGCAGCATGTCACACACACAGTGCAGTCAGTAGGCGGTTAGCTGGTATGGGAGGTGGTTTGCAGGTTTTCTGTCGTTGGGGGTGGTACGTGCATTTGTAGCGGGGGAGGGGAGTTACAGATGTCATGCAACGGTCCCTGTAATGGACCGCAGAGCCACGTAGCAGAGGAATCTGTATCTGTCCTCCCCCGCAACAAGGCCACATAGTCCCCGCACACAGAGTCCAAAAAAGGAGGGATGGCAGGATCCGTTGAAACAACCAGTCCGGCACTGCTGACCGGTCTGGGAGCGGGAGCATGTCAAACCTCGACTTTAGAGGCGGTCTTTACATGACCACACACCCTACCCAGCACAGTGTGCGTCCCAGTTTCAACCCTTTAACGCAAAGTCATCAATAAAGACACCGTTGTAAAGCTACAGTGGAGCACGTACTTTAATTTTTAAATGTGTGTTAGAAGTTGGGGAAGCGGGGTGGACGGGGTATGTAACTGCAGAGGCTAGTCAACAGTAACTTGGTAAAGAAACAGGGGCAGGTTCAGCTTCTCTGTGAAGAAACTGAACAGTCACAGTTCACGCTGCTCGCTGGTACTTGAAGAGTTCCTTGTCGCTGTGCAAGGTGCTTGCATAGGGCGTGACGAGCCAGGGCATTAGCGGGTACGCTGGGTCCCCTAAGATCAGTATGGGCATCTGCACATCCCAAGCATTATTTTGTGGTCCGGGAAGAAACTACCTTCCTGCAGGCGTCTAAGCAGACCAGAGTTCCTGAAAACACGCGCGTCATGAACTTTGCCTGGCCACCCGACGTTGATGTTGGTAAAACGTCCCCCATGGTCCACCACTGCTCGCAGCACCATTGAAAATTAGCCAAATTTCTCAGCAGCTGACTGCGGAAGAGGTGGACGATAAGTTACGAGGAGCTGACAGCGGTCACAACTGCAGCGGGATCCGTGCTCGCAGTGCTGTGGCGCCCGCGCTGTCACTGAGAAGAAAAGTGCACGAACAGATTGCCAGCTGGCGCTTTCAGGGAGGGATGCTGGGTGTGATTGACGGTTCAATGATGACAGTTACCCAAAACCACCCTCCACACAATTTCCCCCCCCAGCATGCATTGGTGGGAAATCCCAGCATTCCAATGGGCGGCGGGGAGTGCGGGAACTGTGGGATAGCTTCCCATAGTGCACCGCTTCCAAAGTCGACGCTTCGCCCGTTACTGTGGACTCACACAGTCGAATTAGTGTATTTATTGTGGATACACAACTTCGACTTCATTAGGTCGATTCCAGAAATTCGAATTAAGATGAATCGAAATAGTCTTGTAGTGTAGACGTACCCTTAGACAGGACTGGCTTAAGGCGTAAGTGAAAAAGGTGTGTGTATAGAGTCCCTTCTTCCAGATTTGTGATGAAATCAGGATCTTTATTTTAATGAAAACTGAAAGTGTCTAGACCACAAGGTTGTAAAGACTCATAGACTTTAAGGTCAGATGGGACCATCGTGATCATCTAGTCTGACCTCCTGCATGTACTCACCCACTCCTGAAATAGACCCCTAACCTCTGGCTGAGTTACTGAAGTCCTCAAATCATGGTTTAAAGACTTCCAGTTACAGAGAATTCACCATTTACACTAGTTTAAAACCTGCAAGTGACCCATGTCCCATGCTACAGAGGAAGGCAAAAACAAAACAAAACAAAAAACCAGTAAAACCAGGGTCTCTGCCAATCTGACCTGGGGGAAAATTCCTTCCCAACCCCAAATATAGCGATCAGTTAGACCTTGAGCATGTGGGCAAAACCCACCAGGCAGATACCTGGGAGAGAATTCTCTGTAGTAACCCAGAGCGCTCCCCATCTAGTGTCCTGTCTCTGGCCCTTGAGGATTTTTGCTACTGGCAGTCACCAATGGGCCACATGCCATTGTAGGCTGTCTCATCATACCATCCCCTCCATAAACTTATCAAGCTCAGTCTTGATGCCAGTTAGGTTTTTTGCCCCCACTGTTCCCCTTGGAAGATTGTTCCAGAACTTCACTCCTCTGATGGTTAGAAACCTTCACCTAATTTCGAGCTTAAACGTCTTGATGGCCAGTTAATAGCCATTTGTTTTTCTGCCCACATTGGCACTTAACTTAAACAACTCTGCTCTCTCTCTGGTATTTATCCCTCTGATGTATTTATAGAGCACCATCATATCTCCCTTCAGCCTTCTTGTGGTTAGGCTAAACAAGCCAAGCTCTTTGAGCCTCCTCTCATAATGTAGGTTTTCCATTCCTCTGACCATCCTAGGTTCTCTGAACCTGTTGCAGTTTGAATTCATCATTCTTAAACATGGGAGACCAGAATTGCACAAAGTAAAGAAAAGCCTAGAAATGTGAAGTGAGTGTACCCAACATAGAGATGTCTGCCCAGTGGTGCAAGTAAGCCGGTACGCTCAGGTACACCATACCATTAAGACATGTATTCCCGGTATGCTGTACTGGGGAAGACATATTTTCAAGAATGAATTGTAGAGCCCTGCGCAGATACAAATTTATACCCACGGATGCTGGAGCACATGACTTATGAGGAGAGGCTGAGGGAACTGGGATTGTTTAGCCTGCAGAAGAGAAGAATGAGGGGGGATTTGATAGCTGCTTTCAACTACCTGAAAGGGGGTTCCAAAGAGGATGGATCTAGACTGTTCTCAGTGGTAGAAGATGACAGAACAAGGAGCAATGGTCGCAAGTTGCAGTGGGGGAGGTTTAGGTTGGACATTAGGAAAAACTTTTTCACTAGGAGGGTGGTGAAGCACTGCAATGGGTTACCTAGGGAG
The DNA here is from genome assembly GCF_020497125.1 of Mauremys mutica. Lineage (NCBI taxonomy): Eukaryota > Metazoa > Chordata > Testudines > Geoemydidae > Mauremys > Mauremys mutica. The sequence goes on along the minus strand of NC_059072.1, from coordinate 105,060,884 downwards.
GTGGTGGAATCTCCTTCCTTAGGAGTGTTTAAGGTCAGGCTTGACAAAGCCCTGGCTGGGATGAGTTAGTTGGGTTTGGTCCTGCTTTGAGCAGGGGGTTGGACTAGATGACCTCCTGAGGTCCCTTCCAACCCTGAGATTCTGTGATTCTATGATGCAGATATCCATGAACAGAAATTGGTATCCGCTGAACCGCAGGGCTCCCCTGGGAACCGCAGCAGCAAACGGAGCAGAACGTGCGGTTGCCGCTCCCAGGAGCCAGTGCCCCACAACAGCAGCTCCTCCGGCACAGCTGTAGTGCCCACCCCCAGCTCTTCCATGCAGCTGCATCTCCTGTCTGAGGTCTGTACAGCCCCACCGGAGGACAGGGCTGGGGGCGGGGCTAGGGGCAGTACAACCGCGCCAGAGGAGTAGCTGGTGTGGGGCAGTAGCGCCTGGGAGCGGCGGCCCCACCTTCTGCTCCTTTCACTGCTATGGTTCCTGGGAAAGCCCTGTGGTTTAGCGGATACCGATTTCTATCCATGGATATCCACATCCGCAGGTATAAATTTGTATCTGCGCAGGTCTCTAGTCACGGAACATTTTTTTTTGTGAGGAAGGGCGGGGTCGGAGGGTCGGTACCGTGCCGGTAAGAGTTAAAATCTACTTGCAACACTGTGTCTGCCTGAGCCTGCAGGTAGCCTTCAGCAGCACCCACTAGAGCCAGGGTGGAAGACATCTGGTCTCACCTCCTCTGCAACAGCAAATTCAGCCTTTGCTACTCAAGGAGGTGGGGCAGGGGGAGTCCCTGATGTTCCAATCACCTGTGCTCCTCTCCTTTGGCCTGTTGGAGCCCCAATTTAAAAAAGTGGTGGTACTCTCCCCATCTAACATCGACTCATAGCACCAAAATAAGATGTCACTCACAGAAGATTATGCTGACCTTGCCTGATATGCTTTGATCAGTAGTAGACTAGTTAACAATGTTGAAATTTAAATGATTGTAATTGGACATGTTAGTTAACATCCCACTGAGATGATCAAGGCAGTGCTCACCTTGAACTCCTCCAGGAAGCAAAGGCATAGCCTGTGCACATCACAAAATGGATGGACCAACAGAGAGGTGGATGGACAGGACACAAACAAAGTTAAATATGAACTTCATGAAAGTTAAATATGAACTTCATGCTTTCCCAAGGGTGCCTGTACCACTGGGATGAGAGTGATATGCTGTACACAGATCACAACAATACAGACCACTGAGCTCAAGATGCAACAGGCAGTTTAAAAAATAAAAAATAAAAAAAGCATCCCGCATGGCTTATAATAGCAATAATGTCCTCTGGGTTGGGCATTTCCTAGCAGTTAATGATTGGCTGGGCTAAAGCTCCTTAGCAACTCCTCTAAGCTAGTCATTAACTGCAGGAAAATTCCCTCCCTGGTGGTGGTTAATACTTAGGGGAGAGATTGTGACCTTCCAGGGGAGTAAGGGGGTGTAAGGCCCCTCTTTATCTTCCTGCGTAGCTCTGTGTGCTACATTCAGACAGGAACTAAGGCATACATTTTGAATGGTGAGCGTAATTAGCCATTGGAACAATTTACCGAGGATCATGGTGAATTCTCCATCACTGAGCATTTTAAAATCAAGAGTGGCTGTTTTTCTAAAAGATCTGCTCTAGGAATTTTGGGGGGGTTTTGGGGGCGGGGGGAAGAATTCTCTGGCCTGTGTTATACAGAAGTTTAGACTACATGATCACGATGGTCCCTTCTGGCCTTGGAATCTATGAGTGGTCTTCACTGGCCAATGCTCAGACCAATGGCAACAGGCTGCGACACAACCACATCTAGACCTTCTTGCTCAGGAGAGGGGTCCCCAGAATGTGGGCTGAAAGGGAACCCTTCCCCCCCCCCAAAAAGAATAAAAACAATACAAATCCAATACTATAGCTGAGACATACAGTAAATCCAGGTTTCTAGCAGAGGTGTGTGTGTGGAGAATTTCAAAACTGCATTCGGGACTGGGGCACTGGGCATCCCCCAATCTTCCAATCAAGGTTGCAAAAAATCCTGACCTGACTGCCTGATGCAAAAGACTAAGAATGGAACTTGGAGTCAAACTCTTGAATTCCAAGCCTGCTTCTGCCCCTGATTTGTTGTATGACCTTAGGCAAATCACCTAATCTGTGTGCGCCTCAGTTTCACCATCTGTAAAATGTGGTTAATCTGCCCTATCTCACAGTAGTGTTGTGATAATTTTTTAATTAATGTTTGCAAAGTGCTTTGGGAACATAAAGCACTAAGTATTATTACTTCTTTCAAATGGTGCCATGGGGAAAAATTCAGGCTGCTGGGAAAATTAGGCGTAAAATGGAATCAAGCAAATGGAAGTCTCTGGGGTGGCCACCACATATTTATTTGTTTTTCACTCTTTAGAAGGCAGCTTTCTCACTAGTAAAAGCCACCACTCCATTTGGAAAGGCTGTGCTGTCTGTTCCCTCCAACACGATGAGCTGCTGAAGGGGTTTTCACACTGTTACAAACTCTCTCCTGTGGAACACAGAAGCCAGCCTGAGAGTGCAAAGACAAAGCATTTGGAAAATCCAGCCAGAATGCTACAGAGGCAACCAAACAAGAGTGAGTTTCGTGCTGTGCAAATGCCACACTCCCTGTGTGCTGGCAGCAAATGTCTGGCAAAGCAAAAAAAACCCAACCTAGAATGTTTTGTTCTACATGTGCAGGCAAACTGGGAGGGTTCCCCACTTGCACCCTCCCTTTCTTCCAGACACACAGAAGGAGTCTGGGAGGAAGGACCATAGCTTTGGGAGGCTCTCAGTCTGTCTGAAAGGATCAATGGGTCAAGTGCATGCTTTCTGGGGCACTTACCCGATTTCTAGGCAGGCAAAAGAACCCACCCTTTCTCTATTTGGCTCATCCGCCTTTGTGTTTTCTGGGATTGACTTAATGCCTCCTATGGCCTTTAAAGCCCAGCTGCCAAAGAGAATAAGAGAAGCATTCACGCGGCTCCCGATGGGAAGCAGAATGCAGTCACTTAAAATCACAAAACAGAAAACAAAAGCACAGGCTAGGGAGACAGGGAACGTGGTGACTGTAACAATAAATGGACTCATCTAGGCAGAATCCAGTCTGCATACGATAAAGAATTAGCTTATCTGTGGACCACAAAAAGAGCCATGCCAGGGAGCCAAGGGGGCTTTAAGCCCGTCCTTCTCTGCCCCTCTTGAAGCAGAAGAGTGGAGGTGGAGAGAGAGACATCTGTATTTTCCCTTTTGTTGCAGTCCATTCCCCACTGGCATCCCTCCAGTGTATGGGTGCTGCAACCTAATCCTGGTTAATTATCTTCCATTGAAGGTTCAGTCTTATGTCAGTGCTGTTATTCACAAAGGAGAAAGGAGGAGGGGAAGGGCAGGCAGGGAGAGAAAGCAGCTGCTTGCAAAATTAGCCAGCCTAGGAGTTCCTCCCATTCCTGGCGGCACAGGGCTGACCATCTGGAGAAGGGGAGGGAGAGATGAAGAGGAAGGAAACAAGGGAGAAAGAGAAGGGTGACAGAGAGAAGATAGGTGCGGAAGGACAGAAGTACAGTAGGGAGAAAGGGGGAGGGGGTGATGGGGCAGAGGCAGGAAAGGAGAAAGGAAAGAGGAAGAAAGGGGAGAGTAGGGCAGCTGGGTCCCAGATTCAATTGAGGGTGTGGCAATCCAAAAATCAGCTTAAGGGCGTTTACTAATTAATATGCTCACAGAGCTTGCTCAGGGCAGATTAAAGGGTCATTTAGAGAGAGGCAGTATGATCTGATTCTACAAGAATGTCTCAGGAGTCCCTCCCTCCCAGCCCTAAGTTTTAATCATGGCCAATAACTCACCTTGTGTTCTTGAGCAAGGCATTTAACTTTGGTGCCTCTGTTTCCCCATCTGTGAAATGAGACCAATACTACCAACCACACAGGGGTGTTTATGAGGCCAGACATGATTCATGTTTATACAGGGCTTCGAGGCCCTTGGCTTTAAAGTTGCTATAGCAACTGCAAAGTTCTAGCCTCAGCCAGTAAAGGAATCAATCCTGACTTGTACTGGACAGAACTAATTCAAATCATGCTGTCAAATGATCTGGGAACCTCATTCACTAGGGCTGGCCTGGGACAAATGTTAATGCATGGCCTGGCACACGTATAACACTGTGGAAAAGACTCATGACTTCTCTCTGTCGTATCAGTGGTGCTTCAAAAGAGCAGGAAAGTTCAACAACAGGGGCACGTATCCCCTTGTACCCCACTGGCATGAGAGCTCTGTCCACAACTATGACAGGCACTGGGGCCCAGTGCTGCCAAGTGAGAAAACCCAGTGTAGGAGCAGCACAGTTGCTGCTTAGGGTACTGTTAAGTGAAATCAATGAATACTGGAAGCAGCGAGGAAGCTAAAGAGACAGAGGAGGTTAAGATCAACTAAAAATGTCAGTATGAAAGGGGCAGGAAAAACTGGAATAAGCCAAGTAGGGCTGGAAAGGGCCAGCAGCCTAATAGAGGAGAGAAGAGCATGCAATGCCCCTTTCAAAAAGGGAGGGGGGGCATGTTTTAAATTTTCCATGCATACCAGACGTCCAGACGGTATTGCCTAACTCTTGGTGGCCTAGTTGCTCAAGAAATATAGTACCAGAAGGAGGAGGAGGGAGGGCAATCCATACATGTGAAAGGTTTCCTCCTCCTCACTCCAGCTATCTTAAATGTGACACTGTAGTCTAGAGTATACACGTTCCAGCAATCACAAGGTGATACTGTAGGCTCTTGATTTCTCCCTCACCTATCTAAACCATGTGGGAAATCAGCAAGGAAACCCCATAAGGAAGCAGTTTTATCACCCAATTCCAGTGAAACCAAGAGGATGGCCTTTTGCGCACTGCTGGATCAGAAATACTGGGGGATGGGGCTGGTACCCATCATCTCCAGTACATTATTACTAAACTGCATCAATTTTGCCTTCAGAAGTGAGAAATTCTTTGTTACTGCCTGTAGAAGAGCTAGTACAGTGACATCTAGTGGAACTTGTGTGTGACTCCTACGAAAGAAAAGCAAAAGAGGAAAAAATGACTTAAGGCTAAAGAGATAAACACCAACATGGCAGCTCCAGCATCATCTGGCTGAGAATTAAAAATCTCCTTCCAGTCAATGCTTAGTATCTTTAAAGTGTTATTTAAAGCAGGCTTCAAACAATTCTCATGTCATGAGTGGGTTTTTCATATTGATATATGAAATATAAATACACCCCCACGCACCCTCCAGATCTAGAATCAAAAGCTCATCGGAGGAGGAATCGGTGGCATAGCTGATACACACACACAGGTATCAGGGTTCTCTGTGTGATCTAGAGATCACATTGTCCAAGTAATGTAAAACAATCCTATAAGGGATCTCCCACATTTTCAAAGCACAATATGTTTTGTTACAGGAATTCCTCCTTTGGTTCTCTCTTCTTTGTTTTTCATGTTGTGAGAGGAATCCGAGTCCCTGCTCTCAGCTGTATGCTCAAGGAATTTAAGAGAATTCCTGTAGCACAGGAGTCATGTCACTGGTGAAGCCAGGGGTGGGACAGACGGGGGCTATAACTCAGGTCACTGTGGCCATTCTGGTTTCCCCTGCAAGCCATAGACAACGCCACGGGGGCTACCATCATTTACAGCAGACCCCAAGGCTGCCTAGGTTAGGCTAGGGGCTGTTTTAGGCCCCTGCAGCAGCCCGCAATCCAGAAGCGCAAAGATTATTTAAACTTTGTTTTGTATCCCCTCCTCCTGAACACACAGCACAGAATCTGACCTTTTATTTGTATGAATTACCATCTCAGAAATGATATAGATTATAGATAAAAACTGAACAATGAGAACTTGGAGAAAAATATTTCAGATGGTTTCCCTGCAAAAATGAATACATTTCCCAGAAGATCTGTAGGCTCCGATGTTTGAGCAGTGCACGGCACAAAAACTCCAGACCAGATCTCCTTGTTACTGACCCAAGAGGTGAATATTAGGGAGGCAAACCTCTACTAGTGTCAGACTTAGATAGAGGTACCCTTCTTCCCCACTTCTACCCAGTGACTAATTCACTTGGAAGAAAGAGGACAAGGACCTGAAATGAGTTTCTGTGCCTTCCACTAATAGGCTTTGTGGCTTTGCCCCATGAAGGTTGAAAGTTATGGGCTGGAAAACACCTCAAGTAAATATGTCCTTTCATACTTAACAGGCACAAAGGAAAGTGCCTGTTAAACAGAACAGACAGAGCCTCAAGGAAAGGATTAAATGAATTTATTATCTGTGTCCGATGGAGGCAGGCAAAAGGCTGAACTGGATTTTCTAATGAACTACTGGCAAGTATGTGTGAAAGGCAAGAGGGCTGGTTTACTGGGAATAAAAGTAATTGTAATCTGTTATTAAAAGGACTGTCAAGTATCTTAGGCTCAAACTCTTATTTAACTTAAAACTGTTACAGTCTTGTGAGGAGTGCCCTATTATTCCTTCTCCCTCACTCCTCTTGATTATATAACTCCAGAGAAAGAGAAAGGCTGGACAGGTGTGGAAGACAGGTTTTATCTGCATGCATCTGGGATGGTGGTGACATTGGTCATAAGCGGCAAAGCCGCGTGTTGTGCAGATCATCCCTAACTCAAACTAATATGACCTTTCGACCAACACGAACCGTCATGTATGTTCTCTATGTGCCACATATGCTACAGAAAAACTATTTTAAGAATGTTTCAAAGAGTTTTGTAAACTGTAATTGGGACTGCATTGTTCATATCCTTCTGCCTGTAAAGCCAGGTGCCTTAGTTACCATGAGCTCAGTTGTACAGGGCTCAGAGGGAACCATTAATACTGCAAAAAATTACCTAAAATAGCTTTTTATACCTAAAAATATCACAGCTTTAGGCTCTTATCTCAGGTCCTTTTAAGAGCTAGAGGCAAGTGCTGATCCCATTGGGAAGCCAGGGATCTTCTCTTCCCAATGGTATAAAACTCCGGTCTCTAGTCCTGCAGAACCACATACTTAGTTTTATGTCTAGAAAAGCCATTACTGGCTGACGACTGGATCCTCTCCATCCTAGGCTTTGGACACTGGTTACTTTGGAGGGGAAAAATCCCACATTTGCAGGGAAAGAGGAAATATTACTCTGGCAGGCTGATGTTTTATCTATTTAGGGTCAGCTTTTTCAAGATGTACAGGGGAAGAAATGTTAGAATAAGTCACACAAAAGCAAATTAGTGGGCGGAGGCCAGGTGAAGTACTTGTTAAATGTACTGCATCACTCTGCAGTTTAATATTATCTCTATCAGCAAGCACACAGCAAGCACATCTATCCATCTATAGATAGATATAAAACAAATGGAAGAAAGGGAAGTTGATAAGCATGAATATAAATCAGAAGTTAGGAAATGAGAAGGAAAGCCAAAAGAGACAGGAGAATCTGGGGCCAGCAGAGTTAAGGACACTAAGAAGGAGTTTTTAAAAAATATATTAGGAACAAAAAGAATCCTGACAATGGTATTGTCCGTTACTGGATGGAAACCGTAGAACTATGAATAGTAATGCAGAAAAGGCAGAAGTGTTCGATAATTCAGTTTTGTATTTGGGGAAAAAAAACAGATGATGTAGTCTTACCATATGGTGATAACACTCTTTCCATCCCACCAGTATCTCTGGGGGATGTTAAACAGAAGCCACTATAATCAGACATTTTTAAATCAGCAGTTGCAGATAACTTGCATCCAAGAGTTTTAAAAAAGCTGGCTGAGGAGCTCTCTGGACTGTTAATGTTGATTCTCAATAAGTGTTGGAGCACTGGGAAAGTTCCAGAAGACTGGAAGAAAGTTAATGTTGTGCCAATTTTTAAAAGGGTAAATGGGTAGTTATAGGCCTGTTAGTATGACACTGATCCCAAGCAAGATAATGGAGCAGCAGATATGGGATTTGATTAATAAAGAATTAAAGAAGAATAATGTAACGAATGCAAATCAACATGGGTTTATGGAAAGCAGACCCTGTCAAACTAATTTGATTGTATATATTTTATGAGATTACAAGTTTGGCTGATAACAGTAATAGTGTTGACATAATATTCTTAGACTTCTGTAAGGCATTTGACTTGGAATTGCATGGCGTGATAAAAAACTAGAATGATGTAAAATTAACATGGAACACATTAAATGGATAAAAACTAGCAAACTGATGGGGCTCAAAATGTAACTGTAAATGGGGAATCGTCATTGAGCAGATGCATGTTCAGTGAGGTTCTGCAGGGATTAATTATTGGCCTTACATTCTTTAACATTATCATCAATAACTTGGAAGAAAATATAAAACCATCACTGATAAAGTTTGTAGATGACAAACACTGGGGGAGTGGTAAATAATGACGAGGACAGGTTACTTATGCAGATCAATCTGGGTCGCTTGGTCAATTGGGCGCAAGCAAACAACAGATGTTGTTAATATGGCTAAATGTAAATATCTAAGAACCGCCATACTAGGTCAGACCAAAGGTCCATCTAGCCCATTATCCTGTCCCCAAGAATGGCCTGCACCAGAGATTCACGTGGAGTGTACAGAACAGGGCAGTTAGAGTGAACTAACCCTGTCTTTCCCTTCCTCACCCCCAGCTTCTGGTGGTCAGAGCATTAGGGTCACCCCAAGACCTTCCCTCTTATCCCATGACTACTTGGTTTCTTTAAGAGCCTTTGGTAAGGGATCTTGTCACAGGCTTTCTGAAAATCCAAGTACACTATATCAACTGAATCATTCTTGTTGACATTCTCAAAAGAATTCTATTAGACTGGGGATGCATTACAAAAGCCACGTTGGCTGTTCCCCAACACATCAAGTTTATCTATGTGTCTGATAATTGTGTTCTTTACTAACCAGTTTGACTGCTAGTGAAGTTAGGATCACTCAATTGCCAGAATCACCTTTGGAACCCTTTTAAAAAGTCAACATTACAATTGCTACCTTCCAGTCATCTGATACAAAGGCTTATTTCAGCAACAGATTACATACTACAATTAGTAGTTCTGCAATTTCATATTTGAGTTCCTTCAGAACTCTTGGGTGAATACCATCTGGTCCTGGTGATAATATTCTTTTTTAATTGATCAATTTGTTCTAAAACCTCTTCTATTGACACATCAGTGTGGGACAGTGCTTCAGATTCGTCACTCAAAAAGGATAGCTCTGATGTGGGGATCTCCCCCACATCTTCTGCAGTGACTACCAATGCAAAGAATTCAGTTAGCTTCTCTGCAATGGCCTTGACTTCCTTGAATGCTCTGTTAATACATTGGTCGTCTAGTGGCCTCATTGCCTGTTTGCCAGGCTTCCTGCTTCTGATGTACTTAGAAAAAATTCTTACAGCTAGTTTTTGCATCTTTACCAAGTTGCTTCTCAAATTCTTTATTGGCCTGCCTTATTATACTCTGACACTTAACGGGCCAGAATTTGTGAGCCTTGTTATTATCCTCGCTAGGACTTGACTTCAAAGGGATGCCTTTTGGCCTCTAACGGCCTCCATTATTCAGCTGTTTAGCCATGGTGGCATTCTTTTGATTCTTACATTTTCTTCTTGGATTTGGGGCTTACATTTAGTCCAAGCCTCTATTACAGTGTTTTTAAGTAGTTCCCTTGCTGCTTGTAGGCATTTAACTCTTGTGACAGCTCCTTTTAATGTCCACCTAACAGGCATGCTCATTCTTGTACAGTTCCCCTTTTTAAAGTTAAATGTTACTGGGGTGGATTTTTTGGAATTATCCCCAACCTGACAACAAGGATTTTAAATGTAATTACATTATGGTCACGATTACAGAGCAGTTCAGCTCCAGTTACCTCTTGGACCAGATCCTATGCTCCACTTAGCCTCTCCTCTTGTGGGTTCCAGGACTAGCTGCTCCAAGGAGCCGTCATTTATGGTGTCTACAAATTTTATCTTGGCATCATGCCCAGAGTTGACATTTACCTAATCAACATGAGAATAGTTGAAATTACCCATTACTATTGCACATTCTGCATTTTTAGCCTCTCTAACCTCCCTTAGCAGTTCACAGTCACTGTCACCATCCTGCTCAGGTGATTGGTAGTATATTCCTACTGCTATATACTCTTTTTATTCATGCATGGAATTTCTATTCACAGAGATTCTATGATATATTTTGTTTCATGTATGATTTTTACCTTATATGCTTTAACATCTAGTGCCATTCCTTCACCAGCACGACCTACTCTGTCACTCCTTTATATTTTATACCCTGGTATTACATAATCAATTAATTATATCATTCCACCAAGTTTTCATGATGCCTATTACATCAATATCCTCATTTATTGCCAGGCAGTGTAGTTCACGCATCTTAGTATTTAGACTTCTAGCATTTGTATACAAGTATTTGTACATTTTGTCAATATTCAATTGCTTGTTTTCCTGTGCTATATTTAGATGGGACTCCATTTCATTTGACTGTTCCTCACTAGCTCCTTCCTGTACTTTAGCAACTTCTTTCCTATCCTCTTTACTAGGATATAGAGCTCCCCCTTTAATAAATTCATCCCTAAGGAACATTTCCAACCAAATCAAGTGCTCTTCTGCACCTGTCAGCTTCACCCCAGAACAAAGAATGTAGGACATACATATAAGTTGGGGGAACTCTATGCTAGGAAGCGGTGCCTCTGAAAAAGATTTGGGGGTCACAGTGGATAATCAACTGAACATGAGCTCCCAGTGTGGTGCTGTGGCCAAGAGAGCTCATGCCATCCTGCTTTGCATAAACAGGGGAATCTCAAGTAGGAATATCTTACCTCTGTATTTGACACTGGTGTAATCACTGCTGGAATATTGTATCTAAGTCTGGTGCCCACAATTCAAGAAGGATGTTGATAAATTGGAGAGGGTTCAGATAAGAGACACAAGAATGATTAAAGGATTCAGAACATACCTTATAGTGACAGACTCCAGGAGTCTTGATCTATTTAGTTTAACAAACAGAAGGTTAAGGGGTGACTTGATTACAATCTGTAAGTATGTACATGGGAACAAATATTTAGTAATGGGCTCACTGATCTAGCAGAAAAAAGTATAACACTATCAATTGACTGGAGGTTGAAGCTAGACACATTCAGCCTGGAAATACAGTGTACATTTTTAACGGTGAGAGTAACTAACCATTGGAGCAATTTAACATGGGTCAGGGTGGAGTCTCCGCTGCTGATCATTTTAAAATCAATTAAAATTAAACCAAGATTGGATGGTTTTCTAAAAAAATCTGCTCTAGGAATTATTTTGGGGAAGTGCTACAGACTGTATTAAACAGGAGGTCAGACTAGGGGTAGGTCTATACTTATCTGCCGGGTCGACGCGTAGCGTTCGACTTCTCGGAGTCTGAACTATCGCGTCTAATCTAGACACGATAGCTCGAACTCCGAACGCGCTCCCGTCGACTCCAGAACTCCACCACCGTGAACGGCGGTGGCGGAGTCGACGGGGGAGCCGCGGACTTCGATCCCGCGGCGTCTGGAAAGGTAAGAAGTTCGAACTAAGGTAGTTATAGCGTAGCTGAAGTCGCGTACCTTAGTTCGACCCCCCACCCTAGTGTAGACCAGGCCTAGATGATCACGGGTGTCTCTTCTGGCTTTGAAATCTATATCGGGGGTGTGTATGTTTAATCCACTATTGTTGCCAAGAAATGTTCCAAGAGTAATAGTCTCTGCTTATGTAGGACCTGCACTGCGTTACTTTGTGCTGCTTCATAACCAGAAGAGGTAGCATCAGTTAATTAAAGAAAAACCCATTCCCAGAGCTGTGCGGGCATTCTCCAACATGCAGGTGCTTAGATAAGGAAGTAAATGGGAAAAACCAGGTTAATTAAAAATCCATGGGATACATGGAAGTAGGGAAGAGGCTCTAAATTATGTTTGTCTAATGGTAAAGGATGAAAACATTAAGAAAAAGGATTTTATTTTCATCCTTTTAAGAGGGTCTCACAAATAAGAAAAGCATAAAATACCAAAAATTAAAACCAATGGGCCAGAATTTAATCTTAGTTAAAATGATCATCCAGGGTAACTCCATTAACTTCAGTTGGTTTACTTCACATTTGCAGTAGTAAAGATGCCTCAATGCCCCTCTAAATTTAAAAATACCCAGATTTCACCAGCAATCACAAATCCAGTACTCAGATTCTCTCTCTCTAGTGGTACTCTGCTGTCAAGCTCTAGTCGAACTTACTTAAGTATATTTTAGACTCTTGCTGCCATTGCAGATTATGCTAATATGGGGAATAAGACAGAAAATTAACAGTGGGATTAAATGGACTCTCATTTTGTATTTTTAAAGTCTCCTTTGTTTGTAGCCACCATTGAGACATTGGGAAAGAACAAAATTTTTGTCTCCATTGTTTTTTGCCCTTTACTGTTTGGAAAACGCTGAATTTTCTCCCTGCACTTGTGAAGCTGTAAAAGCCAATGTGGCCCCATTTTGTTTTCTCCAGTGTCCATGCACCAGTGTCTACCAGATCTGTCTACCTGTTTCTTGGCCTTTCTAAAGTGCCTGTCATAGTATCTCAGCAGTTCATAGATTAAGCACTGACTTCTGCCTTAAAACTTGCAACTGGGTTTTTCCATTACTTCACATCTTTTGGAGAAGGTTTTGGCAGAGATGAGTCTTGCAGTGTGATATGAAAATAGGAAGGCTTGAATACTTTCTAGCTTCCCACAGGGGGGTGTTACAGGGCCTTTGCCATTGGGTTTTTCCCACTGTTGAGGAAACTCTACCTATGGCTTTCTTATGTTTATATCTGGGCTCTGTCAGTTGCAGTATGTTGGACAACTGCTGTGGTAAGTCTTGTAAGAAGAGGCAATCTTAGATCTAAGTTGGCCTACCCTTTCAGTATCAGACATAGGCTACCATCAGATATTCCATTAGGCTCCTGAAGTAGTATATGCATTGTAGATCAGTAGTAGAATCTTGAAGTGGATTTAGTTTTGGGAATTGTGGGTTGGTTTTTTTGTTTGTTTGTTTGTTAATTACTGCAGTACAATCAGCAGTGGGAGGACAAGAGAATGAACACTGTTTCTGTATAGGTCCATGTGAGAAGTGAGTGCCATCCTGTTACAAGCATCCCCTGGCTGAGCACGTGTGCCTGTACTCTCTTAGGGTACGTCCAGACAACCCGCCTTATCGGCAGGTAACGATCGATTTTTTGGGGATCGATATATCGTGTCTCAGCTAGACGCGATATATCGATCCCCGAATGCGCTCCTGTCGACTCCGGAACTCCACTGGAGTGAGCGGTGGTAGCGGAGTCGACACAGGGAGCTGCGGACGTCAATCCCGCGCCATGAGTAAATCGATCTAAGATACTTCGACTTCAGCTACGCTATTCACGTAGCTGAAGTTGCGTATCTTAGATCGATATCCCCCCAGTGTAGACCAGCCCTTAGTCTGTGGTGACCTCTGTTGGTGCTTTCTCAGGCAGTTTTCAGTAACTCAGCTCTCTGGCTGAGACACACACAATCGGTATGTGAAACAAACCAGGCCCCTTCTGAGGTATACACTCCACCAGGGGCCTATTCCAGTACCCCTCCCTTGGTATCTCTGTGGCCCTCACTAGGCTCAGTCTTTAAGTAGTCCTGGCCCTGATATGGGGTCGTGCCCCCAGGGCTTCCTCTCTGGAGACTCTTCACCCTTTCTGGCCCCAGCTGTTCTTCTATCTTCAGTCCCAGCAGCCAGCCAGGAGTTCCCTCTCGCTTCCACAGATCCCGACAGCAACTGCTCTGTCCATGGTCCTGCTGCTCCTTCTGCCAAACAGCCAGGAACACAGTCCTCATACCTCCAGCAACTGACTGTCTCTAGTGCTACAGCTACTTTTATATGGCCCTCCCAGGGCCCTGATCGGCTGCTTCCTGCAGCCTCTCTCCAATTGGCTGCTTTCCCCGCAGCCACTCTAGGCAGCCTGGAGGACTTCTCTACTGCTCTTTTCTGAGACTGGGTATGGTAGGAACCTGAGGCTGCCAGCAGGGGGCCTCTGGGCCTAGTCCACCCCATTACAATCCAAAAAACTGGTTTTTAAAAACAATATTAGGAAGACTGAATTTTTTAAAGTAGAAATAGATATTAGGAGCCAAACTCTGCTCTCCAAGACCTGTTCTCACTGAAATCCAAGGAAGCAGCATTCATGTAACTGAAGGCAGAGTTTGGCAGTTCGAATTCAGAGGCAGTTCTGCATCAGAACATAACTGATTGAACATTGAGCCTAGAACAATTAGCATTGCCTTCTTAAACATTTTAAAGCAACTATTTTAGTAACCCTAAGATTGGGACATAAAACTGAAAAAAATCTGGGAAATATTTTTAAGTGATTAAGAGAGAGATTCCAATTTGATGACCTCTAGCTACAGACCAGTACAACATAGGCAGTAACTCTACAAGCTCAACCCACCAACATGTTGGAAACCTGATGTGGGGGGAACCTCTCTAGTTCTACATCTATAGTACTTATATGCCCCCTACTACCATAGGATCTGAGCACCTCCCAATCTTTAGTGTCTTCATTCTTGCAAGACTTCTGTCAGATAGGGAAGTATTATCATCCCAACTTTATAGATAGGGAATTGAGGCAGTGAGAAACAAGGGGCACTTCTACACTGCAGCTGGAGGTGTATGGCCAAAGGAAGCAACTCTATGCTTCTTCCCACTGCAAACTTTAGTATAGGGGGACACACTGGGGAAATGAGGGTGCATGCTGGGACTGGAAAGGGGAGTGGCTGCAGCACTGGAGGATTATACAGCCCTGGGGAGGTTACTATAAATTGGAGCAGCTCCCAGGGCTCCTCTCACTCATGCTGGGGTGCAAGTCACCTTTGCCTCCTTCTCATCCTGGGCTGAGCCTTTTGTACTGCACTTCTCAGTGTTACTGACTTCACTGGGAGCTGGAGCTGGCCCCTAATCCTGTACTGCATTGTTATCACAGCAGCAAATACACTGATTGCAGACTGTTGCAATGCCTACAGTGGGGAAGCATACATTACTGCCTACAGAGAATGATAATGAGTGCAGTGGGGAGATGGATTGCAGGGGAGCATGAGAACATAATCAAATTTTGTCTGGAGAAGTCCCTAAAGCTTCCCCAGGTGTCAGTGTTGAAGGATGCAGTTCAAAGGCATGAGCCCAAGCTCCTAAACCTCAGTCTTGCTGTGTAGATATGAAGGGCGTAATGTGCCATGTATAGACCTTTGGGGGTTGTTAGCAGATGTGTGTTCTTTCTCAACCATGTAACTACTGCCAGGTGTTTTAGGTATATGTCCAGACAGAATGTACCTGCTGTGTTGCCAAACATCCCACGTATGTCCCTTTGGAATGGAACAGCTGTGTGGTTGATCCCAGGAATGACATAACATTAATTTCAATGGAATTTTAACTGAATGATGGCAGCCCAGCTAGGGTAGTGGAGAACCAGCAATAAAGGAGGTAATACTGTTCTCAGGGTACAAAGTGTGGCAGGGGTACCAGAGGGATAGACATTGGACCAGAACACAGATGCCCTTCTTTAGCACATTCT
Source organism: Mauremys mutica (assembly GCF_020497125.1). Classification (NCBI taxonomy): domain Eukaryota; kingdom Metazoa; phylum Chordata; order Testudines; family Geoemydidae; genus Mauremys; species Mauremys mutica. The sequence continues at coordinate 105,045,311 of NC_059072.1, read as the reverse complement.
AATCAGAAGCTAGAGTGGGGAGCAGAGCAGGATCTTCACTGGCTCACCAACAGGCAAATTCTGCATCACATTCATTACCTAATCAGATAAACAAGAATAAATAAACTCCTCTTCTTTCCCTCATTTTCTTTCTATTTCTATGTCTTTCACTCCCCCTTCCTTTCTCGCACACTTTGATTCTTCATCCTTCTCCTGCTCCACCATTTTTCACTGCCTTTCTCTGTTTATTTCCAGTTTCTGCCTCTGATACTCTGTTTCTCTCTTTTGCTGTCTTGTCCTTTGTGTCCTCTTTCTCCCTGCCTCCCTATCTCACTCCTCACAGCTGTAGGCTTCTCCTCTATCCTTTTCTGTCCTTCGTCTCCCTTATCTCTACCCACCCTTCACTGACATAGCGAGACAAGTCTATTCCTTTCTCACTCTTTCTGTGGCTCTGCCAGGAGACAGAGTGTTAAAAAATGAAGGATGTAAGTAATTATTTTGAGTGAAACCCTGACAGACTAAATTAAGAGAGCAACATGGGCTGCTCTTGGCAGGTGTGTCTCATGAGTGGGAGCCTGCTACCTTTGTGCAGTGATATGCTGAGCGACCTTGCCCTAGGGAGATCCTGCCACCCTTTCATGGCATTTCATGTATTTCTTTAATGCCACAAGAAGTAAACTAATCCATCTCATTAGAAAGCAGGGTCTTTATGGTATTCAGAAAATTCTCCTTTGAAGCAAAATGCAAGAATTTTGTTTCTGTTTCATAACGTTTCTTGCTTTGCATTATTAATAGCACTTGGCACTTCCCAGCTGTTAACTAACTAATCCTTGCAACCCCCTCTGCGAGGTGAATAAGTATTATTATCTCAAGTTTAAAGATGAAGAAACTCAGAGAAATTAAGTGATTTGGCTAAGGCCACAGAAAGAACTAGAATTAGAACTCAGGAGTGCTTGGGCTCCCAAGGCCACTAGTCAGTCTAAGTCTCTCTGTAACAGGGCGGTTTTGCATCATCCTGTTAGCAGGCACTGGAATCCTACAGGGAGCCCCTGGTTAATTCCTGATCACTCACTGCGGTAAAGGTAGCTTTTTCAACTCCACCCTGGATATAAGGAAAGTAGGAGTAGCCCTCTGGCAGAGGAGCTAAATTTTGTGACAGACAGGTCATGAGTAAAGAAGCCTAGAAGCTGCCAAACCTTAATTAGAAGACTCAGACTTAAATTTATGTTGTATTAGCCTGAGTTGCTTTGATAATAGAGCCAAATCCCAGGATGAGGGTAAAATTTTGAACTTATGCAATGTGTGTGTAGCCTTTGTTTGGCACAGCATCAGGACTCCAGTGTCTTATATTTTACCATTACAACTTGCTGGGAAGTACTAGAAAATACTTCAGAGCTGAGGCTCTTTTGAAGTGCAATCAGGAAAGAGACTATGTAAAAATGGGTACCTTCTAACAACATAGCGTTTATTAGGGCTGGTCAACATTTTTTATTTATTTATTTTGTTAACAAGAAATTGGGTTTTTGACTAAACAAAAACGTATGTGGAAAGTCGCTGCTTTCCTTGAAGATTTTTAATCAGAAAACCAAAAACTGAATTTTTCAATTATCATCTGAAATTTTTCAGACAAAAGAGGGCAAAACCTCAAAAATATTACAGTTTTCATTCCACAATTACATGGTTTGGAGGGGGTGGTGGTTTGTTTTTGAAACAAAAAGTCAAAATCTTCCACTGAAAATATCAGTGAAAATGTATTTTTTTTCTTTTTTGGCAAAATTTTCCATTGGGGGAGGGAGAACATTTTCTGATCATTTCTGAATGTATATTTGGAATATCCATAACTTGTTAGATGCATACAGGAAGATACAGATCCAGATTTTTAAAATCACTTAGGCATGCTGCACTCAGCATTGCTGGGAAAATCAAGGAACAAGGACCTGGTATCAAATTTTCATGAACAATGGTTCTCTAAAATTGGGGTAATACTACTTCTCTACCTGAGAAGGGACTTGTAAAGATACTATGGTAATGGGTGCCATATAAGTACCAAAGACATACAGAACTAGAGGGGTTTCCCCCAAAATCAGGTTCCAGCATGCTGGGGTGTTGTATGTGGGGAACTCGTAGAGTTACTGTTTACGCTGTACTTGTTTTGTCTCTAAAGATCTTCGATTTGGCATATTTCTCTAACATTAAATCACTCAAAACATTTCCCATAATTTTTCAGTTTTGATGTCCCAATTTTAAGGTTACTTAAATAGTAATATGTGATCTCAGTCAAGGGTGATAACACACGCTAATGTGGAGCATCACACACAAACGTAACCCAAATTGGGAATTCTGAAAGCTGGAACAGCAGAGTTTTCCTCTCCTCATACATTAATTGATAATTGTTTTCTTTTTCCTTCTCCTTGTTAGTTTAGTGCTAGCAGAAGTTGGCAGATTTAAAGCCCTGGAGGTAGAAGTCTTAATTATCCACAAAATAGGTACAGCATCGTCAGCAGCAGCAAACACTTTCCTTCCCACACACACACCACCTGTCAATACACCTTACTGAAGGGACCACTTACACAGCCAAGAAAGTACTTTAATCTCCATGTCTATTCAGTACTCTTGGTCTGTCTGCTGTGATTGCCAATAAAGGTATCTGTTTGTGCTATGGACATCTCACCACTCTGAACTAGATTCACACCAGCAAATTATTTTGGAGGCTATCAAACAGGGCTCAGATTATAAGGGATTTCTGGTACTACTGACCTGATCTCTGCTGGAATTTTGAGGAGACAGGCTCAGTATCCCATTGCCAAACCTGTGAACTGTCTAGTCTCCTACTCTGAACATTTAATTTCTAACCTGACTGGAATTTATCATGGATTTTTTCCCCTTCTCTACAATGCATGTGTAGGTACAAACAAAGTCACAATCCTACTATTCTGATGGACACCTTTAGAGATAAATTGAAGGATTATTAGCAGCCAGTTGACTAGGTCCCCCAGAGTGAATTTTCCAGGTAACATGCATTAGCAAACATCCTCCTAAGAGCTGCACTGTGTGTACAGACAGAATGGGGGGCAGTTAAAGGCCATTTGCTTCTCATGTGACCACTAAACATATCCGGTTCAAAGTAAAGATACCGCCCTGCCAAACCTAACACTGTCACACTCCTCCACTCACTCTTCACTCTCATTTGTAAGGAACTGCTGACATTCAACAACAGTACATTAGCTTTGGCTGAGAAACCCCAGCAGGAAGTATTAAAGTCACAGTGGGAGGAATCCCAGCTCTGTGCTCAAAACAAAATATCTGCTCTGTAAGGAAAAGAGCACGTTGTATAAAAATGAAGGGGAGAGTGACTGCACCATAAGGTGCAGATGTTCACCATCCATGAGTGTTTGGGTCATAGGGGGAAGGTCCCTGCTCTACAGGGCTCACGTTAGAAATTCAAAGGGCAATCATTCCCATCCATAAAATGTTGGAAATACAAACAAATTCCCTGGTGTCTGTTAGAGAATCTAATAAGAGTGATCAAGCAAGTGTGCTGGATAAGTTCTAGTCAAGTACATGGATCCAATCAATTCTGGAGAAGTACTGGATTAACAGGTTTTCTTCCCTGCCTCCCTCCCCAATACTTCTTCAGTACTCCATGGAAGAAGTGCCCGAGAGATCTTGTCTTATATCTTGTAAGTGCCAATAGAGAGATTTTGTTGGATAGCCCTGAATAAGGCAATCCATGTTCCTACCTAATTTGAGTTTTTTGGGGTTTTTTTGGTTTTTTTACAGGACTAATCAGAATTTTCCCCCAAAAAATCTTTCAAATAGATTTGAGACCTCCTGACAAATATTTATGTAGGTGATGCCTTCAGATCATGATATCCTTACTCCTACTGCGTAATACCTTACTCCACAAGCAATCCCATCCAAAGCCAACTATTCCACATGATTTAAGAGCCCACATTGATGAACCAAACATCTGGCTGTTTCAGCATCTTACATGGGAGCACTCGTAGGCCAGTCCTGACAACAGCTCCAGTGGGGTTTCGATGCTCACCTCTGTATCCATCAGTCCAATCCTCTTCCCAGGGGGTTCAAAAGGTCAAGGCTTCTGATATACATCTCATTTTCATGAGGCTCACAGGGGAGAACCATCATATAACTATACTTCAGCCTACTTCAATTAATCTCAAACAGCATATTTTTGTGTGTCTCTCCCAAAGAGGTTAACAAAGTCCACACACTGTTTAATCAACAATTAGATAACACAAAGTTCAGCTCAAGCATTCTCCTCAGGTTTGGCTATTTCTTGGTTCCTATGTCAGGACAGCTCAGCCCACACTCTAGATCCTCTCTTTCCCCTGTACAGCACCTTCACTTGTAGCTGAATATATATCCCTTATATCTCACTTATACTTCATTTAGTCTAGCAGAACCCACTGAACCCTTTCCTAGTGGTATCAGCACCTGCAAACAGAATAGGGTGTATAAGGCAAACACTACTGTCTTGTTGCATTCTGATACTCCTGTTTCCTATTAAAAGTGTGTGTGCATGTGCACATGCATGTACGTTTTTAATGCTTATAAAATTGTCAGGCTGAAACTGGAGTCCCCTATTTATTCACATAACAGAGACAGCTTTGTGCTGCAACTGTGACCAGGTAGGAGCTTTCCTAACGGCTAGAAAATGACACTCTCTTGACCCATTCAATTTTTGAAATCTCTTCTGAGACTGCCAGTTGGTGTCCATTGTGTTGGTGGTTTGTGTGAAGTGGTTAGCTGTCCAATGGGAACAGGCCCATGATCACCAACCTCTTTACACACAGGCCACAAAGCAGAATTCTGCTAGCAAATGGTAACTACCTTCAATTGCTACTGATCTGGGCTGGATTCAAGCCAGAGGCACAGGAAGGCTACGAGCCAGATTCATCTCTGAGCTGGTGCAGTTGCTGGCACAGACAGAGGCAGTTTGCACCTCTTCTATTCAGGGGCTGCAAGGCCAGCCAATATGGCCTCCCATGTAGACAAAAACAGCCCTAAACTATGCCCTTGCTTCAGTGACCCTTACAGTCTTTTTACAGGAGTGCAGGATTGCCAGGGTACAGATCCACCCCAGCCACATCTCCTCCAGCCCATCTGCACTCCACTGCAGAACACAGGGAGCTGATGCACAGGTGGTAAAGAGTTGGCTGAATCAGCTCTAAATCTGCGTGCAGGTGTCTCTGTGCCAGGGGTATTTTCCAGGGGAACTTGCATCTGCCCTTTGGTCCCTTTGCACTGGTCTAGTTGGTATAAAGAGGCCACAGATTAACAGTTATTCCAGCACTATGGGCCTGATTCAGATCTCATTAACTTTACTCATATACCAGTGTAACTCCATTGATTCCATGGAGTTAATCCTAGATTACATTAGTGAGAGATCAAGATCAGGCTTGCGTGTCATATTACTAATTGCATGAACTATCCAGTCCCCTGGAGTTTCACAGTACTCAAATGAAACAATGGTAGTCTTGGCACTAGCCTAATAATTTAGCCTTGATTTGCATTTTATCCGACCCACAGGTCCACTGGAAAAGATGACCGGTATTTTTGGCTTGGGGCAAGCAATAATGGACTGCGCGTGTGTACAGGAAGATATTGGCAATATGAAAAATGCCTCCCAGTCCAAACAAAGCCTACTGGAGAGAGATGGATCTTCTAGTAAAAGGAAATGAGATGGCAATACCCACAGAGTTTTTGCTTGTTTCTAAGATAGACTGAAGAGAAATTTATCACATCAGATAGCCCTACACCAACCTATAGCAAAAGGAAAGGAAGCTCCTAGTAATGGAAGAACACTGGTACTACAAGGCTGTGATGAGACCAAAGACCAAAAACAATATAATGGTAAGCTCAGAGCTAAACACAGTGCCTTGCTGCACAGAATGACCTTGGTGGGACTCGTGTCCCTCATGCTGGAGGATCTCAAGGGCACCAAGAACATGATATGATTGGGAAGGGAAGTTGCATCTCCTGTGAATTAATTCATTGAGCTTTAGTTTCCCCCAGTGGGAATTTCACCCTCCCATCTGGATGCAAGATGCTACAGTGGCAGCTGCACTAGGTGTAGGGTATGGGAGAAAAACAGTCTGAATAAGCTGAGATTTTCATGTGGATCTGCCTTCATGTTGGGCTGGCCTGTGGGAACCCATAGTCACATGCTTGTAGGATGGGGAAAGGAATCTTAATAAAAAGAGAACAAGGGCAAAAGCTACTGAAGAAGGGTTTTGTGGTATAATGAAACATACATGAAAGCGCTCAAGAGTTGCTAGGCAACAGTGCCCTGCCCTCAAGATCACTGAGCTGCCAATGAGATTTCGTTCCATCATAATGCTTCTGTCTAGCATTTCACTGGGCAAGGAATTATATTGCGAGAACAGAGTTCAGTGAAAACTGATCTGAAATAGTCCCAGCTGCTTCTGAGGACACTTAGGAGCTCCCTGACTTGTGCAGATGAACAAAGCTCTGTGGATGAGACTGTTAACTTTCTAATTCATCTCCAGATATTTAACTATGACTCCAAACACATAGTGTACAAGTAGTCTGAGTTTTTAAACCAAGTCTCCTTAAGAAGCCCCTTATTACAAATTAATCCCTGGAGCACTCCCTGTCCAGGAGCTATTGCTTCTCATTGCTCATGAATTTTTCATTAGTTTTTAGCGTAAGAGGAAATTTTGCCTCCCGGCAGCAAAGGGTTAACAAAAGCTCCAATAATTAAATGATCAGCAATCAGCTAAGGCGCTCTCCAATGCAAAGTCTGGTAAATATCAGTTCTACTTCTTCTCCAGGATAATGCACCAAGAAAACTTCTGAAAGTCCCCTGCAGGACTACAGCTAACAGTCACAAATGTTTCTTACACGGCTCAGTCTCCCAACCACAGAATGACTATGCCCCCCCTCCGCCCCATGGCAGACAAGCCTTTATACACAATGGGCCAAATAGCATCAACAGGAGTTATACCTGCTTCCTCCAGGTTTGAATCTGGTCTAATATAATGGCTAATATAGTGAGTGTGTTAGAAAAAGAGATCTAATAAGGTGTTAATGAAAGACCAAAATTAATGTTGGCCCCAGGAAATTAAAAATTGCATGCTGTGGTATAAATGGAGTAAGTTGGCCTTTAATAGACCCTTGACATTTCTCTCCCTTTCATCATACCCCACATGGGAAAATCACTGTAATGTGCAATCTCTCTGAATGGAAGCTTCAAGTTCTCTATCTCCAGGGAAAGTACAGATTGTTCTCCTTACTGGCATGAGATAGCCAGTTAAGACGGTAGAGATGGGAACTAATTACCATGGAAATTAAATCAGCCATAGAACCCTCTCTCCTTCTCTACCCTTTAAACTGGATAGAATCTGGTTCTCTCAGATTCTTCAGAGCGGAGAAGGGGAGACAGGAAGGCTTTCTGAACGGTTGGGCTCATACCATGAGGCTTTCAAGCCAGGATCCAAATGTAACATTTGTTAAAGCATGATGCCTAATGTCACGAAGACATCCTTGTTCTACTCTCAGCAACACTAAGAGTGCTGCATCCTAATCAACAGCACCACAAGCCAAACACACATGGAATATATGAGCCAGAGGGATGATTCACCTCTGGAGGAACTGGAAGATAAATAGCAGAACTGTTGTCATCCTCCCTCAAAGATTCCCTGTGGGTGGGTAGCTTTAAATTCTGCTACTGACAGCTACCTGCAGATGTACTGATTCAGCACATTTATTAGTCAGCTTGGCCCCGCTCCTCCCTAGGCTAGTCCCATTTATTTGTGGCAGCAGCTGGATATAGGGGGTTTCATGTGGCTTATGCCACTAAGTCCCCAATCCTGGCAGTGAACATACATGAAAAATAACTTCCCTCTTGTGACATTAATTTAAAGAGCACAACACGTTCTTTGTTTTGCAATAGAGTGTGTATGGTTTTGTTATTGAGAATGTGTAAATGTCAAAAATATTTGTTGAGAGCAGTTTTTGCAAGCTGAGTTAAGGTTAAATTTTTGAGTCAATTTTACAGTATGACAATTTAGCTAGGTTCTTTTACAGTCTTTTCTGCAAGAAGGGAATGACTTGGTGATATACAGTGTGTAGTAATAACCTCAAAATTCCCTCCCAGTCACAGACATTTGTTAATGTAATCTGCAAATATACAGTTATTATAAACAGTATCAAAACAATGGCACAATCAAATGAAAAATGAATCGCCAATGCACTGGTGTTAATAAGAAATGTACCGTTGGCATAATACATTATGCTGGTATTCTTCAGATACCAGAATCTTGTAAGAACTGTTTGGATTTTACACCGTAATTGATGCAACTAGAGTGAAGTTATTTTTTATGCCTGTTGTAAATAAAATGTAACTAGATATCTGTATTGTCAAGCTAGTACAAATATTAAGAAGTCAACTCCAGGGGTAATAACAAATAATTCAGTCAGGCAGATATCTGTCCAGTTATTGAATTTTGAGGAAAGTACATGTCAAAAGCTAGATCTACAATTAATGTACCTTTATGACTGAGGTTAATGAATTCAGACAAATTTTGCAAACCCACAGAATAATTTGCAATGCACCAAATTCTAAAATGCGTCTTTGGTTTGTCTATCCCTTATCAGAATGTTGCAGTGCTGAAGCTCTCTGCAACTCCATCAAATGCAAGCATATATTAAAGTCTGAGTGATGCTATTTTAGAACATTAGGGGCCTGAACATCCCAAGAGATACATGCATGCAGCTCCCAGAATGGCTGGACCCCAAGATCTTGAAATGAAGCTGTGTGTGTATGGGAGTTTGAGAGAGACAGAGGGAATGGGGAAAGAGAGAGAGAACAAGATCAGCTCAGGAAGCTGCTGTATGCAGATTTTTCAAACGTGTTTATATAATCTGCAAATAACACCCCACTGCCTGCCCTCCAACAGCCAACTCTTGATTCGATCTGTCTTGGCAGTGTCTGGGAGAGATGCTCCCACTGGGAAAACATCCACAGATGCCTGAGGACTAAAAGTCAAAGTCATCATTAGATGTGGTGGTGGAGTCTGCAGGACTGCAGAGGACACGGCTGAGGGGAAGTGGCATGAAGACTCGGTATGACTGAATTCTTTCAGTACACCCACAACTAATATTTACAGAGAGGACTGTACTTTCTCCCCCTCCCCCACATCCCACCACCATTGCAGCTTCCAACGTCTGTTTGGGGGTGCTGTATTTTGTAAAGGACTTTGTTAGTTTGGTTAATTGCCATGGGTTAGGTTACTGATCGTGGAAATAATGGACTCAGCTTGAACTACAATTAGAAAGTGGAGGCAGTGACTGAGCATGATTTTCTTTTAAACACACAACTCTGCCAATCATCTCAATCCTAATCTGCATCATCCCCCATTATTCCAGTTCTGAGCCTAAGACTCAATCCTCACCTGAAATACTCCCTGGTGTTTTCATGCTTGGCCTCATAGGAGATCTGCGGTGTCCTGTGCTATTCCAGTCCTGGGATCCCACCCAGCTCAGCAAATTAATCTCATTAACACCCTCTGCCAGTCAAGAATGTGACGAATACCGCCACACAGCAACTACGTTTTCACTTGTGATAGGATGATAATGCAAATTTAGGGCCATATTTTCAAATGCCTAAATTGAGCCTGGAAAATTTGCATGTGCACCCAATGCACTTGCGAATCCTGAAATTGCTTGCACAGATGAGTCTTTGCACGTATTATCAGTCAGCTCAGTTGCAGGTGTATCCCAAAGTTTCATGTTGCTCACCCTTCGTAAAATCCTTAGACCGGCTTTGTGCCTACAGGTGTAATCATGGTGGACAGAAAGAGATTATGCTTCAGGGGTGGGAGTGAGGAAAGGTAGCAAACGCTTCTTCCACAGCCTACCCCAAAAATGCAAACACCAGCTTGGCTTCTTTCAGCTCTTGCTGGAGCGGAGATTGATTTGGCTGCTGCTCACTAAGGCAGCATCTGTGGCGCAGATATGCCCTCCCATTGCTGTGGCAGCTGCTGCCAGGGGAACCCCCCTCCTGGGTCCTTCACTAGTGCCGATAAGAGCGCAGTGGAAAGCGCTGTGTCGTCCTCCCCTTCCCTTACCTCACTGCTCCAGCAGCACGTGAGGTGAAGACGGGTGGGGCCATGCTACTGCTGTACTGACTAGAAGGTACGGCCCACATCTCTCCTCACTGTCAGTCCAGCCCTAGTTTGAAGTTTAAAGAGCTGGTACTGGGAGAGAGCCTGGAGGCCCCCCGCCACCACCACCACCCAGGAGAAACAAGCTTGCCACCTCACTTAAGTCAGGGGAGATTTGCTCCCCTACCTTGCTCTCCACACCAGTTAAGAGAGACCTCCTGCAATCAGGGAAGTCTTTCCTATCTCAGCAACCAAAGAGGACGGCCCATCCCTAAATGACTACCCAGCCCACCTTGAGAAGGAACCTGCTCCCCATTCTGCAAACCTCCCCATTGCCAGAGGCCACAGGATGACCCACCTGCCCCCACCTCAGCTGCTGCAAGGACCGGGTGTTTAATAAAGGAGCCAGCTAGAAGAACTTTCACCAGGCGCTGGAGACAGGGAAACATGGTGAAGCTGGGAGAAGGAGGACTGATGGAAGTTTTGAGGTAGGAAAGAGTATAAAACTGATAAATTTAAGAGGGGAAGTGAAGCAAATGGAAGGAGGAAGTAATTTATCCAGGGAATGTCAAATGTATAAGCAACTTGGCAGGGCATGGGTGGAATTTGAGGGAGCCCCTTTTCAAAATGTCGGCAACACACCCCTGAGGGAGACTCTTGCTGGCCATCTCAGCAAAGAAGCTAACTATTGAACAGGCCATGAGACGGACTTCTTCACTCACCCCTGCCAAGGGTCTCTCCAAAACACATTGCAGTCATATCAGCAGGGCACTGGGGGGCATGGATCAGCATTCATGTCGCATTCCCTGTCAGTTCCCGGCCCAGGCCAGGGAAGCTAATGGTCCAACTAGTGGACCAAATTCGGTGATGAATCTTGGTCACATGCCAGCATACGCTAAGAAGAAGCAGGGCAATTTGCACTGATACTCCTCATGCTGTACCGCCACCTGCTCTGTGCATTAAGGATGGGATTTTCAAAAGTGCCTAAGTGACTCGGGATCATGAGTCCCATTAACCTCCAGTGGGACTTGGAATCCTAAGTCACTTAGGTGTCTTTGAAAATCCCACTCTAAATGAGTTCAGTCTCCAGAGCCATCACTATGCTGGGGCTTTCTGCCAGCATTGATATTTACTAGATGTGGGGAGGAAATTGATTATAAGTAACAAAAATAAACCTTTGGCCAACCAAAAAAAAAAAAAATCAGCAATTCAGGTAAACGTGGCAAACAGACTTTTTCTTAGTCTGCTGGTTTCTATTTTTCTGAAGCTCTCTGGGCCAGTCAAAATGCAGGCCTGCAGCAAACAATCCAGTGAGCAATTGTCACTTAACTGCACTAACATCCATGAGAGAGAATGACAGCATTTTCTTTGTGCATCGCACAGTCCTCTGACAGAGAGAGAAAAACAACTACAGTGAAGCCTCTCCAAGAGACCATACTCATCAGGCAACTCCTGATTGTAGGAGACAGATTACCGCCAAGTCTCCACACACACACAACACCAAATTCTCATAAGCTTACTCACAATATATGCTGAGAAGTGTTGAGCACCCACACTCCGAAAATCAGGCCCTTTTAAGGTCTCAATTTCTTGTGACACCCAGATTCACTAATCACGGCTGAACATTTTATGTTTAATTTAATATCGTTTTATAAATAAATATTTAAAACTGGCCAAAACCATTCTCCTGATACAACAGTCTCTTCTAATGACACTAAAAACTCAGGATCTCTCAGCATGCTTTTCAGACCGCTGCCTAAAGATCACGTAGTCTATTTTTTTCTAAACAGCCATCATTTTGCTGGTGCAAAATATGACTCTGGGTTTTAAGGCCCCTTTGAAAATGTAGTCTGGGATATCTGGAATGTGCCCTTTGCTCTTGACACAGAAATGTCCAAGCATATGGAAAGAGGCCATCCTGCCTTGTCCTTCCTGTCAAGATCAAGGAGGTCACCAACTTGGAAGAGGACAGAAACCAAGATCAAAATAATGGACAAAGGATTTACAAGGAGCTGGAGACGAATTACCAACTTGTTTACCTGCCACTAAGAACCTATCCCTTCTTCAGGACTTGCTTAGGTAAATTATCACTCTGCAAACCAGTGAACGGAGATTAAGTTGCCCAGCTCTCATTAACATTAATGATAGATGCATAGCTAAATCTTTGCACGCTAGTCTGAAGATAAATCACAGACTCTCATCTGTAGGGTGCTCAGAACTCAGTATATTTGCAATGAATGGGTCAGCCATTCTTTGCAAGGCCCTTCTTTGAAGCAGCAATGAGAATGAGGTAGGTGAGCTGTGTATTAAGCCTCTTCTTTACCCCACTAGCACTTACCCCGGCAGCTTTGCATTGAAGTGGGAAAGGGGAAAAGTAGAGCTATATGAGTCTATCTTGTTGCCATCCCAGTAATATCAGCCAATATTCTGGGGGAAGGGGCTGGCAGGGATGATTTAATTTAATTATTTTATTGAGGAAGAGAAGAGAAAAGAAGTCACAAAAATTCTATACATGTGCTACTGCAGCTGATTTTTAATAAAGGATGAAGGCTGAAACATTTTCATATAGGGATCTGGAAAGCTAAAAATAACTTCTATTTAAAAAACAAAACAAAACAACTGCCCATGGAAGAGTCTGTGTTGAATATATTCTGCAGGAAATCTCTAACTGTGTCTTTCGTTTTCTCTCTTTTCTGCAACCCTTTCCCCAGCCTACCCCCTGTCGTTTCCCTGGAGTTGAAGGACAGGTGGTCATTTTTAAACTGCCTCAAAGAATCCTTGGCTGAAGAGGGTAGTTAAACCAGTTAATATTTCACAGGAGGCTGGTTCTGTCAAGTCTAGGCTCGCTACAGTTTGCCTCCGAGATGCTGGGATTTTGTCTGATTTGATGGCAATCACAACCTTTCACCTCACAGAGTCTCTATGTAATAGTGCTCCATAAGCTTTTAGACCTTTTTCTCCCTGACCTCTTGTTCTTCTACCTCAGAATCTCCAACACACTCTCTCTCTTTGCAGAACTTGTGTACAGTAAAAAAAAAATCATACGAGAGGGTAGCAGGGGTTACCATAGGATAGGCAAGAAGTTGCAGGGCACACTGAATTATAGCGCATAAGTCAGGGATAATCACTAGGTGGACCACAGGCCAAATCCAGACCGGCAGATGCTTTTGAACAGACCACAAAATCTTTTTATTTACTTATTGTTGTCATTATTGTTATTTTAAAAATTATTTTTACCCTCTCATTCTCTCACAACGCGACCTCCAATACATTGTACTTTGAATTAATGACTGACTGGTTCTCCTTAATTCCTATTCACTTCGTTTGAGCTATCAGTTTTCGCCAAAAAAAAACCAAAAACCAAGAGTATTTTCCTTTTAAAAAATATTACATTTTCCACTGTATGCTCAGAGGCTCCTTTACCCTATTGAAAGCTATAGTCCCACCTGCAGCGCTTTCAACCTTTAACAGCACTATGTTTAAACATGGCAGCAAAAAAAAAAAAAAAAAAAAAAAGGAAAGTTGACAACGAAAACCGTTCATTTACAGAAGAGTGGACCAATGCTTATTTTTTTCTTTTGCCACAGTCTCCAAAGGCGTAACCAGTATGTTTCATTTGTAGAATGGTTTGATTTTATTTTTCATTTAATGCACTAAAAATATGACAAGGGGGTATATTACTAATGGACAGCATTGAATATGTTTGTTGAACAGGGGCACGTGCAGTGTGAAAAATGTCTCTCTGCAGTCAGTGACTTCCACCAGGTCAGTGGCTTGACTTTCTTTACAGTTTGGGACCAAACCTGTACTACTTAATACTTTGTGTATTTAATGTAAATGGTTTTAATAGATTATAATAACTTAGGCCCTAACATAGCATCTCAGGAAGAGCAGGAATAATTGCAGGCCAGGCTTGAGACTCATTGGAAAAGCACTGTGCTATGCCAGCCAGGGATCGCCTGTTACTAGAACAACAGTTTTGTAAGTTGTGATTGAAGTGCACTTGCATAGCTGTAATTGGGAAGCTTGCCCAGTGCCTGCCTGCAAATCAGTCCTTGCTTTCATGAGCAATACATTATTTCTAGAGCTGTCGATTAATCGCAGTTAACTCAGAAAAATTAATCATGATTAAAAAAATTAATCGGGATAAAGCACAGTTTTAATCACACTGTTAAACAATACCAATTGAAATTTATTAAATATTTTGGATGTTTTTCTACATTTTCATATATATTGTATTCTGTGTTGTAATTGAAACCAAACTGTATTTTTATTATAAATATTTGCACTGTAAACATTATAAACAAAATAAATAGTATTTTTCAAGTCACCTCATACAAGCACTGTAGTGCAATCCTTGTTGTGAAAGTGCAACTTACAAATGTAGATTTTTTTTTATGTAACTGCACTCAAAAACCAAACAATGTAAAACTTCAGAGCCTACAAGTCCACTCAGTCCTACTTCTTGTTCAGCCAATTGCTAAGACAAACAAGTTTGTTTACATTTACAGGAGATAAGAAGAGGGCAGCATTATTTACAATGTCACCAGAAAGTGAGAACAGGCATTTGCATGGCACTTTTGTAGCCGGCATTGCAAGGTCTTTACATACCAGATATGCTAAACATTTGTATGCTCCTTCATGCTTCAGCCACCATTCCAGAGGAAATGCTTCCATGCTGATGATGCTCATTAAAAAAAAAAAAGCTAATTAATTAAATTTGTGATTGAACTCCTTGGGGGAGAATTGTATGTACCCTGCTCTGTTTTACCAGCATTCTGCCATATATATTTCATGTTATAGCAGTCTTGTGTTGAAGGTCGTAATAACTTTGTACACAGTTCCTGTCCTGTCGCCTCGCACTATCTTTGCTCCTACAAGTCTTACGTCATTAAGGTTACAGTATGGCCTGACTCTTGCTAACTAACATCCATTAAGATCTCTTTAAATTTTTGTTAATTATTTACTGGCTTCCACACTTGGATAATGACCCAGCACATGTTGTTCATTTTAAGAACACTCACTGCAGATTTGACAAAACACAAAGAAGGTACCAATGTGAGATTTCTAAAGATAGCTACAGCACTCAACCCAAGATTTAAGAATCTCAAGTGCCTTCCAAAATCTGATCGGGACTGGGTATAGAGCATGCTTTCAGAAGTCTTAAAAGAGCAACACTCCAATGCAGAAACAACAGAACCCAAACTACCAAAAAGGAAAGCTGCTTTAGATTGTTATCGAGCAGAACTCGTCATCAGCATGACGCATGTCCCCTGGAATGATGGTTAAAGCATGAAGGGACATATGAATCTTTAGTGCATCTAGCATGTAAATATCTTGCAACTCAGGCTACAACCATGCCATGAGAACGCCTGTTCTCACTTTCAGGTGACACTGTAAACAAGAAGCGGGCAGCCAGGGCCGGCTCCAGGCACCAGCTGAGCCAATATCAAGAGGCGGCACTCTGGCTGCTACTGGGGCGGCACGTCCAGGTCTTTGGTGGCAATTCGGCGGCGGGTCCCCCAGTCCCTCTCAGAGTGAAGAACCTGCCGCCGAATTGCCACTGAAGAGTGGAGCGGTGCGATCGCGCTGCTGCGGCTTTTTTTCTTTTTTTGCCGCTTGGGGTGGCAGAAAACCTGGAGCCGGCCCTGTAGGCAGCATTATCTCTTGCAAATGTAAACAAACATGTTTGAGCAATTGGCTGAACAAGAAGTAGAACTGAGTGGACTTGCAGGCCCTAAAATTTTACATTGTTTTATTTTTGAATGCAGTTATTTTTTGTACATAATTCTACATTTGTAGGTTCAACTTTCATGATAAAGAGATTGCACTACAGTACTTGTATTAGGTGAATCAAAAAATACTATTTCTTTTATTTTTTACAGTTCAAATATTTGTAATAAAAAATAAATATAAAGTGAGCACTATACACTTTGTATTCTGTGTTGTGTGTATGTATATATATATATATATATATATATTTTTTTTGAAAGTGTAGAAGACATCCAAAAAATCTTTAAATGGTATTCTATTATTGTTTAAAAGTGCAATTAATCACAATTTTTTAATCGCTTGATAGCCCTAATTATTTTACATTTTTTTAAATAAAAGGAAAACTCATCTTATTTTGGGAGCCAGTGTTCTGTTTCTGGTACCCATTCATTCACATCAAAAGCTCACCAGAACGTTCACATCCAGCTGTGTCTCCTTTAGTTTTATTGATGATGCCATCTTTACAGCAGAAGAAACAAAACCCCACATTGAATTCAGGACAACTGAAAATTAGTTTTCACTCCTTTGTAAAACAAAGCAATCTAATGTTAGTTATGATATTTTCTACCAGGACTATCCCACTTTGGTTAAAAGCTCCTGTATGCAACCTGTTATGTTCCTGAAATGGTCTTTTATCTGATAGGTAGCCACTGCAGCCATGAGGACTATCATTTTCTAGTGCATACTGTATAGTGTGTTTTTATAGCTCAGTCCTCTGAGTGGTCAATGACTCCTCCAGTAGAGCTGCTCACTGGCTAATAGTGTTAATATATCTCTAATATATGAGTGCCCCTTCATAAGTTCTTTTCGTTATGACCAACACATTGGTACTTGGAGACTATAAGGTGCTGGCTTGTTCCTGCCCATAGAAGACCCACTACTACACCCAGAAGCTCTTTCTAGGAACAGTTTGTTTTATCAGATATAAGCAAATACAGCAAGAATAGTTCCTTAGCCTCCCTAGGCTACAGATGGATTTTCCCCTTTGTCCTTCTCCATCCTTCCTGCTTCAGGGCCTTTTGTAGGATTCTTCTGTGCTCTGTTAACCGAGCACTGCCTCCAAAGGCTTTCTCCCTTGAGGCCCTTTTCCCCTAGCTGGTTGTCACTGCCTCTCCTCCCAGAGGACTCTGGCAGCCATTCCCAAGAAACTTCCTGCTGCTCCTGTTCTACACACTAACTTGTTTCTTCCTTCCCTCCCGCCCTTAATGGGAGGGAGGAGCTTGGATTGTGCCGACTACACCATGTCAAAGGCACACCTGCCCTGCAGTGCCCTCTCCCCCCACGACGGGCCAGCAGGCTCTGGTGAGGCCTGCCTCAGTTTTCCCTTCTCTCAGGGCCCCTTAAAAAGTCCACATAGTCCAGATATTCACAACATTTCCCTTCTGAGGTCCAATTTATCAAGTGCTGCACAAAGTCCTTCAAAATAGTACTCAAACATACAAAGTGATTTAGTTGGGGCTGGTACTTCTTTGAGCAGTGGATTGGACTAGATGACTTCCTGAGGTCTCTTCCACCCCTAATCTTCTATGATTCTATGAAAGTCTTCCTCCCACTTTCTGCTGGGCCCAGCCCCTCCCTGAGCTCTGTCTTCCCTTCAAAGTTCAAACACTCTTCTGCACCAGTTCCAAGCCTTTCCTCCCCAAGGATGTGTCTTCTTGCTCTCCCAGCACCTCTCTCCTGGAACTTAGCCTTCTCCATAGACCTTCCCCACTAATGTCTTCCCCCTTCTAACTCAAGGCCCTGCAAGAGCATTCTTACTCCCTGCAGCATCTATAGGCATCTCCCCAAAACCAGCAGCTATCTCTCCCTTTATAAGACCCAGGTATCTTCCTTAAGCCCAACTGGGCAGCAGGTAATCAGTCTGGATGCACTGGACCCCACTTAAAGGTGCCAGTCTGCCTGTGACAGGCATATTTGTGCACGTTAGTTTGTGTACATAGTTCTCCATCTTCCTGTATTACTGATAACAAGCAGCAGAAAATATAGCTGTGTGCTACTTGTAAATAAATGGCATAGCCACATTGCCATGAAATAATGCATCCCCTATATGGCTGATCACATGACCTGATGGCATATACCGGTAAGTGTACTGGCTAGCATCCCCATACCTCCGTATAAACCAGTCTACCAAATGTGTGGTGTATTAGTGGACAATTACTGCAGTCCTTTGCCCCACTACAGATTAGTGTACCAGATACTAACCAGGACAAAAACGCATTCCCAACCTATGCCTCCATACAATTCTGCACCATATGCTGTGGTCTATTAAGACAAGTACACCAGCACCCAATATGGTATCGCAATACATGTGATGGTCCACTAGTAAACACAAAACAATGAAACTGGGCTTTGATGTATTAGTTTAGCTAAAGGTCAGCACATTAGATGCATAACTATGGGTGTGCATACATGCACACCTAGCGCGGGTATAAAATGCAGTGTTACCAGTGAGGCACAGCTTAAGCAAGCAGAGTAAAGACAAGCCTAAAGGGTTCAAGCATCTATGCGAATACATACGCTACATGCTGTGTTCTCGCCCAAGCCAGACCTCCCTGTCTACACGGCTTTTTCTAGCTGTGTCATGGTCCCCCTGCCTCCTGGAGTATTTCTCCGGGGCATAAAAAGAGTCCCCCGGGGGGAAGTCTCTAGCAAGGGAGCGGCAGCAGGGAAAGGTCTGGGCAGCTCCCCGCTACCCAGCCTTTCCTCACTGCAGGGAAACACTCCAGCAGAGGGGAAAGGCTCTGCCAGGGGGGGGGGAGCGGGGAAAGGCTCAGGCCCCACTGCCCCCCCCCTCTGCCAGAGCCTTTAACTGACAGCGTAGCATGGACACAGCCTGCTTTTTACGGTGGCATGTAGCTACACGTACTCTACATGCTGCCGCCAGCAGTGTGCAGCGTAGATGCATGTAGCCTGTGTGTGCTTTCTAGGTGCTAGTCCAAAAGAACACTGTGTGTACAAGGCTGCACCCTCAGTCTCACTGAGTTGCCATGAATGGGCTTCCGGCAAGAGTTCTCCAGGATGTTGTGTCCCCCCTCGCCCACGTGCCCTGGTTTTTGGGGCTGTCCACTAGCTAATGGCATCAAATGTACTTTTAATTGCAGTTTTTGTTTTGCCATCCACATGAAATGAAGAGATTGATCTCTATTGATCCAGGGAAAGGCTCGTTTTGTTTGCTCAACCTTTCCTGTCGCTTATCTGGGCTATGCCAAGAGGTTGACACACACAGACACACAGGCTGAAAAGTAAATTACAGAAAAGCAATGTGTGAGTGGTGGCAAACGCAGGCCAGTCTAGTCTACCCTCAGACTTCAGTGCAAACAGAAAACAGAGGAGGTGGCTTCAGGCTGCAGTCTCACTCAGTGGTGGCAAGGATACCAGGGACTTGTTTAATAACCTCGTGGTCTATAGTGTCTGCTTCCAGAGAAAATCTTATTACACACAAAAGGGCATCTTGGCATCACATTTTTATTCTACTGTAAAGATTTCCCTGGGATTCTCTATTATCCCTCCTTACTTCTCCCCAGCCTATCTATGCAGATACTTTATTAGCCCTCATCACCACAGTAACGGAGTATCGACTCTTGAAAGCCCTCATTGCCATTACCCTCACATAACCCATCAGTGCCACCCTACACGGCCTCCAGCAGAGAGAACTTGATTGCAGCGCAAGGCACTGCCTCTTCCCTGTACTACCACTGCATGGGTTGGTCTCGCACTTGCACAGGAGCCCATTTTCACTGTTCATGTGTGTCAGGATTAGGGACTGAAGGGGCTGTAGAGTAGCAATAGCCCTGTTGTTGCTGGCTTGATCATCAGACAATTGCCCAAGGCAGGAGTTGTGTGTCTCTCATTTATTAACATCAGAAAATGTGAAGGGTTCCTCTATGCCTTATTCTTGGTATATCCTCCCTCCTTCCCTCCCTCTTTCCAACAGGCCAACTTCTGATCTTCTTTCCTCTCGATCACAGTGACACTGCTGATCCTCTTGAACTATAAATATCATTTCTTCCCATTGTCTGCTACAGCACCAAGATGGAGCAACTTTGATGCTCTGTAAGGAAGTGGCAGCCAAGAGCTCATCATGAAGCCAATAAACAGATGACAAAGGGTCTTTTTTTTTTGCTTGTACCCCTTGCTGATGGAACATTTGATCTCCCCGTAGCAGTGATAAAAACAAAGATCACTGCATGAGCCCTCTGACCCCTTCCCCAGTAAAATGGAGAAAACATTCTCTCTGAAGTTCTGTCCTCTCCTTTTGCTCAGGAGATGCCATCTCATGCAGCTGTCAGAAGGCAAAGGGGAGATCGTTAATCACAGAACCATTGGAATTAGAGGAGAAGAGATGGATTAGCTCATCTAATCCATCTATGCATTGTGAGGACACTTGCACTGCCACTGTCTGTGCTATCTGGTCTGTCAACAAAGAGCTTCAATTAACAGAGTTGTCAATTCAGCCCCTTCCAGTGCCACTTATGCCTCCTAGAAAACTCTGGAAGCATTCTACTGAGAAACAATACCACTGCCATGTCAAATATATTCTGAAATTCTCATCCCTTGTTCTTTATTATGAAGAGTTTTGGCACAAAAAGAATGTCTGTTTCCTAAAAATTCACTACTGCTGCTTGAAAATTAATCTATTCCCCCCTGAAATCACAATCCACTGAATGTGACAGGATCCTAGTCACTGTAACATCACAGTCTGATGATGTGGAAGACAGACAACCAAGGCTTCGGATGGGGAGTAAAGAACAGGAGCGGATGAATACTTCAGAAAACAAGATCCTGCAAAAACGCTTAGTAATAAAGAACAAAGGGTAAAAAATACAGTTAATATGTAGAGCCAGATGCTCAGGTCCAGCCATGCTGTGCTCAGTGGAGGACCTCCCCCATCCACCACCACTCTATGACAAGCCAAGGGCCACGTCAGCCCTAAGCATAAGTTACAGCAAATGGAGAACTGCTCTAACTTACACTTACTGGTAACATCTCCCTAGGGGCTGCACAAGCAGCCAGGAATCACCAGACTGCAGCGGCACTCCTGTCACCCCACCCGGTCCATTCGCAGCATGCCTTTCATATTCCCACTAGGCTTTTTCAGGGGGGGCCAGACTGGCTCTATGCCAGCCTAGAATTCTCCTATACAAGTTGACTGCTGAGTTGCCCTGTACTGTGCCCTCAAGGACCAAGAATCTGGACCACATCATACTGGACAGTGTTTCTTAAAAAAAAAAAATTCCATATTTTCCCATGAGGCATCATCAATATCTTTTTCAAGCTTACCTTCAGGTTGGTTAAAATAACTGATTATAGTCACACACTACATTCTAAGAAGTAATCTGGTTACTTTTCAGGTCAAACAATAATGCACATTACTTGCAGGTACTTTTCAGTTCAATTATGTTATTCTTGCCCTGAGCATAAGTGAAGTTGTCATGGCAATTAATAGGGACACACACTCAGTGTGTGATTCACACATGGCAGAAAAGCCACCTAATATTAATCCACAATCTAATGGAGACAAGCTCCAAAAAATATTACTAATTTTGGGTACCAATTTGAGATTCCTTACAGGGCCTGTTTTTTAAGAAGGTGCTGAGCACCAGGCTTTTTGAGCATCAAAAATCGTGAGCCATTTTTAAAAATCTTGGGTCTTCTATCTAGAAAAAAAAATCACCAGTAATATATGTAATGGAGTCTATTCTGTGACCAGTAATCATTCACATGCAATTGACTGACTTTTTAAAAATTATCTTTAAATAACCCTGTTAACCTCAATAGGGTTATACCCTGGTCTTTTTTAGGATATATGCTATAGCTTCTATGCCAGGGGTGGCCAACCTGTGGCTCCGGAGCCACATGCGGCTCTTCGGAAGTTAATATGAGGCTCCTTGTATAGGCACTGACTCCGGGGCTGGAGCTACAGGCACCAACTTTCCAATGTGCCGGGGGGTGCTCACTGCTCAACCCCTGGCTCTGCCCCCACTCCACCCCTTTCCGCCCCCTCCCCTGAGCCTGCTATGCCCTTGCTCCTCCCCCTCCCCCTCCAAGCCTCCTGCACGCCATGAAACAGTTGATCAGGCGTGCGGGGAGGGAGGGGGTGAAGCTGATGGGGGGCTGCTGATGTATTACTGTGGCTCTTTGGCAATGTACATTGGTAAATTCTGGCTCCTTCTCAGGCTGGTCACCCCGCTCTATGACCTTGCCTACACTTGTGGCAGCACGTAACGTACATGTAGCTAAACACAGCAGTGAAAGGCTCAGCCTTTCCCTGCTGCCTCCCTACTGCTGGAGACTTTTCCTGCTGCCGGAGTCTTTCAGTGCAACAGGCAAAGGCCCCAGCAACAGGGAGTCAACGGGACACTCCACTGCTAAAAACTGCGGTGTAGACTTGGGAGGTTCTGCTTGGGCATGTACAGAGACATAGAGGGTATATGCTCTAGGGTTCAGGCATGTAGGGCACCCTACACTCTACTTGCCTAGGTAATGTCTCACTGCCTAAACTGCTATTTACACCCATGCTAACTAGGAGTGCAGTGTCTGTATGCTACATGCCGCTGTAAGTGTAGACCTACCCTATGACACTAAAGGAAGAACTGCCTAGCACTGCGAGTCAACAGACCTGAGTTCCATTCCTGGCTCTCCCACCAAGTTACTGTACGACCTTTGACAAGTCACTTAACATCTGGGTCTTTGTTTTTCTCTCTGTAAAATGGGCATAATACTTATGCTATATTAATACTTCTTACACCATATCTATTTCACAGGAGTGTTGTATGGAGTAATAGTTGTGCAGTACTTTGTGATCCGTTGATGGAAGTTTCTCTATGCATGTTAATTACTATTATTATTAATAAAGGACCCTTGCGCAATTCTAGAATCAGTCTACCTCTTTGGAGTCTAAAAATCAAAATGTCTAAAACCTCAGAAAGTTGATTTCTTTTCCTGAAAATTCCATTAAAATCTTCTGGAGCCAGATTCTGATTTCACATTGTATTTATAGCAGACTAACTACTTTGACTTCAGTGGATTTATTCCTGACTTACACTGGTGTAAGTGAAAGCAGAATCAGTCTCCTAGTTCCCAGCCTTATCTCCCCTCCCACACACATTAGGATCCCCATGAACGTGGATTCTGTCATTACTGACTCTCCTCATATTGACAAAAAGACAATACAGTGCCTTGTTTTGATGGATAACATCCTGTTTCCATGGCAACATGATTTGACATGAGAGGTGTAGGTAAAGTTTGGTTGTGCACAGATGTCTGATCACAACATGCAGCAGAATGGACACCAAAGGGAAGATCCTGTTTAGTATGAAAGTGTGTGCGGTGGGTGGGGGCGTGGTGATATTGAGCTAATACGTGAGCTGCAGATTTGATCAGATAAATGACAGGGCCAATCAGCCATCTCCTTCTGCTCTCCCATACAATTTTAATAAGGCCAGCCATGAGGGAGGAAAAAGGAGACTGGGACCGTACTGAATTATTCACAGCCTTAGTTGTGTATGGCAGAGGAGTCTCTCTTATGTGTCAGTAAGCGATCTGCTCCCATTGATTTCCCCGCCTCAGGATCCCAAGGTGAGAGTTAAGTTTTGAAAAATATCAAAAGATAAACAGAAGCTAAGGGCAAACTGGACAGAGACAGAGGCTGATCGAGACAGAGATGGTGGAGATTTTTCTATATATGGCAAAGATCAATCAACTCTAGTATACATCAATGATGGAAAGACTCTAATTAGCTGTCAGAATTGTCATGATGCCCAGGCACACACATGCTCAACTTCCATTAAGAATAACCTATATCTGAGCTGGCCGGATGAGAGCTGAGTGGATGAGCCCTGAAGTCCCATGGGAGAGACCTGCAGCTGATTTATGTTCCTGCTTTCCTATTCCCACATCAATGGCACACTCACCACTGGAGGTGAGGAGCTCAGCTGTGACCCACCCAGTCAATTGAGGAGTCATGTGGATGGGCTCTGACAATAATCCTCCCTCATTTGCCTAGGCCAGAATGATGTTCAACTGTGATTTGAGGCTTGAAGGGTGGGGTCTAGTTAAGCGGTGAAATGATCAGGGCTCATCAGTAGGGACAAGGAACCCAAAGAAAGAAATCCTGTACCTGCAATGCCTGTTTTCCTTCCCTTCCCCAACACCAACAGACTCCTGTACTACTGTTTTCAATTTCTTTACATCTCCATTCCCTAAGTTACAACAAATACTTCCCGATATGTATTTAAAGGCTGTAAAACACAAGAAGGGAGGGAAACTGTTTTGGGTTAAATGAGGGAAGTTAACTAAGAGTAATAGCATTAAGGAAAAGATAGGCTGGATATAAGGAAAGACCTCTGGAAAATGAGGTTTATTAAGGTGGTGAAAAGTCTTTCACTGGAAGCAGTGGAAATGCCATCACATGGAACATTTAAAAGTGAACTGAACAAAGCATTGGAGTATATTGTGTAGGGAATAACTTACACTGATAGGGGCACGGACTAGATGACCTAATATGATCCTATGTCTTGTCAGATAGTATTCGCCACCAGCAGGATCTTCACTACATGCCCTATTAATACCAGCCTTTTGCCCAAACAGTTTCTTGCAAAAACAAAGTCCAGACGCAACAGTGGGAGCTTTCTTGGGAATATTACCAACAATAGTTTCACGCTGGTTACCAAAACAATAATACTAGCATGCTTTATATTAGATGTACAGAAAAGGATTTAGATTCCCAGTTACACTGGTGTTTATATGGAGCAAATCCACTGAGCTCCTCTCTGTCTCATTAGCTGAGATCAGAATCTGACCCAGCATTTCTACAGACCTTATTTCTTCAATTTTAATATGAGTTTTAGGGCTAGTCTACGCTAAAAAAAGATTTGCCAGTATAGCCATACAGGTGTAGCTATGCCAGCAAACCCTCCTAGTACAGCTTATATACCCACAAAACAGGGCTTTTGTTGGTACAGTCCCCAGAACAAAACAATCTATATTGGGAAAAGCACTTTCACTGTCCTACAATTGAACATCACTGAAATAATTCTCTTGTGTTGCTACAGATGAAACCCTTCCTCTTACTTTAGCTCCAGTGTTAACCAAAACGGCAGACCACTGGGAATTCAAAACTCAATAAGGAATTTTCATGGGGAATGCAAAACACAATGATAAAAAACAGAATAAATCCTTGTGGCTCCATGTTGGCACAGATGCCCAGGCACACACATGCACACATTGGATCCGATTCTCATTTCTACTCAGGCCCCTTTTTATCCTTCTGACATTGTAAAGGGGCCTTAATATGGGCATAAATTGCATTGCATCTAAGACTTCTTTATTCTGCCAAGTTGGTATAAAGGTGTGTTAGTGTACATGAGAATCAGCTCCAGGCAGTAATTCACAATATCTTTATGTCAATGCAGCAACTACAATAGCAACTATTGTCTAGTACAGAGGTGAGCAAACTATGGCCCGTGGGCCACATCCGGCCCGCGGGACCCTCCTGCCTGGCCCCTGAGCTCCTGGCCTGGGAGGCTAGCCCCTGGCTCCTCCCCCGCTGTTCCCCCTCTCCTGCAGCCTCAGCTCGCTCCGCCACCGGCACAATGCTTTGGGTGGTGAGCTCCTGGGGCAGCGCCACTGCAGAGCCCGGCCTGACCTGGTGCTCTGTGTTGCGCAGTGCGTGGCGGTAGCGCCGCCAGCCACCGGTGCTCCAGGCAGCGCAGTAAAGGGGCAGGGAGCATGGGGGTTGGATAGAGGGCAGGGGAGTTTGGGGTGGTGGTCAGGGGGCGGGGGTGTGGATAGGGATCGGCACGGTCAGAGGGCAGGGAACAGGGGGGTTGAATGGAGGCAGGGGTCCGGGAGGGCAGTCAGGAAGGAGGGGGGGTTGGATGGGGCAGTGGGGGGCAGTCAGGAATGGGGGTTCCAGGGGGTGGTCAGGGGACAGGGAGCGGGGGCTGTCCGTCAGGAGGCAAGAACCAGGGGTGGCAAAGGGGGGGGAGCACACACCCCTCCCCTAACCAGCCCTCCATACAATTTCCAAAACCCAATGCAGCCCTCAGGCCAAAAAGTTTGCCCACCCCTGGACTAGGACTATCAGGATTTTAAAAACACCTACATGATTCAGCTTCCAGATTGTAACAGGTCAAAGTCAGGTTAGTTGATTCCTAGTTTGTAGTCACATCTCTCATACTGAGTGCTGTGATGTTTTATTAAGGTTGGTGTATGCCTTTATCTGAGCGGATCAGAAGAGCCTCACCTCCAAAATATTCTGCTATAAAGTCTGTCTGTACTGAAGCAAGGCAATATTTGCTTCTCATTGGTAAACCGGTGTGCATGTAATCACCTTGAAATATTTAACTGGCCAGATTTCATTTCACAAACAGCATGTGGCGTGGCATCAGACTGGTGTATAAATAAACTGAGATATAAATCACTATAAACCAGCCATTAAATTGGTATATAAATAAAAAATTATAGAAGTCAGAGATGAAAAAGACCCATCAGATCATCCTGTTTGTATTTTGCAGTGTTCTCACCCTATAAATGCACCAGACATCACTCTTGATTAGCCAAGAGACATAGAAAAACGCCCCCCCCCCAAGAGAGAAAGTGAGAGAGACAGTGAGAGCACCACATGCATATTAATAAAGCTGTATTTTGACTGGCTGAATGATTTGACATGATTAGTGATGGTATGCTTTACCTGTCAACATCTCCACACTGCAATAGGAAAAAGCCTCTAATATTCCTATGCAGAATATTACAGATAAGGTTTGGGAGAGGGGTGGTCACTTTCAATGCTGCTATAATTCTGGGGATCTCCCTAAATGCCCTAAATCTGTTTTCAAGGATCAGAGTGAAAAGGTGCCTTCTTTCTTCTATGATACATATGAAAGAAAAAGCCCAGCCAGCCAGGAGATTCACAGAATCAGAGTATTCACAAATATTACACATAGAACAACTATGTTAAAAGAACATTATTGAGGTTGAAAAGTCAAGCACTCAAGAGCTAGGAAATGCCAGAATTATGGTTGCCCATGCAACCTTCATCCAGCTCCTTTGTATGTATGCTTTATGACACCATCATTAATTACATGATCACATACTACTTTTTCTACAAGACCTCTGCCTCTTTCAATGCATCACATGGACGGTGCTCACTTAATGAGCAGCTATTCAATATTTGGTTTTATCCTCATTGTTCAATGTGTGACCCTAGGCATTATTTATTGCACACTATTCAAACCCTGCTCTGAAGACAGTATTATGGAACTCCAAGACCATCAGAACTCGAAAGACTATGGGCAGCTGCCAAATGACTGACCTTCTTAGTGGTCTGTCTCATCCCATATTAATAAGCAATATGCATTCAGGAATAACATGTTGTCAGTCAACAACCGGCATTGACTGGTGTGGTGATTCCATACTTTGTCCATAAATTTGAAGCCAAGTTAGCAATTTTTAAAACAATGCAGATGTTCTTCTGGCGGTAGGAAGGAAGGAGGATGT
Source organism: Mauremys mutica (assembly GCF_020497125.1). NCBI lineage: Eukaryota > Metazoa > Chordata > Testudines > Geoemydidae > Mauremys > Mauremys mutica. The sequence goes on along the minus strand of NC_059072.1, from coordinate 105,017,910 downwards.
GAAGAATGGATAGCAGGCAGGAAGGGTCATGGGAAGGCTAGAGTAAGACAGCAGCAAGGAAAGATGGATGTTGATTGTTTAAGTCAGCTATGCGTTCACACTGCTTTCCTTATTATTCAGAAAATAAGTAGGGTGAAAATTCTCTACAGTCAGCACTTAATACAGATATGATAATGACATATTTACCACATTTATCATAAGGTACAGAAATTGATGGAAAACTCTTCAATCTCCGAAGACTTACTACAAAGACAAAAGTTCTTGAGAAACTCAAATGTGAAGCCCTTTTTGCAGATGATTGTGCTCTACTTAGTCAAAGTGAAAGTGACCTACAGCTTATCCTAAATAGGTTCTCAGAGGCAACTGAACAGTTTGGACTCAGCATCAGGCTGGAAAAAAGTGAAGTCCTCTTCCAACCAGTTCCATCAACAATTACCATTGAGCCAAACATCATCATTGATGGTACAGAACATTCACCACTTTACATAACGTGGCAATGCCATCTCAAGTGATGGTTTGCCGGATCAGGAAACATCAAACAGACTATGAAAGGCAAGACAGGCTTTCAGAAGACTTCGCCGTAGGATACGCAACCAGCATATCATCAAACAGTAAACTGATAGCATCCCTTTTATATGGATATGAAACATGGACAGTTTACCACAGACACATTAAGCAACTTGAAAAATGTTACATTCGCTGTCTCAGCTCTGTTCTGAAAGTCTACTGGCATGACAAAGTGTCAAACCTTAACATCCTTGAAAAAGCAAGAACAACCAGCATCAATGCAATGAGCGTCAAAGCTCAGCTTAGATGGACAGGTCATGTTCTCAGAATGGGTAATGATAGACTCCCCCAAAAAAGCTTGCTGTAGTGAGCTGAACCTCAGAAAGCGCAGGAGGGGTAGTCAGCAAAAACACTTGAAGGACACCCTTAAACAGAATCTGCCCTTATGCAGCATGCATAAATAATAACTTCAAAGATGTAGCCAAGGACAGACCTGAATGGGGAGCAACTATCCAAAAAGGTTGTTAACACTTTGAGGAAAACAGATGTGAAAAACTGAATGAGAAGAAAAAAGAAGGGGCCAACCTTCATGCCAAGTCTTCAGTGGGAGCCTGCGTATTCCTGATGTTGCGTGTTCATGATCTTGCTCCTCAGGGATCGAACTATACAGCCCCATGAGAACACGTGCTGCTGTGACAGCATCGTTGGATATAATGGACAACCACACAGATCTACCCTTGCTTTTACAAATATCAGCTCAGCCCAAAAGCAGAGTGGTGTTACCTATATATTGTCAAGCAGAAAACCTGAGTCTCTGTGCCAACCTCGGCATCTTGCTCCTGGGATGGATGCAGATGTGTTTAGCTCCTGAGGATTGGGAAGTGAAGCCCCATGTCTTTTCTCTAGTAATACTTGCTAGCTACTGTATCAGTATCACAGATGAGCCCCAAAAGGACATCCCATCCAGATCCCTCATGACTTCAATGGGGCTTAAGCAAGTGCTGAAGTAATTTGCTGAGCCTAAAATGGGGAATAATGATAATATTCATCTCCGCCACCACACACAGGCAACGTGAGGGTTAGACCAGTGTTTTTTTACCTTTTTTTCCATTTATGGACCCCTAAAAAATTTCAAATGGTGGTGCAGACCCCTTTGGAAATCTTAGACATAGTCTGTAGGCCCCCTGGGGGCCAGGGACAACCTGCTGAAAACCATTGTTCTATGGTAACGACAACCTTTTGCAGACTCCTTAGACATAGTCTGCTGACCCTCAGGGGTCCACAGACAACAGGCTGAAAACCACTAGGTTAGATCATTCATGCTTGTAAAATGTTTCAAGTTCCTAACATGGCAGCTGCTATGTAAATAAAAATATGATCTCCATCTTCCATTAATTCTTCACTTTCCCTGATGATTGTCCCCCTGCCCACCATCAAAGTCTTCTCCTTCTGACATCACAATAAGTTTTTTTGCAGATGGCTTCCATGATGATTATTTTTATATATATGATTATTATGCACTCACATTATGAGTTTATGGAGAAGAGGCAGCTATCATTCCAGTGAACATGCCAAAGCATAATGGTTCCTTTGCTCCTGACAATAGGGTTGGCCACATAAAAGCTGTATGCTCAATGCCAATGCCCTTAGTAATAATGATCATGAACATACAAAGAAACATACAAAGGAGATGACACAGTACCATAATTGTTTCCAAATAAACAGGATATTCTAAACATTTTTGGGGAAGCATCAGCTACTTATTTGTAAGTTGAATCTCTCTAGAGCAGTCTGGTGACACTATTTCTATCCAAGATGCACAGGGAAAGGAAATCAGTTTCCATAGCAATTCCATGGTCACTTTATGCCCAGATGGAACACATGCCGCATGTTCCAGAACACAAAACACAGCTGTTCATCCATCACCATTGATGGGAAAGGCCTAGGTGGCAGGGAACAAAGGCCTAGTGGCCAGGGGCGGCTCTAGGAATTTCGCCACCCCAAGCACGGCGGCATGCCGCGGGGGGCGCACTGGCGGTCGCCGGTCCTGCGGCTCCGGTGGACCTCCCGCAGACGTGCCTGCGGAGGGTCCGCTGGTCCCGCGGCTCCGGTGGAGCATCCACAGGCACGCCTGCGGGAGGTCCACCGGAGCTGCCTGCCGCCCTCCCGGCGACAGGCAGAGCGCCCCCCGCGGCATGCCGCCCCAAGCACGTGCTTGGCACGCTAGGGTCTGGAGCCAGCCCTGCTAGTGGCAGCACCAAGGCTTGGAGGAAAACAGACAACACATTTTCCCCTTTTAGCCAAGTTTATTCCAAAGTATAAATTCAGGCCTGTGATGCACAGAAAAGTTGAACTAGAAGGTTTAAAAATACAGAAATATGTCTAGTGTGAAGGACAGTGGAGCCCTGTGAAGGACAAGAACAAAGGTCTTTGGAGAGAGGGAAGCATGTTTTATCTCACTTCTGATCTGGGAGGCCTACATGTGGTACAGTATGAGCTCTGGAGGGGACACACATCAGTGTTTTGGATTACAAACAGTATGGGCTTCGTGTAGCATTTGCCTACAGTTCCTGCTATCACCAGGGGGTTTGTTTTGTTTTCATGAAGAAAAAAAATCTTATTAACCAGGAACATATGGCAGGAATTTGTTTGTTTGTAAGCTTTTTAGACTCAAATACCTTTCTCGGTGGTTTCCTGAGGAGCAGTTCTTCCCTTCCTGCCCTAAGCAATATGATGCTGAAGTCTGCCTGAATGCCCCAAGGACTGCAGTCCTGGCTGGGGCTCAGTAACCAGAGAGAGGTACACTTGGGGTGACAGTGCTCAGAAGGCAGAGTCCTTCTAATGTCTGAATTATTTTGCTTAGTGAAATGTTTTATAATAATATAGGGTGTACACACTCACACTCTGAATAAAAATATTTTAAAAGGAAAAATAAATGAGCGTAGCACATGCAGCCATTTAGACCAAAAGGACTCAGCCATAGAAGTGAAGGGCAAAAATAAAATGCCTTCATACCAGATTAGTTCTTTTAAAAAGGTATTTTCTTACCAAACAAAATTATATTAGGGTACAATACTTCCCCATCTCTAGTCTCCCTTCCCTACATTATTTGGCTACCTGCCTTCCTTAGAGCAGGTTTGGGTTACAAATAAATGATTTATGGCTAAAGCACAGGTCTTGGGCTTGAAAGACCTGGGTTCTAGTCCTTGTTTTGCCACTGACTTCTTGTGTGACCCTAGGCAAGTAATTTAGCCTCTCTGCATCTCAGTTCCCCAGCTGTAAAATGGGGGTGATGATATTCACAGGGGCAGCATGACAATTAAATCATTAATATTCATAAAATACATTGTTGTTGCTTTTATAAAACACATTGAGATTCATAGATAGAAGTGTCAACCGTTCTCATAAACAGTTGTGCTAGCCTCATCCACTATTTTTTGTGGACTTGGATTAGGACACAGAAACATAGGAGCAGCCACACCAGAGCAGACTAAGACCAGATTTTCTAAAGGTGTTTAGGTTCTTAAAGATACAGATAGGTGCTTAGTGAGGTTTTAAAAAAGTATGTCAGCAAGCTAGATGCCTAATTCCCACTAAACATCTATCTGACTGCATCTCTAGGTGCCTAATGATCTTTGAAACTCTGGCCCCAATTGTCCATCTCATTGAATATGCCGCCTTCAGCAATGGCCAACACCTTAAAGCCGCAAAGGAACAAACCAGATCCTAGGCTCTCTGTTGCTTCTCCCATTTCCAAAAACTTTCTGATGGCTCATAATGCCATACCAGTCAGCTGGTCGTTATTTCTGCTCCAGTGAGGTGGAACCAAAGGAATAGCTACTCTCCAGTCCCCTGAGTGCCACATGAGGTATTTTTATATTCTGGTCCTCATTCCTCAGCAGCACTAGAGAAGGGCACAGCTGGCACACAAACTGGATACATTGTTTTCCCTAGTGGTTTCACTGGTGTATGGAATGTGGCCTTCAAAACAACCAAAATGTTTCAAACACTCTACCACTGTACATCAGATTCAGGTCTCCAGAAGTTTTCAAGATAGGCAAAATATGTAAGGCCAGATCTGCAGCTGGTATAAATTAGCACAGCTCCAGTTACTCACCCCAGCCGAGGATCTGTCCTGTAACATCCAGCCATATGATTATTACTATTATTGGATTTACCAAAAAAGGGTGTGATTTTAAACCAATTTAGTTAGACCGGTGCAAACCACCGTGTGGACACTCTTATTTTGGTTGAATCAGACTTATTTTGGCTTAACTTAAATCAACTGGGAACAGATTTAAGCTAAACCAAAGTATGCCACTACCAAACATATAGTGAATTTAATATTAAAATAAATAGCACAGGGACTACTGTCCTAACTGGATTTTTTATTTTCAGATTTAATTCAATAGAAACCTCAATTTTTAAAAAATATTAAATGAAGTTGCCAAAGATCTTTAGACTCCAGTTACCCTACTGCAGAATTCCTCTCCATCTTGCTGTGCAGTACACAGGGCCTTAATCACAGCATTGTGTTTGGTAAATACACTTACAGTACCCCAGCCCCATCACTATGCTTGGATTTTCCAGAGAGACATGTTAAAAGTTGATGGACAAAATGTTCTTTTCCTTCCCTCTTCTCTTCCCCTCCCAGCTAGTACAGATAGTCATTTTGTTTAATTGGATGAACATTTATCTCCTGATGGGGGGAGCTGGCAAATCTACAGTCACACTCCCTGCCATTCCTATTTAACAAGAGACTGTTGAGAGGAACTGATTACAGGGAAGTGAAGTTCTATTTCCCTGCTCTCACTGCCACGGGCAATCAATTTGAAGCAAAGGATCTATCTTGAAAATCCCAAACAGAATTGAAAAAAATGCTAAAATCAAAAATGAAAAAGTTGGCTTCAGCCATTCCTCTGGGACCAGCCTCTCCCCTGGGTTCTTCTGGTGCATCACTCAAAGCACAGCTATAGGAGTATATGCTTCACTGTGCTGACTGCTGTCACCAGGGTCCTCTGTATCAAATGAATAACCCCTCACCCTCTCCCACCTTTGAAAAAGAATGTGCTGGAGAGTCCGTTGTGGCTGTCAGGCTGAGAAAAATGGGCTACTCAGCACCACTAGGGGCCCATCTATCCCTCACTCCACCACTTAACAGCCTGTTATGAGACCAAGGAGAGCTGCTGCAAAGGTAGCAAGAGCAATCGAATGCCTTCCTAACTCCAGCTAAAGCAATCTTTTCCTATCTGAGGGGGAAGGGAAATTATAGCATCGTGATTCAGAGATGGCAAGGGAGAGCAATGGCTCTGGCTAAGGCACAGAGTGTATTTTGGAGGAAGGTTAGAGCTAGAGTACTGAACTATACCTTCTACCACTTTTTCTTGTACCTCTATGAAGCCATAGAATGAGTAAAGCACAGGCAGCCATAACCCAGCCTTCTCCCATGTAACTTTGTCACTCTCCCTCAACCCTGAATAGCGAGGACCAGCCCTGAATGTGGGAGGGGAGCTCAATCTCTAGTCACTTCTTGGCTTCTCTGCTTATGCTAATTGTGGTTCTGGTTTCAAATACTTTCTCTGTACACCACAAAATACAATCCGGCCTCTGCTGATAGTAGCTACCAAAACCAAACTCAGGACTCCTTGTGTCAGATGTGCACAGCTAGAAGTAAGACTGCTAATTACCCCTGAAGCACAAGTATGTGCTACTTCCTGGATTGATTCAGGGTGGGTTGGGGGAAGCGGATCCATTGGAAAGAAAAAAATCCTGAAGACGGTTAAGATCTCTTTTGTTTTTCACAGCTTTCCAGTTTCCTATTCTCTTCATCCTTTGCCTCTGGGACAATAATCCTAACTGTGAAAGACGCAAGATGTGCTGCCCTAGGATGTCCACTGTCAGGTCATTTCTTCATTGCTAAACATTGATCCCTTTGTTTTCAGGGATTATTTGCCCCAGAATATTTTTGTATTATTCATGTATATCAGGCAATATAATAATAATTTACCTGAATGTAGTGCTTTTTAGTCCTTTACAAACAGTAATTACATAGGAATCACATCAGCCTCCACTGAAATGTAGCCATCTCTGGGGTGGAACTGTTTAACAATACACAGCAATGCTAAACAACCATTTAGGGGACTGAAAAATACTGTAGCCAGTTAAAACTGCAGAGAAAATATAGCAAGACAGTTCATAATTAACAACATTGAAACTTGACCAGATATGGCTAAAATCAGGAGTGGTTTTGGTTTCACAAAACATCATTGTCAGAGTTTTGATTTTGCACAGCTAAAATCTGGGGTGGTTCAGATCTAGATCCCAATTCATCAGAATCCCCAAAAAGTGTATGAAGGGAGATGGATAAATGACACAAATCTGAGTCCATCTGACATTAACACCTCCTTTCTTATAAAAAGGGACATGGGACCTTTAAGGAGCACAAGTGATCAGGGCCTTGGTTTTATAGCTCATCCAGAAAACAGCAACTATAGCCACACAGAGCTTATTAGGGCACTGGTTCAGTGCTGACTATGGGTATGTCTATACTGCATGATTGTAGCTTGTGCAAACATACCTTGAGTTAGCTTTAGTCTAGCAAGCTCAGATATCAGAGCTGTGAAGCTGTGGCAACATGTGCTTCAGTGCTAGTTGTACAAGTCCGCCTGGAACCCTGGGCAATTACTCACAGGGCTAGCCCATACTAACGCAGCTTCACTGTTCCAGTACCTGAGCTAGCTCGATTAAAGCGAGCTCAGGAATGTCTACTCACACCCCAGGGCTGCAGTAGAGACATAACCTCAGAGGGAATGTTGCCTTTGAATCACCAATCCATTTCCTGCAACACCTACATGTTGCTTGGAGGTCTCAAAGGCATAACTTGCCAAGACTTATACTCCTAATATATTAGTATGGTGTCTATAGATTCCTAGCTTTGGTACACTAGTGGGGTTGGATGTTTTCTGGCTCGCCAAGTTCCTATTAACTCATGGTTCATTTCTGTCCTCTTGAAAAATTAACTCATGCTTCCAGCTACATTGGCAAAGGAAGCATTAAAAATTGAATAATAAGACAAAGGTAAAGAAAGTATAAACCCAAATATTGTGACAGCTGTAACTCTTCTAATCAAATAGGTTCTATGCCTATTGCTGCCATAGCCTTTTGAGGATATCAGCCAGCAGGTATAGGTAGGGAAAAGGAAAGTGGACTCCATCAAACCATTCTCATTCACATGGACAACATCTTTAACGAATGCCTGCCCCTGTATCTGCTATGGCCTGTCTCTTAGTGTGCCCCACACAGCTGGGAGAACCATGACCTGTCCCAGAACTGGAGGCTGTGATCTGAATGAAACCAGCCTAGCTGTACAATATATTGTCCATGGGTATGGAGGGGGATATGGTCAGAGTGTTTGTGTGAGTAAACTTTTTGTATTGCCCTTTGCCTAAGCTAGTGACCATCTAATGGAGATTCCAGAAGCTCTTTGAAGAGGGAACACCTCCTCCAGCCCAAAAAGAAATTGAAAGGAGATTGCTAATGAGAGCTTTTCTAGCCACCTCCCTCCTTTAAAACTGAAAGTTGGTCAATGGATAAGGTAGCAAGTCACAAACACACCTACCTCCACACAGTAAATCTACCTATGGCATCAGTTCATTGTTAAATACAGTGACCTTCAGACCCTCTAGTGGCTATGCATTAACCTCACATATCCAACACTTTGAAATGTAAAGCCACTGCACAAGACAAACTGATTTATAAACAGCACAGATTTATCAAGGCATGCCTCTCCTTTTCCACCTTTGTTGAGAGGGACACAGATTCGTACCTCAATCACATACAACTATCTACCTACACTTATCTGATTCATGAAGCATCAAGAAAATCTAGGTCAGGAACATGCACAGATGCACATGTGCCTGCCCACACATACCTGCCACAGTGAGGAAATAAACAACAGCCTCACCCTGAAAGTGCCTCGGACCAAATTGGATATGTAAATGTGTCAACACTCTGTGTCTAGACTGCCTCTTCAGAGACTGGAAAATATGCTACTAAAGATTCCAGTCAGCTGCTAACACTTTGCATTCTCCCACGGAGCTTAGCACTAGAACAGGAAGGGGGGAAGCACTCCAAGGGACCAATATGACCAGACATGTCAGCAATTACACTTCAGTTGAAAGAAGATACATGTACATCCTCACAATGACCCATAACCCTAAACATTGCTTAGTTAAAGATGCATGTTTTTTTAAAGACAATAATTCCTGCATTAATTTGCGAGATTCCCAGAAGGTGATGACAGGAGATAGTCACTGCTGCTCGAAATAGAAGAGAAGAATTTTCAATGTAAAACACAATATCCAATATACATATATAACAAGAGGATGCACTCCTGTTGGCATCTTCCCTTTCATGTGAAATCCTAATTGTTCTATTTTGTCAGTGAAAACTCTTTGTCCATTTCCAAGCCCATAAGGAGGAAGAGAATCTATAAAGCCAGCCCTGCATATCCAGGCAATTCCATCCCTGTCATGTCTTATTGCTTCAGTCACTGCTACAAGTTGATGGCCAATGGCCACAATTATCACCAGAAGCCAGGATCCTTCCCTGTGCCTTTAAAGAGCAGCATTTCTTTTCCTAGATTCTCAAAGGAAGCAGTGTCACTGAGCAGTGCCTCTCACCCAAGAGACGGGGTGGGGGTAAAACCACATATTCCATGACAGATCCTACCAGTTTCTGCTATGTGCTAGTACTGAATTCTGCTGGAAGCTGGAAATTCTGCAGCAGCATGAAATGCATGGGAAAAATGCAAACGCAGAAGATTTTATTGAATTAAAAATTACAAAATTGATTATTGTATTCATGTTCATATTTAATTCAATACTAATTTCTGCATATGAATGTTTCCTTCCCCCTGCACACACACACTTAATGCTTTCATGCTAATGTAGAATTTCCAGTCACCCAAACAAATACACAGAGCTGTGGATGCTAGCAGAAAATTGGCTTATCTGCCATGACGACTATCCACACGAGATGTCTCTGATTGGGTTGTGTGTCAAAGCCCCAGTTCACCTTTACTGGTTACTATTGCCCTTTATGTACACAACAGAGAAAAGGAAGAAAAAACATGGACACACTTACGCAAGGCATGCCACTCATCCTGGCGGATTGTCTTGGTGATGTTGTAGGTGAGGTTCTTGGGAATTGTTGCTGAGGAGTAGTGGTACTTGATGTATGTGCACTGATCAATTGCTCCTGTGATGGCCAAAAAAAAATAATAATAATAAAATGATGTTAAACAAGAGCAATTTGTTCTCCCAGTCAAGCCCCTTCACTACCAAAAACCAAAGAGTGAAATCCAAATTAACTGCTTGGGTAACTCCATTGAACCTATTGGGATTGCTAGGGCTGTCTTTGACTCACTAGGACTATCCTACTTACAGATGTGGAGGGCACACTTTTTTGATCTGTCCTTCAGTAATAAAAAGCATAGTACAGCAGATATGAAATTTTATATATTAATATAAAAAACAATTTTCACATGATTTTTTTCCCCTGGGAACAGGAAGGAGACAGAGCGAACCACACCTGACAGATTATAGTCATGTAGCTTAGTATACCTCTGGAAGGTGCTCAGATACAATGGTGATGCATATGGTATAAGAACCAGAAGAAAATAGAACAGAAGCAGAATGCAGTGGCGTCACATGACCAAAAAATGACAAGCTTCAAACGCAAACATGAATGGCCAGCATTGTCCCCTATTTATTGTGTAGCTGAGATTTCATCTGCACTCTATGGGAGGCAGCTGTATGTGATACTACTTTTTTGTTTGATTTGATGCTGGAGGGACTACATTTTCTTTTTATAGCCATTCCCATCCTCCCCACAATAATCCCCACTGCAAGCGTTGGTCTCCGGAGGAACCTCTCAGTGAAGGTAATGCCCATGGAAGCAATGGGTTCACTTTGGCCACAGGCTCCCCACAACTCACGCCTTAGCCAGTGTTTGCTTCTGATCCGAAACACTTAGAAGTTCAGTGATGCAAGGATGGTTGCAATGACAGTAGGGTTTCCTACATCTCTTTCCCTGGAACCCTCACCACCATTTCTTTCATGAGACCATTTTGCTAAGCAATTAGGATCTGACCAAAAGCCCACTAAAGTTAACTTTCCTTTGACTTCCATGAGCTTTGGATCAGGTACTTAATAAATAAGTATGTATTCTCAGTGTCACTCCACTGCCATGCTCAGTTCACCATTCGGAGGAGAGACAGACTTTCCTAACTGTTGCCTCTCTGATTGATACTCAACAGATGATAGAAAAATACATTAAATAAAGCAATAAACCCATACACCAATAAAACAAATGAGAAAATGATGCAACCCAGTACTGGGGCCATGAATGGAGCACCCACCATTAGCACCAACTTAAAAGGCATTTAAACACATGATGCCAAGAGTCCTGTCTTTCAGCTCCAAAGGGTTAAATATGCTTTCACCATTCACCTCTGGAAATCTAGGTTTCAAGCTGCCTCAGGTCATAAATGTTACTTGGCATGAACTGAAACAATGCACCATGGATTCAGAGTGTGAATAAAACATTATGCAACAAAATTATTAGTTACAACCCAGACTGTTAGCATCTTCTGAAGTTAGTGCAGCACAAACATTGGAGGTCCTCACTGTTTGCTTTTCTTAAGTGTTCTTTGCATTCTGCCTTTGACAGCAATTAGATTAGACAAAGCCAAATATTACAGGGGAAAAAGGCAAAATATTTACATATGTATCCGCCTGCCCTGACAGCGTGATGGGCTTCTGTGTGTGCCTGCACCATCTGGGCACCAAATGTACGCCCAGAATGAAAGTTTCAAACCAAGAATAGTATTTAAAAAAAGAAAGCTACTGTGGAAAGATCTTCTTTAAAAAGAAAACAAAAAAAAACCACACTCAACCTTCCTAGTGATGAATTTAACGTCTTCATGCTAATTTGTAAAAACATTCTACCCGCTTTTGCTCAGCTACATTCATGGTTCAGAAATTTTGGCAGAAAGATGGAAATTGCTTATTTGTCTGGAAATAATCTTCATGTTATCTGATACCTATCCAGAGAGAGGACTTGCCTAGAGCAGCAGCAAGGAACACAGATTCACAACTGAAAAAACCATAGTATTCCATTTATTAATATGGTTAAAGGAATGCAATCAACACTGATGGGCTGTGCTAACTTCCTGTGAGATGCTGAGCACCCTCCATTCCTGTTGCTGTCATTGAGAGTTAATGGCTCTCGGCACCTTGCAACATCAAACTCTAAGGCAAGAGAGAGACTATGACCTCAATTCAGGGCAGAACTTAAGCATGTGCTTAAGTCCCATTGGCATCCATGGGATTTAAGCACACGCTTAACCGTTATCCTGAACAGGAATGCATTCTTCAACAAAGGCCTGTGTTTGCAGTGGTAATTGTTTAACTAAGATATATAACATTTATGATTAAAAAAATTGGCAATATTTAGGTGAGTAGAATGCCATATCAGTAAATTCCTCCTGTGCCTACAGAATTTAAAAGACTACAGCGAATGTAGTTCAGAATATGTCAGAACCACATTTGATTAACTGTCTGACACACCTGAATTATTTCAGACTATACAACACTGACAACTGGTGGAACACACCCCCCGTGGAAAGGATGTGCAACTGTGACTGCCTTCTACTGACCATCACTGACAGACAGTTGTTTGCAGTATTGTGGTAGCCATGTTGGTCCCAGGATATTAGAGAGACAAGGTAGGTGAAACAATAGTTTTTAGTGGACCAACTTCGGCTGGTGAAAGAGAGAAACTTTCAAACTACACAGATCTCTTCTTCAGGTCTGATAGACAGGGCAGATGAGCTGTAATAAGGTCCACTCAAGATTTCCTGGTCAAATTTACAAAAAATTTCCTGTAGCCAGAGACAAACTCAAGTCGTCATTCTGACCTTGCTTGCACACAAGTGTAGATCTGAGTAAACTTCACTCCAGTCAACGGAACTGCACTGGTGTGAAACTGGTGAGAGGAGAAGTCACCCTTAAACATCTGAAAGGGTTTTCTTTGTCAAAGTCTCTAATCACAGTCAACAAAAAGATGACTTTGTGCTGCCAATGTTTAAGTACTTCACCCCCACAGATGGTCTAGCTCATAATATAAATTACCTCCAAGTCCTCTGAATACACTCATCCTCTAGTGGCCTGGGAGGATGACATGATTCACTACAACTGGGCCCAGAACTACTTCCCTCATGGAAGGCTTCCTGAAAATCCCTGCACTCAGGAGGGCATGCAACTGTGGCTTTTCTTTTCAGAGAGAAAAGAAACTCAACCATCTCTCTTTCATCCACTGAGTGAGGTGTCTCCACCCCATCACATTGATGCACAAAGATTTAATACTGCTATAGATCACAGAGATTCACATTTAGTTCAAGTGACTGGGTCAGGGCTGGATTTACAGGCAGGCAACCCAGGGACTGCCTGGGGTATCAGGCTGGGGGGTGGAGCATGCTGGGCCCGGTGTGCTGTTTTTGTTGTTAGCAACAAAAGGGAAAATAGAATGTTTGCAGTAACATGTTTCAGATATTCTGTTTGTGGATTCATTTTCCACTAAACCTCCTAGAATGTTCTTTGTAGAATCTCCTGGAACCTTCCAGACTTTCCGAGAACAACATTTTCCTTGAACCTCTTAGAATGCTGTCAGCCATGCCCTTGCGGGTATGTAAGGGGAGGGGACATTGCCAGTCAGTCAGTGAGATACAAGAACGAAGTGAAGGGAGAGCCCAGCTGCGATATTATGAACCTAGTTTTACTGTGTAATTGTGAAAGTGTACTTGTGTTTTAAAACTTGAAGCATGTAGATAGTGACTAATAAAGGACATTAGTAATGAGATGCCAGAGATATCTATTCAACTCTTATCTGTGCAACAATATAAAAGAAATACTGTTACTTCTTTTGCCGTTCTTAAAACATGTTTGATGACTTGATGGTAGTACATTTCAGTTATTCTTAAAATTAAAAAGTTTCTATAAGCTTAGAGAAAACAGTTTTTATTTGCTTATATATGGCATGAATAACAAATTTACAGATCCTAGCATGCAAATTTATCATCTTGTATGACAGGATAAATCATGCATGCAAATCGTGCATCAAAGTAGTGAAATGGGCTACAAATTTAATTAAAAAAAATAAGGATTCAAAAGTTTAACAAATGGAAAGGGGGCACCAAAAACACTCTTTGCCTGGGGCACCATTTGGTCTAGGGCCAGCTCTGACTGGGGCCAATGTTTGGGGGGAGGGGGAGAAATCACACTGAGTGCTCTCTTTTTTCAGCAACCCTGAAATCTATGCAGCCGAAGTGAACAGTACGGATGGCCACTGTCAAGACAATATGGCTACAGAACTGAAACTAGGAGATGTAGCACATCCCATGTTCCCCTGGTGGAAGGGAACTCCCTGCTGGCAAAAACACAAAGAAGGTGGCTGCTATGCCAGTTGCTCCCCCCACACACACACACACACTCGCCCCTGGCAAAGGGAGGAGCCAGGTAAGGGGTGTGTCAAGGGGCCTGAGCAGAACTCAGAGCAGAGCAGCACTCAGCTACACCAATTCTCCACCGGTAGCATAAGTCAGAGCAGACCATAAGGGTTAAATATGCTTTCCCTATTCACCTCTGGAAAACTAGGTTTCAAGCTGCCTCAGGTCATAAACATTACTTGGCATGAACTGAAACAATGCACCATGGATTCAGAGTGTGAATAAAACATTACGCAACAAAATTATTAGTTACAACCCAGACTGCTAGCATCTTCCAAAGTTTGTGCAGCACAAATACTGGAGATCCTCAGAGTTTGCTTGCTCCACCCCTTGGCTCCTTTCCACTCCTACAAAAGGAGAATTGTTTCCAGGAGAACCATCACACCATGGCATGGCAGGGATATCACCTGAATACCCTGGCTCACCACGCTCTCTTCCATTTTCAAAGCACATTCCAATATTGTGGCCTCAGTCCAAGTGCTAATGAACCTGTGCCCCCACATGCGACTTGCACTTTAAACATCACACTTGCTGGCAGCGTCAGCAGAGAGACCAAGGATGGGCATGGGGAATAAAACTGCCCTCTCGCCTCACAGAGGCAGTAAAGAACAGCATTGAGGCACATTGGTAGGGATGCTCACACTAATGTTGTCCATGCTGAACCTATTCTGTGGATAAATAGAGGGTTTCAATCTCCAAGGCTCTCAGGCTAGTACCTTTCCTTAGCTGATAATAGGCGGACAGCAGGACTCTGACCAGAGTGGCCATGCTAACTTTTCCAGAGATAGTTTCATAGATGTTAAGGCCAGAAAGGATCATTACAATAATCTAGCCTGACTTCCTGTATAGCACAGGCCTCAGCTTAGTTGTCCGACAGTGGCATGACTGAAAGTGCTGCTCCAGCAAATGACTTCTCAAGGTAGTCAGGAACATCAAGAAAAACGTCAGTTTGCACGGAAGGCACTGATGCCACATTGATCCTAGCTTTGATAGATGGGGTTAAATCAGTGGGGAAGGGTGTTGTTTTTATGGTGACAGTGACGGACTCCTCCCAGTCCCACTGGAGGATGCACCTTTGTTCCCCACATTCAGAGCACCACATTATGAAGACGATTCTTACAAGTTAGAAAGGGGTTTATTTTTGACCTATTAATGGCTTTCCTTTGCTAGGCAGAAGGCTCAATGTTAACAACATGGGAACTCCTCCCACACACACCTTCCATGAGCTGCCATCCTGGAGAATGAGGGGCCAGGAATCCGACATGGCAGTTGCTGAGAGCTCCGTCACTAGGCTTAATTTGTTTTGGATTACATTTGACAGGGACAATCTAAACTTCACAACTGATTTAGCCTAGAGCACTGACCTGACAGAAACTCCACAGAATGTTTCCTTTAGATAGACAAAGACCAATCAGCTGAAAGCATTTGTCACCTCCCAGTGTGTACTTTGATTTCTTGGAAAAATTCAAATGTAGCCCCATCATTTGTTTATTTCATGGACCATGGTACCATGAGCTTCCCCAAGAAGACTGAAGGCAGCTCTCTCATTCCTGTGTTCTAGATACGTCTAGGTGAACTGTTCATAACAAACAATTTATTCCACAAATTTCAACCTTTGCTCTGGCTTTAATTTTTACAACTCTGTTCTTCAACATTATTAGACAAACATGTTATATGAACACATTTCAGCCTATGGCTTATGCACCAATGTTCACCACGTGTGTTCATTATTCATCATTCTGTCTGTGTGAATAATCATCCTAACCACATGGTTTTGTTTCTGTCCCCTGATTGGATGACTATATCTGTAATGACAGGAGTAAGATATGGTCCAGTCACTTAATCTTGGATTCTCTTAGGGGGAAATGTGGGAGCAGAGTGTGGGATTTGGAGGAGCTAGCCCAGCAGAACAGGGAATGTTTAAACCCTTTCCTTTGCAGACCAGTTGAGTCAGGCTTTGCCTGATAAAAATTAGGCTGTAGTATTACTCTAGATTTGGATCACAGCACTCAAAATAATTATGTGTAGCCTACATATGTGTGAGGTCTCAAGCACAAAAGTCATGTCTGTACTAGGAAAAATAAAGTGTATTGCTAACACTCATTAACATCTTAGTGTAGACAAGGCAGTTGTAGTTTTAACACCTTGGCTGGTAAAGGTAAACTGTGGGGGGAGCCTATGGTTTAACTTGACCAGCTGTGTTAAGACTTAACACTAGGATTTTAACATAATAGTTAACATATTAGCTAACGTGTTAAAAACACACCTCTTTTCCTAATGAAGACAAGGCCAAAGAGTGTGGCTAGATACTTGTCTGGATTATTTCATTCCCTCTGGAGCAGTTCCAGCTCTGAAGACTGTAGTTACATACTTTTGTCCATCTCTATTCATTGTGATAGCAGCAGAAATCTGGCCTGGGGTTTTGGGAACACAGTCCTTTTCTGTGCATACCTGCTAGAGCTGAAGGTCTAAGCCTGTAAATAATAAGCAAATGACACAATACCTTAACCTGCGTGTCTGACTATGACTATGAATTGCATTATTGCATTGCATAAACAACAGACAATGTCCTGATTACCGACACTCAAGACTGACTAAGCTGCATCATGAAACAAACTTTGGGAATTTATTTGTTTCTGGCTGGCTCTGGCATACCCTTGAATTGGTGTCCTGGTGGCTTTAGCAGCTCTGCTCACTGCTGCTTATCCTGGAATGAGTGGAGAGCTGTGGTTGGGATGGCAGCCCCAGTGCTAGCTACTGCCTGTCCTGGGCTGGGAGAAGGAGCTGGCTGCTTCCTACATTCAGCTAGGGGGTGTTGTGGCTGAGCTGGTGGCTCTTAGCCAGATGCCTGGCTCTGGCTACTCCTTGCCTCTTGCTCTGTGGCTGGAGGGAGCACTGCAAGACCCTCCCTGGCTGTGTGTATGTGCTCATGAGCACATGCACTGGCTCCCCTATCTACTGCTCACAGGCCCCAGAGGCCATGGAAGGAGGTAGAGCACTGCCCAGTGTTGCTTTAGCCACATCTCCAAGTTTATTGTCATGGGTGGGTTATCACGGAAGGAATGGGGTTGGGTCATTTAGGCTTAGGGGAGGACTCTAACCATCGAGAGTCAGCCTACAGTAGTGACCTCCCAGTGATCTGCCACACACCATCTATCCATCTCTTCAATGGTGATCCACCACCATTCCATCCATGATAACTTTCTCAAGGTTATTTCCATCTCTACACCTAATATGACTGTGATAAATGAAAGGTGGGGGAGATACCTCCCTCTTATGGACACCCAGCCAGCCAGTTAACTATAAAATCCCTCTTAGTAGCTGTTCTCTACTTGCTTTACCCGGAAAGGGTTAAGTATCTCACTGCATGCATAGGTAAAGGGAACTGAGTGGGCACCTGACCAAAAGAGTGAATGGGAAGGCTAGAACTTTATAAAATTGAAAAAAACCTTCCCTTTGTCTGTCTGACAAACTTCTCAGATCCTCTAGATTAGGGCAAATTGTACAGAAAACCATCAGTATGAAAAACCATCAGTATCATACCTAGAAACTACTCATTTAAAACCCCAGATATGTAAGTAGATTAGGAAATGTCTAGGAGGATGTGATTAGGTTTTATCCCTTTTATTTCTTTATAGCTTATGGATACCTCTTTGCTATCCCCAGGTGCTTTTGTCTTGCTTGTAACCTTTAAGATGGACCTCAACAAAGCTATTTTTGGTGCTTAATCCTTGTATTTACTCTTTTAAAATATAGCAACAGCCTGAGTTCCCAGATATATTTTCCTTTCTTTTTTAAATAAAATTTACCTTTTTAAAGAACAGAATTGAATTTTTGTGTCTAAAGAGATTTGTGCACATGGTGTTTGTTTTGTTTTTTAAATTAGCTGGGGGCAACAGTTGATTCCCCCCCCCTTTCTCAGCTCTTCACTGGAGGGGGCGTGAAAGGACTTGAGGGTACCCCACAGGAAGGAATTCTCAAGTGAACCTTCCTGGCCTCTCAAACAGGTTCTGCACTTGGGTGGTGTCAGCATCTACCAATCCAATGTCAGAGAAAAGCTGTAACCTTGGTAATACAAGCCTGAAGTGGCAAGTATTAATTTTTAGGGTCCTTGCGGGCCCCCACCTTCTGCACTTGAAGTGCCAGAGTGGGGAAATCTGCCTTGACAGTAACCAAAGTACATAAGTTTGTATCCATTGATTTCCAACATCTGTGTCTGCTCTCACCAATAGTATGTCTATCAGAGGCATTCATCTTTTTCCCCCATAGGGGAGATATGCAAGAGTTTTCACCAGCACCACATTTCAAAAGCTTCCATTTTCTTCTTGTCAGCAGCTTTAATTTCCCACAATTCACATCCATACATTGCTATGGAAAAAGTTAGGCTATTCACCAATTGCATCTTCATACATTTTGAGATGCCATATTTTTCTCCCCACACTTTCTAAGGGAAGCCATAGCTGTCCGAGCCACCCTAGTCTTCTTGTGATTTCCTTGGAAGAGCCTCCCTGCTTGATATATGATCCCAACTGATGAAATTAATCTACTGCCTCTACAGTTTGTCCATTAATCATGATGTCCACTTGTTGTCCTGTCAATGTATATGCATTTTGTTTTCGTCACATTTAGGAACTGTCAATATTTCTCATTAAACTGTTTTTACAGACTCCAACATTTGTTTCATTGGACCAATAGTTGTAGTAAAGAGCATCATGTCATCAGCATATCAGAGATTGGTTAAGAGGTGTCCATCAATGGAAATCCCAGCTCCTTCCACTTTGTCAAAACCTTCAAATGGCTTATCTGATAATAAATTCTGCATTTATGTTAAAGATGCTTCAGACAAAATACACAGTGGAAAACAACTCGCTGTCTCCTACTGCTGTTCGCACTGTGGTCTGCTGTTGGTGGTAAAGACTTATGACAATTTAAATGAGATGCTTTGGAATCCCTACATCTGCCAGTATCCTCCAAAGATGGTCACGTCAAACAGCAAATGCTTTTGAGTAGTCAGTGAAACCCATGATCAATGAGATTGCGTACACTGCATTTTCCAGTGATGTGATGGATATTCGCTATTTAGTCAGGGATGCTTCAGCCCTCTCTGAAACCAACTTTGTGGTGCTAGTTCTCTTTCTATCCTTTGTTTCATGAGATCCTTGATTATGTAGCACATAACTTTGCTTGCATGGGATACCAGGGAAATGATACGATAGTTACTGAGCTCTGTTATGCTTCTCTTCTTTGTTAACGTCAAAAAAATTCTCTTTTGTCTAGTCCTCTGGCTAATTTCTAGTCATCCGTACATCATTACAGATTTTCTACATAAGATCAGTACTGCATTTGCCAACCACTTTTAACAATTCTTCAGGCAAGTTATCTACCCTGGCGCTTTCCCAGGTTTCATGTGCATAATAGCACACCCCACTTCCCCTTGTAGGATTGATGGCTCTGGTTCCATACTCTCTTTTCTGTCACCCAGTATTATGACTGGGTCTGGTGAGGCACATAGACTGGGCCTGGGCCTGCTGCGCTCTTATTGGCTGCTTCCCTTCAGCCTCTCTAGGCAGGCCTAGAGGACCCACTTTCGATGCTCCTTTTCTGGGGCAGGGATTAGTAGGACCCTGAGACCTCCAGAAGGGGGCCTCAAAGGGCCCAGTACATCCCATCATAGTCACCCTCTGTGAAGACTCTGCCATCATGATCTTTTATGTTTGATCACAGGGAAAACCTTTTGGTAAGAAGTCTGACCCCTGTGAACTTACCTTTTGTATTATTACTCTCTATCATTCTCAAGTTCCATACATTTTGCCCCTTATATATTCAGTCAGCTCATCTAGTCTGCCTTTAAATCAGTCTGCTCAGTTCCTTGTATTCTCTCCTATGTTCTTCCACCTCCTAGCCATTCTCTTTCACTCTGTGTAATTCTTCCTCCAGCTCACCCAGGTTCTCAGTTAAGCAGGTGCAGTCCAACATGGATGTTTCAGAACATGTGCTTTAGCAGTTTCAAGCACAATAGTTTTCAATTTTATTTCAAAGTTTGTTGGGAGTGTTCTCCTCTTTTGCCTATGCCAATGCCTCAGACCCATTCTGAGTGAAGATTATATAATCTTCATTGAGATTCAGGCCCAATGGCAGTGGAGCTGTTGAATGTCATATATTTTTAAGTTTTAACTGTATGTTTGAGGCTAATAGCTAGTGGTCTGACCCGCAGTCTGCATTCAGGAAAGTCTTTGTCCATTGGAAACTTGCACTCCAGCATTATATCATTACACAGTCAATTTGGTTCTTTGTCCTACTGTCAGGTGACCGCCACGTGAGCCTTAGATGTGGCATGTGGACCATTGCGGTGAAGGATAACACAGAAGCATCAGTGGCGGTGAGGTGTCCCACTACCTGGTAAAATCACTAAGGACTGGGCGAGGTGGTGGAACTTCAGAACATGACGACTTCAGAACACTACAGGCAGTGACAGCAATGAGCTGTGGCACAGGCATCACTCAGCCGCCCTCCACACAACACACAGAGGCAGGAAGTGAATACCCCTGAAGGCACCCCTGAACACACCCCTGGACTAAGGGACTTCATTGACCTCAGACAACAAACCGTGGGAGGGGTGGAGTGGAGGGAGCAAGATGGGCGAGTTAAAGAGATATTTGTCCATTGGACTTTCACACTGCAAGGTGGAAAACTGAGGTAAAAGATACTTCCCAAGATACTATGGAGCAGGTGTTTACTTATTGTTTGCATAATTTTGAATCATCGTTTCAGTGTTTTCCCAAATTAATGCCACAATCCCTCTCGTCAAAGTTTTCTTTTGTTATACACAGACTCAATGCTTGCAAGTGGGGAAGTATTGCCTCGTAGAGGGACTCAGGGGTGGTGTTTAGTTTTCCCAGGTTTCTGGGTGGGAGCTTGAGCCAGTTCTGTACTGTAACGTTAAGAGGAATCCCTAGATATTAAACCCAGCCCTTGTTGCTGCCAGCACTGCCTGGCAGAAGGGAATATATGTATTAGCTGGAGATTTTTAATAGGAAAAGAAAAAAGTTTTCTTTGCAGTCAAGAAGGGAAACTTCCTATTTCCTTTCCTCTTCCTTCTTTCTCTTTAGTATTTCTTCTCAATTTGCTTCCAAATGAAGAGCATCTCAGATCCTCTAGATTAGGGCAAATTGTACAGATAGTGGTCAGCTGGGGGAAGGAGACTGGTAGAAACTGATGAGGCGAACTAGCTATAATCCTATAAAAATACCTTCAGTAGGCAGCTGAATTTCAAGGGTGAGGAAAGAGATAGAAAAAGTCGACACAGCTTTTGCCAATGCCGTTTCCCATGTACTGCATACCCACAGCTGGCAAACTGCAGTTCACTGAAACTGTTCCACTGATGGAAGCATAAATATTCTACCCGTGATAAGAAAAGAAGCCAAGTATGAGACCAAGTTCTGAATTTGCACTGGGAAATGAGCAGTGCACACTTTCTCTCAAGGGACCAGAGGAAGGGGGTTTCAAGGAAGCTGAAGCCAGGAAGATGGTTATGAAACACTT
Organism: Mauremys mutica; assembly: GCF_020497125.1. Taxonomy (NCBI): domain Eukaryota; kingdom Metazoa; phylum Chordata; order Testudines; family Geoemydidae; genus Mauremys; species Mauremys mutica. The sequence continues at coordinate 104,996,294 of NC_059072.1, read as the reverse complement.
TCTTATTTCTGCTATTAATAACAATCTCCAGGCCATGAAGCACTGGAGGGGTAGAGAGACATCCATTTGAATTTGTTAATCTTTGTGTCCGATTATTTACATGGTGGAGAGTAGGGAGGAAGGAGAGATGAAGAGGTTAAAAGGGCTGTAAATTATTTATTCCTGCTTGTTTAGATACAGAAATTAAGTGATCAATAGAGTCATGGAGACTGCAATGACCAGTAAAGACTCACTGAAGATCCGGCACTGCCAGCCGGATAAGAGTATGCATAGTAGGGGCTTATACAGCAGAACAGGGTGAGAGAGGCGCTAAGGGGGGCATGGAGATGTTTGTCCTTGGTTCTCTAGCCTCCAAGTATCAGATGGAAAACTGTGTTCACTGATCTAGGAAGCCATCTCACTGTATGAGCAGCTCCTCTCCAATCACAGCATTGATTACAGGCCTGGAGCTTTTTTACTGAGTCCTTAACACACAGGCACAGTGTCAGTATCTCTATCTCTCTGCTAATCTCATTGTATAGTCCTTCCATATTTAAATACACTGGGCCAGATCCTCCTCACACTTATGTTGCTTTTATTCCCAAGTAACTCTTCCGATTTCAATAGAGTTACTCCAGATTCACACTAGTGTAAATTCAGACAGAATCAGGCAGACACAGGCCCAGTTTCTAAGAGACTGGCCGGAAATGTGAGGCCACTCTTCAGATGTAAATAGTAGGATGACCAGATGTCCCAACTTTATAAGGACAGTGCCGATTTTGGGTCTTTTTCTTATTATAGGCTCCCCACCCCCATCCAGATTTTTTACATTTGCTGTCTGGTCACTCTAATAAATAGGTACAGATCCATTGACATCACTGATTTACACCAGCTCAGGCCCTGGCCCATTTTGTGTAACAGAATCTCGTCTGTACCTTGGCAAACTGTTTACTGTCTCTGTTGCTCCAAGATGTAAATCTGCCTTTCCCTGCAACGTGTTCCTATCTGCCTGCTGAGGAAAGAGGAACACACATCCCACTCTCCAGGTCTCCCTGCTGTTGGTTTTTGGCTGCTCCACAAATTGCCATGCTAGATAGTATGCTTGGCAAATGTTTTTTTCAGTATTTCACCCCAGTGTCTTAACAGCAGAAGAACAACATGACAAAGGGAATAATTCAAATGCTCTACAGCCCACAGTCCAGAATTACAGTGTGCATTGTGTCTCAGCCCATCTTCCAAAAGGTCACACTTACAGACCCAGTCTGATTGAGAGCCCTAGAGCATTCTCCCTTAGAAAGTTTTACCTTGCTAAACATGCATGTGGACTGCAGCATGTGTCTAGATAACACTCATCACATTTCCATGCAGAATTTATGTTCTTCACCTGATGTTTCCAATGAGTTTCACATTGGAAAATGTCATGAGCTCCGTAGGTGCCCTCATGGGTTTCATATGTGGAAATTCATAGGGATAAAACAAAAGAAAAAAATAGTGTAGACAAACATTTAGGCTAAATGCCTTCTCCAGTGCCTTCAAAGATGGCATGTGCACAAAATGTTTCTCTCCAGAATTGTTTCTTAACTTACATTTGGGATCACATAAGAGGCAGGTTTTGTTTGGATTAAATAACCCAGGAGTAACATGACTTGCATATGAATCTCACATCTTTTTGCATGTTTTAATAAAAGGGTTCGAAGCTATCACCACAGAAATTGATAGCATCCAGAAGAATGGCATTCCTGTAGAGTAAATGTAAGAGGAAATCTCTGTGCCTTATTTTCTTTAGGCTAAAGTCAGAATTCAACCAAGATTGATTTTTTTTCCCCACCCATTGGTAAAAATCAGGAAAATTCAGATTAATGCAGACTGTTTTGCCTATAAATAGTGCTTTCAACTGATCTCTGCAATGAGTTTGCAACATTCTTTGTAGGCAAGATAGACAGTCTTTATGCTGGACTTTCCAGGCCTTTTCACTGTGAAAACCATGGGCTTTGAACATATTCTTTCCCTCTGAGGGAGTTTGACTTGTTTTCTGGGGAGCATATACTTGGTCTTCTGGGTTCCCCAAGACTCAACTCTTTGCTCTGCCCCTATGTATCCCAGTTGCTTAATGCAAGTGTTGTCACTGTGCTGTTATTATTGGACATTATCAAGACATCACTCAGCAAAGGGAAGAGTGCTGGCCTTCCACTCACGTGGAGGTCTCCTACAGTTGTTGTATGTATGTACAGTTTAAGGCCAGTGAGCAAGATCACTCCTAAAAATTGAGTAGAACAGCTGATAATACACATCTATTGCTCCATGAACTGTGCAAGTTCTGTCTCTGCTTGGATGACACTGCCAGCTAGATACCTCAGAGCTACATTGCCATAAACCCTGGAAAAGCAAGTGTTGGTGAGCTGAGATCATTCATTATAAGGATGCTCACTCTTCCTTTGTAAAGGGACCCTCTCCGAGGTAGGGCAGAAGAACGTTGGTCTCCTATTTGACCATACCCTTTCCATGTAAGGCCATTTGTTCGATGATTGTTATTTGAGTTACATTGCATAGCACCCAGCAGTCTGAATCAGAAGCAGGGCCTCAATGTGCGAGGTGTCGTGCAAACAGACAAAAAGAGGCAGTCCCTTCCTTGAAGTGCTTGCACTCTAAATAGAAACAAGATGCAACAAAGAGGTGTACTAGGACAGGGAAGGCAAGGAGAAGAGGAAGAAGTTCATGCAGTTACACTGCAGTATCCTAGGCTGGCAAGTGCACAGTTTGATCATTCTGAAACATTTGGATTATAAAGAAACTCTCCCCAACCACCACTCTCCCTAGCCTGGGTGGCTGCTTCCTTGCAGGCACAAGGTTCATCTTGAGCAGGGATTTTAAAGAGGAGAGGTGGTCCCAAAAAAAGATATTTTTCCAGCTGTGTAATTTGACCAGGCTGTCCTTTATCTCATGATGAATTTTTGCAATAACATCACATGCCCTTGTGTCCACAAGCCTTAGTTATTGATAGTCCCCCTTAGCTGGCTTTCCAGCAGCACATCTTTGGTGCCTGCAGGTTGTGCCAGCTGCATTCACACACTGATTTTTATTTAAACATTTTAGAGCTAGATTCTCCAGTGTGCGCTAGGCACTTTGCACCGAGTAAGAGCACAAAGATCTTAAAATGGAGACAATCAAAGGAGAATTTCCTTTACACAGAGGAACAGAAAGCTGGCAAGGACAAACTTCCACCACCTCCTGAGCCAGCCATCCCCCTAATCCCATGAGGGAGGTGGCATGGACAGGAAGGGACACTCCTGATCCTCCACTGGTGTAACATCCATTATGGACCTTATATACATGGTGGAGGATAGATTAGTCCCCTCGCTGCTCCAATTTCCACCAGGATGGGGTGACCAGGGATCAAGTTGCGGTCCCTAGCTCCTTGAGGCTGCAGCTTTCCACTAGCTCAGTCATAGCAGAGAATCAGGGCATTTACTTTATTTATAGCATATGCATAAATTATGCAAATTTAACATATCTCTCAAAATGGATTGGCCAGCAGAAGGCAGCTCAGGTGACATGACTGGACAGCAAAACTGAAAGAAAGCATAAGAAATAACTCAGCAGCTGCAGTAACATCAACAGCTGATTTAAAAATGCCAAGAAAGATACAAATTTGTCATAAAAATACATATCACACTAGACTAGACTGAAGAGCTGGCATATGTTTAAATGGACTGAAAGTCTATTATTAAGAGATGAAAACTTTCTCATCCAATACGCGCCTACTGAGAGGTTAGAGCAGTCTTGGGAGTGCTCTTTTTACAATACAGCAGTTCCTTGTCTGTGGAACAGAGTCATGTCACTTGTGTGAGTAATCTACCGTTTCTCATATCCCATTGTCTGCACTGTCAAATCACATCAGAGGGTCGTTGTGTGAAACCTTCTCCCACTCACTTCACCATAGAAAATGTTCTGGCCAAAGCAAGACAGACTGAACATTTCTGTTGCATGTCAGGTAAGGTTTGTAAGTTAAAACAGATCCTTGAAGAGTAGCTGTTAGGTTGGTTGAAAGAACCTTATTCACGGCAGTAACAAGTTTTATCCAGCAGGTATATACCCCAGCAGTAAGAACAACTCCTGCTCCTCTAGCCCTTCACTTAAAAGGATTAGCTGACTTTACATTGGCCTCATTTGTTTTCACAGCCCATAGAAGTATTGGCCCTGGCTATACTCAAGACCTACTTCTTGGCCTTGTCCTGAAAGGACTCATCCCCCTTCTGGAGATCCAGTCACCACATCTGAGGTCAGCAGGTGAAATTAACAGATTCTAAAGTCAGAACCATTGTGATCATCTAGGCTGAAATCCTGCATAACACAAGCCAGAGAACTTCCCAGAAATAATTCCTGTTTGAACTAGAGGTCAGCAGATGATTGTGCCTTTGCTGTAGTGGCCCTGAGGATGTGGTAATGAAACCCCCTTGAAATCCATCCCTATTTTTGAACCAAGGCTTTACATTTGGAGAGGAAGGGTTGGGGAAGTGGATGTTTGCTTTATGACCATTGTGACTCATTATGCGTTACCTTTACCTTGGTAATAGCTGTAATAAATACAGATATTCTGGTAGCACCCAAAGGCCCCAATCGGGAGTGAGGCCCTATGGTGCAGGGCACTGTACAAGCATTGGAAAGAGACAATCCCTGCCTTGGAAGGCTTACATTATTCCTTTTTTTGTTTTGCATACCCCCTTCCCGATCTCTTTGCAAGTTTTGTTGAAAATGTGAAGAGAATACCTCTTCGATTATAACGTTTAGTTCTACAAAGGTTTTAATTGCACTATAGCTCAGCGCCCAATGCACTTATCAATACAATGAATGTTAGTGCTATTATTATTATAATACTATCTTGCATTTATGGAGCGTTTTTCCATCTGAAGATTCCAAGGCGTTATACAATGGTAGGTATCATTGCCTTGCCTTAGGTATACACCTAACCAGTGGCAGAATTCAAGCCTCTGATTCCTAGTCCCATGCTCTAACCAGTAGGAACACTGCCACCCCTAATCACAGTAGGTTGCTTGTTGCCATGCGGACACTAGTCCTTCATTAAATATCTGCAAAGAGGGGTGAACAAATCTATTTTTATTTTTCACCCATAAATTCACAATTACAAGTTCAAGAACTATCAACATGAGAAGACGAGAATCCCTGTTTATTCATAGGCCAAGTAAAGGACAGCAACTTATTACAACATGAATTTCCTATGCTGCCTCAGAAAGTCATAAAAAAGTCAAAGTCATAGTGGTTGGAAAAAAGACCAAGCAGATGCTAACTTACATCCCCTATTTTTCTTTCCTCCCATTCTGGTAGTGACCACGTTTGGCCTCTCTGAGTTTCAAAAAGGACGGAGTTCCAGCTCACTGAATGAAAGTTCAGCAGAGGAGACCTAATATGTCTCTAATGGGCCATCAGCATTTCTGATGGAGTGTGTGAAGAGGACACATCAACCTAATGGAATAACCCATTCCTCGAAAAACATCCAAAACACTAAAAAAAATAAAAACCCACCATCAGCATTACTTCCTGATTCCCTGGGGTTTTGCAATGCAAGCCTTAATGACAACAAAGATCATAGTACAGAAAGCCAGAGAGACAGCTGTTTGTTGATCTTGTCCAGAGACTCCAGCCATCAGAGGAACCATCAGCTGAAGCATTACAAAGAGGCTGATGGGATACCAGTCTAACAAGTCAACTTCACTCAAATCAATTCCAGTTTTTAAACATTGCAACTAGCCAAACCAAAAGGAGACAATGGACAGTAGATTGTTACAGCAGTAGCACAGCGGAGGTTCACATTACTACCTTCAGTACAGAGGGTTTTCTCTTTGGAAGGAAAAGGAAATAAGATTGGTCTTATATCTCATCAGAAGTGATAGATGATTAGAGAAAAGTCAGGCCCAGTGACTACCTGTTAGTGCTTTGTGATGACATCCAAGAGACCTGGGTTTGATTTTTGTGGTCATCTACTGGGGCAAGGAGCACTGGAATTAATTTGAACCCCTCTGGCAAATTATGAGTTGCACGGATATGCTAAGAGGAAATTGCCTCCAGCCTTACATGGCTAAAAGGATGGGTATTGCCATAGGCATGGGAAGTAGAAGTGCAGGGGGTGCTGTAGCACCCCCAGGTTTTATGTGGGGCCACCAGCCCCATGCCCAGGGCTCCACTCCCGAGCTCAGGTCTTGGGGGTCAGCCCCATGCCCCACTCCCCAGCCCCTGGCTCTGCACCTGGGGCCTTGCACCCAGCCCCCCGGCACCCCATGCCCAGCCCCCTGGCTACAGCCTTAGCCCCCTTATCCTTGTCTGGATCCCCCGCTCCCAGAGACACACCCCTGCTCCAAGCACCAGCTCTTGGGGGGAGTGGCGCAGACATCACCCCCACTACTAAAAGTGTTCCAGCGCCACTGAGGGTTGCAGTGTTAACACTTGAGGGTGAAGAGTGGTGTAAAGGGAGCAAACAACAAAATCAGAAGCATGTTCTTGCCAGCAAATTAAAGAAGTATCGATTGGATGAATGGACTATAAGGTGGATAGAAAGCTGGCTAGATCATCAGGCTCAATAGGTAGTGATCAATGGCTTGATGTCTAGTTGGCAGCCGGTATCAAGCGGAGTGCCCCAAGGGCCGGTCCTGGTGCCAGTTTTATTCAATATCTTCATTAATGATCTGGATGACGGGATGCACTGCACCCTCAGCAAGTTTGCAGATGACACTAAGCTGGGGGGAGAGGTAGATACGCTGGAGGGTAGGAATAGGGTCCAGAGTGATCTAGACAAATTGGAGGATTGAGCCAAAAGAAATCCGATGAGGTTCAACAAGGACAAGTACAGAGTCCACCACTTAAGACAGAAGAAGCCCATGAACTGCTACAGGCTGAGGACCGACTGGCTAAGCAGCAGTTCTGCAGAAAAGGACCTGGGGATTACAGTGGATGAGAAGCTGGATACGAGTCAACAGTGTGCCCTTGTTGACAAGAAGGCTAATGGCATATTGGGCTGCATTAGTAGGAGCATTGCCAACAGATCGAGGGAAGTGATCATTCCCCTCTATTCGGCACTGGTGAGGCCACATCTCGAGTATTGCATCCAGTTTTAGGCCCCACATTACAGACAAGACGTGGACAAACTGGAGAGAGTGCAGCAGAGGGCAACGAAAATGATTAGATGGCTGGAGCACACGACTTATGAGGAGAGGCTCAGGTAACTGGGCTTATATAGTCTGCAGAAGAGAAAAGTGAGGGGGGGGATTTGATAGCTGCTTTCAACTACCTGAAAGGGGGTTCCAAAGAGGATGGACCTAGACTGTTCTCAGTGGTACCAGATGACAGAACAAGGAGTAATGATCTCAAGTTGCAGTGGGGGAGGTCTAGATTGGATATTAGAAAACACTTTTTCTCTAGGAGGGTGGTGAAGCACTGCAATGGGTTACCTAGGGAGATGGTGGAATCTCCTTCCTTAGAGGCTTTTACGGTCAGGCTTGACAAAGCCCTGGCTGGGATGATTTAGTTGGTGTTGGTCCTGCTTTGAGCAGGGGGTTGGACTAGATGACCTCCTGAGGTCTCTTCCGACTCTAATCTTCTATGATTCATGCATAGCACTTTGTGTAGCAGAAGGGCGTGAACAAAATAGAAGAAAGCAAAAAGGTGAGGCTCCTATTTCTGGGGTGTATCTGTTTACTGATAACATCCTCTTCCTGTGGTCTGACTACAGCTCACTGGTTACAAACACAGCTGCTTTCTAAATTCCAGGCTTATGGATGATACATAGTTTTCTTCCTGAAAAATACCTGCAGCCAACAGCTATACGATATTGGTTAAGTGGCCCCATGGTTTTGGCAGATTATGCCAAACTGGGGCCGCCAAAAAGGGAACAAACTGAATGTGCACTAATCTAACTGAATCCCTGGTTACAACCCCCCACCCACTTCCCTGCCAAGCACGTGCTTAGAATTTGAGTCTGCAGGTCAGCGCTTTGTAATTTATTGCATTAAAAAAAAAGATAGCTCAGCAATACAAAACCCCAAAGGTTTGATAATGATTTTTTCAATATCAATGAGTGAACAAGTAGGGCAGAAAGGGAAAATCCCTTGGTACCTAGAAACCAAGGGTTTCCAAGGCAGGATTTTCCAGCCTCCAGCAAACATCTCCTCTTCAAAAAAAAAAGAAAAGAAAAAAAGGAGGAAGGAAAAAAAAAGACGACGGAGGGTACTAGAGGGAGAAATAGGCAGGCATCCATGCCCACAGAGCCCTTTAAAATACTAGCCAGCTGGCTATGGAATTCAGTGCTAACTAGTGTATTCAGGCAGAGGGCCAAAATAAATATGAAATGAAGAGACAGCCTAACAGCTTTGCATGTTGTTGAGGCTGCAAGGTTTGGGGAAGCTTATATTATGCCTCTTTCACCAAAGCTTGCTGTATCAAGATGCAGCATTGTATGCTGCTTCAAAAGAGGAAGTTGGAGACAGGACTCCTTTGTTGTACACTCAGCCCTGTTACAGGTTTGCTGATTATTAATTATTTGTATTATTGTAGCATCCAGGAGCTCCAGTCATGGACAGGACTCTATTGTGCTTTGTGCAGTGCAAATCCAGACCAAAAATATTGTCCTTGACCCAAAGAGTTTACAGTCAAAGTATCTAAGGAAATGCTCTCTATCTATAAAATAGGGATAATGGTATTTATTTGGTGGAATGCTTGGAAATCTATGGAAGAAAAGAGCTGCACTGTAACAGGGTGCTGGCCAGGAGATCCAAGCCAGGCCCCGTTAGCCCAGCTCCACTTAAAAGGGGGATTAGTTAGGACTGGCCGGGGAGGCCACTCCCTAATCACCTGAAGGGATGCACCTGCAGGCCTGAGTGGCCAGCCTGCTATATAACGCTGGCTGGGAGGTAGCAAGCAGGGAGAGACAAGAAAGGGAGGAGCAAGGAGCTCTAGATCCCTGCTGGCAGGAGAAGCTAGCAGTCTCCCAGGGTGTTGGTCTGTAAGATATGTAAATAGTAGGTGGTGGGGATAGGCATGAACAATAAAAAAAGAGCACTGGTGCATGTACTTTGGCGCGGTCTCCCACTGAGTTTGTGGAGGGGCTAGGAGAAGGCGCTGCTACATGCACACAATGCTAAATATTATTAATAATAAAACTCCACAGAAGATATCCCCTCTCAGCAGCCTCACCATGCTCAACCATATCTGCAATCTCTTACTCACACAAGCGAAGTGTCTTTTGTGGACATGTTCAGGTTTATTATTGCTGGCATCTATCAGGGGATTATTACCATTCCAACGCATGGAAAACACTCTGCAAATGTCTCCAATCATTTTTATTGTTGGAGAATTAACTTCTCCTCACGACTCTCCCTCTTCTGCTTTCAGCAGACCATAGCCTTCAGTTCCTGTGGCAAAAACAGTACGTGATCTGGTAATTAAAGACTGCATCAAAATGCACAGGTGCAAGTGGACCAAATTAAAGTGGTTAACTCTGGCATTTCTTAACTTTTCAGTAACTGACTTTCTAGTCTGAATATTATGAAATCTAGCCTGAATTTTTGACCTCTTTTTTAGTCCTAATCCTGTGCTGTAAAAGTCCTATAAAATCAGTACAAGGGTTTACTGCAAATTAGGCTCTGTCAACACTACAGAGGCACGGTGCTGCAGCTACACCACTGTACCGGAGACGCTTCCTGGAAGGGCTTTTTCTGACAATGTAAGTAATCCAGCTCTCCAAGAGATGGTAGCTATGTCAATGGAAGGATCCTTCCATCAACCTAGGCTTGTCTACACCAGAGTTTAGGTCGCCCTTCACAGCTCTGAGCAATGTAGCTAAGTCAACCTACACTTTAGGTGTAGACTGGCCTTACTCATCACGAACTGCTACAGCACAGCAGATCAAGCATTTCAGTACTAGACAGCTCCTAGGCAGATCACTATGGATGCTCCACAAGCTAAAATCTCTGTAGATAGGTCTTAATGCTTGTGATGCTTAGCATGTTGTCCTCCTGACTGGTACTGTCCATCATAGCAGTGGCAGAATTTAAGTAGTGCTGTACAGTCTTTGCTTTCTGGACCTGAAGGATCCCTGTCTCAACTCTGCAAGGAAGGACAAGATCACTGTCACCATGGATGCCCTTGGCAGGAGATATATTGGAGGGAGGCAGTGCTAAATTAGTGGCCTGTTTCCTGTCTTTGGCTGGAGGATGCTGCTGCCTGATACACCATAAGCCTATGGTAGGGAGGGAGGGGGACACTTCTGCTAGAGGATTGGCACTGCCCTGTCAGACAGATGCAGAAGGTGTTGTGTCCTGACAGCCAGAGCAGTCCTGAGTGAGGCGAGACATTCCTGGTGGAGAGCTAGGCCATGTCTGCCATGTAAGGCAGAAAGATCCTGGGAATGGGGGTGGGAATGGGGATTCTTCTGCTGGAGGGTCAGTGCTGTGCCACAGGGCCGCCCGGGGAGGGGCAAGTGGGGCAATTTGCCCCAGGCCCTGCAGGGGCCTTCACGAGAGATTTTCGGGGCTTCTGGAGCGGGGTCCTTCACTCGCTCCAGGAACCCCAGAAAACTCTCGCGGGGCCCGGGCTCCCGGAGCTTCTTCCGCTCCGGGTCTTCGGTGGCAATTCGGTGGCGGGGGGTCCTTCCGCTCCGGGACCCACCGCTGAAGTGCTGGGTCTTCGGTGGCAATTCGGTGGCGGGGGCCCCCCCATCACTGAAGACCCCAGGCCCCCTGAATCCTCTGGGCAGCCCTGCTGTGCCAGGGTGCCCAGTCAGGCATAAGGATCCTGAACGAGGAAGAGATATGAGCACCTTCCTGCCAGAAGCTCTGTGTCATGTCCCGTCAGGCAGACAAATCCTCCTGTGGCAAGGGTTACGTGATGTGACAAAATGCGGCTCATCATGAAGCCTCTAAAATTACCCTCCCCCACTACATATGCCCTCATTTCCTATCCATGAAACACACCCTCTCTGGACCACCAACTGCAGTCATAAAACAGACAGTGGATGCAAGTGGATTGCTAGGACTTGTGAAGGCAAGGAACCTAACGTCTATTCCCTACCCCAAACTAAGTAATTTACATGGACCACACCACTTAGCATGTACCACTACTGAACAGCTATAAAATAAATTAGGAATAAAAGTCACTGTGTCTGTATAAAACTGTTTTTAAAAAAGAAATAATCCAGGTTCTGAATTACCATTAAAATTAACTTCCATCCAAGCTCAGCCAGTGCTACTGAACTAATGTTCTTTTCAGAAAGCAGAGCGGATTGTTTTATGAGTGAGTGATATGAATCGATATGAACTATTGTGCTGGCTGCTTCAGCTAGAGATCAAAGGGTGCAGAAAAGCAACAGTCTTAAGCCTCTTTCCTTTTTCCCCCTCCCTTTCTTCCCCCATCTTAATTTTCAGTATACAACTCCTATATCACTAAAGCTCTTCTCAGGCAGAACTAGTCCTTTTTCCCCTGCCAACCATCAGCCCCCACTCTTCCCGAAAAGGCAAATACAGCACCCTATGAGAATTAAAGCTCTGAACAAGATAGCTCACAGATTGTAGACGACTATACCGTTACACTAAAAAGCTATCACATAACTAACGAGGGCTAAGTAATGTTTAAAGGAGTGGACACAGCTTGTCCTGGTTTCTTTCCCTATGGCACTTTGGCAAGAAGTCAAATCTCATTTCAGGGTGGCTGCCTGTCTCTTTTTTTCACAGCAGTATGAGCAGTGCTACTGGGTTACGAGTTCCTAACATCCTTTTCTTTTTCAGCCCCTTTCCTAGCTTAAGTATCAGCTTTTGTGATAGCTGGATGTTTAATCTTTCCTTGGTTTAAGAGCTACTCAGAGATTCTGATCCATTCTAGTAAACTGCAGCTGGAGGCAGTGAGTTGGTAGTGACAACAGTGAATGAGTAATGGAGGGAGAAATGACATCATTTGTATATGATTTTTTAATAATATAAAAGAAACTCTTTCTCCCAGTGATTCCTTAGAGTAAGTCACACTGCAAAGCATCTTCCACTGGGCTTCAAAAATACTTAAATAGTTATTCCGATCATAGGCTGGTGTCTTGTTACATAGTTCAGGAACTATTCTGACTTTCATGATTTATGCCCATAGATCTGTTTCTGTGTATTTTTTTCCCCTTCACAGATGCCCTGCAGCTTAGGATAGTCACATGGGTGGTAGAGGAACTCAGGAACCACAAAATACTCCCAGGAACGGTTTAAGTGTACTTAACCCTGCCTCAGTGCAGTGGGCTGGACTAAATGTCTTCTTGAGGCCTCATCCAGCCCTACAGTTCTACTATTCCGTAATGTAAGAGTGTAGACAGATTACACTAGGCCCCATTCTCCTTTGTCTTGCACATTGCACAGTCATTCACACATGCTGAGGGGGCAAAGCAAGGGTAAAACCCAGTCACAGTGGCAGTATTTTATACCCACTGTGTACTCACTATGCACTGTAGTAAATGACTGCACAAGAGGCAGTGCACTGTAGAATCCACTCAATCTTTGAGCAGGGCACTCTCTCTCGGGGCTTGTGTATACTGGGTGGATTTTTGCCTTGATGTAGCAATTGACCAAAATAGATGCACTTCACTGGTTGAAAGCAGGCTTTGAATCGGTGTGACTTATGGCTCATCAACACGGCTCTACAGTTCAGACTACAGGGGCATGATCTGCAGCATACCCCAAAGTGCTGAGCTGCAACTGCCCTGCATGGACACTAATGGTGTGAGCTAACAGGTACCTAGTCTGAGTCCTGAGGCGTTCTAGGTTCATTCGAACCAGTTATATTTGAGTTCGTGCTAGCAGCATCCACACAGGGCGGTTACAGCTCAGCACTTAGGGGCATGCTGCAGTTCACACCCTCATAGCACACACTACAGCGCCACATAGCCATAGCTTTCAACCAGATATGAAGGTGGATAAATCACCCCAGAGCAACCTCCACGTTCAGTCAGTGCAATGCGCCTATACTGGGGGGTTGCACTACTGTAGTTACACTGTGCCGAAAACCCCAGTAAAGCACAGCCCTTCAACACATAACCCACATTGCTACCTGGGCTAGGTCTGAATTAATGCCTTGTGTCTCTGAATGCAAATGTCAAATATGGGAATATAGGTGCATCTTCTACCACATACGAGAGAAACAGGCTCATGGGGTTACTGTTGACACCAATGGGAGTTATGCATTTAAAACAAGACGTTGTTAATCCCTAATGTAAACATTTTGCATTTTTTACCACAACCAATAGCTACCCACAGCAGGTACAATGAAATACAAGTTTACTTTAGATAATGTGTACCATACAAATTTATCCCAAAATGCTTTGTAGAGGTAAATAATAGCAGATGGGGAAAGGAGTTAAGAGGCACTGGCAAAGGAAAAACATATGTTTTCAGATGAGCTTTGAAATGAGACAGAAAGTCAATGAGGCAGAGAGGCATAGGCAGGCTGTTTCAGATGGCAAGAGCTGCAGAGGAGAAGACTCTCACACCAATAGTGACTAGAATGTGGAAGGTGAAGGGTTAGACAGAAGCTTAGGGCTAGCAGAAATAGATCTCAGGAGGAGGAGCAAAAAACATAGTAATACACAGGGGACTGCTTGGGTTTCTTGGAAACACAGGAAAGGGAAGAGGCAAAGAGAAGCTATTCAAGGCTCAAATCTACTTAGACTCTGTATGCTTTGCTGCTGTGACCCCACCACACTATTGGGAAATTAAACCAGGCCTCACGACTGATCTTCTAATACAAAGGCGAAGATAATCCATCTTGATGCCACATTTCACCCTTTACTCCCTCCCCTGTCCCACGAAAGTACTGTTTGAGAGGAGCTTCATAGTTGCTTCTGTGCCACTGGAATTGTGCTGTTTCATAATCAGACTGCACTAAAGGACTCTAAGAAGTGTTTATTCTTGAAGCAGGGCTGGCTCCAGACACCAGCACAGCAAGCAGGTGCTTGGAGCAGCCAAGGGGAAGGGGCAGCATGTCCGGCTCTTCGGCGGCGGGTCCCTTGGCCCCTCTCGGAGGGAAGGACCTGCCGCCAAAGTGCCGCCAAAGAAGAAAGCGGCATGGTGGAGCTGCCACCAAAGTGCTGCCGATCGGGATCATGGCGCTCCCCACCCCGCCGCTTGGGGCGGCAAAAACCCTGGAGCTGGCTCTGTCTTGAAGGGTGGAAAATGCTTCTGAATTTACTCTGCCTGGTAATGAATTGTATCTCCTTTCAGTCTATTGCGGATATGGAACAGTAATTCCTGTTTGATGTATTTGCATTAAATTTAATTTTTTTTAAACAAATTTGTTATCCATCATGGTGAAAGCCGGATAAATAAAAATACCATAAGAGGGATAGAAGGGAAGGCCAACAATAAGGGAAGCTGAGATTTTCCTTACAATAGCTACAATAAATTAATCAAAATGGGAGGGAGGAGAAATATCAGTGGAAATAGAAGACATGCAGGTCAGTTTAATCAGGAACTGGGTTTGTTGGTATGGTTATAAAGCACCCAGCAATACTTAACCAATCAGAATGTTTGATTGACTGAACATTACTTGTCCTCTAATAACACTGGAACGCTGACAATGACAATAGACTATTTCACTGTAGAAATGGAGAGAGAGGAAACAATCTCATTTTTGTTTTAAAACTCGTGTGTGTTGGTCTTCTCAGAACATTTTTTTTATTAAGATAATGTTCCATTGCACAGTTCTGTCTATAGGAATTAGAGAACTCCTGGTTCAGAGTTCAGCTATCATAGAATCATTGATATCAGAGATGGAAGAAAAGACCTAGTATGTTTCTAGTGCCAGGGCCAGAAGTATCCATCTTTGTTTCACAGTCCTATTATGCAATGTCTGAAATGGCCACAAGGCAACGTCCTCTAATTCCAGTGACTGAACAGTGGTTTATAAACAAAGGTATAGCATCTCAGCTGGACTAAACTTATGGTCAAATCAGCTGGCGTGGAAGGGAGGAGGGTGGCCCTAAGCCATCTTCCCACAACCCAACCCTTATGCCACCAGGGGCCAAAGGCATTCTAAGAGTTGCTCTAGCATACATCACTTGGCGCAATCCCATAAGCAGGGCTGACTTTAGCCCAATTCCCCGGAATCGTGTCCTGTGCCTAAGTGGGCCCCGCGACTTAGGCTCCTTTTTAATTTTTTTATTTTTTTACATACCCGGCGGCGGTCCGGGTCTTTGGCAGCACTTTGACGGCAGGGGAACCTTCACTCACTCTGGGTCTTCGACGGCATTTCGGCAGCAGGGGGTCTGGAGCAAGTGAAGGACCTCCCACCGCCGAAGTGCCGCCGAAGACCCGGACCACCGCTGGGTTTTCGAATCAGGCCCCACAGTTCCTAAAGCCTGCCCTGCCCATAAGGACTGCTCCACCAGCTGAGGATCTGCACAGGACTGTCTGCTTAAGCCCTGCCCCCAAAATACCTAAGATGTGACTGGCGTAAGGCCAGCTATACCAGCTGAGGATCTCCTTGCACTGGGGGAATCTTCAGCTGTCTACCTGAGGCTGCTCTAAGTCTCCTTTGCATTGCTGGAATGGTGCAAAGGGGACTTAGGGGAAGCAGAGACTCATGAAATGTGAACCCCCGTTAACACAGTCAAGGTCAGCAAGTTCTGCACTAATCTGCTAAATAACTGCCGGTCAGTCAATTTAGAGATGGCTGGGGGGAAGCTCAGATCTACACACCCAATTTCTGCGAGATTGCCTATGATATTAGAAGGGGATTCATGTGACTTGATCATTAGACCCAATTGCTCCTCTAATCCTATTTTTTCTGTCCCCACCTCTCTCTCACAAACACACCCTTTGGAATGTTCCCATTTCTTTACCCACCAGGAACTAGTCCAACATTGGCTATAAGCTACCAAGAAAAATTCCATTCCTCATTCAGATCAGGCACAGTCCTGACACCTGCAGGGGAAAGTGAACATAATTTGCAAAGACAGGATGTTTTTATATGGTTCCAGTTATGGACAGGACATTTCTTTGTCAGGTCAGGCATCTATTTCCCAGTATTGCTGTTAAAACATGGAGAGCAGCCCATTAATTGCACTAATGGATACTGTGTGTATAATTTCCGTGTTATTTTGAAAATGTGCCCAACAGTTAAAGAAATCCATTCCCCTGCTTTCATTGCATACGTGGGGGGTGGTGGGGTAGGGGCGCTAAGGTGAAAAGTGCTTTTCAGTAACACCACTGTGCACCTACTTAATGCCTTTCATTTTAGCATCTCTTAGACTTTTAATTAAGCATCACAAAGCACATCACCGTTAACACATTATAATAAAATTATTTCATTGATAAGTAAACTGAGACAAGACGCTAAGTACTCCCTTCCATTAGGGCAGTTTTATGCCATTCTGCTGATACACGGCTGACCTGGTCAGCCAGCCAAGCCAGTCCCAGGAGTACTATGCCCTGGTTATAGAGGATACAAGTTTGGCACAAAGCTGCTGTGATATCGCCTATATCACCCCTGTAACAATAGGCAACACGTGGCGGGGAGGGCAAGCAGAGTCATGTACCCCTCTCCCTGATTTGTTGCTTGGGTTGTACTGAGCATGCTCAGTAACACTGTTAAAGCCGGCTGCCCTCACACCACCTGCCCCTTTCCCCCCATACACACAGTATTTGCAGGCACAGGTCAGTTCTGCCTGTAGCCATGGCCAGCACAGAGGTTGTAGCCATAGGAAAGGCAGAACAGACAGGGCATCTCTACACTCTGGCAATCCCCGACTGACATAACAGCTTTTTGGAGGCACTGGCAGCCAGCACAAGTTAGGGTGGCCTTAAGCCTGCTCCAACTAGCACTGGAGGACTGGAGTGGTGAAAAGTGACCATTGCAGCTGGGAAGCACAAAGGTGGCTTAAAGCAATATCTGCACATAGGCACACAAACGTGAGCTGCAATCAGGAGTCATTATCCAAAGTTGATCCAAGTGAGTCAGCCAAGGATGTAGACCTCTGTTATAAACCACTGTTCAGCCATTGGAATTAGAGGACTTTGCCTTGTGGCCATTTCAAACCTTGTACTTACAGAACTGTGAAACAAAGCCGAATGCGTCTCTCCACCCGAGTAACTTGCCCAAGATTCTACTGCAATTGAATGGCAAATCTGGGAACACAATTTAGCAGCTTGGCACCCAGTCTCAATGAACACACATATAGAAAAGCACTTAATCAAAGATTTCATTAAAACTGACAAAAAAAAAACCCAACAACCCTGGAAGAGATACTTAGGGCTGATCTGCAGTTTAAAAAGTGTTACCAGGGTAACTACAATGGTAAGGAGTGCGAGATTTTCTGACGCAGCCTAGTGTGGATGCAACTATATTGATATAAAGTGCTTTATACCACTATAGCTTATTTTTGGCTCCCGAACTGGAATAAGCAATATCAGGATAAGCATTTTTATACCAGTATAACTGCATCTATGCTAGGGAGGCTTTGCTGCTTTAACTAAGCCACGGTGAATGCTTCCCACTGGGAGATGAGCTCAGGACCACCAAATTTACTGACACGTTAGGCTAGATTTGAACCCTGCATAAAAAGTCAAAGGTTCACTGACAAAACCTGCCAACTCCAACTCTGTTTTCCACCCCTCCCCCCCACTCATTTCCTAATGAAGGGGTTATTGCCCTTCCAGAATGATCCATCCTCAGAGTGATTTGGAAACTGAAGTGTTAGACAAATAGTTTATGGGAAAAAGCACCTGGAAGGTATTGCTGCCTCCAAGGTTGGAAAAAGTCCAATATTGCTATTTACGCACATACACAGAGAGATTGGCAATGAGCTACACAGTCTCTAATTTAGCTCACCAATTTGAATCAATCTTAGGTCAGTAATCTAGAGTTGAGTGAATAATTCACAGCACAACTTATTTGACAAGTTTTACCTTTTTTTCCCCTTTTCATTAACTGTCTGCTAACAGACTGCAAAATTCTCAAATTTATTCATTATTCAAAATTATTCATAAACATCTTCAGTGAATAACTCTTGGCTTAGCAAATCTCAAACTGTAAATGTTACAACTGAATATACAGTTTGCAATTCATGGTGTAACTTATGTAATGAATTTTTGTAACTTATATAACTCACTCATAGTTTAAGTAGCTAACTAGCAAATGCATTTTTAATTACCGTATATACTCATTCATAAGCCGAATATTTGTGGTAAAAACGTGACACATCAAAGAGCGGGGGTCGGCTTATAAATGGGTCTACACCAAAATTTGATGATTTTGAACTCTGTGGAATCATTGAATTGAATATCTAATAAATTGTTGTTTTGTTTACCTGGAGCATCTGCAGGCATGGAGACCCTCAGCACCCTGTGGCCGCAGTTTGCCGTTCCCAGCCAATGGGAGCTGCGGGAAGTGGCCGCCACTTCCCATTCGCCATTATCTGGGAGCAGCGAACTGCGGCCACAGAGAGCTGAGGGGCTCCATGCCTGTGGACCCACCAGCAGCTTACCCTAACGGGCCAGGAGCCAAAATTTGCCAACCCCTGAAATATAGGGTCATCTTATGAAAGGGTCATACAGTTTTTGCTATTTTTACCTATCCATCTTGGGGGGGTTGGCTTATAAATGAACGGGCTAATGAACGAGTATATATAGTATATGTTTGATTGCAATATTTGCAACTGACAGTCTGTTGGCTGGTTATATAAGTCCTCCATTCAGGGTACAGAAACAATGCCATGTGACTCATGTAACCAACATAGTGCATATAGCAAATACCAAATTTTACATTTGAATATACGTGAAATGTACTTTTGTTTAATATTCAACCATTCCAGTTACAAATTAGCTTTCTGCATGCATCTTGTGCCAGTAATGCTTGAGCCAACATAAAAGGGACATGAACATAATCAAAATAAAGTATGCTTATTAAATTCCAAAAAAATATTTAGAGACTCCTTTTCTATATTCAGTCAACTCTACAGTAACCAGAGAAGTTTAAGATGCACACACCTATTAGGCTATCCGGTCCATCTGCCTACAATACAATATCTAGTAGTTTCTCCAACCAAGTTTCAAGAGTCCCAAGCAACAGGGCGTCCACCATTTATTTTGGGAGTCTGTTCTATAACCAGTCAGGAATTCAACCTGATATTTTTCTCTTTCTTAATTGTGTCCCATTACTCCTACTTTCCCTCCTTGGTGTTTACACCCTTCAGAGATTTGTAGACTATTATGTCCTCCCCCTCTGTTGCTTCTTTGCCAGATTCAGATACCCTTATGCCAAGTAGTATCTTTCTTATATATAGTCAACTGGAGAGAACTGATTTCATTGGCACTACTTGGAGAGTAGATATTCAATGTCAATAAGGATAGCAAAATCTGGCCCTATATATTTAACTTTTTAAAAATCTTTCCTCATAAATTTAATCTTCCCCATTTCCAAATAATTGTTATTGTTCTTTGATTTTCCAAAGTTGCTCAGTATCTTTCTGGTATTGTAAATGCCCAGAACTGAATGCAATAATCCTGTGCAGTCAGACAATAGATATATCATAATCACCTATGGCTCCAGGATGTGACACTTTGGTCTCCCTTAGTGTCCATCCACAGTACAGCTTGGCAAAAAAATTCACCGCTATTTTTTTTTTAAATGACCTTTTTTCAAAAGCTAAACTTTTCACAGAACATTTTCAATTTTTCCATTTTTTATTAAAAGCCCACACTTTTCATTAAAAAGCCCACATTTTTCAATTCAGTAACAATTTCAAAAACAATTTCAATTAAAAAAATTCACTTAAAATGTCATGGAAAAATCTCACAAAAATAAGAAAATGGATCTATTTCAAACTATGTGAAACTATTTTTTGTATGATTACCTTCCCCTGTTTATACCAGCTCAAATTCCTGGGTCTCTTTCTACTCCCAAGGCTTCCCACTCACCCTCACCCATTGACTATATGTTCCTGATTATTTTGCCCTGTATGCACAATTAGTTTCTTGTATTTTCCCAAGACTCTCATTTTGTTATTTTCTATCTGTGTTTTTAGTCTTCCTAGTTCTCTTTCCCTGTCTTGACCAGTGTGTGCAGCTCTTCCTAGTACAGTATCATATCAGTGAAACTCTCCTCTGTGCAGGCGGCCAGCAAGAGGCCTATGATGCACTTAAGAGCCACTCAGCCCCCCCAAAAAAAATAAGGTCCAACCTTTCCTGACTACTGTATCCCTTTGAGGAGCCTCATGATTTGTCTTGTGCATGCCCAAGTTTCAACTCACTTAAAAACGAGTTGCTTACAAAAAGCGTCACAGCACAGTTACTGAAAAATTGCTTATGCTCTAATTTTTACCATATAATAAAATACATCAATTAGAATATAAATAGTGTGCCTACATTTCAGTGTATAGTATATAGAGCAATATAAACAAGTCAGTGTGTGTATGGAATATAATTTGTACTGTCTTTGCTAGTGTTTTTTTATGTAGCTTGTTGTAAAACTAGGCAAATATCTGGATGAGTTGATGTACTCCCAGAAGACTTCGGCGTACTCCAGCAGTATGCATATCCCTGGTTGAAAACCGCTGGTCTGAGAGATGCATAGGCATCATGCTGATTCTGTGTACAGGAGGAAGTATCACATATTTATGAATTACATTAACATGCTGTTTACTTCCTCTAATGTATCTGCTCTAACCCCGCAGACAGAGACCAACACCTAGAAAATCTCCACCAAGCATTCTCAAGACTACAGTACCCACACGAGGAAATAAGGAAACAGATCAACAGAGCCAGATGTGTACCCAGAAGCCTCCTACTGCAAGACAAACCCAAGAAAGAAACCAACAGGACTCCACTGGCCATCACATACAGTCCCCAGCTCAAACCCCTCCAACGCATCATCAGGGATCTACAACCCATCCTGGACAATGATCCCACACTTTCACAGGCCTTGGGTGGCAGGCCAGTCCTCGCCCACAGACAACCTGCCAACCTGAAGCATATTCTCACCAGCAACTGCACACCACATCATAGTAACTCTAGCTCAGGTACCAACCCATGCAACAAACCTCGATGCCAACTCTGCCCACATATCTACACCAGCAACACCATCACAGGACCTAACCAGATCAGCCACACCATCACCGGTTCATTCACCTGCACGTCCACCAATGTAATATATGCCATCATATGCCAGCAATGCCCCTCTGCTATGTACATCGGCCAAACTGGACAGTCTCTAAGGAAAAGGATAAATGGACACAAATCAGACATTAGGAATGGCAATATACAAAAACCTGTAGGAGAACACTTCAACCTCCCTGGCCACACAATAGCAGATTTTAAGGTGGCCATCCTACAGCAAAAAAACTTTAGGACCAGACTTCAAAGAGAAACTGCTGAGCTCCAGTTCATCTGCAAATTTAACACCATCAGCTCAGGACTAAACAAAGACTGTGAATGGCTTGCCAATTACAGAACCAGTTTCTCCTCCCTTGGTTTTCACACCTCAGCTGCTGGAACAGGGCCTCATCCTCCCTGATTGATCTAACCTCGTTATCTCTAGCTTGCTTCTTGCTTGCTTATATATACACACCTGCCCCTGAAATTTCCACTGCTTGCATCCGAAGAAGTGGGTATTCACCCACGAAAGCTCATGCTGCAAAATGTCTGTTAGTCTATAAGGTGCCACAGGATTCTTTGCTGCTTCTACAGAACCAGACTAACACGGCTACCCCTCTGATACTGTTCACGGTACTAGTTGGTTATGGAGATGGACAACTTGTTGCCTTTGCTATTTGTTACTCTTATGGAAATTGTGTTATTACTACATTGCAGTAGAGGCCATCACAAAGTAAGCAAGCCTTTAGAGAGGCTGAGGCTACATCTCCACAACACACCACTGGCAGCAGCACGTAGTGTATGTGTAGCTATCATGCTCCACTGTGAAAAGCCATCTGCATCCACACTGCAGGGTGTAGAGACGTGTGTCAGACAGGCTCTGGCAGAGGAGAGGCAGTAAGGAAAGGCTTCAGCCTTTCCCTGCTCTGCGGAAGATCTCCAGCAGCAGGAGCTACCCAAGCCTTTCCCTTCTCCCCCAGCCTCACCAGAGCTTTTCCCTGCTGGGAGAGTCTTATCCTGCAGCGGGGAAAAGGCTCCAGCAGCAGGACACTACACTGCTAAATACTCTGAGCAGCACCATTGACTATTGAGATACTTACAGATAAGCACCTATATAAATGTGTGCAGAGTACAGGCCTAAATAAGGACAAGATGTGAGAAGGGACGAAGAGGGAAGATGCAGATAATAGGAGCACAAGGTTACATAGACTAGCTAAGCATACAATTTGCCAGCTTCTAAGTTTTATTCCCCTCTCTCTGCCCAGACAAGGTCCTGCTTCAGTAGAACCCTTCAACACATGTGTAACTCTAAGCTCAGGAACATGAGTATTCCATAAACATCCATAGAGCTAGGCACATGCTTAGGTGCTTTGCTGAATTGGGGCCCAAGTGAACAATAGATTTGAATAAATCTCATTTGTTTAATCAGCTTTATCTACTCACAAATAAACACAGACTTAAAGCATGCAGAGTGCATTTGTTGACAGCACACTCACTGGCCATGTTGGGCTAGAGGCTTATTACTGGGCAGCGATAGCACTCCCAGGCAAAACCTTAACAGTGACCTCAGCAGCGTTAAAGCAGAAGAACTTCCCAAATGTCACAGTCAGATGTGCTTCTCTGTTAATATTAAACACCGGGTCACTGTTAATGTTTTGTGTTAGATGCAAGTTTGATGAAGCTGGGGTATGTATTGTTTTTGGGCAGTGGATTAAAAAAAGTGAAATGACTATATTCCCCAGTGAAAAGTGTAAATGTCCTTACCCTTGACTACACCAGTGCTTTTGGTTAGCTGATGCAGATGGAAGGGAAAGCCTTATGGAGTGTGTTAACAGCACTGGAGGAGTCAGAAGGTAACAAGGAATGCACAAGTCTTCTTAAAAATCTCATTTCCGTGCTTTTAAGGTTCTGGGTGAATAGGGTGTTGTCACCTTACCTGTTGCTAAGTGTAGTTTGTTTCCTAATACAGCAATGCCAGAGGTCCCCAAACTGAGGCGGGCACAGAGGAATGTTCAGGGGGGCACAGCTGAGGCCGAGGCCAGCCCCAACAGGGGGCAGGTGGGAGTGAGTGCCACCCATTGCTGCTCCTGGCCCCATGCCTGCCAGGGCCATGCAGCTACCCCCAACAGTAGCCCCATCCCTCTTACCCCTCTCTGCATCCCCCCCACTCCTGGCCCCAGAAAGGGCAGCAGGTAAAAAGTTTGGGGATCACAGCCGGACCTGCCATTAATACCCCTACTGGCCAAGCACACCACTACAGGCGCTCACTGACAATGGCCCCACACCAGAATTCTCTCTCTCTTCCCCCCCCACCCCATCCCTCACATGGTTCAGCCATACAGGTGGGCTACTCTCAGAGTCTAATCACCTTCCCAGTGTAACAAGAGCTCAGACAAAAGGGTCCTTCCACCCTGCTTAGGTTCCTCTTCAGCCCACCCTGGAAGTTCATTGCCAATCCCTTCTGGGTTAGTTTTAAGTACCTCTGGCTCCAGGATAGAGCTCTGACTCCCAAGCACCTTTCCTCAAGTCCTCTCACATGGATTTCAGCTTCTCTCAGCTACCTTCCAAGCTCTGAGATCCAGTGCTGACTTTCAGGCTGCTTCCCTAGAGCCTTCCCAGACCATCTATAGGAGCCCAACTTCCTTCCAAACTCAGTTTTTTCAGTACTTTGATAAAGCCCAGGTGTTTCAGACTGTCACCTGACCCCAATGAGTCCAGCCCCCTAGGAGGCAGCTAATTATGGCACAGGCATATTGCACTTACTCCAAGCAGGCTCACCACTAT
Organism: Mauremys mutica; assembly: GCF_020497125.1. Classification (NCBI taxonomy): domain Eukaryota; kingdom Metazoa; phylum Chordata; order Testudines; family Geoemydidae; genus Mauremys; species Mauremys mutica. The sequence goes on along the minus strand of NC_059072.1, from coordinate 104,972,412 downwards.
TGCATCTTGCCTGTGGATGTTGAAGTGGGGATTGGTCCTGCTTTGAGCAGGGGGTTGGACTAGATGACCTCCTGAGGTCCCTTCCAACCCTGATAGTCTATGATTATAGGATTCCAAGTGCTAGCATAGACCCCAAGTACTAGCATTTCAGCTACAATTGTGCAACTAGTCTTCCCAATTCAGTTCCCCCATACTCCTTCCACCCATCTTGTCAGCTCCGTGATGCTGAGGCTAGCCAAGGCACAGAAGCATTGCAAACATACCCCTTCACTTCAGCAAAAGCACCTACAATAGGGGAACCTACATCAGGTTTATACTACCCAGGACTTCCCCTGGGCTAGGGCAATCTCCAGGTAGCCAGTTAAGCTGACTGCATAGCCTCTTTGCTACAGCAAGGCAGTACAAAGGAGCAATAACACAGGAGAATCTAGCTCCTACTGTTTAAAATAAATTCCTTTGGTACAATCCAACTGTAGATAATGACAGAAGAGCAAAAATTGGGTCCCAGACAACCCTTTCCAATTGTCAGTCAGAGGTATACCCAGCCCAAAAGTTGCACAACCCTTAGGAAGGAAGCTGGCCTCTACTGAGAAGACACTTTATTAGAATAACAGAACCCACCTGCTCTCCCTGATGGGTACTGAAGTACACAGCTGCCTCCCATTATTGCAAATTGGAGCAAAGTGCTGGGTATGCCTTGTTAATCCTGGCTGGTGGTTTTTGTCCCCATGCCAGTGCGTGTTGGTGAGGATTGTCTATTGACCTGCTCTCACATGGGGCAAAAAACCAGGCAGTTAGAACTGGTTGTAGCTTCTCTTCTTCCCTTCGCCTCAGTTGTCCTGGGTAACTGTTGTGAGAGAATTTTCCTTTGCTAGGTACTAGCCCCCTAGGCTCAGGCAAAGCCAGTTGAGCTTTTGTCCTACTCTCCCTGGGACTCCACAGCATGGCCATGGAGCAACTAGAGCTACTCTTCTCCCTCTCCTGTGATGCAGCAGGCAGCCAGCAAGGGAGAGGCAGGCAGAGACCTCTGGCCCTGAGCAGTGGCTCACATTAGAGCAGCTCTGGAGGTGGTGCCCCCTACTGGCAGAGTTGATTTGCTTCCATTTAAAAACCACAGGCTGCGGCTCAGGGAGCAAATTTTCTATTTGTAATCAAGTTTACACATTTGCTTCTTAACAGAGGCCTTTGAGGGCCACAAGTGGCACCCATGCTGGCTACTGCTAATATTAGCTCACGATTGGGCCCTTTGACCACAATGTTGAGTTAAATGGGATTTTCCTCAACCCCCTCCCCCCTCAAACAAAAACAAGCCCAATCATATATTTTCTCAGGTGTATTTTCAGTGTTCACTAGACAGATGCAATTAACATCTTGGGGCCTTATGCTATTTTTTCACACAGTAGTAGGCATGTATCAAGCAGCTAAAGTAAAATGGGTCATCAGGCAAAGAGTGAGATAAGAGTGTTCAAAAATATAGGAGATGCAACGAACCAATGCAGCAGGCTTGCTTCCATCTCTCTCTCACTTCTCTTTCCATTGAAAAGCTGCAAGGCAAGTAAGTATCCACAAGCCAAGGGGGAAACATTCTGCTCATTGTCCTGGCATTTTGTCCCCCTCAAAATTCCTATGAACGTTACACACATGCTGAAAATGTGCTCCTGTGTACAGCTCATGCTAAATATTTTTGGAATATATTGATCTGCTCTAAACCCATTCTGTTCTCATGTTGAACGACCATGAGCACTGCAGCAGATCAAATAAAGAAAAGCAATATACAGCCTCTTTGGGGTAAAAAGAAGCAAAAATAAAAATGGATAATATGAAAACCTCAGTACACTTGGTTACTGACACCAGAACTCTAAGTAAATGGCTGAAGTCATATGTGTCTAGCATTGCAAACACACATAGTACTTCTGCCCTTTGATCAATCAATTATCCCCAAGGGAAACATAATAGGGTTTGCCTCCTTCCTAGCCCAGCTGATCCTAGTTTAGTTTAAAGCAGCAGAACAACTGGAAGAAAAAGGATGGTGGAGAAATGACAAGCATTATTAATCACATAGAACTCAGTTTTCAGAGGACAAATAGATATATCACAAACTCCTAGAAAAGTGCTATTTTGGTCATCTTCTAGTCCCCCTCTTCCAGGGCAGGATTGTTCCATACAGTACTTTCTTCTAGAGTTTCATCTTATCTAATTATTAAAGTCTGAAGTGATGGGTCTTTCCTGGGGAGATTGCTCCTCGGTGGCTCAAATCCTTTAGTGATAGGTGCCAGGAAACAAAACCCTGAGATACGCAGCATGAGGATACTATACATCTTAATGCCAGGAAATTTATCCTGATATTCAGGCTAAATTCTCCCTCAATTTTGTCTCATTGCACTCCATGAGGGGCTATGGGATTAAAACTCAGGATTATAGAGCGCAGGCCAGCTGCTGTTCCCACATTACCATGGGAGGATCATGTAGAACCATATCCAAGGAGCACTGTGTAGATTAGGTGCTGCAGGAAGTACCGCCCAAAGGGACCAGAGGGACAGCACGCTGTGGCCTCCTGATTGGTGCATACTCACTACTCAACTTGCTGGGCTAGTCTCCAGGGTTATTTAGGCAGCCATGCAGACTTGTAGCTTGCTGTGACTCCAAATTAGGGTTGACCAGATGTCCTGATTTTATAGGGACAGTCCTGATTTTTGGGCCTTTTTCTTATATAGGGTCCTATTACCCCCCCACCCCCGTTCCAATTTTTCACATTTGCTGTCTGGTCACCCTACTCCAAACCTTTTACTGTTCCCCAGTCTCTGATCCTTGCCTGACTCTTGCGTGGAGATCCCAACATGATCAGTACCTCTGATCTCTGATGCCAGCCTGACTCTTGCCTATTGATCCTGGCTCTAGTGATTACTCTGATTCCTGCTTGCTGACTCCTGCTTTGTGGCTGTTGTTGACTTGTGGACACCAGCTGAGCTGTGACCAATAGGCCAGACTGCCTATGCCCTGGTCCCTTACAAACCCACCCTGAATCACATTAAATAATTCCTCCTTCTCCCTAGTATTAACACCCTCCAAATATTTGGAGATTGTTAGCACATTTCCATCTTAGTCATCCCTTAGCCAATTTTAGCATTTTGAATCTTTCTTTATAATTCAAACCCTGCAGTCTCCTGATCATTTTTGTTGCTCTTCTTTGAACTTCCTTCCGTTTGCCAGTATGTTCCTCGTAATATGGTGCCCAGAGCTGAGTGTGATGTTCCAGGTGTGAATGCATTAGAGCAGCATAGAATCAATCTATTAATGTCCTGTTCTGTAACAGTGCAGGGGACTGAACTTGATGACTTCTTGAGGTCTCGTCCAGCCCTACATTTCTATGATGCCGCCATATATGCAGTTCAAAACTGTATTGTTTTTTTTTCGTGTGGACATAATGCTTTACAAACGAATGTCTATTATGTTATCCACTATCATCCCTAGGTCTCAGCCAGGGCTGGCCTTACCATGAGGTGAACTGAGGTGGCCACCTCGTGCCAGACTGGGGCGGCGGTGGTGGGGGGGAAGACGCCACTAGGACCCAGAGTGTAGAAAATTGTGTCTGCTGCTGGTGCATATGTATTCTTTCTGCTCTAGATTCACAGAGATGGTGGAGTGCTGTGGTGGAGGAAGGAGGGCATAAGAGACATAACAGCAGGCAGGAGAAAAGGTGAGAGGGAATAACAGAAAGCAGCAGGAGCTGCAGGGAGAGAGAGGAGGAGGAGCCTCTGATGTACCTCTCTAGCACTCCCAGGAGTCTTGACTGATTAACACCAGCTTCTCAGGGAGCTTCCTGTTTCCTGCAGCTTCTCTGAACCCACTTGAGAGAACAGGCCGTCAACTGAAGTAGTAGGAGCCAGTTAGGCCCTTAAGACGCTGATATCTTCCCTCACTCAGGCCCTGCTACCAGCCTGCTTATTTGTTCCCTTCAAATGAGTGTTGAGAGCCACTATAGCTGGCACAGAACAGCAGTCATGAGTGAAAGAAGAAAACTCCCCTCTGGGGCAGCATTCAGAAAAAGAAAGAAAGCAAAGGAAGCTTTTCCAGCTAAGCAGGAAGGAGCTCTCCTGAGATACATAGACACAAATGTTCACGGTGAGCCTTCCGGCCCCAGTGAGGATGTGAGTGGTGAGGAGATGCCTGATCTTCCAGTTAGTCAGAGTACAGGCTACCTGGCAGCTATTGCAGCATCCATATCTCCATCTCAAATGGATGTAACCCATGCACATCCCTGAAGAAAAGTGTAGATTAAAGAAGAGCGTGGTGGAGGTGCAAGAAACAGCTGCTGTGGAGTTTAGTTCCTTAAGTCGAGCTGATCCAGGACAGTGGACCCACTTGAGCAGTAGCCTGAGGGACTTCCTTGTACTGCATGGGCCACAGCAAGTGAAAAACTTTATGTTCCCCAAAGACAATGAAAATAGAAGTTTCCATCCAACACATTACTGGCGTAAAATCCATGAGAGGGCAGCAAATCACCAGCGGGCATTCCATAGGTGGAAAGAGCTTGAGATGAGACTAAGGTTAAAGGCCACCATAGATGATCAGCATCAAGAGAAGATTGCATCAGAGTCTCTTTACTTGCAAAATGTTCTGAAAAAGCTCATTGCCATTGTGAGAATGCTTGCTACCCAAAACCTAGCACTGCATGGCACTTCAGATCAGCTGTATGTGCCAAACAATGGAAACTTCCTTAAAATTGCGGAGCTGATGGCTAAGTTTGATGCTGTACTCCAGGAGCATCTAAGAAGAGTCACCACCCAAGAAATGTACACACACCACTACCTTGGAAAAACAATTTAAAATGAGATCATACCATTACTGGCAACAAAAGTCAAACAGAAGACTGTGGCAGATGTGAAGTCAGCAAGATATTACTCTGTTATTCTGGACTGCACACCTGACATCAGCCATACTGAACAAATGACTTTAATGGTGCGTTTTGTAACAACAGCAGAACCTAGCGAAAATATCCCTGCAATGGTGACTGTCAGAGAGCATTTTCTAGAATTTATTGACATTGATGATACTACAGGAGCTGGTATGACAAATGTGCTTCTTAAAAAGCTGGAATATACGGGAATTGTGATAGCTGACATGAGAGGTGAGGGCTATGATAATGGTGCCAACATGAGAGGAAAGAACAGAGGAGTGCAGACATGGATCTGAGAGTTAAACCCTTGAGCTTTTTTTGTCCCATGCAGTTCTCATTCATTGAACTTAGTGGTCAGTGATGCAGCAGCAGCTTCTAGTGAGGCTGCTGAATTTTTTAATGTAATTCAAAGCATCTATATATTTTTCTCTGCATCAACTCATCGATGGCAAATTTTGAAGCAACATCTGGGAACAGTGAAACCACTGAGTGCCACACGATGGGAAAGTCAAGTGGAGGTGATAAAACCTATCAAACACCAAATTGGGAAGATAGATATGCCATAGTTGCCATTATGGAGGATAATGCTATAACAGGAACTGTTCATGGGAGAACAGTGGCAGAGGGAAATGGAATCACCAGAAACATACATAACTTCAAATTTCTGTGTGGCTTAGTGTTGTGGCATGACATACTGTTTGAAATAAATGTTGTAAGCAAGAAACTCCAAGGTTTTGACCTTGATATATCTGGAGCAAAGGAACAACTAGACAAAGCAAAGTCATATCTACAGTCTTACCGGTCAGATGAGGGATTTCAGAATGTTCTGAAGAGTGCACAGAAGTTGGCAGAGGAACTTCACACTGAAGCTATTTTCCTACCCATTCAAGAATACAAAAGTCACCGAAGAAGACGACATTTTGATTACGAGGCACGGGATAATCCCATAAGAGACCCCAAACAACAATTCAAAGTTGAATTCTTTAACCAGGTGCTAGACTATGCAATACGTTGAAGAACGTTTCATGCAGCTCAAGGAACACAACAGTATATTTGGGATGTTGTATGATTTCCAAAACTCCTCACTATACCTGAAGACCTACACCAGCAATGCAGGGCACTAGAGACAGTATTGACACGTGATGACATGCGCGATATTGATGCAAGTGATTTAGGTGATGAACTGAAAGACCTTTCAAGATATATTTCAGCAGGATCAACTCCAAAGGCTGTTCTGGAATATATGTGCACAAATAAGATGACCAACCTCTTTCCAAATGCTTTTGTTGCTCTGCGCATACTTCTAACACTTCCTGTAGCAGTTGCCAGTGGAGAACGCAGCTTCTCCAAGCTGAAGTTAATAAAAACACATCTACGCTCCACAATGACACAGGACAGGCTAGTCGGCCTTGCAACCATCTCAATAGAGCATGAGCTGGCCCAGACTGTGGACCTTCAGGAAACAATTCAAATCTTTGCAACCAAGAAAGCATGGAAAGCATCACTTTGATTATTCAAACCGATAAAAATGCCAGTGTTTACTATGCAGACAAGAAAAGTTACATTTGCTGTTCAGGCGACTGAAAGTTAAGTGTTACTTAAAATTTTTGAACAAGGCATTTTAAGTTGTTAGTTCTCCTTTATTGGGGTAGGTAGCAGAGCAGTACCATGAGAGGAGTAGAACAGGAAGAAGGCAGAATTGAGACCTTTCAAAGTTTTGGCCCAAGCGAGGGGGCATGGGAGTGTCATTTGAGCTCCCCGCCTCAGGTACCAAAATGTTGTGGGCTGGCCCTGGTCTCAGCATTACTGTTCTCCAGGTCTCTCGCTCTTTTTGAGCAGTATGTGTGTCTTGGATTATTTTCCTCAGATCTTGCATATTTCTGAGCTGAAAATCTATCTAATTGATACTGAATATACACACAGATGCAGCGGGCTTCAATGACAACAGCATCAGAGTATGCTACGCAAATCGGCAGGGGGGTCTTTGGCAAATGTCCTGAAGTCTCCACAATGCGTGGCTCCTCGAAGAAAAACAATCTAACTGGACCGAATCCTGACCCCCATTCTGTGTGAGTACAGAGCCCATCTGGATCTCCAAGGAACAGCCAGAAGCCACACCCACACACTCCTCAACAGCTCCACAAGTGTATAACCTCTTTGTCCCCTGTAAGGTGAAGTTTATGATTTCAATGTCCACGATCAGTGGGATTGTTAGGGAATGGCATGACGGGGAGACAATGCTTCACCGGCCATGTGGCATAGTGTTACACTGGCTGACTGACAGGAAGCTCAACCAGGGAGACACTGAGGAACTAATAATTAGCTAACAGCTGTGAGTGGGGTCCCAAAGGAAGATCTCTCATATCTCATACACCTAATGGGCAACTAGGGGAGGAGAGACCCCAGACCTCTCTAAACCCCCACCCACCAGCCTGCTAAGATTTAGGTTCCCATGCTGAGTTGCTCACTCCCTATCTTTGGGCTCCCCCAGAAGGCTGTTACATGGGAGTTACTATAATATAACCCCATAATTTCAGTAGTATTTGCTGTTCTTGTCTGAGTAAGAGAGGGGCCAGGAGCTGCACAGAGCTGGGGGGAAGGGTAGGGAGCTCCCCATTCCCTTGTGAGGCTGGGAGCCACTCCACACCATCTTGACCATTCTCAGGATTGGTCAGCTTGGGGCAGAGCTCCCTTCCCAGGATGTGCCCCTCTAGATTTGTGTGCCCCCAAGTACACAGTAGTACAAATCCTTGGTGCCTCCCTATGTCTCAAGGTGCTGAAGAAAAGCAGTTTGAATCCCATGTGTCACCACACGCTAGCTGCAAACCTTGCAGTCAGTCAGTGTATGCAGGTACGTGGCAGCTTCCACCCTCCCCTCCTTTGATCTGATCCTTTGCTGCACTGAGGTGAGCTTACGTTTGTGTGCATCCATCAATGTGACACAAGCAGATCTTTGAATGGCACTTCTAAGATCAGGATCCTTGTAAACCTTGTTACTTTGCTATTCATGAAGGTAAGAGGTCGGTGCAGAATGGGTAGGGGCTGGAAGGTGGATTAAATAACAAGCTAGCTCACGAGGGTGCGGGTGGTACCAGAGAACAGGAAAAGCACAGAAAAGGAGGGAATGGAGAGGAGTAAGATCCAAGGACTGAGAAGAATAGGAGTGAGACCACCAAGAAAGGAATCTCAGTTCTGGTCTCTCACTTTGCAGGCTAGCAAGATCTGTACACTCACCCCGTCAGGGGTGAATGTCATATCAGTCACAATCATATTCCCGCTGGCTGAGCTAGAAGGGGCTTTACCAGGTTCCAAAGGGAGTCCCATTCAGTCCTCCTTGACTGAGATGTTGGGGACTGCAACATAAGGCCTTTGTGGCTGGACAGGTGAACTAAAACAAAGAAAAAGTTGGGGCTTCTTAGAGCTCAGGCACAGATCCACACCCAGAGGAAAACAATCACATCTTTTTGGGGATGAATGGAGCCACCCTCTGCATTTCAAGCACTACTGATGCAATATCAGGAGAGGAGCCATAGACACAGACCTGTCAGTGGTTCAGTTGATTTTAAAGATAATAACCAAGATCCACTGCTGCTGAGACAAAACCCAAATGCACATCTCTGAAAGGACCCAACAAGGGCTTTGATTTTTTCCAAACAGAAACTGAATAGAGCAAAATGCAATGCAGAAATATAATAATACCTTGCTCTAGCTTATGTCTATCAAACGGGGTGTGGCCACTGGGAAATGCTGGGAACTCATGTAAGGGGAGCAATGTCTGCTCAGACAGTGCTGCCCCTTCTCCCCTGATTGCTCAGTGCATTAAGTACATGAGAATTGGGTTAAAATAATGTTAAAGGTCAGACTCAGCACCCACGAAAAGAGTAGTGAGAGCTCAATGAAAGCTGAAACCATGTCCTCGCCTCGCCCTGGAGAGATGGAATATGGCAGTTGCAGCACAGAATGCCGATGGTTTCTGTCACAAACTGTCAGTCTGCAGAACACATATGTTAGATATACAAATGCACCCTCCGGGGATCTTGGAACAGTGCTCAGTGTCAAGTGCCATAGCTGAGGCAGTACCAATGCCCAGAAAAGAGAGAGTATCAACTGGGAATGCTGCATGCACCCAAACGGGTTCAGGGAAGTGGAAATTACATCTCCCTGGGGCAGCTCATCCCTCTGCACCTGAGGGGGATTCACCCATAGACAGGGCAGAAGGGAGTGTCTCAGCGTTTGCTCCAGGGGAGGGAGTAGATTTCAGTTGTGGTCAGGGTTCCCAGGAGATCTGCTGACTGAGGCTGCCAAATCAGCTCACCTCTTAGACAGCATGGCCAAGGCCCCTTCCCAAGCTGGCACCAGCCCTATGGCCCACTGCAGCCCCATTCTCCTCCAAAGGAGGTATAATTGAAGCTGCCATCTACTCCTACAAACCCTGCCTGGTGGACTTTCTACTGCTGGGGCACTTCTAGCAGAACTTCTATTGGTGGAAGCCGGTGTACAGCCATGAATGAAGCTGGACTGGAGTTTTCTGGCTAAGAAAAAGTGCAGCTGTGAGACAATGGGCTATACAAAAATGGTGCCTTCTTGCTTAATAGATCTGCTCCATGACTGTCTTCAAGCCATTTGATGTTGTTGTCAGATGTTTGGCTGTGTGTGTTCCCTCTGTATGCCATCCCAGCTCTGCGCAGGTAGCTGGCATAGCAGACCTTGAGCAAACCGCCCAATGACCTCAAGATCTGTTAAGGTACGAAGGCACCCGGCCAGGTTTATTGTTGATGACGCACAGTACTAGTATCCTGCAGACTCTACCAGACCACTAATACATGTGTGCCCGTGACCAGCTCAGTGATCGATGGGACTTTCCATTCCTCCCTAGGCCAGACAAAGACACTCCCTTTGAGGCATCATTTTATATACCAATACAAACAAGTTATGTATTGTCCCTCTGATATGGGCTGTTACCACCCATTACCTTGTACATGTTGGTTTGATCAAAACATCTTTATCCATCATGCTGTCATCCTGACCTTATCTTTAGGAGGGGTCAGTGTGTTCTCGTTATCTTTGGGGGCAGGGAGATGTTCTGGTACCATCCTTCTGGAATGTGTTTGCATGAGTGTCCTGTGCCTAGCTTTTCTTAGGAATGTGTGCGTTTTTGCAATACCAGCTCTGTTGTCGGGTTCTGTGAGCTCCCAGCCTGTCTCTTGCTAACTTTTGCATTATATTAGCGAGGCTTGACCACTGCTTTAGTTCAGGCCCCAGGCCTAAAGCCAGGCCTCTGATGCAAGGGTGTATGTCTCTGGCTCTCTTTCTAATACATGTCTGGTTGCTTTACAGATATAAATGAGTTTTTACCAGTTAGCACAGCAGAGCCAATTCAGCTATGGAAGAGTGAGTTGGAATCTTTTTTGCCTCATGTGTCAACTACCCACTTATCAGCTATATTCTATTTGCAGAATCTTTATTATGGGTGATTATGCATGAGCCAGAAAGGACATGGCTTGACTTCCAGATCTCAAGTTGAGTTTAAAGGGCTAGCTGGTCAGAAAAATCACCTTGAAAACTAAGTAAATTTGAACTGGAAGCTACTGAAAGAGAATAATTATGGAATTCCTCCACCCCACCCCCCCGTTTGTTTGTTTTTTTCCAAATTCACTGTTCTGACTACAACAGCAACTTAACTTTATTTGAATGAAGATTTTCTGTTTTGAATTTACTTTTCTTTGCATTTTTTTTAAACAATAGAAAAGAAAAATAAACCCAGAAAAGAAAAGCAAGAATCATTGTCAATCTGTCTGATGTTTGTTGTGACACAATACATGGCTGTGGAGAATGGAAGCCAAGCAGGGGGGGCTCTAGACATTTCGCCGCCCCAAGCACGGTGGCATGCCGCGGGGGGTACTCTGCCGGTCGCCGGTCCCACAGAGCGCCCCCTGCGGCATGCTGCCCCAAGCACGCGCTTGGCGTGCTGGGGCCTGGAGCCGCCCCTGAAGCCAAGGGAGCTTATTTATAAGGTTTTCAAGCTTTGATAGAGACCAACGAGCTTAAATGACCCATTGCTAAAGTCAGGGGAGATTGTAAACTGCACAAGATGAATATGTAACCCCCAAAGAGATTACATAGATTCCTGGAGCTCTGTCTGCTGGCAGCTCAGGGAGGAGGAGCCAAGGCAAACTCAGAGTCTGCCCAGCAACCAATAGGGAGTGGAGATGCCCCTCCCAGGGAGTTGAGGAGAGGGAGAAGCCATTTTGAGGGGAGGCTGGAGCCAGCCAGGGTAAAGGCCAAACTGGCTGTGTGGGGAGCTGGTGAGTCCCAGGCCTGCAAGCAGGGTTCCCCCTGAGAACTGGCCTCTAGGGACCTGACACCAGATTCCCCAGCTGGGTTTTCCTTCCTCACGGATGATTCCCAATTGTTATGTTTGCTGAGAAATTTCCCCAGCCAGGCTGGGTTCGCCTCCAGCTCCCCTGGTGAGACCTAGGGTGACCAGACGTCCCGATTTTATCGGGACTGTCCCGATATTTGCTTGTTTGTCCCGCGTCCCGACCAATGTTAGGTCGGGACACTGGACAAACAAGCAGGCTCCGGAGCCTGGAAGGGCTCGCGCCCTTCCCCGCCCCGACTCTGCCTCCTCCTTCCCCAATTGGCTCCCTCCCCAAATCCCCGCCCCCATCCCCGCCCCATTGGCTCCCTCCCCAAATCCCCGCCTCTTGCCAAGCACGCCATGCCCAGGAGACGCAGGGGAACGCGGGGCCGGGGTGAGTGTGAGTCCGGCCTGGCCCCGAGCAGGCAGGACTCGGGCACGGTGCCTGGATGGAGAGTAGGGGGTGGCCTGCGGGGCCAGTCGGTGGCTGTTCTCCCCACTTGGGCAGCGGGACACGGGAGCAACCGCTGCTGCAGCTCCCACTGCCGCGGGGGGAGGAAGCGGCCAAGCACGTGGCGCCCGGGCCTGAACCCGGGCCTGCTGCGGGGACCCAGCAGCGCGCACACTGCGCCCCGCCACTGGCCAGTCGCGTCTGGGCTGGCTGCCCAGCTGGTGCAATCCCGCGGCGGAGGCATCGGCAGCCCAGCCCCGTTCGTTCCCCTGTGGGACCCGAGCGGGATGGGGGGGCTGGGGCCTGCTGCCCCCACTCCAGGGCCGCCCGTGGGATTGCACCAGCTGGGCAGCCAGCCCAGACGCAACTGGCCAGGGGCTGGGCGTGCGGTGTGCGTGCTGGGTCCCCGCAGCAGGCCCGGGCTCGGGGGGTTCATGGGCACCAGAGCCGCAGCCGCCAAGTTTGGCCAGCGGCCGCTTCCTCCCCCCGCGGATGTGGGAGCTGCAGCAGCGGCTGCTCTCAAGTCCCGCTGCCCAGGTGGGGAGAACAGCCACCGCCGCCTGGCCCCGCAGGCCACTCCCTACTCTCCCTACAGGTACCATGCCCAAGTCCTGCCTGCTTGGGGCCAGCCCGGACTCACACTCACCCCGGCCCGGAGCTCCCCTGAGTCTCCCGGGCCTCCCTCCAGCGCTTGCGGAGGGAGAAGGAATCGGGGGTGGGGAATCTTTTTTTTTTTTGCTCTGCTGCCATTTTTTCCCCCATTGCCCCCCCCTCCCCCACGTCCCGATATTTGACCTGGGTGATCTGGTCACCCTAGGTGAGACCAGTCCCCACATGGTCAGCGCTGCTAGTCCAGGGCTGATTCCTGCCTGAGGAGGATCCCTGCCAACGGACAGCAGCCCCTGGAATCGTCCAGCGTCATCCTCAACCCTGAAGATCATTTGTGGAGTTCATGAGTGCCTTGTCTTTAGTTAGTTAGTCAGGGAATTTGTTTTGGGGACCCTCTACTCCCTGAACTGTGTCCTCAAGCCAGGGAGTGAGGGTTTGAGGATTTTATAATCTACCGCTTATTACACCTGTGGAGGAATTCACCACCTCCTCCCACTTGTGGGTCTTTTGGGCTGTACTGAACCCAGTCAGCCACACTGCTACACCTCTGCAGAGAATTGTATAGGTCATCAAGGGCCCCAGCAAGGTACGCGTACCAACAGGACACTCGTTTTACATTTGTTACATCCAGACACGGGTATTTTAAGTGTGGGCACCGGTGACCCTAAACATAGTGTTTCCCCTATTATGTTGTATTTGTTGCCTGTTTAATATAGTTGTTGTGTTGAATATATTTTTATGTGTTGTGTTATCTCTTGGAAGTCTCCAACTATCTGGCAAATAAGTGGGGATTCCTCTGTAGTTAGGATTTTCCGCCCAAGCTGCCCTGGTGATCCTGCCAGGAAGGAGCGAGGGGGGTGGAGGCACCGCCAACTAATTTCATAACCAAAAAAAAAGAAAAAAGATTCACCCTGCTGAGTGGGTGGCGGGATCCAAAAGAACCCAGACCTGTCCATCAGAACATGTAAGCGGATTGCCATTAAAGGAGGTAATCAGGTGGAGAGGGGCGCTACAAATAGAAGTGGAGCAAGATATTTACAAGATCGTATAACAGACCTTATAAACTGTGAAAGTTGATTATGTCCAGATCTTAAATTGATTTTTTTCCATTTTTACCCTGTTTTCTTTTTCCTTTAAAAAAAAATTAAAATGCAAGAACCCCAGCGCTAGTGTAACATGGAGGCTGCAAGATCAGCTTGTCAAAAGTCAGGATGTTCCAAAAGTTAAGAATGATCCAACAATATTAACTTAGCCATGTTGTACAGCTGTACTATTTACTATTCGCTAGTTAAATGTAAAACCTGAGGCATTACTCAGCTTTACAGTGTATTATCACCTCCTGGAACAATACATTATTTGTATTACATAGAATGGAAGGATGACCCTGTGGTGAATGCACTAGAGTGGGACTCGGGATATTTTGGTTGAATTCCCAGCTCTTCCACAGACTTCGTCTGTGACCTCAGGCTAGACAGACCCAGATACACAGAGATATTTAGGTTCCAAATCAAGAGCCTAAATACCTTTTGTGGATCTGGGATTTAATTTCTCTGTGCCTCAGTTCCCCATCTCTATAAGGGGATAATAGTACTGCCCTCTTTCCTGCCCTGGGTCTTTTCCAGTTAGATTGCATACCTGGAGCCAGTGACTGTCTCTTAATATGTATATTCACAGTGCCTGGCCCTGATTTGGTTGGAACCTCTAGGCCCTGCCAGAGCAGTGTAATGGGATCTTAGCGTAACTGGGAATCAGACTCCTTGAGCTTTGAGTGTTTGATTTTTTTGCAACTTTTGTGTAGTATTAATGCTTTTAAGGGGGTGGAGGGGGGTGCATGATGCTCGTAAACGGTCACTTCCTCACCAGCAAGCTCCCTCTAGGATTCCTCCAGCAGGCTGAAGCCCTTCTGTTTTGTTGAATTTCCATTTTGCAAGTGGGAGTGGAAGCTGATTAGCTCCATCAGCCACTCAGCACACCCCCAGGGCCTCATTCTCCTCTCATTTATACCACCTCATGCCTTTGTAATTCCAGTGAGGTCAGTGCAGTGACTAGTGATTTACCTCAGCGTGAGTGAGAGGAGAACCATGCCCCCATTATCTGCTGTGACTTGCATGCTTCTGTCTGTGAGCCTCCCTGCCTCTCGGGACACCTCCCTCCACTCTGCCTTCTAAGCTGACAGTAGCTGGACATAGCTGTCTCCGGACAGCCAGGATTCAGACACCACAGTGAAGGCGATCTATAAAAAATGAGTTAGATCAAACCACTGACACTCCTCTGCTGGGAGGGTTTCACAGTACTGGGAATGAATGCAGTGTTTTCTGGAGGGCTCCCAACCCTGTGATCATTCAAAATGGGGGCACCCAGGACTCAGCACAGAGGCAATTGTAAGGGGGTTACCAGAGAGCAGGGTTTGATCTGTATCCTGTGGTGTATACAACTGCAGCAAGTAAGGATGCAGGCAGAGATCCCCACTTGGGATCAGCCTCCAGGAAGATTAGGGTTTTAACCCTGTGAGTGCTATTTTGCTACAAATGTGAAAAGGGACATTGAAATGTCATACAACTGCCCCAGGGTTATGGAGCAGAAAGTGATAGGGAAGGGAATTATCTTGCGGGGGCTCAGCAACAGGAAGGCAGCCGGGCTTCACAAGAGCATCACTAATGGAGAATACCTGTGAAATGCCCTGAATGGGTCTGATCCAAAGACCACTGAAGTCAATGGGTGTTTTTCCACCCTTCATGTGTAAAGAAAAGATTCAATTG
Organism: Mauremys mutica; assembly: GCF_020497125.1. Lineage (NCBI taxonomy): Eukaryota > Metazoa > Chordata > Testudines > Geoemydidae > Mauremys > Mauremys mutica. The sequence goes on along the minus strand of NC_059072.1, from coordinate 104,957,335 downwards.
CCCCTGAACTAGCAGAGGGATGCTGGGCTCCTCTCCTACACACTCCTTACTGTCCTGTCTGGACTATCATTGCAGCTGGAGGCTTCCTTCCACTCATATCTCACTAACAAGTCACTGTGTCTTATTCCTGCATTCTTTATTACTTCATCACACAGGTGGGGGGACAATGGTATGGTAGCCCAGGAAGGCTGGGGTAAGAACGGAATGAACAGGTGTTGTTGTTGCAGGAGCACCCCCTGTGAATAGCATACAGCTCATAATTTATGCAGGATCGGACACAGAGCAGCTGTGCTCTCTGGTTCTATGATACAGTGGTTCTCTAGTACACTTGCCCATATTCTAGGCAGGACTGATTCTATTTTTAGATACCAAAAAGGAGGGATTGACTCAGGGATTCATTCCCAATTTTGGCTTTTGCGCCCCTGGCTGATCGGCCAGGGGCACTTATGACAGCACCAAATGGTGCAGTGCAAAAGGACAGGTAACCATGACCATCTTATTACCGTCTTCTTACCAATTCATGGTATGGTAGACGCTGCAGTATGCCTGGTAACCATCGCTGCTGTCATGCAAAAGCAAAAGCATGCTGCTGTGCAGCGCTGCTGGCCCGCCTCTGTCAGCGGCATCTAGTACACATACGGTGACATACACAAAATCCAAAACAGGCTCCATGGTTGCCACGCTATGGCGTATGCCAGGGCAATTCATGGAAAACGTGCTCAAAATGATTGTCTGCCATTGCTTTCCCGGAGGAAGGAATGACTGGCGACATTTACCCAGAATCCACCGCGAAAATGATTTGTGCCCTAGCAGGCACAGGGGTCTCAACCCAGAATTCACACAGACAGCCTAGACTCAGTTAATTGTTCGCAAAAAAGAATATTTGCAAGGAATTCACTCCCTGTTTCCCATCTCACAGCTTCCACTGTCTCCAGACCTGACACAGCATCCCCCTCGCAGAGGCTTGCAAAGATTAGGCGGCGAAAGAAAAAGACAAGGGACAAGATGTTCGAGGAACGTATGGGCTGCTGCCTAGCAGAGGCGGACCAGCAGAGCCAGTGGAGGGAGACCGTCTCTCTGTGCCAGCGCTCACACAGCGAACGGGAGGAGAGGTGGCGTGAGGAAGACAAGCAGGCGACTGAAACAATGCTTGGACTAGTGAGGGAGCAAACGGACACGCTCAGGCGCCTTGTGGATGTTCTGCAGGACCGCAGGAGGACAGAGACACCCTGCAGTGTATCTGCAACCGCACTCCCCCGCCACAAAGTCCCATACCCCCCTCACCGAAAATAATCAGGAGGAGGGGCGGCCGGGGACGTGAATACTGTCACTGCACCACAGCACAGTGCTCAAGTACCCAAAAGCTCTCATACCCTACATTTGCCGAAGTCCTTCACTTCCAGACTCACAGTAGTCCCAATTCCAGTCCCATCCCCTAACTGTCTACTTAATTAATAAAAATGCTTTGCTGTTAATTACTGTTTCCGTTATGTTTTTTCAAAGAAGACTGTGTTTGAATGGGGGGCGTGGGGAAGGGGGTGGTTAATTGCATAGGACAGTCACCTTTCCCAGGGTACAGACACGGGGGCAGGATCAGCAGCGGGTCACACACACGGTGCAGTCAGTAGGCACCCTGGTCGGTATGGGAGGTGGTTTCCAGGATCTGTGTGGGCGGGGGAGATGTGACTTTGCAGCGGGGGAGGGCGGTTACAGATCTTATACAGCGGTCCTTGTCCTGGACCGCTGAGTCACGCAGCTGAGGAATCTGTATCCGTCCTCCTCCACCACAAGGTCACATATCCGCCCGCACACAGAATTCCATAAAGAGGGATGGCAGGCTCCGTTGAAAGAAGCATTCCGGCACTGCGGACCGCTCTAGGAGCAGGAGCCTGTCATTCCTTGAGTTTAGAGGCGGTCTTTACATCACCGCACACCCTACCCAGCACAGTCTGCGTCCCAGTTTCAACCCTTTCACGAAAAGTCATGAATAAAGAAACCTTTGTTAAGTAATAATGGGACATGTATTTTATTTTTACACGTGTGCTGGAAGTGGGGGTAACGGGGTGAACGGGGTATGTAACCGAAGAGGAGAGTCAACAGTAACTGGGTAAAGAAACAGGGGCAGGTTCAGCTTCTCTGTAAAGAAACTGAACAGTCACAGGTCACGCTGCTCGCTGCTCGCTGGTATTTGAAGAGTTCCTTGTCGCTGTCCCAGGCGCCTGTATAGGGCTTCATGAGCAAGTGCATTAGCGGGCAGGCTGGGTCCCCGAGGATGACTATAGGCATCTGCACATCCACAACAGTTATTTCGTGGTCCGGGAAGAAACTACCTTCCTGCAGGCGTCTGAGCAGCCCACAGTTCCTGAAAACACACGCATCATGAACCTTGCCCGGCCACCCGACGTTGATGTTTGTAAAACGTCCCCTATGGTCCCCCAGTGCTTGCAGCACCATTGAAAAGTAGCCCAATTTCTCATCAGCTGACTGTGGAAGAGGTGGACGATAAAGTGCGAGGAGGAGAAAACGGCGATGATCGCAGCGGGCTCCATGCTTGCAGTGCTGTGGCGTCCGCGCTGTCACTGACCAGAAAAGTGCACGAACAGATTGCCCGCAGGCGCTTTCAAGGAGGGAGGGAGGGAGGTTGTGATTGACGGTTCAATGACGACACTTACCCAAAACCACCCTCGACACATTTCTCCCCCCAGCAGGCATTGGGGGCTCTACCCAGCATTCCAATGGGCAGCGGGGACTGCGGGAACTGTGGGATAGCTTCCCACAGTGCACCGCTTCCAAAGTCAACGCTGGCCCCGTGAATGTGGACTCAGAAATTCGAATTAGTGTATTTAGTATGGATACACAAATTCAACTTCATAAGGTTGAATCCACAAATTCGAACTAAGTTGATTCGAAATAGTCTTGTAGTGTAGACAAGGCCTGAGACAACACACTTCACTTGTGGTGATTACTTTAGTCACTACTAACGTGGGCAAGATTCAACCTACAATCAATAAGTGAAATGCTCTGTATTCTATGACTAGTCCCATAAAGCATCCATTCTCTAGCCAATATGCTGTAAGAATGTACCTGAGTGGCTGACATAGAAAACTAAATATGCCAGCAAGAAAATGTCTTTCACTTTACCCTTTGTTGTCAGAAATGTGAATTTCTGCTGGACTGCTAGCATATGGGGTGACTATAGGGAGAAATTCACCCCCGTACAGAGGGCCGGCTCAAAGGCCTATGAACCTCTTAAGTCTCAGAATTCTATTTTGAATGCTTGAGTGGCGCGAAAGCCCTCAGCACAGAGGTGAATTTCACCCTCGAGGAATGAGTGTCTTTTCTTCCAAGCAGACAGCTAGCAAAAATGGCTACAGTCGCTCCAGTTTCTTTTCCACTTTTGCATTGCCTTGATTCGGTTTAATTGTTTTTATGCCTCACTCTCTTCTTTCAAGCTGGGGCCTGAAAATTAAACTACATGCCCCACAATAACAATGCTGCATGAAGCTAATAAGCTTTTAAACTGACCATCCATATGAAAGCAGCATTTTTGCTGAATGCTGCAAATGCTAAGGGAAGGAATTCAGCACATCTGTTGTTTCACATGAAAGGCTGGGTTGGGGAGCCAGGGTTTTGTGTGTGTGGTGGGGAGTGGGGCGGGGGGAGTTCCCAGTTGATAATATTGTTGCAAAGCACAACCTCATTCTCTTCATGGGACACAAGCCCCTACATTAGTGCTGCAGAATACATGCAGCTGGGAATGGCATAGGGCCCAATTTCCACTCCCACAGTCCAGGCCTGCTTGCTGGTCCTGAAAATCTGGTCAGAAGCAGATGTGCCAACTTTGTGATTTGCTCCGGGGGTGCTAGACCCCTGATCTGCCCCAGGCCCTGCCCCCACTCCACCCCTTCCTCCAAACCCCCACCTCACCCCACGCCCCCTCTTCCCACCCCTGCTTCACCCCCGATTCTTCTTGACCCCCGCTCCTCCTCCTTCCCCCCAGCACCTTCTACACATCACTGAACAGCTGATCACTGGCGGGAGGCACTGTGGGGGAGGAGGAAGAGCTGATTGGTGGGGCTGCGGGTGGGTGCTGAGCACCCACAATTTTTTTCCGTGGGTGCTCTGGCACTGGAGCACCCACGGAGTCAGCACCTATGGTCAGAAGTGTCACAGTGGGAGCTGCTGGAAGCTGAGCACTTTTGAAAATCTGTCCCTGATTGGGGGTGCCGAGTCTTTGAAAATCTGACCCTCCGACTATTGTGTGAAGCCTGGAGGCTAGCTAAAGGAGTAAAGGAGGTGCTTTAATTAAAATAGTGCATTGCTATCTTTTTTAATATTAGGGTATACCATGGGGTGTAATATTCAAGTAGGATTAAATTAAATAACTATATGATATAGTGTGTTTAAAAAAACCCTACAAGATACAAAGGAGCTCAGTGTTGGGTAAAATAACACTTGCAAAGTATGGGCTAGGGAGTTTGCCTGGAATGGGAGGCTGTGAGCTGAACCAGGGGATGTAGAAGAGGGCAGCACTTCATGACCTGCAGAAGGAAACAGAGATTTCCATTCCAAATGTGCTGAATAGCCCTTTCTCCAGCTATTCAAGGCACTCTGCATATAATGCATAATTGTCTGATGGAGGATGGGGAGGGGTTGGTTAGGTGTAATATTGCAATTCAGCATCATATCCCTGCTGTAACAACATCCTGCTCTTCGTTTACATTGTGCTGTGACATAACTTAATGGGAGATACTGATTTATTTATTCCCATACAGCACGGTAACAATGAAGGAAGTTCACTATCCCTAACAGGCATGTCTTTCTTCTTGCTCATCTTCTCTTTCCACATTCTTTATTCAGTCATTCCTTCTCTTTCAGTCTCTCCCACTCTTCCTTCCTCCCTGTCTAATATTGTTTTTAAAATAATGCTTGTTACCTTTTTTAGACATATATTAAATCTAGTGTTCCCACCACCCACTTCCCTGGCTTTCCCCTGTGTTCTGGTGTCTATCTTTCCTTGCTACCTCCCTCTTGTGTTCTCCCACCCTTTCCTTCCCTGTGTCTGTCACCCAGAGAGAAAAAAAATGGTGTGGGATATCTGACACGCTGCAGGACAATTCTGACTCACTGAGCCACACTCTGCTCTTAGTTACCCAAGTGTAAATCCAGCATGACTCTGCTGAAGTTAATGGAGTTGCTTTGGATTTACATCAGTGTGACGGCAGAATGTGGTCCACTGTTCATAGAGGATCTGGATTACTGTGCTGCTATGCCACTAGATCAACCCAGCTATCAAAACCATGATCAGAAGCTGGGCTTCTACAATTAACTCATTTGTGCTCCCTCCTCCACCTCCGCAAACACACACACACACTCCCCTCTACCATTGGATTCTGACCCACACTCAGGAAAGCCAGAAAAACCCTGGGAATGTTGGTGTCAGTCCTTCCTTTTGTTGTAGTGTTAAAGCTGCTCCTTAATGTTCATACATGCATATTGTATAGATGAACAGCCAAAAGGGACCACTGTGCCCATCTAGGCTGACCCCTGTGTAACTCAAGCCAGAGGACTTTCATGACTTGATTCCTGCATCGACTAAAACAGATCTTTTAGACAAACATCCACTCTTGATTTAAAAATTGCCCATGATGGAAAATCCACCCCAGCCCTTGATATGTTGCTCCAATGGTTATTTCTAGTCTGAGGGCTTGTCCGCGTAGTGGGGCATTGCAGGGTGTGCTTTTCTAAAGCACACTAACTTGTTGCGCATTAATTGGTCTACGTAGACCATGCTGGTGCACACTAACGTTTCCCGAGTGTGCACTAACATAGTGCTTTTTCACAGCATTACGTTAAAGCACAGCAGAAGGGTCTAGACCAGTGGTGGGCAACCTGCGGCCCATCAGGGTAATCCGCTGTCGGGCCGCGAGACAGTTTGTTTACATTGATTGTCTGCAGGCACAGCTGCCCGCAGCTCCCAGTGGCCACGGTTCACCATTCCTGGCCAATGGGAGCTGCAGGAAGCGGTGCAGGCTGCAGGGATGTGCTGGCCACCGCTTCCCGCAGCTCCCATTGGCCGGGAACGGCGAACCACAGCCTCTGGGAGCTGCGGGCAGCCGTGCCTGTGGATGGTCAGTGGAAACAAACTGCCTCGTGGCCTGCCAGCAGATTATCCTGACAGGCTGTGTGCAGCCTGTGGGCCGCAAGTTGTCCACCACTGGTCTAGACAGACCAATTAATACACAGCACGTTACTGCACTTTAGAAATCAGACCCCTATAGAGCGCATTAACCCACCATGTGGAGAAAACGTCAGACTAGAAATAAAGGTGCAACTTTTGAACATTGAGGATAATTACCATTGGACCAACACACCAAGAGTTGTGGGGGATTCTCCATCACTGGCAATTTTTAAATCAATATAATCTCTCTATTCCAACTCAATATTCCCCATTTATACATACAAGAAATGCATTAGCCTTTGTGGTCACAATGTTGCACTGGGAGCTCATATTCAGCTGACTATCTACCATGACCTTTTCAGAGTCACTGCTTCCCAGGATAGTATGACACATCCTGTAAATATGGCCTATATTCTTTGTTCGTAGATGTATACATTGACATTTGGCAATATTAAAATGCATACTGTTTGCTTGCACCAGTTTATCAAGTGATCTAGGATCACTCAGAATCAGTGACCTGTCCTCTTCATTGTTTACCACTCCCCAATCTTTGTGTCATCTGCAAACTTTACTGGTAATGTCTTTGTTTTCTTTCAGGTCACTGATAAAAATGCTAAATAGCTCACGGCCAAGAACTGATTTCTATGGGACCCCAGTAGAAACGCATCTGCTCAATGATGATTCCTCATTTAAAGTTATATTTTGAGACCTATCAGTGAGCCAATTTTTATTCCATTTAATGTCTGCCATGTTAATTTCGTATCGTTTTGATTTCTTAATCAAAATATCATGCAGTACCGTGTCAAATACCTTACAGAAATCTAAGTATATTACATCAATGTTAACTTTATAAACCAGACTTGTAATCTCATCAAGAAAAGATATCCTATTAGCTTGATAGGATGTATTTTCCATAACCCCATGTTGATTGGCATTATTTATATTACCTTCCTTTAATACTTAATCAAATACCGTATCAACTGTTGCATTATTTTTGCCTAGGTTGATGTCAAACTGACAGGTGCAAAACTGACCCGAGTCATCCCATTTACACTTTTTAATTATTGGAACAACGTTAACTTTCTTCCAGTTCTCTGGAACTTCCCCAGTGTTCCAAGACTTATTGAAAATCAACATTAATGGTCTAAGAGCTCCTTGACCAATTCTTTTAAAACTCTCGGATGCAAGTTTTCCAGACCTTCTGATTTTAGAATGGCTAGCTTTAGTAGCTGCTTATTAACACCCTCCTAAATCTTTGGAAATGGAAAGTATTTCATCATCATACAGAACAGAAATATTTGTTGAACACTTCTGCCTTTTCTGCATTATTATTGACTACTCTACCATTTCCATCTAATAATGGAATACCATAGTTAGGATTTCATTTGTTCCTAATATACTTAAGACTCCTCATTGTCTTTAACTTTGCGGCCTGTAGATGTCCCTTTGTGTCCTTTTGCTTTTCTTTTCAATTTTCTACAATGCTTAGCTTCTGATTTATATTAATTACTATCAACTTTCCCTTTCTTTTATTTGTTATATATGCTTTTAAAAAATTATAGCTGCTTTCACTTTTCCTATAAACCATCTTTATTTTTTTTTAACCAGTGCAGACTTCTTTCTCAGTTGTGGAATTGTGGCTTGAGCATCTAGTAAAGTGTTTCTTAAATAGTTCCCAGTTCTCACTCAAATTTTTGGTTAAAATTCTCTCTCTCAACTGATTTGGCTCATAATTGTTTTCAGCTTTGTGAAATGTTACCCGATCAGCTCTTTCTTCACATATTTTAGTGATATACAGTTACAGGCATATGGTACAGTGATGTAGCTATCCAAAATAGATAAAAATCAATCTATATATACTGTATTGATATCATCCAACAAGTATAAGAATGCAGAGAATTAAATTTTGTAGGCTTAGAATTTGCTATTATTCTGCCATATGTTTTGTCATCATCAGCATGCTACTATCACCTGTAGATGTATAGAATCAGCAAAACATTTTTTAAATTAAATCTCAGATCAGTCACTACACACAAGTATCTACTTATCAAATTCAAATGTAGACTGTGCTAAGAGTCTGAAATTAGCTATTTACATTGATGAAGCATAATGGTTCAAGTCCCCCCTAGCTCAGCAGTGCTCTGCCACCTGTGGGTAAATAAATCCTTTCTATGCACACAGGTTTAGTCGTCAGAGAAAACTGCGGGCTCCCTCCCATTCAGGACTTTGTTTCATTCTGCTGGTCTGAAGTCAGGTTCTGCAGGCAGTTGATAACGCTTCAATTAAGTGTTCCTCTTCCAGCACTTGCTGATTTATATATCTTGCTCCTGTATCAGCCATCTTGCTGAATAAGTCCACATAATAAAAAGAATACCCCTCCCCCCTGACACACCCTCCCAAGATGTATAACTTTATCTACTTAAAATAGTAAGCACCCGAAACCAGTCGCTACTAAGCAATTTAAAATAAAGTGATATTTGATTTTTTTAAAGTATTATTAAAGTTGTAGAGTGCATATTACAAATGTTAATAACAATGCCCCATTTAGGTGGCTAATAATACGTGGCATATCTTGTTCCAGCCAGTTTGTGTGTGTTTCCATGTGTGTATATACTCAGATACGATAGCATAGTATAAGAATCTTAGTGACACATTTTATATTTAGCCAGGTCTCAGTAGTGGTACACCCGCATATAACTGGTGTGACATGCGTGCAGAATCTGACCATTAAAGAGTTTACAATTGAATGTCTAGACACTAACTACTCATTAACAGTGTAACACTTACTATAGTGAACAATTCTATTGTGGAAACATTACATTCAGCATTGTTCACAGGATCAGGCTTCAGATTAAGATAACTTGATTCATAATTATTACAAATACTTTAGGGAAGGGGACAGAGGAGGATGAAGGTAACGTCAGTAAGACTATGCAGATGATTTAGTTGGTACTCCATGCATCTTGGAAGTTCTGAGCTCTCTGGTAGTGAGTGATATTTGTCTGTCTAAAGGGAACATGAGCATTTTTAGCTTTCACAGGAAAAGTACCATATATACTCATCCATTAGCCCGTTCATTTATAAGCCGACCCCCCAAGATGGATAGGTAAAAATAGCAAAAACTGTATGACCCTTTCATAAGCTGACCTTATATTTCAGGGGTTGGCAAACTCTGGCTCCTGGCCCATTAGGGTAAGTGGTGCCACTTCCCACAGCTCCCATTGGCTGGGAATGGTGAACTGCGGCCACAGAGGGCTGAGAGGCTCCATGCCTGCAGACACTCCCGGGTAAACAAAATGACAATGTATTAGATATTCAATTAAATGATTCCATAGACTTTAAAATCAACAAATTTTGGCGTAGACCCATTTATAAGCTGACCCCCGCTCTTTGATGCATCACTTTTTTACCAAAAATATTCAGCTTATGAACGAGTATATAGGGTAAGTTTTGTGGAGAGAATTGAAAGAGGGGAAGGTGGAGGCATGATGGACCATTTTAGTTAAGTGACTCTCAGTATTCCCATTTGTAAAAGGTTTATATTACTTGATGTAAATTGTCAGGTTATTTTATTTTACAAACATGAAATCTCTTTGATTTCATTTATCTATCTATCTCTCTCTATATATATAGTTATAATAGCCTTGAAAAATTATCCTGAAAACTTACCAATCTGGGCACAAAATCTACTCACTTACCTATTAGACTATGAAAATAATGAAGAAGAAAAAATCACCCCTCAGAAAAAGTACTTACCCCCAACAAAATAGCAAGTAAAATTTGGCAAGACTGTTGTTGAGATGCTTTTATCATAGCAATACATGTATTTTTAATTGTACATGTTGGAGATCACCTGCACTGTATGTAACTTATTACCTCTAGGCCTACCTCCAGACCTGCCACAGGGCAAATCCTTCCCTGGCCCTCACAGGGTTAGACCTGTGCTGGAAAGACTAATTCAGAAGGCCTTCCTCCATTTTTACTCAGCCCCTCCACAGACAACGCATTCAGTAAAATCCTAGTCTCACTGAAAGAGAGGTTTGCCATTCTCTTCAGTGGGGCCAGGATTTCATCCATTGACTTCAGCAGAAGTCTTGCCTGATCAGAACTAAATAAAAGCTGTGCACAATCTTCAAGATTTTGCCCTGGGACGACTTCAGTGAATATGGCCCTCAGGATGTCCAGCTGCTGCCATCACATCTTATCAAGGAAATAAATAGTAAGTACTATTTTAAAATGCAAATCATAATGGGGCAGAGTTAGGGCCCTACCAAATTCATGGCCATGAAAAACGCATCACAGATCCCCACAATTACAACACTGTGATATTTCAGATATAAAAAGCTGAAATCATGAAATTTACGATTTTTTTAATCCTAAAACTGTGAAATTGACCAAAATGAACCATGAATTTTGTAGGGCCCTAGGCATTGTGTGTGTGCGTGTAAAATAACATAGAAAACATGTGTTTTAGTAATATCAGGGACCTTAGTAAACTCAAAAGAGCCAGAAACTAAGAGTTAAGAGTAGAAATCTGGGATCAGAGTCCATCCTGAACTAATGCAATGAAGGGCAGAGTATCAGCACGGATTTACTCTGATTTTTGTTGCTTTTCTGGGTTTAAGACAGACCCCCTAATGTTCTTTTAATATGGATTTGCTACGGGCTCACCAACAGAATAACTGACAGGCAGCCATGAATTACAGGGATATAAATAAATCAGAAGGGCTGCAATGACCGGCGCTGATACAGTAAGCGATTACTTCTCAGCATTGCATTTTTAAGAAGTAATCTGATTACTGATTATTTCAGGTAACAAAGACACTGTGATTACTTTCACTTAATTTTCTTGGCAATCCTATCATTCCCATCTTGCCCAGGAATAATCATGCCATCCATGGTGCTGTACCCACTTCGCCCCTAGTGGGCACACACAGTGCAAAAGTAATCATGTCCTATAAAAAACAATCAGCAATATGTATCCAGTTATTTTTCAGGCAACAATAACTGGTTAGTCCATGGAACTATAGGGAATTCAGAGCCACCATCTAAACAGTCTTGTAGTAGTGATGGCTGAGGTATGCAACCCCAGTGAGACCTGGTGGACAAACACAGTGCCTCCAAGAGCACTGGAAGTCAAGGTGGACTTTGAAAAGATACCACATGTACTGCTTCCCCCAGGCCAAGCCAGCTCTGCTAGCTAGCATTGAGAGTTGGGATAGCCTCAATCCTACCCTCCTCTTGTCCCTTCCTGCCCTCTTTGTGCAGGACAGTCCATGGCATGCAGGGCCGGCTCTAGGCATGTGCTTGGGGTGGCCCTTTTCAAGGGGAGGCATTCCGGCTTTTTTTTTTTTTTGTCAATTGGACATGATTGGGCCCTTAAAAATTAAAGATTTTTACCAATGAGAAAGGCATAACAATTGGGGAAGTCTTGTTTTATTGTAGAGTATTCTCCATATTATAGTATTCTCTAGGTTCTCCTGTTTTCTCCTGTTTTCACTGTGATCTGAACTACTCTCATCCCCCCCAGAGAAATCTTTAGATTATCCAAAAGCTCAATTACTCAAACTTAGTCAACGTCTCCCATGATGTTTGGACTATATCGCTTGTGTTGTATATCGATTTCTCTTCTCCTCCTCCCTGCCCCCTGCAGACCTCATCTCCCATTTCATGTACATATTCTTCCCGGATTTCAGGGGGAGGTATCTCAAGGTCACAGCAAGATGCTTCAGTAGGAGCCTGTAGCTCAGTTATGAAAAATGCATGCAGTTCACAATATTGTTCAAAAACAACCAACTGGAAATCATTCCTATTGCCTGAAGGTGTTCAGATTTATTTAAAATACATATGTATGTATGTGCACTTCTAAAATTTCTATTATATTTTAATAGTTCAAACAATGAGACTGAATGAGGCTGTGATCTGTCAAGCAATCCTTTGTCACTACCAGGGCAGGGCTGTAATCCCTCCGTGGTGATTATGCAGGAGAATATTACATTGATCCTGTAAAATATCTCTGATTGGATCAACGTTATTTTCTCTCACATAGACAAGGTCTTACAAGAGAATGAATATAATTCCACTGCTAACACTGTCTTACTGAAATCCCCCAATAAATCCTCAAAGCAGGGCTGTTAGTAATACCTTTATTAGACTAACTAAACAAGATATTTATATGCAGGGCTTTCCTGATCGCTCTGGTTCCTGCTTCAGATCAAGGAAAACTTGAGCAGAGGTGCTCTTGCGCAGAGGAAGAGACCAGCTGCTCTGCAAGAAGACTTGCCTCCACAGAGGTTCTGTTTGAACACAGTTTACAGGGGAAATCATCCCCACAAAATTCACAGGGTCAATCAGAGATTTGTCAAGACAAGGGCAATTTATCCCACGTGTGCTATGGTGACGCTGCTTCTCTGGGTGCTTCCAGTGTCCAAATAGACCAAGGGTGTCAAACTCATTCAGAGGAGACAGGTGAATTCTGTTTCAGTATGGTCTGTGGGCCAGCGTGGGGATTATATGCTCTCCACGATGCACAGCGGAACACCTGTGTCAGTAGGGCTTGCAAAGAGATCAAGTAGGTAGTAACTGAATGCTTAGTTACTCTATCGTTTATTATTTGTTTGGTGCCTTCTTGCCACATTCATATCTCAGGAGAAAATCTGCTCCCCTTTGGGCCTCTGCTGTCTCTGTCCCTTGCTTCTCTTCCTTTCCTACTCTTTCTTTTGTTTCTCCTTCTCTTCTCTGTTTTTCTCAGTGTCTTCTGTTCTTTTTCTCCATTTCTTTTCCTGCAGCCACTCTCAGTTCCCAGAATGAGCTTCACTGCCATTCTGACCTCAATTTCCTCCACTGAAATAGCCAGTGAAAGTGAAGGGTCCTATACAGGCTTTAAAGTTGATGCTCCAATCAGATTAATGGTGCTAGCCCCTTTGCATCATTTTTTGTTTCAGGCTGTCTGCACACTCTTGCAGTGGTTACACTTGGTTCACATGTGGAAGGTTTTCTCTACAGATATGCGGGCTAGAAACTTATTGGGAGGGGTTGTTGGCTTGTTTTTTTAATGAAGGCTTAGATACTGAATATGTCATAAGGGCCACAAAAATACATCATATGAGCCAAATCTGGCTTACAGGTCATATCTGACAAACTTTGAAATAGACACCTGTGCACCATATGTGCTTAGAATGTTATGTTTCTGAAGAACAGAGCAGGGGTTGGCTAAAAGATGCCTTTGGGGCTTCACTCATCATACCCTTTTGCCAAATCATACCATCCCAAATTGGCCCAAATGAAGGCCATGTTAAGCACAGATGATATTCCTTCTCTCAGGCTAATTAACTGATGTACAATAGCTATCACAGAGGTGGAGTCCTGGGTAAACAGACTAGAACATACAGCTACACATAGCAGCTGATGGAAAGGTCACAAAACAAACATCAGCGATCAAGAATATCAAGCACTTGCTGGAGGATGTGTCTTCTTAGACCCTTTGAAATTGGATCGGCAAACTGTGACAAACACAATTTGGCTTTTATATGTCTCATGTGAAAAACGTATTCACATTCCTTACATCTGCGCACTGAAATGTCAAAAGAGTCACCTCTTGGCATGAAGACCCTCAGAAACAGAAGAAAAGCAATCAGCATCAGCCCTTGAGAATGTACATCTTGCTGACTCGCCGATTAGGGAAAACTGTCTGTTTAATCACTATTGAACACCCTTGGTGAGAGACCTACTTCTACATTCAGTTCATTACATGTTGCTTCCACATTCTAGTGCAGATGTCTACCTAGGCAAATCTGTAAGAGATGGAAGAACTATGAGTGGGACTAAGGCCCAAATCCTCAAAGGTATTTGGGCTCCTAACTTCCATTGATTTCAACAGAAGTTAGGAGTCCAAATTCCTTTAAGAAGATGGGCCTAAGTGACTGTGGTAACAATTTCTCCCTTAACAATATACCCAGCTCTTATGGACTGGATATTTTGGTGACCTTTAGGATGATGGAATCTGAGATCTATGCTATTATGTTTTTATGATTTATAGTAATGTAGTACATGGAGGCCCCAACCAAGATCAAGGCCCCAACACATGGTAAGTGATAGTCCCTGCCCCAAAGGGCTTACAATGTAAACAGCCCGGACAAATGGGAAACTGAAGCAGAGCGGTGAAGTTGTAGCATGATCAGTGGAATGGGAGTCAGACCGCCATGTTCCCTGGAGGGACTGTATTGATAAAACACCAGGAAAACAGGGAACGTGAGGAGTCATGGAAGCAATGCAGCCACATGGACAGAGCAGAGCACAAGGGTTTTAATAACACTCCTCTTGTTCTATTTAACCTGCCTTCAGCTTCGCGTTTTACAAATTAAACATGGTGGCAGTGCCTGAGCTGTGAGTTCTCTGCATTGCAGCAGCTGGCAGCAGCATGAGCCATGAAACTCAGTCGGAAGCCCCTCCAAAGCCTTGGATTCAACTGATACAAACTTAATCCAGCGATGGGCTCAGTGGAAGGAGGAGTTTGAGCTGTACACTAGGGTGACTAGATGTCCTAATTTTATAGGGACAGTCCCCATATTTGGGGCTTTGTCTCAGATAGGCGCCTATTACCAGGGTGAGCTCTGGCTTTTTTGCTCCTCCAAGCAAAAAACCAAAACACCTGCAGGGCGGCCGGAGCAGCAGAGCAACAAAAACCGTGCAGGGCGGCTGGAGCGCGAGTGCAGGGGGACTTCTGGCGCTGCAGACATGACCCGGGCAGCGGGAGGGAGTGGGGGGGGGAGAGAAAAGGGGGGCGGCCAGGCCTTCCTTCAGCGGGGCGCTCGCCATGTGGCCCCTCCCGCCATGCCACCTGCCGGGAGGGCTCCACGCTGCTCCGGTCAGCAGGGAGGGAAGGACGCAGGCTGCCCTGCCGGGCTTGCTGCAGACCTGGCACCAGCTGGGGCAGACGGAGCGCGCAGCCCGCTCCCAGCAGGGCACTCCCCTCCTCCATGGTGCCACCGCCCCCGCAGGGCAGCCAGAGCGGCGAACCAACAAGAAAAAAGAAAAAAACCTGCGGGGCAGCCGGAGCGCCGAAGGAAAAAAAAAAAAAAGGATTCGAGGGAATCCTTAGAATCTGCCGCCCCTTAGAATCTGCCGCCCCAAGCACGAGCTTGCTCGGCTGGTGCCTAGAGCCGGCCCTGCCTATTACTCCCCACCCCCGTCCCGATTTTTCACACTTGCTATCTGATCCCCCTACTGTACACAGACCTGGCCAGGCAGGAGGACAACAACAGCAGGAAAGTAAAACTGCTATTTTACCTCCCTGGGGAACAGGGCAGAGAGAACTACAGCACTCTCAAGCTCACCACTGACGCAAGCCTCACAGCAATCCTAGGAGCCCTGGAGACCTATTGTTCCCCAAAGCAGAACGAAACTGTGGGGCCACACAGGTTTTTCATGGGAGACCAGTCTGAAGGAGGAGATAGACCCCCTGTGTTACTGCCTTAGGCACATTGGCTACCACTTGCAATTTTGGGTACTCAACAGACTCCTTGATTGAGGACAGGATCGTCTGCGTCACTTGGGATCACCACCTGGAGGAAGGCAATCTCCCAGATGCTTAGACATAGAGTGCACAGCAGATGCCTCAAGAGAAAGGGTGAAAGCCCCAGGAGACCCAACATCCCCAGAAGAACATGCAGTGAGACAACAGCAAAGGAGAGCGGGTGGCCAGGGTACCGTACCCATAGTGAGATGCACTAGGAAAGCATTGCAAGGAATGTGGCAAGCTGAGCCACTTTAGCAGTGTGTACAGGAGCAGAGGAAGGTCCCAGAAAGATTCAGTGAGACTTCTACAAGAGGGAAATGGCACACAAGCCAGCGGTGATGACATCACAACTCTCTCGTTAAGTCCAAGAGCATGTTGGATTCAGGCTGTTGGGACAGGAAAGCAACAAGAGACAATACCAACCTCTATGCATGCAACCAAGTTAATAGGGAAACATCCTGTGCGATTTCAGCTGAATAGTGGGGCCTCCTGTTCTGTGATTTCTTTGGGTGAATTGGACTTGAACACAGTCATTTCAAAGAGCAGGAACAATCTAACAATGTACCATGAGATCCTGCAGGAAAATGTGACTGCGATGAACTGGGGGTTCTGCCACTCCCACTTCTGTATTTTGAATGATTTTATGAAATTTTATCATGGAATTACTGTGTCCTGGAAAGCCTTTATTATATGTGGATCCCCAACAGGGAGGTGTCATGTCTCTGCCAGGCCAGAGACACTGGGGAGTGCTAGCACTCGATGATCATCTGTTTAGAGTAAAACTTCTTTGGACAATAGGTTTGTTCTGAGTGAGAGAAGACACTTCTTCCACTTATCTGAACAAGGGGGAGTTGGGAGTACTGGAAAATTTCCAAAATGGAGAACAAAAGGAGCAGGTGACCCCAGTAAGAGTCTATAAAGGGACTCACATGGGGCAACTAGCGGAGAGAGACATTTTGTGCCCGATTAAGATGAGGGAGGCTGCTGCAGAGGCAGGGCAGGCAAAGGGGCGGAGGGCCCTGCCTGCCTGCTGGCCGGCTGATCGGACTGAGCACAAATGATGACCCAAGGGAAGGGTGAGCTAATGATGGACAATTGTGGTTAGGATGTTCTGTTGTTTTGTATGATCTGTACTCTCCTGTGCATGATTAAATATAAGGAGCATACAACTGTTACACTGTACAACGTGTATGTGTACTGATGCTTCACAACTGCTGTGTGGCCCTGAGGGAGTTAAACTGGAAACCAGAAGCTTCAGACCTGTTGGGTGGAGTTCTAGGAAAGGGGTGTGTTGGAGTACTTGGGAGTGAAAGGGGTCAGTGCTGCACCCAGAGGGGCTAGGTGACTGGACAGTGGGTTCCAAAATTCAGAGGGGTAAGCCAGATAGAAGGTTTGTGCCCTGAGTGTGAGCTTAGGGACCCTTAGATTGGGGAAGTGGCTGGACTCCATTCAGTCTTCAGGAGCTTAAACACCCCTCGAAATCCAAAGTACAACTGCTTGGATTCCCCTCACAGCAATCATAGAAATGTAGGACTGGAAGGGACCTTGAGAGGTCATCAAATCCAGCCCCCTGTGCTGAAGCAGGACCAAGTAAACTGAGACCATCCCTGACAGATGTTTGTCCAACCTGTTTTAAAAAACCTCCAATGATAGGGATTCCACAACTTCCCTCGAAAGACTATTCCAGAACTTAACGACCTTTATAGTTAGAAAGCTTTTCCTAATATCTAACCTAAATCTCCCTTGCTGCAGATTAAGACCATTACTTCTTGTCCTACCTTTGGTGGATAAGGAGAACAACTGATCACAGTCCTCTTTATAACAGCCCTTAACATATTTGAAGACTGTTATCTGGTTCTCCCTTGGTCTTCTTTTCACTAGACTAAACATACCCAGTTTTTTAACCTTTCCTCATAGGTCAGGTTTTCTAAACCTTTTATCATTTTTGTTTCTCTCATTGGGAGTCTCTCCAATTTGTCCATCTCTTTCCAAAAGTTTGGCACCCAGAATTGGACACAGTACTGCAGCTGAGGCCTCACAAGTCACAAGCAGAGCAGGACAATTACCTCCTGTGTCTTACATATGACTCTCCTGTTAATACACCCCAGAATGATATTAACCTTTTTGCAACTATATTCATTTTGTGATCCACTATAAACCCCAGATCCTTTTCAACAGTATTACCACCTAGCCAGTTATTCCTCATTTTGTAGTTGTGCATTTGATGTTAACTTCCTAAGTGTAGTATGTGCACTTATCTTTATTGAATTTCATCTTGTTGAATTCAGACCAATTATCCAATTTGTAATGGTCATTCTGAATTTTAATCCTATCCTCCAAAGTGCTTGCAATCCCTCCCGTCTTGGTGTCATCTGCCAGTGTTATAAGCATTCTCTCCACTCCATTATCCAAGTAATTAATGAAAATATTGAATAGTACTGGACACAGGACCAACCCATGTGGGATCCCACTAGATACTCCCTCCCAGTATGACAGCGAACCATTGATAACTATTCTGAGTATGGTCTTTCAACTGTTGTGTACCCACTTTATAGTAATTTAATCTAAACCGCATTTCTCTCGTTTGCTTATGAGACTGTCATGTGGGACTGTGTCAAAAGCTTACTAAAATGAAGATATATCACATCTACTGCTCCCCCATCCACTAGGCCAGTAACTCTGTCAAAGAAGGAAATTAGGTTGAGTTGGCATGACTTATTCTTTACAAATCCATGCTGGCTATTCATTATAACCATATTAACTTCTAGGTGCTTACAAACTGATTGTTTAATAATATGTCCCAGTACCTATCTAGGTGTTGAAGTTATGCTGACTGACCTATAATTCCCTGGGTCTTCTTTGTTCCCCATTTTAAAGATAGGTTCTATGTTTGCCCTTCTCCAGTCTTCTGGGACCTCACCCATCCTTTACAAGTTCTCAAAGATAATTGCTAATGGTTCTGAGATTGCTTCAGCTGGTTCCTTAAGTACCCTAGGATGAATTTCATCAGGCCCTGCTGACGTTAATACATCTAACTCATCTAAATATTCCTTAACCTGTACTTTCCCTATTTTGGCTTATGTTCCTTCCCGCTTCTTGTTAATATGAATTGGATTGAGTATCTGGTCACCATTAAGCTTGTTAGTGAAGACTGCGGCAAAATAGGCATTAAACACCTCGCTCTTCTTGATGTCATTTCCTTCATTTTCTCTTGCTTTAATGACTTTAAAGAACCTGTTCTTATTGCCTTTTATGTCCCTGGCTAGGTGTAACTCATTTTGTGCCCTAGCCTTTCTTCTTTTGTCCAAATGAAATTAATAGGCAGCAGGTTTAAAACAAATAAAAGGAAGTTCTTCACACAGCGCACACTCAACCTGTGGATCTCCTTGCCTGAGGAGGTTGTGAAGGCTAGGACCATAACAGGGTTTAAAAGAGAACTAGATAAATTCATGGAGGTTAAGTCCATTAATGGCTATTAGCCAGGATGGGTAAGCAGGGTCGGCTTTAGGCCGATTCCCCCAATTCCCTGGAATCAGGCCGCATGTCTGTGCCTAAGAGGGCCCCACGCCTTAGGCGCCTTTTTAATTTTTTAATTTTTTTTACATACCCACCGGCGGTCTGGGTCTTCGGCAGCACTTCAGTGGTGGGGGGTCCAGAGCGAGTGAAGGAGCCCCCGCTGCTGAAGTGCCGCCGAAGACCTGGACCGCCACCAGGTATTCAAATCGGGCCCTGAAGTTCCTAAAGCCAGCCCTGTGGGTAAGGAATGGTGTCCCTAGCCTCTGTTTGTCAGAGGGTGGAGATGGATGGCAGGAGAGAGATCACTTGATCATTACCTGTTAGGTTCACTCCCTCTGGGACACCTGGTATTGGTCACTGTCGGTAGACAGGATACCGGGCTGGATGGACCTTTGGTTTGACCCAGTATGGCCGTTCTTATGTTCTTATGTATTCTTATGTTATAAGCTTGTGCTTTGCTTTTATATTACTCCTTAGCAATTTCTCTATGTTTCCACTTTTTGTAGGATTCCTTTTTGATTTTTCAGGTCATTAGAGGTTTTGATGGCACCATATTGGCCTCTTACTGTTCATTCCATCTTCCATTCACATACAGATAGTTTGCAGTTGTGCCTTTAATATTGTCTCCTTGAGAAACTGTCGGATCTCCTGAACTCTTTTTCCCCTTAGATTTTCTTCCCATGGGACCTCACCTACTGAGTCTGTTAAAGTCTTCTTTTTTGAAGTCCTCTGTCCTTATTCTGCTGCTATTATTCCTTCCTTTTCTTAGAATCATGAAATCTATCATTTCATGATCATTTTCACCCAAATTTCCTTCCAGCTTCAGATTCTCTACCAATTCTTCCCTGTTGGGGGAAGTTTAAATCAAGTTTAAAATGACTGGTTACTTCCTCCACTTTCTGGAACAAAAATCTGTCCCCAATACATTTTAAGAAATTAATGGAAAAATTGTGGTTTTCCTCAATTACTACCAGGTCCTATGTTTTAGATATTTCTGTTGTTTGTTCTAGAAATGCCTCATCCATCTCTTCTTCCTGATTTGGTGATCTAAAGTAGACCGCTATCCTGACATCACCCCAATTTTTACCCCTTTTAACTTTACCCAGAGACTTTCAACTGGTCTCCTTCACACCTCCTTCTGGACCTCAGAAGAAGTATATAATGGAACCCTTCCTCCCTGTTCATCCTGCCTGTCCATCCTGATCTAGCTATACCCCTCTATATGACTATTCCAGTCTTGACACTTATCCCTCCAAATCTCTGTGATGCCAATTAAGCAATAGTTTAGTTTATGGACTAATACTTTCAGTTCTTCCTTTTTATTCCCCATACTCCTTGCATTTGTGTAAAGACAATCCTAGTGGGTGGCCAGGAAAGGGTGCTTGCTAGAATCTGTCATGGTGACCTCATAGTTACTAACCTCCCAAAAAAGAGACAGTGCCAACTGAAGTCTGTGGTGGTGGATGGTAAACACTACAGACCTTTCTTTGATTATACAGCAACACAAGCCATGGATCTGATCAGGGTGCAGCATCAGAATGTTATAGCTGCAAAAGGGACAATGGAGACCATTTCATTGCTGAAATGTTTTCAAAGCTGTGACTTGAAGGAAAGCTGTAACTTAGGTTCCATTGTGAAGTCTACTTTATGTGCTTACTAGGAAGGAAAATTCCAATGGCACTACAAAATCCAGTACACAAGGAGCTCAAAAGTCTGCACAGGAGGGGTTTCAGAGCATCTGTAGAGGCCAGTACAATTTGGGTACACAGCACGGTCATGGTAAAGAAGCCATCATGCAAATTATGCATCTGCATAGACCCAAAGCCACTGAATCAGGCATTGAAAAGATGCCACTCTCCACTGCCCACAATTGGTGACATGACTCGCCAAAATTTTCCAAAGCCAGAATCTTTACAGTCTGTGATGTGATGAATGTGTTTGAGCACATAAGCCTGACTAATGAGTCCAGCATGCTGTCAACTTTTGCAATACCATTTGGTCACTACAGATCATTCAGCATAAGCCAAGTGCTGGTAATGGTACAGAGAAGACTCATAGAAATGCTGGAAGGACTACCTGTGGTGAAAATAATTGTAAATTATAGCTTCATTGTAGGTGAATGGACCAATGATGCACAAGCTGAATGAGACCATGACAGAAAACTGCAAGCTTTTCTACTGCATCAGGTGACATATATTGGACATCTGCTCACAGCAAAGGGAATGAAAGCAGATCCCAACAAGATCAAGGCAGTCAGAGACATGCCAGTTCCAATGGATGTGAAAGGGGTACAGAGCTTCTGTCCAAGTTCTGTCCACACCTGGCTGCAGTGGCAGATCCCATATGTCAGCTCACAGGGCTGGATGCTGAGTGAGACCATCACAACAGCAAGCATTTGACACACTGAAACAAATGATAATGGATGTCTCTGAAGTACTACCAGCCATGAGAGCCACTGACACTCCAGCATGATGCATTGGAAAAAGGATTGGATGTAGCTCTTTGCAAGAGCAGCTGTTCACTTATGCCAACGAAGCCTTGTCAGAGACTGAACAGGAGTATGCGCAAATAGAAAAAGAGCTTTGGACTGTGGTATCTGGAGTGGAGCCATAGGCACTGACTCCATGGGTGCTCCAGCCCTGGAGCACCCATGGAAAAAAAGTGGTGCTTAGCACCCATCGGCAGCCAGTTCTCCCCCTCTCCCCCAGCACCTCCCATCCACCAGCGGCCCCGCTGACCTCCCCCTCCCTCCCAGCGCTGCCTGCCCACCGCAATCAGCTGTTCCACGGCATGCAGGAGGCACTGAGGGGGGCGGGAAAGGAGCAGGGGGTGCATTCGGGAGAGGGGGAAGGAACTGGGCAAGAAGAAGCATGGCAGAGGTAGGGGCTTTGGAGAAGGGGTGGGGCGGGGGCGGGGGTGGGGCATGGCCTGGGGCGTAGCGGGGGCGGGAAGAGGCAAGGCGGGGTTTGAGGCTTGGGGGAAGAGGACAGGTAGGGGCAGGACCTGGAGCAAAGTAGAGAGTTAAGCATCCCCAGGGCCCAGAGGAAGTCAGTGCCTGTGAGTGGAGCAGACCTATGGCCACCCAGTAATAACGCAATGAGACCACAAACCTCTAAAGACAACTATAACAAAGGCTCTTCTTAGTACGCCAAAGAGATTACAACACATGTGGATGCACCTCCATTACTACCAGGTAGAGGTCAAATATTGTCCCAGATGATTAGTAGCGTCAGCCAATACTGTGAGCAGGGAAGGAGATTAGGACATAGTGTGGCATGTTAATGGATTCAATCTCCCAGTTTCAACAGCAAAACTGATAGAAATCAGAGAGGCCACGGAAAAGGACATCCAACTACAGCCAGTAAAGAGAGAGATACAAGTAGCGTGGCTAGACCACAAAAGTCAAATAGTAGAAAAACCATATTTTCAAATTAAAGATGAGTTTAGTGTGCAGGATGGAATCATATTTTGAGGACAGAGCTGTTGTTCATGCCTCATTACATAAGGTGTCATGCAAAAAATACATGCTTCTCACCTGGGCATTGACAGCTGGCTAGGTGGGCCTGGGGCCAGTGGCCAAGGAATGGGGTCAGCGCCCTAAGAGTAGAGCACCGGACGCGGAGCCCCAGGCACAGAATCAGCGGCCAGGGCATGGGGCCAGTGGCCAGGACCCGAGCCCCGGGTGCGGGGCCGGGGAATGGAGTCCTGGGCACAGGGCCCCAGGCGCGGGGTCGGGAGCAGGGCCCTCGTGCAGAGCCCCAGATACGGGGCCAGCAGCTGGGGAGCAGGGCCGGGGGCTGGGACCCAAGCCCTGGGCTGGGGAGTGGAGGTGCTGGCCCCACATAAAACCTGGCAGTGCTGCAGCACCCCCCGCACTCCTAGTTCCTGTGCCTATCCACCTGACCATGGGAAAAATGGGAGCAGATTTATTTATCTTCAAGGAAAAGCAGTATTTGATTACAGTGCACTACAACTCACATTTCTGGGAGGTCGATCTCCTGACTGGTACAAGGAGCAAGTCATTGATTGGCAAACTGAGGGCCCATTTTGCAAGATATGGCATTCAAGACACTGTATTCACTTACAACTGACCCCAACTTGCCTTGGAAGAATTCAACGAATTAGCATGCAAATGGGAATCTGACCCATACCTCCTCCCCAGCATACCCTCAGAGTAATGGTGAGGTGGAATCAGCTGTCAAAACAGCTAAGAGACTGTCACACAAGGCTGTTTTTTCTGGTTTAGACTCTTCGTTATCATTTTTGGCAGACAAGAATATTCCATCACTGGGGTGCCAAAACAGTCCAGCGCAAGCACTGATGGGACAAAGGACCAAAACCTGCTACCAACAAGGGGAGACCTCCTGTACCAAAAGGACAGAGACACCACTGAGAGAAGATGGCCAACAATCAGAGAAACAGACACTAGGGTACAACAGATGAGCCAAAGTGCCTACAGAGAGTGTCTACAGAGATATAGAGATCACCACAGACTGGAGAGACAGAAAACCAGTGGAGGCCCACCCCACTGGAAGGCAAGAGACTTCACAGAGAGAGGGTTTGCTGGACTCAGACATAGAAACAGCTGTCTCCACATGTAGTTTGTTCTCCTCAATAGGCAACTATCTCAAAGACCGTGCAACCAGCTGAGTATGTAGTAAAGACTTCAAATCAGCAATGTGCTAGCAGCATCTGGTCAAAGGGACGCAAGTGGGGGCCTGTGTGTCAATTATTTGTTTTTAATGGTTTTATTAAAATGTTTGTAAAATAGGGAAGACATATCATGATCACTGGAACTTGAGTCAGGGGGCCTATGTTCTCTGGAGGAACTGTTATTAATGAGGCATAAAACAAATAGGGAACATGGGGAGTTATGCTGGAAGCAACTCAGGGCTTTTACTACGTTATTCACATAGCTGAAGTTGCGTAGCTTAGATCAATTCCCCTCCCCCACACCCTCAGTGTAGACCAGGCCTCAGATGCATAAACAAAGTGGACCACAGAGTTTAATAAAGTTCCCCTTGTTCAGTCTGACCTGCCTTCAGCTCTATTCCTTGTAAATGAAACAGAAGTGACTTGCCCAAAGTCATCCAGAAAGTCACTGGCAGAGCCAGGACTAGAATCCAAGACTCTTGACCTCTAGTTCAGTGCCCTATCCACTAGACTACATATGTATTGATGAAGCAACAGTCCATGTGGAGATGGCCAACTATGAACATTTCTTCATCCTGCATGCATTATGTTACATGAGTGGTGTCAGGGCTGCATGAGGTTGGGCCCCGTATGGTGTTGGGAGCTCATTACACCTCTCTCCATTTGGGTATATCTCTCTAAGACCTTTGGGAGAGGCTAGGAAGAATTCTGCCTTGTGGTGATCTACCAGAAGCTTTTTACACTTGTTGGTGATGCACAGCATGGACTGATGGAGGACACAGCCCAGATGGAACATAACAGGGCACTTGGGAACTGTGTGGTGAGTTAAATGAATGTTTCCAGGGAGGTTCTGCCATGACAAAATGACACAGGCTGTCATTTGGACCCTCCTATTTTGGAGTGCCACATGAGTGGCCTTTACAGTGTATTTCATTATTTTTGAAGCCGGTTTTGACACATGGGAAGTATGAGGGGGATGCAGCTGGCAGTGTCATACTGCGGTTATTTGTTTTAAGAGAGAGAAGGTAGAAACAGAAAGGATGGAAACATTGCCTTGGTGGGTATTGTCACAGAATGACTGGCCTCTTTAAAAGGCCCAGCCTCATCTGTGACTCATTCAGCTCTCCTCCCAAGGTGGGGAAACTCAGTGTAGCCACATGACAGGAAGGTCACGTGGCTAAATCAGTCCAGACATGGAGATAAGAGAAGCCTCCTAAGAGGCAAAGAAGGAGAGAGAGAGACAGCATGAGCAGACAGCTTGTAGAGGAGAATATCTCTGCCTGCCCTAAGAAAGAGGAATATGGGACTTTTGAGCCAAAGAGAAGAACCTTTCCCTGAATTGTAGTACAGTGCCCAGGAAGGAAGCTTGTGGGACTCTTGAACCGAGGAGAAGAGGGATTTGGGATTGAGGTGCCAAACAGTCTGTATTCTGAAAATACTTAATAAATAAGACCCTACAAGGGGGATTTTCATTTTGATACGAAATTCAATGTATTCTGCCCTGTCCCTAGGTTTTCTGTATGCCACAGACCTTTGCGCTGACAATAACTGCAGGGTAAAAGCTGTTAGGAGCAAAACTGGAGGTTTTGGCAGGTGAGTGAGGACACCTGGGACTCTAGACACCTGGGGAGGCAATATGGGATTGTGCAAGAAGGTGGGTATTTCTGCTCAAATGATCAGCAGTGAACTAGTTAACATTTATATTGTGATCTTTAGGTTTTGGGATTAACAACCCATGGAGCTGTGTGAGGCAATTTTGTGTTTTTTTCCAAGCCACTCTTTCAGGTTATGTGCAGACTCATGCACACAACCTTGCATTGGTTTACACTCGGTTCATATTTTCAAGGTCATCTTCATAACGGTGATGGCTAGAAAAACTTATTTTAAAGGAAAAATTAAATTCAGGAGCACCATCCTGCAGTGAGGGTGGAGCCTGTGGCAAAATCCACAGCTGTGAAATTGCAGAATGCATGGGGGGCTTGACTACAGAACCCAATGGGGTTGTTTCTTACATTACAAGGTTGACAGGTGGGCTAATACATATAGTGCAGTCAGATCCTCAGATTCTCACCTGTTCACTTCACAACAGCTACTAAGTCCTTGCCATGCTTGGCAGAGCTGTTCTGAGCTTCTTCAATATAACTTGGCATTATGTGTTCCTATTCAGAGGGAGGGAAGTGGTTTAGACTGATACCTTAACACAGCTTGAAACTCCAGACAACAAGCTGGATCCTTTTGGTATTTCAAAGTCAAGAAGGTGAAGTAATTTTAATGGAGGAAAAGTGTTTGTAACAGATAAGTGATCAAACAGAGTAAGGGCCCAATCATCAGCTGGTGTAAATTGGCTCCACTGAAGTCAACAGAGCTATGCCATTTGAAAATCTGGCCATTTGGACCTTATTTTGAAACATGGCCACCTAAAGTAAGTACCCAAATGCCATTTGGGAGCCTCAATACATGTTTTAGGCCACAGATGCCTAAATCATGTGCCCAAACGGAACACGTGGTATATCAGCCTGTGTTCCAGGTGCCGACAAAATGCAGCATCCCAATACAGCAGTAAAGCAACTGCACTTTATACATGTCCCCTCAAAGTGCAGGTCCAAAATCCGGCCATGCAAGAATTCAAAGGGAGGAGGAAAAGTAAAGCAGTCCAAGTGATCCCAGTGCCTTCAGAGCCAAACACTGTCATCCAACTGAAGTACAGTAACACTGTCAAATACAGCACGGGAACAATCGTGGGAATGTCACAAACCCTTTGTCAGAAGCAATGCTAAAGCAAGTGAAACAGAGGTTGGGTATGAAAACCCGACAATGTCTAAAACCTTTGGGAAATGTTCTGCTTAGAGAAATTCTCCTTAGCTATCATTTTTCTGTGCCTCTCCTCCCTGTCTTTTTTGTTTTGGTTTGGTTTGGTTTTTTCGTTCAAAAATTATTATTCCTAGAGCTATTCATAAGGAAACAGGATCTTGTTTCTAAAGAGCTCATCTGCGCCCGCTGCCTTTTTTTCATTTGAAGTCATTGACAACACAATTAGTTGCTGTGTCCCAGGCAGCATTATAACCTGAAAGGGTGAACAAGATGCACCTGAGGATGGGTGTGCCCCTTGACTCTGTCGTAGCACAAAATCTGTGATACCCCACTCATGGCAGAGCCCAGGTTCCCATTCAGAGACAGGAAAACTGCGGGGAGGAAGGAATAAACTCCTGGAAGCTACCCCTGTAGAATAATTCCCCCCCGGGTGAAACCAGAACCCAGACTAAAATCTACCTCCCTGCCATTTGACACCGTCTACCTATGAAGAGCATTTTCTCCTCTCCCTCCCCCGATTTAAGACACAGAGCGTGATGCCTTTAACCTCACAGGTCCAGTTCACTCTATGACAGACTCCTTTACTGTGGGATGGAGCATCCCTGGCCTCACCAGTCAGGTGGTTGGGCTTCTGAACTAAAATGCACGTCTTAAATCAAACGTGTGTGGATAAGATTTTTGAGTCTGTTTCCCTGTTTGCAGTGCTGAGGACTTAAGGAAAGTATGAAAACACCATGGCTTGCATTTGTTTTGTAAATGAACTGCTCTCCATGAACAAGCGAAAGAGCGTTGTAACAGGGTGGCTTGCCCGCAGGTTGGAGAGCCTGGGGCTAAGCCACCCCTGATTGCAAGAGGAGCCCCACCTGAGAGGATTCCCATATAAAAGGCAGTAGGAAGCTGCAAGGAGGGGTGTGGTTGAGAGAGGAGCTGATACTGCCAGAGGCAGGAAGCCTGGCACTAAGCTGGAAAAGCTTAGGAAACTGCAGCTATCCCTGTAGGGAGCAGTAAGAAGACATCTGAGTTAGTAGCGGGAAGGCACCAGCTGAGAAAATCTCTGGAAAAAAGACAAACTTCAGGCAGGAGCAACTGGGAAGCTGACAGACAGATTGACCGACCCTCAGGGAGAAGAGGCTGTGTCCAGATGAAACTGGGATAAAGACTGTGAGAGTTTATTTTGTGCTATGGGATGAGAGACACTGAACCATGGGTTGGGCCTGAAGGGCCAATGTGTACCCAGAAGAATAAATAAATGGGATCTCTTGTGGGGACTATTTCAATTACCTTTGAACGATGAGTTCTTAAATGGGCGCTGTAAAGTGAAGAGGAAATAGAGGCAGGATGGCCACAGAGGCAACCCTAGCTACAAGGGGCACTTGGGAAGCAATAAGTAGCCACTGTGCTACGAGCACTGAGATAACAAGGAGGGACTAGTCACTCCCACAACATTTATGTACCCCTGGCTGAGGATTTGACAGACAGCTGTTTGCTTTTGCAGAACAGAGGCAATTAGAAAGAAAAACAGATTAGCTGACATGAAACAAAGTTCTTCTTAACTAAAAGAGGGAAGGAGAGAGACCGAAAATATGTTCCTGGTCCTAATCCTAAATCCTACATGAATGTGCAGGGGCATAAGGCAAAGGAAATACTGCACGCCTTGGATCCAAGTAATCTAATCCCTGCAGTGGAGTGAAGTGGAGCAGCTGGCTTTGTCTGAAATTCCTTCCCACACACCATGCAGTAGTAGTTAGCATCAGGTTCTACATGTATATCAGGGCTCTGCAACACAGGTTGGGCGGTGGGTTCCTCTCATTGGGTCCAGCCTGCTACAGAGCATTTTTAAGTCAGCAAAGCCCTTGTAACCGAATTCAGGCTTTGCTCACTTTTTCAGGAAGATAATTCCTTGCAGTGTTGTAATACTTTTCATCAAAGGATGCTCCAGTTAATGTTTTCAAATGTGCCCAGGTGACTTAGGACTTGACGTCCCATTTTCAAAAGTGACATAGGTACTTAGGGCAAGATTTTCAAAGGTGATGGGATTTTAGTGTGCCCAATTTGATAAACAGGCCTGATTTTCAGAAGGTGCTGAGAAATCCCTTGTGAATCAGATCCATTTATGGTGTCTGAAGTTGGCCACTCAGAAACTGAGACACTTAAAATTAATAGTCACTCTTGAAAATCATGCTATTAGGATCCTAAATCCTACTGATTTAGGAGTTTTTAAGGTTCCTAAGTACTTAAATCACTTTTGAAAATGGGTTTTAGTTGCCTAAGTCACCTATGTATTTTTGAAAACATTACCCCAAGCATTTAATTAAGCCACATGATGCCCCATGAAATAGTAAAGTCATAGATAGGGATGTCTATACTCAAGACTGAAATGCAGCCACCTTTGGGGTGAAATGGGGTAGCTATTTAACAATCTAATGCAACATTGCATGAATTGATAAGTGAAGAAGACCATTGTATCTCATTGAAAAGGCAAGGCAAATCTCTTAGGGGAGTATAATTAGTTGAGTAGGAATTTGTACACAGGGCTTATATCCCTTCTCTTACAAAACATGCCATCAGATCCTGCATGACCACAGGTGGCCAGATATTTAGACTTACATTTCATACATTGGATGGCACTTTCAGCAGCACAGTGCTTCTGACCTTATGCAGGGGCAGTGATTTGGTGCTGCCTCAGGGGGAAAAGTGCCAAGCACGCTGAGCAGTGCTCTGTGGAGGTCATCTACATATAAAACTATCCCTCAGTAGATTTTTATTTCAAAGTTTGCCATGAGTTGCCTCCTTAAGACCTAACCATCTTGAGAACCCTTTTAAACAAATGAGTCTTTCTAATGGGATTAGAGTGTCAGATACACAGAGTGAGACTCTCTAAAGTTGTGCATTCTTCACTGTCTCATTACTAGCAAGGAGCATTATTAAATATAACCTACCTCCATTACCCTCCCTTTAACCAACATTACATTTTGGATGCAAAGCCAATGAAGTCAGCTCTTAAGCTGCTTCCTTAGTTTGCATCATTGCAAAAAAAAAATAATAATAAGGCATCACAGGTGTGCATGAATTCTCAAAGCTTAAAATAGAGAGGAACAATAGTCCAGTGATTAGGGCTAACATAGGATTTGGGAGATGTGGATTCAAGTCCCTGCTCTGTTACAACCATCCCACACCTGCAACTTAGCTGAATCATGCAGACCTTGGACAAATCACTTAGGGCTTGTCTACACTTAAAATGCTACAACAGCACATTTGCGCCACTTCAGCGCTTCAGTGTAGACATTACCTATGCCGATGGGAGGGGTTCTCCAATCAGCATAGTTAATCCACCTCCCTGCGAGGCGGTAGCTAGGTCAACAGAAGAATTCTTCCATTGATCCAGCACTGTCTACACTGGGAGTGGGTCAGTATAGCTACATCTCTACATTTCACACCACTGAGAGGTGTAGCTATACCAATGTAAAATCTTAACATAGACCAGGCCTTGGTTTCTCTGGGCTTAGGTTCCTGATCTATAAAATGGGGTAATCTCTTCCTCCTGCAGGGCATTGTGAGGATAAATACATTAAAGATTGCACAGTGTTCAGATTATGGTAATGAGAGCTATATAAGTACCTAAAATAGATAATTTGTGCTGGATCACCAGCTACCGTGGATCAGTGCACTCCACTGAAATCAGTGCAGCAACCCTAATTTGCACCAGATGAGAATATGGCCTTTAACTTTTAATTTTCTTTCTTTTGTCAGTTTCTGTTACAACCGTTACATTATTAAATTGCCCCAGGGGCAGAAAGGGGTGGCATCTCAGATGGGTTTTTATGAAATTTCTTTATTTAAAAAGAAGCCTTCATACATTCAAAAGCATGTATTAATTATTGAAGCAATAGGGTAAACACCATTCATATTTAGGCTGAAGGATTTTGTTCAAATCTCTCTGTTTGCATGATAGAACTAGAAGGAGCCATTCTGCTCCATCAGATACGGTTAAAGTGTGTTAGGTTGGCTTTTTTAAAAAGATGTTTAATTAAAAGATCTAATAAGCTGCAGATCTACTCGCCATTAAATATGGCCGGCTTGCATTTTCACAATGACTAATGATTTTGGGTGCACTGATTTTTGGGTGGTAATTTGAGGCACCTTAAAAGGACCTGTTTCCAGAAGGTTCTCAGGACTTTCTGAAAATCAGGTCCCTTTAAAGCATCTCATGTTGGGCACCCAAAAATAGAAACACCCAAAATCACTAATCACTTTTGAAAATGTAGGCTGGATTTGTATTTATCTTTAATGTTGTTTGCACAGTAGACTTCAGTAATCAATTGGCTGATTGGCCCTAACTTGACACCAGTTACTGTTATCAGATCTGGGAAATCCTCCAGATGCTAATAACTCTGCTCTCTTCATTTTGCCCAACCCATTGGATGTGGCTGAGTTTCCTTCTCAGTATACGGTAGTGGCGACACAGAGGTAAAGGAGCTGGCTAAGACCCAGTCTAGGGAAGACTGAGGTGATGTTGCAGCAAGCAACTGGAGGAGATTGTAAAGATTCTGTCAGCCCCTCTGACTGAAGGTGAGTGGCTGCCAGTTTTAAGTCATGTTAAATTCTCATCGCCCTTTCTCCCTGATGTGAACCTTGCTATAAGCACTCAGGCCTTTGTAACTTGAAAGCATTATTGCAATGCACACTACACGGGGGTACCCCTTAAATCAATTCAGAGACTGAAGTGGGTATAGAAGACAACATGTAAGGATCCAGGAGTGAGGGCCCCCAGTTTTGGCTGTGGGACCCTGGGTCTCTGACACACTGTTGTCGCCAGCAGGTGAGACAGACAAAGCAGCACCTCATTAATCCTGGAAGGTCAGGCCCCACAGGAAATCCTATTAGGGCTCCCAAGGTTTGGGGTCACCTGATTGGCTTGCACCTACTACTTAAACCAGGAAGTGATCCAGGTGGGAGGTCCAAGCAACTGTGCAGATTCCTTGTTGCTGCCACATCGACCCTATTCTTTGACTCCTGCAATCTGCATCCAACTCTGTTCCTGGTTCCTGCCTTCCTCCTGACCTCATTCCCAATTCATTCCCTGCTCCATTCCTGCCCCTTACCTCGTCTCTGGTTTCTGCCCCTATGCCTCACTCCTGACTATTGGCTACCAATTCTGGCTCTGACCCTTGGCTTGACTCTTAACTGTGGCTCAGACTCCTGGTTCCTGATGCTGGCTCTTGCTTTTGGCACTGTTCCTGGCCTCTGAGTGCCACTGCCATGGCCACTGGGCATGACCGCCACTGCTCCAACCAGTAGATCAGACCCCTACAGCCTGGGTCCTAACACAGCAGTCCACTTGTTAAACAATGAGTCTCATCATGAGCCCACGATGGCAGCATTCCAGAATCTGCACTGGTTGGCTGGCAGTTTCTGGGTGGATTTTAAGATGTTGGTCCTTGCCTATCAAGTCCTCAGTGGCTTGGATCTGGCCTACCTGAGACACTGTGATCAGCAGAGGCACCTAAGCTACAGGAGTGTTGGTATACATGAGAAGAAGTTGCTGGCATGGCTTCTCAACCCCTTAGTCGAAAATAGCCTGAATTTGTTCATCTGTGAGACAAGCTGAAAAGCTCATTTTTTATTATCATCAACATTATTATTTTATTATTATGAAGGCTCCAATTGAGATCAAGGCCTGGTTGTTCTAGGCACTGTACAAATACATAGTGAAAGATGGTCCCTTATAATCTAAGGGTGAAAGTCTGACTACATTAAAGTCAATGGTAAAACCCCTAGTGACTTCAATGGGGAGTGTACAGAATTTCACTCCAAGTAGACCAGACAGACAACTCCATGTTGATGATCCTTAGCTGCACATTTCCTCACCCTCACGGGTTTTCAACCTGTAGCCCTGGTTCAACTCTCCCACTCACCAAAAGGGCCACACACTTGATTTGGTCTTCACCAAGCATTACTTTCATTATTTCTCTTGTCTCTCTGTTTCTCTGTCTAATGATCACTTGGTTCTTCAGCATCACCCATCCCCCCCCCGCCCTCGACACACACACCCTGTCCCTTGGCCATTCCATGACTTCTGGACCATCGCTGCTGCTATGTCAGCTGTTCTCAGCCTTCTCCTTCCTGCCCTCTCTTTCCTTTCTCTCATGTATATGGTCATTGAGTGTCTGTATGCTTCACTATCCTCGACACTTGACTTCTCCCCTCTCTCCTATTGCGAGGTCTTCCCTGCCATCTCCTAGCCCTAGACCACCCCCAATATCCACTTCCTCTGCTCCTGCATGTCCTTGGCAGAAATCCTGTGATGAGGATAACTTCTTCCATTACAAACTCATTCTCTCCTTTTTCAGTTCTGCCATTTTCCTAGCTAATGTCTCTAACTTAATTGAATCCCACACCTGCAATCCTAGTGCCTTTTTGAGACCTTTGACTTCAAATCCTCCTCCCCTGCTGCCTTGACTTCTCTCTCCACACAAGATCCCGTGAATTTCTTTCAAGGGAAAATGGACAAAATATAATGTAAACTTCCCTTCTCATCTATACTTCTTTCTCC
Organism: Mauremys mutica; assembly: GCF_020497125.1. Taxonomy (NCBI): domain Eukaryota; kingdom Metazoa; phylum Chordata; order Testudines; family Geoemydidae; genus Mauremys; species Mauremys mutica. The sequence continues at coordinate 104,924,104 of NC_059072.1, read as the reverse complement.
CCTCTCCCCTAGAACTCTCTTCTCAGTCACAGATGCAAAAGTTTTTCATTTGCTGTCGTCCTCTCACCTCTCCATTTGTCCCTGAGACTCCATCCCCCCTAGCCAATATCCCTTTTTATGCCCACTTTTATTCCCCTACTTTATTCATCTCCTTAACCTCTCACTCTCTGTATTCCCCAATTAAAAAAAAATAATGACCAAAAAAGTACCATGGTGGCTAAACAACAGAGTAAAAGAGGAGGTTACAGGCAAAAAATCATCCTATAAAAATTTGAAGTCAAATAATAGTGAGGAAAATAGAAAGGACCATAAACTCTGGCAAGTCAAGTATAACAGTATTATAATGCAGGTCAAGAAAGAATTCGAAGATCAATTAACTAAAGACACAAAAACTAACAGCAAATATTTTTTAAGTACATCAGAAACAGGAAGCCCACCAAACAGTCAGGGGGGCCACTGGATGATCAAGATTTTAAACGAGCACTCAAGGAAGACAAGGCCATTGCAGAGAAGTTAAATGAATTCTTTGCATTGGTCTCCATTGAAGAGGATATGGGGGAGATCCCCATACCTGAGCCATTCTTTTTCAGTGACAAATCTGAGGAACTCTCCCAGATTGAGGTGTCAATACAGGAGGTTTTGGAACAAACTGATAAAATTAAATAGAAATAAGTCACCAGGATCAGATGGTATTCACCCAAGAGTTCTGAAGGAATTCCAATATGAAATTACAGAACTACTAATTGTGGTATGTAATTTATTGCTTAAATCAACCTCTGTACTAAATGACTGGAGAATAGCTAATGTAACACCAATTTTTTAGAAAGGTTCCAGATGTTATACTGGCAATTACAAGCCAGTGAACCTAACTTCAGTATCAGGCAAATTGGTTTAAACTAATCAAGAACACAATTTATCAGACACATAGATAAACATGATATGTTGGGGGAAGAGTCAGCACAGCTTTTGTAAAGAGAAATCATGCCTAGTCATTCTATTAGAATTCTTTGAGGCTGTTAACAAGCATGTGGACAAGGGTGATCCAGTTGATATATCATACTTGGACTTTCAGTAAAACTTTGACAAGGTCCCTCATCAAAACAGAAAATATCATAAAATACTGCATGCAGGTCCAGTTGCCCCATCTCAAAAAAGATATATTGGAATTGGAAAAGGTACAGAAAAGGGCAACAAAAATTATTAGGGGTATGGAACAGCTGCCATACAAGGAGAGATTAAAAAGACTGGGACTGTTCATCTTAGAAAAGAGATGACTAAGGGGAGAGATATGATAGAAGTCTATAAAATCATGAGTTGTATGGAGAAAGTAAATAGGGAATATATAACACAAGAACCAGAGGTCACCCAATGAAGTAAAGGTTTAAAACTAACAAAAGGAAGTACTTATTTCACATAATGCACAGTCAGTCTGTGGAACTCATTGCCAGGGGATATTGTGACGGCCAAAAGTATAACTTGGTTCAAAAAAGAATTAGATAAGTTCATAGAGGATAGTAGGTCCATCAATGGTTATCAGCCAAGATGGTCAGGGATGCAACCCCAGGCTTCAGATGTCCCTAAATCTCTGACTGCCGGAAGCTAGGACTGGACAACACTTGAAATTTCCCTCATCTATTCATTCCCTCTAAAGCATTTGGCACTGGTCAATGTTGGAAGACAGGATACTGGATTAAATGGACCATTGGTCTGACCCAGTATGGCCATTCTTATGTTCTTATATTCTGGTTCTTTGCTCTTCACACAAGCATGCTTTTTGTTTTTCCTATCTAAAAAAATCCACCCTTGACCCCACTTGCCTCTCTAACTAATACTGACCCATTTCCCTTCTCCCTTCTGTCGCTAAACTCATTGAGCAGAGTTTATGATTGCTGTCTGGAGTTCCTCTCCTCCAATTCCTCCTAGATTCTCTTCAGCTTGGCTTCTGCCCTTTGCACTCCACTGAACCAATTCTCACCAAAGTCTCTGAGGACTTCTTCCAAGTCAAAGCCAGATCCACTACTCCATCCTCATCCTCTGTGACCTGATAACCCACCTCTGAACACCATCAACAGTGCTCTTCTTTTTGAAATTGTATCTTCCCTTGGCTTCCATGACCGTCCTCTCCTGGTTCTCCTCCTACCTTTCTAATCATTCCTTCAGCCTATCCTTCAGAAGATCCTCCTCTTCCTCCTTTTCCTCTAACTTCCTATGGAAGTTCCACAGGGCGGTCCTTCGTCCCTTTATCTTCTCCCTCTACACATTATCTATGGGCAATCTCACCTGCAAACACAAATTCAGCTACCAGCTCTATGCTGATGACTGCAATGGGAATTGTGGTGCTTTAGGGTGAAATTCACTCCCCTGCAGAGACCCAGCACAAGGCCTGGCCATTACTTATGGTGATGCATTGCTTTGAGTAAAGTTATAGCTGAACCCTTTGGGTATGTACCCTACACAACTCTCTACATGCCCAAGCAATGCCACCCGTCTACACTGCTGTTTTTAGGAATTTAGTGTCTCGCAGTCTCCCCACTGCCAGAGCCTTTCCCCGCCACAGGAAAAGGCTCCAGCAGCAGGAAAAAGGTCCAGCAACTCCCTGCTGCTCGAGACTTTCCCCACCACAGGGAAAGAACCCAGTAATGGGAAAAGGCTTTGGCAGAGGAAAGCAGTTGGGAAAGGCTCCAGCAGCTCTCCACTGCGAAGCCTTTCCCCACTGCCTCACCCTGCCAGAGCCTATCACTGCTGTGTGTTAGCTACAAACCGCAGCATGGACCCAGCCTGCCTTTCACCACAATGTGTAGCTACATGTACACTGCATGCCACTGCCAGTGATGTGCAGTGTAGACGTAGCCTTAAGTAGTACTTTAGCAGTGCCTGGGCCTTGTGCTGGACATGTGCACAAGGACAACTTTAACCTTGGAGGAGACTTGAAGGTGATTGCAGTCCTGAAATCAATGGAACTTTTGCCACTGGAGCAGGATCAAGCCCTCAGTGAAGTCCGCTTCATACAGATGGAGTAATAGGAAAATTGTTTTGATTGTTTTTAAATAAAATATCGTTAGATTGCTTTAAATTTATGAAGAATCCAGGAAAAACGAATGTCCTTATTCTCCTGGCAAAACACTGATTTTAAAAAAAATAGTCAATTTCAAATAACTGCAGTATACTGCAATTTTTTTAACAGACATAAATCTTTCTACTCCTATACATACCCGCAGTAGCTGCTCATCAGACTTTTCCAACTGCCTATAAATAATCCCTAGTGACCGCTGGAATGGTCTTGTTATGTCTTTCTCATTCAGTTGTGCCATGCATCTGACAAATCTAAACACAGAGTACTTTCATTTCAGAATCCTTGCACATTATTTGCTGTGGAGTTAGCCTGCACAGGAATTAGATTTTCTTTTTGTTTCTGTGTTGGCATGGGATAAAAATACTCACAGTAAAGTGTTTAAAAATAGGATTTAATATGACCGCTGTGTATGTTGGGGGGCAAAACATTAAGGTTATTGCCATATTTTTCTATAACTGGATTCCAGTGGCAGCAAGCGGAGACCAGACCAGACAGTTTTAATTGGCAGTCTTCCAAACACATGATGAAAGGTCCTCTGAGTAGTAATTGTCTAAGTGGAATGATCTCAGGTTATTGTGTAACTTCTTCATATGTGGTATTGTAGCTGTATTATGAAATGATTTAATCTTTTTTCCCCCGTTCTTGTTTCCCTTACTGCTCAATACAGAGGGAGCTTCCAAAGTTGCCATCTGATACAGACTCAAGAGGCTCTGTTTTCCTTTTGAGTTATTATGAGTCAAACACAATAGGATGTAATCTGATTACTGCAAAGGCAGGAAATAAACTCCTCCCTCTCCCAATCATGTCCCACACTGAACTGACAGTTCTGTGCATTAAGGGTCTTTGCTTGCTGGCTTGTTTTTTGCTTTCCATTAGAGAATAATTACTGAAGGATGGACCACTGGTCCAAGATGGTATAGTGACTCCTAAGTCCAAAGTGAGTGCAGCAACAGTGCTGTAAAATTCATTCTTCCTGGAAGAAACCTAGATTATTCAGATGAATGAAAATGAAGTTAATTTCCTGCTACTTAGTCACTAGAAAGGCTTTCAAGATCAATGGTAAAATCCTAGCCCCACTAAAGTCAATGGGAAAGATTACACCCCAAGACAGAACAGAATCAGAGGCCCAAACACTCACTCCCATAAGTGGGCCTTACTCCCAAAAGTGGTCCTATTGTATCAAATGGGACTATTCATGTGAATAAAGGTGACTCATGTGAGTAAAATTTAGCAAATGGGGTCCCAGGTTTGTATGCTTGAATGCAATACTCTTTTTATTGGCTATATTTTCTGTTGTCTTCATTATTTTTTTTATTTATATAAATAAAGAGTATAAATTAATTGCCCCATTTTGTTGAAGTTGTAAAATGTTCTTATACCTTTGATCTGCCACATTTGTCAGCTCCTTTGTGTGTGGGCTTAATTGTGGAAATATGTTTTAATTCATTGCACGCTAATCCAATTGTTTTGTTTAGAAATCTTCCAGCTGGATTCTATGGGAAGATATAAAAATAAATGGGGAAAATATAAATATGAGGAGCTTTTATATGCATTATTATTTACTACTGTGTACTAAAAGAAATCTCAAGTAGCACATTTTCAGTTGCGCCAAAGCCACACATAAGATTTTGATATATTTCAAAAAATGAAAAATAATAAAGAAAGAAAAGAATTAGGGAATTGGTCTAGAATTCCAGAAATAGGATTGTTTTTAAAGACACTGATGTCTGAATATTCCAAAGTCTTTTATGGGGCCCAATCTTGCATCTGATCTGCACTTACAACTCTCATCAATGTCAATGGTAATTCCACAGCTGGAACACTTGCAGGATATTTTCAAAGATAGTGAGCAGACCATTAATATGGCCCATATCCAGCAGTCCTTTCTTAGGTAACACTACCATTGACAGTAGTGGAAGTTTTGCCTGGGGAAAGATGCCGGACTAAAAATACTATCCATCTTTGAAAAGAACTCTTAACAGCATTTATATTTGGCTATGTACAGTACTATATGCAATATTCGGAGCCGAAACCTGCATTGGTTTATACAATTCATAAACAGGAACACTGTCGGAAAATGACATTTGTGCAGAGGGGCAGCACAAGGTTGCTGCACCACTTAAATGCTCCAAATGGTTTTACATGGTGCTGGCCCTCTGCCCAAGGGGAGATTTCACCAGTAGTGCATATGCAGCCCACTTGTGGTATTTGACTACTGCAGGCATTGTAAGAGGTCATACAGAATCCTTCATGTTCGCACATGGCATGCTGAGCCCAGCTCCTACACACTCAGTTTCTACTACTGGAGGAGACTCTGTGATGGGAGATTAATCATCCAAGGATCATGAATATGTCAGAGTGCCTCGTTTTGGACCCAGCACTGTTCTTTACACCTGACAGCAGTGGAAAATACACTTACACCACATTCACTATATTACAACAGAACCTAGAGAAATGCAGGAATATCTGCCCTCAGGACATGGAACTGGGACGCTATTTGGTTGCCCATATAAGGATGGCCTATACACATATATATTGAATACCTTTTGCAGTGATAGCTGGATACAAAGATTTTTAATGGATTTTTAAAAAATTGTTCTTTGATATTTTTGTATCATATATAGATATCATATAAAGATAGCTATACTGTAGCATGATGATTGAGAATTTATTTTTGAGTAAGGTAAAGCTTCATATTGCTAACTTGTTGTAATCTTTACTTTTCTGTGTTTTAATTCTTAAAGTTCTAAAGCAATGCAACCCCCTATTTTTAAAAATAATGAGCAAATATTACGCTGAATAATGACTCAGCGTTGTTATATAGATGTATTCTCAATCAAAATAATCCCCCATGTCATTGTAATATTGACACTTGACTTAAAAGAACTTCCCTCCTTTTACCTCTCCCTTTTCACCCACATAGAAAAAGCTAAAAGTGTACTGCAAAGCTTTAAAAGATAAAGACAAAATATTGTTTAAGCTCACAAATCGTGCAACAATATACACCCAATTTTCAAGCCAAATGGCAACCAACTGCATGCATATAATTGTGCAACCTACCCAAAATGCAAACCCAAATCTGATATTTGTGCACAAACATTGACAATTGCCTGGCTGGCCCTGACATAATCATATATCCAATCTGCAGGCATGCATTGGGTACCTGAGTCCATAAATTAGGCACTTGCCTCCGTTTGAATATCTGCCTCAATATGTTTAGGCTAAACTGACCACACACGAAAAATTAAAACTAGATCTTCCAAAAATCAACTCTTTCTGCAAATATTTATCTGCCTGAGGTTACAGCTGTGTGTTCTGCCATCACTAACACCTAAAACAGTGGTCCTTACACTGGTTCAGATGTTAAGTGATTTCAACAGCTCTATTAGGGGAAACACATATTCCTGAACTCAGGACGTAGCAGGCAGGCAAAAGGAGGATTGATTTTCATATATTTTGTTTTTAAATGAAATGCATTTATAATCTTTTAAACTACATTTTAAATAGACTTAGTATTTGTGAAATTTTCTGAAGACTGAAATTCACTATTTATCCTTATACCAGGCAGAGCACACACTGTAGTGCAAGCAATCCCGCGCTGCCACACCATTATGCCTCAACCCTGACCTGGAGGGATTAAAGGAATTCTTGGCTTCGCGGCTATGACTGCCAATCAGGGTGCCAAACGTGATGACAGGTTTTGGATGTGGTCATTTGTCCATTACAAAATGGACCGAAGCCTCCAATCTATTTCACATAAATGACTGAACAGCCACCACATAGTAATGACTTGCTCACTAACAGCCTGGGCTAGATTTGAACTAGCAATCTAGAGGTGAAAGGCTCCATATTTCATTATGCATTTGTACTTTGTGTGCCTATGTGGTGTTATTAACCTTTTGCGGTTCACTTTTAAAATAAACAGAACTAAACTCTATATTCATAAATGTGATTAGCTCCTTCGATATTTCTGCATGTAATATTTGTAAAGGGGAGTAGGACAGGCAAAGAGAATCACGAGAATTCTGGATAGCTAATATATTTAAAACACAAGTGATTTTAAAGATTATATTGTATAAGAAGCAATCAGTTCATTTTGGGGGAAATATACTGATAGGTAATCCTCTGAATTCATCATAAGGACTACGGAGAGAAAGGATGTTTTGTTCTAGGGAATAGCATGATGGGGCCAGCAATGATGCTGTAATACTCAACTGGAACCCTAATTATCTTGCAAAAACATCCATCTTTTTTGAAGGAATGTTTAACTTAGTTGGTGTTTATACACAGCTGTTTGTGCTGTGCTCTGGATCAAAGAACCATTCAAGGTAAATTGACCATCATCCTCACCAATTCCTCAGGAAAAATAAAACAAGAACAGCACAATGATGCTACTGGCAAACATCTGTGTCTCCTTCTTGGGAGAAAACCATTCCTCTTCAGACCTTTCTTGATGAATCAGTTTTGGCACATTGAACATATTCCAAAATCTGGTTTGGAATAAGCGGCAAGCAGGCTGTATTCTCTCTCTTGCTCTCTGGCATTTCCCTTTGTTTATTCCCATTTTCAATGTTAGAGGAAGCCTGTGTGTTTAAGGCAAATTGTGTAATTGGGAGCTGACGTTGAAATTTGATGTGGCAATCAGGAATAGCGAAATACACACATGTACAGCCTGGGTAACAAAACAAACAAAAACTGGGCTGGGCCAGCAGGGTCAAATGAAGACTTTTCTAATCTGCGAATTATTAATATTGTTTACTTCTCCAAGCAGGTTCTCAGAGGGCAGCCTTATGAAAACCTCCGACAGACAGACAGACTACCTTCCCTGCAAATATGTAATCATGCCATTCTAGACTCCCTCCCCTTCAAGTCTCAGTAAGGGAGAATTGGACACCTTGTACCAAACGGTTAAGCAATGGTTTGTGAGATTACACACTTCAGAACCTTACACTGCAGAACCCCCATTGCAAGGAGGGGTACATGGCTGGGAATGTTCAGCTCTGCTATGTTAGATAGTGGGGCGCTGTCAGCATAGGTGCTGGAACTAGGGGTGCTGCCGTACCCACTGGCTTGAAGTGGTTTCCATTCTACACATGGTTTACAGTTTGGTTCAATAGCTCTGGGCACCCCCACTATACAAATTATTCCAGCGCCCCTGTCAGGCGCTGTAACTCAGCCCAGCTCAGCTCAGCTCATTCATTTTGCGAAGCGACCCTTACCTTTGGCAATCAGCTCCTCCAGCTCTTGGTCGAAGCCCAGTCTGTGGCATTTCCTCCAGAGCCCCATGTTGGTTGAGTTGTACTGTCTGTTGCACTCATCGGCGGCGCTCATAGCAAAGAGCTGCCTCCTGTTCCTTGCCAAGAGGAGTTTCCCTTCCCAGCGGTCCAACCTAGATCTGCTGGCCCTCAGAGGCAGGTTGTTGTTGGAGTTGTAAATGAAGCCAGGGTCGTTTCTCCTGGTGGTGAAGCTTTTGCACCTCTCTCTGTGCTTCCTGGCGTCCGTTTCATACCAGTGGTCGGAGCAGATCGCCACCGCCAGCATGCCCAGGGCACACAAAGCTAGAGAGAGGCCGGCATAGAGCAGTAACCTTCCCGCAGCCATACCTCAGCTTCACAGCAACACCATGGACATCTTCACAACAGGCAAAGCCCTGCCACGCGAGACCCCGCGGAAACCTCCAGGAGCAGCTGCTGGGAGTCACTTGACAGCGCGTCTGCCTCCAATGTCAACAACTCGGGCGGGTTCGCATCCAAGCCGCCGGAGCCTGGAAAAGCTCTACGAAGTTCTGGCCTGGAGCCAATGCTGGAGACTCACCCGCTTCTCTTATGGCTCCACTCTTCCAGCGCAGAGCATGCCAAGTGCAGACCCGGCGAGGAAATCTGAGCCTCCCACTTAAAAACGGAGGCGTGCCTGTCCAGAGGTGTGTGCCCCCCGCTGCATGGGCATGGAAGGGGTCTGGGAGTCAGGGCAAGTGTCCTCAATCTTCCCTTGCAGAGTCCTGAAGGCTCTGGCCGTAAGATCGGTCCGCCGAGCTCTTTCGATCTGGCCAGCTGACGAAGACAGAAGGGTCCCTTTAATACCAGCGTGTGACCTGCAACATCCCAAGAGCACAGGGCTGGAGAGGAAAGTTCAACGGCTGGAAATCTGCGGATGTCAAGCAGCGGCCACGGCTATCCTGGTTGCAAGAATCAATGACTTGCCTTTTCTTTGTCAGTAGCCCGACAGGCGCATCAGCTGGTTGGCTGGATGGTTAGAGTCGGGAAGGGGAAGTGGGGAAGAAATGTGTTGTTTTAATTTCAATCCCTGGTCTGGGAAGCGGGGGGGGGGTCCCTCCACCGCTAATTAGGGATCCACGTTCGCAGGCGTCTTTTCATTAGCAGACTCCATGTAGGTGTGCAGCCAGTGACATCTTTGTTTCAAAACCACCTCCGCCTCTGTCCCAGCCTTGCCATTCACTAGGTGTGTTTTGTTGTCGGTGGTGCTGTCATCAGGGCAACGTAATGGATCAGTGTCTTCCCCTGACGGGCTGAAGCTGGAGAGCACCGGGGTTCTGCTCTCTCAGCCACAGTAACGCAGCAGCCGCGCCGGTGCCCAGGACTCAGCGTGAGGCGGCTGGAGATGGGGGTTGGAAGAGATGCAGGATTCAGCACCATGGACCGTGCCAGCTTCCTTCAGGCAGCAATGAAAGCAGTCCTAGAGCCCAGCCTTTTTCCCCCCCGCGATCCCCTCCTGTTGTTGCAAAGAGTCCTTTTTCACCGGGGTTTCAATTCGTTGGGCAAGGTTTTCCTAATACACAGACACGTTCCCCATCTGCAAAATGAAGGCAGGCAGGCAGGCAGGGCTAGGGCTGATTAAAAGGATGGTAGGGAAAAAACAACCAACCTAAGAGGCGGGGAAGGAAAACAGCCTCTAACAGTTGTCAACAGCTTTCGGTCTGCACCATTTCTCTGACATATGGCCTGATCTCCTCACAGGAGCCAAGATCACTGGCTCAGCAGCTTCCTGCGATTCCTATCCCCAGCCTCAGCAGTTATATATTCAGACATATTTTTTTTGCTTAAATTTCTATTCCCTTCTTTTCTAACGGGAATAACTCACCCATCTCGCCGAGATCTGGAGCACCAGAAGGCGAGCTGGAGTCCGCGAGCTTTAGAAATCTCATTTCACCGTTTTCAACCCAAATAAGAGCGAATCCAATCTTCTGTACACCTGGGAATCATTCCTTGTTCAAACACTGAGCCCTGCAGCCTTGGGTAAAGCCTACAGACAGAGAATACAGAGCGCTGAGCCAAAAGCCAGTGATGTCACCCATGCAACGTGAGACTCATTTCTTATTTCTCTAGCCTCCTTAAAGATAAACTGCACCACTTCATAGACAGGAAACGTCTAAGTCTTGCTCTGTTAAAGGGGAGGGAAAGTAAAACCTGGATCTACCTGCACCCTGCTGGAACCTGCTGATTTTTAACCACAAGCCCTCCAATGGTGCCACCAAAATACACAAGTGTAGCCGTGTCTTGCTGAACCAACAAAATCAACCCCCAGAACATATCCCAAGGCACATGAGCTCGCCAAAAACCTGGATCCAGCACCTGGATTCTACTGGCTCCAGACAAATTTTGGCCCCAGTCCCAGTTATAATGTTGAAATAGAAAACAAGTACAGTGGTTCCTACTACATCAAAAAAAATCAGGACCCTGACACATCCTGGAGCAAGTGCACCACAAAATCCCAAACCTGGCACATGGATTCAGGGGCATTGGAACAATTTGTATAGTGGGGGTGCTGAGAGCCATTGAACCAAACTGTAAACCCTGGATATGATGGAAACCACTTCAAGCCAGGAGGTGCAGTAGCACCCCAGCACCCCTAGTTCCAGCACCTATGCATGGATCCATCCAATTTTATGCCCCCCAATAGAAAATAAGTACAGGCACAACTGCTTCAAAAAATCCAGACCACAATGCACCCCAGAGCAGAAGTATTGCAAAATCCTGGATCCATATGGATCCTTGCAACTTTTGGCCCCAATACCCAAATTGTACAATCAGAAGAGACAGAAAGTGCAGCCTTTCCCACTTTACTGGAATAATCGAGATTCTGCTGCATCATGGCCCCAGCAGCACTGCAAAACATAGATCTGGCACCTGGATCCTGCCAATTTTTACTGTCGAAATAGAAAAAGAAATGTAGCAGTTCCTAGTGCACCAAACAAATTCAGATCCTGTTGCAAAGTGATGCAGCCGCATCACAAAAATGTTGATCAAGCATCTGAATCCAGCTCGATCTTACCAAATTTGGCCTCAAGCCAAAACAAATTGTAGCAGCAAAAGAGACAACAGGTGTAGTATCTCCTGTTTAACCAGAAACATTCAGATTCCAGTCCACTGTGACTTTCAAAGCGGCCTAGTGGATTTAGATACACAGTTTACATTAATTTATGCTTAAAATTAATAAAATATATGTTTAAATCACATGGGGTGTTTGGGAAACCACAATGGAAAGATGATAATCTAAACCTACCTCTAATGTGATCATTCACATCTGCTAGACCAGTTCCATTGCCAAATTTCAGTGTTATGGTATGACTGGTTGTTGGCTGGTGTCTCGAAGGATCCAGATGTCAGATTAAGTTTGTTGTGGTTTCAGTGAAATAACACATTGGATAAATATTAATCATATGTAGAAATATAGCTCCCTTCACTGTTTATCTAAAATGTAAAACTTGGAGTATCTAGGTGAAAAATGGGCTAGACCATGCGGGATCCACATCCATATTTGGATTTTTCAAGTGATCATGTTCCAGGATATATCAAGGTGTAACAGTCTGTGCTCCTATGTTCACTCCTTTTACGAGATTATGATAAATTTTGTACAAAGTGTGCCTTCTGAGGTATCATTTGAAAATTCATAATTGGCTGACCATTATTGTCCTGGTAAAATATGTATGGCAACATTGTGTGTAAAGTTATAAGATTTCACTGTATGCTATTACTAAAACATGTTCCAAATCTGGGGAGCAGTCACAAACCAGTTCCTCAGAGACAAAAGGCTAGCCAACGCCTCAGCCAGGTGTCAGCAAAATCAAATGGACCATCACTTGGTTAACTGGCCATTCTTTGTCAGGAAAGTGGATGTGGGCAAAAATCTACATCTTGGCAAAGAAACAGCTGGGGGTTCCTGTCTTTGTCTCCTAAACTTCAGATGGAGATGATTCTCAAAGACGAGAAATAACTATAAGAAGAGAGAGCAGATGCCCCAAATTATCTCTCCCTTTCTCTCTACTCACATCATTGACAACACTTGAAGAACAAAGGAAGCAGCATTGGTCTGGGAGAAGGATCCTGACCTAAAGAATTCAGCCAGTAAGACTGCTAAGACATGTGGTGAGAGAAACTTTTCCTTTGAATCTATTTAGCTTGTTAAGTTAGGAATTAGTTGCAATTTATTTTTTAGTTTTGTAACCAATTCTGACTCTTATGCCTCATTACTTGTAGTCACTTAACATTTATCTTTCTGCAGTTAATAAATTTGTTTTATTGTTTTATCTAAACCATTGTGTTTGGATTGAAGCGTTTCGGGAGCTCCATTTGGGATAACCGGATTTGTGCATATTATTTTCTATTAATAACATGACAGACTTTATATGAACTTGTATTTTCCAGGAGAGAGCTAGGAAGTACAAGACATAAATTTCTGGGGGTAAGTCTGGGACTGGGAATTTGTTGGTGTTGCTCTGTAGAATAATTCTAGGGTGGCTGGCCATAGCACTCATACAATACAACTGCAAGTAACTTGGGGTTCTGAAGGCTGGTGCCCTAAGTTGGAGAATTGAGGGGACACAGCTGACCATCAATTCAGATTTCACCCAGGGTAATGTCACACAGGGATCCAATTTTCATAATGGATTAGGAGCAGCTACACTTTTGGTCTCCACTTAGATAGTAGGGGTTATGGGGTTGTGGACAAACATTTGCTGGATCCAGAATGATTCAGATGTCAGCTATGTCTTTCTAGGTTGCTTTTGCATGGGGATGTGTAAAAACCTGGAATTCACTGGTCAAAAAAGAGGGGCAACATGTGTTGTCTATTTTGATGGAACAATGTGTTGGCATGGGGACACAAATAATAGGATCCAGCTGGTGCTGGGTGTTAGACAAGTGTCTTTTACAATATTATTGAGCAGCAATACATAGGTGTCTGTATTTTTACAGTGACGTTAGAGCAGCTATGCTCCTGCTGCTGGTAGAATTTTGGGGTTTGGGCTAAAACAACCAACCTAGCAGAAGCCAAGTCCTAAATGCATGTTTTATGGTGCTGTTGCACCACTTTGAAACGAGGTGGGATGAGGTGTTCACCCCACACAAGGTAGAGCAGATTAAATTAGGTTAATTAACCTGACCAGCTCCACCTGGGGGAGAGTCAGGGCTCGACTGAGTCAGCTCAACTGAGAAGGAACAGTGGGGCTGCCATAAAGCCAGGAAGTTGGCAGCAGAAAGGGGCTGCAGTGAAAGTAGCCTGCAGTTTCTTCATAGGAGAGAGGTGTCTTTGGGGCTATGGAGTTAAGTGGGCTGTCGTGGGAGGAAGGAATTTGAGTTGGTAAGCCTGGAGAGGGGGAGCCAGAAGCTGTAGGAAGGATTCCAGGGAAAGAGCAACAGGGTCTGAGAGCAGACTGCAGTTGCTAGATGTAGGGTCCTGGGAGTAGAGAATGCATCTGGGATCCTATACCAGCCATTGGGGAAGTGGCACAGACTTGGCAGTGGAGCAAAAGACTACCTGGGATAGTCATCCATTGGGACTTCGATATCCTGGAAGGGCACAACTGTAGTGACCTGGCTGGAGAGCCTAGTCACAAAGAAGTACCTCAAGTCCCAGGGGAGGGGGCATGGTGTAAGGAAAGGGCCATTGGAAAAGACAGAAGGAGGTGCCCTAGCAGTGAGTGGACTCTGTGACACAAGGTCTCAATTTTGTGGTGTATTGGAAGGTATTTTTTGTCTATTGAGACTGTGGAATTGGGGGGGATCAGGGTTAAAAATCCATTGTCCAGTTACTAGATCTGTTTGTTTTTTTTCCCAGTGATATGGAGCCAAGATGCATCAGGGGCCACAGGAATAATCTAAGATAGAAACGTCTACATGTGTTTTCTATTTAGACATTAGAATTTGGGGGAAGGGGCCAAACTTTGGCAGGGCTCAGCAGGATCCATGTGCCAGACTTTGGTTTTTGTGATACTCTTACTCTTGGATGCATCAGGGGCTGGATTTTTATTTTATTTTATTTTTGTTTTGCAGTTGGAGAGGCTAGATTTGCTCTTTATTTTGGTCACCTACAGTCTGGGGACTTGAAGCCAAAAATTAGCAGGATCCACCTAGATCCAGGTTTGGATTGTTTCCATTCAAAGGCAAACCTGTGGCACTCTATGTGCAGTTTTTTTGCTTGTATTTGTAGCACTGTCAGACAGCAATCTATATCCTCCCTCAAGTCACTTTCAGTATATAAATGTTCAAGAAAGTGTAGGGTTTCAGATTAACTTCAATTTAACTCTTAGAATTAAGATATTTTCCCATTGTCTCATTCTTCTCAAAAGGGGTAGATTACTGCTCAGTGCAGACTTTACAAACATTTTCTTTGACTCCTCGCAAGATTATTATAGGCAGCCCCATCTCAGCATAAACAGATAATTATTAAATTCTCTCATTCCCATCCTGGCCCCACCTCACCAAGGGAAAAACAATCATTGTGGATACTCTGATGAATGTAAGATGGGACAACGATCTTAAAGAAGTATAGAAGACTACACAGACTCTTTTGGGTCCTATATACAAATGTTTCTCTATAGTTAATTAGGGGTGTCTCAGGGAGGGGGATTGATACAATGACTTGAAATCAGTTTGGATATAAAGATGTAATTTGAGGAAATTATTAAAATGAAAATTGAGGGATTTGTTTGTGTAGATTACAATATCTATGAAAGATAGACAAGATAAGGCACTGGTGCACTAAAACCATGTCTGAAGGAACAGCCCAAAGATTCCATTCAGAACAAATTTGTTGTGACAAGCTGCCTGTATTACTGGTTAGACCTCACCACAGATGTTATCTTACAGATAAAGACAGTCCATTCTCCCTCCCCTTGCAGGACTGTTTCAGTTCTCCTTAGCATGCTTTAGCCACAGCAGCCTAATGCCTTTCAAGAAAACATCAGTTACAGAGAGGCCCTACTGAGGTGCATTCAGGCATTTTGGGGTCAGGGTGGGGGAAGGGCAGGGTTGCTTGGAGAATCAATTGCAATTTGCTTTTCTTCATATTTTAAAATCAAAATGACCTCCACCATATTTTTTCCTCATCTTCCTTCTCTCTTTTTTTAAGAAAGAGAGTTCAGTGCCATCTAGTGGGGGAGGGGATTAACCAGCTCAATACATGTTCCTGTTCACAGGGATCTGTGCTGCTAACTCAATTTATTCAATGGAGAGAGCTGAGCCTTAGTATTTCCCTTCTCTCTTTGGCAATTCTTTGTGCTACTAACCTGGGCAGCATGTATAATAGGCTGGGGAAAGTAGTGCCTCCCCAAACCGCCCTGTGTGGCCCCACCCACGCTCCACCCCGAGGCCTCTCCTGCTGCCAGTTGGCCCCTGCCCAGGCAGGCTGCTCCTCTTTCCAGAAGGGAAGCCTGCTGGGGTTGGGGGCTAAGGCAGTTGGCACTTGGGTGGCTGGGGCTGCGCTGCCCGCCTGGTTCTCCGGAGCAGGGGGAGGCCGCGTGCCACCCACCCAGTGCTCTGGGGCATGGTGGGGGGACTGCATGCCACCCGCCTGGCACTCTGTGGCGGGGGAGGGGCCCAGGCAACCCAGGGCTGCGGGGGGCTGGCAGCTGGGGGAGGCCTGGGTTGGGGGGGGAAGGGGCGGGGCCTCAGGCCGAAGGGGTGGGACGGGCTGGGAGCTAGCCTCCCCAAGCCCATGGTTCACCCACTGCCCACGAGTTTTTGGGTGCACAAGCAATAGAAGATCTAGCACAGATTCTATAAGAGGGAATCTAGAATAGAGAGGGGAAGGATGGTCTGGGGGTCAAGCCATTGGACAGAGACTCAAGAGATGTGGATTCAATCCTTAACTCTGTCACAGACTTGCTGTGCATCAGAGAGCAAATCACTGAGTCCTTCAGTTCCCTGCCCTTTCTCTGTCTTGTCTATTTACACTGTAAATTCTTTGAGGCAGGGACTGTCTCCTACTTTAAGTTTGTACAGTGCCTAACACGGGAGTTCTCTGTGGGCATTGTGGCCTGTAGGAGGGACACAAACAGGAGTTGGGGGTTGTTCCCACTCTGCTCCTCCCATGTTAATAAGATTGGAATATGGGCTAGATCCCAGCTAGCTGGAAGTCAGTCACCATAGTGAAAAGGGCACTACTGTATAGAAAAAGTTGAGAACTACTGGCCTGCCACAATGAGACTCCAGTCTTGGTTGGAGCCTCTCTAGACATTGCTGTAATATAAATAATTAGTTCTTGATCTTTGTCATTCAACCCCAAATTTTATCCATTCTTTTTCTACACGATCTCCCATCCTGTAATTGTTTACAGCCGTCTCACATTCTTTTACTATATTTCCGTCAAAAACCCCAACTGCTGTTACAAATTACATCCTAGTTTCAATGTAGTGATTTGGCTCCTATGTGTCAAAAATAAACACAGATAATTTTTTTAAAATATATTCATATATAATTTGAGCTTTTTATGGAAACGCTCATGAATTCTACATTCCCTAATGTAGTCCAAATTATTACTATTGCACATTGTCCAATATTAATTATTTTCAGTGCTACATATGCAATAATGAATCTGGGGGCAAAGTCTCTTGGGAGACCAGAAGCTCCCATTCTACAAATTACATAGTAAGACAGCTCACATATACATTCTTGACACAATACAGGGATAATTTTACACAGTGTAATAGAGGAAAAGCTCTATTAACCAGCATTTCTGATATCTCCCAATACAAATCTTCAGTCTAGAAACCAGCACTAGTATACTGCCCAGGAGGTTATGCGATTGCACATTCTGCACTCTACTTTTATGCAAAAGAGGCAGAAGACAAGTAAGCAAGCTGATATCAGGGATTTATTCAAAAAAGCAGCTTCCAGGGTGTGTCATAGGATCATTACAGATTCAGCCCAATCTCCTACACCTTCTACATCTATACTGATAATTGATGTTGATAATGATGACCCTGAGGCACTGCAAGATCCTGAAGTGCCTTCTGAATCATCAAAGATTAAATTATGTTCAATATAGTTTGTGTTAAGTGTATTTTAAGTGATCTGTGTGTATGCCATGCACTGCCCATAGCGATATATAGTGTTATAAGATAACCTAGGGCTGGTCTACACTACGGGGGAAAATCAATCTAAGATACGCAACTTCAGCTACGTGAATAACGTAGCTGAAGTCGAAGTATCTTATATCGAATTACCTACCGTCCTCACGGCGCGGGATCGATGTCCGCGGCTCCCCATGTCGACTCCGCTACCGCCGTTCGAGTTGGTGGAGTTCCGGAGTCGACAGGAGCGCGTTCAGGGATCGATATATCGCGTCTAGATGAGACGCGATATATCGATTCCCAAGAAATTGATTGCTACCCGCCGATACGGCGGGTAGTGAAGACGTAAAACTACTGTATAGAAAACTTTACCTGTATACACCTAAGTGCTTCAACAAACCCCAGCCACCCTGCAGTGCAGTGCTTCTACTGGATTGCTGAGTACTTGTATACTATTTTATACTTTATTCATTTTATTGTATTCTTATTCTTTGAAAATTGGTATTCCATTGGTAAGTATAACTCTTAATTAACTGAAATATTTGACTAACTGGCACCCCACCTCCCCCATTCCCCCAACATGCTGGATTACAAAGCTTTTACTGTAGATCAAATTTTGCTCTAGTAAACTCACCTAATCCAGATAAATTCTACTAATGGCAAAGAAATTACTTCAGCTTTTCACCAATGTAGAAGAGCAAAATTTGATTGATGTTCCCAGGTGATAGATATATCATATTATTGCACAAATTAGAAACCTATCAATACACACACACACACACACTGTTTCTCTACATCGGTAGATATATTATATATATAAAAAAACTATGGTAAGGGTTGCAAAATTAAACACCCAAATTAGGAAATACCAGAATTAAGGCTACCTGTGCTATAGTAGTTTACCCCTCATATGTATGTCTGCACATTATGCTGGCTTTTAACTACATGATCACATACAATTTTTTTCTACGGGACTCTTCCCTTTTTCAATGAACAGGATAGATGGCACTCACTTAACGAACAGCTATTCACCACTTCTTTTTATCTTCATCATCTGAAGATGTCCACGCAGTGTGCAGAGGCGGTCAAAAAAGCAAACAGGATGTTAGGAATCATTAAAAAGGGGATAGAGAATAGGACTGAGAATATATTATTGCCCTTATATAAATCCATGGTACGCCCACATCTCGAATACTGTGTACAGATGTGGTCTCCTCACCTCAAAAAAGATATTCTAGCACTAGAAAAGGTTCAGAAAAGGGCAACTAAAATGATTAAGGGTTTAGAGAGGGTCCCATACGAGGAAAGATTAAAGAGGCTAGGACTCTTCAGCTTGGAAAAGAGAAGACTTAAGGGGGACATGATAGAGGTATATAAAATCATGAGTGATGTTGAGAAAGTGGATAAGGAAAAGTTATTTACTTATTCCCATAATACAAGAACTAGGGGTCACCAAATGAAATTAATAGGCAGCAGGTTTAAAACAAATAAAAGGAAGTTCTTCTTCACGCAGCGCACAGTCAACTTGTGGAACTCCTTACCTGAGGAGGTTGTGAAGGCTAGGACTATAACAATGTTTAAAAGGGGACTGGATAAATTCATGGTGGCTAAGTCCATAAATGGCTATTAGCCAGGATGGGTAAGAATGGTGTCCCTAGCCTCTGTTCGTCAGAGGATGGAGATGGATGGCAGGAGAGAGATCACTTGATCATTGCCTGTTAGGTTCACTCTCTCTGGGGCACCTGGCATTGGCCACTGTCGGTAGACAGATACTGGGCTAGATGGACCTTTGGTCTGACCCAGTATGGCCTTTCTTATGTTCTTATCATTCGTTGTGTGGTCCTATGCATTGTTTAATGCACTGGCAAAACCCAGCACTGAATATAGAATTACTCATTTCCTCATGGGCTTTTCTATGGTCCTGTCAGCATAGTGTCTTAAATTCATTAATGTTTGTAAAGAACTAAATTCAACACCCATATGTTACGGCTGAGGAGGTACTATCCCCATCTGACACAGTGGGAACTGAGGCACAGAGATTAAAGCCAAAATTCTCAAGTGCCAACATATTCTGAGCATTAAGTTTGAGAAGTGTAGGGCCACATTTTTCAGAGTACAGTACTAGCATTTTATATTTTCAGAGCACAGCTTTCATTGACCTCAGTTGCAGTTGTGAGTGCTCAGCACTTCTGCAAATCAGACCCATGTGTCTCAAGCGGGGTGCCTAGAAAATGAGGAACACACAGAGGCCACCTATGAAAATATTGGGTCACGTGACTTGCCCAGCCTCTCACAGGAACTCTGTGGCAGAGGCAGGGATAGAATCCAGTTCTCCAGGGCAGCATTCAATTGTCTTAACCATGCAACCATCCTTTCTCTTCCTGCAGTTCTCTGCCACGTTCCCTACACACCTTCCAACTTCAGCAACCAATGAATCAGGGTCCTACAGACAACAGCACGAATGGTGAGAAGGGATTCCTACTCTTAAAGTATCTGAGGGTAGCCGTGTTAGTTTGTATCCACAAAAACGAGGAGTCCAGTGGCACCTCTTAAAGCTGGGCCTAACACACAGCTATTAAAGCCTGTTAGTAACTCCCACTGAATAATTCATACCTTGCTGTAGCGCATCAATATTTGGTTCATATATGTGGTCTTATACTTAAGGCGCATCTCTACTACTGTTAGTCTGCATCTGGTGAAAGGTCATTCTGTACCTCCCCATAGATGAGTGGTTGTTACTGATGGCTACCGTGACACTTTTTTTTTTTCCAAAGGGACTCTTGGCCACAGATCATATCAATGATATTTCATGCATTAGTCCATAGAGATATGGATCCATAGTCTAAGCTTAACATTTTCTCCTAGGCATAAGTGTATCACATCTGCATCATGCCTATGCCAGCTCCAAGCTGCCAATTCAATTTGCTGCTTCTGTTGGCAACAAAAGAAAGACAAGGTTTTTGTTGTTTGTTTTTAAATGTAATTCATAGAAGATCATGGAAAAATCGCAGGAGGGACTGGAAGAAAAGCCAGTTAACAAAACCAAAAACTAGCACCTGGCCAGAGAAGTATGTTCTCTAAAAAGTTCCTTAATCTGAAGCATGACTTAGAAGAGAAGCCTTGATCCTGTAGCCTGATCAATTATTACAATTATAAAATTTATAGAGGTGCAACAAGTTCTTGTCTTGAATAACTGGTTCTTTTTCAGGTGGCTACCTAGTTAATTCTGAAGATGAAACTGGTGAAGCATACACAGATGTTATGAGCTTTACTTAATACAAATAATTGAAATCATGGGAAAAATCAATATACATAAGTATAAGAATAAGATGTACACTAAAGTGGTTTCCTGCATTGTTCATACTTAGTTTTTCACTGTGCATACTTATTTTCCTTTCATCTTTGTTTCTAAGGCTCTCCATAAAGTTGTAAGTGGAAATCACAGGAGGGCACTGGGTCAGGCTTCCCCTGGTGCCCCAATAATAGGTTGCATAACTAAGTCTTTTATGACAGGTTTCAGAGTAGCAGCTGTGTTAATCTGTATCTGCAAAAAGAACAGGAGTACTTGTGGCACCTTAGAGACTAACAAATTTATTTGAGCATAAGCTTTCGTGGGCTACAGCCCACTTCATCAGATGCATAGAATGGAACATATACACCTCTGCCTCGATATAATGCTGTCCTTGGGAGCCAAAAAAATCTTACCGTGTTATAGGTGGAACCATGTTATATTGAACTTGCTTTGATCCACCGGAGTGCACAGCCCTGCCCCGCCGGAGCAATGCTTTACCGCATTATATCCGGATTTGTGTTATATCGGGTCACGTTATATTGAGGTAGAAGTGTAGTAAGAAGATATATATACATACAGAGAACATGAAAAAGTGGAAGTAGCCATACCAACTGTAAGAGGCTAATTAATTAAGATGAGCTATTATCAGCAGCAGAGAAAAAGCTTTTGTGGTGATAATCAAGATGCTCCATTTTAGACAGTTGAAAAGAAGATGTGAGGATACTTAACATGGGGAAATAGATTCAATATGTGTAATGACGCAGCCACTCCCAGTCTCTATTTAAATCTTTTATACACCTCTTCTTATTTCATCCATGCATGTCCGGGACCATATATGATAAGGTTTCAGCCCCTGCCCACGTGTGTTATTCCAGCTAACCATAGTTAAACTTCCGACCACTGGTGCAACCCATTTGTGTTAATGTATCAATAGTTTTGATATGTGAATGCAGTTAGCTGCATGGCTACCTTATTGCAAAGGTACCCTAAGGTGCAACTGTATGTTCATTTGTAGTTTACCTATTTATCACGTAGTGCGTTTCTAAACTATCACAAGGTACATTTCACCAGCACAGAATACTCACGTTAGCTTATGCGACTGCAAACTGCTTTTGGACCTCGCTAAGCCCTTACTACTAAAAACCTACAGCCAAGCCTATTTTTAAAACATATATTTGGATTTTTCTAGTTCCTGTTACAGCTTCAATAACGTATATTATTATTTCTCTAAGGATGTTAGCAAATAGATTATATTTTACCCAAAAACACATGCCCTCCAAGGTCAGCTTGGGGCCACCAGGCAACAATTCTCATGTATCTTTGTTGGCAGTGGAGTACCAGCTGAGCAGGTTCTTTCAATAGTGAAAACAATTTCTATAAGAGCAGGTGACATCTAGGATTAAAAGCATTCTATTTAGAAACAAGTCTGCTGCTATCTCCTATACTTCCGTATTTTGCTCCTTTTTCTTTATTAATAAAGGTATTTGCATAAAAATGCACTCTTTGGCTCTTCAGAGTTCATCTATTCCTGCAGCTTTTTTCCCCCACATGAAGTGTTTGTGATATTCACAATTGGTTGCTGTGGAAATGATTAGATCACAAAGAGAGGATTATAATTTTAGGTAGGGAATATGCAGCAGGAAGAGATGAACTCTCACGCAAGGAGACCTAGTTTCTATGCAATTGTCATTGGTTCCTTCTCTTTCTCTCATTCTGTATTATTACTAAGGAAAGTATTTCTACAGAATTGCTACGTAGGATGGTTTCCAAATGGTGTCAGCAACTCTACTTCCTAAACCGACAATGAACTGAGATCACAACAGTGGTTAGTTTCTTAGACACCATAGTTATTTCCCATTGAAAATTGCAATCTGATACATTATAGTTCTAAAGCTGACATGGAAAATGAGGCATTATTATAAACCTATAGCAAGACATCTCTCTCTTAGATTAGCATTTTCCTATGGCACCTTTCAGACTTTGAAAGGATGGACCACTGGCAGAAGAGAGAATACTGGACTATTGACCCAGTATGGCCATTCTTTTGAGATACCCAAGTGTTTTACAACAACACGTTAGATACTCATAGCACAGTGACTGTGAAAGCAAAATCAGCAGTCACCAGACACTGTGGGGAAATACCCGTTCTCAGTGCCCAACCTGGATAACTGGGCTAGCTGCTGGTGTCTTCCGAGGGAGCTGAGAGAGGAGATCTTCCTCCGCTCTCCACAACCTCCACATCTATCTTGGTGCTACTACAGTAGCCTCTGTACCCCTGCATATGTTGGGTCAATGTTGGAGATTCTGTGCAACAACAGATCAATTGTTACTGTGTTACATCCAAACAACCACTGCATATGGTTGTGTGGGAACCCTTACGGAGCTGAGTTCTGTAGGGATTCTGGGTGTGTGCATAACCCCTGGCAGCAGTCTCTAAAAATTCTGTTTCCTCCACCCTCAATGGTGCTGAACTAGTACTGCTTCAGGCAAGGCCTTCTACACACGTGGAGGAAGGAGCAGGATTTGGAGCTCCACAACAGTTGATACAGACAAAGGGAGTTCCGTTTAATATCTGCTCAGCAGCAGCAATCCTCACCCCACTCCAAATGCCACACTGCAGTGTCAGCACTAAAAATAATGAAGCCAAGCCTAGTGTGGGATTGAGCCCAATGCCTTCTGAGTAAGATGCAAGATGCTGCCAACAGAGCTATACAGACGGCTTTTATAAGTGTCTAAAGGTTCCAGAAGGGATATTAACTTCTCAGGGGAGTAAATTCTCAGGTAGTCTGTGCTATAAAAAAGAAGATAAAATTATGTAATACAGCAGGGAGAATGGAGAGTTTAATATGCATTTACAGGTCACCCCTGAGATTGTTGATGGCACACTTCTGTTTATTACTCAAATGGGCTGATGAACCCTCTCAAACTTTTTGTTTGAGAAATGGTTATCTTCCTGAGGATTTTATCACTCGAACACTTTTTTTTAAACAGTTGGTCAAACATAGTTAGACGTGGACAGATGTTTTTTTTTCATTTTGGAAACCCTTGAAAGATACGCTTTCAGATGAGCTCTGCAAAGGATGATGGGATAGGAGCTTTGAGAGCTTTTATCAGCACAGAGCCAGATGTCTCCATTATGTCTTTTTCCTTTCAGTGGATTCTGTCATTTTAATTTTTCCTTTCTTTTCCAATGCAATATTTTGTTCTTGTCAAAATGACAGGCTTTTGTTGATGCTACTTTTAAAAAGTTTTGTTGCATATAATATAAAATGCTGGTAAAGTAATAAGAATACTCTGCATAGGTAAAAGCCCCTTTCATCTGCATACGTCAAAGCATTTTACAAACCTCAACTATGCCTCACCATTTGTAGCCGACAAGGCGGTGGAAGCAAGAGTTCAGGCTACCAGTTAGAGCTGGGTCCATGATGGGCAGAGTCAGGAAATGAGCCAAGGGTCAGTACCAGAGGGACAGAAGCCAAATGCCAGAGGCAGGGGGTAAATCAGAAATGTAAGCCAGAGCCAGGGATCAGTTCCTGAGAGACAGAAGTTGTATGCCAGAACTGGATGATCAACCACAGCCATAAGCCAGAGGCAAAGCTGGAGATCTAAGCCAGAAGTCTGAAGCCGGTGGGGAGCAGGGACTGGAACAAAGGCTGGAACAATGCAGGAGCAAGGACTGGAACAAGGGCAAGCACAGCTGAAGACATGGTACACATTGAGCAGCTGCTGATCTGCTGTGGGGGGCCAGGCTTATCAGCAGGGCTGCTAAACCAGCATCCAATCACGGGCTGTGGCCACTCTGTCAGTTCCAAAGCAGTGCAACTGGGCTCATGGGTTACCTAGAAGCAAAGTTAATCAGGAAGCAGGCCAGAAGCTCCTGGACACCACTCCATCTGTGAAGTATATTATTATCCCTAGTTTACAGAAGCATAAGTTGTCAAGCAGGTTAATTCACTTGCCAAAGATCACACAGGGAGTCAGTAGCAGAGCTAGGAATAGAATTCAGCAATCCTAATTCTTCTTCAAGTTCTGGTCCCTATATGAATTCCACATGTGGATACACATATGTGCCATGTGTCTGAGTCCAGAAGTTTTTCCAAGCAGTGTCCATTGATCCATACA
This sequence comes from Mauremys mutica, assembly GCF_020497125.1. Lineage (NCBI taxonomy): Eukaryota > Metazoa > Chordata > Testudines > Geoemydidae > Mauremys > Mauremys mutica. The sequence continues at coordinate 104,899,309 of NC_059072.1, read as the reverse complement.
TGTGCAGTATCTTCCCTCGTGCTCCGGACTGAGGGCATAAGGGGTGGTGCGGGTCTATGCCTCTCCAGTTCCTTCTTACTTACGCACGGCCTGAGTTGCAATCCTGTCCTCCTTCGCTCTTGCAATCACTAAAAAAAAATTGTAAATATTTGATGTAAATAGTTGTCTTGTAGTTTAGAAATCTTTGAGACTCTTTGTCGCTATAGCAGAAAGTTCAAGGGGCCCACCCATAACCTCATAAAGAATTTCTAAGTGCATCTTGGAATGCATATTAGAATAGTATCAAATAGCAAAGCTTCCCCTTCCTGGGGGTGTTACAACTCACTCCACATGAGCACAAGCAGTCTCCACAGCATCCTTATCAGACATCCCACTGCAGAACATTTGCAAAGCTGCAACATGGCGATCTGTCCATGCATTTATGGCAGAATACACCCTGACTCAAGCAGCAGCTGCTGATGCAGCAATAGGAATGGCTATATTAGAGGCAGCTCTGCAATCAGCTTCCTCACACCCACCTTTACACTGATCACTGCTTGCAAATCACCCATATGTAGAATATACATAGGGACCAGCACTCCAAGAGGACGAGGTTACTTACTGTAACTGGAAATTCTTCAAGATGTGTGGTCCCAATCTGTATTCCACTACCCGCCCTCCTTCCCCTCTGGTTCGGAATCCTAGTGCACAGCGATAAGAGGAGGAACTGGAGAGGCATTGACCCACACCATCCCTTATACCGTTGGTCAGGAACACGAAGGAAGATACTGCATATGTGCGGGTCAACGGACACTGCTTGAAAAAACTTCCAGACTCAGGCACCTGGCGTGCATGCATACACCCGTGTGGAATACAGACAGTAACCACACATCTCAAAGAATGTCCAGTAACAATAAATAACCTCCTCTTCCCAGGCCCTTGATCTAACCACAAGGAAACATTCCCTCTCTTAAATTTTAAATATTCCATCTAATGTTAGCCATGTATTAGGACATACGTTTGAACTATGAATCATTCAGTCTAGATGACATGCATTTGAAGACAGGGGGTTTTCTGTATCCCCCTTTATTTGTCTCCATTCATCCTCGTGTACCCCATACTGTGCTGATCAACTAATCCATTCAAAAAGGACTTGATGCACTTCCCTCACATACGGTCAATACCATTTCAAGCATCAGTCAGAGGGTAGCACTAGAGACATAAAATGTGCTTGCTCTCTTTCCCCAGGAGGTGAGAATGCTGCCTCCACAGCCCCACTGGCCTGGAAAGCAATGAGCTTGAGACTCAAACAAGCTTTGAAAAAATAATTTAGATTTTTCTTTTTAATTGATGCCAGTCTTGAAATCTCCTACACCACAGTGTTTCTAATGGGGCCAAAGTGGCAGCGTTTAATAGCAGCTTCCTTGCAAATTTCCTTCTGAAGCACTGACTTCAGTGAGTTATCTTAAAGCCACAATATGTTGCAAACAACCACCCAAAGACTATTGGTCTAATAAAAGATATTACATCACCCAAAGACTGTCATCCCCCTAGTACAACATATTCTCCATAGTGGGATTTGCATTACTAGTTGTTCTCAGGGATTAGTGTGAATCACTGGAAAAGACAGCCCAGTTCAAGCTCACAAATTAATCACATTAATCATTAACCAAAAAAAAAAAAAAATCAGACATAACGTATTTTTTTAAATAGACAGCACTTGATACTCAATGCAAATTAACACAGTGCCCTATGCAGCTCTCTACTTGAGTCAAAATACATCTTCTAACTTCAATATTTAAAATAGAACAGTCTAAAAGGTGTTCCTTCTACAGCATGAACCACCTGCTATAAGCAAATTGATAGGGTTAGGAATATTTATCCCATCCACAGTGGACTAGGATTTATTACCATGTATTACACATTTCCAAACATAAATAAAAATTAATAAATTGAGACTATCTGTGAGTCACAAACTAACTGATGCACAGATCTATTGTACTTACTGGTGGTCGTACTACTGCCCTCTAATGGATAGACTGAGACAGGCTCCAGCATGCATAGTGTGTCCAGAGTCCCACTGTCCAGGCCTGTTTATGTTCAATTTTAAATGAAAATGTACAAAAAATATGAATCAACCAAATAGGTGACTTCATATAATTAATGTTATTGCCCTGTAACCCGCACACAAGATTTGTCCTGCACTTTTACCATGATGTCTGATTAACCACTCCTTCCTATGCTCTACTCTGCCAGTACCCTGTGTCTTGATACTTCCTTCATCGCAAATTCCCATGCCTAGAATAGCCACCCTGGTTTTATGCCCCATGTAACTCTCCTTCAAACCTCATTTCAAGACTCCCCTCTTTTGATCAGCTTTGTACTACCAACCCTCATCCTAGACATTGTCCAAGCCAAAAATATTACTTTATTAAGAACCAAAAGCCAAGAAAGCTCTAAAAAGACATGTTCATAATACTCAGCTTATCTTCCAATCTTTCTTTGTTGTCACCCTCAAATACCTCCCATTCCCCCTCCTTTTGCTCTTCTTCTCCATCATTGTGTCAGTCTAATTTAGATTATAAACCACTCAGAGCAATACGACACTTTATTTGTCAGTAAAGCACTATACACACCTATAGTACTGCATCTTCTTCAAGTGCTGTCTCTAACGTAGAGACTGTTGATCACCAAATTCCATCTTTTGCAGTCACAACAAAGTTGTAAAGCTTTCACTCTTCTTTGGATACCAGTCCACCTGATGACATTTCCAATATAACTGACTCTCTTTCTTCCTCTTCCTGGTTTTCCTATGATCTTGCCTGATAGTATGAGTGCTGAAATGTCCACAAAAAGATGTGTTTTTTACCTAGGGTCTCAAGTTTACTCTTTTAAAATTAATCCTTCCCATAATTTCTTCATTCATATGTCTACACATACAGTGCTGCAGCGGCACAGCTATGTCGATACAGCTATGCTGCTACAGCACATCTGATGAAGACGCTCCATGCTGGTGGAAGAGAGCTCTCCTGTCAACATAAAGAAACCACCTCAGCGAGTGGCAGAAGGTCTCCCACCGACATAGCGCTGTGCACACAAGCGCTTATGCTGGTATAACTTACTTAGCTCAGGAGGGTGGTTTATTCACACCCCTGAGCAACATAAATTATGTGACATAGGCTGTCCATATGGAGCACTTCAGCATTCTAGTGCAGATGTGCAGTTTTAAATTTTGACAACACAGAAATCTTTGGAAGTTGTTGAATATATCTTTTACAAGCTGTATCCCTCTCTTGATTTCTTCATCACATCTCCTGTCTGATGTCATTAGATCCCTTAAGTAGGGGAACCTATTCACTTGTTCCACCACTCAACCACCAAAGTATAGATGTTGCCTAGCTTGTGCATCACTGTTTACTTACTTAGTATTGCATAAATAATAAAAATAAAAGCCTGATTAAAAACAAGTAGCTCTGCTCTGTGCTCTGAACACCATCAACTTCAGGGAACAAGGTGAAGTGTAAGCCTTATGAACCCACTCTGTTTCTTCATCCCGTATCTTCCTGTGTTCATCATCCTGGGCTGGAATGGAGGTGTATAAGGAATGTAGGAAAGAATGCCATGGAAACAGGGCCACAGAAATGCTTACTGTATTTACCACAGCCCTTTCTCTGTGACTAGAGGAGCTCATAATAAAGTACCAGCCAAGTGATCACCCATGCACTATATCATTAGCAATAGTCCCAGAAGATGGTGGGAATCTTCCATTCCAGCCCATTCACCTTAGCAAATGGTTAACGGTCTTGGAATCCAACTAGGATAATAGAAACAGGAGCATGATCACTTGTGGACCATTGGGAACAATTCTGTATATGAATGAGTAGTGTGCTACAGACCTGTGAGGCTTTCACAATGGTGCTTAGCACTACCATAGGCAATTAACATTACTGCACTTCTTACCTACAGTAAGTGCTACTGTACTTAATATAGGCAACATCTCAGGAAGAACAAGTTCTGCATCAGGAGTACTCTACAGATGATTCCCTCCACTAGTCCCATAAAGTCTAGGAACTAGCAGATCTTAAACTTCTCCATGGGCACTAGAGAGAAAGGCAATCTCTCAGACCATTTACAGCTTCACAGATTGTAAAAAGTACCTTACTTTCCAGGTGCAATGTAACAGGCACTAAGTGGAAACTACATTTGTGCTTTGTTAACTATTGTGACTTTGTCGTCCTGTATGTTTGTACAGTTTCTAGCTGAATGCGGCCATAATCCTGACAGCTCTTTGCATGCTACCATCATAACTAATACATATAGTAGTAACGGATAAGGAACTGATGAGAAAACAATTTTTACTTTACTATTGGTCTAAGACTAAATAACATGTGGTTGTTGTTTTGTTGACAGAAGGAACTATTGATTTGCAAACAGAAATATACACCCTGATTCTGCACTTTTGTACATGCTTAAATTTACTCCAACAAGGGGAACACTCGTTCACAAATGTAAGCATGTGCATGCTTGCAAGGCAGAGGCAACATTGAGACAAAGGGCCAAGGGGAAGATGTTTCTAGCTAGCAGAACTGCTTCATGATGGAGCCAGTGGCACAATGAATAACAATAGATCAGAACCCAGTAGGTTTGAATCTTAACTGAGTCATGAGTTACTGGAGCTTTTATATAGTGTAGCAGTTCTAACGTTAGCCTGAGGCATTAGATGTCCCTTAGCTGGAAACCAAGCAGGATTATTTTAGGCAATCAGACACGACGGGGATTATGCTGCATAAAAACTTAAATGGAAACAGAACCTTTACAGTAGGCACATTTTTAGGCCAACCAACACTAAAAGGGAAATTAGAAATGTAAAGCACCTAACAGGTCATCTAGTCAGTGCCTTGCCAGCGTCGGATTGTTCTGTGCCCTACATTTGCTCATTCGTTATCCCTTTTAACAAGGTGGTTGTTCCAAGCAGGGAATTCACGTATTTAAAACAGTGGCAGAAGATCTGTGGCGCTTACGGACGTTCAGGAATTAGCTCATAGGGCGGCAGGCAGATGCCGTGGGGGCAAAGCTCGCTGCGGGGGGAAGGGCTGCTGAGCATCGGGCAAAGAGCCCCCTTCTAAATGAATGCCCCGAGGGCGCTGCAGGCAGGGCACGGCAGCGTCCCCCTCGCTCCTGGGCGGGGGCGGGGGGGTGAGTGAACACCTGCTGCCTGCCCTGGGGATTAGGCAGCGGCTGCCTAGCAGCGCGCTCCCCGGGCGCGTGCCGCTGCCCTCCGCCCCTCTCCCAGGAAACCCCGTGCCGGGATGCCCCCCCTAGTCAGAGGGACAGAACCAGCCGCCGCCGCCGCCGCCCGCCCAAGAACGGGCGGTGACCCAGCAGCGGGCGCGCGCCCGGGGACGACCGCCGCGCCCCCACCCTCGGCACTGCAACAACCGCCGTACCCTGACGTCACCCACACGGGGAAGAAGGGACTCGAGCTGGCGGCGTCCGTAGAGCGCATGCGCACGGCTAACTCCCGTCTTCTTGTGTTGGGCGGTGACAGGGCGCCGGCGCTCTATGGCTTTGCCGTTGCAGCCCGGTGAGATTAGCGGGAGGGACACTTCCGGTGGGGGCGGTGGCTGCATGACCGGCAGGGCAGAGAGGTGAGGTCGGGGTGGGGGCGTCTGTGAGGCCCGGTTAGGGGGGAGAGCTGGGAGCCCAGGAGGCTGTGCGCCAAGGGGAGGGGGCGCGCCTGCGTGTGTTGGGGGGGGGGGAAGGGCTCGTGCGTGTGTGTTGGGAGGGGGGAGGGCTCGTGTGCGTGTGTGTTGGGGGGAGGGGAGGGCTCGTGTGCGTGCGTGTGTGTTGGGGGGGAGGGGTACCTGTGGTAGGGGGAAGGGCTCGTGTGTGTGTGTGTGTGTGTTGGGAGTTCCTGTGGAGGCTAGTAAAAGGGAGGGGCTCATGCGTGTATATATTGCAGGAGGGGTACCTGGGGGGAGGGGCGGAAGTTGGGAGGGGCTTGTGTGTAGGGTAGTGGGGGAGGGGGCTCCTGTGTGGTATGATGTGGGAAGGAGGCGTGTTGCTGTGTAGGGGGCTTCTCTGTGCATGTTGGGTGGGACGGAGGAGAAGCTTGTCTGTGTGCTGTGAGGGATAGCAGCTGTACCTAACTTTAAGGAATAACTTAGTGTAGGGGGTGAATTTATTGGCCCTGAACTGTATCAGTGGTTCTCAGCTACAGAGATTGTTGTGATATCCCCACCATGGATACTGCAGGCTTTTGCAATTGGTGCTCGCCATGGCATCCATCAGGGTCTTGTAAGTTCTGGATGCGGCAATGAGATGGAATGTTTCACTGTTTTAAAAAAAAAAAAAATTCCTTCACTTTTTAAAAATAAAACTAATGGGAACATTTTTGTTATAATTTGGTATTGTAACCCAACCCCTTTATTCTTGTTTGTCAAAATCTAAACTGTGCCTCCGACTTAGAATGCTAGTGTCTTTCCTCTTCATGGAAAGCACTTGAAATGATGTAGGGCCCTTAGAATGGATAGCAATGTAACATTAAGAATTAGTTCATATTTTATCAGAAACTGTTGGAAGGAGACAGGTGGCTATTGTTGATGGGGATCACGCTCTTCTGTTTCTGGCCCTCTCCTGCATTGTCGCCTATCTCTAAAGACACTGTCAGGTTAAAAATTATATTAATAAGGGAGAACTAATCCTGTGGTCTGCAGGTCTTTTTAAAGACTGTACTGTGGGGGCCATAGTGGAGAAAGGGGGAGAGGCAGTAAGTAGGAGTGAAGGAGAGGGAAAGAATGGCATTTAAGAGGAAAAGGAGTGGGATGAGGTCAGGGCAAACAACCTATCAGAAAACAGCATTCAGTGTTAAACAGTGCTAACAGTCAGTCTGATAACATCACTGTCATCCAGAAGTGTGGGCCAGCCCCTAGTGTGGCTAGCTCAGGGGTGGGTAAACTATGGCCCAGGGCCGGCCCGCCAGCCAATTTAATCCGGCCCTCGAGCTCCCGCTGGGGAGAGGGGTCAGTGGCCGCTCTGCGCAGCTCCCGGAAGCAGCGGCATGTCCCCCCACTTCTGGCTCCTATGCATAGGGGCAGCCGGGGGCTCTGCACGCTGTCCCCACAGCTCCCATTGGTCAGGAACTGCGGCCAATGGGAGTTGCAGGGGCAGCACCTGTGGACAGAGCAGGGCACAGAACCACTTGGGGCAGTGTGCAGTATCAGTAGTCTTTCATGTACTATGCTCAGACTTTCCATCTGCTTCTCACAGAAACTCAGGTCACCAAGGAGACCGGCTTGGATACCTCTTCAGACACTGGTGGGAGTTTTCAATTTTTACCAGTTTAATCTCTCTGGTATTCTTAGATTAGATAGGATTAGCTAAGGACTCCAACCTTGGATTAGGCTATTTAGAAGATCCCAGCAGGGACTATTAAATTAAAAGCCTATCACTATTCTGCTGTCTTGCATCATCTAGGAGCTAAGAGTGGTTTCATGTCTCCTGGCACAGTGGAAAAGGGAGACTGGAGAGGGTTGGTTGTGGCACAGTAGAGTGCATTGGTATCTGTGCAGGTGGTGGCCAGTGCAAAATAATAATCAATTCCATTTAGGTCTGACCTACAAATGCAGGACTTCAGGATATCTGTTTAGAAAAGGCCGGTGCTGTGATTCAGCCTGGCTGTCTGATGTCTAGCTGCTGAAGAAAGAGAGCCACTGTAGCACAGGAGAGGCTTATGTTAACTCTACCATATGTAGCCCATGGTTGTGATAAACTGAGATGCTGGACTGCAGCTGTTCCAGAACTTCTCTCTTCTCACGTTAGGACATTGCTTTGCCGTAAAGCCTCTGACACTTTGCTTGCCCTCCCATTGTAGTTCGTCTCGTATTCTCTTTTGACCCAGAACACTTCATTATTATTTGGGTGCTGAATTTACTTCCTCCCTCTGTTTCGTCTTGCTATTGAGCACCAGTGGGAGCAAATCTAAGGAGGCGATTGTGCACCAGCTCCTCCACTATGTAAAAGCCCACGTGGGGTAATATTTACTTCAAGATAATGTTATTAAACAAAATATTCCCAATTAATTTAGTTAAATCTACTTGGCTTGGTCCTACAGATGGTCTTCACTGTTGCTTTTATACATCTCCAATATTTTTATGCTCATCTTGATTCTGTTGCTGGTTTCTGGATGCAATTGTGAAATGCTTTTTAAAAGAAAATAAGGACTTTACAGTCAATCTAGTGCTCATGAAAGAATGCTGACAGCTCTAAAGATTTAAACCATCACCTGTTCACCAGACAGGCATGGTATGGGCAGCACAGGGGGTTTGAAGTCATTACAGGATCATGGGAATCCCGTATGATCTTGTTCACTAGCCCTATATGACATATAACATAAATTGCTTGAAACTCCACTGCCAGGAATATCCCAAACAGAGGATTGTACCTCTGTGCCTCATATGCAATGCTTCCCCAGTGGAGCTGACTGCAATAATAGAGAAAAGCAGATCTAATCCTCTTACTCCTGTTTATAGCTGTCAATCCTACGGGAAGAATCAGAGGGGCGATCTGCTGCTGAAGCCAAGACAAATAAAAGGGTTAGTCTTTTCCTTCTCTCACTCTCTCATTTGTCTCATTTTGTGTAGCTGGCTTCCCCATTGATCCCAGCAAGTAGAGTGAATCTAACAAGGTTTGTCCGGTTCATTCAGTGGACAGTAGGAGCTTGAGAGCTATTCTGTGGGAAAGAACAAATTTAAATAGAGAGGAAGATGAGGAAAGAAATGGGGAAGGAGAAATGTGAAGAGAGCTGAAGAAAAACATCAAAGGGATCATTAGGGTTGGGAGAGAGAGAATTGCTCTTGTGGTCTAGCAGTAATGGCTAAAAGTTTGGAGTATCTCTCTGAGAGCATCTTATATTCTAGAGAGATTCCATTTGGCTGTCTGAAGGAGCAGAAGTGAGGGACTCTGGAGGGAGTCTCCTTGGTTGGAGGGAAGTTTGTTGACATGTTTGGTTCTCTTGGAAAAGAGAAGGCAAAAGTGGAAAAATAGTTGGAAGAGGGAGGTGGGGACATGCTTCAAACAAAAGGACAGATATGAGAGAAAACTGACAGAAAACAACGTCATGGTGGAGGACATGCATGAAATCCAAAGAGATGAGGAATGGGAGAAAGAAATGGAGATATGAATCTCCTAACTATATTGACATCTATGGTAGCTAGGTGCCTAAAAACCTTTTGAGGATCTTGGCCTGAGTCTTCATGCCATTTAATCCCTGTCTTCTCTGCAGAGACTACCAAATTAAGTGATGTCTCTATATGGAGAACTGTATATTAGGAATTAGACTAGTTTTACATAGAGCTGGGATGACAAACCTCAGATGTGCTAAAAGTGATAAGTAATGTGTTTTATGGTTATGCCAAAGACATTGGCATCAACTGTGTTGCAGTGAGAAATGCAGCCTCAAGCATGATGCCCCTCATCTCGTGTGAATTGCAAGTGTGATTTGAGAGTGGAAGACAGGATCATACTGGCAAACACTTGGGATCCTGGAACATCTCAAATAGCTGCAGTTTTTCCTCTTCCTTTTGTAGGGAAGTGTGCATATGTGTGCGTGTCCATTCTTTGCCTGGAGATGTCTGCTCTTTCCAATTATGCCTTGCGGATGGCCCGCCTGAGTGCCCGGATATTTGGAGAAGTTGTCGGGCCAACAGACAATAAATCCATGAAAGTAGTGAAGCTGTTCAGCGGGCAGCCCCTTGCCAAACGGAAGGAGGTCTACGATTGGTATCCCTCTCACAACACCTACTTCGCCCTCATGAGGAAACTCCGCTTCTTTGGCCTCTACAGGTGATCCATGTGTGTAATGGAGGGGCGGGGGGTGAGGGGGATGGACTGGGCAACAAGGACTTGTGGATTCTATTAGGGTTGTGTTAAAGCAGCAGCAGAACTATTAAAGTGGTGCAGTTCAGAAAACAGACAGGTCGTATAGAAGAAGCACTTTTTTTGCTGTGCTTGGTGTGGGAAGAATAGAGTAAAATGTGGACTGGTTGTTTATGTAGTTTTTCCTGTTTAGATGCACTGAATCTTTTGTGGGCAAGAGCTCGTAGACCAATGGGTGTAGTTAAGCAATCACATGTCAATATGGGGCATGCTGCTTCTAGCTCAGTGGTTCTTAGACTGTGGATCAGGACCCCAAAGTGGTTCGTGGCCCTGTTTTAATGGGGTCGCCAGGGTTGACGTTAGACTTGCTGCAGCCCGGGCCCAAAGCTGAGACCCAAGCACAGGGTTTGACTCGGGACTGAAGCTGAAGCCTGAGCCCCACCACCTGGGGCGGTGGGGCTCAGGCTTTGACTTTGCCCCCCTCTACTGGAGGCCGCAGGGCTTGGGTGGGCTCAGGCTTCGTTGTCCCTCCTTCCCCTCCCCCATGGTCTTGTAATAATTTTTGTTGTCAGAAGCGGGTCGCGGTGCAATGAAGTTTGAGAACCCCTGTTCTAGCTGTTTGGGACAGGGGCCTTATCCGTTAAAAAAGCATTGTTTTGCAAAGCTGATGAATGATAGGTGTGATGTCTGTCTGCAGAACAGAAGCTAAGGCAACAATTATGGGGTGTCCTGTTCTTTCAAGGAGCTGCAAAAGACGTTTAGCATGTTAACACACCAACTGCTAAAATATCTTACCCTGTGTTTATGGCTACTTCAGTACCCATCCTTGAAATTTGGTGGTGGTTGATTTTTCTTTAAGTTTTAAAAAACTAAGTCACCTTCAAACCATCCAAAATGAAGGGAAATTGTTTTCCAAATATAGGAGGACAAAATCGACTAGAAACATTTATATTAAAGCTTCTAAGTGAGTATTACAATTTTGAGTAAGGAAACTCTGAACTGATTACTTGTAGATGTTCTTTGAGGCAGTTAAATGCAGCCTTTACTCTGGCCAACTGGCATGGAATTTATAGGAGTTTCTTTACCATACTAGAAATAGAAATCCTACCTATTATATAGTGACCATCCAGGTGTTGCCTGCACTATTGTAAGAACAACACTTCCTAGAATAACTTCCTCTTGGCACAAAACGCCAAACTATAAACTGTGCTCGCTCAAGTGTCTTGTTTCTTGTGTATGCTCAGAGAGGCCTGCAGTGGCTCAGGTGTGCTATTCAGAAATAAATGTTGTGGCAGGCAGTAGACGTTAGACACAGATCTAAAGACCAAGGGGGCCTGGGAATAATTCTTAAGCTTTTCTGGAAGTATTAAAAAGAGCAAGGCAGCAGCCTTAGACAAGCTTGAGGTGCTACTACCCATTTTCCCACACTTTCCACTGCTAAGTTGCATTTGGATGGGAGATGGAGTGGAATTTATTTAAAGGGTTCTCCAGGATTTCCTATCCTGTACTTCCCCACCCCTGTTCACTTTTTTTACTGCTTTTTTTTACAGCAACTAGCGCAGGGGAGTCCTGCTTCATGACTAGGGCTCCTAGGCGCTATGATAATACAAATAAATAATAAAGATCCCACTGGCAGATATAGATTCCTCCAGAACCCTTCAGTGAAATCAATTGAGAGCAATGCCAGGTGTAACTGCAGCCCTCCCTGCCTCTCTTCTCAGGAGCTAATGACCCAAACTTAAGTCTTTGCATGACATTACAACACAAGATGAGACTTCTGAGCTAGCTTGGGGGCATGGGATTTTGATTTTCTGTCTCTTGTTGATTTTATATTTTACTTCCCATTTGAGCACAATGGATCAATAAATGCACTGTAAGAAATATATATCATTTGTAGCTGATAAAGGCAATCTTGTTAATTCCATAAGTACCAAAGGAAATCTTTCAATGAGATTCAATATAGGCTTCATTCTCTAATACATCTGGACAACCATCAGACTTGCCTGGGAATAGGTGTGGGTGTGGGAGTTGGAGAGCATTGGATAAACAACAAGACTGCAAGTGAGATTTGCATCCTGTTTTTCATTCTGCCACAGACTTGGTGTGACTCTGAGCAAGTCCCTTCACTTCTAAGGCCATGGCTACACTGGCGCTTTACAGCGCTGCAACTTTCTTGCTCAGGGGTATGAAAAAACACCCCCCTGAGCGCAGCAAGTTACAGCGCTGTAAAGCGCCAGTGTAAACAGTGCCCCAGCACTGGGAGCGCGGCTCCCAGCGCTGTAAGCTAATCCCCACGGCAGCACTGTACAGCTGCAAGTGTAGCCATACCCTAAGTCTTGTTTTACCCCACCTTTTAAAATGGAATAACACTACCTCACATGGTGGTGGTAGGCTTCATTCCTTAATTTCTGTTAAGTACTTTGAGATTCTTGAATGGAAGGTGCTGATGTAATGCAAAATATCACATTGTTGGTTTGTTTTCCTCTTGATGTAAAACACACTAGGATAATGTACATGTTGTATGTTTACTTTAGTTCTCATCTTGTTTTGTGTACATCTCTCCATTCTTCTAAGTGGGAATCTACCATTCTGAGTGGGAAGTATTGGCCGCCAGAACCCACTGCACTCTTGTTCTTTTGGAAGAAGTTAAATTTAACCCTCTTCCCTCTCTTTCTTCCATTCAGAGATGAACATCAAGATTTTAAGGAAGAGATGAGGCGGCTGAAGAAGCTCCGTGGTAAAGGAAAGCCCAAGAAAGGAGAAGGAAAGAGAGCTACCAAGAAGAAATAGTGCTATTTTGGAACTGCAACAGACTACTTTGGAAATGTCAGAGCAAAAGCAACCCTAACCCTTTCTTCCCAGCCAGAGATGGATTTGCATGCAGCTGAGTTTATGGCTGCAGTGGGGATTGGCTGTAAGCAGTCTGCCAGATATTAAACTCTGAATCGAACTCTCTTTTCACTAGGCCTCTTTGAGTGCTCAGGTTTTTGGGGGATGATGTTTTTTTTTCACCAGTGACTGTATATATGGGAATAATTCAGTATGTTCCAGCACCCATGATGATGATGATTTTTTGTTTCAGTTGCTATGGGAGCCCTTTTCTACCTGACTCAGCAATAAAAACCGATCTACATGTTTGGTGTTCACCTTTGCTGCTTTCAGTCCTTGTTTCTTGACTTTTCACTTTCACCAAAATACTACATGTTCTACCTGTTTTTGTTCATTAAGTATGTCTTACTTGCTTATATTGATCCCAGTGCTGTTTGGTTCAGACTCAGTAAGAATGATGCCTTCTGCTACTGTGTAGCCCGGAACATCAATTTATAATGCATGCAGCTTTACCCGCCCTACCCTTTACCTTGGTGGTTGCTTTTACTTAATGCTGGAAACAATTCATTTGCATTCTGCACTGGAGGGCACTTTCTGGTCCCTCCCTGCCCACAACACTCTCACTGTACTGTGTATAATTAGATCTACAGATGATAGAAGTTGTGGTGTGAGGATTCTAAATTGCTTCCAAGTTCTGGTCCCTACCAAATGTATTATTGTTAAATATGTATTATTCCAAAAGGAGGTCAGACAAAGATGTTTGTTTATCTGAAAGGACATGTATGTATTATTCCACAAGGAAATTAACTCTAGTTCATTGATATTGGGGGCATCTTTATAGCTAGGCTCCTGCAGCGTTATCCATTTTAGCAACTAGGTGTCTCCTTACCCTTTTTTTGTCTTCCTTTCTATTCTTTCCCATTTTGTGGGTGCAGCAACAGAAGATACGTCCACATCTGTTCCTGTGTTCTAGGTGTACCTTTCTGGCCCTCTTCCCACTTTACATGCTGATGCCTTCTCTTCCAAGTGTATAGGCCCAGCTCTTTCCCTTTCCCCACTTGCACAATGTACTGCTAACAGTACTCCCTTGGCTGCCTTCCTGGATGTGGCAAGTGAATTAGCAGGAGAGGGCCAAGTTAAAAGGCTTGTGTGCATGAGGGGGGAGATTGTAGTACATAGCAAGCTTTCAAACTCCAAAGGCACCTACTGAAATAAACACCTTCTGCATACCCTGGAACATACAGATACACGCTGAAGGTAAAAATCATCAGGGGAGGCATACTCTTCCCTGTGTATCTATGCCACATGCACTTGAGAATGAGGATAACTTTATAGGTATACTCCAGCTGGAGATACCCAGTAGAAATTGGTGTGTGGGTCTATGCATTCACAGTCATGTTAGGGTTAAAGTTTTATATAGACAATCCAAATTCAAAAATATGGCTTCTAAAGCATACAATCCACTCCTTGTGCAGCTCTAGTGTTTACTATTACTGTACATGAGATTTTTATGTATCTTATGTTAGTTAATCCTTATTTTATGGTGTCTTCCCTGGCAAACAGTAATCAACAAGGTTTTCTCTCTCTCACATACACACAAACTATGTGTGTTTAGTGTGCTGAAACACAGTTTGAGAGGAGACTAACTTTGTTTCTAGACTTTTGAGCATTTAAAATCTCAACTAATATTACATAATTTATCTTTTTTCCAATTCATACTACAATATACAAATGAGCACCCATCATAAATTCTGGTCACCTTTGGCAAATGTCTAAAAGAGGTAGGCAACTTATGTCACGCATGCCAAAGGCAGCATGCGAGCTGATTTTCAGTGGCACTCACACTGCCCAGGTCCTGGCCACTGGGCTCGGGGGGCTCTGCATTTTAATTTAATTTTAAATGAAGCTTCTTAAACATTTTAAAAACCTTGTTTACTTTACATACAACAATAGTTTAGTTATAGACTTATAGAAAGAGACCTTCTAAAAACATTAAAATATATTATTGGCATGCAAAACCTTAAATTAGAGTGAATAAATGAAGACTTGGCACACTACTTCTGAAAGGTTGCTGACCCCAGTCTAAAAAATAATCAACGTCAGCACTTACACCCAAACAGCCACTACCTTCCCCAATCACTCCCCTTCCCAACTCCTTGCAGAGAAGAGATGGTTCTTATAGCATGCCCTGAATAATAAACTTCAGGCTATGAACTGAAGCTGCAGGGCAGTGAGTTTCAAAGGCATAGGTTTCCACCATTAATCAACTCCCAGCAGCCCCATCTCTCTTATCCTAAAGGGGCTTTATCTATCTGAAATACTTATATGGTCCCCTTTACTATAGTATTAGAGCACCTCATAATGTTTAAGACATTTAGCCTCACAATGCCCCCATTTGGTAGAGAAGTGTGACTATCCTCATTTTACAGATGGAGAGCTGAGAAAGAGAGATTCTAAGGGTACCTCTACACTGCAATATACGATCTGTGGCTTGGCCACAGCTGACCCTGATCAGCTGACTTGGGCTTGCAGGGCTAAAAATTGTGGTGGAGGTGTTTGGACTCAGGTGTCTGGGCTCTAAAACCCTGTGAGGGGGTGGGTCTCAAAAGCTAGGCTCCAGCCTGAGCTGGAATGTCTATGTTTTTTAGGTCTGCAGCCACCCTGTGAGGTAGAGTCAGCTGAGCCAGGGTCTGAGACTAGATGCTGCAGGTTTTTTATTACAATGTCCTTTGCCCTTGTATAACCTTTCTTATACTTCAGATCAACAGTTTTTATAGTGAAATTACCTTACTTTGATATTTAGATGACATGCAGACTGGGAGCACCTGAAATAATGTTACACCTGTGCTCCAGCTCTTGATGATGACAAACTTGGTTCATTGACCTTTAAATAAGGAGCTGAGAGCTAAATGTTTGCTTTCATCTGTATCCTGAACAGGTTTATTGAGGTATCCTGGCAATTTATATCCTAAGGTAAGAGGGTCAGTGTCACGGTTTATTTCAGGTGAGGCATGATGGTCAAAGGAAGTGTGACTTGAGATCTAGCAAAACATTACAAAGTATAAAGGAATATGTTTCTCTATATCTGAAAATCTAGCCTTTATACTTCTATATAATGATAGTAACAGCAACCTTGAGTTCAGGCAGAGTATTTTTAAGGGTAGCAATGTTCTAAAGTAGGGTTCATGGGGCTCTTTAAAACTTGTTTGTATCATAATGAGAGAGTAACATGGTAACTGGCCCCTTTAAAAGGGAGCAGGATCCAGTGCACCTGGACTGATTAACTGCTGCTCAATAGGGTTTATGGGAAGGCAACTAGGCCTTGGGATGGGGGAGATAACTACAGGTGGCTGGCAGGTGCCTGTGCAGACACTGCAGCTAGTAAGAAGGCTCCTGAGTCAGCAGGAGAAAAGCACTAGCTGGGAGGGCTTGTGGAGAAGACCAAACTGTAGGTAAGAGGTGCTGAGAGATAAACCTTGGAGGAAGAGCAGGTCTAACTTTAGATGGGGGTGAATTAAATGAACTTAAGGGAAGGAAAGATCCTCAGGGAGGAGGGACAGAGCCCAGCTGAAACCAAGATGAAGACTTCATATGTTTGAGTTTTCTTTTGAAAGATTTCATGTAGGACTTAACAAATCAGATGGGGGAATGTTTTGAATATCTGGCCTAAGTGGACTTTTTAAGGGGCCCTGAGTGAAGGAGAAATTGAGGCAGGGTGCTGCCAAACCATATTTGGCTAGAAGAAGGCACAATAGGGCAAGTATTTCCTTTGATAGAGGCACACTGAGAACTTTTTTTTGAGCAAAATAATTGACCTTGCACAGCCCTACCTTTATGGGATCCAGTGTTGTCTGTCTGTCCAAATCATGCCTATCATGCAGCCTCCTATTATATTATAGTCTAATAAATGCAAGTTTCTTTTGGAAACATAGTGAAGATGTTAAAATAAATACTATTGTGAATGTAGCCATTACTAGCACCACTTATTGAAAATGTGGGGCAAATTTGATTATTGATAATTTGTATATTACTACAACAGTAATAGTAGAGTGGGGGGAAGAATAAGTAGAACTTTTTTCACACCTTAGATATGTGTGCTTCATTCAGGATAAATGTTAAGTTTAAAATAATTCACCAGGGGTGTGTGTGGGGGTGTATTTTATTCCACTAGTGTGAGTGCAGAATTGGGTAGCTGGAGATCTGGAATATGTCCCTAGTTCTGCTAATGAGTTGCTGTTTACTCTGTCTCACTGTGCCTCTGTTTCCCCATCTATAAATTGGAATAATGTTTACCTACCTCACAGAAGTTTTTATGTGGTTAAGATGCTACCTGCCCCTATTTGTGCAAATAGCAGCTTTGCCTGTGTACACTAGGGCCTACACTTGTGCAGCTATGCCAATGGCTGGCTATGGTGGCTGTAACTGGAGCAAATCCACAATGGAAAATATATTTCAAAACCTGATTTCAGAGGGATTCTTTTCATGCAAGAGTTGATGACACCAATAACACCTGAAACAAGCTGTATGGAGCTCTGCATTCACTGTTCCGCTTTAGCTGTTAGAGATGTTCCCTTCCAGTAGCTGCTCCCTCTGGACTTAGTTGATAAGTGGAGGGGAGAAAAAGCTGATTTTCAAAATTTTGTTTTCAATGGTAAATGTATCTGCAACTTTTAAGTGTAACACACCATCCTTGGAGAGATGAGTTAAGACAGTTTTGCGTACTTTTTTTTTTAAACACACAAATATGGAGGGAATGTCACTTTAGCCCCTAGAATTCTATTCCTGTGTGTGGTCATTGAACATTTCTTGTACAGTTTTTGGATTGGAGCCCTACAAGCAATGTAGCTTATCAGAGAACATCTCTGAAGCCTTGTCTTCCCTGCTAAAAAAGGTGTTGTTTTATTTAAAAAAAAAAAAAAAAAGTCTTCCAGGCAGCTAATACTTGTGAGCTATCCCATGAAAACAAAGCACTTTTTTTACCATGAGATAAATTAGGCAAGATCAAACCTAGGCAAGGGTAGAGGGTTGACCTCACCTAATTTAACTTGTGGTAAACTAAAGCCTTCTCCTCACTGTGGTTTTACCTCAGGCTAGCTTGTGTGTTAGTTATCCTATGGTAAAAAATACACTTTTTTTTTTTTTTTTTTTAAAGGCAGTAAAGAGAAGGCTTGGTCTGTGCCCTCTTGACTGAGAATCCCAAGTGTAAGGGTAGGCACTCTTCCTGTGCAACATCTTCTAGAGGTTGGAGGCTGTTTCATGTCTCCCAAACTACTTGCATGAATTTCCTATATAACAGTCTTCGGCCTGGGCTACACTAGCATGGGGGTTCGAACTAAGATATGCAACTTTAGCTACGCTATTCACTTAGCTGAAGTCAAAGTATCTGAGTTCGACTAACCTGGCTGTCCTCACAGCGGTGAGTCAACTGCCGCTGCTCCCCCATCGACTCCGCTTACTCCTCCTGCCGAGGTGGAGTACGAGTGTCGATTAGCGGATCGATTTATTGCATCTCATCTGGATGCCATAAATCGATCCCTGATACATCGAACACTAGATATACCCTTAGACTCAAGCATCTAATTAAAAATACTTAGTAAGAATAGAGAGAGGAGCAAATTAAAACAAATGGTTTATATAACCTATGTAGTTTTTACCTTAGGCGAGAATTAGACTAGGTAGGTACATCTTGGGCCACAGCCTTAAGACTGACCTTTCTGGGACAGATCCACTTGGTGGAAGAGAAGGTGTAAAGGTTGCATAGCCTGATATCTTATTTCCTGCTCCCTGCACATTTTCCTGCTTCCTTCAAAACCAATTTGTGTTAGGGAATACAGGGGGAAAAGAGAATAAAAATTATTAGTCCTGAGAGGATTAATTTATGATCATAGAATAAAAAGCCATGTAGCTAAAATGTGGTTAAATGCTAACTAAATAGAAACATAATTGTTTGCAAATATTTGAAGCTTCTAAACACCAATGTAGCTGAGGGATTGTTTAGAATTGTCTGAGATATAAATAGAACTAACAGGTTGCTGATTCTGCTGCCACTGCTGAATCTTAGTACTCTACAAGTATTAACTGTTTAATGAAATTGAGAAAGTTAATTTAGGCTAAATAGCTGGTAAAAGTTTCTAAGGTTATGTACTGGACTGTGGGTTGGGCTCCTGAAAGTAGTAGATTACACCTCCTTGGCCTGAGCCATTCATTCAAAGCTAGACTGGACAAAGCTTTTTGTAAAAGACAGTGTATGGAACAAGTCTATGCTGTGAGGGAGGGGAGATATGCTAGCTGACCTAACAGGTCTTTTCCATCTCTAGCTGCTATGAGTCTATGAAAACAAACCTCTCCAAGGGATAAGAAATGGGGGAGGGAGCCTTATATCCATTATGGTGTTTTGTCTAAATCTGAAAGTTCTTTACTTCATCCCACTGCTCTTCAAACCATTTGTAAATATTTGATGGCGTTCAGTGGGTATGCCCCATTCTCCTATGTTGCTTGTCTTGTGGCTTTTTCAGTAAATGGACCATTTAGCAGTATCAGAAGCAGAATGCATTCAATCTGGAAAAAACTAAGAAACTTGACACATCGGCAACACTGTTTTTTGCAGCAATGTTTTATTGCCGCAGAGGTAAAAGTAAACATATAGGGAACCTAGTGTTTCATTACAACTCTTGTCTGGATACAGATTCATAGGGTTGCTTAGGCCAGGATTTCAGAAGTGGATGACTTACGTTAGGCTTTATAATCAAGCAACTAAAGAAGTGGCCTGATTTATTTTATTTTTAAAATGCTGAGCACCCACTGATTTCATTTAGACTAATACCTGCATAAGGATTGAGGCCCAGATTCATAAAGGGATGCAGGCACCTAAACCCCAGCTTCAGGTGTGATTGTAATCCACAAAACCCACTTTCATCTGCTGCCTAACTCTGTAGGTGCCCAAACTCACTTGCCCCCGAAACTTTCACTGTAAAAGTTCCCTAGGTGCCTATGTTTCTGCCTGCAGCCATGTGTAGATGCCTAAGCATCCGGATGCCTGTCTCCTGTCCCACCTAAGCCCCAGTGTGACCCATGAACTGGGGGAAGATCTATCTCGCCTATGGGGCCTGAGCTGGTAGGTGTGCTCAGAAGCTGCCTACTTGAGCCCCATTCAAAATTGAGAAGGAGGTGGTATACCCCCTGTAAGTTTTAGCCCACTGGTTAGAGCACTCACCCAAGACCCAGGTTCAATTCCTCCCTCTAGCTGCTGGGGAGAGAACAGAGGTCTCACACCTCTCATGAGTGCCTTAACCACTGAGCTATTGGATATTATGATGTGGGGGTAGGGGGTCTCCCTCCATCTTGCCTGTTGAAGCTGTTCCATTGTACATAACTAAGTATAGACTCATTGAAGCAGGGGAACTGGATCCTCGGTCTCCTACTTCCTACCTCCATTCCCCAATCACCAGGCTATAGAGTTATTCTTTCACTCTCTGGCCCAATGACTATTTTAGGTATTTCTCCAAAGCAGAACAGCATCAACAGGAGAGATTGAGGGGCTCTTGGGGTGCTCCACATGGGAATAGAAATTGATGGAGTCTGGTATTTTTTTTATGCTATTGTTTATTTAAAGTCCTGCTTGTCTGCATGCAGGAGAAACCAAAAACAAGGTATTGCTGCTTTGCTTACAACCTCAAGCCTCTTTAGCAAGCACCAGACCCCAAAGCTCTGTCTGGGCTTCTCCAAGGTCATGCTGTGTTTATAGGCTCCTGCTTGTTTTGTGTTTTTTGTTTTTTTCATTGTCTCTAAGTCTCTGTCCGTTTCTTGTCTGTTTGCCCACCTACACTTTTTTCCATACCTGCAGACACCCAACTGGTCAGAAAAATCACCAGAGGAACCCTCTGCCCAAATCGTGCTAGTTTCTGGGCAGACTCCATTATGCCTTGTTTTAGCTATGGCCCCTTAACTGCCCTTTACAGCAATCTTAAGTGAAGGGCACTTTCACACATGAGTTTCAACCATGTTTTAACTCAACCCATAACAAGGTTTAACCCAGCTCACAGCACTCAGGTAGATGGCTCCCAGCAGCTCTGATTTAGGTACCTAACTCTGAGAGGGGTGGGGCTAAGGACACATCCCTCTTGTTGCCATCTCACATTGGCTAGCTTAGGCAGCTCCCCACCTAGCATGCTGGCTTTTATGGATTATATTTTAAGGTGTCTCTCTCCCTGTTGGTTGTACAGGGAGCCTAGGCACCTAAATCAGGTTTTGTGGATTCCATTGTTGGTTCCAGCACTTTTTCTAGTTAGATATTGTGACTCCTAAATCCCTTTGTGAAGCTGGGCCTGAGTAAATACTTAATGAGGATCTCAGAATGCAGTCCCTGGAGAATCTTTGTATACCTGAGTCAGCATTGGCTAATGCATATTAGGCCCCAATTCAGCAAAGCACTTAAGCAAGTGCTTACTTTTAAGCGTTTAGTGAAAAGGGATCAACTTAAAAATGTGTTTAAGTACACCCCTGACCTGGGGACTTATTTTGTTTTCAGCAGATTGAATCATAAGTTACATTTTTTTAAAAGTACTACCAAGAACGTGTATAAAAGACTAAAAGATGGGATGTGCCTGAATGGATATTCTTCACCTGAGTGAACCACTTAGAAAAAAAGATAGAAGTGGTCTCTGGAAATAAGTCTCCACACAAACCAACTGCCAAGAAATTCAACATTAAGTCTGCCATAGTTCCCTAAGTAAAACAGGGACATTGGATGGTTCGGAAGGATTGGTAATGGGCCATAGAACCTTTTTCTGTTGCCATGACAAATCTAGCTTGGGTCAATAGTGACCAAAAGATATTAGCATCTGAGGGCTGTTCAGCAAACTGCATGAAGTGAGTTGATATTCTCAGCAGGCTGGTGTTCATGTCAGTAACCATGATCACAAATGGTGTAAGAGGAAGACCAAAGGCTGAATCCAAGTGGAGACTGATTTATCCAATTACTCAAAAGATGGTCCTTCCAGGTTGGGACTGAGGTGCAGTATGAGGAAGCTCGTGTTGCTGCTGCCTGGCTGTTCTGTGCCTGTTTTTATTATTATTGATATTATCATAGCATGGAGGAACTCTAGTCATGGAGCAGGACCCTACGGTGCTAGGCACTGTACAAACACAGAACAAAAACAAGTCTCTTCCCCACCCCTGCCGCAAAGAGCTTACAATCAAAATAGCTTAGTATTAGTATTATCATAGTGCCTAAGAGACAATGGATGGACTTTCAGGCTAGCACTGTTCACAAACACTAAATTCACACTTCTAAAAAATAAATAAAGTAAGAAATATCAACCAAAAGCATGAGAATCTTGCAGTCATAATTGACTCTCCTGGAAAGTAGCACTCCATAGCCTCTTGGCTTGTTTATGCTCTTAGCCACTCTGCTTATATGTTGTGTCATTTTTCAAGGCACTGCTCTGTTGCCTGGTATTGACCCAGGCACAGGTATAAAGTCTCTCTGTATATTGTCAAAATCAAACTGCTGGTTAAGTCTAACATGCCATCAAATAAAAGCTCTCTATATAATAAACAATGCCTTCTGAGTATAGATGAATATTTACAAAACATACAATTCATTTATAAAAACAAAAATAAAAATGGATCTAAGATGAAGCCCTGCAGAACTTCCCCAGTGGGAGTATCTAGGAGTTGTATTCATTTACTGAAACAAATCATTGCCTTTTGTAGGGAGAAGTCATATCAAATTAGAACAGGAATACCCATGTCCAGAAGCCTTTAGTGTAACTGATGGCTGCAAGCAGTCCACAGCATCAAAAGCCTTTGAGAGATCATTGAACATTGCACCCGAAATTTTGCCTGTGGTCTATTGCATCCTAAGCATTCTCAGATACTCCTGTATCAGAGGGGTAGCCGTGTTAGTCTGGATCTGTAAAAGCAGCAAAGAATCCTGTGGCACCTTATAGACTAACAGACGTTTTGGAGCATGGGCTTTAGTGGGTGAATACCCACTTCGTCGGATGCAAGTCTATAAGGTGCCACGGGATTCTTTGCTGCTTTTTCAGATATTCCTAGAAATGATAACCATAGAGTATTTCAGTGAGTTGCCTGATTCCCACATGCTAGACAAGCAGATTGCATCTTAAGGGAAACTAAATGTAAGCAAGTCTTTTTATTTATTTATTTATTTTTAAACACTGACAGACTATTAATTGTGGCATTTAACCCCCTCAGTACTCAACCTTAATATCCATATATTACAGTATAAAACTTCCATTAAAAACCAAACGACATTCAATACATTGCTGAAGAACAAATATTAAAACGAATGAAATCCCCAGCTAAAATTTAACACACAATTCTGACAAACAATTTTCACAACATGAATTGACACATACCTATCAACTGAAAATTTCTGTCTGGACACGTATGCTGTGTGTTGGGGAATATCTGGAGTAGAATAATAGGGAAAAGCCTGGGATGTTGGTGGGCCTTGGAGAGGCATCAGGCAGGTAGTGGGAGAAGCATAGGTGGTAGAGGGCATGGAGCATATAACAGCTCCACTCCTCCAGTGCATGTGACTCCCATGTGCTGAGGCAATCCCTGCTTATGCTAAAGAAGCTTCCCCCTTTCCGAGACAGGTTTTCTCCTGTGCTGAGGAATTCCTGCCCTTTTCTTTGGGGGATTCTCCAGCTCAGGGAAAACCTGTGCATCATGAATGGGACATCACTATCCTTAAGGAGGCAGACTGCCCCATCACAGTGACAAATTGTTGTTCTTTACTCTTATCACTTGATACTGTTACCCCAGAGGACTGTGAAAATAAACAGTGAAGATGGGGAGGGTTGGCAGGCTAGCAGGCCAGCCCCTGAAGATGATTAAGTGGAGAGGAAATGTCCACTCTCCTTCACAGAAGCTACAAGGTTCATTTCCAATCAGCTACTTTAACAACCATGGAATGGTTGCAAAGAATTCCCAGCTGAAATAGCAGAAATAGTCATAAAACCAATACAACCAACATCTCTTACAGCAATGACCATTGATTGGGCAACATTATTTCACTGTCCCATTCCAAAGCTGCAGTTTCTGTATTTGAGTTACTGTATTGATTTAGCCTCTTTTGTCTTGTAGCTTTCCTACTCCAGACCCATATATTCCCTAATGACTTTTGCTGTTCTGTGAAGGAGGTAAAAACTGAAGAGGGGGGAAAAAAAACGGAGTGAGCGGATACATTCACTTGCTAATCTGTTAACATTAGATCAAAGATGCAGGAAGAACCTCACTTCCTTGGAAGTGCTGGGGGAAAAAAATCAGATTACAGCAGGCGCTGTGGTCAGAAGGAAAGCTCAAGGAAACAAAGACAGAAAATGCAAGCCTGGGAGTTGTGGAAGAAACTTCTAAGACCAGGCTATATAACTGTCTGGACACCAAATGAAACTGTTTATGTGGAATCCTTTAAATTCCCCTTCCTGCAGCCCCAGTAAGTTCTCTGAGCTATGTTTTGTACCCTGTTAAGCAGTTGTAGAATATGAAATGTGACCATCAAGTGGAAGTATAATACAAAAAATCAACAGCCATTTAGCACTTAAAGGCTGATACATCTGAATTGTTAATGATAGACTTTTTTTTTTAGAAACCAGATATTTGCATGATAGCAGGGGTGGCTCTAGGATTTGCGCTGCCCCAAGCACGGCGGCACGCCGTGGGGGGCGCTCTGGCGGTCGCTGGTCCTGCGGCTCCGGTGGACCTCCCGCAGACGTGCCTGCGGAGGGTCCGCTGGTCCCGTGGCTCCGGTGGACCTCCTGCAGGCACGTCTGAAGATGCTCCACCGGAGCCGTGGGACCAGCGGACCCTCCGCAGGCACGTCTGCGGGAGGTCTACCGGAGCTGCAGGACCAGCGGACCCTCCACAGGCGTGCCTGCGGGAGGTCCACTGGAGCCGCCTGCCGCCCTCCCGCGGGACGCCGCCCCAAGCGCGTGCTTGGCGCGCTGGGGTCTGGAGCCGGCCCTGCATGATAGCATAAATCAAAGCTATGAGAAGCATAAGTAGAAACCCAAGTTAACAAATGTCTTGGCTGATTCTATCAAGTATGGCATGTCATAGAATATCAGGGTTGGAAGA
This sequence comes from Mauremys mutica, assembly GCF_020497125.1. Lineage (NCBI taxonomy): Eukaryota > Metazoa > Chordata > Testudines > Geoemydidae > Mauremys > Mauremys mutica. Next base: position 104,874,520 of record NC_059072.1, on the reverse strand, counting down.
GACCTCAGAAGGTCATCTAGTCCAACCCCCTGCTCAAAGCAGGACCAATTCCCAACTAAATCATCCCAGCCAGGGCTTTGTCAAGCCTGACCTTAAAAATCTCTAAGGAAGAAGATTCCACCACCTCCCTAGGTAACCCATTCCAGTGCTTCACCACCCTACTAGTGAAAAAGTTTTTCCTAATATCCAACCTAAACCTCCCCCACTGCAACTTGAGACCATTACTCCTTGTTCTGTCATCAGGTACCACTGAGAACAGTCTAGATCCATCCTCTTTGGAACTCCCTTTCAGGTAGTTGAAAGCAGCTATCAAAACCCCCCTCATTCTTCTCTTCTGCAGACTAATCAATCCCAGTTCCCTCAGCCTCTCCTCATAAGTCATGTGCTCCAGCCCCCTAATCATTTTTGTTGCCCTCTGCTGGACTCTTTCCAATTTTTCCACATCCTTGTTGTAGTGTGGGGCCCAAAACTGGACACAGTACTCCAGATGAGGCCTCACCAATGTTGAATAGAGGGGAATGATCACGTCCCTCAATCTGCTGGCAATGCTCCTACTTATACAGCACAAAATGCTGTTAGCCTTCTTGGCAACAAGGGCACACTGCCGACTCGTATCCAGCCTCTCATCCACTGTAACTCCCAGGTCCCTTTCTGCAGAATTGCTTCCTAGCCATTTGGTCCCTAGTCTGTAACAGTGAATGGGATTCTTCCGTCCTAAGTGCAGGACTCTGCACTTGTCCTTGTTGAACCTCATCAGGTTTCTTTTGGCTCAATCCTCTAATTTGTCTAGGTCCCTCTATATCCTATCCCTACCCTCCAGCGTATCTACCACTTCTCCCAGTTTAGTGTCATCTGCAAACTTGCTGAGAGTGCAGTCCACGGTGTCCTCCAGATCATTAATGAAGATATTGAACAAAACCAGCCCCAGGACCGACCCTTGGGGCACTCCGCTTGAAACCGGCTGCCAACTAGACATGGAGCCATTGATCACTACCCGTTGAGCCCGATGATCTAGCCAGCTTTCTATCCACCTTATAGTCCATTCATCCAGCCCATACTACTTTAACTTGGTGGCAAGAATACTGTGGGAGACCGTATCAAAAGCTTTGCTAAAGTCAAGGAATAACACATCCACTGCTTTCCCCTCATCCACAGAGCCAGTTATCTCCTCATAGAAGGCAATTAGGTTAGTCAGGCATGACTTGGCCTTGGTGAATCCATGCTGACTGTTCCTGATCACTTTCTTCTCCTCTAAGTGCTTTGATCCCTGTTTCAGCAAAACAAAGCAGGCAATGCAGCTACTTCTCTCTCTTCCCTCACTTTCCCATTTTCCACAGCCTCCCATTCCCCACATACATTGCCTCTCTGCCCCCTTTGCTGGTGGCTTCTGTTCCTGCTTCATTCTCTCTTCATCTAATATTCTATCCAACCCCTGCCTCTCTACTTCCTTCTCCCATAGCTGCCTCCTGCCTGCTCCCGTCCCTTTCTTATCTTAATGATGACTTCACTTCAGGACTCACCAGTTTCTCTTAATGAATCCTGATGTGCCACCTCCATCAGCCTTTTGAAGTCACCTGTACTACTGCACAAGTGTTTGGACCTTTCATTGTCTCATATTTCTACTGCACAGGTGATTACAGGAGGGGAGCAGGAGCAGGAGACAGTAGGTTAGGGCTCAGCACACAGACAGTTGGACCTTGAAGTAACCATTAGAGTAGGAGAGGAAGTGGATTGGTGTGTGTGGTTTTTGATTTGTTGTGAGAGTGCTGAAAGACATACGGGGACAGAAGGGAGAGAAATTAATTCTTATTTAGCTAGTGATATGTGCTCCCATCCCCTTTATGTGACATATGGCCCAATCTGACCACCTATCCAGCTGCCAAGGCCCTCCCTGATGTGCGTAGTCCATCAAAAGGGAAATGTTTTGGTTTTTGCTTTCCAAAGGTCATCTTGAATGTGTGAGTTGTATTTCAGAGTAATGTTTTATTAGAAACGATCCTGTAAAGTTATTTTCAATTGGGGTCCAGTGAAAAGCTTGTGGCTCAGTAAATATGCCTCTTACCACTCCCAAAATAAGAAGTTAGGTATTTTTAAAAGGGGGTTTGTCACAGGGTTCGCACAGGTTTCCACCTTCTCACCCTGTGCTGAGGCTGGTAAAATAAGAGTTCTCACTCCTTCTGGTATTTCACCCTTGTGCTTTATTTTACAGTGCCACCATGCAGTCCCCTTTATCTGGTGGTGAGCTGGAGCCGGTTCCCACCAGTTCGCGGGAACCGGTTGTTAAATTTAGAAGCCCTTTTAGAACTGGTTGTCCCAGTTCTAAAAGGGCTTTTAAATTTAACAAAATCTCTGGCAGCTCCCTGCCCTGCTCCCAGCCCCAGCTCACCTAGTGCCACCTCCTCCCCCTCCCCTGCTTCCTGTGAATCAGCCGATTGACAGGAAGCAGGGCTTCCTGCAGGTGAGTTGGGGCAGGGCGTGAGGAGGACTCCAGGCACCGCATGGCCCGGCCCGGCTCCAGCCGCTGCCCGGCCCCGACTCCGGCCACGTGGAGTGGCTCCGGCCCAGGCCCGGCCCCAGCAGGGGTAAAAGGCTGGGGGCTTTGGATAAGGCGGGGACAGGGAATTGGATCACCGTGGGGGAGTTCCAAGGGTCTGTCGGGGGGGTGGTGGATGGAGTCAGGGGACAGGGAGAGTTGGGCAGGGGGTGGGGTCCTGGGGGGCAGTTAGGGTTGGGGGTCTCAGGAAGGAGTGGTCAGGGGACAAGGAGCAGGGTGGGGGGGGGTTATGGGTTGCAGTTTCTGAGGGGGGCAGGACATGGGTGGGGGTGTATTCACCGGGCAGTTCCCTACTGGGTCTTTGGTGGCGGGTCCTTCAGCTGTCGGAGCCGTGCCGCCAAAGACCCAGTAGGGAACCGGTTCCTAAGATTTTGGCAGCTTATCACTGCCTTTATCCCCTTGCCAACCCCTTCCAGGGTCTCTTGGCCCTTGAGGCTCTCTTCTTGTGGTGAGGAGACAAAGCTATAGCCTCCTGTCCCCTCCCAGGCTCACCTCCTAACTGAGTTTTGTTCAGGGCTTTTATAGCCCGCCCAGCCTTCAGCCCAGCTGTTGCTGGTTAGCTCAGTCTATTGCAGTGAGCCAGCCCTCGTTAGGGCCCGCAGCTGGGCTCCCTGCTGGCTGCTTTGCACCTCTGTCCCTGACCTCTCTGCCTGAAAGCAGGGCTTAGCCAGCATTTTAGCAGGGCGTTCAAGGGGTTTCACCCCTGCCCTGCCACAGGGTGAGTTAGGACATCATTCCTTAAAATGTAAGAATGGTAATTGAGGTAAGAACTTTGTGGACTTTTCTTTCTTTTAAATAAATACAAAAAGTATATATATTAAAGAGGAAAAGCTTAAATTAATATTCTAAAGTATTTTTAAAAAAATAGAATGTTCTAAATAAATATGTAGAACAAATATTAAATATGATATATTTAAACTATAAAACACATGTCATTTTTAACATTTAGTTTTTAACAAATCTTTTACTAGTGTCAAATCTCTGAAAGCTTGGATCTAATGTCAGCCTTTCAAAGTAACTGGGCAGTAGAGAAATTGTACTTTGGTTTGAGGAAAATGTAACTTTTGTAATGATTTAAGGCCATTTTATTTGTGATATAATTGTTTTATATTGTTAAATTGTTTGGATTATAATTCTTTAGTTCTCTGTCTAAACATTAGGGGCTTGAACCTATAGAGTGAAAGTTAATGGGAATTTTTCCATTGGCTTGAATGGAAGCAGTATCCAGTCTTTTTATAACATGCAGATGTGAACTAAGTAGCATTTTTGTGCCTTTTGAGGGAGAAAGAGAAAACATGAACTGAGAAGATGACTTTTACTGAGAACTGTTCAGCTGCCAGTTACTTATCCCCTGCCAACTATTAGTTCATTTCCATAGAGAGGGCATGCAGCATCAAAAGTCTGAGGCTCAACAGCATTGCAGAACTGCAAGATTCTTCAGCTGGGAGCTTCAAACGATGTGAAGAACTATCATCATATTCTGCTCAAAAAATATCAACAAGATCAACAGAGAAACAATAACAGAAAAAAACAAAGCACCTATGCTTTTCCCATTGTCTAACATGGGAGTAGTCAGACAGGGATCTCTTGGGAGCTTTGAAAGGTGTACCAGCTACAACTTATGAGTGGGACCACCAAGCCTTTCATGGATGGTGAAGACAAGTGAAGATCGTCTGGGCTCACTCCTGAGGAATGTCAACTCATTCTTCCTGGAGGGCAAGCTACCTTTATGAAGTACACACTATTCTGGCCAGTACTCAAAAAAACATGGTAGGATTCCAGTAATCAGGTTAACTACTGTCCTGTTTAAAATTTCCTTGGCAGCGTTACAGAGAAGGTAGTGACAAACCACTATGAGCGTATCTATGTTCCACCACGATCCTGGTTTCCTCCCTCTTGGGATTCAGACTTGTACATGACACACAAACAGTAATCTCCACTGGAGGATGGATGGATACACAGTTATGTATTTTTAGCTCCATATTATTGCATATAAAAGTGCCATGTACCTAACATATGTTAGAAGGTTTATTTATGATGATTTCATTGCAGTGGATAAATTAGTCTCCCACACTTAAAATGTGTGCTGGTAAAATGCAAATACTGCAATGCATGGGGCAATTCCTGCATCCCTTACTAAGCATCATTGAACTCCCTTGGCCTTGTTCAAGAAAATGCTCAGGATTTGGCACAGTGGGTCAGAGTAAAGATATTTAGATGCCTAAAGATGCAGACAGTTGTCTAGTGGGATTTTTAAAAGCGCCTGGGGGCGTCTGAAAAGTCAATCATGTACCTATCTGCATCTTCAGGTACCTAAATACCTTTAAAAATCTGGCCTTGTGTGTTTAACTAACCTAATTTATTAACATATATAAAAATCTTGGACTAACCATTTGGATAAGAAGCTATGAAAGATTTCTATTATGAAAATGTACCATACAGGCAGGTTTTTGTTTATTTCTCATTTTACTTGTTTCAAAATGCTCCCTTATTTGAAAAGGAAATGGCAAACAAGACCTATCTTAGATCTGACTGAGAAGCCTTTTCACACCACTGGACACTAATTTCTTCTGAACATTCTGTCAAGGTAATCTGATTTCTTTGTGGAAGGACAGCTGATGTGTTCAAATTTCTACATTGGGCTAGACACTGTCAACTAAACTGTCTTATTTTCTACTGACTAAGCATTTTGTCTTAAAATGCATGTGTTAATTTGACCAATAAATGTTATGTTGAGTAATCTAAATGATGTCTGTGCCCTTTAACTACCTAACCAGCTTATTTTTCTGATCAGATTTTAACCTTTTTCTGAAAAGGAAAAAAAAAAACATAAAAAGTTGGTGCAAAAAAATTGCATCAGTACACATTCCTTGGAAAGGGGCAGGTTTTTTTTATGTTTACAAATTACTTGCCATAATAGCAGTTAGACTGTCTATACTACATCTAGGAATAACCCACCCAGAGGTCTGGATAGTTTAAGGGTTGGGCAATGAAAAAACAGAGCCCTTCAAGTCTAGGGCACTAATTTGACTTGAACTTATGTTGATAGTGACTGGAAGTACCAGCTAAAGGCTGTCTGGTAGCCGCTGCAAAAGTGAACAGAATTCTACATAAAAAATAGTTACATTTAACACTGATTAGCCTCCTTTCTGATGGCCTAAGCAGAGAAACCAATGATGATGCAGGACCACAAAATATGAATTATATTCATCAATGGATGTGGGCCCTCCCAAAGAGCAAGGACGTACAGTGTGAACAGAAGGTTTCTGCCTCTATTCTTCTCAATCCATCATCTCTAACTAGCATTGCATTCTCTCTTATTTAAAAAACAAAACAAGCAAACAAATAAAAAAAAACCCACCCACACCGTATGTATTAGGTGGTAACTCTTAGCTCTAATTCTAATTCTGGTTCTCAGTTGGCAGCATTAAGGTTCATACTTGCAGCCCTTAATGTGTTACACAGTATAAATAATAATAACATAGTATGACTAACGCTCGCCATGTGAACGCAAACCTCCTGATAAAATAAAATGCACAAGAACAAAGCAATGTGGGATTATTAAAGGCAGAAGGAAAATGTACTAAAAAATTGTAGATTGATGGTAGGCTACTGGTGCTGATGTTAGACTTACACCTGACTGTAAATTGTTTGGAGAATAAAACATGGATTATGACTAAACTTTGCACAGTTAGGCCAAATTCATCCCTGTAGTAAATTCTATTGAAGCAAAAGGAGTTACACCAGGGATGAATTTTACCCATTGACTTTTCCATTAACATCAGCTACCTAAGGAATGTGCCTACCAGATAAGTACTTAATACTGCACTTCCTTTCATTTCCTTACAAGAACAGGGAAATCTCTCTTAACATTCTAATCTTCATTGTTACATTTATTTCCTAATCTGTGTTTTGCTTACAGGCTGTGTACACTTTTTGCCAACATTTCAGATTCTTATCCCACATAGGGCATTGTTGACTATTATATTTTCAACAGTATGTTTAGAACACAGATTTCTAAGGGATAAAGTTACAAACTTGGCAAGTAACTTAGTTTTTATGTTTGGTTCTCTTACATAGTGTTGGTTAGTGGTGGTAGTACTCCAAGCCACCTGTGACACAAAAATTTGGGCTTCTGTTCAGTGGTGATACTGTACTGCCCTAGTAGGGAGGTGCTGTGGTGTTAAGGTGTAGTGTGTCAGATGATTTGTTAAACAAATCCCTTCTGCATATCTCTGGTGGCTGTCCAGGTGGGAGTTAAATATTATGTGGCCTTTTGAACAGAGCAGGAAATAATTTTGACCAGACTTGTGGCTAAAGTTCCTCCTCTTAATAAAACAGGATCTAACGTTCCAGTCTGTATGGGAGCTATTGCTGAGCTCATACAATAAATAACTGTTATACTTACTTAATATTTATGGTACTACCAGCACTTAACTCATTTCCAAGTGCTTTTACAAAGCACTAACTTGAATGTGAAAGGTGCCATATAAAACCAAAAGTTATTGTATATATATTTTATAGAGTATTCAGCATCCCAAAACTACATTAATAGAATGAGAAGGCTGCATGTCAAATGTCAGGAAATGCAAAAGTTAAGGATGCTTGTGCCATCTCAAAGGGACGCTGTCAACTTGAATCTGTTTAATTGACTAATTTAAAATATTCCAGGTTGTGACAGAACATCCTTTAAATAGTTTGGCTTGATTTTGTTTGTTTGTATTTGATGCATTTTTGGTAATCTTTTAAAAAATATGCATGAGGTTTTTCTGTTGCTTTCTTGAGGATATCATGAGGATATTTTCAGCAAGAGAGCAACTAAACCCCCAATCCTGCAAACACTTACATACATAAATAAAGTTAAGAATGGGCATAATGTTTGGAGGCTCAGGCTGTCAATAAATTGAAAATATTAGAGGTGTTTTGTTTTTAACTCCTCTTTTTTTTTTTTTTAATACTCTTAGGTGTTAAATGTATCTACTCTAGTTACAATTATGTCTGAAAACTGATTTTTCAAGCTGGCAGAGTCCTTTTAACTGCTCCTTTTGTGCATATCTATAAAAATGTCTTATGTGCTTACATAACATTTGAGAAATGTTACACTGTAGTTTTTTTTTAATACATTGAAACAGTTGTAGCATCTTGAAATATTTTCCCATTATTGCATAATAATTTTAATTGTCATAATGTTCTGGTATATTGTGAATTTATACTGTAAGGTATTCTCTCTTGGAAATGTATTTTAATAATATTGTCAGCAGTCATGTACTATGCATTTTTTTCCAACTGCAATTTGGGAAATAGTATGTTACATAATTAGGGACAGCATTGTAAAGGGGTTAAAGATAATTTTGCCTGTACAATCTTAACTTTGGACTCTTCTGATATTCAGTACTTAAATATGCACTCTTAGACCCCAATCATGCAACTGGATCTGCATAGGCAGACCCTTGTGCATATGGTTTCTTCTGCAGGACAGGATCAAAGCCTTAAGGTTCTATAACATAGTGTAGTTTTGAAGAGAATATTTTACCCATGAAAATATACAGAATTGTGATTGTGGGCCCTTTGAAGTTTACATTCAGCTTTCTCCCACCCTCCTTTTTTATATCCACATTTTGTCCACTAATTTCAGAAGTGAAGTCCTGGTCCCACTGAAACCACCGGCAAAACTCCCATTGACTTCAGTTGGGCCAGGATTTTACCTTGGTGTCCAAATTGAGATATCTAGGGTATGAGTTTCCAAATAAAGCCACTGGGGGCTGCAGGCACTCAACACTTCTAAAAATCAGATCCTAACCACTTCAGGTTGGTCATCCTAAAATCAGTGGACACGGTTGGAAAAATTTGTCCTAAATACTCTTTACAAACGACTTTTCTTTTTATGTAATATTTTCTCAGTACAAAGGTGTTTGATTTTTTTAAAGCTGAGGGTTTTTTTTTTTTAGTTCATGCTTTGCAGCATGCCAGTTTAGTAGAGGAGCAGCACATTCTGATGTATTGTTGCTTTTGAACCACCCCCCCCTCCACTTGTTGGAAGATTGTCTTCCTATAGCAGAGAGCCAGAGTTTAACCTTCTGAGCTCCCTCTCTGAGTAGAGATCCCACCCTAGCAGAAGTTAGTACCCTACTTCCAACCAGTGACTTGTCATTGTGCTTCCTGCCCTTGTGTGATTTGCTAATAGTGTATTTTTAGGTTGAAAATATGCTAGTTCAGTGCTTTATACTACTACTAATTGCTAAAGTGGAAGAATGAGGGGTCAACAGGCTAACACCATACCAAAGGGATTTTCTGCCCTGACTAGGGGGAGAGAGGGCATCTCTGTATGAGAGGAGAGAGCCCCAGGAAAGGCTGGGGCATTGGGTAGAGAACCTGGGAGGATGGTAGATGGGGAAGGCTGTTAGGGGCTGGCTGGAAGGAGGGGTCTATGGAGAGGGAGGTATGTTTAGAGATGAGAGAGGTTGTGGGGAGCAGGGAGGGAGGGTGTGCATGGAAGGGGCTCTAGGGCTGAGATGGGCATACTATGCATATCATAGAATATATCAGGGTTGGCAGGGACCTCAGGAGATCATCTAGTCCCACCCCCTGCTCAAAGCAGGACCAATTCCCAACTAAATCATCAGATGGCATTGGGGGAGGCTAGAAAGGGGCTTTAAGGATGTTAGTGAGGGGGTCGAGGAGGAGCTTATAGGAAAGGGGCGGTGTTACAGCCTGTGCCCTCTGAGTTCCCTGGATGACGTTTAGTCGCGCCGTGACGTCAAGGTGTTTCCCGGTGACGTCAGACGGCCCATGCGCAGTAACAGTGGCTATTATAGGTGACGTCACGGACCGGCTGTGACGTCTAGTGGCGCGGTCCGCTGGAGCTCTCCGGGTTGTGTGGTCTCCCCCCCTCCCACTACGGGTCGCGGCTGGGGGCGGCCCGGGAACGGGGACGCGGCTTCCCCCTCCCACCCCTCCCCTTCCTCCAGCGCTTCGACCCAAGATGGCGGCGCTGAGCAGCGGCAGCAGCTCCGAGGGGGCCTCGCTCTTCAACGGGGACATGGAGCCTGAGCCGCCGCCCGGAGCTGGGGCCTCGTTCGCGGGAGGAGGCGGCGGCGGCGGCGAGCCGGCCATCCCAGAGGAGGTGAGCGCCGGGCGGGGAGCGGGGCCGCCGGGCGGGCTGTACTGCAACCCCCCGGAGCCGCTGCCTGGGGCTTCCCCGACCCCTGGGCTCTGCGGCCTGAGCTGCTGCCGCCGCGGGGGCGGAGGTGCGCGCTGCCCCGGCTCCTACCCCGCGGAGGAGGCTCTCAGCTGGGTGGCCCGGGAGCGCGGTGCGCACGGCGGGGCCGGGGCTGCCCAGGGGCCCAGGTGAAGGGCGCGGCGGCGGCGGCGGGACGGGGGCTCCCCTGCCCCGTGTAGCGGGAGGGGGTAGGGGATGACGGGGCCTCCCTGGGCGGGGGGGATCCCCGGCGCCGGCAGGCCCAGCCCGGGCCGCTCCGCATTGCTCCGATGCTGCGGCTTGGGAGGGGGCTGCTTAGCTCAGCTGCGCCGCCGGCGCTCCCCCGGGCCACCCCGGCCGCTTTGCGCCTGGCCATGGCGACAGCGCCTGACTCCCAAGGGTTAAGGCAGGGGGCCCCGGCGCGCACGCTCCTCCTGCTCAACAAGTGCAGGCGGCGCAGGTGGCACCGGCGGGCGGCCTGGCCCTGGGGCGGGGGCGAGGCGAGGCGCACGGGCAGCAGCGGGCCGGGGTAGTGCTGTGTAGCTGCAGCGCGGGGTCGCCTCGGCAAGGTCCTTGCTCATTGTTCGGGGCTCCCGGCCTCCCTCTGCCCGGAGAAATGGAGACGCGTGTGCGCGCCTCGCTCTGATGTAGGGCCGCTGGTAGTGACAGGTGCAGCGTCAAGGGGTCTGTCTCTGAGTCAAAACCGAAAGTCGGGGGTCTTCAGGCAGCCCCCCTACGGCTCCTCTGTGGTGTGCATCTGAGAAGCTGTAGTATGCTTTTGCAATCAGTTTATTTTGTGTCTGAGAATCTCAAAGCGCTTGTCGGATATTGCCGGATCTCAGTGGAATCACTCCTGTGTGTTTGCGGGATTGTGCCCTTAACCACTATTGCAGCGTGAGGTCTACTTCCGTGGATTGGGCACTGGGTTGGGGTTCAGGATACCTGGGCTCTAATTTGTGTCTGTCACAGACATGGTGAGACTTCTGGACACATCACTTAACTAGCCAGTGTTTGGTTCCCAATCTGAGGTGTTGAGGTTTAAATTGCTGTTTGCAGAATGAGTTCAGCACTTGGCTATGCAAAGTATTTTGAGGTTTGGGGAGATTTAGGCACAAAGACAAAGTGACTTGGCCAATGTCACACAGAAAATTGATTTCAGAGCTCTGTTTAGAACCCAGAAACCCTGACTTCTGGTCTCTTGCATCAGTCACTGATGGTAAAACTTTCAGAAGCACCTGAGTGATTTGGGAGCCTGGGAATCCAAGTGCTCTGGGTCATCAGACTCTACTCCTAGGCTCTCTACTTTTAGCTACACCAGTTGCTAAACAGTTGCCATATTCCTACCTTAATGGTAAAAGTGTTTTCATGTTTACTTATAGCACAATAACTAAATTCTCAGTATTTCACAAACACAAATGAATTATGCATTGCATAATCCCTGGGAAATATTTTTTGTTTGTTTCCAGTACACTTTACAAATGGGAAAACTCAGACAGGGAATGGGTCTATGGCAGGGCTGGGATTAGACTCTTGATCCCACAACTCAGACTTCTGTCAGTCACATAATTCTTCTTTTCTGTAAGTAATAATCATCATTTGTTTGTAACTCTCGTTCTAATAGCATTACTTCCGTAGTAGATAAGAATGGTAATGTCAGCAGTCAAAACTTTGCTAATACATAGTAAAAACTGAGATTTTTATTCCTGATACAAAAAAAGAATTTACAGTTTAAAGATTTAAATGCCATAAAATCAGTGTGTGCATGCATGCTCTCTATATTTTACACAACATGTAGGAGAAAGTGATGTGTATGTAGCAAGAATTATCATATTTTGTTACTGTTAAGTGGCTACTGCTCTTGGACCAAAGATGTTTAAGTAAAAACCTGAATAGAACAGTAGGAGCCAGTTTTATTCATGTAATGTGCTCATCTGCAAATGTAAATATTTTGTACATAGACTTTAAACAGAATAGATTTGTAACAGATAAAAAAAACCATAGGTTCACATACATTAAGTTGATAGAATGAGGAACTTTGCCTATTATGAATACACTTTTTAATTCAGCCCTGATATGTTCAGATGCAAAAATGTATATTTATGGTCTATATTTACTCAGATCACACACCTTTTGAGGAGGTCTGGTTAGCTATGAAACAGGAGACCTACCAAACCATCTTGTGAGGGGTGACTTTGCTCTTGAAAAGGGTAGCTACTTAAATGCTAACACCCTCGTTTTTATATACTTATTCTTCTGTCAAGTTCCCAATCACAGATTTGTAGAGAAGAATTCTTTTTTCTTAAAGACAATGGAATTCTAAAGTTCTTAAGTATCTACTACAGCGTCTCATTAAAAAGCTCGGCTTCAGTTGCTTTGAGTCAATATCTAGAATGGCTTCAGGGTCAGAGTGAATGTTGTCTTGAGCCCATGTGAAAACCTAAGCTGAATTTACTGACACATTACAGGAAATCTAGCTTTCTTTATAATGTTCTTTTTTGGGTTATTCCATAGTTTTTGGTTTTTTTAAAAATGTTAAAAAAGGTGGGTGAAAGTGTTTGGGAAATTTTGAAAAAGACTGACTTACGTAGTATTTCAACACAAAATTACTTGTATTTTAGTTGAGTATATAATTTATACTGAAAGCATAATGCCTTACTATGAGGTTATGTGGTTAATGGCCAGAGCTGAAGTAATGCCTTACAAGTTCAAGATTTAGGATTTAAACAAAAAAACAAAAAAACCCCAAACCAACTTTTAGGCAGATGTAGTTAAGTCTTTATGAAGAATTCTTATCAAATCTTGAACTTCTTGCCTCAAATGTTATCTCTGTAGCTCTAGCCATTGAGATAAAAAGCCTGTCATAATAAAGTGTGTTGATCATTAATACTTGCTCTGGTAAAGAAAACAAAGTTGAATACATGCATAAAACTAAAAGCTTATATCTGGTGGTATGGGGGGAAGAATTCACTGTGCCAGAATGTAGTAATTGCAAAAGCTCATCTCATCTGAAAAATCATGCAGGAATCGTTAGTGTACTTGGAACCATACATGTGCTTACAAAAGCGTGGTACAGTTAGGAAATTACTCCTAAGGGCATTCTGTGCCAAAAAATTAAATTCTGCGCACAATATTTTAAAGTTCTGCAAGATTTATTTCTCAATAAATAAATGCAGAGGCTCCAGCATGGCAGTGGGGAGAACAGGTCACTGGCTATATGAAGGTGGGAGATCACCCTGCAGCCTCCCCACCGGGACACTGACTCAGTGGTGAGGCTGCACCTGACTCTGACACAGCACAAGGTCTGGGCCTGCTCTTCTGCACCAAGTGCACCAGGTGTGGGGCTTGCAGGCTCAACCAGGCAGGATCAAAGTGTGGAGGGGCTCAGTGTGGAGTGATCCAGGTGTGGGATGAGAGCATTGTGTGTGGGACAGTCTGGGTGCAGGCAGCTCAGTGGGGGATCTAGGTGTGAGGGGATCTGGATGCACAGAGGCTTGGGGGGGTGGTGGTGTTCCACGTGCAGGGGCAATGGGACTCTGCAGGGGCTTCTAGGTGAAAGTGGTTCGGTCTCAGCGGGGGGGGGTTGGGTGTGGAGGTCTCAGCAGGGGGGTCTGGGTGCAGCTAGTTGGGGGTCCGTGGTATGGTGGTCTGGATGTGGGGGCTCAGGGTAGGGTGACCAGATGTCCTGGTTTTATAGGGACAGTCCTGATTTCTGTGTATTTTTCTTATATAGGCTCCTATTACCCCCCCCACCCCTGTCCCAATTTTTCACAGTTGCTGTCTGGTCACCCTAGCTCAGGGTGGTGCAGCGGGTAGGGCTTATCAGGATGGGGGTTTGAGTGCAGGAAGCTCAGTGGAGGGTGGTCTGGGTGCAGGGGTTGGGGTCCGGAGGCAGGGGGCTGGGTGCAGGGGGGCTCCAGATGCAGGGGTTGAGGTTCAGTGGGGTGGGGTTTGGGTATGGAGGGCTAGGGGGTTTCTGAGTGTATGGGGTGAGGCTTGGTGAGGGTGTCTGTAAATGGGAGGGCCAGATACACAGGGATTGGGGAGCAGCTCCCTGTACAGTGACCCCTCCCCCCTGGAACTAAGGAGCAATGGGGGAAGGGGAGGATGCTGAGCTTCCTGCAGTTGGAGGTGGTTTCTGGGGATGGGACTGACACAGCCCTAGCCACTCCTTGCAGAGGAAGAGGAAGTCCTTTTCTCTCCTGCCTCCAGCCCAGCTGGGACTAGCAGCTGATCCCGGCTCAGGTGTCCCCAGCCCTGCAGTGATGTACCGGTAGAGCTAGGGAGTGGTGCATGACTGCTCTTGCAGCTTCTCTTTGCTTCCCTGTCAGAAAATCATTTTCTGCGGGGAAGCAAAGAAATCTGTGGGAAACATGAATTCTGCACATGTGCAGTGGCACAGAATTCCCCCAGAAGTAGAAAATGCATACTTTCTAGAGGCACCGGGACCTCTAGACACTGGAGGTGAGTGCATTTAGGGTATATGTCTTTTACATCCCCTACTCCATTCCCATCAGTTGTTCTCTTATAAGCTGTACTCTCAGATGAGGACAGGGTTTTCAGGACCTGGTGAAAACTAGAGATGAGCCTTGGGGAACAATCAAAGTATTATACCTGACTTCTAAGGGGGCAAGATGGACATTTCAAAGTGGGGAACCAGCCGTCTGAGTCTTGCCTTCTTTCCTGTCTCTTGGATGCCTCAGTCTCCACGCACCTTCTCAGCTCCCAGTGGCCAATCCGGTTGCCTAGATTCAAGCTGTCTGTCTACTCTTGGGTGAGTTTCAGGGACATTAGACATTCAGGCTGGTTCACCCCAGGATGGATTCTCAGAGCACAGGCTTGTTCAGGTAGGGAGCATCATGGGTTTGCAGGATGGTTGGACGTGTTTAGCAGCTGGGAGTAGAGACTACATTCTTGTCACTGGGGAGTAGTTCCAGAATTATTAAATCATTCCAATTAGATTCTGTTCTTTCAGAGGAAGAAATTCAAAAATAGATGACTCAGGAAGTCCCTGCGGAGACACTCAGATTTATTGGACTGCTGATGCCACTTTAATGGCTGGGGAGAATAAGTTCTGCTTCAGCCTTTTTGGAACATGTCGTTATTTTCAGTTTTGAAATTATTTTAATTTTTAATAGTCCATAATATTTTCTATTGATCCGAAACAGCTTTCCCCCCAAATTTTGAAACTTTTTGCCTTTGTTCTCTTTTGGAACAGTTTATTTTTCAAACTCGCAGCATTTCCCACAAAACACAAAATCCAGTTTCCACCCAGCCCTAGTGAGAAGCCACCTTTAATTGAGTGATACTTCAGTTCATACTACTTTAGTTTGGAAAACATTTTTTTTTCTCCTTTTGAAGTATTTTCCTGCCAAGTGTAACTTTACGTAACAGATGTTTGTGGATTGAATGAATTTTCTCTTATGATGAAAGTTAATGCAATATGCATTCCCAATGGAAGTACTCTACTATGATGAAGCCATTCACTGTATTTTCCTCATTACAAGACACAAGATGCTAGCATTGAAAGAGTCCATGTATCAACATTCACTCTTTTTGTTGAAAGCTGAGTCTTACTTTTGGTTTGAAAAAAGGTTTGCAATCAGTTACAAGTTGTTGATGAAACTGAGTATCTCTGTGACATCTTCCCTGGCAAAATGAAATGTAGTTGCAAAAAGAACAGGAGTACTTGTGGCACCTTAGAGACTAACAAATTTATTTGAGCATAAGCTTTCGTGGGCTACAGCCCACTTCATCGGATGCATGCAGTGGAAAATACAGTAGGAAGATATCTATATACGCAGAGAACATGAAACAACGGGCGTTACCATAAACGCTCTAACAAGAGTGATCAGTTAAGGTGAGCTATTACCAGCAGAGGAGAGAGAAACTTTTTGTAGTGGTAATCAAAATGGTCCATTTGCACCTTCTTGTCAACTGCTGCAAGGAACTGTGTATGTGTGTGTGTGTGGGGGGGGAATAAACATGGGGAAATAGTCATTACACAAAGTAAAACTCATCCACTCCCAGTCTTTATTCAAGCCTAATTTAATGGTGTCCATTTGGCAAATTCCAATTCAGCAGTCTCTCGTTGGAGTCTGTTTTTGAAGGTTTTTTGTTGTAATATTGCGACTTTTAGGCCTGTAATCAAGTGACCAGGGAGATTGAAGTGTTCTCCGACTGGTTTTAGAATGTTATAATTCTTGATGTCTGATTTGTGTCCATTTATTCTTTTACATAGATACTGTCCAGTTTGACCAATGTAAATGGCAGAGGGACATTGCTGCCACATGATGGCATATATCACATTGGTAGATGTGCAGGTGAACGAGCCTCTGATAGTGTGGCTGATGTGATTAGGCCCTATGATATCCCCTGAATAGATATGTGGACAGAGTTGGCAACTGGCTTTGTTGCAAGGATAGGTTCCTAGGTTAGTGTTTTTGTTGTGTGGTCTGTGGTTGCTGGTGAGTATTTGCTTCAGGTTGGGGGGCTGTCTGTAAGCAAGGACTGGCCTGTCTCCCAAGATCTGTGAGAGTGATGGATTGTCCTTCAGGATAGGTTGTAGATCCTTGATGATGCGCTGGAGAGGTTTTAATTGGGGGCTCAAGGTGATGGCTAGTGGCGTTCTGTTACTTTCTTTGTTGGGTCTGTCCTGTAGTAAGTGACTTCTAGGTACTCTTCTGTCTCTGTCAATCTCTTTCTTCACTTCAGCAGGAGGGTATTGTAGTTGTAAGAATGCTTGATAGAGATTTTGTAGGTGTTTGTCTGAGGGGTTGGAGCAAATGTGATTGTATCGTAGAGCTTGGCTGTAGACAATGGATCGTGTAGTGTGGTCTGGATGAAAGCTGGAGGCATGTACGTAACTATAGCAATCAGTAGGTTTCCAGTATAGGGTGGTATTTGTGACCATTGTTTGTTAGCACTGTAGTGTCCAGGAAGTGGATCTCTTGTGTGGACTGGTTCAGGCTGAGGTTGATGGTGGGCTGAAAATTGTTGAAATCATGGTCGAATTCCTCAAGGGCTGCTTTTTCATGGGTCCAGATGATGAAGATGTCACCAACGTAGTGCAAGTAGAGCAGAGGTGTTAGGGGACGAGAGCTGAGGAAGCATTGTTCTAAGTGAGCCATAAAAATGTTGGCATACCGTGGGGCCATGCATTTACCCATAGCAGTGCTGCTGATTTTAAGGTATAAGTTGTCCCCAAATGTGAAATAGTTATGGGTGAGGACAAAGTCACAAAGTTCTGCGACCAGGTTTGCCGTGACATTATCGGGGATACTGTTCCTGATGGCCCTTTTATTATAGAAACACTATAATTTTCTCCAAAGTACCCAACAACAAGCAAAGACATGAACTAATTAATACACTAAAATGTATTTACTATCAAAATACGTTGCATAGCTCAATTGTCAGTGAGTTTTTAAAAATAAGAATTCTGTTACGTAGAGGGATACTAGCAATAATTTCTGCAGCATATTGTTTAAGTGTATAGCATATTTAAGCCTCTGAAACAGTGTTATTAGTAAGGTAAATTGAAACAGTAAAACTTGCTGAAAATTGGTAACTTTAGTTTCTAATACAGTATTTGAATTATTGCATGAGAGTGAGTGTGATAGAGCATGAAGTCTGCTTTTTTTCATGTATTTTACCTAATGTCTGTAACTTTGCTTGATGTAAAATGTTTTCCTTATTTGACAAGTTCTTTATTTTAATTTATGAAATGTCTGAACTTCATTTTTTTTGCAAAGCATTGCAAGCAAAATTGCTCTTTTTGGATTTATTTATTTATTTATTTTGGAGGTCCCTTAACACCTTTCACGAGGGTCATCTTTGACTTGTAAACTTCAGCCTGGACAGAATTTTTTCTATTAATTTAATGGAATAAAAATTTCTTCTATCTCTTCCCCTTCATCCAGATGTCCTGGGCACAATAACTTTTTTTTAGTTATTGCAGTATTCTCCATGATTTAAATATTCTAGTAAAGGGAAAGGAAACAGGTAGCTGATGCTTCCACAAATATACCTCCAGCAGAGCAAGCTGGAAGGGTATGCCATAAAACTTTGGATTCCAGACATTCTGAAAAGAGCTTAGTCTTTGCTAGAGTTACTATAAGATCTTCCAGTGTCCTAATTGCTCTGTGACTCAGGAAAAGCAGGCCGTTCCTTTTATTGGTTGTTTTTTATTATCTAGCACCTAGGTGCTTATTTACAAAATTTAAAAATATCACACACATTCACAGTGGATAAGGATGACCAGGTCTGGAATCCCTTGGGTCTTCTGGCTCTCCTTATGTTCACCTTGGCCTATGCCAGCTGCACTAGCTGGGAAGGGGAATCAAAACCCGATTCAGCCTTTACGGAGTGACCACACTGTTACCACGTTCCTGTTTCTGCTTCCCTTATGGGCCAAAGTCAGTGGTCTTCTTTACCAAGTATCTGCAGCAGTTAGTCCAGTTGCAGTCGCCAAATCCAGTTACATTTATTTTAAGATACGTGGATTTGACATAATGCAGGAAAATCTCTAAATAATCAATTGTAAATAAGTGCATCTATTAGGATATTATGATGTGTTGATCGTTTGACACACAGTTTGGATTACAAATGTGAAGTATTACCTACAACATATATAAATGTTTTTAGTCTTCCTCCATCCCAAACTTCCAGATACGTAGGGCTGTCAGGCTTTCTTGCAGCATGTCCAATTAATGTTACAGCACATCTCATTGGAATTCTTTGGTTCTATCTGTACTAAGCAAGTATACTATTATAGGGACATGAGTTGCATATAAGTTGTTGGTTGCATGGATTGTCTTTGCATTGGTGCAGCATGTCCACCCTGCAAATCAGTTTGAAAAAGCACTTTTATCATGTTGACATGTAGTTCTTTCAGCTGGTCCTGTATCAGGGCATTTTAGGACTAACCATCTCATAGTTCTAGCACAGCTTTGTGGAACACTTACAAAAATTTGTGATCTGAAGGGCATTCTGAAAGACTTGTTTAAGCATTCTTATTTGTTGCAGTGAATCCCTTTTGGGGTTGTCACCTTTTTAAGCATGAAGTGCATGAGAGACATTTTTGGTGCAAAGCCCTAGTACCAGTGTCACTGAGCTGTTGGCCTGGAATCCTTTGGCTTCTCTGGGTTAGCTAGTATACCTCCCTATGAGGAGAGGGGAGGGGAGAGACTTAAAGGACATCTGTCACTGAAGGCTCTGGGTCTCCAGCATTGTTAAATGGGGCTACTGAATTGAGCTTAAATAATTTCCTGAAGGCTACCAGAAGTTTAATTTCTCCTGACAAAGAATACTTTTCAGCTCATGCCACTAGGTGAAAGAAGAAACAGATTCTTTATATCAGGTATTTCCAAATAAAAGACAAGGACGTTCTGAATATAAAGGATCTAGTATTTCTGGTAGGAAAAGGTAGAAAATAGTGTCTGCAACTATGTAGCTTCCTAAGGAAGGTGACTGGCTGTGCTCTCCAGATTTTTGCAAACACTTAAGTGTGTTTGGGGGTGGGAGGAGGGGGAATGTAGTGCAACCACTGAAAGTATCACAGGTTTCTTATAAGAGACCAACACTAATAATTCTGGGTGTTGCCTTTTGGTCTGGCATCAGTTATTCATTTCTGTAAAATACTTTGGCAACCATAGCCTAATACCATAATATTTGAGTGCCTCTGGGGCAGAGACCCCTTGGCAATGGATCCCGTATTCTCAAACATCTCTCACTGAGATTTGACAGACTAACTAAACTAAACACATCTTACACGACACTTATTTGTAAACAGTAACATGTAAGATATCTACACAAAGCTTATAACTTGTTAAGATTCATAATCATTGTAAGGTGTATGTACAGGTATTTTTCAGAAACAATGTATTGAAAGTATGCTTTATGCACTTAGAGTAGAAATTAGTCATCTGGAGATAATGTAATGGCCCATTTGGGCAAGGGGGAGTTGCCACCTCACCCTCTTTGGCTGGTGATGCTATGCAAGCTCAGTTGTTTAGCCTTGAGCAATACTAAGGGCTTGGCTACACTTGCAGGTGTGCAGCGCTGGGAGTTAAAGCTGTCTTCATACAGCTGTGTAGGGAAAGCGCTGGAGTGTGGCCACACGGACAGCTACCAGCGCTGCAGTGTGGCAGCATTTGCAGTGCTATTGGGAGTGGTGCATTATGGGCAGCTATTTCAGCGTTCAAGTGGCTGCAACGTGCTTTTCAAAAGAGGGGGGTGGGGTGGAGTGTGACAGGGAGTGTGGGGGAGAGAGAGAGAGTGGATTTTTGGAGCCGACACTGTCAGCTCCCTGCCTTGCAAATTCTGACCACTTCCCCAACCCCTCATTCACTCTTAAATGCAAATAGCCTTCAGACCAGATAAGCAGCTGCTCCGACGGGCTCCCTTCCACCTCCCCTCCCCCGCCGTGCTGTTTCTCTCCTCAAGCAAACACTAGCTGTGGACATTCATCCCCCTGCCATTCACAGCAAACAGGAGCTGTGTTTGTTTTTTAGATAAGCAGCTCTGGGAGCTCCGAGTTCACAACAAAACAAAGAGAGGCATCATAACAAAACAAAGAGAGTTCTTTAGTTAAAAGCATTATGGGAAAATTCTGGAGGTCAGTTACGGCGTAGTAAGATTAATCATTGTTTACACTGGCACTCCAGCACTGCAGTCGTTATTCCCCAGGCAGACGTGGAGTACAGCCAGTGCTGTAGCCAGGGAGATACAGGGCTGTATGTGCCTTGCAAGTGTGGACGGTGAGTGAGTTGCAGCGCTGTAAAGCCACCACCAGCGCTGCAACTCTCCAGTGTAGCCAAGCCCTAAGACGTTGAATGGGAAGCCATCAGAGGCAACAACAAACAAATGAAACCACTTAAAGGTAAAAACAAACAAAAAAAACATTACAAGTAAGTATTCACCCTGTCTGTGAATAGTAACTGAAGGCTGGTTTTGGTACAACATGGAGGGAAAAGCACCCCATTTACTGAGGATAACCCTGTGTAGAGCAGGGATGTTTTCCTGAACTTTCAGATTATGGTTCTTAAGAAACCAGCTATCCCTGCAATAGATTTCCTGGGGAAATCTACTTTATTAAATAGGAAGAGTAACTGTTGATAAGTGTAGACCCAGATTTGCATTTTATGATTTTGTTTTATATTGTAACCCTTTTCATAGAATATCAGGATTTGAAGGGACCTCAGGAGGTCATCTAATCCAACCCCCTGCTCAGAGCAGGACTAGTTCCCAGACAGATTTTTGCCCCAGATCCCTAAATGGCCCCCTCAAGGATTGAACTCACAACCCTGGGTTTAGCAGGCCAATGCTTAAACCACTGAGCTATCTCCCCCCCCCCCCTTTTTTTTGTTTTGTTTCGTTTCGTTTCGTTTCCACCACTCATTTCTAGTTAAATCTTCATTTTTACAGTAAACCACAAATATGTTTATTTAAGTGCTCACAAGTGTTGTGTGTTGTACAGGAGTGGTGGTTTAAGGTAAAATTGGTAAACTGGGGTATGCTGAACCTTTGGGTGTAGAGAATCTAGAGTTTCTGTGAGTAGCCAATGTCGGGGGCTAGATATCACAGGGGAATGATTCAAAGGGACTCGGGGATTGAGGTACATCTATTGTTAATCTGCAAGGCAGATTTAGGGCTGCCATAGCCCAGAGGAGAGTGGTTGAAAGGCTGGTGGCGTCGCAGAGCTGATGCCCAGCTACCTCAATAAAGACTCTTTTGCGGAAAGCAGGGGGTAACAAGGTGACAGTCCTGGCTAGCCAAAGAACTGTTGCAGCCTTCCAAGAATAAGAACATCTCTCTCTCTCTCTTCCCCACCTTCTCCCTCCCCACAGTAAAATTAGGCGTGTGTGTGTGCATGTTGTATTTATTATCCTAAGGCTTGTCAACGTGGTACTTTTGTGCACACCAAAGGGATGTAAATTTTAATCCTCTTGTGTTGCACAGTAACCTGACCCAGGTGTGGTGCATTAAAAGTTCCCTAGTGTGTGTTAATATAGACTACGCTGACATACTTTAGTGCATGCCGTCAGGCTCCACGGGAGCCAGTAGTGCATGACACGCTAGTGAGGACTAAAATTTACACCCCTCTGGTGTGACTATCTCTGTAGACAAGCCCCTGGAAAAAGTGATGGGTGTGGGTAAGGATGCAGTTAAAAGAGAGCTTGAGAACAGAGGGGTGTATTGCATTTAGCCTGCAAAGTCACATAGTGCTTATTCTTATGCTATCCAGCAGTGAGTTCTATAGTCTTGGGCTGGTTCTTGCAAAGATTCTATCTCCCATGACTGAGTTGCCCATATTGATCAACAGTTTCATTGTTGTGGCAGAAGATAGTTGTAAAGGAGAATGAGATGTGGTGATTTCTTGTGTAGCTAGAGCCATAAGAGGCTCATATGCACTTGCTTGCTGTTTGGACAATTGGAAGGAACCCACACATCTGTTTGTGCTGCCAGAGGCAATGGGCTTCCTTCTTAAAGACCCAACATTCCAGCTTTTCCCACATAGGTGAATGGGGTGTGATGTTGCACTCTACATGATTTTATGAAAATATGCTGAGTGAATATAATGTAACAGGAATACGCTTCATGCAAAAGGTCTCTTGTAAGGTATCATTACAAATCTTATAATCTACTGAGCGTGGTCATCCTATTTGTATAAATGTACCACTCTTATATTTCATATTTCTAGTTTCAGATACAACTCTGAGGTCCTATTGTAATTATGCAAAGTGTGGGCCATTAATGGTGGCTTGGAATCTTGATGGCTCCCATCAACTAAGACAATTGACTGTACATGGCTCTGTTTACTTGTAAGCCTTCCTGTATATTTGTGTACTGACAAGTGGGTAATGAAGTCTTAGGCTTTGGCTACACTTGCATTTCAAAGCGCTGCCGCGGCAGCGCTTTGAAGCGCTAAGTGTAGTCAAAGCGCCAGCGCTGGGAGAAAACTCTCCCAGCGCTGTCCGTACTCCACCTCCCTGTGGGGAATAACGGACAGCGTTGGGAGCGCGGCTCCCAGCGCTGGGGCTTTGACTACACTGGCGCTTTGTAGCGCCGCAATTTGCAGCGCTGCAGAGGGTGTGTTTTCACACCCTGCTGCAGCGCTGCAAATTTGTAAGTGTAGCCAAGCCCTTACAGTGACATGTGATCATGTCACCTGAACTAGAATCCATCTTCTTAACCTGGTGCTTTTCCATTTAGAAGGAGGGGTGGTAACCCAGAGAAGGACAAAGGATTCCCACCTTGTGCAAAAGATATATAAGGGGGTGGAACAGAACAAAGGGGGCTGCAGTCATGAGAAATCCCCTAGCTACCATCTGAGCTGGAACAAGGACTGTACCCGGGGAAAAGATTGGGCCCAGACTAGGGAGGCATCCAGTCTGTGAAAAAAGCCCATTGAAACATCTCTGTGGGTGAGATTTACTTTTATTCAGTTTTCTTACTGTATTAGGCTTAGACGTGCGTGTTTTATTTTAGTTTACTTGGTAATTCACTTTGTTCTTTCTGTTATTACTTGGAACCACTTAAATCCTACTTTTTGTATTTAATAAAATCACTTTTTACTTATTAATTAACCCAGACTATGTATTAATGTGGGGAGGGGGAACAGCTGTGCATGCCTCGCTATCAGTGTTATAGCGGGCGAACAATTTATGAGTTTACCCTGTATAAGCTTTATACAGGGTAAAATGGATTTATTTGGGGCTTGGACCCCATTGGGAGTTGGGCATCTGAGTGCTGGAGACAGGAGTACTTCTTAAGTTGTTTTCAATTAAGCCTGCAGCTTGTGGGGGACATGGTTCAGACTTGGATCTGTGTTTGCAGCAGTCAAGCATGTCTGTCTCAAACAAGGCAAGGCACTGAAGTACCAAGCTGGCAGGGAAAACAGGCTCAGAAGTAGTCTGGGCACATCAAGTGGCATTCTCAAGGCGGTTTCGGTGATCCAACCCATCACATAGGTACCTTGTGTGGAAGCCCAGCTGGACTCAAGGCCTTCTGCACTGGTACAGTATCAGCGGTGTGGACCTAGCAGAGAAGAGATATTGGAGCCATCCGGCTTCAAAATTGATTAAGTTATAGATTTGGGGCCTGATAGCCATAACAGTAGCTCATGGCATGGGAGACCTCTGTATGAGGTGACAGCTACGGATGCTGTAGTGTTAAAGTCAGGTGTTCTTGTGCTACATGTGATTGACTGCCTCCATGAAGTAGTGGCTTGTTCACGGGCTAGCTGCAGTTAGGCAGGGGCTTCCAGATTCCCTCAATCAGATTGAGTAATCACAGGCTTCCTGCTTGAGATGGGTTCTACATACATGGAGCTTCATTTTTAAGGAGCTGTCCTCTCTCTCTAGGACAGTCTGTAGATTAGTGGTCTCCAACCTTTTTATACCCAAGATCACTTTTTGAATTTAAGAGCAACCCAGGATCTACCCCCCCGCTCACTCCACCCCACCTCCTGTTGCTCACTCTCCCCCACCCTCACTCACTTTCACCAGGCTGGGGTAGGGAGGGATATGGACTCTGGGCTTGGGCTGAGGGGTTTGCAGTGTGGGAGAGCACTTTGGGCTGAGCCTGGGCAGGGAATTGGGGTACAGGAGGGGGTGAGGGGTGCAAGCTCTGGGAGGGAGTTTGGGTACAGGAAGGGGCTCTGGGCTGGGGCAGACTGTTGGGGTGCTGTAGAGGGCACACAGTGCTGGCTCTGGGAGGGGGCTCAGGACTGTGGCTTGAGGTGCAAGAGGGGGTATGGGGTGCTGGCTCTGAGAGGTGGGTCAGGGCTGGGGCAGAGGGTTGGGGTGCAAGAGTGGGTTTACAGGAGGGGGTATGGGGTGCTGGCTCCGAGAGGGGGCTGGGGTATGGCCTCCTTCCAGGTAGCACTTAACTTGGGTGGCTCCCGGTTGGCGGTGCAGCAAGGCTAAGGCGGCTCCCTGCCAGCTGTGGTCCCATGCTGCTCCCAGAAGGGGCCAACATGCCCCTGTGGCCCTGTGGGGGAGGGGCATGTGGCTCTGCGTGCTGCCCCTCTCTGCAAGCACTGCCCCTGCAGCTCCCATTGGCCACAGTTCCCCGTTCCTGGCCAATGGGAGCTGCGGGGGGCGGTGCTTGCAGGCAGTAGTAGTGCGCAGAGGGAGATTCCTGCCCCCAACCCCAAGGGCCACGTGGCCTCGCTGGCCTCTTTCGTGAGCAGCATGGGGCCAGGGCAGGC
Source organism: Mauremys mutica (assembly GCF_020497125.1). Classification (NCBI taxonomy): domain Eukaryota; kingdom Metazoa; phylum Chordata; order Testudines; family Geoemydidae; genus Mauremys; species Mauremys mutica. The sequence goes on along the minus strand of NC_059072.1, from coordinate 104,849,560 downwards.
AGGGAACCTGCCTCAGCGGCAGCCACGCTACACCACCAGAGATTGCGATCGACTGGTTGGTGACCACTGCTCTAGATGCAGCTTTTTTGAGATAAGATCCATGAGGTAAGGTTCAGAGCTTTCACTGACCTAATATTCCCAGAAATGGTTGATTCAACATACAGGATCCTCTCTATGTGCAAGGTAGAATGGGAGTTGTCTCCTTTGTTCGGCAGTTCTTCAAGGATGGGTTCGGGCAGTGTACCACAATATGTCTAATTACCAGTTACTTGGCAGGAAAGAGAACCTGGTTGTAGACAGAGTATTTCAATCAATGTGAGGGCCATGTGAGTTGTCTCAGATTGAAGCTAGCTCTTTCATGAGTGGGGCATACCAGAGAGATCGGTTTGCGGTGTCTGCAAGCAACACGCTATTGGAGTTCTGCATAACTTGTTTAATGATCCACTTTTGAGGGATGCTTTCTTTACTTACTGGATGGGGAGGGAGTTCATGTACCTTTCCTCCTGTAAGTAATGCAGCTAAGGGAGTAGAGGTCACGAGGTTAATTTTTCGGGTAGACTCCTTCCAACCATCTAGGAAAACGAACCAATTCCAATAGAAAAGGTCCATGATTCAGTGTGAAAAGGTGTGGTTTAGAATTTAGTGTGTGCTCTTCCCCAACTCCTTTGAGTACATTTGGCAGCTATTTGGGCTTTTCCAGGGCATTAACTCCAGTTTTTGGCTCTGAAAGTCTGCTCTCTATCTGCCCTCTCTTCCTCCTGGTGCTTCTGCTTCTGTTATTATAGTGCTAGAACAGTAGAACAGGAAGGAGGGAGAGAGAAAAAGCAGCTCAGAATAGTAACTGCTGGATGCAAAGTAGAAAACATCTTTGCAGGGAGGGAGGAAGTCATTCACCCTCCAGCCACCACAGAGAAGAAATGGGGAAGCTTCTGGTAGTACAGGGACAACCAGATGAGACCACCTTGTCCACTGGCGATTCCTTCCTCAACCACCTATGTATGTGATGCTGTTAGTGTAGGAGAGGGATGTTGAGTCCTAAGCCCCTCCATGAGGTGGTTATCCATGGGTGGGATTTTCAGAAGTGAAAGTTGCATTGAAAGTCAGCGAGACTTGATTCTAAGTCACTTAAGTGCTCTTGAAAATTGCCAACCCTACCAAGAGCTGAGTGGAGATGTAGCTTAGTAGGGACTCCAGCCATAGTGGTAGAGTGGATTTCTCATGCTCACAGAAAATGTGGTGTGGGCTGGGAACTCTGTGATCACTGTTTAGTTTTAGGATACCTAAAGCCCTATTTAACACTGGAGGTAGATGAGCTTATAAATGTAGTACACACAAAATAAAAAGCTGAAGTGCCCATGCTGGATGTCAATGAGGTGATTAAACTTTAGTGTAACAACTCCTTTACAACCACTTGATATGTGAGCAGACTTATTAAATGAAGGTTCTCCTTCGATACTGGTGATTTCAGCTTGTGTCTTGAGTGAGCGTTTGGGCTCTGTTGACAGATCCAGTTGCAAATATCTTCCAAGGTAATGCTGGGATTCCACCTTAATCATCCCGCCAACTTTCTTTCCTAGCATCCAAACCAGCAGGATCTTATTCCATCAGTTTACCAGGTAAAACTCCCTACTCTCTTACCTGGAACAGATTCGATCACAGAGCTTTCTGATTCTTTTGATATGTATACATTGCACACCTCTCTCATTGCTGCTTCTTGGCAGGCATACAACTTAATGGTCATATTAACAAACATTTGTGTGAGTTCAGAGAAAAAGTTGGTCTTTACAGCCAGCCTCCACTGAGTTTACATATTTGGAAGGCAGCCACAAAGTTCTGTACATCTTTTTACAAACTATTATTGCTTGAAATTGGTGTCATGAGAAGAAGCAAAATTTATCATCAGTGCTTCAAACTTGTATTGGGCTAGAGGTTACCCAACTGTCTTTTCCACTTGTTTTATTTTTGTGGTGTCCCCATCCTTAATAGCTACTACTGAATAACTGAGATATCTTTATTAAAATATGAGTGAGTTAGGTGTGTTTTGAACTTCTATCATGTTTGTTCTGTGTTGCAGAAAGATTTTTCTCTTTAGTTACCTTCTAGTATAATGTTTGAGACATCCATGGAGTTGGGGTTCTGTTACTGGTATCTTTTAATAGAAGATAAAGCTAATTCCCTGCAATTTTTTCCGTAAAGGTATAAATTCTATCACCACCATCCCACCTCTCTCCTTAGAGACTGAGGGATTTGTATTTTCTTTCACTGACAGGTCACAGGAATCTCTGAGGTTCCATTGGAAGAAGCAGTATGCAATTCTCCATCCTGGAGCTGATGGCTTTTTGAATTTTGAGCTATATTACTTTCTCACTAGTCTCTAAGTAATAGCATCAATTTTGAATAGTGATACTTTTATAAATGGTACCTTCAGAGAACAGATAAGTATTTTTTCTCTGGCTTGTAGAAATTAAATCTTTCTCAATTTTCATCACATTAAGTTGATAGCAAATGTAATTTTAAGAAAAATAAAAATATCTCTTTTCTGGAGGCCAGAGTCTGTTGGTCCAACAAGTGAAAAAATTCGACTTCTACTGGATCAAAGTACCTTGTTTTCCTGTAAGTGAACTTACTATTGTATTGATTCAGCTTCAACAACTGAACATTGCATAGTGATGACTTACACTGCAAGGTATCACTCATAGTCATCTCATAATACTAACAGTGGTTATTATGGGCTCTTTCAAGAAGTTGCAGAGTCAGTGGGAAAAACTTGCAAACTGAGGCAGTATAGAGCCCCAAGTGTGCAATGTGTTTAAGATCAGGGCATTTAAATACTGCAGTGATAGGTGCATTAGAAATATCTAGATCATGTGATTACAGTAGTTACCAGTTTACCACTGAATGTTTGACATTTGTTGATTTGCAAGTGTCGTCATAGCAACTTGAACAGATTAATAAAATCCTGAAACTTTGAACATTACATAGATTAGTTTTCTCCTCTAATCAGATTTCCATTTTGTACTGTATCATATGTAACCTTAGATAAGTCACTGCACATCTTTACCTCAGTTTCCCCATCTATAAAATGGAGATAAGACTTTGTAAAGTGTTTTGAGATCTCCATATGAAAAGTAATATGAGAGATGTTTGTTTTTAGCAGTTCGTGCATTTCAAAATGAAAGGGTCTTTGCTCAGTTTAGTTTAAGACTGGAATAGAACTGAGACTGTATTGATACAGCTAGTAGGTGATCATAATAACCACCAGTTGCTGTTTTTGATTGATATTACTGATACTTTGAAACGGTATTTTCATTAAGGACTTTTGTCAACAAAGCTCTGGAAAAAAATGATTGATTTGGGTCTAGGACACATTTTACAGTCATTTCAGTAAAATATGGAGTCTGACTTTTTTTTCAGCCTTAAAGGTTAACTTAGTTTTTAGCTATTAAGATGTGGGTTCATGGTTTTTAATTTTTTAAAATCTATCCCAGCCTTGCCTCTTTTTGATTTACAAAAAAATATGTTTATATTTTAGGTATGGAATATCAAACAGATGATTAAATTAACACAAGAACACATAGAGGCGCTGCTTGACAAGTTTGGAGGAGAGCATAACCCACCATCAATATACTTGGAGGTAAGCTTTGAGTATCAAATGAACTCCATTGAGTTAAATATGCTGTATATTTTTCAAGTATAAAGTAACTGTCCAGTAGAAGACTGACAGAAATACTTGTAATAGAGAACTATTTCCTCCTTGACTATATAAAAACAGATTATGCTTCTAATACTTAAGATGGAAAAGAGATATTAGTGAGTGTCCCTCTTTTGTGACAAGCTGTAGGGTTCCTGGTGAGTAATGTGCATGCCACTGAGGAAAAAGCAGAAAGCTATTGAAGTAGGTGTGCTGTTACAACTAGCATAAAACATAAACTCTTAACGGCAGCTTTCCATTCTGCATTCTAAGTGCATGTAGCTGTGGATATGTACCGGTATATATCTGGTTGCAACTCCATAGGTAAGGTAGAGTTGTGTTGTGCATTGAAACCTTTATTTTGTCTAGGGAGAAATACAAACTTAAAACAAAACAAATTCTCCAAGTTTAGAACACTTTTTGAGCACAGTGAATTTTCTGAGAATGTATAAGTAAATCTGTTAATTTGTTTGCATTATAATTAATAACATTATTGCTTTTTAAAAAATTTAGTATTAAGTTTTTTGTTCCAAATAATCCTAATGGAATAACATACTTGAAATTTACCATGATAGTTGAAATTAATTGAAATCTTAAACTGTTTGAGATAACTAGTTGTAATTAAGCTATATTATTGTGTCTAATTTTTTATGGCTAGATGGGATCAGTTAAACAGTTCAGGTAACGCTTAAATGGGACCATTGTGACATCAGTGCAACCAGTCCCCACCCTTTCTGTACATCTAACTTGCATGCAACAGTTTTATTAGTTGTAATGGCTCAATTGTATAAGGGAGACTGGACATGCAGCGAGTTCTTCTTGGTTAGATTACTTGCCTCAACTGTCATTGCTCTTTAAAGATTCTGTAGTGAAGACTAGTGAGCTAGTTATTTGTCTTTGTTCCGTTGCATGTTAAGGCAAAACTTCTGGGGGCCCAAGCACAGGGGGAGCCATTAGAGCATGGACACTGGGACTCTGGGATTGAGTTCTCGCTGCCTTTGGGATTGAGTTCTCACTGTCTTTATTCACATAGCACTGATTTTACTAACACAGAACTCTGATAAATCCATTGCAGTTTAAGGGCCAGATTCACCATTACACTTGGGTTGCTTTGCTCTGCTTTGGTGTACTGCTCTTAAAAGTTAAAATAATAAAAAATGTTATTTTAACAAATTATTATAAATATGTGATAGCATTCTCTTTGTGTTTCTTGCTTGGTGTTCATATATAACACTTTTTAAAAATGAAGAGAATTCACAAACCAAAAAGCTGTTACTCTCTCTTAACCTTAACTCCATAACATCAGTAAGTTTAAGGATAAAAACATTACATGGATGTTGTAATTCAACCAGGAAATTCAGAAATAAGGTTACACTTAAAAGAAATCCAGATTTGTTAACAGGGGCAACTCTATGTATTTTGCTGCCCCAAGCACGGCAGTTAGGCGGCCTTCGGCAGCATCTCTGCGGGAGGTCTGCTGGGGACGCGGATTTGGCAGCATTTCTGCGGGTGATCTGCCGGTCCCGCGCCTTCGGCGTACCTGCTGCCGAATTGCCGCTGGGGCCATGGGACCGGTGGACTTCCTGCAGGCATGCCCCCGAACGCTGCCTGACTGCTGCCCTCACTGCAACCAGCAGACCACCCCCTGCAGCTTGCCGCCCCAGACATGTGCTTGCTGCGCTGGTGCCTGGAGCCTCCCCTGTTTAAGGTATGAAAATGCATATTTAAGGCACCCAGATGCCTCTAGGGCAGGGATTCTCAAACTGGGGGTCGGGACCCCTCAGGGGGTCACAAGGTTATTACATGGGTCGTCGCAAACTGTCAACCTCCACCCTAAACCTCGCTTTGCCTCCAGCATTTATAATAGTGTTAAATTAAAAACACTTTTTTATATATTTATAAAGGTGGGGGTCGCACTCAGAGACTTGCTATGTGAAAGGGGTCACCAGTAAAGAAGTTTAAGAGCTACTACTCTAGGGGATAAAGAGACAGGATTAAAACTGGTATTTAAACATATGAAAGAAAAATCTAATCCGGGACCAGAAACACTAAAATACTTTAATCAAAATCCTATATTCTTTGCATAACATCACTGCAGGCAGAGATAAGGTTGTTTGGTTGCCTTGACTGTGCATTTCTATATCTAAACATGTTAAGATTTCTTTGATCAACATGTTTGTTTTAGCCTGGTGCAAAAGTAGTGGTTGGCGCTTACTAGCTTGTTAGAAGTTGCCGTGACACAATTGGTCTGAGACTCTAGTGTATCACAGTGCTGGATATAAAGCAGCCTGACACACAACAAACAAAAACACATGTTGGTGTTGATTGCAGGGTTGAAAGTACAAAAATGTAGAAAATATGTTCCACTGTCTGATTAGAAACAGCATGGTTGCCAAAGAATGGAAGACAAAAGTTAAATTTCAGCAAGTGCATATGAGCAAATTCACCAGGAAGTTCTCTACATATAAAAGAGACTTTAGAAGGGAGATAAAGCAATACTGATAAGTTACAAGCTGCTCAACAGATGTGCATACCGTTGAGAAATCTAATAAAAATGGAAAAACAATGTGGATAACCTGTGCACCACCAACTTGCCTGTTGCTCAGGCCCTTACCAGGGCATCATCCTCAAATCAGACCTCCTTTGGTTTTCATGACCAGGCTATGTCTAAATCTTGCAGATGCTTTTTGCATGACATTCCTAAAATATGCCTGCCTTTTCCATCCACACAGCTAAAACTCTTGATCAGGTCTGATCATATCATGTGTAAATTACTGCAACATCCTTTTCTGTCCTTGACAAATGCAGTCTTGCCCCATTCCTATCTATTTGGAATTCTCCTGCAAATATACTTTTCCTAGCCCATCACTTTGACCATATCAACCCTTTCTTTGCATCTCTTTTTCTGTTGAATCAAACATAAGATACTTGTCTTTGTTTTCAAGGCCCTTTGTGGCCTGTCCTGACCTTTCTTGTCCTCTCATTCACTATCAAGATGTGGACTTTGTCTCAGATTGACCCATGATACCAGCCTCCATTGCCCACATGTTAAATTTTCATACAAGCACTTTTGTGCTTTCTTCCATGCTGCCCCTCATGCATGGTAGGAACTCCCCATGAACATCTGCAAAACTAGCTTACTGTCCTCCTTCAAAATCCTCCTTCAAACTCTTTTTCTTTATACTTCCCATCAGTCTGTATCTGTCCATTGTATCTTCTCTGATGCTTAGTGTGCCCTTTGTTGGAATACTGAGAACTTAGTGACAATAGTTGAGCACTGCCAGGGAAAAACTGCTTCAGTGTTGAGCAGTGAAAGATGTGGAAACATGCAAGACATCTTTCTGGGGACTAAAACACAACTTACTTTAAAAACCATTTCTGATTTTTTTTATTTTTTTTTTAAGTGATACAACTTACAGTTGCTGCTGGCTCCTCTTGATCCAACATGTGACTGTAAAAAAGGGAATGGTGGTTACTTCCACAAAAACAGGGCAAAAATTCAGTTGTTGCCACCAAGCACATATGTATTGTTTTGTGTGTAAGGTGCTCAGGAATGAAAAATCAGGCAGGGAGACAACCTTTAACCCTCATCAAAGATTTCCAGATATACTCCTCGGAACACCTGCAGTGAGTCTACAGCAGGGGTCTCAAACTCAAATGACCATGAGAGCCACATGAGGACTAGTGCATTGAACTGAGGGCCGCATCACTGACACTCCCCCCTCGCTGCCTCTGGCCCCGCCCCTACTCCACCCCTTCCATTAGGCCCCGCCTCTTTCCACCCCTTCCCTGCCCCAATCCAACCTCTTCCCCGAAGTCCTCACCCCAGCACTGCCCCCAGGGGGTGCAGGTGATGTGCAGGGTGTGGCAGGGGGCTCAGGGCAGGGGGTTGGGGTGCAGGCTCCAGCCCGGCGCCGCTTACCTAGAGCTGCTCCAGGGTGGCAGTGGCGCGCGCCAGGGCAGGCTCCCTGCCTGCCTGCCTCCCCTGGCCCCATGCAGCTCCATTCCAGGAAGCAGCTGGAACCGTGTCCCTGCAGCCCCTGGGGGACGGAGAGGGGCTCAGGGTTCTGTGCGTGTGTTGCTCTTGCCGCTCCTCTAGGTACCTCCCCCGAAGCTCCCATTGGCCGCGGTTCCCTGTTCCTAGCCAATGGGAGCTGCGGGGGGTGGTGCCTGGAAGGAGGCAGTGCAGGAGCCCTCTACCTCCTTCCCCCTCCTCCCTGGCACGAAGGGGCATGCTGCCAGCTGCTTCAGACAGCGGCGCGGGGCTCGCAACGCCACAGGGGGCAATTCCATGGGTAGGCAGGGGGGCGGGGGAGCTTGGTGGGCCACACGCAAGAGCCCCGCGGGCCGCGTGTTTGAGACCCCTGGTCTACAGAGAGCTGTGCTGGCTGTTTTTGTTTCCAGCTGCTCCTGCAGGTGACAAAGCTCTTCACTGCAAAGAAGAGTGTAGATGCCTGTAAAAGCAGCTGGAAACAAATAAGAGCCAGCGTCTGTCCCTCTGCTGGAGTCCACTGCTACTTAGAGGAAGAGAAAAGACTGGAGATGCTGCCAAGTATTAGAGCAGTCCGCAGGAGAAGAGTGTTGAGGTGAAAATGGAGTGAAGCGTTGGGGCAGCATGTCAAGGGGAGAAGGGAGCTAAGAAAATGTCTACACAGCCTGCAGGAGCAAGCCTCCCAACCCGGGTTGAGAGCCCACCCTCCACTGTAGGTTTTAGTGCTGGAGCTTCAATCTGAGCTGCAGCTTCAAAGTGCTGTCTACACAACTATCTTTAGAGCTCTAGTGCGAGCCTTGCTAACCCAAGTCTGTTGTCCTGGACTCAGAGGCTCACTCCCCTGGGCTGTGTGGATATACCATAAGTGACAGGGACATGTGTTGGGGGCAAAAAGGAACATGGCTGCAGATAAACTTGCAGGGGAGTGGTGAAGGAGAAGAGAGAGAGGTGAAATGAAGAACAAAAATACAATGATTAACTGTCCAAAAACGATAAAAACACGTGTATTGTTAGAAAGCCAAAACAACATTAAATATTTTTCTAATAAGTCTTCCGTATAAACTGTTGCTGTATTTAATCTATCAATTTAAGTATCACCCAGTGTCCTCTAACATGGTTGTAACGGGGCTCTTCTGTCCATACAGCCTACATGGAATAACCAATTTTGGGTACAACCACGTTTAAACATGTTTTTTGTAGTGTAGATGAGGGTTAATTTTATTTCAGGCTATCTCCGTTTTTCTCAAATTCTCTTTCCATAACTCATCATATTAGGGCACAGTTTTGCCCAGTCTTATTAACCTCTCCTTATATGGAAGCTGTTCCTTACCCCTAATCATTTTTGTTGCCCTTTTTCTGAAACTTTTCAAATTCCAATATATCTCTCTTTGAGAAGGAACAACCAGATCTGCACACAGTATTCAAGATGGGGAGTACTATGGATTTGTCTAGAGGCAATACCATATTGTCTGTCTTCTCTCCCTTTCCTAATGATTCCCAACATTCTACTAGCTTTTTTGCCTGCTGCTGCACGCTGAGTGGATGCTTTCCGAAAATTATCCATGTTAACTCCTAAATCTCTTTCTCGAGTGGGAACAGCTAATTTAGATCTCCATAATTTTATATGTAATAGTTGGGATTATGTTTTCTAATGTGCATTACTTTGCATTTATCGGCATTGAATTTCATCTGCCATTTTGTTGCCCAGTCACCCAGTTTAGTGAGATCCCCTTGTAACTCTTCACAGTCTGCTTTGGACTTGCTTATCTTGACTAGTTTTGTATCATCTGCAAATTTTGCCACCTCACTGTTTACCCCCTTTTCCAGATCATTTGAGTATGTTGAATAGGACTGGTCCCAGTACAGACCCCTGGAGGACATCACTATTTATCTCTCTCCATTCTGAAAACTGCCCATTTAGTCCTATCTTTTAACCAGTTATGGATCCAGGAGAGGACCTTTCCTCTTATCCCATGACAGCTTGCTTTGCTTAAGAGTCAAAGGCTTTCTGAAAATCTAAGTACACTATATCCACTGGATCACCCTTGTCTACATACTTGTTGACACCTCCCCCTCCCCCAGAATTACAGTAGATTAGTGAGGTATGATTTCCCTTAACAAAAACCATGTTGTGTCTTCCCCAGCAAATCATGTTCATCTATGTGTCTGATAGTTCTGTTCTTTACTACAGTACCGGGCAGACTGGTTGAAACTAAAGTTAGGCTTACCGGCCTGTAATTGCCAGGAGCCCTTTTTAAAAATTGGTGTCACATTAGCTATCCTCCACATTAGCTATCCTCATTTAGTACAGGAGCTAATTTAAATGATAGGTTACATACCACAGTTAGTAGTTCTGCAATTTCATATCTGAGTTCCTTTAAAATTCTTGGGTGAATACCATCTGGTCCTGGTGGCTTATTACTGTTTTTAGTTTATCAGTTTATTCCAATACCAGTAAATAAATATCAGTTTATTCCAATCTGGGCCAGTTCTTGAGATTATTGACGTAAAAAGAATGGCTCGGGTTTGGGAATCTCCCTCAAATCCTCAGCCATGAAGACAATGCAAAGAATTTATTTAGTTTCTCTGGAATGGCCTTATCTTCCTTGAGTGCTCTTTTAGCATCTTTATTGTCCAGTGGACCCACTGGTTTAGCAGGCTTCTTGCTTCTGATGTACTTAAATTTTTGCTGTTACTTTTTGTGTCTTTGTCTAGTTGTTGTTGTTCGAATTCTTTTTAGGCCTTCCTAATTATATTTTTATACTTCAATTGCCAGAGTTTATGCTCCTTTCTATTTTCCTCAATAGGATTTAACTTCCACTTTTTAAAGGTTGCTTTAGTGTCTCTAAACTGCTTCTTTTACTTTGTTTAGCCATGGTGGGGCACTGTTTTGGTGGTCTTACTGTGTTTTTTAATTTGGATGGTAGTGTCAAGTTTTCAATTTACTTTTGGATTGGTTAATACAGAAAGAAGAGATGAATAAACATTGTATTGTTTTGCCTTGGAGAAGCTGCAAGAGCATCTCAAGATTCTATAGCACACTTTGGTAGCATTATATATCACAGCCACTAAAAAACTGCACTCTGGAATTAAAAATATCTGTTCTTAAAGTGGTGGAAAGACAACAATTGCTGAAGTGCTGTTTCCCCAAATGTGCAGTGTATGATTAGCTGTGATTGGCCACTTAAAAGGTGGCTGATCATATTGCGAGCACTCTAAAGGAAAATTGATTGTTAGACCTGATATATGCACTTTCAGGACTTAAATTTTTATTTTTTAGAATCCTCAAAATAAGAACTAGTGTCGCTTTTGACACTAGCAACAAGACTGATGATCTACAGCGACTGAAGAGGTAATGTGACATTGATGCAAAAGGAGACTTCAGGGAGGAAATAGATAAACTACAGACCTATAAGTTCAAATTTGGTATTAGAAACATATTTTAGTTTTTGGTTATGGAGAAGCTAAACATGTATACAGGTACAGAGAGGTCAAAAGCAGTCAGCTCGAATTTATAAAGGAGAGGCCATGCTTAAAAATCCAGTTAGTTTATTTAAGCAAGTGATAATGAGCCAACGTCGGTGAAGTATTAGACCTATTCTGTTTATTCACTTAATGTTTCTATGAGCCCAGATTTACAGTACTGTATAAGTGTATGCAAGGATGGCAGAGAAAGGCTTTTGGACGTATAAAGAATTGATATAGCAGTAGTAACATGCCAGAATATAGTAGTTCCATAAATGGGTATAGATTAGGTTGGAGCAGGGGTTCTTAAACTGGGGGTCGGGACCCCTCAGGTTAATGAGGTTATGACATGGGGGGATCGCAAGCTGTCAGCCTCCACCCCAAACCCTGCTTTGCCTCCAGCATTTATAATGGTGTCAAATATATTAAAAAGTGTTTTTAATTTATAAGGGCGGGGGTCGCACTCAGAGGCTTGCTATGTGAAAGGGGTCACCAGTACAAAAGTTTGAGAACCATTGGATTGGAGGGTGTTGCTAAGGGTTTTTCAGGGATCACATCTACACCTGCTCTTTCAAACTATTATACCAATACCCTGAATTAATTGTTACAGAAAACCTAGTTTGCAAATGTAAACCCAGTATGAAAAGGAGAGGGCTAATCAAAATATAGGAAGAGGACTAAATGGTTTTATGGCTTTTATTTTTGTTTGGGGGACTCTTCTTCCCTCCCAATTCCTTCTATTGAGAGACAATCTAGAATTACAAAGATGGAGGTGGTTGTCTTTTCAGATAGCATAATTTCTCATCTCCCTTTCTGGGTCTCTCCAAACTTTTGCTTTTCTGTATTAGGGAGTTTTGCCATTGACTTAAAGAGGGCTAGGCTTTAATTTCAGGTTTCTGCATAACTCGGTGTCTTCAGCAACCCACCGGTTTACTTAACAAGATAACTTTTCTCTGCTGTAGATACAGCATGTAAATTGTAGATACAGAGAGTAAGGTTGAAAAGAACTGGAATTGCTGGATCCCAGATCATTTCTTATTGCTCCTTGGACTACCAGGAAAGTACTACTATGCAGGAGCAGGGGCACAGTGATGCTGAGTTATTGTGTGGTATTCTCCTGTTTGGGTGAGTGTAGGAATAAATACCAGACTTGTATAAATCTGCACTGAACTTAAACCCATGACCCTTACACACACACTCAACTGGTAAAATGGATTGGGACAAAATCTGAGTGTCTAAAGTTAGGCTCCTAAATCTATATTTAGTTTGTTAAATAAAAGTATCCTGGCTATCAACAATGCTTGACCCCTGCAGCTCCCATTTAGTTTGGTGGCATTTGGGGGTTCTCAGTGCTTTTAAAATCAGGCCATTTTTGTTTAGAAGCCCAACTTGAAGGTCCCAGATCTGGAAACCATGTCATAAACTCTGAACGTTCACACTTCAGGGCTCTGATCTGGTCTCTACCTACTTGAGATGAGACTTAGTTTCTCACCAAAAGTCACTACTCCTGCTAGGCAAAACCCATCTTTTTCCACTTGCCATTTCAGATTAACTTTTTGAAAACTTTTCCCTTCTTGACATTTCTTGTTCCTTAAAAGAGTAGTAATAGAATGAGTTAAGTCTGGTTATGGCTCAGGAAAGTGACTCTAAAAAAACGTACATTAGAATTTTTTTATTTGTTGGCATTCACTTCTGTGTAACGTTAGAAAATTCTTATGTGATTTGTAAGCTGAATTAAGACCACCACAAATCAAGATATTCTTTATAAAACTTCTCAAATTATCACCAACAGCAAAGATCCTGGAAGTAGAATTTTGCTGGCACTTCTGCAGAATATAATGCAGTTTGCTGTTTCGTGGATATTGATTCTTGTGGAGTCTCTCACTAGTAAATTTATTTTGTCAATAGGTAACTGTTTAAGTTTAAGAGGTTTTACTTTTTCACCTGTATTGATTGTGGGAGGGGATGGGGTAGGCAGCTATATTATGGTATGTGAATGTATACACCTCATATATAAACACACCAACTGTGTGTAACATTTTGGATATGCTCTCTAATTAGCCTGTTTAAAGGGTGTAGTAAATACATTTAAAGCTGTTGCAGCTTCATTAGTATTCTCACTTCCATTATACCTTTTGTGTATATAAATGAACTTGCTGTAATGTCTCAGATAACAATAGTGTTCTCTCTCATGCAGTTAATATGTGGAAACTTCAAAGCAAAGTATTATCCCTTTAAATGAAGAGCTTAGGGGCAGTGGCAGAGTGGCTAATGGGAACAAGGATACGGAAGTAGAAATTACCACATCCAAGATGGAAGTCAGACTCAGACTCAGACTACTTAGTGGGACTAAATCGGGGGGAGATGACGACAGATAATCACCATCCAAGAAATTAAAGGAATTGCTATTGATCTTGCAATTTCATATGCCAAGCATTTTTAATGAATTTGTAAACTCGGGGGTCATACCCACGACTAGAGAAATGCTAATATAGTACCTATTTTTAAGAAAGGGGAGAAAAAGTGATCCAGGAAACTACAGGCCTGTTAGTTTGACCTCAATTGTATGCAAGGTCTTGGAACAAATTTTGAAAGAGAACATAGTTGAGGACAATAGAGGTAAACGATAATTGGCATAAAATAATACATGATTTTAGAAAAGGTAGATTGTACCAACCTGATCTCCTTCTTTGAGAAGATAACTGATTTTGTAGACAAAGGAAATGCAGTAGATCTAATCTACCTGGGTTTCAGTAAGGCATTTGATACAGTTCCACTTGAGAAATTATTAGTTAAATTGGAGAAGATGGGGATTAATATGAGAATTGAAAGGTGAGTAAGGAACTGGTTAAAGGGGAGACTATGATGGGTCATACTGAAAGGTGAGCTGTCAGTCTCGAGGGAGGTTACTAGTGGAGTTGCGCAGGGATTGGTCTTGGGACCAATCTTATTTAACATTTTTATGAGTGACCTTGGCACAAAAAGTGGGAGTGTGCTAATAAAATTTGCAGATGACACAAAGTTGGGAGGTATTGCCAATATGGAGAAGGATCAGAATATCATACAAGAAGATCGGGATGACCTTAAAAACCGGAGTAATAGAAATGGGATGAAATTTAATAGTGCAAAGTGCAAGGTCATGCACTTAGGGACTGACTAAACAAGAATTTTTGCTATGAGCTATTATCAGTTGGAAGCGGCAGAGGAGGAGAAATACCTGGGTGTATTGGTTGATCACAAGATGACTGAGTCACCAGTGTGATGCAGCTGTGAGAGAGGCTGCTAATGCAGTCCTAGGATTCATGAGATGAGGTATTTCTAGTGAAGACAGGGGAGTGTTAGTACCATTATACAAGGCACTGTAAGACCTCATCTGGAATACTATGTGCAGTTCTGTTCTCTTGTGTTTAAGAAAGATGAATTCAAAGTGCAGAAGGTGCAGAGAAGGGCTACTAGGCTGATCCGAGGAATGGAAACCTACCTTATGAGAGGAGACTCAGAGCTTGACTTGTTTAGTCTAACCACAAGAAGGCTAAGGGGAGATAGGATTGCTCTCTATAAATACATCAGAGGGATAAATGCCAGGGAGGGAGAGGGGTTATTTAAGGTAAGTGTCAATGTGGATACAAGAACAAATGGATATAAACTGGTCATCCACAAGTTTAGGCTTGAAATTAGACACAGGTTCTAACCATCAGAGGAGTGAGGTTCTGGAACAGCCTTCCCAGGGGAATAGTGCTGACAAAAAAACCTAACTGGCTTCAAGACTGGGCTTCAAGACTGAGCTTCAGTTTATGGAGGGGATGGTATGATGAGACTGCCTACAATGGCATGTAGCCAATCTGTGTCTGCTAACAGCAGATATCTCCAATGGCCAGTGATGGGACTAGTATAAATGATGGATTCTATTTAACGTGAAGTCTTTAAATCAGGGGTAGGCAACCTATGGTACGCGTGCCGAAGGCGGTACGCGAGCTGATTTTCAGTGGCACTCTCACTGCCCGGGTCCTGGCCACCGGTCCGGAGGGCTCTGCATTTTAATTTAATTTTAAATGAAGCTTCTTAAACATTTAAAAAACCTTATTTACTTTACATACAACAATAGTTTAGTTATATATTATAGACTTATAGAAAAAGACCTTCTAAAAATGTTAAAATGTATGACTGGCACGCGAAACCTTAAATTACAGTGAATAAATGAAAGGTAAACTTCTGAAAGGTTGCCGACCCCTGCTTTAAATCATGATTTGAATACTTCAATAACTCATCTAGAAGTTAAGGGTCTATATTACAGGAGTGGGTGGGTGAGCCTCTGTGACCTGCAGTGTGCAGGATGTCAGACTGGATGATCATGTTTGACCCTTCTCACCTTAAAGTCTGAGTCTAAATATTATAACATTTTCATTTAATTATGTAAAATACAGTAGAATCTCGCAGATTCACACTAACTGGGAGTCCCATCCCCATTGTGAATTACTTATGCTGTGAATTAGTGAGCAAATGAGCATAATATATCAAGAATAATGTTTTATTGAATGCACTTCATTTATATGGATTACTGTCTAATTCAAATGTAGTAGTATTTTGGTAGTATTAGCAGCATAACAGCCGTGTTCAGGGGCCAGCCAAAAACAGGGTCCCTATTGCAAGGCATTGTACAAACAGAATTATACACTGTCCGTGTGCCAAAGACCTTACAGTCTAAATCAAGAAGACACCCACAGAGTAGAGGAAAGGGATATAACATACAAGCAGACTGATAGATGTTAATTCCATGACTTTAAAAAAAAAAGTCTTTTCTGCAGCGGGGTTGCATTAAGAGGAGATTCTCTAAATGGAAAAACAAAGGTAGGAAGGAGGAGGATGGGATCCGGGCAGAAGATGATAGGGCAGGGGTCAGCAACCTTTCAGAAGTGGTGTGCCGAGTCTTCATTTATTCAGTCTAATTTAAGGTTCCGCATGCCAGTAATACATTTTAACGTTTTTAGAAGGTTTCTTTCTGTAAGTCTATAATATATAACTAAACTATTGTTGTATGTAAAGTAAATAAGGTTTCAAAATGTTTAAGAAGCTTCATTTAAAATGAATTAAAAGGCAGAGCCCCCCGGACTGTTGGTCAGGACCTGGGCAGTGTGAGTGCCACTGAAAATCAGCTTGCGTGCCGCCTTCGGCACCCATGCCATAGGTTGCCTACCTCTGTGATAGGGCAAGAGTGCAGGAAAGAGGCAAGCATAGAGGGCAGCTGGATAGAGGCTCACGTGAAGTTTGAGGGAGAGGGCTGTAGTAACTAGCCAGTCAGCAAAGGGGATAGTGTCCACATTAGACTGCTTTTTAACAGTTTTCAGTGACATCTTTAGTGTTCAATAGTCCCTCCTGCAGTACCTGCTGAGGCTGCTTCTTCTGTATGTTCCTGCTGGCTTGAATTTCTGTTCTGTGACCTTCATGATGTACTAGTAAATGTAGTGAAAACATGGTAGAACATTGGGTAGAAGAAAATGTAGTTTTAGGAATAGTTTTACATAGCACCTTTCTTCCTCCTCTCCCCCCCCCCCCCCTCGAAGGGTTCAGGGGGAAGTATTACCTCTCTTACAGATGGAGGAGACTTATGCCAGGGGTGGTTATGCAATTACTCACATAGCTGTGAATTTGGATACCAGTAATGTCATGCTTTATTGAAAATTCTGCTTTCAGAGAAGATCCAAGGATGTCATGCTTGGAGAGGGTTTCTACCTTGTGCTTCAGTAAAATGTTGAGTGTCTTTCAGATTTTTCTTTTCTGAGAAATTTAAGTTCTGTTGCTAGTTTTTACCTGTCAGAGAATAAACAGCTTGCATCCATTTCTGTAACACGTCAGTCTCTGAAATGGTTATCCACATTTCTGTCATAACAAGATTAGATTACCGAAATTCCCTGTAGGTTGGCTTGCGTAATAAGGTTTTCCACAAACTCCAGCTGCTGCAGAACTCAGGTGCCAGGTTCCTTGTGAAAAGGGGGTGATCTGAACATGCTTCACCAGCTTTAGTTGCTGGATAAGCATAAAGGCTTTAAAAACTGCAGTTTTTAATCTCCAAGTGCTACATGTCCTCAATCATGCACATTTCACTGTTCTGCATTTATTTTCTTGGCTGTATATGGTGCTGAACACAAATATTAAACTTGTCTTGTAGCAGAATCCTGCTTGCTTCCATTGGAAAAGCAAAAACTTAACATTTCAACCTAATTTTTTTTTGATATTTTATAAAACCCTATTACAATTTTAACTCTGCTCATTATGTTGACAGAATATTCCGTTAACTAGGCCTTCCTTACAGTACAGTGGAGATATGATCTAAGACTCCATTTATTTAAAGCATTACTTTTTCATCAACTAAATCAACCACTATAAGCAAAAGAAGGAGCAGAAATCAATTTTGACTATTAAGGCTTTGTCTAGATTGTTTAGAATTTTTTTTTAAGGGCCATTGGTGTAGCTTCACAAATGCAACTCCCTAGTATAGACAGGCAAAGTTTCTATTTGTGTCAGTGCAGTTTATCACAACTTTCAATAGAGGTGAATCCTCTTCTCCTAACTGATGTTTAATATAGGTCAGTCAACCTTTCTGTTGTAATAGTCGTATATCTTTACACAAATGAAGTACAGTAGGAGGATTTTTTGTTTTTTTCCAGTATGGTGCAACTGTGCAGCTGTTACATGTACTATAGCAATCAGTCAAAACCCATATGTCTCCAAAACATTTTGGCTTTGACAAAATGCAATTAAATTGAAAATGTTCTGACCAGCTCTCCGTTCTGTTATTGCTTCTTGCTTATAAAAGGGATTGACTTTTAAACAAACTGCTAAAATCCAGTCATGGATATCTAGTTGTGTGACATGTTTTTGCTGTTTCTTCTATTACTCTGTGACTAATAGTTTAAAGTCTAACAGGCCCTGTTCCTGTTCCCATTAAAAGTTAATGAGTTTTTTCCATTGACTTTGGTGGGAAGGAGCCCAAAGTTAGTTTACCAATGTCTGTCACTTACATTCAAGTGACTTATCTATAAAGTATAACTTGGGTTTGCAATAGTAATATCTTAGGTTGCCAGAATAAACATTCTGCGTATTTTGAAAAGTATGTGTAATTTTGTCCAGGAACTAAGTTAAACCCACAAATATCTTGCAGCGATGTGATACTGTCTGTGTTACGAAACATTATTTCAGCTAATGTTTATGAAAAAAGGAAGTAAGAATAGATTTGGAAAAGTATATTGGCAAAACTATAGTAGAAGCTTGTGACTTTTAACATTTGTTTGGCTTAAGATAATTCTCTGCGTATAACTTACTGGAATTATATATGGAAAAAACATTCCACTTTCCTGGAAGTAGGAGAGAAACTTGTATTAAAAGCTGATCTTCTATAGACAGAGCCAATTCTTCCCTCAGTTACACCTGAGTAAATCTGAGGTAACGGTTTTTGACAATGGAGTATAATTTAGGGCAGAATTTGGTGTCTGTTTGTGAAGCGCTAGACCCTTTTCTGGTGTATAAAGATTATATCATTTCCTTTTCAGTTTTTCTGGGTTCTCTTTGAGATTTAATATTTGAATTTGATTGTTTTTTCTCACAACTTTTCTTCTTAATCCCAGAGTGAATTCGTAATTCTTTGTACTCTGAATTTGTGACATCATTTCTATGCCAGACTGACATCTCCATCTTGAACAGTTGGTAAATGCTGATAATGAGGAAGAGGAAGACTGTTTGCTCAATAAAGGCAGAGTGGTTAGCTGAACCTGCAAATGCAGTTGTGAAGGCGAAATACAAAAATGACAAAATGGAGTGCTAATAACAGGCTCATTGAAAGTGTTATTTTTTTCTCTCCAGTGAATGCTAATGGCTTCTCCACACATGGGTGTTGGACTCCAAAATCTTTAAGATGTTCTGTTAGTTCAATTGTAAAACATTTCTGATGATAAAAAAATTAAGACCAATTCATCACATTAAAATTACTATAAAATCAATTGGAGGAAGTTTATAGCTAGAAAACATTGCGTATGAAAAGGACAAATGGATTTAAGTTGGAAATGTGTTAATGTTTCTATAACAAGGAAGCCCCTCTAATAGTCAAAGCAGGCAGTATGCACCTTGACATCAGTCTTGACATCTTGTGTGGAGGATAAAGGGGAAAACTTCTGCCCTCTTCAGCTATTTAGATGGCAAGCTCTTGGGGGCAGAGATCTATCTTAGTTTGTCTGTAAAATGCAGTGCATACACTTGTGTATATTTTTTTTAAACCTCCAAATTCAGAGAATCATTGTAACTAATCTGAAAGTTTTTAATGTTAGTATTAACTAACACCCCCAACAGAAACACTTCTGGTGATGTGGCTGCAGAGTTCAACATTCTAGATGAAAATAAAGCTAGGCTATTGATAGTCTATATTTTGGTTGAAAATGCGTCTGATTGCAGGTATCATATTTGTTCTGAGCGTTTCTTGTCTTCATCTGGCTGGAAAATCAACAGCACAATGAGTGATTTTTCCTCTCTTGTGTCTGTGTATTAAAACACATTTTTTTATAGCCAGACTTAAAAACTATGTTATTCAAAGGATAGTGTGCTGTTTTTCAACTAAGGGACACTGTCAAATAGTTTTGGATTCAAATTTTGAGCCAGCTTTAATTATCTGGTGGAAATGCACTGGATTCAAAATATTTAACTTGTCACACAGTTACCAAATACCATCTTTTAAAAATTGTTTTATGTCCTGGCAATTGTTTGTCCTCCTGAAAAGCCCTTCAACTTGAGTGCACTTTCTAACTAAAACTGTGTTTTTGAGAGCTGTACTGGCATCCTTGATAATGTAAGTGGGGAGGGATGAGGAGGAGTAAACAGGGTAGCTTGTCAGCCAGCAATGATGAAAAATGTGAGATCAAAACAGGAGCCAAAGACATGCTATTCATGAACCCCTGAAGGGGCATAACAATGTAAAGTGAAAATAAGATTTTTTTTAATTGACACTTTAAAAAAAGAGAGAACCATGTTTAATTTACTGCACAACTAGTCTTAAGGAACTGGCCTGTAGTTATTAGCAACTTTTCAAGTTAGTATTTCTCCATAATAATGAAATACTAAAATGTGTATACTAGAGATGAAAACTTCTCTTTCCCCCTTCATTCTTACACTGCACATGTTTGGTTTTGGTTCCAACCGAGTAACCAGTTTGTAGCATAGTTCAGTGAAGTAACCAGCAAACTTTGTTAAAGCTCATTATTTAAGTTGCCTGTTTTAGGTACAACAGTATCTTTAGAGCATTTAATTTGGAGTTGATAGTCATGATGGTTTTTATATCCCATCAAAAGATGAGGTATTGGTTCAGTATCAGCTTGGCTTAACAAATCAATAGCAATGTCCTGTATTTCCTGTTGGTTTTTTTTCCCCATCTCCTATCCCAGAACTTATCAGGCCTAATTTTGTGTAACTTGAATCTTCTGTAATTACAGCCTAAAGTGTTATGGCTACAGATTCACACTCAATGCAGCGTATGCACCCAAGATGCCTAACTGATTTTAAATAACTTTTTCCCCTCTACAGGCCTATGAAGAGTACACCAGCAAGCTAGATGCTCTACAACAAAGGGAACAGCAGTTATTGGAATCCATGGGGAATGGAACTGATTTCTCTGTCTCCAGCTCAGCTTCAACAGACACAGTTACATCATCTTCCTCCTCTAGCCTCTCTGTAGCACCTTCATCCCTTTCAGTTTATCAGAACCCCACAGATATGTCACGGAATAACCCCAAGTCTCCACAAAAACCTATTGTTAGAGTCTTCCTACCCAACAAACAGAGGACAGTGGTGAGTCAGCCCTGCATACATGCTCATAACCTTAATTTTTTGTGCATCTGTCCCCCTCTTTCCATGTTTTTGAATCAAACCTGAAAGCCAAAAAATGTATCTGTGGACGTATGAAAGCAAAAAGTGTAATGTAATTCTTGTATTCTGCCAGAGTCTGTTGGTTATTTCAACTTGGCTACACATGCTGCTTTGTACGTGTTAACACTGAGGAGATTGATTCTGTTACGTGCAACAAAAGAAGCAAAACTTTAACTTCAAGCAAGATGCAAAAATGGATGCTTAGAATAGTTTTCAAAAATTAAATCTAGGTCAATGAAACAAATATAGTCAGCATAGCTATTTCCCAGATTTCGTTTTGAGTAGTATTGTTTCACTGTATATTTATTCTGGGTGTTGGAGATTAGTGTTATATTTCCATGTAATGTGTATTGCAGGTAACACATTGGTTTCCAGACTGGTCTCTGAACTGCTGGTGGTTTACAAACAGATGGAGGTCATAGTGCTGGTTCTTCTTTGCCTCCAGTTACTTCTACAAGGCATTCCAGGCTCTTCATTACCAAGAGCAGCCTTGGCAGCAGTGAAAGCAGGAAGGGAGCAGGAAGGAAACAAGATAGTGGAGCCAGCCTTTTTTGCATCCACTTGGCTATTGCTACATAGAAGTAGTAGGTGAGGAACTGGCTATCCTGAGACTGTAGCTGCCTGGACTTGCTAATGTAACTGGAATCGCTCATGCTAGAGAAATGTCCAAGGGAGTGGAAAACAAGTACTTGGGTTGTATCTCCAAGGGAGAGGAGGGTCAGACATCAGGGAAGCATGTGTCTGAGATACAGAGAAACAAAACAGATCGGGGGAGAATAAGTACAGAACAAATGTACACAGTTCATTAAGGGCCAGTTGTCAACTTAAATTTCAGGTAGAAGTTTGACTTTTTTAAAGGTAAAATTAAAATAGTTAGAAGTTGTATGCAGCGTTGTAGCCGTGTCGGTCCCAGGATATTAGAGAGACAAGGTGGGTGAGACAATATCTTTTGTTTGACCAACTTCTGTTGGTGAAAGACAAGCTTTCGAGTTCTTGTAGCTCAAAAGCTTCTCTTTCACCAACAGAAGTTGGTCCAATAAAAAAATATTACCTCACCCACCTTGTCTCTCTAATAGTTAAAAGTATCACCTAAATCAGCAGTTCTCAAACTTTTTACAAAAGTGACACACCCAACTGCATTTTGTCTTTCTGGGGGACCCACCATTACTCCAGTTGGTTCCCTTCATCCCCCTTACCCTCATTCTCTCAGTTCTGCCCCCTCCTGCAGCCCCAGCTGGCCACTCTCTCCCCATGACCGACCATGGCCACCATCTCTTTCAGGCTGCTGACTGTCTGCTCACTGGCTCAGGCCGCTTCTTCTGCGCTGCTGCTGTCCAGATCCCATTCCTCAGACTGCTGCCTGCTGCCCAGGGGGAAGTGAGAGCCAGTGTGGGGGGTGGACACCTGTGGTAGGTCGGGGCCTACTATTTGGGAAACACACTGCAAGATTAGAGAAATATTTTCTGTACTTTTTGAACTGTTTACTGCCTTTGACAGTGTTTTGTGTGTAGTCAGTTTTCCTCCCTTTTGTGGGACTTTTGCACACCACCGGTGGAGGAACACTTTTAAAAATAGGAAAACATAATTGTGAAGCCACAAAAAATGGCATGGGGACTCGAACCACTTTTGTACCTGAAACTGCTTTTAACTTTTTAAAATGGACTGTTTAATGCTTAAATTAAAAACAAACAAACAAACAGAAAAAAACCTACAAGAAACTTGGTTGCATTAAGGAGAACTAAAAAAGATATTCTGTGGGTAGTATTTTTTTAAAAATACTTTACTCCAGTTGCTGTAGTTGCCATAAGAATGGTGAGTAATGACTGGGTGGTTCATAAGAAAATATATCCAAGATCTAGTCCATACTAAGGAGGAGTTTGAGTACCTCTGGAAGTGTGCATTTAGTATTTGAAAACTTTGAAAAAGAGCCCAGTGTGTTAATGACCACTATTCATGATATAGTATAACCATCCTTACTGGATGAGTACACTTCCTTGGCCAAAAGTGAAAATGGGAAATATTGATCAATGAGGGATGAGTCATAAATCTGTTACCAAGACCTCTTTGAAGTAAGCTGATTTGTGTACTGTTATAAACAGCTGATCACATTTTATTTGTCCATTGAGTCTATTCTTGCCCTCACGCCCCACTCTCTTAGCCTGTGGTTACCCATGCAGCTCAGCAACACTTTCTAGGCAACTCAGCAGTTGCACTTATAAATGTATTTGTTTACTTTGAGATTTCAATAAAAATGAATTTACTGTTCATGAGAGCTGCTGGACTGATCACTCTGGTGAATTAAGTTCTTATCTACAGAGCGTACAACAGACACAGTTGTAGTATAAGCTTCACCCACCTCAGTTCTTTTCTAAAGGTGAAGATAGTTCAGCCTTTGTCTGTTCAGTCCTGTATGCATCATCTGAAACCAGCAACAAGATGCCAATTGATGTCAGTTATGAATATGACTTTTGTGATTTACATATTTGTTCCTTGGAAATTGGATAAACACTAAAAGTTCAAAATTTAAATCACCAAACACCTATTGGATAGTAAGCCTTTTAGTCACTTCAGCATACATGAGCCAGAATACAACCAGTGACTTAGAGGCAAAAGGTTTTATCTTGTTATCCAAAATCCCAATCCAGTTTAAGACTCATAGACTTTAAGGTCAGAAGGGACAATCATGATCATCTAGTCTGACCTCCTGCACATTGCAGGCCACAGACCCTCTCACACCCACTCTTGTAATAGACCCATAACCTCTGGTTGAGTTCGTGAAGTTCTCAGATTATGATAAAGACTTAAAGTTACAGAGAATCCACCATTTACACTAGTTTAAATCTGCAAGTGACCTGTTCCCCATGCTGCAGAGGAAAGCAAAAAAAACCCAGGATCTCTGCCAGTCTGACCTGGTGGAAAATTCCTTCCTGACCCCAAATATGGTGATCAGTTAGGTCTTGGCCACATGGCTCAGGGTCTATCAGCCAGATGCCTCAGAAAGAATTCTCTGTAGTAACTCAAGCCTTCCCCCACCTAGTGTCCCATCACTGTCTGTTGGAGATATTTGCCGCTAGCAGTCACAGATCAGCTACATGCCATTGCAGGCAGTCTCATCATACCATCCCCTCCATAAACTTATCAAGCTCAGTCTTGAAGTGGGTTAGGTTTTTTGCCACTACTGCTCCCCTTGGAAGGCTGTTCAAGAACTTCACTCCTCTGAGGGTTGGAAGTTTTCACTTAATTTCAAGCCTAAACTTGTTGATAGCCAGCTTATATCTATTTGTTCTTGTGTCCACATAGGCACGTAACTTTAACTCCTCTTCCTCCGTGGTACTTATCCCTCTGATGTATTTATAGAGAGCAATCTTATCTCCCCTCAGCCTTCTTGTGGTTAGGCTACATAAGCCAAGCTCTTTGAGTCTCCTCTCATAAGGTAGGTTTTCTATTCCGTGGATCATTCTAGTAGCCCTTCTCTGCACCTGTTGCACTTTGAATTCATCTTTCTTAAACACAGGAGACCAGTATTCCGCACACTGTTCCAGATGAGGTCTCACCAGTGCCTTGTATAACAGTACTAACATTTCCCTGTCTGCTGCAAATACCTTGCCTGATGCATCCTAGGACTGCATTAGCCTTTCTCACAGCCTTTTTCAATTCTTCCTGTTTCCTCCATACGTTGCTGATATTAGGAATTTAATGCCGTGTTTGAGTACACAAAACTTAGAGCTAAAGCAAGTCCTGTCATGGAATAAATCCCTTTTATTAATGTACCCCTGGAATAAACACTAATTTTTTCAGCCGTGGCTTTGTCATCTGTACTCTTCTCTACTTATACATTTTACAGTATTTTATGTTCCAAACCTCTCAGTAATTTCAAGTGGCTGTCATTTTAGTAAAAAGAAGCTGCCACAAGAATATCATGCTACCCCTCAAATGTGTATCGGATAAAAGCAAGGATTTAGAATTAGGTTCACCTATTCAGACGTTGACCAATGACAGTTTTAAAGATCCATTTTTTGCACATTCCAAAGCTAGAGATAAGGCCTTTATGTAACTTGAAGAGCAGGGATTCACAACCAGGGGCGGCTCCAGGCCCCAGCACCCTAAGCGCGTGCTTGGGGCGGCATGCCGCGGGGAGGGCGCTCTGCCGGTCGCCAGGAGGGCAGCAGGCAGACCGCCTTCGGCGGCTTGCCTGCGGAGGGTCTGCTGGTCCCGCGGCTTCGGTGGACCTCCCGCAGCTTCGGTGGAGCCGGAGCTGCGGGACCAGCGACCGGCAGAGCGCTCCCCGCGGCAAGCCGCCGTGCTTGGGGTGACGAAATGTCTAGAGCCGCCCCCTGTTCACAATTTTCTATTGATGTAAAGCATTTGTTCATAGAGAAGTGTATTGAGAAAGTGTACCTTAAATAATGACATGATAGAAAAACTATTTAGGGAAATATTTAGTTCTTGAATGTATATTAGTACTGATGTCACTCCAACAAATGCACATTGTAAATGAAATCAGCTTGTCTTCACAACTTTCCATCTGTATTAGTTTGTGCAATTATCTACTTTTTTTTTTAAAGGGGGATTGGAAAAGCCAGTGTCTTTTTCTCTTCAATGTTTGACAGAAACAAAAGCTTGAAAAAATGATTTGGCACATATACAAACTGTGAATGTCTGATGCCACTTCCTCTCCACAGCTGGTCCCCCGGCAATTGGAAGGAATACAATAGTAGTGCACTACTTGTGTTCTGTTAAATAAACTATTCAATAAGTACCAGTGAAATCTGGCAAGAGAGTCCATGGAATGTTATTAAATTAGACCTCATTACTATTTTTTTTTTGTTTATACCATTGGCCCCTACCTGCCTTTACTCTTTACACCGTGATCCATTATAGGAAAGAGAGTATCACTTCCTACATTATTCTCAGTGTTGTTCCTTCTCTGTCCCTATTGTTATCATTTTCTCCTATGTTGCTATTGCCTGCCTGCCCCCCTACCCCCCCAAAAATATCACATTACAGGCATGGTAATGCCTTTAAGGCTCTTCAGCTCTTAAAGTGCAGGGGTACAACCTCTTTGTTTTGCAAGAATAGTGTATATTCTCCAAACTTACAGTACATTGTGTGTAAATATTGAACTTTGTTGGGTTTTAAGAGTATATCTGTTAGTTTGAGTTCAAATTAATTTAAAATAGGACCTACAGGAAAAGTTTCCTCTCTGATCTATCTCCGATGTCTTGCTAACTAAGGTGGATAAAAAACAATGACTAAATAAAAGCATTCTTTAATTATTTTTTTTAAATAAATCTATTTAATTTTAAACTTGTGGCAACCTGTTAGAACCTACAGGGTTGGAACCTGGGACCCTGAGGGTTCTAGGCTGCTGACTCCTACACAGCCACAGGAGCCTTAGGCTGGGCTTCTGTGGGAGGTCCCTGTGAGGCTGGGCTCAGCAGGAAGTACAGCAGGACTGGAGTGGAAGTCCCTTTTGAACCCCTTGATTGTCAAATACCGGTATATAAACCAGGAAGCCGTGAAGGGGAACTCTCTGAGCAACAACATAGACTGTCTGCCCATTTCTGCTCCAGACTCAGCTTTCAGTAGACCCTAGTCTCTGGCTGCCAACCCTGGTTTGTCCTCAACTTAGCTATTTGATTGCGGTCTGTAACCTGGTACCTCACCCCAGTCTCCTGGTAACTTGAGCCTGCCTGACACTTGACTCTGTTTGCCCTTCGGCTCATCTTTTACTCTGACTTCCCAGTACCTGACTCCTGGTCCGATCACTAGGTTCGACTGTCCATGTCCCGGTTGTGACACCACCTATGTTAAGGTGCAAACTTACAATCTATTAAAATAATTTACATTGACTACTTATTATTTTTGTATTTAATGTTTGCAGCTAAGTTTTAAAGTCAAAACCACTGAGCTGCTGGAAGACAGTGGCTAAGCACCTGGAACCAGAGTTTGTTGTAGTCCTAAACCACCTTTTGATAGCAATAGCCTTTTCTGCAAGTGTAGAGAGAATATATTTAGTTTCAGAGTATTCAGCTAGTTCTTTCAAAGTTAAGAAACCAATTGGGAATTGAAAAAGAAGGAAAGTTTGTTTTTTTGATTCCTATCTTTGAATCGAAACTAGGTCTGAGAAGATGAGATCATCTAGTTCTAAAATCTTGAAGGACGTGGTGACCAGAAACAATTATGGTAGTTCAGTTCACTAACTACAGATATTTATTTTGTTTAATAAATCAGTTTTAAATGCAAAACACATTTTGATATTTTTCCCTATGTATCCAGCATAGGTAAGGTAGTTTCATTTAATAAAAATTAAAATGTTGTATTGTGAAAATAGAACTTGACACAAATCCCAAGTAAAGTAATCGTGTAGTAAATAAGAAATGCATCATTCATCATTTTCTAGCAATAAAAAAAGTAAAAATTAAGAGTCTGACTAAAAATAAGTTAAAATATATATTGTATCCTCCTGGTTAACAAGAAGCACCAAATTTAATGTAGAGGGTATACTTGGTTGCAAATCAATGTGTTTTAAGGTTTATTCACCAATGGTAGGGAAATAACTAAGGTACAAATGCAAAACACAATTAAAACTAATGGCTTAATTCATGATTAAAATTGGTGATTTAAATCACTTTGATTTAAACCAATCCACCCTGTTGCTAATAAAAGGCTGGCTTGTTTATACTTTATAGTTAAAACTCATTGCTGGGTAGTGATGAATGCAGGTTTGAAGAAGTTAGGTTGCATTTAAAGTTATTAACAATTATTTTCTCCTATCTCTTTCATCACATTCACAAATAACATAGGTATGTAGGCACAAAATTAGGAAGATCAAGGCACAAAATGAGATTAAACTACCTAGAGACATGAAGAGTAACAACAGAACATTCTACAAATACATTAGAAGCAAGAGGAAGACCAAGGGCAGGGTAGGCCCATTACTCAATGAGGGGGAAAAACAATAGGAGAAAATGTGGAAATGGCAGAAATACTAAATGACTTTTTCAGTTTTCAACAAAAGGTTAGTAGCGTTTGGACATCTATCATAGTGAATGCCAGTGAAAATGAGGTAGGATCAGAGGCTAAAATAGGGAAAGAACAAGTTAAAAATTACTTAGACAAGCTAGATGTTTTCAAGTGACCAGGGCCTGATGAAATACATCCTAGAATACTCAAGGAACTGAGTTAGGCGATATCTAAGCCATTAGCAATTATCTTTGAAAAGTTATGGAAGACAGGAGATATTCCAAAGGACTGGAAAATACAGTGCCAATCTATAAAAAGGCAAATGACTGGGGAATTACAGACCAGTCAACTTAAGTTCAGTATCTGGAAAGATAATGGAGCAAATAATTAAACAATCAATTTGCAAACACCTAGAAAATAAGCTTCCTTATAACTTTCTTTGACAGTGTTATAAACCTTGTGGATGAGGGGGAAGTGGTAGATGTGATATATCTTGACTTTAGTAAGGCTTTTGATACTGTTTCACATGACTTTCTCATAAGCAAACTAGGGAAATACAGTCTAGATGGAGCTACTATAACAAGGGCGGGCAAACTTTTTGGCCTGAGGGCCGCATTGGGTTTGGGAAATTGAATGGATGGCTGGTTAGGGGAGGGGGTTGTGGCCCAGACCCCACCCCTTATCTGCCCTCTTCTCCCCTCCCCCCCCGGGATTCCTGCCCCATCCAACCCCCCTGTTCCCTGACAGCCCCCTGGAACCCCTGCCCTATCCACCCCCCTTCCAGCTCCCTGTCCCCTGACTGCCCCCTGTTGCCCCCATCCAACCCTCCCTCTCATTCCTGATGGCCCCCCCCGGGGCCACCCCTTCCTCCCTGTCCCCTGACTGCCCCCCATCGCTCCATCCAACCCCCTCTGCTCCTTCCTGATTGCCCCCCTGGCACCCCTGCCCCATCCAACTCCCGGTTCCCTGCCCTCTGACCACCCTGACCCCTATCCACACCCCTGCCCACCTCCCTGAACTCCCCTGCCCTCTATCCACACCCTCCCCCCCACTCCCTGCCCCCTTACAGTGTTGCCTGGAGCACCGGTGGCTGGCGGCGCTACAGCCGCAGCCCCAGTAACTCGCAGCCCCACTGCCCAGAGCATTGCACCGGCAGTAGGGTGAGCTGAGGCTGCGGGGGAGGGTGAACAGCAGGGGAGGGGCTGGGAGCCGGCCAGCTTCCCCGGCTAGGAGCTCAGGGGCCAAGCAGGAGGGTCCAATGGGCCGGATGTGGCCCACGGGCCATAGTTTTCCCACCGCTGTACTATAAGGTAGGGTGCCCAGATAGCAAGTATGAAAAATCGGGACAGTGTGTGTGGGATAATAGGCACCTATATAAGAAAAAGGCCCAAATATCAGGACTGTCCCTATAAATCGGGACGTCTGGTCACCCTACTATAAGGTGGGTGCATAACTAGTTCAAAAACCATTTCCAGAGAGTAATTATCAGTGATTCACAGTCGTGCTGGAAGGGCATATGGAATGGGGTCCTGCAAGGATCAGTTCTGGGTCTGGTTCTGTTCAATGTCTTCATCAATGATTTAGATAATGGCATAGAGAGTACATTTACAAAGTTTGTGGACGATACCAAGCTGGGAGGGGTTGTAAGTGCTTTGGAGGATAGGATTAAAATTCAAAATGATCTGGACAAACTGGAGAAATGGTCTGAAGTAAATAAGATGAAATTCAATAAGGACAAATTCAAAGTACTCCACTTAGGACGGAACAGTCAGTTGCACACATGCAAAATACGAAATTACTGCCTACCAAGGAGTACTGCGGAAAGGAATCTGGGGGTTGTAGTGTATCAGAAGCTAAATATGAGTGAACTGTGTAACACGGTTGCAAAGAAAAGCAAACACCATTCTGGAGTGTATTAGCAGAAGTATTGTAAACAAGACAGAAGAAGTAATTCTTCCATGCTGATTAGGCCTTAACTGGAGTATTGTGTTCAGTTCTGGGCATCACATTTCAGGAAAGATGTGGAGAAATTCGAGAAAGTCCAGAGAAGAGCAATAAAAATGATTTAAAGGTCTAGAAAAGATTACCTATGAGTGAAGATTGAAAAATTGGTTTTGTTTAATCTGGAAAAGAGGAGACTGAGGGGGGACATAACAGTTTTCAAGTACATAAAAGGTTGTTACAAGGAGGTGGGAGAAAAATTGTTTTCCTTAACCTCTGTGGTTAGGACAAGAGGCAATGGGCTTAAACTGCAGCAAGGGTGGTTTAGGTTGGGCATTAGGAAAAACTTTCTGTCAGGGTAGTTAAGCACTAGAAGAAATTGCCTAGGGAGGTTGTAGAATCTCAATCAATGAAGATTTTTAAGAGCAGATAAGACAAACAGTTGTCAGGGATGACCTAGATCAATGGTTCTCAAAGTTTAGCAACCTGAGGACCCCCATTTTGATTTAAATTTTTGGGGGGATTGCCAACCCCCCCCCCACACACACACACACTCAGCCCTTGCCCTGCCCCCTTCACCAAGGCCTCTCCCCTGCCCACTCAGTCCATACACCCTTCCTCCATTGCTGGCCCTCCCTCCCTCTTTCACCAGAGTGAGGCAGGCAGGGATTTGGGGTGCAGGAGGGTGTGCAGGCTTTGGGAGGGGGGTTGGGTGTGGGAGGTGGTGTGGGGTGCAAGGAGTTTGGGTGCAGGGTGCAGGCTCTGGTTGGGCAGCGCTTACCTTGGGCAGCCCTGAAAAAGACCTGCACATCCCTCTAGCAGCGGCTCCTGGGTCGGGGAGGGAAGGGGTCTCCGCACGCTGCCCCTGCCTTCAGGTCCTGACTCTGCAGATCCCATTGGCCGCAGTTTCCGGCCAATGGGAGCTGGGGAGTCAGTGCTCGAGGCGGGGGCAGCATGCGGAGACCCCCTGCTCCCCCTCCCCTAGGGACATGCTGGTCACTTCCAGGATCGACACAGAGCTAGGGCAGGTAGGGAGTCTGCCTTAGCCCCACTGCACCACCAGACTTTTGGTGTGCAGGTGGCGCTGGGAGGGAGAGGGAGAAGTTGATCAGCGGGGCCTGCGGACCCCCTGGGGTATCTTCAGGGACCCCCTAGGGGTCCACAGACCCCAGTTTGAGAAATGCTGGTCTAAATAATATTTAGTCCTGCCATGAGTGTAGGGAATTGGTCTAGATAACTTCTTGAGGTCCTTTCCAGTCCTACAATTGTATGATTCTGTGATTCATTCTCCAGCAGATAAGGTAATGCTACATATTAATATTAGTCTCCTCACCTAACACAAGACTTTATTGATGACCTTATACTTTCTCTAGGATTCTTGAGTATGTCTTCACACCACTTTAAAGTGTAATTATAGCAGGGGTAGGCATATCCCTGCTAGCTTTGATCTAACTAGCCCAGGTAACAATACTATAGCATAGGCAGGGTGGCATGGACTAGTGACCAGAGTTTAAGCCACCTGGGGAACCAGAGTATGTACATGGGTTGGTAGTCCATGCCATCACATCTACCCTACTGTTACCCACGCTAGCTAGATTAAAGATAGAATGAGTATGCCTGTGTGTGCTACAGTCACACCTTTTAGAGTGACCCATCAGATGGTTAATGTGTGTGCGTGTTAAAGCTGAACATTTGCTTACTGAAGTTTTGTATTATGCTGCCGGGAAGGTTAAGGTGTGTTGGACTGGAGGATGAAGAAGGTTCCTTGTGGGGGGGAAAAAAGGAGTCAGTCACCATCGGTGGAAATACGCTGTATGGTTGAGAGGTCCTATAATTTACCGAATTTTTGCTTTTATCATTTTGCGTTGGGGGGAGATTTTGCACTTAACTAAACTTAATCCCTTTCAGATAGATTTTGTTTATGGAATATACACTGTGCCTCTTCTAATTCATGCCATCAATTTCTTTCAACTCTGTCCACCTCCATTCTAACACCTATAGCCCTTGAGAGATCCATTCCTGGGGCCTGGAAACTTTACCAGACAACTTGAGCCTGATCCATTAGTCAGTGAAGACAGTGGAAGGACTCCTGCTGACTTCAGTGGTAGACACTTGGGGACAGATCAACGTTCCTAGCCTCAGAATGAAATGAAAGACATAAGGCCCCATTGTCAAAGCCAACTGCTTCCCCCTCCTCCTGCCAACCTCAAACTGCTGGAAATGGGTGAAGCTGCTACATTTCAAACCAGCAGTGATGTCTGTGAAACTTACTTGAGACCTCCAATTCTCCCCCCCGTTGCTTTTAGTCTGAATTTGAAGTCTTGTCTCCTTTGCTTCAGCCTCCTTTGGCTACTGGAAGGAGGACGGAACAATTTTTTCTCACTCCATTTCTGCCTTTTATTCCTCCTTTTATTCTCTTGGCTTCTGCAAGGGTACTTGGATGTCTAAATTCTACCTTCCCCATGTTGCTACATGGTTCTGTCTAACAAGTAGCTCCAGTGCCTCCTGCCCTTGCTGCTGCCCATAGTTTTCACTCTTTTCTGCTTGGGAAAAGCTTATCAGAATCAGAGTCACTTGGACTGTCTATCTGCAGATTTAGGACAGTTCTACCTCCATTTACGTTCAGTTTATGTTTGGAAAATTTTCTTCAACTGTAAGGAATAGAAACTTTTTTTGTAATGAAAGCTTAGATTTTGCAGACCATATTTTGGTACAGAAAAAGCTTTCTGTTAATCACAGATTAGTGTGGTTTCTCATGGTACTTGTTGAAGATGATCTGCATAGTAATCATTGCACACTTACACCCATAAACCTTTAACACACCACCATTTTGTGTGTATATAAATATCATGGGTTTCTGTATTTAAAATAACACAAGTTAATCACAACAACAAAGGCAATGCAATATATACAAAATACCAGGCAACATGGGACTGTTTCCCAGACTTTTTCTTTTATCCCCAAGGCATTTAGTAATTCCAAAAACTAAATAGGAGTGTGAGTGCTGTTCTGCATAGGGACAACAGTGTTTGTTACTCAGAGTTCTGACTTTTGTCATACCTGTCTCTAAATTAGAACACCAACCCTGTAATTACAGTAAAAGGACCATTTGATTTGCTCCTCTTCCCTGGGGGTGTGAAAACTGGGAGAACCAGATCTTACTTTTTGCTAGTACCTAAGTGATTGACATAGTAGGCTAATTTTATGCAGTACATAGTTGGATCCTTTCTGCTATTCTGTTCCTAAATATCTTTGAGCAAGCTTTAGGTAATTGTTATCCATAATATATTTGTCCTATTTTGCCTCTAGATTTGCATATTGCTTTCTGCAATCTGTGTTCTGAGTTTGATACGCCTCAAAGTTTGCAAACTGTAACCATTGAGTTTCTACAGGCATTCAAGTAGTCCTACTGGTTTCACCTGTCAAGTGTGAGGAACACTTCCTTCTTGGAAGTTTCAGACAGTTGAATAAACTAGTTTCTTACCACTACTCACCTTCTTTTTGACTGGCAGAACCTAATGGGATTAATCCAATTACAACTACCCACACATTTATCAATCAAATATTGAAAATGGAGTTCTTGTGCAGTCTGTGGCAATGAAGACTTACAAAATGGATCTGAATACTGTTGGTTCTAATTTACGTGATATGTATAATGTGAACATATTGGGTAAAATGCATCAGTAAGTTCCAGAGAAATGTATTGATCTTACTGCAGTAATCCTTCAGTAGATCTTATACTGTCAATCGATCCAGGCTTCTCCTTAGTCCCTTAGGGGTTCCTGTACTTCTTACACATTGGGCAATCCAGTTCTTCCATCGATAGTAGTTGCTCACTAGTTGTAGTAATTCTTCCCAGGTGATGCCAGTTCATTCAATATCTTCTGTTACTGACTTCTGACAGTTCTTCCTTGGCCTTCCTCTGTTTTCCTTTCCTTCCTTGGGTACCCAATTGAATGCTTGCTTAACATGTTTGCCATTTTCCATATAGTGTAAATGTCCCAGCCACCTGAGACTTCTTTCTTTGATATTTTCTTTCCATAAAATGTGTAATACCTTCCTCAGCCATCTGTGATGGGCAGCCTCCACTCTCTTTTTGTTAGCCACCTCTCTACTCCATACAGTAGCATGCAAAGTATAATCACATCATATAATCTGGCCTTTAGTTTGGTGTGGAGACCTCTGTATGAACAGATGTTGTTCATCCTTCTAAAAGTAGTGTTTGCTTTTCCTAATTTTGTATGAATATCTTTATCATTGCCACCTTCAAATGTCATCACACTTGCCAGATAATAGAACTCTTCTACCTGTTTGATTTCTTTTCTGTGTACACTCTTGCATCTATTGTGCATTTTCTTATCTTCATAATCTTAGTTTTCTCTATTTTTATTTTCAATCCAATTTTTGCTGCTTCCTGTTCTACCTCTGATGTAAGTGAAATCATTCCTTTCCACATTATACTTAGTACAGTAATGTTGGTAGCAAACTCAAGGTTGTGTAATTCATCTCTGCACACCCATTGTACACCAACATGCCTTTTGTTGCCCACTTTATCACCCAGTCTGTTGCTAACACAGAGGATTGGTATTTAACATGCACTCTTGTCTAACTCCAGTCACAGTATTGAACCACTCAGCCAGGCCTATATCCGATCTGATTGCATGTCTGCTTCCATCATATACATGCCTTATGATGTTGATCAGCTTGCCTGGTATCCCACAGCTTCTAGCCATGTTTCACAGGGTCTCTCTGTGGACACTATTGAATGCTTTCTTAAAGTTGATTAAGATGGGTTTTTGCCAAACAGTAGCGTTTTTGATTATCTGTCAAAGAGTGAATATTTGTTCACAGCCTGATCTATCTGGATAATTGCTGCATAGGTTTGAGAGAAATGCCAAAGCTAAGTTAGAAATAGAAGAGGGACCATTAACATCTGATGAAATTAAAACCGCTGTCAAAGATTACAAACGGAAAAGCCCCTGAGGTTGATAGAATTTAAGCAGAGGTACTCAAGGTAGCAGGCAAAATTCTGGTTGAGCAGCTAGCAAAACTCTTAAATGAAATATGGGTGAAAGCACAGGTGCCAAAAGACTGGAAAATGGTATCAGCGTGGTATTGCCAAAAAAGGGTGATCTTAATGCACGAACTGGAGAGGTACTGCTATCAACCCTGGGTAAAGTGATGGCTATCGTTAAGCCGAATAGAATGAAGAAGGCAGTGGATGGAATATTATGAGATTGCTGGATAACTAAACTCAAATAACTCAGAGTACGAATAAATGGTCATTTTTCATCATGGCAAAAGGTTAACTGTGCGGTGCCTCAGTTCATCAATAAGACTTATTTAACATATTTTAAAAAAAAAGAGGAGTCCTTATGGCACTTTGGTCTCTAGGACTCCTTGTTGTTTTTTCTGATATAGACTAACATGGCTACCACTCTGAAACCTGTTAGCATATTTATTAATTTCTCAAAAGGAGCTGAGGAGTGAAATGAAATTTATACTTGGCACAAAATTTAGGTACTTCAGATCTGGGGAAGACTGTGAGGAAAGCCTCTTGAGAGGGGCCTAACTGAGCTATGTGAATGGGTAATGTGAATGGCAGCTGACATTCAGTGTTGTTAAATCCACAGTAATGCACACGGGAGGGAAAAATATGAATTACTCCTACCATACTGGGATCTTATTAATGGTATTGGCTCACCAAATGGACCTGGGTATCATTGGGACAGCTGAATGAAGATCTGGAATGTGTGCAGCTGTGGTTCAGCCCCCCCCCCCCCAAGAAAAACCCCAAACAAAAAAAAAAAACCCAAACCCATCGCATGTTAGGTTGCAGAATGAATGACATGAAGACATGGCAGCTATCAGCAATCAGTTCCAGACGTGAGGGGCCTGTGGTGTGCTTTGCTCTTATAGGACTCTAACACCATTCTATTGTACTGAACTACTCCTGGGTTTTCCTACACCTTTGGCACCATAAAATATTCCCTTCTATTAAACAAATAACTGCTTCATGATGACCATGTGGAAGAACCATCACTAATAATTGATTCCACTATCTATAAATAGCTCAGAAGCATGATTAATGGAATGTTAAATCTTGCAAAGCAGATCAGTTCTTTTCAGCTTTGCTTTGGAAGAGGGTTTGTGTCACTGCAATGGAACAATTCCCCCATACTCTTTTTGTGAATATTGATGCTGTTTTAATAATTTATTTTCTTAAACTACTGCTTTTGCTGGAGGTTAGAACATAAAGGCTGACCCCAAGATCCAATGGGGAAAAGCTGCCTTCCTTCTAATTTTATGGAGGACATTTCTGTATGTTTCCTCTGTTTCACATAGTGTTCAAAACCCTTACTTTTTATTTTAACAGGGAGCAGTCAATTTTACCCTGCACCGCTGTTAACAGATGATTGGCTAAATGTCCTGTGAACAGCTCTGGATAAGAAATAAATGCCCACTGGATCTCAGATTTGGGGTTTTAGCAAGAAAACAGCGGAAAGTTTTGAAGGCAGAAGTAGTTAGGAAAGGTATTGCTTAAAGTATCTCCCCACCTTCCCAAAAGACAAACACCTGGTCTAATATGAACTGAATTTTGTATGACTAATAAATGTTAGTGTCACACCATTTTACAAGAAAGAATCCATGGCTTTCCCATGTGTTGAAAATTTGGCAAGATATAACTTTCTAACTAGTACTTCCTAGTGATATTTCAAAATAGACTCCACCACTTATAATATCCCAGATATAACTAATTCCACAAGATGTACGGTACTAAAATATATAAAATTTGACAAAACCGAGCTAACATTGTTTATACAATTTCATGAGAAATATAAATTTAGAAAAACAGGCCTTGTATTTAAAAATATCATAGAGTCGTAGAAGATAAGGGTTGGAAGAGACCTCAAGAGGTCATCTAGTCCAACCTCCTGCTCAAAGCAGGACCAACCCTAACTAAATCATCCCAGCCAGGGCTTTGTCAAGCTGGGCCTTAAAAACCTCTAAGGATGGGGATTCTATCACCTCCTTAGGTAACCCAGTCCAGTGCTTCACCACCCTCCTAGTGAAGTAGTTTTTCCTAATATCCAACCTAGACCTCCCCCACTGGAACTTGAGACCATTGCTCCTTGTTTTGTCATCTGCCACCACTGAGAACAGCCTAGCTCCATCCTCTTTGGAACCCCCCTTCATGTAGTTGAAGGCTGCTATCAAATCTCCCCTCACTCTTTTCTTCTGCAGACTTTAGAAGCCCAGTTTCCTCAGCCTTTCCTCATAAGTCATGTGCCCTAGCCTCCTAATCATTTCTGTTGCACTCCACTGGACTCTCTCCAATTTGTCCACATCCTTTCTGTAGTGTGGGGCCCAAAACTGGATGCAATACTCCAGATGTAACCTCACCAGTGCCTCGATCTGCTGGCAGTGCTCCTACTAATGCAGCCCAATGTGCCATTAGCCTTCTTGGCAACAAAGGCACACTGTTGACTCATATCCAGCTTCTCATCCACTGTAATCCCCAGGTCCTTTTTTGCTGAACTGCCACTTAGCCAGTCGGTCCCCAGCCTGTAGCAGTGCTTGGTATTCTTCCATCCTAAGTGCAGGACTCTGTCAAGCACTTGTCCTTGTTGAACCTTATCAAATTTAGAAATAGTTTGAAATTACAAGATAGTTAGATCTCTGGTAAAAAATAAATAGCCAGACTGCGTGCACTTTTTTTCTACAGAACTTCAGGTCAACATTGACACCATAAAGTTAAATTGGGAAAAAGAAATGAGCCAGCAGCTCACTCCTGAGGGTTGGAGGAAGACTGTACAGCTGACAGTGGCTGGCATTATAACTTCTCTCTCTTGGAGTGAATACTAGTAGAAATTTTGATTCTTCTTGGAGTCTTGGTCCTTATTGTATTCCACTGAGGGCTATGTGTATGCACCATGTGCCTGGAGCTGGAGCTCTTGAAAGTAGTACTGTTCGGCGATCCACACATGTGTCCTGTGCTGCCTTGTGGTCTCACCCAAGGTGATAAAGGGCACAAGTGGCTGCCAGCATCTCCAGTTCCTTCTCACCGCTGCATGGTCTGAGTTGGAGCTCCTCTTGTCCTTGTAACACACTTTCCAAAACTTTTCAGAACTGTCCTTAGTACTGTTCGTAGTTTAGATTTGTTATTCTGGAATTTTTTTATTTTGTTTTGTTTTCTGTTCGATTCTTCCTTTTTGTATCTGATTTAGGACTTGGCTTCAGTGGTGCTTCCCACCAAACTTTACCCTCCCCGTACCTGGGCCTGGATACTGGATTATGCCAAAGATGCAGGGGCTCAAAACCTGTGCGTACTGCCCTTGCTTGTTTTCCTCAGTGACGAGCACCAATGCTGTTTGTGCTGCATGGGGGAAGCCCACATCATGTCTGGGTGCAGTATCTGCCTTTCCTTTCCTGTCCGTACTTGGGAGATCTGGACTCTCCACCTCAGGAAATACCTTATGGAAGCAGCCATGGGACTGGCATCGGATGCTGTCCAGGGAACCCCCCCATACATCAGCGTGAAGAGCACCCCACTACTGAGGAGCCTCCATCAAGCTCCATGAATACCCGTGCTAAGGACCCTGCATTGGGGCCGAACTAAGGAAGCATGCCCATAAGCATGGCAGTAAGTCTTCCTCCAAGTCTAAGAAGGACTCTGCACCATCCATGGGTACTGTCCACGAAGGA
This sequence comes from Mauremys mutica, assembly GCF_020497125.1. NCBI lineage: Eukaryota > Metazoa > Chordata > Testudines > Geoemydidae > Mauremys > Mauremys mutica. The sequence continues at coordinate 104,810,894 of NC_059072.1, read as the reverse complement.
ACCACACATTCTAAGTCTCACAAGACCGAGAAATGGCTGCACAGATTGCCAGATCCACTAGTAATGACTATGGACATGTCGACTCCGCCAGCATTCCAAGAACAATCAGTCTCCAGACAGACACAGTTCCTGATACTGACTCCTCCAGCAGAACAGATACCATTGACCCCTGGGAGACTAGGAAGCACCTCGGGTTCCCACGAGTTATTCACACTAGAGGGACTACAGTCTCCATGACCCTCGATCCAATCAACAGGTCAAAGGGACCCTTCCCCCGCTATGTTCCTGCTGCATACCGTTCTGGTGGTTCCAACCGCACCGCCATTTGGTGAGGTTTCTGACTCCTCTGATTCAGACGATACGGCTGTCCGACATGGTCTACCGCTCCCATTCTGGAAGCACAAGTACCAGAAGGCTCTGATGGCACTGTGGCAGTTCCCCACCTTGCCTTACCTGCAGAGTTGGTATCGGTACTGTGGTCAGAAGCTATGCAACAGCAGGGTAAACCGAGCTGGCCATACTGCAGCTTGTGGCCCCCATACACAATCTCCGAACGATCCCACTTGGATCAGGAAGACTCCCCCACTTCACCATCACAACTCTTGTTAGGTAGGTATTCCGACATAGCGTTGGATGACACGCTGATTAACCTGATTCTTATGGTACCAACAAATCCGGAGAGACATCCCTCATCTTCTCCAGACACAGCCACTTCTTCAGCCCCTCCTCCCCACTGGACAACTATAGCCAGTTCCAGGAATTGCTGCGGAGAATAGCCAATACCCTGGAAATTTCCTGAGAGGAGGTACAAGGCAGTCAACACTAGCTTCTTGACATCTTGCATACTTCAGTACCAGCAAGGGTGGCCCTACCAATCAACGATGCCATCTTCCAACCAGCATGCACTGTATGGCATACCTTGTCCACGTGTGCACCCACCCCAGAAGGGTCTGAGAAGAGATACTATGTCCACACCAAAGGGCCCGAGTTCCTGTTCTTTCATTCTCCACCAAACTCATTGGTTATCCAGGTGGCTTCAGAGTGTGGAGGGCAACTCCCATTCATGGTCAGCTGCAAAGTTTCTGCACTGACAATTTGGACATTCCTGGAGCTACTGAGCCAACACAACAGCAGACTCAGACACCCCAACCTGCACACTCTCTTCATCTGATGGCTTGGTTTTTGGATGGACACCTCCACTAGCACAGGAATGCTCACTGGCAGTGCAAGATGTCCTCTAAAGCAGCAGGAAGGAGTCCACAAGATTCTCCTATCGAGCCAAATGGATGCGTTTCACTGCCTAGGCTACCCGGAAGGGCCTTGTCCCTGAAGGGGTGGCCATCCCACTACTCTTGGATATTTCCTTAATCTGAGGGACTTGGGACTGGCCCTCAGTTCCATTAAGGTGCATGCAGATACCCTTAGTGCTTTTCACCTGCTAGTGGACGGCCATTCAATCTTTACCCACCTATTAACTGTATGGTTCTGGAAGGGCCTTCTGTGAAAATACCCTCCCATTCAGCCTATTGCCCCACAATGGGACCTTAACCTAGTCCTCACCTTGTTGATGTCCGCCCCCTTCAAATCTATGACCTCATGTTCACTATCTCTCCTTTCCATGAAAGTAATTTTGCTCATCACCATTACATCAGCAAGGAGGGATGGTGAACTAGGAGCCAAGATGGTTAACCTCCCCTTCACCACTTTCCATATAGACCAGGTCTCTTTACAATTTCACCCCAAGTTCCTATCCAAGGTGGTTTCCCAGTTCTACCTCAATAAACCCATACATTTACTTACCTTCTTCCCCAAGCCTTACGCTTCAAATGAGTAAAGAAGGTTCATTCGTTAGATGTTCAAAGGGCATTGGCTTTTTATCTTGATCGGAAAAAGCCCTTTCAGAAATGTCCATGTCTTTTCATTGCCATAGCAGAGAGAATGAAAGGGCAAGCCAGAGAATCTTCAAGTGGGTCTTGGGATTCATTACATGCTGCTATCAGTTATTGGGATGATCCCTGCCTGAAGGGATTCAGGCTTATTCCATGAGAGTGCAAGCATTAACTATAGCTGTACTCCACAAAGTGCCCTTCGCAGTCATATGCAAGGCATCCACGTGGAGTTTGGTACGCCCCTTTCCACACACCACACTGTAATGTATGATTCTGCGACGGACGCTTTGTTCAGAGGAGAAGTCCTCCATTCCACAGTCTCCTCGCACAATCCTCCCACATAGGCATTGCTTGTTAATCACCCTCTCTGGAATTCAATAGGGACCATCACTCGAAGAAGAAAATGAAGTTACTTACCTATAACTGAAGATGTGTGGGTCTGATCTGTATTCCAAACTCTCACTCCTTCCCCTCTGCTCCGGATTCAACAGCTCTGCAGTAGAGAAGGACCTGGACAAGCCAGCGGCCCACTGCATCCTTTATTGCCTCAGGGGAGACCACAAGGTGGCACAGGGCACGTGCGCAGACCACCGAACAGTACTGCTTTCAAAAGCTTCAGCTCTGGGCACGTGGTATATGCACATAACCCTCAGTGGAATACAAATAGGGACCACGCATCTCGAAGAATTTCCCGTTACAGGTAAGTAACCTCATTTTACTTTTGGCATGCCAGTCTTGCAAACAAAATTGACACAGTTCATAGTAAAATACTAAAAGGATACCATGGTGTGTGTCATGATCTGCCTCTTCCTGGGGCCAGGTCTTGTTCAACACCAGTGGCTCTAGGGCACTAACTCTCAGCTTCCTCTCAGGATGCTTGCCTGTGAATATTGGGCGATCCTGGCTGCTTCTCCTAACTCAACTCTCAGGGCCATGTAGATTTCTTCAAAACTACTAATGTCTCTGACTTCTGGGTTTGAAAAACCACTCAACTTTTATTTAACCTGATTAAACATAAAAGAAACATAACAATAGCTTTCAGTAACCCTTTTGTTTCTTGCTCCCAGAGGGAAAACCTAATCTTATAAGAGCCCTGCAGTGCTTCCCTTCCTGATCGCCTCTCTGATCCTGTTCCCTCTCCTCATGAGCCAACCAAAGACCCTTCAAATTCAAAGCCCCCAAAGTATCAAATGAGCAGTTTGGATGAAGCTTCCATCCAAGAATCCATGTCTCTGTGCACTCAGTAGCATATGTTCTTTTTGCCTTCATCCAGCAAAATAACCCATCATACAGTTTTGCTTAACAGCATGGAACAGCTTTCTATCTCCTGAGAATGTCCCAAAGTGAAAGGTCTGATATTAGAAAATTGATGCAAGAGTTATTTCAGGGATATAGCCCCATATCCTCTTATTACAGTGTTACTGGAATTTAACACAGATTTACTGAAATAAAGCATTTCCAGACACCTGCTTAGATCCTTGTGACTGCGGTTAATAAATGTATTTTCAGCCATATGGTTGCAAATACACATATCCACTTTGCAAATATTTGATAAGAACAAAAGAATTGAGAAATGGAACAATTGATTGTCTAAATAGATTAATTTGAACTACAGCCCTGATTCAGGAAGGTTTTTAAGCACAAGTAATCCTGTTCATTTAATTGGGACTACTTACATCCTTAAAGCTAGGCATATGGCTATATACTTTCCTGAATGTTTGATGAAAAGTGTATCAAATGGGTTAAACTGAGTCATTTGTTTAAAATGATGTAACTTACTTTTTTTTAAGTGCTTAATGCAGCTCACACTCTACACAGCCTTAGCTCTGCAGTGTTCCCTTATAATATATATTCAACACCCTCTCCTACAGCTTATGTAAGAAAATAATTTGTCCCAGCAACAATTCTATCTATCCTTGATTAAAAAATATTAGCTGAGGCTGAGAACGAGAACTGGCCTGTTAAATGTCTCTTCTTGTTTTACTCGAGATTGTCTCAAACTGCACGTTGGGAAGAGTGCATATAAGTAACTTAGATTCAGAAAAAATAAATCACTAGACTTCTGGAAATAATACAAACATGAGCAATGTGCAGCCTGAGTTTATAAGAAATAAATATTTGCCAAACTAATGTAGTTTATTTTTATATAATTGCAGAATAAATGGATAAGAAAGGAAAGTGGTAGAAATGTGAATTTTAATAAAGCATTTTTTGTAGTCTCATTGAAACCAAAATCAAAATTTAGTTCAGCCTATCTTGGATAGGAATATAAGGGTATGGATTAGAGCTGGTCTGAAACTTTCCAGTGAGCAGTTTTCTGTCAGAAAGGTTTGATTTGATGGAATTGAAACATTCTGTGGGAATATGCCAAATCATTCAAAAATTTTAATGGAAACCAGCCAGGTTTCCCCCAGCCAACTGGCTCCCAGTCTTGTTTTCTCCCCCCGACTCCCTTTCCTCAGTGGCTCCCAGTCCTAGTCTCTACCCCCTTCAGCTCCCAGTCCCAGCCTCCCCTACCTCGTCACCCACCCAGTCCTAGCCTGTCCTATTCTCTCCCAGTATCCTTGCGAGACCAGACCCAGTCTCCCTCCTCCAAATCCCAGTCACAGTTTCTCTCCCTCCCTCTGTCCCCCCAGTCCTACTAAACTCCATGTCCCCATCAACCCCTTCCCTTGTCCCCTCTGCACTTAAGTCAGCTGGCTTCCTCCTCCACACTGTCTAGGTGCCACCAGGGGGATCACTGAGAGCACAGGATAGACAGGCTCCGTGTTCCCGGATCAGAACAGCTATTACGGGTAAAGCCTTCTGAACCCCCTGGGCTGGAGCATGCTCATTTGCTCTGTGGGGATGGTGCATGCACAGTTTGGTCAGCATGAGAAGCTGGAAGGTGATGGAGCATGCTCAGTGAGGATAGAATTTTTGGAGATTTTAGGTATTAAGCTCTAGTAAATCTTTAGTGAGCATGTGCGAACTGTGATTTTTTTCAAAGGCTTATAACTTGGCCAAATTTGGGTAGAGTTTTCACAGGGATGGCAAAAGGCACAGCCCTGACAAAGGCCACCCCCTGCCAAATTTCAAGTCCCTGATCCAATGCTAGAGCATTTCAAAGAAAAAGTGTCAATTTTTTAAAACATGGGCATAATATATTTTTCCCTAGCTGCCCTCTTGGAAATGGTTAACCCATTTTGGTTGAAAATTTCCAGTCAAAATCAGCATGAGGCAGATACCTAGCAAAGAAAATTTCAACCCAAACAGTTAAAGTTTAGCAATGTTATAAGCACTTGAACTCAGGGTCTTATAATGGGAAGTGTTGGACAACCTTAATAATAGGCTGTGCTACCAGTCCCACCTGTAACAATTTGCCTAAGTAACAAGTACATGGGGGCGGAGGGGAGAGAGAACATAATTCTACAAAGAATTGAACAGTGGGATGTAAACACTGTGGAGGGGGAGGTTGGATAAATGGTGTATTTTTGGAATAATGGAGTGGATTTATGGAAGGGAAGGTCTAGGCTGTATAGCGAGAGAAACTTTGACACACACTTGTCTGTAAAATAGTTTCTACAAAAGAAGTACTGGAAGCCCCATTTCTTTGAACTTTTAAAAATAGACTAGATAAAAATGTACTGTAAGGAACAATTGTACATTGACAGGGAGAGGGATCATGACCGAAAAGGTCACTTCCATTTCTTCCTTCTAGGGGTATGGCTACACTGGCGAGTTGCAGCGCTGGAAAGCCTCCACCAGCGCTGCAATTAGGAAGTGGCCACACCTGCAGGGCACTTCTAGCGCTGCAACTCCCTGGCTGCAGCGCTGGCCGTACACCTCACTCGGCATGGGGAATAAGGATTCCAGCGCTGGTGCTGCAGCGCTGGTCATCAAGTGTGGCCACACACCAGCGCTGTGATTGGCCTCCAGGGTATAAGGATGTATCCCAGAATGCTTTTATAAATTACTCTTTGTTTTGTTATGCAGCCTCTCTTTGTTTTGTTGTGAACTCTGAGCTCTGTTGATCCCGGAGCTGTTTATCTACAAACACAGCTCCTGTTTGCTGTGATCAATCTGTGAACAATCAAATGAGATAATGAGGCAGGCAGGGAGTGAGTGTAGGCTTGACAGAAACAGCGGGGGCAGAGGGGAGAAAGGGAGTCGTGTTGGCTGCAGGCTGTTTGCAGTTAAGAGTTAAGGGTAAGGGATCGGGAACATGTTCTGATTTTTCAAGTCAGGAAGCTAACACACAGTGTTGGCTCCAAAAATCCACTCTCTCTCTCTCCCCCCGCTCCCTGTCACACTACGCCCCACCCCACCCCCCTCCTTTGAAAAGCACCGTTGCTGCCACTTGAATGCTGGGATAGCTGCCCATAATGCATCACTCCCAACAGCGCTGCAAATGCTGCAAATGTGGCCACACACCAGCGCTGGTGGCTGTGAGTGTGGCCACACACCAGCGCTGGCCCTGCACAGCTGGACGACCAGTGCTGCAACTACCAGCGCTGCAGATTTGTAAGTGTAGCCATACCCTAGAAGAGCATACACCTAGAGTCCTAGAAATGCAATAAGTAGCGTAACCTCAGTAAAGTGGCATTCACAAGGACGCTTGAAAGAGGATTGTCATTGTTATCTTTAAGTAGGAGCCACAGGCTTCTATCTACATTTAGAATTTTTAAATGTTAGCTGCTCAACTGAGCCCTGATCCAAAGTCCTTTAAAGTCTATGGAAAGACTTCTATTGACGTCAGTGGGCTTTGGATCGGGCCCCCGATAAGTTGTAAATAATTTCATTTCATGTGGTCTGACTGGCTTTTTGGTTAGTTAAGGCTGAGGAGCTTCCTAGCATGGAATGGCTTCATTACAGAAAAAATAAAATACCAGGGATGAGCAGAAGGGAAAGTATTGGTGTATATACCAGCAAATGAAACCCTGTTCAGCAAATAGCACCAGAAGTATTGAAATGGTAGTGTTTGATATGTTTAGTCACTCTAATATATCTTATCCTTTTTTTTGATTGCTTAAGGAACACTGTCAATTAAAAATCACAGTTTGCTTTAAAAAAAAAAAGCTTTACTACTGTTACAGGAAACACCTAAGATCACTGAACTGGAAGAGATTAGAGGAAAAATTGTATTAGAGAACTGTATAGTTTGTGCACTTCACAATATTTTGTGTTTGGTCAGTTTTAATCAGTTTCCTTTGTATTCAACTACTCCTCTTTGCTCATGGGGGTCAAACAGCAAAAGGGGAAAGAAATATGTTCTTTACAAATAGGAAAATGTGTCTGTAGAATCACAAATATTGGCGGGGGCCTCAAGGACAGATGTGTTACCAGCCACCACTATTAACTCTTTTTTTCTTTTTAAATTGACTAGATTTGAAGTTGATATTTTCCATTGAAGAGATCTGTATCTTATTTCAATATTTATTGTAATGAATTTTATAAACTTGTGGCAAGTAGTCCAGTTCAAGCTAGTTCATCCACGCCTATTGCCTGTTTATTTTTAGTTCTAAATGACATCACTCCACTTAATTGCAGTACAAGCTCTTCAAAATTATCATATGTATAAATAGCTTTTAGTTATCTATCTCTCAGCCATCTCTGTTGCAAAATGGAAAAGGATAGAAGGTCACCCGGTCAACTCAAGTTTTCTCTCTCAAATGTCATTAGAAATTTAGGTGGCATGCATGTCCAGCTGAGCTTGGTTTGATATGGAATTCATAATGGTGTGGTTTGTATGCAGTTTACATAATGTCCACAATGTGCAAAAGTACTTTGAGAAATTAGTATTTAGGATTCTATGAAGTGCTGTACAAATGAAAATTGTGGTGCTTTGAACATTTTGTATACTTTTTAGTTTGCTTCAACCATGAGAGTGAATTGTAATCTCTTCCTCTAATGCTTATGTCTTATATTTGACCTTGCAGGTTCCAGCAAGATGTGGGGTGACAGTCCGGGACAGTCTAAAGAAAGCTCTGATGATGAGGGGTCTTATCCCAGAATGCTGTGCTGTTTACAGAATACAAGATGGGTATGGTTGATGTGGGGTGTGGTTTTTTTACGCTATCAGGGTTCTTTCTAGGAGTATACCAGCATGGGCCAATTCCATCCAACACTGAAGGTAAAGATCAGTCTCACTAAATTCAGAATGAACTATTTAGTTTGTGCTAGAATGGTTTGGGCCAGCTTAAAATATGGGGTGATAGCCACAAAACCGTGCCTAGAAGGCTATGACATATGAAAAGTTTATGGGGAAATCTCTAACAGAATGCAACAGGCTGTTATCCCTGAAGTCTGTTTTAGCTGCAAAACTATATGAAAACATCTAGTTTTAAACTATGAAGTAGGGTTGTTTTGAATTTTTAACTTTTATTTGGTTTTACCTGAACTGGGTTTCAAAGTAAAACTTTGTTAGATGCAGGATTTACATGAATAGCTCTTAAAATGAGTTTCCATCCTTAAACTTCTAATTAAAATCCTACCATTCCCCCAAATTAGTAAGCCCTCTGAAAGTCTGTTGTGGGGACAAATTAGAGAGACAAAGTAGGGGAAGTAATATCTTTTATTGGACCAACTTCTGTTGGAGAGAAAGACAAGCTTTCAAGTTACACAGAGCTCTTCCTCAGGTCTGGGAAAGGTATTCAGGGTGTCACAGCTAAATAAAAGGTTGAATAGATAGTTTAGCATAAGTAGTTAGCACATATTCTAAGGGGCCATTCAAGGTGAATATGTGCTAACTACTTATGCTAAACTATCTGTTCGACTTTGTATTTAGTTGTGACCTCTGAGTACATTTCCAAGACCTGAAGAAGAGCTCTCTGTGGCTTGAAAACTTTTCTCACTCACCAACAGAAGTTGGTCCAATAAAAGATATTACCTCACCCCCCCTTGTCTTTCTAATATCCTGGGACTGACACAGATACAACAACACTGTATGCAACATGGGGACAAATTGTCACACAAGTACTCTTTTTCTTTGAATGGATAGAATAGTATCTGTCAATTTTGGACCCAAAGGACCAGCCATTCTCTGCAGTTGTAGATCTTTGCTGAAGCTGGTTTGAAAAAAAGAGTGCATCTCTTTACCCTGCTGTTTGTCCAAGAGTGATGCAATTATTTGGGGGTAAACTCAGATTAATTTCTTGCCATTTAAATTTCTAACAGTGGAAGACTGGATAGCAAACCTCCCACAATACCACTATCCTCTCGATAACAACTTTTCATGTCTTTAGCATAATGTTTGCAAGGGTTTGCAGGTTTGTAACCATACAGGGCTTGTTTACACTTCAGAGAGAAGAAGCCCATTGGCTGGGACACTGACATTTCCTGGCTCACAGGAGAGGAGTTGCACGTGGAAGTCTTGGAGAATGTGCCGCTTACCACACACAATTTTGTACGTACTTTGTATTATGAACTGTCTAAAACGTTGACTAGAGTTGAATCTACTTTTGAACATTTTAAATCAAAATAACTGTGTCTGTTTTTGAACAAACATTTGTATCTGTGGTGGGGAAGGTTGTTGCATAAGAGGTTTTTAATCCAACAGACTCAGATGAACTAAATCTTATTGCAGTTGAGATAATTGACATTAAAATAAACACAACTTGACTTTCCTTAACATTTTAAATCACCACTGCATTGCAGAGTGGTAATAATAATCCACTATTTTTGTATAGTTGTATTTATAAAATGTGTTCTGTGCTTCCCTGCTGACTCCGCAGCAGCAATTAACTAATGAACCATATTCCGAGAGCTATGCTGACATCATCAGTGCTGCCGGTGCACATATATTTTTTGACCCGATGAGGTGCTACATGAATGGAAGCTATTTAACAGAAGCCCTCTGGATCATTTTAGGTCCATACAGAGACCTGGAAATAACATTTACCACATGGAAAAGGGCAAAATCTAAATGAAAGCTATTTTATTTTTAGGCTTAGGGTGTATTATACAAACAGTGGACTGTTAAATTAATGCATACAAGCGATTATAAAAAATTCTGGACATCATCCTTTAAAACTTTTGATTGTTACTTGTAGGAAATCTTGCTTGTGTTACTTTTAGGTTAGTTTTGTTTTTAAGGTGGGGGAACCAAAATAGAACACAAGTTTTGTGCCTTGTAGTGTGGCTCTGTAGTGTAGCTTTTTCTTTTTTACAATTACAAACATTTCCAGGTTTTACTAAACAAAATTATAAATAAGTTGGGTAGAATTTGATTTTTTTTTTTATAATTGTGATGGATAACATCGATGTTTATTTTTGCACAGAAAGAGTTTAAGTCTGGAACATTTCTGGTAATTAAAAAGAGCTCTTTCTCTGGAACTCAGAAGTATGATGTCCCTCAGGATATTAGTACAACCAGCCAGCAGTCTGCTCTATGCCATGTAGTCCTGTTGTCCACACTGTATGATAGGTGGCAAACCCCATTCACACTGTGCCCAGGAAATAAACCGTATGCAACATTTAAGTGTAGGCAATGGATCTTTCAATCCCTACGTTCAATTGTCCTTCCAAATTGGAATGAACAGAAGTTAGGTTTACTGAGACCTGAAATGTGGGCCAACTGCTCCGTTGGACCAGAGTACTTTACTAGAGCCAAGGAAGGCTTAGTATCAGAAGGGTAGCTGTGTTAATCTGTGTCCACAAAAATAACAAGGAGTCCGGTGGCACCTTAAAGATTAACTGATTTATTTGGGCATAAGCTTTTGTGGGTAAAAAACCCCACTTCTTCAGATGCATGGAGTGAAAATTACAGATACAGGCATAAATATACTGGCACATGAAGAGAAGGGAGTTACCTTACAAGTGGAGAACCAGTGTTGACAAGGCCAGTTCAGTCAGGGTGGATCTGGTCCACTCCCAATAATTGAGGAGGAGGTGTCAATACCAAGAGAGGGAAAATTGCTTTTATAGTGAGCCAGCCACTCTCAGTCCCTATTCAAGCCCAAATTGATGGTGTTAAGTTTGATAAAAATTTAAGTTGTGGGAAATTATGGGAGCTTTCATGAGTGGGGTTGGTCAGACAATAATTATTTAATGGTAGTAGATGTTGAGATTCAAAAAGTTAAAGCTTTATGACTGTTAAAACACATTGTCAATATCAAATGTCAAAATATACAAGGTAAATATCCTTAAATCAAACTCTAATAAGTTCTCAAGCAGCATTTTTCTTACTTTGCCTGTCTGTAAATTGAAATAATTATTAATGGAAATATTTTTTCAATGGTTTTATGTGTGTGGTGACATTGATGTTTACTGACATTTACCGATAAAAATCTAAACCCTCCAAGTCTAATTATAAACCATTTGAAAGTTTCCAATCCTCTGATTTTGAGGAAGGGGGTTATCTGATAAAGATAAACAAAACCCTCTAAAACAGGCCTTCTCTCAAATCCTCTATTTACAAGGTGTTTTGAGACATTCTGTTTAAATATCTTTGAGTTGTTTTCTCCTTCAACCATTTTAAATGCCTTCAAGAGTCATATCTTTGAAATAGGGTTGCTTCTTTTACAGTTCTGACACAGGGATACTTTTGACTTTGCTTCACAGTCCTGTGGCCATTGTCTTTACTGCTCATGGAATGATGCACATTAATTCTGATGGTGGGAATCTTAGGGGCACTTAGAGGCTAAAGAGCAAAATGTTCAAACTTGGATGTTAAAGTTAGCCACTTTAAATCCATATTTAGGCAGCTAAATAAAGCAATCTGATTACCAAAGGTGCCAAATGCTTCTGCGCTCTTACTGAAGTATGGTTATGCGCACCTCTGAAAATCTAGCTACAGTTGAACCCGGTTATGTTGCCGGCCTAGGGGTTTGCCAAAAAGCGTCGAGATAACCGATGATCGAGATAAACGAAAACCAATATGGCGGCAATATATTAACATGTGCTTGAAATTTCTTTATGTACATGATGTGCGTTAATAAATGAGATGAAGCGATCGGCATGCTATAAAAATGTACATACATGTTTGCTAACAACAAAAGGCATATGTGCACCAACTAACAGCAGAGATTTACCAGTATACAATACAAACCACCGTCGATTCTCGATACAAACCTTTATTATATTCTCCAACATTGCAAACACAAAGATCGCTCACAAAATCACAAAATCACAAAAAACGTGCGGGGTGTAGTTCGTTTTTACAAAAAGCTAACCAGTGTCAAAATTAAATTCGCGAGTCATTTCACTCTGACACAGCTCTGAAAAGTATCATACACGCGGTTACTATGGTTTCTTTACAAAGTCTAAAATGCTTTGTTGCTTTTTGCCTTTAACAGTCTGCTTGAAAACAAATGCTTCAATATTATTTATGCTGTCTAAAACAGTTTCATCTCCTACAAAAGAACCATACCGTCGAATTTTCTGTAGCATTTCTACCACCTCACCAGCTGAGGGAATTGGTTCCAAATCTTCGTCCGCATCTTCTTCATCTTCTTTGTCATTGCCGCATGCAGATGTGCTTGCCTGTGCTGACTGCACACTTGATACAATGTCTTCATCGGTGATCACGCCATCAGTAACGACGTCTTTGTCGATTTCTATGTAATCTCGGAATTCCTGGACAGTGATGGCTAACTCCTGTGCCTCCTCTTCCAAGATAGCATCTGTAAGGCTTGATTTTCCCGCCACTTCCGTGAGTTCTTCTGCGGCTGCACGGCACTGTGCCTGAAACTCATCATCGGAAATATCCTGAATGACGCAGTGCATCCAGCAGTTTGAGATTGTTTCCTTCTTCACGTCATTCCAGGCTGATCTCAGGAAGTTCATTGCATCTAGAAGGGAAGGGGTGTACTGTGCCTTCTTTTCATCATGGAGCAGGTATTGGCGCATCAACATTTTCCTGTAGTATACCTTAAGCACTTGGATTATCCCCTGGTCCATTGGTTGGAGCTTACTCGTTGTGTTAGGTGGGAGGTAAAAGATCTTAATGGCCTTGAGACCAGGAACATCCGGATGAGCTCTACAGTTGTCCACGATCAGTGCCACCTTCCTTTTCTCTGCTTGGAACTTCCTGTCCCACTTTTTCACCCATGCACTGAATAGATCTCCTGTGATCCAGGCGCTTGGCTGGCCATCGTAATCACATTGGAGAACTTTGGTCTGCTTAAAACATCTGGGATTCTTGGACTTTCCTATAACGTAGAGCGGGAGTTTTTGGCTTCCATCCATGTTAGCAGCAACTAGCACTGTAAGTCGGTCCTTCGACTTTTTTCCACCGTGACAAGCCTCCCCACGAAACGCCATAGTCTTGTCTGGAAGGCATTTCCAAAACACCCCAGTTTCATCAGCATTAAAAATGTTCCGAGTCTCATAGGTATCCAAAATTGTGCGCATTTGAGTCTTCAGCCATGAATCCACTTGTTCCTGTTGAACCGCAGCGCTCTCTCCACAAATTGCTTTGAAGACAATGTTGTGCCTCTTTTTGAAACGATCCAGCCACCCCTGACTTGCTTTAAAGTCAGGGTGTCCTAGCTTTGCAGCAAGGATGTCCGCCTTCTCCATCAGCAAGGGACCATTGACGGGAAGGTTTGTTGCTCGCGTATTTGTGAACCATTGAAACAGTGCATCGTCGACATCTTTGTGCTCAGCCACTCTAAGTTTTTTTCTTGCTGGATCAAAGACAGACTTCTCGTACATTTGCTTTATCACGTCGGCCTTCTTTTTCCATCCTGAAATGGTGTTTGCTGGAATGCCATGCTGACGACTAAGGTCTGCCGGTTTTGTTCCTTTTTCTAGCTGCAGTATGATTTCATACTTTTTCTCTATTGACTGATTGTCCAGTTTTCTCTTAACACCTCCAGACATTTTTAGAAGGGAAAAAATAAACAGAATAGCTACAGCATGTTATCCTTCAGACAAGATCAACAAGAGTGAGTGAACTGGCATGTGAGTGAACGACCATACGGACCATGATCACGTGCTACGTGAACTCAGCACATGCGCAGTGAACCAAATACGATCATTTTTATTTATATACTAATATATAAGACGCACGATTGGTCTTGGGGATCGAGATAACGGACGTTAAGTGGCAAATTTGGCCCTCTTTTGTGCTCGAGATATTAGGGTACGACGACATAAAAGAACCGACATAACCGATGAGAAAATGCTAAGACAAAGAGAGAATTTGGCGGTTCCACTTCTAAAACGTCGACTTAATACGATTGGCAAGTTAACCGAGGTCGAGATAAATGGGTTCGACTGTACTTCTATCCCTTTTTAATATTATTAAGTATGGATTTGGGTGACTAACTAGGCACCAAATTTTGAAAACTTTGTCCTAAATTCTTATTCCATTTTTATTACTCAATATACTTTGTATAGTGTTTATATTAGTCTGATAAGAAGTTGAGAGGATGCCATAATGCTTTATAACTAAGATTACTTCAAATATAAGATCTTTATGTGTTTAAAATAATACTCTTTGCTTATTGTGTATAAAAGTATATTTCCAAGATCAAAAAAGAGAGTTGTATGTATTTCTTCCAGGGCAAGATGACAGTAATATCTTAGTGGAAACATAGAGCCCTGTCAGATTACAAAAGTATCTAACTGTTTGTTTTCAACACTACAGGTACGAAAGACATTCTTCACTTTAGCATTCTGTGACTTTTGTCGAAAGCTGCTTTTCCAGGGATTCCGATGCCAGACTTGTGGTTATAAATTTCACCAGCGCTGTAGTACAGAGGTGCCACTGATGTGTGTTAATTATGACCAACTTGAGTAAGTAATCAAAACTCCTGTGTTCTTTAATTCAGACTTTTGTTGAGTTTCTTTACATGACACAAAAACTAATTGACAGATGTAACTGAAAAAGTTAAGAGAAGTGTCTGAGAAAATTACAATAGTGAAGCTGTTTCAGTGAGAGTATATAGTTCTTATTTTCTCAGTGCTGGTTCAGATAACAAGTTCAAGTTTTCTGTTTGTACTGTGAAACTCTTTCTTAGAAGATGAATAGAAGGGCTAAAATCTTGATTCAGCCAGATAAACTTTGCATTGGTCACATATGTTGTTATCCAGTCAAAAAAAATTCCTTATGCGGGGAATGATAGTGCCTCACTTAAATGTGTTTAGATGCAGGTGTATTATCTTTGGTCAGCTACAGTTAATTTGGTCTCAGATAACATTGGACTTGATCAATTAGACAAAGTTGACATTTGTTTTACTGCAGGCTTGGTTGAAAAATAAAACCCGCTGGTGGTTTTTATATACCTGGGTAAAAAGTATCAAGCAGAATCAAGAAAAGTGCAGAATGTTTCAATATGCATTTGTTCTTGAATTTTTATACTCAATTTGTTCTGTACTAGGACTCTTGACCAAGGTTTCTGCTCAGTCTGTAGTGATCTTAGTACCTATCAGTTCCAACAGGGCCAAGTAAAACCATTTAAAAAGACTTCCCCATTAGGGAAGGCTTCCAAACGTTTTTCAAATAAAGTTTTACTTCCAGCTTGCATTCATCACATTTTCCCTGGCCTCTTCTAGATGATGAACTAAGAGTTGTGGGTGCAGTTGTTTTATCCTAGTCATAGCCCCATTTGAAAGTCCCTTTTTAATATTATACTACCACCTTCCATATAAGGTTACATCACAGTCTTCTTTATAAATTACTGTGATTTAACACGAAGGTATAAGTTGCCTGCTTTTACACTGCTTAGAAACTAGGTTTTTACAATTTCTAGCACTCGGAGGTCAAAATAACTTTAGACAAAATAGTGTTCAAGGCACTAACTCTTGCTCCCTTGCAGTTAACTAACAACTTGTGAAAATGTTCAGGGTAGTCTGCCAGTGCATTCTCTATTCTAAAATTTAGAATTTGATACATGATTTTTTTTTTCTTCTGTGCATATTATGTTGTGAACCTTCTGGGTTTTGCACAAGTTAGGTTTGTTTTTGTTTTGTTTTTGTTCTTGCCTCACAGTTTGCTGTTTGTCTCCAAGTTCTTTGAACACCACCCAATATCGCAGGAGGAGGCCTCCTTAGGAGAGACCACCCAAGCATCTGGATCGTACTCCTCAGTGCCCCCATCAGATTCTATTGGGTAGGACCTTACTACTGCTGCTTAATGACTTGACATTTTAGTACTGTTTGCCTTGATGTATTCAGAATACTGCTTCAGAGCCTCTTCGCTCACCTGCATAATTAGGTCCCTATCCTGCTAATACTTGCACATGTGCTCAACTTTTAAGTTCACCAGTAGTACCACTGATTTCAATGGGGACTAGTCACATGTTTAAAGTGAAGCATATGCATAAATGTTTGCAGGATAGGGACCTTAGTTGTACTTTTTTGCCAATAGTGGTAATGTAGGCCTGGTCTAAACTGGAAAGTTTTTTGATATATCTTTAGGTTTTTTCAGTATAAATTGCTTTGCATCCACACACAAATTCTCTCTTTTTGCTTTATTTTGCATCTTGTCCAGCTATAACTAATTCGCTTTGAAGCAACATAACTTTATTTCAGAATGAGTTATAGAAGTGTATGGTTTGTATGGACACATCTCCATTTCAGATGAACAACACTGCTTCAGGTAGTCCTCCCACTACCATCCCTACCTGCACATTACTTCACATCTACATTGGCCTGCCTGGCTACCTGTGCTTTGGGGTCCTCTTGACTGTATGTCCCCCCTCTGTTTAAACACTGACATGTACCCATATCCATCTGTTTGCGATGCCAGCTTGTGATAAATTCACAGACACCAAATCCTTTCAAGCCACCGTGCTCTGTACTTCTGCATGTTCCCATCGAGGAATGCTGTACTGCCTTGCCCTGTGGAGAGAAGAATATGTTTACTCTCATCTATCCAGTAATCACCGGAATGCCAAGATCCACCAGCAGCTAGCAGAGCAAATGCAGGAGAAGGGGTATTCCTGGGACACGAGCCAGTGCTGTGCCAAAGCAAGCAGCTGATTCAGAATTACTAAAAATGCTAAAGATAAAAACAAGACCTCTGTTAATGATCCCATCACATATGTATGCTATGAAGAGCTGGAGTGGATTTTTGCCCAAGAGGCCACCACAGAACCCTGGTATATGTTGGCAACTGAGCTATGGTCCATAATAAAACAGACACACCTTTGGAAACTACACAGGCAACCATGGACACCTGACCAGGAGGGATTTCCCTTGTGCAGCCAAGATCTCTTTAACAGAGACCCAGCTTGATACACCCCCAGGGACCCTGCCAGAGAGCTAGAGTGAGAATGCTGCAGAGGGGATCTCATCCAGTAAGTACTGAGTGCTATATTACTGTTATCCATCCCGTAGTGCCTGCTTCGGGGGATTTGGAAACCTTTCTTCTAGGCGCTGGCGGTGCGATGCCATGTCTAGTGGATGTTGCTATAACGATGGCAGTTGTGTCCATCTCTTTGCAGCACCCTTACTCCTTGGCTTACTCAGCTTTTCTCTGGTCCCAACAGCATGGAAGCTGGAAACACAAGCTGAAAATACAAATTGTTAAAAGTAGCTTTTCTCCTCCATGCAAAATATTTAATCCCGTGCCCATAGACCAAAACACACCACATCACTTCTTCCCCATGCTGCTTGATGTTAAATTTCTCTATCCCTCAACCATCTCTGCCCCCACCCACTACCACCCAAATGGCACTACACTATGTGGTGACTAGATAGCAGAGAGAAAAATGTAAAAACAAATTGCTTCCAATGTAGGCAACGAAAAAGCAAGACATAGTAGAAAATTCATGTAAGACCATAGTTTAGACATTGCCTTGAGCTTTCTCATATATGTGAAGGTAAACAAGATAAATTGGCCACTAGAGGTTCTTTTAGGCATTTCAGATTTAAAAATTGTATTTATTACATAGACTTGAAGGCATATGTGGTGGCAGGCGTTATAAAAGGCATGTAAGCTTTTCACAGAGCACTCATTTACCAATACAATGTACTGCAATAAAGCCAGTTCAGGACATGCATCACAGCTGCAAAATTCTGTTTATTTTGTAGTGTGCTTTATGCTGATCAGATGATTTAGAATTAGAAATAAGACTTGTAAGCAAAGATAGTGATATAGTTTTGACACACACATTACAAGATATTGCTGCCTTCCCAGACAGACTCATGTAGGTAATGCTTCACTCCCGCAACAGCTCAGTGACCAATAACAAATAACGATGCTACATATCTTCCTGGTTGTCCTTTGCTTTCTGAACATGCCTCAGAGTAATACCCACCAATGTAAGGGCAGGCTGCAGGATTCTACAAACAATTAGCCTGTCTCATGGGAACACACATGCTTTCCATTCCCCCATCCCCAAACAAGCAAACACACATACACAAAATGTAAGGATAGTTTTAATTTAAAGGTCGCTACTACACCATATTGCAGGGAACCCCACTAGAGGGCAAATAACGTCAAAAAAGTATTATATCCAAGTGTGCCCCAGGCTGGGAAGAACTAACGGGAATGGAATTCCAAAATTGAGAAAATTTGGAGAGAAGTAACATTTTGTCATTTGTGGCTATTATATTGGTATAGTAACTACGTGTATGGTTTCTCTGTTCTCCTAGCCTGTGGCATGGCACAGCCCACATTGAATG
Source organism: Mauremys mutica (assembly GCF_020497125.1). Classification (NCBI taxonomy): domain Eukaryota; kingdom Metazoa; phylum Chordata; order Testudines; family Geoemydidae; genus Mauremys; species Mauremys mutica. The sequence goes on along the minus strand of NC_059072.1, from coordinate 104,792,451 downwards.
GGGTATTACCAATAGCTGAGTTCCTGGCAATCCTCTGAGGGTAGCAAGAGAAGACAAAGATGCTGTTTGGTGACCTCATGAATGAGTCCCAGCAGAGGGCAAAAAACCCAGAGAACGGAGCGAAAGATTTGTGCTGCAGGACAGGAACGGGAGAGAGGACAACAGGGCATATGCTGAGGAGTTGTCAAGAGAGCACATGGACTGACTGACCAGAGAAAGGGACATGCAGGAAAAAATGTTGGACATGATGCAGAAGGAGACATGTTTTCTGGAGAACAGTGTTACGCTATATTCCTGTGTAACACTCTAACCTAATCCTGTGCTGCCGCCTATTAAGATCACAGTGTACTGGGAGCCCCCTTTCATTCCCCAACTGCAAGAGAGAGACCGTTCCCCACTCCATTCAACCCCCAAGACAAGGAGAGAAAAATGTGTAGGTGGGGATCGTTGGTGTTGAGTCCCTAAAGAAATATATATTCACTTTATACCTTTTAACGCAAACTTAAAAAGAATTTTCTTGTGTTAAATCAATAGTTTTGTTTATTATTGTACTTGTATCAATGAAGTTTTTCAGCCAGCTCTTCCTACCAATATGCATTCCTAATAAAATTAATTCACAAACTGTATAAGTTACTTTGTGTTCATTTCATTCAGTACATTACGTCTATTTTCCTCACCTGCACCCTGCTCTCAAATAGCACATTGCACCTGTGACCTAGTTCCCTGGACCACAGGGACATTTGATTGAGGCATCCTTTCCGGCTATTCATAGTGTTCCAAAAGTCTCTCTAGTGTCCATTTAGCCACACCAAACTGTTTAGCTACTGACTGGTACAATTGGAAGTGGCGACTTTCCATATGGCAGTGGACACATAGTTCTCCATGTTAAGGGGGGGACACTCATTGTGGTGGTCCAGCATTGCAGCTCCAGATTGAGTTCTACACAGATTTCTAGGAAAGCGCCCTTCTGCGTCCTGAAAGATTGCAGCACTGTCCCAGCCCACTGGTAGGTGCTGACTGGCTGGGGCCACAAGTAATGTTGCACTGAGTAAAGCCTTTCCCAGAAAATGTTGTGCAGAAGTAGCTGCTCCTTCTCTAGTAGTATCTGCCTGGCATTGTTTGTGATATCCATTTTATCCACATGGAGGAAGAGGGGTCAAGTCTGGCTTAAGGGGAAAGGGGATTCTTGCCCTCGTGCAGTGGGAAGCCCTGGCGAAGTCTGCCCTGCACTCACCCCACAGCAGCAGCTCTGAGAGTCAGCAGGGTCTGAGCTTGGCTCCCTACTCTGGGTGATGCGACCATGTGCCCTGAATGGGGAGCCAGGCCGTACCCTGTGGACAGGAGCCGCCACTACGGGCTGAGTTTTTTCATTTTCTTTTCTTTTATACATTATTTGTTTTATTTCATGTTGTTTCATATTTGTGAAAAACACAGGGCTCTAGCGATCTTCCATCTCCTTCAAAGCCACCTGCTTGATAACACAAACAAGGCACTCCAGATGTATTGGCAAATTAGAGTTGCCAACTTATTTCTAAAAACCGGACCCCCTGAGGCTCTCCCCGTGCCCTGCGCCTTCCCTTGAGGCCCCGCCCCTGCTCTCCCCCCTCCCTTTTCCTCATTGCTTGGTCCTCTCCACCTCCCTCTGCTCCAGGGCTGGGACGGGAGTTTCAGCCTGATGCAGAGTCTGCTGCTTGCCTGCCGACAAGATGCAGGTAGGAGGTGGCCCTGGCTGGATAGGGGCTGGCAGGCAGGTTGATGACCTGGTGCCTCTGCCCCTCCACGGTAACAGGACTTTTGGAGTCTGGTCAGTACATTTGACGGGATGCTGCCAGGTCCCCTTTTTGACCAGAAAACCAGACACTTGGCAACCCTAATAATGGTCAGGATCAAGGTGCTCAGCATCCTGGCTGGTTGTAGTTTGAAAATTTGTTTGAAACTTTGAAAAAAATGGTGCTGGCTAGCGAAAAACAGGCTAATTATGGCATACAGTGAAAGGAATCATGGGCGTTTGACCCAAGTCCCAGAATTCTAGTAGGTATCTCACAATCTACCATGATAAATAACTCATAATGCATTGAGCCTAGCTCCAGAGAATTGTACCCTGAGATACCAGCCCAGAAAACGGCACTTATTTTGAAAAATCATAGTTCTGTGTGGATGCTGCTTCTCACAGGTGAAGTGGCATAAGCCACTTTAGACAAAGCAATGCTGGATACACTCTTTCACTTTTATTGTATCTGTATAACTATAGTGAGGGAAAAACTATGTCAAAAAACCTTTCCTGGGTAGACAGAGCCTTAAGCACATGAAAAGTCACATTGGTGGGTGTAAGGAAACATAGACAATTCATCTTTGGTATTTGTAAGGGGAATAGAATTTTAAAAGACAATTAGATATTTAAAAAAATGTTTTAGGCATCTAGATATTTTGAGGACATTGTGTGAGGAGATGGGGAGAGTTGTGGTTCTGTAAAATCTGTGAAATATTGTCATTTGCAGGCATATATCCAAGCTTCATTCCTGTTCCCAGTGGCCTTGAACTTGCATCACTTGAAATCAATGGGAAAGTTGCTATTTGTGACAGTGGGCTAAAGATTAAATCTTAGACTATGTCTCATCAGTGCAATAACTTAGGCATGCTCTCCTTTCTTGGGAGATTGAACGTTATTTTTCTCTCTCTCAGAAATTCCTGCAGATTGATGTCAGTAAAATAGGAATCAAAACAGGACTTCATCCTCCCTTCTAGCACAAACACACTGTAGAAATACAGAGTCTGTTTTCTATTGTTATAGGAGTTAAAGTAATGTCTCTTAAGGGGTAGGGATGTGCCAGGCATTTGCCATGTAGGCCATTAATATTTTATTTATGACTGATTTAAAGGTCTCCACAGTGAAAGACTGGAATATAAGTATATGGGCCTGGGAAGATACTGTGCTGGATAATGTCACAAACCTCCCAGTACGCCCAGAAAGAACTCTCTTCTCATATCGTCTGGAAACTGAGAGTTAACCACAGCCACAAACATCAGAGAAGCAGCAGACTTTCAGAATTTGGCTTATAAACTACTCCCCTCCTTTATGAGTCCTGGAAGTGCATCACAGCACCAGTTTGCTGCATCTGTGCCACAGTAAACAGCGCTTCTCATAAGAACATAAAAATGGCCCTACTGGGTCAGACCAAAGGTCCATTTAGCTCCATATCCTGTCTTCTGACAGTGGCCAGTGCCAGGTGCCCCAGCGGGAATTAACAGAACAGGTAATCATCAAGTGATCCATCCCCAGTCGCTCATTCCCAGCTTCTGGCAAACAGAGGCTAGGGACACTGCCTACAACTTCTGGGGCATATGGCTGCAGGCAGGTCCCTGATAACTCATGCCAGGTTTCACATGAAGTGTCTCCAGGTGTGGTTCTGCTCAGTTTACAGGCCGAACAGAGACAGATTAGACCATGGGTCCCCAATGCGTTGCTGCCGAAATGCCGCAGAAATTCGGTGGCATTTCAGCGGATGCTCCACCGCCGCCACGGTCCTTGGTCTGGCGCCTGCCAGACAAAAAGGTTGGGGACCACTGGACTAGACAAACCTCTGTCACTGCCCACCAAAGTCAAACACTCCCTGGACTAGTGGAAGGACCCAACAAATGTCTGCACAGGGATCCCCTTCTCGGAAACTTCCTCATCATTACTACTCACCATTGATGCATCCCTCATAGGGTAGTGCGCACATTTCAACAACCTCATGACACAGGGCAAGTGGTCATCCATGGAGACAAGTCTTCACATCAACCTCTTTCAACTCAGAGCGGTCAGATGCGCTCACTTCCTTCCGCTGATCAGAAGTACACATACAGGGGTCATAACAGACAACATAGCAGGCATGTACTGCATTACATAAACAAGGAGGGCACCAGATTACCCTCCCTTTGCACAAAAGTACTAAAGCTATGGAACCTGGTGCTTTTCCTACACGTTCACAATATCAGCGTTGTACCTTCCAGGAGTACGGAACCCGACAGCAGACAGTCTCAGCCACAGGTTCCCACATGACCACGAACGGAAGATGAACTCAGAAGTACTACACGACATATTCCGATGGTGGGGGACACAGACCATAGACTTATTTGCCACTTAACCTGAACAAGAAATCTCCATCCTACTGCTCCAGGGCAGGCCTCGGACAACACTCCTTAGGGGACGCTCTCCTTCTCTCATGGGATAAGGGCCTTCTATACATCCCTCTATTACTAAAATTCCTGTAAAAAGTAAAGAGAGAGAGCAAATGTCATACTGATTGCTTCCACCTGGCCGAGAAAGCTGTGGTACCCTTACCTGTCACAGTTTGCCAACCCCTCTTCAGCCCACTCCATACCTCCTCTTGCAGAACGAAAGACACACTCTCCACCCCAACCTGCAGATACTCCGTCTCAAGGCCTGGCTCCTTCATGGTTCAGCGCATAGAAAGATCCTGCTCTGAGAAGGTACAGAAAGTATTACTACACAGTAGGAAATCAGCTACTTGTCATACGTACCTGCAGAAGTGGACCAAGTTTCAGATTTGATGTAATTCCAAGCAAATTTCCCTGACATCTGCTATTCTCCAAATGGAAATCAGGACTATCTCTTAGTTCACTGAAAGTACACCTAGCAGCCTTTCATCAACACATAGAGGGATACTGAGGTCGGAGTACCACTGTCTTAAAGTAAATGATGCAGGCTATTGTAGATGGGAAAACTCAGGGTCCCTTATTCCCTTGCGAATGTTCCCCAGAAGGAAAAGAAAATCAAGACAGATCGTGTTTCCCCGATGCTTAGCTTTTTGGAGAAGGGTAGTGAGTGCACAGTAATTTAATTGAAAGAAGCCATCTATTTCTAGGGCCTATGCTAAACTATATAAAATCTCTAATGAAAAATGGGATAAATATGGCTCTCTCCGTAAGGTAGACTTCAAGATATCCTCCTTGGGTTAAAAATAAAAAAAGACCACTGTCTCTGTTGAGGGTGCTGTTGCCCCTAAAGATCAGTGAACAAAAGATTAGAAAGAATTTATTTAAAGGGGACATGATAGAACTTTGTTGGTGCTGCATGCTGCTTTGTCCTTTGCCTCCACTTCTAAAGCCCTTCCCTATCCTAACCTTTGTGGATGTGGTTCACTCATCTATCAGTCTCCAGACTAGAGGACTGCTCTGTTATGAGAAGACATATTTGCAATTAGTTCAAATTGACTGTTACCTGCTATCAAGTGTGCTGTAAATGTAAAATTACCTTTGAAGAAGAAAAGCAAGCATTTCTCATTGACTTTTTGCCTAAATCTATTAAAACTTACCAACAGACCCAGCAATGATTGACCTTGAATTGAATAATAGACAAATATTGATTTACTACCCTTAACCAGAATACCAAGATAAGTGACATCTTGCCTTTTTACTAATAAAAAGATAGGCACATGTAGATATTTTCTCTGTTAAGTAAATGACACAGAACTCCACAAATCAAAGGTTAAGGTTTTAGCGGGATTTTAATGACCTGCAACAGCTACTTTTCCTCAAAAACTGATCTAAATATTCTGAACTGTATGTTTCAGGTCAAAACTCTCCAATTCAGTGATTGTAATATTTATAAGTAATGTTTAAAAATATTTAATTGTTCTAAGTGATTTGCTGAAGATAGAGGTTAAAAGTTAGTATTTTTATTTTTAGTTTGATACTAATAATTCCAATTCCAATGACAGCCATAACATTGTTACCTTTGCTAACTTATAGTTTTCAGTCCATCTCTACTGCACAGCAGTCGTATTCTTATATGCACTTTATTCTGCAAGATCATTCAAACGCAGGTCACTGATGTAGTACATCACCTTTAATTCTCATTGGGTTACCGTTAAGAAAGGGGTACCACATTTGCCACTTAGTATAAGAAGCTGTGGAGCAGCCCATTCTCTGCAATGCACATCTGGCCTCATTGATTCCCAGCATAAAGGGATTAACACAGGTAACTAGATGCAGTAAAGATTGTTTTTGCTTTAACCCCAGAACATTCTGTTTCACTGTTTTGTAATTAGGGAGTTCACACAGCAGGGATTAGTTACAATTAATCCTAGGGGAGTATAGACAGTTAAATATAAATTGGTTTTGATTGGGTCTTTATACTGGCCTACTAAAGAAATGATCTTTTTATATATATCATAATTGAAAAGAAAAGGATTTGCCACACCCACTATAGAATATGTGAAGCCATTTGTACCCCTAAATCCTCTTTTTCCTTGACTTTGTTTCTCAGACCACCAATTCTCCCTAGTCCTTCTCCTTCAAAATCCATTCCAATCCCACAGCCCTTCCGACCAGCAGATGAAGACCATCGGAATCAATTTGGGCAACGAGACCGCTCGTCTTCAGCACCCAATGTGCACATCAATACAATAGAGCCTGTCAATATTGATGTAAGTATCAATATATGTTTGATCAGTAACAGTGCAGTTGATCAGCTTTCTTAATACGTGCCACTGAGCTCGTAAAACACACAAATGTTATTGTTCTAAATAAATCCTTGTTGATCTGCTTAAATCTTCATAAATCCTAACTAACAAGAGAAGAGTTTTTACCAGTCAGAGCTGGGAAAAAATCAGGCAATCCCTTCACAAATAATATTGAATCTCTCTTGACAATCATATCCCCACTCCTCCACACAAGCACACTGCCACAAACAATTAGTTTTAAGATCAATTCCTGAACTTGTTATTGCTAGCAACACTCCACAGTGATGATTCTGAAAAGCCAGTAACAACTCTTGCAAGACATCCCAAGTATTGGAAATGTTTTTTTAAATGTTCGATTTCTTGTATCACTTACAATGGGAATAATGTTTCTGGCATTGGAGGATGTGGTTCTTGCAATAAACTGAATTTGAAATTACCAGATGCTGCTTTGAATCTTAGAAATGATCTATTGTCCCATGTGTATCACCCTTAACATTCTCCTTGAACCTCCAATAATTTTCTACAATATGATTGTCTTGAATTTTTTTGTCTGTATCCTTTGACATTTTGGAGGCTGCATTTTACAATTTATGAAAATGAATGACAAATACATTGTTTCAAACTAGGCATAATGCTGTCCAGCACTATGCAAACTACTGCTAACACCAGTATCTTCCCAGTTTTTCTAACACATACCTGTATCCTAGAGAGGAAAGGTGAGTGAAGTAATATCTTTTATTGGACCAACTTCTGTTGATGGAAGAGACAAGTTTTCAAGCTTACACAGAGCTCTTCTTCGGGTCTGGGAAATGTACTCAGGTGTGTCACAGCTAAATACAAGGTGGAACAGATTGTTTAGCATAAGTAGTTAACACACATTTTCAAGGAAACATTCAGTGAAGTGGCCTGTTAACACCTCTCCAGTTATAGGGGGCGAAAGCTGGGGGAGAGATTTAATGGGTTATAGATTGTTGTAATAAGCCATAAATCCAATGTCTCTATTCAGTCCTTGATTTTGTAGTTTCTAGCAAAGTCATTTGAAGGTGTGCAGGTTTCCTTTGAGGATGACGACTGAGAGGTCAGATATAGAATGATTTTTTTGTGATAACTGTTCACTCACAGATGATATGGTATTTTTGTCTTTTAGCATTTTTCTGTGTGAGTCCATTCAAGAATGTAGTGATTGTCTTATTTCACCTATGTAGTTGATATTGAGGCATTTAGTGCACAGGATGAGGTATACTACATGTTGTGCTAGGCATATGTAGGATCTTGAAAGGTGTGTTGTGGAGGGTGTTGATCATTGTAGCAGTGGAGATATGTCTGCAGACTTTGTATCTGTTCTGGCAGGGTCTGGTGTTGCTTTGAGTTGGTGTATCCTGGTCTCTGGGGAGTTTGCTTCTGATGATGAGCTTGGAGAGATTGGGGCTATGTTTGAGGCCATAAGACAGGGTGCAGGAAAGATTTCTTTCAGGATGTGGTCTCCATTGAGTATGAGTTTTAACTGTTTAATGATGTTCCAGTGTGGGGTGATAGATGACAACTGGGGATCTACAGTTGGAGGGGGTTTTATTTCTATAGTGAAGCAGGTTCTCTCTGGGTATATGGGTGGCCCATTCCATGATATGATCTACTTCTCTGGTGGAGTGTCCTTGTTTGGTGAAGGTGGTTTTAAGTGTGTTAAGGTGTGTATCCTGGAATTTCTCCTCAAAACGTGTTCTGTGGTATGTGAGTGCCTGGCTGTAGACAACAGATTTCTTGGTGTGTTTGTGGTGGTTACGGGATCTGTTAAAGTAGGTCTGGTGATCCGTGGGTTTATGTATATAGTTGTCTGTAGGGTTCTGTTGTTGAAGCTAATCGTGGTGTCCAGGAAGTTGATGTTGGTGTGGGAGTGTTCTAGAGAAGGTTTAATGGGTGGGTGGTCGTTTTAAAGTTGTGGAGTAAGGGAGTTTAGGTCGTCTGTCCAGATAATGAAAATACTATCAATGTATCCCAGGTATATCATTGGTTTCATGGTGCATTTGTCCAGAAATTCTTCCTCAAGGTGGTCCATGAAGAAATTGGCATATTGGGGAGCTATCCCAGTATCCATGGTTGTTCCTGTGGTTTGGACAAAGTGTTGTTGAATGTAAAATTGTTATGGGTGAGGATAAAATGGATGAGTTTGGCGATGTGATTGGGGTACTAACGCCTGAATCCTGGTTTTTAGTACCATTACCTGTCCGTTAGCTTGCCCTCTGAAAATCACTGAGTTGTCAGTTGAGTTGTCTTGATTTAGCAGCAAAGCTACCAAAACATAAAGATGAACAAACTCCTAGAACCTGTGATCTAAGTAAGAGCAAAAGGTTAGTACAACACTTAAGGCTCATTGATGAAAAGAGATGCATGAAGGGAATTTGCATAACTTTTCTCTGTTCAAAAATTGCTGTTTACTACTACTTGTAAAATTGCTCAGTTATTGTCCCTGGATATTTTGTAGCAAATACAATCAATGCATACTACATTGCAACCTAAAAGAACCTGATAAAATTAATCAACATCTTTGAAAAGAACTTGAGAGCATTTGGTTTAGAAATCAGGTACCTTGTTACAGGAAAAGCTTAAGGAAACTTTTGTGAATCAGTATCGTCCACTTAAGCAATTGGTGTCCCAGCTTCTGATGTGACATTCAAGAGCATTTTATGTCTCAAACAACATAACTAGAAAAATGATTTCTGATTTGGTTCAATTTTTCCCTTTTCATGTTGACTAATTGCAGGCCTAAATCAATACCTACAAGTATGCATCTGTTTTAACTAGCCTATACTTCAGGTTAGTTTTGAGTTACGCTATTTGAAATTAAGTGATTTCTTAAAGTTTCATACATTATTATATATATTTTGTGTGCTACTGTAATTATTAGATTGTAAGCTCTTCAGGGCAGAGGCTGGCTTTTACTCTTTGGATAATTCTTGATTTGATGGAACTTCAATCCTGATAGGGGCTTTTAGGCAATACAGTGATACAAATAATAATATATGAACCAGATACATACACTTGTGCTTTTGTTTGTAGGACTTGATTAGAGACCAGGGGTTACGAGGAGAGGGAGGTAAGTAATCTTAGAACTATCTTCTCTTACTAAATGTAATTACATGATTGCCGTAGCCCCTCCCCTTTGTACTACTTCATTCCTCCAAACACAGACACAGAGAGAAATGTGAAGAGAGCAATGAAATGTATTTACATTTGTTTGTCCATGATGTTTAGCATCTGTCTGATCAGGTTTCAGTCATTCTAGGAGTGGGGGAGAGGGAAGGAGGAAAGGCTGTGAAATGGTAGCCAGTGTTTTTTTAATTTAAAAATAATTTTATTTCTAGAGAGGGGGAATCCCCTATGTTCCTGATGGAGCCTTGAGGATTCTCCCCAACATATACTTAACCTCCAATTCCATTCTCAAAGCCCTTTATGCCAGCCACTACCCTTCCACCTAAGGAGTCATCAGGGACTTCCTTTGAAGTCTGGCAACATGTTTTGTGAACCTGGCCATATAAACTGCTGTCTCTCGTAAATGGCATTAGATACTTGAGCTCCTTCTTCCCCTCTCCCCAGCTGAAGCTGCTGCTTTGCTGTACTGCATGCCTTTGTTAACCTGGGAAACAAATAATTATGACTATTAAAGGCTGGTCTCTTGTATGCCTTTCAACAGCACTGTTGTAGACAGCCTTAACTCTTAGCTAAGGCAAAATTAGTGAAAAAAGACAGAATTACCATTTTTCTTCACGTGTCACACATGAGCCCACAATCACTACTATGAAGTCTCTGCTTTCCCTAGGAAGAACCCTAAGCACTGGCTGTCAAGGTCTTGTGAAAACGACTACTTTGCTGTACTTAGTCACTTGAGATGGCATAGCTGACTCTTAATAAAGAGGAGATGCATGTGACCACTCACCCAGCTCCAAATAATGAACAGCCCTGATATTTCCTATTAACTATGACTTGCTTCACCCCTCAGCAAAGTCTTAAGTTAGCATGATCTCTCTAGCTCAGTGGCTAGGGTCTTGTACCTTAAGCTACAGCTGACTTTGGTTTTGCCATCTGTATCTGTTAACTAGTAAGGTGGTAGCTGGCTACGGCTTTGTGTTCTCAGGAGCTATGATTCCTTATTTTGGCTCTAGTCCCACCCCCTTTTTTTCCCCCTTCTTAAATCCATGAACCTACTGATAAAGAATTTGCCAGTTTTAACTATCTTGTATGTCTTGGTAGCTGTGGCTTTCAACCAGTTTTGCCCATTATGTCCAGCATTTAAATGTCATGCTATCATGTCAGTTTTAACTTTGGTCATAAGCTGTCTGCTTGGCATCTGAGAACAATTGGCTATTCCCATTCTTGAAAGCATGTTTTTAATAATTGGAGGTGGGTTTTTTTCCCTTCAAAATCCAGAAGCAATCTATGAATAGGAGTCAAAGCCTCCTAGTTATTTCCCATGACTTCTTTCATTTCTTCTGTGTGTCTGTCTTCCTGTCTCTGCCTGCCCGTCTCTTTCTCTCTAACAGCCCCTTTGAACCAGCTGATGCGCTGTCTTCGGAAATACCAATCCCGGACTCCCAGTCCCCTCCTACATTCTGTCCCCAGTGAAATAGTGTTTGATTTTGAGCCTGGCCCAGTGTTCAGAGGTAGTTGGGCTCTTCTTTCTCGTTTTCACCCCAAACAAAATAAGTAACACTACAGATGCTGTTTGTGCCTCACCCTCACACCGTGTGTATGTAAGTGTGTGAGTTTACCAAAACACCTCAATTTTTTGCTTGGCCTGGCTGGAATGCTTTGAATGTGCTTTTCACACATACTCACTCCCACCTTTATTCATATGCAACTACTGTATGTTAAATCTGACTTAAAGGTTCTAAAGCAAGGAATTTCAGAGTTGAGGTTTCCATAGTGTCCCTAATATAGCTTGTTCATTGCAGGGATCTCAGACTGCAGTGGAATGAGGCCAAGGACATAGTGACATCCTTAACTTTGAATTTCCTTTACTGTCAATTTAACGTTCTAAGAGTTTTCTATATTTAACATTCTGTTTTTTAAAAGTACTGTAAGAAATAAAATGCAAATTGCAAACATTTCCCTTGATATTTTGTTAGGTCTTAGGCTTTTGGAGATCACGTAAGTGTCAACTTGCTATGATTCATATGTTTTCAGAGAGTTGCACTGACACCAAGTTGGGGATTTAGATAAGTTGGATCAGATCAGACACTAGTGCAGTTATTGCCGTTCTCTGCATAGTCCCATTAAAGTCAATACTTGTTTGTGTACTAAAATTATTAAACAAGACCATCATTTTGACTTCTTATAAGGTCTAAGGATCTCTCAGGCATGAGGCTGTCAATAGATCTGTTGTTGTATTGTACAAAATCCCAGAGTACTCCATGGGATTTCATGTACTAAAGATACTAAGTATTAAACAATAGTCTAGAATATTAGTGCGTGTGTGTATATATAGATAGATAGATAGTAATGGATAGTCCAGTGCATACTGTATATGTTTTTCAAATACTACTATTCTGGCTGTTTCAAAGATTTTTGTTTCAGGATACTAAGAGCAATTCACTTTATGGACTAAACTCTTAGAAAATTGTTCCAATGATCTTTTTGAAGAGAGGCATTTGCTATTCAGTTTTCATCTAACAGACATGACTAAACAAATCAGAATTAATTAAATATAGTGCATATTCAGATTGCAGGCTGATGGCTTGGTGTACAAGTTTCAGTCCAACAGAAGCTGAAGTAGTAGTCAAACTATAATTACTGGAAAAACAAGCCTTCTAGGTTACTTACAAATAGATTAACTAAAGCAGTTCTAACTTTGTGCTGTAACCATATTCTCATGGAAGGCTGAGTATTGTGTTGCTATTTCTGTATCTTGAGTTTAAAGTTGAGTACAAGAACTTACCTCTAAGGAAGAAACCATTCTTGTTGAACTTTGAGATTACAGCTAAAATCTATAATCTAATAAAGTTGTAGGAAAATTGCATCTTTCCTTTAAATGTCAGACAGTTAAGTTGAAATATTTGTAATTCAGAAACATGGTAAAATTAACACACAAAGCTTAGCTACTACAATATTAGTATAAAAAGGAGGAAATACTAAAGTATTAGATTTAAAAATAAAACCTCACCCTTGCAAAATCAGTGGTTTCCACAAGTCTGCATAGGTAAGACACCTGGCACATTTATCAGTACTAGTGCTTCACACCTTTATGATAATATTCTAGCTACTCCTTCCCAACTTTTTATGATGACTTTTCATGATGGCCTGTGTATCCTTTTTGTCTGCCTCCCCTTTTCAATGCTGGGTTTTGGAGCAGTGAGATCAAACCTAATTGAAAGGGCAGTAGCAGCCGTGGTCTTAGTCTGGCAGACTGGTATGCCCTGAAAAGTAGGAACCATTGAGCTAGTGCAGCTGTTATTAATTGGGATTTTAATACTGCTTCAGCAGAAGTCTCCTTTCTAACAAGAATGGAGCTGCTGCATGAATTAGAGGGGAAAAAAAAAGTGGCTTCTACCAATTCCTCAAGCACCACTGTATTAGAAAACATCTGTGAAATATTGGAGGTCTTGCATGGTGACATGTAATGATTAGCAGAGCAGCACAAACTTAACTAAAAAGTGGCCCTGTTTTATGTCCCTCATGTTGGGAGTGTCAGTTTAACCTCGCTACTAATAATTATAGGATATTTTAGAAAGCAGTATCTAGTTTGAAGTGGTCTGTATAAACAGGCATTGAAGCTCTGAAATGCAATCCTGTTGTTAGTGACATTTTTCTGTGTAGCTTTGTTTACATACACTGTATGCTAGGCAGATGGACTCTTTTTGTATTTAATGGAATAAAACTCAAGCAGCTAACTAAAGTACTTGTTCTTTTGAATCCCCAGTGCACTCTAGTATGCAACTTTGAAATAAGTGCTCTCTGCTAGCAGCTAGCTTTGAAACAGCCAAATGAGATGGCACTTGAGGACTCAACTGGAAAACATCCCTAGTTTTTATAGTCAATCCATTTTAATCCCAATTTTGTTGCATTCCTGCAATTGTCAGGGCCCTAAAAAGTTGGCAACAGCAAGTCTGGGAAGCTGGCTCTGTTAACTAAAGTATTACATTTTTATTTTTGTTATAAAAAAAACTGGATATATCAAAAATAATGTGTAGTGGTGTTTTTGTTGTTCAAAGAGACTGTCCTTTTAATAAATCAGTAACAAGACATTGAAGACTCTTTGGCATACAGGGATGTTTGCTGTAGATTAAATTTTGGTCTTTCCTGCTTTCTGAGTAAGACTTCAGTACTAATCAGATATTAATACAGTATTCGTAAGTGCACGTTCCTGTACTCTTAACATTTACATTTGTGTTTGGAGATATTGCATCTTAAACACAATTCCTGCACTTAATATTTTTTTACAATAAATTAATATGTACACTGGCTTTATAAAAAAAATTACATAAATCTTCAATTTATCTAATTTCCAATTTAGGTTCAACCACCGGTTTGTCTGCCACCCCACCTGCCTCCTTGCCTGGGTCCCTTACCAGTGTGAAAGCTTTACAGAAGTCCCCTGGACCACAACGAGAGAGGAAGTCATCCTCATCCTCAGAAGACAGGAATAGAATGGTAAGGGGTAGATCAACTATGTATTACTGCTTTTGTATTAGGCATCCTTATTCCTTCATCAAAGCCATCTAGAATTATTCTGGAGAAACTGATATTTGCTATCATATACGTTAAGCCAATAAATAAGATAACAGGACAACATTAGGCTACTTGGACTGATGTAAGAATCAGTTGTAAATCACTGAGTATATACAGGTTTTCTAGGTGGCATCCAAAAGATTCTATATACTTCATAGTGTGGTGTGGATCTCCCTGAGAGAAAAACTTTTAAAATTGTCGTACATCTCACAAATTTTAACTTCCTGATTCTAGATTTAGCCTAATCCCCTGAAAGTTACTGGGTTTTTAAAATTCACAATTTAACCATTATTTGTCTTTCAAATTCCAACCTAGTCATGGGTTTTTTGGTTTATTAAAAATATCTCAATTTTACTAGTGAAAACTACCAAAAATCTGACTCAGTGATGAATGCCTCCATGATAGGAAAGTATTTAGTGCACCTCTGTGCCAGAGTATAGAGGTACAGTATGTGCTCATCTTGAAAAAAATCACAAACACTTAAGAGTAAAGATTAAATTATAAATAAAATATTACTAAGTACTTACTCTGGAAATCAAATGAAAATAAATTTTGCCTGACGATAAATGACCTATTAAGGCTTCAGGTTTAGAAAGATACCCAAGTAGCCTTTAGCTGGGAAGAAACCTGTTTTAATGAAGATTACTACAGTTGCATTTCTTTTCAAAGAAAACCCTTGGTCGACGGGACTCAAGTGATGATTGGGAGATACCAGATGGGCAGATTACAGTCGGACAAAGGATAGGATCTGGATCATTTGGAACAGTCTACAAGGGAAAGTGGCATGGTATGTAATCATTGTGGCAAAGTACTGTTACCAAGCTTCATAGGGGAAGTTGTCTGGGTGTCTTTTTGTTTAATTTTTCATTTAAACAAAGCAGTAGATCAAATGTGTGATATTGGAACTTCAACAAGTTAAGAAACAGATATCTTGTTAATTTTAGTGAGTAAAGTAATTATCACACTAAAGATTAATCCTAATTACTCATGAGCCTGAGGTGTCCATCTCTTATTGAATAAATATTTCCAAAAGTATGTGTACGTGTGTTATGATCTATGTTGCATTTCCTCATTGAGTGATCTGTGTATACTGTATACATCTTCATTTTGTTTATTAAATGGCTATTTTTAAGGTGACGTGGCAGTGAAAATGTTAAATGTTACAGCACCCACCCCTCAGCAATTACAGGCCTTCAAGAATGAAGTAGGAGTGCTCAGGTAAGAATGTGTAAATTATCTTTTTGATGACATTAGATAATCAATATGCATTTACATAGCTTCAGGAGTTATAACTCTTGTGTATTCCATTCAGAACACTGCACTTATTCCCTTTATCATAATATTCAGAAGCAGAAATAACTAGCATTTTTCAGAAATATTTTGGACCTATTCCTAGTTTTTCCTTTTTAAAGATGAATTTGAACAGTGAGCAATTCTTGACCTGTCATCAGAAGTGTTTAAATCCTTCCATATAGTGAAAGAAGTTTAGAATACTGCACAAACCCAGGCTGTGATATTTCCTTGATGAAATCTGCATTTGTATATTAGTACATCTAAAGGCAGTCACATCATCTGGATTGTGAAATTTCCATTAGTGCTTTCATTGATTTCCAGTGAAAATTTTCTTCTTCAGGAAAACACGACATGTGAATATCCTACTTTTCATGGGTTATTCAACAAAGCCACAGTTGGCTATTGTTACACAGTGGTGCGAGGGCTCCAGTTTGTATCACCACTTGCATATCATTGAGACCAAATTTGAGATGATCAAACTCATTGATATTGCACGACAGACTGCACAAGGCATGGAGTAAGTATTGCATCACTTGTTTGCAAATGAACTTTGAGATAATATTGAATTCTTCTTTCTCTTTGCTCTGAACTTGAAGCGCAAAATTAAGTTAATATATGTGTACCACGGCCAGAGTCCTATCTTGATGTATCACATCATTTTATGACAGTACTGAGTTATTGCTGCTGAAGAAAAGAGTAAAATAGGCCTTCTAATGTACTACTGCTAGAAGAATGGAGATGTGTTACTCAACAAGGAATATTGTTCCAAGAAATAATATTTTACCAGGAAATAAAGGTACTTAACAAAAATTAAAGGTAATTAGATAAACTTTAGTATGTCTAACTTTAGTTTAGTCAGTCTGTTCATCAAAGCCCCTGTAGTTCTCGTGTTAAGAAGAGTGAAACAGTAAATTTGCAGAAATCTGAAAATCTGTAGCCAGAGTATTTGATTAAAAACTAAATCCTGCAAATCCTTTAGCTATTGCCAACACTTCTATTACAGTGGATGATCAATTCTAATATAAAAATCTGTTGATTACTTTGAAAATTCATATGTGTGCTGTTGTTTGTAGTTTAGAATACAGTCATATTTCATGCATTCAGTGAAAAACTTGTGTCGAATTATGTACAACAGTTGTAAATATGGGATCTGCATTTTGGCATTTTGCAATCTCTACTTGCCTTCTAGTAATTTATACAGTTTTACACATTTTAGAATCCCCATCCCCAGGCATGTAGCACCTTACAATAAAAAATAAAATAAAAATAAAACAGTCACTCTGAATGCGCGATGAGACAGAACTCTGCAATATACCAGAGAAGGCAGATTACCTCATCAGCATTCAGGATCAGTTTCTTTACAGTTAACTTAAACATGTCAACCTCCAATTCTGATACAGATATTTGAGTTTCTAATTTAAAAAGTAGAATTTAGTATTTGAATAATACAGCTATTCATATCAACCTTAAAGAGCTCAGGTGATCCTGCAAGGACTGTGTGAGTAATCCTAACAGTAGTCCCACTGAAGTCAATAGGACAATTTGTGTAAAAAAGGGTTTATTGGACCCATATTCTATATTTCAACAAATTAAAATACTAGTAAGGTCAGGATTCACCCTCTGACTGAAAAATTATCACAGTGACTAAAGTTAATAGTAGTTCCAGTAGATAAGATGCTATGCTGAATACAGTGGTATTTTCAGTCAAGACTTGGTGTCTAGGGATCACCATAAAGAAGGCTGGAAGGTGGAGCTGTTCAACACAGAAGATCATTTCAAAAGCTTTGGTTGAAATTCCTTGATGCTGGCTTCGAATGTTGAGTTAAAGACAAATAAAAAACAAGGTTTCTGCAACACGGCTGGTGGTTATTCTTCAGCAATGCCAGATGTGACACTAGAAATCTAATTTTCTGTAAAACTGCTCCTGGTTTGATAGGACTATCAAGGGTAACTGAAGATTTACTACTTTGACTCTGTGCATTTTAATATGTAAACTGTTTGTTGCTTCACTAGAATAGAGAGTGTACATTGAACTGTTGATGAATGAAACATCCTTTAGCCCACCCATCCCAAAACATTCTTTGTTTCTTTTCAGTTACTTGCATGCCAAGTCAATCATCCACAGAGACCTCAAGAGTAATAGTATCCTTTCCTAAAGATGTGACCTTGGAACATGACATGAAGCCTCTTTCATGTGCCAGAAATGAACTTCCCAAAGTGAAAAGCAGCTCATAAGTGATTCTTTTCAGAAATGTTAGAGGAGAATTGACATTTGGGTGGGAATGGGGTAATAGTACCAACAGAAAAGAAATACTCATTGCACCTTATAATACGTTCACAAAGGGAAAGCAAGTTTTGTTGAAGTATCAGCATTCACTTCAGATAACCATTCATCTTATGAACGTGGCAGGACCCTGACAACTCACTCACAGACTTCCACTATATCTGCTGTTTCCAGCAGCCCTTTAAGAATTTGACATGGTAATATGATCATCTGGTCCATAGTCTGCTTAGTACTAGTCTAACCATTATAGCTATCTTTAGAGCAGGGGTTCCCAAACTTGGTTCACAGCTTGTTCAGGGTAAGCCTTTGGCGGGCTGCGAGATGCTTTGTTTACCTGAGCATCCGCAGGTACGGCCACTCGCAGCTCCCAGTGGCCGTTCCTGGCCAAGGGAAGCTGCTTTAGAGGATAGGACTTCACAGGTGCTGGCTATTTGGAATCTAGGCCTATGCGAGAACTGATCACTTGAAAATTATACAGTGTATGGGTGCTACAAACTGGTACACCTAACACTGCAGGCAGAGGGTCATTTAATGTGTTCGTGCTTGATAGGAATCTGTAGGGTCAGTGCTTTTCCTTTACATCTCCTCCATAGATATATTTCTTCATGAAGATCTTACTGTAAAAATAGGTGATTTTGGTCTAGCCACAGTGAAATCACGATGGAGTGGGTCCCATCAGTTTGAACAATTGTCTGGGTCCATTCTATGGATGGTAAGTAAAGGGGGATGATGTAGTCCTTTCAAATTATTTGACTGTAGATGGCCTTTGAAAGGTCAGCTCCTGTTCTTTCAAAAGGTTTCCATTTTGACCAAAGGTCTCTAAACACCACCCCTCAAGCGTGCAGACGTATAGAATCTGACTTAAGCTGACATGGTCAAGATCAATTAAATTAATACTTGTAACTCTTCTTTAAATACATTTTTAAAAAAATCAGCAAAATCTGAAATGTTCTCATGTTTGTTTAAAAATAATTTGCTTTTAAGTTTGATATATTCAAGTGTGGCTGTTGTGAAGAAACTGTCATAAAGATTATCCAGATTAATTACCTCTTCAGAAGAAACTTACTTAAGGACTTTTGTTTAGCCCAGCTTCACCCTCCACCCACACCTTAAAACTTTGATGGTGGTCAGGGTTGTTTTAGCACTGTTGTAATTCCAGTTTCAGAATTGCTTCTCAGTCTCTAAAGTGTCAGTTGGCCTGTCATAGTACAGTAATGAACTCACCCAGTTTGGTAGCCAATGGATTTAGAAATTCATGTTCAGATCCACCATATTAATGCTGTAGCCCCAGCAGTTCTGGACAGAGCCATCCCTTGGATATGGAGAATCAGAGCAACAGCTCCGGGCCCCACGCTTCAGTGTGCGTGTCATGCGGGAGGGAGGGTTAGGGGTGCCTGGGGGGCTAGGCCAGGCCAGGGGGTGGGGTTACAGGTCAGGGGACCAAGCTGGCCTGGGAGTCTAGCCGGGGGCCTGGTGCCAGCAGCGGGGGTCAGGTCGCACTCACTGGCGGGAAGCACGCATTGTATTTCTTGCTCACCTGCTGCCGCACTGGCCTTAAGTGTCCTAGCGCTGCCAGAACATGCCAGCGCCAGGCTGACCCCATCCATTGCTCTTCCGCCCCGGACCCCTCTCTTTTCTGGGAGCCCCTAGCACAGGTGGCCCCCTAGCACTGGTGCCACCATGTGACTCTCCATCTTCCCTCACCCCCCAAGCACTGGTGTCTGTTCCCCACACCAGATTTCACCTGTATACAAAACATTAAGGGGGGCCCATACAGGCTGATTTGTCCCGAGTCCTGCACCCCGTGACTGACTGCCCTGGTTCTGGAGCAGAGCCGGCTCCAGGCACCAGCACAGCAAGCAGGTGCTTGGGGTGGCCAACGGAAAGGGATGGCATGTCCGGCACTTCAGTGGCAATTCGGCAGCGGGTCCCTCAGTCCCTCTTGGAGGGAAGGGTCTGACGCTGAATTGCCGCCGAAGAATGAAGCGGCGGAGTTAGAAGTACCGATCACAAGTTTTTTGTTGTTGTTGTTGTTTGCTTTTTTCCCCCCGCCGCGTGGGGCGACAAAAACACTGGAGCTGGCCCTGTTCTGGAGTATCTGTTTCCAGCAGTGGACCTGAACAAATTCAAGTACATGTTTCCAAAGTTACAAGATTTTAACAAATACCTCTGAGACAGCAACTAACTGAGAGAAATTGGGTAATCAGTACTGAGGACAGAGAGAGAGCATGGAAGCCTATGTGTTTTCCTATTGAGCAGTTGGAGCCTAAAACTGAAAGACTGCATTTGCACGGCACCTCACTTGGTGGTGTTTCACTGCTTGTTTGTTCTTTTTTTAAAGCAAAAGTTTCATATTTGGTGTGTGAGATGGCAGCCTGAGGTGGTAAAATGCAGAATAATTCTCTTTCCTTTTACAGGCACCAGAAGTAATCAGGATGCAAGATAAAAACCCTTATAGCTTTCAATCAGATGTATATGCATTTGGGATTGTTCTTTATGAGCTGATGACTGGGCAGTTACCATACTCGAATATCAACAACAGGGATCAGGTAAAGAGAGCATGGGTTTGGGGAGGTTTTGATTGCACTTTCTCACTAGTCTGTTGTAGGTGTTAACTGCAATGTAGAATAATTTAGGCTAGTGAAATGAACAAGATAATGTTTTTCAGCTGTCCCTTTTCAGTGTAGACCCACTTTGGCCAGGTAGCACCATTCTCACACTTCTTTTAATTCTTTTCTGTTTTTCTTCCTGAAAGTGTGGGTTTTCAAATTCTGAAAACTGTGTGGCAGGAATCTGCTTAAAGAGAGAACTTGTTATTTATGGTAATCTAATTTACTTTTAATGATCTGCAAAAAGCAGGTGATCTTCCGTATATTCACATTTATCCACCTTCCTAATTACTTCAAATTAACATAGGCTTAAGAAATAGTTCAGGAAAAGAACTGTAAGTAATTGTGTCCTATATTCAGCTCATACATTGAAAAGCGCATACATTAGTTAATTGAAATTCAGGATTTCAAGCAGCTCCCAAGGTCTGCTTAGTGAAACACATGGCTTTCCAAAGTGTGCATATTCTGGAAGAAGATTACTTAATTGTGACCAACTAATCAGTAAGTCACGCAGTGTTGAGGGAACATAATATGCCTCCATGTAACAATGTTCAGAGACCTTACTTGCTTCATAATTTTTCAGTTTAATGTGGAAAGTGTGTGTGTGTGTGTGAGAGAGAGAGAGAGATGGCCTTTAGTGAAAACTGTCTAAGGTCTGGGTGATGCCATTTGTTACATTGTTTGTGTCTCCATCCCTGTTCTTGTAGTGTCAATACTGAGAAATGCAGCCATAGCAATGTTCATCCACAGAACTTAATTTTATATGGCTGTGTGACAGGGTGCTATCAGCAGCACCCTGATCACTGATATTGATGCAGCCTGGAGTAGGCTGAAGGCCCAGCTGAGGGCAATTACACACTTTCTGATGGGGGACTGCGAGCATCTGGTAATTGGGGAGAATATAAGCAGAGGAAACAGTCAGCAAGGGGCAGCCTGAGAGGGTCTTAGAGGGTGAGCCTGGGCTGGGGAGTGAGGGCTGCAGGGAAGCCTACCCTTGCTATAAGCCTGCGTTGCATGCTGCTGTTATGTAAGAGGGGAATGAATACACACTTTGGTGAAAGATAAACAGCCTGGTGTGTGTTTGTGACTGAGAAATCATCTGAACTGGCCAGGCAGTGAGGTTCACCAGATAGTGACAGAGGCACCCTGTGACAGGCTGCTTCCATATATGTCAGAATGCTTCACAGTTCATCAGATCTTGAGTGACTCATTTGCTTTCTTGTTTCTGCATTCTACATCTTTTAAAGGAGGGGAAAATGCCGACATTCCCAGCCAGCAGGCTGTTACCACTTACAAATTGTACTTGGCCCTGTTTCATTTTAATTTTTTGACAGCTCTGACTCATGAATCAGTTTTGTCTGCCTGGTGATAGATGACATGAATGCTGACTGTTGTTTTCTGAAACAAATTTTAAACCACAGGTGCAGCTGATGTGTGAAATGCCTTGAGTTTATCTTCCTCGGTCCATTGACTGAAAAAGATATAAACAGGGCGCTGTATGTTTTGACAGTTCTAGGCCATGAAGAAAACAAACAGTTTAGCTATGACATGAAAAGTTAAGTCCAAGTTTGACAATGGGCAAAATCTATGTCACTGCTGCTTATTGGCTCTGTGATGTAATTGAACTCTGGCATGCCTGTTTATAGATTATGCAGGCCTTAGATTAGGACTACTGTTCTTGTGATGGTCCCCTACTTGTAAATATTTAAAAAAAAATAAAGTCCTTAATGTTAATTAAACCCATAATATTGAAATCAGCAAACAAAAACAAATTATCAATAATTTCAGTGTTAAATATTTATTGTAGTCTAAAGAATGTTGTCTCCTGGATGGCAAAATGTCTGCAGAAGCAAGGGGTAGACTAGACAAGTTTTTACATAGGATACTTTGTTGGTGCTTGCCAGTTTCTAAAGATGTTGTGTGGGAGCTTCAGGCTATCTCCTAAAGGGAGGGCAGAAGCTCTTTGGGACCAAAGTTTAAAGAAGGAGCAGTAGAATATGTTAATTTAAGCAGCCTCCATATGTAACTTGACATGTAATTGCTTTGCCTCCCATACAAGACATAAAATAATTATATTTCTTTAAATGTGAAGTCACAACACGCCTGCTGGAGCCATCTGGCTAGTTATTCAGCAAAGGTAGTGATTGTCTGTTACAGCATGAATAGATCTTTGAACAGTTTGAAGAGGTTTTTTAGTATCAACGGAATGTTCAAGCTCCGTTATATTTGACCTTGGCTTGACATAATAATGTCTGCTTCATATTTCTAAAAGAAGATGCACCAAGTTGGAGTTGTGTGCCTCATTTTTAGTCCTTTCTGAAATGCAGGCCTTCCCTGTTCAATAAATTGGTATTGAAGATGCAAGATCTATTTCCAAACAAAGCAGACCTATAGCACTCTGGCTCAGTAGAAGTGCGGCAATCTCTCCTTTCCCCATATGTTAAGAAAATGTAGTCAGAAGAGAATCAGGAGAATTTATCATGGAAAAGTACGGTGCCATATGTTTCTTTAATTGTCCTAAGGTGTGAATTTGCCACTGACTTCTGGATAAAATAGCGCAAAATCATTAAATGGCACAGAATATTTATCCTTTAGTCCTGCAACAGAGCCATTTAGTCTTTTTATTATAACCTCTTTCGGTGTTCAAGACTTGTTCCTTATATACATTCCTGCAAATAGTATTGTCTGCTAGCATTTATGGTTCCCCCTTAGTTCCTTTTTAAAAGGGGAATGGAAAAAAGAGCATAACTCCTTTTCTACTGAAATGATTTATGAAGTATATCAGCAAAGTCATTAGTCTCAGAATGTATTATGCCAGATACTTCTACATATGTGCAGAGAACTACTGCTGGAATATTGACAGTCAAATGTGTAATTCTTTCTGATTTGTTACATGGTTTTGTTTTATGAATTTTCCCTTTCCCTTTTTCTTTAACAAGATCATTTTTATGGTGGGACGAGGATACCTGTCTCCAGATCTCAGTAAAGTGCGAAGTAACTGTCCAAAAGCCATGAAGAGGCTAATGGCAGAGTGCTTGAAGAAGAAAAGAGATGAGCGACCCCTCTTTCCACAGGTAAAAAATGTCCCCATTTTGGATTGAGGTGGCAGGTAAAGTAGTCTGGTGGTTCTCATCCATTATTGGGCTCAGGACCCATTTGTAAACTTGGATGGCCTGCCGTGACCCAGTAAATAGCATTAGTGCTAAAAACATCTGGCTTATGAAATATTTCTTACCCACAATATATTACTCCTGGAGGAATTCTGCGCCATTGCGCATGTGCATATTTCACGTCCTGCGCATATTTTTTTGTGTGCAGAAAACAGTTTCTGCTGAAAAGTTGCTGCAGTTCCGCCTTCTGCTCACCAGAGGGTTCTGTGGCGCTAGAACACAGCAGCTGCTCCTGGCAAGCTCTAGCTTTAACAGGGAAGAGAGAGAGCCTGCAATGCCTTCTTCACAGCGCCTGTCAGGCCAGGTCAGGAGACAGGAGATATGGGATGACAGACAGTGTGGGGTTGCTGGGGGTAGGTGGGAGGGGTCACAGACAGGTGCTCATAAGAGCTAGTGGGGGAGGACAGACTGGGAAAGGGTCTGAATGGGAGTGAAGGTGCAGGGCCATAAGAAGAAGAGAGGTGCAGGGCCACAGGAGGTGCATGGACACATGGAGATGGGGAGGAGGCTGGCTGAACAGGTGCAAGGACACATGGGCAGAAGGGGAAGGGGTGCAGAGCTACAGGGGGAAGGGGGATATCTGAGTGGGGGCACAGAGACACATGGGGACAGGAGCAGATGTGCCTGACTGTATGGGAGAGGCTAGGGCGGGATCGGCAACTTGTGGCTACGGAGCCACATGAGGCTCTTTGGCTGCCCTCTTATGGGCAGCCGTTTTTTGAGGGGATGTGAGGTGCAGGCTCTGGCTGGGAGGCGCTTACCATGGGCAGTTCCCAGCTGGCAGCGCAGCAGGGTTCAGCAGGCAGGCTGGCTGTCTGCCCTGGCCCCACGCCGCTCCCGGAAGTGGCTGGCTGCTGGCACGTCTCTGCGTGCCCCTTGTGGGGAGGAGGCAGCTGGTCTCTGTGCGTTGCCCGCACCCGCAAGCACCACCTCTGCAACTCCCATTGGCTGGTTCCTGGCCAATGGCAGCTGTGAGTACGGTGCTGGGGGCAGGGGCAGCATGAGGAGCCGCCTCCCCTCCGCCAGGGGCGCTTAGAGACATGCCAGCAGCCAGCCGCTTCTGGGAGTGTTGTGGGGCAGGGGAGGCAGGCAGCCTGCTGCCAGCTGGGAGCAGCCAGTGGTAAGCACCACCCAGCCAGAGCCTGCACCTCACACCCCTCCCGCACCCAAACTCCTTCCCAGACCCTGCACTCACTCCTTCACCCCATCCCCTGCTTTGTTATCAAGAAAGACTGGCACCCAGCGGAAGAGGTGGGAGGTTTGCATGCGGGGGATTCGGAGTCTGATACAAAGCCAGAGTGAGGTTCTCATAAGCACATAATCCACCACAGCACAGGTGTAGTTATTGTGTCGTCTCAGGTATGCAATGCTCCTGGCACTCCTGAGCAGGGTCTGTGCACAGCTGATTGCTTTGAGGTACTGGTAGTGATTTTAAGTGAGTTTTAGGTGTGGTGGCGGGAGAACAGACAAAGTGGTTACTGGTTTGTTATTTTCTGTTTGCTTATTTCGGGAAGAGAAGTAGGGACAGAAAAGGAAGCAAAATAAATAAGATTGAAGGTCAGAAGAAGCTAAAACTGCACTGGTTGCAAATTATCCAGAAAGGCAGAACACTGGGCACAGTGAAAGTCTGTGTTAACTAAGCATCCCCTGAGCTGAGTGCATCTCAGTTTCAGTGAACTGCAGAGGTGTGTGGCCCAGCACAAGAAAGCAGGAAAATGAGTACTAGTGACGCTGCTATTAAACTAAAGCTGGCCAAACTGGAAGCAAAAGAGAAAGAAAATGAACATAAGAGACAGCTAGAACTAAGACAATTAGAAATTAGTGTTTTGGAGACAGAAAATGCAAGGGAAGAAGCTGCTCACAAGAGGGCTATGGAGGCCCAGAGGGAGGCCCAGAAACATGAACTGGCTGTTATGGAGCTGAGGAGACCACTTAGCCCCCAGGGAGCACACATTGCATTACTGTGACCTCCTGCCAGGATACTGGCCTTATTCAGAGCCTCACTTGAGGGACTGTCACTTCACTGCAGGCCCTGTAGCAAATGCATTTTAACAAACCCAAATCTAAATGCAAACTTAGCTGTATGTCAGTAACATCAGTAGGCCCCAACTGAGATGAGGTGCCCATTGTGCTGGCGTGTTATACAAATACAGGGGGTGTACACTGCACTGCAATCAGAAGCGTGATTGCAGCTCTGCTAGCTTTAATCTAGCTACCCTGGCTAAATATATCACTGAAGATGCAACACCATGAACCCAGCATGGTTTAACACCACTGCTACATACCCAGGCTGTGGGCAGTCTGGTACAGTCCTCGCTGAAGCACCTCGATTCTAGTCGTGTTAAAAGTATTGGTGAGTAGTAATAACTTTAATATGTTCAATTATTATTAGTTGATCAATTTTAACTCTACAAGTAGCCTTGCGTGTTATGCGGCTTTCAAAATATTTTGGTCAAAGACAAAAACAAAAAAATGGCTCTTCTTTGAAAGGTTGCCAACCCCTGAGCGAGGGTCTGCATGGGAATGCTCCCCAACAATCCCTCCTCACCCCCACAAAAATCCTGTTCCATACTTTTCCCACCCATACCCAACAACCCTTCAAGTTCACACCCAGTCTTCTTCCCAGCAATTACTTCCCTCTCCCTCAGCTCCTCCATTACCCCTGACTCCTCCAAGCCTTTGCACTGCTTCCGAGGGGTGTGGGAAATACAGTTCTGCATTGTAGTTTAAATGAATTATTACACAGAGTTCTGTATTAATATGCTAGTAAGGAATCTGTTTGTCAAAAAACATTTCCTGAATCTTTTTGTGGTCTATATTGTTACAGACGTACTTGCTGACAGGTATTTTGAAATAAATGACCAAATATAATTGAAACTGGTAGGATTATATTGTTATTTTGACAAATAAAATATGCAGAATTTTAAAATATTATGTGCGGAATTTTTAATTTTTTGGCACAGAATCCCCCAGGAGTAATATAATATACACATTAACATCATAAGTACTAAATAAATGGATTGAGTATACCATAGTAATGACTCCTGTCTCACAAGCTGGTTGGGCGTGGCTCCCGGCTCTGGGTATTACCATCTCCAGGGTTACAGCCCAGATGGGGATCTGGCCAGGCCGAATTTATGAGAGTGGCACTGTGACGTGATGCATAGGGACACAGAACCATTCACTCAAATTTGGCCTGGCTCTTTCCCTGTCATCAGGATGGAAGGGTGGCTGGGCTAAACCTGATCATCACTGTGACTCCGTGCTCCAGGTCACAAAGCCTAGAACGGGGAGCCAACCCTAGCCACCCCACAGGACCAGAGCCACAGGAGCCACTGCTGCAGGGTAAGTGTGGGGTGGCCTCTGTAACATCCTCCTTTCCCTCTGGCCTCCCACATGACCCTTTGATGTATTGTGGCAACCCAGTTTTGAGTAACAAATCACAGGTTAAGAAACCCTGGTCTAAGAAACGCACCTATAGTATGTACTTATTGACTGTTTCAAGGTTCTTCCTTTGAACTGGGACATGAGTTCCAGCTGAAGATCGGACTAAGTAAGGTTGTAAAGTTTAGCACATAGTTGGCGTGTGTAGTTAGCAAAGTGCATTTTTAGTACAAAGAAGGCACATTCACACAGCAAGTGGACGCTGCATTAACTTCTCAGTTTTAGTACTTACTATATATTCTCTGAAATTTTTATACTCCCAAAACACTATAAAGGGGAATTGTCAAGTAGTTTTGTTCCAAAACTTGACCTGCCAATCCCTCTGTCGGGGAAAATAACTTTGGATTCTAAACATTTTTGGCTGTATTTTTTTTTTTTTAAGTACATGGGTTCAACACTTAAAAAATATAAAAAGGTGAGTTCCCTCTGCAGGCTTTACAGTAGTGGTTTGAATCAAACTATTTTCCAAAGCATGTTCATTCCTGATGACATCATTGATGCTGGTGCATAAACAAGGTGGTAAAAAAAAATATTGTCACCATCATCAGATTCACTGAAGAAGAGGCAGTATATTCCTTAAGGTAAAAAGTGATGTAATTTCTCCATAGATGTTTTTTTCAGACTCCTCAGGAAGTATAACAAAAACTTGAGTGCAAAATGTTAAACTGTGTAAAAAGTGGTGGCGTAATTGACCTTGAGTCACTCATTGTTTGTAACTCTTCAGTGTTCTGCCTTTGGCTTTGGGGTGCTGTTGCCACTCTACAGCACCAGGTTTGATCTTCTCTTGTTTTCTGCTTGTTTTAGATTCTTGCCTCCATTGAGCTTCTGGCTCGGTCATTGCCAAAAATTCACCGCAGTGCATCTGAGCCCTCATTAAACCGGGCTGGCTTCCAGACGGAGGATTTTAGTCTATATACTTGTGCTTCTCCAAAAACACCCATCCAGGCAGGGGGATACGGTGGGTTTCCAGTACACTGAAAAGGCGTTGAAAGCATGTGCCTGTGTGAGTGCTGGTCTGTTCCCATGTGTGCATGCACAAGTGTGTGTATGTTCTGAATTCCTACCTGCTGTTCTCTTTAGAGGTGCACTGAGGGAGTAAACACTCACATGTTAGGAGTGTGGGCATTGTATGTTCCTGGCATGAAGACTGTTGCTGGCAATGGATGCCCTGGGAATTGCCAGCACAAAAGGATTAAAAGGTCATCTAAGAGAAAAGGGAAAAGTCACTTCAGACACAACAAAAAAGCCTGTTTGGGTTACTGGGTCATACCTTGCGTTTCCTTTGCTTTCTATGCCTTCTTTCCTTACTTTGCTGGTTGGGTTAGTTGCTCTGTGGGCGGTGTCTTAATGTTTAAATAATCAAACTATATATTTTTTTCAAATGAGTTGTCTGTATCCATGAACAACAGGTTTTAGCTTCTCAAATTAGTGGTGTTGCGGATGATATGTGAAGATGGCAAGAAGAGCTTAGCTTCAAAGCTGAGCACAGCCAAAACTTGGTGTAGTCAGCAAAGATGAGCAAACGCAACACAGATTGCAAAAGAAGGCTTTGGCAGTGTGTGACTTTTATTTTTAAATGTATGGTTTAAAAGAGTGCTGGTTGGAAAATATCTTTTACCAGAGAAGGTATCTGTTTTTTGTCTAAATGGTCTGACCAGTTCTACTTTAAAACCTTTTACAAATCTCTCATATCATTGCAATGTAGAACAAACTTCAGATGTCTGGTGTTGCTTCTGAACAGCACATGTATCACAAATAATCATCCCTGTATCCTGCAAATTAGAAGGAGCCTTACTTTAAGAAACTTGACGACTCTGGAGAACATAACCAAACATGTGTCTGCTATGCAATAATATGTTAACACCCATAATAGGAAAAACCTATTTTGTAGAAACAAAGCAGTAAACTTGAAAAGTTGTTTTCAGTGGGAAATCAATATTGTACCATGAATTTCAGTTTTAAAAAATGGTTTGCTATTATTTCACTACTTTATTTTAGTTAGTAATGTTGCTGAAGTAGTCTCTTTTCTGTGGGGAGAATTTTTTACTCTTGTATAGAAGCTACTGGGTTGACTGCAAGTACCTCGCAAGGCAAACTAAAAACCCTGGTAAGATCATAATGTCAGCTAACACCCTATTTTTCTCTTTTTTTGGATTATTCATTTGGAACAGGTAAATGACAGAGTAGTCCTATCTGTTTCATGTTACACTGACCTCTGGTGGCAGACATTAAAACAGTAACATTTTCAATGTCTGTGTTGTCATATTCCTATCCTATTTGAACTGTGTTCTTGCATATTTTACAGTTCTTTTAAATATTAAGCTATTTACTGTGAACAGTTTCTCTCCACCAGAAACAAGATTTTGCTATTCTGGTTGGGCCTTCAAGGAAAGGAAAATATTTCCTAATGGCTTCTGGTTTATAATTTGTAGAGAAGTTTGCAGTGGTGCCGCCGGGATATCTTACTGTTAAATGTGGGGGAACAGAAAAAAGCTTTCCTGCATGCCTGACCCTGCTGTAGGAGTAGAGTGGCTAGCCATGTGGTCACAGATCCTTGTAATACAGTAGTTGGAAGCTGAGGACTTGGAGAGGCGTGAGCTATTCCTACAGTCCATAGGCTGACAATAATCGCCTAGCCCCTCTAATAGTCACCCTGGTTCCTTTCTATCCACCTGCTGGATTAGTAACAGAACAAACCTCTTCCCCCCTCCCCCCCCCCATTTCGTAAGATAAGGAACTCCAATTGTAAACTGTGGTTTTATTAGAGTTAGGTTTAGGATTAAAAGCTTTTATTTTTTTAACATTTTTGACCATTGTTTTGTCAATGTTTGGGTATTTTTAGTTCACCATGGCAGACCTATCTTAAAACCAGAGTTTAAAAGGTTTTTTTGATCTTGCCCATGATATTCCCTACTTCAAAGAGTCAAGAAAAGTGCCTCTTATGCTTTGGGAAAGGGCACTCAGCTGAAGGTTACGATGCCTCCCCAGGTGCAAGTAGTATGGCTGCTATACCTCCCTTGCTGTCAAAACAAGATACAATGCAGAATTCCAGGCAGAAAGGGCTCATCCTCTCCTGGGTTCGTCCTCTTGTAAAATCATCCTGCAAGGAACCGTCAAAATGGTTTCCCTCAGCTAAGGGTGCAGAGTAAGCAGCTGTGACTCCAGCAGACCCAAGAGGCATCTCGGTAAGAAAACAGGTGCTCTAACAAGGATCCCACAGTCAGATTTGTCTCGGCTTCCCTGGATCTGGGAGAAAAGTAGAACTTGTTTGGATCTGGGACAGCTGGTTCAGTCATCCACATCGGGCACCCTTCCATGTCATCTAAGTACCAGGAGCCTTTGAAGGCTCCAGTGGTGGGGCTCTCAGAGAACACAGAGTCATCATCACTGCCCAGCCCCAGCTTACTCCCTCTTGCAGTCAGTCAGATCTGGTAAAGATATTCTTTGGAGCAGTCTTCCCCTCAGTGCTGTGCAGATGAGCCTTTGATGCCGTGGGAACCACAGTTCTGGAAAAAAACAATGTCATACTCAGATATATGGGGCCCATGTTTCCTGCTATATCTAAGCTGAGTGCAGTGGTCTTCTTGGAACCAAATAAAAAAAAAAGAGTTACTTGCCATTCTGCTGCAGCTCCACCTCAAGGGGAGCCCTGTATGGGCATAGGAACATCCTTGGAGCCTCAGGTGTCAGGTTGGGAAGCTCCAAAGTTTAAATCTTACCCAGACTTCCCTCCTGAACACACTTTTTGGGGATTTTTACCCTATCGTCTTCCACCACCTGTGTCAGAGGTCTCTTCAGCGAGGAGTGGTAACAAGAGACCATGGTTTCTTACTCTCCCAAAAAATCTCCTGAGAAGGTGAAGGATTTAACAGGGATCCCTCTGCCATCTCCACCTGAATTCACTAATTTTCCTGATGTGAATTCAAGTCCTCAGAAATATAACTGTCTACCTCATCCTCTGATGAGACCGTCTTAACTGCTTCCTCCTCTCCTCCAAGTAATATCAGGGCCTTCTGTAATTCCCATCACCTATCCTGGACCTATGGAAAAGGGCGGGGGAGGGGGGGGAGGAAGCTCCAGAAAGTCTAATTTTGCATGGTTTCTTTGGGGTGAACCCAGTCCCTATTCTCAATCCCCAGGATTGATTATGGGTCCTTATCCTTTCAAGATGCCTACTTCTGTATCTTTTTAAGGCAAAAGTACAGTGACTACTGTAGGTTTGGGGGGGAAACAACCTGTACAAGGTAGCAGCCTGCAGGGTATTCACCAAGTAACTAGTAGTGACTACAGCTTATCTGCGTTGACAAGATTTACAGGTGTATCTGTATCTGGATAACTGGTTCATTAGAGCCCAGTCTTACTGTGAAATAGTTTATTCCCGGTGAGACTTGCTCCTTCTTCAGATCTCTTGGTCTGAGACTAAACAAAGTGAAATCAAACTTGGTCCCTGGGCAGGCTCTAATCTTCATAGAGGACCAGCCTAAATTCTACAAGAGTTCTAGCTTACCTGTCCCAAACAGTGAGCCTAGCTATGTCCATGCTAGATGGTCCTGAGAGATTTTGTCTGTATGCATGAGGCCTGATGGAGACCTGCACCTGTGTTGGCCCCCTTTGCAAGTATACAAATGTGACCCAGGTAGAGGTAGCTGCAGCTGGTGTAGAAATTTTTTCATCTCGGTGGATCAGATACTCACTACTGCTGTGGATACTGCCAGTGTGCATCTCAAAGGCCAGAGGATGCCCTTCTCTTAGCTTGCTTCTCAGACAGTATTACATCAAATCTGGGTTAAGGAGCACATCAAGGATCTTGGAGCTGTGAATAGTCTTTGGAAACCTCAAGAGTCCTGAGTCCACATAAATTTGCTAGAGCTGAAGATCCATAAGTTGGATTGCAAATCCTTTCTCCCAGAGATGAGGAGCAGCTAGTACAGACCCTATGAATGTGATTTATTATATGGACATCCATGGGAGAACTTGGTCGCCTCTTATTAGAGCAGTTTTTGGAAATTGTGCATTTGAAACAAAGTGGGTCCATCTGCTCTGCACCTAACAAGTATGAAAATGCCTTAGCCAACTACTTGAGACAAATGGGGACCATCATAAGTGGCCATTCAAATAATCTATGGCATTTGGAAATTTAGTTGTTTGCTGAAAGTTAAAACAAGTGTCAGATGTTCTGATTGAGAGAAGGCAGAAATCCAAAAACCAGATATTTTTCTTACGTGCTGAGGGAAAACGTCTCTTACTTATTTCCTCTCGCATCCAGAGCATTGCATAAGGTTCAGCATGACAGAACCAGACTGACCTTATTCACACTGGGCTGGGCACAGTAGACTTGTTCTCAGAGTTTATGGCACTGTCTGAAGATCATCCATTCAGTCTTCCTCAGAGTCAAGATCTCTTGTCCCAGCAGAACAGCCGGCTAGTGAACATCTCAAGTTACTTCATATGACAGCACGTTTGATGGGTTTCAAGAACCAGAGGTCTGTGCTTGTCAAGTCAGTCATTCTACAGATAGAGGTTGAGTAGGGCTGGGGTTATAGATCGGCTGATGCAAGGTTTTTATATCATCAGCATATGAAATGATGGGATAAGGGAATTTGCTCTTAACTGCCAACTACTGCTCAACAGAGTTCTGTGGCCATATGGCTGGACACATGACTCTTGCAGCATGGCTGTGTGGAGCCAATGCACTTGCAGACCAAGAGCTTTTGTTGGCAAGTAGACTTTTTTTTATATATGTAGTCTTATCAAATTTTAGAAGAAAATTACCTTGATTATCTACCACTACAGGGCCAGCATGTTATCTGCACTAAATTTGTCAACCATTCAGTTAAGATTTATTATCTGAGATCAGGCTAGCACCCGAAAGTTAATAAGGATAGACTAAAATCATCTTGTTATAAATGTCACTTTACTAAGATGTAGATCATAGAATCATAGAATCTCAGGGTTGGAAGGGACCTCAGGAGGTCATCTAGTCCAACCCCCTGCTCAAAGCAGGACCAAACCCAACTAAATCATCCCAGCCAGGGCTTTGTCAAGCCTGACCTTTTAAAAACCTCTAAGGAAGGAGATTCCACCACCTCCCTAGATAACCCATTCCAGTTCTTCACCACCCTACTAGTGAAAAAGTTTTTCTTAATGTCCAACCTAAACCTCCCCCTCTGCAACTTGAGACCATTACTCCTTGTTCTGTCATCTTCTACCACTGAGAACAGTCTAGATCCATCCTCTTTGGAATCCCCTTTCAGGTAGTTGAAAGCAGCTATCAAATCCCCCCTCATTCTTCTCTTCTGCAGGCTAAACAATCTCAGTTCCCTCAGCCTCTCCTCGTAAGTCATGTGCTCCAGCCCCCTAATCATTTTTGTTGCCCTCTGCTGGACTCTCTCCAATTTATCCACATCCTTCTTGTAGTGTGGGGCCCAAAATTGGACACAGTACTCCAAATGAGGCCTCACCAGTGCTGAATAGAGGGGAACAATCACATCCCTCGATCTGCTGGAAATGCCCCTACTTATACAACCCAAAATGCCATTAGCCTTCTTGGCAACAAGGGCACAATGTTGACTCATATTCAGCTTTTCGTCCACCATAACCCCTAGGTCCTTTTCTGCAGAACTGCTGCCCAGCCATTCGGTCCCTAGTCTGTAGCAGTGCATGGGATTCTTCCGTCCTAAGTGCAGGACTCTGCACTTGTCCTTGTTGAACCTCATCATATTTCTTTTGGCCCAATCCTCTAATTTGTCTAGGTCCCTCTGTATCCTATCTCTACCCTCCAGCTTATCAACCACTCCTCCCAGTTTAGTGTCATCTGCAAACTTGCTAAGGGTGCAGTCCACACCATCCTCCAGATCGTTAATGAAGATATTGAACAAAACCGGCCCCAGCACCGACCCTTGGGGCACTCCACTTGATACCGGCTGCCAACTAGACATGGAACCATTGATCACTACCCGTTGAGCCCGACCATCTAGCCAGTTTTCTATCCACCTTACCGTCCATTCATCCAGCCCATACTTCTTTAACTTGCTGGCAAGAATACTGTGGGAGACTGTATCAAAAGCTTTGCTAAAGTCCAGAAATAGCACATCCACTGCTTTCCCCTCATCCACAGAGCCGGTTATCTCATCATAGAAGGCAATTAGGTTAGTTAGGCATGACTTGCCCTTGGTGAATCCATGCTGACTGTTCCTGATCACTTTCCCCTCCTTTAAGTGGTTCAGAATTGATTCCTTGAGGACCTGTTCCATGATTTTTCCAGGGACCGAGGTGAGACTGACTGGCCTGTAGTTCTCTGGATCTTCCTTCTTCCCTTTTTTAAAGATGGGCACTACATTAGCTTTTTTCCAGTCCAGACGTAGACAGACTGAAAAATGACTGACAATATTGACCTGTTTGCATCTTCTATGCATCATATCAGTTACTAGATGAAATACTTTGACCTCCTAGCTCTGTTCTCCGGCCCATTCATATTAGTAGTTCATCTTTCGTCTTCTGAAGTCCCTTAGCAACAATTAAAAACTGAACTATTAGCTGAAACAGGCACAAGATGAGTAAAGAGGGAGCGATCTCTTGTTTATAAATTAATCTTTAATCAGCCGTTTTGGAAAGTAGACTGAAAAGCAAATTAAATAGAACATGTTTAGACAGTTTGGCCTGTTAACCTCAAAGAGGCAATATTGTAATCTTTTGTCCCTTTCAAAAAAAGTATAAAAACACGAGGCCATGAGTTTTACTAAAAGATGTGGTATATATGCCAGAGAGAGGCAAGGATAACATTAAATATATTGAGTGTTTGAGAGCAAGGGTTTCATCTGTTGGTAGGTTAAACGAGTATTAACACAGTAAACTGAGCAAGTGGATAAAACAATTCATTTAACAAGATTATCTTTCAGTTACATGCCATGGGGTACTGGAGCTGTCAGAGGGCATACTTTTACTTGCAAGTTGCATGTGTGTGACTTTCACATATTACAGGGACACTAAACCCGTTCAAGCCCCAAATTTGACTAATTTTAAAATGGTGAGAAGTTCTCCAGACAGTTCTCTTCCTGTGCTCCCTCCACCCCATACCTTAAATCAACAACTGTGATGCTGGAAGATTTAAAGTGAGGAAAATGAACATTGCTTTGGTATAATGTCCCTACTGCTGCTCTCAGGATGAAATTCATCCTTGTGCAGAGGGCTAGTGCAAGGCTTATGCACTGCTCACATCCCAAGGCTTAAATGTGGCTTAAGCAGTGCACTGAACTTGGGCTGGTCTCTCTGCTCCTGGATAAATTTCATCCTCCAAGCGTATCACTATTCTGGTGTTCTCTTTAATGCTGATTCCCAAAAAGATATAAAAAAAATAGAAGTCATTGGATTTTTGCCAAATGAAGGATGACAAAAGTGCTACTGAAGGAATTATGTTTGAGCTTGCAAAAGGATAGTCTGGAAAAAGCTATAAACCTTGTGAAATGCTTTTTGCATTGTTACTACTTAAAAATAACCCCACCAATAAACAAGATACACATGGTTCTGTAGATTACAAAATGCCCACTTTTTTATCCCAGCCCCCCTTATTTAGAGATCTTGAAAGCACTCCCTCACTCACTTCCCATGGCACTCTCCTTCTAGTCAAGACCTTCTATTAGTTTCCCCAGCTCTGACTCCCTTATGTGCTCCTGTGTCCTTAGGGAGTACCTCAGTGCATGCACTTCTGTATGAGTTATTCCTAAGAGTACTCTCTGCATACGTTCTCCTCACATGGAGACTTTTGTTCACTCTCCTTGGTTCCTTCCTTTGTAAAGCAGGCTGTTCTACACGTTTTGAGGAACTGAGTGTCACTTTGAATTGAACTAACGTAATTCTTTTTAAATGCGACTTGTGAATATATTTCTGATTTTTTTCCCCCTTGTTCAGGGTATACATGTAAGACAGTACTTGTACTTATTTTTCTTTAGACTATTTGGGCTGTTTTTCAGAAGGTGTAAGGATACCAAGATAGGGAGCAGTTGTTTGATTGTAACAGTGTACAGAATACCTTTGCTGAGAAAAACAAAGACTGTTCTGTGCATTTATCAATCATCCACTATTGGAAAAGGATTCTGAAGGTTCCTGTGGAGAGGTATCCTCTTGCATGAGAGTGGCATAGCTTGTCCTACCAGCATTGTGTGAACCCAGTAATGGAGACTGTAGGCCAGTTTCTTTTCCTCACATTCAGTCCCCTCGAGTTAAGCACATATAGAGATCCTCCATGAAAAGCCTGCCACGGTACAATTTATTGGTAGGGAGGAAAGGAAGGTCTTTTGGCTAAAGCACAGAATCTGAGGGCAAGAGGCTTTTGTTTTATTCCAGGCTTTGCTACAGACTTCCTGTGGTGACCTTGGGCAACAATCTTAATCTCTGTGCCATGGCTTCATTTCTGTGAAGTGGGGATCTGGATCTACCGCACGGGGTGTTGAGGCTTAACTAAATGTGTATGTGAAGGCACTGCATAGAAGTATTATTTATTGTTAAATAATTCTAAAATGGCCATTAGGGTTGTTTCAGAGCCAGGCTAGGCACCCATTGTTGTGCTTCCTGTCCTTGGTGAGTGAATGTACTTCCACCACTCTGCTTTCTGGCCCAGGAGTGAATGGACGAGCTCACATCTCAGGTTCCCATCCCACTAGATTGCTGCATTGATCTATAACCCAGTTTCTAATGTACTTTAGTATTGGTTTAATAATCAAATGGACTTTAATGTGTAACACTTAAAGATTCATGTGTAAGCACAATAATTCTTTTGATTATTAAACCAGTTTTCAAGCAAGATAAAACTGGTTTACAGGTTGACAAACTGCCATTATTACAAATGTCACTTTTCAGCAAGTGGTACACATCTGACAGTAGGAAGCATTAGAAATGAAATTCTAATGCAGTATTTTATTTTAAAACTCAAGATGAAAAAGATTTCTTCCTGTGAATGTTCAGACCTCTGCCCTGAGCAAAATGGGCATGGCTTGCTTTTAAGAAATCTTACTTCAATTAAATATGCTGTGAGTACACTTGATGTTCTATCACTACAAGTATGATCTTTCTGTGCCTTAATTTTAACTGTTGCATTTTTTTTAACATCTGACATATTCAACTAGACTGCAGAAATCTCTGTCCAGCTGATAATTGAGATCACTTTTTTAAACCAAGATCTTGTCCTCCCTCTTGTCCTCCCTCTACAGGAGAATTTGCAGCGTTCAAGTAGCCACAGCGCCATGGCAGCACCTACTCTATTATTTAAGTCTTGTATTCCTACAGTTTCTTAACATCAAAACTCTGTTCTGCTCCTCAAAACCTAAAGCAATTTAGGAAAAGATATCCATAAGCTTAGAGCGGAGCAGAAAGGAACTGCTGGTCCAACACAAGGGGGGGTAATAATCTTTTTAGGAACCAGAATTCTCTGCTGCCAGTGTTTCTCCTTCAACACAAAACACCACGTGTATTCAGAGACCCGCAGTGGCTGCCTGTACCGTTGTCATCATTCCCAGGAGAGAGGAGAGGGCACGCGTGTTTTGACTTTGGTGCTCAGGCATAAGGGGATGGAACTGCTGCAGCAACTTAGGAGACTTGCTTTGGATGTCTGCCAGTTGGCTTTCTCCCTCTAACAACGAATCATCAGAGGCTGAACATCTGATGAGAGTGCTAATCAAACGAATCATCTTCTGTTCTGATTTTTTTTTTTCCTGGCATGCTTACTGATTTATGGGTCAAAATGCAGCATCCCCTTTTCATTTAAATGCAAATATCAAACATTTCAATTGATCTATGTCATTGACTTTTATCCCAGTCAAATTTGATACTTTAAGGGGTGGGAGGTGGCTTCAGGAGAAGTTAATCTGGAGGAAAAGGGGATGCTGCACCATTTTTCAAATTTACTTTTCACTTATCCAAAAACTACCCTTTTCTTGTTTCTAATACTTTCTGGTGTGCTCAGACAGGGCATCTTTCAGAAGGGTTGGGAAGCTCCTCTCGTTGGTCCAGCAACAAACTAAAGTTAACAACAAAAAATGTAGCAAGTTCTCAAAATATTTTTTTGTATCATCTAATTCAATGTATTTTTCAGAAATGCGATAATGGCATGTGCTGTCTGTAAAACTGCTAATACAGACTATGGAATGGTGTATGTACCTATTTTAAAAGTTTTATTTTAAATGAGGGTGCAGGTGAATGCCAGGTACCTTACCAATGTATAAGGTTTTCATAAACAGGAAAAAAATAGTTCTCAGGTTGAATTGAAAAAAAAAATACAAAAATCCCCCCCACCCCTGAATTAGACATTCTGCAAATTGTGTTTTGGTACTTAGAGAGCTTTTTTTAAAAGGATTTTTATCCTGTTAACTCAGTGTTCTCTGATAAGTGTGTGTGTAAATGTGGAGCATCTTGTCCCAATGGCAAGGTGTTAGATTTAAAAAACAATCAACTACTACAAAAAACGGTACTTGCTGGATCCACGCTGACCTTTTCTCCTCTCATTGGTTTCTTCTGTTTGACTCTCTTGTTCCCATCCCTCCATTTTTCCCTTTTCCACAGTTTGCAAACTAGGATAAAGGTGGCAGTATCCACATTTAGTTTCCCTTGTTTCCCTGTCCTCCAAGCCCAGTTCTCAAATGGTTGGTAGCTTTGTGACAGGCTACCAAGTCAGAAGACAAATTCGTAAAGTTCAGCACAGTGTTTACCTCTAGTAGAATATCTTGTGATGTGATCTGTTTGCAGAATTATCCGATATGTGGTATTAAACGTAAATTATTTGTACAGAGGCAAGTCAGACCATAGTAGAAAGAACTTCAAGCTCACACGGAAGTCTTCAGAGTTTGATTAATATCTGCCCTATCCCACTCTACATGAGGCAGGAGAATTGATGCCATTAATTGGCAGCACTATTCTTAGGTGAATAAAATCAGGTGACTCATGTAAAGGAGTTAAATGTGTACAGACGCACATGGCGTTGGCTGAACACATTGTTTCTGCCTCACTAGGTGAGTGGGGACCTTTACTGTGTACAGAAGGGTGCCCTTGGAGATATAGGTAGCCTGTTATGTTTGTTAATTATTATTTACTGTGGTTAAGGGGTCCTGATTAATCTGAAGTGAGAAATATAATTGAAATACTGTGTATTCATGTTAATTCCACAAACAGCAGCCAGACAGCAATAGAGAGTGATCTGAAGTTACTACAAGGATGAAGCAATTCATGTTGCTACATGAATAGAATTGATTTTATGTACAGGATGCATTTGAACAAACAAGCACAACTTTTTTCTTCTCTGCTGTGGGTCTTCAGATGCTATTAGGATTTTTTCCTTCCTGAAATGGGCAGGAATTAAAATAATCAGTAGCAGTGTCTACTGTACTTTCCAGTGTGAAGAAGCAAGCAAAGTGAGCAGTAGTGCACAGTCAGGTGAAATCACCATGCACCATGGTAGTGTAATGGCAGTATACAGTGCTATCTGAGGCAGGTGACAGACCAAGGTGGAAAAAGCAAGGAACCAAGTTGTCAGCAACAGTTGAGAATTTTTACCAATATTAACTCCAAGAGAGTGAAGTCATTACTGTATCAATGTTTTCCCCTCAACCTTTTTTTTTTTTTGGCCTGTGATGTAGCTTGTAAATATAGGGCACACTGAAAATTACATATGCTCCTAAAGAAAGGTATAGTCTAAGTATGTATTGCTAGGTTAAGAATTATCATTTCAACATACTGGATAAAAATCCTAGTTTCCTTCTATATTTTCTTGCTGGCAGAGAAGTATTTGTTAAAATAAAACAGTAAGGAATGACTTTTTTATCCTTGTTTTAAATAAATTTATTTTGTAATCCTTCATTACCTGTTAGTCTACAATATGCTTCTTGAGCCCACAGGAAAAGCACAAGGAAAATTGCTATCCTTGTCCATGCAAAGCACTTTATAAGTAACACATGGTCTTTGATTTCCCCCACCCCCAAAAAACATGTATGTTGTTTGACTGTTGTTTAGTTAAGTCTTTCAGGTTTCATTTCTATTACCTTCCAAGTTTTTTTCTCTTAAAGTAGCTGTAATGCTTTATGTTTGTGTCCAGCTTTCTATCTGTATAAAGACCACCTTAATCCTCATGCAAAACTTTGGGAAAATTTGGTTTGTAAATAATTGTTTTTCTTCATTTCTTTTCCTTCAGAAATTACTAAGGACGTTTTGCATGAAAATAGGATCAATTTTAAAGGTGCCTTGCAGGTGTTTGGTAAACAGTGAGACAGTAGCAGGGACATGTATTGAAAGCCCCAGATAGCAAGGGGGTGAAGAAAACAATGAACTCTTTTTTAAAAAATTAATAAAATTCAGGCTCGCTGTTCACACCATACAGCTTCAGCTCATCTGTGATTCCCTGGCTCAGTGCACTAGGGCATAAACCCACATGCTGGGTTTGGTAATTTTATTAAATATTTTATACCTGTTGGGATATAAAATTATCTAGGCACTTATACTGCTTTAAGATCCAACATATCTGAGCAGATAATAAACCTTTTCAAAACCACCACTTGAGCACCCATAGTCCAATTCCATGCTTTTGTGGAATACATTAGCTGTGAAACACCCCTTCTTCCCCCATATACAGAAATTAGAAAATACCTGTCCTATCATCTAGTCCCATCTCCCTGTCAATGCAGGATTCGTCCCTACAGTATATTTTCTGGGGCACCGTGGTGGCATTGAAGTCAAACGGAGTGAACGTAGGAGCCTGATTATTTTTAAGGTAACAGCATCAGTTAAATGCTGAATGTCTCTGTATTCGACATAGTCCTGCCATTCTCACTTTTCACAAAACATTTGCAGGTCACTGAATTAATCTGTTCCTGCTTGCTTTATTCCTTACCTGAAATCATCCTTTCTCACAATTGAGTTCTTTGGCAATTACTGATAATACAGATTATTTTGGGTCAAATTCTGCCCTCATATTTCTGTGGCTTCTACTTAAGTCAGTTGGAGCTATATGTGCTCTTTAGAGGACAACATTTGGCCTACTATGACATGAAGTGAATAAACAGAAGTGTGAACTGTTAACAAAGATCACATCTTTATGCAAATGTCCAGCGATAAAAACATACTGAAGAATTGCCTCTATAGTTGTATTGTGCTGTCTATGTACACGGTGCTTTACTGAACACTTTGAAGACCAGGTCCATTCCCCAAAGACACGATGATCTAATATCAGTTGAGGCATCAGTAGTTCTTGAAGGTATCTGTGTAGTGGAGGGCCGAATTAAGAGCTGAAGCTTGCAAACATTTCACACCTTTCCAGCCTGCAGGTTTTTATGGAATATATTCCCTTCTTGACTGTGAGTGCAGCATGTGTAGCACAAACTATTCAGAGTACTGTAGACAAGTATCTTTCCGTCCATTGAAACAATGTCACCAGGACGTAATATGATAGTCTAACCTTTTAGGTACATTCGAGATTCAGTTGAAAACCAGTTGCATAAGGACTGTCATGGCATCACTTTGAAAATACTGGATGTTTTGTGTCTCAATGGTTTGGTTTTTATTTTCTTTATATATACTAGTTTATCTCATGCACACACACACACACACACCCCTACACCTACCTACCTTTCTTGGCTGCTTTATTATTTCTTATCTGGTAAATCAATGCATCAGAAACAGGTGTTGAGACAATTGGAGTAAAAACATTTTGTTTGTCTTTAGGTTTTAAAGATGATAATATAGAAGCTAATCAGCACCATGAGAGCAGTGAATAGTAATAGTCATAAGTGTGTGTGTGTGATTAAGGCAGTTTTTCAAAAATAGCAGGATGGGGATGCTGATGTGAACAAACTGAAGAAGTGAAAGCTAGTAGTATTTATATAGAAAAGATATCCAGAAACTCTCTTAAATGGTATACATGAGGCTTCCCAAAAGTTAGCTTTGCAATTTGCCAAATGATCTTGTGCCTTCATGACTTAAAACAACAATACATATATATTAGGTGCTTTGTAACTAGAGCAGTGGCTTTGGTTTAATTCCAATGCAGGGTCTTCATATTTAGATGCAAATATGGACCTTTCACAAAAGTCAGCAGTTTTTGAGTTTGTAAATGTAAGCAAAAGATATATGGAGGTGATGGGGAGGGGAGAATTTACAGAAATATCTGTAAAAAGGGACAGAGAGTCCTGTGGCACCTTATAGACTAATAAACATATTGGAGCATAAGCTTTCGTGGGTGAATACCCACTTCATCAGACGCATGTCTGGTGTTTGTATCCAAAATAAAGTTCATACGAGACATATGCATGTCTGAGAAAATCTGCAACTAGAAGCTACTCTACAGACAATAAAATGGGTTACATTTTAAAATTAATAAGACTTTTTGACCACTCCAAAAATCAAGCATCTTGTTAGGGAAGTGTAATATAAAGTTCTTAGGAGAGATAAAGTTAGAATATCCAGAGCAGTGTATGAAAAGCGAGCTCTAGAATAGAAGGCTGTCAGTACCAATAAGCCATGTACATCATGGTATACTGTTAATTTCCTGGTCCGGGGTTATGTCGTTTATGGAATATCAGCAGGTTTCTTTAGTTCTTCCTCAGGCCTCGTATTGATACACTGCTAAACCTCTACAACCCCAGCCACTGTTTAATGATCATATATCCTGTAATCACGTTTACCTTGGGAGATGAGTATATTATCAGTTGAGAGGCAAAAGATACGTTTGGATTTGATGTGTTCATGTTTCAAACTTATCTTCGCTCCTGGCAGTACTTTAATACTAGTGTCATATTTCATCTGTATGTCCATAAGGAAAAGAATGGTCTTTGTTCTTAATGTTTTTCAAGTCCTTTCCCTGACTTTGTTGTTGGTGGAAGACTTTGGACATAATTCTGTGTTAGATAAATCAGTGCAATTAAATGCACAATTATTACAGACTATTAGACTTCTAACAACCCCTTTTTAGTTCCTTTTATAAATCAGGATGTAAGGTTTTTCAAATGTTTTACTTAAATGCCCAGGAAATATCTGGAACTTTTCTCCCTCTTCCAACCCACGCACTGAAAATATTATCCTCCCTACTTCTATGAAAAACACAACTATTTCCCTATTTTGCGAAGGGGAGAGGGTAATGTTGGGGAACTTTGAAACTGCCTGAGCATTTGTTTTAGTATGTCATAGCAACAGTATGTTCAACCCATCCAGATGCCCTAACAGCCTACATGTACTATCCAGTCTTTGTGTCTGGCTTATCATACCTGCAGCAATTGTAGTTTAGAATAAGCCGGTATGACATTTACTTCTGAATTAGTAAAACACAAAGCCAAGATTGTTGTTTGAGTTTTAAATAATAGTTTGTTTTGACAGATATTTCATTTGGGTGCTCACCCTGCTTGAACTCAATTTATTTGTTTTGTGTGTTTGGAAGTTCAGTAAAATGTTAAGACATGACAAGCAGTAACCCTATCTGGGCACAGATGTTGGGGGGATAGGGGTAAAATGGACCAAACTGGTATGGTGGGTATTTTTGGGATAGTGGGGGTGGGCATAATTTAAATAACTTTGTCTAAAATAAAATGTAAGTGCAATAAATGTGCTTTTTATTCAAAGCTGTGAACTGTTTAAAAAAAAGACATGCACATCATTCCTTCCTGAGCCTTGTTTTTTCCTATGTTTCTCCTCAAATGACTGAAACCTGGCAGTGGCCAACCTGCATGTCTTCTCTAGTATCATGATTAAATATGTGCTTATCTAAACCATGCCATTAAAAAAAAAATCTAAATCCCCCTTGGTAGGACTAAGGCAAATCCTCCCCCTACTTCTGCACCCCTGGAGAGTCCTTATCGTGCCAGTCTGCTGTGCTTCACTTGGAAGGGCAGGTTGTGAACATCCCTTGAGGCTGGAGCACTGGCAAGGGCCCTGAGGATCTGCTGTGTCGCTCCTCTTCACAGGGGTACAGAGCCTACTCCAGCCATTGCAGTAGCCTCTCTGAGTAGGAAGATTCCTTCCTCTGCATATGACTGGCACTTGTTCTGGCTAAGGGCACCAGGGCTGGGCAGAGGATTTTTTCCTAAGCAACTAGGAAGAGGGCCAGCAACTTCCTGCTTGGGTCCTCTATATTCCTTTTGTCAAAACAAGCATGCAGGCTGGCCCCTGTTTTTTCCTATTACTCCACCTTGTTTTGAAGGAATAGTTATACATATTTTTAATCACTTGTGCGGTACTTGCACAGTCTGTCCCTTCCTCACTCAAGATCATGTGCTTTCCCTAGGCTAGGAAAGGTGCGGTGGTCTTTTCTCTACAAAGGACTCAATACTAATGTTTCATTAAAAAGTTCATGGAAAGCGTAGAACTCACTAGTTGGACCCCATAGGGAAAAGCAAGGGGGATGGCTTTTTAAAAAAAATTATGAAGATGTTGCCTCATAATACCTTGTTTATGAGCAACAAAATACTCTAGTAAGGAGAGGAAAGGGAAATCATATATAGATTTGATTTTTTTTACTTAGTGCAATGAAATGTACATCCCACAGTTTGAACTCTGTGCTAACTAACACAACATTCCTTTAAGCTGTATTTTTACCACCAAAAGTTTTGTGAGGGTCTAAGTCTTCACT
The DNA here is from genome assembly GCF_020497125.1 of Mauremys mutica. Lineage (NCBI taxonomy): Eukaryota > Metazoa > Chordata > Testudines > Geoemydidae > Mauremys > Mauremys mutica. Next base: position 104,747,869 of record NC_059072.1, on the reverse strand, counting down.
GTAGAAGGTCCAATCTGGTTACTTACGAAAACAATTGTGTTAGTAGATTTCTATAGCTGCTTTTAAAAACTACAATGGAGTAATTGTTTTAAAACTTGTATTTATTTTTTAACTCATAAGCAAATGTTTATTTTCAGTTTTCTGTTACACAGACCATGGCAACTCCCATTCTTTCCCTTCCCAATGTCCACAGTAATTGCTAATACAAATTATTTTTCTTGCTTGTTTCCCTGCCCTCTACTTTTGTTACCCCTTCCTGCTCAAGTCCCTTCATTTGTACTTTGAAGTTTTTTCTCATGTAAATTTGTACAATGGGAAATATTGTCCAGTTTGGTTAGAGAGCATGGAGACTTAAAACATTAAAAATTTGATAGCTGAAATTGAAGAAAACTATTTCTGTGTAAAGTTATTTAAAGAACTCTGTATTATATAAAAGGCAAAAAGTTCTATGTACTTGATGTGAATATGAGATTACTGCTATAATAAAGATTGACTGCATGGAGAAACATCTGAAATGATTTATTTTTAAGGGTCCAGTCCACAAGACATTGTCCCAGATGTGTTTTAACAAGAGTAGTTTTGTTCTTGTGACAGCTCTGAAGTTTGATAATCAACTTATAAGAGTGGGAGTCAGGAGAACCCAACTTTACCAGCCTAAAGGGCTGTGTCTTCCTTGTCTGTTTATTGACCTCTGTTAGAGCAGATATTTGCACTTTCTTTAAGAAAGTTGGATTAGAATTTCCCACACTACCTTTGAGGAAAGTAAAAATCAAGGATTCAGAACACATCAGCTAGCTTTTACATATGCACTTTTCATCAATAGATCTCAAAGTGCTTTACTGTCTAATGTATTTATCCTCACACCGCCACTCAGGGGTAGTGAAGTATTAACATGTTAAAACTAGGGCAGTGAGGCTAAACGATTTGATCAAGGTCACAGTGGAAGACTAGTGAAGCAGGAAATTGAATCTTGGTCTCACACTTCCTAGGCTAGTGCCAATTTGAGTGTAGACATATGTTTTGTAGTCTGAGGGGTAGCAGTATCCCCTCCTGCCTGTAGCAGAAAGCTGCTATGAGCTTGCTTCGCATTTTTCTACAGTTGTCAGATTTTTAAAATAGGAAAAACTTTCCACATTAAGTGGGCTATTTTAAGATATTAGATGCTATTTTTTGGTTCGGCATTAATGTTAGTATTGACATTTAAGAGGCTATACTTCAATTTCCTCCCCCCCCCCCCTTTGTATAACTAATGCTAACAGCTTTGTCCTCCCCTACATGAAGCCACTTGCTGAACATGGATTTGTCTGGGATTACACTTGCTGCTGAATAGTATTCAGCACATCTTCAGCTGCCACCACAACTCATTAGTGTAGCACAGACCAATTCAAAGTAAAGTTGTGAAGCAACTGCATGAGCATGTTTGGCAGGAGAGTGGGAAGTATATAGAAGAGAACTTATTCAATTGCCCTTTCCTCTCCCCATACAGAGATGATTATTTTGCAAAAAGTTTCTATAGAACAGTGATGTCAACAAAAGAAACAAAGCACAAGCTTGTAACTTGAGTTTTTATTTACAATGTGGATTTGCTGAAACAGTTATACAAGAGCCAAACTTCAACTTCTTCAGAGATCCCACCACCGGACCTGCAAGTGACAGATGGGAAGAACATTAAGAGAAACTTGGGTTGTCAGAGTCCCTCCCATATCAGTACAAGCATATACCAATAAAACCCAAACCATCTACTTAAGCCTTTTTTGGCAGGAACCTGTTTTCCCATGATAATGTTCTAGTGCAAAAAACACCTACATTAACAGCTGCAATGGTTTTTAAAGACCTTTTTAAATGCAATAGTTTGAATTCCCACCGCAAATGGAACAAGTTCGTCTTTTAACCAGTCTTAGATGGAAACAAGGGCTTGACAGCAAATACTTTCATCTTTTTTGACATTTGGGAAGGGAGGGAAGACAATTCCTTTAACTGGAGAGCTTCAAATGGGGGGAGCGGTGTGTGAGAAGAACTAAATCAATGTCTCCATTACACTTTTAAAAGTTATAGTAACATCCTTCTTCGGTGGATCACTAGTTCTTAGCATTAGTAGAGGCAGCAGAAGGTAGTTGCTGGGTGAGCATAGTACCTCCTACTAGCTTTTCCAACTCAAGTGCCCACTCAGAGATTTAACACGGCAGTTTACATCCCAGACAAATCCTAAAAAGGAATACAACTAAACTTTGAAGCACAAGCCTGTTAGGATTAAAACTAGTCTTAAAGGCCTATGTGCATTTAGTATTAGGAATGGGATCTAGAGCCTTTCAACTCTCCTGATGCCATGACTTATTGTATTCAGTGAAGTACACAGTTATAGAGATGGAGAGTTCGAGGCAAAAAAAAAACTTTAGTTTATTCTTGAACTTTTATAAAAAATACCATGGTGAACAGTGGCAGAAGATACAAGATTTATCCCACTACATGAAGTAGATTAAGGCTGTCACAAAACTACTAAATGACTTAGTAGCAGGATAAGTGAAAATACTACTTTGGCTGGGAATGTGAAGTGTTATTTCTGTCCAGTAAAACAGCATGTCCTCAAAACTAGATAAGGACAGTCTCAAAGGATTCTAAGCTCATGTAAGTCCCCAACAATAGGGGACAATGCAAACAGTTATGAAAAAACTACCCTATTCTGTGAATCAGTACATTAAAAGAGGAAAGCAAAAGGCTCCTGAAGTCTGCCAGTAAGTCTTACTGGCAGATATCCCTCTTCATGTTCAGGAATACACTGAGCATGACAAATAGGACACTACAAACTCCTAAGGACTCATCTTGAACTCTATATCAACTGTGCTATGGGAGAATCCTGTTCAGTGTTCACTGTACATCTACATCAATTCACAGAGGTTGGACATTAAGACAAGTATAGCTCATTCTAAAGATCATCTGAAAAAGGGAAAGTTTCAAGAGAACCTACACATTGACAGCTCCAGCTACCAATCTATTCTTCATCATCAGGAGGAATCCCCAATTCCTCATCTGTCCATTTCGAAGCATCTGGGTAAGGAAAGTGACCCTTGTAGCAGAGGAAAAACATTCAATAGTTAGTTAATATTTCGTTTTCTACTGAGGGTCGTAACCTCAAGTGGGATCACTCCATCAATATATGGGGGTCATGGCAATCCTGAGTGTATAAATGACACTTTCATTAAATGGCATCCACTGCACAATGTGACCTCACATACACAAGTGCAAGGTCATGTAGGATGCTATTTTGCTCTACAAGATGGTGGTCCTGCTCCAATGTGACCTCTCACACGGTGCGTGCAGATCTTGAAAAGTAAAATCCATATGGCATGACCTTACATGTATGCTGCATGGAAGAGGCTATTTCAGGAGCAAAGCACAGGAAACAATACATGAGAAAATGGGGACATGCAGGGAAAGTGTTTGGGAACTTCTGATATACTACCACAAGAAGAGATCCTGAATACTTGGTTAGTAACTATAATGGATGCTAGAGGCATATTCTTTCTACAAATGCAACAAATTTGGGTGCTATAACATCTCCCCCTGCACTGGGTGGTTTGGGGTAGCAAAGGCATTGGATTGAATGGTACTAAGGCGCCTAAATCCCAGTTTTGGCTCTACTGTGATCCACAAAACTGCTGTCAAACCCTGTGGTCATCTAAACTTGCTTGTCACCTAAGTTTTTGGGTAAAAGTTCCCTCAACATCTATGTTTATGCCTCTGTGCAGGTGCACTGCTGTCTCCCTCTACGAGTCTGGACACCTATCTCCCACCTAATCCTCACAGCAATTTGCAAACCAGAGTTAAGACAGGCATTTGGCCACTTATGACTACTAGATTGGCCCCTGCATGTGACTTGACTAGAGGATGCCAAATTCCAGAGGGAGGATGAGCTGAAGGTGGTGGTGCACTCCTCCACTTTTAAACTATAGGTTAGAGCAGTTGCTTAGGATGTGGGAGACCCAGGTTCAATTCTCCCATCCCCCAGGCAGGGAGAAAGGATTTGAACAGAGGTCACCCACCTCTCAGGAGAGTGCTTGAACCATTTGAGTTCAGGGATATTCTGATGTGGGACTCCCTCCATGTCTCCTGCTGAAGCTTTACCACTGTAGATAAATGACAAAGTGACTGGAGCAGGAAGCTCCCTTGCCCTATTCCCCAGCACTGCTCTGCTTCAGGTACCTTCCTCTCAGGCAGCTAGCCCCTCTCCCTCTAGGGCTAGAGTGAGACTCTTTCAGCTCCTGGCCCACAGCCCTCTTATAAGGGCCAGCTGTGGCTGCCTCCCCAGTCAGCCTAGCTGGCTGCTTTAATCCCTGTTCTTCAGGAGTGGGGCAGCTTCCCCACTACACACACACAAAAAATAAATAAACCCTGTTCCATACTTTTCCCCCCCATATACAACAACCTCCTAAGTTCACATCCAGGCTCCTTCCCAACAATTTATTTACATCTCCCTCTGCTCCTCCATTACCCCTACCTTCTCACTGCTTCTGAGGGTGCAGAAAATACAGTTCTGTATTGTAGTTTAAATGAATTATTACTCAGAGTTCTGTACTAATATGCCTAGTAAGGAATCTATTTGTCAAAAAACATTTCCTGAATTTTAGTTGGCTGTATTGTTAGACATACTTGCTGACAAGCAAGTTGAAATAAATGACCAAAATAATTGAAACTGGTGGGATTATATTGGGTTATTTTGACAAATAAAATATGCAGAATTTTAAAATATTGTGCACAGAATTTTAACTTTTTTTGGCACAGAATTCACCCGGGGTATTATACCCCACAAGAAACAGCTTAATCACTTAAGCCCCTTGACTCCAGAAGAGGGGTTCCCATACACGGATCACTAGGCAGAGATAGAAGCCTCCCTGCAGCAAGACCAAACACAGTCCCCCTGAGAAAGAGGTGGGACTTAATACACCATCCCCCTCCCAATTTAGCATCTCCCATTAGTTAACTTACACAACTCACCCCCTTGCATGGTTACCTGCGCAGCCAGGTGCCGCTCGCCCCCACTCATTGCACGGGGGGGCGGAGGTGCTTAACTCGGGCTTTGGGCAGCACAGGCGGTTCCTAGGATTTTCCAGGCACCGCAGCAACCAGCACTGGCGCCCCTCCCCCCGCCGGGCCCGGCCCCGCTCACCAGCACCGCGTCCGGGTCGTGCCAGAAGTGCCACAGGATCCAGAACCACATGAAGCCGCTGAGGATCTCGCCGTGGATCACCTGCCGGCGGGTCAGCCCCGGGAACTGCCGGTAGTGGGGCTCGATGTGCGCCCCGCCGCCCGCGCTGCGAGGGAGGCAAACACAGGGCCCGTCAGCGCGCGCCCGCCACCGCCACTCACCGCCCCCAGCCCCGCCCCCACTCACCGCCGGAGCCCGGCCGCTCCCCTCAGGTCTCTGGCGCGGAGGACCCGGACCAGGCCGCCGCCGGTGCGGCCCAGAGCCCCGAGCATGACGCCAGCCGCCCGCCCGTTCCCCAATGTCACCTGAGGGGGAAACGTGGCCTCCCAACAACAGCCGCTCTGATTGGCCTGCGCCCCAGCTGGGACATACCAACTGTAACCACGGAGGGAGGGAAGAGAGAGACACAGACAATCCTACCGCCTCGGCCTGCGGCGGGGACCCTTACCCGAAGTGGCGCCCTCCCGGTCCCAGTAATGCGGAGAAGCGCCCCCCTTGTGGTAACCAAATCATTGTTACCCCCCCTTTCCAGGAGTGGTCCCGGCCCAGGCGCTACCAAGTCCCGGGAGGGGGATTCGATGAGCTGAACTCCGTCATTAAAGCGGGTAAACAGCGGGGAAAAAATGGCAACTCCCCACAGCAATACATGGCCCGTCCTCCCGTAGGTGTGTGTGTGTTTCTTACCTTAGTCTGTATTAACGGACGTGCAGAAAAAGGCTCCCCCCAGCGCTGGAGATGGTTGCGTCCGCGGCGTCTGGTTACCAGGCAACGAGATCCTGACCTGCAGAGTCCGACAGGCGAGTGGAAGCCCGGGTAAGTGGGGGGCGGGGGAGGGGCATCCCCAGACACCCCTACTGGGGGGGGCACATCACAGACACTCCTGCCCTGGGGGGGGGCACACACCACACACACCCCGGCCTTGCCCTGGGGGCCCAGAGGGAAACGCCTAAACAGCGACACCGGCCCCTGCCCTGTGGGGGAGGAGACCCACACACACACCTGCCCTGCCCTGCCCTGGGGTGGGGGAAGAGATTCCCCCCCCCACACACACACACATAGAATCACAGAATCTCAGGGTTGGCAGGGACCTCGGGAGGTCATCTAGTCCAACCCCCTGTTCAAAGCAGGACCAATCCCCAGCTAAATCATCCCAGCCAGGGCATTGTCAAGCTGGACCTTAAAAACCTCTAAGGAAGGAGATTCCACCACCTCCCTAGGTAACCCATTCCAGTGCTTCACCACCGTCCTAATGAAATAGTGTTTCCTAATATCCAACCTAAACCTCCCCCACTGGAACTTGCGACCATTGCTCCTTGTTCTGCCATCTGGTACCACTGAGAACAGTCTAGATCCATCCTCTTTACCTGCCCTGGGGTGGGGGGAAGAGATTCCCCCCCATACACACATACCTGCCCTGCCCTGGGGTGGGAGGAAGAGATTCCTCCACACACACACATACCTGCCCTGGGGTGGGAGGAAGAGATTCCCCCCCACACACACATACCTGCCCTGGGGTGGGAGGAAGAGATTCCCCCCCACACACACATACCTGCCCTGGGGTGGGAGGAAGAGATTCCCCCCCACACACACACATCCCTGCCCTGCCCTGAGGTGGGGGGAAGAGACCACAGACACACACCAGTCCTGCTCGGTGGATGGAAGGGGGCAGAACCCAGAGTGCTCCACTCTTAGCATCTCAAAAATATAAATACATCGGGGTCCATGCTGTTCGGGGAGTCGAAAGCAGGGCTGGGCAGTGATGGCCACCACCTTCCAGACAGAAAAGGCTCAGAGGGTGATAGGGAATTTTAGGGGAGAAAGTACCAAGCAAAGCCGGCTCTAGGCACCAGCGGAGGAAGCATGTGCCTGGGGGTGGCACATGCTAAGGGGCGGCATTCCGTCTATTCTTGGGGCGGCACAGTCCGAGCGGCTGGCAAAAATGGTAGAGCCGGCCCTGGTACCAAGCGTAGGCGTGGAGGAGAAGGTTGGATTGCCAGCCCCAAATATTCACAAATCATTACTCAGGCCCCCCAAAATCATGAGATGGACTTAAAAATCAAGAGATTCAAAGAAAAACAATACATTTTGGGTAATTTTTATTTTCTTTCTGGTTTTTGAATCTTTAGGTCACACTCAGATGACATTTTCAAGCCTGAAGGCTAGAAACTTAGTTTTATTTTTTAAATGAAAGCTGAGAGACTCCTGTAAGCACATGATTCCAGGAACTGGAACTTTAAGAAAAACACCAGGTAGTGTGAAACTCATGATAAAATCATGAGAGTTGGCAACAACTCTGCAATTAACAAAGTATTAAAATGCTGGAAACCAGCAGATCTTTCCCTAAACTAAGTTCACTGTTGGTTCTATTTGCCCATGCAGCTAAACTAGTGATAGCACCAATGGGAATTGTTTTTAAGAGGCTTTATCTGCATGAGAGAGGGATAAGTTAACTGTAATGTCCCTGAGTTAATGGGAAGTGACATTGCATCCACACACAAATTGATGCTACAGTTGATGTCTGCTGGCCAACAGTCTGTGAAAATTACTCCCTACAAGTTCTAAGGGTGATGCTGTAGTTGGTGCAAGCTCATTTATCTGAGTGCCTACATGATGCATCCTGCTACTGGGATCAGATGCTGTAGCGTAAACAAAGCTTTGGGTGTGTGTTTTTAAAGCAGTTGGAGAACTATGGGAAAGTAAACACACTGAGTGACATATGACTGCTAATTTAGCAGAGGAGTTGGGAATAGATTGGATTCACTTTGTACCACAAATCCTTTGTAAAGTCAGTTTTAAGAAGCTTTTTATAAATGGGCTGTTTGTTTTGGCAGGTGGTTGTCTTCGTGCTTTGGCCATGTCAGTGCTTTCTCATCCCCACTGTGCCACCTTACCTTTGTTTGGTGATCTCCAAGACCAGAATGTAACCTTTGTGGTCAGTATGTTGGAAGGCATGTCCTCCAAGCAGGATTTTGTGAAAGAACATCTCATAAAGACTCTCTTCTTGATGGCCAACAGTCCAACAGAGTCCACATTCAACATCATAAGCTTTGCCAACAAGGTAATGCCAATACAGCCATTGCTGGGCAAAGGGTTAAGGTTTTATAAGAAAGGTGACATCAATGGAAACAATGCTTATCGTTGTTGCTGTGTTTGAATTATAGCAATTAACTAGTATAATCTCTGCCAGGTGAGGTGGTTGTAACAAGTTAGTGGTCCCCAGTGGGGTGAAATAAGTATAATAAAATAGGATTGGAAAATGCCTAGCAGATTACCCAGTCCCTTTCCTGCCAGCATAGGATTATTCCTTATAGTATAATTTCTTGTGTTTTGAGTACTTGGTTCCACAGCTGGCCTGGGTATATCCTGCTCCTGTTTAAGAGCTGACAGTTGTGGCAGTGTCAAATAAAGGAATTCTAACATCAAGTGTGATGGTTGGTCCATGCATTTTCATGGTAATACTCCAAAATCTGGAAGAGCATTCTCATGCAGTAGCAATATTGGCCTCTGAGCTCTGGGAACAAATGGAAAGGGATGGGATTTGCTGGTAGATGCCTTGGGATCTTTCATGCATGCTTCCTTACACTTGCTTCCTTATTGCCTGGTCCTCCTCATCCCTTTCGCACTTTGACCATCCATGTGGTCCTCTTCTAGAATAGTGAAAGATGATTTTCCTGCTGCCCTATCACCATATCTACCATTAGTTGAGGGAACATGGAACCCATCTCTCTGACATCTTCTCTTGAATGTCTCACCAACAATTTAAGCTTAATATAGCCAAAACTGAACTTCTGACCTCTCTTCCCACTATCTGTCACTATTGTTAACAGTACCATCCTTCCTGTCATTCCAGCCCCATAATGTGATATTATCTTTTACTCTTCCTTCTCTCTAGCCCAACACATCCAGGACATGTCCAAAACTTGCTGTTTTTCCCTTCATAACTTCACTAAGATTTGGTCTTTTCTCTCTGTCCATGACTGAAATAACTCTAGAACAGAGGGAGTTAGAGTAATCTAGCATATTGACTAAAATCAGTCAGCTCACAGTTACCATACTGAGTTATACAGATGGTACACAGAAAAACATGAGGCGGAGTTAGACAGCAATGAATTTGGGCTTTGGAATCTGTGATTACACAGAGAGTCTCATAAGACACCATCATAAGACTGACATTTCCTTTTCATTTTTAACCAGGGAAATTTCTGGCTTTCTACCACAGTCCTTGATGAGTGATAAATTCATCTTATTCTCCTTCCATCTTCCTCCAAAGAAATCCTCTACAACCCTGTTGGGAGCCTCAAAACTCCCCTCACCCTTAAAGACCCTAGAATGGCACCCCAGTTTCTTCTCCAGAAAGTATAGAGCCCATCAGATCTTAACTGATTAGAGCAATTGTATTGCAAGATGTGAGAAACTCCCTTCTCCACCCCAGAGGATGAGCAGGCTGAGAATCAAGTCCCAGATCTCACATATGTCAGACCATTTACGAAAATATCAACTAGCTAACCCATTTCTCAGTTTTATCAATTTTTTAAAAAATTCTGTGTTATAAAATATTTGCTTAATAGATGTTTAGTGTGTTTGGTTAAAAATTTTGGCTTTTGTACAGGTGGTAAAATGGTGCAATAGTTTGGTCAAATGTTCGCTCAGTAACATCATTGAAGCAACCACCTGGATTAGAGCTCTGCAGTGTGGGAATGGTGCAGATCCTGTGCGTGCTTTGGCTATGGCATTTGAAGATCCCACCTGCCAGGTGGCATACTTGGTCACTGATGCACTCTCTGAGAGTGCTTCAGAGGAAATCTGTAGCCTTCTCGCAGAGACTGGAGAGGAACGCCCAGTGCACACTGTGTACTTGGTAGAAAAGCCAGGTGACTATGAAAGCAGCACACAAAAAGAAATGGAGAAAGTAGCCAGACAATCTGGAGGATCCTTTCAGGTGATCACCGTGCACCCTTCTGGAGCTTCAGAAGAGGTAAGTCATTAACAGCAGGTTTAGATTAAATGAATTTTTGGTAATTCCAGTCCACACAAACAAAATTTCACAAAACCAGAGCTAAGGCAGAGGAAGTTTTTTCTCTAGGAAGGTGGCTACTACATATTTTGTCTGGCAACCTGCAAACAGAGCTGCCTGTGAATAAAAAAGAAAATAAATTCAGAATCTCTGTTAAAGATTGCACACACACACAGTTGTTCTAGTGAGTACTCTCTCCCTTTCTGTAGAGCTCACAACTTTAGATTCATACTTGGGAGTGTAGTGCATGCAGTATGCTCTACCTCAGGGAGAAGGTATCATCTCATAGTACTCTTGAACAACAATACCTGAGACCAGTATTAGGGTTCAAATTTAGATATACATAGGTGCAAACCCACTGACTTCACCAGACCTGAATTTGGCCTCTGAAGTGGTGCAGATAGGCTTTCAAATGAACTGATTCCAGCTTTTGAAAGGAGAGACTGTGGTGTTGGGGAAGGAAATGAAGATCCTGGTGGAAGTCCTTGCAAAGAAAGTATACCTTACTGCTGCCAATTCATTTCACATTTACCATGCTAACTGTTTGTGCGCAGTGATGGCTAAAGTAGGTCCAAATATCTTTTTAGACATCCCATGGCTATTTGGATCACCATCAGCAGGTAACATTGAATATTATCCTTCTAAAAAAATAACAGTACTGTTAAGCAGTGCATTTAGTAAGCAAAATATTAATAACACTTTTAGCATTTGTCTAGAATAGGTTTTCACAGTTTTTTTTCACAGTGTGGGTCACATCTTAATAAAAGGGTTATGCAGGGCTCTTGGACACTGACTAAAGAAATAGATGATGATTTAGCTACCATATGTTCACAGCTTTGGTTTATTTTGTATTTATATTCTAGTCTCTTAATGTTCCTCTTTTTAAACATTTAGATTGCTTGAAATGGGAGAAATCAACTATAGCACACTTATAAGAGCTTATATACTACATTGAGGGGTGTGGTTAAGAACCAAGGTAGATAGCTGAATTTTGCTTGAGTGTTAATTGAAGCTTTAAATATAAAATAACTGGTGTAAGGATTTATGGCTTCATTCAGAAATTAGTTTAATTTTCTGCTTCTCTTCCCTGTTTTCCAGGTAAACCCAGGGTGCAATTCAAGCATCCACTGTTGCAATGCTATCAGTAAATATCCCTCTTGTTCTCTGCCGATGGGTATTCCCAAAGCACAGTAAGTTCAAAATGTGGCGCATGGGACTGCCAGAACCATTAGAGTAGTAGCTCAATTTGATAACCCAATGATGGAAACAACTGGGAAACCACCCCAGTTTTGGGTGGATTTTCGTTGGCTTTAATTTTCATAAATTGCAGAAATCTGCATTATCTATTGTGAGAATCTTCATCCCTTCCTAGAACATACCACTATCCTGTTTCCACAGCTTTCCTGTGTGCATCTGTGCAAATTCCCCTAGTATACCTCTGACAACCTTGACAAAGGGAGATTTAATGGACTGGTCACCAGAGGCTCCCCATTTGCTGCGGGGGGCCCGAGTCCTGGCTAGGAGAGAGACTGATGGATATTATTATCTGGGCCACATTGCCCAAGAGGTGAAGGTAAGTCTTTAATATAAATGATGGTTGTAAGTGATTCCTCCTTGAGTCACATGTGATGTTTCTCCCTATTCCTCACCTTGGGCTTCGATAGGGTGAGTCTCCTTTAGCTATCCCATCTCTCTCTCTCTCTCTCTCTCTTGCTGGATGGGTATCAAGCTGTCCTGCAGTGGCTCACAATCGTGGGAATCAACCTCAGGGCAGACTGTTAGGAAACAGGGCACAAACCCCAAACTGGTTGTGAGTTCTATATGTAGATGTCACTAATCAATTATCAAGTGTAAACTCCTCAGGCAGACAGTCCCCTTGAGTACTATGATGTGTTTCGCCACCCAGGTAAGCTTACTTTTGTGATCAATGGTCCATTACACCAAAGATCACAACAATAGTCAGGTTTCTCTCAGTCCCAGTCACTTACCCTAGGTCAGCTGCACTTTAGATCTCACACCAACGACAACACTTGCAGCCAATCCTATAACAAACTATCTAAAGATTTATTATATAGGAAAAGGAAACGAGAGTTATTTACAAGGTTAAAGCAGGTAAGCATATATATACACACAAATGAGTTCCAATCTTAAGTTTTAAAAAGTAATAGAAGCTTCCATAATAAGCAAGTTCTATATGTTATTTAGGGAATAGCCCAGGCTAAGCACTGAGGATCTTTTGCTTATGCTTAGTAATCCTTGCCACTCAGAGTCCAAGCAGTATAAAGATACTGTTCCTCCCTGTTATGGCATTTTATTTGCTTCTCCTTCATGTGTTTTGAGCTGAAAACTCAGCTGATGAAAGGAAATCACTTGCATGACTCCTTTGCACGAGGGGGAGGAGAGCAATCAACAAACTCTCTTTTGTCCTCTCTGATGTTTCACAATAGTTCACCTGGACCTTTCTTTTGAGATAGGACATAACATCTTCTGTTGGAGATCAGCCCTTTTACACTAATTAATGTCTCCTGTCTGGTGACTTACACAGTCATAGAGACTTATAATACAAATGCTTAAATATTACCTTACAATACGGGATACAGATGTTAGAAGTGAGATTAATACATGCAGCAGCTTACAAGCATTCAATAAAGTCGAAACACTAAGCACATTTTTATAATTCTAATGCCTGTTTACACACAGGTGAGCCAGAACAGTTCCAGCAATGTATTTTTCAGTGTTCCGCTGAGGCTTGAGGTCCTTGGCATGAGCTGGTATCTGGGGTTTCCTAATCATGTTGTTTTTTGCTTTTCAATGACTCTTAGCTGTTTACAGCAAGGAGCCCTGCAATCAGAAGGACACACATTTTTGGTGAATGCCACAAGTTGTCACTCAGAGCCAGTCACAGCCAGCAAGTCCTTTATATCGCCTTCACCCAGCTCCACCCAAGCCGGCAGGAAAGTCCAGCAGCTAAACAACGCTTGCCAAAAAACTGAACAAACTAAAAAGGCCCCTCTCCCGGATCCCTTCCTCCACAGGCATCTCTGCTGGGATGGGTTTTTTCAACTCCCCTCTCTCTCAGTGGTGGCCTCTATTGTTCCCTGGCTCTCTGTGTGCAGCAGAACTCCTGCCATGGGGTGGGCCTGGCTCCCAAGACTTCCCCTTCCGGGGGAATATGCTGCAAGGGTCAGAATATGCCATTACAGTGCTCTCTGTTCAGAGGGCGTGGCCTTTGTATAACAAGCGGACAAAGATGCTTTTGTTATGGAGCCGACCTCTGTAATTATCAGCTAAAGACTGGTTTTCTGAAGAAGGGAATGCTTACTGAAGAATTTAATTGGTATGAATTCTGTTTGGTTTTTAAGATGACATAATCTCAGGCCTCCTTGGCTTTCTTCTCACTGGAAATGTGCAATCAGCAACCTTTTATGGTCAACTGAGTATTTCATAGCCATACAAGGAAAAGCTGGGTATAGAACCAGGGTCTGAGCTAAGGATCTCTTAAATTAAACAAATGTGACTATCGCAAAGCGTTGATATCATTCAAATGTGCAGTCACTCCCTATATGAAATCCCCAATACAGTTAATATAAGTCATTGTTTTGTGAGGGAAAAGGAAGATGCTATCAGAGCCCTTCAGAGATTATTTTATCGGGGCCAGTGGAAATCAAACATTTTGCAAGACGATGTGTCTGAGTTCAGGATGAGGATACTAGGGGGCAGGCTGGCTGAAATAGCTGCTCTGTATCACCATTGTTAACTCTGTGACCTACCCTAATAGTGGAAAAGACCATGCCCTCTGTCATTTTAATCAGCAGGGAAACAGACTGTTTTGGGGAAACCAGGAGAAAAGGATGTTGGCTTCTTGGCACTTGTAGAATTTAACATTGAGCTTTCCCAACAATTTGTCACTTGTGGAGTGGAGGAATTACCTGAATTACTCCCCACTCCTATGGTGGATGCTCAAATTAAAGCAGTAAAAATTATGGCATTGGGAGCATTTTACCATTTTATTTTTCCCTTTATTACTGTGTAACTGATCAGGCAGCAAAAAGCAGTCTGTCTTGGCTACCCTTTTTCCATTGACTGGGTGATAGAGGTCTTCCTTAGCATAGCAGTTGTGCTGCTCATCCTCAGTGAACACATTACTTGCAAGATCCAAGAGTGAAGGAAGGGGAGGGTTTTACCTGGCAATCTGCTATGGTCTTCAAGCTCTTTAAAGACTGACTTGGACAGAACAGAGTAAAAAAATGAGTGTTCTAGGTTCAATGGATTCTCTGACCATGTGCTATTTCTTGGAATTTCTGCCAGTTCCCTCTCTCTAATGTTAGCAGCCCTTAGCCCCTGTGTTTGGCCATTTGTGGGACTCACCCTGCATACTGCATGGTTTAATCCTGCAGGGCTCCAGGGAACGTTTTTTAATCGAGTTTGAGAGAAGTCGGTTGCTGAAAGGCAAGGTACAGTTTCGCATGCAAGAAACACCCTTCTATGACATTATCCACTATGAAGATGCCAGGCGACAGCCATTAGCTCCAGGAGACAGAGTCTTGGCACCATGGGAGGCTAAAGGTGAACGATATGGCCCAGGCACTGTACTAAAAGCTGCAGAGAGCAGTGAAGCACAGTTAGGTACAGTACATTTTTTCCTATTGTTATTTATATTGGAGTAGCACCTTGAAGTGTGCTAGACACTGTACAGAGAGGAAAGCAGTGTCTGCCGCAAGGAGCATACAATCTGTAATTTGCTTTCCCTCTTTCTCTCTTCTTTCCTTCTCTTTTCCTTTCAGTGCTGCTAAGTAACCTTTTCCTGTTCAGTGCCAGAATCTAGCGCTGCTCCATGAATCAAGCTGTAGGGCTGCTTTGTGAATGGAGACTTCGAAAGCATTTAATCTGTTGTGGAGCCAGGTGATACCACTTCTAATATAAAGAGGAAAAAAGAGTTCTGGGGCCTCTTAGGTACCCAGATGATTTAGGCCACTCTCCAGATGCATATTGGGTGAAATCCTGGCCTCATTGAAGTCACTGGGAATTTTGTATTGACTTCATGAAGACAGGATTTTACCCATTGTCTTCTCAGTAAGTTTGAAAGAGATGAGTGTGAATCCTAAATATATAAAGCAAAACTACTTTTAAATGGTTACAAAACCTTTCCCTGCTTTCTATAGTACAAGACCAGGTCTCCAAGAGGTAAATCAGGCATGTATTTAGCATGCTTCTAAAGTGCTGTTTGTCATTTATTTCTATTTGTAGCCAGTGAAAACAGCGGAGTGCTGGTGAATTTCTGGAATGGTCAGACTAAGAAGGTGTCCTCTGACTTAGCTCTACGGATCTCTCTGCCCCTGAGTGAGCGCATCATCCTGGAACTTCAGATGCCATTAGTAGCCAGGCAAATGTTGGTGGACTCAAGCTCAGACTATCCCTACATTGTGACACCTGGTTACAGAGCTTCAGGGCATTGCAGACAGGATGACTTAGATCCAGTTTGCTGGCAGGGTTCCACACAGATTCAGTCATGTCCTAACTGCAGCTCTGGATGTTCCTCACTTTGCCATTGCTGCCTTGGAGCCTGGGTACCCATCAGGCCCACAGTGAACAGAACACAACCAGAAGATGTCCTGATCCCAGGAACAAGCCTGACCAAAGAAGAGCTGAGCAGGAAGATAGAAGAGCAGCTGTCTAAAGGGAGAGTCCCCATTTCAGAAAGGGCCTCCAAAGAGGAAGATAAAAAGGAAAAGAAGAAGCGACTAAAGAAAGAAAATGTCCCTAAAGATTTAGGATCCTGTGTGGAGATGGGAAACAAGGTTACAGCACCCAAGAAGGTAGAGAGTGCTTCATACTGACTATGGTATTACAATATCCTTTGCTATAGCTGCAGTAATATCCCGTGATTCTGTTTTCTGTGGCAAAAAATTATTAGAAATACTGGACTAGATTATCATGAACATCCTTGAACTCTGCCAAGGATGGGGAAATCCTAGATGTCTTTCTATCACCTTTCTGAGCCTTTGATCCAGGGAATACCTGGGGTCTCATTCATTCTCTGGCACTGGCTGGAATAGACTCCACCTGTTCAGGATCACTGGAGCACAACACAATCTAGCCACACCTCATCCTGCCTTTGCATGCCCCCTTTACAGTGTGGGTACGGGCAGGAGAGGGTGTCACTAAGATGGTTTTGTACCACTCAGTACAGAAGGAATCTCTATTCACCCTATTAAGGCAGCTCCGTCCATGACACAAAGGAGATAGGACTAAGACTGAGGATCTGGCCTATATGGTTCCACACTCAAGTATTTTTGGCATGTTTATTGTTTCATGGACATGTTGACTATTGGTTCCAAAGTAACTTGTATGTTTCACTCAACATTTGATTTGCTTGGTTATTGTTGTTCTGCATTAATATATGAAATAATACAGTGTTAAATGCACATACAAAGATAACATTTATTGCAACAGATGTCTGTACAATTAATTAGCAGCATATCTAACTGGCCATGTGTAAATCATGGTAATTGCTTGTACAAATAGGCATTTTTGTGCAAACTAATGAGTCTCTTTGGCTTTAACAAATTTGATCCCTCAAAGATTTTTAAACCAAAGATCAGAATAAAGATTTTTTTTATACACAAGCACTTTGTAATACTTAAACAGTCCTTCAGAATTCGAGGTTTTTATTTTATTTGCTTTGTTTGTAGTTTAAATGACTCCTTGGGCTGAGTGTTAGAGGCAGATCATCAATTAGTATAAATTGTCAGAGCTCCATTCATAGATTCATACATTTTAAGTCCGGAAGGGACCATTATGATCATCTAGTTGAACTTCCTTCATAAAACAAGCCAGAGAACCTCACTCAGTAACTTGAAATCACTGGAGTTATGACAATTTATACAACTGAGGATCTCTCCCCTCAGATTTTGCAATTTAATCATGAATGTATTTCTTCCTTTTCTGTTTAATTTGGTGCTTAGCCTGCCCTCCCCTATCAGCTAGAACAAGGTCTAGTTCATGCAGGTACTGTGGAAGCTTCTTCATATGGCTCTCCAGAGAACCACAATTCTGATTTACCTCACCTCTTTCTAGTGCGTGTCTGCCAATGCACCTTATTCCTGGCCTGCTACTCCAATTTTGGGTCCCTTTAATGCAGAAACATTGTCAGTTGTGGGGTAGCTTTTAGCCGCAGACAAACCTAAGAAATGGGCAGAAACTCCTATGTTTAAAGGCTTCAGTTATTCCTTGAATAAAGAAACCAGTTTTATTTTCCTTCTGAAACCCCAATTTCAAGAAGAAGTTTGGATTGCTTGTGTCCATGTCAAAATGACCATAAAGTTAGTCATCACTGTGTCAGCAATGACAGCTCGCCCTCTCCAAGCAACATTTCCCTACAGCTGAAGGCTCGCCAGTCTTTCAAGTAGTATCAGCCAGGGTTAGTTTACACTAGCGATGGGATTAGTGCAGTAATGGCAAAATCATATAGTAGCTTATTTTGTAAATTCATGTTACTGACATATTCTTCTCCCCAATGGTTCAGCATTTTGATAGTTTCCTGTTGTTTCCAGAGCCCTCAGAAGGAGATGACTTCAGCACGTTTGATGGGAGGTGCTCGTGCCATGGTTGATATTGCTGTCCACCCAGACACCTGCCTAATGGAGCCAATGCACAATGACAAAGAAGACAGCAGACACAATGGGGCTGATCTCGAGTCTCTTCTGAAGAACAAACCTGGTATTGATACTGTATCAACTAGCTGTTTCATACAAGCCTAGGACATGCCATACCAGATGAGAGCATTGGTTCTTCGTGTCTGGTCTCTTGTCATTCCTGGTGCCTTAAAGGAAGATGAAAAAATACCATAATGCATCTGGTCAATTGTGCTCTGGTATGTTTAGGCACTAGTGGTTGTGCACTATGGTGATTTACTTATCTTCCTCTGAAACATGAACAGTTCCTTTTGGGCTCCTGTGGCTGCCACCTTCCCTGAAGTAAGATCTTTGATTGCCCCTGTCTTAGCATGCACTACAAATTTTATTAGTCCTAAAGCTATCCTACCCTTTTTAAAATCTATCTGTAGTATTTGACTGGACTGCCTGTGGCAAAGGATTTCACAAGTCACTGTGAAGAAATACATGCTCTATGTTCTGCTCTTTAATTGCACTTTAATTTAAACAGGAGTACTTGTGGCACCTTAAAGACTAACAAATTTATTGTAGCATGAGCTTTCGTGAGCTAAAGCTCACTTCTTCGGATGCATAGAATGGAACACACAGACAGGAGATATTTATACATACAGAGAACATGAAAAGGTGGAAGTATGCATACCAACAGGCAGAGTCTAATCAATTGAGATGAGCTATCATTAGCAGGAGGAAAAAACACTTTTTGAAGTGATAATTAAGATGGCCCATAGAAGGTGTGACGGCTGCTACTCTGAAACTTTAATTTAAGAGATTACTGCTCTTTAATTGCACTGTGTAACCTCTTGTTCTAGTATTGTAAAAAAGGTTCATAGTCTAAAACATCTTTTAATTAGGTCCCCTTTAACCAATGCCTTCCTCACGTAAGAGAGATCTGTGAGATGTTGTAAACGGGTCGACTCACACCTGCGGCGCCTCCTGCTGGTTGCTCTGCGAACTTAGCTCAGTCCAGCCCTGGAGCACCCTCTGCAGGCTGGTGATCCACCTGTTTGTAGGCCCCCCCGTGCCCTCCCTGGACCCGGTGCCCTTCTACATGGGGCGCTGCCCCCTAGCAGCAACCCCTTTCTCTCTCTGGGTCTCCCTTTCTCTCTCAGGGAACCCCCACCCTCTATCCCTACCTTGCCTCAGTATTTGGCTACTGCCAGTCATTGTCTAGCCCCACACTCTGGGGCAGACTGCAGTATCAGCCTACTCATCACAGGCAAAGTTGGGTTTGGACCTGCTGCCTTGGCCTACCCCTAGGTTGCCCCCTGCAACCCCCAGTACCTATTGGCCCACTGCTAGGCCGCAGCCTGGGGTTCTCTAGGCTGGAGCTCCCCGGCTCCTCAGCCTTCCCCAGCCCTGCTGCACTCAGGTATCTAGTCTCAAGCTCCTAAGCAGCCAGGCCCATCTCTCTCTATAGCCAGAGAGAGACTGACTGGCTCCTGCTTCCCTGCCTTCTTATAAGGCCCTGTTCTTCAGTTTGGGGCGTGGCCCCCAGCTGCAGCCATTTCTCTAATCAGCTCAGCCTTGAGAGCCACCGCTCTCAAGCCCTGTCAGGCCACTTTTTAAACCCCTTCCCAGCAGAAGCAGGATCCACCCTGCTACAGATGTGCAGGCAACTGGGAGTGGATTCCAAAGGCCAAAAGCCTCCTCCAGCCACACCACCTATTTAGTGCCATTGTTCCATTCCCTGTCCTGCCTCCTACGAGGAGAGGCTGAAGCTGGTATAGCAGAGGTGCACATTTCCTCACAGCCAGCATTCCCTACAGTAACTCCTACTGAGAGAGGCTCAGTGAAGGCTAGGACTATAACAATGTTTAAAAGGGGACTGGATAAATTCATGGCAGCTAAGTCCATAAATGGCTATTAGCTAGGATGGGTAAGAATGGTGTCCCTAGCCTCTGTTCGTCAGAGGATGGAGATGGATGGCAGGAGAGAGATCACTTGATCATTGCGTTAGGTTCACTCCCTCTGGGGCACCTGGCATTGGCCACTGTCGGTAGACAGATACTGGGCTAGATGGACCTTTGGTCTGACCCGGTACGGCCGTTCTTATGTTCTTATGTAGTAGATGTGAGCACAGTCAACGCTTCATCCCAGTTACTCGGTAAAAACTCCTCCTTGTCTATGTTGGCAAGATTCTTTTTGAAAGTGGTGACCGTCCTGTGGTCACTGTGGTTCTCACTTCCTTGGGGAGAAATGTTAGTACTTAGTGGTAATAGCAAGGTCTTGCTTGAATGCATTTGACATTAACACATTTTTCTTTCTATCTGTTCACCATTTTATCAGGTGTCCATCACTTGTTATATCTCTAATTTGTCTGAAAGCTCTTTTTCAGTCCAGCATGATGGAAGCTCCAGCCCAACATCCCCCAAGGAACCCTCCTGTGAAAGCACATGCTTTCGGCACTTCCAGGCTCCAAGCTATGTTTGACCGAGTGGATCAATCACTGAAGAAAGACCGCTTGACCATTGAATCAGTTCTGCGTATACAGAGACCCCACAGCGCTCCGAGTACACAGGTTAAGAGCACACAACATTTTCTAGGAAGAATAAAGCAAACATTTGTTATTGCTGACCCAATGCCTGGTCAAAAGCCTATTTAAATCAGTTGAATAGATTCATGATTGGCTTGTGCTACAAAGTTCTTTTTGTCAATTTCCTGAAAGGTTATTTTCATAAGGGCCTAATTAGAAGTAAGGAAGTCTGATCTCTGGCTAAATGTCAGGAGAATGAGTTGACTACTGGACACTGGCTCAAATTCTCCAGTGCAGCCAACTCCCATTATCCTTGGCCATCTCTGTGCCAGCATAAATTAGACAGCCTGAGGGCTGCTCTAATTAATGTTGATTGTCAAGAGGACAGGGATACCTGGCCAAACCCCAGTCACACTCTTTGCTGGCAGCTGGAGGTGTACGTACCTCTACCCTATTGTGGCAGAATCCTCCAATGGTGTAATCCTCTGGGGCAGACTATGCTGTTTTAAGGGTTGCATTATGTGGAGAGTGTGGTGCAAAGCAGCTGTACTACAACACACAATCTGGCCCAGTTAGTTCCTGGCCATTAGGTTGACGGGATTTATTCACATGGCATGGTATAAATCAACTAGCATGGCCTCATTTTTGTCTATTTTATGGTGACATGTACTGCAGTAGAAGATACATACACCCATACAAACATCAAACCCCCATCAATGCATGATGTCATTGTCCAGGAACAGGACATTAATACTTAATCCTTCTGTGGAGCTTTTCATCTTCATATACTGACTAATCCTCTCAATCATCCTTGCAATATATAAAAGAATAATTCTTCTTTTGCAGATAAGGAAACCAAGGAACAGAACAGTTAAGTGACTAGCCCAAGGCCATAGGGGGAGTCCATATGAAAGCTGGGATGAAAATTGAGGGTGTCTTAGGCCTAGTCTACACTGGGTCAATGTAAGATACGTCGACTTCAGCTACACTATTCCCGCATATCTTATTTTGACTTACCTCCCGTCCTCACGGCACGGGATCGATGGCTGCGGCTCCCCTGTCAACTCCGCTTCTGCCTCTCACCCTGGTGGAGTTCCGGAGTCGATGGGAGCATGTTTAGGGATCGATTTATTGCGTCTCATCTAGACATGATAAATCGATCCCCAATAGATCAATCGCTACCTGCCGATCCAGCGGGTAGTGTGGACATACTCTTAGTCCTCAATACTGTGTTCTAGCCACTAGATCAGTGGTTCTCAACCAGAGGCACGTGTACCCCTGGGTATACGCAGAAGTCTTCCTGGGGGTACATTAACTCCTCTAAATATTTGCCTAGGTTTACAACAGGCTACATAAAAAGCACTAGCGATGTCGGTACCAACTAAAATTTCATACAGACAATGACTTGTTTATATTGCCTCTATACTATACACTGAAATGTAAGTACAAATATTTATATTCCAATTGATTTATTTTATAATTAAATGGTAAAAATGAGCAAGTAAGCACTTTGTCAGTAATAGTGTGCTTTATATGTCTGATTTTGTAAGCAAATAATTTTTAAGTGAGATGAAATGTGGGGGTACACAAGACAAATTAGACTCCTGAAAGGTTGAGAGCCACTGCACTAGATCACACCACTTTTTCATCTTCCATTTATAAAGCACTTTTTAATTTTTTGAAGTTTCACTTTATTTGTTTAAAATCTTTCCAGCTGTAACACATTAAGCACGAACTACTTACAGGGCCTAGGTTTTGCACATGCCACACAGCATAGAATAGGAAAACACTTGAAAGATTTAGCAAAGATACCTGACTTTTTAATTAAAAAACAGCAGAAACACTACATGAGCCTTCTAGGGACAATCAGGAAAATAGGGAAGACAATTGCAGTATAAAGTTCCTAAAGCAAAGGAACTATAGCTTATTGTTATTTAAATTCAAACTTGTATCTGAAGCTTCAGGTACACTTGTGTTAGGAATACAGTGCATATTCAGGAGACAAAGTAAACACTGCACAATGAGATAAGAACTCAGTGGATGCTTCATTGCTCAGGCTTTTCATCCCCAAGGATTTACTTTTACAAACTGCTAATAAGAAACACTCTCCAGCACTAAAATACAGCCGCCACTTACGTGAAACATGACAACTGCTCAACAGTGGATAGCAACATTACACCCCAGGAAGTCACAAATATAATATCTGTTCAAAACTACAGGGAGCAATTTCCATTGCCATAGGTAGGCAGAATGTAGTTATCCCTGCTGGACTTTCTCAGCACACATAGGTTAATACCCCAAACTCTTGTAAAATCTGATGTGGGATTTTTAATAACCACAAGTGGTCAGAACCTCTGTTCTAATCCAAAAGTTGCTGTCACAACAACATAGGGCAGATCCATGTATTGGATCAGTAGTGACTAAGCTGGAATGGTGCTGCCTACTGAATTGTGAATACCATTTCTTGAAGTGCCTGGATTTTCCTTCACCCCGCTAGTTATAGACCATGCTGTAGAGCTCCTGAAATGTGCTAGTGTCAGACCCATCATGCTCACAGCTAGGAAACGATGCTGTGACAATAATCAATAACTCTTGCTCTCAGAGCTCAGGAATGATGTTGGAAAACTAAGCCTTACTGATTATACAGGACTTCGGTTTACATTAGGAATAAACCTTTACTGATATTAAGGACTTTTTCTTTCAGAAATCAGTCACCAAAGGTGCAACTCAAGAGAGCCTGAGAAAGATGAACTTCAACACAGCCAGGATTGAGCACAGAAGGCAGCAAGAGGAGCTGAGGCAGCAGAAGAGGGAACAACAGCAAGAGGCAGAAGGCCTCAAACGCCAGTTGATGCGCGACAGCAAGCGGTAACGGTGTGGGGTGCAGGTGGGAGGTCAGAGCGGGGAGGAAAGATTTCAGCAACTCCCGAGGGTTGTCCATCTCTTTATAAGTACTGAGTATTCTGTAGTGCATGCTTCCTGAGCTAGTGCTTTGGTACTATTTATCTTAAATGTTTATAGAGTGTTTCCCCACCCTAGTGTCTGAATGCTGGTCACAGTTGTCCATTTAGAGCCTAAGACTTGGAGGGGCTGAGCACCCTCAACTCCCATCCACTTCCAAGAGAAGGGAAGGCCCTTACCACCTTGCAGGATTGCGCCCTTAAATAGTACAGTTGGTTTAGTTATGGTTATAAAATGTACTCCTTCTCCAGCTGCTGGGGAGGGCAGTTTACCCTCTTCTTCCTGCAGTTTGATTAACTGATGAATTTCCAGTGGTGACTCATGAAATCAGAGACATCTTTTAGTATGAAAACATTCTTACCGGTATATTTTGTTATGAGGCAGAGAAGTCAAAATTATGCCTAGCTGAGGAGTCTGCTTTGGTAACTTGCAATAAAGCGGGATCACAGTTGTTCTCATCTTTGGGCTTGCCTACACGAGGAGTTATTCCTAATTAACTCCCTGTGTGGATGCTCTCATTCTGGAATAAGAGTGCCTTCTTCTAAATTAGCATAATCCACTTTGGACGTTGATTATGCTAATTCAGAATAAGGCACTCTTATTCTGGAATAACAGCATCTACACAGGGAGTTAATCAGGAATAGATATTCCACTTTGAATTCACACCCTACCTTAATTCAAATTGACTTTCCTGTGTAGAAGCCCCGTCTTGATCTGATCTCAGCATATGCTGGTGAAGAAAGAATAGCATATGCTGGGACCTGCAGAGTCAGGCTGCATCTCTATTAAAGATTAAGAGTCTTGGGCTATATTGTAGACTGTAAACATGGGCTGCATTTGGCAACAAATTGCAGTTTAGCCCCCCCATTCTAAGAGTACATAGCAAAACTGGGCACAATAAAACAAGAAGTGAAGAAATACATGGTGGCTTGAAAACGCAAGATGAACAGAGGGATGCAGAATCTAATACCTAGCGATGATTGCAAACTTTAGACAACAAAATGTCACGTTTTTACTATTTTCCCACCATCTGTAGTAATTATTTGAGCAGGAATTTGGGCAGGAAACAGGGGTTAATCTCCTTAACATTGCAAAAAGTGGGATTGTATCTTCAATGTCCAAAAATTGTCTGGAATTCTGGTTTACATCCTATTTATTGACACTTCTACGGATGACCTTTTCCCTTTGTTTCTTTTGGTTTCTGACAAGCTTTCTGGAAATTCTGTTTTGGAAACAGACAGAGGTCTCTTCAGAGGACACTGCAAAGCTTGGAGAAGCAGCTGGAGTACAATAACATGGCCTGCCAGCACATGGCAAAGCTCCAGACTGCCAGGGCAGAGAGGAGCAGAAAGGAGTCCTCCTTGCAGGAAGAGGAGAAAAGAAAGGAGAGTCAAAGGCTGCAGTTCTTAAAGGCACAGCGCTTGCAGAGAGAGGAGTTGCAGGCAGAATACAACCAGAGGAACTATGACCAAGACAAAAAGAGGCAGGTAAGGGTTATTTCACTAATGCTTTTCTTGGACTCTTCCTTCCCCTGTACTGGCACCAACACACTGTCTAAAATAGTGATATTATTTGGAGATACAAATATGAAATGTGACTTTAACATGTGCAAACTGATGAAAGGAGAGACCAAGATCTCCATATCTCTAAGGACTATTTCAGAATGCTGCATGCCAGCCTTCTGCAGCAGGAGTCCATGTAGACAACTGTTTAGAAGGTGCTGGCTGTGGCAAATTCACGACTACCCCATTCCCAACTTCCACCAGAAACAGGCACTGGATGAGACTGAGCCTGAGAGCTAGTTGTAGGACTTAAAACATCCCTTCACTTCCCTTGCTGTAGGATATGCTGAGGAGCAGAATGCAATCCCGGCAGGAGACCTTAGAACGAGAAATCCAGGAGCAGGATACCCAGCAGAGGAAGCGTGAAGATGCCAGATGGAGAGCATTCCAAAATCGGGACCATTTCCAACAGAAGCTGGAAAAGGAGTGCCAAAAACATCATCACCTCCAGCAGTACCTCAGAGAACAGAAACTTTTGATGCTCCGGGCCTCGCTGCTGTCATAAAACGACTGCTGCGTAGGCAAGCAGGCCTCTGAGCATTGTAAATCTATTACATATGAGTTCGTGTGCTGGGGCCTAGGAAATGGTGCTATTGAAACAAGCAGAATTATTATTATTAGATCTATTTGATATCTCCCCTTCATCACAGCTAGAGGGCCTTTTCAGGTATCTGTCGCTTACAGGCCTTTTGTTTTGGACAGTCTAACCCAGCTATCCAATGTGAAGACACCCAGCCAGCTGTCTAGCTTCCTTGTGCCTTATGTGCTACATGTGTAGTAGTCTAGCAGATGGATGCAGCCCAGGTCAGGGCTAGGGATGATAATGCACAGCAAACGAGAGAGGAATTTGCAGTGTGATTTGCCAGCACCAAAAAACAGCACAATGTTGAGCTTCAGACACAGGCATCCCATGGAGCAGGAAGGTGAGAGGCCCTGCCTGTGGGACTCCAATGAGAGCATCCCTGCGATACTGCATTCAGTTCTGAGCCCCTCAGTGAAAGGAAGATGGTGATGAACTGGAGGGAGTGAAGTACCATAACGATTAGAGTCAAAATAAAAATACTGTATAGCTTGGCCAAGGGAGAGGAACATCAGGCTGTAAACACCAAGGAAGGAGAATAATTATTGAGGCTTCTACAAGAGGTATACTTAGGAGTAGGGACATAAAAATAAGAAACATTTGAATGTCAAGAAAAGCCTCCTGAAAGCACAGTCTGTTAAACTGTGGATTAAACTTTCCCATAGGAATTGTGGAAGCCCCATCCCTGTAGCCATTTTAAAGTAGCCTGGTCACAGCCAAAGGAAGTCTATTGTTGTGAACAATTCAGCACTGGCAGGGGGGTGAACCATGTGACTAGGTGTGACACTCTGTACCTCAAAGTAGCACCCTGGAGCCCCCATATTCACTACTGTGATATGATTAGGATGTCACTGTCCCAGAGACTTCTCGGAGAAGGCACATACACCATGGGGGGTGACTAACCCACATCACAGCAAAGATCTTTCCTGCAAGCTGGAAGAAAGCATAAAGGAGAGGCTGTGACATCATCATCACTTGGCCTTTCTTCCCCCGCAACTCAACACCTGGAAGAATATCTGGTGGACAAAGACTTTGAACTGGGGAAGTTTGCTCCCAGGTTTGAAGGTAATCCGAGCCTCTGTAATCATAGAATATCAGGGTTGGAAGGGACCTCAGGAGGTCATCTAGTCCAACCCCATGCTCAAAGCAGGACCAATCCCCAGACGGATTTTTGCCCCAGATCCCTAAATGGCCCCCTCAAGGATTGAATTTACAACCCTGCATTTAGCTCAAACCACTGAGCTGTCCCTCCCTGCAGGGTGTGGAACTGCAACCTGCTTGGACCATGTGTCAGGGTGAGAAAAGCTGTTTGATTCAACTCTTGCTTAGACTAAAAGTTTAGGATTTTGAATGCGTGTTTGCTTTTTATTTTCTCTGACCTCTATGCCTATCACTTATAATCTATCTTTCTGTAGTTAATAAATCTGTTTTATATTTTACCTAAAACTGTGTGTTTTGGTGCATGTTGTCTTTGGTGTAAGAGCCAGTGTACCAATTGATCTGGGATAAGTGACTGGTCTCTTGGTAAAGTAACCTAAATATGGTGTGATTTTTGGTGTAAGTGTAAGTGACCATTTATCACCGTTGAGTTTGTCTCTGAGTGGCAAGATAGACTGGAGAGTCTAAGGGGACTGTCTGTGACTCCATGGTAAGACTGTAAAAGCAGCAAAGAGTCTTGTGGCACCTTATAGACTAACAGACGTTTGGGAGCATGCGCTTTCGTGGGTGAATACCCACTTCGTTGGATGCATACTTGACACCATGGTAAGACTGTTATAGTGATCCAGGTCACATTTGTTACTGGCTCGATAAAAGCTAATTATAGCCCATCCCACCAAGTTTGAGGTCTTTGCCCTGTTTTTGATACTCTGCCCTAGGGTGACCAGATCACCCAAGTCAAATATCGGGGCGGGGGCAGAGAGGAAAAAAATCCCCCACCCCCGATTCCTCCTCCCTCCGCAAGCGCTGGAGGGAGGCCCGGGAGACTCAGGGGAGCTCAGGGCCGGGGTGAGTGTGAGTCCGGCCTGGCCCCAAGCAGGCAGGGCGCAGTACCTGGAAGGAGAGTAGGGGGTGGCCTGCGGGGCCAGGCCACCGCTGTTCTCCCGACCTGGGCAGCGGGAGTTGGGAGCAGCCGCTGCTGCAGCTCCCACTACTGCGGGGGGAGGAAGCGGCCGCTGGCCAAGCTCGGCAGCTGTGGCTCTGGTGCCCACGAACCCCACGAGCCCGGGCCTGCTGTGGGGACCCAGCAGCGCGCACGCCCAGCCCCTGGCCAGTCACGTCTGGGCTGGCTGCCCAGCTGGTGCAATCCCGCGGGTGGCCCCGGAGTGGGGGCAGCAGGCCCCAGCCCCCCCCTCCCGCTTGGGTCCCGCAGGGGAATGAACGGGGCTGGGCTGCCGATGCCTCCGCCGTGGGATTGCACCAGCTGGGCAGCCAGCCCAGACGCGACTGGCCAAGGGCTGGGTGCAGCGTGCGCGCTGCTAGGTCCCCGCAGCAGGCCCGGGCTCGAGGGGTTCGGGTCCGGGCGCCAAAGCCGCAGCCGCCAAGCGCCACGTGCTTGGCCACTTCCTCCCCCCGCAGTAGTGGGAGCTGCAGCAGCAGCTGCTCCCACGTCCTGCTGCCTAGGTGGGGAGAACAGCCACCACCTGGCCCCACGGGCCACCCCCTACTCTCCCTCCAGGTACCGCGCCCGAGTCCTGCCTGCTCGGGGCCAGGCCGGACTCACACGCTCCCCTGCGTCTCCTGGGCAAGGCGTGCTTGGCAAGAGGCGAAGATTTGGGGAGGGATCCAATGGGGCAGTGAGGGGGCGGGGATGGGGGGCGGGGACTTTGGGAGGGATCCAATGGGGAAGGAGGGGTGGAGTCGGGGCGGGGGAGGACGCGAGCCCTTCCAGGCTCCGGAGCCTTTGCTTGTTTGTCCAGTGTCCCGACCTAACATTGGTCGAGACGCAGGACAAACAAGCAAATATCGGGACAGTCCCGATAAAATCGGGACGTCTGGTCACCCTACTCTGCCCTGAGATAGGAACTCACGATTGTGAGCCACTCCAGAGCACACGTGTTTTATTATTGTTTTTCAGTTAAAATTGAAAATCAGAAGCCCTAAACATGACCTAATACTTTTTTTCCACTTCTGATTTCTCTGGCCCTTGGGCCGTACTCTGCTGTGCTCTACAAGGGTTGCAACTGCATGTTTCTCATATGCAATAAGAGCACTATGGACTAGGAAAGGTAGCTATGTGGCATTCCCCCCCCCACACACACATGCTTGCCCCCACTACAGTGATACCATGTCTTGTGAGAAGCATGTGGAGGGGGAGTCAGGGAGCAGCAGGGCGTGTGGCATGCAGTTGTGGAAACAGGTTTAGTTATACAATGCTTTGTCATGTAAAGTTCATGCTGCAGCTTTCAGCATTAACTCCCCGCATCTGCACCCTCCCTCACCAGTGGAGGGGGTAGTTGTAAGCAACCACAGAGGGGGAACTAGTGGCTGCATAGCATATGAACAAGTTGCACTGCTTGTCACAGATATCGCTGCGGGCGGCAGAGAGGACAGTCAGTGCAATGCTGGGTGCTTTAGAAAAGCTTATAGATGACCAAACATTATCCGGGTTTGGCTTTAATTTAACTTCACAGCCTTCATCTCTGAATAACCATCAGGCCACACTCCCTCCCACCTCCACACCAATGCAGGCCACGCCCCATAGGAAGGCGCATGCAACCCATAAACTTATGGCTATTTTCTTGTAAAAAGTCACCCCTTCCTGATGTTCTGCTGCGGGGGGAAGTGACGGCTAACTGTGACTAGAACACTGATGGGTAAACCTGAGGAACAGAGAGTCCCTTTGCTGTTACCATGAATAGCCAAGGCCAAGAGTAGTCAGACACATAACTAAACATTTCTGTGAATAAGACTAACAACTCTAGGATGAAATTACAAGGGCTACCATTTCTCATGCTTCATGCAGAAACTGATTAGCAGCTGGAGAACAGGAAGTATTTCCTGATGCCCCAATACTGTATAGAAGCTTTCAGCACTGGTCACTACCACAGACAAGTTGTCAGCTCTGCTGTATGTCCCTACATTTCCCCCTGCATGTGGCCTTCCCTGCAAGCGGAAGGGAGGCCACAACAAGTGCCATGCTTGGACAAGAGCAAGTATCTTTAAAGCATCACAATCAGAATAATCAGGGGCGGCTCTAGGAATTTAGCCGCCCCAAGCACGGCAGCACGCCGCAGGGGGCGTGCTGCCGGTTGCCGGTCCCGCGGCTCCGGGGAACCTCTTGCAGACGTGCCTGCAGCGGGTCCGCTGGTCCCGCGGCTCTGGTGGACCTCCCGCAGGCATGACTGCGGAAGGTCCGCCGGAGCCGACTGCCGCCAAAATGCCGCCCCAAGCGCGCGCTTGGCGCGCTGGGGGCTGGAGCCGGCCCTGAGAATAATACAGGCTTCTACTACAGCCAAGTGTTTTTCTTTCCACTCCTGTGGTGGGGTGATGACTGTCACTTTTGTGAATGCCAGTCCACTGCCTGGCATCATCAGGTGTCCAGATGTGTCAACGTTGAGCTGCTGCTTCAGCAGCAGAGAGCTCCTAGCCTCCGCTTTAGTTAGGCAGAAATGCAACTAATTGACATGCTCTCTTGTGACCACAAATGATGTGAGATTTAGACACTTCATTTGATAAGAATCCCTTTTACTGCAACTCTAAATGGTCTGATTTCCTATATGGTATGATAAGAACAATCCCCACTTGAGATACTGTGTTTCAAATTATAATATTACAGAACCAAGATTTAATTAAATAGATAAAACTACTACTGCATTACATTCTGGGCACTTTGGGAAACGGTAACAAATTGCCTGGAACATTGAGTGTACAATGCAAAACCCACAGAGATGAGGGATTATATAAATTCACGTCTTCACAGGACCAGCTGTTTATAGACACTGGCCTTTTCAAAAGAGCAACCGTCTTTTTTTTTTTCTAGCAAGTTTTTAAAGCAGAGTAGTTGACCACTTGCACTTTCTGCTCTTCAAGCATTAGAACATATTCCCATAGATAAGGCTTGAAGGTCATGCCCTCAGATCTTTCAGTGAATGCCAGTTACATAGAACTAGGTCATGGAGCCAGATTCTTTCTAAGCAATCTAAGGGCCTTGGCATCTCTGCTAAAAAGGTGTCATTTTTTTACACCAGATAACTAGCATGAGCTATGCCAAGGTAAAAACACAATGAAGACCAGGCATCTTAGTTTTACCAGAAGGCAAACTAAGCAATGGCAGCACTATATACCTGCCTTGGGCTGATCTTGCAAGGTTTACCTCAGAAAAAGCAGGTCAGACTAGATGATCCTGATGGTCCTTTCTGACCTTTGAGTCTGAGTCTAAAGCGCTTTGGCGTCAGTGTGTTTTTAACCTCGCCATACCTCACTTGAGTTTTGTGGAGCAGCTCTCTCGACCCATGACTAACAAATGTTTCCATGATGGCATTTTAATTATGGAACCAACTTTTTCTTTAAAACAAATAATCTCCTTTATTGTTTATAACTCAAACTTCTACAGCAGGGGGGTAGCACATAGACCCTGAAAGTGAAAAAACTGACTAGTCAATTTTGTTCAAAATCATTAAGAACACAGGGGAACCCTGCTCCTCACTGGGATCTCAGGGCACTACAGCGGTACAAACAGAAATGATACTGATAACAAATAATACAGTGAAAAGTATGTTTGTTTGATTTTTCAGTTTATTTTAATAGCCAGAACTTTTGACTCACTTGTGTAGGTGGCACCAGGCCTCTGTGGTCACACTGGGAACCAAGGCATCACCACTCATGCCGGATGGCTCAGAAAAGTAACAATGTAGTGAATATTGTTGTTCCTTCAAAATAATCAGATTACTCACTCCTAATACAATGATGACGTAGTTAGTATAGTCAGTTACTTTAACAACTTTGATCTACAGAGAATGGGACAAAAAAATTCCCCAAACATTTCAATATAAAAATGGATTCACAGGCCTCTGAAACTATGTATAATGAGCCATCTGATCTTGTCTTCAGTTGCAGTTCAGCATGTTATATCTTATAAAAATCCACAGCTTCTCACAGGTGGATATTCATTAGTTATTTTACTCAGATGTTCATAAGCCAACAGAATCTTTGTAAAATCATGTTTCATGTAAAGGTACTTACAATATCAACTACTCAAAAATGTGTCAGCCAAGAGGAGATTGATAAATGGTGCATTTTAAATTACATCCTTCACCAGAGTGCTTACTCTTTCAAGAAAATAGTAACAAAACAAAATCCATTTTGTAACATTTACTCTGTGGAAAGGCTAATGGGTAACATTCAAATGGCGTTAGGAAGGGTAGCGTTTAAAGACATGAATGCTGTCGATATAGGAAGGTCAGACCAGGTCTCCATTGCCTGTTCCAAAAGTCAGAACAGCAGAGTCTTCTCTGCAGTCTCATCTCACTGCTATTCAGCACAGGGTCTGACCCTGCATCCACCAAAGTTAAGGGCAAGCTTGAGCCCCTGCTCCGCAGCCTTCAGCAAGCATTTCTGCTCCTTGCACACTAAGATCCATCTTTAATTTGCTGGTGCTTGAGGAAAACCATGCTGAGCTTGTACACAGGGTCAGACCTACACTAAATAGGATGCAATCTTCTTCCAGCAATAGAACACCTGGAGATCACCAGCTCTCCAGAGTAAGAGATGCTTAGCAACTATTTAAAAAATATTTATAGTTTCTATTTCTTCAAAGCCTGAAAATAATACCCTCCCCGCCCCCATTTGACAATGACTGATCCCCTCCCCTGGGACTGAAATGACACTGAAACCGATCTGTTTTTTAAAGCCCATTCCAACAATAGCTTTTAGGAGCTAGCCTACAGGGGGAGATCACACATGGTTTTGTTCCACAAAAGAGATTTTTTTTTTTAATTAAAACTCCTGACCACAGTGGTAAGATCTAAACATTTTCCAAAGATGTTTCTAACCTAGACGACTTATCCCCATTAGATTATAGCAATCTTGGGAACCTAGCTGACTCGACAGTGTCACTTCAGTCAGGCTGAAGGAAAACCCAACGTCCTGTCAAACCCAACTAACAAACCACCAGATTGTATGAACGTGTAAAATTCTAAAAGGCCCACAAGGCTGAAAGCAAAGTTCTCGCTAAGGGAGTCAAAACCCACCCACCATTTCGAGCTGCAAAATGTCTCTGATGTTTGCAATTGCATTTCCATGGCTTTTCTGTCTATCCACTTATATGACCTCTTCTCATTGCAGTTTGAGTGCCTTTCAGCAAAGTGGGACTAATCAATAAGGAGGCCTGATTCCTAACAAGTCTCACCAAGCTCAGCGTCAATACTTGTTACTCAAACTTGGATACAAATTAAAGGGCTTTATTGTCACAGAACAGCTCTCTCTCATAGGCAGGATGGGGGACCATGAAGCCTGCTGGAAAGGCCTTTGGCACCTAGATGCTGCCTGGGTGGTGGTGGCTGATACCCAGTTTAATGGGGAATAGCCCACTGCTTCTCCTCAGAGATGAGAGGTGAGGGCCTGTCCCCAGCTTCAGGCTGTTTCCCCATCGGCTGCCAAGGAGCACAGACAGTCCTTGCCAAATAGCCCAGCAATGCAAGACAAACGTCAGTGGCTGCTGCTACTCTAGGAGAGAAGCGGCGGTTCTGATGAGAAGTGGTTTAGCTGCCTCCAAGATGTCCAGTTCGGGGTCCAACGAACGGGCAAGCCCTTCCAAAACCATGATGGCAAAGACAACGGAGGCAAAGTTACTCTCCAGCTTCACCTGAAAGCACAAGTGCAGAGGTTGTAATGGACTTGGGTATCTCTGTGCTTTCCACGCCCCTTCCATTGAGGTTCCAGCCTGCGGTGGGTGGGGGCTGGGAGGGCATGTGTGTGCCTAGACAGCTGGACTGCGACACAGGAGCTCACTCATTTCCCTTCAGTTTCAAAACAGCCTTGCTGCAGATCAGCAGGAGGGGAAGCTGATCATTTCACCGGAGACACCCTAAGTCAGCCCAGTAGACAGTGCTCTGCACTTCCATATAGGAGAAGATGTTTCCCTCCCTGGAGGAGCAGGAGGTAGCAGGGCTGCCCAGTGCCAACTCAGCTGTAGGAGCTTCCATGGCCCAGGCAAGTAGACACGCATGAAAAGGGGCAATGTGCCCCCCTCCCCTCTGCCATGGAGGGAGCCCCATGGAACAGAATCAGACCCCTATTCCACATCTGGACTGCCTGCAGCCTGCCCCCCAGCCATGCAAGAGAACTGCTCCACATCTTACTGCCTCACACATCTGCTGAGCGGGAGGCAGGATTTGCCCTTATTGGGGCTTGGTCACATTTAATGTTATTGGGGATAGTTCAATGGGGTTTAACATCCAAAAAGCTGAAATAAAATAAAATTTGAGGGGACACTGTCCAGGTCGAGCACCCCAGCATTTGACCTAGACACTGTTCTGATCTTTGTAAAGTCCACAGGGCAGATCCTTAGCTGATATAACTTGTCATAGCTCAGCTGAATTCAATTGAACAAACATGATTTTTTTTCTGCTTTTAAAGTAAGTGCCAGCAGCTCCTGACTCCTGCGTAACCCCCTCACAAACCAGCACGTGGAGCCCAGTGCTCCTACACAACCCTACGATAACGAATCAACGCATGGAGGGGAAAAAGCAAATTGTTTTCATTTTACTTTTAACAATAAGGAAAAAATAAATGGAGACACCGACACAGTCCTTTTACGGTCTGGTGTCAGTTCTGCAATGCAGGCTATTGAAGCCCAGATCCAAAGCCCCTTGAAATAGATGGAAAAATACTCACTGGCCTCAAAGGCTTTAAGGCACTGTTTTCCAAACATCGCAGGCAATACAGCATGCACGATCCCCCAGCACATTTCAGGCACTCTCCCTCACCTCACACCTTGCCAATCCCAACGGTTCCCGCCTGCCCATTTTTCAGGTGGCAAAGCCTGGCACAACTTTTAAGGAGAATGAAATGAACACAGAGAACCTCACCTTGTGGGTCATCAGTAACTTAAAGACACTGGAGAGCAGATTCGCCACTTGAAGCTGGGATGGAAAGATACAAAGAGGAAGTTAACTCTGCTGATCAGGAGACCATGAAAACTACTGCAAGCAGGAACAGGAGGGATTTACCAGAGTAAGCTACTGACATATCGTATGATCAGTTTAACGTCTAAGAATATTAAGTGTCAGATTTTATTATTAGAGATATTGCTCAGGGAACAATATTTGCTATGCTCCATTGACAGCCTTATCCATCAGGATGTTGGTAAATATATTCAGAGGGCATCAGTTGAGACCCCACCAATACCTATGAATCTCTTAACCCCACAGCCCAGGAAGGAGGTAACACCGACAAGGGAGATGGCTGATGTGTAAGCGTCTGGTCTTTCAATCTGGGCCCGTTTAAAAGCACGGGTGTACTCAATAAGAGATCGTGTCCTGGGCTGGGTACCATGTTTAGTCTGCTCACCTTTCCCAGTGCTACAGTGTTCATCCTGGCCTTGGTCACTAGCTCTGCCATTTCAACTTTGAATCTCTCTATGTCCTTGCACTGGTTAGCCCTGGCGTGATGAAGGATCAGTTCTGCCACTCTCTCCCCCTGTGAAACAAGTAGGAAGAGATGTGTCTTTAAGAATCCCAGACCATGGTAACACCACCAGATCTGTAACGCAGCTGCACAATTCCCTCACTCTCAGGCTTCCACTGGCACCTGTAGTGATTAAACTGCTTCCCGTAACAGGGTACACTGGCCCTTTTCGACCAGAGGGTCAGACTACCCTCCTCAGGGGTTTGAGGGCAGATAGAGACTGACGCTGAGAGAGAGGAAGTGGTTCTTGGAGGGGGAGAGTCAGTATGTGGGAAAACCTAAAGCTCCTGTTCCTTTTAGGGCCTGGGAGTAGGAGCCTTGTAGTGTGGGGCTGGCCAGGACTCCCTGCTCTCTCAGCCAATCAGGACAAGTTCTGGGAAGGAGGGCTGCATATAATATGCCTCTTCCCTCATAATAGGGGAGACAGTGGTAAGAAGAGCACTGATGGCTAACTGCTCCCATGTCAGGGCGACTGAAACTAAACCCTCTGCCTCCAAAATCCCCACCCCAGAGAGTCTTCCAAGCCAGTGTGGGTGGAAGTAATTTAAAGGGCCAGCTGGGAGAAGCTGGTTCAGGGCTGCAGCCAACTACACATACCCTGAGGGCTGGCCGGCCCATGGAAATAGTGACAGGACCTCGTGTAAAAGCCATTCTTCTGTAGGCCACTAGTTCAAAGCCAGCTTGTGTCTCTAGTGACTGGAAGTAGTTTCACTTCAGCAGCTGAGTGAGGTGAGTTGGGTCTCAGTACAGTTCCTGACAGACAACAATTTACTGCTGCTGGCACTGACTGCCATGCATGCTGGCAGTCTCAGATGAGAGGCCAAGGACTGAATGGGCATGAAGATATCATACATCCTCTTGCAGTAAGGTGAACCCTCCAGCTCAGGAATGAGATGCAGCAATAGGGTTGTGGAAGTGCTGACGTGTGGGCTGTACCTGTGCTGTGGATAAACAGAAGCCTTCGGGGCTCGATTGGGGAAGGGACTGGCTTTTTGTTCTATGGTTGGACAGCACAGCACAATGGGGGCCTGGCCCAGGACTGGGGCTCCTAGGTGTTAATAATAATGATTTGTTATTTGTATTATCATATCATCCAGTTCACTAGAGGCACAACGCAGCTGGAGATGGGCAGTGGAGAATTCCCCCTGCATGGAAGAATTCTCAGCTAGGTGAAACCTGGCAGAGGTGGCTCTTCCGCCTTCTGTGCCCGTTGCTCTCCCCGGTCCCTGGTACAAGGGGAAGAAAGGGGCGTGTTGTGGGCATTCCAGGAGCAGGGCATGGGAGGATGAGGAGGGGAGCAGCGTGGCAGAGCAGAGCTCCACTACACAGGCTCCGCCAATCTGGCTTAAATCCTGAGGGACCTTACACACGCTGTGTGAGCTGGGGTTGCCTGCATGGAGCCCTAACTTGCCACGGGGTTGAGCAACCCTGAATTGGGGAGCTGCGACTGCCCTCTGACTCCTGAATCAAGCCCGGCACTCTCCTGGGCTAACTGAACTCGTTCAGAATGAGAACCCAGAGAACCCACTTTCTTTCGTGTGTGATACAGTTATCAAGGCAGCTGAGAGTGTCTGAGAGGCAGAAACCTTCCTTCCCCCTTTTAGAAACCCAAAATGGCACTCGTGGGGGGAACGGCTGTATAATGTACTGCTGACAACTGAGATGACTGAAGAACTCCAGCTGTCTCCCTTCCCCCAACTCCAGAGCCGTCAGCACCCAGCCGGAGCAGGCCTCACCTGTCCCTGTACCACAGCCGTGAAGACTGACTTGAAGTTCTGAAGGTCAGCTCCCTGCAGCTCTGCCACAATCCCTGCATCCAGCAGCATCAGACGGAGCGGGCAGGGGGACGGCCGCACTTCCACGATCAGCGTGTCACACATGTCCACAATGGAGGTTTGATCCTTGCAGCCAATGCTGAAATGGGCGGTGCCCTGGACCAAGATGTTCCCAGGGTGCAGGTCAGCATGGACAAAATTATCAACAAACACCTGGAGGGGGTGATATTTATAATATGAAAAGGAAAAAGGTAACTGGAGTAAAATCTTCCATGGTGAGAGACCTGGGTCCAAAACCTGACGATAGTAAATGGCATTAGTGGGGTGGTTTCAGTCCTGCCCCCCGTGATCTCCTTGCCACATCACAAAACCAATACACACTGATACAGTTAGTAGTTCTGCTCAGGAGTGGCCCAATACTGAAACAGCAGGAGATGCTGTAGGCGAAAATCGGTGCATTGGCAAAGCTGCATGTAGTGAAAACAAAGATTTGCTATGAGTCCAAGATAGTTCTGGGGAATCACAGACCAGGAAAGCATTAGTCTCTGAAAATAAGCCATAACTGGACAGAACTCAGGCTTTTCATTGCCAGTACCCATTCAGCATCCAGCATTCACTCTGGCCATGATTGAGTAACTGAATAGTTAGTTATAGGTTGCAAAACCCACGCTGGGCTAACCGCCTTGCAATTCAATAGAAAAATAAGGAGGGTAAGTTGCACTGCTCGCAAGAGTTGGCCAGATTTATTTTCTTTGCTCCACGCTTAGTATTATATTTCACCTACCTGTAAACTGCTAGCAGCAGATGCTTTGACAAATGGAACTAGAAAGTTAGCTGGTTTCCCTAGGGCTTTTATAAGTCCTGTAGCCTCCGTCGAGATGCCACTTAAAACTTTGTGCTTTACATCTCCAAAGCGATGTGTAAATATTAATTAAATGCAGCTCTATGGCTCCGCAGAGCAATACACTTCTCTGTGTGTGTATATATACACACATATGTATTAAGCTAATTGAATTATTTTAACGATGGGAAGGCACCCTCCTCCTCAGTTCAATTCTAACAACACAGCCCAGACTCTTACCATCTTTAGGAGCATGTCTATGCCCATCTTGGCTAGTCTCTTCCTGAGCTCTGAGGAAATGTCCACGTGCAGATACTGGGATATGGGCTGACTCTCCTTAAACAAAGACAGAATGGGAGTCAGACAGATCCTATAGATCCCTATAGGGATCTTCTCCACCACCCGCATTCCAGGGTCATGGTCTCTCCTGTCCTTGGCAGAGCAATGAAGATGCCGCAGAGGGGGCTAGGTTAATACAGGCTGAATTTACTGTGGCTGATGAAGCCAGAGAAGCAAAGGTTTGGGACTGGGAGGTGATTGGCTAAGTGGGTGTGAAACAGGCCATGAGGGATTTTGGGGACAAGAAATACTAAAGAAAATATATAGCTAGAATTGACACACAGAGTGGGGCTGAAAGAACAGCTTTGGGAGCTGATTCAAAGCTGGTCCACAATGAAGATGAACCAACAAACCCAACTATATCCCTTTACACAGACCAGCTCAGGTTAGATTCCTGAACTATACACCCAACCCTAACACAGAGAAGGAGAACTAGAGTGTGTTTTATGGGCAGAAAACACAAACAGAAACAAGATTGCTAGAGAACAGTTCTGGTTTTGGCACCCAGAAAACCAGTTGAGTTTCCTACACTGAGCTGAGACTACATTTCTCACCCTTATTCCAGGGAACGCAACCTTGAAAAGAAAAGCAAGAAAGGAATGAGAGAAGGAAGGACCTAGACACATTTAAGCTAATAGCAGAGAGACGCACCCTCCTACCACTCATCTTTCTCTCCCTAGGCCACCTCTAGAAAAGGGCTTTGTGTTGAGGTTAAAATCAACCATTGAGAGTAAACCTCCAGCACCATCACCCTTCTCATGGCCGTTGTAGCTCTTACCTCAAACGTTTCCACCAGGATGTTTCTCGTTACAAAGGGGCGAAGTGGAGTTGGGAATTTCACAAAATCCACATCCAGGAAATTTTTCTGGAAGCGCTCCAGGTTTCTGGCTTCGTAGCGTAGGTCAAGCTAAAGAGGGATGGAGAGAAAAAGGAGACTGCATGGTGCAGGGGTGCAGAACTAGGAGGACAGGAAGCCTGGAGGGTCCTGCCTGAGCTACCATCTCACTGCCTGACACTTGACCCCAATGGAGCTCAGCCAATTCCACCAGAAACCTGGTTAAAAAGCAAGAACCTCAATGAAAAGAAATAGATGGTGCTCCTTAGCTAAGCTCTCCTGGTGGGAATATTACAGAATGAGGCACCCCAGGGGTAGACATCTTAGGCCTGGTCTACACTAGGAGGTTATGTCGAATTTAGCAGCGTTAATTCGACTTAACCGTGCACCTGTCCACACCAGGAAGCTAATTAGTTCGACCTAGAGGGCTCTTTAGTTCGAATTCTGTACTCCTCCCCGACGAGGGGAGTAGCGCTAAATTCGACATGGCTATGTCGAATTAGGCTGTGTGTGGACGGAAATCGACCTTAGTAGCTCCGGGAGCTATCCCACAGTGCACCACTCTGTTGACGCTCTGGACAGCAGTCCGAGCTTAGATGTTCTGACCAGCCACACAGGAAATGCCCAGGGAAAATTTGACACGCTCCGGCGCCTTGTGGATGTTCTGCAGGACCGCAGGCAGGAGGACAGAGCCCCCCTGCACTGTATCTGCAACCGCCTTCCCCCGCCACAAAGTCCCAAACCCCCCCTCACCCAAAGTAACAAGAAGGAGGGGCGACAGGGGCCGTGAAAACTGTCACTGCACCCCTGCAGAGTGCACAAATACAAGAAGGCTCTCATTCCCTAAATGTTGAGAAGTCCTTCCCTTCCTGGCTCACCGAAGCCCCAATCCCAGTTTCATCCCCTAACTGTGTAGTTGATTATTAAAAGTAGTTTGCTGTTAATTACTATTTCCGTCAAGTTTTTCTACAGAAGACTGTCTGTGAAGGGGGGGGGGGGGAAAGGGGGTTGTTAATTGCATAGGACAGTCACCTTTACCAGGGTACAGACACGGGGACAGGATCAACAGCAGGTCACACACACAGTGCAGTCAGTAGGCACCCTGGTCGGTCTGGGAGGTGTTTTCCATGTTCTGTGTGGGTGGGGGGTACATGACTTTGTGGCATGGGAGGGCGGTTACAGAACTTATGCAGCGGTCCTTGTCCCGGACCACAGAGCCACGCAGCAGGGGAATCTGTAACCGTCCTCCCCCGCCACAAGGTCACGTAGCCCCCGCACACAAAGTCCCGAAAAAGAGGGATGGCAGGCTCCGTTGAAACAACCAGTCCGGCACTGCAGACCGCTCTAGGAGCAGGAGCCTGTCATTCCTCGAGTTTAGAAGCGGTGTTAACATCACTGCACACCCTACCCACCACAGTCTGCGTCCCTGTTTCAACCCTTTAACGCGAATTCATTAATAAAGAAAACGTTGTTAATTAACAATGTTCCATTAACTTTATTTTTAAACGTGTGTTAGAAGGGGGGAAACGTGGTGAACGGGGTATGTAACCAAAGAAGAAAGTCAACAGTAACTGAAGCAGGGGCAGGTTCAGCTTCTCTGTAAAGAAACTGAACAGTCACAGGTTACCCTGCTCCCTGAGGAACCTAGCTTTCAAAGCCTCCCGGATGCACAGCGCTTCCCGCTGGGCTCTTCTAATTGCACGGCTGTCTGGCTGAGCGTAATCAGCAGCCAGGCGATTTGCCTCAACCTCCCATCCCGCCATAAAGGTCTCCCCCTTGCTCTCACAGAGATTGTGGAGCACACAGCAAGCTGCAATAACAATGGGGATATTGGTTTCGCTGAGATCCAAGCGAGTCAGTACGCTCCTCCATCTCCCCTTGAGACGTCCGAAAGCACGTTGAATGATGACAGTTACCCAAGACCACCCTCGACACATTTCCCCCCCCCCCAGCATGCATTGTGATGAAATCCCAGAATTCAAATGGGCAGCGGGGACTGCGGGAACTGTGGGATAGCTTCCCACAGTGCACCGCTTCCAATGTCGACACTTGCCCCGTTAGTGTGGACTCACAAAGTCGAATTAGTGTCCTTAGTGTGGACACACAAATTCGACTTTGTGAGGTCGATTCCACAAATTCGAATTAAGTTAAATCGAACTAATCTGGTAGTGTAGACATACCCTTAGAACTACCTCAATTAGATAGAAAAGTGACAAATATTACTATTTATTATTTGTATTACAGTAGTGCCTCAAAGTCACAACCAAGATCGGGACCCATTGCACTAGGTGCTATACATACACATAAGTGATATTCCTTGCCCAAAAAGAGTTTACAGTCTAACTAGATATGCCAAAGGGTGGGAGAAAGGAAGTGTTATCCTCATGTTACAGACAGGAGAAGTCAGGTAGGAAGAAAGTGTCTTGCCCAAGGTCACCCAGGCAGTCTGTAGCAGAGTCAAGAACTGAATCAAGATTCCAGAGTTCCAATCCAGTGCCTTAAGCACAAGACCATGCTTCCTCTCTAAGTCACACTCCTTCATACCCCCAACATATATTTCTTAGCTCTCAGCTGCAGGATTGAAGCAGGAGGGTGACGTCCCCTCCATAATTTGG
The DNA here is from genome assembly GCF_020497125.1 of Mauremys mutica. NCBI lineage: Eukaryota > Metazoa > Chordata > Testudines > Geoemydidae > Mauremys > Mauremys mutica. The sequence goes on along the minus strand of NC_059072.1, from coordinate 104,706,371 downwards.
AAATGATGACTAGCCTGTGAGTATAATTATCCCCCTAAAAAGAAATGAAAGGAAGCTGTCCTGAAAGATACTGTCCTGACTCTTCTCACAGTTTGTACCCTCAGCAAAAGGCCTGGCTGCCTGACTGACGAGGCACTGAACACCCTGGGCTGAAGACATCCCTGGTGTAATTACTGATGTCACTACTGTGCACCAGAATGCAGTGATGCTGCACAGGATGCAAAGTCTCTTTGTAATTGCTGGTAGTAATGGGTAGGTGGATGTATGACAATGAGAGGAAGCAACTGTGCTTCGGTATATGCAGAGCATGGAATTGTGCCCACCTGTTGAGTCATGAGCTTCTCAAATTCCTCCACTATTTCAGTCAGACTGAGCCACTGGAGCCCTGGGAAAAGCCCAATGATCTTGCTGCCCATCTTCATCAGAAGCAGATCTATCTGGACCTGGTGGACTAGTCCAGGATGCAGGACCTGAGCAAGAAACAACTGTAGGCAGATCATCTCCCATGGACATAATACCGATACTGTAGGGAAGCCAGTCCATTCAGTTCAGTAAGCTAAGATGATAGCTCCTGAATATTCACATGCCAGGCTATAATGGAAATACCCTTCAGATTAAAAAGGGGCTGCTATTAGCTCTGTCAACAATGCACATTTCCCATGGATCCATGGTTCAAAATGTGACTAAGGGAAGTCTTTATAATACTCTTTAAACTGCTCAGATTTATTCAGTTTAGAGTCTGCAATGTCACCAAAACTAATTTACAACTGCTTTCCCCATCCTCCCTTCATCTGCAGCATACTGTCTATTGATGTTCAGGGGGCCTGAACAGAGTATTTATTTCATGGTTAAAAAGAAGCAGAGAAGGGCTGGACAATTTACTTAAGACCAAAAGTGAAGTCTAGCTCAATACACAGTTTTAAAATAAATTGGGCCTTAGTGGTCATGTCTAGTGCCCACATGGCAGTCAACGTGGCATGACTAGAGTGTCTGTATTTTGGAGAGTCCCAGACATGCGACAGCAAGGGCTGCTGAGGATCAAGTTTGAGGAGCATTAGTAGCATTTTGCGGCAAGCAGAACCACAGGCTGGAACTGAAGAGCACTGGGAAAACTGCCTGGGCAGAAAGGTTCAGCAGCACCTCTCCTGCACTGCATTTAGCCCTAGCCACATCTATTAATTTTTCCATGAGAACTAAACTCTCCACCAGATTCAGCAATCTCTAATTGCAGTCATCCACCTACAATATATCTTACTTACTTTAATGGCTACTGGAATAAGATGGTCCATCGCATCTAAACTGCCAATAGATGATGTGTTTGCAGTTAGCTGAGATCCAGACATTCGCTCCTCAGAGGTAGCGTTTCTATTAATACCTTCATCGAAATCTTCTTCCTTAAGTGAATGGTCTGCACTACTGTCTGCCAAACTCTCTCCAGCCTTCCCTTTCCAGGGCCACCTGAAGAAGCCCCTAAGACCAGACACCTCCCAGGCTTCAAAAGCAGATTCTGTTTCAGAGTTCTTCACTAGTTCCTCAAACTGGGGGTCATCAATGGTAGTGGCATCAGCATAAGCTTTATACACCTGGGCAACACAACCCGAGCCAATGGGTTCCTTGCTTTTAAACTTGAGGACTCTCTTCCAGTCTTCCCCAAATGCTCTCCTGAGGAAGTGTTTGGTGTAACCCCAGGGATGAGGTGTCACTTTGACATGAAGCTTAGAAAACTTGATGCAGAACTCTTCAGAGAAGAGATCTCTCCTGGTGCATGCCCACTGGCCCAGCTTGATATAAGTGGGACCCGAGGACTCTGTGGCCTTCAGCAGAAGATGGAGCCACAGGGCTGCAAAACCTGAAGACAGGTAGGTCACAGGATAAAGCAGAAGCAAAGGGCCAAACTTCAACAAGAGAACACAAGCCCGGAGTCCCAGGCGAAGGGCAAAGCCAAGATGCCAGAAAAATCCAGCTGAAGGTTGTTTGTCTTTGGCCGGTTCAGGGAATAAGGATGAACATTGGTTTGATACTTCCTGGCATCTCACAACAGACACCTTCGTGATCCCCCAGCACACTAAGGTGGTCTGAGCCAAGGCTTGCATTTTGATCAAGCTGTGTTTATCACTAGATGGGGAATTGCCAGATTTCTTACACCATCTTATCCAAGCCAGGTTTTTCCTTACATTGAAGGGCCTTAACCTGAAAAGGTAAATCCTAGCAGTGCAGCCCCAGGCAATCATAATCCTGGAGGTCAACTATGACAGAGAAAGTTGTGTATCTATTGGTGGGCAGTGCAGCCTAGATAGAGAATAACAGCAACCAAATCAAACGTTTGTCATTTGCTGTTTTGCTTCAATGTTGGTGAAAAACTGGAGCATAAAAAACCCGAGATGATGCTCAAAAACTGGATTTACAAGGTTCGGTTTTGTTTGTTACACCAAAGTGCAAAAAGAAAAAAACAACATTGGCGAGTCTGTGCCTGTCAGCTCCAGAATCTGCTGTGATGGGATCAAAGGCTGGGGTTTGGGCTGACTTGCTCCCCTCCATGGATAACTAGAGACACACACACACACGAAAATCAGGCCAAGAGTCTCTGTTCTTACGTCAGACCACAACCTCCTCCAGGCAAGGGCTGGCAGCAGAGGCAGAGGGCCACGGCCAGGCTCTGCTAGCGGCGCGCCTCTGCATTGCGTTCACAGCAAAACCGCTCGCCGCTTCACCTTCCCCAGCTCGCTCGTTTCCCGGCCGCCACGGAGGCAGTTTCATTCATACTCAGCTTCCCTCCGGGAGCAGAAGGCGGAGCTGGGTGGCGGCGGCTGCGGGCCGATCTGCTGCAGCCTCACGCCGCAGAACGCGGGGGGCAGCGAACATGATACACAACGTTCCAAGCCCACGGACTTCCGTGGACGACGAGGGCCCCGCCCCTTAAAGAGACAGCGGCTGGCGCCGGGCGCCGCTGTGCAAAGCCCCGGGGAAGCCCGTCCCTGCTGTACGTTGCGGGGCTTGCAGCGAGCGCGGTTTCCTCGGCGGCTCGCAGGCACCAAGCACGCAGCGCTGGCGCTTCGCGAGTTTATTTTTGTAACAGCCTCCCAGCTGGCCCCGTTATCCTTTCGCCAGCCGGCTAGATCCCTCCTTTGCTGGCGGCAAATTCTGTCTGTTCAGGACAGTCATTAATTTAGGACATAGGTTGGGCCGTACATTTGTATCTCCCGCCCTGCTATTAATTGTATTCCTGTTTATTAGTGGGTTTAAATATTTGTTTCAAGTTGTCGTTACAAGCTTTTATGGTCTTACATTATCAATATATCTTGGTCCTAACTTTCCTGGCCAGGTCTCACTGAACCTATGTGTAGTGTACAATGGAGTCAGTCCCTGAAGTTATTAAAATGCTGCTTTTGTTCTGATCGGTCGCTGTTTGGGGAGTCCGCTAAAAGGTGTTCTACTTCCTGGTAAATTACATTTCCCATCCCTTGTTAATTTCGGCAGGTAGAGCCGCTGGCAGGGAGGGAGTTAGTCCGTTTCCACTGCTCAGATAGTTTGGGATAGAGGCATCTCATCGGTCAGAGTAAGGCTGTTTTGCGGGCAAAAACTATTATGGCTTTTCCCAGCCTCTCCTAGTAGCAGAAAATAATATTTTAAGTTGATTTTGAGTCTAAGTCTTAAGATTTTGGCTTTAATTTTCTGCTCTGTGACTTCTGTGTGGGACATTTTATTTTGTTCTTTGATTGTTTTAACTTTTGGGATATTTCTCTTGTTTGTTTTCATCTTGTTACTAGAGGGAGAATATGTAAAAGCACAGTAGCTCCTTTTCCTGGGGGAAACTACATTTGAGTGGGGCAAATGACGGATTTTGTAGTTCATTGGCCATTTTGGAAATTCAGGGGAAAGTTTTATTTGAGGTTAGAATTGAAAACAAAAATTTTCTAAAAAATTTTATCAATTGAAAAGGGAAAAATCATTTTGGGTTGAAGAAAATATTTTGTTCAGACAAAATCAAAATGTTTTGTTTTTATCTTAACCATTTTAAACCTTTTTTTATTTAAAAAAATCAAAACTGAAGGAAATTTTGAAATCATTTCAAACCAAAAATTGAAATGTTTCATTTTTTAAAAATCTCAAAACAAAATTTCAATTTTTTTCTGATTTTTTTTCACAACAAACAATTCAGCAAAATCAGTTTGAATTAGCAAAATATCTTGGGTGTTGACAAATGTGCATTTCTCACTGAAAAAAAAGTTTCAGCTGAAAAGTTTCACCTACCTCTACTCTACATGAATTTATTCTTTGCTGTGCCCAAGTATAAAAGAGCTGGTTGATCAAGGTTTATGTCAAGGAAAGAAACAGTCTTTTTGATCAACAAAACAGGAATTGATAACATGCCTCTTGCTTTATAATATATAGGGATATGGTGAGAGATCTTGTACATAAAATGCTGAATTGTTACTGTTACTAGGTGGAAGACATGACTATGGTATTAATTCCTTTTATAGCTCTGATTGTAACAGCTCAAGGCTTTTCATAGGGGTAAAAAAGCTAAAATCATCTAATGTTTATTTCAAGAAAAAGTCACCACTCTCATAAAGAAGCTGAAATATCACACTGTTTGAATCTCTAATCTAATGTAGATTGGAGTGATTACAGACACACTGTGATTATTAATTAATTATGTTCCAAAAATACTGAAAGAGAAGGAGATAACTGGAAATGCCTGGGAACTATGGATGGACATGAAGGTTAGTTGATCTAAATGACAAGACAGGTTTTATCTATGTGTGTGTTGGTGGTGGATGGGGGTGCTCTGGAGTGAATGTAACAAGTGCAGGAGCATTTGCTGTGTTTCAGTTAAGCAGACAGGTAGCTCAAAAACCAGGACAGGGACTCATAGACTTTAAGATCATTATGATCATCTTGTGTGATCTCCTGCACATTGCAGGCCACAGAACCTCACCCATCCACTCCTGTAATAGACCCATAACCTCTGAGTTACTAAAGTCGGCAAATATTGATTTAAAGACTTCACGTTACAGAGAATCCACCAATCTGTTTGCTCTCAGGAGCAAGTGATTCCACATTTTGGTGTAAATGCCTCTGGTTTAATGTAGGAAAGACAGTCTTGACTTGTGTTTAAATAAATATAGGAAAAGGTCCAGGCATTGAAAGGACAATGTGTCCTTTTTCAACGGTTACAGAACTGTGTATTAAATATTGGAGAACTGGGCTGTACCGAGCCTTTGGGGGAATTCTCCAGGTACTCTCATACAATCGAAAAAACTGTGTATTGACTTAGCTCTCCCAACCCAGTAATATTACAGCCCTGCAAAGAGTCCCTGTCTGCTCACTGTGGTCTGGAACCAAATCCCTTCAAACTGAATGCCCTTCTCTCCCATCCCCACTTGGAGGGAGTTGGGAATCTGGTCTGGGTCTGAACTTGGTGGTCTCCGGGCCCATTTCTGATTCATCTGTTTGCTTTTAATCTCTTGCCCCTGACACATCATTAACCACAGGGAGCAGGACTGGGGTTTCTCTGCCTTACCGAAGGGAAGGGAAGGCCAACATTTTCAAACTTGAGTGCCTGAAAGTAGGTACCTACATCCATACTGAGGGCCCTAAATAGAAGTGTCTCAGTTTTTAGAGGTGCTGGCCCCCAGCCAAAAACATCCACTGATATCAGTGAGAGCTGCAAGTGCTCGGCACACTTAAAATTGCAAATCCATGAGCTGTGGGCGGCAGACACAGTACCAAATAAATCACACATGGAACTGCAGAGGCTGGAGGTGAAACCCTCCTCCCTCAGCTCCAAAACTCCAGAGCTTTAGCCAGCAGGTCTTTTGTTCTGTGGCCCAGCCACTATTTAGTGACTACTTTCTCGGTATGTTGCATTAGAATTTCAGTGAGCCTTACAAACGTTAATTAACCCTCACTAGATCTGGGCAAATGATTTTCAGCAAATAGTAAATAAGTTGAAAAATGCATTTTTTTAGGGCACTGGAACTATTTGCAAATTCAGGTTGAATTTGGGGAATGGTTGTGGGTGAAAAAAATTAGGAAATGTCAAAAGGTTTTGATGTTTTTAAAAGGAATCATTTCCACATTTTGTTTCATATTGACAGTTCATTTTGAAAACGTCATTTGAAACATTTTGTTCAAACCCCCCCCGCCCCCGCCCCAACTATTTTTATTTCTGTACTGAAAAACTGGGAGGAAATCAGTCCATTTGAAATGGACCCATTTTTAAATTTTATTTTCAGTTCCCCTTTAAACCAAAAATCAATTATTCACTCAGCTCTAATCCTCCCCCTGCCCCTCCTGTGAGGGAGGGAAGTATTATTATCTCCATTTTACAGATGTAGACCTGAGGCACAGAGAGAGTAAGACCAGAATTTTCAAAAGGGCTCAGCACCTGTCAGGCTGCTGATTTCTCTGACCATTGGCAAGAAACACTAGAAGCCCCAGAAACACCACAGCCAGTGAGCCAGCAGTTCTTCCTGCTGCTTCCACTTCAGATTCTCCTGCCTGAGTCCTCCTGTATGGGCCAGAGTGAGGGACTGGCTCTGGGAAGTGAGCTCCCCCAACCTAGGGAGAGGAGCGGGAGCTCTCCCTGTGCCTTCAGCCGAGCTCTGAGAACTGTGCTTCCCAGTGCTCCTTCTTACCTTGGCCCCTACACTTGACTCTCTGGGAAGTCCAGTACAGTGGGATTTCAATGGAGCACTGCCATCAGGGAGCTGGGGGAAGACTTTCCAAGGGGCTGAGACCGTGTGGGGGCAAAGGTCTTGGCTTCCCATGGATTCTTTAGGTTAGAGGATTGGTCCTGTGCCCTTTTTGATAGATTCACAGATTCCAAGGCCAGAAAGAGCCATTGTGGTGATCTAGTCCGACCTCCTGTATAACAGACCATAGAACTTCCCCAAAATAATTCCTAGAGAAGATATTCTAGAAAAACAGCCAATCTTGATTTAAAAATGGTCAGCGATGGCGAATCCACCGCAACCCTGGGTAAATTGCTCCAATGGCGAATTACTCTCTGTGTTAAAAATCGACACCTTCCTTCCAGTCTGAATTTGTCTAACTTCAACTTCCAGCCATTGGACATGGACCATGTTATACCATTTTTTGCTGGAGTTAAACTTCTCTCCACCCACTCCCTTGCGGGGAGTCCTTTCCTCCCACCAAATGACTGTGGAGTGGACAGAAACTTGGTGAGGTATTATCCAAAGGAATGAGAGACAGTACAAAGAGCTGAGCACTGCTGTCATTAAATGGCCCAATGTCCCTCAGCCCTCCCAGATGGGCTAGTGGCACCCCAGAGCTGGTTACAAAAGGTCAACAAAAGTTTAAACATTGTAGAAAATTATTTTTCCATTTTCTGACTGACTATGGAGCCCAGCTATGTCACAGCACAGAGCATGGGAGCTCACAAACACAGCTCAGCTCCTCTGTGGGATGCTGCATCCAGCTACCTTCAGAGAGTATCTCATTGCTAGATGTGATCTTCTGGAGATAGGGGAGAGCAAGGGGTCTCCCAAGAAACCCTCTGAGAGAGTGTGGGGAGGGAAAGACAACCTTTGCTTTACACATTCCAGTTTAGGGACCCCTTTAAGTTATAGGAATCCTTCTCTCCTTCCATTGTTCTCCTTTATTAACCCCAGTAGTCCCAGCCTCCTAGTTTGATACATTTACTGACCCCTCTTAACACCAGATTTGGGATGGTTGGAGGAAGTCGCTCAAGAGTACTTTCCTCAGGGAAGAATGACCTGTGTCAGTGCTGCGTTGGAAGTTCTTCCCTCCTCAGGGTCCAGAGGTTTCTGCCTCTTCTGTTGTAGTTGTACATTATCACAGCTAGATGGCACTCTCCACATTCCTGATGTTCAGCCTCTAAGAGCTCCTTAGTGTTGTCAGTTGGCCCTCCAGGGAAAGATGCAGGGATTCAGTGCGGAAAGTTTCATTGGTTCATTTATTAACATTTTCCAAATGACCAGTCTTGTGTTTGGCCACATACAAATCATTAAGTTCCTACTACAAGCCAGAGGCAGGGGGTACAGCAGTATGGGCTAATGAGTAGAGCCCAGCCAGGGCTGGCAGGGACAGTCAGGAAAGCTGGGTTCTTTTCCTGGCTCTGCCACAGATTTGCAGCCTGGCTTTGGACAAGTCACTTGAAATCCAGGCTCTAGTGAAGCCAATGGCAAAGCTCCATCTGACTTAGGGCCAGAATTTCACCTTCTGTGTTTGTTCCCTATCTCTAAAGTGGAGGGAAAATAATACTTGTCTCATAGGAGTGTTGTGGGAACTAGTTAAGGGCCTGATTTTACAAACATGTATGTGAGTAACTAGTGTACAGGAGTAGGGTGCATCCCTTTAAATAATTTTTGAGCCTTTTATTGGCACTCACTGTGTGTTATATTTTAGAAGCTGCCAGGCTTTTTTAGCAAAACTAATCAGCTGATTAGTAAACACAGTTATCTGGGAGTTAACTGTGCCTGTATGTTTTCTCCATATTGTTTTTGTTGTGCTAAGAGCAAAGGGCAAAACTGTAACTCTGTTCACATGCATAATCCCACGGAACTCATAAAGTTACATGTGTAAATGTTGGCAGGTCAGAGACCTAAGTTTGTAATGTGCTTTGAGATCCCCAGACTTGTAGCCAATTAGTTCATTTTATCATCTATTTATCATTATGTTATGTGATGTTATGGTCAATGTATATGCTATTTCATATATGTATGCTAAATAGATTTAAGTTATAGGATTATAGAAGTATAGGATTGGTAAGTATTTAGGTGTGATGACTATGTAGTAGGTATACAAGTAAAGCATGGCTGAAATGCAAGGCCTGTGGGCTGAGAGCTGTAAGTTTTTAGCTTAGCCATACTAGGCCATAGGCTTAAGAATGCTTAACAGGAATGAGTGACCTAGGAATAACCCTGTGCCCATAAGGTCACAAGGTGACTGTAAAGGTGTGCCAACAGGTGACTGCGATAGACTGCAATGTATTGCCCAAGGCCATGAGACACCTGACTGTGACATCTTTGAATGTCTGTCTTGACAACAGGATACATGCCAGGCGTAAATGCTAATGAGAAAAAGAGGAACTACTGTACAAACAATCTATGAAAAATAGGGCAACCAATATTCATGGGGTGTGGAAGTACAAATAAGAAATATCATGCATATACATAAGGTGTTAGGTGTGGTCAGAAGTACAATATAAAAGAGGGTTCCATGGTTTGGTAAAAGTGGGAAGATCCAAGGGATGACCCCACAGGAAACACCAGCAGGAACCATCCATCTAGTGAAGATTGTCTATTGAGAGGTCCATCAGACCCTAGAATATCACTGAGGCTGTGAGTATGACTACAGTTATAATTATTGCATAGGTTTTTTATAGGATTTCCATATGCATGCGAAATTGTAACTTTTCTTGTTGCTTTAATAACACTTGCAGTACAGATATGACTTTGTACTTGTGATTGTGTCTGTGGTCCTTATCCTTGGACTTCATGTGTTCCTAGAGCCTCAACATTTCAGAAAAGCACCAGAGGCAATTTCAGTCTGAGCTTTAAACTGTAGCAACCAGAGCTGCAGCCATGGTGCTGTAATACGACATCACTAAATTCCCTCTAAATAAAATAAAAGGCTACAGACTGAAGATTCTATGTAGGTTGAAATATCCTGTAAAAGGAAAACAGACTGGAATCATACAGTGTTCTCTCTTTTATTTTCTTCACTATTGCACGTATTAAAATTCTCAGTGAAGTCAACAGTTATTTGCAATGGGAGATGGGTTATATTTGCCCCAGGATACAGTGGAGTCGCAACTTACGCGGGGGTTAGGTTCTAAAGTCAGCGCGTAAGGCAAAAATTGTGTATAGTCAAAATTACCCTTGAAAATCCCTTAAATCGCCCATAAAGTACAGTATACTGTACATGGTTTTGTGTATACAACCCTGTACAGTAATATGTATAAATGTATAATGTATACAGTAATGTACAGTATATAATAAAGAGTACATATGCAAAATATAATTTTACAATACTATATTTTTAATTACAGGGGGCAATTACAGGGGGTCGTCAGGGCTTGATGTCGATTCAGGAAACGGAGGTGACGGAGAGCTTGGGTGACGGAGAGCGAGTCGTAGACGAAGTGGTTGGCTCTGGTTCAGCCCGAGAAGTTGATTGCATAGACTCATCTGCTGCTGGCTCTTTTTCTTGAAAAACATGGTGATCGGCAACTGTCACTGTTGTCTCTTGAGCTGCTCAAACATTTCTTGTTACGGGCTCAAATCATCTGTAATACTACGTGTGATTTTGAGGCTTCGTTCCATAGAGGGATCATATTCAGAAATTAAATCATTCAAGTGTTTTGCTGCTTGGAACACTTCAGAAAATTTATGAAGATTCCAACTTGCTGGCTCTTTCTGTTCGTCGTCATCATCTTCGTCTTCTGTAGACGATTTTATCAGTTCCTCTAACTCTTCGTTAGTCAATGTTTCTCTATGGCTCTCAATTAATTCTTCAATTTCTTCCTCAAGGATGTCGATGAAGCCATCACCACCGACTTGCCTGGCCACTTGAACAATGCGTTTCACTTCTTTGTCAATGGTCGGGAAACCCTTAAAATCATTCACACATTCTTTCCATAGGTTTCGCCAATATGCATTGACTGTTTCAGGCTTGACTGCATCCATTGCCTGTTAAATATAAGTGATGCAATTGGCAATGTTGAAGGACTTCCAACACTCCATCACATTAACATTGGGATCAGCATCCATAGTGCTACATATCCGTGAGAACATAAGCCTCATGTACGTGGCCTTGAAACAGCGAATCACGCCTTGGTCGAGAGGTTGGAGGATGGAGGTGGTATTGGGGGGAGAAAGATGACTTCATCGTTGTTATGTGCAAACCGGAGTGCCGCAGAGTGGCCAGGAACATTGTCTACAATCAGCAACATGTTAAAGTCAAGTCCTTTCTCTTAGAGGTACCGCTTGACCTCCGGAATGAAACACTTGTGGAACCAATCCAGAAATAATGCTGCCATCACCCAAGCTTTTTTATTTGATTGCCAGAACACAGGCAGGAGATTTTTGTTCTTGCCTTTTAGGGCACTGGGATTTCCAGCCCTGTAGAGCAAGCCTGGCTTTATTAAATGCCCAGCTGCATTGCCACAAAACAACACAGTCACACGGTCTTTAGCTGCTTTGAAGCCAGGGGCTTATCTTTCTGATTTCGAAATGTAAGTGCGATTGGGCATTTTTTTCCAGAAGAGCTCAGTCTCGTCAGCATTAAAAAACTTGTTCCGGAAGATAGCCCTTTTCTTCTATGATTGTCTTTAATTGTTCGGAGTAGGCTTTTGCTGCCTCTTCATTGGCAGATGCAGCTTCACCAGTAGTCTGCACGTTTTTGAGGTTGAAGAGGTTCCTAAAACTGTTAAGCCAACCTTGGCTGGCTTTGAATTCCTTCTCATCAGAAGGCTGTCCCTCTTTGGCAGGAGGTTTGAACAGCGCATAGAGGGTAAGAGCCTTTTCTCGCAACGTGTTGCCAACGATAGGCACACGTTTACAATTCATGTCTTCCAGCCATAAGTTTAATTCCTTTTCAGTCTTACTAAAGTCTTATCACGCACCTGGCTCGTCACCTTAGCAGTTATTGGAGCACTTGATGCCACAGCTTGATGAATTTCTCTCTCTCGAATCTTGATGGCACGGATGCTAGATTTGTTGCGGCCGTATTTACGCGCCACGTTGGAAACCAACATACCGTCTCTCAACAAGTCCAACACAGCCAGTTTTTCTTCCAGGGTTGGAACAGATCGCTGTTTCTTCGGTTGAGCACCAGATGAAGTTGGCTTGCATTTAGGGGCCATGTTGTACGAAAAATACATATCTTTAAACACTAGAATCACACTCAGCACGGCAAGATGCTCACACTATGAGGGGCACGTGGGAACTGCGACCGACTGAGGGAACAGCAGATTCACGTCTCCCATCTCACGCTCACACCGGGGCATATGCTCATTGGGTGGAATCGCCCGCACTATTTACAGGTATCTTGTTGTTTTTCTTTTTTTTGCCGAGCGCGTATAGTTGAATTCGCACTTATGATGTGACTCACCTGTACTTATATATGACTTTCTTACATACAGTTCTTGTCCTTGCTTTTACTATACACATTATTTTTTATTCTAACAAAAACAAGAGGAAGAGGGATCTTTTTTTTTTTTTTGCCATCCCACACAACAGGGTCAGCACAGCACAGGGAAGGGGAAAACAATTTAATCAGAGAGATGTAAGTACATTTCAAGAGCAAAAATAATTTGAATGGAAATCTGTGGGGATGAAATCAATTTCCTCTTCTTATGCCTGAGACGCCAGTGTTTTAGTATCTAAAAGTTATGGGGATGGGGCCAATGTATTGTGTGTGGGCAGCATCCTAGTGAGATATGTGATGCTTTTTCAGAGTGCCAGTTTCTGTGTTGCATTAAGAAAAACAGGAACAGGGCTCCATAAAATGCACCTCAGATGGAGCTTGCTGTTGACTTAGTAGAATGCCATTGTATTGCAGCAACAGTGTGGTTATGTTTAGCTTGGCAAGGTAAAATTCTGCCCTTTTATTATTACTGGGTTTTGTATTACAGTAGTGTCTTAAGGGCCCTACTGAAATTGGCGCCCCATTGCCCATATCCACTGGTAAGAGAGACTGCCCTAAAGGGTGCCTACTGTCAGTAGACAGAAAATAAGAGTATTATTTCCATTTTGTGGCAGGGGCCTGAGGCTCAGAGAGAGATTAAGCGATTTGCCTAAGGTTATTCAGTTAGTCCTTTGTAGAGGACTTGAACCCAGCTCTTCTAAAGCCCAGTCTAGTGCCATAACCATTAGACGAGGCTTCAACTCTATTATTATTATTATTTTTTTAACCTTGGTTGGGAACTCAGAGCATTAGATATGGAGCTTTTCACTTGTGGAGAGACAACTGGCAATTGCTGGAGTTTTTGGATTTCGGAGGCCCCTTCCGGTCTGGTTTTAGGCTAAGAGTATGTCTATGCTGCAAGTGCTACAGTGGCACAGCTGCAGCAGCACTGCTGTCGTGCCATAATGTAGACACTTGTTACAGTGACAGAAGGGGTTTTTCCATCACTGTAGGAAATCTACCCCCTCAAGAGGCAGTGGCTAGGTCGATTGAAGAATTCTTCCGTCAACTGAGCTGCATCTACAGTGGGAGTGAGATCAACCTAACTAAGGGTATGTCTACACTACCCGCCGGATTGGCGGGCAGCAATCGATTCAGCATGTGCAGCTGACGAAGTGGGTATTCACCCACAAAAGCTTATGCTCCAAAACGTCTGTTAGTCTATAAAGTGCCACAAGACTCTTTGTTGCTTTTTATAGATCCAGACTAACACAGCTACCCCTCTGATACTTAATTTTTGTAGTGTAGACTTGCCCTTACTTAGGAGCATGTTTTGTACGGTGCATGCTACAATCCTGAACCTGAATCTGCAAAGCTTCGAGTTATTTCCCAGATGCAGTTCAAGTTCTTTATGGCCTGAATTTTAGCTGTTTAGAAACCACCTCTCTCATCATGCCCTGTCCTGTATTGCCAACGCCAGCATTCAACAATCGTGAGTCAAGTCCTCAAAAGAAGTCATTATATTAGCATAAAAATCTTGGATTTTAAAATAACTACTCTTGGGTTCTTTTTATTTGCCTCCTTGTGCTGAAGGGTTCAGGCATCATGTTTTCAAGCTTTTCTCTGTAACCATGAGAGGTAGAAACTTAAAAAAAAAAAAGCTGAGATTCTCAGGTAACAACCTGATTCTACCAGTTGTGGTCTTTAAGAAAAACACCTGGGAGACCCAGCATACCCCTTACAGCCATGGCTCATGAAACCTTACACGGGACACCTGAACAGCAGTAAGGAGCAGTTCAACAATAAGCTGAGTAGGTGCCGGATGACCGTGGAATTTGCCTTTGACAGATTAAAGGCGCGCTGGCGATCCCTTTATGACAAGTTAGATCTCAATGAGGATAATATTCCCATGGTCATAGCTACATGTTGTATGTTGCATAATCTCTGTGAAGCTAAGGGTGAAGGGTTTGCTTAGGGGTGGAGTGTCAAGGCAGAGCGCTTGGCTGCTGATTTTGAGCAGCCAGATACCAGGGCTGTCAGAGGGGCCCAGGGGGAAGCAATGCGAATCAGGGAGGCATTGAAGCAACACTTTGAAAATGAGAACCAGTAACGTAGATCTCTGTGATTGGTGATGCAATGTTACATTACATGTAGTTTTCGTAGGAAACAACGGTGACATTTGAGGCCTTACATTCCAGTAAGCAAATTGTTGAACTACCTCTGTATGTATTAGTGGTGCCTGCTATCTCAATTTGTAGGAAACAAATAAAGATGAATTACCATTTAAAAACTTTACTTTTATTGCACAAGAAACAACACACACACACACACACACACACAAAGACGCTTGGTGGGAAAGGAGGTACCAGGGAAGGGCAGACTTTCACAGCTGTGTGTAGGTCCAGGTATCATTGTGAAAGTTGTCCGAGGGGGTGGAGTGAAGGGGAAACTGAGAAGTCCCGGAAACGGGAAAGGATTGTGCGGGCAGAGTTTCGGGGAGCACAGAAAAGATTTCTGAATATGCTGCAGGGGAGGGTGGGCATGCACCTGCTCAGTCAGCAGCTTTATTAAAGACTTCAGAATCTGTGTTTGCTCCTCCATTATTTTAATCATCCACTCAGTAGCATCCTTAACAAACTCCTGATTTTTTTTCTGTCCTGCCTTTCAGCTTCCCTCCACTCCTTGTGTTCCCTTTTCTCTCCATTGGAGAAATGCAGTACCTCCCGGAACACATCTTCTTTGCTCTTAGGCGTTTTCTTATCTGGCGGAGATGCTCAGCCGGTGTGTGTGGGGTGTTCCTCAATGCTACATCTGCCGAAGCACAAGGAACAATGTACAGAAGCCTGATTGTTAAGTTCACACACAGCATTGAAACATTTCAGTTAAATTAATCTCTGGTAACATACCAATCACTTTCTCACTGACCCTTGGCAAGCACACACCTCTGTGAACACCCAAAGCATGGTGAGTGTTGGCCGGGGTGGAGGAGCACTCTACACAGGGGAAAGCCGTGTGTGCAGCCGACTAGGGAAAAGAATCTAAAATTCTTTTCCACAGGCAGGAGTCATTGTAGCAGATATCTCACTGCTGAGGGTAAACAGGGAAGCAAGGTTGCATCTACTACACACTTGTGGCTTCACCTCTTTTGTCAACCACACTCTGTAGTGTAGACAAAGCCTTTTCCCCCTCCAGTTTTCTCCTTAACTGTTTTTCGCCCTTCTCCTGCAGTTTGATCCATATAAGCACAATCCTGCCCCCCTGCGGAGTCTCAGGGACTTCATTGGGGCCCTATGCAAGTCTGCAGGTCTGCCCATGTAAATCATTTTGCAGGAGTGAGACCTTAGTAACTAACTGTTTTCAGTGAAGCACCTGAAGGCTGGAGTGGTGGGATCCCCTGGCAACAACAAAACGTCAGGGAGACTGGCGCACTTTCGTGGGCAAACGCTGACTAGCAGCTTCCTTCTCTACCGTGTCTGTTCCTGAGCAGGGAAAGCGTTGCCCCTCTGCCTCTCTGTCATGTTCCTCTTGGCCAGTATGGTAGCATTGAAAAAGAGCAAGAGGAGGAAGTGGGGGAAATACTCCTGAATTGGAAGCAGCAGTAGGCTGGTAAATCTCTTCATTATTGTGTCTCCCACAAAAGGGCAGAGATAACTTTCAAACAACAAGGGAGGCACCAGGGTCCAGTAGGTAAAGTACTGGACAGGGTTTTAGGAGAGCCGAGTTCAATTCCTGGCTCTGCCACTGATCTGCGAAGCAACCCTTGGCAAGTCACTTTACCCTTCTGCTCCTCCTTTCAGCCTTTTTCCCATACCAGGATGGATTAGTACATACTGTCTCCCTGCATTTCTTATGCAGCACCAGCTGGATGCAGCGTTTCTGCCGCTTGTGATTTTATCGCAAACCTTGCAATATTTGGTGTTTTTTCCTAAAGTCCCAGCTTCTGGAGTCTGGTTATTTCATGAGATTCTCAGCTTCCATTTCTTCAAAAAGGAAGTTTTTAGTCTTTGTGGTTGCAGAGACAAGCTTGGAAATGTGACCCAAGTGGATCCTACAGGCTCAGAAACCAGGAGACAAATTAAAAGACCCTTCAGTTTAGTATTATTTTATTATTTCTCATGGTTTTTAAGACAGTCTCATGATTGTTGAGGCCTTATATGTTTTGAACGCTTGGGGTGGGTGATACCATGGGCATAGTACTTCCTATCCCAAACAGTTGCATAGTGTGCCTGTGCAGTGCTGAACATTCGCCCCATTCCACGCCAGAGGAGGCTGTTTCAGCACCATGATTCCTTTGTGGATATCAGTGTGTTTGTAAAGGGAACCTTTAAGGATGGGGAGCACTATATAATGGTAAGCCCACTTTTACTTCTCACGTGCTGCATTGCTCATGATACCCTACAAAAGTCTGCACTTCCCCTAACGAAAAGAATAAAATGCGGACCGGATGCAGTGATCTGCCATACTGCGGTGACATCAAGGTGAGCTGGAGTGTTTTGGAGAATGGTGCCCTAAAATGCTGGTGTAAATCTTGGGGCCTAATCTTGCCATACCGTGCTGGGCAGAACTCCTCCAGGTCCCATGTCCAGGAGGCTGGCAGGGCAGGGCTATTTGTTAATTACTGTTTGTAAATTGCCTTGAGGTCCTTGGAGAAAAGGCACTAACCAAGTACCAGCTGTTAGTGATTTTATAAGGATGACCCTTTAGATCAGCAAAGGAGAGAGTCGGGTTTGCTAGGGAGCTTTTGGTGAGCTTGAAAGCTGCTGGGACTTTAGGGGCCAGTTCACAGAGGTGAGAAAGTATTTTAAAAGTCAGTAGCACTGAAGGAGTTAATGCACCTCCCACTCCCCCCCCCCCCAAAAGAAAAGTGTCCAGCAGAAGGTCCTGTTTACTGTAGTTTCCCCAAGTCAGTCAAGTATTCAGGGACATGGGTTTCCATGGTAATGGGGCCTGTTCTTCAGCCAGCTGCAGATTAGCTCACTGGAAAGGAGTCAGGATGGGTCAGGCTAGGGAAGGGTGGGAAGAAAGACACAGGAGGGGGAAGGGGTGGAATTAACGTCACGAGCTTGAAGAGATAGTTACAAAATCAGGAAAGAGGAAAAAGTAACAGAAGAATCTAGGGGAAATAAGCTCCACAAAAGCCAACGGGGGCAGGAAAAGGCTCTGGGCAAGAAACCGCTCTCCTGCTTGTGACTGGGGAATGATTGAGAATGGAAACTGATCTGTATGGAGCGGGAACGTGGGGCTTTCGAGCGAAAGGAAAAATCCTGTAGAGTGGATTGTAAGGAACTCTGCTAACAAAAGAGGGGGCGAGCCAGGGAGCCATGCATCCAGATGTTGCTGCTGCTCCCAGGCTGGAGCTGGAGTTCCCCAAAATGAGACCTGAAGGTAAAAGAGCTGCAGCCCAACTACTGCCACTGAGAAAGGTAGGACTGGGATGCCAGTGTCAGAACTCCTCTGAAATTAAGCTTAGGGGTGAGGGGATGGGGAGGAAGGGCCTGGTGTGGAGAGAGGATGGTGAGATAGAGGGGGAGCAGTTTGGGGATCCATTCCGCAAATGGCGTTGGAGCTTTGGAACAAACTTGTCAAAGCAGCGGCATTGATCAGGGTGTGAGGAGGAGGGAATATTGTAATTAGCTCCAATTGGTCCAACTGGTCATTGACAAAACAGATTGCAGTGCCCTTTTTTTTTTTTTTTTAAAGGGAGAAAATGCAACCATGCTAACAAAAGGGATCTGCAGCGAGAGCCCAGGGTCTTGCTCACAAGTAGTTTTGGGGGGATCAGTAATGCAGAGAGTAAAGCAGCCCCCCCCTTTCCCCATCTCACCACTCTCTTTTCCCCCTATAGTTGCCGTGCGGAGCTCCCAGGAATGTAGATCGCGCCGCAGACTTACACATGAGGGTTTTCTTTCCTTTTTAGGGATCATTTGTTGTTTCAAGGAGCCAGATGGAGGCTCAGTCTAGTGGGGCTGGAGCTGTTTAATGTCATTGTAACATAAGGCTAATGATATGTGCACGTACATATGCACGTCTCTGACTCTACCCTTTGATTTGGCTGGGAGAAGTACTTGCATTAGCCTCTTGGTTTATTTATTTTTTCCCAGCAATGAAACATAAATGGTTAAAGTTTTCTCCATTCCACACACACACACACACACACACCGCAGCCCAAAGAATTAATTAGCTGGAAAGCGCAGCTATCTAGAGAACTGACTGATTTCACACACTGCACGGCAGGAATGGGGTGGAGGCCATGAGGAAGGATGATTAATTTTGGAAGGGAGCAAAAGTCTGTGAGCCTGATTCTCTTGTCGCTTGCGCCTATGTAAATCAGGAGCAACTCAGTGGAAATCTATCCGTTACAGCCACTTGGTGTTTGTGTGTCTGAAAGGGGGAAAAGTCTCCCAAACATTTCAACACAGTTATCAATTGTAAAAGTCTTGGTGTTGCAGCAAAGAGGAACAGACTGTTCCCTAAATCATTTTGAAAGTCCAGGTTGAAAGCAAAACAAAATATCAAAACGGCTTGGGGGCGGGGGCAGTGAGAAGGGTGTTGGATGAAAAGATTGTATAATGTTGCGGTCTTTCCCATCACACTTCAAAAGCACACTCTCCTTCATAACCGGCCAGCATTAGAATTCCTGAGAATGGAGAAATAAATAATAATAATAATGAAAACAATTTCCCCAGCTCCAGGACAGTTAGTCTCCCTTGGATGGAGAAATT
Organism: Mauremys mutica; assembly: GCF_020497125.1. NCBI lineage: Eukaryota > Metazoa > Chordata > Testudines > Geoemydidae > Mauremys > Mauremys mutica. Next base: position 104,687,532 of record NC_059072.1, on the reverse strand, counting down.
GTAAGTATTCCATTGCCTTTATAATGCTTTACATTTCCAGCAGCACGTTCCCAAGTGGAAAAACTGACAGGCACATTTCCCCTCTAAATTATAGGGGGGGGAAGCAGTAATAAATAGAACAGAAATTTAAAAAAAGTTGCTGGGCTGTGTGTTGTAATAATGGCTGATTTTCACTCTGCTGCTTTAAGACCCATTCTGGAGTCAAAGCAAACTCTTTGCAAGGAAACTACATTGTTGGGTTTTTTTGTTCTTAGTACAAGGAAAAGTTGTTTTAATTTCTGCTGATATACAGGAAAGAGACAATAGGACATTTGCTTCCTTGTGGCTGGAGATTTTAGATAAAGGTATGATTTAAAGGGATAAAACTGAGGGACTTGAAAAATTAGGTAAAAGCAGCAACATGCAAACTGGTTTTGTGTATCACCCCAGGGAAGGGAAATGCAAAAAACTCAGAGGAAATTTTTGTCTGCTCAATTTTTTTTTGTCTAAATATTTGCTTCTGATTTACGAGACAGAAAACAAAGGTGGTAAGCACATTCCCTCGTAAGAACAGCCATATTGGATCAGACCAGTGGTCCATCTAGCCCAGTATCCTGGCTTCTGTCAGAGGCCAGTGCCAGATGGTCCAGATGGAATGAAATGAACCAGACTATTTCAAATGATCCACCCCCTGTCATCCAGTCCCAGTTTATGTCAGTTCCTTAGTTCTGTAGGGTACTTTTAATCCAGCATTTTCTTAACAACAGCAAATTTCGAAAGAATATTGAGATCCAAAACCAGGCACGTGTAGGTCACTGGTTTGAATGTAGCCCAGATAAGCAGTGACTCTCAATAGTAGCTATTTCATTATCGTTCAATGAGACCTATGTGAAATAAGCTGCTAGTCTCAGTCCAGTTCCCAGTGGACTAGTGTCTAGTCACAAAACCCACTACTGAACTGGCATTCAGCACAGGCATGGAAGATTGAATAGAGATGGACACATAACTAGTTTAATGTCTCACCCCTAGAGGTTGTCCCTACTTCAGGGATGAGGGGAAAGGATGGGGCAAAGTGGGTGAGCTTGCTTGGCAGCTATCAGTGGTCTTTTGCTACTAAACGGGACTTCACTCTCTGGTGCTTTCAATCCTGCGCCTTTGTCTAGCACTAATCTGACTGTAAAAAATAACACAATGACCACAATAAAATGCTCAATGAGCTAATTCTTAGGATGGAATCCTGGCCCCATTGAAGTCAATGGCAAAATTACTTCATGAGGTCAGGATCTCACTCGTAATTTTTAGTTTGATTGACTTTTCATTTCTTGGATTGCTTGAAATGTCCTTATTTAATTTGCTATAGATGGAGCTATCAGCACTAACTACATTAAGTGGCTCAGTAAACATGGCATCTAGTTTCTACCCTTGATGGTGACCCTGAGAACTCACCTGACCTGAGAAGAGAGGCTCAAATCACCTCCATGTCATAGTGTCTTATGATAATGAACATTAATTAATTAGCCATAGGGCTCAGTTGGAACAACAGCTGGGAGGGGAGTGGGAGAGAATTTACAGCTATCTTTGATGCTCTGTTCTTATGTTGTGAAATGCACTGTGAGGGACAAGCTTTGTGAGGTGCTACGGCCCATCAGACCCAGAGCTTCTGGTTCTATCTGTTAATCTAAGCTGTGAGGTGCCCAGATGTCACAAGGAGGGGTGCTATTCAAGAACCTTGATAGAATCTAGGCTCATCACCGTAGTACCTGAATCTGATAGCTGGAAGCAGCATCTTCTCACCAGTACTTGTAGCTCAAAGGAACAGACTACAGGCTTCTTTTACCTCCTAATCATAAGCACTAAATAGGCCTTGCTTGGTGGCCTTGATGGTTAGTACTTTGCAGGGCATTTCACAAGACCACAGTTTAATTGCTGATCAGAGCCTAGAGACAGTACTTCACCGTGGGCAAAGCTTAGTAACTTGTGGCTCTGTAGCAGCTCTCACCATTAACGAATGGGTGTTGCTAGGCTCTTGAGACAGTGGCATCTAGACTGCGAGACCTCAGCTGGCATAGCCTTGGTGCTATGCAGCTGTGGTTCAATTCCCTGACACCAATAGCCTGCCCACAAGCAGAAGGCCCCAGCCTGGCTCTCACCAGCCTAGTTACACTTTGCAGGGTGACAGGTGACACTGAGAGTAGGGGAGAGATGGAAGGGGGATCCTGAGGGCTCCAACAGGAATGCAGAGGTCCCAGGAACATGTGGTTACCTTCTCATCCAGTTGTGTATAATCCTGGGATAATTTCTGTGACTGGATTGTGGTTCATTACTGCACAGTGAGCTACATGCTTCTGGCACAGAGTTTTCTAATAAAGCTTGTGGGCTGCATTTCTGAACCACCAGAAAGTGAGTAACACCAAGTCAAACCAGCACTTCGCTCTGTCGGAGTGGAATATTTTCCCTTGACACTGAGAGCCTCTCATTGTAATCTTAGTTGTCGTCATTATATTATTTGTGTTTTCACATCTGGTCTTGGCAATAATGAATTAAAAAAATTATATAAAATCTCAGTATGTCAATAGATCCTAATCATCATTGTTTAGTCTTTCAAGAGCTGAAAAGTATTTAAATGAGATGAAATCAAAAGATTCCCAAGACAACATGCAGCTCTTAGAGGAAGTGAAGAATAAGAACCGAGAACGAAGAGCGCTAGAGTGACCAAAGTAAGCTGCAGATTTATAGCTCAGCTGGTAGCACTGTTTGATGTCTTACACCAGTCCTTGGCTGAGCAGTCAGTGCTGACGAGGCAGTGCAGAACAGGTCATTGCTAGAGATGGCCTTCTTCAAACTGAGAGCTTAAAACAAGGTCCTTTCTGCCTCTTTGTGGTAGCTGTTGAAGATCCCATGGTACTGCTTGTGAAGTCAGGGATAAACTATGTGTCCCAAACATCATTCTCTGTCTCATTTAACCAGATTCTAATGACAGCGGCAGCATGACAACTATCTAGCTCACTGCCCTGTATAGTGCTTTGGGATACCCAGGCTATACAGGGCATGGTGTGATGCTGACTATGCTGTTAAAAAGAGAGGGGCAGCTACATCCTCTGCTTAGTGTTGACAGCATGCTCAGTGCTTTATGTAAAGGAAAATATGGTTCCTTCTCTGAAGAACTTACAGCCTAAATGAAAAGGCAACCTAAGATGCATTGGGAGACCCAGAGGATGATGCTAGCTTCCTTCATACCTTTCCACCATGCCTGCCATATTAGTCATTCCACAATTTTCATATTAAAAATAGAGAATATACGTAGATTAGTTAAGGCACTGATTTTTTGGAGGTGCTGGGCACTTCCAACTCAAGCTGAAGTCAGTAGGAGCTGGGGGTGAGGAACTCTGAAAATCAGGCTTTGATGGCAATTAACTTATTTATGTAGATCAGAACTGAAGCCATGTTGTGCTAGGCACCCTACAAACATAGAGGCAGACATAATGCCTGTCCCAAATTGCTTGCAAACTAAGAAGTACTTCAATCTGACTTGGGGGCCAGAAAGCCAGCTGGTTAAATGGGGGCGATGCGACGATGGGGTATTTTGAAATAACCTGAAGGATGTCACACCCTCTTTGGCTCCCTGTGGATATGTTGCCATGTGCTTGTGTGGTTCTGTTTTTCTTTTGTAGCAGTTGGCACTTTCTGTCTTTCCTGAATGGTTGTGGAACAAAAGGAAACCATCACTGCCAGATGGAGGCCCAACTGAGAGGAGATAATTCTCCTTATCCCACCCTTTGTGAAATCCAGGGCTGATGGGAGGGGATCTAGCTGGGAGGTTTCTTCAAGTTCATTCTGTTGTGGGAGCAGGTTAATTCAGCTGCTGAGCAGTGCGCTCAGCTAGTCAGGCCATGTCTATCAGCTCTTCAGGACAACATTTCTTAGCGTAAGGGCTTAAGTTTTAGTGGTTGCTCCAGCTTTTGACGGAATCCCAATTGCTGGCTTGAGGGGGCTTGGAAGGGGGGGCATTTGCGTGAAAGTTGAAATAAGATTTGTCATTAACCAGCTTGTCAGTTTCTTAAGGACTGAAAGTTTTACCCTTGAGGAGGTGATGACTATCAGGAGCTGGACATTCCCTCCTCTCTTTGACATCCTATTGTGACACAACTCTAATGAACTGAAAAATAAACCATCCTCGATATTCACTAGATGCAGCCGAAATAGTGCCGAACAAGATGGGCACTACTTTGTCGTAATGAGATCTGGGGAGAGGTGGTGTTTTTCCCATAGCAAATGAGAGCGAATGGGTCAGTGAGTACTGGTTCAGTACGCATTGAGTTGTGCTTGTGGGATTTGTTTGTTTGTTTGGCATTTATAATATTTCTAACTGTATATGTAAATAGCTGGAAGTGACAGCTGGGATCAAACTGGGTTCATCTACATGCTGTTCCTTGTGCCTAGTGAAGTGAAAATGAGTTCAGTTTCATCCTAGTCGCTAGCAATTGGCTATTTGTGTACCACACTATTCAATCCAGGGTTTTTCTATAGCGCCTGTGGCCATAGTATCTAAATATTGGCTTCTGCAGGAGCTGAGGGTTAGCATCACCTCCGGAAATCAGGTCTTTTTTGTTTAGGTGCCCAGATTTAGATTTAGGCACCTAAGTTTGGAAATTCTGACCCAGGTATGTGTGGCTAGTGGCATTAGAGGGATGGTCTGTTCCTGTAAAAGCCTGTTTTCTCAACCGAGGGGTCATGGTATTATGTCAAGGTGGCAACCTTCCTGCCCTTCCCATATTGCTGAACAGGAGCGGGGTTCTGGTTAGATCCCAGCTAGATATGAGAGGATCCAGTATGGAACAGGTTGAGAACCTCCTTTGAAGTGTGTCTCACTGAGAGCTTCAGAGGGAGACAGCCATGCTATGAAGTCATTTAGACAGATATTTAATGCAAGGGCAAACCATCCACGGCCCTGCCAACACTGATGGAAACCATGATGGCCACAGCAGTGTTTATAGCATGGGTCTAGCATGCTTTCCCTGACTGTTGCAGACAAGGATTTTTTTCCTCTGCGAGAGTACTGGTACATGGTCCAGAACAGTGGTGCTCTGGGATATCCCCAGGCTTTTTCCAACATGAGCTTAGCTATATACACATTTCTCGGCCTGCCACGGTTCCAGTGTGGAACACAATGTGTGTGACCAAGACCCAAAGTTAGGGACACCAGAAATGATTCATGCAGGAAGCCTGAAATGCCGTGTCACTCCTTCCTGGAGAGTAGGTAATATTTTTCGATAGTCTCTGTTTCATCCTTTCTGCTGTAAATAATTTTCCATAACAAAACGGACTTGGACTCTAGGGAAATGTAAACGAATGGCATCCCTTGGATTTGAGAGAGAGGCAGTTGTAATGCAATCCTCAATTAAATAGTAAATAAATAAAAAGCTCACGACCCCTAGGTTAGGGAAGCCAGGCTAGAATCAGCCCAATTTCAACCCCGGGAGTTAAAAAAAGTAGTCAGCAGTGTGGCATGACCACTGAAGTTCACTTTAGACTGATTAAGCTTGTTAAGAGAAAGGATTAAACAGTGAGGGCCTGATTCTCATTTACACCAATGCCCTTTCACACTGCGAATGTTACCTAATGTCTTTAGTTCCTGAGAAGGGCCATTGAAACATGACCTTTCCACAGTGGTATGTGTGTATGCTGTGATTACCTCCCAAAGGGGTGGAGGATGCAAAGGCATGTGGGTGTTAGGGTGACCAGATGTCCCAATTTTTATAGGGACAGTCCCAATATTTGGGGCTTTGTCTTATATAGCTGCCTACTACCCCTCACCCTCTGCCCCGATTTTTCACCTTTGTTGTGTGGTCACCCTAGTGGGCGTGCACATTGGAGCAGTTGGAGGGGGAGCAGTAATTCAGTGAGCAAGCTGCTGTGCTCAATGGAGACTGAAGGGGTTAGCGCCGGGTCTCGCTCTAACTCATTCTCAGGCTCTCCTAACAGCTGTGGAAGGCCTTACTCCATTCTGTTCTCATACGCTGGGAAGCAGCAATGTTTATGTGATGAAAGGGAACAGAAGATGGCTTTTCTTGACTGCCGCCTTTACGCATACACACACACTGGCCGTACGCCAGCCATGATGGAAACTCTCTCCTCATGAGCAGAGAGAGATGGGCGGGGAGAGTGGGGGGGGGCAGGGAAAGAGAGGCCCACAAGCAGAGGAACCAGAGGAAGTGAAAATAAAACCTCAAACCCAAGCACAGATCAGACGGTAACAGCTGCCCCAGAGTTCCTTAATGGGCCTTTTCTCAGGTCAATGGCTTCAGATACCCCTTCAACAATAACTCACTTTTAGCAGTAGGTAAATTTAGTGTGGGATGCTGGCCCTTTAAAAATATGGGATGGAAAACCAAAGTAAACGCCAAAATGAGGCTAACAGGGATTGTAAATTAAGCTGTTGGAGGCCTTGTCTGCACTGGCTACAGTGGGCCTCATACACTGGCATAGGTGTAGCACTGCTGGTGGTAGCAGTGCTGGAAGATGTAGTGTAGATAAGTGACAGACATTTTTACCATGGTCTCCACTATAACTTCACAGTTGCTAACACTGGTGGAGCTGCAACTAGGGGTGAATTAACGATCTATTGTTTACCAGAGTAGATCCAGCCAGTAAAAAACAGAGAGTTAGAAATCTGACTTGAGAGAGATAGGGAGAGGGTTCCTCTCTCCACCAGTCAGAAATACACTCCCCAGCCATGGCCTCCCATCACAACCATCCTGCTGTGCCATCTCCTGCTCTTCAGGTTCTCAACCAGCAACCCAACCATGACTCACCATCTGACAGTGCAATCTGTCCCCCTCCTGCCTGATGGGGTGCCCCACTTTCCCTGCCAGGCTCCTCCAGCAACTTCAGTGATACCAGCTGGGTCCCTCAGCTGATGCTGCATTGGCAGCTCTCTGGCTGGGGCTGCAGCAGGAGTGGCGCTGATAGCTATGCAGCCCAGTTCCCTAAAAGAAACACCGCTCGTTAGGGTGAAATAGAACTGTTAGACCCAGTTTTCAAACCCGGGAGCCAAAAATTAGGAACATGGAACCAAACAATGACACCTACATAAAAGTGGCCTGGTTTTCAGAAGTGCTGAGCGAGCACCCATGACTCCCCAGGAAGTCAATGGGAACTTTGGGTGTTCAGCACGTTTGAGAATCAGGCCACACTCATATAGGACCATTAATATAGATTTCAGAGCCTATCGTTAGGCACCCAGGTTTGAAAAGTTTGCCCTTGTTTTGATGATCTAGTGCCCGGCTCATCATCATGGCTTCTCTTTATGAGAGAAGGCTGGTGTTTCCCTCCCCACAATCACAATGTACACTTCATGGGGCCTGCTTCACTGCAGTTGTCTTTGTTGTAGTTCCTGCAGTGGAGCTGATGCATTGTGATGGAGGGACTAGTCCCACCTGCAGCGGCTACCACAGCACCACAACTCTCTTTTGAATCGCCCATAGTGGGTGTGAGTGCAGAAGGAATGGCTCAGTGCAAAGCAGAGCCATTAGCCCTGTACCTAGACTTCGTGGGGTCACAAGCGCAGAGCCTGCCAGCTGACTGAGCGCTTCATCATTACAAGGAGGTGAAATCAGTATTGTTCAGGGGTTTGGTATGACAGCTTAAAAAGCAAGATCCTGGTCTGCTCTGCATGGATTTGAGATTTGCAGTGAGATCTAGGGTTTAACTATAATGACAAAATAAATTTGTAGGGCAGAAGGTGCCACTAGGTTTATCTTTCTCCTTGTAACACAGACCATACTAATGTGATGTTAAATGTGATTCTACACATTTAAGGACTGTCATAGTTAAAACTGTGTCCTCTGGTTGTGGTTCTTGCCTGCTCTTAATACTTAATATTGCGTTGTTAGTTAACACCTGTTATAATCCAGTGTTATTTGCCAGTGTAGACAAGCCTTTCATAAGACTAGGATTTTGCCCTTGAGCATTTAGCTAAACTGTTCCTGCTCCCTACACTTCCACAACACTGCAGGACAGTTTCTCTGAGCCTGGTGGCGATATTTCTGCATTCCTGTGTGGATGTGACAAAGAGACCATCGCTCCAGGGTACAGGTTGTGTTTTGTTTAGCTTTCAGTTATCAGCCTGAGATTTGACACCTCCACTCAGGTGTGTACTGTCTGCAGGGCCAGAAGAGTACAGTGTTCTGAAAGAATGAGGCTGCCATTGCAGCATCTGCACGGTAGAGCTTCCAAACTCTGCAACGGAGTTTGCGATGAAGCTTCCATCTGTTTCCCATCCCAGGCAAGCCATCTTTGCCTGACCAGGGTCAGGGCTCCACACAGGAATTTCCAGTCAGTGCTCTGCATGGACCTGATGCAGTTCCCACTGAAATTAATGGAAGACTTTTTATTAGCTTCAGAGAGGACCTGGACTAGGCATTGTGGCCTCAATTCTGCAAGGCTCATTATTTTTATTATTTGTACTGTTGTAGTGCCTAGGAGACTTGCCCAGGGAACAGGCCCCCATGGTGCTGGGCACTGGACAAACACAGAACAAAAAGAATGTCTCTGCCCCAAAGAGCTTACAGTCCAAGTATGAGACAACAGATGGATACAGACAGATCAATGGAGCCGTACAAGGAAAGGATGGCACAGTATTGGTCAGCACAGCAGGCAGGTGATCTTGGCACTCCAGCAGCCTAACCATCGTTCAGTTTTTTGTAGGCTCACGGAGCAGGAGAGTTTTAAGGAGGATCGATTAGTTTTGTGGCTGTTTACGGGGATCTTCTCCCAAGCATGAGGGGCAGCACCGGAGAAAGCACAACCATGCTTGATGGAAAATGTAACAAATGGATGGTGGAAGCTGGCATTCTGGGCCGATCTGAGGTGGGAGTTGACTTTTTGATACTGCATAAGAGATGACAGGTGGGGTGGGGATAGGTCATGAAGGGCCTTGAAAATGAAGACAAGTAGCATATGTTACTCATGCATGTTACATATGCAAGTAACCTCACTGATGTGTGGAGTTCAGCACATGCTTAACCTGCCCGCTGGATTGCGGTTTATTAATGTAAATCCTCATCTCCTTATAAATGAATCAATGGAATTTTTATTTGTAATGTTCTTTGTCTTGTTTTGGCTTCTTTAACTGTTTTTTTTTTACCCAAATTAGTGAATAGTTTGTATATGATTTATCTAAAAGAGCTTTTCAAGAAAATAGTGTTTAAGGCAGATGAAATAACACTTCATAAGGTCTTTCTTTCTTTCTTTCTTTCTTTCTCATTAAATGTAAATATTATTTTAAAGACCATTATTAGATGGTTGTAGGTTTTATTATTTAAAAATCTGAATTGAGGAGTTTAAGGTTAAAAGTGAACATCTGAAAGTCAAGCAACTAAAATGCTGTGTCAATATTTAAATAAAAATTCAGAGATCAAATTTAAGCCAGGACCAAAATATAGTCACTCATGGGTGACTATAGGCAAAACACATCTCACTTCACCCTCCCCAAATGTGAGGATTGTATGTTCTAGTTGTAAAAATGTAAGCAAAAATTGTGTTATAATTCACATGTATAGGGAAGAGTCAAATCCTTTCATGTCATAACTAGGCTCTGATTCAGCAAAGTGCTTAAGCATGGGCTTAACTTTAAGTTTGAGTTGGAAGCAATGGGACTACTCAGGTATTTAAAATTAAGCACATGCTTAAGTACTTTGCTGAACTGGGACTCAAATGGTGGTCTAGCTACAGTTGGTTGGAGGAACTTTGGTGGAGCTCTATTTCATTGGAATGTATGGTTCTGTCAAAATCAAAATGCTTTGGAAGATCAGGTCAATGTTGCTGGAATTTAATGTAGAGGAAAGAAAAGGGCAAGGAGTGGGGGAGTGCAGACAATGTCAAAACATCTTATTCCAGCTTTTTTTCTTTTAAATAACTAATATAATACCTCCCATGAAAAAGTCAAAATCAAATCAAAACATCAAAACAAAACATTCTGAATGACCTAAAAGTGCTATTTTTTAAATTTTCCTTCACAGCGAATTTCGATATTTTGGGTTTTGCTCTGATTTGGAATGAAGCTAAATTTTAAAATCTCAAAATCCTTTACAAAGTAGAATTCCCATTCTCTGCCCAGCTCTAGTGCTAGCCTGCAATGCTGAGGGGTTCAAGACAACGCTGGTGTTGGATCCTTAATTGAGGATTTCCAGACTCTGGCATTTAGATTTGAGTGCAGTGTTCTGCTTTCCTGCCTGTTAAATGTTTGACTCTTTTAAAATACCAGCAGTGTTCTAATCACTTTGTGTTAAATTAATAGATATTTGCAAGCATAACTAAAGTGTGTGGGCTTGGGGCTTTTCTTGGTTTTGTCTGGGAATATAGCCAATGAAGTGCCTTGGGGAGTAGAGTATTCAGATCTATGGCACTGATTCAGCAAAACACTTCAGCTCATGTTTAACTTTAAGTATGTACTTAAGTCCATTCCTATTTAGCAAAGCATTTAGACCACTAATTCAGGAAAGCACATAATCAGGTACTGAACTTTAAACACAGGCTTAAGTCCTATTGAAGCCAATGGGAATTAAGCATGTGCTTAAAGTTAAGCACCTGCTTAAGTTCATTCCTGAATAAGGATGGGCTTAAGCATGTGCTCAGGTCCTTTGTTGAATCCCCGCATGTGTGCATTTCCACACTAGAGACATGCAGGAATGTTGCCCTCCTCTTAATATCCTGTGAGATTCTTTGCCAAGGTCGTGCTGACGAGCCCGAGCCGAGCCTCGTTACCACAAGCAGTTCAGGCGAGATGTGCTAATAGTGCTGGTATTTTGCTAGCACTGTGCATGACCTGCACATGTGAATGATTAAATCAACCCATCAGAGTGTCCTATTGAGAGAAAAAAACGCTGAGCTTGCTTTGGGGAAGAGGTGGATAATATGCCCCTCTACATCTTTTGTTGAAAGGTTTCCCACTGCACAGATGTGAGGCTGTTGAGATTCCATTGCCATAAAGCCGCACAGAACAGCAGAGTGAGGGGAATGCACAATGCAGGCGGCTTGGTGGGCCATAATGCTGGAGGTTTTATTTTCATGGCAAAAAGTGCCAATTTTTGTGGAGCAACACTGCAAATTTCACAGAGCAACATTAGAACTCATAAACACATATCTTAATACCCCGTATCAACCAAACAATACTTTATAAGATACTACAGATGCTCCAGCACATACCTTGAGAAGAAATTTCCAGTCAATTTTTCGATTGTTGGAGATTTACTTTGAAAAAGTCTAAAAATCAAAAGATCTGGGGCATTCAAAAGTGCATCACATTTCAAGGGTTAAACACCTAGAAATATGATTTCTTCTAGGAGTGAAGTGTTGGGTTATTCAGAGCACTGAGTGGCATGTTAGCAAATGTAAATGCCTCCACCAAATTGGGAAGGGCTTCTTTTCACACACGTTATGTTCTGCTTTTATACGGCGGAGCTCAAAATCTGGCCAAAATAGACCCCATAGGCCTATTGTGCTACGGAATTCAATGCTTTGGATCAGGCCCTAATTGAGAATCTGCTTTTGTCTGCCTTGCCACTTTAGGCTGTGCATACAGTAACCCATAGTTGAATTCTCAAAGGTACTGAGAAGCGGCCTTGGAGTGATGGATTTTGTTCTAAATTACACTGAGGGGTCATGCATTTTGTAGCGCATTGACCAAGCTTACTGCACACACCAGGGCTCCATGTTGCTAGGCTCAGCAGATAGTCAGGGCTTCATGTGTTCCCTCTTTTTTCCCTTTTGTTTTCCAATTTTACCCCAAATCAATAGAGTTCTGGTCACTGATGCCAAGAACATTCCCTGAAATGTTGAAATTGATTGGATGCTGTATTCATACGTTATTGTGTTACAGACAGACATACTGACTGACAAATGGAGAAATGCCTTCAAATTCAGCACAAAGCCTTCACAAGCTTGACCAATAAGAATCCCTCCATCAAGATGGCTGCAACATTCCAGTCCTGCCAAACACAGAGTAGATGCATAGAGTCCCACCACCGGGAAACCAAGACTCAGTGGCTGTGTCTGCATTAGAATATTTTCCCTAAGATTTCCCACTGGTGCATTTCTATCAGTGGCAGCAACAGTGGCGCTAGTATAGGCATGGTTCTAATTGGTTACTGGCATTGAGTGATCCAAACATCTAGCTCTGAGCAATCCTAGACAATACAGTACTAAAAATACTGGTGGCTAACTCCCACCATTGTTATCACTGTTGGGCTACACAGCGGAACATTTGAGGGGGAAAGAAAATCTAGTGAGGGGCCACTGGCTAGTCTTGTTACATTCCTTAGCTGCCCACAGATGCCAGGCAGCTGGGAGCTTCTCAAGAAAAAATGGGATCGGCTTTAATAGCCACAAATTTAAGCAAAAGGTGCCCGCATTTCAGGAGCTGTTTGGTTTTTTACACTAGTAAATTCTGGGGTGCCTAATACCCAGCTTGTATAAGAGTTACATACAACAGTGGGGACAGATTACTTTTCTGAGTTTGAACAGTCTGGGGACTTTCTCAGAGACGAAGAACTCGTTCCTCACGAGCACCATGGTTTTTCAGCGCAGACAGCACTCACTGAGGAAATAAGAATCCCAGACCTCATGTACATAGAACTGGAGCTATTCATGCATGCTGGTTTCAATCTCTCTGCTAATTCAGCGAGGTTAGGCTTCCACTCAAACTCTCATTTTATTTCAGGCTCTCTGCTCTTCAAGTGTGATCTTGAACTATGTTAGACTTTCTTTTTCCCTTAATAAAAGACATGTAGAAAATAGTCTCCACAAATGGCTGGCACACATATGTACACCAACCCTATTCTTCTTTCATGTAAGGACTTATAGAATTAATTTAGCATTATATTTTCCCTCTTTCTTTCCCCATTTGTGGACAATCCTTTCTATGGAAGATGATTTTGGTATGATTTATAATGAATTAATTTAATCTGGAATAAAACAGAGTATTGTACTGTGCAACTTTTCTTAAACAACTGCCCCAAAGAGCCAACAAAAATTGGTGATCTATTAGAGGTGGAGGACATTGGCTTGAATATGGACATGGCCAATAGAGACCAGGGTCAGTTCCTCAGCTGATGTAAAATGACATAGCTCCGTTTGACTGCAGTTGAGTTACAACTGTCTAAACAAGTTGAGGATCTGGTCCCAAGATGGTTTGCCATTTGAAAGATATTTCATGACTCATGTGAAATGAACTGGTGACAACCTGTGATTCTATTTCAAACGTTATATTTCCATTGATATGCTGATTTATATTCCCACACAAAGTACTCTGTAAACACCATTTTATAAGTATTTTAACAATACATTTGAAATGGAAACTTCTTAATCCTACCGTAAAGTACAATATTATGAGAAACAACAATGAATATATTGTCAGAGTTAAGGCTGAATTCTTATTTATACTTCTATGCAAGTACATAGCTGTTGGATGAAATGTGTGAAAGAAGTGATTTCTCAAGTTTGCGAAGCCAGTTTGCCTGAAAATTTCCTCTGTTTTTAACATTCCTTTTAATTAAGAATTGACTTAGCTCCATGTTAGCACAATTTGTTATGGTGGAAATTCTCCCAGGGCCGCCCAGAGGGGGGGCAAGTGGGGCAATTTGCCACAGGCCCCGGAAAACTCCCACGGGGCACGGGCCCCCGGAGCTTCTTCCGCTCCAGGTCTTTGGCGGCGGGGGGTCCTTCCACCCTGGGGCGGAAGGACCCCCTGCCACCGAATTACCACCGAAGCAGGGGCCCCCCACCACCGAAGACCCCAGGCTCCCTGAATCCTCTGGGCGGCCCTGAATTCTCTCCTCCTTTTTGTTTGGGATTGTAAATGTTAATACAATTAATGTTAATGTAAATATTAAAGGAAGCTGAGGACAGATTTTCATTAAGTAAATACTGTCACATGTGAATGTTTATTACTTATGGAGGAGCTGGCAGGAGGAATGCATATTTAAATGCTAAACATACTTCTTACCAGCCAAGAAGTAGATCAAGTGTAACATTACAAAAGCACTTTTGGGGCCTCCTCTAGTGCAAAGAAGATGACGGGGGAATTTCCTCTTAGGTCTGGTCTACTAATAGTTCCTATATAGACAATATCCTCAAAATCATCTTTATTTGCAGTCACAGATAACTTAAACAACACAGGGCCGAAATAGAGTTTAGCCCTAGTTCCTTCCTGTTAAAGTGCATCGTAATGTTGAGAAATGGATCTCTAGATTAGATGGACTATTACGTAATCTTGTGAATGTAACTGGATGCAGTTGAGGGTGTGTGCTCTTGTGGAAACCACTGTCTAGGCCGATAGACCTGGGACTGGACTGAGGACCTCAGAGCATGACTCTTACAGTTGAGCTAAAGCAGTGCACCTGGGAGTTATGACAGGCTCCCATCCTCTGTGGATTGGTCATAGAGAGGAACCTGATACACACTGGAGAGGGGAAGGATTGCAAAGGTAATCTGTCTCCCATCCTGGGCAGATTGTGTTTCTCTAGACCTGCATGGGCTGTCTGGTTAACATGTTGGTAACACTTGTGGTACTTATCATGCCAACAAAGCATTATTGAATTCAACTGAGTGCAGTGTGTGTGGCAGGGGTGTGCTCCACCCCTGCCTCTTTCCAGACACGCAAACTGTTTGGAGCCCTTCTTCAGGCAAAAGACCGGGTGATTGATTTACAGAGTTCATTCCCACCACCTTTACAGATTGTGGCAGCAGCTAGAACAGTATCCTGGGGCTCTATGGCTCCTGAACCCTGCAGGGGAGACATCCTGTGTCCTTGGCTCTACCAGCCTACAGCTCTTCCGCTCTCTCTCTCCCCACTTGGCACTTCCTTCCTGTGCCGGCTTTGCATCTTCTGAGTCACTGAGGTAATTAGGCTGGGGAGAGTTAAAAGCTATCTTCAAGCTACCAGTTTAGCAGAGTTCCCATATTCGGGCATTCGGGGCCACTGATTGAAGTCACAGTGATCAGAGTGCTGGATCACCTGCTGTTGCCCAGCACTCTGTCACCGCGTGCTCGTTTCTCTGGGAATTCCTGTCAGCGTGAGGAAACAACTGCTTGAATGTGGATGCCTGACTGAGCAAGAGTAAAAACTAAGGGTGCAATGCTAGCTCCACTGAAATTAAGGGAGAAGTGAGGCAATGGTGATTCAGAGGATGATGCCAGGAGCAATCAGTGGGTCTGGGAGCTTTGGAGCTCCTACAAGGGACTTGACTCCAGAAGGGTCCTGCTTTGACACTTTGTCCTGGACCCTGTAAATCCTGGCTACAATGCTGGTGAAATGCATTCTATGTTAGCTTCACTGGAGCAAATGCCTTCCCCATGCACAGTAAAATATCTTTGGGCCTGATTCAGAGCATACGGGGTAGGACACTGGAATACAAGATTGGATGTCTTTATAAAAAATATACTGTAGCTCATCCACAAGATATGGGCTTGATGCAGGAATTACCAAGTGAAATTCTCTGGCTTGTGTTATGCAAGGGGTCAGACTAGAAGATGGTCATAATGGTCCCTTCTGACCTTAAAATCTATTAATCTATAAATTGTGGGCAAAATGTGTTTGTCGAATGGCTTGGCATAAATAAAAGTAAAGGCAAAAATGTAGGTTAATACTTTACTGTGTACATCTGAAATTCAGCACATCTCTGTGACTGGAGAAGTGATCAATATCTACATACTTGGTAAGTCTCAAGTTTCAAAGTTTTCAGCAATGAGGGACTCAAAGAAACATTCCAATAAAAAAGCAAAAATTTCCAAATGAGTCATTTAAAATGTTTCTGGCTTTTAATCTATTTCACGGAATCACTAAAAACCTTCACAGAAATTAAATCTGGATCCTCTTACTAAATGATGTGAGTTTGGAAAAGAAATGTTTTTCTTTGCTAATAAATCAATGAAATAAGTCTCCACTTTAACACTATTTTGCAATGCAGCCTTAACTATGGAGTCATGACCAATGGCTCCATTACAGTTTGTACTGCATTTGTGAGATTTGACAAGCAATTTGGAGTCAGCTGGAGTATAAATGTCAAGAATACCATTATTTTGTATGTTTTCTTCAGTTTGCTCTCATCTTGGCTGCCTTTCGGCTACTTGCTTGCCAGTTAATGTGAGAAATTTAGAAAACAGATAAACAAACCCTCTTAAACATAGAAACTTTTTCCATTTAAACATACACACACACAGACAGAGGTCTCTCCTCATAAAAGTCTTTCAAGAAGGGGAGGATGTGTGTTTCAGGTAATTCTGTAGCACTCCAAACCATGATGAACTTGTGACAGCGCATGTGACTGTACAGAGACACACATTGTAATGTGCATTCAGATTTCAAAGGAATCTGAATCAGCCTGACTAATTTAATGTTTGTTTTACTTAGGGTAAAATTTCAAAAGCACTTAACCTAAGTCCTATTTTCAAAGGTGACTTAGGCACTTAGAAGCCTAAGTCACATTGACTGTCAACAAGACTTAGGATTCTAAGAATCAGATTTTTAAAGGTATTTAGGCACCTAAAGATGTAAATAGGTGCTTAGTGGAATGTTCAAATGTGCCAAGGTGTCTACAGCCCATTGAAATCACTGGGAAATCAATGGGACCTAAGCACTTTTGAAAACCCCATTAGGCGCTTTAAAAATTTGGCTCTAAATCACTTTTGAAAATGAGACTTAAGCTAATAAGTCATTTAGTCACTTCTGAAAATTTTACCCTTGAGTTTTGTTTTATTTTATTTTATTTTTGCCTCCAAAGGTCTTTTAGCAGGGCAAAAGAACATGAGACATGGTCCTCTTGCTGTATTTCCACCATCCACTGACTAATGAAAAAGCTGATCTTCTAATGGTGTTTAATGTGGTCCTATAAATTGCTGTGTGGTTCTCAAGCTATAAAAAGGTCAGTGAAAAATGTAAACACAAACACAAGCAACACAAATGCTATACCTCCTACACATGCAAGCGCACGCTTCACTGCAGGCGGAGAAAAGAGATTAAAGGCACTTTGTCTAAACTGTTTTTCGTTCACATTGCCAAAAATCAGGTTAGTGAAGGGCTCTCCTGAGAGGAATTTCAAGGCATCTGAACAGTTGGGTGTCAGATCAGATCCCAGAATCTCTGATTGTTTTGTTTTTAGCAGTGGTAGCAATTGTAGCTGCAGGTGGTAGAATTTGTATTTCCACAGGCCACCGCCTTCCTGACACTAGCTCTGTATTTCAAGGTCTCTGCTGAAATCCTCCAATAGAAATGTATACTTACTTTGGCGTTACTGCTCTGTGTGTGTGTGTGTGTGTTCCTCCAATAGAAAGGTATACTTACTTTGGAGTTACTGCTCTGTGTGTGTGTGTGTGTGTGTGTGAGAGAGAGAGAGAGAGAGAGAGAGAATTGAAAGGGGGAAGCAGGAGAGGAAAGACTCTTTTTCCCAAGTGTTCTGCTTAGACTCTTTTCTTTCTTTCTTTTATTGGCCATCAGTGCAATGACCCACTTAACCACATCATCTCAGCTTGCTCCCTCCCCCACACTTCCTTTACCCTTGCAGTGCACAGGCTCTCATATTTCCTCCCTCGTGTAGGGCGGATGGAGGCTCTCTGAGCTACATTCCTTCTATTACAAAAGAAAGGGGAAAATTTCTCTTCATGCAGGCAGACGGTCAACTGTTTCCTGGCAGCTCCAGTTCAATATCCTTTTTCTATTGTCTTGACAAACCTACAAACACAGCAGCTTTCCCCCTTCAAAAAATAAATAAATTCAAAGTCTTTTCTGCAGAGCAATCTGTTTGGGCTTCTTCCAAACAAGGATGATGGGTGACCCTCTGGTGGCTGATATCCTGGCTGATTATCTCCTGGCGCTGGTCTCCTTTTAAGAAAGTTGACTTAGGGGGTGCAGCACGTACTGTTCCCTGCTCTGGCAAACAGCATCTTTCTTAATTCTGCTCCGTGGATGTGTGAAAGCTGACACTTGGGAGACTGAACCAGAGATCTCTGGAGCTAAACTAATGGGCTGTTAGGGCTTCTGTAGTTGGTGGCTGTCATAGCTCCAGCCTCCTATCCTCTGTGAATTGGCACACGGAGGGGTACCTGTAACATAGTCTCATTAATGGGTTACAGATGGTGCCCAGATCCAAGGGTGATGAGCTCCTCACAAGGGTGTTTAGTAAATCTTGCTAGGAAGGGGAATGATTCAATGCTCAGTGCACTGCAGGGTAAAGACAGCAGCAGGAGAAGTTAGATGAGGTTAGGATTGTCTTCACTTTTCCATCACTTACTCCCTGGTGATAATTTATTTTTATCGCTTTGGAGAGGAGTTGGCATCCTCCACTTTTTTGTTTCTTTAATTCCCTTCTTTATTGAGGACTATCTGTCCTTCTAGCCAGGGAGTTCTTTGTGGGGTCATTCATCAACAAACTTGACCTGGCTGCAAGGGGTCACTCAAGGTCCCATCTGTACTGGAATCAGGCTCAAGTCATTCCACAGTGCTCCGGAATGCTGTGCTGCTGTCACTTACAAGTGATGGTTCCAGAAGCACATTCCAGCATTTCTTTTGTTTTTAGGACTCACATGTTGCCTGGAATAATATGGTGTTACCTAACCCATGTCCAAAACAGATTCAAATGTGGTTCATGGCGTGACCACCATCTTACAAAGTGAGTTTACCAACGCTTTTTGAAAAACTAGGCCCTCTCCCTCACCCAGGATGACCTGACTTTCTCTTATGGCCGCACCCCTCATAAATTATGTAGACAACCCCAAAACTTCATTGTCCTGATTTTCAAAGATGTGATTGAGCATTCCTAGCTCCAGCTGCAGTCAATGGGAGCTGCAAGTGCTCAACACTTCTGAAAAACAAGCATCACGGCAATAAAACCTCTTTCCCATTCCATGCTATCAGCCCCTAATCCTGGCACCTACTAGACTGAAAGAAAACCATTTATGGAAATGTGAAACCATTTTATTGGTCTTATATCTCTTATTTCCAGCTGAAAGGTCAGGCTCCCTTAGTAACATGAGGTCAGCTCTCCAGGCCTTTGAAGAAGAGAGAAATACATTTTAGTAATCTGCAATTTACCTAAGGCAATGCACATAAGCACTTAAGATCCAATGAAGTCAATTGTCTTTAAGTATGTGACTAAAGCTAAGGATGTTCTTAAGGGCTTTGCTGAACTGAGTCCTAAAGTAGCTTTGCCATATATAGTAATGTTGTGATTTGGAGCTCTGATATTTTGGGAGTCACCTGTGTGTAGCCTAATCTATAGCTTATGTATTAATTATAATGATTACTTAAGAATTCCTAGTTATTACTTTGAGGGTTGACAGGTCCTTGTCCCAAGATCGGGCCCAGTATTTTTAAAATGACAATATAGTTGGGAACCCTGATGTGCACAGTGGCAACACTCACACCATAGGAACTCTTCTATATTTACAAGTAGTTTATTAATCCATTTAGCAAAGTTACAAACCTTCTAACCCAGTAAGGTAGATAGCAATACTACAGAATGTATATTTGAACATCCATATACTCATACCATCCCTTGCATGACAACCGGAAATGTTACCCATCGTCTTCCTCATCACGATCGCTTTCCTCATCATCGCCAGCGGCCATCATTCTGGCACCTCCCAAGGGCTACATCTCTCTCTCCCACTGTCTGGGATGTAACTTTTATAATATGTTATGCTGATGCAATTATGTCTAATGCATATTCAGTAGGGGTTTCTCCCCTCTTCCTTATTTGTATTTCTTCATTCTACTAATGATGAGGTGTCCTTCTTTTATGGATTAGTATATTAAGGATTTCAACTAATTATCATATACGTAAATTTGTTGCCATGGCATTCTTGTGGTTGGATGTTCTTTCCAAAACTTTCCAAAAGCTGGTGTTAGCTCATGTTTTTGTAGTTGGCCAATGTCATTTTGGACAAAATTCCCCGTTACACTCTATTTCTAGTTCCCCAAAACGTAGGGGTTACCGTTGAGCTGTTTATCTATGCCAAAGTTCATAGGCCTCAAGCCTCATGCTAACTCCTGAAGCCAGTGCCTTACAGGATACAGGCTTGTAGGTTACTGCTGAAGATAATAAAGGCAGAATATAATAAAGGCAAGCTAGCCCTATGGGCTACAGCGCTAGAGGTGAACAGTAGCCTTATGCCAGTGGAAAAAGACCTCGCAAGATCTCTAATGATACTCCAGTTTCTAGCCCAGATGCTTCACAAGGTATCAGACCTTAAAACAGTCACTGTTCCAGAGCTGAATATGGCCCATTCTACATGTTAAGGCAGTATAACTTCAGGGGGAAATTCTGCATTTTAAGGGAGAATTAAGAAAGCCTTTTTAGTTGCAGGTTGTCTTCTGTACTGTCAAATATTTGGGTTCCTTTTAAACGTAACCATAATGGTCTCTAATGGTTGGTATTTTTTTCAATAACTACCATGTTTTTGGATGTTTGTTTATTTTTTCTGTTATTCTGAAATTACTGGCATGAAATTCTGGCCCGAATGAAGTCAATGGCAAAACTCCCATTTACTTCAATCAAGTGTGGATTTCATCCAGATATTTCCTCTCAACTTTAACTCAGTCTTAAAATTAACAAGATTTTTAAATTAAAGTTGGGTGCCTAAATTCATTTATCGATACTGATGTGGCCTGATTTTCGTAGGCGCTGATCAGTTAAAGTCAATTTTGTAAAGTGTGTGCGTGCGCGTATGTACACAATTAATAAATACACACAGACACTGTCTGTGTCTTACCTAATGGTCTGAGCACAGGCCTCGTAGTCAGAAACCTCTGAGTTCTATTCCTGATTCTCTGTGTGCTTTGAGTCACATAACCTCTCTGTGACTCAGTTTCTCCATCCATAAAATGGATAATGGTACTTATCCTACCACACGTGGATATTGTCAGGTTTATAAATCATTTTGAATAGGAAAAGTACTATGTGTTATTACTGTTGTTTTGTTAGGTATGATCATGTGGCATCCTGCTGTGAAATGGAGTGTGAAGCTGGAAATGGAGCGCTTCCATGTGACACTTCAGGAACATCTGTTGCATAAATTCACTCACTTTTTATATGTATGACTTGGAGTTAGAAATCTACAATTAAGATCCTGCTGAAATGTAATAATGGGAGTTCTGCTCTGAGTTTCTTGAATCAACTTGGTCAGCAGAAGCCAGGAGCACTATACAGCTGGCACATTCAGATCTTGGAAGATGAATGCTTTACATTGCTCTCAAGTAAATGCACTGAGCTGATGCTTAGAAAATCATGGTGGGTTTCTACAGCTTGCAGGAATGAGGGTCACCACAGTATCAGGGCTGCTAGGCTGAATGGGTGAGGGAAGGAAATGAAGGTGACTCAGAGAAGCCCCTTCAATGTAGTTCTGAGGATCAGCTATTGCCGACTATGGGCCTGATAAAAGCCCATTGTGGTCAATGGAACTCTCATGCTATACTTCAATTAGCTTTGGATCAGGCCATAAATATCCTGTGGTCGAGTGTCTGGGACCTCATATCATCCCATCCTTTATAACAACCCATTTCTGTCTCCTAACTGGTCCTTGGTACATCTTTGTGACCAAGATTATTTACCATGCTTTGCACCATAGAAGGGCAGCATTGGGCCAGTAGAGTCAGCATTTCCTACCCACTGAGCTCTCCTGCACCATACAGGGAGTTTGCCACTTGGTTCTTCTTCCCATCTCCTTCATGCCAGGCTCTGCTACCTTTAGAGCACTGGGAGTGTATATCCCTGCTTGATTTCCTCTCTGTTTCTCTGTGATTTGACGCAATCTCGGTCAAACTGCTGTTTGAGATCCCAGAGGAAATGAATTCTATACATGCACATGCATAACAAGGAGACTCGTTTGAGCGTTGAGAACCTGCACGCAGGCCACGCAGAGGGCTTTGTGTATGCGATTTCTTTTTCCCCTAAAGGGAAATAGCCTTTAAATAGAATATAGGGTGGGGTGGAAGGGGTTTGAATTCAAGTTCCCAACTGTCGGCTCAGCCCTACTCGTGATCTTCCTGTTAGTATTTTGTCTTCCTGGCATCCTTCCTCTTCTTTATATATTGTTTGCTGGGTGTTGCCTTCTGTATGTTATATTTGCACTGTAAAACACTTTGAAGTTTGAAAGCACTATAAAAATGCTGTGTATTGTTGTTGAGTCCTATGGACCTGAATAAGAAATTGATGTGGTTTAGATGTCTTCAAATGTAAATAACTGCGGGGAGGGAACCTTTTTGTGGGCATCTTAGAAGAGAAACTGGGGATTGTCCCTCCTACAATGTTTAGGTCTTTACCCTCTTTGGGCAACAGTTTCTGCAAACTGGCAGGTGAAGAGCTCTGGCGTCATGCAGGTGATGTGAGATAATATTTATTATTATTGTTATTTGTATTATTGTAGCATGTAGGAGCCCAGTCATGGACCAGGACCCCATTGTGCTAGGCGCTGTAGAAACACAGAGCACAGAATCCCTGCCCCCAAAAGTTTGTAATCTGAGATATTGCCTTATCCACTAACATGCTGGTGGCTGGCACTCCATTCCAGGTTACAAATGGCTATGGTTCATTGTACAGTGAACATCTCTAAAACCACAAGGTCCTATGTGGGATGTGCTTTTTTTTAAGGTACTATAAACAGTGCAACAAAGAGGGAGCTCTGAAAGGCTTATTGTGGTTGCTTGATCGTGTTTGTGAATGGAAGCTCTGTGACAACATTAGATACAGTGACTAAACTGTTTAATGTTTGGTTCTCCCATGGCTTACCTGATTAGAATTGTCTTATAACTTTCAGGCATGTGTTTAGAAAGCTGCAGAAGGTGAGTACCTACTCTGATAGCAGATTTCAGAGTGGTAGCCGTGTTAGTCTGTATCAGCAAAAAGAACAAGAAGTACTTGTGGCACCTTTAGAGACTAACAAATTTATTTGGGCATAAGCTTTTGTGGGCTAAAACCCACTTCATCAGATGCATTAAGTGGAAAATACAGTAGGAAGATATATATATACAGAGAACATGAAAAAATGGGGGTTGCCATACCAACTCTAACGAGACTAATCAATTATGGTGGGCTATTATCAGCAGGAGAAAAAAAACTTTTGTAGAGATAATCAGGATGGCCCATTTCAAACAGTTGACAAGAAGGTGTGAGTAACAGTAGGGGAAAAATGAGCATGGGGAAATAGTTTTTAGTTTATGTAATGACCCATCGACTCCCAGTCTTTATTCAAGCCTAATTTAATGGTGTCCAGTTTGCAAATTAATCCCAGTTCTGCAGTTTCTCGTTGGAGTCTGTTTTTGAAGTTTTTTTGTTTGAAGAATTGTGACTTGTAAGTCTGTAATTGAGTGTGCAGGGAGGTTGAAGTGTTCTCCAACTGGTTTTTGAATGTTATAATTCTTGATGTCTGATTTGTGTCCATTTATTCTTTTGCGTAGAGACTGTCCTGTTTGGCCAATGTACATGGCAGAGGGGCATTGCTGGCTCATGATGGCATATATCACATTGGTAGATGTGCAGGTGAACAAGTCCCCGATCGTGTGGCTGATGTGATTAGGTCTTATGATGGTGTCCCTTGAATAGATATGTGGACAGAGTTGGCAATGGGCTTTGTTGCAAGGATAGATTCCTGGGTTAGTGTTTTTGTTGTGTGGTGTGTGGTTGCTGAAGCAAATACTCACCAGCAACCACACAGAAACTGCAGAACTGGAATTAATTTGCAAACTGGACACCATTAAATTAGGCTTGAATAAAGACTGGGAGTGGATGGTGTTACCAGCTTTGCCCGTTACTTTGGGGTATGCTCATTTATTCAGGTTACCCTTCTGGGGAAGGGGATTCTGTAATTCTATTAATGTACTGCTTGTGTCCCTTGTGTTTTCATATGGAGCTCTACTGCCTTCTGCAAGTCCCCTCCCAATGGAGCTATCCTGCAGGACCTAGGTTCCCTAGGACTGGGTTTCTCCAGCCCCAAAACTGGATGAGCACCCACCCACACATTAACAGAGCAAGTCTGAGTGGACCAGGTCAATTAGCACTTTCAAGCTGACCCCTTATATATCCCTGGACTCACTGGGCTGGATGAAGCAGCACTTTCAAGCTGACTCTCCTTATATGCCCCTGGGCTCCATGGATTGGGTCAAACAGCACTTTCAAGCTGTTACCCTTATGCATCCCAGATTCAGCACGTCCCTATCCCCACTCTCTCAACACAATTGTACTGTCAGTAACCTACTTGATGAGCAAACCCCACAGTATTAAAGGTAATAATTGGAGATATACCCATCTCCTAGAACTGGAAGGGACCTCGAAAGGTCATCAAGTCCAGCCGCCTGCCTTCACTAGCAGGACCAATTTTTGCCCCAGATCTTTAAGTGGCCTCCTCAAGGATTGAACTCACAACCCTGGGTTTAGCAGGCCAATGCTCAAACCACTGAGCTATCCCTCCCGCCTATTCTGGGCACTGCAGGGATCTTTAGCTTAGGTAAAAGAAGTGTTGCTGTAGAGTGAATGGGGGAAGCTAAAAACACAAAAGAGTAAAGTTCAGCAAGAGAGAGAGAAGCAACCAGCTTAACCATAAGAGTTATTTATTGAATAATAGTGATAACTACACAAGGAGGCTAAACCAACATAACATACGTTATTAAAGGTTAATACCTAAGGTAGAAAGGAAAATGAAGAGAGACCAGGGGGTCTCACCGCTCCCTGGAGCTTGAACTGGTTGGGATTCCCAGGTGATGGTGGTAGCTCAGGGTCCTGAGGGCAGGAGACAGGCAGAGCCCCCAGCACGATCAGTTAGGAGAATATGGAGTCCCAATGGAACTGATGCATAGTTTGGATCTAAGCATCAGAACACTGACTGACTGGAGGGTGAGTGGGGATTTTTGTAGAGAAATTACAATGGTTGAAGGGAGAACATTAGATTTGTTTATAGGTAAGCTGATGATTCAAGGGTTTTCTTTAGGCTAGACAATAGGAGCTGATCACTCTTGGCTATGGGTGGTGTTTTCTACCAGTATCAGAGGGGTAGCCGTGTTAGTCTGGTTCTGTAAAAGCAGCAAAGAATCCTGTGGCACCTTATAGACTAACAGACGTTTTGCAGCATGAGCTTTCGTGGGTGAATACAAATCCGAAGAAGTGGGTATTCACCCACGAAAGCTCATGCTGCAAAACGTCTGTTAGTCTATAAGGTGCCACAGGATTCTTTGCTGTTTTCTTCCAGGGAGTTCACAATGCAACTAGGCTGCTTCACTATTTGGATATCAATTAAGGATTTATTACTAGAATTGGTCTGATAACTGCTGAGCTGGGTGTGGGCAGGCCTAGGTTCATTAGCATCTGGAGATTCCCATGATGCAGTGCTTCCCTGCTTTTTCTGGTCCCAGAGTTCAGTGTGGTTCTCTGTTCTCCATTCTGTATGTAAACTGAGATGTCTTCCTGTCCCATCTTTCATGCAGATGAGGCTAGGGGAGTTGTCTCTGCTCTCCATTCTGTATGCTAATGGAGATGTCTTAATCTTGTCACCTTTGTCAGGAGGGGTCTAGGTGTGTCTCCCAACGCCCTTCACTTCCCTCTGCAAGTTTTTTTCCTCTGATGGATTTTGGTTTAAGCAGAGGCTGGGGGAGGGGGGTGTCTTTCATGAGTCAGGCTGGATACTGTACCCTGGTTCCCCAAGAACACAAAGGTGTCTGGTATCAAGATGGGTCATTACACAAACTAAAAACTATTTCCCTGTGCTAATTTTTCCCATACTGTTACTCACACCTTCTTGTCAACTGTTTGAAATGGGGCATCCTGATTATCACTACAAAAGTTTTTTTTCTCGGGCTGATAATAGTCCACCTTAATTGATTAGTCTCGTTAGAGTTGGTATGGCAACCCCCATTTTTTCATGTTCTCTGTGTGATATACATATATATCTGTTCCTACTCTATTTTCCACTTCATGCATCTGATGAAGTGGGTTTTAGCCTACAAAAGCTTATGCCCAAATAAATTTGTTAGTCTCTAAGGTGCCACAAGTTCTCCTCCTTCTTTCTGATAGCACACTGGGCAGATTAACATCAGGTCTGCATCCACCTTCTCCACAATAAATTTTGCTTATTTTCCTCTGAAAGGTTTCTCTGTCCTTTAGGTCAGGATACACATGTCTCTCAGTGGTTCATTGTCAGTATGCTTACTGCTGGCTCACAAGGAAGTGGGGTTGGGGAAAAGCCTATGCTGTCTAAGATGATTATTACTTGTTTCCATATACTGAGGCTAAATTTTCAAAAGCTAACAGTGGAAGTGGGGTACCTTTTTTGAGAGCCCATTTCAGGACTGCTTTGGGGGCCCTGATTTTTCAGGAGGTGGGTGCTCAGCACTTTGGGGAATACTACCCCCTTGTTAAGATATCTCAAGTTGGGCATCCAAAATCACTAGTCCTTTTTGAAATGCTAAGCCCTGGTTTCCCTAAAGTATCCAGCATCCGTAAAGAGAAGCATGTGCTTTTTTTTACTACTGTGTTTTGAGTGGGAGGTTGGGGAGAAAGGAAAGAAAGGAAAACTTAAATTAGAAGAAAACCAAACAGCGACTGCTGGTGACAGATGATTACAGCTCATTTCCAGGCCATTTCCTGCATGCCAATGATAGATCAGTAAACAAACGCCTCGTTGCAAACACAAAGCAGGCAGGAACTCTGGAAGAGAGAGGTCCAGGCAGGTCTCACTCTGCCTGGCAGCAGGAAGTCCCCATCACATGACCCTGGGAATCGTAAGGCCATGTGCATGTGGGAGATATGTGGCGAGCCTTCTGTCCTGAGACTTTGCATCCTTCCCACAGTCCAGTCAACAGGTTTGAGAGCTTCTTCCCCTTCTTCTTTCTTCCCCTCCCCCTTCAGATGGCATTCCTTTCCCTAATTTGTTATGAAATGGTGTCAGATGGCTGCTTTGTTCCCCCAAACAATGGCAAGGATTCCTGAGTGCATTGTAATGGGAAGGATCTCCAACTGGGACTTGACATTTGCCTCCCTTCTTGTCAATCTATGGACCATGATAGCCTGGTGTCCCAGTTCACACAGTAGTGGAGTGCCCCTGAGCTCAGTCCTCTGTGGACCCACACGTGACATAGTCTTCTTTGGGTTTTGTTTTATAAAGAAAGTAATTGTAATGCCGGTGAAATGTGCCAGGCTGACATTATATTCTTCCTTGGACTTCCCATAAACACAACTCTCATCCATGTAACTCCCTCTAGGCCTGGCAGAGTTTTGTTTATTTTCCTCTGGAAGATTTCTGGGGTGCTTGTGATGCTGAGGATGAGGTGAGGAAAGCCATATCTTTCGTTCCAAAAACTTGTCAGCTGGTCACTGCCAGGGGAGACAGGAACTTGCCAGAATCCACTATCTGCATCTAATCAGAACAAGACCATTGCAGATTATATCTTCTATGGTGGGAACAATGTACCTTTCTCTTCTTACTGCTTCAGTGAGCCTCGCTAGGTCTCTGCAGAGATGGACGTGCCTATTTCCTTTTCATAATGTCCTGGTTATCAGGACTTAAGCCTGACTAGGCTGCAGCATGGAATTAACTTTAGGAATATAGGAGTCACTGTTTTCCTGGCTGGCCCTGACATCTCCCCTGGCTGGGTGCAAGGGCATCAGAGCCTTCCCCCAAAATAGAAGGCCTGGAGGGCCCCACCCCGCAAAGTCCTGCCCCTGGCCAAGCCGGAAGCTGGAGCAGGGCCAGGGAGCCTGCTCCCCTGGAGGGTGGGGGGGCAGGCCAAAAGCAGCCCCTGTCCCCCACCCCCGGACCACTCGCCCAGGGCAGGTGGAGGACCCAGGCTCCCCACAGTGGTCTGCGCGGCTCTCCCTGACCTGGCTCCGGCTGGCAGAGGCTCCTCGAAGCCACAGCCCAGCCACGATAAGAGCCACAGAGGACCCTCCACCTGCCTGCAATGCAGGGGCCAACTGAGAGCTGCCTCCAGGCTGTGTCTCTGCCCCCTGGGGCCCCCGCCCAAGGCAGGTGGAGGGTAGGGTTTCCAGGTGTCCAGTTTTCGACTGGAATGCCTGGTCGGAAAGGGACCCTGGTGACTCTGATCAGCACCACTGTTAAAAGTCCATTCGGCACAGCAGGGCTGGCAGGCTCCCTGGCTGCCGTAGCTCTGCGTGGCTCCCAGAAGCAGCGGCATGTCCCCCCTCCAGATTCTACGCATACGGGCAGGCAGGGGGCTCTGCATACTGCCCCTGCCCCAAATGCTGGTTCTGCAGCTCCCATTGGCCGGGAACTGCAGCCAATGGGAGCTGTGGGGGCGGTGCCTGCAGATGGGGCAGCGTGCAGAGCTGCCTGGCCACACCTCTGTCTAGGAGCAGAAGAGGGACATGCTGCTGCTTCTGGGAGCTGCTTGAGAAAAGCGCTGCCCAGAGCCTGCACCCCTGAGACCCCCTCCCACACCCCAAACCCATGCCCCAGCCCTGATCCCCCTCCTGCCCTCCAAACCCTCAGTCCCAGCCCAGAGCACCCTTCTGCATCCCAAACTCCTCATCCACAAACCTCCCCCCAGAGCCTGCACCCCAAACAGAGCCCTCACCCCCTGCTGCACCCCAACCCCCTGCCTGGAGCCCCCTCCCACACCCTGAACCCCTCATTTCTGGCCCCACATCAGAGCCTGCACCCTCAGCCCAAAGCCCATACCCCCTCCCACACCCCAACCCCCTGCCTCAGCTTGGAGCCCCCTCCCATACTCCAAACCCCTCGGCTCCACTCCCCCAGCCCGGAGCACCCTCCTACACCCCAAACCCCTCATCCCCAGCCCCACCCCAGAGTCTGCACCCCCTGCCAGAGCCCTCGTCCCCCTCCCGCACCCCAACCATCTGCCCCAGCCCAGAGGCCCCTCCTGCACCCCAAATCCCTCATCCCTGGCCCCACCCCAGAGCCTGCAACCCCAGCTGGAGCCCTCACCCCCTCCTGCATCCCAACCCACTGCCTCAGCCTGGAGCCCCCATCTGCACCTTGGACGCCTCATTTCGGGCCCACTCCCAGCCTGAACTCTCACCCCCTCCCACACCCCAACCCCCTGAGCCAGCCCATTGAAAATGAGTAAGTGAGGGTGGGGAGAGCGAGTGACAGAGGGAGGCGGGATGGAGTGAGTGGGGGTGGGGCCTCGGGGGGGGCATGGGCGGGGCAGGGATGTTCGGTTTTGTGCGGGTAGAAAGTTGCAACCCTAGTGGAGGGGCCGCGCCGCAGCTCCCCACAGCTGCCCCCGCAGCTCTTACCATGTCCGGGC
Source organism: Mauremys mutica (assembly GCF_020497125.1). Lineage (NCBI taxonomy): Eukaryota > Metazoa > Chordata > Testudines > Geoemydidae > Mauremys > Mauremys mutica. Next base: position 104,658,287 of record NC_059072.1, on the reverse strand, counting down.
TGCAACTCTGAGCCCCCCGCACGCTGGAGCCGGGTTGGGGAGACCCATGTGGGCAGCTGTGGTGAATCATGGACCCTCCACTGGCTTTGGGCTGTGCGGGGAGCCTGGGGGTGGGGACATGGGCTGGGGGCTGCCCTCAGCCCCCCCGCACCAAAGGCGGGTGGAGGGGGCCACACGTGCGTCTCCCACAATTGTCTGGGCTCCCTGGCTGGGCACCATGCCGGCCTGACCTGGGGGAAGAGGAGGGGAAGGGTCCACCCTGGTGAAATGTGGGAGGTCCCTGGGCTCCTGTCCTCCCCGTTCCGGCACCACTGCCTGGGTGCCTAGCTCTGGCTACCCTCCGCCTCCTCCCCTGTTATTTTCCAGTCACTGCTACAGGCCCGTGTAGCTAGGGAAAGATGTGCTGCTCTAGCCACAGGTTCAAGTCCCAAATACGCGTGGAGCATTATATGTCTCTCTGTGGCTAGCAGTGAACCCTCCAGCCTAGAGCAGCCCTGCTCATATGCTCACAGACAAGTGTCCCTCAGCTCCTAAGCAGGAGCAGTGCAGAAAGCAGCTACGAACAGGCGTCTTTCCTGGCTTTAGCGGGAGACTGAACAGGTCTGCACCCTCCTCCTTCCCCCCGCCAATGATGATCCATTTCTTCTTCAGCCTCTCCTCCCACCTCCCAGGGTGGCTAGTTTAGCAGTGTGCTCGGATCAGACGTATGACCCATGTTGACCGCTGCCGCCCATGTGCCCACATCTGAATGCTAGCTGATAGGGACGCAGTGGCAAAGCAAGGACAGAAACATGCATCGACTTAAGTGGCAGACTGCAACTTTTATTAAACTTGAACGTAGGGGAGGGCCACTACCTGCCCATCACCACTACTCACCTATACCAGGCATTCAATTGGTTCCGGTGCGGGGATTACAGGGCTCCTTACCATATAACCCGTAACTGGCGCCAGGTTACAGAGTTCTTTACCATATAACCCATAATGTGGGGTGGTTCTCCTCAGCCTATCCCCCAGGACTCAGTTCTCTGTGAGTCCTAGCACTCTCCTCCCCCTGAGGGGGACAAAGGGGGCAGGAGGGTGGGGACCTTGGCCCACGAGGGCCACAAGGTCTGACCGCAGCCCACAAAGACCACAAGGTTTCATCCTATCATACGAGCCCAAGGCCAAAATCCCAGGTCTTTCACCTCAGGGAACCATTCATTTTATTCTCTTACCCTCACTGGAAACCGGCTGCATGTTGCAACATGTAAGCGGCACCATACCCGTACCTCAGTTAGGTACTAAGCACCTTGCAGATGCTGTGAGGAAGGGAAAAAACTCCCTGGTCCTCTGCCAATTGGCCCATGGAAGAAAAAATTCCTTCCTGACCCCTATACAGGCTAGACCCACAGCATCCGTCAGGCTGGGCTCCCCTTCCTAGTTTGGGTGGGCAGTTGGAACGGAGCCAAAAGAGGCTCCAAATGGCCCCTTCGCTGGGCTAAATCCTGGGAGCAGGGGAATGCTGGCCAATCAGCACCCCTTCCCCCCAGCTGGCCAATGGGTGCTAGCGACTCCCATGGGAGGAGCTACCTATTGTCCCTTGGCAAGTCCCTCCCTCCCTTACTACTGGAGCTGACCCCCTTTCACTGCTGGCCCCATCAATTTTCCCCACCCATTGGTGTGGGTAGGTGGCATCTTTCTACAGAGAGGGCTCTGCTGGCAAAGAGTCAGAGTCTGAGTTTATTGGGTGGGGGATTGCATGGGCCAGGGAAGGGAGAGGCGCCCCCCCCCACACCAATCATATTGTGATAAACTTCAGAGCTTGCCAGAAGAGAAACTCCAGAATGGTGATTAATGAAGTGGTTATATATACCCCAGCCTCTATTAATATTCCTATCGTGGTAGCTCCTAAGAGCCCCAGTCATAGGCTAGGACCTCATTGTGCTAGGTGCTGTACAAACACAGCACAAAGAGATGGTCCCTGCCCCAGCGAGCTTACACTCTAAGTGCAGAGCAATCTCTGTCACCGCTCTGCAGAAATCTACTCGCTCGTTTGCCTGAGTGAGTCATTCTGTGGACAAAGGAATGAATGATCTTCAGTTTTTTCATTATCCTTAAACATAACAGCTAGTGAGTGGGTGACTAGATTTTGATCCTTGGGTTGGTCAATTTTCCTGACAATTTTGTAAGGTTGCTTTGTCATTAGAAATGAATTGGGTGTTGTGCCAGCTACTAATGAGGAAGAGAAGCAGCGGGGCTTATTGCCTGGGGAAAGAGAGGACATGGTTTGTAATAAATTACCCTGAACCTGTACTCATTGAGATGATCCAGAGTTCACTCTGTCTTACAGAATGTTGCCTGGGCAGGATGAGAGCTCAGAAGAGAAAAAGACTGAATTATTTCCATTTCTCCCTCTCTCTCTTTAAAAGTATGTCAACCATGGAAATGAGAAATACTTTTATATGTTCATTTGCTTGAAAAGTCCTAGGAACTACTAACTTTACTGATGCGATTGGTCTTGCTGCCAAACTCCGGCCGTGGCAGGGGAGCATCTGATAGACCAGCCAAGTGGATAGACTCCAGAGGCTTTCAGGGTTTCAAAGTATTGTGTAAGAGACAATGAACTCCTTCCTGTCATTGAAATGCTTTTCAGTGGCCACTGATAATGCCCTCCTGAGAAGTACTGACACTGCCTTGTGGGGTGGTTGCTCTTAAAGAGCCAGCGTTGGTTTTCAGGACAAGACTAAAAGGAGAACATCTGTTGTATTGACTGTGTTGCAGAGGTGCTCCAAGAGGATAGATTGACACCCCTGCCCCACAAAGAATAGAAATCACCATGCAAAGAATAGTGAGCAGTGACCAAAGCAACTTCTGCAGTTTAAAGACCTTAGGCCAGGGATGCATTGCACCCCTTAAATTCCCAAGGGAGATCAGTACCACTCTATAATGACCCACTAGCGTGAGAATACATCAGGTGATCAGGAACCTGAGCACAAAGTGGCCGTGAGATCGACAGTAGTTTAATCAATAAACCTGGGTCTCAGCTGGTAGCAGTCCAAGAAAGCTGTTGATACAATGGCTTCATAAGCCATGGCGCTGTTAATTCTCTGGATCAGACAGATTATTTTTACAGCCATTTTAACAGTCTCCTGAGGGAAGACAGATACCCAAGTGTTATAACAATAAAGTTTAGCTTTTATGTAGTGTCTTGGCCGTTCAAATCACTGTACAGCCATTGACTGGTTATATTACTAATTGTGTGTATTATGGCAGTGCCTATGGGACCAACTGAGATGGGAGTCCCACTGTGCACAGCACTATACAAACACATAGTAATAGACAGCCATGCCCCAAAGACTGCCTAATTCTCACAGCACCCTTGGGAGGTAGGTGGATAAAAATGCTCATCACCATTTTACAGAAGGGGAAATGGAGGCAGAGAGATGAAGTGACTTGCTGCTATTATCCTACTGGACTTCCAGGGGCAGGTTTTGTGGGTGTGCTTGGAGAGAGGAAGGAACGGGGGAAGTTTGTCATGTGGGAACAGACAGTGTTACCTGTCACAGTTCAGGGCAACTGCACCTGTGTTCCCCCTCAGGGGTCCAGCCAGGGTACCCACTCTCAGGCCTCCAGCGCCCCAGCAGTTGCCTTTTTGGATGGAGACCTGCATCTCTGTCCCTTCTGACTGGTGTATTTGCAGGCTGAACAGTTCCCTGCCATCACTGTCGTATTCCCAGCTCCGACAAGCTGCCCTAGCACACCCGTGGAGACAGTTCACAGTGCGGCTGCCCATGGCTATAGAGACCACACAGCTCTTCTTATGCGAGCCTATGTTATTCTTAGGGTAAAAGCGCTGCCGAGAAAACGTGTTTAAAACAATAGACACACCTACCCACGTGTAAATAAACGTATCAGACGTTATCCTAACAAGGGCTCTGACAGGCGCAGTCCTTTGCCACCTGAGGAGTTTCCTTTGTGGTCACAAGTTCATCACAACTTCAGCTCCGTATAAGTACCCAGTCTTATGGGGGATCAGTAGGCCCCATCCTTCCAACCCTACCGTAAGGATTGGGGGCCTGCATGCACCAGAGTCCTGACCGTTTCCTGGACAAGGAAGAAGGCTCTGAGTGAGTTTAAAACCAGACTATTTATCCAAAGCCCCTTCCTTTGACTGCTGGTCACTGGAGAATCCCATTTGAACTAGTATATGCAGATCTCTGCGTGGGAGGGACACTTCAAAGGGCTGATAACAGAGGAAGTACATCAGCATCCCTCTCTTCCTAGAGAAGGTCCATACAGTGCCCCATAACACATACACAATTGCATTTTAATACAATGGAATTCCCAAGCTACTAACCCTGATTCAATCACGTTTAACTTAAATCAGTAACATTTATCTTCATTCCATAAGCTTTGGTCAGGATACTACAGGATATTGTCAGTCTGTCACAATACCTCTGATCATTTAAGTGTTGCGTTGACTTCTCCCAGGTGACCTATCGCCATGCCAGGTGTTGACACGATGACAGCTAGCAAGGCAGCCGACGTGAGCAGCAAGTCTGAAAACGGTGTCTGCAAATCCACTGAGAGGTGAAAAGTCCTAAATTCTTGTTTTTCTTTTTCCCAAGGGAGGGGAGTGGAGAGGGAGTCGTTACTTTCCATTGGTGCTCTCTCGCATAGCCTAAAACGTGCCTCTAGCATCAGTATGCCTCAGCCAGTGTCTCTAGGCCATCAGGTTGTACGTTTAAATCCCACATCCTGATGTGAGTCTAATAACCTGTGATGATACCACAGTGCACTGCTAGACTAGGGGTGGGGGGTCCACTCCATTAGAGGCATCATCCAAAAGGTTACACAAAAGTCCCTCCTCCCACTGAAATAGGCAGAAATTATAGGAGTATGAGACTTGGGGACAATGATACCCTGGTTAGTATCTCCTTTCCGTTTGGTAACCACAGATGCCAATGTCCGAGGCTGGGTGTTAGCTATGGCTGGGTGCATAATGGTTGCCAGGTTTGCTTACTTGCTCACTGCACTACCAGCAGGAAACCTAGGGCTGACCTACACACTGCACCATTGTAACTGAATCGATTTAGTTTTGTCAGTGCCAACCCCTGGTGTAGGCACACTTCACCCAATTTACATGAATCCAGGAGTTTACAGAATTAAACTAAACTGGGGTAAGTGCATTTATTTTGGTTTAACACAGGGGTGGTCAAACTACACCTCGGGGGCCGCAGCCAGCCCTCAATCGCCCATCGGGGAGCAGGGGTCTGGGGCTTGCCCCGCTCCAGCGCTCCAACTTGGGAGTGTGGTCCGGGACTTGTCATGCTCCGCATGGCTCCCAGAAGCAGTAGCATGTCCCCACTCCAGCTCCTACGTGCAGGGGAAGCCAAGGGGCTCCGCACTCTGCCCCCGCCCCAAGCGCCGCCCCGCAGGTCCCATTGGCCAGGAACCATGATCAGTGGGAGCTGTGGGGGCGGCGCCTGCAGATAGGACAGCACGCAGAGTCACCTGGCTGCCCCTCTGTGTAGGAGCTGGAGTGAGGACATTCCACTGCTTCTGGGAGCTGCTTGAGGTAAGTGCCGCCCAGAGCCTGCACCCCTGACCCCCTCCTGTGCCCCAACCTCCTGCCCCAGCCCTCATCCCCCTCCAGACCTTCGAACGCCTTGGTCCCAGCCTGGAACACCCTCCTGCACCCCCAACCCCTCATCCCCAGCCCCAACCCACCTTGCCCCAGCCCAGAGCCCCCTCCCCCACCCTGAACTCCTCATTTCTGGCCCCAGCCCAGAGCCCGCACTCCCTCCCACACCCCAACCCCCCAACTTCGTGAGCATTTGCCCACCCCGGTTTGCCCAGCCCTGGTTTAACTTAAGGGGGTTGTGCCTCTGTAACTAAATAGTTTTAAAATTGATTTACTTACACTGATGCCATCTTTCTAGCATAGACAAGTCATTATTGTTTTGCAAAGTGCTCTGAAGAGCTTTGGGTTTGAAGTGATTATGTTATAAATGTAAATGTCTTCCCAGCTGGGGCTTAATGCATGTTGATAAAGGCACTTTGAGATCCTTGGGTGACAGGTGCTATGTGAAGTACATGTTTGTCTGGTGCAGCCAGGTGTCGTGTAATTAAGTGGTTTTCATCTCTTGCCATGACAAGCTTCATTTAGATGGTGTGCTCTGTGGGGCAGGAACTCTCTGTGTGGTGTGTGTTTGTACAATGGGAGCCTCAGCCCTTTGTGGGGCCCCTGGATGTTACAGCTGTGTGACTGATGAACAATAATAATAATAAACATAAAAGTGCAATGTTATTGTGTTAATGGGCACTCTGGAAAAACTTGGAAGGTGAAATTATTGGAGGAGAGGATCACTATGGGCAAGGTTCTTTCTTCAGTTTCATCGATCTCAAGGCAAGAAGGGGCTGCTGTGATGATTTAGCCTGACCGCCTGTGTAACACAAGCCACAGAATTCCATCCAGTGGCTCCTTCATCTAGCTCAATACCCGTCTGGTTGAACTAGCCCTTATGTTTTAGAACAACATCCAGCCTTGAGTTAAAGACTCCAAATGATGGCGTGAAAATCATTTACATTGGTTAATTTCCCTCCTTTTATTTCTAGTTTGAACTTTGCTAACTTCAGCTGCCAGCCACTGGATCTTGTTATGCCTTGTCTTGATGATTAAGCCAAATAGTCTATTTAGAAAGGCGTTACCGAGTAGACTGTAGAGGAATACCTACAGTGTCCCAAGTCTACACATCTCTTTGATAATCATGTGCTAGCTACTAAATCTTAAGTAAACTAGAGTCCATTTTGACTTTTATATTGATGCACCTGTCTAATGCACTAAGTAAAAAAACCCTACCGTTCTATTTAAAATGCATACAAAAATACAAACTGACCTGTTCTCAGTATGAACACTCTTAATTTTCAAAAACTATCCCACCCACGCTCACCCCATTCCACTCCCTCAGAGAAAGCCTGGGATAATAGACAGGTCTTGCCTCAAACTAGGTTCTGTCATAGCAAGAGAGAGAAGGAGTGCATTCCAGAGTCCAGGATCCTCCCCTGAGAATGCTCTGCAGCAGCCCCCATCTTTGAGCATCCCTGCCAACCTCACCTGCTTCAATAGAGCATACAGAGCTGGTGTACTGCTGACCAAACCTAGAATGATCAGCAAAAGTGATTTTTTCTTCTCTTTTGTCTTTGCTGTGTAGGGTCAAGCTTGCAAGTAAAAATAATACAAACACTGTGAAGGAATTAGAAAGACTTTGGTTTGGGTCTTCAAGTGAAAATTATTCTGAAGGTGCCAGTTTCACTCTGAGTCTAGGACCTAAAGCTGAACAAGTTTCTTCTGTGGTGAAAAGCCCATTGAAATCACTGGAGAACTTGATGCTGGATCCAAGGCTAGACTGCTTTCAGCAGAACATGCTGAGTCCCAAAATGATTATCAGTGACCCATCTGTGGATCTTAATGTCAAGGAGAGCAGCAACATCATAAGGAGGCAGATAGGAGGCACTCAGAATTTACAGTCAGCTGGGAAAGTCAGTTTGAGGAATAAGCCCTTCAGTATCAAGGACAAGATTTCCGAGTGGGAAGGGAAAAAGGAAACGCCTTCTCCTCTGGTCAGTCGGAAGGAGGAAGAGCCAGGAGTTAAAGAGGAGCTCAAGATGCCATGTGTGGTGGAGAAGATGAGTGGGGAAGTTTTGGGGCCTAGGAAAGTGGACTCCAAGAGACTTATAACCTGGGAGTTGGAATGCAAAGGGGTAGGCAAAGAGAATGAAAGAAGAGTGGGCACTTCAAAGAGCATGGGGCAGGGAACAGAGAGGAAAGTGGAAATGCAGGAGAAGGAAGAGAAGATTGATTCCAGTGTTGGAAAATGCAAGGAGATGAAAGGTGGTAAGTGGGAGGTCCAGAAAGAGAACCTTTCAGTACTGACTCAGGTCAAGAAACTGGAGCAGGCCTTGAAAGAAGGATCAGCAGAATTGCAGCCACAGTTGCCAGGTACTTATTATTCCCCATACTGTCTGCAGGAGAAGGCAGATGAGGGACAAATCTTCCCAGAGGACCAGGAAGGTGTATGTGGCTCTGAACTCAATAAGAGGCTCCTAAGTTTAGACTCAGAAATCAGTGAGCCCATTTTTGGGACTCTGGAAGAGGTGAAAGCATCTCAAGTGAAATGCAAGGATCACAGCATGGAGAATGTGTACACAGAACCAGGGATACCGGAGAAGAAACCTTTCATCAACCCACTTCCAAAGCCCAGGCGGACTTTCAAACATGAGGGAGAAGAGGGATGGATTCCGGCAGCTAGAAATAAGAGAAACTTGCCTCCTCTGCCATCTATACCTCCCCCTCCTCTCCCTTCTTCTCCTCCCCCATCAGCTGTCAGCAGAAGACTATGGAATGGGAAACATAAGAATAATGCTGACCACAGGTATTCTGGCTTTACTATTCTAATGCTGGTACAGGAGTGCTTGATTAATTTGATGGTGGTGTACAGTTCTGCTTCTGAAAAGGGCCTCCACAAAAGTGGCATCATCGGGGTCTATGTTTATTGGGTCTCAACCTTGTTCATTAGTAAAAGGATGCCTTTCTGACGATCCACTCCCTAAATTCACCCTGGGCTCTGAAAGTGAAGCAGTGTTCTTTCCGTCTCAGCAATGTCAGTGATCACGAGCCTGCAGGATATATTCTGCTCTGTTACACCTGTGCAAACACTGAAGGCCAATAGGTTTCCACAGGTGTAATGACTTTGACATGGAGATCCTATGACTAGTGACAGTGAGTGAGAATGAATGATTCCAGCCTGACTTTCTGATCCCAGGATGAGTTCATGATGTTGCCAGTTTAAAGACAAAACAAACAATCTTTTTTGCTTGCAGAATGAGCGCAGCTGATCCGAAGCCATTGAGAGATGGTAAGGGAGGGACCTTGCCATGCCATTTTTACACTGTCACTTTTCAGAGGAGAGCTGCCCTTTCTGCTCAAGTCTGTTCCTTGTTTACTCATGTTTTGCTGGAGGTTGCTCCCCACCCCGTCCCCTTTTGTAAATCCAAATATTTGAGTGGTGGGGGAAAACCCGCCTTAAAAATGTACTGTTCTTTTTGAGCCAATCCTCTGCAGTGGATCTACCTTAAAAATAAGAATTCCTGACTTCATGCGGACTGGGAGAGGACTTTAAACCTCTCTGTGATCGACTGGCTAGGATACTCCACTGCTGTCCGTTCTCATCATTCAATGTTGCATATTGCTGTCCTGCACCACTCATAGGAGGCCTGATTTCTGACAACGCTTATTCATGTTGAGTAGTAATCAGTGGGACTGCTTGTGGAGGAAGACACTACTTAGGGTATGTCTAGACTGCAGTCAGAGGCGTGATTGCAGCACAGGTAGGCATATCCATGCTAGCTTTACCTGTGCTAGCAGAGCTAAAAATAGCAGTGTCACTGGGGCGACATGGGCTTAGTGCGAGCTAGCAGTGCTCGTAGGTACCCGGGGGTCCTTGGCGTACTTGGACAGTCCACACTGAAGACTGTGCTGCTGCATCTACACTGCTATTTTTAGCTGCGCTAGCACAGGTATGTCCACCCGTGATGCAGTCAGATCCCAGATTGCCATGTAAACATGCCATAGGTGTTGCAGACTGTGGCCCATAGTATTTTACATGTGTGTTAGAATCATTATACACTAAATAAACCATTGCAGCCCTGACATTTGCTGGCTAGTCCCAGTCTGGTAAAAATTGATTGTCGTGTCGACACTGCTTTATACGTTGTACGGGATGGATCTGTGTTGCACTGGCTCTCCGTAGCTCATGTTGCTGGCTGAGTGACTTGCTGGAGACAAGTGAATGATATTGAATTATTGGACTTGTAAAGTCTGTTTATCTCTATCACTCTCCATCCTATTTCTCCCCCACCCTCTTCTTTCCCCCCCGAATGGCACAGGAAGTCCTATGAGTTTGAAGACTTGCTGCAGTCGTCGTCCGAGAATGGCAGGGTGGATTGGTACGCTCAGACCAAGCTGGCCCTCACACGCACTTTATCTGAGGAAAACATCTATGAAGACATTCTGGGTAGGAGCTTCAAGAGGGGAAGGGTTGGACAACTAAAAAGACTTGGGGCCCATCAATGAATACGTGTCACAGTCCAAGGCCTGACCTAGGAGAGTGTATTTATTAGTCAAGAGCATACTGTGGTGCATCACACACAAAATATCAGCCAGCAGGAAGAAAAATATTGTGTGAGCGGGTGACCATGAAATTAAAAAATTGGGTCCCACAATCCCTGGGTTCGTGTTTGTGGCACTGTGATTTATTCCACCCTTCAGTGTTAGTGCGGGTGCCTGGGGATGGCTGAGATTCCATCAGCGCCATTCCCAGGAATGTTATTTTATTATCCTACACTTACATACACAGTGTTTTCCAGAACATAGAGCAGAACACATCCCGTGTCCTGAAGAGCTTTGAGTCTAGCTGTCGCAGAGCTAGAGTTAAGTGAACCTCTTGCCAGAGTTTAGCTGGAGAGGAAGGAAATCAGTGCTGTTGTATCCTATAGAGGTGGGTCGCGTTGTTTGGGATGGGAGAGAGTCACAGGAACCAGCAGGGCATTGCCATTTTGATCTTAGCAAACTCTCATGCTGTTTGGTTAGAGAAGTCTCACAAAGTATATGCATCCCCTTGTGATTTGCTACAGACAAGGTGGAGATGCCCTGTCCTTTCCCCAGTCAGAAGAGATTGGCATTAGTTGTCAGTTTTAAAGCTGCCTACCCCTTTTGCGAGAGTTAGGGGGCACTTATGTGCCCTCTTTCCCCAGTTGGTTTGGGGGCCAAAGGACAGGGGATGTCCCAACAGCTGCTGGTCAAAGCCACTATGTAAGTGTCACCCTTCCAGCTGGAATAACATGGATCATATTGCATGGTTAAAGCACTGGCAAATCCCTCCATTCTCTCCCCAAGCTGACAAATTTCAGAGTGGGAGCCGTGTTAGTCTGTATCAGCTTGAACAACGAGGAGTCCTTGTGGCACCTTAGAGACTAAAAAATTTATTTGAGCATAAGCTTTTGTAGGCTAGAACCCACTTCATCAGATGCATGGAGTGGAAAATACAGTAGCAGGTATAAATACACAGCACATGAAAAGATGGGAGTTGCCGTAACAAGTGGGAGGTCAGTCTAACGAGACACTTTAATGAACAGTAGGATACCAAGGGAGGAAAAATCACTTTATAGTGATAATGAGAGTGGCCCATTTCAAACAGTTGACAAGAAGGTGTGAGTAACAGTAGGGGGAAATTAGTGTGGGGGGAAATTAGGTTTTGTAATGACCTATCCACTCCCAGTCTTTATTCAGGCCTAATTTGATGGTGTCCAGTTTGCAAATTAATTCCAGTTCTGCAGTGCCACATTGGAGTCTGTTTTTGAAGGCTTTTTGTTGAAGAATTGCCGTTTTAGGTCTGTTATTGAGTGACCAGGGAGATTGAAGTGTTCTACTCATTTTTGAATGTTATAATTCTTGATGTCAGATTTATGTCCATTTATCCTTTTGTGTAGAAACTGTCCGGTTTGGCCAATGTACTGGCAGAGGGGCATTGTTGTTACCCTACTGTTACTCACACCTTCTTGTCAACTATTTGAAATGGGCCACTCTCATTACCACTATAAAAGTGATTTTTCCTCCCTTGGTATCCTACTGTTCATTAAAGTGTCTCGTTAGACTGACCTCCCACTTGTTACGGCAACTCCCATCTTTTCATGTGCTGTGTATTTATACCTGCTACTGTATTTTCCACTCCATGCATCTGATGAAGTGGGTTCTGGCCCACGAAAGCTTATGCCCAAATAAATTTGTTAGTCTCTAAAGTGCCACAAGGACTCCTTGTTGTTCAAGCTGACAAAGAACTCCAATACCATGTTCAAATTCCTATTCTCCCTACCTTTTGATTGAAAAGGTTAGAGGGAAGGATAATAGTTGTCAAGTGGGACACACTTGGGTTTTTGTTTCCTTTAGTGTGCTTAGGCTCTGCCGGGCTCTGTCTGGAGTTAATGATCTTTAATTGACCCCTGCAGTCCTGGTGTGGTTGCCATGGAATCTGGAGGAGGAGATGGCTGATAGGGATGACTCCAGCAAAGCTACAACTTGATATTTCATAAAAGCACAGACTGGGAGACTTTATAAAGGATATACAGCTCTAGCTAGAAAACCCCACCCGTGCATGGTGAGTGGGGTGTTTGGAATGGTTCAGTCTGTCATTCTGCCACAGGGTGCTAGTGATGACCCACAGATGATAATATATACGAAACAGAGCGCGCACACACACACACACACATTGGAGCTGTCAGTATTAGAACTGCCCCTTTCCTGTATGTCTCCCATACTTAGAGTATGTCTCCCAGCGTGGGTAAACAGACCCACGTTAGTGCACTAATAATAGCAATGTGAGTGGTGACATGGGCTAGCTGCCTGAGCCAAACCCTCTGGACCTTCTAGGTCTGAGCTCAGGTGACTCGCTCTTGCCCCAGTGGCCACACTGCTATTTTTAGCATGCTCACTCGAGCAGAGCTAATGTGCGTCTGTCTAGCCAGGCTGGGAGGCATGCTTAGCTTGTCTCCCACCATGGCTCTCCTGTCTTGCTCAGTATTGTTTATGCAAAGCACTGGAATTCAGTGTAGGACAGACAGGAGGCAGGGTCTGCAGGTACTAGTGGGGGAAACCTGGCTGCCTCCCAGGCCAATTCAGATCAGACATGGTGCCAAAATTTCTGCACAAAGCGCTGGCAGCAGGAGGAGAGCTGCAGTGTCCCCTTGTCCTGAGTGCGAATTCTCACTGCTCCTGTCTCTCCAGTGTGTTAAATGCTGATCAGATAATTACAATTGGAATAATTCACATCCATGAAAAACCTACACCTAAAATAAGTTCTCTAGTTCAGGGGCAGCGTGTGGTTCCAGAACATTTGCATGCAGCTTTCTTTGATAGACAAAAGTACTTTTACCTCCCTCACCTTGGTGAGTCCAGACATTGGGTCACTCATAGACTCATGGAGTATCAGAGGAGAAGAGGTAGAAAAGATCTTGTGGTGCTGTGTCCTTGTCTGATGACTTCAGCTGCAGTCCCCCCCTCTCCATTGACCTCTGGCAGGGCAGGCTGTTGCACAGCCAAAGAGGAAATGCAAACCATATACAGGATCCAAGCTAAGCTGCAGTGCCTGCCCCAGCATTACTGACCCCCTAGTTTCATTCTCAGCTAGATGTGTACAAGAATAAGAGAAAGAAGGTTGCTTTTAACTAATGGCTCTCCATTGTGGTGGCACGACAGTATGCATAAGGAAAGGGAAGGCTCATAATAAATTGCCTGCCCATTCAGACACTTGGGCCTACATTTTCGATCACTGATTTTAGGTACCCAGACTGACAACCCTCGGGCCTGATCTCTCAGAGGCGCTGAGTATCTTCAGCTCACTTTCTAGTTAACTGGAGTTGTGGGTGCTCAGCATTTCTGAAGAATCAGGCACTAGCTGTCTCAAGGTGGGCACCTACAAATCAAGGCACCCCAAATTAGCAGCATGAGGCTTATGCACCACTTATGACCCACTTAAATGATATTTGGAAGGCTTAAGTGGGACTTAGATGGAGCACAGACCTTTGATTCAGAGAGAACAGGGAATCAGAAGAATGAAGAGAAGGGATATTAAAGGCCACAGTATATGAAAACCTTATGACTTCTCCATTGACAGGGAAATGGACTGGAGGACTTAATTGGTCTTTTCCATCTCTAACTTCTGTGACATAATTCTATGGCTGGATACATCCTGGTCAGGATTTGGATGCAATCCAGTAAGCAGCTGGACTCCCAGAGCTGGAGAGAGGGAAGGGATGGCAAGAATGTTTGAGAACAATTTTTTTTTAACCACTAGATGTGGGGAGAGGGAGGGGGAAAGCCATAGGATCCCAGCAGAGATTTTGTGGGACTCCTCCAGGATTTTCTGCGTTTCTTACCTATAGCGTGTGGCTCTTTGCTGCAGATCCACCATCGAAGGAAAACCCCTATGAAGACATTGAGATGAACAGCCGCTGCCTGGGGAAGAAATGTGTCCTGACTTTCCCAGCATCCCCCACCTCCTCTGTACCTGGCACGCCCCCGAAGGTATCTTGATTCAACCAGCATGACTTGTGTCCAGTTCCCAAAAGGCTTTGAGTGAAATCCTGCTCTCACTGAGGCCAATGGAGTTTTACTATTGACTTTAATGGGGCCAGGATTTCACCTTTTAGGTTTTAGCTACTGTTGAGGGGAAGTGCAATAGTGAGAATAGAGAGCCATGGGCACAAGAATTCCCATGTTCACCCTTTGGTATGGTGTCTTGTTTTTGTTTTTCTCACATTGGGGTTATCTCCTAAGCAGTATGCCAGGAGCATGCATCTGGAACTCGCTCAATAATCCGTGATAAGATTTAAGGGTCTGTACTTGTCAGTGCTACATTAAGATTTTATGCAAGAAGGGTGTGATACCAGCGATCATGTTTTGTTTTGGACAAAATTTTGTTTTGGACAAAATCCTGTTTTGATCCATTTCCTCTGTAAATATGTGTTCCCAGTGAAGCCTCCACATCATGCAAGCAGTTTGGGGGAAAGCAAGCAGATCACAAAAGGAAGAGCATCTGTCTGATCTTAACTAAGATGGTAACTCATATATGCACAGACATGCTAAGGGCTGTGGTAGGGCAGTGGGCTCGTGTTGGCCTTTCGCCTCTGGAAACCTGGAGTCAGATTTTTACCAGGTTCCAAGTGAAAATGAGTTGTGCTCTGATCTAGTCTCTACACGTGTCCAGCACAAAATTAGCTGTGGACCTCCGTTGCAAAATTTGGTTCCAGGGCTGACCTCTCTTGAGGTTCAGGGGCGTTTGCCCATGGAGTGTTGGTCTGGGCCCAGTTCTACAGCGAATCCTCACCAGATGGCAGTCTCAGTTTCAATCTAGCGGAACCCCAGAACCGGAGAGCAGGGTGGAGTTGCAGTTTAGAGTTGAGGACCATTGGCAGAGCTACAAGGAGGAAGTTTTACCTGTTCCGGGCTGCTTTGTATTTTGCTCAGCCCTGCTCTTTTAGCCCCATAATTTTGTGAGTGCTACATTCATTCACAATATTTAAAACCAGGGAAAGGCCATTCATTGCTGCAGTGTAAGGTAGCCTTCTCTTCTTTAAAGTGGCCCTGGATGCGCCGCCAGTCAAGGCCCAGCAATCTGATCAGCATCCATGGGCAATATGTAATCCATTTTTGCAACTGTTAAGAATTGTGAAGTGAAGCGTCTATTGCCCCCTCCATTAGGAAGGTCCTGTTGGATTTCCGTTGATAAGTTTGGTTAAAGGTAGCAACTAACTCCCTGTGGTTTCACTGGGAGGCGCTTACTAGAATTCCTGGCCAGCTCAGACAGCCTTAACAAGTGCACCCTTGGGTCCTACTTTCTTGGGGACTCCCCCATCTCATGCAAGTGCTGCAACTCTGTCTGACGCTGTCTTTCTCTTTAGCAATGAGACCAGAGGAGGAGGTAAATATACGGTCTGAGCCTCTTTCTAGAAGCTTGTGATCCAGTGAAGGGCAGCCGTGCTGTCTGCCTCCTGTGTTGTTCCAGTTGCTACCTGTTCTACCCTTAGACCAGGGGTTCTCACAACCAATTTTTTGGTGACCTCAGAGTGCAGCCACCAACTCTTGCTGGAGGCTGCTCTGACAATTTTTCCTAAAATACTTAATTAACTTTAGGAAAAACAAATAAATATGCACATATATGCTTCCAAATCATTGTAAGTTAATTTTGTAGAGTTTGGGTTTTCTTTTGCAGACTCAATAATAAAAATAATGTACAGTTGTCACTAATCTTTATTGGATCTAAACAGAATAGAAACCCAAATAAGGCACTTTGCACATTCTTCTCTCTTTTTGTTGTTTCTTTGGCTTTTTGGGAGCTTTTTAAAAGACTTGATAGCTAGTAAGTCTGCTGCCCCGAAAAAGTAACATTTGTATGTTTGTTAATATCGGTTTTCACAGCCTTCCAGCTAGCTAGTAAGTCTGCTGTGAAAAGTGATATTAACAAACATACATATATCAATTTTCACAGCAGACTCACTCAGCCCTGGTAAGCCAGAAGCCCTGGACGGGGAGGTGGGTAGGGGGACAGCAGTGTCTAGGAGCGATGGGAGGATGGATGGGTGACTGGTGAGGCAGCAGGGGCCAGGGGTGATGCGAGGTGTGTGAGCCAAGGGCTGGCACCGGCCGCTGTATGGCCAGAGTCCAGAGCCAGAACCCAAAGACCCATGACCGGATCCTGCTGCCCACCACCACAGGGCTGAAGCCAAGACTCACCACCCCAGCAAGGTGGGGTACTCACTGGTTGCCTGCTCCTTTGGCGTTTGGGGCTCCAGAGTGGGACAGGGCCCAACCCCTGCTGGTGGCCCTGGGGGAGGTTCCACTGCTTTGCCACCCCACCCCCACTGTCCAGGAGGCTGTCATGGTCGCAAAAAAAGCCCATGGTGGTCCCAGTGGCTGCATTTGAGAAATGCTGCCTTACATTGTCCAGGTTGCCTCAGGCTCAGCCCACATGACAGTAGAAGATCATGCTAGTAACAAGTAATGTTGACAGCGGGGGTATGAACTCAGTTTTCCTTACCAATAGCCCTCGCCATGCTATCCAAGCTGCAGATACCGTTATTAGGGCTGATTTAAATTTTTTCAAAATGTTGACACCTTCCCCCCCCACACACACACACACCCAAAAAACTGTAAGAGTGATTGAGATTTTTTAGAAAATGTGAAATTGCAATGAAATGTTCTTTTGAAAATGTGTCTGCATTTTTTGATCAGCTCCCTACCCCCCAGAGGTAAACTGTAGCATGGCTGTAGAGCTAATCTCTTCATCACAGGTATTTGGGATGGAATTCACACCTGTGCAAAGGGCACATACAAGGACCCATCCACCTCTTAAGTCCCACTCAAGCTCTCAAAAATGGGACTGAACTATTGCATAGGCCTTGTGCTGGCCCTCTGCATGGGGATGAATTTCATCCTTATGGCTCCCCTGTCAAGGTTGTATCTAGGAGCTGAAATAACACAGTTATACTGCTACATGGTTCTTAACACAAAAAATTGCTGTCCGCGTTGGTCAGGAAAAATGTGCTGGTAACACCCTGTCTGATAGCCAACATAGTTTCAACTATAGCATGGACCTTACTGGACCCAAATAGTGGTAGAACCCTGCCCCGTCCCATTCCCCCATCCCCGAACTGACTAGGGCCTGGTCTACACTAGGGCGGGGGGTCGAACTAAGGTACGCGACTTCAGCTACGTGAATAGCGTAGCTGAAGTCGAACTACCTTAGTTTGAACTTCTTACCTGTCCAGACGCCGCGGGATCGAAGTCCGCGGCTCCCCCGTCGACTCCGCCACCGCCATTCGCGGTGGTGGAGTTCCGGAGTCGACGGGAGCGCGTCCGGAGTTCGAACTATCGCGTCTAGATTAGACGCGATAGTTCGAACTCCGAGAAGTCGAACGCTACCCGTCGACCCGGCCGTAAGTATGGACGTACCCTAGGACTGTCTGAGAGGCTCCCCACCCTGAAGACCCATCATACATAAATTGAATCATTGGGTTGATGGAAGAAACAGTGGAGACCAGTCTCCAAAGGAGACGCTTATTCACCCTCTCGGAAGCCGTGAAGAAGCAGAAGGCTCATTTTTGCCCCCAATTCCTTCCTCTCTGGAAGATGTTCCATTCCTGGGAGGGGGCAGAGTAAGCTCTTCTGGGCAGGGATTGTCTCTGTGGGTGTACAGCACTCAACACAATGAAGAGCTGATCCTGCTCGGGCCTTCCCGGTGCTGCTGTACTATAAAGAAGGAGAACGCGATAGAAGTTGTTACCAAGAGTCATTGCACTGAAAAGCAACTTGCTTGGATTTAACCAGAGAGCTGAATTTGAAATCCATTTGAATTAACTGCTTGTTATCTAAATAGCACTGGCCTAACTCTGTGCCTGTTGACTCAATGGCAGAACTCCCATTAACTTCAAATGGGAGCAGAATTAGGCCAACGCTGAGTGCGTTTGAAAATCCCGCTATCACACGAGTGAGTTGAACTTTGACCCTCTTAAAGGCCCAAGCTCATCCTGTGACATACCAACAAGAGAAAATGTAGGCACTAGCCAACTCTGATGATGTGAAAGGAAGCTGCACCTTCACGCCCACACATAGGTTCCTGTAGTTTCACTAAATAAAAAAGTTACAAATAGTGGAGGGATTAGAACTGGTGAGGAGAGAATGTTCCATGACTTCCCTCTGTATTCCTTCCTCTACTTCCTCTTCACGCTTCCACCCAAAGTGTCATTTCACAATGGCCCTATCTCTCTCTGGAGCTTCTCCCAGCATTGTCCAGGAGTTGCTCTCTAGGATATATGAGGCACTCCCTCCCCACGAGTATGCTGCTTTGGCACTACTCCCAGCTCCTTTGGTCTGGGGAATTTAGAATCTGAACATTGATACTATAATATACCAGCCTGTTGGGTTGCAACTGGACTTAACCAAACACTTACTGATGGGGTTAGGAAGAAACTAACTTCCATTGCTGTCCATGGTGGGGTTTCTTGCACCTTCCTCTGAAATATTGTCTTTAATTGTCTTGCATGGTAGTCCTGTGTAAACTGTGACAGCCATGCAAATTTCTTGGGCCTGTGAGAATCTGCCAAGCATACTGGTAAGCCGCATATGCCTGTGTGCTAGCCATGTGCTCCAGCTCACCTAATTGAAATTAGTGCTGTCACAATGTTTCCTTGAGAAGTATAGTGAGATAGAGAGTGCTGTGTTAATGTATTTCCTCTCCTCCGTTCTGTCTCCTTCCTCAGTTGCTTTCCAAACCCATTTTCTTTCGACAAAACTCAGAGCGGCGGAGTTTCAAACTGCTGGACATACGGAAACTGAGCCGTGACGGTACTGGGTCCCCTTCCAAAATCAGCCCTCCCTCTACCCCCAGCAGCCCAGATGATACCTTCTTCTCCCTGGGAGATTCTCAGAATGGCAAGAGGAGAAGGAAGATTCCCAAGGTAACTTCAGGGTTTTTTCCCCCCCTTATCCTGGCTTCTCATGTGTTGTTACGTTGATAAGGGCGAATTTTTGGTGCAATTTCCAATGTCATGCCCATAAAATTTAGGAAGAGTTCTGGGCTATGATTTGATTTCCATTAACCTTTCACCGTTAGTACTAAACATTTTCTACATCCCACTCACCCTTTTTCTCATGGGAAAAGGGGTCCAAAGATCTCTGCAAGGTCTAAAGCAGTGGTTCTCAACCAGGAGTACATCTATCCCTGGGGGCACACAGAGGTATTCCAGGGGGTACATCAATTCCTCTAGATACTGGTCTAGTTTTACAACAGGTACATAAAAAGCACTAATGAAGTCAGTGCAAACTAAAATTCATACAGACTTTATACTGCTTTACATACTATACACTGAAATGGAAATACAATATTTATATTCTAGTTGATTTATTATATAATTATATGGCAAAAATTAGAAAGAAAGCAATTTTTCCATAATAGTGTGCTGTGACACTTTTGTATTTTTATGTCTGATTTTGTAAGCAAGTAGTTAAGTGTCGTGAACTGGAGGTACACAAGACAAATCAGACTCCGGAAAGGAATACAGTAGTCTGGAAAGGTTGAGAGCCACTGATCTAGAGAATGTGTTTTTTCTCTCTGTCATGTCCCACACTACTGTGAGGGATAAAACAAGTTAAAAAAAATTCAGAATTAGAAATTTCAACTAGATTTTTTTAATGAAATTCAAATGTTGATAGAAAATTGATGATTTTTTTTGCAAAGAATACATCTTGGTTTCCAACCATGTTTAGTGAAGGACATGGAGAGCAGTGGATCCAATGAAGGGCCATGTGTCCAATAATTGTTACCTGGTGATAATATATATTTTCTTTCAAGGTATTATTCACTAGCTGTCTCAATGTGCTGTAAGAGTTCCAAGAAGGGGTATAATCCCACGTAAACAAAGGAGACAAAGCTGGAACTCAAGCTGCGTAGAATCTTGTTTGTTTGTCTGTAGTTATAGATGTTTTCTTTAACAACACTTCCTGTTTAAGATTGACTGTGATTTCATATATCATGACACTATTTTAGATTTAGATCGGGGAGTCGTTGGGCTCAATTCAAGTGAGGCTGTGGACCATGTATTGAATGCTTTCAAAACATGGTTATTTTTCCTGCTCTTAGCAAGGCTCTGGCAAAGGTTAGCAGTGCTAGGCTGCAACTGTGTCTCTGAGCAGACAGTCTTCCTTTGGGAAAATGTGTGCTTGTGTGTATTTATGTTGTCTGATCATGTGTTCTCATGTGTACAAATCTAATTGTGCATGCCTGTGTTGTACATATTGGGTCTTCACAATGTATATGTTCATGCCTAAAAAGAGATGCAGATTTTTCCCATGTGTCTACTTAGTGTGCTTGTGTGTGTGTGTGGGTGTGTGGGTGTGTGAGAGAGAGAGAGAGAGAGAGAGCATTCACATTTCAGGATGTGCATGTGTGTACACAAGTTCACATTAAGTGCCATGGATGGGGAAGTTAAGGGTTGTGAACTTATTGGTGAGTGTAGTGCTGTGTGCCCGGGAACAAGATTTACTATATACATTGATGTTGGTACCAACATGAGAACCAGGACAGACAGTTCGAGATGTGAAATAAATGATCTATCCTAAAGGCTTTTGTTTAAAGCATTTCTGACCAAATTTCTACTAAGTCAGTAAGTCCAGCACCTCTTTATCATTGTCGATTACACGATGGTTGTTCTCCAGGGTCGCTCATAGGTGTGTATATACTAGTGTAGTAACAAAGCCAAACTGTTAACAGAAAGCGTTTCTGCTTCTTGTGGCCCCTTCTTTTGCCTCCCCCAAGATCCCAGCTGCACGATGTGTTGTGTCATGTTAGGCATCCATTTCATATTTAAAAATATCAATAATTGAGCTGTGCCACTGGGGTGGATGGGACGGGATTTTGTTTGAAATTGTTTTTTCAAACTCTTGCAGCTGGATCTTCAGGTCTACCTGTGTGTAAGTTGCATTCTGCCACCTTGTTGCCATCCCATACCCAGGGAAGGCTTTGGGCCATGGTAGATCAGCCTCAGGTGCGCTGTATAGCCTAGGAGCCACTGGCCTTAGATGACAGCAAGAGCTGATCATTCCCCATTCATCCTACTCCCAGGACACCAACTGGACCAGCTGACAGCCACAAGCCCTCTGGCCTTCAAACCAGCTGGGGATTTCCCTACGCAAGGGGAACCCCCATTTGCCCTGTGAGAGTCACTCTCTGCCTGCAGTGCAAAGAGGGATGATGAGCTGACCCCTTGAATCTACAGCCCTGACTAGTCTACAGAAGGGACTGTACTAAAAGACTTGTTTTAAAAGCTCATTTTAACAGCAGCTTCCGTTAGCACTGATTTCCCCCACGTGGAAAATGTATAAAGTGTCTAAAGTATTTTTTTAAATGAGGTTCTCAGTAACCTAAATAGGTTTTCAAATTCTCCTTAGGTCTCTAACATGCTTTCTGTAAGAGGTGTTGAGAACAGTTTAATCCTAATCTTTACTGGTGATCTGTTGTTCTCGAATCCACTGGGGTGGGGAGGGCTGGTCCAGGGGATGGCCCAGGGGGACTCATTGTCAACGAAGTGTAGACAGAGTCATAGTGTATATGGTACCTATAGGGTCCAGTGGTGGGAAGGTTGTTGACCAGGATTAGGAAACTGAAAATTCCCTTTGGAACAATAACATTTTCATCTTCCTTATTGGGGAAAGGGCACTAACCCTGTTTTCTGTCTCCTGCTTGCTGAGCAGCTGGTATTGAAAATCAATGCCATCTATGAGGCCCGAAGAGGGAAGAAGCGTGTCAAGAGGCTGTCCCAGTCTACGGAGAGCAATTCAGGGAAAGGTAAATGAACTTTGACCAAAGCTGAGTCTTTTTGAGAGTTTCTACCTGGCTTGAATTTTTTGTGATGTACAGTGTGTTTCCTAACACTTTGGTTCGGTGTAAAAGGACTGGCTGGGGCCAGGGCCGGCGCTTCCATTTAGGCGACCTAGGCAGTCGCCTAGGGCGCCAGGATTTGCGGGGGGGGGGGAGGGGCGGCATTTTGCCGGGATGGCGGCAGGCGGCTCCAGTGGACCTCCCGCAGGCGTGCCTGCGGAGGGTCCGCTGGTCCCGCGGCTCCGGTGGAGCATCCGCAGGCAAGCCTGTGGCAGGTCCACCGGAGCCCCGGGACCAGCGGACCCTCCGCAGGGACGCCTGCGGCAGATCCACCGGAGCCATGGGACTGGCGGCAAAATGGGTAGAGCCGGCCCTGCGCCTAGGGCGCCAAAAACCCTGGCGCCGCTCCTGGCTGGGGCTTCCTTTATGAATAGGGCCCTACTAAATTCACAGTCCATTTTGGTCAATTTAACAATCGTAGGAATTTAAAAATAATAAATTTTATGATTCCAGCTATTTAAATCTGAAATTTTACAGTGTTGTAATTGTGGGGGTTGCAGTACTGCTACCCTTACTGCTGCTGCTGGCGGCAGCACTGCCTTCAGAGCTGGGCAGCTGGACAGCAGTGGTTGCTGGCTAGAGCCCAGCTCTGAAGGCAGAGCCACGGCCAGCAGCAGCGCAGAAATAAGGATGGCATGGTATGGTATTGCCACCCTTACTTCTGCGCTGCTGCCTGAAGAGCTGGGCCCTCAGTCAGCAGCCAACACTCTCCGGCCGCCCAGTTCTGAACGCAGCAGCGCAGAAGTAAAGATGACATGGTGTGGTATTGCCACCCTTACTTCTGTGCTGCTGCTGGCGGGGTGCTGCCCTCAGAGCTGGTTGCCTGGCCAACAGCCACCACTCTCCGGCCTCCCAGCTCTGAAGGCAGGACAGAAGTAAGAGTGGCAATACTGTGATCCCCCCTAAAATAACCTTGCGACCCCCCTCCCGAAACTCCTTTTTGGGTCAGTACCCCCAATTTGAGAAATGCTGGTCTCCCCCATGAAATCTGTGTAGTATAGGGTAAAAGCACACAAAAGACCAGATTTCACGGAGTGGGGGAGACCAGATTTCATGGTCCCTGATGCGTTTTTCATGGCTGTGAATTTGGTAGGGCCCTTTTTATGAAGCTAAAGGCTAGTCCACTATCTAAGGCTATGTCTACACTGCACACCCTACAGTGGCACAACTGTGCCAATACAGCAGTGCCACTGTAAGGTCTCCCGTTTAGCCACAGAGAGCTCTTCTGCCAACAAAATAAAACCAGCCCCAACAAGGGCAGTAGGTCTGTTGGCAGGAGAGCATCTCCCACTGACATAGTGATAGCCGCACCAGCACTTTTTGTTGATAAAACTTTTGTCAGCCAGAGGTGTGGGGTTTTTTTCACACCCCGACTGACAAAATTTTACTGACAAAGTGCAGTGAAGACATAGCCTAGGACAGTGGTCCCCAATGCGGTGCCCGTGGGCGCCATGGTGCCCACTGGGGCATTTATGTGCGCCCGCCTATTGACAAGTGTGTGCTTCCGCCGGACAACCCACCTCTGAGGAGCGCGGCCGCTGGACAACCAGCCGCTGAAATGCTGCCGAGAAGCAGCAACGCCAAGCGTCGCTGACGAAATGCCACTGCTTCTCGGTGGCATTTTGGCGGCGACGCTTCTTGATGACGCCAGTTCTCGGCGGCATTTCGGTGGCGACGCTTCTCGATGATGATGGTTCTCGGCGGCATTTCTGCATCTGGTCGTCCGGCACCCGCCACACTCTTCTGGGAACATGAATATGCTATTGCAACAGAAAGGTTGGGGACCACTGGCCTAGGAGCTCTTACTGTAAGGACATTTCCCCCCCCGACTCAGTTTTAGTCCATCACTCCTAATGGTAACCTCATGGGTTGCACTGAACAATTCCTCCTCTTCTTGGTGTTTCTTTCTCACAGATGCTTGTAGATGTTTGTCATTTTATATATATATATATATATATATATATATATATAAGCTTTTGTTTCGGGTTTTAAAACAATCTCTTTGGGGGATTAGAAAGAGACCTTAATGGGGGCAGATTACTCCACATTGGCCTACTCTGGGGGTTTTTGGCACCTTCTTCTAATGCATCTGGTTCTGGACACTATCTGTGGCAGGATACTGGACTAGACAGATCATGCATCTGATACAGAATGGCAATTAACTGTGTCCCCCCTGTCCCTCAAGTTATTGTGTAGCCAAGATAAGCATGTTAGATCCAAATGTTGTGCTTGGTTACATCCATACAACCAACTGAATGTCAGTTGAAGCTTTCTGGATTTTTCCTTTCGCTCTATATACATAATCGCTTTTGTTCCTCTTTTCTGAATGCCCTCTAATGGACAGGAAGGTATCAAGAATGGTGAGCTAAGGCTCCATTGTCATGGGCACCCCTGGGAAGAAAGAGCCCTTGTGTGCGATACATTCTGCCTCCTGAAGTGGTTAAGCCTGGTTATATTCTGCCATCCATAAGCAGTGCACTATTTTTAGACAGTCTTTATTTCATGTTTCCTGGTAGTTACAGATGAGAACAGTGAATCGGACAGTGACACTGAAGAGAAACTGAAAGGTAAGAAAAGTTTGCCCTCCGCACACACATGGGAAATGGTAACTCCCACTTGATTTCCAGGGGTGTATTAGCTCTTTCCTGTTCTCTTTGCGGAACTTAGAGAAGAGACTCATTTCCACTCAGAAAAGAGAGAAGTCAAAGGCCACAGAACCGCAGGAGAAGCTCAGTTTGAGACACATGAGAGCCCAAACCAAACCGAGAGCCCGTTCCAACTCCCACAGAAGTCAATGGGAGTTTCTAAACTGACTGTCGTGGGAGTTGGCTTGGACACTGAGGCAGTTCAGAAGAGGTTTCGATAAGTAAAGAGTCACAAATGTGTGAAGAAGGCTGCCAGAGGCAGCACTGCAATGTAACAGCATGAGCATAGTCCAAAGTCCTCACTTGAGGAGCAAACTATTGCAGCTAGTGGAGAGATTGAGCTGCACTACATGCTCTCCTGTGAAACTCCTGTGCCTACGTGAGGCTGTTTGCTCAGCCCTAGAGGAACTATGTGTTGTATCAGCCTCCACAGGATTCCTGCAGAATCTCCTTGAATTCCCTGCCCTGGTTATCACTCCAGCACTGTACTACTGACACTATGATTATGTCTGGATTTATAGCCGTGATTAGAAACCAGCCGAAACTGGCATTTGAAATCGAAACTCCCCCAACTATAAGGATTTTCAGATTCCTGTGCAGAGATACAACCCTAGCCCCATGGTTTGGGGAACAGGTCAGATCCTGGTGCAGGGCAGGGGTAAGCAGGTGGCATTCCCACTCTGCTTCTCACACAGTGCACTAGTACTGGAGATGACCTGACCTTATCCCTTTTGGGGAGTTGCCTGAATAGAAAAATTAAAACAAACATAAACATCACCCTGATCATCCTCCTGAATTTAGCTGTTAGCAGGGTTTTTCCCTGCAGGACCCTTGTGTTCCTGACTCAACTTAGCTCTGCGTCAGAAGGTATGTCTACACTGCAATTAGACACCTGCGGCTGGCCCATGTCAGCTGACTTGGGCTCCCGGGGATTGGGCTAAGGGGCTTTTAAATTGAGGTGTAGATTTTCACCCTCAGTCTGCAGCCCTCCCACCTTGCAGGGTCCTAGAGCCCAGGCTGCAGCTCCAGCCTGAGGCCAAGCATCTATGCCACAGTTAAACAGCCCCTTACCCCAAGCCCCACGAGTCCAAGTCAGCTGGCACGGGCCGGATGCGGGTTTTTACTTGCAGTGCAGAC
Source organism: Mauremys mutica (assembly GCF_020497125.1). Lineage (NCBI taxonomy): Eukaryota > Metazoa > Chordata > Testudines > Geoemydidae > Mauremys > Mauremys mutica. Next base: position 104,632,477 of record NC_059072.1, on the reverse strand, counting down.
ATACCCTGAGAGATACTTGATGAGCCTCATAGAGCCTTTTCTATTCCTGGACTGGAGTTAATATGAACTGTCTGGTCTGGCTGCCAGAGTGAATCAGCTTAATAGGCCTGTATCTCTGTGCAGGGTCCTAGCACCTGACCGCTTATCACAGGCCTGTTGTCCACTTTGCAGTTAGCTGAAATCTAGTGAGGACAGCTCATGAGGCTTTCGTTTGAACCTGAATTAGAGCCCTGATTGGGCTCAAACCTACACTTAATCCAGATCAGGGTCCAAATACCACCTCTTTGGCCCATACGTTCCAAGGCAATGTGGGAACAATTCTACTCTAATACCATATTGCCATTGCCCAGTCACTACACCAAAATCTTCCAGTAAAAAACGTTAGTGTGTTACCGCTGTGCTAGAGTGGTAAAAACTACACTGCCTCTGTGTTCCCATGTGTTCATGTGCTGAAAAAGATTGTAATTCTGCACATGCGTGTAGGCATTCCACGTGTTCAACAAGAGCAGATTTCAGGACTTTCTTCTCCTTGGGTATGTCTACACTACCCGCCGGATCGGTGGGTAGCGATCGGTTTATCGGGGATCGATATATCGCGTCTCATCTAGACGCGATATATCGATCCCCGAACGCACGCCCGTCGACTCCAGAACTCCACTAGGGCGAGCGGCGTTAGCGGAGTCGACAGGGGGAGCCGCGGCCGTCGATCCCGCGCCGTGAGGACGGGAGGTAAGTCGAAATAAGATATTTCGACTTCAGCTACGCTATTCCCGTAGCTGAAGTTGTGTATCTCTCATCGACCCCGCCCCCTAGTGTAAACCAGGCCCTTGTTTCACCAGCTTTTGCTTCCATTGCTAGTTTGCTTTTTCTATTCATGGAAAGTGCATCTCTTTGGAGATAGAACCTGCCTGTTTTAAAAATCCAGAAGGGAGGATTTTGCTCTCCCATGAGCAGGACCCGGTTAGTGTGGAGAGGCAAGGTGGGTGAGGTAATATCTTTTGTTGGACCAACTTCTGTCGGAGAGAGAGATAAATTTTCAAGCTTACTCAGAGCTCTTTTTCACGTGTGGGAAACTAACTCACAGCCAAACCAAAACCTCAGATCCAAACAGCACCAAACTCTGAGGGTCTCAGAATCCAAACATGACTCTGAATCTGATGATGCAGATAACACCTGTCTCTATAAAGGTGTGAATCAGAACTCTGGAGCCACGATGTGTTGCTGAGATGTGTTCCCCGTGCACTTATTCTCCTGACTCAAACAGTATGGTGCCACTGTTTTAAATACTAGGAAAGTGGGCCCATTTTGTAATTGAAATGTTTTATGTTTGGAGCTTTCCGTTTGAGACAGTATATTAAGTGCTGTCCATTAGGGAAGGGAGAACACTCTGAAGCCAGATTCTGCCATGACAACAACAGTGCAATCCGATTAGCTTTAATGGCGTTGCACAAGACGTAAGCCAAGGCAGAATTTGATGTATAGGCTGCGTTTACTTTACACACGACTGCAGGCAGCATGTAGTGTACGTGTAGCTACAGGCTGCAGTGAAAAGCACACTGTGTCCACACTGTGGCGTGTAGTTACGCATGTCAGTGAAAGACTCTGGCAGAGGCTCAGGCTTTCCGTGCTGCCTTCTCCCTGCCAGAGCCTTTCCCTGCTTCTGGAGTCTTTCCCTGCTGCAGGGAACGGCTCCAGCATTGGGAGGCTGGTAGAGCCTTTCCCTGTTGACGGAGTCTTTAGCTGTGGCAAGGAAAGACTCTGGAAGGGGGCAGGCAGCAGCCTTTCCCCACTGCCTCCCCCCTGCCAGAGCCTTTCCCCAGCATCCCGGAGGCAGTGGGGCACTATGCTGCTAAAAATAGCAGTGTAGTTGGGGAGGCACTGCTTGAGTGAGTGGAGAGGCATGTAGTGTATGTTCTCACATACATACCCACAGCCTTCAGGCATGTCTGTGCCTACTCCCCTAAGCCGTGGCTCACCATTTTCTTCTGTGGAGACTACACACGTATGTACACTACATGTCGCCGAAAGAAGGGTACAGTGTACATGCATCCTTGGGGGCGGGGGTGGCATTTTCAGAAGCACTTAGCCTACTCTGCTCCTATTGAAGACAGTAGTAAAACTCCCATTAGCTTCAGAGGGAGCAGATTTAGGCCAGTGCTGAATGTTTTTGAAAATCCCTGCCTTAGACAATAAAGGGCCTTAACCCCACCTGTAGCCAGGCCCTGACTGGTGCAGGTGGGGTGGGGATAAAAGATGATTGTAAGCTATATTTCCAGTCCCCTTATATCCTGACCAGGCATTGTTTCACTTCCTGCTGTAACTTAGAGCAGCCACAGGGCTGCTGTCAGTTGTATTCAGCTGGAACCTATGAGCAGCACAAAGCAACCTAATGAGGGGCCAAAGATCTGGCCCAAGGCATTCATATAAGTCTCCACGGAGCTGCCTCTTCTTGGGCAGAGCTCTTGTTTGCAGTCACTTTATTTGGTGCTGATCAGTTCCAGTACACCGTCATGGATTGCCCGTCAAACTTGGGGGCATCACTCTGCCACCCAGCAGCACAGGGTGCCTGGCTGTGACGTATTCTGCAGTCTCGTCTTGCAGTTCATTGCCACTTTACTTTTATGGGAGGAGGGGGGCACTTTTGGAGATTTACTTTGAACCTAACTATAAAACTACAGGGGAAAGTGTTCCAAAGGAATCTTGTCTGGCCTCTCCCCAGTGGGTGGCTTTTCATTACTTTCCCGACTGGAGTGTTTCTTGTCCCATTGTTTGTACATTGTGGTAGTCTCAGGCTGCTGGTCAGTTTTGTTCTTTTCCCAGTATCTTTGGGTGAACTTGGCCCTTGTTTTGAAAAATAAAAGTAATTTGAGCTCTGATTAGCTTCAGGCATTGTATGGGCTGGCATCAGGCAACCTTTTTCACTCATCCCTCTGCCAAAGCATTTCATTCCTGGCCTACAGCTTCCCCCATCATGCCATTACAGCCCTGGGGCCGTGACATTACTCAGCCTGACTGTGTTCTGACCTACAGGATCCCCAGCTACTCTAGTTCTGGGCTTCAAGTGCTGCCAGCGACCTCTATGCATCAGTCACATGTGCTGGCTTTGACATGTAGATGAATAAGGATGAGGATGACCCCAGGAACTCTCTCTTTCACTTGCTACCCCACCTGGATTTCAATTTGGGTCTCCCCGGCTGAAAAGCCTACCTATTAAATCTCTGTTCCCCCTAGACCCCCATAGGTTGCAATTTGGGCACCCACACTCTTGTCCCCTCTTCCCGTGTGCTTTTGGCCAGTGCTACACACCTGTGTTGAAAAACTGCTCGGATTACATACTGTCTCAGCCATTACAGCTTTTCCTTGGAAGCTGTATAGCACAACTTCCAAATGTTTCCGCCTCTCACTCAGCCCTTGGGAAAGGAAACACATTACAATTGCGATGAGCTCACAATAGGTCATTCCAAAGCATGGTGGGAGCTCTATCCAAATTCCAGTATCAAATGACTCTCTCTCTCTCTCTCTCTCTCCCCCTCTTTGTAGCTCACAGCCAACGGCTGGTACATGTGAAGTCCCGCCTGAAGCAAGCCCCACGGTACCAAACCTTGGAGCGGGACTTGATTGAGTACCAAGAGAGGCAGCTGTTTGAGTACTTTGTTGTGGTATCACTGCACAAGAAACAGGCTGGGGCTGCATATGTCCCTGAAGTCACCCAGCAGTTTCCATTAAAGGTTCGGTGCACGGGCAAAGGCCTACTGGTGTAACAGTGTCATCATTTAGGCTCTTTATCCCCATCTGGAACCCATTGCCCTCCTGTCTAGCGTGCTGCAGGACGCATGTTTAAACAGGAGACTCTCGGGGGAAGTTAGAGCTCTCATGTTAGCCCGTAATGTAATGCAGGATAATCCCCTGCTGTGCCATTGTTTAATAGGACAGAGGATTTGGAGGTTGCCCTGCCCTCCATGAACTTCATGATGTTCCCGAGTGTAGATGGAGCAGCCACTTTGACCCTTCACTGCCCTGGGGAAAAGTGTGTAAAAAATTCTTCCACCACTTGTCTCAGTAAAAGGGAAGCAACTTGGTACTGCTAGGAGAGACCAGCGACTGTGATTCTCAGGGTGCAGAAAACTGTCATTGCAGAGAGAGCAAAGCTATTACCAACAGGTCTCTCTTGGCATGAGAAACAGGACCAAATGAAAACATGTGGCAGTGCATTTTCCAACATGGTGTAAGAAGAGTTAGCTGCAGGCTTTATTCTGCACACACGCCCCCGCACAGATAGCCTCCTCCCTTTACTGAGCTCTTAGCTATATCACAGGATAGAAGTGAGACCCAGCAGGGACAAACAAATGCAAAAGTAGGGTTTGGTGGGGAGTGTGTGAGGGGAATGACTTAAAAAATTCCTAGGGTCAGGTGAGCTAGTAGAGCAGCAATTTTAATATCTTCCAGGCAGAAGCTTAGTCTCTGTCATCACCTCTTCATTTATCACAGGACAACTATTTGAAGCCGTTCCATCCCCACGTGACTAATTGAAAACATTCCCTCCTTCTGTTCCCCGCTAGCTCGAGCGTTCCTTCAAATTCATGCGAGAGGCAGAGGATCAGTTGAAAGCCATTCCCCAGTTTTGCTTCCCCGATGCTAAGGACTGGGCGCCCATCTACCAATTTGCCAGGTAGGCAGGTGTTTTCCTCTCCCCACCCCCGTGAGAACTGGGTTTGTACGTACAACTCACTTAGCCATAGGAACTGTTAAGACAAAGAGAGAGAAACCCAGTGGGGGCAGAGACACTCCTGGAGAGTCCAGAAGGGAACAGAACTGACAGTGTGAGAGGGGAAAGGTGGAAATATGAAAGGAGAAAAGTGTTTTCTGGGCGGTGGAGTGGGTGTGTGTACGGTGGTGTTTCCTAATGTGACCGGTTTTTTTTCTTCTTCTGGTCTCTGTTCTCCCTACTGCAGTGAGACCTTCTCCTTTGTCCTGACTGGTGAGGATGGGAGTAGACGGTTTGGATATTGCAGAAGGCTACTGGTAACTATTCACCATTCTGTTGCCTAAAAGGGTCTGAAGGGGAAACCCTCATCTGTGGTGTTTGTATTGCTGGCACCAACTGGACGGGGGTGGGGGACTTCTGCTGTTCTATTCAGTGAAGAAGCAAATGGCACAGCAGAGGAGACTCTCCAGCTTTCTGCTTCCCTGTGCTGCTCTGTTTAAGGTCCCTCTTCAGAATCCATCCCCTCACTCCAAAATACAGCCCCTTTTCGCGTTTCTCAAGATTTCGCAATGAGAGCTTCTCCTGTTTCACCAGCCAGTTCCTGAGCAGCGCAGAGAATGCAGTCGCTTGCTCTCTGCCTAGGTTGAACTAACTACCTTTTTTTGGTGTGTTTGTGTTTCTCTCTTGAAAGCCCAGTGGGAAAGGGAAGCGTCTCCCTGAAGTTTACTGCATTGTGAGCCGCCTTGGATGCTTCAACCTCTTCTCTAAGGTGAGGGGGAAAGAGGGAGAGAGCCTGCACTGTGGGTAGTAATGAAGCTGAAAGCAAAATCAAGGCTAAAAGAATGAGGTTCAGTAAAGTGGAGGGCTCAGACTTGAGAGCCTGGAAGATGGCATTGGGAGGGGGAACACACACCAATTACATGAACTTTGCAAACAGATTATTAAAAATTAAATTACATAAAAATATGGACCAGCAAACATTGGCTTGTTCCTTTAATAAAACGACCAGAGCAAAGAAATTCCAAGATAAAGGATGAAATCCTGGCTCCACTGAAGTCAGTGGGTTTTACTGTTGACTTCAGTGGAGCAAGGATTTCACCCAAGGTTTCTACTCTAGTCTCTCTTGCTCACTCCATAGTATTATGATACTGCACATTTGGGCTCCACACACGCTGCGGTAAGGAGGGAATGTTAATGCTTTTGTATTTTATTCTCTGTTTCCCTCTTGCCTCCTGTTTATACATCTGTGGCTTGATGTTCTTTCTTCCAGATCTTGGACGAGGTTGAGAAAAGACGGGAGATTTCCCCTGCTTTGGTGCAGCCTCTCATGAGGAGTGTCATGGAAGCTCCTTTCCCTGCGCTGGGCCGGACCATCACAGTCAAGAACTTCCTACCAGGCTCAGGGACTGAAGTAAGGACAACACCAGAGCTGCAGGAGGATGGGATGATAGGACAGGCCAGCAAGCACCTGCTGGAATAATAAATCAGGCCTACACCTGTAGTGCAGGGCTGTGGAAATATGCAAATTCCTGTGAAGTGGAGGCTCGAGTTTAGTGTCAAAGGGATTGATTCTCAGTTCCTCTGTTCCTGAGGCAGGTGTCTTCAAAAATCCTTCATGCTCCCTGTATTCTGGGGCTGTTCTGGGCCACTAATGGCTCTAGTCCTCTGTGGTCTGCCTCTTCCCATGACCAGGGCTGGCTCCAGGCACCAGCTTAGCAAGCAGGTGCTTGGGGCGTCCAAGGGGAAGGGGCGGCAAGTCGGGCTCTTTGGCGGCAATTTGGCGGCGGGTCCGTCGGTCCCTCTCGGAGCAAAGGACCTGCCGCCGAATTGCCACCAAAGAAGAAAGCAGCGCAGTGGAGCTGCTGCTGATCGCAAGCGTGGGCGGGGCGGGGGGTTGTTTGTTTTTTGTTTTGTTTTTTCACCACTTGGGGCGGCAAAAACCCTGGTGCTGGCCCTGCCTATGACTCAGCCCTCTAGCCAGGTCGCTTTAAAGTCTCTCCCCTTCAGGAATATGAGAGTCCCACAAAGAAACTGTCCACTGCCTTTCTAACAAGGTGTTCAGCCCCAAGTCTGGGCCTTGTTGTCCTCACACCCTTCTCTCAGGGCATTCCACTCCCTCAGGGTTCTCCTCTGGTTCCCCTAATACAAATTCCAAACTAAAGGTATACAAACTAAAAAATCAATTCCTGCCCTCCTTGGACTTCACCTTTTATCCCTCTCTACTGCTCTGGTCCTCCACTGAGCACTTCTTAGGACTCTTTCCATGGGAGAGTCCAAATCCTGCCCTTCTATCAGGGCTTACCACTGGAGCCTGCTCCACTCCCAGTGGCTGTTTTATCTCTCTCCTGGCTTCTGCCAGAGCTCTCTGTTTAGGAGAGGATCGCAGGGCCAGTTCTCCACCCCTGGGCTTCTTTCTTGAGCCTCTTCACTCTGTAGTCCCAGAGAGTTACTGCAGACTCTCTCCCGGCAGCCCCCTCCTCCTTCTTCATCTTCTTGGGTTTGGTGGCACAGCAGAGTCACGTTCTGTGTGTCCTACTGCCATGCACTGGACTTTGGAGGTAGGTTATGATTTAAAGACTGTCTGTCACCTTTCCCAGTATTCTTAAAGAATTGCAAAATAGCTTTTTTTATTGGGCCCCCATTTTCCTTGTGTTCTGGACAGGAGTGGCAAAGAAAATTTTCTTATTGATATAGAAAACTCAGAACCCGTAATACAGCTCCTTTCACTGGTACAGTTTTTACCATTCCATGAGAGATGATCCATCATTTGCTGGGCCGTACATGCTTCACATAGTATATCCTTTTGTTTGTTTATTGGAAATAGGTTACTATTTCATCCACAAAGACCTGTTAACATTTTGAATAAAGCCATTTTGCTCTTAGAGTCGTAGAATTGTAGGACTGGAAGGGACCTCGAGAGATCAGCTAGTACAGTCCCCTGCACTCACAGCAGGACTGAGAATGTTCATCTCAGGGCCTTGGACTATACCAACATTTTCAACTATTGGGCATAAGTCACTGAATTTTTTCCCTTTTATTTCATGTGCTCACAGTTCTTGCCATTCCTTCCTTAGTTCATTTTTGATTAAGTGCTTAAATTTCAATTTGCTTAAGGGGATCTCTAGGTCAACTTGTTTGGCCTTAATAGCAATTTTTGTCTCTTTGTCTGCCAGTTCATTGCCTGCTAGCCCTACATGTGCCGGGATCCATGCTATTATTATGGTCACATACAACTGTGCCAATTCAGTCGTTAGCAGTAATATTTCATTACATATATCGTGTCTGCTGTCAGACTTGCCATTATATAGTGTCTGCAACCCTGATAAGGAATCAGACAAGGTGGCCATGGCAGCTGGCCGCAAAGCTAGGGCCCAAGTTAGTGCCAGCAATATCCCTATTAGCTCAGCCGGAGATAACATTAGTGAGTCTTATGGCTTTCTTGAGTCTGAATGTGGGTGCCCAGAAAGCTATTCCCACTCTACTGATTCCTTCCTCTATGGAGCCATCAGTATGCATTTGTCAATAGTGTTCCCACTTAGCATAGATACATTGATTTGCTATATCTTGTATATTAATCATTCTTCTCCTTTTGTTTATCATATAGTTCCAGATCTATCGCGAGGAGGTAGTTCTCCGGAGATAGAGTATTTTCCCAGTGCTAGAGATTTTGGCCTCTTTTTTAAACCTTTATTTTTACAGAGATCATTTATCCACTTCCTTACCCTACTTACTGAGGATTTTTGAGTTTTGTCCTACCTGCTCTCCACTTAGTTCCCAACAATTAATATATATTAGCTTAGTGTTATCTTCACTATTACCTAGTACTTTGGCTCTAAAGGCTAAGTCTCTGCGCTTCATTCTGAGAGTGATCGGCATGCTCCAGCTGCTATCTGCATTACATACAGAGGCGAGGTAATGAAGGCACAGCATGCAATATGCAATGCCTGTGCTTGGATACAGTCTTGGATACAGATTTGTTTTCAATGCTGACCTAAAGGCCTACTCAATAATAGGTCTGATTAGGGTTTGCCATTTTCTTAGTAAGTTGATTCTCCCTTTGCACTTATCTATAATGTTTTTGATATGTTCCTATCACACAGCGGTGGCTCCAGGCACCAGCGCTTCAAGCATGTGCCTTGGGTGGCAAGCCGCGGGGGGCGCCCTGCCAGTCCCTGTGAGAGCGGCAGTCAGGCTGCCTTCAGCGGCTTGCCTGCGGGAGGTCCACCGGTCCCACGGATTCAGCGGCGGGTACGCCGAAGCCGCAGGACTGGGGACCTCCCGCAGGCGCGCCACCGAAGGCTGCCTGACTGCCATGTTTGGGGTGGCAAAAAATCTAGAGCTGCCCCTGTTGTCACGGGTGCCTCCTCCTGACTGGTTTGAGGATTAGCTCTTTTGGCCTGATCCCTCTTCTTATGGTTTCTCAGCCCATCATCTTGCTCTGGTGCCCTGAGGCCCTTCTCCTGCTCCTCAGGAGCTGCAGCGCCTCGTCTTCATGGCTTGCATCTCTGGCCAAGTCACAACAGTCCTCCCCTTCCGTGGTTCCACAGCATCCCAGGCAGTCCTTAAGTCCACTGCCCTGGCTAAGTAACTCCCTCAGTAATGGGGATGGATAGTGCCAGATGGTCCTCAAGATCACTGCCCAGATTGGGCCACTAATTCAGTGGCTGGTAGGGGAACCCAGGCCCACCCTCTACCCTGGGTTCCAGTCCAGGGGCCCCATCTCCGGCAGCCAAGGTCTGTACTACCCCAAACATTCCTACCTCTCTCTTGGACTACTTCCTACATTGCCTCTCCCAGGCTTTCATTCTCCACCCTTCTAGCCAAACCCTTTTCCTCTGGGTCTGCTAGACAAACCCTTCCTCTGGGGTCTAAATCTCTTTCTCTTCCTTGTCCCATGAAGAGTGACTGAAGCTCTCTTCCCGGCAGCACCCCCTTCTGCTACCAGCTCCCTGGTTTTATAGAAGCCCGGCCTATTCCTGCACAGGTGAGCTACCCTTAATTAGGGCTTTCCTCTCAGCTGAAATGTCCCTTGGTCTGCAGCCTAATAGGTTAATTGGCTATCTGGCCTATGTTAACCCCTTCAGGGCAAGTGGAGGAAGCACACTCCATCACAGGTCCCTCCAGGTGAGCTTGTTATCAGATATCACACCTAAGAATTTGTCCTTTTTCACTATATTTATCTGCTGATCATATATTTATATAATTTCTGAATCTTCCATGTTGTTCAGATCATTTATTTAGTTTTTGTCAGTGGAGAACTTGAAGCCCCACCTGTTTCCCCGTTCTGTACTCCTGCAAAGTGCATCGCTGATTCCTTTGGTGGCACGTCCAAGGTTTCTGCTTTTGGTCCCTATGGCCTGGTCACCAGCAAATCATGTGATGCCTATTCCTGCACTCGTTTCCTTTGGAAGGTCATTTATCATGATTTTAAAAAGGGCTCGGCTAATGACAATCCCCTGTAGAGTTCAATATACGGTAGAAAAGGCTTTCCCAACCCGGACCCATGTAGTTCTTTGTGCAGGAAATCCCTTGTCCATTTGTATATTCTTCCTACCATACCCATGGTTGCCACTTTATATAATAGTCACTCTCTCTGTAACACATTGCAGGTTTTCTCTATGTCCAGGAAGGTTACTCTCATGGATTCTTTCCTTCTCAAGCTTTTTTGTGCTTCTTTGTCTGTTGGTGTCAGTTGCACCCCTGCTATCTGAACCCACATTATGTTCCATCTGTGAGCCTATTTCCTTCTGAGTGTGCGACTCGTCTCTCCATCCCCAGTCTTTCCATGGTTTTGGCTAAACATGCGGTGAGGGCAATTGGTCTGTAGGCCTCAGACCTAGACTGCCTCTTGCCGGGTTTCCTCACTGAGGCACTAAGCACATGTTTCCAATCCCTAGATATTTCCCCTTTTCTCCGTATGCTATTCTGTCATTTTAGTATTACACTCAGGCTTTCATCGCTTAGGTATTGGAGCACTTCAAAGCTTACTAGCCCCCTTCTGCTACAAGCTTCCTCTCTTTATGTTAGCCAGCCTGTTCCTGCCCAGTCCCGGGCTCCGTGATCAGTTTAGCCTGGCTCTCCCTCCAGGTGTAGCCTGCTAGGTAAATTGGCCGTTCAGGCACACATTAATCCATTCAGTGCCATGTGGGGTAGAGCCTTGCTTGGCCCTGAGGGTGAATTTAAGTGGCCTTAGGGTCTCTGGGAAACCCATATAGAATATCTGTAGTGGAGCATGCCCCAGCCACACCCTCGGACTGCTGCCTGCACCAGAGAGCTTCACTGCACAGGGGTTATTCTTAGGGGGCTGTTTCTGCTAAGGCCCTTTCAGCTGCCACAACAGCACGTGAGGCCTTAGCCTACCTGAGAACCGGGTCCAAAGTTGAGGGTGGGTCATGTGACGTACTGTGGGAGAATGGGCAAGGTGCTTTGAAGCTGGTTGCACCGGAGAAAAGATGGCCTATCAGTTAGGGAACTGGCCTGGGATATGGGTGACCTGGCTTGAATTCCCTGCTCTGTCACAGACTTCCTGTGTGACCTTGGGCAAGTCACTTTGTGCCTCAGTTCCCCCTCTGTAACATGGGGATGATAATACTGCCCTATCTCACAGGGGTGTTCTGAGGAGAAATACGCTAACGGCAGTGAAGTGCTATGGTGAGGACTGTATGCGTAGATAGAAGCAAAGGCAGTAGTCTGGGTTGTAATTGCTACCAGAGTGGATAATCTACAAGTTAGACCTTGCTCCCCTCTCCTTCCCATCCAGATTCTCATAGTGAAAGTGATCCTGGCTGTTAGAACTGACTGAAGAATTAGAAACATCCCCTGGCTCTATCCTTCCCCCTGTACCCTGCAGAGTGTTTCCCAGAATCCATTCCTGATGGGAACAAAATTCCACTCCCTGGGACTGCCCCATGTCAAAAGACTAAGCATAAAAGTTTGCTTGGGCATCACACACATAGTGAGGGAGCTCCCTGTGCCTAATTTAGTGGGAGAATCTGCAATGGATTTCTGCACCCACCTGGAATGGACTCTGGATAGAGCCCCTGGGAGAGAGCAATCTGAACTGTTCCTGTGGCCTACTGGAATATAGGCCCTTGCACAAACTGAACTCCAGGTTCTACTTGTTATTAGCCCAGTCTGCTGAACCTCATGTTGGGAGAATCTATCCATCTATGATAGCCATCTGCTTCAGACCACCTCACCATCACTGCTCAAGGGGGTGGGAAAAAGATGATGGGAAGCCAGTGCTGGCCTTCAGCTTCATCTGCAGGCTGCATTTGTGGGTCCTGTAAAAAGACTAAATCTCAAGGCTTGCCACTCACTAACATAAAGTCTCCTTTAGCTCCAGCAGCAATGCTGTTTCTTTTGGTTGAGAGGGTCCCTGGTTAAAGTCCTGGGGGAGTCTGGCCCCTTGCTTGTCAGTGCACTGATTGAGGCCGTGACCTGTGTTTTGCTTACTTCTGGCAGGTAATTGAGCTGCGGCGGCCTCTGGACTCGAGACTTGAGCATGTTGATTTTGAGTCCCTGTTCTCCTCTCTCAGCATCCGGCACCTGAGCCGAGTGTTTGCATCCCTGCTTCTGGAGAGAAGAGTGATCTTTATAGCAGACAAACTCAGGTACCCACCTTTGCATGTTTCTCTTGTGTTCTTATAAACCAAATGTTAGTTAAGGAGAGATTGAGAAGGGAGTACTGGCCCCTCTGTGTTGTTCTTTTGTTCTTCTCTGTTATTTCCCAGCAAGTACAACCAATGCTCCCAAAGGGCAGGAGCTCTGACGAACTGACATGCCCTCTACTGGACATGCTGCGAGACACCTCAGCCCAGCTCTGGAACTTGCAAAAACTGAGCTTCCTCTGGTGCACAAAGGAAACCAAGTTCCCTTTACTCAGAATCTCACCAAGGCAGAGCTCCTTGCAATAAGGAAGCAGAACCCTTCTTATTGCTTGGGAGGGGAACAGTGTTCCCTTCTCAGCCATGCTCTGGCACCCACAGGAGCCAAGCCCGGTGGGGAGGAGAGAGGGAACTCAGTATCTCTTAGCCCTTTCGCTGAGGTTCTCAGATTCTGTTCACTAATTTTTTAATATTGGTTCTTGAGGTTTGGGGTTTAAACTGATTCACTCCCGCAAGTTCAGCACAGGGGTCCAGGTCTCTTTAAGATTTTATGCAGCTGGTGCCTGGCAGCCATCCAGCCCTTAAGCACTTGAGGATTCAGAGAGAAGAGTTCTCAAAGCTCGGTGACAGAAAAGCTACAGATGAGTAATGACACTTATGAGCGCGATCAGGTTTCAGCAGCGTACAATACCCCCAAGCTGTCTGTTTTCACAGATCCCAGCCAGCCGGGTTACAGCCCTGGGACTGGGGGAGGGAAGGCAAGTGGAGAGGCCCCTTTTATAGGGGAGCAAAGGAACAAGGCGCCCTGCAGGGGTCCAGAGATTTGTAAGGGCAGAGCTCATACAAATCCATCACACCAATGGGGAGGCTGGGTGGGTTGTAGCATACAGGCTGCAGCTCCCCACTTTCGCTCCTTTACTGCTGCTTTGGGTCAAGGAGGGGAGGATCTATTTGGTTACATTCGCTTGACATGTTACATACATAGATTTTTTTTCATATCCTCTTAAAAGTGCATGAATATGCAAAGCATGAAAGCACCAGTGCTGCCCTTAGCCTGAGACAATCCTATGTTTCTCATGTCTAAACTACAAAAATAATTTTGGTAATCTTTATAATGACAAGGTTTTCTCCGGGAGGTTTTCCCTCCCATATAGGATAAGTGCAGCATTATGATTGGATTCATTAGGGACAGAGGCATAGATTAACCTTTACATGATGATAGCCAGTGAGAATATGTGATGCCATGCAAGGATTTTATTGGTATAAGTTTGGAATCAGCACATTGTTAGGCAGCTCGTCCCCAGTGAGTGCCAGTAAAACCCTTATATCATATTGCACCGTCATGTGGCATATCCAGAATACGTGTGTTACAGAAAATATTGCAAAAATGTTTTCTATCAGTATTCTTCTGTCAGTAAAGCCAGGTGCCTTCGTATTGAGTCCAACTGTCCAGGACTTGAAAAAAGAGAGGAAGTATTACAAACTGTAGAACCCTCTAAAAATTATATACAATAGCTTTCCTATACGTAAAGGTTTTAAGGTCCAGTATCTATGAATCTACAAGAGCTAGAATCAAGTACTATGTGCCGTGTTGCCAACACTCGTGATTTTATTGTGAATCTTGCAATATTTGGTATTTTTCTTAGCATCCCAGCTCCTGGAGTCAGTTATTTCACGAGAATCTCGGCTTTCTTTTTTTTACCATCAGCTTAAAAATAAGTTTCTAATCCACATAGTTGTGGAGACGAGTTTGAAAACATGACCCAAGAATACCTTAAAGGCTCAGAAACCAAAAGTCAAAGAAAATAACCCAAATGTAATATTAAAAACAAAAAATCCTTGATTTTTAAAGCCAAGCTCATGATTTTTGGGACCTGACTCATGATTTTGGAACATTGGGCATTGGCAACAATGTAGTGTATCATAATGGGAAGCTGAGAATCTTCTCCATCCATTGATGGAAAGCTCCTGTTCCTATCAGTGATGGCTTTTGAGATATTGGACTTCAAATCTATAACTGATTCAAGGTTGACAGTCACTCGTCCTGGAACAGGGGACAAGGAAATTGTCAAGTATTAAATAGTGTTTACTTTGGGAATGGGAATTGCATGTTTTGGGGGAAAGAAAACAAACATTTTTATCTGGCAAATAGATTTTTTTTAAAGTAGAAAAGACAGCTGTTTGAAGCTGCTCAGGGGTTTGGAATGCTAGTAGGAGTCCAGGAGGGATGGATTAGTGGTCAGAGTGCAGGTGAAGTGGTGAAAAGTGTGTGATAAATTGCATTTATTGCACACCACTCTAATTTATCATGTGGATGTCATCACTGTGTTTATCTGTACGTGTACTTGTTTGTGAGGGTATGTATGTATATATTTAGAGAGAGAGAGAGAGAGAATGATACACACATAGTTTATTTACGTGTTTTAATTCCTACAAAATCTGAAGTCTCTGTGAAAGGAAGTGGAAAGGACTCTTGCCAAGTACTGTGTGAATTATTAAATGTTTTCAAGCTGAGCCAAAAACACATCTAACAAGTATAAAGCAAGTGAAATGCTTTTGCCTTTTCCATCTTTGGAATGAATATTGAATGTTTTTTAAAAATCTGTCAATTCAAAGCTTGGCAGTGGACAAAGAGAGAATTTGGTTGTTGGTTTTATTCCCCCTGGCCATAGCAACAAGAGTAAACATTCCCTTTCAACCCAAAAAATGACTATCCCAAAAAATTGTTGATCTATTGAGATAATCTTTCTCCAGCTTTGCTCAGGCCTGTATAGGCCTTCATGTGGGCATGGGAAAACACCAGTACTTAAGGTCTGCTATGTGACACAAATGGATTAGACTATCTTTGTAGTGAGATTTTGTTTTCAAATCAAAGTGCCAGAGTGACAGTCCTGGACACTAAAGACCAAGATTTGCAAAAACAGATGTCTCAGAGTCAGACTCCTTAAACCCAACCTAAATAGGTGGCCTGATTTCACCAAAGTGCTAAGAATGTGGCAGTTCCATTGGGCTGAGTGGAAGCTGCTGAGTACTCAGCACTTTAGAGATCAGAACACTTATCCAGGAGCCTAAATATGGATTTAGGAGCCTACCTTTAAGGTACCTATTTTTGAAAATCTTGGTCTAAAGTCCTGTGAGGCCCTGGAGGTCGCCCTGGTGCACCCCCTTATGGTCAGGCATGGCACTGTAGGTGCACCTCATCTCACGTCCCTTCAGCTGGGTTATAATCAAGTCAGAGGGATCTTTTTAATCAAAGAGCACCCTCCTTGCAAGGGTCTCATTTATTAGTGACAGCCACAAGCACAAGTAGAAGCTCATTCAGGTACACCCAGGGATATTCGTTGTCTTGAGCTTAGTCTAGCTAGCCGTCTCTGGCTCCTTCCTTCAGGAGACTCTTTATTCCTGTGCCTGAAAACAGCCTCTGGTCCAGCAACGCTTCTTGATTCATTCTGAGGGTTACCCCTTTTCAGTGCTTCCTTAAGCTGGGATCCCCAGCTCTCCTCCTGGGAACTGGGCTGTATGAGTTAATTCCATCCTTTCCCCTCACCTAGGAGCCTCACCAACTCTCCGCGCTGGAGATGGGTGGGCTCTGTTAGATTTTGTGGTTCTTCCTAAGCAGGATTCCTTAGCTGTCCTCTCTGGAACGGAGTCATGGATTAGCCAGCTGTGGGACCTTTACCAGCTTCACCCCCAGCTGGATCAGCTTTTCCCTGCTGGTGTCACCTACTGTCCACTCTGCTATGAGAAAGGAGGCAGCTTTTATGCTGTTCCCCTTCTTTCAGCTCATCCCAATTGGCTGGGGGAGAGGGGAGCCTGGCCCCTCTCTCTCTCTGCAAGGCTTCTGGCTCAGTGTCCTTAAAGAAACAGTAATGGGATTTCATCCCGAATGCTTTTTACTCCCGGGACCTCTTCCTCTTGCTGCGTGTCTCCCAAGTCCCTATATATATAATCAGGCCTTTCATCCTCCTAAAGGGCCAAGCCATGTGATGGGGTGGGTTGACCATTAGGCACCACTACTCTTAAAGGACAGATTACCCCGTCACAAGTCCTATAGATCCCTGCTGGGGACTGCAGCTGTGTCAACAATGCTTCGGGGTCAATAGTATCAAAGGCAGATCTAAAAGGATCAGCATGGACACTTGATTTTGATCATCACCAGTAGGAGATGACAAACCAACAAGAGCCGCACATGCTCCATGCTGTACCTAGGTCTAAAATCAGACTGATCAGGGCCCAGGCCATCTGAGCACTCTGGAGTTGCTTTTCTCTCTTCTCCCTAACCTCAACCTGAAGGAGAAGATTAGAGAACAGATGATAACTGATAGGATTCCCAGCCTAGAGAGTATGTGACTAAAAATCATTTCAGCATGACATGGTATCTGCCATGCCAAAGGGAGGCATTGACAGTCTCCACAAATAAGGGACCCGTGTCTTCCTGCTAGTTTTTAATCATTCTAAAGCTTCCATTTTGCAGTTGAAAGGCTGAAGTTCCCTGAATGCATCCAGCACCACAGCGAGCAATATTGGCTGAAACTCAAGCAGAGGAGACTCCACATTTGTATTCTGCCCCATGCCCCTGCTCCCCAAAGCAATTTCTGTGCACTCCCGGATGCTGATGGATCTGAAGCTA
The DNA here is from genome assembly GCF_020497125.1 of Mauremys mutica. Lineage (NCBI taxonomy): Eukaryota > Metazoa > Chordata > Testudines > Geoemydidae > Mauremys > Mauremys mutica. The sequence goes on along the minus strand of NC_059072.1, from coordinate 104,615,535 downwards.
AGCAATCTGATCCACAACGTAGATTGAAAACTGCGCAATGGGAGAAATGTTCCACACTGAGCGCAGATGACCAGGATTAACCTGGGAGAGTTCTGGTGACCAGGATTTCAGAGATGCTACGGTGAAAGGGAAGAAAACCTTCTTTGCTTCCTGTACAGTCACAGCATACAACTAAAAAAAAAAAATTGTCATAACCAATGCAACTGAGTCTGTGACTTCCACCAGCTGTCCTCTGGCTCCCAGGCATCTTCCCTCCCACTTCCGCTGTCCCATGGTCTCTGTATTCCACTGTGACTTGCAAGCAGAGGAAGAGGGACTGGAGAGTCACTGTAATGCTGGTAGAGGACAAAATGGTTTAATATCCCACTAGCCCCCAGGTAGAGTAATGTTTTGGCTGCACAATGTTCTTCCTTAGAGCAGTCTGGAACCAGACCAATTAGTTTCGTTAGTCACTAAGGCCAACCTTTCACATCAGTTCCTATCCCTGGATGGAGGAGCTGGCTGTGCCCTGAAAATGAAGGAGGCAGAGGTTGGTTCACGACAAAGAAGTAACCTCTACCCTTGCCACCTGCATCCCAGCTCAAAAAAAAAGAGCTCCAATTCTATCCTCAGAATAATCCCATAACACTACTGATAATTGCTGACAGTGCTTCCACACAAACGCTGCTAGTATTTCTGCAGGTTATAAAAATTGGGGAGGTGAAAAATGTGCTAGGAAATAAAGAAGAAGGAGGAGGAAACCCCTGCTTTTCAGTCTTCGATAATGTTGGCCCCAAAATGTGTGAGGAGACACAGATTTAAAAATCTCTTAAAGGAGACCGTGTTAAAGGGACACAGTCAGGCTGATGTTCACATGGCAGGCATGCTCTTGTTACGAGTTTGCTGTAAACGAATGCAATCAAAGAACGTTTATTTTCCACGTGGTTTGCCTTGTGCAAGTGACAGGACCCTGTGCAGAGTCGGTATCAGTAGCGATGGTTGGTGGAGGCCCCTGCAAAAGGGGACTTGCTGAGGAGAGCGGAAGCAAAGTGCAAGGGGAGGTGAAGGGGCAGGAGGCTGGAATGTGCACAGAGAGCAAGAAGGGGGCAGGAACATGCTTTAGTGGTTAGGCTCCTGCACCCTTCTCAACATCAGCTGGGGAGCAGAGCCCTCTGCCCTGCTTTAAAAATCCAGGAGACGGTATTTAAAGGGCACTCCATCAGAAATGTCCATTTTTTTTTTTTACAGCTGTCAGTTAGAAACAAATCAAGTTGGCAGTGTCCCTTTAAGCAAGGAAATGAACATCTGGGCCTTTTTTATAAAGAGAGACTCCCTCCATGTGGAAGTCCCTTGAAGTAATTCCCTAGTATATTCTCTTCACCAGTTAGAGTCACTGTAAAGCCTAAAGAATAACAAAAACCTAGCGCTTATATAGCACTTTTCATCAGGAAATCTCAAAGCGCTTTACAAAGGGCCGTACCACTATCCCCATGTGAAACTGAAGCATTAAATGGATTCCTCTCTCTGCCCTAGGATCAGAATTCACTTATCCCCTGGCTGCCATGAACCTCTGTATAAACTGTTCAGAGCGCTTCTTCACCGGGTCACTGTGATGTCCCAACAACAGAAGTCACACTTTGCCAAATGGAATGTATCCAGTGAGAACAGGGTGACCAGATGTCTCGATTTTATAGGGACAGTCCCAATATTTGGGGCTTTTTTTTCATATGGGCTCCTATTACCCCCCACCCCCTGTCCTGATTTTTCACACTTGCTATCTGGTCACCCTAAGTGAAAAGCAGCCAAAACTTGTAGCCCAACCATGATATTCTCCTAAACCCACTCTGCTGTCATGCTGGAGGGACTCAAGTTTACCAGACTTAATTGGAACAAAAAATCAGGCCTCTTACTTTCTGAGCAAGCACAAGGCCACATCTACCAAACCCCCTTCTCTCGATCTCATTACAAGTCAGCAACAGCTGCCAGAGCCACATTTCTCACTGGAAATTTCCCCCCATGGAGTTTAATACAAGCCAGCTGTGAGTGCTTTCCTGGCCATGTGATTCCTTCAGGCCAGACTAGCCTTTCTCCCCTCCCCCATTCTTTCAAGAGCTGGATGCTAGTAAAACCGAAATGACGTTATGTACACAGCTTGTTATGGCGAGCCTCCCCATCCCCTGACATGCACAAACACTTCCAAAGCCAGAACAGATGAGTAACCAATGTCCCGCAGCGTGCTCTGCATAGCCCCGTGAAACTGACCGCACGCCCCGCCCACCTCTCCTTCCAGCACTTGGAAGAGTTCTCTGGCCAAACCTGCTTGGAAGTCGTCAGTGAAGGAACTTTCAGCAGAGTCACTGGTATCATTTGAATGGGAAAAGCATGAACTATCCCAGCTCCTCAGGGTATGTCTGTACTGCAATCAGGAGGTGTGATTTCAGCACTGTAGGCATCTAGATAGATCAAAGCTAGCTGGAGTAACAATAGCAGTGTAGCTGCGGCAGCATGGCATGGCTGGTCGCTCGCGCATGTGCTCCAGGTCCTGGATGGGGTTGCACTCAGGAGGCTAGCCCATGCCACTGTCCGGCTGCCACAGTTACCCTGCTCTTGTTACTGAAGCTGGTTTTGATCCAGCTAGAAAAAGGCAACTCAAGTATGTCTACCCCGTATACAATCACACCTCCCAATTGCAGTGTAGACATACTCGCAATCTAGTCCCTCCCCACCATCCTCTTGGGTCAGCCTCGCCTTTTGAGGCCCTATCCTGAGCAGGACGAGTATGGTAGTATAGTATTTTGTCCTGCTTTCTGTTGAGTATTTAGTCTGTTTTCTCTGAACTGTTCATTATATGTGCATTGATACCCTTTTCCCCTGCAGCCTTGTTCTTCGCTGAGGTGTATGCCGAGTGTCAGAAACAGAAGATGTTGTTAATTAAAAGAGTGTCATTGGGCTGGGAGAGAATTAAGCATCAGAACAAGCAGTGCCTTCAATACTGTAACTCTGTTCTCTAAAGAAAGCAAAGTTGCACAGTTAGCCACTTCTGTGTGTCCTATGCACAGCAGCTACTGGAGGCGGTGGGAAACGGCCCCTTGTTATGTGACAAAGGAATAGCTTTCAGTAATCCTCACCCATTGCATGTGTCTTTAGACCAGGAAATAAAGATTGGGGACAAGAGTTTTGAAAATGACTAGTGACTGTGGGCACCCAACTTGAGACACCTGAAAGGGGCTTGATTTTCAGCAAGTGCTCAGTGCTCACCCTCTGCCTTGCCTCTACTGCTGTGTGCTTTGTGTTGTCTTCTAGCACCTTGTCGAAGTGTTGCCATGCCATGGTGGCTCTCCTCTACCCCTTCACCTGGCAGCACACCTACATCCCCGTGTTGCCGCCTTCCATGATTGACATTGTGTGCTCACCAACCCCCTTCCTGATTGGCCTGCTCACCAGCTCACTGCCTCGCCTCAAGGAGCTACCGGTGGAAGAGGTGAGCCATGAACTCAGATGAAATTGTTGTTTTTAAAAGCCACAGGCGTTGGCTTCACTGTCTTCTCACCCAGAAGGGTTTGCCTCTTAGATTGTGTCACTGTTTTAAGGCAGGGTGGGATTGTAACTACCTGTGGCTGCAGAAATACAGCTATCCCAGTTGTCAGTGAACTGCATCATGAATAGAACCTGTAACCTTTGGCTTCAAGACACACAGGCTGCTACCTAGTGAGCAGGGACTTTGCTGCAGTTGGTAGGGGGAACTGACATAATGACCTTCATTTTTCCTTCCTGTCCCACAGGGAGTTGGGAGAAGGGCTCCAGTGGTGATTTTGCTGGTGGGGTTTATTATTACAAGTTTTGTTATAGTTGTAGTGCTGGCAGGACAGTGCATGCGGAGAGTCAATTGCTGAGTCTGTCATGTATGAATTGTTCTTTTTAGAGATTGTCCAGGGCCTGGGACGGTTGTAGTTAGTACAGACATCTGTCTGACTGGCTGTATCAGTCTGTTGTCTCTTGTCTTATACTTATCCCTAGCCTCTGCTTGCCAGTAGTTGGGAATGAGCGATAGGGGATGGATCACTTGATGATTACCTGTTCTGTTCATTCCCTCTGCGGCACCTGGCACTGGCCACTGTCGGAAGACAGGATACTGGGCTAGATGGACTCTCGGTTTGACCTAGTATGGCCGTTCTTATGTAAATTACAAGCTCTTTGGAGCAGGGACTGTGTTTTAGTTCTGTTGTACAGCACCTAGCACAATGCGATCTGGTCTGTGACTAGGGCTTCTAGGTGCTCCCACGTTACAAATAAATAATAATTATAGCAGGCCTGTAAATAAATGACTAACTCTGAACAGGACTGATGAGTGGTGTGCAAGGGCAAACACACACACACACAACGTGACAGGTCATAACATTTTTCAGCCATGCATCCAAAGTGTTCCTAGACTCCAGTGCAGGAAAAACCTTTGGGGGGGCTACAACCTTCTGCCCATTAGTGGCACTGATGGTAGTGAGGTGTTAAGGGAAATAATCTTTTAAAGACAAGCTTAGATCAGACACCCTGTTTTCCTCCCCACTTCACACCTGCTCTATAACTACCAACACTGTTCAGTCAGATCTGATCTTTGCAGAGTCATAGTAAGCAATTACTTCCAATATTCCTGTGGCAACGAGTTCCACAGATTACATACAATGTGTTAAAAAAAATTTAAAGTTGCATTGCTTTGTTTTGTGTGACAGAGTAAATACTAAATAGGAGTTCATGATAAATCCCCATATTATTTTGGTCACTCACTCATCATTGGCTGTGTAAAATAGTCTGTGGCTTCTTTGTAAAGCTTTTTGCTGAGACAATAGATCTGATTGTGTTCTAGTCTAAGGGTTTGGGATGTGTGGGGGAGAGGTGAAGGCAGGAGGGTTCAGGGCTGCCAGCTTCTTTCAGTTCAAGCTGTCATTTTGTGGCTTGTGGCGAAGTGGTCAGAAAACCACAGCAGGGGCCCTGCTGTTGACCAGTGTTTTATATCTCCTGCTGCTGCTGTGGTTCTGTGAGAGGGGAGGAGTTTCCTGGAGAGCCAGGAAGGCTTGAGATAATCTCTGGTAACAGGAAATAACAATTCCCCATTCTCTCATTGGTAGGTCCTTGTGGTTGACCTTGTTAATAACCGGTTCCTCAGACAGGTGAGTAGAGCTGTCCCATATGGGGCTTTTTTCTCCCACTTCCTCCATCTCCTTGCCTTGACCTGTATTTGCTTATTCTGCTTGGCTGGCTGGGCCAGGAGCACCTGCCTTGACCCAGGCTGGGAGGCAGGCTTTGATGGCAGGTGTTGTTTAACAGTAATGTCACAGTGCTTTGTGCTTAGGTAGCACCTTAAAGAATCTCAGAGCACTTTACAAACATTAAACCCTCCATAATCCATGTGAAGTAGAGAAGCATTATCCCCTTTTAACAGATGGGAAACTGAGGCACGAGGCCTGCAGAAGTGTGTTGTCCAAAGTCACAGAGTGAGTCACAGGCAAAGCTGGGAATAGACCCGAGTCTCGACACTGTCCTTTGCTCTAAGCACTGTCCACACTACCTTCTAGGGTAATATCTGCACCTTCCAGTGAAGAATGGTTTTAGTCGATCTTTCAGTTTCTGTCTTCATCGGTCCCTCTCATGTTCCTCTCTGCCTAGTCCTTGCATTACCAGACCATAGTGGGAAGACAATAAATGGGAATCTGGCCATCAGTTTGCAGACAAATACGCCTCTTCTGATTCCCTTTGATCTGGAGCAGAGAAGCATGAATTTTAGGGTGTCCTGGAACATATTCCTAGACCTGGAAGCCAGGGATTGATTATCAGGTGGTTTTGTTTATTTTCTAACCAGAATCCAACTCCTCTGAATCACAACCACAACCCACAGAATTCAGGCTAGGGCAAAAAATCAATCAGCTGGTTAAGACATTGGACTGGTCCAGGAGCGCTGGGGTCAACTCCCATCTCTGCCACAGACTCCTTGTGAGACCTTGGGCAAGTTTCTTAGTCTCTCGGGGCCACAGTTCCCCATCTGTAAGTGGGGATAATAGCACTGCTCTCCCTCACAGGGGTGATATGGGGACAACGGCTGTTTCTTATCTTTCAATACAGTTTTTTTATGTCAGCTGCTCTGGCTATACAGCCCTCTTGCAGTGGCTTAGAGCGTGGCAAACCCCTCCCTTCTGACTCCCAACTCTGTTACTGCCCAATCCGTCTGTGGTGTCTCTGTGCCTCCCCCGCTGCTCCCTGCATGTCACTGTATGGGACTGGGAGTGGGGTGGTGGTGAAAATCACTTAGCCATATGCAGGTCTTAGCCTAGCCGCTGTGCCTGCCTAGCTGCTTGCTGGCATTGTTTGGCTGACTCCTGCTCCTGATATTAGCAACACCTTACCTCCAGCAAGGCAGTGGGGTCAGGGCTGAGCGACATGATCTCAGATCGAACAGCTGAAACGAAAGGTTACAAATCTGTCCAATGTGAGGTGGTAGCTGGGGGGTGAGACACCCACTTTAGTGCTTGTAAAAGGGATGGACAGTCCTGAACAGAAGGCACTAGATAAGCACAGAGTATTGTTGTTATTGCTCTCCCGGTCTCATAACAGATAACTGTCCATGCCCTTGCCACGTCTCTCCCTGACTCCACGCAAGCTAGCTGAGGAGAAATGCAGGTCCCGGAGCCAGCACAAGCCCCACCCTGAGAAGGTCCCTGAGTGTGTGCTTGTGTTTTCTAGATGGAGGACGAGGACTCCATCCTGCCTCGGAAGCTGCAGGCCGCGCTAGAGCACATCCTGGAGCAGAGGAATGAGCTGGCTAGTGACAAGGAGGAGGGCTCTCTGAATGGCAGACACGGTACAGCCTGCAGCCTGTTTGCTCGTTTTCATCGGGTGGGCCCGGCAGCCCTTCAGTCACTTCCCCAAAAGGGGTGGTTTTCATCCCCTGGCCCAGGTTTGAATGGAAGATGTAGTTCAATTGCTAGAACTAGCTGAGGCTTTGCTACACTCTCCAGCGCGCTGGTGACCTTTGCTATATGACTGACTCCCATGGGGTCTCCTTCAGCCTCTGCCCCATCTGTCCTGCCTACACACACCCACCTTATCCACAGCCAGACTCCTTCTAGCCAAGGAGGCCACTTTGGTGTCAGTCCTCGGAGTGAAGCCTTCCCCTCCAGCCGGGCAGAGCCTGTGACAGGGGTGAATTGGCAAAGTGTGATAAGGCCTCCTGCTTAGCCGCTGGACTCAAACAGCACCTTGGAGTGGAGGTTGATGGGGGGCCACACTGAGGTTCTGCACCTTGTGCATGTGCCACGCTGGATCACCTGCCAGGGGCCTGCAACCTACGTAGTGCTCCTGGGAGCAGTGGTAGCCCACTCCCAGCCTTTTAGTGGAAAGTACATGTTGAGATGTTCTCTCTCCACAGCTGCTTCTCACTCTCAGACCTGTGCAGGGCACAGTTCCTAAAGAGGCCATCAGGGCTGGTAAGGTGGTGGGGAACCAAAGCCAGGAATGCAACTTCAAAGTAAACCAGGGTGTGACCCCTCCTGCCCAGTGCATCCTCACAGTTCCACCTCCAGCACCACCGTCACCTCATGGCTTTCTCTGCCTCTCCCCCACCTCTTCCTTAGAGTCCAGCCCCTTGAACGAAGTGGTGTCTGAAGCCTTTGTTCGTTTCTTTGTGGAGATCATGGGCCACTACTCCCTGTTCCTGACCCCCAGTGAGCGAGAGGAGCGGACCCTACAGCGGGAGGCCTTCCGCAAGTCTGTCTCCTCCAAGAGCCTTCGACGCTTCCTGGAAGTCTTCATGGAAACCCAGATGTTTGGGGGATTCATTCAGGAACGGGAGCTGCGGAAACAGGGGGTCAAAGGTTAGGGGCTCTTCTTATTCCAGCTAGGCTTGTGGAATCTTTGTCATCAGTCCCCTGGGAGTGGTGGGTGAGCAGCCAGCTTCGTCCCCTGGAGCAGCACTGACTGTAGCTCTGGGGTGAGGCCATGATGACCATGTGTATTTGAAAGATTGCAGTGATCCCATCTTTCTCTGAGAGAGGTGGGGCCTGAGTATAGACCCAGGCACCAATAACTCCAGGGTTCCATTCCTAGCCTCTATCTCTGGTCTTGGAAAAGTCACTTAAATTCTCTCTGCTTCAGTTTCCTTAGCTGTAAAGCTGGGGGAACTATTACTTACATCGCAGGAGTGTTGTGAGGCTTAGTTCATGTTTGCAAAGTGTTTTGAAGTGATGAATTTATTAATGAATGCTGGGAAATAATAGCAGTTTAGAGGTGCTTCTCTTAGCTTGTGAGCACCTTCTCATGATGTGTTAAGCAGCATAACTAGTTTCTGTCACCTGTGGTTCCTCTTCCGTTCTATGTTGAGCTTTTTGTCAGGGATGCTACAGAACTAGCATTAGCTCCAGTGTATTGATGTATAATGTATTTACTGTCGTAATGCCTCCTTCTGGGGATAGACATTTGAGAGAAGGGTGTCGAGGAGCTCTTAACTACTGTCCTGTGGCACTGATTTGAGGGGCCTGTCTCATCCAAACGGCTGGTCAGTGCTGGTTGAGCATCCTCCTCAAAAGATCTAATGACCGGTGGACATTGGAAACGGCAGAGGGATCAAAGAGCTTTTCCTAGATGGTGAAAATGTGGCCCCCAAATGTTAATTCCTCAAATGACCCCACATTCTAATCTCAGCTCCCTCCCTGTCAGAGAGATCAGGAGAATTCTCTTGAAAAGATTCCTCCATTCCCTCCACGAAGCAAAGATGTTCAGTCTGGCTTGTCGTGCCTGCATGAGGAAGCAGTGTGGCCTAGTGGATAGAGCACTGGACTGTGGTTCTGGAGACCAGGTCTGCCACTGGCCTGCTGGGTAACCTGGGGCAAGCCAATGTCTGCTCTGTGAGCTGCAATTTCCTCCTCTGTAAAATGGAGATTGTGATACTCATCTCCTTAGTAAAGTGCTTCTAGCTCTACTAATGAAGAGAAAGGTATTATTGTTATATATTTGGAACCAAAAGGATTGTGGATCTTTTTTGCCGCAGGTCTGTTTGAGGTACGTGCCCAAGAGTACCTGGAAACGCTCCCCAGTGGGGAGCAGAGTGGAGTTAATAAATTCCTGAAAGGACTCGGTAAGATGCAAGAGCAAACCATTGTCTTTTCACGGTGGTTGTGTTGCATGTTTCTCTTAACACCAGCTCAGTGATTTGGCAACAAAGGTGCTATTTTAGGTAGCTCCACTCTCCCGAGGGTTGAATTGGCTTTTCCCTGGAGCCTTCAATCAGTGGTCAGGGTTGGGCCATATAGTAACGCACACGTATGTCAGTGGCCCTGGGAGCTGCATTGCCGAGGCAGGAGTGTGCTGTGTGTGTGTCAAAGTTTGGACCCTGAGCTCATTACCTGACTCCCAAAGGAGGAAGGCTGGTCTTGTAGGCTAAGGCACTGGGATGGACTGGATCCCCACATGGGCAAGTCGGCTAATCCCCCTGTGTATCAGCCCCTCTCTGCTGAGGCCAGGGTGAGGAGATTACCTCCCAGCAGGGTTGTGAAGATAAATCTATTAACAGCTGTAGGGCAGGCCATGTAAGTACCTAGGGGACAGAGAGAAAGAGGGCTGGAAGTCCTTTGAAAGCACAACTTTTAACTATTGCCTAAGGGGGAAGGAGGGAGAAGGCCGCATCTTGTGTCCCGTTCAAATCGCCACTGTCCGGCTGACACATGCATTGCTATTGTGCCTAGCTCCAGCAGGAGCCAATTCCTTCCTTGGGGGGAGGGAGAACTTGCTCTTGAACAAGACCCAGCATTGCTGGGGCGGGGAGGAGGTGATTCCAAGGAACCAGCTCCCCCTCAGTCGTTACTCCAGTTGGCACTGGGGGTGAGAGATGGAGCTCAGACTTTCTCCGCTGTATATGTTGCTATGTAACGGCTGTTTTCCTCACTTCATCTCCATCAGGTAGCAAAATGAAATTCCTCCACAAGAAATAAGAGTCACGAGCGCCATCGTTCCATGAAATAGAAGGAGTTTACAATTCAGCAGAAACAAAATGAACTGTTACCCACCATTCCCACTTAGCATGCTCCCAAGGGGGTGACAGCCCTGGATGCTGAGCTCTGGAGGCAGAAAGGCCAGGGATTGCTCTTGTGTGAAAGTGGCCCCATGAGATGAACAGATGGCAGTAGAGCAGCCTGGAGAGGTCTCTGGACTCCTACAGTAACATGCACTGGACCAAGCACTCTAAACTCTGCAGTAGCATTTTGCAGACCTCCAAATGGATTTGATTTCTTAGTTATTATACTTTTTGTTCTATTTATATTGGGGTTAGGAAAAATATTAACCATTGACACATGCCCTGCCTCCTTTCCGAGTGGCACTGTTGGATGTGATAATGGAGACTAGGGAGAAAGGGTCGTATTACCCAGGACTGAGAACGAAGGAGGACAGAAGGAGGGGAGAAATAGAGGAAACATATGAAAATAGGTCTTCACAAAAACGAGGACTCTGAGGACTGCAGGGATGCCGAAGGACATGGGCAGGGTGTGCTTACGAATGAGGAAAGGAGGTGGAGGGGGAACCACTAAACCTACTGAGAACTTGATATGCCAGCCAACTAATCGACCGCTATGCTCTGCAAGGCAGCTGTGTCAGAGGCCTCGTGGAGAGGCCTTTCCTTGTATTGTCTAAGTTGAGAACCTTACACAATGTAATTAAAAGTGAGTGGCATAAAAGAAAATGAGTTGGGAATTATTGCTGAGAATTATAGATTTTTTTTTAACCCGCTGCTTCATTTATAGATTTTTTTTTTAGCCTTCTAGGCAGACTGCGAAAAGCTACAAAAGGATCTCACAAAACTAGGTGACTGAGCAACAAAATGCCAGATGAAATTTAATGTTGATAAATGCAAAGTAATGCACATTGGAAAACATACTCCCAACTATACATATACAATGATGGGGTCTAAATTAGCTGTTACCACTCAAGCAGGGCCGTCCTTACCCATACGCAAAATATGCAGCTGCATAGGGCACCAAATTTCTTGGTGCCCTGCGCAGCTGCATGCTGCTCTAGCCCCTGCTCCGCCTCTTCCCTAGGGCGCTCGCCCCTGCTCTGCCCCAGGCCTGCCTCTTCCTGCCCCATCCCAGCCCCACCCCCACTGCCCAGAAGACTCCAGAAGCGGACCGGCCTGCACTCACTGGTAAGTAGAGGTAGAGTGACCTGGCCCCAGCCTGCTCCACTCCCCTGGCTCCCAGCCACGCTGCCAGTAAGGGCTGGGGGACAGTTTCCCCCTGCACCCCAAGCCGGGGAGCCAGGGGAGTGGAGCAGGCTGGGGCCGAGTCACTCCACTTCCCTCAGAAAGTGGCCAGCTCCCCCTCACACAAACCCCAGTGGAGGCCTGGGACCAGCCCCGTCCCCCCCCGGAGGCCTGGGGCGGAGCCCCACACAGCCTCCCTCCCCCCCACCACCCCCCCCCGCAAAGGCCTGGGGCCCCACATAGCCCCCTCTTCAGGGCGGGGGACTGCATAGGGCACCAAAAGAGTTGGGAATGTTGGGAAGCATCAAGAAAGGAATAGATAATAAGACAGAAAATATCATATTGCCTCTATATAAACCCATGGTAGGCCCACACCTTGAATACTGCGTGCAGATGTGGTCGCCTCATCTCAAAAAAGATATATTGGAATTGGAAAGGGGTCAGAAAAGGGCAACAAAAATGATTAGGGGTATAGAACGGCTTCCATATGAGGAGAGATTAATAAAACTGGGACTTTTCAGCTTGGAAAAGAGGCGACTAAGGGGGGATATGATAGAGGTCTATAAAATCATAAGTGGTACAGAGAAAGTAAATAAGGAAGTGTTATTTACTCCTTATCATAATACAAGAACAAAGGGCCACCAAATGAAATTCATAGGTAGCAGGTTTAAAACAAACATAAGAAAGTATTTTTTCACGCAACACACTGTCAACCTCTGGAACTCCTTGCCAGAGGGTGTTGTGAAGGCCAGTACTACAACGGGGTTCAAAAGGGAGCTAGATAGATTCATGGAGGATAGATCCATCAATGGCTATTAGCCAGGATGGGCAGGAATGGTGTCCCTAGCCTCTGTTTGCCAGAAGCTGGGACTGGGTGACAGGGCATGGATCGCTTGATGATAACCTGTCTGTTCATTCCCTTTGGGGCACCTGCCATTGGCCACTGTCAGAGAACAGGATACTGGGCTTGATGGACCTTTGCTCTGACCCAGTATGACCTTTTTATGTTCTTATGGCCTTCTGCCTCATTTTGTATGTGAGTCAACAGGGCCATCTAGTGGTCAAATTGAATAGTCATTTATCCACCCACCCACACGCTGATGCTCAAGCACTCTTTCTGTGACAACTCTTTTGTGTCTCTCACTTTCATATAACGCCCACTAAAGAGCTCTCCACGATGAGCCCTGCCCAGCATCCAACCCTTAGAAACAGGCTTCCAGAAGTTCAAGTGGGTTTCCCTTTTCCAGACTTCAACTTTGACTGGGAATCAGCTCAGGCACAAAATATGGCAGCTCACCCAATGCTAAAACCCTTCTGTTCTGACAAGACATGCAGTGTCTGTTGTAGTTAGTTTGTGATGCTGATGAATTCCTGAATGGTTCTTGCGTTTTACATGGGATCTGACTTCCATGTTCTGTGTAAAGTTATCATTTTTAATGCGGGTGATTATTAAGTGTTACGCAGTGTTTGATTGGCAGTGGTGGCATGGCAGGACATGGCTGATGGCAAAGAAGGGGCATTGCCAATGGGTTCACCACCTCAGGCGCACCTGGAGAGAACAGCCAACTGTGTCCAAGGCAAATAAAAAGTTTTAGGACTCAGCCTTTGAAGGTAGGATGTTGTGGTGGTAGAATTTGTATTTGTTTATGTGGGTCACTGGCAAAACCAGTTTCATGACCCCTTTAGTTCCTAGTCCACTAGAGTATAGCAACTTATTACTGCTCCCAGCTAATGAGGTGGCTCCTTTTGTGGATGTGGCAGAGATCTGGGCTGCAACATTGAAGGTTCTCTGTGCAAACCCTGTGAGGCTACCCCATGCCAGCACTGTACGGGGCTTCGCACATGCAGGGCTCAGCTCCTCCTGGCCAGCGCCCCAGACCAGAGGGTCTTGGGCTTTCCCAGGGTAGCGGCCCAGCCAGAGGCAGTGGGGGAAGGAAGGAGCCTGCTGGCCAGCCTGTTACTGAGCTCAGTTCTCCGACCAGGGGCTGGTTCTCCGCACAGCGCTGGAAGCGGGATGCATGCCACCAGGCGGGAGGGGGAGGATATGGAGGTGCAGCAGGGGAGAGGGGGTGAAGGGGAAAAGCAGGGAAAGGATAACAAGAGGGGGAGCACGTAAAAGGCAGATGGGTGGGCAGCAGAGGTGACACTTAGCTGGCTGCCGCCTGGCACCTACCTACACTCACCAGCCACCACAGCTTGCAGCACTGGCCGGAAACAGGCTGGGGGGGGGGCGGGGTCCTGCTAGCCAAGAGCCAGCATGCAGCCGGGGCTGCGCTGATGGAGCAGCAGGGGGAATGGCTGGCCCCACGCACTACAGTTTGCCCTGGCACACCCACCCCCATCGTCAGCCACTGGACCCCTCCACTCACCGCTGGTGTGGGGGCAGCTGATGAGCAGGGATCCAGCCAGCAGCAGGACCCGCCGGAACTGATGGAGGGGGGAGGAAGACAGAAAATACAGGACAATTTGTCCGGTTTTTAGAAAAAGTCATGACACCTGCAGGTTAATATGGGACTGTCCCTTTAAAAACCGGACATCTGATCACCCTACTGGTGACTCATGGGGCTGGGGGTTTATTAGGTCCCCCAGTTCCCTGTCAGAACCCTGGGGATCTCCTCACTGGTTCCTTGCACCTATATGATCCCACATAAAACAGGCCCCAGTAGTATTCCCTCCAAAGCTTGCACAAGAGCAAGGTACTGGATGGCTCAGTGCGAAACACTCTGTGGGTGTTAATCAGAGAGCTTCTGCAGCACTCTCGCCCTCTGCTAGCCAAGGAAGCAAAAGCGTAGGCCCAGGAATCAAACCCAGGCCTCTAACATGGCAATATAGACCGTTAGGAGGACACTGTCAGGTTTAAAACCATATTTAAAAAAAAATTGTTAGCAATGAAAGCAAATTATGAAAGCGGGAGGTATTTTATAATCGAATTTGCTTTCACTATTTCTGGTGTTTATTTTCTGCATTAGGCTCAGTTTGAACAATGAAAATTGACAAGCCAGCTTCCCTTTTGTTTCGAGTGGGTTTCTAGTTAATTTCTCTTTTAGAGAAGAATGCTGCAATGTCGGACTGCAAACACTGCCAGGGGAAAGGCGATACTTTTTTGCAAATTGTTTTCATTGGCTATGTCTTATTTGATGCAAAATGTTTCTATTGTTTTTTCTTAAAAAGATCAGTTTTAAAAACACCTACATTTGGGGTCTGATTTGACCCAAAGTGTTCCCTGAGCCATCAACGCGATGTTTGAAAACTTACAAGCTCCAACTAGGGCCAACAAGGGAGAAAAAATAAAATCACTAACTCCACCTGCACACGCTGGACTAGGAGAGTTCTTTGGTGGGATGGAGTGGGAGAGTTTGTACGTGGCTCACGTGACTGCTTTATTTCACCTGGGATTTTGGACCTGGTTCAGTTAAACGAAAAAAACCCACATGTTTAGCCCCACCACCACGAGGGGGAGCTGTGAAGAGTGGGCAGGAGCCTGGTTGCTGCTTCTCTCTCCTCTCCTGCTCTGCTGGTTGCAGGCCCAGCTGTTTCCCTCCCCATCATCCGCTGAGCCATGCTCTGTCCTACCCTCTGTCTCTCTCTCAAGGTTCTGGGGGAGGGAAGCATAGGAGAATACAGGCATATAGCAAAGCAGATGTGCTGCTGGAAGTTCTTCCCTGGCTGGCATGAGAGCGCCCCTCTCCTGTTTCAATTGCCTTTTAACCCCTGCTCATGAAGACACCCAGATGAGGAGGGATTGGGAAGTCCTGAAGCTCACCTGCTCCCTGGAGAGAGGCCAGATGGGAGGAGCCCCAAGCCTTCCTCTCTGGAAAGAGGAGAGAAGCCCCACATCCACCCTCTGTGAGAAAGAGGGTGAGTGGAGATGTCTCCTGAGGATGCATACAGGTAAAAGGAGTTTTAGGGATGGTAGTGTTTGGGGAAGGTGGATTATGGGGGAGTGGGACATCCCTAGAGTCAGAAAAGCATCCACAGTCCTGGATATTCATCTGATACCCCTCCCCCAGACCATGGAAGGGCCTTGATAATTCATATATTCAGCTTAAGAGCAGCCTACATTTCACCAGAGTCATGCATATGGAAGTCCCCTCTCAGCACCTGGGGGGCTGATGGCCTTTGATCCTTGTGTTCTGGAGAGTTGTGCCTGCAAAACTTCTTCAGATGTTGGCACCTCTCTTAGAAGGAGCTGTGGTGTGTGCAAAGAGTGAGTGGGTGAGTGAGTGGTGGGCAGGGTGGACACGTGCCTTCCCGAGAGATGGGTGTGTGTTAATTAGCTAATGTCTGTATGGTGTTTAGCAATTTATATATTCTTTATGTATGTGTGTAGCATAACTGGGCCTCCTTCCTGGTTGGCCTCTAAGCAATACCCCAGTATAAATGTAAGATAATCATAATATACAAGTATGATTATTATGGGGACAGTGGTGAATAGACAAACTTCATTCAGGTCCTAAGAGCTGCACAGTGGAACCCTGCATGTCAGGAAGGGCTAGAGCAGCAGCAAAACAGGGTAAAACCAGCTGATTCTCAGCTGGACCTTTAAGACCCCCAAAGAGCCTTCCCCTGGGAGACTGGGTTTGCAGCGGTAGTTTAGTAACACTAAATCTATCCAAAGTTATTGACTTTTTACCAAACTTGGTACAATACTATTTCATTTATCGGGGTGTCTCTCTCAAAATGCTTTACTGAGAAGTGGAAGACAGAAATTGAAGCAAGCATAAGGGTTGTGTTTTCGGATGGTATAAAACGAGGGAGCATTGAGGCCACAGAGAAACTGTTCCAGGCAGTAGGAGCTGTGGAGGAGAAGGCTCTTGCATCAAATGCAGTAGGAATGTGAGGGGGTTGTTGCTAGATATGAGAAGGGACCAGGGCAGAGAACAGGTTCCTGAAGTAGTCTGAAGCAAGACGGTGGGGGATTTGAAAACAAGGCAGGCGGTTTTGAAGGGAATAGAGAGCCTATGGGATTGTTTGAGGATGGGCATGATGTGACTCTGCTTTGTTGTTTGTGTGAGAAGACTGGCATCAGCCTTCTGCATATGGTGGAATGGGAAGAGCTGGAATTTGAAGCCACAGAGCCTGCAGTTCAGGCTCAAGGTTGCTAGAGGCTTATCATCTTAATCACCCCCTCTGCTTTCAGTGCTGCTATTTTAGGGTGTCCAAGTTAGGAGTCTCGGCACCTGGCTCTCAGAAGTACTGTACACTCCGCTTAAACTCAGTGCGACTTAATTTCCAGCTTTCCAAAGAAGCCAGTAGTGGCATCCACAAAAAAATCAGTGGGGCCCATTGCATAATGTAAAGTTAATTATGTATAGGTGTTTTTTGTTTTTTTTAAATACCTGTTTCCTTCCATCAGTTACAAATTAAATTGAATGTGCTTTGTTCTAGAAGCAAGTAGAGAGGAGAACCCAACTGATCTTCTTTTCCATTTGTTATTTTACCCACCTCGATCATGTAACAGTCCAGTTTCCAGCGGTCAAGTGCCAACATGACAAATCCCACCACCCATTTGTGGTTTGTTGGCCGCCTTGTCAGTAGCCTCAGCAGATAGGCTGATAGGGGCCAAATGAGAATGGAGATTTGAACTCCCCTTTCTCTGCTAGGTGCTGTTCCTCCAGAACAGAGTTGAATCAATATCAACTGCTGCTGTCTCTGATCTGGGGATAATTTCTGTTTCTAGAGCTGTCAGTGTAGCACAGGGATCGGCCAAGGGATGTGCTGGCCGCCGCTTCCCACAGCTTCCCACAGCCCCCATTGGCCTGGAGCAGCGAACCACAGCCAGTGGGAGCCGCAATCGGCCGAACCTGTGGATGCGGCAGGTAAACAAACCGGCCTGGCCCGCCAGGGTGCTTACCCTGGCGGGCCACAGGCCAAAGGTTGCCTGCTGATCTGTGGCGTAGCACCTTTCACCAGCATTAAATTCACTTAAGTAATGTAAAATAAATACAGCAAGTGGCATTTACCATTTTGCTTTATTTAGAAGCTTTCCCATTGACCTGCATAAATCCATGCCCTTGGTCTTCATGTCAGATTCCACTTCCAAGTATTGTCACTTTCAATCATTTTGTATAGGGCAGATAAGCTACATATCTTCCACCTGCCACTTGAAAATCAATGACATTTGCAAGCAGTGACTTCTAGTGGGTTAGATGAATGGCTCAGTTGAAGTCACTGTTTTTGTTCTGTATTACAAGAGCTGTGCACAGTAATGCAATCAAACAAATAATCAGGAAAAAAAAAAGTTAGACACAACTGTTGGCTATAACATCATTTGAAAAGGCCTGAAAAGAGTCCCCTGTTCATTGTAAACCAAAGAAACCAAGCATTCTTGGGACTGTTTACAGTGCACTCATTTCTAGAGTCAACTACAGGGAGACTTCAACCATTTTAGTCCAAACATCCTGAAACCTTATGTGTGTGAACAGGATGGGGGATGGGCTCAGAATCCAGATCTGTAATCCAAGTGTGTGACTACTGCAAGGACTTGACAGATATTAGCAATGTGTGAACATAAACACACAAGGCACGGATGAAGCACGAGGAGTCCAATCCACTGTCCGCTGAAGTCGGTTGGAAGACTCTGACTTACTTCAGTGTGATTGGATCAAGACTATGGGCCTTCTTCAGCCCTAACAACTCTGTGATTCTGTGACTTGTAAAGAGTAGTTTCTGCAGCTAACAAAAATCTTGGTGGACTCCCGCTGTGGTGATTTCTATGGAACAGTTTATCCTCACTAACCTAAAGCTGTTCCTTTATATTTAAAAAAAAGGGTCAGGGAAATGTAATGATAGATAAATGGGGAGAAACTAGTGTTACAGGCCCCAGGCCAGCCAAACACTTAACCATGTGCTTTACTGCATCTGTAACCCACACCTGTGCAGTGTAGTGTTCTGTTCCCCTCTAGGGGTGTCTGGGCCACATACAGAGGTTGATGAACATGCAAGGGCATTGGTGAACAAACCTGGGTCTCTTAGCGCAGGTAATAGAGGTTAATGCTGTTAGAACCCGAGTTCAAGTTATGTTTCCGCTCCGAGTGACGCACCCAGAGTTGCTGCTACACATCACAAATGCTTAGCTGAGTAAAGCACATTTGAAGTCAGCAGGACATAAGCACGTACTTGGGTACTTTGCTGTATTGGAGCCAGAGTGGGGGAAGAACTAGGAAAGTTTCCAGACATGTTCAAAATGCTAACTGCCTTCTAAATTCATGTTTATTTTGCATGTGGACATGCTGAAACTGGTGGTGTGAACCAGGCAGCTTTTAGTGAAATACCCCTGATAGTAGCCATGATAAAACAGGCCATAATTCACTCCTGGGGGAATTCTGCATGACTACACACCTGCAGAAAATGGCAGGGAAGCAAAGAGAAGCCGCGCGGAGGGTGGGGGTGAGACACCAGGGGCACAGGGTTTTTTCTGGGGGGGAGGTTGCCCCCGCCCCAACAGAGGTGAGCCATGGTGGAGGCACACAAGATTAGGTGCCACTGCCCCCCTCATTTCTGCTAGCACAGAGCTGTCCAGCTGAAGGAGGCTGCCTCTCCACTCTGCTGACTCTGCAGCTGAATGCCGCCTCCTGGGTCCTAGTGCCAGTTGAGCTCCCCTTCTGTGTGGTGGGACTTGGGGGAGCCTTCCAGTTTTCTCGGCAACAGTGAGTGTCTGCGGAGGGGCTGGGGGAAAAGAGGGAAAGGCGGGGTGAGGTGGTGGGTGGAAGAGGCAGTGGGGAAGGAAAGGGGTGGAATAGGGTAGGGGGAGGGGAATGTGGGAGTGAAGGGAGGGGAATAGAGAAGAAAAGGGGATAGAGGAATTGCTGGGGGAAGTGGGAGGCTGGCATGCACCGTCTCCTTAGCAGCCGTTGGGACTCCCCCATTAAGCAGGCCCATCGAACCCTCACCTTGACAAGCCCCACTGCCCTAGACCTGGACCCCTCCAATGAGCCTTCCCCACCCGGACCCCCACCCCACTGAGCCCCAACCAGCTGCACCTGGACCCCCACCCCATCAAGCCCCACTCTCCCAGCATCTGCAGCCCCCAACTGAGCCCCCTACACCCAGCCCCGCCTGCTGAGTCCCAACCACCTTCACGTGGATCCCCTGCAGAGTTCCATTGCGCCTGCACCTGGAAACCCCCAATGAGCCCCTGTGCATCCAGATCTCCCACTGAGCCACCCGCACCCAGATTGCCCCACACAGAACCCTCTCGTCCCACACCTGGAGTCCCCCACACTCAGCCCCTCCACACTTGGATTCTGCTCGGCTGAGCCTGCCCACCCACACCTGGTGCACCTGGCGCAGAGGGGCTGAGCCCCAGTGTGTTTCTGCGGCAGGCCCAGCCTTTTCACTCTCAGGGTCAGGTGAAGCGTCACGGCCGAATTCCTGTACCAGGACAGGTGGTGGCTTTAGGGTGATCTCCCACCTCAATGTAGCCACTGGCCTGTGCTCCCCACTGCCATGCTGGAGCCACATTTATTTATTGACAAATAGAATTTTGCAGAAATGTAAAATGTTGTGCACATAATTTTTAGGTGCAGAATTCCCTCAGGAGTAATAATTACAGTCATGTTCCTCTGATTTTGTGGCCTATGTTTAGTAAGATTCATGCAAATGTGCTCCTCAGGCCCAGGGGCTCAGTAGCCACTGAAATAGTTTCATTGGTAGTCTTAAGGAAAGAGCAATTCAAATCTATGTACCATATGGAATGTTGAAGACTAAAAAGCAAGACTGTGAAATGTTTCTTGTATGGAATTCTTACATCTTTGAAGTTTTTAGTTCAACATTTAAAATGAGAGCTATGAAAAAATACAAAAAGTTTGGGGCTCTAGGCTGCAGTACGACTTTTCCAGCTTGATATCGTGCTGTGTCATTCAGCAGTTAGCAGGATCAAGTACCTCGGGTGCTGTGTAGGCTTTGGTAGAATCCACCTACAGAGAAAAAACACAAAGAAATAAGCGTGATGAGGGATTGATTAGCTATAATCTCAGTTGTATTCCTCCTTCAGACTTGGGGCTTGTATTGATTTGTTTAGAGCTAACGGAGCTGCCAGTCAAAGATACAGAAGCTGTCAATGTGTAAATAAGTTAAAATTTAAAAAATGAGCTCTAGTAACATCTGTCCTTAATTAAACACCTGTAGCAAATTCAGATAGACAACATTGTTTGCCTGTGTGTTCGTAACACTCGGCATTTCTATAATGCTTTCCATCCCCTAATGTCAATTTGCTTTACAATCAGTAATTAATTAAGCTTCCTGCCATGCAGTAAGGCAGGTTTTATGTTCATTATGCAAATGAGGAAGCTGATGCACAGAGAGGTTTCTCAAGTTCACAGAAGACATCTGTGCAAATCTGGGACTAGAGCCAAAGTCTCCTGACTGCTACTCCAGTGTGTAAACCTCGAGACCATCTTTCCTCCTCATCTTGCTTACACTGACATGCTTGGCATCTTGTGATGGGATGGAGGGTCAGAGGACAAATCTGAGATCTTATTACAAATCTAAGGAAAGCAGCAGTATCTTTCCACTGATCTTTTTTTAAAAAATGATTTATATGGCACTATGAATGGTCGGGGTGCTTACAGAATATATATGTGCTTTGCAGGTCCCTGCCTGTGACAGGCTATGCAGCCCTGGTCCAGGGGTTGACAGGGAAGGGGTTTCATGTTAAATAAAGGATTGCAGCTCTGCTGCTCTGAGTGCAGACACTTGCAAGGCAAGCAGGGTTGAGCCAGCTCTGGGGCATTAATCAACTCCCTCGCTACCCTTTAATAAGGATATGCTGTGGGAAATTGAGTTTGCCGGTGAGAGTCAGGCTGTTTAGAGAGGCTGGGGGCTTAGATCAGATCATGTCCTCATCCTCTCTGGAACTTGACTGAGAGGAGCTGGACTTTGATCTTTCTTTGGACTTGGTTGCAGCAAGCCGGGCCTTATGCCATCAATTTAGCTGAGGAAACCCTTGTTTTTGTGTTTGGTCGTCAAAGGGACAGGACACTCTTCACATTTACTTTTCTGTTTTTCAATAAAGCAACACCACAAGGTTGTGCACACTCCACCTAGCCAGGCAGAGTCTTACTCTGCTCTGAAAGTATGTCTACACTTGGAGCCGGGGTGTGGGTGTTTCCCAGCTTGAGGAGACATACTTGTGCTAGCTCTGATCAAGCTAAGCTACCATACTAAAAATAGCATGGCCGCCGGCAGTGCAAGTGGTGGGATGGGCTAGCTGCCCTGAGTACTTACCCATCCAAGACGATAGGCATGTACTTGGGGTGGCTGCCTGTTGTGCCGCTGCAGCTATGCTCTATTTTTAGCGCACTGGCTATCGCGAATATGTCTCCCCAAGCTCCAAGTGTAGATTTACCCTAACTGACCTGTCAGATTGCCCCCAAAAGACTGCCCTCTAAAGGCACAAGTCAGGATTGCACCATACACAACACTAAATTGGGTGAGGACTCAATAGTTTGAATAATCTAAGTTAAAGTCTTAAATGCAGCTACTTGGGGCTTGCCTACATGGGAAAGTTTTGCCATAGCATAGTAATACTAGTATAAACTCCTGTGTGTGGACACTCTTATTCCAATATAGGAATGGCTTTTTGCTGTTTAGCTTAATCCCCTTTCTACGCGTCATAAAGAAAAACTGAAAAAAGGTGCTCTTATGTTAGAATAAGACTATCCACATGGTGGTGGGGTAGGGGATGTTATGTCCATGTAACTATATTGGTTTAAATTTACACAGGTTAGGTTGCACAGAAAAATTGTTCCCACACAGAAAAGGTTTTAGAATATCCACATTTTATTATGACAGTAGATAGATATGCTGTTTAATGTCTCCTGATGTTGTTCCTATGACTTCGCAAAGAACACTTACATGGGATTCTGTCGATCTTCTGGTAGTCTGGACTAGAGTGTCCACACAGGGTTTTGCACTGGTTTAATTAAATCTGTTTAAAATCCCTCCTATGGCTTGTCTACACTACAGATGCTACTACAGCACAGCTATGGTGCTGCCACTGTAGCACCATAGCGTAGACACTTGCTACAGCAATAGGAAGGTTTTTTCCCCGTCACTGTGATTAATCCACTCTTAAGAGGTGGTAGCTAAGGTATTGGAAGAATTCTTCTGGCAAGCTAACGGTGTCTATGCCAGGGCTTAGGCTGGTTTAACTATGTCTGTTGGGGGTGGATTTTTCCCAACCCTGAGTGACATAGCTGGGTTGACCTAAGTTTTAGGTGTAGACCAGGCCTTAGTATACTTTTTTAGAGTGTAAACCAGGCTCAGGAAAAATCTGTTTGATTGGAGTTTTTTTGTTTTGTTTTACTTACCTCAGGGTAACTAACCCCATTTGAAATACCAATTAGCAGCTAAAGCTAAGCCAGATGCAGTGTAACACATTTACAATCATGTGTTGCAGTCAGCCTGAGGAAAAAACTAGTATGTGATCCTACTCAGGGGCGGCTCCAGGCACCAGCATGCCAAGGACGTGCCTGGGGCGGCAAGCCCCGGGGGGCGCTCTGCCGGTCGCTGCGAGGGCGGCAGACAGGTTGCCTTCGGTGGCATGCCTGCGTAGGGTCCGCTGGTCCTGCGGCTTCGGCGGATCTCCCGCAGGCGTGCCGCCGAATCCACAGGACCGGGGACCTCCCGCAGGCAAGCTGCCGAAGGCAGCCTGCCTGCCGTGCTTGGGGTGGCAAAATACCTAGAGCCACCCCTGATCCTACTTAAAAGCTGTATCTTAGTGCATATATGCTCAAGTGGGCTTAATGGTGGTTGCACACGCAAGCTTAATTCTGGCATTTTCTAACTTGAATGTTTAACTTTGCAACCCAAATCACTCAGGGCTTGTCTTCAATACAGAGTTAACGGAGGCTAGGTAGTGCCCCATTACTGCCCTGCCTGTAGCTCACTTGTTGAAGCTTGGAGGAGTTATGTGCAACACAAAGAGAGGTTTTGAAAAAGTCCACTGTGGCATTTTGATGTTGGGGTTTTTTAAGTGACATATGTAAAGCCCCTACTGTTTGGCCATCTGTAATGGGCCCCTGATGCATTCATTGCTGCATTGGGCTGGCTGACATGGGAGTTGTGCAGTACCTGTTTTCCTGGAAACAGCTTTCAAACCACACTTCCTCCTAGGCAGTTTGCAGGTGTAGAGACCAAAGCAGCCATCACAGTCTGAGGGTTTCTGGCAGGTCTTAGACTGAATCCCAGGACAGGTATACTGGAAGGAGAGAGAGAGAGAGGGAGAGGCTGTCATACCAGCACACTCCCTCTGCAACCAACTCCCAGCCCAAGTGATCCCCACACCCTCAAACTATACTGAACTTTAATTCAGGTTTCTAGTGGTTACACTAGTAAATGCACTGAATTCCCCACAGTTGAGGGGAGGGTTATCTCTAAACATAAACATTTACTTTCTGCATAGACCTTTTCCCATGAAAGTGTGGATCCCGATCCAAATTTCATTTCCTCTTTCTACCCCCAGTATTTGGATCTGGGGGGTTGGTTTGGCTTGGCTTGCTCTAGCACTGAGGAACAGCCATGACATCGGGATCTAGGGTCCAATTTCGAAGCTCCCTTCAGTCCAAAGTTTGGAGTTTCCACAGTTGGAGGTTTAGTTAAGGTCCATCTCGCACTTCAGGTTAATATTCAAACATTGTGAGGTGGGACTGAGCCCCTGATTCCTCCCTCCTTCCCCTTGGTGGTGCTCACTTTCTTGTAAAACTCTCTAAAGTTGCAGGGTGAGGATTTCAGAGTCTTTAAAACCTGGATTGATCTGGGCCAGGACTGTCTTTTTGTTAAAGTGTGCACGGTGCCTAGCACTGTGGGGCCTCTCGGAGCTACAGCAGTGCAAATAATGATCCATCCAAATAAAGTTATCCTCTTCTCTAGGCATAGCTGCAAATCAATCATAGGGACTAATAAGGCTAGCTCCATGGGGACTTCATAAAAAAACAGCTCCTTCCTGTTTTTAATTTAGCAAATTATATAACAACCCTATCTCGTGTAGGCGACTTAGCAACAACCACATTTAATTACTTGCCCCAGGGCTGAAATATGACAGCAGCGTCTCTTAAAACTAACTACTTTCCTGGCAGAGGTGCATGGCAGAGGCAAAAGGGTAGACTTTTCACAGGCATTAAGGGCAGGTAGGCACCTAATTGCCATTTGTGCCTTCGAAAAAACCGAACCCAAAGCCACTAAAAGGAGCTTCTGTTTAAAGATGTACAGCTACTGTGCCATTACTAATTGTGGCTGGCTTCTAAACTGAGCTGCAAAAAGCCATTTAGTTCATTGTTCAGTTTTATCCGTGTCAGTCAGTCAATCTCAGGGATTGCACTTGTCATGTGCCATTGTCTCCAGCACTTGCAAATTGACAGCAATAGGGTGTTTGGAAATTAGATGAGCTCAGAAGATCCACTTAATCTCTCCCAGACAGCTGGAGGGATCTTTAATGAATCCAGGAGAAAATGAAGCCAAGTTGCAAAGTTGACTATGAAGTAATGTGATGAGCATTTGCTGCCTGTTCTGGGCTCCTCACTTCATTTTTCTTAAATGGTCTGGATGTACAATCTACATTAGCTAGACTTTGGCTCTATTTAGAGACAGAAAATGGTAGATTACCAGGATCTAGAAAGGTCCGGGGGCTTCAGTTCCCATTTTTACAAACATAACAAGAAAAAAAAAATCCTAAAAGCATAAATCAACTGAGACTGAAGAAAGGACCATGGTGCTAGATCCCTGCTCTCTCCAGGTGGCGTAGCTCTCTTCCATCAGTACTGTGCCTCCCAGTGCACCTGAGTATCTAGTACAGCCACACACCTTGTGCTACAGTGTTGCTTACTGTGATAAAACAGTGTGTCTATAGAGAGAAGTTATAATTTTCTCTCTCTCTGTGTATATATAATCTCCTCATCCATTTGAAATGTGCTGGAATGAACCTGCAGGAAAACACCACCCATTTCTCTATAGAGTTGAGCTCCGATGTAGAGAGCTAGGAGGAAGAGGTCTGAGTAGGCTTGGATGAACTGAAAAGAGTACATGCAGACACCCAGTGCAAGGACATGGACAATGAGCTGGGTTTTATTAGCTAAGAAACAGTCCCTTCCAGAAAGGAGGACATGCAATTGTGGGAGAAGTTGTTGACCAGCTCTCTCCTGGATATCTGCCATTGAACTGGAGAGGGCAAAGGGGGAAAAAGCAAAGGGTGCAGACAGGGGACTCTGGCTTGTACAGTTACCTCTACCACCCTTTAGTTTTTGCAATTACAACCCATTGCAGCTGGGTTTGTGCAGTCATTACTTAGACAAAGTTCAAGGAGATGCTTTTCTTTATTGTATTTCTTGGTTTATCCATTTCTTCATTCTCTTAAACAGTATCCTGTTTAAATACAACTCTAATTTGACTTTGACTGTTAAAACTGAGTAGGATAAGTTTGATCTATTGACAGACAACAGAGCCTATGTGTCACTGGCGCCTCCTCCTGGTCGTGCTGGGAATTAGCTCGAGACCAATGCCCCGGTCCGTGGTGTGCACACTGGCACTCTGTCTCTGCTCCTGCCTATGGCTCCTCTCTCAGTTCCCAGAACCGCAGTGTCATCTTCTCAACTCAGCCCCCCACTTAGGTTGCCATCCACTTTTTCCCCCTTGCGAGGTGGGGGGGGGGAAGGATATCTCTGTCCAACAGTCCTGCCACTTCCCAACTGGTGAGTGGGGGGGACACCCAGGCCCATGTACTACTCCAAGCCCCAACCCTGGGACCCTGTAAATAGCAGCCTCCTGTTGCTTCTCTGTAACCTTGGTCAATGCTGCTCTATTTCCCTGGGCCACTTCCCATGGTCCCAGCCCCTAATCTCAGGGCCTCAGCTATTCAGTCCCAGGAACTAGTCACTGCTCTGTCCAAGGTGCTTACAGTTCACTCAGCCCTCCAGGAACATAGTCCTTGTTCCCTGGGCTCCCAGCAGCAACTGCCCCTACCCTGCAACTCCCTTTTATATGGACCCTCTGGGCCCTGATTGACTGTCCCTCCCAGTCCCTCTCCTACTGGCTGTTTCCCACGCAGCCTCCCCAGGGCTCTGTTAACCCCTTCTCTGCCAGTGTGGGGTGGTGGCCCCATCACGCTATGTCATAGGTGCTAAGAAGGAGCTGTGTTCCCAGCCTTATGATGAGACGCTGATCAAGGTCCATGCTGGTATAAAGCAAGCCCTCTCGCTATAGATTGGCCAAGGTTTGATGACTCACATTACACAGATATCAAAGTTTAAAGTGGCCTGGGTGAAGCTGGGTGGCAGATGTGAGACCACTGCAGTGAGGTGTGACCCAGGTCAGGTATTCAGTGAGTCCATAGTAGCACCCCCTGATTGGAGGTGGAGCTCAGACCCCATGGGCTACAGCCCCTATAAACTACCTGCTCTGTCAAGATGCTATTTTTAAACTTACACACTTAAAGTTGATATTTAGTTGCCCAGCTCCAGACATCTGTGTTTTGAAAATATGTTGATGAATATATCAACGGTGACATACTTAGTGTGAGGTGAATTTTTTTCAACCAATATTAGATTTGCCAAATAATGTTTTATTCAGGGCCCCAAAACTGTTCATGAATTTGGGGTGAACTCAGCAAATAGTTTCAGCTGAAAAAAAATGCAAAAATGTTGAAAGTTTCCTTCTGACATTTTTCAAACTGGACTGTGTCAACATGTCATACAGGAAATGTTGTTTTGAATCACTATTCAAAATGTTTCATTCAACCAGAAGAAAAATTGTGTTTTTTTGTCTTGTTTTGGCAAGGGAACACTGGAGGAAAAAAAACCTCATTTTGGTTTAAAACAAACTGAATATTTGGGGGGCAGGGGGTTGGTTCAGCCACCAAATTGAAAAATCAACTTACTCACTCTGTTTTAATCATAACTCACTTGTTTAGATGGGAACAAATGGCCTGGGAATGAGATTTCTGTACACTTCTTGCACTTCCAGCTTACAAGTGGACTCATCTGTTTATGCTGAACTCTAAGAAGAGACAAGCTGTGCTGCATCAGTGCTCTGCACCCATCCCTGGCTAATCTATGAGCAGGGTGTCGAGGTTCCTGACTGGCAAAGACAGGCCATCTCACACAGCTATCCGAGCTATGGCTGCTGTTTAGTATTAAAGATAATCTCCCCGTCTCCCCAGAAATATTGAAAAAAAAGCTGTAATTTGACTATGAGCTAGTAAATGACAGACCCAGATCTTCGGTGACACCACTTTAAGCCCTGCAGACAGAGTAGCTAGACTGGATCACAAAACTGCATGCGCGCATACCACACAGACTAGGAGAACCACTTGATTGCTTTAGCTGGTTGTTCGGCAGGCACAGAGACCCCCCAAGAACTCTTTCGCTCTGACTCTCTCATACAAACTCTCAGTATGCCGTGGCTCCTTCAGGATGGGATGGCTGGGGGAAGAGGATGTTCTCTGTTGTCTCCCCAAACCTTAATAATTGGTTTTTATTTCACCCTCTGATGAGATGAACCAGGGTCACTTCCCCACCACCCCAGAGGGAGCTGTTAGGCAGGGACAGGGTCTGAGGTGGAAGCAAGACAGAGGCGGAGGGCAGTGCTGTGGTGTTATACTCACAGTGTCAGTATTGAATTTTCCGTGGCCTTCCAAGTGGTTGCTGGATCCTGGGCTCTTTCTCTTGGGGGGCTGCAGCTGGGGGCTCTGCTGCTCGCTAGTGGCCTTCTGTTTACTGCTTTCTCGATGTGGCTTGCTCAGCAGTTTGCTGTGGGACCTTGCTCCAACTCCAGCTTCTCCTGCCTTCTGCACTCTGGCAGCAGGCTGACACCTCACTGAGCTGCCTTCTGGCGCTTTCTCTCCTCCATCTGATGGCTGAGGTGCTTTTCTCGCTCTCTCAGCTCCCACCTGCCTCTCTGGAGCTACCAACCCTTTCCCATCCCCAGCCTGAACCAGGAAAGAGAGCTGCACGGAGAGGACAGCAATAGTGGTCACTGCATAAACCTTCATCCTTGGGCTCTGGCTTCTTCCCAGCTACTGTGTGTTCCTGTGCCCAGCCCAGGTGCTTGTAGGGAGGATCAGAGCTGCCTCTTCCTCAGTTTGGGCAGCTGAAACCCTTTTACAAAGCAGAGCTCTCCCTCCACCCCACCCCTCTTTCTGGGTGTCAGTGACACTGAAATTCTAGCTTTCGTCTTATACCTGCAAACCTGGCTGCTACTGCTGGGAAACTCCCCCTCCCCCAAACTCTCTCATAGCCCTCCCACTAGCAACACCCCCCGCCCTCTTTCCAAAGGTATCTGTGTGTGTCTAGTGTACTCTTTCCCAGTTGTGATCATGGAATATTTTGGCTAAACTATTTGCAGGCAGGATTGAGATAAATAAATGGATCTGCTGGCAAACTGCACATCAGGTGCAGGGAGGTGCATGAGAGGAAGGGGTTAATTTGTCTCAAAGGCATCTTTTACAACCATAAAGTTTTAAATACCTTCGATGATTGATTATGCACTTTCACCACTGGGATGTTGGGGATGCCTGTTTCTTTCAATGTTTCCAATGGAAAGACCCTTGGTACGCCCACTCTTTGGTTAGGCTGAGGTTGCCCCCTGAGTACACAAAGGTGGTGGGAAAAGGTGTTAGCTCGATGGGAGCTGGTGCGAGTATGTGTACACAAGTAGGGAATCACACTCCCAGCTCATAGTGTAGACATAGTCTTAGTGAAAAACTAATATCCCTGAGAGTGTATAATAGGCAGAGAAGATTCCTGCTTTGTTTTCTGTGGTGCAAAGCACAACTTCCAGTGCTCAGAGGTGAGAGAAAAGTTAATCATCCACCTTAGCTGGCCTTGCTGCTGAATTTAGCCAATGAATTGCTAACACCACCCGCTGATTTTGAAGAGGAGGAAGGTTGGGCCACTGTAATACCGGAGGGCTAATGCAACACACATACACCCTGCAACGGCTCTCTATCAATAAGGGCACCAGTGAAGGAGGTTTAATTGCACAGACAACCACCAGTCCACTGAACTCTGAAGCTGAAAATTGAATAACCCTAAGGAGCAGTGCTTAAAGTTGCAAGGTTGGGGGTTAGAGACCCAGTGAGGGAAAAATCAAGCTGGATTTCTCAGAGGCACACACACACACACACTTTAAGCACTGTCTTACCACAGCTGCTGCTCCCAGCTTACGTGAAACCTCCCACTTTTTTAAGACTACTTTAAGCACTGCCAGCAAGTTCAGGCTGAAACAGTAACAGGATGTTTCGCTAACCATATACTTCCATCTAACTTGTAAAACCCCATGGATGTCTTCTGAGCATTTGGAATTGCAAACACATGGACTTGCATAGTGGCTCTTGTGAGGTGAGCTAGGAATTGGGTTAAAATCATCACCTTCATTGTCACTTGTGACCTGAAAATGGTTTGAGTGGTGATACCTAGCCCCAGGTCCTCCGAGGTATTTAGGCTCCTGTGACACAGCGGCAGTTCACTACTCTGTCTCGGTGACTCTTGTCAGGCCCGACAATCTCATACACCTCTCACACCAGTTATATTTATATAAAAGGTGACATGTAATATATTGTTGGAAATCTACTAACACACTGGTCATTAATGTCACTGTGAAATGTTTGTAACAGCACTGTAAGTGAGATTATAGAGCCTCTGATACTCTTGGAGACTGAATGGACAAAGGAGACAAAACAGATCTTTTTTCCAAATGAAGGGAACAGAATATGGTGGCAGAAGTCTCATCCAGAAAAGGAGGTCTGACTTGCTTTATAAGTGGGGGAGATGTGACCCTAAGAGCACCCCAGTGCCAGATGGAATAAAGCTACTTCTCACAGGTTTGTTCGCTCAGTGGTCAGAGGATTAGCAACTTGCCAGAAGCCGAAGGACTGTATCTAATTTCTATTAATGGTGCAAATTGTTACTGCCCTCCGTAATAAAAAGATGGTTGCCAGAAAAGCCATAGGTAGAAGGATAGTCTTGTGGTTAAGCACTGGGCTGGGAACTGGTAAATCTTGGTTCTGTTCCCAGCTGTGCTATAGACTCACTGTGACCTTGGGAAAGTCACTTAATCTCTGTGCCTCCCATCCCACATTTGTAATACAAGAACGGTGCTTTCCCACCTCAGTGAGGAGATGCGAGGTTATGTTCATATGTGTTTTGGAAGCACTTGGACATTGCAGAGGGGCTATAGAAGTTTCTAGATATTTAAGTCCCAGCATACAATGCTCTACTTTGATCACTGGGCCATGGCCTAGAACTGTGTGCCAATGGGCTTTTACACAGCCCATACATAATAAGCATATTGTCTGAGCTATCCATTGTTTTGCCGAAGTGGTGGCTGAGCAGGGCTGTTCAAAGGAGTTTGGTTCAACTCTCTAGGCTGGAGGAACAGCTGACTGGCGTCTACGCTATGAATATGGGAGGAAGAAATACAAGCTTTTTCAGGAAGGTGCAACCCAAGCTGTTTAGGCACCCTGATTTTTTGCTTTCTGGGAGGTGCAGTACCAGATATTGGCTGTGTGGCACTGGGGGACTGACAGTGGGGGGTAGAAATCTGAAGTCATGTTGCGCTTCAGGTGTGGTTGGAATGGGGAGGTAACATCTGCTAGAGCTCTAGAGCATAAGCTCTAATTCATCTTCCACATCTTCACCTCTGGCCAGCTCCTAGCCCTGACCTGCTCCAGGTTCACGCTGACAGTACTGATCTCCTGGGAGACGGGCTCGTATGAACGGAGGGAGAGGCAGGCAGCGAGCAGGCCCATCCGGACGCAGGTGTCTGTGTCATGCCCAGCAAGAAGCCCAGCGATTATCCCTGCCATTAAACTGGAGAGAGAAAGAAAAGGCAGCTTTGGACACTGGGGCATGGATTTGATTCTGCAGACCTTGCCATCCCAAAGAGAGACTGAAGTGTCTCTACTCACAAAACAAAGCTAAGAGCCAAGGGTTCCTACAGCAAATCAACCTACAAGCAACAGAAACTGGGATGGGGGAGATGAGGGTCTAACAAGGGGTTTGGGTATCCGTAAGGGAGACTGAAAGTCCCCTCTTGTCGTGTCCCACAGACATTATCCTTTTAATGGAGAAGGGTATCATGTCCTGGAGATGTTCCTTCTTGGGTTCATGACAAGACTTTAAAACAGTGAGTGCCCCCTCATTTTATACTGTCCCAGCATGCCACTGGCTTTGGAAATAGAGATGCCAACCCTCCAGGATTGTCCTGGAGTCTCCAGAAATTAAAGAGTAACCTTTAATTAAAGATTATAGCATGAGATGAAACCTCCAGGAATACATCCATCCAAAATTGGCAGCCCTATTTGGGAGGTTAGTCCGTGCTGCATGGCTACTCAGTGCAGACATGACCAGTAGAGCTCAAAATATGTAGCACAGGTGCCGGAACTGGGGGTGCTACTGCACCCCCTGGCTTGAAATGGTTTCCATCCTACACAGGGTTTACAGTTTGGTTCAGTGTCTCTCAGCACCCCCAATATACAAATTGTTCCAGCACCCCTGATATATAGCTCACTACTGAGCCTCAGTGCCTTAATTTAAGTACCACTGGGATGTGAAAAAGAGAGACAGAACTTCCTTTAGAGACTCTGAGTGATGTTTCTTACCATAACAGAGGCGTTAACAGGAGAAATTCCTTCCTTTGTCATGCGCACAACTGGCTACTCCCAGTCTCCTGGGGCAGAGTGCACTGCCTCTGAGATGTTTGTGAAATTGTTTTTAATTTTCTGAGACAAGGTGGGTGAGGTAATATCTTTTATTGGACCAACCTTGGTTTGTGAGAGCGACAAGCTTTGGCGTTACATAGAGCTCTTCTTCAGATCTGGGAAAGGTACTCCCAGCATCACAGCTAAGTACAAGGTGGAACAGACTGCTTAATGTAAGGAGTTACCACATGTTGCAAGAGACCATGCAAGATCTTTTCCCCCATAGGCATTTAACAATGAGGGCGGGGAATAGTTAGGATAAAGGTAGGGAATTGTTGGAGTTGGAAGATGGGGGATGGGAGTATGAGCTTCTAGGCTGCCTGACTTGCTGGTGGCTGGTTCTGTTGACTTCTGCTGCTGCATGTGGGGCATTCTGTGTGATGTATTCAAGTTCTATCAAGGGCATCTGGGTATATGGATAGAAGCCTCTTTCTAGCAGTTGTACACATCTAAATAAATGAGTACCGAGACAGAGGAAACAGCAGTGAAGACGAGGCAGAAGAGGAAGAAGGGGAAAAGGAAAGATGAGGAAGAGAGAAGGTGATGGAAATCATAAGAGGAAAAAAGAGGTGGTGATGTGAAGGAGATGGAGAGTGGGGAAGATGAATGGGAAGTCCTAGGAGATAGTACTAAAATCAGGGGAAGGGCTTAGGGCTCTAAAGCAGAGCTCCCATGTTGGCTGGGGGAGGGAGTCCTCTATAGATAAAGTAGTCTGTCAGCTTTCAGCCAGTGGTTCATCTAAGGTCTCTGGAGGCCTCATCTGCCTAGTAAAGGCAACAGCAGGTGCAGGTGGCATGTAGCGCTAGAGCCTCATCGGGTCTGGGGAGCTGTACTTAGAGTGCTTGCCTGCACAGGGCAAGGGTAGCTATGGGCCAGTAGAGATTTACACTCAGTACCAGCATGGCCTTCCACTCTGGAGAGCGACTACTGCTAAGAGTTTCCAGGTGCTTCTCACTACATCCTAGGGGATGGGAAGGAAAAACTTCCATTTCTTACTTAGATGAATTACCTCAGTTTCTGTTTAACAAAAGGCACAGAACATTGTGGTTTGTGATGACCTTTCAATCTCTCAACAGCTCCTGAGACTTGGAATAAATATTTGGGGGGGATTACTCCTCTGCAGTGCTGTGTACATGCACGCACTGTTATGTTGTCACAGCAACCAGGGTGCAGGGAGCAAACAGCTTCCACAGACTGACAACGGACCCAGCCATCTGGGCAGGGATTCCAAGAGAACCTTAAGATACAAATGAGCTGCACGCTCCTCTTGAGCCAGTGCCCCTACCTACACCATTCCCTCCAGTGCCTCCTGCTGGGAGAGACTGAGACTGGAGTAGCTCTGAGCACCTTCCCCAAGTCAGAGCTTTGGCACCATTAAGTACAGCACAGTGAACCTTGCTGGATCCCAGCACAGAATTTAGAAGGTGAAACTAACTGAGATATGAATGTGTTGGCTACTTCTGGTTAGATTCCATTGTTCAGTCCCTTGAAACTGTTCACCACCACCCTGTACGCTGGGGGTTTATACAGCTTTGGTTTCTCAACACATGTAGCCTGTGTGAGCATTGGTCTTAAAGGCCTGGCAACAAGGAGCCTGTTCTTGCACCCAGCACTGTATGGAACAGAGGATTTCTGCAGAGCCAAGGAACAGCCATTAGACAGCAGGAGAAGGAAATTACCATAGAAACTAGAAGATTCTGAGAAATGCCAAATGGACTCAGAGAAACTGAGCTTCATGAGAGCAGATGAATTTAACTTTAATAGGACTACAGTAATACAGATACTAATGGGCCTGAACTTTCAGGGTCCTCTAGGAAGAAAAAGCTAGGCATCATCAGACATATCATGGACAATGTCTGGCAGGGGAGCAACTTAAAGCAAATAGGAAGCTTAGGTAAATTTTAAAAGAGAGCAAATGATAAGATATTAGGCCACTTATAACAATTATTCCAGAGGAGGTTAGGTCATTGTTCAACGTATCGTGCCCAGTTGTGGCCACCCCACCTTCAAGATGTGGCTGAGATTGAAAAAGTCTAGCAAAATGCAATGCAGAGGGATAGAGATATGGCAGGAGTTACATATGAGGAATGATCAGAAACACTGTGATTATTTAGTCTGGAAAGGAGAAAATAGAGGAGAGTTGACTGAAGTACTCAGAATTACTAAGGTTCCCATGAAACTAACCAGTCCCTGTTTATGCTGTCCTCCAGCATGAAAAAGCAGGAGGCTAATCACTCCTTTAAATTAGTGGCAAATAAATGTGGAAAAATCTGCCTCAGACAGGCTTCCCAGACAGTTCACTGCAGGAAAATATCAGTCATTGCAGTTTATGAAAAAAGGTCTGGATAATACAAGACAAGGAGGATAATAAAGATGTAAGTTGATCACTATGGGGGTAGGAAGTAATGCCTGTCCCCTCCAACCCCAATGTACAGCATTGCATCAATGATTAGGTAAGGTATGGTGAGAACTCGAAGCATAAGGTACCAGCTACTCACACAGGCAGAAAACTGGACTTGATTAACTGAACTTGTACGGCAACTCCTGCCTTTAAGGCACTTCCTTGCTCTGGTGGGTCCCACTTTTAGCAAACCTTACAACAAAGGTTAAGTCTCACTTCCACTGGAGAGAAACGGATTCAGCTTTGTCTTAAGGTCGTTTACTTTATTTTGACTACTGCCATGGTACTTCAATAGCCAAAAAACTTCAAGAAGTTTGGCAGCCCAGCCCAGAGTAATTCAGAACTTGTAGCTGTACTGCTGGGACCTAGGATGCTGTAGCATATGTTCAAGCCAGTTCTGGGAAAAGGTGGATGAGTGGCCAGACTGGCTTCAATCGACATTAAGCTGTTATGGGCAAATTCTTAGTACACGTTGTGGGGAATTATGTTCCTTACTCCTTATTGGGTGGATTTAGTGTTTAATTCCCAAGTATCAGAGTGAAATCTGTCTTCATGGTAGTGTTAAAAATTCCAGATTGGAATTCAGCTGCAGAAAATAAAGGAATCCCATAACTGCATCTTTTCTCTGGGTAATTAGTAATGTACCTGTCACCCGCTCCTGAGACATTCACTATCTCTTCCCTGGAGATGGGGATTGCTGGGTAGTGGGTGGCACAGAGCTCGCCTGCAGCATTCTGTAGAGAGGGAGAGGAGGAGTGACATTACTGGGAACTCACCGAAGTTTGGTGCAGTATTTCGACCTGGCTGATCTTCTCCACAGCTGCCTCAGTACTTAGAGTCCAAATAATATTTCTTTACATTTTGAATCACATTCACTTTGCCTATGTTTGCACCCTTTTCGGGTTCGCTTTCCACCACGATTTGTGCAACTGAGTTTTACTAGCATGTAGGTCCATGGAGAGTGTGTTTTAAACTTGCATTCTTAATTAGTGAGGGGAAAGCACGTTTTAAATGATCACTTTCTGTGATCACTCCACAGATATGAATCACTGTATGATAGGATGGCCCTCCCTGGAGCGCCCTCCTATGGCAAGTTACAGCATGACTGAGGCACCTGCCTCAGTTTCCCTTTCAGAATCCCCAGTAACTCCTTGCAAGCTTACCCTCCAGTCCTTTGATGTGGTTTATTACCAAAAACATATTTTAAATAAGCCAAAACAAAAGTACCAAACATAGTCCATTTCTCACATCCCAGTATATAGAGTCTTTAAAAATCCAACGACATGACACCCCAAATACTACACTCCAGAATTTTCCACCACACCTAGGCTTCTTGTCAGTCCTCTTCTGTCCTTCTGCTAAGACAGCCACTCCAGCCCTTCCAGCAAGAGTAAGCCCTACTCTCCCCAGCAGGAACCCCCAGAGCCTTACCAGGGGAGCGTCCCTCACTCCCCCGGCCCTCTTGCTGCTTCCC
This sequence comes from Mauremys mutica, assembly GCF_020497125.1. NCBI lineage: Eukaryota > Metazoa > Chordata > Testudines > Geoemydidae > Mauremys > Mauremys mutica. The sequence continues at coordinate 104,579,753 of NC_059072.1, read as the reverse complement.
TGGGGCCAGCTCTCCAGTGTGGAGGGGGGTAAGCCCTGCTACTATTTCCATCTTCAGCCCTCTCCAGCCCTGGGCTGCAGCTTAGACGTCAGCAGGCAACTCCCACTGCTGCTTTCTGGCCTCCAGCCTTGGTCCTCTGGCTTAGGGACACGTGCCAGCCACCAAACCCTTCTTGCTGCTCTCCTGTCTTTGGCCTTTTCCCAAAAACCAACTACAGCTTCCTTCCAGGACCGTCCACCATCCGCCTGGTGTGTGGAAGCTCTCACCTGCCCTTTTCCTGACTGACTCAGTCTGTGCTCTAAGACCGCTTTCACTCACCGGGTCTCCTTCCTCTTTCAGATTCTCCTCGATCCTTTATAGTTAGGGCCCTACCAAATTCATGGTCATAGGATTTAAAAAATTGTAAGTTTCATGATGTCAGCTACTTAAATCTGAAATTTCACAGTGTTGTAATTGTAGGGATCCAGGAGCTGTGGGGGAGGGGGGGTCACAAGGTTATTGTAGGGTGGGTTGCGGTACTGCTACCCTTACTTCTGCACTGCTGCTGGCGGGGCACTGCCTTCAGAGCTGGGCACTTGGCCAATAGCCGCTACTCTCCAGCCACCCACCTCTGAAGGCAGGTGCAGGAGTAAGGGTGGCAATGCTATGACCACCCCTAAAATAACCTTGCAACCCCCGGCAGCTCCCTTTTGGGCAAGACCCCCAGTTTGAGAACGCTGGTCTCCCCTGTGAAATCTGCATAGTATAGAGTCACTACTATGCCGGTGCTCCCAGGCACAAGGGAATGAGAAGTCCTTGCCACTCAGTTGGTCTTCCTGAGCCCCCTACCTGTTTGCGAGTTCCAGGGCACAGCGAGACACTCCCTTCCACTCTCCTGCCACACAAGAGGACTCCATGCATGCCGAGTGTCACCACCACAAATTGCAGTTGTGTCAGCAAGGGGTGGGTTAGGGTCATCGCAGTCCTGACAACATCCTCCAGCCTGGATGGCAGCTCTTTAGACAGCAATGGAAGAAAAGCTGCGACATCACTTCAGACCACAAAACTACTGACTTGAGCTTTCCATGCCATGGGATGTTGGCCTATTTGTGAGTGGTTTTCAAAGTCTAGCCTGGAGTTTACAATGCTCATGGAAAACGCTGACAGCATGGACCAGAGGCAGCCGCAGAGCTGACATACTGTGCAAAATTCCCACTCAGAACTCCGCCATGTGCTTCTCATTCCTGACCTGCAACCCTCCCCATACCTGCTATTCCAATCCTGGGCTTCCACGTAGCCCCTCCAGTGCACCTCCATTCTGAAATGAGGGTACCACCTCTAATGAGTTTACACCTGTGTATGTGCACAGGGGCACAAAATAACTGTCATGTTGTCGGTATCTTAATGCCATTGCGTTGGTGTCAGCATAGGGCGATGTTTCATCTCCTATAGAGACAGCATCACAGTCTGAAGACAAATACCATCATACTGTGATGCTTCATTGGGGCATCTGAAATAAACTAGTGATCCTCTTTGCTTGGTTGGGCTTGTAGCGTGCATGACAAAAACAGTGACTCAAACTCTAGGATATGTAGCCAGGGCTAGCTCCAGGCACCAGCCCAGCAAGCAGGTGCTAGGGGCAGCACGTCCAGCTCTTCTGCGGCAATTCGGCGGCGGGTCCCTCACTCCCTCTCGGAGCGAAGGACCAGCCACCAAATTGCTGCCAAAGACTGAAGCGGCGGCGGTAGTGCCACAGATCGTGATCATGGCTTTTTTTTTTTCTTTTTCTTTTTGCTGCTTGAGGCGGCAAAAACCCTGGAGCTGGCCCTGTATGTAGCAACCCCAAACCTGCAGCACTCTCTGCTGGACTAGTTTTTTGCCTTATCTGAATCAAGTTTTAGAACTTGTGGAGATTTTGTGAGGTGGTCTAGGTGCCTCATTAGTTAACCAGGGTCTTTAGGTTCAGTGTATTTGTTTTAACACACACACAAAACAAAAAGGGACTGAAATAGAAATTAATTAAAATACAAGTCTGTGTATTAACCCTAGAAAATCCATGTTCTTTCAAAACACACACAGTGGTCACCAGCTCCTCTGCTTCATTGAACTGCAGCTTCTATGCTAGTTCATCACTCCCCTTCCCAAAGCTGGCCTTCCCTGATTCTTGGGCTTTGTAAAATCTCCAGCTACTGTAGCTGTTTTGGTAACCAATGTTAACTCTTCTGGAGGCAGCACTATGACAAACAGCTCTGCTGCTTCTAGAAGTGCTGGTTCAGCACAGCGAGGGACTTGCAGTCAGTGGGAGCAGTCAGTCTGAAATGGCAGCAGGGGTGGGGAAAACCCAGCTCCCTATGCAGTGTCTAGGTTAATCTGAAAGTATTTGTCTCTCGCTACCACTTCACTGTACTGTACCTGCCGGCACAGGGTGCCCGAGGGTCCGATTTATTGCCCTTAGTTCTCGAAGATTGGGGGAGATGTAGGTCAGCGCTTTCCAGCTGTCTGAAAGGAATGGCTTAGAAGCCTTGTTCTCATCTGTTGGCTCATAGCACACTTCAAAAAAACATTGTAGATGGTTAGCTGGTGTAACAATCTCTCTGCTTCAGGACAGACAGCTATTTGGAATGCTCATTGTGATTTTTACAATGTTTGGTATCTACACTTTATTATAGCTAGGAAAGGATAGGCTATCTTCAATCTCCCTTTCTACTGCAACAGTAATGATTAAACTGCTTCTGGCTCTGGGGTGATGCGATGAAAGGCACAGTCAGGAATGGGCATTTAGTTCGATAGACAGGCCAGTGAGCCAGCCAGCCAGCAGGAGCTATCTTTGTAGTCTCTGCTCACTGGCTGAGTCTAGAGAACTGTCTCCCTCTGCAGAGCTTACTTCTGAAGAAGGTGGGGGGGCAGAATCATTTTTAAAAACAGGTAAGTTAAAATGTATTGCTTTGCTGAATGCCACAAACCATGGGAGGCATACAGCATACAAGTCTGTGCCTGCCTCAGCTTTCAGCTTAGCGTTTCAGTTCACCTTTAACCTTTGCTTGTTTTCTGTCAGTGCTAGGGGCTGTAGATGTTACCCTGATAGAAATCTGACATAGCTGCAGAATAAGAAAAACTAAGAATATATGAAAACATATTTCATATATTTTTAAAAAAACATGGGGAAAGAGGGGAGTTCTCCTTACCGGCTATCTGGTGCTCTGTAGCAATTTCACAGACGTACTGAATGGTGGCAACTGGCACGTTCCCATCAATACATACCAGTGGGGCCAAGCACAGACTCTCCTTGAACCTGGACACCTAGTGAAAATACAGAACACAGAACAAGGGCAGCTTGACTCAACTGGACAAGAACAAGATATGCGAACCTAGCACATCTTGCTGATCGACTCAGGTGGCTAGGATGTATTTGCAATATCAATTTTTGCAGAAACTATTAGACACAGACTTGACGTGAACCAAGAAGAGCATTTTCCTAGAGAAAGCAGGTCTTACAGGTTCTCCATTTTTTTCCTTCTCTTTCCCATCCTTCACTATCAAGCCTTGTACCAGACCAGCCTGTCCTCCTCACAGAGGAAGGTTGCTGGTGGCTCCCCCTTAAGATCTTTACTGCTGCTCCTATATCAACTGAAGGTCTCTAGTGAGAAAAATGAGATGCTTCCTCCCCTTGGAGTTCCAGTAGGGTGCCTCTACAGAGCTCCCAATCTCAGCTAGACCAGAGAGCAAGGGACCAAATCTCATTCTCAGATCCCCATGTGTCAGTCCATTGCAGTACCAACACTAAATTGCAGGACTATCTTGGAGAGGAGCCATTAAAACTTACAACATGTCTCATGGTCAAGCCAGAATGATTAGAGAGGGCAGTTTATTCAGACCCTTGAAAATATTTTATTTCAATGGCAGCTAGACACCTAAATATCTTTTGAGATCCGTTCCTTTTCCAACAACTGTTCTAAGCCAAAACAATAGAAATAACAGGCCACATTCAGACCTGATATAAACAAATGTACCGGGTCTGAATTCAGCCCAACATGTTTTCCTCATCTCTCTGAAACCTTGTGAAGGTATACATAGAAGATATGAGTACAAAGGTGACAAAAGACTGATTTGAGTTAGAAGAGGACATTCCAACATATAATGGTAACAGAGCCATCAGTCTAGCACCAAATTCCTTTATCATAATGAGTACCTGCCACCCAAGAAATCCTACCAAATGTACTACCTGCATATGAAGCCTGTGCTGAAAGTCAGAAGGAAAAGAGGTTCGCATTCAACCCATTTGGGGAGAGGAGCTAGCTAGAAATTGCCTGCACACTATGAAGGCCAAGGAGAAACAACCAAAACCAGACCAGCTTTCTAGCCAAGACTTTCAGAAGTGGGGTGCCTAAAGTTAGGCTCCAAATGCCATATTTAGCCCATGGGAGCCTCTAGGTGCTCACTACCTTGGAAAATCAGACCACTTTTTAGGGGCATAAATATGGACACAGGAATCCAACTTTAAGCACTGTCTTAAGCCTTTGAGCTTGTGTGTGTTTTGCACTGAACATATCCCACTCACAGGCCTTCAAACTCCCATATTCATACTTAACCCTCTATATTCCTGGGTCTTCAAATCATTCCCCTCCTCTCTGTGTTTGTGTCTATTACTCCATTTGCAGTCCTTCAAATGCCCCCAATTTTTTATGCATAACCTGTTAACTGGCCTTTAAACATCCATTCAGGGAATCTTATTTCCCCTCTGCCTTTATCTCTCAGGTCTGAGGCCTCACCTCAGCGCAATCTTTCCCTCCAGTGAGAACGGAATTGAGATTCTCTTCAGCATACATAATCTCTGCTGCTCCCTAATTACCCAAAGGGGTCACAGGTGTGAGATCAAGCTTTCCTTCTCCCAAGGGCTGAAGATACTGTCTCTACGGTACTTTCAGATCTTGACCACCGGGGGGGTGAATAGCAGCAGAGAGCAGAGGGACTGATCACTTAAGTAAGCAGCCCAGCATTTCTTGTTACTTAGCTAGAAATATTAAGGCACAACATTTTAGCAAATGCTTCCTATCACAGTAGCCATCTCCCACAACCCTGGCATCCCTGAGGCAGATGTACAGAATTCAGAGACACTGTGGTAATGTGTGTCCCAGCCCTGCTGTGGCTTCTTCTGGCTGGCGTGACAACACGTTGCACAAATGGCTGCCACGTGCCATAGACTTCCATCCCTACTCCAGCAGTCTCTCTGTCACACATGTCTCTGCTAAATTTCCTTGACGTAAACATCACCACAATGCAGCTTTCATCAGTAGCTAGGTTCAGAGTTTCCATTGATTATTTTGCAAAGCTCATGAGGATTAACCCATCATGTAAAGGTTTTGTTTTCCTGTCTGATGGCAAGGGATAGGGAGGGGAAGGGTGGAGATGGAAGTGGGAGCAGGGACCACTTTTTTCCCCAAGGAATTCTGAACCTCCTGGGGGTCCTGCTGATAAGTAAATTACACTTGTCTTCCAAATCACCATCAGTTGTTAAGTACAGGCTCTTGTTTTGTCAACAGTGGAATTAGTGGGGGAAGCAGGTAGGGCTGTGGGGGTTTGTTTGAATCAACATCACTTCCATTAGTGTCCTGAAACCTTCCCTAACCACCAGGCTGAGAAGCAGAATCTGTTTAGCTGTGTTTAAATAGCTCAGCATGTAGAAACAGAGAGGAGGGGGGAGTAGAGAGAAGGTGATGGGACAGGAAAATCAGCTTTCTGGGCTCTATCCATGCTACCTATTTTGGTTTCCAAAGGAGAAACACCATCTCCAGGTCGGTGGGCATGAAGTTACTGGGGGCCCAAAGGGGCCTAGAGAAATAGGCTGCCTTTCGAGAAGTCTGTGGTATAGACGTTGTGGCTAGGGCAGCATTGATGACTCTCAGTTGGGAAAAGAATGTTTTCCGTTTCCATCTGGCTAGCTGGAAATAAGTAGCTTTGGCTGGCCAGCAGCTTGCTGCAGTGCCATTTCACTGAGCCAAGTTTGAGGCTACCCTTAGGCTTCCACAGGTTGATGCTGCTTTCAGTATGCTGCCACTTGCAATGTATAATCATGTTATCTAGGCATCCTCCACCCACAAGTGTGCACACACATTATCTCGCATCCTTGCACTAGATGCTTGCTGCTGTCACACATCCAGGCTCCTCCTCATGAATGAAGGAGTATAGGTCAGAGGGTATCCTTACATATTGCTCTGTTATCTGCTGGTGGATGTCCATGTCTCCCAAGCCAAGGCTGAGCTCCCCACTGCCTGTAATCACTGCACAGTAGGTAGCTGTACTGTGCCCCGCAAGCTGAAGGACTCCTGCCATGTCCTAAAACAGGAGGAAGAGTAATAAATGGAGTAAATTTCCCTTCTCTGCCACACTCAGCTGACTTCAGGTTTCTCTTCCCCCAGCAGACAGCTTTGTGGCAGCCCACTTATCTGTTCTCAGTTTCACATCCTCCCTATCTTGAGCTGAGCAACATCAGTGAGGAATCCCATAATACCCAATGTGGACAGTACTGGTTGGTGGTTTGTTTTTCATGGGTGTAAGGCACCCAGGCTCCATGGAGATGGGTGCCTAATACATTATTTAGCAGAGGAAGTGACAGATCTCTCCAATAGAGTTTGGTAGAGCCCTGCTCCCACCTCTTTCTGATGCTCTGCCTGAGGAAGGAAGGGGGTCTCCGACTTCTGGTATTTATATGGATGATGAGCCAGACACATCCCAGTGATGCACAGTACAGTTAGTGGGTTGAAGAAAGCCAGCTAGTTCCCTCCCAGTCCTGGCAGTTTTGGTCCAATGTTCTAATGCAAGCAAGTACCACTAAGCTGTTATCCCAGGTAGATTGGTTCTGCCTGCATTCGGGAGAATGATGGCACAGGTTAGAGAGCTGTGTACATTTGGATGAGGGTAGGGGATTATACACATGCAACTCTGGGGTTTCTGTACACCAGAGAAGTTCAATTATCATCTGTCTTCCTCTGGGGAACTGTCATTGCATGACCTACCATGTGGCGACAGTAACGCAAGATGGACTCTGAATGTTCATCCTTCCCCAGAGCTGAGATAAAGAGAGGGGTCTTCCCAAGACGGCTTAAACAATCTATAAAAACAAATGGCAAAGGAGCAAGGTTATAATCCCAGCAGAGGACCGCGCGCTTGAGCGCAAATTCCAACCTGGGAATCTTTGAGCATTTCTGGGAAGGTCCTTCTTGGAAAAACTGGTGCCCTTCTTCCCACCCACCAGTCCCTTGCTAGTATGTCTTCAGCAGAACTTTCTATCAGGGCGTCCTGTGGCTGCCCATCAGTCTGTCTGGCATGGGAAAAAGACAAGTTGATATGCTGGTCTTCTGCCACAGAAACTACTGGCTGTGTGGCTAGTTTGAATTGGTAATGGGGGAAGTGGAGAGGTGGGCAAGGGAAGAAACACCCCCAAACAACACCTTTCTTCCTTGGGATCCCACCTGCAGAAGTGCAACCCAGAGTTCCCCCCTATCCTTTCTGTGCATGGACTATGTGAATATGTCTACACTGCATTTTGTCTACACTCCAAGCCTGGGTCGACAGACTCAGAATAGTGCTCTAAAAATGGCTGTATAGACAGCACTTTGTGGCTTGGATTCTGAAGTCTATGGAAGGGGATGGGCTTCAGAACCCGAGTTCCAGCCTGAGCTGCACCTTCAGAGCGCCATCTACACAGCTATTTTTAGAGCACTAGCGCAAGCCCCGCTAACAATCTATCAACTCAGGCTGGGAGACTTGCTCCAAAATGCTGTGTAGACATACCCTACAACCGCTAGACTTCTCACTCCACTGCTCCAGCTGTACCTTGGTCTAGAACCGATTCCTAGAGGAGAATGAGTTTCCCAAGCTATCACAAATATTTCATTGGCATGGAAGGTTTTTTTTTAAGCCAATCCATTCCTTGCTCTGCGGTGATGGCAGATTCACGTTAGCATGATTTGGGGACTGACCACAAAGCTTAAACTTCAGGGTTCACAGATTCTAAGGCCAGAAGGAACCACTGAGATCATCTAGTCTGACCTCTAGCATAACACAGGCCAGAGAACTCCCCCAAAATAATTCCAAGAGCAGATCTTTTAGAAAAACATCCAATCTTGATTACGGTCTGTAAGTACCTACGTGGGGAACAAATATTTGGTAATGGGCTCTTCAGTCTAGCAGAGAAAGGTCTAACAGGATCCAATGGTCGGAAGTTGAAATAGACAAATTCAGACTGAAAATAAGGCATAAATGCTTAGCAGTGAGGGTAATTAGCAATTGGAACAACTTACCAAAGGTTATAGTGGATTCTCCACCATTGACAATTTTTAAATCAAGTCACCCCTTAACCTTCTCTTTGATAAGCTAAATAGATTGAGCTTGTTGAGTCTATCACTATAAGGCACATTTTCTAATCCTTTAATCATTCTCGTGTCTCTTCTCTGAACTGTCTACAATTTATCAACATCCTTCTTGAATTATGGACACCAGAACTTTGGACATAGTATTCCAGCAGCAGTCAAACCAATGCCAAATAGAGAGTGAAATAACTTCTCTGCTCCTACATGAGATACATTAGGGTTTTTTTCTTTAAACCTTCTCTCCTTTCCCCAAATAAACAAAATATCAAGCTCTGCTCATTATGGCACCGGTAATTCCAGTAATCTAAACCTGAACTACTGGAGTTGTGCCAATGACTTCACAGCACATATCTTATTATGTCACCCTAATGATCACAGCCTTGACGGTGCCTTTGTCTGCTTCTCCCACAGATATTTCCATGCTTCCCCCTTATGCGTGGAATGTCCTCCCTGAGTCAATCTCTAAAGCTGCTGTGGCTCCTGTAGGAAGTCAGCTAACTAATGCTGATTAGGTTTGCAGCAGTTATCAGGGAAGACTGATGTTTGTTGGTTTAATTCTGATTTTGGAGCCATTGCGCTGTGAAATAGTTACTGCATGTAATTGCAAGACTTTATTTTCATTACCCTTGCCTGCCTTCCAGCCCTCCCCTTCTATTTCTTGTAATGTCCATTTGTTGCGTCTGGTTTCCTAATAGATTGTAAGCTCTTCAGGGCATGGACTGTGTCCACTTGTGCGTTTGTACAGTGTCTAAGCACTGTGGGGCTCTGATCCTGATTGGGGCTTAGTCACTCCTGCAATACAAACAATACACAACAAACCATTATTTGCCTGCCCCCACAAACAAAACCCACCACTAAGCACCTGCCAGGTTTCTCCCCACACCTCCGAAAGATTGGCTCACTTGCCCAGCGTTTGTCTGTCCGCCAGCCTGCAAGAGTAAATCGCAAGTTAGTAGAGTTGGGAAAGTTGAATAGAACAGAGAGAATTTCTCTGACTATGTTTAAAGTGTTTCTGAAATGGTAGGCTTGACACAGCTGTGGAGACTGACGTCCTCTAGCTTCAGAACAGAAAATGGTGCAAGCTTTCTTATCCTACCCACCTGCTTCAACTCTGAGCAGAAAGGACCACTCCTGGGGGCAGGTCAGAGGGCAGTTCATGCTTCTAGTTCAGTGTTTCCCAAACTGTGTTCTGCGGAACACTGGTGTTCTGCACGATGTGAATAGGTGTTCCATGAAAGAACCATAATTAGAAAAAAGGGTCTTTAATTTTTTTTTTTAATTTTAAATTTGGCATATTTGAAACGTAGTTTACAACTCTTTTTGAATGACTATAATTTAACATAAAACTCTTTTTCCGGTTATTGATAGATCTCGTATTGAATATCATGGCGTAAAGAGAACGTGGCACGCACGCATGTTGACGTTTACCCCTTTCGGGCACGTTTCAGTTAGTGACATCATACCCTTTCCGCTCGACGGTATGCATACACCATTCTCTTTACGCCATGTTGAATATAACATATTCACTCAATACGTTCAAACCTGTGGGTCTTTATGGTGTGTGCAATAAGTACAACTAAACTAGCTTCGCTCGAAACAATATAAATATTTGTGACAAACAAAATTTGACAAAAACCAGTATTTCTAAATATTGTTACTAAACCTAATCACCGTGGATTTGTGGCTAAAAGAAGGAACTTTGAAACGAAAAGCAAGTTCTGGTACTCCAACTGTGGCCGAAATGAATGAGCAAAATATTGTGACACTTCAAAATGAGGATGAACAATCGCAGTCTTTTGTTACCGAAAAATCTGTTAGTTCTAGTGAGTTATCCAAGGTGAAAGAATTTCCACCAAAGTATATCAAAAAACAAGAAGAAGCAGGTGTTAAAAGACCAAAACAAAAGTATGATGAAAGTTATTTGTCTTTCGGTTTTACGTGTGTTGGAAATAAAGATGTTCCTGATGTGCAGTGCGTCGTGTGCAACAAAATACTAGCAAATAATTCATTGGCTCCTGCTAAACTTCGTAGGCATTTGGAAACCAAGCATGCTGAAGACAAAGACAAAGATATAAGTTTTTTCAAGAGGAAGCATGACTCACTTGGAAATTGTAAACTTTCCATGATTAAAATTGCTAAAACAGACAACAAAAGTGCAACAGAGGCATCGTATTGAGTAAGTTACCGTATAGCGCTTGCCGGAGAAGCTCACACTATTGGAGAAATGCTTATCAAGCCTTGCGCAAAAGATATTGTAATGTGCATGTTGAGTGAGCAGTCTGGTAAAAAAATTGATGCTGTACAGTTGTCAAATAATACTGTTGCACGCCGTATTAAAGATCTTGCCAATGACATAGAAAAAGAGCTAGTTTGCTGACTGAAAATTTGCCATGAGTATTCATTGCAACTAGATGAGCCCACTGACATTTCAGGACTTGCTGTGCTACTAATATTTGTCCGATATAGATTTAATAATATTATTGAAGAGGACCTTCTCTTATGTGAATCTCTGCAAAGCAACACAACTGGAGAAGAAATATTCAACTGCATCAACAATTTTATCAGAAAGCATGAAATTAGTTGGGGAAAATGTATTGATGTGTATGTACTGATGGTGCTCGGGCAATGACTGGGAAGATGAAGGGAGCTGTAACGCGAATCATAAGTGTGGCACCAGAAAGCACTAAGAGCCATTGTGTTTTACACAGACAAGCGCTTGCAGTTAAAAAAATACCAGCATATCTGAAAATTGTGCTCGATGAAGCAGTACAAATTATCAATTTTGTCAAATCTCAACCACTTCAATCTAGGTTATTTAAAATTTTCTGTGAGGAAATGGGTAGTCAGCACAAAGCGCTTCTTTTACATACGGAAGTGAGGTAGCTATCCAGAGGAAAAGTGCTTGTGAGGTGAGCTTCATAGTGAACTACCAGTATTCTTCACTTCAGATAATTCAGGACGAAAATTTAATGACTGACAAATTCCTCATGGCTAATGAGACTTGCGTATCTTGCAGATATTTTTGCAAAATTAAATGAAATTAATCTGTCACTGCAAGGAAAGAATGTGACCATTTTTACTACAATGGATAAAATTTCATGGTTAAAAAAGAAACTGGAATTCTGGGCATCTTCTGTAGAACAAGTATCAGAGGGGTAGCCGTGTTAGTCTGGTTCTGTAGAAGCAGCAAAGAATCCTGTGGCACCTACCCACTTCTTCGGATGCAAGTCTTGCATCCGAAGAAGTGGGTATTCACCCTCGAAAGCTCATGCTGCAAAACGTCTGTTAGTCTATAAGGTGCCACAGGATTCTTTGCTGCTTCTGTAGAACAGAATAACTTTGACTGGTTCCCTACAGTACATGAATTTCTGACTGAAATAAATTCTACAGTCCATGAAGAAGTTTCCATCACCATTTTCCAGCACTTTTGTGACTTGCAGGCCTCTTTATTAGAATATTTTCCTACAACTACTGATGATAATGCTTGGGTTAGAAATCCATTTGTAATTACAGCCAAACCAGTCAGCTTTACTGCGCACAATTATGAAAGCCTAATTGACTTAATTTCTGACTCTGATTTGAAACAAAGGTTTAAGGATCTTCTGCTGAATAATTTCTGGAGCAGCCTAATAGAAGTGTACCCTAATATGACTAAATGTGAAGTTCGAGTGCTCCTTCATTTTGCTACAACTTATTTGTGTGAGATGGGATTTTCATATTATACTGCAACAAAAACCAAATATAGGAATAGACTTGATGCTGCGCCTGACATGAGGATTCAACTTTCCAGCATTATTCCTAATATTAAGCAAATTTGTGGTAGAAAAACGCAGAAACACCAATCCCATTAAATCCAAATTTGTATTTCTGTTTATAAAAATAGATTTTCCTAGTAAAAATCTAATTTGGTGTTTATGTATATATAAAAACAGTTTTTTTAAGTAGAACACTGTTTTTAATTTTGACTCTTGCACTTGATTTTTGTACTACTTTATACATGCTTTCCAGTTAGAAATTGTTAGTTCAAGTTATTTTAAATTTGTATTTTTGCTTTGTTTTATAAAATAAAATATATTTGAGCATAAATAACACAATTTTTTATTTGAAAACCAAACGACTACAAAATAATATTATAAGTGTTCCGTAATAAGCTAAAAAGTGTTCTGTGACCAAAAAAGTTTGGGAAAGGCTGTTCTAGTTCATTGAATATATTGTGCTGATGAGATTACTTACACTACACAACTGTAGTGTTTTATGTGATCTGAACAGTTCTGTGCTAAGACAGTGACCAACTCAGACCAGACTTGAACCACTGGCCCTGGGGCAAAAGGCTCTGTATTCCATTACCAGCCTCCAACCCATTCAGTCCCTCATTTAAGCAGTGTAGGAATATCCTTCTTAAATCATTTAATAGATCGTGTTGGATTAATCCTCTGCTTTGCAATGTCTGCCTGTGCTGTGCATCCTTCTCTCTGTCCCCAGAAGTGTCTGCTTCACTATCTATATATCCTTTCCCCCTCCATTCTCTCCCTAAATGGCTCCGTCCTCATGAATGCCCTTCTGTTCCATCTGTCTGGCTGCTGCTTTCTCTCTCCTCCTGCCCATTCCTTCAACTTTCTCTTGCTTTCTTTAAAGTGCTCTGTCAGTCTGTCACACACATGGCCAGATTCTGGGCTGTGGAACAAACTCTGCTTTCCCCCACCAGTACATTATCTCACCTGGCTCCTGCTGAAATGCAGCAGCCCCAAATCCTCCAGCTAGAAACAGGACAGGCTACTTGCCTCAGCCCACCTGGCGAGTGAAAGATCTTTCTCAAATTAGTTGGGGTGTCATCGCTTATTATCAACAGGTCTTAGCGCTCTTAGCACATGAACCAGAGAAACACATGTCATAAATATACACAGGGCAGCTGTACTGAATTGCCTTACCTATAAGGGGTTAATCAGTTCAATTAACCTAGTTGGTACCTAACCAGAAGGACCAATGGGGAAAGAAGATACTTTCCAATGGGGGGTGGGGCGGGGGAAGTTTTGCTTGTGCTCTCTTTGATTGTTCCTTTTCTGGACAGAGAGAGGGTCCAGGCAGGAAAAACATCTCCTGGAAACATACCTGAAATGAGCATCTAAGATTACAAAAATTGTAAGTAAGGCAAGGAAATGTGTTAGATTATCTTTTGTTTTAGTTTGTGAATTTTCCCTATGCTAAGAGGTAATTTCATTCCTGTTTTGTAACTGGAAAGCAGTCAGAGGGGAATCCTCTGTGTTTTAAATCTTTTTATTTACCCTGTAAAGTTACCTTCTATCCTGATTTTGCAGGTGTGATTTTTACTTTTTTTTTAAATAAAATTATTCTTTTAAGAACCTGATTGATTTTCAGTGTCCTAAAAACCAAGGGGTTTGGTTTTGTGCTCACATTGTAACCAATTGGTTGGTATACTATTCTCAAGCCTCCCCCAGGAAAGGGGGTGAATGGGCTTGGTGGAATATTTTGAGGAAACAGGGACTCCTAGTGGATTTGTGCCTAGGAGAAGTTTTAACCTAAGCTGGTAAAAATAAGCTTAGGGGGTCTTTCATGCAGGTCCCCACATCTGTACCCTAGAGTTCAGAGTGAGGAGGGAACCCTGACATGGTGGCAGCACGGTGGGAACATTTTGAACCAGAAGCACAGACCTCAGGATTTTAAAAGGACACATTTTTCCTTTTGGCTGCTTGAAAGGGAGCACCTTAAATTCATACAGCCCCTTGTGGGTGATGAAGGCTGACCTTTTCTTGGTAGATTCATCTAGCGGTAGTTGCCAGAACCCCTTGGTTAAGTGTAAGGAGAGATAAACTGGGCACGTCCCAGTTTCTCCAATAGCTCATCTGTGCGTGGCATTGGAAAGTTGCGAAAAGCACCCGCCACCTTCCAGGAAAGGATTTGTGCCTCGGGTGCATTTTAACCTAAGCTGGTAAAAATAAGCTTAGGGGATCTTTCATGCGGGTCTCCACATCTGTACCCTAAAGTTCAGAGTGATGAGGGAACCCTAACAACACGTTTTCCTGTTCTTTCAGGGGAGGTCGTGAGCATTATCATTGCTCTGGAAATCCCAGAGATTTCAAGGAGGGGAGGAATATTTTCTAAGCATACGTTTAAACACGGGTGCCGAGGGCCAAAATGCATCCCCAGCCAGCCCCCTGTAGGCGCCGGAGACAGGGGCAAAAGGGCCACTGCTCCCACCCCTTTTTAAAAACCTGAAATGCTCATGGCCAGGGGCACGATTTAGGTGGAAGGGCAGTTGTCCCCCACCCAGTGATCCTGCATCCTGGGGAGCCCTGGCTGAGGTGCAGTGTAGCTTCCCTGGGTTGCAAATGAACTGCATCCCTTTCCCTCTGAGCCGGGAGGCCTGACTGCAGGGTCTGCAGCTGATGAGCTAAGCTAACCCCAGGGTTGCTCCAGAACCCTGCCCTCACCCGGAGAGCCATGACTGACCTCCCCACGCTGAACCCCACGTGCCTGCAGCACCTGCAATCATTCGAATGTCTGACTTAACAGAACAAACTAGAAGGGTCATCCTTTCATAAATATTTCTACCAACTGTACTGTAGATCTAAGTGGGGAAACGTTGTCTGCAAAGGCTCAGACAAAGAGGATGAACTGAAGGACGAATAGCCAGACTTTATGTAGCCCACAATGATGCAGAGACAGGCAGTTTGCTGCATATAGAAGTGAAATGAGCAATCGCGTTCCAGAGTCCTGTAGAAGATACACAGTCATCTTCATACCACTGGGTCTTTGCCACCTTAGGGAGAATTTGGCTACATAGCTGTTATCACTAACCAAATGAACTCATACAGCCTCCCAGTGGCTGCTGGAGATGCTTGCAGTCAGGGAAGTTACTAGACACATTTTCGGGCACTGCCATCAGAACCAAACTTTCTGATGTCAAATAAATAGCCTGAAAAATACCTTTGTAACAATCCTCACATTGGGTCATTTGCATGGACTGAATCTGGAGCATCAGCACCAAAAGCCAGGCCCCTACCACATGAGCTAAACATGTAATGCCATTAGCTGGTATTACAAATAGGCTTTTATCTTGTAAATGCCTATTACTGCTACCAACTACCAGATTTACTCATTTAACTGGTAGAGGCGCAGGAGCAGCCATTAGAGAGGGATAAAACATAGCCAGTGTGTTATACCTTTAGCATGTGGTTTAATACAAATCCAACTTACTGTATTCAGGGAAATATTTCCAAATACAGAATGTAATATTATGGAGTATTTCCCACTGCAGAATGCCACCTATTCACAATAGCAACAGTAGTTGTTGAGAAATGTAGCGCTATGCTATAGCTCACAAAAGAATCTTATGATTTAAGGTGAGACTAGACAACATACAAGGAAAAGTGGGCTTTAGAAAAAGCTACTACTCACAACATATAATTTCAAACTGAAATACGGACCCAGAATAATTCCAGCCTTCCAGGAAAAATATCCCAACAGAAATCAAGGCCCCATTGTACTACAAATTAGACAGGAGAGACAGAAAGGCAGGAAGAAAGAATTACCATTATTCTCATTTTAGATACAGGGAAATAAGCACAGAGAAATTAAGTTTGTGTCAGACTCAAGGAATTAAACTCTTATCTCCTGATGTCTAGGCCAATGCTGTAATCACAAGGCTACCCTACCTTCCCAAGTTTTCAGTCACCTGCATTTCTGCCTGCTGCTTGTTTACCAGTCCGTGCTCTATTGCACTATGCACACTGGAAGCTGGAAAAAAGCCAGTAACAATAAATTGTTAATACCCTGGGGTTACTACCTGTTCTCATCATTTAGTTGTGTAACTGCCTGTATAGTCTGTGAATCTAACAGCTTTCTCAGTTGTGTACAATCCTGTAATACACACGCAAACAGTTATTTAAAAGGAAAGAAACTCGTCTTGTCCATAGCATATACCGAATGGCAATGGCTCATTTTGCCTAGCTGCAATGACCAACCCAGCAATGACCTAATCCTTTGGCATCTATTACATCTTTGTATCTTTTTTTATATTTTGACCCCATTTTAAATAAAACTGTTTTATAGTACTTTAAAAGAAAGTGCTGGCACTTCACTCCTGCAGGGAAAGGGTGTCAGAATGCAGGGCCCATCAATGAGAGATTTACACTTTTTCAGTTGTTCTGGGCCTAGTCTAAAAGTGTTGCTCCTTTCCTCTGCCCCTCTCTCCCCCCATGTATAAGGCTGGGATGTAAAAGTATTGTCCCCTGAGAGCACAGCATCGGATCTGGCAAACAGTCAAAACTTTACATATTCACAAGTATGTATTGAATGCTGTCCCAGAGATCAGAGAGCCTTATGTAAGGTGGACCATTCCACCACTCTCACTTAGCCGGTTAAACACACAACTGAGTCAAATCAAAATGGAAACATTTTATAATAAAGCACCTGGGTATCCCTTCAGTCTTTCTCCCCTCACCATTGACTGTTGCCCATCATTTACTATTGCCTCTGGCCTTCACCCACCTGGCCCATAGGTTAAATTTGTCAATGGTACCTGTGAATTCCTGCTTGCTTTCAGCACTACCAGGAGTAAAGAATTTCCTCCTCTACTTTCCCTAAGTCCTTGCCTATATGAATGCTGCAAGGTTTACATAGCCCCATCTGACAGCAGCAGATTTTCAAAGCACTAAGCGTGGCTATTTTAACTCTGACAGCCACTGTCAGCAATAGAGGTAGCCTCAAAAAATCCCACCAAGGAGCTAAAAGCCAGGATGCTTGTCTGAGTGAGTCAAGGGCACTGCTTTGAAAACTCATCCCTATGTTAACGTTAAAGCAACCTGCTCACAGTGTGAGTCCATTGAAAAGCAAATAATCCATTTTCCAGCAATCCCAGTTACATAGATTTCAAAACTGGCTCCAGTAAGAATATTGAAAGATGCTCACACGGCCCGTTCTTTAATCCCTACTTCATTCTTCTCATCACAGCAAACCCTGCAAATTCCTGATATTGTTCAGTCTCCTGAAACAGAGTGCAGCCACTACAATTCTTTTACCATTGCTTTGTGCATAGATCAGAGCATGTGAAGCTTTGTCACCCCCCTAAGGTTGGTCAGGCGTACAGCAGCAGAGAGAAATTAAACAGAACATCTTTTTAAAGCAGTAGGTGATTACTGTTATGGAAAAACTAGCAACCTGCTTTCACAGCAAAAACAGATGACTCCATGTGGAACAGGTTCTGGATCTCCTTGGACAATTATGAGGGTGATACTCAGCTCTCTCTCCTTTTTTTTTTTTTTTGCTGAGCCCTGACAGAGCCTGTTTCCTTTTGTTTTTTTAAGATAGGAACTGGATAAAAACCTGCTCACTTGAGCTTATTCAAGACAAGACAGAGGTGATGCTTGCTGGCAGGAGAAAGCATTTGGGAGAACTAAATAGGGACTATGATTTCATTGTTATTGAGGGCCTTTGTCCACCTCTTGTCAAGGCGGTGTGCATTCTAGGGGAAAAGAATAGACTCTTCTCTGCTTTTGGATTTCCACATACCATGGTAGCTGCATTGCCTCCCCTTGCATCTTTATCTGGCTAAAAAAATTGTGGCCATTCTGCCGCAGGCTAGATTACTTTCCTTTTCAAGCACTCTATTTTGGGCTACCCTTGAGAGTCACTCAGAAGCTACCACCAGTACAGAATGCAGCTGTCTTCTTGTTAAAAGGGACAGCATGATGAGAGTGCATCACACCCATGCTCTGATATGAATAGGCAATGCAGAACAATGAGAGCTCTTTTAAAAATCTGGCCCTAAAAGCCTAAATAGACTAGGGATCTTGTATTTTACAGTTGGCTTCTTCCTCTGTGCCCTGTCACAGCTGCTGTCAAGGCTATTTCTGATGTCAGTTCCCAGATAAAACTCCTGGGGACCAGCAACAGGGTGTTCTCAGCTCTAGAATTCACTCTCAGTTATCTGGCATGGCCCACGTCTTATTACTTTTGTGTGCAATATAACTTCTTCATTCATGTTCCCTAGCTATGAATGCTGGATTCCTCCAGCAATTACTCCCCTTCACAGATGCGGAGAGCAGGATACGATATTCGAGAGCAGGATTTTGCCCCTAGTCCCTAATTCAGCAATCAGTGCATTGTAATTTAAGCCAGGCCAACCAGGAGTCCCACTCAACCTCACATAAATGCATAAAGCCATATTCAGCTGTACTGTACACTACCTCCCATCAGAAAACAAAAAAATAAAAAGTACATATACATTTTAAAGGCAAGCAGACATGCTTTGAAATGGAGATGACACAGTTCTGTTCCAGACAAAACTCTTGAGACACCAAATGGATTTTAAAAGATACTTCCTTTAAAAAAAAAAGTGAGAGAATGAGTTGCTGGTGACATTTACAACTTCATTTTTTTTTTTTTAACTAAAAGTGATTTCCCATCCAAATCCAAGTTAGTTAAGCAGATTTGCTGTAACTGGAACACCACAGCTTTTGTGAAAGACTTCTTAAGATTTGTTTCTGTGAAGATAGGAGTTCCCCCTACGTAAATGTTCTTTACCCATACACACATGCTTCCTGTACACACCCCCAGAACTGCATTATACACTTACGCGCCACGCTATATTCTGTGCAGATTGACACACTGACACGCGCTATACACACAAATAAAAATAAACCTACCCTCACTACTCTACATAAAGACATTGGACCAGATTTTGGCTCCTACTCCCATTGGTTTGCATTGCTATGGTTTGGCAACAAAAAGGACAAAAAACTTCCTCCTGGGAAGTGCCAGTGTATAAGGGCTATCCCAGGGTGCTGCAGAAGTAGTATAGCTGTTCCATAGCCTCATTTCCAGCATCAGTTACGGGGGATGTGACTGGAGAAAATGGGAGCCTGGCAGGGCAGCTCTGTGCACCAGCTGTTCTGCTAGAACAGCCCCTTGGGATTGGGAGCAGCTGGATGTACATTTGAGCTGCCTTAACTTACACAGCTGGGGCAGAGCAGCCTCCAGAAGACAGCCTCTGAACATGAGGGCCACAAAGGTGGTATATTGCCACTTTTGTGCCTCCTCTCCTGCCATGAAATGCACTGAGATCAGCTTGGATGCCGGTCAGATTAGGCTATGATGTGTGCCCACATACACATATTACACCAGAGGTAGTCAGTTATCTTTTGTCAAGGTCCCAATGTCTTGGTCAAAGTATAGTCAATGTCTAGACTTGAGAAAATAATTAAAAGAAAAAAACAATGATGATGATAATAAGTTAATAAAAATATTCCAGGGTCCATTCAAAAGCATCTGGTGGTCTGTATTTGACCCACAGTCCACCTACTGACCACCCCAGTATTACAACAATACATGACACTGTACCCTCCCCATAGATAAAGGCACATTAGCACCCACTCTGCACTTCCATATTCAGATACACTACACATGCTTGGAACTCGCATGAAAGTAGTTGAGAATGGTAGTGTCTACGCATGCTTTAGATACAGTACCTGTATGGTGGTATTCCTCGCCTTGGCTATGAAGTCCACATTGATGCCTCCAATCACCACCTTAATAAGAGGGGCAGGGGAGAGTGGAGGAAAAAATTGGCCAGAAGAAGTGCTGCGTTTTGTTTGCTTTTCTCAAGCTCACTCTCCCACCAACCTCACAAAGTAGATGAAAATCATATTGTGAAGGCCTGATCTTTTCTGGCTAGGCCAGCCCAGACAGTCCTTCCACATAGCACCTTTGGAAAGAAAGGGAAATCTATTCTGAATTCTACCCTCTGAACTACTCCTCCTTACAGCCAGCCGCAGAAGAATAAATTGCCTGGGGCATGCAGGGTATTAGACGCACACACAACACCAAAAATACAAAGTTTTGTCGGCATAGCTATGTTGGTTATTAGTGTGGAAAAAATCATTAAAACCCCCCAAACAAATAGTGTAAATGCAACTAGGCTGACAGAAGAGAGCAAAGAGAGATTCTCCAACTGTTTACAGCACAATGAATGGTCCTTGCCCCACAGTGAAGAGTCACCATGTTTGGGACACTGACTATGAACTTATCTATAATGCTATTTGTAGATAGGCACTACACGCGGAAGAGCAGAGAACTCACAGGCCTACGTGCAGTTACTTTCTCACGCCGAGGCAGGTTGCCCTTCCGTGTGGCAGTTTGGATCTTGCTCAGGGCTACAGCTATGCGGCTGCCCACTCTGGCATTGTTCCGGATCAGAGCAATGTCTGAATGGAAATTCTTTTTTAAAGAAATAAACAGCAAGGGGAAGAGAACAGGAAGTGGAGGCTGGGACAACGACACAGGGGGACCTCTTGGTCCTGATTCACCCCACTCTAGTTGTTGTACATATGCCAGATTCCCCTAGTGCATGGAAACCTCACAATCTTGAAAGGCATTTATCTTTACCACACACCTCGGACGCAGGGAAACGCTATCAGATGGGGAGTCTAACAGTTAGGTGCCTAAATACCTTTGAGGATCTGGCCCTACCTGACTTGCCAAAAATCACACAGGAAGTCTGTAGCGGACTAGGGAATTGAATCCATGTCTCCCAAGTGCACTCCCTCACTGCTGGGCCATCCTTTTTCTCCCCAAATGCTGGGTGGTTGATCATACTCCAGCACGCTCAAGCACACATGCTACTCAAGTGACATATAATAATGATGCCCAGAGTCTTCTCTCTAAGACAGAGGGAGCCTGGCAGCTTGGGTGTTTGGTGTACTGCCTGTCCTGAAAATTGCAGGAGAGCCTTGGCTTTAGAACACCTCCTCTCTTTGCTAGTCACCAGTTTTTACAGCAGAAATTGAGGGAGACAGAGTGTTATTAACAAGTTTAACAACTGTTTCTGTGCATTCAGCCATTTTGAAATGCTAAAGTATTTGCCCTTTCAAGTTTCCAGATTAGCAACAGTGACAGTATTTTGTGGTCAACCTGTCCAATTAAATTTTTTCAGGGGGGATTGTGGAATATTTTTTTTCTTTAGTAAAAGGAAACTGGAGTCCAGCGATTTTCCACTAGTCAGTTCATTCACCTTCTGTAGCATAAAGGGAGTCAGCTCTTTCCCTGTGATCCCTTTCGACCTGCAAACAAAAAGAAAATGCCTTTTGATAAGAAGTGAGCTAGCAGGGCATCAAAGTGGACGCACTGGTTACTAACAGATAATCTAGTGTGGCAAAGTCCCGCCTCAGTCTCCCCAGCCTCTGCTGTTTTTAGCTCTGGTGAGACCGGCTAGGGTAATGCAGTCCCCCTTAGGACTCAGGGGAAGACTGTTCCCTGTCTTCTCACCCGTCTCAATTAAAGTATTTTTTTACCCTGCCTTGTAGGAGAGTGTCCTGCCGCCCTGCCTGGGGAGGCTTGCTGCTTCAACACTCCTGGTAGCCAGGCTCCTTCTCTCTCTGCTTTTTTCCCCCCTTCCTTCCTCCCAGGAAGGGGTTTAAAAAGGTCTCAGGCAGCTCCAAGTTGGAATCAGCTGATCCTAATTACCCTCAGGTAGCTCCCCTCAGCTGATTCTAATTTGCTACCTTGGTAACCCTTTCTCAGCTGAACCTGGTTGACCTGTAGTTGCCTCTCAGTTGATAAGGAGGAGGGCCTTTTAACCCTCTGGGACTGACTCCTCCCCCACTCTTGCAACTGTCTGTCCTGAGTTTATCACACTAGCTATATAACTGCATGCCATCTAAGGCCCAGTAAACAAGCCTCAGTACACAGTACATAGAACTATAGTGAAAATCATATCAGGGAGTCACCCAGACCTGAGATTAAGGATGTAGTCTGCACTATATCCTTGTTGCAGTATAGGTTAGAGAAATGATTACAGCAAGAATAATCTGGGGCCCCTGAGATCTGCAACATAATCTAAGTATAGATTTTTAAATTACTACTCATTTTTCAATGCAAATAGTTAGAAAAACATTTCCTCCTTTTACTTAGCTGTTAAAAATTGTGTTCTGGGTTTCCCTCACCTCCAAAGAACAGTATTTTTCTGCACTTCCTTAGCTTGCCTTATGAGTTATTACTGATATGGAGTGAAATTCACTTCTCTGCAGAAGAGGGTTCAAGTAGTACATAGATCTTGTTTTGGCCATCTGCACAAGGGTGAGTTTCACACATAATGAATAGTTGCAGGGGAAAGTGAAAGGGGGAGCTAATTTTCAAATAATTTTTGTTTTGAAATATAAATGTATTTTCAGTTTCTATGTCTGCCCATAAATTCTGATTTAGGAAAGGAGATGGAAATATTTAATTTTTTTAAGGCAATGCTGTTCTCTTTTAAAATGCCCATCCCTGGTCTGTGCCAAGGAGTTGAGTACTTATGATAAGCACTGGAGCCCCTTATGTGGTCACAACCACAGAGTAAATTAAGGACAAAGTTTGGAGTGTTTCTCACCGGGCGTTGCTCAGAGCTTCTTGGATGGCATCTTCAATGACCTGTCCTGAAGCAGCTTCCCCCTTAGGGCAGGGCACTGCGATCAGAACTCCACTGCCCAGGCCCAGTGCCAATGTGCTGGCTGAGAGAGGAGAGACAGCTGTTAGCTGTGTCTGTGTGAGCTGAATAATCCAAACAAACTGTGAAACACCAAGGCATAGGAGAAAGAGAGAGAAAGAGAGTGAGAGCGCACACATAAGTGTGATGGAATGTTCCCTGACATCAAGGATTGAACTAGTGATCTCCAGAGCTGAAAGCACAAGTCTCTGCAGACTGAGCTAAGAAGAATCAGGCCCCACAGCAGGGGGCTATAACACACATCCTTTGTGGGTTAGGCACAGCAGGGAACACATAAATTACACGAGCCTGTAGGTTGTATGTGTAAACTCTGATGCGGGGCGGGGAGGTCTGTGTATATGTCAGGTGTATGTGTGAGGAAAGCAGAGACGTGAAGACAACATTTTAAGAAGGGGCTCCTTTGTTGTTTAGACCTGCTTTGAGCAGGGTTAGATGAGTGGGTGGTGGTAACACCTGTGCGTCTGTGCTCTGTCTACACTAGTGCTCCCACTGTTGCTGCCAATGGTGGTGCTGCAGCAGTGGGAGATTTCCTGAAAATGGCTAGTGTAGACATATTGCCTAAGCAGTTCCCTTGCCTGGCAGCTGGTCCTCACATTGGCAGTGCTGGCAGACAAGATTTTCTGTGGCCTTGATTGTGGGATGCTTGAGTGGGCGGATAACAGTTCTCTGCTGGCGGTAGGCTGGGTAGTCATTTGGGGAATAAGTTCCTTTTGGTTCTTAAGGTGGGCAGGTCTCCCCTGGCCACTGGAGGTCCCTCCTAGCTGGTTTGTATGTAAGCAAGACGGTCTCCCCAATATGGTGAAGTATGAGGATGGGTGGGAGAGTGAATGGGAGAATGTGGCTCCACACTCCCTCCTAATACCAGCTCTTCTGACTTCAGGCTGGGGCTGGGCAGACACACAATCTCTGGCCAGAATAGTAGGTTGCTGTGGCCACAAGACTCCCACACAGTGCTGTAGCAGCTTGGCCCTGTCTCCTCATCAGGGATGGTCTAGATAATGCTTGGTTCTGCCTTGAGTGCAGGGACTAGATGACCTCTTGAGATCTCATCCAATCCTATGATCCTATGATTCTATGACTGCTGGTGGAAGTTTGGAGGGGCTGCAGGGACCATGTGGGTTCTCCCCCATGACAGGGGACATAAGAAGAGAATTTTCTTTGCAGTAGCTGCAGCGATCACAGCAATCATGGCTGAATTCAGAGAGGGCTGAAGAGTTTAACGAGCAGAGCCAGCTTCATGTTCCTGGGCAGATTGCAAAACAATTTCTTGTCCCCCTATCTGTAACCAGTTTCTTTCCACAATTATACCATGCACGGGGCTGCACTGAGGATTTTGAGGGAGAGTTCGAGAGATGCTTCTTCAGGATATACCCAAACTAAACTCCAGAGCTGTGCTGGACCCAGATTTTTCATTCCAGGGGGAGTTTCACAATTTCAAAATTGTTTCATTCCAGAAGGGATTGAAAACAAAAAACACTCCCTACAAACAAATATTCCAAAAAAAGAAAAAAAAGTGTTTTGGGTCAATTGAACTGTTTTGTTTTGACAAAGTAAAATAGTTTGGTTCTGATTTTGACTTTTTTATGACTTTTTGTTTCAATTTTTTTATTTTCTATTAGATTTCATAAGATAAAATGAAAACAATTGAAACAAAAAGTCATTTTGAAACAGCAGATCAAAACATTCTGTTCTGAAATAATCGAAATGGCATGTTTCAACCTTATTGAAATGCTTTTTTTCATCAAAGGTGACGATGCATTTCTGCAAAACATTTTGCTTTTCAGCAAATCAATGGGAAAACTTTCCATCGGAAAATTTCCAAAGCCTGCTCCAGAAGTGGAGACCAGGGGTGTGTGTGTGAGTGTGTGTGTGCACGCGCGTGCGCGGGGGGGCGGTAGAGGGAAATCTGTTCGTATTCCCAGCCTGCTCCAGAAGTGGAGACCAGCTGCATAGTCCCTTCAGCCCTAGCAATCAGTTTGCATCAGCTTATGTTTTAAAGTCCATCTTTGCAATGAAAAGGGACAGAGACTACGTCTTCTTTTTTTTGTGTGTTTGTTTTAAGATAGCTATGATTCTCCTTCCTGAGGTCCAGAGGCCAGCTTTGTTAACAAGGGGCTCACCAGAAACCCCTACAGAGCCTCAGAGCAGGCAAAGTGCATGGATGTGAGAGTGCCAGGGTGTGTGCGAATAATTCTGTGCAACTCAGAGCACAGAGCTGGAACTGGGTCTGCTGGGGGTGCTGCCACACCCCCTGGCTTGAAGTGGTTTCCATCATACACGGAGTTTACAGTTTGGTTTAGTGAGTCTCAGCACTCCCACTATACAAATTGTTCCAGCACCCTGGACTCAGGGCATATGTAACTTCTGCTTAGTTGGTTCCATCTAAAGGCTGACCCTTTTCTCCTTCTCTGCTTCCAAAGCAAGGGGACAGAAAAGGCATTCTTCTGAACAGCCACCTCTCCAGGTGAAATTAACACAGAAAGTACATCATTAAAACACAGCAATCTGTGTGAACCTCTGCCTCCTGATCCAAATCTGAACTTCACAGCTTGGGCCTTTCTCCACCGCAAACTCACCAATAAGTTTGGCAGCCTCCTCCTCATTCTGCACCTGACACGGTGCTTGGAAGCCACTCTGGTGGGAGAAGAAGGCAGGGAATTCCCTTGAGTCTCCAAAGGCAGCCACGCAGACACCCTGAGTCTCCTACAACAGTGAAGATGAGATGAACAAATAATCAGCAGATGGAATAAAGAGCCACCAACAGTGGCTACTTTCCCACCTACCCAGCTAAGAGTTGCCACACCATAGAATAGAATTTGATTAGTTTTACACATCTTCTTTTCTACTCTAGATATTGCACAGTAATTTTCAAAGCAAGGAGTCAGATATGTAACTGTAGAGGCAAATGCGATGGCCTTAGAACCTGGTTTAGTGCGACAATGTTGGCAAAAACAATGGGGCTATTGGGGGTTGACTGGTTCTTTTCTCTGCCCTCGTTTTCAGCAGCCCACACAGCAACTTGTGCTACCTACCAGATATTCCAGCGTCCTACCAATGTCCAGAATAGACTTAACGCCTGCGGAAACCACAGCAACTGCAGTGCGTCCTAGCTCGGTTAGGTCAGCACTCACATCCATAGCTGATAAGGGAAAAGTAGCCTTTGTGTTAGTGACAGAGTTGCATTCCTAATTGTTATGCTCTCCTCACTTGCTGTGGAGATGGAAGTGAAGAAGAATGTTGTGTCCAATTAAAATTGAAGTGCAAATTTTACATAAGAGGAATATAATTTGCTAAATTTGGACATTGGCCAGAACACGATGAGTCATACCCCCTCACTTGCAAAATGTGCTGTGGGATCTTTCTTGACCACAAGGGATCATGGTCTTGGTTTTACATCTCATCCGAAAGGCAGCCCTTTCAGCAGCACAGTATCTCCAGCATTTGGTTCAGTACTGATTCAGAAGGGAGAATGCCACTAAAAAGTCATGTTCCTACAGCATCCTAGGTTGTCCTTTATGGGTCATCCATCCTAAGCACTGACCAGGGCTCAATTCTGCTCGCTTGCAAGAGACTCTCACCTGAGTACAGAGAGCCAAGCATATTTATCAGTATCCCCAATAACTCTTCAGCTTCCCTGATAGTCTGTATCAGCATAGCTTGCTACTACAAAGGGTGCAGCCGGCTCCCATTGGACTGAATTACTGTCTAGCAAGCAACATCAAATGGTATACACACCATTCTGTGGATGGGAGAAAGGTCAAGAGAAGCTCCCACCTCCCTTGGGGAATATAGGTGTCCCAGAGAAAGAAGTTGAGCCTTGTGGAGAGAAAGAATGGGAAAGAAAGGCAGGTGAAATATCAGAGCTCATGACGACACTCATGCTGAAACTGTGCCAGCATCAACTATGTGTCTACAGGCCTGTTCCTGGTAGGGTTCTTGTATGATTTCCCTGGCCAGTGTAGTCAGGGATATTTTTCTGAGAAGTGTGCTAATTAAACTTTGTGCTATAGATACCAAGCATAGTGGGGTCAGAACCTTAGTGTAGATTTATCCCCATCTTTGGAATGAGGCTGGGGGTGATTGTTTTACTCTTCCCAGCAGGAGAATACGGTGGACCTATACAGACTAATCAGGAAAGAGGGAAAAGGTGGATGTAAACAAATAAAACTGTAACATTTAATTCAACAACAAAGAGACAAAATGAAGTGCAATGCTCCTCTTACTCTTCTCTCCTTCGCGATGGACCCCTCCGATCCCTCCTGTCACAAACACGGGGATTCCTGCTTTGTGTGCCACAATCATCGTCCCTGACACAGTGGTACCGCCAGACAAACCCTGTCATGGAACAGCCAGTCATAATCCACACACTGTGTGACATGGGGAACTGTATGTTCATGGACAAACTACCAGCAGTTGCAAAACATTCTGCTGTGCCCAGTTTGCAGGTAACAGAGAACTGCTACAGTATTCTTTTTAACAAATCCTCAGGGAAAACCAAAAACATTCCTTTGCAATAATAAACAATAGGGCCATACTCAGAGATGGTGTCATACCTTAAATTCCCTTACGCAGCCTGACTCCTAAGGGCACTCAAATAGTACAGGGTGTGTGTGCGTGTGTGTGTGCACGCGCAGTATAAGAACTGTGATGGAAAAGTAAGTGCTGAGGAACTTATTTTGATGTAACTGATACACTGCAGAGTGTCTTTAACTTCCACATTCTTGCACCTTGATGGATGTTGCTTTTCTTGCTATAGCCCTCTCTTTTGTATAGCCAGTTATACTATTGTATCTACTGAGAGGCCAGAAGATACAGTATATGAATTACACTAACTTGGGCTCCTTAACATATCAGTAAGTGGGTGTAAGTAGGTCTGAGGAAGTCTAACTGAGTGTAAGAGAGTCTGTCTTACGCCATCTTACATTTGGCACACAGTACAAAACACAAGATGCTGAGCTGCAAAGATAGGATAACGAATGCAGCCTGGCTCTTGCCATTTTTCAGTGGACTATGGAGGGGGTGGTCTAATAGGACTTTCAAATTGGCAACAATCCTGAGCAGTTAAAATCACTTTAACAGTTGTGTGCATGTTTAAAGTGTATGGCCTATCATTGTTGCATTAACCATCATTTGCAACACACCAGTGCTTTTTCACTATAATGTGTATACCCTAAGCCAAGCCTCACTTTTCATGCTGTGAGCCAACACAGAATGATTTCCTTGGGGAAATGGCTATCAAATTGTGGTTTCCTAGCTCTACTAGTGTGGAACCTAGTTAGGAACATGTTTTGTGAACATGTCATTTTAATAATAGAAAATTGTATATGACATCTTCAAGACAATGAGAAGCACTTTTTCCACCTGGGTTTAGGCTGGGGCAGCATAACATTGCTGTAAAGAAAACTAGATGGCAATGAAGATCTAGATACAGTACCTGGCTGAGAACGTAGGGAAGGTCCCTTCGAGATACCTTAACTAAATTTTTGCTCTTTGCCAGAAACTGAAGTTCCTCATCATTGAGGCCGATGTGGATCCTGCCATTTAAAATGCCCACGGTTGCAGGTACTGACCCATTTGTCCTTACAATCTCTTCCACCTCTCTGGCCATGCTGGAATAATACAGACAGAGCAACAAAAAATAAAACAGAAAAATGATGAGATGGGAAATATTTTCAGATCTCTCTGCCACCATGTTCCAGTTCCTACTTTATAACATTCCCTCAACTTCTGCTAAATCTGGTTCCTCTCCTGCACCTTACACCTAGCAAAAGTCTTTGGATCTCATTGCCAGAGGTGCAGATCTTCCCACAGCTTCCATTGCCACATTGCCAGTGCTCAGTAGCTCTGAAAATCGGGCCCTTTATATGTTTAGTTTCCAGCGGGTGTCTGAAGGTCTGACCTGTCTGTCTGTGTTGCATAGATTAGAGGAGATATGATTTGTGGTGGAGATGTTTAATTATAGTCTTCCCTCCCTAATATGCAGCCAAGTCTATTCTGTGGCCAGTGAGCAAAAAAGTGCTGTATGTCCCGAGTCACTTATCAGTTCTGACTTCATCCTAAAAGGTAAACCAGGGCAGGTGTGGGTGGAAGAGACTGAGAACTCTTCCTAAATTGTGCCATAGATTATTTGTGTAAAAGTGTCTTTCCACATCGCAAACCAAACAGGTGTGGATGGGATTTGTTTCCATTAACTTGATTTACTGTACCCTGCCAGCTTTTCTCTCCACCAAACAGCTGAAGGTGAATATCATGGAGAAATGAAGGGTAATGATTTGGTATGTTAAGGAAGCAATTACACATAATCTGGCATGTGTTTATATTAGGTATATTATATTATGTTTTGTAAGACATGAAGATGTAGGCCAGGGGCTCTCAAACTGGGGGTCGGGACCCCTCAGAGGGTGACGAGGGCATTACATGGGGGGTTGTGAGCTGTCAGTGTCCACCCCAAACCCTGCTTTGCCCCCAGCATTTATAATGGTGTTAAATATATTCAAAAGTTTTTTTAATTTATAAGAGGGGTTGCACTCAGAGGCTTCTATGTAAAAGAGGTCACCAGTACAAACGTTTAAGAACTACTGATGTAGGCCAAGTGCTGTCAGCTCCCTGAAAAGTGAGGGTATTTAGTGTAAATGATCCTCTTGAAGGATGGGATTGTTTTTTATAAAACATTTTGTATCAACTGGCTAATGAGTCACAGCTCATACACCGTTACTGGATAGCCACCTATTCCAAGTCTTCATTAGACACTCAAATTCCTCCTCTCATAGTGCAGACTTTGGATATGGACAGTGAGAGGCGTGGGATACTGAAGGGCTGCAAGTTGGGGCTTCTTCATCTTTGCAGGCTCTTTATTTACTAACTTGTGAGATTATTTCATTTCTTGTTGAGCAGAATGCAGATTTGGCAGGTCCTTCTGCCCCTGGGGCTTCTGTACCTGTCCTAGGCTGCCTTCTCACTAAAACAGAACTCACTGCATTCTGATCTCTAAGGAACAGCACCAGAGGAAAATAATGGCTGTATAAGAAACAAATAGAAAATCCAGTACAGTAACCTTCCTCTGCCATGGCTCAGTAGCTAAACAAAAGTATGGGAGATTGCTTACATTTTTGGCACTGTCACTCAGACGAATACTTATATAGAGGGTACCCACAAGTAAAGAGTTGGTTGCAGAGATGGGGTTCCTTGGCACAGTGCTGCCTTAGCATAGGCCAACAAGAGAGTCCAGTAGAACATTGTAGTGGCATTTACAGTCAATGTTCTTACGGGTACAAATGAGCAGAGGTCATCACTCTATTCCAGTAACTTTTACATTATAAAAGATGTAGCCAAAGAAACTTATGAGTACTTGCAAGGTCTCCACAAGCCATACAGCCACACATGCCTGAGCTCTCTAGCCAGAGGGGGCAACGTCATCATTTGCTGCCACTTTGTGAAGAAATCCAGGGATTTGATGCTACAGATGGATATGTATAGTACATGTAAATCTGGGGTTTGTCATGTAGTCCTGCTATCTTCGGAAGCCCAGATGCAGCTGTTTTGTAACCAAAGTCATATTCTGCATGCTTATCACACCCTCAGTTCCCAGTAATTGTAGTGGCAGCTTTGGGTGAACCACAAATACAGAAACAGGCCCATAGATTATCAGACACAACTGTACAATTTTGCTGCACTAGGGTCATCAAATCATCAAATCTACAACCTCAAATTCTGGGGATAGGGCATGCCATGTGTAATGATGGTGCTCTCCAAGGCTACGATCGGTCTCCCATCAGCCAGAGCTTCCTCCACAGAAGATGAAACCCTGAAATGAGTTCCTAGGAATAAAATATAGGAAAATCATTTATGTTTTAAGGTGACGATAGACTTTTTGATGTATCAAACTGATCTACATTAGGCAGTGTGGGGATAGCTGAATAGAGAGATGGAGGATCAAACTGGGATGAGCACACAACCTAATTTTTATGGGACAGTCCCAATTTTTGTGATTCTGTCCTGTGTCCTGCAAAGCCATGCGAAAGCAAAACCTGCTTGAAATGATTAAATCATTTGGGTAAGGAAAAAACCTTTTATGCTTTACAACGTAGTTTCGTCACACAATCAGAGTGTTTTTCTCTTCCTGCAGAACAAGATGGGAAAGGTGGTAACACACCAGCATTTGGAATCCTGAACCCTATGCCTCTCTTGAATACACCAAAAACCCAATAAAATCAAAAAGGGCTGAAAAGAGAGTTTTATTCCATATTTTCAGTGGCATCAGATTGTAAAAAGAGCAAATGTAGAACTGTTTTGCATATATGGTAATTCAGTGTGGAATTTACAGGATTTTTTTTAAAACTAAATGGTTTACTAAAATTATTCAGACTTTTCAAGTAAATATACTACTTAGTGCCACAAACCAGAAAAGAATTCATCATTTTGAGACCAATTTTAGGGGAAATTTTGAGAAGAGAAAGCTATGAATTTATTCTGTATCAGCTCAGCACCTACAGTACTCGCCATAGGCAGGAATTCAGATAGCCCAAGATCAGATCTATGCCCAAGGTGCCATGAAATTTAGACAAACAATTTTATTAGGAGTAATGTAGATCTTGAAGAGTGATTAGGATCCTTTTAATCCGAGGAGTATTCTTATTATTTTTTGTATTGCAGTAGCATTGAAGGGTCCCAGTCACGCCTCTCCTGAAATCTGAACTGTGAAGTCAATTGTCAATCGATTTCATATTGAACATTATAGGCCTCATTATCCTCTCCCACCAATTTTACAGCTGTGTAACTCCAGGGACTTCAATGGAGCTAATCCCAATTTACACTGGTGTAAGTGAGAGGAGAACTGGGCTTTGCAACTCTGCCATGATTTGAGAAGGATGTGCTAAAAATACCACCACAGCCAAGACATTACAGTATCATGCACTGAAATTCTCTTGCCCCATACTTTTTCCTATAAATGCCATAAAACAGAAGCTCTCTGTGAAATGAGTTTTAAAAGGCCTCAGGCTACCTTGAGTGAGTTGCCTCTACATTGTTCCCAGACAGGATCCTGGTTGCATTCTGCTCACAGGATCCTGGTTGCATTCTGCTCACAGGATCCTGGTTGCATTCTGCTCACAGGATCCTGGTTGCATTCTGCTCACAGGATCCTGGTTGCATTCTGCTCACAGGATCCTGGTTGCATTCTGCTCACAGGATCCTGGTTGCATTCTGCTCACAGGGACTTTTTCAGAGGACACTACTCACCATGTAGGAATCTTCTCATCTGGATGATCCTAGGAGCCACAGCACCTATTTGTCTTCCCAAGGTACAGGCCAGATTTCCAATCATGCTGTGTGCAGGGATGGCACTGTCAGGAGAGCAATGCCATGTCAAATGAAAGTAGTATAGAAGGCAGTGACCTTATTGTTTCCCAAACTGCTTGTTAATCATGAACTGCAGCCCGGCTCCCTGTGATCTCCAGATCGAGAAAACAAGTTGTATGTGTTGTAGAGGATGGGCTAACAGACGGAAAAATCCTATGTATAGATCAACTGGGGTTTTGGGTGCCTTAGACAAAGAGGTAAGCAGTATGGTAAAATGTGCAAAGAAAGAAACCTGCAGACAAAGAGAAAGCCAGATGGCAGATAGTAAATACGGAGAGACAGACTAGCTTCCCCAGAAACAAGAGGGCTGACTAATCTCTTACTTTATGTAATCACTACGTAAAAAGGTACAAAGGGCTGGAAATGGGGAGTTTCAGTTCAGCTCTAGCAATAGTTCCTTCAGTCCTTCTCCAGAAGCTATTCTTTTCTCTGAACAACTTCTGTTAATGTCTGTGAAACTATTCCTTCATTCTAATATATATATATATATATATATATATAGAAAGCTAGCTCCATAGAGAGAGATGGGCTTGTGGTGAAGGCAATGGACTGGGAGTCATGAGCAATTCTTGGCTCCTTCACAGACTTCCTGTGTGACCCAGGGCAAGTCTCTGAACCCTCTGGGTCTCAGTTTTCCAGCTGTGAAATGGGATAATACTTCCTTTGTCTGTCTTGTCCAGTTAGACTGTAAATTCTTCAGGACAGGAAGTGTCTTTTTACTGTGGGTTCATGCAGTGCCTAGCACAGTGAGGCCCTGTTCTCAGTTGGGACCTCTAGGCACTACTATAATAGAAATAATTAATAATAATTAATATATACACACTCAGTAGGTGATTTTTGATACAATCTCAGAAATCCACCTGCAAGGGAGGGATGGGTCTGTTTGATATAAAGAGGGGCAATAGTTCTTACAGACATCCTCTCTCAAGCCACCAAACAGCAGTTGCCAAGAGAGATGAGACACTCCTGACCTAAACAGTGGGCCAAATCCAGATGTCAATATTCCTCTTTTAATCTGGCCTTACTAAAACAAAACCTCCATTTCATTAAATGTTTGGAATCAGATATGATCTCTGGGGAGCAAAATCCCCCTTCTATATATGTGTTCTTTATTAGATCTGGGCTAAACTCCAACAGTTTGGGATCCCCAAGGGCTTTCTAGTTTTCAGTTGTGAGCCTGCCACCCACAGGCCAAATTCAGCCCTCCTGTAACTCCTTTGAAGATAGTTGGATATCAGGTCACTCCGGTTTTGTGCTGAGTTTCCAGTTTTAAACAAGCCCCCAAATTGAATGTGAAACATCAGCTGAAATTGCCAAGTTGCACCTGTTTGGGGATCAAAACCAACTTGTTTCCACCCAAAACCCTACATTACCTCAGGTTTACTAGAAACTATTCAGCCAACATTCACTTAATATTCAGACTAGGTTTACTGAGAGATTTTTGAACTTGGCAGACATTTTAGCAAACCCTGCCTGAACTTTTGGTTTATAAGAAAAGATATGAAGTTTCATTACAAAAGTTTCACACAGTTCTAGTTTAAACTAGCTTTTCCCCCAGTAACCCTCCCCCAAACCCTCCCAGCCAGAAGCCCTTTGTTATGCACCATCAGCATTTGATTTCATTAAGTGGCGGACTGCTATATTGTCAGTCTCTTACCTCTGGGTTTCTGTCTGACATACATGGGCTGTTGTCTGCACTAAATTGTCACTCAAGCAGCTCTGCAGGGAGGTGGGACTAGTGGGGCTTGCAGCAGAATTGGCTTGAGCTGTTCCGCATTCCAGACACATGATCCACGCTGAGATAGTCTATCTAGTAACAGCCTAAGCAGCTGCGGCTCTGGAACTGGTCCCTGCATAGGGGATAGGAGAGGATTTCACAATTGAATGGGGATTCCTTTTGCTAAGTCGGTGCCAAATATTTTCCCCTCTTTTCACATCACTTTTTTTTTCACTTTTCATGTTCCTTTGTTCTTTGTACTAGGATTTAAACATGAACTTAGTGCTGGTGAAAGCCACTAAAGAGAGCGCCCTGGAGATTTAAGTTCTACTTATGTATCCACAGACAGTACAGAAAGTAGCAATACACGCTTCCTTTACAGCCCTACCAACATGGGAGGTGTTAAACCCACCTTTGGAGGAGAGCAGGTAGTTCACTCTAAATGCCCATTCAGTCCTTGGATGCTCCGCAAGGAATGCCACTGGAGTTAGTGCCAGGTTTGGTTATACTTTTTCTGACGTGGATACCTGTCCCCTGGGACATTTACAGAGAACACAAGCTCATTTCACAAAAGCCACTGGATAGCTCTCAAACTGTAATTACTTTCAGACACTACAGATCTGAGCTGGATTCAGACTTGGAACTAGAATTGAAATGGTCTTTATACCCTTTCCCAAAATAAAGCTTACATGTAGCTATCTAAAACACAGTGGTTGCTTAGATGAATCAAATAAAAACCTCTAGAAAGAACTAAACAATTAAAATAAACAATATGTCATATTTTCAAGAGATTATATCAAATTTAAGGTGGATCTCATAACTTTTACAAATGTCTCCAGGTGACCTCTGAGTTGATCAGAAATATGTCTTTTTATGCATCCTTTCTTCCCTTAATCCATTCTGACACTGAAGGTGCAGATTTTTTTTTTCTTCCATCTCCTTTGTCTTGCTAAAGACAAAAGACATAGTTAATGTTAGTCCCAGTGTCACTGGCCACCTGTTGCATTTTCAGACTGATAGTTCATCCATTTAATGTTGGTTTTTGTGTTAAAAGATTGTTTAAATCCGCTCAGAAGATGCTGAAAACTTTAAAATTCAGTGGAAATTTAAAATCCTGTCATAATCAGGCCTAGCTCCCATTCATTTCAAGTGGAGTTGCATCCACTTACACTAGGAATTAGTTTGCCACACATATCTCACAATCTAAGGGTATGTCTACACTACAAGAGTAGTTCGATTTAACTTAGGTCGAATTTGTGGATTCGACCTGATGAATTCGAATTTGTGTATCCACACTAAGGACACTAATTCGACTTTGTGAGTCCACACTAACGGGGCAAGCGTCGACATTGGAAGCGGTGCATTCTGGGCAGCTATCCCACAGTTCCCGCAGTCCCCGCTTCCCTTTGGAATGCTGGGTAGAGCCCCCAATGCCTTCTGGGGGAAAAATGTGTCGAGGGTGGTTTTGGGTAACTGTCGTCATTCAACCGTCACTCCCGCCCTCTCTCCTTAAAAGCGCCGGCGGGAATTCTGTTCGCGCACTTTTCTGGTCAGTGACAGCGCGGACGCCACAGCACTGCGAGCATGGAGCCCGCTGCGATCATCGCTGCACTTATGGCCATTGTCAACTCCTCGCACCTTATCGAACACCTCTTCCACAGTCAGCTGCTGAGAAATCGGGCGAGGAGGCTCCGGCAGCGCGGTGAGGACGTGAAGTGTGAGAGTGGCACAGACCTCTCACAAAGCACGGTACGCCGCGCCGTGGAGATTATGGTGGCAATGAGTCACGTTCATGCTATGGGACGGCGATTCTGGGCCCGGGAAACAAGCACGGACTGGTGGGACTGCATAGTGCTGCAGGTCTGGGATGAATCACAGTGGCTGTGAAACTTCAGGATGCGTAAGGGCACTTTCCTTGAA
This sequence comes from Mauremys mutica, assembly GCF_020497125.1. Classification (NCBI taxonomy): domain Eukaryota; kingdom Metazoa; phylum Chordata; order Testudines; family Geoemydidae; genus Mauremys; species Mauremys mutica. Next base: position 104,543,911 of record NC_059072.1, on the reverse strand, counting down.
CTGTGTGACTTGCTGGCCCCTGCCCTGAAGCGCCAGGACACCCGGATGCGAGCAGCCCTGAGTGTGCAGAAGCGAGTGGCCATAGCCCTCTGGAAACTTGCAACGCCAGACAGCTACCGGTCAGTAGCGAACCACTTTGGCGTGGGCAAATCTACCGTGGGGGTTGCTGTGATGCAAGTAGCCCACGCAATTGTTGACCTACTGCTCTCAAAGGTGGTGACCCTGGGAAACGTCCAGGTCGTCATAGATGGCTTCGCCGCGATGGGATTCCCAAACTGCAGTGGGGCTATAGATGGCACTCACATCCCTATCCTGGGACCGGCCCACCAGGCCAGCCAGTATATTAACCGAAAGGGCTACTTTTCAATGGTGCTGCAAGCACTGGTGGACCATAGGGGACGTTTTACCAACATCTACTTCGGGTGGCCGGGCAAGGTTCATGACGCGCGTGTGTTCAGGAACTCTGGTCTGTTTAGACGCCTGCAGGAAGGTAGTTTCTTCCCGGACCACAAAGTAAGTGTTGGGGATGTGGAGATGCCTACAGTGATCCTCGGGGACCCAGCCTACCCGCTAATGCCCTGGCTCATGAAGCCCTATACAGGCGCCCTGGACAGTGACAAGGAGCTCTTCAACTACCAGCTGAGCAAGTGCAGAATGGTGGTGGAGTGTGCTTTCGGACGTCTCAAGGGGAGATGGAGGAGCTTACTCACTCGCTTGGATCTCAGCGAAACCAATATCCCCATTGTTATTGCAGCTTGCTGTGTGCTCCACAATCTCTGAGAGAGCAAGGGGGAGACCTTTATGGCGGGATGAGAGGTTGAGGCAAATCGCATGGCTGCTGATTACGCTCAGCCAGACACCCGTGCGATTAGAAGAGCCCAGCGGGAAGCGCTGTGCATCCGGGAGGCTTTGAAAGCTAGGGTCTTCAGAGAGCAGGGTAACCTATGACTGTCCAGTCTCTTTACAGAGAATCTGAACCTGCCGCTGTTTCAGTTACTATTAACTTTTTTCAGTGGTTACATACCCCGTTCACCAGGTTTCCCCCCTTCCAACAGACGTTTAAAAATAAAGTTATTGGAACATTTTTAATTAACAAAGTTTTCTTTACTAACGAATTCTCGTTCAAGGGTTCCAACAGGGACGCAGACTGTGGTGGGTACGGTGTGCAGTGATGTACAGACCGCTTCTACACTCGAGGACTGACAGGCTCCTGCTCCTACAGCGGTCTCTGGGGGGAGGACGGTTACCGGAGGGTTTGCAGGAAGGGGTGGGTTTGCAGGAAGGGGTGAGGGGTGTGTGGGAAGGGTGAGTAGGTGTGGGGGGATGATGGCTCTGGCTGGGGCTCAGGGCATCGGAGAGGTTCATAGCTAGGGTGGAAGGGCATGGTAAGGGCAGCCTGCCTTGCCATTTGTGGATGCCAGGCACTCGGACCCTGGGGCAACATACACCTCCCAGACTGACCTGGGGCAGCAGACACCTCGCAGAGTGACCCGGGTGCCTAGTGACTGCACTCTGTGTGTGACCTGCTGTTGATCCTGCCCCCATGTCTGTACCCTGTTAATGGTGGCTGTCCTATGCAATTAACAAACCCCTCCCCCCCCTTCACACAAAGTCTTCTGCAAAGAAACATGACGGAAACAGTAATGAACAGCAAACTATTTTTAATACTCAACTACACAGTTGGGGGATGAAACTGGGATTTGGGATCGGGTGAGCCAGGAAGGCAAGCAATTCTCAAACTTTAGGGAATGAGAGCTGTTTGGTACATGAGCGCTCTGCTGGGGTGGAGTGACAGTTTTCACAGCCCCTAGCGCCCCTCCTTCTTGTGATTTTGGGTGAGGGGGGGACAGGACTTTGTGGCGGGGGAGGGCGGTTGCAGATACAGTTCAGGGGGGCTCTCTGCTCCTGCCTGCGGTCCTGCAGAACATCCACAAGGCGCCGGAGCGTGTCCGTTTGCTCCCTCATTAGTCCAAGCAGCGTTTGAGTCGCCTGCTGGTCTTCCTGCCGCCACCTGTCCTCCCGTTCGCTGTGTGAGTGCTGCTGCTGAGAGAGGGTCTCCCTCCACTGGCTCTGCTGGGCCGCCTCGGCTCTGGAGCAGGCCATCAGTTCAGCGAACATCTCGTCCCGAGTCTTTTTCTTTCGCCGCCTAATCTGCGCCAGCCTCTGTGAGGGGGATGCCGGGGCAGTTCGGGAAAGAGCCGCAGCTGTGTGATGGGAAAAAGGAAGTGATTTCCTTCCAAAGATACATGTTTGCGAACACTGAACACAGTCTACTCAGTTTCTGTGAACAAGACCATACAGGGCACCTAATCTCATGTGCTCTCAGGACAAGTTCGAATTTTCGGCATTCGCTTTCATTGCCTGGGGTCTTGCACTGGAGATCGGACAAGCGGGGCAGGACAGCAGAATCCGTGTAGCAGCCAGGCCTGGTAAGCAGTAAACTTTAGGCTGCTTAACAGTTAATGGATAGCAGTGCCCTCCTGCTGCAGGCAATCTGGAAAGCATAAAGTCTGACTCTGTTCCAGCCCCTCGCGGCTGTCCCCAGGAAAGATCCCTGTATGCTTTTCCTCTGCAGCCTACAACACGTGGCTGTTAAACGACGGTCATTGTTATGCAAAGGAAAAGTCAAGCATTCACAATAGTAATATTAAAGTAATTCCCCTAATTAGATGCAGCAGTCGCCGAGCGAGATCACCCTGAGGCGGGTCTCCAGGAGAAACAGAGAGCGCATGCTGCGTGAATCCCTGCACAGACCAGGGCCCTATGCTGCCATGCTGGTCGAGGCGATGCTCCCATTATACCTCAGGATGGCCTGGCGCGGAAGAGTGTGCTTCCACGGAGCACCCAACAAGGCACCTCTCCCCAGGAACCTCCTGCGGAGGCTTTTCGAGTACCTCTCAGAGAGCTTCGCTGAACTGTCCCAAGAGGATTTTTGTTCGATCCCTATATGCATTGACCTTCTTTTTATATAGTTTTTATTCCTGTTTTGTTAAAAAATAAATGTTAACATGTTTATAGCACTTACCGACTGATCCTTCCCCTGATTCGGAGTCCGGGTTAACGGCCGGGGAGGGTTGGTAGGGGATCTCTGTGAGGGTGATGAAGAGATCCTGGCTGTCGGGGAAAGCAGTATTGTAACCGCTGTCGCCTGCCTCGTCCTCCACAAACCCTTCCTCATCTTCCCCATCGGCGAACATCGCCGAGAAACTGCCCCTCGACACTATCCCATCCTCAGAGTCCACGGTCACTGGTGGGGCAGTGGTGGCAGACCCACCGAGAATGGCATGCAGTGCCTCGTAGAAGCGGCATGTCTGGGGCTGGGCTCCGGAGCGTCCGTTTGCTGCTTTGATTTTTTGGTAGCCTTGTCTCAGGTCCTTGATTTTCACGCGGCACTGCGTTGCATCCCGGCTATATCCTCTGAGTGCCATGGCTTTGGAGACCTTCTCGTAGGTCTTTGCATTCCGTTTTTTGGAGCGCAGCTCCGAAAGCACAGACTCATCGCCCCACACAGTGATCAGATTCAAGACTTCCCGGTCAGTCCATGCTGGGGCCCTCTTTCTACTCTGAGATTGCATGGACTCCTCTGCTGGAGAGCTCTGCATCGCTGCCAGTGCTGCTGAGCTCGCCACGATGTCCACACAGGAAATGAGATTCAAAATGGCCAGACAGGAAAAGGAATTCAAATTTTCCCGGTGCTTTTCCTGTATGGCTGGTCAGAGCATCCAAGCTCCGACTGGCGTCCAGAGCGTCAACAGAGTGGTGCAGTGTGGGATAGCTCCCGGAGCTAGTAAGTTCGGTTTGCATCCACACCTAGCCTAATTCGACATAGCCATGTCGAATTTAGCGCTACTCCCCTCGTCGGGGTGGAGTACCGAATTCGAACTAAAGAGCCCTCTAGGTCGAATTAAATGGCTTCCTGGTGTGGACGGGTGCACGGTTAATTCGAATTAACGCTGCTAAATTCGAATTAAAGTCCTAGTGTGGACCAGGCCTTAGGTCCTGATCCTATCCTGAGCTCTGTATGGGTGAGCGCGTGCATGGATCCCCACTGAAATCAACTGGGCTCTGTACAGGCAGAGGGGTCCACCCATGTAGTGCTCAGTGAAGGATCAGGGCCTATATATGGATATGATAAAACAAGTGCAGTCACAAACAAAGTGTGCGAAAGAGAAGTCATCCTTTAAGGGGACATTATAGTTTCTCAAACACCATGAATTTTAGTCTGGAAATTCCAATCTAAATTTAAATCTATTTTAAATTCCAAGTTAAAGTTCCACTTTACAAAACAAGCAAACAAACAAAATCGAAACCTTTGGGAGGATACAAATATACAGAGTCACCCACACAAATTCTGCCCTATGGTACCTTCCTGAGCACAACGAGTCACTCTAAGTCAACCTTATTCATGTATATCACAGGTTCCTCTTATTAGTGACCATCAAAAGGACCTTACCAGAGTCCCCTATGATCATTGATCCAATCCCAAGCTCTTAGGCTGGAGGAGGTTCTACACAAGCTGCCTTATCACTGGACCCATCTTTTTCTTCTGTGTACTTTTTTTCCAAAGGGGATGCTAGTCTGCAGCCTAGGGTTAAACACATGTTACTATCCATTACTTTTGTTGGCAATCCTTTTATCTGGCATGAATTATGATCTCATGGGATCCAGTACAGCCACAGTCTTTCTGTGCAACTTCCATGCATAACACAAAAGTAACTAAAGTAATCAGTAGCCTATTATTTCTATACCAGAGTAATCAGTAATATGTAACTGATTCCACTGAAACCCCATAATCAGTAAATCCTAGAAGATTAATTTGGAAAGTAACATTTATGCCTTGCAGTTAACCTTTCCAAATTGAGCTTTCTACAATTTTGCTAATGATAGCAGTAGTGTTTCCTTCTCCCTCCACTCAGGGGCGGCTCTAAACATTTCGCCGCCCCAAGCACGGCGTCATGCTGCGGGGGGGGGGCGCTGCCGCTCGCCGGTCCTGCGGCTCTGGTGCGCGGGACCAGTGGACCCTCTGCAGGCACGCCTGCGGGAGGTCCACCGAAGCCGCGGGACCAGCGGACCCTCCGCAGGCATGCCGCCGAAGGCACCCTGCCTGCTGCCCTCCCGGCGACCGGCAGAGCGCCCCCCCGCGGCATGCTGCCCCAAGCACGCACTTGGCGTGCTGGGGCCTGCAGCCGCCCCTGCCTCCACTGTTTCAATAAAACACCTCAAGAAAACTGCATGCAAAGCATGCAAAAATATATACATGATCCAATTCTGACTTGTACACACTGCAAGGAAATTTAACTGCAGAGAAAGATAGGATGTGCCCACAAATACAGTAAGTGGGCATTGCATATTTCTTGAATTAATGTAATCTTTTGTGGAGAGTATACATAGTTCATATGCTTTATTTTACTTTTAGGAATGTCTTCTTGGAAACACTACAGTACTGTAGAAACTTAGCTGGGCTATCATTTTATTTTTTAGAGACACCAGGTGGAGGTATTATCTTTTATTGGACCAACTTTTATTGGTGAAACAGACACGCGTTCAAGCTTACACAAAGTTCTTCTTCAGGTCTGGGAAAGGTACTCAGAGTGTCACAGCCTAAATCTTTGCAGGCTACCATACAAATCAATTTGGTAATCAAGCTGCATAACCAGTTGTTGACCCCTGTTCTAGTAAATTGACACTTTAGCCAAGGCTGTTCTCCTTCAATGTGACCTCAGCATGCAGTTCACCATATCAGGAAATCCAAGTGTAACAGTTCAGAAGAAAATGCAGCCTTCCATGTATGTTTTCTTCTGTTATTTTTCTCCCCAAACCAAATGAAAACCATTCTCTCTGTGGGTGTCAGGATTGCAGCTCAGATCTGCAACTTAGCCATGTAGAGCACAGGTGTCACTGTACTACCCTGGTCATGTGCTGGTAACCTTACACTTCTTGTAACCTTACACCTCAGATATCTGGAGTATATATTTTAGGTTTGCCATAACGAACATATGAACTTTTGTGAACAATACTCCAAGACCAGTTCTTCCCTCAGTTCAATTTAAATCCGTTAGGCTTCATAATCAGTGAAAGAGAATAAATGACTTTGATACTGAATACTCCCTCATATAAGAGGCAGACTGGCAGCAATATTCTAGAGAGAACAGAAGCTTCTGGGATGGGGAATACAGTGAGTAATGTCAGAAGGACCAGAGACAGGGGCAGGAGTGGGGTGGGGAGTCTAAAAGACTGTGACAGCTGGAGTCAGTCAAAGAGAGGAAAACTGACTGTCAGTTGGGAGCCAGCAGCTCAGACTCTAAACTGAAGTAAGTTGTTTCCCAAAGCCCTAAGGAAAAGGAGTTTGCAGCTAGAACTGGTTGGGAATTTTCTGAGGTTTTCATTGCAAAATGACAATTCATTGAAACCAAAATGTTTCACAGAAATTAGGGCTGTTAAGTGATTAAAATAATTAATCACAATTAATTGCGTGATTAATCACACTTTTAAACAATAATAGAATACCATTTACTTAAATATTTTTGGATGTTTTCTACATTTTCAAATATATTGATTTCAGTTACAACACAGAATACAAAGTACACAGCGCTTACTTAATATTTATTTTTGATTACAAGTATTTGCACTGTAAAAAAACCAAAAAAAATAGTATTTTGCAATTCACCTAATACAACTACTGTAGTACAATCTCTTTATCATGAAAGTTGAACTTACAAATGTAGAATTATGTACAAAATAAACTGCATGCAAAAATAAAACAATGTAAAAATTTTAGAGTCTGAAAGTCCACTCAGTCCTACTTCTTGTCTTGCTCAGACAAACAAGTTTGTTTACATTTTAGGAGATAATGCTGCCTACTTCTTGTTTACAGTGTCACTTGAAAGTGAGAACAGGCATTCTCATGGCACTGTTGTAGCTGCCATTGCAAGATATTTACATGCCAGATGTGCTAAAGATTCATATGTCCCTTCATGTTTCAACCTCCATTCCAGGGTACGTGCGTCCATGATGATGACAGGTTCTGCTCTATAACAATCCAAAGCACTGTGCACCGACGCATGTTCATTTTTATTATCTGAGTCAGATGCCACCAGCAGAAGGCTGATTTTCTTTTTTGATGGTTTTGCTGTTTCTGTAGTTTCTGCATTGGAGTGTTACTCTTTTAAGACTTCTGAAAGCAAACTCCACACCTTGTCCCTCTCAGATTTTGGAAGGCACTTGAGATTCTTAAAACTTGTGTCAAGTGCTGTAGCTATCTTTAGAAATCTTACATTGGTACCTTCTTTGCATTCTGTCAAATCTGCAGTGAAAGTGTTCCTAAAATGAACCACATGTGCTGGGTCATCATCCGAGACTACTATAACATGAAATATATGACAGAATGCAGATAAAACAGTGCAGGGGACATACAATTCTCCCCCAAGGAGTTCAGTCACAAATTTAATTAACACATAATTTTTTTAACGAGCGTCATCAGCATGGAAGCATGACCTCTAGAATGGAGGCTGAAGCACAAAGGGGCAAACGAATGTTTAGCATATCTGGCACGTAAATATCTTGCAATGCTGGCTACAAAAGTAGGAGCGTTGCCAGTAGATCGAGGGAAGTGATTATTGCCCTCTATTTGGCACTGGTGAGGCCACATCTGGAATATTATGTCCAGTTTTGGGCCCCCCACTACAGAAAGGATGTGGACAAATTGGAGAGTCCAGTGGAGGGCTACAAAAATGATTAGGGGCCTGGGGCACATGACTTATGAGGAGAGGCTGAGGGAACTGGGCTTATTTAGTCTCCAGAAGAGACAAGTGAGTGGAGATTTGATAGCAGCCTTCAACTACCTGTAGGGTGGGTGTGACGTTATTGACATGAACTGTGAACATATAGATCGTTGTTGCAACCAAAGTCATATAGTTGCACCAAATCTTGTACAAAAGAGGTCAAGTAAGGTGTCTATGAAAAGGTTATGATTTGCTGGTTATGATTATGCTATCTCTATGCATGTATCATTTTTGCATTTAAAGTTATAAGTATTGGCTCTATACTGTCTGTATTTCAAACTTGTGCTATGCTTCTGGGTGACACCCCAGACAATTTGGCATCAGCACTGCCTAGCCTGCTTGATGGCCCATTAAGGACCATCAGCTATACAACTGACCCATTGAGAGAGGACAGATACACCTTGTGACTCAGCAAGGCATGCAGGGACATGCCTATGGACAGAACTCTAAAGTTTTTCCATGCCATGTGCTGGGTAGCTTTTGTTTGGAACAAAAGAAGCACAAGCCACATGGCAAAAGGACTATAAAAAGCAGCTGTATCATCTCCATTTTGTCTTCAATCCTACTTCTTACCTCTGGAGGAACTTTGCTACACTGAAGCTCTGAACAAAGGACTGAATGACCCATCCAAGCTGTGGATTTGTGCTGCAGTTTATTCCATCACTGCTACAAACCTGAACTGAGAACTTTGCCATTGCTGTATGTAATTGATTACTTTGACCAATATTAGCTCTCATCTATATTTCTTTTTTTGAACAAACCTTTAGATTTTAGATTTTAAAGGATTGGCATAAGCGTGATTTATGGGTAAGATCTGACTTGTATATTGGTCTGGGGCTTGGTCCTTTGGGATCGGGAGATCCTTTTATCTTTTACTTGGGTATTGGTTTTCATAACCATTCATCCCCATAAGGAGCAGTGCTGGTGGTGATAAAGGGAACAGGAGTATCTGAGGGAATTGCTTGTATGACTTCTGGTTAGCCAGTGGGGTAAAACCGAAGTCCTCTTTGTTTGGCTCGTTTGGCATGCCTTAATAGTAAAGGAACTCCAGCTTTGGGCTGTAACTGCCCTGCTCTAAGGGTATGTCTACACTACTAGAGTAGTTCGATTTTACTTAGCTCGAATTTGTGAAACCGACCTTACAAAGTCGAACGTGTGTATCCACACTAAGGACAGCAATTCGACTTTGTGAGTCCACACTAACGGGGCAAGCATCGACATTGGAAGCGGTGCACTGTGGGCAGCTATCCCACAGTTCCCGCAGTCCCCGCTGCCCATTGGAATTCTGGGTCGAGCCCCCAATGCCTGCTGGGGGAAAAAATGTGTCGACTGTCGTCATTCAACCGTCACTCCCGCCCTCCCTCCATGAAAGCACCGGCGGGAAATCTGTTCGCGCACTTTTCTGGTCAGTGACAGCGCGGACGCCACAGCACTGCGAGAGTGGAGCCCGCTGCGATCATCGCTGCAGTTATGGCCGTTGTCAACTCCTCGCACCTTATCGTCCACCTTTTTCACAGTCAGATGCTGAGAAATCGGGCGAGGAGGCTCCGGCAGCGCGGTGAGGACATCAAGTGTGAGAGTGGCACAAACCTCTCACAAAGCACAGGACCCCGCGCCGTGGACATCATGGTGGCAATGGGTCATGTTCATGCTGTGGAACGGCGATTCTGGGCCCGGGAAACAAGCACGGACTGGTGGGACCGCATAGTGCTGCAGGTCTGGGATGAATCACAGTGGCTGCGAAACTTTCGCATGCGTAAGGGCACTTTCCTTGAACTGTGTGACTTGCTGGCCCCTGCCCTGAAGCGCAAGGACACCCGGATGCGAGCAGCCCTGAGTGTGCAGAAGCGAGTGGCCATAGCCCTCTGGAAACTTGCAACACCAGACAGCTACCAGTCAGTAGCGAACCACTTTGGCGTGGGCAAATCTACCGTAGGGGTTGCTGTGATGCAAGTTGCCAACGCAATCGTTGAGCTACTGCTCTCAAAGATAGTGACCCTGGGAAACGTTCAGACCATCATAGATGGCTTCACCGCGATGGGATTCCCAAACTGCGGTGGGGCTATAGATGGAACTCACATCCCTATCCTGGGACCGGACCACCAGGCCAGCCAGTATATTAACCAAAAGGGCTACTTTTCAATGGTGCTGCAAGCACTGGTGGACCATAGGGGACGTTTTACCAACATCAACGTCGGATGGCCGGGCAAGGTTCATGACGCGCATGTTTTCAGGAACTCTGGTCTGTTTAGACGCCTGCAGGAAGGTACTTTCTTCCCGGACCACAAAATAACTGTTGGGGATGTGGAGATGCCTACAGTGATCCTCGGGGACCCAGCCTACCTGCTAATGCCCTGGCTCATGAAGCCCTATACAGGCGCCCTGGACAGTGACAAAGAACTCTTCAACTACCGGCTGAGCAAGTGCAGAATGGTGGTGGAGTGTGCTTTCGGACGTCTCAAGGGGAGATGGAGAAGTTTACTGACTTGCTCTGATCTCAGTGAAACCAATATCCCCATTGTTATTGCAGCTTGCTGTGTGCTCCACAATCTCTGTGAGAGCAAGGGGGAGACCTTTATGGCGGGATGGGAGGTTGAGGCACATAGCCTGGCTGCTGATTACGCCCAGCCAGACAGCCGTGCGATTAGAAGAGTCCAGCGGGAAGTGCTGTGCATCCAGGAGGCTTTGAAAGCTAGGTTCCTCAGTGAGCAGGGTAACCTGTGACTATTAAGTTTGTTTACAGAGAAGCTGAACCTGCCCCCATTTCTTTACCCAGTTAATGTTGACTATCCTGTGCAGTTACATACCCCGTTCACCCCCTTCCAACACATGTTTAAAAATAAAATACATGGAACTTTGTTAATTAACACCATTTTCTTTAGTACTGATTTCGCGGTAAAGGGTTAAAACTGGGACACAGACTGTGGTGGGTAGGGTGTGTAGTGCTGCAAAGACCGCTTCTAAACTCGAGGAATGACAGGCTCCTGCTCCTAGAGCAGTGCGCGGTGGCGGACTGGTTGTTTCAATGGAGCCTGCCACCCCTCCTTCTCGGGACTCTGTGTGTGGGGGCTATGTGACTTTGTGGCGGGGGAGGACAGTTACAGATCAGCTGCTGCGTGGCTCTGTCATCCAGGAGAAGGACCGCTGCATAAGATTTCTAACCACCCTCCCCCGCCACAAAGTCACATACCCCGCCCCCCACACAGAACATGAAAACCACCTCCCAGACTGACCAGGGTGCCTAGTGACTGCACTGTGTGTGTAACCTGCTGCTGAACCTGCCCCCGTGTCTGTACCCTGGTAAAGGTGACTGACCTGTCCAATTACCAACCCCCTTTCCCCCCTTGAAACACAGTCTCCTCTAAAAGAACATGACAGAAACAGTAATTAACAGAAAAGTCTTTTTATTATCACCTAGACAGTTAGGGGATGAAACTGGGATGGGGGCTTGGGTGAGGCAGGAAGGGAAGGACTTCTCAAAATTTAGGGAATGAGAGCTTTTTGTTAATTGAGCACTCTGCAGGGGTGGAGTGACAGTTTTCACGGCCCCTGGCGCCCCTCCTTCTTGTTACTTTGGGTGAGGGGGGTATGGGACTTTGTGGCGGGGGAGGGCGGTTACAGATACACTGCAGTGGGGCTCTGTCCTCCTGCCTGAAGTCCTGCAGAACATCCACAAGGTGCCAGAGCGTGTCCGTTTGCTCCCTCATTAGTCCAAGCAGCGTTTGAGTCGCCTGCTGGTCTTCCTGCCGCCACCTGTCCTCCCGTTCGTTGTGTGAGCGCTGGTACTGAGATATGTTCTCCCTCCACTGGGTCTGCTATGCCGCCTCGGCTCGGGAGCAGCCCATAAGTTCAGAGAACATCTCGTCCCATGTCCTTTTCTTTCGCCGCCTAATCTGCGCCAGCCTCTGTGAGGGGGATGCCGGGGCAGGTCGGGAAACAATCGCAGCTGTGTGATGGGAAAAAGGGAGTGAATTCCTTACAAAGATACATTTTTGCGAACAATGAACATAGTCTAGTCTGTCTCTATGAACAAGACCTTGCACAGCACCTATCTCATGCGCACTCAGGACAAGTTCGAATTTTTGGCCTTCGCATTCATTGCCTGCGGTCTTGCACTGGAGATCAGACAAGCGGGGCAGGACAGCAGAATTCGTGGAGCAGGCACACATGGTAAGCCGTAGACTTTTGGCTGCTTAAAACTTAATGTATAGCAGTGCCCTCCTTTCACGCTCAAAGCAATGGTCATAGCGTTTGCAAGTTCCTGCTGCCGGCAATCCGGAAAGCATGAACTCTGCCCCTGTTCCACCCCCTCGCGGCTGTCCCCAGGAAAGACCCCTGTATGCTGCCCCTCTACCACCTCCACCACGTGGCTGTAAACCGACGCTTATTGTTATGTAAAGGAACAGTCAAGCATTCCCAATACTAACATTCCCCTAATTCAAAGCAGGACGCCCTGAGCGAGATCACCCTGAGGAGGATCACTGACAGAGATAGAGACCGCATGCTGCGTGAAAGCCAGCACAAACCAGGGGCCTATGCCGCCATGCTCGTCAAGGCAGTGCTCCCAGAGTACCTGCTGATAGCCTGGCATGGAAAAGTGTCCTACCACGGAGGACCCAATAAGGCCGCTGTCCCCAGGAACCTCCTGCGTAGGCTTTTCGATTACCTCCAGGAGAGCTTCGTGGAGATCTCCCAAGAGGATTTCTGTTCTATCCCCATATATATTGACCTTCTTTTCACATAGTTAATATTCCTGCTCTGTTAAAAATAAATGTTTACATGTTTAAAGCACGTACCGACTGATCCTTCCCCTGATTCAGGGTCCAGGTTAACGGCTGGGGAGGGTTGGTAGGGGATCTCAGTGAGGGTGATGAAGAGATCCTGGCTGTCAGGGAAATCAGTGTTGTAAGCGCTGTCGACTGCCTCATCCTCCTCATCTGCTTCCTCATCTTCCCCGTCCGCGAACATCTCCGAGGAACCGGCCGTCGACACTATCCCATCGTCAGAGTCCACGGTCAGTGGTGGGGTAGTGGTGGCGGCCGCACCTAGAATGGAATGCAGTGCCTCGTAGAAGCGGCATGTCTGGGGCTGGGATCCGGAGTGTCCGTTTGCCGCTTTGATCTTTTGGTAGCCTTGTGTCAGGTCCTTGATTTTCATGCGGCACTGCGTTGTATCCCGGCTGTATCCTCTGTCTGTCATGGCTTTGGAGACCTTCTCGTAGGTCTTTGCATTCCGTTTTTTGGAACGCAGCTCCGAAAGCACAGACTCATCGCCCCACACAGCGATCAGATCCAAGACTTCCCGGTCAGTCCATGCTGGGGCCCTCTTTCTACTCTGAGATTGCATGGACTCCTCTGCTGGAGAGCTCTGCATCGCTGCCAGTGCTGCTGAGCTCGCCACGATGTCCAAACAGGAAATGAGATTCAAACTGGCCAGACAGGAAAAGGAATTCAAATTTTCCCGGGGCATTTCCTGTGTGGCTGGTCAGAGCATCCGAGCTCGGACTGCTGTCCAGAGCGTCAACAGAGTGATGCACTGTGGGATAGCTCCCGGAGCTATTAGCGTCGAATTCCATCCACACCTAGCCTAATTCGACATGGCCATGTCGAATTTAGCGCTACTCCCCTCGTCGGGAAGGAGTACAGAAATCGAACTAAAGAGACCTGTATGTCGAACTAAATAGCTTCGTTGTGTGGACGGGTGCAGGGTTAATTCGATTTAATGCTGCTAAATTCAACATAACCTCCTAGTGTAGACCAGGCCTAAGCAATTTGTCCTGAATTGATACTCTCAGTAGTATCCCCTGAAAGACCGCCTCATTACAGGGGGTTCTAAAGAGGATGGAGCAGATGACAGAATAAGGAGCAGTGGTCTCAAGTTGCAGTGGGGGAGGTCTAGGTTGGATATTAGGAAAAACTATTTCACTAGGAGGGTGATGAAGCATTGGAATGGGTTACCTAGGTCCCACTTGACAAAGCCCTGGCTGGGATGATTTGGTTGGGGTTGGTCCAGCTTTGAGCAGGGAGTTGGACTAGATGACCTCCTGAGGTCTCTTCCAACCCTAGTCTTCTATGATTCTAAGAAAAGGGCAGCATTATCTCCTGTAAATGTAAACAAACTTGTTTGTTTTAGTGATTGGCTGAGCAAGGAGGAGGACTGAGTAGACTTGTAGGCTCTGAAGTTTTACTTTGTTTTGTTTTTGTACACTTCTTTATTTCAATTACAGCACAGAGTACAATATATATGAAAATGTAGAAAAACATCCAAAATATTTAATAAATTTCAATTTGTATTCTATTGTTTAACAGTGCGACTAAAACTGCGATTAATTGTGATTAATTTTCTTAATTTCAATTAATTTTTTGAGTTAATCACGTGCGTTAACTGCGATTAATGGAAAGCCCTAACATAAATGTTTTGATTAACTTCTGACGAAACACATGGAGGTGTCCATAGGTTTCCCTCCAGTTCACAAGGGCGTCTAGGTGTGCAGCTCCAGGGCACCCTGCTGTGCAGGCTGCCCCAAGGTCAGGGATCCCTGTGATGCCAGAGCTTCCGGGTTCCCATTTCTGTGTTGGAGAATCTGGAAGCCCGGGGAACCCCAGCTCCCAAGTTCTGAGGCTCCTGGTTCAGGCATGGCTCACTGGGCTTCTAGGCTTCCAGCTCCCCATCAGTCCACGCTGCCAGGGAGCTGGGAACTTAGAAGCCCTTTAAGCCACAACTGAGCAAGGAGTCTCAGAGCTTGGGCTCCCTGGCTCAATTTTGTTTCAAAACTTTTGAAATGGAAAGTTTCTAACATTTCTAAATGATTTTTTTCAGACTTTCCCTTCCACAAGAAATTCTGAAAATTCTACTTTTGGTTCAAAAGCGGACTGGATCTTTCTGCAGAATTTCCTACAGAATGTAAATTCCAACTTTCAATGACCTCCAATAACAGGAGAAAACGGTTTTTAAAAGTATGTCTTGCATGACTATTTTACCTATAATCGTAGGTAGGCCTATCTTAACCCAGACTTCTAATCTCTGGGGTTTGGGTCTCAGCAAGTTCCCTAACAGTCTCTGTTTCCTCCAACCGCCCCCCAGCTCTATGCCCTCAGGGACTCCTTTGGAATCCATTATGAGTCCTTTTTTCTCCTGTGTTTTCCGAGCCTGGTTAAATCAGTCAGGTGACTCAGCGGGGTGTTGGAGTAGCAAAATTAAAGTCAATCATCCTGGGACTTCATTGAGATGCTGTTAGCTATTGTCCTCCTTCCTACTTGTGTTTCCTGACCAACCTGCTATGGCACTGACTCTATATATGCATACAGCAGACATCACAATAACCCACTCAACACGTAACATTGATAAATCATTACAGTCAGTTCCAGGTCTGTCACACACTCCACATTCATTTCCCTCTCCAGCTCAAAATTGGCTACCTTATTTTTTTAAATGTTCATTACCTAATGGACTTTATATTTTTTTGTATCCTCCTCTGCTCATTCAGCACTAAACTGTTCTCTTCCCCTGTGGACAAACTCACCACTGTTGATGCAAGAGCCTTTCCTCTGCAACTCCTGCTATCTGGAACATTTTTCCATCTCACTAACTCTCCTCTTTTCAAATCTAATTTCAACATGTTTTCTCCCTTGACTGTACCTCTTGATTTCTCCTGTTATTGCTATGTAACTTTGTAACTGAATTGTTTTAACTCTGTACACGCTTTGAGATATAGCTTGCATGAAAGAAATGATAAAAATAAAGTAGCATGGTACTGTATTATCATCAAATGACTAAAATAGAAAGCCTGGGTTAGAGGCCAGTTAATCTGTCACTGTTGTTCTGAGGGAATAAAATTAAATTTGATGCCCTCCCAATGCCAGATGGAGTATAAATCAGAGGTGGACAACTCAGCACAAATTGTAAATGAACTTCTCCACAGAGTAACTACAACCTGGCCCTGAGCAAGGTATTTGACAGAAAGATTAAATGAACAGTATTGCCAACCCTAAATAAGAAAAAATCATAGGTCAGGTGCCAAAAAATCATGAGGCTTAAACCAAAGAATACGTGTGGGGGGTTTATTCCCCTCCTCCCTTTTTTTGAAGCCCTTAAGATACACTTGGGTCACATGTTTGAGCTTCTCACCACATGTTTGAGCTTTTCACCACAGCTGTGAGGGCTAGAAACTTGGGGTGGTGGGGCGTTAATGAAAGCTGAGCTTCTCCAATATTCGTTTGTCTCCAGGAGCTGTGGCTTTTAAGTAAACCAACAACTACTGTGAGATTAATAATGAAATTGCAAAGTTGGCAACACTGACATGGATGATGTACATCTTCAAGTTCCTAATTACTGCACTAGGGAAAGGGCTTAAAAGAAAAAAAATAAGAGTTTGAATAGAAGTTGGCTGCTAGTGTGCTGAGAGTACTGCTTATCATGCTGAATAATATTGTCCCATTGTTTTCATGTACTCCCCCCGTTGATCTGTCTATATCCATCTCTTTTCTTGTCTTATACGTAGATTGTAAGTTTGGGGGGGCAGGGATTGTCTTTTTGTTCTGTGCATCTAGCACAATAGGGCTGTGGTCCATGACTATGGCTTCTGTGTGCTATGATAATACAAATAATAAATAATACTAAGACATGGATTAGGTAGAAAGGTTTACTTAGTGGCCACTCAGATTCTCTCTGGGATGGCTAATTTGCAAAGCATAATTGGGGTAAAAGAATTTAGCTTCCCTGATTTAAGTATTTTCCCTCTTGCAGCTGCATCTTTTTCAAATTATGAAATCTTTTCAAGTATATAAACAAAGTGCCCACATAACTGTATTGTTAGAACCCGCATCCTTCTTCACCCTGTCCCTTCCGGTTTGTTACCCGGACTTCTTAGGTTGCATCACTGTAAACTCTTTGTCAGGTGGACCATGCTTTCTTGTATCATCTGTGAAGGACTTAGCATACATTTGGGCACTATAAAACCATCAGAGATTATAAGATTGCTTCTGTGGTCTTAAATGAATGTGCTTATGGATGTCTGTGGAAACAGAATTGCCAATGCACATCTCAAAAATAAAACTTGAAAGTAAATGGGCTCAGTAAATTTAACATATTTATTACAGACAGGAATTGGCATCCCTCGTATTTCAGCCTCTCCTGTAAAAAAACAAAAGCCTGTGGATTAAAATATCAATAATGTATCCGAAAATAGCAAATGCCATTAAATTATTGAACTTCTATTCAAGCTTTTATTTTTTTCTTTTAAGCCATTTCAGACATTTGACATATCCAATTACTTATGTAATATAAAAGGTCAAAGAAGGGTTCTGAAGTGGAACCATTCAGTTCCTAGGGATGCTAGGCAAATCACCTTGCTGTTGTGAAGAGATTTGCCCAAGTTTCTGAATCTGCATAGATGAGGGGAGAGGTTAGGAAGCCTGTACATCACATGAGCTAACTTGAAGAGCAAGTCTATAAACCCTGAAGAAATGAAGATATCCATTGTCGCTGTGGGCATTTCAGGTGTGTGTGAGACAGATTGAGAACATTTCAGTTGTGTCTTGTGTATGTGGACATTTTGTGTGTGATCAAGAATATTTCACTGTGTGCAGGAATTATTGCTTATGACAGCTTTATTGGCTTGCCAGCCCTGAAGGCCTCTATTTATGCCCAGAACAGGTACAGCATGGGAAGCATCCGTGTGGGCTTCCCAAGTGGCTGGCCAGTGTGCCTCCCCAATTCTAGGGTGAGAGGATTGTGATACTTCTGTGCTAGGGTGACCAGGCGTCCTGATATTTAGGTGTTTGTCCCACAATTTCTCTCTGCTGGCAGCACTTGGCTTTTTTTTTCCCCCTCTCTGCTGGCAGCACTCGGCTTTCACCCCTCACCCCCACCGGTGGACCCCCCCCCAAATGTGTCCTGATATTTTCTCCCTCTCATCTGGTCACCCTATTCTGTGCCCATTGAGGCCGTGGCTTCCCTGATGCTGCAGATAGAGTAAGGTCCCTGTCTGGCTGCTGCACCTGTGTGGCTGACAATGTGGCATCACCACACTGTGGTGTACAGCACCATGCACAGGGCTGACACATTGGGACCCCCCCCCCAGGGGTGTTAGCTACGCTGGGGCCGCAGCAAACATGATGTGCTGGGCCTCAAACTGCCCTGCAGCTCCTGGCCCCTGCCCCTGGGGCCACTGCCTAAGGCAGCCCCCTGAGCCACAGGCTAAGCCCCGGCCCGCTGCTCGGGGGGAAGCAGGCTACGGAGATCGCCGAACCCTTTCGCTCCCCGGTTCCCGCCGCTTTCATTCTACGGGCGAGAGGGCGTGGCCAAATGGTTCCAAGCGCCCCGCCCACCGAGCTCGTGACCACGCCCCTCCCGGCCTCGCACGTCTCGCTCCTGAGTGGGCGTGACTAATGCGCCGATCCACCAATCAGCGCTGTCCTGCCGAGTGGGCGGTGCCACGCTATGTTCTTCCCGAGCCTACGCCCGCCCGCCGGCGCCTCCGCCACCCTCAGCAAAACAAAGGGGCGGGGCCACAGGGGTCCCCTGAGGCCCTCCCGCCTCGTCCCCCCCGCCTGACCGGAAGGATGCGCTCCCGGAAGTTCCGGTGCCGTCGCTGTGTGGGATAAACAGTCATGGCGGAGGCTGCGGCTCCGGGAACAACAGCGGCAACACCGGGAGCAGCGGCCACGGCCTCCAGCCCCGCAGCCGCGCCCCCCGCGCCGCCGGCTGCAGCGGGGCCGGGAGGAGGCGGCGGCTGGACCAAGCAGGTCACCTGCAGGTAACGCGCTGCCAGGGGAGCGGAGTGGCACCGGGGACCCCTCGGGGCTGCTGCCCTTTCCCCGCCTGGGTCCCCCGGCGGCTGCAGCCGGGCCGGCTCCTTCCCAATCCCTGCCCCCGCCTCGCCTCTGTCCGGGCCCCCCGGGCAGCGGTCCGGCTAGGGAGGCAGCGTCTCTGTGGAGCCTGGCACCCCCGTGACTGTGCCCAAGAGGGGCCCCCGCCAGCCCGGGCTCCGCCTCTAATCCAGCAGCTCCCCAGCCATCCCGGCGCCGGCCCGGGCCGCTGTACAATTGTTCAAACTTCTTACGTTGTTGTGAAGAAGCTGGAGCTGCTTGCCCTCTGGGCGCCGCCGTGTAAACGAGAGTGAGGAATCGGATCTGCTCTCTGAGGCGGAGGGAGGGAGGGAGGAAGATTTGTTGTTTTTTTAAATGCCCCCCTCCCCTCCAACATCTCAGTGAGCCAGATTTGCCAAAGCCACTAGAGATTTTGCTGGTCCAGTTGGAGATCTCTTAAAGAGGCCTGTTTTTTCAGAAAATGTTGGGTGCGCTTGCAGTCTAAACATCAGGTTCTTTTAAGGTATCTCAAATTGGACACCCAAAAATCAAAGTAATACAAATGGCTCGATGTGATGAAAAATTTTAGCCAGTGTGTTTGGGTTTTGTTTGGGGTGTTTTTTAAATCAGAGGCAGACCTTATCCTATCTCATTCAAGTTGGAGTGGTGGGAAAAAAGTAGGTATTGCCCAAGCAGAAAATATCAGCTCATGTAAGATACATTTAATTTCAGCTTCTTCCAAATGGAAAATGTTGAAAGGTGGAACTTGCTGCAGCAGATGGGTGGGGAAGGGTTGACAGGGTGTTCTTCCTGGCTGCTGGCTTATCTGGTTCAACTGTGGGAATGACCTATTCTGAGGATCTCTTTAAAGTGTCTAGGCAGGTAGTTGCATGGAGAAATGACTACAGTTGAGCCAACTGTTCTTGGTTAGACAGCAGGAACTGTTTCTTTGTGTGGAATTATGTCCCACCAATGGTGGATGCACATAGCTGTCAGAACACAATGTAGAAGACCCACAGTGATGATCCAAAGATGATAAATGCAGGAAGTGTAAAATGTGGGAGCATTACATTCTCAGTTCCAGATATAAATAATGTAGCATTTACTAAAATATTGGATTTATGGCTGACCTGCCCAAAGCTTGACATTTAATAAACAATGACACAGGAGGAAGCTACAAAAAAGTAGGGAAATTTCTCACTTTTGCAGTACATTATGTCGATCTTTGGCACACTGTATGATTCTTTTATATAATTTTGCTTCCTTCAAGCTTATTTTAGTTCTGCAGGACCATCAGAAATACAGAGATTTGACACATTCTGCTGAGACTTTCTCAGTGTACAGAAATCTGCAAATCGTAAACTCTACACGACAAGATTGGCAAGATGGGCCGCTTTTGAACCATCTATTGTAGGGATGCTTGCAAGTAGAAATAAATATGAAATATTGCTGCTTTGGTAATTCACAATAATTAAGGTAAAAATCAGGTCATACTGCAGTCTGCAGTAATTCAAGTACTACAATATACACAGCAAAATGAAAATTCAAGCTAATATCTGGGCTCATTCTTTTAATTTCTTGGCATATAAATATGTTGGACATTGCAAAGGTAAAAAAGTATCCCTCTCTTGGATTAAGAGGTAGATCATGTCATTCTGCAATACCATATGCCTTGTTGCTTTGTACAACAATTAAAAGAGTTGTGTGCCCATTCTCTAAGTTAGAAGACGTGCAACATTGCAATTGCTATCAGAGAGTGTAGCTTGGAGTGTTTTGCCCATTAATAACAGTAGTTCTGTAAGTGTACATAGAGCTTTACAAACCACAAAGATGCTTCAGGTTCCTGACCTGAAGAGTTCATAATCACTTTCTGATAATAAGGTACGCAGGATGACAGTTCAGTCATGAGCAGGTCTATGAAAATTTTCCTGTGATCTTTAATCCTTAATATTTTGTTCTGATAATCAGAATTGATATGAGTGGATGTTGTTGTAGTTCTAACTCTTATGCTGAGAGGAGAGAGAGAGAGGGGAGAAATGTATTTCATTTCACAAGCTAATTTTTCAGCTTTGCTGACTTTAAAATCTAATTCTAAGTGGAACATACAACACTTGTTTCATTAAAGTAAGGGTGTGACAATTTGACATATAGTTAAAGAAGTGACAGTAAAATGTGATAAGTGGGATTACCCAAAAAAAAAAAACCAGAGAAAACTGAAGAGTATTTTGACAGCGACAAATAATTTCCTGTCTTGAAAGTCAACCGCTGACTCTACTAGAAAACATTAAGTAATGATATCAGACTTTTAGAAATTAGCAAGAGAAAACCTCTTGAGTTTGATCTAAACATTTAAATAAAATCAGTTGTTTAGAAAGTAAAAATGTCAAGTTATACAGAAGCATAATTAAGGAGCTGCTCAGCTTGTGGGCAAAATCTGTGCTGAATTGCAATTAAAATGGACATTTAATAGACTATAGTAAAAATATTCCAAAACCACTTGGGGAGGTAAAATAGAGAACTATTCTTGGGAGGGAAGTATAAAGAACAAATTCTAGCTTTGAATCGCATACTGTCTGTCTCTTTTCTTGTATATTCTTCTAGTAGAGCAAATGTACCCTCAAAACCATTATCTGAGGATAGGTCTACACTTACCGCGCGGGTCGACGAGGAGAGTTCGACTTCTCGGAGTTCGAACTATCGCGTCTAATCTAGACGCGATAGTTCGAACTCCCCGCACGCTCTGGTCGACTCCGGAACTCCTCCACTGCAAACGGCGGTGGCGGAGTCGACCTTGGAGCCGCGTACTTCGATCCCGCGGCGTCTGGACGGGTGAATAGTTCGAACTAGGGTACTTCGAATTCAGCTACGCTATTCACGTAGCTGAATTTGCGTACCCTAGTTCGACCCCCCCTTCTTAGTGTAGACCAGGCCTGAAAGTAATACAGTAGAACCTCAGAGTTAAACACCTCCTGAATGGAGGTTGTTCATCACTCTGAAATGTTCGTAACTCTGAACAAAGCACTATGGTTGGTCTTTCAAAAGTTTCCAACTGAACATTGACATGATATAGCTTTGAAACTTTACTATGCAGAAGAAAAAGGCTGCTTTTAATCATCTTAATTTAATTGAAACAAGCGCAGAAATGGTTTCCTTACCATGTCAAATCTTTTTTTTTTTTTTAAACTTTCCCTTTATTTTTTTAGTACCGTATAGTACTTGCTTTTTTTGTTGCTGCTGATTGCATACTTCTGGTTGCAAAATGAGATTTGTGGCTGACCGGTCAGTTTGTAACTCTGGTGCTTGTAATTCTGTGGTTCTACTGTAAGAAGCTAGCTAGGAAGCTGGCTGACCGTGTTTCAGATGTTTGCTCATTTGAAAGTGGCCTGGAGTGTCTACAGCCTGCTATTATAAATGGTGTTGATATTTAGGATTGGAAATCTCCGTTCTGCGTGATGGGGAGCTGTAAAATGATGTGACTACTTGGATAAGGAAAGCTAGATCCTGTAAGAGAACTGGCAAGCTGGAAGTCTGGTCTATTTAAAATAATGTGAGCCATGGCCATGTCTGACTCCTTGGAAGCTAAGAGGTTGTCTCACTTGTGCTATTAGTGTAGATATTTTGGGGTACCTCTAGTGGAAGGAATCCCAAATCTGATAAGATTACATAGTGGGGGAGTATTGAGGGCTGGCTGGTACATTTTTGTAAGTGTGCTCTTAGCATGGACTATTGGGTCTGCTCTACTCTAGTCACAAGTGAAACTCCCATTAATCTCAAAGGCAGTTGAACATGCTTATAGACTCAGTGCGGAGCTGTTGAATGTGAAGCAGCAGGAGGAGAAATGGCAGAGAACTGTGCCTAGCTATGTACTAAGTGGACTGGAAGAGAAGGAAACAGTTTGTCTTCAATATACAGAATGTAGCCTATTAATTTCTGAAGGCCAAGCTGGTTACATGAAATTAAATAAACTAGTGATCTGGTGTGTGTTCGTTCTTGTTTGCAATTTGCTCAGATGAATGGATGAGTTATCTAGTCATGTCATTTTGAAAGCACCTGCTGCCATGGTACATAAGTATCACACCTATCAGTGTCAATATTGCCCAGCCTAATGGCCATACATAATTACTTGTATATAAAGGTATTCAAGCCCACAGAATTTTGTTGAGTGTAGTAGAAATAGACCTGGAATTACACGGTTTATCAGACGCATGCAACCACAAGTTAATAGTAGGCTATCAAAAGTTGCTCTTTGATAACTGCTAACCTGATGTGCTCTAATGCAAGATTTGCAGAAAAACTGTGATATTAGCTGTGGATGAATGATGATGCGAAGAGTGATGGGGAGGAATTTGTTCTGTTTCAGTAACTTTCTAGTTACCTGATTTATTTATTTATTTATTTATTTCCTGGTGAATTTCTTGATTTTTAAAGCGAAATGTACGTTGCACTTCCGAGCTTTTGTGAACGTGTGAAAAGAATAGTTTGCCTAAGTTCAATTTGCTAATAGGGTTCAGTAGTAGAGAATTTTTGTTGCCATTGCTTTGAGTGGTTTTTATTGTACCTTGTTAGTTGGGGCAAAAAGGCTTGGTTCTTGCTCTGAAATTTTATTTTAGTTCTAGTAAAACAAGCCTGAATCTTACCATGAAATGTGACAGGACATAATAGTCTTCCTAAACAAAGATGATTACTGGCTTGTCTCAAGAAGCTGTTTCTTTGATCTTAAATACTCATGAGAAATGCTTCTCTTACCCTAAGGAAGTCCAGAGCAAGTAGTTTGCTCTGACGGATGTTTTAATCTCTTGCATCATGTTGAAGAGCTTAACCTCAGATGGATATCAGTCAGCTATTAGGCAGATGGTCTCAATCCCTGGTACAAAATGTAATATTGAAACAAAGATGGGAAGATTCTTAAGGTTTTAATATTTTGAGGTTAGGGAGCAGGAGGAGGAAGAAACAAGGTTGAAATATTCTAGATAACTATTCTAGATGAGGAGTTGTGTTGTCAGCAACACTTCAGTACTGTGTGAAAGTTGTGGATGGTTATCCACAGAGATTCAAGACTTGAGTATAGGGAACTCTCCCTCTGCTTTACAGCTTGTGGTAAAGGTTTCTAGTAGATGCAATTCCACTATAACATTCCAAAGCAACAATCTTAATACCTTCTCTGTGTAAGATCATATGCCCTGTAGATCTGTGTTCTTTTTGATGTTAGGTAGTCACTGAAATGGGTATGGGTGGAAATGAAAGGAGTAATGGTTACTGTCATAAACATACAGCTAAGGGTAGCATAAAATCCTGCTTTACCCTGTAAAGGGTTAATTCCTCTTTTACCTGTAAAGGGTTAAGAAGCTCAGATAACCTGGGTGACACCTGACCAAAAGGACCAATAAGGGGAGAAGATACTTTCAAATCTGTGGGGGAAGGTTTTGGTCTGACTCTCTGAGCTGGCCAAGAAACCAGGCAGGAAAATTACATCTTCTTAAGTATATCTGAACTAAGCATCTAGTCTTGCAGAAATAGTAAGTAATAGCAGAAAAGAAATGCGTTAGATTACTTTTTGTTTTAGCTTGTGAATTTTCCCTGTGCTAAGAGGGAGGTTTATCCCTGTTTTTGTAACTTTAAGGTTTTGCCTAGAGGGGAAATCCTTTGTGTTCTTGAGTCTTTTGTTATTCTGTAAAGTACTTACCATCCTGATTTTACAGAGGTGATTCTTTTACCTTTTCTTTAATTAAAATTCTTCTTTTAAGAACCTGATTGATTTTTTCCATTGTTCTTAAGATCCAAGGGTTTGGGTCTGTGTTCACCTTTACCAATTGTTGAGGATATTATTCTCAAGCATCCCCCAGGAAAGGGGGTGTAGGGCTTGGGGGGATATTTGGGGAAGGTAGGGCTCCAAGTGGCCCTCCCTAAATGTTTGTTTAAATCACTTGGTGGTAGCAGCGATACTAAGGCTAGACAGGAATTTGTGCCTTGGGGAAGTTTTAACCTAAGCTGGTAAAAATAAGCTTAGGGGGTCTTTCATGTGGGTATCCACATCTGTACCCCAGAGTTCAGAGTGGGGAAGGAACCCCCTGACAGTTACTGTGACACACTGTACCTCAGAATGACACCCTGTAACACCCATATTCATCATTCATATATGGTTGTGATATTTCATACAAAGCATGCCATGTGAGTTATCATATGAAAGGTCATAATCTGCTGAAACCTGTTATTTTGTCTAAATATATTTATCACTAGTATGTATACAATTATGAGATTGTGCTGTATTGTTACTGAAATATGCTGTAAGTTTGCTAGTGGCAGACAGAGAATCCTTGGCCAGATGGGTGTTGACTGCCCATTACAACTGGGAATGGATGGGTCATTACACAAAGTAAAAACTATTTCCCCATGCTAATTTTTCCCTTACCGTTACTCACACCTTCTTGTCAGCTGTTGGAAATGGGCCATCCTGATTATCACTACAAAAGTTTTTTTTCTCCTGCTCACTTTAATTGATTAGTCTCATTATAGTTGGTATGGCAACACCCATTTTTCATGTTCTGTGTGTATATATCTTACTGTATTTTCCACTGCATACATCTGATGAAGTGGGTTTTAGCCCACAAAAGCTTGTGCCCAAATAAATTTGTTAGTCTCTAAGGTGCCACAAGTATTCCTCGTTCTCATTACGACTGTATGACTCAACTATGCAAACACCACACAAGGGGAACTGCACTGTGACCTGGGGGCTGCTTGTTTACTGTGACTCAGCAAAGCGCATCAGGACATGTGTGGGCTTAGTGTCTGCCAGGCACATGGGCCAAGGGTATAAAATAAGGAACAGTTGCAGCATGAGAGGGCCTTTCTCCTCGCCCACCTACACTGGAAACAATAGGGAAGCTGAGAAGACGAAGATCATCTAAGGAGACTGGTCCAGGCTTCAGGAGGGAAGGCTGTGCATTAGGGACTTTAACATCCAGTGGGGGGTGAGAACATTGCTTAAACCTTATCACACCAGACAGTATTTGGATCAAGATTTAGATTGTGCACTATTTTTATTTTCTTTGGTAACCATCTCTGTCCTTTCATGTGTACCACTTGTAGTTAATAAACCTGTTTTATATTTTACCAGAAACAGTGTCTTTTGCTTGAAGTGCTTGGGAAACCTTTGCTCAGTGTACAAAAGCCGGTGCATGTCCTCTCCACATCGAAGTAGGGGTGGACTGGGTAATAAACTTACACTGGTCAGGTTTCCGACCAAGGCAAGACCGTACAGCTCTAGGGTCCTAGGCTGGGGAACTGTGTGAATTGGCTGGAGCCTCTCTATTGTTAGTTCATGAGTGGCTGGAAGAAGTCTTCATGTAACTCAGCTGGGTATGTCCTTTCCTGTGGATGTCTGTGTAAGTTCAGTACCTGGAGCAGTTTGCAGCTTGTCACGCATCACAGTGTGAGAGGGAGCCCAGGTTGGGAGGACAAAGGGCTCAGCAGTCCCACCCTGGGGATCCCGCCACAATTGCACTTCAAGTTTTGTTGGATAATCAGCTGCACCCAACTCATTCTAGAGGGGGAGTGCCACAGCAATTTTGTCCTGGGAAGAGATTGAACTGTGCGCGCATCAGTACTGTTTGATATGCCATCAGCAGCCAGCGGCTTGTTCTTGCAAGATGCTCAGTTCTCTGGCCCCAGTCACAATGCAGTTAAGCACCTGCTTAACTTTAAGCATGAGACTAATCCATCTTGCAGGATCAAGCCCTAGATCACAAGTGAGATACAATTTTTTTTTAAATACATAAAATAAATTTTAGTTGGATGCCTTCCATAAGCAACTCAGTGTTTGACTCAGAGGGAATTTAAATTACCTCTTAGGCACTCCAAGAAAAACTGGTCTGCCACTTGACTAGAACTAATCAAATAGAGAATATTTTAGACATGCTCCCATCCTTTGAAGTTTTCAGTAAAACCTTCTCTTAGCTATAGAGTATTTCTTCAAACCCAAGTATTTTGAGCTACTTCCTTTCTTAGTAATAGTGTGACACTGTCTCCCAACAAATATTCTGCTTGAATTCTTGTATGTTTTTCAAGCAGGTTCTATTGTAGTACCTTTTGCTGATTTTTTTTTTTGAGGGGGGCAGTTAAAGCCTCTAGTATAGATTCTTCATACCTATGGCTAGGTAGGGAATTCCCTAACTGCAAATGATATTGTTTTATCCAAACAGGTGGAAAGTGCCTAGAATGGTGGACAAAAACTTCGTGTCACTCATCTGAGTTTTCAGCTCTCCCTTGAACGTATGATTTGTTAATCTGTTGATTACTCAGCCATGGTATATTACAAATACAGTGTCCATTAGATGATGGGGGTGGGGCGGGGAGGAGGACGACAAGGTGAACAGAGTGAAGAACCTTAGTTTGTCCCTTTTGTTCCATTTTTGCGGATCTTCCACTTGTGTATTTCTGGAACCAAAACTGAAGGGATTAAAATTATGTATTAACTGATGCTTTGACCAATTATCAGAAACTTACTGTGGGGTTTCTTCTTGTTGGTAATAATGCTACAAGCAGTGCACCATAAATCTAGGGGTACTTTCTGTGCAGTCAACTAAAATGTAGAATTTCTTAATGAGTCTCATGAAATGTTTCTCTTAATCTCAGTTTACAAGAAATATGGCAGAGTCTGTCAAACCATATGATAGAAATATAGTTAACTGTACTAAGAGCTATTGTCACGTAAACTGTACCATTTTTCTTTTTCTGGAAAACTACCACCATTTGTTAATACACCTCTCCTCCAATATAACGCTGTCCTCAGGAGCCAAAAAATCTGACCGCGTTATAGGTGAAACCGTGTTATATTGACCTTGCTTTGATCCTCTGGAGTGCGCAGCCCCGCCCACCCAGAGTGCTGCTTTACCGCGTTATATCCAAATTCGTGTTATATCGGGTCACGTTATAGCGGGGTAGAGGTGTATCTTCCAACACTTTCACAGTGCAATATGAATATTGGCTCTCTTGCCCTCTTTATTTTGAAGCATCCCCTACTTAATCTTTAGATAAGGATATGTATTAGTGTCCTTTTTTCCATAAACAGACTGGAGGATTTGAATGAAACTGATATGATGGCTTGCTAGATCACTATCAGTAGTTTGTACAAAGTGTTCTGAATGTTAAGAACAAACAATTTTCCATTTCTACCTGAAGTAAATTCTTGCATACCTGTTGGAGGATGGTAGTTCTTAAAGGGAATGGAATAGAACAAATCTAGCATTCACTCTTTTTAATAACAGCAGTATTAACAGGTGTTTGGCTGCTTCTTTAGACAGTGTAAGACTTGCAGAAGAATGACAACTTTTTTGGGGGAAAACAGATGAACAATGGCTAGGTGAATGACTTGTTATCTTGGTAATAAATTATAATATCTAGATTTTGTCAGTTACATATAGGGCCGCTGGCGGGGCGGGGGAAGCAAGTGGGGTAATTTGCCCTGGGCCCCGCGGGGGCCCCGCGAGCCCTGGCCCAGCGGCGGTCCGGGTCTTCGGCGGCATTTCGGCGGCGGGGGGCCCTTCAGTGCTGCTGAAGACGCGGAGTGACTGAAGGGCCCCCCCGCCACCGCAATAGACCCGGACCACTGCCGTGTGAGTACAAGCACCACAGCTCCCCCGCTTTGCCTCAGGCCCCCTGAATCCTCTGGGCGGCCCTGGTTACATATCTGTATTTGAATATAGTCTTGTTTTTCTTTGTGAATAACACACAACCCTCCCATTTAGGAATTAATTGTAACTTCTGAATAAAGAGCACTCATGAAACAACTGTGTTTTAAAAGACTGTTTGTTTTTACTGAGTATTCTGATCCTTTCATGAAATGCTATCTTCTTGAAAGGAGAATACTAGCCTTTATTAAACTTACTGTGTTTTCCTTCTGTTTTTAGAAGGATAACTCTTTCCAAGAGAGCGTTTGTTTGTTTGAATGACTATAGTAGATTTCTCTCTAATTGACCTGGATTCTCTGATTTAGGAACTGTAATGTTAACTTCAAATGTTTTTGTGTGTTCTCACACTTCTTTATTGTTCTCTTCTCTCTCCTCCCCCCCCCCCCCCGCCCCCCAACGGACTACTAACTCAATTTCTTTGATCCTAGTGAAGTCTTATATTGCTACCTATAAAAATTATATGAACTGGCTCATAACGTCTTTTGAATGATCTGTATACACATATACCCACTTCTCAATTCACCATCTTTGCTGAAAACTTAGACCATTTATCTATGCTCTAGAAGCAGCTGCCTAGCCAGCAGAGGGAACTCAGTTAAACTAATGAATTCCGTCCCTGGTATCTGTTACTGGAGTACAGTGAAGTGGCCATGGAGCCTGGTTAGCTTGTTAACTTAATCTGAAACAAATAGAAAAATATATCTTTTTCAGATGGATAAGAAAAAAAGAAAGGAAGAAAAATATTTGTTAAAACATAGATAGTATGTTCAGAAATAAAATGAGAGGGTTTTTTTAGTTCATAACAAGCATGCAAGTTTCTTTGAGTCCCAGGACACTAAACAAATACAAACGAGCATGATCTGACAGATTTGTGTGGCTTTCTGAATTTAAAGATTGGCACAGTCCCCAGGCAGCACCTTAAAATGTCAAAAGGTGCTAATAACAATTGTATACATATTTTCTCCTTAGTTGGCATTTGGGCATCCTCTGAAGAGGAACTAGATCCATTTTCACAGGGCCCACATAGAGGTCAACGTCACTGAATTGAAAAGGGTGGAGGCAGTGGCTGAAAAAACAAAATGGAGCTACTTGGAGACAGAATGAAGTACACTAAATTCAGAACTGATATACTTGAACAGACAAATCTATTAAAAAGACCTTCCAAATCCATGGAAAGGAAATGTTGCGTATTGACTTGACTAATAGTTGTACTATTGATAAGACATTTGATGTATAACAGGAGCTACTGGAAAAGCAAATACAAACTTATAATTCAGGACTGGCTATCTGCACTCAAATGTGGAAGTGACCATTTTTTGGAATAGTCGGTTACAAACATACTTGTTCTCTTCTCAGATGAGCTTTAAGTTATAGTTAAGTTTGTAAATAATTCTATTAAGTGAAAATCTTCAATAGGATACTTAGTTTTATATCCAGGCAATTCACAGTTGGTTACACTTAAAATTAAAAAAATAAAAAATGGAAATAGAATACAAATAGGAATGATAGAGTAGGTCATATTGGTGAAGAGGTCATGCTGCTAAAGCAGTGGCAGTATGTTTAAAAAAAAAAAGTGTGGGGGGGGAATCAAAATTAAAATCTTAAATGACTCAAACCGTACCATAGAATCTCTGTAGATAGAAATTCCATGCTTGAATAATAAGATTATAGCAGTAGGCTTATACTACAGATCATCTGATCAGGATGATGGCATTGGTTGTGAAATGCTAAGGGAGGTTAAAGAGGCTACAAAACCAGAAAACGATATAATGGTGATTTCAACTATCCTCATATTGACTGACAGTCACCTCGTGGCGCAATGCAGAGATAAAATTTCTAGATGCCATAAATGACTGCTTCTTGGAGCAACTAGTCCTATAACCCACAAGAGGAGAGGCAATTCTTGATTTAGTCCTAAGTGAAGCACAGGGTCAAGAGGTAGCTGTAGCTGAATGGCTCAGTAATAGTGACCATAATATAATTAAATTTTGTTTAGCATCCTTTTGGGGGAGGGCGGAGTACCAAAAAACTCACCACAATGACATTTAATTTTAAAAGGGGCAACTGCACAAGTAGGAGGACACTAGATAGAAATTAAAAAGAGCAGTGACAAGAATAAAATGCCTGTAAGCAGCATGGAGACTACTTTAATTGCATAATAGAGGCTCAGACTAAACGTCTACCCCAAATAAAAAAGATGGCAGGAGGACCAAAAGAATGTCACCATGGCTAAACAGCTGCATAATGGAGGCCATTAGAGGCAAAAAAGCATCCTTTAAAGTTCAGAAGTCAAATTCTAGTGAGAGTAATAACATTCACAAACTCTGGCAGGTTAGGTGTAAAAATATAATAAGGCAGGCCAATAAAGAATTTGAGAAGCAACTTGCCAGAGACACACAAACTAACAGTAAGAAATTATGTTTTAAGTACCTCAGAAGCAGGAAGCCTGGCAAACAGGCAGCGGGGCCACTAGATGACCAAAGCGTTGTGGGAGTGGTCAAAGGAAACAAGGCCATTGCAAAGAAGCTACATGAATTCTTTGCTTCAGTCTCCACTGCAGAGGATATGAGGAAGATACCCAGATAGATTTGTCACCCAAAAAAGGATAGCTCTAAAATGCTGTCCAACAATGATGTGCCAATAGAAGAGGTTTTTAGAACAAATTGATAAATTTAAAAAGTAATAAGTCATCAAGAACAGATGGTATTCACCCAAGAGTTCTGAAGGAACTTAAATATGGAATTGCAGAACTACTAACTGTAGTCTGTAACCTATCGCTGAAACGAGCCTCTGCAACAGATGACTGGAAGGGAACTAATGCAGTGCCGGTGAGGTGATCCTGATAATTACAGGCCAGTGAGCCTAACTTCAGTACAGGACAAATTGGTGAGGCATGATTTCCTTTTACAAAAGCCATGTTGACTCTTCCCCAACAATTTGAGTTTATGTATGTGTCTGATAATTCTTTTCTTTACTATAGTTTCAATCAATCTATTAGTATTATTTTGAGGGAGTCAGCAAGTATGTGGATAAGAGTGACCTACACTCAAAAACCAGTAGGAGAACACTTCAACTTCTCTAATCACTCAGTGACAGACGTTAAGGTGGCAATTTTGCAACAGAAAAGCTTCAAAAACAGACTCCAACGAGAAGCTGCTGAACTTGAATTAATATGCAAACTAGATACCATTAACTTAGGTTTGAACAGAGACTGGGAATGGCTCGGTCATTACACTAATTGAATCTATTTCCCCATGTTAAAGTATCCTCATGCCTTCGTGTCAACTGTCCGAAATTGGCCATCTTGATTATCGCTTCAAAAGTTTTTCTGCCCTGCTGATAATAGCTTCTCTTAATTAATTAGCCTCTTACAGTGGTATGGGTACTTCCGCCTTTTCATGTTCTCTTTATGTATAAATATCTTCTTACTGTATGTTCCATTCTGTGCATCCGATGAAGTGGTCTGTAGCCCACGAAAGCTTATGCTCAGATAAATTTGCTAGTCTCTGAGGTGCCACAAGTACTCCTGTTCTTTCTACTTGATGTAGTATACTTGAATTTTCAGAAAGCCTTTGATAAGGTACCTCATTGAAGGTTTTTAAGGAAACTTAATCGCCAGGTGATGGAGGGAAAGTCCTCTCATGGATCAGTAACTGGTTAAAAGATAGGAAACAAAGGGTAAGAATAAATAGTCAGTTTTCACAATGCAGAGAGGTGAACAGTGTGATCCACCCAAGGCTCTGTACTTGGATATGTGCTGTTCAACATGTTCATTAATGACCTAGAAAAGAGACTGAACAGTGAAGTGGCAAAATTTGCAGACAGTACAAAATTATTCAAGATCGGTAAGTCCAAAGCAGACGGCAAGGAGTTACAGGGGGATCTCACAAAACAGTGACTGACTGGACAAGAAAATGGCAGATGAAATCAGTGTTGATAAATTCAAAGCAATGCACACTTGAAAGCATAATCCCAACTATACATATACAATGATGAGTCCAAAATTAGCTATTACCACTAAAGAAAGAGATCTTGGCGTCACCGTGGATAGTTCTCAGAAAAACTTCTATTGCACAGCTGCACTCAAAAAAGGCTAAGGCTATGAGCAGGCCTTCACTACCTGCCCATCCGGCAGGTAGTGATCGATCCATTGGAGGTCGATTTATCGTGTCTAGTGTAGACGCGATAAAATTGATCCCCGATCGCGCTCCCCATTGACTTGAACTCCAGCTCGCGAGAGGCAGAAGTGGAGTCGACGGGGGAGTGGCAGTGGTCAACTCGCTGCCATCCTCGTGGCCAGGTAAGTCAACCTAAGATACGCTGACTTCAGCTACGCTATTCACGTAGCTGAAGTTGCGTATTTTAGGTCAACCCCCCAGCTAGTGTAGACCTGGGCTGAGTTAAGTCTTGTGAAAAGTGGGTGAAGTAGAGGTCAGGCTCAATAGGTGATACGCATGTGGATTGCAGATGGAGTGTGAACTGGAGCATGGTGCGGCATTTGGCTCATAATAAAATAAAGTGAGGAAAATAGCCTACGGACAACACCAACCATTCAATATTTATAAGCAAAGTCTTTCATTGGGGTGGATGTGGGGCTTGTGCTTGTGCTTTTTCATTTTACATTGCTGCAGGCATTTGAAATGTCTGCAGAATTTATGTCCAATATGCTGTAGAATATAGGAGGACCATCTCACTATGTTTGATTGCCATATCTTCATTTCTAAACAGGCTTCACAGAAGATGAGCGTGAGTCAGCTGGCTACTTCCATCCTCCATGTTCCAAATTGTGCTGATACAAGTCTTGGCCACTGCTATGTGACATGCTTTCTCTTGTGGGATTAAATGACCCTCTTCTGTGTGCAAGGGACCATTTTTAAAATGCAGTTTCAAAAAAATCTTTGGTAGAAACCTGAGACCTGGTCCTGCAAGATATTATGTGGATGCTTGGCATCTGACAAGTTTGGGCTTTCCTGGCTTAACAAGATGAATTCCAGAACTTGAGTAATTTTGGTGCTTAATATGGAGTTATTGAAGAACCGACAGTTACAGTTGTACATACTCGTAACCTTTCCTGGTAGCCTCTTCCAGTTGGACACTGGTCATTTCACATATTCCACTCTAGCCTCAGTCCTGGCCATCCAAATTACTCAGTTGAGTTTTGAGTATATTTTCAGTTTTCCTCTCCATGTGCTATTGTGTCTCATGCAGCTTTTCAAGCCAGTTCTGCTCATTGGGAGGCAGAAAGAAGACTGGCTTAAAGATGGAGTCTAGCCTTCATGCTGGGAATCGGGGGTGGGAGGGTTCCTAAAGAACTCTGCTTGGTCCAACTACTAATTCCAACTGTGCTAATTTCCATTTGACACATCAGCAAAATCTGCCACAGACCTCGATGATCACATAAGTTTCATAAAACAGTTAAAACTTGAAAGGACACCAAGAATCTGTATTTGAATCATGTTACAACCAAATTAATTAGTTCTCCATGTATGTGCAATTCCAACCCTTCAGAAACAGCGGTTGCTACAAGGCAGTGTGTCATTAGGACTAACTTAGAATTCAGGGACACCCTCGGTAAAAGGACTAAATTGGTCTTTGTTGAAGTATTGTACGAGGGTTCATTGCTATAAACCAACTTGTATATTTTGATCCTGAGATGGTAAATTGGGAGTGGGGTGTGTTGTCTCAAATTTACACCCTCTCTTGAACATTTCTAGTTTATTGACTTTCTCGAAAATATCGAAAGCAGTATAGTTGTCAAGAGTTTCTGATAGCTAAAGTTTTCTGATTTGAGAAGCGACTTTACTTATAAAATAGAAGAAGTTTGTGTTGCTATTTTTTCTAGTTCAGTCTCTCAGTATGTAATAATGTGTTCTGTTTTGCTTATTGCTTCCAGCTAAATTTAAAGATTATCTTGCCTTAATATAAATTTATAAATGCTCATTTTGGAATCTGAACACTTGTGTCATGACTCAGTTTCTAGTATCTTGAATATGAATCTATACTTGTGTTTATAGTTTGAGCCATAATGTTATCTCAAGCTGCCTTTCAGTGACATATGTAGGCATAAGTAAGCACCCTATATGGTATTCTAAAATATGTCCAATGTGACTTATGTAGTCAGAACTTTGAATTTCCTGACTTTTGAATCTCAAGAACAATGTTGCGTTAAGTTTAATTATAACTATAATATTCAAGTTAATTTTGTTTACAATATTTAAGCTAACTTTGAACATTATCTTTAAAGGTTGAATGAAGGGCTTCACTATCTATATGGGGTAGGAAACTCAGTTTCTTCCAAATCATCCGGTAAGGAGCAGGATTTCCAGGGAGTTCAGCCATCTGAATTCACTGATGGCCCAAAATTGGTGCTGATTTCATGATGCTTGCTGGCAGCAGAAGCATACTATTGAGGCAAAGTACTTCTGCAAGGTTCCTTTGGATCCTGACTTCACTAATGGCAGCTTAGCTCCTTCAGAAACTTTGCTGATGTGGTCTTGTCAGTGACAGCACTGCAGGCCTCAGTGATAGAGGTTGCATTATTAGAGGTGATGTTACAGCTGGTTGAACAAACAGTATCTTTCAGGTAGATTTCAGCCCCCTGGCTTTTCCCTGGCCCAGAGCCATCAGTGGGCTTCTGTGGTACCTGGGTCAAAGTGAGAGAATAAACTGTTACTCTCCTCACAGAATTGGTGTTCCAATTTCCTTCTTCTGGGTTTTGCTACCCTCTGCACCAGTGTATCGGGGCAGCATGTGGCTCACTGGCTTTTTTTTCCTCTTGGCAGTCTAACAACATAATCTTAAATTTAAAAGTACAACCCAGGTGCATTTAAAATGGAGTACCTCTCACCATGATTTACTCTTAACCACCTTCATTTAAACTTTATTTATAGCCTTACAGTGGCATGTGGTCCAAGCGCTCATCACTCTTTATTGCTGAAGTTCTTATTAATTCAACATTGCTTTCATTTCATTTACATTTACTTGTATGGTAATATATCTGAAAATCCTAATCTGCACAGCTCTCTTCCATTGGTTCACTTCTGTAATCTTTCGTCTTGCAGGTATTTCATGCATGGGGTTTGCAAGGA
The DNA here is from genome assembly GCF_020497125.1 of Mauremys mutica. Classification (NCBI taxonomy): domain Eukaryota; kingdom Metazoa; phylum Chordata; order Testudines; family Geoemydidae; genus Mauremys; species Mauremys mutica. The sequence continues at coordinate 104,508,548 of NC_059072.1, read as the reverse complement.
AGGGAACAACTGCCGTTACTCCCATGATCTCTCCACAAGTCAGTCTGTTATGGTATGCAGGTATTATCAGCGAGGATGCTGTGCTTACGGAGATCGTTGCCGGTAAGGAAATATTGCTGATTGTTATTTCTTTGAAAGAGGGACTTTCATCCTCAAGTTCCAGTGTGGAAGACTCAGCGAAGGTTGTCTATTAATGGGAGAAAATAAGAGATAAAACAAAACTTGAGCAATATTTTCCTATATTCCATTGAAACTGCCAAATTGTTTTAATAAGAATCTCTCCTTCGCAGCCTACCTCCTCCCTTTTGCTGAGTCCTACAGTGACGTCTCAAATGTATTGTTTACTTCACAGCAGGAATAAACAGGCAAAAGGGAGGGGGGAGACCATTGTTCAGACACAAGCAGAATTCAGATCTAACAGTTGCATAATTAGATAACTTTCAAACTGACAAGGCTGGTGAGATAATCAGTTACACTTGATAAGTGGGTCATTGTCTTCAGAAATAACCGATTCCCCTTTCAGCAGTGCTTCTGATTGTACTCATAGCTGTTGAAAAGTGAGCATGTGACACTTTTGAGGCCCTTTCTAGGGAATGTAACTTTGAAGTATAGTAGCAAGGCATCTAAAGTATTGTCTGTGCAAACAGATGCGAACTTGCTGATGCAAACTTAACCTTACTTAAAATCAGAGGCCTGTAACTCTCCAACAAGAGGAGTGTGCATGCAAAGGATTTTGACATTGTCCCAGTGTGGACCGGGTTTAGCAAGGCTAAACAGTCATAAATTGAATAAACTTCAAAGACTACTCTTAGGTCTCTGACTTAACAGTTATTGAAACCTGCATATAGTCAAATATTTATTGCATGATTATGTACAGTTGCACACTGCAGAAACACTAATGTTACCAAAATAAAACCTAGTACAAAATCTAATCTTTTTTTCTCTCTCATGGATAGTGGAATTACTATTATATGAATGTAAACCTGGGAAATCTCTGAACAGCCGTTTTTATATGCTGGCCTATATCACTTAGTCATCATCCATTTGAAGATGTGCGTAGGTGTGAAGGCTTAAGATTCTCAATTGAAAGAGCAAGGGAACCATGCTGAGAGGCATGGTTGACTTCCCTTTGAGAATGTTACTGATTTACACAAAACTAGGACACCCTCTCCAGTCAGACTGAGCACTTCTCCGCTTTTTATGTTTTAACAATTGTATCTTCTTCATTAACTGTCCCATCAGTGTAAAAATCTTTTTGGCAATATCTCTGAAATATTAACAGAAAAATAAATCTTAGATCTGCGAATGAAACTAATTTTCTAGTCTCTGGAGCCTGAGGGCTGGCAGGACTTGGACTTATAGGGAAGCAACATTTTCAGTCTCTTGGTGGATAGGGGATTAAGGGCTCTCATTAGTAAATAGTGACACCTTTTGTGTTCATCATGGATTTAAGGCCGGGGAGTTTGGATGGGGAGGGTGAAAGTATGTTTACTGAGTCAAAGTAGCTGTTTGGTTTTTAATGTCTGAATGAGGCACAATGATGAAATGTTGAGCAAGTAGGAAGTATTCAATAATGGCATATCTGCATATGCTTTGAAAGGGCCAGCTTCAGATATGGTTGAAATAAGCAGTTGTAGGAAGCACACAGGCAAATTTGCTGTGGACTGCTTCATCTCCTGCAAAATCACCAATAGCTACTGTCCCCTTAAACAGTGCTGGTAGGTTTTAAAGTAAACTGTGTCTATGTAAAGGGTCACTTTTCTAATCTAGCTCTGGAATATCTAGGGCACCTCTGGTATTATGCCTCAGTGACACCATCTCCCTGTGCTTGCATATCAGTCCTTTGTACAAGGCTTTTGTATGGGTGACTTCTTACTGAGTTTACATGCAGCATTTAATTTGTTAGATATGAACATACCAAGCCATTGAAGCGGGAAGAAGTGACTACTGTGAATCCAGCTGCAAAATCTTATCCATCAGCATCTTCAGACCTCCCGTCTGTCCCTGAAGCACTTGAAGCAAGCACTGGTGAGACTGACCTTGAAGATACAGATCTGGCAGCTACAGGAGCAGGTGCTGAAGACTGGGTGAATGCTGTAGAATTTGTCCCTGGGCAGCCATATTGTGGACGTGGTAAGCTGATCATGGGATAACGGTAATTTTCTTTTGTGGGTTCACAATTACATGCAGTGTGCAAACTACTTGTTCAGTGTTTTGTCATCTTAAGCCATCTGTAATGAGTGTGAATGTTTGTATTTTTAAAGTGGAATATATTCTTCTTCATTAATTGTTTTTAATCCCCCTATTCTGAAGTTGGCTCGCACACTCTTGCATGGCCAGTGCAGTGATTCCACAGCAGTTATTGGGGACAATGTTGCACCTGGGGCACAGACCCAAATGTTCTAGATCCTATATAATGAAGGACTCACCCTGTAGTTCCTCAGTTCCTTTTTTCCCCCTGGTCTAAGTAGGTTGCAGAACCTTCTCCTTCAAGTTCCCTCTCCCCTTAAAGAAGGGGTGCATGTGTTTGTTGTACATATACAATTTTTTAATAAACACTAGAAAGAGAAGAATCTATCTTTCTGTAATTGACTTTTCGTAGGACACCATGGATGATGGTGGCATGAAATCAGATTTCAAGAGGGTGCTCTTGTTACCAAAATATATGTGCTCAGTACATCTGTTGTCTGGTCTGCCTTGGAGAATCTTTGTGTTGCCATTATTCCCAGGCCCAGGAGGAAACAAGCTGGCTGAAAATGCTTACTTAGAAGAGGTTTTGCTGCCTGGCCATATAGCATCCGTGAATCAGGGCAACAAAAACTTCAAATAAGACCTTGGAGCATGAGTAGCTGTTATCACCACACCATTATGGCTGGGGTGGAGAGAACTTTGGGGTTGACTCATTATAGTTCTGAGATTTTTTTAGACCTGTTCTGTTCCTGCGGGAACCCTTGATGCCCTCATATCTGCATACTGAGTCCACCATCTACCTCTACTGTTAGTGTGAACAGGGAATAATTTCACAGTTAAGACTTCAAGGAAAGGGCAGCTTTTGGTGCTGTTTGATTTGAAGGCAGTCATCTTGCAGGGTGAATTCCGTTCTGGAGGTATCAGAATTGGTAACTGCAGATAATCATTTGGTCCATGTAGCGTGGATGTTCCAGTAGATCCACAGGAATAAAGACTCACCTGTTTTCTCTTCCAGTGCTGCTTATCTATAGTGACAGTATGCTGATCTCTGTTTTCACTGGGGCAAAGGGGCGCATAGTTTAAAAAAAACAAAAAACCCTTCTGCTTGTGAAATCAGTTGAATACTGGATCTGAGAGCAGAGCTGTGTGTTTTGATGTTTCTTCTTCTTCTTCTTCAGTGCCTTGACATTTAGGAATGCTGTCTGGCCAACATTCTTAACCTGCTTGGTCTTACTGAGGTTGGGTCCTTTCCATGCTTGGTCAGGGACACAATTTATGGAGACTCAGGGTCACCAGAGCATGAGTATAACAAAGCTGAGAGGCATCATCAATACAGAGGATGATACTGAAAGAACTGGATGACTTTGAGGACTGGAGTAATAGAAATTGAATTAAAATTAATAGTATAAAGTGCAGGGTCTTGCATTTAGGGACTAACAAGAATTTTTGCTATGAACTGGGGTGGTGTCAGCTTAGGGGACCAGGTGTCCCATTTTTAAAGAGACAGTTCTATATTTAAGCCCTTCTGCGGGTGTCCCAACTTTTTCTTAGCAGATATGGGACAATTTGCCCATTTTTGTCTCCCCCCGCACGCCCCGTCAGTACTGACGGGTCATCCTGCTAACTGGAGGGAGGCAGGGTTTAGTAGCCATCAATGGGGATGGGAGTGGGTGAGCTGGCTCCCTGTGTTAGATATGAACATACCAAGCTGGCTCCTCCCTCGGCTGTATGCCAGCTCTTGGCCAGCAGGGCCCCGTCCCGCTTCCTGCCAGTGCTGGCTGTGCGCTGTGGTGGCTGGTGAGTGTGGGCAGGCGCCAGGCGGCAGCTGGTTACATGTCACCTCTTCTGCCCACATGTCAGCCCTTTTTGCATTTCCCCCTCTCACTGTCCTCCCTCTGCTTTGCCCCCCAACCCCAGTGGTCAAAGCGCTCAGCTCACCAACAGCCTGGCTGTGGGGCTCCTTCCTTCCCCCACTGCCTCTGGCTGGGCTGGCACCCTGGGAAAGCCCAAGACCCTCTGGCCCAGGGCAGTGGCCAGGAGGAGCCAAGCCCTGCATGTGCCAAAGCCCCGCACAGCGCTGGCATGGGGCAGCCTCTCCGCCCCTCAGCTAAGCTCTGGAGTGGTGGAGGGGAAGCGATTTTCAGCCTGTTCACACCCTGAACCTGCAGGCTCCACAGCAATCCCCGGGGCAGGGACTTAGCACCCTCTTCACCTGCCCTTCCCCCCAGCCTGGGTCCTGCCCCCAGGGAGCGTGGGGCTGCTCCGTCCCCTAGGCACCCTCCCCGGCTGAGCCACCTCTCTGGCTGGGTTTGCTGAAGCCCCTGCAATCAGGATCCCTGGTGCACAATGCATCCTTAGGGCTTAACCCCTTCCTGCCTGTGCTGTAGTCAGAGGCGGCTGGGTTATGTCGGTGGCCAGCAGCAGCCTGGAGGTGTTAGCTGCCTTTCGACTCTACGTGGGCAGGACGGGACAAGCTGCTTCCAGCCACGCGGGGTGGGTGGGGGGAGAAGAGATGAGCTCTGCAGACTCTACAGATCAACCCTTCCCCACCACCACCTCACCCTGTGGCTGGAAGCAGCTCCCGTCCCTTCCCTCCGCACAGTGCCGGAAGGCTGCTGCTGGCCACATTCTGGTGTGAACCCTGGCAGAAATCTGGGGAGGGGAGCATGTGACCCTGCATGCCTCGCCACTTGTTGCCTCAGGAAGACGTGGCACCACGTACCAGGTGAGGCAGGTCTGTGCTGGAGGCCCAGCCTGGCAAGGAGGGTGGAGAGTGCTGGGCAGGGGGATCAGGTTGGTTGGTCTCCCCCCCCACCTCCGTGTGTGAGAGGTGTACGGGTCACCACTCCCCATGTGAACCTTAAAGATAAGAAGGTAAATAAAAAGAAGCCAACTATGCAGGATTTCTTTTTAACAGGGGCTCAGTCAAGTTGTTGTTAATTTGAATGTTTGTACTGCATAGTTCTGATCGATTGCTGTTGAACTCGCTTGAATATGAGTAATTTTACCAGGTGTCCTGTATTCAGCATAGGGAAATATGGTCACCCTACATCAGGTGGAAATGATAGAAAGACCTGAGTGTATTAGTCAGTCACAGGATGACTGAGCCATCAGTGTGATGCGGTGGTGAAAAAGGCAAATGCAATCCTAGGATTGCATCAGGTGAGGTATTTCCAGTAGAGATGAGAAGTATTAGAGGCAATAAAAAGGTAATAATTGGAGATATACCAATCTCCTAGAACTGGAAGGGACCTTGAAAGGTCATCGAGTCCAGCCCCCTGCCTTCACTAGCAGGACCAATTTTTGCCCCAGATCCCTAAGTGGCCTTCTCAAGGATTGAACTCACAACCCTGGGTTTAGCAGGCCAATGCTCAAACCACTGAACTATCCCTCCCCCTTATCTGTACTATGTACAATTTTGGTCACCCAGGTTTTTTTGTTGTTGTTATTTTATTTAAAGAAAATTGGAACACGTGCAGAGGAAGGCTACCAGGATGAGCAGGGGAATGGAGAACCTAACTTATGAGAGGAGACCAAAAGAGCATGGCTTGCTTAGCCTAAAAGAATGAAGGCTGAGAAGGGTTATGATTGCTCTGTAAATACATTGCAGGGGTTGGGGGAGTTAAACAGCAGAAAAGCTATTTAAGCTAAAAGATAATGTTGACATAAAAACAAATGGATAACTCTGTCCATAAATTCAGGCTGGAAATTAGAACGTGATTTTTAGCCATCTGAGGAGTGATGTTCTGGAACAGCCTTCCAGTAGGGAGCTAACAATGGGGACTAACAACCTAACTAGTTTTTAAGATGGAGGTTGGTAAATTTCTGAATGCAATTACAGTAACTCCTCCCTTAACGTTGTAGTTATGTTCCTGCAAAATGCAACTTTAAGTGAAACGATGTTAAAAGAATCCAATTTTCCCATAAGATTTAATGTAAATGTGGGGAGTTAGGTTCCAGGGAAAATTTTGGGGGGCAGACAAAAGGCATTATATACTGTACAGTACTGAACGGTGGTGGGGAGGTGCCCCTGGCTTACCCCCTGGAGCTCAGGCCTGGGGGTGCTGGGTCTGGGAGGGAGTTAGGGTGCCAGAGGACTCTCAGGGTGGGGTGCAGGGTCTGGGAGGGAGTTAGGGTGCGGGAGGGTGCTCAGGGTGGGGGTGCAGGAGGAGACTCAGGGCTGGGGCAGGCAGGAGGTGCAGAGCACTTACCTGGGGCAGCTCCTGTTTGCTGCAGGGGGTGTGCAAGTGGCTCTGCGCAGCACTGCTCCCATGACCACGATTCTGGGAGCTATCTCTCCCCCCCACCCCGGGCAGGCAGGACCACCCTTCCATGTTGCATGAGGAACATATCCCAGTTTCTTCCTGTTTTAATACATGCCAATGATACTAGACTCTTGGGAACTTTTTGTATATGCAGTTCAGGAAAAGACAATCTTTAGTATGTTGGGAGATTTTTAAAGGTATACAGCACATAAAGCTGCAGATGAGCATCTAGTGGGATTTTCAAAGAGGACTATCTGCATTTTAGGTGCCAAGATAGCTTTAAAAGATAGCTAGCTTTAAAAATCTAGCCGTGGGAATCAAAAGAGGGAAATATTAGTGTGCCTTTGGCATGTACAAAAAAGCTTCTGTTGCAGCTAGCCATTTGTTTCAGTAGCAAAGAACCTTTTTTAGGCCCACAAGGACTTGCCTGACTCCAGGTTCTCAATTGGTTTTGGCAGCCATTATTTGGACAAGAAGATCAGGTCTTCCAAGGCTGTAAGATCAGCACCTCTGTAAAATAATTCGAGGACACTAGGTCAAATGGATAAGAGCCAGTGCAGTTGTGTTCTTTTGTTGGTTCTTAATGAAGATTGCCATTTATCAGAGTGTTAAGGCAAAATTATGATTTGCACCTTTAGTCCAACCTCCTGCCCTTCTTGGAATATTATTGTTAGCCAAGAGAAATGAAAGCTGTTACTTGGGAATGTCAGGAAACTGCTAAAGATAGTGTTGTGTGCTGCTAACAATATATTTGATACATGTGATGTTCTGAAAGTGACCTTAAGAAGACATCTGTATCTCAGAGCTTCCAGGTTGTTTCTGTAAAGTTCAGATTCAAGCTTTCATGGAAAATTATGCACAGTAACTTGAAAAAGCAACAATGCTTTTCCTCAAGATTGGTCTGGAAGCCTGGGTCTTTGAGTTGTATGCTTTGTGTATGTTTGGAGGAGCAAACACCCAGGAAATACTCTTGAGGTTCAAGCTTGGCAGTTCACTTCCAGCACTTAGGCATATCACCGTAACCCAGTGTTTCCTAATCGGTGAGGCAAGCCATGCTGGGGGTACCAGACTAGTCTGTGGAGTGGCTGAGAAGAACAGCCAAGCAGTGTGGAAGGGAAAACTTCATGATCCAGGATCTACCCCATTTCTCCATTGTAAACATCTTGAAAGCTGCTTCCTTCCCTTGATGCAGATGAAAGAATAGCTTGCAGGCTCACTCAACAGCCTGCTGGACCAAATTTTTTTTTGCTCACCGAGGAGAGTTATATGTACTCTGGCAACCAGAGACACCAACGGAGGTCCCTTCATCCCAATGTAGTATCATGATGCATGGAGGACTGAAGAAGGGGAGCAACTGGAGAGCTTGCTCTTTGTTAAGAAGCAATTCCTTGGGATTAGTGAGTTGAGAATTAAGTCATTCTTTTGTCTTTCACTTGCCTGGGGCAAAAAAAAAATCCGTAGCAAACAAGCTGAGCCAGGATCAATATGACTGATCTTTAAAGTAAGCCATTTGTGCTTCAATTTACCTTGAAGTGGGGGCATCCAGAAATACTTATTTGCTTCTGCAGAGAATACCAAATGCCTGCCAATTTGCACAAAAGCAGTAATGCCTGCCCCATACTTTTTTGCTCTATGGGGGTGGAGACCTTAGTTTTTTTCCCCTCTTTTGCCTGTGGTACTTAAAGAGGAGATGCAAGAGGCAACACACAATTCTTATAGTACCAGATTATAAAGTAGTTCTGGTTCTAGGTCTCATTCTGGCAGAGGAGCAACAGGTGATTCTTCTCTACTTTTCCAGACCTGTTATCTCACAAGGGAAGATTGAACCTGCACCCAGATCCATAATTTCTTCCTCTGGCATTTTACATCTTGGAGTTTAGTAGATGAAGAATGCTCTTGGAAGAAGTCCAGCAAATTACATTAGAATCTTGTAAGCCGTCCATTGGAAATCTTATGCCCTAAGGTGGAAATGTTTCTCATTCCTTTAAGGAAAGAGCCTCCGGATCCTGTCCTCTTTATTTTATATTGGATTGTTTTCTCTTTCCCATATCAAATCTTGGATTATCTTTCTTCACAGTTAGAGTGGCATCTCAGTTGTCATTTAAACTGAACCATTGTCTTTTCTCGTCTCATGACTGAGTTGGTGAGGTTATTCCATAATTTGGATGATAAAGGGAAATTCAGTTATACCATTTCACAAATCATCCTGTAGGTTCCTGGCATAAAGGGAGAAATCCCAAGAGAAATCCATCTCAGCCCAGAGAGAGTAGACAAATGGATAAGGTTTTCAGCTCAATTTATGACCAGGTAGGGATCCTGCTAATCAAAAGCTCTTGGGACTCCTTTTACTAGGCTTGCTGCAACACTGCCAATTTAATTTAGTCTGTAGAAATATCTAGGAACTTGGAGAGCATTTTCTTTAAATTTAATTCACAAGCTTACTCAGTGCTGTTCTCTTGATGACCAGGACAAATCATATGGATGTTTAGGAACAAAAGTCCTTCAGTCCTTTAATCACTATTTCAGCTAGTTCCTGCGGGACTAATGCTGCTAGTTCTTCTCTCCAGAATGAAGAACAGCCGAGGCAATTTATGAAGAGGAAACAAAGATTACTTACCTGTGATCAGAATTCTCTGCAGGTATGATCTCAACAAATCCATGCTCATTATCCCTCCTTACACTTCAGAAGGGGGATTTGAGATTTGCCACAGTAGTAAGAGACTTGGGCAGGGTTCTTGTATCCTGTTCTAGAACCTTCTTATGAGTCCAGCAGTGAAAGCCACCCCAGCAACTAACTGCTTAAGAACTGCAGCCTGTGCAACAGCATGCTAACTAACATGACTCATGAGCATAAGAATCTGTTGAGGCAGTATTTTTGGAGCTCCAAGTTAGTCGTCCTGGTAAGTATCCTTCCTCTTCTACAGGGCCTATGTGTTGGCTGTATAGGGACAAAACACCAGTTTTAGTGGTTGAAGCACAAGAGTTTAACCACCATGTACTGAAGCTTGTTTCAGCCCATGTAAATCATGTTTGAACTGGTTCAAAAAGCAAGAGGGACAGGGTTTTTAACCTACTTTCAGCATGATTTAATTCAGTTCTTACTTGAACCAAACCTTGTTACAAGCATGGTTGACCCACAAGAGTATTTACCCACTTTCAGAATTGGTCAGTTTTCTTAGTATTGACCTTGTCCTGTTGGATAAAGTTGAATCTCACCACTAATGCACTGATTGTCTTGCCTTGCTTATACTGAAAGCTGAGAAAATCAGAGTTGAAACTGCTTCCTTCTAGGGTGAAGAAATTGCTAAGTCATTTCAGGGTGAGGTTTTGAGGGATTTATTGACACAAGCCTTGTGCATTTTCTGTTATTTTTTTGGATAAACTGAGTTGGTTTACCCAAAGTTTTTATAGCTGAAAAGCATGCATTGCGAACCCTAGCCCTCAAATGTAACACATTTACCATCTCTAACTTCCCCCTGCAGCTGCCCCTTCCTGCATCGAAACACCCTTGCAGGGAATGGTAATTGAGGAAGAGTATGAAAAGCAGCAAGCAAATGTGGAGATGAAGAAGCAACTGTGCCCCTACGCTGCAGTAGGAGAATGTCGTTATGGAGAGAACTGCGTGTATATCCATGGGGATGTGTGTGACATGTGTGGGTTGCAGGTCCTACATCCAGTTGATGCTGCCCAGAGATCCCAACACATAAAGGTAAGCATACAAATAGCTTGTGTTGAATAACTTCAAGTTACTCCCTTGCCTTGTGCAATCACCTGTCATTCATTCCCTTTCTTCTGAAGTTGACTGCATACAAGTCAGTCACTTAACAAGAAGGTTCACATTGCAAACTGAACCATTTCCTAGTCAAGGCTGTTTTCAAAGCAGCCTTGTTTAAAAGAAGCTGGACCCTGTCTACATTGAGGATAAAGTCTGTATAACTGTACTAATACTCAGGTCACTTTTCGTGAAGTTTTAATTCAGCTATTTCTGCCTGGGTTCTTGACAAAGAGCCTGAACTTGACGTTGGCCATTGCCTCCTATTACCTAAAAGACTGTTTTTTGAGGACCTGAACCTCCCAGATGGTTTGTTCTTTTTAGTTTAGAATGTGGGGAGAATAAATTTAAGATGAAACTAGTGAGTTAAAACCTATTAAATAGTGCACAAGATTACAGGCTGGTTTTCTCTCTCTCTTCAGTCTTGCATTGAGGCTCATGAGAAGGACATGGAGCTCTCATTTGCCGTCCAGCGTAGTAAAGACATGGTGTGTGGGATCTGCATGGAGGTGGTATATGAAAAAGCCAACCCCAGCGAGCGCCGCTTTGGGATCCTCTCCAACTGCAACCATACTTACTGTCTCAAATGCATCCGCAAGTGGAGGAGCGCTAAACAATTTGAGAGCAAGATTATAAAGTGAGGCACTTCCCCATCTTGATTGTGCTTTGTTACATGGGAAGAATTTAGTGTCTTGTGACAACTTGCAACAAAGTCCCCCCCACAAAGACTGCATTTAATGCATCCTAACTAATGTTAAGCCAGAATTGAAGTCATCTTCCAGGGGTAGCATTTTGTTTGTATTTACACTCTGACCTAGTTAATCTAGATTGGATTTTGCAAACTACTTATTTGGATGAAAGTCATGTTTTGTCTTCAGTTAGTTACCATTTAAAGGTTTCAGGCACCCAGATTAGATGGTGAAAACAGATTAACCAGTTCTGAATGTATGTTTCCTAACTTTTCACTGCCCTGATTAATTAGCCAGCCAACGACCCATATCCTCTTTAAGGTGTTCTAAAGAAACCCAAACAAACAAATACAAAAACCAAACAAAACTACAAAAAATAAATTTATCTAAATCTAAAGAAAAAGGAGTCTGTGTGAAATGTTTTTTCCCCCCAAGTTCTATGGAGACAAAATGATCAGCTGCTGAGTTGAGTTCTGAAAGAAGAGGAAGAGTTTAGGGTGTCTTCTTGTGCAAAAGAGAACGTAGATTGAAAAAGTATAAAGTCCTGGCAGTAAGTGCCCAGGCACAATAGGATACATCTTTAAAGATCGGATATGTGCCATGGTATGTTTTATAATAGGACAGAGCGCCCCTGTAATGTGGAATTTTGCAGTGCAGTCTCTTCGTTCCCCAGGTCCTGCCCAGAATGTCGGATCACATCTAACTTTGTCATTCCAAGTGAGTACTGGGTGGAGGAGAAGGAAGAGAAGCAGAAACTCATTCAGAAATACAAGGAGGCAATGAGGTACGAGCGCTGCAGCCTTTTGTCAAGTTAAGACTGCAGAGATAAGGGCACACCTGGAGAACAAGGGTGTTTATCTAAAGCCCTCTCATACCTCCTTTCCACCCCCACACGTGTGAAGTGCATCCTTACTTATCCACCCGCAGATGCATGCATCCACACAGTCACCTAGCTTTCCTATGTACTTATTGACCTCACAAGCTTTTTCCTTACCCACCCAATACATAATTGATACAGCCATAAGGTAGTAGACTTGTGCACTGTGAGTCATCAGCTTCCCTATGCATGCATCTACCCACGCGCACATCTGTTGGGTATGCACATAGTGTAATACATCATTTCTGTGTATGTATTTTTGATAAAATGGCGTCAGCGGCAAATGGTGCGTATTTAAAGAGACCCCCTGGACCATAAGCAAATGCAATACTGAATTCTGAGTGGCTCTGCTGTGAGTAAGGGTTGCGATATTTTCCTTTCCAGCAACAAGCCATGCAGGTATTTTGATGAAGGCCGTGGGAGCTGTCCATTTGGAGGGAACTGTTTTTACAAACATGCATATCCTGATGGTCGCCGAGAGGAGCCACAGAGACAGAAAGTGGGAACATCGAGTAGATATCGGGTAAGTCTCACTGCTTTTAGACTTTTTTGGAAGAGGGAAGGAAAAAGTGTGAATGCCTCAGATTTGCTTATATAGTAAAACATACATAGTGGATTGGAAGGGAGAGTGATCCAAAGACTGGAAGTGATGGAGGGGAGACTATGGAAGAGACACATTTCTTAATGTCACCTGTATCTTGAAGAAGTGTTGGTGGTCAGCTATAATAGGAGTAAATGCAGATCCCATTGTGAAGCATGACTAGCTGCATGTTATATACCTGGGAGCTGAGCATATGTATCTTGTAACTCTCGGTCACACAAGAGCAATAACTGTCTTCCCTTTGCAGGCCCAGCGAAGGAATCGGTTCTGGGAATTCATTGAGGAGAGGGAGAGCAGTGATCCCTTCGAGAACGATGAGGATGAGGTTGTGACCTTTGAGCTCGGCGAGATGTTGCTCATGCTTTTGGCAGCAGGAGGTGATGATGAGTTGACAGACTCCGAGGACGAGTGGGACTTGTTTCATGACGAGCTGGAAGATTATTATGACTTGGATCTATAGCACCTGTCAGCGGAGTTTGGACTGTCTGCTCGGCATCAGGCAGTAGCTCTTTCCTGTGGTGTTGTGGCAGTGCCTGTGTTTCTCCTAGGCAGGCCTATCAATTCCAGGTGCTGTTGTAATAACTTTTACCCAGGGTCTGTCTCCTCCCCTTGCCCCAGGAGTGTTTGTTTTTCTCTGTTTAAACAAATAACAAGAAATCTTTAAAACGTTAGTTTTTGTAAAATGAATTAACTGTCAAACAGTTAGCTTAGGTTTGTTGCTTCATCTGTGTTCCCGACAGGATTCACCCAGTTCCAGGGTTAAAGTGTTTACAGACTTCCACACTCATCTTGAAGAGCCCAGATACAAAAATGAGAGCAGTGGCCATGCAGTGGGGGATATAAATTGGCCAGTGGCCTTTTTCTGCTGTGGACTTCAAATCAATACTTCCGATTTTAGGCCAGACACACGTACTTCTTGCTGGCTTCAGCTCTGTTCCAACCCCCTCATGTACACATCTTCATTTGTGGTTTTGGTCTCTTGTTTACTTGCACATTACTATTACTACTGTGTAACCAGAACCAGGTGCGAATGTTCCAGGTTTTTACTGTGTTTAGCATGAAAGGAAAATGTGTTTGTACGTGAAAGGAGAACTTTCAATGTGTATAAACAAATAAACGCAGAGTTGGATCTCAAGGGCTGGGAGACTCTGTATATGTTTAAAAAAACAAAAACTAACTCTCCTCTCCTTTTGGTGCATGAATTGTAGTCTCCAGTTGGACACGAAACTGGTTTAGTGGTCTCAGCCCAGTCTGTGGCAATGGTCTTAACCATCAGGTATAACTTGACACTCCTTAATACACCAGCTCTCTCTGATGTATATTATAGGGACTGACTAAAAGTAGGAACCTGGTGAGCCAGAAGAGGGTTCTCACCATATTGTTATCCAGTAGAACATCAAGTCGGGATCCCTTAATTGCATTGCTCACATAGTTTTATACCATTGATAACCACTCAAGCCATGAGCTTATCCAGGAAATCACTATACTACTTAGTTGGTTCAAGGCACTCCTGGCTCATATCCCATCTGAATTATGCCGGTTGCTTGGAAGAGCTGCGAACTTGTAAGTTATTGGGTTACCTAGAAAAGAACTAGCAGTCATGCAATAGCAAGAATTCCATTGATAAGAGCTCATATCTTGCCACCAAAGCTCCAGTGCAGGAATTTTCATCTTGCATTAAATTATTGCTGCTCTTTTAATGACTCATGGATGCCCCATGATCTGTTCTACTGCTTCTCTTGCCCTGAGACAGCCTCTCCTTTCACTTTTAAAATGGAATAAGAAGTTGTTGCTGAGCTCTGATGTATTGTTTTGCAGCTGCCTTTTGTAAGAAGCACTTTTCCGAAATAAAAAACAAACAAACAATTAAACAAGAAGTCTGTTCTTTCTTTAAGCTGAGAGTCTCTAGATCTCAGCCTCTCTTTATATGCCCTTAGTGTAAACTAGTCTGGTTACTACTAATTACTGAGTCCTCTGCAATGCCATAGTCATGCTGCAGCATTAATACACAATTGTATCTTGTCAACACCCTTATGCAAAACAGGAAATTCTATAATATATAAAGAGAGAACATTTTATGAACAAAGACAGCTGAGACCACCAAACTATGAAAGTGCTTGGGATTACCACTGAGTGATAACAGAGGTGGTTTTCCTTCTCAGAGTTGAGTTCTAAGACTGGCTCAATTCTGTCAGTTTGTTCTGGGCTGTACATTTTATAACATGCACATCAAATATTGCTTGTGGTGTCAGTGGGTAATAAACGCCTGCTATAATACTTTGTACTTAGTACTGTTTATCCAGAGAACTCAAAGCACTACTGTACGCTAACTACTTCCTGGTAGACCACATGCTCCTTTATGGGCCACTGTGTATATTACATTGTAAACCACCTTCGTCACGGGGAATCGGGAGATACTTAAGTAAACAGCTGTGAAAATGTTTTCAAACTGACTGTGGGGGCAGGGGTGAAGGAAGAGGTGAGTACTGTTGAAACTGGTCTTAGACCTGGGGGTCGGGACCTCTCGGGGTTGTGAGGTCATTACATAGGGGGTTGCAAGCTGTCAACCTCCACCCCAAACCACACTTGCCTCCAGCATTTATAATGATGTTAAATATATTAAAAAGGGTGTTTAATTTATTAGGGGGGTCACACTCAGAGGCTTGCGATGTGAAAGGGGTCGCCAGTAAAAAAAAGTTTGAGATCCACTGTCTTAGACAATCCAGATACCTTATCCTGCACCCAGACATTATGAGGTGGCTAGTAGAGTGCACAGATCCCAAATAGGAGGGAGAAGTGTGGGGGTGGTAGAGGCCAGGCAGCATAAGGGAAAAGGATACAGAGCTAGGTGGGGGAGATGAAAGCATAGGAGAAATAGGGAAGGATGCAGCAACAGAATAACAACAGTTTTGGAAGGAAATGGGAGAGGAGGGAAAAAAAAGATTTAATGAAGAGAAAGCAGAACTAAACATGGACAAATTAACTTTCCTGTAGACAGCTAGGTGCCAAATCATTTACAGATGTGCACATACTGTTATTTAACAACAAAAAAATGACTGTAGGATGTGTTGTGGGAGAGGAGGAAGTGTTGAGAGGGAAGGCAGGGAGGTAGCAGACTTGGCTGTGCAAAGGAAAGGAATGAGGGAGCCCGATGTTCTCTGTAGGGGTTAGGGATAGTATAGTATGCTTTATCTTCATTGAGAATAAGATGTGTGCACTGAAAGATGTTGATTTTGGCTTTTGAATAGTCTCATGCACCATTTGTTTCTGCATCTCACATCTGATGCAATCGGGCATTTGGGTTATTTTGGGTGCCCATTCATTGGTATATCAACAGAATCTAGTTGGCCACAGACAGGTTCTCCTACTACAGACTTCCAGCTCAATACAAGGTAGGCACTTCCTTTCTGATTTTTTTTTCTTATGAAATGTTCCTAATTTTTTTTAAATGCAAGCAATTGTACCAGTTTTATTTTCCCAAGGGGAGTTGCCTTCCTATATCATTGCACAGCCTCTCCACTTGAACTTGGCTGGGTATTGGGTCTGATTATTAATAAATAACCAGACTTGTTTATAATCAGCTCTGATTCTGACTTAATTCTGATGGGGCTAGCAATGCAACAGATTCAGTCTTAAAGAAGAGGCTAAGAGGGTATGTGAGCAGTATACAAAAAATAAATGGTATAATCAATCATTGGCTTCTATGTACGCTTTCTCAGCATACAAGAGTAAGAGGAAGTTCAATAAGATTGAAAGGCAACAGATTTTGAAATGGTAAGCGGAAATGTTTGTAAAGAAAATTGATCTGTGATATGTGCTACTACAGTGGGGTTTTTTTGTTTTTTTCTTTTTTTAAAGCTTTACATTCAGAAATAGATGAGACTGATAACATCCACAGGAATTCAGGAGATATATATAACTCTCATGCTTCAAGGCATAATCCTGCCAATGAAAACATGGAATTAGAAAAAACTTCTCTCTCAGCCATGTTCCTTCTTCTAACATCTTGGATTAGCCCTTGCTAAATTTCACCTCCGCTAAATAATTATGCGATGGAAATTTACATTGGTTCACTTGACTTTTGTATCTTGTGATAGTGTAATGGGTCCACACAACCCCTCCCACATAGTATAAAGTTATTCGTATGTGGGTAAATATTCCAGCCTAGGTCCTGGCGCAGTGTTCCCTCTCATTTATGTCCATGTGCGGAATTAATTTTATGTGCACCAATACGGAGGTGATGTGTGGTGAGGGTGGGGCTGAGGGGTTTGGAGTGTGGGAAGGGGCTCAGGGCTAGGATTGGGGTGTGGGGGGATGAGGGCTCTAGATGGGGATGCAGGCTCTGGGGATGAAGGGTTCGGGGTGCGGGAGGGAGTTCAGGGTTGGGTGCAGGGGGTGAGGGCTCTAGCTCCGGGATGGGTCTGGGGATGAGAGGTTCGGGGGATGGGGCTCAAGGCTGGGGCGCAGAGGGTTGGGGTGGGGGTGCGAGCTCTGGGGTGGGGCTGAGTGGTTTGGGGTGCAGGCTGCGGCAGGGGGAGAGAACTCCCCACAGCCCTCTCTCATTGCTAAAGCTCGGGGCCGGGTGAGAGACTCCTCTCCCTGGCTGCTGCAGCTCCGGTGGGTGGGGCTGGGCTAGGGAGGGGCTCCTCTCCCCAGCCACGGCAGCTCTGGTGGGGCGGGGTTCCGCCAGGGCAGGGGCTCCTCTCCCCGGAAGCTCTGGCGGGGCAGGGCAGGGCTGGGCTGGGCCAGGGGAAGGGGGCGCTTCTCCCTGGCTGCATGGCTGTGCAGCTTACAGGGAATTTAGGTCCTGGGAGCAGGATGATTTGCCATAGCAAACCACAGTGAGACAGGTGCTATATATTTTGTTAAATATCATTTTAACATGTTAACATATCATGCATTTTGTAAAATGAAATATTGCATAGCAATATCCAGTGCTTCTATATCGTGATGCCAACTTTTCCCAGCCTAGCGCTAAAAATTTCCCAAATCCGGTGAAAAATTCCCAGATAAAGTTTTTTATTTCAAAATCTCAAGGGAACGTAATGTGTGTTTTTAATAACTATATAATATATATTATATCCAAATTATTCTTATTTGTTTGAGATATTTCACATTTATTTATAATTTTTATTTGTATAGACATGTTTTTCAATTTTAAATTTGTTACTTATACAGTCAATAAAATATTTTAACACAGGAGGAGTAGGATTGAAATTATAGAAAACAATGTGTTTTACACAAATTTCACTGAAGTATTACAATACAAAAGTTAATAAGAACAGCATGTGCCCTGCACTGTACTGTACATCAGTTACTTTGAAAAAATAAAAAGTAAACATATGATTATAAAATAAGATGAAAAAGCAAACAGAACAAATAACTCTTTTCCTTATTATAATCTCTAAGTTTTACTCTGTTGGGGGTGCTATTCCGTTGTTTTTGTTTCGACGTGGATGGATCTTTGTCTACTCCTGCAGTCCTCTTCCTCTTCTCACCAGCCTTTGTTAGATAAAAAATGGAAAGAGATCTCTGAAATAATGGAATGCAATAATTAGTATAATGTATATTTCAATTTATATTTAAATCAAAGAAGGGAACATATTATATATTATTACCTAACACAGTAGGTGAAGATATTTAATATTTGCCTGGAGGAAGGTGCTGTTACAAATTTATGAACAGCCGAATGCTCTGGTCCACATTATCTGTGCAACTGCAAGCACGAAAGACAAAATTTTAGAGATTTAATGACAGGCCAAGAAACTAATCATAATCAGTAAATATTGCAATATATTTAATTATTGGAAGAAACCTTACCGTGAAGATAAATTTAATAACCATCTCCTCATTACCCGCCAGCCAGCTGTTGCTGAGGTTGGTTTGTTGTGAGTGCATGTGTGCACTTGTCACTTCACTTGTGCCGTCATGATATAGTACGTTGAAGCACCACCAATAGGAGAGCAGCACAGCCCAATTATGAAAATCATGTGACAAATATTCACCAATGGAAGAATGTATTTTGAAGGAAATTTTAAAAGAAGCGCAAATATTTTACTTTTTATTAAAACTTCCCAGAATTTTTGAGATTTGGAAAGTCTCTTACTTTTTATGAAATTTTCCCAGGATTATTTAGGTTTTGAATGAAAATTCCCAATTTTCCAAGTTGAAACATTTTACTCAGAAATTCCCAGATTTTGGAAAATTTCCCAGGATATAGAAGCACTGGCAATATCCTTTTCTTTTTAAGCAATAATCCTTAAATGGGTATGAGTTTTCTTTTATAAGTAGCAATTAATACAATACAATGACCAGCACTGCAATAGCTCAAACCTGGAAAAATCATCGGAATGGGAGTAAAAGGAAAGAGTAGTGATTCCAGAGATTGCTGGAGTCTTGTGGGATTGTGCTGTAAGGACCACTTGCAACTGCAATGCCCATTCTTTCAGTCTAATTTCATTAGAATGGTGTAGTGACCTCAAGCATGTACATAATTGTGGTGAATCTTCTTCCAAGTAAGTAAAATTGCAACAGGGATGGCACAGCTTGTGCATCGTGGTAATCTGTTTTGTGTGTGAACACGAGCTGAATTACACTCAATTCCCGGAATACTCTGCAGTAAACTAATTTTAATTCTGGGCCAAGGTCCCTAGATTGATTGATTTATTTATTTAGACACTTTTGGTGTGGCAGATTAAATTATATGGCAGCTATATTTAAATTTTTAAAAAACCCACTGACTGCATTGTCAATTTTATTTAATTAAGTCCTTGGGCCTTGGCTTGCTGAACATAGTTTGTCCTGTGGACACCGAACCCAGATTGACTGCAATCCAATAATGGTCAGTTTCATACTATAGACAACGTTGATGCAGGCAGGTGTAATGGAGTACAGCCTTAATTTACAGCTACCTTGTAAACACTTCTTCCAGGAAGTGGCCAATATTGCTATTTTAAATCTCATTATAGGTAGTGTTTACTCTTTTTATACCATGTTTTATAAAAACCATATTACTGCCTAGTAACATAAGATTAAAATATTGACTTCCAGTGAGATTTAGGCTCCTAAATTTCTTTTAAAAAGGGAATTAAGATCCTAATTCACTTATGTGCCTTTGAAAAAAAATGTACCCTTAAGCTTTCCTAAGGGGAACTTTCTACCCACTTTTAAACCAGTTCAGTTAAAACAGAGCAGTTATATAGAACTGGGTTTTGGTGGCCTAACCTGTTTTTACTGAAAATTTCAAGATTGATGATGCTCTACACTACAGGTGTAACCAGTTTGTTAATTGCCCAGTGTAAACAGACCCTAAAAGCTCGAGGCCCCTGTCTGTACTGGGATATAAAAGTGTTTGTCATCATTCCACATAGAACCTTTTAAAGCATGACTCTGGGTAACATTTGAACTCTCCTGTCGACTGGTCTGACCTGACTCTTGCAGTTGGAAGAACAGTTGCAGTATTTCTAAGTCTTATAATATTTTACGTTTGACAGCCCCAGCTCCTACAGTGATTACATGAGAGTCTCAGCTTTCATTATAAACCCCTCGTTGTGGAAAAAAATCTTGAAAATGAGTGTACCCTAAACATTCAAAAGCCAGAACGCAAGTAAAAAGACCCCACATTTAATACTTGTGCCTTTTAAGCCAATCATGATATTTTGAGGCCCTGACTCACTTTTAAGTGCTCAAGATTGGCCATACTGCAGTTGACCTGTTATGGACACCACTGATAACCATAGGCTTGTCTCAAACAGTCTCAGCTGACACCAGTGTAAAGGTCTGATGTTAGTGAGTGTAACAGCCATTTGGAACTAGTTTTATGGGATTTTAAAGGTGTGTTTTAGCAAAATTAGGCTCTGTCCATCTTTTCAGTAGCTAAGAGGGCTTTTAACTGGAGGACATGAAATACCAGGAAGCTTGTGAAATGGCACCATGAATGTCTAGCCTCATTTTCTACCCACTTGTTAATGGAGATGTTAAACACAATACATTTACAGATGGTAGGAGTGGGAAGTGGAACAAATACAAAGAATCCCAGAGCAGTTTAAAAGAAAAATCACCTTGCCTTGGCCCAGGCTATGTACCCATGTGCTTTTTAGGGAGACGTGCTAAATAAGAGTTAAATTGTTCTAATTTGGCAGATAGGTATTTTTCCTCTGGTGGGTGCCATTTTGTGTCCCAGAATCTAAGCTTCCATTTTCAATAAAGTTTCTCAGTGTTATGGCTTAATTTACACTGGAAAATACTCTCTGTAATCATTAATATTGCCCAGTAGTGCTTGTGCATTAGGAATCCTATTGCACTTTACTACATTGCTGTGTGTGAATGCACAGAAAAGTGTTGTTAAACACATTGCCCACTGGGCTCTGGCCCAGCACGATTACTTTATTCAAGAGCTTGGGAGAGATTTCAAAAAGGAGTCTATGAGTAGGGGGTTCAGTGGAATTGTGGGAGATGGGATCAAACTCCTGAAAGTCCCAGGGAAAAGTAGCCTTTTCCTTAATATCATCCCAAAATGGAGGCTAAGCTGAATCCTCAGTGGTAGGAGTATCTGCTTGAGCTACTGAAGACTTGCCAAGAGTCCCACAACAAGAGATGGCATGCACTCACTTCATGCAAAAAGGCTCTGCTTCCTCCTCTACAAGGTAGAGGGAAGGGGACCTGTGCCAGGTGAAACAACAACTGCAGACCAGTGAGTATTCTTCACACAGTGCATAGAACAATGCTGCAGAACCTCTTGATGAGAAGAGAGACCACCCTTGTCAGGTTTCTTCCCTCAGGCAAAGTGAGTAGTATTAGCCCTGTGGAAGCTGCCTACACCGGACAAATGACTGGTTAGTGGAATATCAGGCTGGGGGAAGTTACAGAAGGTCCAGTAGTGCTGGAGGTATGCAGGGACATGTAATTAACCTAGCAAATGGACTGACAAGCATGGAGGGGCTTCTCTAACAGTCCTGCAGCCTTTGTTGGTAGGTACCTAGTCTCCAGCCACTCTATCAGCACAAGAGAAGCATTAGGCAAGGCCACTCATCATGGTAACTTTTGTGGACTGGCTCATCAGTCTTGGCTATCGAAAGAAAGAGGCCAGATAAAGTGCACAAGGGTAAATGGTTTTTTGTT
This sequence comes from Mauremys mutica, assembly GCF_020497125.1. Taxonomy (NCBI): domain Eukaryota; kingdom Metazoa; phylum Chordata; order Testudines; family Geoemydidae; genus Mauremys; species Mauremys mutica. The sequence continues at coordinate 104,487,034 of NC_059072.1, read as the reverse complement.
GTTTTTATTTGATTAAGGCTGTTTTAGAAGGGAAAGTTGCACAAAGATGTAAGTGGACTCTCACATAAGTGGGACTTGGTTTGCATGCAGAGCATGGGGGGAATGCTTTAATTAAACAACAAAACCCCTACAGCCCCTGCCTTTATACTGTTAAGTAATGTCAGATGAGTGAGCATCGATCACTGTACCAGCCCCAAAACGTGAGTGATTTTTGGATTGTTAAAACACCACATTACAGCAGAGGGAGCAGCACTACCTCTCTGTTCAACTAAGTCTGCATTCGATCCTAGGCCCTTAGTCACCAAGAAGTTAAATAGGAGGGAATGGTAAAGAGGAATACATGAATAAAGGGGCTGGATAGGCTGATTGAAGGAGCATATTTGGTGTAACTAATGATAACCAACACAGGTTATAACTTTCCATTAGGTCTACCCAGCCAGGAGGAATAGAATTATGCAGACAAGTATTAGGCTAACAAGGTAAATGTAGGCTAAATAGCAGGTGGTAAATGTGAGTGCTCTGTCTGTAGCCAGTAGTGGGAATCCCCCATAACATGCCTAATATTAGCTGAAGTAAACAGCTATGTTTAACAAACACGAGAGGAAACTGGGCCAAAGGAAGTTTCATTGTGTTTAAATATATGCCCAACAAACCACAAGCCTTCAATTTAAAAGTCAGTGTTTAACATTCTTTGTGCTTGATCAGACAAGCCTTTTCAGAAAGGAGAGATTCTGCCACCTGTTATTCAAAAGCAGAGAAGAAAATGTGAACCTTAAGATACCAAAGGCAGTTTACCAAACCTGACACCTAATTCTTGGGCTCCTGCGTATTGTGACTAGGTCTGTATTTTATTGTAATAAAGTGGGAATTCTAGCTTGTAATTCACCAATGACAGCATAACTAAAGAGGCATTTGAGTAGAGTACAGAGGGACACAGCCAAGGTTTTTTAGGGCCATGCTTTGAGTATCCCTTGGGCAATCTTCTCAGAAAGGGTTAAACTGGTATTGTTTCACTTCCCCCAACCCCTAGTTAGAAATTATGGAGTTAAAGGAACAGTTTCCTGGAGTCTTCCAATAAACTGAGTAGGAGACCTATGCTAGCAGAAGCTTCTTTGTCAGGAATGGTAGAAATGTGTCCCCTGTTAACACAACTGACCATTTTAGCAGCTCTCCCCTCAAATGTCTCATTAGAAATCTCCCAAAGCTGTGAAGAAATTCTGAGTTTACAGAGAATCACTTTGCAAAGCATACTTTTGTAAGGTCATGACAGGAAACACATACCCCCCTTGCTGAAGAGAAGCTTCACAATACAAAAGTTTGATTGAAACCAATATTGCCGCCACCAAAAGCTGGCCAATGTCTTACTGAAAAATGCAACCCAATAGCAGTACTAAGGGCATCCCCATCCTGCTTCATTGCTGAAAATCAATTACTTAGTGAGCCCTTCTAAGCAGCTGTACAGAAGCCTGAAAGCTGTCTTTGAGTTCTAAGACTAAACTATGGTGTCATTTCCACAACCTGACCAGCAACGGTTTTAGATAGGCTTTTGACTAAAAATCATCCCTTCCGTTTAAGCAAGGGATTAGTAAGAAATAATAGGGAGTCTTTCATCTCTAATTTGAATTCTGGCCATTACTAGTGGCTTGGAAGGGGCTTCACTAGCAAGTCTGTATCACAACAGCAACCACCAAAAAGTGGCCCTGGTACTAGTCAGTGTCTGCAGAAAGACCAAAGATGACGACTGAAGGCAGCTCTTCTCACCCATTGAAGTTGGGGAAAAAGGTCTTAGGGGTACCCCTAGACCCACTGGCATACCAGTCAAATTATTCCGGCTGTTATGCAAGCAATAGGGATGGAGACTAAGTTGTCTGGCAAAGGGAGGAAGATAGATGTGGCAGCATTGTCTACTTGATCACAATACCAGTAGTAAGTTATGGCACTGTATCTACCACAGACCTGCCATCAGCATCTCCCTGAATGGAGATCTGAATACTGGAGTAATGCAAGCCAAACAGCCATGAACAAAAAAGTTTAAGTACACGTGTCACACATTGTAAAGCTATTTATGAAGACCAAAGAATTTGACCTACAGCAGGTTGTGTATCCTAAAGGAAACAGTCAGCACAAAACTTGGTTACAGTCAGCCTCTGGCACAGCCAGAAGACTATTTAGAGAGTCTATTCAAAGGCAGTTGCTTCTATTTAGAAGTAAGAGTCTTCACAGTTCTTTTCAGGCTAGCAGTGCCTAATCTTCTCCTCTCAGCTCAAAGTCTTCGCTTAAGTACCAACAGCTGCCATGTTCAAGGCAATCCAGCACTTTTGACCATTGCAACACCTATCTCCTGGAGAGAGTTACAGGTCAAAACAGCAAGGCAGTGATACATTAGAATGATGGTTTGAGGCCAAACAGGAAACATATGAAATCATCAGCCACACCTTCACAGCTCTTATGATTGAGACATCTCGTCAGCAAGAGCACTGGGACTTCTCTGCACTTGGACTAACAATCACTGGCCTGGAGTCCAGATAGATGCTGTTTGGAGGATGCCCCCCATGAAGCTGCAAGGTGTTGCGGGCTATCAGCTCCTTTGCCATCAATGTAAACACCTCATCTACATTCTGGGCCTCTTTGGCTGAAGTCTCCAGTACAGCCAATAGCCCATGCTTCTCTGCCAGTGTACAGGCATCTTCAAAAAGGACCTGGCGGTTCTCCGCTACATCCGATTTGTTCCCTTTAAATAAAAAAGGCGGCTTCCATTAATGGTCTGCATTCTAATGTATGAATGCAAACAATGCAATTGGTTAGTTTCCCCAATGTTTTTTTAATTTTTATTTTTAAAGGGATTTTGTGCAAAGGAATAACATTATGCCAAACAAGATTTCTAGTGAGCAGAACACTAAAACCAAGGAAGTTTCATGCATGGAAATTACAGCAACTTTTTGGGGACTGTGGTGAAGGTTAACAATTTGCAGCATGAATTGGGTAATACATTTTCTTGCTCCTGGACTTGCTGTAGGGAAATGGTGCAGGAGTACTGACTTGGAAAGAATTAGATTCACCTACCACTTTGTAACTTCTTAGAGGTTTTGCTGAGTTAGAGAATTCAGTTCTATACAGGTGTTATTTCTAATTTGGCTATTTTTTCTTTCTAGGTAGCTTAGCTGTTAAAGTGATCACACACAAAATGCCAAGAGGACCTTGTGCACAATATAGCTCCTTATAAAGCATGTCTCCATATGTTCCAAATATTTGTGTAAATTTTCTCACCAGTATCAAACATCCATTCAGAAGACCATTAACGGAAGCCATATATATGGTACTACCAAATTAATTTGGCCTATATCTTTAGGTGAAGCGGAGATCCCAGTACCAATACTGGGATATTGCTAGACTAATTCAGGTCTTCTGAGAAAATAGGAACACTTATAGCCTCAGCCCATGGTAAGGAAATACCTTCCCAGCTTTGGATATTAACAAGGTCCAGTATTACAATTAAGGAGTTTGGAGGTAAAGTCAGAAGGTACATGACCCTATCACTGCTGGCCAGCTTTATATAGGCTACAATTTAAATATAAATAAGCAGCAACTTTGCATATGCAGATAGAACTGTTATATAGTCAATCAATATAAATCAAAACCTAGTCCAAAACCAGAAAGCACCTCTAGCTAATAATAGTGTCATTAAACAATTTCATCATACACACACAAACCAATGGAAATATTTCCATTGTCTATCTGTACATTTCTGTGATCAAAGTAGGAAAAACACTCAGAGGTGAAAGTAAGCCAGTCCGGTCCAGCGTACTGGCAAGAGCCAGTACACCGTGGCAGACCGCACCGGCTTTCGCGGCAGGGATTTAAAGGGCTCGGAGCTCCCACAGCTGCGGGCAGCCCAGAGCCCTTTAAATCCCGCCCGCGGCTCCAGCGGCCAGGCTGGGACCAGATTTAAAGGGCTCGGGGCTCCCCACAGCGGCAGGAGCTCTGGGCCCTTTAAATCCCGGCCTCAGCCCGGCAGCGGAGCTGCGGTGGGGATTTAAAGGACCCGGAGCTCCGCAGCAGCCGGAGCCTCGGGCCCTTTAACTTGCCCCAGTCACCTCTGCAGCTGGGAGCCCCAGGTTGATTAAAGGCCCTGGGGCTCCCAGCCACAGCCGGTGCCCCAGGGCCTTTAAATCTTGAGGCCCCGCCCCTTATGGTTGAGTCCACACCTCTTCCAGATGAGGCCACACCCACCTCAGGACTCCAGTAGTACCAGTAAGTCCTGTAAGTTACTTTCACCCCTGAAAACACTGCTTTAGAACTTACTAGAGTTTGACTTAAGGCTATTTAATTTATTTTTATATATAACTTGTGTTTTAATGGTTATAAAGTTGCATATCCATCTTATAAAACAGATTTTCTTCCCCTGCCTGAACCTCCATATTCTCCTGGCGTGTACGATATTTTACTAATGAGAACTTTCAGATTGCTCAAGGATGTTGAAACTTGTCTTTTCAGCAAATTCAAAACATATACTGTCAGGAGTCAATCTTTTTCTAGAGGGGCTTTATAAAAAAAAGCCACACGCCAGCTTTATAGCGTATCTGTTTATTTTCTTAAATGTCTCCTCTCTTTCCCCAAGTCCATTTCAAATGTGAAAGGGTAGGAATCAAATTATTTTGCATTAGAAATTTACACCAGAATGAATTATTCTATAGCTGAATAGCTGGGAAAGGTTCAGTCAGACAGTCTGAGTAGCAAGTAAAAGCTAAGCAGTACCAGCCTTTGAAATACAGTCAATGTTTTATTCTGAGACACTGAATCTATACTGGACATTTTCCAAAGAGAGTTTAGGGCTTTCTTCATTTGTGTGTCGAGCACAATAGATTGTGTTTCCACTTCAGGAAAGAAATAAACAGACTAAGGGCTACAGAGTTCAAGTGATGCCTAGCCCCTTGTTCACACCAAGATCTCCAGCTCCATGCAAGTCAGAACTTGTTTTTCCATGTCACATCTTGAGATGAGTACTAGGAAGGACTTATCTAATTCTTCATAAATAGGAGTATAGTATTTTAAAGTGTGTGTTAGCAGGGGCTCAGATCCCACAGCTGTGAGGCTTGAGGGTCCAGCCTTGCCAAACTACGGGGCCAAGTCGGATTGTTGTTCTGCGGCTTGTATAAATATGCTGCTCTCAGCACAGTGCTGATAACAGAACAGGCAAAAGTGGGAGGCTCTCTCACTTTGCCAGCTCAACTCTCTTTCCTATGGATGAGAGAAGCAATAATTACAACTTCTGATTGCAGGAGGGAGGGAAGGGAGGAATATCCCTGCTTCCCATCAACCACTCTCCTTGTCTGTGAGGAAAAGAGGGGGAGACACAGGCAGCAGCCTTCCTGCTCTGGAAGAGGGACCCATTGCCAGCCTGTTTCCACTTAGGATCAGCCCCCCTGGGCAGTAGAAGCAAGTGCACATCAGTAGAACGGACACAGGAAGGCGAACATATGGAATATCAGAGAGGGGGTTGAGATGGGTGCATTTTTGCCCACTGACAACTTGTTATGCTCGCGTGTATTGGAACCATTGGGCTAAATTCATCATTTCTGAAAGTGGGCCCATATCCAGTGACCTCAAGGGAGTTGCCCTGGTTAGACTAGCAGTAAGCTTTTTCCATTATAATGGGGCAAAAACAAGGAATAGGATACGAATACTTGACATTGCTTGGTTCTGCTGTATAGACAGGAATGGGTCACTTTCTTTCAAAAAAATATAGCTCAAGTGACTACACTCATTCTGTTCTCTGTATTTTGAAAAAATCATGTAACTAGAGCCTGAGATGAAGGGGGGGGGGGAGGGAGGTTAAGGCTATGTATCAAAAATAAAAACCAAAATAGAAAAAAAAGTTTGACTCCTACCAATTAACATCAGGACTAAGTTAGCAGCTCCATATTTTTCAATTTCATTAATCCAATGAGGAATAGATTCAAATGTGGACCTCCTGGTAAGGTCATAGGCAAGGATGGCACCATGGGCACTGCGATAGTAACTCTGAGTTATTGTCCGGAAGCGCTCCTGGCCCGCTGTATCCCACACCTGGATCTGCAGGAGGAGAAAAAAAAAAAAAAGTACTGCCAGTGCAGTCTAGTGAATGCCACTTCAGAGTCTGCACTGGAATTTATGACATTCAATACTACTAGGCCTTATCTACACTCAGGGTATGGCTACCCTAGAGATCTTATAGCAGCACAGCTCCACCGAAGCAGCTATGCCGCTGTAAGCTCTGTAGTGTAGATGCTCTAGGCCAATGGGAGAGAGCTCTCCCATCGACTTAATTAATCCACCCCCAATGAACAGCAGCAATTATGTCATTGGGAGAAGCTCTCCTGCCGACATAGTGCTGCGCACACTGGAGTTTAGGTCAGTGTAACTTGGGTCACTCAGGGGGGTGGCTTATTTATACCCTGAGCGACAAGTTTTGCTGATATACGTGGGAGCAGAGACATCGCCTAAAGCTACAACCGCTTTAGTGAACCTACTGACAAGATGGTTTGGTTTTGCCTGTGTAGATGTGACAAACTATGTTATAACCAAGGTGCAGCATGGTTATAACACAATTTGGGCTGGTCTATGCAGACAGAACCAAACCATGCTATAATGTGTCTTAGACATTATTCTGGAGGAATTATTTTTCCTAACTGGTTTGTATTATGGAGAAGGCTACCATGTTGTGTCCTTAGGAGTGGGAGGGAAGAAAAGAGACAGTAGCTTGTGCAGCTAATGTATGGAAAATGATGAAATCCATCAGTCTATTCTATATAGCCCAATACTCAGGGCTGATCTGGGAGGAAGCTCAAAATAAGCGCTAGCTAAGTTTTTCTATAGTGCTAATCACCACAGTATCCCAGTTCTTCAGCTTTCCTCAGAGCTGAGTGCACTGCCATTCAGGGAATTGCAGATCTTGGGGAGAGCAAAGACCCAAGTTCATGTCTCCCAACTTGATCATTGGATTCAGCTTCTAGAGTGCCATCCTCTTCACCACAGAGGTTAGGAGGAGAGGCCCAAGAGCTATTTGAAGGCTGGTTTGGGCATCTATTTTCATCAGGGGTTAATCCTCAAGATTATTATGTTTTTAGATGTACATACAAGTCAAAATACATGCACAAGTAATGCAGACAGCACTCAGGTTTTACCCTGTTGTTCCTTTGGAGCACACTAGAATACTATAGCTACATTGATGGGGGCAAGTTCTTCCCTGGTCTTCAGCAGAATTACTAGGGGTGAGTCCAGCTCATTTTAGGAGGCACACAAGGAATAATGAGCAATTTGGAGGCCAAGGGGAAATCTGGGCAGAGCTGGGAACAAAACCCACCTCTAGCCTGTGCTTGAACTAGGAGACAGAGTTTTCCCCATCCATGGAGGCTGACAGGAACAGGGATGGCCCACCCCACCTGCAAGTTAGCACTCACTTGCTGTGACCTGGCACAGAGGGCATGGGCAGTATCTGAGCTGTAGCCCTCCAAAGAAGGTGTGTCCTTCTCACAAGAGGAGCCCACCCGCGGGCTCAAGGGGCAGCGTGCGCTGAGCTTTGCCCAGGGCTGAAACAACAGGCAGGGCTTGCTGCCTGCAGGTAAGTTTCGGGCAGGTGCGCGGGGGACCCTTGCAGCACAGCGCAGCTCGACCGCCGGCTGCAACATCGCTCAGATTCCTAGTTATTGCAACCCATTTCTTCCTCCCCCATCCCCGGGTGCAGGCAGCTCGTTTGTCCCGCGCAGAGCACATAAGCGGAGGGAGGACTCGTCGTCCCCGGCCCCGTGCTGATCACAATGTTTAGTCCCAACTGTCTCCTGCTCTGGGTCACCTGTCACCACCGACAGCCACTAACCTTCACCTTCTTGCCATCGATCTCCAGCGAGCGCACGGTGAAGTCCACCCCGATGGTGTTCTGCTGCTTCTCGTGGTACTGCCCCGACTTGAAGCGATGCACCACGCAGGTCTTCCCCACGTTGGAGTCTCCGATCAGGATGATCTTGAACAAGTAGTCGAAGGTTTCCTCCGATCCGGAGCTGGAGAAGGGCATCATCCTCCTCCCCTCCATGGCTCAGCCTCTCCCCCCTGGGAGAGAGGGCAGAGACGGCATTCAGAGCCCCGGGGCATGGCCACCCGTGTTGCACGTGGGGCGAGAATTGCTGCGTGCGGCCTCCCACGCAGGTCATATAAGCCGCGGAGCGCTTAGGCAGCCGGCACGGGAGGGCCACTCCTCTCCCCCGGAGCAAGGAGCCGCCTTGCCTGCTCCTCCCCGCCACAGGCTTCTGCCGCCCCTTGCGGGAGTCGCTTTGTGGAGAGTTTAATGAGAGCTGCGTGCCCGGCGAAACAACACTCGCCTGGCCTCCCTCCCGCTGCCTTGCAAAGTGCCTTGGCCCCAAAGACAGACAACAACCCCACGCTCAATCCGGAAGGCGCAGCTTCACCTCCGAATCAGAGTGTGCCGAAGCCACGTGTCTTCCCTGCATTGAATCGAGTCCATCTTAGCTTGGTTTCTTTCAAACTTCTCCTCCCCGGCGCTAGCGCCGGCCGGCCGCTCTGCCTTCCCCAGGGGGACCGAGCGGAGAGTTACCGAGGCGCCGAGCCGCACGCAGCCATACGCGCCCAAGCCAAATTCGCCGCGCCGCGCCGCGCCGCCCTTCCCCCGCCTAGGTTTACTCACCTGTTACTCACCCCTCTCCCGTACCTGTGTGAACAGGTATCGCCAGCTCGCTTTGTACCCTCGCCCGCCCCCTCCTGGCCTTGCCCTCGCTGGCTGCTGGGAAACGTAGTTCGGAGACAGGGAGAGCGGCTTACCGCCGCGTCTCCAGCCACCCACCCCTCACGCCCACCTTAGAAACGTGCCGAGCGCCCCGGAGCCGGGTCGCGAGCAGCCCCCCGCCCAGTCTCCCCCTCCCCGCAGTATTTCTTTGGGGATTACGGGAGGAATAATGGGACACGAGCTCAGCCAACGCTCACAGAGCAGCCTCTGTTTGCTTCCGTTGTAGATCGCTTATCTCCCATCAGAGTCTTCTTCAATAGCCAGGGTGGCTCCGCGTGGGAGGGGTCAATGAAATCATTAGCTCGGAGGGTCGCCGGGGTGGTGTGTTTAGTACAAGAAGCGGGGCCACGGTAAAAGAGGAAAACTCCGGGTGCCGCGGGTCGATGGTGCAGAATGGGAAGCCGGGCTTCCCCTGTGCCTGGGAACGGGTCGCGGGCTCGCTGGGGCTGCCAGGGCCGCACGTTGTTACTTGACTAGCTGGTTCTGCGGTGCCTGGCCCTGAAGTTGTCTCTCACATGACGTCATTACTCTCTGGAAACTGGCTTGGGGCTTCCCCCCCCGCACAGCTGCCAGCTGGGAAGCTAATGTGCGCAGAGCTGCCATGGACATAGTTATTGTGTCACACTGACTGGGTTTCCCTTGAACGTGCCCCGGGAAGTTTGTCCAACTAGCAGCCCTCCCAGTCTACTGTGGTCCTGGGGTTTTATCATCTCTCCCTTGCCCCCCCAAAAACTCTGCCCGCGGCATTCTGAAAGGCTTCGTGGGGGTCCGGTGTTAGGCGAAGGACTAAAAATAACAGTCCCTTGGCTGACAGGTTTCAGGGTGGTAGCCGTGTTAGTCTGTATCAGCAAAAAGAACAAGGAGTCCTTGTGGCACCTTAGAGATTAACACATTTATTTGGGCATAAGCTTTCGTGGGCTAAAACCCACTTTATCAGATGCATGGAGTGGAAAATACAGTAGGAAGAGATATAGAGAGAGAGAACATAAAAAAAATGGGTGTTGCCATACCAGTTATAATGAGAGTGATCAGTTAAGGTGAGCTATTATCAGCAGGAGAAAAAACACCTTTTGTAGTGATAATCAGGATGGCCCATTTCCACCAGTTGATAAGAAGGTGTGAGTAACAGTAGAGGAAACAAATAAGCATGGGGAAATAGTTTTACTTTGTGTAATGACCCAGCCTTATTCAAGCCTAATTTAATGGTGTGCAGTTTGCAAATTAATTCCAATTCAGCAATTTCTCGATGGAGTCTGTTTTTGAAGTTTTTTTGTTGTAATATTGTGACTTTTAGGTCTATAATCGAGTGACCAGGGAGACTGAAGTGTTCTCTGACTGGTTTTTGAATGTTGTAATTGATGCATCCGACGAAGTGGGTATTCACCCATGAAAGCTCATGCTCCAAAACGTCTGTTAGTCTATAAGGTGCCACAAGACTCTTTGCTGCTTTCACAGATCCAGACTAACACGGCTACTCCTCTGATACTTGTAATTCTTGACGGCTGATGGGTGTGCACAGCGCAGGATGTAGGCGTGGCACTGGGAAGAGGGTGCAGCAGCAGCCACAGCCCACGAGCCTCGTGGGCAGCGCGGCCACTCGCTAGCGTGACCGCTATTGCCCCAGTGCTGGGGGAGCTCAGCCGGGCGGAAGGCGAATTAGCTGGGCAAGTATCAGAGGGGTAGCCGTGTTAGTCTGGATCTGTAAAAGCAGCAAAGAATCCTGTGGCACCTTATAGACTAACAGACGTTTTGCAGCATGAGCTTTCGTGGGTGAATACCCACTGCTTGCATCCGAAGAAGTGGGTATTCACCCACGAAAGCTCATGCTGCAAAACGTCTGTTAGTCTATAAGGTGCCACAGGAGTCTGTGCTGCTTTTAGCTGGGCAAGGACTACAACTCCCAGCATGCACTAGCGAGGCGTGGGCGGCCTTCCTCCCCGGAAGAGGCGGGATCACGTGACTTCCTGTAGCTGGTCTGGAGATGCTGGCAGGTGAGCCGCGTTGACGTGGAAGGAGTCGGTGGGACGCCTCTGAGCGCCTGGAAAAGGGAGGTGAGCGCCGGGCCTGGCCTCGGGCCGGGGGAGGGGTTCGTTCCTGCCCCGTTTCCCTGCACTGGGGGGGGGAGCTGCCCTGTGGCAACTCTGCTCCCGCCCGGGGCTGAGCCTCCCTCCCTCGCTCTAGGAACGGGCTTCTCTGCCCAGGGCGGGGGTATTGCAGCCTTTCTCCTCGGTGCCAGCTGCGAGCTCCGCTGCCGCTCCAGAGCCGCGGTCTCCTTTGTCTTCTCTTCAGCCAGAAGAGCCTTGTTGTTTTTGTTAATATCAGTCGGGCTCCCCCCGCCCCTTGTGTCCTCGTGTGGGGTTTAGGGTCTGTATGGCTCAGGAGTTGTCACTGTTTTCAGGCCTGGAAGAGTGGGTTTGGGGTGCTTGATCGGAAACCAGACTTGCTTCTATTCAGCAGTGTTTTGCATCTGAGAATTTCGAGGTGCTTTGCGAATTGTGATGCTTCATGAGTCCTCTCTGAGTTTAATAATAATAAAAAAGCAATATTCCTGCGCCTAATGCACACGTTCAGAACCTTTGTGTGCAGACATGCAGGCCCTCTGCTGCAGGTGTGAAACCAGAGGCAATGCAGTATCCTTTATCAGAGGGGTAGCCATGTTAGTCTGGTTCTGTAGAAGCAGCAAAGACTCCTGTGGCACCTTATAGACTAACAGACGTTTTGCAGCATGAGCTTTCGTGGGTGAATACCCACTTCTTCGGATGCAAGACATATCCTTGGTCATTTAGGCTAATGACCTGAGTGTTCTGCAGCAGACTGCTTTAACAGGAATAGTGCCTCTGCTAGATGGTTATAGCTTATTGAAAAAGTTAATGAAATGGCACGTAATGATGCTATGCAAATACTGGTAATCAAACTCAACAATCACTTTTTACTAATAATTCCTTACCATTGTCTCTTTCCATGAAGATTTTTTTCCAGTAAACTCAGTTGTTAAAATAGTCAAGAACAGTGAACACAGTCAAAAGAAAGTGTTCAAAATTTTGAGTGAATTCACTGACTCTGTAGCATTTATTCTTCTTTACTTAAGAGTTATTGTTGATATTTGAAGAAATCTCTCCCTTTTGCAATAACAGTTAAAGCAATTAGAAAATGTGGATGTGTTAAAATTGAAAATAGTCTGGCTTTAGAGCTGACCTGCAAATGACTTTAGAGAGATCTGCTCTTGTACCTTTTTTTTTTTTTTTGTTCTTTATAATGTGGAGAGAGAGTCTGAAAAGACTTTTTTTAAAGCTTTTCTTCTGGTTTTTCACCTTAAAAATATCAAGAACATTAATTTGGGTCTTCCCTGGCTGCTTTGGAGGATCACTGGCTGGTATGAGGAATGTTTGTGAGCTCTTAACACCTTAATTGAAGTGGTGTTGAGACTTTAACAAAAAGGCTTATTCAGAATGTGAATTGGTTGAAGTTAAATAGGTATAAACAAACTGACAAGACAGTTTTAAACAGTCTGAACTAAGACCTTCCCCTCTTAAAGGCTTAACTTTCACTTATTGGGTTCCTATCACTTCACTTGTTCTCTTGTTCCCACTGTATCTTCTAGCCTAGACAGGGCATTAATTCCTAATGTGTAAAAGTCAGAAAAATACTTGGTTTAAAAAAAACCCAAAACTTTGCGCCTTCCTTTATACACATAAAGGATATTTCCCTTGCCATATCCCTGCAGATCACCTTCAGGACATGTAGCTGGGATTGAAAAGCTCCAGAGAAGGGCACCTTAGATACAATAAAGATATGTGTTCTATAAATACCGTAGAGGCCATAGGGTCAAACCTGTGGCTAGATATTGAAAAGGGTGGGGTAACTCTCACAGGTAAGATTTGCATTGGTGTATGCTAAAGCAGTGTCAGGTAACGCTCATGTTTCAGACTGTAAGCCGGAGTAGTCAGTAGATGGACTGAGGGCAAAATCTGGACTGCCAGATGCTTTTGAATGGGCCCTGAAATCTTTTTATTTACTTATTATGTTTTTTATTTTCTCTGAAGTCTGGACCTTGACTATACATTGACCAAGAAACTTGGACCTTGACAAAAAAAATAGACTATCTCTGTAAGCTGAACACATCAGGAAGGATTATTTTTCCCTCTCGGTACCATTGGCAAAGTGCCTTAGGGGGTGCTTAGGTTTCCTCTAAAGAACTGGGTATTTTTCATTGCTTGGTTGCTATGAAGGGGTGGATGGACAAAGATGTCAGGATATCTGATTTGATGCAGCAATCATTTGATTCTGTATAGCAAATCATATGCTCCTATAGTTGTGTTGAGGGAGGCAGCAGGATTCAGTCGATAGGGTGCTGGATGGGGACTCTGGAGACTGGGGTTCTAGTCTTGGCTCTGTCACTGACCCCCTGTGAGCCCTTGGGCTAGTCGCTTCCTCTGTGCCTCTGTTTCCCAGTCTGTAAAATGGGGCTAATGATACTGACCTCCCTTGTAAAGTGCTTTGAGATCTGCTAAGTGCTATATAAGCAGGGGTGAGCTGCAGACGGTTCGCAACGGTTCGCGCGAACCGTTTGCTAAAATTAGACGCCGGACAGCGAACCGCTTGCTAAAGTTCTCTGTCCGGCGTCTAATTAATTCTGCCTCCACCTCCTGCCATGAAGCTCCTCCTTGCTTCTCCTCCCCCAGGGCTTCCCGCGAATCAGCTGTTCGCGCGGGAAGCCTGGGAGGGCTGAGAAGCAGGCAGGCTTCCCCGGCCCAGGAAGACGACCCTAAGGTAGGAAACTGGGGGGGGGGCGTGTGCCCTGGCCGCGACCCGTCCCCGCCTCCCCGGCCGCGACCCTGCCCGGCCCCGCGTCCCCGACTCCCCCTGAACCCCTCCCTGGCCGCCCGCCCGGCTCCGGCCGCACCCCCCCCGGCCCTGCCGTGCCCCCCCCTACCCGCCCCGGGTCCCCGCCCGACCCTCCCTGGCCGCATTCCCCCCCCCCCCGCGGCCCGCCCCCGCCCCCCCGGCCCCCGGTCCCCCCCCCCCCCCCGCGTTCCCGGCCCCGCGGTCGCGGCCCTGCCCGGCCCCCCCCCGCGTTCCCGGCCCCGCGTTCGCGGCCCTGCCCGGCCCCCCCCCCCCCGCGTTCCCGGCCCCGCGTTCGCGGCCCTGCCCGCCCCCCCCCCCCGCGTTCCCGGCCCCGCGTTCGCGGCCCTGCCCGGCCCCCCCCCCGCGTTCCCGGCCCTGCCCGGCCCCGCATTCCTGGCCCTGCCCGGCCCCCCCCCCCCCCCCCCGCGTTCCCGGCCCTGCCCGCCCCCCCCCCGGCCCTGCCGAGCCCCCACCTACCATGCCCGGCTCTGGACACGGCCCCCCACCTCCAGCCTGGCCTGGCCCCGTGGCTCCAGCCGCCCCTGCTGTTTTGCCAGGGGGCCGGGCTCCGGCAGCGCGGGTCTGGGCATGACGCCGGCTGCCCGGCTCCAGCTCTGGCCGCAGCCCTCCCTGGCTCCACCCGGCCAGCCACCTGGCTCCGGCCGCCGGGCTCCCTCCGCATCCTCCGGCTCCGGCCACGCGACTCCTGTCCTGGCCCAGCCACGTCCAGGCAGCGCGGTAAGGGGGCAGGGAGAGGGTGTTGGAGAGAGGGTAGGGGAGTTTGGGTGTGGGGGGGTCAGAGGGCAGGGAACAGGGGGATTGAATGGGGGCAAGGGTCCCGGGGAGCAGTCAGGAAAGAGCAGGGTTGGATGAGGTGGTGGGGGCACTCAGGGACAGAGAGAAGGGGTAGTTGTATGGGGTAGGGGTTCTGGGGGGCCATTGAGAATGAGAGGAGGGGTTGGGTGGGGCAGCAAGGGGTTAGTCAGGGGACAGGGAAGGGGGGGATGGGTCAGGGGTCTCGGAGTGTGTGTGTCAAGGAACATGAGGGGTTGGATGGGGCACGACCCCCCCCCCCCGGAGGGGGGGGGGAAGGAGGGAACCCGTTGTTAAAATTTTGGAGGGAGGAGGGAACCCGTTGTTAAAAATTTGGCAGCTCATCACTGTATATAAGAATTAACAATTGTATAATTTATTCCCAGTGTACTGGGAAGCAGGAAGCCTGTGTTTTTTGCCTATCAATAAAATGAGGATAATAATGCTTAGCTGTCACAGAAATGCTGAGTCTTAAATCATTAATGTTTGAAGAACACTTTTTGAGATCCTTGAGGGAAGGGACCCTAACAGTTAAATGCTGTTATAAATAAGGCTGGCCAGAAAATAAGACTTGTTCCATGAAACACTTTGAGGGTTCAATATTTGTCTTCGTTCCAATATGGAATGAAAACCTATTGAATGATTTTGTTTTTTAAAAAAAAACAAAAAAAGACCAAGACTTGCCCAATAGTCTGGTTTGAAACAGAGTCTCACATTCTAGGTGAGTGCTCTCACTGTCAGGCTAATGGTTATTCTGAGGCACACGTACACTCTGTATCCTTCCATCTCCCCAACCAGCCCTAGTTATAACCTCAGCTAGATTTGCAGTCAAAAGATGGTTGTCCCTGTATCTTTCTCTTCCACTATTCCCAGGGTAGGTGCTTTGCCTATTTAAAGAAACAAGCCAAGCCTGGAACGCTTTGCCACTTAACATTCATTAGCAGTTAGTGGCTATAGCATATTCAGGGTCAGGCATGTCTGCCTTAGGAGACCTTAGAAGTAAGACTTTCACTGTGGGTGTTCATATAATGGAATCTTAAAAAAAATTGGACGGAAGAGGAAAAAAAGAACCTGAGGAGTAACCATGGGATGGGGGTTTCCATAAACATTTTGCTTTTCTGCCCTAGGGCTCAATTGAGAAGCAATGCAGCAGCCAGTAACCCAGAAAAGAGGGAGGGAGAGAGACTGGGTGGTGAGTGTTAAGTGCCCCAAATTGGATTGTGTGGCTGAAAATTTGAGAGGCGTCCACTTTATTTTAGTCCTGTCAAACATGCGAATCACTGCAAAGGCATCTGCACATGTGAAGGAAGACAGAGGAATTCTGTTTCTCCTGTCCCGCTAAGCTCTCTTTGGTAAACTGGCACACACCCCAAAGGAGGAATGTTTCCATAACTGGAATTCAGACTGTCTGCTGGGTTTGAGTGCTGTTTTGCAACACTGCTCCCACTGAATGGTTTTCTAATTTGATTTGGCTAGCCAGTGTTGACAGGGCTAAATCACAAGTCTCCCCACCCATGCAGTGTTTTAAATGTTTGTATAGCACAGTGTATTGACACTTTTTTTACTTGCATAAAATAAACTGTGGGAGGGAAAGGGAGTGTTAACTAGCTGGAAATTGGCTGGTAATACCAGTAGCTAGTAATAATATTCCCAGAGCCAACTGTATAGCAGGCTTGAGGATATGCTCTCTAGGGAACAGTTCAGCCCTGGTGGGGCGGAGGGGATGTATTGGAGCAGTAGTTGCTGACTGGTCAATCCCGGAGACTCTCCCAGTTGATCGAGATCTGCAGTGGCTAAAAGTCTGGCGGCTCAGCAGGGCTGTCACTAAGGCAGGCTCCCTGTCTACCCTGGCCCCATGTTGCTCCTGGAAGCGGGCCCCCACAGCCCAGGGGGTGGGGCCAGGGATCTCTGTGTGCTGCTCCTGCCTGCAAGCACCACCCCTGCAGCTCCCATTGGGCGAGAATGGGGAACTGCGGCTAATGGGAGCTGTGGGGGTGGGGGCCTGCAGAGCGGCAGTGCACAGAGCCATGTGCCCCTTCCCCATGGGCTGCATTGGCCCCTTCCCGGTGTGGCATGGGGCAGGCAGGGAGCCTGCGTTTGCCCTGCTGCGCTGCCAGGAACTGACTAAGGTATATGCTGCCTGGTAGGAGCCCAACCCTGAGCCCCCTCCAAGACCCAGCACCCCATACCCCCTCCTGCAACCCGTGTCCCCTGCTGCACTCCACTACTCTGCCCGAGCCCGCAGCCCCCTCATACACCCAAACTCCCTCCCAGAGCTTGTACCCTCACCCCCTTGTGCACCTCCAACCCCCTGCCCCAGGCTCAGCCTGGAGCTCCCTCCCATATTCGAAACTCCTTGGTCCCAGCCCAGAGCCTGCTCCCGAACCCCAACCCCATCCTAGTGAAAGTGAGTGAGGGTCGGATAGAGCAAGTGATGGAGGATGGAGTGAGCAGGGCGGGGCCTTGGGGAAGGGGTGGGGTAGATCTTGGGTTGCACTTAAATTCAAAAAGTGATCTTGGCCATAAAAAGGTTGGAGACTACTGTGTTAGAGCTAGTAGATGTTAATTAACAATAGCTTCAGGGGAATTTCTCGTTATGGTTGACTTTGCACCTGGGAGTAAAGGGGGGTCTTACACTAGGGAATCTGTCTCATCCTTCATAGCCCCTATAGACCAAGCACCAGGGGCTCCTTGTATTCTTCCATTCCCAACCACCAGCTCCCTGTGCCCCACCTTCCCATCCCCTCTATTTCATGGGGCCCCTCGCAACTTCCTCGCAGGCAGCAGCTCTGTGTGCGCACCCCTTCCCTCCCTGTGCTAGGTGCTTTGTGTGACCCCCTTGGCCCATACCAGTTCCCCCATGAGGAGTTGTGTATCCCACTGTTTCCCCCATTGCAGGATTCCCACATGCTTACCTGTCATAGGGGATGTCTCCTCTGTAGTGTCTCATGCTGGCCTAGCAAGGCCCTGCAGACATATTTTCCTCAGTTTCCTCTACTGGGGTTTGCTGAAATAAACCACTCGCCTCCAGCAGCTTTACACAATATATACTTCTCTTGGGTTCAGTTTATACAGCTTTCCTCAAAAGCACCCCTTTCATGTCAGGGGTCTTCCCAGCCTTCCTCCTAGGGACTGGGGTTTTCCCTCAGGCAGTGCCCTGTGTTTCTTACTTCAGGACAGCTATGACTTTCCAGCGGCTCCTTCAGCTGGTCCCGGTCTCTAAGCAGCCCACCAGGGTTCAGCGAGGAGGCTGCCTCCTCCTGCTGGTGTCTGTGCTGAGAGCTGAGTCAGGATGTGTGCATGCAGCCCTCTTTCCCAGCCAATGGAAGTGCGGAGCCGGTGCTCAAGGTGGGGGGCAGTGCGCGGAGCCCTGTGGCCCCCCGCGCCTAGAGGGCAGCGCAGTGTTGGAAAAGGGGCGCAGCGCAGTGTTGGAAAAGGTAGGCACTAGCCTGCCTTAGCTGGGCAGCACTGCTGACGGGACTTTTAACGTCCCGGTCGGCGGTGCTGACTAGAGCAAGGTGACCCAGTGCTGGGTCATGACCCATGGTTTGAAAAACATTGGTCTAGTCCATTCCTCTGGTTTTTAGCAAGCACTATATACTCCTTCCTTGCTGTGGTTTCCCTGATCTAGCTGTAAGTCTCTAAATAAAGTGTTACACTCTTTGACTTGCAACTGTAGAAGGTTGGGCAGGTATGAACATCCATCTGTAGATGGGGATGGTGAGGTGCAGAGAAGTTAAGTGGCTTGCTCAATGTCATACATCATGACAGTGGCCGAGATGGGACTAGAATATAGGGCACAGGACTGGTAGGCAGGAGGCCTATCTACTGGACCTCACCACCCCATAATTTCTAAAGTTAAGCTTCCCCTTTTCCAAATGTGTATGTCCACTCTTTTTTGTATATGGTCTCTTGTTGACATCTTATTGGCAAAGGAAGAGACATTTAAATACAAAATCTCACACTTGACTCCAGCAGATGCTGGCAAGTGTCAGATACGTGAATGTGAACTATCGCTTTAAGATCACTGGTGTGTGTCAGTCATATAACAGTAGTAAGAAAGACTCTTATGATCAGTCTGTAGAGCGCAAAGAGTGTTCATTCACTGAGCATCTTGCAATCTAAGTTGGACAAATATGAATAGGGGATGGATGACTATTCAGGGACTGGGGAGAGACCCCCTGGGGAGTTTGTCCGCTGATGGGCACCCTTTAAGAACCTAGACAGGCAGGACATAGGAAGGGCATGTGAAAGAAGTGGGACTATGAAGGTGCTTGGTGCATGAGAGAAACTGTTCCAGGCATTACTGGTGCCAGGAAAGGAGAAGCTGATGAGATGGGCACAGAGGTGTGCAGAACATTGAAGGTGAGGTTAGAGACTCGAACTTCACTGGGAACAAGTGGAATAGCATTGTACCCCTTGCTGTGTTCCAGCTACTTGCTGAACATTGTTTTATAAGTGAGCTTTTCTTGAAATGTTTTTTTCCTTTTTTCCTTTTAAGTGAGAAGAGAAATGACCTAAACTAACTTTCAGCCTTTGAGGCCAAGGGCCGGAAGGAGGGCGAGGCCAGAAGTATGGCTGTGCCTAGGAATTTGCGAAGGCAGCCTGCAAATGGATCCCTTGTGTCCCATTGCACTCATCACCACATTGCTGTGTTCCTGCTTACCTTCTTCAGGTAGGTTGGCTGCTCCTGGATCCGCATGACATTTGTCCAGTTGAGTTTGGGGAGTGGATGTGTGGAGGGAAAGCAAGGGAGGATAAGAAGACCTGACCATTGGTTTTTATAAAAAGCCAAGTAGTAATAATGATGTGTGGAGGGAGGCACAGTGTCAGTAATGTTGTGCCGGAGTTTCCTGTGCATTCAAATAACGAAATGCATGTTCCCTGTGTGAATACTCACATAAATCAGTGATTTTCAACCTATGGTCCGTGGACCCCAGAAGGACCGCAGGCTATATCTAAGGGATCCACGAAAGGTGGTTGTTACCATAGAATAGTGGTCTTCAGGGCCAGCTAAGACCCTATTTTTTGGTGGAAGTTGAAGTACCTTAATGTGCAGTTAGATACTCTGGTTGTTAGTGTGGAGAGGAATGCGACTGTGGTCTGTGGACCACAGGGGTCTGCAGACTTGTATCTAGGATTTTCAAGGGGGACCGCAGCTCCATTCAAAATTTATTAGGGTTCCACAAATGAAAAAAAGTTGAAAACCACTGACATAAATAGTACTCATGATGAAGGACTTCACTGACCTGTCCATCTCCCTGCATGCAGAGTTACACTACAGAAGAGTGGAAGCAAGTGGAGTCTTCCAAAACCAGGGGAAAATAAATCCTCAATCCCAACAATGAGCACATTTAATGAGAGCTCCAACCAGTGTGAAGTGCTCTGCCAGTGCTATTGGTAGCTTCTTTCTCCTCTCTGCATTCTACACATGCAGAGTTCTGGAGGAAAGAGGATATCTGATGTGTCTTTAGATGAGAACCTATGGTGGTGATTAGCTGGGCAAGTGTTTTCGTGTGTGTGTGTTAAGTGTATATCCATTGGTGGACATTTCATCTCCCCCCTCCTTAAAAAAAAAAGATGATGATAATAATAATAATAATTCAGTCCCTCCAAATTGAGATGTCGATCACACTCCTAGGCCTGGCATTCCTCCCCACACTAACAACAATCAGAGTATGTAACTGCAAATTAGGGTGCTTCCACTCCCACCAAAAAATAAAGAATAGGTTCTTGGCTGGGCCCTGAGGCAGACTGTATGGAATTTTGGGTCCCTTTCACTTTCTGCTGCAGTGAAGATCTGTCAAACCTATGTGTGTTCACTCTCTGTCTTGCAGTTACTCCCTGCTCCATGCTTCCAGAAAGACGTTCAGCAATGTCAAGGTCAGCATTTCCAGCCAATGGACTCCTTCCGACATAAATACCACGGCCCTGGAGCTCCAGCCATATGAGGTGAGAACAGTCAGGACTATCAACCTAGCTGGCAAGTTTTAATACAGACACACGAATGCTAGTTTGTGAATGGTCCAACTCAGATATTGGTGCGAAAGAGAGAGATACCCCTTGCTACTTGAGTACTTGCATAGGTGGGAGTCTCAGGTGACTTAAAACAGTATATCCCCCACTATAGTCTCTGGACCACCAGTGGTCAGCAGAGCCTTTCGTAGTGAGCCACAGAGTGAAACTTTTTGAGAAGTTGGGGAGTCATGGTGTTGGGATGGGAACTGGGTCCACAGAAACATCTGTGTATGGTAATCAGCAGAATGCAAAAGATGGAAAACCCACTGACTGTAGCTTCAGGTGCCTGTGTGTGAAATGAGCAATGGAGGGAGTTGCAGCTCAGAAGCAGAGGTGTTAGTAACATCGTGGTTATGGTTTTGTCAGTAGTAGTGCTTTTATTTCCTTCTAGAAAGGACGGCTGACGTGGGAGAGAAGAAAACGGCTACAATCCAAGCTAGTTATGTGTAGCGGCCAAGATATTCCTAATAGGGTGCCTAAAACTAGGCTGCTGTGTCCACATTTAAACGCTTGAGTAAGTGACTGGATTTTCAGAAATGCAGAATTATCAGCAGCTCCCACTGCCTTTAAAATCCCAGTTCCTTGGTTGTGAATGAGAGCGTTGCCTTGTGATCAGTAGGACCGGGATTTGACCTTATGGAAGTCGATGTACTGTACTTGCTTCCATACAGTTGTACTGGATTTCCACGAGGGGTAAATGAGCACAGAACATGGCCTATTATCTTCTACAAGGCCTTCCCTGAGAGCCAGCTAAATATTTACTATGATAGGTGTGGGGTTTTTAGAGCAGCTGGCTGGCTAGGCCAGCAGAGAGAGGAATTTTGACTCTCTTCTTCCTCAGATTGCACATTTCCTAGGCTCCTATTTTTAGAATCACATGTTGGAAAAAAATACTTGTTCTCCCTTCCTTACTAACAGGTAATTGCCATTAAAGTGCAACACAAGTGGGATAGATCTACTTGTATTGGGAACACAAGAACTGCCTTATTGGATTGGACCCGTGGTCCATCTGGTCCAGTATCCTGTCTCCAACGATGGCCAGCACCAGATACTTTAGAGGAAGGTGCAAGAAGCCTTGTATATAACCTGCACATAAGGAAAACTTCTTCCTAGCCCCATGAGTTAGTTTGGATATTACCCTTCCAGACCTCTTGGGTAGTGGTGTTTCTTTAAATCCTTGCTACTGTAACTCTGAATGTTCTTGTTATCCATAGGCATGTCTGTTCCTTTGCTGAATTCTTGGCTAAAGGATAAATCATAAAAATCATAGAAATATAGGACTAGAAGGGACCTCAATAGGTCGTCTAGTCCAGCCTGCTGCACTGAGGCTGAACTAAGTATTATTTAGACCTGTGGTCTTCAACCTTATTTCATTTGCGGACCCTTAAAAAATTTCAAATGGAGGTGCGGCCCCTTTGGAAATCTTAGACATAATCTGCAGACCCTCAGGGCTCTGCGGACCACAGGTTGAAAACCACAGATCTAGACCATCCCTGACAGATGATTGTCTAACCTGTACTTAAAAACCTCCAATGATGGAGATTCCACAACCTCTCTAGATACTTTGTTCCAGTGGTTAACTACCCTGACAGGAAGTTTTTCTGAATTTCTAACCTAAATCTGCCTTGCTGCAATTTAATTTCATTACTACTTGTCCTGTCCTCAGAAATTAAGGAAAACAATTTATCCTCCTCCTCTTTATAACAAGCTTTTATATACTTAAATATGTATATATATTATGTTCCCCCCCTCAGTCTTCTCTTCTCCAGACTAAACAAACCCAGTTTTTTCAATCTTTCCTAGTAGGTCATATTTTCTAGACCTTTAATGATTTTTGTTGCTCTCCTCTGCACTTTTTCCAATTTGTCCACATCTTTCCCAAAGTGTGGTGCTCAGAGCTGGACACAGTATTCCAGCGGAGGCCTTATCAGTGCTGAGTTGAGTGGAAGAATTCCTTCTCATGTCTTGCTTACAACAATCCCAGGTGCAGTCCAGACCGCTGAGGGGTTGTCACCTCCTGCCGTGCAACCTTGGGTGCCTCACAATGCTTTGCTGTTGTGGCTTCCAACCGGGGCCGCTCTCAAACAGCTAAACAGCATTCAGGTCACACCGTTATTGTGTGTACAGCTACAGCCCTGGTCCAGCAACTCTGACCCCAGTAGCCTGTCAGCAACACACCAGCCACATTCAGGCTTCTACCAGCCTTGGTTAACATGTGCAGGGCGACCCCAACACTCTCCCAGTCCTGAATTTTCCCAAAAACTTATGTTGTGTACTGTCCAGCCCTCTCCTGGGCAGCTCAGAAATTAGAGGTTTGTTGCACCTGTAAGGGGTCATTATACAACAGTTTGCTACTTTAACTGGAGTTCCCCAAACAGTTCAGTTTAAACACAGCACTGGATTAGTTTTGATTTAAAAAAATAAAACACATTTGTTTAACTACAAAGAGAGATTTTAAGTGAGTACAGATATAGGGTATTAAAATCAGAAATGGTTACAGGAAAAAGAAAGATAAAACGCTTCCTAGTAGCTAAGACGTAACAAACTAGACTTGGCTCCAGGTAAAATCTTTACCACGTGTTCCAAGCAACATAATTGACCAAATTCTCAAGGCAGGATTTGCTCCCACACTCCAAAGGGCTGGTGCCTTTGTCATCTTAGGTGACAGAAAGAAAAAGAGAATCCCTGGGGTGTTTTTATCCCTCACTTTTATAGCCCAGTCACTCTTTGAAATGCATTTTCATGAGAGTTACCCTCGATTAAGTTCCTTCCCCCTGTGAAGACGGAGACTTAGAATCTTGTGGTGAAAAAGGTTCCATGTTGTTTGTTAAAATGCAGATCAATCTTTTCCTGCCCCCCCTTCATTGCCAAAGAATGGCCACTTGACCAGTGATTGCCAGTCAGCTTTGATGACACCCGGCTAGAGCTGTCAGCTTGTCCTTTGTCTTTGAGAAACAGGATTTTCCCAGACTTGTCTGGTAAATGGATTTCAGTCATAATTTCAGTTTATCTCCATAACTCTTAATATACACATTTTGTAGATAAACATTATACACATTTCACCATAATACTATTGACCCATGAGTTACTACTTTTCAAATGATATCTCATTAGGAATATTGTATACAAAGATTATTACAGTGGTGTGAATATAGGGGTTCATTCAGTCACAACATCTCAGACTGATGTTTGGGGGTTTTTTTTTGCAACAGTATTATAATTTTGACTCATATTTAGTTTGTAATCTCCTGTAACCCTCAGATCCTTTTCTGCAGTACTCCTTCCTAGGTAATCATTTCCCATTTTGTATTTATGCGATGGATTGTTCCTTCCTAAGTGTAGTATTTTGCATTTGTCCTTACTGAATTTTATCCTGTTTATTTCAGATCATTTCTCCAGTTTAAGATCATTTTGAATTCTAATCTTGTCCTCCAAAGCACTTGCAACCCCTCCAGCTTGGATGCCTTTGCGTAATAAGTGTAAAATGTAAAGTGTAAACTTTTGGAGTGTAATCTGTCTGGATCAGGGACCTTAGGTTTTTATTATGTTATAGTAAAGGGTCTAGCACACCTGTGAATGCTCTAAAATGAAGTATTGTGGATGTATATTCTACCCATTAATCAGTATTTAACCACTCATTCCCGATATTGCTAGCTCAGAATGCTGAGCATATAGTTTATTAATAGACTGACAGATGGATACTACTGACCTCTAGTGGCAGCAATAATTTTCTTCTTTCTTTACATTTTACACTTATTACGCAAAGGCATCCAAGCTGGAGGGGTTGCAAGTGCTTTACCTTTATTAATGAATCTCTTTTTTACACACCGCATTTTTTGGAAAACATAACTAAATAGAAGCCACATCTGTCAGCTGCTGCCTGGTCAGCTGAATAAGGCTAGCTGTGACCAGTACTTGGGTAGAAGGCACTCCAAATACAGCCAAGCCTGACCTGACTGTAGGCAGTGAGATGTGTGGAAGCACAGCTATCATTTACTATTACAGTAGTGCCTTAGGGCCACAATCCTAGATCAGAGCACCATTTTTCAAATGCTTAATTAAAAGGTGGTCCCTGCCTTGAAGAACTTGTTGTTGTATGGCAAAAACTAAAATGAAAGTTGAGCATAGGAAATGTCACCTTTAAGGCTGATCTGCCCCCTCTCTCCCCCCCCCTTATTCATTCCTTCTACTCTTCCTTCAAATCCATCCTCAAAGCTTCCTACTTTCAGCTCGTGTTCTGTCACTAATCTCATCTCTGGGACTACTGATTCCTCTGTTCTCTCCCTCCTCCTGGTCATTTCCTCTTACGTTATCCATTTAATATAGATTGCAAGATCCTGAGAGCCCAGGCATTATGTATAAAGCAGCATGTAGATCAGTAACATTGTTACCATAAATATTAATTGCAGTGTTTATTGCTCCTGGTGTGCTAGAAGTTAATTGAGGTCTCTAACAGGAAAAAAGTGCTTTTAATAGATTTTGAAGTCAAAGTTGATCCTGACTCAATCAATTAGCTAAAGCATTTCAGAGATGGGATGTTACTGGAACCAGGTATTTCTTGTGTATTGTAGATGAGATCTGTCTCTTTGGAAGACTCATGATGCAATTGCTTCTCTTTGTAGCTCTGGAACAGTAGCCATTTATTTCCCAATGCAGAAGAAGCCACTCTTTTCCTGGGGACGTTGGACACTATCTTTCTCTTTTCCTATGCTGTGGTGAGTAAAACTTAATCAGAGCTGCCAAAGTTTGGGTGGGAAGGATGGTGCGGATGACTCATCACGTTTGAGGGTGGAGGGACGGGATCTGCTCTCTGCTCCTGACTAACACCTAAGGGTTTGGGAAGTGAACAGATTCCCTTTGGCTACATTACTTTTGCCCTCACACCACATTGGATATGTTACATCTTTTAAGGGGTCTGCAAATAGGTTTAAGAGAAATACATCTACTTGAGAATTACATGCTGAATGCTCCAAATAGCAATGGCGAAAGGCTGTCAGCATATAATCTGCTTTAAATTTACCTTCTCTGTCCTCACAACCTCTTTCAGGTCTCCTAGAATCCATTACAGTCTCCAACACCATACATTAGCGGCATGTCACATCCACCACAAAGTCTGACATAGCAAGGAGCCAGACAGTAGAGGAGTTTGGGGAGGAGGGTTGTAGGATCAAATAAATGCCTTTTGCACTGGTATATTGCACAGATTTAGGGAGGCTTTTTCAAGTGGTTTTGTATCATGCAGGGTAACAAACAATCTGCAAAAGACACTTATTGGGCACCTCCCCCAATACTCTGGCTCCTTACTGAAGTCTGCTGTAGTAATTATGTGACATCATCTGCATGTGGTACATCATAGAATCATCATAGAATAGCAGGGTAGGACGGGACCTCAAGGAGGCCATTTAATCCAGCCCCCCCGCTCAAATTCCCCTGCCAGAATATCTCACAGGTGCATGGCAATTTGCACTTCAGGAGGCTTGAAAGGACTGTGGAAGATGGGGAGCTATATTTAAAGTAAAATATTTGCTGGTACATTTACCCTTGCTGTTTGGGAAACTTATTATATCACTCTAAAGTGAATGACATTTTCTTAACCTTTAAAGTCATATTTATAAAATTTGGCAAATTTCTTTACCGGTGTTATTAGTAACACCTTAGATTATTAAAGCTGAATTTTTAGAAATCTAAGCTTTCACTATTCTGTTTGCTTTGTGTTTATCTACAGTTGGACACCAAGAACAGACTTTTTGCTTCTGTTCATAGTCCGATCAATGTCACTTTCCTGATCTACTACACCAGCACAATGTTGCCATGTTTGCATTGCAAATGTTGCAGGAGAGCCTCTGTCAAAATAAAGTCATTGTGACTGAAATTTCAGTCGCCATAAGTTAATGGAAACACTTCTGTTTGTATTAGATCTTGTAAAAACAAACACCTCCACTAGACTTCTACACACCTGTTCTTGGGGTCAGATTTGAGCTCCCAGCATTCCTTCAACTCTTCTTACAGATCATGTTGAAAACAAATGTAAACTATGTGGCTTTGCTTAACATACTCATCTGTGTTCTTAGGGTCTCTTTGTCAGTGGCATAGTTGGGGATCGCCTGAATTTACGATGGGTCTTGTCTTTCGGCATGTGCTCCTCTGCTTTAGTGGTAAGTTGAAAAATGTCTGTTTCGGTGAAGCGTGATTATGTGAGTTAGAAACTCTCCTTCCCTCTAAAACACTTGGCTCTTGTTATGTTTAGAGTAGAATAGCAGAATTTATCTGACCCTAGCATGTGGGTGCAGGGGCTGGCATAGTAATAATACTTGCCCTAAACCCCAGTGCTTCCTAAGTAGCGTTATTAGGGGAGTGCCATGCTAAGCTGTTCAGAATGCCTCATTTTTATTTTATTTTTTGAACTTTGTGGCAAAAATAGTTTGTTTATGGAGTTCGGCGTTGGGCCAGACTTACTGTTTTGTATCATGACCAGAGTCTGAGGCCTGCAGAAGAGCACTTCCAACCCCAAAGCCTTCGTGGCAGTATGCATTTGTGTAAGGATATAGTGGAGACGTTTCTTCAAACATAGATGTTGTGACCTACTAAGATACGAACAAGAGTTGCTTGAATATGAGGAGCCCAAATCTGGGCCTACACATTCTCTTCTTCAGTCTGTTTTCTGTGTGTATCAGGACTGTTTTCCAAACCCACATAACTTTTTAAAATGGCTTTCCTTCCAAATAAATCCTTCCTTTTCGTTTCTCTTACAAGAAAACACTAACATTAATAAACTAGTATTAACTTACTTGATTTTGCAGCTGGCCGTGGGTGAAATAAATCAGAAGGAATATCTGAAAGGAAAGACTTCTTCAGTTTCAAGCTTCCATGGATAAACACTGAATGTATTTTATCTTATTGAGTTTTTAATCATTAACCTTACATGTCTATGCCCATACCTTAATTCATCTCAATGACTGGGAGACCTGTTGGTGGATTATTACATTTTGCAAATATGGATAAAAACACTTGTATAAATCAAGTATATTGCATCACAAAGCATGCTTTGTTTATCCTGGATAGTGCAGGTTAGGGCTAAAGTTTCTGTCAGTCCCACATGATATTCTTATAAGCAAACTAGGGAAATGCGGTTTTGATTAAATTATTGTAAGATGGGTGCACAACTGGTTGAAAAATCATATTCAGAGAATAGTTATCAGTGGTTCACTGTCAAACTGGTTCCCTGTCCAGAGGGAGCAAGAAAAGAGGTGTAGAAAACGTGGCCTGTGAGGAAAGGTTGAAAGAACTTGGCATGTTTAGGGCATGTCTACACTATAAGTGCTACGGCAGCAGCTACGCTGTTGTAGTGTAGACACTTGCTACAGCAATGGAAGGGGTTTTTCCATTGCTGCAGTTAATCCACTCCCTCAAGAGTTGACAGAAGAATTCTTCCACTGACCTAGTGATATTAACACTGGGGTAAGGTCATCTTAACTATGTGTCTCAGGGGTCTGAATTTTTCACATCCATGAGCAGCGTAGCTAGATCGACCGAAGATTTAGGTACAGACCAGGCCTCAATCTAGAGAAGACTGGGGGTCTGAGAGGGACTGTTAATCTTCAAATATGTAAAAGGTATAAAGAGGACAGCGATCAATTTTTGTTCTTCGTGTTCATTGAGGGCAGGACAAGAAGTAATCAGTTTATTTTACAGCAAGGGGGATTTAGGTTAGATATTAGGAAAAACTTTCTAACTATAAGGATAGTTAAGGTCTGGAATAGGTTACCTGGGAAGGTTTTTGAGAAAAGGTGAACCAAACACCTGGCAAGGGTGTTCTAGGTATACTTAATCCTGCCGCAGTGTGGGAGGATGGAGGTTTCTTTCAGCCGTACACTGCTGAGATTCTATACTTGTTATGCTCCCTAATGTTCTAGTAAAAGTACAGTCATCATCTGTTATATTGGTGATGATTTTGTAATTTGAGACCTGACTATAGCACTCTTCGCTATTAAGTGTTTGCTGATAAACACTGTGAAACCACTGTAGGTTTTTTGCAGGGGTTTATGCATCAGTAAAGTGGGAATTAGTGAGACTTTCCTGTATTTCAGTATTGTTGCATATTTAATTTGACAGGTGTTTTGTCCATCAGTCTTTGATTCAAGTTTTATTTTCGTAAATTAATGGCAACCACTACTCCTGGGGTGGGCTGTAACTAAGCTGAGTACCACACTTGGAAGGGAGGCACGTTTAGATGCTGCAGGACTTGCTGTTGGTGACTCAGCAGGTGGTACTGTTACCTCTGAGTCACCACTGAACATTGTCTGAGCATGGTATTAGGAACACCTGAGTTGTTGGAGATGCTGTCACTTGAATGAAATGTAAAACATAGGCTTTGAACCACTTCCTCTCCCCGCCGCCCCCTTTCAGTTTTGCGTTGACACTTCCGGTCAGCCTGGAAGATTTGTAGCAGGATCACAGTTCTTCTCTCTTTTCCCCACAGGAATTTGTATTCGGCACTCTCACAGAATGGCTGCATTTCTACAACAAATGGTTCTACTGCTGCCTATGGGTTGTGAATGGCTTGCTGCAGTCCACTGGCTGGCCCTGTGTTGTTGCCATCATGGGCAACTGGTTTGGAAAAGCTGGGTACTTGGTATTTCTCCTTGGTTTAGTAGCTTATCTGTGATGCAGAACAGCAGTTTCGGCTGAATTCCCAAACCAAAACAATTCTCTGGCAAATCCTGTTATGGTGGCTAAACGAGAACGTGCTTACCTATTGTAACCTAAGCATCGACAGGCAGTAAATGAATAGTGAACGACAGAACTCTTACATGTCCCAAACAAACAATAAACAAACTACTCTTATCAGATATAAAATACAGTAATGCATATTTCTTCACTACATAACAGCTTTAACTCTGACAACATAGTTTTCATTTTGGGTCAGATTAAGGCTGTTGTATTGTGCCAAAACTTGCATTATTTTTTGGGCTTTGTTTCCCCTTGTAAAATGGGGATAATGATATTGACCTCCCTTTGTAAAGTGCTTTGAGATCTAGGGATCAAAAAGGTTCTATAAGAGCTGGGTATCATTATTATATGTTTTCTGCTCTTTGTTGATTTGGCCATTGACATATATTAAACTCAGTTTGAACTCACAATTGCAATGACTGTGATTACACACAGAGTGCGCAACTGCACAGCTAAATTATTGGAAAATCTGGCCCATAAAGTGTTGTCATTAGATTTAGGTGTTCTGAAGGCTGTTTCAGAACACCTAAGGTAGGGCAACAGCAGGTCACATTCATAAGGGTTAGATAGAAACTTTGACCTGTTGTAGAATCAGAATTTGTCACATTTATCCACGTAAATCTATCCTGTGTCCTCTGGTCTGGTGTCGTGACACCACTGACCTAGACCTTGGTTTGACTCAAGTGAAACAGAATGGGACATGATAGATAAACTTGTCTATCATGAGCTGATTATTTTACAGTATATTTTATTTTAAATGAAGCTGCTTCTGTGTGTGGGGAGGCGGGGGGAGTGGTGGTGGTGGAGAATTTAATACTGTTACATATCAGTTAAAGCCAGTGTTAACGCTCTATCTTCTCTGTGTCTCTCTCTCTCCCTTTCCCCCCCCTCCATTTTGCTGTGCTTTCTCAGGAGGGGTTTTGTTTTTGGACTCTGGAGTGCCTGTGCATCAGTGGGGAACATTCTGGGAGCATTCCTTGCCTCCTGTGTTCTGCAGTATGGCTATGAGGTGAGTAGTTGCTGTCTGACTTGGAATTGTGCGTAGGGGCTGTCTTATCCCAGGGAGTCTTTCCCTGTCTCTGGCCCACTGAGACCAGATGAGCAGATAAATGTGTTTTTGTTTTTGTTTTTCTTTCCCATGTCTATGAGGGAACTCTGCTCCCTATATCTTTGTGGCGACAGGTGGTAGACAGAGCATAGTAACCCTCTCCTTTCCTTCTCAACTCCAGAGAGTACAGAATATTGCATGAGATTTGGAGGGGCTCTGTCTCTTTAAAACTTACCCATTGTGTGTGTGTGGGAGGGGGGACACGACATTTAGTCCCTTTAAAACTTACCCATTTCTGCTGAGCCCGTATGTTATGGTCACCTACCATCTTCCTGACTTGGGAGAGGACAAAGTGATGTTTGGAGCCAAATCTAATGCTGCATGTCAGTTGGCTGACAGACACTGCTGTTAAGCAGTGGTGAGGCAAGGACAGGGCCGGATTAACACATAGGCTAAGAAGGCCATAGCCTTAGGCCCTCCTATTTTTAGGCCCTACTTTAAGCCTAATTTTTAGACTCTACTGTAGGCCCTGCATTCCATATTGAAGTAACAGCTGAGCGACGGTAGCAGAACCATTGGGAAATGCTTTGTCTCATTAGATATTGCTTTGTACAAATTAATCCATCAAGACTGTGAATTCAATTTATGGTGGTTGTGATTTTGTCTTTGTGGGCTAAGTAAGTGTTTGTGGGCCCAAGCAATATAGAACCTTGTACACAATAGGCCTACACTGGATAATAGAAACCATGTCGAAGAAAGGAGGATGGCAGAAATTGAAGGCGGCCAAAGAAAGACCGCAAAGACAAGATGTAGTACTGAAAGGTATTCCTTCATTCCTAACGTTTTTTCCTCCTACTAAGTCTGGTGGTGAGGAAGTCCAGGCGAATACCAGCCCACGTGAACCTGCTGCGCCTGCGCTTGATGAAAAGGAGCAGCCTCCTGTGACTTCTCTAGCTGCAGTCTCACCCCACCCCTCTCAAGACTTTCCCAGTGATAGTAATATAAAAAAATCCTTCTCCAGTCATCCGGGCACGTGGGACATGACTTTTCAAGATCTCATTTCATATTAGACTGAGAAGAGCTCACAGAAATGCCAGAATCTAGATGCTGACTTGTGATTGACAAAGCGAGAGTACACCAATCAAATCCTTATCTGACCAAATCAATGTTTGAATATGCGAAGCCTAACAAACAGATTGGCAAGCGAGAATGGCTCATCTATTTGCCTTTTTAAAAAAAAAAGTGTTTTTATTGCCGCCTGTTTTCTGAAGTGGAGGTTGTTCTGCAAAGGCTTCAGTGGTTGGACGAATACTGCATACATGACCAATCATACAATGAGTGAGCAGCATACATTGTCAGTCAGCAGCTACCATGCCCGATAGAAAGTTAGTGGTAGAATTGATACCCGAAT
Organism: Mauremys mutica; assembly: GCF_020497125.1. NCBI lineage: Eukaryota > Metazoa > Chordata > Testudines > Geoemydidae > Mauremys > Mauremys mutica. The sequence continues at coordinate 104,455,393 of NC_059072.1, read as the reverse complement.
GGAAAACCAGTTTTTGGAAGATTGTGCTTATTGGAAGAACATTCTCTGACGCACAGTTGAAAGCAGTTTTTCTTGCTAAATGTGGTCTGCCATTCCGTGGCTCCAGTGAGACTGTTGGATCGAAACACAATGGCAATTACCTTGGTGTTCTAGAGCTAATTGCTAAGTTTGACCCTTTCTTAACTCAGCACATCAGATGAGATTGAAGACGTGGGATATTTTTCAGTGTCTGTCGACTCAACTCTGGATGTGTCACATGTAGATCAGCTGACTGTCATCTTGCGTGATGTGCTACCCCGCAGACCAGTTGAGCATTTCATGACCTTCATAAACATCACCAACCACACGGGAGAAACTTGCCTTGTACCTACGTGATTTCCTCACCGAAAATGGGATTGACATCCGCCTTTGTCGTGGCCAAAGCTATGATAATGCAAGTAATATGAGTGGCAAATATTCAGGGATGCAGGCAAAGATAAAAGAGCGCCATGCTTTGGTTGATTACATACCACGTGCTGCTCACTCACGCAACCTTATTGGCCAGTCTGCCATGGATTGTTGTGTTGAAGCAGGTTTTTTTTTTTGGTTTTGTCCAAGAATTGTTTTAAAAAAAAAAAAAAAAATTCTCTGCATCAACCAGTCGTTGGTTGATTCTTAGAGATTAACTACCAAAGGGATGCCCAGTGCCCAAATCACTCTCAGGGACATGGTGGAGTGCCAACGCTAAAGCTGTGAATGCAGTTGTTCTGGGAAACCCTAACATCCTTGAAGCGCTAGAGAGCATCAAGGATGATGAATCTAAAAAATCAGCAACAAGAAAAGATGCAGTGCTCACTTTGGAAACTGGTATTTTGTGGTCTGGAATGATATACTTCAGCCATTCAGCAGGTGCAGTCTAAGCTTGCAAAGTGCTCAAGTTGATCTTTCCACTCCTGTAAACCTAGTGAGGAGTCTTGGAACTGTTCTTCAACAAATGCAGGATAGCTTTGAGTATGAAATTCAGGGGGTTGCAAGTATTGCTAACCATGAGTAGAAGTCAGCCAAATGCTGCAAAAGACAGAAGACATACGATGATGCTACTGCCCACTCATTCAGTGACAAGGAGGCCTTCAAAGCTAATACCTTCATCACAATCATTGACAAACTGAAAAGTTAATTGGAACATCGGCTCAAGGCTTATGAAAATACTGACAAAACCTTTAGTGTGCTGACAAATTTTTCGCCAAACATTTCAAGCTCTGACGTCAGTGAAGGTATCAAATGTGTCAGAAATAGCCAGATGATCTCCCAATAGATTTTACTAAATAATTTCTTCAATTTGTTGAATTCGCATCACTCTCAGATAGAGAGAGAAAAGGTGACGAAAGCAAATCGTATTTGTACGTACCGAGTTATCACTGAATCCAGTGTGATAGAATGTTTCGTAAATGTTGAAACTTCATTATGCCTGTATTTGTCACTAATGATCACTAGCTGTAGTGGAGAATGTTCCTTCTCTCTTCTAACCAGGGTCAAAAATTCCTCCGATCCACCATGACTCAAGAGCATCTCAGTGCTTTGTCCCTCTTGAGCATTGAGAATGAAATCGTCAGGTCTTTGAATTACGATGACATCATTCATGACTTTGCCACAGCTAAAACTGGTGGGGGGGGATTTTGTTTGAAGAATTGAGTGTAGTGAGAGTAGAATTATCTTAATTTTACATAAATATGTAAATACATATGTAGATAAATGTTTGATTTCATAATTTTTGTGCAATATGTAATTCATACTTAGACCCTTCCCTCTCATTAGTGTTAGCCCTCATAACCTTAATCCGGCCCTGGGCACGGACATCCATCAGGGTGTGGGGATGGGCATCCCACTGCTTCAGGGAGCATTTAATAAGGATTAGCAATTAATATGGCCTCTTATAGAAATAGACCCAAATTATGATATAGTTAAGGTAGCAAAACAGCTTTCATTATAACCACCTGTTTTCAGCCACTCTCAGCTTCCCAAAACATCCACCTTTTGGGCTGGAATTGTCTATTCTTGGCTTCCTCCTGGAGGTAAACACTTTTTGAAAGTTTGAGTAAAATACCTTCAACTGTTTTTGTGTTACGGACCAGTAAAAATTTCCCTTCCTACTACATATTTTTATATATACTTTTAAAGAGGTTAGGCTGAAATTTGAAATGTAGTTCTCACTGTGGAGTTTGTGCTTTCCTTCTCTTTTGGGGACGGGATATAAAAATAATCAGTGCTAAGGTCAATCTGACTGTGCTCAGTGAGCATCTTGTAAGATTTTTAGCGGAGTCTAAGAAAACTGAGCCTCCGTTATGACATCCCTGTACCTGCCTGGCTTGAGCAGGTACAATCTTGTGCTTGAGAACAATAGTATTGTACTTAAAAACAAAACTCCTCCCCCAACTGCCAACCATCATTTGAGTAAAAAATAGTTCCTTCAGGTAGACATATTTATTGATTTTTGAGTTCTATAGGATAAAAGAACTGCTCTCCCGTGCTCTAGGTGTCCTTGACAATATTGAAATATAAAAGTATTATAAGTTACAACTTGATCTCCAGCACTTCTCCACCCCACAATGGCCAAGCAACAAAAAGATGTTAAACCCACCGTATCACCAAAAGCCAGGGAGAAAAGAAAAGGGGTTTGCATTGTGGCTTAAAGGCCAGACGTAAGCTGGTTTGGACCAAGTTTGGGGAAGATCTTCAAAGTCAAGGACCCTTCACGGAGAACCCCCTGTTGGCAGCCTTTTCTCTCTTATACCGAGGAGGCTCCAGCACGAGCATGTCCACTGACTGCAACTCCAGTCTTCACCTTTTGGACAATACAACCTGATTTGAGGAGTTCTCTCCTTGTCTGCCCACCCCTGCCCCTTGTAAAGCAATATTATATAGCTAGTGACCTGAGAACAAGGCAGTATTTATGGACTAAATACACACATCTCCAATATTCACTCTCATGGAAATCTTAAATGCAGCAGAGTGTAAAGGGAGGAATGTTCATGTGCTCTGCTCATGTGGCTGAAGGTCCTTATTGCACAAACTTGAAAAATAGTATAGAAATACAATAGCTTATTTTAATTTATTTCCCTCTGCCAACAGGAAGCTAAGCTCCAGGAACATTAGTTAGGGGTCACCCTTCTGAATGGTAGATGCCTGTACGTACTCTGTCTTGTAACCACAAAGAGCAGTGAGCTGCCAGCTGTGGCCATTACTGTAGGACAAAATGTTCATTATCTGCCTGCATTAAAGGAAAAGTGAATAAAATCTAGTGTTCGGTGTCTAAGCTCCTTCCCCACCATCATGTGTTCCATTCCAGTGCTCCCCCTCCAGCGTGGTAAACAGTATAGAGTCTACTCTGGAGGCAGAGGTGACTGTGTTTCTAGGTTTTATGGAGATAGTCGATGTTGGTGTGGCTTACTCTCACACAGAGATGGGGTACAGAGAAATTGCCTGTCTCAGTGTATGGAGACCATGTGTGATTGAAAGTGGTTGGAAAAATAGAGATGAATGTTTAATTTAGAATGAGATGCCAAAGAGCAATGTGAAAGGTAGTTCTTTTATTCTCTCTCCTCTCCAGTATGCCTTCCTGGTGACAGCATCAGTGCAGTTTGCTGGAGGAATCATTGTTTTCTTTGGGCTTTTGATTTCCCCGAAAGAAGTGGGTAAGTAAGAGGTCCGTGTCATCTTAAACCCTAGTCGGCAAGCAGGTTTGCAGCTCTCCCGTGTGGCATTAAAAATGTGGTTAACATTGCCACGTCACTTCAAAAACCCAATTCCTGCTGCCAAAAGTTCATGTCACTGACACAGTTCTAAACTTGCCTCGAAGCCCAGTAGTGGCTACCTGAGTGAACGTTTTCCAGGCCTGCAACACGCTAGGTGCAGACAACGTTATTCACATGGACAGAGGGTCAAAGAGGGGTCCAACTAGTGTGCAAACCATATTCCTTAGAATGCAACCATTTCCCAAGTGTCCTTCCTATGGAACTAGGTGTTTTTCTAAGAGTTAATAGAGGAACATGCAAGTAACTACCATGGGAGTAAATTGTGTTGAGCAGTAGGTTCAGAATCCTCTCCATCCCATGAGGGGAAAGAATGCCTTGGGTTTGCAAAACTCCGCCAGCTGTTTAAAGATTGGCATATAGGCTCTAAAGGGGGCACAGGCCTTATCTGAGAAGATGGTTGACAAGGCAGAGTCTCCAGTGTGAGTAGAAAAGAGATCTTCAGGGCATTGTCAGGGACATGGTGGAGTCTCCCAAGTTTTTGGGGAGGCTGCAGAGGAGGTAACTGTTGAAGTGTTGGAATGTATATAAGGATGTCCTCCAGGTCAGACAGCGTAGGACAGCTTCTGGCAAATCCACCATACAGAGTCTTCCTGTTAGTTCATCTGTCAGAACTGCTGCTGGTACACTGTGAGCATCCATGTTCAAATACTGCCTGAGGTGATGTGTGCAGGACCCACGCACAGGGAGTCTAGCCACTAAATAGGGGGAAATGCACTAATTTGTTGTGTCTTCCAACTAATGGCCAGACACTCAGAACAGACAAAGCCGACGCCAGGATCAGACAGAATACTTTCAAGAGCGCTAGAAGACAAGGGGTAGTTTCTACTGGCGACTCTGCAGAACACCATCTAGAAGAGTTTCTAAGCCAAAGGAGGATGGAGGTATGGGAGAGGAAGGGGATGTCAGAAGGGAGAAATGCTTAAAAGGAGTGCGCATGGGTTTTGTGTGGGGAAAGAATGGTGTTTTCCTTTGTTACTAGTGTACATTCTCATGTGTTATAGGCCTCCCTGAGCTTGGAGAAGAACAGGAGGGCAGTGCTGAAGAAGATGCAAACAAACCCTTAATCAGCAACAATGAGGAGGATGAGGATGATCAAAATTACTCTATTCAAGCACCTGATACTAGCAACCAGCCGAAGGCCATTGGCTTTTTCCAAGCTTGTTGTCTACCAGGTGTTCTACTGGTAAGGACTCAGCATTGTTGTTTGTGGTGATGATTTACAGATTTAAAAATTTTATTAAAGCTAATGTTAAATATATATAATACATAGGTTGGGAAAAGTGTGTCCACAGCTGGGTATAGTGCTTAGATCAGGGCTTGGCAACCTTTCAGAAGTGGTGTGCCGAGTCTTCATTTATTCACTCCTAATTTAAGGTTTCGTGTGCCGGTAATACATTTTAACGTTTTTAGAAGGTCTCTTTCTATAAGTCTATAATATATAACCAAACTATTGTTGTATGTAAAGTAAATAAGGTTTTTAAAATGTTTAAGAAGCTTCATTTAAAATTAAATTAAAATGCAGAGCCCCCCCGGACCAGTGGCCAGGACCTGGGCAGTGTGAGTGCCACTGAAAATCAGCTTGCGTGCCGCCTTCGGCACGTGTGCCATAGGTTGCCTACCCCTGGCTTCGATTATCCACAGATATAAAGTTAGTTTTTTAAAAGTCATAAGATACATAGAGTGCATAATCAGTAATAACCCAAATTTAGGTGAATAGATTTAACAATACAGTTTATATATTAGACTCCAAATACTCGGGTACATCACTCAGAAAAAAGTTGTACAGAGATTTGGTTGTGGAAAGCAAAATATATCAGTGAGTGGCGATTGTCCTCAGTAATTGAGAATTAGGTTGGTTGTCCATTTAGAAAAAACAATCCATGAGGAAAGTGTTTTACTTTCCTGACTGCGTTTCTCATCAGCAGTCCAGCTCATTCCTCCTGGTATTGCCAATGTCCAGTGAAGAATACAGATCACACAGTCATCACTCCAAGAGCTAGAACCATACTGAAAAGGATCCTGAAGGATGCCATCCGCTGCCAATACGTGGAAAACCTGAAATGGAAGCCAGACCAGGGGAAGGCATTCAAGGTGATATGCAAGTGGGACTCCAGCAACCACTTCCTCGCCAGGGGCAGCTTCACCCATTTTGCCGACTGGCGGTTCATCCACCGTGCCCAGCTCAACTGCATCCCGCTCAATGGAGCGGTCCGTCATGGGAATCGGTACAAGTGATGCAGGTAGTGCAGCTACGCCAACGAGACGCTACCTCATGTCTTGTGTAGCTGCAAGCCCCATTCAAGAGCTTGGCAGCTGCAACACAAAGCCATCCAAGATCTCCTGGCCAGAGCCATCCCACCACCCGTGGGGAAGGTTGCCGTGAACTCTACCATCCCCGGAACCGACAGCCAATGGTGACTGGACATCGTCATCACCACCTAGGACCGAAAGAAGATCATCATGGTAGACGTCTAGTCCCTTTCGAGAACAAGACCCTGGCCTTCCACGATGCCTGAGCTCAAAAGGTAGAGAAATACGGCCCTCTGGCTGAAACCTTGAGAACTAAGGGTTACCAGGTTCAGACACATGCACTGATTGTCAGAGCCTTGGGCGCGTGGGACCCCACTAATGAGCGAGTGCTGAGAGAATGTGGAATCAGTCAACGCTACGCTTGGCTGATGCAGCAACTCATGGTGTCAGACGCCATCAGGTGGTCGAGGGACATCTACACAGAATACATCACTGGACACGCACAAACTGTGTTAAAAGAACATTGTTAAGGTTACAAAATCAAGCACTCAAAAGTTAGGAAATGCCAGGATTGAGGTCACCTATGCAACCAGAATTGACTGCCACACAGGCAGATGGACAGATATGGAAGTGAGGGGGACACAGGATTAATTAGAATGTTGAGGCTAGGGGAGAAGCTGGGAACTCCACACCATCAGGCAACCAGCAAGAGGTCCTGCAGTGAGGGCCGAAATTACCTTTCCCCATAACTTGGGGGAAGGAAACACACACGCGGCAGGCAGGGGGAGTACAAAAATCAAGACAGAGCAAAAGCCACACTAATCTTTTTTTGGTCATGTGATGATTTTGAGGGCTCTGAGTCATACATGGTCAAACTTTTGGGGTTGGCAATACTGCCCTTGTGTGTATGCATTATGGTAGTCTTTAATTACAGGATTGCACTTTTTCCCCACAGGACACCTGTCATTCAGTGCACAGGATGGACAGCGCTCAATTAATGAGCAGCTATTCAATATTTTGTTTTATCCTTGTTCAGTGTATGGCCCCCAGCCTTATTTGCTACACACTATTCAAACCCTGTTCTGAATACAGAATTTTTAATTCCCTCCTGGGCTTTCCGATGGCGCTTATCACTACAGTATCTGAATGCTTCACAAGTAGTAATTTATGTTCATAACAACCATATGAGGTGAGGGGTGGTATTATCCTCATTTTACAGATGGGGAACTGAGGCACAGGGAGATTGAGGTCAAAGTGCCCACTAATTTTGGGTACCCAATTTGAGATGCCATGGGGCTGATATTTATTTCAGAATACTTAGCCTTATACGTTCAAAGCACAGACTTCAGTTGCAGCTGAGAGTGTGCTTTTCACTTCTGCAAATCCGACCCTTAACGTTGCACCCATAATGTTCTTTTAACACAGAATTCTGTGTTATTTCCTAGGTTTTTATTTTAAGCAAACTGAAAAAAAAAATCCATCAGGTGGCATCATATTGAGATCCACATGGGTAATGGACAGGGATGGAACTTTTAGATCCACTGCAGAGACCTTTGCCACTGGAGCTAATTGAGTAACTGGAGCGGTAATAGGTTGTGGTCCTCCCCCATGTGGACCAGCACTAGAGGGGGCCGAGACACACTTTGCCAGGGGACTTCACAGCTGTTTACTGACGGCAGAGGAACAGTGTGGTCCATCTTGGGTTCCATTTCAGGTTCTGGAGGGGAGTGTTCTAGTGAGCACATACCCTTCTGCCCCCTCCACTCCAACCTGTCCCTCTCCTAGTCCTTTCTCTTATCTAGTCCTTGCTCCTTGGCCCAGCCCCCATCTCCTTCAGGCATCGTGTCCCAGTCTTCATACTCAGCCAGTCCTAGTCTCCCACTCTGGACTCCTTGTCTGAGGCCTCATTTCTCTCTTCCCCATCCCCACCAACCCAGTCTCCTTGCCTAGCTAGACCCGATCTCCCCATCTTACCCCAGCATCCTTGTCCGATCTCCCCTTCCCCCCTCCATTGGTTTCTAGTGATTCCACATTCCCCACCTATCTCGCAGTCCCAGTCTCTAGTTCAGTTTCTCCCCTGCAGATCCGTCTTGCTGTTTTCCTCTCACCCCAGTTCCCAGTCTCCTTGTCCTGCCAGTCCCAGTCTCCATCCCTCCTCCTCCAATCTCTGGGCTTGTCTGCACTTAAAAACTACAGTGGTGCAGTGCAGCGCTTCCATGTAGACATTACCTACGCCCACAGGAGAATTTCTCCTGTTGATGAAGATAATCAATCTCACTGAGAGGCCATCGCTAGGTCGACTGAAGAATTCTCCATAACACCGGTGGTGAGGTCTTTGTAGCTATGTCTCTCGAGGGGGGGTTTCACACCCTTGAGTGACGTAGCTGTACCGATGTAGGCCAGCTTAGACCTGGCCTCAGTGTTCCAAGCATCCAACCGCTTCCAAATGATTCCCAGTCTCCTTCCTCCACCAATCCCAGCTTGTCCTCCACCCCGGCCAGTACTCCGCTCCCAGTCAAAATTTTCTCTCTTCCTCCTTGTCCCGGTCTCACCAGGCTCCTTTCCCTTCTACAGGGTCAGCTCTTGTCCTCTCTGCATTTGAGTCAGGCAGCTTCCTCCTCCATGCTGCATTGGCACCAGCAGGGTGGTTCTTGAGAGCACAAGAGAGATGGGCTCCCTGCCCTGATCTGGTGCCCAGCCCTAACCTGGAGCAGCTGGGAGCTGCAACTGTAAGGAATGTCTGGCTTTGCCTCTCTACCCCTGGGCTGTCGCATGCACAATCCAGTCACACACACAGGAGTTGTGAGGAGGTGCTGCATGTTCCATTGCTCTGTGGGGTTGGCACATGTGTAGTCTGGTCAATGCTGGGGGGCTGGAGCAGTGGCTGCTAACATTGAAAGGCAGGTACAAAGATGGACTTTCCGCCCCCATGCCTCAAAGGCTTATAACATGGCAGATATTCACAGGAATAGCAAAAGGCCCATCCCTGATCCTGACACAAATGCCCCCCTCTGTGAAGCATCAACTTCCTGTTCCAAGTGTGGGGCACTAGAACTTTTCAAAGAAAGAGTCAGAAATGTTTTTAACATGGGAAGGACAGTATAAGAGTAGCCTTATGCTGACTCACCACTCTGGGCACTTGGTAAACATCCTCACGTGGGACAAATTAGGGAGATAATTGGTTAAGGACTGAATGATTAGCCAGGTGGCTCAGCACATGGGCTGAGGGCAGCTAAAAGCCAGACAGGAAGAGGGGAGGGATAAGCTGGAAGGGCCAGAGAAGCCCAAGATCTCTTCCCTCTCACCCTGTGCCTAGGGAGAATGTATGAACCCTGAGCTGTGGGGAACTTGTTCTGGTTTATTTACAGTGTGACTATAGCCCTTTTAGTTGGACTTGTCACTAGCTGTGCGTGAGGACTGTTTGCAGACAGGAATCTAGGGTGAAGGAACCCTGCCCCGTGACAATGGGCAAAAGAACCTTGTTCTCAGAAATGGCGAAACAATTTTGGCTTAAACTTAAAGGCAAAACCCCACTAACCTGAGGGGCACACCTGGCATGGAAAACTTCACTCCCAATGATAAAGTTTGGTAAAGTTATAAACAACTGAAGACAGGGTTTTATATTGAGACATGTTTGATGACCTTAATAATAGGTTGGGTGGCAGCATTGCCTATGCTTATGGTAGCACCTAACGGGCGCAGTAAGAGTAGGGCTGCCATTAGACAGGGTGCTGTACAGACACCTCAGTCACTGAGGAATTCCATGTATACAGCTTGGTGAAGTGATGACTAAGGGGAACATAACCACCTTGAGCTGTGTAAAGGCCATACAAGAAGAGGACTAATTTTTTGGTGGGGCGGGGGAGATTCTGGGAGAAATGGGATAAAACGGTGAAAGAAATGGAAGCTGAATATTAGAAAAAAGGTTCTGATGGTGGAATAACTGCCCAAAGAAGTAGTGGAAGTCCCCTCACTTGAGCCCTGTAAAATTAGGTTGGTCAGAGTGCTAACAAATACATTGGAGGAACAATCCTGTGTAGCCAGGGCAAAGGACTGGAAGATCAAATCGATCATCTGTCCTGTGTTGTTCCAGAATTACTTTACTGTACTAATGGGGCCTTGTGAGCAGCTTGGATGTGAGTCTGGAAAGTGAATGTGGATTCCTGAATACAAACAAGGATAACTTCCAAGAGATAGATACACTCATGAAGCAAATCAACTATATTCCTACTCTGGTTTTCTTCATTTTTTTTCCCCTTCTCCAACTGAACAAGTGCAATGGAACTGACAGCCTTCCTCTTGGGTCTCTGAAGATTAAGAATGGCTAGTCTCTCAAGCAATCCAGTCGACCATTCTGAAGTGCTTTGTAATGATAAGCAGTGGGCTCAGTAAGGCCCAGTCCTGCTCTTCCTGAAGAACTTTGGTTGACTTCAGTGGGAATCCTGCCCATGAGGCACGTAGTGTTGGGCCCTATAAGACAGGAGGCTTAAAGGGAGGCAAGCCTCCGTTGTTCTGCTTTCTAATCAAACGCCTGCTGAAGAAATCTGTGTGTTAGGAGGCATTTATTTTATATCAAATGTCTTTGGCACTAATCACTGTATCATCTGTCTCTTACCATATTAAAACAAGCCGATAATTACACATCCACAATCTATCCTCTTGGGTACCTTAAAAAGCTACAGCGTGTGCCACTCAGCGCTGGAACTCTGCAAACATGGCTGACAAAATAACCTTATACCTGCCCTGACAGCTGCTGAACCAGGTCTCTGGGCTGTTCGAGGGGAGGTATTTCCACTGAAAGAGCCCTCCTGCAAGATAAGGCAAGTTCACTCCCCAGAACCATAGCAAGAGCACCACAAACAGTCTCAGCTGTAGGGAGACATGGTGCTCTCAAGCATGTCTAAAGCTTGTGTCTTGAGCTCTGAACATTTGGGTATTACGAGGAGTTCTTTGTAGGGTGCTTTGAGTATGTAGCAGTATTCTGAATGGCACACAGTGATGCAGATAAAATGTGGTACTTGCCATAGTCTTTCTCAACATAGTGTGCAAATAATTAAGGGCCCCTGGCTTGCTTAGTGTCACGTGGTTAACTTCCTCTGATCTAGGAGATGAACTGATTGTTTTCCTCTTTAGAAGCTTGTGCTTTAAGTGAAGCTGCTGGAAGAATTGGTGTTTCAACCCATTGTGTCCAATGAAAAGAACACTAAAAATAGACATCCTGGTTGATTTTTCTCCTCCCCCCAATCTGTCCCTTTGATGTTCAGCATTGGGCTTTCCTGACATTGCATTCTCATGTGAAATGCAGAAGTACTTACCATGGGAGCTTCAGCTGTGGAAGGAGGAGGAGTTGCTACTTGTGTTTTTCTAATGCTAACTGCTTGCTGGTTTTTTGGCCATTTTTGTCTTAGTATTCCCTGGCCTATGCCTGCTTGAAACTAGTGAATTACTCCTTCTTCTTCTGGCTGCCGTTCTACCTCAGCAACAACTTTGGATGGAAGGAGGCTGAAGCTGACCAGCTTTCAATTTGGTACGATGTGGGAGGAATCATAGGTAAGTGCAGCAAGCAAACAACTTCTTTTGTTCGTTGCCCAGCTCTTAGGTCTCTTGCTCTTTAACATGAAGGAACCACCTGGGCCTAGTTTACTGAATGTGCCCAGCATGCAAGGCCTGGTTACGTACACTGCTGCTCTGGTTGCATTGTAAAACATAGGACGTAGTGAGTACCTCTAGAGAGCTCAGACTGTTTAAAGGGGTACTATCCTATTTCTGTACACTTCAGCAATAAGAGCTTTTCGTCACTTGCTATGAACGCGAGAGTATCCCACTCAATCAGATGTCCCCCGGGTTTCTGTCCTACTTCTCACCGGAATCCCTGAGCGAGAGGCTAGGCCTAGATTAGGGGTACACTCTACCCTAGCAGCCGTTCCCACGTTGCTGCAAACAAAGGGCTCGGTTCAGCACTGGGGTGAGCGGGCACAACTCCATTGTCTTCAATGGAGCCAAGTGTAGTTGTGCTTGTTTATGCCAGTGGTAAAATCTGTACCTGTGCCTCCTAGCCAGAACAAAGAGAGACACTCTTTATGGCTTGAGCTCTGCTCTCCCATGTTCACTGTTCCTTGGCTGGGTAAGTAGTCCACTCTGCTTTCCTGCAAGACACTCCTGTTCTGGGTCTGCTTTGCTGTCTCTATGGTCTTGTTTATACTAGAATTATTTCCTAATGCATTATCGGCAGTGCAGCTCCACTGGTGATTGCCATGATGGGCATGCTAGTGTAGACAGAGCTGCCAGCATTGTAACCCTTGTGGTGTTAGATCTGCTCTGATCAGGGTTAGACAACAAAGTGTTAAAAGTGTCACTGGGGTGTCTAGAATCGGTTATGCGCTAGTGCTCCCACCAGCGGAGCAGAGCCGTTAATAGGAACAGTAGGAAACTCTAGGAGACGGCCACGATGTGTTACATTGCGCAGACCTGAACTGAGATTATAGGAAGGGTGTGTGGGGAAAGGAACAAACAGCAGAAGCGCTGACTGGCTACACACAGAGAGAGCGAGACATAGTAATCAGTCCTCGCTACTGTGTCCTGAGTACCCTGATTTGATATTGCCTTGACTGTGTCTCAGGCAGCAGTGAGAGTTTTTTGTCCACAATAGAGGTGCCAGAGGTAAAGATAAAAGAACAGAATTCAGTAAGTGCAGCAGTGTGTGTGTTCCATATGTTAATTGGAAGGACACGATGAGCTTTCATTTTATTTTTGCAGGTGGGACAATCCAAGGCTTGATTTCCGATATGCTACAGAAGCGAGCTCCAGTGCTAGCGATCAGCTTGCTTCTGGCTATAGGGTCTCTCTTTGGATACAGTCGTGAGTATATTTTGCATTACTGTGGGCAAGGGGGGGGGGGGGAAACCTTTTGGGCCAGATGGATGGGCACTTGCCAGTTTCTATGCCTTGAACCTGTTTCTGGTTCAGGATATTGCCCTTTAGAGTATATTTCTGGGCCAGTCACACTCTGCAAGGTTGTATTGCGCCAAGAGATCGTGGCATCTGGGAAGATTCTGGTTAACGATGGGGAAAGATGTGGGTTGAGTGCTTGGGTTTCTTTGTGCCAGTGAGGAAGCTGGCATTAGATGTGCTCCGTTAGCTGCATTTCTAGCATTGCCAACATGTCAGAGTTACAACCCGTAAAGCAGTAGCGCAAAGGTGCAAACATCTTGAAAGAGGAAAAGCCCATGGGGGTGGTGGGGGCAAAGGGTGAGAGAAGATCTAGGAAAGGATGAGAAGTCAGAAGCTCTTAGACTTCACACCATTTACAGAAGCACTCCAGCATCTGGCAACTAATGGGCTTTGGAAACAGTCTGTTAGGACAACTAATTAAAGGACACATTTAGGCTCAGCAAGCCAGTGGACTTGGGAGCCATCATAAGGTTGAAGATCTCACATGTATGCTCTCTGGCCGCACCAAGGGAATCCTTTAATTGAGTGATCTTTGGCAGGTTACTTGACCACTCTTTGCCTCCGTCTCCCCATCTAAAATGTGGGATGAGGAAGCTGATCTCCTTTGTAAAGTGCTTTGAGATCTACACATGAAAAGCTCTGTATAAGAGTTAGATATAATTATTTCTTATTTTATTAACACTCCTCTTTTCTGTCTGCCCCCTGGCAGGTTCTCCAAACAGCAAACCCATCAACGCGTTCATCATGGCCATTACAGGTATGTCATATAAATGTCACTTTCACCCCAGTAGCTGTGTAGACAGAAAAGAAACAATAACACTGCTGTAAAACCTTGTTAATGTATTCAAGTGTGCTGCCTTCTCAGCTAAATGCCATGGCCGCAACAGGAGCGACCATGAAGGCCCAACTGTTTTTTTTGTTTTTTGTTTTGTTTTTTGTTGTGTTTTTGTTTTTTTTAACACTGTTTTAAGAAGCTTTCACAAACAGAGGTGTAGAATAAGGAATTATGCTGCAGACTAGAATAGCTCAGATGGCAAGCGTCTCTTGTGTTCTTTATACTACAAGAAGCTATAAGCTTCCTCTGCCACTAAAGGTGCATACTTGGGAGCTTCCTTGGCAGCACCCCGTGATGTGGACTCTATATTAACCAGCATGAGTGAGGGTCCTTGGTTTCAAACACCCATATTTTAGGGGCTTCTGTGAATTTCCCCCAACTTCCTCCCTTAGACGCACAGAGAAGCACATCACAACCGCTGTGAGGGATAACTAAACCCTCTGGGAGTGAAGCATTCTTCCCCTTACTGCAACCTGTTCCCATAACTGAGACTTCCAGAACATCCCCAGTCCTTGACATCTGGGTAGCAGAAAATCCGTGCCCTGCGAAACTCTTGGGTTGTGCCAATGGCAGCCTCCTTGCAGTGCTATCATTGGAAGATGGTCTTTTGGTGCTTTCAGGGTTTTTCATTGGAGGCCCATCTAACATGATCAGCTCTGCGATTTCTGCTGACCTGGGACGTCAAGAATTGGTCAGAGGGAACAGTGAGGCTCTGGCAACAGTCACAGGAATTGTGGACGGAACTGGGAGCATTGGAGCTGCAGTGGGCCAGGTGAGATTACGAGAGGAACTGAGGAATTAGGGAATGTGCCTTTAAAATTCTACCTGGGAGTGACATGGGGGTTGGGGAAAAAGCTTCCAACCCCAGCTGAAACGTTTCCATTCATCTTTTTTTTTTTTTAATTTCCAGTTGAAACAGTGTTTAACAAACAAAACTTCTCTGCAGAGTTTGTAATGCAAATATTGTGGCAACAAATTTTGAGAATGAAATGGGGTTTAGACACTTCCATAACCTGAGCCGTTGAGATATGGAAAACATTTACACTCCATAAATAGTGAAAAGAAAATTGGATTTTCAAATTATTTTCAGTTTTGAAAGAAGGTGGTGTTAGCAGCTCTGGTGAAGAAATGTATTTACGAAATACTGTTTTTAAGATGAATGTCCCCTTTACATAGAACATAAGAATTTGTTACAATAGTTTGGGTGTGATTCTCTTTATCTAGGGCAGACTTCACATCCTGTAAGACTGGTATCGCTTGCTTTCATCTTCCACGCTGTGTGCTGTTATAGGAATTGACCACAGATTGTTACTGAAGCAGAAGCTGAGGGCATTGGCAATAGGAACATACTTGTTATGCAGAAACAAAATTCATGCACATGAAAGAACATAGTGCTGATTCTGGGGTTGGACAGGGCCTGTGATGTAACTGGCCCCATAATACTAGAGAGAGAGTAACATCATGAGATACCAAGATGTATGTTGGAGTGGAGTCCACACCCCCATTTCCCAAAGGAATTAGGGTTCATAATTGGCACTTGTGGGAATATTCCTGTGAATTTCAGCGGTGCTGATTGCAGGTAGAGAAGAACTTGTTAACTACTGACTGAGGTGGTTCTCCCCAGTAAATGAAATGGTCATTCTTTCTCTGAGAGATGCTTAGTTTTCCACACTTAACAGGCTGCTAACACCTTTCAAATCTTGTTTGGAAACAAATTTCCCAGTGTACCATGCTTCCTGCATCTTCCCCTTTCCACACATTTACCACTTCTTAAGGAGAGTGTCATGAAAAGTGGGTCTCTCTTTCTGAAAAGTTCTGCCTCTCACTGCTTCACTATCTGGACTTGCACTCATATCAGTGGGAATGCACTCATATCAGTGTCACTCCAGGTGGGGGAATAAGCAGCAGAAGCACCAGGAACGCTTCCAAAATGAAGATCCTGTTTTTGTGCCAATGTGCTCAGTAATAGAGAGGTACAGAGGCACTTTAATCAGAGTTGTATTCAAATACTGCATATAAGGGATAATTTCGGTCTTTACTTGAAACTTGCAAAGCCCTGTTGAGCTCAGGGTGTAAATCAGTGCAGAAGCTTGAGCATCTTATCTGCATAACAGGGTGTTGGAAAGGGTTAACTAGCTAATGTTTGTATAGCTGCTGAAAATGCATGTCCTTTTTAAGTTGTACATCTTCCTAGAGTGTTCCGCTTTTCTGAGGTTATTTACATTCACTTATGTAACTGTATGTTCTGTGCAATAAAATCCTTTGTTCAGTTTAGTCAAATTGTCGCCCCTTGAAGCTGTAATTAGTTTTTCTCCTCACTGAACATTGTTACCTGTAAAGCTTCAGGCTGGTATCTCTATTTTACCTATGTTGTATGGATTTATATAGAAGGATTAAGGCAGCAAGTCTCCCATTATGCCAGCCAAGGAGCCGCTAGATCTGAAAGAGAGAATTTGTGATTGGCTTTTTTTTTCTTTTTCTTTTCTTCCCCTCTTTGATAAAAGGTACACAAACTCAGGGAGATGCAAATGAAAGGGTGACACCAGAAAAACACCCCTCACAGTTGTGCATGTGTTGATGATCTAAATATCGTATTTTGTTTCTTTACAGTATCTAGTTTCTTTGATCCAGGACAATCTGGGATGGATGTGGGTTTTCTATTTCTTCATTCTTATGGTAAGAGGTCTTTTCTTCTTTAGCTTTTTTGCCCGTGTTGAGTCTGCAGCTGAAAAGAATTTCTGAACCCTAGAATACTAAACAAATAAATAATAGGATCTTTTTTGTGAGAGCTTTAATGACTTTCACACCTTAAACTGTTTCTGCCACAGCCATGAATTATAATGCTGTTCCCATAGCTGGTATATGGCTGGGGCACACCAGGAAGTGATCTAAATCAGCCATGGCAATATCAGTTCCTTCCACCAATCAAAAAATGGATTTTGAATTATTATTGCCAAATGAACAAGAATAGATTTTTAAAACAGGTTTTCTAAGTGATAGAAAGGGAAGCACTTGCTATTACCCCTTTTAAAAATTCTTGTATCTGGTGTGCAATATTCGTTCTGGTTGAATTTCACTCTAATTTCCAAGTTAAGATTCTGCCCCCTCCAACTCCCCTGTGTGCAAGTGCATTGTCACATGGCTTCCAGTGTTTCCAAGGAGCTGATGTTACATAAGAACGGCTATACTGGGTCAGACCAAAAGTCCATCAAGCTCAGTATCCTGTCCTCTGACAGTGGCCAATGGCAGGTGCCCCAAAGGGAATGAGCAGACAGGTTATCATCAAGTGATCCATGTCCTGTCACCCAGTCCCAGCTTCTGGCAAAGAAAGGCTAGGGACACCATTCCTGCCCATCCTGGCTAATAGCCATTGATGGACTTATCTTCCATGAATCTATCTAGCTCCCTTTTGAACATTAAGTATCAGAGGGGTAGCCGTGTTAGTCTGGATCTGTAAAAGGAGCAAAGAGTCCTATGGCACCTTATAGACTAACAGACCCACTTCATCGGATGCAAGACTATTCACCCACGAAAGCTCATGCTCCAATACGTCTGTTAGTCTATAAGGTGCCATAGGACTCTTTGCTGCTTTTGAACCTTGTCATAGTATTGGCCTTCACAACACCCTCTGCAAGGAGTTCCAGATGTTGACAGCGCGTTGCGTGAAAAAATACTTTCTTGTGTTTTGTTTTAAACCTGCTACCTATGAATTTCCATTGGTGCCCCTTATTCTTTTATTATTGGAAGGAGGAGATAACACTTCCTTATTTACTTTCTCTGTACCACTCATGATTTTATAGACCTCTATCATATCCCCCCTTAGTTGCCTCTTTTCCAAGCTTTTCCCAGTCTTATTAAACTCTCCTCAGACGGAAGCTGTTCTATACCCCTAATCATTTTTGTTGCCCTTTTCTGAACCTTTTCCAATTCCAATATATCTTTTTTGAGACAGGGTGACCACATCTGCATGCAGTTGAGCTGGTAATTTGTGCAGTCCTTTCTTTTGGGTTGGTGGGAGGGATGATCAGACATTGAGGGACCAAAATGAAAATGTTCTATAGGGCTGGCCCAGTATGGTGGAAGCACAGTGCTTCTGTCTAGGAGATCAGAGTTCACACCCTGAGCTGCTCAGGTTGGTAGTGGCTGGGAGTCTTGCATAATCCACCTGCTTCTCCTTTAGGGCTAGGGCTGGGGTGATGCCTTGCTTTGCTCTGTGATTCCTTTTTTGATAGGCTCCAGAGAGAGCAGTGCAAAGCCATGGAGTAGAGGGAAGAGCCTTAGCTTATACAGAAACTTCCGTGAAAGTCTAAAGCCCATTTTTGTCCTTCTGATAGGCAAACTTTGACTTTCCTGTTTCACTTCCAGCTTTCTGTGCTTACAAATGCCTCTAAAATGTGTTGGAGGGAAGATGCAGTGGCATGTACATGTGTTAATTCTCCTTCATGTTGTTTCTTTCCACAGACAAGTTCAACAATCCTGTTCATCTCACCGTTACTAGTGAGGGAAATTAGATTGCTCCTGCATGAGAGACGCTTGCGTACGCGGACTGGGTGACTGCCGCTTCCCTTCAGAGGGACTGTCCAAGGAAAATCAACAACTGGGAGACAAATCAAAATTCTGGGAGGTTTATGTTTGTTTTCTTTTCTCCCCCTCCTGCCCTGCAAGTTTGGACTAATTCAGAATGTGCCACAAGGTTTTGCAGACCAGCCTTGGAGAACTTGCTGTTGGAATACCAAATAGATCGAGGCCATCTGCAACATGGAGCTACTGTTCCAAGATAGAGGGATGAATCAGTTTGGCTGTAGTCCCACCGGAGCCTTTCAAGTCAGCAAGTGCGCTCTTTCCTCGTGGTTTGTGGTCCCATTGCCATAACCTTTACTGATTATTTCTGGATGTCCTGATGACAAGTGTCAGATATTTAAAACTGAAGATGGGGAGTCAATGTTACAGTGAATGGTGAGACCTCATTATGCTGCAGAAACCGTACAGCCCACTTCGTGAATATTCTGAAGTTCTTTCTTGCTTTGGTTTAGAAGAATGAGCAAAAAGTTTATTTGGAATCGGATGCATTTGTGCTGTCCAGGTGTCCTGAAAATACCTTTGCTAAATCTATACATAGATTAATCTCTACTATCCTTAGTTAATAACCCTCCCATATACAGATAATTTCTCCATCAGAAGCTAACTCCATGCTTGATCTATTTATTATTATTGTTGTTGTTGTTGCGAAACCCTGCATTTTCTGAATATTTAAGTAGCCAAATACTGTAGAATTGGAGGATAATCATCTTTTAACACTAATTTTCAAGGATTGCAGTAAACTTTATAGATCTAAAAGCGGCCATTTATATGGCTTTGAGGATTGGGACTGGGACACAGATTCTTTCACCAGTTGGCTGTCAGATCAGCTGTGACCTGAAGTCGTTGTTCTCTGCATTTGATGGCTATTTGGGTGACACTTCTGAAAGAAGCTGGTGTCATCGGTCCTGTTCTCTGTGGACAGTTGACCATTTATCCTTCCTCAGCACAGCAGACCCAGGATTGAATGAAGTGAGTCTGAACTATTCCTCTGCCTTTATATGTGATGCTTCTGGGTTAGGATTGAGGCACATTAGTGGGGTAGTGTGACGAAACTGACACGGCATTGCCCAGGCTTTACTGACGTGATGGACAGACAGAAACCTTCAGGCTCCAGGGCTGTCAGTCTGATAACACATCTATTTTTCTTATGAAAGCCTGCTACAAAGACATGTAATTCTATTCTGTGCTTAACACCGTTGCATCTGAGCACCTTCCCATAGTGCATTAAGCAAGTTACTAACACCTGTCACATGGATGGAAAAATTCTTAGGTAACTAAGAATTTGAAAAAAAAGGAACTTTTTAAAATAGAAAATTGCCTTTTTTTTAAACTTAGTGTACAGTGATTTTTTTAAATGTCTGAATGTAAATGTTTAATCATGTGATTAATGTGGGAAATTGTTAGTGCCTTATTGTATTGAATTGTTGCTCAGACATTGTTTGCTGATCCTGCAGTGCCAACTGTTTTTGCAGCTTCACTTACTGGGAAAACATGGTTGCTCTATTTCTTCTATGGTTTCTGAAAGTCGTCGTCGTCCTCCTTCTTTGTCTGAGATGTTTTCTGCTTTTAGATCTTTTCCTCTCTGCTTTTAGTTGACCTTCAGACAGTCCAGTGGTTGGGGAGAAAGCACAGTTAATCATATAAGGGACCCATGTTCTTGTCTCTTCTTCCCACCCTTATTCCAATTTTTGCCATTTTAATTCGGGGTGGTCCTGAGGAGATGCTGTTCGGGGACCTACCCTTGTGCCCTCAACTCATTGGGACACTTAGCTAAGTATTCAGATCCCAAACCAGTCCTTAGTCCATTTCTAAATAGAAGTGAACTCCTTGAAATTCATGTTGGAAATTGTTGGTGGCACTGTTTGCCCAGTCTGTTCATGTGTCTGAGAATGGAGGTTTTGGATTCCAGGCTTTGGTTGACTGTCGAGGTGCCAAGTAAGTTCTGACGGAAATGAAGATTGCAGCCTTCATAGCAAATCATTTCATGTCAAATTGGTTGCAGACTCCATCTGCACACTGAGCTTCAGAGCATGTGCAACTGTTCAGAGGGTATTTTGGAGCACAGCATATTTATTGCTAATACTTGATTGGCTGTGCATTCCACCCAAATCTTAATATATTTATTTTTACACTAGACCCTTTGGCTGGTGTATTTCCTCAAGCAGTGGCGATGAGAAATGTTTTGATTCTGATAATGTCAAATCAATGTCATCTGAATAAATCATTATTTTTGGTGAACTCATGTGGAATTCTTTTGTGTGCTTTATTCCACTCCACTCCACCCGTCTAAAATCATAAAGTTCACCAAACAGAACTCTTCCTCCTTTTTTGTATAGTTCTGAGTTATAGGTGTAATAGTGTTGTTGCAGTTGTTTTCCTAGTAATTCGTTCTGAAGAGCTGGGCCTACACAGCCCTTGCCTGCTGTCTATGCCTGTTTCTCCTCGGTGTTCTCAGTTCCTAACTCTTGCGACCACTTACAACAAATCCCCATCCCAACCAGAAAGAGGCAACATGTTGCTGTTCGTTAGTTTGGCACACTTCCTGATCAATTTCATAAGAAGCTTTGTGAGACTCCCTGCCAGAGGCACTGAGAACAGTGTGATTAATGGCCTCTGAGAAGCCACACATACCTGATTTTTTTCCCCCTCTGAATATAGAAGTCATATGCTACTCATTCAGTATTAAACACAACATGCTTGCTATCCTTGTTAGGTACCTTCTTTGCTCGTTTCTCTGAGCACAAACCTGAACTCGCCCTGGCTCCTGTCTTAGATGGACACAGTGGGGAGCTTTTTAATTGTGTTCTTTTTTCATAGCACTCTGTAAACTCAGATTGGGGTGAGACACTGGCTTTCATGAGACACCCAGAGATCATGGTCATGTGCCTGGCCCCTCACTACATACAAGAAAACTGTTTAGCAGTAATTTTTCTGAGAAGCAGTGATTTCTTGCCCTGCTTCCATGTTTCTGTGAATGACTAGGATCAGAATATCCTAGCCTCTAGGTACCTGAAGAAAACTTTATTTCATTGTAATGGCTATTTGAACAAGATGATGCTAAGCAACCTCAATCCCTCTATCCCCTCACCAAAAAAGCCCTCCCACCACTATGATCATGACCATGATATCTGGAACCTATCATTTGAGCAAGGAGAGAGGCAGAAATATTTGGTTAATTTTCAGAGTTTAAAATTATAGAATAGCAAAATACCAAAAATGCTCCCCAGGTGTCTGGGCGGTAGCCAGAATGTGACCGATCTAGAGGGTAATCAAGTTGGTGGGGAACAAATTAAAAGGATGTGCACTGGCTACCCCTTTGCACCACCCCTACAATACTTTCTCATTTTAAATTACACTCATCTGGTAGACCCCTTTCAAGTATCTTCAACAGTGGAATGTCATGCCCTGGATACTGAGCTAGTCAGTCTTGATCCTGCCAGTAAAGTTCACGCACTGGAATGCCCTGGGTCTGTGTGATCAGACATTGCACATCTCTTAGCTGGATATCATCTGCCATTGCCATCTCCAGTAGTGGTAGGAACCCAATTTTGCCTTAACCATTGGGGACCTATAAAGATCCTATGTAATGTATTTTTTTCTCCTGAGTTTTTGGGGAGAACCTTTGCTCTAAAGGAGAAAGTGCACTTTAAATACTCTCCTCCCCATGCATCCATTTCCCCTTGCATCTCCCTCCCCTACCCCCAATTAAAACATCTGATCCGTTTAAAATTGCCTACTGTTCTCTGAAAAACAAGCAAGATTTACAATTCCTAGACACTTCTGTGGTTGGATTCCTGGTGTGACCAAGTACGCTGGATGTGCGACCTTTCTGTGTCTCCTAAGCTTAGGGTAGATTCATCTATATGATTACTACAATATTGAGTAAGAATTGGGAAACTGATTCAGAATGTTCTCTTGGACTCCCATGTAGCCAGTGCTTCTCCCAAGAGTCCATGTGTTAGACTATTGATTCCAGAGTCTCTGCGATTTGGGCAAATGCCTTTTGAGGGTGCCAAAAGAGGATGTGCCAGGGGTGCCTATGAAAACCATTGCAACTGTGAGATCCAACATTTTCATCAAAGTCCCCTGATGCTAATGGACTCTGTTTTGTCCTTCCAATATACTTCAAACTATTCAGTAGAGAAGGAGGGCTTCTGTCTGAGATCAGTTAGCAGGGCTCCTACATAGTCTATCTTAGGAAAAAGCTGTTTTATGTTGGGTGGTATGAATTGTAATGAGCTTCACTTGACAGACAAGTAGCTGATCTGGTATGGCAAATTCTGCATTCAGACCCTTGAATTCCTCTGTGCACTTTCCTTGATCAGCCATCTATCCAGACATGGGAATGACATCCAGATTCTCATCCCATATGGATTTAGGGTGACCAGATGTCTCAATTTCATAGGGACAGTCCCAATATTTGGGGCGTTACCTTATAGAGGCACTCATTACCCCACACCCTGTCCCTATTTTTCACACTTGCTATCTGGTCATCCCATATGGATTCATCCTTAGAAGCATATAAGTGGCCCTCAGATCCAGAGCATGTAAGTCCTCTGCCTTCTGACAAGAACAGGATTATTCAGACAGTGTTTAAAACTCCTCTTTTGTAACCTATTGGTTGAGGTCTCTGAGATTCAGGGTGGGTTGTAAATGCTCTGGATTTTTGGACTCCAGATGCAGCTGGAAGAAATCCTGTTCCCCTTATTTGTCCCCAGTGGCACAGGTTCACTGGCTTTTTCAATCTGGCAGGTGGGACAGGCTTTCCAAAACTAGCTCTTCCTGATATTACTGATCTCAAGTTCACGTCTGAGGGGAGCAATGTGTCTTTTCAAAGCCAGATGCTTATATGCAGCTAGTAACAGAGTAATGGTTATGGAAAGTCTTACCCTAGATTTGCTACTGTGGGGAAGAGAGGTTCTGCAAGTGGATGGAGGTTGGGGGATGTAATTGTCTCAGGGGTTGCTGCTCTCTCTGATCTTTACTCTTACATCAAATTATTCCAATACATCTGCTTGGAACCAGTCTGGTCTACTCTTCATCTCTCCTACCTCATGACGACAAGCACAACACACGGAAGCAGGTGACTGCGTTTTCAGCCACTGGCGTGTGAAGAAGCAGCTGTACTGGTGACCATACAGGTGAACATGTTCCTGCAATAATATGGAGTGTGGTGCTGGAATTGTATTAGCCACAGCAATTAGTAAATTAGTGCCCCATTTTGGCTGTCTTGGGAAGTGTAATGGAGCACAAACTCTGAGTTGGTAGGCACAGCGGAATAGCTCTTTGTAGCTAGTGTCATGTGCATGCACCTACACAAGATTTTTCTGGGGTGGGATGTACTGTTTTATAATGAGGACACCTTTTTATACTAGTGCCTTGTCTGTCTACGCTCATGTGCCGGCTGTTCTCAAAAACTGATTTTCCTGAGGAAGGGAGGATGTGGTTAAAGCATGATTGCTACTAAAGTAGCATCCAAAATGTGTTAGATGTTGTACTTTTATACAGGGAAGATGGTCCCTGCCCCAGTGAACTTAAAATCTTTAGGCTAGTTCATGTTTCTGCCTCTACTGCTAAATATGCAGGTCCGACTCCAAATTCATCCCTAGTGTAAGGCCTTTGGATGAATTTGGTCCACAACCTTTTTCTTTCATTCTCCCTTTACTAATTTGTCGGGATGCCTGGGAAGGAGCCGGTACATTCTGTACTAACAAAGGGAGCATTGTAATGTAATCACGGTATGGGTGGATGTGAATGATGAAGGATGTACTCCTGGTAGGGTGTGGATTGGAGCTCCAAGGTGACTTTGGAATTCACACACAACTTCCCTAGAGAATTAAAAGGGGGCGAAAAAATGTGATCAATGAAGTGTCGGAAGTAAATACATTTACATAGTATATGCTTATAAAGCATAAATATTTCCATGGTGAGGAGCCTCCTTCAGAGGCCAGGGTAGTACCTATGTAGAAATAATGTGTTCAAATCGAGTAGAAAAAAAACAGATTGTTTAGGTGAGAACATTTTAGTTTGGCTCTGTAGGCCACAATCCCAACTCAACGGTCCAGGAAGGTGGATGAGTAACCCGTGGTGTGGTACATGCAGTCTAGATGGCCTCTTGGTACAATACATTCCTTGCTCACTTAACAGGTGAGAAGGCGGGGGGGGGGGGGGGAAGCCTTTACTAGAGAAAACAAAGTTGCTCCCTGTCAGTCAGACTGATTGATTGGCTGTTGAGAAATGTTTAGCTGGCATCGCCTGCACTCTGCAACAGTGGTCCCAACTGTATTCATTCCTTTTAAATCTATCCTTAATCCAATTCCCTTAGCGCGCGTGCCCCCTCCCCCCCCCAATTTATAATCTTTGGCAAAGTGGTTTAACTACAGTAAATCCTACCGGGGATGCTTTCCTTTGCAACTGTTACCTTCGGAATCTCTGTCTGAAACTGATGCATGGTTCTTGTTTTACAAAGGGAGGAGAATTGTGTTTGCCTACAAAAATGTGCCTGGGTGGTTGGATCTGATATGTGTAGTGTCAGAGCAGATTATTCAGACGGTTAGATGTTACTAAACGCAGGATGTTTGCCTCTCCTAGTGCCTTCGTCCCGTGATCTCAACATGCCTTACAAACATCCCGTGGAGTAGATATTATTCCCATTTTACAGATGGATAAACATGCAGAGAGTAGTTGGGAGAGTTGGTTAAGGCCACACACTGAGCTAGGAACAGAATCCAGGAGTTTCAACTCCCCTCCCATGCTCTAACCATCAGACAATACGACTACCCTACTGTCAGTAGAACTACAGGGCCATAACCCAGCCTGCAGCTACTGTACAATCCAGACAGAAGTCTGTGGTGCAATCACATGACAAGCTGAGACATCAAAAAGAGAAGACACTTTTTTACTAGAAAATCTGGCCTGGCCTAGCTGTTTAAATGAAACCCAGGAGGGTTTCGGGTATGGTCCCTCAGCTCTCTGAAATGGCAGTGTTAGAGAGCACTGCAGAGAAAACACCAAACTTCTGGATGGGGGTCCTTCATCTGAGCCATTTTCCTCTGGCTGACCGAGGCACAATGTTGATGGGGTCTTGTGAGAGCTTACCAGCCAGTCCTTCGCAACCAGAAGGGAAGGGCAATGTGGGGCCTCTTTGACGGCAGTGGGAGGCAGGATCTCACGGAAGATTTTTCCCCTCCACCAACAAGCTGCTCTTGTACCAGCACTGGGGTTTCAGCTCTCCTGCTGGCAGCTGGGTGTTACTGGCTTTGATAGACTGAGCAGTAGGGCGGAGAGAGAAACTGTATTCAGAAGAAACACCTCTGTAATTCTTATAGGACATTTATACTTGTTAATGCAACAGTGCTGTTAAAACAATTGCATTTTCCTGGGTGTAAAGTGAGTGTTCTACAGCTTCCTCGAGGAAGGTGGGTCCTGTGGAGACAGCACTGGCCTGGACCTCAGAAAGTCTGGGTTCTACTCTCTCAGACTTCCTGGCCGAGTTGCGTAGTTGCTACGTGCCATGGTTCCTCATCTATAAAATGGGGGTGATAATGGTCTCTTCCTCCCACCCTTTGTCTTGTCCAGTTAGACTGTAATCAGTTTCTTTCTATGTGGGGTACATTTATAGTCCCCATTTCCATAGCACTTGAGCGCCTCAGTCTTAATGTACTTCTCTCATCCCTCTGAGAGGCGGGGAAGTGCTATTATCCCCATTTTACAGATGGGGAACTGAACCCAGACAGTTAGGGACTGGCCCAAGGTCATACCGGGAGTTACTCCTTGGGGAATTCTGCGCTACTGTGCATGTGCAGAATTCATGTCTTCCCGAGATTTCTTTGCTTCCCTGCAGACCCTTCCGCCCAGAACCTCTTCTCCCCCCCCCCCCCCCGGCCGATCCCCACTCCTCCTGCCCCTGAACCACCTGGATGAGTTGCCCGGATCCCCACCCCACTGAGCCCCAACCAGCTGCACCTGGATCTCCACCCCACTGAGCCCACCCAGCATCTGGACCCTCACTGATCCCCAGGCCAATCTGTCTCCCCCCCCACTTACCAAGACCCCCACTGCTGAGCCCCAACCACCTTCACCTGAATTCCTCTCCTGAGTCCCATTACCATTGAAGCCAGAACTCCCTAACAAGCCTGTGCATCCAGGTCCCCTCACACACCTGAATCCCCCACTCAGCTGCCCACACCCAGATTGCCCCACACAACTCTCTCAGCTCACACCTGGATCCCTCCACACTTGGCTCCTGCCTCGCTGAGTCTGCCTGACTGCCCGCACCTGGCATCGAGGGGCAGGGCCTGTCCTTGCGCTGTGTCAGGGTTGGGTGCAGCCTCACCACTGAGTCCATGTCCCAAGGGGGGAGCTGTACGGTGATCTCCCACCTCTGTGCAGCCAGTGGCCTTGTGCTCCCCAGTGCCATGCTGGAGCCTCCACATTTATTTGACAAATAAAATTTGCAGAATTGTGCAGAATTTTAAAATATTGTGTGCAGAATTTTTAATTTTTTGGTGCAGAATTCCCTCCGGAATAAGGCAATCTGCTGCAGAGCTGGGAACTGAACAAGGGTCTCCCCAAGTCCTAGGCTAGCTGCCCTAACGATTGGATAATCTCGCCTCTCCCTTTGGGGTAGGTACTTTTTGTTACAGTTGTACGGTGCCTAACACAATGGGGCCCTGGATCTCAGGCTGGGCCCCTCACCGTCACATTGCGACAAATACAAAATGCAATAAGCCCCTTTCAGATTAAAGGAATAATTCTTTTGAAAGAACAAGCTTCCAGGGCACCAAAAGAGAAAATGCCATAGCAAAGTGAACTGGTGAAGAAATAACTCATACAATTATTATAACCTAGAGATTTTGCGTACACTTTGGTGCTAGCAGAAACATCCTTCTTTGAGAAGTGGATTGTGCAAGTGCAGCTCATGGAAAGGTTCTACTGGTGTGTACAATTCAGCGTATGCTGCTTCATCAGTAAAAATATCACACACACCAACTCTGCCAAAAAGCCTCTTTCTAATTGGTATTAATTACTTATAAAGTATATGTTGTGTTAGCAATATAAGAGCAACATCGAACTCTGAGCTATATCAAGCTATACACAGGATAGATATAGAAAATAAAAATTATATCTTGTTACAAACTACTAAATGAATCTTTACAAGATTATACTTTAACATCTGATGATTACAAAATACGACATTTAACTCTCCTTCACTTCTGTCGTTATCTTACAGTCAAATATTGATTTGCATTTTAATTTAAATTGCCTAGGGAGGTTGTGGAATCTCCATCATTGGAGATTTTTAAGAGTAGGTTAGACAAACACCTGTCAGGAATCATCTAATACTTAGTCCTGCCATGACTGCAGGGGACTGGACTAGATGACTTCTCAAGGTCCCTTCCAGTGCTGTGATTCTCTGCCCTATCTCAGAAATACTAGCTTGAGCCTGAACAATTTTTTTCTGCATTTATCCAACTCTTAAATAATTTTATTTTCTCTGCAATATGGTATTCTGTATTAATCATTAAAAAAAAATCCACTTAAACTTGGATACAGCTAATTTGGAAAACAAACAAACAAAAAACCCTCAAAAAAATCTAGAATCTTAACCTAAAATCTAACTGTCCATCTTCATTGACCTCAATCTATGGACAACCCTTCTTCAAACTGACAAGCAAACCAGAATATAATGGTTGGATAAGGATCGGGTATAACTGAATCCGAGCGATTAATAAAGCAGAATGAAATATTGTCAGTGGAAGAAATTGAGAGCCAATTCAGATTACCGTACTTACCTATCATTACTGAGTGCTTAGAAATACCTTTGCTACAAACCAAAGATGGAATAATTTGAGCACAATGAAATTGAGAGCTTCAAAACTGCATGAATAAGTGTCAATACTATGTGAATAATGAAGAAGTCATACACTTTTGTATGTATGCAAATGTCTACTATCTACTTGCTTACCCTTGAAAAATACCTATGACACTGTGGTAGAGGTGGATTCATGTTCACAAACATAATGACTCTTGGCCTTAGGTACACAGAGATTAGTCCAATATTTCAATCTGTACTTCTCACCTTACCACACAGTATCAGATTACACAATGTATCTTGCCCTCAAGGAAGTTGTGTGTGATGGGAGGAGCAGATAACGAAACATGCTGGGAAGAGATGGCTCTTCTGATTGTCTTCACGGGGCTTGGATGAGGTTGACCCCAGAGCCAGGAATTCTGTAGACTAGAAACTGAACAATGGGAATTGATCATCAATGAACGGATTGTGTTGAGTCTGAAGTTAGTATTGTTAGGCTAGGATGGCAACCTTTGTAAACAGACATTCTCACTGTATAGTTTTGTTCCTTAGGGACTTGCATAGGAAACTGCTGCTGAGTGCTGAAATCCACAAGCCTCAACAGACAGACTAATGAAGTTTAGGAAGTGCTGCTCCTAAACAACAATTTGAAAATAGATACACATAACAAATACCTTATTAAACCAGTGGTTTCTCCTGAAAGGGAAACCTACATAAAGAAGCCTTCTATCTTTGTCAGTTTTTCACCTTGTTGTCCTTGGACTTTATATAAATACAGAAAAGGACCTATCTGCTCTATTCCCAGTGAGGTGGCTGGTTTCTTGTATTCTGTAAAGGTAGATCATTCTTGATTTATTATATTTTTGTAGATTGGTGCGTTGCATCTTACTGTACCCTTTTCCCTATTTTGTGAATGTGCTTGTCTGTGTACTGTACTGCCGACTTCCAGTTTTAAAACAATGATATTGGTGTAATATATGAATCCTGTGTTTCACAAGACACAACCTCCTCTGCCAAGAATGTAAAGTGTCCTGAAAACATGTGTAATATCACTTTCCTTCCATCTGATGGAGGCAAATATTCAAAGGCTTTCTGCTGAGTCTGCATTTCCCTAGTATTAAAAGGTCAACAACTACCGTATATGTGTCTACTATTAGCACAGATTTATTTCCCTAATTAAACTGATACACTGGGTATAATGCCAATATAAATAAGTGAGGCCCTTTCATTCATTTAATTCTGTACTGAAGAATCAAACAGGGCTTACGTTTAACAGTGTTTTGATTTTCATTTGCTGACTTTCTCAAGAAAACCAGGAAATGAAGCTGTGCGTGCATGTGTGGGTGTGAACTTGTGTCGGAGTGGGAGAGAGCTGGTGGAGCAAGTTTAGATGATGATCCTGGCGCAGAGAAGGAAGTGGTTTGGGTAAACGAGACTGTGAGTAACTGAATGTGGAGGTGACACATAATTGTTCTCACGCTAGAAAACAGTATGTACAACACTGTGAGAGCAAGTGACACACCTATATTACTGAGTTCATGCACTGCATTTAAAGGGACCCTGCCAAGGTTGCTTTTCTTTTTCAGATGAGTTTACAACACAAAATGTAGATCGACCTTTCCCTAAAGTTTGGGGGTGTCCTAGCTTGCAAAGTACATCAGGATGATAGGTACTTTGACAATGTAAGGGGGTTTTATTATTATTATTATAGATCAATTCCCTCAGATCCCTTGGGGGCAATGAAGTACAGTATAGGTCCCACTTACAAACATGGAACTATACAACACACGGCTGTTGGCTAAGTGGAAAGGAATGTTAATGATGCCCTCTTTCCCCTGCCTTTACCAATGTTGCTGTTATCAATCCAAAAAGGAAAGTGCTACGGGCCTGATCAAAAGCCCACAGATGTCAAATAATGAGTCTTTCCACTGATTTCAGTCGGGTTTGGTTCAGACCTTTTAAGTATTTATTCTCAAGTATGAGCACAAGGGCAATTCTGATTGGACAGGCTGCTTTAAATCAAGCAAAGAGCATCTTGCAGGTGAGGCAAGTTTACTATAGTCCTGGCATGGGTGGACGCCTTTTGGCTCATGTGATCCAGCAGCTGCCAGCAAACGACCAGAGACCCATTTTGACTTTTCGCTGCTTTGCTATGTTAACAGGTGCCTCTGCAAGGAAAGCAATGGAGCTGAACTCTCGATCCAATAAAAGGATAAGTATTTCTTGAGCATGCACTGTTAATGACTTTTCAAATGTTAATACTGAGTCATTTTGTTTCTAAATTTCAAAAGGAATATGTTCAGAGGAAGGGGTCAATGCACACAGGAAACTTCCATTGCAGCTAATGGCAGTTGTGTGTGCACATCAGCCTTTTCAGGGACTAATGATTAATACATAGCGCTTTAGCTTTTAAAGCACTGTGCAAAGATTAACTAATCCTCTCAACTCCCCTGTGAGGGAGGGAAATATTATACCCCTTTTACAGGTGGAAAAACTGAAGAGGACAAGTTAAGTGACTTGCTCAAAGCCAAAGAGGGACTCAAAACTGGGATTAGAAGTCAGGAATTCTGTGTTTCTTGCCCTGTGCTCAGATCGCTAAACTAGGAGGCCTCTCAGCAGATTTTGTTTTAGAACATATGGGGTGATCAATGAGAGAGCCAGTGAAACCCAAGAGGACTCTCCAAAAGAGCAAACAGATTGTTGTTTGCGCACAAATATACTGCAATTGTAGAAAACTGCCGTGGTCCAGGTATGTTGCAGGGTCACCAACGAGCATAAATTACTTAGACGTCTATTCAAGTATTTCTTTTTTGTGGGGAACTAGCTTTTCAGGAATCATGAAAAATACACGGAAGACCTCATTCCATATTAAAGGTCAACTTTAAGGTATGAAGAGTAACCTGTAGATTCCAATATTGGTTCCATTGCTCAGTCATAAACCTGAGACTTCTGGAAGAGATGCCTGTCAGGGGGCTTATCACCAAGCAGCCATGCCATAAAATTGTCTGCAGTTCTGGGTTTGTTTATTTTTAGGATTTACATAGAAGATACTGTGACAGGAGGTCTTTTGTTTGAGGATTTAGGGGGAAAGCTGAGAACTAACTCCAGTCAGTCTGAACTGATAAAAAAAAGTTTGTTTTTATTTTGGTTACCAAGCTGTGACTGCTATGAATTTGGCTTCCAGCAGCCAGTGGGCTATATGAGGAGCACACAGAGGGGTGTCTGGGGACAGGGCATCATGAAAGAGTGGGTAATTACTTCTCGCTCTTTTTTTTTTTTTTTTAAAGGGACTTAATGAAAATGTATTTTCAGGTGTGGTGTTTGGTGTTGTGTGTGTGCTCAAGGGGTTCTGACCACATTCCGGTGTGGCTGTTGTTTCATTTCTCTAACTTCATCATCAACTCTCTCTGTGTTCTTCTTGGAGCTGTTTCTCTCTCCCGCCCCCTCCACACATTTTACTATCTTTAATTTTATTTATTTTATCATCCAGGGCCCCGAGCCTTACCCACAGGAGTAGTCCCACTTAACTCAATTGAATTACTTGTGTGTAAAGCTACTCCCAGACTTGTTTGCAGGGTCAGGGCCTTAGTCTGGGACTATAAATGTTGGTAACATTCTCTAAAGGTATCATTGGAAAAATGTAGGATGGAGGTATTCACGATGTTCTGTCACTCAAAGACAGTTGCCCGTGGTGCTGGCCTGGAACAATTTCTATAGTGGAGGTGCTGAAGGCAGGAACCTTGTCTGCTGGGTTGTTATTAGTACTTTAAACCAGCACCTACAGCAGTTGCAGTCAGTTGGATTGTCCTTCTTTATCACCCAGGATTCATTCTGGATTAGGTAGGCGGCAGAGCATTGTCTGTGGCACTGCCTCCTTTAAGGACGTCCATCAGGAGCCATCTGTTTTCAGAACTCCCTGGACTGCCTTTCCATTTGATTCAGTGTCTCCATGGCCATCTAACGTCCCTTATTCCTCTGGATTCCTCTGCTGTGGTGAGCGGATGAGTGGAAGTCTGGATACTATGTTTAAGTAAGCTGGGGCAGATTTGTGGTTTTTAACTGAATTGCTGTACAGCTCCCAGATGTCTTTTCTGCAATGGAGGCTTAATGAATTACTTAAATAAATAAAATATCCTCCTGATCCTGTGTTAGGGCTCCATATTCCAAGGGCACTGAAGGTTGTGAGCTTTAATTTAACACTTGTAAAGCACATTGTCATCCTTAGAGGTGGAATGTTATAGAAATTATCCACCCTCTGAATTGTGGTGATGTTTTTATCTCCCAGTTCTTTACTTATTAGCCAGACTAATACATACTGTGGCTTGTCTCTCTCTCCATCTGCTCTGACTTTAGTTCATTCACTTTTCTGTAGGTATTGTCCAGTACTCCAGTCTTTTAGTTAACAGTTTCTGGGGAAAGTTTCCCTTCGATGGGTCTCTTTTTCATTTTCTAGGTCTCATCAATAATCAGGTGCTATGCATATGTTTCCAGTATACCTTAACCATCTGCTGTATTTCATCTCCATGGTGTCCAGGCCAAATTCCGACTCTGGTAATTACATCCTGCCTGCCTTCATTCCCTCTGAAGTTTTAACCAGCTATGATGGCTTTTTCACTTTCTGTCCTGAAGGACTATGTAGCTTTGCTTTTGCATTTCATTGCAGCGGTGGTGGATTTGGTGGTTGCTTTTCAGTAAC
Organism: Mauremys mutica; assembly: GCF_020497125.1. NCBI lineage: Eukaryota > Metazoa > Chordata > Testudines > Geoemydidae > Mauremys > Mauremys mutica. Next base: position 104,422,475 of record NC_059072.1, on the reverse strand, counting down.
CAATGAAGTGATCACAGTCTAAAAGTACCTTCATGGGGAAGAGGTTTCTGAAAGTAGACAAGTTTTTCGTCAATCAGAAATAGGCATAACAAGATACAATGGCTGGAAGCCAAAATTAGATAAATTCAGACTAGAAATAAGGTGTAAATTTTTAGCAGAGAATGTTATTAACTATTGGAACAACTCACTTATGGACAGTAGTGCTGGAACAATTTGTATAGTGGAGGTGCTGATGTAACCCACACACCTCCTGGGTGTGATGTTCTGTCCCCTCTAGTGGCACCAAGACCACTTAGAGATGAATAAGTCAGCCTGCTACAGCCTTATCTAGAAACCATGTGGCTTTTAGCTCATTCAATAGAGGCTCATGCATTTAGCTTCAGAGGTCCCAGGTTCAATCCTGCCCGTCGATGATCAGGGTCTCTCAGTGTTACACTGAGAGCCATTGAACCAAATTGTAAACCCTGTAGCGATGGAAACGACTTCAAGCTGTGGGGTTGTAGCAGCACCCCCAGTTCCAGCACCTATGCCTATAGTGGATATGGTGGCTTCTCCATCACCTGAAGTCTTTAAATTGAGACTAGATCTCATTCTCAAATATACACTATAGCACAACCAGAGATTATTGGCTTGATGCAGAAATAATTGAGTGAGGTTCTTTGGAGGAGGTCAGACTAAATAATCATAATGGTTCCTTCTGGCCTTAAAATCTATAAATCCATGAAAATTAGTCTAGGGCCCGATCCATATGGGTGACCTCTGTGCCCATGTGACGCTTCATTGATTTCAGTGAGGCTTTGTGTGTGTGGTACGATATGCTAACTCAGATCCAATTGCACAGTCAGGGCCTATTGCTCTGCTCCTCTATCACTGGAGCCAATGTGAGCTTCATAATTCATTCAAGGGGGCAGGAGCAGGCCTTATATTTATAAATGGTTGTGGGGTGAAAGGAATGAACTTATTTCTTTTTTTAAACTGGGCTGTCATCTTTGAAAAGTCTTACACTTAAAATTAAACTGTATTTTTCAATGCTGTATTTCTTAGTATGGAAAAATCCATTCTCAAGACTTTCAACCCTATTATTCTGGCATGTTTTAATGCCTCGGGTAGCTGGGAGTGGGCGGATAGCCAGGGGCGGCTCTATGTATTTTGCCGTCCCAAGCACAGCAGTTAGGCGGCTTTCGGCAGCACACTTGTGGGAGGTCCACTGGTAACACGGATTCGGCGGCATGCCTGCAGGAGGTCCGCCGGTCCCGCGCCTTCAGCGTACCTGCCGCCGAAGCCATGGGACCGGCGGACCTCCTGCAGGGATGCCGCCGAAGGCAGCCTGACTGCTGCCCTAATGGCGATCGGCAGGCTGCCCCCCGTGGCTTGCCGCCCCAGGCACGCGCTTGCTGCGCTGGTGCCTGGAGCCACCCCTGCTGATAGCATACAGGCACTCTACTGTGTGGTTTGTCATCTCTGGCTATGATTCTTTGATATTAAAACTCTAGTCAAGTTGTGATGTTGAGTCAGGTACTGATGGCCATGAATTATCAATGTCTGATGGGTATTTATGCTCTCCCTAGGTCTATTGCTTGTTGATGGTTAATAATTAATCTAATTACTGTTTAATTATAACAATCTTGTTCAGGTCGGAGTAAATAATTGAATCCTCCAACCACAAAATGGTTAGTTTAACTTGCTCTGTTTGTACAATTTGGGATGGCAGTTTTGAGAAATTCCCTTCTAATCATCTTCAGGAGTGAAGTTTACAACACAAATCCAGAGATTGCTGCCTCCCATGAATGTCCTCAAGAGCATTAGTAACATGCCAAATTATCTGTGGAGGCGGCCACTCCTCAGGCTTGCAATCCAATGAGTATGCATTTATTCTTCTTGTAGGCAATTTCTATGGTGCTCATCACCGTAGAAACTGAGTTGGATGAATAGTAACAATCCCTTTGCTGAAAGGGATAGCTGAATGCTCTAAGCATCGGGTCTGAAATTCCTCGGCTTCTCAAAATCTAATCCTGGCTGGACTGACTCAACCCCTTCATTCTCTGAGGTAAATACATTGAGTTCCTTGCAGATTACATTAAAACCAACATACTGTCTACTCTGTGTGACTAATAAAGATTGTGGGGCACTTTTTGTAAGAGAAGGGTTTTGCCCTGGAATACGGACCAAAGTTTCCCTCTGCTTCCCCTAGTGTTATGCAGTATGTTGGTAGTATTAGGGTGACCAGATGTCCCAATTTTATAGGGACAGTCCTGATTTTTGGGTCTTTTTTTTTTATATATAGGATCCTATTACCCCCCATCCCCATCCCGATTTTTCCCACTTGCTGTCTGGTCACCCTATGGTAGTTTATCTGGATAATGTCCTCCACTCCAACGGAGTTTATCCATGGTCATTTAACCTCTTCTATTTCCTTTCCATTTACCCTTCTCTGCAGATTGGGGGATGGGCTGAGATTGGGATTTGGGTCTGTTTAATGCTTTTTAACTATTGGTTATATTTATGTAGAGTGTCCAAGTGCCTTTTTGGTTATTGACACTGACTACATTTATTAACATATTAACATAGCACGTTTTATTTTCAGAGCATTTTATGGACATTAACTGATACTCCAAACTCCCCTGCAAGGTACGTAGATTAGAGTAATAAAAACTGCAATAATACCTAGCACTTTTTGTTGAATAGTTATCTTCATTCTATAGATAAAAGGTGTAAGTGATTTGCACAAGGCCACAAACAGAGACAGTGTCAAAACTGGGATTATAATTTGCAGCACCCCTTGCTTTGTGAGCAAATTCTCTACAAGACTTTAAGCACCTTGTAGTTTCAGTTGGTTTGGAAATACAAAGGAGGAAGTGGAACTGTGGGAGTATTCCAGTTAAGGTTGCCACAAAAAGTCTGTCTCCACCAAACCAGGAAAAGAAACTCCTGGTGTTGTCTCAACACAATTCCTCATGCTCTTTCCTGTATGGTAGTTCATGGCCTTCCTTTAATACCATTAAGATGCCTACTCTGCTGCTATTTTGCAGTTAAGGATGCTATTTTAGCTCAGATGGTTTCCTTTATCAAGGAGGCAGACCAACCAGCATCTCGGGGGGTGGAGGGGAAGGGGAAGACGAGACTAGGATAGACTGTATTAGACTTAGCAATAACACTGTAATAAAGTTCTTTGAAGTAGGGTGACTGACCTTGTAGGTCCCCATCTGATCTATGTTCTTTGATTATTATTTATTATTTGTATTCCAGCAGTGTGTCTAGAGGACCCCTCTGAGATGGTGGGCTCCATTGTGCTAGGCTTTATACGTGCACACAGAAGAGCTTGTCCCTGAAGAATTTATAATCTAAATACACAAGATAGACAAACGGTGGGAGATAGGAAGGATTATTGTTCCATTTTACACATGGGGAGCAGAGATTAATGGCTAGCTTTTAAAGGTATTTAGGTGCACCAAAGATGCAGATAGGTGCCTAGTAAAGTTTTCTTAAATGCATACACATCTAATTCCCAATGGGACTCTGAAGGGAGCATCCTCCAGGCCTCCTCTGCTGAAATGGCCCATTGGTCCACCAATGTGCAAGAAGAAAGACTCTGGGCTCCATCTATACTACACAAATTAAGTGTAACAATCGGTAAAGGCTGGTTGTTGCCCAAGTATAATGTAAAATGATTCAGCCCAGTCAGTGTGGAAGGGCCCAAATTATTTTAGAACTGGACTCTTAACCCCTCCCGAACTCTCTGCCCAAAGTTTCCTTGGGCTAGAAGGCGGTTTCTGAACCCCTATGTTACAACCTTGTTAGGCCTCCTCAATGCAGGCCAGGCCAAACTGTTAGATCCTGCTTCAGGGCCGCCCAGAGGGGGGGGCAAGAGGGGCAATTTGCCCCAGGCCCCGCGTCCTGCAGGGGCCCCCACGAGTGTTTTCCGGGGCCCCTGGAGTGTTTCCCCTCTTCCCGCGGCTCCGGTTGAGCTCCCGCAGGCATGCCTGCGGGAGCTCAACAGGAGCCAAATGCCGCCCCCCCAGGGAAAGGGCCGCCCCACGCGCCTCCTTCGCGCGCTGGGGTCTAGAGCCGCCCCTGAGCGGGGACCCCCCGCCGCCGAAGACCCCGGGCCCCCGGAATTCTCTGGGCGGCCCTGTCCTGCTTAGGCAGCAATTGCATTTAACAGCGCTGCTGATCTTTGTGGTTTGTGTAGGGCAGACGGAGCCTTAAGCTTACAGTGCCAAAAGCCAATCTCGGAACAGCAGAGCTGTTCAGTGCACCTAAGAGCTGAGAAGTAGCAGAGGTCGGAGCTGGCTGAATGATAACTGGACTCACTATTTCACTTCTAGAACAAGTCTCCCTGTGGCCCATGACTGGGGCCTTGCCCCAATTCCACTGCAATTACGTTGTACTGGTGCAAATAGTGGCTTTGCCTGTCTGCTATGAGGTGCCTTGGTGCAGCTACGTTGGCGGCTGGCCCATGATGATTGAAATCAGGGCAAATCCCCAGAACAGACAAGTCCATAGACTGCAGCTTCCTGTTTTGCACTGTAATACATCTGAATGCGAGTAATGGTGTTTGTTGTTTCAGGTCAGATAGCAGGACAGCAGTGACTTGCTGATTCTCTTCAGCACCTGAAGTGTTTAATGATCAAATTATTTTTATTGTTTTTTTTGACACATTCCAGACCAGTGCCTTGAAGGTGTTTACTTTGTAACATGACCTGTGCTTTGCAATTCACAGCTGACACTCAAGCCCTAAGCACACATGTAGGGCCCCAGGGGACCCTGTTCAGCTACTACTCCCAGCAGCTCGGGTTTAAAAGCAATAAAACAAAACCTTTTTATTAACCAGCAGCCTCTAGGTGGCAAATTCCAAATCCTGCATTTTCAGTCATAAGCATGGACCTTGTATGCCATTAACACCAGACTTTGCCTGAAACACAATAGCATGCAGTGCAACTGTTTTTAGAGAATCCATCACACAGCGTATCTGTGTAAGGCACAAAGGATTTAATATCCAAGATGGTGCAGCCATATCTCTTTCTTTCAATCCTCTAATCCCTGCCCATCCCTATCAAAACAATAGGCAAGATGCACATGAGGTGGCAGAGGCTACCAGGTGCACAGATCTTTTGGATGTGCAGGGAAGTTGTTAGTGATGTTTCTCCTCTCCTGTTCCCTTCCTACCAGCAGGATCACGAGAAAGGAAGCCTGCTGTTAGCTGTTATTCCCTCCTTCTGAAGACCAAGAAAGGAGCTGACTCCCCACCATAATCCTGTCCCAACACTTCTCCAAGAGAAACTTGCTCTCTCGTGCACATACTGAATCTGCTGGAGCAGAGATGGAATAATAGGATCTGTACACATCAGGTGGCTGGAAAAGAATTGTCACCCCGATTAGTTTGGTCTGCTTGAGCTAATCCAAATGGAAGGCTTTCCTGAGAATTCTTGACCCTACTACCCTGTTAAATATGCAATGTTTCTGATCTTATTAAATTAGTCCTGAACCTGAAGTCCTTTAGGATGGAGCTTAATGCTGCGATACGCAGTTCAAGAAAAGACAGAAAAACCAAACCTTCAGAGCACTAGCTCTACATGTCAGCTCACCAATATCCCCTATGTGGCATTCCTTCTGTTAAGGTCACCACAGTGAGTGTGAATACTTACAGGGAGAGCTGAGCGGCCCAACTCAGAATTAAGTATGTCTGCATAATAATTAGTGTCAACCACTGCCTTGGGTCACTTTGTAAGATGTCTGCACCCATCTAAGAAAGCTACAGCCAAAGGCAAAGCATCCATAAACATCAAAGTAAGTACATGCTCCACAGTATCAAAAGTGCTGTTAATATCCAAAGAGAGAGCCATCTTAGCTGTCCTCCCCAGCAGAGACAGCTCAAAAAAATCTTTCAGGTATTCTTTATCCCTCATAAAGAAGTAAAAAGGACACAAACCAATTTTTTTCCTATGCAGATCATCTACACTTGTAAATTAATCCAGTCAAAGGAGGTGTCTCCCTTCCCTCAAATCCTTTATTGCTTAAAATATTATGTAAGTCTAGCCTGGCCTGAACCCCGGCAGCTTGTTGGCAGGGGCGGCTCTAGGGATTTTGCCGCCCCAAGCACGGCAGGCAGGCTGCCTCCGGCGGTTTGCCTGTGGAGTGTCCGCTGGTCCCGCGGCTTTGGCGGACCTCTGAAGCTGTGGGACCAGCGGACCCTCCACAGGCAAGCCGCCAGAGCAGGGGCAGCTCTAGCAATCCCGCCGCCCCAAGCAGGGCGGCGCGCCGCGGGGCGCGCTCTGGCGATCGCCGGTTCCGCGGCTTGCGGGACCTCCTGCAGACATGCCTGTGGAGGTTCTGCTGGTTCCGCAGCTCCGGTGGAGCATCCGCAGGCATGCCTGCGGGAGGTCCACCCGAGCCGCGGTACCAGCGGACCCTCCGCAGTCATGCCTGCGGCAGGTCCACCTGTCCCGCGGCTCCGGTGCACCTCCCTCCCACAGGCATGACTGCGGAAGGTCCGCCGGAGCCGCCTGCCGCCCTGCCAGCAAAAGGCCGCCCCAAGCGCGCGCTGGGGTCTGGAGCCGGCCCTGTGCCAGAGGCACCCTGCCTGCTGCCCTTGCGGCGCCGGCAGAGCGCCCCTCGCGGCTTGCCGCCCCAAGCACACGCTTGGCGTGCTGAGGCCTGGAGCCGCCCCTGCTTGTTGGTCATCCAGGTAGAACAGGTTCTGTGTCTCTATCTTAGCGAATTCAAAGATATCAAGGCTCTGACTGCCTTCCACGTTTCTTGTCTTCACAAGAAATTTCAGAAAACACTGGTGTCCTCCCCTGCCCCCCATTTCCCAGAGACTGGATCCTTATTTGAGGTCAAAGCTCCTCTCTCTTCTTCCGAAGCCCTGGCAAGCAAGCCTACGTGGGGAAATCAGATTAACAAAACAGTCTTTTGTATGTCCTGGAACACGGCTGTAGAAGAGTAAGTCAAATGCTCACTCTGATTTATACTTCTCCTTAGAAGTGCGGGGGATAGGGAACACTTTGTTCCTGCAGACTCAATGTACAATTAGAAGTGTGATGAATGTTATAAACCATCCCCTTAACAATAGACGCAGAGAACACAGCTTAGAGTCTTTTCCCCTAGACCTGGTAGGTGATTAAGAGTGATTAAAAGTTCACATATTATATGCCCCCAAGGGCTTGGAAGTAGGCATCCTAGTAACTATTAGTGCAGTTAGCACCTAATTTAAACAGGACTAAAGCAATGGCCCCTAGTGGATCCAAAGTAAATCATACTCGGACATATTAGTGCAATCAAAAAATTGTTAAAAAGAATATTAGGCTGGCTGGGTGTGCACTCAAAAATCAGGACCTGTCTAAGAGAAGGTTACATGTGCACCTTTAACTCTGTCCTTCTGCGTGTATGTATTGCAAGAAGCTTTTCCTTACATGAGATATCAGTATTTTTATACAAGTGTAGACATATGTGTAGTGTTTTGTAGGGCCGTTGACTACTCTGCATGTCAGACCAGCAAGATCCAATGAAAGCTGTTTGTGTACAAGATGCACAGTGAATGAGGACCTTTAGAAGGTGGATGTTTACGAGGCTGTAGAAAAACTGTATGACAGTATGGTGTACTTGAGAATACACTTGGTGTATTTGTATCCTAAGCAGGTTCCTGCACAAGGGGAGAGAGTTAAGCTTGTGTGCAACCTGAACACTGGTATTTCCAGAGCCAAGGTGATAAAGCTGCAGGGCAGAACACAACACAATAAAGCAGGACAGTTACAATTCAGTGACCCCTTAGCACACACACGGCCCAGATCTGCCACCCTTACTCACTCTGAGCAATCCCTTACCTTTCAATAGTCCTGTTGAAGTCAATGGAATCAGTGTGAGTAGGGCTGGCGGAATCTTGCCCTAAGGAAGAAGGTGAAGGTACTGGACTTATCCAGAATTCCAGTTCTGTTGCTCCGTCCCTTACTGCCTGAAGGAGAACTGGTTCCCCTGCTTCAGACCAGTGGGAGGACAGCAGCTTGGGCTTCCTCCTTGCAGAAAGAAACTGTACTAGACTCTTCAGGCCAAGGACTTAAACGATTACAATAGTGAATTTTTTGGTGTAGTCCCAGTGCTGTAATAAGAGCCAGGATTCAAAGCAAGAGATCCACTCATTGACTGTGATCTGTCAGTCTCCTGGATACACAAATTTAGGCTTGCAGCTTTGTTCTTCTTAAGTCCCCGCTAAATACTCCTCTTTGAATATCAAGTTCACAGTCCATCCTTTAGTGCTTCTAGCCTAACTTTGAACAGCACCTAGCTAGCCTAGCATCCTCCTCCTTGATTTGGTTAATAAGTAGCCCGTTGCTACCCAAATGCCCCAGATTTATCAGTAGAGGAGGTAACATTTTTAGTCATTGTGTTAATTACCTGTATTCCCATCCAGTGCGGTGAAAAGAAACTGGCGGTGCTGATCGTCTGTTTTGTCCTGTATTTGCCTCCCTTCACTTGGGCCATTCATTTTTATTCCTTTCTTGTCCTTGATCTTGGGTCTTTTTGAACCATTTGAATTCGTGTGTCGATACACACTGCTGTAAATGTCCAGGAAAAGGTAGGTGAAAACAATTTGCACTTACATAGTATCTTTCACCTGAAGAATTGGACTCTGATCCACAAAGACACTTAGGTGCTGCAAAATCCCAGGAACAACACTGCAATCCACAAAGCCGGAGTTAGGCACCTAGGCTCCCTGTACAATGAACGGGGAGAGACAGGCACCTTAGAATGCAATCCACAAAAGCCAGCATGCTAGGTGGGGAGCTGCCTTAGGTAGGTAGCAGATGGGAGAAGCTGACAAAAGAGCCCTAAGCCCTGGCACCCCACAGGGCCAAAAGTAATGAAACCTCACTACTCCCCTGTTAGGTAACTACTGTTATACTCTCAAGTGATAACAGATTTCTGTAGTGGTAGTAGCGCTTATGTTCTTTGTAGGCTGGAACCACTAGCGCATGGCATGACCATACTATCTACAGTTTGTGATGCACTATTTAGCCAGTAGAGGGTGACATGGTCTTTCTGGCGCTCTCTCAAACAGGTTAGGGATTCTATCCAGTAGCAAGGTAATCAAATTGTAAAGCACCACAAAATTATTCTTTTTCTTTATCTGTTAAGGAGTCATTCCCATTGGCTTAGTGTTCAGTACAGTATGTAGACATATGTAGAGTCTCTGATCTCTTAGCTCTGAGTTTCTAAAATAAGTAAACCAGCCTGTGAGGATTTAATGTACCATTAGGTTAGTGACTACAGGAATCACAGCTGGCTTCTTGCACATGACAGCACTGAGACTCCTGGGAGAAACAGCCTGTTCAGCCTCTAGATCTGATGTTCAGACCTGTGCTGGCTAGCTCACCAGACCCTACTCATGCAGTGACAAAGACATTGTTTTTTCCAGGTGACGTAGTTTGCTGAACATTTCTGTCTCCAAATTAGGGCACTGGAGACATAGTTCTGTTTAGGGCTCACAACTAGGCATAAAGGAAATATTAAAAATGTACAGCATTTCCGACTTGACAAATCCGCTCATCTGATTCAAAACCAAACAAAAACTGCCTTTTAGACCAAGAATTTCCTACTGATATCATGGACTGCTTCTGGCTTTAATGAGGCACAAAGCTGCTTTGTTGTGAGAGAATAGGGGACCAGTGACACGTGCATTGGATGTTCCGGCTGATGTAAATGACTCCGGTACCACTAGTAGAAGCTGATTACATCTGAGGGTGGCTAGGTAAATAAACAAGTTCAATTTACAGCACAAATAGAAGGCTGTAAATTAAATGTGTCTGGGGTAGTGGGGATGTGGGAAGGTCATGCTTTCTTCCAAGAATCTTTTTTATTCTTTGAAAGTAGGTGCAATGTGCTTTTCAAGTCCCAGTTAAGACCGTGATGAAAAAAGTATGTAATGTGCTTTACTTTGATTACAGGGGTATTCACATTGTTACATTAAGCACAAACATAAGTGGCTTGCTGGACAGAGATGGTAAATTCCCTGCTTTTCAGTAAGCTGTCCCCCATCATGCCTGATTTAAAAAGAAAGAAAATGGCCTCATTTTATGCAGGTAGTCTCTTTGTTCCATCACATTTTGTCTTCTGCTTGTGGTGTCGGCTCATCTCTTCCACTGTGGGTTGTAACAACCCACCCAAGAGATGTTTTCCCTTTTCAGTTGCTGGCTGAAAGTCTGCCTGGGGAATTGCCAGCTTGCTGCAGGGAGAACAAGGGAAGGGGCAGAAACAGAACAACAGGGATGCCCTGGCAAGCATCTTTGCTTTAGGGCTTGACCTTTCACTTGAGACACTGTGTGGTCTAGCAAATAAAGCACAGGACTAAGAGTCAGAAGGCCTCAATTTATTCCCAGCGCTGCCACTGACCAGCTGCGTGACCTTGAGTGAGTCGCTTCACCTTTGTTTGTCTTTTTAGACTGTAAGCTCTTTGGTGAAGGACTGTCTCTTACTGTGTGCGTGTGCGCGTGCAGTGCCTAGCACAACAAAGCCTCCGTCTCAGTTGGGACTTTAGGAACTACCATTACTGTTATAATCTACTATGGCTGGAGTATGCCTACCACCCCTTGTCTTCAGTGGAAGTGTCGAGTGGGTGCACTTTCTGACTGGGCTTTTAAAGAACTTCACTGAGAAGTTTGAATTTTAGAAGGAATAGCTCTGCTTATGTGCTTGTTACTTCTATTCCCTTGTTTTTTATGAGGTGGGCAACAAAAACAGAATTTTTCACAGTTTCTTCTTTCTTAATTCTGAACCAAAATCATAACCCACTGTGACATTCTAGCTGGTTGCTATGGAGAGGTTTTGATGTCACAAATGAAGGATTGTAGTTGCGTTATTTAATTTTTACAGTCATTTAAAATATATTTTCTTGTAGCTCAAGAGCAGGAAGAGAAGCTGAACTTTAAATCAGAAATCCTAATGTAAAATCCTTAGTACAATATAAAAGAAAAATCTGCAGGAAACAAATATTTCATGTACCTGCAGAATGATTTCTATGAGCAAATTTTAAAATGCCCTTTTATAAAAGCATGAGATATTCTTTAAATAAACCTGCTCCCCATCCTAACACCTCTCCCCAACCCCCGCTGTGTGCCCTTCATCCCTGTGCTGGCCCCTAGGTGGCCTATAAAAAGAAAGTGAGTAGTCTCAGACCAGTTCCTAGTGCACAAGCATCTCACTGTATCACAAAACCCCCATAAACTGGCATTCCATCAGAAATGGTGTTGGAGACCAAATTGCCCTCTCACTCAAGGGGGTAGGTAGACATACACCATGTACTCCATCATGTATTGTTTATCTAGAGCAGCAACATTTCCTGTGGAGTCTGGCTGGTTCTTCTAAATTAGGCCCCAGTCTTTTAAATACTTAAGCATGTAGATAACTTCATTCACGTGAGTGGTTCTACTGATTTCACTGAATGAAGATGTCAGAGAATTAAGCGTATGCAGAATTGGGGCCTTTTTGATCACATAGCATGCAATAGCCTACTCTAACAAATACTTGAGAGATTGTCATGTTGCAGCCAAGGCTTGATCCCTAAAGATGGCCTTGCAATTGTGGCTCTGTGCAAGGACTTGGGAGAGCTGGGTTCTACACCCAGTTCTGCCACAGACTTTCTGTGTAACCTTGTGCAAATCACTTAATCTTTCTGTACCTCAGATCTTCATCTGTAAAATGGGGATAATACCTTCCTATCTCACAAGGTTGTTGCAAGGATAAGGGTATGTCTACACCACCACTCTTGTCAGTCAGGGGTGACAAAACACTGGTGTGGACAACACTATGTTGGCAGGAGACACTCTCCTGGCAACATAGCTACTGCTGTTCATGGGTGATGGGAGAGCTCTCCCCCGCCAGCACAGAGCAGAGACAAGGGAGACCTTCAGCAGTGCATGTGTAAGTGGCACAGGCGCTGACTCCGTGGGTGCTGGAAAAATTAGTGGGTGTTTCACACCCACCGGCACCCAAGCTCCCACTGTCCCCATCTCCTCTGCTAAGTGCACTGCATCACTGCTCCTCCCCCTCCCAGCACTTCTCGCCCACCGCTTAACAGCTGTTTGGCAATTATTAGGACTTTCTGGGAGGGAGGGCGGGAGGAGGTGGTAAAGAAGCAGGGCAGGGGGGGAGACTTAAGGGAAGGGGGTGGAATTGGGGTGGTGCAGCGGTGGCCAGGGGTGGGGTCAAGCACCTATGGGCAGAGGGGAAGTCAGTGCCTATGTGCAGTGGTACAGCTGTGCCACTGTAACATCTGTAGTGTAGACATAGCCTTCATCTAGGAATATGTGGGAGGTGGTCACATACAGTGGTGCTTCGTGGGGTGTCCTATAAATAATCAGGTCTGGTCTACTCCTAAAGCTTAGGTTCACCTGAGACACACCATTAAGCTGACTTAAGCCCCAGTGTAGTCTAGTCAGCATTAGGTCAACAGAAGAATTCTTTCAACAGCCCCCACCTACCACCTCTTGGAGAGGTGGATTTAGAGCATTGACAGAACCCCTCCCATCGCTGTCGTGTCTGCGATACAGATGCGCAGTTTCAGTGCTGTCGCTGTGCCACAGTAGTGTTTCTAGTGGTGGCAACATGCCCTCTCATAGCAAAGGAATCAGTGTGTGTAAAAAAAAAAAAAATTTCAAACGGCTTGATATCACCCCTGCTCTCATCTTTAGAAATGTCCCCCCCTCCCGTGGGCCAGGACTGAGGTAGAATCATAGAATATCAGGGTTGGAAGGGACCTCAGGAGGTCATCTAGTCCAACCCCCTGCTCAAAGCAGGACCAAACCCAACTAAATCATCCCAGCCAGGGCTTTGTCAAGCCGGGCCTTAAACACTTCTAAGGATGGAGATTCCATCACCTCCCTAGCTAACCCAGTCCTGGTACATAGCCATGGCAGCATGGGAAAGCTTGCACTACTGCAGCCTTTGCTCTACCTGTTCCCCGGCAGTGCAGATGGAATGTACCAGACTGACAGCTCTGAATTCACTATTTAAAAACATGGTTTTAATAGAGGAATTTTTGTGCAACAACACTTTCCAGCCTACGTCAGCCTTTCGCATTTGCCTCACTACAGTCTTGGTTCAGATGCACGAAAGAATAAAAACCATAGAGTCAAAAGAGAGCATTCCTTAAAACTCTTAGCAAATAAATTAGCTGGTTTTAGTCCCTGCCTCCCTCCTTTTTGGGCAGTTACAGTGGCCCCCTTCACATGGATCCTTTGTCCCTGCTGTGGCTGTCTGCCAAGGGTGAGACAGGCAGGTGAGTGGTGCACAAGGGAGGAGGCTGGTGACACGCTATAGCAGATGCATATTAATAGATTCCCCAGCCTGTCACCAGGCTTTTGATTTGATTCACTCCACCCCCCACTCCCCGAGTCTCTAGGGCTACTGCTTAGGCCTGGGATGAGGATGATGCCATTGTCTGCTGGATCTTGGATGGCTGATGATGCTGCCACCTCCACATCTATCAAAGGACTTTGCACCTTTGCCCAGTGCCTTAACTTCCTGCCTATTAGAGGTGCCTGTGTTTCCACGACAATAAGAGGAGGAGCCTGCCAATCACTATACACTGCACGTGCTGCACGTTCCCTGCCAGGCCAATGTCTTTGCTGCTGCCTTAGACTCTGCAAAGGAAAGAAGCTAGGCAGGCAGCTTTGCAAACACGATGTCTCAAAGAGCAAAAGCAATTGTATTCCAGTTGCAATGCGCTGCGTTCAAAAAATGTTTCCTTGTAAATGGAAATGCTCCCATACCCAACATTAGTGGCATGGAGAAATAAAGTACATTAAATCCTTTCAATGGAAAAAATGACTGATGGCCTTATATCAGGATCCAGTGATTTTATAATGTCTGGAATGGTTTGGAATTTGAACGAACTAAAGATACAGATAGTGATAAGAGATTAACCAAACACAAATGGATCTTTCAAAGCTAATAAATGCAGGCTATGAATCAGATTTGTTACTATGTGCATGGAAAGTTAATGTATGTTAATAATGGTGAAAATAAAAAGTTAAAAAACAGAAACTTCCTTCATGATTGCAGAGTCCTTGGTAGTAAATGCTTTGCTACAAATGGGATAGTTTAGATTAATCAGACTCTGTCGTCTGTTTCCCCCATCCCAAAACACACATGCTCTTAGCTCCTTCAGGAGCTGTTGATATTTGGGGAGCAAATGTGCTTGAGGAAGTGGGAGCAGAAAGACTATCCTGGAAAAAGGCTGACGGTGGACAGGATGCTGCTTCCTGGGCGTGCAGTGCAAAGCCCTTGAACATTGGCATTTTGAGTGTCACATTTCATTTCTTATGGCGCTCATAGAACAATGTTAAGTATATCTCGTAAAAATTTTCCTATGAAATGGCACTTTCTTGAAATTTTGTTGCAATTTTGTTTTTATTTTTTCCATTTTTTGACACCTTCACCTTGCAATTACCAGTTTTAGTTTTTGGTTTTTCAATTTGCCTCTCTTCCTTTTCTTCCTGAATAAACTGAAAGATGAACTAGCTGAAAAAAACATTTTTGCTTTTTTTTGTCAAACTGAAACATTTTGAAAAAGTCAAAATTTTGTTTTTGATTTTTTTTTTAAATCAAGGTTTGAATGAAAAAAGTGAATGAAAAACTTGTGGGGTTCAGTTTCTCATAATAAACACAGGTCTGCAAACCCTGAGTTGGATGGGCTTTGAAACGAGCAGGCTGAATCATTGGATTCCCTCCAGACAGAAGGGAAAACTGTACTAATTTAGACCCCAAGCCTGCGCATGTTTATGCTTGTGCTTAACTTTACTACTATGAATACTACCATTGCACGCAGGGTGGTAAAGTTAAGCATATGTGTGGTTGCAGGATTGGGGCCTTGGTTGCCAAGGCACTACAAACCAAGTTTCATACATTTTAATGTGTAGGTTGTGTGTCTGTATGCAGCGTGAAAAATAGCATTGAGAGATTTAAATCCTCATTATCCAGCTCCTTGGATGTTAAATCTGAAGCCTAATGAGGACCGTGGAAAACTCAACTTTAATTATTTAATTGTAAATTATTTAAGTAATCCAGTGGAACAGAAAAAGCCAAAGAGAAGCATGAGCAAAGAAAGCAGGCGGTGGAAAAACGTCTGGCCACGTCTAGATCCCTCATCAGATTACATTTATACAAGAAGACACACTGAAGCAAACTGACTCTCATGTTAGCTACGAGGTGGGACTCCAACAACAACCCTCTCCACCAGGCTGGAGACACTTCTTGATTCTTAACTGACAAATATTTCCATGTACTTAAAAAATATTAAAACTCAAGACCTGTGCTTGCCATGGATGAGGACAATTTGAGATTCAGAGGCCTTCGGCTGTAGCTGCCAGTGAAGTCTGGAGAATATGAGCCTTTATTTGCAGATTCTAGGGAACGGCGTCAGCATTAGTAGCTGCCAGGTGAGCAGAGGACGCCTGGAACTGAGAGCTTATCTTTGATGGACAGCTTCAGCCAAATTATCTTCCCCACTTTATAAATTGCCAATAAATGCTCAGGAAGTATGTGTGTGATAGTTGCCCCTTTGGTAAATGGATCAAGAAACTACAAGATTCATTTGCTCAACCACTTAGAGGTTTTCAACAATGTTCACCTGCTTTCAACTGAAACCAAAGAAGTGAAGGTCATTTAGAATCAACTGATTTACTGTGTTAGATCATCTCTAATTCGGGTTTCATGAAGGAAACATTTTGCTCGCTTAGTGATAAATCCAGAATTATTGGAGAGGGCTATTTTTCTGCAAGCTTATTTGGGAGTCTCTTGTATTTGGGAATAGCCTTTTGCCTGTTACGAATCTGAACAAATCAAAACACTGCAATTGCCTAACTGCCAGCCTCAGACCTTCACTCTGTACTGCATGTGGTTCTTGAACGATAAATCAAGAATTTGGTTTGGGAGAAATAGTGCCAGGCTTCCTGTTCATGCTTCTTCCTCTGCTGCCCTCAAAGCTTGTTCTTTCTTTCTGTGTGTCCTATTAAACTGTTTATGCTTACAACACTCTGTAACTAAAACACAACTGGGTGCCTTTTGCTCTGATTAAAATCATGCTATGTAAAAGGAGATATAAATTAGGTGTGGCCCTTGGGCTCCTGACAAGTTTCATATGCAGCCTTCAGAGCTGCAAATATTGCATAATTCTGCTGTACTCAAAGCACCATTTCCTCTTCCCTCACAAGCCGGAAGTGGCTTATGCAGAACCTTGCTTTACTCATTAATATTTCAATAATCTCTTTCCATTAAAGGAGGAAGCGTTCATTCTAACAACAGACTGAACTGAAAGAACTTGTTTCCCCCTGCTCGGATAAAGTAATTAATGTAATATTATACCTAGGAAGAAGGTAGAAAGCAAGTAGTTTCCCTTGTTAATTATTTACTAGTCAAATCCTGACATTTGAACAAACACTCCCAAGTCATTTCACTGTGATGACTGACTTTACTCTGAGAGCTACTGAATTGACATGTAGTATGGCCACCATAGTGTTGCTTTTAATACCTAACATTTCAGTTCAGGGAAGCAATGCTGAGCAACATGGATGTCTCTGAAAGAGGTGGGTGCTTTGGCTACCTTTAGGCATTGTTCCACAAGTTTGCCAATTCTTCCAGATTTAGAGGTACAAGACACTTTTTAGTCTGCCTTGAGGGTTTGAATAAGTCTTGTAGAGTCCATGACCATACTTGTCTTGCCTTATAAAGTTTCAAGAGTTTGTCTTAATCTCACATGAAGCTGCAAGTAACATGTTAATTTCTGGCAAAAAGCATTTAAGATGCCTCCTCCTGGGCACACCCACCAAACACAATTAAGACCCAATAGTGAATGAGTTTAAAATGACATTGCCAGTTTCAAGTCGTGCGTAGGCAGAACGTGGGTGAGGATTTCTGTGCTCTCGGAGTTCTCTAAAGGTCTCTGAAGCATGAGGCATGACTGAATGATTTGTATTTTCTTCAAATGACGTGTGGGTGAATCTTTAGGCTGCTTTTATTTTTGTAAGACTTGTGTGGGAGGACAACATGACTCAGTATTTTCTTTGCAGATGCAAAGATCACATTGCCAATTTTAGGTAGATTCATGCTGAGATCTGGGAAATATCAGAGCTTTGCTTTTTGGCAGCTTGAAACTTCTTGATTTAAAAAAAATATCAAAATGAATGAATTTGCAAAATGTGCAAAAAATACATTGAAAAGCTATTTAGGACTGTGAATCCCTTTTCAATCTTTTCCCAGCAATATCCTAAATCTCTTGATCTATGGGATATGTTACTTCCAGTATTTATGTGTAACCAGTGCTCTCCTGCCAAACTGCGTGACTAGAGGATTGAGGCCCTGATCCTGTTAACTCTTACTCACATGCTTAACTTTACTACCACGAGTCACGCACATGCATAAATGCTTGCTAAAGATCAAGGCTAAATGAAGACTACATCTAGTTTGCCTAATTATCTACTTATACTTTTTTTATGTCCAATGTAACTGGCATGAAATTGTATTTTCTAAATGCATTTGATTAAATTGTTAAGTAAATGCTTCACTCAGTGCTGGGAAGTGTATTGATGAGGGTGGTTTTTTTAAGTCTCCTATTTTTCACCTATTGTGTAATCTTGGCCTTTTATAACCTTTTTGCTGAATATTCATGGACAGTACCCTGTTTAGTTAGACTCTGACTGACAGAAAGGAGCTGTCCGAGAGTAGAGCTAGCCTGGGACTATTTTATTTTTCATGTTTTATAGAAAATAAACTAGTTTTTTTTTCTCCCCAAGGAGTTCCCACCAATCACCAATATCTTCTCATCCTAAATTATGATTCAATGAACAATGAAATGCTGTTTGCAATAGCAGTCAAGTGCAATAGCCGTAGATTACATTGTAAATAGTCTCCTCATGGTTAACACTGTACCTGAATTCTATTATAAAAACCCTAAGGAGTTGTTAGGAGCCGTCCAAAGCTCCTAAGCTCTATGTTGTAGTAAAGGCTAGGATAGACGGAGGACCTTGTGAAGAGCTGAAAGACACCGGTGGCCAAAGCTTTTCCTCCTCCTGCCCAACCTTTACTGTTTGGGCCAAAGACAGTTGCCTACCACTGGCTGAACTCCAATTATTGCCATACCCAGCACTAAAACAACCAATGCTGAGCCACCCCCAAACAAAACAAATCCCGCCCACATAGTAAATGAAAGCTAAATCAACCTATGCTCTCCCCCACCTCAGGCCCTCTACTGGAGTGACGGGAGAGGTGGATAGAGGCCCCCTACAAACACAGCCCTCTGCTGGGGTTGTGACTAAGGGTATGTCTATATTACCCGCTGGATCGGCGGGTAGTGTTCGATGTATCAGGGATTGATTTATCGCATCTCATCTGGATGCGATAATTCGATCCCCGAATCGATGCCCGTACTCCATCTCAGCAGGAGGAGTAAGCGGAGTTGACGGGGGAGCTGCAGCAATTGACTCACTGCCGTGAGGATGGCCAGGTAAGTCAAACTAAGGCGAACAGCGTAGCTGAAGTTGAGTATCTTAGTTTGAACACCTCCCTTCCCCCGCCTGCTAGCGTAGCCCAGGCCTAAGGTTTCTTTTCTGGACCAGACACTCACCCACCCCAAACAAGGAAGCAATGGCCATGGCCTGCCTGAAGATCATTGGTAGCTAGCACCTGCCTGCCACCCTAGTGGTAGACCACTGTTTCTGACTTTTCCAACCACATCCCACCTCACCAAGCAGAGGGCCCTGTGTGTAAGGCTCCTCCTATTACCCCAGCGGGGCCCTATGCTTGCATGGTGATAGTGGTGGCAGGGGACCTCTTATGCCCCATAGAATGGGAGTGACTGGAGGCTCCCACATGCAGTCTTCCACTAGGGTAACACTGGTCCCATCTTTTGGGGGTTACTGTAGGGCACTCTGTTGTTGGGCACTCTGCTCCTAGAATGTGGTCCTCATTATGAAAAAAAAGTTTACTTCAAACTGGTTTTGGAGGATTTTGGAGACACATTTATCTCAGGTGGGGATTCATACGTCAAATGGTTGTTCTTTGAACTGATGTTCCACCATACTCATACATAACAACCCTAACTTAAAGCTGTCCTGATTTTTTTTTTTGGTCTGTTAGTAGTTGTATGATTGTGATAATTGCTCTTGCAAGATCTTGTAGGTCCAACCAGTAAGGTCCAGCCGTTTACAACTAATTAGATATGCATTAGGATAAGATTCATACTTTAATAATAGATTATGCTGTTGATGGTTACCCCACTGTTTATAATAAACCCTTAGGTCTTGAAACTATCATTTATTTCCCTACTCTTTTTTTACCTTGTATTATGCTCATACTAGTTTGTTAGAGGAAGATTACATGTTTGTGTGTATGTTCTAAGCTGCTGAAATACAGGAATATTTTGCAGAAGAAATAGCACTGAAGTTACTTTTTAAAAACTTCCCCTCATACAGTTACATATGCTTTGTAACAAGATCAAATTTTGGCCCAGCATCCTTTATCATTGTTTAAAAGTCCTATACTTTTCCTGTATTTATTTCTCCATTAGTTCTGATTACCAAGAAACTTATGTGTTGGGTTTTTTGTTGTTTGTATAAAAATGCTTTGCTGCCCAATTTCATCAGTGATCTGTGATATAACAATCAAGGGTTTCCACCCTTTGTAAATATTAACATTAGCTTGCCTCACAATGGCAGGTGGCAAACGAAACATTAACTGTATAGTGTTCCCTACCCAAATGCAAGTATAGGAATTTTTGCAGTTGCTGGTGATGTATGACAAGGGATGTAAACTACAAATGTTGGATATGGGTTTATAACCATAATGACCATGGTAGCATGCACTGCCACATCATAATTGTTATTGTTCTACTATTTATTTGCTATAATTATTATGGAAGATAAGACTATTGGGGCAGGTTCCCCTGTGGAAGCATAATCTACAGCCCCCCGAGATGCTATCTGCCTGCTAGCAGACTAAAAAATACAAGGTTTTCCAAGCAGATGGAAAACCAGGGTTAGTGAAAATACCTTATTAGGAATTTTCAAGTGCTTCACTGACAAAGCAGTAAGAACTATAGGAAACAGGTGATTCCAAGAAGGCTGAAATATTTGGGTTTAAACTATAATCTCTTCCCCAGAGCAGCATATCAGGTGTCAACATTTCTTTTCTACCATGAGATGAAGGCCGATTTTATAAAGTATGGAATAGCCTTAAAATGTACTTTGGGAGTTCCACAACAGTTAAAGTCATTACAAAACCATCCAAACAGTACAAGAGCAATGGACCTTTCTAGGCTCCTTATAACTTAGATGTGTCTCAGAGCTCACAGATCTCCCAAGGAAAAGTGGAACTGCAGCCCTATTACAGCCATATAATGTGCCAAAGATAATCCTTGTATGGGTAGGTGGGTTCTCCAAAACACACAGTCAGCTAATGCTGTTTCATTGTGTTTCCATGACCCTTGCCTGGCTCATCAACCACTTTCATTGAAGCCACATGGCGAACAAATAATGGTTTGCCATTTTATGAAAATACTTCTGTCACAGTTCAGGACAACCGCACCTGAATTCCCCCCTGCAAGGGGACCCATTCTTAGGCTTCTGGCTCCCAGCCATCACTTCTCTTGGATGGAGCCTGTGAAGGTCCACGCCCCTAGGGTCAGGGCAGCGTGAGCTAGCGACCAGAGTCTATAGCACCACCCTTTGCTACAGGGCAGTGAGTCCTAACGGCCAGAGTCCATAAAGCAGCCCTTTGGTGCAGGGCAGCGTGGCCTAGTGGCCGGAGTCTATAGCGTTGGGGCACCTCTTATGCGTTGTCGTCGCAATATGGTGGCTTATAAGGTGGGTTAGTCCCAGGCAGGTTGATAGCATGTTGGGGAAATCCTTTATGAGCTGTGTCTCTTGGGCCCGCAGCAGGTTCTCCAGGGCGAAAGCCCCCAAGGCTTGAAGCCGTTCTCAGAGACGTAGCACATACTGGATGGTCCCGAGTATTCGTGTCTCCTGTGCCTCCCAGTCTTCCCTCAGGAGGTCCAGGATCCCTTGGGGATGCCTGTCATACAAGAGTTCAAAGGGCGAGAACCCAGTTGACAATCGGGGTACCTCCCTTATGGTGAACAGCAGGGCTGGCAATAGTGTATCCCCAATGGCTGGGGTCTTCCTCCACAAACTTCCGCAACATGGAGTTCAGGGTACTATTAAAACGCCCACTAGATGGTCTGTTTGTGGATGGTAAACCGACGGTCGGAGTGTCTGTATATTCAGGAGGCGGCACAGCTCTGTTATCAGTTTAGAGGATATGTTAGTACCCTGGTCAGTCAGGATCTCCGCGGGTATCCCGACCCTAGCGAAGACCTTCACAAGTTTGGTGGCAATCACTGGCACTGTGGCTGCTCGCAGGGGAACAGCCTCGGGGTAACAAGTTGCGTAGTTCACGATCACTAAAATAAATCGATTCCCTGTCTTGCTTCATTCTAAGGGTCCAGCCAAGTCCATTCCGATGCAGTCAAAGGGTACTCCGACCACGGGCAGGGGTACTAACGGGGCTCAGGGTACACCCTTTGGTCTGGCCCACTGGCATTCCAGGCAAGATGCACAATACTCCCGGACCTCTTGGTGAATGACAGGCCCCCCCCAAAAAAAAAAAATCGGCGGGCCACCCTCTGAAGGGTCTTTTCCTGCCCCAGGTGTCCTTCTCAGGGGTTTGCATGTGCTAACTGTAGGAGACCTCATCGTAACCTCTGGGGAACCAACAGCTGACAGAGTGGCTCGGGTGTCTGTGTTTCCTGTACCACCCGATATAGGCGGGCCCGCTGGATCTCAAACCGGGGCCGCTGCGAAGGTCTCAGAGATGTGTCCTCTCCAGGGCCGGGGATGGTGGCCTGCTCCCAGGCCCTACTCAGGGTCGGGTCTTCTCTCTGCTCCCTCACGAAGTCAATATCCTGCTCCAGCTCTATCTGCGCATCTTCCATGGATGGAGGTTGAGCGTTGGTTGGCATCTTCCTTGCCGTAGATGTCCCTTCCCCAGGGTCTGCCTCCGGTATGTGTCCGAGCAGTCCCCTCCCTGGAGACGTAGCTCCTTCCATTTGTGGAGCGGGTGGTTGATACTGCTGGAGGACCTCCCTAAATTTTGGCCAATCTCGCCCCAGCACTACGGGGTAGGCCAATCTGGGGGCCACGCCCACATGGAGGACTTCCTCCCGCTGGCCAGTCTCGATCTTCACCCAGGCTGTGGGGTAAGGGCGGATGTCCCCAAGGACACACTGTAGGTGTATTTTCTCACCCGACAGTCTAAGGCCAGGACCAGCCCCTCCCATAAGAGGGTCTGACTGCATCCCAAGTCCACAAGAGCATTTGTGGGGGGTCCCCTCGACCCACACAGGGATCACTAATTTTCCCGGCCCCCTTTTCTGGGCTCTGTGTCCGGCAACCCACACTTGCTCGTAGTTGCAATCCATGAAGGGGCATTCCTGCTGAAAATGTCCCTCTTGTCCACGCTCCCAGCAGCGATACCGGCCTTCCGAGGGTCTAAGGCCTTCCCTTGGCAGGCTCTGCCCCCCTTGTGGGGGCCATTCCCTTCAAATCGGAGTCCGAATGACTCTGTGTCTTGGTTTGGGGCTGGGAGGCTTAGTGGGTGCGGAACGGGTGTTGGACGGGGATTTCCGAGCCTCCGCTCCCTGAGGGCTTCCTTTGTCTGGCCCGTCTCTCCTGCTCAGGCTTCCGGACCTCCATGGGGGTGCCTCAGCTTCCTCGGCCGCCAGGTAGTCCTCCATCAGGCCCACGGCTGCTGACAAGGTCGCTGGTTGGTGACGTTGCACCCATGCCTTCCCTCCTGCCAGGAGGATCTGGGTGAACTGTTCGAGCGCCACCATCTCTGCCAGCTGAGGCCTGGTCAAGCCTTCTGGCTCCAACCATCTCCAACAGAGATCCCGTACCCGTTGGGCCACGAGCCCCAGAAGGGTACCATTCTTTACGGAAGTGCTGGCAATAGGTCTCAGGGCTAATGCCGGTCTGGTATAAAATGGCCGCTTTCACCCGGGGCAGGGGTACTCCAGGGCCTCTCAGGGATCAAGGTTACGGTAGGTCATCTGTGCTTGTCCCATCAAATAAGGGGCTAGCATGGTGGCCCAGTGTTCTGGGGGCCACCGAGCAGCGGTGGTGACCTGCTCGAACGTGACCAGGCACCAGGAATGCCTCGGGATCGTCACCTGGTCCCATCTTAGTGAGGCGAACCAGCAGCCCCACCAGAGTCTCTCCAGATCTCGCTCCTGTGCGTGTGGGGGCTGGAGCTCCTGGCAGGGACAGTAGAGTTGCCACTTGTTGGACTAGGCGTTCTTGTTGTAATTGTTGCTGGGCACCCAGCTCTCGAAGAAGTTGCTGCTGTTGTTCCTGGTGCTGGGTCATCTGTAACTGCTGCTGGCTGGCCATCTGCTGCATCATGTGAGCCTGCTGCTTTTGCTGTTGGGACACCTGCTCTTGCTGATTCCCCAGCAACCACTTTAGAAGCTTCTCTGTATCCATCTTGGATGGTGGTGGGGCTCCCGTCATCTAGATTCCTGGCACTGGACCTTTTAGCAGGTCCCAGGTCTTACCCACATTCTCCACCATGTGTGAAGGTCCACACCCCTAGGATCAGGGGCTATCAGTCACAGTCCATGAAGCAGCCCTTCAGTGCAGGGCAGTGTGGTCCAGCGGCCAAAGTCTATAGCACCACCCTTTGGTGCAGGGCAGCGTGGCCTAGCAGCCAGAGTCTATAGCGCCACCCTTCGGTGCAGGGCAACATTCCCTAGTGGCCAGAGTCTATAGTGTTGGGGTGCCCCTTATGGGGTGTGGCTGCCCCGGTAGGGGGGCTTGGGCTCACCCGACTGCATCAGGCCCCAACCCAGGGCCCTAACAGTGGCGTAGCGGCTTGCCACTGACTCAGCGGGGGGTCCTACCGAAACACGCTGAGCTTTCCTGGGTGAGAGGTACCACTCCATCATCCTCGCTGGGTCACTTCCTACCAGAGTCTGCATTGGGGTTTCCCATGAGGCGCCGGGTCCTCTGTGTTTGGCGGGGCCAGTCATATTCAGGGTTTCCTCCAGTCGCCAGGATGCAGGTGGGCTGTGGACGGCTTCGATTCCTGGCACACCCAGAGGCTGTGACAGGTCCTTCCCCTGTGGCCTCTAGTCCAGAATGAGCTGGTCTCCCTTCCTTTATACTACTAGAGCACTTGGAGCATGCCCAGTCTTGCCAGGGAGGCGGGACTTCCGCTGTCAATACCTAGGGCTTAACCCTGTCTGGGCTAGTACGGGGTAGGCAGACCCCATCATAGAGACCCACATCTCTTTCCCTCCTGACTGGGATTTTTTCAGGTTGCACAGTTTCCTGCCTACACGGTGTTATTCCCAGCAAGCCAGACTGACTAAACAGGCTAGCATCTGCCCTTTGCTCTCTCTCCAGAGGCTGAAAGCAGCATACTTGTTCACAGTTATAAATTACCACACAGTTCTTTCTAAGCAAGCACATTTATTCTTACAGAGAAAAGATATTAAAAACAATAAAAGAACCTACACACATGCTAATAAGCTTACCAGAGATCACCCCCCCAACGCCAGCCTGGGTTTTGGGAGGAATCGTCCTTCAAACCCCACCAAGAGTTTTTTCTGTGATTACAAGCTCATAACAGTCTCAGCTTAGAATAAGCACACCATGCGTAGGTTAGTCTTTCCTTTATACAGCCTGAGCCTTTGATATTCAGATTCTGGGAACAGGTAATCAGTGGTCCCTTTCCCAGGGCATAGCTTCAAAAGGCTAGGTTTTAGCATAAGGATTTTGCTTTCCAACCCCCTCCGCTCCCCCATGATATTTCCCAGGAAATCCACTTCACACGTATTGTTCCAAAAGACTATTTTCATCTGCCACATTGCTCAATCTAGACCGTTGATCATCCAGGCCCACAATAATATATAAGCTTTGCATTTAACACCATGAACTCCAAGGATATTTAAACTTAATTCAATAAGGTTTTTCAAGGATATTGCAGGAAACTGCCACATCTGTCGCAACTTCCTTAAGTTATCAGATCGCTGCAGGTGCTGTGCACAGAAGTAAATGGGCTCCCTCTGCTCCTGGCAGCCACACCAAAGAGCTGATGATTGGAGATCGTATTCAGAATCAGCTCACAATGTAGAAGGCAGGGGAAGGCATTACAACATCCCATGCTTCTGCAGCTGACAAACCTTACATGGTTCATCGGAAGTCAGTTTTATTTCTGGAAAGAACAGTTGGTTCACTGACTGGAGAAAACAGGTAAGTGCTAGTGCTTCCCCTTCTTCTGTCCCACTGAGTTGCTCTTGCATGCCTCCCCATCCCTCAGCTCCTGACAGCCCACTTCCCATCTCAGCATATCTCTAGTATGAGTTTCTGATTTTCACAGGGCATCTGTATGGGGGAGAAGGGAAGGGCAGAGTGATGGTTGTTTAGGAGCCTTGTTTGAGAAGTGTAACCTTAACTGAATTTTCTGGGATTCTAAGATTATTTTTTTTAATTTGAAAACTAATATCCCTTTTCCGTAGGGACTGTCCAGTTTGGCCAACGTACATAGCAGAGGGGCATTGCTGGCATATGATGGCGTATATTACATTGGTGGACGTGCAGGTGAATGAACCGGTGATGGTGTGGCTGATCTGGTTAGGTCCTGTGATAGTGTCACTGGTGTAGATATGTGGGCAGAGTTGGCATCAAGGTTTGTTGCATAGATTGGTTCCTGAGTTAGAGTTACTATGGTGTGGTGTGCAGTAACTGGTGAGAATATGCTTCAGTTGGCAGGTTGTCTGTGAGCGAGGACTGGCCTGCCACCCAAGGCCTGTGAAAGTTCAATGATAAATGGACACAAATCAGATATTAGGAATGGCAATATACAAAAACCTGTAGGAGAACACTTCAACCTCCCTGGACACACAATAGCAGATTTAAAGGTAGCAATCCTGCAGCAAAAAAACTTCAGGACCAGACTTCAAAGAGAAACTGCTGAGCTTCAGTTCATCTGCAAATTTGACACCATCAGCTCAGGATTAAACAAAGACTGTGAATGGCTTGCCAACTACAAAAGCAGTTTATCCTCCCATGGTTTTCATACCTCAACTGCTAGAAGAGGGCCTCATCCTCCCTGATTGAACTGACCTCGTTATCTCTAGCCTGCTTCTTGCTTGCGTATATATATATATACCTGCCTCTGGAAATTTCCACTACATGCATCCAACGAAGTGGGTATTCACCCACGAAAGCTCATGCTCCAATACGTCTGTTAGTCTATAAGGTGCCTACAGGACTCTTTGCTGCTTTTACATATGAAATAGTTTGCTTTAAATATTCTGGAGGACCTTATGCCACGGATAGATGCTGAAAATGAAAATAACTGTAACATTCTATACATAGGTTCAGTCAACGTTTTTTTTCTTCTGTTGCTACCTCTTTGAGACTTATTCAAGACCATACATTGTAAAGACCATTGTGTTCTATAACTTCCTCCTATTTTAAATGGTTCCCTTACAGAGAAGATATTGGGCAATGTAAAGAAATGCAAATATACCATAGCAATCTGTCCCTTTCTTCAAACACATGGTAGGGGGGCAGAGGGGTGAGAAATCCTTCACCATTTCAAAAGGAAGAACTTTCTTTCTTCACATGCTGTAACAATTTTTCTTTGTCACAGAAAAATACTAAAGTGTCCCTCTCTTGTAACTTCCCTCAGCAGTAGTTCCTTCAGCTTGTTTTGGAAGATAGTCCCAAATTTATCTAATGTGAAGAACATTAAAATTTCTAAATTTTACTTCAGATTAGTAAAAATTTTCCACTGAGGTATGACATCATGTTTTTTTTTTAACTGCAAACCAAATTCTGAAAGATGGCAATGCTAGTAATCAAACAGCATTTGCAAGCTCTGTGGGTTCTTATATCGCAGTGGTATCTAAGGGTACGTCTATACTATCCGCCAAATTGGCGGGTAGTGTTCGATATATCGGTGATCGATTTATCGTGTCTCGTCTAGACGTGATAAATCAATCCCCGAATCGACGCCTGTAATCCACCTCGGCAGGAGGAGTAAGCGGAGTCGACGGGGAGCCACGGCAGTCGACTCGCCGCCATGAGGACGGCCAGGTAAGTCGAACTAAGATACTTCGACTTCAGCTACGAACCCCCCTGCTAGTGTAGCCCAGGCCTAAGTGAGGTGCTTCTGGCTCATTTACTTAAACCAGATGCAACATACTACAGGAGAGAATCAGATACCTTGAAGAAATGTTTATGCTTGTAGCAATCTTATAAAGCATATGTTTCATTAAAAACGTCAGGCCTTCTGTGAAGATACCGTAAGTCTCATTCTCTGCTCAGCAATAGCTTGAGCTAAGTGAGAATAACTTCAGTTCCTACCCTTCCCTATATTATCTGTCCATTTACTGTTTAGCAAACTCAACAAAAAGTTTGTTCCTTTTTTTGATAGCCAGTGAAAAGGGCACACATATAAAAATGCTTTGGTCTGGTGATCAGAATTAATGCACTCCCCCTCCACATACAATTTCCCACTATAATGTTCTAAACAAACAAATACTAATAGACATATAAGAGTTTTAAAAAGTGCTTTTAGGTAGTAATCTGTTTACCACTGCGAGTCTCATTTTAGCAAAATTTTGGAGGGCGGGACGCCCTCCCTCCAAGCTTCTCAATTAGATAAATGAGTGTGGTATTTGCTATATACCCACAACCTAGAGGCAAAATTAGAGGATTAACACATAGGCAAATGGGGCATAGGCTGCTGAGTGCCATTTAAGGTGTATGGGGGTCGTAGATTTGCTCTGGGTCTCAACGTCACTCACTCAAATTTGGACTGGCTATCCCCCTGTCATGGCAGAGTTTTGGCTGGACCAACCCTGAAAGGCACTGTGACCTCATGCCTTCAGCTGCCTCTAAACATGTACCTGCTGAAAAGTGGTTAAGCCATGAGCCAGCTGCTCACTCCCACTCCCCTTTAAAAAGTTATTTGTCCTTGTCAGTGTAGGCAGGACAGTGTGTATATATCTGCTGTTTGTTGTTGTTGTATTAGAAGGTAGGGACCCAGTGATGAGTTAATCCAGCCCTGTCCAGAAGGACCAAAGAGGGGCTGACACTGATATGGATAGTGCTAGGGACTTCAAACTTTGCCCAACTACAGAGGGTGCATTGGCAGCTTGCCAGCTGCCCAAGTACTGCATTTAATTGCCATAAAATGGAGCAGATTGCCGCTGGCCTCAGTGAAGTGAGGTGTGGTTTGCAGAGATGGCAAACACCATGCACCTGGGACCTGTCACACTGCACTGAGAGGACAGGCCTCGGTGGTGTGTTATGCTATATTGAGCTGAAACAACAGGCCTCAATCACAAGATGCTCTTGCTTTGAGATGGTACAGATTCCTGATGTAAGAGATTCAGTCTCACTTTGAGATGACAGGCCTTGAGGCAAAAGTGATATCTTTGTGCTGCGGGACAACAAACCACAGGGGCACCAAGACCCCTGGTGGGAGCTGGGACATCTTGGTGAATGGTATGTACCAGCACAGTGCCAGCCTTGCATCAGACCTTGCATGTTCCTATAGCCATTGTGCTCTGTGGGCCTCCTAGCAAATGCCCTGTGCCAGGCCCTACATGTGCCTATAGCACCATGGCCCACAGGCCTCCCAGCAAATGCCCTATACTCCCTGGTGCCACACCCTACACATCCCTATAGCACCATGCCCCATGGGTCCCCTCAGCAAATGTCCTGTGCCACCTCATGCCGGGCCCTATGTGTCCCTATAGTACTGTACCTCATGGGCCTCCCAGGAAAACTGGGGATGTATCAGTTGGAAGTGACAGAGGAGGAGAAAGATCTGGGTGTATTGGGTGATTACAGGAGGACTATGAGCTGCCAACATGGTATGTCCATGAAAAAGGCTAATGCAAGCCTGGGATACATCAGGGGAAGTATTTCTAGTACAGATAGGGACGTGTTATTACCATTATACAAGGCACTGGTGAGACCTCACCTGGAATGCTGCATGCAACTGAGGTCTCCAATGTTTAAGAATAATGAATTCAAAGTGGAACAGTAGCAGAGAAGAACTCCGAGGACGATCAGAGTAATGGAGAACTTAGCTTATGAAAGGAAACTTAAGGAGTTTGGCTTGTTTAGCCGAACAAAATGAAAATTGAGGGGGATATGATTGCTTTCTATAAATACATCAGAGGAATAAACAGCAGGGAGAGACAGAAATTAGTTAAATTAAGCCCAATGTTGGAACAAGAACAAACAGCTATAAACTGACTATTAATAAGTTTAGGCTTGAAATTAGATGAAGGTTTCCATCCATCAGAGGAGGGAAGTTCTACAGCAGCCTTCTAAGGGGAGTAGTGGTGGCAAAAATTGCAATTTGTTTCAAGACTGAGCTCGGTAAATTAACTGAGGGGATGGTATTGTGAGATTGCCTACTGTGGCATATGGCCCATCTGTGACTACTATTAGCAAATATCTCCAATGGATGGAGATGGGACACCAGATGGGGAGGACTCTGAGTTATTACAGAAAATTATTTTCCAGGGGTCTGGAAATGTGGGTCTTGCCCACATGCTCAGGGTCTAATCGATCTGCCATATTTTGGGTCTGGAAGGAATCTTTCCCCGGGTCACACTGGCAAACCTTGAGGATTTTTCATCTTCTGCTGCAGTGTGGGGCATGGGCTGAACTAGAGTAAATGGTGGATTCTCTATAACTTGAAATCTTTAAATCAAGATTTGAGGACTTCTGTAACTCAGCCAGAGGTGATGGGCCTATTATAAGAGTGGGTACATGAGGCCCTGTGGCCTGCGATGAGCAGGAGGTCAGACTAGATGATCATGATGTTCCCAGCTGGTCTTAAATTCTATGAGTCAATGCCCTGTATGAGCCTACAGTGCCATGCCTTATGGGCTTCCTAGCAAATACCCTGTGTTGTCTAGTGCCAGGCTTTATATATCCCTATAGCACCATGCCCTGTAGGTGTTACAGTAAGTGCCCTGTGCTGCCCAGTGCCAAGATCTACATGTCCCTATAATGCTATGCCCCTCCCAGCAGATGCCCTATGCCTCTTCACGCCAGGTCCTTCCTGTTCCAGGGTGGACTGATTTAAACCAAGATGATTTAAATCACCAAGTAGAAAGCTTCAATTTAAATAAATTTTAATAAACTTTTCTGTTTGTAGTGCAGTTATTTTCTAAAGAAAGGTGAATTCTCTTTAGTTCGTACCACCATCAAACCATGCTGATTTACAACTAGGTCGGGCCTTTGCACTAGATTTGGTATATTATTTTGCCCCTTGAGAAGGTACACTATATACATTTATTTAAGTAGTGATATAGCTTAGTATTTTCAGATTCTTATTAATTGTACATATTTAGTATGCAAGAAAATAGTGAATGATATCTCTTATTAGATAATTAAGTTTTTGCTCATGATTTGTGACATTAGAATGGTAACTGGAATTTAATTAAACACACAACATATAACATTTATTTTTCTTAAACAAAACAAATAAATTTCTCTTTTAATTTCACATTTACAACTAAGTGATTTATTAAAGGAGCAGTGGGATTAATTGATTATTTCAGGTCAGCCTTGGAAAATTTTCAAATATGCCTAAGTGAAAGTGACTGGAGTTTAAGTTCCTACTTGCCTAAGTTTCTTGAAAACAAGACATCAGTTTTGTAAATTACTTAGGCTGTCCTTCAGACTTATAAAACTAGATCACATCCCCTTCCTCCTCATTTTTATTCATAGACTGGAAGAGAAAGACAAGTTGTCCAGCTTTTTCAACTCCCAATCGATTTCTCAACTTTGAGTGAATTAGTCCAAATGAAGAAAATATTCTGTGTCTGCAGAAAAAGCTATTGCTGTCAAAAGCTGATTTAGCACTTCAACTAACTCTGGTCCCAGGTGCTTAGCCAGTTCAATGGTGTGACTTTCTTTAAAACATCATCAGCAAACAGGTACTGCTTGAGTGGTTCACCTCCAGCCTTGACATTTAGGGCTGGTCTACACTAGGGAGTGGGGGATTGATCTAAGATATGCAACTTCAGCTACGTGAATAGCGTAGCTGAAGTCGAAGTATCTCAGATCGATTTACCTTGGGTCCTCATGGCGCGGGATCGACATCTGCGGCTCCCCTGTTGACTCCGCTACCACCGTTCGTTCGGGTGGAGTTCCGGAGTCAACGGGGAGTGCGTTCGGGGATCGATATATTGCGTCTAGATGAGACGCGATATATCGATCCCCGAGAAATCGATCACTGCCCGCCGATAAGGCGAGTAGTCTGGACGTACCCTGGGTATAGTTGGAATGACTGAGGGGTGATTATTAGATGTCCATGTCATAACAGCAGCATGTTCTTCAGCAGTTAGGCATCTACCCTGGTCCCTGATACTTTTGGTTGAAAATACTAGCATGGAAAAGAGATGGAGTAAGTGCTTGATTCATTTACTTCTTTACTGCCACAATTTAACTTTGTTGTTGGGTATTCTTTCTTCAGTGTCTCTTGCAGTTCTTTCCAAATTTCAACAGTGTCAGCAACACAGCAGTAATCTTTCTAGAGTTTGCCCAAGGGGGGCATGGATCAGCATTCACATTGCACTCCCCGTCAGTACCTGTCCTGGGCCGGAGAAGCTAATGATCCAACCAGTAGACCAAAATTCGGTGATGAATCCTGGTCATGTGCCACCTGAGGCATGTAGCACATACACTAAGAAGTTTGTCCAAGGCTATGGAAATAGGTTTCAGTAACTTCAGCATGTCTTGTACATTTCTCTTTAGACCGATGCTGACTATTTTGTCTATGATAATCCCATCTATTTTGTCACAATTTTCTTCACAAATTTTGATCAGAATAGGCCAGTTCTTAATAAACAGCTCAAAACAGTCAACCACTGAATTCCATCATACATCTTGGGGGAGAATTAGTTTGGCTCCTATTAACTATTAACTAAGGTTTGTAACCTGTCCTTTAAATCGGCTTCGGTACCCAATGACTGGAAGTTAGCTAATGTAACGCCAATATTTAAAAAGGGCTCTAGGGGTGATCCCGGCAATTACAGACCGGTAAGTCTAATGTCGGTACCGGGCAAATTAGTTGAAACAATAGTAAAGAATAAAATTGTCAGACACATAGAAAAACATAAACTCTTGAGCAATAGTCAACATGGTTTCTGTAAAGGGAAATCGTATCTTACTAATCTATTAGAGTTCTTTGAAGGGGTCAACAAACATGTGGACAAGGGGGATCCGGTGGACATAGTGTACTTAGATTTCCAGAAAGCCTTTGACAAGGTCCCTCACCAAAGGCTCTTACGTAAATTAAGCTGTCATGGGATAAAAGGAAAGGTCCTTTCATGGATTGAGAACTGGTTAATTGACAGGGAACAAAGGGTAGGAATTAATGGTAAATTCTCAGAATGGAGAGGGGTAACTAGTGGTGTTCCCCAAGGGTCAGTCCTAGGACCAATCCTATTCAATTTATTCATAAATGATCTGGAGAAAGGGGTAAACAGTGAGGTGGCAAAGTTTGCAGATGATACTAAACTACTCAAGATAGTTAAGACCAAAGCAGATTGTGAGGAACTTCAAAAAGATCTCACAAAACTAAGTGATTGGGCAACAAAATGGCAAATGAAATTTAATGTGGATAAATGTAAAGTAATGCACATTGGAAAAAATAACCCCAACTATACATACAACATGATGGGGGCTAATTTAGCTACGAGTCAGGAAAAAGATCTTGGAGTTATCGTGGATAGTTCTCTAAAGATGTCCACGCAGTGTGCAGAGGCGGTCAAAAAAGCAAACAGGATGTTAGGAATCATTAAAAAGGGGATAGAGAATAAGACTGAGAATATATTATTGCCCTTATATAAATCCATGGTACGCCCACATCTCGAATACTGTGTACAGATGTGGTCTCCTCACCTCAAAAAAGATATTCTAGCACTAGAAAAGGTTCAGAAAAGAGCAACTAAAATGATTAGGAGTTTAGAGAGGGTCCCATATGAGGAAAGATTAAAGAGGCTAGGACTCTTCAGTTTGGAAAAGAGAAGACTAAGGGGGGACATGATAGAGGTATATAAAATCATGAGTGATGTTGAGAAAGTGGATAAGGAAAAGTTATTTACTTATTCCCATAATACAAGAACTAGGGGTCACCAAATGAAATTAATAGGCAGCAGGTTTAAAACAAATAAAAGGAAGTTCTTCTTCACGCAGCGCACAGTCAACTTGTGGAACTCCTTACCTGAGGAGGTTGTGAAGGCTAGGACTATAACAATGTTTAAAAGGGGACTGGATAAATTCATGGTGGCTAAGTCCATAAATGGCTATTAGCCAGGATGGGTAAGAATGGTGTCCCTAGCCTCTGTTCGTCAGAGGATGGAGATGGATGGCAGGAGAGAGATCACTTGATCATTGCCTGTTAGGTTCACTCCCTCAGGGGCACCTGGCATTGGCCACTGTCGGTAGACAGATACTGGGCTAGATGGACCTTTGGTCTGACCCGGGACGGCCTTTCTTATGTTCTTATGTTCTCCTCCTGCTCTCTTTGCGGAAGCTGAAGCAAAGTGGCTGTTCCAGAAGTACTCTGCAATTTCAACACTACATTCTTTTTACTCCTGGAGTTGTACTTAAATTTTGGCTAGAACAGGGGTTCTCAAACTGGGGGTCGGGACCCCTCAGGGGGTCATGGGGTTATTACAGGGTGGGTTGTGAGCTGTCAGCCTCCACCCTAAACCCAGCTTTGCCCCCAGCATTTATAATGGTGTTAAATATATAAAAAAGTGTTTTTAATTTATAGGGGGGGTCGCGCTCAGAGGATTGCTATGTGAAAGGGGTCACCAGTACAAAAGTTTGAGAACCACTGGGCTAGAAGATGCACCAATTGGGCACTTCACCCATAAATCTTTCAGGTTCCCTACTTTATCTTCTTCTAGATTTGCTGGTCCTGATTATAAACTCATGCATGGTTTTACTGGATGACGAAGAGTCTTTTTTTAATACAGGTAATTTACTGTCTGATGTCTGTTAGTTGCAGCCCTAGTGGTATCAATAGATGACTCGGAAATTGTAGACACTGCAGATTATGGCAGTTCATATTCCTTTTGCCTGAGTTGGACCCTGGAAAAAAAATGGTAAAAAAAAGTCACTCATGTATTGAGTATTACCCAGTACACTGCTTTTAAAAAAAATTGTAAAGGAAAGATTCCTCCTACTGCAGTTGTCTGTACTATTATTTAAATTATAAAATTATAAAAGTTATTCTACACCAATTTTTATAGGGAAATTAATTAATAAACCATAAGGATTATCTGAATCTATTTAAGTTCTTATATCTAACATACCAAACAGCTTGATTTTTTTTAAATGTTAAAATTCATAAATGCCTAATAAAACTTTACTTTTAGACAGGAAATCTTCACCTAGGATGTTTAATAATATTGAGCAATAAAAATCATTTCACAAGGCCAGCAGTGACAGTAAACATGTAATTGATAAATCCTTGTCCTACAAAACTAACATACCAGTTATATGTTGAACACAAACATTTTGAAATTCATACATAATTCACCCAAAACACAAATGTATAACAATTATGTAATCATTTACTAGCATAGTAAGACATGGTAGGCAATCCATAAGAAGGGTGCAAAAATAAGTTCAAATATGTCCACATCATTTTCTTCAAAGTCATTGCCTTCTGAGGAGCATTCTTCATAAAGTTGTTCTTTCATTCTGACAACCAGGCCTTGCATCTCTTTGTTGCACTGTTTACATTTGGCACCTGTTCTCTTTTTACCCACAGGTACAGGATTTCTTGAAAGCATTCCCAAATAGGGCTTTTTTTTTTATTACCCTCAGCTATGGCAGTTTTTCTTTCTCCAGTTCCCAGGTACTGAAATCAACACTAGCAGCTGCATGCTGAAGAATGTTGCATACTCTGCTCCTTCTTCCTTGTTACATTTCCCCACCCCCCGCAAAAAAAAAAAAAGAACAACAATCCAAGACTTTTGCTAGCGTAACCCACATACCTTTTGCACTACAGTATTTTATTTGTTTGGAGACTGAAAGGGAGTTGAGAAATTAATGGATTTCTGTTTGTCTCTCTGTGTACACGTGCATGGAAACAGAACAATATCATTTGCTTGAAGTGCCCAGACCCATCCAGAAGCAAGGGCTGGTAGTTACTGGGCAGATCAGTGTTTTTTCATGAGCTGGAGTGAGTGGGTGAAGTCATAATATTCATAATATGAGTATTGAGCCAATCAGGTGTCACATTGGGAAAAGCTATAAAACAGGAGCAGGAGAGCGTCCAGGTGAGCTGAATGGATGATCTTGATGAGATCAAAAAGATGTCTCCTGTAATCAGAGGTCAGGTCCAAGTGCCTTTTTCTTTCACCCAGTAGCACAGTGACAGGATCAAGCCTTTAATACAGTATGTGATCTATTGTGCCATATATAAAGCTTGACCATAAACATTAGATGTTTTACTCCCGATTCTTTCTTGATACAGAAAAGATGCCTTTAATGGAAAAGTGTTTGATACAGACTCATGGATTAAGCATATTTTTAAATTTAATGTCTTAAAATATTATAACTGTAGGCCTTAACATATTTTGTATTAAAATCAGATTTCATTTTAATTGGGTTTATTTTTAAATGGAAAAAATATTATGGAAAAAAATAAAAGTCCAATTTAAATTAAAAAATTGGGTTTTCATGTATCGTTTTAAAATCGATTTTACCCCTCCTGCATGTCACAGTGGTTTTCAACCTTTTTTTAATTTGCAGACCCCTAAAAGATTTCAAGAGGTGGGCACCCCTTTGGAAATCTTAGCCATAGTCTGCGGACCCCTAGGGGGCTGCAAACCACAGGCTGAGCTCCACTGCCCCATCGCGTGGTGCCCTGCAGCCGGCCTCTGAGCAGATGCTCGCTGCCGCCTCATGCCAAACCCCGTGTCCCTATAGCACCATTGGCCTCCCAGCCAATGGCTTGTGCCACCTGGCGCCAGCAGCAACCATGTGTCCTGTCTTGCACCAGGCAGGCCCCATGGAAATCCCAGCAATGTCCCGAGCCGCCAGACCCTAGTGTCCCTATAACGCCAGCTCCCCCCCCCCCTCCCGGCTCCCCGTGCCCAGGTGCCGCGGGCACTGCCGCGCCGCCCCCCTCGTGTCATTCACAAGCGTGAAAAAAAACAAAGTCTGGGACTTCGGGCAAGTCCGGCAGCGGTCGGCACTTTCCGTAGAGGGGAGGCGGCAGCCCCCTCCGTCCCGTCTGCCCCGCTCGGTTACATAAGGGAGCCGGCGCTTCCCCCCTCCCAGCGCTCGAGCTCTTTCTCTCTGTGTCCTCGCGGAACCCTTCGCTCCCCAGCTCTGGCCCCCTCCCCCGCCCGGAACTGTCACGCGGGGGAAGGGAGGGGGGAGGAGCGAGCGCGTGCCCGAGCCGCCTGCCTGCTCCGCCTCCAAAGGGAGTTGTGGCACGTGCTTTTCTGTCGCGCATCCAATACAGCGTAGACGGCTGGCGGGCACGCTCAAGTGTCGCATCCGCTCGTACGTCTTCGAGCTGCTGCCGCGGCTCCCGGGAGGCGACGTTCCCAGGCGCGCATGCTCAGCGGTGGAGCGTTCACTGGCTAAATGACTGTGTGGGCCGCACGCGCGCGCGCGCGCTCTCTCTCGTGTCGCCCCTGGCGCGCGCGCTCCGTGGGGCTGGCGCGCGCGCGCTGTTGTTATTGGTGCCGCTGGCGGCGGCGGCGGCGGCTGTTGGAGGGGGAGGGTGGCTCAGCCAGTGAGTTCTTTAAAGATGGCCGGAGCGGCGGCGGCGACCGCGACCCCCGTGTACTGTGTGTGCCGGGAGCCCTACGACGTGAGCCGCTTCATGATCGAGTGCGACATCTGCAAGGACTGGTTCCACGGCAGGTAGGGGCCGGGGAGCCCGCGGGGCGAGGGGAGCCCCCGCCGGCGCCGTGGGGCCGGGGGGGAGGGGGGATGAGGGGAACAGCCCGGGGGTGGCAGCAACCCCGGTAACAACAGCCGCCACCAGCGGGAAACAATGGGGGGGGGGGACGCGGACCCCCGGCGGGGACCCCTCGCGCCCGGACCTCCTGGCAGGGCAGCTGCGAGCTCCCCCGCCCCCAGATGCCCGCTTGCCCCACGCCACCGAGCGGCATAACCCCGCTCCCCGCCCGCGCGGGGAGCCGCCTGGGGGGACTCCGGCCCGGCACTGGGGGGGGGGTGTCACCCATCAAAGTAAAGGGAGCAACAGATGAGGGGCTCTCGGGCCGCCGGAGAGCGGGGGGGGGGCAGCTGCTGCCCAGAAGTTGAGCTCGCGGGGGGGAGTGGGCGCTAAGTGTGGGTGTGGGGGGGGTTCTCCTCCGGCTGCCTCCGTCATGCAGGGGTGGGCGATGCCGGCCGCTCGCTCGGTGGGGGTGAGGGATAACCTCCTCTTCCCTAGTGCCTGCCCCGGGCCGTCAGGGCTCCCCCGCGCCGGGAGCTCCCGGCGGCGGCCGTGCCTGGGCTTCGTGGCTCACTCCGTGGGTTTGGGTCCGTTCCTGCCTTTCCTGGGTTTGACGTTTCTTGTCCGGTCCCAAGCGGCTTCCCCGGCCGCGGCCGGCTCGCGTGTGTGTTTTGTAAACTGTGCGTGAGAGAGGCCCGAAGCAGCGGCAGCCGTGTGTGCGTGTGTGTGTGTGTGTGTGGGGGGGGGTATTCACGGACATTTAAACAAAGAAACAAGTTGGGGGCTCGGCGGCTCAACTGGCTGTTCGGTTCTGACCCCAGCTGCCTGGCTCAGGTTTGGAGTCTGTTATTTGTGGAGACCAAGCGCTGGGATATTTACGGAGGAGCTGGTTGTGATTGTAGGAAGTACGTTTTGATTGACAGCAGGACATTTAAATACCCCCGTTTAACAAAAACAGACTCACGATGTGAAGCAGGCTAGACAGCCAAGTCTCCCTCTGCTGGATGTGGAGGGGAAGAACGAACACACGCTTTTAGTGCTCAGTTCAATTTTCTAGATTCAAGGTACACTGGAGGCAGTGACAGGCCCAAAAGTTATCTATCCAGTAAAGTTAAAAAAACAATCAGTTATTCTGCTGCATAGTCAGCTCTGAAACTTTTTATCGGGTTTGTTTCCCCATTGCAGGTGTATTTGTGTTCTCATATCCCAAGCATGTGGTCTTGTTGTGAGCAGGGAGTGTGCATTGACAGTCTGACAGCACTTCTGACAACAGTTGCTGGGTGCAGATTTAGGCCCCACATTTACGTTTTGTTTGAAAATAAAAACATTTATTTTGGTAACTCTTTTTGCTGGGTGAGGAATGTTAATAATTTCAATTTTTTTTTTTTTTTGTTCAGCATGTGTTCAGAGAATTCAATCAGACTTCATGTATATGAGCCTTTCATACAACAGCAAGGGACAGAAAAAAATGAGAAAATTGGAAAGTATAGTTCTAAAACCACAAAAATTAGCAAGGGGATTTAGAAAAGATGTAGGGTTTGAAACTACTTTTTTAGTTGATTAGATTTCAAATTGATAGTGATTACATCTTTATTCTCCTGCACATACAGAATCTGTTTAGATTTGGAATTGCAGCTTTTTGATGTCACAAATTATCTTCCTGCTGTATTATCTGTTAAATAATAAATTATTTGCTCTGCATTTTTCAGAGCACAGTGATATTGGACCTTGCCTTTATCTACCTTGTTTGAGAAATTTGTATTAAGCTAAACAGTGCATCCTGACACATAGGCCTTTTGATATTTATTGTTTTTAATGGGATGGAGGGTTGGGGGGAAGGAATCTTCTGCTTTTTAAAAAATTCTTCTTAAATCGGGATGCATGATGTTTGCCTGATACAGTGAAAGGCAAGCTCTCTTCTCTCTGGACTGATCACATCTCATGAGGCTGTTAGCTAATGAAATATTATGGTAAGATTCTTTTTTTTTTTTTTTTTTAATTCCACACAAGGTTATAGGCCACTGCCATGAAAAAAGTGTTATCCATCATCATGAAGTAGCTGCCTCTTGCTGGTACTAATTGGAACATTGATACCATTTTCTGCTATTTTCTATATGCTATGCTATCCTTTTAGCGTCACAATTTATTTGGGCATATGTTAGTGTAGTACATGTTTTACCAAAATTAAAACTCAAGTCATTTGCTGTAGATAAAGTCATAGACACAAATCTTCACACAAATTAGGGGATAAATTATAGGTTACCTTTCTGATATAGAAGGGCATGCATACAAGGGTGTTGAACCATTATATTTCCTTGATCACTAATACCAGGCACGGTGGCATGTGCCTGTAATCCCAGCTACTTCGGAGGGTGAGGCTAGCATATCACTCAGGGGGTTCTGGACTACAATGCGCTATGTCGATCGGGTATCCAGTGCCACTGACAGCCCAGCCAGCGGGTAGCTGAAGGACTGGGTAGACTAGAACAACAGGAATGATGTGTTGTAATGGGCGCGCTCTCTGTGAGAGCTGATGGACCGATTGATCAAGGTGGTCATTAACACTGCACATAAATTATTGGCATTTAAGGGTTAAATGATTGTATTCTGGCATCTTAAGGAAATAAATTTACCATTTCTGAAGCAGCATAATAGAGGTTGTACTATGAGGGAAAGGCTTCTTTGTTGCTAAACACTCAGAATATAATTGATTTTTGAAATTGTTTGAAAATTCTTTTGTGTTCTGCTTATTTTTTTCAATGTTAATGGTATTGAATAATGTCTAGTTGATCATCCAAAAGGAGATGCTTATTTCTACAAGCTTGGTGCCTTTTACAACTGAATATGTGTTTCTTCCTGGGTCTGTTTTAGATTTAGAAGTTTATATCCATATCTGTTTAAAATAATCACAATTTCACAAATGAAGACACATTCTTGGTTACGCTATTTAAAAGTGAGTCAGTTATAGAGGGTCATGAAGAGGAAAACTACAGCACTATTTGTGTGCATAATGAACATTACTTTTGGTATAACTTGAAACTTTAAATGATTAAACTTCAATTTTGGTCATCTCTGAATTCACAGCGTTGACATGCAGTTCTCACCCTCAGAAACTTAATTCCATATTTAATCTAACCTGTTGAAAAGAAGTAACTTCATATCCATTCTGGTGAGAATTGTTACCAGTACAGAATTCTCCCATTTAGTTTTCAGTTGTGCCTAAGGTCTTTTCCAAACGTGTCTCTGTGGTGATAGTTCATTTGAAAAGGTAGAATGTTCATGTATTTTGTAGTTTGAGGACTGGTTAGTAAAAGTGCAGATACCTCAAGGTCTCTTCTGCCTTTTAGATGACTTCTTTATATCAAATTCTCGGGTCTAAGACTAAATCGAGAGATTGCACTTTATACTTACTCTAATGGATAATTTTTTTACAAGTTAAAATAGTCTATAGTCTATATTGGTATGCAACCAATGGCACGGCACGTGAGCTGATTTTCAGTGTCACTCACACTGCCCAGGTCCTGGCCACTGGTCCAGGGGGCTCTGCATTTTAATTTAATTTTAAATGAAGCTTCTTAAACATTTAAAAAACCCTATTTACTTTACATACAACAATAGTTTAGTTATATATTATAGACTTATAGAAAGAGACCTTCTAAAAATGTATTACTGGCACGTGAAACCTTAAATTAGAGTGAATAAATGAAGACTCAGCACACCACTTCTGAAAGGTTGCCGACCCCTGGTCTATAGAGTCTGAGGATGGTAAATATCTGCTTCCAGACATTAAGATGTTCTCAGAACCATTCATTTAATACAATATCAACCTCAAAACCAGTTTTGTGTGTTCCTTTGGCTGTTAGCATTAACATCATCATATATTCTAGTATCAGAGGGGTAGCTGTGTTAGTCTGGATCTGTAAAAAGCGACAGAGTCCTGTGGCACCTTATAGACCAGAACAAAAACTGCTTTTCTGTTGGCGTTTACAACTTTTTAAAAACAAGCCTCCCTGTCTTAGCTCACTTCGGAGTAGTACTCGGAACATTTGGTGTCTGATTCCAGCCCTGATGCAAATTTCCTGAGAACAAGTTGTTCTCTTTGTGCCTCAGTTCCTCTTCTGTGACATGGTTTCTCTTGTCAGAATAAACTCATTAATCTGTGTGACGTGCTCATATACAAAAGTGTTGAGTGCTATAGAAAAGTCTAATTCTTGGAATTGTGTGGATATCTGTTTTGAGTGCAGTTGTCTTGATAAACTGGCATTTGACCGA
The DNA here is from genome assembly GCF_020497125.1 of Mauremys mutica. NCBI lineage: Eukaryota > Metazoa > Chordata > Testudines > Geoemydidae > Mauremys > Mauremys mutica. The sequence goes on along the minus strand of NC_059072.1, from coordinate 104,381,186 downwards.
TTTGTATATGTGCTGTGTTTGAAAACAATGCATTATCTTTTCCTTTACATCAATAGTATGTTAACAATTCTGATACTTGATTTTTTTTTAATGCTCCTGCTCCTGGAGTCATGTGACAATGATAATCTGACTTTCCCTTTAAAAAAAAAAATTAAACTTCTAGCCCTCATTTTGGGGGTGCGGGAGGGGAAGGGGAATTCTGAAAATGTGAACAATAAAGGCTCAACTCAAAGGTAAATAAAGACTCTAAAGTTTACTTTTTTTTAAATTATGATTTTTTAAAGCTACTTATGACTGAAGCCTGACTCATAATTTTTGAATCCTGAAATTGGGCAATAATATTAACATTTTGTTTCAGTAATGTTTTGATAATATCATTCATAAAATTACAGTGGGAGGACAATAAGGTGATTTCATCATGCTAAAATAGGTGGTGATTAGTTAGGGAACTCGAGTTTTTAATAGTGCCTTTCATATGAGAAGAATCAAAGTATCTTGTGTACATAGGAATCACTGTATCCATTACTGAGTGTTCTGGGGTGAAATACAGCTGCCGTTTAACAATGTATAGCAGTGCAAAATTTAGAACAGGAAGTGAAGCATACTATATCCAATTAAAATCTGTAAGAGAATCTAGGTAGGCAGAACTAAGTTTTCCAGACTAGAATCAGGCCAGGACATATTGAGCATACTATATACATTTGTTTGTTAGAATGTTGGTAGTATGTAATAATGAATGAATTATGTAAATAAAAAGTTTCCAGGATCGTCGCACTGAAGCCTAGAATGTTCGAATCAGTGTGAAGTGATGGAAACAGCTACAAGCATAGTTGAGAATTCTTTGTTTAGAATATCGCCAGGTTCAATTGTTACAGGGATTCACGGTCTGTTACTGTCCAGTTGTTAAGTTCTCAGCTATTTTCTGCTTTTTTGACACTTTCTGAATTGGACTTGTACAACAGCATGGGTTTTTACATAGTTATCTATACTATGCTGCTTAAAAGAGTTTAGTTGTAATCTATATGGTATTTAATTGCTCTGTATCAATCATATTGTTAGCCTTGCCTGTTTGTTTAGTGTACCCATTTGAAAAAAAATAAAGAAGCATACTTGAACTTGGTAATCACTTATTACAAAAAATGTTAAGTGAGTTAGTGAAGACAGTTCCTGTAAGGCGCTAAGTATGAAATTTAACTTGTTGTTAGAGAATTTGTATTGCACCACCATCTAGATAAGTTACATAGAAAATGTTCAGGTACATTAACTTCCTGTTTGGTTTCTTTGACATATAGTTAATTTGACTGAAGAATTGAAGTCATGGTTTATAAAGGTGCTCTTATTTTCATGGATGTACGTTGTGTTGCTCTTTTAATGAATCCAATATTTATGTCCTTAATTGTGTATGTAATGGGATTCCTTGTTGGATGGTCCTTAATTCTTAGGTTGCCCACCACTGCTCTATCAGGCGGCCCAGCAGGATAATCCGCTGGCAGGCCGCGAGACATTTTGTTTACGTTGACCTTCCACAGGCATGGCCCCCTACAGCTGCCAGTGGCCACGGTTCACTGTTCCCGGACAATGGGAGCCGCAGGAAGCGGCAGGCTGCCAGGATGTGCTGGATGCTCAGGGCTGGGGCAGGAGGTTGGGTGCAGGATCTGGGAGGGACTGGGAGTTTGTATGCAGGAGGAGGCTCAGGGCTGGGGCAGCGGGCTGGGGTGCGGGAGGGCATGAGGGATGTGGGCCAGGTGGCGCTTACCTTGGGCAGCTTCCAGTTGGCGATGCAGTGGGGCTAAGGCAGACTCCCTGTTGTACAAATACTTGTACTTTCTAGTACACCTCTACCCTGATATAACGCGACCCAATATAACACGAATTTGGGTATAACACGGTAAAGCAGTGCTCCGTCGGATCAAAGCAAGTTTGATCTAACGCGGTTTCACCTATAATGTAAGATTTTTTTTGGCTCCCGCGGACAGCGTTATATCGGGGTAGAGGTGTACATTGTTTGTTTGTTCTTTTCAGAACCATGTCTGAACAATTTTGACTAACTTGTAAAGACTTTCATATATTCAGTTCACAGACTTGAAAAGTAATATTCCACAGTCTAAGAAGAATTTATTCATTTAATAACAGTATTCCAGTCAGCTGTGAGATAATAGCAAATTGCCACTGACCTGTTTAATGATTCAGAAGAACTATTAAGATGTTTTGGTGAAGTATTTAGGGAATTTAAAATTGTTGGTGTATATATATGAAATGATTAAGTCTTTTTTCCATATTGTGACATTGGCATATGAATACACAGAACTCACATTTTAGAAGTTTCAAGTGTCTTCAGATATGTTTCTGCTTCATGCCAATAACATGGGTTTAAATGGATAATTCTGTCTTTCCAGGTCAGTTCTGCTTCAAATTGACTTAATATTTCATACATTTCTCTCCATTATTTTGGCATTAAGTAAAGTAGATTTTCTTGCTGAAAATGTTGAGTTCATTCTTTCTCTGCAGGGCATAAGTGCTTAGGTTTGTCACAAAAGCAAAAAGCTTCTATAGAAGATCATTCTACATTAATGTAAAAGCCAAATGCAGGGAGTCAAAATATTCTAAATTTTTAATATGTTGAAGTATTAAATCTATTTTCAATAGAAATTCAGTTGACAGACTGCAGCTATCCTGCTAAACTTATTCCTACATTTAATTATGTTGTTTCTATTTACATTAATGTTTTGTTTTATTCTCTTTAAGGCTGTCTTAAGAACACTATGCATGAAAGTGGAGGGAGGGAAAGAAAACATTCTGAGAATTGAAGTTTTTCGTGCTCCATTTTTTTTTTTAAGAAGACATAGACTTGATTTGATCTGGATCATTCTAGAACAAAGGTTCCCAAACTTGGTTCAGGATGAGCCCCTGGCAGGCCGCGAGACGCTTTGTTTACCTGAACATCTGCAGGTATGGCCGCTTGGAGCTCCTACAGGTTCAGAGAGCGGAAGGGGGATCAGGGCTGGGCCTGGGGCAGGGGGCTGGGGCCCGAGAGGGGGTCAGGAGTACAGGCTGTGGGCGGCGCTTACCTCAAGCAGCTCCCGGAAGCAGCGGCATGTCCCGCACTACGGCTCCTAGGCAGAGGGACAGCCAGGTGGCCCTGCCCACTGCCCTGTCCACAGGTACCTCCTCGTAGCTCCCATTGGCCGTGGTTCCCGGCCAATGGGAGCTGAGGTGGCGGTGCTTAGGGCAGGGGCAGCATGCAGAGCCCCCTGGCTACCCCTACCTGTAGGAGCCGGAGGGGGGACATGCTGGCTGCTTCCCGGGAGCCATGCGGCATGGAGGCTAGCAGGGAGTCTACCAGCCCCGCTGCATGGCACTGCCAACCAGACAGTCGATGGCCTGGTCAGCAGTGCTGACTGGAGCTGTCAAGATCCCTTTTCAACCGGGTGTTGTGGTCAAAAATCGGACACCTGGTCACCCTAACTAAGTGTCTGTGTGGACCCTGCTGCAGTGCACTTTAATCTGTTCTGCTTTGAAACAGGAATAGATCAGAGAGCATTACAGAACTTTCAGTGTGTGGCAGCAGGGTCCACACGGACACTTAGTTTGTGGGCAGGCTAGTGTGGGGTAGATTTAAACCCTAGCTTGCTGCAAACTAACCGTTCATGTAGGCAAGCACTTATTAGTTTGTCAGTTTTACACTGTTGCTGTTTCAAAAACCTGTGTAGGTAGCAGCCTAGTCACTCGTAATCTCCACAGGCTCAGTTTGGCTGTAAACTTTAGACTCTTCACTGACATAATAAAGACTAGAAATACCTACATCACCTTTCAAAGTTGTTAGCGATTGGACTGTCTGTGTTGGACCATACAGACTTGCCTAAGATGTGCATAAATATTAAATAATTCAAAAATGTAATTGTAAAATTTCAAAAACACTCAAAGGCATTAGTTCAGTGGTCCCCAAATTTTTACCTTGTCCTTTCCCTTACCCCTGTCCATGCCTGCCCACAGGAGCTGGGGCCAGGAGCAGGGCTGTGGCTCTGGGAGGTGAGGGGCTGAGGCTGGTGCCATAGCTGGGTGTGGGTGTAGGGCTGGCAGCCAGTGCCCCTTGGGGGCTGGCCTGGGCCTCAGCTGCACCCCTCGAACATTCCTCCGTGCATCCCTGGGGGAGGGGGTGCCCCACAGATTGGAGACCTATGCATTAGTCCTTATCAGAGTAATAGAGTATGTTCAGTTTTGAATTTCTAGGTCAAATTGAGCTATCCTAGGGTAAAAATATTGCAGTATTTTTTCGAACAGTGAAGAGATGAAAATTCTATTTTATGAATCACATGTCCAGTTTACTTACTTGCTTTGCTAAAAATATTCTTTTGACAATGAAATGCTTCTAGTGGCTGGTCCACATAGAAGATAGCCTAATACTACTAGCAGGTGCTCTGTTAGCTCAAATGTTAGAGTTCTGTGCTGAGGAATTAAAGATTCCAACCCTGCTGATAACACCTATAGGATCAGTATTGTTCCATACTGTAAAATTATTTTGAGTTTGCTTTTTAAAAAAAAAAGTGCTGTACATAAAAATTCAGTTTGCAAAGTCAAACACTCAGAAGTTATGAAATGCCAGTATTAAGGCTGCCTGTGTATTCTTAATCTGGCCCCCTTGTCCATAAGCATTATGAGGCATCCTTTAGGTCAGGATTACATATTTTTTTCTATAGAGCCCCAGCCTCATTCAGTGCACAGTACAGATGGTGTGTAGTGAAGGAGGCTGTTTGTAGGACTAGTGATTTATTTGATGTGGAGCCTGCCTGCCCACGAGATGCAGGTAGGGGTGGCCCTGGCTGAGAAGAGACTGGTGTGGGTTGATGACCCAGCATTCCTTTCCCTCCCCTTACCCCAGGCTGGTGGGCGGCAGGCTGGCAGTGGTGTTTGCATGCAGCTACCCCACTGTTTTGCTGCCCCGACAGATGGTAACTGGACTTTTGTGTCCAGTCAGTACTTCTGACTGGATAACCTACAGGTCCTCTTTTGACCTGTTCTTTTGTTTGTTTGTTTAAACCAGAAAATAACAGGCACCTGGCAACCCTAATGCAGTAGATTAAATCCGACTGTCTCTAAGATGATGTAGTATTAATTGCATTGTTAAAAAAATAGCGATTCTATCAGAAGAGCCAACAGAACTAGAGAAATCAAGGCAATGTTAAAATCTTTTACACAGAGCTGTTAGCAGGAACAAATTAACTGAAAGATAACGTGTTCTAAAGTTGACATTAAAGCCAGGTTTGAACTAAGATAACCTCATATTTTGTATTCAGTGAATCATTGAATTCATTAAGATTGTGTGAGATCAGTGACCTCTAAAGCTGTATATAGGAGATGCATATGGTGAACACCTTGATAGTAGACTGTCATGGAAAGTGTTTACTAGCTTTCACGAACTATTCAGGAGGAAAACTTGTTGGGAGATCCTAATGATACAGTAGCAGAGTCTGCAGAAAAAGCAAAACATTCGTTGCCATCTGCAAAATAGAAAAGAGGCTTTAATAAAAATGGACTTTACTTTCCAGCAGATATGCCAGACATGAGTCAGGTTTTAGAGACTTAAGGAAAAATGAATATGGGTAGAAAATGTAGACACCTCTCCTCAGTAAACTTTATTTAAAAAAAAAGAAAAGAATTTATCCCCTGTCCTTAAAGTAGCCACAATGGTAGTTCATGGATGGACTTTTCATGTTATTGATGTACTGTAAAAAGGAAGGTTGGATATCGAGGATTTTTTTTCAAAGCCCAAAAGAATGGATGCATTAACATCATAAGTAACCATTTCTAATTCCAAATTGCTTTCATTTATTAGACTATAGATTAACACCACTTGTTAGCTTAATCCCTCACATTCCCTGTAAAGTTGATGGAAACAGTAGAAAGAGTTACTCTAATTTAAGCGAGACAGCGTTGTTATATATTTTCAGATTTCAAGAAGCAACGAGACCTGAGAAGCAATATTCTGTTTTACACACAAACTTTTCAAGCCTTTCACCTACTAGTCTGAAGACAAAAGGTATGTCTACACTGCAGTTGAGATGTGATTGCAGCTCAAGTACACATACCAACACTAGCTTTTAATCTAGTTAGCATGACCACAAATAGACCTGAAGCCGCGGTGGCCTGGGATTCAGTACATGCTGGGAACCTGTGTATCAGGATTCTTGGTGGGCTAATCCAACCCATGCAGAAGGTTGTGCCATTGTGGCTTTTTTGCTGTTTTTAGTCGTGCTATCTAGATTAAAGCTAGCGTGGATATGTATACTTCAGCTGCAATCACATCTTCAGTTGCAGTGTAGACATACATACTAGTTTCTCAGGTGACAAATACGGTTGTGCTCCTATAATTTAAAGGAATAAAATAGCTTTATACTGGAACTATAGCATTATCAACTATAACAGTTTTAAAATTCTAACGGAATGGACTGTCACCTGTGCTTTTGCTAAATCTTCTCTTCGTGGCTTCACTCCACTCCTCTCCTACTCTCACACGTGTCTTTTTGTATTTAGCGTGGCATTCTTTTCTTTCTACTCCCCCTCTCTTAAATATTTCTTGTTATCTCTGTATCGTGTTCAGTTATCTTCCTCCTCTCCTTCCTTCCTCCTCTATCTCCCTTCTTCATGTACTCCTTTTAAGCTAATCCCTTCAGGCCTCATCCACTTTTGAAAGTTGTACTAGAATAACTGTCAATGAGGGGTGCTATTTTATTTTTTTAAAACCACCATAGCAATACTGTTATAAACAGTAGTATGGACACAGTTATGCTGATACAGAAGTGCCACTTCCTGTACCAGTATAAGCACCTTTGTACTGGCATAACTGTGTCCATACTCAGTGGTGATGGGATTTGTTCTACATAACTATATTAATATAGTTAAAGTGGTACAGCTTATGTGTAGACAACATCTTGGTCTCTTTGTCCCTTGTCCAGAGTCTCACTCTCTTTCCTCTATATCCCTGGGCTTGAAACCTTTCTTAATAGCTATTAATTCAAAGACTAAGGGCTAGTCTACACCGGCAACGCTAAAGCGCTGCTATGGCTGTGTTTTAACGTGCCTTGTGTAATCGCGGCGCAGCGCTGGGAGAGAGCTCTCTCAGCATTCAAAAAAAATACCTCCGTGAGTGGCGCAGCTCCCAGCACTAAGCACTGTTTACTCTGGCGCTTTACAGCGCTGCAGCTTGCTGCGCACGGGGGTGGTTTTTCATCCTGACCGAGAAAGTTGCAGCGTTGTTAATTGCCAGTGTAGACAAGCCTTAAGTCCTTATGTACATGCACAAGTTGCAGTATTTAAAATAAAATGTTTTTAAACTGATTAAGTTAAACTTATGCAAAAGACACTGTGGATGCTCTTATTTTGGCATAAATCAGGTTTATTTCTTTTCAGCTATTGACTCAAGGTAAACAAAAGAGGGCTTGATTTTAAACCAAAAGAAGTGACCATATAGCTTTTGTATCAGTTTAATTTAATCAATTAAAAAAAAATTAAATGGTGCAACTTTTTTGTGTAGATAAAGCCTAAGCCTACTACAGTAGAACCTCAGAGTTACAAACACCTTGGGAATGGAGGTTGTTCGTAACTCTGAACAAAACATTATGGTTGTTCTTTCGAAAGTTTACACCTGAACATTGGCTTACTACAGCTTTGAAACTTTACTATGCAGAAGAAAAATGCTGCTTTTAACCATCTTAATTTAAATGAAGCAAACACAGAAACAGTTTCCTTACCTTGTGAAATCTTTTTTTAAACTTTTCTTTTTAGTATGTTTAACACAGTACTCTATTGTATTTGCATTATTTTTTTGTCTCTGCTGCTGCCAGATTGTATACTTCTGGTTCCAAATGATGTGTGTGGTTGATTGGTCAGTTTGTAATTCTAGTGTTCGTAACTCTGAGGTTCTGCTGTACTGTGGATGAAATATACCTGCAAAGCTGGGTCTCTAAAGACAGTGCCATTTTACTTTGCCTTGACATGTCTTTTCTCGTCCATTAGTAAATCAACTACCACCCACAAATAAAATCAGTTATGATGTTTTCCTGTCTATCACATACAACTCCAATTAATCCATCCTGGACTCCTTCTTAAGTAAAACAAAAAATTGAGTTATTTATCCTAACTAAACCCCAGAATAAATTAATTCTGCGCTCACCCTTATTCATAAATAAATGAACTGGAAGGAGCTCCTACCTTTCCCTATAAATAAAGGAATTGCTAAGCCTCTCTGTTTTTTCTTGGCTCTGCTGCTGTTACTATCCTGGACTCAGGAAGCTCTCTGCGTCTTTGTTCCATTTTTCCTTATGGACTGTTATCTTACCCAAAGGGGAGCTGAAGTGGGCTAGACAGAAAATTGGGGGGCTATGTTATCTGCACAGCATCTACTGCTGTATGGCTGCTCAGCTCTAAAGGCAATACTGCCACAAGCAGCAGCACAGAAGTAAGCGTGGCAGTGCCATACTATTCCACCCTTCTTCATCTTCTCAGAGCTGGGTGGCCGGAGAGCAGTGGCTGTGGCCCCCATCCCCACGAGAACCCCAGTTCCCTTCATACCCACCCAGCACTCAGAAGAACTCCAGTTCTTCTTGCACCCCATATACCTCTGCCAACCTGTCAACTCCCCTCTGCTCCCTAAAAAAGCCCCACATATCCTAGACCCACATCTGCAGCCCATCATATATCCCAGAACCCTAGGTCCCTTAAGATGCCAAACCTACAGCCCCTACACATGCACCCTGCCCATATCCAGACCCCTTCCCCTGACTCTCACAGCTTCTATGCTCCCTTGGACCGGCCATAACTTATCCTCCTCCCCCAGCACCTGTTACAGCAGGTACCTTTAGCCATAGCCCTGAGAGTGGAGCCAAATCTAGTCCAAAGATGTCCTGGCAGGAGGTGAGGAACCCCTCTGACAGCCTTCACAGAGACTTGGTGTAGCCAGCTGCTCCAAAGAGATACACCTAGCTTCTCTCCACTGCCTGAATGGCCCACCTCCTATTGCACTTGAGCTGTCCAAGTCAGCGTGACTTCCTCCCAGGGAGGGTATTTAAAAGTGTGTCCCCTGGTTGCTAATAAGCCTGTGCGAAGAGCAATAGGCTCTGTGAGTGGAGGCCAGACCAGGAGCTCAACCTGCTTTGCAAGATTGCACCATATGGGCGAGAGTCCTGGATCCCTTGCCAGATCCTCAGGCACTCCCCAGCCACTATGTGTGTGGTTCAGGTAAGTTGTACGTATCAGCCCCTATAAATGCCAGGAGCAGTAGAAAAGTACAGGTGCTGATATCATACCGTGCCACCCTTATTTCTGCATAAAGTTTGACCTTTGTGCGGGGAGAGGTGGCAATGGGGCAGGGATGGCAAAGGAAAATGTTGGAGTGGCTATAGCCCTTGCAAGTCCCCTACCCTCAGTGTCGCCCCTGTTGAAGTATAAAACGAGAGTTGATCGTGGTACTCTGAACACAAACCATTTAGACATTTATAAGTTAGACATGTTAAATGACGTCCAGAAAAAAGCTAACAGACACTGCTCTCTAGCCACTCAGTACTGAAGGCAGAGAAGAGAGCAGTGGCTGCTGGCCAGGCATCCAGCTCTGAAGGGAGAAAGAAAATGTGGTCACTGGTCGCAGATGACAGGCACTGTTCACTGTTTCTTCACAGTTAAATTATAGGGGGAAAAAGTTCCATGGCCTCTGCAACTAGTTGCTTGTGACAGATGGTCTCTCTTCAGAAATGGTCACTAAGGCAGGTTTTATAATACTGTGGCATGGTCTGCATACAGAAGAGAAGGTTCTTCTTCAAGTAGTGTCCCTATGGGTGCTCCACTGTAGGTGTGTTTGTATCCTGCACTGCTGATCAGAGAACATTGGTAGCAGTGTCCATTAAGCCTGCACATGTGCTGTGTCTCCTCCTGTCTTGCCATGAGGCTAGTCAGCATGTACGGGCTAACCCCCCTCAGTTCCTTCTCAACCACCCTTGGCTAGGGACGGAGCCATTCACAGTCCATTACGACCATTGCTTTCGATTTTGCATTTCTGTAGTTAGCCTCCTAGTACTTAGTGTAGTTATAGTGATAGTTTTCCCCTTCCCCCAGGGGACTGAATTCCTCTTCTACCACCCTTCACCCAACTCCATTGTGGTGGACACTATTAATTCCCACAGCCGTCAATAATGGATGAGGTCCACTGCCTATGATAGGGACTGGAAGTGCTTGGACCTTTTGGGGAGGAAGGCATACTCCTTGGCCATGCTTCAGTTTCAAATTGCCAGTTCCCAAGCCCTGGTGGCAAAATACAACTACACCTCTACCCCGATATAACGCTGTCCACAGGAGCCAAAAAATCTTACTGCGTTATAAGTGAAACTGTTATATCGAACTTGCTTTGATCTGCCGGAGTGTGAAGGCCCTTCCTCCCCCCCCCCCCGGAGTGCTGCTTTACCGCGTTCTATCCGAATTCATGTTATATCGGGTCGCATTATATCAGGGTAGAGGTGTATGTAAACTACTAGAAACTGAATGGTTTTATTGAGCAGCTGCCTGAGTCGCATTACAACCAGTTTAAGGCTATCATCCCAGAGGGACAGTTAGCGGCCAAGACATGCTACAGTCTGCCCTCGATACAGCTGACACAGCGGCCAGGTCCATCTCCATGGCTGGGTGATATGACATGCATCATGGCTTCATCTGTCAGGCTTCCCGAAAGAGGTGTGGTCAACTGTTGAAGAACTTCCCTTAGTGCCTTCAAAGCTCTTCACAGAGAAGAGTGATGGCTCTCGTCACACACTGAAGGATTCTAGTGCCATTCGCTGTTCACTGGGCATCTGCACGCCAGGACAAAAGAGAAAATTTAGTCAGCAGCCCCAGCACAAACCACACAGCTCCCAATACCTGACTCAGCATTACTACGAGTCACAAAGAGAGAAATTTTTGAGGCATAAACCATCTGGCCTGCAATCTTCCTCATCCCAGCTGTCCATGTCCAAACACCAATTTTGACATGTTGGTTGAGGCATCGATAGACCACTCCCCCTCCCCCCAACCTCTACAGCTGACCACCACTATCCATCCATTTGGGCAGCATTCCGCAGCACTTAGGAGCACATAATATCAGACCAATGAGTCTTAGAAATGGATCGCAGTGGGTACTCTATCCATTTTACCTCCCTCCCTCTACCACACCATGTCTTCAGGGACCCTTCTCATGAGAATTTACTAAGACAAGAGGTAGGTCATCTCCTCTAGTTAGGAGCCATAGAACCAGTACCTCAACATCTATGAGTCAAAGGGTTCTACTCAGCGCTTACCTCAGGTGGCTCCCGGAAGTGGCCGGTACATCCCTCTGGCTCGAAGGCGCACAGGCAGCCAGGTGGCTCTCAGCACTGCCCCAGTCCACAGGTGCCGCCCCCGCAGTTCCTATTCTCTGTGGTTCCCAGCCAATGGGAGCTGCGGAACTGGCACTCTGGGCGAGGGCAGCATGTGGAGTTTCCATGGCCTGGCTGCCCCTGTGCCTATGGGCTGCAGGGACGTGCCGCTGCTTCCAGGAGCGACATGGAGTTAGGGCAGGTAGGGAGCCTGCCTTAGGCCCACTGTGCCGCTGACCAGACTTTTAATGGCCTGGTCAGCGATGCTGACTGGAGCTGCCAGGGTCCCTTTTTGACCGGGTGTTCCGGTCGAAAAATGGACACCTGGCAACCCTACAATCTGGATGTAAGTTGAGGATGGAAGAGCTTGAATCTGGTGGCAACCAAGATGTCTGAGTACCAGAAGGCCTGCTGATCCATCTGAACAATATATAAATCTACCTGTATTTTTGCAAAGCTCCCATGGTTACTTACCGGTAACCACAGTGCAAAAATATAAATAAAAATATATATAAATAGAAATAGAAATAATAATCCCTGGCCCCATATTGAGTTCTATAATTATGCTTGTTATGTATGAGGAACTACTTATTTACCTAGTTCATAGCAGTTTGGCATAGACATAAGAAACAAATGAGTCAGCATAATTTAATCAACATAAGAGCTGAATATTATGTTTCAGAAAGCCTTTGACAAGGTCCCTCACCAAAGACTCTTAAGCAAAGTAAGCTCTCATGGGATGAGAGGGAAAGTCCTTTCATGGATCAGTAACTGGTTAAAAGATAGGAAACAAAGGGTAGGAATAAATGGTCAGTTTTCAGAATTGAGAGAGCTAAATAGTGGTGTCCTCCAGGACTTTCTACTGGGACCAGTACTGTTGAACATATTCATAAATGATGTGGAAAAGGGGTCAATGATGAGGTGGGAAAATTTGCAGATGATACAAAACTGCTCATGATAGTTAAGTTCAAAGCAGACTGCAAAGAGTTACAAAGGGATCTCACAAAACTGGGTGACTGGGTAACAAAATGGCAGATGAAATTCAATGTTGATAAATGCAAAACAATGCACTTTGGAAAACCATAATCCCAACTATACATATAAAGTGGTGGGTGGGTCAAAATTAGCTCAAGAAAGAGATCTTGGTGTCACTGGATAGTTCTCTGAAAACATCCATTCTACGTGCAGCAGCAGTCAAAAAAGCAAACAGAATGTTGAGAATCATTAAGAAAGGGATAGATAAGACAGAAAATATCATATTGCCTCTATATAAATCCTTGGTACGCTCACATCTTGAGTACTGCATGTAGATGTGGTCGCCCCATCTCAAAAAAGGTATATTGTAATAGGAAAAGAGCAACAAAAATGATTAGGGGTATGGAACAGCTTCCATATGAGGAGCAATTAATAAAACTGACTTTTCAGCTTGGAAAAGAGACGATGAAGGGGGGATATGATAGGAGTCTATTAAAAACACAATTGGTGTGGAGAAAGTAAATAAGGAAGTGTTATCTACTACTTCTCATAACACAAGAACTAGGGGTCACTAAATTAAATTAATAGGCAGCAGGTTTAAAACAAACAAAAGGAAGCATTTCTTCATACAGTGCACAGTCAAACCTGTGGAACTCTTTGCCAGAGGATGTTGTAATGGCTAAGACTATAACAGTGTTCAAAAAAGAACTAGATAAGTTCATGGAGGATAGGTCCATCAATGGCTATTAGCCAGGATGAGCAGGGATGGTGTCCCTAGCCTCTGTTTGCCAGAAGCTGGGAATGGGTGACAAGGGATGGATCACTTGATGATTACCTAGATGGATCTAATATGGCCGTTCTTATTTTTGTTCACTAATAATGCAGTATTGGAATGACACTGGAATATAAAAGGACTAATGGATGGCTATTGGTTCCTTTTTTTTCACAAAAGAAAAAAATTAGGTTTGCTCAATTCTTAGTAGCGTGATATAAAAATGAACATCTTTGGAATCCTTTTTGTCTAAGGCTACTTCCTCATCAGTCAGTTTTATCTTATATTTAAGGTTTAAATGACTTAGTTTTACTCTCAGAATATTAATGATCTGTCTTAGTTATTTAGACTAGCCTTCAAATACAGTTCATTTTTTCAGCTTGCTTTTTCTCTACAGAAGGAAATGTTTGTATCTGACTGAAAATTTTCAATCTGTTTCTCAGTCTTCATCTGCAACCCAAGCTCTAAAATATTTTGATTGTTTAAATTTGCTTACTGAAGGAGTGACAAATTGTGACTTAAACAGAACACTTTCTGCTTACAGAATATCTCCAGAGCCATTTGGTGGATTGGGACAGTGACATCTTTAGCACTTTCTGTTGTCTGAATCTTCAGATTTTTCTTACTTGGCGTCCTTTTGACACTTGGAGACAATTGACTTGAATTAATGACTAACCAGACTTCCATGGGATCTGCCAAACTGATATGGTATCTCCACTCCCATTCCCCTGGATAAAAATGCTCACGTTGGCATTCTTTTCTAGGGACAAGGAGTGGGAGGGGTTATTCTTTGCTTATCTTGCAGTAGTTGAAAGCTGGTTCTGCTAATAAAGGTACAACTAACATTAAAGTGTTTAGTTGGCATGTGCAACCTAGATACAAAACTATGCATAGGAACTGTAGGCCATATTTTAGTCAAAATATAATGCAAAAATTTGCAAAACCTGTTTAATAGAAAAACCTTTTGTGTAGTAAATTTGTAGAATTTTGTTTTGATTTGTGATAGTTTGAAAATTAGCAATAATACCTTATATTTAAAAAGGTATGGTATTAATCTTTAACACGTACATAACTATTGCAAGCACAGAGTAGCTAAAATGGGGATTTTCTTTCTATTTTATAAAAGCATCTTTTGGAGAGAGAAAATCCTGTGGAGATGTCATTTTTAAAATTTATTTTAAAGCCCCTTCAAAGTATGTTTAGTTTAATATGCATTCTATACACATATGTGAGGCTAAATCATTTTGTTTTAAGGTTCTCTTCATTGTACAAAAAACCAAACAAACTCAAAACAACCTCCATAAAAACCCTGTAGCTAATATAACAATATAACTAATTTTGAAAGGATTCTGCTACTGATGGTGGTGGGAAGGTATATTTGTAATCAGTTGTTACAGATATCGTTCTAGTATTTCACTTTGCAAACACCTCATGGAGACTCAATTTAACTGCCTTACAACTTCAGTTTTGTACTTCATTTCTGTAAAATATTAGTCCTAAACAGCTTTAAAGCTCTTTTTTTGGATGGGAAAGGAGCGGAGAAACTGAATAGGAGAGGGGCTTGGGGGAGGGGGGGGAAGTTGAATGTTTGGCAGGGGCGGCTCTAGACATTTCGCTGCCCCAAGCACGGCATCATGCTGCGGGGGGCGCTCTGCCAGTCGTTGGTCCCGCAGCTCCGGTGGACCTCCCGCAGGCACGCCTGCGGGAGGTCCACTGAAGCCGCGGGACCAGCAGACCCTCCGCAGGCATGCCGCTGAAGGCTGCCTGTCTGCCAGCGACCGGCAGAGCGCCCCCCACGGCATGCCGCACCAAGCATGCGCTTGGCGTGCTGGGGCCTGGAGCCGCCCCTGATGTTTGGTATCCTCAAATATTTTGTGCACATGATTTGTTATCTGTTTTCTTTCTGGAACAGCCTTCCAAGGGGAGTAGTGGGGGATAAAAAACCCTAAGCGTAGCTTGATAAATTTATGGAGGGGGATGGTATGATGAGACGGCATACAATGGCAGATAGCTGATCTGCAATAGCTAGCATCAAATATCTCCAACGGCTGGTGATGGGACACTATCTGAAGAGGGCTCTGAGTTACTACAGGGAATACTTTCATAGGTGTCTGGCTGGTAGGTATTTTCCACATGTTCAGGGTCTAACTGATTGCTATATTTGGGTTTGGGAAGGAATTTCCCCCGGGTCAGATTGGCAGAGACCCTGGTTTTCTTTTTTTTTTTTTCACCTTCCTCTGCAGCACGGGTGGACCCCAGCTGTGTGCTAATTGGGCAACGGGTTGAGAACCCCTGGACTAGACAATCATGATGGTCCCTTCTGGCCTTAAAGTTTGATTGTGAGGGCCGGCTCCAGGCACCAGCTTATCAAGCAGGTGCTTGGGGTGGCAATTCGGGAGTGGGGCGGCACTTTTAGGTATTCGACGGCAATTCGGCGGAAGGTCCCTCACTTCTGCTCGGAGCGAAGGACCTCCCACTGAATTGCTGCAGATCGCAATCACGGCTTTTTTTTCGCTGCTTGGGGTGGCAAAACCCCTGGAGCCGGCCCTGTTGAGTGTACATCTTGTTGTACAAAGATTGTGGATATTTTATGGTGCCCTTAGAACAGTTTTCTATGGCATAGTCAGGAGTTTGACTTGTGACTCTCAATTCTAGTGAATTAAAGAGTTTCATGGCATTCTTTTAATATATATGGTGTTTAATGGTTTTTTTAAGTTTGTCCTTTATAATAAAAATAAAAAATGTGCCTAATAAAAACATCTATCTGAAACCATCTTAAAACTCTATCACAATTAAAGGTGGGGTGGTAGGGGGAAGAGATCATCAGCTTTTAATACTCTGAGTTTTTTGATAGCTGTGAAATTACGCAATGAAACCTACCTATTTTTATAAACGGTTACATATGATAAATTTTCTTTATCTGGTCAGTGGGAGAATTTAATATTTTCTTGTTCAACTTAAGAACATTTCTATTTTATCTTTAGACCACTTTTAATGTATTATTATAGATCATAAAATAAACATTTGTGTAAACACAACTATTTATTTTGAATGCAGAGCAGTTCAGCTTTGATGCAGAGTTCATTAGTTGTGCTCCATGAATACAGACATTTTAACTGACTTCTCATGCTACCATATATAAACACTTGTGACTAAATATAATAAGATACCAAGACCCCAGTGGGTGTCACTGAAGAGCACTCTCTTCTTGACAAGTCAGATATGGCACACAAGCTTTACTTTTTTAACCAATTTGCTGTAGACGTTGGGTCTGTTATGGCTTGGGGCCTAATTTACATGGCAATACTATCGGTAATTATCTGTTTGCATTGGATTTATTAATATGAATGTTCAGTCTTGTCTGTTTTGTAAACTTTTATGATTAGTGCCCTACCAAATTCGTGGCCATGAAAAATGTGTCATAGACCCTGAAATCTGGTCTCCCCTCGTGAAATCTTTTTTTGTGTGTGTTTACCCTATACAGACGCTCCCTGACTTATGCAAGTGTTCCTTTCCAGAACGCCTTGCGTAACTCGAATTTTGCGTAAGTAGGAAACGTATCTCAAGGTTATTTTAGGGCGGTCGCAGTATTGCCACCCTTATTTCTGTGCTGCCTTCAGAGCTGGAAGGCTGGAAAGTGGTGGCTGTTGGCCGAGTGCCCAGCTCTGAAGGCAGCAGCGCAGAAGTAAGAGTGGCAATACCATACCATGCCATCCTTACTTCTGTGCTGCTGCTGGCGGTGGATCTGGTCCTGGCCAGCAGCCACTGCTCTCCGGCCACCCAGCTCTGAAGGTAGCACAGCCACCAGCACCAGCGCAGAAGTAAGAGAAGCAGTACTGCAACCCTCCCCTACAATAATCTTGCGACCTCTTCCCTCCCACAACTCCTTTTTGGGTCAGGACCCCTGCAATTACAACACTGTGAGATTTCAGATTTAAATATCTGAAATCATGACATTTAAGATTTTTAAAATCCTATGACTGAGAAATTGACCAAAATGGACTGAATTTGGTAAGGCCCTATTTATGATATAAAAACCATTCTTTAATCTTTCATCATTATTGATGAACAAGTCACATACTTTGAAGAGAGAGGAATTCTGCCAAACTTTGGATACCTCTCAGCAAAAAGAGTATTTAAACAATAAAATTTTGTCTTGAGAAAATTCTATATAAACACTGCTTTTCTAAATCATTAATCTCTAGTGATGCAAAACCTGCAAAAAATCACTATCAATACTTCATTTCATATGCAGCTATCTTGAATAGAAAAACTGACCTTTTCCAACACTGCTGGGTTTTTATAGCCATCCATATGTGTTGGTGTAATCTTACTAACAGAGGAAATAACTTGCTGTAATGTTTGGTCTAAGTAATGTACTTATAAATGGCCTAATTGTAGGTATTTTATAACAAGCATTATAAAGAAGTTTATTTATTCAAAAGGATGCATATGTTTTGCAGATCAGAAGAATACACTTAGTGTGGTCACTTTTAGCTGCTGTTGTGAGGGAAGGTATAAGGAAAAATGAATAGTATATCTTATTTCCCTTTGATGTTTGAGAGAATAGCAGTCTGTGTGCTTTAAGAAATTTTTTTTTTTGGTACAGTATGCTACCGAAGACATGCATTGCCACATGGGAAGCAACAAAGCTTCCATGATGTCTTCTATAAACTACGAGCGCTTAGACTTCAGTAATACATTTTTTCTGGCTTTGCTTTAATTACCTTGCACACGCTGCTTCTTGTAATTAAGATCAAAGCATTTGTGTAGTTACACTGTGGAATTTACTTCCATCTGGTTACTTTTTATCAGATACTTTAATGGTATTCCCAATTAAACTTTGATTTGCATATTGTTAAAGTAGCTGTATAGATGCTGAAAGTGACAAATATAGTTTGGCTCTAAAGTGGAGTCTTGATGTATGTAGTTCTGACTGCGTAGAGCTGCAATATGGTCTGGTAAATGTTGCTAGACTTAACATTGATTTTTTTTTTTTTTGGCTGGGGCGGGATAGAGGGGAAAATAAAAGGACTTGGACTCTTGATTTTTTTTTTTATTCTCATGAGCATTGAAAACAATTTTTTTTCTTTTCAGCTGTGTCAAAGTAGAGGAGCACCATGCTGTTGACATTGATCTGTACCACTGTCCCAACTGTGCAGTTCTGCATGGACTATCCTTAAGTAAGTACTGAATGCTCAAACAAAGATCAAGGGTGTAAATGACTATGGATATTCTTTCCTCAACCTGGAACTGGAAAAAATTGTTTGGAAGAGCATTCAAAATTTAACAGGCTATTTATGGCTAATTTGAAGTTTTAAAAAATAGTCTGGGGAGGTTCACATGATTCATGGCAGCAGATAAATTGGGTTAGAGCACCTACAGACTTTTTTACTAACTGTCATTATCCCATAAAAATGTAAACCACAACTAAAGATCAAACACAGAGTATTTTAACCGAATATTTGGATTGTGACTGGAGTTTGAAGAAAACAAAACTGAGTTGTAGGGGAGAGAGGACAGTAGTCACTTTTTAAGTGACTTGAGTGTAGGCAATGATGGTGCATCATTCTTCTCACGCTTCATTGGACACTGATGAAAATAGCAGGGAAGTGAAAACTGACAAAAATCCTAAAGGACCACACTATAAAAACAAGGAGTTCTTATTCAAGTGATTGCTCATGTCCATTCCATTGTAGGTGTGTGTGCTTGTCACACGCACCAGTGATGGAAGTTTTTCCCTCACAGATATTTGTAGGGGACTGGCTCTGGCACCCTCTGGAGTGGTGCGCGTATGCGGTGGTATAAGGGGTGCTGTCAGCTCCCCACTCCCTCAGTTCCTTTTTACCGCCTGTGATGATGCTGGAACATCTCCTTGCCTTGGCAAGTTTACATCTCTCAGCTGTGTCTAGTTGTGAGTCTTTTGTACACAGTTGTTAAAAACTTGTATAGTATTATAGTTCTAGTAGTGTTAGAGTTAGTAACAGTTGATTAGTCCTGGACAGAACTTAGTCTAGGGATGTCCTGGTCCCTGGACTTCAAGCCTTGTGACTGCTGCAAGAAACCTATGCCAGTCAGTGATCCCCATGAAAGCTGCCTAAAGTGCTTGGGGGGGACCCACGTGAGCAACAAGCATTACATCTGTAAGAACTTCAGGCCACAAACGAAAAAGGAGTGGGACATTCGTCTTTGAGCACTCCTTATGGAGTCAGCCTTCGCACCGGCATCGGAGCCGACTAGATTGGACTCTGCTCTGAGCACTGCAGCCTCGGCGTAGAGCGCGCTGCTGGCACCAACCTCAGACTGGCACCAATCCCATCCCCGGTACCAGCTAAAAAGCAAAGAAAGGCTGGGAAAGGGCATTTTCCTGTGTCCTATAAAAGGAAGGAGAGAGCCGGAGGAGAGAGAAGACCCACGAGGGGCAGCTCTTTTGCTGTGGACTGTGGCCAGGCTCCAGCACCTATTGAGCTGTCAAGTCTCCTTTGATCCCTGGAAAGCGGCAGAGGCACTCGGCGCCTGGTGGTGCTGTCCATGCCAGAGGTCTTTCAGGTCGTTACAGACATATTGTCCCTTCTGGTGCTGTCCACACCAGCTACTGAGGTGCCACGTTCAAAGGGAAAACCTGCCCTGGGACCCTTCCAGCAATCTCTGTCAGTGCAGGGGGTGCCCCACCAGCGCTCACCTGAACAGTACCACCAGCCCCTGGATGCGGGTCGGCTTACCTGCCTTAGTTCCCGGCATGGTTCCCCGGTCTGTAGGCAGTGTTCACCGGGATCCCAGCGTTGATCGTCGGCTGTCTGGAGCAGACCCTTGGAGGTGTGTCGCCAGAGCCCTGGCACTTGGAGTGTCCAAATCTCCGGTTTGCTGGTATGGATCCCCACGGATGCATTGATGGTCTCCAAGACGTCGATCCTCTTTCTCCCAGTCCACGGAGTGGCACCGTTCTCATAGCATAAAGCGTCAATCACGGCACCGAGAGACATGGTCCTGGTACAGCTCCCCAGCAGAGGTCCGCAGAGAGAGCCGACAGGAACAGGGTAGACAGGCAACATCAGTCCCGTTCTGGTCTCCCAGACAAGCTCCCCCCTTCCTAGGGTTCTGAAAACGAGGAGCAAGACCTGTCCGCAGGCCAAGGCCACCCGCTGGGGCATTGGCATTTCCTTCTGAGCCACCAGGGGCTGCATGGTTCCAGGGCCAGTGGCCAATCCCTGACACCTGTGGAACCCCTGGTCCTGGCCAACTCCTGACACCTGTGGAACCCCTGGTCCTGGCCAACTCCTGACACCTGTGGAATCCCAGGGCATTTCCCCAACCATTGCAGGGACATTGGTTGGTCTCAGGGGTATCAGAAAGATGCTCGGCCACAGTCTCCCGCCCACCCCCTGACTTGCAAGCGGAGTTAGAGAGAGCTCCCCAGGGACAGCCAGTTCCAGTCGAGGCTCCCCTGGCAGAGGCAGTGGAGTTACCAGGCCCATCTATACCTACCTACCTCCTCATCTTCGCCCGATGAGGCGATAGCGAGGCCCTCTCACACAGTCCCTCAGGATGACACAAAAGCCCACCGGGAGCTTTTGAAGAGGGTGGCACTGAATCTTGGTCTGGAAACAGAGTTGCTGGCGGAGCCTTCAGACTCCCTGTTCAACGTGCTGAGTGCAACAGCCCCCTTGAAGGTGGCATTACCAGTACATGAGGGAGTTGTGAAGCTGATCAAAGCCCTTTGGGAAACCCCCTCCTCCCTGCCCCCATCTCTAAGCAGGCAGAGCAGGAGTATGTCTCTGCTAAGGGGTTTGAATACCAGTACCTACCCCCCGCCTCAAGCTCACTCTGTGTCAGTAGCCAGTGAGCATGATAGACAAGGCCAACTGGGATCAACCCCTAAGAATAAGGAGGTGAAGAAGCTCGATCTTTTTTGTAGAAAGATTTATTCTATGGCCAGCCTCCAGCTAAGAGTGTCCAAACATCAGGCCCTACTTGGCTGCTTTGATTATAACATCTGGCAGTCCATGGCCAAGTTCTCAGAGTCACTGCCTGAGGAGCCCAGGAAGGAATTCATGGCTATTCTGGAGGAGGGCAGAGCGGTAGCCGGGACAGTCTTCCCAGCGGCCTCAGATGTGGCAGACTCGACGGCCTGGTCTATGGCTTTGGCCATTTCAGTGAGACTGGCGTCCTGGTTGCAGTCGTTGGGCTTAGTGGCAGAGGTTCAGCAGTTTATCCAGGACCTCCCCTTCGACAGCTTGGTGCTGTTCGCAGAACAGACAGCAAGTTAAAGACTCTCAGACCCCTTCACGCTTGCTGGTCCTGCACACCCTGGTTGCCAGTGAGGAAGCAGTTCAAGCTGCAACAGTCCCACAGGTTTGAGGTCCCTTCCTGTTCAAAGTCCTTTGGTAAAAAGGGCAGGGGCTGTAAGCACTGGCAAGGCCATCAGCTGGCCTCTTCAACTCACTTGAGCTGTATGCGCACCCAACTGGGTAATAAGCAAGCATTTTGAGGGTGCACTCAAGCGTGACCCTCCAGCCTGTGTCTTGGATCCAGCATCCCTGTTTTTTTTTCCAACCGCCTGTCTCCCTTTCTCCCTGCTTGGGCCTCTATAACATCAGACCAGTGGGTCCTCAGCAGAGTAGCAGGGAGGTATATCCTCCCCATCTCTCTTCATGTATCCTTCTCACGAGCATCTACTCGCTCAGGAGGTGCAGGGCCTTCTGCAGGTGGGAGCAGTAGATGAAGTTCCTCTTCACTTAGGGGGGAAATGGTTTTACTCCTGCTATTTTTTGATTCCCAAAGGCCGAAGTGGGTCTACGCCTCATCCTTGATCTGCAGGGTGTCAACATATACCTCAAGAAGTTGAAGTTTTGCATGGTCTCCCTGGCCTCCATCATTCCTTCCCTGGATCTGGGAGACTGGTGCCCTACGCTCGACCTGAAGGATGCCTGCTTTCACATATCGATATTTCAGGGACACAGATAGTTCCTATGTTTCGTATATGGAACCACCCACTACCAATTCACGGTGCTCCACTTTGGCCTAGCAACAGCACCAAGGGTATTAATGAAGTGCATGTCGGTGGTAGTGGTTTACCTCAGATGTCAAGGTATCAAGATCTACCCATACCTCAAGGGCTGCTCCAGGTTCCAGATCCAGTGCAGTGTCAAGTAGTTGCGGGGCAGGGGCAGAGCAGGGGTGGGAAGAAGCAGGGCGGGGTAGGGCCTTGAGGGTAGGGGTGGCATGGGAGCGGGGCCTGGACAGAGTCAGGAGAAGCACCCCCCAGCAGATTAGAAACTCTGCACCTATGCCGTATTGGCTCCGTGGCCACTTCCTAACCGCCTTGACCTATCTTGCAGGATCAGGGTTGGCTCTTGCACCTGAACCTCACCTCTCTCCAACTCACGGCTTGGATGCTGCATGGCTGAACCTAGAGGAATGAGCCTGCTCTAGTCAGGTACAGCAGGTTCTCTTGGAGAGCAGAAAGCCTTCCACCAGAATGACTTACCTGGCAAAGTGGAAGCATTTCACCTGCTGGCGTCAGTGCGGAATATCTCCCCGACCCAGTTGTCCTTGCAGTCCATCCTGGATTACCTGCTTCACTTGAAGCACCAGGGCCTTGCCTTTTCCTCAATCAAGGTGCACCTGGCAGCCATATCAGCTTTCCATCCCCGCATCCAGGGTAGATCTGTATTCTCACATGAGGAGATGATCAGGTTCCTGAAAAAACTTGAAAGACGTTTTCTGCTGATCTGGGACCCGGTTCTTCAGTGGGACCTTATCCAGGCTCACAGGTCCATCGTATTCCTTGTAGTTATTACTTCAGTGAGGTGAGTCTCTGAGAATAAAGCCCTCACTTTGAAGCCCCTGTACATGGTGTTCTACAAGGACAAGGTTCAGCTGTGGCCCCATCTGGCCTTCCTGCCAAAGTTGGTGTCGCACTTCCATGTCAACCAGAATATCTTCCTCCCAGTGTTCTGTCAAAAGCCTCACACAACCAACGAGGAGAAAAGCCGCCTGCACACTCTAGATCAGTGGTTCTCAAAGCCAGTCCACCGCTTGTTCAGGGAAAGCCCTTTGCGGGGCGGGCCGGTTTGTTTACCTGCCGCATCTGCAGGTTCGGCCGATTGCAGCTCCCACTTGCCGCGGTTCACTGCTCCAGGCCAGTGGGGGCTGCAGGAAGGGCGGCCAGCACATCCTTCGGCCCACGCTGCTTCCTGCAGCCCCCATTGGCCTGGAGTGGCGAACTGCAGCCAGTGGGAGCTGCAATCGGCCGAACATGTGGATGCGGCAGGTAAACAACCCTGAACAAGCGGTGGACCGGCTTTGAGAACCACTGCTCTAAAGCCAAGGCATGCCTGACATCTAAACTTGGAACGCACCAACCCCTTCCGCAAATCGGCTCAGCTCTTTTTTTTTTTTTTAAACGATTGCTGACAGGATGTAGGGCCTTCTGGTGTCCTCTCAGAGGATTTCAAACTGGAACACCACCTGCATCCGTACTTGTTACGAGTTGATGCAGGCTGTGCCTCCACTGATAGTGAAGGCTCACTCTACTAGGGCTCAGGAATCTTTGGCTGCCTTCCTGGCGAATGTCCCTATCCAGGACATCTGCTGTGCTGCGATGTGGTCTTCAGTACACACACTCACCACGTATTACCCAGCAGGCCAGAGATGATGATGGATTTGGCAGCTGTGTTGCAATTGACACATCGATGAACTCCTGCCTGCCTCTAAAGGTACTGCTTGGGAGTCACCTACAATGGAATTGACAGGAGCAATCACTCGAAGGAAAAACAGTTACTAACCTTTCATAACTGTTGTTCTTTGAGGTGTGTTACTCATGTCCATTCCAAGACCCACCCTCCTTCCCTTCTGTCGGAGTTCCGGCAAGAAGGATCTGAAGGAGAGGAAGCGGGGGGGAGTCAGTGGTGCTCCTTATACCGGTGCATATTCTAGTCACTTCAGAGGACGCCAGAGCCAGTCCCCTACGGATACCACTGAGGGGAAAAACTTCTGTCCCCAATGCCTGTGGCGAGTGCACACACCTACAATGGAATGGATATGAGCAATACATCTCAAAGAACAGTTATGCAAGGTTGGTTAACCATTTTTTTTGTCAAATACTTGGAAATTGGGAAGGACTGGAGATTAATTTCTAGTTTCAAATCCTGAAGAAGCCAGCAATTGAAAGAACAGCTTGGCAGGTTCTATGTCTTTTCTTTCTTCCATGAACAGCAGGCCTCACACAAAGGGCAGTCCAAAGAAATCCGAGAGCTGCAACTTCAGTGGGGACCTGTCTGTGATGGGTTCCCTTTGGGGTACCACCGAGCCCCCCCTGACCCACCAGCCTGGGCTCCCTATACAAGCTCCCTGCCAAGCCCTCAGGCTCCAGCACACATACAGGTAGGGACACACCCACACAGGTTCTTTAACCAGCCCCTGCATGGGGGCGCAGCTAAAGCACCTCCCAGTTCCTAAGGCAGGCACCCCACTCTGACTTGTAAATCCAAAATTATACTGTCTTGCGCTGTACAGAGACCTGTACAGCATAAGCTCATGGTACTCACCCCCTCCCTCAATGTGCAGAAGGATATGCAACAGCTCTCCACCCCAAGTTATGACTCCCACACACTGGTTTTAGACAAAGCAAAAATAAGTTTAACAACTACAAAAGATAAATTTTAAGCAATCATAAGGGATAGCAAACAGATCAAAGCAGATTACCTAGCAAACAAAACACACAAACTAAGCTTAATATACTAAAGTGATTGGATATGAGTAGCAAATTCTCACTCTAAATGATGATTCGAGCAGGCTGCAAAAAGTCTTACGGGGTCAGCTGCATTTGCTTACAGCTTAAAATGCCAAGTGTTGCTTTCACAGGATCCAGCACTTCCTCCCAGTTCGGTCCTTGTTCCTCAAGTGTTTCCAGGAGTCTCTTTGGGCAGGAAGTCTGTGAAAAACCTCGATGAGGTCACTCCCTTGCCTTAAATAGCTTTTGCATATGGTGGGAACCCTGTGTCTCCAAGCTTTGTTCCCACACCAGTCAGTGGAAGAACACTGGCATTCCAAGATGGCATCCAGTACCAGGTGACCTGGTCACCTGCCCCTGTAGCGCTTCCTGGTGGGAGATTATCTTCTTCTAAGACTTATTGTTTTCTAATGGCTCTGTAACCTGAATGGGCCCTTCCCAGCTAGCCATCTAGACTGACAGTCTTTTGCCTAGTGGGCGTTCCCCAGGTGTAAACACCTGGTACTGGATGCCATCTTGGAATGCCAGTGATGCAGATACATAGTCAATATTCCTAACTTCAGATACAAAAATGATACACACATACAAATAGGATAATCATATTCAGTAAATCATAACCTTTCCAGTGATATCTCACATGACCTATCTTGCATAAAATACATTATGAGTATGTCTTAATCATATAATATTACTGTGAAGAATATGGGGTGCAGTGCCACACTTTCCTCTTATATCTTTGTAATTTTTCTCATTGCCGGTCTCCATTCCAGTTTCCTGATTTATAAACAAATCCCCACACATCCCTGTGAACCTAAATCTCATAGGAATTAGCCTAAATCTCCTAGGAATTGCAAAATAAACCATCATTCAAACACAGTGCTAGCAGAGACTTCTCCATCCATTCCCTCTTCATTAGATCCGTGGTGTATATCATAAGTGAAAAGATGAAAAACTTCATTTCATTCCTTGATGGTTACTTGCAAACCTCAGTGGACAGATTTCCTGAGCAAGTAAAAAAAAAGCAGGGAATCATTTGGTAGCAACTTAAGTTAGTGATAGTAGTTGTAGATAGCATCGGATATCTTTGCCAAGAGCTGAGCCAGTTAAAAGCACAGGTTACTAGAACAACCAAGTACCTTGAAGAGTTAGAGAAGAGACGCAGAAAGCAAAAATCTGAAGATTGTCTGTCTGCTAGTAGACACTGAAGGCATCTTCAGTTCTTTGATTTCCTCTGAATATTCAATCTCTTCTCCAAAAGAAGGCAAGGTAAAAATCAGCATGACCTGTTGTCTTCTGGATTCCCATCCAATAGTGAACTATGATTCAGCCCTGAAAAATAAAGGATAAGTTCTATATGCTGTACCCTCCCAAGTTCAAGGTTGTGTACAATAGGTCGCCTATATGTGTTTCGCCTGAAGATAAACAGGGATTTCTGGTCATGGATTGGCAAAATTGAATCTGTTCTGAGCAGCTGGATATATTTCAAACATTTTTTTTCTCTGTGGTTTTGTTTTTCTTTACTATCTCCTGACTGGGTCTTCATGGATTATAAATGAAGTGACACAATATCTTTTTGAAAAGGGGTAATTTTGGCAGTATTTCATCTAAAATTATGCTATTATGTGGCCATATTATTATGGGATTACACTGACTATAGTATCATTCCCATATTTCTTTGCAATAACAGAATTAAGATAGAACTCTAGTTTCTGCAGCTCTCTGAAGATGGATGTGTGGGGTTAATGTTTAATCACACAAACTTATATTTTTTATAAATTAATAGGGGGGTACATATCAGACTTTGTATTTTTTTTCATTTGTATTATAACTTTGCTGAGGCAGGGAGGAGTTTCAAAGATGATCAAATAGCCTGTTTTAAAGTAAAGGCTTATAAATTCATCCTACTGCAAGGTTCACCCAATACTCCCTAGACTCAGAGCTTGATTTCTGTGTTTGATAACTTTTGAACTTTGTAAGCACATCACACAGGAATTTTGATATACAACATAGTTTGTTATGCTTTTTGATTCTTTACTACGTTTTAAATATTTTGGGTTTTTCCTCCCAACGGGATGACTCCTTTATACTGTAAAGTTTTTGTACAATTTCTTACCCTAGGTTTCTGGGAAACTGGCTCCTATTAGACTTCTATTTGGTCTCTAGAAAATGTTCAAAATGAAATACTCTGGATCATTAAATCAGTACCTGTTCCTGTAATTTATTGGCTAGTTTGGGATTAAATTACTATCAAAAGAAAATAGTAGTCTCTTTGGAGGCAAACTGTGCATATGTTTTCCTCTTGTGAGCATATTTAAATTGTGCTGAGAGTGGATGGAGCAGATTCTTCCCTTTTCATTCAGCCCTAAGAGCAAAGAGGTATGTATCTTGGAGTGTAGTGATTAAAACGTTTTAATAATGGAGAGAAGAATATTGAATGGAAAAGAGTAAATCTTGTGAAATGCTTATGTACATGACGGCCTGGTCTTGGTTTTTGAAAGGTAATCTCTTCTTGTTAAGCTCTTACCTAGGGAAATGTTTTAGATGGAGTTTTGAATTTTATTCTAAAAGCTGATCTGCATTGGTTTCCCTCCCTCCCACCCCAATTCCCTGAGGATATTTGAGAGCTTGCTGAGAGATTGGGTAACTGACCTTTCTCTGAATGGCATATGGAGATTACACTTAAAACTCCAGCTTTGCCTGCCTTTTCTAAAATGTTTCTGATCTGTATGGGTGTGACATCTGCTCCTCAATTAACAACATTAGAGGTGAGTTGTTAAAGCCCTGATTGTTTTGGAAAATTAATCTCTTGTATAGGATATAAAATGTAATTAATAGCTTCAGGATTAGCAACCTTTAGTTTAGGGTCTAAAAACCTTGTTAACCACACCAGTGCAAAAAGGCATTTATCAATTCTCTAACCTTTCATCACTGTGCACCTGTCCTATGGATCAAAATACAATATAGTGCATGTAAATATCCACCAACCTCCTCCAACTTTTTGCCCACCCCCTCTCTGAAAGTGTGATGTGATTTTATATAGATAGGAAGAGGGAGAGATGGATGGATGTTTTTGGGGTTGGATGGGGAGGGAAATAGGCTTTGTAATTTACCTTGACTGCTAATAAATCTTGGCTTTGCCAAATCAAGGAGAGAGATAAGTTCCAAACTTAAGTATGCCTCATGAATGTTCAGTTGACAGCCTCCTTCTTAGAGCCCTGCAACCCAACCTCAACCCAGTGGGACCCAACTACAAGAGTCAGGTCTTGCAGCACTTCTCACCACACACAACACAGCAGAGAGTAACAGACAGCAGAAGCAGGCTGTTCATCCATTGCTGTATTGACTCTATGGGCAGGAGGCGGCAGGGCCGGCCCACAACATTTTAGCACCTGAAGCGAGGAGCTCAAATGATGCCCACATGCCCCATCACTTGGGCCAAAACTTAGAAAGATCTCAATTCTGCCTTCTTCCTGTTCTACTCCTCTCATGGTACTGCTCTGCTACCTACCCCAATAAAGGAGAACTAACAACTTAAAATGCCTTGTTAAAAATTTTTAAGTAACACTTAACTTTCAGTCGCCTGAACAGCAAATTTAACTTTTCTTGTCTGCATAGTAAACAGTGACATTTTTATCTGTTTGAATAATCAAAGTGGTGATTTCCATGCCTTCTTGGTTGCAAAGATTTGAATTGCTTCCTGAGGTCCACAGTCTGGGCCAGCTCATTCTCTATTGAGATGGTTACAAGGCTGACCAGCCTCTCCTGTGTCATTGTGGAGCATAGATGTGTTTTTATTAACTTCAGCTTGGAGAAGCTGTGTTCTCCATTGGCAACTGTTTCAGGAAGTGTTAGGAGTATGCGCAGAGCAACAAAAGCATTTGGAAAGAGGTTGGTCATCTTATTTGTGCACATATATTCCAGAACAGCCTTTGGAGTTGATCCTGCTGAAATGTATCTTGAAAGGGCTTCAGTTCATCACCTAAATCATTCTGCATATATATTGCTTATGTCATCGTGTGTCAACACTGTCTCTAGTGCCCTGCATTGCTGGTGTAGGTCTTCTTCAGGTATAGTGAGGAGTTTTGGAATATCATACAACATCCCAAATATACTGCTGTGTTCCTTGAGCTGCATGAAACGTTCTTCAACTGACTTTATTGCACAATCTAGCACCTGGTTAAAGAATTCAACTTTGAATTGTTGTTTGGGGTCTCTTATGGGATTATCCCGTGCCTCATAATCAAAATGTTGTCTTCTTCGGCGACTCTTGTATTCTTGAATGGGTGGGAAAATAGCTTCAGTGTGAAGTTCCTCTGCCAACTTCTATGCACTCTTCAGAACTATTTGAAATCCCTCATCTGACCGGTAAGACTGTAGGTATGACTTTTTGCTTTGTCCAGTTGTTCCATTGCTCCAGATATATAAAGGTCAACACCTTGGAATCTCTTGCTTATAACATTTATTTCAAACACTATGTTATGCCACAACACTAAGCCACACATAAATTTGAAGTTATATATGTTTCTGGTGATTCCATTTCCCTCTGCCACTGTTCTCCCACAAACAGTTCCTGTCATAGCATTATCCTCCATAATGGCAATTACGGCATCATCTATTTTCCCAATTTGGTGTTTGATAGGCCTTATCGCCTCCACTCAACTTTCTCGTCATGGCACTCAGTGGTTTCAGTGTCAGAGAGGATGGTCACAGATGTTGCTTCAAAATTTGAATTGTTTTTCCAAGGTAGTGGTGTGTGTACATTTTTTGGATGGTGACTCTTCTTAGATACTCCTGGAGTACAGCAGCAAACTCATCCATCAGCTCCACAATTTTAAGGAAGTTTCCATTGTTTG
This sequence comes from Mauremys mutica, assembly GCF_020497125.1. NCBI lineage: Eukaryota > Metazoa > Chordata > Testudines > Geoemydidae > Mauremys > Mauremys mutica. The sequence continues at coordinate 104,351,480 of NC_059072.1, read as the reverse complement.
GTACATACAGCTGATCTGAAGTGCCACGCAGTGCTAGGTTTTGAGCAGCAAGCATTCTCACAATGGCAATGAGCCTTTTCAGAACATTTTGCAAGTAAAGAGTCTTTGATGCAATCTTCTCTTGATGCTAACCATCTCTGGTGGCCTTTAATCGTAGTCTCATCTTAAGCTCTTTCCACCTATGGAATGCTCTCTGGTGATTTGCTGCCTTCTCATGGCATGTCAGATTTTTCCAGTCCTTTGTTCCTGTAGAACTCAATGTGGCTGAAACATTAGACTGGAAGAGTTTGCAACAAAAACAATATGCAGCATTCTGGGTTTTTGAGTACATAAGCCATGGCCTCTCCACTTTGTCACTGTTGGGGATTTCCCGCCAGTAACATGTTGGATGGAAACTTCTATTCTCATTGTCTTTGGGGAACATGAAGTTTTTCACTTGCTATGGCCCATGCAGTACAAGGAAGTCCCTCATGCTACTGCTCAAGTGAGTCCACAGTCCTCGATCATCTAGACTTAAGGAACTAAACTCATCAGCAGCTGTTTCTTGTGCCTCCACCACACTCTTCTCCGATCTACACTTTTTTCTTCAGGAATGCGCATGGTTACATCCATTTGAGATGGAGATATGGATGCTGCAGTACTCCAAGTCCACTCAGTCCTACTTCTTATTCAATCAATCGCTAAGACAAACAAGTTTGTTTACGTTTACAGGAGATAATGCTGCCCTCTTCTTATTTACAGTGTCACCAGAAAGTGAGAACAGGCATTTGCATGGCACTTAAAATAATAATAATAATAATCCCTCTTACTTGAAATATGTTTTTCCAAAATGGTTTTGAAAGAAGCTTAAACATAATTATGTTCAGATTAAAAGGAAGTTGTATCGCAGTTCTAGGGAGTATATACGTTACGGATATTTTCCCACCTAATCATTAAAATATTGTTCATAACAATTTAACTTGTAAGACTGAAGGTATAAAAACTCCATTTTACTAAATGTCAATTAAGGCTGACTTCCGGCTCACCAAAGAATCCACTATGCTAATAAAGGCAGACTTCAGTACCTAAAAGAACTCTGCTGTGTAGTTTAAATATGTAAAGATCAAATTTACTAATATCAGAAAATTACTCAATTTATTGTTCACACTTCAGCCCAAGTGTGCACTCCTGACTTGACAATGCACGGCATCCTATGGGTAGGCAGTTTGAATATCCACGTCAGCTTGACTTGTGCACTTATCAGATATTTCATACATGTTTTTGAAAATGTGGGCCACCATATCATATTCCTACTCCTACTGTGTAGACATGGTGATCACTGCAAATGTGTTTTGGTTGAGGGTTGCGCTATTGCCAACTTGAAGCATTAAAAAATGAATAATCATGAGTAGCTTAAAATAGTAATTTTTAAAATACCACTAATTGTGGGTTCTTATTCTTTGCCTACTGGTTTTGAAGCCTTTAGGTTACACTTGGGTTATGTTTTCAAGCTTCTCTCCCTAATCATGAGGGCTAGAACATTTTTTAAAGCTGAGGCTCTCATGTAGTCAATTGACTGTAGGATCAGGAGCTCCCAAGAAAAACACTCATGCATATTGGCAACACTGCTTTTCATCTTGTTTCAACCTCTTTCAAATCTCATAGGTCCAGCCTGTTTCTGTTGTGGTAGCACCTAAAGACCCCAAACAGGATTAAATCCCCATTGTGCAAACAAATAACACTGACAGTTCCTGCCTAAAATCTAGATTGTGATTTTTCTGAGACAATAGGCAAGGGTCAAACAAAGAGGCAAGGGGAGGGCAGGTAGGAATAGTAAAGGGGGAGGGATAGCTCAGTGGTTTGAGCATTGGCCTGCTAAACCCAGGGTTGTGAGTTCAATCCTTGAGGGGGCCACTTAGGGATCTGGGGCAAAAATTGGTCCTGCTAGTGAAGGCAGGGGGCTGGACTCGATGACCTTACGAGGTCCCTTCCAGTTCTAGGAGATTGGTATATCTCCAATTATTATTATAATTATAAAAGGTGTGTTTACATAAGTTAGTAAGAAGTGGTTACTGGCCTCGTGAGCAGAATGTAAAAATCTTAATTAAAACAATAATTAAAATAATGCTTTATCCTGTTCTATCTTAAAATGAACTTCTGGCCCATTCTCTGTCACTCCTTGTCCTAAAACATCCCTGCTTCTCCAATGGATTTCCTTAGTCCATTTTTAGTGTTGTAATTATGGCAGGGCCTTTCTTGTTTGCATTGGTGAGGGGACAAATATTTTTTCCTTCCACTTCTTAAAGTTCAAGTTTTTTACATGACATGTCCATTCTAAATCACAAAAATCAAGTAATTTCTTTTTTAAACAATAAAGTTATTGTACTTTATTTTCTTATCTGCTTGTGTATGGTTCTAGTGTGTCTTACTGGATTTTGCCAAATATAGAAAATAATTTGACAGTTAAATAGAAAGGTACTTTTCTGTATTTTTGAATATTCTCTCCTGCTCAAGGAAACATGATGCACCTCCTCCCTAAGTACCAAGTGGTGAAAAAGAATTAACTGAAATAAAATTATTAATTCCCAGATCTCAGATGTTAAAAACTGATTGTAAACATCAGTACTGCCCTGTAAAAATAAATGTATTATGCAACTACTGCGTTCCTTCATTGCAGTATATTATTACAGCACAGATGAATTTTGGTGGAAGTGCTGTATGTTGCAAATCATCAAATTAGTGGCTAGTACTCTGCATTATTCAAATATTATTTATGATTGAGGAAGTAGATTTGGAAAGTTAATTAAAACTTGCTTCATTATTCATGAAGTACTACTGAGTATTTGAATAGTCTACTCATTAAACTAGCTCTACAACACTGATTTTCAGGTTAGCAAGTCACTATAAACCTCACATGTTTAATTGAGCCAATTTATTTTCCTAAGTGTCTTTTAAAGGGCACAGTTTGTTGCCTCTACAGAAAACAATACATCATTAGGAATAATTACCTGTCATGTATAACGACTGGGAGATGCAAATAGATTAATTAGCTGTCAATCAGTGCTGGACTGCAGCTGGTGTTTCTGAAAAACCAGCAACAAAATATTTTAATAAGCTCTAGAATTAAGTAAAGACAATTTTTTTTTAAAATTAAAATAGAGTGTTCAGACTTGCTAGGTTTTATTGCAGTCTTTGGAGCAATATGAACTTTTTACAAGAGCTCATCCTAAATTTATTTAATATTTGGAATTATGGAATATTTGGGTTGAATTAAGATCCAATAATATCATATTAATAAAACTGTTTAGATGTTAGATTTTGTTAGCCATGCTTTTTTGTCTCAATTTTTGAGACACCATTTGAGTGAGCAGGCTAGTAACCTGAACTCTTTCCTTTTCAGCAAATGTAACCAAGTTCCTATCAATACTAGAGTAGTAATTATTACATTACACACTTGGTCTCAGTATATATCTTGGGGGCAGCTGTCTTTATTAGCAGCTATCAAATACTACTGATCACAATTTGGCATAGTTTTTGTTTTAGAATTAATCAGAATAAAATAAGCATAGCCTGAGTTTTAAGTTTTTTGTTTAACTTCTCTCAGTTGGTAACTGGTACATTGCAGATCAATAAAAAGGTAGTGAGAAACTAGGGCTAAACTCAGCTGAAGTTCATTCCAAGCTGATGTGGTATGATCCTTTTTGCTGAGGCACCTGGTTGGGAATTTATTTGGGGTTTGCAGCCACTGAAATGATAGAAGCGGAGTGCAAGAGAATCACAGTATTCATGGTGTTGGTAGAAAGTGCTAATAAAGTGTTGGCATTCTTTGCCATCAAATTCCTGGTTGAACGTTTGTTGCTTCTAAAAGAATCCTTGCCATTCTATCTGAATTACTGTGCCAAGTGGTTGATAACAATTAAGGATTAAATGGGTTTGAGGACAGGTGATATTCAATCATTTTATGTTAAATGGGGAAGCTTTTAAGATTAAGTAATTTTGTCAGTTTTTCAATTCTCTTAAAACAAAAAAAAGGGATGTGGGAGACTGCATATAATTCCTTTGACTTTGTTTAATTTTTTCAGTAACGTATCTGTGATTTGTAATGGTGCAACTGACAAAGCAATTTGTATGAGGACTTCTAGTTTTACATTTGTGTTTAGCTCTAGATGTCTAAAGCCTTTGTATGAATATACTATATAGCTAATAGAAGAGAACCAAAGTCAATTGCCCAAAACCATAAAGGAACACCTATTTATCCTTTTATTTTTATTAATATAAAATCATCCACCTGGAGCTTGATGATTGTATGTTGCAGTTGCACTTAAACGTTTCAGTCAGGTCTGGACCCTTTGTGCTAGGCACTGTACAAACATAATAAATAACAGTCCCTACCCAAAAGAGCTTACAAACTAAAAGACAAGATGTAAATAGTGGATGGGGCAAACAAATAGGGTGAGGGGTACGATTAGTGGGTGAGGGTGGAGTAACCAAAAATAAGTTATTTTAATAGTAGCCAGAGACTAGATTTTTCATATGTTTATACAACTGCTAGCATATTGGAAACCCCACTCAGGATTATTGGGATGTATTGGTCTATGGTAATATAAATATTAAGTAATAATTTAGCTCATCTTGAAGATGTAGAATGATTAAAATGTAGGAATGAGCATTAGGAAACCTCAAGTTCTATTTCTGGCTCTTCTGTAGGCTTCTTCTGTAGTTTTCTGGGCAAGTTTCAGGCTGTCAGTGTTTGTATTCCCTTATTACAGGAGGGTTGAATCTTAAATCATTATTCAGACACTGCTTTGAGATTCCCAGATGGAAGGAGCTATAGAAATGCAAAGGATTAATATTTTGTTATTACCATCATAATATTTTAAAGACGACTTTGTTTTATGCAAGAGATGAAGTCAACTGAATTAAAAATAGACTGTCAGGCTAATTAACATGGTTGGTTCACTGATGGAACATCAGCCAGTCTGACCCATGCCATCAACACTGACTAATTTTAAGTTTAATCCTTTTAAAAAAAAAATCTAGTGAAGAAGAGGAGGAACTGGCACAGACATGACTACACAGAGTTTGATGATGGTTCCAAACCAGTCCAAGCTGGAACACGGACTTTTGTTAAACAACTGCGGGCTCGCTCATTCTCAAGGTATGGAAACTTGCTTAGAAGTCAAATCATAAAAAGGGGGAGAACCTTGGGTATTGATCATGTCTAAAACGTCTTCCTAACGTGCCTCCACAAAAACACCACCATCACAAAAAATCCTTCCTACATGTCTGAGATCTAATTTTTTTTTTCATCCAGTGTTTCATATCCATATATTTGCCTTCAAGGCACCTTGTTGTAGCATCCATCAATCAAATTACTACACATGGATGTAATTTCCTCTGGAGACTATCAGTACCAACCAATATTGTTAGGTGGGTTGCCTCTTAGCATTTTCAGCCCGTCTGGTCCAGGAAACAAGAGATTCAGAAATCACTTCCCATTTTCTCTCTCTAATGTAGACCACAAACATCGGAACAGTGGTTTATCTAGTCCCAGATGCTTCAGAAGAAGGTGAAGGAGATCCCCTGGTGCACAGTTATGTAATAACTTGGTCATAAAAGAAATTTCTTCCTTATTCCAGCAGTTAAGGGTTGGCTTACTCTCTAAAGCATGATGACTTATATCCCTTTTAAAAGAAAATGCTTTTTATTCTAATATATCAATATGTTGTCCTTATCTGTATAAGTGACTTTTTTTGAATCCTCCTAAACGCTTGGCTTCAATGACATTTTATGGCAGAGTTCCCCAGATTAATTATACATATAAAAATGTACTTCCTTGATTTGGTTTTAAATTTGTTGTCTTTTAGTTTCATTAAATGTAATCAGCAGGCTTGCCTTTACCTTGAGTGCTTAATTCAATACAATTGTATCCACTTATTTTAATTTGATTTATATTAGCTATGTAACTCCAATAAGATGTTTCCTTGAAACCTAACAAAGCTTTTGTTAATTTCTCTTTCAAAGAGGTTTACTGTTTTTTCAGTGCTAATATTTTGATTTCTTCCCCCTCCCCCCAGTGCTGATGAAATCATTTTGAAAATGCATGGCAGCCAGCTGACACAAAGATACCTGGAGAAACATGGGTTTGATGTCCCTATTATGGTTCCTAAATTAGATGGTCTTGGGCTCAGACTCCCTCCCCCTACTTTCTCCGTTTTGGATGTGGAACGCTATGTAGGTAAGGGACTTCCTGGAATATGTGTGAATGCTTCAGTATAAAGTGAATTAAATGCAATAAATATTTGCACGGTTACAACAGTTAAAGGATACTATATGCCTAATCTAAATTGAACAGTTCTTACCAGAAGGTTGGCAAGGGTAAATTAGACCTACCAATTTGGGTTTTGTTTATGGTATGCATGTGACAATTGTATGCCCGTAGCTCTCAACATTCACACCTGGCAACTTGTGGCACAAGTTATCAAAATGTGTGATGACTGAAATGTTGAACAGCTGTATTTTGTTCTGCAGCACACCATAAACAACAGATCATAATGGTTTTTGAGGATGTTTTCTTACACTGTGAATCAGATAAGCTAGTTTTGCAATCTGTACTCTAATGGTGGGGATGGGGGGCTTTGTTACAAATTTAAAAAATGGTTTGTTGCACAGTGAGAACGTCTTTTAAAGGGTTTTACATTTACCAATCATCTGTTGCTGATGGTGCATTGCACAACAAAGCTTTTGCATATGTGAGGATGTCCCTAGGATGTCTGGGGTATTGGGGAGAAAGTTCTTGCCTGGGCTTCTTATGTGGCGGTGGGGGTGAATTTAGGGAGAGAGGGATGCTACCTTCCAAGCTGCCCCAAAAGACAATCTCCCCATCTACACTGTTAATACATGGATGTTATAGCTGCAGCTTGAGTCCAGGGACTCCCAGCTGCTTCATCTCTGGAACCCCCTGCTGCTCTCTGCCCCTTCCCCTCCAAGGAACAGAGCAGCCTGAGAGGGAAGGAGAGGAGCAGACAGTAGATTTCAGATAGGTGAGGAGGGAGGGAGGTAGCTGCAGAGCAGAAATATTCACAGTTAGCGGATGAGGGAACAGGAGGAGACTGAAAGCTCAGGGTCAGATCAGTTTCCTCCCTCTTCACCTCTCTTATATCTGTAAACTGTTGGCTCCTCAGTCTATCTGATCCTTCCCTTATAAGCTTTTTTTCTGCTCCTTGGAGGAGTGGGGGAGAAATTCAGGGAGCACTATAGCTTCAGCAGGAGCATTTAGTTTTCCATCAGGCTTGCTGGGCAGTCTCTAACCACTTCAGGACCACCTGAATATGTATTTCAGTGGGACAGTGAGACTGAGCCAGCTGCAGTGTGGAACATGCTGCATAATATATTACAGCTAAGAGTTTTCTGTGTGCCTTGTATCATCTCTTGTGTTCTTTTGGTAGCATATTGAAATGCACTACAAAGAGGACTTTTATGCTTATCAGTATTTTAAGACTCCACTAGAATATACACTATGTTGAGTATACTGAACGACCTGACCATATACTGATTACTCAGTCCCCTTATTGATTGCTCATGGTTGCTTGGAAGAATAGCTGGCATTTCAACAATTCTGTGACTTTATTTTGGAAGTCTGGCTATTCCAGGGCTATCCCTCCACCCCACACACACTTTCACACACTCAGTTTGGCACATCAGTTTCCCTGGTCCTTTTTCAAGGAGTGTCCCTGTGTGTGCTCCACTTCAGGTGAATGTGTGTGTCTGCACCTGTGATTGGAGAATTTCAGTGGCAGTGCCCGTTTGGGTCACGCATGTGCTCTCCCCATCTTGTGCCACTCCTGGCGGCTACATAGCGCTATGCGAACAAACCACCCTCAATTTCTTTTCATCTGTCCTTGAGCTGTCCATGGTAGTGCCTCTTTGCTTGCTTCACGTTTACCTCTGAGAGTTAGTGTTTATATAGTTTTAGAGTAGAGTTAGTTAACTATAGCTACCCTCCTCTCTCATCATTTATTTTCTTTCATCCTTAGTGTACCTTTAACCTTCTTCACCTGGGGGAAGGCTACTGACAGGAGCATGCCTGGATCCCTGGGATTTAAACAATGCCTTTCTTGCTGGGAGGCAATCCCGGTCAGTGATGGGCATTCTCAGTGTGTCTGATGTCTGGGTGAGATACACGTACCTCAGAAGTGCCCCCATTGCCACAACCTCAAGGCTTGCACCAGAAAATCAGGGGATTTAAGTTGAAACTTATCCTGATGGAAAAGTCACTGCACCTGGCTTCTGACCCCCAGACCTCTTTGCACCCAGGACACCAGTTCTTCGCCAATCCCAGTGACAGCCTCCGGCAGACATTCCCCACCACCTTCAAAAAGGAAGTCCTCTAAAAAGATGGACAAAAAGCAGGCAACAACCTCCCCTACCAGGGAACCAGCTAAAAAGAAAAAAAAAGCCGGCTCATTCAACATTCTTGGTACCGACCACAGTGCTGCTGAGCCCCTCCGAGTGGGCAGGATCCTCCAATACTTCTGGTACCATTAAAGCCAAAGACCCTAAGGGGGTGATCAAAGAGAAGCTTACCTCCTCCTCCATGGTACTGATGGAGCCACTTAAATGTGTGGCATTGGGCAGCTTAGCATTGCTGTAGTCTGCTGCGTGATGTACCAATCACCTAGTGCATAGCACAGCCAGATCAGTACCGACAACCAGTACAACTTCAGCGGCACCAACAAAAACGTCCTCCTTGGTACCGATGCTTGTGGTACCTCAACAATTCCTTTTCCACAAGGACCTTCCAATTTCTGCAACACCGGAATCTCCCCTTTTTGATACTGATATTACTCCAGCATTCTTGATACAGTGCCAATCTACAACCCCATCCAGATAGGCCCCTCCTTTCTTCAGTGAGGAGGAGGATAAGGAGGAAGGGGACATTTACTTCTCATCCATTCAGGCAACCGCCAGACCTGGTCCACGGGAACAACCCACATATCACCCTAGGTTTAACACCCATTGGTGGTATGGACATCCATGGATGCCACCACTAATACCATTCCCACTGCAGTGGCCTTATTGGGATCCATGGGCTGCATACAGGCAACACTATTCTAGGACTTCTAGCACTCACAGGGAGAGACTGAGAAGCTCCCCATCCTCAGCAGGTGGACCCCTCTGAGGAGACTTTTGATCAGGAAGTCACCCTACCGACCAATATCTCTTCATCCTCTCTGGATGAAGCCGTCATGCCTCCTCCACCCCCAATAGCTGATGACTTTAGACAATTCCAGGAGTGGTTTAAAAGGATTGCTTACTCACTCAAGATACCCTTGGAAGAGGTTGCAGAGTCTCAACACAAGCTGTTGGACATTTTACAAACATCAACCTCATTGAAGATTGCGCTCCCCATAAATGATACATTCATAGATCCAGCCAAGATAATCTGGCAGGCCCCCTGCAATGATACCACCCACTTATCAGAGATAAGAAGTACAACGTCCACTCTTAGGGTCCACAAGATATCATTACAAATACTCAGAAGAAAATCCATAGACATAGGACCAAATCCTGCAGAGAATTAAGCATGTGCGTATCTTTAAGCATGCAAGAAGTTCAGTGGGATTACTCCATGCTTAGTTATTCATATGCTTAAACCTTTGCTGGATCAGGGTTATAAGTTCCATTATTGCTTGTAGAAAATTTGTAGTAGACATTGAGTTAAGTGCTCAGATACTGTGGTGATGACTACTATAGAAATATATACAAATAAATGTATTCTTAATAATTTCCTCCTACCCTCTCTTCCTTTCGGTGACAGAAGCCACAAAACCAAGCATATGAACCAGCTAGTCATGTTAGGTTCCTCTGTTTCCTTTTGGTTAACCACAGAAGTGGTGACTTACTGTTATTTAAGAATATAACTGAACCTAATCTTAAAAGTAAAGTAACAAATTATATCTAGATAAGATCTTGGTTTACTCTTGACCCTCTTTGTTTTGGGGTGGGTGGGGTAGTGGAGTTCATTTGTGTACAAATGGATTGTCATATCTTGCAGAAAATATTAAACATATGTCTCGTTAAAATGTTTGTTCTTTTATTTTTACAGGTGGCGACAAAGTGATAGATGTAATTGATGTGGCAAGGCAGGCAGACAGTAAAATGAAGCTTCATAATTATATTAAGTATTTCATGAATCCTCATCGACCAAAAGTATTAAATGTGATCAGTCTGGAATTTTCAGACACAAAGTGAGTAAATGACTTTTGAGACAACTTGACTTGGACTCCTTTGAAGTAGAAAGTAGATTTTGCTAAAACAAAGAGTAAATGTAGAAGTATAAGTAAATAGTACTCTACAATAAATGAAATGGTCTCTGGTAGACTATTTTGTGTTGAGATTTGGGGACACTATGGAATCATATAGAAGTAAACATTTTTACAATTTGATAGAGATTTAGGAAAGATAAACATTTAAAGATGTCTCTCTTCATTACTTGTATTTACCCATCATTTACTTACTTTTTAAGGATGTCTGAATTGGTGGAAGTCCCTGACATTGCCACAAAGCTTTCGTGGGTGGAAAACTACTGGCCAGATGACTCTGTCTTCCCCAAGCCTTTTGTTCAGAAATATTGCTTGATGGGAGTTCAGGACAGCTACACTGATTTTCATATTGATTTTGGGGGCACATCAGTCTGGTACCATGTTCTGTGGGTAAGAAGGTCCTTGCTTCCTGAATGCTTGAAAATGATTTTGTCCTGTGTACATCTTCTTGCCACAAAAGAAACCTGTGTTCAGGGATTTCCTCATGTATTTTGAATGAAATTGTTAGTTTCAGAAGGGGGCAGAGGAGGATTACTGACTGTGCACTGTTGTTCATTCCTCTGTACAAGTTGACCCCCTAGATGAAAATGCCAATCTCTGCACTTTCTAGCAGATAGGTGGATGCTATCCTAAACATTTTATAGGAGAAAATGAATGAAATGACAAACTGAACTTTCTCAAACATTAGCTCACACTGCTTTCTGAATTGCAGCAGCCATGTAGCTGAGGATGACTGGACACAACTTCCACCAGAACTAATAAATTGTTCCTTAATGTGACACTTTCCTTGTCCCCAAACCCCAAAAGGGTGCAATGTACTACACAGTTAGCTTCTGGTAGACCAGAGTGACATAGAGGGTTGGAAAACCTAGGGCACTCACATGGAAGTACAGGATATTACTATTAGATTACAGGGCTTGCCTGACAATAATACTGTTTATGTAAACAATTCCAAAATTGTACCATACCTCATATGGGATATTTTTTGTGTACAGGGTGAGAAGATCTTCTACTTGATCAAACCTACTGATGAAAATCTGGCTCTCTATGAATCTTGGAGTTCCTCTGTCACCCAGAGTGAAGTGTATTTTGGGGATAAGGTAGACAAATGTTATAAATGTGTGGTGAAACAAGGACATACCTTATTTGTTCCTACAGGTAAGATTTTTACCTCCTCCCCCCCCACCTCCCAGCAGTTTGTGTACTTACATTGTATCACCAGCAAATTCAGGATATCAAAAGATATGCATTAAATTATCATTTTTAGAAATATCCTAAAGTTTGTGGAAGAGACTGTCTGTCTTAAAAATACTTGGAATTGATACCGAAACAGAGCAAAATATCAGTCCTTTAAAATGTTTAACTAGTTGGAAAGTTTCTTAAGAAATTGCCTTGGGTTTTTGTTACTTGATTCATAGTAGTAATGTTTAAGGAGAAAAAGACAAGATTAGAGTTTGATAACTTTCCAGCATGGATAGAGATTTGCCAGCTATTTCTGCAGCAAAACATTTAAAATGTGTTTCCTCTTATGTGGTGTCCAGTCACTTCTAATATTTCTAAGGACATGCAACACTTTGGCCATTTCTCTCTCTCTGTCCAGGTACAAATGGACATTTCCTCTGATTCTTAGGTGGCCTCCAAAATATGTTCACAAATGGAGTTGCAATTCAAATTTAATCTTGCATTCGGACAAGTAGCGTTTAATGGCTATGCTCTAGGTCATCACTTAAACATAGTTCAAGAAACCATTCTTGCACAAGGAGCAAATAACAAATATGAACTTCAAAGCCTGAAATTAGAAGTTGCTCACAGATAAGTACTTGGGGGGGAGATTAAATGATTTGCCTAATATTTAGCAACAGGTCTGGGAATAGTTTATTGAACTTTGCTGAATTGATTCTACCAGTAATATACATCTATAGAGTTGAGTGATTTTGGGAAGAGGAAAATGAGTGTATGCTATTTACCTGAATTAAAGCTATTGAAGGCAAACTTAAACTACATCCACTTTTAAATAAGAAGCCAATAGATGTATACTTTTGTGTGCATATTTGAAGTTATTTGAGCTTCAGTAGTAGCTAGGTAGAGACGTACAATATTATTGGCCTGTGCTCATCATATTAAATTGTGGTGTTATGAGAACAGTCTTCCAATTACATGACAAATTAGTAGTGTAAGAGTGATTATTAGTCTTGGTTTTAATTTGATCATAGTTTCATTGGGCTATTATATAATGTCTATGGTTTAGAATAATTAGTGGAAGTACCTTCTAATTCTTTTCTGAATAACTTAAATAGGGCTATAATTACTTGTTAGATAAAACATTCAGACAAAAATATTTTTTGTTACAAGTAACACCTAAGATTACAATGAACTGAAAGATTAGCAAGAAATTGTTTCTTTTTATTTTGATTACTTTGTGTATAGTCTGTTTCATGAAAGTCAATTTCCTGGGGTTTGTGGGTTTTTCACATAGCCAATGGGGTGGGGAGAGGGATTGAAATTGTTTTTTGTTTTTTTAATAGGAATGTGGTTTTAAAACCACAAAGGCCTTAGATAGGTGTAACTTCTGTAACTACTATTAACTTAAAAAAAAACAAAACAAAAAAAACCCACAAACAAACCTAGATTTCAGATTGATAATGTCCTGTTAACTTGTATTTTGCTGAAATGCGAATTGTCACTCTCTGGCCTTAGATACACACACAACTGATATTTTTGTGCCCAAACCCAGGTACAACATTTTGTAGTGTAGATGCATATTAAGTTTCATGTTTGTTTTTGTCAATTCAGGCTGGATTCATGCTGTGCTCACATCTCAGGACTGTATGGCTTTTGGAGGAAACTTTTTGCACAACCTCAATATTGGCATGCAGCTCAGGTTAGTTTCATCTGTCTGTTCCGACTATACCTTTTCCTCCACAAGCAGGACATCCTTCTATTTAATAGATAGTTTTCATCATACTTGTTAAATGGGATTAAATGGAGACAAGGTCTGGTAATGGACATTGCTGACTTTCTTAGTTTGTGCCAGAAGCAGACTTTGATCTATTTCACTTCAACAAGAACAACATAGTCTCCAATGAATGCTCTGCACACATTTAATTCCATCCTAAAATCAAACAAGCTCTACTTTGGAGATTAGTACAAAAAAGAGGGATGCTAAAACTGGTCAAGCTCAGGTGTGAAATTCTGAGATGGAAGGAGCAACCTTCAGTCAGGATTGCTGTCAGGACAGCTATATTAATTGTTGTCCAAGATGTGGAGCTGTCTTCTAAACATACTGTTTTATTTATTACAGTGGAATCCCAATTAAATTCCATCTGTTAAAAGATTACACATTGGGTTTGTTTCCTAGTTTTATGAAGTCCAACTTTATTTTTGCAAGTGCAGCAGTTAAACTTGATAGTCAGAGATCGGATAAGATCAGAGTTCAGTCTTGTCCGAATGTGGTCTTATTGGGGTTTGGCTATGTGGAACTTGATTTGTTTTGTTTATCATGGCCTGTTGGTTTTATTTTTCTGAACATTGTACGAGTTGGATATTGCATTGATTAATTCTAAGATGTACCCATATATCTTTCTAAATTATTTGTTTAGGTGTTATGAAATGGAGAAAAGGCTAAAAACCCCAGATCTTTTCAAATTCCCTTTCTTTGAAGCCATCTGTTGGTTTGTGGCCAAAAACTTACTGGAAACTTTGAAAGGTAACTAGTTTCATGTTTTAATAAGATTTTGAGCATCTTGGCTTTTTTTTATCTTGGGAAGGTCATGGTCTCCATCTCATGACAAATATGTAATCTGGGGAAGTTGGGTGAGCTGGGGAACATAGTCTTTGTGTGCTTTGAGTTCCTAACTGGGAAAAGCTTGTATACTTTGTTTACCAAAATCTGTTCTTTTGATTTTGCTAATGCTGCACTGTTACAGTTCTTCATCTAATCATTTTTGCTTTCAGTAAATGGTAATTCTGAATATTGATGTGAGGACTGACTAACAGTAAAACTCCATTTGCGGAAGTCTAGGTGTATAAATTGATTACTCTGGCATTTTTTTTAGTATTTGAAGTGAAACTCAATGTCAGTCATCATGTGTCCTCCCCCCTTCCCTCCCCCCCAGATGCCAACAGCATAATTGGCCAGTGAAAATACATTTCTCTAAACAGTATTAAGTTTTAAGTTTGGACACACTGGGTATCTAAGATCCTGGGAAAATACAATCTTACTGGGAAGGCTAAACCTAACATAGTAGAATTAGTTCTCTGCTGACTGAAAGGACCATGTTAAGCCTGATGGTTGTAAAATGTGTTCCAACTCCTCTAGATCACCTCTTCATGAGCTACCTTCCAAAGAGATCAAGCATTTAAGACACATAACATCATGCATTATCTATTTCTGTAAAACTCTTCCTATTGTCTGTCTTGGTGAGATTCTCAATTCAGTTTGATCAAAGACTCCTTCAAGAAGTCAGGGTTTCACAGTATCATCTTGAGGTGCTTATTGTGGTAACTGTTTTGAGAAGAAATTCTTGATCCAATGTAACTCTTTTTAAAGAGCTCAAGTAACTTACATGGGATGTTTTTTCTGTTTTTCTGGTGACGGTCTCTTTGCCTTGTAGAAGCAGTGAACTCCACTTTTAGTGACACAGCCAGCACAAATTCATTTTAAAAGTTTTTTGCTTTCTTTATAAGGTGTCACTTTTACAAAGTCCATTTTTTTCATTTATTCCCTTCCATTGACATTTTCCCCTTTCATGGGAATCTGTTGCTCATGTCCTCAGAATTGATTAACCCTTCTTGAACTTCAGCTTTGACTGGCTCTTATGCTAAACTGTAAATTTTTTTTCAAAAGCACCTAAATGATTTAGGAGCCTAAGCCCATTGAGAGGCAGTGAGATTTAGGGTTCTAAATTATGTCGGCTCCTTTGAAAATTTTACCCAAGATCTCATCCCCATTAGATAAAGCAGTATGCTCACAATACTTTGTGGACTGCAAGATTGAAAGGGATTTTAAGAGAAGCCTTGAATACTCCTCCATTACTTTATATGCTGAAGTAGCATTTGTTGTCAACTCATATGGTCCTATCAATCAATCAATCACTCCTTTGTATACTCTCAAAAAAAAAAATCCCATCGCAACTGGAAAGAGTGATAAGAAAAAGCTTCCTTCTGTCAGGAGGATATTAGGCTGTATCTGCAGTTCTTACAACATCAGTTCTCTGGCAGGTCTGTCTTCTTTAACACCCTAGCACAAGTAAATGTGTGACTGCAGGTTTTGGTTCACCTCTTCCGAGCTAAACCATCTTCAGGCTCCCTTTTGAAGGTGAATTATTTTGAGTCTGTAAAAATTTTTTGAAAGATAGGTCAGTGCTTAAATCTAACTAAATCTATCTAGAAATGCTAGGGCAGCTTCATTCACTTTGCCACAGTTGGAATTTCCAGTCATCCTGGAAATCAGTCTTACTTTCATGCCATTGGGGTTAGGACATTCACCTACCCCACCCCAAGGGGCTGTCTCAGATAGATCTTCTCCATAGACAAATCCTTCTGACCCAGGATCATCTTCCCTAAGAGTCTCAAGAACATCTTTAAAACCTGAGCCACTACCATTTCAAACAAGGGCTTCTTCAAAGATTAAAAAAATCCCAATTCACTGCCTTTCCTGGTTTCCCCTCTCAAGACCTAGTGAAAAGAAACATTATCCTGAACAGTATCACAAAAGCTCTTTCCCTTGGGACAATCATCCATTCAGTCAGAATAGAGGCTTTAGTTTCTGCTCCTGATCCTTTGTGGTAATTTAAAAAAAAAAAAGGGGGGAGGGAGGTGGTGGGGGAGTTTTTACCTGACCCTGGGCCTATCTATCCTCTGAAGGTATGGGTATACAACTTGCGGCAGCAAGCCTTCCAGCCCTGGTCAACAGACTCAGGCTAGCGGAGTTCACGCTGACACTCCAAAGTGTTATCTACAGCTATTTTTAAAGTTGGGGCTTAGGTTGGAGCTCAGGCTCTGAAGCCTAGGGAAGTGAGAGGGCTGAGTCTGATGATCTGGACTGAGAGGAGTGCTCAAGACTCCATTCAGGGTGGAAACTCTTGCCCTTCTGATCCAAGAGACAGACCCCAGGATTTCTCTTTTCCTAGACCTCCATGGTCCTCTGTGTAGTGGAGATCAGATCACAAGGACTGCACCTGCACTTTCCTGATCAGTTGCACGTTACTAGCTGCCTCCACCTTCCAGGTCTTTTGTGACGGTCAAACAGGAAGCTCCCTGAAGGAATTATGACTGGGGTCCTGTGAGTGATTGCTGTTCAGCTCTACTTTGGTTTATAATCAGACCTCCACTCCTTTGCCTTCCCATTTTCTAGTTGATCTTTTACTGAAGAACCTATTTAGTTCATCTTTTGCTGATTATTATAGCACTAAAACCCTAAATTTGCTGATTATTATAGCCTGGTATGTGCTTTACATTGTAAATAAAGGACTAGGTCTCTGCCCAAAAAACCCCTTTAGTTCTTGGCATTTTTTCTGTTGAAGCTTTGATGTAATCAACTGCTGTAACTTATCCTGGAAGCAAAAGTGGGAGTCAAGGCCCTGTTTTTTGAGGATTAGGAATCTGTTTTGGTGCTGCTTGTTTCAACACAGTCCAAGATTCCTGCTGAATTCTGTCAGCTCAGCTTTGACTACTACATGCAGGATGCCTGTGCCACCTATATTGAAGCCAAGGTATTAAAAATGTGTCCTCATTTCAGCCCTACAGCAGTTGTCATTTTTACTTGGCTGCAGCTCATATGAGATTGCTTCAGTAAAAACCCCAACTCCAGGAGACACAACCTCCCCTGCCTTCCACACTCCTCTCCAGACTCACGACACTACTCCCTTTCTCCCCTGAGGACAGCATCTCCCTTCCCCAGTGACAAGGAGGAAGAGGGCTCCATTGCGCCTTCTTATTCCAGACAGGAGCAAACAACTTCATCTAGATACCTTCACTATGCACAACCCTGGTATGGACCACCGTGGATGCAATCCCACGTTCTGCTCCCCCACACATTGGCCATGTTGGGACCCTTGAGCCATGTATGGGGCACAGTTTGGGAAGCCTTCCATGATGCAGAGCCAGAGACCTGCACCTTTGCCTTTTCCATCAGTCTCTCGCCACCAGAGACTGAACCTCTCCTGATAGCGGACAAGGAGGAAGAAGAGGAGGATGAAGCTCCACCAGGACAACATTTCTCTTCTTCCCCTGCTGAGGCTGTCATGCCCCCATCTTCTTCTGCTGATGATGACTTCAGGCACTTTCGAGAATTATTTAGCAGGATTGCAGTCTCCCTCTAGATTCCTTTGGAAGAAGTGAAAGATCAGCAACATAAACCACACTACTCAATATCCTGCACGCATCATCTTCTGCAAAAATTGCCCCATCAGAGACACTCTCTCAATCCCATGAAAGTGCTCTAGCAGACTCTCTAGTGTCCATCCCTCTGAACTACAGATGGCAGACAAAAATATTATTTTCCCACAAAAGAGATGGAATTTCATTTATCACATCTCACTCCTAATTCCCTAGTAGTTAATGCGGTGTAAGAAAAAAGACAGCAATGTCAACCTTGATCGATCCATCAGGACAGAGACCCGAAGTGATTAGCTTTATTTGGACACAAGGCTTATTCATCTGCCATGCTCCAAATTCATATACTGAATTACGAAGCTCTTATGGCCAAGTACAACTATCTCAGCTACTCCAAGATAGAGGAACTCTGCCAAGACCTGCCTGAAGCCAAGAAAGAACAATGCCAGGCACTTATGTCTGAGGGACACCTCCTGGCCCATATAGCCCTATAAGCTTCTTCAGACTCTGGATACCACCGCCTGCTCCATCGCAACTGCTGTAGTCCTGAGGCAGGCATCATGGCTACACCTCTCAGGCTTTCCTAAGGAGGTACAAACCACAATAGAAGACTCTCCCTTTGAGGGCCCCAGATTATTTGCAGCGCGTACGGATTACTCCCTACACTCCCTTAAAGACTCCCTAGCTACTCTCTGCTCTCTTAACGTTTACACGCTTGCGTTGAAGAGATGTCGGGGGGGAAATATCATCTTCCTCTGCAATCCCAACCACCGCAGTACACTCCCCTGCAGAAGTATGACACTCAGCGTCAACAACAAAAGCCCCCTACCAAATGCACACAGGCCACTCCTGAAGGGGCTACCTCATACAAACCTCCAGCCAAGCAACAAATTTGAAGGTGTGGTTGAGGCCCCCAAGAAGCCTCCCCCTGTGCCAGTCGTACCAACCATCTTCAACATCCCATTAGTTTGGCGAATGCTTAGCTCTGTTCTTTCCATCATAGAGCCTAATCACCTCGGACAAGTGAGTTCTAGAGATTGTTGGGGAAGGATACTCATCCCTTTCCTATCTATCCCGCCCTGCCACCCTCCTTCCCCATCCCTCTTCAGGGACCCCTTTTACGGACCCCTTCTATGAGAAGAAATAAATAATCTTCTGCAACTGGGATCCGTAGAGCTGGTCTCTTCCCAACACAGGGGACAGGGTTTCTGCTCCCATTATTACCTGGTCCAGAAGAAATCCGGTGGCTGGCGGCGGATCCTGGATCTTTGAAACCTAAACAAGTTTGTCAAACTGCAGCGCTTCAAGATGGTTACCCCCCTCCACCATTATCCCAGCACTGGAACACAAGGACTGGTTCTCTGCCCTTGACCTCCAAGACTTATTTTTCCATATCACAGTACACTCTGCCTCCAGACAGTTTCTCCGATTCACCGTGGAAACCCCCCCCCATCAGTACAAGATAATGCCTTTTGGACTGTTGATGGCCCTTTGTGTAGTCACCAGAGTTCTTGCAGTAGTCGCTGCCTACCTAAGGAGATAAGGTGTCATCCTACTTAAATGACTGTCTTCTCAAGGCTCCATCCAAAACAGAGGCTCTTCGCACCATCCGGGTGACAGTGGACCTTTTTATGAATCTAGGCCTCTGTGTGAACCTAGAGAAGTCTACTTTAATGCTGGTACAACATCTGGAGTTCATTGGCACACAATTATATGCCATACAAGCCAGAGCCTTCCTTCTAACTCACAGATTCTTGACTACAGTAGCTCTTGTATCCAAAGTACGAGCCTGTCCTTAGATCTCCGCCAGGACGTGTCTCTAACTACTTGGTCCCATGGCAGCGGCCACTTTTGTGGTAAAGCATGCATGGTTACGTATGCAATGTCTTCAGGCATGGCTCCGTATAGTATATGTCCCTCACAGACACAGCCTCCACAAACTTTTATCCATGCTGATGAGTGTCAAGGACTCGCTACTCCAGTGGACACATCCCAAGAACATCTGTGTCAGGGTTCCTTTCCTCCAACCAGTGCTGACCATGATTCTAACAACCAATGCATCTCTAATCAGTTGGAGAGCATACCTTCACAATCATACAGCACAGGGCAGATGGTCCTTAATTGAATCCACCCTACACATCAACCTCCTAGAGCCAGAGGTGAAAGTAAGCTGGTCCGGTATGGCATGTTGGTAAGAGCCAGTATACAGCCAACCTTACTAGCAGGGCCACTGATGAGGGGGGCTGAAAGGGGCAGCTTCCCTGGGGCCTGGCAATTTAAAAGGGCCCGGAGCTCCCGGCAGCGGCTGGAGCCCCTGTCCCTTTAAATTGCTGCCAGAGCCCCATAACTCCCAGCTGCCGATACCATTACCATGGGGCTCCGGCAGCAATTTAAAGGGCCCGGGACTTCCAGCTTCTGCTGCCGCTGCCAGCACTGTCACCACTGCGGACTCATGGAGCAAGAGATTCTCCCACGACCAAGAGTGGGAACTGGATACATGAATTCTTCAGCTTATTTTCAACTGCTGGGGATTCCCCACCATAGATCTTTTTGGCACACCACATAATGCCCACTGTCCTTAATTTTGCTCGAGAGCAGGACTGAAACATGTATAGGAGATACATTCCTCATCACATGGGATGCACCACTACTCTGTACCTTCTATGCCATTAGCTTTCTGCCTGGACAAGACTAAACCTTTCTGAAAATCACCACGTTTATTCCTTTCATGGACCGAAAGATCCAAGGACACAGCCATCTCTTAACAATACCTTTCCAAGTGGATCTTGCAGTGTATACATCTGTCCTACCAACTACACAATCAACAACCTCCTGCTGCAATTAGAGCATATTCCACGGGCTCGCTTTCCACCTCTGTTGCCTTTCTCAGTAATGTTCACATTGCTGACATTTGCAAAGTGGCTACATGGGCATCCACAGACACTTTTGCCCATCACTACGCCTTTACTCATGACACCACAGCAGACACTTTCCTAGGATATACTGTCCTATCATCTGCAGTAAATGCTGCTTCAAAGCCCCTGCCTTCCAATTAGGGGCACTGCTTCTTAGGTACCTACAGTGGAGCATCCATAGGGACATCACTTGAAGAAGAAGAAAAGGTTACTCACTCTGTGCAGTAACTGAAGTTCTTTGAGATATGTGGCCCTGTTGGTGCTCCACTACCCACTCTCCTCCCCTCTTCTTCAGAGTCAACACATAGGCTCTGCGGCGGAGAAGGACCTGGAGGGCAGTTGGATCTCAGTGTTATATATACATCCTGCTCAGAGCACAAGAAGGGGGAGGTGCGCACGTGCAGTCCAGGCACTGCTGATGATCTCCTGTCCTAGGTGCAGGGGGCGCTGCCACTAGGGTGACCAGATGTCCTGATTTTATAGGGACAGTCCCGATTTTTGGGTCTTTTTCTTATATAGGCTCCTATTACCCCTCCCACCCCGTCCTGATTTTTCACATTTGCTGTCTGGTCACCCTAGCTGCCACACCTATTCCTACATTGGAGGGACACATAGGGGGATGCATTTTGAAGAACCTCAATTACTGCACAGGGTGAGTAACCTTCTCATCCCAATAAAATTTATTTTATGAGTGGACAGTGTGCCATATGGTATGAGGTTCTTTTTGATCTTTTACCCTTTTATGGATCGATATTTTTAAGACTTCATGTATAAAGCTCATTCTGTCATTGTCATGACAATAAAAATGTACTTTTAGAAAAACGAGAACAGTATCTGAACAGAAACCTTTCATGCCAAGTTTCAGTGCTAAACTAATTTGTACAATTTGCTGGACAGAGGTACTTTTATGGTACTATGAGTGTTGTAGCATGCATTAAACTGATCTGTTTCACAATCAGAACTTTAAAATCATTGATTGCTCTCCTAAACAGAGCTCTCAACTGTACTGTATCATTGTGACGGGGTTCCCGGGGTGCAACCTGAACTGTGGGACCGCTGAGCCCTGTGTCCCACCAACCTGGGGTATCCCTCTCACACTGTGATGCTGTTGACAAGCTACAAACCTCTGGCAGGTACTGCACTTACACAGACATCCACAGGCAGGGACACACCCAACAGAGTTACATGAATGCTTCTCCCAGCCACTCATGAACCAACAATAGAGAGGCTCAGCCAATTCTCCCCAGCCTTGCACCCCCGAACTGTACTGTCTTGCCCTGGTCAGAAGCCTGACCAGTGTAAATTCATTACCCAGTCTGCACCTCCCTCAATGTGGACAGGACACGCACTAGTCTTGGTAATGTAAGCTGAGATTTCCCAACCAAAACGCACTGTTTTAGCTAAAATATAAAACACTTTATTAACTACAGAAAGATAGCTTATACGTAATAAGCGTAGAGATCAAAGTTGGTTACCTAAGAAATAAAATAAATTTGCAGTCTAAGTTCTATAAACTAGACAGGACTTGAATCAAGCAGTGTCTCGCCCTGATAGATAGTACAAACAGGTCACAGATCTTCAATACGCAGTCTTGGAATTCTCCTCCAGCCTGGAACCCCCTCACCTGTTCAAAGGCTTTGTCCTCCAAGCATGTTTCCAGGTGTTGAGCTGTGGGGGCAGTGAAGCCAAGTCATGATGTGACTCCCCCTCTTTATAATTTCTTCCAGTTTGCTGGAAAGATCTATCCTCATGAGGTGGGGGTCCTCTCCCATTGGTTAAACATTCTCCATTGTCTACATGCTCTCTCTGAGAAATCTCCATTGTATACAGTTCCTGGGACAGTGGATTCTCTTTAATGAGCCATCAGCACGTCAGGCTACTCCGTTGTACCTGAAAGGTTGGTTGTGGGTGTTCCCAACCTCACAACATACCTCAGTAACATACACATAGCAAAACGTAGTATACAGTGATAGCACATACAATCCAACAGATATTAATGTTCAACAGATCAAGACTTTTAAAATGATATCTCACAAGGCATACTTTGTACGAAACATAATTATATGATAGTGGTGAATATGGGGGTTTCAGGGTGCTGCATTGAGGTACAGAGTGCCACAATCATGCAATACATTTGCACTGCAGTTGGTTATGGCAGGTTCCCTTCACAGGGGATAACTGGCAGGTGGAGATGCTTCTGCTGCACCTTTTGGGACCCCCTGCTCTTTTCCTCCACACTTCCACACCTCATAGAGCATAGAGCATCCTGGCAAAGAAGAAACAGAGATGCCTTGAAGCTGAAAGGAGTTTTCAGATAGGGAAGAGGAAAAAGCCAATGACTGGGCCCACACCTTATTCATAGGAGGAGGGAGCAGGAAAAGCACAGCAGCTCCAGGCCAAATCTGCTCCTTTCTTCCTCATGAAGGTATTGGCCCAGCAGCCACCTCCCTCCTCACCCACTCTATTTGTAAGGGGGCAGGGGCAGGAGGAATACAACCTGCTGAGTCTGGCCAGCTCTCCTTTCATTGTAGGCAGTTCTGCTACAGGGAAGAGAGTGAAAGGAAAGGTTGAGCGGCAGCCCCCAGGAGCTGTAGCAGCTTTTGGGAGTCTTTGCAACCCAGCAGAAGCAGCAGCCACCATCCTTAAGGGAAGAAGAGGGTGGCCACTCACTGCAGAGGAGACCGCATTAATATTGTGTGTACGCATGTGTGTGTGTGGCATTGATTGGGATTATGGCAGAGATCTAGGGTGGCATAAGGCAGCTGGCTTGAATTGCATGAATTTTATATGGGTGAGGAGGAGCTGCATGAATTTAATTGAGGCATTTTGTACTGAGACTGTTCATCCACACCACTCTTCTTGTAGTCCCAAATGGTAAAAATGTGGAACACCTGTGTGGTGTTGAACTAGAAACTAAAGATTGTTTCAGCATAAATTGTCATTAAGGATGTTTTCTCTAAACCAGTTGTGCAATCTGTTATATGCTGCTCCCTCTGGCCCTAAGTAACCTGTAACACATTGCAAAACTCATGTAATTCTTTCACGCAGTAAGAAGCCATAGTTGAAAACAGATTTTGTACTTGAAAACATTATTTCTTATGGTCTGATGTACATAAACATATAGAGTACTACAGTTCAGTTTGTCGCATGTTTTGTTGGTAGTGTAATATATTGGCAGGTTTATTAAAGGTTGAGAGGTATGTATCTGATTTGTGGTTTTACATTGCAATATGCTTATAAACTGAAATCTCGGTCCTTTTTAGAACTGAGGGAAGATGGTTTCCAGCCCCAGAACTTCTTAGTCCAAGGAGTGAAGGCTTTACTTAGTGCTTTAAAGTTATGGATGAAAAAAGAAGTAAGTGCAAGTGGATTTGTTTATTTGTTGTTTGTTTCTAATTTTAAAAGGACATGAAAGTCTGAGTCCTTTTAGAGTGTAGAACTTTCATCCATTTGTAAGTATTAGAAAACGTGCTAGAAATTACGGATGGATGGTTTCGGGGAAAGCTGTCTGAGATAGTGTCATACAATATAAAACCATCAGTTATTATAGACCAATTACTATATTTAACTCTTGGGATTGCATTTAATCCTGCTTTCTCTTTCCAGTGTATGATAAGAGTTAGGGCTAGTCTACACTTACCGTCCGGGTCGACGCGGTGAGTTCGACTTCTCGGAGTTCGAACTATCGCGTCTGATCTAGACGCGATAGTTCGAACTCCGGAAGCGCCGCGGTCGACTCCGGTACTCCACCACTGCAAACGGCGGTGGCGGAGTCGACCTTGGAGCCGCGGAGTTTGACCCCGCCGCGTCTGGACGGGTGAGTAGTTCGAATTAGGGTACTTCGAATTCAGCTACGCTATTCACGTAGCTGAATTTGCGTACCCTAATTCGAACCCCCTTTTTAGTGTAGACCAGGCCTTAGATGGCAATCACATGAAGTTTCCCCATGTGAAATTATTATTGCGTGTTGGCAAAATATACTTTGTGTGTCCACTGATATCACTTCTATACTGCAGAGATGATCAGAATTTGGCAGAAATGTGTTCTGATTTAGAATTTGCTTTTGTTTGCCTCCACATTTTGCACATATGGTGCACAGTAACTTAGACCTAATAGCCTTTAAAAGCGTATCTACAGAAGTGGCTCCTTGTAGGTGCTCTAAAAGAGATTAAACCATCCATAAATGAATATGAGGAGACCCTAAATACATTAGTACACTGGGAACCCCTCTGGAAAAAAAGTTTTATATTTGTTAGCTCCGCCTCTGGCAAAGTTACTCTGTGTGGGGGAGGTAAGATTAATGGGATCTTGTTTTCCCTCCCTTTTCTGAATGAAAATTTAGTTGAAACAAGGAGCTCTGAAAACTAAATTATTGAGAGCAGTAAAGGGAGAAGGAAAAACACAGGACCATAAACCAAAGAGATTCTGAAACCACCCCACTTCCCCCATCCCCCAAAGAAAACAGTACTGCTTTTGTTGGGAGATTTGGAGTTCAACACTTTATTCTCCATTTCCCCCCTCCCTCCACTATGGTTGTTGGTCTGATCTACAGACTTATCTGAAAGCTCAAGAGGGGACCTCTTTGGCTTCAGGCCCATTCATCCATGCTTCTATGAAACTAATCACTGCATATCCATCTCCTCTCAGGCTTTTCTTTGAACATTCACAGTAAGCTAACAACTAGAAGAAGTTTGAATTGTAATTTTGCAGAGAAAGTATGTTTGGTTTTTATTTATTTATTTATTTATTTGGGTTTTTTTGAGTGCCCTCTGTGTTTTCCCACTTGTGGGATATAGCGACTTTGGAATTTTTCTAGCGAGCAGTGTCAGTTGGGGCCATTTTCCCCTTCCCTCCCTCATCCCCCACAAAGGATTCAATGGGTATAAAAGGGAAGGGGAATGGCCACACCCACCCTTCAGTTCCCTTTTAACCACCAAA
This sequence comes from Mauremys mutica, assembly GCF_020497125.1. Taxonomy (NCBI): domain Eukaryota; kingdom Metazoa; phylum Chordata; order Testudines; family Geoemydidae; genus Mauremys; species Mauremys mutica. The sequence continues at coordinate 104,325,988 of NC_059072.1, read as the reverse complement.
GGTGTAGTGAGATTGAATCATATGCAGTATCATTGATGTTTCTTATCTGTTTTGTGCTTTTTGGTTCTGCCTTTTTTGGGCTATTTTCTTTTTTGTTAAATTAACAGTACAGGTTTCTTCAGTTTGAAGAATAAAGAAGAAATGCTACCCATCAGGCCCGGGTATCATCTGGATGACCTGCAGGAGCCAGGGTGCTGCCTCACACTCTCTTTCTAACAAGGGAGGCTCTTGCGACTAAGTCTGGTTTTGATCAAGTTCAACATTGACTTTGAACATCCGCTAGTCTTAAGAGGCTCTGTGTCCAGCTTAAGCAACATCCATCTCCCCAGTCTTATCTGAATGAGCCCACCACTGAGGTCTCCAGGTCAACCTGATTCATTGCCAAGGTTCTAGCATTGTCAATATTGAGGTTGAGGTCCACAGGTCCCATTTCATGCTGACACCATTGGCTTGACATCTCCTGAGCTACTAGGAAACAGCAAATAAATCAGTTAATACATTTTGACAGCCACTCCTGGAATCTGATTGCCTTAGCACCGGAGGTCTGTGTTCCAATTAGATTAGGTCCTCTTGTGCTGGCACAGCTGCTGCTTTAGTCCTAGAACCTATTCTGTTATGGTGCCAGGAAGACCTTGGACTTTGTCTCCTATGCATAAACGAAGGATAATCTGCTTTGGGCACAGATGCCTCAGCAGTCTTCTCCTATTTTAAATTTACCTGTACCTGAGTACTCAGATAACAACAATGCCCAATGGGAAGGCATTCAACTTCTTAATCTCAGTTGGGAACCCTAGATACCTAGTACCAATTCTTCAGACTTGTTAGTGAATAATGTTGTTCTTCAGCCACAGCAAACAAAGATTGCTACCTATAAGGTGACATTTAGATTGTATCACTTTTTTCCATAAGACAAATTCTAGCTCTTTATCAGTCCAACTAGCCGCAAATGTCCATGAGATGCTTCCTTTTAAAACTGTGCTTTAAAAAATACCAGAGAACCTTGCTATGCTGACTTCATCTATCTTAGATGTCAGAGTATTTGTGTGTCTCCAAACTTTGGTCCACAGTCAGGTTCTTTAACAGTATAACTGGGTGATACCTTTTACCCGGGCCACGCATATGGCCTCCAGAAGACTGGAGCCACGATTCATTGATGCTGCTTACTCCTGAGTCACTTATGTCTCAGATCACTGAAGATGCAGAAAGTGAAGGAACACATGCTCATCAGAGAATTCCTTTCTCACATCCCTTGCCATTTACAGTAATATTTCCATATGGTAGACTTGGGACCTTCACCTTGTTATCCAGCTTTTTTTAAGGAGTATGGACTCTGGTGGAGGTGGAAGCTCCACATTACGGTTCTGGAATTGAATGCTTTTTGTCTAGCATGAAAGTATTCCTCCCTTTAATCAAGACCATAGAGTCATTGACCAAAAACACAAATTCTTCATTAAGTCTCAGTCTGCCATTATGTATTGTGTAAAGAGTATGACCGGACTAGACCTCCTTGTTACCAAGGAGAATATTCATTGTCTCCTGTTCTGCTAGAGAGGTCACTTCAGGGTCAAACAACACTGTGTTCCTGACAAACTCCCTTTTTCTTAAATTGGAATTGGGAATTCCTCTGTTCCATTCCATATAGACCTGCCAGAGCATACACATTTAGAACACAGAGGATTTAGAAAGAAATTGAGAGGCAGCCAAAAAGAATGAGCGTCTGAAGAAGGTAGAAAAAGATGTTATGCTGAAACAGGTTATCTTGGCAGCCCTGAAAGATGAAAATGGTGAAAGGACATCAGAAAGGAGCAAAATGAACAAAATATGTACAATATTTGACAATGATCTCTAGTCCTCACGTGTCAGTGTCCAGCATACACCGTCAAGGCAGCAGGCTACAGAAGAAGTTCACGACATTATGTGGGAAGAAATCAAATATGCAGTTCGTAACATCAGGAGAGGGAAGGAGCCCAGGAGTGGATGGAATATCTCAAAACAGGGGAAGATACTCTCTTCAAAGCGTTGGCGCAATGGTTCACCATCTACATCAATAGTAAGCATGTTCCAGATGCATGGAAGAAATAAAAAACAATACTATTGATGAAGAAAGGCGATCCAGAAGAATTGAGCAACTACTGTCCAATCACATTCCTCTCACAAGTGTATAATGTCTTCACCATTGTCATACTCAATTGGATTAAGAAGGATCTTGAAATGCATGAAAGCAGAGAACAAGCTGGTTTCCTCTCAGGGTATTCGACAATTGATCATATCCACTCAGTTTGGCAGCTCATCAAAAAATGCAAGGAATACAAATTACCATTGTGTCTTGCATTTGTCGACTACAAAAAGGCATTTGATATGGTGGAGATTCATGCTGTACAAAATGTGCTCAACAAAATCGGAATCAACCCAATGTACATTGACCTGCTGGAAAAAATTAACTGTAATTGTTCGACAGAGAACATGATTCAATGTCCCGTGCATTATTATTATACATAGAGGAGTCAGACAAGACGACACTGTTTGCAGCAGTACAAGAGTTGCTGTTCAAGAAATTATACTGGGAAGAAGGAATCAGAATTGATGGAGAACAGTTAACGCATCTTCTCTTCGCTGATGACTGTAATATTGGCAAAGGACACAGCAGAACTGGAAAACAAATTGCAGCAACTGCAAACACTTTTGCATGATATTGGGTTGGAAATGAACAAATGGAAGACTAAGTAGATGCGAAATGAGCATTGTGCAGCAGGAATCATCACTGTAAACAAGAAAGTAATTGAGGAGGTTGACAAATATATTTACCTGGGTCAGCACATGAACAGAGACAACTCGTTTGAAGGGGAATGCAGTAGGAGAAGACAGGTGGGGTGGCCAAGTTTCAACAAAGGCGGAGGAAGAAAAATTCACTGTCACCCAGAGATCAGTGGAAAGGTGAATGTGTAAGATATTGCTCTGTGATCACATATTGAATGAGGCGATCAGAAGGTGTACAGAGGTGACTGATATAGTGCAGGCAATGTATAAATACAAAGAGGAGATGGGCAGGTCAGGTAGTCTCACAGGCAAGATAATAGGTGAACAACCTGCATCAGTGACTGGATCCCCAGAGACCACAAGCAACCGCTGGGAATACTGAAAATGTGCTGGGCCGATCTCATGACAAAAGTCTTAGGCTAGAAATGGAAAGAACGTGCTTGCAACAAAACAGAATGGTGTGATGTCGACTTGTGCTCATGGAGGGACAGACGAGGACAAGCCGGACAAAGGTGATTCCATATAGGTTCTTACTGAACTCATCACTGTTGTATCTGAGTATGTTCCAATAGTGTATTAAGCAAGATGACCAATGTCACATGTTGTTTGTTCTCTGATCCTCTCCAGGGGGAGAAGTATATGCAGAACCCTGTCTTGTTTTGGTAAGGTGTTTTAAAATATATATATGTTGGTATGTATGTTTAGAGAAGGAAAGGTCAAAGAAATGTGCCTTGCACTTGGAGTGGAAGATGGGAAGATGTGTGATGGTCTTTTGTTCCTGGGGGAATTTATTCTGCTTTTTTGGAGTGGTCCCTGGGAAAGTTCTGTCTCCTGCACAGATGAGATTTACCTTTATTGTGTAGAGTTCTCTTGCACCAGAGGAGCAAAGTTGTTGGCCTCAGTGTTCATCCTGGAGCTTTAGGCGGTCTTTTAGTTATTCCATGGTCTGAGCCCAGGATATCCTGAAGATGACGATCAAGACCTTAAATTCAATTCACTGTTCTATGGGAAGGCAGTGTAGGGAGCAGAGGTCAGGTTTGACATGCTTTAGTGTGTATTGCTAAAAAGATGTGCTGCAGCGTTCTGCACTAGGTGGAGCTTCCAAAGTGCTGAAGGCTTCATGATCAGATATATTGGTATGTTTATTCCATCTGAGAGTTGTCAAAGGTGTGAATAATTGAGGCCAGGTCCTCATCCGCCAGGATGAGAAGGGGTCTGCTAGCCAACTGGAGATGATAAAAAGAGCTACTCACAATACTGCTGTGTGAGAGTCTAGTGTCTCCAAGGAATCCAAAAGTAATCCTAAACTACAGATTGAATTGACCAATTGTGGATGTGTGCCTTCAGTCAAAGGAAACTTCATTGTGGGTATGTACTCTTTTTAGTATGTTTTCATCTGCCCACCAGCATCATCCATTTCTTGCTCGGGTTCAGCTTCAGTCAGCTGTTCTTCATCTGTGAGCTCATCTCATCTGTGCACTGGGTCATCTTGATGGTGGTAAGGTGGTTATATGTAGTGAAGGATAGGTAGAGTTGTGTATCATCTGCATATTGCTGGCCCTTGAGTCCATGCATCTGACCAGTTCACTTAGTGGCTGCATAGAAATGTTGAAAAGGATTGGAGGGTGAAATTATGGTCACTTTCAATATTCGCTTGACCTGCCGTCTACAGCTGATGCGTTTTTTGTTTGTTTGTTTGTTTTTGTAGATTTGCAATCCTTGTTTACCTAGTATGCCTCAGCCCACTTTTCTAGGAGGGGTTGTTTTGCTTGCTAAACTCCAAGTGGGAATATGCAGAGGCCTCTCGAAGAAAGGTAACTGTTCTTCGAATGTTGCCTCTGCATATTAATACTTACGACCCATCTTTCCCTCTTCTTTGGAGTCTCAGGTCTGGTTCTGCACTTAAGTTTTGCTGACATAGATTTGTTGATTAGGAGTGTGAAAAAAATCTCACCCTTGCCTGACAAAGCTATGCCAGCAAAAGCTCTAGTGTAAATGCAGTTACACTGGCAAAGAAGTCCTTTTGCTGGCATAGCTTATTTTGTTCAGGGAATTGGTATAAGCTATACCAGCAAATGAATTCTTGCTGGTATAAACTGTCTCCACTACTAGGGTTTGCTGATTTAACTAAACCAGCAACACTTTCTAGTGTAGACAAGGCCTTAGGTAAATAAATGTGAAATTAGGGAAGGAACTGAAGGGCAGTTGGGGCTACTTCTCCTTTGAATCATCTGGGGGGATAGGGACGGAAGGCGTGAGTAGCCCCAGTGTGCACTGCTTGCTCAAAGAACAACAGTTACTGGTAAGTAACTTCACAGCAGTCAATTTAATATTTTCCATAAAATCAATTATAATGATCTGAATACAGCTTTAACATTACAGCTATGTATTACATAATCTGTTAAAGGAGAGCCTGCTCTTTCCAACTATCAAAAGAAAACTAGATTCTCAAAAAGGTGCCAGAAATATAAAATCAGTATAGGCTGATGGCTGATTGTTCAGTACAGTGTATTTCATAAGGAAAGAAGGCATTAGTTCTCAACTAAGGTAGTCTCTGATTTCATCCCAGTCATTCTGTATACTTGTACTTTTTCCTGTATGTGGCTCTTTGCAGAAGTTAGGTTATATAGTTTAGATCAGTGGTTCTCAAACTTTTGTACTAGTGACCCCATTCACATAGCAAGCCTCTGAGTGTGACCCCCCCCGTATAAATTAAAACACTTTTAAAGAAATTTAACACCGTTATAAATGCTGGAGGCAAAGTGGGATTTAGGGTGGAGGCTGACAGCTTGCGACCCCCAGTTTGAGAACCCTTGGTTTAGATGTTAAGCAAATTCTCAGTTAACTAGCTAGAACTAAGCCTTCATGTAGGTCATTTAGACTACTTACACTGACTGAAGATAAATCTATGGGGAAAACCCATCTATGCGCAGATATTGTCTAAATGGATTAAAGTGAACACACACTATTATGGCTTTGCAGGCTTTTCAATACCGTAAGGCTTTGGATCATGTGCTACCAGGTTTAAAATAGGCTCCATAGCTGAAATATACAAGGATGCTGCCTGGAGATCAATTCATGCATTTACTCAGCATTGCTTTTGATGTGGCTTTTAGATCTGAGGACCAATTCAGATTAGTGTTGTGACCTTAATGTAACTGAATTCTCTTCAGACCCCACCAGCTTTTAACATTGTTACTATTAGTAATTTCCCCAAGTAGGGTTCCATACTGACCATACTCAAAGGAGAAAAAGAAGTTGTTTCCAGTAGAAGTAGTCAGTTAAATAGGTTGTCAGTCTGGCTTCCTGTCCCCACTTCTTTAGTTTCTTAGCTAAGGATTCTGAGAAAATGAAAAGTGCTGAAGGATAGTTGATGTTGCACTCCCGTAAATATCCTTGAGACCAAACATGCAGTGATGCTTTCTAGAGTTCTGACTGGATTCCCCTGCATGTATATTCATTCATATTGTCAATCTACTCTAACTATTACTAGTAAGTACTCTGGCTTAATTTGAATAGATTTTCTTTGGATCTAGGCTTTTCATAGTTTCATCTACTTTATAGTTGTCTACTATATAGACTTGATTTTTATCTTAGTATAACTTATTTTATCTTTTTCCACTGTTCACGTACAGCTTGTAACAGAACATGCCTTTGAAATTCCCGACAATGTTAGGCCTGGGCATCTCATTAAAGAACTCTCTAAAGTGATTCGCTCTGTAGAGGTAAGACTAGAAGACATTACTGAACTACACACAGGGTACTGTGTTTCTCTTATATCTTTGAATTATTGTAAAAGCTGTCATATTTACAAAAAGGGTACTTGATCACTTTGAGCTTATAGCTTTACAGTAGTTGCAACTTTAGGGTCATGGTTTTCTGCAGTGTCACTTATTTATTGTCCTTGCCATTTATTTTTGAAAGTAGAAGGCCAGGTGGAAAATTTTTGGAGGTTGTCTGTCTGCCAGTATTTCTGATTAACCAAAAACATAGCAATTTTTAAATTGCATAATCTTTATTCTAAAATTAGAAAACTTAAATCTTTTCAAAAGCAAGTGAAAACTTTTAAGAGTTCTAGTTTTTAAATATTTAAAGTTTTTTTTTTTTTTAAGATTATGCTGTTGTAGGGTTATACATTTGAGAGCCCTTTCTTAGATCTTCGTATTTTGTCTCCTTCCTTCTCTCCTTGTCTGTCCTTTTTTCTTTTGAACATTTTCTGCTTTTTTTTGTCTGGTGTATCACTATCTTTTCTTTTTCCTTTATTTTTCCTTCTCTGTATTTTGTATTGGGCATATTGTGCACTTTACTACTAAGAGTCCTTCAATGATTAGGATTCCTAGTCTCTTTGCAATGAGCATAGTCCTGTGATGAGAGCAGTGCTGGAAAATGAAGAGAGTAGTGGTCTGCTGATTGTAGTGGGTATATGCCCTGTACTTCTTTAGTGTAAACAGTGGTTAAGGCAGCAGAGTTGTCCTGGCAATTTTTATCAAAAATCACAGAAAAAGTAAATTTAGTAGAAGTCACCGGATTTAGGAGGAAATGATGTATAAAATCACAGGAATGCTATTTAAAGGGGGAGCGCTGCAGGGATGGTTGGGTTGGATCATGGACACACAGGAAAAATCAGGGGCACACAGAAAAATCATGGTATTTGAAATTTTTACCACTGTTACAAACATGCTGCCCTAACAATTGTATGTGGTGGTGGGTGGTGGTGGTTATTATATTGTGGTAGCACCTAAAGGCCCCAATTAGGAGAGGGGTCTCCTGCTGGATGCTGTACAGATCCATCAGAAAACACAGTACCTCCCCAAAAGACCTACACTTTTTGTTTCTTTTTATGATTTTTCTTTCATTTATGTGAATGGGAAACCCTAATTAAATGTTTGGACTTGTCCCTGACAGACCCCTCTGAAATATTTGTTTTCAATTAAAGGAGGAGAACAGCAAGCCAGTTAAAACTCAGGGAATTCTTGGTATGTGCCCAGTTTCACGATCCTCACATGAAGCAACCTCTCCTCACCATTCCAGAAGAAAAGTGAGGAAACTGCGAGATCATACGACCAAAGTTCCTTCTAATTTGGATATCCTGGAGCTCCACACAAGGGAGGTACTCAAAAGGCTGGAGATGTCCCCATGGGAGGAGGCAAGTATTACATTTCATGGACATAAAAGACAAAAACTAGAACGTATAAAAAGTTTTTAAGCCATATATTAAGACGTGAAAAACAGCATAGGAAATTGGATAAAAAAATGTATTATAATGCCACTGTATAAATTAGGTAACTCTCACCTAAATTATTTTGAGAGATCTAGTCATCCTATCTCAAAAAGGATATAGCAAAACATAGGAGACTGAGAGGATAAAAATGATTATAACATGAAAGTGCCATAATCACTAAACAGTGATTTCACTAGAACAGTGAAAATATTGGAAATATTTAGTTCAGACAGGAGAGGTTGAGATAGTATGTTAGAAGTATGCAAAACAGTGAATGTCATAGAGAAAAGTGAATTGGGTACTCTTATTTGCTGTTTTCTCATAATACAAGATCAAGAGACATTTCATTACACTGAAAGGCAACAAGTTAAATTTAATTTTTATATACAAAAATAATTAACCTGTGAAACTCATTGCCACAAGATGTAATTGAAAAAGAGCCTAGAAGGATTCAAAAATATTTCTCCATTCATATGGATATTGAGGACATAGAAAATACATTAGATGAAAAACTAAAAGGGATGTAAACACTCTTGTTTCAGAGGATAAGCCATTCTTGGAGTTAGGAAGAAAGTTCAATTTATGGGCAAGTTACTGAGCATTGTGGGATTTTTCCACTGGCAGAAGCTAGCTAGTGGGTGTGATGTTTTGGGGTCCACCCAGACCAGTAGAGGGTTCTGTCATTCTCTGTCATGTAACTTTGGGGGCCTTTGGGCTGGTTCAGTTCCCTGACACCAGTATGGCCTCAAGCATAAGGTCTCATCCTGGCTCTCACCAGCCTAGTTACTCTTTGCTGAGTGACACCAACCTTCCAATTCCAGGTCTCCCCAAATACATCCTCCCCAAGTTCTTAGTTATCAGATACTCAGACCATTCCCCTTTGGTGTGTCACACCCAAGACATGAAGCCAACCCCCCAGTTATTAGCTTACTTTGGCATATACATGCTCCACACCATTTGCACACTAGAGAGCTGCTTGGGGTAAAAATAAACAAATAGAAAAAACACAGATTCAAAGATGAAATAGTAAGGAAAGCAAACATATGCAAGTTCCAGATGAGCGGAATTATATCAGTTCTCAGCCTGAGTCCTTGGGTCTTAAACCTGAGGATATTGTCCCACCATGGGGCCACTTCCCGCCTCTCTTTCCTAGGGAAGCACAATTTTCCTTGCAGAGACACAGGAACAGCAAGATCTTTCTCTGTCCCTTGTGCAAAGCAGGTTACATAGAAAATAAACAGAGATGCAAGCTCAGGCTTTACACTTCCATATATTCGATAAAATCTTTTTTCTAATAATAGTTACTGATTGTCTTAAAAGTTTCCCAGCATAGATCCTAGCTACAGAAGGGATTCAGTGTTCATGAACAGTCTCCCACAAAAAGACATTCCTCCAAGTTCTGGATGCTCTTTAGTTCAAACCTCTTCCATTTTAAGAGTTTGCAGGGTTTTTCCTTTAGTCAGTATAGATACTCAAAATGTGGAAAATTTTCCTTTTTTTCTTAGTTTCCAAAGACTCGGGTTTTCTTTTTGGTTTTAAGCTGTTCTCATTTGCTGTGATGGTTCCTCATTATTTTTTTCCTGGACTAGGTACTTGAAGTCAGGTGCATCTGTTTGTGGAGGTAGCCCCCCTCTGCCTGATAGGAGGTATTGCTGAAGTTGCCACCACAGTTAGTTTCCGTTTCTCTCTCTCTCACACTCACACACCCTACCTATCTATCTACCTGCCTTCATAACCTGTATACTTAGCTCATAATGACTATTCAGTTCAGTGCATTACAAGCTTTCATAAAAGATCTTATTTGATAAACTCTTGTAGTAAAATAGCATAGTATGTAATCATTTGGTTTAATTGTTTAGTTTGTTGGGTTTTAAACCTTTTTGTCCTCCCCTTGGAGTGTCTGGGCCAGGTAGTAGTTGCCATACCAGTTGCCCACTTAGCCTTTGATTTGCATCACCTTGTTGCTGTTCCTATGATTTGAGAACAAGGATAACTTCTAGAGGGAGCAGTTTTCAACATACTTGTCTGGAAGGATGTTTGTTGGCATATAGCAATGGAGGGTGGTCACAATAAGCAGAAAAAAATCCATAGGTGAGGGAATGAAATCCAGCAATTTTGTATTGCTTATATCCAAACCTGTTCTATCCAAGCCATTGATAGCCAGCTTCAGCTTTCCTCTGCTGGCTATCAGAAATATTCACTATGATCTTTTGGGGAGAAATGCTGCTGTGGATTGCAGAGAACAGAGATTTGTGTAAACTCTTGTCATTTGGGGAAATAATAAACAGTCCTGCTTTTGATTCTTTAGGACATAGCAAACTCTAAACTGAATGGAAGATTTAACAAGCCCTTTCAGCCATCTTCTACAGTACCTGAATGGAGAACAAAGGACAATGATCTACGCCTTCTGCTTTCAAATGGAAGAATTATTAGGTATAAAAAGTTGCTTATGGATCACTTGTTCCCAGTCATTTTGGATTGGCACACTCATTTTTTGACAGAGTTCTTCCCTTCTACTTCTGGTAGCTTGTGTCTTCCCTCACACTTACAATAAGGCTTCATGATGAAAGCAGAGTGGAGAAGGGTCCACTAGCACCTCTGTGATTTCTGTGATGCTAGGGAAGCAAAGAGGTACTAGGATGGTGGGAGGGAAAGAAAAAGGAGGTGTCGTGCATGTGCATTTATGTTGTATTACATTCAGTTATTTGATTAAACTTCAAATTGTAAATATTTTTAAATCCACAGATTTGTTAGAAGGGTAAAGTAAATACTCTCCAAACAAAAAAATTCTCATCAGAAATACCATAGGGCCAAATTTAATATGTTCAGAGTCCAGGTTCCAGGAGGAATGTGAATGTACTAATAAATCTTCCTAAAACATGCTGACACAATTATGATACACAAAAAAAGGAAGTAAAATGTAGAACATGTGGCTGTTACTGCAGAGGAAATGCAGTGGGGAAAAGTTTGGTAAAAGGAGAAGAAAAGGGCAGTGTGAGAATGAGAATTTTGCCTCTAAGAGACTATTGCAAATAATAAAGAATGTGAATGACTATTTTATGTAGGACTCTGTAAATAATATACAGTTCAGTAAATAATGCTTGTAATATTTTAATTTCTTGTGAGATAGAGATGAGCGACGACCATTTACAGATCGAAGTCTTTACACGGCAGATAGTGAGGATGAGGATGACAGGACGAGGTCAAAAAAGACAAAGACTATTAAGCTGGAAGACCAGAGCTCAGGGTTGGAAGAACAAGGGACTGCAGATGCCCAGAAACCACTGAACAGTAAGCTTGTTTTTGCTGGAACTGAACAATTCAGCATCCTTTATGACCAGAACAAAGTCCACTTGTACTGTGAACCTTGTCTGTGGAACTTTGTACCAACCAACTGGAATATGGCTTTTCACCAAATGGTTCTTGCTTTAGGTACATTTGGTTAAGTGTGTGATATGTAAATATGTAGATAATTATGAACCAGAAACTGGTGCCTCCAGCGTTTAAGATTTGAGTTGAGCTTTTCACTTAAAGCAGGAATTCAACCTCTTTGTTACTTATGGAAAAATACAGGGTTATCCTTCCTAAAATTACAGCACTTATTCTGAGTAAAGAATAAATTTTCTGAGAATTTTCAAGTAAATCTGGTAAATAATTTGAGCAAAAATTAATTTGAAAATGGGTCCTTTAAGAAATTTAGCACTCAGTGTCAGACTTAATTGAATTATAGACTTTTTGAACTTCCCTTATAGTTAAAACTCACCGAGATTTTGTGCCTAGGCTGCAGTTGTGCATAGGCTTATAGTAATTTTTTGACATTATTCATCATAATTGAAGTTTTATGCAGAAGCTAAAGAATAATCTCATGCAGAGAATTCCATGAAGAAACTGCCCTCTTCAAAAAAGATGTGCCATCTTCCCTTGTTCTCAATGGGGCTAAGGCCACACTTTGTCCTTAGCAAGGATTGGCCACTATCTCCATTCACTTGTTCCTCAGAATGTTCCCTTCTGCCTCTTGACAACATAAGGAGCCATCATCTTCAATGGGGGCAGATTGGCTTCATTTTCACAGGGGGTGATGGTGTCAATTTTGAAAGAGGGCAGTTCTTTGTGAGTTTCTCTGAAGAAGATTTATGCACAGTTTCTGCTGATAGACAAATTTTCAGTTATAAAAAGTAAAAAAAAATCTTCAATTTGTTTTCAAAAGCTATCCATTGCACCAGTTTTACTCAATGGATAGAGCAGGAGGGAGGGGTAAAGTAGAGTATATGTGGATGTATGCATGCGCATGAAAGTTGTAGATGGTGCAACAGGGAGGCGGAAACTGGGGCAGGTCGGTGCCAGGGAATGTGGAAGACAGGTAGGGAGGGGAGTAATTTGCAATGTGTGCAGGGGAATATAGAAAGCAACAGGCATGGAGAATTTGAAAGACAGGAGTGAGAAGGAAATTGGGATGTACCTTCCATCTGCTTTGCACTGCTCTGGCAAAACAAAGTAGCGGTAAAACTGGCTGGTGTGCTCTGGCTGCTTATAGGAACTGCCATACTGGATCAGACCTGAAATCTATGTAGTCAAGTATCCTGTCTCCAACAGTCGCTAGCATCAAAAGCTTCCAAGGAAGATGTAAGATCCCAAAGTAGGCAGATGTAGGATATGTTCCCCACGTTAGGTCTCATAATTAAAGATTGGCTTAAGCCCTTAAGCATGAGGTTTAATATCCCTTCTAAAATTTGTTCTAGCATTAACTATGATAATTCTGGATATTTTTGTTACCCAAACGTCTGATCCCTTCTTGACCTCAATGGTTTCCTGTGGCAGTGCGTTCTATAGTCCAAGTACATGTTGTATGATAAAGTATTTCCTTTTATTTGCTACCTTTTAATTTTATCAAATGTCCCCTCATTCTCATGTTATGAGACAGGGAGAGCAGAAGCTCCTGATCTACCTTCTCTAGATCATTCATTATTTTATGTATATTTATCATGGCCCCTTTTCATCCCCTTTCTAAGGTGAACAGTCTTCATATGAATTTTTCCACGCCCCAAATGTTCTTGCCATCCTTCTCTGAATCGCCTTTAATTCTTCAATATCCTTTTAGAAATGGGCTGACCAGTACTATGTTCAGTATTCTGGCTGAGGCTGTACCATAGATTTTATATAATGGTATTATAATTTCCATATTGTTCTCCATCACATTCTTTATCCTAACACTTTGTTTGCTGTTTTTCATGGTAGTTGCACATTAAGCAGAAGTCTTAATTGAGCTGTCTATAGTGATACCCAGGTCCCTTTCCTGAGTTGATAGTTAGAACCTTATAAGGTGTATGTTCTCTTTTCCCCCCCCCCCCCAATGTCCATTACTTCACTATTATCAACATTTAAATTCATTTGCCATATTTGTTGCCCATTCACCTAGCTTGATAAGGACTGAAATCCTCTTTGGTCTTGACTAACCTAAACTGTGTGTTCATATCTGCAAATCACTAAAAAATCACATGGCAATAGTCTCCTTGAGATTCTTGTTTAGTTTTCGTGTATGAAACTTTTAATTAGAAACAACAAGGAAATTCCAAGACAAAAACTGTCAAGATGTAGTTAAGATTGAGACTACACATCAGTAATTTGGGGTAAAGGCATCTAGAGAGAGAGATCTCTCTTAAAAGGAAAGTGGCTTCACTAAATAGCATAACATAAGATCTTATAGATTGTTTGTTTGTTTTTTGGACATTTGCGGGGGCTTTTGAAACCAGATGTTGCAAACTAAATACATGTGATTATTGTTTTTGAAGGCGAATGTGAAATGATAGATTTAAGAACTAATTTTGTCCTTTATTTCCAGTGTTCTTTGAAAGTGTGAAATCAGAACTCAGGAATGGATCCTCAGAGTACTCTGATATTTCTGATTCAGAAGAATCTGAGCCTGATTGCACTACCCAGGTAAATGCTAGAGAAGGAAACAGGAGTTGGTCAAATGAAAATCAAAATAGTATTTATTTATTTATATTCATGTATTTAAATCTCTGGGTATATGTACAAAACAGTTTTAAAAATCCATTCATGTACAAATTGGGCCAATATCTAAAACTAAAAACTATCCCAAATTTGCTCATGTACCTAAATCTCTCACACACTCCAATATTGGAGTGTCATTGGCACTGTCACGATTTCTTGAGTAAGGATCTTTGAGAGTTGGACGACAAAGGCGTTTGTGTAGGATAATAGGGAAACCAAAGTGTATATGCCATGAGCTCTAGTGCCGTCAGCTCATTTACTTCCCATTCCAGATATTGATCTTGCAGGGAAAGTGCTGTGTGATTTGGGCCAGGTGGCTTGTTATCCCATCCTGGTCAAAAGAAGATGGAGTTGACTGTAGGGAGGATCTGGAATATGTTCTGAGCAGTCCTGAGGAAGGAAGTGCAGAACAAGCTAAGCCTGCAGAAAAGGCATGAGTTTAGCTGCTTTGATTTCTTTGATGATAAAGCCAAAGCTCAAGAATGGGGATATGAGTTTTGACTATACACTTCTTTAAAAACAGGTTGGGAAAGTACCTACTCTCATGCCCTCAACTGCTTTTGAAAGCATAGTGCTCCTCTGTAGAGACTCTCTTCTGTAATACACATGCTGTTTTAATAAGTCTTGCTTGTGCTCAGCACAAGTTGAAACATATGTAAATGGTAGATGCAAATATAGCAAGGCAGTCATTGTGAAAGTTCTGCCAGGAGTCACTGGGAAGCTGCGGCCTCAGTCCTCCTTTTGTAGTCAGCCAAGCATGAAACTGATTTAGAATTACAGAAGAATTTTTGAATTTCAGTAATGTGCTTTTGGACTGTTAAGTGTTACTACTTTTTCACTGAGGGTTAAGTTGTGTACTGAATACCTATGACCTTCAGAAGTTCTGTCATCTTTATCTTACTTTCATTGTCTGAGTAGGGGGTAGAGACCTTCTTGTCATGCTTCTGTCTGCATTCATGGATGGCATCTGCAGCAATTCAGCTCAAGTTATATATATATTTTTTGAGCTGTAAGATCAGTAGCATTACATAGCAATGCAGTTTTCCCTTGGCTATATGTAGCCATTATTGAATTATTTTTGCGTTGATGATGATTCTTTTAGCACCTGTATTTTTTCTTTTCTCTTCATTTACAACATATAATAGTGTGTTTGGCATGTTTAAATTAGAGCTGTCGATTTAATCGCAGTTAACTCACACGATTAACTAAAAAAAATTAATCACGAGTAATTGCAGTTTTAATCGCACTGTTAAACAATAGAATACCAATTGAAATGTATTAAATATTTTGGGTGTTTTTCTTCATTTTCATATATATTGTATTCTGTGTGGTAATTGAAATAAAAGTGTATATTTTTATTACAAATATTTGCACTGTAAAAATGATAAAAGAAATAGTATTTTTCAATTCACTTCATACAAGTACTGTAGTGCAATCTTTGTCATGAAAGTGCAACTTACAAATGTAGTTTGTTTTTTTTTTGGATTACATAACTGCACTCAAAAACAAAATAGTATAAAACTTCAGAGCCTACAAGTCCACTCAGTCCTACTTCTTGTTCAGCCAACCGCTAAGACAAACAAATTTGGTTACATTTATGGGAGATAATGCTGCCCTCTTCTTATTTATGGTGTCACCAGAAAGTGACAACAGACATCAGGGGCGGCTCCAAGCACCAGCATACCAAGCACGTGCCTGGGGCGAGAAGCCATGGGGGGCGGCTTGCCGGTTGCCATGAGGGCGGCAGTAAGGCTGCCTTCGGCGGCATGCCTGTGGGAGACCCACCGGTCCCACGGTTTCAGCGGTGAGTACACCGAATGCACGGGACTGGCGGACCTCCCGCAGGCATGCCACCGAATCCGCATTACCAGCAGACCTCCCGCAGGTGTGCCACTGAAGGCTGCCTGACTGCTGTGCTTGGGGCAGCAAAATACATAGAGCCACCCCGACAGACATTTGCGTGGCACTTCTGTAGCTGGCATTGCAAGATATTTGCATGCCAGATATGCTAAACATTCATATGCCCCTTCATACTTTGGCCACCATTTCAGAGGACGTACTTCCATGCTGATTACACTTATTTAAAAAAATAATGCGTTAATTAAATTCATGACTGAACTCCTTGGGGGAGAATTGTATGTCCCTTGCTCTGTTTTATCTGCATTCTGCCATATATTTCATGTTATAGCAGTCTCAGATTATGACCCAACACATCTTAATTTTAAGAACACTTTCACTGAAGATTTGACAAACACACAGACGGTACCAGTGTGAGATTTCTAAAGATAGCTACAACACTCGACCCAAGGTTTAAGAATCTGAAGTGCCTTCCAAAATCTGAGAGGAACAAGATGTGGAGCATGCTTTCAGAAGTTTTAAAGAGCAACACTCTGATGCAGAAACAACAGAACTCAAACCACCAAAAAAAAAATCAACCTTCTGCTGGTGGCATCTGACTCAGATAATGAAAATGAACATGCATCGATCCGCACTGCTTTGGATTGTTATTAAGCAGAACCCGTGAGCAGCATGGGCGCATGTCCCCTGGAATGGTGGTTGAAGCATGAAGGGACATCTGAATCTTTAGCACATTTGGCACATAAATATCTTGCGATGCTGGCTACATCAGTTCCAGGAGAATGCCTGTTCTCACTTTCAGGTGACATTGTAAACAAGAAGTGGGCAGCATTATCTCCTCCTGCAAATGTAAACAAACTTGTTTGAGTGATTGGCTGAACATGAATTAAGTCTGAGTGGACTTGCAGGCTCTAAAATTTTACATTGTTTTATTTTTAAATGCAGTTTTTTGGTACATAATTCTACATTTGTAAGTTCAACTTTCATGATAAAGAGATTGCACTACAGTACTTGTATTAGGTGAATTGAAAAATACTATTTATAGTGTAAATACTTGTATTAATAAATAAATATAAAATGAATGCTGTACACTTTGTATTGTGTGTGGTAATTGAAATCAATATATTTAAAAATGTAGAAAAACATCCCAAAATATTTAAATAAATGGTATTTTATTGTATAACAGTGTGATTAATCGCGATTAATTTTTTTAATCGCTTGACAGCCCTAGTTTAAATCTGTGTTTATAGGGGGGGCTATATCCAGGGTGAAGTATTTCAGGTGCCAACAAAGAATGTAACAGCTTTCTTCTTCTTCGAAGAAGTGGGTGCTCCACTGTATGTATGCTTGTGTCCCTGCGTTGTTGATCAGAAAACTTTGATAGCAGTGTCCGTTCGGCCTGCACATGCACCATCACCTCCTCATGCCCCCCCAAAAGGCTAACCAGTGTGCACAGGAGAGCCCCCTCAGTTTCTTCTCAACCATCGCTGGCTAGAGACGGAGCGATTAGCAGTCCATTTATGGATTATTTTCTCTCTTTCTATCAGCATTTGAATAGCTAGTTAATCCCCTTTTTCTCTTAGTTATAGATTTTCTTTATTTTCTTTCCTCCCTCCTTCCCCCAAAAGAAGACTTTTAGTTCCCCTTTGTCTAGGGCCCTTTTTCCTCCAGTGTGGGGTATGCCTGGCTCACTTGGCTTCAATAAGTGCCTCTTGTGTAAAGAAGCCACCCCTCTAGCAGCTAAACATTCTCACTGTATCCACTGCTTCAGGGAAGAACGCATTTCTCAAAAGTGTGTTCTCTGCCAACAAGTCAAGCCCAGGTCTCAGAAGGACAAGGAGCTGAGACACAAATTTATCCTGATGGAGGCAGCTCTTTGGCCTCAGCTGGACCTGTGCCAGGAGTCACCCAGATGGCACAAATCTTCCCCATAGCCCTGGATATTTAGGGACTATGGGTAAAAAAAAACAGCCGCAGACCCCTCACGTAAGACTTGTAAAAAGAGAGCCCCGAGCCAGCCAAAAAGATTGTTGTTATGCTCAATATCGTTGGCACCGAGACAGTCCAAACACAGTACCCATAGCTCACGAGGGTCAGAAGCGACAGATACTGTTGATGCGTCTACATGCCTGATGGGCATAGGCACTGAGCCAACGGTACCGGTAGATAAGGACAAAGACAGAGACCACCCACCACTAAGAAGATGCTGCCAGTACGAGCAGCACCATCGGCACTGTTAACAGTGAGCCACCCAGCCTCAGAGCACTCGACATGGCCAAAATCCCCTATTCTCTCCAGACTAACTCACCAACAACTGCCATTGGCACCAGTTCGGTCAGCACCACAAGAGTTCTGGCACTCGAGGACTCACGGTATCTGATATACTAGAGTCTCCCTTGATCAGTGCTGGAGCTCCGATACAGAGTCTTCTCCGGACATGGGAATCTTCACCGACAGCGTGTCACGTATCTCTACTCTCTAGTGGTGACTCAGATACTGAGCTGGCGGAGGTTGTCTCTGACCACTCCTTACACTCTCCTTATGGTGCCCGATATCAACCTGGGACTCCCCAGTATTATCCTCTTCCTGCTCCTTGGCCACCATGATACTGCCAGCCATGGACACCATCAGGGACTATCACACTGCCCTAGCGGCCCTACTGGCATCCATGGGCAGCATATAGACTTCACATCTCCCAGGCATCCAGCGTGTAATTCACCATGAGCCCTTGAGACTCTCCCCGTCGACCATGACATTCAGAACCGCCGAACGTCCAGAGGAGATCATAGAAGAACTGGAGGGCAGATTCAAGGAGGAGGTCATGTCGAGGACCAACATCTATTCCTCCCTAGATGAGGCAGGGATCACCCCTCCACCATCCTTAGCTGATGATTTCAGGCTATTTCAGGATTTGGCTAAAAGGGTAGCAGACACGTTGCAGATACCTTTAGAGGAGGTAAGATACCCATTATAAGCTCCTGGATATCTTGCACTCCTGCTCCTCCTCCAGAATAGTCCTCCCAATCAGTCAGGCCCTTCTGGATCCAGCCAAGACTATTTGGCAAACGCCTGGCATCAGTCATGTAAATGGGCCAATAAAAAAAAACAAAACTACATCCCGGCTAGGGATACAGAGTTGTTTTTTCTCATCCTCCCCGAGTTCAATCGGTGTGGATGCTGTAAACTCCCAGAGTCACCAATACAAAGTGAGATCCACCTCTTATGATAGAGATTGGAAACACCTTGACCTCTTCGGGGGAAAGGCCTATTCCTCTGCCACAGTGCAATTTAGAATTGCAAACTATCAAGCTTTAACAGCAAACATTGATCAGCTCCCAGAGTCACACCATGATCAGTTCCAGGCCATTGTCAATGAGTAGCAACTAGTGGCCAAAACAGTGCTCCAGTCAGTGTTTGGTGCAGCTGACACAGCAGCTTGGTGTCTCCCCTCTGCAGCGGTTACGCGGCAAGCGTCCTGGTTGCACCTATTTGGCTTCCTTAAGGATGTGCAGACTAGTGTAGAAGACCTTTCCTTCGAAGGCGCAAATTGTTCGAGAAGACTGATGTTTCCCTCCATACGCTGAAAGGCTCCAGGGCCACTCTCTGCTTATTAGGGATTTATGCTCCTGGACAAAAAAGAAAGTTTAGTTCACAACCTCAACATAAATCCCGCACTTCGCATTATCCAGCCCATTGTTTCTATGAGCCTCAGAGAAAAAAAATCCAGGTTTTCTAAACATAAACCATCAAGTCCGCAGCTTTCTTTATCACAACCATTTTCCTCAAAACATCAATTTTGACATGTTGGTTGAGGCATCAACAAATCGTTCCTCCCACGCCCCCCAACACCAACTGCAGCTGACCAACCCATTGCTCCCATTTGGTTACTGCCTTGCCTCCTTCCACAACAACTGGGAATGTATAATATCAGATGGATTTGGGTCCTGGAAATCCATCCACAATGGGTACTCCATCCATTTCAAACCCCTCCCCCCTGCCAACACCCTTCCCCATCACTCTTCAGGGACTCTTCTCACGAGTGTGTATTACGACAAGAAATAGATCTTCATCTCATCCTCCTAGGAGCCATAGAACTAGTACCCCAACATCCGTGAGGCAAAGGTTTTTGCTCTCATTATTTCCTGATACCCAAGAAGAAGGGAAGTTGGAGACCCATACTGGACTTCAGAGCTCTGAACAAATTTGTCAGCTCAAAAATTCAGGATGGTCACACTAGCAGCAATTGTTCCAGAGATAGAAAATGGAGATTGGTTTTCGGCCCTTGACCTACAGGATACCTATTTCCACATATTGGTCCTACCTTCCTACAGACAGTTACTCAGATTTTCCCTGGGCCAGGACCATTACCCATACAGAGTACTCCCCTTTGGCCTCTCATTGGCTCTGAGAGTATTCCCCTAAGTACTCTCTGTAGCGATGGCTTTCCTATGCTCCCAGGAGATCATGATCTACCCCTGCTTAAATGATTGTCTCCTCAGAGCCTGCTCCTTCAGTGAGGCCTGCCATGTTACCCAAACCGCAATAGACTTGTTCATGGAACTGGGTCTACAGTTCAACGTCCAAAAGTCAACCTTCGCCCCTGTAGAGCGCCTGGAGTTCATAGGGGCCGACCTCAACTCATTACAGGTGAAGGTGCTCCTGCCTCAGCACAGTTTCCACACCTTGACTACACTCATAGAGACAATATAAAACAGCCCTCAGATATCAGCTAGACACTACCTCCAGCTTCTGGGGCATATGGCGGCAGGCTCATCTGTGGTATCCCATGCCAGACTTCACATGTGATGCCTCCAAATGTGGTTCAGCTCGGTCTACAGAACAAACAGAGAAAGATTACACAAACCTCTGTCATTACCCATCAAGGTCAAATACTCTCTGGACTGAGGAAAAAATCCAGGAGAGGTCTTCACATCTGCCTCCTAGAACTCAGGGTAGTCAACAGTGCCTGCACCCATTTCCTCCACAAATCAAGGGATTCACACAAGAATCCTAATAGACAACATAGCATGTATGTGCTACATAAATCGAGAGGGAGGGACCAGATTGCCCTCCCTTTGTTATGGAAGTTATGGAACTCTGGTGCATTTCCTACAATGTCACTTTCTCAGCAGCCTGCTTTCCAGGAATACAAAACTTGATAGTGGCCAGTCTCAGTCTCAGGTTCCCATGCAACCCCGAACAGGAATTAAAACCAGCAGTACTTCATGACCTATTCAGGTGGTGGGGGACAACAACCACAGACCTGTTTACCACTTACATGACCAAGAAATGTCCATGCTACTGCTCCAGGGTAGGGATAGGGTGACACTCCTTGGGGGGATGCTCTTCTTCTTCCAGGGACAGGGACCTTCTCTATGCCTTTCCCCGTCCCCCCTACTATCGAAAGTCCTATTAAAGATAAAAAGAGAGAGAGAGAGAGAGAGAAAACATCACATTGACTGTTCTCATCTGGCTGAGACAGAGTAGCTACCTTTACCTGTCTCGAGTATTGATGTGCCCACCGATCTCTCTCCACCCCAAACCATATCTCCTATCACAGAACGAAGGATGCACTCTCTCTATCCCAACTTTTGGATACTCCAGCTCAAGGCCTGGCTCCTTCATGGTTCCAGTGCATAGAAAGATATTGTTCTGAGGAGGTACAGGAAGTGTTACTACACAGTAGAAAATCCACTACACGTCATACTTGCCTGCAAAAGTGGTCCAGGTTTCAGGTTTAGTCCGGACAAATTTCCCCAATGTCTGCTACTCTCCCAATGGCCTAGACTATATACTGACTTTCAAAAAATCAGGGCTATGCCTCAATTCATTCAGAATTCATGTACTGGCTATAGCAGCTGTCCATCGACAAGTAGAGGGGTAGTCAGTGCTCTCACACCCAACTGCAAAATGATTCCTCAGTGGTACAGTAAACCTTTTCCCCCAACCCAGACATCCCATCCCAACATGGGACCTAAATGTGGTACTAAAAAGCCTGACTAGACCTCCCTTTGAACCCATGGCTGCTTCTTCACTCGTATACCTGTTGATGAAGACCGCCTTCCTGGTGGCAGATCACCTCGGCAAAAATAGGGGAAATAGCAGCATTGATGGCAACCCCCCCTGCATATATTATTATTTCGGGACAAGGTCACTGTAACGGGTCGGACTCACCCCTGCGGCGCCTCCTGCTGGTGACTCCGGGAATTAGCTCAGTCCAACGCTGGAGCGCCCTCTGCAGGCTGGTGATCCACCTGTCCTCAGGCCCCCGTGTCCCTCCCTGGACCCGGTGCCCTTTCACATGGGGTGCTGCCCCCGGCAGTAACCCCTTTCTCTCTGGGTCTCCCCTCCTTAGGGAACCCCCACTCTCTATCCCCACCTTGCCTCAGTATTTGGCTACTGCCAGTCATTGTCTAGCCCCACACTCTGGGGCAGACTGCAGTATCAGCCTACTCATCACAGGCAAAGGGGATTGGACCTGCTGCCTTGGCCTACCCCTGGGCTGCCCTCTGCAACCCCCAGTACCTGTTGGCCCTTCGCTAGGCCGCAGCCTGGGGGCTCTCTAGGCTGGCGCTCCCCAGCTCCTCAGCCTTTCCCCAGCTCTGCTTCACCCTAGGTACCTTATGTCTGGCTCCCAGCAGCCAGGCCCTTCTTCTCTTCAGGCAGAGGAAGACTGTCCTGGGCTTCTCTGGCTCTTATAAGGCCCTGGGCTCAGTTTGGGGCGTGGCCCCAGCTGCAGCCACTTCCCCAATCAGCCCAGCCTAGAGCAGCAGCTCTCAAGCCCTGCCAGGCTACTTTTAAACCCCTCACAGCAGGAGCAAGGGTTCACCCTGCTACAGTCACTCTCCGATCACACATGAAATTCATCTCCAAGGTGACCTCCCCTTTTCACATAAACCAACTGATTCACCTCCTGACATTTTACTCCACCTCACCATAACAGGGAGTCTGTACTACATACACTAGATGTTAGGAGTACCCTGGCCTATTACCTGGATAGGATGAAGGCTTTTAGGAATTATCCTAAGCTTTTCTTTTTTCTATTGCAGAGAGGTCTAAGGGCACAGCGATATTGGCTCTGATAAGTTTGAGACCCATTTGGAGAGTCTCTAACAATGCTATCAGGTTCGTAACATAGTACCTCCATCCGCTATTTTCAGCTCACAGTATTGTCATCTGTAACAGACTTGACTCCCAGCCCTCCGTTGGGGATACTGCTCGGAAGTCACTTACAGTGGATCACCCATAGGGATACTATTTGAAGAAGAGGAAGTTACTCGCTTTGTGGAGTAACAATAGTTCTTCAAGATCTGTATCCCTATGTGTGTTCCACAACCTGCCCTCCTCCCCTCTATTTTGGAGTTCTTGTTAAGGACTCTGTGGTAGGCAAGGAACTGAGTGGGGTTTGCCAGCACGCACTGATTAGCCTCGTGCAGGTGGTGGGGGGAAGGGCATAAGGAGAGAACAGCAGTGTCCATTCAGCCCACACACGCTCCAAGTTCTCTGATCAGCAGCACAGGGACACAAGCACACCTACAGTGGAGCACTCAGAGAGAGAGATGCATCTTGAAGAACCATCGTTATTGCATAAGGCAAGTAACTTCCTCTTGGTGAAGTTAGTTGTTGGCCTTTCAGTTGTTATAGCATAATCGCTGATCTGTCACTTTTTGGGAGGCAAAGATTAACCAACTTCTCCGGTAAATGAAGCTGATATTGAAAGGACTGTATATTTGTTCTTTGTTTGTACAGTGCCTAGAACAATGGGATCTTAGTCCATGACTGGGGTTCTGAGGCACTACAGTAATCCATATATTAAATAATAATAAAAGGCTGCTGAAAGGCATGGAACAGAGACCTAAATTACAATCCCAGTTATATTTTGAGAATGATGGTGGCATCAAAAATCTCCTCATTTTGCCTTTTCACAGATTTGAAATTAGAGCCTAAAGTTTTATAGTACCAAAAAGTGTTCATGTAAAGACTTAAGAATGTAAAAAAAAAATTTAAAATTCCCTCCCTGCAGTAACCTCCACTGAGTTTTTGTTTAAAAAAGACAACCCAATCCTAGATTTTTCACAGCCTTGATTTCTGTTCTGTTGATAAAGGTATTCTTCCACTTCATCAACATATCAGTTTGTTAGGGTATTTAACATACAGAAATCTGAGCTTTATATTGCTTTAGTAATCTTTTGTTCTATACTCTAATAAGCAATATATAAATTCAACAGCATACATCCAGAGTATATTTCCATTACAGAACCAAACAAAGGGGCACAATTAAGATTGGGTGGCACTGTAAGCCAGCTGAGATGAATAGTGAATGATGGATCATCTGACATGCAAACTAGATGGATTCTTTAATTGCCTATTTTCAAATTTTAATTTTTGAAGTTAAAGTGTAGAGTTTTTGTAAGACAAGGTGGGATTTTGGAGGTGTTAGCTGTAAATCTCTGAAACACACTGTGACGGAACAGGAAGCAAGGCGGATTTGACCTGGGAATGTTGCAGGAGAGTTATATTGGGGATGGGGGACTTCCCTTGAAGAAAGCTACCTGAGCTGTAACCTGAGCCAGGAGCAGGGTTGGGAGAAGTGACACCTTCTGCTTGGGAGACTGAACAAAGAAGAGGAGGAGCTGGGGGGAGGGGGAAGAGAGCTGCTGGAGGAGTTCTTGTTTTGAGTCTTGGGCTGGGTGGTGCAACGCAGGGAACTCCAAGCTGGGGTCTAAGCTCCCTGAACTCCCCAGAAGGACTTGATTGAGGAGTTATGGTTGTACCTACACGCTCCGCTTGGGACTGTGTTCCTGTCATCTAATAAACCTTCTGTTTTACTGGCTGGCTGAGAGCCAGTGAATCTCAGGAAGAGGGGTGCAGGGCCCTGACTTCCCCACACTCCGTGACACACACTTTCAACCTTTTTGAGCAAATATGATAAAATCGGATATATTAGACCTGTATGGGTGTTCAGTGTTATGGCATTCTTTGCACTATTAGATATTTCTGAAAAACGAATTAACTGGAAGATGGAGAACCTTCAAGTCTCGATTAGAATAGCAATTATAGCTTTAGAATTGATGATCTTCATCTTATGTACCATTTGCTCTTGTTCTAGCTAAATAATTCCTCTACGGAGGAGTCGGAAAGCTCAGGTGATGAAGAGAAACAGGAGGTAACATCAAATTTCAAGGAGGAATCTAAGGTGATAAGGGACCTCTGTCAAACTACCCAGAAGCCATCTAAAAATGAAACTCCAAGTAAAGGGTGAGATAAATGATGTGGGAGGTCTGGTTTATAAATTGATAAGAACTTCCAGACAAACATATTTGTAAGCCTTTGTTTAATATGAATATAAAAATTATTTCCTTCAGTGAAATTAAAATTCCCTTATGTACTGTCTGATCTGTTTTTCTAGGGAATGTCCTACCTCGACAAGTACAGAAGAAGAAGCTATTCAGGGCATGCTTTCTATGGCAGGATTGCACTATACCACATGTTTACCAGGTCATATACAAAGCACACACTGCACAGATAAAAGAACCTCTCATCAGGAACACAGAAGTTACCCCAGAAGTAAGCATAAGGACAGGCAGCCATCCCAGAGTCATAAAACAGAATGTGGTAGGTACTTAAGTTAACTATCATTGCCACACTATGTTACACTAGGGCTAAAATTTTTCAAAAATAAGTTCCTAAAATTAGGTTCCTAGATCCATAATGAAGTTCCTAAATAAGTCTGGCATACTTTACAGAACTCAGTGAGATAAAAGTGTGCTCACACTTCTGTAAATCAGGCCAAATCTATTTAGGAGCCTAACTTTTATGAGGGCCTTAGCTGTCAACCCAAAAATTTCTTCAGCACCTTTTGGCTTTACAGGAGTTGCAACGGTATGGATGGACGAACTGAAAGCTGTAATTCCCTCCAGGGGAAAAAGCTGAAAGCAATAGTTCATAAGATCTCCCTAACTGTTGCTTTCATGGTATATGCCTCACTAGATAAACCTTAGACTCTCAGTCTGCTTGATGGCTTCTAATACTGTCTCTCTAAAAAGCACATATGGATTTGTTCCTGGAATGCAGATGTAAAGGCTAGACAGTTAATGGCTGCATCCTTATTCTCATAGGGAGATCAGTTTGGTAAACCTTAGAAAAGGCTATAGCTGATGCAGCTGATAAAGGAAACTTTTTTACCTTTGGTGAAATGAAAAAGGAAAAATCACAGTCTATTACAGGAATGGGGAAATCATTTTGTAGTCCACAATATTCAGATACCTTCAAAAATAGTTTGGAAAAGGAGAAAGTCCAGCAGAGTTGGAATAGAAGATATATTTAGCGAAAAATACTCTATCCAAACTTATCTCCCTACATACAAGCACAGTGTGACTAGATGTGGCCTCTGCAAGGGTGTAACTCATTGGGTGACACCAAAAGTTTTATCTATAGAAATGAACTATGCTGGAGAAATTAGTCCTAGACATAATATAGACAGGGATATATAATAGAATCGAAGAGGATCCCAAAGATACATAATAGCATCAGAAGTTTAAAAACAAAAACAAAAAACAAAACCCCAAACAATAAATGTAGGATGTAAGCAATAATAGAGGCATGCAATTCAGCTGAGCTAGGAACTGGAGATTTCTCAATACTGCATCTGACAAAGTGAGTATTCACCCACGACAGCTCATGCTCCAATACATCTGTTAGTCTATAAGCTGCCACAGGACTCTTTGTTGCTCAATACTTTTTCTGGCTCATCAGTGCAAATGGGTAGGTGGGGAGGAATCAGTGCTGATACTGGACCAAGGTATCAAGCAAATTTAAATTTCACAGGGAGACTTTTTGTAGTCTCTCTAGTGTCAGCAAATTCTCTCAAAATCAATAGACCTAAAAGAAACACATGCCTATTCCAAACCTCCACGTGAAATTCCTCCATTTTTTTTCATAACAATTTGTATTTCCATCACAAATTCTTATGGTTAAGATTATTGACCTGTCCCATAATCTTCACAGATGTCTTAGTGGTCCAATAGCAGCTCGTTGAGAGAAGAGAATCCAAACCATTCTTTCTTAAATTGTTGTAGAGCTTAGAAGACAGACAGACAGTACAATAACACTACAATTCAATTCTTTCAAGTATGACTTCCTGATAAACCAGAAAAAACACCTGCAGCCAGCAAGATCATGACTCACCTAGGTGTCCAGATAGTTACAAAGAGATCATTTATTGTGTAGGTAAAGCAACCAAAGATTACGGCTATAACCAGAAGTCACAATTGTCACCTTGTGAGATTCCTTGGGATGCTTGGATCTTGCATTGATTCTTATCTGGACAAGATAACATAGAGCTGCTACAGACCTTTATGCTGTCCATTTTTCCTTGGACATCAGCCAGTCTGGGGAAAAAGTAGATGGTATTTTGGAACTAGCTTATCACTCGGGAAGAACCAAACACTACTTACAATAGACAGAATTCTGGGAGCCTACATTAGTAAAATGGTTCAGGGGTTATACTTTCAGGAGATGTCAAAAAAACTGACTAGAGTTCAGGCCATTTTGACTAGGTCTGTAAGAATTTTAGGAAGAAATGTCAAACATATTCTGGGAATGACAGACACCACCACTGTAATAACATACATCATTTCCCAAGGAAGAAAGACAAAAGGCAATTGAATTTCTAAAAAGCAGTCCACCGTCTGTCATGGGAAAAAAGACATTTGTTCTTGAAAACTCTTCACATGAAAGGGAACAGAATGATCAGCACTGCCTGGCTATGACACACGAATTAGACCAAGTGGAATGAAGTCTCTGCCAAAGACTTGTTACCATGATGATTCACCAATTCAGAGTCAGATCACTGATTCTTCTTTGAATGGCCTCTGCATAGTCCCACATTTGGGATGCAGCAGCCATGTGCAGCTCAGAAGGTGGAACGTAACTAGCATTGCCCATTTGAGCTCTTGCGCACCCCTCTTTGCTTGGCTCTTACCTGTTCATGAGCATTCTAGGGCGTGTCTGTAAAAGGAGGCATAGTACTCCAATTACCTCTGCTCCTTCCACCTGCCAGAGATGACAGACCAACAGCTCTGGAGAAGATAATCCCAGACCTCTTAAACAGTGCTTTACTTGTTAGTTAGTTTCTTAGGTAGCCTATCTTTGTTAAAGTTAAGGTTTTTAGTCCTCTCAGAAATTGACCCAGCAGTCTCCTCCTTTTCTACGCATCTTCCATTTAACCAAAGTTGCATACAACAGCTAAGTGAAAAAGGCTTCAATTACCTTAAAAAAAACTGTACTGACCAAGAAGGCTGTGATTCTCCAGCCTGATGTAGGTTAAGTTCTTCTATTCTGCTCCCAGCCCACCTTGCTTTTCTCAGCTAAGTTTTATCCCCTATCGAAACCTGACTGAATTGCTGTCCTGGGATGCTCTTGGGCATGAGGTTTACAAATCAGCATTGTTATCAGCTTTCATTTTCCTTCATATGGGCATTTAGATTGTAACATTGTGTCCTGAACAGTCATAGAATCATAGAAATATAGGGCTGGAAGGGATCTTGAGAAGTCAAGTCCAGCCCCCTGTGCTGCGACAGGGCAAATTAAAGTAGGCCACCATCTCTGAGAGGGGTTTGTCCGACCTGTTTTTAAAAACCTGCAGTGATGGGGATTCCACAACCTCCCTTGGAAGCCTATTCCAGAGCTTAACTGCTCTTTTATAGTTAAAAAGTTTTTCCTAATATTTAACCTAAATCTCCCTTGCTGCAGATTAACTCTGTTACTACTTCATGTCCACTGAAGGTAGGACAAGAACAATTGATCACTGTCCTTTTTATAACAGCCCTTAACATGTTTGAAGGTTACTAGGTCCCCCATTGTCATCTTTTCTTAAGAATAAAAACACCCTGTTTTTAACCTTTCTTCATAGGTCAATTTTTTTCTAAACTTTTCATCATTTTTGTTGCTCTCCTGTGGACTCTCTCCAGTTTGTCCCCATTTTTCCTGACGTGTGGCGCCCAGAATTGGGCACAGTACTCCAGCTGAGACTATTCAGGCAAAGTATACCAGCACTTTAGTAAATAAATAAATAAACAAAGTGGTGAATTGAGTTGCGGAAGGCTTGCACCTTTTGTGGACTGTCTTACAAGGATGCAGAAAAGTCAAGAAACCGATATTAAGGAAGCATCCACCAGGCATATTTTGATGGTACTTAGACAGTACTATGGCAATGAGGGCAGCTGTTTTCAACATCAGTACTTTCAGATCTACATGGCTGTGTTTATCAGACTTTCATATGGAGGGTCAGCAGAAATTTGAGCAATTTGATGTGCCAAATGGGTATGATGGGGAAGTGAGAAATCTGCCATTTCTGATGTGTGACATCTGTGGTAACAGACCCTTGAATTCTGAGATAATAGTTTGTCTAAGAAATCTCTTTTGCACTACTTTCTGTTTCATCTCAATTGTAGGTTTTAAGTTTTTCAGTCACAATTTCAGAGTTTCAACTTGCTAAATTTCTTTTTAGGTAAGCACACGAGAGAAGAGGAAAGAGGCGTGGGGACTTCAATATGGGCAAGACAGCTAAATGCAGCTTCCAGGGTTACCCCTCAGGTAAGACAACATTTTAACCCTTGTTATAGAACAGGGAGTATGCATCTGTCAACAAAAAACAAACCCAGTAAACTTGATGAAGGTATCACCCTACTGCCCATCTGGTAACTAAATAACTTTGGAGCTGGTAATTGGTGACTATCTGTATCATGTTTTATCTGAGCTGATTGTGATATTCATTTTAGTTAGGAGCCGTCTGTGAAATCAAGGACGTTGTGTTCACACTTTGGTCCCCGTAAAATAATGAAAGTGGAAAAAAAATGGGTTATATATTTTTGTGTGTTCCTTATTCCCTGTATCTGTATTAGCAACAGTTAAAACAGTTTACCACTATTTTAGTGACTTTAATAACTGCATGTGAAAAAGTTACACAGAAATATCATGTTGTTATAACTTGAGTTTTTGAACGGTCAGATGCTGTAGAGAAAAGGACAGGATGCTAAAACAGACCAGCTTTGTTCTTGTTAGAACTGTATCTTCATTCAGAAATATTTAATTTGTCCAGTAGTACAATGAGAAGAATTAAAAGGTATTTGCATTCAGAAATTATAAGTCCTCATGTGTGATTGATTTCCTCCCCCTCTTCCCCTCCCCCCTTCTGCTCCAGGATACAAGTAAAGCTCAGAAATATATTAAGAAGGAGAGTGCATCAGAAGCTAGTCATAAGGTTCAGGAGAATAGAAATTTTACACACAACAATGGCTTGAGCTTCCAACATGGCAAGTGCACGCGGGACTCGACCCTGATCCAAGGGGAGTGTCGGTTGAGTGACGGCAGCCTCAGCCCTGATAGGCCATATGGTGAGACGTCCTTGTCTATACCCCTTCACCCAACCAAGAGGCCAGCATCAAATCCACCCCCTATCAGCAACCAGGCCACAAAAGGTAACATTTTCTTTTTCTGTGCTCTTTCCCCCCCCAAAAAACCTGGTTTCCTATTTTTGATTATCTAGGAACTTAAGAAAAACTTGTCTGAAACAGAAGCAGCAAAAAGTGCAGACATAGAGTTTGAGAAAAAATCCTACATAAGCATCACCTTGTAGTCAGATTTTGGCATGGGGTAGTTGTATAGTGGAAAAAGAGGGATTTAATGGGGTTATGCCCAATTTGAGCTTTCCCTAGTTAGTGCTGACAACTTCTGTAAATTTATCAGCTGTGAAATAATTATATCTAGTTTAGATTAAGCATCTGGGCTTTTTTCTTCTTTCTGAGATGCGATACTCAAAGTATGAGGCTTTAAAGGTACCTTGATGGTCTTACTAGTTATCTCCTTAGCTGTGTAATTTAGTTGAGTACAAATCTGAGGGAAGGGCACAATTCAGGGAGCAGAGATTAATGGGTTTTCCTATTTAAACTCGGAAAATCTGGAAGTATATAATCAAATTCTCTATTATAATGCTGACTGTAGCTTAGGAAAAGTAACTCTGAATTTCATGTGTCCATTATGCCCACTGTTTTGGTCTAAAACCGTTGGACAGAGGTGAACTGCAACGTAGAAAAGTCAGACTCCAGGAGAGAATCTGCTTTCCATTTAGGTTCATCTGTTTTTTACAAAATCGGTTCTAAAAATAGACTGATATACTGGTTTCAATTTTCCAGGCAAGCGTCCAAAGAAAGGAATGGCAACTGCCAAACAGCGCCTTGGGAAGATCCTTAAGCTGAACCGAAATGGCCATGCACGCTTCTTTGTTTGATGTAGCTGCTACTACTACTACTGCTGCTGTCTTTCCTTCACAGCCAGTATTGAGGGCAACAGAGCCTGGAGCTTCTGCTGTTCCTCTACCCGAAGCAGACTTGCATGTACCATGTAGAACACTGCCTAATGAACAAAAAAACCAATGCTGCATTTTCACTGTGCCACACCCGCTCAGCAATAACCATTTGGGAATGGGGAATCTTCAGAGAGACAATGGACTGGGAAACAGTCTCTCATCAGGGCTTGAATATAACTTTGTTGCTGGTAGTGTCTGAGCTAATTCATGAGGGGAAGATGATAAAGGTGGTTATCCATAATTTATTTCTGACAGATTTTTACAACTTTTAAATTCATTTTTAACTATTTATTTGGAAGACTTTTTTTGTGGGGGTTATTAATTTAGATTTAAGAATGTGAAGGTTTTTAATTGTTCTTGATAATGTATGTTTGGTGCAGTGGAGAGCCACATTAATGGTGATTAGTCTGGACTCCTAAATTTGATATTCAGGTTATAGTCTTAAACAGGGATGTGATGCATTATTAATTATTTTTAAATTAAGTCATATGGAATCATATTTTATATTTTTTTTCTGCTCTTTATAAGCTATTGATTGGGCTTTTGTTGCCCTGTAAGGTGCATGTGCTCTGCCAGTTTAGTTCCCTTAGCCTCTCCCCATTCTGTACACGTTGCTGACTCACCAAAGTGGAGAAGCAAAGACTCTTCTGTATACAAGGAGAGCATGATTATTCAAGTTCAGTAGCTAACATGTCTTAAACAGCCCCCCTCCCTCAATTTGGGGTTTATGCTCTTCCTCCTGCCATGATTGGTGTTTGGTCCAGGCCATGTGATTTTTCTCTCTTAAGGAGAAAATAAAATCGCTTTGCGAAGTTTTATTTATACAACTTGTTAGTACAGAGGTGAGCAGCTTTTATCTTTTCCTGGGGGATGGGAGAGAGTGCAATACGATGGGTTAAGTTTCATATTTCAGAATAATTGTGTTGGTTGAAGAAACAATTCTTAAAATTATAAATAGCAGAATTAAGATTTGGCAGATTACTTCCTGTGGAGGGAGCACTAAAACCAGTGATAATCATTAGTATACTTCAAAAATGTATTTTACCGAGGAACTAAGGAGGCAGTTGAACATGTGCTGCTTGCAAGGCTGCACATGAGAGCCAATTTCAGTCTTAACAGGTGCATATGTAAGTGTTGAGTTTAGTAACTAGCTGATCTCAGAACGATCATTTGTGCCATGCTTTACATAGAGCTGATAGTAAATGCCAATTCTGAATTACCTGTAAATAATGTTGATTTTAAATTTGTATTTTTCTGTAATATAAAATTAAATATTTAACTTTTCAGGGTGGGTGGAGAGGGGAACAACTTTACTTGATTCTGTAAAAAGGGCATTTTGCAGGGTCCAGCCAAAAGTAAACATTGATGTGCTAGGAATACCATCTTGAATTTTTCCTGTATAGTGAGAGTGAAAAGGCTTGGCTTAGCTATCCAATCTATTGATTTGTCTTAACTCTACGCAGTTTGCCTGTCCTCCATATTCTGTCCTGGATAGCTTCTTCCTGCTGTGCTTAAAAACAAATACACTTTTACCTTCCTGATTTACACGTAGCTATATCCATGTATACAGCTAGATTAAAGATCAGAACTAGCTAAGTGAGGGCCAGCCCATTTCTGGATGAGAAAATATCAAAATATAACATGGGTATGCATAGTGCAAATAGCATTCATGATTTTTCTTTTTCCAGAACTTGCAAATTATTGCTTGTTTCTCTTCGTCCCAGCCCAGCTTTTGTTTGAAAGTAGCGTAGACATTAAAGTTAATTGATTTTGCTAACCCATAGCCAAAAACACGGTGGATGAGTTCAAGCTCTGTTGGCAGACCATTTTTATTTAATGCATGCTGCCAGCCTTGTTTAGGGTGCTGGGGAAAGGAGACAATAAAAGTGATACTCACAAATTACCAACTAACAAAGGACGGGGAGCAGTTACTCTACAGGTTTCAAAAGTGACCAGAAATAATAATGTTCTCAGGCAAGAAATTTTCCTGTCAGTAATGATGAGAGGAAAAAATACTTTCAACATTCAGTATGAAATTTTAATTCTATCTTCTGATGTATTCTCATGGAAATATTTGATAAATGTGTACCATGTTATCAGTACTGGTTTAAATGATAAGGAAAAAAAGCTTACCTCTGATCTGTTTGTGTCAGCTCAAGGAAAACCAGGTCAGACCTGCCAGGTTTTGAGTAACTGGTTCAGTTCTGGCAAACCAAACCAAACTGCTTTTCTCTTACTGGCTATCTTTTTTTTTTAAATTATTATTATTAATTAAGACAACAGAAGTATTTTGCAAGGGACATTAAGCAGAATTGGAGGGGAGTAAAGACTGATTTTTTTTAACGTAGATTCTGAGAACACTACTTACTGAAACAGAACTATGCCATAATGGAATCTGGAATAAGGAGGTTTGGAATATGGAACATACACAATGCTGCTTTCCCTGTGACTTGTCTGCAGCAGGTCTCTCTTCTAAGCTTCTTCATTAGCAAAGTATATAGCTATCATCTTACTAGTAGAAAAAGTACTTGGCTGGACCCATAGATGTTTAATGGTTATTTCTAGTTCTTTCTTTTTCCCTTCTCCCCCACTTTTTCAAGGTGGCTCTCCATTGTAGTGAGTGTACTAATGTCTCTTCATAGGCTGTCAATAGGCAGAGATTCATTTCCATTTTCTCCTGATTTCCATGCTTCCAGCAGAAGTCTTTAAGAGACTAAAACTTTATTGGGGTGAGAAGGAACCTCAGTCAATCAGTTTAAAAGAAATTGTCTTGATAATTGATAACAAATGAGTCTCCTTTTGGTAGCTTGATGAAGAGGATGTGTTGACCTCACTTATTCATGTATTTGTATGTTGGGATGTTTTTATTATATTCTTGGAAGAAAACACTGTTGCACCAAGCTTTTTGTAGGTGGACTGAACCTGGTGCTATAGAGGTGGAGAGAAAATAACCTGTCTTCTCACATTTCACTTTGGGGGTGAGGGTAGATGGATAGGAGCACTGATATGGGGCTGCCAGGGGACTGAGTCCTCCTATGGAAACTTATTTTCAAGGAGGATATTTAAAGAAAAAAAAGACATGAGGAATTTGGACTTTAAGATAAAATTACTGTACTTATTTTTTAAACTTTCTGTTCTAGAAGGAAAAATGCCTCTGAAATGAAACACTTGGGGTTTGCTCTTCTCCAAGTACTCAAGTTCTTACAATTTTTAAAAAGAAAAATGTGAAAATGGAAAGACCACCTAGAAATTATATCAAGGACTCTTCCAGCAACTTTCCCCTTTCTTCCTGTACTATACTTGCTAATAAAGCCTGGCTACAAGGTAGCCCTTAATGACCTCTGAGGTAGATTACCTATGCAA
This sequence comes from Mauremys mutica, assembly GCF_020497125.1. Classification (NCBI taxonomy): domain Eukaryota; kingdom Metazoa; phylum Chordata; order Testudines; family Geoemydidae; genus Mauremys; species Mauremys mutica. Next base: position 104,291,411 of record NC_059072.1, on the reverse strand, counting down.
CCTATAATATTCTACATGAAATAATTCTTGAAGAAATCATTTCAAAAGGGTTTTATGTTAAGAATGAACAATTGTTACTTTCTGACCATGTTTTTAAGCTGAAGTACCTGTATTAATTTGAATAGAGAGAAGAGAGCACAGGGTCATGGCCATCCTTTAAAAAGCTTCAGCTTTCCCAAGCTTTGTTATATGGCATAGGCTGCTTTCGTTCACCAGGGCATGAAGTCCTACATTTTGGAACCTTTGCAGGAGTTTAACCCAGGGCTGAGTCATTATCCGGCTGTCTCTTGGTTGGTAATTGTGGGGACTGTGCAGGGCTGAGGCTAAAACCAAACCATAGTTAGTGGCCCCTTCTAGCCTCCATGCCACCAAAAATCTTAATGTCTTTTTAAAGCTCTTTTATATAATACTTCCAGACCATTAAAGGCTGTCCATGGCCCTGGGACTAAGCAAACCTAGAGCTGCTTTATTTTGCCGAAGAAATATAAATGAAACCAAGGCCTTACTGTTTGTGGTTAAACTGGATTAAAAAGCTGCGACATCCATTTTTCAAAAAAGCAGGGGGTGGGAAGTATGAATAGCGCTGATTAGGACATTCATAAGCTGCATTTCCTTTTGGAAAAGGACTTTTTTCTACTTTTAATAAAAATTAAGCCATAACAGTTTCATGCTGTGGGACGGGAGTGAAAGGGATCACTTTAAGAGATTATATTAATATGAATTATCACTTCTGCTGGGATATGTCTAATTTTGTCAGTGCTTTGGCAGTTATTTCTTTTTTTAAAATCTATGAAATTTGAAAAAGGGGATAGGTCTTGGCTATATTTACTAGTTTTGTAGTAATGTTTTGCTGGCCCATTTTGTCTTTCCCTCTCCCTTTTCTACTCTGTCTAATTTCTATCCTTTTTTGAACATCTGTGGAAAATACTGGCTTGTCTGCCTGAATAGGGGTCTCCGTGTGCATGTGTTTGGGTGTGTGTGGGTGTGTCTTTTTACAGAAACGCACTACAGTGTCGAGTATTTGGCTGGGAAAGGGGATGCTGCAGCTTTAAGAGCATTTTTTTCAATTCATAACAGTATTTCCCATCCTCTTTTGCCTGCAGGCAGGGAAAATGTATGTACAGTATTTATTTTTGTTTCAATTTTACTTTAAATTTGTAAGTTTCTATAAGTAGCTCACATTGGTTATTCTAGGGGAGGACAAGTGGCTTGTTTCAATTTGTATTGATATTCATAGTTTCCAGTTTCTGTACTTTAAAATATTGAAATTAAAAAGTTGTATTACTTATGTTTTGATTTTAACAATCTATAGTGTTTAATTTCTACAGGTTTTTGTTCATTTGCTTTAAAGTGTAAATACAGAAAGTTGTAAAAAATGTCTTATGAGGAAAAAATGCGTAATTCTGTTTGTAGGTCTGATTTTTGTGCCCATTATTTGACTCTTGATTTTGATGAAGATGTACTTGAGAGATGTGGGGAGTGCAGTACATTTTCTTACTATTTAAAGTGTAAGTTTGCTTTCTATCAAAACATTCTCTGGGAGCTGAATGCATTTTGTGAGGATGTATACAGTCTTTTTTGACACCTAAATGTAAAAAGAAATGGTTGAGACTTCCAGTGGTCCATCACTTAGTAAATGTCAGAAATTGATCCAATTTGGAAACATTTTAATGCCAAAAGAAATTATTTTTTCCTTTTCTTCTTGCCTCTTTTTTTCATATTCTTTCTTTTTGATCAAGTTTGTCTTATGCTCCTGATGCCTCTAGCTTTTCTGGGAGCAGCTCTTCCTGTCTGTTACCGACGAGGTACTGTTTCTGGTAGAATGGGTTTCTCTCACTCACACACCCCCTCTTTTTATTTTTTTCTTTACCAACATTGTCTCATTTCCTTTTATCCTTGCCTGCTTTTCTGTCCATTCCACCTGCAACTGCATCATGTTTCCTTTCACAATCATCATTGGTCCCCAGTTTGTATTCATGTGTTGCCACACCACTGGGAGGAAGAAGCACTGCCACACTGCATTTAGAATTAGTGTAATGCTTTCTCTTTCTCTGCAGAGAAAGCCATTTGCTGTGTGCTGCTGAACTGCTGCAAAGACTTGCATGGGGGAAACATTCCCTCGATCCCATGCAAGTGGGGTGCTCCAATATCACAGTGATGGCCACGCCACAGTATAAAAATCTTAGATGGTGTGTCAGTGGGTTCAGGGGAAAAGGATGGCAAAAATTGGTTTTTGTTTTTTTGTATCCTTTGTACCTCGACAAGTCACTTACTCCTCAGGCTGGCTCTCAGCTTACTGGGAGAACATTATTTAGTGTTTATATTACGGTAGCACCTAGGAGCCCTAGTCATGGACCTAGACCCCAATGTACTAGGTAGTGTGCAAAAACAAAGAAGATAGTCGCTACCCCCAAGGAGCTTCAGTATAAGATAGAAATGGTCCAAAGGTAAATTATCAGGCCCTTTGGTCCACATGTTTAAAACATGCAGCCATCATCGTTTTTACTGAGCAGAAATTTCTTCTGCACTTAAAAAAAAAACTTCATATTTGAAGTAAGGGAAGGCTCTGAGATGAGAGAGGTCTTAATTTAAGTAAATGGGGCAGAGACCTCAAATATTAAAAATGTCAATAATTAACTTTGCCAGGTGTGTGCTTCATGTGCCTTTCATAGGTTTTTTTTAACTTCACCTAGTAAAACTCTTCTAAAATTGTTCAGCCATATAATTACACGGAATCTCAAGATGTTAATCTATCAAGTAAGCACACATTTTAAAAGGTGTTAAGAGCACTTACGCTGTCCAAGAGTGCTGTAGCAAGACTATATGTTCCCACCAAACAGGCTGGTTGCATTCTCATGCACCAAATGGCTTTTAATACTGATCTTCTGAGATGTGGGCAATGGCAGCGGCATTCTCACCGGGTTATAAGTAGGAAGCTGCGTAGCCATATAGAAGCTTGCTTGGAGTACTAATCTATTGCTTTCAGAGGTGGCGGTGGCTGTTAGGGAGAGATCATATGCTTTCTTCCCCCCTTATGCCTTTTACCATAATTCATTTTTTGCCTTTTACCAGTCGCACTCCATTGCAGAGTGAACAAGAACTGCATGTAAAAGTGCCCTAAGCAGAAAGATTACAATAAAATATCCACACTTACATATTTAATAAATAACTGAATGGAAACATCACTGGATGGACTTTTGCACCTTTACTACAGCATTTTCTTATTCCCTTTAATACTGAAGGTTTTTTGGGGGAAAATACTCTTTTTACCAGACAGGTGAAATTTTACTAGATTGTACCAAGTGAGGCAAACATCTGAGTTTTCCCAGTTTAAAAACTCACAAGATAATCTCTTCTGTTAAGAGAGGTTAGGGTAGTTCTTGTGGTTAATACCGTACTGCATTTGAAGCCTTGAGCCATCCATTGTACTTCGCTTAGCACACTGGCCTTGTCTTCACTACTGGAGGTAAACCTAAGCTCCTCCATAGAGTTTAGCTTGTTCTGGTAGCATTTTAAAGTTACAATTGCTTGTCTACCCTGGGAATTGAACATGTTAGTTAATAGGATGTTAAACACACATCTTTTTTGCTAGTGTTTGTCAGTGCTACTGGAAACAAAAGCACAAGGATGGGTATGTTGGATTATGCTATGCTGAATATTCATTCCTGTAGAAGTACTCTTCCCTCTGGGAGACCTGGGAATTTAGGCTTTTACACTGGTAAATAATGCATGAACACTCCCAGAACAAAAGTTAATTAGGACTGGAATGGAAATGCTAGTATACCATTTTTATTCCTTTTAAGATTGCTGTGGAAATTAATGCATTTAACACACCAAACTAATTAGAAATTAAAATATAAACAGACAGATGGTTTATATGTGGGAGAAATCGCAGATAATTTATTCTCCTCTACTGGTAGTTACTAAGAAGATTAAGGACCAAAGTCTCAAAAGTCAGAATTCTTACTGTTCCATCTGAAGCATTCAGTGTGTAGCCATTTCAGTCACAGGATATTAGGGAGACAAGCTGGGTGGGATAATATTTATTAGACCTATTTCTGTTGGCAAGAGAGACCAGCTTTCTTACTTGAAGAAGAGCTCTCTGTAAGCTCACCCCACCTGTCTGTGTTCAATCTGAAGGCAGGCTCATGAGCCATTGTGTTTTGTCTTTACTACCTAAAGTCTGACTTCCTGAAGCCATCTTATACCGAGACTTTAGAACAAATGCAGCAAACTTGTAAAGAATTGCATTTGGATTAATAGCTCTAATTATCTGTACTACTCAGTGTTCCTGCTGTATGTGTGTGGTTTTGGAAAATAACCATCTGAACATACAAGGTAACTGAAAATACAGTACATGGAGTCTGTTTGTGATGCTTTGAATCTGCCACAAAGGGATCATACTATCTTACTCCTCCCCAAAGATCATTTTTAATGAGAAATAATAGTTCCCCAGTTTAACTTCATGCAATTATTGGGAGTGGTATTTCCACCCATGCGCAGAGATTTAAACTGTAGTACACCTGAACGAACTATTTGTGATCCAAGTATATACCCTGGTGGTAACTTGTGAAATTGCAAGCCACACTTTTATGAAGAAAAAAAAACAGGAGTACTTGTGGCACCTTAAAGACTAACAAATTTACGTGAGCCTTCGGATGCATAGAATGGAACACACAGACAGGAGATATGAAGAAGTCAGCAAAACGGAGACCTGCTAATACAGTCTCCTGTGATGGGGAGAGGAGGAGTGTGAACAAACTTCTAATTAGTTAATGCTAATATACACTTTGGAGGAGAGATTAATCTTCCTGCTTCACTCTTAAGCCAATCTGTAATTAGTAGGTATTGAGAGGTTTCTTCCACCTTCTGAAACATCTGGTGTTGGCCACTGTCAGGATACTGGACTGGATGGCCCATGGGACTGATCCAGTATAGCAATTCCTGTTTTGCAATTAATTCTATGGGGAATGACATGCTTCAGTTCCATCATGTGACAGTTATGTTATTTATGAGAATATAGTGCCTTTTCTATGTGGATAAAGTGCTTCTGCATTAGAAGGCTTTGAATCCTCAGAGTGGGAAGCAATCAGAAGAACATTTTCACTATTTAAACTGAATGTTTTAAAAAGTGGTGTTAGGAGGAGCTTGGGTGGCCCAGATCAGGGTTTCTCAAACTTCATTGCACCGCAACCCCCTTCTGACAACAAAAATTACGACATGACCCCAGGATGGGGGACCGAAGCCTGAGTCTGCCTGATTCTCACTGCCCTGGGTGGGGGAGCTGGAGCCAAAGTTAAAGCCCGAGCCCCACTGCCTTGGGTTGGGAAAGGGTCAAAGCTGAAGCCCAAGGGGTTTAGCCCCAGCCAGGGGACCTGTAAGAGCCCCGCCGCCCAGGGCTGAATACCTCAGGCTTTGGCTTCGGCCTCAAGCGGTGGGGTTCAGGCTTCAGCCCCAAGTCTAAGCCAGCCCTGGCAACCCCATTAAAATGGGGTTGTGACCCATTTTGGGGTCCCAACCCACAGTTTGAGAACCACTGGCTCAGATGTATAATAGGTAGCCTTTTGCTTCTGGATGGTCAGTTCACATTTAGCCTGTATGGGTGGGGATCAGGTTACTATCTATCTCATGGATGTGAAATGAGTTGATCGCACTCCAAATGCTAATGGCCAGATGTGCACATCATAAAATGAGTGCCACAAGTGACATTGACGTTTCCAGTCTTAGCAGGGGAATAAAGCATTAAATGTGACATCAATCTGAATTATCATTCCCAGTAACTGTTTCTCCAGCTCTGGACTGAGGCACTAGTGGGACATTGTGGAGAAATGCAGTGTATCTAATGTACCTTTTCTTTGGCTAAATAAAATGTCAAGCTTCAACACTATTAACCCAACTTTTTTACCTATATGAAATTCACCTTTTAAAAAGTTAAATCCACAATATTTAAGCACAATGGGTAATGATTTAGGATGCGCCAGTGGGTGTCTCAGCTGCCCTGATTAGAAATCACATTTTTCAATAATGACGTGGCTCTGACAGGAGCGTTTTTGTTTTTGTGGGTTTTTGTTTAAAAATGTAATCTTCAGTAGTGGTCTTGACAAATATCCATGTGTATTGCATATGTAGAATACATGTTTATAATGCCTACTGGGAGGATTCCCTGTAGTTTGTGCAGTTGCTCAAAGTGGCTGGAAAGATAACGTTCTCTCTGAAGCTGACAGCAGCCCCTCTGCAGCACTGCCAGACTCTGGAGTGAGGCTAGGTCTATACTACCTGCCCGGGTCGGCGGGTAGCGTTCGACTTCTCGGAGTTCGATATATCGCGTCTCATCTAGACGCGATATATCGAACTCCGAATGCGCTCCCGTCAACTCCGGAACTCCACCATCGCGAATGGCGGTGGCGGAGTCGACGGGGGAGCCGCGGACTTCGATCCTGCGGCGTCTGGACGGGTGAGTAGTTCGAACTAAGGTAGTTCGAGTTCAGCTACGCTATTCGCGTAGCTGAACCTGTGTACCTTAGTTCGATCCCCCCCTCCCCAGTGTAGACCAGGCCTGAGAAACCCTAACCATAGCTGTTTTTAAACTTTTTTCCAAAACTCAAATTGTCCTCAAACAGCAGCATCAAAATAATACATTCAGCATATCCTTACCCTCCACCCTCGTCTTTCCCTTTCTTTCAATTTCCATTTTCTTTAAAATAGAAGGAAAAATTCTAGTTGCTAAATACAACAGTTCTGCTGCCACTATCATTTTCCAGCATCACCTTTAAATAACCCTTTTACTGTTTGAGAATAAACTTAACGCCTAAGGGCTAGGGCTAGTAGTGACCTCCTGCACAATAATTTTATCATGAACACCATTCCCAATCCTCTTTTGCTTGGTTGTGAAGTTCAGAAGTTTATTGATAGGAGAGTGATCTCCCACATTGTGGCTGGGTTGAACCAAATAGTTTGAGGAGAAGACTGATGTGTCCCTCCATACACTGAAAGACTCCATAGCTACTCTCTGCTTAGTCTATGCTGGGCAGCTTCCACGTGAAAGTTGCTCAGGCATACTTTAAGGGTTTTGGAAAACGATTTCTTCTCTATAAATGATCATATTTTCTTATTCCCTTTCCCTGTTATTACTTCCTATAATGATATGCATTGAAGGTAGCTTTGTCCTTTGCTCCATTTATCGGAAAACACCACCATTTAGTTTGACTTCAGATTCACCCCCACAGTAGTGAATTACTGGTGTTGGGAGTACTGGATTGTAACATCACTGAAGTAATCTGACTTTAAAAAGAAGTATTTTTATATGTGAGCATCTGAACAAACCAGCATTAGGTAAGGGTTCATGAAGGTGACCACGGTAATGTTAACATTAAAATAGCCTTGGGTCCCCACTTATGGTCTGATCTTATTGAAGGTCTTGTGGATCCTATTGTTTGGATTCTTTACCAGCTGCTCCCAAGAATGGGCCTTTTTGTGTTAAGTCTGAAGTCTGGGTCCTGATGCAAGAGACCTTCAGTAGGTCTGGATTTCCTGTGGGATGACTTCCATCAGGACCTGTAGCTTCACCGTCATGGAATCTAAACACAATGCAATGGAGAGGTGAGAGGAGAAAACACTGTCTGAAAAGGAAGCCAGTTTGGGGGTGGGGTAGGGGGAAGTTTATTCCATAAATGAAAACTGCTGAGCTAGGGCAATCTCTGTCCAAAGACTCCCCCAGCCTTCCTTCTGCCACACCTCTTATACAGAATTAGTGAAAACTGCACCAAGGACCAACTCCCCTGTGCAACCCTCTGTCTTAAATAGCAACCTTAAAGTATTCCTATGTGGCTTCCAGTGCAGTTTTGTTTGACCTCTACTTACCAGGGAGTGCCTAGTACAATGGGACCCTGATTTATGGCGTCAAGGTGCTGCTGTACTAGAATAATACATATGACTTGTAACCTGTTGCATAAGAAAGGTCTTGTGTGTGCTTTTTCTGGAGAACTCTTCCTTATTTCCCAAATTGGCCTGACGGTGGGCCAGGACAAGAGATTCTCAGATGCATCATGATAAATTGTAAGAACCTGAATCGGACAGAATATGGCTAGTGGATAAAGGGTGAGGAGATTATAATTGCAGTGCTGTCTAGCCTACTGCTATCGACTGTGGTTGGAAGGGTCATGACGCTTCTTAATCCTAGAATTGGATGTTTGTGGTGAGTCACTGCTAGTGCATGCATAATTTTGCATGGGAATATGCAAGACTCACACTTTTTTGCCTTAAAATATCCCTGCTTCACAAGTACAACGTGGGGCAGGGGTCACTTGCTGGTTTGAACTAGAGTAAATGGTGGATTCTCGGTAACTTGAAGTCTTTAAATCAAGTAACAGGCAGAGGTTAAGGCCTGTAACAGCAGTGGATGGGTGAGGCTTTGTGGCTTGCGATGTGCAGGTCGTCAGACTAGAGGATCACGATGGTCCCTTCTGGCCTTAAAGTCTGAGTCTATGAATCTCTTCCTTTTTAAGGTCAGAAGGAACTATGGTGATCATCTTGCATTAATACAGGCCATAGAACCTTAGCAGTGAGATTCCTGCATTACACAGGTTTGAACAAGAGCCTATTTTTTAGAAAGACATTCAGTATTAGATAATATAATATAATAATTGGAGATATACCTATCTCCTAGAACTGGAAGGGCCCTTGAAAGGTCGTCGAGTCCAGCCCCCTGTCTTCATTAGCAGGACCAAGTACTGATTTTTGCCCCAGATCCCTAAGTGGCCCCCTCAAGGATTGAACTCACAACCCCTGGGTTTAGCAGGCCAATGCTCAAACCACTGAGCTATCCCTCCCCCCACTAGAGCTAAAGTTACTGCCAGTACTTACTGAACATTGCACTGCAGCTGGCTGGTATTCTTGATTTCTGGACCACCAGATAGTAGACAGGCAGACCAGTCAGAGTTATGGCACAGCCAATGCCTGTGTTCACAGGGTCTGAATAAAGGGACATTCCCACGATGAAGAAACATATTATTGTGAAAACCAGTGGGATGAATAGAGGCACCTAGAAAAGAGAGGAAATCTAGGAAATGGAAGGTCTTTCTAAGCAGTCAGCTGGCAGAGCTTGCAGTCATGTACCGAATAGATTGCTGTCATCATATCGAGCAGCAACAAACAAGACATTTGTACAGAGCACTGAAACTGCATGGTAGTGTTTCACTTTCTAAGCTATAGTAGTCCTGAAAATATCTGAACTTCAGAGGACAGAGAGCATTATTCTGGTTTGGGATTCACTTGACTGGATTGTTTTTGTACTGAGCTTTGTTTTTTGTTGCAACAAAGCTTAACATAACTGGGCTAAGTTTCAGATTTCTGCAGTTTTACCTGCATGATTTCCATTGACTTTAATCAGTTGTTGCAGCTGAGAGAGCTGTGCTGAACATTTGACATGCATACAGTTTTCATTCAGCTGGTTGCATTTTGCAGTGTTGCTGTGCTTGGGGGGGAAAGCATCACATGATCATTTTCTACATTGCAGCTGTCACTTCTTGTGTGTCAGTAGGAGCATTTGCCTGCTCAGATACAAAACTTAAGCAAAATCAGCTATGTTTTTCATGTCTTACTACTGCCATTAACTATATCAGTACCGAACTCCTGCAAGCTATGCTAATAGCCAGGAGGCTGCAATTGTTGCTATTCTATAAGCAGAAACGAATTAGTGGCCTTATCTAACTCACTATAATTACAATAGTTTGCCATTTGGGTTCCTTGTCTCCAGGTGAAACAAGTACAGAATACTGGAGGACCATTTGATCTCATGCAGCCGCTTTTGCCTGTCTCTATCCTTTCACATCTAAACTCCTTTTTCAAAATCCTCATCTCCTTGTACCTTGAAGGGCCTCGATATCTCAGGATGCCGATAACGATGTATCATGAGCCCCAGGGTCACCAGTCCTATGAAGAGCCAGCGTGAAAAGCTATAGAAGTTCAATAGACCATAGAGATCGCCAATCAACACCATCAAGAAGATCAGAGGCAACTAGGACACAGACAAAAATGCAGCATTAAGCACTGCAGTAACACCTAGGGAAGATGCTTTTCCTTTCCACCCCGTGTTACTTGTGTAGGTCTTACAACAGCTATAAAGTGCTATTGTCTTATGTTCTTTCCGTCTCCTCAGTGGTGCTGGTGCCTTTTCTCAACATGTGCAAATATGGTATTAACTAAATCACAGAGCCTCCTATAAGTGAAAAGAGCAGGAGACTTAAGTCCTTACTGTGCAAATTTAGTTTGCTTGGGAAACTCTTAGATCTTGTGTTCATGGGGCACTATAAGAAACCCTGAGTTGAGAAGGTTTTTTAAAACAAAAACTTAGCTTGGGAGGAGATTTTAAAGGAACAAATGGGAGTTAGGTTTCCAATTCCCACTGACTGTCAATGGGAGTTGGGTGTCAAATTGCCCTTTGAAAAATTTCTCTCTCATGTGACATAGATGAAACGCCAACCCTTTCCTTTGATGCAAAGCCCACCAAAGCTAGAATTTGGACCCCTCCAGGAAGCATTTTATTAGTCTCAGGTTACTTGGTGCCACAAGGCTCTTTGAAGGGCTTTATCCTATCGTGGTAGCACCTGAAGACACCAGGGCTGCACTGTGCTAGATGCTGTGTGGAAACAAACAGGTAACACAGCCCCTGTCCTGAAGAGCTTACAATTTAATATGAAACAAGACACAACAACTTCCTGTGACCAACAAAGGGGGGAAGGAAGTGACGTCCAGGGCTCGGAAATCAGATCACTTGTCCTATAGATTAGTTACTGCACAACCGGATTCCAAATAGGAGTTTTTTCCTCTCTAAAAATGTGCTAATGTGAATTTATCACTCCTACAGAGTGGTAGGTTTGATAGCGCTGTCAACTGACGTCTTCTGTCTAGGCAATGAACGGCTACAACATGGGAAGTAACAGTGCAAGCGTCCCATATGCTGTCCCACCAAAGTGTCTCGAACCCTGCTCTGAAGAAGGTACAGTGGTCAGCCAGCATACCCATTGTGTTCTTGGGCAGTGAGAGCACTGAACGGTGCCAGTTATAATGGCAGGGGGTTTATGTGGACAATGGAAAGTCCAGTTAAGAATTCCAGTCTGTGGGGGCAGACCAGACAATGCCATCTGTTAAGGGCTAGGCAGGTGGGAGTTGTGATCTCTGCTAGTGACTGGTTAAGAATGACACTCGCAGCTAGTTTGTGCAAAAACATTGGTATTGCTACTCTCGACCCTTCCCCTGTCTCATTCACCTGTGTAGTCTTGTCTTTTAGGCTACGTCAGCTCTGCACAGGGCTGCCCACGGCACGCTGGGTACATGTAGCTATGTGCCATAGTTAAAAGTGGGCTGCAGCCACACTGAGGTGTGTAGCTTCATGTGTCAGGGAAAGGCTCTGGTGGGGGGAGGCAATGAGGAAACCCCTCTGACATGACCTTTCCCTGCTGCAGGTATAGGCTCCAACAACAGGGAGCTGGAACAGCCTTTCCTTGCTAACTTCCCACAGCCAGTGTCTTTCTCTGTGGGGGGGGGAGGCTCCAGCTGCAGGGAGGCAGTGGGACACTACAGCCCTAAAAATAGCAGTGTAGACAGTGAGTAGAGAGCCTGTAAAGTAGGTCCTCACACACATACCCACCACACCCTTCAGGTGTGTCTGTTCTCTACTCACCTACGCTGTGCCTCACCAGCTACACTGCCCTTTATACCTGTGCTGGGGCAGAGGCGACGCGGGTCTACACACCACCACAAAAAAGCTCCCCAAAAAACGCGTGCAGTGTAGACACACCCATAGACCATCAGCTGCTTGGGACAGGAGCCATCACTTATGATACATTTGTACAGTGGAGCTTTAGGTGCTACCCCATAGTAAATGACACATTTGAATTTTTTATATTATCATAGTCTGGTAATGAAATGGGCTTAGTGCAGGGGTGGGGAGGGCAGATGAGTTCATTCTCTAAGAATGAGAGTTAAAAAAAAACCCCAAGTCTCATTCAGCATCCAGAAAGCTCTGCTCACCATTAATAAAAGGGCTGGGAGGGGGGTGTTTCTTCGCCTATGGATCATGGAGAAGAGTGGAGGCCACTGTCCTTCCCTGGAAGCTGCAAACAACATCCTGTTAGAAAGAAGCAGAACTGGATGAAAAGAAGGTAAGCATATTTTGTGAAAAACTTTCATTTTATACAAAATTTTCAGTTATGTTTTGGGTTTTTTTTTAATGAAAATATTTCTGATTATGCGCCTTTTTTTGGAAAAATTTTGACCAGCTGAAGAAACAAAGATACAATATTACTCGTCACCAGCAGGGGGAGCTCATGATACAGCATGTGTGTTTCTGCAGCTCCCTGGCTCTTGAATTTCCCCTTAAGCTTCACGTTACACAATGAGAGATCAAACCACACCAGTAAAACGAAAGCCACAAGAGGAATACAACATAGATGGCAACCTTAAGTGTGAAGTGCTCTGATGGCATGATACTTGTTATAGCATTAGTATAGCTTTCACTAGTGATAGGGTGTCTTCAGTCCATTGATTGACGTGAATGTTTTTTAGCAGATCAAGGGCTGCAGAAAGTGTGTTTGAACTGAAGATTAGCTGGTTTTAGTGTGGAAGAGATGTTTGGCTTTAGAAAGGACAGGCTTTTACCTTGCAGCTGCAAAGATTCCTCCATTCAGAGAACCAAAGCAGGACAGAGCAACTAGGACGGGAATTGCTGAGGAAATTCTCTTAAATGCTCTATCTACAAAGCTCTGGGGGAAAAAAATTGAGGGTTAGTTACCTTTCTCTCACATGTCTGTTTCTATAATTGTGCTGGTGGAAAAGCCAGGTTTTATCACCACCTCAAGGTAATCCCATCTCCATTATTACTGAGAGGCAAGAGAACCTTATAAGCAATCCAACAGGTGAGTCATTTCAGAAGAATTGCTGGGAGGCAGGAGCAAAGTTATTAGTATAAAGAACTTTATATAAAGTTATAGCCTGCAAGTCTGGGGGACAAAAAGTGGAAGGGATAATGGATCATATAACCTCTATGAAAAACTGGGGGCAAACTCCTGCAATCCAGTGGCTGTAAGTATATTTCTTCTTGCTAAAGAGGACAGAGACTCCTTGTGAGAGCTACACTGTTCCTAGACCATCTCCTTTATACTTCTTCCTTCTTGCCATATGTTTAAACAGACATTTGCCCCGGCATAAGAATCTGCAATCTGTTCCTTCCTTTAATGAATCTCTGGCCTCTCTCCAGTAGCCCCTCTGGTCCCAGATGTGAACTATCTGTGTTACGCTGAAAATATCCAATAAAAACGAAGGACCATACTCACCACAGCTACAGCCTCAGAGGCCAGCACTTCCTCCGCTGTCAGGACTGCGTAGTAGGAGACATTAGTGCGAAGGTACCCTAGAGTAACAATGAGCAAGGCCACTATCACGCTCAGTGGGATATTCCTACAATAGAATAAAAATAACCTTTTTATTGCACCTCTCAACTGTCCATCAGGTTTACCTCTATCCCATGTGAATATAGTAGATCTGGTTGGGAATTTGCAACATCACATTTTTTCACTGAAAAATGCAGATATTAAACCAGAACTTTTGTGGGAAAGGTTTGGTTTGGACAAATTTTGAAATTGTCAAACCATCCCATTTTGACGCTTCCAAAATGGAAAAATCTGGTTTTGGTTTGAAATGACTTTTTGTTTAGAAACCTAAGCTAAGTATAGAGAAATAAAGACAAAACAGAACATTTCAAAATGGTTATTTTTCATTTCAAAATGAAATATTTTTGATTGACCAAAAGTGAAATTGTTTTCCCAGTTGTTAGTTCATGAAAATTTGAGATTTCAACATTTCATCCCGATTCAGAACAAGAAAATCTGCAATTTTGAAACTTTTTTACCAGGATGGGAAAAAAGTATCCTGCCCAGCTCTAGAACCTGCATTGCATCTCCTGATTATGATTGTAGGTTGTGGATTATGTAAATGCAGAATCGTGAGAATGAGGTTATAGCAAACAATTGTTAAATTCCTTGGTGGTGGCATTTTTTCTTGTGGCTCTCATTTCAGACCTTTTTCAAAAATACCCATACTTGTCTTGGGCAGAAGAGAGCTGTGCCTAAAATAATACTTCCTAATCAGGAGGTGCTAAATGTGGGTAGGTCCCCTTTGTCCTCTTGTGCATCAGCAAGACATCCTATGAAGATCCAAACCTGGTAGGCTAAAGCATCTAATTTTAGGCACCCAGTCGCTGAGGGAGAAGTGCTATGGGAATTGGAGCTCGTTTTAGGTCCCTTTTTAAAAACCCTATTTACAATGAGAATAAATCTCACTGTAAAGGGAAAAACCAAAGAGGCTCTTCATTCTAAATATCTCTTCTCCTCTTCTGAGAGTCACTTTTTTCATCCCTACAGATCCACTGGCAATGGGATGAAATTCCTGCCTTCGTGCTCATTAGAGAGACAAGGTGGGTGAGGTAATATCTTTTATTGGATCAACTTCTGTTGGTGAGAGGGAGAAGCTTTCGACCTTACAAAGAGGTCCAATAAATGAGATTACCTCACCCACTCTGTCTCTCTAATATCCTGGGACCCCATGGCTACAACAACTGGTGCTCATTGTAACTTTGCTTCAAAGAGGGTTGAGTCAGGCTATGCTGTACGGCACAGCATAACAGGCGTTGAGAACACTAACTAAGCCCAATTCTCAGCTAATGTGGTTATCCTGGGACTGACCCCACTGGTTAAAAACGTACGTTTTTCTTTCATGGGGTCAAGAAGAAATTCCGCCCCTCCAACACAGCCTCCTCCACTGAACCATCAGGCTCACTACCACCGCGCAAGCTAGGCAACAGGCCTTGATAGGCCTGTAGTCTGCTCCAATATGACAACAGCTGGTATGTGCATAAATGAATTGCACCCAAGTCAAATCTCAATATGAAAAATATTCAGACTTCAATGAACTGGCATGTTGTTGTGCTGAAGTGAGTTCGTGCCCTTTAACAGCTTGTATTATTACGCTGCTCCAGCTTTGGGGCATGGGAATCAACATCCTCTTCAGTGGCTTGTTTATCTACCAGATATGAATTCAAGCAGCTGGCCATGGTACTCACCTTTCAGGGTTTACGATTTCCTCAGTTACAAAGTTGACATAGAACCTGCAATTAGAAGAGAAAAGTGTCTGTCTGGACCTGAGACTCCAAAGCCCAACATGGAAAATGAAGAGTGAGATGGAACAGGTTATGCATCTGTCACTGTTCCTGAGCTGCATCTGGGCATTTGCTTCCTGAATAAAGGGGCATCCTTTCTTAGACCATGTGTCTTACTACATAACTATAGAGAGACTTTCTACAAAGAAAGTCAAATGCTTCCTCTTAAGGGTGGTAGTGAGGGAAGAATCTCTTGGGATCGGAGTTCCCTCCATCCCCTGCCCACCCAATATTAAGGATTTAGATGCTTTGAGTTTCACCCTGCAAAATCATTGTCTTTACTTTCTGGACATGAGCTTCCTTTGTAATATGCAAGATAGAGCAGAGGTGCTCTTTGGAGGTCCCCAACATTACTTCATTTGGCACTCGAATGATGTTTTGCCTAAGTAAAATGGTCTCAGTCCCGTCTCTAGGGGACAGATAAACAGCCACTACGATGACTTGGCCATTGCTGATCCAGGGTGCATTTGAATCTGTAACTGCGATGAGACAGGCTCCACACAAGTTCCATACTGCAGCGATTTGAACTCTTTGGGACTTATCCGGCTTTCATCAGCGACTGGAGTAGATGTGGTCCAGTACAGATATGGAAGCCTACCATCCTCCATATGCAAACATTCCAGAGTAAAAAGCCAGAGACAGCTTGTCCAGAGCCAGCGAGCTAGTGTCAAAAGCATTCTGGAAATTCTCATAGTGACCTGAGAGGAGATGGAAATACAACTGTAAGCAGTC
Source organism: Mauremys mutica (assembly GCF_020497125.1). Taxonomy (NCBI): domain Eukaryota; kingdom Metazoa; phylum Chordata; order Testudines; family Geoemydidae; genus Mauremys; species Mauremys mutica. The sequence continues at coordinate 104,275,468 of NC_059072.1, read as the reverse complement.
AGGATGAGCTCTACCCTGACATCCAGTGGTAAATTATGAGGAGTGGGCAAAGGAATTTCAAGAATGTGCATTTGCATTGGTAAACCCACTCCACTTAACCATCCCAGGCTGCTGTGTGTTATGCTATTTTCATAGCTGTGGGATCCCCAATTTCTTTGTTATTGGGGCAGGAAGGAAAAAAAGTGCTGTCACCCTAATTATGTGAATGAGGAACTATGAGACTGCTTTGACAGAAATGACTCAACCTACATTAAATAGTACTTGCTAGACAAGGGACATGGGTTCCAAAACCCAGTGAAAGGGAGAGAGGTTGGGGACTGGTGTATGTACCTGATGGTATGGGCCCCTTTTGAGGGCCTGGAACACCAATTGCACATCCTCCTCTCTCCACTGTTAAAGAGCAGAGCTAATTTTGAATCCTTTAGGAGTCCATCTAGAGGCTGCTGACCTGAATTCACGTTGGGCCAATGTGGCACTGGGGCTCCCCTACTACAAGCTGAAACCACTAAGAGCTGAAATCACTAAAAGAGCTAAGCTTACTGAGCTGAGATCACTGAGTGGGGGAGCCTGAAGATCGATCGCTAAGCGGCTGGCAGAGCGGAGCAGTCTGCAGCATGTTGGAGCAGCCCATAGAACAGTGAGCAGTGTGGAGCGGTTTGTTGGGACGGCTGATGTGGTTCACGGGTCTGCTGGAGGAACAGCACAGCTGGTGGAGTGGAGCCAGTCGTGGTGAAGGCTGCAGCAGAACTCCACGGAGAAGCAGGGCAGTTGGCCCTAGCCCACGTAAGGTGCCCCTTAACACCCTGTGTGCGCCCCCCCCATTTCCACCCAGGCTGGGGGGGGGGGGGGGGTAAAACTGCAGATAAACTTTTGAACTCTGGGGTGGCACTGACCAGAGACAGACTTTTGGGTTGTTGGACTTTGGGGTGATTGGACTTAAGACCCTAAGGGGGAAAGGACATTGCCAAATGTACTTGGAGGTGGGTTTTTGCTTATGGTTTGTGTATAGTCCTGTTTGTGGTGTCTCTCCAACGTGATGCCGCATTGGTTCCCTCCTTTATTAAAAGGATTTTGCTACACTCGGACTCTGTGCTTGCGAGTGGGGAAGTATTGCCTCCTAGAGGCGCCCGGGGGGTGGTAGGTAATTGTCCCAGGTCACTGGGTGGGGGCTCGAGCCGGTTTTGCATTGTGTTATTGAAACGGAACCCCTGGATACTGAATCTGGCCCTTGTTGCTGCCAACTTAGAGGGGCAGAAGGGTTGCACAACAAATAAATCTGATGGTCTGTGAGAAGCTGGAGCTAAGAATTCAACCAGCAAAGCCACTGCCATAGCTCTGACAGCACAGTGCTAGTTCAGAGAGACTCTACAGAGACAGTCTAAAATGACTCCTCAAATTTCAAAGATTTTTAAGGACAAAATTGATCGTTGATCTAGTCTGACCTCTCGCATAACAGAACACACAGATTTTCACCCAGTAACTAATGCAGTCCCACCAATAACTTGGGGTTGAGATAGAGCATATCTTTTAGAAAGAGATCCCATTTGATTTTCAAGGGTGAAGAATCCACCATATCCCTTGATAATCTGTTCCAGTGATTAATTACCCTGACTGCTAAAAAGAGACCTTACTTCCTGTCTTAATTTATTTAGCTTCAGCTTCCAGCTGTTGGATCTTGCCTGCTAGATTAAAGATGCCTCTGATCCAACATCAGTCTGCACAGAAATACTATTTTTAAATGATGTGCAATCCATCAATGTCGGAGCTCTGCTGCAACTGGAATGTGCCTCCATTTCATATTTCTCAGAAAGCAAGACAAGTTCAAACCTGCATTGAGCTGGCATGGAACATTCCAAGACCCGCATCATCTGCTGAACTAGCAATTGATTCAAGGACATGCAGCCTTCATCGCCTTCTCACTTGGCAATGGGTATTAGACACTGCCGCCCCCTCCCAGTAAAGGTTTTTCTCCTGGCTAAAATTCTCAAGCCCTCTTTCTTTTTCTGGTCTCTCTCTTTCTGACTCTGTTCTCCACTTTTTATCTCCCTTCTCATCTGTCTGTGCCTCTCCCTAGGACTCCCCTACCTCTGTGTCCTGCTAGTATCCCCTTCCTGTCTCGTGTCACACACAGGCTGCACTTGTCTTTCCTTCAGCTAGCACCAGCATCCCTGGGACAATAATCAGGCCAATGGTGACCATCTTGAGGACTGCGAGAACGGTCTGTATATTTGCAGACCAGCTGACGCTCCAGCAGTTCACAGCAATGATTAAGGCTTGGAGGGAAGGAAAAGAAGCAGAAGAACAGTGTTATTCATGTAGACTGAAATCTAAGTCGAAGGCATTAAGTAAAGAGTCTTGGCAGGGGGTTGGACCAGATGACCCTGGCAGTCCCTTCTAACCCTACAGTTCTATGGTAAATGGCAAGGTATGGATGTGTGGGGAGGTGTTTAGTGGAGGTTCAGTAGGAAATAAGATTGGCACCTGACCTGTTTAACATCTTCATGAATGATCTGGAATAAAGTGTAAGCACAGTGGCATGTTAATTATGTTTTTAGAGGATACTGAACTGTGACATGTTGAAAATACCAGTGAGGATAGTAAGACATTAGCAACTTGAGGAGGAAATAACTAAGATGAGATCTAAAATAATCCCAAACCCTGATATTCAGGGCTGAGGAGAGCTGGGAACCGGCTGCACGGGTTTTCAATATTGTTGGAGTTTCATGCATGCTGGCAATGCCCTCCAGAAGGAGGGACGTGATAGTTTCTCTCTATGGCCCCGAAGAGCCTACTTGGAATATACTGAATTCACTTCTGGGCAGGGCTAGTGTGAGGTCACTTTGTACTATGACCCCGCATCTTGGAAGTTCCTCTTCAGGGAGCCTGGTATTGATGTTTTCCACAATGGGAGCTTTATGTTCATGGGGAGTCCAGTACTGGGGCAGTTGTACAAATCCCATATCTTAGATCACTGTAAACTGGTCCTCATCCTCTTGGCAGACATGAGGGGATGGGCTAGTTGGCCTGACAGGTGTTTTTAGTTTCTAGTTTCTGGGAGTGAGTGCACGTGTTTGGAACTTCGTAGTGTAATATCTCACATGACCCCAGAGTGCTAAGCCTGATGCTTATGAGGAGACAGACAGGGGTCCTGTTGTAACTGAACACTACATCCCAGGCAGGGTTTGACTCTTGTTCTTTATGGGGGAGATTTTCAAACTCACAAATGTGAGTGAGATGTTCAATCTCCATTGAAACAAAGGGACTTGGGCCTCTAACTGCCTTACACTCCTTTGAATATACTGTACCAGCCTATGTGCTTTATGTACACAATGTGTTCTTGGCCAATACTGCGCTAGCTTTGGATTTATTTGTCTGTATGTAACACCCAGAGACCCCGGTCAGGATCAGGACCCTGTTGTACCAGGCTCTATACAAATGCATAGGAAGTGACACTTCCTGCCCAAGGAAATTAAATCCCCCCTTACTTAGCCTAATGGAGGCAAACACTGACTATTCTGAGGGTGTGGTTGCAGGCTCTCAAGCTCTGCCCGCCCCTCCCGACCCCGGCTTAGTGTCATCCACCCGCGTGGCTGAGTTCCTCTGTCCTGCTGGTGCTGCTGTGTCTGTGCATCCTGCACCGCGTGCTGCTGCCCCAGTCTCTGGTGCCCTGCTCATGCCCAGCCCAGTCATGTGTCTAAGGGCCTGGCCTGGCTCTGCTCTGGCCCCAGTGCTGGCCCCACCCAGATCTGCCCCCCCAAGGCACCCCCCCCACACCTGGGATGACTCATCCCCTCTTAGCTTGTGGATTTGGGGGGCTCCGGCCCCGCCCGGGCTCCATCCTGGATTTCAGGTGCCTGAGTGATGCTCAGGTGGGCGTGGAGGCTAAGTGGGTGGGCCACAGCCCACCCAGGCCCACCCGTGGCTACGCCCTGATTTACTATAGGGAGGTGACATCACAGATAAATATTTATAGAGCATCCCATTGCTTTGTATGGGGTTTGACAGACATGGAAAAGGGCAATTCTTGCTGACACAGGCAGAAAATGAGGTAGGGCAGAATCATACCAGGAATAGCCAGTCGATCCTGCTCTTTTCCCCTTCCCCACTTTTGCTTTGATTGTTTTTGAGGGTTACTCACAGATGCCAGTGATGGTGACCAGCTTCACAGCCAGGGCAGGGGCGTGGCAAGGGGTGAAGAGAGGCTCAATTAAGTAATGACCGAAAGCCAAGGACACCACGGCAATGTTGGCAGGACTGGAAAGCAAAATAGAAATTCAAAGCATGTTAGACCGGGGAAAACACTTCCCGCCCCCCCCCCCCCTCCCCATCCACATTATATCTCCTCTTCTACCACCCTTCCTTCCTTGGCCCACTCATCTACTTCGGATGCCTTCTACGGGTGCCATCATCTCATATCAAGGAGACTTGGATGCTATCTGACTGCAGCCAGAGTCCAAGAGTCCTTGAACGCTTTTCCCTTGGATCATCACCGGAACTGTTGTTACAACCCAATGGCCCCCTCCCCTTAGGGAGTCCCCTGGGAAGGTAGATCCACACTGTATATTGTATGGAAATGTTCTCAACATATCTATAATGTTTTATAAGCTCATACCTTCATCTCCAATTGAATATCCTAATCCTAAATAATCATTAAAGGGAATATTTAAACTGTCTCACTGAAGCAGAAAGCCATAAAGGTGAAAATCTGCGTGCAGATTATTGAAATGTCATATCATTTATGTGGGCATTTTTCATTAGTTTCTTTAAATGCCAGTAACCTTAGCATCTCTCCCTCCGGCCCAAGGGGGTGAACACTGTAAGCCCAGTGCCGAGGTGAGCAATGTGAAATCTCAAGTGAAGTTGTACCAATGGATTGGGTCAGCATGTTCAGGAAATAGAAGGGTACAGCTGCAGACTCGGGAGTCCTGCAGTCGTGGGTGATGGCATCAGCGAGGGGTTCAATGCTGGACGTATGGGCTTTAGAGAGTGCAGACAGGGTAGTCCGGCTGCTCGGTCAGCTGGCGTCACGGGAAGCAGGTGGACCTGATGCCCGAGCCATGGGGGAGGCAGCAAAGGGGGACGGAACCCTGCTGCCTCTTTCAAAGGGGGGGTGTGTGAAAACCTTTCCTGGCTGGAGAGGGCTCTCGCCAGGAGGGATACAATCCCTGGGGTTCTATGACGGAGCTTCAGAGGAGAGGGCATTCTTGGCAGGATTTGTTAGATCTATATACTGAGTATGAAAAGCAGAAGGGTAAAAACCTAGGGGCAGCTGCGGGATTAATTTGGACTGCCGCAGCCATGTGGTATCTTGTGTTGTTGGGACAAAAAAGGGAGTTGGGAAGAAGGGAAGAGGTGTGTACCCGACAGCTGGGGGGGAACTAAGCAACTGAAAGCGCAGATTACTAACCAGGCAGCAACCCAAGCCAATGCCCAGGACAAGTTGCAAGCCTTGAGACAGGACTTCCAAGCAAAAAAGGCGGAATGCACCCGCTTGGAAGCACTGGCTAAGCAGGTACCGATCCTTCAGGGACTCGTCAAAGACTTGACCATTCGTGCCCAGCATACGCTACAACGGCAGTGTGCTTGCCATGAAAAGAAAATGGAACAGTTAAAATGTCAATTGGCCGTGCGTTCGGTCCCGGCGGTGAGCCTCATGGGGGATGATTTGGGTGACCCTTGTAAGGGCTTTGATCTCTCCCTTTGTGAAGATCCTCAATTTTGGGCGGAACCTTGCACCCCTATAGTGGCCCTCATTAAGACTGAGGAGAGGTCCAGCGAGTGAAGGGGGAGGAGAAGGTCATATGTTCGGCACCCTCAACTACAAGAAGAGCACCCCGTGGGGGTGATTATAAAGAGGAAAGGGACCAGGAGGGGTGGGGACTAGTTAAGGAGCCCACCCTCCTTGCTAAATTGGTAGTGAAACAAAGCCTGTGCCCATGGAAATAAATGGTTCAACGAGAAAAACAAAATCGGGCCCAGACAAGCAGGCAGGCAACAGTTAAAAAAAATAATTAAAAAACAGGTTGCAAGCCCTGAGTGCATAGTGGCAGAAGTAAAAAAAAGAAAGTCAGAAGTTAACTCTGGAGACTCTGGAGGGAATTAAGCAGTACAACTTTGTAAAAATGTTTTAGAAAAAAGAGAATTCTTGGTTTCTTTGCAGCCACTCTGAAGGAAAAATGGGCCTTTTTTTTTTTTTAAAAGAAAAGTCTGTAAATAATCCAGGCAAAAAGGTTATCTAAGTAAAATCATTAGACTATGAACAAGTTAGTCAAATTTGCTAAAAAAATACAACAACAACAACCCCCCCCTGTTGTGTACAGTCTTTGTTTTGTGGATTAAAATAAATTGGTGGTGTTTTAAATAATACCACTGAAATCCCTTTGAATTTTCCATTCAAAGTTGCAAAACCAAAAAACACTTTTGCCAAACACAGGTAATTAGTGTTGTTTAACTTTGGTATTTTGCATTTAACCCTTAAGGTAACTCAATGCTTTACACAATTTAAAATGTTTTAAATAAAGACCAAAGTTATGTCTGCAGCAGGGCAGTCAAAGCCAGAAAAATGAGTAAAAAAAATTAAATGTGTTTTTTTGGTAAAAGCTGTAGTAAAAGAGAGAGAGAGACCATGCCCCACACTGAGCCCCACACAATGAATAACCTTTTTTTCAACTTAAAGGACTCTTTAAATCAATTTCTTTACTGCACCTCCGTGAGGGGATTAGCGCTGAAATCGGCCTTGCCGGGTCAAATTTGGGACAGTGTGGATGCAATTCGACGGTATTGGCCTCCGGGAGCTATCCCAGAGTGCTCCATTGTGACCGCTCTGGATAGCGCTCTCAACTCAGATGCACTGGCCAGGTAGACAGGAAAAGGCCTGCAAACTTTTGAATTTCATTTCTTGTTTGGCCAGCGTGTTTGCAGAGCTTATGCAGAGCTCATCAAGATGATGTGCACATTGCCCGGCCTGTACTTTGTGAGAAGTCTATGACCATGTCCCTCTCGTCACCGCGCTGCTGTCGCCTACTTGCCTGGCTTTGCACGAAACAATTGTCCGCCGTTGCTCTGACGGAGGGTGGGGTGACTGACGACATGGCTTACAGGGAATTAAAATCAACAAAAGGGGTGGCTTTGCATCAAGGAGAAACACAAACAACTATCACACAGAATGACCCCCTCAAGGATTGAACTCAAAACCCTGGGTTTAGCAGGCCATTGATTTCACAAAACAAATTGGGTCAATTTCTTGTTTTGATCCATCTATCTTTTACATCTTAGGCTGGCAGCAGACAGTGCAGTATGACTGCAAGCCATCGTCATCTCCTGGCTGCTCGCCAGAAGACGGTGCAGTAGGACTGCTAGCCATCATCATCTCCTGGGTGCTCGACAGAAGAGGGGAATGACCTGGCTGAGTCACTCCCACGTCTGCCCAGGCGCCCCTGACCAATCTCACCGAGGTCGGCTAAAAGAGCACCCAGGAATATGACGACGATGGCAACCAATCGTAATGCACCGTCTGCTGCCAAAAGGCAATGAGCTGCTGCTGTGTAGCAATGCTGTCCCACGTCTGCCAGCACCCAGGAGACATACGGTGACGGTCAGCCGAGTGGGCTCCATGTTTGCCATGGTATGGCGTCTGCTCAGGTAACCCAGGAAAAAAGGCACGAAACGATTGTCTGCCGTTGCTTGCACGGAGGGAGGGAGGGAGAGGGGGGCCGGATGACATGTACCCAGAACGACCTGTGACACTGTTTTTGCCCTATCAGGCATTGGGAACTCAACCCAGAATCCCAATGGGCAGCGGAGACTGCAGGAACCGTGGAATAGCTACTACAGTGCAACACTCTGGAAGTCGACGCTAGCCTTGGTACTGTGGACGCAGTCGGCTGACTCAATGCACTTAGAGCATTTTGTGTGGGGACGCACACAATTGACTGTATAAAACGATTTAAAAAAACCCAACTTCTATAAATTTGACCTAATTTTGTACTGTAGACTTACCCTAAGTTACACCCACCTAAGCGTTGGTGTGGACAGCGCTATGTGGTGGGAGAGCTTCTCCCACTGACTTAGCTACCGCTGCTTGCGGAGGTGCATTTATTATGGAGATGGGAGAGCTCTCTGCAGTGATGCCGCTGCACCGATGTAGGACTTTTCGTGTAGAGTAACCCTGAGTCCTTCCCCTGCTTGGGCTAGCCTGAACAAGAGTCTCCCAGAACAGAGAGTTCCATTCCACTCTCTGATGGCAGGGAGGAACAAGGTAAAGAAAGGAAGGGTGGGGGAAAAGGTGCTCGGTTTCTGGTTTGTCTTTAGGCTTTTTATTGTCTTGATCAGGGTTGGAGTCCTTCCTTAGACTCCCCCCCCCCCTTTTTTTTTTTTGGTAACACCTGGTCCAAGCAGTCTCAGGGATTTCTGGCTCAGTGCCTATTTCCTTTGCGGATCTATCCCTGTAATCAGGTGCCTGCAGCACAGCAGTCTTCTCCTGTAAACACCTCTTGTGTGGCAGGCCTTCCCTTTTTATGCTTCTTCCCTTCAAGCAGAGCAAGCATTTCAGGTGTGTCTAGTTAGGGATCACCAAGCTCATTAGCTTCCTCCTTAATAGGGTGTGGACGTGCCCCCTCACAGAGAGGAAAAACATCCACAGATTTCTTTTAACGCTGGTGAAGGGTGAAGACCTGGAGACTCTCTTCCCAGGGCACAGGTACTTCTTCAGCTTTGTCTGTTCTCTTTCCCCCTCTGAGATTGGAGGGAATAGGGTTTTTCTCGCTGTGGGAGGTTAGGGACAATCAATGTCTTTGTCCCTGCAACAGTAAGGGTATGTATTCCTGTACTCTGAGCTGGGGGTGTGGTTCCCGGCTCGCTGAGATTTATCCATGCTCGCTCTGAGCTAGCCCACTAAAAATAGCAGTGCAAGGGGCTAGCCACCCTGATTTCAGTCCTGTCTGAGATGCGATGTAGGTACTCGGGACAGCTAGCCGCTCTCACTGCTGTGAGGACATGATTTTTTAATATGCCAGCTGGATCAGAGCTAGCGCAAGTATGGCTACCCAAGCGGGGAGGTGTAATTCCCAGCTCAAAGTGTAGATGTGCCTTAAGGATGCCCTCTTTGCTCTCCAGCTGAGACGGGTTAGGGACCTGGGTTGAATTTCTCTCCGGCCCCATTTTTCAGAGAACTTAGTACTGCTGCAAGTTGCCAGCTGGCAGCTCTGGAAACGGAAGTCCTTTATGCTTGCTTGTTCTGGAGCTGTGTAAGCTTCCCACGCTGCCCCACCAATGTACCTGAAGGGCCCACCACAAGGTGGAGGAAGAGAATTGTCTTCATGGGCCATCCAGCATTTCTGCTGAGACTGGGGAGCCGATTGTGTGGGCAGCAGTTCTTGTAATCTATTTATTTATTGTACTTATGTCCCCTATTATCTTAGTATCCAGGTGCCTCCCAACCTGTAATATATCTGTCCTCCTATCACCCCCGGGAGATAGGGAAGTATAAGTATCTCCATTTGGCAGAGAGGGACTGAGACACAGAAAATCTGTGATGGAGCAGGGTATGAAACCCAGGTCTCCTGAGCTGAAGGCTAGTGCCCTACCCACTGGACCATCTTTATTTTGTGTAGGAAATGAGTTGATGCTACTAACACATCACCATGAGGTCGCTGAAGAGCCATTAGAGTGGGACTGTTTTTCAGTTGCTGCTTCCCTAGGAGGGGATTTGAACTGGTAACCTTGAGGTGAGAATCTGAGGCCTTCTCCTCAGCCCCCAACCACAGAAAGAGCTAGAGAGCACACACAGTGTGGTGACATGCAGTGCCATGAAATAAAATGTGTTGTGCTGCGTGAGGCAGTGGCTGCACACCCCACCCCCTACCAGTGCTCTTCTCCCTCCCTTCCTCCCTCCCTCCCTCCAAACCTGGAGGTATCACCCAGAACTGGGGCTGCTTTGCTGATGGTGGCTTTGTAGAATCTAGACAGATGGATGAAAGGATATTTCAGACTCCATTTCCATTCAGCCTGTGACCTCTCATTTTTTTATGGCCATAAACACAGGCAAGGTTAACAAGCTAAACAATGTGGTTTTTTTTTGTTTTTGTTTTTTAAATATTTATTGTACCCATTTAGTAGGGGGGTTGGTTACCTTGTCCCAGTTCTGCAGGGGTTCAGTTGCGTAAGCTGTGATCTCATTCTCCATGGGGGCAGACCTCATGGCCAAGCCCAGATGTGCTGTGGCAGACATTTCTGTTTAGCCAGCAGCTATTGGAGTTGCGGGGGGCGGGGGGGGGGGGGGAGAGAGGAGGAGGTCACATATCAAACAGATTTCTAAGGAGCATGGAACTTTTTTCCAGAAAACCCAGCTGTGTTGGCAGATTGCAGGAAAATGTCCATCTATCTCATTACCACGTTTGCTGCAAGCTGTTCCTTGTTTTTAATTTTTTTATTCATCTCACTCTTTTTTTTTTTTACCTTTTACCCATTCATTTTCCCCCTCTTCCTCCTTTCCCCCCTCCATTTCCCTGTCTTAGGGTCCCACTTCCCCCCTTCTTTCCCTCTAGCCTCCCTCTAGCCAGTTGAAAGTCCATGTGTTTGCTACTGTTTTGCATTCACCAGCTGGCTCCTTTAGCCGCACAGCTGGAATCTGCCCCAATTAGAGTTTTAAAGAGAGGAGACTATAAATACAAATCAGCAATGACATATCACTCCTGTCCTTACGCACCTATGGAAAAGCAGAACTGTTCTTACCGGATCATAACAAATTCAGCCCACAATCTTAAGAAGGCTGGCAAAGGCCCAAGGGTTTCTAGAAGGTAGATGTAATGGCCCCCAGATTTTGTGATGCTTGTTCCCAGGTCTGCATAAGACAGAGCATCTAGACACAAAATAAGGAGGGGGAATTATTTATTTATATTACAATAGTGCCTCCAGACCCTAAACATACAAACACACAGTGATAGTCCCCACCCTGAAGAGCTTGGTCTATATAAACAAGATGGGAGCTCCTGAAGAGCTGTCATGGCCAAGGTGTTGGTCATAGAGTACAAGGTCTTCTAGTCACAGGACAAGGACCATGATGAAGACCCAGGAAATGGTGGTTCGTGAAGCTTCATGTCCTCCTCCAGAAGGCTGGTGTCGGCATGGAAGGAGCACTTGACAGGAATGACTGGAGACAAAGAACAAGAGCTACCGACCCTGACTGACAGGAAAAGGTGAAGAAGAATGGAGTATTACAATCTCCCCTCAGAGTTGGCAAACTGAGGCAGAGAGAGATTGTGACTTGCCAAGGTCACACAGGAAGTCAATGGTTTGGAACTGAACCCGGATCTACTGCATCCTAGTCCACGAGACCACCCTTCCTCTGAGATAACAGTCGCTGCGATGGAGCACTGTGATTTAATGACTGTAAAGAGGTGACATAATATACAACAGCCTGATTATGTACTGTGGTGGCTGGTGAATTTTGGGGCAAGTGGGGCACTTTACCTGCACAGCTGGGAGGAGCAGGGTTGTAGCTGGGGGAGTTGTGAAGAAGATAGAGGCAGCAAGAGAGCTGGGAGGGCTCAGGGGTTGTCTCCCTACAGAGCCTGTCCTGTGCCCAGATCCCGCTCCCTGCAGGGGGCTGCACTGCCTGGGTGGTCCTGGCCTGTGCTCCTGGTGGCTCTGGCCCCAGCACTCCCCTGCTTGGTCCTGACTGCAGTATTCACGCCCTCTGTGCTGACCTGCTACTGCGTGCCACCCACCCTGGCCTGGCACTGCTGGGGAAGTGGGAGGTTGGGAGGGGAAGGAGGAGAGGTACTGGTTGTGACCTCTCCCACTCCCCTCCCACCAGAAAGGCCAGAAATGAGTGAGACTTTTCCCTCTCTCTGCTCCCACTAGGTCTGGGGTATGGGAAAGGGGGGCGTCTGGCTTCCCCTTGTGATGTGCCCTTGGACCTACCTGTTCCCTGGAGTCCATCCTGGTGATTGGAGGGGTGTAAGCTGTGGAGCACTCTAAAGTGTTGCACTTTACCTGCCTCGTGTAGACCCTGGCAGTGTGCTCTAAATGGTGCCTCTTTCACCAGCAGGGTCTATACGGGGCAGTTAAAGCCTTTAGAACTTTTTACTGTCGCTACTGCCTGTGGCTTACGCAGTGAATCTAATGCTCCAGGCCCTACAGGAAACTTCTGCTGCTCCTGTCCGACCTTGACTGTGCAGATTGAACATGTGCCACAGGACCGGTGGAGAACAACAACCTGCTGCAAAATACGAATTGTGAACAAAGGAAATATATAGCAGGTTCCTATAGATTTACTGTGTCTGTGATTCGTTTTGAGTGACACACACACACACGTGTGTGTGTGTGTGTTTATCTGCTTTGATGCCCCAATGCCCTCTACACACCACCTGCCACTGATTACATATGAGATATTAGTGAACTTTTCATTATACTAATAATCTAAATGTTTATCCCCTGGGAAGGACAAGAGCAAACAAAGGTAGGAACATTGAGGATGCTGAAATACGAAGTCTTACAACACACCTTTATTCTCTCAAGTCCTTAGCATTCACTATAGAAAGACCCCTTTTTCTTTTCAAATAGGGCACATTTCCTCTGGCTTGTTTTATGGATTCACATTTTTCACTGGATTGTTTGTCTGCACTGTCAAGCGGGCTTGAGCCACGTCCAGGCCGTGGTGTTATGTGAAGGCAGGCAAAAGGCTGGAATGCGGCAAGTTTGTGCTATGGTGATACTTAGTGCTAAGATTATTAGTGCTGAGTATTTATTATACAGCACCTAACGTGGGCTTGGCATTGTACAGCAGCAGGACCCTGAGCCAGTGGTGGGGTTCATTAAATGTGCTGAAAAATTCTGCATCGGCCCTAGAACGCCTATGCTGTCTTCGGAGTCCTGCAGAGGACAGCTGCAGACTGAGTACAAATAACTAATGCTTAGTTTGTCCCCTGGCTGTGGCCTGCCATTTCAGCACTGTTACTAAAGAATATGCTACCAGACACACTATCTTAACCTGGGACTTCAGTTCCCCAAGGGACTGGGCATCCCAGTGAGCTAATAAATAAGTATTTTGTATCTGGAAGCATGTGTTCAAATCCTCCTTTGGTCCCAGATAAAAGTGGTGGGGTTTTTTGTTTTCCTGGCTTGCTCTATTCGGTGGAGAGAATTTTTGTCTAAATCGGGGGCCTGTTCTAACATGAAAAGACTCTGACTTCAATGAGCTTTCAGTCAGCTTCAAAATTGCCACTTAACTGAAGGCTTCGCTTTACAGCTATGATTTTTAAAAATATATATATGTTTCTATTTATTTTAAAAAACTACAAACCTCTAAGCTATTCTACCACCTTGCCCCCATTAGCGTTCTCTGTACTACACAAGTGCGAGAGCTTTGCCCCTCTCCCTGCACACCTTCAGTTATAGCTGGAACTTGATTTCTGTGTCCCCAATTCGTTTGGTTTTATGCCTTGTCCTTAAAACTACTGAGTTCTTTAAGGTTCAAGCCTCTAGTGTGGTTACACATGATTTAATTTAGTGGAGGACTGTGAATGACACAATGAGTGAGACAATTATACTTTATTTAAAATAATTAGTTAAAGCACACAGGCATCACAATGTGACTATACACTGCATTGATACTAATGCTCTAAGATGAGACGATGCATCTGGACCCTCCCCGGATGGTAAGAATGGCTAGCCTATAACCTTTTCTTTAATGGTTCCTTGCTGGTAGTTGGGTGCACATAATTTAAAAATAGGGTGCTACCTTTTTTATAATCACTAAAAACACCCACATTAATTAGCATCAAGCCTGCCTTTTACCATATCTATATTTCCACTGCCATAATTTAAAATAGCCAATGAGGGAGTAGAAGAGGGTATTTAATATTGAACTCATCTTTAATTAACAGCTGTGTAAATGCTGCCATACTAGTAACTGTCATTATATAGAGAGAGCATTTTCCCTAACATTTTATCTAAAACACTTGTAAAATCCAGTGAGGGCCAACAATGTTTACCTCCGGCTCTAATTTATCTCTGACTTGCCTCTGAATTGTCTCACTTCACTTCACTCAGATTTTACCAAACCTCACTTGACTATTGTCAAGCCTATTTTTAGGAACTAGGTTATTGGGCCTACTTAGGTTTCTATATAACATAACCAAGCATCGTCTCTATAGGCTATAGGTCTCTCCACCAACCCCATGTCAGCAACTGTGGAAGACAGAGAGAGCCATGGGTTGGGGGATAGAGCATGGAGCCATGGGAACTGCATATATAGCGATCTCTGCTCAAACTAGTGAAAAGTCTGTGATCTCATCATAATCCTTTCCACTGGGTTCCCTCTGGGGATTTCAAAACAGGCTTCAGGGGTGCAGCCTCACTTTCCAGGTTAAGGGTGCGTATTCCCATTCTGATCAAGTATCAGATTAGAATCTATGGGTAGGGGCAGCAGACCTGGGGGCCAGGTACAGCTAGCACCTCTGCAATGAAAATATTATGGGGGATCTGCCCCCATGTACACTTGGGGGAGGGGGGAAGGCAAGAGCTGGATCCAGCAGGGCCTGAGAGCAGGCAGGAATCCCTGAAACCCTCCTTCCTAGCCTGGAGCTAGCTGCCCTCCACTCCCTGTGGAGTCTTATTACCTCCCCTCACTCTTCCTTTCCTTCCCTCCCCACCCCATCTCCGGAGCCTATGGGCCTGATTCTCCACTGACTGGCATCTCTGTGTAGTCTGGTTACTGATACTGAGAGATCTGGGCACAAGCAAACAATATGTGTTTTAATAGGGGTAAATGTATAAATCTAGGAACAAAGAATGCAGGTCATGCTTAAAGGACTGGCGCCTCTATCCTGAAAAAGAGTTGGGGCTGCTGGTGGCTAATCAGCTGAACGTGAGCTCCCGGTGAGATACCGTGGCCAATAGCGTTAATGCGATCCTTGGATGCATAGACAGGGGAATGTTAGACCCTGTAGGCATTATATTACCTCTGGATTTGGACTAATGTGATGCTGCTGGAATACGGTGTTCAGTTCTGGGGCCCACAACTCCAAATGGATGTTGAGAAATTGGTGAAGGTTCAGAGAAGAGCCACAAGGTTGAGTAAAGGATTGGAAAACAGGACTCTCATTCCTCCCTCCCCCCCAGGCTTCAGAGCCTGAGCTGCAGCCACTACACAGCTATTTTTAGCATATTAGCATGAGCCCTGCTAGCAGAAGTCTGTGAACCGGGGCTTGGAGGCTCACTTCCAGGTGCAGTGTAGATGTACTTACAATGGTAGACTCAAGGAGCTCAGGCTATTTAGCTTCAGCAAGAG
Source organism: Mauremys mutica (assembly GCF_020497125.1). NCBI lineage: Eukaryota > Metazoa > Chordata > Testudines > Geoemydidae > Mauremys > Mauremys mutica. The sequence continues at coordinate 104,260,176 of NC_059072.1, read as the reverse complement.
ATGATTAAGCATCACAGTCTATAAATACATACACAGGGAACAAATATTTGCTAATGGGCTCTTCAGTCTGGCAGGCAAAGTTCTAACATGATCTAATGGCTGGAAGTTGGAGCTAGACACATTCAGCCTGAAAAAAGGAACACATTTGTAACAGTGAGGGTAATTAACCAGTGGAACATTTTACCCAGTATTGGGGTGGATTCTCCATGACTGGCCAATCAAGACTGGAGATTTTTCTAAAAGAGACTAATTCAAACAGAACGGAATTCAGGGAATACTGACAACCTGTGCTATACAGGAGGTCAGAGTAGGTGATCCCAATGGTCCCTTCTGGGTTTAAAATCTATGAATCATTCACCTCGGTGGAAAGTGAGGGTAAGATGGTACAAAATCAGACTGACATCATTTTGCACCTCCTTTCCACTGGTGCATCTGGCTCCAAAAGGTGTAAGGAAGTGAAGAATCAGGCTGAGTCTTTGACTTAGGATACGTCTATCCTGCAAGTGGGAGCGTGCTTCCTACCTTGAATGGACAGACACATGCTCGCTCTGCTTGAGCTCGCATGCTAAAAATAGCAGTGTAGCCAGCAGTAGAAAGGGTTGCGGCTCGGGCTAGCCATCTGGGTAAGAAACCTTCCCGGAGCCTCTGCCTACGTACTCAGGTGACTAGCCTGAGCTATTTTTAGCACACGAGCAGAACTCGTGTGTCTGGCTACCTGAGCTGGGAACCACGAGCTGCAATGTCTCCACGGCTATTTTTAGCGCCATAGCATGAGCCCAAGTCTGTCAGCCCAGGTTGTGAGGCTCGCTGCGTAGACATACCCTTAAGGTAGATAAAAAGGCAATAAAAGACCTGGGGCATGGCTGCACCTGGTCTGGGGCTGGTGACTCAGGCTCATGGGGCTTGGGCTGCAGAACTATAAAATTGCAGTGTAGAGATTTGGGCTCAGTCTGGAGCCCTTGGGCTCCAGAGACTCTTCCCCTCATGGGGTCTCAGGGCCTGAGCTCCAGCCTTACAGCTTTTTAATCCCACCAATTGCTTTACATTTTCCTGCAGGCCCTCGCAAGGAAACGGGCTAGAAACATCCTTTAAAACAAACAAAAAAACGAAAAGAGAAAAAGCTGAGATAAGCCCTTAGACTCCCAGCCACGTGGGGTTGCCATGGCAGCATGCTTTGTGGGCTCTGAAAGTTGGCTTTTCCCACAGCTCAGAAACCCAGTGAGGCCACCTTGCCTTGGCAGGCTTTGTGCTATGGAGCCAAAGGTTTTGAATAGGGTTTGGATTTACAGGACCGGCTCCACTGGTGCATGGAGCTTCGATTATACGGATTTACATCTGCCAAGGGCCTACCCCAGGGGTGGTCAAACTGCAGCTCCTTTTATAGTTAAAGTGCGGCTCCCCAGCAGCTTGAGTTTCCCCCTCTTACACTCAGCAGCCCCCCCAGCACATTGCTTCTGGCTTGTGCCCAGCGGGGAGGGGGATCTCAGGGCTTGGAACTTCAGCAGTAGCGGGGCCCCGGCAAGCACCTCCAGCGGGGCTGACGCCCCAAGCGTTGGCAGCACATCCTGACTCCCGAACATCTGAAAATTGTTGTATGCGGCTCAGAGGGTCAGTAAGTTTGGCCACCCCTGGTCTAGCCCACGTTACTCCGGGTTATTTTCTATTTGCTTTGCAGTCCCTTTACAATGTACTGCTGATAGTTCCCCTGTGTTTTCATGTGAAAATCTGCACGGCTCTAGAACACGCACAGATGTTCGCAATGTTGTAACGTGGTTGCTGGCTCACGCAGGAGATTTAGAAAAAGCAACTCACCGAACAGAGAGAGGACCCCGCAAGCCAGCCAGACAACCAAGGAGAGCCCCACATTGCCGGAGTTTTGCAACACCCCTTTTGGAGCGATAAAAATGCCACTGCCAATGACTGTGCCGATAGTCAGTGCGATGGCCCGCACCAGGGTGATCTTCTTTCTCAGGAACACTGCCTCCTGTCCCCTCTCTTCCTTCGCATTTGACTTTCTGCAAAATCAATCTCTGTCTGTCTTCTCTGTTTGAGCCCTGCAAGCACAGGTCTCCCCGAGAGCTTTGTGTCTAACACCCAACTTCTAGGATTGACACATCCGCCGCAGATTTTTTCCCCAGCCCTATACAGGCTCCCCTCCCTCTAGGCTTTCAGGCTGCCAGAGAATGGCCTTGGCTGGAATCCTCTAGGCATAACAAGCATGAAACATACAAACAAAAACAGCAAAGTGAGAAGGTGAAAGGTGCTTTGTAGCCCAGGCAGAAGGGGGAGATGACATGTCACATTCTGAATTTTACACTGTAAATCCAGCTCAGTGGGACTCCAGCTTGTGGACTTGGTGGTCCCAAGCCAGTGCTTGAGCAGCTAAACCGCATTGTAAACCTAGATTCACAATTGCTGGAGCCGGGTCTCTCAGCTGTGCTCATGCATCCACACTCCATGCTGCAGACCGTCTGACTCAGGTCTGCAGCTTGATCTGCGTTCACACTGCAAAATTACATGGCTTTGACCTACCCCCTAACAAGATCCTAGGACCTGGGGTCTGACCTGAATCAGACTGATTTGTGGGTGGTGAGGAGTGGCTTTGGGCTCAAACCTGAGTCAGAACTTTGGCTTAGTGTGCAGTTTAGATGTACCCAAGGGGCACAGTTCTGATCCGGCTTATCCTGACTTCAGAGGACTTGCTCCTGTTTTACATTAGTGTAATTCAGATCAGAATCACACCCGTACATTTCCCTGTTGGCTTTATAGTGCTAATTTAAAATCCAGAAGAAACCACAAGCAGGCTCAGAACTAAAGCTCTATTTGGTGCAAAATGTTATAGTAACATAAGGCATCTCATGGTGGATCAGAATCCTGGCCCAGCAAATCTATCTCCAACGGTGGCCAGTGCCTGATACTTCAGAGGACAGTTACCCTGCCTACAGCTATCACAAGGTGTCTTGTCTATACTGAGGTTTTACCCACCAGTTTAGTGGCACTGATGCAAATCCAAGGCACTAGTGCACTGGTCTGGTGCAGCTTATTCCAGTTTCAAACGAGGCTGAAGTGCACCAGTGGGTGTCATGACTTTCTCTGGTGCAGTTACATCAGAGTAGATAAAGATCCCTATAAAAGTAACCAGCCCAGGCACTGAATCTGCTCCACCATCCATTGCTATGGTGAAAAATTATGTTTTTACTTGCCCTACACAAGTAGAATTTTGCAAGGCTGACCAAGCTTATTGTGCAATGCTATATGCAAAGGAAAAATTCCTTCTGGACCCCCACCTCACCAAGCGATCAAATTAGCCCCTGAAACATGAGATTTGAGTCCCTTTGTATGCATACCTACAAATGCAGTTACTGGTCCCTGAGTGATTTAGTTCTCTAGTAAAGCCAATTAGGGTCCAGAACCTCTGGCAGCAGTGAATCCCCTCAGCTGCCCGCAGACTGTGTGAAGCACAGTTTGCATTTACTGCTATTTGTTCTAAATTTACCTGCCATGAATGATGCAATTATTACAAGCAAAGACAACAAAGAGGCTCAAAGTCCAGGGGCAAAATAAAGAGAAGAGGGTCTAAGGCAGGATATGGAACGCAGGCCTAAACAGCCAAGAGAAATGGAGCAAGGGAGAGCAGTGAGAGTAGAGGCCTAATCTCCACAGGTAATGTCCCACCCAAGTGGTGGTAGGTACCCCTCAAGCACCTCTCTGCAGCCAGTTCTATATGGCTTGATCCAAAGTGCCCCGAAGTCAGTAGGAGCCATTTCACTGACTTCAGTGGAATTTGGATCAGGCCCAAAATCACAAAGGGAAGCTTAAGGGGTTTGTAACATTCTGACTTGCTGTACAAATGCATAGGTTCATGTAGTGTATGTGCAATGCTCAAGTCACCAGGAATGGGAGGAGTGAAATTGCAGCACCTCCCACTGACTTTAACTGGAGTTGTGGGTGTTCAGGCACTTTTGGCAACCAGCTCCTATTACTTGCATTGATTTAACTAACTGGATTTCTAAATCAGTTTAGTTAAATCAGTGCAACCCTTTTCGTTGTCACTTTAAACTGAACAAAGGTTTCTTTGTGTTCATAGGTGCTGACTCTGTGGGTGCTTCGGGGCTGGAGCACCCATGGGAAAAAATTAGTGGGTGCCCAGCACCCACTGGCAGCCAAGCTCCCCCTGCCCTTGCCTCACTTCCTCCCGCACCTCCTCCCCTGAGCGCACTGGGTCCCCGCTCCTCTGCCTACCTCCCAGCGCTTGCCACCACCAAATAGCTGTAGCAAGCTCTGGAGGGAGGGGGGAGGAGCGTGCTCAGGGGAGGAGGCGAGGCCGGAGCGGAGACTTGGGGAAGGGGTTGGAATGGGGGTGGGAGAGGGTGGAGTTGGGGGCGGGGACTTTGCGGAAGGGGTTGGAATGGGAGTGAGAGGGGGCGGGGCAGGGGGCAGAGCAGGGGTTGAGCACCCACCGGCGCCAGTAAAAGTCTGTGCCTATGTTTGTATTGATTTAGCTTCATTCAGTGTAGGTATAAGTCAGGCTTTATTAATGCCCTGACCCCTTGAGTATAAGCATCCCATTTAGAGGTACTGATGGAGGTGAAAATTAGAGGTGGACTAGGAATCTGTACAGGTATGTGGCTGAGCTGGGTTTGATTTGGTTCTCATCTCCCATTCCTGCAGGTGCTGGAAAGTAGCACGGTAGCATACTCAGTCCCATGGTGACAGTCTCTGACCATGGCCAGCACCAGCTGCTTTGGAGGAAGACACAAAAAACCCTGCAGCAGACAGTGATGGGATAAACTGTTCCCAGGGAAAGAGGCCTCTGAATCCCCAGCAGTTAGAGGTTGGCTTATGCCCGTAAGCAGGGAGTTTATAGTCCTTCACAAACTCTTCAGGATGTGTTTCCCTTTAGTATTTACTGTCATTATTATAACATAAGGGTGGCCAATCCAGGGATGAAGCTGATCCCTCACAGGTGGTGAGGCTGGAGCAGGAGGGGAAGGGATCACACCGTAAGTCATTGGTGAAATAGCTGAAAATGGAGGACAGGGCAGCGCAGGGAATGGTTCCAACAGGAGAAAATGAAAAGCAACAGATTAAAGGGTTGCTGTGAAGCTAAAATCATCTCTGAATAACTCCTTGCCAGGGAACACCCTGAATCATTAATTACAAGAACAAATAGACAATGGTTCTACTTTTTCACACCACTTACGCTATTTCTTTATCCTCTGAACTTCACTTAGCTTGGACCACAAAAGGTGGGTAAGGTTCACTTTCTCTTCAGAGTTCATTTCGCTTCCCGTCTCTCGTGCACTAATGTAAAATCATTGTGCGTGGCTTTACAGCACTGAGTGGGAGTCTTTCCACTGGAAAAAAAACCCCTGATCTGATGCTTTCAAACACAATCATGAACATGTTTTCACTTCATATTTAATTTTAAATCAAACTTTTTTTTTTTTTGGTCCTTAAATAGTTGTCCCTTTTAAAATAGCCTCCAGCCTCTGCTTAAGTATTCTATAAAATGCTTTTCCAACAGTGGAGGCTTCCCTTCTTCACCCACAGCTCTGACTGCATACCTTGACTTTAGTTCCAAACCACTTTTGCCAATACCCCTTAATCCTGAACCAGATCCCTCTATGCTCCTGAAATTTAGCCCCTTCCTCCTCCTTGGCACCTCAGTCCAGACCCAAGCCCTTCCTGCTGCCAATGCAGCTCCGGCCCAACCAGCAGCGTATTATCGCCTAGGCTGACAAGGCCTAGGCCTAGGGTGGCAAATTTGCAGGGGTGGCAAATTTATAATAGCAGGATTTTTGTAATCGTGGCATCAGTGACACCGCGATTCTACCAATCATAGCATGTGTTGAAACCACCAATGACAAGGCAACGCCATTTAGTAAACATACTCGCGAGAATCCTAAACGTTAATAATATGACTGGAAGGAAGAAATTAAGCGGCTCTCAGTTTTGGATCCATGTGCGGTCCCGTGCTATAAGTGAAATCACGCTATACAGACATGCGTTCAAGCGAGGGTCCGCTGTACTTGTAATTTTATTTATAATAAAACTTGTAAATGTTCAATTACTTTAATGATATTTAGATTCATTTTAGTTCAAACAAATTTGTAAAAAAACGAAAACAAGTTCCTATGGGGCCGGGGATGGCAATTATTTCAGGGCCTAGGGGCAGCAAAATCATTAATCCGCCACTGAGCCCAACCTGAAGCTCCCTACTACTTCTGGTGCTCTTCAAAGTTCAACTAGAAAGGCCTTTTACATTTCCTGTGGCGTCCCCACCTCAACCCTCCCCCTCCAGCTCTGTGGGTTTCCCCTCATTTCTCATTCTATGAGGCCACATGGTCTAGCTCAGGGATTCTCAACCTGTGGGTTGCAACCAAAATTGGGTCACCAGAATGTGACCAAGGGTCTCATGGGAAGCCGGAGGGAAGCGAGGAGTGTTGCAGAGCCAGCCTCATGCTTGTCCTGCAGCAGTAGACCCATGGAGCAGGCTGGGCTCGGCTTCCCGCTCTGGGCGTTGCGATCTGGTGCCTGCGGTTGCAGCGCTGCTCAGCTTTGGCCCAGCAGCCCCCTGGTCGTGCATCAGGTTGCAATTCCGCTCACACAAATTTGGCCCAGTTGGGGCCAAATCTGAGCAGTGCTGCTACCTCAGAGCCCAGACCACCCTGGGGGACAGATGCTATGGGGAGTCACTGCTCTGATACGGTGCACTTAGTACTTATTGCGTTAATGTGTAATTAATAAGACAGATATTATTGGTACTCAAGCAATTGACTGGGTCATGACAGGACACTGTTTACAAATGGGTCCTGAGCCGAAAAAGGTTTGAGAACTACTGACCTGGTTCACTGGAACTAGGACCCAGAAACTCCTAGGTTCTAATCCCAGTTTTGCCTCTGGCTGCTGTGTGACTGTGGGCAAGAAACTTTTCCTCTCCTTACCTCGGTTTCTCCATTTGTTAAACAGAGATCATGATATTCACCTCTCTACCTTACAAGAGACTAATTAGCTGATGCTAGTGCTTTGGGTCTTCTGTGCATTGTTCAATCTACGGTATCAGCAATTGCTAGCTAATTTGTCTGAGGAACGTCTTAATCCTGCTACTGTCACTTTAGCCTGGGCAAAGGACCTGAGTGGGTTGTGACAGGGAAGCTCCCCAGCAGAGCTCTGCAAAATAGTGGATGAAGTTGTGTCTAGTAAATACCAACAGCTTGGGAAGTGTTGAACAAAAGAAAAAAAAGCCTCAATGGGTTAAAAAGAAACTGTGCTAGCTTGGTTATAGTTGTGTTTAGCTTGTGTTGTAATAAATCAATAACATCTGATCTGTGAGGCCAGCAGTGCAGAGGCACTCGAGAGATCGGGGCTGAGGAGGAGTTTGGGCTGAAATAAAAATATAAATATCTGAGAATCCATCTCAGTACTGAGGTACAGTACTGAGTGAAGTAGTACGTATATGCGGTAGAGTAATTATGAATTAGGTGTTTGCACTGAAGCCGGGTCAGCGACTAAAGGTGAGTGGCTAAGAGGTTAGAGTCAAAAGGAATTATCTATAGGCACGGGGAAAACAGCCAGGCTCTGAGTTAGAACCTAGAGGGTCTTGGAGAAACCTCAGCTCAGGAAGATAGATCCAGAGTCGATGCTTAACTCTTGATGGTGGGGGCACGTGATCACCCCACGCGTCACCTCTGGGTTGAGGAGCAGCAGCAGAGCCACCTAGACCACCTGGGCAGCGGCAAGAGAACATCTCAGAAAGCATCTCATGGCAGTCAGGCTCTGCAGGCATGGACCAGGTCCTGGTGGTGTCACCAGCTGGAGCCGGGCTCCTTTAGGGGAGAGGCAAGAGTGTGTCAGGGGTGCAGCTTGGAACTGTGCCACCTGTCCTGCCTGGGGAGCGTCTGGCCATGCAGAGAAATCTTGGCTCGGGGAGCGGGGCAGGGAGGGCTGCCAGGCAGGCAGCCGGTGCCCCAGCTCCCAAAGCACGGAGAGCCAGGGGCTGCAGTGAGCTGGGCAGCTCCCACCAACTTCCGATCCTCTGGCTCCTGGCATGAGTTGACGGTTTTAAAATGGTGGGACTGAAAACCTCTGTGCTAAATGGAAGGCAGAAATCGGGGGGGGGGGGGACACACACATGCATTGCCTCTTTTTGTAGATCAACAGCAGTTGAGTTAGATTCAGGGTACACTTACTGTAAATCTGAGGGGACCCAGAACATAGCATTCCAGTACCAGCAACTCTGGGCTCTGAGTGGATAAATGAAAGAACGAAGCAACACAGAGCTAAAACAGAGTGAGAGTAGACAGATGATTTTCATTAGAGGTGACCCATCTTCCAATAACAGGATAGTGCAGTAGAGGTGGGGAATGATTTCTCTCATACAAAGAAAAAGTTTCTCCTGGAAAAAATGGGCCCTGGGGAGTGCACTAAGTAGCCGGGTAAGATAGTTGACAGTGGCAGGGAGTTCTGTCTTTAAGTGTACAGGTGGCAGGATGTGTGGCCGCTTTAGAGCCCCACTGGAGTAATGTTGTTGGGTCTCACAAGACCGACATTGCTGGAAATCTTTTATTTACTTTAGGAATTAAGTTGCTGGTAAAAAGTGTCAGCGAGATCTAAAGGCTGGAGTCCTTTATCTAAACAACAGGTACAGCGTGATCGTCGGCAGTGCAAGCTTCCCTGTGCTGCCCTGCCACTGTGCCTCAACTTGGGGAAAACTGCTTCTGGAGGTGGGGGGAAGGTAGTTCAGCCTCCATGCCCATTCAGCCCTTGGCCTCTGGGGGGTGCTAATGGTAATGCATGAGTTTGTGAGGTGGGCGCATGGCCCCTGGGAATTGGACTGAAACCACCAAGGCACTTCTCGTAAGCCACCAATCAGCCATCAGGCATTAACACCTGTTATCACTGCCACTCTGGGTCAGATCTGAACCAAAGAACTAGTTGCGGAAGTATCAGAGAGGTAGCCGTGTTAGTCTGGTTCTGTAAAAGCAGCAAAGAATCCTGTGGCACCTTATAGACTAACGTCTGTTAGTCTATAAGATGCCACAGGATTCTTTGCTGCTAGTTGCGGAAGGAGTTTCTCTATCAGGATTTAGCCCTGATGGGCCTTAGCATTGCTCAGCGCTAGGTCAAAGTTTTAAGCAAACAATCTTCTAATTGTACTTGGGAGTGCTGTAATTGAGGTCTCGTTTTGCACTAACGTGTTGAAGGGACCGAGAATTTCAGGAAGGGTTTGCTCTGCTTTGAAGGAGGATCAGACCCCTCTGTGGGATCTTGCTGCTGGGAATGTTTAGATTGGTTTTTTTTATTTTGTCCTTTGCAGCTGAGAAAACAATTTAAAAACTGGACAAATAGTCTCAGTCCCTGCATGTGGCCTGTTCCTGAGAGTGGAAGGAGGACAAGTCACAGGGGAAAGTGTAGCAGGTTCATGGTAGCATCCCATAATAAATATTGTCAAACCGGAACGCTAATCTCTTGAAGCTCTTATCAATATTAGCTGGCTTGCCTTCAAGTTGGCTGTGTATCTGGGACTGGGTGCCAGGACTCCTGGGTTCTACTCCCCACTCATCCCAGTGTGACAAGCCATTTAACCTCTTCAGTCTCAGTTTCCCCCACTCTAAAAATGAAGAAAATATTTAACTACTTCACAGGGAAGTTGTACGGCTTAATATTTGTAAAACGCTTTGAGATTCTTTAGCAGCAGGTGGTATAGAAGGGGGAAGTATTCTGTTTTCATCTGACACGCTCTTCTTTTGTGTTGCCTTTTTGCTAATATAATGAAAGAATTTAGGGGCTGGCACATTTGTGAAAAGAATCAATATTAAGTAAATATTGCAGAATATTAATGGGACATGAATTATTAGATTACCAAAGTAAGTTCTCTCTGCCATGAATTTAAAACTCACCGTTACACTCAGCCAACGGAGGATCAGAAACAATACCATGTGATCTATATGGCCAGTGAAATCTAATCAATACAGCTAGAATTAAAATAGTGAATACTTGCAATGACCTATTTGACAGATTGGGCTTAATCAAAAATGTTATATTTGATGAAGAATAGAAATTCTGGTAAGAGGCAACTATACGAAAATGCGGTTTTAAGGACAAACTTAGTTTACTTCAGTCTCTCACCAAGGGGGGTGGGTGAGTGGAGCCTACTCCATCCTGGGTTCTTCATTAAAAGGTCATAGACTAAGGACTAGTCTACACTTACCTGCCGGGTCGACGCGGTGAGTTCGACTTCTCGGAGTTCGAACTATCGCGTCTAATCTAGACACGATAGTTCGAACTCCCCGCGCACTCCGGTCGACTCCGCTACTCCACCACTGCAAATGGCGGTGGCGGAGTCGACCTTGGAGCCGCGGACTTCGATCCCGCGGCGTCTGGACGGGTAAGTAGTTCGAACTAGGGTACTTCGAGTTCAGCTACGCTATTCACGTAGCTGAACTTGCGTACCCTAGTTCGACCCCCGCCCTTAGTGTAGACCTGCCCTAAGATGTCTTCTTGCAGAAGATGTGATGTGCCAGGCTGTGGTATGATGGACCAGGAAATGCTTAAGGACCAAGGTCAAGGGGATAGAGGTAACCCAACCCAAGAATAATTTCCCATAATTACTTGGCAAGTAATTTTAATTAAAGAAATTTGAGACAATTCCAATCTGAGCATGGACAATTCATAAACAGAAAGAGGTGAAAATTCCTTAAATAAAGCATTCATTAAGAATTATTCACTTTGCTCTCATATTGAACCTCGGGATCACATTGGCTTTATTTCCAGCATCTGGCACTGCAAATTCATGTCTGATTTTACCAGCTATTATTCCTCCAGGTTTTTTTCAATCTAGGACAGTAAGATAGTGAGTCTGACGTAGATAAAGAAAGCCAAAAGTAAGTCTATTCAGACTTCTCTTCTTTAGCCTGGTTTCTTGTGTTAATTACAGTTTCATAAACAAATGACTCTCAGTTTTCCTAAATAGATTGTCCAGTCAGGTACGTAGACCACAACGCCACCAGTCCAATTTATCCACATTATTTTAATACATGAATGAAGAAGCTTATATTCACAGTTGGTTTTTAGTTGGACCCAGCATCTTCTAATGGGCATTGAAACAGAGCGCTGATTTGTGGCAGAAAAAAGGAAGAAGCAGGTCTGGTTAGCACAGCTCAGTGACTACATCTTTTATTGTATGAAAAGAAAGGGAATGTAGTTAAAAAGTTCTTGATGATGTCATTTTAACTGAGGTCTGTACAAAGAAAATATAGGTGGAAGTAGTTAGGAATAGTCCTCCGAAACTATAAATTAGGGTTGTGGACATAATTGGATACATATTTATACCGTTTGTGGTAGAGAGGAAAGACAGTCTGGCAGTTAAGACACTGGACTGGGACTTAGGAGATCTAGGTTCAGTTTCAGCTGTGCTACACGTTTCCTGTGTGGTGTTAGGCTAGTTGGTCTTTGCCTCAGGTCCCCAGCAATAAAATGGAGATAAGAATATTCCCTGGATCTGTCTTGCCTGGTTAGATTGTAAGCCCTTCAGGACAGGAATGGTCTCTTACTGTGTGTGTATGTGTGGGGCTGGAGAGTCTAGTACAATGGGGTTCCTATCTCTGTTTGGGCCTCTAGGGGCACTATGGTAATACAAAGTTTTCCCCTTACTCTCGGTTGGCTTTTTCTCCATCTCCACCCCATGCCAGGCTTCGGGTCCTGCTAGGTAAGATGAGTAGTGCTTTATTCTGTTTTGAAATGTTGGTAAAAATTGCTTGAAACACTGGTTTGAAGTGCAACCTGAGGTGCTGTAATTTTAAGTAATGCTGTTGGTAGATGCAAAGGTACTGTATGTGGGCGTGAGACGCATTTGAGCCAGTAGTAAACTAAAAAGGTTAACAAAAAGCAGCTTTGTACATTTTTTTAAATACTAAAGTGCATATTAAGCATTGCCACAAGGATTAACATAGCTGTATTTTAATGCGTCAGGCACAGAAATTCAACTAGAAAGCAGAGCTGGAACAATTTGTTCTGCTCATTGCTAGGTGTCTGTTTGAAGTGGTATGCAATAGCTCTCTGTTTCTCCCCTAGGGTGACCAGATGTCCCGATTTTATAGGGACAGTCTGATTTTTGGGTCTTTTTCTTATATAGGCTCCTATTACCCCTCCCCCATCCTGATTTTTCACACTTGCTGTCTGATCACCCTATTCTTCCCCTCTCACCCCCTCCCCACAATAGCCTGTAGAACAAATCCCAGTTGATTTTACATTCCTGAAATCTGTGGTGTTTGTCCATTATGTTTCCAGATATTCCTGGCTGGCACTGGTGTCTCAGACCATGTGGCTAAACATGTAGAGTTCAAGAGTTACTTCAAATCCTTAACTTGGTCTATATATTTGGTTTTACATCCTGTTTCTTTTATTTTTACTATGAAATTTCACAGCCAACTAAAAGAAGCTACTGGTTACTGTACATCAAACTGCACTGAGACTCCAGCAAGGGATGACCGTCTGGGACAGATTGTAAACGTCTCTGCTTTGTTCAAAATCAACCAACCAGATAAGTGCACTTTTTACGTTTTAGCAATAATATTTGTTTATTATTCTGTTATTCAAAAGAACTCCTTAGTTTAGATTGAGTCTATAAATCTTTAACCAATCCTACATTTGAATATCGGCCCCACATGCTTTGTAGTTCTACTTTCAGAGATATGACATGTACCAGACTATAGCTGTTTCACATAAATTAGTTAGATACCGAGTACGACCGTCCACTTGTAACATCAGTTGTATGTTGCAATTCACAGCTCAGGAGCCTTGGTGGTTGTTACTGTCCACCCCTCAACCCATAGACTCATCAGTTCCAGCAACCTGTCTGAGCCTTAGAAGACTCATGAAGTTACTCCCTGCCCTGATGAGCGATAGCAGAGAATCTGGCACATCAAGGACCAAAAGAGCTTATTTTGACTTTTTTAAGCAATGGTGGGCAACCTACAGCCCACGGGCTGCACATGATCCATCAGGGTAATCTGCTGGCAGGCTGCCAGACAGTTTGTTTATATTTGCATGGCCACCTGCGGCTCCCAGTGGCTGTGGTTCACTGTTCCCGGCCAATGGGAGCTGTGGGAAGCCGTGCGGACTGCAGAGACTTGCTGGCTGCTGCTTCCCACAGCTCCCATTGGCCAGGAATGGTGAACCATGGCCACTGAGAGCTGCGGGTGGCTGGGCAAATATAAACAAACTGTCTTGCGAACCGCCAGCAGATTACCCTGATGGGCCGCAGGTGGCCCACCACTGTTTTAAAGGCTGAGCAGCCAATTTTGGCTCAAGACCAGATGCCCTGGACATGTTTATACAAAATGTCTATTAAACTAAACCCTTTGCTCTGCTGTTGCCAAAGAAAAAACATTTTTAAGGCCAAAAATTTCAAAAGTGACTAGTGATTTGGCTCGGCCTAAATTTATAGGTGCCCAACTTGAAACATCTTAAAGGGGCCTGATTTTCAGAGTGTGGGTGCTCAGCCATTTATGAAAATTTGGGTCCCTTGAGGGCGACTCAGGTTGGATACCGAACTATAGTGGCACCCCAAATCACTCATCACTTTTGAAAATCTTGGCCTAAAGGACTGTTTATATACAGCCTACAGTGTCTTGTGCTCTACTGCAGCAGGAGGCACAAAAGTTAATTAGCAAACCTGATACCCAGAGGTGTTCTGACATAAGAGATTGCATGGTTGCATAGCATGTTTTATGCACCTGGGGTTTCTTTGCCCAGTGATATCCAATGGGTGAGGAGAGTAGATCCAGCAGATTTTGATGGGTTATTGGTAAAATGGCTTTAACAGTCATTCCCCAAAGAAGCCCCACAAATCCCTGACTTTCTTTTCCCCTATCACAGGTAAGATCTGTTGACTGTGGGATTGGGAAGGACCCATAAGGAAATCTTAACTTCTGAATGCCCACCCTTGCTCTGAAATTGTAGAGGCCATGGGAAAAGCCAAGAAAGAAGAGGATGCTGTTTTTCTAAGGAAAAAGATCACTTTGCTGAGGGCTTTTTCACTCCTCGTTGGCAGCATGGTGGGCAGTGGTATCTTTATCTCTCCAAAAGGGGTGTTGAAACACTCCGGCAACGTGGGTGTCTCCTTAATCGTTTGGTTTGCCTGCGGGATTCTCTCTCTATTTGGTGGGTGGTGAGTTTTTTTTACCTTTCTTGTTAAATTCTTGATAGATGGGGAAACTAGCAAATGATATATATCTACAACAAAGGCCTAACTTTACTTCTCCAAGAAAAATAAGCTGGGAACACAATGGACCAAAACTCCTATCTCCTAATGCCATAGAATTGAAGCCGTAATAAGCTCCCATGTCCAGAGGGTTCCAAGGATCCATTGTTTAACTGGTTTATCTGAGGAACTTGAGGGAAAACCCAAGACTTAAGATCTATGAATGTGGTGCCACATGTGGGCACAGACATGAGAGTAGTTCTCTTGTCTGTGGAATTTCTAGATGCATGGGGGCTGGGGGAGGTTAGGCCTTTAGCTAGGGGCACTAGATGGAGAACCACAGAGTTCTGGGGACCTAGGAGACGTGTGTTTATTTCAGAATGTGACTTTAAATTTTTTTTCCTCCTTAACAGTTAATTTTCCTGCTTTGTGTGCGCAAAAAACTGCTTTGTTATAGTTCTGTGGTTGAGAGTTTTAAAAAGCCACAAGAATCAGGAAATTCAATCATAGATCCCACAACAATTGTCACTCTTCCTTCTAGTGTTTCTCGTATGTAATATTTTGTATTACGGGAGATGTTGTCACACTTATACCTTACTATATATGTATAATGTGCAAACATCAACTTTAAAATGTCATTCTTTTGCATATGTAAAATCTCAAACCATAACATCACAAATGTGGGTTTCTTTTTAACTGAGCAGGATAATAAATGATAAAGTGTTTATTGGTCAACTAGCCAAACCATCTGTACTTGTGAAGGATTATTTTCTCCACTAAACACATAGTGTATCTTGTGTATTCTTGAAAACCTGTCTTGGTGGCACTCAAATGGCTTCCCTTGTCAAGTTATTAAATTTTCTAACTGACTTCATTCTTCAACTATTTTCCCCTAATGTCCAGCTTGAAGACTTCCTTTTATTAATGTCACATTATTAATCTTTGATATAGTGCCTTAAATAATGCTTACCCCCTTTTTATGTTTTCCCTTGAAATGCAAGATTGATATGTATGGCCCCAATTCAGCAAAACTCTTAAGCATATGCTTGAAATCAATGGGACCACACGTGCTTCAAATTAAACATGTGTTTGAGTGCTTTGGTGAATCAGGGCCTATATTCCTTCCATTGCATGTAGGTAGGTTCTGAGGGGTTTACAGCTGGGACAGAAGTGGCCAGTTTTAAAATCTATCTTTACATAGATACTCTTTATTTCCCCTCCTGTATTTGAACCACTTGATTAGAAATTCTCAATATTCTTCTGTACCAAGTTTTTCTTCTTCTTATGTAGCTGCTTCATGGATCTGATCAGAGAGATGTTTCCATGTCCTTGGTTCACCTATATTTGAGGGAGGAGGTGTGTGTGTTTGAGGCTTAGAGCTAGGTAAATGGGGGAAATGAAGCCTTTTAAAGTAAAGCTCTAAGGCAAAGACAAATTTCCTTCTATGGACTTTTCCACATCAGGTCAGCGGAGAAGTTATGCCATTAAACTGACAAGCAGGTCTTACCAGATGAAAATAGATCTCCCCTGGAAACAGCATTATTGCAAATAAATGGATTTGCACTAAGAACATAACAAGAACATAAGAACGGCTTTACTGGGTCAGACCAAAGGTCCATCCAGCCCAGTATCCTGTCTTCTGACAGTGACCAATGCCAGGTGCCCCAGAGGGAGTGAACCTAAGAGGTAATGATCAAGTGATCTCTCTCCTGCCATCCATCACCACCCTCTGACAAACAGAGGCTAGGGATACCATTTCTTACCCATCTTGGCTAATAGCCATTAATGGACTTAACCTTCATGAATTTATCCAGTTCTCTTTTAAACTCTGTTATACTCCTAGCCTTCACAACCTCCTCAGGCAAGGAGTTCCATAAGTTGACTGTGCACTGTGTGAAGAAGAACTTCCTTTTATTTGTTTTAAACCTGCTGCCTGTTAATTTCATTTGGTGACCCCTAGTTCTTATATTATGGGAACAAGTAAATAACCTTTCCTTACTCACTTTCTTCACATCACTTTTGATTTTATAAACCTCTATCATATATCCCTTAGTCTCCTCTGTTTCAAGTTGAAAAGTCCTAGCCTTTTTAATCTCTCCTCATATGGGACCTGTTCCAAACCCCTAATGATTTCAGTTACCCTTCTCTGAACTTTTTCTAATGCCTGCCAGTATATCTTTTTTGAGACGAGGAGACCACATCTGTACGCAGTATTCAAGATGTGAGTGTACCTTGGATTTATATAAGGGCAATAAGATATTATCTGTCTTATTCTCTATCCCCTTTTTAATTATTCCCAACATCCTGTTTGCTTTTTTGACTGCTGCTGCACACTGCGTGGATGTCTTCAGAGAACTATCCACAATTACTCCAAGATCTTTTTTCTGACTCGTTGTAGTTAAATTAGCCCTCATCATATTGTATGTATAGTTGAGGTTATTTTTCCCAATATGCATTACGTTACATTTATCCACATTAAATTTCATTTGCCATTTTGTTGCCCAATCACTTAGTTTTGTGAGATCTTTTTGAAGTTCATCACAGTCTGCTTTGGTCTTAACTATCTTGAGCAGTTTAGTATCATCTGAAACTTTGCAACCTCACTTTTTACCCCTTTCTCCAGAACATTTATGAATAAGTTGAATAGGATTGGTCCTAAGACTGACCCTTGGGGAACACCACTAGTTACCCCTCTCCATTCTGAAAATTTACCATTTATTCCTACCCTTTGTTCCCTGTCTTTTAACCAGTTCTCAATATATGAAAGGATCTTCCCTCTTATCCCATGACAACATAATTTACTTAAGAAAGAGCCTTTGGTGATGGACCTTGTCAAAGGCTTTCTGGAAATCTAAGTACACTATGTCCACCGGATCCCCTTGTCCACATGTTTGTTGACCCCTTCAAAGAACTCTAATAGATTAGTAAGACACAATTTCCCTTTACAGAAACCATGTTGACTTTTGCCCAACAATTTATATTCTATGTGTCTGATAATTTTATTCTTTACTATTGTTTCAACTAATTTGCCCGGTACTGACGTTAGACTTACCAGTCTGTAATTGCCAGGATCACCTCTAGAGCCCTTTTTAAATATTGGCATTACATTAACTATCTTCCAGTCATTGGGTACAGAAGCTGATTTAAAGGACAGGTTACAAACCATAGTTAGTAGTTCTGCAATTTCACATTTGAGTTCTTCCAAAACTCTTGGGTGAATGCCATCTGGTCCCAGTGACTTGTCACTGTTATCAATTAATTCCAAAACCTCTCTAGTGACACCTCAATCTGTGACAATTACTCAGATTTGTCACCTACAAAAGCTGGCTCAGGTTTGGGAATCTCCCTAACATCCTCAGCCGTGAAGACTGAAGCAAAGAATTAATTTAGTTTCTCTGCAATTACTTTATCGTCTTTAAGTGCTCCTTTTGTATCTCGATTGTCCAGGCCTCTTCTGCCCCCCCCCCCCCCCCCCCCCCCGGTTGTTTAGCAGGTTTCCTACTTCTGATGTACTTAAAAAAACATTTTGTTATTATCTTTTGAGTTTTTGGCTAGCTGTTCTCCAAACTCCTTTTTGGCTTTTCTTGTTACTTTTTTACACTTAATTTGGCAGTGTTTATGCTCCTTTCTATTTACCTCACTAGGATATGACTTCCACTTTTTAAAAGATGCCTTTTTATCTCTTGCTGCTTCTTTTACATGGTTGTTAAACCATGGTGGCTCTTTTTTAGTTCTTTTACTGTGTTTTTTAATTTGGGGTATACATTTAAGTTGGGCCTCTATTATAGTGTCTTTGAAAAGGGTTCATGCAGCTTGCAGGGATTTCACTCTTGTCACAGAACCTTTTAATTTCTGTTTAACTAACCCCCTCGTTTTTGCATAGTTCCCCTTTCTGAAATTAAATGCCACAGTGTTGGGCTGTTGAGGTGTTCTTCCCACCACTGGAATGTTAAAAGTTGTTATATTATGGTCACTATTTTGAAGCAGTCCTGTTTTATATTTACCTCTTGCGCCAGATCCTGCGCTCCACTCAAGACTAAATTGAGAATTGCCTCTCCCCTTGTGAGTTCTCATACCAGCTGCTGCAAGAGGCAGTCATTTAAAGAAATTTTGTCTCTGCATTTCGTCCTGAGGTGCCATGTTTCCAGTCAATATGGGGATAATTGAAATCCCCCACTATTATTGAGTTCTTAATTTTGATAGGCTCTCTAATCTCCCTTAGCATTTCATTGTCACTATCACTGTCCTGGTCAGGTGGTCGATAATAAATCCCTAATGTTATAGTCTTATTAGAGCATGAAATTACTATCCATAGAGATTCTATGGAACATTTGGATTCACTTAAGATTTTTAGTTCATTTGGTTCTACACTTTCTTTCACATATAGTGCCACTCCCCCCGCATGACCTGTTCTGTCCTTCCGATATATTTTGTACCCCGGAATGATTTTGTCTCTTTGATTGTCCTCACTCTACCAGGTTTCTGTGATGCCTATTATATCTATATCCTCCTTTAACGTGAGGCACTCTAGTTCACCCATCTTATTATTTAGACTTCTAGCATTTGTGTACAAGCACTTTAAAAACTTGTCACTGTTTATTTGGCTGCCCTTTTCTGATGTGTCAGATTCTTTTTTATGTGAATGTTTCTTGTCTGATCTGGCCCCTACTTTATCCTCTTCCATCCTCTCCCCCTGACTAAAACCTAGAGAATCTCTATCAATAGACTCTCCTCTAAGAGAAGTCTCTGTTCGATCCACGTGCTCCTCTGCAGCAATCAGCTTTCCCCCATCTCTTAGTTTAAAAACTGCCCTGCAACCTTTTTAACGTTAAGTGCCAGCAGTATGGACCCACTTTGGTTTAGGTGGAGCCCATTCCTCCTGTATAGGCTCCCCCATCCCAAAAGTTTCCCCAGTTCCTAATAAAGCTAAACCCCTCCTCTCTACACCATCATCTCATCCACGCATTGAGACTCTGAAGCTCTGCCTGCCTACTTGGCCCTGCATGTGGAACTCGAAGCACTTCTGAGAATGCCACCATACAGGTCCTGGATCTCAGCCTCTTCCCTAGCAGCCTAAATTTGGCCCCCGGGACGTCTCTCCTACCCTTCATTTCCGGAAAGCCTTCTCCTAAAAGCCTTTATTTCCTCTATTATGGATAGTTCTCTGAGAACCTCCACCCAATGCGCACCAGCAGTCAAAAGGTTAACAGTGTGTTAGGAACTATTAGGAAAAGAATAGAAAATAAGACAGAAAATATCATAATGCCACTATATAAATCCATAGCGCAGATCTGGTCACCCCATCTCAATAAATTATATAGTAGATCTGAAAAGGTTCAGCGATGGGTAACAAAGATGATCAAGGGTTCGGGATAGCTTTTGTATGAGGAGAGGCTAAAAAGATTAGAGCTGTTCAGCTTAGAAAAGAGGCAATGAAAGGGAGATATGATAGAGGTTTATAAAATCATGACTGATGGGAGAAAGTGAATACAGAAGTGTTATTTACCCTTTCATACAATACTAAACCTAGGGGTCACCCGGTTAAGTTAATGGGCAGCGGGTTTAATACAAACAAAGCTCTACCATTTTTGCTGCCCCAAGCAAAAAAAAAAAAGGAAAATAAAAAAACCTGCTCAGACTGGGCTGCCCCAAGAATGGACGGAATGCTGCCCCTTAGCATGTGCTGCCCCAGGCACGTGCTTACTCCGCTGGTGCCTGGAGCTGTCCCTGACAACTAACCTGTGGAACTCATTGCCATGGGATGTTGTGAATGCTAAATGTATAACTGGGTTCAAAAAAGAACTAGATAAGTTCATGGAGGATAGGTCCATCAATGCTTATTAGCCAAAAGATAAGGGATGCAACCCCATGCTTGGGCGACCCTAAACCTCTGACTATCAGAAGCTGGAACTGGAAGACAGAAGTGGATCATTCCAAAATTGTCTGTTTTGTACTCTCCCCTTGAAGCTCTGGTATGGGCAATTGTGAGAGACAGGATACTGGGTAAGATGGACCATGGTCTCACCCAGTATGGCAGCTCTTAGATTCTGTGTTCTTAGCTCATTTTAAACAGATTCCTTTAATTCTCAATAAATTCTATGTGCAGTGGTAATTGCATGGGACAATTTACTAAATACATTTTTACTTCATCTGTTCCAGGTGCCTTGTGCTATGCAGAACTTGGAACAAGAATCTCAAAGTCTGGAGGACATTATATCTATATACTGGAGACACTGGGGCCTTTGCCAAGTTTCTTGTATCTGTGGGCCGAGTACTTTGCTATCAGGTAAGATTTTTTTCTGCTACCTGAAATGAGGTGTTAGTGAGACCTGGGAAAGCCATGCAAATGGATAACCAGTTTGTATTATTTTAAAAAATGCATAAAGTGAGAAACCATACACATTACCTCGAAAGTCTTCTAAAATAAAAAGAAGGCAGAAGAGGTAAATAGCCACATGTGCACATTAGACCAGCATGTCCAAAAAACTCTCTTCTCCAGGATATTTGGTACCCTCATTATAGCACTGTGATAACAATGTTATAATTGAAGTTAGAGGCTAGTTTTATTTTAAGCCTTCTATTTTCAGTCACTTTGAGCTTTCTCTTGTTTCTCTTGTGCTGAAAATTCTCTGGATTGGTCCAGTCCTCGGAATAAATAATAATTCTGGAAAGTGTAAAACAAATCACTTTCACTCATATTTTATTTATGACTAGGAAAAAATCCCACATGGACGGTAAGGTAAACATGACACATGAGAGAGCAAAAACTGAACTTTAATACTGTCCCCTGTGACGTTGCACTCCATATGCTGTTATGAAAATATGCTAATGAGTGTGAATATAATGTAACTAGAATATGCTTCATGCAAAAGGTCTCTTGTACGGTATTATTACAAAGCTTATAACCTACTGAGTGTGTTCATCCTATTTGTATGAATGTATCATTCTTGCATCTGAAACTAGGAATATAAAATATAACTCTTAGGTCCTATTGTAGTTATGCAAAGTGTGGGTTTAGAATCTTGATGGCTCCCATCAGCTAGGACAATTGACTGTAGATGGCTCTGTTTACTTGTATGCCTTCCTGTGAGTCAGCCTGGGAAGAATGGAGGCTGGGGTCCCACAGGACATGTGGCCATGTCACCTGGTACTGGAATTCATCTTAAACCTGGGGCTTTCCCATTTAGGAGGGGTGGGGACCCAAAGAGACAAAAGAGTCCTGCTTTGTGCCAAAGCTATATAAGGGCTGGAAAGGGGGCTGCAGTCATGAGAAATCCCCTAGCTACCACCAGAGCTGGAACAAGGACTGTACCAGGGGAAAGGATTGTGCACAGACTAGAAAGGAGTCTAGTCTGTGAAAGAAGCTTATTGAAACATCTCCGAGGGTAAGATTTCATCTGTAATCAGTTTCTTAATGTATTAGGCTTTGACTTGTGTGTTTTTGTTTTATTTCGCTTGGTATTTACTTTTTTCTGTCTGTTATTACTTGGAACCACTTAAATCCTACTCTTTGTATTTAATAAAATCACTTTTGGCTTATTAATTAACCCAGAGCAAGTATTAATACCTGGGGGAGCAAACAGCTGTGCATATCTCTCTATCGGTGTTATAGAGGGCAGGGGTAGAGTCAGGGTGGGGCCAGAGGCAGACGGGGGTTGAGCTAGGGTGACCAGACAGCAAGTATGAAAAATCAGGATGGGGGTGGGGAGTAATAGGAGCCTATATAAGAAAAAGACCCTAAAATCAGGACTGTCCCTATAAAGTTGGGACATCTGGTCACCCTAGGTCGATTACCCACCGGCGCCAGTAGAAGTGGGCGCCTATGAGTGGAAGGGGGGTGTCTAGCACCTCCAGGTAGAGAGGAAGTCAGCGCCTATGGTTCACTCATATTTAGCTTGTGATACAGAAGGGGTCAGCAACCTTTCAGAAGTGGTGTGCCACGTCTTCATTTATTCACTCTAATTTAAGGTTTCACATGCCAGTAATACATTTTAACATTTTTAGACGGTCTCTCTCTATAATATATAGCTAAGCTATTGTTGTATGTAAAGTAAATAAGGTTTTTAAAATGTTTAAGAAGCGTCATTTAAAATTAAATTAAAATGAAGATCTTATCAGTTTAGTGTGATTGTTGCCCTTGCTTTTCCTTGCTGATGAGTTTTCCAATGTCTGGCACGTATTTGGATACTTTAAGCTACACACAGGCTTCTGAATGATCAGTTAACCAGCTCTGAGAGGGACAGAGGACAGATTTCATGTGTGAAAATACCTGTTCACACGGGTATGTGGATCCAAATGCTGAAAGCATTGCAAACGCAATTTTCTTCAAACAGTTAAATTTCACTGGCAGGGACGTCCAGCAGGTCAGAACAGAGGCCCCATGATCTCTCACGGTAGCTTTAACTGCACTCTGCAGACCTCCAAACTTTGATGCCCACAGTTCTGAGCTTTTTAACTGAATGAGCTGCATTTCAAAATCTTCAACACCCATCCACTGAAATACAGAAAAACCTAAGTCGCTTTCATTGAACTTTTCAGGTTTAATTAGAAAAGAAAGCATTGGGCCAAATCACTGGAAATCTTGGAATATGTGAGAAAATTTTGATTCCAGTTCTTGCATGAACATTCCAATCTCATCGACATTGACAGTGCAACATGTTGATAGCTCTTTTATGCGCTGGAAGTAGCGGAAAGTCGAAGTTTGAATATCCCAAGAAAAACTGCTAGTTTTACAACAAATGCCTTCCAGGCGTCATAAAGATCCAGAACCGTTTGCCCTGCACTCTGGAGACGGAGGTTGAGTTAGTTTAGGTGAGTGGTTGTATCTATTGGGTTTCCAGGAAATGGGGCGGGCAAAGCCCACCCCATGCTAACGGAACCCCCCCCCCCAGCCTAAGGGGAGGTGCCACAGAGCCTCAGAAACCCACTAATTGCGGGGGACAACTAATAAAAGAACAGGGACAGGAGTGCAGTCAAAGGGTCATAAGAAGGGAGCCTGACGGGGACACCGAGCAGAGAACCCCGGACAGCGCCCACTGCTCCTCGAAGGCGTCAAGGGAGCCAGCGGACGCCGCCCAGAGGAACTCCTCCCGGAGACGTGAACAGACTAAGGATCGGAAACAAGCCCCACAGTCGCAGGAGTCTCCATTGGCCAACCGCCTCTCCCTTGTCACGAGTGGTTGTAGCAGGGTGGTTATCCTGCTCCTGCCCTAAAGGGCTTAAACCAGCCCTGGGATGGGGCTGTGGCTGGAGAAAGCAGCTCTAAAAGGCTGGGCTGATTCGGGGAAGTGGCTGCAGCTGGGGCCATGCCCCAAACAGATTCAGCTGGCCCTATAAAGGCAGAGAAGCCAGGGGTAGACAACTGTCTCCCTCTGCCTGTAGAGGGAGAAGGGCCTGACTGCAGGGAGCTAGAGACTGGGTACCTGAGTGAAGCAGGGCTGGGAAAAGGCAGAGGAGCTGGGGACCTCCCGCCTGGAAAGCCCCAGGCTGTGGCCTAGCACAAGGCCAGCAGGTACAGGGGGTTGCAGAGGGCAGCCTAGGGGAGGCAAAGGCAGCAGGTCCAAACCCTCCTTGCCAGTGATGAGTAGGCTGATACTGCAGTCTGCCCCAGGGTGTGGGGGCTTGACGATGACTGGCCGTAGCCTGATACTGAGGTGAGGTGGGGATAGCGGGTGGGGGTTCCCCAGGGAGGGGAGGTCCTGAGAGAAAGGGGTTACTGCCAGGCCAGCTAACAAGGCACCGGGTCCTGGGAGGGACATGGGGAGCCAAGACACAGCAGATCACCAAACTGCAGAGGGCGCTCCGGAGGCTGGAAATTGAGCCAATTCCCTGAGAGACCGGCAGGAGGTGCCACAGGGTTGAGTGTCAGTTAGAAACATGAGCTTACACAGCCATTTGTCATCATCCAGTTCGGGGTAGTTTTGTCCTTTTTCCAACACAAAGGCCTTGATTGCATCAAAACAGTTTACAAAGCGCACAAAACCTTGCCACGACTTAGCCACCAAATGTTGCTGTGAAGTGGAATGTCATTATAAGAACTGTCCATCTCTTCTAGCAGTGCTTGAAACTATCTGTGAGTCAAAGCAGATTGAGCAAGAAGGACATTCACAATTTGCACCACTGTATTCATCACATTATTAAGCTCTGAATTAGAAATTTTAGCACACAGGTTTTCTTGATGGATGATACAGTGAAATTTGACTGTCGGGCGGCCAATTTGATCTGGGGGCAGCTGCAGAGCCCTGGGCTGAGGCCAGGAGCAGAGCTCCGAGCTGGAGGTAGAACCCCAGGCCAGCAGCAGAGCCCCCGGGACCAGTGGCCGGGACCCGGGGCTGGCAGCAGGCTGAGTGGGACTTGTGGACGGGCCCATGGGTGGCTGGCGTCCGGGACCCCAGGATGACAGCAGAAGCCCCAGGACCGGTGGCTGGGACCTGGGCACTGTGAGTGCCACCCAAAATCATCTCGCATGCTGCCTTTGGCATGCGTGCCATAGGTTACTGACCCCTGTGATACACTCTGACCCCCAGATCCCTTTCTACAGTACTCCTTCTGAGGCAGTCATTTCCCATTCTGTGTGTGTGCAACTGATTGTTCCTTCCTAAGTGGAGTACTTTGCATTTGTCTTTATTGAATTTCATCCTATTCACTTCAGACCATTTCTCCAGTTTGTCCAGATCATTTTGAATTTTAATCCAGTCCTCCAAAGCTCTTGCAACCCCTCCCAGCTTGGTATTGTCTGCAAACTTTATATACATACTCTCTCTGTCAGGGGTAGGCAAACTTTTTGGCCCAAGGGCCGCATCTGGGTATGGAAATTGTATGGCGGGCCATGAATGCTCATGAAATTGGGGGCTGGTGTGCGGGAGGGCATGAGGGTGCCAGCTGGGGGCGGGGCTCTGGGTTGGGGCGGGGGATGAGGGGTTGGGGGTGCAGGAGGGTGCTCTGGGCTGGAACCGAGAAGTTTGGAAGGTGGGAGGGGGATCAGGGCTGGGGCAGGGGGTTGGGGCATAGGAGGGGGTTGAGGGGGCAGGCTCTGGGCAGTGCTTACCTCAAGCAGCTTCCAGAAACAGTGGCATGTTCCCCCTCCAGCTCCTGTGTGGAGGTGCAGCCAGGCAGCTCTGCACGCTGCCCTGTCCTCAGGAGCTGCCCCTGCAGCTCCCATTGGCTGCAGTTCCTGGCCAGTGGGAGCTGCGGGGGCAGCACCTGGGGCGGGAGCAGCATGCGGAACCCCATGGCTGCCCCTACACGCAGGGCCAGCTCCAGGTACCAGCCGACCAAGCACATGCTTGGGGCGGTACCTTGGGGCAGGGCGGCACTCGGGGTTTTTTGTTTGTTTCGGCTGGGCGGCGCTCGAAGCAGGGAGTGTTTCGGCGGCACTCGGGGTGGGGCGGGGGCTTCGGGCGGCATGGTGCTCAGGGGGGGCGGGGGCTTCGGGCGGCGCGGCGCTTGGCGGGGCGGGGGCTTCAGGTGGCGCAGCGCTCAGGAGGGCAAGGGCTTCAGGCGGCGCGGTGCTCGGGGGTTGGGGGTTTCCGCGGTGCGACACGGTGCTGGGGGGGTTTCAGCGGTACGGCGATCGCGGGGGTGTGTGTGTGTGTGTTACGGCAGGGCGGCACTCTTTTTTTTGCTTGGGGTGGCAAAAAAGTTAGATCCGGCCCTGTCTACACGTAGGAACTGGTCGGGGGACATGATGCTGCTTCTGGGAGCCATGCAGAGTGGGGCAAGACCTTGACCCTGCTCCCCGGCTGGAGCGCCGGAGCAAGACAAGCCCTGGACTCCGCTTCCTGGTGGGAACTCGAGGACTGGATTAAAATGTCTGGAGGGCCAGATGTCGCTCCCAGGCTGTAGTTTACCCAACCCTGCACTATACCATTATCTAAATCATTGATGAAGATATTGAACAGAACTGGACCCAGAACTGATCCCACCGCAATCGATATGCCCTTCCAGCTTGATTTAAGTCTAAATTTCCTGATTTTATGGTCCAGTTTAAATTTTCAAATGTTAACATTCTTTTAATGTAGCCGTTTGCATATAAAATAGCTTAACACCAGAAAGTCAGTTTCTAACTCCATGAATCCGTCCCTCCTGCTAGGCCAGCCAACAGTGCAGTGATTTCTCTGGCATTTGGAAACTACATATTGGAACCATTTTTTGCCCCCTGTGCAGCCCCACTTCCTGCTGTGAAGCTCGTTGCTCTCTTGGGGTACTGTAAGTATAAAGCAGATATAGGTCTAAGCCACAAAATTTTAATTCAGATTTTGAATCCCTACTCCCCAAATTCACAGGTGTTTACATCCAGGGTTTGGGCTGGTCCCATTACAGATAAAACTGTGAAACTTGGATTGCATAGTAAATGCTGAGTCACCCAAAGTTCAGGGTCTGGGGTTCTGGGTTGGGCCCATCTCTGGAAAAAAGTGTGTGTGGGGGGAAATGAAGTGACAAAGCTGATGTAAATGGGTCTGTGGATTGCGAAGCTGGGTGGAGAGTAGAAACCATCACTGGCCATGCACTGCTATCAGATTGGCTGGGAAATGAAACCAGAGTTGTAGCCAGCAAGTTTCAAGGTCTGTTTTTACTTATGGTCTAGTATTGGCTAGATGCTGCGTCAGGCTGATGACATTTTGGAAGAAAGGAATTGGAGATGTCTGGGTTATGCACAGTGATGCTGGGAGCAGAGATTCTGTATATGGTGCTGCAAGCTCCATCAAAACGTAGCAGCATATGGCTCAGACTCGGGAATGCCAACTAGTGCAGTTGACAGGTGAAAGCTTCCATGCTTTTCCAGTCCCAGTAGGTTCAAATTCAAGAAGCGCTCTGAGGCAGAGAAGCGAAAATGAAATTGCACTCATGGATTATTTCATCAGCCAGGCACAGATTACACAACAGGAAGTGTGAGGGAAGTGAACTAGATTGTGTTGTAACCTCATTTTCCCCTTGAAATGTCATGCTCTGGGTCATTTATATGGTCTTAAAATATCTGTCACTCTGAACATTCTGGTCTCTCAGAATTCTTCCCAGCACCAAGGGCAGGGAGTGTTGCTGTCTCTATTCAGTGTACTCAGGGCAATAGGCTGAGACAATGGGAAAAGCATGAGAGTAAAATTTGTCTGATTTATTCTGAGCCCCAGCTATATATGGTGTTCTTTGCCTTCTCCTCCAGACATAGTCCTCATCCTGAACTCTTGGAGTGTCAGCTGGACTGCCAGGCTTCAGAACGTCCTATCTGTCATCAAACTCCTGGCTCTCACGCTCATCATTGTGCCAGGGATGATGCTTCTGGCCCAAGGTGGGTCTGCTCAGCTGTGATCTGTGGGAGGGCATTCATTAAGGGCTTGTCCACATGGGAAGGTTTTATCTTTTCACTGGTATAATTCTACTGGCTTAGGCCTGGTCTATACTATGAGTTTATCTCGAATTTAGCAGCGTTAAACCGAATTACCCCTGCACCTGTCCACACAACGAAACCCTTTATTTATGTATAAAGGGCTCTTAATATTGATATCTGTAATACTCCACGACGAGGGGAGTAGCACTCAAATCGGTATTGCCATTTCGAATTAGGGTTTGTGTGGCCGCAATTCGACAGTATTAGCCTCCAGGAGCTATCCCACAGTGCACCATTGTGTCTGCTCTGGACAGCAATCTGAACTCAGATGCACTGGCCATGTAGACAGGAAAACCCTCCGCGAACTTTTGAATTTCATTTCCTATTTGCCCAGCGTGGAGAGCTGATCAGCACAGGTGACCATGCAGTCCCAGAATCAAAAAAGAGCTCCAGCATGGACCGTACGGGAGATACTGAATCTGATCGCTGTATGGGGAGATGAATCTGTTCTATCAGATGAATCTGTACTTGCATTCGATGAAGTGGGTATTCACCCACGAAAGCTCATGCTGCAAAACGTCTGTTAGTCTATAAGGTGCCACAGGATTCTTTGCTGCTTTTACAAATCCAGACTAACACGGCTTCCCCTCTGATACTGTTCTATCAGAACTCCCTTCCAATAGATGAAATGCCAAAACATTTGAAAAAATCTCCAAGGCTATGATGGACAGAGGCCACAACAGGGACTCAACACAGTGCTGCGTGAAACTTAAGGAGCTGAGACAAGGGTCTCAGAAAGCCAAAGAATCAAATGGACGCTCACGGAGGGAGGGGCGACTGATGACTGTAGCTATCCCACAGTTCCCGCACTCTCCAAAAACCATTTGAATTCTTGGCTGAGCTCTCAAAGCCTGAAGGGTCTAAAACATTGTCATGGGTGGTTCAGGGTATATATTGTCATCCCCTGCCACCCCCTCCGTGAAAGCAAAGGGAAAAAAATCCTTTCTCGCCTTTTTTCAATGTCACCATATGTCTACTGGATGCTGCTGGAAGTCGCGGTGCCGCAGCGCTACAGAGCAGCATCCCCTTCCCTTCCCTTGCCTTGCGGACGGCAGACGGTGCAGTATAACTGATATCCGTCATTGTCATCCCGTGAGTGCTCCTGGCTGGCCTTGGTGAGGTCGGCCGGGGGCGCCTGGGCAAAAATGGGAATGACTCCAGGTCATTCTCTTCTTTAAGTTTTGTCTAATGGAGATTCACTCCTGCCTGGAATATCATGGCAGCTGGAGGCTGCCCTCCCCTCCCCACTTTGATCTCTGCTTGCAGAGGCAATAAAGTCAGTGTTGTTTCTTATTCATGCATTCTTTATTACTTCATCACACAAATGGGGGGATAACTGCCATGGTAGCCCAGGAAGGGTGTGGGAGGAGGGAAGCAACAGGTGGGGTTGTTGCAGGGGCACCCCCTAGAATGGCATGCAGCTCATCATTTCTGCGAGATGTCTGGGGCTCTGAGCCGGAACAGCCGTTTACCTCTCTGTAGACCAGTCCTCAACAGTGTTCAAAGTTGGGATAATAAATCTTGTGTCCTCATTTTATATCTTCCACTGAGAGAATAAGGGGATTGGGGTGAACGGTCATATTTCTGGTTGTCATCTGGAACCAGCTTCATGGGACATGCAAAAAGCCCATCAGGCTGGCTGTGCTTCTGACCTGAACCAGAAAATCCTCAGCAATTTATTGCTCAGCATGTCCTCAAATGACACTCTGGATGCCTGGCACCACCCCCGTGGTAGAAGGAGTCATGCTAGTGATGTCTGAGAAGTGTGGTCAGAGACCTCAGAATTACAGGTTGTAATTAATGTAACTATACAGGGATTGTAAATCATCACAAACAATAAATCAGGGGTGGCCAACCTGTGCCTGAGAAGGAGCCAGAATTTGCCAATGTACATTTTCAAAGAGCCACAGTATTATGTCAGCAGCCCATATCAGCTCCCCCGCCCTGCCTGCCAGCTGCCCCGCTGATCAGCGCATCCCCTCCCTCCCTGTGCCTCATGCAGGATGCAGGAGGCTCTCGGGGGTGAGGAGAAGAGCAAGGGCACAGCAGGCTTGGGGAAGGGGGAGGGACGGGCAGGGCCTTGGGGGAAGGAGTGAAGTGAGAGCAGGGCCTGTGGCAGAGGCAGGGGTTGAGCAGTTAGCATTGGAAAGTTGGCAACTGTAGCTTCAACCCCAGAGTCGGTGCCTATACAAGGAGCTGCATATTAACTTCTGAAGAGCCGCATGTGGCTCCGGAGCCACAGGTTGGCCACCCCTGCAATAAATCGTTTTATTATGTATTTATTAATCAGCAAACATGTTAGAAGATACATAACCTCCCCCAAACGTAGGCAGCTTTCTCCATTGTACCCCCTCACCTTTCCATTGATCCCAGCAGAGAATTTTGTCCTATCTTCTCTCTTCCTTTCCTTTTTGCCTTTCTTTTTGTCCTTCTATTGTAGTTACCATTTCTTAAATGTTTTAAAGAACACTGTCCCTTCTTTCTAGGCTCTTTAATACCATTTTAACTTGCTGCTTAGTTTTCTTCAACCTCAGCTTTCTTTCGATTCCACAAGCTTTGTTTTCTCAATCACCTAATAAAATGGGATCCCCATCCAAACCACCTTTGTTTTTGTCCATCTCAACCATCTCTTCAATTTTTCTTCCCTCTCCAGCAGCCAGTGGAGAGAGAGCAGGGCAGTGTAGGCAGGGCAGTGTGCTTTCATGAAGTTGCTCCGAAGGACCACTAACTCCACTCTTTGTGCTACCTCCTGGAGCTCTTTGTTTGGTGGTTCCCATCATGAGGCTGGGGTCGGTGCTTGTGCTGAGGAGTCGGATAGCACAGTTTGAGCAGCGTTAGCTGGCTGCGAAACCTCGAAGAAGAGCACACATCCAGAGTTTGGGGGTCAGGGAATTCATTTCAGGTCTAGAAAGAGGTTTTCTACCAGTACAGACTCTCTCAGACCATGTTTGGCCTCCTCAGCTCTATGATCTGCTTTCTCCAGAGCGGACTGTGTGAGAGAGGGAACCAATCACCAAAACTCCCCTTTCAAAAATCTCTTCGACAGCAGAGCTTGTATTGTGCACTAACAAGTCAACAGAGCTCTGTGAATTAAAGTAACAAAACAAATCTGAAATTCATTATAAATAATTGAAGATCCTGCAACCACAAACTCTTGGGGTTGTATGAGAGACAGAGAGAAATGGAACCTCTTCTGCAAATGTTTTTTTGCAACACTAGAGGGGAAGTCTCTGTCTCCTGTGCTCTCTAACCCTGCATTTCTCTTTTTTTTTTTTTTTTTTTAGGCCACACTGAAAATTTCCAGGATGCTTTCAGTAGTCAATCGCTGGCTTTGGACAAGCTGCCCTTGGCTTTTTATGCCGGGATGTTTGCGTATTCAGGCTGGTATGTGCAGTCAGGGTCCTTTAACGAATGGCAGCATCTACTCCTAAATCTACGGTGCTTCTCCTGAGCCATCATTTAAACTCAGCCATAACCTTTCTTCTTTCGCTCTGCAGGTTTCAAACTAGCTTTGTGCGAGAAGAACTGGTCCGACCTGAACGGTAAGAATAGGAGAGGGCCCTTTAAGATCAGCCACTGGAGACAGCATTATTTCAAAATAAGCTGCCTTTTAAATGGAAAGAAAAATGAGTGCTAGTTCTCTAAGTGCCTGGCATGGTAGTACTGATCTGTGAGTTAAAAAAAAACCCAATAGCTTTGTTCATTAGCACTTTGTCTCTCTCCTGCTTTTGTAGAAATAACCCACTGGCTGTGATAGTGTCTGTGGTCACTGTAATTGTGGGGTACATGCTCACCAACGTTTCCTATTATACAGTCTTGACAGCAGAGGATGTGCTGGCTTCCCAGGCTGTGGCTGTGGTGAGTTGTAAGCCCATTATTAGTTTTCTTCAGAGGGATCAATTTACATTAAGTGGGTGGGGATGGGGAGGCTTCTGGGATGTGGACAATAATAATGGATTTTATAGCGGAAAGGCCTTCAGCTTTGTCACTTTTCAAGAGTATCAGCAAGCAATAACATCTCTTAGCTTTGCCTGAGGAGCTGGAATAAGAAATAGAGATCAAGATGGCAGTGGGGGAAGAGGAATAGGTAATACAGACTTGGGAGTAAGTGGAGTTCTGTTTTAAGCCTTTCAGTGGAAGGCCATCCAGCTCTTTCCATTAATTCTGATGACATTCAGGGATTACCAGGTTGTTTCTGAACTGAAGCGTGTCTTTCCTCCAGAGTTTTGCACAAAAAGCTTTCCAAAGACTTGTCTCCGTGATTCCCATCCTGGTTGCCCTGTCCTGCTTTGGAACCATGAATGGGGGGATCTTTACATTTTCAAGGTCAGATTCTTTTAAATCTTGCTAACTGATTTGTAGTATAAATAGGAGGAGAACACTGGCACCAAATCTGTTGACAACCCACAAGTAGATATCACTCATCAGCTAGTTGACACACAGGCAATCCTGGGAATTGCTGGTTCTCCAAGGCAGTGCCAGAACATCCTGGCCTCTGACATGAGAAATGAACTTGGAAACGGGGCCACTTCTTGGGGACTTATGGGAATTTCCCAGAGAATAAAGGGTGTTTGACTTTGTTTTTTCAAAATCTCCCACAAACGACTGTTTCAGGAAGCTGTGCCAGGAACTGTGGGATAGATTAGCAGAGGATGGTGCAGCTACAAGGATGTAGTCAAGTACAAGTGTGGACTTGGGGCAAAACTGCACCCTAATGAGCATGGTTAGTGTGCACAGCCTGTATTGTTGGTACTTATGCTGGCTTTATGTCACCCATTCAACTACCAGTGATTCAGTTCTCTAGTGCAGATGCAGGAGACTCAAACTCAGGTTCTTGTACTGCTCCATGTCTTCTCTCAGGACCCTATTTGTGGCTTCAAGGGAGGGTCAATGGCCTCCTCTCTTCTCCATGATCCACATCCGAAGGCACACTCCCCTTCCAGCCGTCATGTTAATGGTGAGGAGATCTGATTTTACAATGGGAATTTCTACTGTCCTGCAGTTCTGATTGGCTTCTTATTTTACGTGTCACTATGCAGAGTCTGTACAGGTGTGTGAGATTTTAAATGGAATCAAGTTACTCTCAGGTCTCTAAAGAGTAAAAGGGAGAGAATACTGCAGAAAGGTTTCTGTGGATATTCATTCACACCTGCAAACGAGTTTACATTGACTGCATATTGCAAAGTATTATCAAAGTTGCTTAGTGACGGAGGTGGGATTTGAACTCAAGACCTCCTGGCTTCTTGTCCTGAGTTTAAAATCCACTTAACGTGTGGCTTAAACTAAGAGGGTTGTTGCTGCCTCCACCTTCTACAACAATTTCTCAGAATTATCCCACAAAAATGTCTCTTCCAGGCTTTGTCTGCTTTCTTTGCCGATAATCGAGTCCTTCAAATGTTACAAACACTGACATTTCGGGGATGGAGTGAAATCAGATGGAATGAATTTTTGTGCAAAATGTTTCACCAATTTTGCCTGGCCATGGTTAGGTACCTTCTAACACCAGCAGTGTCTTCTTTGATTGAAGCAGTGAAAACTCCTGTATTTAAAAACGCAGCCTTTTACCTACCATGCATTCCCACCTGAAACCTCATATAAAGAGAATATAGTGGTCTCAGCTCAGCATTAAAATCGGTCCCTAACCAGAGCGTGCCAGCTTTATCTTACTGCAGCTGACTGTAAACGCGAGTTTCTGACCCAGCCATGTTTAAATTGCTAAAGGCTGGGATGAGGATTTAATGAATGTGTTTCATTTTTACAACCCCCAGTTGCCACTGGTTACCGCCATGGTGTGCGTTGGAGACATCTACCATCTCCTGAATTTCTTCAGCTTTTCCCGATGGCTCTTCGTAGGATTAGCCACACTGGGGCTCATCATCCATCGTTACCGTCACCCGGAGCTGCCCAGGCCATTCAAGGTAACACATAACCGGTTTCAAAGCCAGGCCCATCGTTGTTATAACTGGCTTCTCTCTGCGTCGTTCACTGAGAGCTAGAACATGCAGCACATTGCCTCAGTTCCATTTAGATTTAGGAGAGGTAACCCGGTATATGGGACCTTTTGTCTGCCTTCAGTAAAGCAGTGTTCTACCCAGGTGTGAACAGCCAGGTTTAATTAAGAAGGTAGTATAGTCCAGTGGGTAGGGGGTCAGATTGGGAGTCAGGAGGCCTGATAAGACTAGACAGCCCCCACCCCGCTCTCTGATACGCACACAAGAAGGGTAGTGGGGTTTGCCGCAACAAAGCACAAGCCTCAGCTAAAGCTTCCTCCTGAGCTTAGTTTGTTCCCAGATCTTCTCCCCGCAAGACCCCTCTATCCCAGCCCCTAGTTTCCTCTCCCCAGAGAGGTCCTCCAACAGCTCGTCCATCCCACCTCCAAATATTGTGCTGTAAGTTTGCTCAAGTACAGCCACCACCAATACAGGCTTTAGAGGAGTAAGAAATGCACAGCAATCAACCAACAGCAGCTTATAGAAGGCGTAATTTTGATCTAGCCCATTCAACTCAGGTGCATCGTCCATCTCTTTGGGGTCAGGAGAGACATACTCTGGCAGATGAGAGCAACAAAGTTTGGGCTGGAAAGCTGCATCCTGAGCCCATAGTCCTGTATGTGGGAGCATTTCCTATTTCTAGCTGTATTAGGGACCCACCCTAGGAGCAGGAAGGGAAAATAGGTTTCAACTTGCCTCCCATTTTCCCTGCTGCATCATGTTTGCAATGGGGAATCAAAGTGGATTCTGGATTCTGCAGTTTTCCTGGCTCCCATAATGCTCCTCTTCTCTGCCCCAGGCCATTCTTGTCAGGTCTACCCCCAGCCCCAGGCTGAGTGTCATGGATGGACAGTCTCCTGAGCTCTAAGTGCATGGATGGGCTTTTATCTAGATCAGGATGGGCAAACTGGCCCACGGCGTGAATCTGGCCCACCAGCCATTTTAATCCAGCCCTTGAACTCCTGCTGGGAAGCAGGGTCTGGGGCTTGCCCTGCTCTGGCGCTCCACTTGCGAGTGGGGTCAGGAGCCGCTCCACGTGGCTCCTGGAAGCAGCGACATGGCCCTCCTCCAGCTCCTATGTGTAGGGGCAGCCAGGGAACTCTGCTCTGCACACTGCCCCCGCCCCAAGCTCTGGCCCCAAAGCTCACATTGGCCGGGAACTGCAGCCAATGGGAGCTGCAGGGGCAGCGCCTGCGGACGGGGCAGTGTGCAGAACTGCCTGGCCATGCCTTTGCATAGGAGCCGGAGATGGGATATGTCACTGCTTCCAGGAGCCGCTCGAGATAAGCGCCACCCAGTGCCTGCACCCTTGAGCCTCCCCTGCACCCCAACCCCCTGCCCCAGCCCTGAACCCCCTCCTGCCCTCCAAACCCCTTAATCCCAGCATGGAGTACCCTCCTGTACTCCAAACCCCTCAGCCCCACCCCAGAACCTGCACCCCCAGCCAGAGCCTGCACACCCCCATGCCCCCAAACCCTGCCCCAGTCCTGATCCCCCCCCCCGACCTCCGAACCCCTCGGTCCCAGCCTGGAGCCCTCTCCTACCCCCCCAAACTCCTCATCCCCAGCCGGAGCCTTCACCCCCCACCCCACCCACCAGTTGAGAACCCCCTCCTGCACCCTGAACTCCTCATTTCCGGCCCCACCCCGGAGCCTGCACCCCCAACCAGAATTTTCTTTCCATCCCATCCTGCCACCCCACTCCAAGTCCTTGCTAAAGGAACATGTTAAAAGACACCCTCAACTTTCCCAGCATGCTGGCTGCACCCACAAATTCACCCAGAACCACCTTTTAAAATATATTTTCTTGAACTAGAATCATTTGATAAAGCTTGAGCATTTAACAAAGAAATCAGCAACGTACTGATTTCCCCCCTCCCAAGCTTTTTACCTCATTCTATTGGGTCTAAATTTAGGCTTTAAACCACTTCTGAGAGTTTGAAAAGAGACAAATTGAATAGAAGAGATAACCGTTTAGACGGGCTTTATTCTTCTGCCTGAGGGAACTGCCTTTCTGAAAGAGGAAAGACCAGTTTAAGTGTGATACGTACAGATGCTGCTCTCTAGTGGCCATAGAGGAAAATCCTTATGGTTGATATTGTTCCATTTATTTGTATCGTTATTATGATTGCTGATTTTTTCTGTAATATTTTATGCTTAAAAATAATAGAAAACTAACAAAAGCAAGAAGCTTCATCCCTTGCACCCCCCTGATCAGAGGAGCAGTACTATTGGTAGTTGCACGGGAATGAGATCCTTGAACTGCAATTTGAATCCCGAGTTGGTTTGGCTACCATAGTCTCCATTACAAGGGGTTCAGAACATATGGAAGATGCAGGAGGCTAGTTAGTTTTTTTTACTAACTCCCAACCAGTTGTTTAATTTCTTCCTAGGTGATTACTTGGCTTTTTTTCATTACTTAGTTAACTAACTGCTATGTGTGCTAAAGTGTGCTGACCCTGAGGAACACAGACTAGGAAAGAGAACCAAACTAGCCTGTGGGTTGTTTGTTAGTTTATAGCAGTCATGGCATGAACAGCAGATCACCTTTGATTACAAAAGACTAGAGTCTAAAAGAGCTTGAAGGGAGATTTTTATTTTAGGTGAACTGTCAGATTTCTCCAGAGATTAGGATCACATTTTTTCAATTAGATTGTATGGAAACTGGGTGAGACTGGATCCACAGTCCAAAAAAAATCACTTTGCAGTTCTATTAGGGTCTGCTAATTTATCCTGAACTTTAAACAGCCCGGGGTCATTTGGCTTCCCAGAGAGCTAAGTTACAGTGGTAGCTACTCTAAACTGTACACTGAAGTATGGTGCTGCTAGCATGAAGCAGTCTCTCAAGCTTATTTGGCCTTCCCTGAGGCAAACTAGAGACTGCTCAAAATGAATTACACCACTACATAAGCACATTGAAAATCATTTATTTGAAAGGGCACACGCTACTCATGGTAGCACATGCTCATGATTTTCCACCAGCAGTATCAACAGATGAGAGCTAAGACCAGTCCGTAATAAACTCAGAAAGCAGCTTGGGGCATGGTTGATTTCTGCCTCCTGCTAAATTCCTGGCTGCATAAGGTGTTAAATTTTATATATGGCGACTCCTGAGATAGAAGCAGACATTAGTGACTATGCCTCATCAAGAGAGGTGAGAGTATGCGCTGGTGGTGTTACTGTAATGTAGTAGATGGCAAATTTGACCATATCAAAGAGATCATGCATCCCACTCATTGGAGGCAGACTGTACAGAAAGATTGGACTGGCTAGGTTTCTTGTCTTCCGGACACAGGAGTATAGCTATTGATAAATATTTGGGTACAAGCTAACACATAATGTGTTTGGACAAATTAAGACAAATTACAATGGTCAGATATGATTAGAAAGGTCTGTGCTCTTTTCCTCAGGTTCCCCTCTTCATTCCTGTCTCCTTCACCGTCATCTGCCTCTTCGCAGTGGGAATGTCTTTCTACTCAGACCCGGTGTATGTCAGCATTGGCTGTGCCATGGTTTTGAGTGGTTTTCCAGTCTACTTCTTGGTGATCAGCAGGCCAATACCTGACTGTTGCCGTACCACATTCTGTGAGTATAAATTTGATAAAAGGGATAACCTTAAACATAATGTAGTATTAGATTCTACTCAGGATTCATAAATCACCACCTATGAGAGGCTGTGTATACTAAGTCTGGGTTTAATACAAAGAACTATAGAAATTAAAATTAAGAGGATGACCCAAGCTGTAGTGATTGGCTCCAGATCTGAATGTTACCAAATTTCAGGGAGTTGGTTCTCGGGTTGCAATTTGGCCCCGTCTCTAATAAAAATGTATTGTGATAAGGGGTCTACTTAAATCACAGAGAAATCACACCATTTTCATGGGTTGGCCATGGCATAAATAGCAAATTTCTTGGATGTGTTGCACACCCATGAAATTTGCTATTTATGCCATGACCAACCCATGAAAATGGTGTGATTTCTCTGCAGTGTTTCTCAGACTAGAGGCCTGGACCCAAAAGGGGATCGCAAGCCTATTAGGGGGTCATGGTATTGCCACCCTCACTTCTCTGCTGTGGCTGGCGGGTGGCGCTGCCTTCAGAGTTGGGCACCAGGACAGCAGCCGCAGCTCTCTGCTCTGCCTTCACAGCTGGGTGGGCAGAGACTAGATTTCATAGGGGAGACGAGATTTCACGGTCCGTGCTGTGATTTTCACACCCGCGAATTTAGTAGACCCCAATGATGCTGTACATGCTGATTTCTACTGAAAGCCTGGGGAAAGTATTGATAGGAAGAGAAGGGAAACACTGTGTTTGTTTTCTTTAGTTCCCAGTATATACTTGTAAACAGGCAAAATATACATGTTGGTCATGGAACACCAAGATTTTTATCCTGTCTTTAGAAAAATCTTAGAAGTATGTATGGACAATGGATCTGGAATACAAGTAAGATATATTTTGAGAGGATTTCCCCGTGTGGTATCAAACACAAAGTTTCAGGGGTAGCTCTGCCACCTTTAATACAATAAAAGCAGCAAAGAGTCCTGTGGTACCTTATAGACTAACAGAAGTTTTGGAGCATGAGCTTTCGTGGGTGAATACCCACTGCGTCGGATGCAATTCACCCACGAAAGCTCATGCTCCAAAACTTCTGTTAGTCTATAAGGTGCCACAGGACTCTTTGCTGCTTTTACAGATCCAGACTAACATGGCTACCTCTCTGATACTTTAATACAATGTTTGTCTCTCAGATAAAGCATTGATCATATCTGTGTTTTATCCTGCACCCTTACTTCTTTAGACTTGGTGCATTAGTAAATTGCCCCTGAGTTCTATTCTGTCAACAACCATTGTGAATGTCTAAGACGACACAGAAGGAAGGGTAGCAGAGATACCTTTTGCAAAGAATGGGCTGTATTAGACAGTTTCAATTGTGTTGAAATAAATTGTTTCTCCACACAAAATACTCGACCCAAATACCAGTTTTAACATAGTTCAAAAAACAAATTAAGCATTCCTCTCTCCTTTTTTTTCTTGTGACAGATTATCTTACATTAAAACTTCAGGTACTGCTGGAAGTAGTCAGACAGGAAATCAGGACTTATTGAAGACCACATCTTATTGGAGAAGACACAAACTGGCTTGTCCAATGAAAGCCACTAGTCCCATTTCTGATCCTTTTGGCCTGCTAAGAGACCAGGAGGCACTCTTAATTTTGCAGTGAGTGCGGTGCAACTAGAGATGTCCAGAACAAATAACTTAGATCCAAACACCTCCAAGCTTTGATGATCTGGATTTTGCATCCGCTTCTATCTTTCTAAACCCAAACTTCACATCTGACCAGCTGACTTTTGGAGGTGTTCAAAATCAAGATTCAAATTTTGTAGGTTGGTTCATCTCTCAGTGACGCACATGATTTTTAACTTCCTAGGCCTTGAGGAAAGACAAGGTGAAGAAGAGTGCCTGTTTCACAATCCAAATATCATTTAAATTGACAGCTATGGAAAACAAATTCAGCTTTTAGATGGAAGGTTATGGAAATCTGAAATGATGTGCTGAGGATGGTCAAATGCTTTTAAGGTAAAATTGGAGAGCGGGAAAATCAATAAGAGAACTACTTAAGAGAAGCAGAGTGGTAAGTGAACTCCCATTCTCCTTCCATTGGACAAAATGATCTTTGGGACTTAGAGTTCAGTTCTACTTTGAAAAATGACTAAAAAATGCCTTGTTGTGTCTCAGTGATTTCCCAGTCAAATTTGCTTGGTTTACAAGAACAAAACCTATTCATTTTTTGGTGTACCAGCCCTGCCCAAAATCTGAAAGTCGACTTTTTTTCTCCTTCTTAAGCATAATTAGTAGTAAAGATTCTCCAGGCTAAATTCCGACCTCATATCTGTGCAGCCCCACAGAAGTGGGGTTGTACAAGTATAATTAAGTAGTATAGTAGAATTTGGCTCTGCAAAGGTTTAGTTATCAATTCCTGTAGACGATGCATGAGTTAAACTAGAACACACCTCACTTTCTCAGAGTTCTTCACAGCCAATGCACCTAAGAGGAGTAAATACTAGAATCTTTTTGTCACTAAAGCCAGAACCCATGACCCTGAATTCACATAGGGAGCAGGTCTGAATAAGAAGATGCAATTTTTATATAGTCATTTCAGGGTATAACTGCATCTTAAAGGAATCTCAACCAGAAGTTGTTGGTGAGTTGAGAGCAGGGATTTTAATAAACATATCCTTCAAGGCAGTAAGAATGCAAAGATATTAAGGTCTTGATTCAGCCAAGCACTTAAGCATGTGCTTTAATTGTAAGCACATGCTCAGATGCTTTGCTGAATCAGGACCTAAATGCTCATTTGAACGAAGTTTCTCTTAAGTTAATATTTTTGGTTTACAGTGTAATATTGATGTTGCAAAATTCTGTCCAGATGCCACAGTAATCAGTTATTTACAACAACTTTTAAAAGTGTGACTCAAATTTTAAAAGATGAGAATCAGTATATCAGGAATTGTCCATCTTAGCCCTCTGAAGAGGGGAAGGCCAGAACGTGAAGATTTTAAGTACTTCATGTTAAGCCTCTAAATATTTAGATCAAAACCAAAGTAGCATTTACAGAATTGTAATATCAGTCAAAACCCTATTCAATGTACTATCAAGACTTTTTAAAATAAAGTTTTCAGATGTGATTGAGAGTCATTCCCTTTGTTGAGGTCTGTCTGTTTTCACGCTAAAGTGGAACTAGGGGTACGTCTACACTACGGGATTATTCCGAATTTACATAAACCGTTTTTGCAAAACAGATTGTATAAAATCGAGTGCGCGCGGCCACACTAAACACATTAAATCGGTGGTGTGCGTCCATGGTCCGAGGCTAGCGTCGATTTCTGGAGCGTTGCACTGTGGGTAGCTATCCCGTAGCTATCCCATAGTTCCCGCAGCCTCCCCCGATTTTTGATGGGGCAAAAATCATTGTCGCGGGTGGTTCTGGGTACAGCCTCACCCCTCCCTCCCTGAGCAGCAGACAACCGTTTCGCGCCTTTTTTGCTTGGTGAACTGTGCAGACGCCATAGCACAGCAAGCATGGACCCTGCTCAGCTCAATACCGCAATCGTGAATGTTTTAAACACCTCGCGCACTCTCGTGCAGTCTATGGTGAACCATGACCTTCAAACCGAGGCGAGGAGGAGGCGGATAGGGCAGCGCGGCGATGACGGCGATGAGGACGTAGACACAGAATTCTCTCAAACCGCAGGCCCCTGCGCTTTGGAGATCCTGATGGTAATGGGGCAGATTCTATCCATTGAACGCCGATTTTGGGCCCGGGAAACAAGCACTGACTGGTGGGACCGCATTGTGTTGCAGGTGTGGGACGATTCCCAGTGGCTGCGAAACTTTCGCATGCGGAAGGGCACTTTCATGGAACTTTGTGACTTGCTTGCCCCTGCCCTGAAACGCCATAATACCAAGATGAGAGCAGCCCTCACAGTAGAGAAGCGAGTGGCGATAGCCCTGTGGAAGCTTGCAACGCCAGACAGCTACCGGTCAGTCGGGAATCAATTTGGAGTTGGAAAATCTACTGTGGGGGCTGCTGTGATGCAAGTAGCCAAAGCAATCACTAAGCTGCTGCTACGAAAGGTTGTGACTCTGGGAAACGTGCAGGCCATAGTGGATGGTTTTGCTGCACTGGGATTCCCTAACTGTGGGGGGGCGATAGATGGAACCCATATCCCTATCTTGGCACCGCAGCGCCAGGGCACCCAGTACGTAAACCGGAAGGGGTACTTTTCAATGGTGCTGCAAGCACTGGTAGATCACAAGGGACGTTTCACAAACATCCACATGGGATGGCCAGGGAGGGTTCATGACGCTCGCGTCTTCAGAAGCACTACTCTGTTTAAACGGCTGCAGCAAGGGAATTACTTCCCAGACCAGAAAATAACAGTTGGGGGTGTTGAAATGCCTGTCGTTATCCTGGGGGACCCAGCCTACCCCTTGATGCCATGGCTCATGAAGCCATACACAGGCAGCCTGGACAGTGGTCAGGATCTGTTCAATTACAGGCTGAGCAAGTGCAGAATGGTGGTGGAATGTGCATTTGGCCGTTTAAAGGCGCGCTGGCGGACATTACTGACTCGCTCAGACCTCAGCCAAACCAATGTCCCCTATGTTATTACTGCTTGCTGTATTCTCCACAATCTCTGTGAGAGTAAGGGGGAGACCTTTATGGCGGGGTGGGAGGCTGAGGCAAATCACCTGGCCGCTGATTACGCGCAGCCAGACACCAGGGAGATTAGAAGAGCACACCAGGAAGCGGTGCGCATCAGAGAAGCTTTGAAAACGAACTTCATCAATGGCCAGGGTACAGTGTGACTGCTGTGTTTGTTGATGAACACCCAACCCCCTTGATTGACTCAGTCCCTGTAATCAACTCCCCCTCCCCCTTCGAGTACAGCTTACTTATGCAAATAAAGTCACTCTCATTTAAAAAGCATGAATTCTTTATTAATTCATTATAAAAAGAGGGAGAGAAGTAAGGGTGTGGTTTGGGAGGAGGATAGGAGGGATGGAGAAGGCCATTAAAAAAAATTCACAGTAACGACAGCCTTCTGGTTGGGCTGTCCACGGGGGTGGAGTGGGCAGGTGCACGGAGCCTCCCCCCACGCGTTCTTACACGTCTGGGTGAGGAGGATGTGGAACATGGTGAGGGTTGAAGGTGGTTATACAGGGGCTGCAGCGGCACTCTGTGATCCTGCTGCCGTTCCTGAAGCTCCACCAGACGCCGGAGCATGTCAGTTTTATCACGCAGCAGCCCCAGAGTTGCATCCCGCCACCGCTGATCTTCCTGCCGCCACCGCTGATTTTCCTGCCGGTCTTCCTGCCGCCACCTCTCATCTCGGTTGTCCCTCCTGTCCTCACGTTCATCCCTCCTGTCCTCACGTTCACTGGCCTCTTTCCTGTAATTTGATACCACGTCCTTCCACTCATTCAGATGAGCTCTTTCATTGCGTGTAACTTCCATAATATCCGAGAACATCTCATCTCGCGTCTTCTTTTTCCTCCGCCTTATCTGTGCTAGCCTTTGGGATGGAGGAGGGATGGTTGAAAAATTTGCAGCTGCATGAGGGAGATAAATATTTAGAAAGATACATTTTACAGAACAATGGTTATACTCTTTCACAGTGAACAGCACTATTCACCTAGCACATGTGATTTCCCTACAAGGTCGCATTTTTCATCTTAATAGTGAGTGCTTGCAGCTCTGGAGTTACAGATCTCACAGACACAGGTCCAGGCATCAGAATTCAGCTTGCATGCGGCCATGGTAAGCCACTGTCTTTCGGCTTCTGTAGTGATTTACCCCTCCCCCCCAACGCATGGCTAATACCACGCTAGCTCCCTGCTAATCAACACCCTTCCCACCCCCCCACCCACTGCGTGGCTGGTAGCTTGGGGAAGATCGCCGGTGACCAAACACAAAAAAGATCATCGGCATTTCACTCCTCCCCTCCCCCCGCTTCGCTACGTGCAGGAAAGGTTTTTTTTTAAGCTGCTGCAGTCCACGAACCCAGTAGAAAAATGGCCACCCCCCCTTACTTAAATTCCTGATTTTTAAACAGGTTATCCTGAACGATATCACTTTGCTGAGGATAACACAACAAGATAAGAGCGGATGCTTCTTGAATGCCAGCAGTCACCGGGACCATACGCTGCTATGCTTTGCCACGCAATGATACCTGATTACTTGCTACATGCATGGCATGGTAAAGTGTCCTACCATGGTGGGCGGAACAAGGGTGCCTTGCCCAGAAACCTTCTGCAAAGGCTTCTGGAGTACCTACAGGAGCGCTTCATCGAGATGTCCCTGGAGGATTTCCTCTCAATCCCCGGACATGTTAACAAACTTTTCTAAGTAACTATACTGTCTGCGAATGCATCCCAAGTCCTCAGGGCAAATCAATCATTAAAAAAGGCTTGCTTAAAAAACAATGTTTGCTATTTGCAAAGGTACACTCACCAGAGCTCCCTTCCATGGCGTCATTGTCTGGGATAGTTGCTTGTGAGGGCTGGGAGGAGGGTAATTCCGTCAGGGTGATAAAAAGCTCCTGGCTGCAGGGGCTCACGGAGTGCTGTGTGCTCTCTGCTAGGTCTTCCTCCTCTTCTTCATCTTCATCTTCCCCATCTGCATAATCCTCAGCCATGGCAGAGATTACAACCCCCACCTCGGAATCCACGATCAGGGGTG
This sequence comes from Mauremys mutica, assembly GCF_020497125.1. NCBI lineage: Eukaryota > Metazoa > Chordata > Testudines > Geoemydidae > Mauremys > Mauremys mutica. Next base: position 104,216,354 of record NC_059072.1, on the reverse strand, counting down.
GGGTACTTGTGGCGCAGCCCCCTAAAATTGCATGCAGCTCAGCATAGAAGCGGCATGTTTTTCGACCTGCCCCAGACCTTCCGTTTGCTTCTTTGGTTTTCTGGTAGGCTTGCCTGAGCTCCTTAACTTTCACTCTGCACTGCACTGAGTCCCTGCTGTGGCCTTTCTCCGTCATAGCCTTAGAAATTCTTTCAAATACTTTTTCATTTCATCTTTTGGAACGCAGTTCTGTTAGCACGGAATCCTCTCCCCATATAGCGATTAGATCCAGTACCTCCCGTGCAGTCCATGCTGGGGCTCTTTTTCGATTCTCAGGAGACTGCATTGTTACCTGTGCTGATGAGCTGTGCGTGGTCACCTGTGCTGATGAGCTCTCCACGCTGGGGAAGCAGGAAATGAATTTCAAAACTTCGCGGGGCTTTTCCTGTCTACCTGGCCAGTGCATCCGAGTTCAGAATGCTGTCCAGAGCGGTCACTGGTGCACTGTGGGATAGCTCCCGGAGGCCAATACCGTCGATTTGCGGCCACACTAACCCTATTCCGATATGTTAATCCCGATATTAGCGCTACTCCTCTCGTCGGGGAGGAGTACATAAACCGATTTAAAGAGCCATTAAAATCGATATAAGGTGCCTCCTAGTGTGGACGGTTGTGGCATTAAATCGGTTTTAGGAGCGTAAAACCGATTTAAACGCCTAGTGTAGACCAGGCTTAGAACAGACTGTCTCAGGCCTGGTCTACACTATGCATTTAAACCGGTTTTAGGAGCATTAAACCAATTTAACGCCACACCTGTCCACACTAAGAGGCCCTTTATATTGATATAAAGGGCTCTTTAAACCAGTTTCTGTACTCCTCCCCAACGAGAGGAGTAGCGCTAATATCGGTATTACCATATTGGATTAGGGTTAGTGTGGCCGCAAATCGACGGTATTGGCCTCCGGGCGGTATCCCACAATGCACCACTGACCGGTCTGGACAGCAATCAGAACTCGGATGCACTGGCCAGGTAGACAGGAAAAGCCCCGCGAACTTTTGAATATCATTTCCTGCTTGCCCAGCGTGGAGCTCTGATCTGCACGGGTGGCGATGCAGTCGCAAATCCAAAAAGAGCTCCAGCATGGACCGTACGGATATGATCGCTGTATGGGCAGACAAATCTGTTCTATCAGAGCTCCATTACAGAAGACGAAATTCCAAAGCATTTTAAAAAAATCTCCAGACAGAGGCCATAGCAGGGACTCAGCACACTCCTGCGTGACAAGCGTAACAGAAAGCCAAAGAATCAAATGGACGCTCATGAAGGGAGGGAGGGGGGACTGAGGATTCAAGCTATCCCACAGTTCCTGCAGTCTCCAAAAAGCATTTGCATTCTTGGCTGAGCTCCCAATGCCTGTAGGGTCAAACACATTGTCCGCGGTGGTTCAGGGCATAGCTCGTCAATTTACCCCCCTCCCCCACCCTCAGAAGGAAAAGAGAAAAAAATCGTCTCTTGACTCTTTTAAATGTCACCCTATCTGTACTGAATGCTGCTGGTAGACGCGATGCTGTGGCAGTGAACTGTAGCATCCTCGCCCCCCCCCCTCCTTGGTGGCTGATGGTACAATATGACTGATATCCATCGTCATCATCAGCCTTGTGGCAGATGGTATAGTACAGAAGGACTGGTATACGTCCTCATCATCAGCCCATGAGTGCTCCTGGCTGGCCTCCCGGTCATTCCCAGTAGATGGTACAGAACGGCTGGTAACCGTCTTCATCATAGCAACAGGGGGCTGAGCTCCATCAGCCCCCACCCTTCATGTGTAAAGAACAGATTCTGTACTGCCTGGACTATCATAGCAGCGGGATGCTGGGCTCCTCTCCCCCACACTGCTTAATGTCCTATCTGGACTATCATAGCAGCTGGAGGCTGCCTTCCCCTCATTTTATCTCACTAACAAGTCACTGTTTCTTATTCCTGCATTCTTTATTACTTCATCACACAAATGGGGGGACACTGCAATGGTAGCCCAGGAAGGCTGGGGGAGGAGGGAAGCAACAGGTGGGGTTGTTGCAGGGGCACCCCCTGTGAATGGCATGCAGCTCATCATTTCTGCGGGATCTGACACGGAGCGGCTGTGCTCTCTGGTTCTCTGATACACTGGTTCTCTTGTACACTTGCCCCATATTCTAGGCAGGACTGATTCTATTTTTAGATACCATAAAGGAGGGATTGACTCGGGGAGTCATTCCCATTTTTGTCTTTTGCGCCCCCGGCCGATCTCAGCCAGGGGCACCTATGACAGCAGCAGATGGTACAGCACAGAAGGACTGGTAACCGTCATCTCATTGCCAATTTACAATGGTATGGTAGATGGTACAGAACGGCTGATAACCATCTCTGCTATCATGCAAAAGCAAATGAATGCTGCTGTGTAGCGCTGCTGAATCGCCTCTGTCAGCAGCATCTAGTACACATACGGTGACAGTGACAAAAGGCAAAACAGGCTCCATGGTTGCCATGCTAATGGCGTCTGCCAGGGCAATCCAGGGAAAAAGGGCGCGAAATGGTTGTCTGCCATTGCTTTCCCAGAGGAAGGAGTGACTGACGACATTTACCCAGAACCACCCGCGACAATGATTTTTGCCCCATCAGGCACTGGGATCTCAACCCAGAATTCCAAGGGGCAGGGGAGACTGCGGGAACTATGGGATAGCTACGGAATAGCTACCCACAGTGCAACGGTCCAGAAATCGATGCTAGCCTCGGACTGTGGACGCACACCACCGAATTAATGTGCTTAGTGTGGCCGCGTGCACTCGATTTTATACAATCTGTTTTACTAAACCGGTTTATGTAAAATTGGAATAATCCCGTAGTGTAGACGTACCCTCAGTTGCAGGGTTAGCTGCACCTCTGACCCATCCGGTCTCTGAGTGCATCCCTTCGGTATCAGGCCTCACACCTTTCTCTCTCCTGGAGTGGAATTGTGTGATTCTACCATTCTTAGAATATACCCTGGGCTACAGCACCCTGCGTATTGACTGGGGTCGGACTGAGGTCAGTACCTGTGGGTCTTCCCTTCAGGAGCTTGTGACCAGGCAGCTTTCTTAAAGCAAAGTATTACAGTATGAAGACAGCATGACATCAGAGAGGATTTTAAAACAACAAAAGGTCTATCTGCATGTCTATTTTACTTAGAGTCCTGCCATCCTTTGGTAGGGACCCTACGCAGGCCTCACTTTCCCAGTCACCCTTAACCTCTGACATTTGGGTGTCAGTCTGAATCTGGTTCCCATTAACTCTCTCTCCATGGAGGGAGTCTCCTTTTAAAACCAGTCAGGTCTTCTCCTGTGTTCACAGATTTGGACTCCTCCTTGACGAAGAAGGTCTGCTGAGCTCAGGATGGGGGCAGAGGTAGAACTTCAGAGTGAATGACTCTTGTATTGTCCTGTAAGTGTTGGCAGATGGTGGCTTTTGAGCCATTGCTCTGCTTCCTGCCTGTTTTTCCAACAGCCTGCTATTAAACTAAACCAACATTCATACAGTAACTATCCCAATAACCAGGTCAACACTCCTAAACTACTACAGAGCAGCTCCACCTCCCCCATACAGAGGAATCCGTAAGTGGATGAAATAAAACCTTTTCTCCATTATAGGGAAAAATGAACGAGTGTGTGAAATAGGCACATCTTGTGTGTTTAGGTCAAGTTTCTTCTTACGGAACATCATTTACCGATGATAAATTAGTTGCTAAATAAAGGAAAACCCCATTTCAATTCAATGGCTAACAGTCTGATAGTGCTCCAGAAATTCTCCTACAACATATGAAGCAGGTTATCAGTCCTTACCTGCTGCATTACAAAAGAAAATAGTTCAAGTAGCTGTTTTATACACTGGAAACTTTAAAACAGTTGCAGTCTCTGTGCACTTTTGACACTAGAAATCCATGGGTGCAAAGGTCTACCACCATCGATCTTATGGCAGGATGGAGGCTTCTGTTTTGATTAAAAGCATCAAATCACTTAATGTTCAACAGAAAATAAACACCAGTATTGGATGAGCTCAGTGATTTCAATTTGTGGTCACTTGCTTGTTTTAGAGAGTGAGTTGGGCTGTTCCTGGCAAGGAATGAAAGAAATTTTCCATCGAGTCAGAATTGCTAGAATTGAGACCTGGCACCTAACGGTTGCTCTTGGTCTCAGTTCAGGAGAATCTTTTGCCAGTAGCTTCACTTTTTGAAAATGAGGCTTCAGCATCTTATTACCTCACCAGCTTTGTGTTTCTATCTTTTATTGGACCAAATTCTGTTGGTGAGAGAGAAGCTTTCAAGCTTACACAGAGCTCTTCCTCACAGGTTTCCCCACAGACCAGGACACACCAACTCAAAGCAGCACCAGACCCTGCCCGAACAACTGATGCAAAATCTACAAACATATCTCCACTGCTACAATGATCAACACCCCCACAACGCACCTTTCAAGATCTATTGGTCCTACACGTGTGATGTACCTCATCCAGGGCACTAAATGTGACCACTCTGTCTGACCAATCCGTCCTCAGCCACAAAGGCAGCCTGCACAACACTTTCAAAACATGAGCCCGGGAGCTTAAATTCATAACTTTGCTAGACACTAAAAATCACGGTTTTAATAAGGACACTGGATTTATAGCTTATTACAACAATCTCCTCCAATTCCCAGTTGCTTCTTCCCCCACTTTTCCTCTCTATGACTGGAGGGGTGTTAACTGGCCACTTCACCTTGAATTGTCCCTTGAAACGTGTGTTAACTACTTATGCTAAACAATCTGTTCTATCTTGTATTTAGCTGTGGCACTCTGAGTACATTTCCCAGACCTGTCACCTGAAGAAGAGCTCTGTGTGGCTCGAAAGCTTCTCTCTCTCACCAACAGAAGTTGGTCCAATAAAAGATATTACCTCATCCACCATGTCTCTCTCATATCCTGGGACCAACTCACCTACAATAACATTGCAGCATCTGACACTTCATAGCTCATGGATTAAATAAAAAGCTAGAGTTTGGGAAATCAAGGAAGTGATTGAGCAGTGCTATGGGAAAGGTCATGAGTTACTGGAAAAGGTTAGATGGAGATGAACTAGAAAAGTCTGTACACTGACATGCCTTGTAAAACTAGTTTACTTGATCCTTATATTGGCTTTTTCAGACTGTGCCCACAAGATGCATTCATAACACAAACTAGCATTCCCAGAAAGTCAGACTAGGGTTGAATAAACCTCAGTGGTTACTGGTTTGGTCTGAACAGCTTAGTTACAACAAATTTTATTTCGGTCAATTCAGTCAAACTTAATTGCGAAAAACCTATTTGTATCTGAGTGGGTATGTATAACTGAACTGTTGGTGGGGTTTGTACTTGGGACTTTTACCACTAAAAGCATGGATCTCTACTAACCTGAAGTCCTCAAGCTGAAGAAGACTCATTGACCTTTTATATAGCTCAGTCACGAGAGGGGGAGACATTCTCCTAGAATTCACCCACGAAAGCTCATGCTGCAAAACGTCTGTTAGTCTATAAGGTGCCACAGGATTCTTTGCTGCTTTTACAGAACCAGACTAACACGGCTACCCCTCTGATACTATTCTCCTAGAATGAGCTATATGTGCCCAGGCAACTCATAGGGGTCAGCATTTATCATAAAATTTGGTGGTGGTAGATAGGGTGACCAGATGTCCCGATTTTATAGGAACAGTCCCAATTTTTGAGTCTTTTTCTTATATAGGGTCCTATTACCCCCTACCCCTTGTCCTGATTTTTCACATCTGCTGTCTGGTCACCCTAGTGGTAGAAGACAACTCAATGACAATCTGCCGATTCTTTCTCCTTTACTAAGTTGCTGCCGTGAACACAACCCAGGCCTGTACTATCACCAAATCAATACCATCTGATGGCCTTTCTACAGCCTATAAAATCAATTGGTGGTTTCAATGCAGATTTTAGCATACAGTGCCCAGATCACAAACATTTCCATGAGAGTTGGTCTCCTTTTTGCCAGTTTTAGCAGAGAAACCAACAATGGAATGAGTGTGGGAACTGAAATACTGTCACAGAGTTCAGTTTGGGGTAGGTGGTGGTGGTTGGGGAGTGTGTGAAATCTAGACCACTTCCTATATTTCACTGACTGTGCTTCAAGAGGCAAGAAGCCTTGTGGGTTGGAGGGTGGAGACAGGGCAGTTTCCACACCCTGTGGAGATTGTGGTCATCTTTCTCCACTTGCTGTCCTGATGGCTTTGTTCATCTTGCATGTAGATGTGCCTTCATGGTCTGTGCCTGATGACCAGGCAGGTCAAACAAGGAAATATGCATTCCTTTGCCTAGGGCAGACTGGGCTTATACATTTCTTGCCAAACACATTTTAAGCACCTACTTCTAGCCCGTAACTCCTTGGACATAAACATACATACATCATATAATGATTGTTTGGACCGGGGTGTTACCTGTTTGTATCTGATACCCTACATGACACTTTTTAGATACAGATTATGACAACAGGAAGAAAAAGAGACTAAAAGAAAGCCAACAGAACAAATTCTAAAAAATATTTTATGAATCCAGTTGTTGTAAGATAAGGTCCTGGAACATAAGTCCTTGTATCAGAGGCCTGGTATGAAACTTAAGGCCTGAACTAAAGTAATGGTCAAGACTTTGCTAACATAAAGCAAAGTTAAGCTGTGAGCAAGAGGCAGGCCCTGCTCACAGAATCTGGCATGAAGATTACTGTGATCACTGCCTGCTCTGTAACCTTGGGTGCCTCACAATGCCTTGCTGTTTTAGCTTCCAACCTGGGCTGCTCACCACCAGCCTTCAGGCAAGCAGATCACACCCTATGTGTCTGTGTGCTAGACAGCGCTGGTTCAGCAGCTCTGACCCCAGCAGCCTGTCTTACAGCCCCATTCTGGCTGCCACCAGCCTTGGTTACAACCAGAACGTGACTGCAACACACTCCCCGTGCTGAATTTTCCCAGTATTGTGTGCATCTTCTTGACAATTCAGAGAAATAATAAGGTTCACTTGTTCTCAGATGACCCAGACCTGCTGATAGTGTGGGGACACAATTTAAAGGTTCAGCTGCCCCCAGAACAGCTGTCCCCAGAGACTGTCCAGTTTGGCCGATGTACATAGCAGAGGGGCATTGCTGGCATATGATGGCATATATTACATCGGTGGACGTGCAGGTGAATGAACCGGTGATGGTGTGGCTGATCTGGTTAGGTCCTGTGATGGTGTTGCTGGTGTAGATATGATGGCATATATATGCCATCATATGCCAGCAATGCCCCTCTGCTATGTACATCGGCCAAACTGGACAGTCTCTAAGGAAAAGGATAAATGGACACAAATCAGACATTAGGAATGGCAATATACAAAAACCTGTAGGAGAACACTTCAACCTCCCTGGCCACACAATAGCAGATTTTAAGGTGGCCATCCTACAGCAAAAAAACTTTAGGACCAGACTTCAAAGAGAAACTGCTGAGCTCCAGTTCATCTGCAAATTTAACACCATCAGCTCAGGACTAAACAAAGACTGTGAATGGCTTGCCAATTACAGAACCAGTTTCTCCTCCCTTGGTTTTCACACCTCAGCTGCTGGAACAGGACCTCATCCTCCCTGATTGATCTAACCTCGTTATCTCTAGCTTGCTTCTTGCTTGCTTATATATACACACCTGCCCCTGGAAATTTCCACTTTTGCATCCGAAGAAGTGGGTATTCACCCACGAAAGCTCATGCTGCAAAACGTCTGTTAGTCTATAAGGTGCCACAGGATTCTTTAATGATGTTGAAGTGGCAGCACTTAAGCAGGGTCCTTTGCCACGGCAGCACTTTAAAGTCAGCTGTACGGGCCGGTACCGGCGGCCACTTTTTACCTGTACACCATACCGGCCCGTACTGGCTTACTTTCACCTCTGCTGGAGTCTGTTGTTCTGAAAAGTTGTGTTTCTCAGTGACTCTCTTTTCCAGCAATCGCTGAGCAGCCTTTCTGGCCAGGATCCTGTATGGAGTCCAAAGTGCTCATTTTCTTTGAATCTTCAGGTAAAAGGATCCCTGAATGGCTTTTTTCCTCTCTCCTTATTTCTTCCTATATTTCACTGACTGTGCTTCAAGAGGCAAGAAGCCTTGTGGGTTGGAGGGTGGAGACAGGGCAGTTTCCACACCCTGTGGAGATTGTGGTCATCTTTCTCCACTTGCTGTCCTGATGGCTTTGTTCATCTTGCATGTAGATGTGCCTTCATGGTCTGTGCCTGATGACCAGGCAGATCAGACAAGGAAATATGCATTCCTTTGCCTAGGGCAGACTGGGCTTATACATTTCTTGCCAAACACATTTTAAGCACCTACTTCTAGCCCGTAACTCCTTGGACACAAACATACATACATCATACAATGATTGTTTGGACCGGGGTGTTACCTGTTTGTATCTGATACCCTACATGACACCTTTTAGATACAGATTATGACAACAGGAAGAAAAAGAGACTAAAAGCAAGCCAACAGAACAAATTCTAAAAAATATTTTATGAATCCGGTTGTTGTAAGATAAGGTCCTGGAACATAAGTCCTTGTATCAGAGGCCTGGTATGAAACTTAAGGCCTGAACTAAAGTAATGGTCAAGACTTTGCTAACATAAAGCAAAGTTAAGCTGTGAGCAAGAGGCAGGCCCTGCTCACAGAATCTGGCATGAAGAGGGCTGATGCTGCAAAAACACACATACCTAAAGGTACTGGGCACAAGTGATGTAAACACATGCCAGGATGGTACCAGAACACTCCAGCATGAGCACATTCCAGATAGATAACAAGGAAAAGGCTGGCCCATCCTAAAGACGGGCAGGAGGGTAATATGATAGAGTTGTTTTGTTTGAACCAACATAGACTCATAGACTTTAAGGTCAGAAGGGACCATTATGATCATCTAGTCTGACCTCCTGCACAATGCAGGCCACAGAATCTCACCCATCCACTTCAATAACAAACCCCTAACCTGTGGTTTGAAGACCTCAAGCTGCAGAGAATCCTCCAGCAAGTGCCCCGTGCCCCATGGTGCAGAGGAATCATAGAATATCAGGGTTGGAAGGGACCTCAGGAGGTCATCTAGTCCAACCCTTGCTCAAAGCAGGACCAATCCCCAACTAAATCATCCCAGCCAGGGCTTTGTCAAGCCTGACCTTAAAAACCTCTATGGATGGAGATTCTACCACCTCCCTAGGTAACCCATTCCAGTGCTTCACCACCCTGCTAGTGAAAAAGTTTTTCCTAATATCCAACCTAAACCTTCCCCACTGCAACTTGAGACCATTACTCCTTGTTCTGTCATCTGGTACCACTGAGAACAGTCTAAAGCCACCTTCTTTGGAACCCCCTTTCAGGTAGTTGAAAGCAGCTATCAAATCCCCCCTCAATCTTCTCTTTTGCAGACTAAACAATCCCAGTTCCCTCAACCTCTCCTCATAAGTCATGTGCTCCAGCCCTCTAATCATTTTTGTTGCCCTTCGCTGGACTCTTTCCAATTTTTCCACATCCTTCTTGTAGCATGGGGCCCAAAATTGGACACAGTACTCCAGATGAGGCCTCACCAATGTTGAATAGAGGGGAATGATCATGTCCCTCGATCTGCTGTCAATGCCCCTACTTATACAGCCCAAAATGCTGTTAGCCTTCTTGCCAACAGGGGTACACTGTCGACGCATATCCAGCTTCTCGTCCACTGTAACCCCTAGGTCCTTTTCTGCAGAACTGCTGCCTAGCCATTAGGTCCCTAGTCTGTAACAGTGCATGGGATTCTTCCATCCTAAGTGCAGGACTCTGCAATTGTCCTTGTTGAACCTCATCAGGTTTCTTTTGGCCCAGTCCCCTAATTTGTCTTGTACAAGGTGAGAGGCTGCACTCTAATACATAGAGGGGTTGTACCTCAGTACATCGGGAGTGATGTGTAACTTGTTTGTACCTGTGTATAAAAGTGTACCCCTGAGGCGTTGTCTTTGTCTGGCCTAGGGGGCAATGGAGAGTCCCGCCACTGACTGAGCTGTGTCCATTGCCAGTGGGCACATATTCGTAGTATATCCAGAAGAGTCTGTGGGAAACTATTACTGTGCTTCGTTTGATAATAAACCTGGCTGGGTACCTTCGTACCTTATCAGAGTCTGTGGTCATTGGGGGTTCTCTCGGGGTCTGCAGTGACCAATATCTGTGCAGAGCTAGGGCAGCACACAGAGGGAATGCATGCATGCAGCTGACTGTTATCAACATTGAACAGAGCAGAGCACCACACTGGTGACGTCTGACCACACTGGTGACCTCAACTGCTGATCTGGTGAGTAAACGAGCTGTCTGCTGTAGGAATCACGATCTAACATGACAGAAAACCACAAACTAAGGAACCCCTTTATCCCCTCCCTTCAAATCCCCACAGAGTTTGATAATTCGTGGACCCGCTGGGTTGCTAGCAAAAGAGGTCCATATGAAGTTAAAAAATATAGCGGGGAAGAAACATGGAATGAAATTTGTAAGGCTAGGGAAGTAACTGTAACCTTGAAATGTAAAATATTGCAAACTATAACCATGGCCATTAAATGGTTAAGACGACATGCCACATAATTGGTGGGGCAAGTAACAGTAACAAAGAAAGTGTTAAAAGAATCAGAAGATGCTACAAAGCCCTGGTCTGCTCTCACTCTCCTTGCGGGGCAGCAAGCAGTCCACAAACAGCAAGCAGGGTCCGAGCCTCGTTTTATAGTTTGAGCACATTGTAGGAGATACAGGAATCCAACTTATGCATGGAGACTGGAATCAGCATACCTGCCAAAGCCATCTGTCCCATCTGCACTTCCTTCTAACACCAGAGTGTTACTGTGTGTGACAATAACTGCAAGGAAATGTTATTGGCTTCAGTTTTCTAAGGAGTACTACTTTAAATATAAAGGATAGCCTAGCACCTCAGAAAGGGAAATACTTGAGAAAAGGCAACAGCATGCAGAGGTGTAGTTAGATTGTGTGTAACACAATGACAGTGTTTTTCTGAAACATCTTTCCTAGGCTGCAGGTCTTAATTCTGCTGAGAAGGGGTTAAGTGGGTTCTTCTGACTCAGAGGCAGGTGACTAACTACACCACCTGTGTATAAGGGTGGTGGGAGGGGCTCCCTGCCTGTAGAGGATTATGGCAGAATAATGCTTAGGTAAGAACCCTACGAACACCCAAGTTCTGGGCTTTGTTAGTAAAGCCCATCCAGGGAGAGGGGGAGTGAGTGTGTTTAGACAGCATGTAGATTTTGTTTTAAATGTAGTTTGGGAAGAATACCTGCTTACAGTGAGTAACATAATGATGTGTCTGTTAAGAAACTGTATTTTCTTTAATTGCTTGCCTCTCACTCCTCTATCTGAAATCTACTGTCAGTAAGAAATGTACTGTAAGATTGCTTTTGATGCGCACAATATATGATAGCACAAAAACCTACTATATTTAAGGGAGAACTTGGCTTTCTGATTTAAGATGACCCCTTTATTTGGCTGCTTGTAGGCTCTGCTACAAGGTGAGGGATGTCTATCCATTGAAGTGCCCCCTCAAATAAGGTTTTTTTATAAGCTTTAAAAAAACATTTAAAACTGTCAATTTTGACATGATCTTATAGTAAATTAAAGATTTCAGAAACTTTAGTGACAGGCACAACTTTGGAAAGTGCAAATAACAGGCATGCACAAGTGCCACCCTGGAAGGCTTTGAAAAATAAACTGGTGCTAATATGAGCCTAGCAAATCTGCTGCGGTGGGATTTGAATGAGAACAAACAAGGTTCGTCTTTATAGGAATGGACCTTGCACATAGTACTATAGATTAAGGAGGAATAACAGTGCAGGGGAAAGAATCTGAATAAAGGATTTTGTCAAGGCAATCAAAAGATGAGAACTCTGATCATTCCACAGGCCTTTTAGTTCCTGGAATTACTCAGACTGGACCTTTGTGCTTCTAATCTCTGTACTCGGATAAACTTAGACCAGGGGCTTTGTTTTAATTTGTTTTTTAAATTGAGTGATTGAGTTTCTTGTTAATCAGGTACTTGGGTCTTAAAAGTTTCTCTTTTCAGATCTAGAAGCAGGTTTGGTGGAATTTCCAAAGCCTACGAAGAGATATGGAAGCCCAAATCCTCCTGGAATTGGGGATGCAGATTTGTTAGGCAGCTTTGAAAAATCTCAGCCACGGCCTCTTGTAAACTTGCATTCTAAGCAGATGGGCACTTCTTGAATGCGTGTGCAACTAGTTATAAGGAAAAGTTGTACATGGGATAGAAAAGCACTAAATTACAGAGAGGATATTGTCAAGTTTAAAAATTGAGATGGTCAAGTTTAAAAAAAACAACACAACAAAACCCCCCAAATTCTCCAAATAGTAGGATTATTAATATTTGGCTGATGGATAGCCATATTGCTCATCATTGGCCTTCTACTACTAGCCTCGAGATATGGGCCCAAACAAAATCCCTGGAGTCAAACATGCCTGAACTTTATGGAAGTCTGATTCAAATCCAGACTGCAGAGCTGGTCTTTATGGAATGGATTAACCCTAACCCTGCCTCCCTGTAGCATCCCTACCCCCGCCCCCCCTGCCAAAACGGCTTTCTCCCAAAATACATTTTGGACCTATAAATGCATAGACGACACTTCCTTTGTTCTGTGGAATCCTGTACTCTTAACTGGCTTAGTGGGCACTTTGAGAGAGAGAGAGAGAGAGGACAAATCACTGGACCTGACTCCTCAAGCCACTATTGTGGGATGTACTTTGACTTAAGCCAGTTTTTCCTTAGGAGGACTCCTGAGGATAAGTATACTCATTACATTGCATGGATATACTGACCGGTATACTCATGCAGGGCACCCCAGAAAAGGTCTGCAACCTGATTCCCGCAGAGATCCATCACAGTCTAAATAGAGCCTTTTTTTTTTTTCAAGCACCATGCAGATTCTGCCATTGTTGTTGAAAGAGCTCTTGCCAAGCATACAATGAGCCTTGCTCTTACCTCAGAAATGGCAGGTGTTCTAATGCTTAAAGAAGATAAGATACCATCTGAACTGTTCTGTTAAGGCTTGTGTTAAGTTGGGATTTCTCTCTCAATATTAGAGTTCAGGAAGTTATCTGAAGCCAATCTGCACTTTACTCCACTTTGACATCTCTCTGCACCATCTGTCATGCATTTGCAATCTATTGTCAGAATGGAATACATCTGGTACTGGTTGGATGGATCTGGGCAGTGGATTGAATATGGGAAACAGGTGAGCTTGTGTTCGACTGACACCCAACACTCTAAGCCAGCCAGCTCCGAGCCATTCTAGATGTCACACAGATGTTCTCTCAGTGCTTTCTGTGTGCACAGGTGTATTACTGTATTATCAGGTGTGCCTCTGTTTTAGTTGTTCCTCAATATTTCGTTAATACTCCATAGAAGCTTCTGAGGAATAGCTCTAAAAATTGGTGTATTTTGTCTAGGGCTGGTCATATAATTTTGGTCAAAAACTGTTTTTCAGCTAAACAAATTGTACCATGAAAGGTATTGGGTTTCCAAGGAAAAATGTTGATATTTCACAGACAGCCGAAAGCACAAAAACCAAAATACTGCTCTTCGATTCAAAATGGCACCTTGGGAGTTATCATTTGAGTGTTCCCATTCTCACTGTGGGCTGGGCTTTCTGGATGTACTACATCTCCTATGATGCGCTCCTTCCTGCCCACCAAAAGAGGAGAGAATAGGGCATCACCAATGATGTAGTCTGACCAGACAGCCTAATCCATAGAACAAAATGGGAGTATAAGGCACCCAAACTACAACTCCCAGGAGGCACAGCAAATATTTTGGGTTTTGATATCTTGCTGAAAAGTCGAAAACTTCTGCAAAAAATTAAGGAAATTAAGGAAAACAAACAAACCATTTTTGTGAAAGGTTTCTTCCCTCTGGAAACTTATCTTTTGATCTGCTCTAGTATTTTCTGTTACACAGCCCTGTTTCCAGTTACTGCATTCAGAAAAGATCCTGCCTTCTCGTATCCTTTTACCTTTGCTTTGCACTGTAGCTCTATGGAAATCCTAGTAGCCCAACTGCCCTTTTTTCTGTAGAGTGCTTTCAATCTCCTCTGAACGTGGTGGATCTATAGCTGTGCTATATCCACTAATCTGTCACAGTGGACTTATAGTTGATTCTATTGGAACTCTGTGCAGGACCAAAGAAAGGGAGAGTTTAATGCCGTTTCTCAGGAATAACGTTGGCATTTGTAAGCACCATTTCAATCAAAATCTGTAACAGATCTTCAGCTGATGTGTCTTTGAGTGAGTCCTAGTTGGTTCCTCTTGAGTAAATCCTTTCTATCTCTTGTGCACTAACTCAACCAGACTAATAGTCATTGGAAGAAGAGTATTTAGCTCTGCTCAGTGGTAGGAGGAAGCATGCCAAACTGACCTAATTTAACACTATCATTGACTTAATAGAATAAATGAATAGATTATAGGCTAACCACTGCTCTGTTGCATGCATACAATGCCATTGAAGCCAAAGGTCCATTTGTAATGAGTGTAATTTTCGCATGCTCTCATTCTATAGCATGCAAATGATTGTGCTGCCACGGTAACTTCTGAGGATCTGGAGGCGGCATTTCTAGCGGACCAAAAAGGCACTGTATTGTTTCAAGTTGGTTCTTGGCAGTATGAGATAAACTTTCAAGGTAAGGTACCTGCTTGTTTAAAGTTTAACACATTACAACATGGGATTGACTTAAACATAGCTTCCTTCGTACAAAGTCCTTCCAGATGCTCTCTGCTGATAAATAGACTAGTGAGTGAACTCTCTATGAACTCTGGGACAGCCACTCTCATGCAAGAACAAAGGGGAAAGTAAAAGAGGAGAACTGAACCTTAAAACATGGTGAAGATGCAAAGACCTATGGATATTCTTGCAGACTGATTATGGTGAGGGAAGGCATAAAGGAACAATCCCGTACTGCCAGGAAGAATGACCTAATGCGTCTTCCTCTTTTAGTCCGTATAATTCCATAAACAGAAACCTAGATGGTAAGAGGAACTGCAGGAAAACTGATGATGGTGATATAGCACTACATCTAGTCAGATTTCCCCCATAAAGTCCTAATGACAGTGAGATTGAAGAACTGGAAATGGGTCAGAATAACAAAAAGGGCTTCAAGTAGGAGTAGAACAGGTGAAAGAGTGACCCCAACCTGTGATGCACTGAAGGCCAGGGTAGGAGCAATACATAGCCGTACTATATCTTTATTTAAACAAACAGAGTTACCGGATAGTGAAGGTTCTTTAACTCCTGCCATGTTAATTTTTTTTTTCTTTCAAGATATGGTCCAGATAAACTTGCACTATCAAACTCGGAGAAAAGTCTGTAGGTGGCCAAAGTTTGTGTTCTTCGGCGGGGGAGACAAGAGTGAGAGAAGGTACTGGCGAGTGTGTTCACTACTTACTTTTTCATTTTATTGCCAAACAGGGCCCTTCACAGAGTGTCAGTTCATAGGGAAGCCTCTGGCATACGCTAGTTTGGGTTAATGCTAGGCTGTGTTGTGGATGTGATGGTGAGCGTAGGCTCCCCAACACCTCCAGGATGTAGGCTTTGATGACACTCTGTGGCGACTGATGGCTTGCAGATAGCTAGAGCAGTTGTGTACTCTTTGCTACTATTGGTAACCCTATCTCTCTGTTGCTTGAGCAGGCATCTATTTGTTCTTTAATGTATGGGACCACAGGAATACAATTATTTCCTTCAGACAAAAAATAGGAGCTGGGGAATGCCACTCCGGAGGGCTAGGATGGAGCTGGAGAATGCTGTCCCTGGAGGCCCAGGGATGCTGTGATGGGCAGACAGGGAATCATACACCCGGATTTAAGGAACTTCAGTTAATTTGAGGAAGTTCCAGCATATGGCTCAATAAAATTAGCGATAGGGAATTTAAAGCATGATTGGTTCAACAAAATTTCGGACCCCAGCAGGGAGAACAAGTGTTACAGTGCCTCTCTTCTCTTTACACAAAACAACTAGCTTCTGGAACTCATTGCCACAGGATATCTTTGCAGCCACGAGTTCAGCAGGATTTTAAAAAAGGATTTATATGGATAAGAATAGCCACAGTCATATTATCTAACATAAAATAATTGTATTTTGGAAGGACTATTCAACACCCTGAATCAGGAGAGTTTCACAAGTATCTGATGGAGGTTAGAATAAACTTTCCTTATGGACTCGTTATGCTATAACTGTCCACTTCAGTTTCTTGTGCCTCCTTCTGAAGGGTCTGGTACAGGATAGTGGGCTAGACAGACCACTAATCCAATCTGGCACGCTACTTTGTGTGTGCATAGCCCAGGCGAAGAGAAAGGGGTAACATCCTAATTTCCCAGGGGTTCAAGCAGCTATTGGAACTTGCTCTGGAAGCATTATGTGAAGTGTCCTTAAGATTAAATTTCAACAGCTTTCTTACCCATTCTACCTCCTCTTAATTGTGCTGCCTGACTCTTACAGTACCCTTTATTCTCTCCGGCAACAAGTTACCTCTTGTTCCTATTATAGCTGGTCACTGTAATATGCATGAATTAGCAACTAGTATTACCAAGATAAAATAGTTAATGTGGCTTGTGTCTTCAAGACAGCGTTTAGAGCTGATTGAAGCTCCAGGGCAGGATAATCCATGTGGAAGTGCCATATGCTCACTGCTGTTCATTTCTTTTGTTTGCAAACAGCCAATTGGAAACTACTTATCCATTTCATCTGTTTCCTCCAAACTGGGACCAATCGGCACTGCCTGAAATAGGGTACAAGGTACTCTTTGACCGGTTAGCTCTACTCAGGAAGAGATCTTCCCTATACTAGTTCTTGTGGAAGGTAGACTACTTAAAATTCAACCCTCAAACTCAAGAGATGAGGTTCATGTGGTGTTTCCAGTGACATGTGCAAGCTGGAAATATACAGTTGGCATGTTTGACATAGACATGTCACTGGGAAGCGAATTAAGACCACCAACTCATTCCACAGGAGCGCATGACTGAACAGCCATCAGATCATAATGACTTTTTGGTCACTACTGACTTGATCTGGACTCCAACTAATGACTTAGAGCATGACGCTCCATAGCTCAATGCAGATTTTTTTTTTAATACCCAGCAGTACTTTCCTTTAAAAAATGAACACACTGAAGAATTCATAGTGAGAAGAATTCTGAAGATTATCAAGTCATGTAAAAAAATATTGTGGAGACACTTACATTGCTTTCCTCATTAAAATGTCTGCCACTATGGTTACAACGCTATTTTAAAATACTAACTTTACTGTAGCAAACTTACTTTTCAAGTGTGAAAAGACCTCTAATAAGTAAGGGTGGGCCCTGGGAAAGTTTGGAGTATAGTACAGCTTGCTTGCTTTTTTGAAATTTGACCATTTTAAAATACACACTTGCACACGTGGGTGAAATGTACTCAAAAATGACTAGAACTAAATGAAAAACTTGACTCAAAATGAATTTTCTTCGACTCAAACATTTTGATTCAAAACTTGAGGGAAAAAAATGGTCTCAATTTGATGAAATAAAAAAAAATTGATTTCTTTGGTTCAAATCAAACTCCCCCCCCCCCCAGTTCGGGGGCCAAACTGGAAAAAAATGAACTATTCACTCAGCTTGAATTGTGAGTGTAGTTGCAGGGTAGTTCCATCTCTAATGCAGTGTGGTTGGGTGCTTCCTTTTGTGAAAGGCCTGGGGAGAGCTCATTGAAAACACGTTTAACATCTTGATTTCTATTATGCTTATTGTTTTTAGTTGGTGGAGCTGAGTGATACTACTAGTGAATACAAGGAAGTCAAGGACCTATTTGAGAAGACAATGAAAAATTATAGAATCTGCAGATTGCAGAGGATTCAGAACCCATCACTTTGGCAAGTTTTCCAGTGGTTTGTATCCATTTTATTTAATTAAAAAACCTCAGTCTTCTAGACTGAGCTCAATAAGTTTATGGGGGGGCTGGTATGAAGGGACTGCCAATGATGGCATGTGGCCCATTGGTGACTGCCAGTAGCAAAAATCCCCAACTGCTGGAGAGAGGACACTAGATGGGGAGGGCTCTGAGTTACTACAGATAATTCTCTCCCAGGTATCTGCCTGGTGGTTCTTGCCCACATGCTCAGGGTCCAAGTGATTTGCCATATTTTGGGTTGGGAAGGAAGTTTCTCCCAGGTCAGATTGGCAGAGACCTTGGGGGGTTTTAACCTTTCTCTGCAGCATGGGACATGGGTCACTTGCAGGTTTTAAACTAGTGTAAATGGTGAATTCTTTGTAACTGGAAGTCTTTAAACCAGGATTTGACGACTTCAGTAACTCAGCCAGAGGTTAGGGGTCTATTTCAGGAGTGGGTAAGATTTTGTGGCCTGCGATGTGCAGATGGTCAAACTAGATAATCATGGTGGTCCCTTTTGACCTTAAAGTCTATGAATCTAACTAGGTGCAGCAGAGTAATCCTGATAATTCTAGAGTTTGTTCTCTTCCTCATTTTGTCCTGATGAGTCTCACTAACTCTAACCAAGAAGAAACTATCCTCCCTAAATACCATAACTGAAGTAGCTCAAGACTGTTTTTTCCAGGGGTGCTGGAACAATTTGTATAGCGGCGGTGCTGAGAGCCATTGAACCAAACTGTAAACCCTGGATATGATGGAAACCATGTCAAGCCATGGGGGTGAAGTAGCACCTCTAGTTCCAGCATGTATGCTGATTTCTCTTGAATGTGCAGTTCTGGGTCCCTTTTATTAAGGCTATGGGTTGGTGAGGTTTTCTACTGAAACTTTGCAAACCATTCCTAGCTCGATTTAAAATGTGTCTGTAGATCTTCTTGTAAGAATACAGTTTACGTGGCTTTGCAGGATATAAAAAGGATCATGCTCCTATGAGCCTGTTACTTTATGGTTGAATCTTGTGGCTAGATAGGTTTGCACTGACCCAGTGGAACTAGAAGTGGGGTTAATAGAAAACACTATGACTCCCTCCATGTGCCTTTCCCAAAGAAACCTAATTTGATCTTGAAATTTCCTTGTGGTCAGTGCCGAGAGAGAGAGAGATCTCACACAAAATCTACCAGCAGCAAAACCTAATGACAGCAGAGTTGGATAATGTGAAAATCTTTGTAGAAAGCACTAATCTGAAATTGCAGAGCTTTCAAGGAAGATTTGATGCAGTCGAGGTTTGCACTAGTGCTTCAGAGGCTCTTGATCTGCTTATTAACCTACACATGAACATTAAAGCAGATGTGACAGTTATATTAGGAAAAAAATGAAGATTTGGAGAACAGAAGCTGGTAACCTGCAGCTCTTGGGGAAGGGCGATTGAGGGTGTAGAAAGCACAACTGCAAAAGCATGTGTGCAACAGTGTTCCTCTATGGGAGCAAGGCCACACTTTGCCCTTTAGTCTATTGTCCCTATCCCTGTAAGAAGTGAGTGTGTTTGTGTGATGGAGTGGCTGTAGCTTGCTTGCTTCCCCTATAACCTTGATTTTTTTTTCTCTTTAATTCTCTCATCTCCCGCACCAGAATGAACCCATCTTCCTGAAATATTGCATGTTATACTATCATTCCAGGGACAAGTTTCTTGGCTCATTGGACCTGAGAACTTAGTTAAGATGGCATTGTACCCGTTCATCAGTACTTGTTAGAATTCCAGAAGCGACCACCTCAGGTGGAAAAAGCTAGACGAAAGCAGGAAAGTTAGGATTTCAAATAGCTGGATGGAGAATGAGAAGAACTACAAAAAGAGAGGCTATTGTGTTTCTAGCTAGCAAGTCATGTGGAAAAAATCCCAGCAATCCTTGATGTGCCATATGAAAAGTTTGAAGATAACTAAAGTGAGACCGTTATACTTTCCTCACTCATTTGATTGCCACTCAAAGAAGATATAGGGCAGGTCTCGACTACTGCTTAAGTCGATCCCTGAGCAATGTATATTAGGTGTGGACCTCCCTCCTCCACCAAGCAACAGAAGTTTCATGCTGTCCACCCTGGCGCTATGTCAGCGGGAGACACTCTCCTGCCAACATAGCTTATGCTTTTCCCATCGGCATAGCGCTTCTCCACCAGACACTCTTCAGCAGCAGAGTTGCATCGGTGCAGCTGCACCAACATAGTGCTGCAGTGTAGACTTACCCATAGAGTGGGGTATTAGAACTTCTTCGGGACTGGAACTGTCTTCCTGCATGTGTATGCATGTTGACTAGTGCATTTTCGGAGCTACCATAGTGTAACTAACAAAAAGGAAGGATCTTTACTAGTGTGAAGCTGTGCATGTGTGATACAACTGTTCCTTTAATATGCGCCACACCAAGCTAAAGGGACTTTTTAGCCAGGAGGGACCACTGTGATCCTCTAGTCTGACATTCTGTAGAACTTCAGGTGATAGGACCCCCCCAAAATAATTCCCATTTGAACTAGAGCATATCTTGTTTTTAAAAAAAAATCCAATCTTGATCTAAATATGACCAGCGATGGAAAATCCACCACAACACTTGCTAAAGTGTTCCAAAGGCTAAACACTTTTCTCGTTAAATTTACACCCCGTCTCCAGTCTGAATTTGTCTAGCTTTGACTTCCAGCCGTTGGATCCTGTAATACCTTTCTCCACTAGATTGAAGAGCTGATTATCAATTTTCCTCCCTCCCCCATGTTGGTACTCATAGATTGTAGTAAAGTCAAGTCACCCATTAAGCTTCTCGTGGGAAATTAAGTAGACTGAGCTCCTTGAACCTATCATTATAAGGGCATGTTTTCTAATCTTTTAATCATTCTTGTGGCTCTTCTCTGAACCCCCTCCAATTAATCCACATCCTTTTTGAATTCTGGACACCAGAAGTGGATACAGTCTTCCAGCAGTGGTCACTCCAACGCCAGATAGAGGCAACATAACTTCTCTACTCTATTGGCGATTCCCTGGTTTATTCAGCCAAAGATTGCATTAACTTTTTTGGCCATGTCATTGAGCTTTGAACTCCTGTTTAGCTGATTGTCCATCATGACTCCCAAATCTTTTTCATAGTCACTGCTTCCCAGGATGGAGTCCCCATTCTGTAAGTATGGCCTACATTCTTTGTTCCTAGATGTATTCATTTACATTTAGCTGAATTAAAATGCACATTGTTTGCTTGCGCCCAGCTCACCCTGTTATCCAGATTGCTCTGTATCAGTGCTCTGTATCAGTCATCTTCATCATTTAGCACTCCCCCAAACTTAATTTGCAAACTTTATCAGAAATAATGTTGTTTTCTTCCAGATCACTGATAAAAATGTTAACTAGCAAAGGGCTGTGATCAGTTTCCTTGAGAGATCCCACTAGAAATACACCTACTTGATGATTCCCTGTTTTACAATTACATTTTGAGACCTCCCAGTTAGTCAGCTTTTAATCCATGTAGTATCTCCCATGTTAGTTTTGTATCATTCTAGTTTTTTAATCAAAATGTTGTGCAATATGCCTTACAAAAATTTATTACACAATGCTTTACTTTTTAATCAGCAAACTTTTGTAATTTCATTCAAAAAAAAATCTATCTAGTTTGACAGGATTTATTTTCCATAAACCTGTGTTGGTTTGCATTAGTTATATTATCCTCCTCTAATTCTTTATTAATTGAATCCTGTATCCCTGAAGCTGAACTGAATGGATACCAGGAGGATTGGCATTAGTAGCAGAGCTGAGAAAGGTTGATCTATGGGTGCCGTGCTATATGCCATAGCTGAACAGAAGCTGTATTCAGCTGAGAGGGTTCCCTGTTACCGTTCCTCTAATGTGTGTGAGATGAAGTCTTGGGTTCAGAAAGAGAGTTCTGACCTGAATTTGCTATTCTGGTTTCAAATGGCACTGTAACTAGTTCAGTCAGGGTACCAGTGGTGGCATTCCTTCCCTCCTCCGTTAGGAAACTTAAAAAGCTAGAAATCTGGTATTAAGAAGTTGCTCTGACTCCTGTTGTGCCATGGGTTGTTTCATTTGTCAGGAAGTCCTGCAGGCCTTTTTACTTTATTGCTGTACTTCTTAGTTCAAAATAGGAGATCGATTTAGAGGACTGGAATGCCTCAAGTGGGCTTAAACCCTTCCTCAAAATACCTGACATGGGGGATCTTAATTGCACTGTAATGGTATGCTTATGTGTGAGCGCATGCATGTACTCACACACGCTGGTTTTAAAGAAACTCTCCCTTCTTAGCTTATTGCTACATATCTTTAGTATAAGGAAGCTAGGGCAAAGGATGAGGAGACTTACAACAAGAGCTCTTACCAGCACTTCTGTGTCGTGGTCTCTCCTATATCCTCTTGAGGTTCGTTCTTCTGTGGTGGCGTTTCTTCCTTGTACTCAATGTGTTCTCATACTTCTGTTCTTGCTTTAGAAGTTTCTAGACTGAAGTGGAACTGGCAGCCTCCTTGCCTTATATTGTCTTGACTGGTGGCCTCCTTGCTTTCTGGTAGGTAGAGCCATAACACGTAGCATAAGGGATCTATTGGATAACGTGGGAAGAGGAAAACCAAGGTAAACCCACTTACCCTTCAGTGTTTCTTTTGTTCCACTTTCTAAGTTTAA
The DNA here is from genome assembly GCF_020497125.1 of Mauremys mutica. Taxonomy (NCBI): domain Eukaryota; kingdom Metazoa; phylum Chordata; order Testudines; family Geoemydidae; genus Mauremys; species Mauremys mutica. The sequence goes on along the minus strand of NC_059072.1, from coordinate 104,193,734 downwards.
GGTTTAACTGGAATATGGTTGAAGCAGAGAGGAAGATTGAAAACCTCGTTTTGCCCTAGCATAAATGTTTTGGGGTTTTTTGCTTTCCGCTGACACATTTCTATCACTAGGCAAAAGGAGCAGATGTGGAAGACAAACAGAGGAAGAGATGTGGATGAGAGGCTCTTATTCCATGGAACAAGTACATCCCATCTGCATGCCATCTGCGGGCAGAACTTTGACTGGAGAATCTGTGGGACCCATGGAACATGCTATGGAAAAGGTATAGAGGTAGTGTGTGTACATATACCATGAACTCTCTCTCTCTATTCCTGGAATGTAATGAAACGGACTCAAATTAATATTGCAGAAGTCAACTTCCTACAGACTGGGCCTGATTCTCTGTTGCCTTGCATCTTTAGCGGCCACTTACACCAATGCAGAGTGAGCGCAAAGGCTACTGAACTGGCATTTTACATCTACTTTTTACAGGTGTAAATTATTACTCTGAGTGCAGAGCAACATGGTTTCAAATTTAAAAGATCTGTTCTATCCTTCTGAACTCAATTGTGCTATTTTGCTCAGTTTGAAAACTCTCACTGATTTTAACGGGATTGTGTTCTAATATTAATGGAAGATAGTCAGGCATATCAAAGGGCATGTAGAATGTGTGCTTGCTTTCTAGCAACACTTTTGGTCTGTTTGACTAGTTTTTTGTGTTGGTATTTAGAAATATTGAAAGGATCCTCTTTTTCAGGTAGGGGTTCAGTGAATAGTTAACCACAGAAGGGCTTGTCTGGTTCTGTATAATTTCAGAGCAACCTTATCTGTTGGAAACTTCTGATTTGAATCCATCATTTAAGTTTAACATTATTACTAGGTTTTTATTGTGCATCACTTAAAAACTCTAGCTTTGTCTTCATGGTTCATGATGTCTCAAGATTCCATTGTTGGAACATTAACTGCAGAATTTGTAGCCGACTACTATCTGCTAGCTTGTAAAAAAAAAAATGGATTGAGAACTCTCTTGCAGAAGCTCTTTTTCTTAAATCCAAAGAAATAGAAGTTTGACAAACACTCTTGAGGCAACCATGTGCTTTAGAGCAGTGTTTCTCAATGAATGGTCTGTGGACCGGCGCCAATCCCTGAGATCTCCCTGATACAGTTTAGGAAGGCAGCAAGCCAGTCCTTGGTATCAAAACAGTTGAGAAACATTGCTTTAGAGGCTGTTGAAAAGGCTGCCTCCTTCTCCTATTGTAGTCAATAGGAACTTGGATATTGACTGGGGCTGGTCAAAAATTTTTGCTTTTTCTCTATGGAAAATTGGGGTTTTGACAAAATGAGAACTTTTTGCAGAAAGCGACTTCTTTTCTCTGAGGCTATGTCTATGCTAATAGAGCCTATGTTGACTCTGCCAATGTAGCTGTGCACCTTTAGTGTAGACACACCATCCACGGACAGTTTTTCTGCTGGAACACCACCTCCCTGTGCAAGGTTAGCGATGCCAACAGAAACACTCTTCTGTCAGCACAGTTGCATCTACACTGATGATTTTGTCAGCATAGCTATGTTACGAGATGGGGGTTGGTTGTTTTGTTTTTTTTTCACACCTCTGACCAACACAGATGTGCCAGCACACATTTTTAAGTATGGGCCGTGCCAAAGTTTTGCTTTTTGTTTGTTTGTTTTTAATCTGAAAAGCAAAAGGTTTTCCCAGAGGGGAGAGAACTACTTCCTGACCAGCTAAGGTCTGGTCTACACAGATTTAGTGGCATAACTATGTCAGTCAGGGGTGTGACTTCATTTCCAAAATACCAGCCCAGCCCTTAGTGTGGACACAGTTATATAAGATAGTATTATACCTATTTACATGCATCCATACTAGGAGTTCTACTGGTATTTGAGGGGGAAAAAGTCACATCCCTGATTGACACAGTTTACTAGTATCTTATACTGGTACAGTTTGTTCCTCTTCTAGTACAGAAATAAGCTATATTGGAATAAGGTACTGTTGTACCTCTAAGTGCAACCATGCTAGGGGCTGGGGCTGGTTTAACTATACTAGTATAGTTAAAGTGGTTCAACTTCAATGTGTAGACAAGCCCCAGTGCTGACTTGACTAGGCGCAGGATGCAGTTCTTGAAGTAAAACACGCATTAAAAAGCCAAAATAGTTGCACTAGTTAGTTAACTAACTTACTGACTATGGGTGATCGAGGGTGTCTTAAAAAGCATGATTAGATATTGACCTTATTCATAATAAACATAATGTATGAGTATGATTTAGGAGATATCTATAGTTACCTGGAGGTACATACAGTGTTAAGGGCACTTGTTGAAATGCTATAAGCTAGAGCATCAACTGTTATGGCAGTAATAGATACAAGCATAAAATAAAGTCTACAGAAATAATTCTTATCTTGGCTTTTTCTTGTTCTTAGGAAGCTACTTTGCCAGAGATGCTTGTTATTCCCATCAATATTGTCAGACTGGCTCCAGTTCCAAGACCATGATCGTAGCTCGAGTGCTAGTTGGAGACTTTGTTCAAGGAAGCAATGACTACCTTCGCCCTCCACCCAGACCTAACAATTCGAACAACTTTTATGACAGCTGTGTGGACAGCCCAGTGAATCCCTCCATTTTTGTCATCTTTGAGAAGCACCAGATTTACCCAGAATATATAATAGAATATGCAGAAGGGTACAGCTGTGTGATCTTGTAATGGACAGCAATATCACTTTCCTACACTGAGACAGTCAAATGATTTTACATATTTCCTATTTTAAAATATATTTATTGGAACTACTGTCTCTGTGTGTTATGAAACAGTTTTTGAAATGCAACAAAACAGAAGTAGCTAGTCCCATTATGGATTATTGGCACTTTGGTATATTAACTGTCTATATATTAAAAATACAGAACTCTAAGGGTTACTCCTGCACTAAAGGGACAGGAGCTGGGGTCTGGAGAAGAAGGGAGCCTGTTTCCCATAATGCATAGGAGTGCTGGAAGAGGTGCAGAGGCCTCAGTTTAGTCAGGCCCCATTTTCACATCCTGCACTTTGGAGAAGTATTGCTGTTCCCTGCCCCCTCGAGACTAGCACCTATTAGCACCCAACTCCAGCTGGCATCTACTGGCGTACATGTAGCACTGCATGCCACAGTCCAGTATCTCTGCTTTCAGATGAAATCCTTCATCAGCTATTTCCCACAACGGGTTGTCTCTGCTCTCCTTACTCCAGGGGCTAGGCCTGGATTTACCCATAAGAAAAAACACAAAGTATAGAACTTGCAGCATCCCCTGAGCAAATGTTTAAGGCACATTCTGTACTCTGGAACAAGGATCATAATACCGGAGTGGCTTTATATTACACTATGATAGCCAGAAACAATCATTAAAAGTTGGTCAGTATCTCCTTGGACTGAGGGACTTGCAAAAGACAACGTTGGAATTGTCATATTTGGGGTGATCATGTCTGAAGGATAGAAGCAGAATTGTCGTTTCCTTGAAATCTTCACTCTTAATCTCCAGAGAAGGTATCGTATAGAGAAATGTGTCCACAGACTGCACAATCCTCTCTTGTATAGGGAGAAGTTCAGCTGTCTAGCAAAGAGTTATTTGTCAAAGGGTAGCTAAACACACACTACAATTTGCATGAATAACTCTAAAATGATCAAATCTAAATTTTCCTTTACAGAAGTATATAGACTAAGGTCTCATGGGACTCCTGATTTGATACTGTTTCAATATTCTCTTACTGAAAGATTAATTTTGAGAAGGTAACAGATCTTTTAGACAAAGGAAATGCAGTGGATCCAATTTACCTTGATTTCAGTAAGGCATTTGATACGGTTCCACATGGGGAATTATTAGTTATATTGATCCCCATCTTTTCCAATTTGAAAATTGAAAGGTGGATAAGGAACTGGTTAAAGGGGAGATTACAACGGATCATACTGAAAGGTGAACTGTCAGTCTGGAGGGAGGTTACTAGTGGAGTTCCTCAGGGATCGGTTTTGGGACCTGTCTTATTTAATCTTTTTATTACTGACCTGGGCACAAAAAGTGGGAATGTGCTAATAAAGTTTGCAGATGACACAAAGCTGGGACGTATTGCCAATACAGAGAAGGACCGGGATATCATACAGGAAGATCTGGATGACCTTGTAAACTGGAGTGATAGTGAAAAGTGCCAGGTCATGCATTTAGAGATTAATAACAAGAATTTTGGTTATAAATTGGGGATGCATCAGTTGGAAGTAACAGAGGAGGAGAAGGACCTCGGAGTATTGGTTGAGCACAGGATGACTATGAGCCGCCAATGTAATATGGCCGTTAAAAAAGCTTAATGCGCTCTTGGGATGCATCAGGCGAGGTATTTCCAGTCGAGACAAGGAGGTGTTAGTACCGTTCTACAAGGCACTGGTGAGACCTCATTTGGAATACTGTGTGCAGTTCTAGTCTCCCATGTTTAAGAAGGATGAATTCAAACTGGAACAAGTGCAGAGAAGGGCTAGTAGGATGATCCAAGGAATGGAAAACCTGTCTTATGAAAGGAGACTCAAAGAGCTTGGCTTGTTTAGCCTAACCAAAAGAAGGCTGAGGGGAGATATGATTGTTCTCTCTAAATATATCAGAGGAATAAATACCAGGGAGGAAGAGGAATTATTTAAGCTCAGTACCAATGTGGACACAAGAACAAATGGATCTAAACTGGCCATCAGGAAGTTTAGACTTGAAATTAGATGGTTTCTAACCATCAGAGGAGTGAAGTTCTGGAACAGCCTTCCAAGGGGAGCAGTGGGGGCAAAAGACATATCTGGCTCCAAGACTAAGCTTGATAAGTTTATGGAGGGGAGGGTATGTTGGGAAAGCCTAATTTTGGCAATTAATGGATCTTTGACTATTAACAGTAAATATACTCGATGGGATGTTAAATGGGGTGGGATCTGAGTTACTACAGAGAATTCTTTCCTGGGTGCTGGCTGGTGAGTCTTGCCCACATACTCAGGGTTTAGCTGATCACCATATTTGGGGTTGGAAAGGAATTTTCCTCCAAGGCAGATTGGCACAGGCCCTGGGGGGTTTTCACCTTCCTCTGCAGTGTGGGGCACGGGTCACTTGCTGGAGGATTCTCTGTACCTTGAGGTCTTTAAACCACGATTTGAGGACTTCAATAACTCAGACATAGGTTAGGGGTTTGTTACTGCCTGCTGCAGTGCTGCTGGAGCCTCTCTTACAAAAAAAAATGTTAATAGGTGGCATGCCATTAGCAATATCTAAACCCCACTAACATTAAAGTCAATGGGACAGGATTGGTTCCCAGCCAAGTGCTGTTAAACAAAAAGTTGTCAACAGACAGGTTGCTATTAAGCAGAATCCACTGTATATGAAGTGTCCTTTACAGTATTCTTAAGTACTGTAACTTAGAAAGTTTGAACAAATTTATAAATCATTGTCATACTAGCATCAGCAATATAGTATTTACCGCCACAGAAATGTGTAAAACTGGAGTAAAGGAGCACCTTTTTCAATTGTGAAAAAAACCTCATGTGGAACATGTAGCGTCCCTTCTCCACTCGGTTATCTTCTTTAATGCCAATTTGCTTACAGGTTTTGATGGACAGGTCTGGGTTCTTCTGGATCCCGCCACCCACTCAGCAGGTCTTCTTTATTTTTTCCTATCAATTTATTTGGTTTTGCCTCCACCCCCCTCGCTCCTTTCTGGCAGAGTCACCAGGGCAGCTTGGGAGGAAAATTTTAACCACAGGATAATCCCCACTTACTTGCCAGATAGTTGGAGACTTCCAAGATATAACACAAACACATACAATATATTCAACACAATAATTATATTAAACAGGAGACAAATATAACATAACAGGGTAAAACAGATCCCACTGAGGAATACACTAAGAAACTGCACCATCTACTCAGGACACTCCCTACACTAACACAGGAACAAATTAACACACCCTTAGAGCCCCAACTGGGGTTATTCTATCTACTACCCAAGATCCACAAACCTGGAAAACCTGGATGCCCCATCATCTCTGGAATTGGTACTCTCACTGAAGGACTATCCGGATATGTGGACAATCTACTCAGACCCTATGCCACCAGCACTCCCAGCTATCTCTGTGACACCACTGATTTCCTGCGAAAACTACAATGCATTGGTGATCTTCCAGAGAACACCATCCTAGCCACCATGGATGTGGAGGCTCTCTACACAAACATCCCACACACAGATGGAATACAAGCTGTCAGGAACAGTATCCCTGATGATGACACAGCATAATTTGTTGCTGAGCTCTGTGACTTTATCCTCACGCACAATTATTTCAAATTTGGTGACAATATATACCGGTACCTCCAGACCAGTGGCACCACCATGGGTACCCGCATGGCCCCACACTATGCCAACATTTTTATGGCTGACCTGGAACAACGCTTCCTCAGCTCTCGTCCACTCATGCCCCTTCTCTACCTACGCTACGTTGACGGCATCTTCATCATCTGGAAGAATGGGAAGGAGACTCTGGAAGAATTCCACCACGATTTCAACAGCTTCCTCCCCACCAACCTCAGCCTGGACCAATCTACACAGGAGGTCCACTTCCTAGACACCACAGTACAAATAAGTGATGGTCACGTTAACACCACCCTATACTGAAAACCCACCGACCGCTATGCCTACCTTCATGCCTCCAGCTTCCACCCCGGACACACCACACGATTCATCGTCTACAGCTAAGCACTGAGGTACAACCACATTTGCTTCAACCTCAGACAGAGACCAACACCTACAAGATCTTCACCAAGCATTCTCTAAACTACGATACCCGCATGAGGAAAATAAGGAAACAAATCAACAGAGCCAGACGTGTACCCAGAAGCCTCCTGCAACAAGACAAGCCCAAGAAAGAAACCAACAGAACTCCACTGGCCATCACCTACAGTTCTCAGCTTAAACCTCTCCAACGCATCATCAGGGATCTACATCCACCAATGTTATATACGCCATCATGTGCCAGCAATGGCCCTCAGCTATGTACATCGGCCATACGGGACAGTCCCTACATAAAAGGATAAATGGACACAAGTCAGATATTAGGAATGGCAATATACAAAAACCTGTAGGAGAACACTTCAACCTTCCTGGCCACACAATAGCAGATGTAAAGGTAGCCATCTTACAGCAAAAAAACTTCAGGACCAGACTTCAAAGAGAAACTGCTGAGCTTCAGTTCATTTGCAAATTTGACACCATCAGCTCAGGATTAAACAAAGACTGTGAATGGCTAGCCAACTACAAAAGCAGTTTCTCCTCCCTTGGTGTTCACACCTCAACTGCTAGAAGAGGGCCTCACCCTCCCTGATTGAACTAACTTCGTTATCTCTAGACTGATTCTTGCCTGCATATTTATACCTGCCTCTGGAAATTTCCATTACATGCGTCTGACGAAGTGGGTATTCACCCACAAAAGTTTATGCTCCAATACACCTGTTAGTCTTTAAGGTGCCACAGGACTCATTGTTGCTTTTTACAGATCCAGACTAACACGGCTACCCCTCTGATACTATTGTTAGGGTCACTGGTGCCCACACTGCTAATACCTGTGACTTTCCCCAGTCATGTGACTTGATGTAGCAAATGTAAGATTAGTGTCCCGTTGATACATGTACTTTGTTGGGGCCCTTGATGACCTATGACCACAAAATTCTTCTCTGTGATGGTTTAGCTGCGTGGCTGACTGGGTTCAGTACAGCCCGAAGGACTCACAAGTAGGAGAAGGTGGTAAATCCCTCCACAAGTTTAATATGCAGCAGGTTATAAAATCCCCAAACCCTTACTCCCTGGCTTGAGGACACAGTTCAGGGAGTAGGGGGTCCCCAAAACAAATTCCCTAACTGACTGACTAACAGATGGTGCACTCACAAACTCCGTGAATGATCCTCAGGTTCAGAGATGACGCTGGACTCATTGGTCACTGCAGAGGGCTGATCTCTGCTGGCAGGGATCCTTTTCAGGCAGGAATCAGGCTGCTTCGGTCCCAGGATTTCCCCTCACCACAAAGGGGTGCAGGGCTCAAGGTGCAGATTACGCTACTGTACTAAAATCCAAACTGTCGTCTCCTAGCCCAGTACCCAGACACACACACAGCAGGCAGCAGCCCAGAACTAGCAGCCAGAGCAGAGCTGACCATGTGGTGACTGGTCTCACCTAGGGAGCTGATGGGGCAAACTCAGCCTGGCTGGGGGAGTTTCCCAGCAACTCTACAAACTGGGAATCATCAGTGGAGAGGAAAAAGCCCAGCTGAGGGATCTTGCTTTCAGGTCCCTAGAGGCCAGTTCTCAGGGGAAACCCTGCATGCAGGCCTGGGACTTTTACTAGCTCCCCACACAGCCAGTCCAGCCCTTGCCTTGGCTGGCTCCAGACTGACTCAAAAATGGCTTCTCCCCTTTCCTGAACTCCCTGGGAGGGGCATCTCACTCTCTATTGTTTGCTGGGCAGACTCCGAGTTTGCCTCGGCTCCCCCTCCCTACCAGGGACCAGGGCCAGCTCCAGGCACCAGCAAAGGAAGCAGGTGCCTGGAGCGGCCAATAAGTAAGGGGCAGCACGCTCTCCGTTAGTGAGGCAGCATGTTTGGCTCCGTGGCGGCAATTCGGCAGCGGACCCTTCAGTCCCTTTCATCCTCTTCGGTAGCAGCTCAATCACTCCGCTTCAGTCTTCTGCGGCAATTTGGTGACGGGTTGTTTTTTTTACTTCGCCGCTTGGGGCGACAAAACAGCTGGAGCAGGCCCTGCCAGGGACAGCGTGCCTCACCCCCGAACTGTCAGCAGACAGAGCCCCAGGAATCTTGGTAATCTCCTTGGGGGGTTACAGAAGGTATAAGACATAAATGGTGAGGAAGGGTGTAAAAACCCATAATTAACACTGACACTGGCTTGATGCAAGTATACCTCTTTAATATCCTTCTTATTAATGTCTGAATCACATGCCTACTTTTTTCCAGCGTTTGGATTCATAATAGTACAGTTATGCCCTTGCGAAGGCTGAAGGACTATTCCCTTTCTGAACTCTATTTTTAATCTTTTCATAACAGAAGCCTTCTTTTGGTCTCCATCTGAGGCTAGAGATGGAAAAAGACCTATTCTATCTCCTTGACAATGCAGGATGGTTCCCTAAACTATGTACTTCTGATGCTCTTTAAGAAAAAAAAAAGTTATAGTTAATAATGCAGAGGGTTTTTTTTTTTAAATAGGGAAGTCCAATGATAAGTTAAATTAAATGCAATATTATTTAGATTACTTCAACTTTAGGAAATGCCAGAATTAAAGTTGTCCATGTAACCAGACTCTTAGCAACCAAATTTTGTGAAGTTCCATGTTCTGCTGCTGTTAGGAGTAGCATCTATTGCCCATAAGCTGAATTTTATGTTCAGATGCAAATAGCTTATTAACTAATGTGTACAAAATATAACACACAGACCTATCCCCACTTGGCAGCTATGAACAGGAGTTGGCACTTTCCGTGTAACCAGGAGGGAAAGGAGAACTTAGGAAAACTGATTTTTTTAATTGATAAAATGTATGATTAATTTTTTAAAAAGTCTCTGCACCTCACTTTATGTAATAGCCAAAATATCAGTGTCCAAAAATAAACCTGCAAACATCACTGCTCCAAACCCAGTACACTCACACATTAAATCTGATCCTAGACAACTCTTATTCCAGCGTTTGCCAATTTCACTAGTTCCTGGTCCTGAAAACGGATCAATGTGGGCACAGGAGTCTGCTTGTGTGAATACAGTTGTAGTACTGGGACCTTAGAGCCCAACCCTGCAAGTAAAGTTACACCTGTGCATAATTGCTCACATGTGTGCATAATTGCTCAGCCCTATTGCATTCAGTGGAGCTACTCAGGTAAGATGCAGGGGTGTATAAATTACAAGAATGGATCCTTAGGCCCTGATCCTACAAACACACATGCACGTGGTTAACTTTACAATCTAGAGTAATGATCTCAATGGGGCTACTCATGGTAGTAAAGCTAAGCATGTATGGATGCGTTTGCAGGCTCAGGGACTGGGAGGCTGTAATTGGTGTGTAACTACATATTTCAGATGCTCCGTAACAAACATTAGAACTCAGGTTTATCTAAATTTCCCCAGGTGTGACAGAGTGCCAAGAGCCACTCTGCTCACTTAAGCATTAATTAGTTCTACCAGGAAAGGCCTGGTGGAGGAAGAAAGTACTTAATTGCTTAAGTGGACTGGGGTTTGGTGAGCTAATTATTCCCCCCACACCCTCTTCCCAGCTAGGGATGCTAGTTAAAAGCACAGGAAGGAAGTACATAGTGGGGAAGGTTAGTACAGCCTAGAGGAAGAAAGGTCTTAGGGTGGTGAGAGCTCACCCTCTCCCTGGAGAAAGGGCTGAGGATTAGAAAAAACTGCAAATAGACTTGCTGCAGTGCACCAGATGGTGATGGTAACAAATAATACTCACAGAGGTGAGAACAAACCACAAGGTGTCCAAAGCTGTTTGGGAGGGATCTTAGGTCAGGATACCTGCCATGTTACACCGTGTCATGAGGCCTTTAGCAGAGCAAACATTGCTGGGCTGAGCCATGGAGGAGAACACAGCCCTTCATCTCCTTGCTCTGCACTAAGTGGTCTACTCTAGATTTTTCTCATATGTCTAAAACTCTCTTCTTAAAGTATAATCCAGCCTCACTTTCCCAAGTAGGCTATCCTTTTGCCTTTTTTCCTCTCTAGGGAATGTCTATAGTCTTTTATTTCTTAAATGGCATTAGTTTGAGTACATAGTCTGGAAGCATTAGAAAAATAACACTTTCATTTATGAAGCATATAATGGCATTGGATTTAGGGGATTCTGCACAAAGCAAAAAGAGAGAGTTCCCTTTTGTTAGTGTCCATAGAAGCTCCAGCTCTGTGGAAGGTCTCATCAGAACAGACTCTCATTGAGTGATCTGATCATGAAGGGAGGGTACTGCTTGGAGCACTACTGAGCCTTTTATAAATTAACCCTTTGAATTTAAAGTCAGTTGCTCTCTGTGAAAAAGGGACATGAGAAATGTATTCTCAGGCTAACATCAGGCCCAGTGACCCAAATGCTAGTGGTTCAGGGGGAGATAATGAAGCAGCACATTGACTAGATACTTTGGCAAAACTTAAATGGCACTGAAATTGAAGCTGATACTATAATTACTGAAAACAGCTTTTTATTGGCTTGAAGAGGAGGTATCTGAAGATGGGGAATCTAAAAATCCAGAAGAGGGAGAGGAGACTGTCAAATAGGTAAAATCACTTTCAACTCCAGTGGAAGGCTCCTGTGAAATGTAGGAATTATATATCGATATTTTATTTTAGTATGAGAAATGCATGGAGTGTGTAACTAATGACTCCATGGGGTTAGTAGCTGTCCTGGGAGATAACAGCTGCTGGCTCTGCTAAAAGAATGGAAGCTCATAGGAAATGTTCCAGTCTGGTGCCTGGAAGGGAGAAGATCTGGAGGTTAGCCTGAGAGCCAAAAATCAAATGTCAAGGCTAATTAACATTTGGTCACGGGAATTCATCTGAGTTAGTAAAATGTATGTGTTATGGTCTGCCTAGATTAACTCTTCTGAGGAGTGGAACATGCAGACACAGATACAGTAGAAACAATAAGGAAAAAAGAATTGAAATAGTGAATTTTGTCAACTCATGAAACTAAAAAAAATATTTAATCATTCTATAAGTCTTTTTGTTCACAGAATTAATCAGACTGGAATATTTTTGCACTTCAATTTTTATCCTGTAATTTAGATTAGAATATTTTAAGGTCTATAACATTGAAAGGTTTCTCTCCTTGTTGTTCATTGGATACTAGGGACCAGTCTTGAAAATCATTCTTGGAATTTTATTAGACACAGTAGTAGATAATAAAATAATATCCTCTAAATACAAAGCCAATTATAAATGTATACTATAACTAGAAAGCATCTCTCTTGAGAGTGTTAAACAAGAGATTGCAATGTACTAAAGTAGTAAGAAAAAGGGAAAGAATATTAATTGCTTGGAGTCATAACTTGGGATGGGCAAGGCAGGAACACATTTGCCTAATAGCATGAGCGTGTTTGGCTGCTGCATACTCAAGTTGGTCATGCATTAGTGTGATAGTTTACAGTGGGGATTTGGTTTCTTGCACAGGAGGAAGAGGGAAGTTGGATTCACTCAGTGCAGAAACTCTGATCTGGTGCTGCCTCCCAGTGGCACAGACGATCCTGATCCTTCAGCAGCGGCCATGCCCTTACCCACCAAACAGTGGTTTCTCTAAAAATCTTAGAAATTAATCCCCAGGCAACTGACCAGTCTCTTAAAGTTTAAAGCAGAGATAGATCTAGCTCTAGTTCTGAATATTAACTCTGAATTTTTTGTTCTTAATACTCGTGTTTAGGAAGCCACCAGAAGATTACCTGTACTTCTGCACCACTTTGGTATCTGTCACTCAGCACATGTATTCGATCATGACAATAGTGTATACTGATGTTGGTTGGATGACACCAGCCAATGGATTGAATATGGGAAAGAAATGATCTTACAACACTTTGAGCCAGGCAGCTCCCTCTGCAGCTGTCTGTTTTTGGAGACAGAGCACTTTAGATGTCACACGGGTATTCATTCAGTCCTCCAAAATGTACCCATATGCTATGTTCTTAGTCTTCCCTCAGGGTTTCATTAGTAAGGCCAAAAAAACTTGTTAGGGATATTTCTAGGTGATTTTTCTATGACACCCCCACTATGTAGAGCCCCAGTTCTGTTTGCTGCATTCAAAAAATATTTTGCCTTCTCCCGTGTCCTTTCATATTTGTTTTTCTTTGTAGCTTATGGAAATTCTATGTTTTAATCTCACACAATTTTTCATTCAGGGAGGCCAGTACTTTTCTGAACATGGTGAACGTGCACTATGGCTAACATGCCCCACTCTCCTTGGCTAGGAGGAAATGGTAGAATTATCAATAATAATGTAGAAGTGGCAAAAGTGTTCAACAAATACTTCTGTTTCTGTATGTTAACCAGAAACTACTAAATTAGACAGTTTTAAATCAGCATCCAAGAGCTTTAAAAGAGCTGGGTGACGAGCTTGCTGGACCGTGAATGTTGATTTTCAATACGTCTTGGAGTACTGGGGAAGTTCCAGAAGACTGGAAGAAAGCTAATGTTGTGCCAATTTTTAAAATGGGTAAATGGGATGACCCAGGTAATCTTAGGCTGATCAGCCTGACATCGATCCCATGCAAGATAATTGAGTCCCATGTTAGCCACTCCATGAATAAAGAATTAGAGGAGGATAAAGTAATTAATACAAATCAACATGAATTTATGGGAAATAGATCCTGTCAAACTAACTGGATATCTTTTTTAGATGGGATTACAAGTTTGGCTGATAAAGGTAATGTGTTTGATGTAACATACTTAGACTTCTGTAAGGCTTTTGACTTGGTACCACATAACATTTGATTAAAAATCTAGACCAATATAAGAATAATGTGGCACACATTAAATTGATTAAAAACTGGCTAACTGGTCTCAAAAAGTACTTGTAAATGGAGAATCATCATCAAGGGGGTGTGTTTCCAGTGAAGTCCTGCAGGAATTGGCTCTTGGCCCTGTGCTATTTAACATTTTTATCAATGACCTGGAAGGAAACATAAAATCGTCACTGATAGTTTGCAGATGACAACATAAAAATTAGGGGAGCGGTAAATAATGAAAAGGACAGGTCACTGATTCAGAGCAATTTGGTAAACTGGGAGCAAACAAACATGCATTTTTACATGGCTAAATGTAAACATATATGTATAGGAACAAAGAATGTAGACTATACTTACAGGATGGGGGACTCACTCCTGGGAAGCAATGACTCTGAAAAAGATTTGGGGGTGGTGGATAATCAGCTGAACGTGAGCTCCCAATGTGACGCTGTGGCCAAAAGATCTAATGAAATTTTGGGATGCATAAACAGGGGAATCTCGAGTAGGAATGGAGAGGTTATTTCACCTCTGTATTTGGCACTGGTGTGACAGCTGCTGGAATACTGTGTCCAGTTCTGGTGCCCACAATTCAAGAAAGATGTTGAAAAATTGGAGGGAGTTCAGAGAAAAGCCGTGAAAATGATTTAAGGATTAGAAAACATGCTTTATAGAACTAGACTCAAGGAGCTCAATATATTTATTTTAACAAAGAGAAGGCTAAGGAGTGATAGTCTATAAATATCTACCTTAGGAACAAATATTTAATAATGTGCTCTTCAATCTAGCAGAGAAACGGTGTAACATGATCCAATGGCTGGAATTTACCAAGGGTTGTGGTGAAGTCTCCATCACTGACCATTTTAAAATCAAGACTGGATATATTTTTCTAAAAGAGCTGCGCTAGAAATTATTTTGGAATTGTTCTACAGACTGTGTTATACAGGAGGTCAGACTAGATGATCATAATGGTCCCTTCTGGGCTTGAAATCTATGAAGTACTGGGGCAACACCCATGAATGTCAATGTAAAGAGGCAACTGTCAAAGAACCATAGTTACTGGTAAGTAGCTTCTTAACAAAACTATCGCAACTATTGTACTTGGCCTATGTAGTGATGGGTTTAAAACAAACTCCTGGATCTGAAAACACCTGACTAAGGATCCAAACTTTCCCAGATCCAAACTTCACATTTGGTTCATCTCCAAACCATAATCTCTTATCTGACTCCATCTCCCCCACAAACTTGGGGAAACTTTGAATTCAGATCCTACCTTTGCAGAGTGGCACTCTGTCTGATATGATGAGGTTGGGTGTTCTATTAATTCAAACAAATTTTTTGACACATATGATTTCTGTTGTGTTTTATAATTTTTAATTCGTGCAGATCAGTGATACACTCAGTGAATATGCAAAAAACAGAGACTTTTTTTGGAAGACAATGAGACTCTAAGATCTACAGATTACAGAGGATTCAGAACCCATCCCTTTGGCAAATTTTTCAGTGGTTGGAAATATAATTTTATTTTATTTTAATTTTTATTTTTATGTGCGTGGTCAAAATAAATGCTGGAGGCTCCATATGTTCCCTCCATATGTGTTGATAATTGTTAATGTGAGTCACCAAATGATGAATGATGTCACCTGCATCTGACAAAGTGGGTATTCACCCACGAAAGCTCATGCTCCAATACATCTGTTAGTCTATACAGTGCCACAGGACTCTTTGTTGCTTTTTACAAATGATGAATGTCTCCTGAGTGCTAAATATAAACTGTGATGTATAAAGATTACATTTCCTATTTTATGAATGTGTAGCTCTGGCTCCCTTTATCAGGTCTATTGATCTGTGAGGGATTTTACTAAAGCTTTGCAACCCCTTGCCTGTTTGGTTTCACGTGGGTTCATGTAATCGTGTGTGTGAGAGAAACAGTTTAAATGGTTTATCGAACTCTGCAGTTTGAAGACGTATAGAACTTTTTCATAATTGAATTGTGTGGTTAAGATGGTTTGTCCTGGCTCACTGGAACTAGAAGTGAGACTAGAGGCCATAAATGAAAAAATACCATAATTTCCGCATGTGACTTTTCCTAACACAGTTTGAACATGAAAATGTCTTGTGTATAGCAGTCTTGTACCAGACAGAAAAAGAGAGATTCACACAGATCTTAGGATTTGAGGGGGGAGGGGTGCACTGGGGGGGTATGGAATAGGCTAGTTGCACTTTACCTCACTCTCAGTCCCCTCCACGTCAGGCAGCCTCCACAGTGGGGTGTTCCCCATCTCCTTGGTGACTGGAAGCAGACTAGATCTTTGCTTGGAGCCTGACCTTTGCCCTGACCCTCACGCAGAACTCCGCCCAGAACTCTCTGCCTCCAAGTGTGCACCCATGGTGGGGCTCCAGTGGTGCACATAGAAATCATTTCTTGCTGGTATTGCACTCATGGGAGGGACACAAGGAGGAGGGGGGGGATGTGACCTCACATGACCTTCCATGTGATTCCTCCCCACCCAGCCCGGCCCCCCACGCTCTCCCCATCCCGTCCGACACTCCCCTTACTTGTCTAAAATTTTATAACTGCATCTGTTAAACAGATGCAGTTGTAAAATGATGCTTTGGGCCCCTGGTGCCACCTGTACTTCCAGGTGTCATTGAGGATCCAGCAGCACCCCAAACTGAAAACTTCTGAAATGAAAGGATAGGAAGGACAATCACCCCGCTTTCCCTTAACACACTATCAGTGCCTCCCTTATGTCTCCCGATGCCGTGGTAGCGCTTTAACATGGCTGTTAAACCGCCCCCCTCCCCCGAGGGGAGTAGCTACCAGTGTTGGGAGTGCAGCTTCCAGTGCTGGTGCACTGTCTACACTTCCACTATACAGCTCTGAAACTTGCATCGCTCGGGGTGGGGTGGGGGGGTGTTTTTTTTTTCACACCCCTGAGCAAGAAAGTTTCAGTGCTGTAAAGTGGCAGTGTAGACAAGGCCTAAGTATTGCTGTCCGCCAGGCACTAGGAAAGCAAAGATGCTGTGCCATTTGGGTTTAATAGAAAAGAGGCATAGAACTTGTGTGTGCCAGGTGCATCTTGATAAAACTGCAGCCCAAATTTTTTTATTATTTTCCTCAGCATGACATACAGGATGGGCAATCAAAATCAGCCTGGCAGAATGTGCGTGAGAACTGTCTCTGCACAGATAAGCAATTGATCAACATCGCATTCTCTGATTTCTTGTTGCCAAATTCTGTTCCCATTGAAATCAAAAGAAGTTTTGCTATTGAGTTAAATGGGAACAGGCTTTGACATTTGGAGAGTAAAGAACAAAACCACTCAGGCAAGGGCTATGTTGCTTATGCCACAGGTATCAAAGGCTGCTGACTCGTGTGAGAAAGTCAGCAGACATCTGATCTTTGTCCATTGCAAGGAAGAAATCAGCAGTCAATGAGGCTAGAATGGTCTTTTTACCATATCCAACTCATAAGTCCATCTGCAAAGGATCAAGGAAATATGAAGGCTTCAGACTACCTTAAAGTCCTCAGTCCCTTGGGTGTTCATAGTCCAGAGTCTGGAGCAGAAATCAAAACCACTGTTTAAACACCTTCCGTCCACCCAACCCCTCCCCTCTTGAGGACTCCTGACCAACTTAACAGCACAATACATATGCTAACAAATTTAAACAAAGTCTTTGTTTAAGTTTGTTAGCGTATGTATTGTGCTGTCAAACCCATATAAAGAATTAATGCTCTCCCTAGCTGTGTTCTACTCCTTTAACAAGCAGAGTGCAGCTACAACCTCCCCATCTGGGGAGGGGGAGGGGAGGGCTAGCCTCTACAAGTCTTTCCAGTACCTCGTACCTGCCAAAAATCTCTTGCCGGTACTGCGGTACTGGAGCGTACCACTCTACTTGCACTCCTGCAGGGCTCCCTTTGTAGCAGAGCTTTCACGAGGTTCTGAAAGATTTTCTTAAACTAAATGTCTCCAGTTGTTTGTTTGGCCTCAAGGGTTTTCTCCTTAAAACTGCTTCACCCAACAATATTTTCCTTCAGCTTTCTGAGGAGGGTTTCTGAAGGACAGCACCTCCCCCGCCCCCCTTGCAAACATGTATGTTGATACCCTCAAAGAATTCTGATAGATTAGTGAGGCATGATTTTACTTCACAAAAGTTGTGCTGATTCTTCTCCAGCATATCATGTGTATCTGTGTCTGATAATTTTGTTCTTTGCTGTTGTAAAGATCTTCTCACTCTAATCTACAATATAGCCAGAAAAAAAAATCTCACTGACATTCCCTCTTTTTAATATAGTTTTCAGAGAGCTAATGAAGGAACAGCCATTTTCCTGTCAAATCAGCAGTTTCCATGAAAATCAGCCAGAAACTGAAATGTCCCACTTTCTCTAGAAAGCTCCATCATGCACCCCTTGACCCACAGTTCTCTTCTCCTCTGTTCAGGTACCTCAATTCACCTCTCCTATTATGACTTTGTAAACTTTTCTAGTTTTCATGGTCAAAAGAAGCTACAACTGCCTAATGAAGTTAGCGCAGAATATATTGGACATTTAAAACCCAATAGGACTGTGGTGGTAGTTCTTGAATGTGGAAGTAGGAACTGCTTTTGATGACAGCAGCAGCATCTCACACTGTTCTGGAAGGGTGAATTGCAACTGAGGCACAAATTAAGATTTTTATTAAATTATTGGAATCTTATGTAATTAACAGCTAGTAATAAAACATGTAAAAAATAAAAATGAGGACACTCATGCTGATAGGTTCAATGTTGTGTGTCATGTCAGGGCTAGGAAACACTTTGCAAACCTGTACTTACGTTTCTGTACGAGTAAACTTTTCTCAATAGTGGTCCTACCAATTAGGTCAAAGTAGCAAGTTCGGCAGGATCACTCACTAGCACTTCTTGCCTACACACAAGCCACCCACCCCAACACTGCTCCCAAGAAGCACCAGGACCAGCCCTCAAGATGATTAAAGAACAGGGCTCATAGAACAGGAAGGGGGAGACAAGAAGGGAGAAGTCAGTCTGACAGTATGCATGCTATCACCTACGCTTTCTAACTTACTAATAGCTTATAATGTTCTTTGCTGTTTCTTGAGCTACAATATCTTAAAATAATAATTGCTTGCCCTTGGACCGAGCAAAATTATGGGCCATTTGCCAGGTATCCTAGTCATTCTACCCTTGTTAAGGTACCTCTGACAATGCTAACTTGGCCACATTGGAAATAATTATTTGCTTTTTTTATTTTCCTTAACAAGCTTATTGTATTATTGATAAGATATACCATAAAATTTATGATGTGCAAATTAGCTGAAGTATTGTCAGGGCAACCTTATCTAATGGAGTCAAGTATCAGAGGGGTAGCCGTGTTAGTCTGGATCTGTAAAAAACAACAAGGAGTCCTGTGGCACCTTATAGACTAACAGATGTATTGGAGTGTGAGCTTTCGTGGGTGAATTCCGGTACATCTGTTAATCTATAAAGACTCTTTGTTGCTTTTTCTCTAATGGAAGTTCCCTAACCTCTGAGAGGTTGGTTTCTTAACCTTAATGTTGCACTAGCATCTAAAATAAGAGTGGTTTAATTCTTAATTGTTTTGTAGGGTTTTGTTATTCCTAGGAATTTATTTTGCCAGAGATGTCAGTTATTCCAGTCGCTATTGTCAGGCTGACTCCAAATTCGAGCTCATGCTGGTAGCTAGAGTTCTGGTGGGAGACATTGCTTCTGGAGACTCCAGCTATCTTCATCCTTCTGCCAAAGCTAACAATCCAAATAGATTTGTGACAAGTATGTGAATAATGTATCTGATGTCTCTATTTTTGTCATCTTTAAGAAACATTGGATTTATCCAGAATATATAATACAATATATAGAAGAGTCAGATTGTGTGATTCTGTAATGAACAGCAATTTTGTGTTCCTAAACTGTGGCATTTATATTTATTTTTGGTTGTGGTTTTCTTTTGTTATTGAATTTCAGATTTTTTTAATACTCTTTAGCTCCACAAATTCTAAGATAGAGCTGGTCTGGAATTCTCCATCAGAAAATGCAAAATCAAAATCGGCCATGGGAAAATGTCAGTTTAGACAAAGAACAGACCAACCAAAAAAAAAAACCCACCACTCTTTTTCTGTTGGGGAAATCAAAATGATATATTTTCTTTTTTTGGGGGGGGTGTCAAATCTGAACTGGAATGTTTCATTTTCTTGAATTCACCTGAAACATTTCATTTCAAATCAATTAAAAATAACATAAAACTGGATTTCCTTGCACATTCCCTTGTGGGAGATGTAAATTCACCATATAACTTATATTTAGTAATGAGATTATGGTTTGCATTGCTTTAGTTTTTACTTCATTGAAAGATTGTGTGCTAAATTCATTATTTCATCACAGAATCATAGAAAGGATAGAGCTGGAAGGGACCTCAAGAGGCCATCAACCATTGTATGAAATTTTCTAATGCTTTGTTGGTTCCCTTCTGCTTAGGGTGACCCTACATCCCGTTTTGGCTGGGACACTCCCTTTTCTAAGCCCTGTCCCAGGCGTCCTGACTTTTTTGGCAAACTGGACAAATGGACAGTTTTGCCTAAAAAGTGTAGGGTGCAGAGGAAAGTGCAGGGGGGAAGCGGCAATGCCAGTCCCGCATTGGACGGAGGACTCGGGAGAGTGGCTCAGGCTGGCCCTGCGCAGGCAGGCAGTAGTGGGCCTTGGGCCAGCCCCATACATGGCATGGGGGAGGCAGACCTTAGGCCAGCCCCACGTGTGGGGGAGAAAGAGGGGCCTCGGACCAGCCCATGCGGGTAGGAGGAAGGGCAGGCTTGGGCTGTCCCTGCCTGGGGAGGGAGGGGGGCCTTGAGCCAGCCCTTGGGGTGACCCATTTTCTCTTTGGAAAAATATGGTCACCCTGCTTCTTCTCTGAAAGTGATTTTCAATAAAGTAAGTAATCTGTATCAACTTGTATTGTGCATTTTTTCATATACACCTCTACCCTGCTATAATGCGGTCATGGGGAGCCAAAAATCCCTACCGCGTTATAGCTGAAACCCCGTTATTTTGGGGTCGGGGCAGCAGGGCTCCAGGGGTGATTTGAAGAGCTCTGGGCTCCAGCTGCTCCAGGGAGCCCCAGGCCCTTTAAATCACCGGTGGAGCCCTGCTGCAGCAACCCCGGGGTAGGGGTGGCAGGGGTCCAGCGGTGATTTCAAGGGCCCAGGGCTCCCCGCAACAGCCAGAGCCCCGGACCCTTTAAAGCGCCGCTGGAGCGCCGCTGCTACCGCGCAATATGCGAACCTGTGTTATATCGGGTCACGTTATAGTGGGGTAGAGGTGTATCACTTTCATCTATTTCTTTTAAGGGTTGTCCATCTCAAGAAATTCTTCCACTTATCACAGTGATAATTGCCCCAACATCTAAATAATTTCTTATTCAGCATGGGTATGAAAACACTATTTCTTATTTTTGATAATTATGGTGATCTCCAATATTTCTTCAGTCAAGTGCCTCCAATATGCCTAGTTAGTAAGTGCATTTTTAGGTAAAAGGTTATGTTTTATGGGTGCCAGAATTTTAGATTCTGGATCTAGCACGCAATTAAATGAGATTGGGTTTATCAGTTTCTTTCTGTCTATATCCACGATGGATTCTTTCCAGCAGAGATCCATTCCACTAGCAGGCTGATTTGTGCCACTTTATAATATATCTTAAAATCTGGTAGCACTAGGCCTCCCATCCCAGTGGGACATTCCAGCCATTCCATTTGGATTCTTGGTTTCTAATTTGACCATAGGCATCTTCAGATAACTTTTAAAAATTTCTTGAAGACATTTTTGGGTGTATAAAAGGATTCATAGAAAAAGGATACAGGACCCTGGGCAGGAGGACATTCGCTTTAAATACTTGAATTTTACCAATAAATGTCAATGATGGTAATGTCTGTCTAAGTAATTGTAAATAATTGTTATTATTTGATCAATATTTAATTTAAACAGTTCCCCTGATACATTAATGCCTAACTAGCTAATTAAGTTATCTACTGTTTTTTCAGTGGGCATTTGTCATGATTCAAATATCTTTTGGAAACAAGGTATAGTATCTCTGATTTACAGCACTTTAATCTGTACCCCGATTCCTTACCAAGAGCTTCCATTATTTCTTGTAATAAAAGGGGCAGATTTTTCAGGCACAATTACTTTCAGTTACAATAAAAGATCAACCCAACCCAACGCAACCCATTTTAGCTTGCTCTCCCCTCCCAGGGATTTTACCAGGAGGGATCCAGTTGCTATTGCTCCACATTCATTGACCCCTCCCTCCTGCCCTTTTCTATCCCAAAGCCCAGGCGATAAACCCACCATTACCCACCAAAAGTCCCCTGCCAAGTTGTCCCTGTCCTCCTCAGGCTCCCCTCTTAGGAATATTAAGGCTTATAAATGGTTGGGAAAAGCGTCAAAAAGGGAATCTAAAGGGGCTTCCTCCTCTTTGTCATAAGATTGACTCCTCTACCTCCTATGAGTGCTCCTATGGAGTCTCAGATGTTGAATCCAGAACCTTCACTATGGGGACTCTGATAAACTGGTTCTAAAAATTATATTCCTTGCTATTCAGAGGACTGACCCTTGCGATACTATTAGATATTTCTTCCCAGTTTGACTATGAACCACTGATAAGTACTCTGAGTACAGTCTTTCAACCAGTTGTGCACCCACTTCATAATAATTTAATCTAGACCACATTTCCCTAGTTTGCTGAATTTACAGTCCTTCAATTCGATTCCTAATTGTTAGTAGAATTTCAGCTTTTATATAGATTTTTTTTTAATCTACTATGAAGTCTCATGCTTAGAAAGCTCTTCTGTATTGTGAAAGACAAGTGCAAGGTCTCATCAGTATCTTTACTGTGAAAACAACATATGATCAGCCACAAAACTGATAAAGAGCCCATGATATATTTGCAACCAATATCACCCTCCAGTAGATTGAACTTCCATGAGTCAAGAAAGCTGAAATGGTTGATCAGGCTCTACTGCTCCATCAGCATTTGCAATTTGAAGTCAATGGGCTCTTGTGCTTCTCAATCACTTAGCTGCTTTTGAAAATCCCTCCCTTAGGTGCCTACATATGGGCTTAGGATTTTAAGATTAGGCTGCTCCTTTTGAAAGTTTTGGCCCATGTATATAAAATATTCATCAACTTTATTGAAAGTCTAAATAGTCAGTGGAACTATTCCTGTGAGTAAAGTGATGTACCTGCTTGTTTGCTGGATCTGGACCTTAATTTTCACTGTCTTTTGCCTTATAGTGTTTTTGTAAAATTCAGTGTTCCTTTACCATCAGCAGCATACTTTTAAAAAAGCTTTTATAATTTAATTCATTATAAATTGAATCTAAAATGGCAATAGCACAAATTTTAAATAGTTTTACAAAGCCTCAATCTGATTTTAAAATGAGTTATTTTGTGTAAAAGCAAGTGATTTTAAATTGCCTTCATTTATATGGCTCCATTCTGTCATTAAACAACCCCTGGACATTAAAAGGAAAGAAGATAAAATTACTCAAAATTGTTTTCAAAACCTGACCAATAAAGAACAGTCAAAATAGCCATTCCAAACGGACAAAATTAATGTCCAACTATCACGAGTCCCTCTATGCTATACAGTGAGATTCATCCCTTTACAGAAAGCCTAAGTTAATGGTCTTTGGATGGGCACCGAGCAAGGGCTAGGGGAGATTAACTTGACCACCTGAATAAGGGGTTGCAAGTACAGTCCCTTTGGTGCAGTCTATGTATTAGAATTATAGTACTGTTCCACCCCTGTTAGAGGTGGGAATTCCAGGCTATTAGGCGTATGCAAATGTGGAAGCTGTGAGCACTATGACATTTATATGGCCCCCTTCCAATCTTTAACGTGTTTATCCTCACAATGTCCCTGTGAGGTAGTGAAATAGTATTGTCCCTGTTTTACAGATGGGGAACTGAGGCACAGACAGAGACCAAGTAACTTATGTAAGGTCATACAGGACGTCTCTATAGTAGACTCTATATACCTGGGTTTCTCAAGTCTCAGGACAGCACCCTAACCACTGCACTAACCGAGCCCATTACCCACCACCCTGCTTGATTGGAGTTGGAGCTGGGGTGGAGGATGTCCTGCATGGAACCACACTACTCCTACAGAGCACAACCTCAGGGCCTAAATGACATGGGGCATGTCTACGCTACACAATTCAATCGACTTAAGTTGACATGCAGCCACCACAGTAAGTCAGTTCAGAGCCGGTGCAACCATTTAGGCGACCTAGGCGGTCGCCTAGGGTGCTAGGATTTGGGGGGCGCCATTTTCTTCGGTAGTGACTGTGGCGGCCGGATCTTCGGCCTCTCCAGTCGCCGCCGGCATTTAGGCGGAGGGAGCTGGGGCAGGGGGGCACGGGGAGGGCCGCCTGCAGCAAGTAAGGGGGGGGTCGCGCAGGGGAACTCCCCGCCCCAGCTCACCCCTGCCCCGCCTTCTCCCCGAGCACGCCGTGGCTGCTTCACTTCTCCTGCCTCCCAGGCTTGCGGTGCCTAAGCTGATTGGCACCACAAGCCTGGGAGGCAGGAGAAGTGAAGCAGCCACGGCGTGCTCAGGGTGGAGGCGAAGCAGGGGTGAGCTGGGGCGATGGGGGGTGCCTCAGGGTGGAAGGTGAGGGGTGGGGAGCTGCCGCAGGGCGGGACCCTCAGGGCAGATGGGGGGGAGCTGCTGCGGACAGGGTGTGCCTCAGGGCAGGGGCTCAGGGATTGGGGAGGATGCAAGGTGGAAGTTTCGCCTAGGGCGTGAAACATCCTTGCACTGGCCCTGAGTCAGTTGTGACTATGTGACTTGTGCTGGTGGAGTGCTTCCTCAGTAGCAGTGTTTGCATTGACCCAGAGAGCAGTGCACTGTGGGTAGCTATCCCACAGTGCAACTCATCACCATCTAAGTGCAAGGTGTTATGAGAAGGGTTTGCAATGCCCCATGGGGGCAAAACATTCTTGCAGGGATGACTGGGAACATGGTGTGAATAACCCATGATGCAGTTTTCTCCCTCCCCTTATTTCAGCTACAGCCCATAATATTTCATGCCTGTTTTCAAAAGCCTAACATCACCCACATGTCCGCCACCTGTAGAGAAGCATGGATTTGGCACAGCTTTGCACTATTGTGGTGAGTGTTGTGAACACCATGCGCCTGATCCTGCAATAGTGCCACAGCTACCAGAGTAGCTGCCAGGAAGAATATGGCAATTCCTTTTATATAGCCCTGCTGGAAGCCATGGAAAGAAAAAAAAACCCAGTTGCTGCTGGCAGTCGTGGAGCAGCTGAACATGGTGGAGCACCGGTTCTAGTCCCGAGAAACAAGCAGTGACTGGTGGGATCACAGCATTATGCAGGTATGGGATGATGAACAGTGGCTGCAAAACATTTGTATGCACAAGGCCACTTTCCTAGAACTTTGTGCAGAGCTCCCTAGCCCTGCAGCGCAGCGAGACTGGAATAAGAGCTGTGTTGACATTGGAGAAGTGAGTGGCAATTGCTGTGTGGCAGCTTGAAATGCCTGACTACTACTGATCAGTCGGGAATCAATTTGGAGTTGGGAAATTCACCATGGGCGTTGCTGTGATCTCATGCAGGGACATTAGGGCTAAGAAGGACTGTGACTCTGGGCAATGTGCAGGAGCTATTGGATGGTTTTGCTGCAATGGCGTTCCCTAACTGCGGTGGGGTCGTAGATGACATGCACATCCCTATCTTGGTCCCAGCCCACCTTGCCACAGAGAACACAAACAGAAAGGGCTACTTTTCTAAGGTGTTGCAAGCACTGGTGTATCACCAGGGATGTTTTACCGACACCAATGCAGGAAGGTGCATGACACGTGCATCATTAAAAACACATTCCTGTGCAGAAAGCTGCAGGCAGGGACTTTGTTTCCAGACCACAAAATCACCATTGGAGATGTTGAAATGCCCATAGTCAGCCTGGGAGACCCAGGCTACCCTTTACTCCCGGGGCTCATGAAGCTGGACACCTGGACAGCAACAGGGGGCACTTCAACAATAGGCTGAACAGGGCAGAATGACTGTTGAATGTGCCTTTGGCCATCTCAAAGGGCACTGGTGCAGTTTATTCACTAGGTTAGACCTTAGTGAAAAAAATATCCCCATGGTTATGGCTGCCTGCTGTGTGCATCATAATATCTGTGGAGCAAAGGGAGAGAAGTTTCCGCCGTTGTGAAGGGGGATCGGCTGGCTACTGATTTTGAGCAGCCAGATACCAAGGCTATAATAAGAGCTCAATGGGAAGCTATACAGCTCAGAAAGGCTTTCAAAGATGGTTTTTAAAATGACCCACAGAAATGTGTGTTGTGTTGTGCCAGCCAATGTGTTTTTGACACCCTGCTGTGAGTGCTGTGTGTGTAGTAACGTAACCTTGCAAATGCACCTTGTGCTGTGATCTCAAAATATCACCTCCCCCCCACGCTAATCCCTGTTGCATCTCAGTGCGTCTCGTGCGGGCATGGACAGAGCCCAACAATCAATGTGATTGGTAGCAAAGTCGTTTATTTCTCTCCAGCATACATCTTTTATACAATTAAGGCAAGCAATCAAGCAATTGCTAATTGGTTAATAAAATACACATAGGCACAGCTATAACTTCATTGGATAATTGTCATCCTGTACAACCTTCTGATTTATTATCCTGTTTACGGCCTACTAGCAGTGAGAACCAGCCAAGGCCAGCATCTCACTACACAGCTCACAGCCTAATTAGCCCGTCCTTGAAGCCTACATGCCTTAGCTTCCCACACTCCCATCCGCCAAGTTAGCAATACATTCCCACATCTCCCCCCTTTTCTCAAAATCAAAAAAAAAAAAAGGGAAGGCATTAGCAATACATTCCCAGCTCATAGCATCACATTACTACAATCTATTACAAGCCAAAACTAAAAGGCAAATAAAAACACCAGCTGCCTAAATAAACCGTAACAATATCTTCCGTGGTTCCCTAGCCTCCTACATTCCTCCCCTCATTTTCTCAAGCGCTCCGGTACAACAGCAGCAGCATAACCTTAAGCTAATCTAGCAATACAAGCACCAGCATTCCCATTCGTCTGCTGGCGCTTAAACAAAAAAGAAAAATTACACAGAAAGCAGAGAAAACTGCAATTTAAGCCAAATTTTTCCACTTCTAGTACATTGTCCGTCACAGGGGGCGGGACAGCAAAATCTCAGGACAACCTCAGAGCTTCATCGCACACATGGCTTCCACTCCGAGGAATTACGAACGAGAAGTTCAGTTCCGCCCACACACCTAACGCCCAAATGAACAGAGCAAAAAAACAACAGTAACCGGTTAAACAAAACAGAACAAAACCAAACAGTATTTCCTTATTCTATAGGGCTCACCTATAACCATGCAATTCTTAACATATAACACCAACAGCACCAAACAAAACAAACATAAAATAACAAGGGTAAAACAGATAGATGGTGTAAATTCTGCAGGGTTCCCCCATTCTCTATTGCTCACCAAACTGTGACAAATTTCTGTTACCAATTTATCCCTCATATGTCAGGTGATCAAACTGACACTGCGGTGGTGGGGGGGAATAGAGAAAACACACCATGTAACCACATTTTAAATCTTCATTAAAAATAATACAACAACAATTCTGGCCACAAAACAAACACCACAAGACAAAACATAGAACACAAAACATAAAGTGTACTCTATTAGTAAATGCATGGTACATTAAATGCTATGCAGCTAGCATCAATTTTCTTTAATATCTAAAAAACAAAAACAAATCTACCCCTACTGGGCAATCAATCATTACGTAAAATATACAAATACCCTTATTAATTTCAGGCAAAACGGGAATTACTTCATCAGTTAAATCATTTACATTAATACAGTTGCATCCTGGCTTGCTTCTGAATTCAAAGCTATTCACAGCTTAAAGTTTCTTACTTTTAACTTCTGCTTTTAAACACTGAAGGAAAGCATCACCACTTATATGCCCTTAAGCCTAATACAATTTCAATTACATAGCACTATATACATTCTTCAGCTAATGCAACAAAATTGTTTATAGCCAAATAATTGCAAACTAATTTCTTTGCCTAAATTCATTTACAAACATTTCAAAAACACCAAAAAACTTTTCTCTTTAACATCTTTACAAAATTCAACTGCTGTTTCCTCCAGCAACTACAAAGTTAACTTTTTACTGTGCCTTAAATTACTCGCTTGTTCTCCAACAACTACCTTTCTCAACTTAAATCACCATTCCAAATATCCTCCTGAATATTTGAAATTCCCAAGCTTGTGCTTAATTACCTTTTCTTTCCACTACACCCTCAAAAGTTTCCAACCTGCTTTCCAATTTCTTTGTCTGTTGCCTGCCCGCCTGGGCCCGATCCTTTTTTCCTCTTGCTAAACTGTTCCTTCCATGGGTACAAACTTATTTCACTACCAATTTAGCTAGGAGGGTGTACTTCTTAACTAGCCCCCACCCTTCTGATATTCTTCTATGAACAATGATCTGTACTTTCCCACCGTGGGGGCTACATTCTCATGCATATAACTTTAATTACAACATCTACTTTCCGCCTATCTCATTTAATATTGGCTACATCTAGTATCAAACAGCCTTGCAACTGCCAATAATCAGCACATAACACAAGAAATTACAAAAATCAGGTAAGGCTAACAAAAGCACTTTACATAAAGGTACTTTGGGTCACACAGGCCCAAAGCCATTCTCCCGAGTTACCTAGATTTATGCCTAGTAACACCAACTCCTCCCCCCTTTGAGAATACTCAACAAACTTTTGGCTGAGTTTTCTCAAACTTTAAAAACAACAAGCAATATCATTTACAATCCAAATTAGGGAGGGCAATACATACAAAAAAAATTTTTTTCCAAAACACAGGGCGCAGCCTGTAGAATAAATCCCAAAATCCAATTAATATCACATTTCTCAGCAGGAGTCCCAAATTTCTTCCTGCCAGTGTACAATTCTTTACTTCTTCACCAGGGTCAGTTCTCAATGTCCTTTTAGTCAGAAATTTCTGGACTTTGGCAATATCAGTAATGTGAGTGTTTTTTCTTCTTTTCCACCACCGTCGTGGTTCAGCTTCTACGGGGAAAATTACCAGGACATCATCCTGTAATGGTTTTGCTTCTTTAAAAAAAAAAAAAATCCGATAACCCAATGGGGGCTGCAGCGGACAAGGGAGAGGTTAACCAGCACGTCACCTTGTCCTTTTTTCCTGCTGTTTAAAAGCACAATGGAGCTAAAAAAAAATAGGCCAATCATCAGTAGCAGAATTCTCCTGATGTGAAGGGGTCTTTTTGCAGTAAAAATCATGGGTCCAAGCAGTCAGTCTTCTGGTTCCAAAAAGTGGCAGGGCTGCTAGGATCTTTGGGCAGCTCTTCCATACCTGTGAGAAGAAACAGCTAACACATTCCGTTAGTGCCTGGTAGGATTTTTCAGCTCTCATTAGCTTTTTGGGCCCAGTCAAGCCCCCCTATTCCTTGGCTGTCCACCAAGTCTTAGCTGTGCGGCGTGTCCTTGACTGGAGCCAGAAAGATTTCTTCGGTTAACTCATTCTGTTCTTTTTCCTTCCCTGCTTGGCTTCTTTTAATCTATGAATCCTGTGTCAAAACACCCAGCTGTTGCTGCTCATACCGGAGAAGCATAACGGTTTTTCCGGCACTGTCCCAGGCTCAGACCAGCCAGCGTAGGACGCCTTCTCCAGGCTCCTGCCAAAACAACTTACTTGCTTGTAGATCCGAACAACCTCTGGGGCCACAGCACGAGCCTCTGCCTGCGCCGTGCACTCCAACGTCTTCCCGTCCAGGGCTCGCTTCCAGCGGAGCACCTCCTCGTCCTGTGCCCGAAGGGCGGTCAGGAGGAGCCTCCCTAGCTCCCCCTCTTTCCTTAATAAATGAGGTAGTGCAGCAGGGGAGATTCTTTCCCCCTGTTGGTTCATAATGTGCAAATAAAGCTTCTGTATTATCTTTTCTTCCGCTGATGCAGCGGTTCCCATGTTAGCCGCTCTCCTCTGGGCTCAAGTGCGCCTCTCCTTTCGGATGCCTGGGGGCTTCTCCAGCACTCCCCGCCGCGACTTATAGCCGCTCTCCGCCGCGACTTATAGCCGCTCTCCTCTGGCCTCAGGTCACCAACACTATCATCATTCGATTCGAATCACGTTGGGGTCACCATTTGTTGCATCTCAGTGCGTCTCGTGCGGGCATGGACAGAGCCCAACAATCAATGTGATTGGTAGCAAAGTCGTTTATTTCTCTCCAGCATACATCTTTTATACAATTAAGGCAAGCAATCAAGCAATTGCTAATTGGTTAATAAAATACACATAGGCACAGCTATAACTTCATTGGATAATTGTCATCCTGTACAACCTTCTGATTTATTATCCTGTTTACGGCCTACTAGCAGTGAGAACCAGCCAAGGCCAGCATCTCACTACACAGCTCACAGCCTAATTAGCCCGTCCTTGAAGCCTACATGCCTTAGCTTCCCACACTCCCATCCACCAAGTTAGCAATACATTCCCACAAATCCCTACATCCTACTCCCCTCCCAGAGCTGGGGCAAGAACCCAAGAGTCATAACTCCCAGATCCCCCCCAGACCCCGCACCCTTGCCAGAGCTGGCCAAGTCTCTGTCCCCGAAGCAGCATGAGCTGAGGGGAGGGTGTACACTGGGGATGCTCAGTGTTGCTGAGTTGTTGCCTCTGGGTACTCAGTGCTTGTCTCCTCCTGCTGGGTTGGGGGCAGCAGCCCCGGATCCCACCTTCCCAGGCACCCCCTATGACACTCTGTATATCAAAATAGCACTCTGGAGCCTCCATGTTCACCACAGTGATATGATATGTTTTGTACAATGCATGCCTTGTGAGGTATCATTTAAAAAGTCTTGCTCTGTTGAACGTTACTATCCTGTTGGATTATCGGTACTGTCATTGTATGTGAAGTTATGAGGTATTGATACATATTTGTTACTGACATATGTGGTAAGTGGGAAATGCCCACAGCTAACCTTCCAGTGGCAACAAAGGAGCGACTGACAAGACAGATTTACATCTAGTTTGGCTAGACAGGCATTGATGATCCATCAAGAAGAATCCACTATCCCAGAGTCTCCTCAGAAAGAGCATGTACACAATGGGCTACCTAACCTCCACATCACGGCATGGATCTTTCTAGCACCTGGAGAGAAAGTATAAATGAGGGTCAGTTACATCATCATTTGGCCTTTCTCCTCCCCCATCCCGACACCTGGAAGATTGTTTGGAAGACAAAGACTTTGAACTGGGGCGACTGGTCCCAGACTGAGAAGGGAACTCAGCCTGTGTATTAAGAACTGTAAGCTGCCTAGAACATCCAGTAGGGTGAGAAAAGCTGTTTGATTCAAATCTTGCTTGGTCTGTTAAAGTTTAGCATTTAGACAGTGATTCTCTTTTTATTTCTTATGTAACCAACTTTGACCTCTGTGCCTAACACTTATAATCACTTATCTATTTTTCTGTAGTTAATAAACTGATGTGAATGTTTTATCCTTACCAGTGAGTTTGTCTAAAGTACCTGAGGGAAAACTGCTCAGATTACAAAGGCTGGTGCATGTCCACTTTCCTTTGATGAAGTGGTGAACTAATTAATGCGCTTACACTGTGCACGAAAAGGTCTTGTGCAGTGTAAGATGGGTTGTCCCTGCAGTGCAAGGCTTGGGGGCTGGGGAAATTGGCTGAAGTCTCCCTATGTATAATTCATGAGTGGCTTAGACAGCATTCATGCAGCTCAGCTGGTGTGTGCCTCCACCTGTTGATGGCTGAGTGATCACAGCACCTGGAGGGGTTTGCTGCTTATCACTAGCAAAGCACTGGGAGAGACAGCTCAGGCTGAAGTGTTTAAGGGGACTCAGTGGTTTTGCAGTCTAGGTTGTACCCAGGGGCATATCACACCCTCACAGTGAGGCAGCTAGCAGGAGCTACCTACCTCCACCTACTTTCCCCTAGGTGAGAAGGGGGGTCCCCACACTCCATTTAGCTCCTGGCCCCTCCACTGGGACTGCTGGTGAGGAGTGACTGCTTGATGTGACGGTCCCCCCAGGGACAGGTCTCAGACCCAGCAACTCATGCCACACAGGGGCCACCCCACAGGCTGCTGTATGTGAGGGGAGTGGCAGCTATTTATTAGAGGAGAGAGGGGCTGAGATCCAGGACTCCTGGGTTCTATCCCCAGCTCTGACTCTGACTCCTTGTGTGACCTCATTCACATCCCTCCCCCTTCAATGCCTCAATTGCCCTATCCCCTTCTTCCCCGCTATGCTTTGAACTAATAAAGATGAATTACGTTTCCAAAAATGGACTTTAATTGCACACACACGCACAAACAAATCCATGCATGACTGAAGTAAACTTTAGAAATGCAGAGGAATAAACTTGGGAGGGGGAAAAGCACATTCCTTTTTTTATTTAAAAACACATGCACCGACCTTGCCTGCCACACATCAGTGTACGTGCTGCTGTGATTGCCTGAACCCTCCCCCTAGGGTGGAGAGGTTGGGATGGGGCACCATCCGCTGATGCCACGTGGAATGTGTGTGTGGGGGGGAGGGGGGCAGTAGGATGGGGCTGGAATACAGTTCTGGACGAGCTGCAGAGGGAGGCGACCTCAAAGGTGCTGCACCTGATGGTCAACCGGACACCTCAGCATGTCTGTTGCTCCATCAGAAGTGCTATCATCTCCTGCTGCACATCATGCTCCTCCTCCTGAGCTTTTCTCTTGTCCTGAATGTCCATGCCCATTTTGTGCAAGAGAGATCCTCCACATGCTCTGCTCTGTGTCTGCTGATCCAGAGGCTTGCATGACGTCTGAAAACATGCCATCCCACGTTTGCTTGCTTCTACTCCTTAGCTGGTTGAGCCTTCTCATTGGCGTGGAGGGTAAAGGTGAAGGCCATATTTGCAGTTGCAAAAGCTACAGTGCACAGAGGTGCTATTGTGAGTGCATAGAAAAGCTATATGGAAAACTTGCTATATTGAAATCACTGCCCTTTATTGATGCATTTGCATTTTGGTCAGGTATTCACTGAGTGTGTTGGTTGTCCCATCCATGGTGAGTACAGTCTGGGTGTGGTGGGGAATGACACACAGACACTAGGGTTTGCTGTTTGGGCAATTGAACTGAATACTGGCACCATTTCCCACAGGCAGTGGTGACTTTAGCTGATATTTCACTCCTTAGGGTAATGAAGACAGAAAGGGAACAGCTGCCACATGTATCCGGCTGCAGACTGGGTCCGTATGCTGCTAGTCTGTGTGCTGCAATGATGCCTACTGAATTAATAGATGAGTGATGAGGGAAAGTGTCCTTCCGCAGTGGAAGAAATAAGGCTGCCCTTCCTTCAGCAATGGATTGCAGAGTACCTACAGGAAAGTTTCTTTGAGATCTCTGTGGAGGAGTCATGTGACATCCCGGTCCGGCACATAAACTGTTTTGCAGGGCTCCCTCTGCCTAGTTGTGCCAGGCAATAAGAAGCAGACAGACATTCTACCTCTGCTGGTTATTTCACTACTTTTTATAACATGAATAAAACACAGTAAATGAGAAGCTGTGGCCCTGCAATATCAATGCGAACTGCATATTTCCCAGAGGATCCTTTCCCGGCATCATGTTCACTTGTGCTATTGTGCTGGAGTGCTGCGACTGGCTGGACTGCACTGGGGTTACAAACAGCTCCTGGGTCGCTGCGACTATGGATCCCCTCCGTCACCTGTCCCCCATTCTCATCCTCCTTCTCCTTGTCCAACACCTTGTCTTCAGGACTGCCTGCTGTCTAGGGTGACCAGACAGCAAATATAAAATATCGGGATGGGGGGTAATAGGAGCCTATATAAGAAAAAGACCCAAAAATTGGGACTGTCCCTATAAAATCAGGACATCTGGTCACCCTACTCCTGTGGCATGTGACTCCTCCTCCAATGTATTCACAAGGTCTTTGGGGCGGGGGGTGGGGAGGGGTCACTGCAGAGGATAGCATGCTGTTCCTTGTAACAGTGGTATGACTGTGGTGCCGAACCAGAGTGACTGGATATAAACTGGTCATCAGAAAGTTTAGACTTAAAATTAGACAAAGGTTTCTTGCCATCAGAGGAGTGAAGTTCTGGAACTGCCTTCCAAGGGGAGCAGTGGGGGCAAAAGACATATCTGGCTTCAAGACTAAGCTTGATAAGTTTATGGAGGGGATGGTATGATGGGATAGCCTAATTTTGGCAATTAATTGGTCTTTAACTTTTAGCAGTAAATATGCCCAATGGCCTGTGATGGGATGTTAGATGGGGTGGGATCTGAGTTACTACAGAGAATTCTTTCCTGGGTGTCTGGCTGGTGAGTCTTGCCCACATGCTCAGGGTTTAGCTGATCGCCGTATTTGGGTTCGGGAAGGAATTTTCCTCCAGAGCAGATTGGCAGAGGCCCTGGGGGTTTTTCACCTTCCTCTGCAGCATGGGGCACAGGTCACTTTCTGGAAGGGTCTCTGCACCTTGAAGTCTTTAAACCATGATTTGAGGACTTCAATGGCTCAGATACAGGTTTGATACAGGAGTGGGTGGGTGAGATTCTGTGGCCTGCATTGTGCAGGAGGTCAGACTAGATGATCATAATGGTCCCTTCTGACCTTAAAGTCTATGACTGCTTACCTCCCTTGCCTTCTGGTATGCCTTGCTGCAGTTCCTTTGCTTTCATGCAAAACTGCTGCAGGTCTCTCTTGCAGCCCTTCTCCCCCATACCCTGAGTGATCTGCTCATAGATGTCCACATTTCTACGGCTGGATTTAAGCTGTGCCTGCTCCCCAAAGACTCAGGAGATCTACCACCTCCTCTGTACGCCAGGCAGAAACATGTTTGGAGTGTGTAGCCACCATGCTCAGTTGGGCAGTTGCCAGGTGAGCTCTCCACACCAACCAAACAGGAAATGAAAATTTAAAAATGTGTGGTCCTTTAACAGGGGAGGGACTAGTTCTTGTGTACCTGGCTGCTGGGCAGTGGAGTTTAAAACGATGACCAGAGCAGTCGGGGCATTTTGGGACACCTCCTGTAGGCCACATGAGTCAACGTAAGCAATGCAGTGTCTACATTGTCACTGCATTAACTTAACTACATTGACTAAAGTGCTACGCCTCTCACGGAGGTGGAGTTATTAAGTTGATGTAGCAGGCGAAGTATGTTGGTGGGAGGAATATTGTAGTGCAGATGCTGACATTATTAGGGCACTGTAAGCTGCCTTATGTCAACCTAACTCTGTACTGTAGACCAGGCCATAGAGCCTAGGATGAACATAACTGGGTCTAGCACAAAGAGATGCAATCCAGATTGGAACCTCTAAGTGCTTCTGTAATACAAATTAGCAAACCAGGAAGTTTTTGGAAAGTATAGGGGACAATTTCCTGGTGCAAGTGCTGGAGGAACCAACTAGGGACAGAGCTCTTCTTGAACTGCTGCTCAAAAATGGGGAAGACTTAGTAGGGGAAGCAAAAGTTGATGGGAACCTGGGAGGCAGTGACCATGAGATGGTCGAGTTCAGGATCCTGACAAAAGGAAGAAAGGAGAGCAGCAGAATACGGACCCTGGACTTCAGAAAAGCAGACTTTGTCTCCCTCAGGGAACTGATGAGCAGGATCCCCTGGGAGAATAACATGATGGGGAAAGGAGTCCAGGAGAGCTGGCTGTATTTTAAAGAATCCTTATTGAGGTTGCAGGAACAAACCATCCCGATGTGTAGAAAGACTAGTAAATATGGCAGGTGACCAGCTTGGCTTAACAGTGAAATCCTTGCTGATCTTAAACACAAAAAAGAAGCTTACAAGAAGTGGAAGCTTGGACAAATGAACAGAGAGGAGTATAAAAATATTGCTCAGGCATGCAGGAGTGAAATCAGGAAGGCCAAATCACAATTAGAGTTGCAACTAGCAAAGGATGTTAAGAGTAACAAGAAGGGTTTCTACAGGTATGTTAGCAACAAGAAGAAGGTCTGGGAAAGTGTGGGCCCCTTACTGAATGGGGAGGCAACCTAGTGACAGAGGATGTGGAAAAAGCTAATGTACTCAATGCTTTTTTTTTGCCTCTGTCTTCACAAACAAGGTCAGCTCCCAGACTGCTGCACTGGGCAGCACAGTATGGGAAGGAGGTGACCAGCCCTCAGTGGAGAAAGAAGTGGTTCGGGACTATTTAGAAAAGCTGGACAAGCACAAGTCCATGGGGCAGGAAGCACTGAATCCGAGGGTGCTAAAGTTGTTGGCGGATGTGATTGCAGAGCCATTGGCCATTATCTTTGAAAACTCATGGTGATTGGGGGAGGTCCTAAATGACTGGAAAAAGGCTAATGTAATGCCCATCTTTAAAAAAGGGAAGAAGGAGGATCCAGGGAACTACAGGCCAGTCAGACTCACCTCAGTCCCTGGAAAAATCATGGAGCAGGTCCTCAAGGAATCAATTTTGAAGCACTTTGAGGAGAGGAAAGTGATCAGGAACAGTCAGCATGGATTCACCAAGGGCAAGTCATGCCTGACTAACCTAATTACCTTCTATGAGGAGATAACTGGGTCTGTGGATGAGGGGAAAGCAGTGAATGTGTTATTCCTTGACTTTAGCAAAGCTTTTGACACGGTCTCCCACAGTATTCTTGCCAGCAAGTTAAAGAAATATGATCTATAACATAGATAGAAAGCTGGCTAGATCATCGGGCTCAACGGGTAGTGATCAATGGCTCCATGTCTAGTTGGCAGCCGGTATCAAGTGGAGTGCCCCAAGGGTCGGTCCTGGGGCCGGTTTTGTTCAATATCTTCATTAATGATCTGGAGGATGGGGTGGACTGCACCCTCAGCAAGTTTGTAGATGACACTGAAACTGCGAGGAGTGGTAGATAACCTGGAGGGTAGGGATAGGATACAGAGGGACCTGGACAAATTAGAGAACTGGGCCAAAAGAAATCTGATGAGGTTTAATAAGGACAAGTGCAGAGTCCTGCACTTAGGACGGAAAAATCCCATGCACTGCTACAGTCTAGGGACCGAGTGGCTAGGCAGCAGTTCTGCAGAAAAGGACGTACGGATTACAGTGGATGAGAAGCAGGATATGAGTCAACAGTGTGCCCTTGTTGCCAAGAAGGCTAACAGCACTTTGGGCTATATGAGTAGGAGCATTGCCAGTAGATTGAGGGACGTGATCATTCCCCTCTATTCGGCATTGGTGAGGCCTCATCTGGAGTATTCTGTCAGTTTTGGGCCTCACGCTACAAGAAGGATGTGGAAAAATTGGAAAGAGTCCAGCATATGGCAACAAAAATGATTAGGGGACTGGAGCACATGACTTATGAGGCGATTCTGAGGGAACTGGGATTATTTATTCTGCAGAAGAGAATAATGCGGGGAGGGGGAGGGATTTGATAGTTGCTTTCAACTATCTGAAAGGGGGTTCCAAAGAGGATGGATCTAGGCTGTTTTCAGTGGCAGCAGATGTCAGAACAAGGAGTAAAGGTCTCAAGTTGCAGTGGGGGAGGTTTAGGTTGGATATTAGGACAAACTTTTTCACTAGGAGGGTGGTGAAGCACTGGAATGAGTTACCTAGGGAGGTGGTGGAATCTCCTTCCTTAGAGGTTTTTACGGTCAGGCTTGACAAAGCCCTGGCTGGGATGATTTAGTTGGGGATTGGTCCTGCTTTGAGCAGGGGGTTGGACTAGATGACTTCCTGAGGTCCCTTCCAACCCTGATATTCTATGAAAACCACTGTTTATCTATCTCCTTCCACCTTATGTTCAGCTATTTGTAAATAGGATGGCTTCAATAATTAAGCAGTATGACATATATCATAGATTCAAGTCTGCCACTTTGTCCTATGGCCTTCGCCAGTGAGGACTTAGACTGTGCACTACTCTTTATATAGCAGAAGCTTTCTTTTGCAATTTGGATTCTTGCTTTCACTTGCAAAATTTTACTCTGTAAAAACACTAAATTCTCTCCAGTTCAGGCAGTTGGCAGGTAAAATCAAAAGGAAAAAAGATCTATAACAAAGCCAGAGCAACCCACTAGAGGGAGCCCTTAATATTCACAAACTGCAAGGTTACTAGCAAAAAAGTGTCCGTTTCTTGCTTTCAAACTAATTTCACTTCACTTCATTGTTTGTGCCACCTTACATGTCTAAATATGACTCTTTTGTGGGTGCTGTCCATTTGGATCTTTTCAATTTGGAAAACATGGAATGGCAAAGTAAGGTGTTGTGGAATTTGCTTTCCAATGGAGCTTGACAATAACATGCTAATTTATTTACTTCCGTTGTCGTCATCACCAGCCAAATGACAAAAAATAACTGAAAACTCAGAGCTAGCGGACAGAAAATACATACATCAAAAAGTTATAATAAAGAAAAGGAAAACAAAATACGCGTGGGTTGTAGTTTCACAAAGTTCCAAGGCCTTTCCCCGCCTTCTCTCCACCATGCTATCCCTTTAGCCCATCTTAGAAATGTCTGTCTGTTTCCTGCAGCAGTTACCCTTACAGCCTCATTTCCTCACTAATTGATGACAGCTGCACCTGGGACTGCTTAAATTAGCAGCAGGTGGGCTGGCACTGGCCTAAGGGTAGCAGATTATCAGGAACTAACTGATCCATTCAGCCTTTCTCCTTGGCTCAAGCTGGTGAGGACCCCTATTATTAGTCCACCCTGACTCTATCAGGTAAGAGCCTCTATCTCTGGAACTAGGGAGGGAGAAGGTGTAGAAATACAACCACAATGCCCCTTTTCAGTTAGCTCCTCACCTCGGATAATCAAGGGACAAGGGAAACGGGTCCCTTTCTGCTCTGAGGTAGGGCTGGAAAGATAATGCTGCAGAGATTTAAATAGAAGAGGAAAGGCAATAGGTGAATGCCTTCCACACGCCATCCATTTCATGGTCCTTGCTTCACACACAGCACAAGATACAAGATTTTCAGTGCCAAAAGAGACTGAAATGTGAAAGGAGAACAGCCCCAGAGTTTGGAGAGCAGAGGGAGGGGCATTTCCTCCAGCCACTTGTAGGATTTCACTTCTATGGGATTTCTTAATGGAAAAAGCTAAAGGGCATATCTAGCTATGGTACTTATATGGCCCCATTACTGTAGTATCCAGGCACCTCCCAGTCTTTAATATACTTACCCTCACAATGCCCCGGGAGGTAGGGCAGTACAACTATCCCCATTTTAAAGTCAGGGAACTGAGGCATAGAAAGAATAAGGTCCAGATCCACAAAGATCCAGAGCGAATTTCCATCGATATGGCTCTGGGCCTAAATGATTTGTCCCAAGGTCACTCAAGAAGCTTGTGGCCAAGCAGGGACTGAAACCCAGACCTCCAACTCCAAGGGTAGCGCCCTAACTGCTGGACCATCTTTCTTCTCTACGTGATAAAACCCTTGGTCCCAGCTGTGCAGTTCCCTAAGCATTCTCCCTCACTGTGTTTTAAAACTTGTGGAAGCAAATCTCAGAGACCAGTGCTACTGACTCAGGCTTGCACTGCGGCACCAAAAACAGCAGTGTAAATGCTCAGGCTTGGGCTTTGAAGCTGTGGGTTTTAAAACAATGTAGACATATTTGGAATTTATTTCCAGGGCATCCAAACAATTTTGAAAAGTAGTCTTTTGGGCGAGCAGGGGCCGTGACTGATGAATATGCTCCGGTCTTGATCCAGCCAGCTGTCTTGAGTGAGTGGATCCACAGTGTATAGTCCCATTGAAATCAATGGGCCCGTACAGGAGCACAGGGCTCAGTCTGCATGGAACAGCTTGTAGGAGCAGGAGTTGTGATTGGAGGATGTAACAAGGCTGACGTTCATTAGGAGTGTGGTTTGAATAGGCTATAGCTTAATGAGACTTAGCCATAGTGTAGTAGTTCACTGTGGCTAGGGGTGTTTACAAGCACAGATCATGGCCATTGTTTTGTTTTGTTCCACTCCTTGGTTTTTCTTTCTGAGTAGAAAAAGCATAAAGCCATAAAACACTTACCCAATCCACAACCAGACAACATTATTAAAATGGTGGCTAATATTGACTTAGGATCCAAACTCTTATGCCTGTTCTCTTAGATTTTTCGAGCCAGGTGATGTTTTCCACCATGTTATAACAATTTTACAAACTTGAGTGCTGAGTGGCTTGAACAGTATTTTTCTGAGTACTGACGTGATTCTTGAGCATCTGTAAATTGTAAACAGACAGAGTTATATGGCAGATTTTGCTGCACCTGGGTATGCGAGTGGGATGCAGTGGGTCTCCTTTGGGAATGAGTTCTGAACTTCAGCATCTTTCTAGGAACACTTTGCAGAGCACTGTTCTGTAAAGAGAGCCGCATTCTTGGAAAATGTAATACCTTGCCAGCTATGAGAGCACAGAAGATTGTAGAGACTATCTGAACTACATGTTTATGTTATGTTAGGTCACTCAGGTGAAAAGCGATGTTTTTATATTTCAGCTCTTGTTTTGAAGCAACAGAGATTTTTTAGGAGGATTTTTTTCTTTTAAAATGGTATTTTGACTTTAAAAACATCACACACAGGTTTCACTGGGCCCTCATCAAGAGCCCAGCAATACCGGCTCCTTTAGAAGAGGGACCAACCCCCTTCATTTGTCCATCAATGTAATTGAATAATGCTATGCATGGGGTTAGCATGGGAGAAAATTCCTTAGCTCCATACATTTTCCATATTATCTGAGCCTCAAATGTTACTAGTGACCTTTATCCACTACTTTGAAAATTGCAGTCACAACATTTGGCACTGTGCCATTCTGTAACGATGAATTCCAGATGGCGCCTTAACATAAAGTAACATTTTCATAGCTTTGTTCTGCTTTCACTGCCTTTTAGGTTGTGGAGTACTCCTTTGTTCTTGTCTCATGCAATAGGTTACACAGGAGAGATGAATCAGTTTTCCCTGTATCATAATTTGAATCACTTCAATCAATTCCCATCTGTGTTTTTCTCCTTTCTGTTCTAAACAGCTCTGCAATTTGTACTCCCCCATTCCCTATCACCACTCTTGTCATCCTTGTGTGAGCTTTCTCTCTCTCAGCTATGTACCAGGCCTTGGGTGCTCTGGGGTAAACTGGACCTATGCCCAATGACCGGCTTATCAGTGTCTCTTTTAGGCTGAGATTCCATCTTCAAGGTGTGGTTTTACTTTAAAAAGGCACCTTCTTATGTTGTCTCTCGTTTCCAGTTAGTGTTGTGCTTTTTAACACAACTAGGCAACCAAGAGCGTCTTCCTTGTGAGTCTGTTGCAGCCTCATTCCGGGTTCCTGAAGTACAAAGACCAGGGATATAAAGTTGAAACCACAACATTCCTTTTATTAGATACATAACAAGTCCTGCAGACTCTAAGCACAGGCCCTGACTGCATCTGCATCATGTGAGAGGCCCCTTACACTGGTGATTATGCATGATTAATTTTAAAGAGACGGTATCACAATACCCTATAATTAGCATCGCTTTCTAGCTCTCCTGCGCTAGCAATATTTGAGATACAAACACTACAGGGAGAGAAATTTTAGTCCAAACAACCTCTAACTGATCTTAGATTTTGTAAGAGCTGGGCAGTAGCTCAGGTGGGGATAGATGTTCTGGGAGTCAGGTCAGGTCAGGTCAAGCACTTGTTGTCCTTAGTCAGGGGAAGGAAACCAAAAGGTTGGAGACAGTTGGCAGATGCACTACAGCAGGGAATAGGCCTGTGTGTGTGTGTGTAGCCTGGTCTACACTTGGCGTTTAAACCGGTTTTAGAAGCGTAAAACCGATTTAACGCCACACCCGTCCACACTGAGAGGCCCTTTATATCGATATAAAGGGCTCTTTAAACTGGTTTCTGTACTCCTCCCTAACGAGAGGAGTAGCACTAGTATCGCTATTACCATATCGGATTAGGTTTAGTGTGGCCGCAAATCGACAGTATTGGCCTCCGGGCGGTATCCCACAGTGCACCACTGACCGCTCTGGACAGCAATCTGAACTCGGCTGCAGTGGCCAGGTAGACAGGAAAAGCCCCGCGAACTTTTGAATATTTCCTGTTTGACCAGCGTGGAGCTCCGATCAGCACGTGTCATAAACAGTTAGTTAAGGGTTAAGGTTTTTGTCTACCTGTAAAGGGTT
Organism: Mauremys mutica; assembly: GCF_020497125.1. Taxonomy (NCBI): domain Eukaryota; kingdom Metazoa; phylum Chordata; order Testudines; family Geoemydidae; genus Mauremys; species Mauremys mutica. The sequence goes on along the minus strand of NC_059072.1, from coordinate 104,152,010 downwards.
AACAAGCAGTATCTGTGGACACCTGACCAGAGGACCAATGAGGGACAAGATTATTTTCAAATCCGTGTGGAGGGAAGTTTTTTTTCCCCTGTTTTTTGTTTTCTTAGGCCTTGTCTACACTACAGGACTATTTCGAATCTACTTAATTCGAATTTGTGGATTCGACCTTATGAAGTCGAATTTGTGTATCCATACTAAATACACTAATTCGAACTTCTGAGTCCACATTCACGGGGCCGGCGTCGACTTTCGAAGCGGTGCACTGTGGGAAGCTATCCCACAGTTCCCGCAGTCCCCGCTGCCCATTTGAATTCTGGGATTTCCCCCCAATGCATGCTGGGGGAAAAAATGTGTCGAGGGTGGTTTTGGGTAACTGTCGTCATTGAACCGTCAATCACGCCCTCACTCCCTCCCTCCCTGAAAGCGCCTGCGGGCAATCTGTTCGTGCACTTTTCTGGTCAGTGAAAGCGTGGACGCCACAGCACTGCAAGCATGGAGCCCGCTGCGATCCTCGCCGTTTTCTCCTCCTCGCACTTTATCGTCCACCTCTTCCACATTCAGCTGCTGAGAAATTGGGCTACTTTTCAATGGTTCTGCAAGCACTGGGGGACCATAGGGGACGTTTTACCAACATGAACGTCGGATGGCCGGGCAAGGTTCCTGATGCATGTGTTCTCAGGAACTGTGGGCTGCTCAGACGCCTGCTGGAAGGTAGTTTCTTCCCGTACCACGAAATAACTGTTGTGGATGTGCATTTGCCTATAGTGATCCTCGGTGACCCAGCCTGCCCGCTAATGCACTTGCTCATGAAGCCCTATACAGGCGCCTGGGACAGCGACAAGGAACTCTTCAAATACCAGCGAGCAGCGAGCAGCGTGACCTGTGACTGTTCAGTTTCTTTACAGAGAAGCTGAACCTGCCCCTGTTTCTTTACCCAGTTACTGTTGACTCTCCTCTTCGGTTAAATACCCCGTTCTCCCCGTTTCCTCCACTTCCAAGACACGTGTAAAAATAAAATACATGTCACACTGTTACTGAGGAGAGGTTTCTTTATTCATGACTTTTCGTTAAAGGGTCGAAACTGGAACGCAGACTGCGGTGGGTAGGGTGTGCGCTGATGTAAAGACCGCCTCTAAACTTAAGGAATGACAGGCTCCTGCTCCTACAGCGGTCCGCATTGCCGGACTGCTTGTTTCAACGGAGCCTGCCATCCCTCCTTTTTGGGATTCTGTGTGCGGGCGGCTATGTGGCCTTGTGGCGGAGGAGGACGGATACAGATTCCTCTGCTGCGTGACTCAGCGGTCCACAACAAGGACCGCTGTATAAGATCTGTACCCGACCTCCCCCGCTAAAAAGTCACATCCCCACCGCCCACACAGAACCTGGAAACCACCTCCCATACCGACCACGGTGCCTGCTGACTGCACTGTGTGTGTTACCCGCTGCTGATCCGGCCCCCGTGTCTGTACCCTGCGAAAGGTGCCTGTCCTATGCAATTAGCAACGCACTTCCCCACGCACCCCATTCAAACACAGTCTTCAGTGAGGAAACATGACGGAAACAGTACTTAACAGCAAAGTATTTTTATTACTTAAGTACACAGTTATGGGATGGGACTGGGATTGGGACTTGTTTGAGTCCGGAAGGGAAGGACTTATGCAAACGTAGGGTATGAGAGCTTTTGGTTACTTGAGCACTCTGCTGGGGTGCAGTGACAGTATTCACGGCCCAGGGCGGGCATCCTCCTGGTTATTTAGGGTGAGGGGGGTATGTGACTTTGTGGCGGGGGAGGGCGGTTGCAGAGATACTGCCGGGGGCTCTGTCCTGCAGCGGACCTGCAGAACATACACAAGTCGCCGGAGCGTGTCCGTTTGCTCCCTCAGTAGTACAAGCATTGCTTGAGTCGCCTGCTTGTGTTCCTCACGCCACCTCTCCTCCCATTCGCTGTGTGAGCGCTGGTACAGAGAGACTTTCTCCCTCCACTGCCTCTGCTGGTCCGCCTCGGCTAGGTAGCAGCCCACACATTCATCGAAAATCGTGTCCCTTGTCTTTTTCTTTCGCCGCCTAATCTTCGCCAGCCTCTGCGAGGTGGATGCTGTGGAAGGTCTGGAGACAGTGGAAGCTGTGAGATGGGAAACAGTTAGTTAATTCCTTGCAATGATACTTTTTTGCGAACAATTAACTGAGTCTAGGCTGTCTCTGTGAATTTTTTGTTGAGAACCCCTGTGCCTGCTGTTGCACAAATCATTTGCGCGGTGGATTCTGGGTAAATGTCGCCAGTCATTCCTTCCTCCGGGAAAGCAAGGGCAGACAATCATTTCGATCACGTTTTCCATGAAATGCCCTGGCACACGCCATAGCGTGGCAACAATGGACCCTATTTTGCCTTTTGTGTATGTCACCGTATGTGTACTGTATGCCGCTGATAGAGGCGGACCAGCAGCGCTACACAGCAGCATGCTTATGCTTTTGCATGACAGCAGCGATGGTTACCAGGCATACTGCACCGTCTACCATACCATGAACTGGTAAGAAGACGGTAATAAGATGGTCATGGTTACCTGTCCTTTTGCACTGCGCCATTTGGTGCTGTCATAAGTGCCCCTGGTCGATCAGCCAGGGGCGCAAAAGCAAAATTTGGGAATGACTCCCCGAGTCAATCCCTCCTTTTTGGGTATCTAAAAATAGAATCAGTCCTGCCTAGATTATGTGCAAGTGTACTAGAGAACCACTGTATCATACAACCAGAGACCACAGCTGCTCTCTGTCCAATCCTGCATAAATTTTGAGCTGAACGCTATTCACACGGTGTGCTCCTGAAACAACCCCAGCTGTTCATTCCGTTCTTCCCCCAGCCTTCCTGGGTTCCAGTACCATTGTCCCCCCACTTGTGTGATGAAGTAATATAGAATGCATATAGACACAGGTAGTCGTTTGTGAGAAATGAGTGGAAGGAAGCCTCCAGCTGCAATGATAGTCCAGAGATGACATTAAGGGGTGTGGAGGAGGGAGCCACTCATCCCTCTGCTAGTCCAGGGGCAATTGAATCTTTTCTTTACAATGAAGGGTGGGGGCTGATGGATCTCAGCCCCCTGTTGCAATGATGAGGACGGTTACCAGCCATACTGCACCATCTACCATGAAAAATTAGCAACAGGCGGCCTTGACCGACCGGTCCCAAGCAAGTTGGTACGGTTGTCATGGTTACCAGCCCTTTTGCACTGCCCCATGTGCCAATAGGCTGATGATGAGGATGGATTTCCATCGTTTTGTACCATCAGCCATCCATAGCGTGGGGGGAGCAAGGATGTTGGTGTTGAGTGCTGCACCATCGCGTCTATCTGCAGCATTCAGTACAGATACGGTGACATGTAAAAGAGTCAACAGAGGATTGTTTTCCCTTTAACTTCTGGGGGTCGGGGGGGTGCGTAAATTGCCGAGCTATGCCCCGTCCCACCGCGGACACTGTGTTTGACCCTAGAAGCATTTGGAGATCAGCCAAGAATGCAAATGCTTTTCGGAGACAGCAGGAACTGTGGGATACCTTGCGTCCTCGTTCCCCCCTCCCTCCATGAGCGTCCATTTGATTCTTTGGCTTTCCGTTACGCTCGTCACGCAGCTGCGTGCTGAGTCTGTGCTATGCCGTCTGTCCGTTTATTTATTAAAAATACTTTGGACCAGGCGTAACGTAACATTTCTTCCCCTACTTAGATGCAGGAGTCTCCGAGCGAGATCACCGTGAGGACAGGCACTGAAGGAGATAGAGAGCGCATGCTGCGTGAAAGCTAGCACGAACCACGGACCTATGCAGCCGTGCTCTGGGAGGCAGTGCTCCCTGAATACCGCATGAAAGCCTCGCGCGGAAAAGTGTGCTATCACGGAGCACCCAATAAGGCAGCTCTCCCCAGGAACCTCCTGCTGATGCTTATCGATTAACGGCAGGAGAGCTTCGTGGCGTTCTCCCAGGAGGATTTCTGTTCTATCACCATATATACAGAGACCTCCTTTTCACACACTTCAGATTCCTGTTATATTAAGAATAAAAGTTAACATGGTTAAAGCACTTACCGACTGCTCCTACCCCTGATTCAGGATCCGGGTTCCTGGCCGGGAAGGGTTGGTAGGGGATCTCCGTGAGGGTGATGAAGAGATCCTGGCTGTCGGGGAAACCAGCGTTGTAAGCGCTGTCGCCTGCCTCGTCCTCCACAAACCCTTCCTCATCTTCCCCGTCCGTGAACATCGTCGAGGAACTGTCCGTCGACACTGTCCCATCATCAGAGTCCATGGTCACTGGTGGGGCAGTGGTGGCAGGCTCCGTAGCGTCCGTTGGCCGCTTTGATTTTTTGGTAGCCTTGTCTGGGGTCCTTGATTTTCACGCGGCGCTGCGTTGCATGACGGCTGTATCCTCAGTCTGTATCATGGCTTTGGAGACCTTCTCGTAGGTCTTTGCATTCCGTTCGTTGGAGCGCAGCTCCGAAAGCACAGACTCCTCGCCCCACACACCGATCAGATCCAAGAGTTCCCGGTCAGTCTATGCCGGGTCCCTCTTTCTATTCAGAGATTACATGAACTCCTCTGCTGGAGAGCTCTGCATTGCTGCCGGTGCTGCGGAGCTCGCCCCGATGTGCAACCAGAACGTCAGATTCAAACCGCCCAGACAGGAAAATGAATTCAAATTTTCGCGGGTCATTTCCTGTGTGGCTGGGCAGAGAATCCAAGCTCGGGCTGCTGTCCAGAGCGTCAACAGAGTGGTGCAGTGTGGGATAGCTCCCGGAGCTACTAAGTTCGATTTCCATCCACACCTAGCCTAATTCGAACTAGCCATGTCGAATTTAGCGTTACTCCACCTGCCGGGGTGGAGTACCAAATTCGAACTAAAGAGCCCTCTAGTTCGAATTAAATGGCTTCCTGGTGTGGACGGTTGAGCGGTTAGTTCGAATTAATGCTGCTAAATTCGAATTAAAGTCCTAGTGTAGACCAGGCCTTAGAGAGTCTCTCTTGGGAATTAAGAGAGTCCAGACATCTTAATCAAGTCCTCCCAGGTTTCTGCAACAAATTCTCCTATTCAAGCTAGTGAGTATTAGCAAGGAACTAGTATTCTTATACTTTTATTTCTGTATTTGCAATTCTGTGTTTTGCTATAGAATTTCTTTAAGTCTGTACTGTGATTGCTTTTGCTGAGAAAGAGGGGAGGGGGAATTCTCTCCAGAGATTGATAAGTTTAGACCCTTTATTGTTCCATCTTGGTTACAGAGACAGTGACTTTTCTTTTTTATTCTTAATAAATTCTTTTCTATTAAGGACTTGGTTGGTCTTTCCTTGGGAGGATTCTCAGGGAAAGAGGAGGGGGAGGTATCCCTCTGTAGTTAGATCCCGGTGTCTCTCCTAGGAAAAGGGAGGGGGGAGGAAGCAGGGGGGAATGGTTTATTTCTCCTAGGTGTAAGAACTCCATGGATTTGGGGCTCTTGGGATCCCCTAGGATTTTGGGGAAGGATTGTGTCCCAATCCACGTAATTGATTGGGTGGTGGCAGTTTTACCAGATCTAAACTAGGATTTTAGTTTAGAGGGAAACCAAGGCAGGTCCCCACATTGGAACCCAACAGCTCTAAGTGGGGGTGAGACCTATGACAGCACGGGTGGCGATGCAGTCCGAAATCAAAATAAAAAAAGAGCTCCAGCATGGACCATGCGGATGTGATCGCAGTAAGGGCAGGCAAATCTGTTCTATCAGCGCTCCGTTACAGAAGACGAAATTCAAAATCATTTTTAAAAAATCTCCAGACAGACGCCATAGCAGGGACTCAGCGCACTGCTGCGTGACAAGCGTAACGGAAAGCCAAAGAATCAAATGGACGCTCATGGACTGGAGGACTCAAGCTATCCCACAGTTCGTGCAGTATCCGAAAAGTATTTGCATTCTTGGCTGAGCTCCAAATGCTTCTAGGGTCAAAAACAGTGTCCGCGGTGGGTCAGGGCATAGCTCGGCAATTTACGCACCCCCCCACCCACCTCCAGAAGTGAAGGGAAAACAATCCTCTCTTGACTCTTTTACATGTCACCCTATCTTTATTGAATGCTGCAGATAGATGCGATGCTGCAGCACTCAACACCAACATCCTTGCTCCCCCCCCCCCCGCCATGGGTGGCTGATGGTGCAGTAAGACTGATATCCATTGTCATCATCAGCCTATTGGCACATGGGGCAGTGCAAAAGGACTGGTAACCATGCCAACTAGCATCCGTTAGGTCTATCAAGGGCGCCTGGCCCTAATTTTTCCTGGTAGATGGTGCAGCATGGCTGGTAACCGTCCTCATCATAGCAACAGGGGGCTGAGCTCCATCAGCCCCCACCCTTCATGTGTAAAGAAAAGATTCAATTGCCCCTGGACTAGCAGCGTGATGCTGGGCTCCTCTCCTCCACACTTCTTAATGTCCTGTCTGGACTATCATAGCAGCTGGAGGCTGTCTTCCACTCATTTCTCACTAACAAGTCACTGTGTCTTATTCCTGCATTCTTTATTACTTCATCACACAAGTGGGGGGACAATGCTACGGTAGCCCAGGAAGGCTGGGGAAAGAATGGAATCAACAGGTGGGGTTGTTGCAGGAGCACCCCCTGTGAATAGCATACAGCTCATAATTTCTGCTGGATCTGACACAGAGCAGCTGTGCTCTCTGGTTCTATGATACAGTGGTTCTCTAGTACACTTGCCCATATTCTAGACAGGACTGATTCTATTTTTAGATACCAAAAAGGAGGGATTGACTCAGGGAGTCATTCCCAATTTTGGCTTTTGCGCCCCTGGCTAAGAGCAGCCAGGGGCACTTATAACAGCAACAGATGGTGCAGTGCAAAAGGACTGGTAACCATGATCATCTTTTTACCAATTTATGGATTGGTAGATGGTACAGTATGGCTGGTAACCATCTCTGCTGTCATGCAAAAGCAAAAGCATGCTGCTGTGTAGCGCTGCTGAATCGCCTCTGTCAGCGGCATCTAGTACACATACGGTGACAGTCACAAAAGGCAAAACAGGCTCCATGATTGCCATGCTATGGCATCTGCCAGGGCAATCCAGGGAAAAAAGCTGCGAAATGCTTGTCTGCCATTGCTTTCCCAGAGGAAGGAGTGACTGACGACATTTACCCAGAACCACCCGCGACAATGATTTTTGCCCCATCAGGCACTGGGATCTCAACCCGGAAATTCCAAGGGGCGGGGGAGGCTGCAGGAACTATGGGATAGCTACGGAATAGCTACCCACAGTGCAACGCTCCAGAAGTTGATGCTAGCCTCAGACCGTGGACGCACACCACCGATTTAATGTGTTTAGTGTGGCCACGTGCACTCGATTTTATACAATCTGTTTTACAAAACCGGTCTATGCAAATTCGGAATAGTCCCGTAGTGTAGACGCACCCTGAGAGAGAGAGAGAGAGAGAGATGGGGAACTTCCAGCTGGGAAGCAAGATTGATTGGAGTGGATATCCAGATCTGTGGCAACATAAAAGACACAAGAGAAAGTAGGATGAATGGAAGCGGTTATCTGGCTTGGAGCTGAATTGGGATGAGGCTTAAGGGAGTCCAGTTGTGGGGCAAATCCAGGGTTTGCATAGTTAATTTTCAAGGGTATTGGGTCACTCACTGAGGATTGTGGGAGGGTTGAGGGGGAGGAGGGAGTGGTGTTTGTGAGAAGTAGTGGTAATTGCAAATGAATATATAAGGTTTGTGTACTATCTCAGTGTAACTTGTTGGGAAAAAGCACTCTGCTAAGCAGTATTTTAAGGGTTAATGTTCTCACAATAATTAAACCTAAAACCTCAAAGAAACAAAATGCAAATCCACATATTAGTATTTTGCACCACTTGATAATGCTAAGCCTGTGATGTAATGACTATTTACACAGTCACTTGCAATATGTAAAATATTACACAAGAAATGGTGGATGAATGTTTCAGGGCAAACACTGTGTTTCCAGAACATTTGGAACATATACACACGCTTGCTGAGATTTTGTGTGCAATTACCAGCTTGCCAATGATGGCACATGCAGCAGAAACATCTGCAGGCACAGTCTGGCTCATTTGCTCCACATGCTGTTAATCGGCCATTTTTAAAAATAGTTTGTTACTTGCAAACTGGCTGCTGTAACTGGTGACAATTAGAGAGCGGTAACCTGAGAGGGCTCAGCTGTGGTTTGCTTGTGGTTCTGAAATGAAACAAATCAAACATTTCTAACACGTACAGAGACATCAGACTATTCTAGAATGAAAACAAGGCCCCTGGGATGGAAAGGCAGGTGCCACTGCAGAGGAAAACTTTGAAGGCCCAATGGAGGGATCATGCAACAGCTGTGGCTTGCCAAGATATGAGGCACCTGTTTGCAACGTGTTCAGCAATTTTCAGCCCTGTTTAAGGCCCTACCTGCACTGAGGAAATTCACACCATATTACTACATTGATTGGAGTATCTGCATTACAAGCTGGCACAAAATCTTAGCTAGCTACATCAGTGTAATCACATTGCTGCAAACCTTTAATATAGATATGTAGTTCCATTAATAAGTAGGGTTTATGCTGGTGCATTTTACCCTGTATGTTACTGGATTAAGTCCAGCGGTTCTCAAACTGTGGCTCGGGACCCCAAAGTCAGTCACGACCCCATTTTAATGGGGTTGCCAAGGCTGGAGTTAGACATGCCTGGTCCCGGGTCCGAACACCAAGCCCCACTGCAGGGGGCTGAAGCCAAAGCCCCACCACCCGGGGCTGGGTGGTGGGGCTCGGGTTATAGGCCCTCGGCCTGGAGCTGAAGCCCTTGGACTTTGGGCCTCCCATCTGGGGCAGTGGGGCTCGGGCAGGCTTCAGTTTCAGTCCCCCGTCCTGGGGTGATGTAGTAATTTTTGTTATCAGAAGGGGGTTGCGGTGCAATGAAGTTTGAGAGCCCCTGAGTTACACCCATCTAGACACACTGTTGCAAATTCTCTCCATGTAGACAGGGCCCAAGAGAGATCTGGTCTAAGCCAAGGCATGGGAGCCAGAAAATCCTGGATTCTAATCCCAGCGCTGGCACAGATTTCCTCCATGGTGTTAGGCAAGTCAGTCAGGATGGGATTTCAAAAGCACCTAAGTGACTTAGGTACACATTTGCCATAGAAAGTGAATGTGCTCCTAAATTCCCAAATTATGTCTGGAAATCCGACCTCTAACCTCTCTGGTTCTGTATAATGGAGATAACAACACCTCAGTGGGGTGTTGTGGAGACTGATGTGTTTTTATTTAGATTTCTAAACTATATTAAGAAGCACCTTATCCAAAAGCTCCAGGCACCTTGGATGTGAATTAAAAATGCCAATTTTACACAATGAAAATAAGTTGAACAGGATCCTAGGAAAGGAGATGTGGATCCTCCCCCGCCTCCCCTCCTCCCCCCAGCCCCGAGTATGCCCAGCCCCATCTCCAGTCACTGCTCCAAGCCTGGCCAAGTGGAGAAGGGCTGCACAACATGTGTTGATGATCCGCAGATTGGGGCTATTTTGAGTTAAGTGGAAGCGTGAACTCCAAAGTCATGGGCTCCTAGCACAATCTTGGTTGGTCTTTAGGCAGTACCATAAGTAACATTATTTATTTTATTTTATTTTATTATCGAGGACACCTTGCCAGTAGCCGCCTCTGTTTTAAACTGAGGGGACTCCAGCTTTGGTGTTCTTTCTTGCAGCTGAGGCAATACGGCTTGAGTGCAGTCTCCCCAATAAACCTCTTTGAAGATGTAAAGGTTGCTGCATGTAAACTCTAAATATGAGTTAGCCAAAATTAGGATTATGACATTGCACCACATTGCAACAGCTCTAGTGCTCTAAATTGGGGAGAGGGAATTCTTGGACTGTATAGTCCTTGGGGCAGGAAACATGGGCCTGATTCTGCTCTGTTACGCTGGTGTAAACTTGAGTAATTCTGCTGAACTCAATAGAGTTACTCTGAATTAGAGGAGTATAACAGAGAGCAAAATTATATCCCGTGTCATAGAAATGCTGCATTTGCACAAACCCCCTTGCTTCATGCATGTGGCCAGTGTGAGAGAGGTTTTAGGTTTATGGGAGACTTCATATCCTTTGTAAAGGATTGTGTACTTGCCTCAAGGCAGGATTTGCATCCTCTTTGGTCAATGGTCTCTGATTGGTTTGATGTTCTGTTAGCTTTGAAGTCTGCGGAGCAAAACTGAGCTGTCTGGTCAAGCTGTGTGCGCGTTCCCTCTGGGCATCTCTTTTCCGCTCTGCTCGGCTCTGTTTTCTCTTTGGGAGGTATGTTGTCCCGTTGTGAGTGTTGCTCAGAGTTATTGTTGGTTAAGGCTCCCATGGAATTTTAGGCATCGGGCACCGAAAAATTAAAAATTATTCTTTTTTGCACATTTGAAAGCCCTTTCTGGTGAACTAGAATTCTGCTCCAGGGATTGGCAGAATATTGGGAAGAGCTGAAACAAAGCACTGCTGAGAATCAGATTAGCATAGAGGCTGTGGTAGTTGCAGTATTGTTCTTAGAGGCCAACCTGCCAATCCTGGTTTAGATCATAAGTGAAATGAGTATGTTGGCTCTCATACTACTCATTACCAATTCACTGCACAATTATGCATCTCTGCTCAGGAAGACCTTAGGACTGGACTGCTGAGCAGAGCTGAATGCATTGACAGAATGTGTGTGGGGCTAGGACTCAGGTAACAGTGAGTCTCATATCAGAGGGGTAGCCATGTTAGTCTGGTTCTGTAGAAGCAGCAAAGAATCCTGTGGCACCTTATAGACTAACAGACGTTTTGCAGCATGAGCTTTCGTGGGTGAATACCCACTTCTTCGGATGCAAGCAGTGGAAATTTCCAGGGGCAGGTGTATATATAAGCAAGCAAGAAGCAAGCTAGAGATAACGAGGTTAGATCAATCAGGGAGGATGAGGCCCTGTTCCAGCAGCTGAGGTGTGAAAACCAAGGGAGGAGAAACTGGTTCTGTAATTGGCAAGCCATTCACAGTCTTTGTTTAGTCCTGAGGTGAGTCTCATGTCATGCTCATGGTGCATTGACAGTTGTGTAGGGGATACAGTGCCTGTTCACACTATCCCCAATTTAAACTAGTGCTATTTACCTGTCACTTTCAGAAATGTAAGTTTTTGTGTACACAGATTTGGGTACACCTCTGTATGTGTTTACTTTTCACCTTCATACTTTTTGAATGGGAGTCCACGAAAGGTGATTATGCAATTACTGTTTGATCTTGAGGTTTTCATTGGAAGTGATAGGGCTATTTTAAGGGTTACACAGAAAACAATTATGAGTCCTTTCCTGCTGATAGATAGCAGTGGGAGAATAATAGAAAAGGCAATTAGCAAAATTCCTGACCCCCCTTGATTTGTCCAGAGGGATTCCATCCTATTTGTTTGTCTTTGCAGGATTCTTCTAGGGCAGGGGTAGGCAACCTATGGCATGCATGCCAAAGGCGGCACTCGAGCTGATTTTCAGTGGCGCTCACACTGCCCAGGTCCTGGCCACCGGTCTGGGGGACTCTGCATTTTAATTTAATTTTAAATGAAGCTTCTTAAACTTTTTAAAAACCTTATTTACTTTACATACAACAATACTTTAGTTTTATATTATAGACTTATAGAAAGAGACCTTCTACAAACGTTAAAATGTATTACTGGCACGTGAAACCTTAAATTAGAGTGAATAAATGAAGACTTGGCACACCACTTCTGAAAGGTTGCCGACCCCTGTTCTAGGGTGTCCTGGAACAAATACAATAGTTTGTCCTGTCAGGAATAGATCAGTTTATCCTCAGAGGAATTCAGCTCAAGCTTTTTCCTGTTAGGTTAGCCTGCTAGGATGTGAATCCCATGTTTTGTCCTGCGAGGAATCACATTAGGCTTTGTTTCTAATAGGTTTTAACCCCTTTGTTGGTCTCCTTGCTACAAGTATTCTTCAAGGCTTTCCCTTTTGTGTACTGCTGCTCACACCATGGCTCTGGCTTTTTTGGGAAGGTTCCAATGTTGGCCTGGGGGTTTGTTGACTAATCACTTAGTATACAGGCAGTTGTCCATAACTAGCTCTGCTTTTTCAAAACACAGTGTGTGGAAATAACCCAGTAAAAAACCAAACAAACATGGACACAGGATAGCCTGCTTAAAGGTGCTCTTGGGAAACAAGCCGATTCCAACCCCCTGGATCTGAACATCCAAACATTTGGAGAGTTCAGCGCTTGCTTAGGTCCATGCATGACATTCAAAACCATAGTTTTCGCCACTCCCCAGTTTTGTTTCTGGCAGGGAGAGGACATTTCCCTTCAAAGCATAGTTGTATGAATAGGAGCGCTGAATATATTTTAAATGTATTTCAGGAGAGGAAGGACACAGCGTGACACATCTTAACCAGCGTTTCATAGATAATGGAACCTGCCCTTACAAATGGCTGGAAAAAGAACAAAAGATGCAATTAAGTAGCAGTCCAAGGGGAAATAAAGGGCCATAGAAGCTGCAGGAATGGGGCAATGAAAAGGAGAAAATAGCCTTCAGACATTTTTTAACCCTTAATTAAAGCAGTGAGGCCACTACTCTCTCATCCATCAAATTCCTCTTCTACACGCTTTTGCTGTGATGCCTACAAGAAATCATTCAAACAATATCTGGACTGAACAGCAGTCAGAGATTGCTGATTTTATCCATTAATTTTTAAAAAACAAACAAACATGGAAGAAGTGGGTATTCACCCACGAAAGCTCATGCTGCAAAACGTCTGTTAGTCTATAAGGTGCCACAGGATTCTTTGCTGCTTCTAAAAAACAACCACCACCTTTCAAGTGATTTGGAGTCATCCAATTGTGCCTATACCTGCCCAGGTAGCCAAATGATCACATTTTTTATTACCATCCTCCTCCTTCCCCTCCTGCTGTTTGTCACATGTGCTTCCCTCACTTGGTTCGAGTTAATTTGTAAGATGTCCATGTCTTCAGGTATTTGTATAGCATCCAGGACAATGGAGTCCTGATCCTAACAGCAGGTACAGCCTTTACCACAGTGAAAAATATGGTAACTGGTGTGTTGACTGCCCTTCCTCTCATAATAACGTAGCATACCTCTCACGTGTCCCACATTGTGCAGGCATCCTATACCTGGTCCAATTTGTTAAAGTTGTCCTGTGGTCCTTGAGGCTTGCTAACAGAAAGAGCTGTAGAGCTTTCACCAAAATGGAAAAAGGAGCAATCAGAGAGAAATCCACATACAGTATGCGTTGAGTACACAGAATCCCTGTTTCGTTTCATGACAATAAGTTATTGTCCAGGTTATTTGCATGCTTGTACATTTTTTTTTAAATACAGGAAGTGTTCAGTAAAAAAATTGTTGTCCCTCATTTTGAGGATTACTGTCCCTCATTTCAGAGTCTGGGGGTTGAGAGGTTTAGGTTCTAATAGGTTATAGGTTCTAAAAGGTATCCGTTCTAATTTCAAAGATTGTATACTAATAACTACTGAATGTACAATGGCTATACTCACTGCACGAACAGCATCTATTTCATGCATTTGCAAAGTCTTTTAAGGTCGCTTTGGTATCATCAGTTAATACTAATATTAAATGATAGGCTATTCCGTTTATAAGTCTTTTGCTAATGTCCTAATTTATAACTATCTCACACACACAGTTCCCATCTATCCGATGCTTTGTGTATATGCATAAAACTTAAGGTGGAATTTGTAATGAAAATCCTTCTCAAAGTTAGGCTCCTGTGGTTTGAATTGATTTCAGCTAAATGAGCAGCTCAGAAGTGTTTGCTTTGCAGTGACAATATTAGAGTGTTTCATTAACTGCTTTAGAAACAATGCTTGCTTTTTTTTTTAAACCTTTTCATTAGGGCAAAGTTACAATAAAATAATAATGTATTTCATTGTACATTACTTATTCAAGATCAGAGTAATATTCAAAGAACCTGGCTAACGATTCTGGCTTATTAGCTGGGGAGCACTCCTCCTCTGAGTACACTAAAAAAGGTAAACAAATATCTAAATACCTGGCCTCTTTTTGGTGCTGCTTTTGTGTATGTATTTGGTGTGAAAGCTTTTCCATTGCAAGGTATTTTACTACACAACAATTCCACAGGAGGAGGGATTACATTTTTCCAGTAATTTGCAATACAAAGTCTAGATGCTAATAAACAGAATGACAAATTAATTTTTTTAAAAGGTAGCTCCTTTACTGGAGCATTCAGTAAGCAGGGCTGGGGATCTCTGGGAAGCTGGCATTTTATCATAAGATGAATCTCTTTAACAATTTTCTCCCAGACTCGTCTAATTCCCAGACCCAACTACTGCATGTGTAAGTATGTTCCCTTTTCTCTGCACCCCTCCAACAGATCACCTCCCTACTAGCAAAAATATGATCTTAACTGGAATCAAAAGCCACCTATACAGTAATATATAAACATTTTCCTTATGAGCTACACAAATTGAAGTTGTACATCCCTTTCCTATATAGAGACCTACTCACCCAGATCCATTTCTTTGTCCGAATCCCTTTCCCATCTTTTCAGCTGTTTTTTTTTTCTACCAACAGCTTTTTTTGATCAAAATTGTATAATATATCTTAGAAAGTAAACCTTTTGTTCCAGCTTGCTCATGGGTCAACTCCTCAAGTGTGGGTAAAGGTCTAGATAGAGCTGCCTCGTATCCAGATTTCACAGTAAAACGTTTGACTTGTAAATACTGAAAATATGGGATCTTTATATTATTTCCATTATTACTCATTTCCTTGTAGGATTTCAAATCAGGGCCCACCAACAGCTGTGCTAATTGAGTAACTTCACTTCTTACCCACAAAAAATAGTTGCTTTGATATTTTCTAGGGATAAATTGCTGATTATTAATGAACATAGCTAAGGGACAGAGCCTTGGCTACAGGAATTTAGAAAACTTGTTCAAAGCTGCTTAGGTTATCTGGATGAAGGGGTGATCTTTTCTTTATTTTTGGTGGCCTAAATTTCATTTTAATCCAACAAATACTATGAATATTTGGCCTCCAGACTTGTTTGAGTTTTAGCTACTCTTTGGATGGTCTCTTGTTAACCCATCAGATCACATCTTTTAATTATGATGCATAATAATAAGCCAAATTGGGGAAAGCTAGTCCTGGCTTAGATGGACCTTCAGAATTCACCATTTGTCTTCTATATTTCCATATGAATTTTAAAAGTGCATTCTGCCATGTTTTTACTGTCATGTCGGGGTTACTAACTGGGGTGCACTGAAACAAAAATAATAACTTTGGGGAGACATTCATCTTTACCAAAGCTACCGTGACATGCCAAGAAAGCTCATATTTATTCCATTCCTCCGAGTCTTTTTATTATTTTATTCTGTAGTAGAGGGTAATTTGCCTTAAAATATGCCTGTTTCTCTACAATATTTATTCTTAAATATTTTAAAGATTCCTGTACCCATTTACATTTATTTTAGTTTGTTCTGACCCTTTTGGGAATATTATTTCCTAAAATTGCAGATTTATAGTAGTTTATTTTGAAGCCTGATACCTGTCCAAATGCCAGAGTCAATTGTTCTATAATTTTTAATGAGTCTTCTGGCTCGTGGAAATATAACAAGACAGTGTCAGCATACAGAGCTATTTGGTGTTCAAGCCAGAAGACATTCTGATGCCCTTTACCGAGGGACTGCTTCTCTCATTTATTGCAGATGGCTGCGTTGCCAAAGCAAACAACAGGGAGCTAATGGGCAACCCTGTCTCATACCCCTCGACATATTAGGAGGAGGGGATTGAAGACCAAAGCAGATGCTTGAGAATGAGTATATAAGGTTATTATTCCCCTATAAAACTGATTTCCAAAAGCAAACCTTACCAAAATCTGTCTGAGGTACGCCCACTCCAGCTGTTTGAAGGTTTTCTGAGCATCCAAACACAGTAGTGCACAGAACGAATTGCCAGAAGTAAGGATTATGAATCAAATTCAGAGTTCTTCTGGTATTAACAAATAGATGCCTACCCGCAATGAACCCATGCTGGTCAGAGTGAACATATTTGGGAAAGATAACACTCAATCTGTTTGCTAGCACCTTGGCGTAAATTTTAGCATCCACACTGATCAAGAAGTAGGTCTTAAATGATGCAATGACCACATTTTTTGCCCCTTTGCATGAATCTGGAAACTCGTTGCCTTGCAATACACCATTAAACCATTCCGGTGAAATAGGGACCAACACTCGCTTAAGAGCTTTATATAATATACCCCAGAAAACATGGAGCTGGATTGGATTTTAACTTCTTGATTACATCGTCAACTTCCTCTGCAGAAATTTTGCCCCTCAAGAGCTGCCACATCATCCTCTGAGAGCTGAGGTAGTTTCACACTTCTCAAATAGCTATTTATGGGATCAGGATTTGGATGTTCTGCAGCATATGAAGTATGGAAAAAGTTAGAAATGTTTCAGAGTTCTGTTTGGTGAATCAGTTACTAAATGTCCCTTTTTATTTCTAACAAGAGGGATGGCTGATTTATCCTATTTCTTGTTTAACTTTCTGGCTAAAAGCCTATCAGCTTCATTGCCTTTTTCATAATGTTTTTGTTTACTATATCTAAGCATTAAGTGTTAGCTCAGCCTTACCTGTTTGTAACAGTTTAATCTTCTCTCTCCTCTCAATTATTTACTTATATACGGGTAGATTTATGTCTCCCTTCCAAAGCAGAACATACTTTAACCAACCCCTATCTCCTTAAAGAGCTCTCATCTTTTTGTGGAATGATGTTTTACAGGGATTCCCCCCTCATTACTGCATCTCCAGAATACCAGAGAACACTTCTATTGATCCCTTCTGTATCGTTTTCTTCTATATACTTCTGGAAAATTTCTTCCTGGTCTTGAATTCTAAGGGGACCGTACAACAAAGCTCCATTCAACGGCCAGGCCCTTTGTTTTTCCACTGAACGCCAATCTTTTAATCTAATATATGCAGGGGCATGAGCAGACTAAATTATAACTCCCAGATGTCTTATTTAAAGAGGCACAAATGTAATGGAGAGCTCGCATCTGGCTGGGGCAGGGAGCAGGGGCTTTCTGCTTTTAACAAATGGTCATATACTGGGTGAGAGCAGACTTAATACTCATGGGAGAGTCTATTAATGCATGACTGTTAATGTTAAGGGGATGAATGATCTAACAAAAAGAGAGGGGGTATTCTGCTCACTGAAAAAGGATTGTTGTAGTATAATCTATTTACAAGAAACACACTCAAAGAAAAACGATGATGAAGACCTGAATACTTCTTGGTTATCAATGTCACTCCGGAAGGACTCTAATAGAAGAGAAGGGGCAATACTGTTTGCTAAACACATCCCTTTTATTGTCTCAGCAAACTCATAATTAGAAGGCAGATATATGTCCTTGAATGGTAAACTTCTCACCTTACCAGAGGGGCCAGAATAAGGGGGGAGGGGCATAGGGGGTCGTGGCCCTCCTACTTTTTACCGGGCCATAAGGGTGAGCAATGGGGGGAGGGGACAGAGAGGAGCAAGTGGGGGCAGGGTCGGGGGGAGTAGAGGCAGTGCAACAGGCCGGGTGCTTGTGGAGAAGGGGCAGAGTGAGGGCAGGGGTTTAGAGAGAAGGGGTGGTGTGGGGAGGCCTAGAGGGCAGTGTGGCATGGCAGGGGAGGAGGAGACACAGTTCAGGCCCCTCTACTTTTAGCACACTTCTGCCATTCCTGTGACCACATTTTTTGCCCCTTTGCATGAATCTGGAAACTCGTTGCCTTGCAATACACCATTAAACCATTCCGGTGAAATAGGGACCAACACTCGCTTAAGAGCTTTATATAATATACCCCAGAAAACATGGAGCTGGATTGGATTTTAACTTCTTGATTACATCGTCAACTTCCTCTGATTAGTGTGCCACTTGTGACACTCCCATATGGACATAGTAGCATTAGGAGGTTCAGTTGTGGCTGATAATTCAGCATAAAGCCTCTTCTCCACCAATGAATTTATTTGTTTACAACACTTCTCACCACTCCAGTCTACCCAAAATTACTCTAGCACCATCACATCCATTTTAAAATGTCTTGCTTACAGTCAGTTTTGAAAGATCACCACTGTATCTCCTTTTAAAGGCAACATTACAAGAACTAGGAAAGGTGTTGAACAAACAGATTCTGTTTCCACTGAAACATTTCTATACCTGCACAGACTAGACTTCAGAGTGATTCCAGTCTAATCAATAGAGGGATATTCTGCATTAGCAGCACTGTTCAGGTTCCACATATGCTGTGTACATGGAAGCCAACATAAATAATCCTTGGAAAGGACGTAATGGTCTTATCTCCTGTCTGACCATATTCCTATCTGAGAAAAATACAAGCCTAAAAAAATCCCCCACCCCCCCTTCCCTTTATTTCCCCTTCAACAATGAACTTCAATTGTCTGGGCTACCCCAAGACAACTTTTCCTTCTTGGTGTATTTGGGTATGAGGTGGAGAGTGGATTTTCTAATACTTAACCTGAAAACTCCAGTCAAAAGAGGCTGGGGCCTTCCCTTACTGCAAGCTCTGTTTATCCAGTCAAACTTCCACAAATTGAGATGTTTTCTGCTTCTGGAGGAAATACAAGGAAGTTTCTACAAGTGTACCATGTCCAGCCAGATTCCTTTCATCCATCCGTTTGCTACTGTTGAAATTACAAATCTTGTACTGCCTCACACCAAGCACAATACAAAGAATTACATTTAACAAAAATCTCTCTTCTAAATTCACATTTACTAGAGCAGGAAAGGCTGGGTCAGGAATTTGTATTCACTATTAAGCACACTACAAATAAAAGAGTTTTTTCAGGGCTTTAAAATAAATAGTTTCTTGGGTGAATAATCATTTTTGGGATTTGCAAGAAGGCTGAAGAAGCATGTGCTCAGCTTGATGTAAAGAAAGAAAAAGCGAGAGAGAGACATACTCACTTTCAGCTCTTTAAAGTGGTGGTTTCTACATTACACTCAAGCAGAAGAGACCATATGCAAAAAGTAAAACCTCCTTTAGACCTTTTCACTAGATCTTGATAATGCTGTGTTTGTGCTGCCAGCCTATTGCTGTGGAAATTCCTCCGATGTCACAAATTCAATGCTAAGGCTTCCTTGCAAGATCAAACATGATGGTGAGCTGACATGTAGAGTTCTTAAAAACTGGGTCGAAACTGCAGTGCAGGCCCATTGCTACCTCAAATTGAACACTGCAAGTCAGGAATGTTCTGATCTTTGTTTTATATAGACTGCACATTAAAATTCAGAAACAGGATTCATTTTGGATCCTGCCTGCTCTTCTCCCCTTCCACCCTGCCCCAAATAAAAAATTAAGGTGTTCAGCTCACATGGTTTGGGCCTATCAGGAATTTAAACAAAACTATCCTTCAACTGTTGGCAAGGGTGACAAGGAAAGTTTGGAGAGACAAATGAAATGTAACTTCATTCATATTTTAATTCTGATGTTCTGGAAAGTCTCCATTACAGTGAAAGCCCCACCTTTAGAACTAGGTGTGTTTGGACCCAGCCCCACAATACTAAGTTGAATAGACGCCACGATGGTTTATTTTCAATATTCATCATTGAAGGGATACTCCGGATGGTCACGCCACCTGCGAAGAGAATTAAGATAAAGAGTCTTCACTACAAAAGCTATTACATACGGCAACACTGGGCACTAGTACTATTTATACAGTGCCTAGCACAACAGGCTCCAGGCCTGGTTGAGGTCTGTGCCTGTTACTGTAATAAAGTGCTACTAGAGGTAACCCAAATAGGCTTAAGAAAAGAAGATAGTTAGTAGAGTCCTTCAACTAACATTTGAAGCTTACTGAGTGAAAGTGATCAAAAGCTGTTCATTGACCTACATGAAGAGTTATGAAGCAGGATGTGTATGTTAGTTAAGTTCCGTGTGGACTTGTATTCATACCACACAAGTCAGCACTGGCACTGTGACAGCTTTGTGGGTAGACTCAGGAAGCCAGAGACTTACCAGGCATTGGGGGAAAAAAAAAAAAAAAAAAAAAAAAAAAGGTGGTCCCTTCCAGGTCAGATACGAGGCACGTTAATGTAGGGCATATTAGGGCAAGCTTTCCCTGCCTTGTTGCTAGAGACTTCAGACCTACGTTAAATCCTCTTCACACAAAACATGCTACACAGGTTTCAGAAAATAGGGGTTAATCCTCAGGTTTTCCTATTTCTGCAAGGGAAAAAAATGCCACTGTTTGATGGATGTCATATGGCTAGAATGCTCCTCAGCTGGAGTCCCAGTACTGGCTAAACTTGGAGGAAGGTCAGAAACAGCAGCTCTGAAAAAAGATGCATTTCTTTAGCTCAAGTTGTTTGAGCTGGCATGGATGGGTCTGCTCTGGCTTGGCCTTTTTTCCATGAGTCTTTTGCATCAGAGCGACTCCTGGCTGTCTCCTTTAATTAAATTGCAGTGACTCAACATGGGTGTGGCCACCCTGGTTAGTTATTTAAAAGCATTCATTTTTGAGTGGTCACAAGGAGCCTTTGAATAACCTAATTAAGGTGAAGGGGAAGTTCATGTATGTTAGTGCAATTGTTTTATGTCCATCTGACTGCAGACTCAATTGCAAGACTTCACACTCCATATAAAAGTTGTGTATGTCTAGGAAAAGTAAAGAAGATCTAGGAATGCCATAAAATGCAGACATGTGCCCAGAACCAAATGAAGGCAAGTACAAAGATCTTCTACATTTCCTCTTTAGTCCCAGAAAACCTGGAGGTTACGTTACACTTCCAGTCTTCTGGCTAACTAAGCAGATATTATAGGTGGTTTCTGAAATAAAGTAGGTTATAATGAAGATGTAGGCCTGCACTTCCTGTCAGTAAAAACAACTGGTTGTGTGAAACACTGCTGAGTGCATCATGGCAGCTGTGTTATTTACCAGCACCATTAGTGTATTACCAGTAAAGCTGGATAAAAACTGGAATTTGTCCCATGGGAAGTGATAATTGATTTTTCCTTCTGAAAAAAGGATGAAATTTGCAGAATGGAAAGTTCCAGACATTTTGTTTGGACATTTTCAACCAAAATGAAACATTGACATTCCCAGATTGAAAAAACTAGTTTGTTGAACCAAATCAAGATGTTTTGTTTCAGCTTGGGTTGCATTAATCTGTGTCCCCAAGAAGCCATAGTGCCTCATGTTTCCATTTTTTTCTGGGCTCGGCTTCCCACATCTCATGATATACTGTGGTCATGCTGCACTGCTACTGGTTCAATGAAAGTGGAGACAGTGCATCATGGGAGATGTAGTCCAGCCAAGAAGCCTAGCTCACAGGGGAGAATGGGGCAGGATGAGGCACCTGAACTTCAACTCCCATGAGGCAGTATGGTACATCACGCTGACATAGATCAGCTGACCTGAAATATTTAGATTTCCCACTGGAAAAACAAAAACAAAATTCAACAAAATCAGAGTTTTCCTGAAGAGAGTTTAGATTTCAGACACTGCATTGTTTGTCAAACATGTTGGTGTAAAATTCTACTGCAGTTAGCATTATCTTATTAGTTACCAAGGCTTACTCACGTTATCAAAATGAAATGTACTTGTACACAACTCCATTCTAGCTTATAGCTGGAAAAACCACAGGAAGGTCAAAAATGTTCATTCATACCTGCAATATTTCCCCACAAATACATTAAGTAAAAAGTATATTTTCATGTTACTGTTTGACCTTTTCCCACAGGAATGGACAGGCTAGATCAGACCAGACAATGTCCCATCTGACGGGGGCTGGTCCAGATGCATCGTAGAGCATTCTAACACCTTCTTAAGCAGACCTGGTGTCATCTGCCCCACACAAATTAGGCAAAATTGTGTTCTAAAAATTTGAGATATGCTTCACTGTTTAAGCCAAAGGCTTAACATCTCCACCCAAAAGCTGATAATTATGACAGGTCTCTATATTTTAGTTATCCATATAAAGTGTCCACTCCCTTTTTGAGTCTTGCTAAGTTTTTGGCCTCATTGATTTCCTGTGGCAATGAATTCCCACAGGCTAATGGTGTGTTATGTGAAAGAGTATTTCCTTTATTAGTTTTGAATTTACCACCTTTAAAACTTAATTGAATGTCTCCCCCGCTCTTCTCAACATTCTCCCCCTTCCCCATGGGCATCGAACTTCCCTACATGAAGATATTTATGAATTCCAGCCAAGATTCACTTTTTAAAAGGAGAGTCTGAATTATAAATTCAAAATATCTGCAGGTTAGGAATTTTAGCTAAGAAATCCGAACAATTTATAGTATCAAGTGCATGATAATTTTAGATAATTTTTAAATAGAGAAAGACAATCATTAAAAACATTTTGCAAGTTGATCACTTGGCTAGCCCCAGATTCACTGAATGAACAAAACAAAACAAACAGTAATTATAGATTACAAGCACCTTGCTGAGATTTTAGTGCATCTTCAATCTAATTCACCTTTCCTATTGTGTATAGTCCATCACCTTTTAGGTAGCTAGGTAAACTGGTCCATTTGTTCCTGGTGGACTTTTCTAACCATAGATAAAGGCATGAAAAAAGCTATTAATGCTCTAGAGATGCTGCAATCCTAGAATTTTCAAAGCTTTTGTCCCAGCACTCATCAGGAGACAAGAGAGCTAATCCAAGAAGGTGGAGAGGGATACACCAAAATGAATGCCTTTGTTGCTTTAGGTTACACAGTGAGTGTTCTGAAAAGGGGCCAACATACAGTATAGCCATAGGCTGGACATGGTTTTGTACTAGAAGGTGGATAGTCTCATGCTCAGCCCACTTGGAGCCCTAAGAGAAGTGTACCATGCAGCTGCAGCAATACCGCCTTGGGTGGTGAGCTTGAGCTCGCAAGATAAACATGGTCAGGCCTGGTCAGCAGTTGGATGGGAACTGCAGGAAGTGTTTTTTTTGGGGGGGGGGGGGTTCAGACAGCTACATTCTTTCTTTCTGCTTGGATTCAGAGGAAAGTGTGACTTAGCATGGCTGTAGGGGTGATGCTGGCGGTTCCTGAGTTAGTAAACTTCAGAAGAGCCTTAAAAACTAAACTCCTGGCCGCCTCTCATTAAGATAAAACACTTTGCAAGAGTAGGGTGAATTTTAGTGTCCTGGACAAATTCTAGTTTGAATAATTATATTCAGCCTTCCTACATTTCTTGGGTAGTTTCAGATTAAAACATTGTTCCTTTTTACCTGTGGTGCTAAACAGGTGTATTGTGCCGCCGTATGCAGTTAAGCCACTATAGTGTTGCACCTCAGAGGTGAGAGCACTTCAGAAGTGGACACTGTCAAGTGCTTTAGGATGCTTCAGGATCAAAGGCACTATGCAAATATCAAGTGATAGTACTGTGCACATGATAGGAATTTGAGATTCAGCTCCAGCGTTCACTTGTGGCAGATAACACTATCCTGGATGATTTATGGAATTAAGATAAATCTTATTGAATTAAATTAATGCCTTTGGGGTCCATCGTATTAAAAATGCCTTATTTATGTGTTCTTGCAGAATTGTATGCAACTTCTCTAGGGGATGTGATTAATGCAATCTCTGAGAAGCATTAAGAATGTCAACAGGACTTCTTGGGAGAACATATGTTAAGCAGATTTCCTAGGAAATACTTCATGTGAAGGGAACGACAGTGACTCACGCCCCTTTTGAAGTTTTGGCTTGGGCAGAAAACCATTGTCTGGCTGATTAGGTAATCGCAGTGTCCTGAAAGGCCTAAATGAATGATTCCATGTCATGAGGGTGTTTGTTCTGAGCTGAAGCTGTGATGAATTTGTGACCACAGGAAAAGCCCATGTAGGGTTTGAATAACCAAATCACCAACCAGAGCCCATGGTGAAGCTGGGATGACTGCTGATAAGGTAAAGAAATGATGTGCATGCTGACTAGCTTAAGAATTAAGTGTGCTTGCTTAGAAATAGCTGGGTGGTAGCTGAACTGGGGCAATTGCACCATGTACCATCTCTGAAGAGAAGGCAAAACAGCTTGCTTAGGCAGCCTGCATTTTATTGGGGATAATCACAAGGAAGGCAGGGGACTATTCAGCGTAGAAATATCCCAGTCAGAAGGGAGAGACAAAAAAAAACAAACAACAACACATGTTTCCACCCAAGAGAGGCAACATGTGGGGAGCTGGAAGCCTAAGAATGGATGCCTTACTGCACCACTGAGGGGAAATACAGGTGCCGTTGCCTTGAACTGTGACACCGCTCATATGAGGAAAGCAATGGCGGTGCAGCAGAGTCCCGAGACAGTACTCCACTCCTAGGAGTGGTGAGACAGTGACAATTGTTGAGCAATTCTTTTTACTGAGTGAGCTCCATAGCGTGCTCCTTAGCTGTTTGGGACAGCTACCACCACTTGAGGAAAGAATTTTAAAACAGAAATGGAACTGAGCCAAACACCACCTACAAGCCCCTTGACCTAGGAGGCTGTTCAGACTCTGAACCATATGCAAATATTGCAAGTTTTGAAGTTTTACAAGTCATCTTATGTACTGAACCACTAGACTTGAACCCCCCTTCGCTTTGGTGTTTGAAATTCAGATGTCCTTTTGTCACCTTGAGATAATCTCTTGAAGTAAGGTAGATGTGATTGTGAATGGAAGTGTTGGCATGGCAGGGTTTACGTTAAGAACCCAGCACTGTTCAAGAGCCTCCATTCACTTGCTATAGGGCTGGGATTCAGCTTGGACTTACATCAGCAACTCCACGTAACGGGTGTTTTTATTCAGGGCTTCAATGTCCTTCATTTCTTTATCAGTGAGTGAGAAGTCAAAAATCTAGGGAAAAAGAAGATGTTAGGATTAATCTGCAGCAAGGGAGATTTAAGTTAGATATTAGGGAAAACTTAACCATATGGGTAGTTAAGCTCTGGAATAGGCTGCCAAGGGAGGTTGTGGAATCCCCACCACTGGAGGTTTTTAAAAACAGGTTGGACAAAACACTTATCAGGGATGGTCCAGGTATAGTTGGTCCTGCCTTAGCACAGAGGGCTGGACTTGACCTCTTGAGATTCCTTCCAGCCCTACATCTCTATGTTTGCAGAAACAAATGCAAAAGTCCTTGCACATTTTAACTAAATATGAAAGCCGAATTCTGGGGAGGGTTTATTAGATTCCTGTAATATTTGCCAAGCTCAGTCTCAAGAACAGAATGGCAATTCTGCTAACTCTTTTGGACCATTGGTTTCTTAAGGGAGAGACCATGCCTAGAAAAGGGGGCGCAATGAGGGAGAGACACATTTAGGAAAAGTTGCAAACCTTCCTACCATGTAGGCAGAAGGGTACACAACACCTCCTCTTCTGGGTCTGGCTGTCAAGGAACTAAAAGCCATGGCTGGGAATAGAGGACACAAGTTGTACACACGTTTAGTGTCATTCAAACAGCTAAAACTAATAACTACGGATCTATATTCAGTGTTTACTTGATCTCTCATTGTTGCACTACTATAGGTGGGAGCACTAGTATAGACTGGCTGCTAGAGTTTTAGTCTACTCAGAATAGGTCTAGATGACACTGAAGAAGAGTCCAGTATCCTATCCATACTAGCTTCCCCTCTATTGCATCATCACCAGGTGATAGAAATGATGGTGAGTAAGAGTCAACAGTTTATGGGGTTGTTAAGCCTCCTCTCTGCCTCAGGAGAGAAGGGGAAGACACTCTAAGCAGGGGTCAGCAACATCAGTGGAGCAGAGATGAATCTATAACTTGCCTGGAAGTTTTCTTTGATCCGCTGTGGATAGAAGCTTTTGGGAATGACCACCACCCCTCGTTGGATGCTGAAACGCAGAGCAACCTGTGCTGCCGTCTTGTTGTATTTTTCCCCAATGGCATTCAGCACAGGGTCCTTCAGTAAAGGAGGGGAAGACACATTTACCCTTGAATTTAAAAAAAAAAGTGGGTTTATTTTGATTCTGGAGTATTTAAAGAAAGTGGCAGAAAGCAGAAATCCAAAGCAAAAACTGATTTGGACAATCTGTTATGAAATGAAGATTAATTTTAAATGCATCAGTTATCACCACGTTTGCACTGTTTCCCACTGCCTCCGTCAATTAATACGATTTGTGGAAATAACGCACACAAGTTCATCTGCCCACTCTCGATCTTCAGTTTACAGATCATGAGCCAGCACTCATCCTATTCAATATGGAAAGTGTTTGGAAGTTTGATTGTCAAATATATTACAATAGAACATGAGCTGAACACTAAATAATGCAATAAGATTTGGAAGGCAGTTAGTTTCTCACAGGAAACAACATCACTTGGAATTTTTAGTAGTAAACAGGACAGGACTCTAGAAAGCGTACCAAAGGAATCAGTCCTACATGAGTAGAGAGATGGACTGGGTGATCTAATACGTTGTCCACCTCT
Organism: Mauremys mutica; assembly: GCF_020497125.1. Classification (NCBI taxonomy): domain Eukaryota; kingdom Metazoa; phylum Chordata; order Testudines; family Geoemydidae; genus Mauremys; species Mauremys mutica. The sequence continues at coordinate 104,125,588 of NC_059072.1, read as the reverse complement.
AACCAGGTTCAAAGCATACAGGCATCCTCTAGCCTTTGGGAAGCCTGATATTGTACCTTTGTTTCTTGATAATCCTGATCTGCTTCTGAGTCAGGTATTGAACAGCCCAGATCAAGTTATCATGGGATCAGTGGTGTGAAGAGAGGAGAGATGTTCTTCATGACTTCTAGGAAGAGTGTCACATGTGTTTTTCCACTGGGTAGGTCCTCTGTTCTGTTTGGTGCTCTAAATGATCTAGTGTTTGCCCACCTTGCAGCTACTCATTTCAGCCTCAAAGCTCCATATTACAGTTACCTCTTTTCTGGCCAACTGTATGGGGCTGACTCACTGGCAGTCCTTATTGACAGAGCAAGGCAAGGAGATCAGCTCAGAGGGTCAGCCAGCGCTGCCTATGTCTACACTGCAGCTGGGAGCAAGCCAGAACACTAAAAACAGTGGTGCTCCAGTGGAGACTCGGGCAAGCCACTTGAGCTCAGACCCAGGAGGTTGGGTGGTCTTGAGACAGAGCTGGAATGTCCACAACGCGAATTTTAGTGCGCTAACTTCAGTCCGTCTACCCAGGCTGTGAGGACTGCTCTCAGCTGTAGTGTAGACATACCTTGTATAGCCTGCTGGCCTGAGGAATACTGGGAATCACATTTTGAATTCCCAAGTTAGAACTGAGAAGCTACAGCTTAGCAAGAGGGATGGTGGGGTAGCCCAAATCCCAAATTAAGAATTTTGGCTTCTCTGAAGCATGTTTCCAAAAAGAGGAAAAGCCCAGCTCCAAATGCTCATACTTGCCCTACTGGAGGACAGCAAGGGTTTGGGAAAAGCCATTACTTTTTGCTGGATCTCTGTGGGGAGACTTGCAACCCTCTAGTAGCAGTGTTCACTCCACAAGTGAAGCTAGTATGAAGACTTACCACGTTTCATCCCTTGAGGTTCCTAGTGGACTGTACCCAACAATGACAATGTCATGTTGTCTACAGAATTCTAAGAGCTTGGGCTGAGTGAAATAGGGGTGGCATTCAACCTACATGAAACGAAACAGAAGGAGCAATTAAATTAAATAATGACAGATACTGAATAACGTCTTGACATCTCTTTCTGCATGTTTGACCAACCATAATCTCATGAATTAGAGATTGTAGGGGAAGATGTTTTAAGAAAATGGAACCTTCTAGCCCCTGGTTTAATCATTCAAATCCAGGCCAGGCTGCTGGTGGAAGGCCATCCTGACCTTCCCAGGGGAGAGACTGTGACAGGCATTGTAGAAATAATTGATTTTTCACTTCACTGGCCATACCAAAAAGTGTGTGTTCTGGATCAACCCAAAATAAAACTTTGAAACTTTTGATTCACTGAGAAGTTGACCCAAAACAAACACTTCATTTTTCTAAGCTTTTAGAGTTTTTAAAATGAAAAATAGTTTTGATTTGGGGAAAAAATGTTTCATTTCAAATGTGTCAAAAATGTTTAGATTTTTGGAATTTTTAGGTTTGATCTAAACAATTCTGCAAATTCAAAATGAATTCTAATATTTTGGTTGACCCCAAATCTGTATTTTTCAGCTAAAGATGTATCAGCTGAAAAGTTTCACCCAGCTCCAATGATGACAGACCTTGAGCATGTCCAGGCAAAAGGGGAAAAAAAATAAAATAAAATAAATCAATATATACAGTAGTCTAAGAGGAATGTGGACCTCCTTTTTGGGAAACAATTCAGACAGTTTAACACCTTTGCAATTCAAGATTGTAATTACATGGGGGGAGATTTGCCTCCTCCCCAATGGACAGAGGGCAAATGAGATATGGAAGAGAGATTGAGAGCATGAGGGTAACTGTTGACCTGACTCACCAGGCTTTATGTTCTGCCCAACATTTATGTATAGCCATCTGAATAGAGATCTATACCAGGAGGCAGGAGCATCTTGACTACCTGTTGATTGTACGTGTCTCTTCCCTTTGTATCCAAAATGATCTCCGTCTTAGTTTGCCTCCAGAAAGTTAGTGACAGCTTATGCCATCAACAGAAAATTGAGGGAAATAAAAATGTGGGGTTTTATTTATTTTGGTATGGACTTCTCCAAACCTCTACCTTTCCAGGCTGCAGCTATTGTGTACCATTGCCCGCAGTGAGTTTTTCTGGCTATGTGCTCAACTTCTCCTGAGTTATAAAAGCAGCTTGCTCTTATTATAAGTTCCTGAAGTTAAACACAAACCCTAAGAATTGCCCTTTTTTTTTTTTTAAATTATAACCTTCTTCCTTGCATCTTTACTAGGCCAACAGAGGGTAGTATTGATGTAGTCTTGGGGGCAGGGGTGTGAGGGAATGGAGTCAGACAATTCAGCTAGAAGCAGTTACGGTGTTTGGTGCTTGTTTGATAACTTGTTTTTAACTTGAACTTTAATCCTGGTGGGGGAAAAAGGGATTAGAATGACAGCCATAGAGACAAGGAAATTCCTGTGTAGCCAAAGAACAGGTACAAGGACAGTGGCAGACTTCCCCAACACTACCTAGCCAGCATCCCAAGGCCAACTTCAGAGAGTGAAAGGATATTTCCTCTCTTTCCCATGCAATCTTTGGCCTCTCTTCTGATGCTGCTAACAAGGATATCCATTAGCACTAGTCATGATATCAGTCACTGGACATCTCTCCAACTCCAAATCAGAAGCCACCCCAACCACCACCTGATGCTAATGACTTGTATCCAGACCAGCTACTTAGAAATAAATGGTTATGGGCCCCATTGTCATGGTTTTACTTAGACTTGACCATTGACTTCAGTGGCAAGTTTAGCTTCAGCTGAGGACATGACATAGTCTTATTGCTACGTTAGTTCTTTGGTCTAGTACCTCCACAGAACGACCTGTGGAAAGGACATAGAAAAGAGTGCCTTAGAACTTCTTTGGCTTGTTGTAGTTTCTTAAAGATAGTTCCTTACAGCAGACACAAAGCTTAGAATAGCACAATATCCCATATGCTATAGGGTTGGGCTTTAATGCTTTTAAATGAGGTAGCCATCTTGCTTCACTGATGGCTGGTTAGCTTCTGGGTAGTGGCATGCATGTCTCAAGCTGTTGGGAACTTTCTTAGATCACTTGAGGTACATGGCTGAATCTTTTTGATCATGTCTGCAGTGACAAGAGTTCATGCAGCCCTTAAAACTCAACATGGGACAAACTCAGGTTTTCAAGCACCAGAGAGGGATCTGGAAGGAAATGGATGTTCCCAGCAAATGTGGATATTGAGTATAGAATGAAAAAATCAGTCACGCTAAGGAGGAAAGTTTGGCCTTCAGTGTTTGGCAGTATAGTGGATAGCTTACTACGTGCAGTAGATCATCTGTGCCTGCACACAAGTCCTCATATGTGCAGAAGTATTTGTAGTCCCTCTGAGCACTGTACTGCAGTGCCAGTTTCAGGTAGAATTAGGGTTCTGCTTGGGACCATACCTGATTGGTGACAGGTTTGTGCTTGAGCCCTGGCTTGTTCAGAATCATTTCCAGCTGCCTGCGGTTGAAGTTGGACACGCCAATAGATTTTGCCAAGCCAGCATCTTTACATGCTTCCAAACCCTGCAAAGATAGCAACGGAGAGCATCAGAAAGAAAGCCTCAGTAGAAACCTTCCAGGGAAGGAAAGTCAGCATTATTAGCTAGGTGAAATATACTCTACTCAGGACTCTGTCTAGAGAGCTACGTGTGCATGCCTTATAGGAAAGGCCTTTACTTTGGAGGGACTAGCACTCCTATTGATGCTTTCTTCCAATTCTAAACCCAATTCTCATGCAGCCATAGATTTTCAGAAGACCAAACCAAGGCACCTCAGATTTCAATGTTACTTCATACTAGGGTAGAATTTTCCCAGGAAACAGAGCAAATCAGAAGAAACATTTGAGATACAGCACTTATAAATTTCACATGTTCACTTCCAGAGTTTTATTTCAAATTTTAGAGGGACTTCCACACTGCTCCAGTTTAGAGGTGGGGAAAGGGAGACAACATCTGAACAAGAGACAGCTTCCCTTCCCTGTCACTTTCTGAATGACTGTGCCAGTGTTAGTCCAGGCTCTCCTCCCGCCAGAGTCTACAGTTAAGTCATAATTTATACCTGTAACACCAAAATGTTGCCATGAAATTGTGCATCACAAAAATCAGCATTAAGACTTCATTGCAAAATGAAGCGGGAGGAAAAGGTGGGGCTGAGGGGATTACAGGATTTGCATTTCAAACAAATATAGCCATGCAGTGAAGGAAGCTTATAAGAACAAGGTAAACATGCAATAATTCCTTCATTACGCATACTTTGATACTCTGCTTTTAGTTGATGTCATGCTTCATTAACAGGAGAAGAGTATCTTTGCTTAGAGAGCGTCTTCTCTTCTCTCCCCAAACCCCTCCGATGAATGCAGTGGCTGTTCAGTGGTGCAATGAAGCAGACTTACAGTAGACCCTACTCTTGTCTCCAACATCTGGGTACTGAATGTCCTGCTTGTCAGTTTTATTATTCTTTTCTGATTTAAATGAATAGGGGAATTAGGGAAGCAAAAGACTCCATTTATTTTATGGCCTCTGGCTGGCCTCGTGTCATATGATTTTCATCATTCAATGGTGAGGTAACAAGAATAGCCACAATACTGGCTGCTGAAGCCACACTGAAACAATTAAATTATTCCAGGGAAGAGTTTAGCTGGCTGTATATAGACTGATCCTAATATTTATGAGCAGCGATGACCCCCTTCTCGGCGGCAGCAGCTGGGTTTTTCCTGCCTATTGTTACTGGGGCTGTCATGTTACACTATAGCCTTACAATAAAAAACAGATTGAGGGTAACAAGCTGCAGGGACTGAACAGACAACATTTGACAGATGTTTTTCTTTTCATGTTTAAGTGAATTTGACTTGTGAATCTGAGGAACTAACAACACTGGCTCGGGCCAAGCATACTGTGAGCAGCTACTCTGGAAGTTACGTGCACGGCTCAGTTCCCTGGAAGATACCCCTCTCTTATTCCAGTCCGGGGAGCCCACGTCAGAATTTTGCTATTGTGTCCAAACCCTGACTAACAACACCTTGTGCTAAGCCAGTACAGGGCATCGCTACACCACTTTTGCCAGTACAGATTTAATCCGGACATGTAGCACCCTGGGCTACACCCTGAGGAGAGATGGCTGCTTGTGCTGAGTAAGTTGTTAAAAGCCACATGGCTTAGGATGTGCAAAAGTGAGGACTAGACTGAGATCCAGACTTTTACCTGTGGTGTAAGAAAAAAAGTGTGGTGTCTATAGGGTGACCAGATGTCTCGATTTTATAGGGACAGTCCTGATTTTTGGGTCTTTTTCATATATAGGCTTCTATTACCCCCCACCCCCTGTCCTGACTTTTCATACTTGCTGTCTGGTCACCCTAGGTGTCTAGAAGTGACTAAGGATGGGTTGTGTATTGCCCTGCCCCCTTTACTTGAACCAAAAGTTTCTACTTCTACGTAAGGGCAGGTTTGAGATATTTAAAAGGTGGGAACCTTGAAAGGCACAGCCCATTGACAATTTAAGAGTAAGCGCCTCTATGCAGTTCTACTACCCTCTAAAAGCAGTGCTTCTGAACCAGGGATATGCATACCCCTGAGGGTATCAGAGGTCTTCCAAGGGGTGCAGGGACTCATCTACATATTTGCCTAGTTTTACAGCGTAGCTACATAAAAAGCACTAGCAAAGTCAGTACAAACTAAAATTTCATACATACAATGACTTGTTCATACTGCTCTATGTACTCTACATTGAAATGCAAGTACAATATTTATATTCCAATTGATTTATTATATGGTAAAAATGAGAAAGTAAGTAATTTTTCTGTAATAGTTTGCTGCGACACTTCTACTTTCTTACAAAAATCAGACAAAAATAGTTTTAAGTGAGGTGAAACTTGGCTCCTGAAAGGCATACAGTAGTCGGGAAAGGTTGAGAGACACTGCTCTAAAGTCCTGGTAATGAAAATAAATGTTGAATTCCCTTCTGGTAACTTATACCTCAGAACAGAGGGAGAGTTATTTTTTGTGAGGCAACATAATTTTCTATCCTACCTTGAAACTGGACATCTTTTGTTACCAGGAAGGAGCTAGTCATATGTTACTAAGGCCCACTATCTCCTCCATCTCTTTGCAAGTAGTAAGACTTGAAAAGCTACAACTGCAGTGAAAGTGGTGGTCTCTGACAGCCCACTACAAACTCGTTGAACAGTTCCAGAAGCCCCAGTGCAATGTCTGGATCAGGGAACATGAAAGGGCGTTTCTAAAAACATTTTTGGGGTACATCTACATGACAAAGTGTGATTGTAGCACATGTTGGCATATGTGCTAGCTTTATTTTCGCTGGTAGTAGAGACATGTTGGCATGGGCTAGCAACCCAAGACAGCCACCCACAGTCCTCAGCAGGCTCATACGGGGCTGCTAGCCCAAGCTGACATCTTCACTTTTGTTACCTGCATGAGCTAGATGAAAGCTAGCACAGGTACGCATGTCCGTGCTAGTCACGCCTTCATTTGCTGCATAGATGTACCCTCAGTTTAATGCTGGTGGAATGAGATACCCTGGCACACAGAAGTCCTGTTTATCCAGGGAGTCAGTGCATGGTCAGTGGAAAAGCAAGTTTACCTACATTGCCTTGTCAAGGCCAGAGTGCAGAGGAACCACTTTTCCAGATGTGACAGCATTTAAATACATATGCAGTTGTAACATTCCTACCTCCCAAGTGGCACATAAGTTTGTCTCATGGTAGATATATTTTCCGTTTTCATCTCTAGGGTAGATTGCATCTCCAGGCTGAAAGAACAAAGGCACAGTTTTCAGCTTTCACTATTCAGAACAGAGGTTTTACACACACACACACACCACCCCCCCCACACACACACACCCCCACCACCCACCCACCATTTAATCAGTGGACAAAAATTCAGAGGCTTTCTAAACACACCAAGTTCAAGAGGTTATTCGTGTTGCGTTTGCCATATCCTCCCTTCATCTACCAGCACTTTAATGCTATAGTCATTAAGTGCACTTCCTGAAATATTCCCCTCATATGGCTATGCACTAAAAAGTTCCATTTTGAGTTATGTCATGTGATCCTGGAGGTTGCAAGGAGATATGGCTTTCAAGAGACTAATCCCCTATTTCCCAGATATTCCATTGTGGCAGCCAAACTTTTCCACATGGCTAGACTACTGCAAAAGTCCAAATTCCCCTCCAAGGCTGCTTGCTTGTGCTATTTACCATTCAGGGACACTGAAGAACAATGCAAGTTAAACATCTGATATTGCAAGATAATCTTGAGGGACCAACTCCCAGTGATGCTAATGAGAGTTATGTGCATTGGACATCTGGCAGGATGTGCCAAGAATCTTTCAGGATCATGCCCCAAGGTCTCCTATCCCCCTTGATACCCCAGAGAGAACTTTAAGGATGCTTGCAAGCATCCGTAGGCCTGGTACATAAGTGCACCACTTTCTCTCATTTGCTGATCAATTTGTTGCTACTACAGGCAGTATATTTTAAAATGCCAATTATTCATCTAATATTAATTTCACTTTGTTTCTTTAACTGCCTTTTGAAGTCAGATCATCTACCAGACACCACAGATGGCCATAGTTCAAAAAGTGCGGGGTAACGTGTCGACAGGGTAATTCCTCAGGAATATGCAGCTGTGACTAATGTGTTCAGTGACTGGCGCCACCACATTCAACACATGCAGCTGCAAGGCATTTTAGGATGAAAATGAACCCTAGTACAACAAAGCACCCTCACATTTCAGAGACTGGAATATGATGTGGAATTAAGTGTAGGTTTCTCACCTCAAAAATTAGAGCATTCCTTAAAGCAAGTCCCAAGAGACAGGCCTGTTACGATTATCACTTCTTACTATGTCTTATTGGAAGATCCTGGCATTGTCAGGAAAAAGCAAGATGGCTTTTAGGTCTTTTCCATCTCAAATTGCATGAGAGCGAGAGAAGAGTAGAGAGGAATTTGGAGTTCTTTATGAAGATGGGATCCTAGCCGAAACATTTCAGGATTCTGGAACATCCTACTCCAAAGTCTGGCATCTTCTATAGGGGTCATTATGAAGGTAAGGGTCATTGCAAAGCAGGTATGGACTTCTAGCCAACTGGGTTGGATCTGGATCCAGGAGTTTAGTTGTAGGGCAATCTCTCATTAGATAGAAAGAGAATGTTTAACTTGGGACCACCTCCAAATTCCTTTTCTCCTAGTGTTAGTATTCTAGACAGCAAAGAAAAAGAAAGGCTCAAAGAAACAGCAAGATCTAGAGTTCTCGCCTGTGGATTTCCACAAGGTTTAATCCCTTCTCCAATCCTTTATAACAAGGTCTACATGGAGGTGCTGTGGGAAGTTGAGACGCCAGTGTCTAAAACATCCATAGTAGGCAGATGGTACCCATCTCTACATTCCCTTTATCACAGATGCAAATAGGACCATCTCACAGCTACCTGCATTCCAGAGAAAGCACCTAGATGAAAGATCTGGCTGAATATGAACCAGACAAGATGGAGGCAATGCTGATGGGAAGAGGCAGACAGTTTGGAAAATGAAGCGATTGTGGTTACTAGATGTTCAGAGACTTCTTCCCGCAGCTTGTCAAGTTAGTCCATAGAGTGGGGTCCTCCTAGACTTCTTATGGCTGCAGGATACGTAGCAATGACTACAATAAATGCTTTTTTCCATCTACAACTGGTCCATCTTAAATAGACCCGCACCCTTGTTTCCAGAAGAAATAAGGTCTCTAGATCTCACTGCCTTCAGAACCAAGTGTCAAACCCACTTTGACTTGGCAATCAAAAACAAAGGAAGAGAAAAATGGCTATTTAACAACTCCTAGCCACTACTGCATCTGGGGAAGAAGGCAGGAAGTTAATCAAAATAAGCCAATATATCTATTTTCTCTTGGGATCTATCTATTTTCTCAGATACTATGGTGACGGGAGACACTAGAAGAACCCAGATATCAAGCCTTTCTGGATATAGTCAGAACTCTTCCAGAGTGATTTTTTTGTTTTGCTCTCAGAACAAAAGTTCTCCCAAAGAGCTATATGAAAAAAGGTTTGCATCAGTAAAATCAGCAAAGAGATGAGTTTACAATTTTAAAACAAAAGGCAGGATTGTGAATTTTGCCTCAAGCGTCAATATGTTCACATATTGATGAAAGGCTAATTTTGCAGGTGAGATTTTTGGCCGCTAGAAAGGAAGTCTCCTTCAACCAGCAAGCCTCTGTCTGGGGCCAAATATGAGATTTTTTTGTAACGTGAGGCCACTTTCTGTGGCAAATGGGTGCTGGCACAAATTGTTACTATACAAAATACACAAATCTGTGTGCCAGTTGAGAGAGTACTATTAACATACAAATATAAAGTTAAATTTGAAGATGCTTTGGGGAGATTAAACACCTAAACCAACAAGAGCTGTGCAGGTGGGGAGAGCCGGAAAGCTATCTCAACAAATCCCGCCTCGTGTGTGGTTTATGCAAAAACAACTGTTCCAATTCCAAGAGATTCTTCCCAGATTTGGTCCAGACATTGCTCCATACTTCACTGCATATTATGTTAGAAAGAAAGGGATTTTCCCCTCCCCAAAGGGAAGCATGAGTGGAGCTCCAGGACTGCAACTGTAATAGCAAATGAAAGTGTCTTGATGCAGCAAGATTTCGGGAATCAAAAGTAGATTTATTAAAAGTCAGCTGTTAATATCTTTATTTTGTGAGACACTGACCTTCACCATATGGGAGAATGAACTAGGGGAGGAAAGCAACAGAAGTAAAAGGAAACCAGAAATTCCAGATGGTGGGAACTATTTTCTAAAATGCACCTAAAAGGGTTCCATACTAGAGCTTTATTTATATAATCCTTAACATCTGAGGCCAATTACTCTTGTGTAAGGAACAGGATGCCACTTCCATAGGAGAGAAGGGAATGTAGGGCCTCTAACTGAGTGAGTTTCATATGCTGGTTTCTGATCTCTAGAGGTACTGGCATTTGAATGCACCAGTCACAGGAAGGCATGAGCTTTGAGAGTTGTCAGGAAACAAAAGACTCAGAGAGATTCTTTTCTTGGTGGAAGCAGTGTTGTCCACTCAGAGCATTTAGAAGTGAGCCAGCCTTCCCCTCCCCCCTCAAAAGAAATTATGAATGGCTTAGTTCTCTTTGGGTTTTTTATATTTGCCTTCTGGTTTAAGGCTCTGGGGAGCACTTGCATTGTATTTTCAATCTTTTCTCTGAAACCATGAAGGCTAGTGACCTCCTTTTATAATCCTCCCAGCCCCTGAGATTGTTTAAGAGCTGGGGCTTCAAGAAAAAGCACCAAATCTTATGAGAGTGGTCACAAAATTGCAAGAGTTGGCAACCCTGCAAGAAATGATACCAGTTCCCCAAACACCAGTGATCCCCAGAATGAGGGAACAAGAAATCATGACTGTTTAAATTTTTGCCTCAGAGAAGCCATGTTTAGATGCTAGGTCTGTCCTCTTAAAGCTATCTGTCTAGCTGACTGCCACAAACGAGCAGATATGCAAGATTTTGTGAAAATGGTTTGCCACAATACCTTTAAATACTATGGAGACTGTCTGGTGGTTGGAAAACAGGCTGGGAGTCAGAGCGGTTTTATTCCCTAATTCTACCACTAACTCAGTGTTGCCTTGCAAGTCACTTAACTCCTGTTAATCTTCCCATTTGACCATAAGTGAATTTAGATTGGAAATTAAAAGGTTTCTAACCATCAGAGTTTGGTTCTAGAACAACCTTCCAATAGGGGACAGGAAACTTAAGTGGTTTTAAGATGGAGCTTACAAAAGGGGTTAAACAACATGGTTGCCTTTAATTGCCAGGGACTCGACTCTATGACTCAGCCAATGCTCTATCTGGAAAATGGGGATAGTACACTAGGTTCATAGATGGCTTCAGAGGCTATTACAGACTTCTATATCCTACTCCTGGGGGAATTCTGCATCACTGTGCATGCACAAAATGTATGTCCCCCACAAATTTCTTTGCTTCCCTGCAGAAAAGTTACTTTCTGATGGAGAAGCAAAGGGAAGCCACAAGAATGGTTATGTGACTCTCCCCAGCAATATGTTTTGGGTGGCCACAGCAGCCGACAGAGAGGAAAATCACTGTGGGGCAGAAGACGACCTGTCTGGTGAATCCTATCCTGTGCCTGGCTCAGCTGGTAGTCTGGGCTGGGGAGGATGGGACTTCCTCTTCCCCTGCATGGCATCTGGGGCCGAGTCAGACCCACCCCCAGATTTCTCCCCCGACTACAGGAAGCTCTGCAAACTCCCCTGCTTCCTGCATCCATCGCTCCTCAGCTGCAGGATCCCTGTATAAAGAGCTGCTCCCCCATCCGCCCAACCCCCGTGCATCCAGACCCCCTCAGACTCAGACCATCCCACCAAGCCTCACTCCTCCACACTCAGAACCCCATTAATGAGCCCCACTCCCCCTGCACCAGATCCCTTCCGCACCCGGATCCCCCACTGAGCCACCCACACCCAGATTGCCCCACGCAGAACCCTCTCAAACCACACCTGGGTCCCTCTACACTAAGTCCCTCCACACTTTGTTCCTGCCTTGTTGAGCCTGCCTGCCCACACCTGGTATGGAGGGGCAGGGCCCTGGGGTGTTTCTGGGGCAGGCCCGGTCCTTGCACTGTGTCAAGTTTGGGTGCAGACTCACCGCTGAGTCCATGTCCCAGGGGAGTGGGGGGGGCATAGCTGCACAGTGATATCCCACCTCTGTGCAGCCAGTGGCCTGTGCTCTCCAGTTCCATGCTGGAGCCTCCACATTTATTTGACAAATAAAATTTCCAGGATTTTGCAGAAATTTAAAATATTGCGCACAGAATTTTAATTTTTTGGTGCAGAGTGCCCTCAGGACTAATATCCCCCCTCTCACCCCAGCTAAAGGAGCTCTCCTAGCACCAGAGCTGAAGGCCCACTTTATTCCACTTGACAAGTTATGCTTACACGATTTGGCCAGGATTCTCCACTTCACAAAGTTGAAGTTATTGTGCTTTGACTTCTTCAATGAAGAGCGATATGCATGTCCAAAGAATGTCAAGCATTACATTGCCACCAAAGAACCACTTTTTAAAACAAACAATGGTCTGTAAGTTTGAAGAATTACCTGAGTCAGAGGACTTGGTTCACACAGACACATACTGTGATAAGCATTAAGGCTACTTTTCTCTTTACCTTGAATGCCATTGGCAGCTCAATAATATAGAGATCAACATAATCCAGCTGCAGAATCTTGAGTGTCTTCTCTAAAGTTGGACGCACCAGCTCCGGTGGGTGACATGTATTCCACAACTAGGAGAGGGGAACAAAACAAAACAAAAAAACCACTCTTGGTTCTAGTGAGATAAATAGAAATTCAGTTACTTGATTTCCCCACCTTTCTCCCCTTTAGACAGCACTACAGACTACATTGGCTTAGCACAGGATGCAAGTCAGTGCATTATTGGATTATTTATGTACACAAAGGAGAAGCGCCGTTTTTCCCCCCTTAGGATGGATCAGCATAGAGAACTGACCTGAACCTTTACCCATAACTCAAACCTGTCCTGACCTGAACTAGTAGATTTTAAACACACCCACATACTTAAAATGTAGACAACTTTCTATGTCCTGAATTTGGCTGGATGTTTGGCAAATGTCCTGTGATTGGAAAGGATTGCCTAAAGGGAGGGAAGGCTTCAGAGAGGTCTCATATGGTTAGAATAGTTCAAATACTTATCTAAGCCACAGCCAGACTCTGAACCTTCTGAAGTTTGCTTATTCCCACCGGAGGGCTCCCCTTTCCCTCTATAGCAAGAGGATCTACAAAAAAAAATTTTTTTTTTTTTGAGCTGTGCACTTGGATTCATGCTCTGAAGTCTGTACATGGACAAAATTGCAGAGATTTGTGGCTTCAAGTAGAGGTCACTAAGTATCTATTCAGGGTTGAGCAAGTGACTTTGGAAACAAAAATGAACTCCCCAAACTGATCAAGTTTGGTATAGACTAGGGCTGTCGATTAATTGCAGTTATCTCACATGATTAACTCAAAAAATTAATTGTGATTAATTGCTGTTTTAATCGCATATTAAACAGAGTACCAATTGAAATTTATTAAATATGTTGGGCGTCTTTCTACATTTTAATATATACTGTATTCTGTATTGTAATTGAAATCAAAGTGTACATTATTTTTATTACAAATATTTGCACTACAAAAATGATAAAATAAAGTACTGTAGTGCAATCTTTGTTGTGAAAGTGAAACTTACAAATGTAGATTTTTGTTATAACTGCACTCAAAAACAAAATGTAAAACTTCAGAGAGTCTACAAATCCACTCAGTCCTACTTGTTCAGCCAATCACTAAGACAAGCAAGTGTGTTTACAGTTACAGGAGATAATGCTGCCCGCTTCTTATGTCATCTGAAAGTGAGAACAGACATTCACATGGCACTTTCGTAGTTGGCATTACAAGGTATTTACGTGCCAGATGCGCTAAAGATTCTTATGTCCCTTCATGCTTTGGCCACCATTCCAGAGAACATGCTTCCATGTGGATGATGACACTTGTTAAAAAAAATAATGCATTAATTAAATTTATGACTGAACTCCTTGGGGGAGAACTGTATGTCCCCTGCTGTTTTATCTGCATTGTGCCATGTATTTCATATTCTAGCAGTCTTGAATGATGACCCAGTACATGTTGTTCATTTTAAGAACACTTTCACTGTAGATTTGACAAAACGTAAAGAAGGTACCAATGTGAGATTTCTAAAGATCGCTACAGCACTTGACCCCAGGTTTAAGAATCTGAAGTGGCCTCCAAAATCTGAGAGGGACGAGGTGCGGAGCAAGCTTTCAGAAGTCTTAGAAGAGCAACATTCCAATGTGAAAACTACAGAACCCAAACCACCAAAAAAGAAAACCAACCTTCTGCTGGTGGCATCTGACTCGGATAACGAAAGTGAACATGCATCAGTCCGCACTGCTTTGGATTGTTATCAAGCAGAACCCGTGAGCAGCATGGACGCATGTCCCTTGGAATGGTGGTTGAAGCATGAAGGGACATATGACTCTTTAGTGCATCAGGCATGTAAATATCTTGCGATGCTGGCTACAACAGTGCCATGGGAACGCCTGTTCTCACTTTCAGGTGACATTGTAAACAAGAAGCTGGCAGCATTAACTCCTGCAAATGTAAACAAACTTGTTTGAGCGATTGGCTGAACAAGAAGGACTGAGTGGACTTGCAGGCTCTTAAATTTTACATTGTTTTGTTTTCAAATGCAGGTTTTTTTGTACATAATTCTACATTTGTAAGTTCAACTTTCATGATAAAGAGATTGCACTACAGTACTTGTATTAGGCGAATTGAAAAATACTATTTCTTTTGTTTTTACAGTGCAAATACTTTTAATCAAAAAAATATAAAGTGAGCACTGTACACTTTGTATTGTGTGTTGTAATTGAAATCAATATATTTGAAAAATGTAGAAAACATCCAAAAATATTTAAATAAATGGTATTCTATTATTAACAGTGTGATTAATCCTGCAATTATTTTTAACCGCTTGACAGCCCTAACGTATACTGAATTTTTTGTTGAAGATTTCCAATGTCTGTGGTCAGTTTTATCATGCTGAGGCTATGTCATGTGATCAAATGATATTATGAAGAAAGAACTAGGTAGGTTTGAGCTGAATCTTTGGTTTTCTGATGTGGCCAAAGCCACTGAGTCTCTGCATGATCTAGAGAAGTTTTTGTTTAAGCTCCGAACCTCACTGAAAGATAAATGCTGCATTGATGTTCCGTAGGTGTGAAGCAGATGTGGTTCGAGTGAAAACTGAACTAGGGCCTTGTGTAATAATTTCATTGGGGACACAGAAATCATGAAAATGCCCCCATACTAGGATCTTTTAAATATTACCTTAGCTTACTGTGCTGTTCACATGCAGAGGAATTGAGTGCTGTGTATGTGCATATGAAAAAACATCTAGCTGGAAAACAGAATGGATGTGTCTTAAAGAAAAAAGTCGCAGGCACAAATGAAATTGACTAAAGTTTGTTGGTTAAGTTCATTCTGTGCAAACTGTGAAATTCAATACTTTGTCATTTACACGGTCATGAATTTTCTAAAAACTACCCACATGATTTATATAGTCCCTAATTATGTCTGCTTCCTCCATTGAGGGATTATTCCCAGATGTCAATGATTTTAAAAACATCAGTGTTCTTGGATTCCCATGTGTCAGTGGTGACCCAAGATACCCATCATCTGATTAGCTTGAAGACAGACCTTTCTGATGCAGTATTCCAGGCCTTTGTCTTCTCCCATCTGGGAGAACTGAAATTTGCTCTATTTAGGGCTATTCTTGAAGACCACACCAGAATTTCAGCTACCACCTGCCAATGTAGCCACCTGTCTTAACAGGGGCAGCTTGAATTGAGCAGAGAATCTATGCCTTGTGCAGCACATAGCCTTAAATCTGCTTTTGGGGGAAATTCAAGGTGTTTCCTCAATCCAAAACAAGATGGGGAATTTTTGAACATAGGCAGCAGGGCATTTTTTTGGTAGAAAGCCTCGATTTTGGAACTGTCTTCTTAATATGTAGCTGGCCATTTTTTAGGTTGCAGGATGTTTAATGGAAAACCTGCAGTTGCTATGTGGTGAGCTCAGGCCAAAGTCATTTTTAGCAGACACAGTTACTTATGTGGTAATGGTGATGTGTTTTATCTTGCAAAAGAGCCACGTGCCTTTGCAAAGACTTACGGAACATTTGCTAGTTGATAGAGTGTTAAGAGCATGCCAATGCCAATATCCGCGCACACACAACACACCAAGAAAGCATCTTTCGCTTGCACATAATAGAATGTGCATTGAACACAAGATAAGAGCCTAAAATATCAGGAGGCATTTTATAATTTGCATTATCTAACGCGAGCCATGCTGACCTGTTGAACAATTCAGAGGTCCATGGGGTTAGTCATTGCCTACCTGAGCCAGCTTCCAGGAATTACCATATAAGATAGGCCTAGATGTAGAAGAGAGCGACTGAGGCACAAACACTTTCAGTAGGGGGTAGGGAATCCTCTTCATTGTTTTACATGTGAAGACAGTTTATCTTATTAAAAAAGGGTAATAACCAAGGAGAGCCATCCCCTTATTTTTAAATTGGATTTTCAAGATTAAACAAAATGCTAGTTCTAGCTATGTGTTTTTTCCAAATGCTCTTCTACCTTAGAGGGAGCCCTGTGCAAATATCTATCACTGAGTAAGTGCCATGAATACAGCAGTTTTAAAAACTGAGCCTAGTCCTGTTAATCATGGTTGATAGGGTGCTGTGACATTTGTATCATCAAATCGTTTAAAGACTTACCTGAACTCCTTCAGTTGAGAAATTGCATAATAAAGCCAGGTTCTCCTGTGAAATTTCTAGTACTTGCTGCTTTGGGGGTCAGGTCAGAAACAAGCATAGCTTTTTCTCATGTTGTAGTAATAAGTGGTCTAGTGAGCTTACCACTGCGTCTCTAATAATGCAAAGAATTAATGGCTGACCAACCCTATATGCTAGAGATTTGGTGTTAACTCAGTTTGTGCTTTAGGGAAGGAAAAAAAAAAAAGAAGGATCAGAGTTTGGGAAGGAGAGGGAGGGAAAAATCAGATGAAATATATATTTAACCCCAAAGGTTCAGGTTAAATCTTTATCTTGTTAAGTAGAGACCAGACAAGAGAATAGAAAGATAGCTGCAGTAGAGGAATTCCCACATATTGCATGTTACTGCAGCCAAGGTTGGAACCAGAATGCCTTTCTCTCAACAAAAGCTACAGTCTAAATGGGATCAGGATCACAACCTCATTTCTGGGAACCACATGTTCCACCCTCCCTAAAGAAAAACTCTGTCCAACTGAACGTTGACTCAAGGATAAATACAAGACGTTTTGCCAATGGTTTGACAAAGTGCATTTAGTAGAAAGGCTGTCTAGGGGTGAGATCAGGTGACGGGGTGTTAGAAGACTTTGCTTCTAGATTTGGGTAGGAAATTTTCAAAATGGCATTTCTTGCTGGAAAAACAAATTTGTTGAAACCAAAATCTTCCTGCAAGAAAGGGTCAATTTTGCTGAATTTCCATTTTTTAAAATGGAGACATTTCAAAATTGTCAGGTCCTGTTTTCAAACAACTTCTCACTTCAAAAATGTCAAATCACTTGAAAAATTTAGAGTACTCAGTACAAACTACTTTGATTGACCTGATCCAAAGTTTAGATTTTTGATTAGTGAAAAACTTGTGACTGACTTTGCCCCAGTTTGGGAAAGAGTTTTAAATCTCCCGCCCTCCCCCCCGGTAATAGGAAAACAGTTTTCCACCCAGCTGTGTCTGTGACAGAAAGCAGCTAGCATGGTATAGCTGAAGCACTGGATTGGAAATTGGTTCACAGCTTTGCCACTGACTTGCTCTCTAACCTTTGAGAACTCACTTAAGCCTTAAAACCACCTGAAGCTGTGGCTTAGACTCCTAGGCCTGGTCTACACTACACGTTTATACCAAATTTAGCAGCATTAAACCGAATTAACCCTGCACCCGTCCACACAACGAAGCCCTTAATATCAATATAAAGGGCTCTTAATACCGATATCTGTAATCCTCCCCAACGAGGGGCTAGTTTGCAGAGTACTTAGCTCCTAGAACGGAAGGTACTATGGAAGTAAACAGCTACAATTCTTCAGTACAAAACACTGAATGCATACTTTTTATATGTCCGAAATATTTATTAAACCAGTGTTTTGTGGTGCACATTTAATATCCACTGTACAGAGAAAGGAAGATGTCATGAGCACTGTGTTAAGTGTGGTGGGGGATTTTATAACATGAACATCTGCCTGTAAGAAACTGACCTGAGCCTGCTAGCTTATTTCACGCATAACTGAACTGGTACCACTTTTGTACCAATGACCTAAAGTTAAAGTTGAATCCCTTTATCAATACTTTGAACTGAAGTTTTCCATTTCATTTCTTTGAATGATTTTTAAAAAAAAAAAAGTGTCAGATTTAAGATTTTAAACTTTGACTAGCTCATGACTCATTCTCAGGAGCCTTTCCCCTCTTGAAATTAAGCACAAGACTACATCACCACAAGACAGTTTTCTGCATTGATCACTGAATTTCAGATATAAATCCCACAATGAAAGCTGGCTTTTATATGAAGTGTTTCTCGGAAATCCAGCTGTATGAGACAACTGTCAAAGTTAAGCCTAAAATTATAGGTAGCGTTTTTCTTTTTGGAAACCTCCATGTAGTTGCCAGATTTTCCTCTCCTCTCCTTTCCCACTCCCTTCCTTCCCTGTAAATTCATTAAGTCTCTTTAAAACAATTCATTCAAGCCGTGGTGTTTGAAAAGGCCTGCAATGGAAAATGTGCATGTGCAATGCAAAGAAAGAGTCACTGTACAAGTTCCAAGAGGCGAACGATGGGCAAAACCTCAGGAGGTTGGGTTTGAAAAAGTACTGAAATATTTGGATGATTTAACTTGAAATTAAGGAAATGTACTGCATGTTCAGCCCACCAGAACACCCACAAAAATAAATCACAGGACTAAGAGTAAGTAGTCTGATGTAACTTCTCACTTTGCCACAATAGAAGATTTCTTCTCGTTTTACTTTTCCTTCTGCAATCTTCTCCCAGATGGCCTGTCCCACTTCATGCTCGTTGTAGTACACAAAGGCCCCATCAAAATGGCGGTAACCAGCATCAATGGCAATCTTCACTGATTCGGCACAGGTACCTTTGGGAGTCTAATGGAGACAAGAGAAAGGGAAACATGGTAACAACTTTGTTCGTGCTCATCTGAGCAGCAGCGGGACGGTGTTAAATCTGAAGGAGAGGGAAGGTCAACATTTCACCTCCCAGAACTCTGTTCACATGCTAGGCTCTGGGAAAGAGCGAGGACAGAACTGCTGTGCTCCTAATAGAAATTAATTTAGATTTATGGAGACTTTTAAGGTCTCCTTTTCACCACTGAATGTAATGGAATTATGCTAAAGTTCTCCATGTGCACCCCTCTGCCACCCTAATTTTTCCAAGAGTTGAAAAGCGACAGACAGAATTTAGTTTTTCCTTTCGCTACTACTTTGCCAACTTTGGACACGTTTTGAAGAGTTAGAGCAGAAAATAGAAGAAGGGTAGGAAGTAGAAAAGCCCTTGGACATGGTTTATTTTAACGCACTCCATGGCAAAAAAAAAAATAATAATAATAAAAGGAGAAAATTGAAAAGTGGTGTTTGTTTTTTTTCAAAAAGCAAACTAAACATTTTAGATTGAGGTGACCTCATTGTGAAGTGTCCTGTCAAATCAAAGCTCTCCCATTTGACAGAACCCCATGGGCAAGTTTTTGGTTGAAACACTGCTCTATTGAAACAGATCAGAAATTGCCTGCACAGCAATGCATACCTGTGACACAAATTGCCTGTGACAACTTACTGAGGCGGGGGAAGAGCCTCAGACATTACCTTGATCCTCCTCACTTTCACCAGCTCAACACCACCGGAGTTGCTACATTTTACACGGGGGGTGGGGGCGAGGTGAGAGTAGAATTGGGCCCTGTTGGATTAGCATATCACAGGTAGGCAAGGGCTTCAGTCTGCCTAAGAACATGTATATTACATTCGTCTTTTTTTTTTTTCTTCAAAAAAGGTCCTGACTGCTGCAGTCTAGGAATTAAAACTGAGGGAGAGACCGTATGGGATTGATATCTCCAAGTGAAGAACATGCTAAACCTTTGCTGTACTTTGGGCCTCATGTTGCCCGTCGGCAGCCATGCTGACTCACTCTTTAAAAAAAAAAAGTCAGTAAATTTGGGTTTGTTTCAGAGCAACTAGGCTCTTTGCCATGTACCAGCTTGGAGTTCAAGATGCACATCAGCCAAGCCAAACAAAAAGTTCATTTAGGGGGAGAGTACAGGGTGGAAAGCAGAAGTACAACCACAGTCACCACATCTAAGATGGTCACTGCAAGTAGCTTGATGCTATGACTCACTCTTGCCAGTGTCTTTGCTTATTGGAGGGTGGCTCAAAGGACTCCCAGCAGGTATGGATACCATATTTCAAGTTCCCAAATAGAGGACACTGCCAGGGAACCCTACTCATAGGTCCTTGTGGTGACATAGTTTAACTTCACCTTTTGGAAGGTACTGATGCTATGTCTGTACATTATCGTATTTATATCCTTATCCAGAGCTCTCAACATGCCAGGGTTCACATGTATATCTAGGAAGGTACAAGAAAAGGTAACTTCATGATTCAGCAGGAGTATTAAAACTTCAATTTTTTTTTTAAACACGGAAGTGAGACTTAAATTTAACCTTGTTGGTTAAAAGTCTGAGGGAAACCTGAGAGGCCAAATTTATTTCTTTGGCCAGCCACCCACCCCACATTGGGGCAAATGGAGTGCAATTTCATTCACTTAACAGGTACACCGACAAGGAGACAAACACTTGTTCAAATGCTTTCCTTCTTTCTAGAGGGACTTTCAGGCCCTGCCAAGGCCCTTTCCAAGTTGGCAGCATGGGCCATGCCAGAGTGTAATGAAGATCCTATCAACTAAGACATCAAAGCTGAAGAGACCAAGTCACTGTCCTGCCACATTTTGATCTGTTTATGATCGTTTAAAAGTTTTAGGTGCATCAAACATGGAGCAATGGCAAACTCAAACACATACTGTACTTTGTGTAGTACCTAAACCTGCAGGGCCAGGATTTAAGGAAACCATAAGGTGAAGACTGCATATCTGTAATTGTTGTCCTTTGAAGGCATCTTATCTACTTAAGAGTTAAAATTTCCATTTGTAGCTCAAGCATCTCAGTCCTATCATCTTGGTATGTTTTCTGGGGAAGTATTTAAGTTTCCATCTCTCTTTTAGAGTTTGATTTATCAGGCTCCCCAACACTGTTAGACAAATATTGCTAACATAACAGGCATCTTTGCACTCTTTGGCCAGATGGTGGCTTTCAGCTCTATCAAGTGCACACCAGGTTGGTGCCAGTGCCTGGGACAAGTTTCAGCACATCCAGGGGCCTTGACACCTCAGGGGCCAACTTCAGAATGCTGCTCCTGGTGCCCTGGTGAATTGGAGTGATGATTAAGTTTCAGGAAATTCAATGTACTCCTGCATCAAACCATTAGTACTTCTTCAGATTGAATCCATCCTGGCACTGTAGGTTTCAGGAAGCACTGGGAACAGCTATGGATTTTTTGGATGGAGTCAGAGATGCATCTTTGCTTGGATGACAATCTCCATTTTGATTGCCAGCCCTGGAGACCCAGTCTCCAGGGGACAGGTGAGGCCAGGAAACAGTGTCAATAGCTAAAGGAACAGCAGAATTAGATGCTGAAAAAGGGAGAAGGGAAGTGAGAAGTTTCCCCGAGTCACAGCAAATAGTCTGCTTTGGTAAGTTCAGTTCACAGCCTTAGAAAAACTGAAGCTTCCAGATATTGTGGAATACTTATTGTTTTTGAGCTTTAATGATAGATCTGAATATCTTGATACAAATGTACTGACGTTTTCTTTCAAGGATTGATCTCAGTCTTCAGAGGACTTCCAAGTTGAGGTCAGGAGGGCTTTTACGGATTCAGTCTGCGGTAAGACCAACTGCATGAGGCTTATTTTAAAAATCTAGAAACAAAGGAAGCCTCACACCAGACCAAACCAATGTTCCAGCCAACATGGTGTCCTAGCTAGAACAGCTGCCAGTGCTAGATGCTTCAGCTGAAGGTGCAAGAAGTCCTAACATGGAGAGTTTCCTAGAGTGACAAGGTGGATGAGGTAATTTTTTATTGGACCAGTTTCTGTTGGTGAGCGAGATAATCATTTGAGCCCCACACAGAGCTCTTCTTCAGGCTTGGGAAAGGTATTTCCAGTGTCACAGTTAAATACAAGGTGGAACAGATAGCATATATGCTAAGGAGCCATTCCAGGTGAAGTGGCCTGTTAACACTCCTGTAGCCAGAGGACAAAAACGGGAGGGGTAATGGATTACAGATTGTTATAATCTAGAAATCCAGTGTCCTTATTAAAACCATGATTAGTGGCTAGCAAAGTTATGAATTTAAGCTCCCGGGCTCATCTTTTGAAAATGTTGTGCAGGTTTCCTTTGAGGATGAGAACTGAGGGGACAGATATAGCGTAATTGCTTTATGAAAAGCATTCACCCACAGGTGATATGGTGTTTTTGTCTTATCATTTTCCTGTGTGAGTTCGAGAGCGTAGTGATTGTCTTTCTGGTTTCAGCCACATAGTTGTTGCTGAGACATTTATGCATTGGATGAGGTAAACCACATGTTGTGATAGACACATGTAGGACCACTAGATCTTGAAATGTGTATTGTGAGGGTCTAAGACAGGAGCTGGGCTGGAACCAGGGGCGGCTCTAGCCATTTCGCCGTCCCAAGCACGGCAGCATGCCACAGGGGGCGCTCTGCCGGTTGCCGGTCCCGCAGCTCCAGTAGACCTCCCGCAGACGTGCCTGTGGAGGGTCGGCTGGTCCCGCGGCTCCGGTGGACCTCCCGCAGGCATGCCTGCGGATGCTCCACCGAAGCCGCGGGACCAGTGGACCCTCCGCAGGCACGTCTGCGGGAGGTCCACCGGAGCCGCCTGCCGCCCTCCCGGCGACCGGCAGAGCGCCCCCCGCGGCATGCCACCCCAAGCACGCGCTTGGCGTGCTGGGGCCTGGAGCCACCTCTGGCTGGAACAAGTTAGGAGCAGGAGCTATACAGCGATGTGTAAATGCTTTGAACCGTCACTGAACTGTTGCTGTTGCTGAGCTTAAGAGCTGGTCCATTGACTTCCCACTAATTAGGCAGCATACTACAGGCCAGCTGTGCTTGTTAGGTTGCCCATAGACTGGCTCTGCTGCCAACCATGCTTCCAGACAGGTAGTCTTAGCCCCAGAGAGGTGAATTAGTAACCCCACTATGTTTTTTTTTATTCTAGTACAGCTGTGGAGGTGTATAGCTTATCCATGTGACTAATCCTTTTTTGGATCCTGCAATATCATGCTTTATGGCTTTGCTACATTGTGGCCATGAGTTCCACAGGACACTTGTGGTAAGTAGTATTTATAAATTTTTAATTATGTTGCCTTTCAGTTTTGTTTGGTGACACCTCCCCCCATTTGAGAGCGTATGCTGACTTTTTATAAGCATAACTGATAATGTCTGCTTTATACTAGAGCTGGGCAAAGTATCACAAGGAAAGTTACCCTCAAAGTGTGGTTTTACCAAATTTCAGATTTTCCCCACACAGGAAAAAGTGTCACATGAAGGGTTTTTTTGACTGGAAGAAATGAAGAAAAATCCAGTTTATGCTTGAAACAAAAACAACCAGACTTTTTAATTTTGTTCTAGATCAGAAAATAGTTGAGATTTTCCCCTGATGAAAATTTTTTTCAAACAGCTCCACTCAATAACATGTCTTGTTTTAGACACATCTACCATGTCTCGTCTCTAAAGAAAGCATTCCTAATCTTTTCAATGTCTCCTCTCATGGAAGTAATGTCCCTAGAAGAACAGTTAAGATGTAGTGTAGCAATAGCCTAAATCAACATAAATTATGTCGCTCAGGAGTGTGAATTAGCAACATCACTTATACTGACTTAAGCACTGGTGTGAACAGTGCTATGTTGGCAGGAGAGCTTCTCCCACTGACATTGCTATTGCCTCTCACAGGGAGCGGGAGTAATTAAGCCAACAGGAGTGCTCTCTCCTGTCAGTTTAGAGTGGCTGCATGGAGCTTACAGCAAGATCACTAGTATAGTCATAGCCTTAGGCTACGTCTATACTACCCGCCCGGGTCAGCGGGTAGCGTTCGGCTTCTCGGAGTTCGATATATCGAACTCCGAATGCACTCCCGTCGACTCTGGAACTCCACCACCACAAACGGCGGTGGCGGAGTCGACAGGGGAGCTGCGGACTTCGATCCCGCGGCGTCTGGACGGGTGAGTAGTTCAAACTAAGGTAGTTCGAGTTCAGCTATGCTATTCGCGTAGCTGAACTTGCGTACCTTAGTTCGACATCCCCCCCCCCCCAGTGTAGACCAGGCCTTGGTCTCTGAACTACTATAGTTGTGGAGTTACAGCAATCAGAATCCATAGCTGACAGTGGCAGCTGATGAAAGCTGTATAATCTCACTCTTTGCCTCCTGAAACAGAGGTCTGCTTTTTTTGACCCCTACTATACAAAGGGTAGGCAACTCAATGAAAGGATCTCCTTCCCTACCAGAAGCTAATTTAGAACTCATTATGAGTAGTTCAGGTTATGCCTACCAGTGTAGGTAACAGCTGAATTGCCAAGTAATCATGCTACCCGTTAACCTAGTTTAGTTGTGGTCCTTCTATCCTCCATGCATCCCATTTTCCACATCAGTAGTAGGCCCCGTATTTAATGTAGCACAAGTCTTTATGACATGGCAAAACGCTAATAACTCGCCACATCCAATCTGGGTTTAGCCAATTGATCAATACTCCACCTCTGACCCCCTGATTATTGAGTTCGTTGAGGGATTTTCTCACCTAATTACCTGGTTCACCCAAGCACTTACAGCTGTATAATATTTGCTGCTTTCCATTCCTCCAACAGGACAGATTTTAAGGAGTTTGCACATTACTAGCACCTCAGCCACTTCATTCTGGAGTTCCTTCAGAACTCTTGGGTGTGTATCCTCCAGTCCCAGTGACTTGTCTAAAACAGCTCTTCCCTGGCCCAGAGAATGTTCAGTCTTAAAAGTTTGCTTAATACTAGGCTTTCAGAACCCGACAGAAGGATATATTGTTGCACATATGAAATTCACTAGCCTTTTTCTAGCTTAAGTATTTGCTGAGCCGCATTTGAGAAGCTGTTTGAATATTTAGTGCATAAAAGGCAAACACCACTGGTACTCATCCAGTGTATTCAAGTAGCCCTTCTTACTACAGTTCTCACTTATTACCACTTTTGCTTCTTGCTTTTAATTCTGCTCTCTTTTCTGTCAGACAGTCTCTTTTCCCTGTCATGTTAGCATCCCTTCCCTCTCTCTATTGTGTTCTCGCTCACTGAAGTCCTCACACAGAATACTTCTAATGTATCCCATCTCTCTCCCCTTCTCAGTGCTAGCTTGGGCATTTTAACCACTCAGTATCCAGAGGGCTAATCCTACTAACCAGAGACAAACTGAAGATGGAGATCTGAGGGAGGGTACTACTCAGGGGCAGTGCTCAGGGAAAGTTCTGGATTCTTAGCAGAGCCCTGTCCATCGACACCAAATGTCTCCGTCTTTCATAACAGACTCCAGCTATTGGTGGTCTACAATCTGTGGTGCCACTGCAGCCCCCTATGGCTGCAGGAATGGGGAGAATTCTCACCCTGTTCCCTTTCTTCCCACTGAAGAGCTTTCTAGCTGGTGATATGGAGGTAATTCTGCCATCCACCTCTTCAGCTTTCCAGCTGATGGAGGGCGGTGAGGAAGGTTCTGTTACTCTAACCCCTAAGCTAGTGAAATATTTTTTGCTGACTGTGCCCGATTGCTTTGTTGCAGGAGCACATGCACAGGGGAAAAAGTTAGGCTATTGCAGGCAGTGCTTTTGTGCTATGCCTTTACAGGGTTATTTTATTTTGTGATTACTAGGTTAATAAATGTGGACTAATGGCAGAAAACCAATAAGAATTAGTACATCCTTCCATGTCTCTCAATTCAATAAAATTATGTAGGTGTGTCAGTCTTGCTGTCTGTTCCCAGACTGGCAGAGACTGGGAGCTGCAGAGGCAACATCTGAAGGGAAGGAGCAGTGTGCAATGGTTTTGAGCAATCAATCTGGCCAATGGTATCCAGCCCACCTCAAACTAGAGGAAAGAGTGCCATGAAGAGAGGACTGGGGTGCTGGGAAGAATAGGGCCATCCTCCAGAAGCACTCCATTTTAACTACAGCATGCTGAAGAATACAGCAAGCTGTGGATAAGTTATGATTGGAGCTAGTATATTTAAAGATTTCAAGTTGCTGTTTAGGAATCTTAGAGACACTGAGTGTTGCAATGTACCTTGCAAAAGCCCAGAAGTTGCAAACAGATTTTCATATTAAAGTTTCTGGAAGCCTCGTTATCTAACAGAGCCTACTTCCCTTTGCCTGTTTTCTGGCAAGAGAACAAGTGTCCAAAGTTGGAAATTTACTGTAGAAAAACACCTGGTTTAAGTAATTGAGATGTTACAGGAAAAGCCAGATCTACTTTGTGGACTAAGGATGCAAACAGCACAAGGGAACATTCTTAGAATTGCTTACTCTTACAGACAAGAAACTGGACTGTGCCTCTTTCTTGGAAAATACCAATCACCAGAACATAACCAGCTTCTATACAGAAAAATCTGGCAGCTATCCCCAGGAAACATTAGCAACTATCAACGAGGAAGCAAAAATCCAGATAAATTATCCCTGCAAAAAGCTGACAGAGCTCAGAAATGATGGCTGAAGAGCACTGCTGGCAGCCCATGTACTGTGCACTATTCATTCTGATGGGGAAGCCATCTGGGGAATTGCCACACACTGGACCAGAGTGCTATTCCATTTAGTCTGGTATCCTGCTTCTGGCAGAGGTTGGTACCAGATGTTTCTAAAAAAGTAGGGGAAAATCCATAATGCATCTTACCTCTTGTGCCATGATATGACTAGGAGAAAATGGGGTGGATTTCTTCTCTACTGCAACAGACCATCAATTTATACTCTGAAGCACCAGGTTTGATTTTTCCTTGCAATAGCAACTTAGCATGCATAATTAGATTTAGCATTTCTAAAATTCCTGTTAGGTTGTTGTTCTAGGATTTAGCCAAAGCTGTGCTAGGGACTATTGTAGCTGGTATCGTCTGCCCCAGTTATTTTACCAGAGCAAATAAAAGATTGCAGAATCTGCAATTTGTAGTCTCTGCAACTTTCCATAAAACACAAACTCTTTGAAGCATTGTGAATATATCCTCTATGAGCCAATGGGCTGCTGTCCTGTTAACCCAGCCTTGCAGAAAAGCAAAGCTGTTTGATAAACATGCCTTAGGACCTGCCTATTCAGCTACCAAGCCACTTTGGAGCTCTTACTCTTCTTAAGCACATTTAAAGGTTGTTAGTGTTAGCAGAGAAATCCATTGGGTTTGATTTCAAACTGTACTCAGAAGTTTTGGTCACAGGGTTGCAGCCTTTGAGACTCAAGCAAATATTAAGGGGTTTCAAGTACATGCAAGAATAGTCCTGTGGTCAAAGAACTGACTGGAACTCAGGAGATGTAATTCAATTCCAAACTCCTCTGTGTACAAGTCGTGTAACCCTTCCAGGGCTCAGTTCTCCTCCCATCCCCAATCTCTGTAAAGTGGGGATGATGTGAAGACATTCATTAGTTCTCATGAGCAGTCACATTTCTTGGTGATATGAGCCATGAAAATCTGCAGGTTTTGACAGAGGTTATGTATGAAGCCAAGTTTTGGGGAAGCCCTTTACCTTTGAAGCCTCCTAGAAAAAGGTGCTAGCAGGTAGCCTGCAAATTACCTATTGCCTTAATTTTGCTACCTATCAGGAATGGTCTTCATGGACACCATTCCACCTCTTTGGGTGTCAGACGTGAAACAGAACTGTTCAACAGCCAGTGGTTGAAAGCACTACAGTGCATAAAGTGCCTCATGCTTCTGGTTCGATGGCTTGCTTAAATTCTCTACATGTTACATCCCCATGGATTGTTCAGCTGGCAGCTGAAATAGGGTAGGACAATTTCCTGGACAGCATGAGGACAAGGCAGCCTGACAGCCCCAGAAGTTGTCTATTAATTGGAAGAGAGACAAGGCGCGTGAGGTAATCTCTTTTATTGGACTAATTTAAGCTTGTCTCTCTCACCAATAGAAGTTGATCCAATAAAAAGATATTACCTCATCCACCTTGTCTCTCTACTATCCTGGGACCATCACAGCTACACTATGCTACATATGAATTGGAAGGGCAGCCACCCTGTCAGAAGACTCCAAGAACTCCTTTAAAAATGAAATCTTTCTATGTGGCCCCTCCCCAGTGTCTTCTGATGATCTCAGGAAAAGCAGGGGCACCAGCATCCCTGGTGACAGGGGCTAAGGGAAGTGGCTTGCAAGTCAGTTCACTCTTCAGCCCCTAATCAAGTTATAGGTAAGATTTCTGGGACTGTTATGAGGGTACAGGTAGAGTTTGCAGTTGTATCAGAGCTTCAACACCAAGCTAGCTGAGAGGTTGAATCAGCAAAAGCTTGGTTCAGTGAAGCCTAAAAAACAGCCAAGTTTCTTGTAGTATCATCTGGAGTTTTGATGGGCCTGGCCTCATGTACAAGTGAAAGACTGAGACCAAAGTTAAGCATGGTCCCCTATGAGCAGAGCTGCTACCTGTTTTTGCAGGAGGCTTATGCCATTCTAAAGAGAAACTAAGTCATGGGACACATTGTGGTGGTCACTTGAAGTGTGGTTCTAGCCTCAAGAAACTAGAGACAGACCCATCCCTAACTTCCAGATCAAGTCTGCTTCATTCACAAGTAATCAAGGGACCAGTTAGAGCCCTATAATGTTTTTTAGGCTTCCAGTTGAACTAGGTCAACCTGAGCTTGGAGTGCTGAGCTCAGTTTTCCGTCTCACTTCTGCAATGTTGCCAACATGCAGGTTCATGACATTCAGTTCATGACAGCTCCTGTAGTCATGTGATTGTAGGAATCTGAGTTTTTGTTTAGCAAGAGTTTCTAGGCTGCCTGGCTGGGAGAAGAGCAGGACACTGTGAGCTCTACAGGCTCAAAATCTAGAAGGCAACTAAACAGAACCCAAAGGGTTTGCAAATCATGAGTCTTAAAGCCTCAGCACCAATATTAATGATTCTGCAGGACAAGTTCTGCCCTTGGGTTGCACTTGTGCAACTTGGGGCAGAGTCGAGCCATGCCACTTAGCGAATGGCTTTTGGATTATCCATGACCCACAGTAGTGATTAGAAACAGTTAACACTCATGCTAGTCATTACAGTAAACGGCTGTGACACCAGTGTGAGCAGTTCTCCTATTTATCTGGTCACTCCTCAAGTGGTTCTGGCTGAAGAGTGGGAAATCCCCTCTGGTTTCTGAAGTTTTACTATTTTTTCAAAATTTCTGCTGCTCTTGGTTAATATACCCTTGAAGTTGACTGCAGTTGTCAGCCATTCACCCAGCTACAGCTAACATACAGAAGTTGCTGTGTGTCAGTGCCAGTGGGAATTAACCAACAATCAGCATCAGAAAGGAGTGCAGTCTCAAGGCCTAAAACTCGCTGTCTCCCCAGCATTGTCTTGTGCTCCGGGAGCAGGGCTGGCTCCAGGCACCAGCGTAGCAAGCAGGTGCCTGGAGCAGCCAATGAAGAGGGGCGGCGCGTCCAGCTCTTTGGCGGAGGGCCCCGCCCTCCCTCTTGGAGCGAAGGACCTGCTGCCGAATTGCTGCTGTAGAATGCTGAATTGCCGCCAGTCACGATCGCGGC
Source organism: Mauremys mutica (assembly GCF_020497125.1). Lineage (NCBI taxonomy): Eukaryota > Metazoa > Chordata > Testudines > Geoemydidae > Mauremys > Mauremys mutica. The sequence goes on along the minus strand of NC_059072.1, from coordinate 104,096,048 downwards.
TTTTTGTTTTGTTTGCTGCTTGGCGTGGCAAAAACGCTAGAGCCGGCCCTATCTGGGAGTTTCCCGCTGGACTACTGTTGCATATGAGCAGGTCTGCATGTGTCAAAGTGTTCTGAAGCCAAGCGAACAGTGCCAGCTTGGCTATTATGGACAGCGTCTCAGCTGGTGTACCTTGGCCCAACTCCATTGGCACCAGTTGATGATCAAGCTATTAATATTTTCACTACATTGAGTTTTACGCTTTGCAACATAGGACTATGCCATTGTGTACTAGAGTGTTCTGAAGAGGTGTACTAGCACAGCTCGAATTTAGGGACCGTTTCCTCAAACCTACACTGTATAGAACAGACTGAGACTTGAAATACAATTATGCCTGTAGAGAATCCATGCCCTTTCCAGGGGCCAGGCTAAAAAAACAAGTTCAGAATTTGAGTGATACAACATTGGGCATCATTTTATAGGAAGATAGATTTCCGGGGTGGGGGTGGTAATTCCTAGAAGTACTTCATGTCCTGACTCCAATCTTTCAATGGCCTTCAGTTACACGAGTGTAAACCAGAATGGCCTTTTACCAACAGAAGTTGAGCCAATGAAAGCTATTACCTCCCTCACTTAGTCTCTCTAATATCCTGGAGCTGACACTGCTACAACACCGCGTACAAGGATGCTCCTGTTTAATTGGAGATTCTGTATGGTGGCCATATCACTAAGTGCAATCTTTAGTTGGTTGCAGTTCGTTAAACATTAAGTGCATGCACGGCCACTGAAGCAGTTGAAGCTAATGAAGAATTAATCATACAGTCTTAATTTGGTTTCTATAAAGAACTTGAAATTCATGTAAATAAGGTCCGCAATGTGGAGATTTTAGTAAAGTCAACTTCCCACATAGGGGAACATGACTCTCTCTGCTAACATAAAAATCCATTCATCTTAGAGTGTGGTATGATCTTTGCCAAAACCAAAGCTGTAGGGAGATACCAGGCTATTTTTGAGAGGGGGAAAGGGGGTGTGTGTGTGTGTGTGTGTGTGAGAGAGTGAGAGTGAGAGAAGAGTCTGCATATTCTCCAATTTGATACATATCAGTTTGTCAAACTCTGCTTTTAGTGGCAAGGAGGAAAAATTCTGTCCCTTGACATTTATTGTGAATTCTCATGCTTGCCCCAGTTCACAATTTTGCTGTTTTCATGACAAGTCTTAAGTGATTTAGTTTCTTCCCTCTGTTAGAAATGGGAATTTTGACTTGTGAAAAAGTACACTGTATTGCAATAGATTTCATACAATGTAAAGAGCAGGAGGCAAGAAATCAAGAGGAGGCTATAGACAAGAGAGGAGAGGACTTAACTGAGCACCAAGAGGAAAGACAGGAGGCGACAGAGATGCAGGTACCATCTGGAACAGCCTACAAGCTCCAGAGTTGAACAGCAGCAGAGTTGTACCAAAGGACAAACCATAGAATATCAGGGTTGGAAGGGACCTCAGGATGTCATCTAGTCGAACCCCCTGCTCAAAGCAGGGCCAATCCCCAACTAAATCATCCCAGCCAGGGCTTTGTCAAGCCTGACCTTAAAAACCTCTAAGGAAGGAGATTCCACTACCTGCCAGGTAACCCATTCCAATGCTTCACCACCCTCCTATATTTTCTAATATCCAACCTAAACCTCCCCCACTGCAATTTGAGACCATTACTCCTTGTTCTGTCATCTGGTACTACTGAGAACAGTCTAGATCCATCCTCTTTGGAACCCCCCTTCAGGTAGTTGAAAGCAGCTATCAAATCCCCCCTCATTCTTCTCTTCTGCAGACTAAACAATCCCAGCTCCCTCAGTCTCTCCTCATAAATCATGTGCTCCAGCCCCCTAATAATTTTTGTTGCCCACAGTGCAGTGTTGTGGGAAGGAAGAGCTGATCGCTGCACAGCTTGGGATTCTCTCCCAGTTCTCCCACAGCTGCCTCATCTGCCAAGAGCAGCAGCATCAGTAGCTCTGTGAGCTCTCCGTGGGCTGGAGCACCCACGGGGAAAAATTGATGGGTGCTCTGCACCCACCAGCAGCCAAGCTCCCCACCCCACCTAACCTCCTCCCCTGAGTGCGCCACATTCCCGCTTCTCCTTCTAGTGCTTGCCGCCACAAAATAGCTGTTTCACGGCATAACAAGCTCTGTGAAGGAGGAGTGGGAACGCGTTGCACTCAGGGCAGGAAGCGGGGAAAAGGCAGGGATTTGGGGAAGGGGTTGGAATAGGGGCAGGGAGGGGGTGGTCGAGCACCTACCAGCACCAGCAGAAGTTGGCGCCTATGGTAAGTACTACTGATTGTTTTGTCGACAGAACTGGCTTCCGCCAGTATCCCACAATGCCTGCCCTGATTGCTCTGCTCAATGTTTTGATCTCTGCTGCCCTGCAGGCATGCGCCCCTCTCCTTTCAAAGCCGCAGGAAGTATCTGTGTGCTGCTCCCTTTGGGGAACAAAGAACAAATCATTGGAATGCTCCTGTTCTGCCTGGCACTAGGAACACAGCGGCAGGCAGACTGCTGCTGCCGGGGGAGGGGGACAGACTGCTGTGCTGCTTTGCCATTCCTCAGCACGGAGAGCTCACAGAGCTACTGATGCTGCTGCTCTCGGCAGATGAGGCAGCTGTGGGAGAACTGGGAGAGAATCCCAAGCTGTGCAGCGATCAGCTCTTCCTTCCCACAACACTGCACTGTGGGATACATACCCACGGTGCATTGCTCACCCCGCTGATGATGTGTCCCCAACGTGGACATTATCTGTCAAGAGAGGGAGCAAGTGTGAACACCCTTTGGTGATTTTTGTTTTATCAACTTTTGGGTGTCAAGATAAGTTTTGTCAACAAAACTTGGTAGCGTAGACTAAGGCAGCCCAGCTCTTCCCACTAGCATTGGTTCTGCTGCCTGCTACAAAATTATGCCTTGTACTGATGCCTGCTTCTGTGCCTCTTTATAGCAGCTGGGGACCAATACTAAATATAGCCCATCTTTATCCACTCTTGGCAACTAGATCTCACCAACAATTCGATGACTTATTGGAGGAATAAGCAACAGACTCCTAAGCCCCAGGTTACTGTTTATAGAGCAAGTCCCAAGAGCAAAAAGGAGAAGGGGATGCAGGTTAGAGACAATTTTGCTTACACTGTAGGTCATTTTCATTCACCATGATTTGTCATCAACTCTTTAAATATTGAGCCATGTAGCTTTTTAGCCTGATTGCATATGTAGGAAGTAAAGAGAAACAGAGATAGCCCAGCTCAAATGAAATGTGGACTGGGGCCAGATTAGGTATTCCCTAGCAACCAAGCAAGAACTTTGAGATTTTTAGTGGATCCAGGAACACGGTCTACACCTCCTTCTTACTGCTTGTGTAGGGAGGTGGATGTAGCATTTGCCACCCGCCCCCACATTTTGAAGATAGGAGCCATCTGCCATCCCCAAAGTCAAGCTCTGAAACAAACAAAGAAGTCCCACATGTGGTGCCTTAATAGCTCAGTGAAATTCTTGCCTCTTCACCAAAGCACTCCTCAAAGAGCCCAGGATGGAAAAGAATCCTGCAACCTAAGGTAGCAACACCTGTTTAGAAGATGAGCCAATGGCTTTTTTAGCCATCTCTAGTCACTATGTCCTATGCACTAGGTGCTTTAGAGGTGTCAGTAGGAAGATGGGACTGAGGCAACTTCCAAACCCAGCAAATATCCCTACTTCTTCCCTCAGATTTGATCCTAATCTGTCATGGAAAGATTAGGTGACCTCTATTGGCTGAATATTTATGCTAAATACACACAATGAGCACAATTACGATGGGAGTTAATTCACATAGCAATTACTCACTCTGTTCTCAAATCCATTCAAGTGTGACCTTTGAGGTTGGAGGCATTCTTTCATAAAGGTATTTCATTTTGCAGAACGACAAGGTAGATTCTAGTTAGGACCAGAAGAGGACATACTGGAAGTCTTGTGAGTGCTGCACTTTGGCAGCTTCCAGAAGCATCTGGAAGTGGGATAGCTGATCTGAGGTTTTCATTATGCTGGATGTGAGGTATTGTGGAAAAAGGACAGTTGACCTATTTTGAAGGGAAAAGGACTGAAGTTGACTAGTGACCCCTGCAGAGTTTCCCTTCTCCTCCCTACAAAAGGGCCTCTTGACTTCAAGAGCCCAACCTTGATTGTTTCCAAGGAGACCTCAAGATCTTTAGGAATCTCCAGTACACTAACCTTTTTAATAGACCCAACAGCTACCTTGTTCTTTACCTCAGGTCAGTAATTATCAAGGTTGAGGCACAGATGAATTAAGACTAACATGGCCAAAGTCACCTGTAAACACTGGCCCTTGCACTCAGTCACATCTCTAAAGTGACTAGAAGGACCAATTAAAGTAGTAAAGCATTAACAAGAAAACCTTTTGATTATATTCTTAGGCTATATCTACACTGGCAATTGAATGACAAAAGGTTTGTCTTTCAGAGGTGTTAAAACACACACACACAAAAAACCAAACAAACAAAAAACCACAATCCTGAAAGATAAAGTTTTGGTGACAACAAGTGCCAGTGAGAACAGTGCTCTCCAGCCGACAATGCAAATGCCGCTCATTGGGGGAGGAAGTTTTTTGTCAGCAGGTGAGCCAACAAACAGCGGCTACACTGTGTGACTTTTAGTGGCATGGCTGTAGCGACACAGCCATGTTGCTAAAAGCTGTGTAGTGTAGACATAGCCTTTAGTTACTCCATCTCTGCAAGAGGCAGTAGCTATGTCAGTGGGAGAAGCTCTTCTGCCAACAGAGTGATGTCTATACTGATGCTTAGGTTGGTATAACTGCAGTGGTTTTCAAACTTTTTTTCTGGCAACCCAATTGAAGAAAATTGTTCATGCCAGTGACCCAACGGAGCTGGGGATGAGGGGGTTTGGGGTATAGAAGAGGCTCAGGGCTGGGGAAGAGGGTTGGGGTGCAGGGATGAGGGCTGTTGGGTGGGAATGAGGGGTTCAGCACATGGGAGGGGGGGTCTGAGCTGGGGTAGGGGGTCAGGATGTAGGAGGGGGTCAGGACCCTGGGCTGGGGGTGCAGGTTCTGGTCTGGGGCCAGGGATGAGGGATTTGGAGTGCAGGGGTGGTTCAGGGCTGGAGCAGGAGATTGGGGTGCAGGCTTACCTTGGGTGGCTCCCAGTCAGCAGTGCAGTGGGGGTGCAGAGGCAGGCTTCTGCCTGTCCTGGCACCGAGGACCACTCTAAGCCCCAGAAGCAGCCAGCAGCAGGTCCAGCTCCTAGGCAGAGGCGCGCGCAAGTGGCTCTGCACAGCTCTTGCCCGCAGGCACTGCCCCCCCCCAGCTCCTATTGGCCGGGAACCGGCCAATGGGAGTGTGGAGCCAGTGCTCAGAGCAGGGGCAGCATGCAGAGCCCTGTGCCGCCCCCACACACACACACCTAGGAGCTACACGTGCTGCTTCCAGGGCGCAGCGCGATGTCAGAACAGGTAAGGGCTTGCCTGCCTTAGCCAGGCAGCACTGCCAACGGGACTTTTAACAGCCTGGTCAGTGGTACTGACCAGAGCCACCGTGACCCATTCTGTAACCCAGTACTGGGTTCCGACCCGCAGTTTGAAAATCACTGAACTACAGCACTCAGTTGTGGATTATTTCCACTCCTGTGTGATGTTGTTAAACTGAAGTTATTCTGTAGTGTAGATGAAGGCACAATACTCCAGTGAAAAGGAATTCATTCACTGCAAGTGTGGCTGCTGATATTGAAGCAATACTGAATTTTCAGACCATGGGTTATGGAAGATAAGGCACAAAGCCATTGCTGGAGGGATAAAAATAATTATTTTTGTACTCTTGGTCTGTATCCAGTTGATGAGGAAAATCCCCCTTTACTTAGAAAAGGCTTTCAGTAAGACTATCAGATTACTTAACTGTCCAGCTCTGTTCCTGGTAAAATGTGTGTAGTACGTGTTGTAGTTATAGCTATGTTGGTCCCAGGAGATTAGCGAAAAGATGGGTGAGATAATAGTTTTTATTGGAGAGACAGCTTTCGAGCTACACAGAGCTCTTCCTCAGGTCCTGAAGGCAGGATGGCTAGAACTTTCAGGCAAATCAGCTTGTCTGTAGTGCAGTGCAAGTTAGTCAGGATATCACCTGCCAGCTGACAAATGCCAGACTCTCCCTGCAGCTCTCCCAGCAAGTGAGCTGCCCATCTCCAAACTGCTGAACCTTTAGCCACTCCCCACTCAGGTGTCCTGCCCTCTACCCTACCCTCTGACATAGTTACTCCAGCCCTTGTGAGCAGTAGCAGTGGGAGAGAGCTCTCCTATCAGCTTAGAGCCTCTGCACTAGCAGCGCTGCATTGGTGCTGCGGTAAGCTCTGTAGTGTAGCCACAGCCCCAGTCACCAATGCAAAACACTCCTGCAATTCTCCCTAGCACGTTCATTAACACCCACCCAGGAGCAGCAGAAGCTCCCTACAAGTGTGTGTGGGGGGGAGGCGGCACCAGTGCCCAAACTGTGGCCTCTGCCCCCACGATGCCCCTTATCCTGCTTGTTCTTCTCTGTCCCTTCCCCTGTTGCTCACCCTTATGGTGAATAACAGGATGTTTTTTTTTAAAAAAGGGGGAGGAGGTTGGGGCCATGGTCCCTAGCCCCCCATTTGCACCACCCCCTTCTCCACCTCTCCCTTGAGAAGTGACCTGACCCTTCTCAAATGCCTAGCCCCCTCATGAGTCCAACCGCCCCTTGCCACCCACACCTGACTCCCATCCAGTTTACAGAGCGTGAGGCACCTGGAAGATGTTCTAAGGCTGATGTCCTAGCCCTGAACTTTAGGTGCCCAGAGCAACTGGTGCCAAGCAGAGTGTGAAGTGGCTGAAGTAAGGTGTTATATTTGCCAGATTGTTGCATAAACTGGGAGACTAGGGGGAGTCATTCTGCTTTGCTACAACGTGTTTCTCTTGCCAAAAATAATCCAGCCTTAACTTTCTATTAGCCACCCATCAATTACCTTTTGAATGTTCATCTGATGGAATTGTAAAGCTGCTGGAGGATTTTAGGCCTCACTCCCCCCATTTCTAGGGCTAGTATCTGGGTGTGAGAACCCCTCACTGCTGTGTCCCTTCTTCTGCAACAGCAGTAAGCATCTTAGACAATCTGAAGCCTTCAGTGACGATCACTCTTGTACTGCCTGCAACAATGCTATGATCAAAGAGAAAATCCCTTTTGAATGATCATACTTACCTTGGTATATTCATTTGTTGGTATATGCTAAAGTACAAAGATCATTGTTGGCCAAGTAATCACCTTCACAGGAGGTGTGTTTTGGCTCACACTTAGTTGTTCATTTTGACTCCAATACTGTACTACAGGGCACAGGGTTCTGCCCACAATTTTTATCTCACTTCACACAGGACAATGACACAGAGAGCATATTAAAAAAAACAAACACCTCTGTAATTTGAGAGGGAGGCAGCCAATTTGTTCATATTGCACTGCCCAGCGTGGAAACAGAAGAGATATCACGTATGCTTCCATGGCAGTGATGCAGCAAAGGTGGCAAAGGGTCTATGGGCTATATACCCAGGACATCACATCAAGGAACACAGACTATTTTGGAACCTTTTAAGCTTTTGGGAGCCACAGGAATCAGTATGTAGGAATCAGTCTTTGTCATAGGAATATGCCTTTGAAAGTGTCCAAGCCAGCTGTAAGATGGTCTACAAGAAAACTGAGTTTTTCTTTTTGCTCAGCACAGTAGGTCTGCCGACCAGCTCGCAGCCTCAGAAATTGCTTGCACTTGAAGGCTACTGAGTTTAAGGAAGGCAGATGGTCTCCCAGTGACTGTGCAGCAAGCATACATTGCTCTCCAGCATCTGTCCCTCAACAGATTCAGCTGGAATCAGAGTTTCTGGGCACTCATGACTAAGCTAAAGCCAGTCTGCAGCTGCCAAGATGACTAGCAATAATTTAAAACTTTCCTGATTAGCAGCTTGTGCAACCTTAATGAAGTCAGAGTTGTATGTGGCAGAATTTGTCAATACATATATAGGAGGACGGAGCACTGTTCGCCAAGTACACACCTATCTCAAAGCTAATAGGTGAAAACATTATCTAAAGTTATATCTTATAACAATATAGCACTGAACTACAGTAAGACAAATGCCAGCTCAACCAGCCTGCCCTATCAAGTTTCAATTAAATATGCCTGTATCATGGTGTGTAGCTAGCTATCAACCCAGATAACAAGTGAACCTCTGTAAAGTACTGAGGGTGTAAAATGCTGTGTCAACACTAGTGATTATTCAGTATTCCTGAAGAGAACAGATTACTTGGAGTAGGAGTTAGCCATTGCTTTAGTGAGCATTTCAATCACTGGTTGCCTGCTGTAAAATACTGAATTGTGAATATTTGGAAGTTAACAACAAAAAGAGAGCAAACTTTGCTATAATATTTTTTGTCCTTCCTGCTTTCAGGAGGTGAAAGCACCATTGGTAACTGGAGGTTTTAAAGTCTGCACAGTAAATTGAATGAAAGGACCACAGAAGATGTTTGTAGATTGGCCACACTTTGCCTGAACTGCTAACAACCTTAAATTTAAAGAACCCTCCAGGATGCCCGCAGAAAGGCATTGTAAGGCACGTGCGTAAGTAGTGCCTCTGAAAGGAAAGTATCAACTTAACAGTCCTCCTGGATCTTTGTTCTCAGAATAAAGTCTGGCAGCCTGCTCCGCGCAGTAAGCGTGTTTATAAAAAGGAAAGGTAACGGATAGATACTTACTTTTCTGGGGTCAGCATAGGTGCCAAGGCCAATCACGGGGATGCTGTTCCCATCGCTCAGAGGTATGCGGTGGTTTGCAGCCGTTAGATTCATGATGCAGATGGTAAAACACTTGACTGCAACTTTCTAACAGCCTGAATGAAAGCGGCAAGAAGAGCCCACTTTGTGTGTGTGTCGCGTGCTCCGGGCTATGGCACTAGAGGGCGGGAGAGAGAGAACGAAAACTTCTGTTTCTCAACCTGCTCTGTTCCAGCAACACGCGTGCGAACGGCTAAGAGGAGCCTGGAGTAGCGTTTCCAACGTCATCATTGGACATGACTGACAGGCCAACCCAGGGTTACCCTTCCATTCTCCCGCAAGCAAATTTGCAGGAGGGTGAAATATTAACTGCCGGCTCTCGTTAGGCAGCGGGGAGCAATTCAGCGCATTAGAGATTAGAGAGCTGGTCCCTGTTAATCTTCATCAGAAGCAGGCGACTTTTCTTTTGCAGGTGGCTTTAAGTACCTGCTAAAAGCAAGGGTGTGCTCGGCGTTAAGGAGCAGAGAGAGGAGATTGAAAGGGGGTGGGAGGGGTCTGCCACTGTAAAACAAGATGTGTCTGTTTGCTGACTCCTCGAATCATTTCAGGGCTCGTCCCAGGAGGAAATAAGGGTTTTGGGAACAAGACATTGATCCTGTCAAAGCAGGAGAAACCCATCAGCCTTTATCTCAATCTTCACCGCCCCAGCGGTTTATGTGTCCCAAACCATTTAAAGCAGGAGCTGCTCTCCTGGATTAGCCTTCAGTCTCTTCTGCTCTCTCTCCCTCTTTCTATTGCCGCTCTAAGCAGGTGGGGTCAGATTATGCTAGTCCTTTCACTTTCAGGACTGTGGCCCATTATTTTATTAATGGAAGACTTGTTTAAAAGCCCTTGTTTACATCAGTCCATTCCTTTGCTTTCAGGAGAGGAAATCCAGTACCCATCCCCCGTTGTCATTGTTTGCCTCTAGATCAGACCTGGGTAATTTATTCCTCTGCCCAAAGTCATAGGTCATCTTTTTTTTCGGGGGAGGGGGAGGGGAAGAGGTTGCTTTTCAGTCTTTACATTATTCTTCCAGTAATAAAAGGACAACTCCCACCCATGTGAAAGACTCACAAGAGCAACATTCAGGTTAGCATTTCAATCAATAGCACCAGCTGTTCATTGCTTTACATAGTAGTAGTAGAGATTATCCCTCTGATTATTAATACCCCAGTTACTAGCATGAAGCCTCAGTCATTCCCATCACTTCTGTCTGTGCTAAACCTGTATTTGTAAACAGGCACATTGAATTTCCTTTTGAATCTTACTTGCTATTAATGCTGTTCAGAAACTCCACATTTAGGGTTTACTTCTTCAGCTGCTGCATGTGTGCACTCTTGAAGTCAATTGGAATTACATGTGCATCAAAACACTCAGGCGATCCCTTGGTTATTTAAGTTTCCATTTCAAATGCATTCAGCATGTGCCTTTTTCTGTACCTAATCACACAACCTTTTTGTCCTCCCTGATTCAGGCATAAAAAAACCCCAAAAAACTTTCTTCTGATTACACTCATTTAAGCACAGTTCTGTCCTGCATCAAGCAAAAAAGTGTTAGACTCATTTAGTTGCAATCCACCAATCTATAGATTAAATACAAAAGGAGCGGGTGCTGGGGCCAGGATGGAAATAAGGTTCAGTTTCTCTTCTCAGCACAGAAGAGTATTACACCCTTCTCACCAGACATTATAGCACAGATTTATTTATTTATTTTTAAGTAGGCCTTTAAATCTATGATTAGCTGCCTAAAGGGCCTGATTTTTCAAAGGGAGACAGCATCCAACCTCTTCCATTGATTTCAGTAAGAGCTGCTGGATACTTTAGGGAAGGGGGAGAGGAGAAGAGAAACAGGCCAACTTATTTAGGTGGCTAAACACAGATTTGAGAGCTTAACTTTAGGCACTCTAGGTGCTTGAGTTAGTATATTGCAATCACAAATGACGGCAGCCATCTACCCCAAAATAGCATTAGAGGCATGAAATAAGGAAAAAATGCTGAATCGATGAATGGTCCATCCACTGTGGGCAGAACTTCTCTAACTTTATCCTGTGATGATTTTCTTCATTTATTTATTCTGAATTTTAACACCCCCGCCACCACACATAAATAGTTCCTGCTCTATTGCAATAAGCTATCCCACATACCAATGATGTGCCCGAGGGGACAATCCCTTTCTGAAATCCAATGTAAATCTCTCCTTTTCTAATCTCACTCCCTGCTTCTAGGTTATGTTCTTATCCCTCAGTGTAAATAGATTTCCCAGCTCCATTTGTGCTTCATCTAGTTATTTTCTATCCTATAATAAAGGTCTTGATGTTTTCACTCCACTTTTAAATCTACACATGTAGAAACATTTTATGGGTCTTGCCTTATATCCAAATGAAATGGAGACCCAGCAGAACTATTCCTCAACCCCCATCTTTGTGGGGTAGGTTATTTCACTGTTTATACATCCTAGCACCCCACTTCTTTGCTTTGTAGCAGGTGTTCAATTTGAAGCAGCATATATGAGTGTCACTGTCTGAACCTATTTAGGAGTGCACGGAGGGGAGAATGGCACTGTCAAATATGGCATTATCTGTTTCCAAATCACAGACAACTCTGGTCCAGAAGCATTCAAGATCATTTGTATCAGTATCCTAGCACAGGTGTTTCTAACCATTATTGGTCTACGTACCTACCACCTTCTTAAATAATTGATATTTGAAGTACCATATTCAAACTTCTCCCTTTTGTGCACATTTCTTTCAGGTCCTGACAAGCCTAATTTACATTTTTCCAGACTACATAGTAAAACAAATGACTAATCAGGAAGCCTAAAATGAAATGTTCACTTATAAGATCCTTTTTAAACGTCTCGGGCTTCTAGACACTCCTGTGCATTACTCCATTTACAAGAAACAATACATTTCTCATAAATAGCATTGTGATCCCATTTTGGGGAGTGCAGCTGAGATATAGTCAATGGTTTGACTCTTTTACTTGTCTTTTAAGTTCAAAGTTCCTGTTAGTTTGTATCTGGATTATTGCTGATCACAAGCTAGTCTTGGCTGGAAAGGGAAGCAGGGAATGGAGGTGGGGAGCTTTATCTGGGCACCAGGCTACTTCAGCTCCAGGAGCCTCTTCTCCTTGGCATCTCTGGCCCTCTTGATGCCTGTGTTTCTGGGTATACTGCACAGGGGCTAGCTGTGCTGGGAGGAGGCTCAAATTGCAGACAGCTGGCTGCTCCTCTGCTGAGGAGCCGGGCAACTCCCCTTAGTCCTGTAGCCAGGACTTTAGATTGCAGGAAAGTTGAAGGAGGCAGAGATAGTAGGCAATAGCCTATGCAAGCCCTGCCTCTCACTGCTAGAGGTTCACTGCCAGCTGCAGTTTAGACATACTCCAGGAGCCCTGATATCAAAGGAGTCTCACCTGCAGTGTAGCTATATCCCTCGTGGCTGCAGGTTTGGAGCTGCTCTCAAGCAGCTATGTATGCATTCATCTCTTCAGCTGAAGGGAGCTTGCAAGGCAGGACCTGGAACTTTACCTCGGTAGGTTGAGCTGTGTAACTCAACGCAAACTGAATATTAGGCCTAGCAGAAAGCCAGTAGTGGGCTACAATGAGTACAGTGCCCATCTGCACAGCCACAGCACATAACACTGATACATAAGACTATGCTAGCATGGTGGGAAAGCTTTATTTTCACTCCAGTATTATGGCATAAAGCCAGATGAGTGCATTTTGCTTCTAGGGCATATTTTTGTGTTCTGCAGTGCACAAGACCACTATGTGTTTGAAGGTTTAATCATTTTTGGCATACCTCTTTCAGCAAGCTGATATACCTACCACAGTTAGCAAGCCCTTGTTCTAGCAGAGAAGGCATAAGATGGGGATGCTAGTTAGTGTCAGCTACAAGCCACCAAATCACATTAGAGAACAGGAGTCCTTAAGACATTTCTCTATAGTGTGTAAGGAAAACTGTACCCTATGCTGGTGATTCTCATCCTTACAACTTCTTAAAAAAAAAATCTAGATGACAATATCCTAACTTAGAGTGTTGCATACAGGTGGGGGGTATTTTATATTAGACAGTGTTGTGACAGGTCAAGTAACTGATTTCAACTAAAAACTGGTGGTTTTTTTGGGCACAAGAGATCATGAATGCACATAACAAAATGTAACAAACAGAATAAAGTCCACACCAGTGAGATGTACTTGATGCTTGAAAAGGGCTCCAATTTCATAAAACTGAAAACAATTGAGCTAGATTAACTGGGAGAAAGAAGAGAATGTGAAGAATAATGGCAAGCTGTTTAAAAACATTCTACTAAATGCCCCAAAAGGCACAATCCAAGAGATGAGAAAGAAGGTTAGGTGATAGAAGATTTAAAAGGGTTAAAAAATTGTCTGGGTGAGAAGGGAAGCAAAAGCTGATAAACTATATAACAAATAGAAAGAAGGGGAAGTTGACATTAGTGAACGTAAATCAGAAGCTAGGAAATGTAGAAGTTTGATGTGGGAAGCAAGAGGGCACAAAGTGACATCTATAGCCAACACTGTTAAAGCCAGACTCCTTTTTATTGAGGATATCAAGAACAAGAGGAATCCTAAAAATTGTATTTTCCATTAATAGATGGACATAGTAGAATTGTCATTAGTAACACAGAAAAGGAAAATGTTTACATCTTTTTCCAAACTAGAGAACAGAAATATTATGTGACAAAATAATCTCACTCCAACAGTGTCAATGGATGTTTTCTCAATAGCAGTTACTAAAGCTTGACTAATACTAATAGCAGGTCCAGATAACTTGAATCTAAGAGTTTTAAAACAGGTGGCCAAGGAGCTCTGGTCTGTTTAACACAAGTCTTAAAACACTGGAGAAGTGACAGACAACTAAGAGAACAGTTTGGTGTTAATACTTATGGGTATATCGGATGACCCAGATATCCATCCATCAGGGCACCTAGGGCTAAGAGTCACCTTTTTGTTACCTTACCCAGCATGAGGGACCCTTGCCTCTGCTAGCTGGGTGTTAGCTCCCAGGGAGGCAGTCACTCAAGCACTCTCCTGTGCACTATGCCAGCCCTGCTGATTGACAACAGATGCTCTCTGGCCTCCAAGTTCCTTCAAAATGTCCCTCTGATATCCAGCACAGAAATCTCAGCTGCTCCATTCCCAGGGGAGGAGGTGTAGCCCACTTTACCAGTTGTACCTTAGACTACCATTCCTGTAGCACATGAGATCAATTATAGTAAAACAATAAGGAAACTTTAAGGAAGAATAGAGATTCAAATAGAAACAAAGGAGAGATTAAAAAATGACACACACAAAAAATGTGAAGTAGAGCCTACACTAATAGTTGCCTTTCCTATCTACTACAGCAGATTCTAACCCCAAAATTCAGTCTTTTGCAGTGTTTGCTGGCCCCAAGGAGCCAGGCCCCAGTCTTTCATGAAGCACCCCCACTCATCAAGGTACCTCCTCAGTGAATGCAGCCAGAGAGTCTTTCTCCACCCTGTGATATCCTGATGGAGTCTTGTCTTTATTCAGACAGAGCAAGCCTCTTGCTGACACTGTTTCTTTTCACTCCCAACTGCTTTCAAGGATTTATAGTCCATCTTTGGTGGTTTTCCATGGAGCTTTCCTGGATTGGTCGATGGTGAACAACTGGGCAATACATTACATAATCTGTTAGTCTGTGACGAGTGACAACTGCCTGCTGCTTGAATGGGCCGGCACCCAGACATGATTTCCCAGTGAATCACTTTCACTCCAAAACAATAAGGGCATGATTCTCAATATATAGGTGCATTATTCCTTAAATATTACTCATACTCAGTCACAGAGATGTATGTATTGATAAGTTATACACTTTCAGTAAAGACTTCGCAAGCTGCCTTATGGATAGATACCAGAAAAATCAGTGTTAGATGTGGTGAGTTTGTCAGATCTGAAACAGGCATTCAAGTGGGGTCTCACATGTAGGGCCAAAAACACATAGAAGGGTTTCTTATACGTGGAGTAGAACGTGTTTGTATTACACATGGTATTGTATGCTTGTATACTGCCTCTCTCCTCTACTTTTCCTATGTCTTCACAGAGTGATCCCAACCTCCACCTCTGATCAGCAAACTGATTGAAAGTTACAGTTTTTTAATCTAAAGCTAAACTATTAAAATAGTTTAAAGACAAACAAAAATCTGATGGTACATTTACTCCTTGGAAGCTAGAATTACTAGTGTGTTTTAAGCTGGCATAAATACCCTATAAAATATGATTTAGAAAAAAGGGACTCTGGATAAGTTTAGTAATGTGATCTGGATCCTCTCACCTACAGCTCAGGTTAGTAGCCATATGAGGCTAGATTTTTCAAGGGAACTCAGTTGCCAATGGGGGATCTAAATAAGTTGTCCATGTGTTGAGGAAGCACAGTATCTAGCAGCTTCTATTAAGAACAAGGAGAGCCTCTGGATACCAAGCTCTTGATCTGTTACTATAGTTGTTAGCCAACAGCTGCCCTGGTCTGGGAGGTGGTGGGAAGCCCCAGGGAGGTCAGAGGCAGTGAGGAACAGGGCAGGGAGTGCAGCTCCCATTTCTACTGGCCCAGCCTCAGCAGCTGTCACACTCCACTAAGGCTTGCTCAGTGCCTGCACCTGGCTCCTGCTGTCAGGATGCCCCCCGCAGGGTCCTGCTGCTGCCAAGCTAACCTTGCCGGGTCCCTCCTGCTCCTGGTGACAGGCTCCCCACATTGCCACTTGGGCTTTGGGCCCGAGGCAGCAATCACATACGGCACCGCTCCTCTTTTTGCCTCTGGCCCGAGGCTTGCAGTTTGGGGGAGGAGCAGCAATGCTCCACTACAATTTTCTAAACTACTCCCATGCCGCTGCTACTCTGCGCCTGCCCGAGGTGACTACGTCCATGTTAAAAAGTGGGTGGGCATGGCCTCCCACTTTTAAATGGGGGGAGGTATGTTCTTTGTGCCCAGGGCCCCAATAAATCTTAATCCACCTGTAGCAAAGAGGTATGGCCCCCCTCAGATGTGGACGCAGCGGGAACACTGCCAGCCACCTGGTGGGGGGAGCTAGGAGGGCCATGTCCCACATGCCAGAAGCAGAGGAACGGGACAGGAAAGGGAAAGATAAAATGCCGGCACAGCAGCTTAGTTGGGAGGAAGGTGCTGGAGGAGATAGATGCTTCTTTCCCACTGCTGGAGTGGAGTCCCAAGAAGAACCGCTGTTGCCCCCGGCTGCGCTTCCAGGGAACCCTGATGCTCTCAATGTGGAGGAATGGCTACCACTATCCTTGGCAGTGTACCCTGGGAAGATTGAGGACGAACCCTGGATCCAGGTACGCCCAAGGGGGAGAGAAGGAAGCTACTCAAGGGAACCAGGCAATAGTCTGGTGGAGAGTGAGCCTGAAATCAGGCCAGCGTGTTGTGGGCAGATCCCTGATGACCCAGCAGCGGACTGCTCTGCCGTTGTTAGGGCTCTGGGTTGGGACATGGTGGAGTTGGGTGGGCCTGTGTCCTCCCACCCTGCATCTCCACCCTTGGTGTGGCAGTACTCCCCCTCCATAGGCTAGGAGACCTGAGCCCCATAGACTCTGTCACGCTCACCCCAAACCTGAGCCCCATAGACTGCATGTGGCCTTGCCTGAGCCCCATAGACTGCATGTGGCCTTGGCCTGCTTAAAGGCAGAGTGAATAGACAGTGGCAGCTCTGCCTGATTGTAAGCCTAGCCTTGGCTGGTTGCTGCCCCGCCCTGCCTACCGACAGGGTGAATAAACTGCTGCTGCTCTGCCCGGTTGCAGACCAGACCCTTGACTGTTGTTGGCTACCCTGCCCTGCTTAACAGCTAGGTGGATAGACCACTACCACTCTCCCACCCTGGTTACAGGCCACAGCCCAGAATGTGTGTGGCCTGCCCCACTTTAGGGACGGGACCTTGAGAACTGCTAATTCCCCCCTTTTCCCTGCTTGGAAAAGGCTTTACCAGACCCAAATTGTGAGGAGGCGTGGCCTCCCTCAGATGCAGAGGGATGGCCCTGCCGGCCTACGCCACCTCTGTGTATGCCCCTTAATAATCACTAGCTTATTCTTATTTATATGCTTATTCTAGCATATAAATGCAAAAATCAATTGTACATGATGACAAAAATATAATATGCATGTCTAAAAAAAAAAAAAATCCTCTAACCCACCATCTATCTTTGTGAAGCAATGTCTGCACTGTGAATGCAGCAAATCTTTAATTGAAGGAGGATTTTCTTACACCCCCATCTTCAGTGTAGAAACAAACTGAATATAGAGTCATTAAACATTCTGGGTGGCTTTTTTCCCCCCTTTGGGAGGATTTATATTTCCTATTTACCTGAGGTTTATCTGCTGTAATTCTTACCACCCGGAGTCTAGTTATCACCACTATATATAGTAGTCTAGCTCACAAGGAGACTTGATGAGACAAACAATTTATTACGTTGTACATGTTAATACTTTAATTAATGGCTAAGGATTTACTCATGTGAGGGCGCATATACTCTTCTCCCTTTGATCATATTGTTTGTTACACAATGAGGACACTTGCCCTGGGGGATAACAGCCTAGTGTTTCATAGGAAGTGTGATATCAATAGGCCTCCTAAGAGGCCTTTTTGCAAACTTCCCACTGTTATGTGAAAACCGTATAGTAGATAGACCAGTTATTTGTGTGGTGAAAGTAATGAATATTGTGTGGAGAGAAACATCTAAATAACTTGCTCTTTGTTTTACTGCAATCATTATTTTATTTAAAAATATCCCATTGCTGTACTGGAGAGGTGTCCTAATTACAGTATCAGTGTAGCTGCACCAGAACAAACCCCTCGCATAGACAGGCAAAGCCCCTGGAGTTGTGATTTACAGCAGCTTCCCCTGCCTGTGAGGGGGTTTGTACTGATACTGTTATACCAAAGACAGGGCCTTCGAACCTCTGGAGGGCGTCATCATCAAACACACAGAGAACAGTTGGGACAGCCAGAGTGACTGTGCTCGATGGTGTCACATGTGGCATCATGTAGTAAAATTCCTGGATCTGGCTCAATCCTGAGAATCCATGCATGTTTAGGGCAGCCCCACAGGTAGTGCCAGGTACAGTCAGGGTGCGCACCTCTTTGTGAGTCAATGAAGAGCTTGAGTACATGGTGTGTTGAAGTGTGTTTGTTCATCCTGGTGACGGGGCTGAAGAGCATGCAATGTTGCTTTTGAATATAATGAGTAACTGAAGGAAGGCCAGATCTCTGCAATGTTATGTCAGTTCACACAGTCAAACCACTCAGCGTTTGGCAGGGCCAGTGCATATGGTCTCTAGCCAGTCCAAGTCTGACTGTAAGAGGGTCAAGGTTTCTGATCCATATAGCAATACAAGTTTGATAGATCCTGAACTTTGTCTCAGGACGAAGACCTATTTGCATCCATAAGCTAGATATGGACTACATGTAGGAGGCAGCAAGACCTATTTGTCAAAGAATATCCAGTGTGCTGTGATTGTTTCAACTCTGCTGGCAGCATAAGTAGATGAACTCATCAATGCTCTCCACAGTACTCAATCCCACCTGCACCAGAGGTTCTGGTGGCCCAGCTCTGAGGTTCTGGACCCCAGTCTTTTGCAATGAGATATTTAACCCCATAGTGTGGGCAGCATCTTGAAGACTTTGGAAGGCAGGGCTGAAATTCTAAAGCAAGACCGTCATATGCATAGTCTTGGTCAGTGAATGCTTCTTGATCAACCTTGTTTCTGATGTGTGGAGCAACAAGTCTTAATATCCAATTGATAGCTCAACAGAATAGTGCCAGGGTGAGAATGCATCCCTGCTGCAGGCTTGAGGTTGTATAAAAATGTAGCAAAAGCTATGAACCAATATGCATTCTCTCACTGGTTCCAGTGATTGCATACCAGATTTAGCAAAACATCTGGAACTTCAACTTCTTTCAGTGCAAGCCAAAGTGCTGACCTGTTGACCAAATCAAAGGCTGGTTTGATGTTGATATATGCCATGTGAAGTGGGCAGTTAAATTCTCAGTACAGCTCAGTCAGAAGCTGGAGGGTAAAGACAGCATCCATTATCAACTGCCCAACCTGATTGCTGTGGATGTCTTTTAAGAAGTGGCTGCATCCTACCAAGCAGAACATTGGTGAAGACCTTTCCAGGGACTGATAACAAAGAGATTGGCCTGTAGTTGCCACACCCAAAGAGAGATCCTTTGCCCTCATTCAGAGTCACTATGATGCAGTCTTTCCATTCTGCTTGACACCCACACTTTTAAGATGATGCAAGCTGATCCTCACTGGTTCCAAGTCATCTTTGAGCAGCTTGGGTGGAATACCATCGGGTCTAGCAGCATGTCTGGTCAGTAACTTTTGGGCAGCCTTTTGTACTTTCCTGAGCAATGGAGGATCAGTGTTTGTCCCTGGGTCTGCAGCCATGTCAGAGGGTGCATGGTTCAGCACACTTTCATAACGTGTTTTCTGTCCCTCTGTGAGTAGGGAGAACTGTCTAGTTTCATGATGGGGATGTTAGAAAGCTGTTTATGGCTGCCAGCCTGGCATATAATGGCACTGTAGGCAGGATGCAAGTTGTTTTACTTTGGCCTGTCCTCTGCTTCATCAGCCAGAAAGTT
The DNA here is from genome assembly GCF_020497125.1 of Mauremys mutica. Lineage (NCBI taxonomy): Eukaryota > Metazoa > Chordata > Testudines > Geoemydidae > Mauremys > Mauremys mutica. The sequence goes on along the minus strand of NC_059072.1, from coordinate 104,076,588 downwards.
GATGTAAATCTCTGTCACGTTTTTCAATGGCTCAGAGAATGCCGCTCCATCATCTATGTTTTGGATATCTCCTTGCTTGTGTGTGTCTGCCTCTTTTTGCTAGTATAGCAAAGGCCTCTTCAGAAACCAAGGTTTCTTGTGCAATCATCTGAAGACCATTTGTTCCAGCAGCGTCATATGATATAGCATTGTGTATTTCACTCCAGGTGATCTCCATGTCATCTAAGAGGTTACCAAGGTTATGTCTGTGATCCTTGATTGCCTGTGTATTTCACAGCTTCCAAAGGATCCTCTGATAAACGCTGGACATTGTACTGTTGGTGGATGTCTGTCTTGCAAGGAGTTGGAAAATGCAGTGAGACCTGAGTGACCGTGAGTCTAAGGTCTTTTCAAAGAATTCACTCATACAGTCATGACTGCCAGCATCAGAGGCTCATTGCCACAAAGTGATCAAGTTACTGTGGAAGGAGCAACCTTCCTTCACACTGGTGGTCCACACTGAACTTAAGGTGTGGTCTTGTTAGACAGCCTCTAGCACAGACTTTAACCACATGGAACCTCATCTCTGCATGCTTATTCAATGCTCATTGTGTGCTGCTGAGGGCTTGTCTGTTATGGGCTTCTGATTTAGGTGCCTGAACAACCATGACCGGACCTGGATTTCAAACAGTGGATGTGCCATGAAGGAAACTGACCACTCCCTCGTTAGAAATCACTCCATAATGAAATTTCACTGGGTCCTCAGCAGCACTGAAGCACCATCAAACTGAGACCAGAGATTAATTGTCACTCAGCTTTCATTGGAGGGATGTTAAAGCTACCTAAATCCCTTCCTGTAAAGGTTCTGACTCTTCATTCAAGTGACCTATTTAATCTTTAATCTTAACACATTTAATCTTGTTTGCATTGCTCCGTTCCCTTATCCTCACCCTTCCTGTTTGTACCACTGTCTGAAGGCCCCTGAAGAACTGTCCTGCTTTTATTTACACCAGTATAAACTGTGGGCAATGCCACTGACCTCAGTGGAGTTACTTTGGAGTAAAACTGGTGTGAGGGTGGAATCAGGCACTGTGTCTGTACAATAGCTAGCACGGGGAGCCCTCTTGGTTGACTGGAGCCTCCAGCTACTGTCATATGAATAAAAATGGAAACAAATTGAGAAGAAAGAGTTACCTTCCCTGATCCATTGCACTCTTCCTCCACATTCCCCCATTATCCATATTGACTATCCAGAGTCACAGTGTCAAATGCCCCCTGAGAAATGGAGAGAATAACCCCAGTCTTTGGCCTGATCTATGCTGCAAATAGTTTGCCAGTATAGTGAAGATATTATACCAGCAAGAGTCCTCTTGCAGGTGGTATGGCTTATGCCAGTTTCCTGGTTGGGTGTGTGTGTGTTTTTAGGCTATAACTGGCAAAAATTGCTGGTTATAACTGTGTCTACACTAGGGCTTTGCTGGCATAGCTGTCAGTTAAGGTTGTGACTTTTTTTCCCCCTTCGCATACCTAACTGACGCTATGTTGCCATAACTTCTAAACGTAGACCAGGCATTTAGCTCTAGACCCATGTAAATTACTTGCCTACATATCATGCCTGAATTCTGGTTTTGTAACCAATCAAAATCACAGACCAGGCCTGTTGAAGGGTCTGTTCAGGTTCCCAAACCCAGCCACAATGCACACAGGCCCAGTTTCAAGTGAACCTGGGCTGACTTATGGTTCTATATATAAGTCATGCAAAATTAGTCTTGCATGCCTGAGACACAACCAGGTGAACCAATGTGGAAAGATCAACCTATCTATGTGCTCTGAACCCCTGTGAAACAAAACTACCAAACTTCACACCATTCTGCTCAAATCTCCTTTTAAACCAAAGTAAGATTAGGGACCAATCATAAGGCTCCCAAATCTGTCCTGGGCAATTGTTACACTCCTGGCTGCTGCTATCAGTGGTGGTTCTAGTAACTCTGGGGGCTCCTGCAAAGCCTTTTAATTTGGCCATCTGTCTGCAAGACTTCAGTCAACACTGTCTACTCTGCACACTGCATTAGTCAGAGGCCTATTGGTGCCAACTGGCAAAGGGTTCACTATTCATTACGAGCAAATCTTGACTCAGACCTGACAAACTCACAACACTTAACACTGCTTTCCTGGTATTTATCCGTAGAGTAACATGAGGTCTCTACTGAAAACATGTAACTTATTGATAGTCATAATCACTGTGAGAAATGTGTATGAGTAATGCTTAAGGAATAATGTAACTATATTGAAAATCATGCCTGTATGGTCCCAGAGTGAAAATGAGGTACCAGGAATCCTGTGTCTGGGTGATGGCCCATTCCATTGGGAGGCAGTTTCACCCTTCTCTGGCTGGCTGATTAAGTATGGTGTTGCTCAATTGTCTATCATTGTAACAAGCCAAAAAAGTCAATGGAAAACCATCAAGGACAAACTCTAAACATCAAAACCATCTGGGAGTGAAAAGGAACACTGACAGTGAGGGGCTTGGGCTATATGTGAATAAAGACAAGACTCCACCAGTATAGTACAGGGTGGAGACGGGGGAGAGACATTGTGGTTCCATTCAGTGAGGGAGTACCTTCAAACAGCAAGAGGGCTTCATGAAAGTGTGGGTGCTGACTCCTCGGGGCTAGCAAACATTGCAAAAGACTGAACTTTGGGGGTGAGAATCTGCTTTAGTAGATAGGAAAGGTAACTTAAGTGTAAGCCCTAGTTCATGTGCTATGATTTTGTTTTGTATGTAACCATTTGTTTCCATCACTCACCCTTGTTTCTGCCTGAATCTGTTCTTTTTTAAATAAACTTCCTTTTGTTTTATTACAGTTGAACTCAAGTGGTGTATAGGATACAGCAGCAGTGGGCTAAGGTAAAACTGGTGAACTGGGGTACACTACTCCTTTCGGAATGGCAAATCTAGGATTTCTCTAGGTATCCCTCGACCAGGGCTGGATATTACAGGGGGACACTTTAAAGGGACTTGGGGGCTGGGATGCATCCATTGCAACCAGCAGGGCTGATATAGCCCAGAGGAGAGTGCTTACATGGCTGATTAACTGGTTGTGTCAGGGAGCCAACACCCAGCTGACACAGGCAAGACTTCCTCATGCTGGAGGCAGGTGCCAAGAAGGAGCTTTGCTACTCTGAGTGCCCTGAGGACCGTCACAATTACACCGCACAGTAAGCCCAAGATCTGACTTGGGTTTCAGCCTCAGGCCCCCCCTTCTGTTCAGACACTCGCTCAGCAGATACTCAGGACCCAGGTCTTGGGAAGACTCTAGTCCCAGCCCTGTCATTTTTTGCAGTGGAGATGGAGATCAATCACAGACCTGAGTCAGAATGTGTGCAATATGAATGAATTAGCACAGCTGAGACACCCTGGTCCAGCAATTAAGCCCAGGCTTACAATGCAGTGTGGATGCTCAAGCACTGGTAACAAAGCCCACATCTGGGTCCCCGGGGCATGGGCATAGTCTGCTGTGTAGTCATACCCTGGATCGCTTCCTAGGCCCATCTTCTCTGACCCAACTTTTTCAGCTATGGAGCAGTGTCTCTGTTGGATACCCAGGCAAAACAGAAAGGGAAAATAGGAAATGTGTCCACAACTAGTGTCGGGGGGAAGGCAGGGAATTAGAGAAATAGTGGATTAAAGTTTGTTTGCTCCTCCCTTCTCCTGCATAACAGAAATGTGCCCCACCCAGGGTTATGAGGAAAGGGTGTCATTGAAATTCTTTGCTGTTCGTAGCACTGAAGCGCTAGTATGGACCAGCCTGTTCTGAGCAGGTTTAGGCAGCATTGAAAAACACTGGCTGATGGTGCATGCTGCACTCCCACTGTTGCTAGCAGTGAAGGGGAGTTGCACTGAAGCAGGGGTTCTCAAACTGGGAGTCAGGACCCCTCAGGGGGTTGCGAGATTATTAAATGGGGGGTTGTGAGCTGTCAGCCTCCATCCAAACCCCGCTTTGCCTCCAGCATTTATAATAGTGTTAAATATTTAAAAACATATTTTAATTTATAAGGGGGGGGGTCACACTCAGAGGCTTGCTATGTGAAAGGAGTCCCCAGTACAAAAGTTTGAGCACCGTTGCACTAAAGCAACATTGGAGGAATTTCACAGAAATCCTGCATGTAGAAATGACCATCCTGCTTCCTTGCAAAGCAGTTACCACCTGATGCCACACAGTCTGAGATCATGAGAAGTAAATGTAACACTGTGCCTGGTATGATAGGAGCCAGGGTCCCCCTGGGACTGCAGGCTTGGCAATGCTGCCTGAAGAGGGGTTACTGCAGATCCAGTAGTGTCACAGCTTAGTTCTGCTGCAGCATGAGTAGGAAAGTCTTGTCCAAATATGACTTTCCAACTCCACATAGTTTCATTTTCATCTCCTTGTTGGCTTATTTGTATTGCGATAACAGAAGCATTACATTATACTAGATGCTCATACAATCTAAGACAGTCTCCACCCTGCAGAGCTTATAACACCAATAAAAAATAGAAGGGGTGGGGGGGAGAAACAAAGTGACTTGCCCTTGGTGTGAGGGATCATGGGTCTTGAGCCTGAGTCAGTAGGCAATCTTCAGACTGCATCCACCAGCTGGCAGCTCACTGGTACCAGCAGGGAGTGTGGGCTGGTGAACCCTAGTTCACCATAGGCACTGCCCACAAAGCTCCCAATTGGAGATGTCTGGCCGCTCTGGCTGCTCTGATTGGCATAAATCGTGAGTCTGAGCCTGAAGAAGGCACACAAAGTTGTGTGAGCAACTAGGTGAGTTCTTGGTTGGCTGCTGCATTGGACTCTGCCTTCTTGCCTGACTCATGAATCCTGCCTTGTTCCTGCCCTCCTGCTTTGTTGCAGATCTCTGCTTCCACGCCCCATTCCTGGCTTCCACTCTTGGCTTGATGCCTGTTTCTGACTCTCACTCTAGGCTTGACTCCCAAGTCTGTCTTCATTTCTGAGCTCAAGGTCCTGGCTCCTGCTGTGACCACTAGACCGGACCATCTATGTACCAAAAGCAAAGTTGAAGGTCCCTGTAGCAGGGTGGATTCCCTGCTCCGGGGTTTTAAGGGGTTAGAAAGTGGCCTGACAGGGCTTGAGAGCAGTGGCTCTCAAGGCTGAGCTGATGAGGGAAGTGGCTGCAGCTGGGGGCCGCGCCCCAAACTGAACAGGGCCTTATAATAAGGCCAGGGAAGCCAGAAGCCCACATAGTCTCTCTCTGCCTTCAGAGAGAGACGGGCCTGGCTGCTTAGGAGCTTGAGACTGGATACCTGAGTGCAGCAGGGCTGGGGGAGGCTGAGGAGCTGGGGAGCTCCAGCCTAGAAAGCCCCAGGCTGCGGCCTAGCAGTGGGCCAAAGGTACGGTGGGTTGCAGAGGGCAGCCCAGGGGTAGGCCAAGGCAGCAGGTCCAAACCCTCCTTGCCAGTGATGAGTAGGCTGATACTGCAGTCTGCCCCAGAGTGTGGGGCTAGACAATGACTGGCAGTAGCCAAATACTGAGGCAAGGTAGGGATAGAGGGTGGGGGTTTCCTGAGACAGAAGGGGAGACCCAGAGAGAAAGGGGTTACTGCTAGGGGGCAGCACCCCATGTAAAAGGGCACCGGGTCCAGGGAGGGACACGGGGGGCCTAAGAACAGGTGGATCACCAGCCTGCAGAGGGTGCTCCAGGGCTGGACTGAGCTAACTTCGGAGAGCAACCAGTAGGAGGCGCCGCAGGGGTGAGTCGACCCGTTTACAGTCCCCTAAACTGGTTACCAAAGAACTACACCACCAGAAATTAGAACAGAGGAAATACTACAACAATTATGAGTTGCTAACTCCATTTCCATTGGGAGAGTGTGACACTTCCTCAGGGTATGCAGGACTGTGAGTCACCTTGTTACCCCCCAACACACCCTGCCTCGCTCAGTGAGAGAGAGAGACTTGCTGGTGCTAACCTGGGTGTCAACTCCCTGTTGCTCCAATCTGTTAGCCACCAAAACAATCTCCGCAGAAGCTCTGCCATTCTTTCCTTGCCGATTCACTGTACCTCATAACAACACCCTAAAACTCCCATATTCACCCCTGTTATAGGTTTTGCACAAAGTATGCCTTGTGAGGTATCATTGGAAAAGTCAAAAGCCAACAGATTACTGTCCTGTTGAAAAATATGTATCATTGTATATGACGTTATGAGATTTCGCTATGTTTGTTACTGAAACCTGGTGTGAGTCTGGGACATGCCCACAGACTGGCTCTTCAGTGGCAACAAAGGGGTAGGGGACCAACACCTAGGCAGGTATCAAGCAACCATCACCGGCCAATCGCCAGCCGGGGAGTCATAAACAAGATATTTACAATTCACATGAAAGACACTTGCTTGAGCACATACACCCTGGTGGTGCCTAACCCGCCTGACACAGCAAGAATTTTTTCAGCACTTGGAGAAGTATAAAATAAGGGACAGTGACATTACCAGCTGACCCTCCTCCCCATCTACACTGAAGGCAACAAGGTCTCTTGGAAGACAAAGAAACATTTGAACTGGGAGGAGTGACCCGAACTGGAAAAACTTTCCATTTAGCACAAACTGCTGTAAGTTTTTGGGTAAGAGAAACCTTTTCACTTCATATTTGACTTAGCTTGATAAAGTTTAGGAATTAGACTGGTATCAGAGGGGTAGCCGTGTTAGTCTGGTTCTGTAGAAGCAGCAAAGAATCCTGTGGTGCCAGGTGCCACAGGATTCTTTGCAGGAATTAGACTGATTTTTATCTTTTATTTCTTTGTGTAACCAATTCTGAACTTTTATGCCTATACCACTTATAAATCACGTAACCTATGTTTCTGTAACTAATAAATGTATTCTAATGTTTTATCTAAGCCAATGTGTTTTTGAAGTTTGGGGAATATACTCAGGTTACAAAGGTGTGTGCATGTCCACTACCCTTACAAAACATACAAAAGCCAGTAAGAGAACACTTCAATCTCCCTAGACATTCTATAACAGATTTAAAAGTAGCTATCCTTGGACAAAAAAACTTCAGAAACAGACACCATTAATTTGGGCTTGAATAGGGACTGGGAGTGTCTGGCTCATTAGAAGCAGCTTTGCCTCTCTGGGAATTGACACCTCATCTATTATTAGGAGTGGACTACATCCATCCTGATCGAATTGGCCCTGTCAACACTGGTTCTCCACTTGTAAGGTAACTCTCTTCTCTTCATGTGTCATTATATAATGCCTGCATCTGTAACTTTCATTCCATGCATCTGAAGAAGTGAGGTTTTTTACCCATGAAAACTTATGCCCAAATAAATCTGTTAGTCTTTAAGGTGCCACCGGACTCCTTGTTGTTTTTTGTGGATACAGACTAACACGGCTACTCCTGATACCCTTTGTTGGAGTGGCAAACTAATTAATGACCTTACGTTGCTCCAGAAAGTCTTGAGTAGTGTAAGATGCACACTTCTGGGGTGAAAGGCTGGGGGAGGGGGAATAGCTGGTGTCTCCCTATATACAGTTCATGAGAGGCTGCGGAGAGCATTCATGTACTTTTCTGGCTGTGTCTTTGCATGCTGATGGCTGAGTGAACAGAGTCTGGAGGGGTTTGCTGTTCACTAGTGTAGCAGTGAAGGAGACGGCCTGGGCTGGAGAGTTAAAGGAGGCACAAGAGCTGTACAGTCCAGACTGTACCCTGGGGGATGTTACAATGGTGCAGCAAGCAGGGTGAAATACACAGCTTGTTGTCTTGAGTGAGACTTGCACTTCATACACGGGTCTAGTGATTTTAAGTGTGGTGGCTGGAAACAGTGAAGAAAAGGTTACGCTTTTGTTACTTTCTGTTTCTTTATTTTGAGAAAGGAGCAGAAAAAGCATAGTTATGAGTGAGAGCAACACAGTTACATAGTTAGACATCTTCAGACAGAAGAAACTGTTTTGAAAAGGCTCCAAATTACTCCTGATGTGTACAAGGTAAAATTTAGAAATCTCAAGAGAAATGTGGGTATGAGTAATGGTGAATATGAATACAGGCTGAACAGGGCCATCCCTAGGTGGGTGCGGGGCCCGGGGCAGAAGTGATGTCACTTCCAGGACCAACTGCACCGGGGGCGGAGGTAGGGGAGGCTGGGGGAGGCGGTGCCCCAGGGGGAGGCGGTGCCCCAGGTCTCAGCTTTGAAAGCACTGCTGGGATCTACGGGGCTGGGGCCACGCTGCCCACCTTCCCAGGGCTGGGGAGTTTGCGGCGATGCCGCACACACTCTCTCCCAGTGCTCCAGGGCTGAGGAGGCTGCAGCAGTGCCGCAGCATGCTCTCCCTCCCAGTGCGCTCTCCCTTGGGTGGAAGGGGCGGTACTGGGAGTAGCCTCCCCCAGCCAGCAATTCACCTACCAGCCAAGCGGCACTAGCCAATTGCGCCAGCCCATGGGGTCCCCAAAGCGTGGGGCCTGGAGCGGTCGCCCCGATTCACCATTCCCTAGGGACAGCTTTGAGGATGAATGCCCTGACACGGAAGTGGGTTAAGGGGAAAGGTATTGAAAATTTGGGCCAAATGATTGATCTCATTGGTCAGGAACATTTATTGAGTATATGTAAAGATTATGTAAAACAGTGTCTCTGGGCTAAAACTGTGACATCTGTGGAAGAAATGGCTGCTCTGAGCAGACCCAGTTATCTATTGAGAATAAATCACAGAAAGAGGCCTTTAAACATGAGGGGAAGCAGGGTCCCCATTTTTCCCCTGGGAAGAAGGTACGAAGCTGAGAGACTAGACACTCACCTTTCCAAAGTCCTCTTCCGCGGGTAGTTTCTCTCCTGAAAGGGGTGAGGAGACTAAAAGGTGTTATAAGTGTAACTCCACTGAACATCTGAGAAATCACTGCCCTAAATTAAAGGAAGCCAAGCTCCAACCTGCTCATGTAAATTCAGTAATTATTAGCCAGACACCTCTGGTGCAGGAGCCTCTGAGGCACCTACAATTTACCTGGCGAGTTTTGTAGAAGTTGGTTCTGCACCTGAAATTAACAATATTGGTTTTGTAGGGGTTGGCGCTCTAGAGCCAGATAAGGGACATGCTGAGACTGTTAAAATGAATGACCAGGAATACATGGGAACACATTTCTTTGCTTAAACAGAGTGTAATTCAAGAAGCTGATGTGTTACCTGATGACCCAGCAGAGCTTATAGTAGTGGGTGTGTAGCGAGGTGGTGGGCTACCCCACGGCCCCACTGAGAGACGAACCTCCCCGAACACCAACATGGGCGGAGCCACTGGGTCCTACGCCCGCCCCTCAGAGGTCACGGCGCAGACCCAGAAGTATAAAAGCTCGCCTGCAGAGCTCAGTTGAGACCCAGCCGCCGCAGAGACCAGACGTCTGCGGCCGAGCTCCCTCGGGGGAGACAGCAGAAGGCCGTGACCGGCCTGAGGTCGCACCAGGCCGGCCGAGCCTACCCCTCGCTCGTTACCCAGAGGACTGGCCGAGCCTGCCTCTGGCCCGCTACCCCAAGAAGCAGCTGAGCCTACCATTCGCAACTTACCTGGAGGAACCAATGGTGTTTGAGACCGCCGGCGATGCTATGATGACTCAGATACCCTACGAGGGGAGTGTGGAAGTAGCCCAGGGGCAGCCGACCCCAGTCTGGCTGCAGCACTGCCAGAGCCTATGTCAGTGTGTTGCGGCCTGGATCCCCACTGACAGCAGCGAGTCTTTGCTGCTGCTAGGGCCCCGGGCTGGGACGCAGTGGAGTGGGAGGGCCTGCATCTCCCCTGCCACCCACTCCTTGGGTGGCAGACTCCCCCCCCTTTTCCCTGGCCTGAAGAGGTTAGGACCTCTGGATATAGCACTACTGACTCAGCCCCTGCTGAAAGGCCTGAGTCCCTGACTGCTTGTTTGCTGCCCCGCCCTGACCGAGGGCCTGGGCTGCGCTTTGCCTACAGACTCAGCCCCTGCCTAAAGGCCTGAGTCTTTGACTCTTTGTTTGCTGCCCCGCCCTGACCCAGGGCCTGGGCGGCTATCTGAACTATTGTCTCAGCCCCCCTGCTTACAGGTCTGAGCCCCTGACCGGGTACTGGCCGTCCTGCCCTGCCACCGAGCTGACGGCCGCTGGACTAGAGCGAGGCGGTGGGCTACCCCACGGCTCCGCTGAGAGACAAACCACGGCAAAGCCACACCACACATGGTACCAGAAGTAGGGACTCTGCCCAGAATGTGGGCACGAGCCCTTGACCCCTGTGAGAAAGGGTCTGGGGGAGAGCGATCCCCCACAGGAGCCATGGACTTGACAAAGCTCTTCGCACTCCTGACGGAGAGCCAAGAGCAACAGCAGGCTGCCCAGTTGCAGCAGCAGCAGCAGGCCGCCCAGTGCGAGCAACAACAACAGCTGGTCAAGCAGCTGGGAGCCCAGCAGCAGCAGCTGATCCAGGACCTGACGGTGCAGCACCAGGAGTTCCAGCAGCAATGTTTGCAGCAGCTGGCATTGGCGCTGCCCCGCCCCACAGAGCCCCAGCCTGGGGGCACGGACGGGGCTCCCCAACTCACCCCGCCTGTAAGGCTGACCAAGATGGGACCGCTGGATGACTCCGAAGCCTTTTTGGTGACTTTTGAGAGAGTGGCGCACGTTGCCAGCTGGGAGCCAGACCAGTGGGCCACCCTCCTGGCCCCATACTTGACGGGGATGGCCCAAACTGTATACCAGGGTTTATCCATGGAGGAAGCCAGGGACTATCCCCAGGTGAAGGCGGCGATTTTGGACTCCTTAGACGTCAGCCAGGAAACCTTCCGGCAGCGGTTCCGGAGTCTGACTTACAACGCGGGCGCCCGCCCCCGGTTGGTGGCTCAGGAGCTGAGAGACCTGTGCAAGCGGTGGCTACAACCCGACAGGCTGAACCCTGATGAGCTCACTGAGCAAATCATCTTGGAGCAGTTCCTCCACATCCTCCCATCGCGGGGAAGGGCTTGGGTCCTCCGTCACTGGCCCCCAATGGTAGCGGCCGCTGTCACCCTCATGGAGGGCTTCCTGGCGGTGGAGACCCCGATCGGACCGCTTACATGGGGCCACCCTCCAGGGCTTGAGCGCCCCAACCCTGAAAGACGGGCGAGCACCCAGGTTGAACCACAGAATCCACCGGGGAGTCAGGAGCCCCGGTATAGACATCTCGAGGGTCCCCCTCGGAAAACCCCGATGGGCCCCGAGACCGGGACTGGCCGCGCCCCGGTGAGTCCCCCGACGAGCCAGAGGGGAGGTTCGGTCCGACCCGGACGACCCGAAATTGGGCCCTGTTTCGCCTGTGGGAAGCATGGGCACCTCCGATGGGACTGCACCGAGATGGACTGCAGCTTTGGGCACGTTTGCGCCGGAGAAAACCGTGCCCGACCACTGCAGGCTGCCAAAGTCACTGTGCCCGTAGTTGTCGGAGACTGCCAGATGCGGGCTCTGGTTGACTCTGGCTGTGGTCAAATGCTAGTCCGCCGAAGCCTAGGCTTCCCAGAAGACCCTCGGCTGGGAGCCATGCAGTTGCAGTGTATACATGGCAACGTTCGACCATACGCCAGTGCCCGAGTCCCACTTACCGTGGATGGAGTCACACACACCATGGTGGTCGGCCTGGCTCCGCGACTCGCCTACCCCGTGATCTTGGGGCGTGACTGACCAGAGTTTCCGGGCGTCCTGGGGTCATACACACAGGAAAGCCCTGAGGTCACCCTCGCATTGGAAGGGGACTGCCACGAGGACCCTCCAGAGGAGGCTGAAGAGGCGGGGCATAGGAGCCAGGAAGGTGCATCGGAAGACCCCCCCCACTACCATCCACTGACGACCCCACGACCGACACAGACTTTTGCCGGGACCAGAGGGAGGACCCCACCCTAGGCCGGGCGTATGAACAGCTGGCGGCGGTAGACGGCGCTCTGATCGACTCGGCCCAGGCCAAGAGCTGGCCCCATTTCGAGCTACGACACGACCGCCTCTATCGGGTGGATCGAGACTCCCGCACCGGGGAGGTGTAGACCCAACTGCTGGTGCCTTGGTGCCACCGACAAGCGGTTATGAGGCTCGCCCATGATGTCCCAGCAGCTGGACACTTGGGTCAGGAGAAGACCCTCGCCCGAATTCTGTCCCGGTTTTTCTGGCCCGGGGTGCACCAGGAGGTACGGAACTATTGTAACTCCTGTCCGGAGTGTCAGCTAGCCGCTCCCCCACGGATGGCCCTGGCCCCCTTAATCCCCATGCCTATTGTGGAGACCCCGTTTGAGTGGGTGGCGATGGATTTGGTGGGGCCCCTCCCGAGAAGCTGGGCCGGGTTTCTATACATCCTCATCATTGTGGACTACGCTACCCGCTTCCCCGAAGCTGTTCCGCTCCGGAGCATCACCGCCAGGACCATCGCGGATGAGCTTGTTAAGGTCTTTGCCCGCGTAGGCCTGCCCCGGGAGAGCCTCACCGACCAGGGCACCAATTTTACCTCCAGGCTGCTGCGGCAGGTGTGTAAACTCCTCGGGATTAAGCAGTTACGCACCTCCATGTACCACCCGCAAACTGATGGCCTGGTGGAGCGGTTCAACCGCACCTTGAAAGACATGCTGCGCAAGTTCTCCCCCAAAGACCTGCGCCGATGGGACCAGTTGATCCCACCGTTGCTCCTGGCTGTCCAGGAAGTACCCCAAGCCTCAACCAAATTCTCCCCTTTTGAGCTATTGTATGGCCGTCATCCGCGAGGGCTCCTGGACCTTATGAGGGAGACCTGGGAGCAGACCCCCTCACCGACCCAGGGCCTTCTGCAGTACGTCCTCCAGCTTCGAGGACGTCTCACCCAAGCCGGAAGTCTCGCTCAGGAGAATTTGAAGGCGGCGCAGGAAGCCCAGGCACACACATATAACCGGGGGGCCCGAGTTCACGAGTTCCAACCTGGCAACCGAGTTCTGCTTCTCTTACCCTCCAGCGAGTCAAAACTGTTGGCCCGGTGGCAAGGGCCATATGAGGTGATTCGGAAGGTCGGGCCCGTCACCTATGAGATTAACCAGCCAGACCGCCGGAAGCAAACCCAGTGGTGGTATATCAACCTCCTGAAGCCCTGGCGAGAACGGGCAGGCCTCCTAATTAACCCCTGTCCACCAGAGCCCGAATTAGGGCCCCGTGTCACCCCGACCGATGACACCACGATGCCTCAGCTCGGAGAGACCCTAATTGAGGAACAGCGAAAACAGACCGGGTGCCTCCTGTAGGCATTCCAGGGGACCTTCACCGCCCAGCCGGGCTATACAACCCTTGTATACCACACCATTCAAACGGAGCCGGGGGTGGTAGTCCGAGAGTCAACTAGGCCCTTACCCTATCGTATGCGGCAGGTCATCGAAGAAGAAGTCCAGGTGATGCTAGAGCTGGGCATCATTGAACCATCCCAAAGTGAGTGGTGCAGCCCTGTAGTCCTGGTTCCCAAACCAGACAGCACCCAGCGCTTTTGCATCGATTTCTGCTGTGTCAATTCCATCTCGAAGTTTGACGCGTACCCGATGCCTCGGGTAGATGAGCTGCTAGACTGTTTAGGCAAGGCCTGCTTCCTCACGACCCTCGATTTAAGCAAAGGGTACTGGCTGATTCCCCTGGACCCCACTTCGCAGGAGAAGACGGCATTTGCCACTGCCACCGGCCTATATCAGTTCAGCCGGATGCCCTTCGGTCTCCATGGTGCCCCCGCGACCTTCCAGCGGCTCATGGATCGCCTCCTTCGTCCTCATCAAGAGTACGCGGCCGCATACCTGGACGATGTCGTCATCTATAGCGACCGATGGGAGAACGACTTGGAGCGGGTAGCGGCGGTCCTGCAGTCCCTACGAGCCACAAGACTAACCACCAACCCAAAGAAGTGCCGCCTTGGGTGGCAGGAGACCACCTACCTGGGGTACACCATTGGAAGGGGCCAGGTGAGACCCCTTGTGGGAAAGGTTCAAGCCCTAGCGGCATGCCCAACCCCCACTATGAAGTGTCACATACGCCAATTCCTCGGACTTGCCGGCTACTACCGGAGATTCGTCCCCGATTTCGCCTCCATCGCGGCCCCTTTAATGGGACTCTTGACCAAAACCAGCCCCAGACGGGTGGAGTGGACCCCAGAGTGTGATCATGCCTTCCGGGCTCTCAAAGACTGCCTCTGCCATGAACCCGTCATGTATAACCCCGACTTTACCCAAGGGTGCATCCTCCAGACAGACGCCTCGGAGTTGGGATTAGGGGCGGTCCTGTCTCAGGAGGTGGATGGGGAGGAACACCCCGTTCTATATCTCAGTCAGAAATTGTTTCCGCGAGAACGGCACTACGCTGTGATAGAAAAGGAGGCCTTAGCAGTAAAGTGGGCTTGCAATGCCCTGCGGTATTACGTCCTGGGGGCCTCCTTCACACTGGTCACCGACCACGCCACGCTTTGGTGGTTGGCGCGAATGAGAAATAATAATATGCGGCTCACGCGCTGGTATCTGGCACTAGAGCCCTATGCTTTTACCGTACGCCATAGGGCCGGTAAAGACCATGCCAACGCAGACTTCTTGTCCCGCCTGGGAGAATTGGACAGGGCTGACCCCGACGGACGGGAGCCTGCCTTGAGGGAGGGGGGTGTAGCGAGGCGGTGGGCTACCCCACGGCCCCGCTGAGAGACAAACCGCCCCGAACACCAACGTGGACGGAGCCACTGGGTCCTGCGCCCGCCCATCAGAGGTCATGGCGCAGACCCGGAAGTATAAAAGTATAAAAGCTCGCCTGCAGAGCTCAGTTGAGATGCAGCCACCGCAGAGACCAGACGTCTGCGGCCGAGCTCCCTTGTGGGAGACAGCAGAAGGCCGTGGCCGGCCTGAGGTCGCACCAGTCCTCTTCCGCGGGTAGTTTCTCTCCTGAAAGGAGTGAGGAGACTAAAAGGTGTTATAAGTGTAACTCCACTGAACATCTGAGAAATCACTGCCCTAAATTAAAGGAAGCCAAGCTCCAACCTGCTCATGTAAATTCAGTAATTATTAGCCCAGACACCTCTGGTGCAGGAGCCTCTGAGGCACCTACAATTTACCTGGCGAGTTTTGTAGAAGTTGGTTCTGCACCTGAAATTAACAATATTGGTTTTGTAGGGGTTGGCGCTCTAGAGCCAGATAAGGGACATGCTGAGACTGTTAAAATGAATGACCAGGAATACATGGGAACACATTTCTTTGCTTAAACAGAGTGTAATTCAAGAAGCTGATGTGTTACCTGATGACCCAGCAGAGCTTATAGTAGTGGGTGTGTAGCGAGGTGGTGGGCTACCCCACAGCCCCGCTGAGAGACGAACCGCCCTGAACACCAATGTGGGCGGAGCCACTGGGTCCTGCGCCCGCCCCTCAGAGGTCACGGCGCAGACCCGGAAGTATAAAAGTATAAAAGCTCGCCTGCAGAGCTCAGTTGAGACCCAGCCGCCGCAGAGACCAGACGTCTGCGGCCGAGCTCCCTCGGGGGAGACAGCAGAAGGCCGCGGCCGGCCTGAGGTCGCACCAGGCCGGCCGAGCCTACCCCTCGCTCGTTACCCAGAGGACTGGCCGAGCCTGCCTCTGGCCCGCTACCCCGAGGAGGAGCAGAGCCTGCCTCTGGCCCGCTACCCCAAGGAGGAGCCGAGCCTGCCTCTGGCCAGCTACCCCGAGGAGGAGCCGAGCCTACCATTCACAACTTACCCGGAGGAACCGATGGTGTTTGAGACCGCCGGCGATGCTACGACGACTCAGGTACCCTACGAGGGGGAGTGTGGAAGTAGCCCGGGGGCAGCCGACCCCAGTCTGGCTGCAGCACTGCCAGAGCCTATGTCAGTGTGTTGCGGCCTGGATCCCCACTGACAGCAGCGAGTCTTTGCCACTGCTAGGGCCCCGGGCTGGGACGCAGTGGAGTGGGAGGGCCTGCATCCCCCCTGCCACCCACTCCTTGGGTGGCAGACTCCCCTCCCTTTTCCCTGGCCTGAAGAGGCTAGGACAGGGGTGGGCAAACTTTTTGGGGCGAGGGCCACATCTGGGTGAGGAAATTGTATGCAGGGCCGGGGCAGGGCGGGTGGAGTGCGGGATGTGGAGGAAGGGGCTCAGGACAAGGGATTGGGGCAGAGAAGGGGTGCAGAGTGTAAGAGGGGGCTCAGGGAAGGGGGTTGGGGTACAGGAGGGGTACGGAGTGCAGGATGGGGCTCAGGGCAGGGAGTTGGGGTGCACGGGGTGCAGGGTGCAGCAGGGAGCTCAGGGCAGGTGGTTGGAATGCACAGGAGTGCAGAAAGAGGCTCAGGGCAGGGAGTTGGGTGCAGGAGGGGTGCGAGGTACAGGCAGAGGGCTTAGGGCAGGAAGTTGGGGGGCGGGGGGCAGGAGGGGTTTGAGCTCCAGCCCGGTGCCGCTTACCTAAAGTGGCTCCGGGGTGGCAGTGGCGCACACCACGGCCAGGGCAGGCTTCCTGCATGCCTGCCCTGTCCCCACGCCACTCCAGGAAGTGCTGCGGCCCCTGGGGGGGGGGGCAGAGGGCTCTGCGTGCGCACATGGAGCCCTTTGCCTCCCGGCCCGGGGGCTGCTTCTGAGAGCAGCGCCAGGCCCGCAGCACCACCAGGGGTAATCCCACGGGCCGGATCCAAAGCCCTGAAGGGCCGGATCCGGCCCGCGGGCCATAGTTTGCCCATCCCTGGGCTAGGACCTCCGGATATAGCACTACTGACTCAGCCCCTGCTGAAAGGCCTGAGTCCCTGACTGCTTGTTTGCTGCCCCGCCCTGACCGAGGGCCTGGGCTGCGCTTTGCCTACAGACTCAGCCCCTGCCTAAAGGCCTGAGTCTTTGACTCTTTGTTTGCTGCCCCGCCCTGACCCTGGGCTGATAAGGCGGCAAGATAATTCCCCTGGCAATGTGAAGCTTTGATCCAGTTTGGCTTACTACACTACTCCTTTTTCATGAGTCACGACCCTATGTTCACTTTATATCTATCCCATCACATAATTCTCTTGATTGTATCTTGTGCTTTTTAGCCTTCTCAGTTAATTTCTAATATATTATTCCCCACAATTTTCCCCTGCCTCAAGATTTTTCCTAGCATGTTGAGGGGGCAGATAACAGGCTTGTTTCTCTTCCTTATCGCCAGTAAGAAATCAAACATACCAAAAACCTAACTCAATGGGTAAACCCAAATTTCCACCTGTCCTGTTATTAGCACAGTAGGTGTACAGATCAGAACTTGGTGACCAACAACAAGGAGAATGCCTAGTACAAGATACCCAGCAAAAATACTAGAGAGAGAATACTTGCAATGTTCTCCCTCTTTTGCTTAGTACTATTAATGCATATTATAATTCTAAAAGCACTGGTGGTTCTGAGATCATGAATTTCCTAAAGCCTCCAGTTTCTATTGATCCCAGCACTTTCAGCTTCAGCCACCACCCAAGAGTCTTGCCTTTGAAGTACGTATGAGTTGGGCTAATGCCAGCCTCAGTGGAGGAAATCTGCTGACTTGTAAAGACAGCCTTGCAGGTAAGCTTCAAGGGAAAACTTTAAAAACCTGCTGGTTTCTCTTACTGAAAGCATTTCCTGTGGCTACTTCAAAGATTTCAAAGGCAGGTTTCACTGGTGCCCCCTGCCACTGAAGTCCACACAGGAAATGCTCTCAGCAAGGAGAAAATGGCAATGCAAAAGAGCAGTCTTCAAAGTTGAGTACCCATAGGCAGACTTAATAATCTTATCAGTGGATTATTAAAGTGTGTCCACACATGCTTTAATGTGCCAGGCAACACAACTTTTGGTGTAACAGTTCACATGGAGGTGCATCGCCTAATGGCCTCTTCCTTTCTTTGGTGGGTGCTACCTCTGGTTCAGTGACCAGAGAAGGAATCCTTAGCACAGGGAAGTGTATTCAACATCAGGGACATCAAAGGAGGGGCCTTTAAAGGTATATTCAAACTGCCAAGCTTTATGACCATATGCTGTAGGTGGGGGCAGGATCTACTATTCCATTCAGGTTCTCATACCACGCTCCTCACCCTGGTATCCAAAGCTGGTCAAATTTTTTCACTCAGACTTTTTTTTTTTTTTGATTGATTGATGGATTGAACATGGCCTTCCTGATTTTTCACTGAAACACTCACGAATCCAAACATCTCTCTCCTCTTCCTTTCCCCATCATTTTTCTTTTCCCCTAATGCCACTGACCGGGGGGGGGAGGGGTATTTATATTAAAAAATTGGGAAACCTCAAAATGTTTTATGAAATATCTGTGTTTTGAACTGAAGTGCCATATTCTGTCTTCCTCCTGAATAAACGTAGCTTCTAGTTGGTGTAGCTGCTTCTGCTGTGCCACTGTCCTAGTAAAGAACCGTAGCCTAGTTGTGGCCATGTCGTTCCCACCTTGTCTCTCTAGAGAAGAGCTGTCCTCTTATCTTATGCTGTGATGTAGTATTGTAGTTGGGGCTTAAAAAATGCCTTCCATCCAAGAGTCTTAGAAGACTCCACACATGTTAATGAATTAACCTGCACAATGCCTCTGTCAATCAAGTAGTAGTATTCCCATTTTAGATGAGGAAACTGAGGCAAAATTAAATGATTTTCCTAAGATCACATAACAAAGGGGAGCTGAAGTGAGTTATTTTTCTGAGATAATTCATTAGATTTTGTGTAATTAGGTTAATAAACATTTATAGAGGGTCTGTTTGAAAATGAAGGACAAAATTCACTCTTCCAGTTTAGTTTGTTAATTTAATATCTTTCAGAGATCGCAGTGGATTAGAAGATGGTGGCCTCAGGGTAGATATAAAACCTTTATTTAAAATGTCAGAATTACTTAGACATTGTCAGTGTGACTTTTTTT
The DNA here is from genome assembly GCF_020497125.1 of Mauremys mutica. Classification (NCBI taxonomy): domain Eukaryota; kingdom Metazoa; phylum Chordata; order Testudines; family Geoemydidae; genus Mauremys; species Mauremys mutica. The sequence continues at coordinate 104,057,777 of NC_059072.1, read as the reverse complement.
TTTTTTAATAAAAACGTTCAGCTTTTGTTGGGCACCGTTTAACTACTAAGTCCTGAAATTTCTAAAAAAATCTTCAAAAAATATGTATACCTGCTTTCTTGCTGTTGCCATGTTGATCTCTCTAAGAGCCTCTTCAGAACGTGGGAAACTGACTAATGTCCTGCTCATGCAAATGTGAGTAGTTCCACTTAATTTAATAGGAATCTTTGTGCTTAAAGTTATACACTCTCAGAGGATCAGAGGCCTAGCTGTTTAGAAAGGGAAAACAGAAAAGCTGTCTAGGCACAGTGCTATCAAATACACACAGCACAAATAAGATTAAATAGGGATATGTTTTTGCTAGCTTACTTCAATTATAGTAGTTTTAATTGTTACTAGCTGTAACCATAGCTAGGGTGACATTTAAGATAGAAATTTGATTCCCCCCCCCCCCGAGCTTTATGCTGTTTCTTCAAATAGCTCTAGCTGGAAGCTATCAAGTCTTGCAACTAGGACAGGGGATAGACTTTTTGTGGCCCTAGCAGTAGCAAGACTTGAGGAAAGACTTGAATGGAGGAAAAGGGAAGTTGATAGTAATTAATGTAAATCAGAAGCTAAAAATTGTAGAAAATTGATAGGGGAAGCAAAGGGACACAAGGTGAAATCTATTCTCCACAGAGATAAGGACAAGAAGAGGATTTTTTAAAGTATATTAAGACCCAAAATAATTCTGACAATGGTATTGATCCATGTCACCAAGGGCTGCTGCTTTTCCCTAGCTCTAATCATCTGCTGACACACCCAGTGTCAGTCAAGGAGGTTTATTTTTATAACAAAGGTTAACAAACAAACAGAATTCAATCTTAACTCAATACCTGGCCAGCCTTAATAAAGTGCTTGATCATTCCTTTTAGGGTCTGATTGAACCTCTCATCTAGGCCATTGGTCTGGGGGTGACACACAGAGATGTGTAAGTTCTTAGTTCACAGTAAGTTGCATACTTCTTTCATCAGTCTGGAGGTAAAATTCACACCCTGGTCAACTAAAATCTCCCAAGGTAGTCCTACCTTCACAAATATCTTAAATTCCAATGCTATCACCTGGACTGTGGTCTGAAGGGAAATGGCTTCTGGGTAATGAGTGGCATAGCCTATCATGACCAGAATGTATTAATATGCAGCAGAACATTTTTCTGTTGGGCCTCTTAGGTCTATTCCTACTCATGGAAGTATCATTCAAACCAACAGAAGGGAAGCAACTGGGGCTGGTTTTACCCAGCTAGGGGCCACTAATTGGCAGTCAGACAGGATGCACAGTAGCCTCTTACATCCTTATGGATCCTCACCAAAAGTAGTAAGGCAACAGACAAGTGAGCATTTTTTCATGGCCAGGTGTCCCACCACTGGTATCTCATGGGACAGCCTCAGTAACTCTTTTCTGAATATGCGGGGTATGGGTAGCTGGGTATACCTTCCAGCCCCTGCTGGAAGTCTCATAGTTCAAAGCATGGCAGTCGGGTAGACAATTCTGGTCTTATTACCTCTCAGTCTACAAGAGCTTGCCCCTCATGTCCTGTTGCACGCTTTGACCATTTGGTTCATAGGGTCTTTGTCTAGAGCAGGAACAGGTCTTTGTCCTCAGCCCCTCTGTCACCCCATCAACAAAGTCTGTATCATGGGGTGCTCCACACACTGCTTGTCTGCTGCCTCCTCTCTGTCACTTAGGAGATTAGCTCTCAAAGTCGACGTCCCTTCCCATGGTTGCACGCCAGTGCACCGTCTCTATCTCAGGTCTGCAGCTCCTCTCATCCCCAGAACTGCAGCGTCCTCTTCATGACTCAGTCCTCCAGCTAGGTCACTCAGCATTTCCCCCTGTCAGGGGTACAGTCCTTCAATTCTCTGTCACTCCCACGGTGACCCAGGCAGTCTTCCTGTTCACAGCCCTGCTGGTCTATGCCACACCCTCGGTGGCTGGTAGGGGAACCCCGGTCTGCCCACTACTTTGGATTCCAGTCCAGGGACCCTACACCCAGCAGTTCTGGGCTTTCCTCTCCTAGCCCTCACTGCTCCTTCCCTGGACTGCTTCCTACACTTCTGGTTTCCCTGATTTGTCTAGCGTACCAGCTCCAGTCCTCTTCCCAGAGAGTGACAGCAGCCTACAAGTCTCTGCAGCCTCCAAACACTCCTCCCTCTTTCCACAGAGTGACTGCTCTTTCCCAGCAGCAGCCCTTCTCTAGTGCCAGCTACCTGGTTTTGTAGGCCCCACCTATTCCTGCTCAGCTGAACCTGCTTGCAATTAGTTCCCTGGCTCTCCCTTCAGGTGCAGCCTGTGGAGTTAACAGGCCTACCTGAACTCCTTAACTCCTTCCAGTCCTATGTGGAGTGGACACCCCATCACAGTCTGTAACAACATCTTGAAGTGGGACCAATCCCAACCCAGATGGCCTGGGTAGGGCAACTTGTGGCTATGCCTATTGTGACATGGTCCTCTTATCCACCAACAGTTAAATGGACCTTAATTCATGGACCACAGAAATGTAGATCTTGAAGGGACCTCAAACTCACCAAGTCCAGCCCCCTGTGCTGAGGCAAGACCAAGTAAACTTAGATCATCCCTAACAGGTGTTTGTTTAACTTGTTCTTAAACACTTCCAATGATGGGGATTCCACAACCTCCCTTAGAAGCCTGTTCCAGAGCTTAACTACCCTGACAGTAAGAGTTTTTTCTAATATCTAACCTACATCACCCTTACTGTAGATTAAGCCCATTATTTTTTGTCCTACCTTCAGTGGACATGGAGAACAATTGATCACTATCCTCTTTATAACAGCCCCTAACATTTTGAAGACTGTAATCAGGTTCCTCCTCAGTCTTCTTTTCTTAAGATTAAACATGTCCAGTTTTTAACTTTTCTTCATCGGTCAGGTTTTCTAAACCATTTAGCACTTTTGTTGCTCTCCTCTGGACTCTCCAGTTTGTCCATGGCACCCAGACTTGGACACGCTACTCTAGCTGAGGCCAGCCTCACTAGTGCCAAGTAGATCAGGACAGTTACTTCCCACTTCCCACGTCTTACGTACGACACTCCTGTTAATACACTCCAGAATGATATTAGCCTTTTACCAACCGCATCACATTGTTGACTCGTATTCAATTTGTGATCCACTAAAATCCCCAGATCTTTTTCAGAGGTACTACCACCTAGCCAGCTATTCCCATTTTGGAGTTGTACATTGGATTTTTCCTTCCTATGTGTAGTACTTTGCACTTATCTATCTTGAATTTTATTTTATTGATTTCAGACCAATTCTCCAATTTCTCAAGGTTGTTTTGAATTCTAATCCTGTCCTCCAAAAGTGCTTACAACCACTCCCAGTTTGGTGTAATTCATACATTTTGTAAGCATACTCTCCACTCCATTATTCAAGTCATTAGTAAAAATATTGAATAGTACTGGAGTAAGTACTGACCAATGTTAGACCTCACTAGATACATCCTCCCAGTTCAACAGCAAACCATTGGTAACTACTCTTTGAATATAGTCTTTCAACGAGTTGTGCATTGATCTTATAGTAATTTCATCTAGACCACATTTCCCTAGTTTGCATATTAGAATGTCATGTAGAACTGTGTCAAAAAGCCTTACTAAAACCAAGATACATCTACTGCGTCACCTCAGCCACTACACCAGTAATCCTAACGAGAAGGAAATTAGGTTGGTTTGGCATGGTTTGTTTTTGACAAATCCACGCTAGCTATTTCTTATAACTCTATTATCCTCTAGGTGTTTACAAATTGATTTAATAATTTCTTCCAGTATCTTTCCAAGTATCAAAGTTAGGGTGACTAGTCTATAATTCCCTAGGTCCTCTTCCCCTCCCCCTGCCCCCTTTTAAACATAGGTACCATGTTTGCCCTTCTCCAGTCTTCTGGAACCTCACCCATGCTCCAGGAGTTCTCAAAGATAATGATTCTGAGATTGCTTCAGCTAGTTCACTAAGTACCCTAGGATGAATTTAATCAGGCCATGCCAACTTGAATACATCTAACTTATCTAAATATTTAACCTGTTCTTTCCCTATTTTGGTTTGCATTCCTTCCCCCTTGTTGTTATTAATTGTGTTGAGTATCTAGTCACCATGATCCCTTTTAGTGAAGACTGAAGCAAACTAGGCATTAAAACACCTCAGCCTTCTTGATATCATCGGTTATAAGCTTGCTTTCCATGCTGAGTAAAGAACCTACACTTTCCTTCATGTTTCCCTTGTTCCTAATGTATTTAAAGAACATGTTCTTATTGCCCTTTATGTCCCATGTTAGATGTGTCTTTTTTGTGCTTTCACCTTTCTGATTTTGTCCCCATGTACATGTGCTATCCTTTTGTACTCCTACTTAGCAATTTGTCCGTCTCCACTTTTTATAGGATTCCTTTTTGATTTTCAGGTCATTAAAGACTTCCTGATAAAGCTATATTGGCCCCTTACTATTCTTCCTATCTTTCCTTTGCATCAGGATAGTTTGCCAGTTTTGCCTTTAATATTGTCTCTTTGAGAAACAGCCAGCTCTCCTGAACTCCTTTATCCCTTAGATTTCTTTTTCCAACACACCTTACCTGCCAGTTTTGAATTTGTCAGTCTGCTTTTTTTTTAAATCCATTGTCCTTATTCTGCTGCTTTCTTTTCTTCTTTTCCTTAGAATAACGAAATCTAACATTTCATGGTCATTTTCACCCAAATTGCCTTCCACCTTCAAATTCGCAACCAAATACTTGCTGTTGGTCAGAATCAAGTCTAAAATGGCTGTTTCCCTTGTTGCTTCATTCCCTTTCTGGAACAAAAAGTTATCCCCAATGCATTCCAAGAGCTTATTGGAAACATGGTGTTGTGTTGTCATATAACTTTTCTAACAGATGTCTGTCTGGGTAATTAAAGTCTCCCATTACAACCGCATCTTGTGTTTTGGATATTTCTGTTGTTTGTTCTAGAAATGCCTCATCCAGCGCGTCTTTCTGATTTAGTGGTCTACAGTAGTTCCCTACTAAATGTCACCCCTATTTTTTCCCCTTTTATCTTTACCCAGAGATTCTGAACTGGTCTGCCTTTCACCTTCTTCTGGACCTCAGAACAAGTATATATATTGTTGATGTATAATGTAACTCCTTTTTCCCTTTTTTCCTGCCTGCCCTTCTGAACAAGCTATGCTCCTCTATGCCAATATTTCAGTCATGAGATTTGTCCCACCAAGTCTCTGTGATGACAGTTAAGTTCAATTTCTTCCTGTTTATTCCTCATACTCCTTGCATTTGTGTATAGACATCTGCGATGCTGAGCAGACTCCCCTGCTGATTTCCCTCTTGTTCTTTTGAACTTATTGTAATTTTCCATGTTGCCTTCTCTCACCACCACTTCCCAACATCTAACCTTCTGTTAAGGTTGTCTCTTGTTAGGCTTAACTGTGGGGTTTTTGTCCCCTGCTCCCTTTGAACCTCGTTTAAAGCCCTCCTCACTAGTTTCCTAAGTCAATGAGAAGTGGTCAATGAGAAGTAGTCAGGTGGACCCCATGTCTTTTCAAAACACATCCTTCCTGGACCAGCATTCCATGGTTGAGGAAGCTGAAGCCCTTCCATCCATACCGTTTGCACAACCATGCAATCTCCAGGATGTGCATGTCCCTGCGTGGACCCTTACCTTCAACCTGGAGAACAGACTAGAACACCACCTGAGCCCCTGACTCCTTTGTCCTCTTTCCCAGAGCCCTGTAGTCACTACTGATCTGCTCAAGGTCATATCTGGCAGTATCATTAGTGCCCATGTGGATGAGCAGCATGGAGTAGTGGTCAGACAGACTAATGAGCCTCAGCAACCTTTCTGTGACCTCTTGGATGCAGTCTCAAGGCAGGCAGCACATCTCCTGGGACATCATATCAAGTTGGCAGATGGATGCCTCGATTGCCCTTCAAAAGGGAGTCCCCAAGCACGAGCACCCTATGCCTCCTCTTGCGTGCAGTGATCATGAGGCCAAGTGTGGAAACAGATGACCCCTCCTTCTCTGCAACTGGAGTTTGCTCTTCACCTCCTGTTGCCAGTATAGCCTACTGGTCCTTGACAGAGATGGACGGGGGACCTGGGTGATGGGTGGAGCACTCTCTACTGGCCAAGATGACTAGCAACTAGTCTTCTCCCCATAGAGCAGAAGGTTTTCCTTTGTCTTCTAATGCCAGTGTAGTGCTCTGTAGTGAGCTAGCATCCTTCAACCCAGATGTTTCCATGTGCATTCTATCGAAGTCCTCATGCTCCTGGATGTTATGCAGATGAGCCCCCTCCTCCTGCAGCTCTCTTGCCTGTTGCCTGAGGAACTCCTCCAACAGACACTTCTCACTCTGTGTGGTTCCCCCTGCCTGGCTTTCGTCAGTGGGAACATGCAGTCCATATTCCCAGTAAGTCAAGACCAGGGCCTGGGTGGAAGCCTCCAGGGTCAGGATGCCTGTTTGATGGGCATACCACAGGAGCAGGCAGAGGAAGTGGCGCTGGCAACATGTTGTTTTCCTCCCACTGTGGGATCTTCTTTGTCGGGTACCTGCAAGTTAAGGAAAGGGGGGAAAATAACATAACCCTGCCTTTCTCTACTGGCTAACTCCCTTATCTCCTAGCTGCCTTCGTCTCATCAGCCACTGAGAGCCTTAATGTTTTTTAAAGCCTGGGCCCTATGCACATCAGGTATAAGGGACCGGGCATAGATAGTCTGACTAACAGTCATAGGTGGGCTGGGGTCTGCACATCAGGGGCACTAGTCACTGAGCAGGAGTTGGAGGAATCACAAGAGCCGAGTTCAGTAAGCAAGAGTATGAGTCAGGCCATGGTCAGAGACCGGAGGTCTGAGGTAGTACCAGGCTGGAATCAGAAGCCAAGAGTCAGCGTTGGAATCAGGCTGGGATCAGAGACCAGAAATCAGGAGATAAGGTGAAGCCTGGACTCTCAGCAGGCCAAAGTCTGTGTGGTTGCCCAGACAACTTCCCAGGGCAATCCCCAGGGTTAAATAGAGAGCTAATAACTAATGATACCAAGAAAACAGAGGTGTTTAATGCTTAATGAAAAAGAGGACTTGGGGAATTATAGTCAGCTGAACTTTGATACCTGGAAGGATATTGGAACAAATTATTAATCAATTTGTAAGCATCTAGGGGATAATAGGGTTACAAGAAATAACCAGCATGGAATTGTCAAGAACAAATCATGCCAACCCAACCTAATTTCCTTCTTTGACAGGGTTACTGGCCTAGAGGATAGGAGAGAGTCAGTATTTGTGATTTTTAGTATGGCTTTTGACACAGTCCCACATGACATTCTAATACCCGAACTAGGAAAATGTGGTGTACGTGAAATTATTATATGGTTAGTGAACAGATGCCTGAAAGACTGTACTCAGAGTAGTTATCGATGGTTTGCTGTTGAACTGGGAGAGCATATCTAGTGGGTCCTGCAGGGGTCAGTCCTGGGTCTAGTACTATTCAATATTTTCAATAATATATATGTTTTAAATGCATTAGAGACATATGTAATAATCCACATACTGTATATAGCTTATGATCCATTCACGTAAATAATTATGAATGAAGATCAGTGACTTTTTTCCTCAGTTGAATTACAAAAATGTGAACTGTTTTTTTTTATACACAAGTGCATCTTATTGCATAATACTGTAGTAACAAATATCACTGAAGACACAGAGAGATTCCGCTTATGATGGCATGGAACTCCCAAGGAAACTAATGCCAACAACTGTGGAGCTCTGCATTATAGTAGAAAATGTTTAAAGCTGGATCCACTCTGCACTACTTTAATCCTTGAATAGAGAGCTAATATCTTCTAAATTCATTCTATATTAACAGCTTAGCTTCTCTCATCGTGTCATTCTGGTATGCGCTACTTTTCACTGACCACAGAATTCTTCTTTCTTTCCCACTACTACTTTCTCAGAGAAACATCAATAGCAAATATAATGAAAAACAGATGGATGAATACACTGAAAGCAATAAGTGATTTAAAAAATTCCTTAGCATAATTTATGGTCTCAATTTTGAATGGTTTCTCAAAAAGCCACATGCAGCCATTTTCTCTGTATTTGTAAAATAACGACCATTGCAGTGTCAATAGTCCCTATTTTTCATCTCGTTTCTAGCATTTCTATAATATGGTTGGCTAATATATCTAGCAGTTGAAAAGTTGGTGAGCTACCGCAAAGAACTGGGTAATTCTCCAAAAGGAGGGGTGATGTAGTGAATATGCTGTGTGTGGTTATGAAAATAATTAGTTCCAGAAATAACATACAAAAATACAGCTTTATGAAACTGAAGGTGTGCACTGAGTAAGCAATCATACTTGGGTAAATCAAAAAACACTAATAATAAATATAGTCCTGTGGTACCTTATAGATTAACAGACGTATTGGAGCATGAGCTTTCGTGGGTGAATACCCACTTCATTGGATGCGTCACATGCATCCGACAAAGTGGGCATTCACCCACAAAAGCTCATGCTCCAATACGTCTGTTAGTCTATAAGGTGCCACAGGACTCTTTGCTTCTTTTACAGATCCAGACTAACATGGCTACCCCTCTGATACTAAATAATAAATATGTGTATTGTAATTAGTATCACAGGTGCTAAATTGCACTCTGATGTAGTAATGGATTTATGTTTCTGTCTGCTCTGGTTTAACAGAAGCTAGAGTATCAAGAACACTTATATAGAACAAACAAGTGTGTATGTAGATAATCATATACAGTAGATTAATAGATTCTAAGGCCAGAAGGGGCCACTGTGATCCTAGCTTGACCTTCTGCTTAACACACGCTATAGGAACTAGTGCAGTGGTTCTCCAACATTATTTGCCCACATACCACCTGCTTGAAAAACTGATGTCTCCTTTTTGTGCACGTCCTTTTTAAACATCTCAGATGTTTAGATAGTGCCTCAAAGAGAAACGAGATGAAGCAACCATTACTACTCTTCTATTACTACTACTACTACTACTACTTTTGTGTTACTATAATGGCAAGGAGCAGATGGCGCTGTGATCTATTTTGATTAGCACAGATGAACTACGTTCAGATTTGACTTTAACTTGTCTTTTAAGTTGGAAGTTCCTTCTATTTCATAACCAGATCATTGCTGAACATGAGCCAGGCTTGGCTGGAAGGGATGATTGTGGGGGAGGGGTCTTTACTGGGATCTTCACCACCCGGAGCCTCTTTGTAAGTATATAAGCTTGTTTGCCAGCCTGAGATAGAATTTTGGGTTTGATGTTCTGATACTCATATCGTATACTATGTGCATTTAGTACTATGTGTACTAAATGCAACACTGTGTGTTGCATTTCCCACAACCAGATAGGGCTTTTAGTACAATGGGAAAAGATAAGAGATACAGCTAAAGTGTTACTGGGCATAGTGGGAATGTAATATATGAGCGCACACTTAGACTGCCTCAACTCCTTATCTCAAGGCAAGATCAAGCAACCAGTTAGGAGGGGCAAGGTGGGTTGGGGGGAGGCATAAGAAACACTAAAAGCTGAAGAAAGGCTTGGCCTTGAGCAGACCACAACCTCACTCCTTATCCCTGCCAGGGTACAAAAGGGGTGGGACGAAGACCCCAACTCATGACCCTCGAAAATGGAACAGGACCGTAAGTTGAAAGAAGCCTGACTAGGGGTGTTCACTGCAGATAGGAGGAGGTGGGAATGGGGAATAAGGGAATGGAGAACGGGGTCACAGGCAAGGCTCAGAGCTGGGAATGGAACACTGGGGGACAGACTCTGCCGGCGTGTAGAGCTATGAATATACTTGCTTGGAACTAACCCCAATAAACATTGAATTGCCTGCACTTCAGACTTCTGGTCTTCTGCTTTCTGTCTGTGGGATAAGAACCATGGGAGAGGGTGAAGGGAATGCCCTCTACCATCTTGGTGCTTTGACTCGGATGCATCGTGCTGGACAGGTAAGTAGCAGCCAGGTAAGTCCCCCTCCCCAACTGTCCGCGCAGCTGGCAGGCTCTTGTGATGGTAGTTATGGGTCTTTGCAAGCTGGGGTCAATCTGGGATGAGATTAAAAAGGAAGTGGGGATGGTGTTAGAGGACCCGGAGGGATGGGGGCTGGCTGAGAAGCCCACCCTCTTTGGTAAATGGGTAGCAGAACAAGGTCTGTGCCCATGGGGACAGGATGCTTTCCAGAGAAAGGAGGCACTTACATCCACTTGTAAGAGATTTGAAGTAAAGACAGCATTATAGGAGGCTGCCAGTAATCTTTCAAGTTCAGTGCTACTCCAGCAAAGACAACTGAAGGATTATAAATTAGAGTTGGCTAAAGAATAATTTCGCAAAATGGTTTGGAGTCAGAAGCAGAGTTAACAGACCACCTTAAGAGAGGGGAGCTGTGACTTGATTGTATGGGAGTGAAGAAAAAAAAAATTCAAAGTGAAAAGCAGATAGTGAGCCAGTTAACTCATGGAGGTGCTTGGAAGCAGTTAACTGCAATGGAGAAAGGCACTCCTGCAACTCACTTGGGGTCCAAACAAAAGAAACAGACACTGGGGGAACAAATTCAGGGTTTGCAGGAGTGGGTAACAACCCCCACTCGTCTCTCACAGCCAGGATAAAAATCTAGGGGTAAGGGTTCCCAACTGTTTTAGCTGTTAGCCTGTACTTTAAACTAACCTCACAGGGTTAATTGGTTGCTTTCTACCGCACCTGCCTCTCTCACACTTTTGGTTTTCTGAAGTTTAATGGAGGGTACTTTGGATATTTAGTGGAAAGTTTTTTTTTGACAAAGCATGATAGAAGTCTGCTGGATTCCATTGAAATTTTTGGAGTAAAAGACCCAGGGGCAACCATGGAGACAAATGTTTTACTGCCTTTTTAAATAATCCCAAGGTAAAGGAAGCACAGTGTAAGGCAGCTGTGTCGCAGGGGTTACAGGCAAAATGTACCACCTTAAAGAACTGAATGCAGAAGTAAGTGATAAGTTACAAGTAGCTTTTGCTGAAATTAATGCTACAGAGTTTGGAGGGAATTTGAAGGAAAGTAAACAGTTGGGAGTTGTGGAAATGTTAAAAAGTAATGGTTGTGAAGATGTTAAAGAGTAACAGTTGTGGTGTCATAAGAAGGAAGTTTTTGGTTTGATAATAAAACCCAGTTATGTAAATGTATGTTCCACTTGGTACAGTCATACTGGGTGGAACCCTGGTAGTTAAACAAATTATACAAGGGGGTCAGGTGGCTACTACCACCACTGTTTTTGTCCCCAGAAGCCTTTACAGTTATTCTGAAGGAAATGGGCTCTTTTCCCACAACCTCCCATATTTTAAACATTCCTCTAGGGTTGGACTATTTGTTTTCCTATGAAAGGCTACCAGTAGCCTAGCAGCCACTAACAGATAAGAGATTAAGTCTTCATTTTCTTTTATGTGACCATTTCTGCTAGGAGAATTACTCAAGGATGATGATGATAATATTTGGTTACAAATAGCATCCCAGTATTGTCTAATGATTGGACATGTCCACCATATATGCATAAAATCTTTCTCCTCTATTTCTCCAACACTTACCCCCATTCTATCTCTCTGTATACATTTTTAAGCTTATCATGTGCTAGTGTAAGATACCATTGAAACAGTATTGTAAATAAATTTTCTTCTTTTGTGTTACAGACTGAGATTGCCAGTCTTCTTTTCCAGATCATATCCTATACATCTGGGGTAACTTGTCTGTCCAGATCCTTTTGCCAGCATGTCACATATGGATGTGTGGGGGGGGGGGTTGTTTGTTTTGGGAGGAAAGTTGTCTGCAAAGATTGATATAAACTAGTTATAATTTTGTTTCTTAATTAATCTTAATCTTGGATACCATCACTTCTATTAAAGTTGGCTTTCTGTATAAAACAACTTTCCTAGAAAGTTGAGAAACATAATGTTTAACTTGAAAGCACAGATGCCAAGGGAGAGTGAGCCAGTTAAAGTTAGTTTTTATCTTTCAATCAGTTAAAAAAGTTTCTCAATGGCTGGTCAACTATTTGCATTCCATGGCTCTGCCAATCTTTAAAATTGTCTGGTTTGTGCTTTGGGTTAAGATCTGGATTATTTGCAATAGGTGTCATGGGCAAGGGGAAAGAACTTATCTCTAGTGCTAACCCAACCCCATAGAATAGACTTTGCTATGTGTATGAATGTCTGGGTGTGTGATATATAATCAATCCATGGTAGCCTACCACAGTTGTTTTGTTCAGTAAAGACTCAATGTTTACCTAGGTTAGAGTACCCCAATCCACTACTGCTTTGAACTGGCTGGGCTGATAGTGCCATGTAATTGGAACAGCTAGTATACCCTGCACTTACTCTTGGCCTTTCATTATTCCATATAAAGTCTAACACCACCCTCTGTATTCCTGCTAAGATTTTATCTGGGATGATTACAGACCGATTTTGAAACAAGAAAGATATCCTTGGCAAAATGTTCATTTTGACACTGGCTGCTCTTCACAACCAAAAAACTGCATACTTACCCAAGCACTCCAGATCTTTTAAAATTTGCTGAAGCAGTGGTTTGACATTTTAATCATAGAGCTCGTCTAGGTTATTTTGAGATTTGAACTCTCAGGGATCGTATAGAACTTGCATCCAAAAGTTTTCTGGAAGTATGACTTCTCAGAGTTTGGCAAATTAATAGCTCGCATTTCAAATTTGGCATAATTTACTGTGAATCAAGATGTTTTCCCAAAGTCATGGATTTCTTTTGTTATTAATTTTAGGAAAATGTTTGCATTGAATAAAAATATTAGATGATCATCCTATAAAGTTGTTTTCTGATGTGTTCCTGCAAGGTTTATCTTTCAGTTTCATTGTTCCTTATCGTCTGGCCATGGAGCCTTTAGCACAATGTAAAAAGTAAATGAGACAATGAACGCTGCTGCCTAGTCCCTCTGTGTAACTCAAACAGGGGGAGCTGTAACCCCATTAACTTGCACAGCTGCTTTTGGTATAAAGAGACTCCCTAGACTCTTTACTGCCCTGAAAGGGGAGAAATTCTTAACAATCCATCCAGCAAGCTGGAGTCATAGTGAGCAACTACCAGACAAGGCACTAGTTGGTGATTGGCTGAATGAAAATAAAACTGAGGCAGACTTGCCATAACACTCACTCAGCTTTGGTGGCCATCTGCAGATAAAAGCAATCCTGGACATGGGCCTTTGATCTTGGGACTCCTTGCAGCTGCCAGTTTTGCAGCTGTTCTGAACCAGCCTTGTATGCCGAGGTGGCCAACCTGTGGCTCCGGAGCCACATGTGGCTCTTCAGAAGTTAATATGCGGCTCCTTGTATGGGCATGGGGCTGGAGCTTCAGATGCCAACTTTCCAATTTGCCGGGGGGTGCTCACTTCTCAACCCCTGGCTCTGCCATAGGCCCTGCCTCCACTCCACCCATTCCCACTCCCTCCCCTGAGCCTGCCATGCCCTTGTTCCTCCCACTCCTCCCCGCCCTCCAAGCCTCCTGCACACCATAAAACAGCTGATTGGGAGATGCAGGGAGGGAGGGGGAGGTGCAATCAGTGGGGGCTGCTGGTGGGGGGAAGGTGCTGGGGGAGCTAATGGGGGGCTGCTGACATATTACTGTGGCTTTTTGGCAATGTACATTGGTAAATTCTGGCTCCTTCTCAGGCTCAGGTTGGTCACTCCTATTGTATGCGCATATCTTCTGGAATGAGAGGAGCTCTGGCAGTGCAATACAGACTTCGCAAGTTTGCCTCAGTATCTTGCACTGTGCAATTGAGTGCCCAGCTGCACAGCCATAGCACGCAACACACTGCTAAATAAAACTACTGTGCCAGCATGGTCAGTGAGTGTTCACCGTTATGGCTAGAAGCAGCCAGGAAAGAGCATCATACTTCTGGGGCATTTCCTGGCATGCTGCAGTAAGTGCAATGAGTGAAACTGAAATGTTTGGGTTTGGTTTTTTAGAGCGTTTGGCATGCTACTTCCAACAAACCCATGTACCAGCAATGGTGCACATGCCACAGTTTGGGAACCTCTGAACTAGAGCATATGATTTAGACAAACATCCAATTTTGATTTAAGAATTGCCACCACAACCCTTTGTAAATTGTCCCAATGACTGATTACCCACATTGGTAAAAATTTACACCTTATTTCCAGTCAGATCAAAACAAGAATTGTAAGAGGAATCTGCAAAAATTGCAGTATTTCTAGGGAGATGGAAGGTTGCAGTTACTCCATGAAGGTGGCCATGTTTATGTGAAAAGGCTGATTTTAAAAAAAAACAGGAAAAACAGAAGATTTTGATTGCTACTTACTGGCTTGCTACTGTTCTCATTGAAGTCAGTGAGGATTTAACTGCTAACTTCAGGGGGAACAGGATCTAGCATATTAACACTCAATCAGCCACTTCTTTAGAATGAAAGACCATCTTCTCACACTTAAATATAGTCAAGTTCTCATTAGACCGTGCTCTAAAGTAATCGTGCGGTTTTTAACTGTGATGATGAAGCATGGTTACATTGGTGAATTTGAGATCATTGATGATCACAGAGCTGGGAAAATTGTTGTTAATCTGACAGGCAGACTGAACAAGTGTGGTGTGATCAGTCCCAGATTTGATGTTCAGTTGAAGGACCTGGAAAAGTGGCAGAACAATCTTTTGCCTTCACGTCAGTTTGGGTACATAGTGCTGACAACTTCCGCTGGCATCATGGACCATGAGGAAGCAAGGCGAAAACACACAGGAGGCAAAATTCTGGGATTCTTTTTCTAAAACTTGTAAAAGAGGCATACTAATAAATTGTTTAAATGGGAAAAAAAAACCTTACCTAAAAGTGCTCAGAGTTGACTGTCTTCCCCCATAGATGGTGTCTGCCTTAGTGGAATAAGTAAGCTTTCCTGGATTTCTTTTTTTTTTTAAGTTACTTTTTAAAAAAAAAGATTGGTTCCATTTGTCTGAGCCTAATGTTAAACGACAGCTCCCATGACTTTTTAAAATGTCTCCCTGTGACTGAGTGCTGGTACAGTAGGTCTTTAAAAACCCTGTTGAATTTCATTTTATTAGAAAACAAACACTTGCCAAAAAGCTGTTTCAAAAGTTCCTTTTTATATTGGTGTTAGAGCAAAACTCTCCCCGTGAAATCTGAAACCAGACAAGTTGAGTTCTGATACTTTGTTACAAATCAAAATTCAGGGTAGCTTTCTGAAAGGTTTATGAACCTTCTGGAGAGTTCAGGTCCAAATTTTATTGGTCATGAGCAGATTTATCAAAGAGTTGTGCAAATAGATTTTTTTTTCAGTTTGCTGGCTGAAGTGAAAAATTGGAAGGAAAAAAAATACAAAAAACCCTTCATTTCAAATTGACCCAAAACAAAAATTGTTTCATTTTCTTGGCAAAACATTTTAGGCATTTTTAAACAAAGGAAAGGAAATTTGGAAATAACATTGACAAAAGAAGAGGAAGATGAGGTAGGTATATCTCTCCCTATAGACCTGTAGTTAGCACACTCACCTAGGATGTTTGCGACCTAGGTTCAAGTCCCTGCTCTCCCTGATTTGGAGTAGAGTTTTTAACATGCATCTCCAATAATGTGGTGAGCACCTAACCAGTGGGCTATACAGTAATCTGGGGTAGGTCTTTCTCAGTGTCTCCTGTGGAACTTGTTCCACTTTGTATATAACATACATAAATAGTCACTGGAGCAGGAACTGGAACTCAAGTGTCCACTCTGCCAGATGAGTACCCTTAACTACCAGGCTCTAGAGCAGGGGTCATCAACCTTTCAGAAGTGGTGTGCTGAGTCTTCATTTATTCACTCTAATTTAAGGTTTCGCGTGCCAGTAATACATTTTAATGTTTTTAGAAAGTCTCTTTCTATAAGTCTATAATATATAACTAAACTATTGGTGTCTGTAAAGTAAATAAGGTTTTTAAAATGTTTAAGAAGCTTCATTTAAAATTAAATTAAAATGCAACACACCCTGGACCAGTGGCCAGGACCCAGGCAGTGTGAGCGCCACTGAAAATCAGCTCACGTGCCGCCTACCCCTGTTCTAGAGTTATTCTAACTCTCTCTGGCCTAATAAGCCACCCACCACCATTTCCAGTGGTTTTGTGAATAGCACTTATGGTCACATCTATAATGCAAAGAAAAACCCACAGCAGAGAGAACCCACTTCAGTTAACTCAGGCCCTCAGGGCCCAGGCTGTAGAGCTAAAATAGCAGCATAGATGTTCCCCGCTTGGGCTCTGAGACCCTCCCCACTCGCTGGGTTTTAGAGCCTGAGCTACAGCCTGAGTGAGAAGGTCCACACTACTATTTTTAGCCCTGCAACCTGACCCCTGCAAGTCTGAGTCAATTGACCCAGGCTCTGAGACTTGGTGCTACAGGCTTTTCTTTGCAGGGCAGACATACCCTAAGTCCCCTTCTGAATCTATGTCCCCCGCCCCCAAATTTTTCTCTGAAGCTATTTGGCAGATTTATGTCCAATTTACAGTTTCAGTGGATCAGAAACTGCATTTTTTGGCAAATAAACTGTTCACCTGAAAAACTGTACCCGGGTCTGTTCATCTCTTCTGCCTCACAGGTAGGTGGAAGTCAGCACACCTATTTGATTTGGTTCATGTGAACTGAACTAGCCACACTTTCCATAACTCTGAGAGCAGGGCTGGGGACCAGTGATTATCCCCCAATAAAAAGTCACACCTCTGAGAGACGTAGTTAAGCTGAATAAGCCACAGTATAGTTGGTGCTAGGCTGATGGAAGAATTCTTTTGTCAACCTAGCTACCACCTCTCAGAGAGGTGGAGTCAGGGCCAGATTATGACATGCTGAGGCCCTAAACTATGTCAAGTGTAAGAGGCCCCATAATATTAAAAAAAAATGAATGTATTATTTTCACAGAAAGGACATTGGATATATATATATATAAAACCTTTATATCTGCATATATACAAAGGCGAAGTTGTAAAAATAGAATAATAATCTTCATTTTCAGCAGCCCTCTCTGTAATGATGACATCATGACAGAAATAAATTTCAGACAAATTCTTTGAACTAATTGCATATGTAAGTAAAGTAGAAGTAAACAATACAATATAAAAAAAATTAAAAATTAAGTAAATAATACAATTTACTAGAAGAGTGCTGAGGAAATTTTTCTTCTCTATTGGGGCATCTAAATCGTGGAATTCCTTGTCTAAATACGCAATGAGATTCTAAGAGGATATAAAATGGCAATAGAGGATACAAGAGGCAATAGAGGATATAAGCTGCAGATAACCCACAAGCTTAAAGCTCAGCTGTTACTTGTATAGATATGAATTTCACTCAGGTAATAAGCAAATCATCAGAAAATTGTATGCGAGTTGTATTTTTCTAATAAATTGATTTGTTTTGTTTTTATCGAAGGTTTTTATGCTAAATTACCTATTATTGGTACTAAAATTAGTAGCAGAAAGCTTTTAATGAAACCAGTAAAAATTTAATTTTCTATTATAAATATTGAGATTTATATATCTATACAACAAATAATATTTTATTAAACCTATTTTATTTTACTAGGATATTTCTTTGAAAGTTAGTGCTTTTTGTCTGTATTCTCACAGGAAAACAAGAGAGGATATATAATTTTTTTTACACCATGAATAAGGAAAATTATCCTTTTCATATGAATAAATGAAAAAAAATTGTTAGGGAAATACAAAATTTATCCAGACAATACATAAAATATATTTACAAATGTTTATTCTGATTTAATTTTTGCTACAAAACAATGAATTGTTGGGAGTTTTCTTTTGCCATACTATAAAAATACAATGTATTATGCATATGGTATGTGATTTATAAGTCTATATAAGAATTTTTACTTAGCATACTACCTATAATAAAATATCTTGGGCGCGCGAAACCCGTCAAGCAGAAAATCCTAGTCTTTTTTCTAGGCAGACATCTCTCTTCGCGTTTGTTTCTCTATTCTTTGTCTCCCTGTGACAGGGCATGCATGCCCAGCACTGGGACTGTGGGCTGGGGAAGCCACACCCCCACAGCTCTACAGGGCATGCTCAAAGTGCAACACCAGTATAAGAGGGATCAGCCTGGCTCAGTCTGGGTGGACTGCTGCAGGGGAAGGAGGTGTGCTGCTGGCCCCTGCTGAAGGGCTGCGGGCAGTTCACGATGCGGAGACCAGCCAGCTGACAGCAACCCTCAACCCACAGGGGCTGGATGTGACTGAGAACGAAGGAACCGAGGGAACTAGGAAGCCACGAGATGTGGAGAAACGGGTAGGAAGTAACCCAGGGAGTCTTTGCGCGGAGTTGGTTGGACAACTGGAGGCCAGCTCAGCGTGTTTCAGCTGGATCCCCGCCGAGCTGGTGGCAGGCAATCCTGTCACCGAAAGGGCCCTGGGTTGGGACCCAGTGGAGAAGGAGTGCCCGGGTCCCCCTTACCTGGCTGCCACCACACCTGAGGTGGCGGCCCATCCTGACAGTGACTGACTCTGGCCGCTGGGCCGCACGGCCCTGAGCCTGGGGGCAGCTATTGACTCTGACCACTCTAATCCGCAGCCACGCCTGGGTGTGCGCAGGCACAACCGTGGGCCTGACCCATGACAACTTGGTGCAGAATGCAGGTAACAGTTTGGGCCTGGGGGAGGCCCACTGAAAGAGAGGCCTGCTACAGCCACCCCTCTTCTTTCCCGTTTTTTTTTTTGTAGCCATTCAATCTTTTGGCCATGAGGGCCCCCTAGTGACCTATGTGAATGGAGGCTGAGAAGGCCTTAAAATGGCTGCTGGAGAGGCAGCAACAGCAGGCAGCCCAGCAGCATCAAGTGCAGCCTTTGCAACAGATGGTGGTTCAGCAGCAGCAGCAATTGGCCCAGCATCAGGATCAGCAGCATCAGCTACTGCAGGAGGTGTCTGCCTAGCACCAGGCCCAACAGGAGCACCTGGTGCAATAGGTGGCAACATTATGGAGGCCACCGACCCCACCAGATGCCCATGCCGGCAGGTTGGGAGCCTCAGGGCACCTGATGGGACTACCCCTATGCCTGAACAAGATGGGGCCTGGTGACGATCCAGAGGCATTTCTGGTCACCTTTGAAAGGGTTGCCACTGTGGCGCACTGACTAGGGGAACACTGGGCCACCTTCCTGGTGCCATATTTGACAGGCTCTGTGCAGGCTGCCGATCACAATCTAGACCTGCAGGATGCTTTAGATTACCAGAAGGTCAAAGCGGCTATCCCGGATCAGACAGGCATGTCCCCTGGAACTTACAGTCGTTTCCGTTGGGAGCGATATCCACTGGGAGCTTGCCCCAGGGCCATGGCCCAGAAGCTACGGGACTGCTGTTGGTGCTGACTGGATCAGAGAAGCGTACGGGGGCTCAGGTGGCTGACATGGTAGAGCTGAAGCAATTCACACAGATCCTCCCCTCCGGAGGGAGAGAGTGGGTGAAACATCATTGCCCGACCTTGCTCTCAGAGGCCGCCACCCCCATGGAAGACTACCTGGCTGCTGAAGGGTCGGAGGTGCGAGGTAGAAGGTCTGAGGCCCACAGGGACTCAGGCCAACCTTCTGAGCGAGTCTTCCCCCCCGCACGAGCGCCAAAGGCTGTAAGCCCCCAACCCTGTCCGATGACTGCTGGGGGGTGCCCGACCCACAACACTCTCCCAGGACCATTAATTAATCTTGAGTAAACACCTTGGACACAGAGTGACAACAAGTTATATGTGCAAAAGAGAGAGAAAGAATTTACCAGAAAAAAGACTTGTAATCTCCAGACAGGCATTCAGAGAGGCTAGTTTTTCTCACTATATTCAAGCAAATATAATGAATATTATAGGCTTTAATAGCCTATAAATCATATATGCACATAGTTTGAAATAACTTGGTCACCAAGTACTCAGAATGTTTTGATATATATATGTGTCTCTTCCTTCACTTCTCTCAAAACCCTCTATTTATCCTTTCATCAGCATTCTCTGATATTTACTAAGAAGGTTCCCGAAACTGACAGAGGGAAGCCAACACAAATTTATCCTCGTCAAGATCCACTCAACCCAAGTCCATAAGATGATCCCCTGCAAACTCAATCATGTGAAGCATGGATAGTGCATGAAGCAGAAAGTGGCATGCACACTAAAATACCTAATTGTAGGTATGTACAGATCAAAAGAAGACAGAACACACTAACATACGAGTATGAGCTTGGCTGGATTGCTTCACAACACAGCCGTCTCCGACCCCACGATTTTCCCAATTTTATCATCAGTCAGATTATTTATTTATTTATTTAATACGTTATGAAGGCATGGTCAGAATTTTACCAGTAGCAGCTGATAGCAGACATACTTGTAGAAACACTAATTTTACAAGTGCAATTATTATTTTTTTTCTTGGCCCTGGCCTCCCGCCTGTCAATAATGAACAATTAGTGAAGGGCAAGGGTAGGGTAAGGGTATTTGTGTAGCCAGATGTGTATATTTTTGTTGAATTTGAATGAAAATGTCTATATTTAGAGAGAACCTTCTTTTTCCCATATCTTCTTTATTTATTACCTGATTTTGATAAAATTTGAAATGGAGTCAGTTTTTTTTTCTTCTTTAGAGGCCCCTCATCTTGTGAGGCCCTAAACTGTAGCTTAGTTAGTTTATATCTTAATCCGGCACTGGGTGGAGTTACTACAGCAATAGAAGAATCCTTCCCTTTGCTGTAGTACATCTACATTACAGCAGTGTATCCGCAGTGCTGCAGCTGTGTCGCTGTAGTGTTTCTAATGTAAACATACCCTACGCTTTCTGCACATACATTGCAGTGTGTGATAAGGGCAAGTGACACCCTTAAGAACCTTCTAGAAATTTTCCTGCAGATAAGCTCTCCTGTACTATAGACATTACAATGGCTTCCTCCTCCGTGCTAGAGAACTTTGGGAGGCAGAATCTGCTTTTTTTGAGAAGTGTACAACATCATCTACTGTGTCACTGAACTGAATAAATCAAAGCACTGTGACTCCCCGTATTTGCTGATCAGCACTATTGATTAGCCAGCGTCATTCAACTGAAGTAGTCAAACAGCAGAGCTTTGCATGCTAGTAGTTCCCTCATGAGTTATTTCAGCATACTACATGTCCCAGCTGTCAGGCCCAGCTGTTCATTATCCCAGGACAGAGCTCTCAGAGGAGCCATAGGAAGTGTGCTAAACCCCTGAGGCATATTATGGTGCCCTCATTTTCCCTCCAGAAAGCTCCTGTGTGTTGATATAGGTCTACATAGGCTTAAAAATGTTTTTTATTAAGATTTTTGTAGTGTATTTAAATTGAAGCTGCTGTAAAACCTAGATTGCTTGATATTTATTGTTAACTAATATTAGAAATGGGCTCAAGCTACACAATCTACCTTTGGATTCATACGTCTAATACCCAAGATTGGTGGGGGGAGAAGTTCTGATACTGAGGTTTTGCCTTGGCCAGTTATTTATAAATGTAGGGATTCTTTTCAGAATCAGATCCAGATTTGGATAGGGATTTCACTCCCCCAGAATTTGGGCTCATTTGCTAATTATTTTATGGTATTAAAATGGAATTTGAAACGATCATTGAGATTCCACTAATCTGGAGCAATTGAAAGGATCTCTTATTATATTTACCAGCTGATGTCACTTATTTTAAGAAGCTCTTTGCAAGCTGTATTTCTTTCTGTTTACTTCTACCCCTCTTTGGCCCTGGTTCAGCAAAGCACTTAAGTATGTGCTTAACTTCAAGTCCATCCCTATTCAGGAAAACACTCAGGTCAGTGTTTAAGGTTAAACCTTCATATTTCCTCTCCCCCCCTCCTTAACAAAGACAGAATATTCTACTATTATCCTGTGACTCTGCTCTAGGAGTTTTCTGCTGGAAGGCATAAGGACAAGGTAGGGCTTTATAAAACCCACTTCTTTCTGTCCCGAGGAACTCTTCCCTAGGCATTACGATGCCCTCAAACTTTCATGAGCTGCTGCTCAAATACTGAAAATTGATTCAGGCTTCAAAGTCTTACAAGTTGGAGGGGGTGAATGGTACAAATTCCTTTCATGAATCCCGGCCACATAGTAAGCAGAGTTACTCTTTGACACTGAATGCGAAAGGACCTTTGGTTTAAACCTCCATATCCTGACCTACGTGTTAGTGGTACAATCAAAATGCAATTGGAGGTTTCCAAAGTGCAAGTTCAATGAACTATAACTTACTGGAGTAAAAGTGAAACTTCTAATCTTTGCTCCTGTCCAAGTAGGAGGGGGGAGCTTTTATCAAGTATCTAAATCTTAAGGAACAGGGATAATTGTGGAGCAGTGAGGGGAGTTTACCCTGATAGCTGCTGGAAAAACTAGGTCAGCAAAAGATAAAGCAAACATTGAATTGCATGCATCATAACTGTTTGTTTCAGAGGATGTGGAAGCAACTGAGAGCGCGTGTGTTACGTGTGATAATGATCACATTCAATTTAAGGGCTTGTGTGCATGAGAAAGTTGCACCAGTTTGACTCTGGTATGATTTTTTTTTTAAAGCGATTTAGTGTAGACACTTACTTTAGTTGGAGTAGTTTATTTTCAGTTACCGTAACCTGTTCCTGAACTTTAAACTGCTCTAAGTTCAGTATATTTAAACCAAACACTGCCTTGACTAAATTGGTTTAAAATCACTTCCTTTAGTTAAGTCAGCGCAACTCTGCGTTAGATAAGCCCAATTTTCCTCAAGATATTTCCCTCTGTCGTGTTGTTGAAGTTCATATTTTATACCATGAACAGTCTTGTACTTTAGCTAAAGTTATGTTGCCCTCTGGCCATGGAGATCAGTTAAAATCTGTTCATATTAGGTGCTCACCAGTATCTTTCTGGAGAGATGGCCAGGTTTTTCCTGGTGAGCATAGTTTGGTGAAGTTCTCCATTGTTCTGCTTCTCTTATGACAGTATTTGTATTGTATTGTGTAGCACCTGTGAGTCACCATCCTGCAGCAGAACTCCATTGTGCTAGGTGCTGTATGCACACAGTAAAAAGACAGTGTCTGCCCTAAAGCGCTTACAATCTAAGGACAGGACAAAAGACAACAGGTGGAAAGAGAGAGAGACACCAATGTGGAAATACACAGAAACAATGAGATAATATTGGTCAGCATGATAGACAGTAGTGTTAGCACACCAGCAGCCTAACAGGATTTGTAGGCAACACAGCAAAGGAGAGATTTAAAAAGGGAATCTTCTCTGGTCTTTCTGCATTAGACTTTTACATGGAATGTAACTTGGTCAGTTTTTCTTCTCTACTTCCAGACCCTTGTTATGTTTACCTGTCAATACAATAGTTATTTTTTCTACTACTTTTTTACCTAGGCTACAGCGATAACTGGGTGAAATATAATGCCTGTGATTATCAAGACATCAGATTAGATGGTGTAATGGTCAGTGCTTCCAGTGGGCTGAAAAAAAGTGGGAGGTCTATCATTTTCTACAGAAATGAAAGTGACGTCAAATCTGCCTGCCCCTGGCAACCCCTGCATCTGTTCTGCCTGCCCCACCCCCAATCTTTGAGTATCAAAGTAGCGCAGGCGATTTAGACACACATCTCACATTCATTATAATGAAAAATGTGTGACTAAATTTCCTGCACCGTTTTAAAAACCTCAGCATTTAACTGTTGGTGACTAGCTTCCTTCTAAGAGAGAATGTAATTCTTTCTTCTAAGAGAATCTTATTACTAAATGCTGACACAAACAAACCCCTTATTAAAGTATCACCCCTGCATATGTTTGTTTTCAAAGTTCTTCAGGTTTTGTTTGATTATTTTGTTTTGTCCATCTTCTTATCTGATACCTTTTGGATCCCCTTCTAATTTGAGCACAAAGTCTCAAGTCCAGTAAGGGAAGCCTGGAATCTACTCATTGCAAGTCACACGTGTGGTGAGATTGGCAGTGAATTGTTCTCTTATCAATTCTGAACATTCTCCTATTAACGTGACCCAAGCTGAGGGAAGCAGAAGAAACATTTACTGTGCATTATGCATTTGTTAATGCAGCATAATGGACACAGTGGGGAGTGTTTCAGTGTCTCATTGTTTGTTCCTGTAAAGCAGTAATACACAAACGGTGGATCTCAAACTGCAAGTGGCTCTTTAATGTGTCTCCTGCGGCTCCTTGCAGCACATGATATTAAAACACGGCGTGATTGGTTAATAACTTAGATTGGTTAATAATTAAATCAGGATGATTTTACTATATTAACCAATTGTAGTTGATAAAATAATAATACTTGGTCAGTCATTTTGCTGCGAGAATAATAGATAAACTAAATATTTCCCCTGTCATATTGTTTAAATATGAATATATAGTACTATAGTAAATGAAACAATGCATTCACGCTACTGTGGCTCTTTTGGGTAATGTTGATTACTGATTTGGCTCCTGAACCACTGAGGTCTGAGTGACTGCTGTAAAGTATGGAAATAAGAAAAACAAAGGAAAACATTTCAAAAGGGAGGACTAAGCGTACCCCGCCTATTACATTGTGTACACCTTGCCTGGCTTTAAAATACAATATTCAGATTGTGGCGAGAGCAAAGAGGTGAAAAACAAAGTTAATTCATGGTTTAGAAAGCTCTGGCTTAGGATAGGTTAAGCAGGGGACAGACTGGAAGACAGAAGACTGAGGTGATCCCATTATAGTTTTCAGGCACCTAAAGGGGACATACTAGTGTCCCAGGTGTTCCTTGTTCTATCAGCAAGCCCAAACTTAATGCATGATAGTGTTTGGAAGCTAGCTGTGGAAGGAAGGAGTTAGTCCAGATATGGTGGTGGAAGGAGCTTGTTCTCATAGCATTTGATTGGACTTTGGAACAGTCTGACATCCTGTAGAAGCAAGGAACAGCAGTGAGTCTGACACCTCTTAGTTTAGGGTGAACAGACATGAGCGGGCATGAGAATGAAGAATGGAATATCTGATAATAGCAGCATATCGGATTGTCCTACAATGGTGGTCATTAAAATAGTTACAATTATTTCAAAGTAATTAGCAGGTTATTCATGAGATTCCCTATTAGTAGAGGGAATAGCATGGCAATGTTAATTAGAAGGCTAAATAGTAAAGAGGTTGATGTCAACTACTTTAATCATAGAAATTAGAGAGCATGAAAAAATATTGTATTTGGTCATTTCATCCATTCCCTGGACATTTTACTACAGCAGAATTGTTCTCTACTGTAAATTTCTCCACTAATTTATCCACTCTAGATTTAAATGATCCAAGTGACTAGGTTTCTATCACTTCTCTTGAGAGCCTTGAGAACAGACCTGAGTTCTGACCTCAGAAGCCAGATACTGTTTTTCAAAAAGGCATGGCTTTCAGAAAAACAGGCTAACACCTTTGAGTACCTAAGCAGTCTGAACTCCACATTAAAGCAGACAGTGGTAATTGTTTTACAGAAGACCTACCAGTGAAGTCAATGGTGTCTGTGGGTTGGGATCAACTTCTACCCTCTTCACCAAATGTTTAGCACAGCGTCCATCAGTCATCTGCTTTGAATGCAATAAGAGATGGACCGCAATGAATGCAATAAGAGTGACCTGAATAAAACTGAAGAAGCATTTCACAGACCTGAAAAGAGCAAGTTTTGCAAAGAAATATCTAAGCCACTGGGGTCAGATCTTGCTGTCTAATGGTATTTATCTAACCCCCAGGGCAAATCCAGGTTCTTCAGAATGCAAGTTTTTGTCTTTTAAAAGGTAAGGGCCAGCTTTCCAGTTGGTGTAAATTGGCATAGCTCCATTGAAATCTATGGAGCTACACTCCCTAACACCTGTTGAGGATCTGGCCATCAGTTTCTAGCCAGGAGGGTAGTGAAGAAAATGTTCCAAACGTAAATGAAGAGCAATCAGTGCAAAACCTGATGTGACCTTCCAGAGTCTGCAAACAAGGCTATTCCAGGCTGTGATGTGATCTGCCCACATTGTTTTCAGTGGTATATTAACCCTTAAGTCTAGTGATGGCACCTTATGAACTTGACTTTCAAATAATTAGGTGCACGTAATTTCCACTGTTACCGCGATGGCATGTGAAAATGGTTTAGCAAACCAAGAACAGAGATAACAGTGGGCCTAAAAGTTCCTTGTCACTTTTTCCCATTGAAGAAATCTGAAAGTGACATTACTAACTAAAACTTTAGTTACCACAAGGGGCCAAATTCAGCCCTCAGTCACTGCATGAATGTCCCATTAATGTCAGTGGAAGATCTGTTGTGGACTAAAGAGTAGTGAGTAGCCCTAACTTTGTAGATCTTGCCCATAAACCACATTTGAAGTAATTTATACTTCACCATGTGTTTTACATCCTCAGTTTAGATAGTGTATTAAAGAGACTTCAGTATACAATTTGGACTCAGATTTTTGTCCTAGATTGTCTAAAGCCATGCTCTGTCTGGCCTTTTCCAGCCATATGCCATCTCTCCATGGTGCATAGGTGGGACCCTTAAGCCTGTAATCCCCATGCCTAGACACCAATGTGATGGTGTCTTTGTACATAACTAGATAGAGTAACATAACCAGTACAATAAATAAATATCAAAAAGAGGGGGGAAATGAATATTTAGTATCTTTCTGTTTCCTTTTAAGATGTGCAAGGATTTTCCTTGGTAAATATTTTACAATCATTGACTGCCTTCATATTAGTGGTGGGTTTAGTCTGAGTGAATGCATGCACACAGGAAAAATCTCTAGCGTAATGTTCTTCTAGGATTAGCTAACAATTCTAGAAGAAACTCTTATCGGACTGCAGAAGGGAATGGTTTTCCCTTCCCACTTCGGAGTTCATGGGAAGAGTCAGAAATGAGAACTCCGTCCCACACCCCTCCCCCAATCCATTCCAATGAATTTATCATATTCCCTCAATATAAAGGAACTAATTGCTTATTTTTCAGGCTATTAACCCCTGTGCAATGTGTAGATGACCCCCTAGTGTGTTCTTTAGTTGTTGCTGCTGCAAACACAGCAGGAAAGTATTTTGCTGCTGCTGCTGCTAAATCTGTTGCCGTATTTTCCATGGCACAATATTTAGACAAAGCTCTCCCTTGTTCTTGGTTTTTTAATAAAAGAGAGAACTTCTGCTTTGGCGGCTTTGCCAGTTTTCTCTTCAGAGCCCCCCTCAACTGAGCCATCTCCTTCAATGAATGACTCTTTGCTATTTCTCAATCGTTCTTCTTTTCTAGTTTTCTCCACAAAACAAGCAGCCACCCAGAAAAGCCCTCTCACCATTGTTTCTGTTCAACCCAAGCTTCCCTCAGCCCTTCTCAGGAACATCTGCATTAGAACAATCACTACCTGTCCAACAGCCACAGCCTGCAGCAGAGCAACCGTGCCAGTGCTACTGCACTAGTGGAGGTCTCTGGGTGAGAGCAGGTTTGCATGCTGCTGTCGTAAAAGCCCCTAAGCAATGCTGGCTCAAAAAATGTGAAGTTTTGAAGTTGTTCCCATTTCACAGGGTTCAGAGTGGAACAATTTTGATTTTATTTTCTATTTTTTGCAAACTATTTTTTAAATAGTTTCAATATTTCAAATTCTATATTTCTTCCGCCCCCTGCTCCCCTTTTTCACTTTTTGCCAGTGAGTGCAATACTCTGAATATTATCCAGGGTGGTTGTG
The DNA here is from genome assembly GCF_020497125.1 of Mauremys mutica. Classification (NCBI taxonomy): domain Eukaryota; kingdom Metazoa; phylum Chordata; order Testudines; family Geoemydidae; genus Mauremys; species Mauremys mutica. The sequence goes on along the minus strand of NC_059072.1, from coordinate 104,030,101 downwards.
TTGGTACTTTGTTGGGTTATTTTGTAGGGGGGGTGGGCTTTTCCTTTTTCCACCCTAATTTTTCAAAACTTCCTCAACTTTTGAAAAGCTACAGAGTGGCAAAGTCACAAGGTTCTAGTTTTCCTCTTTCCTCACTGTAATATTTCCAAAGTCAAATGTCTTTGTCTCCATATCACAAGTTCTGCCTGGGCTGTATTTCCATTATAGCCTCCCAGCATCTGTTCTCAATCTCTCTCATGCACAACAGTTATCACTGCTTCAGAAAGTAGTGAAAAAGCAACCCTCCCAAGTCTCACTCGTGTAGAAGAAAACACCTCATTTTGGATTCCCTTTTAGGCAGTTTTAAGTAATCTTGCTGTTTTGAATATTTGGGCCATGATCATTTTAATTCTCTCGGGGCAGCGTTGCAGACCATGAAGAAAGAAGCACTGGCCCAGGATAGTCCTTGATTAAATGTAGCTGGACCAATACAGTTAGCCAGCATCACTGTCTGAGTACAGTTAATTACTAGTTAATATGTTAGTTAATATATATGCTCTCTTAAAACCGGTTCCTTCTGTTTTGTTGATGGTCGGGCTTTGGGGCACTGTTGCTGCTGCTGTTCATCACACAGCGATTTTCATCAGCGTTTTCAATGGAGCAACAGTGCCAACTAGTGTCTGCTTAGTTGAGTGTGAAAGCAGTGTAAAAATCCAGCCCCAATGACACTTTCATGAAAGAAAGTCTTGCATTGCCTGGGCAAACTTGGAATGGGGTAACAAAATACCCTGGTACTTGCTGGACAGTGGCCTTGGTTTTTAGAAGCTGCTTCTCTTTTTGGGCAGAGGGTGGGATTAGCCACTCTTTCCCTAAGAAAAGTTAAGCCCCTTTCCTGGGCAGATTTCATAACGTAATGTAACACCTGGTACTTTGGTTATTTCATGGCTCTCTGCCTCCATTTGCTGTAATGACTCCTCTGCCCTCCCTCTCTCAACACTTGCTTGGAGGCAAGAAAGTCTCCTCCTTTTCTAGCCTACTGCTGTCTTGAAGAGAGGGGAAAGTGGCTCTGGGTATAACCCCCAGCTGAAAAGGAAAGTGGCTGTTGGATGGCATGGGGGTGACTCCAATGGCACAAAACTCTGCATTGAAGGCAAATCTCACACTAATAAGTGGGAGAGAAGACAGCTTGGCATCTACACCCAGCAGGAGAGAGAAGCTTGGTCTGGGTTTTACTTTTCAGAAGAATCCATTTCAAAGGTTTACTGGTCTATAAAGACGGGGCTGAACCTCAAGTGAGAAGCAATTGAATCAACTGATTGTATACAGTATTACTGTATTATAAAAGCCCACAGGAAAGGGAAAACAGCATGAGGTCACCCAAGTTCATTGGACTTTGGGAGATATACGCTAGGACAGAAGCCATCTTTGGCATCCATTTCTAAACAGACACAAGAGAACAGAGCCCCTGCAAGCTGAGAAAGAGGGTCCTTTAACTAAGTTGGGGGTTTGAAGTCTCTGAAACTGAATATAGGTGAGAAACCTGCTTAGGAAAGGATCTTTCATCTGAGAAGACAAGGGAAGGCAGCACCTTGTGCTTTTGTGGAAAGTCTTGACTGAAAGAAAGTCAGCCATGGCTGAGAAGAATGATGGTGAGAGAAATGATCTTGAAGAAAGCTTGTATCTTGCTAGATTAAGTTTTAGACTTTTAGAAGCGTGTTTTGTTTTGTTTTACTTGTGACTCTTTCTACCTTCGTTCCTTATACCTGAACTCACTTAATCTGATGTATCTTTTGTTAATAAATTTATTTCATTTTTACCACAAACCAACTCAGTGCTGGGGTTTTTGTATTTGCCCACCATTAAGTTAATAAGCTGTGATGTGTTTTTGTGTCTTTAAAGGAGCAAATGAACCTTTTTAATTCCAGACTGGAAATGTGTTGGGGTCACCCAGCAATTAGTAACCAAGTCTGGTGGACAGGGCTGGCTTTAGGCTGATTCCCCCGATTCCTGGGAATTGGGCCCCACACCTAAGAGGGCCCTGCACCCACGCCTAAGAAGGCCCTGCGCCTTAGGCGCCTTTTTAATTTTTCTTTTACTCACCCAGCACCTGTGGGCGGGATCCAGGTCTTCAGCGGTATTTCAGCGGGGGGGGGGGGGGGGAGTCCACACCAGGTCTTCAGTGGCATTTCGGTGGCAGGGGGTCCTTCAGTGCCACAGAAGACCCAGAGCAGACCCTCCGCTACCAAAGTGCCGCCGAAGCCTCAGACCGCTGCCAGGTATTCGAATCAGGCCCCGCAGTTCCTAAAGCCGGCCCTGCTGGTGGAAACCAGAGAGGGGCTGCAGGGCTGTACACTGGCTGCTGGGGTCAGAGTTGCTGAACCAGAGCTATCTAGCACACTGCTGGGAGCTACAGCAGTAAAGCATTGTGAGAAACTCAAAGTTACAAAGGAGGCAATGACAACCCCTCACTGGTCTGGATTGCCCCCACCAGAATGTGACAATGTGACTCTTTGTTTTATAGCTCACTTGCTTCAGATGTTGTTGGGAGGTAAGGCTTGAAATCGATGGTGACTCCTAGTTAGGGGGGGTTAGGATCATCACTACAGAAGTTTACATTCAGCATCCTCTTAGCTTCAAAATTGCTAAGATGGAAAGCTGTTGACAGTTTTTCATGGGTCTGAGCTGCCAATACCAAAAGTAGTTTAATGCTTTCCCTGATGACCCCTTTGTCAAACCACCTGGTTTCTTTCTTCACTGAAGACAGTGGACAACCATCAGCAATATTAAGATCTTACATGGAAGATGCACGCACCTGATGCACAAATGGAAAATCAAGGATTCTCCGCCATGTAAATGCAAAGACCTCCAAACCATCAAACGCACTGTGAATAAGTGCCCCATCTTTTCATTTCCAGGAAGCATAGCAAAGATCCATTCTGCATCTCCTGAAGTCCTCAAATAGATTTCAAACCTTTCTATTCACTTGTAAAATGTTGCTATTTCCATATGAAAGCAGCAGCGGAAGAATATTTTCCTTACAAGGATTATCATTTACTTTTATCAGCTAGGCCTATTGCATGGTTTAGGTCAGAGTTGTTCCTGGAAGCTACCAAGGTACCCTAACAGAGGTGAACAGGGCATAACTAGGTGGAGGCACTGCCAACTGTCATTCTTCCCGTGAGAAGAGAGCTGCTGCAGATGGATGGATAGAAGATTCCCACCTATCCAATACCACTGCTGGGACCTCCCCAGGATCTTCATTATCCTCAAGAACATCAGGCACCCAGTCAAGAGGTGAACAGTTGCCTGCTCCTAGGTGATCCAGAGAGAAGAGCAGGTTACAATAACTATGGATTTATTTACCCTCTTTAGTTCTTGTTCCACAGCTGCTGAATTTGGAGGAGTTTCTGAGATACCAAACTCCATATGGCTCCCTCATCCAGCCATGTGGACTCAGAGGAGGGAAAAATAAAAACTTCCAGGGGTGTAGAAAGCTCCAGGAACTAGATAGTTTACTTGTGTTCTGGTGATGTCAGACTGGCTTTCAATTGGCTGATTGGGAGAAAGGGAAAGAACTCAGTGGAACCAGCCAATGTACCTCACCCATGCTCTTCTCCAGCTTCACACTCCTCTTTTCTCTCTCACCTTCCCTTCCTGTGAAAGGTCTCGCTCCTCCTTCTTTTGCCTTTTCTACTCCCTTGCTCCTAATTAACTCCTCCCTTCCAACCTCCCCCTCCAAACCCCATAACCCATTAGCCAAATAATTTGAATCACAAACAAATACAAAAGTAGAGAAGACAAAACATTAGGGCTGATCAAAAATGAGAATTATTTCCTATGGAATTGTTTTAATGATGCAAAACATTTTCTCATTCACGATTTTTTGTGAAATTTTCATTTTCCAAATTAAATTAAAGTTTTTTATTTAAATTTTCTAGTCAAAACCATTACTGAGGCTCTCTTTAGTTCCCCACTTCTCTTCCTTTTTTCCTACCAAAAAGGGGGGAAAGCACACAGTAAAAATCTGCAAAGGCACCATCTTGTTCTCCTCAAGTCCCACCTCAAAACCCATCTCTGCTGTAATGCATACAGGAAATTGAAATTTGGGAATGGTTTAGGCAGCTGGCATGTTGTGGTGCCTACTGTTGAATGGCTGAGAATCATGCAGACCTTATTACATCTGTTACCCTGTCTTTTCTACACAAGAACTTAGCATACTTGTTTGTCTCGTCTACCTGTTACATCTTGACTTTCAGATTGTCAGCTCTTGGACAGTGACTGCCATTTGCTATTTGTTTGTATGGGGCCTAGCACAATGGGACCCACACTGGTTGTGGCTTTGGGTGATACAAACAGTATAAATAGTAAATAATGAGCTATTTGGAGTTGGGACCATCTCTTATGTGTTTGTGCTGTGCCTAGCATACTAGGGCCCCAAGCTCCAGTAGGTGCTACTCTCTGATTAGGTAATGGATTTCAGAGGTTGCGGGTGAAGGGGGTACATACTTTTCTAGATTTGGGGAACTCTGTAGAACTGAATAGATAGTCTGAGTCCTAAGACTGTAGTGTTGCCAATTCTTGTGATTTTTGGTGCATTACTTAAAGCTCCAGCTCCTGGAATCAAGAGATTGCAAGAGACTCTTAGCTTTCTTTTTTTTTTTTTTAAAGTAAGTCTTTAGCGGTCTTGGTTGCACAGAATAGTTTGAAAATGTGAAGCAAGTGAAACCTAAAGGCTCAGAAACCAGAAAGCAAATAAAAGGAAACCAAAATGTATTTTTTTAAAAAAGCCTCATAATTTTGGGGGGTCCTTGTGACAAATAGGGTCCAAACACCCCAAGGGAGAATAGAGGGACTGCACCCCCAAAGAATAAGCAGTTGAATCAACTGTTTGTATACAATGTTACTGTGTATGAAAATATGTATAGTAAGGTCTTTTATGAATGCATGTAATGTCCTGAACATGCTGGTCATTAGGAGATGTATATCCAGGTTATGGTTATGAATGTATGTGGGTATATATAGAACATTGTTATTGCAGCTGTGGTGCAACTGCAGCAGCATCTCAGAAAGGGGTGGGTGAAGCAAGCAGGCAGGGAGGGGCATCTCCCAAGCCAGCTGTTTACATGACATTTGCTCCACGTAAGGACCACCAGCCAAAAAGAGACAATGGTGGACTATTAAAGTTAATGGAAAGACATTGGCTCTGAAAAGAGAGCCCCAAGTTTGGAAAACTACAAAAGTGGGAGTCTTCCCCACTCTGAGTAACCATGAGTCATCAGGCCAGGAATAAGGGGGAGAAAAAAGGGAGGAAAAGCCTTGTAAAAGCAGGCTTGTGTCTGAGGCTTGGCATCCAGAACTGAAGGCAGAGGCCTGTCTGTGAATGTTGGATCCTCTCTGGTACACTGAGCTACTGTTCAGAGGAGACTTGATCTCCTACAGATGTGTAAAGCCTGAAGTTGCATCTTTATGTTTATGTGCTGTGTAACTTGTACATGTTTCCTTTCCCTACTCTTTCATCTTTGAATCGGTGAGTTTTCTACTAAATAATTTTTTAAATTTATTTTTACCCCAACCAGGTCTCTGGTGTGCAGATGGTGTGGAATGTGCCCCCAAAGTGAACTGATAACGGGGAAGGGCAGTTTGGGCGGGGGGGGGGGGGCAGGTTTCACACCTCAGGAGCAACAAACCAGAGGGGAAACATCCCGGTGTCTGGTAGTTAGGAACTTGGGGTTGATGGATTTGGGGAGACTCAGGGCTGGCCGGGTTGTTGGTGTCCCCTTCCAAGGAGTTACTAGGCTGGGGGAAGCCAGGGTGAGACTTTTGTGCTTGTGGGCTCGCTACTGGTGTCAGGGAACTGATCTATAGCAGTGGAGCTGGCGCTAGGCATAAGCAGACTAAGCAATTGCTTAGGGCCCTGAGCAGCTCAAGGGCACCCGCCATTTGCTTTTTATTATAAGAACTTGCCTGTTTTAGTCTTTGGAGGGGGGGGGGAAATATTCCTGTATGCGGCCTTATGTCAACCTAACTCTGTAGTGTAGGCCAGGCCTTAGAAGTAATAGAGCAAAATGCAATGATGATGCAATAGAATATCACAGTACTGTACTGATTGTCACAAGTCAATAGATGGCATCGCAACAGTTCAGCTAATGGTAACAACTTATAAACATTAAAGTAAATGTAACCACTACTCACTACAACTGAGGCTTATGTTAAAAAAAAAAAGCCCACAACTGAAACGTACATGTTAATTTGGTTAACGTTATACCATCTGAACCCCTCCGGTTGTGCTCACTCCCCTGCAGTTTTAAAATCCCAGACACTTCCTTGCAATGGCACACTTGACGAATGGGAGTTCAAGGGCAATGCTAGGTATCTCTGAATTAGCAGTGGCAGTCCAGATAATAGGTGCAAGACACTTCTGTATAGAGCAAAAACAGAAGAGTCCTTGTGGCACCTTAGAGACTAACAAATTTATTTGGGCATAAGCTTTCGTGGGCTAAAACCATTTCATCAGATGCATGGAGTGAAAAATACAGTAAGCAGTATCTATATTACAGCCCATGAAAAGATGGGAGTTGCCTCACCAAGTTGGGGGTCAGTGCTAACGAGGCCAGTTCAATCAAGGTGGAAGTGGCCTAGTCTCAACAGTTGACTAGAAGGGGTGAATATCAGAGGGAAAATTACTTTTTGTAGTGCTAACGAGGCCAATTCAATCAACATGGATGTCGCCCATTCCCAGCAGAAGGTCTGAGTATCAGCAGAGGGAAAATTACTTTTTGTAGTGGCCCAGCCACTCCCAGTCTCTATTCAGGCCCATTTGATGGTGTCCAGTTTGCAAATTAATTCCAGTTCTGCAGTTTCTCGTTGAAGTCTGTTTTTGAAGTTTTTTCATTGAACTATTGCCACTTTTAAGTCTGTTATTGAGTGTCCAGGGAGGTTGAAGTGTTCTCCTACTGGTTTTTGAATGTGTGGCAAAGTTCCTCCTCTCCTCTAGTAGGTCCTGCGCTTATTGGCAGATTTCCTCCCCTCAGTGGTCTTCCCCTTGGATGAAACCCACAGTCTGGATCAACTCCTCCTATGTCTGATAAGGAGTAGCGAGGCTTGGGGGGGGGGGAGGGAGAGGGGAACCCAGGCCCGCCCTCTACTCCGGGTTCCAGCCCAGGGCCCTGTGAATTGCAGCAGTCTCTATAGTGCTACTTGTAACTGCTGCTTGACCGCTACAGCTCCCTGGGCTACTTCCCCATAGCCTCCTTCAAACACCTTCTTTATCCTCACCATAGGATCCTCCTGGTGTCTGATACTGCTTGATTGTATGGTGTTTTCTCAATCCTCCAGTAGTACCCCCTCTCAGTTCTTAGTTCCTTGTGTCTCTGGCTCCCAGCTCCTCATACACACTTCCTTCCTCTGGCTCCTCCTCTCTTGACAGGAGTGAGCTCCCCTTTTTATACCAGGTGCCCTGATTAGCCTGTCCTGATTGGCTGCAGGTGCTCCAATCAATGTAGCTCTCTCCGGTGCCTTCTAGAAAGTTCTTAATTGGCCCCAGGTGCCTTGATTACCCTGGAGCAACTGCCATTTTGGTTCCCATGGTACTAGGGATTTGCTTAGCCTGGGGCTAACATACCTGTTCCTCAGTACTTTCCTGTAGCCATCCGGCCTTGCTCCATCACAAATGTTACAATTCTTGATGGCTGATTTGTGTCCATTTATTCTTTTGTGTAGAGACTGGTTTGGCCAATGTACATGGCAGACGGGCATTGCTGGCACATGATGGCATATATAGAACAGGTTCAGACTGACACTGCGGTAGCTGGTAACAATCCTTGTTATCAAAGAAAACCACCAGCACTAAGGTTTTCTTACAAGCTTGCTGGTCTTCACCCTGGCTAGCCCGTGATGAGACATTGTCCTGAGTGCCAAGACTTGCCCACCAAGGGGACTGACAGGGTCACCCCAAGCAAGGAAGACAATCGCTGGGTACTCGCACTTTCCACAGTTGTCTATGGGCACAGCTCAGAAACCACCAGTGCAAGTGCAACCAGCACATTCTGGCTGCAGCTTTCAGTGGCTGGCTGCTGAGAAGGAGTCAATGTGCTGAAGCTTGGGGCTAGCAGGCCTGCAGGTGCAGCCTGGCCTGCACCAATCATGCGGTCTCAGCAAGGGCAGCTTGACAGCAGTGCCTCTCCAGTTCCCAACAAGAGCAACTGCCTCTAGCTCCAGTCCCACCGGACACTCAATCTTGTCAAGGCAGCACCACAGAGCTCTAGGCTCAGCTTCCTTTCTCTCCTCCAGTTTCCCTTAGCCATCCCTGCCCTTCCGCCTCCCTGCAGGATCAATGCAATCCCTGCAGGATCTCCTGCTTTTCCACTTCAGCCCAGATACAGGATCCTGGAGCAAAGTCCAAAGTGTCCCTCTTCCAGACATCATGGACGTGTAGTCCTTGCAGTGCCTAGCCTAGTGGTGGGCAACCTCCAGCCCATGGGCTGCACGCAGCCTGTCAAGGTAATCCATTGGCAGGCCACGGGACAGTTTGTTTGCATTGATTGTCCACAGGCACGGCTGCCCGCAGCTCCCACTGGCCGCAGTTTGCTGTTCCTGGCCAATGAGAGCTGCAGGAAGCAGCGCGGGCCACAGGGACGTGCTGGCTGCTGCTTTCCCCAGCACCCATTGGCCGGGAACAGCTAGGGTGACCAGATCACAACATTAAAATATTGGGACACATTGGGGTGCTTTCAGTCCCACCCACAGTCCACCCCCACTCCTCCCAGGCTTTGCCCCCACTCTGGCCCAGGTCCTGCCCCCTCCCCGCTCGCCTCCCCCCCACCATGCCCTTCCTCATTCCTCAGTCCCCTGCTGGCTTGCTGCATCCCTCCTCAGTCCCCCACTCACCTCCTCACCACCCCCACCCGTCGGTAGCTCGCTTGCTCACTTCTTCACCCTCCCTGCCCACCACTCACCCCTACTGCGCCAACTTCCCCTCTGCGGGGTGGGTGCTCTCCCACCCTCCGCCTCTTCCCACCCAAACATCCACCTCGCTCTGCTCCCATTCCACCCCCTTCCCCCAAGTCCCCACCACTGCCCTGCCTCTTCCCCGCCTCCTCCCCTGAGCGTGCCGCATACCTGCTCTTTCCCCCTCCCTCCTGGAAAGCACTAAGTGCCGCCAAACAGCTGTTAGGTGGTGGGAAGCGCTGGAGGGGGGGAGGAGCGGGGATGTGGTACGCTCAGGGGAGGAGGGGAGAAGGAGGCAAGGAGCGGGGAGCTTGGCTGCAATTTTTCGCCGTGGGTGCTCCAACCCTGGAGCACCCACAGAGTCGGCACCTCCCTCCCGCTCGCCTCCTTATCTGAATATCAGGACAAATGGTGTCCCGATTGTACATTGACTGGGATGCGGGACAAAGGGTTAAATATTGGGACAGTCCCAATTTTATCAGGACATCTGGTCACCCTAGGAACGGCGAACCATGGCCACTGGGAGCTGCGGGCAGCCGTGCCTGGGGATGATCAATGTAAATAACCCACTGGGCTAGCCCATCCAATTCAATTGGAAATTGTTTTAATCCTTTGGAGCCAATACACAGTACATAGAGGCCTAATCAAAGCATCCCATCAAGGTTCAGAGGCCTCCATAACAGGAGGAGCCTGCGCTAACAACATTTAACCAGTCCACACCGTATCACAGGTGGATTGCAGTCATGTGCAGTCTGTACTGTAAATCAAAGTAAAAAAACTTTGGCCACCTAGCAAGTTGGAGTTTATCAAAGGAGTCTGACCAGGTGTTACTCTCTTACTCGTGTGGTTTCTTCCCCTAAGGCTTTCAGAGTGAAATCTAAAGCAGGCAGCTTGAAGTTGCAGCAGAACTTGTATTTTATTAGGCTCAGGAGCATCAAACTCATTCCATGAAACTGAAGCCTCAAACTTCAGGGACTGTTTTGACAAGTGAACCCCCATGATGGAAAAAGATATCCCAAACAGTCTTTCCATATATCAGCACTGCAACTTTATCTGGCAGCCACAAGATAGTGTTTGTATAGACAGATTCAGGATAGGCAGCACACTGATTATTACCTGGAAAGATCTCAAGCAATGTGGTAAACGCAGTGTTGCAAATTATCACAATGTTATCATGAGTCTTGAGATAAATTGTTGGTGGTTGTTTTTTTTAACTCCCATCCCCTGAAGTCAAGTGGATTTGTGAGTTTCTTTCTTTCTTTTCTTTTAAATTCTAGCCCACATAGTGTGATGCTGTATGATTGAATATGACCATTTATATAATTTACAGTGCCACTGTTACCCAATTGCAACAAATCTTGTACTAAGTATGTCATGGAAGGTGTCAATGGAAAAGTTCTGAATTGCTAAGTGTGATTATCCTGTTTATATGTATGTATCATCTTTGTATCTGAAGTTATGAATATTGGCTATATGCTGGTATTTTACACGTGTTGTATTCCTGGGTAACACCCACTGGATAGAATTTACATTAAGGCCAGATAGCTGTGTTGATGGCCCATTAAGGCCTCTCAACTCACAATGGGCCATTGAAATTATCTATCCCGCCCAGTAAGCCCTTTCCTGTCGATGCCTCAGAAAGCATATGTGCAATGGCTGCCTCTGTCAGTCATCAAAGCATATAAGGGCATGTGATATGCTCATGTGACCCTAGACTCCATCTTGGGCCAGTAATTTTCCATAAACCTGGGCTGTGGGCTTTCTTTGGGACAGTAAAATTCCATGCACATAGGGAGAGGCTATAAAAAAAGCACCTGAGACATCTACATTTTTTCTTCATTTCCTGCCTCTTTTCTCTGGACTGGATTTCTAACAAGGAAGCTTTGAACCAGAACTGATGACTCCCAATCTGTTTGGGTAATTCCAGAGAGACATTTGCAAGCTTTCAGTTTCTTCCATAACTGCTTCACACCTGGTATAAGGACTTTGCAATGACTTGTATGTATAGGATCTATTAACCATTTATAACTCTCTTCTTTTCTTTTATTATTGAACCGTTACTGTTTAGTTACTAAAGGATTGGCATCAGCATGATTACTGGGTAAGATCTGAGTTACGTATTGACCTGGCTATGTGGCTGGTCTCTTGGGTTTGGAAGGACTTTATATATGATGAAACTGGTTTTCAGTAACCACTCATCATAAAATTCAGTGTCTGGGTGGTGAGCCAAGGGCTGGAATGCCTAAAGAGATCCTGGGTTTGGCTTCTTGGTAACCAGTGCGGTGCTACAGAAGTTCACTTTGTTACTGGCTTAGTAGAGTCTAATGATAGAATAACCACCGGTTTGGGGCGAGTCTGCCCCATTTCTCGGCAGTCTGTCCTGAATTTGGCATCCCCAGCGGTGACTCACTGGGGCATGGGGGCTCACGGTTTCAGAGAAAAGCTTGAAAATGTGACCCAAATGCACCCTAAAGGCTCAGAAATCAGACGGCAATTTAAAAGAGAGCCTATGTTTTTGTTTATAAATCTTTTGATTTTTTTTTAAGCAAATCTCATGATGTTTGAATGCCCCAGGTTGACAATATCGTAACTCTGATCATACCCTCCAATTCCCTATGTATAAAATCTTCAGATACATACACAGTGATATATAACACACTCACCCAACCCCACCACATAAACTAATCCAAGATACCGTACTTCTTCAAGAGACTGGGAAGCAGGGATGGAAGAGAGAGGTAGTTGTTTCTATTTTTGAATACTTGGGAGGTGTTCTGATCCTATGCTGATGGTGGCTATATAAGCACCTGCATGGGACTTTGGGCTAAAGCTATTTCTTGCTGAAACTAACTGACATTTGCCCCAAATTCTGCTGCCTAAACAGAATACCAGTACAGCTGCCCTGAATCCAGAGGCTTGCAGTGCAGTTGCATGGGGAAGGTTTGGCATCCAGATTTCTTAGTAAACTCTGTTGAAAATTCTCATCTGTCAGAGCCCCTCTGGTAGACTTAGTTGTTAGAGCGCTACTGCTGTGTGCAGTCAAACAAAGCTATGACAGATCCATCCCACTCTACCTCTACAAGTTGCACTCATCTTTCACAAAGCACCAGAAGATGGAAACAGTGCCCGCTAATCCAGTAATCCCTTTACAATATCTGGCAGCCTTATGATCTCTGGTAGCACACTAGAGCTGACCCATCCCCTCGTTGTGATATCATATGTTCAGGGACAGGAAGATGAATGTGAGCAATAAGTCCCCAGTGAGTTTAGGCTTGCACCAGGAATATGCGGGGATGATTCCACTGTAATACTTTGTAACCACAGAAGCCTGGTAACATGGGGGTGGAGGGCATGCACATATGGGACATGGGCCATTGAGTTGCGGGAGCTGTGATAATATAGTTCCAGGCATGTACATGATACTTGATGGAAAGGAAAAGAAGGTGGTTTGTTTTAAACATCTCTCTCGGCTGTGTTATGTATGATGGGGCCGAAACCAACTTCTGCTGTAGGCGAATGATGAATCTCAATTGTCTCCCAAGAAAGGGGAAGATAGAATCAGGAAAGAGGGAGAGAAAAAAGAAAGAAGCTGCTGCTGGAGACAGAAAGCAGGCTTGGGAAAAGATGCAGGCACACGCTCTGGGCCCAGAGAGCAAGGGGTGAGCTTCTCGCTCCTCTCACACAGATGCTCAGAGGCAGGTAGAAAGTAGAACACAAAGAGGGCTCCACAGTGGTGGCTGGCAGTCAGTGGCCCAGGGAAATTATGCTACTGCATTAATACTCTGATAGCAATTTTGCTGATGATGGATGAGCCAGAATAAAAAACTGCTTCCTCCTTCTCAGATCTAATTAGTTCTGCAGCGCTAAAGGGAGCAGATTTAAAGTTTATTAGAGAATATTTAAAAATAAACGATATAAAGTATTTGAGGCATCAGTTATTGTGTCATTGGGGGTAACATACAGGTTGTAGGGGGATGTTAGCGTTTTGGTATTGGACGGCATATACATATACACAGTCTGTCATGTCCCCAATGCGGGGTATACGGTGGGTGAGTTCAAGGTACAGCCAGCAAGCAGTGAGGGTACATCACTCATACAAACAGGTAATGGATAGTCGTGGGCATGAATAAATGAGCGGACTGGGTAATGATGATAGGATGAGCCTCACAGGGCAGAGTTCAGTTTGGTTGGTTCAGGGCTCAGGGGATAAAGTCCAACAGGGGAAGTTTACAGGTCTCTTCCCCCTTGTGGGTGCGCGAAGTCACGCTGGCTTACTCTTGGTATTGACGGTGGCCGGTGACGTGCTCTGGGTAAATGTCTCTGGACCACCGAATAGTGTCCGAGACCATTAGGCATCTTTAGACTGAACTTATCTGAAACAGTAAAGTAGCCTTTCACAACCTGCGGGGAGGGAAACCAGGTTTGTTTGGAAAGCCCCAGAGCAAAGCACAGGAACAATGGGAGCTATACAAAACAGCATGTCCCTTTTCAGAGGACAACTGCACACACCAACCTTTCTAATGTTAATAGCTGAGTCTGAAACACAATGACGTGTATCATCTGAATCAACGTGTTATTTACTACTTCTAAGCACCTTCCATCTGAAGAGCTCAGTGTAATTTTGCAAATGTTAATGAACCTCCACAGCTCCCTATGGGGTAGTTAAGTATCCACAATTTACAGATGAGGAAACAGACACAAAGAGAGGAGGTGACTTTCCCACTGGCAGATTCAGGAACCCAATTCAGGAGTCCTAACTCCTACTTCAGTGCTCTAATATCTGTAAAAAAACAAAACAAAACAAACAAAAAAAACCGAGGAGTCCTTGTGGCACCTTAGAAACTAACACATTTATTTGGGCATAAGCTTTCATGGGCTAGAACCCACTTCATCGGATGTATGAAGTAAAAGATACAGGAGCAGGTATAAATACATGAAAGGATGTGGGTTGCTTTACCAAGTGTGAGGTCAGTCTAACGAGAAATCAATTAACAGCAGCATAGGTGTGTGTATGGGTGTTCCCAGGCACACCCTAATACCTGCGGGCCGGCCCCGGCCCCTCAGGACTTTGGGTCCGGCCCACAGGATTTGCCCCCTGTGGTGCCGCAGGCCTCGCACCACTCTCAGAAGCAGCCGGCACCACGTACCTGGGGCCCGGGGCGGGGAGGAGGGCAGAGGATTCGGTGCGTTGCTCCAGGCACTGCCCCCCGCAGCTCCCATTGGCCAGGAACAGGAACCGCAGCTAATGGGAGCTTCAGGGGAGGTACCTGGAGGTGTGGCAAGGGCAGCGTGCGGAGCCCTGTGTCCCCCCCGCCCCCCAGGGGCCACGCAGGGACGTGGTGAGCGGCGCAGCATGGGGCCAGGGCAGGCAGGCAGGGAGCGTGCTGCTGCAGGTAAGCGGTGCCAACTCCCTGTCCTGAGCCCCCTCCTGCACCCTGCCCCCCAACTTCCTGACCTGAGCCCCCTGCCTGCACCTCGCACCCCTCCTGCACCCCAACTCCCTGTCCTGAGCCCCCTGCCTGCACCCCTCACTCCTCCTGCACCCCAACTCCCTGTCCTGAGTCCCCTGCCTGCACCTCACATCCCAATCCCCTGCCCTGAGCTCCCTGCCTGCACCTCGCACCCCACTCTCTTGCCCTGAGCCCCCTGCCTGCACTCTGCACCCCAACTCCCTGCCCTGAGCCCCCTGCTGCACCTTGCACTCCCATGCACTCCAATTCCCTGCCCTGAGCCCCGTCTCACCCTTCACCCTTCCTGTACCCCAACCCTCTTCCCTAAGCCCCCTGCCTGCACTTCACACCCCAAGCCCCTGCCGTGAGCCCCCTGCTGCACCCTGCATCCCAACTCCCTGCCCTGAGCCCCCTGATGCACCCCAACCCCCTGCACCCCAACCCCCTGCCCTGAGCCCCTTCCTGCACTCCGCACCCCTCCTCTGCCCCAATCCCTTGCCCTGAGCCCCTTCCTGCACATCGCATCCCCTCCCACACCCCGCACTCCCTCCCACACCCCAACCTTTATGATGTTCGCCTTTAAAATAAATAAATAAATAAAATTCCCTGGGTGCACACCCTAATTAAATGTGCTGCGCACGCCTATGATACCAAGGGAGGAGAAATAACTTTTGAAGTGGTAAGAGAGTGGCCCATTACAGACAGTTGACAAGAAATATCTGTGCCATGCTCCCTTTCAACACAATAAACAAGTAAAACATAAAGGTTGAAGCTCGGATCCCAAGCAATGGCCAGGTATACACTACAGACCTATAGCGGTATAACTACATTGCTCAGGAGTGTGAAAAATCCACACCCCATAGCGACAGTTATATATAGATAGCTATATGTAGACAGCGCTATTTTGACATAGCTACCACCTCTCAGAGAGATGGATTAACTACACCAGTAAGATAAGTTCTCCAGTCAGCGTCTTCACTAAAGCGCTACAGTGGTGCGGCCGTGCCACTGTAGCATTGTACATGAAGACCTGCCCTAAATTTGTTTTTAAACTAAGCTAAATTCAACTGGTGCAACTCTTGTGTGTAGGCAAGCCCACAAACTTGCATCACATTAACCCACATTAACCCAATTAGTTTAAAAAAATACCACCTTTTAATTAAAATGGTGTATGTTTGTGTGGGGAACCAGGCATAAATCCTGAAGAAAATATCTTGCTGACTGCACTGGTTTTACTGGTAAATCATTTACCTGGCCTCCAGAATCTGTGTGCTTAAAAGAACAAGTTCTAAAAATGTATTTGTTTCACCTGTTTTGTTTTTGTAAATTTTGTTAAAAGTTCTTAACAAAGTTTGTATAAGAACATAAGAACGGCCGTACCGGGTCAGACCAAAGGTCCATCTAGCCCAGTATCTGTCTATCGACAGTGGCCAATGCCAGGTGCCCCAGAGGGAGTGAACCTAACAGGCAATGATCAAGTGATCTCTTTCCTGCCATCCATCTCCATCCTTTGACGAACAGAGGCTAGGCACACCATTCCTTATCCATCCTGGCTAATAGCCATTTATGGACTTAACCACCATGAATTTATCCAGTTCTCTTTTAAACACTGTTATAGTCCTGGCCTTCACAACCTCCTCAGGTAAGGAGTTCCACAAGTTGACTGTGTGCTGTGTGAAGAACTTCCTTTTATTTGTTTTAAACCTGCTGCCTATTAATTTCATTTGATGACCCCTAGTTCTTGTGTTATGGGAATAAGTAAATAACTTTTTTTTATCCACTTTCTCAACATCACTCATGATTTTATATACCTCTATCATATCCCCCCTTAGTCTCCTCTTTTCCAAGCTAAAGAGTCCTAGCCTCTTTAATCTTTCCTCATATGGGACCCTCTCCAAACCCCTAATCATTTTAGTTGCCCTTTTCTGAACCTTTTCTAGATTTTTTGCTGTGTGTGTCTCTGTCACCCTCTCCCCTTTCCTTACAGCCTAACTGCTCCAATTTGGATTTCCTGCCTTGCCAATATCGGAGAAAAGCACCTTAAGAGGCAATGTGATCTAGTGGATAGAGCGCTAGACTAGGACTGGGGAGACCAGGGTTCTTTTCCTGGCTCAACCCCTTATGTGTTTTGTGATTGTGGGCAAGTCACATCTCTCCTCCGTGCCTCTGTTTCCCCACCTAAAAATAGAGCTAATGATGCTGACCTCCTTTGTAAAGCTCTTTGAAATCTACTTATGAAGAGATAGGTGTAAGTATTATATGATATAATTAAGGTTATAGCTATGTATTATTATTATTATTATACCCCACCTCAACAGCCACCCAACCTTAGAGCACAGAAGTCTCACTACGTTGTCCTTTCTTTGCCAGCTGCTGGTGAGCCAGGGCCGGGCACGTATTTCTCAATATGCCAAGGTCCAGATTTGGGACATAGTGTGTAACAAAGTCATAAATATTATTCACAGAGGAAATATGAAATGCTGAGAGACTGATACCCTCAGCTATAATCTCTCTATAACCTCAGTGTCCTGATTCTTTATTTCTGATGTAACTAATAGAGCTGTTTAAAAAAAATTGTCAAAACATTTTTTTTTTAACCAGAATGTACATTTCTGCAGGGAATTTCATTGCAATTTTCACTGTTGGTATTTAAGAAAAAATGTTTTGTTTTGCTTTTCAATAAAAGCCTTCTGTCTTTGTTTTCTGAAAACAAAAATGCTTACCAACAACTAAAATATTGTACTGAAATTGTTTTTTGAAAACTGAATCTTTCTTCAGTTGAAAAAAAAATGAAGGTGGGAACTTTGGGGGAAAAAAAACAAATATTTGACAACATTTCCAGTGGAAAAATTTGTGACCACCTCTAGTAAATAACATTCAAGAAGAGAAGTGAGAAAACACCAAATTTGTGTGGAATGCAGGTAACTTTGGGACTAAAATGAGTGAAATCCCTAAAAACGAGGGACACTTCAGAGTTGTGTGTCCATTTCACATCTTAAATAGCTTTTCTCATGTGCTGTCATCTTTACTAGAGTAGTCATATGCACAACCTTCTGGGCTTCAGGAACTCTGAATTACAGGTCTGTTGCATCTTACGCTGGGGTTACGTTCCGCAGTCAGCGCGTAAAGTGAAAATCACGTATAGTCAAAATTACATTGAGTGTAACGGTGGGCGGAATCGCCTGCACTACAGGTACAGTATTAAAATAGTTATTTTTCTCTCTCTCTCTCTTTTTTTTTTTTGCCGACCGTGTAAAGCTGAAACCGCGCATGTCAAATGTGCGTAAGATGCGACAGACCTGTATAAAAAGCTGAGCTTGTCTAGGACAGGTAACTTTGGTTTCCCGTTCTTCAACATCAGCATGCAGGGTGAATGGGAAAAGGGCGACAGGTCCAAACTACGGTACTTATTGAGGAGGAATGAGCAGAAGAGCTCTAACAAGGAATCCTGCCTCATTGCTGTGTGTGTGTGTGCTGTGGATGAGGGGGTGAAAATGCTCTCTCTTCCTCTTTCTCTAGTGCATTTGAGCAAAATAGGTAGGGCCCTACTAAATTCAGGGTCCATTTTGGTCAATTTCATAGTCATAGACATTTAAAATTTGTAAATTTCATGATTCCAGCTATTTAAATCTGAAATGTCAAGGTGGTGTAATTGTAGGGGTCCTGACTCAAAAAGGAGTTTTGGAGTGGGAGGGGTCACAAGGTTATTGTAGGGGGGGTTGTGGCACTGCTATCCTTACTTCTGCACGGCTGCTGGTGGTGGCGCTGACTTCAGAACTGGGCAGCTAGAGAGCAGCGGCTACTTGCCAGGATCCCAGCTCTGCAGGCACAGCCGCTGCCAGCAGCAGCACAGAAGTAAGGATGGCCTGGTATGACATTGCCACTCTTACTTCTGCGCTGCTGCCTGCAGAGCTGGGCCCTCAGTCAGCAGCCGCCACTCTCCGGCCACCCAGCTCTGAAGGCAGCAGCCCAGAAGTAAAAGGTGGCACGGTGTGGTATTGCCACCCTTACTTCTGCTGGCGGGGCGCTGCCTTCAGAGCTGGTTGGCCGGCCAACAACCACCACTCTCTGGCCGCCCAGCTCTGAAGGCAGCACTGAAGTAAGGGTGGCAATACTATGACCCCCTAAAATAACCTTGTGACCCCCCCTGAAACTCCCTTTTTGGTCAGGACCCCCAATTTGAGATATGCTGGTCTCCCCCCTCTGCCACCCTTGTGAAATCTGTAGAGTATAGGGTATAAGCACACAAAACACCAGATTTCACGGTGGGAGACCAGATGTGTTTTTCATGGCCGTGAATTTGGTAGGGCCCTAAACATAGGGCAAGATTTGGTACCCGTGCAGCTTAAAGCCACTTTTTTTTTTTTTCAAAGCATCCCTTTTGGTGGAAAACTCAACTTTTCAGTGTCCAATTTAAGGCCTAGTCTACAATTATGTCGGAGTGGGGGAGGGTAGGAATCCTCAGGGTTGGGACTTGGGAGCAGGCTAGTTACCAGTGGTTCATCTAGCAGTTTTAAAGAATTTTTGCAGGCCAGTGTAATATCAAGCATATTTTTAGACAGACTAGATTCTGATTTTTTACTTCTGTATGTGTCACGTGAACTCCTAATGTACGTATTTCTCTGAATAAAAGGCTTCATTGTCCATTACTATTAATGGCACTAAGATACCATTCAGTCCTTTACTGTGTGGATGGTTTTATTAATTCTGAGGAAGGGTTAATAGAATTGAGCATTTCCAGTCTCAAGAAAAGGAGAAGAAGAGACATAGCTATCTGGATACAGGCCTGGGCCTAATAAAGAGGGGGGTAAGCCATTATTTCAGTCCTCAGTGAGGACTGAACAAGAAGTAATAAGTCCTGCCTGGTACAGTGTAAACTTAACTGGACCATGAGGAAAATCTTGCTTGCTAAACCAATACTTCAGGAGGTTGTCGAATTACATTTATTGGAGTTTTAGGACTAGAGCTGAATCTGTTGGGTTGGTTTAGGATTAGTGAAATCTGCCCTGCTGTGGTGCAGGGACTAAAAGAACCACTAGATGGCACTTCTAACCCAAAGGATGTAAATGTTTTTCTTTCTTGTCAGATTTTTTTTCTCCAGCCTCTTAATATGGTATTTTAGGACTATGTAATGTAGCCCTCAAACAATTGTCAACAATATACTGAGTAGCATAAAAAAAACAGGGTAGAAATCAACTGTTAGATTTAGAAGAATTGCTGTAGGGAAATTTCTGTATATTTTGGTTTTAAAGTGTAGGGAAATTTCTTGTGTAGTGATGAGTAATTTTCATCTAACTTTCTAGTGAAGGAGGAAACCCCTTTGTTATCCCCATACAGTGAATATATTTCTATGTGTCCACATAATTAATAATTACTGTAGCCCATAAGATTCTCTCGTACCTCAGCAACTGATTCTGTGACCGGTGGATCTGCAGTAGAAAATTGAAAAGCCTGTGGCCTATTTTCCCAGAACTTGCTAACAGTTAATAACAAAAGAGCACGGAAAGAAATAATAAAGTGACTTTTTTTGCTTTATTTCTACTAAAACTTTGTCCCTTATTCCCACCCTTTGCATGATGTGACTGCCTTAGTCTGCAAGCTGTCTTGGAAGGGACCATGTCTTCCCTGTTGGGACAACACCTAGCATATTGTGGGTGTTACTATAATGCAAATCATAATTGAACTTGTGTATCCTGTTGCTCACTGTGTTTCTGTTGTGGTAAGTGACTGTGTAAAACAATGGTATTATCTTACTCAACAGGTCTTTGTGTATTCAGAGTTATGTCTGCTAGCTTGAATGACAAAAATGAGGTTTTGCTGCATTTTAATCCTTTTAAAATTACAGGTGCCAATAACTAAGGGAGTGACTAGCATTCTATTCCTTCTTGTCCAGCAACAAAATTGCATTCCACATTCCAATCTAAGGCCTGGTCTACACTAAAAAATTAGGTTGACCCCAATATGTCACTCAGGGGTGTAAAAAACTAACCCCTGGTGTGGAGAGTGTGAGGTCAACAGAAGAATTCTTCCATCCACCTAGCTATTGCCTCTTGGGGAGCTGGATTACCTACTCCAGTGGAAGAACCCCTCTCATTGGCATAGGTAGTGTCTACACTGAAGTGCCACAACAACACAGCTGCAGCTGTGCCACTGTAGCATTGCAAGTGTTGACAAGACTCAAGAATTCTTTACAAAGTGACATTTGTGCAAATCTACTGCAGACAGAGGGTTTGCACAGACATTACTGGCATGGCAATTTGACATCATCGGAATGTTTATTATTGGTCATGATGCATGAGAAGGAAAACCCAGCTTGATTCTCAGATCCCAGGCTGAATGTCATTAAGAAAAAAAAGTACTTAGCTAAGCATATTTGATACTGAGCCTTCCTAAAACACAAACATGGAACCCTCCCAACACCATTGTTATATGCATTAGTGTTAATGGGCCACTCTACCTTGAATGGTCCCTTACAATATATGCTAACTATTTATGCTAAACAATCTGTTCTACCTTACATTTAGCTGTGATGCTGGGAGTACCTTTCCCAGACCTGAAGAAGACCTCTGTGTGTGGCTCCTAAGCTCCTCTCTCTCCCCAACAATAGTTGTTCCAATAAAAGATATTACCTCACCCACCCTGTCTCTCTAATACCATTTTCAGTCATTTTTCAGAATAGAGCCTCACCTTCATGTAGCCTTTATAGCTTTCTGCTATAAAATTAGCGCTGTGTTGTTGACTGAGTAGGATTTTCATGAAAAAATTAACAATGGCCTAACTGTTTTCACTGCAATCAGTATGTGCTGCCCTTCTGGGTCATGGCTTCAGAGAATTTTCTTTTCAGTTTACTGATTTTAAAATGGATTTTTATTAACATAGTGCAGTGACAATGATGTTGTCACAAAAGTGTGAGCTGAATTACAGTAAAATCTGTCTATAGTGGTAACTCGAGGGACCCAAAAAAAATTTCTTAACAGAAGTGGTCTTACAAAGCTGGAGCAGAACTGTAGTCTGTTTGAATGGGCTCTTTACACAGAACATTGTCTAACAGGGGTTCTCTTTTGAACAGATTACATCTTAGGGCATCAGCAGAACTACCAAGTATGTTCTGATTATAGAACCTTCTCTTCTGGTGATGTGATAGCTGGGAATGATATTTTATCATGTGAAACTGAGAAACCACAGTTAACGTTGTAGACCCAGAATTAGCTTGCAATGCTAACAATTCACAGGCATCCTTTTATCAATTATCAGCCTAAACTGAGCTAATTTGATAGGAAAGTCAGTGGTGAATAAAAGAGACACCGTGAGAGTTTTAATTTGGTCTCCTCTCTTTCTTTAACTTTAAAAAATACCCTTGACAGAGTGTAAGTTCATAACCACATTTTAATTATGGATGTAAAAAAGAACCTAACTTACTACCATACTAATTAAAGTGTGTGTCACATGTGTGGTGAATTTCCCATGCTTTCCAGTGTGAATGGGGGGAAGACAACGCAGTGCTCACTTTAAACTGGAATTTTTTTCCCACTACCCTGCAAAAAAGGATTCATTGTATTTTGATTAATCCATGCTTGGTCCACCTCAAATGTTTCCATGGAGATAGGATTTTTTTTTTCTGGATGGCAACTGTTAGGCTCAGGAAAGTTAGCTCAGCTCCACACAAAGCCACTCAAGCTCCCAAAGAACCATTTGTTTGAAATTTAATATGCATAAACAGAACTCCCAAATTCCTTCTCAGTATTATTCTTGTCAGTGCTAATAGAGTACTGTTTTCTTAATGATCCACAATGATGCCCTTTCACTTCTCTCAGGGAAGAGGAGAATAATCTGAATATTCTGTTCCATTGGAAGGAATCCCTTTGTCTTGGTTCAGAAAAACTAGACTCCAAAGCTACAAAAACTGAATGGTAACAGTTCTGAAGTGAGAATCTCAACTAGCCTAGGGCCAAAATATGACTGGCTCATAGACTGTTATAATTTAGTTGACATTATCCTGCCAGTGACCAAAAAATAGTCATTTTAGTGTCACCAAATATTTTTGTTTAAGGAAAAAATAATCTGTTACTGCATGTGTGTTTTGAGTGGCTTCTGAAGAGCAGAGGCTCACACTGACATTGAACATTTCACCAATATTATTTATTCATTTATGTGGGCAAAAATGCCAATCCTTTGCATGGAAACTTTTGGGAAAAGTAGCGTTTTGTCAAAATTCACCACAATTTTGGTTTGTTTGTTTGTTTAAAAAAAAACAGTTCTTTTTCCGTTTTTCAAAAACAGTTCTCAATTTTAAAAACATTAAGGTTTTTAGGAAGTTAGTTTTCAAAATCCCCAAAACAACTTTTTTTTTTAAACAGAAAACTGAAAACATTGACAGAAAACAATATTATTCTGTAAAAATAATTTTGGCTTTGGTTTCCATTATGTTACTGAGAAAGGGACACATTTTAATTTTGGACAAGAAGCTGTTTTTTGTCAACAAATATTTTGTTGACAAAATTTCAGCTGGCTATATTTAACACATATTTATTATTTGTGTTTCTGTAGCACTTGAGAGGTACTGTCATGGACAGAACCCCATTATGCTATACACTGTACAAACCAAACAAAAATATTTATATTACAGTAATGCCTAAAGGCCAATGCTTATGAAAGCCAGGAGGACATCCACTGGAAAATGTATACTAGATTGTGCTTCATAAGAAATGTTTGTGATGATGGGGATGCTGTTTGTCAAATGGAAAAAGAAAAATCACCTTGGGAAGGAAATATTTTCAAGCTTCTAAGTACATATTATGAGTAGGAAAGTGCGTGCATATAATATAAGAACAGAGAAAGTAGGAACAGGATATGGCAATATTTCTTTAATATGTTCAGAGTTACAGTCCATCTGTATTTTAAACAATAATAATACTTGGTAATCTTGCTGTATACTTTAATCTTTTCTAATAGGCTCTAATGTTAGCTACTGTAATTAAATTTTATACCACATCTCTAAAGTAGGTAAGGAATATGAAGGAATCGTTTCTCTCACAACTGAGAATGAGCTACCCAGAGTTGAAACCTTACAGCTGTTTTAAAAAGACACATTTTAGGACTGGAAGGAAGAGATAAAAGAATACCATACAAAGTTGAAATAACAGGACAAATTTAGAGAGGTAGAATATAATTACCTTAATAGAATTTGGCCAGGACTCTGGTGTTAACATCCCATCTCATCTCTCAGGAGAATTTTTGTGGAGGTTTTAGTGGCACACGTAGTCAAGAGTGGACCTGGCTGACACGTATGGTGAGGTTGTCCTAGAGAGATTTGATGACCAAAGTTCATGTCTTTTGGAAGTCAGCTAGATTTTGCATTGATAGGTTGAGCTGCTTTTCTGATAAATGGAAATGTTGAGCCTGTAACAGGATTCAGGGGATGGGGCCTCCATGTAAGTAATGTCCTAAAAGAGTTTTCCAACACTGGGTATAAATTCCTGATGTTGCATTTCCTGCTTGCCAAATTGGGAACACTGCATTGGATCCTTTCCTTAATGATTGTCTCTACCTCGTATTATGAGAAACCCAGTCAGCAATTGAATGTTTCAGGCTTGAGGATAGGAAGGGATGGGAAAATGTTAGCAGCCTTTGCAACCTCTTAACGTAAATAGGAAATCATACAATCTGTGACACTACCATTCCCAGTGGAGTGGCAGCCCTATTTATATTCCAGTCGGCTACGCTAAGCATTTTAATCCTGAGAGTCCGCAGCTGTGAGATAATCAGAGAATAAATGATAGTACACTGTGAACTGAAAAGTTGCTTACACATACCATAGTACCACATACGTTTTCTGAGTACGATGACCAATTTCATTACTGTGGTGACATAAGTTAACCTCCAAGTTACCCAGTGAATTTTCACAAAATGTAATGCCACAAAGAACTCCATAGTAATCCTATGAAATGCAATCATTGATTCGTTCTGACCCACCCAATGTGCAGTAGACAGCCCTGTGGCTGCTACAAAAGCTCAGACTCAAACTGTTTTTTAAGTCAAGTTGGTCCCAAGATATGAGAGAGACATGGTGGATGAGGTAATATCTTTTCTTGGACCAACTTTTGTTGGTGAGATAGACAAGCTTTTGAGCTACACAGAGCTCTTCCTGGGAAAGATACTCAGGGCAAGTCTACATTACAAAATTAAGTTGACCTAAGTTACGTCACTGTACAGCCACTGCAGTAATTGAATTGGTTTTTTACACATCCACACAACAGTCTTTGTGTTGGCAATGCGTGTTCTCACCAGGAGCTCTTACACCAATTTAACTGCCAGTGTGGAGCATTGTGGGATGACGAGGAGTCCGGTGACACCTTAAAGACCAACAGATTTATTTGGGCATAAGCTTTCATGGGTAAAAAAAAAACCACTTCTTCAGATGCATGGAGTGAAAATTACAGATACAGGCACATCTATCAATGTGATAATATATGTCATCATGTGCCAGCAATGCCCCTCTGCTATGGACATTGGCCAAACCAGACAGTCTCTATATAAAAGAATAAATGGACACAAATCAGACATGAGGAATGGTAACATACAAAAGCCAGTAGGAGAACACTTCAATCTCCCTGAACATTCAATAACAGATTTAAAAGTAGCCATCCTTCGACAAAAAAAAACTTCAAAAAACAGACTTCAAAGAGAAACTGCAGAGCTACAATTAATTAGCATACTTAACACCATTAATTTGGGCTTGAATAAGGACTGGGAGTGGCTGGCTCACTACAAAAGCAATTTTCCCTCTCTTGGTATTGACATCTCCTCATCAATTATTGGGAGTGGACCACATCCACCCTGACTGAATTGGCCTTGTCAACACTGGTTCTCCACTTGTGAGGTAACTCCCTTCTCTTCATGTGCCAGTATATTTATGCCTGTATTTGTAATTTTCACTCCATGCATCTGAAGAAGTGGGTTTTTTTACTCACGAAAGCTTATGCCCAAATAAATCTGTTAGTCTTTAAGGTGCCACCGGACTCCTCATTGTTTTTGTGGATACAGACTAACACGGCTACCACTCTGATGATTGTGGGACCATTTCTGAAAGGCAGCAACAGGTGATGTAAGCAATGCAGTGTCTACACTGACACTGTGTCGATGTAACTACATCAGCCAAAGTGCTATGCCTCTCATGGAGGTGAAGTTATTAAGTCAGTGTAGTGGACAAGTTACATCGGTGGGAGCTATATTTTAGTCTAGACACTTACAGAGTTAGGTTGACATAAACTAACTTATGTCAACCTAGCTCTGTAGCGTAGACCAGGGCTCAGAGAGTCACAGCTAAATACAAAGTGGAATAGATTGTTTAGCATAAGTAGTTAACACATATTCTAAGGGACCATTCAAGGTGAAGTGGGGTTAGTGGGTTACAGATTATTGTAATAAACTATAAATCCAGTGTGTCTGTTCAGTCCATGATTTTTAGAGTCTAGCAAAGTTAAGAATTTAAGTTCCCAGGCTTATCTTTTGAAAGTGTTGTGGAGGTTTCTCTGACACCCTGACACCCCTATATTCACCACTGTCATATAATTAGGATATGATTTGTACAAAGTATGCCTTGTGATGTAGCATTCTAAAAGTCTTGATTGGCTAAACAATCTCGTTGGATTGTATGTGCTATCATTGTATGTGAAGTTTATGAAGTTTGGCTATGTATGTGCTACTGAAACATGTTGTGAGGTTGAGAACCCCCACAAGCAGCCTTTCAGGGTTGACAATAAAAAAGGCCAAACAATGTTAATGGCTTATTGAGGAAATGCACACAAGCTCAAGGATTACCCCAGGAAGTCTGTACAATAGAAACCTCTCAGAAATAGCACTACACAATGGGAACTGTTTGATCCAGGTCACAGCAAAAGAGCTTTCCAGAAAGTTGGAAGAAGATATAAAAGAGGGAAATGACATCATGACTGGATCTCACTCTCCCTATAACAACACACCTGAAAAGAACCAGAGGAAAAAGACTGAACTGGGGGTGGGGAGATGGGAGATGGGGTGGAGTGCTAGTCCCAGGCAGGAAACAAGGAAGCCTACCTGTGTATGAAAAGCTAACCTGCTTATGTTACCCGTGGTTCTTTCAACCCAAAGCTCTTGGTAACTTTTACTCTGTGCGAGGTGGTGTCAGGAAGTAAATCAGGGGAGACACGGCCATCTGACCGATAGATGGCTGGCACAAACAGGACAACACAAGAGTGCTTTCATTTAATGCTAAACTTTACTTAGTCTCAAGCACTTACACACTTCCACAACAGGTAGTGAAACACCCCCAACCCTTGATAATTACCAAAGCTGAGTGTGGCTCTCGAGTGGCACAGCAGCGGGCTTCCGGTGGCCAAATCTTCCATCTGCCGGTGGGGACCACAAGATGTATCCAGAGGGAGAGTCCAGAAGAGTCCAACTACCTCAAACTTTTTCCCCTTATTTATACATTAGTAATAGAATGACATGTCCCTTAAAGAAAACTCGTCAAGCAAGCAGTTTCAATGGTCAAGCAAGAGGTTCCTTCTGATTATTGATTAACCAGGTGTGGATTTTTCCAGAGTTTGCAGCCTTGAGGCCCCAATAGACATTCCTGAGGCACATCCTGCTCTTCTAAAATGCATGTATCAGCAACTTCAACACAATTCTTATCAGGAAGGAAGCGGGGTCAAGCTGCCCTTTCTGTGTCACCCAAAACCCCCTTCCCTCCTGCTTGGTCAAGCTGAGGCTGTGACATCGCCAATTTACAGCCTGCTGCCTTGGCTGCTTTTAGCAATAAGCCATAGTGGTTTCAGGCACTTTACTGGTTTGCTGACATCTCCCCATACAGCTTGTACTATCTAACTGGGTGAGACATGGCTTGATTCAAATCCTAACTAATATGTTAAGCCTAGATTATGGTTTTGTTTTATTTCTTATGGTAATGTACTTTGCTCTGTTAGCTATCACTTATAAGCACTTAAAAGCTGTATTTCTATAGTTAATCGATCTATTTTATATTGTACCCAAACCACTGTGTTTGAAGTGCAAAGGTGATAAATCTCAACTCATGAACAAGAATTGGTGCATGTCCACTTTCCTTGTAGAAGTGACAGACTGGGTAATAAAGACAGACTGGTTGGGTTTTGACCAGGGCAGGACAGTACAGCTCTGGGATTTTAGGCTGGGGAGCTGGGAGTATTTTGGCTGTAGCCTCTCTACTGTGGGTTCATGAGTGGTTGACCAGAGCATTCATGAACACAGCTGGGTGTGGTCCCTGCCTGTGGCTGTTGGTGTGAGTACAAACTTGGAGGGCTTTGCAGCTTGTCACAAGGTCACAGTGCAAGAGGGAACCCAGACTGGTGAGATAGAGGGCTCAGCTGTACCCCAGTTCCAGGTGGCACTTGTGGGGGGACCTGTCACAGATTTTTTTCAGGATGAGCTCTGATAGGTCAGCTACAGAGTGATCACTTTGTGAAAAGTTTCAGTGGTAGCCGTGCTAGTCTGTATCAGCAAAAACAATTAGGAGTCCTTGTGGCACCTTAGAGACTAACAAATTTATTTGGCCATAAGCTAGAACCCACTTCATCAGGTGTATGAAGTAAAAAAATCAGGAGCAGGTATAAATATATGAAAGGATGGGGGTGCTTAACAAGTGTTAGGGAGGTCTAACGAGATAAATCAATTAACAGCAGGATACCAAGAGAGGAAAAATAACTTTTGAAGTGGTAAGAGAGTGGCTCATTACAGATAGTTGACAAAAAGGTGTGAGTAACAGTAGGGAGAAATTAGTATTGGGGAAATTAAGTTTAGGTTTCGTAATGACCCAACCACTCCCAGTCTTTATTGAGGCCTAATCTGATGGTATCTAGTTTGCAAATTAATTCCAGTTCTGCAGTTTCACGTTGGAATCTGTTTATAGTATTTTTATGTTTTATCATTTTCCTGTGAGAGTTAATTCAAGAGCACAGTGATTGTGGGTGAAACCCTACAGAGTTGGTATTGGGGCATTTAGTGCACTGGATGAGGTACACCACATGTTGTGATTGGCATGTGTAGGATCCATGGATGTTGCAAGGTGTGTTGTGAGAGGTGTTGATTATTGCAGCAGTTGAGATATGTCTGCAGGTTTTGTATTCGTGGTTCTGGCAGGGCTTGATGCCACTTTGAGTTGGTGTGTCCTGGTCTGTGGGGAGCATCTAAGCATGTTAGGCACCTAAACCTCATTGATTACTGACAATATGCTTCTCAATGAATTACCAGTTACTCACCTTTCCCTCATCTCCCACCCGATGCAGGAAAGCATCTAGGTCTATGTTTAACATTGTGCACATGAGCTGTCTCATTGACTCTGGCTGGAGAGAATTGGCAACCCTAATACAGAGAGAATGTCAATGAGACTAAACATATGGCTAAAGTTGGGCATGTGCTTAAGTACTCTGCTAGAGAGGGACCCACATTTGGAGGATTCTGTAACTTCTGCATTTATTTTGATTGACTTTTTATTTGGGAACATTCTCTTCCTGCATATAAAGCCGCTGACTGTAGAACCTTGAAGTGGAGCCCAGACATTGTGCAAAGGGGTCATTCAAGACTCCTGTGTGGCATGTAATGGCTCAGCATTAGACTGAGAAGCCTTTCCTCCTGGTGCTGTGCTAAAAGCATGGATCCAGGAGTACTGATCCCTGGAGATGTATCTTCAGAGAACAACATTACAGGTAAGTAATTTTGTTGTTTGCTATAAATATGCATAGTATGCTTTGAATGTGTTTCACAAGACAACTGTTAGCTTTCTCAATGCTAATTCCTTAGGGAAAATGCATAATTATATGTTAACTATTTTATGCATATGCATGTTTTATTGAATGTACTCTGTTTAGGACAAATCAGATAGATCAGTAGGCTGACTTGAATGTCACTAGAAGAGACAGGGCAATGGAGGCCTCACAAGTCACCAGGCATGACAAGTCAGAAAGTGGAATTTTCAAGAGTGCTTATATGATTTAGGAGCACACATTGACTTGTGCTCCTAAGTCACTCAAAGGTATTTTAGATACCTAGTTCCCATTTTGGGAGATAGGTGTCTAAATACCTTTAAGGATGTGGGCCTTAGGCACTTCTGAAAACCCCACCCAGGAGTTTCAAAAGCAGCTAGTGATTTTAGGAGCATCTATTTTGGGGGAGGGGCCCAACTTGAGAGTCCAGAAAGGTGACTGATTTTCAAAAAGAGCAGCACACCTGCCCTTTGAAAATCAAGCTTTTTCAGAGTCATGAGCACCCAAAATCATTAGTCATTCTTGAAAATCTTGGCCACTCCTGTTGGAGAAGAATAATTTGGAGAATCTTTGATTGTGATATTGTTTGAAGATGACGTGCACAGGGATGGAGGAGAAGTTCTCCCCTTAAAAGGTGAAATTAGAAAAGAAAATAGAAATTGTAAATGCATAATTTGAGTCTGTCACCCTCTGAGTCTTGAATCCTCACTATGAATAGTATTCTTAGATGTTAATTTATAGTTTCAATAATATAGAATTATCTAATAAAGAAATCAGGGATATAAAATCTGATATTTCTTATAGCATATTCTTCTACCTGAAACTGAAATGTACTTCGACACATTGTGTAGGCAGTAGTAATCTTAATTTGCTGATTATGCCTACTTACAAGGATCCTGGAAAAGTTAAAAAATCAGAGGGACAAATTCTTGACAGCGTAAGTGAGTGCAGCTCCATTGACTTTTATATAGCTGTGCCTAATTACAGGAGCATGGCATTTGGCCACAGTGTGGGCCACCTTTATGTCTTCATGGCCTGTCATATTCTTAAGAGCAATACCTGAAAGACTCTCACTAATCTCCAATCAGTTTCTCTCCAGGATGGGAATCTGGTGATTATACACATGATTTCTCTGCATGTAGGTCAATAATTTATCAATCCAACAAGTCATAGATTTTTAAAGCCAGAAGGGACTATTATGATAATCTAGCCTGACCTCCAAATCAAATTGTTCCTAACCTCATTTATGTTTAATTCAGGTAGTATGTCCACTTGTGATTTAATTCTTAATAGCCGATTTATATATGTCGGCACCTTGTTAGCTAGCAAGCATCTCAGTCTTTCCATCGTTCTGTGCAGCGTGGTAGCCATGTTGGTCCCAGGATATTAGAGAGACAAGGTGGGTAAGATAATATCTTTGATTGGATCTTCAGGTCTGAAGAAGAGCTCTGTGTGAGATCAAAAGCACCTCTTTTTCACCAAGAAAATTTGGTCCAATAAAAGATACTGCTTCACCCTCCTAATCTTTCCATTGACTCTAATGGATGCAGGGATCAGGCCCTGAATTTTTCCCCCATATCTAAAGAGCAGGGGCTGTTCTGTTTCTCTCATTATATGGAATCTTTTCATCTGTAGATATTTAAATTAATCTCTTTGGAGATTTGCACTAGCCACAATACTTCAAAATTAGCTTGGGGTTTTATTTTGTTTTTAATATTCAGAACACATGCATCCTGCTTGAATACAGCCTGCAATTTCCATCATTTTTTAACATTTCTGTACTTGACTCTGCTTTCAAAAATATTCTATAGTTGGGATACTGTAACCCGGATTCCTGGCTTTATTTTGTTGTCTCTCAGAATTGTTATGATGACAGGTGCTAATGGTTGCATTCAAGCGAGTCTTTGATCTAAAGACAATCTTAGACCAAATGAAAGCCTATGGGTGTGCCAGGCATTCTTGTTCAAGCTCAATAGAAGGAGCAATCAAGCTGCTTTACATAGAAAACAACTGCTACAAAAAAGGAGGAAGTCCCCAAGGCAGATGGCAGGTCAGAGATAAGCCGTCTGGGCTGAGGGGTTTCCCTGACTGCAAGTGCAGGGGCTAGAGTCTAGGCTATTGGTTTTGCAGTCTGTGTGCTCTAGAGGCAGAACAGAAGCCATCAGAAATCCTGAAGAAGCAGTTATGAGTGAGACCTTGAGGCTTGGTTTTCACTTGAAAGTTATATCTGGGATGTGAAAAAACTACATCCTTAAACAAGTGTAGCTATGCCAACATAATCCCAAGTGTAGACACAACTATGTTGATGGAAGAATACTTTCATTGATGTAGTTAGGCCTGGTCTACACTAAAAAGTTAAGTTGACACATCTACATCCACACCCCTGAGCAACGTAGTTAAGCTGACCTAACCCCCAGTGTAGACAGTGCTAGGTCAACAGAAGAATTCTTCCATCAGCCTAGCTACTGCATCTCAGGGAGGAGAATTACCTACACCGATGGGAGAACCCCTCCCACTGGCATTAGGATTGGCAACTTTCTAATTGCTGACAACCGGACCCTCCTGCCCTACACTTTGCTCCGCCTCTTCCTCCAGGCCCCACCCCACACTTGCTCTTCTCCCTGCCCTTCTCCTGTCACTCGCTGATCTCTCCTCTCCCCCTTCCTCATAGCTGGATCCTCTCCACTTCCCTCCTGACTCCTACTGGGCTCCTTCTGCTCTGGAGCAGCAGCCTGACGTGGTGCCTGCTGCCTGCCTGCCCATGTGATGCAGGTAGGAGGCAGGGGCTGGTGGGGGTTGATGACCCAGAACCTCACCTCCTCACCCCACACCTGTGGTAACCAGACTTTTGGTGTCCAGTCAGTACAGCTGACCAGACACTGCCAGGTCCCCTTTTTGACTTTCTGGTTGAAAACAGGGAACCTGGCAACCCTAATTGGCATAGGTAATGTCTACACTGAAGTGCTACAGCAGCATAGCTGTAGCTGTGCCCATAGGCGCTGACTTCTTCTCTGCCCGGTGGGTGCTTGACCCCCCACCCTGCCTCTGTCCCACCTCTTCCCACCCCTGCACCGCCCTCGACCTGCCCCATTCCACCCCCTTCCTCCAAACCCCCACCCCTTCTCCGGCTCCTCCCCTGAGCACACCACGTCCCCACTCCTCCCCCTCCCTCTGGGAAAGTCCTAAGCGCCGCCAAACAGCTGTTAGGCAGCAGGGGGGCAGGATGGGCTGAGAGGGAGGGGAAGGAATGGGGACGCAGCACACTTGGGAGCGGGGGAGGAGGCGAGGCAGGGGGAGCTTGGCTGCTGGTGGGTGCTGAGCACCTGCTAATTTTTCGCTTCTATTCTGCCTCTAGAGCACCCATGGCGTCGGCATCTATGGCTGTGCCACTATAGCATTTCAAGTGTAGACAGGCCTTTAATGTTATTGGGAGAGGTGGTGTTCATACACTGATATTAAAACACCTTCTGTTAGTGTAGAATGCATCTGTACTAGGGGGCTATGCTGACATAGCTATGCCGGTATAGTCTTCATTTTATAGACAAACCCTGAAAGGAAGAAAGAGGACCTCTTGGACACATAGCTCGCTGGAGGGGCAGACTTGGTGATTTCTGATTGAGGAAACCACCTGCTATTGATTTCTACTGTGTTCAGGGAATCAGATTTTGTGTATAGTTTGTGTAAAAAAACTCAGAGAATATATTTGCCTCGTATCAGCGATTTCTCTAACAGAAAGAACCCTACAATATTAGCTAACTGCTCAGGCCAAAAAGGATAACAGTATTTTATTCTGGGATATGGTGACATCTCAGGAGACAGCCAGTGCCTGTCATGATTTAACATTTGTAAGTGAAATTATTGTCCATAAATGAAGCCTCAGAGAGTGAAAAAGTCTTCTGGTTACCTACAGAATAGGGCTGCGCAGTTTATTTTCCCACATTGTGCTTCATTCCTCTCCTTTCATCTTTAAGGGAAGGGAGGATACTTTGATCTCCATACCCATCTATCATTGGCCTCTAAGCTTAGACTGGCCACAAGGGTGCCAGTTACAGTGATGAGGGTTGGTCTGGTTGTTAGAAGGCTAGCCTGGGACTTGGGAGACTGTAGTTCAATTACCTGCTCTGCCACAAACATCCAAGTCACAGCGGCCTGGTCAACACTAGAAAATTAAGTTGATTTAACTACATCGCTCAGGGGTGTGAAAAATCTACAATCCTGAACTCTGCAGTTAAACCAAACTAACCCCCGTATAGATAGCGATGTGTCGATGGGAGAATTCTTCCATAGCCTAGCTACCACCTTTCAGGGAAGGGGATTACCTAACACAGCCAGGAGATCCCCTCCCATCACAGTAGGTAGCTCTTCACTAAAGTGCTACAGTAGCTTTTAAGTGTAGACAAGTTCTTAGTCTCTCTGGGTCTTGGGTCATCATCTGTAAATTGAGAATAATAGCACTGCCCTATCTTACAGGGGTGTTGTGAGAATACATATGTTACAGATTGTGAGGTGCTCAGATGCTCTGGAGATAGGAGCCATATAAGTACCTTAGATGGATGGGTTACTACCATTTGTGCTGGTGGCTTCTGTGAAGTGGTCATCTGTCCCATAAGGAGTAGATTGAAACAACCAATGCATTTCATATAGGGCACCAGACAACCTTAAATGAAATAATGTTAGTTCACTTTTTTATATTATTCACAACAAACAAAACAACAACTATATGTTAAAAGAACGTTAAGGTTACAAATTCAAGCACTCGCAAGTTAGGAAATGCCTGGAATTAAAGTTGCCTGTGGTCTACGGTGTACTGCAACAGATGAGACCGAGGTCCTACAGACAACAGTCTCCCTCTCCTCTTCAACTGATCTTAGGCCTTGTGTACGCTACAGAGTTTTGTCAACAAACGTTATGTCAATGACCAAAAATCGCTATAATAACATCACTATTGCATGTTCACAATATACTTCTTCTGTTGGCAGAGCATGTCCACACTAGGTGCTCTAGTATTAACAGTTAGAGCAGTGCACTGTGGGTAGCTATCCCCCAGCATTACTTGCCACCTTCTGCCGCTAGGACTTGTGGGTTGGCAGAGTGGATCACTACTGCTCTGTTAACTGTCATTAACAAATTGCAGATGGCAGTGCAGTTAATTATGAGGTTCCTATCTGAACAGGAGTCAGTGTTGCTGGACCAGCTGTGTGCCATGGATAGAAGCAACACCAGATTACCTTTGGCATTCACAGAGCAGTTGCACAACAGTGGACTATTGCTTTTGGGTTCATTGTACTAAGAGGAGGCCCTGAGATATAAACCTTGGTATCAAAGGCCTGGTATGAGGCCTAAGGCCTGAACTAAAGTAATGGTCAAAACTTTGCTAACATAAAGCAAAGTTAAGCTGTGAGCCAGAGGCAGGCCCTGCTCACAGAAGCTGGCAAGGAAAGGGCTGATGCTGCAAAAAGAGACATGCCTAAAAGGTACTGGACACCAGATATCAGAACATTCGCATACTTGTACACTCCACACAAATAACAAGGAACAAGCTGACCCATCCCAATGACAGGGCCAAAAGGATAAAATGATGGATAGAGTTGTTTTGTTCGAACCAACATGTACAAGGTGAGAAGCAGCACCTTACTACGTAGAGGGGTTGCACCTCAATACGTCAGGAGTGATGTGTAACTTGTTTGTACCTCTGTATAAGAATGCACCTCTGAGTGGATGTCTTTGTCCAGCCTAGGGGGCAGTGGAAAGTCCCGCCACTGACTGAGCTGAGTCCATTGCCAGGGGGCACAAATTCGTAGTATGTCCTGTAGAGTAAAGTCTAGGGGGAACTATTACTGTGCTTCATTTGACAATAAACCTGGCCGACGTACCTTCGTATCTTACTAGAGTCTGTGGTCATTGGGGGTTCTCTCGGGGTCTGCTGTGTCAGCTATCTGCGTAGAGCTGGGACAGCACACAGAGGGAACACATGCATGCAGCCGATTGATATCAACATTGAACAGAGCAGAGCACCACACCAGTAGCATCTGACGACACAAACAGGGTGGTGGGATTGCATCGTTATGCACATCTGAGATGATGACCAGTGGCTTCAGAACTTTCAGATGCATAAAGCCACCTTCCTGGAATTTTGTGTGGAGCTCGCTCCTGCTCTGCAGCACATGGACACCAAAATGAGAGCTGCCCTCTTGGTGGAGAAGCGTGTGGCAATCACGGTGTGCAAGCTGGAAACTTCTGGCTGCTACTGGTCAGTCACAGATCAGTTTGGAGTCAGGAAGTCGACTGTTGGGGCTGCATTAACACAAGTGTGCAGGCCCATTATTCACATCCTGCTGTGAAGGACTGTGACTCTTTGGCAAGGTGTGGATAGCTTTGTGGAAATGGATTTCCCTAACTGTGGAGGGGCAATAGATGGCACGCATATCCCAATTTTGGCATCAGACCACCTTGCGATAGAGTACATCAATAGGAAGGAGTACTTCTGCATCGTGTTGCAGGCACTAGTGGATCACTGAAGGCGTTTCACTGACATCAACACGGGGTGGTCTGGGAAGGTGCATGATGCACACATCTTCAGTAACACCGGCCTGTACAGAAAGCTGCAAGTGGGGACTTCCTTTCCAGACCAAAAGATTCCAGTGGGGGATGTTGAAATCCCAGGAAGTGATCCTGGGAGACCCAGTGTACCCCTTACTCCCATGACTCATGAAACCTGCCAGAGGAAACCTGGACAGCAGTAAGGAGCAGTTCAACAATAGGCTGAGTACGTGCAGGATGACTGTTGAATATGCATTTGGCAGATTAAAGGTGCTCTGGTGATGCCTTTATAGCAGGTTAGACCTCAATGAGGAAAATATTCCCATGATCATAGCAGTGTGTTGTTCATTGCATAATGTTTGTGAAGCTAAGGGTGAAATTTGCTCAGGGGTGGAGTGCTGAGGCAGATTGTCTGGCTGCTGATGTTGAGCATCCTGATACCCAGGGGCACAATGGGGAGCAGTGTGAATCAGGGAACTTGAGGCAACATTTTGAGAATGAGAACCAGTGATGTATATTTCTATGCAGCAATCTGCCAAGCTTCATTAAACCGAGTTTTGTTTGGAAGCACTTGTGATGATTCCTGGACTAGGTTTTCAGTAATCAAATGATTAAACTGTCTGTATATTTTTACTGCCAGCTGCTATCACAATTTGTAGGACACAAATAAAGACTAGCTATCTTTCAGTTACTTTGGTTTTATTAAACACCAATTAACACACAAGCAAAGGCTTGGTGGGAAGGAAGGCGCTAGCAAAGGGCAGATTGTCATAGCTGTGTGTAAGTCCAGCTATCATTTTGGAAGCTGTTCAAAGGCGTGGAGTGAACAGGAAACCAAGAAATTCTGGAAAGTTGAAGAGACTGCGTGGGAGGAGTCTGGGGAAGGCTCGGAAAACTGTTCTATATGCCTGTGGAGAGGCAGGGGTGTGAGCACACACCTATTCTGTTGCAGGGTGATTAGGGACCTCAGCATCTCTGTTTCCTTCATTACTTTTATCATCCACTCTGTGCCCTTTTGAACAATCTCCTGGTTTTCCTTTACTGTCCCTCCTTTCCCTTTCTCTCCACTCCCTGAGTTTCCTTTTTTCTGCATCAGAGGATTGCAGCACCTCCTAGAACTTGTCCTCCTTGCTCCATCGTGGTCACTTATCTGGCAGAGGTGCCCCTCCAGCATGTAGGGGGTTCCCCTGAAGACCACATCTGCAGAAGCACAAGAAACAATTAACAGAAGCATGATTGTGAGTTCATGCACCACACAGAATCATTACAGTCAAATACACCTCTTGTAGCATACTGTACTATTGGGTTATCCGGGAGAGGGGGCGGGCGGAAGCCCGCCCCATGCTAACGGATCCCCCCCCCAGCCTAAGGGGAGGATCCACAGGGCCACGGAAACCCACTAAGTGCGGGGGACAACTAATAAAAGAACAGGGACAGGAGTGAGGTCAAAGGGTCATAAGGAGGGAGCCTGATGGGGACACCGAGCAGAGAACCCCGGACAGCGCCCACTGCTCCTCGAAGGCGTCAAGGGAGCCAGCGGACGCCGCCCAGAGGAACTCTGCCCGGAGACGTGAGCGGACGAGGGACCGGAAACAAGCCCCACAGTCGCAGGAGTCTCCGTCGGCCAACCTCCTCTCCCTGGTCGCGTGGATGGCCTTTTTAGCCAGGGCGAGGAGGAGGTTGACCAGGAGGTCCCGCGACTTTGTGGGGCCACGGATAGGGAGTGCATGGATAAGGAGGTGAGGGGAAAAGTGCAGCCAGAAACGTAACAGAATGTCGGTGAGGAGCCGGTATAGGGGCTGCAACCTGGCGCACTCTAGGTAAGCATGCGCCAGGGTCTCCCTCACGCCGCAGAAGGGGCAGGTGTCCGGGACAGGGGTGAACCGCGCCAAGTACACGCCCGTGCTCACGGCCCCGTGAAGGAGCCGCCAGCTGATATCCCCGGCGGGCCTCGGGACCAGGGTGGAGTACAGGCTGGCCCACCGGGGCTCCTCACCCTCCACAGGTGGCAGGAGGTCCCGCCACTTGGTGTCGGGGCGGGACACGAGGGCGAGGAAGTGGACGGTATGGAGCACGAGCGCGTAGAGTTGTTTCCTTGGCGCGGTTTGGAAATGGACCGGCTGCAGATCGTGCAGCCGGCTGGCGGAGAAGGGGCGGGGGGGCCGGTCGGGTCCACGGGGCAGGGGCCCGATGAAGAGGTCCGGAGGGCTCGGGGTGGAGGGTGGACGGGGCGTGCCCTCGCGCAGGACCCGGTCGAGGTAAGCCCGAGCAGCGGGCGGCAAAGCGGCCTTCACCTCCTGTAGTACGAGCCGGGGAGTACAAGGTCTGGAGAGCCCCATCCGCCGAGCGAGCGTCAGGGGATCCAGCCAGTCTCCCCGGTCGTAGTCCAGGAGGTCTCCGACCCTGGTGGCTTCTGCCAGGACCAACCTCTGGCGCACCGCGGGGGACTCCGCCACCTGCACACGGAGCTGAGGGTTGTGTAGCAGGGGCTCCGCGAGGAGGTCTGCCCCCTCGGTGGCCGCCACGGACCTGGTCGCAGAGAACAGCTTCCAGGTCCGGAGGAGGTCCTGGTAGAAGACCGGCAGCCCGGAGAGGTCTCGCGGAAGGCCCCTCGGGTCGAGATAAAGGAGCTGCCGGTCGTATCGGAGCCCTCGGAAGCGGCGCAGGAAGGCGTGCGCCAGGGCTCTCCATGCCGGACTACCCGCACCATAAAGGAGCCTCTGCAGTGCCTGGAGGCGGAAGACGTGGACCTGAGTGCGGAGGCACTTCAGGCCCTGCCCTCCCTCCTCCAGGGGCAGGTGGAGTACCCCTGCAGGGACCCAGTGCAGTCCTGGCCAAAAGAACTCCAGCACCACCCGCCGGAGGTCGGTCAGGAACACCGGGGCCGGGACCAGGGTGTTGAGCCGGTACCAGAGCATGGACAGGACCAGTTGATTGAGCACCAGTGCCCTCCCTCGGAGGGAAAGGCACCGGAGGAGTCCTGTCCATTTCCGGAGCCGCTCCGCCACCCTGCCCTGCAAACCGTGCCAGTTCTCCGGCGGAGAGGGATGCGTGGCAGAAAGGTAAACGCCGAGATAGAGCAGCGGACCCGCGCTCCACCGGATGGCCTGAAGCGCGGGTGGGAGGGAGCTCGCCTGCCACCCGTCCCCTACCACCAAGCCAGAGCTCTTGACCCAGTTGACCCGGGCGGAGGAGGCCGCCGAGTACACGGCCTGGCAGGCCTCCACCCGCGCCAAGTCGCCCGGGTCCTGGACCACGAGGAGCACATCGTCGGCGTACGCCGACAGGACCAGCCGCAGCTCCGGCTCCCGAAGCACCAACCCCGTCAACCTCCTGCGGAGGAGACAGAGGAAGGGCTCGATCGCCAGGGCGTACAGCTGGCCCGAGAGGGGGCACCCCTGCCGCACTCCCCGCCCGAAGCTGACCGGCTCGGTCAGGGTCCAGTTGAGCCTGACCAGACACTCTGTGGAGGCGTACAGCACCTGGAGAAAACCCACAAACTGGGACCCGAAGCCTAACGCCTGCAGAGTGCCCAGGAGATACCCGTGGTCCACCCTGTCGAACGCCTTCTCCTGATCCAGGGACAGGAGGGCGAACGACAGACCATCCCTGCACCCAAGCTCCAAGAGATCCCGGACCAGATACAGGTTATCGAAGATGGTACGGCCCGGGACGGTGTAGGTCTGGTCTGGGTGGATCACGTCCTCCAGCACGGACCCTAGCCGAATCGAAATGGCCTTTGCGACAATTTTATAGTCCGTACTGAGGAGCGAGATGGGACGCCAATTCCGTAAATCACGGAGGTCCCCCCTCTTCGGCAATAAAGCGAGCACGGCTCGCCTGCACGAGAGAGGGAGGACCCCGCTCCGCAAGGACTCGGCCCAGACGGTGACTAGGTCCGGGCCGAGGACGTCCCAGAACACGCGGTAGAACTCCACGGTCAGCCCGTCCATGCCCGGGGATTTATTGGTGGGCATGCGACGGAGGGCTTCCGAGAACTCGGCCAGAGTGAGAGGCAGCTCTAGCCGGTCCCGGTCGCCCGCGCTGACCGTCGGGAGTCCGTCCCAGAGCACGTTGCAAGCGGCAGGATCGGTCGGATCCGGGGAGAAAAGGCGCGCGTAGAAGGTCCGGGCCCTCTCGCACATCTCCGCCGGATCCGTGAGGGGGGAGCCGTCCTCCGCCAGGAGGCAGGTGACGTGCTTCTTGGCCCCCCTCCGTTTCTCCAGGGCGTAGAAGAAGCGGGAGCCGCGATCCATCTCCCGAAGGAGGCGGATGCGGGATCGAACAAAGGCGCCCCGGGCCCGATGGTCTTCGAGGACCCGGAGCTCCTCCCGCTTCTCCCGGCACGCTCCGCAAAGGGATGGATCCTCGGGGCTGGCGGCCAGACGCCTCTCCAGCTCTAAGACCTCCCGCTCCAACTGCCCTATCGCCGCATCCCTCCGTCGGCTGGCGCCCCGGGTGTAGTCACGGCAGAAGAGCCGGGCGCGCACCTTCCCCACGTCCCACCACCGCCGCGCCGAGGGAAAGGCGCACCGCTGCCCTCGCCAGGCCAGCCAGAACTCCCGGAAGGACGCCACGAAGCCCCCATCCTCCAGCAAGCTGTTGTTGAAGTGCCAATAGGCCGGCCCCGGCCTCTCCGCGCAGAGAGAGGCCGTCACAGTGACGAGGTGGTGGTCCGAAAAAGGGGCCGGCCGGATGCTGGAGGACTGGGCCCGTGAGAGATGGAACCGAGACAGATAGATGCGGTCCAACCGGGAGTGGCACGACCGATGGGCTTCCACCCGGACATAGGTGTACGTGGAGGCGTCGTCCGGGTGGTGGTCGCGCCAGACGTCCACCAGGGAGTGATGGGCGACGATCTCCCTGAGGACGTCCGCGGCGGCCGGGCTCTGCTCGGTTCCCGACCGGTCCCGCTCCTCGAGGACGGTGTTAAAGTCCCCGCCCAGGACCAGGCACTCGCGAGGATCCAGGGAGCCGAGGAAGGCGGACGCCTGCCGATAGAACTGCAGCCGCTCCGGGGCAAATGCCGGGGCATAGATGTTGATGAGGTTGACCACAAGCCCCGCCATGCGGACCCGGAGGTGCAGCAGGCGGCCCGGCACAGCCTCGGCGACCCCCAGCACCTCTGGCCGTAGGTCGGGGGAGAACAGGGTAGCCACTCCAGCCTGATGGGTGGTGAGATGGCTGAAGTAGACCCCGTCCCCCCACTCCAGCCGCCAGTTAGCTTCGGCGGCCGGATCCGTGTGGGTCTCCTGCAGGAAAACCACGGAGTACCCCCCCTCCCGAAGGAAGGAGAGCACCTGGCTCCTGCGGAAACCCACCCTACAGCTCCGGGTGTTTAGTGTGGCAAAGGTGATGACTGCCATGAGGAGGGCTGGGGGGGATCTACGTCAGCAGGGGCGCTCACGGCTCCCGTTGGGCCGCGCAGCAAACTGTGGCCCACCCCGAAGGCGAGCAGGGAGTCACGGAAGCCGCGCGCCCGGTGGTAAGCCGCGACATTCCGCTTCCCGGTCCCCTTGCCTTCCCCTATGAGGGCCCGCGTGGCCAGGAGGAGCTGGTGGAAGTCCCCCCAGCGCTGGAGAGCAAGCACGACCTTGTTGCGGGAGCCCCGGACGTCCTCCAGGAACTCCTGCAACTCCTCTCTCAGCACATGGGGGGGTGGGGCCTCTGGCGCAGCCCCGTGGCCGACTGGGACGGGCAAGCAAGGGGCGGACCCCGGCTCAGTGGGGGGCGGCGGAGGGAAGATTGCAGCCCCTAGTGGGTCGGGACTGTGAAATTCAAAGGCCGCTCCCTGGGAGTCATCCTCTGGGAAAGGGAAGGAGACAGCCCCAGGGGCGGCAATAATATCATGGGAGGTGGAGGGGGCAGGGCTGGGGTCAGGAGCAGGGGTGGGGGGAGGGAGAGAGACGGGACCCTGGGCCTCAGGAGCTGAGCCATCAGTAAGAGGCTCCCCGCGGCCAGGTAGGGGAGTTGGAGGGGAAGGGAGGGGGTCCCCAACGACACCGGGCTCAGGCTCAACGGCAGGCAGAGCAGCCTCGGCACGGGGAGATGTGGAAGCCTCAGGGGGGCCCCCACCCGGGAAGGAACCCGATTGCTCCGCACCACCGAGGGACACCCCCGGTAGCCCATCTCCCTGCCACGAGGCACCGGCCGTCATCTCAACAGGCTCGGCGGCCAGCAGCGGGGTGCCATCCGCAGCCGGGCAGGTCGAGGAGTCCAGGGGACCCTCGGAGGCGGGAGCAGACGCAGCTGGAGGGTTGGTGGAGCATGGGGAAGGGGAAGCTGGGGTGAGGTCGGCTAGATCAAGGCCCGTCGGCAGAGGGTCGTCCTCCCCCGGGGTGACCGGGGTCAGACCCAGGGCCTCGATCTCCTCGAAGATGGAGGGGAGCTCGCCTCCCACCACCCCGGGGTCCTCCCCACTCGCGCCCGAGGCGACGCTCACCTCGGGTGTTGCAGGGGGTACAGGCGGCAAGGGACCAGGAGGGGCCGCAGCGGAGGCCTCCGCAGGGGGGGACTGCGGGGGAGGGATGGTGGTACCCACCGGTGCTGCCACGTCTTCCCTAGCCGTCATCGGCAGATGGGTCAACCCCTGGGGCACGGCAGAAGGCTCGGTGTCGGCGGCCCCCTTTCTGGTCTTACGGGGGGCTTCCGCCTCAGGTGGCACGGGCGGAGCCCGAGCCTTCCGCTTACCCCGCTTACCCTGTACCCGGGTCCAGCCCTCCATGGCATCGCCTGCGGGCTGGTCAACAGGGATTGGGTCAGGGGGCAGAGAAGACAGTTTTGGGGCTCGGAGAGGCACAGGTGGGACAACAGGAGGGAGGGAGGAGTCCCCCTGGGGAGAGCCCCCTTCCACGCCCGGCAGTACCCCTGCCGCACCCTCCTCCACAGGCCCCGCCAGAGTGCAGGCAGCGGAGGCGGGGCTCTCCCGCTCATCTGGGCGCTCCGGAGAACGCACCCCTGAGGCCCGAGCGGGAGCAGTGACGGACCGAGGGGGAGGAGGGGCTGCTCTGGGTACCGGGCGGTCAGGGGCACCGGCGATGGCGGGGCCGGCACCCTGCCGGGGCTCGGGGGTCCCGAGAACTCCTCCGAGCCGGGCCAAGGGGCAGTCCCTCCGGACGTGCCCCGTCGCCCGGCAGAGGAAGCACCGGGC
Source organism: Mauremys mutica (assembly GCF_020497125.1). Classification (NCBI taxonomy): domain Eukaryota; kingdom Metazoa; phylum Chordata; order Testudines; family Geoemydidae; genus Mauremys; species Mauremys mutica. Next base: position 103,987,262 of record NC_059072.1, on the reverse strand, counting down.
CTCCCCCGTCGAATAGTGCACCCGGTAATGGGCCCCCTGGTAGGGGACCAGGAAAGACCCCTCAAGCGCCTCTCCGCCACGCGCCGCCGGCGGCAGTTGAAGCTGCACCTGCCGGCGGAACGAGAGAACGTGACGGAGGGCGGGGTCTTTGCAGCCCAAGGGGAGAGGGCTCACAATGGAAATGGGCTTCCCCAGGGTCGAGAGGGCGGGTAACAGGGCGGCATTGGGCAGGAAGGGAGGGACGGAGGTCAGGACGACACGGACCCCCAGGTCCTCCAGCGGCTCCAGGGGGACGAACACGCCCCCCACCGCCAGGCCCTTCTCCACCGCCTCCTGTGCGGCGGCCTCCGAGGCAAGGAAGAAGACCACCTTGCCGTACATTTTGGAGGCCGCCACGATGGCCGTGGGCCCCACCACCCTCGCCAACGCCCGCACGTAGGTCTCCACGTGGGGCGAGGCGGGCACCAGGAGGCAACGGACGCCGTGCTTCCGGGTCAAGGTGGGGAAGGGGCCCCGGCCACTGTAGATGGTACCGGAGGCGGCGGTCGGGGGAGATGACGTAGCGGCAGGCGGGGGGGCCGCCGCCACCTGGGCGTACGCTCTGGGGGCCAAGGGAGGGGCACCCGCAGAGCTGGGGGAGGGGACAGCGGGGAGGGATGCCGCGGCCAGTGGCAGGGCCGCGGTGGCAGGCTCCGCCATGGAGGGCTTTGTCTTCCTAGCGGGGCCCTTTCCCTTCTTTTTGCCCTGGCCCTTTCCGCCGGCTGGGGGGGCTCCCCCAGAGGCGGAAGGGGCGAGGGACGTGACAGCAGCAGAGGGCACCCCATCGGTCGCCGCTGCCGGCGCCTCAGCGGTAGCGGTGGCAGGAGGTCCGGCAGCGGCGGTTGAGGTCGAGACTGGGGGGTTTTCGGGGGGAGCAGGCGGGGGAGGGGGGACAGGCGTTGTCCCAGGGGTCCCACCCACCGCGTCTCCCGCCATGCTGAGTAGGGAGGGAGGGAGAACACCGGAGAAAGGGGCGGGGGGGGAAGGACAGGTCAACCACTCCTCCCTGCTAGGCTGTGGGCAGGGGAGGAGGGTGCCAAAACGGGTGGGGCAGATAGGGGGACTACCAAGGACTCGGGGGGGGGGGGTTAGTCACCGACAGAGGATTGAAATCCAGCTCCTCTAGCTGCACTAGGGGAGGGAAGGGGAAACAAGAGCAATGGGGGGTGCAGTGCAAGAGGGGCAACTTAAACAGGGGAGAGGCACAAGCGCACTGATGGAGCTATGGGTGCACGAAGGGAGGGGCTAATCAGGGCAAGGGGCCGTGGAGGGAGGGGAGCAACCAGGCTGGGAGTGGGGCAGAGGGACCAAGGGGCTGGCTTTAGGGCTGGGGTAGGACAAACAAAGCTGCAAAGGGAGGTGGGCGGGGCAGGCAAACAAACTGAAGCGGGGGGGTGGGGCAGGGAGGCTACGAGGGGCAAATGGGCAGGCAACAAGGGGCAAAGCTAGGGGGCCTGTTGCTGAGGGGAAGAGGTCAGTCCGGGGAAGGGGGGCGTGCGTGCACCCACAAGCACTTGTGCAAAGTCAATGGCTGGCTGGCTGCTGCTGGAAGCCCAAATGGTGGCAATAGGGCGTGGCAAGCCAGGCGAGCAGCTGGGTCCCAGAGGCAGGAGCAGAGGCAGATGGTAAGCAGCCTGCGGGGGTGGTGGAGGGGGCAGCGGTGGTGGTGGTGGTGGGGGTGGGGGACACGGATGGACCAGGGGGCAGGCTCCACACCACACCCCCTGTGTCCCCACAAACACAGTCTAAACCCCCACCACTAGAGCACAGTTAAAGGGTTACTCAGTCTTTGGGAGCCCCCTCCACAGTGGTCTTCGGTGTTCTGTGCGCTCCCCAGCAGCCGGTGGTCTTTTCAGTCCTCTTCTCCCTCCTCCTCCAGGCTCCAACAGCTCCCCAGGACAAACACAGCTCCAGCAGCAGTAGCAGCAGCTCCTCCTTCTCTAGCAGCCCCGGTGGCTAGGCAGGAAGGACCCCCCCACAGGTGGCAGCTGTAGTGGTGGTGGTGGTGGGGTCCTGGCTTCTCCCTCCAGAGGTGGGGGAGTGGGGGCTGGCCAGCAAGGCCCCCCCCACCCCTCACTCACCCACTCAGCAGCAGTTGCAGCAGCAGCAGTCCTGGGAAGAAGCACTCCAGCCAGCAGCAGCAGCCCAGGAAGGGAGAAGGAGCTCCAGCCAGCAAGGCAGCCAGAGAAGGGGGAGCCCTCCAGCCAGCAGGGCAGCCCAGGGACACAGAGCGCTCCCTGTAGCAGGGTGGACCCTGCTCCTGCCCTGAAGGGCTTAAAACAGCCCTGGCTGTGGTGGGGAAAAGCTAGGCTGATTGGGGAAACAGCCACAGCTGGGGCCACGCCCCAATCAGACCACAGCTGGCCCTATAAAAGGGCTGTGAGCCAGGAGCTCAGGAAGAGCCTCTCTCTTGCTGGAAAGAGAAGGACCTGGCTGCCTGGGAAGCTGAGGAGGGTACCTAGGGTGGAGCAGTGCTAGGGAAGGTCAGAGGGAGCTGGGGAGCTCCAGCCTAGTAAAACCCCATGCTGCAGGCCTTGACAAAGGCCGACAAAAGGTACTGGGGCTGCAGAGGGGTAGCCCAGAGATAGGCAGAGGCAGCTGGTCCAACCCCCCTTGCCGATGATGAGTGGCTATGATAGACTTCAGTCTGCCCCAGTGAGTTGGGGCTAGATGGTGACTGGCAGTAGCCACTGAGGCAAGGTGGGGATAGAGGGTTGGGGGTTCCCCTGGGTGGGGAGACCTGGATTGTGGGTTACTGCTGGGGGCAGAACCCTGACATAGAGGGGCACTGGGGTCTGGGAGGCACATGGGGGCCAGTGGCAGGCGAGATACCAGCCTACAGTAGATGCTCCAGGCTGGAAGAGCTAATTCCCAGAATGGCCAGCAGGAGGCGCCACACTGGTGAGTTGTCACCCCATGACACATACCAAGCACTTCCTCATTGACCCTGGGCATGCACACATTTTGGTGAACACCCTAAGCATGGTGCATTCAGCCCAGGCTGGGGGAGGAGGGCATTCAAGCTGGGGTAAAGAGTGATGGTGGTGATTCAAGGGTTGTGGTGCAGGCAATTAGGGACAATATTGTAAATTCTCCCACCATATTCCACAGGCAGAGGTCATTTAAGCAGAAAGCTCACTCCTGAGGGTAAGCAAGGATGCATCTACTGCAGCTTCAGACCCAGTCCCTATGCTGCTCACCTGTGTGCTGCTTTGGTCCCAGCACAAGTGGTTGCCAAGTACCTCCAGGAAAGTTTCCTAGAGATCTGTGTAGAATGTGCTGCTCACAGGGGAATGTGCAGCACACAGAAACACAGCTAGCCTTGTACATTTCTATCCCTTCACCCACTTCTGCACTGCACAAAGCAAAGGAAAGCTGGACATCATATAACTGAGCAGCATCAACTCAAAAAAATCACTTATCAGGGTCTCCTCTCCTGCTTCTTGCTCAGCAGAGAGGGACTGCTAGGACTGGCTAGACACCTCCAGAGTGGAGAAGAGTTCCTGACTCGCTGCCCCACCTGGTGACCCAGCCATGGGCTCCACATTGTCCTCCAACTCAACCTTCTCGTCCACAACTTCATCCTCTGGGTTAGGTCCACTTTCTGCTGCCTCCAGTCCCATCGAACTATCCACAGGGCTCGTGGTGGTGGTGGTGAGGTCTCTGCTGAGGATAGCATCCAGCTCCTTATAGAAGTGGCATGTCTTTGATGCAGCACCAGAGTGATGGTTTGCCTCCCTTGCCTTCTGGTATGCCTACCTCAGCTCTTTTATCTTCACTCTGCACTATACCATATCCTGATCGTAGCCCTTTTCACACAATCCAGAAGAAACCTGTCCATAGGTATCAAAATTCCTATGCTTGAGTGCAGCGGGGACTAGACAGCCTCCTCTCCCCATATACTGAGCAGATCAAACAGCTCCGCATTGGTCCAAGTGGGAGAGCGTTTGCTGTGTGGAACCGCCATGGTCATCTGGGAAGATGCGATGTGAGCGCTCCACACCGAGCAAATAAGTGGAATTTCAAAAATGTCTGGACCTTGAAAGGGGGACAGGCATATGGTGGTTGATCTGGCTGCAGGGCAGCGGAGTTCAAACTGCTGATGAGAGCAGTCAGGATAGGCCTTGTGGGACATCGCCTGGAGGCCATTTTCAGTGACAAAACCAAGCACAGTATCTACACTTTGCCGTAAAAAGCCCTATGTCTCTCATCGAGTTTGGTTTTATTTTGTCAGCAGAACAGGACAGTTTTGTCACCAGAAGTTGCATTCCAGTGCCTATACCTACACTGTTTTGTCTACACTACAGGTTGTGGTTTGTTTTTTTTTGACAAAGCCTTAGTGTTCCCTTCCACCAGCAACTTGTTCCGAGTCCACTACCCCTGTTTTCCTCACCTGCTCCCAGTCTCCTTGCCAAAGCAGTCCCAGCATCCAAGTCCCCTCTCACTTCCAGTCCCAACCTTCCTTCCTCCCTATCTTTCAACTCACAGCCTCCTTGCCCATCCAGTCCCAGACTGCTTATCCCAATCTACTCCCCTCCACATTCAAATCATATGGCTTCCTCGTCCATGCTCCTGAATGCCAGGAGGAGTGGGAGCAGGTCACTGAGAGCACAGGAGAGCCAGGACCTTGGCCCACCCCAGTCCAGAGCAGCCATTACAGGGAAAATCTGGGTTAATGCTGTAGCCCTGGCTCGAGCACGTTCAGTTGATCTGAGGAGATGGCACATACAGTCTGATTATACCTTGCAGCTGTGAGTGGATGGAGCATGCACAGTGAGGAAAGAATCTTTGGAGATTTTAGTTGCTAAAATCAAAGAAGTCTCTATTGAACATATACAAATTACATTTTTCAGACTTACAACAGCCAAATTTGGGTAGGTTTTCATGGGGAAAGCAAAAGGCACATGCCTGACACAAAGACCACCTCCTTGCCAAATTTCAGCTCCCTACTTCAAAGCATAGGGGTGCTAGAAAAGTGCACTAGAATTGTTTAATATGGACAAAACAATGTGTTCTTTCCAAGCCTCATTCTTGGAAATGGCTGAACTATTGTGGCTGAAATTAAAGAACATGTGATGCAGACACTTAGCATGGAAAATTTCAACCTGAAAGGTTAAAGTTTGGCAAAGTTATAAGCAATTGAAAACAAGGTTTTATAATAGGACATGTTGGGCAACCCTAATAGGTGGGGCTACCATCCTTGCCTATAATCTCTTATTTTTATATATATATATATATATTCAAACCAATAATTTATAGTTGAAAGTAATCTCAGTATAATCTCCAGAGCCACGCACTTCTATTTCAAGATTTAGTGTGTTTGAGACAAGTTTTAAAAAATTACTAAGGAAAAAGGTGGTTATTTTGAGTTAATACTTTTTTATTACATAAGTCCATTTCATCAGAGTATCTAAAAATTCTTTATAAAAAAATCACAAATATTGTAACTGTTTCCATTTGGTGGGATTCAAATTTGGCCCTTTTTTCCCTTGAAAAATTTCATACTTTTTATCTACCAAAGACTGGTGTTTCAGTGAAAAATTTTGATCTTCATTTGGAAAAGTGTTGATGATATCAATAAAATGTTGACTAAAAAGTCATGACATTTTAAAAAAATATCATTTTTTATTTTTTCACTTTAAAAAGACATTAAAACTTTCACCAGTTCTAACCTTTAAGCATTAATTGATTTAGCCTCACAGCATTTCTGTGAGGTAAACTAGTATTAATATCCCCATTACAAATAATGCAGTTAAGTCACTTGCCTAATATCACTCAGGAAGTCTATGGCACAGTCTACGGAACAAGAAGCCAGATCTTCTGACAACAAGTCCTTTGTTTACTGAAAGGATTCTTTTTGGATCAGCATTTCTAGGAAGAAATAGAAAGGTTATGGGTGTGGAGGTTCAGGGAAAGTACAAATGGAAACCCATTGTATAATTTGCATGATGCAAATTAAATCCATCTCCATAAACTTCTGAAAAGCTAATGAAATCTAAGCATTTGTGAATAATCTGATCATTTGTGCTCCAATGATTTCCTGCTGTAATGAAGTTTGACCTGGGTCAAAAGTTGCTTTATAACTATTTTTCCACAGCACCAATCAGGTAGTACCTAAAGTATCACCAAGATAGATAGCTCTGTTTATTGTGGCATGCAGGTTAGAATTGTGAAATAAAGCAAATATCTACTCCAGCAATAGTCAAGGTCTGTGAACCAGGGTAAAATGTTTTTGCTTTCTCCCTGCTAAAATAAGGCTTTGCAAAGCAACTCAGATAAGAGCAAAAATGTTTTTCTTTTAATGCAAAAATGACTTCCTCATGCCATTTGTATTTGCCACTTGCTTTCCCCCACACCCAGGGGCGGCTCTAGGCACCAGCAAAACAAGCTGGTGCCTAGGGCGGCAAAATGTAGGGGGCGTTCCCTGCCGCTGGGGGGGGGCGGCAGGCTGGGCCGGCGGACCTGCCGCAGTCATGCCTGCGGGAGGTCCACCGGAGCCCCGGGAGGACCGGACCTGCCGCAGGCATGACTGCGGAGGGGGCGCTCGTCCCGCGGCTCGGCTGGACCTCCCGCAGGCATGCCTGCGGCAGCTCAAGCAGAGCCGCCGGACCCGCGAACCGTCCGCAGCCGCGGGAGGTCCAGCCGAGCCACGCGGGACCAGCGGTCCCTCTGCAGTCATGCCCGCGGGAGGTCTGCTGCTCCCGTGGCTCCGGGGCGCCTCCCGCGCATGACTGCTTGGGGCGGCCAAAAACGTAGAGCCGCCCCTGCCCCCACCCCCCAAATGTTTTGCTCTTGAGGTCACCAACTGAATTCAGGGTACCTCCTTGTAGCAAAGTGGTGCTCTGGCACAAGGAAAATGTTGCTTAGCCATTGTTGCATACCCACAGCCAGATACTTAAGCCCCTCTTGCACAAAGGGGGTTTAGAGTTGTTGGCACAGTTGTCTGCCAAGGTTCTATGGTTATAGTAATTAGAATGGGGCTCATTCTCTTCTCTTTGAGGTTATTAATTGGAACAGATCTAGAAATCCCTCCATTGTTGAGAGGCTGGGTGGGTTATTATGTTGGCCTTTGACCTCTGGAGTCTTGGGGTCAATGGCTGGTGTTAAGTCATTAAGAAAATGAGTTTAGTCTCATCCTAGCCCCATTTATCTGCAATTTGCCCCACATATGGATGAAGTGTCCAGTAGAAACCCACCTGCTGGGGAATTTTTTTTTGTAATTGTATTGATGTAAAATGGTACAAATCAGATTTATAAAGAGAGATTCATTAGAAAATATAATATATTTAATATATTGTTATGCTAGAAGGTGTTATGTTCACCATCAAATGAGTCCGATCGAAAGACAAACGCATATCATTTTAAAGCTAATGGGTATGCCATGCACTCTTTCATGCTCAATGGAAGGAACAATTAAACTCCTTTGTAGTGAGTCCCCTGGAGACAATAAATACTCCTGCCTAAGGTATTGGGCCACAAGGCAAGGCCTGATCAGAGCTAAATTGTGTGGGTTGAGGGATTCACTGAGTGAAAACTGGTTTGGGTTTATAGGCTATGGGTGTTAGAAGCAGAAAGGGAGATATGAATTGTGAGTGAGAGATGAATTGAGAAGAAGCAGAGGCTTTGGCTACACTTAGCACTTCAAAGCGCTGCCGCGGCAGCGCTTTGAAGTGCTAAGTGTAGTCAAAGCACCAGCGCTGGGAGAGTGCTCTCCCAGCGCTGTCCGTACTCCACCTCCCTGTGGGGAATAACGGACAGCGCTGGGAGCCACGCTCCCAGCGCTGGGGCTTTGACCACACTGGCGCTTTGCAGCGCCGCAATTTGCAGCGCTGGAGAGGGTGTGTTTTCACACCCTGCTGCAGCGCTGCAAATTTGTAAGTGTAGCCAAGCCCAGAGACAGATTCTTGGGCACAGAGCTTGCTGGAGTGGCAGACTTGGGGACTTCTGAGCAAAAAAACTGCCTGCTGTTTGTTCCCATTGTGATTGGGGAATTTCCATCCTTAGAGGTTTTTAAGGCCTGGCTTGACAAAGCCCTGGCTGGAATGATTTAGTTAGTGTTGGTCCTGCCTTAAGCAGGGGATTGGACTAGATGACTTCCTGAGGTCTCTTCCACCCTGTAAAGACTGAACAAACTCTGTCGGGGATTTTAGTTCCAAATCAGTTCATTAAAGTAATAATCAGTCACCATCTCAATTATTGTTTGTGATGTTTTTGTTTTCTTGATTAAATGATTTAATGTCACAATATGTATTATTCAAACTATATCCCAGAGGCCTCTTACTTATGAGTCCCCACAATGTCTGGTCAAATAAATGCCATCCTGAGATTTTTCACCTTGAGGAAACAAATTTTCAATTAATTTGCACATTTGAAATGCTGGAAAATATTAACATGGCTTCTCATTTTCCCCCCAGAGTAAAATAGTTTCCTGCAGGTTTCAAATGTCCATGTTAGCATCTTTTCTATCCTTGAGCTGAGCTCTGCATGCCAGTTTTTGCTTGATAATGTCACTGGACATGGCTCTAACAGCAGGGAAGTTGGACACTTGTCAGTACAATCTGTGAATCTCACAGAACAATGTTCCTGTTCCTTTGAAAGCTGTTTTTAGCATGGTTCTTGTGCCTCCCCAATTCAGATCTGCACCAGAAGTGCCAGGGCAAATACCTTAAGAAATGTGTCAGTACCTACTCCTACACTCAGGCTTGCCTACACACAAAAATTGTACACCTCTAACAATACCAGTAGAGTTAAAGCAGTGCAACTCCCTTTGTATGGATGCAGTTATGCCAGTAGAGATGGGCTTATTCTGGTATACTTTATTCCTGTAAATTTTTGGGAATAAGTTATATGCTCTAAGGCACCTTGATACCAGTGTAACTGTGTCCACTCTAAGGCAGCTGTACTGATTTAACTACAGTACTTTGGTAGAAAATCACACCCATGCCCAAAATAATTATACTGGTACATAAAGTGTGTGGCCAAAAAGTCCCTGATGAAAATATTAGTTCTCCTACTGAGATACAAGGACAGAGTAAAATTCATTCCTATGCAGAAGACTTATGCCACTTAAGTCTTTGGGTCTGGATGGGTCCCGGGGACAGGCTGACTCTTAGGGCAAGGCAGAGATGCTGGGCCCGTTGTTTCTCCCTGGGGGATTTGCCTGATTCCCATTTGTTACAATCCCTGCTTCAAAACACAGGACTAATGGCCATTTTGTAAAAAAAAACAGACTACCTTGAGAAAATACCTAGCTGAATGTCACTCTTTTCTGCTCCAAATAGGAAACTGCCCTACAACTCCCAAAAAAATCTCCTACCACTCCAGACAACAATATCTTCACTTGTCACATTCTATGCTACAGCCTCTTTTCCCCATGTGTTTTCCACATTAGCTGTTAGCCAGTCAGTCATCCATGAGAAATAATCTCTAGACATGAATTTAGGAGGTATCCGATGCAGGATTTGCATTCGTCTTTCTTCCTATTCTCTTCACGTTTTCACAAATCATCTCATGGATCCTCCCCTCAACCCCCCACATATATACACATTTGCCATGTGTACCTCCTCACTATTCGCCATCTTCAGTGATCCATCTTCTTTTCATGCTCTTTCCTATGTCAGAGGTACTATCCACTCTTTGGAATAGCTCCTCTTAATCCCTAACTTCTTTCCTCCCACACCCAATTTCTTAATTCTCATGATAGCAGAAACCAAGGTCAACTGAGATTAATTTCTCACCGCACGTGCATTTTTAAAAAGAAATTCATGTCCTTCTCACTACTTCACACAGACAAAATAAATCATGTTATCAACTTTCTTATGCCTTTCACTTCAAATATCCAGCCTTCATTTAACACCCTGGACATGAATAAAATACGGTATGTACTGTTCAACCAGCATTTTTCCCATGAGAACAGTGCCTCGTGGGCTCATAAAGATTCCATGCAGTTAGTAAGTTGCACATTGTTCATTATGTCCTATGTGATGGCTCAGGGGGGAGCTGCATCTGTGATCTCTCTCTTAGGGCTTGGCTACACTTACAAATTTGCAGCGCTGCAGCAGGGTGTGAAAACACACCCTTTCCAGCGCTGCAAATTGCGGCGCTGCAAAGCGCCAGTGTGGTCAAAGCCCCAGCGCTGGGAGCGCGGCTCCCAGCGCTGTCCGTTATTCCCCACAGGGAGGTGGAGTACGGACAGCGCTGGGAGAGCTCTCTCCCAGCGCTGGGGCTTTGACTACACTTAGCGCTTCAAAGCGCTGCCGCGGCAGTGCTTTGAAGTGCTAAGTGTAGCCACAGCCTTAGCCTCTCTTTCCAAGGACAAGCCTCTACCTGCATTCTTTCTATAGTCTGGAACTGCATGGTTCACCTCACTTTAGACTGGATCACCAGGCTATACCTGTTCCCATCATGCCTCCCTAGTTACAGATTTGAGCAGTGCATTATATCTCCTTGCAGTCCCTCGTGAGTGCTCCCCTCGGGTGACAGATTCTGTTACCTCTCCCCTCTTCCAGGTGAACCCCATAGCTCTCGCAATCTTAGACTGGACCCCTGGGATGGCAGCCCCCTGTTTCCAACTGTTAACAAGAGAGGTCCAACTGCAACTGGTACCATCAAGACACTCCCCTCTGGGTGCTTGTGACCAGTGGCTGGTTAAATAACACAAACCAGTGCCTTCTAAATAGACGCATCCATTTGCCCAAAGCAGAATAAAGGGTTAAGACACCCAAAATCTGTACATCTGGGCCTTGCCTCCCGCTAATCGTAATCTTTCTCAAAGCTTAGGTGTGTTGTAATAATTGGGCCTACAAATGTACTGTAATTGTGAAGTCAACTACAAAAAGGATGTGAAAGTTCATAAGAGGTTACAATAATCTATAACAGGAGTCGGCAACCTTTCAGCAGTGGTGTGCCGAGTCTTCATGTATACACTCTAATTTAAGGCTTCGCGTGCCGGTAATACATTTTAACGTTTTTTAGGTCTCTCTTTAAGTCTATAATATATAACCAAACTACTGTTATATGTAAAGTAAACAAGGTTTTCAAAATGTTTCAGAAGCTTTATTTAAAATTAAATTAAAATGCAGATCTTATTAGTTTAGTGTGATCCCTGCCCTTGCTTTTCCTTGCTGAGTTTTCCAATGTCTGGTGGCACATATTTAGATACTTTAAGCTGCACACAGGCTTCTGAGTTATCAGTTGATAACCGGCTGGCAGGAGGTCAGCGGCTGGAACCCCAGATCGGCAGCTCAGGTGAGTGGAGCTGGTGGCTGGTAGGGCTGAGCAAGGCCGGAAGCCTGGACCCTGTCTGGCAGGGGGCCTGCCCTGGAACTCTAACCAGAAGCAAGGTGAGAGGGGCTGTGGCGGGGACCCCAGCTGGCAAGGGGCCAGCAGCCGGAACCCCAGAGCAGCAGCGGGCTGAGCAGGTCAGCCCACCCAGCTCTGGGGTTTCAGGGGTGGGATGAGCATCTCCGCCAGCCCCCAGCTCCTACCAGCCGGGGTCTCAGCCCACTGCCAGCCTGGAGTTCATTCCCCTAGGCCAGCAGCGGGTGCTGAGTGAGGCTGCGGTGTGGGGGACCCCAGCTGGCAAGGGGCCAGCAGCGGGAACCCTAGAGAGGGGGCAGGCTGAGCAGCTCAGCCTCCCCGCTCTGGGGTTTCGGCCTCTGGCTCCTGCCAGCTGGGGTCTCAGCCCACTGCCAGCCTGGGGTTCCTTCTATCCTGTAGCCCCAGGCCTTTGTCATCCTTATCATGAGAGATGCCCTGACCAGACTGGGCCAGAGAGAGAGAGGCCCAAATAACACCACCACCTCTGTGAGCTCCAGCTGAATCTCAAACATCACCTGCATGAAATGACTTTAACAGCAATCAGAACAGCTCCAGCCCGTCTCAACTAACATCTCTTTTCCCCAAAAAGGACAGTCATAGTATCAAAGATGGCTATCTAAGGGACTGTCAAACAACAGGGGGAGGGGGTTCCTTCTAAAAACTCTGCCTTGGGAAAGGGAACAAGGGATGTTGTTACAGTGAAAGCCTTATTTAATTCTTCACAGTTCAAAAGCTTTAACTGTTTTTTCCTTCTCCGAGAAAAGGTTAAAAGAATGCTTAATGGTGGGTTTGCCCTGGTACTAAGCAGGCTGAGGTCTCTGCATACCAAACCCTGTGGCCAGTGATTGGGTTCTGTTAACACCTTTGACCCATTTATCCATCCAAATTAATATGACCAATGAACCCAGCTGCCTCAGACACATCCCACAGAGGCCCTGCCTTTGTTCCACAGCTTGCTGCAGGCTTCGTCTATATCTGGGCAGAAAGAGACTGACTCTCTACTCTTGCCGTTTCCTTCTCTCCCCTCTCTCTATCACAGCATCTGTCCCCATGCTACTGTGGCCCTCGCTCCCCACCCCTTTCCATTTCTAGGCTGGGTTTTTTAATGGATTTGTGTTCTTTTGATCTTAGGTTCTGGCCTTGGAAAAATAGGCCTGTTAATCTGACTGGTGATAGGCAGGTAGGTATTTCCCAATGACTAGCTCACCCATTGTTCACTTAAGGATGCTTGATATGCTCCCTGAAGATACTTATCTCCAGCTTGCTTCTCATTTCCTGCCTATTCCCTTACCCCCACCCCTTACAGCCGCCTTTGATTTAATTCCATACAGTGAACCAGAATAATATTAAGCAGGTAAACTGAGGTACACAATTTTCATACAACATAATACAGAAATCTGCCTTGTTCGCTAAATCTTACACTCACATTTACACAATAGCGCCTCCTCATACGCCTTTGCTTCTACCTACAAAGAAGAAATTCTACATAAGACATCAAGAAGCTTCAGTCAACCTGGATAAGAATAGTTCAAAACTATGCACCCTTCTGATCCCATTCCATTCTCTATTTCGGAGAGTACGAGTGTCTATTCACAACATAATGCGTGTTACCTAGTATATCATAGGGAAAGATCTATATAAAAACATCCTGGCTCTGAATGCAGCTATATTCATATACTGTCAAACAGAGATGCATGAATAATGCATAAGAATAACTTCTTTAACTGATTTTGCCTTGTTTTCTCTGTTACTGAATTGTCTGTGAGATCATAATATTCTTGAATTTAATTGTTGTTCTTCAGCTACAGGTTTTCTTTCCCAAGCAGTTTGAACTGAGCATTCAAAATCTGAGTTTGGGTTGTAAAAACAACCCACAGGATATGTTTTTGTTCCCTGACTGTGACCCTGATTGTGACAAAAACCTTACTAATAATTCCTGGAGCAGATTTCTGATACAAATTATCACATTTACAAATTAAAAATTCACATTCCACAAATATTTTCCAATATTTGCTAACCTTCTCTGCTTCCTAACCATTCTTCCCAGCAAACTGATTCATTAGAATATTCTAAGGAGTATAGATAAAGAAACATACCATGCTGCCTAGCTAATGTGCAAAAAATCAGACTGTGTTGAAGGAACTGGTAATACTATTTGAAGCCTAGTAAAAGGGAATTACATTATTCAATCACTTTTTGCCTGCTTTGTTTTTGTATTACAAGTCAGTCTAGAAACTGTGATATGGCAGGTTTTTTAAAATATTGCTTCTTTAAGAACAAAGTGAGTTTGGCTGGGCATGAGATGAATAAGGGAGAAATCAAGGCCAAGAACATAAGAGCCTCATGTTAAGCACCTAGCTTTGAAGTCCATATTTAGGCACCTAAATAAGTGATTTGATTTTAAAAAGTGCTGAGCCACATGATAAAAATGACAAATGAAGTGATAACACCATTGAAAACAAGGGCACTGCACTGGTTGATTTTAGCTCAAAGACATCAGAAATCAAAGAGACTTACATTGGTGTGTAACTTGATTCATCTGAGTGATCCACGTCAATAGGACCACTCAGGTGCGTCACTTTACACACCTGCTTATCTGTTGAATGGATTAGGGCCTTGGGTTGCAATTAGTGGGTCCTACAATATTTTAATAACACTGATGTGGAATTTTTCAATTCTACAAAAATCAGCACACATCCATCTGTTTTATCTCTGAGACGAGCAGGAGAGAAGTGTCTCTTTAATATCTTCATTCCTGCTTTGAAGCTTCCAAAACTTTTTGAAAAAGAGAGAAATAATTTAAATTTTTTTCTGCTAGGGACATTAGTGATTATTAAAAATCAGAATGGAAATATTCATTGGAGAGGATGACTTCTCAGAAGAACTATATATGGAATCTAATGATATCATTTCCCCTTAATTACTGGGTTCATTTAACCAAATAATTATGAATAGTGATGTTTTGCTGTTGTAGCAGAGCACCAGCATTGCCTCAGGGGGTCCTGCACCTCTAGGCGGTTAGGGTTTGCAGTGACACTCAGTGTAGCCTCTCTTCTCTCCTAGAGGCAAGACTTACAGCTTAATGAGTCACCTTCATCATCAGCCAGTTAACAAGTTTGGTGTAAGAACCCTCTTTAGTCCCTGTCTTCCTACTCAGGGAGCATTTGGGGGGTGGGGAAGGTTGGGGGGATCCCAGGCCCACCCTTTTCTCTGGGTTCCAGCCCAGGGACCCTAACTGGCAGCAACAACAGGTAGTTTTCCTATACTACCGGAGCTATCGCCCTTCCCTGGGCTCTTTTTCCCAAACGGCCCCTCCTAGCACCCTCCTTGGGACCTGAGGATGCTTGTTCTCCCAGCTCTTTTACTGCGCACCTTCTTTCTCCCAGTCTTCCCACAACACACCTTCCTACTCCCAGCTCCTGCCAGGTGGCCTCTCTGAAGGGGCTTCCTTTTAAACTATTTCCAGCTGGTTCTAAATGGGCTTCAGGTGATTTGATTAGCCTGTTTCCCTTGATTGCTTCTAATCCGTTCTTAATTGGTTCCAGGTGTCTTATGGAGTCTGCCTGACTTAATTGCTTCTAGCACCTTCTTGACTGCTCTGGGGTAGCCCCTGCCCTGGTCACTCAGGTAACAGAAAACTAGTCCGTGACACTGCTTTGGGTACCTGCATGGCCCCACAGTATGCCAACATTCTTATGGCTGACTTAGAACAACAATTTCTCAGCTCTTGTCCGCTAGCACCCCTACTCTGCTTCCACTACATTGATGATATCTTCATCATCTGGACCCACGGGAAGGAGGCCCTTGAGGAATTCCACCAGGATTTCCAACAATTTCTACTCCACCATCAACTCCGCCTGGACCAGTCCACACAAGAGATCCACTTCCTGGACACTACAGTGCAAATAAGTGATGGTTACATAAACACCACCCTATACCAGAAACCTATTGACCGCTATACTTACATACATGCCTCCAACTTCCATCCAGGACACATCACATGATCCATTGTCTACAGCCAAGCCCTAAGATACAACCGCATTTGCTCCAATCCCTCAGACAGACAAACACCTACAATATCTTTATCAAGCATTCTTAAAACTACAGTACCCACCTGGGGAAGTGAGGAAACAGATTGGCAGAGCCAGAAGGGTACCCAGAAGTCACCTACTAAAGGACAGTCCTAACAAGGAAAATAACACAACGCCACTGGCCATCATGTACAGCCCCCAGCTAAAACCTTTCCAACACATCAACTATCTACAACCTATCCTGGAAAATGATCCCTCACTCTCACAGACCTTGGGAGACAGGCCAGTCCTTGCTTACAGACAGCCCCCCAACCTGAAGCAAATACTCACCAGCAACTACACACCGCACCACAGAAACACTAACCCAGGAACCAATCCCTGTAACAAACCCTGTTACCTACTCTGTCCCCATATCTACTCTAGCGAAACCATCAGAGGACCCAACCACATCAGCCACACCATCGGGGCTCATTCACCTGCACATCTACCAATGTGATATGTGCCAGCAATGCCCCTCTACCATGTACATTGACCAGACCAGACAGTCTCTACACAAAAGAATAAATGGACACAAAACAGCCATCAAGAATTGTAACATTCAAAAACCAGTAGGAGAGTACTTCAATCGCCCTGAACACTCAATAACAGACTTACACATGGCAATTCTTCAACAAAAAACTTCAAAAACAGACTTCAACAAGAAACTGCAGAACTGGAATTAATTTGCAAACTGGACACTATCAAATTAGGCCTGAATAAAGACTCGGAGTGGCTGGGTCACTACAAAAAGTAGTTTTCCCTCTGCTGATACTCCGACCTTCTTGTCAACTATTGGAAATGGCTGACATCCATCTTGATTGCATTGGCATCATTAGCACTACAAAAATAATGTTTCCTCTCTTGATATTCACCTCTTCTTGTCAACCTTTGAGAATAGGCCACCTCCACCTTAATTTAATTGGCTTCTTTAGCACTGACCCCCACTTGGTAAGGCAACTCCCATCTTTTCATTTGGGGTGGGGGGTGTACTGCTTACTGTATTTTTCACTCCGTGCATCTGATGAAGTGGGTTCTAGCCCACAAAAGCTTATGCCCAAATAAATTTGTTAGTCTCCACGGTGCAACAAGGACTCCTCATTGTTTTTATTCATCCCATGTTGTGCGTTTTCCTTCCACCAGACTCCTGCATCCAACCGGTCTGTGTCTGTCACACTGTAAAATAAGAACAATTTATTATCTCTCTTATATAAAAGCTCAAGAAAGAGTCTTCCTTGCATCAGCATTATTAACCAGTTTCATTATTAAACTTCGATTGTTATGAAAATGCTTCTTTAACAAGCTAAATAAAAGGTTTAATGTCATTTACACACCTAATTGAAAATCTCCCTCTGGAAATTTAAGTGATAAGGACTAGATTAGACTTTCCCACAGAGATCAGCTTCTGATAAACTGAGGCAATTGTTGCATAAGTTATGGGAATCAAGACAGAAGATGGAACTGTAGCATCAATAGCATTTGAGTCAGAAGAGGTGTTTGATAGTGTGAAATGTCTCTCTACAGTCTATAACACACACCCATGTTTAATATGTTCTAGTTATCAAAAATCTACATCCACAATCTATAGTTGTCCAGAGGCTGTAGCACAAACAAGTTGCTTGAGGAACAAGCAGAGATACTTGATGTGTCCATTACTATTTAGTTTGTCATTAGAACTACTAGCTGAAGCAATAAGAAGTAGGAATGACTTCTTGTATCAAGATATAGTCACACAACTTTTTCTGTGGTAGGGTCTTTATGTTGCCTCAGGAAACGATGTACAGGATTTTAAGTGCAGGGGAGGGCAGAGGCGTCGTTATATGCTGAAATTTCCTGCCATCCATGTGAAAATGGCAGATAATGCCTAAACTGCTGTTAGGAGTCATATTTTATTGATAAGACATGGGATAACCCAAGCTCAATCAGTTTTATTAGTCACACAGAAAGGTAAAGGTCACTGTCTGGGGAGCAGATTTGCATCTTCGCTTCTGTTCCAAAGTGATCGCAAAAAACACCTGTTTATATATCCTAGTTGTTTACAACAAAATAGGAGACTCCATGCATTACCCAAGATTTACACAGCAATTTTACGTGTCTTATCTTGTTTTGAATATAACATTCCAGAAGTTAGCAAACTTAGAGACATCTTCTCAAGGGAGCTTGGCACAGAGTCTATGTGGGTTAAGCATCAACAAGATCATTTATCTTATCTGGTCTTTTTGGTATGTTGGGTAACTAACACTGATATTACAACACTTCACTTTTCCCTATGGTTAAACAGCTTAACATAAGTAAAAGGCATCCTGAGAAGAGCTTAGCATGAACACAATGTGTAGTTATAAAAACATGTGATATTATAAACAATATTGATATTTGTGTATAATATTAATATTGCATGTGATATTGACTAACACAGACCTTACAGACTTTCTCCATACATGTTTTACAAGACACAGAGGCATTTTGTATCCAGTTCAGTCAAAAATAATTATCTTGTGCCGGTGTATTGCCTCGCCATCACCAGTACGGATAGAGGATTATGTTCTCACAAATGTAGAAACATTCACATACTTAGGCAGCACCATCAACCAGGATGGTGGAACAAGCCAGGAAATCCGGAACAAAATCAGTAAAGCCAGGAACACCTTCAGGAGCTTAAATACAGTCTGGAAATCATCAAAATACAACACTAAAACCAAACTCAAGATTTATCAGAGCTGTGTACTTTCAACACTACTTTATAGCGCAGAATGCTGTGGAATGAGAAAGTATGATCTGTCCAAACTGTTTTCATTCCATACAACCTGCCTCAGAAAAATCCTCTATCTTTTGGCCCAGAACAATCCAAACCAAGATCTATTGACACAGTGCAGCTAAGAGGATCTGAGCACCATCATTGCCAGGAGGCTTTGGACATAGATCAGTCATGTGCTTCCATCACCAGAGTAGCAATAAGATGGACACCTGAAGGCAAGTGAAAACGAGGCCACCCAAAAACAACCTGGTGAAGAGCTGCGGAAACTGAGCTGAAAAACCTGGCACACAGCTAGGGAACCACTGAAAGATTTGCCAGAAACAGACAGGAGTGGAAGAGCTTAGTCACTGCCCTAAACGACAGAGGCGTAATAGGAACACGATGATGGTGTACTACTTTCGCAAACCTCAACTGGGCCTTACCCCTGACAGATTCCCCACATACATAGAACAGAGGTTACACAAAGATTACAGTAGTTTCTCTACAGTAAAACTTGGCCAAGCTATAGAGCATTATGGGACTCTGATTCAGTTTGGTCAACACTGCAAATACTACAAACTATTTTAAAGCAGTGCTAGAAATGTCAAAGAGCTCTCTGTGAGCATCCCATTGCCAGGGGCGGCTCTAGGATTTCCGCCGCCCCAAGCAGGGCGGCACACCGCCGGGGGCGCTCTAGCGGTCGCCGGTCCCGCGGCTCCAGTGGACCTCCCGCAGACGTGCCTGTGGAGGGTCCGCTGGCCCCACGGCTCCGGTGAACCTCCTGCAGGCACGCCTGCGGATGCTTCACCGGAGCCGCGGGGCCAGCGGCCCCTCCGCAGGCACATCTGCGGGAGGTCTACCGGAGCCGCGGTCCCAGCAGACCCTCCGCAGGCATGCCTGCGGGAGGTCCGCCAGAGCCGCCTACCGCCCTCCCGCTGGGACGCCGCCCCAAGCGCGCGCTTGGCGCGCTGGGGTCTGGAGCCGGCCCTGCCCATTGCACTGACCTGGATTCTAAATAGTGGAAATAATGCCATTAATGTGAAGGGGAAACTACTAGGGGAGTCTGGGGGACGTTTCCTTGTATCTCCCCTCTGTCCCCACACACACACACTTTTATGTCCTACTGAATGTAACTGTAAGACTAATAATTTTTCACTCCCGGTCCCCCGTCCCCAACACCACAAAATTTTCAATAGGGTTGCGCAACTGCATTCATTGTTAACATCTGTCTATAAAGTAGAATAACTTAACTGCAGCTGTTATTGTCTATTGTGATTCACATTCAAAAATCTTTTTTTCTGGGGGCAGGACTGTAGGGGAGATAGAGGGCCCCTTGTCATGTCAAGAGATGTGCTGTCAGGGCCTCACTTCACACTTCTTCATTTATGCTTTAGAAAAACCAAAACCTCTCCAGACCTCCAAGATGTTTCATTTAAATGTCCCTAAGGAAGACCAGAGAATTTGCCAGGAAAGGAAGAAATGACAAACACGATTCCAAGACAGAAAATAATTTATTTCCACAAGGCTATGAGCTCCCCTCTGAGCATACAGCAGTCAGTAATGACTGCTGCTGACTTGACCTCAGAGAGCTCTCGAGGGACTCAGATGTTGTTTGTAGTAATCCATGTGAGAACACTACAGATCAGGCCAGAGCTGCAGCAGTCTGTTAAAATGTAAGGCTCTAAATTAGAAAACTGCACTTCTAAAATGATAGAGATTGAGGAGCCCATCAAGTGATCTGAAAAAGATTAAAATAAGCAGATAATCAAATTTAAAATCTTGAAAATGCTTGGGCTTAAAAATAATATGTGCTACAGAGGAACATTAAGGCAAAAAATCCTAGCTATTTAAGCCAAAAAGAACGAGTCTTGCTTCCTGCATAACACAGGCTGTAGAATTTTTCCTAGTGGTTCCTGCAACAAGACTGGTTGAGCCAGGGCACATCTTATAACAATATTCATTCTTCAATTAAAGACGGCAAGTGATGGGGAATCCACCATATCACTAGGTAACTTGTCTGACACTGGTAAACCAGCTCTACTAATTATCCTCAGAGTTAAAAATATGTGCCTTATTTCTAATCTGAATTTGTCTAGCTGCAGCTTTCAACCATTAGATCCCATTGTGCCTTTTTTTTTTTTTTTTGGATAAAGAGCCTTCTACTATCAGAAATCTTCTTCTTGTGGAGGTACATATAAACCCTTATCAATCGCCTCTTAACTTTCTCTTGTTAAGTCAAATAGACTGAGGGTATGTCTAAACTGCGGGGGGACAGGAAAGACCCACAGCAAAGAGTCTCAGAGCTTGGGTCAACTGATTCAGGCTTGGAAGGCTAAAAATAGCAGTGTAGACACCTGGGCTTGGCCTGCAGCCCAGGCTCTGAGACCCTGCCCCCTCTGCAGGTTACAGAGCCCGTGTTTCAGCCCAAACCTGAATGTCGATGCTGCTATTCTGAGCCCTGTAATGCGAGCGTGTGAGCCAGTGCCTGAGTCAGTTGCCCCAGGCTCTGAGACTTGCTGCCACAGGTCTTGCTTTTTTATTTTGCTTGGTAGACATACCCTGAACTTCTTCAGTTTCTCACTGTAAAACAGGCTTTCCAAAGGACGACTGGATTTGTAACCAAGCTAATTACTAAGATAATGGGGGGAAATGCCTTTATGTTCATATGGAAGGTGGCAAGAGCACATAAACACCTTTCTCTGAAAACAGACCACAGACTGTCGTCATGGAAATGGTGAGTTATCAGAAACAAATAACATTTTAGCAGGAGGTAGGAATCAAGGGAAATTTACCAAAGGAGGCAAAATTCCTTCTACATCTTCCCAAAGAGATTAGTAAGAGAAGGAGGTGATTCAGAGAAGTAGCAAATATCCTGAAAGAGATTCAAGCTACTCTTTTACTTCCAATTAAGCACAGATGTCATCAAAATTTCAGAATGATGGAGGATGCTGAACACTACCATATGTTCTCAGTCATTATGTGTCCCCCTCCCTTAGCATCATATCTGAGCACTTGGCAATCTGAATGGCATTTATCCTCACAATACCCTGTGCCACAGGAAAGTGTTATTACCCCTAACTTGGAGATGGTGACCCAAGGCCCAGAGAGAGATTTTGTGTCTCCTCCAAGGTCACCCAGAAAGCCTGTGTCACAGCAGGGAATTGAAGCTGTGTGTCTCCTGAGTTCCAGGCTGATGCCCCAACCACTGGACCAGCCTTCCTCTCTTACTTACATTTGATAATAAATATTGAGACTCAGAGCTGCCATGTTCTGTGCAGCTTCATTTGTGATATTTCTCACTGGTGAAAACAAACCACTTTGGCCCAGTCGAGCAAAGCATTTCAGCCCATGCTTTCCTTGAAGCATTTGAGTAGTCCTTTGACTTCAGTGGGACCACTCACATGCTTAACTTTAGGCATGTGTTTAAAATTAATCTTGACTTAGTTGGTGTTGGTCCTGCTTTGAGCAGGGGGTTGGACTAGATGACCTCCTGCAGTCTCTTCCAACCCTGATATTCTATGATTGAGCTGAAGTGCTTTGCTGAAATGGGACCTATTTCCCCCTCTGTTTTCCTCCTTCCCCTCCC
Organism: Mauremys mutica; assembly: GCF_020497125.1. Classification (NCBI taxonomy): domain Eukaryota; kingdom Metazoa; phylum Chordata; order Testudines; family Geoemydidae; genus Mauremys; species Mauremys mutica. Next base: position 103,965,517 of record NC_059072.1, on the reverse strand, counting down.
TGCCTGCGCAATGGGAGCAGATTAGGGGGATGCAGAAGTGATCACTTCACACTCCTTAGAATCAGGTAGCAGGACTGGAGAATCCAGAGGGAGCTGGGGAAAAGTTCTGTTTGTTAAAATTCTTCGTGAAGGATCCTGTTCTGCCTAGAGGATAAGAGCTAACTCATTTAAACTTTATTCTTCAGGATGTAGATCTTTTGCAACAATGAATGACTAATGCTGGGACATAATGGATTAGTATACAAAAGGAGGGTAAAATATAGTGAGTCACTATTAAGAAATCTCCTGTACTTAAACTCTCTTCTGAAAGAAGTACCCAATAGTGCAATAAACACAGTAGTTTGCTTCTGATAAACATGTGTGACAGAGTGCTGAGAGCCAGTAGTCGACCCAGCACTCTGATCATTTAAGCATTAATTAACTCCACCAGGAAAGGCCTGATGGGGAGGGAAGTATTTAATTGCCTACGCAGAGTGGGGGCTGATAAGCTAAGGAGTTAATTATCCCACCATGGAGAGGCTAGTTAAAAAGCACAGGAAGGAAGTGTAAAGAAGGGAAGATTAGCAGAGCCCAGAAGAAGACAGGTCTCAGGTGGTGAGAGACAGTCTATAGAGACAGGTTTGAGGATTAGGAAAAGCTGTAAATAGACTTGCTGTCCAGGATTGTGATAGTGTTTTGGTGAAGGTAATAAATAAAACTCATAGAGGTGACAACCACCCAAAAGGCATCCAAGGCTGTTTGTGAGGGATCTCAGGACAGAAAAGGGGCCAGCCCTGTTACAATATAAAGGGCCCGATTTTGCTACCAGGGAAAGATTAAAATCTCCCATTGATTTCTCAGAGAACAGGGGTAAACGCTAATAGAGTAAAACACTAGTTTGGTAGCTTTACTGTAAGACACAGATTAAAAGGTTAAAAAGAGACTTAATGGTGGTTCTGGGTTGCAAAACTAGTTTGCATAACTAGTTAGGCAAAGGAAGAAGCAATAAGTTACAGAAAAAGGATAACTTAAGAAAAAGCAGGGTGAAGAAGAGGGTAAATACAATATTTTCCTTTATTTAAAAAAAAATAATACAAAGAGAGCATTCATAGGTAGGAACCAAATATTTAATGTATATCAAAATACTATAAAATTATACTTAATCTAATAGTATTTTATCACCAGCTGCTGCTGTCGTGGCCTTGAGATGCCCCCTCTACAGCCACAGAATGCCTGCCCCTGATGAGGAGAAAGAAGAGGATGTGGGCAGAGGTGCGGGGGGAGAAAGACATATGCAGTACTGCATCAGACCATGAATAAAGGGCCTGGATGGCCAACATGGCTGACAGCCTAGAGAAGCAAAGAGCAGATAGGAGAAAAAGAGAGGGAAATGCCCCAGCTCATAATGGATCTTCTCAGGCTGCAAACCCAAATGCTGCAGACCATGTTTGACCTACAGCTCCAAAAATCCTTGACTCCCCACCCTTTGCAGTCCTTGGAGAACTCAATAGCTGGCATCAGGGGCCACATTCTTTTCACTACTACTCCACACCAATTTTCAGCAAGGAAAATCACCGCTTCACATACAGCAACTGTGGTTTTCACTAACTGTGGTTAGTGTATGTGTAGCTACAATGGACTACATTTGTGCACTGAAACAGACAAAAACGTTTGCTGCCTTTCCAATTTTAAAGTTCTGTTCCATTCATCTGTGTGTTGCTTTGCAAGTTGGTTTTCTTCACTGTTTTTGCTGCTCAAGGCACAGTACTTGTAAATGTACAGCAAAACACCCAGTCATACTAAAAAATTGTGTAGTTCTTGTTGTACAAGGCCCAGAGAACCATCCAGCATAGAACACTCACATGGCTGACTGGTAAAGTGCTCTTGCAAAGCCTCCCTCAACCGCATAGCTCCACGCTGCCCTCTTCTAATGGCCCTTCTGTCTGGCTGTTCAAAGTCAGCAGAGGTTCACTCCACTTCTGCCTTCCATACCAGTGTCCACTTTTCCCCCTTTGCCTCACAGGTATTATGCAGGGCACAACAGGCAGCTATAACCATGGGAGTATTTAACTCACTAGATTGGATCTCAGTGAGAAAATAACTCCAGTGTCTCTTCACATTCAACAGTCATGCTGCAGCTGCTGAGCTTCAAGTTGAATCTTTCCTTGGTGCTGTCCAGATAGCCAGTGTGTGGCTTCATGAGCTAAGGTAGTAAGGGGTAGGCTGGGTCCCCCAGAGTCAGTATTGGCATTTCACCAGTTGTAAGCGACCCCTTGGGAAGGAATGTCCCTGCTTGCAGCTTGCTGAACAGTCCTGTGTTCTTAGAGATGCAAGCATCATGCATGTTCCATGGCCAGCCCCCACTGAGATCAGTGAAGCGTCTCCAGTGATCCTCCAATGCTTTTACCCATTGCCCTTGGTTATGTAACTTCCCCTGGGGGAGGCTAGCTCACAGCCCTGCCCACACTGCACCCCTGCTCTGCCCCAGGCCCCACCCCCACCCACTGCTGACTTGCCACTCACCTCTTCACCCCCCTGTGAGGTTCTCCCCTCACCTGCCGCTCGCCTCCTCACCCTCCCCCACACACAATGACACACACACCCCAGCTGTGCAACTGGCTCACCGCTTGCCTCCTCCCCCTGCTGCTGCCCATCCTCCTGCCCCCCATAACACCACCTCCCCCTTTTCACCTTAAAGCGCTAATAATATCCCCCCAGGGTACTGAACAGGCAACAGGTGTAGCTCGACTGCCAGCTGGATTCTCCTCTGCATGGCAGGGAGTTTGGTGTATACTGTATAGAGAGAGACAAAAAGCCAGGCTTTCTCTGCCAAACTGAAGCCTAATCACTCCTTGTGAAAAGTGTTTGTCATTGGCAGCCTGCATTAAGGCAGTAGTTTAATAGTATTTCTTACACAGACTTCCCTGACAGACTATGATAAATTTTGTACAAAGTATGCCTTGTGAGGTATCATTTGAAAACTCATAATTCGCTGAACATTATTGTTATGGTAAAATATATGTGGCAATATTGTATATAAAGTTATAAGCTACTATATAACATTGCTGTGACATGTTCCAAAGTGAGAAAAGCAGGCCCAAACCAGTTTTTCAGAGACAAAGAACACACTGACGTCCCGGCTAGGTATCAGCCTAATCAAATGGACTATCACCTGGTTAAGCTGCCATTCTTTAGCAGGAGAAAGAGTGTAAGCGAGAACTTTATATAGTGGCAATGGAACAGCTGGGGGTTTTCCAAGTGAACAGACTAACCATCACCTGAACCCCAGCTGGAGGTAATCCTGAAAGATGGGAGAAGGGTATAAGACTGAGAAACAGAGGATCCCAAATCACCTCTATCCCCCCGTCATCTGTAGTCATGACATCAATAATGTTTCGAAATCAAAGGAGGCATCATTGACCTGGTGGGAGGTCCTGGCTGAAGCGATCCAGTCAGTCTGCTGTAAGCTTATGGTGAGAAAAACCTTTGGGTTTTAAGTATGTTTAGTTTGTTACGTTAGGTATTAGTCTGCATCTTATCTTTTATTTTCTTTGTAGCCATTTCTGACTCTTTATGCCTCATTACTTATAGTCTCTTAAAATCTACCTTTCTGTAGTTAATAAACTTGCTTTTGTCGCAACCTGATACGCAGTTATGGCTCTGTATGGCCAATTGTCGGTTCACGGCCATCTTGTCCTGTTAAAAGGACAGAGCAGCCTCCATCTTGGATCAGGTTCTTGTTGCATAGGAAAGGGCAGAGACCTAATCCTGCCCAGCAACACTAAAGTGCTGTGTGTACTTTCCTGTTTTTTTTTCTGTTGGGCCGTCTAAAGGTCAGGCTAGTGCAGTGTGCAGAGACCTGATTCTGCCCAGCAACTCCATAGTATGCATTTTCCCGCTTTTTTTGGGCCCGGTCGTCTGGAGGTCAGGCTAGTTCTGCCCAGCAACTCCAGAGTACTGTATACAGAGACCTAATTCTGCCCAGATACCCCAGTGTGCTGTGTGCAAATCCTGCCGGCGTGGGGGGCAACTGCTCGGAGCCTAGAGGGAGGGGGAACCAGGGACCAATCAGATGTTGACACGAGTGAGTGAGACCCTTTCTATAAAACTAGGTTTCCCCCCAAAATCTGTGTGGAGTATCCGCGTGTCAGCTGAAGGACCTGATCAACCTTTCGGCCAGGGTCTCCTCCCGGTATAGCTAGCTCGTGTCGTGTCGTCTTCATTGTCGCCTTGGACCTGTTCCTGGCACCTCATCATGCTTCTGGTGTCTGCTCTGCTGGTCAGCTGCGCCTGGAGTGTGGTATTTGTTTTCTAATTTCTGGCAGTTTGCTTATCTAGCCTCCTATTTTTCCCCTCCCTAACCCAGTACCAAGTGTGTACACAGAGTTAAGGATTAAAGTATTGAGCTCATAATTGCACAATTGCCTAGGTGTATAGTTGTTCTAAGGTTTTAATAAATTGTTTATTGTAAACTGTTTTAAGTGTGTGAGTCACTGCTCTGTCTTTGTCCGGAGTGTTTGTGTCTGGGAGCTGTCTCCACCTGGGGATTAGCTGACCAAGGGGTTCCTATCCCCGCGGTCTGTGTGAGTGGAATCTGCCCAACTGCAGCCGCACCACACTCTGGGTTTACCCTTAGTGTGAAAGCAAGGGCGGTTGAGGCAGTGGCCTGTGGGTCTCTTTCCTGTGTTGCACCGGGCACCGCCCTGACGAACCCGATTCCCATCTTGTGTGATTGGTGTGTCTGCCTATCCAGTGTGGTGCAGTGAGCAGTATAGAATTGTACTGTTAATAATTTTTGGGTTGTTTATATTGCCTAACAACATCCCAGCTAAAAATTGCCTCTCTCCCTTGGCCCAAGTTGTAACTTTCCCCCAAATAAACGCAGCCACTTGGCTTTGCACCTTATTCTGGTCCGGCCTAATTTTCCTCTCCCAATATAAAGCTAATCGAACCGCAATCTATTTCGGACAGCTTTATTGTTTTATTTAAACCAATGTGGATATGGATTGAAGTGGTTGGGAACCTCCAACTGCGATAACAGGGTTTTTGCATATCATTTTTCATTAATGAAATTACAGACTTTCTGTGGGCTTGTATTGACCAGAAGGAGAGAGCTGGGCAGTACAAGACACACATTTCTGGGGACAAGTCTGGGACTGGGAGTTTGCTGATGTTGCCTTCCATGTAATTCAGACGTGATTGGGCAGAGCATTTAGCTGGGAGTGATTTTTGCATGCTAGAGGCTGTGGGTGAACTGACCGGGAGTGGTTGTTCTCACAAGAAAGCAGCGTGAAAGGCCCCCCAGATTAGGGAATTGAGGAGAAATAGCTGTTTAGCAGTCCAGATTGTACCCTGGGGAATGTCACACACAGACCTCTGTGAGCTCTAGGCTTCTTTCAGACATGGTAGACACAGAAAAGTGCCACTCAGGTTTATGTGATTTTTTTTAAAGGTGCAAAATTATTGGAAATGGGTGGCATTATGGGATGCAGAAAATTGCCTGATGGGAACTTGACCTCTAGCTCCCACATATCTCTGTGTGACTCATTTTTACCCCACATCACTTAGTAAAAATTTCCCAGAAGGCATTGTGCAAGACAGCAGCACCTGGCACATTGGGATACCTGCCCATGGTGCACTGCACTTTGCATCAACACAGACACTCCTGGTGAGTAAACACCAGGCCAACACAAGCAGCCAAGTCTGCACGTACAAATGCGATATACAAACTCTAGCAGCAGTATGCCAACGTAACTTGTGTCAGCCAATGTTTGTAGTGTGGACATGGCCTCAAAATAGCTGCTTCTTGGGACAAGGTAGCAATTTCTTACCTGGCATTCCTGCAGAAGAGGGCTGACTGTTGAGGGATCTCTGTTGAGGGAAACAGGACTGGTGTACATTTTTAAATAAATAACAGTACAAGTATAGTGAAACAAGATGCGTGAGGTAATATTTTTTATTGGATCAACTTCTGCTGGTGAGAGATACAAAGCTCTTCTTCAGGTCTTAAAAGTATACCTGACTTTGTATCACCAATTTTGATTCCTAAATGGGAACCAAATATATAATATTGCAAATAACAATATTGCTATGGCACAGATGTTTATGAAATGCATGTTATTAATGATCGATACACTTAGACAGTAACAAATGTTCTATAAAAAGTGTTCAGTATAGAGGGCCTCAACACATCCTATGAGGGCTCATTATCACACCCAGGTGATCAAAAGGAGATTGGTCTGAGAGGGGTCTAGCAAAGGCTCTGGATCCAGCGGATGCTGGAGATAGTCATACTGGTTAGAGGCTCCTCTGTGTTGCAATGGACTAATGACCAGGCTCCCTTGAAACAGTGCCTGCTTACTATTAAGGAAACAAGTTTCTTGTGGCCATGGGCCAATGAGTTTGAACTCAGGAATTTCCCAGGTAATAAGCCCAGGGCCCAGAATGGAAGAGTAGCAGAAGACTGAAAACAAAGAGACTGAAACCAAGGTGAAAGCAAAGAGCTCTAGCTGTTCTGAGGCAATGAGGTTTGTCTCAGTGCTGTCTTGGCTGGGGCTTTGGCAAGGGGAATTCCTGTATGCAGTTTTGGCTACCTCTGTTGAAGGTAAACAAGAGTTGTGTATATTGTGTAAATAAATTATTACACGTGTGTAGTCTGTGTCGCCAAGTTCTCTTCCCCTGGGAAGGAAACTGACCCATTGCAAAGTCCCAAAATCTGCAGCTGCTCAGTAAAACAGCAACAAGAGAGGGACTGAGGACCTACAGCTCCTATCGAGTTCAGCTGGACCTGTGGGTACTCAGAACTTCTGAAAGTCAGGCCCATATTGTTTACATATCCATGTATGTTTGGAGTGGGAGGTTAATAGTATTCTTTAGCTTGAGCTGACAAGCCAGGCAGGGCTATAAAGGAAGGCAGGCAAGCACTGTGGTTACACAGATGCTTTGCTCAACCCTGTGAAACTGACCAGACCTTGCCTGGTAAGCTTTTCAGCAATCTTCAACCATGATCATTTGAAGATGTCAGCCTTGCTTAGAGAGCTTTTTATAGTATCTCACTAGCCAAAAGTCTCCTTTACTTATTCCTTTTCTGTGATTTCTTTTCTGTTTCCTTTATGTGCCAGTAAAATCTGTTTTTATTTAGGATAGCTGGTACTGTATCTTAGGTAATGCTAAGTGAGGTTCTGATTGTGATAGTGCGTAGTCAAGCTTGTTGAGGACGAATGCTCTGTAGTACATCCCCTGAACAATTCCCTGAGCCACTCAATCTCCCTGGCAACTTTTAAATTACGCAGGTGGAAAAAACATTATAGTCTCCCAAATCAAGGGCTGATTTCAGAAACTTACATTTGATAAGGAATGAGGCCTATAACTTTTGATATCTTGAAAAAAAAATCCAGACACAATATCCTCTCCTGCAATATACCAGAAAACATTCTATTTAGCGACAATTGTGGTTATGTTGCTTTTTTCCCTTTCTCTTCTCTCTTCTTCTAATTATGAGACATTTGCATGAAAACAAGGTCTCTGTTAGTTCCTGCTGCTTATATGCCACATGAAGTCAATCATAATCTTCTGTTTGCAGAATCCTTATCATCTCCATAGTAACCCATTGTAATGGCATTAATTGTAATGATACGAGTAACAATTAAAATAGCGAGAAGAGAGAAATACACTCTATATATGACACATTGATACAATTGTTTCTAAATAGAATGTCTTTCAAAGCTTTTCCAGAAAGCATCAGCTGCACTTCAAAGCAGCTAAGATATTCACTTTCAAAAAGCAGTTGCTGCAGATAGGAGCCTTTTCAGTTCACTGAGTGCATAGTAAAAAGTGGCTAAACATATATTTGTACAAGGTTTAACTTATTCAAGGCCTGATTCAACGCCCATTCCAGTCAATAGAAAGACTCCCATTGATTTCAGGGAGCTTTGGATCAGGCCCTTATTTAGGCGAGATTTAAAGCCACACAAAAGATGCCTGCCTAGTAGCAATTCACATTTTATAACCTTCTGTGAAATGAAGAATTCAGTTAAAAATAAGCAAACCAATTATGTTTAAATAAGGCTCTCAGTGTGATGAGGAACAGGAAATCGGAAGTTAAGGATTATGTGTGGCCACTACCTCTATAAACTCAGTGCAGAGCATGTTTCATGTCTACCCTGAATAAACAGGAGCTCCCTTTTGGTTTTTGTTGGTTTGTTTGGTTTTTTTGTTTCAATAGAAATCTTAGACTTCACTAGTAAGGTTCTCAGAGAAGAACATATGTTTTTGTTGCATCTTTGGTGAATCCTCTAACATAAAAAGGGAACAATTTAAGCACTACTCACCATTTGCACAGTAGAAGTCCACTACTACAGTCTACTGCAGTTAGTCCAGTTTATTAGTCCACTACTACTCTTGACTGCACAGAAGCCCAGTCTACTACAGTCAGTAGAAATCTAGTGTAGTGTGCTTCCCAGACCAGCCACCTCTTTGACCTTTTCGACATTCTTAGTAAGACTAGAGAACTTCTGCCCTCACTATAAGCTTTTCATTAATCATCCTTCAAATGCCTAGTGCAGGACCTGAGGAATACTTGTGAGAAAGATTTGTTGTTAAACACGTGTGTGATACTGCTCACTGTAGTACCTAGAGGTCCAAAGTATGCTGCCATATTGATAGAGAATGGAGCCAGAAAGGTCTTGGCACTCATTTTTCATAGTCTCAAGATCAAATACACCTGACAGAAGAGCTCTAAAAACTGTTGGGAAGCTGTTGTAAGGGAAGAACCTGGATTCTATCCCCTTTACTCATGTTGACTATTGTTCTCAGTATTCACGGCTGGTGGGGAAAGGGAAGTTGTGCCTGGAACATCTGGCTTGCTATTAGAAGGAGAGGAGTTTCAGCTACATGCTTGTTGGTGGGGGCAATGTGTGTGTGAGAGAGAAGTAAAGTATCAGAGGGGTAGCCGTGTAAAAGCAGCAAGTAAATGATTGTGGAGCAGTGAAACTAGTAGGAGAAGGTGGCTCTGTGTAAAGAAAGGCTGGCATATTTGCAAATTATCTCTGAGCTGACTTAATATTGTGCAAATTTGTTATTCAAAATTATTCTATGCATGTTTATGCAAATATATTCCAGCCCATAGATCCCTTGCAAATTATTCATCACATCCATTGCACTGAGTATTTGCCGTTCATAACTTGCTACTCACAGGATATGATTGGTCACGCATGTCATGTTACCGGTCTGTGAGTGGATGACTCCCATTCCCATTATACAGACACTTCAGGTGAGTATAGTCAGGAAAAGATGTATTCGAATGACTATTTGCAAAACTTTACCTCTCTGCAAATATTCTCATTTAATATTTCAATTCTTTGATATTGAAATTTGAATGACATTATTTCCCCTTTGAACAGATTTGGCCTGGAAGGATGTTTATGGGAAAATAATCGTAAGTTAAAGAGTTTCAAATACTGGCAGAGATAATCTGCAATACTTGAATAGCTGCTCAATACTTTTTGCATTCACCTAGCTCCGACTGCAACAAGTTTACTTCCAGTGAGGCTAGCCAGACATAGCTCAAAGTTACTCCCTCTGTTAACTAGAGGGAGTCCTCGAGAACAGTGTAAGGAAATCCCTCCAGCCCATGAGGGTCTGAGCAGTTTGCCTTTACACAGAGGTGAAAGCAGGCCAGTATGGCGTACCAGTAAGAAGTGGCTGCCAGTACTGGCCCGTACACAGCCGACGTTAAAGCACTGCCCATGGCAGCGCTTTAATGTTGCTGCCCCTTTTGCACCGCTCCCCATCGATGGTGCTGCCATTAGGGACCCTATCAGCAGGGCTGCGGAGGTAAAAAGGGCAGCTGATCCGGGGTTCAGCGATTTAAAAGGGCCCAGGGCTCCCGGCCCTTTTAAATTGCTGCCAGAGCCCCAGGCAGCATGGACTGGGCAGTACGGGTGGAGGCTGACTCCCAGCCCTGCCCCTTCCACCCGAGGCCCCCACCCCTTCTGTGCTACATTCACCCCTGCCTTTACAGTGTCTCTAGCCCTTGCTTGCCAGGAAATTGAGGTGTTTTAGATTTAGAGACCAAAAGGAACCATTGTGATCATCTAGTCCAGTGGTTCCCAAACTTGTTCTGCCGCTTCTGCAGGGAAAGTAACAAATTAGAATTTGCTCCAGAGCCTAACTGGTACACACAAAAGGTTGCACCAGCTTAAAATTTAAAACCTCCATTGTAAAATGGAGCAGCTTGTTAACATGCACAGATGATCTTTCAACGCAAGAATATTCTACAGATGATATATTCAGTTTGTTTGATAGAAGATAGTTTGTGTATGGAAATCAGGTTCTCTGGCCTGCATTATACAGGAAGTTGGACTAAATCAGTGGTTCCCAGACTTGTTCCGCCGCTTGTGCAGGGAAAGCCCCTGGTGGGCCGGGCCGGTTTGTTTACCTGCCGCATCCGGAAAGCATGTAGTCCACCTGGTATGGGCATTTTATTATTTATCTGAATGTGACAAATAGTGTGTTCTCCTCATACAATGTATAGGTGGCTCTGTCTGCCTCCCTCCTATCCACACATTATATTCCATGGTTTCACTCCATCAATCTACCCATCTGACAAAAATATTTATCATTAGCCTGGCTTCTTCTTTCCCTGCTGTATCTGGGATGCCACACTACTACTAGCTGCATCACAGCATACTGTTCATTGCAGATACAATGCTGTACACAGCAATAATGCTCCCCTCTAACAAGGCACAGTACCATAGCCTCCATGAAACAGCATGCTGGACTGCAGATGAGAGGGGGCTTTAATAAGCCAGTGAATTTTCAGTGTTCTTCTAAGTAGAATTTATCTAGCTTCTCTCCTGCTGTGCAAAATGATAATGAGGCAATCAGCTGTGAACAGGTGCAGTGAGCTGCTTGGAATACAGTGAACCTCCTCAGTCAATTGGCACACTTAGCATCTGAATCTTAATATCATTCCAGAAAGAGTGGCTGAATGTTAAATCCTATTGTATGATAAGGTAGAAACCTGGTAAATGCAGAGCCTTCTAGAACTAAAGCTAGTCTTATAATAGGTCTGTTGCAGTAGCCGCTATTAATCTCAGGGAATTCTGCTATTCTTAGGAACTGTACATTTAGAAAGTATTTAAGTAACAGAGATATTCTTTAATTACATTGCATTGGTTTATTTATATATATATATATATATTTTTTTTTTTTAATGCCAACTTTTTGATGCAATTTGTCTTTTTTTAAATCCACAAACAACTGTTGATATCATCTAAAAGAAGCAAAAAAAAAATCTCATTGAATTGCGCTCCACTCCTGTAAAACACATATGTGCTTAGGTTTGTCATTTTGAAGCATAATTTTTAATATTTCAATTCTTTGATATTGTTCTTGAGAAATTTGAATGACATTATTTCCCCTTCTCTTTTGAAACATTTTATGTAACATTTTCTACATGATTTGAACCAAGAAACTTCTACGGCAATCAAGGTCGAATTGTTCTAAGAAGTGTGAATGTAAGATATATAGTAATAGACAGTGCTTGCCTGGAAGAGCCTATTATCAAAGGCCCCAATCCTCCGAAGATGTAGGCTGGTGCATTGTGAGTATTACCATTCACTTCAGACTATAAAACTGATTTTTCTGCATTGAGTAATTCAAGTCAATTATATAGTTTAAAGTGACTAGCACTATTCACAGTACATAAAGTTAAGCATGAACATACAACTTTGCAGGACTGGGGACTATAGGCAAGACAATGGATGGAGAAAAGGAAATATTATGTACATTGCAGAGATGGGCTTGCCAAAGGTCACATGGAAAGTCTGGTGATTAGAGCCAGGAATTAAACCCAGAACTTCTTAGTTCTAGTCCAATTCCTTAACTGTGAAATTATCCTCCCTTTGTTTCACCTATAAGACTTTGTAGAGGAAGTTAATGGAGGATTTGTTGTTGTAGGATTAGATAGGTATATAAAGGGTTAAATTAGCTTGGTTAAAGAATATATATGCTTTTACAAATTGTATAAAGTGCAGGCGTTTAACAGTTGTGGGAAGGCCTTGAAAGAAGGTATGCTTAATTGAAATACTAGGCTTGGAATGTGGCTTAATTGGAACAGTAGACCTGAAGTGTGGCTGATAAGATAGGAGGAAAATCTCTGAAGAAAAAGCCCCAATATCAAAAATGGTTCTAAGGTTTTTTTAGCAAAGTAATGTATTCAAGCAGCAGTGACTATAGTCATGTAGAATCCGATGGATAAGGTATAAAAGGGTGAACTATTAAAGGGTTTGTTGCTAGTACTCACCTGCACAGTTGGAGCCAGTGTCAACATGGGTTTCAAGTATCAGAGGGGAAGCCGTGTTAGTCTGATTCTGTAGAAGCAGCAAAGAATCCTGTGGCACCTGATAGACTAACAGACGTTTTGCAGCATGAGCTTTCGTGGGTGAATACCCACTTCTTCGGATGCATCCGAAGAAGTGGGTATTCACCCATGAAAGCTCATGCTGCAAAATGTCTGTTAGTCAACATGGGTTTGAGCATCTTGGGTCTAGTCCTGTTGTATGTATCTGATCAAAGCTCATAACTGCATTTTACAGTATGGGTGTGATTGATTTAAGGCACTTTTGGAGCAGCTGTTTAAATACCATTTGGCCTTTTGGATTTAGGAAAGGAATGTCTGGTTAAATTGGTGGTGTGGTGGTATCATGTATTAATAACAGACACTATACCTTGGCCAAGGAACTTTAAATGCAAGTCCTCATTCCTGAAAACAGTTGCTAACATGCTTACCTTTATGTGCATGGATAGTTGTGTTGTGGGACTATCCATGCACATAACCCTAAGCACACGAGCAAGTGTTTAGCAAGAGTGAGAACTTGCATTTAAAGTTCCTTGGCCAAGGGACAGTGTCTTCCTCTCTCTGTGCAGCACTAGGTTCACTGTCTGTGCTCAGTAAATGGTAACTTCCTGGTTTCAAGTGGCGGTAAGTGCAACCGATGCAATCATGGCTCTGCTTGTCTCTGATTGGGAGCACTGGTGCTGTTGTGCTCAATGCCAGCCACCCATGGCTGAAGCCCAACTATGGCCAACGCGTATTTTGATTAGTATTTTCTTCATGTAATTGAATAATACAAAGTCATAACTATGCTTCACAATAGGAATGCTTTTATATGCTAATATCCGTTCTTACAGTGTACCACACATGATTCTGATGATGAATCATAGCTTAACAATGACTTTAGAAGGTATACAGCCAACCCGGCTCCCCAAAAACTATCTTGTTAAGAATCTAAACTGTAGGAGCCAGACATCCTTCTACTAGACTTGTTTTCTCCTCCACTCTCATAAGTTTGTGGTAGAGTGCTCTATGTTATGGCTTGATTAAGCTTAAATTAAAGCTCTGTTCCAAAACACTTCACCCTTTTCCAAATAGTCTTGAGCAAGTTTTAATTGCACCACCTGGTGCTTCGGGTATGGCTTCTGACAGGATAATCTTCCATTCAAAACCTCGCTACTGCCATAATATTAAAATTAAGTCCCTTAAGCTCTTTTACATCTGTCAAAACTCTACATCCTGTTTAATCGGTTCCATTATCACTCCTTCCATTTTTTTTGTTTACTGGTGTTTCTCTTCAATATTTTGCTTTAACCACACAGTCTATTGTTTTACTGCAATTTCCATGAGCCACTTAGTCGACAGTTTTGAAAGGCTTCCTTTTCTCAAAGATCTGTCCTCTTTTGAAAACAAGTAAGGACAGGCCACTCATTGAAACATTGCAGATACTCTGGTGGAGGCAAAGAAACCCTTCTGTGTCACCTGCGCAGCCTGGCACGAGTACCAATAAACATTCCCCTCAACCTGCCAAGGCTCAAATGTGGAAATCAATGTGTGACAAAGAGACAAAATGAGAGACACGAAGATTATTCATGCAAGTAGCTTAAAATGCTGTTGGAGTGTCGTGCTTCCTGTAGTGTAAATAACTCTTTCTATAACCTTCCTTTCATGATACTTTATTTCTGGTGTGCATTATTTTCAACATTAAAAGTAAAGGGACACCAAACTTGGGAGGCACTTGGGTAACTTTAGGACTAAATTGGGGGAATGTCCCTCAAAATGAGGTATGGCAATAAATAACCCAGAAAGGCCAATATAGCAGATAATACTAAAAATACAGCAACCATTTTTTATTTCCGTTTACAGTTTCTAAACTTTTGGAGGCAACAGTCCATCCGTGTAATAGTTTGCCATTGGTATGTGTGGCCAGAGGCCTATGAAAATGGCAGTCGACAGAGGGAGTGACGGTCCCATAATCTTTGCATCCTGAGCACGTTTACCCAGTTCCAAAAATGAGAATGTCACTGGCTCTCTGCCACCTCACCTGCTTCTTCAGCGCTAAAGCTGAAGACTAGTGACAGACATAGCAAGCTCTGTGTTGGTGTGGCATGGGTTCCATTCCTGGGAAGTCTGACTTGTTTGTGCTTTGATTTAGTTCCTCAGAAATGTTGGCTCCTTTAAAAAAAATTATTTTTCATTCTTCAAACTTCAATTAAAGTACAAGGGCAAATTGCACAGTAAGATACGCACTGAAGTTTTCTACTGAGGTTTGGCATGGTGAGTGCTCTAGAAACACATCTTGCCTTAGGGTTGTTGGCTCTGCCAGTACAGCCAAGAATCTTTTAAGGCAAGAGTCCTTCCCTCCCTGAAATCATTTACGCTGCTGTTTGTTCCTTGTGCCAGACAGTACCGGGTTTGCAATGGCGCCAGTGGCAGCATAGCGCCGGGCCCACACACAAAAGGGAGCCCGGCCCGCTTCACTTGCACTGCACCCCAAGCCACTAGCTCCTTTCCTTCCCCTGGTCCATCCCCACTATTGCTCGATCCTCTCGGCCAGCTGGCGCATGGCTTATTTCCATCCCTGCCCCTCCCCTCGCCCCTCTTGGCCAATGTCTGGCCAGTTGTTTGAGGGCTCCTCTCCCCGCAGCTGCTGACTACATGCCAGTGTTGGGGGCGGACAGGAGCGTCCCTAGTGGAGGTGATTTTTTTAGAGCACTGGGCGAGCTCTATCCCAACGCTGCGCCGCAACTACGCAAGCCATGTTAAAGCGCTGTGGCCCCAGCAACACTTTAACGTTGCCAGTGTAGACTAGCCCTCAGCAACTTCGGAAACTGACAGCATATACCCTGGGGCTGGCAAATGCCTGTAAAATGGCATCATTACCACTTCAATGGCTCTTTAACAGTTTCAGTGTTGTGCTAATAGGTCTGGCAGGCTGGAAGCCTTTTTCACTTTTAAGTACTAGATCCCCTCCAGAGGAAGACTCACCAGGCTGCAGCAGCTGGCTGTAGTGGGAGCCTGCAGGAAGGGTCAGAACAGGGATAGAAAGAGGCGGAAGGGTGGACACTAAGACTCAGGAGTGCTCCAAATTTTTGGGCGCCCTACGCAGCATAGACGGCTGCGTATGCATAAGGACGGCCCTGCCCGCCTCTCCCTGACACTCTGCTGAAGCAGTGGGCTGGGGAAGTCAGCAGTTGTCCCTCCACAAGGAAACGCCTCCTCTCCACCACGGGCACCAGCGCCAAGTGGGCAGGGCTGGCTGGGGCCCCGGGGCATGGAACCGCTCTGTGCACCCGAGCTTCAGTGATTCTGCCCCCTAGCACTGTGTGCTGGGAGAGGGGATCCCTGCGCTGTGCCTGCTCAGCAGGGCCAGTGAGTGCAGAGTGCGGTGCTGGGCTGAGAGGGGCCGGGAGGCACCATGGGAAGTTTGTGTGTTTTGGAGTGCTAGGCGGCGGGGGAGGTCTGTGTTTCAGGTGCTGGGCACTGGGCGGGAGGGGACGGGTTGTGGGACACTGTAATTGTGGTGGTGGGGCTGTGGGGAAGTCAGCAGCTGGGTGGTGGGGGAGATCTGTGTATGCTGGGGTGCTAGGGAGTGAGGATTCTGTATGGGGGTGCTGGCCAGCAGTGGTTGTGTGCAGGGCGCTGTGCATTTGTGATGGGGGGACACTGGGCATAGTGGGTCCGGGAGGTGCTGGGCATAGGGAGTTGGGGCACGTTGGGCGGGGCTGTGTGGAGCAGCATTGGCCTGCCCCCAAGGCAATCCAGATAGTGCATTAGTATTAGCGTGTTGTCCTAAAGGCTACTACTGGATGTCATATTAATATTGTTGACCAAAGCAAGTCCACCACTGCTAATTGCTGCAGGGCAATTACCAGATAAGCAATCGAACTTTATCCAGGTTTGTGAAGCCGATTCTTATAAACAGTTACACTGGGAACCCAGCTCTCACAAACAGAACTATTAACCAGAAATGTAATTAGCAATTAAGCAATTTATGAGAAAACAGATGCATTCAGCTCTCACAAGAAAACTGTATTGATCAAAACATGGGAACGGTTTGTTACTGTAGCTATAAGTGTGATTGGAAAAGGTGTTATGTAACCAAAATAAGAAGGTAGCTAATAGTAAAGTACATTATATTTAGAATTCTTTATATTCATGCTGAATTGTATAACTCTAGAATACTGTAACTTTTGCATAATACTAGCTCTTTATACTGTTGGAGGGTACAACAAAGCTTGCAAAATACACTCAAGACTCCAGGTATTTGTGCTATGCCTGGCTACTACAGTCCATCTGTTTTCCGAATATATATGGAGCCAGATAAGAGAGAGTCTATAAACTTTATAGTGTTAGCCAATATCCATACAATACTGTATTAATATACATAATATCAATATATTATATAGTATCACATATGGATTTTGTATAACTGTGAATTTAATTCACATTAAGCTCATCTCAAAATGCTTTTTACTTATGTTTAACTATTTAACCAGGTGGGAAATGTAAAGAGTAGTAATTTCAGTGCTAGGTACTAAGACATTCCAGAGGGACAGGACAAGATGAACAATTTTGTTGGTGCTTAACTAATTTGCCTTCTGTACCAAGCTGTAGCTGATGCAGTATGTGTCTAAAGTTTTGCTGATTTCTTGAATACTATGGTCAACACAAAATTAGAAACTGGCTGCAATCTCTGTCCTGTTTATGTGCAGGGTCTGTGCAAGTCTAGCAAAAAGTCTTCAAAAACATGTTAAAGAAAATAAGAATCATGTGCTGGGTATGTTTGAAATAATGCAAAGAAATGGTGAAATCTTCATACGTTGTAAACATCCCTAGTATCTATTGGAATAGGTTTTGAGGCAGTTAACCAGCTGCACTGCTGCATCCCAGAGGGTTGGTAATGTATTGGCCGTCCTTTCTGTACTATGCCGTATTAAGTTTTGACTAATAATCTTTGATTTAAAAAGTTGACTGAATTTAGCTATGACATCTCTTGTTATTGAATCAAATCAAAGCTTTGACAATATGCAACTAAGATCAAAACACACCTCTGCATCCTTGCAGCTACCAGACAAGTACTACCTTTAATTAGACTGAGAATCTTTACCAGAATTTATGGTTAAAGAAAACATCTTTTTCTATTAACTTTTTATTTTTTAAATATATATATATATATATATATATATATTATATATATATATATATATATATATATATATATATATAACAAACTTATGTATCAGGAAAAGTTTACATATAACTTCTCTTAATACATTAACCATTCGCTACCTAACTTTAGCTATAGTTGAAATATTTAATTATATCATATGAATGGTTAAAATACTAAATCAATTTGAACTGCACAATTTACAAACAAAATTTGTTTACAAAAATCTAACTAGTTTAAAGAAAAATTTAGATAAAGAAGCAAAATTTGGAGGAAGGGATAGAAATGGGGAGGGAATGAGGTGGATAGAGAGGAGAAAGAGGCAAACAGGGAGGCACATGCATTTAATAAGGTCATTCAGATACTTCCAGGAAAATATCGCATATCTCTGAGAATTTTTCTTGGGTATAACAGTATACTATTCTTTCCACGGTGGCCAAACTTACAATAGGTATGCTCCAGACTTCAATTGTTGGTCGCTTTTTGGCTTTCCATTTTTTGTAGTACTAGTCTTTTAATAATTATTTAGTTCTCTGCTTAGCGAAAGTTTTTCAGATTTATTCAGCTTCCAATTAACATCCATTAGATTTAAAATTATGGTTTAGTGTATAACACAATTTTATTTGATAGGAAAAAAATTAATTCTTCAATTTAAGTTCTGCCCAAAATATATGGGTATAGGAGCAGTCCCAGAGCATGAGTTAAGTTAGCACCTGCTGAATCACAGCACCAACATTTGTCTGATTAGCAGCACCTGTCTGGAACAGTTGGAGAGGGGTCCGATGCATCCTCCACATGACTTCCTGCTGGATTAATCCTAAATGGAAGTCCAAGGAACAGATCATCGCACTGTCTACAATTTGTTTCCATTGGTTAGAAGAGAATAATTGGCTTAGTTCCTCCTCCCTTCTCTTCTTTAGGAAACCCAGGTTTGCTGGCCAAGTATGCATATAGTGTTGCCATAGGTCTTGGCAATCTGGGTAATATTTGGAGAAATGAAAGCAGTTCAGGTGGATCAAGGGTAGGGTGATAAAACATCCTGATATTATTGGGACCATCCTGATATTAGGGTCTTTGTCTGATATATGCAACTATACCCTCACCCTGGCCCCGGGGAAAAAAAAGTGTCCCGATTTTTCACACTTGCTGTCTGGTCACCCTAGTCAGGGGTAGCATAGGCATCAACCAAACAGATGGGAGACAGCATGCTTATGTTGGATATATTACCACTCCGTTTTAGTCTCTAGATTGAACCTTTCTTTTAATATTGTAAAAAGGAGGAAAGTATCCTTTTCAATAACTTGACCGATGGTCAAAATCCCTTTCCTAATACAGCCTGGCCACATGATAGGGTTGCATGCTATACAGAGTTTCAAGTTATCCTTGAGATCAGGGCTGGCTCCAGGCACCAGCCCAGCAAGCAGTTGCTTGGGGTGGGCAAAGGAGAGGGGCAGCACATCCGGCTCTTCGGCGGCGGGTCCCTCAGTCCCTCTCGGAGAGAAGGACCAGCCGCCGAATTGCCACCGAAGACTGAAGCGGCGGCGGTCGTGCCGCAGATTGTGATCGCGGCTTTTTTTTTTTTTTTGCTGCTTGGGGCACCAAAAACCCTGAAGCCGGCCCTGCGTGAGATAGAGGCCTCACTAGCTCTTTTTCTGTCCCCTGAGTAGGAAATGATCCTGCTCCTAATAAAAGCTTTAGTTTATCACATAGGATGGATCGGGATGTCACTGATTTAGAAGAAAAAACGAATTTCTTCTGTGACATCGTTCTGAAAATGTTTATCTTTCAAAGGAGAGGAGTTCAGTCTCCATCATTTACCAGTCCAATTCCTCTCAGGAGGGGAAAATTGTTGTATCACTAGTACATGATCAAAGCTCACGATAGACTTGATTTCATTATTAAGCACAGAGTCCACCAGATTCGTAGAAATCTCTTCATAAATATGTGGAATGTGGGGAGGAGAAGAAAAGTAAAATCCTTTGTTGTAGGGATCTGTGATTGCCATACATCTTTTAACCCTAATTCTTCCCTATAATCTGGTATAATGTTGCTAACATGTAATGGTGTACACTCGGGCCGGCCTGACTTGTCTAAAAAAGGATCCAGTGCCTCATTAAAATCTCCTGCTATGACGATTGATTCTAGTGGGAGAAAAGCTTATTTAAAAAAACTTTTTTTTGGGTCCATATATATTAATTAGGGTATAAATAGAGTTGGAGATCTTAGCTTTCATCAGCAAAAATCTAACTGCCTTATCTTTATTTGTAGCTAGAACTTGTAAATTGAATCTTTTGTGCTGCAATATTGCTGCACCTTTGGCTGAGGAGGAGAAATTGTTAAACTCTCCTTCCCCATCCACGCTCTCCTAAATTTCTCTGCCTCCAAGTCATTAAGGTGGGTTTCTTTGTTTTTCAGATGGGTGATTTGTTCTTTTTGATTCACCCCTTTTATGTTCCAGGAAATACAACTTATAATATTAACCACAAAGAGTATTTAGGCCAAATATCTCTTTATCAGGCACCTAGACAGCATCATTGCTTGGGCCATTGTTAGTTCCAAATCTAGGAATGGCATATCTGGGTACCCCCTCGCCACCCTCGGGGCAGGAGGAGGGAAAAAGGGAGCAGTTAAGGCAGACCATGAAAGGTAAAAGATAGAAAAATAAATGAAGGGGTCAAAATTGACCAAGGATCAGTTAAAAAAAAAATACATAACACTTATCCAAACGGAAATAGGACCTAAGTGCAGGAGGCTTACAAGGGGATGGCCTTTTCATTCACTCCCCCCACACCCCGAAACACCCATGTGGGGTATAACTGGATCCCTTTAACTGTACACAGAAAATAGTCTAATACCACCGTAGGGCATGCACTATTCACAACAACAAAATGGGGCGTGGGAGGAAGGAGACTAGTATCTAAACTTAGGAACAAATCCATGATGGATGGATAAGAAAGCCAGACCTTATTCTAACATAACTGGGCCGTTTTCAAAGAAGGGTTTTTTGGCAGAATTGTTCTGCTTACACTTTGCCCACTAGAGCCTTGTCCACACTGGTTACAGTGTGAATGTCATTGTCCAATAGTTATGCCCATTTACATTGCTGGTATAACATTTATTTCAATTCATTTAACAAAAGTAAAAACTAAAGAAAAGAACCTGAATGAATATTATTGAAAAAGCAACGGACTGTCTCATACTAACACATTCTCAGTGACTTGGTGAATCATCACCAGCAATAATAATTATTTCTTGGATAGCATTTTAGGAGATCAGATTTCTTTACAGTTGGGGAATTGAAAAGATTCATCATTAAACTGAAATCTTCACTACGTTGTTTAGATCTCATATCTCTTATGAGTTTATATTTAGGGCAATTGAATTGCCTATTTCTGGATTTACTATAAACCCAGACTCTAGGAAATTGGATGGGGATGAAACAAAGTACAAGCAGCTGAGAAGGGGTGGGGTTGGAACAGGTGCCAGGCGGGATAATGCCTCAGATAGAAAACAAAATCACACTTCTCTGCTGAATGTTGACGATTCATGGGTTTAAGTAAGGACTCCTCAGGTCCAGTGAAGTGATTTGCTTGGAGTCAGGATCTCTGTGCACTGGAATCATAGGAGCAGGATGCAGGGCCATCCTTAGCCATAGGCAGAACAGGCAGCCACCTAGGGCACCACTAGCTCTGGGGGCACCGCTCTGCTGGGAGCCCGGACAGATGAGAAGCAGTGGAGCATGTAAGAGCAGGGCTGCTGGGTCCTAGAGAGAGCCGAATGCATCACAGTCTGAGGGAGGGGATTGGCTGCTGGGGTCTCTGGGAAGGGGTGGGGGAAGGAACTTACCTGTAGGGTGACCAGATGTCCCGATTTTATTGGGACAGTCCTGATTTTGGGGTCTTTTTCTTATATAGGCTCCTCTTACCCCCTCACCTCCATCCCGATTTTTCACATTTGCTGTCTGGTCACCCTAGGTGGGGGTAATTGGTACCTATATAAGACAAAGCCCCAAATATCGGGACTGGCCCTATAAAATCAGGACATCTGGATCTGGCAGCGATCCATCTCATCCACGGGGAGCTGCACAGGGCAGGATGAGCTGCTGTGGCTCCATGGGTCCCCCATCCCTGAGATCAGATGCTGTGCTAACTTCACCATGGTCTGTTGGGCTGGCGGTGGTGCCCATTGGCGTGTGATCGGACCTGAGGGTTTGCTGCTGCTGTTGCCACTCTGCACCCCAAGAGGTGGATTTTGGGGTCCTGCAGTTTTCCACCTATCTCCTTCTCTACTGCAGCTGTTGGACCAGCAGGCTAGGGCGTGAGCCAAGCATGAAAGCAGTATTGCGTTGCCATTTAGATTGTCATTTAACAAATTTGTTCGCCAAAAATGCTTGCTAACAATCCTGAATTCAATTTCAATATTTTTAAAAAAAATCAATATCTTAGCCAAAAACAGAAAATTAAGTTGTTGACAATTATTTGTGACAAGTTTGGTATGGGGAAGGGAGTGGGCCAGTTTTCATCAGAGAAACAAAAAATGTTGACTGACTTTCCTATAGCCCTGTTACTGCTAAATAGAGCCCTCCAACAACTGTAATATGCTCATCTCCTTACTAGTGTATAGAGCAGGGGTTGGCAACCTATGGCACACGTGCCAAAGGTGGCACGCGAGCTGATTTTTGATGGCATGCGGCGGTGGGCTGAGCGGCTCAGCCCGCCACTGCTCTGGAGTTCTGTCTGCTGCCCCATTGCCACCCAGGGTCCCAGCCGCCAGCCCCACTCAGCACCCGCTGCTGGCCTGGGGACCCCCAAGGAACCTCAGGCTGGCAGCGGGCTGAGCAGGCCGGCAGCTGAGACCCTGGCTGAGCCACTCAACCCGCTGTCAGCCTGGGGTTCCATTCACTCAGCTAGTAGCGGGCTGAGCGGGACTAAATTCAACAAAATAGGAAAACGAGCAACTAATGACGAAGTGCAAGAACGAGCAGTGGTCCCCAACCTTTTTCATCTGGCGGTCACCAGACGAAGGACTGTGGCAGTGGACGAGCATCTGCCGAAATGCTGCCACAATTCGGCGGCATTTCAGCGGCTACACCTCTGGATGATGCTGCTTATCGGCGGCAAGCAGTGTCATCCAGAGGAGTCAGTGCTGAAATGCCGCCGAATTTTGGTGGCATTTCAGCAGATGCTCATCCGCCGACCAGTACTCAGGTGTACTGAGAGGCCCCTGTGGGCGCCATGGCACCCACAGGCACCGCGTTGGGGACCCCTGACCTAGAGAGCCTCCTGAAGCACGGCGATCGTTTTGATTTAAATGGACTTGAACTGTACGAAGAATTGAGGACACTGTCATCAATGTTGCCACATGCAAAATCGATGATGGACATTGCACAGTTTACTCATACCAGCAAACTTGTTGACATATATCCTAATGTGTACGTTGCCACTCGTATTCTACTGACAATTCCTATAACAGTAGCACCAGGAAAACGGAGTTTCTCAAAACTAAAGCTCATTAAAAACTATCTGCGCTGTACAAGGAGTCAGGAACACTTGACTGGTCTTGCTATTCTTGCAATCAAACAAGACATCACTTTGTCTTTGTCATACAATGACATTATTACTGATTTTGCAGCCAAAAAAACCAGAAAGATTGCTTTTAATTAAAAACAAATCCTAGTTTCAATACCTCTTCATATAAATTTCCAATAAAATGTTGACAAATTAAAAAATTATATTATTTGCAACATTCTGTCAAATCAGAATTTCTTCTATAGTGCTACCTCTTTAGTACTAGTCCATCAGCATTATAATGTGCTTAACTAAGTTAAACTGGTTTTAATAACATGCATGTGGCAAGTTTTCCAATAGTGTAAGCTTATGTTTGTGTTACTAAGAGCAAGACAGGCACAGGGGCATCAGTTTAATAATCCCGCCTAGGGCACCATAAATCCTAAGGACGGCCCTGGCCAGGATGGGAGTGCTAAATGCAAGCAAAGTAGGTGTGTCCATATTGTAACACTGCAACCTGCTAACAGCAGTGGCAGCCAAATCTCAAAGCTGCTTTCTGAGTCTGGAGAGAGGGCCAGGAGGGTCAAAATTTAATCAGAGAGAAGATCTTTCTTGCCTTCCTCTTGATCAGGGAAGGAAATGAAATAGTCCAAACCAATCATTTGACTAGGGCTCTTGCTCTGTTGAATTTAGCCCTCTTTTCCGCCACATCCTTGTATTCTGAGAAAATCACCAGCCTGTGTCCCTTCTATGTTAGATTTTCAAGTTCACAGGCGTCTGTAAAAATGAGTTCCTTAATATTGTATTTTAAAAATCTTACAATTATGGCTCAGAGCTTTACATTTGAAGGGGGTTTTGGTGCAAGGGAGCATTATATTTGGCTATTTATGTCGATCTCGGATTTTTAAAATGCGGGTTCCTCGCTGAGAGAGATACTGCAAGATAGAAGCTACATTTATTATTATAGGTTGTACACAGACTTCACACTCAGTTTCCTCTCATCACACTCCCACAACTTTCATTTGCATGTAATTGTGCAGTTCTGTTTGCAGAAGGTGCAGTATCCTGTCTTGTCCTTGGTCATTTGATAAACTGTCTCAGTGCCAAGTCTTTGGCCCATCGACCTTTGAGAAACTCCATCCCCTATACAAAAAAATTTAATATTACTGTGTGAATTACTCCACCAGGCCCTGCAGCACTCTCCCCAAACCTGATAGACTACGTGACAGATCATGAATATAAAACTCTACAGATCTGGAGTCCTATATGTGTCTCATTACTATATCTCCACTGCACAGTAAACCCTGGTCTGTGTGACCCATGCTTGCAAAACTGTTTTTTTTTCCACCAAGCTTGCGCTTGAGCATCCACACTGCATTGGTATGCATTCCTCATACCTGTACCAGCACATTCATACTTTGATGTGCAGGACACGAGTCAGACTGACTGACTTCTGGAGGGCATATCCCAGGGCTCTTAGGGCCCTCAGTAGCTGTAGCCACTCTAAGGCTTGGTTCATGGTGTGTGTGAGAAAACTTGTTTATCCATCCTGCAGCACTTCACCTGATGTGCCCTTAGCCCACCCAACACATTCAGAAGAGTCATTTTGGGTCTGCATGCTCCCAGTTACTGGAGACAGCCTATGGAGCCAGCTCCAGTGGAAGACCACCTCCCGCTTGCAGTTTCACAGCTGTTTTCAAATTCACGCAGGGAATTGGTGGACATTTTGGTGGTAGTATCTGTCATATAGAAATCAGCTCTCAGAGAGAGGCAAAAATATTTAATCTGCAGCCTAACTGATAGAGATGCTCCTTGCGACCACCACAGCAGATTACCCATATGTAGACTGTCATTTCTGGAGCAGGGCCACAAGCACAAACTGATGGGATCATATCATCATGGAGACCAGAATGACCAGTGGTGAGTCCAGAAGTAACACATGAGGAAACAGATATTCCTGGACCTGTGCAAATAGCTTGCATTGACTTTCCAGTGCCAAGACAGAAGTGAGTCATTCTAGCCACCAGGAAGCTGGCTACCCCAGACTGCTAGAGATCTGTGGCTAACCAGTTTGGTGTTCATAACTCAACTGTGGGTGTGGTGGTGGTGGTGGTGGTTTGTGAGGCCATCTGTTGCTTATCCAAAGGTGGCTGGCCTAGCAATGTTGCTGAAATAATTGCCACTTTCAGACAATGGGCTTCCTAAACTGGGATGGGACTCTTGTGCCCAGAACTTGTCCTGCACAAGGATTAAATGAGTACATAAAGGGCAAAGGGTACTACTACTTTATTATGCAGGCCTTGGGGGACCACAGAAGCAGGTAACTCATAGACACCAATGTGGGATATACTGGCAGAGTGCATGGAGCCGGGGGGGAGGGGGGGGTTCGGAGATCAGGATTTTAACTTCATGGACAAACGGGGATGTTATTCCATCCAAAGGAGATTGGTATAAATGGAGTCTCTGCCCCTCAGTTCTAGGGAGCCTTGCGCACCCCCTTCTGCTGTGGCTTATGAAACCGTACCCTGGCAAAACAAAGTTCAGCTGCACGCTCAGGAGCTGTAGCATGGTAGTGGAATGCATGTTTGTCAAGATTGTGCTGCCTTCAGAACCATTTGGATGCCAATGTTGCCAGTGCCATCCATATTACTGTGGCCTGTTGTGCCCTGCACAACATTTGCAAGGAGAAAAAGCGAAGTCATTTTGCCAAGAGTGGACTCAAGACACTGCTGCATGGCAAGATGGTTACATGCAACTAGAAAGTGCATCTATTGTTACTAGGGCAGCATCCCACGCACAAGGGAAATCGGGGTGCCTTGTGAACCCACGTAATGGATTTGCAGGGTGCTATAGATATGGGGAAATGAAGTAGTATAGTTTTCTCACACTTAAATTATCCCACAATTTCTGGGGCCAATGCAGCTTATGAATTTAATAGAACTGGTTCATGTAGCTCTATATACAGATTATTATAGTGCTGTAATGGAGTTTTATTTTTTAATTAATTTAATAAAGCCTGAATTAACCTTAGGACTTGTTCTTGTCTGGAAAATAAACACTTTATTTGAAACATGTATCTAAAGAACAATTAACAAAATGTATAGGTAGACCAGCTGCCAGAAAGAGGCAAAAGACATTAAAGCAAAAATAAAAAATGCAGAATAAACAACCCAAGCAACAAAAGTGCAAAACTGCCAAACTATATATAGTGCAATCACTACAATCTTATGGGTAGTGGAACTGTGTGTCCCCTCTACTCTTCTTCTTCCTTCTGGAGCATTTTGCATGTGTGGGCCTCATTGGACTGTTGCACTGGGTAAATTTTGACTATTCCATGAACAGTTCATTGCTTGGGTCATGGGTCAAGCAATCCCAGAACTGTCCACTGCTTGCATAGGCTGCAAGACATGGTACTGTGACGGGGACTGAGAACATGGAGGTTGGACAGTAGCTGGAGCTTCAGCTGGCAGTAGAGCTGGTATTAGAGCCTTTAACGTGGGGGTCATGAGTGTGAGCAGCCTCTCAGTGTTCCTTCTGCTCTCTGTCCTCTTCACTCAACTTCTGGTCATGTTCCTGGAACTGTGTGCACCCATTCTTTCCTCATGCTAGGTTGCATCCTCCTCCCTCTGCAACTCTCTCTCCCTCTCGCTGTGTGAAAATCCAGCTGTTCATCTGCCTTGGCCAAAATGTCCTGCTGCATTTTGTCCCTGATTCTTTTCCTTTTCCCGTGTCAGTTGAGTGTCCATTTCCCCAGTTTCCTAGTTCCTTGTCTCTACCTTTGGAGTGGAGTTCTGGATTAGAGGTGTATTTAAATAACTGGGGTATCTCAGGGGTCAGCAGTGGTCCTGGAGGCCTAGAACAGGTGTCATGAAGAGCTGATGGGGTAGCAGACTGAAAGTCAGTGCCCAGGAAATGTGCCAGAGAGGCCAAGGAAGGAACCAGTGCTGCATCTTGCTGAGGTTCTACAAGCTTAACATACCCAAAGGGATCCAGAGCACAGAGACTTGGATTCCCCTCATAGCAGCCAGGGTCGGCTCCAGGGGTTTTGCCGCCCCAAGCAGCACCCCGCCCCCCCCCAAAAAAGAAGCCGTGATCGCGATCTGCGGCAATTCAGCGGGAGGTCCTTCGCTCCGAGTGGGAGTGAGGGACCCTCCGCCGAATTGCCGCGGAATATTTGAAAGTGCCGCCCCGCTCCGGAGTGGCCGCCCCAAGCACCTGCTTGATAAGCTGGTGCCTGGAGCCGGCCCTGATAGCAGCCCTAGTAGGTGGCCAGGACGGGGGCACTCAGTAGGATCTGTGTCAGAGGCAAGGATAGAACAAGGTTCTAAGGGTGGCACGCAACTTCCTAAGCAGGAAGACCATAATTTCTCTTTCCGCAGTCCCCTGCTTCATTCACTAAACACACTCTTCAACTTCTGCAACAAATGAGGCAGAGGCAATACGCAGCCTCATGCGCTACCCTACCCCAATTAATTTCCAGAGCATAGTTCACCTTGTGCACTGAGTGAGGCCTGTGGGGGGAAAAATAGTATGTGATCATGTAATTAAATACTGTATCATAAATGCATGCATGCAAGGGGGCTGAATTAAGAGTGTATAGACATTCCTAGCTTTTCAGTGCTTGATTTTTGCAACCCTAAAGTTCTTGTAATTAATTTGTTTAAATATAGCTTTCAAGGTTTTGGGGGATTTTTTTATTTTGTTTTGTTTTTTTAAAAAAGCACACTAAAAATAATAGAAATTCCATAATGTGGAACCATATTGACTCCCATGTGCTTCATCAGCAGAGTTAGAACCTTTAAATGCACAGCACAGAATTCTGCCACTTGAAATAATGGAATAATTGACAGCAATAGAAGGTTTACTTGCCATCTTCCATGTGGGCCCCATTTTGCCAATGGGTTTCAAAACTATAGCTCAGTGGTTTGAGCATTGGCTTGCTAAACCCAGGGTTGTGAGTTCAATCCTTGAAGGGGCCATTTAGGGAACTGGGGTAAAAATCTGTGTGGGGATTGGTCCTGCGTTGAGCAGGGGGTTGGACTAGATGACCTCCTGAGGTCCCTTCCAACTCTGATATTCTATGATAATATTTGCTGACAGGAGTGTTGAGAGCTGGCTGCTGGAAATTGCAGGGAAAGTTCTGCTTAGCTCCTGCAGCACTCCCATCCCTGGCAAATATCAAGCCCCTGCTCCTAAGTATAGAAGTACTAGAGCTTCTCAAACTTTTGTAAGATTTTTGTAACATGGGGAAAATATCATATTTCCCCCAACTTCATTCTGAGAAATGGCATCTCAGCTGTGGAGTGTGCGGGAGTCTGAGGCAGACACCCTTGCCTGGAAGATTTCAGCCCAAGTGGTTAATGTCTGGTAAAGCTATAAGCAACTGAAAACAGGGTCTTATAATGGGAATTGTCAGACACCTTAATTAAAGCCAGCACCACCTATAAAAGTTAGGACTTGCTGTAGCCAGTACACAAATGTTAACAATGGATTTATCCAAGAGCCTCGTAAAATAAATGGCCTATGGGTCTCATAATGCCAAGTTACAAGTGAAACAAAGAAAATTGGCTATATGTTGCAGGAAAACAAAGCCAGAAACCCCCAAATTATGTTACCTTCCTCTAGCCTGTGGGTGTACATGATCTGAACCTGGGTGTGGAGTTATTCCTAAGCATCCCCAACATCACTCCCAAGTTGGCGCTTCTCATTGAGTTTCCTGCCAGGGAACCCCACTAGCCTGTAAACTCATTCTGCCTCACTCTGTAATCCTGCGTACCTGGGCAAACAGAGGAGGAATATGAGCTACAGTTAACCTGATGAGCTGGGGACAAGACAGTATCCATGCCCTCTCTCACATATGCATAGTTATTTCAACAGTCCAATTATACCATCAACTACTAAAGATTCGTCTGCTTTATATGATCATTTCACATTTTAATGTATGGGCCTTAAAGAACATGTCTACAACCTTTATAAATAAATCTCCATATGCTTGATTATTAATGGCTTTGCAAACAGTAATAACCACAGTGCATTGTTTTAAATATTTTATGATGCATCGGTGTCGCCTATTAGTCATTTGTTATAGATTACTAAAATGTTTTACAGATCATTTGATCAAATTACTAGGAAGGGTTAAATAAGGGATATGGATTTCAGTGGTAAATGAGGCTGTAATTCCATTGCATAGCAGAGCTGTAATTCTTGTGACAACATCATTATTATACTTAGCACTTAAAGTATTTTTAATCTTCAGAGCACTTCACAAACATGAATTATTCAGTTCACGCAAGGTCCTTTGAGGTAAGTAACCACAAAAAAAGAAATTCAAATGATTTAATTACTGTGTGTCACTAAAAATCTGAGACTGAATTACAGCCTTCTACACTAGCTTTGTTAAACCTTGGTTTTTGGTATATAAATAACATACGTTGAAGTACTTTTTTCTTGTATCAAGTATTCATCTTACCTTCCCTATAATACTTCCCTTTGCATTAGATTTCACCATGGCTTTTGACATATGCAATGATCTCACAGCAGGAGTGGCTCTAGGGATTTTGCCACCCCAAGCACGGCAAGCAGGCTGCCTCCAGTGGTTTGCCTGCGGAGGGTCCACTGGTCCACCGAAGCCGCGGGACCAGCGGACCCTCCGCAGGCAAGCCGCTGAAGGCAGCCTACCTGCCACCCTCGTGGCGCTGGCAGAGTGCCCCCCGCGGCTTGCCGCCCCAAGCACGCGCTTGGCGTGCTGGGGCCTGGAGCCGCCCCTGTCTCACAGTTACAATGACCAGTTTACACTCAGACACAATAGTGTTTTGTTTATTGTCAGGTAGTACAGAAGTCCTAATTTGTTTCAATGTATTGTAAACTATGTGCCTGGTTACAATGAACCTCCTGTTAAAGTGAAGTTGTTCTATGCACGGTGGGGGGGGTGGGGGAAGGGACATGTGGAACCTCCATTGTAAAAGAGTTCCCCAAAGTTTTAATCCAACAAATAAAAAACCGTTAAAAATAAATAACAAAGATAAAAGGCCTGTTTCTTATGTAGCCTAAATCCTCTTTACACCATTCTGGC
This sequence comes from Mauremys mutica, assembly GCF_020497125.1. Lineage (NCBI taxonomy): Eukaryota > Metazoa > Chordata > Testudines > Geoemydidae > Mauremys > Mauremys mutica. The sequence continues at coordinate 103,935,452 of NC_059072.1, read as the reverse complement.
AGTGTAAAGGAACCTTAGTGAAGAGCTGGTCAGAAATTTTCCAAAGCAACCGAATTTTGTCAGAAAATGCTGATTTGTTGTGGAAATGTATCAGGTTTGATGGACTTCTAATGAACCATGACTAGGTTTTCATCAGAAACCTGGTGGACTGTTGGGGATGCTGGGCTTCCAGGGTCTGTGGCAGCCATACCATGCTCTAGCTGGGACTCAGTAACCTGCTCCACCCTGGCTCAAGCTGGAGCTCTCAGCGTTTCTACTAGGCTCCCCACTCTGCAGTGGGGGAGGGACTCCTGACTCCCCAGGAGGAGGGGGCAGCCCTGGGAGTGCCCAGAAGTCAGGGGCAGAGAGCTGTTTCATTTGGGGGGGCTGGGAGGGGAGTGGAAATCTAACCGAAACCATTTTTTCCCCAAAACAAATAATTAATCATCATTTCCCTTTTGCGGGAGATTTTGAAATGTCTAATTTTTGTTCCAAATAGGAACAAAAAACTTTTGAAATATCCAAATTTCCCACAAAATGAAAACTGCAAGTTTCAGCCAACTCTGTTTTAGTGTAACTGAGAATCATGGCCTAAGTCATTACTTCATGGTGGTATAAAGTTTATGGCAATGGTGCTCAAACTGTGTTCTGTAGTCTGCAGATCCCTTCCTAATGGCCCTTAGAATGAAATATTTTTAGAATGCAGCAGTTAGGACATTGGGGAAATGAGTCCATGAGAAAATCCCAGTCTTAATGAAATGGTGCACAGAATGCAAGAGTCAGAAAAATCCTGGTCTAAGGGCTTGGCTACACAGGTTTTGCTCCCATTAAACTGCATCAGATATAGTTAAATAATATATTTAAAACTTTTATATCTCTATAACTGCATTCAAACTGGGGGTTGCATCAGTTTATATTAGGTTCTGGCTTGATATCGTTAAATCAATCACAAAAAACCTCAAAAATCATGTGTATAATCCAGTCATAAGGTTAATAATTCTTAGGATCTGTTGCTGCAGTCCCTACTCAGGCCAAAGTCACAGTGACTTCAAAAGGGGGCTTGGTTTCAGTCAGGATTACAAGATCAGGTCTGACATTTTTCCGTTCCTAAACTTGGCAGCTAAATGTCTCAGAATTGCCTCCCTCTTTGCTTCCAAGAGCAATTCAGATGCAGAGGCTCACCTTTCTCAGTGCTTGAAGCTTCAGGGTCACCAACCTGATGATTCCACACAACATTTTTAATATTAAACAGCCCACAAAGATGTGATTTACTTATATATGGTTTACAAGGAGGAATGGAAGAAGAGTTGGATTAACCTGCTTTAAAGTGGATTAAATGTGTAGGTAAACCATACCGGAGGCCTGTTCTGAACACATTTTGGCCTAGAATGAACTGCTTGGTGAGCCTGGGGTTTATTTCTGATACTTTGTGTGAGCTTTGCTGAAATGAGAGGTCTGTGATGCCAGACAATTATTTGTATTGACCCCACTGTGTAACTGTACAAACACAGAACAGGGACAGTCCCTACCCAGAAGGGCTTCATATATTGATGCACAACCATGACAGACATTTTGTGCCCCTTACTGGGAGGAGACAAAAATGTCAAGTCTGATATGTGCACTCCATGGGTATGTCTACACTGCATAATAAACCCAGGTTCTGTCTCATGTTTAAGCCCAAAAGCCACACACACACACACTGTTCATACCCAAAGCCATCTGACATGCACCAGAACTCTCTCAGAACCCTGGCCTGCTGACTTGTCGAGGGGCCTGGATGTGAGCCTGCATTTTGCTGTAAGGCACATCCAAGCCCACTTCCTTTGCAGTATGGACATAGGAGAAACCAAGGTTGCTAGGCTCCTTTTCAGAGAGTCTGCCTGTGCTATCCCATAGTCCCCTGGATCTGTGTAGCCTGACTTGTCTCCGACCAAACTCTCCACTCCTAGGAACCAGAAGCAACCTCCTGGTTCAAATGCAGCTGCTCAGTGTTAAATGCTTCCTTTTCCACAGGGGCTGCTTGATTGTAAGCACAGTTAAGCCTAGCTTGCTGGAAAATTTTGACTGAGAAAATGCCCTGCACCTGACACGCTGCTAGCTGGCTAGAAGGACAAACCAAGATTCTGGTCAACATGGGTGTGCAGAGAGCAAGATCCATGACTTTAGCAATAGTACATAGATGTATCCAAGAGGCTGGTGGTATTGGTGATCCACCAGACCAGTAGTCAGTTCTGAGAGTTAGTCAAGCACCTCAAGACTGCCTACTGCATGTGAGGAATGAAAATAATACAGCAGGGAACTCCCCAGCTACCTACCCTTGCTACAAGGAATTTGAGCAGATGCTGAGAAGTATACCAAGCACAAGACTCACAATGCAGCATGACAGTCTCCTGAGCGGGGATGGCATATTTGTAATCCCAGAGACAGCACTGAGAAGAGCCTGCCATTACCAGAGCAGACCCTGTTGCTGTCACAGGGCCCGGATCAGGCTATGTGATTGGACCAACTACAGCATATCCTGGGTCCATATTCAGTGGACCTGTCTGGGGATGACCTTGGGGAGTGGCTCACAGATGAGATAGAAGCACAACAAGCTCCAGAGCCCGGTTTGTTACAATTTCCATATATATATTTTTCTTTTTGTTGGTTGTTATTAAGAATGGGAGGATTTTCCAGATTATGACCAATACAATTATTATTGCATGCAAGGGGCTTCCATTGAAGGTGAAAGACATGTCATCCCCTTGGCCACCACCAGGCCCAACACCATGTGGGATCAGTATGGAGTCCAGGTCATGGGGGAGGGGAATAAACAAGCAGTCAGCATTAACTTTTGACTAATTAAATACTTACCCCAGTCCCTCTAACAAAGGTATTTGCTTTATCAAGCTTTGATTCCTATTGCTGCATGTACAGTTCTGTTGATAACTCGTCCACACCAGAATGTTCTCTGAACACTGCTGATGTGTTCTGGGCTGCCTATTTTACCAGTCCAAATTGCAGTGTGGATGCATTTAGTGCCAGGATGCCAGTGCCAGTCTGGTCTGCACAGGATTGCAGGCTGGTTGTAAGGGGGCTGTAATGCACTCCATCCTACATCAGTGTTTTACTGATTTTGCCACAAATTTTCCTTCATTCCTGGTGTCACAGAGTGTCCCTTCCCCTCCCCCGAGTACTGCTGCCTGGCTTGTTCTTGTGGTCTCCTAGCCGCAAACACACAGAGGCAATTTCCCTTTCACCATGTGTGCTTTTAATCTTCAGTTTCCAAGCATAACAGAAGGAACTACAGGTATACAGCAAGAAGAGACTTCCACACAGCTTGTTCTCTGCTCCCTGGCTCCGTCCCCCGAGCCTTGCTTTTCTCCCAGTTGCTCCCAAATATATCCTCCCAATTACTGAGCAATTGCTTCATTAGCCCAGCAACTCTCACCCAGTAATCCCCAACAGAAACCGGTTAATTAATTTGAATTAAGCCTGTAACCTTCCCAGTGCTGCAGCAGCCACAGTGACCAGGGAGAGCTCAGTGGTTTGAGCATTGGCCTGCTAAACCCAGGGTTGTGAGCTCAGTCTTTGAGGGGGGCCACTTAAGGATCTGGGGCAAAAATCAGTACTTGGTCCTGCTAGTGAAGGCAGGGGGCTGGATTCGATGACCTTTCAAGGGCCCTTCCAGTTCTAGGAGATTGGTATATCTCCACTTATTATTATTTATTATAATACCCTGTCACACCTGGTTAGTGATGCATGCTGACTTCACATGGAGTAGGAACTCTAGGAAGTTGATTAAATTCCAGGGCAGTGCAAAATTATTATGGTTGCCTCTGTAGGCGTGAGTACCCTTCCATTTGTAGATGTGCTGGTCAGTCACCAGATGTGGAAAAATCTCCTTAGCATAGATGGATGACTTTCCTCCACTAGCATGGAAATGAAGTTTTTGCTTCCACTCAGATACTCCTAGGAGGTTAGTGTCTCTGAAAGCTTGTCCTGCCTGAAAGGATAGTAAAACTGAAGCAAGTAACAGGTTCCTTCATAGGAAATCCACCCTCTACCACGGGGGAAAAATTAATGAAATTTACAAATAATTATTTGATTTTATGATGTTAGTCTTACCATAATGTCTCTTCGCTTGGGCTGTAGCTTGCTAGAGCTTCTGAACAGGCCAGCGAAATAATAAAATAAAACTAAATGATACTTTTTATCATTCTGTGACCTTGTTATGATGCAGCCCCTATGAAAGGATAGAAGTCATGGTCAGACAATATGCTCTTTCATTTTCCTGGGTAGGTTTACAGTTTAACTCTTTCAGGGGACGCTGCAGTTGTGAAGCAGTCAAAACACACACACACACTTTGCACAGGTCTTTTTTTATTAATCTTGTAAAGCACAAGAGAATGCAGATAATACAAAACAATCACATGACACTGCAATATCTCTCACTTTCTAGCTCATTCTTTGCTTGTAAATCCTTGTGGAACCATCTGGGTGCAGGGAGGCAGTGTGTCATTAGAGGAAGTTTTGAAACAAATTGATAAATTAAACAGTAATAAGTCACTAGGAACAGATAGTATTCACCCAAGAGTTGTAAAGGAACTCAAATGGGAAATTGCAGAACTACTAACTGTGGTATGTAACCTACCATTTAAATCAGCTTCTGTACCAGATAACTAGAGGATAGCTAATGTGCAATTTTTAAAAAAAGGCTCCAGAGGAGATCCTGGCAACTAAAGGCTGATAAGCCTAACTTCAGTACCAGGCAAATTGGTTGAAACTATAGTAAAGAACAGAATTATTAGACACATAGATGAACATGATTTGTTGGGGAAGAGTCAACATGGTTTCTTAAAGGGAAACCATGACTCACCAATCTACTAGAATTCTTTGATGGATCAACAAGCATATGGACAAGGGTGATCCAGTGGATATAGTGTACTTAGATTTTCAGAAAGCCTTTGACAAAGTCCCTCACTAAAGACTCTTAAGCAAAGTAAGCTGTTATGGGATAAGAGGGAAGGTGCTCTCATGGATTGGTAACTGGTTAAAAGATAGGAAACGAAGGGTAGGAATAAATGCTCAGTCTTCAAAATGGAAAGAAGTAAATGGTGGTGTCTCCCAGGGGTCTGTACTGGGACCAGTACTATTCAACATATTCATAAATGATCTTGAAAAGGGGGTAAACAAAGAGGTGGTAAAATTTGCAGATGACATAAAAACTACTCAAGATAGTTAAGTCCAAAGCAAACTGTGAAGAGTTACAAAGGGACCTCACAAAACTGGGTGGCTGAGCAACAAAGTGGTAGACGAAATTCAATGTTGATAAATGCAAAGTAATGTATATTGGAAATCATAATCCCAGCTATACATATAAAATGATAAGGTCTAAATAAGCTGTTACCACTCAAGAAAGAGATCCTGGAGTTGTGGATAATTCTCTGAAAACATCCACTCGGTGTGCAGTGGCAGTCAAAAAAGCTACCAGAATGTTGGGAATCCTTAGGAAAGGGATAGATAATAAGACAAAAAGTATCATATTCCCTCTATATAAATTCATGGTAAGTCCATATCTTGAATACTGTGTGCAGATGTGGTCACCCCATCTCAAAAAAGATATTGGAATTGGAAAAGGTACAGAAAAGGGCAGTAAAAATGATGAGGGGTATGGAACAGCTTTCACATGAGGAGAGATTAATAAAACTGAGACTTTTCAACTTGAAACAGATTAATGGGGGATGTGATAGAGATCTATAAAATCATGACTGGTGTGGAGAAAATAAATAAGGAAGTGTTATTTACTCCTTTTCATAACACAAGAACTAGGGGTCACCAAATTAAATTAATAGGCAGCAGGTTTAAAATTAACAAAAGGAAATATTTCTTCACACAATGCACAGTCAACCTCTGGAACTCTTTGCCAGAGGAGGTTGTGAGGGCCAAGATTATAACAAAGTTCAAAAAAGAACTAGATAAATTCATGGAGGATAAATCCATCAATGGCTATTATCCAGGATGGACAGGGATGTGAAACCATGCTCTGAAGAGTCCCTAGCCCAGGGGTCTCAAACATGCGGCCCGCGGGCCGCATGCGGCCCGCGGAGCTCTTCCCTGCGGCCCGCGGAGCTCCCCAGGGGAGCTCCGCAGGGGCCCCCAAGAGAAGAGCGGAGGCTCCCGCCTCCGCCCCTCTCCTGGAGCCTCGGCGCATAGAGCGCCGAGTCTCCGTCCGAGCGCCTGAGCCCCGCCCCGATCCGAGCCGCGTGGGGAGGGGGCGGGGCTGGGAGCTCTGGGCTGAGCGCTGCGCTCGGCGTGGAGCTCACAGCCCCGCCCCCTCACCACGCGGCTCTGAGCGGGACCGCTGGAGACGCGCTCGGGTAAGGGGGGGGGGAAAGCGGGACCCGCCGGGGCCGGGCCGGGGGAAGGGAAGCGGGACCCGCCGGGGCCGGGCGGGGGGGGGGGAAGGGAAGCGCTCAGGGCTGGGGCAGAGGATTAGGGTGCGGGGGGGATGAGGGGTTCATGATGTGGGGGCGCTCAGGGCTGGGGCAGAGGATTAGGGTGCGGGGGGAATGAGGGCTCTGGCTGGGGCTGAGGATTAGGGTGCAAGGTCCTAGTGCCTGCCCTCCGCCAGTACTGGCAAGGCAGGCTTCCCTTACCCTGAGCCTCTCCAACCCCAAACCCTCAGCCCCAGCCAGAGCCCTCATTCCCCCCGCACCCTAATCCTCAGCCCCAGCCCTGAGCACCCCCACACCATGAACCCCTCATCCCCCTGCACCCTAATCCTCTGCCCCAGCCCTGAGCGCCCCCACATCATGAACCCCTCATCCACAGCCCTCACCCCACACTCCAAACCTCTTCCCTAGCCCTGAGCCCCCTCACATCATGAACCCCTCATCCACAGCCCTCACCCCACACTCCAAACCTCTTCCCTAGCCCTGAGCCCCCTCGCATCATGAACCCCTCATCCACAGCCCTCACCCCACAGCCCAACCCTCTTCCCTAGCCCTGAGCCCCCTCGCATCATGAACCCCTCATCCACAGCCCTCACCCCACAGCCCAACCCTCTTCCCTAGCCCTGAGCCCCCTCCTGCATCATGTACCCCTCGCCCTCAGCCCCACAGCCCTCACCCCTGCACTCCCTCCTATCCCCAAACTCCGTCCCAAAGCCTGCACCCCCACCCCCTGCCGCAGCCTGGAGCCTGCATCGAGCACAGAGCCTGCATCCAGACCCCCTCCCCCACCCAAACTCCCTCCCAGAGCCTTAGGCAGTAAATCTAAGTGCGTGTTTTGTCCTTTGAGTGAGGTGCATTACTGAGTGTATATATTTATTAAAACTGTGCGCGCTTAGGGGAGGAGGTGGAGAAGAGACAGGGCAGGGGCGGGGCCTCATGGAAGGGGTGGATTGGGGGTGGGGCCAGGGGCAGCAAGGGGGCGTGTCAGTGATGCGGCCCTCGGGCCAATGCACTAGTCCTCATGCGGCCCTCGGGGTCATTTGAGTTTGAGACCCCTGCCCTAGCCTCTGCCAGAAGCTGGGAATGGATAACAGGGGATGGATCACTTGATGATTACCTGTTCTATTCATTCCCTCTGAAGCACTTGGTGTTGCCCACTGTTGGAAAACAGGATAATGGGCTAGACGGACCATTGGTTTGACCCACTAAAACCGTTCTCATGTTCTTATGTCCTCTGGCTTGTGCAGGCTATTACATGATGTCTCATTTCACTTTCTCCCTTATGAAGCCCCTAACCCAACCACCCCACACTTCCTCTTCTTGTCTGGCTCTCCTTGTTTCTGTGTGTTTTTTTTATTTAAACCACTCCTGGTCTCTTTTGTCCTACTCCTGGTAAGTTTCCACTGCTACTACCTTACCCCCTCCCCTGTAAGATAGACTGAATTTCCAAGGCTTGAGCTATAGTCCTTAGGAGGGCTAAGAACCATCATTAATCCTAAGTATTTCCTATCATCTCTGTCTGGTGAGTCCCTGCTACAGGACCTATCAGCAATGGTGGACCCACACATTATATATATATATATATACACACACATATATATATATACATACAGTGTAGTTGAAGCCATGTGGGTCCCAGGATATTAGAGAGAGAAGGTGGGTGAGGTAATATCTTTTTATTGGACCAACTCCTATTGGTGAGAGAGACAAACTTTTGAATTTACAAAGGCTGTTCTTCTGTGTAAGCTCCAAAGCTTGTCTCTCTCACCAACAGAAGTTGGTCCAATAACAGATATTACCTCACCCACCTTGTCTCTTGCTCATAAATAGGCGTTCATGATACAACTTGACAATATCAACAAGAATTCATAAACTGTACAGACACATTCCCAGATCATCACAGCTTCTGCCACAGAGTTCCTATGCTAGAGTAGGCATGTCATTTAAACCAAATGGGGGTCACTGACTTTGTGTTCATCGCTTTCTAGGTGCTCAGCTTGAGACACCTGGGGTCTGATTTTTAGAAGTGCTGAGCACTGATCGCTGCAGCTGAAGTCAATGAGAGCTGTACTCTGAACTAATAAAGTGCTATATAATGCTAAGTACACTGAAAAACCACATCCAGGGCATCTCACATTAGGCACCCAAATTAATGTACACTTTTGATATTAATGTCTCCATACCTCAGTTTCCCATCTGTAAAATGGAAATAATACCACCTTTTCTTACAGGGTTTTGTGAATATAAATTCATTAATGTTCATGAAGCAATGAGATGCTACAGCGATGAGCTCCATAGAATATCCTATGAGTAAATTAATAATTCTGTATTCAGAGCAGGGTTTTAATAGTGTTCAGTAAATGATGCATGCAGCCACACATGGATTATGATAAAACTAAATATTGACTAGCTGCTCATCAAATGAGCACTGTCCATCCTATGCACTGAATGAGACAGTGTGAGAGAATGGGGTGGGGGTGGGGAATAAGGGTATGTGATCGTGTCATTAAAAATGATTATAATACATACACACAAGGGGGACAAATTAAGGTTGCCACTATAGGCATTTTCCTACGTTTTGAATACTTGACTTTGCAATCTTTTAATGTAGTTTTGTGTATGTAATTCAACAGAAATCATTAAAATATCGTGTTTCTCCTGCCTCTCTCTCCACTGCTGGCAGTTAGATTCTTCTCCTGTGCTGCCCTCACCATCTGGAACTGCTTCTCTGTGCCTAATTGGCTTCCTGATTCTTCAGGTCCATTTTCTCTCCCTGGCCTATAACTCCTAGCCCTCTTTATAATAAAAGAACTAAATCCCATTTCTTGAGCAGTCTAGTTTCCTTTAGACTTCTCCCTTAATTCTTGGCCTCTGCTTCATTCTTCCCTGGGTCTTCTCACACCCTGTACAGATAAGATCTTTAAGATGTATAATAACCACTACAAAATAACGTACATTTGCCAATATAAGATGTAACCATCTGTAATTTAATATTCTGTAGTATTCCGGCATAAAAGACCATGTAAGCGCAATTAGTCAACTGAGAGAAGGACAAGTTCAGTCTAAATTAGGCTTTAATGTAATACCAGAGGAGTGACTTACTATATATGGAAACTCAAATTGCTTGTTCTCTTTCCAACGAAATCTGAGTTGCTGAGTTTAGAAGCCTCCGGGAGCTAGTAAAGGGAAAAACCAGGAGAAAAATCTACAAATTTGTAAGTGTAGCCAAGCCCTTAGAGAATTTGTAATTTGTAGCAGATTACCCATATGTAGACTGTAGAGAATGTGACCTGGGGTGCCTGGGGCAGTCCTCACTGAAAATGCCATAGTCAGGGCAGGCTGCAAAAGGGAGAGCACTTCCCAAACTGGTGATTAACACTGAGGTTAAACTTACCAACCAGTCATAAACTATGCTACTGACACTACACTGGTTATCAAGAAGCTGAAAAAAGAAATCACACACCCCTCCCCTTTATTGCATTCCAATTCTCTGGCTCCCAATCAGCGCATAGATCCAGTATAGTGAGAAGTTATTTAAAAACTCTGCTCAGTATACAAAATTTTCTTCCGACCCAAAAGGGTCAGGCATGTTACCAGATCAATATTGGTTTGGATCTTACTCAAAATACCACGCTACCAGCCAATCCTTTAGTGTCTAAAACTAATGGTTTATTATTTAAAAAATAAAAAAATAAAAAAACCCACACACAAGAGAGTTCTTAAATGGTAAAGCGACCAGATACATACAGAGACTTCAAAGTTCAGATATCAGGTTCTTAGCAGTATTGGTGAGTTTGCTGGCTTGAAAGTCCCTGTGGAACACATCCACAGCTTGGATGAGTCATTCAGTCCTTTGTTCAGAGCTTCATTTGTAGAAAAGTTACTCCAGAGGCCAGAAACAGGAATGAAGACAAAATGGAGAAGATGCAGCTGCCTTTTCATATCCTTTGCCATGTGGACTCTACTTCCTTTATTCCAAACACAAGCTTCACAGCACATGGCATGGAAAAGCCTTAGAGTTCTGTCCATAGGCATGCCCCTACATGCCTTGCTGACTCATAAGATGTAGCCCCAGCCTGCTTTCAGTGGGTTAATTGTATAGCTGATTTCCCTTGATGGGCCATCAAGCAGGCTTAGTGCTGATGACATTTTTTCTGGGGGTATCACCCAGAAACACAGCACAAGTTTTAAAATACAGATATACCACACTTATCTATAACTCACAATAAAAAGGTGATACAAACCTATAAACAAGATTATCATACTTGCTATAATTTACCATTTTCACTGACACCTTACATGGCATAGCTAATCAGATTCCTTGCAATTCTATAATATTGGTATCAGCAATATCATAAAGTGTCTCCCATATTCCATACAGGGTCATATGTCCCATGCGAAATTGATGCAGAAAGGGGTGTCCCTAGATGCTACTGAATGCATTAGAGACCACAATGACCATGATGCCTTGGGGGAAGAGACAGAGAGACTTCCTCTTCCGGGGAGAGCATGCAGAGGGCTCTAGTTTGGGAGAGGAGCTGAGCTTGCTTGTGTGGAGTTCTGTCCATAGCAGGAGTTGCTGTTAACTGCTGCTAGGAAGCCAGCAGCTGCCACTGAGAGCCTGTTGGGGCTTTGATCAAGCAAGGAGCCTCTGAGGTGGTTGGTGACTTCACTGGAGCCAGGGCAGAGACTGTTGCTGTATCTAGAACTGACTGAGCTGGGCCTGGTATGAAGGCAGCGTGAGTAACCATCACCCTTGTTTGGGAAAGTACTTCCAAGGGACCGGGGAAGCAAAGAGACTTTCAGGGGTTGTCTGAATCTGAGAAGAGGCAGAGTGGTCTTCTCATTGAACCAGATCCTAGGGTTGCTGACATTTGGTTAAGACAACTCCAGTCTTCAGAGGGTTGTGCAGCTTGGCTGGACTGATTCACTAGATCAACAGAGTGCTGCCTCCAGCTTCGAGATCTTCAAATTCACCCACGCAAGCGTTTAGAACTCTGAAATCCAGAGGAATGTACACTCCGGGGTGGGGTAAATGGTGGCAGTGTAAATGCAAGTTACATAAGTTTCATTTATTACAGTAAACTACATTTGTGAATTGATTTATTGAACTGCCCCCTGCTGGTTTAAATTAGTGGTGACATTTAATCTGGCTGTTATGTTTTCTTAAAATGTTAAGTAAAGGTGTGTTAACTTTAATCTAAATGTAGATTGTTTATAAATGGTATTTTTGAGTTAGACCCATTGCAAGGATTAGTTTAGATTTATTTCTAGAGGCTCCCAGGGGATGCCATTGAAGGTGTACAAGGTGGAGGCACAGCCAATTTTAATTTCCTTTACAAGTAAAAGGACTGCAGCAGAGGGGTGGACAGAGGATTCCCACCTTTCCACCATCGCCACTGGGATACTCAGGATTTCCTTTACTGTCAGCCAACAGCACCAGGTGCCCGGGCACACAGAGGAGTGCTGCCTGCTCCTGAGTAACCCAGGGAGAAAAGGGGAGGAGGGTTACATTTGTTTTTTTCCAAATTCTCAAATTGCAAATTGCATGATTTTTTACTTGCTTTTAGCAAATTTTTTGCAGGAATGCAAATGTACCCCATGCCCCTGTACCTTTACAAAGATCACTGGTCACATTTTTATATCCTTCTGTTTTCCTTGAAACTCATATAGCAATTAGTTATCCCTGCTGAAATTTTAAATTAATTCCCAACTCTTCTAACGTTGGTATGAACATCTTAGTGCAGAAGCAGGACAATCATTAATACTACACCACGTGAACTAAATTGTATGGTATGTGCTCCCTTATGGCAAAGCTTTTAAAATAAAGCAATAATGAGAGAATATACACATTTAAGCTTCAAAGAAAAAACAAACCTCCCCTGCTGACAAAATCATTTTCATTGCTCTGAGAATTAGAGGGCAAAATTGCTTGTTTGCCAGTGTCCCAACCAAACATCGGTCAAATATTCAACACCACCACCACGCCGTCACCCCCAGTGGAGACAAATTGCTGTAGTGGTTTTGTGATGCAAAAAATGTTGTGTAAGGGCTAGTTTTTAGACCACCCAAAAAAAATATTTTTTTAATTAAAGGCACCCTGTGCCTTACTTTCTCTGTCCCCAATAATAATTCTAAAAGGGGCTTTATAATACTAAAAAATCTGTCACTGAACCACTTTTTCTGGTACATTCTTCTGCAAATAATATAATGATTTTCATAAAAACAGCAAGCAAGCGGGACAAACAAGCAAATATCGGGACAGTCCCGATAAAATCAGGACGTCTGGTCACCCTACCCTACCTGCAAGGGTGTAGCAAAGAAGCATGCTTTACTCTGCCTCTAAGCCCACTGAAAGTCTCTCATGCTGGGAGATTCCCCTGCCAGAAGGAGGCTGAGAGTTACTGCTCCCTTTGCTCTGCCTGAGCTGTGTAAAGGGAGCATTGCTTTGGGGCAGGATTTGGGCGTAAAGGCCTATGTCAAATTCTGAAACCTCACGGCAATTCAAAAGTAAGAATAAAATGCTGTTATTAATATGTTCAGATGCCTAAACAAAGTCTTCAAACAGTTGGTACCTTGAGATCTGCTGTTGCCTCTGGAAGGCTAGGAGAATTTAGTGGAATGAATCTCAAATGTATTTCTAGAAGATTTAATTCTAACAGGCTTAGCTGAAGTCAGTTTCAGCCTTACTCTGAAATTTTTCCTTATTTATGGGCCAAATTTTGCACTTAGTTAAATGGGTGGAAGTGCAGCTCCCACTAAGGTCAATGGGAGCTACACCCAAGTAACTGTGATCAGAGTTTGCCTGTGTGTGTTTAAATCAGACCCATTTAACATTTCTTAGTGCTGTTTTAATGGGCTGGTAATCTGTAAGTCTGTCATTTATTTTGCAGAAAATAAGTTTATAGTAGAAAATCCATAAACCCCCCCCCACATATTTTTGCTCTATAAAGTGCAAGATTAATTATAGTGGGCTGTAGCTAGGCATAGATTAAGCAGGTGTTGTGTAAACTTCCCCTTACTAGCTTTATTGCTGTTGTTTCTATCCCAGCCAGATGCCCTGCTGTTCAAATATTCAACACCACCACCACCCCGTCACCCCCAGTGGAGATAAATTGTTGTAGTGGTTTTGTGATGCAAAAAATGTTGTGTAAGAGCTAGTTTTTAGACCACCCAAAAAATTTTTTTTAATTAAAGGCACCCTGTGCCTTACTTTCTCTATCCTCAATAATAATTCTAAAAGGGGCTTTATAACACTAAAAAATCTGTCACTGAACCACTTTTTCTGGTACATTCCTCTGCAAATACTATAATGATTTTCATAAAAACAGGAAAGCTTTAAAATCATAATTGAATCATTCATTTCTTTTCCCTTTATTGTAATACTGTAAGTCATGATGAACTCTTGGTAGCTATAGAAGTATCTATGCGGTATTAATATGGGATTTGTCATCTAATATTAATTCAAAGAAAGCAGCACAAAGCCTGATTCTTGCTTCTTTACTCATAGTGGTTTTAATTTCTCTTCCCCACTGAAAAGCACTGATCAGGGTAGCTACTTTAATGGGTAATCATTGGTTACACATATATTCAATTCATTTAAACGACGTGTGAAATCAAAAAGACATTCAAATAATGGGGCCTAGTCTCTTCTTGCTGCATAATAACTTTGAGGAAGATCCAGCTCCCTGTAAGGGAGAGAATGGGTAGCTGAGAATGTTCATCAAAGGAATGAAAGGGTTTAAAGCATACCACATAAAAGGCTGGGTAGAGGATACTTTGGCTATGAATGCAGCCTTCAACAAAAGATGAGAGAGAAAGGGGTACAGAGAGAGCATAGGCCTTTGTGCAGAGATGGGCAGTGCATACAGAAGAGGTTGCTGAGGCAATACACAATATCATGATCTGAGAGGGAATATGCTGTAGGTACAGGGCTATGAGCAGACACAAAAGCATTTTGATGAGGGAACAGGCTGTGCAAAGGCAGACTATGGCAAGAGGAAGAATGCAGAGATCTGAAAAAGGAGCAGGGCTTGGAAAATGACACCAATTAACTCGAGATAAAATTTGTATATTGACACTGCTGTAAAACAAGCATTCTTTCAAGTCCACAAATGGACAAAAGAAACACACGCAGAAGAAAAATGGGAGACTAATTGTGGCGGTTTAATTTCAATGTCTGTATTTTAATAAATGTTTTCCTTTTTCACATATCAAAAGCAAAAATATGGTTTTTACCTGAATGAAATTAAAAAGCACCCAATTACTCATCAATATATATTGAAACAAAAATCATAACACTGCCTCACACTTACACATCTTCCATGTAGAATTTTATATTCCTAGCAGAATCCAACTGATTATATTATATCAGAATATAATATAAACGGATTAGTGGTGCAGTGATTTAAATTATATGTCTGCATCCACTTCTCCAGAGAAAGAAGAAAACAAATGCAAAGGATCAAAGAAGATGGCATTCAGGCAGCTCAGTGCTTTTACCTTTCTAATTTAGCATAATCTGAGAAGGATTTAAAGAGCAAATAGAGCATTAATTTTATATCTAGCCAATATTTCAGCTTGCTATCAATAAGCCATTAATAGCCATAGTGGTTAAATATGTATTTAATAAAAAAGTGGAATTCCAATGAAATAACAGAATTGAGCTGCTGCAGCTGAAAAGATAATCTGACTCATTAATGTTAAACAAAGTACTTAAGTACTGAAATATTTAAAATTCTTAATTAGGTCCTGGCTAAGAACTTTAGAAAGAAACGCTAAAATGTAATCAATGTCTGACTACTGTGAGGCTCTTACACCTTTCTCTGAGGCATCTGAAACTGGCCACTGTCCAAGACAGGATACTGGACTAGATGGACATTGGGTCTGATCCATTATGGCAATTCCTATGTTGCAAATGCCATTCCTGCAGGCGCATTAATGGAGAAGTGAGTTCCAACACTACTGTCTGATTTCCAGATCAGCACCTGCTTAATTTATGCCTAGAATACAATAAAGACACTGTTGACATTTCAAGATGCATTGATCAGGCTCAAACCTTATAGTTCTTGTCTGTCTGTAGAATTTAGCTCTTAAAAAAATTAGATTTGGTTAAATTCTTAGAGTTGGTCCACATCAAAGAAAACATAAATATGCTGAAACCAAATCCAAATTTTAAACTCACTTGTGAACTTTCCAGTTATTGGATGTCGTGTCCCAAAGATATAGGGACCTGAAACTGGATGACACATCTCAGGCCAATGGCCAGGAAATTTTTCAGATATTTTCTCTCTCATCTGAGTGGCATTGTTCAAAGACTTATATCTGGAAAATAAAAAATAGCTTGAATAACTTTGAGAATTATCAAAACTCTTGTTCCTGTTTGAACAAATTGCAAAATGTAGCAGCCAGCCAACAATTCACCTAGTGCCTTCTTCTGGTGAGTCTGAGCCAATTGGAGAGACTGGACATCTCCTCCATTTGGGAGCCACATGGGCAGTGCCTATGGTGATTTAGGGTCCACAGGCTACACTCCCTGCTGGTACTAGTGAGCTACTGGGGTGTGCCTGCCATCTGAGCACTGCCTGCAGACCTGGATGTGAGATCTGCAAGGCCTCATGCTCCCACCCAGGTCACCTTTACCATGCACTATCCCAACTCTCTCCCCAGCCTTTATCTAAGTACTTTCTTGGCTGCTGGCCAATTAAAACACTGGGCTGCATCCAAACTCTAAATACTGCTCAGTGGTTGTACTGACCTGCAGCCAAAATCTGGATGAGGAAACTCCAACTCCACATATGGAGATCAGGAGTTTATTTTGAAAGGGATGCCTGCAAATTTAGGTTGAGTTGACAGCTGTGTTTACATGGATTCCATATCTGTTGATGAAGAAGCCTTCTCCTTCTTGCTTAGGTTGCATATATAGTCTCAGAGAGGGAAAACATAATATTCTAGCGCTCTCAGACAAGTCCAAAATCAGTTCCTAGTCACGATCACAAAAACAGCTCCAGTAATATACCTTTAACCTTTTTACTCTTATCAATGTTTTCTCTGCTGTGTCCTGGAATTATCTGTAAACTATTGTTTATTTAAACACTGGATTTGCCCCTGTAACACTGAACTCATTGTTTTTCCTCCAGCAACAGACATTTCTCATAGCAGATTTTATAAGCTTTGAATAAGGTTATCCCTCTCCTCCTGATGACACTGTTTTAAAGCTAGTATATATGTTACAAAGGTGAGAACTAGGCCAGGGCAAAGGAATACTTTGCCAATTGTTACATTTTGTGACCGTTATTTTGAAATGCCCCCAATTTATATTACATTGTTAAAGATAAGGGTGCAATAAAAACCTAACTAAGGCTATGTCTACACTACTGACCGTACAGTGGCACAGCTGTACCACGGCAGCTGTGCTGCAGTAAGGTCTCCTGTGTAGCCACTCTATGCCAGCAGGAGAGAGCTCACCTGCCAGCCTAATAAAACCATCTCTAACTAGTAGCAGTAGCTATATTGGCAAGAGAGCATCTGCCACCGACATAGCGCTGTCCACACCGGTGCTTTTGTCAGTGAAACGTATGTTGCTGGGGGGGGGGGGCATTCAAACCCTTGACCGACAAAAGTTTTGCCAACAAAAGTACTAGTGTAGACAAAGCTTTAGTTTACAGATTTGAGCCTCTAGGTTGGTTACAGAAAAATTATTTAGTAGAGGACCACTAGGTGACACTTTGAATGATAAAATGAAACTTTATTTAAAAGGAAAATGATTAGTTAAGCAAACAGGCATGCCATGACCACTTACCCAATACTGCAATTCTACTTACACTGAAAGATGAAATAATGTATCAATGGGTAATAAAGCCGTTGACAACAGAGTGAAGTACAGCCTTATAATCCTGGAACCTAATGGTACCCTGCTGATGTTAGTTGGAGCTCTCCTCAAATTAACAAAACTACTCCTTTTATAATCCATTATCATACTAATTAACATTAAACTACCCCTTACCATAATTATATTTCTAATAACTCCTTATTGCCTCTTTACATTACACATTACTGTATTTAAATTGACATCTACAGCAATGTCCTTCCCATACTATCAATATAGATAGCATTTAATTAAACATTCACAATTCTCAAAAACACTCATGAAAAACCTTGCTTAAACCAGTCATAACCATAATGTAACGGCAACATAACCTTGGGTCATGTCCTTGTTAACTTCAGTTTTCCCAGCTTACTGTCTCCCACTTATCTGTAACTTCCACATTAGCAATCTCAATTTCCCATACTCCTCTACACTTAGGCTAAGTTTAGGCCAAAGCCTAATTTCTACTTAACATATTTTATATACTACACTGTTGGTTTTTCCAGTATATTATACCAGAGTATAGGTCTGTGTGGCCCTTAAATAAGATAAAAGTTTTGATGGAGCATCTTGGTTTGTTTTCAAGGGGTTGTATGTCTTTTAAACAAACAAAGAAATAGTTTGTGAGAACCCAGCTCTCGTGTCTTTGTGTAAAGAGCCTATTTACAGCAAAAACCTGAAATGTGTGTAGTAGAATCCTGAGAAAAACAAAAACATGTTTAAAGCCAAAAAAGCTCCTATATTGTGTATAAAACAGGGATGTTTGAAACGTGTTTGAGTGCAATAGAGCTGACTCACCCTGTTGAACTGAATGGTTTAACCACACCCCTACTGACTCTACTGCCTTGAGTCTGTAGGTGTAGGTCTAGATATGATTATCCACCCTTGTTTCCATCAGAGTTAAATATATTAGTGATCAGCAATTAAGTTTGATGGGTGTACACGCACAGTAGGGAAGGTGGGTAGGTGGGGATGGTAAGCTCTGATTAATATTAAATGAAATAAAACCTCAGGAGTTTGTAGAATGCTATTGGACAGTTTAAACATAACTCCAGGAGTTCATAGACGCTATTGGACAGTTTAAATAAAACCTCAGGAGTTTACACAACGACATGAGTTCAGCTGGGTTCTCACAAACTATTGGGTTTTTTTTATTATTATTAATTATTATTATTTAAAAGACATACAGCCCCTTAAAAACAAACCAAAATGCTCCATCCAAACTTTTATCTTAGGGGCCACACAGACCTAACAGAAACACAGATAGTCCCAAAGCCTTTTTCAATAGATATTTTTATTTACAGCTACCAAGCTTTATATCGCATGATTGTCCCCTCACCATTCTCTAACTTAATTCTTTTAGATTTCTTACAAATAGTCTTTTTCTTAAGCAGGGTTCGGTAATTGTTTGTGCAGACCAGACGGTCAATATAATGCGCTAATCAGGTATCCTCCGGTTTGATCATTTTCTTTAAAACACTGTCGGGTGTCGAGCACTTTGCACAGCATTTACCAAGCTCACTCCTTGCGCTAAATTTTCTTGGGTTAGGTACAGACATTACAAAACATAATCTATGACAACAACAGCGTTTAATAAGCTTTCCAAACACAGGTCAGCGCGCACAGGGGCGGCTCTAGGGATTTTGCCGCCCCAAGCACGGCAGGCAGGCTGCCTCCGGCGGTTTGCCTGCGGAGGGTCTGCTGGTCCACCGAAGCCACGGAACCAGCGGACCCTCCGCAGGCAAGCCGCCAAAGGCAGCCTGCCTGCCGCCCTTGCGGCGCCAGCAGAGTGCCCCCCGTGGCTTGCCGCCCCAAGCATGCGCTTGGCGTGCTGGGGCCTGGATCCGCCCCATAGCGCACAGGTCCCGGAGCTTGCAGTTTATATCCTCTGAAGTCCAAGTCACACAGTCATGGTGCCGTTGGTCTGGTGCATCTATGACACAGCCCTCACAGTCTTTGAAAAGCTTCTCCCTAAGGCAGTGATTAAGGACAGCATAAACAGCAACACATACAATAGACTGCATGATTTTTTACGCTCATGACACGCCACTGGCTCTGTTAGTTCTATGCCAAGGGTTCTCCTTAAATCCATATAGCTCTCATCTTCAGCGTCCTCATCAGCAATTTGTACCAGCATTGAGCAAAAATAAGATGGGCTCAATTCATCTTCACTGTCTGATGCAACGGTCTCCACAGCCTCTGGAAAGGTACCATTGAGCTGTCAAGAGATTTTCAGAAAAGAAACAACTGTAAGCCCCACACCTATTTTTTTTTAAGATTTACACAACCCCGGCTCAGTTCCTACTGGTTCCATGCAGCTCATCGGTCTGCCTCACAAAAGGTTGGGTTTTGGGGTCGGGTGCCAGCGTATCCATCAACGACTGGGCCAAAGGGCTCCCCTCAGCCGCTCTCTCGTCCTCCTCGGAACTGTCTATCACTGATGTAGTGCTTTCTCTGCAGGCAGTTGAAGGCCCTTGGAGCTAAAACAAATTCTGAAGTTTTCACAGAGGTAGTGAAGGAGTCCATGTTTCCTCTCAGTGTTTCCACGATTTCTGAAACATGCCATCTTGGAATAAGATGGCCTCTTCTGTGCATCGCTGGGACTTACGGGCCTGGTTCTGCCAGCTGGCCAACCATCAAGGTCCACAGATCAAGGGGTCCCGGCTTAGACCTATGCGCTACCCCTATTCTGATTGGTACACATTTCCCTTCTAGGACAGCCTAAGGGGGAGTTCTTAGAGGGGTCACATGACCCACTTCCAGATGGCTCATCCACCCCAGAACTTCTCCCAATTGGTCAAATCTCCTCTTGGGGTGGTCTATGGGGGCAAAACCCATCCCTATTGGTAGAGGATGATGGGAGGAGTTTTTAGAGGGGTCACAAGCCACCCCTTGCTTTGAGTCATGTATCCGTCTTGACCCCGAAAGTAATACCCCACATGGCAGGTCTTAGGGTGACAGATGGGCAGGGCCTGACAGGTCAGGGGCGGGGATAACATTTGATTGATGGTAAGCCCCTTATCATACTTACCAGCAAAGTGCTCCTGGGGTGACTGCAGTTTATACTGGCAAAATTGAGCTTTTGCAGGTAAAGCTTATTTTAGCCTCCCCAAGCAAAATAAGCTATCCCAGTGAATTTTTGCTGGTATAACTGTGGGCACTACACTACACTAGACACAGTTATGTCAATCAGAGATCACACCTCTTACACATCCCTAACCAACCTAGCTATGTTGACAAATGTTTGTAGTGTAGACCTAGCCCTCGTTTAAACGGTAATGTTATGTCCTGGGAATCCCAGGATGTAGAAACTTGAGCTAACTTAGAGCTGCCCATTGATATTTGCAATTTTTACTGCATTATTTTATTCACAGACATTTTAGACATGTAAAAAATCTATTAGCTCATCTTATTCATCCTTCTTACTGTGCAGAGTTGTTCCTTGTTTTCTAGTGCTTTGCCTTCTTTAGTTTAAATGATTAAAGCAATGGGGCTTCCAACATTTCCATAATAAGATAATTCCACAGTCTAAGAAGTCTCACTGTTAAGAAATACTTCCTATTGTGTTATTTCAGTATAGTCTAATGTGTGGGGTGAATGTATAGCTCATGAAAGCAATGGGGCATAGTGCAGAAAAGCAATGTGTAATCCCCCTCACACAACTTGCCCATGCACCTCCATTTTAAACTGTAACACCCTTTACTATTCCATTTCTGAACCTCTCTCTAAAACTCCTAATTGTACACAATTGTAATTAGTGTTTGTGATGCAGACTCTTATCCAGCAGGATGTGATCAACAGACTTGGATCACTCATTATAGTAGTTCTCAACCAGGGGTCTGGAGCCCCCTAGGGGGACTCAAGCAGGTTTCAGGGGGGCCTCCAAGCAGGGCCAGCGGTAGACTCACTGGGGCCCAAGGCAGAAAGCCGAAGCCCCACCACATGGGGCTGAAGCCCAGTCCCTGAGCCCCGTTACCTGGGGTTGAAGCTGAAGCCTGAGCAATGTAGCTTTGTGGGGGCCCCTGTGGCATGGGGCCCCAGGCAATTGCCCTGCTTGCTACCCCCTAACGCCAGCCCTAGCTTTTATATGCAGAAAACCAGTTATTGTGGCATAGGTGGGCCTTGGATGTTTTCTAGCATGTTGGGGGGGGGCGAGGGGGGCTCTCAGAAAGAAAAAGGTTGAGAACCTCTGACTTATTACTTTGTAATGACTAAAGAAAGTAGATCTTTCAAGATAGCAAGGAGTCAGGTCTCTGCCCTGGTAAAGTATCTGTATCTCAGATGAAAAGAGCTTTGTGGTTGAAGACTGTGGATTCAATAAAGGGTCTCTCCATGTGGGGACTGAAGTATACAACATGATAGGGAAAAGTGCCATTTGTAACATATTGAAGGCACAGCTACTAAAACAAGTACAATGTTGAATAAGGCGGAAGAAATGCTATTAAATCTCTGTGTTCAGGAGCAATTATTTCAATTTAACATTTAACTCTTAGGCCTTGTCTTCACTAAGAAAAAAGGTGTGTCTCTTAACTCGCGTTAGCTAACTCAAAATAAAATTCTAGTGAAGAAAAGGCAGATTGTAGTTGTTACATGAGTTAGTAGGTCATATTAAAACCCTAGTCTTTAACTTGATCTGCAAATTCATGTGACAACTACAGTCTGCCTTGTCTTCACTTGATTTTACTTCGAGTTGAGAACACACCTTTTTCCCTAATAAAACACTGCCTTATAGTATATCCAGCAAAACTGACTTTGCTAGGGCTTTCTTCATGTTATGTGCTGCTTGGTTGTCCCCTACCACCAGAACTCAGAGAGCAATGAAACTAACCAGCAAACTTAACTGAAACAAAGCTTTGGACCCCAAATTAGAGTATTGTACTCCTAATAAGGGACTCCAAGAGAGCAACAAGTGCATCAGAGGGGATCTGCTGCAGCAAGATCAAATTTATTTCAGTGAAGTGTTGAATTACATCCAGGTTTACACTACAAACTTATGCCATCATAGCTATGTCAATCAGGGTGATGAAGAGCTGTGATCCCTGACCAACATAGATGTTCCAGCAAGAGCACCTAGTGTTGACACAGATATACTGGCAAAACATTTATGGGAGATAATGCTGCCCACGTCTTAATTACAATGTACCTGAAAGTGAGAACAGGCGTTCACCGGGCACTGTTGTAGTTGGTGTTGCAAAATATTTATATTCCAGATGCGCTGAAGATTCATGTGCCTCTTCATGCTTCAGCCATCGTTCCAGAGGATATGCTTCCAGGCTGATGACGCTCATCAAAAAATAATGCGTTAATTAAATTTGTGACTGAACTCCTTGGGGGAGAATTGTATGTCTCCTGCTTTGTTTTACCCACATTCTGCCATATATTTCATATTATAGCAATCTTGGATGATGACCCAGCATATTATTAGTTTTAAGAATGCTTTCACTGCAAATTTGACAAAATGCAAAGAAGATATCAATGTGAATTTTTTAAAGATAGCTACAGCACTCGACCCAAGGTTTAAGAATCTGAAGTGCCTTCCAAAATCGGAGAGGGATGAGGTGTGGAGCATATTTTCAGATGTCTTAAAAGAGCAACACTCTGATGAGGAAACTACAGAACCTAAACCACCAAAAAAGAAAATCAACCTTCTGCTGGTGGCATCTGACTAAGATGATGAAAATGAAAATGTGTTGGTCTGCACTTCTTTGGATCATTATTGAGCAGAACCCGTCACCAGCATGGTCACATGTCCTCTGGAATGGTGGTTGAAGCATCAAGGGACATATGAATCTTTAGCGCATCTGGCATGTAAATATCTTGTCATGCCGGCTACAACAGTGCCATGCAAACGCTTGTTTTCACTGTCTGATGACATTGTAAACAAGAAGCAAGCAGCATTATCTTCTGCAAATGTAAACAAACTTGTTTGTCTGAGCAATTGGCTAAACAAAAAGTAGGACTGATTGGGCTTGTAGGCTCTAAAGTTTTACATTGTTTTATTTTTGAATGCAGGAGGGTTTTGTACGTAATTCTACATTTGTAAGTTCAACTTTCATGATAAAGAAATACGGTACTTGTATTAGGTGAATTGAAAAATACAATTTCTTTTGTTTTTTACAGTGCAAATACTTGTAATAAAAATAAGTAGAAAGTGAGCATTGTACACATTGTATTCTGCATTGTAATTGAAATCAATATATTTGAAAATGTAGAAAACATTGAAAAACATTTAAATAAATGGTATACTATTAACAGTGTGGTTAATCGCGATTCATTTTTTTTAATCGTTTGACAGCCCTAATTAATATATGTCTGCATATTATCTGTATCAATCTGCAACCTCCATTTTTTTGAAGGCCATTTTGATTGTAAATCTGTTCTGTGCTTTCACGTTGGCTCTGTAGCCTTCATATTGAGCTTGAAACACATTGGAGGTATCAAGAGAAATTCTTGCACCTAGCAGAGTGCTAACAATGGAGGGTTATTAAACCTTGGTGACCTTCCATTCAAATGGAAGCACCCTCAGATAAAGAGCTGACTACCACTGAAGGAAATCCACTTCTCCCAGGTGGGCTGGTAACCAAGCAACAAATCATCTGATGGGAGATTTTGGTCACCTGATGGGCACTTGAAGCAGATCAGAGAGGTCACCTGACAGACACCATTGGAAGTTATAAAATGTCATGGTCTGCTCTGAGTAGCTGTCTCTCAATTACCAGAAAAAGAAGGCAAAACTGAGTTGGAGTAAGGAAGAAAGGAGATGGGATACAGCAGAATCCTGGACTTCCTGAACAGACACTGGCTGAATCCCAAAGGACTCTTAGAATGGTGAGTAAAGTGAGGCAGGGAATTGCATGCAGGTGTTTCTTATTGTGCATAGATCTGAATATCTCTTGTGTTGTCTATGAGTAAAGTGTGATAGGTTTAGAATTCCTCTGGCAAGGTCTGTGTTTTCTTGCTTCAATTATCACGTGTTCCCAAAGGGTTAAACTATAAACCGGAGTACTCACAAGGACAAAGTTCTGGGACAATGTGCTTGAGCTACTGGGGCATCTTGGCGAATCAACACTGGTCCTGGAGCATAAGGCAGCTGTACTTTGGGGTCTCGCTCCTGAGAAGTGATACCAGACAGAGAGTCTATGTCCAGGAAGTAAGCCTAAAAGCCAAAGAAAGAGAGAGTGGATGAAGCCTGCTGAACCCAGAGGAGCTCAGAAACACACCAGATCCTAGCTTTGGATCCAAGCCCAGCAGCCTGGTGAGAGTCCAGCAAGGGGGAGTTCACTCAGGTCTGTGACACTACACTTCTGCAGGTATAACTCATTTCCCACAGTGGGGCTGGAATATAAAGCACAATATAATATGCATCCATACTAGGACTGCTTTGCTGGTATAGCATACTGGTATCACTATACCAGCAATGCACACCTAGTGTAGACCAGGCATCAGAAGTATAAGACCAATTTTCCAAGCTTATGCAAAGCAGAGACTTGAAGAGAGATAGCAGACCATCTACTTGATGCCTTTACTTTCACTAGTTAACATGCAGGAAGCACAGTGATTCCAGATTACAATATCTAAAATACATGAAGAACTTTCCCAAAATTCATGTGTTCAAATGCAAAGCTCTGGTTTTAGTCCATATCTAAAAGTGGCTAAAGCTTTGCCTTCTAAATTTGGCCATGACTTTCATGGTTTTCATGTTCTTTTAAAGATATCCATGACTTTTAAATATCAAATGAGAGGTGTACTAATAATATCTTTTCAACTAGATGGATTATTGGTTTGACGTTTTATGCAAGTGGATGAATGTGATAGTGTGGCGATTTGGGGAACTTATGAATACAACTTATGAACTCTCATTGATGTTATGAAGTTGTCGCTATGAAAATTGCTGTATCATGAATGTGCCTCTATCTGTGTGAGACAAGGTAGGTGAGGTAATATCTTTTACTGGACCATCTTCTATTGGTGAGAGAGACAAGCTTTCAAGCTATACAGAGCTCTTCTTCCTGGGATTAACCTCTATCTCTACGTCCACTATTGCTGACGAGCCTTAAGTATGCATCTCCCAGACCAGGTACAATGGTGGGTCTTTAGAACTCAAAGATCACCTGTTTTGGGTGAAGCACTTTTGGACAGTGAGTTTGCTGGACCCTAGGAGAAGATACTTCCTCCAGTGGTCTGAAGGGAGGAGGAAGTAGAGAGAGTGGAAATCCCCCAAGCAGGACAAAGAGAGAGAGGTGACCAAAGAGAAGGTTATAGAAGGACTCACAAGGGGAAGATCAGACATGCACGAAGTTTGGGCAGAAGGGGGAAGGAGACAGACAAGCCAAGGTCAGAGGAGGCAAGCTTGGGGAGAGGGGCGGAGAAGGCACCACATTTCAGAACTCAAAGCATGCACTGCAGCAGAGGAAACTGGATGGCCCCAGACAACCATGATTCCACCTCAAAGAATGTTCTGGAGTGGTGAGGAAACCAAGGCAGGGAAATGCATGGAAGGTTCATTATTTTTGTATAGACTTGTGTAATTCTTGTGCTATTAAAGAAAGAGCAAAAGTGCTGTAGAATCCTGTGCTAAGTGTCTGTGTGTTATATGCTACTCCTATCATGTGCTCCCTTCAAGTGGTAAACCAGAAGGGTCGTATCTTGAGGTAGAAGTCTGGGAGAGATGTGTTTAAGCTATGGGGAGAGTCGGAAGGGTCAGCATGGGTTCAAGAGGCTGGCTGGGCAAGGGGACACGTGGTTGCAGCTTTCAGGAGGGGATGCCAGAGAGTGTTCCCAGGGGCCCAAAGACAGCAACAGTGCCTCAACTGCATTCAGATTCTGGGATCTTAAAACACGCAGGGACTCAATGGCTGGGTCCCCAAACAGCAATCCAGTGAGTGACCAGAAATTGGGATGGTCATCTGGACCTGTGACAGACAGTACTAGCTATGAGTTCAGATTCACTGAGGTCTGCAAAGTTACTCCCTGGCATTCATAGATGACTAAAGGGCTGCAGGAACTCCATGGCAAACAGCCAAACCTGTCTGGTTCTCAAGGACAGCTGTAATTCCACAGAGTGAAAAGAGAAGTTAAAAAATAAACAAATAAAACTTAGCCAGGTTGAGTTTACAAAGGTCAGATCCAGCCTAGCAATTTCTCTGTTCAAACCCATTAACTCAGGGGTGGACTGGCTGGTTCACAGGCTAGGACATTATGCTACAACCCCAAACAACATGCCAACAGTCTCAAGTGTCTTAAGCTGCTTAAACAGCTTTAATGGCTTTAAGCAGCTTTGAAGACTTAGGCACTTAAAGCTTATAAAGGAGCTTAAGCTGCTTATGCCACTCTAGGACTTAAAGATGGCCCAGGGGTGTTGCTCCTCCACTGGATGAGTGAAGGGAGCTGGCCCTGTACAGTTGAATGAAGGAGTGCTGCTGCCACTTCCCTGCCAGAGAGGGAGAACCATCTTTGGTGCTACTCCCCAGCTGAGTCACCGAAGGCAAGATACCACATCTCAACCGTACCTGCCACGGTGAGCCAGATCCTCACCTGGTATAAATCAGTGTAGCTCCACTGAGGCTGAGGATTCAGCCATGTGTGTACAAATATATAAATAATAATTGAGCTTTGTCATATTTTGACAAAAATGTTCTTTAAAATAATAATTGACAACTTACTCTATCTCCCGGGATTTTTTTCCCCTCCTTCTTTCTCTTCCAAGGCTACTTACCTTCCCCCCATTCCCTTTTCTTCTGTTTGGGCGTCTCCTTTATTCAGTCTCTTTCAGTGTGTGTTTCCTCTTCAATGAGCTCTTTTCTAAGAGGTCACTAAAATGATTCCACTACAGTGATGTTCCCTTGTGAAGCAACCAGGCTTTGAGCCAGTCTTCCCCTGCAGCAGACCCAGGCCACCAAGGGGCAATTCTCCGTACCCACCACAGATTCATGTAATTTTAGAACCTCCATGTCAAGAAGAGCATCAGCCGGCAAAAGCAATATAGCATATCCTAGACATACAGCTAGAAAGGACCAGTGGCAACCAGTCAGAACCCTCCGTTTGTGGATTACACAGTATACTGGATGAGGAATTTGAGCTAGACTTCGGGGGAAGGAATGTGGTATTCACAACCTGCATCAAAGGCCTTGTCTACATGGCACCTGCTGTGCACACCAGGGGCGTGTGATTTATGGAGTGCTCAAATGTACTGTGCTCCTATTGCCCCATGTAGACTCTGCTGACATGCTCCAGGAGACACCTAGTTTGTGCTAACAGAGTCTCGTGAACTAGCTACCTCTTACACCATGACAGCAGAATCTACATGAGGCAGTTGAAGCACTGTACATTTGAGCATTCTATAAATCACACATCCTTGCTGTGCACTGCTGGTGCTGTGTAGACAAGCCCAAATTTCCTCTGGTTCCAGACAAGCCCTTTGATGCAGGTTGTGGGCTCAGGAAGGAGGCGTTATTGAGAGAAGGTGGAGAGCTGGACTGTTACCTCTTGGTGCAGAAACCATCTTTTTGTCCTGTGTTTTTACAGCACCTAGCACACTTGGATCCTGATCTATGATGAGGGCTCTAGGTGCTATACTAATACAAATAATTAGTAGTAATAATAATAATCCAGGGAAACTGCTAGCTGCTTTGTTTGAAAACTATGTGTGTGTTTCTGGTAGTGCCCCAGATTTTGTCAGTGCTGTACAAACACACAAGAAGGCCTAGTCCATGCCCAAGAGAGTTTACACAATTTAGAAACTAGACAGTTAAGTACAATTGAGTGACTCATTATTGTGTTGATGGGCATTGCCATCCTGCAGTCCCATTGCCAATTGTCACGTGTGTTTCTGACCCATAGAAGCAGTGTGGTGATTGCCCCATGACACCAAGTAATGTGTTTAGGCACGTGTGTTGAGTATGTTTCCCTCAGTTATGCACTGCTGTAGGTCCCACTACAGACTTGCCTAACCCTTGTCCTTCTGACACTGGCTACAGCTCGCCAGCCTCCCTGGTGGAGTCTCTAGGTTTTGGCTGTCTGTCAAGAAGGATGAGGACAGTGGCTCCGACTCCCTTCCTCTCTCGTCCCTTGTCATCTAATTAATGTTGTTCCTATCCTTAGCTTCTTGCCCCTGTCCTCCAATGAGAGCGACACAGAGGAAGTCCAGGGAGGGAAAGCTAAGCAGCAGGTTGGGTAAGGTAAGAGGTAGCATTGCAACAGCAGCAGCAGATTCTAAGAAGTCGACTAGGAACAAAAAGAGAAGCCTGTGTGTGACATAATGGATAGGGAAGGAGGAGAAGAGAGAATGAATGGGGGAACGATAGTGGATATTTTGTGGGAAAGAAGAAGAAGAAGAAAAGATACTTGATAGAGAGGATGTGTAGATGAAACATAGTGTGAGAAGACTGAAGAATATGGGTGGTAGAGATTGGTTTGGGGAGAGTTGTGCCATGAGGTGCCTACTTTATGAGAGTACATGTAAATTTGCATATGTATTTATATGGACATTTTTCTTAGGCTTTTTGCCTAGCTCATGTACGCAAGTCTGCTCCCTAGTACACTTATGCACAGCTCTGCTGCTGGAGTTGAAACAATTTGCTAGTTGCTAGGCAAGTCTTTGTGGCTTCTGAGTTTGGGGCCCACCTGAAAATTATGGCAGAGGAAAACACAATTCCTGTTCATTTTCCTTAAGCTATATACAGTACGTGGGACCTGCTGGCACACATCAGTGCACTGCTAAAGCAGATGCTGTTATACCATTCATGCCTGCAGAGCAGATCAGGACCAATTGAGGGGGCAAATTCTGGGGAACTTGGGCTCCACACAAAGAGCAGGTTAAACCCTAAGTTGGTGCAACTCCTGCAACAGCAGTGTAGCTACACTACTCCTGTTTCCCCTAGTCCTTCATTGGCCCAAATAATTCTTATCTAATCTTGTGGGAATATGAGGACCCTGTTCCATTCAAATATTTTGTGACACAATTGAAATTGAGGAAAGTTTTGGGGATTTTTTTCTTAAGCATGTGACACTCCAAATATTATATTAATGCAATATTAAGATCTCAGACTTAAATAAACAAGCCAGGAAATGCAATAATGAGGCTATCTCATACATAATTCATCCACATTGCAGATACCAAATATTTAGATATAAAAATAACAGAATAGCTAATCATCAAAAATATTTTGTATATGCAATGTGCATAGCTATTGTTACTATGAGGCATGTTATATTTTGCAAGTCTTGTCTTCTTTATTTGAATGTATAGCTTTAACCTGGTATAAATGTAGGTTTTTCCATTTAATTTTTGGGGGAAATAGATGTTATTTTTGGTCTTCTAAGAAAAGATGTATGGGGGGGGGAATACGAGTTTTTAATCATTTTAAATGGCCCTTCTAAGCATGTTAGTTATATCCTCTCTTTTGTGAATGGAGTAATGGAGGATGAGTTGAAACCTTTTCTGCTACTGTTTGCCTGCAGTGCAGACAGTTTTCTGCAAGGGTGGGTTAAACAGGCAGCAGCATATACAGCTACATTGGGAAACCACTCTCTTCAGACTGTCACACACAGCCCTGATAAAGTTCCCTCTGCTGGATGGCCACTCTCCTGACTCCATAGTTGGATCTCTAGACTCAAGGGCTCTTAAGCTTTCCTGGGTCTCAGTTGGCTGCAGCACTGTCTCTCCCCTTGGCCTCTCTGGGTATGTCACTGCACACTAACCCTAGGTCTGTGGGACCCAGCTTGTGGACTTGGTGTTTAGAAGCCAGTGCTTGAGCATCCATACTGCATTGTAAACCTGGGTTTGCACTTGCTGGACCCAGGTCTCACAGCCATGCTAACACATCCATACTCCATGACACAGATCTTCTGACTCAGGTGTGCAGCTGTATGGACACTGCAAAATGAGAGGGCTTCCACCTGAGTTGCAGTGGGACTCAGGTTCCCTAGCACAGTACTAGGACCAGAGTCCTGAGTACTTGTTGTCCTAATTCAGGCTGATTTGCAATGTGAATGGAAGGGTGGCTTAGGCACACACCCAGGTCAGATCTTGAGCTCAATGTGCAGTGTAGACATACTCTCCGATGCACTACATTGGTAGACTCTTTGTTACCCCCTCAGCTGCCTTACAGCCCCAGGAGAACTACTTGCTGGTCCCAGATACCTCAGTAGCTTAAGCACACCTGCTTCTAGAACTCCAACATTGTGGACCCTCTGGGTTTCTAGTTTAACTCTTCAGGGACACAGGATAGGGGAAGAAAACAGACACAGAGATAGGCTCTGCAACGGTTTCTAAACAGCCACTTTTGACTGTAGTTAACACAAGGAATATACAGTTCTAGACAAAATAATCAACACACCTATATGCATTTCCCTGTCACAATTTCTTCACCACTCTTGAGTATTCCCTTGGCCTTAAATCTGTTTTCTAAGGAGCTTTTTCTCTTCTCCTTGCCCTCCCACACTTGACTTCCCCTCTGAAAAATGGAAAGAGTGAGTCTGTCTGTCGTATTCCCTCCCTTTTTCTTCTTTCTGTCACTTCTTCTCAAGTGGCCAATGAGAGACCCTCTCTTTTATAAACTCCATCCCCCTTTGTCAAGAGACCCATGAACAATCTCCTCAGATGATTAAAGTCTTCCACCACACAATCTGTTGCTCAGTTACTAGTCCCCTAGAGTTCAGACCGGAAAAACTCTTGTGCCATGGGTGGAAGCCATCTCTTTATCCAAGAATGCTCCATTTGAATGGACAATCATCAAAATTTAACAACAGTTTATTGTTAGCCCTTGTAATTTTAGTGCAAGATGGAGGTAAAAAGACAGCAGAAAGGCAAAGACCAGTCTTACAATCAAAATGGAGTTTGCAATCTGATACAGACAGTTCATAATCTCAAACAGAATTCATAAATTGTATATGACAAATTCCCCAAATCAGACTTTCTACAATAGAAAATATAGAAACTATAGAAGTTTAGGATTTGCAGAAAGTTGTGGTATGTTGCAAAAATCACGTAGACCCTAAAATCACATGATCTGTGTGATTTCTTCTGTCCCTGATGTCACATAGTTTTGAGGGACAGCTTTGCTGTGATTTTCAGTGAGTATGTCTACACTGCAATTAAAACCCCATGGATGGCCATGTCAGTTGACTTGGGCTAAGAGGCTTGGGCTTACAGTCTGTTTAAGTGTGGTGTAGATGTCCAGGCTTGGGCTGCAGCCCTGGCTCTAGGACCCAGTGAGGTGGGAGGGTCCCAGAGGTTGTCTGCAGCCCCAGTTGGAATGCCTACACTGCAATTAAAGAGCCCTGAAACCCAAGTCCAATGAGCCCAAGTCAGCTGGCACAGGCCAGCCACCGATGCCTAATTACAGTGTAGACATACCTAGTAAGACATTTCCAGGGTCCCTAATGCAAATTGTCTCAGCAGTCTAAGAGGAGATTTCTCTTCTTGTCTAGAAAATGTGTAACTCTTTCTTCCCTTATTGCTGTCACTCTGTACTCAGGGCTTCTTTAAACTCTGCCATATATCTAGGGTTGGAAGGATTAGAATTGTATAGGTAAATGTCAATAAATGTCTATTTCACTGTACACCAAAAAACTGACTACAAAATATTTCCATTGATAAATCATCAAAATTGACAGATAGGCAAGGTAAGTAAAATGCTGTTTGAGAAATTATTAAAGTTTGATTTAAGGATATTTACTTTGTATATTTTGACATATGATGTTGACAATTTGTGTTTTAATGATTATAAAACTTAGACTGTTGGAATCTCATCACCTATTGTCATCATATTATTATTCTCTGACCCTCCATCGTTTCCCAAAACTGTGATCATTTAAATAGATAAAATTTCAAAAAAGTTTAAAACTCATAATCAACCGTGAAAATCAGTAAAAATAGGAAAAAATGCTGTAAATATATAATATTATCGATCAAAAAGATTTTCAAAAACATATTCTGCCAACCCTATAAATATCTTAGTAGTTGCCTATTGAACATGTTCTGAAGACTAATAACTTTGTTTTCAAATGTAGTTTGTTTTAAACAAATAAATACATTATCCTACAGTCATCACCACAGACACTATAGCATTATTATTGTAAGAGTTAGTGTTTTGGACCATTGCTGTAGAATAGAGTAATATCCTTTATTATACTATCCCTCAAAGAGGACTAGCCACATTAGGTGCTATAGCTTAGCTGTTCTTAAATTAGTGGTGAGAAGAAAGAGGGGAAAAAACCAACAACAAAACAAAACTATTCTTTTTTCATTCTGAAAAGGTGTATACATTTTTTCCTTTCTCAATAACTCAGTAATGACCTTAGATTTTCCTTAAATTGGACAAGAAAACTCATCCTTGGGTTCAGCCTAAATTTGGAAAGTTTCAGCCCTAAAAGAGAATTTTTCATAAATATAAGCAAGAGAAAACAGGGAAGTTTCTATGCAACCTTAACTATAGTGTTTGTTATCACAGATAGCATTATGCATTATACCAGGTATACAGACCATGATTCAGCAAAGCACTTAAACATGTGCTTAGCTTTAAACAGGAATTTAATTCCCATTGGCGTCTATGAAACTTTAACTTACGGTTAAGTGCTTTGCCAAATCAGGTCCATAATTATGTTCTGGGTTCACATTCCACTGTGTGTCTTGCCTGATAACACTTTTTTTTTTATTTATGTATTTTACATTTAACACTGATCTGATTAGTAAGATAACAGATATGCATTGATCAGCTGATGTACATGAAGCTCTCAAGCCTGTTGCTGGGCAGATTACCGGGTGCTAGCAAATTGCCAGCCCTGTTGCCAGGCAGATCACCAGCTGTTGTTGAGCTGCCAGGCATTTGTTGGTCCAATTACTAGCTGCTCACACTACAAAAATTAAAGGGCTGGTATGCTTATCCTTCCTCCCCCACAGCAGGGCCACAATCTCCTTGAAGATTCTTTTGTTCCTCCTGTTTAGGATCACAGCTGACCTCTTCCCCTCCTTTGAGCTCACCTATTTCTATCTGGAACCAGGATAAAATGTGAGAGTGTTAGGCCTGAATAAAGATGTAGCACAAAACCAGTTGTGCCAACCTGACTAAAATCAGGCTAGCAGAGGTTTCTGGGAAAACCCAGAGTGAAATACTGACAGGCAGAATTGTCTCACAAAGCCCTGGGAAAGAGCAAGATAAGTGAGGGGGCTGATGCCAGCTGTGTTGTGTTAAGACACAGTGTTTGAAGGACCGATAAGAAACACAAGCATCTCACAGTTCTGACTAACTCCCTGGTTTAGTGTTCGGTGTGTTTTTAACTCCCTCACATTCCTAACCTTTGGCGCTTGTTGAGATATTAACAATTCAATATTGTAGAGACTAGGCATGCGTATATATTAAAAGGTGTCTAATTTCTAGTTGTTAGACAAAGGGGGTGGATTGCTCTAGTGAATGATCTATGACGTAATAAAACTGTCTATATAAGCTAATACTAAGCTGTAAAGAGGGGGCTGGTTCTTTTCGGATACGAGCTGTTCTTTACTGATACGTGCACTTATCAATAAAGAACTTTTGATCGGACCTTGCTGGTGTTGCCTGGTCTCTCTGCGGTCAGACAACGAACTTCGCTGTTGGGGTTCGAGTCCCCGACATCTTTGGCGACTCCGCCGGGACTTTGTCTGACTCTCCGGCGGGGAAATCAGACTCTGAGGCAACGCAGCGCGCATCCTCTGATTTAGAGGAGCCTTGCCTGGTAATCTGATCTCTGCGTCGGCGATAAGGCGAGTTCTGTGAACCAGCTGAAGCTCGTAGAAATCCAGCAACATCCACCTACCCGTTGAGTAGGGTTAAGGTTGCCTGGGTTAGAGTCCCAGTGCAGATTGTCGGGGTTCGAGTCCCTGACAACTTAGGTCTGGGTTAGAGTCCCAGTCCAGGTCTGGGTTAGAGTCCCAGTCCAGGTTTGCACAGGATCCAAGTAGTCTGGGTTAGAGTCCCAGCCTGGGTTTGAGTCCCAGTCCAGGTGTTCGAGTCCCCTGGAGAGGTAAGTGAGCGCTCGACGCGGGAGGTGGGGGTTAGAGTCCCTTTACCTTGACGCGGGGAAGAGGGGTTAGAGTCCCCTTACAAAATGGAACAATTTGGCAGTAAGTGCCTGGGGGACGCCCCATTGTCTCTAATACTTAAAGATTGAAAGAAGATTTCTGGAACCAGGTAGCTTTTGGAGCTGTATGTTTAAAGCTGTATGGAGAGCTCTTGTAAAAATCCCCCAGCATATGCCCCAGAGCCACACTGGGAGGAAGACTGTCTGTGGGGACGTCTGTCTCTCTTGGGTTCACGCCATCTGAATTTATTGACTGTGCAGCAAGATATGATGCATCGTGGTAATAGGAAATAATGGCCTTGGTGTGTGTGTGTGTGGAAAATGGGGGAGGGACAGTCTAAATATTCCACCTCACCCCCTAAGGGTACCCCAGCATGTTACATGTACGTACATTATGGTCCTAAAACCTGCAGGTATTTAAAGAATTGGAATCTTTACACGCGTGAAAATCTATCTAAACAATGCCCATTAGAAGGTACCTTCAATCTAGATAAGATCATATATCTCAAAGGAGCTTTTAATCACCAAAGAAAAGCCTCTGACACAGTGTGAGCAATTTGTCTAGGAACGGGTTAATTTGAAATTCAGCTTGCCTTGGTGAAACTGGAGAAGCCACAGGCTGGAATCTGAACTGGACTCTCTGAAAGAGAGACTGCAGGAGATTCCAGGGTGTAAAAAACAGCTCTCCCAAGAGCAGAAGCATGTTGGAAATTCTGGACAAGCTGTATACAGGATAATCTCCCGTCTGCCTATTCCCCTTCTCTGAACGTTATACAGATGTGGCCAGTTTGGACATGTGTGAGTATTAAAGTGGCTTAAGGGTTAAAGTATTCATGTTCTTCCTGAGTAATGTGGGAGCGTTCCCAACACTCTTCATTGTTGTTTTATTATTTTTAATTAAGCTTTAAAATTTGATTATATGGTGTGTTTCCCCAACGTCCTGCAGTAGATAAATTGGTAACAGATTT
Source organism: Mauremys mutica (assembly GCF_020497125.1). Taxonomy (NCBI): domain Eukaryota; kingdom Metazoa; phylum Chordata; order Testudines; family Geoemydidae; genus Mauremys; species Mauremys mutica. The sequence continues at coordinate 103,900,146 of NC_059072.1, read as the reverse complement.
GTCACAGTTTGGTGAGCAATTGAGAATAGGGGAGCCCTATAGAATTTACACCATCTATCTGTTTTACCTTTGTTATTTTGTGTTTCTTTTGTTTGGTACTGTTAGTGTTATATGTTGAGGATTGCATGATTAAAGGTGAGCCTACTCTCAGCTGCAGTAAGTCTGAGAACTGGAGAGGGGTTTAGCATTTTTCTCTCCACCCTGGTTGACCGGAAGGGTGGCAGGTGGATCTGCCCCCAGTCGTAGCAGGACTGGGCAATAGAGTAGTTGGAGAAAAGGGACGAGATGTGTACTTGATAACTAGAATTGAGCAATTAAGAGCATGGAACATGAACCAGGCGGCAACTCAAACCTGCGCCAGGGCAAGTTGCAGGCCTTGAGACAGGATTTCCAGTTAGAAAAGGAAGCCCTGGCTAAGCAAGTACCAGTCCTTCAGGGACTTGTTAAAATTTAACCATTTGTGCTCAGCATATGTTGTAACAGCAGTGTGTTTGCTACAAGAGGAAATTAAATAGTTCAACGCCAGTGGGCCATGTGTTTTGCCCAGGTGGCAAGCCTCACAGGGGAGGACTCGAGTAGTTTTGTGAGTAGAAATGTTTTAGGGAAAGGACCAGAAGGGTGGGGGCTACTTAAAAAGCCCACCCTCCTAGCTAACTGGTAGTGCAATACGTTGGTACCCATGGAAAGAAACGGTTCAGAAAAAAAAAAAAAAAAAAAAGGATCGGGCCCAGGCGGCCCGGCAACAGACAGAGAGCTTGGAGAACAGGTTGGAAACTTTTAGGGTGTAGTGAAAAAAAAAACAAGAACGGAGTAAGTAAGTATACACATAGGGGTTCAAATACTTAGAAGAATATTTGGCATGGTGATCTGAGTTGGTAAGTGGTTGTTGAAAGGACAAGCACGTGATTTAAGGCACAGTGAAAAGTTAACTCTATAGTTGCTGGAGGGAACAGCAGTTGAATTTTGTAAATGTACTAAAGTAAAAAGTTCTTGGTGTCTTTGAAATGTTTGTAAATAAATTCAGGCAAAGAAATTATTAGATTGCAATCATTTGGCTATGAACAATTTTGTTAAATTAGCTGAAGAATGTATACCGTGCTATGTAATTAAAATTGTATTAGGCTCTAAGAGCACTGTGAGTGCTGATGTTTTCTTTCAGTGTTTACAAGCAGGAGTTACAAGTAAAAAGTGAGCCAGCAAGCATCTGTATTAATGCAAATTATCTAATTAATATGGGGTAATTCCCTTGTTTTGCCTAAAATCAACAAGAGTATTTGTATATTTTAGTAATGATTGCCTGCCCAGAAGAGGTAGACTTCTGTTTTGTCTTTCAGATAATCAGAGAACACTGATGCCGGCTGAACAGCATTCAACGTACCATGATTTGCTGGCACAGTAAAAATTGTGTTTTGTGTTCTATGTTCTGTCTTGTGGTGTTGTCTTGTGGCCAAAATTGATGTGTTTAATATTTTTATGGGATGGTCTGATTTAAAATCAAGCAGCAGTGTTGGATTAAAATGCAGATATTTGTTTTGTTCAACTTAGAATACAAAGTGTTTGGATACATCAGCAAAATGTGATATACTAAAGTCTTATACATTTTCTTAAGTAAGAGAAAGATACTACCTTGGCCAAAACTTTTAATTGACAATTGTTATTGAAATTTGCATATTAACAGTCTTTGAAAGCAAGGACATGGAAAGTTAACCCACTCCCCATATTGTACATGGGATCCTTCTGGCTACCTCAGACTTCTAGCCAGAGGGCTGGGGATGGTGGACAGCTATTGGACTACAGTTTGTATTAAATGAACTCATCGAAGTGGGTGTGCTTGTCTTGGTTTGTTGTTCTCAAGTTCTGTAATAACATTATTTTAGTGAAATGGTATATGTGGCATATATTAGATAAGACTAATGTACTGTAAAACAGCAATGTGTATGTGTTCATTGTTAACAAACGGTACATAAGTCAAAAGTAAAAGTTTCTTTTGTAGGTTACAAAAAAAAAAAAAAAAAAAAAAAAAACCCGAGGAGGGAAAAGGAAAGGACAAGTTGACTGAGAAAAAAATAGTTAACATGCTTGGTTTAAAGATGAGACGTCAAGGACACTCCTCACAGCTAAGACTTGGCTAACCCTCAAAAGGAACAAGGGGGGGACTTGAATTTGCCCATGCAGCGATAAAATTTGTAAAATCTGCAAAGACACTAATGCAATGTGTTAGGTTTCTTTTCTCACAGGTAAAGAAGAAACAACCCAAAGATCCTAGCAGCCTGCCCCTCCTTGGAACCAGGAGACTGGGTCTACATAAAGATCCATCAACGAAAGACTGCCTTGGCTCCATGCTGGAAAGGCCCGTATTGAGTCCTGCTGTCTACCAACACTGCTGTGAAGTGCCAAAGACTAACTGCTTGGACCCAGGATTCTCACTGCAAAAAGACCCCTCCACATCAGAAGAATTTTCCTATTGATGATTCGCCTATTCTTTCTTCTAGTTCTACTGTGCTTCTGGACAGCAGGGAAGAAGGGCAAGGTAACGTACTGGTAACCTTTCCCTTGTCCACTGACAGACCAACTGTGCCTTTAGACTTTTATAGAAAAAGCACAGCTATTACAGGGTGATATGTGCTGGAAACCTCTCCCCTGTAGGATGCTAAACTACATCTGTTTTGGGAAAGAAGAAAAAACACTCACTCCACTAACATTGCCAAAGTCCAGGAATTCCTGACTAAAAAGAACATTAAGAACTGACCCTGGTGAAGAAAACAAACAATTACACACTGGCAGGAAGAAATTTCTGGGACTTATATTTGGAACTGTGGTATTAATTGGATTTTGGGGTTTATTCTACAGGCTGCGCCCTGTGTTTTGGATAAATCCTTCAGCATGTATTGCCTCCCTCATTGCATTTTGAATAACATTGTCCTTATCCAGTTTTCAGATCGCTTTTACATACCCAGATTGCTCACAAGGGGCTGCCATTCGATTAGCACAACAGAGGGCCTGGGTTATTTCCTCTGGAAAGAAAGAGGATTGACCAAATCCCTGTGGTCTAGGGGCCAATGGTACACAGCCATTTGGAATACTCTTAAAGGCCAAGAACGTGATAAGAAATTGGGCCGACTAGAAAAGGCCAATAGCCTTATTTTTGCAGCTCAGCTATCTTCAGTACAGGCTGGAGTTGTTGAGTGACATGTCATTTCCACCCTTAGTTCTATGACCCAGAAGTTACTGACAGAGATGGTATTGAATATCACTGAAGCTGGGAAGGCATTGCAGTGGGATCTAGTATGTTTAAATTGATCCTGAGCACTGGACTAGGCCCACTGCCCTTACAGACACGTCAGGAGTACCATCTGATCTGTGGTCATGCAAACATACTTGGACACTTTCTGGATGAAAGTGTGGATATTCATAGTGCTACTTCCAAGCATATGGACCAGTTAGGGTGGGTGTAGCTTTCACATACCGAATCCTGCTGGGTCCATGGGGAGGATGCATGTGGGACTGAATTGTTTACTGAGACATCTGGGACATTAGACCCCTTGGTATACCTACCTGATTTATAGTCAGTGCCCCAGACCAATGAACTGTTACCTCTGAAGGCGATTTGTAGCTTCGTCTGCAACTGAAGAAACCGTAACCCGGTTGTGCCCTGCCAAGCAGTACTTTGTTGTCCCAAGAGTCCCGTTGGTCCTCTAGGGACAAAGGGGGGATTGTTAGGCCTGAATAAAGATGTAGCACAAAACCAGTTGTGCCAACCTGACTAAAATCAGGCTAGCAGAGGTTTCTGGGAAAACCCAGAGTGAAATACTGACAGGCAGAATTGTCTCACAAAGCCCTGGGAAAGAGCAAGATAAGTGAGGGGGCTGATGCCAGCTGTGTTGTGTTAAGACACAGTGTTTGAAGGACCGATAAGAAACACAAGCATCTCACAGTTCTGACTAACTCCCTGGTTTAGTGTTCGGTGTGTTTTTAACTCCCTCACATTCCTAACCTTTGGCGCTTGTTGAGATATTAACAATTCAATATTGTAGAGACTAGGCATGCGTATATATTAAAAGGTGTCTAATTTCTAGTTGTTAGACAAAGGGGGTGGATTGCTCTAGTGAATGATCTATGACGTAATAAAACTGTCTATATAAGCTAATACTAAGCTGTAAAGAGGGGGCTGGTTCTTTTCGGATACGAGCTGTTCTTTACTGATACGTGCACTTATCAATAAAGAACTTTTGATCGGACCTTGCTGGTGTTGCCTGGTCTCTCTGCGGTCAGACAACGAACTTCGCTGTTGGGGTTCGAGTCCCCGACAAGAGCATGAGCAAAGTTGCTGCTTCTTGCTGTTCCCCTCACTTTCATCTCTTGCTCATCTCAGCCCAAAGCTTCCCGCTTCCTACCCACCCCTAACTTTTTAGAATAATGTTTTTAACCCTATATAGAACTTGCTAACTTTTAAAAACAACCTTTTTTCCTCACTACTGATGCTTTTTCAGACTACACTCCTACAAGTTCCACAGATGGCTTCATCTTACTCTGGATATAGAGTAGATTTTCTGTGCCCTTCAAAGCACACATCTGTGGATGTTGAGAAATGTATGGAAATCTCAACACCAACCCAACTCTTGTACACTGCTCAAAGCCAGACCGAGAGCAGGGTTGGTTTTGATATTTTAGGACAGGAGCCAGAATCCACAATATTAATCCTGCTTGACTGACCTTCCCACTCACATTCTTGAGTCTACAATTTACCTTAGCTGCCAGCCACCACTGTGTTCACTTCAAACACGTACACCCCTCACTCTGATGACTATGGAGAATGCTGGGTGAACAAGTCAGACCGTCATCAACTAAACTGAGTCAAGGACTTGCAGAGGCTAAATGTAGAAGACACAACAGGAGCAATTATTAGAAAGGAGAGAGAATGTGAATGGACAGCAGATGTTCCAGCCACCTATGGGGCAGGTGACAGAATTCAGAGAAGAAGAAACTACAAGATGTGTGCGTATCAGCTCTGTGGAAGCAGGAAATAATTAACAAGGATTTGAAGGGATCTTAATGCATGTCAGTTAGTTAGCATGAGTTAGGCTAGCTGTGACCCTAATGACGTGAGATTTGTAGAAGCAAGATAATGTGAGGACTCTGGAGGTTTCTGCAGAACGAATGTTTCTTCTTTTCTGCTCCCAGTCTGAGCACACTTCACCAGCAGCTAGGCCACCCAGTTCTTACTTAATATTACCACCGCTTGTACAGTACAAAAACTGCTGCATCATATGATATGCTGTATGGTCTATGATTGTTTGCTCCTCACCTGAGAGAACTGATCATCAGTTGGCTTTGAACAGCAATAGTGTTCTAGTTAACCTATGAAGTAAATGGACTTTTGTTTGATTTGTAACCACCTGATGCTATAACGCATTCCCACTGTGGAAAATCAGTGCCATAATATACTGTTGTTCACACACCTTCATTGCAAAGGAATAAATGAGAGGAGAATTCTACCCACTTTATGTTAAGTTTGAACAGTCTAGCTAATCGAAAATATTATGTATGTACAATGTGGATAAGTTATGAGAATCAATGTTTCTTTGCTTATAGTTACTAGAAAATCAACCTGTATATACTTCAATTAGCTCTCTGCTTTCTTTGTTAAAGAAAATTTGCTTTATTTAAGACAATTTGGTTTACCAGCTATTATGCGAGTGAGTTGTTGTGAGCCTTTCTGAAGAGAAGGAAAATTAAGCTCTTACCTCAGCGAAGTAGAATGGAGTTAAAGGTATTCAGTCTGGAGCATTCTGTCAAATACTTGAGGGAGCAGGGTTGCCAAAAGATGCTGCCAAGTGTATGTTACCAAGTGCTTGCTACAGTCACAGTGGAGCAAAGGGAAAAGTCTAGAGGGCTAGAGAGGTTGGCAGGTGTAGGGGCTGCTGGTGACAAGCCACAAAGGAAATAAGAATATCTGTGACTACAGATTTTATCATCTCCCTTATTGTGTTCTTAGCTATATCTGGAGCTTGATAAAATTTTAAAGAGGAATGAGTTTTTATATGCATAGCATGAACAAGGTATCTTTTAATAGTACTGTGTGACATTTCCATACTCTTGCTTGTGTCCTATCAGTCATTTCTTGGGAATAATACTGTCGCACAAGCGGTAGACCTATGAAATCAATGACTTAATTGAAACAAATATCTGAGATTACACTTCCTCATAAGTAAGATGACCAGATGAAAAATCGGGACAGGGTTATAGGTGCCTATATAAGACAAAGCACCGAATATCAGGACTGTCCCTATAAAATTGGGTCATCTGGTCACCCTACTCATAAGTGCATGTAGGTATATGTATCAGCCTTTATATGCTCAGCAATAGCTCCCACACAACCTGGGACGTTAGTACATGTTTCATTGAGAGAGGGAATTTTGGCCAGGACACCAAAAGTTGATCCCCTTTTTCTTTTGAAAAGCATCATGAGATCTTCAACTTATTCCCGGCCAGCCCCCAGAAATTGGTCTTATTTTATAAGTAGCTTAGAAAATGTTCTAGATGCTATACAGACATTCAGGAAGACAGTGGCTGTCCCAAAGAGTTTACAATCTACAATGTACAAGAAAAGTGATCATGCTGATGGCTGGCAAGTTCCCTGTCTCCACTAGTTTCCAGCTCCAATCTCCCTCCCTGGGATCCTTGTCCAATTTTAATGTCTCTCTGCCACCCCACTCCCCCAGCCCCTTGTCCCAATCTTTGCCCAGCCAGTCTGTTTTCCCACTACACCGTGGCTCCTTGTCAGCTCTGTCACCCCTGCCTCTTCACCTCCATCCTGCAGTCCCACTGGTTCTCAGTCCTAGTCTTCTTGTCCATCCAGTCCCAGTCTCCCCCTGACTCCCTCATCCAATCTCAGTCCTCCCCTCATCTACTGGCTCCCAGTCTCCACCTAACCCCTATTTGCCTCACTCATTTCTAATCCCATTTTTTTAGCTCAGCTAGTTCCAGTGTCTCCCTCCACCCCAACTCCTAGTCCAAGTTTTCCTCCCCACCCACCTCAAATACCTAGTTACCCCCTCCCCCACCTCCTTGTCCCAATCTATTCCCCATATCCCCCCGCCCCCAAGTCCAGCTCTTGTACCCTCTGCATTTGACTCAAGCAGCTCCCTCCTTCATGCCACGAGGGCCCAGCAGTGGGGTTACTGAGAGCATAGGAGAGACAAGCTTCCTGCTCTCATTATGCGTGCTTGGCCTTGGCATGGCCCACAGCAGCTCACATCTGCAATGGCACGGAAAATCCTTCAGAGCCCCAGGCTGGAGCATGCCCTGTGTAGACAGACTCTTCTGGGGATTAAGCTGCTAAAACCTAGGGACCATGTAAAACTGGTGACTTTTTCAAAGGCTTATCCCTTGGTCAAATTTAGACAGATTTTTATAGGGACAGTAACAGGTATATTCTGACTCAAAGACCGCTGGCTGCCAAACATCAAGTCCCTTCTCCAAAGCATGGAGGTTTTTTTAGAGATTTTCAAACAAAGGTGGTCAGAGTTTGTTGACATGGTCAAAAACAACACATTTTTCTCTAGCCTCTCTTTTGGAGATGGCAAAATCATTTTGGATGAAACTTTGGGGGAAAAAAATCAGCTTGAAGCTGAGACCTGGCATGCAAAAATTTCAGCCTGAATGGTTAAAGTTTGGCAAAGTTATAAGCAACTGACAACAAGGTCTTATAATGGGAAGCCTCAGGCAAACTTAATAATAGGTGGTGCTACCATCACAGCTTATAATATAAAAAACTGCATTAAAAACATTTTTAAGGTTACAAAGCAAAGCCCTTAAAAGTTAGGAATCACCTGAATCACAGTTGCCTGTGCAGTTCCAAGCCTGTCACGCAATCTTTAATTCTTCTCCTTATGAATGTGTGTCATGTTACACTCTTTAATTACATGATCACATAATGTTTAGGAAGGAGAATATGGAGTATAATCAAGACATTAGAGTTAACACCTTTTACTCTTGTAAAAAGTGTCATAGCATCTTTAATTACCCTACTGACCCTCATTACTTGTACATGCATAAAGTATGCCCTTGCAAGAAAGAGAGGTTATGATCTGAATCACCTTTATGCCATGCTGGAAGATGACTCACTTCATGCCATGGTACAGACTCACTCTGTTTAAGTGACTCCCATCATTCTCTGCTCTAGTATGGGCCTGACTTATGTTATTATCTAGCATTGGTACAGTTAAATAGGAGAGAATTTACTTTATAGAAATGTATTTTATTCCTAAAGAATGCTCATTACTAACTATTATACATACTAAAATATTTTCCCCCTAGTCTAGTAATTTTTTTGTAAGGAAATGGTGACTCAGTATCATATTAGGAAGTGAAACTCTAACATATGCGATGCTGTGGACATTCTTTCAACCTGCATCTAATCTGATGTTTGAGAGATTAGTCTATAATGAGGAACCTGGAACCAAAATATCCTATACAGAATTATTAGAAAATACGAGATCAGTCCTACGTTTGATGGGGTCCCTCTTGTAGTAATTGGGCCTACAAAATTACCCATTGTAAGCTCAACTGTAAAAAGCATGTAAAAATTCATAAAATGTCACAATAACCTATAACAATACATTTTGATGGAGGAGAGAAAAATTGAATTAGTTTAAACAAAAAGGCCTACTGATATAACTCAAGGATTACGTTAAAATTATGCTTGGTTAAAAACAGAAGATATGGAACCAGAAATTAATGAACCAAAATTGGTGTGTCTGACACTAGGCCTAATTGCTGGACAAAATAATGAGGGGATGGGCTAGTCCACTCACCAGGCCCTTTGTGGGTCCTTTAAAAAAAAAAAGAGGGGGTGGGAGTGGGAAATAGAGAAGAACAGATGTACACAACTGGAGTGAGCTTTACCATCCTGGCTACCACCCTTGGTTCCTGGACTCCAGGCCTTCATCACCCTCATCCTGAGAGAAGACCTGACCAGACTGAACTAAAGAGAGAGGGACCCAAATAACATTGCCACCATAATCAGCTACAGCTGAATCCCAAACACTACCAGAAATGAAATGGGAATGGATTTTAACAACCAGAGTAACAACAACAGCTCCAGCCCATGTCAACTAACTTCCTCTCTTTTTCCCAAAAGGACCGTTATTACCATCTTTGTTATCATCTAAGAGACTGTCAAACAAGGGGTTTTTCCTTCTGAAACTCTCTCCAGCTAAAGGGAAAGGAACCAAGGGATGTTGTTAAAATGAAAGCCTTATAGAGTGCTTTACATTTCAAATACTTAAACTGTTTTTTCTTCTTTTCTGTATCTTTAAGAAAAAGTTAAAAGGATGTTTAATGCTGTGTTTGCCATGGTACTAGGTAGGCTGAGGTCTCTATACCAAACCCTGAACCTTGTTTAACACTGTTTAATGTTGGACAGAGAGTGGGTTAGGTTAACATCTTTGCTCCTTTTTTTCCATCTAAATTAATACAATGCCCTCCCACACACATGAACATAGTTATTACACTCTGCAACTCAATTTATTCTGGCACATTTGCCCTATATCATGTGCAGATAATACTTGTGTGATATATTGTGTCAGTGCCAAAATATTTTTAATATAAAAATGTCAAATAAGAAAAAAGACAGTTCAACCATACAAAAACAGCCACAATAGAAAAGAGTTAGTTTACAAGGTCAGAGTATGAAAAAGGCCCTGTTTGTGCTAACTGGCCTCTCTTCTCTCCTAGAGTTCAGAAAGCCACATATCAGAAGCAGGGCTGGTCGAAAGAGGATTTTGTTATTGCATTTTATTTTTTAGTGGAAAGTTTACACAAAAAAAAGTTGTTTTTTTTAATTAAAAATATAAAAACTGAACATTTTTAAGGGTTTTTGAAACAGAAAATAGATATTTTATTTGGAATTATATGAACATTTGTTTTGTTTCCTTTTGTTAAAGCAAAAAAAATTTGAAAAAAAGTTTTGCAAAAAAATTATTTTTTTTTACACAAAGCCATTTTTCTGTCAAATATTTTTTCAGTCTGCTCACATGGGAATCTTGAATGAGGATAAGGAAGTCAGCATCAGGGCATAAGCCAACCTGTGACCACTGGAGAAGAAAACTTTCCTTGGGGGTCAGATTTTCCCATAACTACCTACTCCCAACTCGCTTGCAATTTCCTCTGAAGCATTTAGTGCTGGCCCCTGTCAGTGACTGCATAATGGACTAGTTGGACCTCAGGTCTGATCCAGTCTGGCAATTCCTATATTCCAAGACAGCCCTGTGCCTTGATTACTGTACCATTTAAATAGCTAACTTTTTCGTAGTACAGCTGGATTTATTTTTTAGCTTACTTTTGTTTTTAATATGGGACGTTTTTTGGATCACATAGATATGAATGGTAATGATTTTTTAAATTGTCCTCTATTCCCTATTAGGTGAAATCCAAAGAGAGTTTAAGTAGGACTTAAGTGGTGTATCGCACATGTGTTGGCCCTCTGTATAGGGGTGAATTGCACTTTGTTGTGACTCTCAGCTGTGCCTGGGGTTCACAGCACAATTGTAGAACTTGGGTTCCACCACTGAACTTGTTCCCCTTCACCTAAATATCTCCATTAGTGCTAGGGTGACCAGACAGCAAGTGTTGAAAATCGGGACAGGGGGTGGGGGGTAATAGGAGCCTATATAAGAAAAAGACCCCAAAATTGAGACTGTCCCTATAAAATAAGGACATCTGGTCACCCTAATTAGTGCATGAAGTTATATCAGTGGCTCCCAATCTGTGGGATCTATTACCGGTGTACATATTTCAGGCCATTCTGAATTTGATGAGATTCTCTCTTCTGTGATGTGAACCTTTTGTGGGCCTGGCGCCAAATATATGTGTGGGCCCCCAAGGGGGCAATGGAGCATGGTGTGGGGAAATCAGTCCCCAGAACGAGGGGCTGGCCAGGAACATGGTATGGCAGGGGCAGCCCCGCTCCGCCAAGCCCAGTGCAAGGGCACTATTTTTTGCCAAACACACAGTGTCCTGCCCAGCCCTGTGCTGCCAGCATGCCCTGTCCTGTCAGGGGTGGGCCTATGCCGTGCTACACAGCCACCCCACCCGACACCCCCCCACACACTCCCTATGGCCAGCACCACCCCCGAGACCCTCCCACAAATGCACCGTGCCCTGCACAACACCACCACCGCTGCCCATAGCCCCACCACAACTGCCCAGCATCCCCCACAGAGCCCCCACTCCCTAGTGCCCCAACACACAGATTCTTCCCGCCCCTTCACAACCGAGCACCCCCGCCCCAGACCACCCAGAGACCCACTCCCTGCCTCCTGGCTGCACTCACTGGTCTTGCTGGGAGGCGACGGTGTCTGCCGGGCTGAGCTGGCATCATAGCCAGGGCTGGTCCCGGGATGGGGAATTGCTCTGGCCCGTAGCGAGTGGCACAATCAGCCAGACCTGGACCTGCCCTAGCCGGCCTCCCTCAGGACCCACTTGCCTGGAGGGGCCCAGCCCCCCGCCCCCGACTGCCAAGACTGGCCAGGCTTCTGCACCAGTCCCAGGTGGCTCAGCTCTGGAGAGACAGGCAGGGCCCCACAGGTGGTGGGAAGCAGACTGCCTAGAGGCGGAGGTGCACTGAGGTCCGGCCAGGGGGTGGAGAGGAGTCCTTGGCTGGCCAGCAGGCAGGCCAAGAGGAGTAAGTGATGTGTGTGGGAGGAGCCAGCAGGCTGGGAGGGTCTCTCGGCACAGTGCAAGCAGAGCAGGTTCGGGCCTCTTCCGAGCATGGGCCCAGCTCCATGGCAACACTGGCGCCGTTGTAAACCCGGCACTGGATGTGATTGGCCACCTCCTGTTCAGTTCTGTTCACTCTAAACCACAGTTGAATTTGAGCTATTTCAAACTGATAAAAACTGGGGTATTAGAGGCCACATAGTCCAGTGATTGTGGTACTAGACTGGGATGCAGGATATGTGGGTTCTCTTTCCAGTTCTACCATTGACCTGGTGTGTGACCTTGGGCAAGTCACTTTGCCTATTTGTGCCTCTGTCTCCTCTCCCAGTTAGGCCCCATGAAATATTCATGAAGTTGTAACACCTTAATATACACACACTTTGATCTAGGATTATTTAATTACAGGGATATGCATAATGTAATGTGATAGCAATCAACAGGTTTATAGATAAGTGAAGACAATGCTATTAACATACCCTTTGAACTAAACTAAAACAAATGAATTGGTCCATGCATACTAATACACTTACCATTTCTTTCATATTCACACACAAGTGAAATGGTCTGGCTCCAAACTGAGTGGTCTGTCAGCATCACAATTGTAAAAGGTGGTATTCCAGAATTAAATGTTGAATCCACAATGTTAAATTGGCTTTTTGAATTCAGCAAATCAGATGATGTGTTTGTCCTGTAGAACAAGGTTGTTGCAAGATAACATTCTGTTGTTACATTGCAACAAAACTACAGATAAACATTATGTTACACCAGCTAATAGTAAATGTCAGAATATTTTAATCAGAATGCAGGTCATGGGATAATTCCTTCAAAATTAAGACTCTCCTGAAAAAATTAGGATGGGCAGCAACCCAAAGCCGTTGTCTCTGATAAAAAGTATATCATTCATTCCCCTTTTACTATTATTCTAATCTTTTAGTAATGCTGATATATTTCTAAGTGTTTTTAATTTTTAGAACTCAGGAACTTATTTTTTATAAAGGCTGCCTGATTCACTACTATTTTTCTGATGCAACTGGAATGCTGCTTGATAACATCATTTCTTTTATGTATAATGTACCACAACATGACTGTCACAGGACTGAGGTTTGACTAGGGAATTACTGTAATATCACTGACATCTAGCTTGAGGTATTTGTGGTGGCTGTTTGTATAGAACTTTGAATAACTAAGATTTTAGTAGAGTGTAATGTCACTAAGGAATTTCTCTTTCCTTGTCTCTGTCTATCACATTTTTCCTGACAACAGTTGATGTGTAGAGACATTTTCTCTTCATTTTAAGGATTGTCTCTCTTTGGCACCATGTGATTTTTCTTCCCCCAAACTCCTCAGAAACTTTCCTTAAACTATGGTGAAATTTTCTCTTAGCTTGAGAGATACTTAACATGGTCATCTAGACAAATTACTAGAAAATTTATTATACAAAATAATTCTGCTCTGGCTGTGTCTAAAGGATGGGCTACAGTCAATGATTTAATAGTCCTTTTCTATTTTTGTCTTCTAGAATCTTATAGGCAACTGACTGTATATATTTACATAATTTTGTCATAGCTGGCTTGTTCTAGCTGAAAAATGTATTGGCTTTTTTTTCTAGGAGATAATTTAAGAGTGCTTTTACTACACCCCTGTTTTGTTTATATTATTCCCTCAGGTCAAAAGGTTGTCTCCCTGACACATCTATATCATTTGTAAGAAAGTACCATATTATCACATATTTTTATATTAATCCATCCTGGGTTATCATAGAATCATAGAATCATAGACTTTAAGGTCAGAAGGGACCATTATGATCATCTAGTCTGACCTCCTGCACAATGCAGGCCGTAGAATCTCACCCACCTACTTCTGTATCAAATCTCTGCCTGAGCCATTGAAGTCCTCAAATCATGGTTTAAAGACTTCAAGGTGCAGAGAATCTTCCAGCAAGTGACCCATGCCCCATGCTGCAGAGGAAGGCGAAAAAAACCCAGGGCTTCTGCCAATCTGCCCTGAATGAAAATTCCTTCCCGACCCCAAATATGGCGATCAGCTAAACCCTGAGCATGTGGGCAAGACTCACCAGCCAGCACCCAGGAAAGAATTCTCTGTAATAACTCAGATCCCACCCCATCTAGCATCCCATCACAAGCCATTGGGCATATTTACCACTAGTAGTCAAAGACAAATTAATTGCTAAAATTAGGCTATCCCATTATACCATCCCTTCCATAAACTTATCAAGCTTAGTCTTGAAGCCAGATATGTCTTTTGCCCCCGCTACTCCCCTTGGAAGGCTGTTCCAGAACTTCACTCCTCTGATGGTTAGAAACCTTTGTCTAATTTCAAGTCTAAACTTCCTGATAGCCAGTTTATATCCATTTGTTCTTGTATCTACATTGGTACTGAGCTTAAATAATTCCTCTCCCTCCTTGGTATTTATTCCTCTGATATATTTAGAGAGAGCAATCAGATCTCCCCTCAGCTTTCTTTTGGTTAGGCTAAACAAGCCAAGCTCTTTGAGTCTCCTTTCATATGACAGGTTTTCCATTCCTCGGATCATCCTAGTAGCCCTTCTCTGAACCTGTTCCAGTTTGAATTCATCCTTCTTAAACATGGGAGACCAGAACTGCACACAATATTCCAGATGAGGTCTCACCAGTGCCTTGTAGAACGGTACTAACACCTCCTTATCTCTACTGGAAATACCTCGCCTGATGCATCCCAAGACCGCATTAGCTTTTTTAACGGCCATATCACATTGGCGGCTCATAGTCATCCTGTGGTCAACCAATACTCCGAGGTCCTTCTCCTCCTTTGTTACTTCCAACTGATGCGTCCCCAATTTATAAACAAAATTCTTGTTATTAATCCCTAAATGCATCACCTTGCACTTTTCACTATTAAATTTCATCCTATTTATTATTACTCCAGTTTACAAGGTCATCCAGATCTTCCTGTATGATATCCCAGTCCTTCTCTGTATTGGCAATACCTCCCAGCTTTGTTATCCACATACTTTATTAGCACATTCCCACTTTTTGTGCCAAGGTCAGTAATAAGAAGATTAAATAAGATTGGCCCCAAAACCGATTCCTGAGGAACTCCACTAGTAACCTCCCTACAGCCTGACAAGTCACCTTTCAGTATGACTCGTTATAGTCTTCCCTTTAACCAGTTCCTTATCCACCTTTCAATTTTCATATTGATCCCCATCTTTTCCAATTTAGCTAATAATTCCGCATGTGGAACCGTATCAAATGCCTTATCAGTCTTGTCTGTGAATAATCGGAGAGAAGTTCAGAAATGAAATGATACATTTCATACTATTTCAAACATTCTTCACTACAAACTAAGGAAACAAAACAATAGCTATAAAAAACTATAAATAGGAACATTTGGCCAGATCCTCCAAAGGAGTAAATTGGTGTAGCTCTATTTACTTCAGTGGGCTATGTCAATTACACTAGCTGAGGTTCTGGTCCCTCATGTTACCTTTTTACAGAAGGAAACAGTTTTTATGTTCAGGAAAATTGATGAATAATAGTTGTCCTCTTCTAAAAACTTTATTTTTTCCTTGCAAGCTTTTGTAAGTTCCATTCAACCCAGTTACATCTGGACTCGGAAAGACACACTGCTTGCTGCAGTTTCCAAGGCTTGGTCTATACTACCAACATATGTCAGTATAACTATGTCACTTGGGTGTGGAAAATCTGGGATGTGCTATTATACTGAGAGAACTCCAGGCAGAGACAGCACTATCTCGACCTGAGGGCTTCTCCTGTCAACACAATGACTGCCTCTCAGGAGAAGCTTTCCTTTTGGCGTAGGTAGTGTCTTCAATAAACGCAACAGCAGTGCAGCTGCACCAGTGCAACTGTGTTGCTGCAGCACTGTAAGCTGAGAACCTATTCAACCCTTCTTCCCTAAGCCAGCATCTTAGGGCATGGCTACACTTGCAGATGTAGAGCGCTGTGAGTTAAACCCGCCTTCAGAGAGCACAATAGGGAAAGCGCTGCTATCTGTCCACACTGACAGCTGCTTGCGCACTGACGTGCCCACATTTGCAGCACTTGCAGCGGCATTGGGAGTGGGTGCATTATGGGCAGCTATCCCAGCATGCAAGTGACTGCAACGTGCTTTTCAAATGGGGGTGGTGGTGGTGGAGTGGGACAGGGAGTGTGTTGTGTGTATGTGGGGGGAGAGAGAGTGGGGTTTTGAGGGTCTGAGAGCATGTCAGCATGCTGTCTTGTAAGTTCAGACAGCAGCAGACCCCCTCCACCCCCCCACCTCTCTCTCACAGACAGCATTCCACAGTAACGGCTTGCATGCCGATTGTCAGAAACGGAGCTTTGAAAGGGCATTTCCACATTCCTACAGGAGTTCAAAACAATTACAAGAGTGGCCACTTGACTTAAGGGGATTATAGGACGTTTCCAGAGGCCGATCAGAGCACAGTAACCCAACACCTCGTTCACACTGACGCCCGTGTGTTGTAGCCAAGGTGCAGCAAACGTTATACCTCTTGCCTAGGTGGAGCACCAGGAGCGCTGTCGCTGCGGAGTCAGAGCACTCTACATGCCTTGCCAGTGTGGACGGGATGTGAGCAAGGGCACCCGGGGCTCCTTTATTGCACTGTAACTCACAAGTGTAGCCATGCACTTAGGGTATGTCCACACAGCAAATGGCAGCCTATGGCAGTGGTCTCAGGGTACGTCTACACTGCAATTAGACACCCATGACTGGCCTGTGCCATCTGACTTGTGCTTGTGGGGCTCAGGCAGTGGAGCAGTTTAATTGCAGTGTAGACTTTCAGTCTCAGGCTGGAGCGCAGGCTCTAGGACTCTGCAAGTTGGAGGGTCCCAGAGCTCAGGCTGCAGCCCAAAGCCAGAAGTGCAATGAAACAGTGCAATGAAACAGCCCTGCAGCCCAAGCCCCGTGAGACTGAGCCAGCAGGTACAGGCAAACCTTGGATTTATAATTGCAGTGTAGACATATCCACAGAGCTCAAGATGACAGACTGATTCACACTACAGTGCTAAAAATAGTTGTATAGACATTACTGCTAGGGCTTCAGAGCCCACCCAACCCTAGGCTTCCCAATAGGAGGTGGATAGAAGGAATAAGGCCTGGCCTACACTACACTACTTCGACCTAACTGTAAGCATCTACACTAAAATGATATAACTCTCCCACTACACCGACTTAATAACTCCACCTCCGTGAGAGCCACTATGCTTAAGTCAATGTAGTTAAGTCAAGTCAGTGTCAGTGTAGACATTGGATTGCTTACATCAGTGGTTCTCAACCAGGGGTACGCATACCCCCAGAGGTGCTGGAACACCTCGGGGGAGGGATAGCTTAGTGGTTTGAGCATTGGCCTGCTAAACCCAGGGTTGTGAGTTCAATCCTTGAGGAGGCCACTTAGGGATCTGAGGCAAAAATTGGTCCTGCTAGTGAAGGCAGGGGGCTGGACTCAATGACCTTTCAAGGTCCCTTCCAGTTCTAGGAGATTGGTATATCTCCAATTATTTAAACAAAAAACAATTTTTATAGTGGGGATGCTGAAAACCATTGAACCAAACTGGAAACCCTGTATATAATGGAACCACTTCTAGCCAGGGGATGTGGCAGCACTCCTAGTTCCAGCACCTAAGCATACCTCTGGGGGTATGAAGAGGTCTTCTGAGGGTACATCAACTCATCTAGATACTTGCCTAGTTTTACAATGGGCTACATAAAAAGCACTAGCAAAGTCAGTACAAACTAAAATTTCGTACGGACAATGACTTGTTTATACTGCTCTGTATACTATACACTGATTTTGTAATTATATGGTAAAAATGAGAAACAAAGCAATTTGTCAGTAATTGTGTGCTGTGACACTTTTGTATTTTTGTCTGATTTTG
Source organism: Mauremys mutica (assembly GCF_020497125.1). Taxonomy (NCBI): domain Eukaryota; kingdom Metazoa; phylum Chordata; order Testudines; family Geoemydidae; genus Mauremys; species Mauremys mutica. The sequence goes on along the minus strand of NC_059072.1, from coordinate 103,882,525 downwards.
CAAGCAAGTCATTTTTAAGTGAGATGAAAGGTGGGGGTACACAAGACCAGTTGGACTCCAGAAAGGGGTACAGTAGTCTGGAAAGGTTGAGAGCCACTGACTTACATCAGCTGTTGCTCCCTCTCAGAAACCTTTTCTGCAGTGCCCAATAATGGCAGTTAAATCAATGTAAGAGCTCCTGGTGAGGACACGCACTGCTGATACAAGGACTGTAGTGTGGATGTTTAAAACCAATTCAATTATTGTGGTGGCTGTATGCTGAGGTAACTTAGGGCAAGTCTAGACTACAAAATTAAGTCGACCTAAGAGTTGATGGAGTCTCAGGCCTGGTCTACACTAGGACTTTAAATTGAATTTAGCAGCGTTAATTCGAACTAACCGCTCAACCGTCCACACCAGGAAGCCATTTAATTCGAACTAGAGGGCTCTTTAGTTCGAATTTGGTACTCCACCCGACAGGTGGAGTAACGCTAAATTCGACATGGCTAGTTCGAATTAGGCTAGGTGTGGATGGAAATCGAACTTAGTAGCTCCGGGAGCTATCCCACAGTGCACCACTCTGTTGACGCTCTGGACAGCAGTCCGAACTTCGATGCTCTGACCAGCCACACAGGAAACGACCCGGGAAAATTTGAATTCCTTTTCCTTTCTGGACAGTTAGAATCTCATTTTGTGGTTGGACATCGGGGCGAGCTCAGCAGCACCGGCAGCAATGCAGAGCTCTCCAGCAGAGGAGTTCATGTAATCTCTGAATAGAAAGAGGGACCCGGCATAGACTGACCGGGAACTCTTCGATCTGATCGGTGTGGGGGGCGAGGAGTCTGTGCTTTCGGAGCTGCGCTCCAAAACACGGAATGCGAAGACCTACGAGAAGGTCTCCAAAGCCATGAGAGACAGAGGATACAGGCGGGATGCAACGCAGCGCCGCGTGAAAATCAAGGACCCCAGACAAGCCTACCAAAAAATCAAAGCGGCCAATGGATGCTACGGAGCCTGCCACCACTGCCCCACCAGTGACCATGGACTCTGATGATGGGACAGTGTTGACGGACAGTTCCTTGACGATGTTCACGGACGGGGAAGATGAGGAAGGGTTTGTGGAGGACGAGGCAGGCGACAGCGCTTACAACGCTGGTGTCCCCGACAGCCAGGATCTCTTCATCACCGTCACGGAGATCCCCTACCAACCCTCCCCGGCCATGAACCCGGATCCTGAATCAGGGGTAGGAGCAGTCGGTAAGTGCTTTAACCATGTTAACTTTTATTCTTAATATAACAGGAATCTGAAGTGTGTGAAAAGGAGGTCTCTCTATATATGGTGATAGAACAGAAATCCTCCTGGGAGATCTCCACGAAGCTCTCCTGCCGTTAATCGATAAGCATCAGCAGGAGGTTCCTGGGGAGAGCTGCCTTATTGGGTGCTCCGTGATAGCACACTTTTCCGCGCGAGGCTTTCATGCGGTATTCAGGGAGCACTGCCTCCCAGAGCACGGCTGCATAGGTCCGTGGTTCGTGCTAGATTTCACGCAGCATGCGCTCTCTATCTCCTTCAGTGCCCGTCCTCACGGTTATCTCGCTCGGAGACTCCTGCATCTAAGTAGGGGAATTACTGTAATGTTACGCCTGGTCCAAAGTATTTTTAAAAAATCTCCGGACAGACGGCATAGCACAGACTCAGCACGCAGCTGCGTGACGAGCGTAACGGAAAGCCAAAGAATCAAATGGACGCTCATGGAGGGAGGGGGGAACGAGGACGCAAGCTATCCCACAGTTCCTGCTGTCTCTGAAAAGCATTTGCATTCTTGGCTGATCTCCAAATGCTTCTAGGGTCAAACACAGTGTCCGCGGTGGGTCAGGGCATAGCTCGGCAATTTACGCACCCCCCCCCGACCCCCAGAAGTTAAAGGGAAAACAATCCTCTGTTGACTCTTTTACATGTCACCGTATCTGTACTGAATGCTGCAGATAGACGCGCTGCTGCAGCACTCAACAACAACATCCTTCCTCCCACCCCGCCATGGGTGGCTGATGGTACAATAGGACTGCTACCCATCCTCATCATCAGCCTATTGGCACATGGGGCAGTGCAAAAGGACTGGTAACCATACCAACTTGCTTGGGACAGGTCGATCAAGGTCGCCTGGTCCTAATTTTTCATGGTAGATGGTACAGTATGGCTGGTAACCGTCCTCATCATTGCAACAGGGGGCTGAGCTCCATTAGCCCCCACCCTTCATTGTAAAGAAAAGATTCAATTGCCCCTGGACTAGCAGAGGGATGATTGGCTCCCTCCTCCACACCCCTTAATGTCATCTCTGGACTATCATTGCAGCTGGAGGCTTCCTTCCACTCATTTCTCACAAATGACTACCTGTGTCTTATTCATGCATTCTATATTACTTCATCACACAAGTGGGGGGACAATGGTATTGGAACCCAGGAAGGTTGGGGGAAGAACGGAATGAACAGCTGGGGTTGTTTCAGGAGCACACCCTGTGAATAGCATTCAGCTCAAAATTTATGCATGATTGGCCAGAGAGCAGCTGTGCTCTCTGGTTCTATGATACAGTGGTTCTCTAGTACAGTTGCCCATATTCTAGGCAGGACTGATTCTATTTTTAGATACCCAAAAAGGAGGGATTGACTCGGGGAGTCATTCCCAAATTTTGCTTTTGCGCCCCTGGCTGATTGGCCAGGGGCACTTATGACAGCACCAAATGGCGCAGTGCAAAAGGACAGGTAACCATGACCATCTTATTACCGTCTTCTTACCAGTTCATGGTATGGTAGACGGTACAGTATGCCTGGTAACCATCGCTGCTGTCATGCAAAAGCAAAAGCATGCTGCTGTGTAGCGCTGCTGGTCCGCCTCTGTCAGCGGCATCTAGTACACATACGGTGACATACACAAAAGGCAAAATAGGGTCCATTGTTGCCACGCTATGGCGTGTGCCAGGGCATTTCATGGAAAACGTGCTCGAAATGATTGTCTGCCATTGCTTTCCCGGAGGAAGGAATGACTGGCGACATTTACCCAGAATCCACCGCGCAAATGATTTGTGCAACAGCAGGCACAGGGATCTCAACAAAAAATTCACAGAGACAGCCTAGACTCAGTTAATTGTTCGCAAAAAAGTATCTTTGCAAGGAATTCACTAACTGTTTCCCATCTCACAGCTTCCACTGTCTCCAGACCTTCCACAGCATCCCCCTCGCAGAGGCTGGCGAAGATTAGGCGGCGAAAGAAAAAGACAAGGGACACGATTTTCGATGAATGTGTGGGCTGCTACCTAGCCGAGGCGGACCAGCAGAGGCAGTGGAGGGAGAAAGTCTCTCTGTACCAGCGCTCACACAGCGAATGGGAGGAGAGGTGGCGTGAGGAACACAAGCAGGCGACTCAAGCAATGCTTGTACTAGTGAGGGAGCAAACGGACACGCTCCGGCGACTTGTGTATGTTCTGCAGGACCGCTGCAGGACAGAGCCCCCGGCAGTATCTCTGCAACCGCCCTCCCCCGCCACAAAGTCACATACCCCCCTCACCCTAAATAACCAGGAGGATGCCCGCCCTGGGCTGTGAATACTGTCACTGCACCCCAGCAGAGTGCTCAAGTAACCAAAAGCTCTCATACCCTATGTTTGCATAAGTCCTTCCCTTCCGGACTCAAACAAGTCCCAATCCCAGTCCCATCCCATAACTGTGTACTTAAGTAATAAAAATACTTTGCTGTTAAGTACTGTTTCCGTCATGTTTTTTCACTGAAGACTGTGTTTGAATGGGGTGCGTGGGGAAGTGCGTTGCTAATTGCATAGGACAGGCACCTTTCCCAGGGTACAGACACGGGGGCCGGATCAGCAGTGGGTCACACACACAGTGCAGTCAGTAGGCACCGTGGTCGGTATGGGAGGTGGTTTCCAGGTTCTGTGTGGGCGGTGGGGATGTGACTTTTTAGCGGGGGAGGGCGGTTACAGATCTTATACAGCGGTCCTTGTCCTGGACCGCTGAGTCACGCAGCAGAGGAATCTGTATCCGTCCTCCTCCGCCACAAGGCCACATAGCCCCCCGCACACAGAATCCCAAAAGGAGGGATGGCAGGCTCCGTTGAAACAAGCAGTCCGGCAATGCGGACCGCTGTAGGAGCAGGAGCCTGTCATTCCTTGAGTTTAGAGGCGGTCTTTACATCAGCGCACACCCTACCCACCACAGTCTGCATTCCAGTTTCAACCCTTTAACGAAAAGTCATGAATAAAGAAACCTCTCCTCAGTAACAGTGTGACATGTATTTTATTTTTACACGTGTCTTGGAAGTGGGGGAAACGGGGAGAACGGGGTATTGAACCGAAGAGGAGAGTCAACAGTAACTGGGTAAAGAAACAGGGGCAGGTTCAGCTTCTCTGTAAAGAAACTGAACAGTCACAGGTCACGCTGCTCGCTGGTATTTGAAGAGTTCCTTGTCGCTGTCCCAGGCGCCTGTATAGGGCTTCATGAGCAAGTGCATTAGCAGGCAGGCTGGGTCACCGAGGATCACTATAGGCAAATGCACATCCCCAAGACTTATTTTGTGGTCTGGGAAGAAACTACCTTCCTGCAGGCGTCTGAGCAGCCCACAGTTCCTGAGAACACACGCATCAGGAACCTTGCCCGGCCATCCGACGTTCATGTTGGTAAAACGTCCCCTATGGTCCCCCAGTGCTTGCAGAACCATTGAAAAGTAGCCCAATTTCTCAGCAGCTGAATGTGGAAGAGGTGGACGATAAAGTGCGAGGAGGAGAAAACGGTGAGGATTGCAGCGGGCTCCATGCTTGCAGTGCTGTGGCGTCCACGCTGTCACTGACCAGAAAAGTGCACGAACAGATTGCCCGCAGGTGCTTTCAGGGAGGGAGGGAGGGCGTGATTGACGGTTCAATGACGACAGTTACCCAAAACCACCCTCGACACATTTTTCCCCCCAGCAGGCATTGGGGGCTCTACCCAGCATTCCAATGGGCAGCGGGGAGTGCGGGAACTGTGGGATAGCTTCCCACAGTGCACCGCTTCCAAAGTCGACGCTGGCCCCGTGAATGTGGACTCAGAAATTCGAATTAGTGTATTTAGTATGGATACACAAATTCAACTTCATAAGGTCGAATCCACAAATTCGAACTAAGTTGATTCGAAATAGTCTTGTAGTGTAGACAAGGCCTCAGTGCATTGGGTGGGAGACTTCTGATGGCCTGAAGAAAATGGTGCCTGCCAAGTTGTTGCTGTTGCACCTCTTCAATATGTAACAGGAGCATGGCTCTACTTCAGTCTCTTTAAACACAGAGCTGGTTCTAAAAGGAAACTAATTAGGATTCCCTACCAGAGGAAGAGAGAAGGGCAGGAGAGATACATAGGCAGGTGGGGAACTAAGCATTCAACTATTACTGAATTTAGCATCCACAGAAGCAGCATTTATATCCCTTTCGATGTAATTCCTTGGGTTCGCATAATTCAGGTTCTCAAAAAGAGGGCACTTGGGGGTGGAGCTGGGGACTGGAAGGGAAACTGGACAGGGGGGTTACAGTTGGGGGAACTGGAGGGAGAAGGGGGAGCTGGGGAGGGTACAGTTAGGGTGCCAGAAGGGGTAGCTATGGTGAGGGTACTCACTGGAGATGGGGGGAAGTGTTGCTCCCTGTCATGGTGGCAGGGCGGCTGGCACAAGCCCAGGATGCAGTGACAGCTGTCACTCAGCACCTCCCTGCAGGATCCCTTTCCCAGGGCCGGGGGTGGGGGTGGGGGTGGGAGGATGTGGCTTGCAGGAGAATGGACCAATCAGCTGCAGATGCAAGGCAGGACCAATCGGGAAGCAGACCAAATGGGGGTTCTTTCTGAGCTGCCTCTTGTCTGCCCTACAAAAGAATCCTCTGTCACCCCAGACATTTCATATTATTTGAAAACCCCACTCGGACAGAGAAAGCAGGCTTAAAAAAAGAGTCTCTTTCCGGGAACCCCGGACGTATGGTAACCCTATGAGATTACAGATATATAACAGCAGAAGCTGTGCTCCCCTCTCTTCCCTCCTGCCCAGATAATTCCTGACTTTCTTAAAGTGAATCTGGTACACTAACAGTGTTGCCCTGCTGGGAAAAGCTATTTCTGGCCTTTTATGTGTCAGAAGAGAAATTGGTGTGATGGATTTGGAGCTGCCCTGTGATCATTTATGAATATGTTATATTGGTCTGAGTATTGGGAGGTCTGAGGTATGAATATGTGGGTTTAATTAACTAGTGTTGGTCTGGAGCACAGGCAGGAAGAAGGTGATCAGACCAGAGTCCTCAGGGCCATTGGCTTGGCATTGTCCAGTAATGACTCTAAAGTGTCTGTGGATGGCTATGGCTATCTGGAGCCATCTCCCCCTTCCTGCCTGCCTGACCAAACCCCTAGTGAGTTAAAACACAGATATTCAAACAGAAAACATCCCTATAACCAGGCCAACATGTTGCATTCATACATTATCACAGGGCAGCTCCAAATTCATCACACTGGAATTCCACACTTCCATGCTGCTCTGCCATGGATCTGAGGATCCTCCAGGGGCACAGATCTAGTGCTGAGGTACAGAGCTTCTGCACAGATAGCCCTAACCTCTTGCAGATCCCCCTATGTGGAAAACCTTTTAACTGGTTTTTATGTGTTTTCTCTGTATGTTTTTATCATGAATAAATATGCTGCTTAGAAAAGAGCTGTGTGGGAACTTATAACTGCTGGCATACACCGTTCATTGCCCTTGGAAAGAAAGCAAAGCACAGCTGCTGGACTCAGTCATACCTGCTTGTTGGGGAGAATCACAGTGAACTTCAGCCAACTCTTTAGTTTAACAAAGGTGAAGCGGTGTTTTGATTACCAGCTATGAGTACCTCCATGAGGAACAAATATTTGATAATGGGCTCTTCAATCTAGCAGACAAAGATATAACACAATCTAATGGCTGGAAGTTGAAACTAGACGAATTCAGACTAGAAATAAGACATACATTTTTAACAGTGAGGGTAATTAACCACTGGAACAATTTACGAAGGGTCGTGGTAGATTCTCCATGACTGACCATATTTAAATCAAGATTGGATATTTTTCTAAAATATCTGCTCTAGGAATTATTTTTTTTGGGGGTGGGGGGAATTCCATGGCCTATGTTATACAAGAGGTCAGACTAGATCAGGGATCGGCAACCTTTCAGAAGTGGTGTACTGAGTCTTCATTTATTCACTCTAATTTAAGGTTTTGCGTGCCAGTAATACATTTTAATGTTTTTAAAAGGTCTCTTTCTATAAGTCTATATTATATAACTAAACTATTGTTGTATGTAAAGTAAATAAGGCTTTTAAAATGTTTAAGAAGCTTCATTTAAAATTAAATTAAAATGCAGAGCCCCCCGGACTGGTGGCCAGGACCTGGGCAGTGAATGCCACTGAAAACCAGCTCGCATGCTGCCTTCGGCACCCGTGCCATAGGTTGCCTACCCCTAGACTAGATGATCACAGTGGTCCCTTCTGACCATAGAATTTATGAATCTATAAGATCCACTGGGGCTTAGGGATGGGACCTGCAACTGCTCCATAGGTGGAACCTGCCCTCTGTGGAACAATTGGGTAGAAAACTGCAAGAGAAAGTTCACTGACATTTCCTCCCTGTTAGGTTTCACCCCTGGAATTTTCCATGAGAGAGAGGCATGAGGTCCGAAATGAGGGTTGGACTTAAACACATTTTTGGTCACTCTCAATGGAACCCTAACTAAGGCTATGTCTGCATTAGTACTTTTGTCGGTAAAACTTTTGTCGGTCAGGAGTGTGAAAAAAACACCTTTCTGACCAACATAAGTTACACCAACAGAAGTGTCAGTGGGGACAGTGCTATGTCGGTGGGAGACACTCTCCTGCCAACATACCTATTGCCGCTCATTGGGGGTGGTTTAATTATGCCAACAGGAGAACTCTCTCCTGTCGGCATAGAGTGGTTACACAAGAGCCCTAACAGCAGTACAGCTATGCTGTTGTAAGCTCTCTAATGTAGACATAGTCTAGGAGTAACCCCCTGAGTTTTAACTCCCATCCCTGACCTTGGGCAACCCTTTATCTCCTCATCTGTAAAATGGGGGAGGCCATAATACTTCATGGGGTAGCATGAGAATGAATTTGTTAATGTTTGGCAACTTCTTTGAATGCGTAATAGAATGTGTCATTGGTAAGCATAATTATTATTCCTTACTTAACTGGAAGACATATTGGAAACAGTATCTTACTGGGTTCTTGAGAATGTTTTTCAGAAAGATTGGAAACAAGCCTAGACCATATTGTGCATTAATTCCTAAAACAGCCACTACAGCCAATGATGCACATATATTTATTCACTGCTCATTCTAGCTATTCTGGCATATAAAGTCCTTCCTTGTTCACTGTAGCCTGAAAGGCTAATATATTAAATCTGTCTATCTATGAATTTCTAATGCAGTCATTTGGCCCACACTGCACATTTTTTATATTTTTGTGGTATTCATTTGACAACATAAATAATAATATATTAAGGAATCCATTTATCAAGAAAAACTGGAATAGGAAACAATGTATATTTTGGGCCAGATGATCCAGTGGTGGCTTTGTGCTACACAGCTGGTAGATTCTGGCCATAGAGCTGACACATCCAGCTCTAGGATGACCCAGTGCAAAGGAGATTCTTCAGTGGCATAGGTCCAGCACAGAGGCACCTCCACTGCTGCCACATAGAAGGTGTGACTGAGATACCCTGATAGATCAGCAATCTCCAGGTGTGATGGGAGCCATTGGCAACCAGCATAGATTGGAGTAGCCCTCCAGCAAAGCAGTGTCTCACAGCTACATGGCTGCCCCATATTCAGAAGAGAAAGCACTCACTAGTGTGGCTGCAGGGAAAATGTGAGGTTTGTGTGTTTCAAAAAAAGGTCACTGCTGCCAGAAAATCTAGAAACTCAGGAGAGGAAGCAGCCAGAGAGCCAGAGCTAAGAGCAGAAATTTGGACCCTCCAAACAAATTCTGGAGGTTACACAGCTTCTAACTGCAGTAGAACCTCAGAATTACAAACTGACCAGTCAACCACACACCACACTTGTAGTCAGAAGTATGCAATCAGGCAGCAGCAGAGACATTCACACAAAAAAGTGTTAAACGTAAACTACTAAATAATGGGAAAGCAGCTTTTTTCTTCTGCATAGTAAAGTTTCAAAACTGTATTAAGTCAATTGTCAGTTGTAAACTTTTGAAAGAACTATAATGTTTTGTTCAGAACTCTGAACATTTCAGAGTTACAAACAACCTCCATTCCCGAGGTGTTTGTAACTCTAAGGTTCTACTGTATACTGTCTATGAGAAGCACTACTGAACAAGTGAGCCAATATATTTTACAGTAGTTAAAGTTTTTTTTTATTGTAACCATGGGCAGTGGGTATAATAGGCTAAGCCTCCCAAACAGTCCCTGCTGCCTTTGAGAGTGTGGATGCTTGGGTTATGGTCCCGCCTGCACTCCGCCCCGAGGCCATAGTCCTGCTCTTCCCCCGTGGCCCTGCCCGCACTGTTCCTCTGCCCGTCCCCACTCTGTCTCTTCCCTTGAGGCCTGCCCTCGTTCTGCCCCTTCCCATCCCTCTCCGCCCCTTCCCCCAAAGTTGCCACCACCCACCGCTTGCTGAGTCACTCCTCTCCTCCATCCCCCTCTCCGGAGGCCCCTGCTGCTCACTGAGTCACTCCTCTCCTCCACCCCATCCCCCAAAGCCCCCACCCGCTGAGTTGCTTCTCTCCTTCACCTCCCTTCTCCTGAGGCCCCCACAGCAGAGGAGAGTAGCTCAGTGGGTGGGGGGGCCAAGCAGGGAGTGGGGTGAGTGGGGCCTGGGGCCGAGCTTGGGTGGGGCCTGGGGCAGAGCAGGGGTGGAGCATGAGCTGGGCCTGGGGCAGAGTGGGGGTGGAGTGTGCATAGAATCTCAGGAGGAGGAGGCTGAATGTGGAGGGGGGGTCTGAGGGCAGAGCCATGGTCTGGGCACCAGGGGAGCTTCTGATACTCATGCCAGCCGCCCTGAATGCTGGAGCCACACACCATCTATGATTGTAACTCCACGTATACACTGCAGTAATCCAGTCTGAAGGTTACAAAAATATGGATTGTAGTAGCAAGAAAAAGCATGAGACATAAGGCCTAAAGCCCAAACAGAGTCAAGCCCTGCAAAAAAAGCAGACGCCTGCCTGCAGGTTCACTGCCCAATACATGAACTTGTCAAGAACAAAGCTGGTGTTGCAAAAACACAAACACTCCAAAGAAGTGCTGGGCAAAGGACACTCACATAAACACCTTACAGAAGGGTAGTACCAGAACACACCAATACCAAGCATGGTACAAACACACTCCCTGAAGATAATAGGGGCATACCCCCCTCCTAAAGATAAGGTCAGGATGACAGCGTGATGGATAGAGATGTTTCAATCAAACCAACATGTACAAAGTAAAGGGTGGTAATTAACCATGTCAAAGGGGCAACATGTAACTTGGTTATATCAGTGTATAAAAGAGGCATCGCAGAGGGTGTGTCTTTGTGTGGCCTAAGGGGGAATGAAAAGTCCCACCATTCACTGAGCTGAGTCCATTGCAGTGAGCATACATGTGTTAGTGTACCTGTAACCATTGAGCCAGGGCATTAGATCCGTGCTTCATTGTCAATAAACCCAGCCGAGTGCTATGGAACCGAGTCTGTGGTCCTATTGGGCAGTTAAATCTAAGGCTATGGCTATACTTGCACTTCAAAGCGCTACCGCGGCAGCGCTTTGAAGCGCTAAGTGTAGTCAAAGCGCCAGCGCTGGGAGAAAGCTCTCCCAGCGCTGTCCGTACTCCACCTCCCTGTGGGGAATAACGTACAGTGCTGGGAGCCGCGCTCCCAGCGCTGGGGCTTTGACCACACTGGCGCTTTGCAGCGCCGCAATTTGCAGCGCTGGAGAGGGTGTGTTTTCACACCCTGCTGCAGTGCTGCAAATTTGCAAATGTAGCCATGGCCTAAGTCTGCTGTGTTCCCTATCTGCGCAGAGCTGGGACAGCACTAGGGTGACCAGAGAGCAAGTGTAAAAAATTGAGACAGGGCTGGGGGGTAATAGGTACCTATATAAGAAAAAGGCCCCAAAATCAGGACTGTTCCTATAAAATTGGGACATCTGGTCACCCTAGACAGCACACAGAGAAAACACACATGCAGCCAACAACTGATTACATGGATTACTGTGACAAGTCTGCATCCAAAATACCAGGCCAACTGCAGATGGAAAAATGCCACTCTTGGAAGGTGCTGTTATCTGGATACCTAGAAGCAGCCGAGGATTGAACAAAACTTATCATTTGTGAACATGAGTAAAAAATGGCAGGCAAGCCCCTGAACTGACGGAGCTGATCTCACTATTTCTTCTTCTTCTTTTCTGCAGCCAGTAAGCATAACCTCCACATTATCTGTGCTGAATATCAGCTTGCTCTCATCTTCAGCTACCACTATCAACTTGCCCCAGTCACAGCTAGATATTGGAGAAACCATTAAATGGTACTCTCTGACTCTGATGAAAAAAAGACATTGAATTAGCTGTCATTTGGCTATTGAAGATAGCGCATGCCATACTGCCTCACCAACTCCCCAAACAGCCGTGGTTACAGTAGATTGAAACAGGAAGAGGAGCTCTCATCATGCCAGACAAAGAGGAGAGGTGCACTGCTATGTCAAGTTAATGAGAGGAGGGGCAAACTCTTCCTCTTCTTTACCAGAGGAGGCGAAGCTGAGCTCTCCCATATTTTAACAATATCACAAACGTGTTGACAAACTGATGAGATGACCGAATAGAACCCTGTGGTATTCCACATGAAAATGGCCTTGGGGCAGATGAACAATCTCCCAGGGCTACCTTCTGGGTCCTTTGAGAGAACAAAGAATGGAGCAACTCAGAAGTAATTCCATTTGCCCCAAACAGGTATAATGACTAAGTCCCAAAATTATGAGTTATTACTATTTAAGAATTGCCCAGACATCGGTCTTTTTTAGAAATGATAGGACAGAGGTCTGAGAGAATAAAAAAAATCAAAGTCTAATAGTAAGATTCTTCAAACCATCCAAACAATCTGAGGAAACTCAGAATTTCTGCAGCTTTTCACAAGAGTGTACCTCTGGTCCAGCTGAAAAGATTTCCCTTTGTCCTTATCTGTGAATTAATGAATTAAATGAATCAAGTATTCACAATCAAATATTAAGATGCTATATTAAGTTCCCACAGTGGGGGGAAAAATAGGGAACCAGATTGAATACACTATTGTGATTAAATAAATTTATATATGTAAAGGGAAGTTGACTAATAAGTAATACGGCTTTGGGCAAAATTCTGTAAACTTTAAAGACAGCGTTTATCTCCTGGGCAATCCTGTTAGGTGAAGAAGGGGCACGCGTTCATATTGATTTCTTTTAGTTTAGTGATAAAATAAAGAAGTAAGGCTAACATTTGCAATCAAATATGCTTATGCTATTGAGTGAGTAAAATACACTTGAGCTGAAAGAGGCAGTAAGTAAAAGGGACTGAAACCAAATAGTGTCTTATAAGGACACTTCATTACAGAGTGGAATAATCAGAACTTTAGCTGTTTGATCAATAATGAACAGACCCAGCTCAGCCGTACATTCCAAGGTCCGACTATTGTTGTTAAAACAAGGAGAACTGAAATGGAAGATTTATACTGCTGTTTTGGCCAGCTGGAGAACAACAGTTCTGAAAGTGACTTTCTATAATGAACTGTTAAAACAAGCTTAAAAAGCATAAAAGAATGTGTCAGGACTTTGTATAAACTTATTAACTTTAATCTGGACATGTCAGGTACTAGCAGAGTTGCAGTGGAGAAACTGCAACTTGAGCAAGCATGGCATGCAAAGTTGGCCAAGGGATGCACCACAGAGGGTCATAAAGTGATTTAGAGAGGTAAGTTCCTGACCAGAGCAAACCAGCCAGGGTTCACCGTGTGTCCCAAGATGATTGTACCAATAGCTATGGCCTATCTTGTCTTATACAAGCCGATACAATAAGACTGGACAATTCCAGCCTCACTTGGAAGAACTCAAGTGTGATGCCTCCAGGGCCAGCTCCAGGGTTTTTGCCACCCCAAGCAGGAAAAAAAAAAAAAAAGAAAAGCCGCAATCGCGATCTGCAGCTCTACCGCTGCCACTTCAGTCTTTGTCAGCAATTCGGCAGCTGGTCCTTCACTCTGAGAAGGAGTGAGGGACCCGCCGCTGAATTGCGGCCAAAGACCCAGATGTGGTGTCCTTTCCCCTTGGCCGCCCCAAGCAGCTGCTTGCTGGGCTGGTGCCTGGAGCCGGCCCTGCATGCTTCGTTCCCTGATTGGATGGTAAGAGAGAATAATTCTCATTTTGATTGGACGTTTCAAATCTTTGGAAGGAGTATGAGTCATCATCTGATTAGTCCACACCAGCATCTCTAAGAAGAGGAACCATGTTGGACCACCCTATAGAAATGGGATAAAAGGGCCCAGCTGCTTCAGCACGTTGTTTCCTGAAAGCAGAAGACACCTGGAAAGGAGAAGACTGAGGTCCTGGGCCACCCACCTGGGAGTCTTCCTGGTGATATCCAGCATCTATCTTATATAGGCACCTTTAACTGTCTCTTTCTATTTTCCAGCAATTTGGGTTGTCTGCTAGCATACCAGGAAAAGACTGTAGTCATGTCCATCCTTCACTCCAAATGTGTTGCAGTGTCAATTCCTTCTGTGAATGGTAGCTGAGCTGAAAGTTGATGCTGAACACAGATCTGATCATAAGTAACACAGAGACTTTCTCCTGGATGATAAATCAGTCAGTTGACTACATCTGGAAATTGGGTAGCTAATTAGTAAGGAAGTGTATATACTTGTGAAACTTCTTTAAAGATTGTCACAGAGCTACAGTATGTGTCTTTTTTTGGTAACAGATTGCTGTAAAATAGCTTTGAATATGAACCAGTTACCATGGTTAGCTAACATTGTGAAACACTATGTATCTTCCATAGTTAATGGTTTCATACTGTCTTTCAAATTCTAGACATAAAAGGAGACCAAGTGTGCAAGACTCTTGAAATCTTCTCAGTCTGTACAACTTGTTATAAATGTAACAGTTCATGTTAGGTAGTTAGGAGAGTTAATCAGATAATCTAGATAATATAATTCATAATGAAGTAGATTAAGGGTTGACTACTATAGATTCATTGGGAAGGAGACCTTAATGAATGGGCATGTAAGTAATTGACCAAATTGTTGTATGCTTTAGTTTTTAATTGTTTTTCTCTGATAGCAACCATGGAATTGATAACCAATTGACATAAATGAGGACCTATTCTGAGCGACCTAGTAAAAAAACTAAAGAAAGTCACCTTCCCAGGATAGTATAGGGGTAGCCGTGTTAGTCTGGATCTATAAAAGCAGCAAAGAGTCCTGTGGCACCTTATAGACTAACAGAAGTTTTGGAGCATGCGCTTTCGTGGGTGAATACATGCATCCGACGAAGTGGGTATTCACCCACGAAAGCTCATGTCCAAAACTTCTGTTAGTCTATAAGGTGCCACAGGACTCTTTGCTGCTTCCCAGGATAGTGGTTAAGTAAGTGTCATTTTCTATTGTGATTGTGTTTATTTGATTCTGAAAACCTGGATAGTTATTGCGTCAACCAATTTTCTAGTTTATGTTAGTAAAATTATAGTCCAGTATAATTTTTGCCTTCTTATAGACTAGATGACTAGTTGCTGTTAAGGATAGTTAATAAAACTCAATGAAATTAAATTAAACTCTGGAGTCTTTTTTTCTTTATTTAAGCAATCAAAATTCAAAGAACACTGAGAAAGGTGGTATGGGTAATCAATTTTGTTTTGTACCCATTCTTTCTTGCACTGGGTTTGCAATTATGTCAATGACTCTCTGTGACCCCCAGCAATCTGGCAACAAAGCCATCAAACAGATCTTAAAAAAGGAGAAAAAAAAATCAGCATGCTCACTCAATCCTCATCCATCACCAGAACGAGATGATTGATCAACAAAATCAGTACAGTATTGATGCCATAGGCAGGTCTAAAACTGGATTGATCAGGGACAAGGAACTCTATGGACTTCAGATATTGTCATTGTCAGGGTTGTTTTGCTACCACTTTCTCCACACATTTTTCCAAAGAAGGGAGATTAGAGATTGGGTGATAATTAACAGGATTCCCAAAGTAAAAAGATTATTTCTTAAGCAAAGATCTAATTATCACCATTTTAGGAGGAACTGGCCCTCACCTTCTCTAAAGTCTTGTCTACATGGGAAAGTTATACCACCATAAGGTTGGGTGTGCATTTAAAGTGCTACAGTTGTACCAGTATAACTCCCCATATTCACACACTATTTTTGATATGAGTGCCTTTTTTCAATTTAGTTTGTCACTTTGGGAGGGGTTTAAGATAAACAAACAAAAATAATCCCACTTATTCCAAGAGTCCACCTGGAGGTTTATATCAATGAACTATAGTGGTTTTACTATAATGTTATATTATCTCAGTATAACTGTTAAAACTTTCCAGGTAGACAAGACCTAAGGGAGGCATTGGCAGTTCCCTCCAAAAAAAGGACCTAATGCCTCTGTGCTACATTTCAAGAAGTGTGTTTTGGAAGTACTGTATTGTTATAGGTTGGGTTAAACTTTGTTATTATGGATTGGATGTAACCACCATCTTTCATTCAGAACAATTGTGAAGAAGTGGCTGAAACAATAGCAGTAACACCCAAAACACAGATGCATAGCAAAGCTTAAATAGCAGCAGAACTATGTGGCTAAGGGATTTCAAATACATGGGCAAGGGCTTTGACTGGAAACACTGTTTTTATCTGTGTGAGAGAGAGACATAATCTTGACCAGAAAGCCAAGCAGATGGTAACAGAAGCACAGGTAATGTGGCCCTGGGAGAAGGCTACAAGAGGACGCTCTTTGGGCAGAGAGTGCTGGCTGGAAAGGAAGGTTTGAAACAGCAAACAGAGGAACTGTCTCCTGCTGTTTGATTACTGTGTTCTGGGAAACTGGACTGTATGTACAATATTGTAAATAAATAAGATTGCATCAAAGAAATTACCTGGCTGGCTCTATCATCAGTTTCTTTCTTTAGTGGAAACAACCTGCAGGACCCTGAACTTGACTAGCCACTTGGATCAAAAGGGGTAACAGCATGTTATTCCCTTTTCAATTTCTAATGGATACAAGTGTATTCAGGGCTTGAGAAGTAGCCTTGGCTACACTGGAGAGTTGAAGCGCTGGTAGTGGCTTTACAGCGCTGCAACTTACTCCCCGTCCACACTGGCAAGGCACATACAGCGCTGTATCTCCCTGGCTACAGCGCTGGTTGTACTCCACATGGATGAGAGGAATAAAGAGAACAGCGCTGGTGCTGCAGCGCTGGAGTGCCAGTGTAAACAGTGATTAATCTTACTACGCTGTAACTGACCTCCGGAATTTTCCCATAATGCTTTTAACTAAAGAACTCTTTGTTTTGTTATGATGCCTCTCTTTGTTTTGTTGTGAACTCAGGGCTCCCGGAGCTGCTTATCTAAAAAACAAACTCAGCAATTGTTTGCTCGAGCAGAGGCAGGCAGGGAATGTCCACAGCTGGTGTTTGCTTGAGGAGAGAAACAGCAGGGCGCGGGGTGGGGGGAGGGAGTCCATCGGAGCAGCTGCTTATCTGGTCTGAAGGCTATTTGCATTTAAGAGTGAATGAGAGAGGGGTGGGGGAAGTGGTCGGAATTTGCAAGGCAGCTGCTGACACAGTGTCGGCTCCAAAAATCCACTCTCTCTCTCTCTCCCCCACGCTCCCTGTCACACTCCACCCCACCCCCCTCTTTTGAAAAGCATGTTGCAGCCACTTGAACGCTGGGATAGCTGCCCATAATGCATCACTCCCAACACTGCTGCAAATGTGGCCACACTGCAGCGCTGGTAGCTGTCAGTGTGGCCACATTGCAGCGCTTTCCCTACACAGCTGTATGAAGACAGCTTTAACTCCCAGCGCTGTACAGCTGCAAGTGTAGCCAAACCCTGAGTTTGATCTAAAAGTGAGATTTGGAAAAACGTTTCCTATTCTGGTTTATGCTCAATATGCAAAATTAAGGCCCAGGTTCTCTAAATCCTTGTCCAGAGTCCCAGCTCCTCTAGCGATGAGATTACATCAAAATCTCAGCTTCCATTACAATACTGTATAAGTAAGTTTCTTGTCTTTGTGGTTATGGAGAATATGAAATTATGGTATAATTGAGTGAGGCATGCAGTGTAGCTGAAGCCATGTCAGTTACCCGAAGAAGAGCTCTGTGTGGCTCAAAACCTTGTCTCTCACCAATGGAAGTTGGTCCAATAAAAGATATTACCAGACTCACCTTGTCTCTATAATTGAGAAATACAGATATGTCTGCCTGAGTCAGCAGACACTTTAAAACAATATCTCTAACTGGGAGAAAACTTTACATTTCATTGGGGCCACTGCTCTGGGGCCCTTGTCAACACCACCCCATCAGAGAACACTGGGAGGCAGAAGGAGAACAGTGCAGGGGGCCTGACTAGCCCACCCATACAGCCAAACTGATACACCATGATTACCGGGAAAGTAATGAGGGGACAAATAAAAGGAAGTTCTTCACACAGCGCGCAGTCAACTTGTGGAACTCCTTGCCTGAGGAGGTTGTGAAGGCTAGGACTATAACAGAGTTTAAAAGAGAACTGGATAAATTCATGGAGGTTAAGTCCATTAATGGCTCTTAGACAGGACGGGGTAAGGAATGGTGTCACTAGACTCTGTTTGTCAGAGGGTGGAGATGGATGGCAGGAGAGAGATCACTTGATCATTACCTGTTAAGTTCACTCCCTCTGGGGCACCTGGCATTGGCCACTGTTGGTATACAGGATACTGGGCTAGATCGACCTTTGGTCTGACCCAGTATGGCTGTTCTTATGTTCTTATGACCCCTGCTGACAATCTCTAGCACTAGATGCCCCCGCTGCTTTCTCTGCTGTTTCTGAGAGGAAGGAGGACCTTTGATGCAATGCCTGGGAGAGTAAAAAGAATTCATATTACTCCCTCTGCCTTTCTTGGAGGGGTCCTACCACCATGCCTACCACTGTGCCCACAAGGAAGAGGGAGGGCTTGCTGCTATTTTTGCCTGTTCGAGGATTAGGGATCCCAGTTTTTCCAAAAAGGAGTGGTGGGAGAATCCTCATCCAGCAGCCAACTTTTGTGAGAGAGGGCCCTGCCACTGATAGGGGTGGGGTCATACATGGAGATATGGAGGGACTGTGTTGTGGTGTGCATAGGGCATGGGATTGCCTTAATCCAGCCCTGATATTTCTTTGTGACCAATGAGGAAACAAACATTTTAAAATTGCATCAAGCAACAGGGCAGAAGACCTGAAGAAGAGCTCTACATAACCTTGAAAGCATGCCTCTTTCACCAACAGAAATTGGTCCAGTAAATGATATTTACCCACTTTGTTTCTCTAGGAGACCAGTTAAAACATTTAATAATAAAAAGAAGAAAAATACTTGACAAGAGAGTAGTAACCTTTGTACTTTCAGTATCCAGACCTGTAAAAAGGGCAATTTTTAGTGTACACAGTAAATTATCTGAACTGCTTACTACTGTGACTGCTCCAGTCTGCAGACCTAAATATCATTTTTTTTATTTCTTGAAATACAGCAATTGCCTCTGAAATCAATTTGCAATAGAGTGAATTTTCTATTTTTATTGTATTGTAGAATATTTTCCTGTTTCATATATTGGCATGCTTTTGAGGTAACATTTTTTATATGAATTTCAGTGAAGGCTAGTTTAAAAATGTATATATTTGTGGATGTCATAATAGACCTGGTGTTTCCTATTCCTTCTCTACCATGTAAATGAAAGGTGTATTGAAAAAGAAACTGCTGGGGTTTTTTTTACAAACAGAAAAAAACCGAACTGCATTAATTAGGTTTTTTTTTCAGTACTCAGCTACTGCATTTCCACCTTGAATGGCTTTTTGTCTCACTCTATTGCAATTGCATACTTATCTTGCAATGGCTATTCCAGTTCCCCCTCAAATGGCTTTTTGCCTTGTTCTGGATATCCCACAACAATTCCACCTTAAATGGGAAGAAAAGGGGGAGGAGGAGAGAGGAGAGCATTAGTGAAAGCTAGTGTATATTAATATTAATGACTGAAACTGAAGACCCCACCCTTCTGTTGATTGCTCTAAGCAAGGGAGGGAGATGCAGCAGGACTGGAGAAAAGACATGCCGAAGACAGATAGATGGGCGGGCAGGCTGGCTGGCTGGCATTGTTCTTATTAACATAAATAAGACAGAAGAGTTAAGAAAGAGTAACTTGTTCATGTGGTGTTATTCCCAGGAGGAGAGTGAGCTTTATCTCTTAACTGTCCCTCTTTTTAAATCCAAAATTGCTTCTGTCCTGAAACAACTTGGTGGGCTCATGAGCTTATTACTGTAATTGCTGAGGCTGGATCGTGAAGATGAGCGTGCTCTACTAAGCATTGTTCTGTGTGGTAAAAAAAAAATAGTCTTAGATCATTAAAAGCTTTTTACACTAATACTCTTCGTGTGCCCATTCGGCTGATTAATTATGTCCCTATGCGGAGGCAGTGTCTTTTGTGGGTGGGGAGGAGAGAGATAATTAGGTTAGCGCTCAGTTCAGTAATAGTATGGCAGCATTACAGAGGAAGTTTTTTTCCTTCCACTTTGAGTTAATTGATTTCTAATTAACTTCAAATAGTTGGCACATCTGTAAAGGCTAGTCTGGACACGCCCCACATGCTTGTTCCAGAGTGTAAAACCTTTGTGGTTTAACCTAGTTTGAGCCTTAGGGTAAAAGTCACGAAGAAGAGCCTTAAGATTTTTTATTGGCATGACAAGCTCTACAAAACTCAATGTTTAAAAAAAGTAATGAATAAAGAGAGAGAGAGAGAGAGAGAGTCACTGTGGCTAGGTGCTGGAGTTAGGTGGGATCCTTCTAAACTGTTTGGGGTTTGATCCCCTGTATCTGTGAACAGTCCTCATCCCTGATGAGTTGACAGGTTGCTACACAGCACAATGCCAAAGTAGGGTGACCACATGTCCTGATTTTATAAGGATTGTCCTGATATTCAGGGCTTTGTTTTATAGAGGCACCTATTATGCACCACCCCGCCCTAATTTTTCACACTTGCTGTCTGGTCACCCTATGCCCAAATCTCTGCATCTCACTTATTCTGGCCAAAGGCTAGGGAAGGGAGAGCCAGCAAGTGTCCCTAGGACAGATGGAGGAAACAGCTAGTTGAAAAAAGTGGGAGGAAAGTAGGGCATTAGGGTTACTACCTAGCCTGTATTTGACCGGCCTGGATGATTTTTGTAGGGATTTGTCAATTGTGAGAAAAAAAAAAAGCTGCTGGGTTTTTTTTACGGGGGTTTAAAGATTTGCATTATTACCATAATACACTGGGATAGCTAATGTTCAAAGTACGGCTGTCAGTTAATCACAGTTAACTCCTGCGATTAACTAAAAAAAAATTAATGGTGGTCAAAAAAATTAATCGCGATTTATCGCACTTATAACAATAGAATACCAATTGAATTTATTAAATATTTTTGGATGTTTTTCTACATTTTCAATATTGTTGTGAATTACAACATAGAATACAAAGTGATCAGTGCTCACTTTATATTATTATTTTTATTACAATATATGCACTGTAAAAATGATAAAAGAATTAGTATTTTTCAATTCATACAAGTACTGAAGTGCAATCTCTTTATCGTGAAAGTGTAACTTAGAAATGCAGATTTTTTTGGTTACATAACTGCACTCAAAAACAAAACAGTGTAAAACTTTAGAGCCTACAAGTCCACTCAGTCCTACTTCTTATTCTGCCAATCACTAAGACAAACATGTTTGTTTACATTTATGGGAGATACTGCTGCCTGCTTCTTATTTACAATGTCACCTAAAAGTGAGAACAGGTGTTCACATGGCACTTTTGTAGCCGGCATTGCAAGATATTTACATGCCAGATATGCTAAACATTTGTATGCCTCTTCGGCCACCATTCCAGAGGACCTACTTCCATGCTGATGATGCTTGTTAAAAATATAATGTGTCAATTAAATTTCTCACTGTACTCCTTGGGGTAGAATTGTATGTCTCCTGCTCTGTTTTACCCACATTCTTCATATATTTCATGTTATAGCAGTCTCGGATGATGACCCAGCACATGTTCATTTTAAGAGCACTTTCACAGCAGATTTGACAAAACGCAAAGAAGGTACCAATGTGAGAGTTCTAAAAATAGCTACAGCACTGGCTCCAAGGTTTAAGAATCTGAAGTGCCATCAAAAATCTGAGAGGGACAAGGTGCAGAGAATGCTTTTAGAAGTCTTTATAAAAGCAACACTCTATGCGGCAACTACAGAACCCAAACCACCAAAAAAGAATATCAACCTTCTCCTGGTGGCATCTGACTCAGATGATGAAAATGAACATGCGTTGGTCTGCACTGCTTTGGATCATTATCAAGCAGAACGCGTCATCAGCAAGGAAGCATGTCCTCTAGAATGGTGGTTGAAGCATGAAAGGACATATGAATCTTTAGCGCATCTGGCATGTAAATACCTTGCAACGCCAGCTACAACAGTGCCATGTGAACGCTTGTTCTCATTTTCAGGTAACATAGTAAACAAGAAGCGGGCAGCATTATCTCCTGCAAATTGTAACCAATCTTGTTTGTCTGAGTGATTGTCTGACCAAGAAGTAGGACTGATTGGACTTGTAGGCTCTAAATTTTACATTGTTTTATTTTTGAATGCAGTTTTTTCTGTATATAATTCTACATTTGTAAGTTCAACTTTCATGATAAAGAGATTGCACTACAGTACTTGTATTCAGTGAATTGAAAAATACTATTTATTTTGTTTTGTACAATGCAAATATTTGTAATAAAAATAAATATAAAGTGAGCACTGTACACTTTGTATTCTGTGTTGTAATTGAAATTAATATATTTGAAAATATAGTAAACATCCAAAAATATTTAAAATAAATGGTATTCTGTTGTTTAACAGCACGATTAATCGCGTCATTAATCACGATTAATTTTTGAATCACACAATTAATCACGATTAATTTTTTTAATTGCTTGACAGCCCTGGTTAAATGTTTCTATGTCCTGTTAAAGATGCTGCAGTGTTCTCACTTCTGCAGTTTAAGCGATAATAGATCAAAACGGTTGAAAATACAGCAGCTGTCTGACCACCAACACTGTAAGCACACCCTGCATGTGTGTGAGAGGGTTTGAGTCAGGTGAGAGTGAGGAGATGTGCAATAGTATCAATCTTTTCTATGTGTGTTCTCTCTGTAGATACTATAAGTGACTGTTGAAGGGGCGGGTGTTGTAGAGTTGCCTTATGGTTGGTGGGGGGGGAGCGGGCTGGCCTTCTGGGGGGTGGGTGCCAGTTTTTTTGCTTTTCAAAGGTGGTAAGCCTAGAAAGGGTAGGGAGGGATAAACCCCCTACTGCTACTTCCCCCTAGGCCAGGTGTATTGTCCTGAGAGGGAGCAGAGTTTCACTTTAGGAAGGAGTGTGGCGTGATGAGGAAGCCAGGCAGGATTCAGCCAGAAGCCAGCCAGGACTGCAGAAGCAGGACTCCCAGGCCAGGGGCACCCATCAGAGGGTTGGGGGGTGGAGCTATGGGAGGGGAGGGGGCAGGAAACAGCTTGTGTGAATGGAGCCGGGGGAGGGCGGGTATCCGTGTGCAGAGGGGGCGGTGTTGGGGGTGGAGCTATACGGGCGTGGGCGGGGTCTCCAGTGTGCGGCGAAGGGGAAAGGGAGGAGCCCGAGGGAGGAGCGGGGCGGGGCTACGCGGAGACCCATCTCCTAGGAGGGGGCGGGGCCCGGGTAGCCGTTGGCCGTGTCGCGCGGGTGCAGTTGCAACCTCCGAGGATAACAAACACCGCGGAGGGGGCAGGGGCCGCTCGCGGGCGCCGCGGCCCGGGGTCTCGGGTGGGGCTCGGCCGGCGTGAGTCGCGTTCCCCCGCTCCGGGGCGGGAGGCGCCGGGCGGCGCAAGGACAATGGAGGCGGCGGTCTCGGGGGCGGCGGGGGCCTGGCCGGCGGATCGAGCCGGGGCCGCGGCGCTGAGCGGGGAGAACGAGGCCGAGAGCCGGCAGGGCCCTGCGGAGCGCGGCGGGGAGGCGGCCCAGCTGAACCTGTTGGACACCTGCGCCGTGTGCGGGCAGCACATCCAGAGCCGGCGGCCCAAGCTGCTGCCCTGCCTGCACTCGTTCTGCCTGCGCTGCCTGCCGCAGCCCGACCGCTACCTCATGCTGCCCCCCGCCGCCCCGTCCCCGTCCCCCGGCCCGGGCACCCCCAAAGAGCTGCAGCCGCCGGCGTCCCCCTCCTCGCCCGTCCCTTCGCCGACCTCGCCCCTGCACTGCACGCCGGGTAAGTGCCCCTCCGTCCGCACCCCCCTCCACCCCGGGCCGGGCTCCTCGCCCAGGGGGCTGCCGCGTCGCCACAGAGCCGGGGGGGGGGAGCGAGGAACCCGCCGCCGCTGGACGCCGGGAGGCGCCGCTCCTGCGATCGCTCTGTCAGGGGCCGCGGCGGCCCCCTTTGCAAGGGGAGGGCAGGTGCGCGCGTGGGTCGCCGCCCATTGGCGGGCAGGGGGAGAGGCCTGTGGGTCTCTGGCCGCTCCCACCGTGGCTGTTGTGTAGGGATGAATTGGCCACGGTGGTGAGTGCGTGCCTGGGGCATGTCGCCATACGGGGGGGGGACCCTCTGCTGTGTCTGCTCTGCAGGCAACTTCCAGGTGCAAATGGGGGCTTGGGATTATCATTTTTTTTAACTACCACTCTTCTGTCGGGGACCTCATAATTGCCGCTGTTTGTGCGGTGCGTCCTGTGTTCGTTAGAAACGAGAGTCGGGAAAACCCTCTGGTACCCTGTACATCTTCCACCCCCCTCACGCTGCTGGGTTCTCTGCACGATGTTCTCCGGCACTTGACTCTCTCCATCTAGCTCCGGTTCTTGGAAGGAGCTTCTATTATTTCCTTTTGGAGCCACACCCATAATCGTCTGTAACAAGTTGCATGTCCTAAACAGAAGGCGAGAAAGCCGAACAGTGCAGTGAAGTTTGTGATGTGGATGTGTTGGTGGTTTTGCGTCTTCTTACTGATCACTTTTGCACGTTGAAGAGATTTGATGTGCTCCGTACTGCAAAAGATAGCTGAGAAGGGCTTGTGGTAGGGAGAAAAGAAGTATGGCAGCGTAAAAGATCTGTCATTTGGTGGTGAGAAAGTTGTTTGTGTTCCGAAGTTTAACTATTTTAATCATGTTAAGAGCAAGCTTTTAAGCAGCCCTAGATGAATTTTTTTTTTACATCCTTTTTTAGGTGTGACCTTGTTTGCACCAAGATGAAGTTGTCTGTAAGGGAATGTTAAGATTGTAAAGATCTATTTGATCTCTGGTATATTTCTAGGAAATAGATATATAGTAGCAGAAATCTAGTACTGTCCCAGTAATTTATCAAAAATGGGGGAATAGTTTAAAAATAATTTCCTGATCTCCTTTCTTATGCATAAATTCATCCTGAAGAAAAGCTCAAACAAGCAGCTTGGGATGGAAATGAGTGAAGTTGATATATTTATTTGTGTGTGGGGGGGAAGGTGGTGTAACAAAATTAGAGCTGCCCTGTAATAATGTAGGTAGACCTATTACACTGCTCTACAGCCAAAATGCTTCCGAAATAAATGTAGTCAGACTTACTAATTCTGGGTCACTGAGAACGAAAATGATGCTTAAAATTGTTGATTGGCTCTAGTTTTCAAGTTATGCTATTGGGTCAGTATATATGACCCTTGACTTGAGAATAGCGGAGGATAAGTGAGTTATAAAGGGAAGGGATCTCAATTTAAACCAGAAATGACTAAAATACATCTTTGACTGGATCTATGAATAAATCTATGACTGGTTTGGACAGTACTTGCTTTTTAGGCAAAACAATGAATGATGCAATCTGAAGCTGGTATTGCGTCATACATGATATGAATTGCATCATGTTATTCCTAGAAGTCATGGATGATGCAATCATAACGAAGCTTACATCACTCTGCTGAACAAATTGCCCTATATCAGCTCTAGAAATCATACAGCGTCGTGCTCTCCTATTTGTCAGTGTTTGATTTTGCAAAGGGACACATTTCTGTTTAGCCAAAGTGAGCAGAGATGCCTCGTACTTGTGTGAACAGTGCAGATAACTTCTGCTGTGTTTGTGGTGAAGTGACTTTTGCATCACAAAAGCACAGTATAACCACTATGGTTAAGAAAGCCTATCACCTTTATTTTGGCTGCAAAATTGGAGATCAGGACAAGAGGTGGGCCCCACACATATGCTGCAACACTTGTGCAACAAATCTTGGCCAGTGGTTGAACAGGAAAAGGAAATCTATGCCTTTTGCAGTACCAATGATTTGGAGAGAGCCAACAGATCATACCAGCAATTGTTACTTCTGCATGGTGCCTCCAGTTGGGAAAGGTGTGTCAAAGAAGAAAAAGTGGACTGTGCATTATCCAAACATTCCATCAGCTATACGCCCAGTACCCCGCGGAGAAGGACTGCCGGTTCCTGATGCACCAGAATCATTCTCACTTGAGTCAGACGAGGAAGAGGATGAAACTTCTGGTCCTGAACCATCAATGTCACAGGACCCACATTTTCTCCCATCCTCCTCCTCTGAACCACACCTCATAACACAAGGTGAACTGAATGACCTTGTCAGGGATTTGGAACTACCCAAGAGTAAGGCAGAGCTGTTGGGCTCCAGACTACAGCAGTGGAAACTCCTGGCAGGTGATGTTAGGGTTTCCATGTTCCGTGACCGTCCAAAGGATCTTGTCCCATTCTTCTTCATGGAAGGTGATCTTGTAGCCTGCAACAACATCGATGGTGTGATGGCAGCCCTCAACATCGTTCACGATCCAGATGAGTGGAGACTGTTCATTGATTCATCGAAGACGAGTCTTAAAGCTGTTTTACTGCATAATGGCAATGTTTTGCCATCAATTCCAGTTGGTCATGCAGTCCATATGAAGGAAACCTATGACAACATGAAACAACTTTTGAGGTGCATAAACTATGACCAACATCAGTGGCAGCTTTGTGGCGATTTGAAGGTTGCTCTCTTGCTTGGTCTGCAGACTGGATACACAAAGTACTGCTGTTTTCTCTGCGAATGGGATAGTTGTGCAAGAGATTCCCACTACATCAAGAAAGATTGGCCACTCCGACAGTCATTGGAGCCTGGGAGGAAAAGTGTTCAGCATCCACCACTTGTTCAATCAAGGAAGATTTTGTTACCACCCTTACACATCAAGCTGGGTCTGATGAAGAACTCTGTCAAGGCCATTGACAAAACACAAGCAGCTTTCAGGTACCTCTGTGGAAAATTTCCAAGGTTAAGTGAAGCTAAGATAAAGGAAGGTGTCTTTGTTGGTCCTCAGATTTGTGAACTTCTTCGAGATGATGCATTTAACCATGCACTGCGTGGCAAGGAGAAGACGGCATGGAAAGCCTTCCAGTTAGTGGCAATAAATTTTCTCGGAAACAACAAGGCAGACAACTACAGGTTGTTGGTGGAAAACCTCCTCAAGGCATACAAAAGACTTGGTTGCAACATGTCACTAAAGATACATTTTTTGCACTCTCATCTAGATTTTTTTTCCACCGAACTGCGAAGCAGTGAGCGACGAGCACGGCGAGCGATTTCACCAGGACATTGCAACAATGGAGAAACGCTATCAGGGCAAATGGAGCCCATCAATGCTTGCAGACTATTGCTGGACAGTGACAAGAGATAAGCCAAGAAGCGCCGAGTAGACACTGAATAGGACTTAAACTATGTATATAATAGTTTTTTGCCTTTTGTTTCATAATAAATTTTATTTATATAACCCTTTTGCTGATTTTAAAATGTTACATAAACAGGACGGGTGAAATATTATCATCAAAAGACCTAGGTTTACAATTTATGATTAAAACTCTACTATCTACACAATATACATAGACATAAAATGTAAAAACTTACATATTTTAGAAACAGTAGCCAATCAGTTGTTTTAATTGTCATATTTGAATTCAGCACATCAAAATACATAATAAATAGCACATTTTATCTCTGAAGCAGACGACTTCTCAAAAATTGTAGACCAGTGTTATTGGGATGAAAAAACTCCATGAATAAACTTAGTTCAATAGTATCAGAGGGGTAGCTGTCTTAGTCTGGATCTGTAAAAAATGACAGAGTCCTGTGGCACCTTATAAACTGACATATTGGAGCATAAGCTTTCGGAGCATAGCTTTCGTGGGTGAATACCCACTTCGTCCAATGCATGCTCCAATACGTCTGTTAGTCTGTAAGGTGCCACAGGACTCTTCGTTGCTTAGTTCAATAGGACAGTGGTTTTCAAACTTTTTTGGCACCTCAGTTGAAGAAAATTGTTGATGGCCACGACCCAGTGGAGCTGGAGATGAGGGGTTTGGGGTGTGGGAGGGGCTCAGGGCTGGGGCAGAGGGTTGGGATCTGGGGGTGAGAGCTGTGGGGTGGGGCCGGGAATGAGGGTGCAGGAAGGGACTCTGGGTTTGGTGG
This sequence comes from Mauremys mutica, assembly GCF_020497125.1. Lineage (NCBI taxonomy): Eukaryota > Metazoa > Chordata > Testudines > Geoemydidae > Mauremys > Mauremys mutica. The sequence goes on along the minus strand of NC_059072.1, from coordinate 103,854,819 downwards.
GGGGAGGGCTTAGGGCTGGGGCAGGGGATTGTGGCATGGGTTTACCTCAGGCGGCTCCTGGTCAGCGGTGCAGAGGGGGTGCTAAGGCAGGCATCTTGCCTGTCCTGGCACCATGGACTGTGCTATGCCCCAAAAGCGACCAGCAACAGGTCCGGCTCCTAGGCAGAGGCGCACAAGCGCCTCCACATAGCTCTCACCCGCAGGACCCCCCCCCCCTCCCCCCCGGCTCCCACTGGCCGGGAACCCTGCCCTCCTCTTCCCTGTCTAGGAGCTGGTCACTTCCGGGGCACAGTGTGGTGTCAGAACAGGTAGGGATTAGCCTGCTTTCAGCAGGTAGCACTGCTGATGGGACTTTTAACAGCCCAGTCAACAGTGCTGACCAGAGCCACTGCGACCCAGTGCCTTACATTCTGCGACCCAGTACTTGGTCGCGACCCACAGTTTGAAAACCACTGCAATAGAAGACACTAAAGTGGGGGTAGGGGCAAGCAGGAAGGGAATAGAATAGCTCAACATAAGCCATCCCTCAGCAAACAAGGATTGTTAAGGGGTAAGGTTAGAACTACTAGCTCTGAATATTTTACTTCCTCCTAGCCTACCCACAAAACTAGGTGGAACCACAAGAAAGGGACTGCTTGTTACTGAGGGGCAGATGTTCTCTGTGATAAGTTAAACTCCTCTCCCAATAGCTCATTATCAGGAACTACTCCTTACAGATGTTTTCTGTCAATGACTTGGTTACATGTGTCTTTAGCTTATCAATTAGATAACCCAGATATGGTGAAAAGAGCTCTATGGGTCAGTGTGTTTTCTTTCTCACGAATGATTACTTGACATCTTGTATTATTAAAATTTGAACCCATAAGAGGATGGTGAGCCTTTAAGTAAGATAGACTTGCATGTAAACTTGTTTTAAAATTCTTTTTTTCTGTTTGAATTTTGTTTCTACTGTGAAATAAACACTTTGGTTTTAAGATGATGGTTTGGTCACTACAAACACTAAAAGTGTTAGATTTTGACATGGGCGGAACCCAGTCAAACTTATTGGGTAAGCATTGTTGATACATAGGTTGTTCTAGCCCAGGGCCTGGTGTAGGGGTGGAAGGATTGCAGAGTTCCACCCAGGAGAGGTAAAGGCATGTGGTGACACATGAGGTGGTGCACTCAGAGACTAGAAAGGGGATAGGATTGCAGCCAGCCCTGTAACCATGACAGTGGGGTTAGGCCATATAATCATCTTTTGTTGGTGTATTCTCTTGAGTTTTGAGGTCATGAGCAAACACAGCCCAAATGAAACGTGAATCCAAACTGACAAGTTAAATACAGAAGAGGTCCATAGTCAGGAGACAGATAAGATGTAGGGAAAGAGTGAAAAGATTCAAGTAATCTCTGAACAGCCCGAATAAGAGGGGACGTATGGTAGAAGTACATAAAATGGAAAGCGTAGATTGAACACTTCTGTCTTTACCCTTTTTTATGATTGTGGAAGTGATGACTGCAACTATAGTTTAAAGATTTGGTTAAGGTTGCTTTTTGCTCTCCACTGTAAGGCTAGCTGGGATGCCAGCGCAGGCTGGGGCAGGAACAGGCACAGTCTGAGGAGCAGTCTGTCAGAACTACCAGGCAGCTGGGAATCCTGGCAAAGTGTGGCACTCTTTACATCAAAACAGCACCTTGGAACCCCCATATTCACTCCTGTCATGTAATTATGATATATTTCATACAAAGCATGACATGTAAGATGTCATATGAAGAGTCATGATCTGCTGAAACCCATTGTTATGTCAAAAAAAGTATATCATTAGTATGTATTAAATCATTAGTATGTATTAAATCATGAGATATGGTGGTTATTGAAATATGTTATAAGTTTGCTAGTGACAGACAAAGAAGGCAAACCACTAGTAGGAGGGTGTTCAATGACCATTAATCAGCAGGGGAGTTGTAATCAAGGGGTTTACAATTCAATGACAATGCACAAGCACCACCCAATGGGGACTGCTCAACTCTAGGACTCAGTTGCCCAAGACCATACCAGGGGGATTGTTCAACCCTATGACTCAGCAAAGCCCACCAGGACATGTCTGGGCTAGTATTTTCCAAGCACATCAACCGAGGATATAAAATAAGGGACGGGCATCGTGCCATGGCCTTTCTCCTACGCTTAAAACAACAAGAATGCTGAAAAGAAAGACTTCAACTGAGGAGACTGGCCCCAGGATAGAGAGAGAGAAGTCTTTGTATTAAGTACTGTAACTTCTAGTGTGGTGAGAAAACTGCTTGATATAATAAGGTTTAAGAGTTAGACTGATCTTCTTGGTAACTATCTCTGACCTTTTATGCCTGCCACTTATAATAACTTAAAATGTATCTTTTTGTAGTTAATAAATCTGTTATATATTTACGTAAAACAGTGTGTTTTGGCTGAAGTGCTTGGGAAATCTCAGCTCAGTTTACAAAGGCTTGTGTATGTCCTCTCCACATTGAGGGGGGGGGGCGGACTAGGTAATAAACTTACACTGGTTAGGCGTCGGACCAGGGCAAGATGGTACAGCTGTGGGGTGCAAGGCTGGAAAGCTGGGGGAAGTTGGCTGGTGTGATTCGTGAGTGTCTGGCAATCTTATCTGGTGGGGCTCCACATGCTATTATGCTGAATTATCACAGTACCTGGAGGGGTTTGCTGCTAGTAAAGTATTGTGAGAGACAGCCCATACTGGAGAGTTAAGGGGGCATGGTTGTACCCCAGGGATCCTGTCACACAAGGTAGCAATGTTGTGCAGGCTGAAGTGGCTTGTTTCCTAAGGAGCCTATATACCTTGTTTTGGGGTCTCCCATGGTTAGGCCCTTGCTTATGTATTGTCTGAGCTCTGGTTCGTTAGCATGGGCCTATCAGAGGACTTGCAGGTAATTACCTCAGAACACTCGCCGGCTCAGGGATGACTCATCGCACCCACTTCACAAAGAAGTTGAATCCCTGCTTAACTTATTGAGAATACAATGTATCTCCTTTCAACATTTACCGCATTATAGTTCAGGTCCATTGTGACATGAGAGAACTCTTGACCAAACTGAACCAGAGTCATATAATGCATTATTCCTACACCTAGGATGAAGTTGAAAACTACTGCTTATGAAGCTAGTTATATGTAATGCTGGTGCTGCAGTGGTGGTTATACCACATATGGAATGAAACTGTACTAATGTTGGGTGAGTTTTACCACACGCTTGGGGCCAAGACACTCAGGTTTATTAATTCAGACCTTTGTTTGAACCAAAAACATGGCCTTGCAGTTGCAATTACTATAAAAGCAATGAATGACAGCTACACAGAAAAATAAATTGATCAGTTACCTTCTCCTGGGGCATAGATAGGTCACAAGAAATTTACCTTTACATTCTAACATCTATACCATTCCAGATTATATGACCATCCAGTCAACATTAAGCATTGTTTTACATAGCAAATACAATACCATGTGCAAGCTTCAGTTTACATACATTTTTCTGCCCATGCTATTTCTCTGTCATGTTTCTTTTCTTATTACCACTAATCATGGATGCTGGCCAGGCCTTTCACCTCTTACCAATGTAGGGACTTCTTGGCAGTACATTTTGTGTGTTCATTGTACTGATAACTTCCTCTTATCTATGTAATGTCCTTCAGCTCAGTACATTCTGTTTAAAAAAAATAAAATAAAATCACCTTTGTCCTATACAACAGCTATAAGCATTATTAAGCAAGTCCATGTAAGGACATATTAGCAACCAAAGGCTAGGCAGAAGCCAGCTACTTTAGCATAAGTATTACCCTGGCCTGTCCAATGACACTCCCAACAATGACTAGGAGTCTTGGTTCTGGCGAACGGCTGTATTAAGCAAAAATGTAAATTGCTTTATTGTTCTAACTGTAAGTGTGATTGAATAAGGTGTGTTGTGCAGCATGTTTAAGAAAGTACACCGCTACCTCGATATAACACCACCCGATATAACACGAATTTGGATATAACGTGGTAAAGCAGTGCTCCTGGGGGGGTGCGGCTGCGCGCTCCAGTGGATCAAAGCAAGTTCAATATAACATGGTTTCACCTATAAGGTGGTAAGATTTTTTTGGCTCCCTAGGACAGCCTTATATCAAGGAACAGGTGTAGCTAGAAGCAGTCATGGTATATCAGATTTTCAAAATGCTTTCTCTTCATGTTAAGTTTTACTCTGGAAACTTACTAGTCAAATTATTGTAATGTCTGTTCTTTGTGTACAGTCTGTCAGAAAATAAAATGCATGTTCTGTTGAAGTTTATGATGTTTGCAATCAACCATCTGTAATTCCATACCTGGTAATCTATATTGGGTCTGTTTGGTTTACAGATGCCTCTGTGTCTTGCAAACCTTGTATGGAGCTAGGTAAAAAGGTCTCTGTCTGGTAATGCAGAGGAATTTGTGGAGTTTTCTATCAATCGTAAACAAGTATGGCATAAATATGGGTGGGTTTGAATGCATACCTTTGAAGCAGGCTTACAGTGCAAGGTGTGATACTGCAAGACTGTTTCCTGAAGAGGGCAATGTAAGTATGACTGTGACATTACCCAGGGTACAATCTGGACTGATAGATAGCTGTGTCCCCTCAATTTTCCAACCTGGGGTGCCTTTTACAGTGCTTCACTGTAAGAGCAACCACTCCTGGTCTGCTCCCACACCGCCTCCAGCATGTAAATCACTCCCAGATATACTGTGTGAGTGTTTATAGCCAGCCACTCAAGAACTATACTGCAGAGAAACACTAGCAAGTTTCCAGTCCCAGACTCTCCCCCCCCCCCCCCCCCGAAATGTGTCTCTTGTACTATCAGCACCCTCCTGGACAATACAAGCTCATATAAAGTCTGTAATTTCATTAATACAAAATGATATGCACAAATCCTGTTATCTCAAATAAAGTTTCCCAAACACACACTGGTTTAGATAAAACAAATTTATTAACTACAGAAAGATTTTAACTGTTTACAAGTAATGAGACATAAAAGTCAGAATTGGTTACAAAGAAATAAAAGATCAAAGGGGGCCTGGGGCAAAGTGGGGGAGCGGACATAAAAAAGGCGCCACCCGCTGTGGCACTTGTACTCACCGGGCGGCGCTCTGAGTTTTCGGCGGCGGCAGGTCCTTCACTCGCTCCATGTCTTCGGCAGCACTGAAGGACCCACCGCCGAAGACCCGGAGCGAGTGAAGGGCCTGCTGCCGAAGTGCTGCTGAAGACCAGGACTGTTGCCGGGTGAGTAAAAATTAAAAAGGCGCCTCTAGCCAGGGAAGGGATTCTTGGCCAGGGCTTGTGGGGCCTGGGGCAAATGCTGGGGAATTATCCCCCCAGCATTGGAAACCCAATGAATTCAGATTTAGTGTTTGATTAAAGGAAATCAAACATTTTAAGGTATGGAAATGACACCCAAACAGCCTTTATTGCATCCTGTATTGATGCTATAGGAGGTTGGTGTGGGAAATTGTTTGTTTTTAGTCTAATTTAAGACCTCAAAGATGTCATAATTAAGGCTGTGTGTCCGTCACAGAGGTCATGGATTCCATGTCCTCCGTGACTTCTGCAGTGGCAGGTGCTGGCTTTGGGCCAGCCCGAGCCAGGCAGCCCCTGGGCCAGCAGCAGCAGTTTGGCTGTGGGAGGGGGTTGGGGTGTGTGTGTGTGGGTGCTTACCTGGGGGTGGGTCCCTGGCTCCCACCGGCATATCCCTGCAGCTCCTAGGTGCAGGAGCCGGGGGGCTCCGTGCGCCGCCCCTGCCCGTAGGCGTTGCTCCTCCTGCTCCCATTGGCAGCAGTTCCTGGCCAATGGGAGCTGTACCTGCGGAGCCGGTGCTTGTGGCGGGAGCAGCATGCAGACTCCCCGTGGCTATCGCTCTCCCTAGAAGCTGCAGGGACACGGAGCTGGGTAGGAGCCTGCGAGCCTCACCAAACCCCCCCCCCCCAGCACTTGTGGGGCCCTGGATCCCAGGCCACATTCCATGGCCCGCCCTCCCTCCCTCCCCAGCAGGGTTTCCTGGGCTGTGCACTGCAGTTTGGACACTCCCCCTGCACCAGCAGGGGTCTCGGGCCCTCTCGAGCACCTGCCCCTCCCAGCCCAATTTTTAGTTAAGGGTATACAGTAAAAGTTATGGACAGGTCATGGACCTTAAATTTTTGTTTATGGCCCGTGACTCATCCATTACTTTTACTGAAAATACCCGTGACTAAAACGTAGCCTTAGTCATAATCAGCACTGGTTGTTTGCATAGCATTGGTACAAAAACAAAAGAAGGTTAGATGAAATTGAAAGGCAGTATGCATTAATATCCTCTAGGAATTATTTTGGGGGAATTTCTATGGCCTGTGTTACACAGGAAGTCGGACTAGATGATCACAATGGTCCTGTCCTTAGACTATATGAATCTGTGAATATGAAAAAACTTTAAGTGGTAATACAGTTTTACACAACACATATTTAGCCAGTGGAACTCATTACTGAAATTTTCCTTAAGCTCAAGAGCTTGTTAGGATTCAAAAAGATTTATGTTGTGCTGTAAGCCACTTCACACCATTCAAGTCTGTTTTTTTTCACCAACAAAATTAGAGTCTGTGGTATCTTATATTTTGTTCCTAAAGTTTAGACTGTCGAAGAGTAAGTCTTAGAATGCATGCCTGTGGATAAACCATGGCACAGTAACTTCACCCATAGGACAAGATCATTAGGTCAGTTTAATTTGTCAATAGAAAAGGCAATTCTCCATGTCCGGAAAGTTTCCTAGTAGTCTTATCTGGCTGCCAGTTGTCAAGTGACACAACATAGAGTAATATTGGTTATGAATATTGGTGCATAAGTGTGCTTCTAAAACTCAGGTTTTAGTGCTCCCAAAACTGAGTTTAGTATATGACTAGGTATCATTGCTCTTGGACATCTGGGCCAGATTTAATTTTTGGAAAATGAAAATTACCTTAATTAATTGTTTTTTGAACACTGAGTGTATGCTTGCAAATTGAGGTTTGATCACTGAGTATAAGATGATGATTTTTTAGAAATTTTACTTTTTGCACGAATGTGTATTTTGCCCCAAAGGCCAACTGAGCAATATTCTTTGTTTAATTCAAGAATAACTTTAATGGTGGAAGGAATGGATGAGCATTTATCTACTTTTGTGCATTTTTTTTTTAAACTGAGACATCTAATAGCCACATGAGTGAACATACTTTTTTCACAACAGAATTTCAAAACCATTTATTTCTTGCCATATAAGCTTGAAACATCTTTGTTTCACTCTTGAATTTTCCATTATTGCCAATTTGGAGACTGAAATTTTTTTGTAAATTAATACTCTTTCTAGGCCAGCAGTTCTCAAAATTCATTGCAACATGACTTCCTTCTGACAACAAAAATTACTGCATGACCCTGGGCTGGAGAATGGGGGAGGAGCCCAAGCCCCACTGCTCCAGGCTGAAACCCTCAGGCTTTAGCTTCCGTCCACGGTGGCAGGGCACAGGCTTTGGCTTCAGTCCTGTGCCTCAAAGAGTCTAATCCTGGCTCTGGCCACCCCATTAAAATTGACCTAATCCACAGTTTGAGAACTGCTGTTCTAGGTAATGGATCTGTATGTCGTGGATGTGATTTGAAATACATGGCAAAACTTTGCCTTCACCTATATCTATGAAGTGCTATTAATATCAGTATTCTCAAATGTAACTTAGGGCAGGATTTGGCCTTTATTGTCAGTTGGCTTGTCTACATTAGAATTTCAAAAGCTTTTCGTATCTTTGTAAAGACTAGTTTGGACACTCCTAAGAGTACAAATGTCCACATATCTCCAGAGTGACTTTTACAGATGTGCTAAATTCCTTGAGTTGGATTAAGTGAAAATGTGACGCGGTAAGGGTTTCAGTATTTGTGATATGCTAATTGATATTTCATTGGAAAGCTGTCCAGAAGTAATTGCTAACCATGACTATTTAGGCTTTACAAGACAGATCCAAGAACTACTCCATCTCCCTTCCTCATGCAAACAGGCCATGTCCAAATTTTGTCACTTTTTTTCATAATCTTTACCATCCTAACTCTTTTCTTTATCCATCCAGCTAAGACTCATGTCCAAGCCCTCATTTCCTATGTTGACTGCTGCAGTCACATCCTCTCTAGACTGCCTTACATGTTCTAAGATTATTTTAGCTGTTGCATTTTGGATACATTGAAGCTACAGAGACTATGCCAGCATAGCTATGTTGCTGTAGCTATGTTGGCATAATCCTGTAGTGTAGACGCAGCCTACACCAATGGAAGAAGTTTTTCTGCCTGTATAGGAACACCCCACTTCTGTGAATGATGATGGTAGCTACCTTGACAGAAGTATTATTCCATCAAAATAGCTGTGGTTATATTGGGTGCTAGGTCAGCATAGGTATGTCATTCAGGGATATGGACTTACCCCTGACAGATGTAGGAATGCCAACCTAACTTCTAAGTGCAGACCAGGCTTTATTTGCGTATTGCTGCATGTAATTCTTCTCGTTTTCATCAGAGTGATTGAGCGTCTTGTCATTGCCATCAAAGCTGTTTGTGACTTTGCCTCTCCCTGTTTATCAGCTCTTGCCTTATTTCTTTTTCCTCCCACTCCTCTCCCAGGCCTCTCCAGTCCATCAATGATTCCAGCCTTGACAGCCTGTCTGCTACACAACTGTTTCATATCACCTTGCACATTACACTTTACTCAATGAATGCTCTTTCTGGGCTGATCTGAAAGTCCATTATTCTCTCTTCCATATTCCTCCTCAGGACCCAGTTCTTGATGCCATGATTCCTGGAAAAACTTAGGCCATATCTACACTATGGGTACTATAACAGCATATCTATGGTGCCATAGCTATGCCAACATAACCCCATAACATAGATGCAGACTAAAGTGATTAATCAGCTTTTCCATTGCTAAGTGACAGTAGCTAGGTTGAAGGAAACATTCTTCCATTGACCTAGCTCCATCTATACCTGGGGTTAGGTCAGCATAGTTATGGCAGTCAAGGGTGTGGATTTTAAGCTTTTATGTGTAGATCAGCTCTTGATCACCTGACTTGGGCCAGGTTTGGGGCAGTTGGAAGTTGCTGGTTTCTATTAAAAAAGAAAATGTTTGATTCTGTTTCTCTCTCCCACCTTTCATATGCTGCTTGTTGTCTTAAACTGTGAACTCACTGGGGTAGGGATTGTGTTTGCACGTGTGTGCCTAGCACGTGGTGGACACAACTAGAGTAAAAGTAATACATAACATTATTATTTCTATCCTGATAATGCCTCGCACACTGTGGTCACCGTCTATGCACACAGTGGTCAACTGATTGAGAGTCATGTTACTTGTGAAATAGCCTAGATATAGATTGTCTTCCTTAAATTTAAAGAGACAAAAACACAATCTTAGTACTTTTGTAATTGTCTTCCTTTTTGAAAAGTTAGGTTCACAAGAAGAAAAAGTGATTATTAGAACAGCATTTGAGTTAACATTTTGAAAGGGGGAGGGAAGTGTCATCAAGCAGCCTCTGTATATTTCTGAGGGTAGGTTGCCCTTTTTTCCCACTGACCTCCATGTGTAACTGCATTCATGCCCCAGTCAGTCTTGATGCTGAAAGGTATTTTAAATTCTGTGCTTCCAATCTGGGAAGTTCACAAAGCCTAATCTACCTAGGAGCCTCATCCTCCAGATGAGGATGGTAATGTTTGCCCTGCCCTAAATTTTGACTCTTGTTCCTGTTGGTGCTCAGACTGTTTAACTCAGAAGCCCATCTGGTGCTTCACACTCCAAAGCACTGACGTTTTGACTGAAAAGTGACCTATGCCCTGTTCATCGTGGTGCTGAGTCTTCACCTGTAGTTGGTTGAATAACCACGAATAAAATTGGAAACCATTTACATAGCTTAATCTGACACTAAACATTTTGGCATGGGGGAGAAGTGGGGTGTGTCTGTCCTAAAAGTTTTAGATACCCTACCCCTTGTGTGGAGACCTTGTCTCCTATGGCATGGGAAGCCAATTTTGTAGAACCTTAATTTGTATTGTTTCAGAATTAAGAATGTGCCTATTAACCAATTAGTAATGTTAAAGAAATATAGAAAGCTTTGCAGCTCAGGATAATTGACAAGGCTATTTTTAAAATTAAAAGAAAAGCATACACCATTGTATCTGTTCAGGTAAGAGATGCATATTAAATGGAGGTGTGTCTGGTCATGAGTTTCAGGTTTGTTTTTACACTTGGTAGTGATGCTTCTTTACACCATAGACTAAGGAAATATATCTTACCTTACGGGCCTTGTCTTCACTGGGGATGAGAGGGAGAGGTGAATTAACTAACTTGAGATAAAATCCTAATGAGGATTGAAGACAAGACCATTGGTAGTCTTAACACAAGTTAATTTATGTGAAGATTACAAATTACCTAATCCTCATTAGGATTTTACCTTAAATTAGCTAATTTGAGTTAAGAACACACCTTCCCCTTTCCACCTCCCCAGTGAAAACAAGGCCATGTTGCCTGATTTGGGGAGGGTTAGTAGGGACAGTGGAATTTATCCACGTAATTTGGTTGTATGTAATAATTAATTTTCTAATTAATTAGTAATGTTAGTAATAATTAATAGATATTAATAATATGGATATGGCTCGCCAATATGTGTGATCAGAAGATAAAAGTTCGTCTTGAATCAGGCTTCACAGAATTTAATACAAGGAGATTGGGTATAACAGGAATTAGGACAGAGACAGAGTTTAGTCAAACAAGACCTTTTATTTAAAATCAACAAAACAAGAAGTAAATGTAAAATGTTAAAAGCAGTATGAGATTACAAAGTTACAAAATATCACAGTTCTTTAAGAGATATAATATGATATTATACAGTTCTAAATGTACTCTACAGCGCTAGAGTAAATTTCACACCTCTGCTAGAGGAAGTTACAAAGAAACTGGTTATAAGTAAAACCCTCTTTTGTTTAACCTAAATGCTCTAGCAAAAATGAGAATATGTTCATACTCACAACTTTGAGAAGAATCAATACTACGACTTAGTATTAACAGCTTTCATAGGAGAAAAGGCTTCGAAGCAGGTTGAGACGACAAGGAAACAGAGAGATGTATCGCCTGCTCTAATGGTGGATTATCACACCTTTTATAGGGAGAACTCCTTCCTCTTACGCCCAAATTTGGCTTTCCCCATGGAAAGGTGAGGGTACCTGTTTTCATAGGCTGACCTTTGTATACGTATTAATGACAACTATCTACGTATCTTGTGGTGTACTTGTTAGGTCCTTTTGCACCTAACTAGGTGAAAGGTTAGCAGATATTCAGAAAGTCCCTAGACAATTTGCGTAGGTTTGTTTCCTATTATCACTTTTCTGAGTAAGGGTCTTAAAGGTTGCTTTCAGCGTCACAGAGGAAATAGGGCAGGATGTCTGGTTTAGAAGCTTCTAGGTATCTTGCGTTTACAGCTATTGCAAATTCTATTAATCTATGCAGCCTACACACTTTTATCAAAAAGACATTTTATACAGACCAACAGATTAATCCTCAGGGCTACAGCCATGGTGTTTAGAGCAGTGTTTTCCTAATACTATGTGCTAAAAAGCTAGGGTTGGACACTAGAAAAATTCTTTCAAAGCCAAGGGGATACAGGAGTTTGCATCCACCTGCTGTGGATGGAATTTCCCTGTAACATGGGTGGAATTTCCCAATTAGGGTACATCTGTAAAGTTGGTATTGCTTACTATAGCTGAGCCCCTTATAGGGTCAGATTAAATATTTCTGGATTTCCCCAAGTCAGAAGAGAATTTTCACTTAATTGTATGAACAACCTCTAATGCATAACTGAACACTCAGACTTCATCATGGTAAATACTATGAAAACTCAATTCTAATAGTACATTTGATTGTAAAATTTGCCATTTATGCTGTGTGATTTAGTCAAATAACATTTTACGGTGGATTCTGCTTAATAGCAATCACAATTTTAACAACTTCCCCTTAATAGCAACAATTTGCCAGGAACTGATCCCATCCCATTGACTTTGATATTAATGGGATTTAGATATTGGCAATAGGAATACCACTAATTAACTTTTTAGAAGAGGTCCTACCTGTAATCGATTTTTTTCTGGCTCTCAACCTGGACTGCAATGTCATGGCTTCCAAACATGTGGACCTCTCACTAACTGAGCTAAGGTTCTGGAGGCCCTATGTGAGCCCAGTTCTATGCATGAGTGAGAATCTATTTTGTGCATTTTAAGAATAGCAGTGACATTTTAATAGATGCACGAGAGCAGCACAAACTAAGGCTTCAAGTAGCAACACAATGGCAAGGAGGTGGACGTTAGTGCCATTAGTGAAGTCTTGGGGCTCTGGTTTCAGCATATACTTTGCCAAAGTGCTTGATTTTTTTGAGGCTGATGTTGAAACAGAAAGCAGTTCACCTGGCAGCAGCTCAGGGAAAGGAGTTCAACCCTTCTAATGGCTGGCTTAGTTGCTGGAAAGGCCAACCCTATGTTCTTCAGTGTAAGGAGCACAGCAGGAAACAAGACACTCAGCTCTCAGCAACTCTCATTGGAGGGCGGACATCCTGGCCAGCTTTCTAGTCCGATTCCAGCCATGTGACCTCTTCATTGCTAAGTATGCTCTCTTTTACCTGGCTTTCTAGACAGAGGCCTTGGTTTGGTGAAGAAAGAGTTTGCAGGAGGGGGAGAAAAAGCCATGGGCTTCATTACATTGCTATGTTGTGCATACATGGCTGGGACAGAGAAAACTGCTTCATATGGGGACTGGAAAGAGCAAACATCCATTTTGTTTCCTTAAAGATCATTCAGAACTGCCCATGAGCTACAGAAACTCTGCCAATGCCTGGATGACTAGTTTATTTGAAGAGTGGTTGAAGACTTTGAACAGAGAGCTGTGCCTACAAATAGTCACATGTGCCTGTTGATTAACAGCTATCCTGGTCACTTAGTTACAGCTGTCACACATTGTGTTTAAAATTTTTGCCTCCCAACACCGCATCAGGCATGCAGTTGATGGACATGGTGTGTAATAAAGAATGTCAGAAGTCACTATCACACTCATCTGACTGTGTGTATCGTTGCCTCTCTTGATGCTGACCCACACCTACAAGTGGCGGATGTTGCAAAACAAAACAAAATATCATTTAATTGATGCAGCACATATCGCTAAGGAGTCATTGATGCTGTTCTTCCCAAGACTGTTTACAACTGCTTCAGAAAGAGAGGGTTTGAATCATCCACAGAAAATATTGGCCTGGTGGACAATGTGTTGTCCCAGTAATCGAACAACAGAGGAATTTGAAGCCATTATTGAGTTTGACAGTCACCTGGAGACAGGAGATGACTCACAGATGCCAAACTTCTCGTGTCTGTTTAGCACCCACAGGCTGAAAAGCCACGAGAGTAGTCTGTCACGTAACAAACTTCGCTTCCAGAACAAATATGTGCAGTGGACATTTTCTGCAGGATATTCCAGTAGTGTGACTTTGACAGTGACTATAAGGCTTCATGCAAAATTGAGAAGGATTTACAGCTAGAGGTTGCAGATCATAAAAAGCAGGCAACATTAGACATTTTAAATTATTTTTTGTTTTTATTTTAAATTTGACTATTTGAGTTGCTCATAAAATTGTGTGCTGCTTCACCCCTATGACTCACCTAAGTACTACACAGCATACCAAGATTTAAGTTTGCTCTACTTCTTACAGTGTAACACTTATGGCACCTTTGTTTATACTTTTTTAATTTTTTTCCTATATTGTAGCTAAATGAAACGTATACAGTAGCTAAGCTTCTACAGTTTTAGTGGATTCTTCTTCCACACCCATTGAGGCATACATGGGCTCAAAAATAGCGCCTTGTTGCTTAATGTCAGCTGCTGGATAATTGCAACTTTTTGCTGGGAACTGAGAGGCTGATAAGAAGTGGAATATACTGTATTTCTGCTTTTCCCTGGTAGGATGTCTTTATATAACTAACCAACACACTATGAATGGCAAATATTTCAATCAAATATGCTATTTGAAACTTACATTGCATTGCTCAGTTGGGCAGTGTTCAACTGAATTGTACAAATGTTTTGCAGAGGAAGAAAGTTGTGAATAACTTCTGATTTAAAAAAGAGAGACTTCTGTAATATTTGAAGAAAAAAGGCAAGATTCTGACTTGTCATTGTTTTAACTCTTAATATTTATCTTGTATGGGTATTGTGGGCCTTTATATTAAATGCTTTCATCTCCTTCAATGAGAGATGGTATTTTTTTCCCTCCTGTGGCCTGATTTTCTGGTAGACCACTGGTTTGGTGGTGTCATTATCACCATTTCATTGGTCACAGAGACAGGCCAATCACATTGCAATATTGTTTCCCTTGAGACATGCACCAGGGTGGATTGATTATTTAAATCAATGTTAATCACGTTTTGCATTTGTACTTTTCTATGGGAAAATAATTAAAAGGTTGGTTCTCGATGTTTGTTTGGTAATTACTAGGACATGTTGATTTGCAACTGAATATAGCCTTTACATTAACTTTGGTGCATCTTTTTGCTAATCAGGAAGTTGTTTTATATCTATACACGTGTATATAAGCAATTATATAGCTTAATTTACATTTTTATCTTAAAAAATGACAAACGATGCATTTCTTATTTATTAGATTGATTTTTTTTTTGTCCAGCTCCATTTGAATGAAAATTCCAATTAAATTAAATGCACAAAAATATTGCTCTAACTTTTTATTGAATAAAGCTATCTTAAATGTGCTGGATTCAGAAGACAAAAATATATTTATCAAAATAATGTTTTGCATTTAAAAAAACTCACGTATTGAACAAAGGAACTATTTTTTGTAGTTAGTATATTGAACTGATTTTGTTTCTGTCACCGTGTCTTTCAAGACTTTAGAACTAGCAGAGCATCTAGTTTTTATTCATAGTTTGAAAGAGGAAAACAACTTTTTTCCTGCTTTTTCAAAGCCCCAGTTGGTTTCTTAACTTCAAATGAACTAGTCATTGAACTGAACTAGTCAAATAAATTGAAATGAAAGAAATATTCCCTACACCCACAGAAGAAGCTCAAATCAATGAACTGGTTTAACTTTCTTTAAATGTACTGCTTAACTTTTTTTGTATTTAATTTCAATGACTTTTTAATAAATATTTGGCAGAGATTCCCCTGAAATGTTTGTCAGAGGAAGTTATATTGATAGGTGGCACTATGCTTTTTTTATTGCTAATGCCTTGTCTACACAGGTTTTCTGTAGATATATATTTGTGCGTGCTAACTTGTGGAATAACTATCCTGCAATAATTTCATCCACATGGCTGGCTTTTACTTGTCTCCAAATCAGTGCATATACATGGCAATAATTTTTTTTCTAACCACACAGCAATCCAGACAGGTGCTCTGTCCTGCTGCTGAGTGCTATACATTCTGGCATTTTTCTGATGGCATATTGTGGGATATCTGCCAGAAGCTGTTGGAATTCTGGGACTTGGGGTCACAGTAACAAATTCCCATGATTCCTCTCCTTTCATTCCAGCATGTCTTTTGTAAGTTAGCACCACTTTCAAACTTTGGTGCGCCGGCATGGAGGGCACATTGTTGTGTGTCTTAGTCAAAGCACTCATTAATACCAGGGTGGATTTGAATCATGATTTAAATCGCTAGTCAGGAAGACTTGATTTAATCATGAATTTCTATATAAAAGTGCATTTGTGTTAGTTGTTATAATTTTAATACATATTCATCACAACTCAGAGATAGATGTAGGTTTCATTTTTAGAAGGTACACTATATATTTTTAAAGTGATTTATTTTGAAAACTTTTCAGAACGTAGTTTTACAGCTATATCAGAAAATTAATGATTGGTTATTTCATTTACCAAAGGCAATTGGAACAGATAGTTCACCTCCCAATGACTTAAGAAATATCTCCAATTCAACAGGTTAATCCTTAATATTTGCAGAATTTTCTTGCCATGCTGTATTAGGAGGAGAACATCACCAGATAGACATTTAAATTGTTTCATTTAACTAAAACAACAACGTTATGTATTCTGAATTTTTTTTCTTCAACAGAAAACATATAATATTTTAACAAGCATATGAATTTTTTAATTTAGTTGAACATTCAAGTTTTTTAAAATCAGGTTTTTTTGTTAAAATTGTTTTTAATTAAAATATTTAAATGAAATTTTAAAAAAACCCCAAAATTAAATCGACTGTCAGCCAGGTCAACATGAGAAACTTAACATATTGGTTTCTGCAGGTAAACCAGTTGTCTTCACCTTCATTTTTCTCTTTGTTCATAATCTGGAAAAGAAAAACAAGCTTTCCTGCTTTTTCAGGTCCCAAATTCAGTTTGGAATGAATTAGTCCAAAGGAAGAAAATATTCTTTCTACACTGGCAGAAGAAGCTACTGCTGTTAAAAGTGAGATTTTCACTTCAACAGTCTCTGGATCCAAGTGCTTAAGTGACTTCCACCAGTTCACTGGTGTGACTCTCTTTAAAACATCATCAGCAAACATATTTCTTGAATGGTTCACCCTTACCTCTGATGTTTATTATAGCTGGCATTATGGAGGGATGATTGCTGGATGTCCATGTCATAGCCTACTCCTCTTCTTCAGTCAAGGTTTGACCCTGGTACCGAGTATTGAGAATATTTGCAAGAAAATGAACTGGAGATAGTGCTTGTCCCATTAATTTTTTTTAATGCTTGTAATTTAACTCTCGTTACATATTTCTCTCTCGCTAAGGTCTCACTCAGTTCCTTCCAAATTTCAAAAGCGTCGGCAATAAAACCGATATTTCCCTGCATTTTGTTCAAGGCTACAGCAATAGGGTTTGGGGTACTCAGCATGTGTTCAACATTGGGCTTAAGAGAAATGTTGAGAACTTTGACTGTGACGGTGCCATCTATTTTTTCACCATTTTGTTCACAAACTGTTATCAGATTTGGCCAGCTCTTGATATAGTGCGCAAAACAGGCCACTACTGAGTTCCTTCGCACATCTTGTGGGAGAGTTAGCTTGGTTCCTCCCACTTTTTTCAGAGCAGCTGCTGCTAAGTTGTTGTCACGGAAGTATTTTGCAATTTCAACAACATTAGCCTTTGTTTCTGGAACAATGAAGTCTTTGGCTAGGAGGTGCATCAAATGAGCACTGCAAGCGTATGTTATTAGCTTGGGACTCTCTTTTAAATAATTTCTTCTCATCTTGGATACATTTTCAGCATTGTCTGTGACCATGCTGCATACTAGACATTTGAATTTTTTTTCACAGTTTGTTATAGCTTTTACTGCTGCTACTTATAAATATTCTGCTGTGTGCATTTCCTGATGTATCAATTGTTTCTGTAAGAAAGACATTCCCTTCTTCTGTTGTCACAGAAGCACATACAACAGGCTCATTGTGGACATTGCTCCATCCATCAAGACTCAGGTTAACAATTTTACCCTCTAGACCTTTTGCACACTGCTCAATTTCTCTTTCACACACTTTATCCAGCTTTTTTTTTGCCTCTGTCTTCATAAACAAGATCAGCTCCCAGACTGCTGCACTGGGCAGCACAGCATGGGGAGGAGGTGACCAGCCCTCTGTGGAGAAAAGTGGTTCAGGACCATTTAGAAAAGCTGGACAAGCAGAAGCCCATGGGGCCGGATGCGCAGCATCCGAGGGTGCTAAAGGAGTTGGCAGATGTGATTGCAGAGCCATTGGCCATTATCTTTGAAAACTCATGGCGATCGAGGGAGGTCCCAGATGACTGAAAAAAGGCTAATGTAGTGCCCATCTTTAAAAAAGAGAAGGAGGAGGATCTGAGGAATTACAAGCCAATCAGCCTCATCTAAGTCCCTGGAAAAATCATGGAGCAGGTCCTCAAGGAATCAATTCTGAAGCACTTAGAGGAGAGGAACGTGATCAGGAACAGTCAGCATGGATTCCCCAAGGGCAAGTCATGCCTGACTAACCTAATTGCCTTCTATGATGAGATAAATGGCTCTGTAGATGAGGGGAAAACAGTGGACGTGTTATTCCTTGACTTTAGCAAAGTTTTGACACGGTCTTCCACAGTATTCTTGCTGTCAAGTTAAAGTATGAGCTGGATGAATGGACTATAAGGTGGATAGAAAGGTTGCTAGATCATTGGGCTCAACGGGTAGTGATCAATGGCTCCACGTCTAGTTGGCAGCCGGTATCAAGTGCAGTACCCCAAGGGTTGGTCCTGGGGCAGGTTTTGTTCAATATCTTCATTAATGATCTGGAGGATGGTGTGGACTGCACTCTCAGCAAGTTTGTAGATGACACTAAACTGGGAGGAGTAGTAGATACGCTGGAGGGTAGGGATAGGATACAGAGGGACCTAGACCAAGTAGAGGATTGGGCCAAAAGAAATCCGATGAGGTTCAACAAGGACAAGTGCAGAGTCCTGCACTTAGGATGGAAGAATCCCATGCACTGCTACAGACTAGGGACTGAATGGCTTGGCAGCAGGTCTGTAGAAAAGGACCTAGGGGTTACAGTGGATGAGAAGCTGGATATGAGTCAACAGTGTGCCCTTGTTGCCAAGAAGGCTAACTGCATTTTGGGCTGTATAAGTAAGAGCATTGCCAGCAGATTGAGGGACGTGATCATTCCCCTTTCTTCGACATTGGTGAGGCCTCATCTGGAGTACTGTGTCCAGTTTTGGGCCCCACACTACAAGGAGGATGTGGAAAAATTGGAAAGAGTCCAGCGGAGAGCAACAAAAATGACTAGGGGGCTGGAGCACATGACTTATGAGGAGAGGCTGAGGGAACTGGGATTGTTCAGTCTGCAGAAGAGAAGAATGAGAGGGGATTTGATAGCTGTTTTCAACTACCTGAAAGGGGGGTTCCAAAGAGGATGGATCTAGACTGTTCTCAGTGGTACCAGATGACAGGACAGGGAGTAATGGTCTCAAGTTGCAGTGGGGGAGGCTTAGGTTGGTTATTAGGAAAAACTTTTTTCACTAGGAGGGTGGTGAAGCACTAGAATGGTTTACCTGGGGAGGTGGTGGAATCTCCTTCCTTAGAGGTTTTCAAGGTCAGGCTTGACGAAGCCCTGGCTGGGATGATTAAGTTGGGGATTGGTCCTGCTTTGAGCAGGGGATTGCCTAGATGACCTCCTGACGTCCCTTCCAACCCTGATATTCTATGATTCTAAGAAGGGTTTGCAGGAGGGAAAAACGTATGGAACTCATCACATTGCTCTGTGGTGTAAACGTGAATGGAATGGAGAAGTAGCTTCTTCTGGTGATCAGAAAGATCAGGTGCCCTCATTGTTTCTCTGAGGTCCAGTTGAAGATGCCTGTGTTCCAGTGAAATTCAGCCAATGCATGAATGACAAGTTTGCTGTTGGCTTAAGAACTGGAGCAGGGAGCTGTGGCTACAAGATCAAACTGTGCCTGTTATATAACAATTGCCCAGCTCATTCAGCTAATGTAGAGCTATCACACATGGTGTTAATATTCTTGTCCCCAAACATAACCCCTGTCAAGTAGCCAATGGAGATGGGAGTCATTAAAAACTTCGGAGGTCACTACCATGCTTATCTTAACGTGCACATTATTGCCTCTCTGGATGCTGACCATGTCTACAAATGGTGGATGTTGCCAGAAAAGCTGACTGATTGCACTTCATCTTACTAAGAAGCCATGGGCCTTCGTTCTCATACAGACTCTTCTAAACTCCTTCAGAAAGGGAAAGCTTTCATCAACAACAGAAAATGATGGCCTGGTGGACACTGATGTGCTGTCTGATGTTTCTGTTCCTGAAGATCTAACTGCAGGGGGACTTTGAGGCCATTGTTGAGTTTCCCAGTTATTTCAGATGAAAAGTGAGCTTTCTGCTCCTGAGCTTCTGCTGACAGTAGCAGCTGGAAAGCACCAACAGGCTGAAGGCACAAGAGGATAGTGCATCTGATGATGAACTTGAAGAGCTTTCCTTCATAGTGCAGCTACATGTGGTGGATATTTTTTTGCAAGAGTCATTGCTTTGAAAGGCTACAACAACATTGAGCAGGATTTACAGGTGAAGGTGGCAAAATATAGAAAGCAGATAACATTGGACAAATTTTTGTTCCTAAAGATTTTTTTATTGTTGTAAAATCTTGTGTGGCTTTAATTTGTGTTTCCCGTAAGGATCCTTAACTATAAGTATAGTACTGTTTAGCATACAGAGACAGTATACCGTAAGTGTTTTATAAGTTTGCTTTGTGGGGTTTTAAAAGCTCTTTCTTTATACGGTACTGTAGAATTGTGTTCTGCTTTACAGTAGCACTCGTGACACGTGGCAAGCTAAAATATCTTGTTTGCTCTAAACACTGGTACATTGTATAATGTGTCGATACAACGTATCATTGATGTTTGTTTGTTTTTATGTGCATCCCTCCCCACTTCCCACCTCCTCAAAACAGTACCTTCTGCTTAGTACCATCATGCCTGGGTTTTCGGAGTTGTCTGTTCTTGTAGGGCTGCCTCGGGCTCTTGTGTGGGGAAGAGATCCTGGCTTTCAGGGGAAATCTCATCAGAATCCTGGCGGGGTGGGGGTAGAGATTCTCCTTTGGTGCTACCCACAGCATACCAGGGCTCAGTTGCCTCCCTGGGAAAAATCCAGTCAGCTTTTCAGAGTAGGGCAGGTATTTGAACGCTGTCAGAAGTTCTCTCTCTCTCTCTCTCTCTCTGTGTTTAAATTAATAATTTTGTCAGAGCTGCTTGTGATATTGAGGGTTGTCCTGGTAGTGACCCCTCTTGATCATATGCTTTGCTATACGCACATATATTTTCTTATTACAGTGGCTGCTGTTAAGGCAGGACTGAACAGTTTCCTCTTCCTAGATCACAGTGAAATCCATGACCTCTGCATGTCTCCATGCAGATGCATGAGGCATGGCTGTGATAATGCTGATAAGAGTATGTTACTCCAGGAGTGTGTTACTGCAAATAGGGCATGCCTGGCTGTGCACCATCTTGTTAACAGGGAGGTGACATCGGGTCAGCATTACTCCAGTAGAGTGCACATGGGTAAACAGATAGGTAAATCTTGGTGTGAAGCAATGCAGTGTGGAATAGAAGCAGCACCACCTGCATGCCGCGAAACAGCTGTTCTGCAGTGTTCAGGATGCACTGGGAGGGAGGGGGAGGACTTGATCGGTGGGGCCATGGCGGATGGGAGGCGCTGGCGGGAGGGGGGAGAGCTGGCTGCTGGTTGGTGCTAAGCACCCGCCAGTTTTTCTCTGTGTGCTCTCCAGCCCTGGAGCCCCCACGGAGTCAGCCCCTGTGTTCAAAGTGAATTATCCAATTGGCACTAATTGGCCAGTTAATTCAGAAGAATTGTGATGGGTGGATGCAGGACATTTTAATGGGAAAAACCTGTTCGGTTAGTGTGAAATAATAGCCTTGTATAGGCAAGCCGTAAATGAAGCATGAATAGCTCGGAAATACACAGGTGATTGCTTTCCTTATTATAGTTAAAGAACTAATCTGATATACCTCTACCCCAATATAATGCGACCCGATATAACACAAATTCGGATATAATGCAGTAAAGCAGTGCTCCAGGGGGGCGGGGCTGCGCACTCCGGCAGATCAAAGTAAGTTTGGTATAACACGATTTCACCTATAACGTGGTAAGATTTTTTTTGGCTCCCAAGGACAGCATTATATCGAGGTAGAGGTGTACAATGCCTGCATAACTTATGTTGCACAAGGGGATGTTTTTTCACACCTCTGAGGTAGTGGTAGTGTAGACATGGTCTGAGTGCTGTACTCGCTGGTTACCATGGAGGGATTCCTACTCATGGTCATAACTGGGGGAAAAAAAAATAAAATTGCCACAGATAAGCACCTTAATTAACTGTCTTTCTACTTTGCAGTCCCTAACAGAAGAGTGCAGCAGTAGTAGAATAAAACAAGACTATAGCTGAAATACCACCTGAAACTGAACTGAAATATCAAGCAGTCATTGTGAATTGTCGTATTAGATCAGTCTGTACTCTAGCTCTATGTTGTAAAGAAAGCACATGCTTTCTTTTTACCCAACTGACTTAATTATTTAAATGTTTTTCAGAAAGCATGTACCTGTATTAAAAAGCATATCAGTCTTAAATGTATAATCTAGACTTTTTTTGTTTACTAACAATCTTCATCGTCAGTACCTAGAAACTTTAAGCTAATCAGTGATTAAAATGTCCAGATGGGAAGTACATTGTTAGTTCACCACAGCATTAGTTTAACTGGAGCTTTATATATGCATTGTAAAGATATTGGAGAACTTGCGTGCCTAGTTCATGACTTGTGATGCCATTGATTTTTTTTAACCTCTCAGACAAAAGCTTGAATTAATTTTATAACTCAGTTAACCAAGTGATAAAACAATTGAAAGAGAAATTTCAGAGTTCATAGTAAACCAAAATTAGGATTGCAGGTTACCTGTAATAATCTGTACTGGTCAAATTCAAGAGGACTTAGAAATAACTTTAAATTACTACCTATTAGATGATGATTGTGTGGTTCAAAAAAACCCAAACCCACAACCCCACAGAAAATCTGGGAACGCAGTTTTGATTTGAAGCTTCAGTAGTTAAGTAACTGTTCAAATTTGTAGTGTGTAAATCTTGTTTAAATTCACACCAACAATTCTATAACTTTTGGCAAATCTGTTAAGGCTCTATTTGAATATTGATTTTTAAAATCACCCGCTCATGAATATAGAATTTGAATAGGTTTATCATTGCGATAAGACTTTGATAAGATTTGAATGTGGTGTGATTGGATATACTTTAGTAAATTCTCATGTTAAATTCTCTTAAGTCTGCAAGTATTAGCACTGAGTAACTTTTTATTTACTTTCTGTAATTTACTTTGGAAGGGTTTTTCAGAGACACTCATTGGCCTAATTCTGCTTTCAGTTGACTTCAATGGAAACAGACTTGGGCCAATACTAAATGCTCTATAACAAGGATGACCAAACGGTGGCTCTTTTACCATTAAAGTGTGGCTCATGGAGCCCTACACACCTGCCCTCCCATTCTCCACCTACCAAACTGAGGGTGGGTGTGGGGAGAGCTCAAGACTTCTGCCTTGCAGCAGGGTGGTGGGGTAGGGGCTTCTGCCCAGCGGAGAGGGTGAGTCTCGGTGTGCGCCCCGCCTCTTGAACTTCTGAAGATTGTCCTGTGCAGCTCAGAGGGTCAGTAAGTTTGGCCACCCCTCCTCTATAAGTCCACTCATTTAGCTTTTTGAAGTTGTGTTTTTGATTAGTAAAACCCAGCTACAAGAAGTCTTCAGGTTACTTTGCCAAACTAGAATCTCAAGTCCAACAAATTTGCAAGAAATGTGATATAGGTAACTGATTAATCTTAATGACTTAACCAAAATTACTTACCCTTCTCTGACCCTGTGTGTCTTGTCTATTTAGGCAATATTATTTCCTTATACTCCATAGTCTGTCTGTCTATCAATCTGTTGTCCCTTGTCTTACACTTAGATTGTAAGTTCTTTGGGGCAGGGGCAGTTTGTACAGTGCCTAGCACAGTGGAATCCTTGTCCATGATTGGAGTTCCTAGGCATTACAGTCATACAAATAACTACTACCATAATGTGCTCTCAAACTCCCTTCCTGCTTCCTTAGGCAGGCTGTGTCTTCAGCCTCGTGCTTTTGTTCTTATGCTCCTCTCCTGCAGTTTGAAGAGGGAGAAATTAACGCTGACGAGGGCTATGTCTACACTAGCACTTTTGTCAGTAAAACTTTTGTTGGTCAGAGTGTGAAAAACCACCCCTCTTGATGGACAGAAGTTACATGACCGAAGCACCGGTGTGGACAGCACTATGTCGGTGGAAGATGCTCTCCCGTGAACATAGCTATCACCGCTTGCTGGGGGTTGTTTAATTATGCACCTACATGGGAGACATTACAGAGGTGCAGCTGCATCGGTACAGCTGTGCTGCTGTAAGGTCTCCAGTGTAGACATAGCCTTAGATTTGAAAAATTGTGCCCTAAACCTGACCAGTACCTGATTTTTTTTTTTTTTTTTAAAGAAAAAGCATGTGACTAAGAGAGCAGAACCTGGATTCTGGAGACTTGTGACTTTTTTTTTATTGGCTGTTGGGAGACAAGATAGGAGAAATTTTCCCTGTTAGTCCAACAAATTAGAGAGATGACTTATGCTTTTCTTGACAGGCTGTGGATCACATCAAACCTTGAATCACTCTATCTTGGGACCCACATGTATAGGGGGTACCCCCAATACCTCTATGATTTTTAACCTGTTTGTGGGTGGAGAGGAGGGTAGTGCTGTATGGAGGCCCAGTTAGTAAGCAACTGTCTCAGCAGGATGGGGTTGGAAATAACACACAGCTATGGGAGAGTGGAGGTATTGCAGGAATAAGTAGTTGACTCGGATGATCAGGCATCTTGGGGGTATCTGCTCTCAATTAATGCTCCATATTAACACCATCTCCTTGGCCTGAGACTAGATGTTCCCCCCCTTCTTCAGCATCATTGACAGAGAGCAGATTGCTGTGGGAGCAGTGCTCCTTCTGTCAAAATTTAGAATTTTTGTTTGAGGGAGAAGTTGACTCAGATGGAGCTGCTGGCTCTGCTCTTGACCTGCCTATAATTGCAGCTTTCCTCCCCTGTTGGCTTCCTTTGTAGAACATTGTTCAACTTGAGTTAAAGGACACTGCTCTTTGGACATTCCTTCCTCCTTGTGCTGACTCCCTCTCTTTTGACACTTGATCACAACCATTACTTGTAGAGGTACTTGGTACCCCCATGCACCGCAATGAGGGTGACAAGTCTGTTCAGCCAGATTTCCTATAAAGAGCCTGATATTCTTCCTCTGGGGGTGCTGTACTCTCTGCCCTCTTTTCATATGAAGAGATTGTGATGTTCCTGTCTCCTCTGTTTTCTAAAGTGCATGCATACCGACAAAAACCTTCCTAAAAGACACCACTAAAAATGGGCATTGTTGTATCCTCATCTCTTTTTGATAGAACATGGATGAATTTTATCTAAAAGAAATCTCATCATTACTGCACGTGCACACAAAGCAGTGTCCTTGTCTCACTGTTCAATATAGTGGTCTTAAGAGAAATGTTCATATAACTTCTCAATTAAAAATACTTTAGTTGATCCAAAATTGTCATATTAAATCTTTTTAATTTGCATCTTTAAAAAAAAAAATGAAAATGGTCCATTTCACTAATCTTGGACAAACACTTTCTCAAAACAGGGACAGTTTAGAAATTCTCACTGTTTGACAGAACACCCTGTAGTGTAGCAGTTCTCAAACTGGGGGTTGGAACCTCATTTTAGTGAGGTTGCCAGGGCTGGCATTACACTTGCTGAGGCCTGGGGCCAAAGTGGAGCCCCACCGCTGGGAGCTGAAGCCGAAGCCCAAGGGCATTAGCCCTGGGTGGAGGGGCTCTGGTTACAGGCCCCCTGGCTGGGGCTGAAGCTCTTGGGCTTCAGCTTTGGCCTCCCCCATCCAGGGCAGTGGGGCTCGGGCAGGCTCAGGCTTCGTTTCCCCCCTCCTGGGGTCATGTAGCAATTTTTGTTGTCAGAAGGGAGTCGCAGTGTGGTGAAGTTTGAGAACCCCTGTGCTGGTGCCTGTGTGTATTTCTCAAATGCCATTGGACAAATTGTACAAATCTTTAACTTCAACAGCATATTAAAAGTAGCATTAATAAAATGTTTTGCTGCCTATATATAGTAGTAACAATTGTATTGCTACTATTACCTGCATTTAAACAGATTTCTATGTTATTACTTTTACTAGACAGTAGTAATGAGCAACATTGAAACATGACTTGGAGTTCTGTGATACTAAAATACACAAATATGTGACTATAACAGTATTTTAAAGCTATCATGCATATAAAGATGATCCCAGTTTAAAAAAAAAATTCTTAACAATTACTTACATTTTGAATGTGACCTCAAGGTCATAGTGATTTTACTGTGTTGTAATACAAACATAAATTACTTGGCAGTTCAGTTGTGCTCTTTCATCAGAGGCTAAGTGCTTCATAAACAACTAAGTTTCAACACTCCTATGAAGTAGAGTATTGGGTACATAGGGTGCAGAGGCTTCTACTATACTGTTATCCAATGGTGCAGTAAAACGGGTAGGAAATCTTCTAGTATGGACAAAACCAATGAGTCAGTGGCAGAGCCTGAAAAGAATGCAGGAGACCCAGTTTCCAGCTTGTTCAAACTAGAAAGAACTCCTTCCAAACACGAATACATTAAAAATTCCAAATTGCACTTCAGCATCATGCAACTTGAGGATGAGTTGGGCAGCAATCAGCACAGATACCCTCGACAGTGCTGAACAGTCTCCCAGAGGAAATGCTGCTTAATAGAACTAGAAGAAATTACTTCTAAGAGACCAGCAATATTTGGCAGATTGACAGTTGTGCTGTCACACAATTCAACAGCATCTTCAAACTTGGAAAGCTTGTTTCTCTGACATGACGGCTCTGTATTGGCAGCAGTTGGGGACTCTCTGGATTTTTATTCCTCTGTAATGTCCCAATAGCTCTACAGATATTTCCCACATTAGTTTCTTTAATAGTTAACAGATTTTTACTTTCTTTCATTTGCCATCATAGCTACTGTCATTTTTTTAGCTTACTTCATTGAATAAATCTTTGAGTGACTCTTTTGGCACAATAAAGGTTGGCATATGAGCTTAAAAAAAAAATTAACCATTCATTCAGTACACAAGCCTATCTTTATCTTTGTTCTGATACACTGTAGCTGAAATAAACTGACATTGTCAAGAACTTCTGTGGTTATGTATGGGTGGTAACACAACAGGGATGCAGGGTTGGTTCGTGCTATTATCTAGTTTCTAATGGCTCTAGTAGGCAAACAGAAGCCATGCAACACTAAATTACCAGAACCTAATAAAACAGGGGATTGAATCTTCTAGCAGGAGGGGCCAGTATGAGTTATTATGGAAGGGCATTAACTGGTGAGATGCCCAGGTACTACCTCAAGTCCCCTACAGCTTTATTCCTGTGCCCAGGCAGAGGATTAGAGAAACTGAGAATAAACCCTCATCAACATGAGAGGATGTGTGTGTGTTTCTTTTTCCTTCCAGCGGCCAGAGAGAGGCTGGGATCCAAATCCAGTGTTTTTGTGCTGATGCAGACCACACCACAGATGGTCAAATTATTTTCCTGATTACTTGCTAATTCCACTGGCTCAATCAAGCCATGAAAAGTGAGAGTCCAATCGTGTCCAGGATCTTCAAACTAAGGAGATGGGACTCTCCTTAGTTCAAGAAGTAGAGCAGACTAATGGTCTTATTTCAGGCTGGAAGAGGTCAAGCTGGAAAAGCAGAGGTGGGAACACTATCCTGGATGACGACTGGTAAAGCTGCATGTTAAGGAACGACAACATCTACATTCTCAGCCTAGCCACAGAAAAGAAATTAGCGAGTATTTGGGAGTATAATTGGTTTATTGTGAAGAAGTCCACAGTATTTTAATGGTTTGTATTTAAACTATATGGTGTGAACGAGACAGCCCAAATTGTAAATGTCTATGATTGAAGGCTTTGTGTATGTGTGTGGGGGGGGGGTGGAATGTTGACCTATAGCACACACTTTACTCCAGTCATCTTTTATTATTTTCTATTTTCACAGCATTTTCTGGAAGGCAATTGAAACTGAAGTATGTGGGTATCTACTGATGGCCTTCCAGTGCAGAACTACTGTTCTTGTTTGTAAATCAATTATCTGTGCAATAGATATTCAAGCGAAGTTTTGGCCCTTAGCATTAAATACATGCTTATTGCTTGTATATGAACCCAAACACTTTTCTGTCAGTATAGCTGCAAGTGGGCTGGTAGTGTGATTTACCCCCTCACCTCCCCCACGCTCTTAGCAGACTTAGCTATGCTGAAAAAATTATGTAGTGCAGACTAAACCAAAGCACAAGTTAAACCAGTACAACTAAAACAGAATAGTTACCAATACAACACCGCCAACCTACTGTGGATGCAGTTATACTGGTATAAAGCACATATATACCAGTATAACTTGTTCCTGTATGAGAAGAGGAAGTTCTTCTTTGAATGATGGTCCCAGCTGCACCCCATTGAGGGTTAATGCATGCGCCTCATGTGTCTGGAGCCAGAAAATTTAAAAATAGTTGTCAAATATCGGGTAGCCCTGTTAGTCTTTATCCACAAAAACAATGAGGAGTCTGTAGGCACCTTAAAGACTAACAGATTTATTTGGGCATAAGCTTTCATGGGTAAAAAACCCCACTTCTTCAGATGCATGGAGTGAAAATTACAGATACAGGCATAAATATACTGGCACATGAAGAGAAGGGAGTTACCTTACAAGTGGAGAACCAGTGTTGACAAGGCCAATTCAGTCAGGGTGGATGTGGTCCACTCCCAATAATTGATGAGAAGATGTCAATACCAAGAGAGGGAAAATTGCTTTTGTAGTGAGCCAGCCACTCCCAGTCCCTATACAAGCTCAAATTAATGGTGTTAAGTTTGAAATGAATTTTTGCTCTGCAGTTTCTTTTTGAAGTTTTTTTGTTGAAGGATGGCTACTTTTAAATCTGTTATTGAATGTCCAGGGAAATTGAAGTGTTCTCCTACTGGATTTTGTGTGTTACCATTCCTGATGTCTGATTTGTGTCTATTTAGTCTTTTACTTAGAGACTGTCCGGTCTCTGTTTGCTTGTGACACGCTTTCTCAAGCTTGTATATAGTTAATTTTTTGAGATTTTTACTGTTTTTATTGTTTTTAGGTAGTTTCTAATAGTTTGAATAGAATAGCTAGTTTGGGGCCTGATTTTTGTCTCTTACCCCCTCCCTCCCATGCCCCACCCACATGTGGGTAATGGACTATGCTGAAGACCCCAGGCTTTAAAATCTCTGCCTCCTGTCTGCATTCCTGGTTGGTCAGTGATAAACATGAACGCTGCCTCTGCTGGTTGGGAGAGGGCCACATTGCATCCAGATGCAGTATCTGCCAGATGTACCCGAGAAGGTCGAGCTCTGTGCCTCAGGAAGCATCTCATGGAAGTTGCCATGAGGCTTCATGCGGATACTGGCCGGTGACCCCCTGTACGTCAGCTTGAGACAGCCAGGCGTGCCCATCTGGCAACAGAGTCCGAGTCCAGCACTATGGACCCTATGCCAGGGCCTAATTGGGAGACTCAACCTCTCCACGCTTGTCCAGACCCTTCATTTCTAGGGAGATTGTACCTCCCCCTACAGACATGCCATATTTGGCTCACAGCTCACCTCCCACTCTGGCGGTCCACACACTTCCACCAGTTCTGACAGTACCTCCTATGGAACCCTTCTCCAGGTTCCCATCTTCAGATGAGTCGGATGATGGGCAGGGTTCATCCATAACATGGCGTCACCACCAGGACTACTGCAGGAATTTACCTACACCATGGCAGTATCCTCTGCTGCAGCCGCCATGGAGCCATTGGTTTTCCATGCCATGGGGTCTTCTGCAACCCCCTCCAGATTCGTCATGCTGCCCATATTGGGGACCTTGGCCTCAATACATGCTGTTGGAACCCATGTGATCAGCAAGTGAGATTTCTCCAATTTCCCCATCCCATGCGCTTTCCAGCAGGTTCTTGCACCCAGTGATAGAAGAAGAGCCACTCAGCCCTGTTCCAATGGTACTGATGGAGCAGGAGATTCATAGACTCAGACTACAAGGTGAAGGGACCATTATGATCTTCTAGTCTGACGACCTGCACAATGCAGGCCAGAGAATCTCACCCACCCAATCCTGTAACAAACCCCTGAACTATGTTTCCATCTTCCTCTCTGGACCCGGCACTTGCGTCAGTGTTCACTTCACCGCCTGATGACTTCTGCCAGGATATAAAGCACCTGTATAACAGTGTATTGCATCTACACTAGAGCTTTTACTGGTATAACTATTTTGATTTTAAAGAATCACCTCCTCCACTCCATCAAAATATTTACAATGGTATGTAACTTTTAAGAATAGATCAGGTCGTAGCAGGTAAGAAAAGCACATTAAGCAGATCCACATAAGTGTTTCTAAAAATATTGGGCATGAAGAACTACCTGAAAGGATGAAGATGTATAAACTAAGTTGGGGAGGCTTTAGCAACACAGTGAGAACAGTAAGAGGTGGATTTGGTTTAAATTTTCTGAAGGGGGCTCAGCTTTTAAAAATTTGGAAAGCTGTCTTAAATAAAACCCAGTATTTTAAGGGTAGTCTTGAAAAACTCTCAAATCGACTGATGGAAATTGCCAAAAGCATGATCACTTTTCTTAATGAGCAAGCGTATTGAAATAAGGATTTTCCAAAGTAAGTGTTTGTGCTTTCTTCTCTCTCATTCTGGGGCAAATACTATTGCACACATGATTTTAAAAAATCCCAGGTTTATCGTGAAAACAAATCTCAGCTCTAACATGGCAACCTTAATGGCAACAGATTAGTAACAAAGTGAAAACGTTACCTTATAAAATACTTAGAAGTTGTTGATAAAGACGAGTTAGAAAGTTGTGGGTTTTTTGTTGTCATTAGAGATACAAGTGTGCTGGACATTGTACTTTATGGTGAGTATACAGTTACCTCATCAGTGAATATCTTATTGCAAGGACACTATAATTAGCATGAATTATAATTTTGGGTTGGAGTCTAAAACTTCATTTAAAAAAAAATGTTTCTTGTAAATGTGATACCTACTAGTTTATTTTACATCAACACAAGCTGGAGTTACACTACAGAACAGTAAGGATAGATGGATGATATTTCTAGAAGCGAAGTTAATCTAAATACCGATTCACCTCTGTAGTTTCTTTAGTTGGAATAAATTACTTACCCGTGGTTGAAACAGACGTACCCTTAGTGTAATTTCTACACTACCCTCTAGATCGGCGGGTAGTGATCGATTTATCGGGGATTGATTTATCACGACTAGTGTAGACGTGATAAATCGGTCCCTGATCGCTCTGCCGTCGACTCCTGTACTCCACCGCGGCGAGAGGCAGAAGCAGAGTCGACCGAGGGAGCGGCGGCAGTTGACCCTGTGCCGTGAGGATGCGAGGTAAATCGACCTAAGATATGTCGACTTCAGGTATGCTATTCTTGTAGCTGAAGTTGCATATCTTAGGTCGATCTCCTCCTCCACCTCCCCCCCGCCCCCACTGTAGACCAGGCCTAAGGAAGCTAGGTTTGCTACTTGGTAACACAGCTAATCTGGATTTGGCTACAAATATTTGAATCTCATCAGTGTCTGTGGGACAAGTCAGAGCTGTAGTTTAATTTTTCTATTTGACAGGGATATTCTTTGTCCAGCAATTCCCTCTCTAAAAAACCAAAACCATGTATCCCTATCCCTGTAATATCCAAACCTGAAGTATCAGATCCATAGGTTAACAAACTTGTATCTGTCTGTTCTCTGTATATGCTCTCTTTCTGGGGTGTGTATATGCACAGGTTTTTCCTCTCTGCACCTATGTAATTTCTTAATAAAACTGATAATCCTCAGTACAATTGCATCAGTTTTAATCTGTTGCAATTGAAGTACTGTGGAAAGTGAAGATATGGACAATTACCTGCCCTGCACAATGGCCTTGAGGAAATTTTAAAAATTGATATCTATGTAGCAAAATACAGGTTTCTTGTTTGCTTCTTTTTGATATATGAAGACCTGAAAATAATCTGAGAAGTATCAGCAACATCAAATCTTGTCTGTCTTGTTTTTGCTGGAGGACTCCTCAGAAGTCTAGAAAGTTGTGGCAAATAAGACAGCCTTGAATAGAAAGAGTGGGATGTCAGAATTATTAAAAACGAGTTCTTGTGGCACCTTGGAGACTAACACATTTATTTGGGCAGATTTGATACAGAGTAACACAGCTATCACTCTGAGAATTATTGAAAAAACAAGATAAAACCCCCAAACCGCTTTTTCCTCATGTGTTGAGTTAAAAACAAACACAAGATAGTGTTAAAATTGCAGTTAATAATAGTTTAACAAATACAAAGAATACATTCAGGTGAGGTTCCTCTCTTATGAGGGCATCCTACTAATTTTCTCATCCTACAAGTTCTCTCTTGGTTTTTACTGGACAAGACCCGATACTCTTAATGTAAAGACAGGCAGAACACGTTTGTATGGTGGGAAGCAACTTGCAGGCCTTCTTGTACAAAATAACAAAACAAGCTTTTCTTGCAGTTTTCCTTTAATGTTAATCCATTATACGTCTTTACAGACTTAGAAAGGATCTACTATACAACTTCTCCTCCAGCAGAAATATGCTAATTATTCAGTTGTCCCGCTTATCAAATTTATGAAAGTATATCATGCTGGTGTATATTCGGTTTGATTTCACAAGCTGCTTTAAAATGAGCCTTTTAATTTTTTAAAATATCTTTTGATTTATATGGTTAGCCAATATTTGGGGTCTTGGTGGTTTTCATTAGGAGAAGAAATTGATTTCTTTGATGCAATCCTGTTTCATTGTAAAGAATGTACCCAAAGTCCTGAATGCTATAGGAATCAAACAGGAGACCGTTTCCCTGCTCAGTATTCCAAGCCTTTTTTTCCCCAGTAAGCACTTGACCCCAGAAAAGCTTTCTCTTTGCTTTCTCTCAGGGTTAGTCTATACCAGTGGCTTTCAACCTTTCCAGACTACTGAATGCCTTTCAGGAGTCTGATATGTATTCCATACCCCAAGTTTCACCTCCCTTAAAAACTACTTGCTTACAAATCAGACATAAAAACAGAGAAGTGTCACATCACACCATTACTGAAAAATTGCTTACTTTCTCATTTTTACCATATTGTAAAATAAATCCATTCAAATATAAATATTGTACTTACATTTCAGTATATAGAGCAGTATAAACAAGTCACTGACTGTATGAAATTTCAGTTTGTACTGACTTCACCAGTTTTTTTATGTAGCCTATTGTAAAATTAGGCAAATAACTAGATGAGTTGATGTACCTCTTGGAAGACCTCTGTGTACCACAGGGTACACATAACCCTGGATGAGAACCACTTTAGTAGACTTTGCTGGTACAGCTATACCAACAGTGTACCTAAGTGGAGATGCAGCTTATATCCTTTTGCTGTTATGGTCAAACCACCTCCCCAAATGACTATCTATATCAGCAAAAGGACTCTTTTGCCAGTATAAGATATGTCTACATGGTTTTTTTTTGCTGGCATAACTATGTCTGTTAGTGGTGTGATTTTTCTCTCTCTCTTCCTCTCTTCCCCCCTCCCTATTCCTAACACTATAGCTATGCCAGCAAAACTTTGTGGGATAGACCTGGCATCAGGTCTGGCTGTCCTTGGCTTTCTGCACACTTCTATCTTCTGTGGCATTTCTGACTGCATTGGTGTTCTCTGTCTTATCTCCACCAAACCAATACCCAGCCCTCTATTTGCATTCAGCCCCCAGAGAAACTCCTACACCTGAATGGGTCAGCTTTTATCAGGGCATGGCTACACTTGCAGATGTAGAGCGCTTTGAGTTAAACCAGCCTTCGCAGCGCGCAGTAGGGAAAGTGCTGTTGTCTGTCCAGCTGCCTGCACACTGGCATGGCCACATTAGCAGCTCTTGTAATGGCCACAGAGAGCAGGGCATTGTGGTAACAATCCCAGCATGCAAGTGGCTGCAACATGCTTTTCAAATGGGGGGTGGAATGTGACAGGTAGTGTGTTGTGTGTATGTTGGGAGAGAGACAGTGGGTTTCTGGGGCACTGAGAGCATGTCAGCATGCTGTCTTGTAAGTTCAGACAGCAGCAGACATCCCTCTTCCCCCTCGCCTCTCTCCCAGACAGCATTCCACAGTAATGGTTGCTTTGTCTCGGAGCAGATAAGCATGCCAGCTTTCAAAGGGCATATCCAAAACAATGACAAGAGTGCCCCTTGACTTAAGGGGATTATGGGACGTTTCCGGAGGCTGATCAGAGCACAGTAATGCAACATCTCGTTCACACTGACGCTGGGGCGTTCTAGCGGGAGTGCATCAAACATTATTTTACTCGCCGAGGTGGAGTACCAGGAGCGCTGTAGCCGTGGAGTGAGAGCACTCTACATGCCTTGTCAGTGTGGACAGGTGGTAAGTTAGTGCGACTGGGGCTCCTTTTAATGCGCTGTAACTCACAAGTGTAGCCAATCCCTCAGAGTTGCATGTGGGCTTGGTTTTGGGCATTGGCTCTTGTTTTTTAGCTATCTCACTCTAAAAGGAGCTTAACTGCTTCTTACACCTAGCCTGAGTGAAGGACAGCTATTATGTCCACCAGTTTCATGATGATTCACTCAACCCCCAGCACAACAGTGTGTAAGTTCATGGCGCTTACACTCAAAATAAAACTGAGAAGCAGGATAAAGCAAACAAAGATCTATACAGTACATTTTTTGCTAGTAAATACCAGCTAACACCTGTTATCTGCACAGCATATATACACACAGATTTGTTCTGTCCAACGTAAACCTCCCTTGCTGCAGTTTAAGCCCATTGCTTCTTGCTCTTTCCTTAGAGGCTATGATGAACAAGTTTTCTCCCTCCTCCTTACGACACCCTTTTAGATACCTAAAAACTGCTATCATGTCCCCTCTCAGTCTTCTGTTTTCCAAACTAAACAAACCCAATTCTTTCAGCCTTCCTTCATAGGTCATGTTCTCTAGACCTTTAATCATTCTTGTTGCTCTTCTCTGGACCCTCTCCAATTTCTCCACATCTTTCTTGAAATGCGGTCCCCAGAACTGGACACAATACTCCAGTTGAGGCCTAACCAGCGCAGGCTAGAGTGGAAGAATGACTTCTCGTGTCTTGCTCACAACACACCTGTTAATGCATCCCAGAATCATGTTTTGCTTTTTTTGCAACAGCATCACACTGTTAACTCATATTTAGCTTGTGGTCCACTATAACCCCTAGATCCCTTTCTGCCGTACTCCTTCCTAGACAGTCTCTTCCCATTCTGTATGTGTGAAACTGATTGTTCCTTCCTAAGTGGAGCACTTTGCATTTGTCTTTATTAAACTTCATCCTGTTTACCTCAGACCATTTCTCCAATTTGTCCCGATCATTTTGAATTATGACCCTATCCTCCAAAGCAGTTGCAATCCCTCCCGGTTTGGTATCATCTGCAAACTTAATAAGCGTACTTTCTATGCTAATATCTAAGTTGTTGATGAAGGTATTGAGCAGAGCCAGTCCCAAAACAGACCCCTGCAGAACCCCACTTGTTATACCTTTCCAGCAGGAATGGGAACCACTAATAACTACTCTCTGAGTACGGTTATCCAGCCAGTTATGCATCCACCTTATAGTAGCTCCATCTAAGTTGTATATGCCTAGTTTATTGATAAGAATATCATACAAGACCATATCAAATGCCTTACTAAAGTCTAGGTATACCACATCCACCGCTTCTCCCTTATCCACAAGACACGTTATCCTATCAAAGAAAGCTATCAGATTGTTTTGACATGATTTGTTCTTTACAAATCCATGCTGGCTGTACCTTATCACCTTCCAAGTGTTTGCAGATGATTTCCTTAATTACTTGCTGCATTATCTTCCCTGGCGCAGAAGTTAAACTAACTGGTCTGTAGTTTCCTGGGTTGTTTTTATTTCCCTTTTTGTAGATGGGCACTATATTTGCACTTTTCCAGTCTTCTGGAATCTCTCCTGTCTCCCATGATTTTCCAAATATAATAGCTAGAGGCTCAGATGCCTCCTCTGTTAGCTCCTTGAGTATTCTAGGATGCGTTTTGTCAGGCCCTGGTGACTTGCAGGCATCTGACTTTTCTAAGATTTTTAACTTGTTCTTTTTTTATTTTCTCTTCTAAACCTACCCCTTTCCCATTAGCATTCACTATGTTAGGCATTCCTTCAGACTTCTCGGTGAAGACCGAAACAAAGAAGTCATTAAGCATCTCTGCCATTTCCAAGTTTCCTGTTATTGTTTCTCTCTCTTCACTGGGCCTATCCTGTCCTTGCCATGCTGTATTAGGAGGAGAACATCACCAGACAGACATTTTAAATTGTTTTATGTAACTAAAACAACAATGTTATTGATTCTGGATTTTTTCTTCGACAGCAAACATATATAATTTAACAAAACAAGCATATGAATTTTTGAATTTAAACATTCAAGTTTTTTAAAATCAGGTTTGTTTTTGTTAAAATTGTTTTAAACTAAAATGGTTAAATGAAATATTAAAAAAAAAAATTTAAATTGGCTATATCAGCCAGGTCAACATGAGAAATGTAACATATTGTTTTCTGCCGGTAAATCAGTTGTCTTCACCTTCATTTTCCTCTTTGTTCATAATCTGGAAAAGAAAAACAAGCTTTCCTGCTTTTTCAGGTCCCAAATTCAGTTTGGAATGAGTTAGTCCAAAGGAAGAAGATATTCTTTCTACACTGGCAGAAGAAGCTACTGCTGTTAAAAGTGAGATTCTCACTTCAACAGTCTCTGAATCCAAGTCCTTAAGTGACTTGTTCTAGTTCACTGGTGTGACTCTCTCTTTAAAACATCATCAGCAAACATATATTTCTTGAATGGTTCATCCTTAGCTCTGGTGTTTATTATAGCTGGCATTATGGAGGGATGATTGCTGGATGTCCATGTCATAGCTGACTCCTGTTCTTCAGCAGTCAAGGTTTGACCCTGGTACTGAGTATTGAGAATATTTGCAAGAAAATGAGCTGGAGATAGTGCTTGTCCCATTCTTTTTTTAATGCTTGTAATTTAACTCTCGTTACATATTTCTCTCTAAGATCTCACTCAGTTCCTTCCAAATTTCAAAAGCGTCGGCAATAAAACAGCTATTTCCCTGCATTTTGTTCAAGGCTACAGCAATAGGGTTTGGGGTACTCAGCATGTGTTCAAGATTGGGCTTAAGAGAAATGTTGAGAACTTTGACTGTGACGGTGCCATCTATTTTTTCACCATTTTGTTCACTAACTGTTATCAGATTAGGCCAGCTCTTGATATAGTGCGCTAAACAGGCCACTACTGAGTTCCTTCGCACATCTTGTGGGAGAGTTAGCTTGGTTCCTCCCACTTTGATCAGAGCAGCTGCTGCAAAGTTGTTGTCACAGAAGTATTTTGCAATTTCAACAACATTAGCCTTTATTTCTGGAACAATGAAGTCTTTGGCTAGGAGGTGCATCAAATGAGCACTGCAAGCGTATGTTATTAGCTTGGGACTCTCTTTTTAAATAATTTCTTCTCATCTTGGATACACTTTCAGCATTGTCTGTGACCAAGCTGCATACTAGATATTTGAATTTTTTTTCACAGTTTGTTATAGCTTTTACTGCTACTTCTTGTAAGTATTCTGCTGTGTGTGCATTTCCTGATGTATCATTGTTTCTGTAAGGAAGACATTCCCTTCTTCTGTTGTCACACAAGCACATACAATAGGATCATTGTGGACATTGCTCCATCCATCAAGACTCAGGTTAACAATTTTACCCTCTAGAC
This sequence comes from Mauremys mutica, assembly GCF_020497125.1. NCBI lineage: Eukaryota > Metazoa > Chordata > Testudines > Geoemydidae > Mauremys > Mauremys mutica. Next base: position 103,817,269 of record NC_059072.1, on the reverse strand, counting down.
CTTTTGCACACTGCTCAATTTCTCTTTCATACACTTTATCCAGCAATTTGCCTGCAACATCTGCTGTGTTGGGTGAACTGTATCCTGGTCTTAATGACTGAACCATGTTAATGAAGTGTGGGTTTTTAATCATAGGGAAAGGAGAGTGTTGCATAAACAAACCAGGCAATTGTTTCATCAATTACCTCTTTTTGTAATCTGCTGGGTCTTATCACAAACTTATCTATGGTTGTTTCTGGATGATGGAGATTTTTTTTTTTCTTTTTGCTACAGGTGATATACTGTGACTGTGTGACATACATGATGTGACTGAAACACTATCATTGGCAGATAACTCTGAAACTATAGAAAATGATGGTGATCTTGAAGGTGGATAGTCTTCTGAATCCTGTACTTTGAGGATGGATTCTCCTAAACACAAGAAGTCCATGCAGTTATTTAATTATTATTTACCATACTGCTTATTTAGTATTACTCATTGCATTCACTGACACTCAGTACTACTTTAAAGGTGAAATTGTAAAAAGATCTGCCTATTTCAGCTATTTATTTTTTATTACAACTGCATCTAAAATAATAGTACCATAGAAGAGTAACAACTATATTTTTTTGCTCAAACATGAGAATTCAAGAATAGTCCAGAAGGAAGACAGGCAGTCCTTAAGAAAGAAGTATGAAATAAAAAAGTTTACCAACCTGAAGATCCTGCATGTCCAGACATGTTCCTTTTATCATCTTCAACGCAGCTTCCTCCTGAAAAGGAACACTTCTCATGATTTTGTTTCATTCGGGCAATCAGGCCTTCCATTTCTTTGTTGCACAGTTTGCATTGTGCATGCATGCTTGTCTTACCCACAGGTAGAGGAACTTCATTAAAATATTCCCAAACTGAGTCTCTCTTACAGCCTGCGGCCATTATAGGTTTTCCCTTCTAGTGAGAGAATGGTATGGTAGATCTCAAATTAATGAAGGCTACACTCAGGAAGACCTCAAGACTTCTGGAATATGCTGTTCAAACAGTTTCATTTCTGTTTTTACTGCGTATCTCTCCCTTCTCACACTTATGTCCAGACTTCTTCTCCTTGTCCATATCTAGTCCATCCCCGACAATCTTCTATTCATTGAACTTTTTGAAACTTTGCACTTTTAGAGAGAGGTAAGGGATTGACTCTGTACACAGATTTTCAGCAGGACAATAGGGTTGAGGTCTGTTGTTTCTCACCTCTCTATATTTATTTATTTTAAAACATTTTTGCTGTTAACAAGGCTGTTATCTCCGGAGGCACAAATCCACAGTTTGAGAACAGCAAAACTAAGCATCTCTTATGGTATCTTCTAGACTGAGCACTGAGTCCCATTGGGTAGATAGAAAGATTAACCTAAATAATCTATACAGAAGCCCCTGGAACCCTGTAAGAATGGGTCCCTAGTCCACGAACTATTGGAACTCATTTACAATACTTTTTTTAAACATTACATGAATAAATTGTGAGATAATGTAGAATTAGAATTTACAATCCTTATTCCATGATGAGATATCTTTGAGCTATAATGTGTCTTATCTAAAACTATCTTTAGATAGGGTTTTTTCCCCTCAAATCTGGTTTTTTTAAAAAATCATTGATTTTTATCCACCTTGGCTTGTCTACACTTGAAATGCTACAGTAGCACAGCTGTTTCTCCCTTTGAAATAGGTAATCCACCTTCTGAGAGGCTGTAGCTAGGTCAGTGGAATAATTCTTCCTTTGATTTAGCACGGTTTATGCTGAAGACACCACAACCCTGAGTAACGTAATTAAGTCAACTTAATGTCTGGTGTATACTATGCCCAAAACAGCGTCAGTTGTGATCAGCCTGGGTGTTGGAAGGGGTTGAGGAAAGAAGATGCCACTCTTCTGTTGCCACTTACCTGGTGGTGAGAGGGATCAAAGCCCTCAGACAAAGAGGGGTGAGGAAACAGGATAGAGTGGAAAGAAGTGTGAACTTTATGGGAAAGGGAGAAAATGTCATGAAGAAAAAATGTGGGATGCGGATTAAGGATTGAAAAGAAGTTTTCCTTTTTTGTAAGCTGTTTTGTAACATTAAGGTGTCTAATGTAAACACACAAGTCAGGAAATGGATTAAAATTTAGCAGTGGGTGTTAATTTTGCTATGAGAATTCTGAGTACTACCTCACTGTTACATGAACATTTGCAACATATTAATTGCAAAACCTACCTTAACGCATTTTTTAAGGTTTCCAAATGCTATGCTGTGGCTTGAACATGTTACAGTACTTGAATTGAAACTACTGTACTCCTGGAGGTCTTCTAGTGGCAATCTTGCGTCTGGAATGTTTCCTACTGGGCACCCAGTGATCTTCTACCTAGGCCCTAAATCAAGTGAGATCTCTATATAGGATGGCATACCAGCATGTGGTTACATCACGTTGAAGTCTGGCACCTAAAGTTATTCACAGGATCGCTTTCAACCTGACCACCATTATGAATGCAAAATTCTTCGAGTTCTCTCTGCTGTCTTTATTAGATCAATTTGTGTCAGATATGACAGTATCCTGAAATATCCTGGATAAACCTTAGTGAATTAATATCTTTGAGGTTCATTGAAAAACGCAAATGTTTATATACTATTGTGGGATTGTATAGAACTTCTTTAACAGGAGACAGGATTAATACAATCTCTGAGTGATATTAAGAACTTTTGGGAACAACACATGACGTGAATTTCCTAGGACGTGAATGCAGATGACCCACTTTGGAGCCATCCTTTTGAAGCTACATCCTGGGAAGAGAAACTGACTGTCTATTAATTATCTGCTTCTGTAAACTCCAGTTCAGAGACCACCAAACTCTATAAAAGTTGAGAATTAACTTTTCTTGGGCGTTCCAGTTCTTGTTGGGATTCCCACTAAGATCGCTCTTTCACTTGGCTTCCTAAGAACTCAGTTCAACTCCAGATTTTGACATTTAGGTATCTTTATTTTGCATAGAGCAAAGCTATGCTGAGTTGATCAGACTCAAATGCAAGGAAACATCACAAAGCTAAATTGCACAGAAAAACCTCTTCCTTTATATATATTTGCCCAGTACATTGCGTCACACATTTTGGAGTTTGGCTTGGTTACTTTGCAGAAACTTATTCGCGTACAACATGCTCTGTCCACACATTGTCCATACATGACTTCTTTTTACCTCATCCTATGTCCTAGGCTTATCTTGTCCATTGTTATGTTGTCCATTGTAAATGGTTCCCAGGATGTTTCCCCTTGTGTTAGCTAGTTCAGATGTTCTGTCTCTTAGCTTAGTGACCCATTTACGTATCTTGGCACAGACACTGTTTCCAGTCTGCTAATCTATTTACTTCTCTAATCCTCTTTCCCAAGAAATGAGTCAGACCTGGAGTTTTGAGCTGAAACTGTTAGCTTGTCACCACAAAAGAGACCTCTTTACAGGGTTTTAAGGAATTACCTTTCTAGAGCCCATGTTGGAGACAGTTGAGGAGATCTCTGGTAAGCTTATTAGCAGGGGTGTAGTTTTTCATTTTTTTTAATGTTTTCTCTGTAGTGATTTTGCTTTAAAAATAAAATAGGCTTACATAGGAAATGCTGTGTGGTAATTTATAACTGTTGGCAATTACTGTGTTGTTAGGCTCTCTCTTCAGAGACTATGTAAGTAGATTGTCTTTTGGTGGGAATGACACTGAAGGCAGGGAACTGGTAGGACTTGAAATACCGCCGTCTCTCCTTTCTGACCAGGGCATCCACCAAAGATGGGCAACTAGTACGGAGCCAGGAGCCTGACAGTGGATGCCCTTGCTGAACCACTAAAGAGAAATACACGTGCAGTTGCCCTGAGCTATGATACAGCTTACCTGCAGAGTGGGTTGGGAAAATCAAGATAGAAAGTGCTCACAGGGCCCCGATCCCAATACTTGTGATAGCTGTGTCTAAACCAGTAATCAATCAGTTTCATAATTTTAGTGTCTACCAGAGGATCTTGGCTGTAGCAACAGGAAAGAATATCACCTATCAGAAAACGTACCGTTTCATCTGCTATAGAGGCAGCAAGGTCTCACTGCTCAGAAGTCTTCCTGAATCGTGTGTGGGGGGGGGGGAGGGGTGGGGCATCCTCCATGGGATTGGCTCTAGCTTCCTAAAAGACAGTGTCTTTCTACTTCTCCATAATCACAGCTTCCACTACAACACCAAAGATGTTAATTAGTGGTGGGAGACTAAAATTTCACAGAATCTAGAATTATAGAACTCAATGCCAAAAGAAATAAAAATTATTACTAACCTTGCCATCTTCAGAGCTAAATGTAAGACCCACCTCTATGCCAGTTTTTTGGTAAGTTCTTTTACAGCAATACTCTCCCACTTAAATATATTTAGTAATAACCATAAACTCTCTCTCCTCCCCCACCCCCAGCAAGCAGAGAAGAAAGGGGAGCTATTGCTTTCCCTACTCTGGAGAAGTACTGGGGCACTATATCCTTGACCACCAATATAAGACCCGGGAATGTAGATACGCCTCTACCTCGCTATAATGCGACCCGATATAACACGAAGTCGGATATAACGCGGTAAAGCAGTGCTCGGGGGGGGGGGGAGGCTGCACACTCCTGTGGATCAAAGCAAGTTCGATATAACGCAGTTTCACCTATAACATGGTAAGATTTTTTGGCTCCCGAGGACAGCGTTATATCAGGGTAGAGGTGTATATAAAATTTAGATATGGAAAATATTATTTCAGTGGCATTTATGTAGAATTCCTAACAGAAGCTATAAGCCTAGGCAGTATTAAAACTACAGTGGATGTCAGTCTTAGCAATCCAAATATTAACGACTTTCAGTTCATAGCAACATTTTGCTGGGAGCTATTGACTTTTAATGTTAATGGGGTTCGAGTATTCGCAACAGCCATACTGCTTATTGAGAATATCTTCTAGAAGAAAAGCCCTGGCCTTAGGGAGGTTTTTGGGACTGCAGCCAGGGAAGGAAACGCCTGGATATGCCTTCCTTGGCTGCAGCCCTGAAAACCTGCCTACAGTTGGGGACCTGTTACCCACAGGGCTACACATTTACCTCTCTCTGTGCCCTTCCATGGCACCAGAGGCCGGGGCTTGGCACATCCCAGTGCTTCCTTCCTTGGCTGCAGCCCCGCAAGCCTGCCTTTCACTTATTGGCAACCTTCAGATTATAGCACCTTTTTGCAGGGAACTGGAGTTTTCAAAGTTAGAAATTTCTTTTTAGAACAACAAATTATATCAAACAATTTAACTAAAATCTCTCTTTTGAAGCCTATTTTGTCTTGTGAAATTGGGTTAATTACATATCTGATAAATATAAGAATCGGAGCACTTGTAGATTTCAGGACATGAAAAGATGTTTCTTTTAATAGTCATTTTTACACAGTCATCACAAATGGTGTAATTGTTGGTAGTCCTTAGGTCAAGGTTTAATTGACAACAGGGAGATGAGAAGAATTGTACACCTTAATGCTATTCTGGCATTGTGGCACTTCTCATACCACTAACATTGTCTTTTAAAGAAAATAAATTGGAGAAGAAATACTCTCTTTTGCAGCCATACATTTTGCATTCATAATGTTATGATACATTTCAGTGCAATACAACAGTTGCAAAATCTGTAGGTTGGTTGTTAAGTGAAACATTTAAAGGCTGGCATATGTGGTAAAAACAATAAGCCACTTTGCAGAGCAGGTGAAGTACTTTAAATTCTGCTTTGCAGTGCTTTCCATTCCAAGAAAGTCAATGCACTGCAGCATCAAAACTGGCCTGTAACACTTTTTCAGAGGGGAAGATTGCAATCAGGTAGTCTCTTTTATCTTTAATATATTAATCTATTTTATATGATGTTTAAATACACCATTCAGATTTTAATAAACTAATTTGATTTATAGGTTGGCAGTTAGAGGCAGATTTCCTCTAGAGACACGTGTGCTTGTTGGTTTAACCTATTTGAACTCCACTAGAAGCAGCAGACTGCTAGAACTAGATAGAAGCAGTTTTTCTGGAGGAAACCAGTTTGAAGAAGTTGTTAATTTTGCCAGCACAGGATTGACTTACTGAGGAAAAGGGTATCTTTTTAAAAAAATGTATTTAGGCTTATTGTGAGTAATATTATCTTCCAATGTTATGTCTTTTAATATTTTGTGTAACATTTAACAAAAATGTGACCTGTATGAGGACTATTACCAGTTTTCCCCCACCCTATATATATGTTTAACAATATTTGTGTAATATTAGTGGGAGTTATGTGCACATATTGAGGAGAGGAAGTTGTTTGTTACAAGTGAAACTTCCTTATTTTTGAGTTAGAAACAGTTATGGGTTGGCAATGTTTTAAGTCTTAAAATACCTGGATTTTTTTTCTGTTGTTAAAACTACCATGTCCATCTTTAAATCCTGGTTTCTGTACTTATAGCTCTTCTTCAGTATTTATAATACTAACTTTACTTTTTTAATCAGTTATAAAGATCTTGCATCAACTAAGACTTTTCATGCTCTGAATTTTTGTGAAGTTGGAAAATCCTGTCTTGCTGAAGTTGTCATTTTGCCACCTTTTACAGTGCTAATTAATCTGCTTAACCACAGATATACTTAGGGAAAACAGAAGTCCCCAGTTGCTCCCAAGCACTCTTCAGGGGAAATGCCCTTTAAAACAGGTAACAGTTAAGCTTTTGGCTTGGATTATCTTGGCACTATTTAACCATTATACCCCTAGAATGTTTATAGGACATTTCCTCTCCTCAATCAAAACCACCCCAGATCTCCAAATGGCTTACAACTGGTTTAATTGCCATTTGGAATGGACTATTTTTCAGCAAGTTTAACCAGTTTAGTGCAGTGTTAGTGCACACTAGATTTAACTAATTCAGCTGGTCTTCCCACTACTATCACAGAGTGCCTTGCAAAATCTTTCCATATTGCTTCCGGGAGCTGAGTTGGAAACTGTGGAATAGATATCCAAAGGTAATTGAAACGGAATGGTTTAAAATAGTGCTAGTGTGGATGCCGGGTAAAATTCTTAAGGGCCTTGTTAGTTAAGAACACAACTCGTTCATAGCAAAGACAAGGACAGACTGGTTCAGCTTGATTGAAGTGGACACACTGAGCCATTTGTACTTAAATCAGTTCAATTACAAACTGTTCAGTTTTCTAGTGTAGACAAGGCCTTTTCACTTAACACTTCTGGGGGGAGGGATAGCTCAGTGGTTTGAGCATTGGCCTGCTAAACCCAGGATTGTGAGTTCAATCCTTGAGGGGACCACCTAGGGATCTGGGGCAAAATCAGTACTTGGTCCTGCTAGTGAAGGCAGGGGGCTGGACTTGATGACCTTTCAAGGTCACTTCCAGTTCTAGGAGATGGGTATATCTCCAGTATTATATATATATATATAGATATAGATATATATATATATATATATATATATATATATATATATATATAATTCTGAGACTAACCTCAAAGTACAAGAGATGAGAAAAATCAGTAGGTCACTAACTAGAAGACTTACTGTTCTTTCTGTTAGTACTCCAGGGATATGTCTACACTAGAGTTTTTAACCTGAATTAACTGATTACCGATTAACTTGCTAGTCTCGCCACTCCACAAAAACTTGTTCCAGGAAAACCACAAAACGTCTTGTGAATTGGATTTGGCTGTTATATTTAAAAAACATGGTGGCTGTCACTCTTGAGAACATTCTACCCCTGCATGCCCTTAGGACCAAAAGTCTCCCTTCTTCTGACCAAAGAGTAAACTGGTATATATTTGCTTAGACCATTAAATTGCTAAATTAACTTCTTAGCTTCTAAATCTTCAGTTCTGCATCTTAAGTATGTCAACTTGTAATCTAATTGCTCGCCCTTCTCAAAAACCAGCAAGGGCCAGAACCAGTCCTGGCTATGTGGTTTTTTTCATCCCTTTTCACTAGCTTCCTTCTGCTGAAATGTACTCTAGTTTTTGTCCTTTGCTTCACAAAGGATAGTAAGAGCAGAAACTGGTCTCAACCTTCTCTCTCTCTCTCTCTCTCTCTCTCTGATAGATCCATTTTATTCAGTACATCTGAGCAAAGAAACTCATTAAATAAATGTTTTTTAATTAAAAGGGAGCTAAAATTGGCTAGCAGTATCTTTATACCTTTTAGAACACAGAAGTTGGCAGCTGAAAACTGAAACCACCTGGGAAGCTGGAAATACATCAAAACAAAACATCAGAAAGTGCAGGGTTAAGGTAATACCTGCCATACCTTACTCCCACACAACCTTAACTCTGCCCCTGTGAAGATTTCATTAAGCACTGTGAATATAATAGAACTGTGGGAATATAATAGAACCTTACCCATCCCTAACAATAGGTGCTGTCTTTTGTATGCCCACCACAACTCCAAATCCTCACTCCTCTTGCGTTTACACTACATTTCTGTGCAGTCAAGCCCAAAATAGACTCTCAGTGGAATATAACAGTTGTCTGTACAGATTTAACAGTTGAAAAATTTTCCTTCTAACATTGCAAGAGCACTGTGCATTGCAGTATCAACAACAAGTTTGAGCCTGGTATTTACATGCTAAGTTGAATGCACAATCTTCTGGCCTAGAGGCAAGTGTCACCTAATGATCTTCACCGATAACTAGTATTTTCACAATGTGATTGTAGATATCTGGCTCTCTCATGTTTTTCATTGTTGGCAGTGCAACGTGATGCAGCTGTAGGCGCTAGAGAAGAGAGAGAATGACTTGTTCAAAATGCCAGATGGCAACTTAGCTTACCTCTTGTAGGTCAGTACCTTATAGTGGAGTGGGCACTTACCCTGAGGAAAGTTCCAAATGTTTTTGCCCATGTTTCCTTTAATGTACAGTTTGATCCACTCACTGTCTCAAAGCCCTTTACAAATATAATAGTGTTAGGGTTGAGTTGTGTATTAGATCTTATTTGTGGAATTTAAGGACTGTTGTGACACCAGTTTGACATTTTCCCCCCCCCCTTCATATTCAGTGTGGCTGAAATTTTGATCATGTACTGTAACTTTCCTTCAATTCTGCTCATGGGGTTTCCTATGAAAGTCAGTAGGTGCTTTCTGAGTGATTGAAATGTGGAGTTAGCCCTGTGCATTGAAGTTGTAAGAAGCTTTGCTGTCACAACAGCAACAAATGTAAGTTCTACCTCTCCCATAGTTTCCTTCATTTAGGGAAGAGTCTGTTGGTAAGGGAAACAAAAGCAAACAATGAAATAAATTAAACAGTACTATGCTATCTGTTGTTGGGTTCTCCAGGACTTACCCAATTGGGACATATGTTGATATAGTTAGGCATTGCAAAAAAAAAGTCGATATTGTCCCCACATTGAAAAGATTACGGTAACTTCAGGCAAAACACAGGCAGTGAGGGTGACCAAACAAGGAAGGATGAGGTTAATGAAAACAAGATAATACAGTTGTACATAAGTATTGTACAACTTGATGTTTCCAAATCTTAGATTTAAAAATAAAAATCAGTTTGCCCTCACTACTGCACAGTCTAATCATCATTGACTGGCAGACTTGTAGGCATCATAGAAGTGCGTCTTGAAGAGGGCTTTGAGGGAGGAGAGCTTAATGGCCACATGGATTAATTCTTGTGATACCATTACATGCTTAAGGAACAACTAGAAAGAAGTGAGGAAATGTTTTGTGGGAGAATTGTATAATGAGCAATAAAGGCTGGCCTCAGGAGAATGACAGATTAAATCCTCCTTTTTCTAGAAAATTCTTAGTTTGATTTTTTTAGACACTTATTTTAGAGAGGTTTTTCACTGTTCCTCATCTAAAATGGGTATACATAGTTTCTCTTCTTTAAAGTGCTTTATCAGTACACAGTGACAAATACTGTCTGCTTCTGCCCCCTATATTTAGACCATTACTTCTACTTATTCTCTAACTGTAAAATATGGTAAAAAGTCACTTCAGCAATTTTAAACTCAGATGCCTAAATCAATGTTTCCAAATATGTATTGTGAACTAATGAAGATAATTTTATTTTAAAAAATATAAATTTATTGTCAAAAACAGTGCAGAAAAACAATGTGTGAATAGGCAATGCAATACAAAATTTAAATTAACAGATTAGGACTTCAAAATTGGAAGAGCAGCAATGCCCATTTCAGTGCACAAATGTAGCCTGTTGTGGCTACACATACACCGTCCAACAAGAATCACAGTTTGTGTGTGTGAAGCTGTAGTCTTCCTTACTGTCCCCTGGCATGCAGTGGTAAGGGTAAGGATGCAGCACATGATGCCACGTGTTACGTCGAGGGGCTAGGGAGCTGCTACCATGGAGTTCTCCATGCTGTCTGCCATGTTGGCCCTCCAGGCCCTTTGTTCGGTGTCTAACAGCACTGGCTTGCAGGATCTCCCTGAACATGCCATCCCTAGTCCTCTTCTTTTTCCTCATCAGGGTCAGGCATTCTGTGGCTATGGAAGGGGGCAGAAGTGGCTGATTAAAAACAGTCAGTTGTATCATTGGATTTACAGTCACAACAGAAAGAGAATAAGGCAAAACTCTCTTGCCGTATTCCCATAACAACTTTTAATAAGACATGCTTATTAACACTTCACCTTTGGAGAGCCTCTACTCAGCATCATTCTCCAGTCCCAGCCAAGGTGAGTGTGGCCCACTGAGGTGGGGCGGTAGGGAGGAGAAGGAATTTTGGTTGCATGATGCACTAAAATTTCAATCCCTATTCCACAGGGCTGTAGCACTTAATATTGACACGATTTCCCACAGGCAATGGTGATTTTAGCTGATCTCTCACTACTGAGGGTAATAAAGACACAGAAAGTCCAGCTGCTACTAGCATCCTGAAGTTGCCTGGCCTGTATGTTACTAGCCTGTTTACTGCAGTGGTGCCAGCTGAGCTCATCACATAGTGGCATGGGAAAATGTCCTACCACAGAGGAAGAAATAAGGCAGCCATCTCTAAAAACTTTCAGGAGAGAATTTGAGTATTGCCATGAAAGTTTCCTCGAGATGTTCTGCATGGTGCCCCCTCCCAACGCACCCCTCCCCTTCACTTATCCCAGGAGGGGAACGAAAAGCAGATGCCAACTCTACCTCTGTCTGTTGTACTACTTTTTTATATGAGTAAAATAATGGGAAGTCAGTACCTGTGTCTTTTGGGGGTGGGCCAATCACCATCTTTAAATTTTAAACATTGGACAACGCACACAGCAAGGGAGAGTTTCTAGGCATGCTTGCCAAGGCGGGCAATCACCAAAAGCAACACTTACATTGGCCAGAGACAAATTTGAGTGTAGACGTGCAAAAAAAGCTTATAAGTTGTCTTGAGTCATCAACTAAACTTTGTAGTATAGACCTGCGTTTCGGCACCGTCTGAATTTAGCTCCAGAGTTAAACTCTAGAGTTATCAGACTTCTTGAAAACAGAGTTTCTGAGTTATATCCAGAATGATGGTAATAGATTTCTACTGCAGTTTTGACTAGGATAGGGGTCGGCCATCTTTCAGAAGTGGTGTGCTGAGTCTTCATTTATTCACTCTAATTTAAGGTTTCGCGTGCCAGTAATACATTTTAACGTTTTTAGAGGGTCTCTCTCTATATAACTAAACTATTGTAAAATAAACAAGGTTTTCAAAATGTTTAGGAAGCTTCATTTAAAATTAAATTAAAATGCTGATCTTATGCCGCCGGCCCGCTCAATCCACTGCTGGCCTGGTGTTCCGTTCACCTAGGGTGGCAGCAGGCTGAATGGGACCAGCAGCCGGGACCCCAGACCAGCAGTGGCCTGAGCAGCTCAGCCTGCTGCCAGTCTGGGGTCCCAGCCCTGCCCACATAGAGTGAGTACCTACCTTCTCCCTGGTTCGAGCCCATTCTCTTCCCCTCTCTGCACTGAGCTGAGGGTGGGAGTGCACAGGGCTGGGGGTGAAGGAGCAGGTTGGGGTGTAGGGTCTGGCCAGGAGCTAAAATGAAGGCGGGGGCTCAGGGTTGGGGCAGAAGGTTTGGGTTTGGAGTGCTTACCTGGGCAGCTCCCATTTGGTGCTAGGGGTGCAGGTTGGAATGTGGGGGGGTGCAGGAGCTCCCATTTGGTGCTCAGGGTGAGGAAGGGTATGTGGGGGGTGCAAAATTCGGGGCAGGGTGTGTGTGAGGAGGGTGCAGGGGTCAGGGCAGAGGGCTTGGGGATGTGTGAGGGGGGTGTAGAGGTTAGGGCAGAGTGGGGTCCAGTGAACTGGGGTGGGGAAAGAGGCATGACCCAGCTCTTCCCAGGGTCTAGCAGGCAGTGAGCCCCAGGGACGTGGCCTGCCCCAGTACAGAGCCGAGCTCATCCCAGCACCGGGGCTCCAACCCTGGGGCAGCCTGCCTGAGTCCAGGGAGCGGGAGCAGGGCCGGGCGGGCGCGTGCATGGTGCAGCTGTGACCCAGAACCTTCCCCATTTATAGGCCTCGCGGATGCTGCAACTCCTGTGGGGCCAGGTCCCTCTTTCTGCCCTCGCCGGCGGGGCTGCTCAGACTCCGCAGACACCAGGTAGCAATATGGACACGCTAACCCGGGAAACACAACCTCACTCCGGAAGTGATAGAGGTCAGGAAAGCATGTGGAAATGCTGGCGGGAGGGGCGGAGAAGAGTGGGCCAGGCAGGATTTTTAATGGCACGCTGCCGCCTGCCGGGGTCCCAGCCCGCTGGCCCCGCTCAGCCCGCTGGCCCCGCTCAGCCCGCTGCCGGCCTGGGTTTGGCAGCGGGCTGAGTGGGTCCAGCGGCCGGGACCCCAGCAGGCAGCTGTGTGCCATTAAAAATCGGCTTGCATGCCGTCTTTGGCCTGTGTGCCATAGGTTGCTGACCCCTGGACTAGGATGTAGAATGTGTGCATGCAATCCATTGGGGTGTGTGTGTGTGTGTGTGTAGAAGATCCTTCTACATGCTGTTCCACAGTGAAAGAGTTGTTACAGCCTGCAGGTATAAAGTGTTGGCTATTTAGCTCAAGGCGTAGCATCTCATGCTTTCAGTTCCAGATGTCCCCAGGTCAGTCCCTGGGCTGTCGGCCAAGAGGGCTGCTATCACACATATGTCTAGTGATACAGCACAACTGTCTTTGAGATATGTAAGCTGTTCATCTTTCCTCTTTGCTAAAGATTTGGGGCCTGAAATAAGAGCTTAGCATATCTGTGATCATATGCGTAGAAGTAAATGTATTTTGGCAAACTCAACTTTAAATGTGATGAGATGGAAGCAAGAAGCAGTGCACAAGTCTGAACTCTGTATAATCTGTGTTAAATGAATGTCTAGATCACAAAGTCACTCTGAGAAAATCAATGGGCTTGTATCAGAAAAGGCCTAATTCTTGTAAAGGAGGGAGGTTACTAATACCCATTAAGATACATTGGCAGAATTTTATGGGAAGCTTGTGTAAAAGGTGAGTTCAGAGCACTGACAATGTGAAACATAGTTGATTATGTAGTAAATATATATTATTTGAACTCTCTACTTCTACATCTTCTTTTGTTAGTTTAAAAGACTTAATTATGAAGTGATGTATCAGGTGTCACAGTTACCAGGTTAACTTCTCCTCTGACCCCTCCTGTTTTCAGCACACCTTCTCTCAGGTCTCTAGCTGTCACTTATATTGGGGAGACAGTTTTCTTAAAGCATAACCAAAGCAATTAAGAGAAAATAGATCTTAAGAAAACAAACCAGTCTATATTTGTGTCTGCATTTCTCTAAGGCTTACTGTTCCCTGGATCTGGGGAAGGTCCCAACTCAGTCAACTCCACCAAGCCTCTCTGTGGGCATGTCTACGCTGGCAGAGTTACAGCTCCAGGAGTTACAGCACTGCTCAGAGAGCACTGAAGGGAAACCGCAGTTGTGTGTTCACACTGTCAGTTGCCTGCGCAATAGTGTGTTCACACTTGCAGTGGTATTCAGAGTGGTGCACTCTGGGGAGCTATCCCACAGAGCATTTATTCCTCTTCTGCCGCTAAGAGTTGTAGGAAGACAGAGGGGGGTCGCGGGGCATCCTGGGTTCTGTCTCAATGCCCCGTGATGCATTGCTTTGCATCCCAGCAATCCCTGTGCTTCCGTCCGCATTTGGTGCCATCTTTCAACAGTTTGTGTACTGTGCGCCCAGCTTCTTTGGGATGCAGGAATGGATCCCAAACTGTTGACCTGTATGCTGCTCGCTCTGACTAACACATCACGGGTGGCAATGGAGTTACTCCTTAAACTATAAAGGCAAGAGGAGTGCGACATTGATCTTGCCATGTGTACTAGCTACGACACGAGATTGCTTGTGGTATTTATGGAGGTGCTGACCACAGTGGAACTCTGCTTTTGGGTTCGGGAAACAAGCACTCAGTGGTGAGATCACATTGTCATGCACATCTGGGATGTTGAGCAATGGCTGAAGAACTTTCGGATGAGGAAAGCCATATTCATGGGACTGTGTGATGAGCTCACCCCAGCCCTGCGGCGCAAGGACACAAAAATGAGAGCTGTCCTGCCGTTGGAGAAGCACGTGGTGATAGCACTGTGGAAGCTGACTACTCCAGACTGCTACTGATTGGTCGCTAACCAGTTCCAAGTGGGAAAGTCCACCGTTGGACTCAAGTTGACGGATGTGTGCAGGGCCATTATTCACATCCTGCTCCGAAAGATCGTGACTTTGGGCAACATGCGTGACATTGTGGATGGCATTCCACATATGGGCTTTCCTAACTGTGGAGGGGCGATACATGGCATGTATATTCCAATTGTGGCACCAGACTACCTAGCTACCGAGTCCATTAATCGCAAAGGGTATTTCTCAATGGTTCTCCAGGGGCTTGTGAATCACTGTGGGCGTTTCACGGACATTAACGCAGGCTGGTCCAGAAAGGTGCATGACGCACGAATCTTTTGGAACACTGGCCTGTTCAGGAAGCTGCAAGCAGGGACTTTCTTCCCGGACCAGAAGATCACCGTAGGGGAAGTCGAAATGCCCATTGTGATCCAAGTGCAGCATGACTGTTGAGTGTGCTTTTGGCCTATGTGGGAAGCTGGACGTGGCCAAAGACAATATTCTTATGCTTATAGCCGTGTGCTGTATGCTCCATAATATTTGTGAAGGAAAGGGTGAAAGCTTCACTCAGGGCTGGACCACAGAGGCTCAGCTCCTGGAGGCTGAGTTTGAACAGCCAGAGACCAGGGCTATTAGATGGGCATAGCGCAGGGCCATAAGAATCAGGGATGCCTTGAGGCAGCAATTTGAAGCTGAAAGCCACCAATATCTGTTACTATACTTGGAAGTACAGTGCTTGTAATGCTAGGAGGTGATTGTGATTGGTGCAGGCGATGCAATATGAAGGTTTAACATAATTTTCTGTTTTGCAGGGCTCTGTTTGCTTTCAATTAATAGAATAAAGATTGCTTTCAAACCAACACAATTCTTTTATTAAAAAACAACAACCAGAGGAGAGAGTCAAACAAAAAAACCCCATCAGCAGTGAGGGGGATGGGGGAAGTGAGGGTCCCAGGAGGAGGTGGGGGCAGCTAAAGATTTGTGTATGTCCAGGGATCATAGCCAACCTTCTTTTGGAGTACAATGCAGCAGGTGCTGTACTTCAGCATGGCCAAACTGCAGAGGGATGGGTGTTCAGTGCAGTGGGTAGTGGGAGTCCACAGTGCTGGACTGTGAGCGGGGAGGAGTGGAATGCCGCGAGTATAGACTGAAGCCAGGAGGTTGATAAGTGTGTTGGTGGTGTCTGGTGGGAGCATGGGAAAGAGTTTTGTGACAGCAGCTGCAGGAGAGGGTGGGTGCGGAGCTGCTCGAAGAGCTAGTATCGCCTGCAGCGTGTCTGTTTGGTGTTCTGTAACCTTTAAGAGCCACTCCGTGGCTTCATTCTGGCGTGCCGCATTCTCCTTTCGGCCCCTCTTCTTGCTGTCACGCCACTCCTTCAATTCTTGTTTCTCGGCCACCTCACACAGAAAGTCCTCCTTAGTTCTTCTTGTCCGCTTTCTAATTCTGCGCAGCCGTTTAGCCACCGATAACAAAGAGGGAGGTTGGGCTCTCAAGGTCATCTCTTTGAAGTTTAAATGCGACATTTTACAGAAGCAGTATTATTTGAAACACAGACAATACTGATTCAGTGCTTTAAAACACAGCCAGTAGTCACGCACCTGTCACTAACTGGCTGACCTCAGGCAAGCACACATGAGCTACAAGACCCCCAAAATGATGAGTAGCCACAGGGGAAGGGTAAATCACTCTTCCCAGACTCTGCTGTACACTGGGCATGTAGCTCTTGGGGAGAGCCAGCACTGTACGGGGGGGCTGATGATCATTCCTGTCCCCACACTTTCCACAGGATGTGATTATTATGGAAGATACCTTGCTGCTGAGGGTAAGCAGGGAATCAAGGGTGGGTTGTCTCCAAGCCTGTGGCTTCCACCTTGGCCCCTATGTGTCTCACCTGTGTGCAGCAATACCCCACCCGCACACACCTCCATGATGGCACAGTGGCACAGGGAAGTTACTGTTAATGGGGCAAGAAACAAAGCAGCTCTGCCAAGGAACCTGCGGCAGTGGATTGCCCACTATCTCCATGAGAGTTTCCTGGAGATCTGAGGCAGATTCCCATGAAGTGAGAGAGTCAATCAACAGCCTGTTCAGCTGTTCAGACTAGGCATTCAGTGGGAGACCAGCCTGATTTCTGGAACTCTCCTGACCCCAACAACTCGCTTCAGTGATTCCCAAAATCAGATCCACTTACCAGGGGCCTCCTCTCCTGTTTGCGCTTCGCCAACATCTGACAGCTGTGATTGGCTAGCCTCCTTCGGGGTAGAAAAGAGCTCCTGGCTGCATGCATCTCTGACCTCTGAGTCATCCTCTGCCTCTGGATTCCCCTCCCCCTCCACATCCTTGTAGAAGGTTTCTTTCTCCTGGCTCGGTCCACTCTCGACTGGCATGCGAGCCACCGAAGTATCCATAGTGGTCTTCGCAGTGGAGGTGGGGTCGCTGCCGAGTATCACGTCCAGCTCTTTGTAGAACCGGCAGCTTGTGGGCGCAGCTCTGGAGTGGCGGTTTGCCCCCCCTGTGCCTCATGGGCGCAGCTCCTTCACTTCAACCCTGCACGGCAATGTGTCCCAGTCATGGCCCCTTTCTGTCACGCATCATGAAATCTGTCTGTAGGTATCATAATTCCTATGCCTGGAGCGTAGCTGGTACTGGACAGCCTCCTGTCCAGCAGCTCAGCATTGCTCCCACTGGGGGATCACCTGGTGCGTGGAGCAGGCATGGCCACCTGGAAAGATGCACTGAGACCACTGCGCTCATTACCGAGCAAACAGGAAGGGGACTTTCAAAATTCCAAAGGAATTTACAGGGTAGGGATGACAGTTGGTTACCTGAGGACAGGGCAGTAGACTTCAAACTGATGACCAGAGCGGTGAGAACAGGCATTGTGGGACACCTACCAGAGGCCAGTCACAGTGCTGTATTCGACCACAGTGTCTGTGCTGGCAACACAGCGCTGTAACCCCGGTGCAGAAAGCTGTATGCATCTCGTTGGCGTGAGGTGTGTTTTTTGTTTTTTTGTTTTTTAACAGTGCTGCAACTGCACAGTTTCTGCACACTAAATGGCTTGGCAGTGTGTACACCTCGGGAGTTACTGTGCAGAAAGCTGCTTTACTGCATAGAAACTTGTCAGTGTAGACGAGGCCTTTGTTAACCTGTCCCCTTGACAATTGACAGCTCTAAGTGTTTATAACCCTTTGATCTATGAGTTTCCAGACTGGTAAAATGTCTGTCTCACTTTGGGCAGGAGCCTGGAAGTACGCCATTGTCTTGTAATTATCCTGGGAGGTTTGTTTATCTATAGCTATCGTGTTGCTGTCCTGCTTGCTTTTCCTGAAGCCCCCTATTAATTATAACAGGAAAGTCTTATAACCAATATACAGTAACTTCTCCTCATTGACCAGACAGTATATTGTATTCATAAATTATTACATCTCAATACTCTTAGATTATTACACTATTCCATGCCCATCACGTCACTATTGCAGTTATGTATCTCTAGTCCTGCTGAATGTATCTGGTACCTCACAAACTGACTCTCTAGTCATTTTGCAACAAACTGCTCATGGGAAGGCATGAGCCTTTGAGTAGCAAAGGGGTGAAATCAGTGGAAGATTCACAGTAAAACTGATTATTGAAACTAAAGTGTTTGAATCCCACTAGGAGCTGAGATACTCAATGACTTTCAGGCAGAGACCCAGAGTCTGTGGGTTGGCAGTGGATAAGAATTGACATTTATCCCTGGGACTCTAGAAATACTAACTGAAAGTTTTCAGAAAAGTATCTCTCTATAAAAATTATTTTGAAGTTATTTGATAAATTGATAAGCTTACAAATCTTAAAGATTTCTTACCAGTTGAACTTGCTCTTTATTTTTCTCTCCAGTTGGTGTTATCCGCTGTCCAGTTTGCAGCCAGGAATGTGCAGAAAGACATATCATAGATAACTTTTTTGTGAAGGACACCACAGAGGTTCCCAGCAGTACAGTGGAAAAGTCAAATCAGGTGAGTACATTAAAATGTAACCCCCTCAGCATCCTTTGGGTGCCTAGGTATGTCCTGAGCTGCCAGCTGTGTGGCCTTCATTGCTTATTTTGTATTGGGTTTGGGGAGGGGAGGAAGGTAGGTAGAGCATTTGGATAGCCATTCATTGTATTTTATGACTGCCATCGAAAATCAGGTTGTGTGTTGGGAGTGCTGGTGATGGTAATTTCTGATTTTAAAAAATAATGGTTTTAAATTTCTGAGATGAAGTAACCACATGGTGATGCCAAAATGAGAGAAATAAAATATGTATTATCTTACTACAGTGAAATTTCTTGAACCCAAGACAGAACATTTCCCGTGGAGGACTCTAAAATGGGAGAACTCCTAGCACAAGAGATCAGAATGATGTTAGAATAATAGAATCATAGAAAAGTAGGGCTGGAATGGACCTTTAGAGATTATCGAGCCCAGCCGCCTCTGCTGAGGCAGAACCAACTATAGACATCCCTGACAGGTGTTGGTCTGTTCGTAAATACCTCCAGTGATGGGGATTTCACAACCTCTTGCAAGCCTATTCCAGAAATTGACTACCCTTATAGTTAGAAAGCTTTTCTTAATATCTAACCTAAATGTCCCTTGCTGCAGACTAAGCTGATTACTACTTGTTCTGCCTTTAGTGTAAAACTCAACTTGATGCGGTCAGGACTGGGAAAATAGAACCTAATTAGTGTCATAATTTGCCAATTTTAAATAGCTGGGTTCATTAATAAGAAGTTCTCAAATGTTGTTGAGATGACCATATCTTACTTGTGTATCTATTGTCCACTGCCCTCTCCATTCACAATTGCATAATGTTTTAATGTACTTTTAGTTTCTTTTTATGCGTTTTAGCAAGAAGAGGTAGCACCAAGTAAATAGCCAATGAAATATATGGCCACAGTTTAGGAACCTCCTGCATTAGAATTTGCCATCCTTCATTTTGGGCCAGTGCCAAAATAAAAGTCCATGTGCTTTTATAAATTAAACTCATTTAACCTCTTTCTACATAGATGCTTTCTTTATAATGACAGCAAGAAGACAAGACCCTAATTGCAGAGACACTTTGTCTATACTATTCTTTTAAAATAAAGATTATTTTGAAAGTGCCTTTTTTATCCCTTCATCTTATATAAGGAGTGCAACATGAGTCTTGATCTATTTTGTCTTTAGGGCTTATTTAATTAGATCACCCAATCTTCTGTTTCAAAGCTTCTAGTAGAGAGGGTGGAAATATACCTTGTAAGTCTCCTTCCCCTACCCCCAGGTAGGTGGAGATATTTAAACTTATGGCCATCTGAAGCTTTTGTTAGCTCCCGTCAGTTTCTCGGCCAGCTTGGGACCTGGAGCTCCAAGTTATGGTGATATCTCCGGGATCTTGATGAGGAGGATCGTCACCCTCGTACTGATCCCACTCAGAACATGGGGAAGGACACCACTGGAGTTGAGGTGCCTGGTAGGCCTCATTGTGGTCATGATCTCTGGAACACAGCCAATCCTCATCAGGCTCTGAGTCAAGCCAGGAGTCCCTACCAGCGGGACAACGCCCTCCCTTCAGAGCTCCAGCTCTCCCTGCAGTACCGCCAGGAGCGTCCAATGCCATGGCATCCTTGGAACCCCTGGGAGTTCCCGCAGAAATCCCAAGGGTACAAATTGGTGTCTGGAGCCTCATAGAGTTCATCAGCACGGTACTTGACTCCACAAGGGCCCCGGCGTTCCTCCCGCAAGACAGATTCCAGATGATGAGAGATCTCTGTCCTCTGAGGATCTCTAATTGGATTACCTCCTGTATCCAGACCTGCTACGAGCTAGCATAGGTCCAACCAACACCTATTGTGAAGGGCCACTCAACGAGAGCTGAAGCACGTCCCCATCCAGGACATTTGCAGGACAGTGACGTGGTTTTCAGCGCACATGTTCACGGCACACTACGCCATCGCACAGCAAGCTAGAGACGATGCTGGGTTTGGCAGAGCACTGTTGCGATCTGCATGCCCGTGAACTCCTACTCGCCTCCGATGGTACTGCTTGGAAGTCACCTAACATGGAATGGACATGAGCAAGCACTCGAAGAAGAAAAGACAGTTACCTTTTCCGTAACTGGTGTTCTTCGAGATGTATTGCTCATATCCATTCCATGACCCGCCCGCCTTCCCCGCTGTCGGAGTTTCTGGCAAGAAGGAACTGAGGGTGGGGGGGAGTTGGCAGCACTCCTTATATTGTGGCATGTGCGCACCACTCCAAAGGGCGCCAGAGCCGATACCCTATGTTTACCACCGAGGGAAAAACTTCCATCACCTTCCAGCATGTGGTGAGCACACACGCCTAACATGGAATGGACACATCTTGAAGAACACCCATTATGGAAAAGGTAACTGGCTTTTCACCTTCCTTTGTGCTGGAAAGAAACTATGCATCACAATGTGGATAAAAAGTAGGTTTTTTTAATTTAAATTGGATTTTTTAAAAAAAATTTCAGTCAAATACAGATTTTTTTTTTAATAAACCTACTTACAATTAAATTTTAAATGTCAACCTATGTTAAGGCCTAAACTTAGTATGGTTTATTAAACTATTTAAATTAATTAAGAAAATTAATCAGTACGTTTGCTGCCAAGTTTTGAAGAAAGTCAAACCACTGAACTGGTGGAGTTCTTTGGCTAAGCACCTGAATCAGGGTCTGTTGACATGCTAAGACAACTTTTGACAGCGGTAGCCTTTTCTGCAGGTTCAAAAGGGATATTGTCTTTGTTTATTCAACTAGTTCAATGAGAGTTGATTCAAAGTTAAGAAACCAATGTGAAGTTGAAAAAGTAGGAAAGCTTGTTTGTCACGTCTTTCTCCTCTTCCCACCCCCCTGTGAATAAGAACTAGATGTAAAAGGATGATCTACTTGTTCTAAAATCCTGAGGGACATGGTGATTGGAAACAATCATTTGAATTCATTAACTACAGGTAATACTTCCTTTGTTTAATAAATCCGTTATAAATGACACACACATTTTGATAAACTTTTTTCTTATGTTCCAGTACTTTTAAGGTAGTTTTATTTAATAAGAAAAATTAAAATATTATTCATGTATTTTTAATTGAATTTGAATTTGTCTAAATGGAGCTTTACACAAACCCCATATAAAATATTAATCAGATACTAGACAGAAATATATCATTCACCCTTTGAGTTTTAGACTTTTTTTAACATTAGAATCTGAATAAAGGTAAATTAAGCTAGATAATTGCTTAAATACACATGTATAGATATAGTGTATTCTCCTGGTTTAATATAAAGAACCACCAAATTTAGTATAAGTCTGTAATTAGTGTAAAGGCTTATCTCTAGTTGCAAATGACATGTTTTATCAACTAATGAGAACCAACCTTTCTGTAGAAAAAGAACTAAAAAATAGAAATGGAAATCATGATTAAAATCAGTGATTTAGATCAAAGTTTCCTGTTTGCTGATTTATCACTTAGATTTAAATTAGTCCAGCCTTATGCACAGTTCTGTTTGAATGGATATGTGCTGGAATGTGATCATAAAGGAAAAGGATCACAAACTTTGTTATATGAAAGTTGGATTTCTGGAAATATTTCCTGCCTATATAGATATCCACCCCATTGCTTAGTTAAGGTTGTATTTAACAATTGATCGGATATTCTTCAAGAAACTTCCATTAACAAGAAC
The DNA here is from genome assembly GCF_020497125.1 of Mauremys mutica. NCBI lineage: Eukaryota > Metazoa > Chordata > Testudines > Geoemydidae > Mauremys > Mauremys mutica. The sequence continues at coordinate 103,795,002 of NC_059072.1, read as the reverse complement.
AAGCCAGGGCTGCTATACAAGAGGACGTGGCTTGGCTCAGTGATTCTTTTCAGTAACTGCCTTTTACACCTATGACATCCAAAAGGAGGAGCAGTTTATTCTAGTTTAGAGAGACTCTTCAAAAAATACAACTTTCAAATAAGAGCAATGTTTGTTTGTTTCAAGTTGTACTGTGAAGGCAGTAGAAATCATAATATGTGTTAAGTAATCCACTGTTTATTCCTGCTGCGTTTCATCAGATACATAAGGGATCGGGGAGCCTGCTCTTCACAGAACAATTCCAGACATAAGAGTGGTCATGGGTCATGTTAATAAAATCCTCCAAAGAACTACTTGTTACAGATAACCTATTGTATCTAGCCATTCCTTGAATGAAAGACTTATTTGAAACATTTACAATGCAAAGAATCTCATCTTCTGGAAACATAATTTAAAATTTAACTTGGGAAGATAAGAGAGCATTCTTTTCTTGACTCGCTGAACAATACATTTATTACAAGGGAAGTGGGAAGCAATCAAAATGTCAACATCCTCCCTCCGCCCTCTCCCTAAAAAAAACCAGCAGTGTGTTCAGAGCTGGCTTTGACTTATTACCCTATGTGGTGCCTTCAAGCTTCAGTATCAGAAGGGAGGCATAAATGAAAGTTCCTGGGGAATATATCCAGTGTAGTGGGTCTTCCTGGCTGTTGCATGGCTGGACTAAGGGCCCAGCATGGAAGGCATATCAGAGGGAGAGGAGAAGAGTATCTTGAGTGCCGTAAACAATTGTTAGTATTACCTGCACACAGTCTCTGGCTAACCCTAATGTAAATATGCTGGATGAGCAGAGGATGGTGCAGATACTTTGGGGGTTTTTTTTTTGACACTCTGACTTACTGAAAGACTTGGAAAATAATTGAAGGTTGAGGTTTTGAAAATAAATAGGGTGACTGGGTTGTGTACAAAGAGAGGGAAGGAGTTCCACGACTACAGGACAGCTTTGAAGAAGACAGAATATTTTAAGATTAAGAGCACAGACAGGAAAAATTAGAGATGAAAAGAAATAAAAGGTGAGGTAGAGCTGTGCAAGGCCTTGTGAGAATGAAGTTTTATTTTGATTTTGAAAAAGGAGAGGAAGCTATTAACAATGTAGGAATTGCCATGCTGGATCAGACCCATGTTGTGCTTAGTCCTGTATCCTATTGTCAGTGTCCAGCACCAGAACAGGGAAAGGACATTTTAATTTAGAAGTATTTTTATATAGGTTGGACATAACAAGGTATGTTGCTTTGCTTAATATGATTGAGTTGCAAATGAAATATAAAGGGTTTTGTTGTAGGAATGGAGAAGAGAAGATGGGTTTTGTTTGAGACATCAAAAAAGAAGCAACAGGATTAGAGCTTGGGAGTGGAAAAGGTGGAGGGAGAAGTCTGATACAGCCTTGCTATGCTAGTGTCTGTGATGGAAGTAGAGTGGGGCTGTTAATGATAGTGAAGGGGGTAGAAAGGTCAGGAGGAAAAATCAGTGTTTGTGTTTTTGTCACGTTGTGTTCTTGAGAGGAGGAACTGATGAAATACTGTTGAAGAAGGGAAGTGGTGGAGTTTCGGTAAGTGGGGTTTGGAATACTCAGCACATAGCTCATAGTTGGAGCCATGTGTGGTTCCAGAGAAAGGGAGAAGAGTTCTAATAAACGGATGTCCTTGGTGATTTTTGTTCATTTCTTCACATTAAATCAACACACAATACAAATGCTAAGAAGTTGCATTTCTGAACTTTTTGGAATACTAGTTTCATATTTTTTTCTCATCTTCTGGTGTGGGCAATTAGATGCAACTAATTAAGATTGGCAAATTTTGGAACACTGGGTGACTGAATAGTCCTCCAGCTTTACCTGCTCTTTGGCATTCTTCCTAAACTGTGGAAACTTTTGCTTGCTGTACCCCTTTGCTACCTAAAATATAGTTAGCTGATTGCAGTGAATGCTTTTGAAGTCTCTAAGAGGATGTTGCCTTACCTGGATTTTCAAAAGTAAATTTAATTTCTTTATTAATAGAAACAATCATGTACAAATATAAATATATTTATGGACCTTTCTGTGATGTGATGAGTATCTTCAGATTTTATTGAAGCGCCCGTGAGAGCTGAATGAGCCCCTTGTGCTACTACAAATATTATAACTAGTAAGGAGGAAGTAGAATAGCTATACGCTTTTCCTGTAAGCATAATTGTTAATAATACAGAACTACCTTCTAATCTTGATCAAGAGGAAAAAGACAAGAGCATTTAAGAGGTAGTGAAGCATTTTTCCTAATTACTAAAATAGAGGACATTTTGAATAACATTAAGGACATTTTTTCCTGTAGAGGAATTTCTGTGAGTATTGTACGGCTTTAACGAAGTCCCATTTTTGTCTCTTTCAAACGGAAAATAGATTGAAACAAAATTTGGTTACCACTTAAAAGTTGTTTGAGGACATGAATTTCTGCTTCTGATTCTTATTTTTTAATTAAATATAATTTGACAGCTCTGACTTTTCCTTGGTGTTTTAGGACATTGCACAAATAAAGGATAGTATGTGCTTTGTCCCATGGAGGAGAGGTCAAGCTTTATTTCATTTGGCAGCACCTGCTTGGCAGTTTATTGAACAGCATCTTCAGCATCTGAAGAGACTGCTGGTAGGTTTTTCAAGCCCTAACAACTTTTACCAGCTGAGAAAACTGAAGTATGTCACAAAAGAGTAGACAAAGATCTTGGAATCCTAGGAAGGATATTTATTTTCTGAAATCCTTTGAACTCATTTAAATGTTCTGGCTTGTAACAAGTTTACATGCTAAGACTGTTAAAGATGACCTGGAAAGGTGTGTTCTGTTTTTTTCATTTAATAATAATAAAAAAAGGCTTCTATCCTTTTTGCTGCTTTGACATATAAAGAATACCTGAACAAATTTTAAGGTTTTTTTTCTTATCCACTTGTTTTTCACTTTAGAAATAAAAGGAATGTCAAATCTCCCCTCTTCTCTTCCCTCCCCTTTAACAAGGTGTTGGAAGGGGCAAGTAAATATCCTTTTCTAACACCTTAGTTAAAGGTGCTGAATCTTTAACAATGCTTCCTTTATGTAAAATGTCATTGAAGTTATGTATGAGTCAAGGAGAACAAATAGAAAGTTTTAAACAGTCTGACTAAAACTCCTTTCCTTCTCCATTGTTCCTTTCATTTTCTAGGCGCTTGAGATATCACTGTTATTTTTTTAGTTCTTCATAGTCTTGCAGCCTAGAATAGGACCTGAATTCTTAGCAGAAAATTGTTTGTTTTTTTAAAGCCTTTCTGGCCTCCTTTATTACAAAGAATCAGAAAAAGGGCACGAGCCCAGTTTTGTTTTTTCTTTGCATGACACATTTAATGAAAATCAACAAGTGAAAGCAAGAGGTATCCACAATCCCTGCCTTGACTTCCTTCTCAAAGATTCTCACCTTGGAGAGGCAACATGATCTAGGAGAGCAATCATAGCTTTGGGAATGTGGAACTCCTGAGTTCAAATCCTTGTTCTGTTGTTGACTTGCTGTATGGTCTTAAGGTATCTCTTTGCCCCAGTTTTCTCCTCCTGTAAAATGGGGATAGTTCTAAGCATATATAAAGCGTGCCTTCACCATGATGTATAAATGCTTGCTTCCTCTTAACCCTTGTCTACAATAGTGATCATTGCTAACATTTTCTCGTTGCTCCTACCAGTTCCGCACCACCAGTGGGGGCTCTAGTGAATATAGATTTCCAGACAACTTGAGGCTATTGCTTGGAATAGGGTTAAATAGTATGATGGCTACATGGAGACCTATCCACACTAGCACACCCATAATTGTTACCACCAGTGATAAATTATACCAAAAATCCCATTATAGGTACAGACACAGAGGTGTTGTAAGGATTAGTTAATACTGCTACAATGCTATGAGGATGTTAAGTGTTATCTAGGAGCTAAGTGTTATCTTCAGTCCATTTAATTTTATTTCCAATTTAAACAGTTTCTAGTTTCTTGAATCGAATAGAGGAGAAACTCTTGCTGATTAATTAGCGTATTTCTAGGAAGCCGAACCAGTCCAATGGATGCTACTAAATGCACTGAAAAGCTCTCAAAGTCAGCCTTACTTTGGTTAAATACTTTTCAAGAGCAGTTTACTAAATATATAGTACAAGATAGAAGGAACTGATTTGATTTTTAGCGAATTTATTTTTAAAAAAGTGTTTTATTGGCTATATGAGTACACCTCTACCCTGATATAACACTGTCCTCGGGAGCCAAAAAATCTTACCGCGTTATAGGTGAAATCGCGTTATATCAAACTTGCTTTGATCCACCGGCGTGCTCAGCCCTGCCTCCCCAGAGCGCTGCTTTACCACGTTGTATCTGAATTTGTGTTCTATCGGGTCGCGTTATATCGGGGTAGAGGTGTATTTTCTTGAAAAATCATTTTAAATTCTGTATAGTTAAGGGGGTATCTAATGGACAGAGCTGTAATATGTTCTGTACTTCAGACAGTATTTTTCTTCCTTTTGACTCACCAGAAATAATGCACAATATGCATTTACAACTTGAGGTTATCTGTCAGTTTTATTTTAATAACTGTTTTGTATTCCCCCTTCTTGTCAGGTCTGCACAAGCTGTGAAGACAATGCAGAAGCCAATGGTTTTTGTGTGGAGTGTGTAGAATGGTTATGCAAGACCTGCATCAGAGCTCACCAAAGGGTTAAATTCACAAAGGACCATACAGTCAGACAGAAAGAAGAAGTATCACCAGGTAATACATTTTGCTTTCTTCTTCGCTTTGGGTGCAAATCTGTTTTGGATAATTTTATTTAAGCCAGTATACTACTTTAGGAGGATATGCACCTTACTGTTAATTTAAGAACCCCCTCCACCCTGTTAAACATGAAGGGATAAATTCATCCCTGGTGTAACTCTACTGAAATCAAGGGATTATGTTAGGTGTGAGCTTGGTCCAGAGAGACTTGAATCAGGGAAAAATGAGGCAAATGCATGCTTAAGATATTTATCCATGCTAAATGGTATTAAACTATTTTCTAGCTTTTCCCAAATTGATTGCACAAAAGATAGTCTTTCGAACAGTCAGCTCCCACACTGTAGATCTCTACCAACTATTAACATTACTTTACTGCAATAAGCCACCACAGGGAGCGCAGTTCTTGGTGCTTTCCTTTGGCATTCAGGTGCTGAAGAATTGCACCTCTAGCTACTAATTCACATCTTGGCATGGGTTATTGCTTTTAAAGTGTGTAGCTTCAGTTTATAATTTTACTGTGTTTAAAGAAGATTTTAAAACGGTTTTTGAGGCAGTATGTTAAACACTGGAAAGTACTTGTTAGAAGGCTGAGAAAACATTAGGGAAAAGGTTGTAAATACTTTTTTGCTACTTTAAATATATTTATTGCAAAGTTATTTTTCTAAAATTTTAATAGGTTTGTTTTACACATTTGGTTTGTTCAGACTGCACTCATTCTCTTTCTCCTCTCGCCCCCCATGTCTCGCGCACACACATGAGCTTGACTACCCTTATTCTTGTACATAACCAAATGGTAGCTTTCAAACCAGCTACTTACCTTCAAAACTAAGCTGAAAGCTACTGTATTTAATATTCTTGTTTTTGTTTGTTTGTTTTTAAAGATACAAGGTGAGTCAAAAGTAGTAGGCAGCTGAACTCGCGGGGAGATGATAAAAGCAGTAAAACTGTCTTTTTTTTCTTCCAGTTCCTACTAACTGCCTCCTGTACTGTTTAGCTCTCAACTTTCCTTGCTATAACTTGTTTTAGCTAAGTAACTAGAGTTCCAAGTTTAACTGTCAGCCATCAGATTTAGATGCTTAACAAATTATCTGAGTTTTCAAAGGTACTGAGCATGTGCAGTTCTCACTGTATGGTGTGGTATTCTTTCTTATGTTGTTAACACTTGTCCACTGAAGCTAGACAGAGACTGCCAATTCATTTAGAATTGGTTACTGATCAGCTGTTAGATGGTAACTTCTGGTTACTACTGTTCTTGTCTAGTTTTAACAAGTGAGTAAGAAGTCAAAGATTGTGTTTCCCATTATAAATCCCCTGAGCTGTCTGACGCCATGGTCTGAGACTTGAGCACAATAAAATGTGAATGACTGTTCTTTTATTATCAAGATATTATGAAGAACTGCCAGTTTATAGTTGGTTCTCTGTCATGAGAATTCACTGCCTTGTGAGGCTTAGACTATTGGGTTTTTCTGACTTTCCTGGGTCCCAGAGTCAGGCAAGTAATTGTTTTGTTTCCAGTGCAAATCTGCCTTCAGCTCCCTCTACAGGTATCCTGCTGATATTCCCCCATCTTCTACTCCATGCTCAGTCACAGAGCTGTCTGCAGAAGCTTTTTCTGAGGGCTCTTTTCCCTCAAGATTGTTAGCTAATTTTTCACCATCTCTTCACCTTCATCTCCAGGTGGCAAGAGGAGGGTCTTCAGGTGAATGCTTCGAGGAAGGCTAGGAACTCCACTGTACCTGTAGTTTTACCACATCATGTTTGGCTTGTGCCCTGTCAGCAAAGCTTAAGTTTCCCATTCTTACATTCTGCTCCATGTGCTGGCAGACCACTCGCACACCCCTTAGCTTCTATGCCTTCATTTTCATCCTGACCCCATACCATTTTTCCCAACGTAGGTATTTCTCTTTCTTTGCTCCAGGACCATGACAGCCAACAAGCCGCAGTTCAATCAGTGGGGGAACTAGTGAGAGCCGTGTGGGAGTTCCCAAGCTGTTGTGCCAACCAGCTTCTGTTGTCTATAGTGCTCTAGGAAGAGCTCTCCCATCAATACCTTTTCCCTGCCTTGTTTCTTTCACCATTTTCCCTCCATTCCTTTCAAGGATTTCTTGAGACATCAGAAATATTCACTATAATCCTTGCTGACAAAGAGGAACTTTCCTCCCGTTTGGTAATTTAGGTCACCCACTATCTATGGAACTTTTGGAAGTCTTGGAGGAATTGATAAGTTCCACTTTTAAGATAGCTGAACCAGCAACCCATTTTCCTCCAAGTTCTTCTTCGAGTGCTTGCTCATATCGATTCCAATTAGGTGTGCGCGCGCCGCGTGCACGTTCGTCGGAAGATTTTTATCCTAGCATCACTCGGTGGGTCGGCTGGGCGCCCCCTGGAGTGGCGCCGCTATGGCACCGGATGTATACCCCTGCCGACCCATCCACCCCTCAGTTCCTTCTTACTGCCCGTGTCGGTCGTTGGAACAGTGGAGCGCGGCTTAGCTGACCTCCACTTCCCTAGCTACTCGTAGTTCTCTCGTTAATTCTTGTATATGTAGTTCAGATTTATATAGTTGTAGTTAACTTTATTGTATATAGTTCAGAGGGGTTCGGGGATTATCCCCTTCCCCGCACCTGGTGCCAGGGCCTATGCCCGGTTCACCGGGTTTCAAACCATGCTCGGCCTGCCACAAGCCGATGCCGACAAGAGATCCCCACGACTCCTGTCTTAAGTGCCTCGGGGAATCTCACCTAACAGATAAGTGCCGCATTTGTAAGGCCTTTAAGCCGAGAACAAAAAAGGAGCGGGACTTTCGTCTCAAGCAGCTCCTGATGGAGGCAGCTCTTACTCCTCCGCCCTCGGCACCGAGCACTGGACAGTCTTCAAGAAGCGCTCCCTTGGCACCGGATCGCGCCAGCACCGACGTCCGCTCGGCACCGATCCCTCTCCCCAAGGGTGAAGAGGCACAAGACTCCTGCATCCGAGCCACCTGCTCCACAGCCCAAGCGCTATACTAAGTCGGACCGCCCGGCACCGATACCTGCTGTGGCACCGACAATATCGGCACCATCGATTCCGGCCACGCGAGAGCCGTCGAGTCCGGTGCCTGAAAGCTCCCCGGTGCGAGCCGTGGTTGAGCTCACTATTCCCTCCACGCCGGAGACATTTTCCACGGCGAGGGAGTTGATTGCAATGACAGCGTCTGCGCTGCCTCAACCCCCGGCACTGCCGGTGCGGGTTATATAGTCGATCGGCAAGCCTGCCTTGATCAGACCACCCTCTGTCGGCACCTCAGAGCGGCACCGTTCACGATCGCAGTCCCGCAGACGTTCCCTTAGAGCAATAATCTTGGTTCCATCATAAGAAAGGTTTGTTCTCTGGGTTCTTTGTGTTAATTAAAAGATCCCATAGATGTTCATCCAATTCTGGAGCTGTCCAGCCTCAATTGTCTCAGGTGCAAAATTTACTTCAGAATGAGGCCGTAGCTTTTCTAATCCAAGAAATTTCTCTACAAAATGCTTTATGATCCATCGTGTAGGAGCTGATCTGTTTGGGGTCTTTTGACCATTTTCACCAGCTCAAGCAGAGAAGTTACTGCAGGAGTCTATATAGGTGGGAGGAACCTTGTTTATCTAAACTCAGTCTGCAAAGGACTCCTAAGGGAAGGATGAAATAAAGCAGAGGATGTTGTGTTCAGGATGTATGTTTTCTTGATATGTTCTCTGTTTTATCTGTTAAGTAAAGAGCAGTGGTGGTCTAGAATCTTGTACAAAGTCTGTCTGTGTGAAGTGTTACATCTACCACATGTCCCCATGAGAGTGTAAACTGGAAGGATCTCGGTTGGAGTCTGGAAGAGAGGAACGGGAAAAGGGATTCTAAGGAGTCAGCATTGGTAATGGGCTAGACTGTTTGACTGTGGAGGTCTCAGCACAGTTTGCAAGACAGAGGATCTGCATCCTGAGAGTGTGCCTACGGACCCCAAGACAGAGGCAGTGCCTAGACTCTGTTAAAACTTTGGATGCTCAAGACATCTAAGGAGTCAGCAACTGGATCGCCACACAGTGAGTGGCCAAAAGGGGGGCATTTGAATGGACTTGTGATGTTCCTATTTTCTGAAAGCAGCATCACTTCAAAGACCCCCATGGAGCCTCAATTAAGTGTTACACACTCATACTAAATAACCCTTTAAGTCACCAGGAAAATGTTCTTGTCTTTTTTTAACTCAAATGTTTGTCTTCCTTTTGGCCATCAGAGGATTAGCATATTTTGTGGTTTCTTTGCAACAAGTAGTCTGTCTTTAAACTTTTTTCAGATAAGGTGGTTGAAAGGCAAGTTTCCCATTTCATTTGTAAGAGAAATTTAACCTTCCATTTAAGCGAGTCAGTTTCCTTGTCCTCTTTGTTCTTAAAGCCTCTCTCATCCTGAAGCTAGCGCTTTTGTAGAATGTAGAATTCAGCATATATAGAATTATAGTGTGGGGGAAGCCCAGTGCTTTATTGGTGGTATGTAACTTCTGCACCTCTTTCTTCAACCAGGTGGATTAAGGCCACTATCTTCCAAGCTTCTAATCAAGATCTTCCTGAAATAAAAGTGTTCACTAGGGATACAACTACTTCATAGACAGAACTTGTAGGGTAGCTACTCAAGGGTCCCATTCACAAGACAAAGCATACATGCTTTATATTCAAAGGCCTCACTGGATGAACAGAATCCAAGGCTTTCATGGATGTTCTCCCATGAAAACACTTGATACAACAACGCCAAAGTATACATTTTCAACCTGTTTGGCTTGAAATGTCATCACATTAACACCTCATATGTTTGCACTCCAACTGTTGGAGGGGAGTGCTATTGCACTAGAGGAGGAGAAGATCTCTTGTCTGCCTCCAAGACCCGAAGAAAGCAGAAAAGTCAAACAGTTCCAAGATGGAGTAATGGATTCCAGTCCAAAGAAGACAGAATGGAGATGTGGAAATTAACCAACTTCTCATTCTAACCCAGGGATCTGCAACCCGCGGCTCCGGAGCCGCATGCGGCTCTTCAGCCTCCTTGTTGTGGCTCCCTTCGGCCTTGACAAAAGAAAAAAAAAAAGAAAAAAAAGAACGGTTATTTATTTATTTAAGTTTTATTTATATATTATTTTATTTTTGTTTATTTTGTTGCACAGTTATCTTGGAGTTCAAGGTGATACTTTAACATCGAATTTTTAAAATTTTTATAATTTGTCAATTAAAATATGCGTCACATCCACGTCTATAGCCCTCGCCTTTACCTGCAGGCGGCTTCTTGAGTGTGCGACCCCCGCAGTAAGCTAACCATGAATACAACCCAAAAAAGAAAAATCTCAGAAGAAAATAGAGAATTTAATTCTGCATGGATAGATTCCTTTGCCTTCACTGCCAACGACGCTGGCTTACCTGTGTGCTTGATATGTAGCGAGAAATTAGCAAACAACAAAAAATGTAACGTTGAAAGACATTTTCAAAACAAGCACTCAGCATTTTCTGAAAAGTACCCAACTGAAGATGGGCGAAAGAGAGCGATTTCGGAACTACTACGGAAAGTTGAGCAGAGCAAACATACTTTCAAGAAGTGGATCAACTCTCCAAACTCAACTACAGCTGCTAGTTTTGTGGCAGCTCATGAGATCGTAAGGAGGGGGAAGCCGTTCACAGGCGGAGAATACATGAAAGAATCGTTCATAAAAATATCAGAGCATCTATTCTCCGAATTCAAAAACAAACAGGAAATTATTCAGAAAATTAAAGAAATGCCTCTCTCTGCAAAGACCATCAAGGACAGGACCATTAAAATGGCAACAAACATCACCAGTAAGCAAATTGATGACATCAGTTCAGCTCAAGCATATTCAATTGCCTGTGAGATGAGTCAAGTGATGTAAACGATATTGAGCAGACAGCACTGTTATGCAGATATGTGAACTCTGATGGGCCACAGGAAGAACTGATTGAACTCATACCGCTAAAGGGCCAAACGCGGGGACAGGACATTTGTGAGGCTGTTTTGAGTTGTCTAAAAGCCAAAGGAATAAACACCACTCATCTGGTGTCAGTGTCTACTGATGGTGCAACCAGTATGAGAGGAGCACAGAAGGGCTTTGTGAATTTACTTCAAAAGTCGCTGGATCGAGAGCTGATGACGTTTCACTGCATCTTGCACCAAGAAGCACTGTGCGCTCAAACATTCCCCCCAGAATGTGTGGAAGTGATGAACCTCGTTATTAAGACAGTGAACAAAATAATTGCAAATGGGTTAAACCACCGACAGTTTTGTTCATGGTTAGATGAAGTCGAGAGCGCATATTTGGATCTCCTGCTGCACAACAGAGTTCGGTGGCTGTCAAGGGGAGACGTGCTGAAACGCTTCGCTGCTTGTCTGGAACATGTGAAAACCTTCTTGGAAAGCAAACGCCTCAGCTATCCTGAACTGGGAGACCTCGATTGGCTGGAAAAGTTTTATTTTATGGTGGATATGACAAGTCATTTAAACACGCTGAATAAAAATCTCCAGGGAAAGGGAAGCACGGCCCTGCAGTTGCTGGAGGATGTTCTGGTGTTTGAGCGCAAGATGACAGTGTTTGCCAGAGATGTACAGAGAGGTACGCTCTCTCACTTCCCCTCCCTGAGAGAGTTCAAAGAAGAGAACAATCACATAAATTGTGATTATTTACACCGTGCAATTATGGCAATGCAAGCTGCATTTGGAGAAAGATTCAGCGAGTTCAGAAAGGAAAAAAACACTCTGTCCTTCCCTGTCACACCGCTGGACATCGACCCATCCCTGCTGAACATATCCGCATTCACAGGGATAAGTCAGCCCGATCTTGAAATTGAACTGGCCGACATAGCGGATAAAGACTTATGGGTGTCCAAGTTCAAAAGCCTGACAGCGGATCTCGAAGAAGTCGCCCATCATAAGGCCACTCTCGCTAAAGAGCACAAATGGAATGATATTGAAAACCTCCCCAAACCCGACAAACTTGTTTTTGAAACATGGAGTGCCCGACACGTATATGAACATGAAAAAGTATGCATTTGGAGTCCTGTCCATCTTTGGCTCAACATACTTATGCGAGCAAGTTTTCTCGAGCATGAACTTCATAAAGTCCAAATATCGCTCCCGCCTCACAAATGAGAGCCTACAGTCCTGTGTGAAGATCAAAGTCACATCTTACAGCCCCGACATAGGGAAGATCAGCATCGAGCTTCAGAAACAGAAGTCACATTAAACAGGTGAGAACACTAGCATTTAATAGGCTATTATTATTCAGAAAAAAACATTTATTTCAGACCCGGAGCTGATGTAGTTTTTTATTGTATGTTCAGGTGCTTCGGTTGATTGCTGGCCGGGAAAGAAACCCGAAGACGATGAGAGCACACTGAAATGGACTTGTCAAAAAACGTTCCTAATTTTATGTTTACTTTTTTAAAACTGCTAAGCTACAACTATATGTTTTTTTATATTAAAGTGGGCTACGTTTTATTTTAATTTTACACAAATACGGGAAGGACTCAAAAAGGCCTGCATAGTTCAGTGTTTAATTTATTTCAAAGTAGGCCTACACATGCACACTGCACTTCTGTTTGTTGTATTCTGTTGTTGTAACAGGTAACATTAAAAAAAGATTAAAACTTTTAAAAGTTTATAAGCAGTGTTATGTTTTGCGGCTCCAGACTATTTTTCTTTAGTGGCAAAATGGCTCTTTTGATAGTAAAGGTTGCCGACCCCTGTTCTAACCCAAGCAAATAAAGATTGTTTCAACTTGCTAATAGAAATTTTAATCCTGTTTTATTCTGCAGAGGCAGTTGGTGTGAACAGTCAGCGGCCTGTTTTCTGCCCTTACCACAAAAAGGAACAGTTGAAGCTCTATTGCGAGACCTGTGACAAACTTACATGTCGGGATTGCCAGTTACTGGAACACAAAGAGCACAGGTACCAAAGTAAATTACGTATTTTTATACAACTAGTTGCTGATGCCTTATGAAAGATGTTGAACTAATTCTGAATTGGTTGCAGTACTAGCCTAGGTTATATTGTTGAGCAGGGCTCCTGCTAAAATGGAAATTATTTTTTAACAAAAAGACCCATGAAGAAACTGAAGTTAACTAACTGAAAGGTCTTGCTAAAGAAAGTCTGTGGTAAAGTTGAAAATAGAATCTCTTGATCTTCCAGCTTCTGACCCTGTGTGAGCCTTCCATTAGTGGCAGTATAATTGCAGTAGAATCTCAGATTTACGAAAACCTCAGGAATGGTGGTTGTTCGTAACTCTGAACAAAACGTTATGGCTGTTCTTTCAAACGTTTACAACTGAACATTGACTTAATGCAACTTTGAAACTTTACTGTGCAGAAGAAAAATGCTGCTTTCCCTTTATTTTTTTTTTAGTAGTTTACGTTTAACATAGTACTGTACTGTATTTGCTTTTTTTTGTCTCTGCTGCTGCCTGATTGCATACTTCTGGTTCCAAATGAGGTGTGTGGTTGACTGGTCAGTTTGTAACTCTGGTGCTCATAACTCTGAGGTTCTACTATAGATGGAAATCTTTGCTATGTAGTTTTTGAAACTGAGAGCACTTAAAAGCACCGGGGCTATATTATGTAACTATATGGTCAAACATAACTCTGTTTGCTGTTGAACAGGATGGTTGTTTAAGAGGACCTTACCAAACCTTTCAGAAAGGGGAAATGTTCATTTCTCTCTGAAGAGCATTTATCAGAGGAAATCTAAAATGTCATTTTAATGGCTCTCACAAAAACTAATACTCTTCATTTCTATGAAGAAAATAATTACACCAGAAAAATACCTTAAAAATCAGACACATTTGCCTTTTATGGGCTTCCTTGGTGTTAAACTCCATCTTTTAGCAGTGTTTTTAACTGGAGTGATGATTCTGTTGGAGTGCAGTCTATTTTTAGTAAGTATAGTTCAAACCTCTTTCTCATATTTAAATAGTTCATTAAGTCACTGATTATTGCAGGTACCAGTTTATAGAAGAAGCTTTTCAGAACCAGAAAGTGATCATTGATACACTAATCAGCAAGCTAATGGAGAAGACTAAGTACATAAAATATACAGGGAAGCAGATCCAAAACAGGTATGTACCATGTTACTAAATAATATTGACATACACTGAACATAAGAATATTACCTAACTCACCAAGGCTTTCAAATTAAAGTATTCCTAAATGGATTTTGTACAATGTCTGCATTGTTTGATGCTTCCAAAAAGAAATAATTTCCAAAATGTTTTCAGTAGTGAAATATGAAATTCTTACGTTTTCAGTTGGTTATAGTAATCCTTGTGGTATTTGTTAACTTAAACTTGATATTGGTTACATAACTATTCTCTTTAGCCTGTAAACTTCCAGGACAACAGGAGGGCAAGCTCAGCCAAGCAGGCTGTTACTGCAATTGCCTTCTAAAAATTTCCTATCTCTTCCCTGCCCACCCCCATTTTTAGTTTTTCATGATATGTATCTCTCCTATAAATGAGATGTTATGGTTCAGGTTTTTGTAAATAAATGCATGTGACAGATTTACTTGAAGATCATTTGTGGAATAACAATATGATCAGGGTTCATACCTGACACTTGCAAGCCAAAGGCATAACCACGGTTGCAACAGTACATATCAAAGTGGGTCCTAGCAAGTACCTCCACAGCACTATTCAGATGCTGTACCCTAGGAATGTAAGTCCAATCTTCCCCCTGGTTTTAGCTGTTGGGAGATGGAGAAGCTTCACTGTTATGCTTGTTCTCTCCCCCTTCTCTTTCACCACCTCTTGGATGCTGGATGCAAACCACAGTCTGTCTCCCTTCCTCCATCCATCCCCTTGCTCCTGGATGGCAGGAGAAAAGTAATACTCTTCTCCTCCCACATGGAATCCAAGTGCCTTTCTCTCCTTCCTAACTTCTTCTACCTGGTGTTCTTAAGCACCTGTACCAGGTACTCAGCACTGCCTGATACACATGCATAAGGTAGTGAAAAGTGTTCCTTGCTCTCTCTCATTCACCCCACCAAAGAGAGGGTTGAATGAGCAGCATATTGATTGTGTCAGCAGTGTAGTAGCAATATTCACATTGCTAGATAGGGCTACAAGCAGTGCTCAAGCAGTAATACGACTCACCATTGGCAAGTGTATTGTTTCAAGCTGTGCATTAAAAACAATAAACATAAATGCAAAGGCTGCTACATTGCTGGATATCTTCTTTCTGGAGAAACTTTCTATATTGGGGGAAAAAATGAGATCTTGAATTCCTGTGACGACATATGGAGACTTTTGTATTCCCTGCCAGAAAGGCTTAGGAGAATATTAAAATCAAGACTATTTCAACCATTCATTTTTAGCAATAAAATTCCCTTGCTTATGTAAGTGTCCTACTTTTCTAGTTCATATAATTAGAATTTCTCAGATTTACACCAAGGTCAGATGCATTCCTAAATCTGTGTTTTATTTTTTTTAAACTAACTCAGCCTGATAATTTTCCTGGGTAATGGCAACATCTTATCCAATATATACTACTGGATGCATGTGAGCAGGAATCCATTGCATTCTGTGCAACAAATAAGTCATTTCATTTGTTCAGTCAGGATGAGCTTTGGTGGCAGTTTCTTAAGGACACTGTGCTAAAAATTTCTAAATATTTATTTTTTACTTACAGAATCCTTGAAGCGAATCAGAATCAAAAGCAGGTGGAACAGGATATTAAAGTTGCCATATTTACACTGATGGTAGAAATAAATAAAAAGGGGAAAGCTTTGCTACATCAGTTAGAGGTAAATTCACTTCTAAGATTATAAGTAACAGTCATCTTGTAAGTGCTTTTACAGGGGCTTTAAATGATGATCCATCAAAATTCAAACCCAGCAAAAACTGTTTTTCAGCATGAGTTACATGTTGGTACCCCTTAATGAGGAAATTTCAAATGGGGCCAAGCGGAGAAATATTTCAGACAATAGCAGTTTCCTTTGCCAATAACTTTGAATTCCTGTTTGCCTTTAGTTTTCGTGAATCAGGGCTGCCCTCCCTCATAATCAAGCAAAAGAAGCTGGGCTGTGCAGTGAAGTCACAGATCTGTGTATGATGCAGGAAAACTGCAGTTGATATACCACAAATTCAGCTGTCCAACTTCATTGTAATAACAAGTAGGAGAGGATAGTCTGTGAGGGAATCCTATCTAAACACTACTATAGAGTAAAAACCCATAGAAACTTCTTTCTGTCACTAAAGAAAGAAGATGGAAATCTGAATACATACAGTGGGCTGATCTCTTGAGTAAGAATGTACCAAATTTAGTCACGTTTCAGAGTATATAATCACTCTTTAAATCTCTTCTGAAAAATGAGGTGAAACCATTTGATATTTTTGAGGATTATCATGTTTATTGATTAGCAAGTGAGAGCTAATACATTTTCTGCTGTAAATTGAAAATTTCACTGGAAGTGCTTTGCTCCTTTCAGAGTCTATCAAAAGACCATCGGATTAAGCTTCTGCAGCAACAACAGGAAGTGGCAAGTCTTTCTAAACAGCTGGAACATGTCATGAATTTTTCCAAGTGGGCAGTTTCCAGTGGCAGCAGCACAGCATTATTGTACAGCAAACGCCTGGTAAGGCTAGGAAAGACAGTATTCCTTAGTTGCTAAGGGGCCATAGTTAAGTCAAACAAGTGAATTTTCTGTGTCTTAAGTAAAGTCAAGGAATTAATCTTGTTGATTACTTCAGTATATTGCAGCACAAGTGTGTAATATACATTTTTTTTTCCCTACAACAGCACAAATTGAGGAGGATGTTAAAACTTTGACTTCTGATCCCTCCTAGATAGTCTTGAAAATTTGAATTGTTGCAAGTTTGCTACTGAGATAGGGATTGTCCCACTTCTGTGGAAGTGTATAAATCACTAATGTTAACCTTTTTAGGATGAAGCATGTCTGTGTGTATACATGCTCATACTATTAGTACAACTTTTTCAGGTCAAGGATGAGGTGATCCAAACATAATGGATAATGTAGATATAGCTTTTTAATGTAAAATTAACATGTTGGCTCCCCCACAGTCAGTATAACCTTCCATTGAAAGGTTCTAAGACCTTGTCTTCAGATTTGCAAGTATGTATTATGTACCTAATGGACTGAAGTAGTGATGCTATAGGCTGGTATATACTAAAGCCACACTTTTTTTTCATTTTAAAACAGAAACCAAGGCCTAAAGATACAAAGGTCCTGCTACATTACAAGTACAATTGTGATTTTTAAAAAAAAAATTAGAGACATGGGCATGTATACAATTGCAGATAAATGGAATTGTTATAGCCACACACTGTCTTTTCTGCTATCACAATTGTTTGCTCATCCACACCTACCAGGCTTCCTAACCATGATTGTATCAGTGCATTCTGGGCAACTATCCCATCATGCCTCAGCAAGACACAGAGGGAGACTTTCAAAGCACAAAGGGAGTTAAGTGCCCAGCTCCTGCCAAAGGCAAAGACATTTGGAAGTTGGATGCCTGGCTGTTCTGTGCTCTTTGAAATCTGCTCCAGAGGGCATACACCTGTACAGAGCCACATGTGAGGCTGTGCACTGTGGGATATCTTACCACATAGAGCTGGGAAGGAGCATAACATAGCCAACTAAATTACACAGCAACAAAGAGTCCTGTGGCACCTTAAAGACTAACCGATGTATTGGAGCATAAGCTTTCGTGGGTGAATACCCACTTCGTCTGACGTGGATCTTTTTACAGATCCAGACTAACAGGCTATCCCTCTGATAAATTACACAGATTACTGCTTGGAAGCCCTATCCACACTGCAGAAAAAGGAATGGGCTGAGCAGTTTGCAGGAAGACATCCATGTGCCAACCTAGACTTCTGGCATGAGCAACACACTGTTAGCTACTGTGAATAATTGCAGTAACTAACAGTTTTAGTCACGTAATGAATAGATAAAAACCATATGTAGAGCCAGGTATGCCATAGGCAGTTTAAAAACTCTCAAGTGAACATGAACTGAAATTGAAGCAATCCTGGGATGTTAGTACCCCAGCTACTGCTGGTGTCCCCAGGAATCTTGCATTGCCTACATTCAAATTGGTAGTGATTACAGCTTTAAACATTCCCACATCCCCTTTTAAAATATATATTTTGTCATGCATTTTCACACTGGTTAGGTATTCTAGAACTGACCTACCTAAAGATTAGGAAAACTACAAGTAAATAAGGAACTCTATGAAAACATTTATATAGTGGGTAATTCATGTCAATACAAGTAGGGAAATTAATTTAACCAAATGGTATGAGATTAAGAGGCATCTTCAGTAGATTTTTCGGGAAAAGTTTTGAGAGGAATTGGGATTAGGAGGAATCCAAAAAGAATAGGTGTGTTGAGTTGGCTAGCTTTTGCCTGTCTGAAATTCTGTATTATGGTATAATTAGTACTTGGATTAATGCGTCAGCCCTTGCTTGTGTTTTCTTGGGCCTTTTCCCCCCACATTTTTCCTTCCTAATGAAACCTGAATTTTTAATTGTCTGACCTGAAGTATTCTACTCTTATAATATTTTCTCTCCGATTGTAAACATAATCTAATCCTTGAAACTAAGGGCTTAGAAAAGCTGTTAGATATTAGAACATTTCAGAGAATTCTTATACATTAATTGATTTCTTTATTGAGGGGAGGGAGGATAGAAAATTTTATTCTGAGATAACATCCTTTCTAATGAGAATAGTAAGATCTGACAGAAATAACTACATATCTCTACAGTTGGAAAAACATAATTTCTTTTATACTGTAGGTAATGAGTGTTGAAAATTACTTTTTTTTGTGGTGGGGGGGAGAGAGTGGGAAGCTGAAAATCCATGCTTTTAGTTGGTTGCACAAACTTATGTTCTTTTCACTCCAATTCAAGGCATTTTGCTCAGATAATAAATATAAACCCTGTTATTGTCTTGTGGGAAAATAGTACAAGTTAATCACGGTTTTTTCCTAGAAGAAAAAAATGTGTTTTGTACAAGGTGTTTTCCTGTTCTAGATTACATATCGTCTACGGTATCTCCTTCGAGCAAGGTGTGATGCTTCTCCAGTGACTAACACCACTGTCCAGTTTCACTGTGATCCTAGCTTCTGGGCTCAAAATATTTTCAATCTAGGTATGATGTGACTCCTGCTTATTTTATCAACTTCTTTGTAAACTGGTGGTATCACTAAAAATAGTTTTTGTCAGCTCAACGGCCTCCCAGATATATAATTGAGCGTATTTCTCATGTGTTCTTTAATACATCTTCTACCAGTGGACAGAAATTACTCTAAAGCGCGTGTCTGATCTGACTCCATATTGGATGCTGTTCCAGGTAGTAAAGCTAGATAGGCAGTGCCTAACTAGTTTTACTAACTGAGGTGGGGAGATGAGAAGGAAAAAAACTACAATGGGAAACTGCAATGAAACTGCATTGGGTACAGAAAGCAGTCTTTTGAGCAATAGTTTTCTGTTGGAGTTGGGTGCTTTTTTCCTAGCTCTGTAGATTTTGCTTACTGTCCTTCTTGGCATACTGTTAACAGATGTGAACTCATAGAGCAAGCAAAGATTGACCATCCCCACTGTACCGTGTTCTCTAGGCAGGCTGGATTCATACCTTCAGACTGGCATTTGCATTTTTTCTTCTATCTAGTGGCTAGGTTTCTGCTTGTACACAAAACTCCTTATCATAGGATGAATAGCCTGTTCAGTATGATTGACTAAATATACGTGCTCAGTCTAACGAAGACATGCAGCATAGGAACTGCCCTGCTAGGAACAGGAATTAGAGGCTAAAAAGTCTCTATCTTGAGGAATTTGATAATTGTCAAGCCTCCCTTGTTTTCAATATCTGCAGGGTTTTTTTGTCAGTGTCTCCATCTTTCTGTTGGAGAGTGATTTTGGATGTACCTGTCAGGCATTTTGGCCTTTGGTCAAAAAGTGCAACCAGCTTTGCATTAGGGCCTGACCAATTTCATGGCTGTGGAATCAACCCTTCTCTATGAAATCTGATCTCCCCTGCTGCTGGGAGTCCAGGGCTCCTAGCTGCTAGTTCAGACACGCTGAGGAGGGACAGGAGTTGTCCTTCCCCCTGCATGGCTGCTCTTCGTGGGGAGATCAGACTCACCTCCAGAGACAGTGCAGAAATGAGGGTGGCCACAGCAGCCCGGGAGCTGGGCTCCTGGCTTTTCTTCCACCTTCTCCCCCTCTTCCTCCCCCCATCCCAGCTCTGGGTACCAAGCTTGGGGCTTGCACCCCCAGCGACTCCTCCCAGGCTGGGGCCTTCTGCTCTTGGTGGCTGCAGCTGGGACAGTCTGGGGTCTGGCTTCTGTCCCTCATCTCACGATTCCTGCTGCAGCTCGGGGCATCCTCCCCCCGGTGGTTCCTGGGGCTGGGGGCTTCCACTCCTGCTGGCTGCAGCCAGGGCAGCCTGGGCTCGGGATTTCCATCTCCCAGGGCTCCTGCTGGGGCTCAGGGTGACTAGATTGGGGCTTCTGCACTGGGGCTTCTTCTGGGGCACCCATTTTTCCGGGGTGGGAGGCTCAAATTGACTGGGGGCCCCGCCTTAATCTGTCACTGGCCTCGACTGGCAGCTAGGAGCCCCTGCTGGGATGCTCCTAGCAGCATGTGGGAGAGCCTCTCCACCTCCGAGAACCTCCTCTAACTGCAGGAAGCTCGGAGGCTGCTGCCTAGGCAGCACAGAAGTGAGACTGGCAATCTTGGGACCCTTCCTCTCCCCCTGCCCTCCTCCGGCACAACAATTTTGCAACCCCCCTACGATACCATTTGGGTTATAACACCCTGCAATTTCAGATGTAAACATATGAAATCATGAAATTGACCAATTTAAAAACCCTCTGGCCATGAAATTAATGAGAATAGACTGAATTTGGTAGGACCCTAGTTATAACAAAAAGGTGGGGAAATGTTGGCATAAGAGGATCTTGTCATGACAGCACTTTCTCACAGGTACTGGATAACTATTCGATTCTTTTTTAAGTGATTGCATATGTCCATTCCACTTCAGGTATGTGGGCACTCAATGTATTAGCATCTGGGATTTTTCCCTTAGTGGTACTTGTTGGGGCGGTGCATGCTGCTGCTTCTGTCTCATACTGCTGTGTGATGATGTAAAGGGCAAAGCTGTCGCTGACCTCCCTCAGTTCCTTCTTAGTGCTGTGACGGTTGTCGGAGTACTTTATCTTGTTGCTGCAAGTGTTTCCCTTCCTTAGTATTGTATATAGTGGGTACTTGTTTAATAGTTTGCCTTAGCAGAATTTTTTGCTATTAAGTTTCCTTGTCCTGGGATACTTATTAGTATGCTCTTCGGTTCCCACCACTGGGGTATTAGGGCCTGGTGTTGAGGCATGCCTCAGTCCCTGGGCTTCAGGCCTTGTGATGCATGCAAGAAATCAGTGCCAGGCAGTGACTCTCACTTCAGGTGCCACACATCAGAGACTGATGCCAAATGTGCAGGGACTTTAAGCCCAGAATTAAGAAGTACAGGGAGGTCAGACTAAAGCACGTTATGGAGGCAGCCTTCCACCCACCCTGGGAGTATCCCCATTCAGAGCATGCACCAAGTGAGCCTCCTTCAGTTAGGAATGGTTGCCTGTCTTAGAGTCTCAATGCAGATCTTCTCTGGTACTGAAGAGGAGGCACTGTAAGCTGGCATCGAGGGACTCAGCGCCCAGGAGATTAAGATCTCTGGCACTGAAGTCCAGCAAAAAAGCTGGGAAGGAGAGTAGTGTGTGCTTGATGCAGAGGCACTCCCCATGGCAAATAGCGCATCAGGCAGGATCGTTGACTGATGCTGATTGCAGCCTTGTTGAGACTGACCTCTAAGGTGATACCATCAAGAGACTGTCCCAGTGCCAACAATACTTCAGGTATATGATGTGGCACACGATCTGCTGAGTCTCTCAGTACCAGTGTCACCGGCAGTTTAGGAAACATCTCAACAGAATCTTCTAAAAAGTGTGACTTCCTCCCTAGACATGCAGGTGGAGGTAGTTCAGGAGAACTCACACAGAGTGGTTGATACCGTGGGATCTGTGGAGCTTCTTAAGTGGCAGTCTGCATAAACAAGGCTATTCTGGAGTTCACTAAAGTGTTATGGCAAACTCCATCTTCCATGCCTCCTACAGCTAAAAGGACGGAGAAGAAGGATTATGTGCCCTCATAGGGGTTTGTACATTTTTGTTTCTTTTCATACCTGGAGTCTTTGGTGGCTTCAGTTTCTAATCAGATGTGTAAAAATACATTTGACAGCAGGATTATACCTCCGGATTGCTAATCAGCATGTATTGCTGGGATGTTATAACTTCTCCCTCTGGGACAATATTTTAAAAATAATGGACAAGTTGCAAGGGGAGACCAGGCAAGAGTTTCCCACTATGGTTAGTGAGGGAAAGATGATGGCCAAGACCTTGCTTCAGGCCATATTGGATGCTGCGGATTCTGATGACCGAGCCAGGGCATTGGTTGGTACAATAATTAAATGATTGTGGCTCCAGGCATCAGGTCCTCCTCAAAAGGGCCAACAAACCATTCAAGATCTCCCCTTTGAGGAACTATAACTATTTGCACAGCAGATCGATGACAGGCTTCATAGCCTGAAACAGACTCTAGGGCTATGCACAAGTCTATGGATATTTACGCTCTTCTCCCAAAGAAGCAGTGGTTCTATCCACAGTAGCCTCATCATTATGCTTTCTGTATGCCTCACCATCAGGACCTGGCCTATAAAGAAATAGAGAAGTTAGAGGATAATACCTCTGCCTACTCCTTTCTTTCTTCTGCTATACATTTGTCCAGACAGGATAAGAATACCATGCAGTCATTTTGACATTCTGGTTGAGGACAGCTTACCAGTTTTCAGTTTGCCAGCTTCTCCTACCCCTGTTTTCTTCCAACAGACTATCCCACTTCCTAAGTGCTTGGACCCATATTTCTACAGCTCAGTGGGTTTTACGCATGATGGAATTGTGATACGCTCTTCAGTTTATTTCTACACCACCACCACCACCTCTGTCCCTCATCCCTTTTCAGGGACCATTCTCCCAAAGGTCATCTCCGAGGTACAGTCTCTCCTCTTGTTGGGAGCCATAGAAGAAGTTCCTCTTCTGCACAAAGATAAAGGGGTTTTAGTCTCGTGACTTCCTAATCCCAAAAGCAAAAGGAGGTCTCAGAACTGTACTACACATGCAGGAGCTCAGTAACTATCTAAAGAAAATAAAGTTTTGCATGTTCACTCTGGCTTCCGTTATGCCCTCCCTGGATCCTGGCAACTGATGTGTTGTGCTCACCTTAAAGGACACACGTTTCCGTGTCGCAATAAATCAAAGCCACAATAAATTCCTCAGATTTATGGTTAGCCAATACCGCTGTCAGGCTGAATGTCAGGTCTGCAAACTGTCTGTGACCCCACGTGTTTTTACAAAGTGTATGGCAGTGGTGGCAGCGTTTCTGAGGAAATCAGAAGTTCAAGTAAACAACAAGGAGTCTGGTGGCACTTTAAAGACTAACAGATTTATTTGGGCATAAGCTTTCGTGGGTAAAAAAAAACCTCACTTCTTCAGATGCATGAAGTGAAAATTACAGACGCGGGCATTATATAATGAAGTTCAAGTGTTTCTATACCTGGGTGACTGGTGGGTGAGAGGCCAATCCAAGAGCCAGGTAATATCTAGCATGACCATGATCCAAACCACCTTCAGCAGAGGATTACTGATCAAAGAGGAAAAATTAGTCCTCTCACCTGTTCATAGGTTGGAGTTTATAGGAACAGTCTTAGATTCTACGGAAAACAGGGTGTTCCTCATGCAAACAAGATTCCAGACGATGCTGGCCATTTTGTTAGACGTGAAGGCCTATCCTACCACAACAGTTCAAAATTGCCTCAGACTTCGGGGGTGTATGGCCTCATGTATTTACATGGTTCAGTTGGCCAGGCTTCATCTCAGGAAGCTGCAGAGCTGTCTGAGCTTGATATGTTCTCCAATTCGTCATCCAGTGATCATGGTGGTTTGAATGGCCACCTGGATCTTAGCCTCTTTGGACTGGTGGACTGAATGTGTGTGCGTGCTTGTTACTTTTGTTCCCCCAGAACCTATTTTGACTTTGGTTATGGACACTTCCGCCCTAGGTTTTGACAGTCCACCTGGGTTCTCTGAAAACTCAAGGGCTATGGCTTGGCCAGGATTAGTTCACTACATAAATGTAAGCCATTGAGAGCCATTCATCTAGCTTACCAGACTTTTCTTCCCCATATCAAGGGAAGGAATTTACTAGGACTTACGGACAATACAGTGGTCAAGTTCTATGTGAACAGATAGGAAGGGACTTGATTGGCACTTCTTTGCCAAGAGCCAGTGCTGCTTTGGGACTTTTGTATCAACATCTCCATCCACTTCCCTCCTTCCGGGTGTCCAGAACAGTCTGGTGGACCAATTGAGCAGGCATTTCACCAGTCACTGAGTGGTGTCTCCAGCCAGGTATTGTCAGGTTCATTTTCCAAGTGTGGGAGTTCCCCATATAGACCTGTTTGCAACATGCACCAATAGAAAGTGCCATCTGTTTTGTTCACAGGCAGGTCACAGTCTAGGATCTGACGCACTCTATTCTGTTACCCTGGACAGACAATCTCATGTATTCATATCTTCAGGTTCTGCTCCTGCCCAGGATGGTGTTTAAAAATCAAACTGGAACATGCTCGAGTGAAACTCACAGCACTGATATGGCCTGTCCAGTCTTGTTTTTTCCACTCTGCTGAGCATCTCAAGCAGGTCTCCATTGACATTACCACCAGACCTAGACTTGATTTCACAAGGCAGTGGTTGCCTCTTCCATCCCAGTGTGGAAGTCCTTCACCTTACAGCATTGAAACTCCCTGGGTAACCCCTCAAGAGGAGATCTGTTCAAAGGAAGTACAAAACATCCTCTTGAATAGTAGAAGGCTTTCTACTAAAGATGTTTATCTATCAAAATGCATGAGATTCTCCATTTGTTCTCAGCAAAAAGGGGTTTCTCCAATCTGGGCTCCAATACAACATACACCAGACTGTTTGTTATATCTGAAACAACAAGGTCTTGCTGTTGGTGAACCCTCGTGGAACCTAGCAGCTATCTTGGCTTTCTGCCCTCTGACTGGTAATCATTCTTTTCTCCAGCATCATGTCAGTCAGGCTTTCAAAGAGTCTGGAAAGGTTTTATACCCAAGTAAAGAATCCTATTCCTCCTTGGGACTTAACCTAATGTTAGTAAAACTAATGGCTACCTGTTTGTTGCTCCATCTCTTAATGAAGGTAGTCTTTTTGGTCGTAATTACCTCAGTGAGGTAACTGGCCAGTAGGTGAACTGAGAGTTCTAGTATTTGATCCACTGCATACAGTCCTCTACAAGGACAAAATAGACCTATGCCTTCATCCGAAGTGGTTTCTCACATCCATATCAGTCACTTAGGCAAGGAAGTTGGGAAGCTGCTAAGTCTCATGCTAAGGAGGAGGAGAGACTCTACCTATTGGATGTTAGGAGAGCATTAGCATTCTACTTGGACAGAACTAAATTGCTTTGGTTGTCCTCACAGCTATTTGTGGCACTCATGGAGAGGATGAAGGGCCTTTTAGTCTCCTTTCAGAACCTTGCCATGGATTTCCTCCTGCATACATTTGTGTGATGTCTTGGCCAATGTAACTCTGCCAGATAGGGTGCTGGCACGTTCAGTGAGATCTCACGTGGCCTATGCAGTGTTTCTATACTGGACGTTTGTAGTGCTGCAGCTTGGTCATCAGTACATACTTCTGTTTCTCATTACACCATCTCCCAACAGTCTAGAGATGATGCCAGATTTGGACATGTCCTACAATAATTCAGGTAGACTCCAGTGCATCTCCAGATTGAACTGCTTGTCACCTGAAGTGGAATGGCCATGTGTAATCACTCAAAGAAAACAGTTATTAATTTGTTCTGTAACTATTTGAGACTTGTTGGACATGTCCATTCCATTACTTGGGGGTCAATAGGACAGCGGCTCCACCCTTTATACCAACACACAGCTAATGCACTGGACACCCATCCACCTGAAGTGGCACAGATGTGTGCAACACATTTTGAAGAACAGTCATTACGGAACAAGTTAGTAACTGTTTTTTCTTTCTCTGCCTGTACCTATCTTTGGGAAAGAGATCGCAAAAGGGGTGTATCTGTATTTTTCCTCAGGGTGAACACTCCAGCCGTGTGTGTGTGAGAGAATAGGTATAAAAGAAACTGTTTTTCTTTATTTCCAGGAAACCTTCCTTTCCTTCCTTCTGATATGCCTTTCAGTTGTTGGGTTCTGCTCCCTTAAAGTCTGAGAGATACTGAAATGGAAACAGGAATTCCATGTGGGAGCCTGTGTGTTTCAGGCTATTAGAATGGTTTCATGAATAATAATGATTTAGTACTGGCCCTTTTGGAGTGTCTCCATGGTTTATTACACAGTTTCAGAAGTTGAAGCCTCCAGGGGTTAAAGCTTCAGAGTCAAGGTTGATCAGGGAACATTTTTTCCCCATAGACCATGTCTTGTAATAGTTTTTGTATGTTGAAGAAACTCAGGCCTGAAGTTGTGTTGACTACAATACTAGCTAGACTCTTTACTGACAGTGAGATAATATCTAAAGGCTAACTGGGTGTTACTAAATAGCTTAGTGATTGGATGCTGTTTAGAATATATCTAAGAAAATGAAATAGCAGCATTTTAAAGTATCTCAGTTTAAATTAAGCTGCCAATGTGATATGGCCGTAAAAAAAAAAGCTAATGCGGTTTTAGGATGCATCGGGCAAGGTATTTCCAACAAAGATAAGGAGGTGTTAGTACCGTTATATAAGGCACTGGTGAGACCTCATCTGGAATACTGTGTGCAGTTCTGGTCTCCCATGTTTAAGAAGGATGAATTCAAACTGGAACAGGTTCAGAGACGGGCTACTAGGATGATCCGAGGAATGGAAAACCTGTCTTATGAAAGGAGACTGAAAGAGCTTGGCTTGTTTAGCCTAACCAAAAGAAGGTTGAGACGGGATATGATTGCTCTTTATAAATATATCAGAGGGATTAATATTAGGGAGGGAGAGGAATTATTTAAGCTTAGTAACAATGTGGACACAAGAACAAATGGATATAAACTGGACACTAGGAAGTTCAGACTTGAAATTAGACAAAGGTTTCTAACCATTAGAGGAGTGAAGTTCTGGAACAGCCTTCCAAGGGGATTAGTGGGGGCAAAAGACATATCTGGCTTTAAGACTAAGCTTGATAAATTTATGGAGGGGATGGTATGATGGTATGGAGGGGATAGCCTGATTTTGGCAATTAATTTGGCAATTGATCTTTGATTATCAGCAGGTAAGTATGCCCATTGGTCTGTGATGGGATGTTAGATGGGGTGGGATCTGAGTTACTACAGAGAATTCTTTCCTGGGTGCTGGCTGGTGAGTCTTGCCCACATGCTCAGGGTTTAACTGATCGCCATATTTGGGGTCGGGAAGGAATTTTCCTCCAGGGCAGATTGGCAGAGGCCCTGGAGGTTTTTCGCCTTCCTCTGCAGCATGGGGCATGGGTCACTTTCTGGAGGATTCTCTGCAGCTTGAGGTCTTCAAACCGCAATTTGGGGACTTTGATAACTCAGACATAGGCTAGGGGTTTGTTATAGAAGTGGATGGGTGGGATTCTGTGGCCTGCATTGTTCAGGAGGTCAGACTAGATGATCATAATGGTCCCTTCTGACCTTAAAGTCTATGAGTCTATAACCCATAATTTTCAGTGTAATGGACGGGCCCTCATTGTTATTGATAGCACAATAATGCACGCAGTTCTGCCGCCACTGACACTGATTCTGGAAAAAATTGTTTACCCATCCTTTAAACTGCAATTAGGAATGGTGGTCTGATGGCATAAAAAGAGGGAAATTATGAAAACCTGCATATCTCCAAAGAGTAAGGTGAACATTAAAACTTATATTTTTATTTTTTACCAGGTTCTCTGGTAATTGAAGATAAAGAAACCCCACCACACATGCCCAAGAGCCCTGTGATGGAACCAAATTTACAGCCACAAAGTGGCTTACCTTCAAACCAACTGTCTAAGTTCCCAACACAGATCAGTTTAGCTCAACTACGACTCCAGCACATGCAGCAGCAGGTCATGGCTCAGAGGCAGCAGGCTCAACGCAGGGTAGGCCCAGTGGGTCTACCAAACCCAAGAATTCTAGGTCCCATGCAGCACACTCCTACTTCTCATCAGGTAAACTATCATTGTTCCAGAGAGAAGACATGTCTGATTGTACTTGTTCTGACAGAATGATAACCGGGTGGCTTCTAGTGGCATTTCATTGGCGCAGCTGTCTTTAGCACATATAGTTATAAGGAAGCCCGTATTGTGTGTATTTACAGCATTTTTTCAAGATCTCAGTGCCCATATCTCAGGGACTTTCTGATAATCTCTAAGCATTGTAAAGAACTCTTATTCTTCGAGTGATGGTCCCTGTTGTATTCCGCTATGGATTACACATGCGCCTGGAGCCAGAGAATTTGAAAGCAGTGTCCATTGGTCTGCACATGCACCCTGGCTCGCCTCGTGCCTCCAAGGGGATAAAGGATGGGTTGGACCAACTGCCTCTCCAGTTCCTTCTTGCCGTTGCACGGTCCGAACGGAACCTTTATGTTTCCACAGCTTCAGCTTAGTTCTACAAAATAAAAATCATGTAGTTTGTAAATAGTGTTAACAGTTTTAATAGTTTTTACTGTTTTAGCATTTAATTAGTCTAAAAACCCCGGGGCACCAGACTATGCCCAGGACTCTAGGCTTCAAACTCTGCTTCCTGCCCATGGTCCTTCTCAGTCAGCGGCAACAACCAGTGCTGCCTGTACTGCCTTGGTTCAGCTCACTGCACCTCGCCGCAGTGTATCTGCTGATCGTTCCCCAGCCATACCCAAGAAGGACAGGAACTTTATCTCCGCAAATACCTCGTGGAGAAGGCCATGACTATTTGACCCAGACTGGGGAACTTCCTCCCATATGTAGGTCAGACTCAGCAAGGAGTGTACCTCTTGCTGCAAAGTCTGACTCTGCTTTGGGAGAATCTACCCTCGTAGTCCCCATGGAGAGATCTTGTCAGGAAGCTAGGAAGCACACTCATAAGCATGAGACTAAGTCTTCCTCTAAGTCCACTTCAAAGAAGTCTGACTTGGTTGTAAACAAGCCCACTAGCTTGTCCCATGAGGACTTAAGATGTACTAAGTCCCAGTGGCACAACAAGAGAGCCCATAAGCATTGGGCTCCATCGGTACCAAACTGTGTTCCATCAGTACCATCATCCCTGGCATGTCCCAAAACCTGGGATCCATTGGCACCAATGAATTATGATCACTGCCAACTTCAGATACCATCCTTCTCACCACTTCCAATGGTCTGGACAAGCAAAACTCCTCTCACACTGGGGAGGTAAGGATCTGTTGCCACCTCACAGGACATTTTCGCTTTCCCAGATCTGGAATCCCCTCCACCGGGCCCTTCCACTTCCAGGGAGATATTGCCTCTGGGAGAATCAACTGCTAGAAGGAGCTTATCACCCGTCCCATATGCAGAATACATCTCCCTTCCAACGGCATCAATGATACTGCCACTGGAACCAGAATCAGCCTTCTCCTTGGGAGAGTCTGAACCCTCCGATAAACTGCTTTTCCCTGGCCCTGCGTGTCCTCTACCACCTAAAAGACCCATATTGGTTTGGGCCCAACCTCCACCTCATCTAACTCTGAGCTGCTGGTACCTTATGCCATGGGGGCCCCCACGACCACCTGTCTACCCCTCCTATTGGCCATACTGGGGGGCCTTTGGACAGTATCCATTTGCAGAGTTGATCTGATTTGCTAGGGAGCCATCCCTTGCCTCCCGTCTGAGGAGACACTCCGATCTGCACCTGCATCCATCGGAGGAGGAGGAACATTATCCTTCAGAACCAGCAAGACTGATATTGTCATCCCTAGACAAAACAGTGACTCCTGTGTCCCCTTCCCTTACCCACCCACAGTGACTTTGGGCAATTCCAGGACTTTCTCCTCAGAGTTGTTGGAGAGCTTCAAATTCCTCTTGAGGAGATCCAAGACTCTAAACTCTTAAACATTCTGCACACTTTTGGGCCCAACAGAATAGCTCTACCTGTTAAGAAAGCCATACTGGAGCTAGCTAAGACAGTTTGGCACACCCCACCAGCTGTGCTCCTACCAATAGGGTAGAGAAGTATTATTACGTACTGGTCAAAGGTACAGACTTTTTGTTTTCTCACCCCTCTCTCAACTCTCTGATGGTCCATGCTGCTTCTGAAAGGGCTAGACAACAACATCCCTGGTCTACTCCTGCTGGTCCAGGGCAAATGCCTGTATCTGCTGGGAAGAAAGGTCTCATCATTTATCCTCCAGGTCAAGATAGCCAGTTACCAGGCGCTATTGGCTAAATACGATTTCCTGAACAATGCCAAGTTTGCAGAGTTCACTGACAGCCCTCCACAACAGGACAGAGCACATTTTCAAGCTCTGATAGATGAAGGCAAACTGATAGCCAGGACTGCACTCCAGTCTGCAGTCGATGCCGCTGATGCTTCCTCTAGAGCATGGGTGGCCAACCTGAGCCTGAGAAGGAGCCAAAATATACCAATGTACATTGCCAAAGAGAGACAATAATACATCAGCAGCCCCCAATCAGCTTCCACTCCCTCCCCCTCCCGCCCCGGCTCCCAGCGCCTCCTGCCCACACCGGCAGCCCCACCGATCAGTGCCTCCCCGCCCATCTCTCACCTCCTGATCAGCTGTTTTGTGCCATGCAGGAGGCTCTGGGGGGCAGGGAGAGGAGCAAGAGCATGGCAGGCTCAGGGGAGGTGGCAGGAAGGGTAGAGTGAGGGCAGGGCCTGTGGCAGAGCTAGAGGTTGAGCAGTGAGCGCCCCACTAGCACATTGGAAAGCTGGTGTCTGTAGCTCCAGCCCCGGAGTCGGTGCCTATACAACGAGCCGTATGTTAACTTCTGAAGAGCCGCATGTTGCTCCAGAGCCACAGGTTGGCCACCCCTGCTCTAGAGCTATGGCTACTGCCTTTGTCCTGCACAGGGAATCATGGTTCCCATGTGTCAGGGTTCCCTAGGGAGGTCCAGAATACTATTGAGGACCTCCCCTTTGATGAATCACACCACTTTAATCAGAAGATGGACAAGTCCCTCCATACCTGAAAGATTCCAGGGCTACCCTCTGCTCGCTGAAGATATACACACCTGCCCTTAAGAAGAAGTTTCACTGTCCAGTGGTTAAATCTAGACACGTCTCAGCATTTTTTTCCTTCAGTGGGCCTATGAACCACCACATGAGAGAGAGGTTTTGAAAGTCCTGCTTCCCTACACTCTCTTTAACAAGCTTGGCGTCTCAGTCTCAGCCACTGCCTTAACATTATTTTTGATGGGAGCTCGAGAGCCATGAAACACTTTTTCAACACCTGGAGTGTGATAACAGACAAATGGGTGCTAAATGTAATCCATTCTGGCTATCCAATTGAGTTTGCATCCCTACCTCCTCCAAAACCCTCACCACCCCTTAGGGGACCACTCTCACGAGAGTATTCTCAAAAGAGGCAACCTTGTTTCTGCAGCAAGGAGCAATAGAATGTCCCTCCTCAATACCAAGGAGAAGGGTTTTATTTGTCCTACTTCCTGATACCAAAAAGAAGGGCAGTTGGAAACCAATTCTTGACCTCCACCATCTCAACCACTTCATTTATAAACTCAGATTTTGATGGTCACATTGGCAGCAATGGGTCCATGTTTAGAAAATGGCATATAGTTCACGGATCTCCATATGAAGGATGCCTACTTTCACATAGATATTCATCCTGCCTACAGACGCTTTCTCAGATTCATGGTGGATTCTAACCATTTTCAGTATAGCGCACTCCCCTTCAGAATAGCAATTGCTCCCAGAGTCTTCATCAAGATATTCTCCGTAGTAGCAGCCCATGTCAGATGATGTGGTCTCATTGTATTCCCCTACCTCAGTGACTGGCTCCTTGCTGCCAAGTCCTTCCAGGAAGCCTATGCATCAACTTCCCTGATGCTACACATCCTCTCCTTGCTGGGAATCAGTGTAAACACAGAAAAATCTGTTCTCATTCCCATGCAATCTCTGAACTTCATCAGAACAACCTTAAATTCTATCACAACAAGAGCATACCTGCTCAAGGACAGGTTACAGACCATGAACAATATCATAGCTTACATCACAAGTAATCCTCAAGTACCAGTCAAGACATATCTGTCTCTTGTAGGTGTACAAGGCCATCTGACCTAGGTCCCCACCCTTTGCTAGACCACCTTTGTTGGCTTCAAACATGGCTGCAGTTGGTATACTCCCCAAGCTGCCATTCCATGAATCTCATGGTGACAGTTCCAGCCCAAGGTAGTGTCTTCCATGCTATGGTGGACAAATCCTCATCAGGTATGCATGGGCATCCCCTTTCTCCCTTGCTCTGTGGACAGGACCATTATTACAGGTGCATCCCTATTAGGTTGGGAGGGCCACATGGACAGTGACACACTACAAGGTGCTTGGACATCTCAAGAGCCCAGAATGCATGTCCAAATCCTGGAGATGCAAGCAATCTTGAAGGCATGAGTCTCCTTTGTTCCCTTCATCCGTATTCACTGTGTCCATATGTCAAACAACGTTACGACCATCTTCTACGTCAACAAACAGGGAGACTGATCTTGCTCCTCCCTGTGTGCAGAAGTGATCAGCCCTTGGAACTGGAGTATCAGCAATCATATCACCCTATTGGAAGCTTACTTTCTGGGGAAGCAAAATTTACTTGCAGATTCCCTTAGCAGACATTTCATCGTCAACCATAAGCAGGAGCTCCACCACTTGGTAGTGCACAATATTTTCCTTCTATGTGGAACCCCAGCCAGGGATCTGTTCACCTCCTGAAACAAACAGGAAATGCACTACATATTGCTTCAGAGGAGCCCTGGGTCGCCACTCCTAGAGTGACAGTCTGCTTCTTCCCTGGTTGGACCAGTACAG
The DNA here is from genome assembly GCF_020497125.1 of Mauremys mutica. Lineage (NCBI taxonomy): Eukaryota > Metazoa > Chordata > Testudines > Geoemydidae > Mauremys > Mauremys mutica. Next base: position 103,762,109 of record NC_059072.1, on the reverse strand, counting down.
CTATATCTTCCTTCAGCTACCGTTCCTGCTACGAGTTCTACGCAAAATCCAGGAGGACAGTGCACAGCTCATCCTGATTTTCCACTTCTGGCCCAGACAGTTCTGATTTCCCAACCTCCTACATATCATCCCAACCACCACTCGTCCTCCCAATTTTCCCCAACTCCTGACCCAGTGGCAGGGCAAGAGCAAGCATTTTGATCCACACCCACTCCCCATGAGTCCTCAGTATTTGAATGGGTATCATCCTGAGAATGTTTGTTTGATATTTGGCTGGGCATCATCCCTAGAATGTTCATGCCTCACAACTGTACGAATCATCCTCTCTAATAGTAGATAGGAGTCTACTAGAAAATTCCAGCTAGCTAAATGGAAGCGCTTCTTTTCTTGAGCACACAAAAGAGGCATCCTCCCAGAGACTATTCTCTCCCAGTCATCTTGGACTGTATTCTATCTTTGAAAACATCAGATTTGTCTGTCAGCTCCTTGCGGATTTATTTGGCAACGATCCGCACATACCATCCACCTTCGCAGGGTTACTTGGTCTTCCCACATTCACTGATCAGTAGATTCTGGAAAGGCCTAATGAGAACCTTCCCATCTATTCAGAAATCTGCTCCCCAGTGGGACCTAAACCTTGTTCTCTCTGTACTCACACGGCTCCACTTTGAGCCTTTAGCTACTTGCTTCATGTCCCTTCTTTCCATAATGGTTGCTTTCCTTGTAGCCATCACCTCAGTGAGAAGGGTTGATGAACTTGGAGCGGTGATGACAGATCGTCCATACACAAATTCCATAAGGATAAGGTTTATTTGTGTCTATACCCCAAATACCCCCTGAAGTAGCTTAGGAATTTAACCTTAACCAATCCATTCAGTTACCTGTGATCTTCCCAAAACTACATGCTTCCACAGAGGAATAAAGACTCCACTCCCTCAGTGTTTGGCGAGCCTTGGCTTTTTACGTATAGAGAACAAAACCAGTCAACCAATCAGACTGTTTGTCGCTATAGAAAATAGAATCAGAGGGCATGTCATCTCCACCCAGAGAATCTCCAAATAGATTTCTGGCTGCATTCTACTCTCAGCTTTCTAACCTTGTTCCACCAGAGCATAAGCAACAACCATAGCATTTCTTCAAGAGGGACCCTTCCTAAACATCTATAAAGCAACCACATGGGGCTCGGTTCACACATTTGCAAGACAGGAATACACTGGGGGGAGGGATAGCTTAGTGGTTTGAGCATTGGCCTGCTAAACCCAGGGTTGTGAGTTCAATCCTTGAAGTGCCATTTAGGGATCTGGGGCAAAAAAAAAAAAATAGTTGGGAATTGGTCTTCCCTTGAGAAGGGGGTTGGATTAGATGACATCCTGAGGTCCCTTCCAACCCTGATCTTCTATGATTCTAGGACTCTTCTGCAGATACCTCCTTTGGGATGGTGGTACTCTGCTCAGCCCTACCGTCTACATCCTCAAACCCTCCTCCTGCTTAGGTACTGCCTGTCCGTCACCCACAGTGGAATGCAATAGGGACCATCACTCCAAGAAGAGGAGGTGGTTACTTATCTAGTTGGAGGTTCTTTCGGGTACATGGTCCTTACCTGTGTTCCACTATATGTCATCCTTCCCCTCTGCTTCGGATCTTACCTGATTCGTGGTAGAGAAGGACCTGGAGAGGTGATCAGTTTGCCCCACCCTTCATCCCCTCGGTCAGAGGCACAAAGTGAGCCAGGGCACATCTGCAGGACACTGCTTTCAAATTCTCCAGCTCCAGGCACATGGTGCCCAGGCGTAACCCACAGTGGAATACAGAAGAACCGCCAGTTAGAGGTATGTAATGTCCTCTTTCATATCATTACACAATTTGCCCCAGTGATTAGTTCAGATAGAATAATTAATTGTAATCTGTTATATTTTACTCTTAATTGTCAAGATGCATCAATGCTGATATCTGATTTCATCTTGTGTTTGAGTGAATGATTCAGTACTATATTTGTCATGTATTTTAAAGGTTAAAATGGGAGGTTCAGGAAGGAGTTTTTTCTGGAGTGTTTGGTGTTAGTCCTCAGACAGTTAACTGAGGGGATTGTCTATCTCTTCCAGCAGCCACCTCCACGCTTGATTAACTTTCAGAATCACAATCCCAACTCTAATGGGTCAATTCTTCCTGCTCAACAAATGAGGGGTCCCCAGAACCAGAATGTACCGAGATTAACAATAAAGCCCAACCCATTGCAGATGGCATTCTTGGCACAGCAGGCTATTAAACAGGTAAACTTTTTCCACTCACCCACCCAAAAATAAAAATTGAATAATATTAATATTCATTTTATAACTTACATGCCTTACTTTTCCAGGGTGGATTTACAGTGAATAGACTATTATCTAGTCCAGTGATTCTCAACCTGTTTACCATTGTGGGCTGCATATGCAGCTCTCTCTATTATGTGGGCTGCATCCACACAATATATATAGTCTCTGGGCCATACAACTGTGTGTTGATTGGGCCACAAGTTGCCCGCAAGTTGAGAACCACTGGTCTAGTCCATGACAAGATACCTGATGATTTTGAAATGAGTTAATTGTCAAGTCCAATCCATTCCAACTACTTTGACTAGTGGAAGAGTTAGACTTTGTCTACACAACATGTTACTTCAGTATAACTTATGTCATCAGGGGTGTAAATACACCGCTCAGAGGTATGGTTTAAGTTGTACTGATGTAAGCACTGGTGTAGACAGTACTATCTCTGTCGATAGTATAGCTACCGCCACTAGCAGAGGCAGGAGTTACTAAGCCAATGGGAGAGTTCTCTCCCGTTGGCTTACAGCAGCGGTGGGAAACCAGCGGCCCGTAGAGTAATCCACCGGTGGGTAGCTAGACAATTTCTTTACATTGATCGTCTGCAGGCATGGCTGCCTGCAGCTCCCAGTGTGTGGTTCGCCATTTCCAGCCAATGGGAGCTGCAGGATGCACCGTGGGCCACAGGGATGTGCTGGGAGCTGCGGGCGGCCGTTCCTGCGGACGATGGATGTAAACAAACTGTCGCAGGCCACCAGCAGATTACCCTGATGGGCTGCAGGTTGCTCACCACTGGCTTAGAGCATCTTCACCACAAGCACTACAGCAGCACAGCTGCATCAGTGCAGCTATGTCAGAGTAAGTACTGTAATGTAGCTGTTGCCTGAGTGATTTATGGTTTAAATGTTTGCTTTAATTTATTGCTATGTTTATTTTGAATCTATCACTGACTTCTGGGCAGCCCTCAAAACTTAACACAAACACATGTTCTGTTCACTGCAGTCCATGAACAAATAGAGTAGAAAACCCTGCCCTCTAACTTCCCTCCTGGCTACTGCACCAGTAAGCAGGCAAAAGCGTGATTTAAAAAGCTGTAGTTGCCACTAGGCTCTGGAGCTTGCCAAACCTGGACAGTTGTGGACCTTCTGCTGCAAGTGATCAATCCCCAACTGATCAGCAGTTATGTGAGGATAAGAGTGAATACTTCAGATACTTTCTAGCTGCTCAGTGAGGCAAATACCAATGAACCAATGCATAATTTGAGGTTTGTTGTACACTTAAAAAGAGCAGAGTATCTTGCCACCATAGGAAGGAAGGAAGGAATGAAACACCGGTCTGTGACCTAAGAAATGGAATAATAGTGCCATGGCTATCACAGTCATGTGAGTTGAATCAAAGAGAAGATTGATTGCTTTACAAGTCCTTTTAAATCATTAAAAAAACCACCCCAACATCATTCCACTGTCCACTTAAATAACAGTACCTAGTTTACAGTACTAAAAATACAGGAGCAGCTTTTCACACTCAGCCCATTGTCGGTAGTGTGTTTATTCCACTAAAACTATTCCCTCTCTCTGCAACATTGTGCATGTTCACACATGTAACTACTAGTACATGTTATCAGCAGGAAATAAATTACATTTTAAGATTTTTAAAAATCTCATACATTTGTCCTACCTCTTTTTTTTCCAGTTCTCTTTTTTCCATTTCTAGTGAGATTACAAAGCAAATATGAATTTCAGTTCGAATTTCAGCTCATTCTGCTTTTGTGTTGCCGCTTGCTTGGTTCAAACATATTAGGGTCAGATTATGTAATAAATGTCTTCTACCATGCAAAGGAACAATGGATGAATTCTGGTTGTTTTTTGTTTTGTTTTTGTTTTGTTTAGTGGCAGATAAGCAGTGGACAAGCTTCAGCTGCCTCGTCAACTGCAAGCAGCACTACATCCACCCCTTCCAGTCCCACTGTTACTAGTGCTGCAGGGTATGATGGGAAGACATTTGGTCCACCCATGATAGATCTGAGTTCTCCAGTGGGTAGTTCTTATACCCTACCTTCTCTTCCTGATGTAAGAGTAACACAAGCAATGGTTTACAGCTTTTATTTTAAAGTGAATTTACTGTTTGCAAAAGGTGATCAATGGAAAGGTCTTCGACACTGAAATTCTTTACCTACCTACCAAACTGGTACAATATAGAAAGCAACAGTTCAGGTTTTCCTTCGTGCTCCTGCACTGTTCTGGAGGCACTGCCTTTAAGGGATTTAGGACTGGCAGGAAGAGTAAGAATGAAGAATGCAATTGTACTCTTCTTATATAGACACTTACTAGCCTTCATCTGTCATCTTCTTCAGTTGCTGCTAATAAAAAATGAGTTTCCTCAGCTTTGGTCATCAATACCCATGACATGTAATAGTACATGCTGTAAATCTAGGGTTTCAGTACTATATTACTGAGGTTTCTGTATAATTGAAAGTCTGTCCCATGTAGATTTTAATGTACAGTGCTAGGCTGAAGTAATTTTTCTTCATCAGCGCATTCAGTATTTTTTTTCCTATGGATGGGAATGGGGGTTAGGAGCTCATCTCCCACAATTTTTGTGTGGTAGGAGGGGAAGGAGTGTCATAATCTTGCTGTGTTTTATCTAATAGACTTTGAACTGGAATACAGTAAGAGTCTCTTCAGATTACTACATCTTTATCGGAGGGCCAAATAGAGATTTTGAGCTTTAAGCGATCTACTTCATTGTGTCAAAAATAAGAAAAGTGCACTTAAACAGCTCTCAACAGTTTATGAATAACTGAAATTTCATGCTTTATAGTAGTAATTTGCTATTCATCCCTGTTTCTTCCTCCTGTCTCCTGGTCCTTGTGAGTTGCTCTCAGATCTTGGATAACCTTTTTATCTTTTATTTTTTAATTGAAAACATTGGCAGAGGCATTGTGATAGCACAATGTAATGAGAACTGGATACCCCATCATTTAAAATTGTTTTAAGATACTTAGTTAACACACACAAAACACATCACACTGCAATCATAAACATGTAATTTGAATCCATGACAAGTACTTTACCATTGTTCTGCATGCATAATACTATCAGCAGCTCTGTTTAACTTGTGTATCATTGAGTACATGCTATTAGGTACCTCACTACATTAGTAGTGATTAAGAACAATATAATGTGCTTTTTCCAAACACTTCAGTAGTCACATCATCACGCTAATGTATAGTAAGTGTCAAAGGTCAGTGCAGCTGCTGTACATGGATTTGCAAGGTGCCGCTTGCCATGTGAATGCTTTAGAAAAGTATGATCCTAAAGTGATTTGTGTTTTCTAGACACTCTTATTTAGAGTAGTGTTTCAAAGGCCATTTCTCTAATACTGCAGCATGTGTGACAATTTCAGTGGGCTGGAATGATAAATTGAGACTGGTTTTCCTCTAAAACAGGTGGCTTATTGTTCTGACCTCATGTGTCATGGCTGAAAAGACATAACCAATTAGCTGACACTTTCTACTTTTCTACTGAATATGCATGTCCTCTGGCCAGGATGTACTCCACACATGTGGAACATGTTGGGTTGCTTATTAGGTGATTCCTGAATTAATTCTTTGAATTGTATATATTTGCATGTTCCTTTTTTAATTAAATAAAATAAATGAGCATGTTGAAAGAGGATGTGGAAGTGCAAACTAAGATAAAGTCTGATAAGGTGGCTATATTGATCATGTTATTTTTGTCTTAACAATAACCTCCTTTTTTTCATCTTTTAGATTGAGTGTACGGGAAGCATTACCCTGGATAACATTGTAAGGAAAGATGGTATTGTGGAGCAGAGCCACCCAAAACCCCCTTCAAACAGAACCGTCCAGTCACCAAATTCATCAGTGCCATCTCCGGGCCTCTTGGGTATGGTGATTAATCTGATTTAAATGGTGTAGTGGGAATCTAGCACTTTACTCCCTGATCTCAAAGTTCCCATTTATCAACTTAATGTATTATTATCTATCTTATTACACCATACTAAAAAGTTCAAGGCAAGGGAGAAGGCTGGCATTGATCAAATGGGAGATGAGGGCCTGACTAAGAGTTTTAGCATTGTGGTCAGAGATAAGATGATCAGATCTATTCTGACCTCTTGTATATCACAGGCCACCATGACCACTCAGCCCTCGCACGCTAAACCCAACAACTGAAATTATACCAAAGTATTACAGCCCACAGGCAACGACGCTATTAAGTGCCACAAGGAGAGACTAGGAGGGACTGAAGTACATCGGTAGCCCAGGCTCCCCATAATGACAGGGAGCAGATATACCCAGATAATCTTTGTCAGTGACCGCTACCCATACACTGCAGAGGAAGGCGAACCCCTCGCCCTTTCACGGTCACTGCCAATTTGATTGAGAAGAAAATTCCCTCCCAACCCCACATATAGAAATCAGTTAGACCCTGAGCATGTGAGCCACAAGATTTAGATAACTGTGATGTGAAGCTCTAGACAGAGAATGGAGTCAAAGTTGATATCCAAGTTACAAGCCTGAGTGATAGGTATAATGGTGGTCATGTCTACTGTGACAGAGAGTTAAGAAGCATGGAAGGCTTGTAAGGGAAGACAAAATTTGGTTTTGCTTTTGTTGATGGCAAGGAAACCAAAAAAGTCAGAGCAATGAACTAATGAAGAATTGCGTGGAGAGAGAGAACTCAGGAGTGGAGAGTTAGATTTCATAGTCAGTGTACAGAGAAAATAGTTGCAGCATACGAGTAGATGAGGTTACATAGGGAAAAGATGTAGAGAGGGAAAATAAGTGGGCCATTAGTGGCCTGGAAACTAGTGGAGGGAAAGAGAAGGTGGTTCAGCCATTGAAAGGCTGAATGAATGACCACAGAGGTAGAAAAACTAAGACAGTACGGAGTTGTGAAAACAACAGGAAGGCAACATTTTAAGAAGATGGAGTATGATCAGCTATCTGAGATGGCTGAAAGGCTGAAGAGGATGAGGATGGAGTAGAAACACCAAGGTTTGACCATGAAGAAGTAGTTAAAGACAATTAAGTTAAAGCAATTACAGTAGAGTGGGGAAGCTGGAAACCTGAGTTGTGGTGGTGGGGAGGGTTAAGATCCAAGTCAGGGAGAGGGACGTGAGGTGGTAGTTGTACAAGGTAGGATCTAGGACAGGGGTAGGCAACCTGTGGCACGCTTGCCGAAGGCGGCACACAAACTGATTTTCAGCGGCACTCACACTGCCCGGGTCCTGGCCACCAATCTGGGGGGCTCTGCATTTTAATTTAATTTTAAGTGAAGCTTCTTAAACATTTTTAAAACCTTATTTACTTTACAGACAAAAATAGTTTAGTTATGTATTATAGACTTATAGAAAGAGACCTTTTAAAAACATTAAAATGTATTATCGGCACGCAAAACTTTAACTTAGAGTGAATAAATGAAGACTCGGCACAGCACTTCTGAAAGGTTGCCGACCCCTGATCTAGGATGAGGAATATCCTAGTGTTATGTTGTGTGGAAAAGGTATCTAATAGGACTGAGGTTAAGGAGAAAGGTGATGAAATTGCAGGAGGGAAGAATAAGTTTGTAACAGAAGAGGTTCTTGCCTCTGGGACTTTCTTTGGGGTGCTCATGAGTGGAGGAAGAGGAAATTGGGGTTAGTGGAATGGATTTTACTGTGAGAGAGACAGGTGAAGGAGTCCAGTATGATGGAGAGAATTGAGTTGAGCCACTGACAGCTGAGTCCTACAGCAGAGTGGTCTGGGAATGCTGAAGTCATGGATGTTGGATTGGAGGTCAGAGGTACAAGAGCAGAGGACAGATGGAAGATGCTGAAGAAGATGAGGTTGTGGTTAGAGATGGCACTCTGCTATTGTGAGATCAGATGGAGAAGTGTTTAGTTGTGGGTTGAAAGAACACAAATACATTGCAGAAGCTGTGAACATCACAAAATGTCAGACTTTCTGTGGTTACTCCTTTCCTAGTTCCAGTAGCTAAAGTTATTTTAGCACTTTATAAATTCCTGTATTACAGCTATGTATTTGCTTGTTGTGAAGCATATCTTTCCAATGAACATACCTACAGCAGTGAAATCATTCTTTTTTCCACTTAGTGTGTGGTGATTTTTCCATCTGTCAGTAAGTGCATACTCACTCTCTGAATTTCATTATTTTGCCTTCTCTAATACTTTTTAAATAAAAAGAGTGAACAAAAGAGTGGAAATGTGTAGGATAAGATGTCTCATTCTTTTCTAGCCTTGGGTTAAATGATTAAAGAATGACCAAAGTCACAGTAGAGGAGAGGAAGAAACATATTCTGGTCTGTTTTACAAATAAAATGTGTAGGATGGTCTGAACAATCAATATCAAGAGATCAAAATGAATACTTATACACAAATCTCTGTTCTTCTCTGTGAGAAAATTAAATGCAAAATTTCTTGCTTGAACAAACCTTGCTTTTTCCCCCCACCCCTTAATTATCTGCTTTTTAGGACCAGTAACTATGACCAGTGTCCACCCTCCAATTCGCTCACCCAGTGCCTCCAGTGTTGGAAGCAGAGGCAGGTAAGCAGACCAATTGAAAAAAACATAGCTCCAATCTCAAAGGACACTATATGCATGCAACCGCAGTTGACAGAACCTTTCACCAGTCATCTATGTCAAGGTTTGCCATGTCACTTCCTTGGAGAGACCATTTCTGATGGCTTTATTGTAATATTCTTCAAGGCCTAAAAGTGCTGATTTCATGTCTAGTTTATTAATGGCACATTAAAGACTTGTAATGTTTTAAACTTAGGGTAGCTGTGAGATTGACAGCTTGATCAGATGTTTTGATAACCGTGTACTGTAAATAATGGTGTAAAGTTCATGACAGTTATACAACTGTGGTTTTTTTTTAAATTCTGGACCAGAAAATCCTCACTGAACCATAAGTAACTTCAGATTTGAGGAATCAGCTTTACAGAGAGGATTATAAATAAGAAGCTTTAACCATAATACGGTCAGTTAAGTGAGTACTAGATATTTTGATACTACAAAAATAAAGAAATTATTAGGGTGATTAATCGCAGTTAACTCATGCAATTAACTCAAAATTAATTGCAGTTTAATTGCACTGTTAAACAATAGAATACCAATTGAAATGTATTAAATATTTTGGATGTTTTTCTACATTTTTTCATACATATTGTATTCTGTGTTGTAATTGAAATCAAATTGTATATAATTTTATTACAGATATTTGCACTGTACAAATTATAAACAAAAGAAATAGTATTTTTCAGTTCACCTCATACAAGTACCATAGTGCAATCTTTGTCCTGAAAGTGCAAGTTACAAATGTAGATTTTTTTTGTTACGTAACTGCATTCAAAAACACAACAGTGTAAAACTTCAGAGCCTACAAATCCACTCAGTCCTACTTCTTGTTCTGCCAATCGCTAAGACAAATAAGTTTGTTTACATTTACAGGAGATAATATTTCCCTCTTCTCAGGGCCGATGCAACCATTTAGGCGACCTAGGCGGTCGCCTAGGGCGCTGGCATTTGGGGGGGCGCCATTTTCTTTGGCAGCGAATGCAGCGGCCGGATCTTCGGCCGCCCTGGTTGCCACCGGCATTTAGCAAAGGGAACTGGGGCAGGGGAGCGTGGGGAGGGCCGCCTGCAGCAAATAAGGGGGGGGCGGCACGCAGGGGAACTCCCCGCCCCAGCTCCCCTGCCCCGCCTCTTCCCTGAGCTGCTTCACTTCTCCCGTCTCCCAGGCTTGCGGCGCCTAAACTGATTGGCGCCGCAAGCCTGGGAGGCGGGAGAAGTAAAGCAGCCACGGCATGCTCGGGAAGAGGCGGGGCAGGGGTGAGCTGCCTCACTTCTCCCGCCTCCCAGGCTTGCGGCTGTCTCATGAGCTGGGCATAGCGTCGACCGACTCTGCACGCGTTCAGAACCGGCTCATTGTGGGGGTCTCACGAGCTCAAGGCTCCTACGATCAGGGCGTGTATCTGGACCTCGTAGCCCTGGGCTCTCAGGGTCTCGGCCAGCGGGGCGTATTTTGACTCCTTCCGTGCTCGAGCCTCGTGGAAAGCCGGTGATCGGTTTTCGAAAGGCACTGTGATGTCTACCAGGAGGACCTTCTTCTTTTCTGCATCTGTGATGACAATGTCGGGTCGCAGTCAGCTGTCTGTCCCGGGGATGGCAGAGTCAAGGGTGATCTTCCTCAGCGACGGCGGTTCTGGATGATGGTAGTGTGGCGGTGCCGCCAGGCTCCGGTGTTCTGCTTGCATCCACACAGGACATGCGGCAGGGTCTTGTTCGCGTAGCTGCACTTCCTGCAGTGCTTGTCGCGCTTGTCCCGGTTGCCGTGGTGGATGGCTCCATTGAGGGGAACACAGTTGAGTCGGGCCCTGTGGACGAACCACCAGTCGGCAAACCTGGTGAAGCTGCCCCCAGGGAGGAAGTGGTTACTGGCGTCCCACTTGCTGGACACCTCGAACACCTTGCCCTGGTCCGGCTTCCGCTTGAGGTTCTCGGCATAGTGGCAGTGGATGGTATCTTTCAGGGACCTTTCCAGCATGGCTCTGGCAGTCATGGTGACAATGGTGTGGTCCGAGGTCTTTACACATGGCACCAGTATTCCCAGCTCCCAGCGCTCCTCGCATCACTTCCAGCAGCAGCCAATCCTCTTACCCAGGCATCTCGAGGTGTTGCAGGTGCGGGACCAGAGAGAGGACAGGTCTCCCCTCTCTCTCCCGAACTCAGCCTCCAGGGAGCCGCTGAGCTAGGTGGCAACATCCTGCTCGGAGGGGGGCCCTGGCGATGCGTTTCCTGACCACACCCTGTACAGCCTCCTGCGCGATGCTCCTCACCTTCCGCCTCCTGACGTGCCCGGACCCGACGGTGATCTTAGCTCATAGAGCCGAGAAGTGTATGCCCCTTTGTGCTTCGGCCACCATTCCAGAGGACATGCTTCCATGTTGATGACACTTGTTTTAAAAAAAAAAAAAAGGCTAATTAAATTTGTGACTGAACTCCCTGGGGGAGAATTGCATGTCCCCTGCTCTGTTTTACCCACATTCTGCCATATACTTCATGTTATAGCAGTCTCAGATGACCCAGCACGTTGTTCATTGTAAGAATACTTTCAATGCAGATTTAACAAAACGTAAAGAATGTACCAGTGTGAGATTTTGAAAGATAGCTACAGCACTCATCCCAAGGTTTAAGAATCCGAAGTACCTTCCAAAATCTGAGAGGGACGAGGTGTGGAGCATGCTTTTAAAAAGTTTTAAAAGAGCGATACTCCAATGAGGAAACTACAGAACTTGAACCACCAAAAAAGAAAATCAATCTTCTGCTGGTGGCATCTTGACTCAGATAATGAAAATGAACATATATCGGTTTGCACTGTTTTGGATTGTTATCGAGCAAAACCTGTCATCAGCATGGACGCATGTCCCCTGTAATGGTGGTTGAAGCATGAAAAGACATGAATCTTTAGCACATCTGGCATGTAAATATCTTGGCGTGCGGGCTACAACAGTCCCATGGGAACGCCTGTTCTCACTTTCAGGTGACATTGTAAACAAGAAGCGGGCAGCATTATCTCCTGCAAATGTAAACAAACTTGTTTGTCTGAGTGATTGGCTGAACAAGAAGTAGGACTGTGTGGACTTGCAGGTGCTAAAATTTTACATTGTTTTATTTTTGAATGCAGTTTTTTTGTACATAATTCTACATTTGTAAATTCAACTTTCATGATAGAGATTGCACTACAGTACTTGTATTGGGTGAATTGAAAAATACTATTTCTTGTTTTTCTTACAGTGAAAATACTTGTAATAAAAAGTGAGCACTGTACACTTTGTATTCTGTGTTGTAATTGAAATCAATATATTTAAAAATGTAGAAAACATACAAAAATATTTAAATAAATGGTATTCTATTGTTTAATTACAATTAATCAAACTGTTAATTTTTTAAATTGCTTGACAGCCCTAGAAATGATGGAATATTCATGAACAAATAGTTAGACAATTCTGTCTGAAGAGCAGGTCTGTTAATGTGTTCCAATAAATCAGGGCATACAATTAATATAGAGTTAAGTTTTCATGTTGAGAAAAAGCAGAGAATGTGTTCGTGCTACTGGAAGAGGAAATTCAGATACTTTTAACAGAATATTTCTTGTTCTTTTGTATTTATATAATAAAAGTCATGAAGGCGCCGTATCTTCTTATGATGTCAAAGTTAAAAGTTTTATTTATACATAAATTTTGAAATACATTAGATGTCTGCAAAATCTACTTACACAAAATAAATAAATTTAGTTCAGATGATTGTCCCTGTCGGAGCTCCATGTGATGTGCAAGCCCCTGTACACTCTTGACCAGAGACTTTTCTGTTAGCAGTGTCTGCAGGTCTGTGCCTTTATAGTATGCCTCTACGTACTCAAGTATGAGTGCATGTAGGAGGGAGCAGAGCTGCACCACTCCAATACCTTCTCAGTTGCCCATAGCTCAACACAGAGTTATGTAGTGTCTGCTATCTAGCTGAGGCAGTTGCTTCTTTATACTCTCTTAAAAATCTTTTCTTAGTAGCTTATTTAAGTTTTTAGTTCTTAGCAGGGTTTGTGCTTCTATTGTGTCCCTCCCCTTCCTGTGTCACATTCCTCCTTTTTTCTTCAAAGTCAGGTCCTTCCTTTTTTCCTCAGGCCTTCTTGACCATGGCTTGCTTAGCAGGTTATGCCAGAAGGCCCTAGGATTCAAGCCTTGCTAGACCTGCCACAGGTCCTTCCCCTCAGTGATGGAAATGCTAGCTGCCTCCACTCCCTTGCAGAAGCCCAGATCCCATCCAAATGCAGGATTCAAGAGCAGATCTTATAAACTGAGGGAAGACGGTTTATAACTGCTCCTCATGGAGCGCTCCCTTAGACTTATGGGATCCAACTTCTCATTTTGTACATCAGATTCAGCCACACCGAGTACTCCAGAGACTTCATCTGCTCTGGCTCTGAATTCCAGAAACCAGGGGCTGGATTTGGTCTCTCAGAAGACTGCCAAAGATAAGAGACCCCCACTCCCCTGATAGACTAAGAGGAGAGAGAAAAGTCTTCACTTGGACTTGGGATTAGGGAGACCTCATGTCCCAGTGTAGGTATCACTGGGTCTCCCACTGGGCATGGTGCTGAGATGTTAGTACTGTTGTTGGACTCCCCCAAATGGAGGAACGCCTCAAAGAATACAGAGTTTTTGAAGAAACCATCTCTCCTGGCACAGTCTGACATCACTGGATCTCTCCGGAATGAGCAGCCCTATCATTGGTACCTGCTGAAGTGGAAATATTGCCAGATTTGATGTGCCCAAAACCCCATATCTCCTGCCAACTCTTCCCTTATGTTCATTCTCTATTACCGTCGGAATCTAAAACCTGCTGGGTTTGTCCCAGAGCTCTGTCAATGGTCACTTAGCTGCTATCACAGCATTCCAATTTCCAAATGAAGGATTCTCAATGCTTGTCTAGTGAAGACCCGCTATATCGACTGCAGATCGCTCTTCTGTCGACTCCTGTACTTCATCGGATAGAGAAGAGTGGGGGGAGTTGACAACATCACATAGTGTGGACCCCCACGGTAAGTAGATCTAAACTATGTCGATTTGAGTAACACTATTCAGGTAACTCAAATTGCGTAGCTTAGATCGAATTTCCCTTGTAGTGTAGACAAGGCTCAAGTCTTCGCACATTCTACAACCATGACATTTTGATTAAAAAACTAGAACAATATAAACTTAACATGGCACACATTAACTGGATTAAAAACTGACTAACTGATAAGTCTGAATGTAATTGTAAATGGGGAATCGTCATTGAGCGGATGTGTTTGCAGTGGGGTTCCACAGGGATCAGTTCTTGGTACTATGCTATTTAACAATTTTATCAATGATGTGGAAGAAAACATAAAATCATCACTGATAAAGTTTGCAGATGGCCCAATAATTGAGGAGGTGGGTAATTTATGAAGAGGACAGGTCACTGATTCAGAGCAATTTAGATTTCTTGGTAAACTGGATGCAAGCAAACAATGTGTTTTTAATATGGCTAAATATAAGTGTATACATCTAGGAACAAAGCCTCATTCTGGATGAGGATGAGGAATGCTGTTCTGGGGAGCCATAACACTGAAAGATTTGGAGGTTGTGGTCCAAGTTCCCTCTAAGCTGCACGGCTGCACAATTGTCTATTAAGCCCCACACAGAGGCTCAGGGCTGCAGCAGTGAGAGATGCCTCTCCCCCAACCCCAGACCTGTCCCGGCCCAGCCCAGGCCCACTGGAGCTGCCAGGGAGAGGAGCCCCTTCCTCTGCCCAGCCCCACTGGAGCGGCTGGAGAGAGGTGCATCTCGCCTGGCCCTGAGCTGCTGCAGCGAGAGAGAGGGCGGGGGGTGGGTGGGAGGGGGAGTCTGTTTTTTCTTTCTCTCCCCCCACTTCAGCCCCTGGGAAACCTACACCCCAAGCCTTTTATCCCTGGTCCCACCCCAGACCCTGCACCCCAACCCTCTGCCCCAGCCCTGAGCCCCCTCATCCCTGGCTCCATCCCAGAGCCTTTACCCTTAGCTGGAGCCCTCATCCCCTGCACCCCAACCCTCTGCCCCAGCCCTGAGCCCCCTCCCGCACACTGAACCCCACGGCCCCATCCCCACCACATGATTTTTGTTATGTGCACCTATATGAAGGTGATGTGTCACACATGACCTCCATATTGGTGCATATAACAAATTTCATTCTGCACATGGACATAAAAAATTAGAGGGAACACTGGTTGTGGTGGAATCAGTTGAACATGAGCTCCCTATGTGATTCTGTGACCTATAGAGCTAATGCAATCCTCGGATGTATAAACAGAGGAATCTGAAGTAGGAATAGAGGTTTGTTTAGCACTGGTGTACCCACTGCTGGAATATCGTCCACTTCTGGTGTTCACAATTCAAGAAGAATGTTGATAAATTGGAGAGGGTTCAGAGAAGAGACACAAGAATGATTATGGGGTTAGAAAACATGCTTGATAGTGATAGACTCAAGGAGCTCAATCTATTTAGTTTACCAAACAGATGGTTATGGTGTGAGTTGATTTATAATCTACAAGTACCTACATGGGGAACAGATATTTAATAATATTCAATCTAGTAGAGAAAATAATAACAGAATCCAATGTCTGGAAGTTGAAGCTAGAGAAATTCAAACTGGAATTAAGGCATACATTTTTAATAGTAATTAACCATTGGAAACATTTACCAAGGGTTGTGGTGGCTTTTCCTTCACTTCAACCTAAAATCAAGATTGGGTTTTTTTCCTAAAAGATCTGCTTTAGGAATTATTTTGGAAAAGTTCAGTGGCCTGTGTTATTCAGGAGGAGTTCTGACTAAATTAACACAAAGGTCCCTTCTGGCCTTGGAATCTGAGTCTGTGAAATTTCTTAAGGGCTTCCTTAATCAGTTTCCTCCAGTGCAGGGCCCTGCTCTACCATGGGACCTCAATTTGCAATTTAATTCATTAAGAGGGCCCACTTTTGAGCCCAAGGCAACTTGCTTGCTCCCGCATCTGTCCTTCAAGTTTTCATTTTTTGTGGCAATCACTTTGCCCAGAATGGCTGGGAAACTGGAAGCCCTCATGGCTGACCCACCGTATACAGTGTTTTATCCAGACAAAGCTACATTGCATCCTCATTCTTGTTTCTACCCTAAAGTATCATTAGAAGTCCAAATCAGTCAGAATATTCAATTGCCAGTTATTTTACCCCAAACTTCACCCTTCCAGGAACTAATCCAGTCTCTATAGTCTATACATAAGAACAATGCTGGCCTTCTACCTTCACCAGATTAAGCCCTTTAGGGTTTTCCTTAGATTCATTTATTTTGCCGAGAGGCTGAGGGATCATTTTATTTCTATTCAGAATATCTAGATGGGTTTTGGGGTGTATTTTGACATGCTGCAAGTCCTCTGGGATACACACCCTCCTAAAGTCACTGCTCATTCCACTAGGGCTCAATACATTTCCATAGTATTCCTTAGAAAGGTACCCATCAAGAACATTTGTAAGACAGCCACCCGGTCCTCTGTTCACACATTCTCAGAGTATGATGTTTGGACCTACAAACTTACCCTAAATGTGAGCTCAAATGGGAAAAAGGGAGCTTAAGTTCATAATGTGTCACAATAACAACAAATGTTGAAGGGAAAAGGTACAAAAGTGAGATTCCGAATTAAGAACTGTGTTAAGACCGGGACATTAAAACCGGGATGAAATCAGGTTAAAAAATAATAAAAAGCAAGAAAAAAGAAAAACATAAAAAGTTAATAATATACACATTTTACTACAGTATAATTGAAAAATTTTTTATGTACAAAGGTATTCTTGGTCTCTGTCAGAGCTAGTAGCTTTTCCAGAAATCTTGGTTTGCATATGCTTGCATAACTTTCTTCAAAGTATCTGCACGCATTTTGAGCCCCTTGTGCTGTCTTTGCGGTAGTCCAACTTTGAAAATGAGCACTCTGAACCAGTAGATAGATCCAGGGGGTACACTCAAAGCTTGCCATGCCACTTTGCTGATGTTGGGAAGTGTGTCTTAATGACTGTTCCAAAAAGCCAGCACATCCAGTTTCAAATTGCCAGGGTTAGGTATGCTCATGTAATTGCAAATTTCCCCTTTCAGATTTGAAATTTCATCTTTAGTGGAAAATGGTGGAAATAGTCTGGCATAATGGCCGTAATCTGCTGCAAAATTCACCTTGAGGAAGGAAGTGCAACACCTGGATGACATTCAAAAAAGAATCTTCGGCACCAAACACTTCGGGGTTTCCCATTCCTCACTGAGCATTGTGTTGAAGGTTTTGAATGCTTTTTTGATGTTCTCATGTTGCAAGGATTTCTAGAAACATCTGGGTTTTTACGCTGTATGTTTCTTCTGCAGCTTTTGTGCTCAGTTCAGGATCCAGAAAATGTCTGTATCGACAAATGTGTTGTCAGTAGTTGGAGAAAACTCGAGTTTTCTGTGTTACACAGCGATTCCAGGTTTTCAACAAGGAATGTCCCCTTGGTACACAGTTATTTTGGTTATTTGCCAGTCTCTTCAGAGTTTCTGCTTTAAAACCAACGAACTGAGGATGATCTAGGAGATGCATTAGCACAATCCATAAGTTATTTATATGACAGGCAGCGAAGTACAAGTTCATCCACCAATGTGGCACAAAGGGTAGGTAATCAGCAGTAGGCTCTGCACTTGTCTCGCACTGTGTAAAACAAAGCCTTCAACTTGTTCCCATGCTTGAAAATGGCCCCGCATGCATTGATGCAAGATTTCATGTCTTTCATTTCTTCTGTAGCAGTAGCTGCTGGCAGCTCAATGTTAGTCAGATGAGCAGGACAGGTAATACATATCAGCTCTGGTTTCTGGTTGAGTTTAGTGTCCCATGCAAACTTAGCCATGTAGGAAGCGGAATCTGTTAGTTGTGACCATGTTTTCCCAAGTCAGTTGGTACATGTCAGTTATTGCTACATCAACAAAGTGGCTGTCAACATAGGGGATGAATGGGTCCATCAGCACAAAATGATGCGAGTTTATTCACTTTGAAATTAAAAAAACAGGAGGCCAAGAATCAGATGGTCCAAGCATCAGGAGACTTGTCAAAAATCAGACCAAACACCGTATTTCTGTCAATTCATTCCATCAGTTTAGATACTAAAGCATCATTTTCTTTCAAATACTTAGGAGTGAGGTTGTCTGCATTAGGAAAGGTTTTTGCTGCAGGCAGTATTGTTAAACTAAGTCACCAATATGCCCCTCTGCAACTAATAGGGGTTATCCAGCAAAACAGAGCATGCACACGATCATGCTGTGTCCTCTTTCATTAAAGCCTGGTGAAAGCTCCAGATATTGACTGTTTATCCCAAAGCTCACTTTCTTCTTTAAGCTACTTGTGTTGCTTGCTTTTGACATGCTTCTTTATTCTGTCAGCGTGAGCATTGACCTTGACCTCAGTGCTGCAGTACTTGCAGCGCAATGCATCCTCTTCACTCCCATCTTTTACTTTTCTTGCAAATTTCTAAGCACTGATTTTCTTTTGATATTCAGGCATAGATTTGCCTCTTCGCCCCATGTGGGTATCTTTTTTTGTCGTCTCTATCTTTATCTGTGGAGGATTGATCATTTGAATTCAGTGCCACACTAAAATGGATGTGAGGAAATAAGTGGACAGCATCTCCTTGTGAGCCAGTTGCCAGTCCAAAGTAGCTGATAAGACTGTTCTGTACCTGTGTTTTTTCCAGCAGCGAGGATGCAAGTAAGAGTCAACTCCGGAGACAGAACCTGCATTTTTTTTATTTTTGCTGTTCTTTTCTCTCCCCTATTGTGTGCTTGTCCTGTTCTTCTTTTAGGGAATGGGATCAGACTTTAACAGCAGAAACCTCCAACACTGTTAATAATTGTTTAAAGTTGGACAATGATTGGATATGTTAACACTTTTGGCTCATATATTTTATCTAAATTAATACACTATGCTTTAGTATCTACCTCCAGAGTTAACGTGGCACTTGAAGCAGTTCTACACTGTACTGAATCCACCTCCTTAGCATCCTCTCTTCTATACTGAAGTACTGCTTGGGAGTGTCTTCACATGGAGCACCCGTAGGGACAATAACTCAAAGAAGGAGAGTTTACTTATTTTGGGCAGGACCTGGAATTCTTCTGCTATTTTTAAGATGTTAGATCCCTAGGGGTGCTCCATCATCCACTCGCCTTTCCCCTCTGCATTGGAGTCCTACCATTCTCAAAAGTGGAGAAGGAACTGGAGTAGCATGGGTCCACTCTTCCCCACAGGCTGTCATACTGGCCACGATGGGGCATACAGCCCAGGTGCAGACTTGTGGCCACTGCTAACTGAAAAATCTCTGGTCATGAGTGCATGGGCTTATGCACATCCTTGTGTGGAGCATCCGTAGGGACAAAACATCTCAAAGAATTCCAGTTACTGTATACAGCAAGTAACTTCTCCTTTTGGGTGCAGTCTCCTATGTTTTGAATTAAATTGAAATTCCATCGTAACTTAAGGTTAAGATGTCCTTTCTCTTTTTGTTATGATTATGCACAAAAGCGGTGACATGGAACCTGATTCTGAGGGAAGGACCATCACGTAAAGTCACCTGCTGCTCTGCTAGGAAAGTCCTACATAGATGTGCTTCCCCTGACTGGATATAGTCCAGTGTGTGGTGTTTGAGTGGACATTGCTGGAATGACACTTACTTTCTCCAAAAATGTAACTGTTCTCCTCTCAAAAACTTCCCAAAATACTGCTATTTTTAAGGTTTTGTTAAAATTTGTATTGGGTGGAGTTTAATGTAATAAGTGCATCCACCATGGGACCAAAAAAAAACAAAAACAATGCTGTATTCCAAACTTCTGACCTATAGAAAATAAAACTCTGAGCAATTCTGCAGTCCTGGGATTAGATTATCATTCTCCCCCATTTTTATTATCCTATTTTAAAAAACCTGAAGAAAGGTATGAACTCTAAATCTCAGATTTTGTTCTATGGTGGATAGTGCTGTAGCCTCAAAATGTAGAGAATGGAAAATACTGTAGTATTCCAGGGTCATGATTCTTAATCACTACAAGAGGTGTAATTTTTCTGAAAGCACTGTGCTCTCTTGAATGGTGCAGATGACATCCAACAACTCACTGTTCTTCATTTTTCTTCTTTCTGCCTCTTCTCATCCTCTATAGCTCTGGCTCCTCCAGCAGGCCACCAGGAGCTGATTCTACACACAGAGTCCCTGTTGTCATGTTGGAGCCAATCAGGATTAAACAGGAGTCTGGTACATCCCATGAGAACTATGATTTCCCAATTGTTATAGTGAAGCAAGAAACAGATGAAGAATCCCGGCCCCGGAATGTAATATTAACAATAATAAAGAATTTCTTCTGAGTTTGGGTTATGGGGAGGGTGTTTTGCATTTATTGGAAATAGAATAAATTACAAATATTCTGTTAGAGCGTTACTTGTAGGTGTTGTCTTAAGGGAAGTACCTAATGTATTAGTGGGTGTGTGGTGTGTTGTTTTTTTTTTTAAGGGATGAAATGAGATTCCAAACCAAGTTATATTTCTTAGTAAACTGGGATGACTGAATAACTGACATGATCAGACTGCCATAGTCTGTGGGGACCTGGGAGATGGGAGGAAGCTTATAAATACTGTAAGTTCTTTCACATGATGTTTGGAGATTTTGCTACTACTAATGCATATGCTCAACTTTAGGAGTGCTAGACCCATTTGCTACTGGAGGATTATTATATTTTTCTATTGGAAGCAGTTTCTTAAATGTCAGAGCTAACCTACTTGGGTCCTGTTATACTAGTTTGCTGTATTAAATTGGCTGAAGCCATAACAGTGATAACTCCTGTGTAAAGGTTCTAAGGAGCATGACTAACAATACATGTGAAATAGTAATGTCTTTATTTTCAATGTGTTTGTGTTGATAATTATACCCGACAGCCTGGCATCTAGATGTATCTTTGCGTTTTCCTACAGACCAACTTTTCAAGAAGCATACTCACCTCTCTGCTATTGGATAGCCGTCATAATACCACTTCTGACAAAACAGTCTTAAGAACAGATGCTCCAGATAGCACAGGTGACCGACCAGGGATACTTCAGGAGAACACATCCAGTGGGAAGACATGGATGGGTACCCCTCACATTGGAGACGTCAGAAAAGAGGATGACCCCAATGAGGACTGGTGTGCAGTGTGTCAGAATGGAGGGGAGCTCCTGTGTTGTGAGAAATGCCCTAAAGTGTTCCACCTTTCTTGTCATGTCCCTTCACTGATGAACTTTCCAAGGTAAAAATGACTAAATGAATTTTGACCAAACTTTGCTCAAAAGAAATCACCTTTGGGTTGTGAGGCCAACTACAGGACGTTTCTGCCCCAAAAGACAACTCTAAGGCTATCTCTACACTACAGCTTATGTTGGCATAATTCATATCGCTCAGGGAGGTGATTAAACCACCTCCCTGAGCAATGCAAGTTACACCAACATAAGCATCGGTGTGGACAGCACCACCTTGTGGAGGTGGTTTTATTATGCCGATGACAGAGCTCTTTCCTATTGGCATACAGACACACTTCCTATTGGCCTCTTCATCAGACACACTTCAGCAGTGCCGCTGCATCAGTGCAGCTGCACCCCACAGCACTGTATGTGTAAACAAACCCTAAGAAAGTTTGAGTCGGAGAAATCCAGGATTTAATTAAATTTGAGTTGTGTAACCTGAACTATTATTGCTACTGGAAAAGCTATTATAAAATGCTGCAGTTTCTTGGCAAGATCGCTTATATCTGGGCCATCTATTACCTGTAGCCACAAAATTGGGCCATAGAATCACGATTCTAAATAGAATCCTTTAAGGACAACAGAAACTTAAAATTCTTTTAAAGAAAAAGCTCTACTGATACAGTATTAAACAGGGGCCACGTCAGCCATAGGGCACAGTTCTTGCTGTCTGCTGATAATTAAAAAACTACCTCAGTCAGCACTGAGAAGAAGCAAAACTAATCTTTATAGGCCTTGATTGGTTTGTTGGAAGGCAACTATGCAATTTGCTCAGCTCAGCTGGAACCATCAGAAGGTTAAAAATCCATTTTTCTATTACATATAAATGTTTGTTTGAAAATAGATACTTATCCTTAGTACTTCTAAAGCTTACTACTGGTGTCAGCTACTTTGCCAAAGTAAAAATGACATTTTGTGGCACTCTGGTATAGGAGCACTGGATAAAAGACTTAAGCTAGTATTGAACAAGGATGCAGCTATATTTACCATAAGATGGTCAGTGTTCAATGATTTGATATAAATGTTAAATATTGGTTTAGTTTACCAATATTTCTTACACTGGTCAGCTCTGCTTATGTGCTTTGAGGAGAACGACTGCTAGTAGCACATGGGGCTTTATTCAAGTACTGTACTTAATCCATGCACATCGACTATGTGCCTTTTGAATCTCCAAACCAGGGGCTGTTTCCCTTTAAATACAGCGCTGTTAGTTTGCTTACCATAAAAGTTTTCTACAATTTTGTTTCCTCTGTGCATAAGCAAAGACTGTATGAATATGATGGATAGCAAACTGTTTTTTATTAGTTAAATGTTGTCCCCTCCGTGTAAAGGAAAATATCACTGTTTTCATGTCACATTCTACAGTTATTGGGTTTTCTAAACATTCCAGAAATACCTTTCTAAAGTTTCAACTTTTCTTTGGCCGTGGTTTTTGCTGAGCTTATTCAAGGGGCAAAGAGAAAAAAAAAAAAAGTTTCTAAGTGGGTCTCAAATCTGTAAAGTCCATAGCAATACTAGTGGCCAGTATTCTTAACCCTGAGCAGCACCATCACAGATACGGAAATTTCACACTTGAACTCCATCTCTAAACCTGCCCCTCAGCCTCATCCCATCCTGTCAACCTTCCCTCATTCCTCCTTTCACCCCTTACTGTCTTCTGGCCCATTCCCTCCTAAATATTTGCCCTGGACTCCATCTGCCTCTTCTACTTGCAGCCCTTCATTCTGAACATGCTGTTACAGCCATTGCCTTGAATTGCTCTCCTTGTACTCCAGCTTGAATCCCTTTCCACCTGACATCTGTTCTCTTCACTCCACCAAAACTGCTGTCATACCAAGTCCCTAAAGTAGTCTTTTCTTGGCTAAATATGTGTGAAAAGCTGCTAGGATTCAAAGAAATGTGAGTTACTGTGTTACCTATCTTAGCCTCACCGAGTGAGGTTTGCTGCTGCTAAGCTGTGTGACATCTCCCTGACACAAAAGCTTCTCTGCCTTGCCAGCAAATTCTTCAGGACTCTGCCAGTCCAAACCTTGCCTTGTGGGTAAGAGAGTGAACCCCAACTTGCCCAGAGATGTCTCCCTACAGCAGTGGTTCTCAACATGCAGCCCGTGGGCCGCTTGCAGCCCAGTCAACACACAGCTATGGCCCATGTGACATCCTCAGGGCCATACAGGTATTATTGGATGCGGCCCACATAATACATTGTGGGTCACGTATATGGCCCACAATCGTAAATATGTTGAGAGCCACTGCCCTACATTGTCGCCCTCTCACTGAGTGCTTAGAGAAGTTACGTTTGTTGCGCCTTTAAAGAGACAGTATACTGCAGGCAAGTAGCTTAACTGGGGCTAACACACCCTTCCCTTCAAACAGAGTGCTGAATTGGCTTATAGTAAAAGTAAAACAAGTATATTTAACAAAAGACCATAGGATTAAGTGATACCCAGTGTAAGGAATAAAGGTAGAAAGGGTTACAAGCAAATAAAAGTAAACGTATGCTTTTTAGGCTAAAACCTTATTTAACAAATTAGACTGTCTTGTTCACAAAGTCTCTTTTCCAGCATGGCTAGCCAGATGCTCTGGCCAGGACCCTTCACAGATCTCAAAGTGCTTGCTTCAGGCTAGCCTAGGAGAAACTAGAAAACTTTTAATTATCCTAATAGGTTATGTGTCTGTCTCTTGGAGGACTTGTAGTTCTGCTGTAGGCTTTAACAGGTGTCACTGTCAAAAGTAATTTTAACTTGCTCCTGAAACTAACCCCAATACCAGAGGTCATGTTTATATTATTAGATCAGATATGTGGTACAATACATGCATGTTAATACTGTACTTTTCATAATCAATCATAGCTGAATTCTCTTTATTCATTCTTGTAAGCAAGTCAGTACAATTCAGCTGTATTGTGGTTATTCGTGAAGATTCAGGTGTCTCTGTAAAGAATTTTACTAAAGCACATTCATTAGGTTTGCTCAAGGATTTGAGGGCATCACTAATGGTATGGGGGGAAGGGCAGTTAGCAAAAGTGGTTTGTGAACCATTATTCTCCTGCAATTTAGAGTTTCCCCCCAAGAATAACTTAGATGGAAAAAAAAAAAAAGCCGAGAAGTTATTTTGTTAAGAATAGAAAAACTAGCCTATAGGCTAACTTCTAATGAGAAAATATACTTCCCACAGGTCCCAACCTCTCCGTTGCTCTATTTTCATGGTGTTTCTGAATTGTTTTGCACTCTGCCTATACTGTTCCATTTTTCATCCCTAATTTTTAATAGTTTTTCTCATTTTCTCTTATACTTTTTTCTTCAGATTGCCTCCTAACCAGCAACTGCACCTACTGTTAAAATTTGAAATTAATTTGTAAACCCATATGAATGGTTTCAAAACTAGTGGAAATAGATGCTATTTTTGATGTAAAACTATTCCAAAAAATTAAGTCCAGGAATGAGTGAGTTTTTCTTTCAAAGAGATGTCCCTTTACCATCCTTATCCCTCCTTTTGGTGGTTGCAGAAAAATTGACACAGGGCAAAAAGAAAATAGAAATGAACAAATTGTCCAAAAGTATTTGGAAACCCTCTATTCAAGACCATGTAACTTTATCTGGTGCCCAGAGTAATACATCCGTTTTCCCCCTTGTTTAGAGGAGAGTGGATTTGCACATTCTGTCGGGACTTGTCCAAGCCGGAAGTAGAATATGATTGTGATAATCCCAATCAGAGCTCTGAAAAAAGAAAACTAGAAGGTTATATGGGATTGGCACCAATAGATCGACGGGTGAGGATACATTGTTCATTCAACCAGTCTGCTTGTCCAGTTGTTTTGTAAATGCTGCTTTTTATATATTTGGTGGTAGTAATAAGAGTTCACTGGAGGATTTCTAAATAAGCTCTAAGAACTTGACCGTACATTTAAAATATGCCCAAGATTGGAAGCCAAGAATCACCAAGTGCTCTTTGGTTGTCTTGAGTAAAATGTTAAATATCTTTCCCTCTGTTTCCCCCACCTGGAACAGGCCTATTCTGAAGGCTGTTTTTCATTCGTAGAGCACTATGAAGTCTTAAATATTATTTTTCGGGTGGGGTGCTGCATAGCCTCAATATTGAGAGATGCTCTGGTGTCACAGTTGGACTAGTAGAAGCCTCTGGAGCAGGGCCTGTGTGTTGTGTTCTCCCCTTGCGGCTCTGAATATTAGAGGTGAAGCTATAAAAGGGGGTGGGGTACGTCAGCCACCTCTGTTCCTTCCAACTGTGGCAGTGTGCAGAACAGAAACCTGGGCTCAGTCTCTTTGACCTAATGTTCTGGAAAAATTGTTTCCCCGAGCCTCTTGGGTTTTGTATTTTACCCAGTATTAGTAGATTAGTTTGGTAATTTTTATTTAATTTTGGGTCCTAAGGGGCTTTTTGCACTCTAGCTTTAGTCTATGGGTATAAAGTGGAGGCTCCTACCATAAGGAGAACTAGGTCTGAGGTGTGCTTCTCACCCTGCGGTCTTTGCATCACCAGACACTCACACTTCGTATAGGCTCCAGAGCCTGGGCTTTAGTCCAAGAGGGAATGTCTACATCGCTACTTCTAGCCCTTCAGCACAAGCCTGAGTCAGTTGACCTGAGCTCTGAGGCTCTGTGTTGTGAGGGTTTTTGATTTTTATTTTTTTTTGTTCATCATAGACATACTCTCTTTTGAGCAAGCCTCATTCAAAATTATCCCCTTAAGCAATGCAAAAAGGTTTTGAACTGAAGTCTAGATCACAAACTCTATACTCTGCCATGCTTAACAGGTGGCTTGACACTGAAAAAGATAGTAAAAATGTTATATTAATGTAGATGCAGTGTCTTAATGGTTCTGCGAGCTTCAGTGACAAAATGTTTTGCTGTTGACTTCTGCATAACACGGCTGAGAAAGTATGAGCTAAATTTGTTTTGTCTCCTTATGGTTCATCAACAGAATTGTTGACTAAAATCCAGTTAGTAACACCTGTGTATACATTGAAAGTAATGTGTTACTGATTTGGCCTGAGCCTGATGAGGGGAGAGGGGAGCTCTAGGCAGAACTGCAGCCGGGGGGCACTCTCTTGGATGGCACTGTGTGGGGAAAAAACAGAATTAGGCTTCTTGGTAATGATGATTAACTTGCTTTCTCCAAATGTCTGATATTTTCAAATGTGTTTGATGTTCTTTTGGGGGCTGGGGAAGTATTAAACGTCTGCCTGAATTTTTTAGCATAATATACTATTAAAGGTAAAATCACAGCATTCTCTAATACACAGGCATTCTGTCTTTCCATATATACAGAAGTGTGAAAGGCTACTGCTATACCTCTACTGCCATGAAATGAGCCTGGCTTTTCAAGATCCAGTTCCTCCTACAGTATGTACATTGTCATTTTTACCTTATAAAAGAGTCAGAGCATTTGGCACTAGCACTTCTGTGGGCGTTAGTGTTCCCAGTAATAAATCCAACATCAGAAGAGTAATCTACTCCAGATATTTAATGTAACAAATATCTAAATGTAGGATAGAGGTAAAAGGTTGATACTAGATGCATAGAATTTTCATGCTCATTGAATCCGAGCAGAGATTAAGATGAGACTTATTTCCCAATTGCAGTAAATTAACAAACTTTACTATAAAGTGTACACTACATCTTAAAATTGTGTGTCTTATGCATGAAACATGACTTAACCCTTAACTTCTGGTTTTCCCACTTCATCTTAAGTGTTGCTGCATTCTTTTGAAATGAATGGTAGTTGGCACATCATTGAATTGCACAATGAATGGTGCTATTTACATTTAACAGCAATGAAGCATTTAGGGCTTGTCTACACTGGCAATTAACAGTGCTGCAACTTTCTCGCTCAGGGGTGTGAAAAAACACCCCCCCGAGTGCAGCAAGTTGCAGTGCTGTAAAGCGCCAGTGTAAACAGTGCTCCAGCGCTGGGAGCTGTGCCCCTCATTGAGGTGCACCGCGACCACACAAGGCACTGCCAGTGTAAACTAGCTCTTACTTGTGTGAACTCAAAATGGAAGGAGAGGCTTACTCCACACCCCTGAGTGATGTAGTTATACTGACCTAATCCCCAGTGTAGACAGTGCTACATGGACAGGAAGGCAGCTACCATTGACATAGCTACCATCTCGCGGGAAGGTGGAGTACCTACACCAATAGGAGAAGCTCTCCCATCAGTGTAGGTAGAGTCTTCGCTAAATACTACAGCTGCACTGCTGTAAGTGTAGTCGAGCCTTAAGGGAAGTCTCTATTTCTGTAATGTCAGTAGTACAAGCGCATACTTTAATTCCACAACTTGGACTACATCTTAAAATTCTTCACAGATCTGCCTAGATTGTTGGTGGGTGAGGAGAAAAGAATGGCTTCTGGTTCATAAATAAGAATCTGGAATGTGAAATAAATTATATGTTCTAATTGTTGCATCTAATTCCAGAGAGAAAAATTGCACACAAATTAAAGACTAAATTTTTAAAGATAGATTTTTATTCATATCTCCTGCTGACATGCAAGTCAGGCTGTGCTGATTGTGCATGGGAGTCAGGCAGGAGCATACAAAATTACATCTTTTAAAATTTGCCCCTTCATGCCTTAAATACCCTCTCTCCTCTTTTTAAAGCATCATACATTTGTTTAACACACGCAGGAAGCTGCTATTCTGATAGTTTATTTCAGTTTGACAAAGGAAATACATCTTTGGAACACTTCATGTTGCTGTAAGGCACGTTCACTTTAAAAAAAGTTAAGTTACATGAACCACTTCATTTAGTCAAATATTGTGCTGTATTTCCTCTGTTCTAAAACTACAGCTATCTATCTCTGGTTCATCAATGGTGCCTGTTGCTGTTATATCTAAGCACTGATGTATCAGTAAAATGGTAGATCTAAGTGAAAGAAAACTGCCCCTTTTATTGTGGAGATATTGAAACAATGACACATTTTTGGAGTTAAATTTCCGATTTATATAAAATCAATATTTAAAAAGGAGGAGATGGAGATACATAAAGATGTAAAATATTACTTTACATATTACTGAGTATTTCTACTGTAGAACATCAAGATTTAAATCTCTTTGAGTTTTCAAAACTATTTTTCATTCTTTTAAACAAAAATGTGCCCTGCATATGTGGCAGTAGCGATAAGATACATTACGTTTCTTTATTTTTGAGAGCCTCACCTGCATTTTGCCCACTGATTTCACTCCAGACTGCTTCTAACATCCCAACACTTTGAGCTGCTTTCTGTCCATTACTGTATTAAAAAATTTTTAAAAAAAACCCTCTGCCTCAAAAATATTTGCTCTTCCTCCTGAGGCAGAGTCCTTACAATACTCAACCTAGATCAGTCACAGGTTTTTAGGTCCAATATCTTGTGAACCATCAGAAGTTGAAATATAGGTTCTATTCTATTGGATAGCAGGGAAATCACTCCACCCACCTTGAGTGCACTTCAGTTCTTGCCTGAGCAGGTTGTCAGATATGGGAGTTCAAAACCATGACATGAGTTTCAGAGAAGCTATCTTAAATTTGTAAATAGCCTGTATAGTTGGACTCCATATATGAAGACAGTTGTCCCCACTCTGTGTGGTGCACCCCGCTAGGAGGCACAGAGAAACATTCAGGGGTGCACATTGGCAGGGCCTAGGCCAGCCCCCACGGGGGGTGGGGTGGGGTGGGGAAGGAGCAGCACCACCCAGCCCTAGTCTCCCCCAACTCCACTCCTCCCTGAGCCCAGCTCCCTCCCGCTCTACCAACAGCCCAGCTCTGCCCTCATTCCTTCTCCATCTCCAGGCCAGCTCCACATCTAGCCCCAGCTCCTCCCCCAGCCCCAGTTCTGCCCCCAGCTCTGCCTTCAGCACAAGCTCCTCTGCTGAGCCAACTGTGAAGTAATGGAGGTGGGGGTGTAGACAGATTCCATTACTGGTAAGGGCGAGGGAAGAACAGGAGAAGTTTGGGCACCACTGTATTATGACAACAGCCTGGCTTCACAGGTGAAAGGATTGAAGTAATAGTTTAAATCATTTATTGGTACTAACATTTAAATATATAGCTGTTTATACCTCAAATGCATCTTTAACTAGTCTTGCCATTTTCATTTAATGGAGTGTGGAGAACACTTAAAGCATGTCTATACTACAAAATTTAATTGACTTAAGTTCACTTGACCTACAGCCACCATGGTAATTACATCCGTTCTTCGTGTCCACACTACACTCCTTCCGTCGGCGGTGCACATCCTCACCAGGAGCCCTTGCACCAACTCAAGTGGAGCATTTTGGGGTGCCAACAGGCAATGTAAGCAATGCAGTGTCGTCGACCTAACTACATCGACCTTAGCACTACAGCTCTGAGGTGGAGTTATTAGGTCAGCATTGCGGGCAAGTTAAATCAGCGTGAGGAAAATTCTAGTATAGACACTTACACAGCTAGGTCGACGTAAGCTGTCTTATGTCGACCTAACCCCTGTAGTGCAGACCAGGCCTTAGCGGTGTAGAAATAAATCCAAATACATCCTTTATCATATCATAAAGGTAAGCAGAGTTGTCTCTCACTACTCACAGGGAGCCTGTCTCAAGTAAGAAGGCATTATGTTTACATCTTAGAACTATACTTTGAGTTAAACTGAATAGTATTTTGCCTGGAGATTGATTAAAAATCTGTGTGTGCCCGAGAGAGAGAGAGACAGAGTGAAATATCTGATTGAATTGGTGATTTTATTATTTTTCTTTTAGGTGCCTGAATACTACAAAATAATAAAGAAGCCTATGGACTTGTCAACAATCAAAAAAAGACTGCAAGTGAACCATCCACTGTATATGAAACCAGAAGATTTTGTGGCTGATTTCAGACTGATTTTCCAAAATTGTGCTGAGTTTAATGAGGTTAGAAAAGTAAAACCATATAGTTTTACAAGCTTACATATTTCCAAGAAAGCAGAATTTGTGGCAGGCGGTAGAATTTCTTGATGCAAATGACATAACAACTTTGTGAATTAATCTTGCTTTGGTTATGAAACCTATTCAATGAAGTTATAGATTTCACTTGAAATTACTTCTGTATTAGATTAGTATGTAGTAAAGACAGTTCCATAGAAGGAAGACGGGAAAGAAGGCAGTAGCAAACGGTTTAATTGTTATTACACCAGGATTAAATATGCTTTAATTCTTCTTTGAGTAGATGCTGATGTGTATTCTAATTAGGTGTGTGCGTGCCCCACACTCCAGAGCCTTTTGCCTAGCAGTACCCATAGAGGGGTGGCATTCGTGCCTGTAGGTCCTCCCCAGGATACATGAGGTGGCGGCGCCCCAAACCCTCTCGGTTCCTACATACTGCCCATTTGCTTGAGTTGGAGCTCTATGCAGTTATTGCTTCACAACCTCACAAGTTTATATCTTAGCCTAGTTTGTTGTGTGTATATCTATCCTCCCTTCTTCGTCTCAAAATGGCTTGCTTGCTGCTCTTGTCCTTCAAGACACCTACTTCCACGTGGCCATTCTACCGAGTCACAGGAAGTATCTTTGCTTCATGGTAAGAGACTGCCACTTTCAATACATGATTCTCCCATTCGGCCTCTCTTCTGCCCCCCGAATCTTCACCAAATGCATGGTGGTAGTCATGGCATATCTGAGGAAGAAGGAAATCCATATCTTCCCTTACCTCGATGACTGGTTACTCCAGGCTCCAGAGAGTAGGTTCTTGCCCTCGTTGACACCACGCTACACTTTTTTGACTGTTTGGGACTCATTCTAAACATCATCAAGTCAACTTTGGCCCCCACTTAGCAAATAGAGTTACTTGGGCCCTGTTAGATTCCACGAAGTCGAGGGCGTTCCTGCTGACCAACCACTTCCAGATGATTCCACAGCTGTGCCTCAGTTTGCAATCACAGCCGTCCACAACAGTCCACGTGTGCCTGAGCCTATTGGGCCACATGGAAAGAGCTGGACCCCTGCGAACAGCACCCAGGTAGTCCATCTTGCCCAGTTACACCTTTGTCCTCTTCAGATGGGGCTCAGGACAGTTTACAGCCCTGCTCTGTATTCACTAAACAGGTTGGTTCACCTTCCTTCATCAGTCCTGGAGTCCTTGCACTGGTGGGAGTCCCCATGCAGTCTGTGCCTGCAGGTCCCCTTCATTCGGCCCTCTCTTACCAAATCAGTGGTTACCACCACATCCCTTCTAGTTTGGGGAGCACATCTGCACTTGCTGGAGGTGCATGGTCTGTGGTTGGAACAGGAGACCTTACTTCCTATCAACGTGTTGGCGCTTCGGGTCATCCACAACACGTTGTGCCTTCTGGGACTGAAATAGGCATTCAGTGGTTCACATATTCAGAGATAATATTACCGTGATGTACTATGTGAACAAACAAGGAGGAGCCCACAATAGAGCACTCTGCCTGGAGGCAATCAACCTGTGACAGTTCTGTATCTGATGAAACCACCCCAGTAGCTATCCACTTACCAAGGGTCCAGAACCATCTCATGGATCATCTCAGCTGGGTTTTCTCCCTGAGCCATGAGTGGTCCCTGAAGACTGAAATCTTTAGGATGATGTTTGCAACATGGGTGTCCCCATTATCGACCTCTGTGCCAAAGGAAAACATGAAATGTTGCCTATTTTGCTCTCTGGAGGGGCTCAGCTTGGACTCCCTCTCCGACGCTTTCCACTGCAGCTGGAAGTCAACTCTGCTGTACACCATCCTTCCCTAGGTCATGGCCAAACTCAAGGCAGATTGAGCTAGACTTGTCCTCATTGCCCCAGAGTAGCTGAGATAGCACTGGTTCTCTGATATCCTTGCTCACACAGGACCATGGCCACATCCAGCGACCAGCTCCCTGCACCTCAAGGTGTGGCTCCTGCATGGCTGCATGAGGAGGAAGTGTTTTGCTCGGAGGCTGTCCAGTAGGTCTTACTTAACAGTAGGAAGCCTTCCACTAGAACAGCCTACTTGTCAAAGAGGAAGAAGTTTTCTGTGTGGTCCTTGGCTCGTGTGACCCACTGGGCAGAGGCTTCCATCCAGGACATCGTGGAGTACCTTTTGCATCTTCAGGAATTGGACCTAGCACTCAGTTGTCTGAGAATGTACTTGGCAGCAATATCCGCATTTCATCTGCCTGTCCAAGGGAAATTGTTTTCTCCAATGCCATGGTGATGAGATTTCTGAAAGGAATACTCCACCTGCATTCTCCAGTCAGAGAACTGGTCCCCCTATGGGACCTGAACATGGTTTTAGTGGGTCTAATGGAGCCAACATGTAAGCCTCTTGCTTCCTGCCTCCTGTCCCAGAAAACTGCATTCTTGATAGCCATTACCTGTGCCAGGAGGTGTGAAAGTTGCAGTCCCTGATGTCTGGTCTTCCTTACACAGTTTTCCAGGAACAAGATTATGCTTTGGCCACATCTGAAGTTTTGTATCCAAGTTGGTCTCAGTTTCACTTGAACCAGGCAGTCTATTTGCCTGTATTTTTCCCCAAGCTGCATTCCTCCACAGAGGAGCAATGCCTCCATACACTAGATGTTAGATGCTGTCTAGCCTGCTGTCTGAACAAGATGGAACAGTGTTTGTGCTTCACCTTGCCCTGTTCATATCATATGCAGACCATATGAAGGGTCAAGTGGTCTCTATGCAGACCATCTGTAGATGGATAACATCTTGCTTCAATACTGTATACGAGATAGCATCAGTTACACACCCTCAGCAGATATAGGCGCATTTGACGATAGCATAGGCAACTTTGGTAGCGTTCTTCAATGACATTTCAGTATTGGACATTTGTTGGGTGGTCACAGGGTTGTCTGTGTATACTTTGACAGATCATTATGCAATCACTGCTTCTTCCAGAGCAGACACTAATGTCAGAAGAGCAAGGATTGCAGGACTGCTCAGGTGGATGCTAAGCCCCCTTTCCAGATGGGGTTTGCTAGTCATCTACTTGGAATACATGTCTGCATCTACTCAAAGAAGAGTAAACAATGACTTACTGTAACTGTGGTTCTTCTAGATATGATGCAGATGTGTATACCACAATCCACCCACCATCCCCTCTGCATCAGTCTTCCCCTGAATGTTGGATGCAAAGGAGCTGAGGAGGCTCGGGTCTTTGTCACTTCATATAGCCAAGGAAGGGGCTACAAGCACAAAGCATGAGCGCCACCTCTCTACGGGTGCTGCTAGGCAAAAGTCTCTGGCTCCAGCATGTGCACAAACCTACTTGGAATACACATTTGCATCACATCTCAAAGTGCAGTTACAGTCAGTAACCATTTCTTCTATGGAAATGGATAGGAGCAGATTTAATATGGCTTCTCTCTGTTTGGTGAAAGGCACAATCCGCACCAGTTACTTAAGCTTAATTAGTTGAAAACTTTAAGAAAATTTTAGGACACTGTATTACTACCTTGACTAAGTATAGAGCATAAGTAAAGCAGATTAGAGCAGGATACAGCAATGATCAGTTACCCAGTCCTGGGGCACAGGTAGTCTGTTTCTGTTCTCATCAGAGCCATTCTGGTCCAGTCTGGTAGGGGTCCTGCATTGCTCCACATGTCCTTTATACCTTGTCTCATAACATCATACAGATACCGATTTATTTAAAATTCCGTATCTGTAAACATTCTATTCTAAACACTTTCATATGTGCACCATCATAACTCTAGTACATCTTTTACTTATCCTTCAAAAACTCTAATTAGTATCTCTTGTCTTTTTAACCATTGCTACCGTACTCTTTACTCAATCTAGCTGTCTTTTCATTGCTTTCATGTGTCTTATTCTTATCTTCATCTTGTGACCTCGGACGTCGCTAGTTCTGTCTAGTTAGTATCCATCCTCCCTAGTCCAAGATCTTCACCTGGCTAGTAAATCTCACACCTTGTCTGGTTTGCTTTGCCCTGTTATCTACACGAGCCAAGAATCCACTGTAAATAAGAGACAAAACCAACTTTCTGATTTTTTTACAACCTTGAAAGTTGTTTTAGCAGAGTTTTGAGAGCTGTCATCTTGACACGTACAGAAAACAGAAAAATTCCTTTTTACATTTCTTAAAACATTATTATGCACACTTATCTAGCAGTTATTATGTATTTCTTTACATCTCTCTCTCCACCTGTCTTAGACTCACTGCCTTTTGCCTCCTATCTGCAGAATAATATCCTTCTCACTGCCCTTCCTCCCTTCCCTGACCCCTGAATGAGTAGTGAGCCTTTCATTCCCCACCCACCATTTCCTGCCCTTCAGTCAACCTCTTAAGTACACTGTGGCTTCTGACTGCCATACCAAGGTCTCCTTGGCCACTGCTGGCTTTCTTAGCCATCTGCTGATTCCTCCTTTGAAGTGAGGGGTGGAACGCTGGGGAAGGGACAAATGTCCCATGTAGAGCAGGAAGGAAGGGTAGTTTCAGCAGGAAGGAGGCTGGCTTTAGCTATTAGCCTCTGCTTAAACCAGGAAACTGGCCAGGGCTGCTGATGTGAAACATCTTGGGGCTGGTTAGTGTGCTAAAGTATAATCATCTATGTTAGTAACATTTTATATTCTGCTGTGTGTGAGAGGCAGGAAAAAAATTCCACTGGCCAGAAAAATGGCATAGTAGTCAAAACATCTGGTACAAAATACTCTGTCTTCTTAGTGGCACAGTTGACCAAACTCTTCCATTTCTGAAGTGGCTATACTTTATATCATGTATGATCTCTTAAGTGGGTCTTTCAGTGGAGATCTTAAACCAATGATCCTGTCCGTTCTTGAACATTAGATTTTTATGTCAGTTTTGTAAGAGAAGGAATTAGTTGTGGTGTTCTTAGCCAAAATTTCCCCTCTACCACTGATTTTTGCAGAGTTCTGTGTGCTGGTTGTTAGCCAACCATGTCCCAGAGATGTCTGTGTCTTATTGCTAGTTGATTTGAGCAGTTTGCACTTTGAGATTCTTTGGGTGCTATAAGTGTCAAACTATTTTATGATGCACTGATTATTGTAAACTCACCCAACAGCCTGATTCAGAAGTGGCTGATGCTGGCATGAAACTTGAAGCCTACTTTGAAGAACTCCTAAAGATCCTTTATCCGGAGAGAGAATTCCCTATACAACCCTACTGTCGGAGTGAGAGAGAGAATCCAGAATTTAGTGATGACTCTGATGATGATTTTGTACAGCCCCGGAAAAAACGCCTCAAAGGAGAGGAGCGCCAGTTGCTTAAATGAGTCGCATGTACTGGAATGAATTTTTTAAAACTAGACAAATATTTATCAACTGTCAGTTGTCAAGAGGAAAAATCATGACCACTTTGACCTGTACATTTGTGGATGTTTACTAGACTTTATACCCTTCCCCTAAAACAGAAATCTACCAGGGATCAAGGCATTTGGAGAGACTGTTCTCTGGAGTTCAGTCCTTACATCCTACTTGTGGAACGTCATTAAAACAGTAATCTGGAATAACAGCTGCTCAGATGCATTTAAAGAAAAGAATTTGTACAGAATTAAACTTTAAAATGTTACATGAATTCAATGTGTGACTTTCTCAGTTTCAAGAAAATGTATTATCACCAGACATTAATTTTACCAAAGGCATGTGGCTGGCCAGAATTTGAGTTTTGTACTGTACTTAACCCCAAGCCATGAAAGCACATGGTGTAATTTTGTTGTCCTAGGAGAATGACTGGTACAATGGAAGTGTAGTTGCCCCCTAAAGAAGTTACTGGTGATTTAAAATGTAAGGGGAGAGCTGTATTAAAATAAACTTAAAAAATCAGGGATTTGTTTGGGGTGTTTTTATAGGTGATGAAGGTTGTTCCTCTCATCCCAACAGTTGGATTTCTCTTGGTCAGTATGTATTACTGCAATGAGATGCACTAAAATGTCTCTGAAATGTCCTCTAAACAAGATAAGATAGAATCAGTGTACATGTGCTAATGGAAGTTAATGGCATAGTTGCAAGGAAGGAATGATTACTTGTACCTAGGGTTGATTAGACAATTTATTGAACTTCTGAAAATGTCATCTTTGGAATGCAATCTTGCATTTCTCATTCCTTTCCTAGAGGTGGTTGTGGTGATCACTCCTGGAAGATTGAGTCATCACTATAGCAACACTTCTCCAAGTTGGAAAGCATGAGACACTGTTGTTCAGCTCTCCTCCTTCTCCATACCATTGACCTCACTAGCCCTCTTGTTGCGCTGTTTGTGAAATATGGCAACCCATGCTCCCTTCTCAAGCAGTTATTTTCGAAGCTCCACCTACCTAAGTACAATTTTCTTTCAAAGGCACCTGTCTGTGAGTGCTCCAGGCCAGTTAGAAGCCCTAATTCAGGTTGGTCTTATGTGGAAACTGAACTTCAGAAGCGCATCCTTATCCAAACTATTCCCATTTGTGGAGCACTATGCTAGCTGTCTACACTAATACTGCAGGTAAGCCAACAGATTTTATGTTCTGTATAGCACAGATAGGTTGCTGCTCCAGTGTACAAGATGGTTGTTACCACAGAAGTTTAGAGGCTGGCCACAAACATTGATGACTATGTGGTGGCAGAGCTCTGGAGCGAGGGGAAGAAACTGACTGAAGGTGGGCATTATAGCAAGCTAAGTAGTATTTGCCTTAGTAGAAGGGTGGCTGGTAGTGCCCCTTTCTCTGTAGGTTACCTGCCATTTTTCATTATAAAATATTAGGACGTTTATAGCAGGCCCTTGATATGCAACAGGGATGAAGTGAGAAGGAAAGAGGGCAGGAGCAGAGACAGGGTCACCTCCCCTCTGGAATAAGAGCCTTCTGCTGTTGCCACCTGAGGTACCCTAGAGCCCAAGTAGTAGTAGCAGTCTGTATTCTATTGCTGGGGGTTCTAAACCCTCCTAATACACGAGGGGGGTTGCTAAAAGTAAACATTAACTATTTTTAAAAGTCTAGGGAATTACCTACAGAAAAACTCTCATAAAATGTAGTTTAGGTTTTAGATTAACAGTTGCCTGTTTTGTTACTTTATTTTGGTTCTCCAGAGTGGAGTGTAGAGCTGCTGCAATCACAAGGGAGTCCGGCGAGTGCTGAGTTGAGTCAATTATCAATGATTTTAAATTTACAAGTATCAGAGGCGTAGCCGTATTAGTCTGTATCCACAAAAACAACAAGTAGTCCGGTGGCACCTTAAAGACTAACAGATTTATTTGGACATAAGCTTTTGTGGGTAAAAAGTCCACTTCTTCAGATGCATGGAGGTTTCATGACTATATCAGTCAACTCACCCTCCATGCCCTTGTTAATTTCACTGAAAATTGGTATGACCATGGAGAGCACAGGATGGACTGGGGAAGCAGGGAGGAGATTATTAATGTTCAAGGCCAGAAGAGACCATTGTGTTCATCTAGTCAGACCTCCAGTATAACACAGGCCATAGAACTTCCTTAAATTAATTCATAGTCCAGATCTTTTAGAGAAACAGCCAATGTTAATTTTAAAATGGTCAGTGATGGAGACTCTACTATGTCCCTTGATAGATTACCCTCTGTTTAAAAATGTACACCTTACTTCCAGGCTTTAATAGCTGGATGTTGAAGCTAGACAGAGTGTTATACCTTTCTCTGCTGGGCTGAACAGCCCATTACTATATTTGTTCCCCATGCAGAGACTGTAATCAAGTCCTCCCTAAGTCGTATCTATTTTACTTACAGTGAGTTCCTTAAGTCTGTTTTCTAAGCCTTTAATCATTTGCTTGACTCTTTAAACCCTCTCCAATGATCAACATCCTTCTTGAATTGTAGGCACCAGAATTGGACATTGTATTCCAGCAATGGTTGCACTGGTGCTAAATATAGAGGTTAAAATAGCCTCTCTATTCCTCTGTTTATGGAGCCAGCATCACATTAGCTCTTTTGGCTACAGTGTTACACTGAGAGTTCATGGATACTCAGCTGACTCTTCATCACCAACCCCAAGTCATTTTCAGAGTCCGTTTCCTAGGATTAAGTTCCCCATCATGTAAGTATGTTCTTTGTTCCTAGATGTATACACTTATATGCAGCTGTATTGAAACCATTAGTGTTTGTGGCCAGGCCCCTGCCCTGTGTTTGCAAAACACAACCTTAGTTCGACCCCCCCCCCCCCCCCCCCCGGTAGTGTAGACCAGGCCTGAGTGTCAGTCTCCTCTCCACACTTTGAGATGGACCATGGGAGGGGTAAGAGGTGTGAAGTAACTCCCCCAAGGAGTCAGCAGCTCAGTGCCGGAGGCAGGATTAGAAATCAGGACTCCTGCCTGAGCCCAGTGTTCCATTAACTAAACCCTAGCCTATCCCCTTGATAAATACTGCATTTACATAGGAAAAATACTCCCATACACACTAATGATTAAAATAATTCTAAATTGTTGCTGTTACACTGAATGTGGCTATTCGCCTCAGTCTACCACAGACTGTGGCAGCCTAATGGAGGCTTCAGTTTTTCACAGTAATGAAATGCAGGTATTTTGAAAAGATAAATGATTTTGGAATTTTTAAAAACCACTATAGTTTTCATAGAGCCCGCATACAAACACACCACAGCTATGCAGATTCTGGGGCCCTGACCTGGAAAGCTGCCCCCTTCACCCAGGTCCTGTATAGAACCCTATTTTGTATTTGCTGTTTTAATTGGTTTCTGTACAAATTTCCAGTCTTAGAGAAATAGCCATTAGTGGAAGATGTATTTAAAAAAAAAAAAGTGGGGAGACCTAGCTTTGTGCCAGTATCCCTGCTTGCTGATGGAAAGCTGCCAGTTTCTGTCTCTCCTAATGGAAACATTGCAGCTAGCTCTAGTCCTGAGAACAGTGTAAGGGCCAGAGCAATCACCCAAAAGCCACCTCCTGAGGGCAAGGTGAGGTAGGTGAAATGTGCCTTTGTGTCAGTCTCAGTGACGGGGGTATTTGTTCCCTTAGGAAGGGCTGTTGTATTTGATTAGTATGTACATGCTGTAAGCCACATTGTCATGGCAAAAACCATATTCCACTCATGAAGGAGAAACACCCTCACCATTAGTCCAACTGTAACTAAGACAACACCATCGCAACTTGCCCAACTTCAGTTAATCCAAGAGGGGACTAGGACCCATGCATTTTAGTGGCTATCATGTGGCATAGGACTAATACTGAGAATAGTGAAGAGGCTTCATCTTGTTTCAGGGGTTAAGGAGAAATCTATTTATTGAATCACAGGAAAGACCATGCACACAATAATTTTTCCAAATGCATCCTATAGAAAGCATGTAGCTTGTATGCTCTTCAACGGTGATTATTTATACCTCCTCTCTCCAGCAATGGCATTAAGAAGCAGTCAACATAAGGCAGCTCAACTGCAACTGCCAAAAGGTTCCTTTTTCTCTCCCCCACGAGCCAACTTTGAGTGTCTTCATTTCATTTGCTAAAAAATGGAATGATACAAAAGGATAAAAATTCAGAGTCAAACTGAAAGAACTGGGGCTTATGGACCAGGAGCAGGTTTTGCCCTCAGATACCTTTTTTGTGTGTCCAAAAATCCTGCCTTGTATCTGCAAGACCCATATGCTATTTTGAGATTGCTCTAAGATTAGAATCGGATGCAGAGGCTGGATATTTTCAGCCTGTGTCTCTTTCAAATAACATTGAGCTGGCTTTTAAAATTGCTCTTGAAATATAGCTGCCTATAGTGCCCCACCACTACAAAGCAGATTTGGAAGGCACAGTGTAGACATTGCCACCCGAAAACTTGACTCTTGGGCTTAAATGTCATTGTGTTAAAGAATACAGACAACATTTGGGTACTTACAATCTTGGTTCTTATGGCGCCCTATTCCCTACTATCAGGGAGTGAGGGCTAATGCATTCATTAGTCCAGATTCTGCAGCCATGAGTAACTTTATAAACAGAAGTAATCCCCTTGCATACATGATTATTCCTATTACCATGAAAGTTACACGTGCATAAGCATTAGCATCCTCCCTGCTGAAACTGAATGCTGTGGCCCTAATCTGAGTAACTTTGCATAGTTGATTATTCCACTTAACCTTCATGGGACTAATCCTTTGTGAAAAGCATAACTAGTAGCAGACTCAGGGCCATTATCTGCAAGAAGGATGTCTACTGAAACTTCAGTGGTGATATTACCTCACAAGAATGCAGCCCAGTATCAAGGAAGAGAGCCCACTCCATTAAACAGTCATTTAAACTCCCATTTATCTAGGTCACCATTAGATAAGGTCAAGTCAATTAGAGATAGATCAAAGCTTTTCTCTTACATGTAATTAAATTTATTGGAGTGTTTTTGTTTGATTATTGCAATACCAACCATTTGAGGGTTTCAAGCATATGCTAGC
This sequence comes from Mauremys mutica, assembly GCF_020497125.1. Classification (NCBI taxonomy): domain Eukaryota; kingdom Metazoa; phylum Chordata; order Testudines; family Geoemydidae; genus Mauremys; species Mauremys mutica. Next base: position 103,721,642 of record NC_059072.1, on the reverse strand, counting down.
CTTCTGCACAGGGCTGGCTTTTACCCACAGAGGCAGATTAAACAAACAACCTTAAGTCCTTGTCTGAAACTGGGGATTTTTTGAGACGGTGGTGGTATTATGCCAACAGAAAAACCCCTTCAGGCGGCATGAGCTATGGCAACAATGCTCTGGCAGCCTAGCTATGCCAGTACAGCTATAATGGCACCACATTTGTAGTAGAGACAAGGGCTTAGTTAGAGCAGTCGAACCTGTGTGTGTAAAGACACTTTGGTTTGCATGATTTATATGGATTTGGGAGAGAACGATGATTTTAGGAGCCTCAAAACTGATTTAGTTAAGTCAGTATCATTTTCTCATGTGGACAAAGCTGTAGCTGTGTCGGAAATGAGCTACAAACCTGGAGTGCCCTTCCTTTGGTCTCTATGGGCAGAGTGAAGGCAGAGATGGCACACACCGCACACATGCCTGAGAAAAGGCACAGGGCCCCGAGGAATGAAGCACTCATAAGAACCTACAAACAAACAATTCAAGCATCAGCTTGATGCTGCAGTACAAGATTAGTGTCAGGGGGTATGTTAGAAATCAAGACCTAAAATGGACAAGAGACTAAAGGACTCAATGATAGCTAAGAAAACAAGTTGTTCTAACAGCTTCAGAAAAGTGCAACACATGCTAACCAGTTACATTCTGTACAGAGAGCTTTATACAGGTCAGGAGCAGCTTGCCAGCTCAGAAACATGAGCCATAGGCTATCCAAGAATTCCCAAAAGCTACACAATACATTTTGCATATTCTTTTTTATGTAACTGATAAATATATACAGCTTTAAGGACAAATTATGATTTGCTATAAATGTCACAATCCACTCGTAGCAAAACACAAAGTTTAACGAACATGGTGCTGCATGAGGCTCAAATGTTGGGATAGTGAACAGTGCCTCAAGAAGCTGCCTTGTTACCATGACAATTTACCAAGTGTAGGAGTCATTTTATCAAAATTGCTGTGGTAACCACTTCTTGGAGAGGCCACAGCTGGGGAATGATAGCAGTTGAGGCCAGGCTCAAGGGGGGTTGTGGGGGCAGGGTTGGGGGCCTGTGCATGTATACTAAGAGCTGTTGTCAACTCCAGGCCTGCCTCATGCTCCATACACCCCCCCGCCCCCCCCCCCCGTTGTGGCCTGAGTAGCAGCAGCAGCTCCAGCTCCCAAGTAAGTCCTCCTGCTGCTACTACATTAAATTATACAGTGAGGGGAATGTACCCATTTTGTGATTTGTCTCTCACCTGTCAAAGTCATGAGCCACTACTGATGTGGGTCTATTGTTGGCAATGAACACATAACTAATCCTAGTTTCCACATAAATATCAAAAACCCAATGTCTTGGCAAAAACAAAGGTCAGTACGTACATGTGTGTGCACGCACTCATGAGCTTCCAGAAGATCTGTGATTGCAGCTGAGGGCAACACTGGGCATAGAGTTTACCAAAAACCAGAACTGTGCCCACAAAAACAAAGGCCAGTGCTGAAAGCTCTTCCAAGGTAGCTGAAGAAATACCAGCCTAGGGTATTTCATTCCCCATCGCTGACACCCACCACCTCATACCAGGATGATAACAGGAAAAGCATCTTACTTGTGCTATAAATGGTGCCACCATAGCTCCAATCCGACATAGTGAACCACTTGTCCCCATTCCCAGAGCTCGCATTGTGGTAGGGTAAACCTATAGCAGGACAAAGAGGGCTTAGTTCGGTACTAGAAAGAACTATGGCATGCCACTGGTTCATGGATGCTCACTGCACAAGAAAGGGGAGATTTTCAAAGGGCAGTAAGGCTCCCAACTCTCTCTCCCCTATTGAATCAGTTTAGGTTAGTCCAGTAGTTCTCAACCCCCAGCCCACGAGCCGCTTGCAGCCCAGTCAGCACACAGCTGCAGCCCATGTGACATCCTCGGGGCCATACAATTAGTATTGGATGCGGCTCACAATGGTAAATAGGTTGAGAACCACCGGGTTAGTCCAATTAAAGCTGGAGTGGATGCTAAATCCCTTAGCCTTAGAGGTGGTTGCTCAAGGTCAGAACAGTGAGCTAGGGGATGCTTGCATGGCCACGCGCCATATCTGGTGGAAAGGGAAAAGTAGTGTCTGGGGCTTTCAATCCTAAGGCAAAACCTAAATTCACTCCTGTATTAGACAAAAAGCAACCTAAGAAGAACCTCCAAGACTCCAAGGATTATGCTTTTCGCCATGCCTAAGCCCTGTTTCAACAAACACACAAGCATATGTTAAAGCATAACGTGGCAGGGGCTGTGTAGTTTATTATCTGTTAGAAATATGTTTGTAGAAGGACCAAAAGGGGTTTCATTCTCACTAAGCCACTTCAAGAGAAGGATTCCCTAACTGCTTTCCTTCTGCAAGGGGAGCAGTCTCAAGGAGCATTGTCCAGGCAGTGGGTGAGCTTCAGTGTCCCTTTCTGTTAAACGCTCTCAGGTTAGTGGTTTTTGACACATCCATATCCGATAATGGACTCCACAATTCTAAACCACCAAAAGGTTAATATATTTATGCACTGCAGGTTCATTCTTATAAGCGTAACTGTGATATACAGAATTATTAATGGTACAGAGATAGTAAAGCGGACTCCTAGATAATCATATAGTTACAGGAACTGCCTATTCTCAGGAGTTTTCCCATGTTACTCAGCTGTGGCAAATGTGCTTTTATTTATTTAATACACTGCTTAAGAACAGCCATAGCGAATCAGATCAATGGCTCATCTAGCCCAGTATCCTGTCTTCTGACAGAGGCCGATGCAAGGTGCTTCAGAGGAAATGAACAAAACAGGTAATTCCCATAGCCCATTCCCAGCTTCTGGCAAGAGCAGCTTAATGAGGAACTTTCAGAAGGACCTACCTCTGCTGTGTAAATGTAGATGGTGTTGAAGTTTGCTGCTACCAGGGCACGCAGCATGAAGAGAAAACCGATCAGACCCGTACTAGGGAGAACGGGGTGGAGAATATGGAACCAGCATCAGTGAACAGTTATTAAACACAGACAAAGCAAGTGGTTACTCACTGCACTAGGGAACTTACCTCCAAAATAAGAATATAATAAAAAAGACAAATAAATGACAATGGTAACCTTTATCCATTCAATTGGCAAGGAAAGGTGGATGATTCACACTGAGGGACTTTCTTCTTGAGGAAATGCTTGGAAAATGGACTGACCAAGCTTACAAGCCGAGGGAGAGAGGACATCTATATTCATTATAGCACGTCAGGTTGCATCTGCTGGAGTTAAGACTGGGTTCTAACTTGCAGTCATATCCCTCTTTCTCAGTTGCTTATCAACGGTCACAAATTCTATGCTTGGTCTCAGCCCAAAGGTGAAGATTGAGCATAATTGTTTCAGGTGTTTGATTTATCAGACCACTGGAAAAGTACTTTACTCAGATACTCCAATCAGAATTTTGCATTCAAGTAACTATTGCATAGATTTGGCTAGTGACTTTGAATTTGGCTTGATTTCTAAATTTCCCTGCCGTCCATGCAACAAGCCACGGTTGAAGAAAATTATACTCGTCGGGGCGCTGGAACAATTTTAATAATGAGGGTGCTGAGAGCCATTGAACCAAACTGTAAACCCTGGATATAATGGAAACCACTTCAAGCCAGGGCATGCGGCACCACTAGTTCTAGCACCTGTGATACTAGTAGTTTTAAAGTCCCCCATCTCAAACATGAACATAAAATTTCCCTATGCCGTTTTTCAGGCACCAGTAAAGCAGACCATTAGCTACTGTGCTTCAGGGCAGTCCCTCACAGCTGAAAGGTCAGTTTAATGGAACCTTTAAGCTGAAGGGTCATTTCAGAGCCCTCACTGCAGTCCTGGTCCACTTCAAAAAATTGACAAGCTCTGCCAGCTTCATGGGGGGAGCCTGTAAATCCCTTAAGCTCAGTATTTAGTGAATACAGTCAAACCATGCTAATTCATACTGATTAGGGGAGATGCACACAAACCCCATGATAGATTATTCGTCTAAGACAGAGGGGAAAACTATGGCCGGCGGGCCACATCCAGCCCGCAGGACCCTCCTGCTTGGCCCTTGAGCTCCTGGCCGGGGAGACTGGCTCCCAGCCCCTTCCCTGCTGCCCCTCCCACACAGCCTCAGCTCACCATGCTACCAGCGCTCCGGGCAGCGGGCCTGCAAGCTCCTGCCAGGCAGCGCGGCTGTGAGAGCCGCCGGCACCCTATACTGCGTGGCCAGCTCCAGCCGGGCTGCACGGCTGCCAGTCCTGGTGCTCTGAGCGCCATGGTAAGAGGGTGGGGAGCAGAGGGGGTTGGATAAGGGGCAGAGGATCCCAGGAGTCAGGGGACAGGGAGCGGGGGGGTTGGATGGGCGTAGGGTCCTGGGGTGGGTAGTTGGTCCCAGGAGGGGGTGGTCAGGAGACAAGGAGCAGGGAGGGTTGGATGAGTGAGGAGTTCTGAGGGGGGCAGTCAGGGGCTGGGACGTGGGAGGGGGTGGATAGGGAGCGGGGGCCAGGCTGTTTGGGGAGGCACAACCTTCCCTACCTGGCCCTCCATACAGTTTTGCAGCCCTGATGTGGCCCTCAGGCCAATAATTTTGCCCACTGCTAGTCTAAGGGGATGTCTACACAGCAAAGAAAAACCCGCAGCTGGCCCATGCCAGCCAACTTGGGCTCATGGACTCAGGCTGGAGCCTGGGCTCTGGGAACCTCCCACCTCACAGGGTTCTAGAGCCTGGACTCCAGCTCAGGACTGGACGTCTACACCGCAATGAAAAAGCCCTGCAATCCGAGGCAGCTGGCTCGGGCCAGCCATGGGTTTTTCTGTTCTCTGTAGAGACCTACCCTATTTTGTTAAGTAAGAAAACAAACAATGAAAAAAAATACGGGCTCTGTGCCACAAAATGTTCTTTGTTTACTTATCTCGATGTGTGTTTTAGCTGTAATTATTTATAGCATGCTAGTAAATGTCCTGTCATATATTTTGTGAAATCCCCGTAGTCTCAGCAATACAAGACCTCACTACAGCTTCTGCTATTACATTTTTTGCCAGGAGGTGACAGGAAACTGCAGGAGATTTTTTTTGAGAGAGAGAGAGAGAGAATTATCAGGACTGCTGATTAGCAAATTCAGAATGTAAGAGGTCCTGACATCTGCCTATGGTATTACAAACCACCACGACAGTACTGCATACCGATCTAATACGCTACCTTGTAGTGCAGATATTAAGGAAGAGAAAAAAAAGTGCAGTGCATCCCATTGTTATAGACAGGCTCAGTCGTCTTCCTAGGAAATTGATGCCTAGAATGTTTAAGGGATTTACTGCAAAACAAAAGGAAACATAAATGTCAGACTTCAGGGTTAAATTATCTAATGATGTCTATGCCTATATTTAGCTGTCATCATTTCCTGACGCTCCAAACCAGGAATTCCATCCCACCGTTCCCAGTAGAAAAGATTTCACCCTCCAATACCCAAACACCACGATCTTCCTCTTGCTTATTTTTTCCTTTTTTTTTTCTTTTTTTTTTTAAATGTCTGGAGTTTCTGAACCGGCCTCACTTGAGCCACTTTAGTTCCCTCTATAGACTCTCACTACTATTGTGTCACAACTACAGTGGTGTCACACTAGCATTATAGACTTGATCACTTCTTAGTAATAGCAAGCTGCTGGGAGGAAGGGTGGGGGTTGTGTGGTTAAGCACTGCATTTGAACTCTAGACGCCTGGGTTCTATCCCCTACTCTCCCCAAGACTTCCCATATGAGTCAGGCAAGTCATTCAGGGCTCCAAGATGCTAAGCAACATGGCCCCAATCCAGCAAAACATATGGTTAACTTCTAGCCTAAGCATGTGTTTATGCCCTTTGTTGGACTGAGGTCAGAGAGTTTGGCACCTTACAGGATCAAACTTTTAATCGCTTTTTATCTCATTGCCCTAGATGTAAATGGGGATAAAGCTTACCTCACGGGGGTGCCATGAAGCTAAATCCAGTAATGTTTGCCAAGTACTTAGAGCGCCTTAGATGGAAGGTGCTATAGAAACATGCTATCACGTGATACTGTTACCACCTAATACTGAAGCAGAGGAGATATACCAAGAAACATGTTGGTTTGTGTTACTATGGATGCATTGTGTACTTTCTGCTGTATTCCATTCAAACCTACTTTGAGCAGGTCTCTGCTGCACAATACAGGGTGCTGGTACTGAAATAATACCCTTTCTAAACTAAAGCACACCTTTGCTGCGTTCAGTTGCCTACATATCAGTGATTGACTGCAATCCTTGCTAGCGTATGGGTTTCCAGAAGTCACTGTTCTAGTTGTCTGAAAATTTGCCTTCAAGCCAATCCTGGGTCTCTGGTAACTTAGAACCTGATCTTCAAAGGTGTTTAGGTGCCTAGCCTTCACTGATTTCAGTGCAAGATAGGCACCTAAGTATCTTTGAGGATCTGGACTTTACCGTTCAGGTAGTTTCCTATGGTCATTTTAAAAAAGAAAGTCATTATGTATCCTCTGCATAGGGGCTATCCAGCTTTGCCAGTTAAATTTTCACAACTGTCCTTAAAAATGAATTAGTCATGTAGGGTGAAATTCCTCCCTGTGACGCCAGCACAAAGCATATGCAACTACAGCAGAATCTCAGAGTTATGAGCACCAGAGTTATGAACTGACCGGTCAACCACACACCTCATTTGGAATCGGAAGTATGCAATCAGGCAGCAGAGACCTTCCCTCCCACCCCCAAACTCCCCAAAAAGCAAATACTGTACAGTACTGTATTAAATGTAAACTACTAAAAGAATAAATGGAAAGTTTAAAAAAACAACTTGACAAGGCAAGGAAACTTTCTGGGTTTGTTTCATTTAAATTAACACGGTTAAAAGCAGCATTTTTCTTCTGCCTAGTAAAGTTTCAAAGCTGTATTAAGTCAATGTTCAGGTGTAAACTTTTGAAAGAACAACCATAATGTTTTGTTCAGAGTTACGAACAATCTCCATTCCCAAGGTGTTTGTAACTCTGAGGTTCTACTGAAAATCCCACTGAAGTAGTGCATTGCTCTTGGCTGGCTCTGTGCACAGGGTGAATTTCACCCAAACCCTATATAGTGTTTTGTGCACGTGCATGTAAATCTGCCTAGTTAAACACATTGCATAACAGATTAAATAGAAAGACAAATTGGAGATGCTTCTGTTACATGCAATCTCTCCAATTGTGCTGATGATCATGATCCGGTAATCCGAAGGGGCAAATAAGCGACAGTGACATGGGCTGCGGCTTTCCTCTGAATCATCCCCCAACTCCTTCGCTGCTGCTGCTGTCTGCAAACTACAGACCATGTCCCGCTCCAGTAACTCAGCGCTGGCCAGAATGACGCCATAATAAGCAAAAGATATTCCAAGCCTGGGGGAAAGAAAACCAACGTTGACAAGCAGAAAATAATCGCAGACTCATGGAACCATAAAGGAGTAAAACTCAGCAGATATTAAATGCCCAAGGACAATTACAAAGCAAGACAGGTAAACAACACTTAACATTTGGAAATCTTAAGTCCAGGGAAACCCCAGCAGTTATTTGTGCAGCCAGCAGCAAACTGGTTGTCACAAACGTATTACACAATTGAAGCTACCATGTAGGTGCTCCTCTTTATTAAAAGAAAAAGCCCAGTTCTTAACTGGACTGTTATACTATTATTATATATTTGTAATGCTGTAGCACCTAGAAGTCCCTGTCATGAACCAGGACCCCATTGTGCTAGGTGCTGTACAAACTGATATGAAAGGACAGTTCCTGTCCAAAGAAGCTTACAGTCCAAATAATGCTGATATCTGTGTGTGTCAGTTTTCCCACCCGTAAAATGGGTATAAATCTATCTCACGGGGTGAAATTCACCTTGCTACAGAAAGCCAGCATAAGGTCAATGTTCTTCTTCGAGTGATTGCTCCTATGCATTCCAGTTAGGTGTGCGCGGTGCGCATGCACGGCTCTTCGGAACATTTTTACCCTAGCAACTCCAGCGGGCCGTCTGGGCGCCCCCTGGAGTGGCGCCGCCATGGCGCTGAATATATACCCCAGCCGGCCCGTCCGCTCCTCAGTTCCTTCTTACCGCCCGTGACGGCCAGTTGGAACAGTGGAGTGCTCTCTTACCTCCACAGCCCTAGCGTTTCTCCATTTCTTCAGGGTACATAGTTGGTTAACTTAGTTTAGTTGTTAGATTAGTTGAATAAGTTTAGTTAGATATAGTATAGTAAGGGAATTAGAGGGGTTAGCCCCTCTTCTTCCACAACCAGTGCGGGCTCATGCCCAAGGCACCGGGGTTTAAGCCCTGTGCGGCTTGCCAGCGGCACATGCCCGTTGGGGACCCGCACGACTCCTGCCTGCACTGCCTCGGGGAATCCCACAGAACAAATAAGTGCCCGATCTGCACGGCGTTTAAGCTGCGCACCAGAAAGGAGCGGGACTCTTGCCTGAAGCAGCTCCTTACGGAGGTGGCACTTCAACCTCCCGCGCCGTCCCCAGCGGCACCGAAATCGTCCTCGGCGCGCAGCGCACCAGCGGCACCGAGCCGCCCTGGTACCGACACTGCTCGGACTTGGCAGCCGGCACCGACGTCCCGGCACCGTTCCCTCTCTCCACCGAGGAAGCGGAAGACGGCGCACTCGGCTACTAAGCTTCATGCTCCGGGACAGCTTACCCAGCCATCACTGGCACCTCCGGCACCAGCTGTGGTAGTACACAAGTCGTGCACGGTTCCGTTGACTCCGGCACTTCAAGAGCCGTCGAGTCCGGTACCTCCCTGCTCCCCGGTGCCAACCGCGGTCGAGCTGCATCTCCCGTCCACGCCGAGACCTTCTCAACGGCGAGAGAGCTCATCGAGCTCACAGAGGCACCGAGCCTCCGGCCCCCAGCACCGCCGGTGCGGGCTGTTCAGTCGGTGGGCAAGCCGGCAATGATGCGGCCCCCGACCCCTGACAGACGGGATAGACGGCGCCAAGTCTCGGTCCCGGTCCCGATCCAGGAAACGGTCGCCGTCACGCTGATCCCGATCCCAGCACTGATCAACATCTCGGTACCGCTCCCCGTCTTGGCACCGGTCGCAGTCCCGGTACCGCTCAGCATCGCGGTACTGGTCGCACTCCCGGCGACGCTCCCGGTCCCAGTCACCGGACCGCCGGTACCGTAGGAGGCCGGTACCATTCTCGGCACCGCGACTCCCAAAGCCGCTCCCGTCACCGTCGATTGAGATCGCGGTCATGCTCCCGGTACCGAGGCAATCGACGGTCCCAATCTCCATCCTGGCACTGCGACGGTCGGCACCGATCCTCGGCACCGTCCGGGGACAAACTGCCACCTTCCACAGCGCACTCCATCAGCGCCTCTGCCCCCCCGTGGCCTTCGCGTCAGCCGTCAGTCGCCTCTCAGGTGGGCAGCGGGAGAGATCTCAGGGCTGGCACCCAGAACCAGGACCTTGGACCACAGCAGTGGGGTTTTTGGGTCCCCTGGGCCTACCACGAACCCCAAGGGCTCCCCTTCCCCCCGCAGGTGCTGAACACAGGGTGCCAGAAGCCACAGTGAGCAGGCCTCCCCCATCACCACCGGGTGAGGCCCTGTCTCCACCTGGTCCCGCAGAGCATCCGGGGCACGACACGGCTTCCCACCCTCCTGAGCAACCACCGACAGATGTGGTGGTCCAGACTCTATCCTCATCTTCCTCACCGGATGAGGCGGTGGTGGGGGCCTCTACAGTGAACCCCCCTCCGATTGACTTGCGGGCCCACCAGGACCTTCTTCGCAGGGTGGCAAAGGCTATTGACCTCCCGGTGGCGGAGGTCCCGGAGGACAACGACCCGGTGACCAACGTCATCGGAGCTGAGGCCCCGCTACGGGTGGCCCTCCCGTTCATCCGGACTATCCAGAAGAATGCCACTACCATCTGGCAGTCACCGGCGTCCGTCCCTCCTACCGCACGGGGTGTCAAACGAAAATACTCGGTTCCACCCACCGGCTACAAGTATTTGTACACCCACCCCACTCCAGACTCCCTCGTAGTGCAGTCTGTTAATGACCGCGAGAGGCATGGACAGCCAGCCCCGGCACCAAAGTCCAAGGACGCCAGGCGCATGGACCTGTTGGGCCAAAAGGTGTATTCGGCAGGTGGTCTCCAGCTCCGGATTGCCAACCAGTTGGCCCTCCTAGCTCGTTACGCCTTCGACATTTTCGTGTCCCTGACTAAGTTCTTGGAGCTGATCCCGACGGCTTCCCGACAGGAGTTCTCCGCTCTCATCGAAGAGGGCAGGAAAGCCTCCCGGTCCTCCATCCAGGCTGCTCTGGACTCGGCGGACTCAGGGGCCAGAACTTTGGCCTCAGGAGTGACCATGCGGCGCATCTCCTGGCTACAGTCCTCCACCTTGCCGCCGGAGGTGCAATATACTCTACAGGACCTCCCCTTTGAGACTCACGGTCTGTTCTTGGAGAAAACGGACTCCAGGATTCAGGCCCTCAAGGATGGTCGTATCGCTATTCGCACTTTGGGTATGCACACACCGGCTACCCAGAGGAGGTCATTCCGGCAGCAGCAGCCCTACCGGCCTTTTACCCAGGCCAGGTCGCGGCCCTATAATAGTTGGCGAAGCGGCCTAAACCGCCGTAGGCCATCCGGCAACAAGCGCAACCAGGCCCAGGCATCGTCCAAGGCCCTGCAAGGGCCCAAGCAGGTGTTTTGATGGGACGCCCGAGGACAGCCTATCAGTCTCTTCCCCGGATCCTTCCCGTTTATTTTGCAACCGCCTTTCTCACTTCCTCCCGGCGTGGTCCCAAATAACCACGGACAACTGGGTTCTCCATACTATCCAGTACAGGTACCACCTTCAGTTTGTTTCGCCCCCACCCTCCCTCCCCGTCCCTCTTCAGGGACCCCTCTGACGAGCAATTCCACCTACAAGAGGTCGAGACTCTATTGAGCTTGGGTGCCATAGAGGAGGTGCCGCACGATATGCGGGGCAGGGGATTCTATTCCCGTTATTTTCTCATCCCCAAGGCGAAAGGAAGTCTCCGGCCTATACTGGACCTCTGGGAGCTCAACAGGTACCTGGTCAAGCTCAAATTTCGCATGGTAACCCTGGGGTCCATTATCCCCTCCCTGGATCCGGGAGACTGGTTTGCCGCCCTCGATATGAAGGACGCGTACTTCCACATCGCGATTTACCCTCCCCATCGACGCTACCTGCGTTTCGTGGTCAACGGTGCGCACTACCAGTTTGCGGTGCTACCCTTCGGCCTGTCCACTGCGCCGAGGGTCTTCACCAAGTGCATGGCAGTAGTTGCTGCAGCCCTCCGCCGTCGTCGCATTCATGTCTACCCGTATCTCGACGACTGGCTGGTTCGCGGACCATCCCGACAACTGGTAGCAGATCAAATGTCCGAAATACTATCCCTGTTTCGGGTACTGGGCCTTCTCGTCAATGCCGAAAAGTCCTCTTTGACTCCATCGCAGAGAGTGGAGTTCATCGGAGCGGTCCTCGACTCCACGATAGCCAGGGCCTGCCTCCCTCAACCTCGGCACCAGACGATGGTCTCCATCATCCGGGACCTGCACACCTTTCCCACTACAACAGTTCGGTCCTGCCTACGCCTCCTGGGTCACATGGCATCCTGCACGTTCATCACCGCCTCTGCGAGACTGCGCCTTCACCCATTTCAATCCTGGCTGGCGTCAGTGTACCGCCCACACCGCGACTCTATAGACATGGTAGTCACAGTCACGAAACCGACCCTCAACTCCCTCAACTGGTGGCTGGACCCAGAGATTGTGTGTACAGGAGTTCCGTTCCGCCCCCCTCACCCATCCGTCACGCTCACCACGGATGCCTCGGCGTTGGGATGGGGGGCCCACCTGGGCGACCTTCACACCCAGGGTCTCTGGTCCCCCCAGGAGCTCTCCCTCCACATCAACGTCAGGGAGCTGCGAGCAATCCGCTTGGTGTGCCATACCTTCCACGCCCGTCTGCAAGGCCGATGCGTAGCGGTGTTCACGGACAACACGACGGCGATGTTCTATGTGAACAAGCAGGGCGGAGCCCGCTCCTCCCCACTCTGCAAGGAAGCGATGCTCCTGTGGGACTTCTGCGTGACCCACTCAATTCGCCTGGAAGCGTCCTTTCTTCCAGGAGTGCAGAACACGCTGGCCGACCATCTCAGCAGGTTGTTCCTCTCCCATGAGTGGTCCCTCCGTCCAGATGTCGTGCACACAATTTTCCGGAGGTGGGGGTTTCCCCAGATAGACCTGTTTGCCTCCAAGGAGAACAGAAAGTGTCACCAGTTTTGTTCGTACCAGGGTCGCTCTCCAGGCTCCCTGTCGGACGCATTCCTCTGCTCCTGGACGGATCACCTCCTCTACGTCTTCCCTCCTTTCCCGCTCATACACCGGGTGCTGCTCAAGCTTCGGAGGGACAGGGCCCGCCTTATACTCGTCGCTCCGGCCTGGCCGAGGCAGCATTGGTACACCCTGCTGCTCGAGCTCTCCGTTCAGGATCCCATGACCCTTCCATTGTGGCCGGACCTCATCACGCAGGACTTCGGCAGACTTCGCCATCCGAACCTGCAGTCCCTCCATCTTACAGCTTGGTGCCTGCGTGGTTGACCCACACAGAGAGGGACTGTTCGGCGGCAGTACAGCAAGTCCTGCTAGAGAGCAGAAAGCCTTCCACTCGCTCCACCTACCTCGCGAAATGGAAGCGTTTCGCGCTCTGGTGTGACCAACGCGGCCTCAATCCCTTCGTAGTCCCTATCCCTACAATCCTGGACTACCTCTGGTACCTTAAGGAGCAAGGTCTTGCGGTCTCCTCCTTGAAGGTGCACCTGGCAGCAGTGTCCGCCTTTCATCCATCCATGGGAGGTCGGTCCATCTTCTCCAACCAGATGGTTTCCCGCTTCCTTAAAGGCCTGGACCGCTTGTACCCGCCGGTGCGGCGTCCTACCCCGACCTGGGATTTAAATCTTGTTCTGGCCAAGCTTATGGGACCGCCCTTCGAGCCTCTGGCCACGTGCTCTCTGCTCTACCTCTCCTGGAAGACAGCCTTCCTCGTCGCAATTACATCGGCAAGACGAGTTTCTGAGCTCCGTGCATTAACGGTTAGTCCACCATACACCATATTCCACGGAGACAAGGTGCAGCTTCGGCCACACCCGGCCTTCCTCCCTAAGGTGGTGTCGGCCTTTCACCTCAATCAGGTCTTCTTCCTTCCGGTCTTCTTCCCGAAGCCGCACGCCTCACCTCGCGAGCAGCAGCTTCACACCCTCGACGTCCGCAGGGCCCTCGCTTTTTATATCGAGCGCACGAAGCCCTTCCGGCGTTCGCCACAGCTGTTTGTAGCAGTTGCCGACCGCATGAAAGGCGAGCCGGTCTCCTCGCAGCGGATTTCCTCCTGGGTAACGGCATGTATCCGGACATGCTACGAGTTTGCTCGCGTGCCACCATGCCGCCTCACCTCTCACTCGATGCGGGCGCACGCCTCGTCGGCTGCTTTCCTGGCCCATGTCCCCATCCAGGACATCTGTAGAGCGGCCACCTGGTCTTCTGTACACACCTTCGCTTCCCACTACGCGTTGGTGCAGCAATCCAGAGACGATGCAGCCTTCGGCTCCGCAGTCTTACACTCTGCCACGTCTCACTCCGACCCCACCACCTAGGTAAGGCTTGGGAATCACCTAACTGGAATGCATAGGAGCAATCACTCGAAGAAGAAAAGACGGTTACTCACCGTAGTAACTGTTGTTCTTCAAGATGTGTTGCTCCTATCCATTCCAGACCCGCCCTCCTTCCCCACTGTTGGAGTAGCCAGCAAGAAGGAACTGAGGAGCGGACGGGCCGGCTGGGGTATATATTCAGCACCATGGCGGCGCCACTCCAGGGGGCGCCCAGCCGGCCCGCCGGAGTTGCTAGGGTAAAAATGTTCCAAAGAGCCGTGCACGCATGGCGCGCACACCTAACTGGAATGGATAGGAGCAACACATCTCGAAGAACAACAGTTACTACGGTGAGTAACCATCTTTTTCACTTACACCCTCTTTTGAGGACTTAAGAAGTAGAACTTAAGAAGTACATAGGCTTTTGTTCATACTTTCTGCATGGGGTGAAATTACCACCACTGAATATGAGCTTATTCCAGGTTAAGGCCACAGAATAGCATACTGCTCAGCTTGAGGAAGTATGGCAGCATTGGGCCCATAGCGTTCATAAAATTCTTTGATGCAGGGCTCTATATACTGTAGTTTACAAGCTTTCATTTAAAATGTAAAGCCAAGATCCTGATCCCTTGTGGCCATTAAAATTCCCATGATACTTTTCATATGAACAGGGGGGTTAACCCTGAAGCCCTGGCCAAATACCAGTCTGTATAATTACATTCTCTCTCCCTGCCATTTCAGTTAAAGACAATTTTCCCCCACTTGTATTGTGAAGTATTGCGGTGCACAGCTAAACAGAAGCCATGTTCTACACCAGAGGCGGGTGCATGGTGGGTGGAAGTTATCACTTTATGTTTCTTACCTACCTTATAATATTTGCCAAATATTTGAGACTCATTGATGAAAGGAGCCATGGTATTATTTACAGGCTGGGGCAGTGGGCCCTAAAAATGTGTAGCAATACATGTTTGTGCAGGGACATTTTTGAAACATTCACTCCTGGGGGAATCTGTTCATTCAATATTTAAAACAAATCCCTGATGCTTCTTTTACCAAAGCCTAGGACCATCAGAGCTTCATTCTCCACTCTGTGCAGTGACTTTTAAAATCAATTTTAGGCACCGTCTGATTGGGGAAGCTCATATAGTGTCATGCTTCTCTGTCACGAGCAGAATATTAATGATGGCAGCCTTGTTGCAACATCATCAATGAATTCGGCATGTCCCTCATCATAAACAAGCTAAGAAGTGATTTTCATTCCCCTCCCCCACAGCAGTTGAAGAATTACAAGCTATCAAAAGACCTGCATACTGAATGCAGGGAGAATGCTAAGTACACAGAGGACGGGAGCCTATAAGCTGATTTATATGTGTGGAAAACTGTATTTTACAAAAATAGAGAAATCATACAATATTCAGGGACCGATATACAAAGATTCTGGGCTGCTGAACTTTTGCACACTCATTATCTGCACATTACAATTCTAGTTTGCAGTGGTGTCATAGCTGCATTGGTCCCAGGATCTGAGAGAGACAAGGTGGATGAGGTACTATCTTTTATTGGACCAACTCCTGTTGATCTGAACTACACAGAAGTTGGTCCAATAAAAGATATGACCTCACCCACCTTGTCTTATTATAATTCTAGACAATGGTGCCATTAAAATGTATATTGATCTACATGAGGCCCACTTATGAGACTTCAGATGACATTCATCTTCTGTTCACATTTAGTTTTCCAAAGCCAATGGAATCAATAAGAGCTAACAACATTCTGTCTGAAACCTATTTCACTGGTACTCTGGCTGTGCTACCGAGGCAGCTGGTGGAGCACCAGTTCTCATTTTGGGAAAGACCAGGATGAGAGAGCAATCTTAAAACCAATTCAGATGTTTCCTCCTGTTCCAGCTACACTGGATGTCTCTGTAGGTCACTCAGAGTCTGATCCAACTCGCTTGCGAGGCAATGGGAGACTTTTAATCAGGCTCCTATCCCTGTTCAAATGAAAGAATTATGCTATAAATGATAACCAAAACCAAATAACATATTTACCATATGATCCATATTTGCAAAGTGGTTCGTAAGTATTTGGAGTCCAATAGATCACTGAATCTACCTCTTTTTTCCTGCAAATTATTTAATAGAAAACACAAGTTTAGAAAAGTATCTTTTCTCTATGGACTAATTTTCTGGTGCTGCCATGTATTTCTACACACTAATATGTTTGCTGAGCTGAAAGGCAGACATGTAACACGGCAGCTGCACACAGATGAACTTGGAGATTAAAGCAGCAAAGAGTCCTGTGGCACCTTATAGACTAACAGACGTTTTGCAGCATGAGCTTTCGTGGGTGAATACCCACTTCTTCGGATGCAAGTGGTGGAAATTTCCAGGGGCAGGTTTATATATGCAAGCAAGAAGCAAGCTAGAGATAATGAGGTTAGAACTACAGAACCAGTTTCTCCTCTCTTGGTTTTCACTCAACTGCTAGAACAGGGCCTCATCCTCCCTGATTGAACTAACCTCGTTATCTCTAGCTTGCTTCTTGCTTGCATATATAAACCTGCCCCTGGAAATTTCCACCACTTGCATCCGAAGAAGTGGGTATTCACCCACGAAAGCTCATGCTGCAAAACGCCTGTTAGTCTATAAGGTGCCACAGGACTCTTTGCTGCTTCTACAGAACCAGACTAACACGGCTACCCCTCTGATACTTGGAGATTAAAGAGCACCAAAAGGGAAAGGCTGTGGAGAGAATGTGTGGGGAAGTTGCCATGATCCTGTAAGTCCATGTGCAGCCCCACTGACTTCCATAGGACCTCCCATTAGAGGAGTTGGACTGCATACCTGGGGCAGCAAGCCATGCTCTGTCCAGCCCTGGCACAAGGAGTGGGAGGAGGAATCTTTGTAGCTCTTCATCTGGAAATGTGCCACCTGGAGACTTTCCACACTTGATACTAGCATGCCCTGGAGCTGTATGAGGAATCTTACTGATACCAGGGTGCAGTTGTCAATCATTGAGTCAGGCCAACAACCTGCAATTGTCTCATGTCAGAGATGAAGGCCTTCTCTTTGGCTGGGCTAGCATCACTCTGAGGTGCTGTGGTCTCTGACTCAGAACCAGATGGTTCTTCTCCATGGTCACCGATAAGCTATGCTCTTGCAGGCAGGAGATGGTTGTTTCTGTGTCCTGTAGGGCCATTTACCTCAAAAAGGAGTTTGGATGAACAGATCTTCCAGGAAGGGAGAGCATGAATTTCCTGCACCCAGAGAGCTGCTGCCAAATCTCTCAGCAACTCGGACAAGACTGCTAAGGGATCTAACCAGGCCAAAGGGGGTGCTCTCTCCTGGAACCCTTTTTTATGGTAGCAAAAGCAAACATTTTCCCAACATTATGTTCCTTTGAATGAGAAGAAGAATATAATAAACAAGCCCATTAAAATGAAAGGGCTAAGATTACTCTCTTTTCAATAGAGAAATGACAGCCTCTATCGTGGCATTTAATATTCCTTTGGAATGATGCCAGATATAGTAGAAAAGCTTAGAACATGAAAAGCTTAAGCAAGATAGCCCCAACTCCTAGAATCCCAGTAATTCTGTGTCTTGTGCCCCAGGACCTATCCAATCACCCATTAGCATGATGAGAGAAGATACTTTAACTCTCACATGAACAGGCTCCACCAAGATCCCTTCTGGCATTACTGAGCGGTTCATCTTGGCAATCCTTTCCAGTGTTGCAATGGCGGCTTTGTTATTTCCAGTAGATACATTGTACCGAGCAGACTCTGGAATGAACTGCAAATACAGGTTGGTTAGGAAGAGCTTTTACAGCTTTAGGCAGCAAGACAGAGCTTTACTTAAGTGTCGGGACAATACACACACCCAATAGTTATTGGATTTCTCCCTTCTTTTTTGCTGTTTCCCATCTGCATGGTTCCGTTTTCCAATTCACTGAGAATGCACATTTGTAAATATTAAGCCAGACCGTCAGCTGGTGTAAATCCATCAACTTCAGTGGAGCTATGTTGATTTACCCAACCTGAGGATCTGGTCCAGTATATAAACAGTGCTAGATAAGTGCTCTGAATAACAGCAATTCCTTGCACATATTCAGTGGGTTCTCAGAGAACCAACGTAACTACTGAACTCTGTTATACAGCATTCTGGGACAGCCAAGCAATAAAAAGAAAATGTCTTTTTTAAAACTGTGGGAAAACCAAACAAAACAGTGAAATAAAAATAATAATTAAACAAAACCTAACTTGAATCTGACATTGTAAGTTGAGACTAACAACAAACCACTCCCTCTTAATAAAAGCTTCCCAGACTCCAAACAGATTTTGGGTTCATTTCAAGGGATGGACAGAATTGGGGGGCATTAGTTTAACCAGACTGGGGGGGCATTAGTTTAACCAGTTTCACTCATCCGTCGTATTGATCACAAAATAAGTAGAACTGGGTGACCATTACAGAAAGAAGTGCTTGAATTTTTAAAGGCATTTGCTTGGCCATGCTTGTGCCTTTTGTTTTGTTATTTCCATTAACAAATCATGTAGCACAGTTTTACTAGCAGAGATGTTCAGAGAAGTCAAATTTCAATATATGGGTATTTAGAGATCCTAGTTTATATTTGCAAGCATAAGTATTTATCTCAGGCCATGTCAACACTGCAATCGAAGTTGTGATTGTAGCTTGGGTAGGCATAATATAGGCATAAATATAGCAGTGAAGATGCAGGAGCACAGGCTTCAGCATGGCTTTGGAAAGTGAATCCATATTCCAGGGGACCAGGCAGTTTTGTACAGCATGCCTTCACTGCTATTTTTAGCTGTGCTAAATCAATTAAAACTAGAGTGATGATGTCTACCCAAGCTGCAAATCACATTTTTGCCTGCAGTGTATACACATCCTCAGACATGCTCGGGCACTCATACGATCAGGGAATGGATTTTAACGTCTATGTGATTTATCTGACCAATCACAGCTAATCAACATAGCTCAAAGAGCGATATTCACAGAGAATTGTTCACATCAGTCCAGAGAGAGAAAATACGCTCTGCCCTGAATAAATATGATGGAAGTTAAAGGTTAACTTTGTTGGGTACATTGTTGTGAATTATTCACTTAGTTCTACAAAATGTAAAGAGTTACGAGGATGGGGTATATATAGGGATGACAGCAACAAATTCCTAAATTTGCCAGTGTATGAATTGCAAGTTTCTATGTAATCTAATCCAATCTAATCTCATCTATCTTCTCTTCCCCACCACCACAATATCAGAACACCGATGCCGTAGTCTTGGGATGCTATGAAGGAGCAGCCAATCTGTAGAAAGAGACTGTCTCCTGCAGGTCCCTGATTGCTGGTGGCTGGTGTGGGCTCTTCAAAGTTTGTCTCCATGGGAGGGCTGATGTGGGTTATGATGAAACAGGACCACTGGGGTGGGCTACCAAATTCTGATGTCTATGTCGTCTGATGGCAAAATATACCTAGAGATTCCAGATCTAGTGTGTTCTTTTGGGTGGGAGGAAGTGTTGTTCTCACCTTAAATGCCAGGATGAGAATGATGCCTGGAATAGAGGAGATTCTGATCAGCCAGCGCCAGCCTATGGTCGGGTTAATCACTGATGCCAATCCAATAATTAATAAGGAACCTGCCAACCAAAAGACCTTTCAAATGGAAAGTGAGAGGTTACAATAAAGGAGACAATGGCTATTGTTTGTATATTTTAACCCCTGGTGGTCTCATTCTTGTCTCAGCAACCTTCCCTATTCACACCATAAAATACAGTAGAGATTTGACCCAGACAGTCAAGGGAGTTGAATTTTTGGAGCGAGCTGGGCCAAAGTTTTGGTGTGACTGGGCCCAGGATGGTTTCCGTTAGCTGTGGTTAACACAGAAAGCCATGTGTGGTTATCATTCCAAATGAAACCCTTTAATCTGCTTCCCTGGTATTCATGAGCCTTTTTGCTTCATTATTCGTATGAATGAGCTTTTTTTTTTTCTTATAAGAAGGTTTGTGGAAGGCAATAGTGCTATGAACACTAGTGCAAATAGTGAGCCATACTTTCCACTGATTTTACACCAGAGGAGAATCTGGCCCAATACCTGCAAGCATGTGTGTCCTTGAAGTTCTCTTGTAGCCATTAGGAAAAATGCTTTATTTACTTACACAAATAAGGTAAGCGACAACAAACAGCAAACAAATTCATAAAAGCCACAACCTGCCCCTTGAGTAACCTGAGGGCCAGGGAAAATGAATACTAAATAATGATCAAAGGATTTCTCCTGTTTATAGATCTGAGGGGAGAACAGAAACAATGGCTTAAGTGACCAAGCCAATGGCTCAAACAGAAAATAATGAAAAGCAAATACTCATTGCTGCAAGGCCATGAATAAGCCAGAGGCCAATATATGTTTGCACAGCTCTTGGTTGACAGGGGTGCTGGGAGTGGGGGGCGGGGAAAGGGGGCCAGGGCCCTTTCACTTTCTGAAAGTGGACAGGCCTGCCGGGTGGACCCTACCCCCATCCCCTCCTCTTCCCCCAAGGCCCCATCCCCTGTCCAGGCCAGCACAGAGCCCAGCCGGGGAGGGGAGCCTGGGCAGTTACAGGAGCCACGTGTGTGGACCCTCCAACTGCCCGTGGTGGGGGCGGGGCTGAGCGCAGCCCCTGGTCCATGTCCTCACCTCCCAGGCTCCCCGCCCAGCCCAGGACAGGTGGAAGTGGAGGATCTGTGACACTATGCCAGCTCCCCACGCGGCTCTCCCTGACCCAGCTCCAGCCAGGGGGGCTCGGAGTCCCAGCCTGGTGTGGGCAGGGAGCTGCAGCCCCCTCCATCTGCCATGGGAGGAGGGCCTGAGGGGTGGGGACACAGCCAGGGTCTGCTCTCAGCGCCCCCTCAGCCCACTGGGCAGGTGGAGGGACCCAGGATCTCCACAGCTGCCCACATGGATCTTATCATGGCTGGGCTGCAGCTCCAAGGCCCCACCCCCCGGCAGAAGCCAGGTCACAGGCAGCTGTGGGGAGTCTGGGGCCCTCCAGCTGCCCTGGGCAGGAGGCCTGGGGGATGGGAACACGGGCAGGGGGGCAAGGGTTCTACAGCCCCACTCCAGCTTCTGGCGGGGTAAGGGGTGGGGCCTCCCGGGGGAGAGAAGGGGAAGTGGCTGGGCCTCAGGGGCCCTGGGGCCCTCACTTTTGGGAAGGCTCTGGCACCGCTGCTGGTTGGGCAATTGGACAAATTCCTGTGTATCAGGAGCTCTTTGCAGATAATTCCAGAAACCCATGGAAAAAGGGCTAAATTCACTGGACAAATCATCCACAAGAAATAATTCAACAGCTCCGGATTTAATCAGCCCTTGCTAGGCAGTACAACCTGTCCCAGTGCACCTCAGTCCTAACTCAGAACAATCTATGCTGCTCCATTCCTGGCCACCCACACAGTTCCCTTAATGGAGCTAAGACCTGACCTACTGCACCTTTAGCTTTTCCAGCTCCGAGCCAATCGCCCAGTCCTGGACAGAAACTGCCCATTATGCCACACTAGATGAGTTTTTGATGTGCATAAATTGGGGACTCACATGGGACCACCTAATGAATCGCTTATTATGACCTAAATCGGATTAGGAATTCAGCTCCAAAGGTATATGGCGCATGTGCTGATTTATTTGTCCTGGGCCAACCCCAGTCTGAGTACTGAAATTTGCTTCCAGATAGACAGAGTCCCGTCGACCGATGTGGAGCACATTTCTGTTTCAATTTTTAGCCGCTGTATATGCTATTATCTTGAAATGAGATTAAGCGACTGACCCAGCTCCTGACTGACAGCCTGTCGGGGTGATACTGTTAGAATAGGCAACAGACGCATTTATCAACATGGCAGCCAAAAGGCTGGATGTCAGCTGTCAATCAATGTCTCAATGCCATGTACAGAGCAGCCAATTATCAGAAAAGAAATTGCTTTTCTTCTGCACATCTGTGCACATGTTTAATAATGCAGTGTTCGCTGTGACACACGCTGAGAATGAGATACCCTCACTGCGCGTAATACATATTCAGATATAGTGGAACACATGAAAACTGGCTAGAATTCTGCTTTCTGAGCCAGACACAGGAAAGCTGGGACTCTGGGCTGTAATGAATTTTATCTTACCTGAGATAAGGGCAACATATACCCTCGGTATTTTGTAGGCAAGAATTCGGTTTTTATGATAAGTCTGGGAAAAAAATGCAGAGAGCGTGAGAATCTGCATGCAGCTGAAATGCCAGCTCAGTCAATCTTAGACTCCACTGTCAGTCAATAGAATTATAGTAGCTCTTTCACTGCTAGCAACTGAAAATTGGGTGCCGAACAAATAAATGTGCATAACATTTGTGAGCATGACTCTTTGCATACCATAGAGCCAGATCCTCAGCTGAAGTAAATGGGTGTAACTCAACTGACTTCACTGGAACTGTGTCCATTTACAGCTGATGAGGGTTTGACCCTAAGCTTGTAATTCAGTGAAGAGTCTCTGGTCCTTTGACAGAGCGTGTCCCCTCCTCCATGTCAGCGATCCTGTAATGTTACTGCTCCTGCAGCAAAGCTTGCTGCCAAATATCAACCTAGTTTAACACGACATGCTGCATAAATATCTGCCCACAGGGACAAGGAGGCTATGTAATGTCAATCCAGTAGCACACTTGAGGACATAATCTCAGGATACAAGTATCTGAGTGCTGGCACTTTGCATCATGCACACCTCTAAGGGAAGGAGCTGTGGGGCTGTTTGAACTCCATGTTTAAATGCTATGCACTCTGTGTGATGTGAAGTTAAAGAAAGGCTGGTTTTGGTTAGGTATCCCAAGGGGCTTCTCTCTTCCCCTGCCTATACCCAGAGCCTGGAGGTGAGTCAAAACCTTTCACATTGGATTGAAGCCGCTTTGCAATTCGTCAGTCTGTTCACTACCCGGCCTGCAGAGTCCCTGGTTGAGAATAGTGACCTCTGCAGGGCACTGTTTCTTTCCCAAGGTCCAAGTGCCACGCAGCCTCGCACTACCAGAGAGAGCCGGTGGGAAAAGGAAGGGAGGGGGGAAATAATGAAAAATTGTGAATGTTCTGATTTGTTTCCATGTTGCAGGGTTTGAAATGAAACAACTTTTCCATAAAATCTTTGGTGAAATATTTTTTTCAAAAAATTTTAAATTTTCAATATTTTTAATTTACATTCCCTTCCCTTCTTTCCTTTTTTCCCTTTTTGTCACTGAGTGCAGAAAAAGGAATAATATGTGTGTGGGAAGGGGTTCTTCACTTTTTTTTCTCCCCACCATAACTTTTAGAAACATCTCCAACTTTGAAAAAGTTACAGAGTGAACAAGTTACAGTTTTATTTTTCCTTTTGCCACTCTAACTTTTCCAGAATTGAATATGTTTCAGAAAGTTGGAGTGGGAGAAAATGGAGGGAGAAAAAAAAACCCAAACCAAACCAAACCAAGCCAGAAAAAGTGATGGGAAAAAATCCAACATACATCATTCAGCTATTACATTCAGTGGTGAAAAAGGATGGGGCAGGGGAAGAAGAAAACCCCAAAATCTGACATTTTAAATTTTTGAAAATGTTTCAGTTTTTGAAAAACCCAACCAAATAAGAATTTCAATTTGAAATCAAATGTTTTGCTTTCTTTCAAAATTTCCTGACAAAACAATTAAAGAAATAAAAAAAAAATTACATTATCCTCTGAAAATTTTCATTTTCAACAAAACTCCATTTTTTAGTGGGTGACCTGGACAGCTCTCGTCTTTAGCTTTTTTATTTGAATTGACTCCCATGTGTTTAATCCTTGTGGAATTCATGAACCTTTAATCTCACTTTCCTGAAGGAAAGCACAGGGTGGGTATCTAATATCCATTTAGTGGGGAAAGACTAAAATATGTAAAGTCTCTTGGGGTTTTACACTGCCTCCCATCTCCACAACATCTGAGCACCTTCCACAAAAAAGAATAGCAACAGCAAATTCCACCGTGGATTTCATGTAATCTCTAGTACTTCTACCTTTTCCGAGTAAAAACTGTACTTGCATTAGAGTTTTTGTTTACATTTTTAAGATTTTGTTATTTTCCCCTCTTTTTCTTCTTTTGTTGTTCTTGGTTGGTTGCGGGTTAGGAGTAGAAGGGCTGTCAGTGTTGTGAGTGTCAGTGTTACAGCGTAAAGGCTTTTTTTTTTGAAGAGGAAGTACTGAAAGTGTTCGCTCCAACACAGACTATGTAACACTTAACGATGCGGTTTCCAAGTACGCACTGCATTTACATTTCAATACAAAGGTACTATGCTCGCAAAACATTCCCTTATTAAAACAGCATTGTGTTGATTTTTTTGTTTACTGCAAAGTAACATTTACACATTTATTACCTGCTTATTTGTCCCTTATCAAATGTGTTTGATAAGCCATGAGAGAGACAAGATGGGTGAGACAATCTCTTTTCTTGGACCAGACTTCAGGTCTGGGCTTGAGGTAGACCTGAGGAAAGCTATGGCTACATTACAGAGCTTACAGCGGCCCAGCTGTAGTGCACATGCTCTATGCCAACAGAAGAAGGTGGCTCTCCCGTTGACTTAATTACTCCGGCCCCCATGAGCAGTGCTAGCTATGAGAGAGAAGCTCTCATGCTGACGTAGCACTGTCCACACCTGCACTTCGGTCAGAGTAATTTACATCACTCGGGGGGGGTAGCTTATTCTCACTTAAACTGTAGTAGCCATAACCAAAGACTTGAGGAAGAGCTCTGTGTAGCTCAAAAACTTGTCTCTCTCACCACCAGTAGTTAGTCCAAGAAAAGGAATTACCTCACCCACCTTATCTCTCTAATATCCTGGCACTGACACAACTACAATTACTCCACATATACCATTTGATAAGCCATTGTCATTCATTTAGTGTAAACTAGCTGCCCTGCTCTAATCTAGATTGTTTAGAACTTTGGGAATGTAACTTAAAGCTATGTTCAAAAGGGTTCCTTGAAATTCTGGTAAAGTGGATGGGGGAATTTTCCCGCATTTCCCCTTTATTCCCAGCCTTCTCAAGAAGTCCCTGGTTGACTGTCTACTCCTCATGATTGCCCCTGCCTGCCTGAGGTGAAGTAAACTGCCTCCACATCACTCATGGGCTAAATACAGGGGGAAATGGGGGAAATTCTATCTCCTGATATACACAGGAGATCAGACTTGATGATGTAATGGTCCCTTCTGGCCTTAAACTCTATGAAGCATCCAGACTTTACTAGCACCAGGATGCTGTGGATTGAACTCATAATCTGCAGAGCACTACAGATTAATAGAACTGCGTTATCACTTTTAACAGACTGAGTCTAACAAAATTAGATCAATTCAAAGTGCATTCTAGTCTGGCTACCAGGGCTAACCGAGTACTATAGGTCTTTTCCTCTTTGCCCTTGAGAAAAAGGGCACATTAGCCAGCTTGCCAGTAGGTTTTTCACTTGCTTACACTGGCTGGAAAATTTCAATGACCTTTTCTTTGGCATAAAATGAGAATTTATTTTTTCCACACACCCCCCTCATGCAACCAGCTCTACTACTTACTAAATGTGACAATCACATGAGACATGGGGAGATTTCATCTGATCTCCTCCCCTTAAAAGGTGTTCTTGATTTCTATTTGCTTATTGCTTCCAGTGCTACAGTGCTCAAAGTACAATATTACCCTTGTGCGTGGCCTGACACACCGCATCCCACCATGGCCCTTAGGAAAACGAACCAGATGTACGATGGGGAAAATGATGTCAGCAAGGAGAAATAGGCCCCCCATAAGAAAGAGATCAGCAGAATCTGGAAGGGAAGATTAGAAAACATCCCTGATCAGGACAGCACTTCAAACATAGGATTGAATGATTTGCGGACTTGGGGCATAAATAAAGCACAGCTCAGCTGACTCCAAATGGAAATTCAAAGCATCAGGCTTTGAGACTTTGTCTACACTACAGGTTACTTCATATGCAGGAGTTATTAAGCTGATAGGAGCGTCATCACAACCAGCTCAGATGTAGCCCAAGAGACTCTTTAAATAAATAGAGGTGGGCCAAGGTTCCTCCTTAGTTAGTGCCACCTACAGCTCAGTTGGCCACATTCTTCCACACTGACCTCTTGAAAGATCCTGATCCAAGAGCAGGCTTTTGAATGGCTTTAGATCAAGCTCAAGGGGAAATGAAAGGGACCAAGGATCCATAAACCTTTGAATGCTTCTGAACCCTTCCAACAACTAACCACAGTGCAAATACTATACTCTCTGTCACAAGCGCTCATTGTCATATAGTCTGGCTGCCCATCGCGAGAGACACAAGGGCTCTGCTTTCTGAACCAATTTTAACACTGGGATGTGGAGTGCTTAGGAATAGGATAGTATCCCTTTAAATAGTTTGCGAGCCATCTAATGGCGCCCACCATGTTCTGCGATTACTTTTCAGAGGCTTACCTGTAGGAACCATGTTTGAAAATTTCCTAAATTCTCATCCCAGCCCTGCCATTGATTCACTGTGCAGCCCTGGACAAGTATGTGTGTAAAGGGGACGTCAACAACAATAGCCCCTTCACAAAGATTGATTAGGTGATGTGGTTCAAGGTGTAACAGGCTGTGTCAGTGCTAACCTTGTTATTATTATGTTCTGCCATCAGGCCTGGCTCTGTTGTTAAAAGTGACTCAAACGGAATGCTCCAGAACTTTCACTCACCTTCCAGCGGCCATATCTGTCAGCTAAGAGTCCAAAGAGTATACTGAATATCATATAGCCAAAAAACACCATCTAAGAGGGATTAAAACATTGCCTTGGTTAATCAGCAAGGGTTTTTCCACACCTTGTACTTGTTATGTGACACTGCTCTTAAATGCGTGGTTGAACTTAATACACCTGAAACCGAGGGATTAATAACTGTGATTTAAGCCATGTACATGGTCAGGTTTCCCATTCACAGCTTGCCCAAGCTGTCTTAATCCAGAGCTGTAGCATCCTCTACTATTTCAATCCTGGGACTGACACTTCAGATAAACTACGACAAATCTTTAAGAGGGAGAGGATGGTCTTGTGATGAAGGCACTGAACTCAGAAGATCTGGATTCTAACCTTGACTGTGCCACATGCTTGTTGTGTGACTTTGGGCTATTCAGTTATTCTTTTTGCCTCAGTTTCCACAGTTGTAAAATGATGATAACATGTCCCTCCCTCAAAGGGCTGTTGGGAGATTAAATTCATTAACATTTGTGATGGGTTCAGATACTGCCCTGTGGAAGAGTCTATAAATAACTAAAATTAGTATATATTAGGCGACAATTTTCTGAGTACTCATATGTCCCTTTTTTCCCAAGCATGAGCATCTTCTGGTCTGGTCAAATGTGCATTTAAGCTAAACCAAACAGCTCCTTCCCCTGGCAATGTTAACAGAGTACAAGCTTAAGGGGTTATAAATGCCACGTACCGTTGTTACTAAAGCCACCTGCCAGTCATTAAGCTGCCACTCACAACGGATGAGTGGAGAAACAACAGCTATTAGCATGATCTCCATGGCTTCTACCACCTTCAAGAACAAACATGCACATTAGCAAAGTCTGGTTCCAGTGTCAGCACAGTGAACAATTCCTTTGCATGTTGGGGGAAAAAATCCCAGTCGTGCTAGGGATTGAAATCCTGGTGACCAAAAGTCAGGCCATCTATTTGGAACAATACACATACACTTTCCAGAACCAACCTGGAGTATTCTGCAGGCAGAGACAAAGGAATCATGGAACTGGCATCTCCCTCAGCCCCTGATATGGAGTAAACCCAGTACCTCTGCAATGTACCTCCCTCCCACATCGGTTGGAATCTCAGTCCTTCAAAGAACAGTTACTGTGGTACTGGACTCAGAGAATATAACCATTTACAAGGCCTGCTGGAGGACCCCATCTTTGTCTTGACCAGAAAGTTGTGAACTCTTGGAAACATGGTGGGAGGGGTTCAGAGGGAAGCTTCTCAAATCATTTTTAAGTGGGCTGGAGGCTGACAGGGTCCTCTCTCCCTGCCCATGTGTATTGGTGGAGGCTGTTTTGTCCTTCAGACTCTTGAAAAATCAAGCTGCTTCTCTCGGTGTCTAACTATGAATTTAAGAGTTTTAACTCGAGGCACCCAAGTTTGAAAATCTTGGCTGGGAAGTGCGATTGTACTATGTTGGTTTAATGCGTGTGACCATGTCGCCCACTAGTGGCTGGCAACAGCAAAGATAAGAGCCTGCTATTTACTCATAGCTAACGGAGTCACTCTTTTAGCTCAAATTATAACACTTTGGGTGCGGCCACTCTCAGGTCTGAGCCCAGGTGACGACTGTGGTGTTTCCGTGTTTTTCAGGATGGCTTGTTACACAAAGAAGAAAGGAAAGGGAATCAAGAGTGACAAATGCTGACCCATGTACACCTGTGCAACCCCAGTTAAGTCAATGGTGAGTGATAGGTGAGGTGAGAAGTGAGCCTAGAATCTATGAATTCTGCTTCACATTAATATGGATACTTTGTATTAGGATTTTTAGGCTCAAGTTAGTAGACAATGAAAACCTACACCAGTACTGCCCATGATCAGGAAAAGTGCTATATGAAACCGCCCAAACCCGATGGTTTCCACAGCCTCTTCCACTGTAAATGTCTTCTGCTCTAAACATCAAAGAGAAAGAGAGTGTTAGAACTGTGATCACCCCTAAGTACGTCCTTGCAAAACAGAACCACTTTTTTTTAATTGTGTAATGGCAGGAAAGCTGTTGGAAACTCCATCTGTGCCCAGAATGTTATATCAACTAAGCAGCACTAGAACCCCTAGGGGCTGGGCACTTTAGAGATGCAACAAAATAAGAGAGAGATAAAATCGAGAGATGATGGATAACCAGTGAGGATACAGAACGTGCATGGAAGGAAGGAAGAGGTCTTTATCATCCAGTGCTTTTCATATAGTATTCTGAGCTATTGTATGTGTTGCATAGACCAAGGAAGAATGAATGGTTTAGGGTTAGAGAACTGTACTGGGAGGCTGGAGCCCTGGGCTCATTTCCCATCTCTACCACAGATTTCCGGTGTGACCGTGGGCAAGTCACTTACTGTCTGTGGGCCTCTGTTTCCCAGCTGTAACAGCTGGGATAATAGTACTTTCCCCAGCACAGTTGGCATTTCAGAATGGGAGGAAGCCAGCGCTCACTGCAGCCCAGTAATCCTTGTTATTTTAATGGCCCCAGATGACAGTTGCAAGCCGGCTGCTCTAACCTGTGCTGTAGGTCAGGTCAGCTGCTGAAGAGCTTAGTGCCAACTTTACTTTTCCATCTTCAGCATAAGCATGGCACAGCTGAGGAGTGGGTCCAAGCTTTCCTTGCATAAATTGCTTTAAAATAAGCTTAATAGAAAGTGCTAAAATCTACCTTTAAACTATATTAGGGTAAAATTCTCTTGCTTAGTTGCTATCGCAGAGTAGCATCCAGAGGGCTGGCTATTTATCCCAGCAGACACTTGCTCATCATGTATGCAAGTGGTAGAGCTCTATGTGGGTGAAGTGCAGGGCGGGCTGGGGAAGCCACCCCCTAACCCCAACCCAGACTGCCATACCTTACAGAGAGGTGACAAGCACCACCCTCAGTCCAGCTTATGTGAACCAACCTTTCTTGGGTTCTTGCCTCTCAGTGCCTATTTCCTCCAGGCCAATGGCATTTGATACTTCTTTTTGCTGGGTGGCCATCTTCAGCTCTCGTCGGGTTCCCAAAGATGACAATGGAGATTTCTTTGATTTCACTTTCCAACCTACAAGATAGTCACAACCCTGTCTTAATAATGAGCCATCAAGTAATTTCTAATGCAAGACTGGTGGAAGTGAGGGCAGTTTAAACTCGCTTAGCTTCAGAGGATGCTAATAGGAAACGTTAAGGGTTCCCACCTCCCTCCTCTTGGTGTGTCTTTAGATAAAAAATGAAAAGGGCTGTCACAGGACAATTGATTCAAATTGGCAAAGGTCAGTCACCACCCTAGTCTATCCATGAAAAGTCCAATGAAGCTACTAAAACAGGTTGGCTAACACTCATATACCTTCGTGGGGTATTGTGGAGGCTTTTTAATCAACATTTGTAAAGAGATTTGAGATCCTCAAGTGAAAGGTGCTATATGAGCAGAAGTCATTATCTGCAGGGTGCCTAGCATGCTGTGGGTTTGTGTTCACTCAAGGAAAAGGCGGCAAGGAAGGAATCAGGTAACCTAAATGGGAGACTGTATGAATGTTGACTTTCCAACATTTTCCTTAGAGTAGTAATAGCCTCTCTCTTCACGGAGAGACGGAGTGTGCTTGCACCAAAATCTAAATGCTTCACTGAATCAGGTTGATTTCACCAGAACTTTGTTTTGGAGAAAACTGGAAAAAAGTGCCAATAACATTTAAACAACCTGTTTTCACATTTTTGTAATGGAACATTTACATTTTTCATTACAAAAGGACTTTTCATTTGAATTTTGTATTATAGTACATGTTATGATGCATACAAAACATTTAAAGTGTCAAAAACTGACTTGAAAACAAAAAACAAAATGTTTCAGAATTTTCCTTCATGGAGAATTTTGAAATTTTCTGGTTTTGCTCTGCTGCAGAACAAAGCCCAATTTAGAACGCCCCAAATCCTTCACAAAGTGAAATTTCCCTCCTCTGCGCAGTTCTGCTACTCACTCTTAGCCGCAGGGCTGGTTCTAGGGGAGGGTAAAAAGGGCAGTTGCCTTAGGCACCAACTTCCAGGGGATGCTGTGCCACTGTGATGCTCAGGTGTTTTGGGGGTTTTTTCTTGGCTGTTTGGAAGAGTGGGGATGCAACAAAAACATTTTCCACCCTGGCTGGCAAAAGAGTCACCTCCTGCTTAGGGGAGACTCTCGTGTGACACAAATGAGAACACAGCAGTAGGGGCAGGTTGCTCATTACACACATGCACTGAGAATGTAGGAAAGAGGGTTATGCTGTTGTGTGGGACTCCTTTGACTTGGAATTCTGCCTGCTTGTCCTGTTTCCTCAGAAACAGATCCACATTGGGTTTCACTTGAGGTACCAGCAGTGCTGGGGAAAGGACCAGACGGACAACATTAGGGATTGCCATCCTCTTTCTCTGCATGCAATGGGGATTAGCATGGGCAGCAGCCAACGCAAGCTACCTTAACACTGTCCCCCTCCAGCCACTAGTGGCACCCTTGACCTTGCACTGAAAGGACTTCTTGGGGGTGAAGACAGCTGTTGAGGCTGGGATTTGCAAAGATGCCTAAGGGAGTTAGGCCTTAAATCTTCCTTGTGTCTGTAAAAAGGGGACAATGCCTACCTCACAGGAATGTTGTGGGGATTACTTCCCGCTGGATAAGCTCTTTTAAAGACATAATGAGCTCTCAAATAGCTAATCATTATTATATCATGCTTTGAAATTAAGCCCAGCAGGTTGGAACACCCTGCACACATATCAAAGGGGATCGCGCATCTGTGCTCTTAAGCACTCTTTCTTAAGCCCTTCGTACGCTGCCTGAGAACAAACACTGCCAGTGTATTCTGTGCAACCTGAACCCCCATTATATAACCAGCAAAACACTGCCCGTTGTTGATGTCGCTCCTCAATGACAATAACATCAGGAGGTTCTTTTACCCAGCTTCCTCAAACAGTTTTAACCCCCATCTCACATTCTGCTGTCTCAGGGGTAGGGAAACACATCCAAAAGGTCTGGATTGTAACGGAGGCAATCACAGATCTCCTCTGCTGGCTGGGGAGTTAAAGCTTGGTGTTTTCACTAACGCTGCCGGGCTGTGAGCTCGCCTGCATTTGGGATGTGGGTCCACCTCCTAGTGAAGTCAATGGAAGGCTCTCTGTTTTACATCAGTGGGAGTTCGGTTGGGCCCCTGGAGGGTGACACTCAGTCACCCTCAAACACATCCCACTTCCAGGCGCAGGACCAACGTGCTGTTTCCCATCCCAGTAGGCCTAGCAAGGGGGGAGAGGCAACGGAGGAGAGAAATGTTGACAGAGAGGGTTGAACACGGAAGGCAAAAATAGATAGAGACCAAAAGGCCAAATCAGAAAAGAAAATAGTTTGAAGAGAGTCAGACAGAGTTTGAGCTAAAAAAAATGAACTGTGACATTTTAAAAAGATCTAAAATGTCAACACTGGGAAACACAAACACTGAACAAAGATTGAATTCTGGAAACATTCAAAATTAGATCAACACTTTACACTGAGGTGTATTTTGAAAGGGTTAATAATCGATTAATGGATGTTTTAGATTACAGAATCTTTGTTATAGATTGTTACAGAGTCCAACGGGTCAATAGGCTGCTTATTGTATAGCTTATAACATCTCCCTTTAAGGTGTTTATAACTGTCCACAACATGTTATTCATATCTGTAATATGCTTATACCGTCGATTCTCAATTCTTAACCATTTATATAAATTGTGACTAAACTGGATTATCTAGAAGAGCCCTTGGAAAGAGAACAGTGCTTCGTGCCAGGTTTGAATTGTCTTCTTCACAACTATAAAGGCTAGAGACTTTTTATCCTAAACAACTCTGTCAATACTTCCTGCCCTAATCTTGCTGTGCCCTGCTGAAAAGCTGCTGTATGCCAAACCAGAGCTGGCTTTGATGCAGTGAAGTGATGATTATCATTACAGTGTTTGTGGTGGAGGGTCGGGGTTGGAAGGCAGCTAACTAGAGCAGATGAAAGGAGAGAGAGATGGGAGGTCTCTTAGCTGGTAAGGGCCCGATCCAAAGCCTGCAGAAGTGAAAGGAAAATCAGAGACGGGAGGTAATATCGTTTACTGGACCAACTTCTGCTGGTGAGAGAGACAAGCTTTGGAGCTACACCGAGCTCTGCCTCAGGGCTGGGAAACGTACTCCCAGTGAGGCGTGGCGCGCCTTTCCCAGATCTGCAGAAGAGTTCCATGCTCTTCGAAAGCTTCTCTCTCACCAGCAGAAGTTGGTCCAAAAAACAAGATTATCTCGCCCACCTCACCTGTCTAATATTCTGGGACCGACATGGCTACAACCCCACTGCATATGCTGATTCAGACAGTTTGATAGTGAGGTGCCCACCAGGACCCTAAATCGAGGGTAGCGCAGAGAAAGCATTTGGCAAATCAATGTTAACAGAAGGCTCTACCTTTTTTTAGTCACTCGCTAGTGCTCCCACACTGGCTGCATGCTTCATAGATAAATATGCTGACAGATAAATACACTGATAGATCCTTCGCAGTGCCACTGTGGCAGTCATGAGAAAAAGCCCCCGGCCTCACATCTACAAAGGAGCAGCAGCACAGAAACATGCCCTGTATGTTCATCTCTCTCTCCATATGGTGTCTTGTGCTGGATGCATCATGAAAGACGCTATATACTGCAAACGTCTATAGTACTACGTGCCTTACAACAGCTTTTATGTCTAGAGCAGTGGTTCCCAAACTTGGGATGCCGCTTGTGTCAGAAAAGCCCCTGGCGGGCCGAGCTGGTTTGTTTACCTGCCGGGTCCGCAGGTCTGGCCGATCGTGGCTCCCACTGGCCATGGTTCACTGCTCCAGGCCAATGGGAGCTGCTGGAAAGGGCGGCCAGCACATCCCTCGGCCCGCGCCACTTCCAGCAGCCCCCATTGGCCAGGAGCCGCGATCGGCCGGACCTGTAGACAGGGCAAGTAAACAAACCGGCCCGGCCCGCCAGGGGATTTCCCTGCACAAGTGGCGTCCCAAGTTTGGGAAACATGGGTCTAAAGGAATGGGTGAGCTGAGTGTGAAATCTTTATCCATATGTGAATACTTCCAAGAAATCTTCCTATACCTCTTACTAATAGTGCAGGCTTGCTCGCCCCAAACATTTCCACACTTTTTTGCCCTGGTACAAGAGCTAGAGTCTTCTGTCCTTCTTGAGGCTGTCACAAGGGTTAATTGATTAATAAGTGTAAGTCACGTTGAAACCATTAAGTGCTGTATAAGTGATACATTAATAACCACAATAATGCACTAGCTAAAGGGAGCAGCCTGAGTGATAAGTTCAGTGGTACAGAGATACCACAGAAAAATTAAATGACCCACAACGAGAACCCTGGCAGGCTTTCTC
Source organism: Mauremys mutica (assembly GCF_020497125.1). Taxonomy (NCBI): domain Eukaryota; kingdom Metazoa; phylum Chordata; order Testudines; family Geoemydidae; genus Mauremys; species Mauremys mutica. The sequence goes on along the minus strand of NC_059072.1, from coordinate 103,687,847 downwards.
AGCAGTGGAGCTAGGGGCATAGGTGGCAGGTATAGGAAATACATCGCTGCTCACCAGGCCTTTGGATAAGTTAGTCTCCATCATAGAAAAACACACAATGCTGATGTACAAACATTCAAACAACCCCACCACACCTAGACAGGACTTGTTTTTGATCATTGAGTGAAAGTTTCTTACCTTGGAAAGATCTCAAACTTGGGGAAATGTCTCTTTCCTCATTTACAGTTTTAAATATTCCGCTCTTTACATTTTATTGCACGAGTTGCATTGCTGCTTTTGGAGCCAGCTTCCATAAATTACTTTTCTTCCTAGCCAGAGGTACACACTTCCCCCTTTAAATCTTTCAGCTCTGGCTTGTCTGGGTTTTAAATGAAGGGCTTCAAAACTTCCTCATTCCTTTCCAAAGTAAGTTGCTGCATTTACCGTATCTTAATAGGTCAATTCACTCTGTGCCTCCAGGAAATGTTTTTAAGGAATTTACACTAAAATATGCAGGTTAATGTCCTTAAGCTACGCCTCCTCCATGACAACATTTCACCTGTCCCCTCTTAAAAGGGCAACACCAACCCATAATTTCATAGCATCTAACACCAGAAGAGATCATTAGATCATCTAATCTGACTACCTGCATATCACAGGCCATTACATTTCACACAGTTACCCTATATCGAGTTTAATAATTTGGGTTAGATTAAAGCAATTTTAACTCCTCAGGAAACTAAACTGTTGTGTTCCACAGACAGAGAACAGGAGAGACCAAGGTGTCACCTATGCCCAAGGTCCCTGCAGTGGCAGGTAATTGATTTGGTGAGATCTGCCCAGATGATCCCAGCAGGCAAACCAGGCCCTATGCTACAGAAGAAGATGAAAACTCCCAAGGTTCCTGCCAGTTGCCCTGGGAGAAAATTCCTTGCTGATCCTGAAAATGGCAATCAGTTTGACCCTGAGCATGTGAACAAGGCGCACCAGCCAGGTATAGAGAAAAAGGCCTCCATATACCACCTCAGAGCACTGATCCATCCCGTCTGTTGTCCTGTCTCCTCCTGTGGCCAATCCCTGATGCGTCAGAGGAAGGCAAAAAAAAAAAAATCCCAACCCAACCTAACTCCCTTCCCATGCCCTCACCCCCTGCCCCAGCCTACTTCTGTGCAATTGTGCATCAGGGGGGAAAATTCTTCCTGACCCCTGCAGGTGACCAACTAAAGCCCTGAAGCATGAGATGTGAGTATAGTCATCATCACAATGCAAAGCTGCAAGTGTCATGAGCATGTCGTGGGTAATACAGTGCTTCCTGGTCTCTCCAATGAAGGAAGGGAATGAATGGGAAAAGTCATAGAGATTTACAGACTCACCTCAAACGCTGACAAACAGAAACTGATGGGAAGACATCCTTTGTTAAAAGAGAGAGGCCCTTAACATAATGATTGGGAGTGTGAGATTCCAAATGGGCTCTTCTGATGCTGGCATGATGGCCTGAAGTCTATTCCCATATAATTCCAGCACTATGTTTCACAATAAGGACTTATGAGTTAAGTAAAGGAGGGCAGTTTTCTTTAGGTACCATCTTCTCCCAACTTTCCCCAACAAGAGTAACTAAACAAGAAATGAAATAGAGAACCCCTGACACCTTGTTAAAGATTAACACAGAATGGTAGCCCTTTCAAAAGTTATTTATTATTATTATTATTATTAAAGTAGTGCCTAGAGACCCCTGCCAAGATCAGGGCCCCAGTGTGCTAGGACAGAGCTCTTGAAGAGCTTACAATAAAAGACAAGACAAACCAAGGGTAGGAGAAAGAAGTATTGTTATTCCCATTTTACAGGTTGAAAACTGATGCATAGAGCAATTAAGTGACTTGCCCAGGGTCATACAGTGGGAGATAGCGCTGGGGCTCGAACCCACATCGCCTGAGTCCCCATCCAGTGCCTTATCCACAAAATAAAATAAGAGGAAATTACCAAAATAAGGAACAAGCAAAATAAGTGAGGGCACACTATGCCAGGCAAATGGGGAGGCATTTGGTAAGAGTGCTGCAGATCAGGATTTCTGCTCCTTACAGTTATGTCAGTGACTGAATGGGAGAGCAACTGACACATGATAATGTCAGAGACACAGGTCCAGAAGATGGTGGAAAGGCAGCTATGTCTGAGGAAGTAGATGGTAACACTTCTTTACACAGGACGTAATCAGACTGTAGGGTTCCTTGCCATTAGAAGGATACTGAACTAAGGGAATAGCTTCATCAATATTAAAGCCTGTCAGGACTTTTATGGACCTTTAGTCTGACCTCCTGGTTAATGCAGGCCACAGAATTTCACTCAGGGATTCCTGCAGCGTCTAGCACAACAACTTGTGGTTGAATAAGCACATCTATTTTAGAAAGACGGCTGAGCTTGGTTGAAAGAGCCCAACTGATGGAGAATGCACCTCATCCCTGAGTGTGCTTGTCCAAATAGTAACCATCACCACTTGTGTCTAATTTCCAGCTGAATTTTTTTTTAAACTTCAGTTCCCAGCCATTGGCTCCTGTTACATTTTTAACCTACTATCCAGTATCATCTCTTTATGTAAGTACTTGTGGGCTGTGGTCAAGTCACTGACAGATGTGGCAATTTTCCAGGGATGAAAGTAACTTACAGGGCTTACCGGTACTGCTGGAGTCCTGGGGGGGCGTGGCCTCATTCAGAAGAGGTGGGGCCTCGCAAGATTTAAAGGCCCTGGGGAACCAGCTGTGGCTGGGAGACCCAGAGACGTTAAATCAACCAGGGGCTCCCAGCTGCAGAGGTGGCTGGGAGCCCCCGGGGGCTCAGGGGCAAATTAAAGGGCCCGGAGCTCTGGCCACCAGGGGGAACCAGAGCTTTGCAGGGCTGGGGCAGGGATTTAAAGGGCCCAGAGCTCCTGCCGCTGAGGGAAGCCCGGAGCCCTTTAAATCCTGGCCCCAGCCCGGCCACCAGAGCCGTGGCCGGGATTCAAAGGGCTCTGGGCTGCCCTCAGCCACGGGGAGCTCTGAGACCTTTAAATCCCAGCTGTGGCAGGGATTCAAAGGGCTCTGGGCTGCAGGCAGCGGCGGGGAGCTCTGAGCCCTTTAAATGTCAGCCGTGGCCAGGATTTAAAGGGCTCCGGGCTGCCCACAGCCATGGGCAGCCCAGAGCCCTTTCAATCCCCACCATGGAAGTCGATGCTGTCCAGCATGGCGTACTGGCTCTTGCCAGTACGCCGTACTGGACTGGACTGGCTTCCTTTCACCTCTGACTGTATGTATGTGTATGTGTATGAATGTGTCACAAACAATGCAGCTGCAGCCTGCCACCGACCAGCAGCAACCGGCCCCTGTGGGCTGCTGCCTGCAGAGAGCCAGCAGGTGCCGCTGGGCTGGGTCTGCCAAGGCGTAAGTAACCAAGGCAAAAACCACAGCCAGACAGCCAGGGAGGGAGCCCGGGTGGGGGGAGGGGAGGAGGAGATGGGAAATCAGGGGTGAATGAAGGACAACTGGAATAGCCTTCATGAAATATACAAGATATTTAGAGAAAGTTTTGTCAATTTCAGCCTCTGCACTCTGCAGGCAGGACAAAACAAAAAGAGATCTGAAATTGCACCTGATGTCCTAAGGCCATGTCAGGTGTTTAAACCAGTATAGAAAGAGGATGGACTGGAATGAAAACTACTATTTCTTTCAAAGGAGGCACAATAATTTCCCTGAATATTCAGTTTTCCCCTCCAATCCCTTTGTGGTTTTTGTCTATGGGAGCTATTTGCTTTCCCTGTGACTCTTTAGTTGCTTTGGCAAAATTGCTTTGCCCAGAATAAACCCTAATCATCATGACATCTTTCCACCATGTTCTCCATGGTTTTTGTGTTTTTTTTTTAAACAGTAACATTTCAAAGAGGATCTGCAAGCAGTTTGGACATCACAACCACGATCCTCTGCTGGGGAGGGAATGGGATAGATTTGAACTTGGAAATGGTTCCTGATTTTGATTGTGTTTAGGAGATCCCCTCATCTCCGGGGCAGAAAAGAACTGCCCCTGCCATGGTCACACACCCCCAACAACAACTGGGAGTGAAATTAACAAGGATGCCAGAAACGGCTCCTAACTCTGGGCACTGAACTGCACAGGGAACAGCTGAGTTTAAACTATTCTTTTGCAAGCAGCAGCAGCAGGCATCTCAGCCAGTGTCCCTACTGCAAGCTAGAGCCTAGAGGAGAACCCCTGTTGGGGGTGGAGTGGGGGGAGGAATACAGAGCCTTGTCTGCAGCCTGGCTGGAGGAGGGGGAGGGAGGAGCCGAGAAACCAATGTGACAGTGAGTTTTCCCCTTCCACCTGCTTTTATTAGCTCTGGATTTAAGCTGTGCAACCCAATGTTTGTATTTGTTGTGTATATTAGTATTGGAGAAATCCCCTCATCCCCGGGGGCAGACAGGGACTGCCCCTGCTATGGTCAAACACACCCTCCCCTCAACCCCCGCCCCAGCTACTGTGAGTGAAATTAACAAGGATGCCAGAAACCTAGCCCTGGGGGCTGAACCATCAGGGAACGGTTGAGTTTAAACTATTCTTATGCAGGGACAGGGGCGGCGCTAGACATTTTGCCACCCCAAGCATGGCGGCATGCCGTGGGGGGGCGCTCTGCCAGTCGCCGGTTCTGCGGCTCCGGTGGACCTCCCGCAGGCGTGCCTGCGGAGGGTCTGCTGGTCCCGTGGCTCCACCGAAGCCGCGGGACCAGCGGACCCTCCGCAGGCATGCCGCCGAAGGCTGCCTGCCTGCCGCCCTCCTGGCGACCGGCAGAGCGCCCCCCGCAGCATGCCACCCCAAGCACGTGCTTGGCGTGCTGGGTCCTGGAGCCGCCACTGTGCAGGGAGCAGGCTTCTCTCTCCCTCCCTCCATCAGTCTCCTTTTCTTACCGGTCCTTCGTACCGGCCCGTACCAGTTTACTTTCACCTCTGCAATTTCCTGAAACATTCTTGGGTGACGTCATTGAATTAAGTTCAAGTGTTTTAGGGGTCCGTTGTATTAAATGAATGGTGTATGTATTATTGTGGGCTGGGATTGTAAGTAACCTTGGGGTGGGAGGGGCTGTGAGACCCGGGACTCAAAGGACATAATTGAACAATGTGCCAGACAAGAATAGACTTTGGAAGCAAAAGTGTTAACTGATTTTCCTTGGGACTATCTAGAAGAAGATGAATGCAAAATTCCCCACCTCTGGTTGTGCAACCCCCCGACCTTTTGAAGCTACATCTTTAGGAGCGGGCCACTGTCTGCTGATCACCCATTACACAAGGCCAAGATCAAAGGCCCAGGCTGCATGAAGGAAAGTCTGAACTATCCATGGGGGTGGGAGGTGTTCTGATTCTGAGACAGTTATGAATGTGTAACCACAGGGAAAACCCAGTGTGAGTTTTGAAGGGCTGACACCACAGCATGAAGTGGGGGGCTGACCTCTGGTGAGATTTTTTAGCATGCATGTAGATTGTTAATATGTTTTTTTTCTATAATGGTTTCACCTTATGAATACATGTGCTTGCTTAGAAAGAGTTGTGTGGTAACTTGTAACTGTTGGCAATTACATTGTTCAAAACTTTGGTGAGAGAGCACTGACACTGGTCTGGCTTGCTGGGGATATCACAGTGTAGGCAGGGAACTCTGCAGCCTGAAAACCCCTGGTCAGGAGGGAAATGTGGGTTGCTCCCAAGAGAGGCGAAGGACACTAGGGCGGGTGCCTTGAGGGACTACAGAAGGGGAATGTAGGTGCAGTTGCCCTGAACTGTGACAAGCACCTATTAACTGTCTCTGCAATAGCTAAATAGACTAAACTCCTTAAGTCTCTCATTGTAAGGCATGTTTTTCAGACCTTGCATCTTTCCTGTGCCTCTTCTGTTAATACTCCTCATTTTATTAACATCCTTGTTTAAAATGTGAACACCAGAACTGAACACAGTGCTACAGTAGTAGTCTTACCAAAGCATTTTAACCACATGCCGCATGGCCTCTGGGGATCAGGAAGGAATTTGCTCCAGCCCAACATACAATATTCCATAGCATTATTTTACATCCTCCTTTTAAATGTCCTGCATTGGCCCATGCTGAACTAGATGGCTCAGAAGTAGGATTTGGTGTGCCAGATCCATGATCCTATACCCACTTCATAGACTGGTTTCAGCAAAACTGAAACGCTTCACATAAAATCACAGCATTTTGTAGAAATTTCACAATGCCAACTTCTCCGTGTTAATGTGAACAATACTGGCCACTGTTCTGTGAAATTCCCAACCAGTAGAGACTTGTAATTTTAGGCCCAGAGATCCAATGTTCAATCCCTACCAATGATACATCCAGGAGAATCATGACAAATAATGTTCTATTGGAGGACTGAACTTCTGTGGATCTGTAATGCATGGGATGAGCTTTCCTGACCAGTGAGAGTGTATAACCTACACTAACATGGTTGACTTTGTTCCCCTCTAGTGGCTAGGCTTTGTAAAGAGAATCGTGGGTCTAAACTGCTTCCAAACTAATACAGCTAATTCTTTAGCTCAAGCAGTAGAGGCTTGTGCATTTAGATCCAGAGCTCTCCACTGATGACCCACTTGGCAGCATGTTTATATAAATATATGTGAAGGAGTTCAGAGACATTGTGCATTATTATTATTCAGCTGCCCAGAGAAACTGGGAATAAACTGGCTAATAGAATGTGTGCATGGGGGTGGGGAGGAGTAGATGAAGCAGCAGTGCTATTAGTATTCAGAATGAAGTAGGGCCAGATCATGTCCAATGAGACACATGGATGTCACTTCCTGGGAACTTCAGTCATCCAAGAAATAGAGGTGCAAACACACACACAAAATTCTAGTGGGGCAGAGTGAGCAGGAGTAAAAATGCATGAATCCTGCAGCTGCACTGAGATGGATATCAACAGGATACACAGCTAGAAGGTATTAAATACGATGGTGATGAGGGCAATATAAGAGTGGGTACACAATAGTGCAATTATAATAACCTGGTGAGAGACACATTCCTCTCATCCCAGGCCCCAGTAATGCCTATGTCAGGCAGAAGGGGGAAGATGCATCTGGCTCAGCACTTGTACGTAAACAAGAATGGAAATGCAAAACAATGAAGATTTTGCATCAAGCGAATGAAAATAATACACCTCAATGCCTTTGTTGAACTGGGAAGCTGCCTTAAAGACTGAACAAATTCAAGCCAGTGATGTGAATGATTGCGTCAGTGATGCTAGAATGAACACTTGGATGGCAGTGGTCTGGATGGCTACGGGCTCATCCATTAAGGTAATCAAGGCTTCAGTATAACAAACCGGTGTTAAGGAATGTGGTAACAAAAAGGGGCACTGTGTCAGAACGTGGTCTGCATCATGCCACGCTGTCTGAGTGTACTCTGGAAAGAGAAGATGGGGAGGTTAGCAATGATGCGTCAGCCACAAGGCTTTTTTCAGCAATGGAAAGGAACAAGGGCAACTGGCAGCCTGTGGTTCCCAGTGGAATTGTTGAAAGTATTTTCTACTATTGGTTTTTTAAAGTGTTTTTTCCAAGCTGGGGGGTGCTAGATTGCCAATGTTCCAGCCTGTTTCCCCACATGAGAGGTACAGTATGAGCAGCAGCACATCCAGATTTGCCATCAATGTGTTTTCATTTCGTGCTAGCGGGATCACTTCTGGGGAGGAAAGAGGTTTTAACTGCCTCAGCTTTGGGATGCTAATTTGAACCAGACTTCCTGAGGCTTGGCATTTCCTCTGCTCTGTGTGGATCTCAGGAAACGTGCGCTGCAGTATTGACAGGAGATAACAACAGTTACCATGGAAAATGTCATGAGGTTTTTTTTTTGTTAACCACCTCATGATATTGTGTAGCTCATATCACCTCGCTATCTCAAACAAACACCATCCAAAGTAATGGGATGTATGTAGCAACGATTACAGGCAACGATTTCTTGCCAAGCTCTCATTGTGCAGTGCTAACCCCCACGTACTAGGTGAGGATTGTTTTGTAGGCTGCTAGTCTTGGATCCAGCAATTATTAGTGACCATGATCTCAAAGAGAGGACCTCTCTTTACTGTTTTAACAAGATTTGAACTTGTGCAATGGTAGCTATTACTGTGCCTGTCTGTGCATCGCAAGAGGTCTTTGTTATATCACCCCAAGAGGCACCCAGATACCTGTGGAGCCTCAGGCTTTTGAGAACTTATTCCCAGATGTATATCCTGTGAAGTCCTTACTCAGTCAAAATTCCCAATGACTCCCATGGAAGTTGTGCCTGTGGTCAGCAGTGAGTAAAGAATGAGCAAGGATTTCAGGATTTGGTGCTAAGACCTGCTAGTAAATAATTATCAGCTTTACAGAGCTCAGCCATGACAGGGACACACCATAAACTAGAAACCCCAAAGGCCCGCATTGCTGATCCACGGCTGATGTGTCCTTGTATTTGTGTGATTCAAATTTAACACTTTTCTAAAGTGACAATGTGTGAGAAAACCTATAATCTAGCGATGTTAATCCCTAGAACAAATAAGATAATAAGTGCTTTGTCGGAGTAAAGTCCGTCTTTAAAAGCAAGCATTTTTCTCAGTTACTTTGAATTGTATTTGTGTGCTATACTAAGAAATGTAACCTTGTACAGGGATTCATCACATGCAGTTGTCATCAGATCACCCAAGGAATTCATCTAAATCAATACTTAAGAAAACATTTAAAAAACAAAACCTACAAAGCAGGACAGGAAAGGGGGGAATACACATGTGAGTTGATTATTAACAATTTATTTCAAAACAGCACACATCCTCTGTTTTTAACCCAAAGAGTAGACAGATGACTCCTACAAATAGGGCCAGATCCTCAGCATTGACGTCAATGGAGAGATGCATGTGTACACCAGCTGAGGATCTGGCCAACACGCTGAGTGTTGTCTCTCTGTTCTGTTGCTCCGCTGATTTACAGTTTAGCATTGTATAAGTAAAAATGGTCACCTTTTAGATTAACATTTTTGCTAAAGTATGACACGGTTAACCCTTTAATGAGAGTAGTGTCTGGTTCGTACCTAGTGCTAGGCCAGGGCAACAATTCCATTTAACTACATAGAACATGATGCTCACTTGAAGAGGTTTCTGTACCCCAGAGTGTAATCTGTCTCAAGGAATGAAAAATTTGATCCAGGGAGTAAAGGGTTTTTGCAATTAGTTGTCTTTAGTCTTCTGCAGTCCCATCTATGATAGACTTAAAGCAGAATGGAGAAAACTTATAACCTGTCCCCACGTAGAACTTGTTCTGGAACTCCACCCTGATAGGGGAAAAAATAAACACATAGAGAAGTTAAAGAGGCACCGTAATGTGTTACTTGAGCTTGCACGAGATGACAGGAGTGTGGGGAGAGAGGGAAGAAAGGAACATTTAAAAGTCAAGTAGTGAGGTAGAAAAATAGCAGCTCCAGGAAGAAAGAGACCCGGAGCTTAACTAACAGTGGAGGGTGGGTGTCAGAAACATGCACAAGTTTTAGGCATCTCTACAGCTTTGTGATGTGCATATGGGCTGGACTGGTGGCTGAGGCAGGGTTTCCTGAGGGCCCCTCTGACACAATGGAAAGGGGCAGGATCAGCAACAGCACCACTGACAACTACATTTCAAAGGAAGAAGAACCGCCCTTGACGTATTTGGTTCCCACCTTCTTTGGGTTGGGAACAGGGCCGTCCCTAGCCATTTGGGTGCCCTACGCATCTCCCCTGTGGAGGGGCTGTGTGGGGCCCCAGGCCTCCCCCCCCAGTGTCTGGGAGGCAGGAGCTGGGGGGCACTTTTGGGGCCCCACAAGCCCAGAGTGGCCCAGGGGATTAGCAGGGGGCTGGGAGCAGCCTGCTCCACTTCCTTCGCCCCAGCACCAGCCGTGTCACTCGGGGGAGGAGGTTTGGGGAAGGGATCCCCCCCCCCCACTGGAAGTGGCAGGAAGCGGAGCAGCCCGGCCCCATCTAGCTCTACTCCACCAGCTCCCAGCCGCAGCGCTCCGCTTCCTGTCACCAGTGAGTGCAGTCAGGGGGACCTTTCCCCAACCCCCTCCCTCCCCCAGCAACACAGCTGGGGCCACGTCGCTCCACTTCCCACCACCAGTGAGTGCAGGAGGCGTCCTTTCCCCAACCTCTCCGCACTCACCGGCGGCGGGAAGCGGAGCTCCACGGCTGGGAGCTGGCAGAGTGGAGTGGACTGGGGCCGGGTTGCTCCGCTTCCCGCCACCATCGGTGAGTGCAGGGTCGCTGGGGGAAGAGGCGGAATGGGGACGGGCTGGGGGCGGAGCAGGGGGGAAGGGTAAGAGGTGGGGGCTGATGGAGTTGTCTGGGGCCCCACACCCCCCTAGGGACGGCCCTGCCCCTTGCAGGGGGGGCCGGCTGAGGGATAGGGCTGGTCGCCAGGGCTGGTGCTGCCATATATGCAGCACGCAGTTGCCTAGGGCATCATGACATTTGGGGCAATTTGGTGCCCCAAATTTCATGGTGCCCTATGCAACTGTGTATTCTACGTATTCCAAAGGACGGCCCCTGGCTGTGGGGTCCAAGGAGGAAAGTAAAGCATTTGAAAGAGAGTAACGGCTGTGGCTGCAAAATGAATTCAGAAGAGTCACTGACCTTTACAGCCCCTTTCATACATCAGTCTGAAAACACTGTCAGTGAGGGGACAATCACCAGTATCTTGGAAGCAGGGAAAACTAGGCCTTTGTTCCTACACTAAACCTAATATCCAAGAGAGCTTTGATAACCACCAGGGGCAGCCAAGTTCACTCCTACATGCAGTACAATGGAATCTGAGCTAGCAAACTTACCAGGCCCTCCAGCCCCATATCAGGTGATTCCAAGCTTTACACGCTGGTTTTTGCTGATTGTATTGTGTGGTCAGGGATGGAATGTCACGTGATGGAAAGTACACAACACAAGCCCGCCAAGAGAACTCCAGGGCCGACGAGTTTCTTTTTTTCTTGCATTGGATTTGTTTTACACATCAGTCTGGGTTCTTATAAGATCTTAGAAAAGTGTCTGAACCCCTAAGTGCAGGCGGAACAGTGAGTTAACACTATATCTTCCACCACCAGGAAGCAGCTTACAGAAGACACTTACCTTTTCCGTAACTGGTGTTCTTCGAGATGTGTTGCTCATTCAACTTAGTGTGCTCGCTGCATGCACCAGTGCTGGAAGTTTTTCCCTCACCACTATCCATAGGGGACCGGCTCTGGCGCCCCCTGGAGTGGCGCACACATGCCGCAGTATATAGGGCACCACTGGTTCCCCCCACCCTTAGTTCCTTCTTGCCAGAGACTCCGACAGTGGGGAAGGAGGGTGGGTCATGGAATGGACATGAGCAGCACATTTCGAAGAACACCAGTTACGGAAAAGGTAACTGTCTTTTCTTCTCTGAGTGCTTGCTCATGTCCATTCAACTTAGGTGACTCCCAGCAGTACCCTTGGAAGCAGGTAGGAGTTCACGATTGCAAGACCGCTCTGCCAAACCCAGCGTCGTCCCTGGCCTGCTGCATGATGGCGGAGTGGGCCGTGAACGTGTGCACTCGAAGGGTGGGCCCGTGAGCATGGACAGAACCAAACTGAGATCCCACCGAGGGACCGGGGACTGAACTTGAGGAAAAAGTCTCTCGAGACCTCTGAGGAACCTGATTGTCATGTCATGGAAGAACACCATTTGCCCCTAGGTGGGCGGATGAAAGGCAGAAATGGCCACCAGATTCACCCTGATAGAAGAGTGCGCCAGGCCCTGGTTCCTCAACTGAAGCAGGTAGGCTAAGATCGACTGCACCGAAGAATGAGAAGGGGAGATGCCCCCGTTCGGCCGCAGAGTGGGAAAACCTCATCCACTTTGCCAGGTAAGTCTGTCTAGTCGAGGGCTTTCTACTCTTGAGGACCTTGTGAACCCTTCCAAACAGGCCTGTTCCTCAGGGTTCAGCCACGCAACATCCATGCCATCAGGTGGAGGGAAGCGAGGTTGGAGTGCAAGAGTTGGCTGCAATCCTGTGACAGCAGGTCCGGTCAGTTTGGCAGGGGCCACAGAGGGATGGCCACCAGGCTCAAAAGCATCCCAAACCAGTGCGGGTGAGGCCACGCCGGGGCGATCATGATAACCTGAGCCTTGTCTCTCTTGATTTTCGCTAGAACTTTGCTGATGAGCAGAATCAGAGGGAATGTGTACATCAGGCTTCCCGCATGGCAGGAGGAAGACGTCGGAGTGGGAGCCCTTGCCCATACCCCGTCTGGAGCAAAACCTGTGGCACCTCTTGTTCTCCCTGGTGGTGAACAAATCCACTTGGGGTGTTCCCCACCTCTGGCTGGCTCTGGGTCGAGCACCCAATCATGGTGAGAGGAGAAGTCCCTGCTTAGGTGATCTGCTAGCATGTTCTTGGCACCCAGAAGGTGATACGCTTCTAGATGGATGCTGTGGTTGAGGCAGAAGTCCAAAGACAGAGTGCCTCTTGGCAGAGGATTGGACTCCCCCTTGTCTGTTGATGTAGAACATTGAGTCTGTGTTGTCCATAAAGACTCTGACCACTTTGCCTAACAGGAAGAAAGAGGTAGGTGAGGTGAGGTAGGAAGACTGCACACGCTCCACTCACTGCTCTGAGCTCTTTGACATTTATGTGTAGTGTCGTTTCCTCTTGAGACCACATACCTTGGGTCTGGAGGGTGCCAAGGTGCACCCCCCAGCTGAGGTCCGAGGCATCTGAAACCAATTCGAATGTGTGAGGAGTGCTTTTCAAGGGGAGTCCTTTCAGGACTTTCTCAGGGTAGGTCCATCATCACAGCAAGGTAAGTACCGTCACAGGAATGGTAAGAACCTTTTCTAGGTGGTCTCTGGACTGGGAGTAGACTCTCACCAGCCGTAGCTGCAGGAGTCGCATCTGGAGCTTGGCATGGCACACCACATATGTACACACTGCCATGCGACCTAATAGGCACAGGCAAACCCTGGCTGCGGTCAGGGGAAATGCGTAGACTTCCGCGATGAGGTCCGTCAGTGCCCTGAATCTTTCCAGTGCCAGGAACACCCTGGTGCAGGTAGAGTTGAGCACTGCTCCAATGAAAGGTGTGGGACCAGGAGTCGGAGTGGGCCTGATGCCAGGAAGCACCTGCACATGGTGATGCTCTCCTAGGGGATCGGTCACGGCCCGAGGAATGGTGACAACGATCCTTCGATGGGTCCCTGGAGTGGTACTGCCGTCTTGGAGATACGGGTGCCGGGATTGGTACTCCTGCAAGGGGGTGCGTGCCTCCAAAGGTCTGCGCCCGATGACCGAATGGGGCTGCGAGGTGTCTGCCTCTTGCGGTCAGATGCATGGCGGCTACAGGGGGGCGAGTGTTGGAGAGATGTCCCCCACGACGGGGAACGGTGCCTGCTGAGGTGGGGACCGTGGTGGTCTGAACGTGGGTTTACCCTGTGACCGGGGAACCGCAGGAGCCAGTGTGGGCGGCACCGGAGGGACATGATCTCCTGCACCACCTGCAGGGCCTCTGGCATGGATAGCACCCGGAGCTAACAGAGACCTCTGCCGCTATCCGGGGTGGCTGGTGGGGAACGGGTTGGGCTACATCACTCCACAGGAGCGTGGGCCCGAGATCCTGACGTGGGTGAAGAGATGCCCAGCACGGGACCTTGCTCACACCCAGTCTTATCCTTTCCCTTGCAGGAGGTTGGAGATTGGCCTCGCATCACCTTCTTGGACTTCTTAGTTGAAGACACGGATGGGGACCAGTGCCGGCTAGTGGACGGTCCCAGTGGGGCACTGCGCACTGAGGTGATGATACTCAGCGCTGAGTTGGAGCGTTGCTCCAGTGCTGGGGTGAGGGCCGACTCCATCAGGAGCGCTCTTAAACAAACATCACACTCCTTCTTACTCCTTGGCTTGAAGGACTTGCAAATTTTGCACTTCTCACTAATGTGTCCTTTGCCCAAGCAATGCAGACAACTGCTGTGTGGATCACTAACGGGCATGGGTCTCTTGCAGCGATAACAGGGCTTAAAGCCCGGGGATCGGGGCATGCCCCGTCCCAAGGCAAAGTCTCTAACTCTAGCTAAAGGATTTATAAACAATAACAGAAAACTATATACACTATAATACAAGAGATAACTAGTTAGTATGAATGAGCAGCAACCAGGGTCGGCTCCAGGGTTTTTGCCACCCCAAGCAGCAAACACCGCCCCGCCCCCCAAAAAAAAACAACAAACGTGATCACAATCGGCAGCAGCTCCACCGCGCCACTTTCTTCTTCAGCGGCAGGTCTTTCCCTCCAAGAGGGACCAAGGGACCAGCTGCCGAATTGCCGCTGAAGAGCCCAACATACTGTCCCTTCCCCTTGGCCACCCCAAGCACCTGCTTGCTGAGCTGGTGCTTGGAGTCGGCCCTGGCAGCAACAGCACTAACTGAAGTAGCAACAGTTCCAGCACCATCACTGGCGGCAAGAAGGAACTGAGGGTGGGGGGAACCGGCATCACCCCATATACTGCGGCATGTGTGCGCCACTCCAGAAGGCGCCGGAGCTGGTCCCCTACGGATAATGGTGAGAGAAAAACTTCTGGCACCAGTGCATGTGGCGAGCACACACATCTAAGTTGGATGGACATGAGCAAGCACTCGAAGAAGAAACATGAGCTACTCCCCAACAGACATGAGTTTGGAGGTCTCAGTTAGGCCACTTCACCTGACTATTTACATATTCTTGCATGCCTGCCTGTCTTCAAACAGGTAAGTGCAATAGTGAGCAGTGTTATGGCATGAGCCAGAGGTACAATAATATGGCTGTGAATAGAAAACATCCTGTAACAAATATGAGCATCTACCCAGTCTCACTCTCTAATTAGGTATTTACATGCCCTCACCCCAGGCCCCTCCCCACACCCGTCGGCATGGAGTCTCTGCAGTAAAATGTGTGCCCTCGTCTCCCAGAAAGTGCACTGGAAAAGGCTTCCATAGCTTGAAGAATCCTCTGGTAGAATACGTACCAGTGAAGGCGCAGTGCGTGCAGGAAGGCAGAGAGGCCCTCCATGACAAGCAGAATAGCTACAGACAGAACTGCAAAGATGGCAAAGATGATGAAGACCCCAATAAGTCCTCCCCAGCCGCTGTTCTTGAGTCCGATGTTCATCACCATGGTCCAGAGGACCTCTGATAACTCTGCAAAGCAAGCAGGGGGGAAGAGCAAGAACTGTTCAACCGTCACAGTGGTAAAATCCGTTCGCCCATCTCATTCGGTGGATGGAACCAATCCATTTGTTCTGTGCTCCATCATTCTCAATGCCTTCCCGAAAGGGAAGCTGTATGTAGAAGTAATGGGAAGTGGGTATATAGTGCAGCTGAGGTGTAATGCCCTGGTCCTCTGTAGAGCCCCATTGACTCCAGTGGAGCACTGCCAGTTTACACTAGCTGAGGATCTGGCTCTATGTCCCTTTGCGGAGTTGTGTGTGTGGCTGCACCTGCCAGAGATCTTTAGAGAAACCCAGGCTGCTTCCTCCTGAGATCTCCCATTTGTTTTTATCAGAGTTATAAGAGTTTGTGCCATTGTAGTAGTTCTGGTCCCCCAGTCAGTGGAATGCCAGGAGTGTCCTTGATGGTTTTGCATTTCATCCTTACTGTCAAAATCAGTTCCCTTTCTTACTACTGAGTGTCTACTTGATCTCCAGCTAATGTTAAGATCTGTGATCCCTGTGGCAATAGGTACCTATGTAAAAGGTGGGTTCTCTTGGGGTTCAGCATTATTTCTCTGACCATTCTATCTTATGATTTTGGGATGCCAGCTACAAAAATCCCTTGCAACGCTGGCTACAAAAGTCCCTTGCTAACGCCAGTTCTCACTTTCAGGTGACTTTGTAAATAAGAAGCAGGCAGCAGTATCTCCCGTAAATGTAAACAAACTTGTTTGTCTGAGCGATTGGCTGAACGAGAAGTAGGACTGAGTGGACTTGTAGGCTCTAAAGTTTTACATTGTTTTGTTTTTGAGTGCAGTTATGTAACCAAAAAAAAAATCTACATTTGTAAGTTGCATTTTCGCGATAAAGAGATTGCACAACATTTTTATGTTTATCATTTTACAGTGAAAATATTTGTAATAAAAATAATAATATAAAGTGAGCACACTTTGTATTCTGTGTTGCAATTGAATTCAATATTTTTGAAAATGTAGAAAAATGCCCCCAAATATTTAATAACTTTCAATTGGTATTCCATTGTTTAACAGTTTCATTAATCTTTTTAATCGCAATTAATTTTTTGAGTTAATCATGAGTTAACTGCGATTAATCAACAGTCCTAGTTTTTACATGTCCCTCTTGACTGTAGTATCTAAGCACCTAATAATCTTCATTGTATTTCTCCCCACAACACCTCTGTGCTATTATTCCCATTTTACAGATGGGAAACTGAGGCTAAGTGACTTGCCCAAGGTCACACAGGAAGTCTGTGGCATAGCAAGGAATTGACTTGAGCTGTCCTACAGTCCATGCTGGCATCCTAACCATTGGATCATCCTTCTTCTGTCTCCTTGGACAGCACAGAGAGATCCTTAAACTATATTTTGATGCAAGAGTTCAGATGAATGGGGTATCATCTTAGGTGCCAATAGTTGTGATGAATACCTCTGCTAAACCTCCCAAGAAAAACAGGTTTTCAGATGTTCATAAAAGGGCTACCTGTATATTGAAGTGCATGTCATCCTTTTACTCAAGCTTCTTATACTTTATCACTTTATCTCCAGTATAAAGGCTAGTGTGACTTGGCTTCTAATTAAGTCCTATTAGACTCACTTATGTGCCAACAAGGATGTTATAAAGGGAAGTGCAGCTCACCCCTCCCAATCCAGGGATCTCTGCACTCAGAGGTTTCCTTCTGTAGTTGCCCATTTCTAGATTGTAAGCTCTTTGGGGGCAGGGACTGTCTATCTGGTGCTGTGTTGGACAGCATTTAGCACAGTAGGGTCCCCAGTCCATGACTAGGACTCCTGGGTGCCACAAAAATATAAATAATAAATATATAATAATACTTAGAGTTGGTCAAAACCCCCCAGAAATTCTGTCCTGCAGGGAATTCTGATATTTTAACACTTGTTTCATCCCGAATCAGGATGAAAAGTTGACCTATCAAATTTTTTCATGAAATGGAGAGTGCTAAAAAAATGTTGATTGGAAAATTTCAGATCAAAATGGAATGTTTAGCTATTCCCACATCAAAATGTTTCATTTTTATTTGCTGCACGGAATCAAAGTATTTATTTTCACATCAGTTTGACATTAATCTGTGTCTGCCTGAGCTGCCTCATGGGGAGTTGTAATTCTGGTGCCTCATGCGCTCATTCTCCTTTATGGGCTGGGTTCCCCGGATGTGCTACATCTTCCTATGATGGACCATGAGGGTTCAATCAGAAAGAAAACCTCAGTGCGTCATGGGAAAAGTAGTTCAGCCAGAGAGCCAAGGCCACAGTGGGGACACGAGTCACCACAATTAGAAGACACCAGAGGGACTCAGACTTTAAGGCCAGAAAGGATCATCATGATCATCTAGTCTGAACTCCTGCACATTGTAGGCCAGGGAACCACATCCACTCACTCCTGTAGCAGGCCCATAACGTCTGGCTGAGTGACTGAAGTCCTCAAATCATGGTTTAAAGACTTTAAGTTACAGAGAATCCACCATTTACACTAGTTTAAACCTGCAAGTGCCCTGTGCCCCGTACTGTGGCAGCTTAGGTGAACGCAGATTGAACTGCCACAAAACATTTTGATTTTGTTCGACAAACCAAAATATGTTTATTTGGATTGACATTTGGTTTGATTTTCCTGATGGAAAATTGAAAAATTTTGACAAAATCAATTTTTTTGTGGGCAAATGTTGATTTTTGTGGAAACCAAAATTTTCCACCAAAAACTTTTTGACAAAAATTTCCCAACCAGCTCTAATAAAATCCTTTTTGTAGCAGCCCTTCACGGTCACTACCTGAATAATAACAAACATTGAGAGATAACTTACGTGCATGAGCCAAGCTGAGTGCCCAGAGCCGGAGGTAGGATGCTGTGTTGGAGATGCAGCCCAGGCAGTATTCAATAGTGTGGATAGCTTGGTGGACAAACATATCGCCAAAATTGAACTGAAATGATGTAAAAATGAAGCTGCTTCACTTACGCTCATTTAGTGCTGCTTGTTAACAGAGCAGTGCTGCCTATTAGCTTACTGCACATTGGTCTCCTTTCTCCTCTTCACTACAATGGGAGCAACACATGGGTACTTCACAGGTCAAAAGGACAGGTTTGAAAATTGTTCCTCCCCCTTTATTTTCTCAGCCCACCATTCCCAAAAGAAAGGCAACTTGAGGCAACTGCTAAAGAACTCCCCCATATTTTGCCAACCCCACAATTTAACCCCTGCAGGGAGTGACAGTGAGATTACCACCGTCCCCCTAAGGACTGAAGCTTTAATTTATGGGTGGAACTGCACAGGAAACCTGCTGGCAGATGCTTCTGGGGACATATACTAAATCAGTGAATCTCCTAAGAGCTAGCTCCCTCCTCAGCCAGCCAATCCCACTTCCCGAACTGCCAGCTGATTATGAACCCCATCCCCCTGAAGCATCTGGGACTGCTGTGAACCCCACTCCAGGCAGAGTGTCTGTTGCCAGAGGCACACACCCTGGGTTCCCCCAGTTCAAATGAATCAGGCCTAATGACCCACACACACACGCATTTTACAGGCTGCAAGGGTGCAACCCTGAAATAAATGTGAAGCACAAAGGGGCTGATCCACCACTACTGAAATCAATGAGAGTCTTTCTATTGTCTTAAGTGGGTGTAGGATCAGTATATTCAGGTGAGAATAACGCCCAACTTCTGTGACTATCTTAGTTGCTCTCACCTTCCTCTCCAGATTTCAGGTTCTTTTAATGCAGAACACTCCTGTGCTTTTTCCGCCAGGACAACTGCTTTTTCTTCGGGCAAGTCTACACTTAAAACATTGCACCAATGCAGCTGCTCCACTGTAGCACTTTAATGAAGACGCTCTAAAGAGAGCTCTCCATCGGTGTGGTTAATCCAACTCCCCAAGAGCGGTAGCTTTGTCGGCGTGAGAAGCTATCCTGCTGACAGTGCTGTCTACACAGGGGTTAGGTCGATATAACTACATCACTGAGGGGTGTGGATTTTTTTCACCCCTGTGCGACATAGTTATACCGATATAAGTTTGTAGTGTAAACCAGACCTTTGTGACGGGCAAAACCTCAGAAGGTAGGGGAAGATGTTAAACCTTGTGCTTCAGGGCTTAAGCCAACTCTAATAATTAGAGAGCAGGATGAGACTTATATGGGGAGCAGATTGTTCCACATCTGCCTTCTGCAAGGTCTTTATGCCTTGCTCTGAAGCAGCTGGTACCGGCCAATATCAGAGACAGGGTATTGGCAGGGCCGGCTCCAGGTTTTCTGCCGCCCCAAGCGGAAAAAAAAAAAAAGTCACAGCAGCGTCATTGCGCCGCTCCACTCTTTGGCGGCAATTCGGTGGCAGGTCCTTCGCTCCAAGAGGGAGTGAGGGACCCGCCGCTGAATTGCTGCTGAAGACCCGGACGTGCCGCCCCAATAACGGCTGGAATGCCACCCCTTGGTATTGGCCGCCCCAAGCATCTGCTTCTTTAGCTGGTGCCTGGAGCCGGCCCTGGGTATGGGACTGGATGGGCCTCAAGTCTGATCTAGTCTGGAAGTTCCTATAGTTAGATTCACACCCAAAACCTCTGATGCTTAGCCTCAAAATCGGAACCTCATGGATTCACTGAACTGGGTGGGAAGATACAAAAGAACAGGTTCTCCCACAGGAAGCGTGTTATATATGATATGATATTTTGCCAGCTATAAACTCAGTGAGGCATGGAATTGAACAATGCTAGATGGGGAGCGGAAGGAGCAGAAGGAGCAGAAGGGGATGGGGAGTTATACCTGTCAACAAAGTTAGGTTCAGGTCTGGTCAGAGCATTGGGTTAAGGTTCAGGGGGCTCTTCTCTTAGAAGAAACTAGTTAAAGAGCTTCCCCTGAAACAATCGAAAAGGCTGCAGGCAAATTCCAAGACCTCAGTCTGGCCTTGCAGAAGATCATCCACATTCCAGTCTGACCTACTTGTAGGTAGGATTCAGGAGGGCAGCTCCTCCCCCTTTTCCCATGTTCTGATTTCCCTACCTCTTCATCATGGTCATCATGTCCCCCATGGCCACCATTATGGTCTTCCTGACCGGCTTTCTTGGCGTGATTGGAGTCAATGATCTCCACTTCAATGTCACCAGCGGGGTTTTCTGAAATGGCCGGTGTCTGGAGCTTTCAAAAAGGAAAAGAGAGTGGCAAGGTTTGTATTATTCTAATTGTCTTAATGGCCCTACAGGTCAATAGATGCACTATATAACTATATCTATACATATGCGGTACATAACTCCCCTATATAGTTATAGCACAGACTATATGTGACGTAATAGTGATTTCAGCAACAGTCAGACATTTATTAGATTAGAGAAAGAGTGTATTTCTGCCTCCATCACTAGGAATAAATAAATACTTTAATTTCTAGAGCATCTTCCAGCTAAGGATTGCAACATAATTTACATGCACTAGCTTCAGCCTTGCAACTCCTCTGTGAGGCAGGGGGATACCATCTGCATTGGGCAGATGAGGACACTGCGGCACTGAAAGCCTGATTTGCTCCTTGCAATCACACCGATACAAATCAAGAATAGTTGTAGCCAATGGAGTCATGCTGTTATAAGTAAGAGGAGAGAATCAGGCCCACGGAGACTGAGTGATTTGCTCAAGGTCACATAGAAAGTCTGAGAGCGAGATCTGGGAATAGAATCCAGAACTCCTGACCTATATCCTGTGACAAAATCCCAAGACTATCCACTCTCTCTCTCCATAACCAGTATTTGTGGAGCATCATCGAAGTGCATAGCATTATAATACACACAGGATGACTTGATCCATGCCTCTAAAGACCATAAAAGAGCATGTGAAGAGTCCTATAGCAAACTTAATATATGGCACAATAAAAGTCTCATTCTAGTACGGCTGCAGCAGCTTTTTAGGACGTATCCTGGCATTCTTTAATGCTTCCAACAGGTTTTGTAGGAAAGGTCTCATAATAATGTGCTTTGTTCTGTTGCACCAGTAATCTCTGTTATACCTGCTTATCTCAGAGTTGTCTTGAATGTCATACAAAGAGCACCTTTTGTTGGAGCTCTATGAATCTGGCAAAATCTAAGATCGGATCAGGCAGCTGACATATGAAAATCATTGGTTGGAATAGTGGGGAAAGAGGAGGAAAGATATCAAATGTTATTGGTGTAAAGCAGAAGCAGGAGTCAACAATGTAAAACCTGCCTGAACGTCCCAGAAGCGTTACACAGTAAGAAGTTACAGGACAAACGATAGGTTCTGAGTTACTGGACTGGAAAAGGTCACTTAGCATAACCAGCTGATCTCTTTTTAAATGAAAACATCTGGGCCATATAAAAGATACTCCAGTCACTACATCTAACTACCAAGAAAAGTAACTCATTAGAAACAAATGTGATAAAGAACAGAATTCACAAGCAGTTACGACTTTTGTGCAACAGAGTAGGACCAGGGGCTTTATGAGATGAGCTCTATTGTTTAAAGAGGAAAGCGTTATTTAGAAGTGGTCAATCACTTTTAAATCAGGCATTTCCCCAGGTACCGTGTACGTTCCCTGAGAGCACCATTTCTGCCCTGCTCCCAGTTGATACGGAGCAAGCAATCAGTCGTAACAGTGATTGGGAACTGAGCACAGCAGGGAACTGAGGCAATCACCAGACCACTGGCCTCACAATTACTTTTTTCTAACTGCTTCTGACCTAGGATATAGTTTCTAAAAAATGCTCAGTGTTGGCCTAACTCTGCTCCAATCAAAGTCACCGGTAAATAACTCCCATTAACTTCAAGGGGAGCAGAGTTGGGTCCTATGCTGAGTGCTTTGGAAAATCCCACCTCTAATCTTCAGCTCTGCCCCCATCCTACCGCAACTTCAGAATTGTAGCCCTGAGGATTAATCTGTTGGTCTGTATAAAATGTCTTTTTGATAAAAGTATGTAAAAGGCTTATAGATTTATTTTGCAATAGCTGAAATGCAAGACACCTACAGACATCCAGGCCAGACACCCAGGTCAACATCCTGCGTGACGCTGAAGGCAACCTTCACAAAACATAGAACAAAAACCTACACAAATGTCTGGAGACCTTTCACCTACTGCCAATAGCAGTAAAGGGTGGAAAGTGGGGATTTTTGCCCACAAATCTAACAAGTACACCACAAATGCGTACATATCTGTCATTCATACGCACACCTATGTTAGCTTATGAGACATGGGTACCCTAACATTTCCGTGGGGGAAAGACAAAATTTGGGCATAAGAGGAAGGATTTCCGAATGTCTGCTCCCTATAAAAAGGGTGATAATTCATCATTAGTCAGGCGATACATCCATCTTTCTATCTTCCATCGTCTCACCCTGTCTCTCCCCTACGAAGGCTGTCAACTACTGACAAGTCGTGGTGGTATTTCTTTTCAAAGCTGTAAGTATAAAGGAATCTAATTTCTGCTTTACCTTTAAAGCATCTAGTTTATAGAGGGTTAAACTTATAACCATTTTATCACTTCCTTTACCATAGATGTTAACAACACCCAAGTGCGATTGCACAGAGTGAATTTATCATAAATATATCTCTTAAAGAACTGTGATATTTGTAACTTTGTAATCTCAAACTGCTTTTAATATTTTTACATTTACTTATTGTTTCATTGATTTTAATAAAAAGGTCTTGATGACTATTTCTGTCTCAGTGTAAGTTCCTGTCATATACCCCGAAACTCCTTGTATAAACTCTGTGAAGCTTGATTCAAGACAAACCTTATCTTCTGATCACACATATTGGTGAACCATACCCATATTATTAATATTTATTAATATTACTAATTAATTAGAAAATTAATTACCAAATAAAACTAAATTAAGTGGATAAACTCCACTGACCCTACTAACCCACCCCAAATCAGGCTACAGAATGCAGCCACAGGCTTGTGCCCTTACCATACGCTGAGCTTTCCGGTGATTGGCTCGGAGGATGAAAGGTTTAAATAGAAGCATCCAAGGAACAGCTATCAGGGCAAATATGACCAGAAAGCTCTGGACTTCTTCCTACAAGAGACCAAAGGGGGCGGGGGGAGATCTGTTAAAGAGACATCACGAAACCTTTTTTTTTTTTTTTAAATTAAGTTTTTCAAGTGCAATTATGGTCAGAAAAGTGATTAAATAAAAATGGCCCCTTCTCACTCAACCGATCTGCTCCCTGTGTGCCTCCAGAGTGTCGTCTGCTTGCTTAGTGACAAAAATAAGCACATACTCTCCTTTGCACTCCTGTTAACACTACAGACCCACACACAGCTATTGGCGAGCGAGTCTATTCCATCTCAGGCATCATCAACAGCCTTGGTAACTGAGTCAGGACTGCAGGACAGAAATCTGACCTCAGAATGCCGTAGGGTTGCACAGATGTAACTAAGGGCAGAATTTGTCCTGCAGAGCCTTCCTTATTAGAGATGAAGTATGTACGAGTCAGAAAGAACACAGCTGGACTTTCTGAAACCAGCATGAGTTTGCAGGGCTGGCAGGTAGAAAATACATCTTCTCATGTATTATCTGACCAAATGGACAGAGTTGGTAGGGAAACAGTTTTATTTTGGTGTAAGATTTTGACTTTTCATTAAAAGTAGAGAACCTCCAAACTAAATATTTTTTGATCGGAAATTGCCTGAAAACAAATACATTTCAGTTTTCAGCAAAAAATGTCAAGTTTTCAGCTTTTCCAGTGAAAAAAATCAGAAATTCTAGAGGAAAGTAGACATGTTTGGAAAAACATCTGCTTTGTCAATACCCGGTTTTATGTCAAAAATAGTTTCACCAAAAAATTTATGAGCAGCCCTAAAAACGGAGTCACCATGAGACAATAGAGCACCACTGCGCTTCGCTTCCACAGTCACTCTCCCAGCCTTGAGTGTGTCATCAGTGGGGTCAGCAATTAGGCCATTTCCTTACTACTGGAGCAACCTGAATTCCAGGAAAACAACCCTCCCAGCCAACCTGGCACCTGGCAGTTGAGCCCCTGGGCACCTCCCCAATAACAACATTGATTTCGCTGCCTGGAGACAGGATTTGCCTCTCACGGAACAAAATGGTGGCAGGGTTAGACATTAAGAGGAGATATTGCTTTCACTAGAACCAAATTCCACCCTACACAACCCACCACACAGGGAGGTGTGACAGAGGGCAGAATTTGACCCATAGAAATTTTCTCAACCAACTTGAACTGTTTGAAGGATAGGACCAGTCTGGGGGTCTAACCTGCCTGTCTAATTTTCAAACTAACTTAGCTTGGGGCCCAGTTAATGAAGCTGGGCTGACATGGCTCCAGGGGCGGCTCTAGGAATTGCACCGCCCCAAGCAGGGCGGCACGCCATGGGGGGCGCTCTGGCGGTCGCCGGTCCCGCGGCTCCGGTGGACCTCCTGCAGACGTGCCTGTGGAGGGTCCGCTGGTCCCGCGGCTCCGGTGGACCTCCCGCAGGCACGCCTGCGGGAGGTCCACCGGAGCCGCGGGACCAGTGGACACTCCGCAGGCACGCCTGCGGGAGGTCCACCGGAGCCACCTGCCGCCCTCCCGCGGCACGCCACCCCAAGCACGCGCTTGGCGCGCTGGGGTCTGGAGCCAGCCCTGCATGGCTCTCTAAACTCAGGGTAAGTAGCTAGGTGTAAAAATACTCAAGTCCATACCTGGTGCGGATATAAGGGGCCGTTTGTAGGATCGTTGTAATTAAACAGAAACATGTTGATGAAGTGGATGAGAATGCTCGGTGCTTTCTGGGATACATGGACGTCGAAGCGGCACCATTTGAAAATAACCATGAAGACCAGGTAACCAAACAGGCAGAGGATAAAGATCATTTCTGGAATGAACTGCAGGACGATGTTTATGGTTTTCTTGAAGTAGCTGGAAAGACAGAACCCCACCAAAGGGATTGGTATGGCACACACAGGACAAGATCACTGGGTTAGGAGTGTGGAGCACATAATTAAGTCTCCAAAAAACAAAACAAGCATCGTACAGCTACGGATGGACAAGGGAGAAATGTGTGACTTGGGCATCCTTAGGGATTAAAGGTACTATTTAGATATAAATATTATTTTACACATATTCTATTCAGGTCTTACACTTTGCCCATCACTCTGGCATCTGAGCATCTCTACAGATTATTACATTAAAAAAGTACATTAAAAGACTGCTAAAGTAGCAAATATTAGGAAATGCCAGTATTAAGGTTACCCGTGCAGCCCTAATTCACCCCCCTTGTGTGTATGCATGATATAGTCTTTAGTTACATGTTCACATACTATTTTTCTGTAGGATCCCTGCCTCGTTCAGTGCACAGGATGGGTGGTGCTCACTGAATGAGTGTTATCCAATGTTTTGTTTTCTCCTCCCCGTGTGACCCCAGGCCTTATTTATTGCATACCATCCACACCCTGCACTGAATGCAGAAATATTAATTTCCTTATGGGCTTTTCTATGATGCACTCATCATGTTACATTAGATCCTAACAAGCATTGGTGAATTTATCTTCACAGCACCCCTCTGAGGCGAAAAGTTTTTAGCCCCCTTTTCAGATGGGGAACTGAGGCATACAGATTAAAGTCAAAAGTGCCCAGTAATTTTGTGTACCCAATTTGAGGCATACAGGGCCTGACTTTTCACAGTACTCAGCTTTATATTACACTTTGTGTTCAAATCACAGCTCCCACTGACTGCAGTTACAGCCGTGAGTGCTAAGCACTTCTGCAGATCAGACCCAGGGTCTCAAGTTGGGCGCG
Organism: Mauremys mutica; assembly: GCF_020497125.1. NCBI lineage: Eukaryota > Metazoa > Chordata > Testudines > Geoemydidae > Mauremys > Mauremys mutica. The sequence goes on along the minus strand of NC_059072.1, from coordinate 103,661,906 downwards.
CCGAAAATGAGGAATACACAGTTAGGGGCCACCTGGGAAAAGTTTGGTTTAAGGGACTTGCCCAGCATCACACAGGAACTCTGTGGCAGAGGCAGGGACAGAATCCAGTTCTCCAGGGAAGCGTTCAACTGCCTTACCTATGAGACAAGCCTTCCTCTTCCTGCAGTTCCCTGCTTCGTTCACTATGCACCTTCCAACTTTTCAACAAATGAGGGTCCTATAGGCATCCTCATCCACTACACAACCTCCATTCATTCCCAGAACAGAGTCTGGGTTTTGTGGCTGTATTATGCCTATAGGGCCTGATCCAAAGCCCACTGAAGTCAATGGAAAGACTTCCATTAACTATAATGGGCTCTGGATCAGGCCCAGAAGGAGAGATTTTAGCAAAAAAAAAAAAAAAAAAAAAAAAAAAAACGCTATAGATTCTACATTTAAAATTAACTGCACTTCTGTGTTTCTGAAAATATTTTGTGAAATCAAGCGCACGCGCACACACACAGAGATCACTCAGCAAAAATGCCACAACCCTAACGAAGAAGAGATTGTGAAAACTGGTGACCTGTTACACTTGGTTCAGCTGCAGCAATGAACTGGAGCGGTGATGCGCATCAGTGCACAGGGCTTGCCCATCTGCATTAGAGGCAAAATTCACGTCACCTGCACTAAACCCAAGAATCAGTCTCTATGTGGGTGAAGTGCAGGTGTGGGGCACTGGCAGGGTCAGCAGGGTTGCTGCATGGCTAAGGCGACCATATTTCCTAAAGTAAAAATGGGACGGCATGGCACTCGCCCAAGCTGTCCTCCCCCCTACCCATGGGGTTCGCCAGAGCTGACCACACCCCCGCTGCCCAGGGCTGACCCTCCCTTCCTCCAAGCTCCATGCCCCATGCCACTCAGGGCTGGGCTCACTCCCCGAGCTCCGCACTGCCTGGGGCTGGGGCTGACCCCTGCCCCCCACCAGAACTCCATACCCCATGCCACCTGCAGCTGGGGCTGAGCACCCGAACCCCATGCCTGCTGGGGCAGCCCCCCTAAGCCCAGCTGCCCAGCACCTCACATCACTGCCCCCTCAACTTTCCTCTGTAAACTGGGCATTTGTTCATTTGCTCTTGCCACCTGGTCAGTTGGGAAGAGCAAACAGGACAAATGTCTGTTTTTGTCAAAAAAGTTGGGACAGCTGGGACGGAGTTTAAAAAGGGGACTGTGTTAGGGGGCTTATTTCTTTACTCTTTTACTTCCCTGGTCCTCCTTGCATGAACAGAGAGCAACAAAATTATACAGCAGAGAGAAACAATTACAGAACCAGACAGAGACCATGCAAATAAACATACAAAACAATACAGAAGTGAGGATTTTACAACTACATTTATACAGACATAAGGGTTTTTCAGCTGTGTCTATTGATAAGTGAGTTTTTGGCCAGACAGAATGCTATATTCTAGGCTTTTCCCTTTCTCTGGAGGTTATAAATATCAGGGCAGGATTGTATTCCTAATAGCCCAATAGCACCTTATTTCAATGTGACTAGTTTGGAATGTGAGGATGTGACCATACACTTCCCAGCTTATGGCTGCCTAACTACATCTTGGCAGAAGGCCTTAGCCTGTCACAGTAAGAGAAGGCCATTACACAGACAGTGATCTTTGATTCTTTCTTTTATACCTCTATAACTAGCTAAGTGATAAGAATACACCTAAATTCTTAAAGTATAGGCCTTTGCAGGCAGGCCTGAATATCTATATCCTAGCAGACTGTCCCAGCCAGAATGGGACCTATGGTCACCTTATGCATAGCTCTCCTGTGGCTACTACCCTATCTTATGAGCCTTAGACCAATGATGAGACACAGTTCTATTTCCTCACCTCGCTAGGTTTTGATACTGTGTTTGTCAAGATATATGAGCACCAGCTAAGGTCCCATTGGCACTGCAGACTGTAACCATGTTGTACACGGGTCCTCTGACTCAGCTATGAAGTGCAGACGTACCTTACTTCCAACCTGTTTTCCTACAGGCTTCTGGGCCTTATTTTCTCTAAAGCCCTGTCTACACTAAGTGGAGGCTGTGATACAAACAATAGCCCAAGGCTTTCGCCTACTTACAGGGACATCGCTAGGTCCCAGCCGCACTAAAACATGTTGCAACTAGGCTGAGGGACAAGTGTGCGGTTACTGGGACCCCGGACTCAGCAATAGCTGTGGTATAAAAGTGAACAGTACAAGGAATGTTGGGCTGGGGAGAATTTTCTGCAAGGCTGACCGCCGGGAATGCAAATCTCTTTCAGTGGAAGCTAAGGCCGTGGAAAATACATAAAACATAAGTACATAAGAATCACTTGCTGATAAGGATAAAATATTCTGGCCAACACTTGATCCTTATCAGGATTTTCCACTGTACCAGACTAGGGTGCAGTGCCCAGGCTTCAGAAGGAGTTAAAGACACGAACCTATTCATAAGCAGCAGCAACAGGCCTAGAGTCCGTGCCGAGTAACCCAGAGCAGCAACACATGCAACCCTTTAAAAGGCACGTGTGAAACCGTTACACTTACATGTGGTTGAAAAGACTGAGTGTGACCCCAAAGACCATCTGCGTAATCCCCATGACGACAGACATCTTCATTTTGTAGGAGTTTAAGAACGTCAGCTTGTTTGAAGCAATGTTCCAGATCTTCAGAAAAGCGAAGGGAGAAATAGATAAAAACAGCAGGATTTTGGGGAATTCGTTTGATAATGACAGGTGAAAAATCATTAGACCATTAATTTCAAATGCCGTCAAACTCCTTTTGCTAGTTCTACTTTGAACAATCCCAAATGACTGAAATCTAAGTCTGACTCATAATACATTGGACTTATATAAAGCTTTTCGCCCAAAGATTTCCAAGATAATTATTATCCTGTTTTTAAACAGATGAGGAAACTGAGGCAGAGTGCTGAAGTGACCTAAGATCATGCACATGGCAGGCCAGTGGAAGAGCTGTTATTATAACCCCGATCTCTCCAGTGTCATGCACTAGCCACTAGACTGTGCCATAGATGCTGGAACTAGGGGTGCTGCCACACCCCCTGGTTTGAAGTAGTAATAACAACCCAAATACATAGTTTCCACCTTCAGCACCCCCATTATAAAAATTGTTCCAGCACCACTGGACTGTGATGGCTCTCTCGACAGCAGAGGTGGATAGCAACGAGAATCTCCTTTCTGCCTTCACCCACTATAAAAAAGGTCTCCATGTTCGTTGGAGGAAACAGTGATCTGTAGAACATGTGCTCATTTCAACTCAAAAAAGACTATTCTCATGCATGAAACTGAGAGAGCACTCTAGTCACCATTAAAGGAGCAGCTGAACCATTATGGTTATGGAAACCATTGGAACAGATCCGAAGGCAGGAAAGCCTGTAAGAGAATCAGAGGGTTCACTGGACTACCTGAAGCCGAGGGAGAAATTAAGGAAGAAAAGTACCTTCCATGTAATTCAAATAATTTGTTTGCCTCATTTTTCACTGTGGAGGATGTTGAGTAGATACCTCCTCTGGAACTTTTCTCTTCAGGCAATACATGTGAGATACAGTACAAAAAGGAGCGAGGGGAGGCTGGGTGGGAAGGGAGGTTTGCTGGGAAAGCAACATACTAGTTATTTACTTATTTAGCTAGTAAGAGTAGCTTCTACACACGCTTTAGACTAGGAGATACTATCATTTTGAAGGAGACCCCAGTATAGTCAGATCTCATAATCTAAGGTGACTATTTCTCTTCAAGGTATACAGGCATCATACCATCCTACTAACCCTGCACAAAAATATTCTCAACAAAAGAAACAAACCAGGCCTTTATAATGAGTGAACTGGTTAAATCCCATTGAAATGTTCATATTAAAAAAGTAGAGACACAAGATGGGTGGGGTAATATCTTTTATTGGACCAACTTCTGTTGCTGAGGTGAGAGAAATTTTCAAGCTCACCAATAGAAGTTGGTCCTGTAAAATATATTACCTCACCCACCTTGTTTCTCTCACATCTTGGGACTGACACGACTACAACAACCCTGCGCACACACTAAGAAACGTGTGGCACTGTCCATTTCTTCATTGTTAGGATTATTATTAGAACATTCAGCTAAACCTGTACAGTATTGGAGAGAAAAGCTGCCATCTAGTGGCCTGATGGGCTCATCACAGTTATTCTTGTCTGCTTTCGTGTTGCTGTATGCAGCACATCTACATTCCAGTTAAATGACACAGCTGGGATAATTGCTTTGTTTCAATAAAATCCAATTAACAAAAAATAATTATGCAGCAAAGCCCAGGTCCTGCCCTAAAGCTAGCTGACCCAGCCACTGGTGGGTTACCAGAGTGCAGGGGAATCCTCAGATGGCATACATAAAGCCACTGTAATGTCTTCTATGCCCAGGCAGTGGAATATGCCCATGGTCTACCTATGCCCTCCTCCCCCCACATCCTTGGATGCCAGTATAGCCCATTGGGAGAATTAGCAGCCAGAGTAAATAAAAGCATATGACTGTTCTAATTTACACCAGCAAGTGGACACAGATGGTCCCAGGAGTGGGGGAGGGAACATGCAGGTGGCTTAAACCCACTTTAATGCCACTTCTTGAATTGCAGTGAATGCTTCTCAGCTACACTTCCAGGTCTGGGCTTAGGACATTCATATGTTACTGTGCAGCTATGAACTAACTGAGGGTTTCTTTGCCTTGTTTTTTGAAAATGAAATCACATCTAGCTCTTTTACCAACAGGGGCAGGCTGGATGAGACTGAAAGGGAAGTAGGGAGATTGGTGCTAGTGACCACTTGGTGCTAACTGAATTTCATACACAGCAGGAAGGAAACCGGTTCACACAAAATTGTAATGATGGGGTATTAGATTTCAATACCTCAAATTTGGAGACATTAATAATCCTTACATTTTAGTGCTTTAAATGTTTAAATCACTGTACACGCATTAAGGAGTTAATCCTCAAATCAAAATGATGAGATAGATAGGTACACATTATCATCATCCTTATGCAGATGGGTAAATTAAATCCACTGACTCACAGGCAGAGCAAGGACTAGACTCAGAATTTCCCAAGTCCCAAATCTATGCACATACCTGCAGACCACATGGCCTCTATCTATTGGTCATGGCACGAGGGGAAGAAATATACTAAAATCTTGAATACTGAAGATGAGCATCATAAAAGACTCCATAACTAAGGTATAACGGACTTGCAAAGAGCAGGAAGTAGCCAATGTGGCTTCGGGAGGGATTGCTTGCATATTTGAAGGATATACACACGCTGCTGATTAACTAGATCTGTAGAAGCAGGGAGGGAATAGATTTTATTACCGGATCAATTCCAAACGGATATGGATTTCCTGAGTAGACTCCAGGGACTGCTGGATCCAACTGCAATACTTGATTTTCTTCAAGAACATGAGGACTACAAAAGAAAAGAGAAGAGGCAGTTTCTTACTGCCTTAGCCTGAGGTGTTTCTCTATCAAGAGTGCTAAATACTACAAAATTAAACATTTCATTTACCCAAGGCCTACAGTGGCGTGTGTGTGTGTGTGTGTGTGTGTGTGTGTATGTATGTATGTATGTATGTACGTACATACATGTATATGCTGGATATACAAGGCCTGACACTCCTATTCCAGCTACAATGAGTCTGGGAGGAAATACATCAAGGTAGCATCTGAACGATTTGGGAACGTCCCAGCACTTGGATTGCTCACGTGGTCATTGAAAAGTCTGAAGGAATGTCACAAATCCACTTATACTTGATGTGTTGGATACTAGGGGCAAGATCCTCACCCTCATTCCAGCCCCTTCACACCAGGTAAAAGGGCTGGAGGGAGCAGTGTAAAGGAGCTTTAAAAGCCCTGTAAGCTGGACAGGAGTGGGAGTCCCCCAGAACAGGAACTGAGGAAAACTGCCATAAAGCTGCCTTCCAGGATCCCCCTTGCTAGCATCATAAGGACCATGTTGGTGGCAGGACTGGAGGTGGGACTGGAGCCTTAGCACACAGTTCTGCACAGGTTCCAGGCAGTACTGTGGCCCATAGGAGGCTGCCATAATTTAGATAGGCCCCCAACACTGTTTAAGTTATGGCAAGAGCTTCCCAAGTTCCCGGAGCATGAGAGTTCTGGTACATCAAAAAATCTCAGCCCAGGAATGTATTGGGCCTTAGTATCTCTCGGATACTGACCATGAAGCCGAATAGTGAACATAAGAGCGGCCATACTGGGTCAGACCAGAAGTCCATCTAGCCCAGTATCCTGTCATAACATAAGAACGAACGTACTGGGTGAGACCAAAGGTCCATCTAGCCCAGTATCCTGTCTACCAACAGTGGCCAATGCCAGGTGTCCCAGAGGGAGTGAACCTAACCTGCCCATCCTGGCTAATAGCAATTGATGGACCTATCCTCCTTGAATTTATCTAGTTCTTTTTTGAACCCTGTTATAGTGATATGACCCATGGGAATGTGTACAGACAGGAGGAGAGGAAGGTGGCAGGGCAGGCTCTGGGAATAAAAGGGGGTGGGAAAGGCGCAGTGGGAGGCAAGTGGAGGAGTGAGAGAGGTGAGGAATGGGAAAGCCAGGTCATACTTCCATGTGCCGGGGTGACGGAGTCCACCATGCCTATGATAGCCCCTCCCCAAGTCAGCAGCTATTGTAAGTATCTGTTAAAACCTGGAGTTTGAGATGAGATTTGTCCAAATGTGAATTCAGTCATACAGCCTGGTTCATTCATACATGAATTCACCTCAGAGATTCAGCCCAGCCCCACATGCATCCTCAGCAGGTCTCTCTTTTAATTCACATGGAATAAAATACTGTTCCATTATGTGTCATCTTCCTTTTTGTTTTTACATCATTTACCACTTACTTCCACGTGTTGTTTCTAAACATGGGGCGGGTATGCCAGGAAGAACCAAAGATGTTGAAAGATTTGGAGAAGCAGTCATTGTAGATAAAGCCAGTATAAATGGAGAATATGCCCATGAGCAGGATCAGGTAGCGCCCACCAAAGAAGGTGTTCCAAATCTGCACGGGAAGAATTCAGGGAAAGTAAGCAACCAACACACAACTAAACAATGCTCGCACTGTGCAGCGTGGCCCGAGAGAGGAATTCTTTTACAGAGTCATTCACTCACTCACTCATTCCCTGTATTTCCAGATGTTCATGCTTGGATAAGATGTTCCTACAGAAATGACCTCATTTCAGAAGTGCTGAACATCCAGTGTTTTTAATGGGAGCTGCTGGTTGCTCAACATTTTTGAAAAATCAGGCCATTAACTTAGACCCCTAAAGGTGGATGTAAGAGCCTGATTTTACGGTCCAACTTTTGAAAACTTAGCCCCAATTTGGCGACTACAAATGCCAGCTGCAGTTTTGTACAGACATATATGTGGGTGTGTGAAACTGCAGATGCAAAGTTAGAGCGTGTTTGGGGCAATCTGGCCCACTGTGTTGTTATTAGGCAGAGGAACTACTTGCCAAACAGCTAGGCCTCTTAGCTCCTCTGAGTTTTACAGAAGAAAATTCATTTAACATTTTGGGGTTTAGCTGTTTTCAGTGTTGAGTAAGAGTTTTGGAACCCGTTGCAAGGCTGGCAGGATGCATTCAGCCCTAGGAAACTCACCTCATTATTGCTTTTCTGGGCCAAAAGTGTCTTCTCATTAGTGACCATCCAGAGGGCGAAGGCCAGCATAACAGCACCGTGGCCACAATCTCCAAACATCACCGCGAACAAGAAGGGGAAGGTAATTATAGTGTATGGAGCTGACGGAAGGAGACAAACAGGAGCTCAGTTTCACTGAAGGACCTCAACAGGAATCAGCTTTTTAAATCAACCACTAGGGTCAGAAGGCCAGATTCTATGCCATGTGTAAAGGGGTGCAGTTTCACTGAAGTCAATAGAGCTGAACTAATTTGCACCAGCAGGGAATTTGGTTGAGCTGTGACATACGTGGTTTTGGATCACAAAGTGTGGTCAGAGACCAGAGGCCCTCCCCTATGGCCCATGCCCTTGGCAGGATCTCATCTTCAGGCTGCAGCAAACCACATGGCTTTTTACCTGGATTCATCTCCCTGTAGCTTCCCACACCATAAGCATCCACAATGTTCTGAAAGCCTGCAGTGAACTTGTTGGTTCTGTTGAAGGTGGGTGGGGCCATCTTAGACTGTACTGCAGTCAGGATAGGGGAGATGGTGGAGCCGCTACGTTCCTGCAAACAGGCGACAAGGATGGACGTGAAATGGTGGGGGTGAACGTTAGCCTGTTCTTACTAGTCACGTCACACTGTTTTGCGAAGAAACCTCGCCCATGGAATAGTATTTGGCTAGTGAACCCTCCCCAACTGGTGTGCATTATACACCCCTTTATCCCACTGTCTCCCAACCTTGGAAGCAGGTCCCCTGAGGAGATGGGCTAGGCAGACTAGCCCCAGCAGACTCAGGGCACAGTGGTGTTGGGCAGAACCGTGCATTCCTACACCTTGCTCACTTCCCGGAGGCAAACGTGCTCCCACAGCTGCAAGTGAAGGGGCAGGCAGCTCCATGACAGCCGCCCACCTCTTCTCCTTTCTACGAGTGGGCCTAATGCCGCTGGGTGCTCAGCACAACTCAACGCCGAGCTCAGCTCAGCCATGACAGCACATGTGGCCCAAGTCCAGACGCACCTGTGGATGTCCCCACCCAGCCTGAGCCGCAAGCATCTCTGTCAGGGAATGAGGACAGGAGCCACCGGAGCCTGGAGAGCCGAAAATAAGAACAGACGAGGAAAAGGACAGGAGAAAGAGAAGAGAGAAGGACAGACCAAAAGACTAGCTGAAGAAAGAGAAGCTACGGTGGGTCCTGGGAGTCCATTCCGAAGCAAGAAGGGGCTCCAATACAAAGTGGTTGGGAAGCGCCGCTTAGCCCCTCACCATTCCCTGCTGGAGAGCCCTTTTTATCCTGCCAGAGTCAGCCACTGGGAACCAGATCTCGGCGATGACGCACTGCTGGGTGACGTCAATGTTACAGCAATTCAGGATGTGGTAGATGGCCTTGATTTTCTTCACCTTGATCCCCCAGGTCCACATGTTCGCAGCCGCCTCGCGCAGCAGCCGCTGGCGGTGCGATTCCGTTTGGGTGATCACCTGCAAGCAAAGCAGGAGCAATAGTGAAGCAATTGGTGTGGTGCCCTTCAGCTGCATTTTAGGGAAGCCTGGGGAAGGATTTCAGGTGTTTAGTATGAGTCAGCCAAACACCCGATAATGGCATTCAAAGATGTCGGAACATGGACGCAATTTGCCAATCTCTGGAAAGCTGAAATATTGGGGGGGGGGATTTATCGCAGCTTCATTCCTGTTAATTCCAGCTCAGTAGCTGATACTGCAAGGCACATTTTCCTGACCCCTGAAATTTAAAGCTCTTCTCATTGGGAGCTTGGTCCTAAAAGGGGCTGAGATATTTCTTGCAGACACTGAGCACCTTCAACGCTCGATGACACCTTCAGGAGTTCCTGGGCACTAATTGTAGGATGTGGGATCAGGCCCTAGTTCGGTCTCTCTCAAGAAGGCCTCCACAGCTCACAAGCACCAAGAGGAGTCTGGCTGGCTGAGGCAAGCAGAATTAAGAGCAAAATCCTGACCAGCTGGCTAGTCAGCAGTGAGACCCTCAGGGGGTCAGTCTGACATGAGCATTTAGAAAGGGGATATCATCATGTCAAATAAATGTCTGCGTCTCCAACTGCTAGATGGGACAGTCTGGAACAAGGACAGAGAATGAGGGCTGCCCATTGTGCTGCACGGAGCAGCATTACAGAAAGTTTGCACAACATAACAAGCCAAAGCTCCACACCCAATGCATCAGTCTCCTTTTCAAATAGAGGAAAATCCGTGTTTTTATAAATGTGGGGGGGGGGGGAAATGTTTTAGTTTAACTACAGCACTCTTCCAGGGCCTTCAGCAAAGTGGAGCATGGGCCACAGCACCGGGCCCCTAGTTCTTAACCGGCATCCTGACTATGCCACTCGCCTGCCTTACAGGTTAACCTGGGTCTAAAGTCAAAACAATCCAAACAAATGAGTTTTGGAAAGCTCAGCATGATTCAAAGACAACACAATTCATAGACTATTTAGGACATTATCAGTGCCAACTAACCAGTCAAATAAATAGATTAAAGGCCCAATCCAAACCGATGGGCGTCTTTCCACAGACTGCAGTGTGAGTTCAATCAGGCCCTTTAATAGCAAAGATCACGTGTAGGATAAATTATCTCACAAACGCATGGATTTTTAATATATCACACCGTTATGCAATTTATCACGTGCCTTTAGCCAACTCAGTTGCTTAGCCAGTTTCACAAGGACAACTGCTAACATTCCAAACCTCTGAGCCTCATCATTCAACTGCCACTGGGGTATTTCCCCCCACAAAGGAACCTTCTAAAGAAACTTTTCCTTATTTCCCCTCAAATGTGGAATTTTCCCCACAAAATTACACCCCCGAGGCCCAAGATGGGTAATTTTCAGTTCTGCCGCTGTCAGAGATTTAAGGGTTGAAATTTCAAAGTTAGAAACAGGAGGTGGATACAACTGGAAAAGGGAGATCCCTGGCTTTCCAGTGTGGTTCAGGACTTGTTACTACACCAAGGGCCTGAGAGATCAGCCATTTTAGGTACAGTAAAGCTATTTCAGGTATTTTTTAAGGTTTTTATGGTGCCCTCTGATCCCAGGGGGCAAAGTGTTTGTATATTAGAGCTGAGATCCCCATCCTCTGCTAATGCTATTGCACACAAAAAATAATTCCAGTAAAAATGTGTAAAACTCTCTAAAACATTTGTAAAAAAAATATTCTGTCACGTATGTGGTACATACATGATGATGCAATGTGGTACATATATTTTACCAGCAGCAAAGGTTGGACAAACATCTGTCAGGGATGGTCTAAGTTTACTTGGTCCTGCGTCAATGCAAGTGGCTGGACTAGGTGACTTCTCAAGGTCCCTTCCAGTATAGCCTACAGTTCTATGATTCCATGATTAGCTATTCCTGGATCCTCCCCTCACCACCGGGACCCTGATCCTAAAGTGACTGTACGTGGCCAGACTCGTACTTGTGTGTGGATCCCTACAGTTGTCAACTGGGCTCCCCATGACCACAGGAGCCAGTCTGTCTGCACACAGTCAGTCACAGGATCAGGGCCTAAATAAAGCTAGTGTCACTTACTGCATTTAAATCCTCAATCCTTGTGTTCACACCATCAGCCATTTCTCGACGTTCAGCAGCAGACTCTGGACAGGTATATACTGTAGCACGAAACCTAGTATGAAGAAGGAGGAAAAGACCCAGTCATACTTACTGTCGCTATGCACAGTTATTTGTAAGACTATTTGCACACTCTTTTTGGTTGAAAACTGTCCCCATCTCCATTTCATGCACTGGGATGCACTGGCACTGTAGCTGAGGCGCAGTTATACATAATCCGACAATAAATGTGACTTTCATTCTGTGCTGTGAGTTAAGGTACCTGATTTTCCTTAGGCCATGTCTATATGTGCAGCTCTGCAGCGGCGCAACTGAATGGATACAGTTGTGTTGCTGAAGCACGTCTGGTGAAGACGCTATACCAATGGGAGAGCCCTCTCCAGTCAGCATATAAAACACACCTCCACAAGTGGCATAAGCTATGTTGGCAGGAGAAGCCTTATGTTGGGGTAACTCGCAGAATATTCACATCCCTGAGCAACATATGGTTTTGCCAACATAGCCTGGCGTGTAAACCTAGCCTTAGTGGAAAGGATTTTAAAGAGTGACAAAAATAACATTTTCTGCAAAGCCAAAGTGAGTGAGGTAATATCTTTCATTAGGCCAATTTCTGAGAGAGACAGACTTTCGAGCTTACACAGAGCACTGCTTCAGGTCTGGGAAATGTACTCAAGAGTATCACAGCTAAATGCAAAGTGGAACAGGTTGTTTAGCATAAGTAGTTAACACATATTTGAAGGGAACATTCAAGGTGAAGAGGCCGATTAACACTAGTGGGTTACAGATTGTGGTAATAGGCCATGCCATAACGAGGGCAAGGCGAGTGAGGCACTTGCCTCGGGCGCAGAAAGTCTCTCCTTCAGCGGCAATTTGGCAGCAAGTCCTTCCCTCCGAAAGGGACTGAGGGACCCGTTGCCGAATTGCTGCCAGTCGTTGGCAAGGGAGAGGGGCAGCACATCCGGCTCTTGGGCGGAAATTCGGTGGCAGGTCCTTCCTTCCGAGAGGAACCTGCCACCGAAGAGCCCCTGTCCTGTCCCTTGCCTCTGGCGCAAAAATCCCTAGTTACGGCTCTGTAATAGGCCATAAACCCTGTGTCTCTGTTCAGGCCATGATTTTTAGTGTCTAGCAAAGTCACGAATTTAAGCTCCCAGGCTCATCTTTTGAAGACATTGTGCAGGCTCCCTTTGAGGCTGAGGACTGAGAGGTCAGATATAGAGGTTTCGCTTTGTGAAAAAACTGTTCACCGACAGGCAATCGGGTGTTTCTGTCTTTTTGGGGGGCATCATTTTGTTATGTGAGTTCATTCAAGAGCACAGTGATGTGATGGTCTCATTTCACCCGTTTAGCTGTTATTGGGGCGTGTAATGCAGTTTCTGAAAAGTCAGTCGTGTAACAGAGTAGCCATTAGATGTCCCTATAGCACCAAAACTTTACGGTAGCCATTCACCTTTATCTTTGCATCACAATTACAAAATCAGCATATCCCCAGGCAGTGAGCTGTTACACGACCCACTTAAGAAAGAGCCATCACTGAGGAAAATGTTAATAAAACCCAGTTAGTCTAGAATGTGTGTTTTCTATATTTATTTGCTAGTGTAAACAACTAAAATTGAGAATGTACAGTATTGTGTGTTATTGTAGACTGAGGCCAGGCCTACACTAGCAGCGCTAGCTATAGTTGTATACATCATCAGCAAAGCACTCCTTGCATGAATGCAGCTATCCCAGCAAAACTGCAATTTGTATAGTAAAAGCACCCCCCAAGTGAAACAAGCTATACTGGTGAAAGCCATTTTGACACTGTAATTGCATCTACACAGGGAGCTTCACTGGCACAGCTGTGTTGGTCAGGAACCACACTTCTTCACACTTCTGGCTGACACAGCTGTGCCTCCAGAAGTCTGTAGAGTAGACCTGGCCTGGGGCATGGACTCAGTTATGTCAGTCTAAATGTCGACACTAGTAGGAGCACTTTTATATTGATAAACCTATGTTCACACTGAAAGGGTTTTGCTGATTTAACTGTACAGGGATAGTTACAGTTAATGCACGGTCTGCATTACTAAGGCCTTGTCCACACACAAAAGTCTACACCTCCCCTAATCTGGATTCAGCCATACCAGTGTAAATGTGCTTATACCAATATAGTTGAGGCCTGGTATACACTTAGACTGATCTAGCTACATCACTCAAGGGTGTGAAAAGCTCCCGAGTGCTGCAGTTAAGCCAATCTAACCCCAGGTGTAGATGCAGCAGGTAGACTGAAGAATTCTTCCATCAACCTACTTACTGTAACTCAGGGAGATATATTACCTACAAAGACTGAAAAACTCCTTCCAATGATGTAGGAAGGGTCTACATTATAGTGCTAGGCTGCAGCTGTGCCACTGTAGCGCATAGTGTAGACTTGGCTTTATTCCTGTACAGGAAGGGGAATAAGCGATACTGGCATAAAACACCTTTATTCCAGAATAACTGTAACCACGGTAGGGGTTGTACTGGTATAACGATAGCAGTTAAAAAAAAAATCACACCAACAGTTATACCAATACAAAAATTACACATAGAGCAGGCTGTAGTTTGTGTTAAACTTATGTAGTGTACACTGACAGGTTTTCTGGCCTGCTGTCCACTGGGACCCTCACAAAACAAGACACACATCTCACGAGGCTCTCTCAGTGGATAACATTTTTAACTACATACAATGAATGAGTGTCAGGTAACATGATAGCTTCTACTTATACACAGATTTCTCAGTCAGTAGCTGTTTGATTCATGCAGCGATGGCATAATGTCTAGTGCTCGTGCCATCACTGTCACTTCAGGGGATGTCACAAAGGTTGTATTGAGATATGGCTCCATGAATCAAACAGTTGAAAAAGAACGCCTAGAAGAGAATGCTTCTTTTTTACACAAAGATACATGGTCAGATTATCAGCTGGTGTAAAGTGACCATTCCACTGGTTTTAAAAGACAGCACGTGACATTTAGAAATGAGCGTCACATCATGGTCTCAAGGCATGTCACGGTATGTTTCCCAGAATCAGTTCTAGCCCATACGTGAGGAAGAACTGTGGCAAATTTAACAAAACACACAGCAGTGTATTTGACCCCTGTACAATAGGGGTTCTCAAACTGGGGTTGGGACCCCTCAGGGGGTTGCAAGGTTATTACATGGGGGTTTGCAAGCTGTTGGCCTCCATCCCAAACCCGGCTTTGCCTCCAGCATTTATAATGGTGTTAAATATATAAAAACGTGTTTTTAATTTATTGGGGGGGGGTCGCACTCAGAGGTTTGCTATGTGAAAGGGGTCACCAGTACAAAAGTTTGAGCGCCACTGCTCTATAATCACAATCATATATCTTTACCTAGCCACCCGCTCTGAACAGGAGCTCTAACCACAAACCATCCTGCAAAAGAATCCCAGGGTTACTAGGCCTGCTTAATTATCTCCAGCTTCTTATGCTTCAGAGCTCTTAGCCCATCTTTTAATTGGTATTTTTAATCAAACTTGAAAGTTTATTCCACCGTGCTGTAGAGTTCCTACATTTTGCACATTATCCCAGCAATGCTACTTTGATCGTTTAACAGCCCCTTTGCATATTAAATATCCCCTTTGCCGTAATGACAGACATCTATGAAAGCTGAAGGAGAATTCAGCAGGGAACCCTTACACTGATAAACCCATTTTAGCATTCACATTAGCATCTAGGCAGCCACCAGTTTAAGAGAAAGGGAAAAATCTCCTTGCTCCCACCCCTCCGTCTCTTTAATAAATTTGTGCATGGGATTAATGCTCATGAAATTGGCAGACTAATGTTATCAGTTAGAGCCAAGCATATTGCAAGTGAGGGATGTGCAAGCATTCCATATACTGTTCCCCCAGTCAAAGCTTATTCTGACCTGTAAAAGTCCTGCTATTCCAATCCAGGGTTTCTGCAGAATATTAACCGTTAATGGCTGTGCTTAATTGTGCACTGATGATATTGGGTTTCTGATGTGAGCAAATGCTTTTTAGGGACTACAATGGCACCACCAACTTCATTTCTACTTTTAAATTAACCAGGATTAGGAGAACCTACGAGCATGTCCACAGAACCACTGCTCAGTGTCTGCTTCCCACAAAGGAGGAGTCTGCTTCAGCTGTCAGGTAGAGGGTATAGGTGTTGGTACCTAACTCCCTTTGAATTCCAATGGGATTTGAGTACCTAACTCCCTTAGGCTCCCAGCTGCCCTCAAGGGGCAGAGGTTCACGCTTTTAGCTCTGGGGACCTGAGTTCAATCCGCATTGACAACCAAAATGATGATGGTACTTATATCTACTAAAACTGTTTTCTGAAAAATTCCCGCTGACTCTACAATGGGTTGGGTGGCAGCACCGGTGAGAGCCCTGGCGTAGACAGGCCTTCAGGCATAGTCGTCACCATGTTACATAAATGACAAATTTTTGTTGTTGCTTATTGCAGCCCGCTGTAAAGGCAGCCAGTACGGGACTGATCCCGCTCCCATTGAAGTGAAAGGCAAAACTCCCATGGATTTCAATTATGCAGGAGCAGATCTTAAAGGTCAGATTGTCAAGCTGGAGCTCCACAGTCAAAGACCTTTGCTGGAAAAATTCCCCTTCCTGATCCAGTCCTGACTGAGCCTAGGGACTAAGGAAAAGGCCCACCTACCAGATGGCTGTGTCAGGTATGGTCAGTTCTGGTTCTCACATAGGGTTCTTTCTTGGAGTCATCCTTGCAAAAATCTGCCAGCCTTAAGACTTGGGCTAACTATGCCGAAGGGGGGGTTATGTATGAAAATGTATTCAGTGACAGTTAATCAAATCTGATTTACACAATACAAAACCCATCAGTACTGAGTGCTGTAAAACAGTAACGCAGTATTCAGATCTGATTAGTTTTTTTAAAGTTTGCATGACTGGGAATGAGACGGAATGGTTAAGATTTTAATTTTTATTCTTTTCTGTTTCCTTTCGATACCAGTTAAAGAGACTAGCACAGAGGCCAGCAGTTAATTCAATATAGAAAGGTTTATTAAAAATATAGCACCAGATCCTTTAAACAGAAGCTTAATAAAATTTGTCCTAAATTTTCAAATATGACTAGAGATTTTAGGGATCCCCAGTTTTGGACTGCCTAATAAGGGCCTGATTTTCATAGGGTGGGTGCTGAGACCTTCTGAAATCCAGGCCCATTAAGGTATCTGCTTAGAAATCTAGAAATTGAGGCTCCTGAAATCCCTAGTCACTTTGGAAAACTGAGGGCCTTAATTTTAAAATGCCAAAGTGATATATATATTTGTTATTAGACACAGCAGAATTAAAAAGCAGGATGGAGCAAATTGGTAGAGCTGACAGCAGAGCGCTGAGAAATAATCTCTACTCCCAGTCTCCTTTAGCCAATCCTGCCAAGTAAACACCCCCCGAAAGAGTCATTGCTACTTTCTCAACAGCCTGCCTTACCCATCACAAATCTTCTTGATTTTTTGGTTGAGCTGCTCTCCTTGATAGAAGATAATGAACACATTCTTTTTCATCTGTTCCTTCTGAAAAGCAATGCAAGCAGATTTTAAAATGCTCGTAACGAAGTACAGCACAGTACTGAAAAGATTTTTAGTCACTTTTTTTCAATAGCATTTTTTTAATAGTTTTCCAGGAACAATAATTAAAAACACAAAATGCTGTTCAGAGGGGTTCCCCTGGTTGCAAACACAAGGGCTAGGGTATCTGTTGCAGGCTGTGTATACTGGAGACAGAAAGCCAGCAGGTGTGACACCCTCAGAAGAAGCAAAGGACAGGGCTTCTTGGGCAGAGAGCTTGCTGGAGGGACAGATCTGGAAATTTCTAAGCGAGAAAACTGTTTGTTTCTACTGTGTTCAGGGACACAGAACTTTGTGTACACTTTCGTAAATAAACAAGAATACACCAAGAATGTACCTGACAATGAGTCCTCATCCTATTGAAAACAGCCCTACAAGGCCCTGATTATTGGCAAACTGCTCAGGCCAAATGGGCAACAGTGATCATAACAACTGAAAATGGGGAAAACAAAGATCTGTTGTGTTTTAATGAGGGCCTCCCAGCCCCATACTTGTCCAGCCTGCCTCTTACTATATGGATTAGCCTCTTTGAACCCCAGTTTTAACTCAGGTAGCAGGTACAGTAGAGTGGCAGAGGGTTATCATAGCAGTAGTTTGGGTGTCTCTAAAGGTGTGCGTGTGTGCGCATATAAAGTGAGAAGGAGGTGAAGCAGGAGTATACCTACCGTAATAGGGTCCTCCAGGGCAGTGTCCATTTCAGTGTATCTCAAATAGATGTTTCCCCTGCAGGCTCTCCACAGTAAACGCTCAAAAGGCACCATCCTTTCCCTTTTTATCACCCCTGCTGTGAATCTAGGCAGCGTTAACAAGACAGATAAATGGCAGGCATATTTTTGAACACGTACCACACTGGGTTTTATAATCATTAAGGCTCCATAGTCTATGTATTTACATTCAAATCCGACCTGGGACCCTGGCTACAGGTGTGCCTGTAGTTAGGTGAGGCCTCTATATTAAGAGAAGTTCAAGCACGGATCTTACTTCTTAATCTATTCACTTTTCTCTAACTTTTTAGGGGGCTATAAGCCCACCTCTTTGTTTCATGATTAGGGGAGGGAGGGAGAGGAGCAGGGAGAGAAACAGGTTCATTCTCTTCTTAAATATGTGAAGCGGATATAGTGATGGTGAAAGGCACCTGGCTGACAGCACTGGAAACTGAAACACTCTCTATACACACAGCCGTTACAGCACAGGCAGGGCAGGTGAGTTTCACCACATTGACCGACCAATGTACCTCGTCCTCAACCTGACGAGGTCAAAGGTTTAGAGCAGAGTTCAGTTTCCTGGCTTTCTCTCCCTCTTAATCTAGCCCCAGGCTGGAGTAACTAAGCCCTGACTCAAGGCAATCTTGCTATCATGAGGGCTACTAAGGAACTGCCTACATTACAAAACACCACTGTATGGGGATTTAACCACGACTAGCTGCATAGTAGCGAACATGACTTGTCTTAGCCAACATTGCTGCAAAGTCACAATCAGCATCATGCCATCTGCCTCGACTGCATTCAAACTCAGTGCAGCTTTCTACTGTAGACAAGCCCTGAGTGTAAATGGTGCTTTCTGTGATGTGCACATCTGTCATAAGAACATATCGGCCATACTGGGACAGAACAATGGTCCATCTAATGCAGTATCCTAAATTCTAACAGTGGCTGGTGTCAGACACTTTGGAAGGAATGAACGGAACAGAGCAATTTATTGTAGATCCATCCCCTGTTGTCCAGTCCCAGCTTTTGGCAGTTGGAGGTTTTGGGACACCCAGAGTATGGGGTTACATCCCTGACCATTTTGGCTAATAGCCATTGATGGACCTATCCTCCATGACTGATCTAATTCTTTTTGGAACCCAGTTATACTTTTGGTCTTCACAACATCCCCTAGCAACGAGTTCCAAAGGTTGAGTGTGCATTGTGTGAAGAAATGCTTCCTTTTGTTTGTTTTAAACCTGCTGGCTATTATTTCATTGGGAGACCCATGGTTCTTGTGTTATGTGAAAGGGTAAATAGCACTTCCTTATTCACTTTCTCCACACCAGTCATGATTTTACAGACCTCTATCATATCCCCCCTTAGCTGTCACTTTTCTAAGATGAACAGTCCTATTCTTATTAATCTCTCCTCATACAAAAGCTGTTCCATACCCTTAATCATTTTCGTTGCCCTACTCTGTACCTTTTCCAATTCTAATATATCTTTCTGGAGATGGGGCAACCAGAAGTGAAGTCATTGTTCAAGGTGTGGGCGTACCATGGATTTACAGAGTGGCATTATGATATTTTCTGTCTTATCGATCCCTTTCCTAATGGTTCCTAACATTCTGTTCGCTTTTTTGACTGCCATTGCATATTGAGCAGATATTTTCAGAGAACTATCCAAAATGACTCCAAGATCTCTTTCTTGAGTGGTAACAGCTAATGTAGGTCCCATCATTATGTCCGTATAGTTGGATTATGTGTGCCTTGTTAGTGTCCATTACTTGCATTATTAACATTGAATTTCATCTGCCATTTTGTTGCCCAGTTTTGTGAGATGCCTTAATAACTCTTTGCAGTCTGCTTTGGACTTAACTATCTTGAATAATTTTGTCTGTAAACTTTGCCACTTCACTGTTGACCCCTTTTTCCAGAACATTTCTGAATATGTTGAACAGCACTGATCCCAGTCCAGATCCTTGAGAGGCCCCACTATTTACCTTTTTCCTCTGTGAAAACTGACCATGTATTCCTACCCTTTGTTTCCTTTCTTTTAACCAGTTACTAATCCATGAGAAGACCTTCCCTCTTATCTCATGACTATTTAGTTTCCTTAAGAGCCTTTGGTAAGGGACCTTGTAAAAGGTTTTCTCAAAGTCCAAGTAAACTATATCCACTGGATCAGCCTTGTCCACATGCTTGTTGACTCCCTCAAAAAATTCTAACAGATTGGTGAGACATGATTTCCCTTTACAAAAGCCATGTTGGACTCTTCCCTAATATATAATGTTCATCTATGTGTCTGATAATTCTGTTCTTTACTATAGTTTCAACCAATTTGCCTGTATTGGAGTTAGACTTACTGGCCTGTAATTACTGGGATCACCTCTGGAGCCTTTTTAAAAAATTGGTGTTACATTAGCTATCCTTCAGTCATCTGGTACACAAGCTGATTTAAATGATAGGTTACATACCAGAGTTAGCTGTCTGCAATTTCATATTTAGCTCCTTCAGAACTCTTGGGTGAATACCATCTGGTCCTGGTGACTTGTTACTGTTTAATTTATCG
Organism: Mauremys mutica; assembly: GCF_020497125.1. Classification (NCBI taxonomy): domain Eukaryota; kingdom Metazoa; phylum Chordata; order Testudines; family Geoemydidae; genus Mauremys; species Mauremys mutica. Next base: position 103,641,787 of record NC_059072.1, on the reverse strand, counting down.
ATTTGTTCCAAAAGCTCCTCTAATGACACCTTAATCTGAGACGGTTCCTCAGATGTGTCTCATAAAAAGAATGGCTCAGGTGCGAGAATCTCCCTCACATCCCCCGCAATAAAGACTGATGCAAAGAATTCATTTAGCTTCTCCACAATGGTCTTGACTTTCTCGAGTGCTCTTTTAGCACCTGGATCATCCAGTGACCCCACTGATTGTTTGGTGGGCTACCTGCTTCTGCTGTACTTAAAATAAATTTTGCTATTCCTTTTTGCGTCTTTTGATAGTAGCTCTTCAAATTCTTTTTTGGCCTGCCTAATTGCACTTTAACACTTGACTATATGCTCCTTTCCAGTTTCTTCACTAAGTTTCCCAGAGACCACTCAACAGCTGTCAGATGGCAGTGATTTTCAGTCACTGGGCACATTTGAACCAGTGACCTGGAGCTGAAAGGCTGCCCATCCCATTTAGCAATACTCTGAGCCATAAAGATCAGTTTTTTAATCATCTATTGTCTCCTTCAAAACACTAATGTTGCTTTCATTTTAATCAATGAGTTACAATTGAGAGACTGAAAAGCAGCCTGTACTAAGCTATTTGAAGATAGGAACTGAATTCAGCAAACCTCTAAGACTGGGTCACTGTGCTGAAACCAGCTTATTAATGCTGGTGTAAGTTAAAGGGAAGGGTATATTTGCACTGGCCTTATTAAAGCTATAAGCCTATAGCCATACTGACCCCAACTTTGCAGCCACTGCGACAGGAGTACTTCTTAATTCCAACAGACCAGAAGTGTCTTCGTTGAAGAAATCATCTGGTAGATTGGTTTCTGTCTGAAAGCAGAAATCATCATTTTCTTTTGAAATTATTTAAAAAACACTAACATATTCCAATGGATTTAACTGTTGTCACATCTTTACTGTTGCTACTGTTTGTCTGAAGACAGTTTTCTACAGAGAGCTAGACCAAGTGTCAAATTTTCAAGTGTCAAAGTGACTTAGGAGCCCATGAGATTTAGGCACTGAGAAGCCTGAGACCCAATGAGACTTAGGTTCACCAAGACATTTTGGAAAATTTGACCTCAAATCTGCAATAAAGGAAATCTGGAGTCTTTTTAACCCCCATCAAAAATAAAGCCAAAAGCATAAACAACTTAAAAATTCATCAACCCCTCTGTGAACAAGAAAGAAGGACAAAGCGGACAAATAGTAACACATCTGAAGAACTCTCACCTCAAAGAAGTCCTGAGTTTTCTTCAGGAGATGTTTTAGTTCAGTCAGTTCTAGAAAGTTCTGTTTCAAGGTTTGCTGATTCTGATTGGCTTCCTGCAGCTCATCCTCCAGTTTCTCCAGAACTGTCTGTTTACAACCAAAACAAAACAGGAAAGATGCAAGACAGGCCCAGTTATCCTTTTACAGGCTGCCACATCCCTGTCAAAAGGATTGTAAAATAATATGGGCAGATATGTCTGATTGTGCAATAAACACTTTAAAATATTCATCGGATGTTTAGGTATATGCACACAGCTATCAAACCCCTAACCTTCCCCCTGCTATCCTCTCTGTTACATGCAGTGACTCAAAGTTATATTTAGGCACTAAATTAGGCAAGCCAGCAGACCATCATTCTACGTGAAGATACATCATGGTCTCTTCTCAGACAGTGACAGTCAATCTTGATTAAAACCAATCAGTTTGTAAACTTCATTTCCAGTTGGATTAAAAGCAAACAAACTCTGTGCTTCTGAATCAATGGGTTCTTTTAGGACACATCATAGCCCAAACCAGCAAACTGCTGAATGCAACTTCTGAGGTTCAGAGCGGCTTCAACTCCCAGATTTCCCAACAGACTTCAGTGGGGATAGAGGGCTCATGGCACCCTTGTAGAATAGGATCTAAATCTTAGAGGTATCCATTTACCAACGTTCAACAAATCAAGTTTCCTCCAATCATCACTACTAATCTCCACAGGCAAAAGTAACATGGCAAAGGGCTATTCTTTCCTATGAAACCATGGGGGTTTTCATGATGGGGAATAGGTCATGAATAGGCCTTGGCTGGGATTTTCAAAGGGGTCTAAAAGAACTGCCTGCCTCCCTTAGGATCTTTGAAAATCCCAGCCGTAGCCAATGTGCTGAAACAGTCAGATGTTTCAGCCTAGCTGTTACCTCTTCAAGAAGAGATAATCCAGCCCTGAATGTAGTGGTCACAGCACCAGGTTTCACTTCAGTGCAAACAGCCCTGGTATTCTGGTAAAGGCTTCTACTGACATGGCTGCCAGTCAAAACAGGGTAGGGAACAAATGATATAAAAGGGGAAGTCTATAGATAAAAAAGTTTAAAAAAAGAAGAGCAAGTGGATTAAACCTCAGAAGACCCTCCCAGTACACCAGGAGGCCTGGAATAAATAAATTCTGTCTCTGATCAACTCTGTGGAGAAAATACGTGATTGGAAGTCAGGAGTCTGATTTTCTGCTGCTAATTGGGTATGTGAGTGGGCAAGTTATTTAACCTCTCTGTACCTAAGTTCCCCCCTGTAACAATGGAGATCATTATGCAAACTCCCCTTTATACTAAAGCACTCTAATATCTATCTCTGGGAAGCGATATATAAATGCAGTATTATTAATCTATTACACAGTGTTGTGCCACAACTACAGAATAACATGGCTAACCCATGAGAATTTTCAGAGTGGCAGCCGTGTTAGTCTGTATCAGCAAAAACAACGAGGAGTCCTTGCGGCATCTTAGAGACTAACACATTTATTTGGGCATAAGCTTTTGTGGGCTAAAATCCACTTCATCAGATGCATGGAGGGGAAAAAAACAGTAGGCAGGTATATATACAGTAACTCCTCACTTAAAGCCATCCCGGTTAACGTTGTTTCGTTGTTATGTTGCTGAACAATTAGAGAACATGCTTTTTAAAGTAGCGCAATGCTCCCTGATAACATTGTTTGGCAGCTGCCTGCTTTGTCCACTGCTTGCAGCTAGCTGGTGGGGGCTTGGAACCAGGGTGGACCAGCAGCCTCCCTATCAGCTCCCCGTTCCCCTAAGTCCTCTGTGAGGCAGCCGCCCAGTAGGCTACCAATTGCCGGCAGTTCAGCTGTCCCTCCCCTCATTGCCATGTGCTGCTCCTGCCCTCTGCCTTGGAGCTGCTCCCAGGAGCCTCTGGCTTGCTGTGCAGGTGGGGGGAAGAGGGGGCTAATGCCAGGGTGTCCCTCTCCCCCCTGCTCCTGCACCCCACTTACTCCATCTTCCATAGAAGGGGGAGTGCGGGTAGGGGGAGGGGACACACGACGGGGCTCAGGATGGAGGGAGCATCCTGGCAGCAGCTGCCCTCTCAACTTGCTGGTCTATTTAAAAAGGCAATGTACTTAGAGTGGGGTCAGCGTACTTAAAGGGGCAATGTGCATCTCTCTCTCACACACATGGTGTGTCTCTGTCTGCCATACTGTCTCCCCTCCCTCCATTCGTGTTTTCATAGACTCTAGGACTGTTGCCTTGTAGAGTGTGAGGCTACATCAACAACAACAGGTTAACCCTTGAGGGCTCAGCCAATTACTAGTTCATCATTTAGCAGTAAGGCATTCCCTGGGAAATAACCCACCCTCTTCCACCCTCTGACTTCACCATCTCAACCAAGTTTCACAATCATCATTGCTGTGTACCAGTATTAAACTGTTTAAAACTTTTACTGTGTGTGTGTGTGTGTGTACACACACACACACACACAAAAATTGTCTTTTGTCTGGAGAAGAAAATTTCCCTGGAACCTAACCCCCACTATTTACATTAATTCTTATGGGGAAATTGGATTCGCTTAACATCATTTCGCATTTTTCAGGAACATAACTATAACGTTAAGTGAGGTGTTACTGTACCCTCCCATCTTTTCATGTACTATGTATATATACCTGCCTACTGTTTTTTCCACTCCATGCATCTGATGAAGTGGGTTTTAGCCCATGAAAGCTTATGCTCAAATAAATGTATTAGTCTCTAAGGTGCCACAAGTACTCCTCGTTGTTTTTTCATGAGAATTTGCCACTGGTGAGTCACTTCCCTCCATTTCTGGGACTCACATGGTTTTCCTGAGATGTTAAATATGTGGATTTATATGTAATTTCACTCCTCCCCTGCCCAATCTTGCTTCATATGCCCTCAAGGCAGGGCAGAATTTTGTACCTCCAAATCAATCATTTCTCGAGGCAGGGGGGTCTCGGGATACTTTTCAGGTTTGAAGATCACAATCTCATTTTCCATTTCATTTTCCAGAAAGCCTGCAAGGAAAAGGCACTGTTAGGCTTTTCATGGGGTCACTGACACGGCCTGCGGTGGTGACCCGAATGTGACATCATGACACATGATCACAGTATTCAAATGTCATTCGACATTTATTCTAGGAGATTCACCAAATATTTGTGGAACTCTTCGACACCCAAGAATCTGGCTCCCTGGAGCCTCCCTCAGCAGAAAGGAAGCTGCTCCTTCTCCAGAGGAGATAATTGTATACACCTGGGAATCGTGACTGTAGTACAAAGCTAACCTAATCATAGACACGGCAGTGGAAAATGATCATTAGTTCATTGTGCCTGCTCTCCGGCCTACTGTTCCTTACAATATAGTATCCAGTGGTTTCTCCAGAACAGTTTCAAATCCTCAAGGGCTGGGGCTACTCCAACCTCCCTCAGTACTCCTGGTGGAATTCTGCGCCAAAAAATTAAAAATTCTGCGTACAATATTTCAAAATTCCACAAAATTCTACATATTTTATTTGTCAAAATAACACAATATAATCACACCAGTTTCAATTATTTATGGTCGTTTATTTCAAAATACCTGTCAGCAAGTACGTCTGTAACAATACAGACAACAAAAAAGATTCAGGAAATGTTTTTTTGACAAATAGATTCCTTACTAGGCATATTAATACAGAACTCTGAGTAATAATTCATTTAAACTACAATATGGAACTGTATTTCCCACACCCCTCAGAAGTAGTGCAAAGGTTTTGGGGAGTCAGGGGTAACGGAGGAGCTGAGGGAGAAGGAAGTATATTGCTGGGAAGGAGCCTGGGTGTGAACTTGGAGGGTGGTTGTGTATGGGTGGGAAAAGTATGGAACACGTTTTTTGGGGGAGTGCGGGAGCATTGCCAGGGAGCTTCCCCCATGCAGACCCTGGCTGATCCCTAGCCTCTCCCATTCAGTCAGGCACATCTGCCCGTCCCCATGTGTCTCTGTGCCCTCACTCAGCTACCCCCCTGTCCCTATGGAGGAAGGTGCCACCCTCTCTTGGAATTCTCTCTTGGTGCCAGGGACCAAGTGGAACAGCTTGAACAGGAGAAACAGAGGGACCTCCCATATCAGACTATCCCATAGCCCAGCAGTTAGGGCACTCACCTGAGAGATGGCAGATCTCTGTTCAAATCCCATCTCCTCTCAGCTGGAGCGAGACTTGAACCAGGGGTCTCCCGCATTCCAGGTGACCAACCTAGCCACTGGGCTAAAAGTTATGAGGGAGCTCTTTCTCCTCCCCTCCAGTTGTTTTGTGTGAGTTCACCTGCAGGGGCCCAATCTGGTAGGTGATCTCTGGGCCTGCTTACCAGATTGGGCCCCACAAGTGAGTTGGGCGGAGGAAGGCTGATCTTCCCCCAGTTCACGCATCGCACTGGGGCTTGGGCATCTGGATGTCTAGAGTGAGGCAGCAGTGCGTGTGCTCAGAGACAGAAACACAGGGGCAGAGGTAACTTCAAATGCAAAAATGTAGGCACCAAATGAGTTTTGTTGCCTGCAGCGTTCAGTGGCAGCTGACCGGGGGTTTGTGAATCCCGGTGGGGCCTGATTCTGGGATTTAGGTGCCTAAAAAAGCAGTTAGGGTACCTATGACTTTTTGTGAATCTAGCCCTATACCCTGACTTTTTGTTTGCACGCCCTTCAAAATCCAGACCCTGCAACGTGCTGAATACCTTCAGTTCCGCTGACTTAAACAGCTCAAAGGAACAGCAAGTCCTAACACCCATTCCCCATACTGTCCTGTCCCTGTTTATGTACCCCACTTCCAGCTAACACCAGCTGAAAACCTATCCCCAGCCAACAACAGCTCTCACCCTCCTCTCCCCAGCAAGCAGCACTGGTCTTAAGTATCCAGGGCCCTCTTCCAAAAGGGACAGGGCTGCAGGCTGGAAGGTAGGAGACCTACGGTCTACCCCCAGCTGTGCCACTGACCCACTGTGAGACACTGGACATGAAATTTAACCTCTCTGGCCCTCAATATAGCCACCTGTAAAATGCGGAGAATAGTGCTTACCCACCTTTGCAAGGTGCATGGGGATCAACGAGTGATTAGCACTATACATGCTAAGTGAGTGTAATTATTTCCCCCTCACACAGTAGAAAAGTATCAGAGGGGTAGCCGTGTTAGTCTGGTTCTGTAGAAGCAGCAAAGAATCCTGTGGCACCTTATAGACTAACAGACGTTTTGCAGCATGAGCTTTCGTGGGTGAATACCCACTTCTTCGGATGCAAATAGTAGAAAAGTAGAAATTTTAAGGATCCTACGGACACTTCAATCGATACCATTTCCTAGCAAGCCCCACAAAAATGATGACTAAGAAAAAGCAGCTTAAAAAAAACCCCCATTTTTGTTGCCTGCCGGCTTTTTAAAGAAATCTCTCACTGGGACGGTGTGCTTTGCTGCAGGAAGTATGTTCTAATGGTTAGAACACAGGACTAGGAGTCAGGACCCTGGGTTCCATTTCCAGCCCACTTGTTATGTGATTTTATGTAGGACACTTAACCTCTCTTCTCCTGACTTTACCCACATGCAAAATAGGTGTGATATGTACACTCCTGTCGTCATCCGTCCCCCTCTCCCAGTAGTATAGTGGCACTTAATTGGTGCATGCAAACACATCAATGCCTTCAGATGAAAAGTACAAAGACTTTCTAATGAAATCTTTGCCATCTTTAGAACAGACTCCATCCAATTTTGCTAGTTAGAACACTTTGTTTTTTGAAATACTAGATTACGATTGTTCTAGAGCCAATAGTGTTGTACAAACATCTACTTACGGAGGATCCTCTCCAAGGATTCACATCTTCTGACTTCATTCACAAACTTTCTCTGGAAGCTGTTCACATTCACGTTCAACTAGAAATTAAAAAACAAAACGAAAAACCAAACAAACCCAGGGCTGAATGTAGATTGCCAATTGGGTGACTTTTAGTTTAACTGTATATTAGCCTTGGTGAAAGAGCTGCCTTTGCATATTACTGAACCTTGTAGCCTCCTAGCCATACAACAGGCACCACACAAACAATGGGAATACAAAACTTCTTCAGACAATCACTGTGCCTCAACCGTGACTCGTATCCTTGGTCCATTCAGTCATGGCTTCTCTGGCTGTCAAAGGTCTGAGCTGGGGTAGAAAAGACTTCTTGGATTTTATAGATTTAAGGCCAGAAGGAACCATTGGGACCATCTGGTCTGACCTCCTGCATAACAGGGACCACAGAATTCAGCCAGTGATTCACTCAAGACAGCCTGCCCATTATCCTGACAAAGGAGAGTTCTTCCCTACAGTGCAATGGGCTACTTGCCACTGAGGAACTGAACCAAGATCCCTGATCTCGTGTCACCAGGGCCACTGAACAGGCATCAGACAATTATTCTCCACCACTGCCGACCTCACTTAGATATGAACTAGTGTCCTAGCAATGGGAGACTTGATATTCTCCTGAACAAAACTCTGAATCCTCTTTCCTCTCATTTCTTTAAATAACCAAACCTCTGTTTGGGAATGTACTTGCCAGTGTCACAGGTGAAACTATTTGGGGTGTAGTTTTGTGAGGCACATTCCATATACCTTGTTTACACTAAGCAAATTACCAAACATTTATCTGCACTGATGCAGCTCCACCGGTGGAAGACATTAACCACTGCCCCCTGTCTGTAGTACAGTTTCCACCATTGCTTCCAACAGCACCACTGCAGATAAAAATATTGATGAATTTTCCATGTCCCATAGCAGACCTTTTTGGTCTGCTAATTCACCAAGGATATTTCAGTCGCTATGCCATTCACTACTGCAGTTACCAATAAATCTGTTTCAAGCATGTATAAATGCTTCATAGTCTCTTCCTTGTACAGATAAATCTCATGCTGCAGTTTTTGCTCTCCTATAACAACGTTCTTGTAGATACCCACTTTGGAAAACCACCAAAGGTAACCAGGTGATTTAGGTGGGTGAGAGGGATTGACTTTAAGGATATGCAAATGATGCCTAATTGTCATGCAGAGAAATGGTTCATATTTTCTTAGCTGAATCTAACTTCTGGCATCAGGCCCAGATTTAGCTGATGAACTGGAGGAGCAGCATCTTCCTTGATGGGCTTAGATTTTTGCAGAAGCACCACACTGTTCATACACTTCAATCATGCATAATTGGCATCACATGGAGATATTACATCCTTGCTCATCTTTACTATAGAGACTACAATTCCCAGCAAGCAATGCTCTGTCTGGAGCCAAGATGTCTCTGCTCTGATTATGATGGAGCTCTGTGGATGTGATCTCTATGGATCGTATCCGCATATTAAAGTTATGGGTGAGGGTGGCCACAGACTGCATTGTAGGGTAGTAGACACCCTTGGACTCCAGCAATTCCAAATGCCTCCCCTTACAAGATACTATAATTCTCTCAGAAGAAACCCTCTTTACTGTAGATAATTCAGACTGTCTCTCTGTTTACCATACTGTATCTGGCCTTAAACAGACATTTAAAAAAACCTTTGCTTCAATTTTCAGACAGTGACACTGTTCAGATAATCTGATCAAATGATTTTCCTGCCATGACATGGGTTCCAACTGGAAAGTCAATGAAAGGAAGAGTATTGTGTGTAACAGTAAACTCAGAGTAATTATTGTTACAGTAGAACCTCAGAGTTACGAACACCAAAGTTACAAACTGACCAGTCAACCACACAGCTCATTTGGAACCGGAGTACGCAATCAGGACGCAAGCAACAGAGATTAAAAAAAAAAAGGCAAATACAGTACAGTACTGTGTTAAATGTAAACTACTAAAAAAAATAAAGGGAAAAAGCAGCATTTTTCTTTTGCACAGTAAAGTTTCAAAGCTGCATTAAGTCAATGTTCAGTTGTAAACTTTTGAAAGAACCACCACAATGTTTTGTTCAGAGTTATGAACAACCTCTATTCCTGAGGTGTTCGTAACTCTGAGGTTCTACTGTATTTGTATTCGAGTAGTGCCTAGAGGCCCAAGTAAGATCAGAGTCCCAGTGTGCTCTGTATATACACAGACTGTCTCTGCCTCCACAAGTTGACAATCTAAATAGACAAGACAGACAAATGGAAATATTTTTATCCCCATTTTACAGATGGGGAACTGAGGTGCAATGAAAATAAGCAACTGGCCAAGTCCTGCAGGCAGTCTATGGCAGAGCTGGGAATTGAACCCACATCTCCCAGTCCACTGCCTTAACCCCAAGGCCACCCTTCCTTTCTAGAGCAAGGCAGCTATTTACAGTCTTTGTGCCAAGCCCTTCCAGCATAGGTGCTGGAACTAGAGATGCAGGGGAGGTCTGCCGCACCCCCTGGCTTGATGTGGTTTCCATTATATAGACAGGGTTTACGGTTTGGTTCAAGTGTTCTCAGCACCCCCACTACAAAAATTGCTGCAGTGCCCCTGCCTTCCAGATTAATCCACTGTCCCAGCAGGTCCATCTTTTAGGACCCAACCACATTTACAGTGGCCCTTTAATAGCTGATATCCCACCATTCCTACCCGAGAACCTCTCGTAACTACTTACATCTCTGAACTGGACCAGGCCCAGCTCGCCAAGCTCTGCAACGCAGCAATAGGCAGCCTCCACCTGGAGAAACAGCTGCGTCAGACACATCTCCTCACTCCGGAACATCGACGCCATCTCGCTCGCTCTTGTTCTGCACCAGTGTTGATGGGAGAATTAAGGTGGCGGCGCTGCCTTGTTTGCCTTGTGAGAAACTTTAAAATGTAAAGGGCTGTACAAATGCTGGCTTATTAAACCAATACAATGAAAGCTAATTGCGGGGCACCCAGAAAACCATCTGCACCTTCAGTAAAACTTAGGGTGGTCAAATGATTAAAAAAATTAATCGTGATTAATGGCAAGAAACTGCAATTAATTGCAATTCATTCTTTTTAATCAAGTTAATTTGTTTGGAGTTAATCGCTTGAGTTAACTGTGATTAATTGACAGCCCTAGTAAAAGGGTGACAGGTACAAAGCGCTGGGGTGTCTTGATATGACCTGAGTAAGGACAACGATGGAACTGGGTTTAGCTATGAGGGGTTACAAAGCCCGTCAACCACTGCCCAGCTGCAGAGGGCACTGACCGAATCCCAACCAGCCAGCCGCTTCCCACAGCTACCTCCAGGCCATTCTGTGGCCAGAACAAAGAGCCATTCAGCCATGCACCCTTCTGCCCACCCAGACACAGCCCTCAGCTTGGGGGCAAAGGGTGTAGGGCGGTTATGACAGCAGGAGAAACCCCCCTCCCCTTTATGGTGAGGATCCAACTGCTTTCCCCATCACTTTCATGGCCCTCCTGTGGCATAAAAGGGGGCAGAATGCAGCCACAGGTCAGTACACCATATATAAAAATATATGGTCTTTGTCCGAGTTACTAACACATTAGGGAGACGATGAATTTTAGGCATCTAGTTTGCTTCTCCCTATTTACACCTCACAACTCTCCAGAGAGAAAAATCAGGGAAAGAGAGAGAATCCAGAAAGAGAATCCTCCCACCTTTAATCCTCTGTCTCCTCACAGTCCCTCCAGTTCTCCTCCTCCTGCTAGCTGCGTGAGGAGTGGGCCTGGGGAAGAGAGCAGCACGGAGAGGGCTCTCTACACAGCACAACCTGCAGGGGAGGAAGAAGTGCTGCAGCACAACAAACAACAGTGTTTCTTCCTCTCTTGAGGGCAGTAGCCATGTCCCCCATAGAGTCGTCATCATGGCAGGGTGGAAATTTAGCTGTGGGGTGGGGAGGGGTGCATGTTTGTCATGGGAGGTGAGTCTCGCAGGTCGTCTACATCAAACAGATGAGTGAATCCTGCCCCCTCCTCCTTTCCCTGGGCCCAGCGTAAGATCTGGACACTTCAGACCACCCAAATGTGGGTGATTAACATGTTTGGATGCTAAAACTGAAATTCACAGTACTGTCCACAAAAGTGATGAGCCAACAGGCCTGACATCTTGTTCCATTAAACTCATCTTGAATATAGATAGGTAAGGGAGACTGATCTGTTTCGTGTCAGTTTCACTCCTAACACAATGAGTTGTTTGGGTTGCAAACACAGCAAGGGACTGTTTACATCATAAAAGGGAAATCTATTTTCATTTAAATTTAAATCAACATTTCTTGGAATGTTTCATACTAATATTTGGTTTTATAAAATGCTTTCCTGCTTGCTTGCTTTCACAAAGGGCCTATTTTCAAAATAAGACACCTGTGATGACATAGGCAAAATGTACATGCAATTTTTCATTTGCTTTGTGCATGCTATTATCACTATTTCCATTAGGTAACTGCACATGCAAACTGCAGATAATCATGTCACTGATCATTCATGCATGTAATCAGCTAATTTCAATGCACAAACATAGCAGTCACTTGGCCAGAAGAAAGATGCAATTGAATACATTATTTCCATGCATTTAAAAATAAAAATCAGACCCAAACCTATATTTTTATACGTCGAATACTAACTGCATCCCTTTATGAATTTCTTCCACCTAATAACAAAGGTGGGAAGGGAACTGTCCCTAACCTGCTCTCTTTTTCAACCCAATCTTGCAATGCTTATTCCTAGTAGGTCTGCAGGTTTTCAAATCACCTCTTTTTTAAAGCACCACGGCCATTAAAAAAAACACCCTAAAAATAATAGATGAGTTTTACAAAATATGTTAAATGGCCTGATTTATGGAGATCCAATGAAGTCAATGATTCCTATAGAGAGTCAATGGATATCTTTTTTCCTCTGAGCTTTCATTGCATCACTCACTGAATCACCTGTTCACTAAGTAGTTTAAGGTATAGAAAAACAGAACATTTGTTAACTAATAACTTGCTAAAAATATATATATATCATCTGTCAGTTTCACATGGCTGAGATAGGATGCGAGCAATACAGCTGGTTGGGAATTTCACAATAAAACATTTTTTCCATCAGAAAATACAGATAATCAAAACCTAAATTGTTCAGTTTCAAGAAATCTCCCCATTTAAAAAGATTTGAAAAGAAAAGTTTCCAATTTGTTGAAACAGCCCATTTCAACATTTATGAACCAAAATTTTCATCCTTCATTTTGAAATTGTAGGTAATTTATTTACTTTAAAGGTTAAAAAAAGTCAAGATTGAAATCAGTTCTCAAATTAACATTTCCTCAAAATGAAACATTTTGATTGACCCAATCCAAAGTGAGGGTTTTTTTTTAAAAATCAGATTTTTGATTTGTGAAAAATTTCAAGAAAATTATTTCCTTCCCAGCCCTAATGAGCATAGTAGAAGTTTCTCATTTACTTTAGTCACTGTTTGGTTAATATGGAATATAGTCCCAATCTGAGCTGCTGTCAGTTTTCTCTTCCTCAAAATTCTTCAGTTTCACAAAGGGATAGCTAAACAATCATCCACAGTTACTCCATTTGTGATCTCCTAAGTTACAGTTAGAATGTTCACACATTTAGATATAGCTGGAAGAGTTAGTTGTTGATTTAAAAAGAATATTAATGTGTGTCATCAGGTCAATGACCAAAAAACTTTATGTAGGCTGCTTCCTTAGCGGGGCTGGGAGGAGAACAGCCCATCAAGTCTTAACAATTCTAATGGTAGTTCTACGACAATGAAAATGTTGTATTTTGGCTTAGCTAGCTAGAATTCTTGTGTTAGGTAATATGAATGCCTGCTCTTACCTTGATCACCTGCTCTTTATGGAGCTTGAAGAATTCTAGAACTACTTCCAACTCTACTGAGCAGCAAATGAAGGACTGAAGTAAACTTTTCTTTCTTTAACATATCTTTAGAAACTAGTTCTTTTAAGGGCTGAACTAGTCTAGACCGGAGAAGAGAGACCCTTTTTGTCCTAAAACAGTCACAGAGTGAAATGGATCAGGAGCTGTCTGGCTCATTCTAAATGTTTCATGTCAGCTCTGTGACAAGAATTGGCTGTTTTGTCAGCATGCAGAGTGTTGTGATTAATAACAAATCGGCCATGCCTCCTTGCACCTCCAAGGTGCTCTCAAACGAAAATGAACTTTTGTAAAGTGCCGTACTCTGAGAAGCATAAACCAATGAAAGCTCATTCAAATATTGGTTAAAGAAATAGCAACCCCCAGGAAACAGAGAAAACTTTCAAGCTGTTTCTCACATATCTCTTTTTATCAGCTTAAAGGCAAAGATACAATACTGGAGATCAAATAGGAACAAGGAGAAATTTATAACTTTCTTCCAGCCAAACATTGGTATGAGGTTAACGTGGAATGTTCACACCCCAAAAAGAGGTTCTATCAGGAGTATTATGCTAGTGATCATGAATGCTGATTTTATGGACCTTTATTTTTATTGGTTTGTGTGATGGGAAATGGATCCTTTACAGTCCTTCCCCTCAAATGCTAAAGAAAAAAGACTCAGTGAAAACCTGGCTCCAGTGAAGTCAATGGCAAAACTCCCATTGATTTCAAGGGAGTCAGGATTTAACCACATGATTTTTTTCCCTTTGAAAACTGTACTATTAAAGTGAACGTTAGTACTCATGAAAGCTACTACACTGTTAGCCCCAGAGACTTGAAGTCCTTTACTCTTCAACATGCCAAGCAAAGGGGAAGCAGGGAGGGAACGGTGTCTCAGAGGGACGGTCCCTCCTGGGGTAGGGAATCTTATGCATTACCCCTTGCTCAGGGCTGTGGACTAAGGGTACTTCTACGCTGCAGCTGGGAGAATCTTTCCCAGTGCAGGTAGACAGATGTGCTAGCTCTGCTCAAGTTAGCTGGGGGCAGAGCCATCCCTTGGATACGGCGAATCTGGGTGACCGCCCTTGGCCCTGCACTTTGGGGGGCCCCACATTTGGATAAAATCGTGAGGTGGCGGGCAGGGAGGTGAGGCAGGTGGGTGAATGGGGTTAGGGTGACCAGATGTCCCGATTTTATAGGGACAGTCTTGATTTTGGGGTCTTTTTCTTATATAGGCTCCTATTACCCTCCACCCCCGTCCTGATTTTTCACACTTGCTGCCTGGTCACCCTAAATGGGGTGAGGAAGCAAACAGGGAGGCAAGTGGCAGGTAGGCAGGCAGCGAGAAGGACAGCGGCAGTCGGTCGGGCTGTGGGGCTGTCGGTCGGGCTGAGGAGGTGAGCGGCGGCTACTGGCAGCCCCCCTATGAGAACTTCCCCCTCCACCCGCACCTCCTGCCCACCAGCAGGCCCCAATCAGCACCTCCCACTCCCTTTCAGTGCCTACCTCCTGCCGCGGATCAGACGTTTCATGGCGACAGGAGGCACTGGGGGGAGGGGAGAGGAGCGAGGGCACAGCACGCTCGGGGGAAGGGGCAGAACTAGGTGGGGAAGAAGTGGAGCAGGGCCTTGGGAGAAGGGGTAGAGTGGGGGCAGGGCCTGGGCTGAGCTGGCGGGGGGAGGGGAATCACCCCCCAGCAGATTAGAAACCCGGCGCCTATGTCCCAGGCCCCACACCCCCTTTGGGACGGCCCTCGCTGGGGGTAACATGGGTATCAACTCACCCTAGCCACCTAACTCTGCACCCAGGGGTCCGGATGTGTTTGTACTCAGGCGGTTAGCCCAAGCTGCAGTCTGTGCTACTCTGTCCTGGTGACACTGCTATTTCTAGCATGCTAGCTCGAGCAGAATTAGTGCGTCTGTGTACCCACGCTGGGAAGCACACTCCCAGCTGTAATGTAGACATACCCTCAAAGGCACAATCAAGCACTATATGAATAAATTGTACTTGTGTGATTGGACGAACAGCTCCCAAGGTTGGCCTAGCTACAGATATATACCCCTCTACAGCTGGGGACTGGGATCCACTGGAGGGACAAAGGCCTGTCTCAAAGCAAATCATGAAGGCTAATGATAATGCACGTGACTATGTAAAATAGGGTATTGTCTAATACCTGCAGGCTTTGGACTGTTAAAAGAGACAACGACACACTTTCTGAGACCCAGACTTTCCTGGACACCCAACACTGAGCTCACATGCGGAAAGCTACAGTTTGACCAGGTGGAGTAGACAGCCACACTGGCAGAAACAAAGAGCTTGCGAATACGTAAGGCCTACATTTTCAAACAGGGACCAGTGATTCTGGGTGCCTCGGTTTTTGGTTGCTCAGCTTGAGAGGGAGGGTGCTCTGCACTTTCTGAAACATCCCCTTCTCCAATTGGGGTGCCCAGAAAGCTGAGGCATCTAAAACCAGGGGTTACCTTGGAAATTTAGGCCTAAGGTTTTCATCTTGCTCAACTGGCATCCTCCAAGTGACTTTAGAGCCTAGAAACTCTGCTTGGTCCAGAGATTGCCTGCTTTTTGCCTGTTTTGCTTGTGATTTGCTCCTTGTGTTCTACCCTGTGTCAGTGAACTCTGCTTTTCATTTAAACTAGCCAGAACTGGAGGCGACAGCTGTTGAACTGAGGTACTTACCATCAGGAGAAGAAACTTCATCTCTGACCTTCAAGGGGACAGAGGCAGGAGTGAAGTAACTAGCTTCAGTACTTGGTCCTATTAGGATCCAGGAAGTGGGTGGGCGGAAGCCCGCCCCCTGCTAAAGGACCTCCCCCCAGCCTAAGGGGAGGATCCACAGGACCTGGAAACCAAGTGATTCCAGGGGACAACTAATGAGATAACAGGGACAGGAGTGAGGTCAAAGGGCCAAATGAAGGGAACCGGAGGGAGACACTGAGCAGAGAACCCCAGACAGCACCCACTGGTCCGCGAAGGTGTCAAGGAAGCCAGCGGACGCCACCCAGAGGAACTCTGCTCACATGTGTGAGCAGACAGAGGATCAGAAATAGGCCCCACAGTCACAGGAGACCCCATCGGCCAACCTCCTCTCCCTGGTTTTGTAGATGGCCATTTTAGCCAGGGCCAGGAGAAGGTTAACCAGGAGGTCCCGTGACTTTGCTATTAGCCAGGATGGGTAAGGAATGGTGTCCCTAGCTTCTGTTTGTCAGAGAGTGGAGATGGATGGCAGGAGAGAGATCACTTGATCATTACCTGTTAGGTTCACTCCCTCTGGGGTACCTGACATTGGCCACTGTTGGTAGACAGGATACTGGGCTGGATGGACCTTTGGTCTGACCCAGTACGGCCGTTCTTATGTTATGTTCTTGTGGGGCCACAGATAGGGAGAGTTGCATTTCCCCACCCAAATAGTGCTGTGAAGGAGCTGGCACAGGTCAGAGTGGGCATTGCCAAACAAAGGGGATGCTAAGCTTGGTTATAATGCTATGAGAACAGAAATCATCATTCATTCATTGGCTGAGGTGTACTGATGCAATAAAATAAACTGGCTACTCAGGATCTCCCATGTTAAGTCTAGAATCTTAACCACAAGATCCCAACAAGATCATATTATTTTAATGCTAACCTAGTTTTGTTCCTAACCATTTAGTACAAACAATCAAACTCTTCCCATTTTTATTCACAACATTTCAGTGGCAGGCCCAGAATTATATTCAAATACTGTCCTAGAAGGTAGCTGAGAGAGGGGCCTGATATTTCCAGACATGCAAACATCACAAGCTGAGCACTGCTAAGATCCCTCCTACGTTGGAGACTAAATCTAATTAGTTGACACTGAGTGAATATAGAGAGGAGTAATAAAGCTGGATCCCCATTTTTATTACCTTCGCAGACTCATGATAGAAGCTGAAAGGATAATCCAGTTCATTCCATTGGCAATTTGAATGCAGAACATTATTAAAAAGAATATTATTAAAGATCAGATTGTCACTGGTGGCGACCAGACACAAGAGCAAATTCTATTCAGAAGAGTCCCTCCCCCAAATGCAGTGCCTAGGTTAGCAGTACGTGTGTGTGTTTTCTAATTAGTACTATATCTGGGCCTTGAATCAGGAGCCCCATTGTCTGTATGCAGCAGCTGTGCCAGGTGGAATTAAAGAGAGCCTCTTTCTAACTCAGCCAGAAGGACCCATGCAGCAATGACTTATGTTATTTCTAGGGTGCTGGAAGGACAAAGGGAAGAGAAAGGAAGGCACATTAAGGTCACACTATCGTGGACCAGTTGAAGTAGCAAACCTAGCACTGGCTGGCAAACCCAAAAGTTTTGCAAACCATTTCAAAACCTCAAACTTGATTTTGTTCCAAAGCGTTTAACACAGAACTACATTGCATTTGCTAAGAGATTCTCACAATATCTTTTGCAAATTCTCCCCAATTTTTTTTGTTCTCAAACACAGCATCAAAAATGTTATTGAGAAAAGTTAGGCAATGTTCATTTTGATAACCACGTTGATAACATTTTTGCTTTATAATGTCAACAACAAAAATATCCAAAAAACCCCATGAAAGACAATCAGCTATTCACATGCTGAAAGTTAGGCACGTGTGTAAACACCTTCTTGAGTTGGAGCTGTGAGGGGGCCATCGCAGAAAGCACCGAGTCCCCAAACGTAAATATGACAAACTAAAGAGGAGGGGAGGCTAAGGGGGTTTGGAGCCACTGAATGCCTCCCCCTCCCCCCCCCAACAAATCTCTTTTCTAAACGTGGACCTGGAGGTTTAGTTACAGCAAAGAGATAGAGGCTTATACGATCGATATCAAGACTGGATCAGGGCTATCAGGGACTTTAAGACATTTTATTGAGCATTTCACTCTGCAGTCCTCTTTTGCCATATGAGCAGGATCTTTGTACATAACACTCTGAATGTTAGAATCCGGGAACCACAATAAACAAAACTAAGCTAGGACTCAATCACATCAACACTCAAGTGCGTGTATAATATTACTCATGAGTCATCCCACTGACCTGAGTCAAGTTTGCAGGATTAGGGCCTCTGATTCCATTTGTACTCAGCTCTATCATACAAATATAGGGTGACCAGACAGCAGGTGTGAAAAATTGGGACACGGAGTGTGTGTGGGGGGGTAATAGGAGCCCATATTAAAAAAAAGCCCCAAATATCAGGACTGTCCCTATAAAATCGGGACATCTGGTCACCCTATACAAATATATTCTGTATGGCTACATCAAATGTGAACAGATACCTTTTCTTTACACCAAAGCTGCCCTGCTCCACAGCAATAGTCAGGTCCGGCTCCAGAGCCCAGCGGGGCAAGCACCTGCCTGGGGCGGCCCTTTCCCGGGGGGGCGGCAGGCTGGGCCGGCGGACCTGCCGCAGTCATGCCTGCGGGAGGTCCACCGGAGCCCCGGGAGCAGCGGACCTGCCGCAGGCATGACTGCGGAGGGGACGCTCGGCCGGCGGCTCCAGTGGACCTCCCGCAGGCATGACTGCGGACGGTTCGCGGGTCCCGCGGCTCGGCTGGACCTCCCGCAGGCATGACTGCGGCAGCTCAACCGGAGCCGCCGGACCTGCGAACCGCCCGCAGCTGCGGGAGGTCCAGCCGAGCCGCGCGACCAGTGGACCCTCCGCAGTCATGCCCGCGGGAGGTCTGCTGCTCCCGCGGCTCGGGGGCGCCTCCCGGGCATGACTGCTTGGGGCGGCCAAAAACCTAGAGCCGCCCCTGGCAATAGTGAAAACAACCATAGGCAGGTATAGAGTAGGGAACAAAGATGTAACTGACTACAAAATGCTTCATTTGAAAAAGGAGATTTGCTCTCTTTTTACTTGACAGTGGTGTGCCATGTACTTAATTTTCTTTGCTCTAATACAGCGTGTGCTGTATTGATTTAGGTATTTTGTGCTCTAGAATGCAACACACAGTACTCTTTGCTACTCTCTGATGTACTTCAGCACAGTTGCACTGATGCAAAGATCAGCTTTTGTTTAGAATGCAAACAGTAATCATAGGTAGCAATCTGAGGTCACACAGTTGCAGGCTGCGTGCAAAGTACATTTAGTTAAGCACAGAAACCTTAGAAGCAGTCATTATAAACCAAAAAATACACTCAAACAGTAGCTAATCCCATAAGATTATTATGAAAAACTGCCTAACAAATCTATTAGACTATGGAATAGCCTCCCAGGGGCAGTGGGGAAAGCCCCCTTACTTGAGTCATTTGAAAATTGACTGGGCAAGGCATTCAGCAAAATCCATAAAAGAAGAATCCCTGGCAGAGGAAGGACCAAAATGACCTATATCTTTTCCATTTTTAATGTTTGTGATTCATGCACTACCCTTTCTCCTCTGGAGACTGGAGTTCAAATATTGCGATAGATCAACAGCTAAGAAAAGGTTTGATGAGTCTCCTCACACAATTTAGCATGATTAGCAGCTTCTGCTGAAGGGAGGTGCAGCACTGAAACATTAAAGTGTTACAGATCAGAACTGAAATAAAGCCAGAGAGAACCTTTAACATCGTGGAGAACCTTTAACAGCGTTTACTTGAGCTCATCAATAAGCCCCTCATTTCAAGCCCAATCCAAAATCCATTGCCGTCATTGGGAGTCTTTCCATTCACATCAGTGGATTTTGGCTCCGCCCCTTCACAAAGTATCCAGCTATCAGTTGTTGGGGTTTTTTTTTTTAAAAGGTAAAGAAACAGATCATCATGCATGTAAAATTCTCTAGAGGTGTGCAAATGCACTGAAAGCAGTATCAGTCTCTCTTGTAGGTGGAAGTATTTACAAACAACCTGACAAAGGCAGTGTGAATAATGGCTACAATTGAAAAGATTCTTCATTACAGATTATTCACTAAACAACGAAGTTTCTTTCTTTCTCAAACATTTTGTAGGGTGAAGTGGGTTTTGATTTTGATTGTGTCTGTGAAATGTATTTCCGTATCAGCTCCCAGCAAAGACCAGAGATGAGAAATACAAGGAGGGAAGGGAGAGCACTGGGCTTTCTTCCCAGTAAGCAATTTCTGTTTTTCAGGTAAGCTCATTCTTAGGTGAAAATGAAAATGAAAAAAACGTGTATTAATGAAAGCTCTGGACACTGTAATTAGCCAGAAGCTAAGAAGATCTTCTACAATGAGTTCCAAAGGCATTCTGTATCTGGGCACTCAGATACTTTTTAAAGCACTGTCTGTTATGGAAAGGCTTATGTTTTTCAGGATCACTGTCTGATGGTTTGATCATACACCCAGTTCTGTTGTCACACAAGCAAAAAATTCCACCCATAATTGCTCCACTGTCAACAGAAGGTATTTACAGTGTGCACAGAAGGCTCTGACAAGAACAAGCCATTGCAGACTGGCTAGAGGCAGTTGTAACTTCATCTGCTGTGGTGGACAATTAAAAAAAAAACCAACATAAAACAAAGGAGATCTGGAATGGCAGGGCCTGGTGGCTAACTGTCAGTTTTCCCATTTCAGCTGTCTTGTCTTTTTATTCACTTACAGCTTGACAAGTCTTTTCTCGTGGGAAATCTCAAGTGGGATAAGCTGTATTTCATCATGGAGGGATAGCTCAGTGGTTTGAGCATCGGCCTGTTAAACCCAGGGTTGTGAGTTCAATCCTTGAGGGGGCCACTTAGGGATCTGGGGCAAAAAATTGGTCCTGCTAGTGAAGGCAGGGGGCTGGACTCGATGACCCTTCAAGGTCCCTTCCAGTTCTAGGAGATTGGTATATCTCCAATTATTACCTTTATTTTAATTATTACCTTTATCCTTGAGGGGGCCACTTAGGGATCTGGAGCAAAAATCAGTACTTGGTCCTGCTAGTGAAGGCAGGGGGCTGGACTCAATTCAAGGTCCCTTCCAGTTCTAGGAGATAGTATCTCCAATTATTATTATAAGGACTGGGTCTTCTGAAGGGGATCAGTAAAGTGATATGGAACTTTTCACTGCCAGTATCAAACTGGTGGCAGCGCTCTCGGTCCATTCTTAGTGAACTGGTGGCTGCATCACAATTGGCGTGAATTGAATGTCTTGTTGTTAGTCTCAGCTGAGTTGCAAAGAACTATGGTATGAACAGTGAACGACCCATTCAGCTCTCTAGGTCAAAGTTAGGCCTGGTTGGAAAACAATTCTATTTCACAAAAGACAGGGTTTGACATTTGTTTTTGTTTGACCTCAGAATGAAACTGAAGTCTTGTGAAATTTTTCACAAAAGACATGAGAACACACTCCCCCAGAATAGTGAACAGCTCGGTGCGTGGAGCACTCACCTGGGATGTGGGACACCCAGCTTCAACTCCCCGCTCTGGCAGATGTCCGTGAAACATTTCAGTTTTGATGAAATGGGTATTTTTTGACAGAAATAAGTTTAGTTGACGCTGACAATTGTTCAACCAGCTGGAGTCAGAGTGGAGGCCAAATAGCTGGTGACAAGGCCGAGGACGCTTTCCCTGCCATTGTCTGTGCTGCACCTGTCTATAAGAACAAATCAAAGACGTATTCAACTTGGCACCTTTTGATTTTACCAGCATGAAATTGCCTATCCTATTAAATTTGCTGTTCCAACAGCTGTTTCTATGCAGCACAAACTTAGTAAACAAATAGTCACAACAGATCTCTGTGCTGACTGCACAGGCCCAGCATAGGTTTTATTTTACTTGTGTACCTGAAATTATTTGTAATTATGGCAAAAAATGGCAATGATTTGTGTGCTGCTGAAATCCAGGTGGTTTCCTGTCTGATTTAACTTCGGACTTTTTTTTTTTCATAAGGACATCATGGTGGGTAGAAGACAGGAATAGGCAGAGATAATGGCTCATGGGAGCTGTAATAGCGTACAGAGTCTCTCATAGCTGTACCTTAGGTAACCAGTTCTAATTCACGGGTAGAATCCAGATCACTAGTGACAGCCAGTCATTATCATCTAACAGCTGTGAATGGCCTACATAAAAGGACTGGTCTCAGCTCTTTTCTTAATGGACAAGTACTAATTTCAACTGACACACACCAACTGCCCTCTGCACTGAAGCTGCCAAAGATTGTGTGAACCTAAAGTCTGAATTACTCTCTTATGCCTAGAAGTACCACCTCCAGAAAAGCGTTAAGGCACAACTGCTATGCAGTGTGGGGAAGGTGACAAGCATACAGAAATCTTTGGGTATTAGATCCAAAATGTAAAACAGATTCCCCTACTGATCATCATCTTTTTCAGTTCTTAAGCCATCTTGCTAAGATAAAAAAATCATGTCTTATGTAGCTGCAAGCCCCATTCCAGAGTCTGCAGCTGAGCCACAATGCTATCCAAGATCACCTAGTCAAAGCCGTCCCGCCACCCGTGAACTACGCTATTCCTGGAATGGACAGTCAACTGCAACAGGACATTATCTTCGCTAACGAGGAACGGAAGAAGATCATCATGGTGGACATCACAGTTCCCTTTGAAAACAGGACCCCGGCCTTCTGCAACACCTGAGCTCGAAAGGTGGAGAAATACACCTCTCTAGTTGACGCCTTGAGAGCTAGGGGTTATGAGGTTCAAAACACACATGCTGATCATCGGAGCACTGGGCGCATGGGATCCCAGTAACGAGTGAGCGTTGCGCGAATGAGGAAACGGTCAGCGCTACGCTCGGCTGATGTGGCAACTCATGGTGTCGGATGCGATTAAGTGGTCAAGGGACATTTATTTAGAACACATCACCAGACATCGGCAATACCAGGAGCTGGAGTGCCATTGAGAAGTGAAGACAGGAAAGTAACTGAAATACTTCTCTGATGGATTGTATTTACTGAGGGACAACCTAGCTTAAATTCTCAATTACTGAAGAACAATCTACACTCATTGCTATATTTTCTTTCCACAAGCTATTCTTAATATAATTTTTATGAGAGATGTACCTGAATATTTGGATGCTAATATTTTAACTATATTGTTAAATTTATTAACCTTAATTTGAGATATTGCAGATTATATACTATGTGTATTTTCTTTCCTTAACTTGTGTATTAAATCGTTTTAACATTAGCTTTAATACAACTTTTATATCAAAAGACATATAGAAGCAGATCAGGGGCCTTTGCAAAAAGGATTGATTCCAATAGGTCTTTCCTATATCTTACTACAGTGATCCTGTAACGAACTGGGGCCTGACCTTCAGGGAACCTTTACCAGCTGCACTGTTTGTAATCAACTTACCCTGAAGGCTGCCAACTCACAGATTTTTGTTTTGGTTAAAGCCCTTCTCTTTCACTGTACAGAAAAGTTCAAGGTGTACTGGCAACAGGAATTTCCTTTGCTCCACCCTTTCCCCGAACATTAGGCTTGAATTTTATCGAGGACCTGCAAAATCACCTTCAAAGAGCTGCCATTGACTGCATATCGATTAGCACAGCTATTCGGCCAGGGTTCCAGCATGAAGCACTTTACCATCGTGCCTTGTACTACCATCACCCTCATCTTCCTCTCCATCGTTCTTCGGAGTTCTTACTTAGCAGGTAATTCTGTTCTATTTAGGTTCTTATACTGCAGTTGTCACCTAGGTATTCAAGTGCCTTGCACCTCAGCAGGCAAATGATTGACGGACTAAAGAAAGATTTTTGTTCTTGATTTATGCAAGAAACAAGCCTCTGTCCCTTATCTAAGAAGTGTAAAGAACTGGTGCTGGTTAAAGTTAGTGATAGTTGCTGCAAAAGGATTACTTGAGGGGAGCACTCACAGTATCTTTTGACAGGTTTCAGAGTAGCAGCCGTGTTAGTCTGTATCCGCAAAAAGAACAGGAGTACTTGTGGCACCTTAGAGACTAACTTTGTTATATAAATAAATTTATATAAATCAGGGGTCGGCAACCTTTCAGAAGTGCTGTGCCGAGTCTTCATTTATTCTCTCTAATTTAAGGTTTCACGTGCCAGTAATACATTTTAACCTTTTTAGAAGCTCTCTTTCTATAAGTCTGTAATATATAACTAAACTATTGTTGTATGTAAAGTAAATACGATTTCAAAATGTTTAAGAAGCTCCATTTAAAATTAAATTAAAATGCAGAGCCCCCCGGACTAGTGGCCAGGACCCGGGCAGTGTGAGTGCCACTGAAAAATCAGCTTGCGTGCCGCCTTCGGCACACATGCCATAGGTTGCCTACCCCGATATAAATAAATTTGTTAGTCTGTAAGGTGCCACAGTATCTTTTGGAAGAGATTTGATGTTGCCAGGTACCTACTTTAACAATGCCACAGACTGAGTCTGCTGATTCAGCTGTAGTTTGTGCTGTAGGATGTTAAGTACTGGAGGCAGCTACAGAAGAGACATGTGGCTTCCATACTCAACCTGCTGGGTTAAATGACCACTTTAAAGTATCCAGCATTTTTCAGTATAATTTGGTTCAATCTTTAACCGCTAATTATTCCAGACAACCAATTCTCGCTGCTGCCTTGAGAGGAGCGGCTGCTTAAAACAGGGCAGGTATTTTCCTCTCAGGATATTGCGTCCATTTAGGTGTCAGAATTTCTGTAACTCTTTCAGCAGATTTTTAAAGATGGGCTACTTAGGGTACGTCTACACTGCCCTGAAAGCCCACGAGGAGGGAGGGTCTCAGAGGCCGGATCCCAGCCTGAGCCTGAACATTCAGACTGCTATTTTTAGCCCCACAGCCCAAGCCTCACGAGCCCAAATTAGCTGACCCAGGCTCTGAGACTCAGTGCCATTGGGCTTTTTATTGCAGTGTAGATGTACTCTTAGTTTGCTTTCACAGTATCTCTTTTTCAGCTAGACTGTAAAAGTAGAGATTATAACCACAAGGCTGCTTTGTACTTCTGTGATGCCTTTTTCCAAAGATCGCACATTATTTTACAAGCTTCACGACACTCCTCTGAGGTAGTTATTAACCCTGTTTTACGGATGGAAAAGCTAAACACAGACTGATGAAGTGAGTTGTCCAAAGTCAGGCAGTAAGTTGTAGCAGAAGCAGGAAAAGGAACTGGAAGTCTGGACTGCTCCTGCCCTTTTCTAAGCTGCTCTCAATATAGCTGTGCGGCGGAAAGGACAGGATTCGCAACTCGCTGAGGCCAACTGACCTAAAGTCAAAGGTGGGACACAAGAACGTTATTCTGAGTGGGAAAATGTCTTTAGTGTTTCCTGTAACCTCAAGTTTCGTGGCTCTATATTTCTAAAAACAAAACAAAACCAAAAGAGGAAGGATAGTCTTGTGGTTAAGACACTAGACTGGGACGTAGGAGACCTGGTTCAATTCTTAACTCTGTCAGCCTTCCTGTGGGACATCGGACAATTCATTCAGGTGGGAATTTTCAAAGGGTCCTAAGGAAGGAAGACAACTCCTAGGCCCCTTTAGAAATCCCAGTTTTAATCTCCTTGTGCATCAGTTCCCTCAGTTGTACAAACGCGATAGTATCTCCTTCCCTCCCACTATTTGGCTGTCTTGTCTATTTAAAACGTAAACTTCTGGGGGCGAAGACTGACTTTTCCTATGTTTGTAGAGTGCCTCGGCACAACAGAGCCATGATAAAAAAATTAAGCATTCTTTATGCCTTTTGTTACAAGAGACACCTCTTTCTCAGCTAGTGCTGACAATGGTGGTCTGAGGGGAAGGGAAGCCAGAGGAGGCAGTATTCTAGAACACACATTTGGGAACTGTGGGCTTTAACAGTAGAAGCCTCTTGCAGCACTGGCAATGTACAAAAGCAGGACAAGGGGCAATCTCCTCCCACACTCGCAATAGCTGTAGATCAGCTGAACAACGTGCACTGTGAGAGACAGCACCTACCCTGGCAGAAAACGCCATGCTCTGACATTTTACCTGTGCCACAGGAAAAGTCTCTATACCCCAGTTCTTCTTGCAGAAGAGGATCATCATCAGATTGCCTGTGGTCAGCAGACTCCAGTCGGGCCAAGACATTTCTCCATTTCCTGTCTTTGCTTTTCCTGTCTACAGTACCTTTTCTCCTGTGTTTTTTCCTTCCAGAGGCCGAAATGAGCTCCAGAGTCTCCTTGACAGACAATGGGAGCCAATGGCCATGCCCTGGTAAGACTTCTTTGATTCATTACTACAGCTCCTAAGCCTAGTGGTGAGATTACACAAAAAGGCATAGAAAGGCAGATATGGGGTAGGATTTGTGTGCTATGATACACTTAACCAAAAGCTCAGGTTATGGGTAAAGTTCGGTGAAACATTTTACTAGAATCCTAAGTTCACCTGATATGGGTGGCTTTTGAGGCCTAGTGCTTCCTGGGACCGTTCAGCCCAGGTTTACAACTTTCATGGGCCTGGACTAACTCAGTTTGCACTGCCTTTGGTTCCACATCCCTTTCCACACAAACCAGACCTTCATTTTGTCAGGCACCAGTGTTTTGAGCCCCTTCCCTCCCAGCCAGACCAGCCACGAAACCCCTTCTTAAAGAGCCCATTGTCCCCTCCCCACAGCCCCAGTTGCCAGTCCCTCCTCAAACTGCCTAATGCGCTGAGTTTAACTAATCCAAGAGCCTCCTTCCAGCTGCTAGCTGCTGCAGTGGTTCCAATCTCGTCCTCTTTCCCAGGTCCCAAGCATTCCTGTGAGCCATGCACCTCCACCGGACTTTTCCCTGCTTCAGAATGACCCCCCTTGAATGAAATTTGCCTTCCCTCCCCCCTTGCTTTTTTTCTTGGAACCAGCTACTTTTACCTTAACCCGTCCCCGGAATCAGTCAGCGGACAGATGCTGAACTAGGTGTTTTCAAAGGATGCCCCCTTGGGGGAGCAGCAGCTCTTGAATGGGAGAGTTAATACGGTGCCCCTCCACTCTGTGCATTCAGCTAAATGAAGGCAGTTGGCCAGAGAGCGTAAAACTGGGGCATGAGGCGTTAGAGAGAGCAGAATGTAGAGGCCAGGATCAGGTACAGGCAAAAGTCATTCCCCCACCTTCCCTCTGGCAAAGAGAAGCCTGTTATGTGTAAAATGACCGGGATGGCTCGTTTTGCTCTCTCTGCCATCAGATGTGCAATTCTGCCCGGATGTCGCCAATTGCTGCCAGCTCGGGGTAGACGAGTACGGCTGGATTGCGGCTGCTGTTGGCTGGAGCCTCTGGTTTCTGACTCTCATCCTGCTCTGCGTGGATAAGATCATGAAACTCAGTCCTGACGAACCCAAGTATTTGCAAGCATGAGAGTCGGCAAGCCAGCAAGCACCAGCGTCCGCCGCGGTCATCCAGGGAGGAGCAGATGGGTTAAGAAGCAATGGAACTGCTTTGCTGAAGAAAGAAAAGGATAGTCGGGCATCTTATACCAAAAATGGGTCCAGATCCAAGCCAGCCAAGTCCTGGAGTGGCTTCCAGTCCCTTGTGGTAATTTACAATTAGTCCTATCATGCAGAATGCCCCCTCTTTCCTGGATATCTGTACTCTGCTGTGAGCTTGCCACCTGCAATTCACCTATCATTAGCCCACATAACGCTTATAGAGGACAGTTCAGTACATAGCTTTTGACTGTCAAGCAGACAACAGGTTAGTGAAGCTAATTTTATTTATAAAAGATGCCCCATTAGCAGCTCCATAGTTAAGAGTGTGTAACCTGGACCAAATCCTCAGCTGGTATGAATTGATGCAACCCCACTGCTTTTATAGAGTTGTCTTCACATGAAAGTTGCACTGGTTAAACTAAAAGTGCATTAAAACTGACTTATTTAAACTAGTGCAGACTTCTGTGTGGACACTCAAGGCTTGTCTACACACTAAAATTGTGCTAGCTTAATTTAGAACTGATTAGGGTCAGCTAGTGCAACTTCTGTGTATGGATTCTCTTGAATCAGTTCAAAATTGCACCAGCTTAATTTAAACCAGTTTTTAAATTATATATTTACACCGCTGTGAACCCATCTGGACTCACTTTGGTTTAAGAGAGCCTCATTTTGTTTTAATAAACCTGTTCACGATCAACTTAAACTAAACCCAAAAAAGCCACCATTAAACCAAAGTAAGAGTGTCCACACACGGGTTTGCACCCTTTTAACTAAATCAGCTTAAATTCATACCCTAGGTTCCAACTGTGCAACTTTCCTGTCTAGACAAGGCTCAAGTCAATTTAAAAACCCACCTTTCAGACCCTGTCTACACCTGTGGTGGTGGCATGTAGGTACATGTAGCTCCACAGTGCAGTGAAAAGTGGGGAGGCAGTGGGACCTGTGAGGCACTGCTTGGATGTGCAGAGAGCTGGGTAGGGTATAAACCCTAACAAGACAGCATTTAATAGAAGGGAACTCCTCTGTGGAGAGAAACGCTGAGCTGAAATTTTAAAATCAGGAAATGAAGCATTAAAAAGGAAGAACTTTATTCTTTTGTGGCTTTTTTATTGTGAATTTTTTTTTAAACATGCACAGAAATACCAGTAGGAAACAATCACAAAACATCGCTCATCAAGAAAACCTCACCATTTCAACATGCAAAAATTAAACAAAAGCAACATTCACCTGACAAATATTGGTGTTGGACCCGCCAACTACTCCTTTTCACAAAAAATATATATAAACTTGTATATTTACAAACTTACAGAAACAAAGGATTTGTATTTTGTCATCGTTGATTGAAAGAACAGTGAGTGACAGCTAAACACTGTAAATTACGGATGAATCACGAATCTTATAGCTATATATACACAATGGTTTTGTCCTGATCTATTATTTTAATGGTGGAAAGTTGTATATTGGTCTGACTGCAATATGATGTATGTTGTCAAAAACACCACATATTGCCTAGTGTCCACCTGCTGCAGAACCCTTTCTATTCTTCACCAGTTTTAGGAGATTGTTCTCCAGATCAGAAATAGATCAGTGGCTGCTGGAAGTGGGATTACCTATGATTTCTATATTTTTTTCATTACCTTGGCTAAATTTGGAAAAAAATCATGGCTCTTGATACAGTGCAATTCCACCACAAAACACACTTTATACACCAGTGTCTTGGGGCAACAGCCTCCCATTCTCAGCAAGAGGCCGGTCTGAATTATATTTACTAAATTAATTATTTAGAATTTTTGTTGTAAAATGGATGTATCCCAGATCCCCACTCCTGTGTAAATTTCTTATGTAGTACAAGGGCCTTGTCTGCAAGCTGCATAAACCCCTTGCATTTGACATTACCAAGAGACAACTACACAATACAGCATATGATTTTAAATACCTATTTGGGGCTGGATCCATAGCCTTTCAGTTGGAATCACTCCACTGACTACAGCGGGCTTTGCATCAGGCCCTTAAGGAAAAAGTAGTCCTGGTTGTGAATGTCAAGAGTATAATACTACCATCATCAACATGCTCTGGGATCCTTAGAAGAAGTGGCAGTATCCAAAAAGCTCCCAGGCTACCAGTGCAAACAATTTAACGCTCCCATTTGTACACAGTAAGTTATGATATAATTAAAACTCTTCTAAAAACAGAGACGGTCAACGAGGCATGTATTATATTTTTGCAATGATGACACGTGTTGTGAGAGACAAGCACAATGTAAAATACACACACACACACACACACACACACACCTCTCCCCCCAAATAGCCAACTGGTCTTCCAGTACAGGATTTCAAGAATCAGACAGCAATCGCAGAAAGTGCAAAATAAAAGGTTGTATCCAAAAGACTCTGGAAATGGCCTTTATAAAGATAAATCAAAAAATAACTAATGGGCTATCACATACACAGCAGGGTACCTCATAGCTGGTGCACAACAGTTCACAGTACCCAAGTACAACCAAACGTTTATTTGTGATATGCAGCTACATTTGTTAGCGTATTGGGGAGATGAAAAACACATCACTGTAGGATTTATGTTGGGGAGCTGCTAAATAGCTTCTTTCTGACTGATGAAATCACAACAGAAGGTTTTTCAATATGAAGATACACAACAAATAAGATGTCCAGTTTTCATTTGTAAGCCAAAGATGATTCAGTAGTGCAGCACCTTTTACAACTGTGTTCTTTATGCAAAACCATGAAGCATTTAGTCTGCTACAGTCACGCTGCTAATAATAAATACATCCGACCAGAACCTCAGCTGGTGTAAATCTGCATAGTTTTATTGACCTCAATGGAGCTATACCAATATACCCCACTTGTCCCAACTTTTAGTTTTGGCATTACAAATCAGGAAAGCCAACCAATCTGTCTTTCACAGTACAGCACGTCAAGCCTGACTAACTTTTGTGCAAGCTTCATTTTCATCTGCGATAAACCTCACAACTCTTAAGCTAGTACATACTGTATGGGTGTTATCGGATTGTTGAAGATGTTTTAGGTACCCACATGTCTAAGGGTACATCTATACTACCCGCCGGATCGGCGGGTAGCGTTCGATGTATCAGGGATCAATTTATCGCGTCGTCTGGACGCGATAAATCGATCCGTGAATCGATGCCCGTACTCCACCTTGGCAGGAGGAGTAAGCGGAGTCAACAGGGGAGCCGCGGCAGTCGACTCGCCGCCATGAGGACGGCCAGGTAAGTCAAACTAAGATACTTCGACTTCAGCTACACGCATAGCGTAGCTGAAGTTGCGTATCTGAGTTTGAACCCCCCTGCTAGTGTAGCCCAGGCCTAAGACAAAGCATGCTGAAATGAAGATGGACTGACCATGTGATCTATTAAACTGTGAAATAACCTCTCACAGGTGCCGATGGAAGCTGCAATGCTCAAATCATTTAGATCTTGACTAGTCAAAGCACCGGAGTGTGTACTGCACAGAACCACCTTGCACAGGCAGGAAGATGGACTAAATGCTCTTCCCATCTCTAACCCATGTAATTCAGTCCTGGCCATCAGAACAGAGAAAAGGCAAAAAGGGTTGAATTTGGATGGTAAGACAAATAAGTATCATTAAATAACCCCAGTGTGAATCTTATTGTTGTTGGTCAAACCAGAAGACTTATATTTGTTTTTGACGAGAGTAACAAAGATTCCCAATTCCAGGCATGAGATGTAGTACCTATTAAGAGGGAAGGAATATCCAGTAAAGTTGCCATTAGCTTAAACAGAACGAGAGTTCTATGCAGCCTAATAAGATGAACAGAGCAGAAGGAGGCTTACAGCTGATCAGTTTTTCTAATACCAGCAGGTGCCATTGAAATAAATGAGCATTAGTTGCAACACATGATTCTGGTGTAAATACATTAACTTGCTCTGAAATACAATAAATCCAACTATATCTGACTAGGGTTTTTCCTTAATCCTTAACTCAAGGCTAACCTGATTAGCATTTCATGCGTGACTCTTCATCTTTCTCGATATCATTGTTCTGGTAATTACTCACTGTTTCTATCAAGGGGCTGTTCTTTGGGGTTTTACTGAATAGGCTACACAGTAATCAACTGCACTTTACAAGATCACCAAAGGGATGAAAGCTGGCAAAACACCAGAGCTTCCTACATGCACCTAATGTTGAGTGAAAACAGAGGTTAACTTCATAAGAAAAGATGGTCTGTACTGGGACTCGAAGAGCTTTCTTTTTTAAGCCATTGAAGTTAATAGAGTTCATTGAAGAAGTATTCTTAATTACTCCCATTATAACCAAGGACAGTAGCAGGCATTCATGGGAAGCCACAACAATTATGCTCAGAACTATATGCTCAAGGCCTCATGTATTTCGTGATTCAGAGGTTTCAGCACCTGCCATAGAATTCATCCCTTGCTGCGCATGTGAACCGGTATCTAAATGTTCACTTTAAAAAGAATAAGTTTCCAGCCCTAATGCCATGACAATAACCTTCCAAACGTGACTGAGTGTAAACAATGCAGTACTGTCTTCCTGAGTCTGCAAACAGCTTGAAACAAACAGCTTGAAACTGCCCCTTCATCTAAGTGGGATGTCAACTCTGAACCCTAAGGAGGTCGGTTTAATTGTTCACAATTAAGTATCAGCATTTCACTGCTGATCATTGTAAAAGAAACATCCAGCTAACCCATTTGTGTCGGATGCAATGGCAAATATTGGGGCAGGGACTGCTAAATGTTGCTGGTATGAAAAAAAAAAAAGAATTCAATGTCTGCCTCAGAACATAAAGTCACCTCTGAGGTTTGGTTGACACCTAAAACTTAGGTCACCCTAGCTACATCACACAGTGGTGTGAAAAATTCAATTCCCCTGAGAGATGTAGTTAAGCCAACCTAAGCCCCAGTGTTGACAGTGCTGCAGCATTTATAGCATAGACATATGGTGACTCACAGAGGGAGGGAAAGGAGAGATGCATCCACATGTCACCAAAGCTAAAATGCTTTCAGAGTGCCAAAACTCAGTGTCCCCTACACTGTCCCACATTCTGAAAGCTCCAACAGGTCCTTCCTCAACTGTGGAAACCTCTAATTTCCCCCTCTGACAACATCAGCTATACAATTAGGTTTTTGCCATACAAATATCTGCAGTACGTTAAAAATTTAAGGCCAGTGTAAAGTAAATCAACAACACACACTACACATTGTATTAGTTAGTCAGAAGCGTCCATTTTTATACTTACCAAAAGGTGCCATAGAAGCTTGAGTTTGCCACACCAGAGAACCACAGAAACCAGGGACACTTGCAACATAATTTAAATCTGGTTGCTAGATAGAGTACATGGGCTTTTCACATGCTACTGCAATATGGTTCTTTTCAAAAACAGAATAGAACTATTTAAGCAGTCGGCCTGGGCATTTTGAAGTTAACTTTTTGGAAACAGTGGATAGATTATATAAACACTCAATGACTTTCTCTTTTTCCTCTGATTCTGGTCACCACTCTTGTTTCTCTCTCTCTCTCTTCTCATCTTGGTTTCCCTTTAACACTTTCATATTCACTACATAAGATTTGCACAGCACTTTAACCACATAAAAACTCTATAATTCTTAAGTATTGGTGATATGTATTTTAGAGACAGACGTACCTCTTCCTACCTTCAATCTTGTGTCCCCATCATAACTCTTTCCTTCTGCTTCTATGCTCCATGACCACCTCATCCTCCAAGCCCTTTAGTCGTTTCCATATCCTGGAGTGTTTTTTGAAACTTCAAAGCTCTATACTCTTTTATCCAGTTCTCCACCCCAGAGGTGCATTCAGTATTTGTTGTGACAATCCAAAAGTCCTGTGAACCTCCCCTCCTGGCTTCCTAGAGGAAAACATGCCATTTTAATCACTCCCTAGTTTATCTTGCCATAAACTAATCTTTCTTCTCTGATGAGTGCACTTTACATGACAGTTCTTTGCCCTCCACTGGCTTTTTACTCTAAAATACTTCTGTGTCAGTGGCACTTCCAATTTCCTGTCTAAAAATAAACCACATTGCACACTACATTATTTGATTCTCAGCCTTTGGTCCATGGACCATTGGTATTGTATGGAGAGTTGGTTGGTCACATGGTGCTGGCCTTTCCTAGTCTCCAGCTATTAGGTCAAATTAAGCAGCAAAGAAGAAGTGGGTATTCACCCACGAAAGCTCATGCTGCAAAACGTCTGTTAGTCTATAAGGTGCCACAGGATTCTTTGCTGCTTCTACAGAACCAGACTAACACGGCTACCCCTCTGATATAGGTCAAATTAGTAACAGCTAAATATTCAGCCAAATATTTTCTTAATATTACACTTCCACGTTAGACAGGGATGTCAGGCAGTTATGAATGGGAAGTGGGGGGGTCCACATGCCGGTGAACGGGAAAGGAGGTGTGCATGAGGCACTCTCTCTGTCAAGTTGTGGTCCACACAAAGACATCGATTGAGGACCCCTGACTCATGAGGTGTCACTAACGTAATATATTGTACCTAACAGATCCTGGGAACTGTTAGGAAAATATTCTTTTCATCAGCATGCACAGAGTGCCTTAGCTCAAATCAATACCAAAGCTAGTACATTTCATTTTCCTTTGTTAATATTTGTAAACTCTCTGAAGATATAAAGCACTTTATAAATTCTAAGTGTTGTTATTTTATTGCTGGCAGACACACAAAACGCTGGCATCTGAGCCTTCTGGGACTTTTCTCTACAGCTGGGAATTCGTAGTAGATTGAACGGTAAGAACTAAGCTTTTAGTATGAAATAAGACTTACGTGTCTCTCACATCAGTAGTGTCTCCCTCTTCTGAATCCTTTCTAGAACTGACGGAATAGGAACTCAGCTACATTTTTGCCCCAGTATCTTCCTGATAATCAGGGATTATAATGTACTTATTTGCCTTGCAAAAGTGAGCCAACACTCAGAGTTTAGGGCCTGATTCTCTATTGCTTTGTGTAGTTATTTACACCAGTGAAAAGCAGGTGTAACAAACTCAACCACTCTGATCTGGTAGCATCTTAAACCCACTTGCACTGGTATAAATAACTACACAAGGCACAGAGCAATGGCAAATTGAGCACTTAGTTATTAGTGTTCACAGTAAGCTGATTGAGGCATCACTAGGTCATGTAGTGAAGAATCACCAGCACAGACAGGGTCCTCCTACTCCCATGCCTTCATTCTAAGCAATAGGGACAAAATTTTCCTATGGTGGTTTATAAAATTTACACCTAAATCCACACTTAGGCAGCTAAACAGAAGTGACTTTTCAGGGATCTTCAACTCTGAAAACCAGACCACTTATTTAGATGCCTGACTGAAGAGACTTGCATTTGACAATGTTGTTGCAGAGGGCTGCAGTTTCATCGTACAGTGTCGGAACCTGCAGTGGTGCCCTATTCCCACCATCACCAAGGCTCTAATTCAAAATCAAGAACCCAATGGCAGAGACTTAAATGCTGTTCACTACATAACTCCCATTTGCAGCTATGAGACACTTCAGCACCCACAAGGCCTGACCCAAAGCCCACTGAAGTCTTCTGTTGGATGAGGGCCATAGGGAAGGCACAAGAGGACTTATAGCACTGGGACAGCCCCCCGTTTGAGCCAAAGGAGTTAAATTACAAATCCCATGATGATTAGTTTGGAACCATTTGTCATATTCATTAAGTTCTAATTGTTCTGCAATCAGCTGAAAATGCTGACTAATGGCAGTTACTACACATCAGCCCTAATGCACCTACTACATTCGTCACTGTATCACCTCACTTTCCCCCATTTCTCACTTAACTCCTTACCGAAGTTCATGCATATGGTATCAACTAACAGAGCCAATCAGCAGAGATTCATCTTCTCTGACAGGTAATGAAAACACCCATTATATTAAGTGTGTAGGAATAAAGACTTAAGGGTAAGTTTTAATATTCAGTTGATTCTCCAATGCTCTAGTAACTGCAATATTTCAAGTTAGCCTTACCACTCAGGCTGCCATTCTGTCATATCTCAAAAGCTAAGCAGGCCTGAGCCTGGGCAATGCTAAGGATGAGAGATGTTCATGGGCAAATAAAAGTGGGATTGTCTAATGTTCTCTGCACACTAGCCTAAACTCTGTTCCCATTGAAGTAAATATTAAAACTCCCACTGGCTTCAGTGCTGAATGCTTCTGAAATCCCACCTCAAGTAGTAATGGTGATTTCAGGAAGTGATGTTCTTCTCTCCCCGTCTATTCTGAACCTACACCTTTGAGTAGCATTAGGGGGCACTGTATTGCTGGAGATGCTCTCTTTCTGAAGGGACAAATATCCTTGAACACCTGTGATCACTAAAATTCCTACTACACTTTTCACCAGAGCAAGATGGTTGGCACCAGCATCCTGGCTAAATTCCAATTAGGTGAACCCCCCCCCCCCCCCCCCGTAGTTTGCAATGAATAGGAGATTCTTCATTTTGTATCCTGAATGGTTGCAATGTGTTGCTTCGACTGCAGAAGTGGAAATGTTGCAACAAGTATAGAACTTATCCCTGTTTGTAAATGGTTTTATGAATGTCACACACTTTGGGAACTTTTGATAAATATCCGTTACCAACTTATCTGGTATCACTTTAATCAGGGTCACACAGTTTAATACCTCCTCTACCAATAAAGCCATACGTTTGTTTGCTATTCCACTATTGTAAGTGCCGGAATCATCCATAGCTGATAACCCTTTAATTGTTTTAACGTTTGACAACAACGCTACATTTTTTAAACTGCCACAGATGGTGGCTTAATTCACAACTCCATCTGCTGCTTTCCTGTTTCCAATGCTCAATAATTTCCTGCTTTATTACTATTTAAATGTTTTCTTTTAACTACAGAACCACACTTCATCTAGGCCTGTCTTTTAAATCCAGAACAAGGTTAATGTATTGCTGTATATAATGATACTTTGTTTTGTATACCAGTAGAAGGAAAAGCAAGGTTGCATTCTATGGTAAAACTAGCTATTGCTCTCAAATTATACACATCACAGGACACTCAAAAATAAACAGCCTGTCAGAGAAAAACCGTAAGGAAATGGCCAGTGGAACATGACACAGGAGTGCCACAAATATAGCTCCACAGGAAACCTGACAACTCAGTCCTCAGTCTCTTTTCCATCCTCTCTTGATTCTCATTTCACTGAAACTTTGCTAAGTAACTACCAACAGCAGCCACAAGACTAAAATAACACGAAACCAAAAAACCCACATTAAATTTTCATAGAGGCTTAGCATACATAAGCTGAAGAAAACCTTCACTTCATCCATTCAAACATAATGATCAAGGCAAAAGGGAGGAGTAGTCTGAACATTAACCTCCAGTTATGGAACAAGAACTACTGAAAACTAAACAGGCTTAGCCATTCCAAGAGAAATATTTGCTTTAAATGTGAAATAAGGCATCAGTAACCAACACACAAAACCAAAACTAAATACTGCAGCCCTGCAAGCTACATAGGCAGAGACCTTTAGCGTGTTGTTCTAGAGTAAGTGCCCTAAAGTCACTTTTCTGTCCGTTGGCCTTCAACAGAACTCTGAATTGAGCTTCTGTTCTGGGGAGTGACTCTTTAAAGAGGCATTGTCGGGTTCCATGTTTTCTGTTCCTCAGTCAATTCCATACACCTGTAAACTCACTCTGGGATCTGAAAGTCAGACTGGATGTTCTCTGGCTAGCGCATCATCAACAGCAACAACAAAAGATCTGTGGGCCAAATTCAACCCTCATTCGCATCTCTGCAACACGATGGTTTTCAGAGGAGTTGCACCGGCGTAAGGGGGACAGAAAAGAGATCAACTACTGGAACTCAAGCCTGATCTACACTCAAAAATTAGATCAACCTAGCTATGTCACTCTGGGCTGTGGAAAATTTTGTGCCCTATGCAATGTAGTTAGGTCACCCTAACTCCCGGTGTAGATGGAGTTCTTCCGTTGACCTAGATACTGCCTCTCAGAGAAGTGGATTAAATACACTGATTGAAAACCTTTTTTGTTTGTAGCATAGCTATACTCAATTATTCTATTGACATGTGAGCAGCAGCAGAATCCACTTCACTCTACCAGAGCTGTATTGGTTCTACCGTGTTACAAGGAGAAAAAAGTAACACAAAAATAAAACACACCCTTACTTCTGACACTAAAGCAAGATCTGACTGAATGTACATGAGGACCAGATTTGCTGAGCATGAATTTTTAGTCATTTTTCTGACATAAACCGCACTTCAAAGAATGTTCTGCATGGACAGGGGAGACCAGCCAAATTATCTCCATGCTTCCAAACCATAGAACTGCTTTGAGAATTCTCCTTTTTTAATTTAGGTTTCTCTCTTCCTCCCTCAATCTTTAATCTCTGGCCACATTGGAACATGTGAATATCAAGAGGCTGGTGATAGTGACATACAGAATCTCCTTTTTCGCTTTACTTTTAGTATAAAAAGTACTAGAAAGAGGCAAAAGATGCCAAAGACACAGGGGTAACAAGACTTTCAAAAATGGGAGCCTAAAAGTTATGTTCCTCTGTCCATACTTAGACACCTAAATAAATGTGACCATCGGAGCACAACTTCTGGGGCTTATTTTCAAAAGTCTTGGTCCGAATGTAGAAGTAAAAAATGAGCACCCTGGGTGAAGCTGCCACTCTCCATACACTGGATATGAAGCCTTGCTGCGAACTGCCCTGACTCTGGAGCAAGAGGATCGGTCTTTAAAATATCTCCTCTGACCTGAAGTTCAGATTTTAAACACTTCCTGCTATTAAGCCTATCTGTCCACCAACGTTCCCTTTTCTGAATCACATGGTCACAGAAGCTATGCAGTGTTTCCTAAGCAAAACTATCTTTGAAACTATCATTGGACTATTAGTATAATCTCCTTGTGAATTATGTTTTATCACAGGGAAGCATGGGAAACACATGACATCTTCCATGTGATCAATTACATAAAGCGTAGGTCTAAAATATTTCAATTAATTCCAACAACTAAATATCAAATAGGCTAGAGGTCAGCACGTTGACTATGATAAAAAAATACCTAGCTTTCATTCTGCAAGCTTTTCTTTCATTCACCTGTATATTCCACATTGACCACTGACTATACAAATAATAATTCATAGAAAACTGTGAAGGGTCATGAGAGCTTGTAGGTTTCTACAAAGTGGAATGGTATAACCATGGAATTAAAATATAAGCATTGGTAACACTGCTTCTTGTGCATGTACATACTAGCCAAGTGATCAATGGGATTAATGAGATTCATTAACATATACTTTTTAATGAACCCTTTGTTCTTCCATAAAACTGTAACACAACAGTACAATAAAAAGGACAATTGACCAAACCTGACACCTAGCTCGCCTAAGTAACCAATTTCCCTCATCTTGAAACTCACTCTGTTTTCCTTTTCAGAAAAAAATTAACATGGTTTGGTTTCCTTTTTAAAGGTGACTAAAAACATTAAAATTTGCTGGTAAATTAGTACTGGATCATTTGCCTGGATTCTAAAGAGGCAATACACATCTTGGCCCATATGTTTCAGACAGTGCTCTTTTCTTGCAGCACGTGAACCACCTAAATCTTCAACAATTCAGCAGTTGCAGAAAGTCTGCACACAACCCCTCTGTGTTACAGCCATTCTCTTGATTGAAGCATTGGGCATCTTACATGAAGGGTTTTAAATAGCATTGGGAGACAGAGGACCATACATAGATGGTGAATAGCAAATAAGGTCTCAAGCAGGTCTGAGAGCGGTACTCGGGCACAAAACGGTTAAATGTGTTTACATCGATTGTACTTCTCTATGAACGCTTCAGGTCTTAAAGAGGGACTTTCATACTAGAGAAAACTTATCAGACTAACTTAAATCCTTCACCTTTCTCAAGTTGTTCACAGTGTTTAAACTGGGAAGAAAAAGTGCTTATTCCCCGACCCCTAAAAGTGATGATACACTCCAGCGTTCTCTCCACATGCTGCAGTGAGAGTATGGCATAAATCACCTACTCTCCCATCCATTGCAGAGCTATTCTTCCATAATTCTTACCTATGTTGGCTGGTTACAGTATTTGCATTTAATAAAGATTTTACACCCAACAGCCCATGTTCTCCTGGAGTGAACTCATAACACTATTTTCACGATTGCACAATGTATCAATGATAATGTATTAATAGCACAATGTATTAATGATACCATAAGTGGAGTGATATCAGAAGCACAGTAATCAGACTTCACTTCAGGTTCTAGAAGGAGAATCTGGGTTGTGAGGGAGGAAATTTTTAATGAAACACCCAATAAACCGTCTTCAGTAATATCAAAACATACAAATACTGACCCAAGTACATTTCTCACCCTGCTAATGCTCGTTTTTCAAATTTGCTTCAGTGTGAAAGTCTCTCTTTAAAGCATCCACAGGGTTTGCTTTTACAAACCTTTGTATAAAACCAATGTTTCATCCATTATGTTTGTACCAAGGATGACATGTTACACACTAAGTCAAAAGGTTTCAGAGTAGCAGCCGTGTTAGCCTGTATCCGCAAAAAGAACAGGAGTACTTGTGGCACCTTAGAGACTAACAAATGATGATCAGATAAATCTGTTAGCCTCTAAGGTGCCACAAGTACTCCTGTTCTTTTTACTAAGTCAAAAGGTAAATCTTAAAGAATGTCATATTAAAATATTTTAAAAAATATAAAAATTCAGTGACCTGATGGCTCTGCTGGTCACAACCAGCATCAGGATTAAATTCAGTATCTCAATCTGGGCTCATGAAGGCTTGGGGCACTAGCTGGGGGATTGATTATAAACCTCAGAATTTCACTTAGACTGCCCTGGTATGCTAAGTGTCTCACTGTGTCTCATATGCCCTATTGATGAACTTGGGTCAATAAAGGTGTAACCTTCTTCCTGATATCTGGGGCAATAGGAGTTCTTTTTCAATGCTAAAGAGCAACCAGTTGCTCAGTCCGCAGCTGCCAAATTTTGGTGATTGTGACAATGAGCAAAATTAACATATATGTGTCAGGAAGTAGGATGCAGAGTTTCTTTTATTTTACTTTCACTTCCACCATATTGTGAATCAATTCTCACTATAGTAGTTGAACTCTGTCTTGTAATACGAGTGCGTAGCCTCATAGTTACCCTACCATAACAATGCTATCTGTGCATACTATACCAGCGCTGATTCAAGTATCAGCCAAGTACGGTATCTATATGAGGCAGACTCAGACATACCCCAAAGCCACCTGCTTGATGACCCTTTTGTGGTCCATAGTTCAGACAATTCATTAATACCCTTGGGTTCTGTGTTTGAAAATTCCAACTCCTAGTATCAAGTAGTCAAGGACATCACTGTCTCAGTGTGAGACTCCTAAGCCTCCTGACCAATATTAGCTTATACCTTCTCTATGCCACCATTTTAGTTTTAATTCGATGCAAGTTAAAAATAAAAATACTCCAACAAATCAAAACTTAGTTAGAATTTTCACTTGTATTATGCAGGTTACAATTGTGCAATGGCCAGATATTAGTAAACTCATAGCTAATTGTAAATTAAACTCTGGAAAAATAATGACAGATACTCCAAAGACATGTACCACCATTACCTTGCCCCTTCATCCAGGCGGACAGTAGGAACAGATAGAAATAAAATAACTGTCTCAAACAACAAATCTAAGCTTATGTTAATATTCTAAACGTCTTTGCCTCAAGTTTTACCTTTTGTAAGATTCAGTTTCACTAGTTTTGACTGAGACCCCAACGTACACTGTGGTTTATAGTAAATTTATAACTAGCACTGGTGATCCTGCATCACCCACGCTGGCTTGCTTTCTGGCCACAACACAAACTACAGGTTAGTATATTTTATCCCTGGTCTTGTGAAAGCATATAGTATGAGAGTATTTATGTTTAGCAGACAAACATACATACTTATGCTCAAAAATTCAACTATGACTAAGTATTCTCATCTAGATTTCAATGTATTTTTAACAAAATAAATATCCAGCCTTTTCTTTTTGGACATTTTGCTTTCCTACTCTGAATGAATTTCCACATATATTCTTGGGGTTAAAAAGGCCATCGTTTTACTTTGCAAACATGAAGATGAAGGGACACTTGAAGCTTCAGCACCAGAAGAAAAACGGGGAGGAGTGCAGAGAGTAGCTCTATTTGAAAACACAGAGCTATAACAATTATTGTTCTGGTTTGAGACAAGTAGCTCAGAAATCCTTTTCTTTTTTTTTCTTTCTACATAGTCTTACTGTTATTGTCTTAAGGTGATTTCCTATGCTGGATCACACCTTCAATGTCTCCGACCTTATATCGTTTGTAATCCTGCAAAGCACTAACACGAGCCACTTCACTAAAAACACTGGAGAGGTTAGAATTCTTGTAATCGCTCATCAAATGTT
Organism: Mauremys mutica; assembly: GCF_020497125.1. Classification (NCBI taxonomy): domain Eukaryota; kingdom Metazoa; phylum Chordata; order Testudines; family Geoemydidae; genus Mauremys; species Mauremys mutica. The sequence continues at coordinate 103,600,064 of NC_059072.1, read as the reverse complement.
AATTCAGTCCATCTTGCTGGTAACAGGAAAGCTTTGCCTTTTTCTTTAAGCCAAGCGTCTCACCGTCTACTATGCTTGGTCGGGAGGTTGTGTGCGTGCATGTGTTTTTTTAGGGTTAGCTTTTGACCGAAAGTTTTATTTTGTTCATTAGATCAAACCAAAGAGGGGTACAGTAAATGCTAACAGATTAAGCCAAATAGCCAGCTCTGACATTATCACTTTGGCCTCCCTATCCCTACCTCCACACAAATCTCTCTCTCTCCTTTTGTTGCTGCTCTTTTCTGATGTGTAATCTCTGGCGCTGTGGAAGTTCACTCTGATGACAGAAGAAAAACGTTGCTGATTTCCTTTGATTCTTGCTTCCATAGGAAGCAGATACCTGGCAGATTTGCAAGAGCATGACAAATCAGCTGTGAAAGTTCTGCACTGTTGTCTGTTTCTGTGAGAGTCGCAGAAGCTCCTCTCTAATTGCTTTTATGAGCGATGCCGAGGAATGACCAGTTTGGAGGTCCTCATTGGAACTGGTGGTGTAGCAGAGCCCCTGTCCCTGAAGGCTGCTGTGTGGAAGATGAGCAGGTGGTGCTGAGGGCTGTCTGGCTGAAGTCCTCTGCATCTGGAATACTGGTGAGGAGGAATATTCTTGATGTCCATGCATATGTGTCTGCAAAATGCAAAAAAAAGAAAAAGAAAAGAAAGTGATTGTTCTTCCTATTCAAAATAAGATGAGCTTGAGAAAGGAGAAAGACAAAAGGCAGAGAAGAGCGAAAAAGCAGCATGGAGATATGTCTAACCCCTGCTAGTTCCCTACTGCGTGAATGGGTGATTGTGCTTGTGAGGCACAAAACAAATAAGTTGCTGGCCTGTCCCAAGTTCAGGAATTTTCATATTCTTTTCTAAGGTTTACAAAAATCTGGCCATTCTCTAATGTTTAAATACAGGAAAGATGGGAGAAAGTCACGAAGGACTGTCTTGTGGATAAGGCACTGAACTGGACTTGGTTTAATTCCTCACTCTGCCATCAACTTCCTGTTGGCCCTTGGGCAAGTCACTTAATCTCTCTGCGCTTCAGTTCCCCATATTATCTGTAAAATGGGAATACTACCACTTCCCTTTCCCCACTCATTTCTGTCTTGTCTATTCAGATTGTGCACTCTCCAGGGCAGGAACTGTCACCATGTGTTTGGACAGTGCTGAGACCAATAGGGTCCCAAATTAGTAAAAGCAGAACTAGAAGAAAGACTCAGCAAGAAAAAATTCATTTTTCCATTGTCTAGAGTTGTTTGAGCTTCACAGTTTCAGAAACATTGCCTTGATGTAGGGCCCAGTTGTCCCAAATTAAAAAGGAATACACTCTGTTTTTGTTCCGTAGTTCTATTTGCTTAAGAAGCAAAAGAAGGTCTTAGTTTAAGTGGGGGAGGAAAAGAGGGGACCCTAGTGAAGAAAACTGTATTCACTAAGCAAAACAATAAATTCTCTGTAGTCTCTTTTAACGGCTCTCACACTGTGAATGGTGAAATCTGGCAAAGCAGTTGAAACTAGTAATGGATGACAACTAAGGAACAGGCTTGGGATTTTTGTTAAAATGACAATCTTGAAATCACAGTCATCCCCATAATATGTAGGATGCTATCTTGCACAGCTCATGTACAGTGCAGCTGGGTTTTTTGGAAAAGGAGCTTTGATAGGAAAATGAAAGGATTTATGCTGGATAACGCAGGGCTTTTTTTTTTTTTTAATAATATATAAGTGGTATCCCATCTTGCTCGTGAGAAAGAAACAATTTCAGTTATTGGAAAGAAATGAATTGCTGCTCTAATTTTTCAAAATAGAGGCATCCTGGCCAAATGCACTCAAATAATTCTTACCTGCAGTCTTTGGTTAGCAGACCCGACAGGTAGTCTAATTCTATATTGAAGAGGAACAGGGTTCTATGGTTCCAATTGAAAAAAGCAAACAAACTCCATTTGACACTGAGGTTTTACTAGCAAATTGAGCTATTTTCAGAGTACATTAACATTAGAAGTCACTATACCATTCAGTAAAACACAGTCAATCAATATAGCAGGAATGGTTTCTTGGTGGAAGAGAATGTTTGCTGACTGTGGTTGTTGATTGTTTTGGTTTAAAAGTTGCCTTAATGGTTTTTAATATCTTATTAAAACACAAGTGGCTACTGTTGGGCTCTCATAGTGGATATCAGATTGGTAAACAAATGTGAGGCTATAAAAACTGACACACACTAGCTCCCAATGCCACCAATAAGATGGATTATGACAACCAGTTGAAGATGGTTTACCAGTAAAAAGGCACAAGGATTTGTGCAAGTAGTTTTAGTCTATTATTTTTTCCTTTTCTTATCAAAACAAAGATGTTTTCTACCTTGCAGATCCGTATCAAAGTAACATGTACTGCTATAAAGTGTTTACCCTACTTCATTGATGCTTTCTCAGTGAGAATTCTTTCCTCCTTCATAATACGCTCTATTTTGACACAGAAAGAGTGACAGTGATGGCTGTATTTTTGAGTGTAGTATTTTACTGTTTCCCAAAAGAAATATTATAACTTGTTCTAGCTATCCAAATCCCCCTAAAGTCAACTGAAATCCTCCCACTGACTTCAAAGGAGTCTGGATCAAGCCTTCTTGGATTAGTTTAGTGGAAGGGTAGAGTGAAGTGTAGTGACCTGCTTGTTGATTTTGGGTCAGGAAGCAAGACTGAAGACTCATATCTTAGCATATTCCAGAGAAAATCTGAGAGTGCAGACTGTGGGAAGCAGAGGTAAGAATCTTGTAAGGTAATAGAGTCCATCACAGGAACATGAAAAAATCAGAACCCACCTGTGTCAACTAAGGAAGAAAATATTCTAGTTCTAACCTTCTAGTTCTAGTTCTAACCTCAGATAATGTCAGAAATGTGTTCATATGAGAGAGAGCGAGAGAGCCGGAAGAATGTTGGTGAAAGGGTCCCAAGCATCCAGGAAACATTACACCCGAGGAACGTGATTATAACAAATAAAACTTTTTAAGATGTCCAGATGTCATCTTTCCAAAGAGGAGAATTGCAAAGATCTGAACTAGTGAAAGACATTAGTCTGTGAAGATACAATAGAAAAAACTTCCTTTCTGTTACAGGGAACTGTCAGATTAGGGCATGGATTTAGCATTTTTTCTTTTTCCATTTAATTATGCTTTGTAAGAAGGAGGGAAAGAACGACTGCCCCAATGGAGAGGCAGAATAGGCATTCAGGTGGGCTCTGTGACAAGCAACAGAACCTATGTTCTGTAGGGTTTTAGTCAATGTTATAATCTGCACAATTTTTTTTTTTTAGCAAACTGAGAAAAACTCATTAGCATCTGCATACAAACTGTAGCAATCAGAAAGGAAAAAGAGCAGAGAACATAAGTAAATTGCTACTACAGTTGACTAAAGGAGAGGATGTTTGCTGAAACCACATTAGAGTGATGCGTGCCTATTTGAAATGGTAACAAGAGCTGCTAACTTAAAATAAGGGCAATAAAATCCTTTGAAATGGGTCCAGAAGCCTTGCAATGCTCGCTAACCACCCAGACAACTGATGGGCAAAAATGAAGAGACTGTCTATCAAGGAAAAAATAATTTAATGAAATGTATGACAATATAGAGATAACATTGGAAGAGTGTGTATGATAGGTATTGATGTCTGAAAAAACAACTGTTTACTTGGCATCTTGCAAAATGGGGCTCTGATCCTGACTGGAGTCTGAGCAATACTGTAATACAAGTAATAAAATAGTAATAATGATATAATATTCCATATGCACTTGAGAAAAAAGCCCTAAAGACCTATAAAACTAAAGTCACTTGAGCTGCCTGAGGAAAGGGCTGAAGGACGAATTATGAGAGCTGACAACCAACACTGATCCTGAGATGTCACTCGAAGAGGCATGCAACAGAGCCTGTAAGATCTCTCCGCTGAGTGCTGGTCTAGGTGTAAAAGAGCATTAGGATGCTTATGCTGACCAGAACAGAATGAGTTACTTGGATACCACATTCCTAAGTATGGAATAGGGGTACAGATATCTAGCTACATTAGGCAGACAGACCATTTTGGCCTCGTTAGCTATGTGTTGCATAGTATGAGGAGAGTCATATTTACACCCTGTCTGATTTTCAGAGGTACTGAGTGCCCACAATTCCAACTGATGTTAATAGGAAGTGCTCCGCAGCTCTGAGAAATCAGGCCCCAATCCTGCTTAATTTTGTTTTTGTTGAGCCTCTCAATATTTTTATTAAATACACCTATTTTAAGACAACATGGAATATGGATAGTGGTGATAGCTAGTGGGGACAAATGCTGCTGGAAGTACACAAAGGGAGGAAATTCTCTTCCTCAGGGAGAGGACGAATTTGAACAGACGTGACAACTTAAGCGTGCGACGGAACGCCAGAACATAAAGGGGTTATCTCCAAAAGGGTATTACGAGGAAGCTGGCATAGGCCAGTTTGGGTAGGGATGGTTTAAAGACCGAGTGCATGAAACGCTGATGACAGGTATCCACATCTTTCCTGAGAAAAATAATACAGTAGCCGAAACATCTCAATGTTTATGGTTTAATTGGAAATTCCATCTTCTGGAAGCAGTATTCTGTCAAATCATGGTGCCTGTCCAGTAGTATAGGTAAACGAACAGATATGTTGTTGACAGGTGAAAAGAAAACACCGTGTCCATAAATATCTCTACTGCTGTACACGACACATCTAATGCTACATTCAGTACCCAGATTCTCTGCCCATATGAACTGGCGCAGTTCCATAGAAGTAATTGAGCTGTGCCAATGCATGCCAGCAGAGAACCTGGGCCATTTACTTCAGTGCTTTCTACCTGCAATTATCTCAAATTAAAGAAGTGCATGGAGAGCAGACTTGACCTCTGCTGGAGCTCTGGAGTAGAAGTGGTGAACTATAACCAGAACACAGTGGTTAAAGGCCTTGAGTGAGGAAGCGGTTAGGGAAGAATGAGTGAGAGGTTAGAGAAGCGAAGGTGAAAGAATAGCAAGCAAGACAGGTTAGAACTAGTGAAGGTTGGAAGAGTAAGTGGAGGTCGTCAGAAAAAGCAAGTGAAAGAATCATCGGAAGAAATTCCAAACAGCAACGAAGGTAAAAACTGAACATATCACTGCTTCAGAAACTATTTAAATGTGAAACACAGTACTCACTGCATCTCTCCTAGCATATTCATCCTCTCCACGATACTGGGGCCACCCTGGTCCCCCCGGCTGGCCATGCCCTGCTCTGACTGAGGCAATCTCCACTTGCTGGGCTCCGGTTCTGCTAGCAATTCCCACCTGAGTGAGGTGCTGTATCTGAGAACCTTAAAAGTAAATATTGGTTTTTCATCTTTATACACAGTAAGCTTGCAGGGCAGACAAATGACAAAAAGCTAACATATAAATTTTTTGGGGGGCTGGGAGGCAGGAATTAAAAAGAAGCTTAGTTTTTGTTTAACACACTAATCAGGAACAACAGAGAGAAGAATACCAATGCAGATTGGAGAAAGAGAAAGCCATTTTACTCTGGTGCAGCTCACTCGAAATTCAGTATTTTTCATTACCTTTCATTGATAACAAACATTGCACGTACATGCACATCAGTCACTGAATGTACACCTCAGGTGTATGCCAGTCATTAAAACAAAGACTATAGAAAGCCCTTACAATTTTAAATGTTAGTGATCTGGCAGCAAAGAGGAGACATTTGCTATTGCACCAACAAACCTGAAAGACCTTAAATCTGCACACTGCTCTCTGTTTCATCCCTCAGAGCCACAACATGAATGGCTATCTCTGTATATGGTTTTTCCTGCTTTAGTTTGTGCTTAAAGATTAAACACTACTGACATTAACCAACGGGAAGGCCAGTACACAGCTTACTTCCTTTATTAACACAGCCTGGAACCTAAATCCACTCCTTTCCCACTGCTGTCTATTGAATGCCAGGAGAGCCACTAGCATTAATTACAAGAGATACATTTAGCAACATACCAACTTTACTTTTCCCCAAAATTTCTCTTATGATGGGACAAAAATTTCCTGTAAATACAATAGGAGCGAAATAACTGTAAAGATCTGCAGATGCCTCACTGAAAACTTTGAAAAACAGGAGTTGTCAATACTCAGTGACTGTGTTGTGTGTGTGTGTGTGGGGGGGACATAGACAAGTTGCCTAACTTACATGTAATATTTACTTTACTCTTCTTTCCTTAAAATAAATTTTAAAAAAATTATAAAACTGATATTTAGTTATTGTATCTTCCTTAAATGAAGGATAAAAACTGGTTATTTGAGTTCACCAGAAACAAAAACCCGCAGCTGCCATCAACCATAGCCACTTAAGGAACAGTATACATAATATATTAAATCATCTATGAAATAGTGAACCCTTTCACCACCATCACTTTGCACAATTATAGGGAGAGGACAGCTGCAGGTCAAAGTTAATTCTCTGGACTACAACATGGACATGTCTAATTTAGAAATTCTTGAGCACACCTATATTTTCAGTATTTTAATTCCCTCTCTTTTGGAAGAAAGTTAATAGAGACATTTACATGAGAACAGAATCTTTGTTTCTTAAGAGTTCATCAGCTCCTGCCACTTAAACCCAATGTGAAGTTAGAACCTTGTTTGCTATGGAAATTATCTCACAGTAAGGGAAGATGATTTTATGTGGTACGGCAGAAAATAGACTCTTCAGATACTGTTTTTATGCAAATATCCCTAGTAAGAAAAAAGAAAAAAAAATGCAGGATAAATAGGCAAAAATTTTCTGAATGGAATGTTTTCTCCAGAAGGCATCAGTTACCGTTTAATTTACCACAAAGGAAATACCGCGATCACCTGTGAAAAGTCAACATTCACTGAACTCTTTTTGAAATGCTGAAGTTATTTCCTATGCTAAGGCTATCTTTTCACTACCAAAAAAAGGGGGGTTTTAACCACAGGATAACTAATACACATTAGCTATCCCACTGAAAAAGCCTAGTGGCACTGTAGTTTTTTTACCACGAGGCAGTGAGGCTCAGGCCTGGGTATAGTGATGACCTTGCCTTGCGAGCTAGCAGTAAAAACTTCAGTGCCCTGTCTCCACTACAATTTTATACGAGGATAGCTAGCAATAGCTAGTTGGCAGTGAAAACAAAGCCTAAGTTGGGAGTGTACCATCGACAGTGACCAGATGTTGACCCGATTTTATAAGGACTGTCCCGATATTAGAAGCTCTCTCTTACACCAGACCCTATCACCCCCCCACCACAATTTTTCACACTTGCTATCTAGTCACCATAGTACCACCTGATGGCAAATGATGACTTTTAATAGGGACAACTATATATGGAACATATCTGAAAAAGGTGTAATATTCCAGTGCATGATCAGTATAAACCAAAATTACCTGCAGTGCTTCCAACTGGTCGTGGCCGTGCCACCGATGGCATTTCTTCTGGGTATAGCCCTCTGGAGGAATACTGAACATCAGATTGTTGCTGGTCTGGGTGCATTAACTCTGCAGGCTGAAGGAAACCCGGGCCAAAACTCTGCCTGTTGGCAGAGCAACATAAGATCACACTGACTGACTGCTCCACTGTGAAAACATTTACACTTGTCCCTTATACTTAACCCTATTATGACCACTCATGCATAGTTTTACCATAGCTGCTACAAAAAGAATTCAACTTCATTACCACAATCCTCTTTCATAACATGCACTTCATAAGAATAGGCTTGTACAAAGACTAACACAGGAGTTTAAACCCAAGTATTTTCATAGATTGGGGTGGCTTCAATGCACTGAGATGGGTTTGAAAAAAAAGACAGATTTACTTTTCCGTTGAGGAAAACCATCATCACTACTTCCTCAAAGCGACCTCGGAACAAGAGATAGTCAAATTCACTACTAACGTAAGCAGGTTCATCTAAATTCACTGACTTCAGTAGAAATGCACCTGTTTAATTTAGGGACCCAAAAACTGCACTGAATCAGGGGCTTGGATCTAAATCACCAGGAAGAAAGTGCAAAATGTAATGTGTATTTGGCAAACAGAGGTACCATTTGGTTTATGGGTACTTCCCTAAGCGTCATGAATATTTGCTGTGTTGAGCTCTAGACATTTTCAAGCATCCTGTGATTATATATGATACATGTCATGTCGTAACACAGGTCAAGAGGAGGTACGTTAACATCCCTATTTCCTGCACTGCAATTATTCAAAGGCAGTCTCCACCAGTGGTGATAATCATAATTCCACAAATGTTTGCTTACCAAGGGTAGTCTAAGGTGACTTAGCATTAATAAAATGTGTCAGATTGACAGCGCTGGAGAGGAACTGTTATACCAATGTGCCTCACCCTGAGGTGGAGAGATCACATTTAAGGATTACCTTGATCTCCACTGTCTATCAAACTCTCAGATTCTCTGCTGAGCGTGTCAACATGGTGCCAATCAGTGCTCACTGTGAAAGTGCTCTCTGTGACATGGACTCCCATTTAACTATACCCTCGATGCTGCAATGAGCTTTTGCAGGAACACAGTGCCCAGACTGAGCATCTTACAGGACTGGGGCCCAAGTTTCTATAATATGCTCATCACCCTGGTGTCTGAGCAGTTTTTTCCTAGGAATTGGGCTATTTACTCTCACTAGGTTTTTATTCCACTCATTAACATGGACCACTAAAGAGTTATCTGATTGTATCTCACTCAAGCCACTGCTGACCTAGGGGGCATTTGTACCAGTGACCTACATACGAAAGGCTCAGAGGACTGCATGACTCAGAAATGGGACGTGGAACCTAATACAGAGAAACCAGTAATTTAAAATACAATATATTAGTCATTTAGGATACAGCCTAAAGGAAAGAGTTCGGAAGGGTTCAAGAGTAACATCTTTAGTTTGGAACAGCCCTATCTCCCACGGATTTGTTCCCAATTATCTACTCAGCAGCTCCACAGAAGTGATTTGGAACCAGCTTTCCAAGCATCACGGGACGTTAAAAGGAATGGGGTTTAACAATGCCTATTTGGGGTTGTTATCTGGGGACCAGTAAGAGTGCAATAGTGAGAGAAGCACTCATACGGTATTTCATGCCTACAGCACCAAATTGGAACCTTACAATCAATAATCTATTAGAATAATTTTAGATGTTTCTTTTCAAAGGAAACATCCTCCCAATAGTAAGGCTGAGGGTGTTATTTTTGTGCAAGATTATTTTTTGAGTGGGGGGTGCAAGTATTTCCATTATTGTTGCTCTTTCTGTAGATGAAAGGAGTTCATGGTTAACAGCTCTCCTCAAGCCTCTCATTATAATAAATGATGGTTTTAGCTACTCTTTACCACTAGTCAGAGATCCATGACAGATGATGCAAAATGGATACCTGTGTCATTTCCTAGCTATTGCTGGTCCAAATTTGGATCAGACTGACTTTCCAGTCTTGGCTTCTATCTTCCAGACCAGCATTCCACCTGGCCTCTCTAGTTTCAATGGAAAGGTTTCACTTCTAGCAAATTTAATTGGAAAAAATCCCTTTGCAAATCAATTTTTAGATTTAGACATTCTCAGTATGCTCAAGCTCAGTGTACGCCTATTGCACAATGCAACATTCATGCCATGATAATGGCTGCTAAGCCCCAGTATCAGCACAGTAGGTAAGTGACCTAACTTTATATGTTTTGCCTTTCTGCCAAGGTTGGTTCCAGCCCATTAAATATGTTGATTGCATTAGTACAGAGAAAAAGGAACAATCTGGTTTCCCAATCACTGTTCCATGCATTGGCTATTTAAGCCACTGGATTGTGATGTTAATAACCTCTGCCTACTGCAGTGACTTCAAAACACTCCCCTTCCTATTTCTATAGCTTTCTGCATCGTTTCTAGCAGTTTCATTATCTTTGTCTTCAGGAAATGAGTGTAACCTTCTTTACTTGAATACAACACATTGCTTCCCTGATCCAACACAATCTAAACTGAAGCAGCCATGGTATTTTATACTGTCTTCAAAGAAACCTTCCTGTGCAGGTCAATGAACTTGCAGGTTGTTACTTTAACCCTCTGGCACTAGCAGGTCCTGAGTTTCCACCAATAACAACAGTGGTATTAATGTTTAACTTAAGGAAATTCAAACTGCCTGTGTCAAGGGGCTCATAGCCTTTTGAGAAAGTAATACACAGTGAAGGTACTGCCTTGTTCAAGGATTTGATAACTAGCTACAGAGCCTTCTACTATTAGGCCACTTCTCTAAATCTGAGACAAGTTGAGAGTAAATGCAATTGTTAATAACTGATGCCTAGTGGTGACCTACATACAGTGAGTTGGTGATCTCAGTACAGTTTCTAACATGCTAGTGTCCCAATCACAAAATCATCTTCTCACGTCATGATTGGCCATATCAGCCAAGACCTCAAAGAGCACATGTGCATGGGGACTTTATTCCCCTCTCCTCTTCTAGAGGAGATCCTTTCAGTCTCAGTCCCATGGGCAGGCAAAAGCCGTCCATCCCCATTCTGCAGACAGCAGACGTCAGTGCCTAGGACTGTCAGCACAGCCCTTCTCCAAGAACTACATTCATTTTAAAAGAAATAAAATAATGAAGCAATACATTATGTATACATCAGACCCTGACTTTCTCTTGGAGCTTTGTCCTGATGAGAATTTGTGCTCTGACATGTCTGTCTCCTAGGTTAGCAGGTGATCTTCCATTTACTGGGGTAAGCTTTTGGGACTGTAACTTGCTCCCATTTGATATTGTATATTGACAATTTGTGATTATATGGGAATTAAAGGGAAAGCCAAATAGTAAATTTGGAGGTGGGAGGGAAGGGAGGCATTTATCAGTTGTAAACTACAAGGAATAATGTTTCCCTTATTTATCTACATAGATTGGAATGTTCTCACCTTCTTCATACGAGACTACCACAGCAGGGCCAAGAGAGCCTACTGAGATAGATCCTCACTGATTTATAGAGGTGGGCCTGCTACCAGGCCTTCTCTGAGAGGCCCCATTTGCTCTGGAATTTACTCCTACTTGGCCCAAAATAAGTTGAATCTCTTAATCTATAGGGCACGAAGGGAAGAGCATTTATTTACAGGGCTTTTCAAGAGGGCAGAGGGAATGGGCAAGAGGGAGCCTTTGGGTGGAGTGAAGTACATTTGGTTGCACTGATTTACTGGTTAGTTAATTTAATTTTTTTTATTATTAACATCTGAGCATGGCACAAACCTTAATGACCCATAACTACCACAGTGCTTTTCCATCAGGCAGAGACTGCAAAGTATGAGCTTCCTGTAGCCCGCTGCTGCACCATGAGCAGAGCACTGAGATACGGAAGGGATCATACAGTTCCTTTCATACCTCTCTTCAAGCACGTGTCCTCAGAATACAGCTAACTTCCCAACTCTGACGTGAGAACTGCAGGGAGGTATCCATGAAGTTCTCAAAGGACTGGGGCTTGCATCTCCATTTGCCCAATAAAATAAAGAGTTAACAGGCATGGAGTTTCCATATGTTTAGCCATTGCAAAAGTGGCTGCCCACCAACAAAGAAAGCGTTCTCTCATTGGCATACAGCTTACACATTTTATATGTATGAAACAAAGACAGGAGAAGCAACTTGGTGCAAAGGAGAGTGCACTGGACTGCTATGCAGGACACCTGAGCTCTATTCTGGGCTCCACCTCTTTGTGCTCCGTTTGCCCTCACACCACCCTTGGTCTGTTTAGAATGTAAGCTCATTGGGACAGAGACTGTTTCTTAATACGTGTGTATACCAAAAGTAGTAAATCTACTCAGAGGAGAGAGTTTAATTACATGTTTAATTATGGTCCATGGCCAGGATATAAATTCAGGACTTCATGTTCTCCTCAATCCACAGTGCCTCTCTCATTGATACCAGTGAGAGAGGTTTGCATAAAGATTAAGGGAAAGATACAGCCAGCCTCTATGTAGTAACTCAACTTTTATTTATTAGTTATTTACTCAGCAACTTTTTGACATATTCAGCATCGTTCATTGAGATACTCAGCTTCCCTTTGGGCTGATGCTACTCCTGCCCTGTGTTTTATTTCCTTCCCCTCCCTTCCTCTTCTTTTAAGTCTCTTCCGTTCTTCCCTCGGCACTTCCCTCCCTGGAACTCCCAACTCTCACCCTCTTTCCTGTTCCATCTATTAAAATGATCAGCAATGGAACAGTTGATGTTGACAATGACACTTCTTCATTCCTGGGCTTTACAAATGTTATTCCAATGAGATTAACAGGGTACACATGTTTGAGTCATTGTTTCAGGCTCTCTGCAGACTCTGGCACTCAATGGTATGCTCCATTCACATTAGGACGGTTATCTTTGCAGCCATGAAGGCTGGAAATTAATTGTCTTTTAATTAAAGCTTGGAATCTACATAATCTGAGTATGTCATGTTGGCCACATAAATACTTTATGCAGGCTGCATCTGGCCTGTGGGCCATCTGTTTGACACCCTGAGTTTGCACAGTACCTAACAGAGTAGGGTGTCAATCTCAGTAGGGCCTCTTGGAGCTAATGTAATATTAATAGTAATTATAATTCCATGAACAAAAAGGTACCTCTGCAGCAGACCCGGCGCTGTTGGAGGAGTCATTCCAAATTCCACATATCTCTGTTGGAAATAAATGAATAAAAATAAAATCAATAAATTGGAAATTTCAGTCTTTTACAGTTTGAATGAGACTCAATTGCCAGGCCTATGTGTGGTCTGACTGCAAGTTTACAGACAAAGATTTATAAATATTTTTTGTTAAGTGGCACAAGAAGACCTGGGAAGTGCAGCTCCAGCAGGATAACTAGCTCTTCTATGTTTGCCCATGCTCCTTATGTGGCTTACCCACCTTTTGAAAATATGTTCTCTGACTTGCAGCTCAAGGCCCCCTTCAATGTGTATTTAAATATAAATTTTATGAAAAACTGCGCTTTTATTTTACCTTGTGTGAGTGGGGGGAGCCAATGGCACACAGGTAGTGCTAGATTTTAATTTATCCCTGTCTAAAATGATGTATTTTGTACAACAGACTTCCAGCTCTATTTACAGTTTCATACAGGAGCATAGTCTAATGGTTAGAGCAGGGGAGGTGGAATCAGGATGTCCTGGTCTCAAATGTCCTGGTGGAAAATTCTGGCTAAATACTTAGAATTTTATCTTTATGGGCTCTAAATAGGTGCTAAGCTAAAACAGACTTCAGAAAAGAAATATTATTCATTTAAATACCAAGACTGATCTGTGAAAGATCACACCTGAGTGGATCAGGAAAGCATTCTCTTAAAAGAGAACTCCGATCTGCCTCTGAAGGAGAAAAAAAGGGTTCACAAGGTGGTATAAATAGTGAATCCCCCATTTTGTAACTTCACATCACAGACACCCCTGATTCCCTTAATTGCTCAATATCCGTGATGAACCCTGATCTAAAAGGTATAACAATAGTGACCACAGCTCAACTGGTCCTAACACCCTGCCCAGAAAAGCCTTTCAAGATGTATCACTCACACTAAATGGGTTGTTTACTGCCTGGGCTGGACCATATGGTGATCCCCACTGGGGGCATGTGGTTCCCCTCCCTGCTCGAGCAGGAGTGTTGTTTACCGGCTGTCCCGCAGAAACCCCAGGTGACGTGATGGCAGTGGAACTGGCTGCTTGACTACTGGGAGCCACCAGGGCAAAGGCATCATCCAAGAGAGAGTGCATGGTCTGCCGGGCCTCTTCAATGGATGGCTGTGGAGGGATGTACTGAGAGGCTGGGTGGGGAGGCAAGCCTGGGTACTTCCCGAGATCAAGAGAAGAAGGTGTCTGTGGTTCTGCAGGCAGGTCAGGATCGGACTACAGAGAAGACAGAGAATGGAAGCAGGAGTCAGACAGACTTTTACATACACAGTTTTAAGTCACAGTGACATTTAACTTCTGAACAAGGATTAGAACAAGTTGGAAGTAACAGAGGAGAGAGACCTGGGTGTGTGGATTGATCACAGGATGACTATTAGCCACCAGTGGGACGCAACTGTGAAAAAGGTGAGGCATTTCCAGTAGAGATAGAGAAGTATTAATGCCACTGTACGAGGCACTGGTGAGACCTCATCTGGAATACTGTGTACAATTTTGGTCACCCAGGTTCAAGAAAGATGAACTCAAACTGGAGCAGATGCGGAGAAGGGCTACTAGTATGATCAGGAGAGAATGGACAGCCTATCTTATGAGAGGAGAGCGGAAGAGCTTGGCTTGTTTATCCTAGCAAAAAGAAGGCTGATAGGGGATATGATTGCTTTCTATAAATACATTGGGGGAAGGGTAAATATCAGGGAGGGTGAGGAGCTATTTAAGCTACAGGACAGTGTTGGCAGAACAACAAATGGGTTGAACTGACTCCGAACAAATTCAGGCTGGAAATCAGAAGAAGGCTTCTAACCATCAGAGGGGAGAGGTTCTAGAACTGCCTCCCAATAGGAGTTCTGCAGGCAAACAACACGAGAGAACAGCACAAACTGATTGATGCGACTCTATGATAGTGTTGCTGGTGATGGTAGGTGGCAGGACTACCATTTCCGGTTTATGTCTTATGTTCCTAAAAGCTCATGCTTCAGAGCTTCAGCCGGCCACCTGCAGGAATCAGGAAGGGATTTCCTCCCTCCGCCCCCCAAGAACTTGGTGGGAGGGTGGTTTCCTTCCTCCGAAGCATCATCGGGGTGGCCATAGCTGTAGATGAGACCCTGGATGGGGTGGGCCAGTGCTCTGAGATGGCATCGAGCATTCTGTGTCTCAAGCGCTTGCAGGCTAGTTCTTGCTCACCTGTTCAGGGTCTAATTGATTGCCATATATGTGGTCAGGAAGGAATTTTCCCCCAGGTCAGATTGGCAGTGACCTTGGAGTTTTTTTTGGCTTCCTTTGCAGCATGTGGGGGTGGGTCACTTGCCAGGATTATCTGGGTACATCTCACTTAATCATTTCCCTGCCATTTCAGGGGCCTCAGGCACTGGTGCACCTCCGTCCCTCCTATTCTCTCCCTGCAGCATAACAATCTAATCTCCTGGGGGCTGAAACACTTTGGTCTCCATTCGGTTGTTGGGTTTAGTGTGCGGGGTGATGTCGGTGGCCTGTGACATACAGGAGGCCAGACTAGATGATCTGGTGGTGCCTTCTAGCCTTAAATCCTGTGACCACCAAAATCAAGTTGAGATTTAACGCATCTGTGTGAGTGCCAGACAAAACCTGCCCAATTCTTCTACCAGAGAGTCATTTTAGTTCAAATGTTTCAGCCAATTTAAGCTCCCTCACTATGATACTAGGTGGGGAGCAGCGTACCACCCGACAGAGACCTAGCTGCACTAGAATGATGTGGCTTGTAAATGAATGTGTATCTGAAATCACATAGTGAATGCTGACTTAGCTAGAAGATGACAGTCTGAGCTCTCTCTCTCTAAATCAGGGGTGGGCAAACTTTTTGGCCCGAGGGCCACATCTGGGTATGGAAATTGTATGGCGGGCCATGAATGCTCATGGTTCCCGGCCAATGGGAGCTGCGGCGGCAGTGGCAGCATGTGGAGACCTCTGGCTGCCCCACACATCGGAGCCGGAGATGGACATGCCGCTGTTTCCGGGAGACACACAGAGCCCCAGCACGTGCAGAGCAGGGCAAGCCCCGGACCCTGCTCCCAGTCAGGAGCTCAAGGGCTGGATTAAAACATCTGAAGGGCCAGATGCGGCCCCTGGGCCGTAGTATGCCCACCCCTGCTCTAAATGAAGTCTTTCTGAATCTCTGCAGCTCTACGGTGTGAGTTGAGTCTTTGTGTAACAACTGACCACGTTAGCCAAAATATGAAACAATTACTGGTATCCTGAGCAACACAGAACAGGAGCTCTTCAACAGCTAAGCGGTTAGCTGTGAGGAAGCTGAACTGAAGTGCATCGTGTTAAAGGGATTCACAACAGTGCCCGGGGGCAGCAATTACCTGACAGCAGCCTGATGTAGCCAGCACAATTACTACATACGGTCTTATCTCAGGAGCATATTGCTCCTCAGTAACAGGAAGTTACGCAGCTTTGCAGTAGCAGACTTATTGTGCCGGCTCCTTCTTGCCACTGCATGCCGGTTGCAGCGTCAACTATCAAGCCACACCCCTCTACTTCACTGGGAGTTTAGAATGCTGAGGGTCCACTCTCCATGGGTGCCAAAAGGGCTGAGCTTGCTATGTGAAAAGTCTCAATTAAATAGCTGCGGACTAGAATTCATTCAGATACAGGTGACATTAAAATGATCACTGCGCATGTTTGAATGCCGATGAAGACCACAGAAAGAAACATTATGGTCCTTCACTACATTTTTTAAAATGGAAACTGTTTGAAACTGTCCAGAGGTTTTGAATGTTAGCAGCAGTCTGAGTGAAGACTGATTAGTGGTCAGAGTGCTGGTGCACCGGTCCAGGAAGCACAGTAAGTGCAGTTTATTACATGATATTATTAAACTTAAAAGTTCTTAGTTACTATTTTTAACATGGAAATAAAGCTAATTTGCTAGATAATGTCTGAATGATTTCAGTTATTTCTGCACTGATATCTAAGTTTAAATAAAAGAAAATCTATCATTGAGTGACTTCAGTTTTTCATTACCTGAAAAACTACCTAAAATTCCCTATAACATTTGGGATTATTTAAATCACCGGCAATGTGGACTAGAATGTACTGAACTGACCATGCTCAAAGGATCCTGTAGCATACACACGTTTTCATGTGATGGGTCTTTTCCAGAATTTATTTTTTTGTTTCTAATGTTGCTCACTGGAGAATCCTTTTCCCATTTCATAGCATTTCCTATGATTACTGTTCCTTATGGCCCGATTTCCAATTCTCATTATATAGCTTATTGGGACTGATAAAAATGCTTTTCAGCGCTTCTGTTCTGAAGGCCAAGCAATGCCAGCATGAGTGGAAAATTACAGGCTTTCACTATTTTACCCAAGCATTCTGCATAGGAGGTTCTTAACTCACTCATTTTCATCCAAATGGAATTAGCATATAAAGTAGCCACTCAGAGCATACCAGGAGATTCACCTAAGCCATAGTTATCGTAAGAACTATCAGTGTATTCCTGTCATCTAAAAGACAAACATACAATATATGCAGAATTATTGACTCCTGGTGGTCTTTTGTATGTCCCATCACTGTCAGTGGTGATTAGCCTGTCCTTCTCAGCATCAATAGGGCTGCCATTTATCTGATGTCTCCGACGCTGCTTGGGAGAACGTTTTGCACGTGAACTAAAAAAAAGGAAAGAAGAGAAATAAAAACCAAGACAAAGTTTAGCGACTTCTGTCTTACTAGAACAACTTAAAAGTTGGAGATTCTACTGTTTGTTATCTCAAGCTCTATGTGCTAGAAGGTATTCCAACACTCCTTAACATATGTCTGCTTTTATATGTTGTGCTTCAGGACCCCACTAAGTGAGAGTTCTTTCCCAGCCACAAGCCCTGTTTTCCTGATTCCACACTTTGATGGCTCATGGGAAAGCATAATGGGAAACACTGAGCAAGAAATACCAAGCCCCAAAGTGCCTCAC
The DNA here is from genome assembly GCF_020497125.1 of Mauremys mutica. Taxonomy (NCBI): domain Eukaryota; kingdom Metazoa; phylum Chordata; order Testudines; family Geoemydidae; genus Mauremys; species Mauremys mutica. The sequence continues at coordinate 103,582,468 of NC_059072.1, read as the reverse complement.
AAAGTAGTGAGTAAGATGCAGTGACTGTTCAGGCAAATCCAGCATCCGTTATGTGCTTAGTAATAGTTCCCATCTATGTAAGGACCCAAACCTGCTTTCATAAAGTCACTGGGAATTTTGCCAAACATTTTAATGGGAGAAGGATCAGGCCCTTAATACTGGGCTGCAGTATCAGGATTGGGTCCTGATGCAGGATTTCAACCTAGAATTTTCTGACACACAGGCAAATATGCAACCAATTGAGTCAAAATGGCGTGATACTCTTGACAAAAGGCTAATGAAGTGAAGGAAATTCTAGTTTAAACCACTAACATCAATCTCACCTATGGCAATAGTTTAATAGCAAAATACTCAGCCATGCCATCACTTCTCTATAATCTTCAAAATACTTCTCTCCTCACTTTCCATTCGACGCGGCGCTATGGAACTACCTTTATTATTACTTTAAAAAGAACCAGTATTCAAAAATTAACTTGTACATTTGAATCAGAGACAGGTTCTAGGCAGAGTGCCTCTATGGAAATACAAATGGTTTTTATAGCTGGTTATGGATTGTCCTCAGTTCTTCTGTGCACCCTTTCAGGTATGACCCCCTGCTGCCATGAACATTTCGGAGAGTCCTCAGGCAGGGGTCATCTCTTACGAAGTATAGTGCAATAGCTCAGTCATATGTAATTCTACATGAAAACTGCCAGATACTTTATGTGGTAGAGGGTCACAAAAAACTTAATTATGTCATAAAGGAGGGATTTAAAACAAAAAGAGAGAAACGTACATTTGGTCATCCTTTGGCACAGCAACAACATACTTTTGAGAATAATCTTGGTGACAAGGATGCTATCACTACATACAGCCTGTGCGTGAGTAAATGAGTGTGTGCAATTTTGCTTTGGAAGGCAATTTTTCTACCTTGGCTGGCACCTAGAATATTTAATTAGTTCATATATTCTTCCAGTCTCCTTCAATCACATTAGAGAGTATTGATTTACATTTCATATTTTTAGGATGTTTCAGAAATAGAACTACATAAAATGTAAATCAATACTCCCTAATGCAATTGAATGACAGAATCTGATAAGCAGCCAATCCTATTATAGTGCCTGTATGATGGAATGGAATGTTGGGTGCCCAATTTGAGACACCTAGGATCTGATTGTTCAGAGTTCCTAGCATTATATAGCATTCTGTATGTTCAGAGCAGTCTCACCACTGACTTCAGTTGAAGCTGCAATTGCTCTGCAATTCTGCAAATCAGACCCCAGGGTCTTAAGGTAGTCGCCCAGAAAATGAGAAACCGACCACCCTTGAAAAGGTTGGTTTAACCGACTCGTCCATCATCACATAGGAACCCTATGCTCTATTGGACACAGACTCTACTGCCATTTCCCACCAGTCCTGACATCTTTTGTCCGGTCACCATCCCAGTCTTGTATCTGCCCACTCTGGCTCCTTGATCCTGTCCTGTTCTCCTCAACTAGCAGGCTCCAGGTAGGCTCTACTCAGGTTTTTTATTCCAGTCCCAGTCTCCTTGCCTCACAAATACTCAGTCGCCTTGTCCCAGTCTCACCTAGTCCATTCCCATTCTTCTTGCCAAGCTGGTCCCAGTTCCTCCCATCCCAGCTCAGTTTCCCTAACCCCTGATATTCCTCATTCCAGAGCTGCAGCATTCTAAATGATGGCATCATGGGGCTGACAAAGTAACCATCAGATTGCAGGTTGGAGATTACGCTGAGCTTTAAACTGATGTATGTAGGTCAGTTGAAGGAAAGACACAGTGGAGGAAAAGTTTTGTTTGTTCTCAGTGTGAAAGTGGTCCAGGCAGGACTGTTTTTAGGGAACCTGGAACTCAAGAGAAAGAGCCTCTGTGTCCATATACCCCACAGAAGACACAGAGCAGACACTGTCTTGAAATATAAGACCAAGAGGGAAGGTCTGTGAGATGGGTAAGTACTGTGTGCATCTGATTACCATGAAGGAATATGGAAGAAGGGATTTTATTGTCTGATATTTGCAGAGTTTTAAAGATAAATTTGAACTTTTATATATTTTATAATTAGTTTTCATGGTCTCTTGACTACATGTTTTTCTTTGTTTTGACATGAAAAAAGTATTCTTTGCCGTTTACTTTTTTCCTTATTCCTTAGTCTCTGTTAGTGCTCTTAAGTAAATTCAAATTTTGTTTCACTCTAGGTTTGTTACCTGTGATACACCTCTACCCTGATATAACGCGAACCAATATAACACGGATTCGGATATAACGCGGTAAAGCAGTGCTCCAGGGGGGGCGGGGCTGTGCACTCCGGTGGATCAAAGCAAGTTCGATATAACGCGGTTTCACCTATAATGTGGTAAGATTTTTTGGCTCCCAAGGACAGCGTTATATTGGGGTAGAGGTGTACTTAGTAAAAATTGTGGTGGTGGTGTGGGGTTAGTGTGTGATTAAGTAGTTCTGCTTCAGTCTGCTCCCAAAATTACATTGCATTTAACAATTACACTAGAGGAATTAGACAGTTTCCATGTGATCCTATGCAGCTACTAAATGAAAGAATGTGCAAAAGTAGCAGCACAAACATCTCCTTAAAAATGCCTTGGTATGTTTGGTTCTGCTATTGAGAAACTGTTCATGAGAACCTGTAAAAAAACAAAACAAAACAAAACCGCATGGCCTTCTGAATGCTGCTAAAAAAAACCAACCACCCCCCAAAAAACCTCTGGCATGTACTGACTAGACCAAAACACCCCAAATAACCCCAACCCTTTCACCTCTCCAAGCCAAACATTCCTTTGGGAACAAAATGATTCTAAGCTCTCCAAGTGCAGAAATACAGGCCCGATGTAGTTTGCAAGTCTTGACACTGATTCTAAAAGAGAATGAATCTTCCTCTGGCTCTCAGTCTGTACCTCTTCCTGGGTTCTATAAAAACAGTAGGCACGTTGCCCCCAGGGTCCAAGATCTTGTCAATCTGCATCTGTGCTTTGCGGTATATTCTATGCTGCTCTTTGGCATCAACAACAATCACATCATCCACAACTGGAAATTCATAGTGGCCTTTGCGCTTGGCTCGAAGACGGATCTTATTGCGGTGATGCTCGATCTCAGACTTATGCCTCAAAGCTGTTTGTATCTTAAAGGAAGAAAAAGAGAAAACCATGAGATACACTTTTGCAAATAGAGCCTAGTACTGCTGTGCAATAAAAAGGATAGCCAGAGCTAAAGCAAGCAATTTGAAATTGGCACACACGTCCTCCCTCAGTTATCTTGTCCTTTTGCAGGTAACAGACCCATAATCTCCCCAGGTAGATGTGCTATCAGACATGGTATAATCACTAACACAGCAAGTGAAATTAGAGAGAAATGGCAGAGTGTTAATAAAAGGCATCATGAATAACAAAAAGTCCTGCCAGTTGTTGTCAGAAACATTGCTCCATTGAAATTACACGGCAACCAAGGGTGTATGTGGCATATGTCTGCCTGCGCCTATCATAAGAGATTTGATAACTATAGCCAAAGTCTGTCTCTGATTCCCTTTAAAAAAAACAACCTCATAATACAAGGGGCAAGAACTTAAGGAGCTGACTGAGGAGTGGAGTTGGAAGAGGGAAGGAGGAGTGGAATGGTCCATGGCCTGGCAATAGGTTCTTCAGATCACCAGTTTAAACATAGACCAGTGCCTTTAGAGCTGGTCCAACACCTACTGAAGTCAATGAGACTCTTTCCATTGATTACAGTAGGTACTGGATCAAGCCCTTAATGACCACTGTGCTTGTGGAACTGTGTTGAGGTGCACAAAAAGCACGAAAAATAAAAGCCACTATAATCTTTTACAAAAGTATAAAAAGGTCATTAGACAAATGTACATAGCAGGATTTTTCCTAGTAGTTAAATTTACCTTTCCTGGACTTCCTTGTCTACAGGTATTAGATGAATTGATTTACTTTTCAACATATTATGTAAGGTACTGAACACAAAGGACGAATTGAGCTTTTAACCTAGAAGCAGGGGGAAGAGACTATCTTCAATCAAGTACAAAATGAGAAACTGAGCAGCAGCTGGGAGAAGCATGCAGAACTAGACCCAGAGAACCAATCATTTAGGTGTCACACAAATTTACAGAGCCACCACGCACCACAGAGTGTTTATTAGTACCTGCATAGTAACTCAAGGTTGCATGGTAAACAGTGTGTCACCACTCTAGTTGCAAGATACACCTAAATCAGAGCTTAAACAAAAGGTCAGGCTGTTCTCTATGACCCAAAACAACAGGCAACTCAAGACTACATACTTATAAAAGAAAAAACCATTCACAGGATCTGAAGTGTGACTCTCAACATATAAGAGAAATGCAAACCTTTTTGCTCTCCTTCTCACTTAGCAAAGTGTATTCCACTGTATATACACCATTGCATGAACATAAGAACAGCCACACTGGGTCAGACCAAAGGTCTATCTAGCCCAGTATCCTGTCTTCTGACCGTGGCCAATGCCAGGTGCCTCAGAGGGAATGAACAGAACAGGTAATCATCAAGTGATCCATCCCGTTGCACATTCCCAGCTTGTGGCAAACAGAGGCTAGGGACACCATCCCTGCCCATCCTGGATAAGAGCCATTGATGGACCTATCCTCTATGAACTTATCTAGTTCTTTTTTGAACCCTGTTATAGTCATGCACAGAAACACTATCTGAAAAATACCTCTTTGTTAATTTTGTTGGACTCTGCTACTCGGTCAGACAGTGCTGGGTTCTGAGCTGGAGGGGCTGCAATTGGCTGCATGGCAATCAACTGGATCTTGCTGGGCACCCGTCTACTTGCATCTGAGGAACGAGACATTCTGTCCACATGCTCAAAGATAGAGGCTGAGGAGTGCTGCTCGTTTCCACTACTGGGCTGCGGAGGTCCTGAATTACCAGAACAAATAAAATAAAAGACAGTGCCATAGCTAGGATCAGCTCAGTCAAATGTGTGGCCATACAAGATAACATGAAATGGTGTACTACAACATTATGCCATCTTTGCCACTGCACTTAATTTGCACTGGAGGTCTTCCATCCGCTGCAGATTTATTGCAGGTAGTTTACTCAGTAGTTTGCAGATTACAAAACTTTTTCATTTTTCTTCCTGAGGGTAAACGATCATTCTTAATTTTTTTAAATCAAGTATTTGATATTTTACAAAGATAAAAAGTTTCAACCAGTTTTATCCCATCAAAAGCTATTTAGAATGCTCTAGTACATACTATAGATTGATACTGATAACATTACTTAAGAAGGTTCAGATTCCACAAATGGAGTTTTAAAAGCCAATAAAAACTTTGAACTGCAAAATGCCATACTTTAACAGATAAGTGATAGCGAGGGCAATTTCTCAACTAAACAAAGATTTAAAAATCTGTCCAAAATGTAGTTTTACAGCCAATTTTTTTACAAATTTAAGTTTTTAAATGGTTTGTTTTTTCTTACCAACAGATGGTAAACAGTCTAGCATTAGGTGTTTGGCTGTACAAACAGTGCTTTGCTGTGATTTGTGGGGAAAATTAATTTCTACACCTACAATACAAATATACCTAAGAGAGTCTTTCTAGGGAACCAATGGACATTTGGGAGGGATAGCTCATTTATTAGGAAGCACGCTTTTTTATTTTCTGGCAGTGTTTGCCTACTTTGTGTTTTGTTTGCTTACATGCCACAACAGAATGTTCATCCAGGAGGTAAACTAGCCTCACCAAAGCAGCCCTTTCAGGATCATTCAGTGTTCTGAGCACTGCATAAGTAGTGTATTCTTCTACTTATGCAGTGCTCAGTGGTTTGAGCATTGGCCTGCTAAGCCCAGGGTTGTGAGTTCAATCCTTAAGGGGGCCACTTAATGATCTGGGGCAAAAATCAGTACTTGGTCCTGCTAGTGAAGCAGGGGGCTGGACTCTATGACCTTTCGGGATCCCTTCCAGCTCTATGAAATAAGTATATCTCCACACACATACTATATTAAACCGAACAGCTGACAGAGTTCACAGCAGCATTAATATTGGCCATTTAAAAGATATTACTAATTATTCACATTCTGTTCAAGGAAGGAAACTAAGAGGCAAAGAATAACAGAGATCACTTTAGCATGCAATACTTCAGCCAAAACATCACAAATCACATCATTAAAAAAAAAGCCTCAATTAGAAAAAATGCACTTGCTATTGAATAAACAAATGACCCTTTAATATAATTTGTGTTGTTGAGTATTCTTTCTGAGAGTAAATTGCTCAAAACCAATCTTGGTTTTTAGACTCTGAGGACAAATCGACTCAAACTTCAGATACAATTAGTTAAACTTTCTCAAGACCTTTATTCACATTTGTACCACAAAACTGCCAGTAAAAGAAAGGCTGTCAAACACTAGTCTGGATACTTACCCACTCTGTTTGCTCCTGACAGCATACAGGAGAAAGCAAAGAAAGATGACACCGTAGTTATGACTAATTCAGCAGAAATGGCATTTAGAAAAACGTATGATAACAAGGGTGCTCTGGGGCTGAGATACATGATTGCCAAGCCTTAACTGCAGGAAAAGGAGGCTGACACTGGAGTTTAGCAGCAGTAAAATACACCATTACAGTGGGGTCTGGACTTGAACATTAAAAATAGCCCCCTTTATCCCTTGATCAGGAGGACCATTACTGAGAAACAGCTTCTTCAGCCCCAGAATGGCAGAAGGGAAAAAGACAGGGGCGGCTCCAGGAACCAGCATGCCAAGCGTGTGCCTGGGGTGGCAGGCCACGGGAGGCACTCTGCCGGTCGGCAGGCAGGCTGCCTTCGGTGGCTTTCCTGCAGGAGGTCCACCGGTCTTGCGGTTTCGGCAGCAATTCGGCGGCAGGTATGCCGAAGCCGCGGAACCAGAGGACCTCCCACAGGCAAGCCCCCGAAGGCAGCCTGCCTGCCATGCTTGGGGCAGCAAAATACCTAGAGCCGCCCCTGGAAAAAGAGGACACATTTTGCACAGTTCTCCAGCAAATCTTTCCAGAAAATTAAGATACAGTTACAACTAGCTCTTGATGTAACAACTTCTAACACTCCCTAAAGCCTACCATGGAAACTCGGAAGATGATGTGAAACAAAGGGACAAACAGAGAGTTTCCCAGCAGGAGGCAATGGCATAGTATTGAATAGGGCTGGATTCACATAGACTGGAACAAATATTAGTCCAACAGTCTTTCACAACATTAACTCCTCATAAAACACTAATATTATACCCATTTATTCAGGTATTAATTCTGGTCCTTATAGAAAACATAAGACATTAAAGCATACACCCTAGGCTACTAGGATGACATCTTACAAAATAAAAATGTCACCTCGTGAAAGGTATACGCAAGGGGTCTGTATTGCATACCAGTTTATTAGGAAGCACACTTTTTTATTTTCTGGCAGTGTTTGCCTACTTTGTGTTTTGTTTGCTTACATGCTACAATAGAATGTTCATCCAGGAGGTAAACTAGCCTCACCAAAGCAGCCCTTTCAGGATCATTCAGTGTTCTGAGCACTGCATAAGTAGAAGCATACACTAGGGAAAAACAGGTGAGTTGGAAGGGAACTAGTGATTGATATTATAATAAAGACCTCTTGCATCTTACTCATTACTCATCTTCTCTGACACAATGGTACACTGGGAAATGTATGCTATTAGCTCAAGTATCCTGGCATTGCATTCCTCAGTAGCCACCTCACGGAAAACTTTGATCACCTTTCAACTTTATAGAGGGATTTACCTGTGGTATTTCCAGTATTCCCTTCTTTCTCGTTTTACTACTACTAAGGACATTTGTACAAAACAGGATTGTAATGTATTTGGACCCCCACGCTGGAGCTACTGTGATTGACGAGCTGAGAATCTGGTCTTAAAATCTCCAGTGAGAAGTATCATAGAATCATAGAATATCAGGGTTGGAAGGGACCTCAGGAGGTCATGTAGTCCAACCCCCTGCTCAAAGCAGGACCAACACCAACTAACTAAATCATCCCAGCCAAGGCTTTATCAAGCCTGACCTTAAAAACCTCTAAAGAAGGAGATTCTACCACCTCCCTAGGTAACCCATTCCAGTGTTTCACCACTCTCTGAGTGAAAAAGTTTTTCCTAATATCCAACCTAACCCTCCCCCACTGCAACTTGAGACCATTACTCCTTGTTCTGTCATCAGCTACCACTGAGAACAGTCTAGATCCATCCTCTTTGGAACCCCCTTTCAGGTAGTTGAAAGCAGTTATCAAATCCCTCATTCTTCTCTTCTGCAGACTAAACAATCCCAGTTCCCTCAGCCTCTCCTCATAAGTCATGTTCTCCAGCCCCCTAATCATTTTTGTTGCCATACGCTGGACTCTTTCCAATTTTTCCACATCCTTCTTGTAGTGTGGGACCCAAAACTGGACACAGTACTCCAGATGAGGCCTCACCAATGTCGAATAGAGAGGAATGATCACGTCCCTCAATCTGCAGGCAATGCCCCTACTTATACAGCCCAAAAGGCTGTTAGCCTTCTTGGCAACAAGGGCACACTGTTGACTCATATCCAGCTTCTCATCCACTGTAACCCCTAGGTCCTTTTCTGCAGAACTGCTTCCTAGCCACTCGGTCCCTAGTCTGTAACAGTGAATGAGATTCTTTCGTCCTAAGTGCAGGACTCTGCACTTGTCTCTGTTGAACCTCATCAGGTTTCTTTTGGCCCAGTCCTCTAATTCGTCTAGGTCCCTCTGTATCCTATCCCTACCCTCCAGCGTATCTATCACTCCTCCCAGTTTACTGTCATCTGCAAACTTGCTGAGAGTGCAGTCCACGCCATCCTCCAGATCATTAAATGAAGATATTGAACAAAACCAGCCCCAGCACCGACCCTTGGGGCACTCCACTTTAAACCGGCTGCCAACTAGACATGGAGCCGTTGATCACTACCCGTTGAGCCCAATGATCTAGCCAGCTTTCTAGCCACCTTATAGTCCATTCATCCAGCCCATCCTTCTTTAAGTTGCTGGCAAGTAAGTAATATGAATAAAAGTGTGAGCTCTTAATCAAAATCCTGTTTTCATGCATTTTAAATATTTTAAAATGGGGTAAAAGGGAATAAAAACATGACAGGGGTGAGCTGAATAGCATGCAGTATTTTCCACGAGATGCCAACAGGTCTTTACCAAAATTCGTGCTAACAATAAGGCATCTTGGCTTCTAAATTATACCATGCACAAGCACCACACTGATTTTTAAACTCTTAGCTCTGCAAACTATTTTTAAATCTCTGTTTTTCAAAATCACAGTTAAAGACATATGCCCCCACGGTGTCAAGTCCTGTTGTGATCTCCTTGCACCTCTAATTTCCTGCAAGATTGCTACCAACAGAGTCATTAGAAACATATTAGCTGGATGAGAGAAGGGAGGGTAACTGGTGTTATATCACTTGGATCAGATGCATGCCTGAATGAAAGAAACATGCAGATCTCCAACTGCAACATATGAAAAGAGAAAATAAACAGAGGGAAAAAATGGCGGAGAACCAAAACAAGAAGATCCAAATAGACAAAAATTACTTTTTAGAAAGTAGCAGCACTGAAATGTATCTCAGGTGTGCCCTACCAAAACACTGCAGCAAGAGACTGAAGAAATTTTTTTTTAAACAAACCAGTCTTTGGAGGTCTGCGTGGTTTGCCCTCATTGGCAGTGGTTGGTGGTCTTGCAGTTTCTTCCCCTGTCTCTCTCCCACTGGACTGTTCACTCGCTGTGGAGTCAGCATCTGAAGGGGAAACTCTGCAGCCATAAAAAAAGATGAATGAAATGTTAGACAGGTTTATGAAGGGCTGTGGCCAGCAGATACAAGGAGATCTCATAAGAACATATGTCGGTAGGACTGTCAAAGTTCTTTTGAGAAAGAACGTTGGCTTATAATAAATAACTGATTACCTTTGTCATGAGTGTGGGAATTGTAAAATTAGGCTGTGGCAATGCTGTGCCCTGTGACTTCACTGATACACATGAAAGGATTGTTAAGTAAGTTGTTTTTACTTTTAAAAAGGTAATCTTAATTGTAACAGAAAGCCCTTCACCTTAGCAACTAGCAGGATTACTTTTCAGGCAGAAAAGTCATCTGTTACTTCAAAAGTAATATGACTAAATGTGTAGTTAGTATCAGAGTACGAAGTTACCAAGTCCAGCTATTAAAGTAAGTCCACACTGATAGTTTTGCAGACTATTTAAGCCTACAATGATCCAGGACTATGAATATTTTATTTACTCCATACAGTACCAAACAAAAGAAAGATATAATCCCTTGGTTCCTACAAATTTTGGACACAGCTTGTCTATGCGAAAACACATTAGCATTATTGTTATCCCATCCTTCCTCCTCAGCACCTCTGTTTATTTGTCTGCCTTAGATTTAGATTGTAAACTAACTGGGGCAGGGATTGTGTCATCTACACGTATATTAAGCATCTAGTACAATGGGGCCACCATCTATTTGGGCATTCAGGAGTTGCAGGAATACTAATAACCTATAATTTCTTATATCACTCAATTTAATTAGCTCATTGTAGGTATATACAGAACAAATAAAGGCAATCTTGTGTTTTTCCTCACCAGCCTCTGAACTGCGTGCATATTTCAGCTGAAAGCTATTCAAAAAACAGAATACGAAATAATAACAGGCCAGAATACACTACCTGTAACTGATTCTAAATTCAGTACTTCAGCAGATGATTAGCTGATGCGATAGTATGCATATTGGACATATAATCTTGCAAACATTCATAGTCTGTCTGTGCACTGATGCAATGGTTTCATGAAGTGGTCCACCAACCTTGCTAAGTGACAGATTTGTTACTGCTAGCAGATATTTGACCCAGTTACTAAAGCCTTCAACTGAGGTAGTGATCGATCCCAAAACGTGCTCCCCTTCGACTCCGGAACTCCACCAGGGCAAGAGGCGGAAGTGGAGTTGATGGGGGAGCGGCAGCCATCGATCCCGCGCCGCGAGGATGCGAAGTAAGTCAATCTAAGTCGATCTAAGATACGTCGACTTCAGCTATGCTATTCTCATAGCTGAAGTTGCGTATCTTAGATCGATTCCCCCCCCCTCCAGGTGTAGACCAGGCCTAAATGTCAGCGTTCCCTAGAGAGTGCACACTAAAATAAGTGCTGCTCAGGCAGGTGAGTTCATCAAAAGTTCAACCCACCACGTGCACTTGTTAGTGCTCCTAACACAACTTCCCTCTCACCCTATACATACTGCCAGTTTATCTAAAGAACTCCATACAAATTCTCTTCCTGCAAAAGTAGTATATTGGTTATTCAAATCCCAATACAAAATACTCCTGGAAAAAAAGAGAATCACTATAGTAGGTACAAATCTTCCTCACTACATAATCTTTTTTATAGACAGAAGAGCCCCACAAACAGGAAAATGAAAGCTGATCTCTTTCTGTTTGAGCACTTCTTTGTCAGAACATAAGAATGCCCTTGCTGAGTCAACACCAATGGTTCATCTAGCCCAGTATCCTGTCTTCCAACAGTGGCTGGGGCCAGATGCTAGGGAGGGAATGAACATAACAGGGTATTTATCAAGTGATCCATCCCCTGTTGTCCATTCCCAGCTTTGGGCAGGCAGAGGCTTAGGTATGCCCAGAGCATAGGGTTGCATCCCTGACCATCTTGGCTAAGAATTTATCTAATTCTTTTTTGAACCCAGTTATACTTTTGGCCTTCACAACATCCCCTGGCAACAAATTCCACAGGTTGACTGTGTGTTGTGTGAAGAAGTACTTCCTTACATTTGTTTTAAATCTGCTGCCTATTAATTCATTGGGAGACTCATGGTTCTTGTAGTATGTGAAAGGGTAAATAACACTTCCTTATTTGCTTTCTACACACCATTTATGATTTTATAGACATCTATCATATCCCTCGCCTCTTTTCAAAGATGAACAGTCTCACTCTTTAATCTCTCCTCATATGGAAGCTGTTCCATACCCTTAATCATTTTTGCTGCCCTTCTCTGTACTTTTCCCAATTCTAATAAATCTTTTTTGAGGTGGGATGACTAGAACTGCATGCAGTATTCAAGAATGAATTTATAGAGTGGCATTATGATATTTTTCTGACTTATTATATATCTCAGGAATTGGCAGTTTGCCGTTCCAGGCCAATGGGGGCTGCAGGAAGTGGCATGGGCCGAGGGATGTGCTGGCCACCGCTTCCTGCGGCCCCCATTGGCCTAGAACGGCGAACCGTGGCCAGTGGGAGCTGCGATCGGCCGGAACTGCGGACACTTCAGGTAAACAAACTGTTCCGGCCTGCCAGCGGATTTCCCTGATGGGCCGTGTGCCAAAGGTTGCCGATCCCTGATCTATCCTTTTCCTAATGGTTCTTTACATTCTGTTAGCTTTTTTTTTTTTTTTAAACTGTCGTTGCACCAGAGAACTATCGCTGGTGATTCCAAGATCTCTTTCTTGAGTAGTAACAGCTAATTTAGACCCCATCGCTTAGTCTGTATATGGGATTATGTTTTCCAATGTGCATTATTTTGCATTTATCAACACTGAATTTCATCAGCCATTTTGTTGCCCAGTCACCCAGTTTTGTGAGATCCCTTTGTAACACTTTGCAGTTTGCTTTGGACTTACCTATCTTGAGTAATTTCATACTGTATGCAAACTTTGCCACCTCACTGTTTCCCCTTTTTTCCAAGATCCTTTATGCATACGTTGAACAGCACTGATCCCAGTACAGATCCTTGGGGGACCCTGATATTTGCTGCTCTCCACTATGAATACTGACTATTTATTCCACCCTTTGTTTCCCATCTTTTAACTAGTTACTGATCCATGAGAGGACCGTCCCTCTTATTCCATGACTATTTAGTTTCCTTAAGAGCCTTTGATAAGGGACTTTGTTAAATACATTCTGAATGTCCAAGTACACCATATTCACTGGATCACCCTTGTCCACATTTATTGATATTTTAAAATAATTCTAATAGATTGGTGAGGCATGATTTCCCTTTGCAAAAGCCATGTTGACTCTTCCCTAACATATTGTATTCATCTATATATCTAATAATTCTGTTCTTCAACCAATTTGTCTGATATTGAAATTGGGTTTACTGGCTGTAATTGCCATAATCGCTTCTGGAGCCTTTTTTAAAAAATCAGCATTACATTAACTATCCTCCAAGCATCTGGTACAGAGGATGATTTCAACCATCAGTTACATACTATCAGTTACATACCACAGTTAGTAATTCTACAATTTCATATTTGAGTTCCTTCAGAACTCTTGAGTGAATACCATCTGGTATGGGTGACTTACTACTATTTAATCTATCAATTTGTTCTAAAACCTCCTCTTCTGACACCTCAATCTGGGACAGTTCCTTAGATCTGACACCTAAACAGAATGGCTCAGGTGTGGGAATCTTCCCCATATCCTCTGCAGCGAAGGCTGATGAAAAGAATTCATTTACCTTCCCCACAATAGCCTGGTCTTGAGAACTCCGTTAGCACTTTGATGGTCCAGTAGCTCCACTGGATTTTTTGGCAGGCTTCCGGCTTCTGATGTACTTAAAAATGTTTTTTGCTGGTAGTTTTCATGTCTTCTGTTATTGCTCTTCAAATTCTTTCTTGGCTTGCCTACTTATACTTTTATACTAGACTTGCCAGAGTTTATGCTCCTTACTATTTTCCTCAGTAGGATTTGATTTCCAATTTTTAAACGATGTCTTTTTGTCTCTAACCACCTGTTCTACTCTCTTGTTTAGCCAGAGGGGCATGTTTTTGGTCCTCTTGTGATATTTTTTATTTGGGGGTGTACATTTAGTTTGAGCCTCTATTATGGTGTGTTTTTAAAAGTTTCCATGCAGCTTGCAGGCATTTCACTCTTAAGGCAGCGCCATTTAATTTCTGTTTAACTAATTTCCTCATTTTCCTCACTCTGTGCCTCTGTTCTACCTCCCACCCTTCGTCTTTTCTATTTAGATTTTTAGTAAATATGTATTTTATGGTAGCATACAAATGCCTTATTAGGGATTGGGGCTCCATTTTGCTGGGTGCTGTTGTAAGATGTTCAGGGCAGGGACTGTCCCTTATTATGCATTTATACCATGCATAGCACAAAAGGACCCCGATTTCAGTTGGGGCCTCTAGGTGCTTCTTGAACAAATAATCATCTTTATAATCAATAGTTTATATATCATAAGTCTCTTTCATTTGCTACTTGTTTAATCTACTACCCATCTCAAGGTGTAAGGTATGTACTAAGACAATCACTGACCCATAACAGTCTATCCCCGCTCTAGCTATCGAGTTAACTCTCACCTCTCATCAGCCCATGATGTCAGCCTCCTCTGCCGACTAGTTAAATTTTCAAACAAGCACCTTTGTGCTTTCTCCCATGTTGCCTCAAACACTTATAGGAGCTCCCCATGAACATCAACAAAACTACCTTATTATCCTCCTTCAAAACTCTTCTGCCATGACGCCTACAAAAAAACACTCGACAACAGTCAGGCTATTGGCGTACTGAGACCATGGGCCTATCATGTTGATCAATACTGTTTTATTGTTCTCTTCTACCTTTCCATCTGTCTGTATCCATTTGCTATCTCTTGTTTTATGCATTGACTGTAAACTCTGTGGGGCCCAAACCATCTTTTTATTGTGTCTGTACTGTACCTAGTACAATAGGATCCTAAATCCATGACTCAGTGCTCCAGTAATACAAATAAAAATATGAATATTCACCATACTGTTTTGTGCAGCATTATACTGAACCAGATTCTGTTTTATTCTGTACATACCCACATAACCAAAGAACTGAAAGAATAAGCCCTAAGATATAATTCCTTCATGTGTCAGTCTTTCCCTCCCTCAGGGAGAAAATGTTTTAAACGTCTCACTGACAGCTGCACATCAACATATTATGAAGCGACTCCACAGGTAAGCCTACATGGAAATTGCACTTAAAGCAGGGGGAAAATGCCCACATTTCAAATGTGGCATAATGATTTTTTAAGTAAAATATTTATTAACTTTTCCAGAGGAAACATTTAAAAAGGCTTCTTTTTGAAATTTTACCATGTTTTCCTTTTTTTCCTTTGAGTTCTGCTAAAACCCTCAGACACCAGAGAACTCTCAAACTCCAAGCTACTCTCTCTCTTTTCACACTCTTACCACTTTTGAAATTTTAAAATGAAACACAGGAACTCATCTCTCTCATTTAGAATAATCTAATTGATCTGAGCCAAGATTAGCTGACAGAAGTGTCAAGTTCCTTCAACTGCTTCTGTTTTCTGAGATGCTGCTAGCCTTGGTCCCTGACTCACTAGCTCTACTCCTTATAAAGCCCATGGGGAGGCAGGGAATATGGGGGATGGGCTCTGGAGAAGCCCATGTGTGGCAGAAGGGTGTCAGGAGGCAGGAAGAGTGAATGAAGCTTTGGGGTGCATGAGGGGTTGAGTGGAGAGGTGTGGAGATTTTTAGGGGTGAGTTGGGGTGCAGGGATCTGACACTGAGCAGGGAGACTTAGGTGGGAAGAAAAAGGGGAAGCCCATACTCTGCTTTCTGGCACACCATGCTGCACAGAGCCAGAGGAGTCAAGTGCTTCTGTGAAGAGACAATGATTTACCAAGGGTTCCCTCACAGTGCTGCCAGCGCAATGCACTAGGGAGTCAAGGCAGCAGCAGATGAAGAGCCCTTCACAGTGCAGAGGCTGTGTGCTGCCTAGACCCCCAAGGCACCATCTGTATGCCTCTCATTCTTCCCAGCAAGCCTCTCCACCCAAAACAGTCTCCACACGCACCCCTCACTCCCTCTCCACAGCCTCCCCCACCATCACTCTTGGTTTCCCCTGGTCACAATGCAGTACACTGCAGGGAGCCAAGGTGGAATGAGCAACCAAGGTCGGGGACACAGCAAGGGACAAATGGCTGTGTGTGTGTTGGGCGGGGGGGAGCATCTGGGTGGCAAACAGGGATGGAGAGAAGGGGTGGGAGTGAGCAGAGATGTGAAGGGGAGAAGAGGAAGAACTGGCGGAAAGTGCAGCAGAGAGGAGCTCTGTTCTGCTGAACCCCCCACTTGTGGTTCATCATACCATGACTCCTCCTCTCTGCTTCATTTCTTCCCATCAGGCCCCACTTAGCTCTTGCCCATTTGTCCCACATTTCCATCTCGCAGTCCAAATTTCTGTATGCTCCCTCAGCCCAATCAACTGTCATGCCCGGTTACACCCCTGCACAGCACTCAGTACTCTCCCTGCAGTACCACACTCCTTTTCCTCACAGACTTCCTCAGTGCCCCTCCCCACCCAACCCTACTCTTCCTAGGCACCCACTTAACAGTTCTGACACCATCCTGTGCCCCACGTCCTCACACAGCCCCGCTCCTCCATATACACCTCCTACCCATCATCTTCATCCATCCCACACCCTGCTAATTCTCAACCACATCCAGCTTTTAAATACTGATATGCATCAACACTGATTCTTCTCAGCGTTTCAGTTCTGAATATGGTAAGGGAGTAGGGTAGCATTCACTCAGGCAGTTGGGTGTGGAAGCACGGTGAGGAGTGAGGCTGTAGAAGTTATGGGTGCCAAATTTGCAAACACTTGATATAGGTGGTTTCATAAAGCACCAGTGACTTTCATTCAATTAGCACATTTGTGAGCGAGGAAGTCACCCGTCTTCCACAAACCAATATCCAGTCTCTTCTGCAAAGCTGCAGCATATCCCAGTGTCCTGCTTTGGTGAGAAAAATTCCGACAGCAGCTCTAGTGAAGTTTAGTTATGTGACACACACATATTCAGGAGAATATCAGAGTACCACATTCCTTCCTCAGTGTGCTGCACAAGACAGAGAGAACTGGGCTGGTAGGAAACCTTCCTCATCACAATACTCAAGATAATTAATAGCTCTATAAGAGAGGAAGATGGATGGCTTCAGTCATCACAAATGTCACAGCACTAATATCTCTAACTCACTGTCTCAGCTACACACCCTTTCTTCCCACAGGCCTGATTCTCTCTGGCTCTGGCAGTGCAGTGAGTAGCGGATGAATGATGATGTCATTCAGCCCTTGCTGATGGTCAGGACATTCTAAGTGAAGGGTGATATGTTGTTCTCAACTTGCTTAGCTGTGGACCTTTTTGTCTGACATCAGTTTGAGGAGAGTGTTGGACATTTAGCAGATAGGTAACACAGTGAGGGGCACAGAAGAGAGTGTTATCTTTGAGTTTTGCAGCTTTTGTTGATTTGTGGGACTATTAGTCTGACTTACGTATAATAATTGCAACTAGTATCACTAATAGGATTTCTTAATCACCCATTCCCCTACTAACCAGAAGCAATTACAAAATTCAATGCATTAAAAGCATACACTTAACGTTACCCCATAATAGGTAATGCTCTGAGTCTGCCCAGCCTACACCCTGCCCAAGATATCCCATTTAACTGAAAACACTGCAATTAAAAGCCAAAAAAAAAAAAAAGGAAAAAAAAGTAGGCTTGCAGTGGTGCCTATAAGGTAGCTAGACAAAAGCTCTGATGAATTAGTAGAAAAAGCAAGTTCCAAAGTCAAGGATCCTTCACTAAAAATGCTTTGCAGTGTACAATAATATTTTGCATTTAATTAACCGTAATCTATCCAATGCTACTTCTCTTCAGCTGAACTAACCTCCCTCTGTGTCGAACATTCTTTGAAGGCTTTGAAGTGATCTTTGATTTGGGGCTTGGCACATCTCCATTTTCAGAAGGGGTAGTGTCCTTAATAGGTCCTGGAAGAGGAGCTGGCTCATGAATGATCAGGATATCATCTTTGTTGTGCTGGCCCAGGTGCTGCTTAGCAAAATCAAACCCCTTCACACTGGGGACTTGTAGCTGTTATGAAAGAATAAAGACAAAACAAAAAACATTGAAAGACAGGCTGTTGTTCAGAGTTGTAACCAATGATCTTTAGGATGGTAACCAGATAACAGGTTCCAAGGGTGAGTGGGAAAGTGCTATAAAAAGAAAAAGAAAAACTCTCTCTGCAAACATATTTTCAGATTTTATATTTTAAGATACAAAGGCAACAGCTCCCGGGGAGAGAAGGCATTATGTTGCTACCACACAGACAACTAATTCCTTAGATTTAATAATTACAATAATATCTGTCATTTTTATCGGGGTTTCCATCTGAGGATCTCAAAGCACTGCACAAACTTTACAAATGTGCCTCAGTACCGATGAGATATGGATGGATTATTGTTCCCATTTTGCAGATGAGACTGAGGCATAGAGATACAGAGGACTGTAGAAACTGCCATACCAGATCAGATCCAAGACTATCCTTCCTTATCCCATCCGCATGGTACTGCTAAATTACAATAGATGACTGAATGTTTTGGCTGGGAAGCGGTGCTCTGAAGGACCAATCCTCACCAGGACCACAAAGCCAAAGTGCAGGTGCAATCGGATCACTGTTACTAATGGGATGGTTCTGTGCTTTAAGCAACAGCAATCCCTGTGGGAAAGCAGGAAAGGAATTACAGGGCCTCAGGAAACCACAAGATTAAAAACTCTTTAACTACCTGTACTAGGCTTCAATTTAGATGCGGGGAAAATAGTTTGTCCAGTTCTGCTAATGTAAAGGAGTTATGGCCCTCACGTCATTATTTAGGTAACACTCCTACTGGATTTAATGGGGGTTTTAGCTGAGTAAGGAGTTCAAAATCGGGCCTTAATAGTCTAAACAACATTTATAAAAGAGCTAACTTCTTATTTTAATAATATTTGTTATTGACTCTTTCAACTTAATCAAATTATGAGAATGAGAAGTTCACCTGCTAATTTTCCAGACCTTGAAATAATCGGAAACCGTGCCATTCTAATTTTTTACACATTTTTTTAAAAATTGCTTTTCTTTAGGTCACATTTAATTAAAAAGTCTGGAAGCTGAAAGTAGGAAAAACCTTTGACAATTCTGGTTTGCACAGTAAACACACACACATGATGGCTGCATAACAAACACAGCCACCACTCTGTCTGTTCCCAAAACAGGTTTCCCACAAACGGAAAGGTGTGTCTGGGTATGCTGACGGGTTCATCTAGTTCTAAATGTTTAAACGAGCTCCCTTTCATTAAGCCTGGCATGCAGTTTCCAACTACAAACAGGCTGATAAAATGCCAAAACAAGTCTGCCCATGGAACATTTTGAGATCGTCAAAATATTTTCCAAAGGTTCTAGAAGAGCGTGTTAAAGAAGTGTGCACTATCTGCTTGATCCAGCAGATGGTGATAGAAGCCCTACAGTTGAAAAGATTCCTTGATAAGGGCATATATGACACATGACTAATGGTGTCTTTTCTGGGGTACATTTTGCACAAGAGGAGCAAACATATTAGTTTACTAGATATTTTGGATTTCCTCAACTTTTTCTCCTCCCCCCTTCTCCCCTGCAAGGTGAAAGAGGGCAGCATTCAGCATTATGGGCCAGATCCTGACATGAATAAATCATAGATCTATTGACTTCAACTGAGCTATGTTGATTTATACCACCCGAGGATCTAGCACTGTTTCTCCACCTTTATTGACTTCTGCACCCACAATCCCAGCCATTTATCTGAACCTTTCCTGAAACTTAGCTCCCCCACACTACATCCCCCTCTTCTGCACACAATCTTATTGACTTTAAAAAATATATAAAAAAGAGCAATGTCTGACACACAAATATAAAAAGACCTTCCTCTTTTCCCTTTCTCCTCCACTTCCCTCCCCGCCATCTTCTTCAACACCCTCTCCTCCAACCCATTCACTTGCTCACTCGACCCCATCTACTCCTGGCAACTATCCGCTCCCCCAAATCCCTACTCTCACCCACTCCCTATCCCTCCTCCACAACCTCTCACTTTCTTCTGGTCTGCTCCCCCATGAGCAGAACACTCACCCTACCCCTATAACTACTGCTCCATCTTCCTTCTGCCCTTTTTCTTTACATTTATTCAGTGTGACATTTATAATTGCTATCTCAAGTTTCTCCCCTCCAACTCCATCCTGCCTCCTTCACGCCACCAAAACCCCTCTCACCTGAGGTCTCTTGCAGCCTCTTCCTAAATCTCAGATATTCTACTCCATCCCCATCCTCCTTGATTTCAATAGAATCAAAAACAGCAGAGACCACACCATCCTTCTTAAACTCTTCTCCTCCCTTGGTTTTCACAACCCTGTCCTTTTCTAGTTCTCTTCAGTCCTTTCTGATCATTCTTTCAGTGTCTCTTTTGGTGGTGGTGGGGGAGGGGGGGAGGGGGAAGCAAATCTTCTCCCTTTATACCCTGGATGATCTTATCCACTCAAGTGGCTTCAACTAGCAATTGCCAATTACTTAAAAATTACCAACGATTAGGAAATGTCAGAATTAAGGTTGCCCATGAAAATTTAATTCAGACCCTTTATACATATAACATTTTAAATTATATGATCACATACTATTTCCCCCCAGGACCCTTGCCTCATTCAGTACACAGGATGGACTGTTCTCCAAGGATGAACCAGAACTGTGTGGTGCAAGAGGCTGTTATCTGCCTCCTCTGTTGTAGAGAATGGAAGGTGTCTAGTGAATGAGTTAGGGGAATGCAGAGAGAGGGAGGCTGTTATCTTCCATGTTGATCTGTCACTAGAGGAGAATGAGACATGCACTTTGCCAGTGGTTTCAGACTCACTTGCTGACAGTAGAGGAATGGTGACTCAGGTCACCACTCCAGGTTTTGGAGGGGCATGTGATCTACTGGCCACACACCACTCTGCTCTGTTTCCTCAATGCCTGACCACTCTGGTTCCTCATCAGACCTCAGTCTTCCTCCCTGCTCTCAGTCCCAATCTTCCTGCCCAGTCACTCCCTGTCTCCCCTCCCTGGGGTTCCCAGTTCAAGTCTATTCCCTGTGCTGTCCTCCGAGGTCCATCTTTTTATCCCTTCTGCATTCCCAGGCAGCAGGTTTCTCTTCCATGCTGCCTTGGTGCCAGCAGAGGGAGCACTGAGAGCACAGAAGAGATGGGATCCCTGATCTCACTTCTGGTGCCTGACCACAAATCTCCCTGCAATGGCTAAGGCTGTGGGCTCAGCCTCTGCAACCCTGGGATAGAACATGTTCAGTACAGATGGAATCTTCTGAAAATTTCGCATCCAAACTCTTCTAAAAAGCCTAATGTGCAAACTGCATTTTTTCTAAGGTTTATAACTTGGTTACATTTTTCAACAAAAGACATATCTCTGGCAGAAATTCCACCCTCCTGCCAAATTTTGAGCCCTTGCTCCAAAGCGCACAGGCTCTAGATCTCCTCAACAAAACAGTTCTAAGACTCTTTTAGTAATATGTACAAAACAATGTATGTTTCCTTAACCTCATTCTTTTAAAATAGCAGAACCCTTTTTGTTGAAGCTTCTCAAAATAATTCAGCCTGAAACAGAGACCCAACATGGGAAATTTCAGCCAAAAGTTTAGCAAAGTTATAAGCAACTGAAAACAGGACATGTCAGGCAACCTTTACTACAGCTCGACAGGAGCTACCGGCTCCGCCTACTATATATCTGTATCTATCTATAAAATCTGAAGTTAGTTTGGGTTTACTAAAGGTGGCCCTTCATGCAACTCCTACCATTTGACCTAAACTGTTCTCACAACATACTCGCTGCTCAATATTTTTATTAAAAATAGAAAAATTAATATATTTTTGGATACAGACACAATGCCCATAGACTCCGATTTTGTAAAAAAAAAACCCTCTACATTTCTATGATCTTCATTCTTTTGACCTCATGATTCTTATTAAAAATGATATTGGCCAAAATCACATTCTTGGTGACGTGTCAAAAGGAGATTGCAACACAAGTCCATATTCAGCAAAGCAAGATGGTCATAATACTGAGATGCAGTGGAATAAATAACACCAGTTTAGTTCAAGACTGAAAAGGCTTTGAGGCATTCCTGTATTTGTTTTCATGTGCTACACAGACTACTTTCATCTTTTTCTTTTGTAATAAAAAGTGATAAGCTGTAGCAGGCTGACCTGATTACACGATCTATGTTCATCTCTGAATAGAGGTAACCAGAATCCCATGGGTAAATCAGTCATTTTATTCCTCATACACCAGGGAGGGAAATTGTGGGGGTAGGAATGGAAGAGACCAAACTATTACACCTTTCTGAAGAAAACACATTTTTGCTGGTACATCTGTCTGTCCAGGCACTGAAATAAAACCTCCCAGCTTCATTTTATTGCCTTCTCAGCCCATGCCTAAGACTGCACAAAATCAGTACTTTGAAAATCTCAGGTTAGGTTACCTTGGGGGGATGTTTAATTTTACGTTGTAAAAAACTCAATTTTTAGAACTAAGTTTCTAAATGACAAAACAAAAAGCAGTTACAAAATTTAGTGAAAAGTACCGTCACACTTCAATAAAGAGAATGAGCTAACCCATTGTTAAGGCAGCTGCTGTTCAGCACAAGGTAATATCTACTGAAATCGAGAGTCAAGATTTTTAAAAAATTGGTGCCTCAGGTTAGCCTCTGAAGTCTGAATTTAGACACTAAATTCAATGGGAGCTCTTAGGTGACCGACACTTTTGAAAAATCAGACCATTTATTCAGGTGCCTAAATATGGATTTAAGGAGACTAGCATGAGGATTCCATTTCTGAAAATCTTGGCGAAGACATTCAATAATGTTCATCCAATCAAGGGGGATGAGACTGGCTGAAAATCATTTGATGCTTTTAACATAAGCCATGTGTTTGCCAATATACTGTTTTCCTAGGTAAAGGCACAACATGCATGAGACCAATTTGTTTTCCAATAATACTGTTTGGACACACATCTGTGGATGGTTAGAATGGAAAACAATATGGAGGAAATTGATTTTTTTAAAATAACGTACTCATTTTGTAAAGCATTCATCACGGATCTCCTACGCTTACAGCTACTATTGATATATTATTCTACATATTATATTTGAGACATTTTTTTTCTATTTATTTTTATATGAACAGTATTGCCTTGTTCTTTGAAGAGACGAATGTACTGAACAGAGGTTGCCAAAACATATTGCTAATGAAACAAAGGAACTAAGTTTCATCCCAAGAATAATATTTCAGCTCTGGCAGCTAATCTGTGAACAGCACTGGAAACCCTGTAAAAATGTCTTGCTGAATTATGACATAGCTAAAATGCTAGTGCACACAATTCTGGAAAACCAACAGGATAAAATAGTGAACACTTACTTTAAAAAAACTTCCCAGTAAAGATATTTTGATATCTACTAATTTAAATCTGGGGAGGAAAATAAAGCCAATAAACATAGCACTAGCAGACACTGAAGATCTATTTCAGTGGTCTGACAGCTAAAAGTTATACAATGATCACAGAATTCCACAATTTCAGATTTACAGCATTAAGTTCCGAGGATAACATAGCATGGTCAAGTGTGAATTCATTGTACTACTCTCAGAATGCACCAGTAATGCAAACTATTTCTAGCAACGGCCGTGCATACAAAGGTGTACCTTTAATTGCACTTTATTTGGTTTACCATTTCTCTATCCAATTCTCCAAGTTATTTTTAAAATTATATTTTTTCCAAGTGACCTATTAACCAATTCCCCCGCAGCACAGTATTAAGAGAGACATTTGGAAACATTTACCATTAACTAAAGTTTTGGAACTACCAAGACACACATTACATTTTCCCATTTAATCTCACTGTGTTTGTAGGTTATCACTCTTCCTCACCTACTCCAGGTTTGTTTTTACATTGCTTATCTAGATTGTAAAGCTCTTTGGGACAGGAGCAGGGTCCTTTTCTACTTACCTGCCTGTAAAATGCATATACAAGTAATAAATGCATACAATATTTGAATTCAACAACAATAATGATAACAGGTGCTATACTGAAGGTATAAGAAATGGAAGTCTTCTGTTTATCAAAAGGACCACTTCAAAAGACAAGAGCCAGAATCATGCTTTGTCAATTCATGGCCTCTCTGAAATTACCAAAAAGGGAATCACTTGTACTTGTGGACATGACTAGCATAGGAAATGGAACATGAATGATGCTACCAATTCTTGTCATAACAGGCCACAGAACAGTTTGTACTGTTTTTTAATTTTGATTAACCATTGTGAATAGCATAGGAATCACTCATAGCTGCTGGACCGGGAAACATTTTATCTGAAACAAGAATGGCAACTAGGGTGGCAAAGTGCTAAATGTAATACAAATGTAATGAACGACCACAGTGCGTCTATCAACATGGTTCTCTACTAGTTGGGATCTCTCACACGTTTTGTGTATGTGAGAATGCCATCATCTTCCTGTGATTGATTTACAGAGAATACAAGCCCTAACACATCAGTTAATGGCAATTCTCCCTGAGCACAAGTAGGAGAGGTTTATGGTTTTGGAGCAAAAAGTCCTGATGGGTACAATCAACTGCAAACACAAATAATAGAATTTAAATGTTTAACAACTTGGCTGTGCTAAAAAACAGGTAATTAGAAGTAAGATTGTATCATCTGTAATTTACTGCAGGCACATAATTTGAAAAGTTTGACCCTGGAATGTCTAATTCACATAGGTGCCTATATAAGACAAAGCCCCAAATATTGGGACATCTGGCCACCCTAAATCTGTATTGCGCAAATACTTACTGAAGGAGGAATCTCTCAAAAAGCATCACTTCAGAGCTCTGTCTCAAGGTATTTTTTCAACCTTGAAACTCTCAGACATCCATTCCGAAGCACCTTTTTTTGAAAGCTTCTTTTCAGTGATTCATGTCACCCTCCCCAATCTTTCTGTACTGGGTTTCATGCCGCCCGCATATATCACATGCTATAAAAAAAACCCTCAATTCATCTTCTCAACCATGCAATATGTAGTCTACAATATACTGTGCTTCAACATTATATCCTTCCTTCCCGCGAACGGTGCGTTGGATGTTTTAATGAATACTTTGGTATTTAAAACCATCTATTTCTTCACATTACATTTTTTCTTTTAAAGATTTTTAGAAACACAAACACTGTTAATGGAATCTCCTAGTATTTGGAAAAATATAATGTCCATAATTAAAAATTCTAATCCTTCTGCGCTTCTAAATACTACTGAAGAAGAATCACCTTGCCTACATTAAAAATGTCTATCACTTTTAACTATACCAGCATAGATAAAGAGATACAATCCTCCTAGTGTGGACACAGTTATACTGGTACTTCATATGCTTCATAGCAATATGGCTATTCATGTGTAAAAAGGAGTGTAACTATACTGGTAAAGTTTGCAGTTTTGTTGTAGCCATCTTGGTCTCCAAGTATATGAGAAAGATAAGGTAGGTGAAGTATTATCTTTTATTGGACCAACTTCTGTTGGTGAAAGGGACAAGCTTTCAAGCTTCACAGAGCTCTTCTTCAGGTCTGGGTAAGGTAACCCAGGTGTCTGAGATAAATACAAGTTAGGACCGATTGTTAAGCAGTAGGGGTTCAGAAACAAGCTCCTCACAGACGAGGACACACCAACTCAAAGTGGCACCAGACCCTTCCAGAATAACAGAAAAAAAACCTACAGACATATCTCCATGGCTATGATGTTCAAATCACCCCCCGCCTGCTCTCAAGATTCATTGGGTCTTACACATGCCTATCCCAACATGGTGTACCTCATCCAGTGCAACACATGCCACAACAAAAACTATGTGGGTGAAACCAGACAATCGATATGCTCTCAAATGAGCTCACACAGAAAAATTATAACAGATAAAAACACTGTATCACCTCTGGGTGAACCCTTATCACAAACCACATTTGACCTCAGAGTCCTTATCCTCAAAGGAAACCTGCACACAAACTTCAACGGATGAGCCTGGGAACGTAAATTTACAACTCTGCTAGACAGTAAAAAACACGGACTAAACAGAGACACTGGTTTTATGGCTCATTACAACAATTTGTAACACACCCTACGGCTTGCTAACCCTTAATAGCTCACTTATTTAAAGTAGTCTGATACAGCATGTGTGAAGCCTCATGCTTAAGAATCTAACTCTACATTGCCCATTTAATCTTAAATGGTCGCCTATAGCTTGCGAGACTCCTTTACACCTAATAATCTCTCCCAACTTGTATTTAACTCAGATGCTCTGGTTACCTTCCCCAGACCTGAAGAACTCTGAAGATCAAAAGCTTGTCCCTTCCACCAACAGAAGTTGGTTCAATAAAAGATATTTCCTCACCTATCTTGTCTCTCTCATATACTAGTACAAGTCACCTTTACACTACTATAAGTGCATCCACACCATAGCTTTAATCAACAAAAAAATCACACTTCTACCTGAAACAGTTATACAGATACAACTTTCAAGTGTAGACTATGTCTATGAGAGTTTGATAAGGATCTTGCTCCCTGCAGATACGAAATACTCCGTATAGACACATTTCATGTCTCACAAAATAGGCCACCACTACTTATACCTTTCAATTTACAGATAAAATGGAGGACCTCATTTTCCACTGGTACTAGTGTCTTAATCTCACTGAAAAGGAAGGAGGAAAAAAAATACATTTTTATATGAAGTTTGGATGATTTTCAGACCCAAGCCCTTTGTTACATTATTTCACTCCATTTGTATTTCTTCTTTTTATTTAATGCAATAAAACTGACTGTAAACATATATAAAATTTAAAGAGCAGGGCCCGAGCAAAGTGGTGGTGTTGTTTGAGTGCTGATTTGCTGATCAGCGCCCTTTAGTGCTCAGTAAACTTTCCACAATTTTGTAGTCATAAACACTGTGTTTTGCTGAACAACAGACTGGGGAATTCCCTATGCTAACTTGCTACAACTATCTTGGGACACACTACCAAGAAAAACCCAAAGAAGTTTCACTATCAGCAAAGGAGTAGTATCATTTCCTTTGTCCATGGCTCAGCACTGGGGGAAAAGGAGCAAAATGCTACTGGGAAGCTCTTCTGGGAATGAATTCTGTAAGTAGTTAAAGACCGATCACTTGCAACATTTAACATAGGCTCAGCAAAGCATTAGAAAATGTATTATAGGGATAATCTTCCACTGGCACTTGAGGGTTGGACGAGATGACGTTACAGGTCCTTTTCAGTTTCTATGATACTGTTGTGCTTACAGATACTTCCCTAAAAAAATAACGTTGCAGGCTCTCTAGACACCTGAAGCAAGACTTGAACAAAAAACTCAAGATTTTTGACTTTCTAGTGATTAAAATGGAAAGTACAATGGAAACAGCAAAGGAAAGGACAAACTGAGTATAGAGTCCAAATATTTCCAAAACAAAGTAGATACTACTTAAGCTGTTTCTGATCTGTGGGTCAAAGAGACTGCTTCTCTTATCTCTGCTTGAGACAATAGAAAATTGAGGATTTGGAGGATACAAGAGTACACTGAGGTTACAGATTCCCCTGTTGGGACACAAATTTATGAGACACTTTGATAAAACAGAAATGAATGTTGTCATTTCATTACAAATTAATAAATTAATAAAAATGTTGAAGATGTTATAGCTTCAACATTTTTTATTAATTTATTAATTTGTAATGAAATGACAACATTCATTTCTGTTTTATCAAAGTGTCTCATAAATCTGTTATATTGCAAGATTTCATGTAATCAGGCACTATCTCGCTCTGAAATTTCAGGAAAAAATTATGAGCTGTTAAGCACTTTTCATATCTGCTAGTGGTGAAAGTCACCTCACTGCAGAGATGACTTGCACAAAGACATCAAAATTGGGGTTAATTTAACCCTAAATTAACAATCATCCTTTAAGTCTCTCAAGTGCCTTCCTAGCTGATCATTGCCTACCTACTTCAATTTTAATCCTCTTGAGAAAGGAAGGGTGTCTTCCGCAGAACATTCCGTGCCCGTATTGGCCTTACCAGCCACCTGCGGACGCACTGTGGACAACTCACAACCTGCTAGATGTCAAGGTCTTCTTCGAATACGATGGACGAACATCATCATCATATAGCACAGACCTTTGCATGTTATCAGTGCTTAACAAATAAATAATAATACTATTTATCACTGTTAAGTTTATTTTTAAACACTTCCTCCAAACAAACAAAAAAAACCAAACCCAACCCTATCAAAGTATTACCCTTCACACTACATGCCAAATTCCAAATTAATTTTCAACTCCTATTCGGGATTAAGTATTATTCCAATCAAACTCTGAATTAAATATTACCACAACCAGGGTAAATGAAAGTTCACGTAAGGTTTCACTTCTTGTTGTCCTTGATTCTGCAACTGAATCTACAATGGCAAGATAAGTGGGAGCCACTATTGATTTGTTCTTGTTCCTTTAGAAGTGCAGCCACTTTCTACTTCTCTCACCTTTCCCTTCTTTAAGTAATTGTGTTCAAAAAAGACTTTTACAGAGGAAACTGTTTGACTGAATATGAGGTGACAGTACGCTGAACATAACTATTAATAATGTACTAATGTCCATGGCAAGAGAAAGCAAGAGTTTAGTCACCAACAAGTAATTTGGACACACTGCCCTGTCCTTCTCAGTTTTGTTCAGTAAGCACAAGGAAAAAAGAGGATGCCATACTAGTTTTGTCTTTGTGCTAATGTGTCTTATGAAAATACAGCTTCAGGTAGTTTAGCATAAAAATACACTATCAAATTCCCAGCTGCGACTCCAGGCACCATCACTCCAAGTGCGTGCGTGGGGCGGCAAGCCATGGGGGGTGCCCTGCCGATCCCTGTGAGGGCAGCAGTCAGGCTGCCTTCGGCGGCATGCCTGTGGGAGGTCTGCCGGTCCCGCGGATTCGGGGGCAATTCGGCAGCGGGTACGCCAAAGCCGCAGGACCGGCGGACCTCCCACAAGCAAGCCGCCGAATCTGCAGGACCAGGGACCTCCTGCAGGCAAGCCGCTGAAGGCAGCCTGCCTGCCATGCTTGGGGCGGCAAAAAAGCTAGAGCCGCCCCTGAAATTCCTCACCATCCATGGCCTACCCCTCCATGACTTTAGCTATAATACCCGAAGCTCTGATCTTGTTCAATCTCACAAGCTAAAGCACCAGGCCCGCATCAGGACCTACTAAGCAGGGACCCCAGAGCCCATGTTGAGACCTGCTCACTTGCAGGGGGCAGCACACAGATGCAAGGGTTTGCTCTAACAGATCCCAGTGCAGGACTGGGGTAGGCATATGGTTTGCTTTGCTTAATGCTTGGGTGAAAACGCCAAAAACCACTTTAGAGAACCACTTCTGGAGAAAGTGAGGTTTGTGATTCACCAGGCAGCACGCTTCTCTGTGAATCAGTACTGAGTCAAAGCAGAGTGGTTGTTTTGGGTGTTTTTTGTTTGTTTGTTTTTTTACATTTCCAAACCTTCCCCCACTTCTGGGAAACACAGCAAGGCCAGACAATGCCTTGCCCCACATAAATTCATGGAGGGAAACGCTGCACATACCACATAAAAATGTATGGCTGAATACTCAGGCTACATTTACACTGCAAGTAGGGGTGTAATCTTCAGAACATGCAGACACACCCATGCCATCTTTAATCTAGGTAGTTCACTAAAAATAGCAATGAGGACACTGCTGCCCAGGCTTCATCATGCCTACCAATGCATGTATCTACCAGGGGGACCAGGTGGGATTATATAACCTGCACTAAAGCTTGTGCCACCAGGGCATCACTGTTATTTTGAATTAACTAGCTAGATTAAAGATAGCACAGGTACATCTACAAAAGCTACACATTAAGCCCCTGGTTGCAATGTAGACAGAGCTTTAACCAATGGCATACTTGCATCAATATTGAGTGAGCTCAGTATATCATCTCCAAAAACCAAAGATTCTCTACCTAGGAAGTTAAAGCAACAGCTTTGCTGGCACAGAGAACAGGTATGACTAAAGTCTGATATATTCCACTCATTAGGGCACACACATATATCTCTGTATACATACACACACAAAGCCATACAGAACTGCACAGCAACGAAAACAGACCCATTACACAGCCCAGGTTATAAGATTTCATTATATGCATATACTATGTTATTTGTGATAAGACAAATTTTACATGATTGGTGGGAGGGATAAGAGGTTTTAGCTGCCATTTCGGGAAGCTAAATCACTTGTAAAGTTAGAAAGTTAAGAGGACAGAATACTTGCTTTTTGTAATATACTTGCAAAACAGTTAATAAATTTGTAATAGCCTATGTCGAAGGAGCCTTAAGATAAGTCTGGATTTCCAGGAATTAATGGGACAATTGGGCAATGGAACAGTTTGGCTTATGAGGCATTCGTAAGACACAGAGATGGTCCAGACAAAGTTAGAGAATTTCTTGCATCTAGAAGGAGTAATACAGCACCTTCAAGGAACAGAGGTAAGAAGATGGATTAAATGATGCAAGCAAGTTTCTTTCAACCTTGTCACCTAGGTTTCCCCAAAGGTTTCTCCTAGGGGCGTTATACAGCATTAGATAATACAACATGCAAAGGAAAAGCAATGGGAACCACTGAGATTTTTGGATTTATATTATTGTGTGATTCATAGCAATTCCACCTTTTTTTCCAGATTGCAGGAAGCCTCTGCCCTGGTACGTCTCACCTTCCCATCTAACACCACCATATATTTCCTAGACTGTTGCATTCACAAGTGCTCAAGTTACCTTAACTATTCCCAACACATCTTCCAATCCCCTTTTACCTTCTGTCGCTGCTGAATATTGCTCATGGTGTCTGGCTGAAACTCCAACTTGTCTGTTCGGCAGAGCTTCCAGTATAAAATAATAATGATAAGCAGCACCACAGCCACTGGGACTGCCACACCAACAATAATCCACAGATTGTTATTCTGAGACTCAGACGATGACTCTTTCACTTTATCCACAGCTGCAGAGTTAGAGGTAGGGGGGAGACAAGAATTTTATATAGTTATATATTTTTTTATCTGTTGACACTTCAGGGGATATTCATTTCTACACTCTCATCATTGTTAGTAAAGAACTACATTTATAGGAAACTGACTGTGCAGTATAGGCAAGGTGATAAATGTATTACTTAATGTACATCTTGTCCAGGAAACACGAGTGTGGAGCAAATGATCAATTGTCTTAAAGCCTACTTTCAATTCTGGAGATCTGTTCTTAAGTTGCAAGTGAAAATGGGTTTCCATCATACCCTTTGACATGATTAGTCCTCTCTGTTCAGGAGGAGCCATAAATTGAGTTGACAAGGAACAGTGTGGGAGAACTTTTAGCATTCTTGCTTGTATCCTGACTTTGTAAAAGGGACACAGTCAATTTGAAATCCAGTCACCTACAAAAAAACAGGCTAAACAGTATTTTCACGTACAGTATTACACCTACCCTTGAGTTCTGCAATCACATTTTCCCAATTTATTTACTAAATGTTTTTCTTTCCAGTTATTATTTGCAAGTCCCTACTAACAAAAGAGGAAACTAATTATACAAGGGGACACAAGGAAATTGACTATGCACGAAGTAAACAAACTGGAAATAGAGAAAAATAATTCTAGTCAATTTCATCTACAGTAATTGTAGATGCTACTTGAAACAATAGCAGGTAAAACATTTTCAGTCAGAAATGTAATTTTTAAAGGGACCCTTCAAACTAAAAGTATTATTTCTGTGTGAATTTATTTTTGTGTATTATTCTTACAAGTAACAACTCCAGTTGGTATAACTGCAAGAGATTAGAGGAAAATAATTATCACAATTTTTCCATTTTGTTTATTTTGCACATTTGCTACCACTTGGAGTATAGTCAGTTTTACTGTTTCTATCAATATATTAAGTTTTCCTTTGGTTTCTGTGGGCTTTTGATAGCAACATGAGAGACAAATGCATAAAAATAACATATATGCTTTTTATTTGTGATTTTTGATCTTCAAACTGTTTTTAATTAATTCTTTGGAACTGAAATTTCATTTAAATGATAATATAAATGAGAACAAACTTAAAAACACAGTTGTGCATGTGGGAAAACACCACAGCAGCCCAGTACCATCGCGTTTAACTTCAGGAAGGAGGACTACACAAAAATGAGGAAGTTAGTGAAACAGAAATTAAAAGGTACAGTGTCAAAAGTGAAATCCCTGCAAACTGCATAGAAACTTTTTAAAGACACCATAACAGAGGCTCAATTTAAATGTATACCCCAAATTAAAAAACATAGTAAGAGAATCCAAAAAATGCCCCCAGGGCAAAAAAACAAAGTAAAAGAAGGAGTGAGAGACAAAAAAGGCATCCTTTAAAAAGTGGAAGTTAAATGCTAGTAAGGAAAATAGTAAGGAGCATAAAAGGCCAAAAAAGAATTTGAAGAACAGTTAGCCAAAGATTCAAAAAGTAATAGCAAATTTGTTTTTAAGTACATCAGAAGCAGGAAGCTTGCTAAGTGGGACCAGTGGTTGTCTGAGATGCTAAAGGAGCACTCAAGGATGATAAGGCCATTGCGGAGAAGCTAAATTAATTATTTGCATCGGTCTTCAAGGCTGAGGATGTGAGGTAGATTCCCAAACCTGAGCCATTCTTTTTAGGTGACAAATCTGAGGAACTGTCCCAGATTGAGGTGTCATTAGAGGAAGTTTTGGAACAAACTGATAAACTAAAAAGTAATAAGTCACCAGGACCAGAAGGTATTCACCCAAGAGTTCTGAAGGAACTCAATGTGAAATTGCAGAACTACTAACTGTAGTTTGTAACCTATCATTTAAATCAGTTTCTGTACCAAATGACTGGACGATAGCTAATGTGACGCCAATTTTTAAAAAGGGCTCCAGAGGTGATCCCGGCAATTACAGGCCGGTAAACCTGACTTCAGTACAGGACAAACTGGTTGCAACTACAGTAAAGAACAAATTCGTTGGGGAAGAGTCAACATGTTTTTTTGTAAAGGGAAATCATGGCTCGCCAATCTACTAGAATTCTTCAAGGAGGTCAACAAGCATGTGGACAAGAGGGATCCAGCGGATATAGTGTAGTTAGATTTTCAGAAAGCCTTTGACAAGGTCCCTCACCAAAGGCTCTTAAGGAAAGTAAGCTGTCATGGGATAAGAGGAAAGATCCTCTCATCTATATACAGCAAAGTCTTGTGTTCCGATAGGAGTACTGATGGCAAACAACTAGTTTTAAATGGAGTTTGGTAAATTTATTAACTGGATTATGAGATGTGGTTGCCTGCGATAGGAGGTGACTGGACTGAATGATCCAGGAGACCCCTTCCAGTCCTGTGTCCTATGTTTCTATGTGTTGCCTACACTGAAAAAAAAATTATGGATTTAAATCTAGTCAGAGGTATTATATTGTTTATATTACAAATGTTATAGATTTTAAGCCTTTCCCTCTTACCAGGGAGTACAGTTTAGAGTAATTCTTATGTATGGCACCTTAGCTTCATTTGGCTGTAAATATTTTCCATTTCACTTTCCCATCTCACAACTCTCATTGAGTTGTTGTGCTAGGGATCTCCTATACTAATGCTCATGCACATCTAGTTAATGAAACCTTATTAACGGGTGATGACAAGGTCAAACTGCAGACATATCACTAGTAGCTCAGTAAAGAAAAATGAGATCTATGACATTCAATCAAGGAAAAGAAGCCACAAGTTATGCCTCTCAGCTGATATGATCCAAACAACCCCTTCCCACAGTAACTACATCTTTCATTCACAAACAAGAAGTGGCTTTTTTTTTCTTTTTGCTTGGGGGGGGTTTGTAAAAAGAGTAATGTTTAAATTGCGTAGGCTTGCATATTTCACATAGATGGACTATTCCATCCCATAAATATACTTGTTTGCAAAATCACGGGTGAGATTCTCACCCCTGCTCCAGCTCCTTCATGGTGCTTAAAGGGGCTGCAGCAACACAAAGGGCCTCTGAAGTCCCATTTCTGGCTGGTGGACGATTCTTTCAGAGCAGGCACCGCACAGACAGTTCTAATGCATTACGGAGATGATATAATACATATTACAGTTTGCTTGTTGAAATCCCCAGATTTCTATAACTAGGGTCATGTTTCCCCTTTCTCTTCAGTGGTACAGTGATGCAGAGTTGGTGGGACTTACGTTGTGCAACTGCGCCTTGAATGCGGTATCCAAGAATGATGGCGGCTCTCTGGATATCGACTCTGTTAATCAGATCTGAAGACTTTAGAGCACTGAGCCTCTCTCCAGTTTGATCCTCCACAAAATAGATCAGTTCTACAGGGTTATCAGCACCCACTAGCCGTGACACGTTGACAATCTGAAGAGATACAGGAATGTTTTAAACTTCAAATAAAAATATTTTTTCCTCCAAGAGCCTCCCATATTTAATCTTTTAACCCTTTCCTCGCACACTACTATGCTTAAGGGTTTGCACTCGAAAAGAAAGGCAATGAGAACAGCTTTACCTAGAGAGAATCAGTGCTTCTCTTTGAACTGCCATTGTCACTAACCCCTGATGACGCAAGAGCAAAAAGCCCCAAATTAGATCATGGTGAGAAAACGTGTTGCCACTAAGGTGAAATCTTAATATCCATCAGACCACACACACCAGAAAACATGGTACTCCACTAAATGCTCACTGTGAAACCTGGAAATTGACAGTAGCCAGAGACACCCAGCAGAAAGACATGTGTTGCATAAACAACTCCAAGATTGTGAGAGTACTAAAGACACAATATAATACCTAATTCTACACTATTTCTAAGCATGCAAATATCCCTGATTTTAGCAGCGCTCCAGTTAATACTGAGCAAGCATGGACATCATAAACTGATTGTTAGGTGTTTATCATTAATCCATAATAATTTGCTCCCAAAGTACAATGCGAGACATCACCGCATAAGTAATAATAATGGAATAATAATCACAATTAATTATTAAGAGAAAACTCCATCTATTCCAGTGGATGATTACATCAATGCAAAGTTAAATCAGTGCCCTAATTACACAAGCCAACATTCAAGTGCTGCAGGAAAGGCAGAAATCTACAGAAATGACTGTCTGGTGACTGGGGAGGCAATTATTTACGATGAACTAATCCTTTGCACAACACAACAGTTCAAGCACAAATCTGAAGTTCTTGGCTTGAACAACTTTGGTCTCACTATAACACAGATTTCTGGGCGTGGGAATGGGAGTAGGAATGACTTTTAGTGATTCAGATTTGTGCCAAACAAAAAAGTTAATTCCCAGCTAAATTTTACAATGCAGTTGGAGTGTGATGTCAGGAATTTGTAATACTCTAAGGGTCCGTGGCTTTGATTTCACTTATGGTTTGATTTCACTTGCCCTTCCCAAAGCACCTATTTTGGCTTCACTTTATTGTTTTTGACTTCATTTACCTGATTTAGACCCAAATTGTGTGGATGTTACCCATATGCATAGGCAGGCTTTCTATTTGCTTCAAATGAATCATTTTGCTTGTTCACATCTAGAGTACCGAACCTTCCTATAGGAAGCCAAGAATTTACACAAACACATTAAGAAGCCATTCCTTCAGTGCAGCTTTAATGCCATTAATCAAAAATGTGTGTTCTCTGAGGCAGCCCTGTAGATACCTTCTAATCAATGAACATTTAAATTGTAGATGAGAACCTCAATACTCTGTTCTTGCAAAATTAAATCTAATAAATTTTAACCACCTTTAGATTAACCATTTATATAGTGCATTCACAGTTTAAAAGTAGGTGAAATAAATGCTGGGAATGATTCTATGGCAGGCTGAACCAAAGTTATGCGATATGGAAAGAATCATAACAGTAGGGCATTAGTATTGTTCTCTCACAGAATTATCTTTTAATGAGAAATTCACCCAACCATTTGTGCACGTTTACAGTTAAACATACGCCTCAGTGTTTGTAGGATCAGGGTTTATGAAAGCAAAGCCAACTACTCTCCTCTCCCCAGTTTTCAACACTCAAATTGTTTTAAGGAATGCAGTGCAACATTACAGTTCACACCAGTTGTATCAGCTGTAACATTCCATCTCAGAACATCAAGTTTATGATTAAATCATTGACAGATCCTTTATCGTAACAGTGTTACTGGGCTCTGATGCAATTATATCATGAATATACACTTTAGATTTCACGCTCTAACACACAAACAAGACAGATTTCTTTTCAGTAAAAAGACTGGAAATAGAAACCCATAAGAAGTATACCCATCCCATTGTCCCTCAGCCCTTCTGCCAGCTGAGGAGCAGCCTATAACTCAGTGGTTCTCAACCTATTGACCATTGTGGGCCGCATATGCAGTTCTCTATGCGTTATGTGGGCTGCATCCACACAATATACAATACCATTGCCCATGATATATAAGACTGGGGAGGGGGGGGATTAACCTGGAAAAAGCATGTATGGGGGAAGGGGGCTCTTCAATAATTCCAGCTGAAATAAATGTTCATGCACTTGGTAAGGCAGCGCTTCAAGCGCACCCCTTTGTGATCCAACTCCACTTTTAATTCTTTTTTGCCAGGACTGTGACCGCTCGCGACTCTGCCTACTTTAAGTCTTGCCTGAGCTGGGCTCACGGAACAGCTGCAGGGTCAGCATTATATCTTCCTCCGGGTCGCCGCGCTGCAGTGACTCTGGAGAGGGTGCAGCTGGGACAGAGGAGGTTGCTCCAAGTCCAGTTCAGTGCAGTAGGCAGCAGGAGCCCCATGTGGGGCTCAACACTGGGATGCTGTGGAGGGCACTAGAGCCCTGTAGCAGAGATTGCACAGGAGGGAGAGAGGGCCCTCCCCACCTGGCCTGCTGTGGCTGCCCAATCGGGAACATGTCTCTCCATGCCTGCTCCCAGACAGTCAGCAGCAGGGGTGATCCCACCCACCAAGCCATGGGGCACCTTAGCTGGGAAATCACCCACAGGACAAATTTCCACCCCGCACCAGCTGTTGCTTGCAAATAATGGTACAAATTTTAATATAATGATTTACAAGACAGCCTGCTGCCCTGGCTGTGAGCTCCAGGTCCGGACATGGTTAGCTGGGGGTGGGCAGGCAGGCGCTGTCTACTGCAGGCAGCCCATGGCTCGCTGCAACCCGGAACATGCTCATCCTCTTATGGCTCTTCTTTGAACCCTCTCCAATTTATCAGCATTGTTCTTGAACTGTGAGCAACAGAACTGGACACACTATCCCAGCAACAGTCGCACCAGTGCCAAACATAGGATAAAATAACCACTCTACTCATCAAACTTACATTAGGACAGTGGGTTCTCAACCCACAGCTCGCATGCAGCCCAATCAGCACACAGCTGCGGCCCAGCTCAGCTGTGTGCTAAAGGCTACGGGCTCTGAGCTCCCAGCTGCCCTGCCACGTGATGGGCTCTGGGCTGCTAGCGGCTGCCCAGCCCCGCCCGGCAGGCTGCTACCAGGGTCCAGGCCACTGCCTGACCCCACATAGCAGGGTCTGGGTCCCTGCCCCCTGTCCAGCTCTCTGCTTCTGGCCCCACCCTGTGGAGGGGGCTGTAGGTGGAGGCGCTGGGTATAGGGATTTTGTGGGGGGGGGCACTCTGGTTCTCAACCTGTGGCCCAGGTAACACTTTGTGGGCTGCAAAGGTGGCCCACAATGATAAATAGGTTGAGAACCAATGCACTAGGAGCTCATGTTCAGCTAGATTATCCACCACGACCCCAGATCTTCCCAGGATAGAGATGGCCATCCCTAAGTATGGCCTACATTCTTTGTTCCCAGATGTATGCATTTAAATTTAGCCATAAACACATATTGGTTGCTTATGCCCAGTTTAGCAAGCAATCTAATTTGCTCTGAATCAGTGACCTGTCCTCTTCATTATATACCATGCCCCCAAATTTTGGGTCATCTGCACACTTTATCAAGTCACATCTGTAAAATGGGTTAATTAACACCCACTTCTGCAAAACTCTGGATTTCTCTACACTTACATAGCAGTTTACATCTAAAGTATTATTTTAGATATATTTCATAGTACAAGCCATAGACATGAGAGAGAGAGAGAGAGAGAGAGTGTGCGTGCGGTAGATCTCATACTATTTTTCCAGTGAGGTCTTCTGTACATTTACAAATTATAAAACAAAAATAATTTGAAAAGGTCTGTCCTTTAACGTGCTAAAGACAGCACAAATGCATAGAAATCCAGTTTTCCAGACAAATGGAGATGCCTTCCATGTGTTAAGAAGCAAGAGACAGCATTTTATATCTATGCTTTGAGGGTGGAGAAGGGAGAGGAAGCATATGAAAAAAGCAAGAATTTCAATCATTAAAATAAAAAATAAAAAAAAAAAACCTCGTCAGTGCAATTCACTCTGTTTCTGCTGGCATAAATCACATCTTTTTGGTTAATATTAGACATGTGCTTTAACCTTTACAGACTAAAAGCTTAACTGTGTTCCAGTGTCAGTAAAAATTAATGTAAAAAAAATGTTTCCAAAGGAGTACCATAGGTCAGTGAATAGTGTTGCCTTGGTAACCAATTCCAGTATATAAATTACAGTAGGAAAATCTAGGTAGTGGAGGAACTCAGAAAGCATTTGCGCTGTGTCAGCAAGCCAAAAGAGCTATAATCAGTTGCCAATTTGTTAGTAAACAGCAGGATTACGTCTCTTTTTGAAATATGTACATCCCACAGGAAAAAAAGAACAAAGAGATTCTGCTTTATCAAAAATAGGATTTAAACATCAATGCAATTAAGTCCAGGGGCTGGATTACTTACAGACATTACTGCATGAACCATATGTTAAATGAGCAACACACACCAAGTCTACCTTAGGTTTGAGTAAGTTGTTGCATGAACCTGCAGAGCCAAGAAATACACTGGTGCAGCTTAAATGATGGCAGCTGTGTCCTTAAGTAATCTTGCTGGGTCTACATGTCGCAGTATCTGTGACTAATATCAAGTATTCATCCAATTTGGCATTTAGGCCCTGATTCTGCAATTGTCATGTTGGGAGGGACTAGTAAATAAATCTGTATGAGGAGCCAGCTACAGGGTTTGTTCCTGTAGCAGCTATCCCAGCCAGCAAACCACCCCTATTTTGCCAGCTGGAAATCTGGTTTGCCACAACAA
The DNA here is from genome assembly GCF_020497125.1 of Mauremys mutica. Classification (NCBI taxonomy): domain Eukaryota; kingdom Metazoa; phylum Chordata; order Testudines; family Geoemydidae; genus Mauremys; species Mauremys mutica. Next base: position 103,543,386 of record NC_059072.1, on the reverse strand, counting down.
AATGAGTTTGTCCAACACCACTCCAAACACCACTGCCAGGAACACCTCCATGTGCTGGATGGGTCCCTCAGGCTCTCTGCTGCCAGTACAGGTCTGGTGAACTACCTCTGGTTCATCAAACCAAGCCTTGTCTACATTGCACAGGTAATTTGACCTAAGTTACGCAACTCCAGCTACGTGAATAATGTAGATGGAGTCATGGTAGCTTAGGTCGACTTACTGCAGTGTCTACACTGCGCTGTGTCGAAGGGAGATGCTCTCTGGTCGACTTACCTTACACTTCTCGTTCCGGTGGAGTACCGGAGTCGACGGGAGAGCAATCTGTGGTCGATTTTGCGGGTCTTCACTAGACCGGCTAAATTGACCCCGGTGCATCGATCGCAGCAGCTTCGATCCTCAGTAAGTGCAGACATGCCCCCAGACAGCAAACTAATAGGTGGTTCACCAGCTAGGGCAGCTGCTGGAGTAGCAAAAGTTAACAAAAGGATTCCAACAAAAAGGTCAGACAGTGGAAATTCTTAAAGTTTCCATTTAAAAATAATATAAATCCCAAATAACCTCAATCTTTACTCTCAGATTATGTGCTGTCAATTTGGGAAGGGTACAGTGATCATACAAAAGACACTGCTCTCAGTGAAAAACTGAACCCACCTTTGATATTAAGGTTGCTATATAATACAGTGAAACCCCGCTATAATGCAATGTTTGGGGTCCAAAAAATTCCATCATGATAAATGCGGGGTCGCGGTATAGTGGGGTTTCAAGCCGGTCAGTTTAAGTCAGTGGTCCCCAAGGAGGTGCATTGATGTGCGCTGCCTAGTGCCTAGTGCCCAGCAGAGGAGAGAAGCCGCAGCCCCGCGCCTGCCGGGGACAGAGAACTCCGAGGCTGCAGGCGCCGGTGCTCTCTGTCCCCGGCAGACGTGGGGCCGCGGCTTCTCTCCAGCTTCAAGAGGAGCCACGGCCCCGCACCTGCCGGGGACAGAGAACTCCAGGGCTGCGGGCGCCGGTGCTCACTGTCCCCGGCAGGCGCGGGGCCGCAGCTTCTTTCCAAGCCGGAGAGAAGCTGCGGCCCCGCGCCTGCCGGGGACAGTGAGCACCGGCGCCCGCAGCATCGGAGTTCTCTGTCCCCGGCAGGCACGGGGCCACAGCTTCTCTCCCCTGCTGGGCACTAGGCGGGGGCACATCAATGTCCCGGCAGGCGTCATGGCGTTGGGGACCACTGGTAGTAGGTCTTAAAGGGGAGACAACTTATGATCGCGTTATATACGATTTCGCGTTATTGCGAGGTTTGACTGTAATTATTTTCTCATACAAATTCTTAGATAACTAACTATTAGCCATGTGAGCTATTTAATTTCTGTAGTTTCCCTTTAACTGAGAACCTCACTGCTTTTGTCACTTTGTGCCACAACCTTAATTGCCATTCTTTTCTAGGATTCACCTTTTTGTTCTCTACAGCATTCAAAAGAAATATTGATAATTTCAATCTAAAATAAACTACGTATTCTTTTAATATGAGCTTCTGGTGTTTTTTTTTTTTAAACAGTACTTAACAGCCTCATTCCTCATAAAAGTGCATGAGAGCTGACAAGACAGACTACTCATAAAAATGTCAAGTGTCTCTAAGTGTGCATGATGTAATATAACCTACAGAGCATGCCTTGCGTTTGCAAGAAGCAGCTATAAAAAGTGAAATTATCTGTGAAACATTTGCATATAAACATAGATGGGATTGTGTTGTATATACTAAGCCGCTGTAAGGCTGTAAACCCTGTGTGTAGCTATGGCTTTAGGTGTCTATCTAACAGAGAGTGCCACCATATGAGCAATGCAGATGAGAGAAACGGAAAAGAAAAGATGAGCATTTGGGTACTGTCAGTCCAAATTTCTTATTTTTATGAAAGGTTCGAAAATGTTTAGATTTAAATAAGTGATTTTACCCAGTTATGTTTTCCAATAAATATATTTATTAAGAAAAAATGCCCCACCCCCAATGGTGCCAGTTCTACTTTCACAGCATAGGAAAGGAAAACAATTATTGTGATAGCATTTATCAACAATTGCCTCATTTTCAGCACAAGCTCTTCCATTTCCACAGCACTCAGTGGTGTCGTGTTTTAATATAAAGTGCCTTTCACCTCAGGAAACTTCAGTTCTAAACTGGCTTGTCACAAGTGAAATGAATGTGTGGTCTCAGTTTAGTCTCCAGTGGACAAATGTTCTCCTGACTAAAATAACGCCCAGTTTGGTACAACTGGCCGTCTGCGCCCTTATTTCACTCCATTGTGGGTTGGTATTATAAAAGAGCTATCAGGACAATGCACAACATTATGCAACACATGCTGCTATCCTACGGTGTAAGAGAAAGGTTGAAAATAAAGAACATGCATAGACTGGAAATTTTGTTATTTGTGTCATGGTATCCTCTGGACGGACGGACGCACACACACACACTTCTCCAAAGCAGTTCACAGTCTCGTCCAGCGAAACCTGCAGAACGTGCTGCAGCAAAATTAAAAGGTTTATTGCGGTTGAGAATTGATTGCTATGCCTCATATCCTCAGCTGAAGCGGGAGAGGTGATGTGCAGCCAATGGACCACCAGAATGCCACAACACTCCAGCCACTCGCCCTGGTCTCAGGCATGTGTCACACTACGTCAGGGCTAGGCATGATGGCACAGGACCAGCTCTGCATCACCTGGAGTCCCTTACACCAAAACAATCCTCATGTAATGGTGCAGAGTAGCTTTATTGGGGTCAGGAATCTGGGCTCACACCTACATTTCTTTTACCTCACCTTCAATAATTACCGGCCAAACCTATAGCACCACTATACACACTAAAACTCTGCAGCTCTAGGAGATCCTGTTAGTGAGTGGCTGCAAGAGGCAGGGTAAGGAGCATGTGCAGTAGGTTCTATATTCTGAAAACTGAGAGAATAACAATTCTTATGAAAAGATGGTTACTCCCTCTCCCTTAATAAAACAGCTGCTGATCCCCCCAAAGTCAAGGTTACCCTATTACTACATTAACTACCTATTTGCAAAGGGCAGCCCAACTTAAAAGAACGTCATCATGTTTGGTGGGAACACTGCAAAGTTTCACAGTCTAATATGTGGTTCTCAGGGCTGGCGCGGGAACAACACAAGTCCTGCTTAAATGACAAGTCACATTATTTAAATAGTGCACTGTACTAGATACTCTTTTGCCTATAGAAGAAAAAATACTGCAGGTCAGGAGAGAAATGTTTATGTTCATGTTTACACTCAGTTACACGCAGGCTAAAAGTATGTGCTCCAGAATTCTCAATCACATAGCGCAGAGACTATACAACTCCATGCTCACTCTAGGATTTTAAATCCAAATTTGGGTGAAGACACATGAAGGGTTATGTTTGTGGGGGCATAAGATTCTTCCCTGTGTGTCTTCTAAATGGATACTGGCAAACAACAGAGTGTAAAAAAAGAAAAATTACGAAAGTGTGGTCACTTTCTGACAGTTAACTTGATCCAGGAGATAAAGTAGGTAATTGTCAGCCAACACACACAAGGGACTACAGGTATCAGATCACAGGTGTCACTTATGTCCCAAAAGGGCTGTTGGAAGCATTATATATAAAGTATACAAAACTTCACTGTGAAGAGGACAGGGTTGCTACAACCCTGCATACCTAACACTAGCCCACAAAAGCAAGGATATGAGAAGGTAAGCCATTTGGCAATATATACCCTCTCCTCCTTCACCTACAGGCATGTGTCTTAGCATCATCACAACTACCATACACCACAACCTGAACTCTTCCCCCTTCAACCTTCTATTCTCCATACATCCATTCACCAAACTACCCTCACATAACACAGTTAGCTATGGCGGTTTGGTGTAGTGCTGTGTTGTGCTGGGAGGGTATGGTGTAGTTTGGTAAAAAGCAGTGATGAAAGGCTGGTATCCTTAGGGAACTAAGCAAAGGGTGTGGCGTGCAGTGGGAGGTTGTACTGCCTCACCACTGGGGGAATCCTCAGCTGCTGCCCAGTTAAGGAAGCTCGATAGCTACTTTGTACCAATGAAGCAATAAAAAGGAACAGTTATTGGTAACTAGGACCATGTCTGCAATACAGCTGCTGCAGCTGTGCTGCTGCAATGCCTTAGTGCAGATGCTTTCTGCATCAGTGGAGGGGTTTTTCCATCAATGTAGATAAACCACCTCTCCAAGACGTGGCAGCTAGGTCAACGCAAGAATTCTTCCATTGACCTAGCTACATCTACACCAGGGTTAGGTCAACTTAACTTACAGCGCTGAGGGCACAACATTTTCCACAGCCCTAAGCACAGGTGCTGGACCTAGGGGCGCTGCTGTTGCACCTCGTGGCTTGAAGTGATTTCCTTCATATACAGGGTTTACAGCTTGATTCAATGGCTCTCAGCACCCCCACTATACAAATTATTCCAGTGCCGCTGGCCCTAAGCAAGGTAGCTAGGCTGATCTAATTTTTAAGTGTAGACCAGGCTTAAGACCAGGCACACACAATATAGCAGAAATACAGCCACCTCTGGGAGTAAAGCTCTGTGTTCTCTCTCCCAGTGAAATACAACGCTATAGCTAGAAATAAATCTCTCCTAAAACCTGTGCATGTAAACAACACAGAACTGGCAGTTAATTACAGTAAAGGACAAAAGAGTCACTTTTTACATGCCGCCTAGCTGTATGTATTTTCAATATGATCTCATCTTTGCGGGTAAGACATGAGGTTTATTTTATATCAAGAGACAGAGGGATAAACATGTGCAATGGGGAGAATGAAAAATCTGAAACAGGGCACCTTATTCACAGTGAATCACGGCGGTGCAAAAGAAATAAAATACAAACTACTCCTAGAACAGATGCTTCTTTGAGCCCCAGCCCTTCAAACATCTGGAAATTAAAAGAGGAGGGGAAACTGCAGGGTTATACCGAAGGAAGATGATAGGTCTGAACTGCCTGTATGGCAACTCTGAGGTCAACTGTTGATGGATTAGCTGGCAAAGTTATTTTTAAACAACTTTCCCATTAAAAAGGTAGACTGGGTTTCAGTTTGTTGATCTGGCTGATAAAGGACCATCTGTGACAGCCAGAAATCTAAGGAAAAGGTTAAGTTTTCAAATCTTTGCAGCCAGAAGGTAGCTTTCGCCTAAGTGAACACCACCAGCCACAATGAAGGTGCAGACTGAGAACCGCAACACCCATATATCATAGCATGGGAGGGGCTGTCATGGATGCCAAATGTGGTGATGGTGCAGTTAATTCTTCTTTCACTGCAACTTCTATGACCGAGAATATCATACCAAAGAGGCAGTTAAAAAGTGTAACATGTTATTCTGTTTGACAAGATCCCTTAGCTGCATAGCATAAGTGCCAGCCAGCACTCAGGCGCATTATCCTATTTCATATTTATATACTGTTACAAAACACGACAGAGTACCTAGAAGCGTTTTAAGAGCTGTGTGGCCCCCGCAAAAAAGGGGGGGAGGCAGACTTTGATCCATAAGAGCGTTGTCCCTCTTTGCAAGACACCGCAACTAAATCAAGAACTCAGTTCTTAAAATAGGCTGCTTTTAAGAGCTGTTTCTGAGGATTGTTTTTAAAATCACAATACTTACTTTATAACCATTTAACACTCCTGTTGTTTTCACTGTTATCACAGTCATTAGTTCAAAAGGCAGCAGGGCAGCAAAAAGAATGTTAGTTGCACAACATGATTTATGTATCAGTCACATAGAGCAGCTAGACTAGAGGTTTTCATTTCATCTCTCCTTTCTTCAAGTCCTAGATATTATTTACTGTTTGAATAGTTTATTCCCCTTTACACACACACACGTGAGTGCACACAAGCACACGTCCAGCCTCTGATCTATTAGTACCTGCACAACGTTGTTGCCTGCAAATGTGGCTCGTTTCCATATTCGCCCTCCGGTCAGAGCCTCATTTAACAGCTGAGCCAGTTTCCGCTCCATCCCAGCCTGAAATACTTCTTCCTGAATTCGCTGGTCGACAACACCCAAGAGAACTACATTTAAAAAACAAAACAAAACAAAAAAACCAACCCAAGAACAAACAAATTAGTAAGAAGCATTAGTATTCAGTGTCTTTTATGCAACTTCAATTGCAGGCCTTGAATCATTCTCTAAAGCCCTCTGCTGGACTATTTAAGCATAGCATTGAAATAGTCACACAGGAATCCGTCCCAGCTCAGCTGGAGATTGCAAGCTGCAATGCAAGACTTTGGAAGAAGGGGAATTAAAAGAAAAATCGCTGAGGTGATTCCTGGAACTTCATGGGGGCTAGCCTGGTCCAGAACAAATGCAGTCATGGGGCAGCCCTGCCTCCAAAAAAGCTAAATCTATGAAAATATTATATATATCAAAACACAAGCAGCAGAGAGTAAAGAATTCAAAGTTATAACCAATTCTGAATTACCTGCTTTCAATGTTAACCATACTTTGAGTTCACCAGTCACAGAGTCAGGGGTAGGCAGGGATAGAGAATATAAAAATAGGACAGAAATAGCAGAACAGGTAGGAAACAGAAAGTAGAAAAGTGTATTGTCACCTGTTTCAGACAGCCCTGAGCCTAAGCCTATGAGAGCAGTAGTGCACAGAAACTGATTAGCATGAGTGGCTTGGAAAACCCGGGAGGCAAGTGCTGTAGGCACTCCAACTATTAGAGCCACCACAGCAGTTCAGTTAAAGGGGTTACCACATTTAACAATTCCATCAGTAATTACTGGGCACAGCAGCCCTTTTTGGTTCAGACAGGGCCCAACTTCCATGGGCCCACGCACTCCCCTGGAAGGAACCCACAGGTTCTAAGTCTTTAGGGCTTGTCCATGCTGGGCAGCTGCCTTTCTACTTTGGATCTCGCCCTTTTGAATTCCAAGCCCACACCTGCTACAGTCCTTCAGCTGAGGCTTCCTTCCCCAGGCCCCGAGCCATCTCTGTGGCAGCCTCTAGCCACAACTGTGTTCCCCAGAGACTTCCTCACAGCATTCCCATTTCAGGCTGCTTTTCTTTGGCTTTTTCTTACTGAACACCGCCACCCCCTGATCTCTCACACACAAAGATGAGAGAAGAAGGGGCGAAGGGGAGGCTGAGTTAAGGAACCTCTCATCTATCACCTCTCTTTCTGCCTCTCTACAGAAAAGCTACTTTCTTGGTGTGGGCCAGATTCCAGGAGCATCTCTTGCTCCCTTCAGGGCCAGGAGGACCACTGCTTCACTCTCCCGCTTTCTAAGATGGCTCCCATCACTTGTTCCACCCCCATGATTTGACTGACTAATGGAAACTGACTCAGTCACATCAAAGAGTGTTAGTTTTTGATCAGTCCCAAAGCTGGAGCAGTTTTTCCCCTGGCTAGTGAGACAATAGCAGCCTGGCCCTTTAGGGGTCCATTAATGTACAGAAAAGCAACTGACTCTGTGACTAGCACTAGCCTACTGTACTTCTCAATCACAGGTGCATGGAAAAGGATTTACCTGCTTGTGAAATTTCTAGTGAAGAAGGATGCTGGACTGACACTCTCAGCAACGGAAATTAATATATCAAAAATATCCCTCACAAACAGAGCTGGTTGAAACATTTTTTTGATGAAAATATAGACAATTTTCATGCAAAATTTTCATTTTGGTCCAATTTTTCTTTTTTCTTTTTTGGTTGAAAAAAACAGATCAAAAGCTCAGAAGAGTTTGACAAAAAATCAATTTTCAGAAAAGATTTTGTATTTTTGGCTAAAATTTTCCTTTTTTCATTTGGTTTTCACTAAAAATGCTCGTGTTTCAGTTTTGAATTCTTTTTAAGCCAAAACAATTTTCAAATACTCAAATATTTTTAGCTTTTTGTTTTAGTTTTTCCATTGAAAAACAAACAAAAAAAATTCACAGGAAATTTTAGATTTCCCCCTTCCCCCAAAGAAATTTCCCACAAAAAATAAGTGGTATCTTTCTACTGGTTCTAGTCACAAATGAAGTATCTCAAAATTAAATAGCAAAATAAACGATAAGTGATCAAGAACAATTAAATGTAGGGAATTTGACAAGAGAATTTTTTCACCTTCTTTTAAATTCAAATAGATTGAGAATTACAAATAATAGCAGGAAGTGTATTCCACACCAGAAGGGCATAGTTACAGAAAGCACTAACTCTCACTGTTTTAGGATTATATTCAGGGCAAATTAGATCAGATGACTTGGACTAGAGAAATATGCTGGAAACTAATTGAGGAAAAAAACGAAATGGGATGGAGCTGCATCATTACTGTCCCTAAAATTGTTTGGCATAGCCTTGTGTGCTTTGGTGTAAGTTGCCATGAATAAATCAAGAATTAAAAGTTAAAAAAAAATCTTAAAAAAAAAAAAAAAAGGCAACATCCAACTTAAATGGCAGTTAGTGTATACAGCACCCTCTGTATACCAGAGCTGTGTTTCTGCACTTTGAATAACCTGCATTCTAAATATAAAACAATTTTTGAGCCAATAAACAAGGAATTGCAATAGTTCATTCTACACAAGTGCATTTCCCAGCAGTTCCAAATTATTCATTCTTTTGCTTTGGAGCTTACTCAGATCTGGATATAGTTATTACCTCAAACCGTAAGCAATCTCAAAATTTATTAATGTGTTATCTAGGTCCCGGCTAAAAAACCAATGATCTCACAGCTATCTATCTTTATATAGTCTACATACCTGTTCTCACCCAGGAAGATTTCATCAATTGAGACACATTGAGTTGAGGGTAATGAAAAGCTGGGGGAGAAAAAAAAAATAGGTTGAGGGAAAACACATCTGTAAGAACTGTATACTCAATAGCACAAAAACAAGAAAAGAGGCTGTTTCATAATTCACATTAAGTCAGTGAACATCTTATTTGCTGATATAACTCTTAGTGTTATACATAAGAGACAGAAAGACATTGCTCTTGATACATATTTTCTGGTTCATATGTCTGAATGAAAAACAGCTGACTAAAGTGGTCTGAATAATTACCTGAAGTATTTAACATACCACCCTGACAGCTTTGCTTCTAGAAATAGTAAGCAAAGCCTGTTTGGCTAATTTGTCTTTAATGTAAAATGAGATTTTTGCCTGCTAAGATCAGGCTGTGCACTGGATGACTCATGGTTTCTCAAACTTCATTGCACTGTGACCCCCCCCCCTTCTGACAACAAAAACTAATAAATGACCCCGGGAAGGGGGACCAAAGCCTGAGCCCCACCGCCCCATACGATGGGGTCAAAGCCCAAGCCCCACCACCCTGGAGAGGGGCCAAAGCTTGAGGGCTTTGCCCTGGGCTGAGGAGTTGGTAACCTGAGCCCCACCACCTGGGGCTGAAGCTGAAGCCTGACCCCTGCCACCCAAGGATGAAGCCCTTGGGCCTCAGCTTCAGCCCTGGGTGGTGGGGCTCAGACTTTGGCTTCAGCCCTGGCCCCAACAAGTCCAACGCCAGCCCTGGCGACCCCATTAAAATGGGGTCGTGACCCACTTAGGGGTCCTGACTCACAGTTTGAGAACCGCTGCTCTGGGTGAGTCATTCATGGCTTTTTGAGGAAGAAAGCATCTAATTCTTTGTGACTGCAACCAAGCAGAAAAGTTAAGACTTAAGTATAAAGGAGAAAATTGAATGTACCTATTTTGTATTCCAAGCCATAATAAAATAAAATATACATTAAACATTGTGAAGATCAAATTGGATTTATGAAAATCATAAATGAATTCCATGAAAAATCCCATGGCATTTTGGTTTTATTTTGTTCAAGAGCCCAAGTTGTCAAAATGACTAGCCTCCTGGAAACGCTAAGCTTCAGGAGTGAAAACCTGGCCTCACTGAAGTTAATGAAAAAACTCCCATCAACGTCAGTGGGGCCAGGATTTCACCCCAGATTCCCACTGGAGTAAAGTAAAGAGGCACTGGTGAATAGATAAAGACAGTGGCTGGGATTAGTTTTCCTGAAAAGAGACTGAAACTTCATGAAAGTAAAGGGGGTGGGGGGTTTGTCAAAGTTTTCCCTGAATCATCTGAAGTTCTTAAAGCGCTTAACAAAGATAATTTTTTTAAAACCCGTTTTAAGGATGGGAAGAGTGAGGCACACAAAATTAAAAAGATTTGGCCTAAGGTCACAAGGTGAGTCAAAACCAAAAATCAAGATATCCTGACTTCCAGTTCTGTGTTTTAACCACTACACTATAATTAGTTCAACTCCTGCTATTGTAGGCAGGCAAAGAAACAAAAAAATTATTAACTTTCTAATTTATTTAGTGTGTCTTATTTGCAGACTAGTTAGCTAAGACCTCTTTCTAGGTGTACTAAGGTTGTTTCCATAAATATGTTACCTTCCAGAATCTGGTGATTTTTACTATTAAAAACCTGATCACTCTTTTCTCCCCTAACGCAAAAGCAGAAGAGCCTCTAGATATATAGCACCTTTTTTTTAAACCTCGGTTTTTGACACTGCACTTTCATTCTCTAGAGTGAAATAATTTATTCTTTATTCTCTTCTTGTTTAAATTAAATGGCACTATGCCCAAAAACTGACTTAAAATTCAACATTTTCTGATACTCTTATTCCAGTTTAGTAGCATCTTGCGTCACAAATAGTTCTATTGAGACTTCCATAGGGCCACTACTGTGAAGTACAGTAGTGGTCAATGTAAGGGTATCAGAATATGGCCGTTTATGTATTTGAATGAGATATTACATAACAAATTTCTAAAAATTCCACTTGCAATATACAAACAGGAAGCGCCTCACTTTTTACATTTATATATTATATAAAAATATATATTGCTGCAGGGTTCTTCTAAACCAAAGGATGAGTGGACATGGCTCAGTATAGCTAGAAGTTTGGAGATTGGTTTACTACGGTAATGCACTCTTTTACCTCAATCTAAAAATATCATCCTGCAAAAAAATGTGTAAACTGCAGCTGCACTGGTGTTTTCCAAAGCCCAGGAAAAGCAAGATCACAAGATAATTAACCATCTGCCAATGGCAATATAATTTTGAACTGTTAGAGTGTTTAATTACTTTCTTTTTTTAAACAAGGTAACAGTTGTGCTTTGACACTCAATATGATATACCTTTTTTTTCTAATTAGTGTTTGAAAATTATTTAATGTATGCAAATTCCTGTATGCCTAAGAAACTTCATATAGAATTAACTAGAACCTTAAAAAAAAAATCCTTGAGCATCTGATCTTGATGGTGCAGTGGGAGAAGTGCACCTCCATCCACCCTTTCCCCTCTCTAGTCAGCACTGGATTCTATTATTCTAATTAAAAATTGTATTTCCTTTAGAATCCAATAACCATTGTGATTTCAATAGTTTCCCACAAGAGATTTGTTAAAGAGCCCCTGAAAAGCTTTGCTCCATTGCCTTTTCACTTTCCTTCAGTTTTTAATGATACTTTGTATTGATTAGCAACATGTTACTGAGCAAGAAATTTCTCAGGTTAGATACCACGATTTGGGGAACATTTACATAGAAAGAACTGAAGTAAAACCATACATTATGTAGACCATTTTCAAACTATTCTTAAAATGATTCTTCACTCTTTAACTTCTCCCTTAAGCCATCCAGTAGAGCGATCTGTCTCCAAACAAAATAAATCGCCCAATATATGAGGTTCTGGAAGTTATCAGCTGTGCTCTTTATGAAAATAGTTAGGCAGAGAAACCAATAGTCTTACTAAAATGTCCACCTTTCTGCAGAAATGTGGAGGATTAAATAATCAAAAATGGACAAAATGTGGAGAATTCAAAGAAGTGACCTGACATCTCATTGATCCATATTAGCGCACCACTGGGCTATTTATCAGGAGTCCAGTAAGTTTACAAACCAAAACTGAACTGGAAAGGGGAAATTAAAAACAGTTCTTTAATCAAAACAGGCTTTTCTTGAACTTTTTTTGTACCGGAGAGGAGGGGTTGGAATAATCGACTCACTTAAATTCAAAAGCCAACCTGTTCACTGAAACCTACCAGCCACGTCGTTTCATCTCGTACTGTATTGTATCATATTCTCCTGTATCCTTTCCTGCCTTTAAGACTGCACTCTCTTTGGAACACAGAGCTTTTCATTTGGCACAGTGTACCTTTTATGGAACATACAGCACTATCAGTGTTGCCCACTTTCATGATTTTATGGCAAGTCTCGTGATATGTTGTTGTTCAGAGTCCCAGCTGCTGGAATCATGTGAATGCATGAGAATCTCAGCACTTGCATTCAAAATAAGAAGTACATTCCTGCAGAATAAAGCCTGAAAATTGAAGAGAGTGATCCCTAAAGGTTCAGAAGCCACAGACCAAAGAAAAAGAGCCCAGAGTTTATTATTTTAAAAAGAAACTCATGATTTTTGGGGGGGCTTGATTCATGATTTTTAGATGCCTGGGACTGGCAACAGCACACTATGATAATGATAACACTATAATTGTCTTCATAGCAGTCCACCATGCACAAGATTCTTGTCAGTCCAGATAATAAAACATACTTTCTTGTTAATTATTTGCATTTCAGTAGCACCCTAGAAGCCTTGATTAAGTTGGGCGCTCTTTGTGCGAGGCACTGTGCAAACATGTAGTAAAATCTCTGCCCGAATCAGTTTCTAATCTGAGAAATTAAATGTAAACACATGGGCAAGGAAAAACAAATGGACAGAAAGGAGGGAAGATGAAAAAACAGACAGGATATTTTAATAGAGCTAAGATGTTAAAATTGCCTAGCACTCTTTAGTACCTTGAAAGAAAAGAGAAAAAAAGAAAAAAGCTGGCATCTCCCACCCTTAGCCATTCCCACTGCCATTATTCTTGCACAGAGCCCTCCCGCCACTGTGCATATAGTACCTTTATTAAAAATAAGAACGTTAAGATTGGCAAAACATCCCTAACGGTACCTTATAACCTAACCATGTACAGCATTAGGACTATCTCGCAAGCATTTGCATTCTGTTTAAGCTTTATGAACTGTCTCCAGTAAAAGGCTTTTATACAAAATATGATCTAAAATAGACAAAGACTGGACATAACAAATTTCTTTTTCCAGACACAGTTACTCATATTCAGGCTGTCAAAAGTTTAATTTAATCACGCCCAACAGTTTAAGTTATAATATAATATTAGATTTTCCTTAGTTTAAATCAATGTCAACTTGCTTGCAACTAAAAAACTCACCTGGAATTTGCAAATCAATCCTTTACTTGTACACTATTTCAAACACATTTATATATTAAAAAAAACATACACAGACAAGACTGATTGGGAAAAAAAAAACACTGGGAAAAATCTTTAGACTGCATCAAACAACCCTTCATAGTGTAATACTGAAAGTAACTAAGAAGCAAATGGCACAGAAAAGTATGCTAGGCAATATGAGAAACAGATGTAAATGCACTTTCCAGAATTAATGAAAAAGCTAAATATCCATGGATTTTGCATCAAAGATGAAGGATTCCGTATAATTTGCTGAATGCATAAGCAGATTTCTGACAAGGGTGGACCTCTTACAAGAAGGGCTATCCTGGGTCAGACCAATAGTCCATCTAGCCCAGTATCATGTCTTCTGACAGTGGTCATTACTAGGTGTTTCCGAGGGAATGAACAGAACAGGTGATCATCAAGTGATCCATCCTCTGTCGCCCATTTCCAACATCTTCTGGCAAACAGAGGCTAGGGACACTTCAAAGCAGGGTTTTGCTTCCCTTCCTGGTTAATAGCCATTGATGGACCTATCCTCCATGAACTTATCTAGTTTTTTTTTTAACCCTGTTACAATCGTGGCCTTCACAACATCCTCTGGCAAAGAGTTCCAGTGTGAAGAAATACTTTCTTTTGTTTCTTTTCAACCTGTTGCCTATTCATTTCATTTGGTGACCCCTAGTTCTTGTGTCATGAGAAGGAGTAAATAACACTTCCTTATTTACTTTCCCCACATCAGTTATGATTTTATAGACCTCAATCATATCCCGCCTTAGCCACCTCTTTTCTAAGCTGAAAAGTCCCAGTCTTATTAATCTCTTCTCATACGGAAACTGTTCCATACCGTAATCATTTTTGTTGCCCTTTTCTGTACCTTTTCCAATTCCAATATATCTTTTTTTGAGATGGGGTGACCACATCTGCATGCAGTATTCAAGATGTGGACATACCAGGGATTCATATAGAGGCAACATAATATTTTCTGTCTTATTATCTATTCCTTTCTTAATGATTCCCAACATTCTGTTTGCTTTTTTGACTGCTGCTGCACATTGAGTGGATGTTTTCAGAGAACTATCCACAATGACACCAAGATCTCTTTCTTGAGTGGTAACAGCTAATTTAGACCCCATCATTTTATAAGTATAGTTGGGATTATGTTTTCCAATGTGCATTACTTTGCATTTATCAACATTGTATTTCATCTGCCATTTTCTTGCCCAGTTATCCATTTTTGTGAGATCCCTTTGTAACTCTTTGCAGTCTGCTTTGGACTTACCTATCTTGAATAGTTTTGTACCATCTGCAAATTTTGCCACCTCATTATTTACCATTTTTCCAAATCATTTATGAATATGTTGAACAATACTGGGCCCAGTACAGACCCCTGGGGGACACCACTATTTACCTTTCTCCATTCTGAAAATGGACCACTGATTTCTACTCTTTGTTTCCTGTCTTTCAACCAACAACTGATCCATGAGAGGACCTTCCCTCTTATCCCATGACAGCTTACTTTGCTTAAGAGCCTGTGGTGAGGGACCTTGTCAAAGGCTTTCTGAAAGTCAAAGTACACTATATGCACTGGATCCCCCTTGTCCACATGCTTGTTGACTCCCTCTAAGAATTCTAGTAGATTGGTGAGGCACAATTTCCCTTTACAAAAACCATGTTGACTCTTCCCCGATATACCATGTTCATCTATGTGTCTGATAATTCTGTTCTTTGCTATAGTTTTAACCAATTTGCCTGGTACTGGAGTTAGACTTACTGGTCTGAAATTGCTAGGATTGACTCTAGAGACTTCTTTAAAAATTGATGTTACATTGCTGGGGGAGGGATAGCTCAGTGGTTTGAGCACTGGCCTGTTTAAACCCAGGGTTGGGAGTTCAATCCTTGAGGGGGAGGGGCATTTAGGGAACTGGAGTAAAAATCTGTCTGGGGATTGGTCCTGCTTCAAGCAGGTGGTTGGACTAGATGACCTCCTGAGGTCCCTTCCAACCCTGATATTCTATGATTAGCTATCCACCAGTCATCTGATACCAAGGCAATTTTAAGTAACACATTACACACCACAGTTAGCAATTCTAAAATTTCATATTTGAGTTCCTTCAGAACTCTTGGGTGAATACCATCTGGTCCTGGTGACTACTGTTTAATCTATCAGTTTGTTTCAAAACCTCCTCTAATGACACCTCAATCTGGGACAATTCCTCAGATTTGGGAAGCTCCCTCACATCCTCAGCTGTGAAGACCAATGCAAAGAATTAACTTAGTTTCTCTGCAATGGCCTTATCATCCTTGAGTGCTCCTTTAGCATCTCGATTATCTAGTGGCCCCGCTGGTTGTTTAGCAGGCTTCCTGATTCTGAAATACTTAAACATTTTTTGCTGTTACTTTTTGAGCCTTTGGCTAGCTATTCTTTAAATTCTTTTTTGGCCTTCCAAATTATATTTTTACACTTCACTTGCTAGAGTTTCTACTCCTTTCTATTTTCCTCACTAGGAATTAACTTCCACTTTTTAAAGGATGCCTTTTTGCCTCTAACTGCTTCTTTTACTTTGTTGTTTAGCCACATTGGCACTTTTTTTACCTCTTCCTGTTTTTTTAATTTGGGGTATACATTTAAATTGAGCCTCTATTATGGTGTCATTAAAAAGTTTCCAAGCAGCTTGCAGGGATTTCACTTTTAATTTCTGTTTAACTAACTTCCTCATTTTAGTGCAGTCTCCTTTTCTGAAATTAAATGTTACTGTGGTGGGATGCTTTGGTCTCTTCCCCCCCTCCGATAGGGATGTTAAATTTTATTGTGTTATGGTCACTATTACCAAGCGGTCCAGCTATAGTCACCTATTGGATCAGATCCTGTGCTCCACTCAGAACTAAATCTAGAATTGCCTCTTCTCTTGTGGGTTCCAGGACTAGCTGCTCCAAGTCATTTAAGGTGTAAGGAAACTTTATCTCTGCATCCCGTCCTGAGATGACATGTACCCAGTCAAGCAGATTTTTAATTGCAGTGTAGACATACACTGAGGGAGATTGCTCAGAAATGCACGCAAGCTAGGTTTATTATTGTGCTTGCTGAGGGATCCACTGCCAGACCCATAGCTAAGAAAGAATCAGAGGGCATCAGATTTGTGCAGTCTCTTTGCTGACACAGCAGACTTGGAACATGGGACAGTTAAGATATCACACAAAGAATAACAACAGCTTTAGGAGCCATGGGGATCAAAGCTGAAAAGTTCAAATCAAAACTGGTTGCTGTTTGGACAGAACTGCGGTGAATATGAGCTGTTCAAATCCTGGACCGGCCAAGTTTAGACAAGATATTCCTCATGTTGCTGTGCACAGCATCACCCACATCCTTGACCCTGTTATATTCTGGACTCAAAGCTGATTATGTCTATTTTTAAAAGTCGACTACTCCAGTCCCCAAAAGACACTGGCAAATCCAACCCTGTACTGAGGCCTCTGAGGCAAATGTTGTGATATTTAGCAGTAGACATCAAACACAGTGAATTGCTAGTTAGGTCAGATCACTGAAGGCAGTGATATAAAAATATCAATTGGCTGTCCCATGCTTGGAACACACTCCACAAATGGAGTCAAGGGCTGATGCAGCTCAAGTTAGCGCCACTCTTAAAGAGCTCAAGACAGGCAAATTTGTGATCATGTTGAATTTTATGATTTACTTAGCACTGTGACTAAGTCTCTCTTCCTGTGCAAGAGGGGAAAAATCTCTTGGGGTCTGAGCCTTTGCACAGGCTACAGAATTCAATGCTGGAATTCACAGCAATGGAAGGTATCTTGGCCCTTGGGTCACAAATCCTTAGAGACAGCAAATGTGCAGGGGTAAATTCTTCTGGATCTGAGACAAAGCTGCAGAAAAATCTGATCTGTATGCTTGAATCTGTCATTGTATGTAGAGATACCAGATTCAACAGGCTAAAGCAATGATCATGCACATGGCTTTGTTGTTCTGACCTGGTGAAAAAAAGAGAACAATCTACTGGACCACTTTCCACAGGTACTCAGTAAGGAGGAAATGGAGAATGCCCTAAATCAATGTTTCTCAACCTTTTTGCTTTGGACTTAAAAAAAAAAATTGTGCCTCCCCCCAACCTTAAGCCGCCCTGCCTGAGGCTCGGGGCTTCATCCAATGTGGGGCTGAAACATGTAAATTAGCTTTTTGGGGCCCCAGGCAATTGCCCTGCTTCCTACCCCGCCTAATGCAGACCCTGTTTGAGACTCACCCTAAAATCCTCCCACAAACCCCAGGTCAAGAAACATTGCCCTGCCACATTTTCATTATTATTTTTTATTTGAATTACAGTAGCACCTAGCGGCCCCAACCAGGAAGCAGTCTCATTGTGCTAGGCATTGTACATACACACGAATGCATGCACAAAGGGTACATCTATACAGCAAAAACGACTCCCAGCAGAGAGTCTCAGAGCCCAGGGCAACTGACTTGGGTTCTGAAACTCTCTGTTGCAGGGTATGTTTCCTGGGTAGACGTACCCGATCAGACAGTCCCTGCCCCACCTGGCTGACAAGGCTGTCTTTAAAACTACATGTACATACCATAAAATCCAAAACAAAGGATAGCACAGTTGGATGTTTTATAAGGTTTTTAACCACCAGGCACTGTGCCTTTCAGGATGTATTGCTCTAAGTAGAAATTCTGTTCTCATTTCATTGTCCTGTAGCACTGAAGCAACAGGACATGGGTTTTCAGTGAATAAATTAATCAAAACAAACCAGCCCACTAATATATTGTAAAGGATTTGATGAATATATAAATGAATGGCCCAAGTACAGAAGCTTACCAGCCCCTATTCTCTACAAGCTTGACGTAGGGCCAGAAACAAAACATATTCATGGACACAGTGACAATGAGCATGTAACAGCAGACCAGACTGATAGAGAACTAATCTAGGATTATTCTGTGTGATCAGATATAGTTTTCAAACTAGAAAGACATAGCCCATATTATGCATATTATGTAGCTCAATTTGAAATAAATTATGACATAGTCTCTGACCTTCTTGACAATCACAGACTTGTTGGGGTACCAGCATTTTAAAATTTGAGTTAAAGGGCATACAAAACTAAGAACTATAGGATTCAGTGAGAGTAAGACATATTAAAACCAAGCAAGTGAGTGAAGAGAAATGCTTTCAGACAATTAATGCAGCAACAATAATTCATTTTAATTTATTTGCGAGATTGAGACCACAAGCCCAGAATATGAGAGAATCTCATTACTCTTAGCTGCCTGTGGACAAGTGTTCTGATTTCATCTCCTCCTCCCCTTGCAAATTACAGATTGAACCAATACTAGAGTTAGTGATTAAGCTCAGCTGCTGTTGCACAGGGTCAGTTTATGTGACCAGAGGCACTGTTGTACAGATTTGCATAAAAAGGCCAAATTAGAAGCTAAGGAAATTAACTAATGTTAACACTTATATGGAACATTACTATGAAACTGTAGAGAACACCACACAAAACCAATCTTCTGCAGCCTTAGTGACATGAAGTACTCACGTTCGGCAATTTGCTGCACAGGAAAGCCCAAGTAGAAACTGAACTCCACCACAGACAGGTTCCTCAGCAGCTCACTGATTTCAGATCCGTTCAAGAATCCATATGTATCCTGAATGGCAAAGACAATGTTCACAGGGCCCTGCCGAAATGCCACACGAGGCTTGCTCAGAGTTATATTCAGTATCTGAAAAGACAAAACTAGAACAGGTCAGGAACAGCAAAAACACCAGCACTTCTGTTCCCTCTCTACCCTGCTTTTTTTTTTTTTTTTAAACAACAATATAAAGTGGGATGCTTTACAAGATTGTTAAGTAACATCCATTTCAGACTGATTCAGCCACACTGTCTCAGCAAGGACATAGTTACCTTATACTGTTTCCTTTGCAAGATTTATTCTTTAAATTGGATTACAATCCATGCTGATGTGAAAGGTGCCATCCAGAAAACGACTGAAGATGACGTCCAGAGAAAAATCAAATGCAGCTAAACAAAAGCTATTAACAAAAAAAAGCCTGTGTAGATACCTTACCTATGTGGAACAGATAGGAAGAGACTCTCAATGTAAGGTAAATGAACACCGTGGAAAGAGAGCTGTCCTGTCAAAATCCACTACGCCCTGCACTACCAGAGCCAAAGGCAGGTGGAAACAAAGTGCAATCAGACCTCAAAATGTGTTTCCATAGGTCTTTCCCTGGAACTTCACCTAGTAGCTATATTATATAATATTTTGCATATATTCTTCACTTTAAAGACATATTGTACTTAAACACAAATGAGTTATTTTATTTTTATGGTGATTCGATATTATTTGCATCATTTACGAGTTTATACAGCACAATTTCTATTGCTTTTAGTTTTAGAACAAAGCTAGAATAAACAAACTTTCAGGGGAAAAAAGGCAGCAAGTCTTATTAATTAGATTTAGAGTTTATATCCAGTGAGTTTTAAGCCCCTTTATTGGGTACAATATCCAATAAAGACTCCTCACTTTCCAGATCTAAAGTTCAGATAATGGCTACTCAGGGCACATGGCACAGGTGTAAACACTGATGAACCATGGAACCCAAAAACCTTAAAATCAATTAGTTATCCTCAATATAAACCCACCATTAGATTACCCATTCAAAATGTGTGATGCAGAGTACAGTGAACTTCTTTTTTCTCAGAGCACGCTAGCATTCTTACCTGCACTGTGAAGTTGTAGATATCCTGGTGATGTTTTCTCACCTCCAGGAATGCCATCATCAGCCCTTTTTCAATGCGCTGGCTGAAGTTACAGAAGCCAGTGTCAACGTTTCGAGGAACAAACTGAAGCACTGGAGGTAAAGGGTATGTGTTATTCCTACTGAGTGCAGTATTTGCACTGAAGGGAGAAAGTGGGGAAG
The DNA here is from genome assembly GCF_020497125.1 of Mauremys mutica. Lineage (NCBI taxonomy): Eukaryota > Metazoa > Chordata > Testudines > Geoemydidae > Mauremys > Mauremys mutica. The sequence goes on along the minus strand of NC_059072.1, from coordinate 103,523,239 downwards.
CAGGGAACCCTCCCCCTCCATAAATGAATCAATCAGTTTTCCATTAAATCCTGACTGCACTCATGGCAGCTGAAAGACCAAATAGTGCAGCTCAAGAAATTAATTACAGCAGAAACTTCTGCATCGATACAGAACAGGTTTTCTTGTCAATAAAATCTGATATGATAATAAGGCTCACTTGCTGTCAAGAGATTCTGCAGCCAAAAAAAAAAAAAATCCACTTCCTATTACAGGCTTCTGAAAGATCCCCAACTGTACACAAACTGTCTCTAATACTGAGTCAGTCATCTGAAGCTCTAGAATCCCTGAATTATCCAAGATTTCTTTATGAAAAATCTTTAAAAAGGAGTCCAGCAGCCATCTTCTTTGTAGGCTGACAGTGAAGTCTAGTATTCAGTTTGGTTGAAAGACTCCAACTTTGGTCTACCAGGCATCCATTGATACCAGTCTGGCACCTTTCAACTGCACTTAATAAGCATGCATACATTATATATAATGTGTGCGTGCATGTGTGTACATGTGCACACATGCACACACTAATTAAGCACTGGTGAAAGGTGCCAGAATGACAGCACTAGAGAGTGAAGTTCTTATTATAACTTCACTCTCCGGTGCTGTCATTCTGGCACCTTGCACCAGTGCTTAATTAGCATGCACATTGCTAGAGAAAGGTGTCAGATTGATAGCACCAGTCTCCCACATCATGAATGTAAATCCATGTGAATATAAAAAGGTCTTTTTAAAATGAGTTTTTAAAATTAAATTATAAGCAAAATAATTAAACATTCTAAACAAAATAAACTTTAAATTAAAAAAAATTTCAGACATATACGAATACATAATTAAATATTCCTTAATATTAAAAGCAAAATACTGGAGAACAAAATACGTAGACCCTTATTCAGGGTTCTGTATTTCCCCTGCAACGGTTTACAAATGTAAGTGGCCAGTGAGGATGAAGAAAGATCTGGACTTCTGCACCATGATAAAACTGTTAACTCTTAAAGCATGATACAAAAAAAAAAATGCAAACTCCCTACACTGACTTTGTTAGAGACATCATCAGCTAGAACACAAAGTAGGGAATAGAACAGAACATTGCGTTCACCTCTTGCCAAGTAGAAGTTTTTCAACTAATTAAATAAACAACAGTAATAGCAATATTTTGAATGTATATAGCATTTTCCATCCAAAAATCTCAAAGCACTTTGTTAATATGCACGAATTAAGCCTCACAAGAGTAAAGGCTAGATCTTTTGATTCCCAATCTTGTATATTAATCACAAGACCATCCTTCTTCCTCGATCAAAATCTGTTTCAATACTAAGTTATTTTTCCCCCTCTCTACAGTGTGAAGCACAGTAACAAGAACTCACCTGTGTGAACTTGGAACCTTGGATCTGGCATGGTGAAAGAAGGCTGTAGTGACAAGATGACAGGGGCCTGACCACGTAGAAGGCTGCTGTTCATAAGCACATTTATGACAGCTATTGCCGTGTAAACAAAAGGACCTGATGTCACCAAGAAAGAGAATTTGGGGGAAATTTTATAAACCTATGGAAAAGAAATTAAATAAAATTATCAGCATCAATACTGGCAACAATATCTCACACCTCTATTTCACAGTCCATCTAATGATCCCAAAGCACTTTACCAACATGGATAAATTAAGCAACGGATCCCTAACAGATAGGAAAATATTATCGTAATTTTACAGCTGAGGAAAGAGAAGTACACGAAGTCAGACAGCTGGGAATAGAACCTTTATCTGGAGACTCCTACTTCAGTGGAGTAATCACAAGAGAATCTTCCCTTTGCGAAGCTGACTCAATTAGAAGTTGTACAGTACAGTTGTTCTCAACCAGGGTTATGTGTACCCCTAGGGGTACCCAGAGATCTTCCAGGGAGTACATCAACTCATCTAGATATTTGCCTAGTTTTACAACAGGCTACGTTCTAACGAAGTCATTACAAACTAAAATATCACACAGACAATGACTTGTTCATACTGCTCTGTATATTGTCCATTGAAATGTAAGTACAAATTTATATTCCAATCGATTTATTTTATAATTATATGGTAAAAATGAGAAAGTAAGCAATCTGTCATTAATAGTGTGTTGTGACACTTTTGTATTTTTAGGTTTGATTTTGTAAGTAAGTAGTTTTTAAGTGAGGTGAAACTTGGGGGTACGCAAGATAAATCAGACTCCTGAAAGGGGTACAGTAGTCTGGAAAGGTTGAACCCAAAAACCTTAAAATCAATTAAAATCCTCAATATAAACCCACCATTAGATTACCCATTCAAAATGTGTGATGCAGAGTACAGTGAACAGTGTGTGTGTGTGTGTGTGTTTGTTTTATGCAGGAAGCAATATACACACAATATAGTTTATAGATATAATACAATTTTGTGTGTACACATATACATACACTTTTTTCCCCAGAAGACACTCCTCCCCCTTATTTCAGCACAGCTATCACCAATAGGAGCTTCCCACAATTCATATCTCTCTTGTTATTCCTTTCAGAAGATAATTCTAGAGTTAAGCTGTCTATTCTGAAGATCTATAGCCATCACATAACAGATGAGGATCTAAATAGAGGATTTACTATAAAACCAAGTGAAGGTTTCAAATCAGGCACTTTTGTATATCCGTACAACATTATCTAAAACAAAAACAAGGTGAAGGATTTAATTTGAGTATTTTACAGTGTTTCTTTCTCCAAGAGGAAGTGTCCCCTAACCCAATCAACACACCTACTTCCCAGCTGCTTCTTCACACTCCCAGTTCCCTCCATCTACCACACATGATCACATTGTGACACACTTTCTACACAAAAAGCCAAGACCAGAGCCCTAAGACTTCAGATACACTTCCACATCTTTACAGAGGGAGACACCAGCTCTCTCCAGACCTTGCCCAAATGATGAGCGACCCTGAAGAATTTGAAGCTGAGGATCAGCTTTGTGGAAGAGCACACAGTGCTACAAAATCCTAGCTTATATGTCTCTTATTGAGATCTCTATGGAAGCACAAATCAATAGAAATTAATTTTCAGAGGACACAAGAGACAGCTTTTTCTTCTTTTTGATAAACAAAATTAACAAGATTTATTAAAAAAAAGATTTAAAAAAAACAAACCCAGCAAGAAACAACCTCAAGTATCAAGGGAAAAAATATGGTCTCAAGACAGATATATACAGATCTCCCTATATTCCTTGTAATTAGATGCCAAAAGTGTGCTGCCATTGGGTTTTATTTTAAATGGATTCAGACCTGTAGCATTCAAATTAGTTCAATATAAACAGATACTTCAACCCATTTTGCCTGAAGTTTACCCTTTTATCTCAAGAAGAAATGTTTTCAGCAGCTTCAGTTTGTGAAATAGGGAAGAAATGCCAGAGAAATGTTGTCTATTACCTACAAAAGAAGGCAGCAAGAAAAAAAGAGGAAACAGAATTTTCCATCCTGCAGCTGCAATTATTTGGCATATTCTAAAGTAAAACATGCAGAAGGAGAACAGCCCAGCATAGCTCGCACTGATACTGATGTACTCTAGTCTGACACTTCAGTGGTCAGGGAAGAAAAAAATTGTTATCTCCCAAACTCCCTCAAATTTTTCATAAAGTATTTAGTCTGAACAGTCAATACACACCAAATGAGTCCATTTTTGTGCTTCATCATAGCAGGAGGTGGACAATAAATCCAAAAGAAAAATAATTTGAAAGATTTTGAGAAGTGTGAGATGGAGGAAGGTAATGAGAAGAGAACCATTACAGGCCCAAGACAAAAGTCTAAGTAGTATGCTTCACCACCACCACCACCGGACCAAGTGTCCGATAATAAAAAGTATCCCTAGAAAGCATTTTATTTCCCAAAGGTCTCTTACTAAGGCCAGTTGGTGTTAAAAGTGAAATGCAAAGCTTTTTATGTTTTGAATCATTGTGTGAGCAAGGATGTACTGCTTAACATCCTAAAGGTGACATTTTCAAACCATATTTAGGCACCTAAACAAAAACAGCCTAAATTTCAGAAGTGACAAGCACAGATCTCACTGAAATTAATGGGAGGCACAAGAGCACCTCAGAAAAACAAGGCCACTTTTATTTAGATACCTATCATTTAAGTGCCTAGCTTTAGACAGCCAGGTTTGAAAATTTTGGCCTAAATCACTAACAAGATAAGAAGTCGTCTTAAAACATAAATAAATATTATAATGACCTGACTAATGTGTATTTGTATACTGCCTTCCATAGAATGGAATCAGAACTGATCAACTAGTCTCATAAGCCCTATGCAGCACAGAGTTGACAGTCTCCTGAATTCAGATTGCAAAAGTTGAAAGAAAGCATTTTCAATTCCTGTTTAACATTTGTTCATATTTCAGCTGAGCAGCAGTTACATCAAATTGCGGCCAAACATTTTATTTTTGTAAAGGATACCTTGCCACTATGCTAAATTTAACAAAACCGCCTCCTATTTTACTGTGCATCACCCTGTAAAAAAAGAAACATCTGTAAGCTATAATAGGAGATGTAAAAAAAGAAATATTAAAAACAAAATGCACTCATTTACCTCAAGTTGTACTATACATAAACCAGTTCATGACACTATTGGGGGGGGGGGGGGGAAGAGTCAGATGTGTTTGCTTGGTTAAGTTAAGCACCAAGGAAGAATCTGTTTAGAAAGCTGCATGACTGCAGTCATTAATACATGTTACTATATTGGACAGCTGTTAATTTTAAAGCCTAAAAACCTTGGCATTATTCCATTACTGACATGAAATTTTATTCTGGTAGACTAGGGAAGCAAGAATACTTCAGTTTTATGCAGTTAAAAACAGCCACCCCCAATGCATCATTAAGAGAAAACACATACGATAGTACTCTTCTAGTGCAACATAAGCATGACTTATTCTACAGAGATGTTCTCTGCCTTTGATTAGAAAGAATTTGCAAATGATGAACCAAGGCTCGGAAGACTAGCTGCATTATTTATAAGAAGAGCTGACTCCCAGCAGCCTTAGGGCCAATATATCCTATCAGGAGCTCTGCATGGCAATAGTGGACATGAAAGGAATGAATTTGAAAGAGAAAAATCATAAAGGGACAGGATATCAAATGTTTACTCCAGTCATCTTACAAATATTTAGCAATATGTTTGGTTTTATTGCAGTTGACATCACCATGTCAGTAGAAGTTTCTCATATTACTGAAACATACAGGGCCAGTTCTCAGCTAGTGTAAGTCAGTATACGTCCACTGAAGTGAACCTTTGACTTCAATTCAGCCATACAGACTTACAGCAGATGAGGATATGGCCCACAGTTTGGAATCACTGGATTCGTCTAAATGGAGAAGAGAAAGGACATTTCATTTCAGAATGGTTTGTTCTGCAGATCTACTGCAGAAACGCCTATTCTAAGCTACACAGACTATTAATATACATACAATGTAAAGTATATAAACAAATAATAGTACTTGCCAGTCATAACTATTTACAATTAGCAAAAATAAATAATCCAATTAAAGAGCTTACCAGAAGCCTAGATAGCCACTCTTACCACACCATACCATATCCCTTTAATCCACATCACTATTCTCCTTGAAAAAGCCCAGGAAGGTAGAGGAGCCTTGTAAAACCAATTGCTTAGGCTAACAGAGGGATTTGAATCCAGGACCTTGACAGTTAAAATGATGAACTTCTACCATTTAAACCATAGGACTAAACAATGTTGCAGAAACTCAAACCTCTTATGTGGACCAGCTACCAGATGGTGACAAAGATCCACACTCTTAAGATAGGTCGTCACTTCAGAGTTAACTCGAGTTACAACATTTGAGTTTCTCCACTTGAGCTAGCCTGCCTTGGGTGACAGTAACCACACTGCAAAGGTAACTCTGGCTATACTAGAATTACTGCATGCACGCAGGTGTAAGGTTACCAGATAGCAACTGTGGCAAAAAACAGGACAGGGGGTGGGCGGTAATAGGAGCTTATATAAGAAAAAGTCCCAAAACACGGGACTTTCCCTTTAAAAATGGGACATCAGGTGACTCTACGCAGGTGCTGTAATGAGCCAAGTGAGGTATTAGGTCTTCTGGGGAGCAGCTCATGCAGACTGTCGTACCTGAGAAAACTCTCTATGCTGACCAGCTGCTCCAAAGCACCAAGTGGCGGGACTGCAATGTAACGCAGACCTGGGATGACCAGCAGTGGACACAGAACTTTCACCACCTTCCTGGAGCTGTGTGAAGAGCTTTTCCCAGCACTTTAAAGGCAGGATAAGCAGATGAGACAGGCCATACTAGTATGGAAGTGTGTTGTTATTGCTCTCTGGAAGCTGGCGACCCCAGACTGATGCAAGTCAGTGGCTAATCAGTTTGGCAGCAGGAAGTCAATCATCAGTGCTGTGGTGATGGAGGTTTGCAAAGCAATTATAGCTTTAGTGAATTATAGTTTGGTGAAGACTGGAAATGTTCATGAAATAATAGTGGTCTTCGAGCAAATTGGCTACCTGAACTGTGTTGGCATCACTGGTGGTACAAACGTGCCCATTATCTGCATGCTCCACAAGGACCGCATGACTACATAAACCAGAAAGCATGCTACTCCATTGTTCAGCCGTCCTTGGCTGACCGCAGAGGGAGGTTCACATGCAACGTCATGGGATTCACGGCCAGGGACCATGATGCTAGTGCATTCCAGAGATTCTGCCTTTTTGAAATTTGACAAGCGGGGACTTTACTCCCACCCAGTAGGATATCAATAGGATGTCTGTGTCCTCTGTTACTTTGGGAAACCAGCTTATCCTCTATTGCCCTGGCTCATGAAGCCCTGCCCAGATGTGAGGCCATCTGGCAGAAGGTTCAATTATACCATGTGCTGCTGCAGGATGGTGGTACATTTGGCTGACTGAAGGTCTGATAATGTTGCCTACAAACTATTTAGACTGCAGCTTCTATAATGCCATTAATGTCATTGGGGTACGTTGTGTTCTGCACGATATATGTGAGGTTAAGAGGGAATACTTTGGGCAAGACTGGAGCAATGAACGCACTGCTTTACAAGTCTGATACAGGCAGCCACAATGTGCATCAGCTAAAGCTGGGCCTGGAAGAGAGAGGGAAATAACGGACTTCTTGGTCTGGAAGGTGAAAATAAGATAGATAAGCATTTACTATAATGGACTGCACCTATATGAGAATCATGTGCTTGTATACGTATTGTCAAGCTATGAGAGTATTAAAATCATAGAAGAGTAGGACTGGAAGGGACCTCACTAGGCCATTTAGTCCAGTCCCCTGCACTCAAGGCAGTTCAATACAGTTCCTCTCTGTCTTGTTCTCAAAGTACTTACACACCAAGGGACTGTACAGCAAAAGATTGTATTGAAAGAGTAACACTGACAGTACAGCTGTCAGAAGGTAGTCAAGTGCATAGGGGGTGCAATACCACATCCCGTGTAATGAAAATGCACATTGACAGCAAGTACTCTGACTCTCTGCTGTGCCTGCACAGGGTGGTGTGCACAGGGTACAGCTGACCATGTGCCCTCCCTCCCATCTATGGACTGGGTTACCCCGTATGCAGAGGTCACTGGCTGCAGGATATGTTAGTGTGGAGGGGAGGCAACAGCAGGAGGCTGACTTGGACAGGGTCCAGACCCAAGTTGTACTGAAACCTGCTGGCCATCTGTCCCAGCATGTGCTCTGACAGATCCCTCTACTCCTCATGGTCCTGCTCCCTCATGGTACAATCATGGGTGATGCCGTCTGCAGCCACCTTCTTCCTCTCCAGCACCCCTCAGCTGCAGCCTGCTTCTGCCAGTCCTGTTCTATCATCTCCCTAGGAGCTTAAAAAGGCAGTCTCATCTACGGACAAAGTCCCTGTGTAGCAGGTTGTCCTTTATCCTTTTCCTTCAGAGGTTCTGGACCCTGGTGTTCACTGTCAGTGGTCTCCTAGGTGGATGTTTCACCTGCACTGGGGCAGATGGTCCTGAAAAACAATGCATTATTTTTCTGCCCAGAGAGAGAAAAAAGAAAAGTTTCTCTCCTTTAACTTCACAGTGAGGGAAAAGTCACAACTTTTACCTCCTTGGCATTCATTGTCCTCCAACTTTGCATTTCTCTACTCTGAAGCTGCTCAGTTCCAGCATTCCCTCCCCTGCCCCCGACAATGGCAAATGCTTTATACAGTCACACAATTTTTTTTATTTCATTTTTTAAAAGGGGGGTTAGGGACTTGGGTGTGCGAGGGACAGGCCTGGGACGACAGAACATTAACCCCATGACAGTACTGTTATTTCAAGCTGTGCTGGCAATGGAAGAGGTGAACCTGCCTGAGATCACTGATCAGGTGTTCCAGGACTCTGGAAAATAACCACCCATCTATGCCAGGAAGCTGTTTCATCATCTGGCGAGTGATGGGCAGACTGATGACTGAGGACTAGTGAACTAATCTAGGACAGTATAAACAGGATGCTGAACTAGAGGCAGTAACACAGAACTATCACAGATGTGCCTTTGCAATCTACCCCCTTCCACTCTGGCAGCCAGACCACAGACCAGTATTTCCAAGAGACTTTGCAAGTGCTCTGGATTTAATACTGCCAAAGACCATGAAATGGACTTATTTCCTAGGCTAGTGTTTTGGTTTTTTTTTAAAGCTTTGGCTGCATCCAAAAACATAATGCTAGGGTAGCTGAGAAAAAACACATTGCCGTACACGTATTCTGCAGACATGCTTGTCTCACCCCCTCGCTGTGTCTGCGACCATTGCTCGGCTTGTATTAATAGCCACGGCTTTGCACACCTGCAGGGGTGTGCACCTCAAAAAAATCACTGCTTGCATGTTTAAAATCTTGTTCCCCCCTGCAGAATTCATCTTGGACTGTACATGTCCAGTTGGATGATATTTCTCCCCTTACCCCTCAAGTGAACCTGAAACCAGTATAACATAAAAGCCTGCCCTCCAGCACCCAACACCCCCCACTACAGTAACAGAGATTGGTCCTAAACAGGTAACAACAGCCCCCTTATGTTATCATATCCCCCCTAGCCATAACAAGGGCAAGTCACTCACTCCCTTACCCAACTGAGGTGATGCTGGTTCCTCTGCAGCATTCTCCTCAGTCCGTTTCTCCATCTCCTCCCCAAACAGGTCCTAGAAGTACTGAACGGGGTCAGACAGGCTATGAGTGGATGTGGCAAACATCTGCTCTGCCTCAACTGAGATTGCTGTGGCTGGTGCTGACCCTGGCTCCAGTTCCTCCTCTGAGCCCACGCACATTCCAGGGGGCCCTTGAGGTGTCTGGGGTGTACTCGGGCTCCATGGTTGGGACACTGCTGAGCACCCAGTGCAGCTCCCCAGAGAATGGGGACATTCTAGGGAAGTCATCAGGCTAGGACTTGTGGTTCTTTGCCTGGCAGTATAGGTTCTTCAGTACAGGAATTTTATCTTCTCTAGTCCAGTGAAGCCCGTCTTCAACGAGCTTACTGGAGGTAGCATTATAAGACTTTTGATGTCTGGTCCTGGATCTGAAGCCATTCTGACTGGCCTCACACCACAGGGTCCACAAGAACATTGGTGTCAGACTCAGGACAGCTAGATGCACGCTTCGGATGCTCTACCAGATGCCATCTGATCTGAAGAAGTGCAGAACGCTGCGTGCTAAGGCAGTGTCTGAAAATCAAAGCAGGCTATTTATACTGACTGGAGGTAGCTTTCAGTCCTGAACCAGGGAGCAGGTAGGTAAACACAACAAAGGTCCCAAGGGGGAATTCTGGGACAGCATTAGAGACCTGTCAGCACTCAAGCAGACTCTAGCTGCAGCCAATGCAGTAGCTTGAGCATCAGCGGCACTCATTCTTCAACCAATACCCTGACAGGCCAGCTATCTTGAGTTTAAAACATCACTGTGCACGAGCTAGAAATTTGTGAGAGCAGACAGAAACAAAACTTAAGTTATAACTCAAGATAACTTTGCAGCAAAGACAAATCTTTCATATGGGTTGCACTTGCAAGACAACTTGATGGTCAACACATTTGAGATTTGTCCGATCAAAGGAGGCTTTGCTAGACTGTATAAATCTGTACAGTTGTAGGGCCAGTTTCTCTTTAAACAATGTTTATAAGGAAAGCATGAAGGCTTGGGGAGTTAATATTATCCCAGATTCAAATCATATCTGAGTAACTAACTCCCTTTGTGACCTTGGGGCAAGCTGCTGAATCTTCTTGTGCCTCAAGCTGTGTCTTCATTGCAGTTAAATTGATATCTACACTCAGATTAACACAGAGTTGTGTTAACTTGAGCTTTCACACTTACCCCCTCCCCAACAGGCCAGGAACCTCAAGTTACAAGCACCACTACACTCAAGTTAAGGGTTTGTGTACGTGGACGGGAATCAAGTTACTATAACTCAAGTTAACTAGGCAGTTAAGCCACCCAGGCAAAGCTGGGAAAATTAAAAAAGAAATCTTGCACAGAATGAGATGTTGCATCTGTGCTGAGCTATTATGGTCAAATTAACAGAAAGCTGGAGAAAAACTCTTTGTTTATAAAACTTGGTTTGCTGAATGGACAACACTGAGTATAAACAGCAGATGTTTTGAATATTCTTCAAAATATTCAGTAGAGTCAACAATAATAGTTAAGAATGAAAGAAAGCTAAGCCAGTAATTCTTAAGGTAAACAGAAATACACCCAAAATGCTAAGCTGAGCTGGCCCCAAAGAGTTACTGTTAGCATTACTATGTTAATTACCCTTAGTCCCAAAATGTAGCATCTCAGAACAAAGATACAATTAAACCCTATGTAATAAACTGTAAATTAAACTTTGCTCAGTCTTTAGGGGCCAGATTCTTCCACGATTACATAACAATGGTAATTATTTCAAATTTTAGAGTATCTGATTGTGCAGAGACTAAAGTCAGCTTTGTGTCTGCCACCCAAAAAACTACTTCTAGGATTTGTCAAAGAATTTTTTTTAAAAGGGGCACTTTTTGCTGAATGCAGCCTTTAATTTAAGTCCCAATTTACACTGATTTTTTAGCCTTGGGAACCATGTTGAAACGTTATATAAAGATGACAAGAAGTAATTCTTCTGCTCTATTCCGGCGCTGATTAGGCCTCAACTGGAGTATTGTGTCCAGTTCTGGGCACCACATTTCAGGAAAAATGTGGAAAATTGGAGAAAGTCCAGACAAGAGCAACAAAAATGATTAAAGGTCTAGAAAACATGAACTATGAGGGAAGATTGAAAAAATTGGGTTTGTTTAGTCTGGAGAAGAGACGACTGAGAGGGGACATGTTAACAGTTTTCAAGTACATAAAAGGTTATTACAAGGAAGAGGGAGAAGAATTGTTTTTCTTAATCTTTTAGGATAGGACAAGAAGCAACGGGCTTAAATTGCAGCAAGGGAGGTTTAGAAGGACTTCAGGAAAAACCTTCTAACTGTGAGGGTAGTTAAGAACTGAAATAAATTGCCAAAGGAGGTTGTGGACTCTCCATCATTGTCTAACCTGCTCTTAAAAATCTCCAAACACCTGTCAGGGATTGTCTAAATAATACTTAGTCCTGCCATGGGTGCAGGGGACGACTGGACTAGATGACCTCTCAAGGTCCTATGATTCCCAAACTTGATTTGTGCCCCAACCTGGAGGGGGGTCTAAGCCTTTAAAACAAACAAAACACAAAACTTGAACATCACAGAGGAGAGAGGGAAAAACACTACTGAATATCCCAGACTTACCTATCTGTAGACTTAAATATGACATTTAACAACTTCAAATTATTTCTTATGTTCTTCAGCCTACCAAGTCTTGAGTTCAGGATTCCACATTTCCCTGCAAGCTCTGATATCACTAAAACATAAATGAGCACAAGCTATGGAGAAGGCTCCCTGCCTTGTTTTAAGTGCTTGGGATGTCATCAGCTGGCACTGGAGAAAGACAGAGCCCTGAACTGATATTTTAGACAGTATAAGCTTTTCAGTTCACCTTTCGATATTAATCTATGCAGGGGTTAAAGTGGATTGAAACAGGTGGGGGAGCTCTCAACACAGCAGCCAATAAAGAGGGTGAGCTGTGGGGGAGCACTGCTTATCCAAGCCAGAGAGGAAGGCGCGCTTCTCTAAATCTGTCACATTATGAAAATATAAGTAACAATTCATGTTACACTTGCACTAAAAATGCAAGAAAAGATGTTTTATGTATATGGTATTCCTGTTTAACCTCAAACAAAATTCCTCTGTGCTTTAGAATCACCAGGTTTTTGTGTTTTTAATTTTATATAGGAAAATTAAAAACAAAAACAAAACCACACCACGCTATAGCATTATACTAAGCAAAGAACATACACATTTGGTACCACTTACCTCCAGTTCTACTGATCGCCTGAACTGAACTCTCAGCACTTCTTTGATGGAATCACTGACATTTTCTAGCACAGCTCTGCGGGCCAGCACTGGAAATTAACGAGAGTCAGTAAGTACATTTTAGCTTAATCTATGGTGTTTTGGTTCAATGTTGCATTTTCAGTTGTTTGATGCATGACAAAGGTCAAGTGTGTTGAAGGCGTAAGACACAGGGATAAGATGCAGATAGAAGTGCAATTATACCCTGAAAAGGTGACTCTATAAATAGCTTCATGGATTCTGTGGTTATTTTCTCACAACTTTTTCCACATCAAATTTGTTCGTCTGCTAGTAAAAACAATTACCTTTGTAACAAATGGACTAGAAATTCAAACTGGATCTGAAAGGCAAACTGTGTTCTTTTTTATTTGAGCACTTGTAATAAAGATTCTGCTGTTGTAATACAGTTAACAATTCCGTAGATGATGCATAAGCCAGAATAGAATGCAAATAACTGTGTTGGATATACACTACTAATAGGCATTTAAAAAAAAAAAACAATGTTATTTTTGTTTAAAAAAATTAAAAAAGCAAGCAAACACTGCACTGATTACACATGGAGGCAGACTGTTGAATAAGAAGGTACTTTAAAACTACTCACAGGTGCATTACTAACCATAACCACACTTTAAATTATGACAGTGATTATTGAAAGCAACTAAAATGGCATCTTGGTGTTTTGCATTTATTCTCCATCAAATATTTGCATAGTAAAACTGCTCTGTTTACAAGTCCCACCCCCCTCCCAAACCCCCTTCCCCCATAATCTTTCTTAACATTAGCACAGCCAGCTCACCCTCGTATCTGGAAAAAAATGAAACTCTGTTCTTTGTTTTATACATCAAACGTGCACATTCTGACCATAAAACTTAAATGGAAATTTTTTCTTGATTGACATCAAATATGGCTCCTTCACAACTGTAGTATATTAGCTTGGCCGTAACAAGGCAACTTTCTTTTTAAGCATACAAAGTCACTTTTCTGATCATAACCACACCAAGTCCAATTAAAATAATCCAAATACAGGTACATAGCTCATTTTCACATGGCAAAATAAAATGTTAAAGATATTTAGAAAAACTGACTTTAGTTTCACATGTTCTAAAGTTTATTTTAAATTATGCCATTTATAAACAGTCCCAATATCTTCAAAGGGAAACTTACTCCACCACGCTATTAAAAGATTCTGCATAACAGTTCTGTAAGAATACTATCAATTTAACACCAAGATTATAAAAGAGCTGCAATTAAGCCTACATGTATGCATGATCAATTTTAAAGCACCATTTGCACTCCACTTGTGCACAAGGGACAGGTTTTGTGCAGCTAAATTTTATAATTTGTATGAGCAAGGGATACAAACCAGGCTGTATGCATGGAAATATAGGCTGAGTTTTGAAAATCTAGCCCTTCATAACAACTACATGTAAACAAGTCTGTAGGTTTACATTTAGTAATCTACATTCCATGCTGTGTTCCTTTCAAATGTTCATTGGGCACCCATACGGGTGTAATTTAAATGATAAGATTAGCATTAGAAGGTGATGTTCATTTATGATTTTGGGGGGGGGGGAGAAGAGAATGGGGAGTAGTTTTGAAATAATTTTAAAGAAAAAAACTGAAATAAAGTTAGCAATATCTTACCAGCCATGATTAAGTAAGTATCGGGAACAGTGATGTCACAAACATATGGTTGTCGGGTTGTGGTCATGGCAGAGGTGATAATAATAGCTTCAGATGGAGTCGTGGCCACTACAGCAGTAGAAGGGAATGAGGAAGCACTTGAGTTGCTCTCAGTAGTTGTACGATGGCCAACTATGCTACTAATGGTGGTAGTAGTAGCAGTAGTAGCACTTGTTCTATTGGTAACTTTAGTCACACTAGTTTTTGTTTGTGTGCCAAATTCAGTGGAAGTGTTTATGGATGGAGGCAGCTGTGTAGGTACAAATGATGTGACCACAGAAACTGACTCTGTAGGTGAAGCGGTAATGCTGTTCACATCTGTATGCAACAACAGCGTATATGGATTTGTTGTAAAATGTGCTGTACTAGCAGTTGCCTTGGAAAGAGATGTCAAAAGCAATGTGTGGTTAGCAGTAGCACCAGTATCCTCATCTGAAGCTGTAACAGTTGAGAGAAGGGACGAAGATACGCTTAAGACAGGAGTTGTCTGAAAGGTGGTAAACCATGAGGTCAAGTGTGTTTCATCAACCAAGGTATTGCTGGTGAGAATAGATTCTGAGTCAGAAATGGACAGCACCAGTGTAGGAACTGCTGATTCAAGGGAGAAGAGTGAAGACTCTAACTGAGAGGTAGCTTCTGTGAAAATTGAGGTAAATGAAACTTCAGAATCTATTAGCAAGACTGATGTTCCTTCTAGTAACATGGAAGAGTAAGAGTAAAAACTTGATGATATTACTTCAGGATTGTGTGTGTTTGGAACAGAAAATGTATTTGAATAAAGGTATGAAGTCTGCCAGGGAGAGAGATGAGAAACCTCTACGCTTGTGCTGTCAGTTGCAGGAAACGCAGTTGAATCCCAACTAGAGGAATCATCAAAAACTACCGATGGCCCCAGCAGTGTAGGGAAGACCTGAGGTAATAGTGTTGATAAATCACTTGGCATTCTTGAATAAAAGGTGAATAAAGATGACCAGCTGCTAGGTTCAGAGAGAAATGGTGTTGATAAAAGGTTGGATGAAAAATCTGAAATATTTACAGAAGATTTGTCTGTTAAAACACTTGCAGGTGTTTTGTCAAGCAAAAGTACAGATTCTGAGGGCATAAATTCAGGTGATTCCAGCAAGCCTGTATGTTTGATTGTAACTGACGGTACATTCTCACTTGTGGTAAACACGGATTCAAGAAGAACGCTGGTGATATCAGAAGGTTTTGCTCTAATACCAGATGTTAAAGTAACAGTTTCAGTAATAGGGACGGGGAATTGAACAGAAGTGATATCCAATGATATTCCCTCAGAGGGCTGTCTGTAGGAAGGAAATATTGTTGTACTCATTATGTTAAGACCAACGTCCACACTGTTTGAAAAAAACAAGTTTGATTCAGAGACTTCTATGAATCTTGAAGAAAATGAAACAACAGGTCTTGATGGAAAAGTAGTATCAAAGATTTCAGGAGTTGACTCCTCCAGTTCATACAAGTCAGTAACTACAGTTGTAAGTGGAGTAATGCCTTTTTCCCCAGAGGCTGTGAATGACAATGTTTCAATATAATCACCCGAACCCACATCATGTTCTGTGTGTCCTGCTGAAAAGACTTGTTCTGGTGGAACTGAGGCAAAGTCACAGTACGAACATGAAGCATATGGTCTAGTGAAAGGCACTGGGCTTATGAACTCACTGAAGAGCTCAACTTGACTTGATATTTCTAAATTGCCAGGCAAATTTGGTGTTGTACTGGAGGATTTATGGGAAAACACATGTGTAAACAAGTCATTAGTAACAAAAGTATCAGAGTCAGTGGAACCAGCAGCTGAGTGAACTGGGAAAGACACATATGGAAGACTAATTGAAAACAAAGCAGGCTCCATGCTGGTTACCAAAACAGGTGCTGCCCTAGAAATGCTTGCAACAGAATAGGTCCTTAGATCCAAAGTTTCTGTTGCATCGCTATTCACATCAGGATAAGTTTCAGTGTATTGATCAGTACTTTTTGCCAAAGCATCTGGCATAACTTGGCTATCCTCATTCAGCTGTCTCGTAAGAACAGAGGACCCTTCTGAAGTAGTATCAAAAGGCAAAAACAGTGAGGAGTCTGAACTAGATGCATAGCTTCCATCTACATTTCCCACCAGTCCAGCCGCCACCTCTGATGTAGTGGAACTTAAATAAATATCTGTATTTGTGGGGTACAATAGCAAGTCTCTGCTTGTAGTCGGAATTATACCATCTGGAGCAAAAGGCTTCAATTGTGTGAAAGCACGACTGTGACCAGAGGCAGCACGTGATGTTGTGATTTGTTGTGCTGTTTTCATTTCATCATATGGCAGCAAAAGGACAGATAACGAAGGTGTTAGCAACACAGCTTCTAAGGTTTCTCTTGGTGGCTCTACTGAATTATCTGAACGATACTCCACTGTAATAGACTTTAGTGAAGGAGTCCACTGTTCATTCAGAAAGGAGCTAATCAATCCATCGTCACTTAAAAATGCTTCATTGCTAGTTACTGTGACATCTCCCACTGGCATAGTTCTTCCTTCTGAACTTCTGCTCATTCTTTCTTGGTCAAATAAAGTCACATCAAAGGGAGTGGTAAGTGATGATAAAACCACATGAAGAAAATTATTTTCCTGGGGTTCTACTGTGCTTTGTGTTAAGGCCATGTGTGCTATGCTGCTTACTGTACTTTGATGTAGTTTAGATCCCACTGAGAGTAAGGAAAGATTTTGCTGCTCCAAGGATATACCATCTGAAAAATAAAAGACAAAAGTTTTATTACAGTAATACATTCCATGAGGAGAGAGTAGCTTAATGTTAAGCTCTTCCCAATCCACACCTGACCCAGCATAGCAATGATCTAGCTCAGGGATCGGCAACCTTTGGCATGCGGCTCGCCAGGGTAAGCACTCTGGCAGGCTGGGCCAGTTTGTTTTGCCGTCCGCGTCCACAGGTTTGGCCGATCGCGGCTCCCACTGGTTGCAGTTCGCCACTCCAGGCCAATGGGGGCTGCGGGAAGCCGCAGCCAGCACATCCTTCAGTCCGCATCGCTTCCCCGACGCCCCCATTGGCCTGGAGTGGCGAACCATGGCCAGTGGGAGCCACAATCGGCCCAACCTGCGGATGCAGCAGGTAAACAAACCGGCCCAGCCCACCAGGGTGCTTACTCTGACGAGCCGCGTGCCAAAGGTTGCCGATTTCTGGTCCAGCTAAACCCACCAAACAGATAGGATTTTTAAAGAGACAGGGTGGGTGAGGTAATATCTGTTATTGGACAAACTTCTGTCAGTGAAAGAGACAAGCTTTTGAGCAACACTTAGCTCTTCTTCAGGTCTGTGTAACTCAAAAGCTTGTCTCTCCCACTGACAGAAGGTGGTTCAATAAAAGATATTACATCACCCACCTTGCCTGTCTAATAACCGGGGACCAACAGGGCTACAAAAACACTGCAAACAGGAACTTGAAAGGCAGTAGCTTTGTTTTCAACTGTCTTTTTCATATACTATAATATGCGCCAGCTAACATTCTAAGTATATAAAATGAGCAAAAAGGCACAATACAGAGTGAATTTGATGACAATATATACCTGCAGACCAGTGGCACCGCTATGGGCACCTGCATGGCCCCACAATATGCCAACATTTTTATGGCTGACCTGGAACAACACTTCCTCAGCTCTCGTTCACTCACTCCCCTTTTCTACTTACGCTACATTGATGACATCTTTATCATCTGGACCCATGGGAACGAGACTCTGGAAAAATTCCACCACGATTTCAACAGCTTCCACCCCACCATCAACCTCAGCCTGGACCAATCTACACGGGAAGTCCACTTCCTAGACACCACGGTGCAAATAAGTGACGGCCACATTAACATCACTCTATACCGAAAACCCACTGACCACTATGCCTACCTTCATGCCTCCAGCTTTCATCCCAGATACATCCCGGATACACCACACGATCCACTGTTTACAGCCAAGCACTGAGGTACAACCGCATCTGCTCCAACCCCCCAGAGACCAACACCTACAAAATCTTCACCAAGCACTCTCAAAACTACGATACCTGCACGAGGAAATAAGGAAACAGATCAACAGAGCCAGACTTGTACCCATAAGCCTCCTACTGCAAGAGAAGCCCAAGAAAGAAACCAACAGAACTCCACTGGCCATCACTTACAGTCCCCAGCTAAAACCTCTCCAATGCATCATCAGAGATCTACAACCCATCCTTGACAATGATCCCTCACTTTCACAGGCCTTGGGTAACAGGCCAGTCCTCGCCCACAGACAACCTGCCAACCTGAAGCATATTCTCACCAGTAACTACACACTGCACCATAGTAACTAACTCAGGAACCAATCTATGCAACAAACCTCGATGCCAACTCTGCTCACTTATCTACACCAGAGACACCATCACAGGACCTAACCAGATCAGCCGCACCATCAACGGTTCATTCACCTGCACGTCCACCAATGTAATATATGCCATCGTATGCCAGCAATGCCCCTCTGCTATGTACATCGGCCATACTGGACAGTCCCTACGTAAAAGGATAAATGGACACAAGTCAGATATTAGGAATGGCAATATACTAAAACCTGTAGGAGAACACTTCAATCTCCCTGGACACACAATAGCAGATCTAAAGGTAGCCATCCTACAGCAAAAAAACTTCAGGACCAGACTTCAAAGAGAAACTGCTGAGCTTCAGTTCATCTGCAAATTTGACAATATCAGCTCACGATTAAACAGACTGTGAATGGCTTGCCAACTACAAAAGCAGTCTCTCCTCCCTTGGTGTTCACACCTCAACTTCTAGAAGAGGCCCTCATCCTCCCTGATTGAACTAACATTGTTATCTTTAGACTGATTCTTGCCTGCATATTTATACATGCCTCTGGAAATTTCCACTACATTCATCCGACGTAGTGGGTATTCACATGCTCCAAAACGTCTGTTAGTCTATAAGGTGCCACAGGACTCTTTGTTGCTTTTACAGATCTTGACTAACATGGCTACCCCTCTGATACATAATACAGAGAAAAATTCTGAGCATCTTTGAGGATTTAATTTTGTTTTGGTTTTTTAAATTAGTACTACTGAATTTCCTTGAGTTCTTATTATGCTCACCAGTAAAGTGAACACACAGTGCACAGTGAAATAGTTATGTAGTACATGCAGGAGAATACCACCACACCAATCAAGATATAATGGGCCAAGTTTTCAAAAACAGTTATGCCTTCTGCCATCTGGACATGCATACTTGGGTAGACATCCAATCACAGTACTGAATTTGCAAACACATTGCTGTTTATGCATGGAAATATGAAGCTCAATAGCCCAATACAGGTGCGTGTTGTTATGTTTGTTGACTAGCAAATTGACACATGCAAAACACATGGAGTTCTTTGGTCATAGGATTATAGAAAAGAAGGGCTGAAAGGGACCTCGAGAGGTCTACTCCCTAGATCTAACTTTTTTTTTCAGTCAGCTCTCCCCACCCGTCCACCCATGAACAGTAGGTGGCAATCACACTCCCTCTGCCTGCACTACCCACAGAAAATTATTATAGCTGTCCTATGCAGAGCACTTCATTTGGTTATTGAGACCAATTGTGCATGGCTGAGAGCAGCCAAGTTTTCTCATCTCTTCACAATCAGGCTGCTGAAGCAATCTTGTAAAATGGAATCTCTCAAAAGGATCCAATTTTATTCACACAAAAAATGTACAGAATTCCCAAATTAGCCACGGGTTCTTTAAAAACATTTTTCTGCCTGTGGAGCCTGGACTACAGCAATGAATAGTCCATGAGACCTTTACGTGATGAGGCAATTTCCTATATCGGTAAGTGTTGATCTATCTATCTATATCTATATATATCCCGATACTGCTTTTATTCATTATTGTACCTGTCTCCCTGTTACATTATGGGAACTTGATGCAGTGGTAAGTGTCAGCAGTCAGCACAGACACAGATATTACAGTCCACGAGTAGAAAATCCGGTAATTCCCTTTACAGTGTAGCACACTAGTAAGCACACCAACCTGTTTGGTACACTATTGTACAAAACCTACTATACTTTCACATTGTCCTCATTTTAGGGATCTAGGGATGATGCTGGGGATCTTGTCCAAAGCACAGAGAACTGAAAAACTTGGTAACGTTGCTGTCAAGGTTAACATTCATGTGAATGCCGATGGGACAGTGGGCACTGCTAAGAGATGCCCTGCTCATGGCTCCTGGGCATGACATTAACTGTGAGTCCTTTCTTTGGGAGTAGGGCTGTTTCATGAGGTCATGTGTAAAGCTGATGTGTGTTGTTCTGCTATTTAAACAACTGATACCTGACAATATTTTAAAGGACTTACATTCATGTTAATTATGATGGATCAAGGGGTATGTCTGCACTCAATGTCAAAGCTACACTAGAGTTTATTAATTGCTTCTAACAAGATATGAACCTATGTTAATGCTGCCATGTGGCCCTCTCTTAGTCTCTGAGCAGTATACTGTGACCATTTCATTTGATCATTACTCTGCACTCACAAGCCACTGATCGAGTAATTATTACTCTATTACTTCATTTGGAATACAATTTTACTGTTCCCATCTACCAGGATCCAACTGGCAATGGCTGGATTTGAGCATCTATGAGAAAAGCTGAAAGCCAACTGTCAGGATATACCCTCATCTGAACATTACTTGCTTTCTCTTCGCATGTCAATTTCCCCTTTCATGGTGGTGTTCTGGGGGTGTGATGGAGCCCTATATGGCAGCTGTTTCAGAAACTTGTGTGAATCAGGAAGGCAGATTGTGTCTTGAATATGCCATGTGAGTTTCAGTATCCAAGTACTGACCCTGCAGCCAAACACAAGAGAGCTACCTCAGGATACTTCACATATAAAATATGCCATCTGATCACCCTGCTATCCCACCCAACCCCACTGCTGTCATGGTAGTGTTCATGGGATGCTACTTGCACACCACTGCAATGGTGCATATGACAAGAGAAAATATACACAAGGCAGTTTAGTCACAGAAAATGAACTAAACATTTAAGAAATATAATTACATATCATCATATACAATGCGGTGCTTTAAAACAAAAAGTGCTCTATCGAGGTACAGTAAGTTGCCCAACTGGAGTTGTGTTTACATCCTGCTAGAGAATCCCTTTAATTCAATAAACTGTGGCAAGTCTTTGCAAAGTTAGCTCATATGTCTGTTTGTTACACTTTCAGACTACCAACACCACCACCTTCCAAAAATGATGCTGCTCCTTTTTAGTCAGTCTGGCAAATGCCCCAGTATAATTTTTCAACTGCTGACCCATTAATGTGATTAGTTTCATATCTGGTGATCTGAAAAATGCCAACAGATTAGAATTAGTTCGCAGGACACTACCAATAAAGGATGTGTGCTATGATAAAATTTTATTTGATGGAGCTCATGCACAGTATCTTGCAGCATATGCACTACTCACTCAGGTAAAATCTGAACTGAGTTTATCCCCTGAGCCTCAATACAGGCAGAAGCAGTTATGTGGCCTTGGGTCACTATATGAACAGAAAACAGAGTGACCATAAAGCATGGACCAAGTATAAAATCACTGCATTACAGTAAACAATCTTTTGATTGTAACTTCCTTGGGAAAAAAAATCTGTGCAAGACTAATACCCATACATAATCACAATTGTATTCATGATGATTTTCTGCTCAAATAGTTTTCATTCCATTATCTCTGTGAACCCAGTATATAGTGCAGTGTACCATATCATTATGAATTTTATAAAAGATTTTGATTCACTTGCATAGTAATTGGAATGATTGTGAAAAAGTGCCTTCCAATATGAAGGCCAACACCTTTTCTGCTAATTGCTCCCCAGACACAAAGCTTCAGCAGGTGCTTTGGATACAGTTCAGGTTAACAAACTCCAGGGTGCATTGCTCCATCAGAAGAAGCCTCCCTGACATTGATCCATCTTTTGACCTGGTTTTTGTGCTTCTTCTTAATCACCTCGAGTGCACAGACAATGACTAAAGAATAAAGTGACAGACTATTGACTGAACATTGTAAACGTATGTAAGTTCTATATCTAGTATACACACACGCACACAATAAGATTTACCTAGTGTTTCCATAACAGTCATCCTCTCTCATACTTTGTTCTCTGTGCACTTGCTTATGGCAATGCCAAACTTATCTTAAACACCCAAAGACTTTAGGGGAGGCAGTTCTTTGTTTTTTGTTTGTGACTTATATTTTCATCTGCATCAGCAAGACACATGTATTAGGCTTCGTTACCACAACAACCACACCAACTATAAAAATGTATACACTATTCATATCTATTATGAAATGCAAGTACAGTTGAACCCTGTTATGTCGCTGGCCTAGGGGTTTGCCAAAAATAGTCGAGATAACCGATGATCGAGATAAACCCCTATCCACCCCCCCACCCCTGCCCTCTCTCCAACACCCCCTCCCTGCCCCCTTACCGCGGTGCCTGCACGTGGCTGGATCCGGCGAAGCGGGACGGGGAAGCTGGCCGGGCGGCCGTGGACGGGGACCCGGGGCCGGGCGGCAGGCTAAGCGGGACCGGGTAAGCGGGGCCGGGTGGCAGGCGAAGCGGGGACCGGGTAAGCGGGGCCGGGCGGGCGGGCGGCAGGCGAAGCGGGGACCGGGTAAGCGGGGCCGGGCGGGGGCGGCAGGCGAAGCGGGGACCGGGTAAGCGGGGCCGGCGGGCGGCAGGCGAAGCGGGGACCGGTAAGCGGGGCCGGCGGGCGGGCGGGGACGGGTAAGCGGGGACCGGGTAAGCGGGGCCGGGCGGGCGGGGACGGGTAAGCGGGGCCGGGGTGGGCGGGCGGCAGGCGAAGCGGGACCGGGTATGCGGGGCTGGGCGGGCGGGGACCGGGTAAGCGGGCCGGGCGGGCGGCAGGCGAAGCGGGGACCGGCGAAGCGGGGCCGGCCGGCCGGGCGGCGAAACGGGGACCGGTATGCGGGGCCGAGCGGGCGGGCGGGGACCGGGTATGCGGGGCCGAGCGGGCGGGCGGCGAAGCGGGGACCAGCGAAGCGGGGCCGGGCGGGCAGCGAAGCGGGACCGGCGAAGCGGGGCCGGACGGACGGGCGGCGAAACGGGGACCGGGTATGCGGGCCGAGCGGGCGGGCGGCGAAGCGGGGACCGGCGAAGCAGGGCCGGGCGGGCGGCGAAGCGGGGACCGGCGAAGCGGGGACCGGCGAAGCGGGGCCGGACGGACGGGCGCGGGCGAAGCGGGGACCGGCGAAGCGGGGCCAGGCGGCGAAGCGGGGACCAGGGAAGCGGGGCCGGGCGGACGGCGAAGCGGGGACCGGGGAAGCGGGCCGGGTGGGCGGGTACGCGGGGAACCGCGGGGCTGGGGAGCCGGGGCTAGGGCAGGAGTCGCGTGGCCGGGGAGGGATGCGGCAGGAGCCGGGCAGGGCCGCCGCCGGAGTTACAGTCGAACCCATTTATCTCGACCTCGGTTAGTGGCAAAAGCTCTTCTGTGCTCGAGATATTAGGGTTCGGTGAGATTAAAGAATCGACATAACCGATGAGAAACCGATAAGACAAAGAGGGAGTTTGGCGGTTCCACTACTAAAACGTCGACTTAATAGGGTTGGCAAGTTAACCGAGGTCGAGATAAATGGGTTCGACTGTATTACTACAATCTACTTACTGTGTGCAATTATGAGCCGATCTCTTCACATGTCCTGGGAACACTGGTCCAAATCTATATCTGCTGATATTTATGCCCATTCCAGGGACACTGGAATCACTTTCAATGGTGCTTGCACTACCTCTGTGCATCATCCAGAGATTCATTCTGAGAACTCTGTTGATTTTTGGCATTATGATAGTGATAGAAGAATGAATACTAAGCAAATTCTGCTGGAAGCAACTGAGAGTTGTTGCGGGACATTGTATTGTAAAAACAGTTGCAGTACTGCAAGACACCTAATGAGCATGCAGGCTGGCAATATAAGCTTATATATACAAATATAAGAAGGTGGGGAATGTTGCTCTGAATCCAGGCTATGACTTTGTAATAGGCATTTCTTGTGAGGAGATTTCCATTAGTTCTTATTCAAACCAAAACAAAAGGGTTAACAATACAGTAAAAGCAAGCAAGACATTTGCCATGCTCTGGTGTCTTTAATGGCTTGAGAGCCATCTGACGGATGTCATGGAAGTGAGCAAGCTCCTGTAAGATGCTGTGAAGGATACTGAAGTTTTACTAATACAAATGCCTTGGAGAAGTTACTAACAGAGAAAGGATGAAAGTGCTGGATGCTTAGACAAATGGAATGTCTAATAGTCTCACTTCAATAGCTTGCAAAGCTTTACAACAAATCTTGCAGGAAAGAATAATTACGTTCATGGAGGTGAACAGAAAAGGGAACGTAATGCAACATACGTTTACCAAAGGTAGATTGTGCCAGACTAACCTGATTTTCTTCTTTGCTAATATAACTGATTTTTTAAATAAGGGAAATTCAGTAGATCTAATATATTTGGACTAGACTAAAGCATTTGACAGAGTACTACATGGGAAATCATTAGTTAAATTAGAAAATATGGGAATTACTTCAATAATTGTAAGGTGGGTAAGGAACTAGCCAAAGGGAAGAAGGCAATGGGTGGTGCTGAAAGATGAGTTATCGGACTGAAAGGATGTTAATAGTGGAGTTCCTCAAGGATCAGACTTGGGACCAATCAATCAATATTTTAACAACCTTGGCACAAAAAGGAGCATGTTAATGAAATCTGCTGATGCTACAAAGTTGGGAGGCACCTTCAATACAGAAGAGGATCAGATTATTATATAAGAAGTGAACTTCAAGAGACTGGAGTAAGAGAGATGGAATGAAAGTCAACAGAACAAAGGCAGTAGCTAGTGATGGTGGCCTGTGATGTACAGGAGGTCACACCAGATAATCTGGTAGTCCCTTCTGGCCTTAAATTCTATGACTATTTGTTCATTATTGAGTTTGAAACAACCAGATAGCAAGTTTGCTAGCCAAAGTTCTACATACTGTATACACTGCTGGCTCTTAAGAAACAAGGGAGTACCAATGGCATGTAATTAATAATACAAATTATTGTTTTCTGCCAACTCCAGGACAACAGTGCATTATTAGACTGCTACATATCAGAATGGTGCGCGCAACTCATCAAGAATAGATAGGACTTGTAGCAGGGGCTCCAAAAAGCAGACAGACAGAAGAGAAAGCATAAAAATAAAGTGAAGTTCATGGAAGGAGGCAAGCCTCAGCTAAAGCATACTGCACGACAGACAAACCCCTCATTACTGCAAAGCAGCCAATCCAGCTATTCTCTAGGACAAAAACATACAGACCACCTGTATTTTAATGTTATGAACTGCACAAAGTTATTGACTAATATCAGTACTGGCTTGTTTGCCAGCAATGCTGTTACCTTTGGACAACTATACTGTTACTGAGCCAAGCAATGATGACAGGGCAACAATCCAACAAGCCAAAATCCACAAAGCTGATAACATTAAAAGAGAGATTAGATGGCTCAGGAAACAGAATTATGATTCTGAGCTACAGCTTGAAAAAGTAAAAGGAGAACACTTGTGGCTATGAGGAGATGAGTCACGGATGGCACGAGTGCAATGGCTTAGGTTGCAGACTACTCTTTAGTCGGTGCAGACATAAGGGTTTGCCAGTGAAGCCATGCTGATAAACCATCTTTAACATTAACTTCCAAACTACCCAAAGTAACGACTGGAGTTAGAACATAACCCACCAGTAATTCAAGTATGTCATTAAGGACTTCTGAGCATGAGAACATGATGCTCAAACTGGTCGATCTACCTTTGGAGATTTCAAGTACGAACAGGATTATGGCCATACACCATGGTGGATACACCAACACAACCTCTGGTAGACAAGAAACATCAGTGCTGTACCTTCCTATAACCAAATCAGAGGTATTGTTCCATAATATAGACACCTTCTGTGACAAGTTACACAATACTATCCAGCCAAGTGTGTGCCATAAGCCAGCAGCGGGACAGCCAACTTTTCATGGAAGTCACAGGAGACATATATTTCTATGATCTTGCGGCACTCCCGTATCATATGCCCAATGTCATCTATAAACTGTCCTCCAAGGGAAGGAAGAATGATCTTGTGGTAAAAAGCACTGGACTGAGACTCCAGAAATCTGATTTCTAGTCCCAGCTCTGCCACAAACATCCTCTGTGACCTTTGGAAAGTCATTTCACTCATCTGTTTCTAAGTTCTCCATCTGTAATATGGGCTATTAATTTCCTGCCTTAGAGGAATGTTGCAAAGCTGAATTAATTAATGGATGTGAGGTGCTCAGACATTACAGTGATGAATGCAACGGAAGAGCCTATACATTTTTTTGAAAAGTACATTTTGAGGGTAGAAATAAAAATGCTCTCTCTTAGAGAAGCCAGAACAACCCTTGGAAGTGGGTAAGTAGAGGTCTGTAAGCCTCAACCAGGACCTGCAAACTACTCAAAACAAAAGTTACTTCATGAATGATCTTTTGAATGTGCATGGACACAGTGACCTACACGTAATAGAAGTTTATTTGTAATAGTACATTCCTATTTTAATGCGCTTATTCTGTAGATAAGGAACAAAGCTCCCTCCTGTTACCATGCTCAACAACATTAAACAGAGACAACCACATGATAGTACTTAGACCAATACGGGAAATTATTATGATTAATGCGTTACATAACAATGGATCCTAAATTATGACATGGTAAAGTGCTCTGCATGCAATGTACAAGTCACACGATTACTTAAATGTCGGTATGTTTGAGAGATAGCATGCCTCCCGTTTCAAAAAGACATTTGCCAACATTTTCCCTACTGGCCACAGGGAGCAAAAGGAGATGGAAATGCCTTAATGCAGCTCACGAGGGGACCGTCTGTGTGCCTAGTGCAGAGAAATCCTCACCACAATGATAGTGGCAAATGCATTTGAAGAATCATCAAGTCTTCCTCAAAGGGTCAAAAACTCAAAGACTCTATGACTGTTTAATCATTTAACATTGTCCTTTCTGGATTAGCTGTGGTCAAGCAGGTCTGTGTATGCTGTGTCCTCACAAACCATTTACACAGTTCTCCTATCAAGTCTGTGGGCAAATTTACTTGGATGCCTGGCTCACGAGAAAATACCAAGTTATAGTGGCATTTGCACTTGAAAAGCAGGATGCCTGGGACTTTTTGCAGAGAGGTGTACAAAAGTAGTAAAGGAATGACTGAGAAGGGAGCTTGCTTTGCTTCTCTCTCATAAATCATGAAGTACTACAGCAGTTATATTAACACAGAATATGGAACAACTTTTTAAATGCACCCACTAATTTAGAGAGCATGTACTAACCAGGAGAGTGGACCCAGGCCTTTTTGAAGTTTTTGATCTCTATATAGTGGCATGCATACTGATAGAATATTACCTTGCTTGGGGACATATATAACTGAACCATAAGTATGGCAAAATCTTTATAGAATGTCACAGAAAGTCATACTAGACCAGTATGACAGGGCCAGAAAGGGTTACACAACTAGCAGGCTAATTGATCCAGATTCAACCTTTAGAGATGTGTTAGACAAGTATGTAAATAGTAATTAGGGCCATGTCATGTTACATAGACTAGAGCTTTGAAATATATTTTTAGAAAATTAGAGGTAATACTAATTGTATGAGTTACTTATATCTTGTTAGATGCTAACCATGTAAACAAATGGTTCCTGGCTATTATTATAGCTATTGATTCAGAGATCAAAAGGAAATATTAACATTTAGATGAAACTTGGGTGTAATAATGTCATTGTCTATATTTCTCTTTGACGTCTGTAGTAAATGGTCTATGAACTGTTTAATGGATAATTACCTTACGCTGATGAATGCAACTAGTTACTTGTGTGTACATAGGAAACAGGTAGTTCTACTTCAAAGCTGCTGTTCTTCACCAAAGGAATATCTGCAGTCAAGAGGCTATTATAACTGCCAGTGATCTATATAAAGAAATCTTATGCCCAGATCCTTTTTATCTCAGACCTGCTTAAGCTTCGTGCAAGGGAAGTTTAGGTCGCAAGACTGAGGTCTCCAGTCCCATCTGGACTGCCCTGATATTGAATATTTGGACATTAGACTATAACCTGATGAACTGATTCTGAAAAGGGCTCTTTGCAATTCTAGGGCTCACCATCTCTACTACAAAACTGACTTAAGAACTCTATTCCTACCCTACCTTTTAATCAATACTCACTCTCTTCTTTTTTTAAATAAATTTTAGTTTAGTTAATAAGAATTGGCTGTAACCATGTAATTTGTGTAAGATCTGAAATATTCATTAATCTGGAGGGGAATGTGTCCGATACTTTGAGATTGGTAGAACTTTTTATATGATGAACAAGATTTTCAGTAATCATCATCATATTTGACTTGGCTGCCTGGGTAGAAGCCCAAGGCTGGGTTGTTTTAAGGGGACTGTATTTCTGGCTTCTGGGTAACCAGTAAGGTATTGCAGAAGCTTTTTACTGCTGGCTTGGAGACTCTAAGTATTAGAATAACCACCAGTTTTGGGATTGTCTGCCCCATTCTTTGCAGTTTGCCCTAATTGAGCAATCTCAGAGAGTGACACCCCACCCCCCGCTCCGGGAATCCCAGTCACAACAGGTTACTATATTTACGACACCAGTGCACACTTTTGAAAAGCACACAGGCCATGCTCAATAGCTATTTCTCTGAGAAACTTTTTTTATTCCAAAAGATCCAAAATATCTACATTATTTAACATATGTGCTTGTGAAATGTAATTGCGATGAATTAAGTTGCTTAGTCTACTTTCAAGAAGGAAAAAGTCCAGAAGTCTATGCTAAGTTTCAGCATCATACAAAGCTGGAGATAAAATACCAGGCCAAGCATAAATGGTTATATTTCAAAACTTTAGTGCAAGTATAAAGTGTGTGAGAAGGTATATAACATTCACACACTTTCAGTGCCCTTTACATTTCTATAGATTTCAAAAAGGCGGACATCCTGAAGTCTCTCTTTATCCATGTAGGGTCAGAGTGTGCCCAGCTGCTCCATAGGTGCAGACAGTACAAGAAGCTACTCATCTGGTAGTCTGCACTCCTGCGCAGCAGCTAGACACAACTGCAGACTTTCTGGGAGCAAGCTCCTTATAACAAAGGAGACAGAGGTGGCAAGGCTCTCTCTTCATGTTTGTCAGCAGAGATGGCCAGGCTCACACGAGAGGTGTAGCAGCAGATGAATTCTCACTGCATGCTGGAGAGCCTAGGCAGAAATCCTGCCTCTCTGAGCACAATCTTTCATGCAAGGGTGGCCAACCTGTGACTCCGGAGTCACATGCGGCTCTTCAGAAGTTAATATGCGGTTCCTTGTATAGGAACCGATTCTGGGGCTGGAGCTACAGGCACCAACTTTTCAATGTGCTTGGGGGGGGGGGCCTCACTGCTCAACCCCTGGCTCTGCCCCCACTCCACCCCTTTCCGCCCCCTCCCCTGAGCCTGCTATGCCCTTGCTCCTCCCCCTCCCCCTCCAAGCCTCCTGCACGCCATGAAACAGCTGATCAGGAGGTGAGGGGCAGGATGGGGAGGCGCTGATTGGCAGGGCTGCTGTTGAGCGGGAAGCACTGGGAGTGGGGGGAGTTAATAGGGGGCTGCCTTACATGGTGACAGGTTTCAGAGTGGTAGCCGTGTTAGTCTGTATCAGCAAAAACAACGAGGCGTACCTGTGGCACCTTATAGACTGTGCCACAAGTACACCTCGTTGTTTTTGACGTATTACTGTGGCTCTTTGGCAATGTTCATTGGTAAATTCTGGCTCCTTCTCAGGCTCAGGCTGGCCACCCCTGTTTCATGGTGATACTTAGGGGGTACTGCACCTGCACACTGCCCTCAAAATGGGCCAAAATCCTGTAAGACACGATCAGGCCCATAACAAGCTCTACTTTTATGACTTATCACTGCAAAATGATTAAATTCGCCATTTTTCTCCTCCTCCAGCATGAAAATAGTTTCCTGTAGCAACTGACAAAAAGGGTCCCACTCATTTTAAGGGAGAAAAGCTTTTGACTTAGTTCAAGATTCTGTATTTCCTCTGCAGGAGCAGGTAGAAAAAGCTGCAGTCATTACTCTGATTCAGGAATTTGGTGTAATGACATCCTTTGCTGGAGTGGAACTAAGACCCTCTGCTGAGTCCTTGGAAGATAAAGAAAAATGCAGCTTTTATTTATTTAGCACCATTGTTGTACATGCTGCTTTATAAACAAGTTAAAAAGCCCAAACAACAAAACAAAAATAATCCTTGCTTTGAGAAACTTGTGATCTCAATTAAATTTTTAATATAGTAAAAATAATGACAGAATAGTATCAGAGGGGTAGCCGTGTTAGTCTGGATCTGTAAAAGCAACAAAGAATCCTGTGGCACCTTATAGACTAACAGACGTTTTGCAGCATGAGCTTTCGTGGGTGAATACCCACTTCTTCAGATGCAAGTGGTGGAAATTTCCAGGGGCAGGTTTATATATGCAAGCAAGAAGCAAGCTAGAGATAACGAGGTTAGATCAATCAGGGAGGATGGGGCCCTGTTCTAGCAGTTGAGGTGTGAAAACCAAGGGAGGAGAAACTGGTTCTGTAATTGGCAAGCCATTCACAGTCTTTGTTTAATCCTGAGCTGATGGTGTCAAATTTGCAGATGAACTGGAGCTCAGCAGTTTCTCTTTGAAGTCTGGTCCTGAAGTTTTTTTGCTGCAGGATGGCCACCTTAAGATCTGCTATTGTGTGGCCAGGGAGGTTGAAGTGTTCTCCTACAGGTTTTTGTATATTGCCATTCCTAATATCTGATTTGTGTCCATTTATCCTTTTCCTTAGAGACTGTCCAGTTTGGCCGATGTACATAGCAGAGGGGCACTGCTGGCATATGATGGCATATATTACATTGGTGGACGTGCAGGTGAATGAACCAGTGATGGTGTGGCTGATCTGGTTAGGTCCTGTGATGGTGTTGCTGGTGTAGATATGTGGGCAGAGTTGGCATCGAGGTTTGTTGCATGGGTTGGTTCCTGAGCTAGAGTTACTATGGTGCGGTGTGCAGTTACTGGTGAGAATATGCTTCAGGTTGGCAGGTTGTCTGTGGGCGAGGACTGGCCTGCCACCCAAGGCCTGTGAAAGTGTGGGATCATTCTCCAGGATGGGTTGTAGATCCCTGATGATGCGCTGGAGGGGTTTGAGCTGGGGACTGTATGTGATGGCCAGTGGAGTCCTGTTGGTTTCTTTCTTGGGTTTGTCTTGCAGTAGGAGGCTTCTGGGTACACGTCTGGCTCTGTTGATCTGTCTCCTTATTTCCTCGTGCGGGTACTGTAGTTTTGAGAATGCTTGGTGGAGATTTTGTAGGTGTTGGTCTCTGTCTGTGGGGTTAGAGCAGATGCGGTTGTACCTCAGTGCTTGGCTGTAGACAATGGATCTTGTGGTGTGCCCGGGATGGAAGCTGGAGGCATGAAGGTAGGCATAGCGGTCGGTAGGTTTTCGGTATAGGGTGGTGTTAATGTGACCATCAATTATTTGCACCGTAGTGTCTAGGAAGTGGACCTCCCGTGTAGATTGGTCCAGGCTGAGGTTGATGGTGGGGTGGAAGCTGTTGAAATCGTGGTGGAATTTTTCCAGAGTCTCCTTCCCATGGGTCCAGATGATGAAGATGTCATCAATGTAGCGTAGGTAGAGAAGGGGCGTGAGTGGACGGGAGCTGAGGAAGCGTTGTTCCAGGTCAGCCATAAAAATATTGGCATATTGTGGGGCCATGCGGGTGCCCATAGCGGTGCCACTGATCTGGAGATATATATTGTCATCAAATTTGAAATAGTTGTGTCTGAGGATAAAGGCACAGAGCTCAGCAACCAGTTGTGCTGTGGCATCATTAGGGATACTGTTCCTGACAGCTTGTATTCCATCAGCGTGTGGGATGTTGGTGTAGAGAGCCTCTACACCCATGGTGGCCAGGATGGTGTTTTCTGGAAGTTCACCAATGCATTGTAGTTTCCTCAGGAAATCAGTGGTGTCACGGAGATAGCTGGGCGTGCTGGTGGCATAGGGTCTGAGTAGAGAGTCCACATATCCAGACAGTCCTTCAGTGAGAGTTCCAATGCCCGAGATGATGGGGCGTCCAGGATTTCCAGGTTTGTGGATTTTGGGCAGTAGATAGAATAGCCCTGGTCGGGGCTCTAAGGGTATGTTGACTTGTTCCGGTGTTAGTGTAGGGAGTGTCTTGAGTAGATGGTTCAGTTCCTTAGTGTATTCCTCAGTGGGATCTGAGGGAAGTACCCAGAAGCCTCCTACTGCAAGACAAACCCAAGAAAGAAACCAACAGGACTCCACTGGCCATCACATACAGTCCCCAGCTCAAACCCCTCCAGCGCATCATCAGGGATCTACAACCCATCCTGGAGAATGATCCCACACTTTCACAGGCCTTGGGTGGCAGGCCAGTCCTCGCCCACAGACAACCTGCCAACCTGAAGCATATTCTCACCAGTAACTGCACACCGCACCATAGTAACTCTAGCTCAGGAACCAACCCATGCAACAAACCTCGATGCCAACTCTGCCCACATATCTACACCAGCAACACCATCACAGGACCTAACCAGATCAGCCACACCATCACTGGTTCATTCACCTGCACGTCCACCAATGTAATATATGCCATCATATGCCAGCAGTGCCCCTCTGCTATGTACATCGGCCAAACTGGACAGTCTCTAAGGAAAAGGATAAATGGACACAAATCAGATATTAGGAATGGCAATATACAAAAACCTGTAGGAGAACACTTCAACCTCCCTGGCCACACAATAGCAGATCTTAAGGTGGCCATCCTGCAGCAAAAAAACTTCAGGACCAGACTTCAAAGAGAAACTGCTGAGCTCCAGTTCATCTGCAAATTTGACACCATCAGCTCAGGATTAAACAAAGACTGTGAATGGCTTGCCAATTACAGAACCAGTTTCTCCTCCCTTGGTTTTCACACCTCAACTGCTAGAACAGGGCCCCATCCTCCCTGATTGATCTAACCTCGTTATCTCTAGCTTGCTTCTTGCTTGCATATATAAACCTGCCCCTGGAAATTTCCACCACTTGCATCTGAAGAAGTGGGTATTCACCCACAAAAGCTCATGCTGCAAAACGTCTGTTAGTCTATAAGGTGCCACAGGATTCTTTGTTGCAATGACAGAATAATGAGTCAGGAAGTAGGGAAAGAGGGCAGGGCGGGATTTAAAAAACAACAGTAAACATATGTAGAACTGTACTGTGCAAGATTACTGACTTTGGATATTTTGCATATTAAGGAGCCTTGTGTGAACAAAATAGATGCACATTACACAGGGTTGTTCTTTTTTTTGAAGGGGGATGGGGAGGTTTGAACCATGAAGACAGAGCACCCATGGATCTGATTATAAGAGAAATCCTCTTTTATGGCAGTCCACAAAACATTCACACCAATGGATGCCCTGAACGGATATTTACATTCCGTAACTCCTCCTAACCAACTTGCCATGATCCAGATGTGAAAACAAGATAACGGTGATTATTCAAAACCAGGGTATTGTGGAGCATTTGCGGGAGAAGTCAGGAGAGAAGATTGAATTAAGGAACTAAATCACATTCTCCTGAGAATACTGCAGATACATAAAAAGAAAACCCACAGTGCTAAGAAAAATAAAGGCAATTACACTGTATAAGCTTATGCGAACACACATAGAACTGCAAGTCACAGTTCAAAGTGTAGCTTTTGCTGGGAACATTCACACTTTTTTGGCATTTAGCTGTACATGACATCATTGTGTGGGAAGCCATATGTGAGAGAAAAGTGCACACAACTTGAACTGGACTTACAAAAGTTAATTCTAAGAAAAATTCTAGTTATATTTGCTCATCGTGATAACTAGGTCACACTTTTAAAGAAAAATATAAAATGCTTTTTTTTCTTAACAAATTAAAGACAGCCTGCATTGTGATTTGAGTTCTGTTCTCTAAAGACCTTGTGTCAGTTGATATCCAACCAAAATACAATTGCCACGCTTTCTGGTTATGTTCCACAATCTGGCCTCCTCTAAAATGCAGATACTAGAAGCACTGAAAACAGCAACTAAATTTATATTAACCTCCTCTTTGACAGAGATTACCTAGACCAGATACAAGTGTTTTAGATCCCTTTGTTCAGATTTAACACATCCTTTTTAAAAATAAAAGATGCACTTTGTAAAAACTGTGTTGCAGCTGTAAAAAAAACCTCTAGTGGTGAGGTAACATGGAGCCCAAAAGACAAACGTAACTGTCTAATTAAAATTAAGCTTATTCTGTATCTTAGAAACCCCATTATCCATAGGGACACTTCTCACCAACATAGATCCTTAACTATGCTGACAAAGAAGAAAATAAATAACTTTCACTGAGCTTTAAACTGTTTGGCTAACATGTTTTTTTACTTCTGAGCAGCATCCTATCTAGGATTTAATGTTAGTACTCAGAAGAGTATACAAGTGACCCAAACATTCAGGGCCTCAATCATCCTCTTTGTGAGTTTAATTTAAAAGACAGTTGTTAGGCAAGGCATGATTAAAAGTTTTAGAAGACAGAACTTTGAGGAGTATCTTTTGATCCTGCTAAGTACTATTAGGCCTCGTCTACACTACCAAGTTTTGTTGACAAAAGAGTGAATGCATACACACTGCGATGTGACTTTTGTCACGGGGAAAAATGCCCAGTTTTGGCAACAAAATACAACCACTCCGACTAGAAAAATACATCTTTTTCCTCTAAATTTTTCTTGACAAAGTGTCAGCGTAGACACCAAGCTTGATTTTATTGCTTTAATTGGTGTCCCACAATGCTCAATCTGACCGCTCTAGTCAGCAGTTTGAACTCCACTGCCTTGTAGCCAGATAAACAACCATCCACCACTCCCCCTTAGAAGCCTCTGGAATTTTTGAAATTCCATTTCCTGCTGGCTCAGCGTGGAGGGGTCTCATCACATCTTCCCAGGTGACCATGGCGGGTTATCACAGCAAACGCTCTCCCGCCTGGACCACTGAAGAGCTGTTGGATCTGATCAGTATATGGAAAGAGACGGCTGTGTGCTTGAGCCATAGGAATTGGGATACCTACGGGCACATTTCTCGAGGTTTGCGCGAAAAGGACTATGATTGGGACATGCTGCAGTGCAGAGTGAAGATAAAGGAGCTGAGGCAGGTGTACCATAAGGTGAGGGAGGCAAACCATCACTCCGATGCTACACCTAAGACCTGCTGGTTCTATAAAGAGCTGGATGCTATCCTTGGTGGCGACCCCACCTCCATCACCAAAAGCCCCATGGATACTTCGGAGGGCCTGGAGGTGGCAGAAAGAGGACCTAACCCGGAGGACAAAATTACTGATGAAGAGGTGGAGTTAGACAATGATGTGGAGCTCCCAGCAGGTAGGGCAGGCAGCCAGGAACTGTTCTCCACTCCAGAGGTGTCTAGCCAGTCTCAGCAGTTGATCTCCGGCGAGCAAGAAGCAGGAAAGGAGACTCCTGGTAAGTGGCTGTGGTTTGTGTAGTGCGGAGGTGGGTTCAGGGCATAGCAATGTGGGAGGCTGGCTGTGTTTCTGTGAGGTGGACATTTCCCTGTGTAGCTAGTGGTTATGGCGCACTGAGTTCTCACGGGAATCCTCCAGAGAGATCTCCAGAAAACAGTGTTTTGGAGGTACTCGGCAATCCTCTGCCAAAGGGTCCATGGCAGAACAGCTTCGTTCCTTCCCCCATTGTAGGAAACTTTCCCGCACCAATGGGCAATCACTTATGCAAAGACCGAAGTGGCACACAGGCGAGCAGCATAGGGAGCAGGGCAGAAGCCACAAGCATGGACTAGATGTGCCCTCGTTTCCCTGCTTACCCTTAGCAGCGAGATGTCTGCTAGAATGACCCCCGCTTGTGGAAAAGTGGGAGAGAATTTTTGATTTTTTTTCCTAGTCGGCTGCACCATGACCCTTGCAGAGCATGTGGAGCGTCTCCCTGCCCCTGCCCTCTGCCCCCAAGCCCGCCAACACTCACCATGCTTTGGGTGTTCGCCAAGATGTGTGCCTGCCAAGGGTCAGTGAGAAAGTGATTATTATGGTGCCAAAGGTGCATTTAACTGAAAGGTTTCAATGCTGTGTGTGAATTTAACAATCCTGCTTCTGTGCATTGTTTCTTGTGCTTTGGCAGATGTGGCCCTCAGGAACACCCTACACACCCCGGCCGAGCATCTCCGCCAGATAAGAAAGCGCCCAAGATGGAGCGAAGACGACAAGGAACTGCACAGCTCCAATGCAGAGAAAAGGGAACACAAGGTGTGCTGGGAAGCCGAACGTCAGGACAGAAAAGAGAATCAAGAGTTTGTTAAGGATGCAACTGAGTGGATGATTAAAATAATGGAGGGGCAAACGCAGATGCTACAGTCCTTAGTACTGCTGCAGACTGAGCAGATACATGCTCGCCCGCCCCTGCAGCACATTCGGAAATCTTTTCTGTGCCCCCCAAAACTCCACCCACACAGTCCTTTCCGCTTTCCAGGACTTCTCCGTTTCCCCTTCACTCCACCCCCTCGGACAATTTTCACAATGATACCTGGACCTACACACAGCTGTGAAAGTCTGCCCTTCCTTGGTACCTCCTTTCCCACCAAGCATCTTTGTGTGTTTGTTTGTGTGTACTGTTTCTTGTGCAATAAAAGCAAAGTTTTTAAATGGTATCTCATCTTTATTTGTTTCCTACAAACTGAGATAGCAGGTACTACCAATACATTTTAAATCATTTGCTTACTGGAATGTAAGGCCCCAAATGTCACCATTGCTTCCTAGGAAAACTACATTTAATGTAACATTGCAAAACCAATCACAGAGATATATGTTACTGGTTCTCATTTTCAAAGCGTTGCCCCAAAGCCTCCCTGATTTGAATTGCCCCCCTCTGCGCTCCTCTGACAGCCCTGGTATCTGGCTTACCAAAATCAGCAGCCAAGCACTCTGCCTTGACACTGCACCCCTGAGCAAACTTTTCACCCTTAGCTTCACAGAGATTATGCAACGTACAGCACGCAGCTATGACCATGGGAATATTATCCTCATTGAGGTCTAACCTGTCATAAAGGCATCGCCAGCGCACCTTTAATCTGTCAAAGGCACATTCCACTGTCATCCAGCATCTACTCAGCCTATTGTTGAATCGCTCCTTACTGCTCTCCAGGAGTCCAGTGTAAGGTTTCATTAGCCACGTCTGTAAGGGTTACGCCGGGTCTCCCAGGATCACTATGGGCATTTCAGCATCCCCCACTGTAATCTTCTTGTAGCTTTCTGTACAGGCCAGTATTCCGGAAGATGCACCTTCCTGGACCACTTCGTGTTGATGTCAGTGGTATGTCCACAGGTGATCAACGAGCGCCTGCAACACCACAGAGAAGTACCCCTTCCTATTGATATACTCCGTCACAAGGTAGTCTTGTGCCAAAATTGGAATATGTACACAATCTATCACCCCTCCACAGTTAGGGAAACCTATTTCTGCAAACCTATTCACTATTTCATACACATTTTCCAGACTCACGGTCCTTCGTAGCAGGATGAGATTTATCACCCTGCATACATGCATTAACGCCGCCTCAAGGGTCGACTTCCCCACTCCAAATTGATTCGTGACTGACCGGTAGCAGTCTGGAGTCACCAGCTTCCACACATCGATTGCCAAATGCTTCTCTACCGATAGGGCAGCTCTCACTCTGGTGTCCTTGTGCCGCAGAGCAGGGGTGAGCTCCGCACACAGTTCCAGGAAGGTGGCTTTCCACATCCGAAAGTTCTGTAGCCACTGCTCGTCATCCCACACCCCCATGATGATACGATCCCACCATTCAGTGTTTATTTTCCGAGCTCAAAAGTGACCGTCTACCCGATACAGCTGTTCTGTGAATGCCAAAAGCAATCTAAAGTTGCTCCTATTCATATCACTCAGCATGTCAGGTGCCTGGGAGTCTTCTTCAGTTAGGAACTTCACAATTAACTGCACTGCCATCCGTGATGTCTTCATGAGAGTTAACAGAGCATAGGAGAGCAGTGCGGGATCCACCCCTTCTCACAAAGATGCCGGGGTGTACAGCAAAGAAGGGCCGTTGAAAAATGCTGTGAAAGGAATCTGGAAGCCCAGGGAGTGCTGGGACAAAAAGCAAGGAATCATGGGACATTGAGAGCCCAGTCCCAAGATGTGCCCTGATCTACTCCACCTTCCCACAACACCTAGCGACAGAAGGTGTTGAGCTGGACTTTGGGAACACCTTGGAAACACCTGAGGAACAAGGACTGAACTGGGGGGAAGTGCTGGACCCAGGCTAGAGGGATTTCTAGGCTGTGAAAAGAATACCCGGGGGTTTTAAACTGCAAGCAAGGGCAGCTGGCCTCTTAAGAATCTCTGCAGTCAGCTTAAATCATCACTTAGGGTGAGAATTTGCTACTTATATCCAATCTCTTTAGTATATTAAGCTTAGATTACATTTTTGTTTATTTGCTAGGTAGCCTGCTTTGATCTGTTTGCCATCCCTTATAATTACTTAAAATCTATCTTTTGTAGTTAATACATTTGCTTTATCACAAACCAGTTTGTGGGAGTTATAACGTGGGGCCAAAAGCTGTTGTATAGTCTCTCTCCACAATGGTATAATTTGGGGTTTATACTCCAGAGAGGGTGTGCTCTTGAGCAGCTGGGTAGTTCCTTAGCTGTAGCCTCCCCAGGCAGAGCTGATCACAGCGACCTGTATGTATTGCATCTGGATGTGTCCCTACCTGTGTGTGTGCTGGTGAAACAGCAAGCTTGGAGAGCTTGGCAACTTATCACAGCAGTACCATGTGAGAGGGAGCCCAGGCTGGTGGGTCAGGGGGGCACAGTGGTACCCCAGTTGCAGGTAGCACCCCGGATGGGGGGGAACCTATCACAATGGTTAACTTCACTCACGAGTATATTGTAACTGGTTTTAACAACACTACAAAGCTGAGTTCCTCCCACAGGAAAGAAGGCTGCTTGGCAGCACCTCTAGCCAACAGTACTGTGAAAACTGATTCAGACAAAATACAGTACACCCAAAACTTAGCCCAAAAGTGAAATGAAACCCAAATATTTGAGTTTAGCTAATTTTTTTTCTTTTATATCTGTTTTTGCATGCCTGGTGTGGACCTTAACTGGAAAGAGAAATACCTCAAAATACTACAGTAGATACTCAAAAAGCTAGTCTTAATACCAAAGAGCAAAATATTTTTTTACGTCAGTGTAATCCCCCTGTAGTAAACATAACAAAAAAACAGAGATAAGATACTGCTTCAAAAGGTTTTCCTAACGTTTCTTCAATGGGATGATTGTTTTGTTCCAAAGGATGGCATAACCATCACCTTTTCTAGAGACACTAGAAGTGCATTCACTTTAAGGATGGATTGGACAATCAAACTGTGCAAATGTTGCAGCAAAGAGTCACAACATTTAGCAATTAATTCTAGTCTTTTTATCAGAATTCTCATTCTCCTTTGATTGCATCCTCAAAGGTGACAGATAAAAATAATATTTATTATCTCAGAGCAAAAAATCTTGCCCGAAACCTTCTCTTAGTCCTCCTGTATACCTAATGCATTACAATGGGCTTGATCACTTCTGTCAGAGGCCTTCTCTATACTAACCTTGAAAATTGACC
The DNA here is from genome assembly GCF_020497125.1 of Mauremys mutica. NCBI lineage: Eukaryota > Metazoa > Chordata > Testudines > Geoemydidae > Mauremys > Mauremys mutica. Next base: position 103,483,335 of record NC_059072.1, on the reverse strand, counting down.
TAAATTACGCTAGTTAAGTTATGTAACTTCAGTTGACGTAACTTACATAGACTTAAAGCGGTGCCTACACTGTGCTATGTTGACGGGAGACACTCTCCCATCCATGGCAGTGGTGCTGATTTAGCGCGGTAGTGAAAACAAGGTCAGAGTATTCTCCTGGAAACAGCTTATTCTGGATGAGTCTGAGCTGAGCAGAATCCATTGCTTGGTTAAGAAAGTTCAATTCAGTGGACTTCAACAGAATGCACCCGATTATTCCAGCACTGAACTTGGTCCTCAGAGTCCAAACGTTCACCTTCTTCCATAGAGCTACTGCTATGTAAGGTACTAACATGTTATCCATCCTAATACATCTCTTGGTCTTTTTAATAGCTAAAAGTGAATGCACTTCTCATAGTTTACCAATAAATTGTAAGTTAAAAAGCAGGAGCATCCTCAACTCCTGCCTTCATTATCTTGCCTGGTGGGAACAGGACTGGACAAGATTGCAAGTGACAGCTCTGAATGGTCCACAGTATCTTTGCAAAGGCAATCAATCTGCTAGTGATGGAAATAAAAGGGAGAGGGATAAAGAAGAGGCCAACATCAGTGGTGTGAATAAATTAGGACTCAGTGGATATGAAGTCAGAGAGGCAAGACAGATGAGTCCATACTTGGGGAAAAATCAGAAAGGCTGTTTTTTACCTTTATTCAGAGATTGAGAAGAAACCAACAAAAGATTTGTGTGAGGGATGTGAGAGTAGGACTAGAAAGCATTGCATGGTTCTTCTTTACAGAACATTCTGGCTGCAAAATTCTTGACTGCCTCAAGTTTGAAAGAGTAGGGCTTTACGAATATTACAAAGAGGGAATTTCCAATAGTTTATTATATCAACAAGTACTTCCAAGGCTGAAAAATAAGAGTGGAGAGGAGCAGAACATTCAGTCTCACCAAAAGTTAATATGTAAGAGGAGGAAGAGAAGGGGCCTGTTAGGAAATGGATCAGTCTACACAAATTTCCTAAAGGAATGCTAATGTAGCCTCACTGAAAAAGGCATCAGGACAGTAAGTATTAAAGAGACTTCAGTGCCTCACTTTTGCCTTGTTATGGTCTGTTGTGACAGATGGTTATTGGAAGGGTGAGACAAAATAGCCTCTTCTTCAGGACAATAAGGAGCAAAGAGGGTGGGCAAGATATCATGTAAATGCTTTTGACAACAACCAAACTGAAGCATTCAGGAATCATCCTTTTCACACTCTTCTCTAGCTGTTGCCTATCCTTTACACTGCACTGCATATGCCATGCCCTGTGTGACCTTGCGTTTAGGGTTTCCTGCGGCAGCATTTTAATTATTTATCTGCCGTGTAGAAGAATTAAGTGATACTGGAAATTATCCTTTCTCTACAAACCCATAGAGTACTAGCCCCTTTGCCAGGCTGCACTGGTCTAAGCAGAAGGAAAAAGAAGGGAGGGGGATAGATTTCTTTATTCTCTGTTCACAACAGATTCAACTTTAGCTATCAGTCTGGGAAATCTAGAGACGTTATCAAGGTATACTTCAATTTGAGGGCATGGGGCCATTCTTGAAGAAGCAACAGTCTGTCTGCCTCTATCCTTACAGAAAGGAATCTTGAATGGACAAAACACTAGGTCTTTTCTGGATGAGCAATGCTCACTGATGTGCTAGAGGTACAGGACACATACCATCCCACAATCTATTCTCAGGATCTGCATCCCTTCTGGCTGATGGAGACTAGTGAGGGAATATTGGATCTATTGCTGAAAGAAACTGTTAATGCCTACATTAAGAACGGCAGGGTGCTGGCTTCTCTTAAAGAAACTACTGTGAGTACTTTGCTAAAGAAACCCATATTTGATGCCAACAACCCAGCTATCCCCCAACGTCACATCTTCCATTTCTGGTAAAGACAACTGTGTCGGGACAACTGAGTGACTAACCACCTCAGCTATTCTTGACCTTTGTCCATCTGGGTACCAACTTGGATATGGAACAGAAACTGCACTGGTAAGGCTGCAGGACAATAGCCTCCTGGCCATGAAGATATGTTAAGGATGCTGATGATAGATGTTTCAGTAGCCCTTCAGTACCACAGACCATGAGGTATTGTTGACTCTGCTGAGGACTGCTGCTGCTGGCTGGTTCTGTTGTTTCCTGGGTTGATATTCTCAGGATGTGCCGTCCCTCTTCTCTAAGGCTGCTATCATTTGACATTCCACAAGGTTCCAAATTGTCTCTCTTAATATTCAATGGATCTATGGGGAGAGTCGAAATGCTGGAATGGGGATATAGGCTGCAACTTGTTCAGTATGCTGACAACACCTCACCCAGCTGGAGCTGTTATACTCCTTCTCCAGTGTCTGGTGAGCTTGGGGCATGTCTAAAAACTAGCTGGCTGCATCTCATTCTGGATAAGCCAGTAGGCCGGGGAAAGCCACCAAAAGACATGGCCAGGATATATCAAAGGTGTTTACTCTCCATTTGTGATTACAATTCTAGCAATGTCAGGGAACAGTTCTGACGATGAGAATACAACTGTTTCATTTGGATTCAGACCTTGCTACCATGATCTAGGTCTCTGTAATGTCAAAGCTAGAGAACGGCAATGAACCTTGTATAGTACTACTATCACATTACCCAGGGTACAATCTGGACAGATGGACAGCTGTGTCCCCTCAGTTCTCAAACCTGGGGTGCCTTTTACACTGTTGAGCTGTGACAGCAACCACTGTTGGTCTGCTCACAAACAGCCTCCAGCCTTTAAATTACTCCCAGTTTTACTGTATGAGTGGTATGGCCAGCCACTCTTGAATTACACTGCAGAGCAACACCAGCAAATTTCCAGTCCCTGACTTTCCCCCAGAAATGTATGTCTTGTACTTCCAGCACTCTCCTGGACAATACAAGCTCATAGAAAATCTGTCATTTTATTAATAGAAAATTATATGCACAAATCTTGTGTCTCAACGGGAACTTCCCGAACACTTCAATACAAACACACTGGTTTAGATAAACACACTAAAACAAATGTATTAACTACAGAAAGACAGATTTTAAGTGATTACAAGCAATGAAGCATAAAAGTGAGAATTGGGTACAAGAAAACAAAAGTAAATTGCAACTAATTCCTAACTTAACAAGCTAAGCCGATTCAAAACAAAAGTCTCTCTCACCACATCTTAGAAATCTTACTGGCTGAACTCTTTCAGTCAGGATCCTTCTCCCAGTCCAATGCTGTTTCCTTTGCTCTTTAAGTGTTGTTGATGCCATGGATAGAGAGGAAGGGGAGAGAGAATCTTGGGGCATTTGCTCTCCTTTCTTATAGCATTTCTCTTCTTTGAGAATCATCTAAAGCTGAGGCTCAGGAGACAAAGTTTGGGTTGATGGGAACCCCCAGCTGTTTCTTTTGTTCTTCATGTAGATTTTTGCCCCTCTCCTCTTTCCTGATAAAGAATGGCCACTTAACTAGGTGACAGTCCATTTGACTTTGCTGACACTTGGCTGAGGTATTAGCTAGCCTTTTGTCTCAGGGGAACTGGTTTGTGACTGCTTCCAGATTTGGAACACATTTTACCAAGACAATAATTATCATTTGGAAATTCATAATTCACGGATACTTCACAAGGGATATTTGTACAAAATGTATCATAATCCTGTAAAAGGGGTGAACACTGGGATACACACTGCCACAACTACACCTTAAATCAATCCAGAAACTTAACCTTTTGCAGTATGCATTAATTCATCTGCTAAATGATACTTCTCAGCAAGAGCATGTGATAGCTATGTTCTGTGACCTACACTGCCTGCCTATTCCTTTCCAGGATGAATTTAAAGTGTTTGGTTTTGATCTATACTGGACAACCATAAATGGCTTAAGACCTTCCTACATGAAAGACAGCTTCTCACTTTGTGCCTTATCACAATTGCAAACAGAAGAGGGCCTTGGGCTGGCTCCCCCTCAATTTAAAAGGGGGAGGAGGGCTGGAAGTAATGCTTTCCATGAGGGATCCTCAGATTTGGAACCATCTCCCTACCATGTCTGAAATAGCCCACTGTCCTTCAATGCCCTATGCAAGGCGCAATTTGCTTGAGCAGAGAGAATGGTTTGATGGAAGTTTTATCTGCATGGGGACAGTGCGGGGGGGAAATTGTGGGTGTGATGTAGGAAGCTGAATTTTAGTGGGTGTTGTGGTATTAGTTACTAATTATCTGTTTTATTCTTTGTGTGTGTGTGTGTGTGTGTGTGTGTGTGTGTGTGTGTGTGTGTGTGTGTGTGTGTGTAAATCCAAATAACTAAATGGGTAACTTTTTTCTAAAATAAAGATCAAATTAGTCTTAAAACTCTTTCTACCCAAGAATCTTAAAATGAATAAATAAATAAATAAAACCTCCACCCGCCTACCACTTATGCTCAGTAAATCTAAATCTTGAAGTAATCCAGTGCCAGGCTAGAGTCTCCTGATGATCTTCCTAAACAGTAAAATTACACAAAAACCACTTTGCATGTCATCATCATCATGATCTTCCTATTACGCTGCTGGCGTTTAGGGCACTAACAAAGCTCCTCCACTCCTGTCTGTTTCTGGCAAGTCTTTCAGTGGTTCCCCAGCTGTGTCCCAGGTTTTTCAGCTCAGCTTCCACAGCTCTTCGCCATGTTGTTTTCGGGCAGCCTCATTTTCACTTGCCTTCAGGTGTCCATCTTATTGCTACTCTGGTGATGGAAGCACATGACTGATCCATCTCCAACGCCTCCTGGCAATAATGGTGCTCAGATACTCTTGGCTGCACTGTCCACGTATCGATTAGAAATTCATTGTTTACAAAACAAATCTTAAAGGCCCCAATATGCTCCTTTTAAAGGGAATGACATTATCTGGATTATCATTTCTCTATTCAGAAATTATATTTATTTTAATCTGTATCACTTGGGATAGAGAATAGAATGTACATAAGTAAAGTATATTACAATTCCACAAAATTACTTCTTTTTTCATTACATTTCTACCTAGAACCCACCCATCTGAAGTTGAACTGGTACAAAGGAAAGAGAAAGAAAAATGTTTAATTTCTCCATTAGGCTTAAGGACTCTTGAGATGGCAGATTTACATTACCTTTTATACAAGTTCTTTGATTCTATCCTGTGAAGCTGGAAAATTAATTCTTGACTCCAAATGAAGATATGGTCAGAGGCCAGCATGTTAGGTCTAGCCAGACATGTTTTAGGAGCTCATCTTGTTCCTATATATTGGGATTCTTCCCCTCCTTGATGGAAGAGCTGAACTGAGGAACCAGGTTAAATCTGGATGCAACCTTGACAGCTTTCCTTGTAGAAATCTCCTAATAGCATATTTCCATTGAATAACATCACTTCTGAGTCTTGCGCCCTCAGAGTTTGCATCTCAGATGTCCGTTCTCCTTCCAACTCACCCTCAATCTTTCAATTTGTAAGATGGGCAACTGAACTGGACCACAATGAGGGTATCCAGGACATTGGCTACAAGTGGCAATTTGACTATAAAAGAAATTAAAAAAACTTTTAATAATTTTTAAGGAAAAGCTCAGTATTCTGTAAGACATCAGCAAATAAGTATCTGCTAAAGACCTTGAGAGCGCCTGCTTCATTTGTCAGAAATAAAATCATGTTGGGAGGGATGTCCCTGGCTAATAACGATCAATTTTGGAAGCACAGGGAAGTTTCCAGATTCTGTTTAATGTGAACTAATTTATTTCACCGAAGAGTTTTACATTATTGCTTTGGTGAAAATATAAATGCAGCAAAAGGTTTCTGGGAGGGCAGCCTTATTCCGTCCTCCATGGTAGGACACTTTACCATGCAGTCTGGAATCATTGCATAACAGTGTATGGTCCCGGTGTTTGCTGGCATTCAAACAACATCCGTTCTTTATCTCTCTGTGTTATCCTCAGGAGAGTGATATCATTCATGGTAACCTGGCTGAAATAGGGTGATTTTATTAAGGGGACATTCAGAGGTGCCTGTTCCTGCTGGGCTGTTTGCCTGTGGCTGAACAGAAATGTTCCCCGCTGTTAGCCACGTGGTGGGGGGCGGGGTGAAGCGATCATCCCAGAAAATTGGGTGGGGGTGGAGGGTTAGTTAGGTTTGTGCTGCACGTTAACCCGAAAACCACAGCCCCTCCTTTTAAATTGTCAACCCGTTTTAAGTGGTCAACCCAACGGCTGCTTGGTATGGGAAATGAGGGCACTGCTGTTTGAAACCATTCCCACATGTTATGAAGGTTAAAGAAGCCAAAAGACTGTGTCTTACCATGGCTGCCTGCAAGCCAAATTCTGTTGCCCGGCCCTGCATGAGTGATCTCTCACACCAAACCAGCATACCCTCAATAAGAGACAAAATGCGACCTCGTACCGAAAGCACATGTGCTATGTAATGTTAACAGCAAGGTTTACTGTGAAAGAGTCTACCCATTGTTCTCTAAAATGCGTCTTTTTAACTACCACTCTCCCTTTTTTTTTCCTCCACCAGCTCACACTAACTTTTCCTCAGATGGTGCAGTACGACTGCTAGCCATTGTTGTCTCCTGGGTGCTCGCCAGAAGACGGTGCAGTATGACTGCAGGCAGGACTGAATCTCCATGAGATGAAACTTAAAAAGAGAATGACCTGGAGTCACTCCCATTTATGTCCAGGCACCCCTGACAGACCTCATCGAGGTCTGCCAGAAGCACCCATGTCTTCCCAGGCACCCCCGACCGACCTCACTGAGGTTGGCTAAAAGAGCACCCAGGAGACAACGACGATGGCTACCAGTCATAATGCACTGTCTGCTGCCAAAAGGCAATGAGCTGCTGCTGTGTAGCAATGCAGTCCCACGTCTGCCAACACTCCGGAGACGTACGGTGACGGTGAGCTGAGCGGGCTCCATGCTTGCCGTGGTATGGCGTCTGCACGGGTAACCCAGGAAAAAAGGCCCAAAACGATTGTCTGCCATTGCTTTCATGGAGGGAGAAAGGGGGGGCCTGACGACATGTACTCAGAACCACCCGCGACAATGTTTTTGACCCATCAGGCACTGGGATCTCAACCCAGAATTCCAATGGGCGGCAGAGACTGCGGGAACTGTGGGATAGCTACCCACAGCTACCACAGTGCAATGCTCTGGAAGTCGACACTAGCCTCGGTACTGTGGACGCACTCCGCCGAGTTAATGGTATTAAGAGGGGACACATACAATCGACTGTATAAAATTGATTTCTAAAAAAATCGACTTCTATAAATTCGACCTAATTTTGTAGTTTAGACATACCCTTAGAGACCTCCCATTTTAGAGATCTCTTACATTTGGAATCCTTTCTCTGAATTAGCTTGGATTAAGGTTTCTTAACCTAGGTTTTTAACATTCATGAAAAGATTTCAATCTTGTTGAGAGAAGCATGAGAAATTTGGAAAGAGCTCCTTTTTGGCCTGTTGCAAAAATAGAAGGAACCACAAGGAAAGAGATGTTAATGAACTTCTGAGTCCCCCTATGCATCCACATATTGCTGTAGTATTTGCCTTCAGGCTAAAAGGAGTTTAAAGGCATATGAAGGACACAGCTACCCCCAAAGGCAATTGAACCTGATCCTCCACTGCTTTGAACCTTGTGTAGTTATTTACCCCTGTGCAAAGAGAGTACTAAATGCTAATATTCTGGTTTGATAGTATTGTACACCCTTGCACAGGCATAAATGACTGCACAAGATGCAGGGACAGTTGAGAGTGGGGCCCAATGAGTACCTGGCACCAAAACCACCTACCAGTTCTACTTTTAGTGTGCCAAATAAAGAGAAACTAGAAGAAATGACCATTGTTGTCCACCCAATGTCTGCCCCCTATAGAGCTGGGGTTATTTAAAAGGACCTGGCTGTTGTTGAGAAGGGTTATGCCCATCCTTTTTGTATTGTATGCTGATGCCAGTGGAGAGAATACCAGAAGTGGAGACTCTAGCTGATGCTTCTAGTCACCTTAGTTCAATATTGCTTTATCAATCACTGCTTTGTATACAGGCCCCAATCAGGGACCACTGGGCTAGGCACTGCACACACATGAAATAATGAGACAGTCCCTCCCCCGGAACTCTCTGCCTATAAGAAAATACAGTAGGGGACGGTATATATAGTTTTATGCAAGTCAAAGATTCTGGTTTGCATTTGTCATTTTAAAAAAACCTATCTGTGGTTTCAACAATTTATGTCTACCACCTTATTCTCCATCACCACTTCCTTTTCCCCTCCCCAAAACCCCACCACCAGGCAGTTCTCGTTTGCTTTAGGACAGGTATACAATCCTAGGTTACAGTCATTTTAAAAAAGTAAACAAACAGAACTTTACATATTATATACCACTTAGGATTTGCAAAAACCTAAGCATCTTATGTAATCTTTTTGCAGCACTGTGAATAATATTGAGTATTAATTTGTTTCGAGATATATTTTTCATTCTGCTTTATTAGGAAGTCTCATATCACACAATTACTTAGCATGTCACTAAAGTAAATTTGCTTATTACATTTTCAAATGAAGCATTTAAAAAGGCTGAAATGCGTTATTCAGTAGTGAGTATGCCTGTCCAGAGGATGTGAGGGTAAGTGTATCGATCCAAGATTTTTTTTTTCCAATTTAAAATATTCAGTTCTAGTGTGCACTAAAAGCAGACCACAGCCTTCTAGAAATAAAAAGACATAACTGCATAAGTATTCTCATAACAGCAGGAAACAGTCACCTTTATTAGCAGCTAAATTACCACAAGTCTCTTTTACATTACATTTCCACCAACTAATCATCTGTAAATGGCCAGGGAGAGCTCAATGCAGAGTTTTTTCCCCATACCATGGAACTTAAAACCCTAAAAGAAAGATGAACCCCTCCACTTGCCAAATTTTTTTCTGTGCTGCAATCCAGAAACTCACCCGATGACTGCAGCGGTTCTCTGAAGATGTCCAACTGCTCTGAAAGCTGCATGAGCTTCATCAGTGGGCTTTGATCCTGATCTCTACTTTTGACACCCACCCACCCTAGTAGTTTGAAAGTGCAAAGCTGTTACAGTGAGCCAATTAATAGTTCCAGCACATTCACAGGCTTGACAATTTTTCAGTAGTAGTAAATATGGACTAAAATTGGGGGGAGCAGGTTGAGATTTTGTAAAAATGCTACACAAATAAAATACTGCTTTATCAGGCAAGTAGAGCTGTTACTCTAACTCAGTGGTTCTCAACCTCTTTATCATTATGAGCCGCAGCACCTACCACCCTAAAATCGCCCACAGTCCCCTATGCCCAGCGCCCCCGCCCAGAGCGGGACCAGGAGTGGAGCCCTGGGCGTGGGATGGGCAGCCGGATCCCAAATCCCTCCGCACGGGGGTGGGGCAGCATCCAGAATCCGCCCCTGCCGCCGTGCGGGGCCAGGCAGCAGCTGGGACCTGCCCCTGGACCCCGTCACCACACAGGGCCGGGCAGCAGCCAGGACTCCCAGTACCGGGCCAAGAGCAAAGCGGCCGGCGGGCCAACAGCCAGGACCCGAGAAGGGTGGTGAGGAGCAGAGCCCCCCCCTCACCCCAAACCTACCCGCAGACCCACTCTCCCACCTCCTGCGGCACTCACCAGCCCCCTGCTGGGAGGAGCACTGGTGCAGGCTGCAAGATGCTGTGTCCCCCTCAGCCAGCTCCACCCCGTGCCAGACCAGAGCAGCAAATTTTGAATTTTTGTTTTAGCACAGAGCTGGGCCGCAAAGTACACAAAGCACAAAACCCTGAAATGTACTGGGGGACCACGGTGGTCCTAAAAGAGTGTCTACACTGCAAACTAGGGTGCGATTGCAGCACAGGTAGACATACCTGCACTAGCTCAGCTAAAAACAGTAACGAAGACATGGGGCCATGGGCTTCAGCAGGAGCTAGCAACACGGGCATGTATCCAGGGTCCCTAGTCTGTTTGTACAGCCCACACTGAAGCCCAGGCTACGACAGCTACACTGCTATTTTTAGCTGTGCTAGCGTGGCTACGTCCATCTGAGCCATAATCACACCTCTGATGGCAGTGTATGCACACCCTAGGATTATCAAGCCTGTTAAAGTTTGCTTCAACTATGTGTCCTACACGGAGTTTTACCAAAAAGATGGCAACCTCCTTAACCGTACATATGTAAACTGCAATATTTGAAAGGGAGGTTTCTAATTACAGTTGTCATTCCTGAACCTCACCCAGTAATGATAGCCGTCATCTTGCTGACCACAATGGATACAAGCAAATCTGGCAGTGCTGCTGGGAACAACAAAACAGTAGGAACAGTAAGGCAATTTTACAGCCAGCACCAAAATATTACCCCATCTCTGCGCTAAGACTCTAATCCCATATCCGTGCTGAGGTTCTTTTGATAGACTTCAGTCCCTTTGCAGACTCCATAGATATTTGTAGACTCCATGGATATTTCCCCCTCCCCCCGCTAAATTCTGCTCCCTGGCTGGAAACATTAAACAAGCTTCCCAGCCAGCAAATACAGTTTGCTGCTTTCAATATTTTTACTATTTGTATTATCACTGCATTGTTAACTGTAGCATCAGTTACCTCTGTGTGCCACTTCAAATCATTTCAGATTGCTTTCCGCCCCTTGTGAGAGCTTCACAAATCACTTTTTCATTGAAATGACAGACTGTTGGTAACTACCTACGTCAGGGATGGGCAAACTACGGCCCGGCGGCTACATCCAACCCTCCGGATGTTTTAATCCAGCCCTCAAGCTCCTGCCGGGGAGTGGGGTCTGGGGCTTGACCGTTCTGCGCAGCTCCCAAAAGCAGTGGCATAAAACACCCCCCCCTCCGGCTCCTACATGTAGGGGCAGCCAAGGGGCTCCACACGCTGCTCCCATCCCAAGTGCTACTTCCGCAGCTCCCATTGGCCAGGAGCCGCAGTCAATGGGAGCCGGAGGGCAGCTTCTGGTAGCTGCTTGAGGTAAGGGGTGCAGGCTCAGGCAGCGCTGATCCCCTACCATGCCCCAACACCCTGCCCCAGCCCTTACCCCCCTGCCACCCTCCAAACTCCTCCAACCCAGCCCACAGCAACCTCCTGCACCCCCAACCCCTCATCCCCAGGCCTACCCCAGAGTCCGCACCCCCACCCCCTGCCTCTGCCTGGAGCCCCCTCCCGCATCCTGAACTCATTTCTGGCCCCACCCCATAGCCCGCATCCCCAGCCAGAGCCCTCACCCCTTCCCGCACCCCAACCCCCAATTTCGTGAGCATTTATGGCCCACCACACAACTTGCATACCAAGATGTGGCCCTCAGGCCCAAAAGTTTGCCCACCCCTGATCTAGGTACATCTGGCAGCAGCAGATGTGTCAGGCTGTGTACAGGTGAAGCAGTTACTGGTGGGGGAGGGAATAGTATTTGCACTGTCAGTGTTCTTAGGAAGGGTACAGAGTTCATGTACAGGGGTATGAAACTGATTATATGGGAATGATGGAATTACATTTTTGATAATGGGCTGCAAACTGGGGTTACTGAGCTAGAGCCATCTTACACTCAATCTTCTGCAGCTCTCTCACTGACAACAGTGGATTGTTTGCACAAAGACTGAGGACAGAACATCTGCCTGGTGAAGTAACTCAAGTTTTAGCAAAATTCACTGCTGCATTCAGCACCACTCAGTGGAAAAGAAGTGATGTAGGGCACTTTTAGGACCACCACTATTGCGGCCTGTTGTCTATTTGTTTATCCAATTACCCAATTTATGTACACAACTGCAATAACTGTGTAAATAAATTAGGCACAAAATTGTTCATTTAAGATAAAATGTGGCCTATACAGTATCATCATTAGGCTTAATAGCCAAGAACTTATTGAGATGACTGTGGACAGTTCATACAGATAGAGTTATCCTTTCAGAGTGCCTAAGACAGTGCTGTATTAATTTACATTTGAAAAGTTTAGTAGCCTCTAGGACTAGAAACGTATTTCTATTTGACACTAAACTTTAAATTTTGCAGAATCTGAATCTGTCATAGGAGCCAGATAAACACACCAAGCAGGCCAGAGTTGGCCTGAAAACTGGATATTTGGCACTCCTGCCATAATAGGTTTTGCTCCTCTAAGAATTACACATATTCAGGTCACACAGACTCCAAGAAAGGTCCTATGACAAAAGATTTGGGTGAAAATGTCTAAAACTGTAAGCTTAGTCCAAGTCATTGAGAGTGTGCAAAGCATTTAGTAGAGAGTTGGTTTTCATTTTTAAAAGAGCCATTCATTTTAACTTTGCAATATCAGAGGCTGAGCTGTCAACACTTTCAGAAGCAAAATTAAACTAATCCCTGCAGAGAATGTGCTATGACAAAGCAGAAAGAAAAAAACTCACAAACTTCTGTTAGCCATCTGTTCTAAAAATGATTTAATTCAAAACAAAGCCCGTAACAGGAAAAGTGATACTACAGCTTTAATAATTGATAATATATCCAATTACTCACAAAGCTGGGACTCTGTATACATATTCTTTCAAGACTAAGCAGGACAGTGAATTTTTCTGTCTCCCTAATGCACGACCCAGTAATAACCAATTTCATGCCAGCTGAAAGTGGCTTTTTATTAGCACTACATCAACGATGCCAGGGTGGTGACCCTTCAGCCCTACAGTTCTGCTTCGATTCCCAGAGCAGATTATGAAGTCTGAGAGCAACAAACAGCTGGATACAGTTAATTTCTGGATCCTGAGTGTGTGCATCTTTCTCTCTCTCTCTCTCTCTCTCTCTCCATACTTGTGAGGACCTTTTTAGTGACGCAAGAGGAAGAAAAAAGTGGAAAAGCACAATGGCTCTATTTGTTATATACTAGTTTTAGTTTAAAAAAGTGAAACTACATGAAGATGGGTTTACATCATATTTAGCATATCATAGAAATAAAAAATAAAGGATCAAACCCAGCACAGAACAAAGGAAGATCGGGGGGGAGGGGAGAAAGCAGGGCAAGACAATACAGTATTTATAATTCTACTATATCAGAAAATAGATTTTCACAAGTAAAATTTTGGGCTGGCAAATACATTTTAGGTCTAAATTTCAGTTTTTAGGGTGAAATAAAAAACCAGACATACACAGATGGAAAATGTGAAAAAAGGAGTCCTAGTGAAGATTTTGGGTTGGCATAAAAACGTCAGTTGTTTTATACTAAAATAGAATCTACATCACTAAGATGTAAAATCAGCTCTTTTGTTTTTAGATCTAAAGTTACAGAGTATAAATCAAATTTGTACCCAGTTGTGGTCCAACCATTACACTTCCCTAATTGTCTTGCTTGATGCAAGGATGTGGCAATGGTCATGGACTAGTTAAACTTATTTCCAGTCCGATGAAAGAATGTATGAGAACATGGATATTTTTTAAGAAACAGCTTTGGCCTATAACGTATGGAAGTGCCAAGAATAGGCCACATAGCCATTATCCCTCACTAGAAAGCTGGAAAGGGATTCCTTAGGGTGGGGCCCATACAATTCCTATTTTTGTATTTTGAAAGAATACATGGAATGCAGTTGCAACAGCAGAGCTTTCCAGACAGCAGCCTCCTGACCAGGCCTCTCCACAGTGACCTCAAGCTGGAGCCTGCCCACCTCAATAAGGACTGGGCCATGTTGACTGTATCCAGAGCACACGGACCACCTAATTGGCCCTGAAGCTACAAAGGTAGTGCCTAAAACAAAATGGGAGTTGCCCCATAAGGGTCAAAACCATGAAGAAGGCACTACGTTCTCTCTGTCCCACATCTGAAAGGAATACCCCTCCTTTGGAAGGCTACCTAAGAGAAGACATAATAAAGGCTTTTCACTGTCTAAGCCAAACAGACCTGTCTGCTACTGTTTAAGAGACCCCTGCTGGCATCCAGCTCTATCACCAAGCTACTCCATCACCTGTTTCTAGTAATACTAGCTACAACCCAGTAATATGTGAGACAAAGCTCACAAGACAGCTAAGCTGAAGTTCCATCTCTTTTTACCTCAATTATCTTGTTCTCTTTTTCCTATTTTATTAGGGGGGGAGGGGAAGTGGAGGGGAGACATAGCCCATTATTAAGGCTAAGATTTTGTCACGGATATTTTTATTAAAAGTCAGGGACAGGTCATGGGCAATAATGAAAAATTCATAGAAGTCCGTGACCTGTCCCTGACTCTTACTAAAAATATCCATGACAAAATGGGAACCCTGGGCAGCTGCAGGAGGCTGGGAGCTCCAGGGCTCCCCCACGGGGGCTTGGAGCTTCAGGGTCCCCCAATGCTGGCGGCAGCCAGGAACTGTGGAGAGTCCGCCTGCTGCCACTGGTGGCCAGGAGCTGCAGGGGGCTCCCACCACCTGGCAGGGGACCCTGGAGCTCCCAGCCAGTGCTAGCTGAAGTCATGGAGGTCTTTGGAAGTCACGGATTCCATGACTTCCGTGACCTCCTTGACTAAATCGCAACCTTACCCATTATCATTTTTCTCTACCACTTTTGTGATATGAATGTGAGTATGTGAGATTCTCTCTTTTTTGGGAAACAGCACCAATAATGATTCCCTAATCCCAAATCCTAATTCTGCCACTACAAATTTTTCCTCAGTTGGGGAACAGTGTTATTCAGAGTTGCTGTAGTGCAAACGCTAAGCATTAATGATTGTTAAGCACTTTGAGATCTACTCATGAAAAGACCTTTGTAAAAGAGATGGGTATTAATCTTAATACCTACTTCTGTTCTGAAAATAACTTGCAAGCTCTGTGGGAATAAGAGGAGGAGAATATTAGTTATGGAGGCAGCATGAAGTAGCATTGAGAGGTATCTTAAGAAACCACTTCGGCCTATATGTTTCATTAAGACTAGCTGATTTGGCCACTGCAGGCAATCTCTTAAAACTGAAATGGACAACTACGACCTACACCAACTAGAGCAGTTTCACAACCATGTGCAGAATCTCTTTGTAGAGGTGGGGTGCATTAGACTAAACGAAAATAGTCACCTCCTTCAGTCTTCTGCTGCGGGAGTAAGAGTAATTATTTGTTGTGTCAACCCATGATCTGGGTACCCGTTATATTTATTTGATGATCTGACCGATTGACAGACTTAAACCAAGTGTTAAGCCATTAACCTATTGATTTAATTCCAATTGTCACCTTGATTTGAAAATATATTCATTTAAATTTTATCTGTTTGCTTATTTCTTCATAAATCCCAAAAAAGAAATGCACATAACTGGTTTATTCTTTCAAGTAAGCAACTTGGGTCAGAAACCTCATGAATGCCACTTGGCTCTTTCACTAAATTAAACCCTTTGGTCTCACAAGATCCTCTAACATTTTTTGGTCTGTATAACGATGCAAACAACTATTGTAAAGTAACACAGAGGTGACAGCCTGCATTAGCACTATCCCTACATTTATGGTAATAGCCCAAAGGCCTCGGCCCTTAAAATATACTCATCCTTCTCGCCCAGAGCAAGTTTAAATTTCACATTAAGCAAATAGGACCAGGAACTGCTGACTCTTTTCCAATATTTATCAGGTAATTCACAACAGAAAATATATTCAAGAGGTTATGTACTATTCATCTAATCTCTTACACACTGAGGATGACTAGCAAACATCTGAGATGAGGGGGAAAGGAAAGGTTGCCACAAAAATATTTATTTAGGTTTGTGACGGGGCACACTCCCCCCACACTGGACATGGAAGGATTAACCCTACATTGTGGGTTGAGAAAACCACGTCCCCTTCACTTTACTGGGCATGCTCCAGGTGCACTGGTATAAACAGGAGCAGCTCGGCTCAGTTGGGGCTGACAGTGGAGTACATCCTTCCCTCCCAGCAAGCTTCAGCCAAAGCCCGAGGCTGTGGGAGCGAGACACCGTAACCCAGGCAGATGCCAAGGTACCTAGGAAGATGTCGCTGCATCAGGAATCACCGGAGCCAGCGCAGACCTGGGAACCCGGAGACAGCAGAGACACTCAGACCACAGCAACGGGAACTACGGTAGGAAGCAGCCCAGGGGAATTACATAATAGCCCAGTTAGTGAACCGGACTTTTCAGTCAGCGTGTTTCGGTCAGGACCCCCAATACTGACTCAGTAGCATGCACTCTTGCCACTACCAGGGCCCTGGGCTGGGGTCCAATGGAGATGGAGGGCCTGATCAGCCTACCCGGGCCGCCACCCCCATCTTTGTGTGTGGCGACCCCCTTCCTGACGGACTCTGGCCACTCAGTCTTACTGCCCTGTTGAGGGGGAATCTATGGACTCTGGCTGCTAGGACTTACAGCCCTGCTGAGGGCAAATCTTACTCCTGGGCATTCTGCACCAAAAAATTAAATTCTGCGCACAGTATTTTAAAATTCTGCAAGTTTTATTTGTGAATAAATAAATGCAGAGGCTCCAGTATGGCAGTGGGAAGCACCGGCCACTAGCTACATGAACATGAGAGATCACCCTGCAGCCTCCCCACCCCCAGGACACAGACTTAGTGGTGAGGCTGCACCTGACCCTGACACAGCACAAGGCCTGCACCTGCCCCAGAAATACCCTAGGGCCCTGCCCCTTTGCACCGCGTGTGGAGCAGGCAGGCTCAACCAGGCAGGCTCTGAGTGTGGGGGGGATCCAGACATGGGGTGAGGATTCTGTGTGGGACAATCTGGGTGCAGGCAGCTCAGTGGGGGGTCTAGGTGCGGGAGGATCTGGATGCACAGAGGCTCGCTGGGGAGGTTACAGGTGCAGGGGCAATGGGACTCGGCGGGGGCTTCCAGATGAAAGTGGTTGGGGCTCAGCAGAGGATCTGGGTGTTGGAGTCTCAGCATGGGGGGGTCTGGGTGCAGCTAGTTGGGGGTCAGTAGGGTGAGGGTCTGGATGGGGGGCTCAGGGTAGGGCTTGTCAGGGTGGGGGTTTGAGAGCAGGGAGCTCACTGGGGGGTGATCTGGGATAGGGATGGGAGTCCAGAGGCAGGGGATCTGGGTCCAGGGTGCTCCAGATACAGGAGTTGAGGTTCAATGGGGTGGGGTTCAGGTATGAAGGGCTAGGGGAGTTCTGGGTCTATGGGGAAAGGCTTGGCAGGGGTGTTTAGGTATGGGAGGTCCAGATGCACAGGGACTGGGCAGATAGAGGAGCAGCTCCCTGTACAGTGACACCTCTCCTCGCAGCTGAGGTGCAATGGGGGCAGGAAGCAGAGGAGGATGCTGAGCTTCCTGCAGCTGGGGGAGATTTCTGGGGGTGGGTCTGACATAGCTCAGCCACTCCTTGCAGGGGGAGAGGAAGTCCCATTCTCTCCTGCCTCCAGCCCAGCCGGGACTAGCAGCTGATCCTGGTGCAGCATAGGAGCTAATGGCTGGGGTGCCCCAGTCCTGTGGTGATTTACCTCTCTGCCGGCTGCTCCAGGTGCCTGAAAAAAAACGTACCTGAACAGCTAGGAAGTGGTGTGTGATTGCTCTTGCAGCTTCCCTGTTAGTCATTTTTCCGCCAGGAAACAAAGACATCTGTGGGGGACATAAATTCTGCGCACGTCCAGTGGCACTAAATTCCCCCAGGAATAAAATCTATTTACACTGACCATTGGGTGACATTGCCTTGTTAACCGGGGTGAATTTACTGACTTTGGCCGCTAGGCATTACTGCCCTGCTGAGAAGGGCGAATCTATGGACTCTGGCTGCTAGGCCTTACTGCCCTGTCGCCCTGAGGTGGATTTACTAACTAACTGCTAGGCCTTACTGCCCCACTAAGAGGGGCAGAGCTATAGACTGTGACCACTAGACCTTAATGCCCTTCTAAGGGGGGGCGAACCTATTGACTTTGGCCATTGGGCCACACTGCCCAGCTATTAGGGTCGAGTATATTGACTCTAGCCATTAGACCTCATTACCCTGCTAAGAAGGGCGAGTATATTGACTCGGTGTGACAGGGTGCACTCGCCCTGCACTGGACGGTGTTTTGCCCCAACCCTGTCACAGGGTGTCAAAGTCAAATACTGAAACTGGAATGTTGGGAGTGTAATAAATGAAGAATATTGCAACTTCAGAGTATTGTACTCTACAACCTATACAAGAAGGTGGAATCAATCTCTCTCATCTGGAAGGTGATCAACGATCCATGGGATAAAATCAGCCTTAAATCATGAAACCTTGCAAAATGTTAAGTTCTATGAATCTCTGTGATTTGATCATATTACTCAGAGAACCTCACTTTGAAATAGGACTAGATCAGTGGTTCTCAACGAGTGGTCCACGGACCCCTGGGGGTCCACAGACCAAGGATTTCCAAAGGGGTCCATGCCTCCATTCAAAATTTTTTTTAGGGGTTCGCAAATGAAAAGAGGTTGTAAGCCACTGAACTAAATCAAAGGACACTAAAGAACTGTTAGTGTGCAGCAGCAGGGTTCACAGTTACTGCATGGCAGGCTAGAGTCACACCCATGCCTACTGCCGACTATGTTCACGTAGAAAAGCCCTAAGGGCCAACTTTTGGGTATTGGTTTGAGTGTGTTAGAGTAAGATGCAACCAGTAATGCAGGACAGATAAAAAAGCAAAGTTGTAATAGAAAAAGACAACATCAGTTAAACTGAAGCCTGTATCCTTTAATAAAGCAATTAATCAAAATCTATTTGGCTTACACTCAACCTGCAGGGAGATGTCAAGACATATAATCCCAATGCCAATATCATTTTGAATTTATGATGCTGAAAGAATGCTTTCGAGACAGACTAGTCCCTAAATCTGATCTGCTTTTCTCTTCTCCCCTATGTTTACAAAGTAAAAATCATCCTGTGAGCTTGTGGGTGTGCTGCTTTTCCCCCCCTTTAAATAAAAAAGGTTTTGTTTTAAAAAGAATCAATGACAGCAACTCAGCATTCATTAGCACCCCATGGATAATAAAACAGTGTCTGTACATCATCAGAGAGAGAAAGGAACAGTTAAGGAAACAGATTTCAAATTTAAAATATCCATGTGGTAGTAACAGAACAGGAGAATTAGTATGTTTTTAAAAGACTAGGAACACCATGATAGTATCCTTCAAGAAATTTCAGTCTTCTCTCCCTTCGCCTCCATAAAGGATTGAGAACATCTCGGGGTTTCAGACATGCATCCATTTGGTACAGCTATTGTATACTAGAAGTAATGTTTCTTGAGGAAAAGTGCTATAGAAAGAATCTTTTATTCTTAACATCCAGAATAACAACACCTAACTCTCATAGCACTTTTCATCACTTGATTAAAGAACTTTACAAGTCTTCAATGTATTTATCCTCACAACACACCTGTGAGGTATGGAAGTATATTATCCCCATTTTACAGATGGGGAACTGAGGCACAGAGGCTAAATGACTTGCCCACGGTCACATGGGAAATATGTGGCAAAGCATGGAATTGAACCCAGGTCTCCCAAGTTCTAGGCTTGTGCCCTAATCAGTGAACCATTCTTCCTCTTTTTTGTAATATTTTCCTACAAGTTAACAAGTAAATTCTTTTGGTATCTTTTTTATAGTATTTCTATGATTAAAAACATTATACAGTATTCTTCTTGGCAATTATGCCACTAACAGTTAATCTGGTAACAATGAGACACTTCATAAGACTTATATTATGTTCTTGGGCAAAAAAACACATCTGTGAATTTACACGTCATGGGAACTACTGAAGTGCCTCTTTCTTTCCAGTATTTAGCATACAATTAAAAGAACACCTGAACATAAACAAGATTGTATGCCATGCTCATGAACAATTACATACTGCATTTTAACACAGATGTATAGCGGTCTCATGTCCACTGCAATTTCAAAACCTTTTTTAGAAAAAAAAGTAACTTATACTACCAGAGAACAGGAATTCTCCACTGCTGTTGCCCTGTTGTACACATGGGGATTTGGTGAGCCTAATAACAGAGCCATTTGGTACCATCAGCATTAGTTTCAATTTTAAGAAGAAATTTCATTGGCTTTAAATCTAGTAAACTATGTTTTATGCCTCACTCTGGTTTGTTACACATTAAGAGTCTGAAAAAATGACGCATGTTTATATTTATTGTACTCTGTGGTCTGTGCTTGCACCTTAAAGGTGAGGTTAACAGATGGTTCTTAACCTTTACTGCAGCCTGCACCCCTTTGGTTCTCAAAATATGTTCTTGCACCTCTTATCAAAAATCAAAATATGTTCTCGCACCCCTTAAACCTATATACATTTTTTGTTTGTATATTACAGTAATAGTTAAAAATGTATAATAAAGACATAGTTTTTATGAAACAAAGTAGTTGTACTTACATGCCTGTGCTTAATTTGTGTTTTCGATGATTTACCTTCTAAAAAAAATATGGCATGTCTTGCACCCCCAGAAAGGGCATCGTGCACCCCAGGTTAAGAACCACTGTGTTAAGGTATTAACACTAATTTGAAAACTGCTACAAATTAGTGTGTTTTTACTTTCTAAGTTAGCATATTTAGCCTATTTGACATTGTTTGACCAGATATTAGAAGAATACTTTCCATCGCCTCGAAAAGCAGCTTTGGAAGAAATGCCACTGAACTATGACAATACAGCGAGGCATCTGAACATCATTTTGCACACCACAGGACATCTGCAAGGAGCTGCCACGTTATCTTCACTAACTCATCAGGGGACTGTCAGAAATGGCGAGAGATGCATTATTACCATCTGAACATCTTGATACTGCATTTGTTTGACACTTTAAGAAGTCAAAAGAAGAAAGTCAACCTAATTTTTCAAACAAAATTGATCATGAATGAAAATATATAAACCAGGTGCAAGGGGGCTCCGGTCTGAGCTTGGGGTGGGGGGTTGAGGTGCAGGAGTGACAGGTGCAAGCTTGGAGGGAGTTTGGGCATGGGATCACGTGGTCACACTGCACCTAATCTCAGAGTCCACCCGACTTTTCACGAGTTTTACTTTTTATTGGTGTCATTTGTGGTTTATAGATCCAAAATCCTTCAGGGATTATTACAAATCAGTGTAACATTCTCAACTGTGGGGTGTGCATTGGTTGAGCCTGGGGCAGGGGACTGGGGTGAAGGAGGGGGCTCTAGGCTGGGGCAAGGGTGTAAGAGGGGGTGTGAGGTCCAGGCTCCAGCTGGGAGGTGCTTAACACAGGCGGCACCCCGTCCATGGCGCAGTGGAGCTCAGGCAAGCTGCCTGCCGTGGCCCCTCACCACTCCTGGAAGCAGCTGGCTGCTGGCACGTCTCTGCAGTCCCGGGCGGGGGGAGGGGAGAGGGTCTTCATGCATTGCCCACGCCCGCAAACACTGCCCCTGCACATCCCAGCCAATGCGTCACTGGACTTTTAGCAGCCGGAGATCGCGATCGACTGGCAGAGGCTCCAGGATCGACCAGTCAATCATGATCGCCAGATTGGTGAGCACTGCCTTAAGAGGATTGAGGAGTAGAGGGTATTTACTGTTACCTGGATTATTATGTCCTAGTTTTGTGTCAGGTAACAGTTGCATTTAAACATTAAAAAAGTGTTTTAATATCATCCCAGCTGTGGTGAGATAGAACTTTCAAAAGAGGGGGGCCTTACAGAACATCTTGAGAGGCATTCAGACTCTAGATCCTCTTTTCTCTCCAACCCTTTTGGATATGTGGGGAAAGTAGAAGGTTTGTTTACTTCTTGCTTATTCTTCAAGTGTGGCTACATTCAGAGGAGTGACTATATTTAAAAAAAATAAGCACCTTTTATCTCCAATATGCTTCACCTGAAGCACAGCTGATTACTTTTCAAAGAATAAACTTTTTCTAAATTTTACTCCTGTTAACCTGGCAGAGTCAAAGCTCTAGGACAATAAGATGGATTCTAATACTGTTCTTGAATGTCGAGTGCTAGTTTTAACGAAGTTGCTACCACATACACTCTAAGGCTTGTCTACATGGTGCAGTGCGAACCAAAAGGGTTTCAGCTGTAGAGCACTAACTATCCCACGTAGACTCTGCTGGTGCACTCTGAAAGGCACCTAGTGCACGTTAGCTAGTTTTGTCTGAAACATGACTGACTACATCAATGCAAAGTAGGTACCTTTAGAGTACAGCAACAGGGTTTATGGGGGGCAGCTAGAGCTCCATCCATTAGAGTTCTATACAGCAGTGGTTCTCAAACTCCCCACCCCCCATGGACTACTTGAAAATTGCTAAGGGTCTCAGAGGACCACTTAATGATCTTTCCAAATGTTCTTTGTACCATTAGCTAACTATTGTAAAGCACTTTGGATAGAAGCGCTATATAAAAAAACCCTTAATAATAAACAACCTCTTTTTGTTCTACAAATAAAAGCACACAACTCATATTTTAATATCAGTAGTCTTAACTTTCTAATGCAGTGGATGTGCCCTCGCTCCCCCATCGCAGCAGCCTGAGCTGGGGCTGGAAAAGAGGGAAGGTCTCTCCCCAGTCACAGAGCTGAGGCTGGGAAGAAGGCCCATCTCGCCCCAGCAGCTGCAGCCCTGGAGATGGGGAAAGTTGCCTATTTCTCTGACCGCCACAGCCCTGCATGTCCCAAATTCCCCCCACCCCTCTTCTCACCCCACCACCCCCTCCCACCTACCTCCTATTCTCCCCAAGGCCATCACCTCACCTTACATGTGCATCTTCTCCAAGGTCCAGGCATCTAATTAGTGGAGCCACACCTGCGAAGCTCCACTAATTAAGTGGGTGGCCCTTCATTCTCTCATGTGTGGCTGCCCAGGTGCGCACCTTAGAGGGAACTATCTGTGGACCACTTGAATGGAGCTTGTGAACCACTGTTTAAGAACCTCTGCTGTACAGTTTAAACACTTCTAGTTCAACACTTCAACAACCATACTGTGTAGACAATCCCTTACTCCGAGTATGCACAAGCCAGAAAGAGAACACCTTGATTTTCATATCTCAGAGTTAGTTTGCAAAGCTGGCAATTAGGAAAAAAATACTATTCTACTTGTAAACTAAGCTACTTTGCTATAGAAATTAATGAAAGCGCTAGATGGAACCACAGTGTTAGACTTAATGCACAAATTTCTAGTGTCACTATTTTATTAATGTATAGAGGTCAACATTAACAGAGATTTGGACTTGCTACCTGTGGGATTTTCATCTTCTACCCAAAACACAACAGACCACATGCTCCCAGTGCCTTCTGCCCTCTTCCTTTCCTCCTCCCATCCCATCATAAGATTAGGGTTCAAAACCAAAGCTAGTTTAAAAATAAAAACATGCAGAAAAATTGTTTCACAAAAAGTGGTTCAAATTTTTCATCAAAATTTCCAACTTTCAAAAACCCAGTCAAAACCAAGCAAAAAACAGATTTTTTCAGAGGCAAAAAATCCAAAAATATACATCAATAGTTTCAGCCAACTCTAGTCACGACATACACAAATTTGGATCGATTCACCTGTGTCATAAACAGATAGTTAAGGGTTAAAGCAGCAAAGAATCCTGTGGCACCTTATAGACTAACAGACGTTTTGCAGCATGAGCTTTCGTGGGTGAATACCCACTTCTTCAGATGCAAGAAGTGGGTATTCACCCACGAAAGCTCATGCTGCAAAACGTCTGTTAGCCTAAAAGGTGCCACAGGATTCTTTGCTGCTTTTACAGATCCAGACTAACACGGCTATCCCTCTGATACTTAAGGGTTAAAGTCTCTTTTACCTGTAAAGGGTTAACAAGCTCAGTAACCTGAGGAACACCTGACCAGAGGACCAATCAAGGGACAGGATAATTTCAAATCTCTGTGGAGGGAAGGCTTTGTCTGTGTTCTTTGTTTGAGTTGTGTGCTCTCTTTGGATCTAAGAGAGGCCAGACATGTCTCCAAGTTCTCCTGGAGTATTTCCTACTATCCAGTATAGTGAGTATTAGAAAGGCGAATTAGTCTTATAATTTGATTTCTACATTTGCAATTGTGTGTTTGCTGAAGAAAATTCTTTATTTCTGTTGCTGTTACTGATTATTCTGAGGAGGAAGGGAGGGGGAAGTCTCTCCAGTTTTTATAAGTTAGACCCTGTATTTTTGCATCCTGGTACTACAGAGAGAGTGTACTTTTTTTTTTCTTTCTTTAATAAAATCTGTTCTTTTTAGAACTTGATTGATTTCTTCCCTTGTTTAGAACTAGGGGAAAGGGGGGGGGATAGGGAATCCCTCTTTGTTTGATTCAAGGAGTTTGAATCAAGGTATCTCTCTCCAGGACTAGGGAAGGGGAGGGGGAGGTGAGTCCCTCTTTGTGTTGAGTCAAGGATTTGACTCGGTGTGTAATCTCTCCGGAGCAGGCTGGAGAGAGGGAAGGGGGGGGGAGGGGAACTGGCTGTTTCTCTCTGGTGAGATTCAAGGGGTTTGAGTCTGGGTTCCCCAGGGGAAGCTTGGGGGACAGGCAGTGTGTTATCCACTTTAAACGTAACTGGTGGCAGCGAAAACCAAATCTAAACTAGCATTTTAGTTTAGAGGAGTCCATGCAGGTCCCCATCTTGGAACCCAACAGCTCCAAGTGGGGGAGAAGACCTATGACAACCTGGGTTCCATCTGAATATTTATCAGTATGACATTCCTACCATTTACAATTATTCAATTTTAAAACACAGCAGGGTTTAAATAGGATTTTATCTTATTAAAGTGTGTTATTACATAAGAATGGACATAATGGTCATGCCAATGGTCCAGCTAGCCCAGTATCTTGTCTTCTGATAGTGTCCAGTGCCAAAAGCTTCAGTGGCAATGAACAAAATAGCACAAATATCAAGTGATCCATGCCCTGTTGTATAGGCCCAGCTTCTAGCAGTCACAGCTTTAGGGACACCCAGAGCATGGGGTTGAATCCCTGGCCATCCTGACTAAGAGCCACTGATGCACCTATCCTCCATGATTTCATCTAATTCTTTTTTTAATTCAATTATATTTTTCGAATTCACAACATCCCCTGGCAATGAGTTGCACAGGTTGACTGTATGCTGTGCGAAGTAGTACTTCCTT
Organism: Mauremys mutica; assembly: GCF_020497125.1. NCBI lineage: Eukaryota > Metazoa > Chordata > Testudines > Geoemydidae > Mauremys > Mauremys mutica. The sequence continues at coordinate 103,458,389 of NC_059072.1, read as the reverse complement.
AGGTTTCTTTTAAAACTGCTGCCTCTTAATTTAATTGGGTGACACTGGTTCTTCTGTTATCTGAAGGGATAAATAATACATCCTTATTCATTTTCTCCACATCATTCCTGATTTTATAGCCCTCTATCACAACTCCTTAGTCCCACTTTTTAAAATCTCTCTTCATACGGAAGCCGTTCCATATCCCTGATAATTTCTGTTGACCTTCTCTGTGCCTTTTCTAATTCTAATGCATCTTTTTGAGATGGGGTGACTAGAACTGCATGCAGTATTCAAGGTACAGGTGTACCATGGATTTATAGAGTGGCATTATGATATTTTCTGTTTTATGATCTATCCCTTTCCTATTGGTTCCTAACATTGTTAGCTTTTTTGATTGCCACCGCACATGAGCAGATGTTTTCAGAGAACTATCCACGATGACTCCAAGAATGCATATTACTTTCCACTTGACTCTGAATTTCATCTGCCACTTTGTTGCCCACTCACCCAGTTTCGTGAGACCTCTTTGTAACTCTTCACAATCCGCTTTGGACTTAATTATCTTGAACAGTTTTGTATCATCTGCAAATTTTTCCACCTCACTGTTTACCCCTTTTTCCAGATAATTTATGAATAGGATGAACACCACAAGTCCCAGTACAAATCCGTGAGGGACCTCTCTATCTTTCTCCACCATGCAAACTGACTATTTATTCTTAACCTTTGTTTCCTATCTTTTTAACCAGTTACCGATCCAGGAGGGGAATCTTCCCTCTTATCCCACGATGGCTTACTTTGCTTAAGAGCCTTTCATGTGGGACCTTGTCAAAGGCTTTCTGAAAGTCCAAGTACACTGTATGAATTGGATCACCCTTGTCCACATACTTGTTGACATCCTCAAGAATTCTAACAGATTGGTTAAGCATGATTTCTCTTTACAAAAGCTGTGTTGACTCTTCCCCAACATACTGTGTTCATCTACGTGTCTGATAGATTGTCATCTTTGCTGTAGTTTCAGCCAATTTGCCTGATACTGAAGTTAGCCTTACTTGCCAATAATTGTCTCTGGAGTCTTTTATTTAAAAAACAAACAAAAACAAAAACCAGAATTACATTAGCTATCCGCCAGTCATCTGGTACACAAACTGATTTAAGCAATAGGTTACATATCACAGTTAGTAGTTCTGCAATTTCATATTTGAGTTCCTTCAGAACTCGTAGGCGAATACCCTCTGATCATGGTTACTTCTTGTTTAATTTATCAGTTTGTTCCAAAACCACCTCTAATGACACCTTAATCTGGGACAGTTGATCAGATTTGACACCTTAAAAAGTGGCTCGTGTGGGAATCTTCCTGATCCTCTGCATCAAAAACCAATGCAAAGACTGCATTTCGCTTCTCCTCAATGGCCCTCTGTAGTGAGCCGGTGTGGCTCCCCTCTTGCCCAGAAGAGGGAGAGCCCAGCCGGAGACCAGAGTGGGCGGAGCCACGGAGCGCTGGGCCCGCCCCTCAAAGGGTCAGGCGGCGACCCGGAACTATAAAACCGGCCCTCAGAGCTCAGTCAGGCGCCAGCTGGCAGAGAGAACGGACGTCCCTCAGGGAGCTCAAGACTGGGAGACCCCTGCAACCCAGGCCAGCTGCCCAGACTGACCTGAGCTCCCCCGCGCCTGCTGCTACCCGGAGGAGCCGCCGGAGCTACGCTGGCCTGACTACCCCAAGGAACTGCCGGACCTGCCACCCAGCCCCGGCCGCGACGAGCCCATGCTCGTGGACCCTCCAGAGGCCGACGTTAGGACCCAGGTACGTCCCGAGGGGGAGTTTGGATGTAGCCCGGGGGCAGCTGACCCCAGTCAGGCTGAGGCCATACCGGAACACATGTCAGTGTGTTGCGGTCAGGATCCCCACTGACTGACCAGCGGAGTAATAGACGCTGCTAGGGCCCTGGGCTGGGACGCAGTGGAGGTGGAGGGCCTGCGTCCCCCCTGCCACTCCACTCCGTGGTGGCAGACTCCCCCTTCTCCCTGGCCTGAAGAGGCCACTACCTGTAACTGTCCTGTTGCTCAGCCCTGTCCCAGGGCCTGGGCTCTCTGACTCTGCATTTGCTGCCCCACCCTGACCTAGGGCCGGGCCTTAACTGTACTGCTGCTCAGCCCTGCCCCAGGGTCATTAATGGTGTGGATAAATTTTATCTCTGCATCCTGTCACGAGGTGACATATAATCAAGGGATAGTTCAAATCCCCCATTATTATTGGATTTTCTGTTTTTTGTAGCCTCTCTAATCTCCCTGGCAAGTTTCAGAGTGGTAGTCATGTTAGTCTGTATCAGCAAAAAGAACGAGGAGTACTTGTGGCACCTTAGAGACTAACAAATTTATTTGAGCATAAGCTTTCGTGGGCTAAAATACTCACTTCATCAGATGCATGCAGTGGAAAATACCGTAGGAAGATATCTATACAGAGGACATGAAAAAATGGGTGTTGCCATATTAACTATAATGAGAGTAATCAGTTAAGGTGGGCTATTATCAGCAGGAGAAAAAAAAACCTTTTGTAGTGATAACCAGGATGGCACATTTCCAACAGTGTATTTCACAATCACCATCCTCATCAGCTGGTCGACAATCTATTCCTACTGTATATTCTTATAATTCAAGCATGGGATTTCTATCCAAAGAGATTCTATGGTAAGGTTTATTTCATTTAAGATATTACAATATGCTTCCCTTTCACTGACAGAGTCCATCCAAACAAATAAAGATTCTAGCATATTCCATGTGCTTTTAAGTACATTAATAATTTCCTGAAACAGTTACTTAAATGAATTACCATTAGTCACATTTAGCTAAAAAACATTCAGTACAGTTCTCATAGCCTGTACACTTCTACTATTAAGTGGATATTGTTGAGTAGTCATGAAAATATTGTCTTGAATAAAAGTTTTTTCTATGGTCTTTTCTTCAGAGAGGTGCATACACACACACACACACACACACACACCCCAAGCCTTGTTACTACACTCAAAAAGTTGCGATAAGCTTTGGTTACCAGGATCCAGTTACTAATAGGTCAGAGACTGAGCAAGTACCACTGTGGCTTTGCCTCTTGGGAGACATACAAATGACTGCCCAGAGAATGATATCATTTCCTGATGAGTTAACCAAGAGAAAACTGTCTGCCTTTCTCCACCCACACAACCAGTTTAATGGTTCCACAATAATAATTTGATATTAATATAGTCTAAAGGACTTTGCTTCCACAGATGGTTCGATTTATAGTTTCTGCCATTGCATATTCACAGACTCACCAGCCCAGCGTACGCTGCATGCTCCTGCACGCACAGGAAGAACTGAAAACTTCAAAGCTGTGGGGTAAGGGCCGGGAGGTGTGGGGAACACAAGGGAAGAACCATTTTACAAGTAATTTTTTTTCTCTCTGAAGAGCAAAATACTCAAGACCTGCACAAAGAAAAGAGTACTTGTTATTGGAATATATGTTTGAGAAAATACATTTTTAAAAGGTTAAAAAAATTAAATGGAAGTAATTCATGCTACTTTTAAACACTGCAAACATAAGCTTTTTTTAAGTCTTGCACTACACTAAGTTTACTTCCATTATTTTCCCCTTTTTCATCAGGATTTTAAGCAACCAGATGTTTTTATGTACTGCACTTCAGAGCAGCTCCATGTGGATTTGCAGCAATAACTACAGAGACCTAAGCAAAGATCAGGAAGAAAACCAAGTTGGAAATTGAGTAACTTTATACCATTGAAGTTTTCCAGCATATTATTTCCAGCCAATAATACACTTAACATCTTTCTCAAATGAACCTGATTAAGAGGCACGTCAAACTTACTCTGAATCCAAACATTAATCTCTATCCCACCAGGACCTTCAGTTTGCTCACTTTTGATTTAGAGAAATGACTGATATTCAAATAGTTTAGCCAAGTGCCTCCTTGCAAGGGACAAAATACACTTTTCTCTCACTCACATCAATGGGGTATCAAATGATGAACCTCAAAACTTAGGCTGTAACAATGTTTTACAGGCTGAAGAAATTAATCCCAGATCATACTAAGCTTCTTTGTATCTTCTACCCATTTGGTGTTTGGGGGGATTTAACGTCATCTGCGTTTGCTTTTTCCACACCATTTTCTCCTTATTTAGGGAATAAACGACAGGCAGCCGTATTACCAAATCAGGAGCAACACTATAAAATCAAGCCTCCTGTTAAAAGCCATGGTGGATATTAAATAAGGAAATATTTTCATATGTCAGACTATTTTACTATGGGAAGACAAAGCAAAATATGCCCACCTCTTATCTCAAGGATACCCAGTCAGCTATTGGATTTACTATGCCTACAAACTGGTCATCTGGCTTATATCAACAGTGGACCTTACTCTCAGAAGACATTTCCTTCTAGATTCACTTCCCCATTAACAGAAAATAAACTGAATTCATATCAGACCACAACTCCTCAGATTCAGTTACCAATTACTTGTATTACTGTAGCACGTAGGATCACAACTCATGGACCAGGACTCCATTGTGTGCAAACACAGAACAAAACGACGGTCCCTGCACCTCCATCTTATCTCCACAAATGAAAAGGGAACATTTACTTTGCTAAATGAAAACTAACTTTTTTCCACCAAATCCAATACATAAGGTTTCTCAAAAGAAAAAGCTTCTAAACTTAAGTAATAACTAGCTGAAACCAACAGGTCTTTCCTCATGACATCTGATGTAATTATTTCAGTAAAACTCAACTTAACCCTACTCAAGTCTGCACTAGATGATACTGAACAGATTTTTACTGAGGTTATTTCACACTGTTTTTTCAATGTGGGTAAGCAGCTTTTCACAAGAAAACAAGAAGTTCTTGTGCTTAAAGGGGTTTCATTTTGTTTTCTTCAGTCAAATCAGTTTACATCATTAAAGAATTACATGAACAAAAAAAGCTTCTTAAAGCCAGGCTGTAAAATAAGATTAATGAGACCCTGGCCAATCTGAATTAAGAACAACTTAAAACATCCGGGGTTTGTTTCTACAACAACATTTATATGAACAGCAGCATAGAGAAGTTTAATTTAAATATTTCATTAATATGGGGCTGGGTTGAAAGTCATTAACGTTTTATTGACAAGTCTCTGCAACTCAGTCTAGACTGAGAGCCAACCCATTTTGATTGAAAAAATGTATTGTTGGGAAGTTTGCATCTGAATTTTCCTACTACTGTATTTACTAAACATAAAATACAGCTTACAAACAGTGCATTTTGATATCAATGTAATGGTCTAAAATTTTTGAGATATACATTTAAAACTGGGGGGCGGGAGAACAGTGTGCTGCTGTATTCTGGGACAGCAAGAGGCAGCCAGCAGCTTGTTTTGTGAAAACCTCCTTGGTAATAATGACTGACAGTTGCATTTTTGCCTTCCTCCACTAGTGACAGCCTCTACAGTGAGGTGGGGAAGAAAAATGAAATAAGTCCACAGGTACCCAAAGCAGTATTCCAAGGATATCTTCAACCTAAGGGGAAAAAAAGTTACAAATAGTGCTAGGTATATTCTCTTAAGATATCGGACAATTCTGCAATTCTGCAGCCACAAAGATTTGCTATAGAATCCCCCCACGCTCTATAATTGTGTTCCAAAAATCTAAGCCTTCATTTAAAAAAAAGAAAAAAGCCAGATTTGTAGCCAGTTTGGTTGAAAAGAGAACATTCAAACATAAACCAAGTGTAAGCCAATGAAGTGCTGTCTTCCTGAATCTGCAAGAACAGCATGAACTGCTCCCATTGATATCAATGAGCGATTAAAATGGTCAGAATTAGGTTTCAGAGTCAACTATTTCTCTGCTGAACACTTAGGCTAACAACCAGCTAACAACTGTAACCCCACAACCTCTAACTGCGTCCCACACATTGCCAAGTGCCAACGATCCAACTGGTGCCTACCCAGTTGTCAATGTCTGCAGATTCCACCTTCACAACATCTATAACATATTTACAGCACTCTGAAAATTAAAAATGCATAACCAATTGAGCATATCAAATTAAAGACAGATAGTAAAATAATCCTTTATTTTCATATTTAATGTAATGAAAGCTAAAATTTATTTGAGATGCCCAAAAGATTTCCAGTCTCTGTATGGGAGTGCTGCAGCACTTCAGAGGTCTGACCACAGAATTGAAGTCTGATTTGCTGTGGAGTACCAGAGGGTCTTGACATAGAATGTGCTTCTTTTGATTTACCTCTGCTACCTAGAGATCAGGATGAGATCACTTCATTGGCTGTATGTGGAGCAAATATATGCTCACTTTAAAGAGTGTTTGCTTAGCAATACTCCTTCTTTCCAAAGAGTAGAATGAAGACCTCTAGCGTGCCACATGTCAGGTTCTCAGATCTGAAGGATACGTCTACAGAAGAGAGGTGTGATTCCCAGCCAGGGTAAACAGACAAATGCTAGTTCTGCTTGAGCTAGTATGCTAGAACTAGCAGCATGGATGCTGTGACTATAAGCCCACTCAATCCTACTCCCTGGGTCCACACACAGGCTGCTAGCCTGTGCCGCAACATCCTCACTACTATTTTTAGCACACTAACTCAAACAGATCTAACATCTTTCTACCAGGGCTGGGAGGCATGCTCCCAGTTGCAGTATAAATATACCCCAATATCAACATTCCAACAGAGATCTGCATCAACATCCATTAGTGAAAGAATGCACTGATGATTTATGTCGTCTTATCATGGAGTGACACATTCTTAAAGCACTAATATATGAGTGAGGAGGGTAAACCAAATCAAATATGTATGGACCTCAAACATCATTTGTTGCACAAATTCAAATCAGTTTCCAGTAGCATCCAGAGATGAAGGATTTTTAAAAGTTCTCCCTTTTTTGTTGTTGATATTAACTGGAATTCTAGACTTTTAAAGACATACATTTTAAGCATTCCCTTAAAACAAACTCAAAAAAAGTATTTTAAAAACCAAAGTACCTACAAGAGCTGGATTTGGAATTGTGGAAGTCAACGAATGGATACGCAGGTGGTGTTGAAGAGAAAGCTTTGGATTCTTCGACCATGGGATAGTGTTCCATGAAGGAGACGGGCTCCACCTAACAAAGAGAGGGAAGAGCAGCTTCGCAAGCAGACTGGCTAACCCGTGAGGAGGGCTTTAAACTAAGTTCACCGGGGGAAGGAGACCAAAGCCCTGAGGTAAGTGGGGAAATGGGATACTGGGAGGAAGCACGAGCAGGAGAGTGCAAGAGGAGAGGACTCCTGTCTCAAACTGAGAAAGCGGGACAATCAGCAAGTTATCTTAAGTGCCTATACACAAATGTAAGAAGCCTGGGAAACAAGCAGGGAGAACTGGAAGTCCTGGCACAGTCAAGGAACTATGATGTGATTGGAATAACAGAGACTTGGTGGGATAACTCACATGACTGGAGTACTGTCATGGATGGATATAAACTGTTCAGGAAGCACAGGCAGGGCAGAAAAGGTGGGGGAGTTGCATTGTATGTAAGAGAGCAGTATGACTGCTCAGAGCTCGGGTATAAAACTGCAGAAAAACCTGAGAGTCTCTGGATTAAGTTTAGAAGTGTGAGCAACAAGGGGGATGTTGTGGTGGGAGTCTGCTATAGACCAACAGACCAGGGGGATGAGGCTTTCTTCCGGCAACTAGCAGAAGTTACTAGATCGCAGGCCCTGGTTCTCATGGGAGACTTTAATCACCCTGATATCTGCTGGGAGAGCAATACAGCAGTGCACAGACAACCCAGGAAGTTTTTGGAAAGTGTAGGGGACAATTTCCTGGTGCAAGTGCTGGAGGAACCAACTAGGGACAGAGCTCTTCTTGACCTGCTGCTCACAAACCTGGAAGAATTAGTAGGGGAAGCAAAAGTGGGTGGGAACCTGGGAGGCAGTGACAATGAGATGGTCGAGTTCAGGATCCTGATACAAGGAAGAAAGGAGAGCAGCAGAATACGGACCCTGGACTTCAGAAAAGCAGACTGACTCCCTCAGGGAACTGATGGGCAGAATCCCCTGGGAGAACATGGAGGAGGAAAGGAGTCCAGGAGAGCTGGCTGTATTTTAAAGAATCCTTATTGAGGTTGCAGGAACAAACCATCCTGATGTGTAGAAAGAATAGTAAATATGGCAGGCGACCAAGTTGGCTTAACAGTGAAATCCTTGCTGATCTTAAACGCAAAAAAGGAGCTTACAAAAAGTGGAAGATTGGACAAATGACATGGGAGGAGCATAAAAATATTGCTCAGGCATGCAGGAGTGAAATCAGGAAGGCCAAATCACACTTGGAGTTGCAGCTAGCAAGAGATGTTAAGAGTAACAAGAAGAGTTTCTTCAGGTATGTTAGCAACAAGAAGAAAGTCATGGGCCCCTCAATGAATGAGGGAGGCAACCTAGTGACAGAGGATGTGGAAAAAGCTAATGTACTCAATGCTTTTTTTGCCTCTCTCTTCACAAACAAGGTCAGCTCCAAGACTGCTGCACTGGGCAGCACAGTATGGGGAGGAGGTGAAGTGGTTCGGGACTATTTAGAAAAACTGGACGAGCACAAGTCCATGGGGCTGGATGTACTGCATCCGAGGGTGCTAAAGGAGTTGGCGGATGTGACTGCAGAGCCATTGGCCATTATCTTTGAAAACTCATGGTGATTGAGGGAGGTCCCGGATGACTGGAAAAAGGTTAATGTAGTGCCCATCTTTAAAAAAGGGAAGGAGGATGATCCGGGGAACTATAGGCCAGTCAGCCTCATCTCAGTCCCTGGAAAAATCATGGAGCAGGTCCTCAAGGAATCAATTCTGAAGCACTTTGAGGAGAGGAAAGTGATCAGGAACAGTCAGCATTGATTCACCAAGGGAAAATCATGCCTGACTAACCTAATTGCCTTCTATGATGAGATAAATGGCTCTGTGGATGAGGGGAAAGCAGTGGATGTGTTATTCCTTGACTTTAGCAAAGCTTTTTGATATGGTCTCGCACAGTATTCTTGCCAGCAAGTTAAAGAAGTATGGGCTGGATGAATGGACTACAAGGTAGATAGAAAGCTGGCTAGATCGTCAGGCTCAACGGGTAGTGATCAATGGCTCCATGTCTAGTTGGCAGCCGGTTTCAAGTGGAGTGCCCCAAGGGTCGGTCCTGGGGCCAGTTTTGTTCAGTATCTTCATTAATTATCTGGAGGATGGCATGGACTGCACTCTCAGCAAGTTTGCAGATGACATTAAACTGGGAGGAGTGGTAGATATACTGGAGGGTAGGGATAGGATATAGAGGGACCTAGACAAATTAGAGGATTGGGCCAAAAGAAATCTGATGAGGTTCAACAAGGACAAGTGCAGAGTCCTGCACTTAAGACGTAAGAATCCCATGCACTGTTACAGACTAGGGACCGAGTGGCTAGGCAGCAGTTCTGCAGAAAAGGACCTAGGGGTTACAGTGGACGAGAAGCTGGATATGAGTCACCAGTGTGCCCTTGCTGCCAAGAAGGCTAACGGCATTTTGGGCTGTATAAGTAGGGGCATTGCCTGCAGCTTGAGGGACATGATCATTCCCCTCTATTCGACATTGGTGAGGCCTCATCTGGAGTACTGTGTCCAGTTTTGGGTCCCACACTACAAGAAGGATGTGGAAAAATTGGAAAGAGTCCAGCAGAGAGCAACAAAAATGCTCAGATGGAGCACATGACTTATGAGGAGAGGCTGAGAGAACTGAAGAATCCTGTGGCACCTTATAGACTAACAGACGTTTTGCAGCATGAGCTTTCGTGGGTGAATACCCACTTCTTCGGATGCAAGTAGTGGAAATTTCCAGGGGCAGGTTTATATATGCAAGCAAGAAGCAAGCTAGAGATAACGAGGTTAGTTCAATCAGGGAGGATGAGGCCCTGTTCTAGCAGTTGAGTGAAAACCAAGAGAGGAGAAACTGGTTCTGTAATTGGCAAGCCATTCACAGTCTTTGTTTAATCCTGAGCTGATGGTGTCAAATTTGCAGACGAACTGGAGCTCAGCAGTTTCTCTTTGAAGTCTGGTCCTGAAGTTTTTTTGCTGCAGGATGGCCACCTTAAGATCTGCTATTGAGGGGCCAGGGAGGTTGAAGTGCTCTCCTACAGGTTTTTGTATATTGCCATTCCTAATATCTGATTTGTGTCCATTTATCCTTTTCCTTAGAGACTGTCCAGTTTGGCCGATGTACATAGCAGAGGGGCATTGCTGGCATATGATGGCATATATAACATTGGTGGACGTGCAGGTGAATGAACCGGTGATGGTGTGGCTGATCTGGTTAGGTCCTGTGATGATGTCGCTGGTGTAGATATGTGGGCAGAGTTGGCATCGAGGTTTGTTGCATGGATTGGTTCCTGAGTTAGTGTTACTATGGTGCGGTGTGCAGTTACTGGTGAGAATATGCTTCAGGTTGGCAGGTTGTCTGTGGGCAAGGACTGGCCTGCCACCCAAGGCCTGTGAGAGTGTGGGTTCATTGTCAAGGATGGGTTGTAGATCCCTGATGATGCGCTGGAGGGGTTTTAGCTGGGAACTGTATGTGATGGCCAGTGGAGTCCTGTTGGTTTCTTTCTTGGGTTTGTCTTGCAGTAGGCTTCTGGGTACACGTCTGGCTCTGTTGATCTGTTTCCTTATTTCCTCGTGTGGGTACTGTAATTTTGAGAATGCTTGGTGGAGATTTTGTAGGTGTTGGTCTCTGTCTGTGGGGTTAGAGCAGATGCGGTTGTACCTCAGTGCTTGGCTGTAGACAATGGATCTTGTGGTGTGCCCGGGATGGAAGCTGGAGGCATGAAGGTAGGCATAGCGGTCGGTAGGTTTTCGGTATAGGGTGGTGTTAATGTGACCATCAATTATTTGCACCGTAGTGTCTAGGAAGTGGACCTCCCGTGTAGATTGGTCCAGGCTGAGGTTGATGGTGGGGTGGAAGCTGTTGAAATCGTGGTGGAATTTTTCCAGAGTCTCCTTCCCATGGGTCCAGATGATGAAGATGTCATCAATGTAGCGTAGGTGCATCCGAAGAAGTGGGTCTTCACCCACGAAAGCTCATGCTGCAAAACATCTGTTAGTCTATAAGGTGCCACAGGATTCTTTGCTGCTTCTACAGAACCAGACTAACATGGCTACCCCTCTGATACTTGAGAGAGCTGAGATTGTTTAGTCTGCAGAAGAGAAGAATGAGGGGGGATCTGATAGCTGCTTTCAACTACCTGAAAGGAGGTTCCAAAGAGGATGAATCTAGACTGTTCTCAGTGGTACCAGATGACAGAACAAGGAGTAATGGGCTCAAGTTGCAGTGGGGGAGGTTTAGGTTGGATATTAGGGAAAACTTTTTCCCTGGGAGAGTGGTGAAGCACTGGAATGGGTTACCTAGGGAGGTGGTGGAATCTCCTTCCTTAGAGGTTTTTAAGGTCAGATTTGACAAAGCCCTGGCTAGGATGATTTAGTTGGGAATTGGTCCAGCTAGATGACCTCCTGAGGTCCCTTCTAACTCTGATATTCTATGATTCTATGGCAGAAGAATGCAAAATACCACTAAGGCATATCCCAGTGTCTCTTCAAAAACACAACAGCTTTCCTATAGATCTCTATATTGGTCAAGAGCCAAAAGCAGGTCAAGGTACATTCTACTCCAGCCTAACATCCTGCCCCCTAATTTGTAAGTTACCTCAATAAAAAGTATTACAGAACAGCCAGGGTGCTGAGAGCCATTGAATCAAACTGTAAACCCTGTATACGATGGAAACCACTTCAAGCCAGGGGGTGCTGCAGCACCCCCCAGCACCTATGCGGAACAGTGAAACTATACTACGAACAAATCAGTATCTCAATACCACAGCATTTGCACTATATACTTATACTTACACTTACAACAGAAATCTGGCTGGTTGCATTTTTCCTGGAATTGATCGAGAAATAGTAGTGAAAAAAAACTGAATTTTTGAACGAGAGACTATTGTCCCAGATAGTGAATTTTTGAGCTTACTCCCCAAGCAGTGAGGACTCCTGGGAGACTGGCAGGCTGCCAAGAAGCCCAGAAAACCCTTGTCTCCAAGCACATGACCAGCAGGCTGTTGGGAACCTGCGGGAAGAGGCTCGGGAACCTGCCTGCTTTTTGCCATTTAGTCAAAATCGACACATACCCGCAGAACGTTTTCGTTTTGATGAACTGGCATTTTCAAAGGCGCATGAAAAAAGTTTACAACTAGCTCCAATTTTTCCCCAGCTCTAATTTTATCAGATCTACCAGTTTGGGGATACAAAGAGATAACTTCAGGTGATTTTAGCACAGCGGAATGCAGTTCCCAAACTGCAATTTGCTTTAAGGTATACCCAGGAAAAAACAGGATTTCACATCTATTCCAGTTTTAAAAAAAAAGAAAAAAAGACAACCACCATGTTATTGACTACACAGTAACAACTCTTAAGAACATGGCTTAAGTAGCCATGAACAAACATAACACTTCACATCCTTTTCAAACAAAAGCTACAGTAACGCCACACTTAAAGTCATCCTGGTTAACATTGTTACACTGTTTCAGAGTACCAGCCATGTTAGTCTGTATCCGCAAAAAGAATAGGAGTACTTGTGGCACCTTAGAGACTAACAAATTTATTTGAGCATAAGCTTTCGTGGGCTACAGCTCACTTCTTCGATGCATAGAATGGAACACACAGAAAGAAGATATTTATACATACAGAGAACATGGAAAGGTGGAAGTAGCCATGCCAACTGCCAGCAATGCCCCTCTGCCATATGCACTGGCCAAACCGGACTATTTCTACGCAAAAGAATAAATGGACACAAATCTGACATCAGGAATCATAACATTCAAAAACCAGTGGGAGAACACTTCAACCTCCCTGGTCACTCAGTGACAGACTTGAAGGTGGCAATTTTGCAACAAAAAAAACAACTTCAAAAACAGACTCCAAAGAGAGACTGCTGAACTTGAATTAATATGCAATTTAGATACAATTAACTTAGTTTTAAACAGAGACTGGGAATGGTTGGGTCATTACACTAATTGAATCTATTTCCCCATTTAAGTTCTCCTCACACCTTCTATGGGTCATCTCGATTATCACTCCAAAGGTTTTTCTTCTCCTGCTGATAGCTCATCTCAGTTGATTGGCCTCTTACAGTTTTCATGTTATCTGTATTTATAAATATCTTCTGTCTGTGTGTTCCATTCTATGCATCCAAAGAAGTGGGCTGTAGCCCATGAAAGCTTATGCTCAACTAAATTTGTTAGTCTCTAAGATACCACATTACTCCTGTTCTTAGTGTTACATTGTGCTGATCAATTAGGGAATATGCTCGTTTAAAGTTGTGTAATGCTCCCTTCTAATGTCATTTGGCAGCCGCCTGCTTTGTCTACTGCTTGCAGGAAGAGCAGCCCATTGGAGCTAGCTGGTTGGGGCTTGCAACCAGGGTTGACAGGCAGCCTCCTATCAGCTCCCCGCTCCCCTAAGTTCCCTGTGCAGCAGCAGCTGCCTGCAGTTCAGCTGTGTCCCTCCCCCCACTGCCATGTGCTGCTCCTGCCCTCTGCCTTGGAGCTGCTCCCCGAGACTCCTGCTTGCTCTGTGTATGGGGGGGGGAAGTTGGGGAGGGTATTGTCAGGGTGTCCCCCTCCCCCCCCGCGCTCCTGCACCCCACTTACCCCATCTTCCATAGAGCAGGGGGGACAGACCAAGACTCAGGGACCTTGCAGCAGCTGTGTCTCAGCAAGCTGATCTAATTAACAAGACAGTGTACTTAAGGGAAATGCACATATCTCCCTCCATTCCTGCTGCCTTGTGTAGCGAGAGAGTTAACCCTTGAGGGCTCAGCCAATTGCTAGTTCATCATTTAGCAGTAAGGGAAATCCCACCCTCTGACTCCTCCCCCTTAACCAAGCTTCACAATCATCATCACTGTATACCAGTATTAAATTGTTTGTTTAAAACATACACATACACAGTATAAGTATTATTTTATTTTTTTATGTCTTGTCTGGTGAAAAAAATTTCCCTGGAACCTAACCCCCTCATTTACATTAATTCTTATGGGGAAATTGGATTTGCTTAACATCGTTTTGCTTAAAGTCGCATTTTTCAGGAACATAACTACAACGTTAGGTGAGGAGTTACTGTATTTGCAAGTAATATTACTATTATCCGACCCATATTTCTGCAACATTTCCCTTCCTCAGCGTTCATTCTTGCAAGATACTGAACATCTCCTCCAACCTTGCAAGACTTTAATCAGTGGAAACATTACCCCACATCACTGGATTCCTTTGGAGGTTTTAATCACCCAGTTACTTACTAGGGCTACCTAGCTGAAATATGAAATTACTAAAAGGGGGTGGGGGGAGAGAAAATCCCACACTGATTTCATGAGTGATCACAAGGCAGCTCTTCAGCTTTTTGGGGGGGGGGGGAAGAGGGAAGGAGGAGAAGCACTCTGTAGAACTGCAAAGGATTTTAAAAAGCTAAGACCCTACATTTTTTCCTTGAGGATTCAAACACATCATACAGAAACAGGTGGTCCGAGGGTATGTCTACACTGCAGCATAAATCTGTAATTGAGACTGGGGTTAAGCCTAACCCCTATTTGAGTCTACACTGCAATTGTGCTGACCCAGGGTTCCAGGACTCTGCAGGGCTGGCGGGTCTGAGCTTGAATTAAGCTGGGACCCAGGGTCAGAACCCTATTGCTCTGCAGTAAAGACACAGCCCCACTTGACTTGGGTCCCAGGAGTAAACTGGAAATATCCCACAATTCCATGGGACAACTTCTTTCGTCCTCTCTATCCTATCAATCGGCAATCCACTCTATTACAAAGGGAGGGTGGCTTCCATTTTCAAATGGCACCAACTCAGATCAGTGTTAACCCATTCTCTTCTCATCACTGCTCTGCAAGCAACACTATCTGAGAGCCTCCTGGGTTGCAATGGAGAGGAAACCAATCAAGCCTTTTGCAAAGCAAGCTGCTTCCTGGGTGCAGGGCAGGCAGTAAAGTTTTCCCACAGTGCACCACGGATTAAAGTAGACATTTCGGTGGAGGGGAGTGTGCATGCTAGGGACACTGGGATACAGTTACTTTGACTTGGGTCTGCGCACTGCAGCATGGACACCAGAGTCCTAGGTTTGAGAACAGGTTAGAGAAGTTTTAAACCTAGGATTGAAATACAATGTAGATGGTCAAGCCCAGGGTTCCCTACCATAGGTCAGCTGACTCAAGTCCCACTAACCCTGGGTTTATATTGCAGTGTAGACATACCCTACATAACCAGTTTCTACTATTCTTACTTCACACTTCAGCATAAAAAATACTTCGTCAGTATTTTCTGCACTGGGGGGGAGGGGATTGGCAGAATTGGCTGCTGGTGGGGGCTAAGCACCCACTTATTTTTTTCCATGGGTACTCCAGCCCTGGAGCACCCCCGGAGTTGGCACCTATGGTTCTGGAAGGGATAAGAGCCAGAAAGTTTCTTATTCCAGTAGCTACACGATTACACTAGGTGGCATTCCACCATAAGCACACACCAGCTACAAGTCAGCACTGCTGGTACATTAGACAGAGCTGAAGTGGTTTAAGACCTGTAGGAAAGCAGAATGCATTCACTGAGGACTAAGGGTTTGAGTTTTTTATATATCCTCTTTCTGTAGCTACATTGGAGCAGTGTCATTGTTAACAATTAAATTCCCCATAACCTCTCCTCTGTGTCCTCTTCCTGCTAGGAAGAAATATTTAAAAAAAAAAATCAGGAGTGTTTGTATTCTTGCTACATTGAAAACAAGCTCAAGCTCTAAGCTCGTTGGGTATTTCAAGTGTCAAAGACTACTTTACATAAAAACAGCCATAAATATAATAGTACAGTAAACATTTCTATATAAATCATTACTTTGCATTATAGTTGACTTGGCTACAGACCAAGCCGAGCCTAGTTAAAACTTCACCGGCTTAAAATGTTTAACAGCTCTGAAAGGCTGTCGCTCCAACTGAATGTTTCCAGTCCTGCCAGCTGAAAAAAAAGAGAGACTTTAAGAGAATGGAAAAAATCCCCAGGTGACGTGGAACAGGACATCGGCATTTCCTAAAAGGGTGAATGTTAGCTATATAAATCGAAAACAAGGAAATGGATGAGATTGCTAGTGGAATACAAGTAATAATTTTCAATACAACCACCTAATTTAATCTTCCATATGAATGAACTCAAACCATTGAGAAGTTTTGTGTCAACAAGGCTACATCTACACTACAGCCGGGATCGACGCTCTAAAATCGATCCACCAGCAGTCAATTTAGCAAGTCTTGTGAAGACCTGCCAAATCGACTGCAGATCACTCTCCAGTCAACCCCTGTACTCTACCCTCAAGGAGTAGAGTAAGGTAAGTCAATGGGAGAGTTTCTCCTGTCGACCCCAACCCCCGCGCCATGGTAACTCGACCTAAGGTACGTTGACTCCAGCTATGTTATTTATGTAGCTGGAGTTGCATAGTGTACACTACCACAGTAGTGTAGACATAGCCCAAGACTACTGCAGCATAATGAAAGCTTGGGCTGCCTATCAATAGTTTTAGGGATTTTTTTTCTTCTTTCGACCTTGAGTATTCAGTGAAGTGACAGGCTTTCTATTTGCAATGGGAAAAATCTTATCCCCTATTTTTTTTTCTATTCCATTTCAAAATTGAGGCTCTGCTGACTGTTGCTCCTTAATTGTCATATGCAATGTAGTTGTAGCCTTATCAGTCTCAGAAGGTGGGTGTGGTAATATCTTTTATTGGACCAACTTCTGTTGGTGAGAGAGACAAACTTTCAAGCCACACAGAGCTCTTCTTCGGGTCTGGGAAAGGAATTCCCAATTTCATAGCAAAATGCAAAGCTGAACAAATTGTTTAGCATAAGTAGTTAGCGCATATTCTAAGGGACCCTTCATTCTGCAGTTATAGGACAAAGAGGGGGTTAGTGAGTTATGGACTGTTCTAATAAGCCATAAATCCAGTGTGTCTGTTCAGTCCATAATTTTTGGTGTATAGCAGTTATGACTTTAAGCTCTTAGGCTCATATTTTGAAAGTGTGGTACAGATTTCCTTTGAGGATGAGGACTCCGAGGTCAAACGGAGAGTGTTCACTTGTGAAAAGTTTCAGAGTAGCAGCCGTGTTAGTCTGTATCCGCAAAAAGAACAGGAGTACTTGTGGCACCTTAAAGACTAACAAATTTATTTTAGCATGAGCTTTTGTGAGCTACAGCTCACTTCTTCGGATGCATAGAATGGAACACACAGACAGGAGCTATTTATACATACAGAGAACATGAAAAGGTGGAAGTATGCATAACAACAGGAAAAGTCTAAGCAATTGAGATGAGCTATCATCAGCAGGAGGAAAAAAACTTTTTGAAGTGGTGATCGAATGCTTTTATCATTTTCCTATGTGAGTTCACTCAAGTGTAGAGTGATTGGTTTCACCCATATAATTCTTATTGGGCATTTAGTGGACTGGATGAGGTACACCACATGTTGTGATAGGCATGTATAGGATCCATGGATCCTGAAAGGTGTGCTGTGCGGAATGTTGATCAATGTAGCAATGGAGATAATGTCTACCAGTTTTGCATCTGTTGTTCTGGCAGGATCTGGTACCAACTTGAGTTGGTGTGTCCTGGTCTGTGGGGAGCTTGCTCTGATGGGGAGCTTGGAGAGTTGTATGATGGCCACAAGAGAGGGTTCAGGAAAGATCTTTCAGGATGCAGTCCCCATGGCGTATGGGTTGTAGTTCTTTGATGACACCCCATATGGGTTCCAGGGTGGGGTAGTAGGTGACAACTAGGGCTGTGCAGTCAGAGGGGAGTTTATTTCTGTATTGAAGCAGGTTTTCTCTAGGTATTTGAGTGACCCATTCCATGATGCGATCTACTTCTCGGGTGGAGTGTCCTTGTTTGGTGAAGGTGGTTTTAAGGCAGATTTATGGCTTATTACAACAATCTGTAACCCTCTAAACCCCTTTCTTTTGTCCTACAACTGCAGAATTGTTAATGGCCTCTCTACCTTGAATCTTCCCTTAGAATATGTGCTAACTACTTATGCTAAACAATCTGTTCCATTTTGCATTTTGCTGTGACTTTTCCCAGACCTGAAGAAGAGCTCTGTGCAGTTCAAAGGCTTGTAAAGTTCAATAGAAATAGGTTCAGTTAAAAAAAATATATTACCTCCTTGTTGCTTTTGAAGGCTTTCCCAAAATTCCAGTTTTCTGACTGATTACTGAAGCAGTCCATAACTCTTCCTCTCTTAACCTGTTCATCAGTGTCCTCTCCAAATCTGAAAGTGCTAAAGCAGTGGTTCCCAACTTTAACAACCTGTGAACCCCTTTCACTAAATGACAAGTCCCACGACCCGTCTCCGAAAAAATGAATATTTCCAGGGATTTTCTCCTTTACTGGAGTATAAATTATAAAAAGCAGTGATCTTGGAAATATAAAATTTGTTTTTATGACATGCTTATTACACACTATTTAGTCTTATTATTTATCATGAGAGTATTTTTATTACATTATGAAAACGGCAACACTGTTCCAAGATTTCACTTTCATAGCTTGTATCACTTTGAATAAGCCTGTTATAAGACAAGGCTCCTATGTTTCATCAAGGAGTATCAGATGTGAAACAGCATAAAGGTATTTAAGAAGCCAACTCAAAGAGTTCCTCCTACACAAGCATTCAGGTCTTGAGCAGTCCAGGCAAACAACATACGTTACAACAAAGCTTAAACTTGTTCTTCATAATAATTTTAAAAATATTAGCTGCCTATTTAATTTTAAAAACAGCAAAAAATATCCACTTCCCTTTCCATTTCTTATAAGGAGTCTTGAAGTTTAAATCTCCTCAGTGTGATAGATATGCTTGCTTTGATCTGCTTAGCTCTGGGCTTCTGGCCCCATGCTGCCCCCGTGGGGTCCCTAGGGACAGCTCTGTCCGCCATTAGGGAATTCTTTCCCAAGAACCCCTTGTAACATTTCGTGAACCCCAGCTTGGGAACCACTGTGCTAAAGGAACAAAGGAGGGGAAACAAGTGTTAGAAAGTTAGTGCAACGCTCCAGAAATCGACGCTAGCCTCGGACCATGGACGCACACCACCGAATTAATGTGTTTAGTGTGGCCGCGCGCACTCGATTTTATAAAATCTGTTTTACAAAACCGGTTTATGCAAATTCGGAATAGTCCCGTAGTGTAGACGTACCCTTAGATATGAGAATCCTCCTTTTCAGGACTCTATGAAGACTATTTTGCATTTATAGTTTTGATTGTTTTTTGAGTAACCCCGGTTTGGGGGGGGGGGAGAGCTTCATTTGTTCATCAGACAATGCCATTTCGTCAAAACAAACTTTTGGGGGAAACAACAACACTCATCAGGAATGTCCAGGATGCAATTTTTGGTTGTGAGGGGAGGAGGAGGAGGGAGAAACACAACCCCATAATAATCAATAGTCAGATGCTTATGCCATTCACCTTGGATATGGGAGACCCAGAATCAGGTCCTAGCCCTGAAGGCAGAGAAGGCAGTGAACTAACCACCAGATTATTGTCTAGGTCTCATTTTCCTCTTAATGCGAAAGTAAACAAATCTCAAAGCCTTAAAATTTTAAATGAAATGGAATTTCATGTTCTCCAGCCAGCCCTAGTTATAAATTGGGGTCCCCTAATGCTAGAAAGAAATTAATAGGTAAAAGTTCTTATTTCTCTCCCTAGGGACACCAGTTTGAGATACCTGGGATCTCCTTATTCCCGCAGAAAGGAAAGGACAAGGTTAATGGAGGTCTACTCTAGCGTTTCTATCTATAAGCAGAATCGGAGCATAAACAAGTCTGTTTGGGATATTCATGAAGGGATGACCAAGCTGCTACCTGTAGCTCAGAATCCACACTGGAGCCACTAAACACAGTCTGCGTAAACTTCTATAATGCACTGCCTTATACATTCAGCTAAAGTACCTTAGGAACTATGCAACCTTCTTATGGATCTTAAGACTCAGCCTACTTGTTTTCTGAAATCTTCTTAGTTGGATACGATATTAGAGTTCTGCCAAGGAACGCCTAAATCTTTGTTCAGTATGGGCTCAAAGGTCAGAAGTGAAACCTCTTGATGAATATGAAAGGCAGGGATGGCCAACTGTGAGTCATTTCCATGACAACTTTATATGCCTTAATGTCCCTTCACCAACGAGCCATGATGTGGACACCCTATGCCCTGTCTTTCCTGGACAAGTACTGATTCAGTAGTCCAGTTTCACCACACTGTTCCTTCCCCTCCCCCAAGTTGTTCATCACTGGGTGCACCACCTTGTTTAGGTGCCTGTCTTGTGATGACAGAACTACTCTTTGGGACTTGTCAGCAGGACTGTGCAGAACAGTTCTAGCAGTACTAGCTCCACCTCCTTCTTAGTATGGTTTGAGAGATTCTGCTTGTTGCATGCATTCCTAGAGAGCTATTGCCTTCTCAAAGGGGATTTTACCTTTACTAGATCAAGACACAATCCAACAATCCACTTAGGAAAAGCCCTTCAAGGAGGGCTGCTACGTCTGGGGATGTTGTAGAGATTGTAACACTTGTCAGGAACAGAAAATTTTCCATCAGGTCTCTCCCACAGGAAGACACTGAGGAACTAATGACAGGATGGTCAGGCAATGTTTTCTCACTTAGGCCATATGCCAGGACAATGGACATCACGTCATGTGCCTTGCGCTCACTGATCAGGGAAGAAGAGGAGGGTAAGGAGTGTATGTTTTCTGGCAGCTCAGGAAAAGCAGATCTTCCTCAGAATTATCAGTTCACATCTGGAAACTACTGTCTTGTCTCTGCCTGCCCTGAGAGAACCAAACAAGTCAATCTGACCCCATTTCCATCCTTCAAGATGTCCTCATATTGCAGGCTGAAAGAGCATAGTCTTGCATTCTCAAATGGCATTAGCCAATCCCCAATTTCCATCCTTCTTCCCTCAAATTATAATTATGTCTTCTACTAGAGGAATTCTAAGCTCTCAGGGAGCTTGCAACCATCTGATGAATCTCTAAGCCAGGAAACTGGATGGCCTACTTCTGCCAAAACAAATCTAAAGCCCACTATATATATATATAAAAATCTTCTGAGAGAAGCAGAGTGGCTACAAGAACAGATGGTCAACATGCCTAAAAGCACTGTAGATGTGCTTCTGAGAGGCCAAAGCCGCCTTTCAAAAGGACATGGGAAAAGGTAAAGCATGTCTTCAGCCTACCTCTGTTTCAACTATGATGATAGATTGTTTCTGAGTTGCACTGTTGGTACTTCAGGCACCAGGCAATTCTAAGTGCATTTAAGGACTTTGTAAAAGCGGCAAAGCATTCTGTGGCACCTTATAGACTAACAAATGTATTGGAGCATGAGCTTTTGTGGGTGAATACAGACTAACAAACGCATCCGAAGAAGTGGGTAACAGGGGTCGGCAACCTTTCAGAAGTGGTGTGCCGAGTCTTCATTTATTCACTCTAATTTAAGGTTTTGCATGCCAGTAATACATTTAAACATTTTTAGAAGGTCTCATTCTATACGTCTATAATATATAACTAAACTATTGTTGTATGTAAAGTAAATAAGGTCTTTAAAATGTTTAAGAACCTTCATTTAAAATTAAATTAAAATGCAAAGCCCCCCGGACTGGTGGCCAGGACCCAGGCAGTGTGAGTGCCACTGAAAATCAGCTTGCGTGCCACCTTTGGCACGCGTGCCATAGGTTGCCTACCCCTGGTCTATAAGGTACCACAGAACTCTTTGCCGCTTTTACAGATCCAGACTAACACGGCTACCCCTCTGATTAAGAGCTTTGCTTAACATTAGAAAACATTTCTGATGAAGCAATGAATAAAGGAATAATGTTTCCATCTTTGAACAGATTGTTCAAAGATGCTCTGACTTCTGCACCTTGACCTTGAAATAGGTCAGACTCTTACTATCTCGAGCATAAAATAATGGCTCAAGATCTAAGAAGAGCTACCTGGTGAGCTGAGCTTACAAGAGATTATAAATTTTCATCTTAATTTCAATCACCATTTTATAATGTAGCAAGTTTAAGCATGAAAGCTGCTGAGAATAAAGTATTTTTAAGATCTTCCTGCAATTTGGAATAGACCCAAGACTATATTTGTGGTGGTACCATATCATATGCATTATTAGTTCATTCCACCTTCCTATACTATATGAACTGGAGTCTTACTCAATAGCATCCTGCTACATGGGTTTAGGAGCAGGAGCAGCGCCAGGGTTTCTGGCGCCCTAGGCAGAATTCGGGGGGCGGCATTTTGTGCGCTCCCCACAGGAGCTTCCGGTTCCACTCCAGTCACGCCACCGAAGAAGGACCTTCTGCTGACATGCCGTGGAAAACAGCGGCAGGCAATTGAGCAGCTCAATGACTGCCGCTGTTGCCTGCGGAATTTCGGCGGAGGGTCCTTCTTTGGCGGCGCGATGGGAGCGGAACCGGAAGCTCCCGTGCGCCCCATGGGGAGCACACAAAATGCCACCCTCTGAATCCTGGCACCCTAGGCGACCGCCTACGGTCGCCTAATTGAAGCGCCGGCCCTGTTTAGGAGCCTCACCCATTTGGGTCACTGCTGTGATTCATGAGCAAGATGGTAGTGACTAGATAGGCCACTAAGTAGCTATCAATCCAGAATACATCGGGAGGCTCAATCCAATTCCTAGCAAACTCGTGCCCACTAGCCAAGATATTTTTGCTGTATCACCTCAGTTGGCAGCCTGAGCAGAAAAGCAGACGAAAACATGGGCATACATTTGAACTTCCCCCTCTCACCTTCAGGGGACGTCAAACCCAGGTTAACAGTGCACTGAGGAGAGAGTGTGTTTTGTCACTACTGTGCTGTAGTTGTTGTTTGGACAGTGGACTTTAGAGTTAAGGCCAATGATTAAGATATGGAATTTTTATTAATTATTAGAGGCTTCGGGATGCTACCAAAATGCTATCACAATCAGAGGTCCACTGTGCTAGGCAATATAATCCCTGACTCAAGGAGCTTACAATCTAAGAAACCATCAATAATTTTTTTTTAAATAGCATGTTATCTGCAAGAACAAATCACATATGAAATACGTATCGTGAGAAAGCAGCATACTGAATGAGACAGAAATGAAAGAAAGAGAAAGAAAGGGGAACAAAAATAAATTTAAGAACCACTACCACCAGAACATCAATTCAGGGCTGAAAGGAGTAAAAGTTCAGAGGTAGAGATGGCTGCATTTCTGAAACCTTTACGCACCACTTTGATTCACAGGCGAATTCTAAACCCCGATTGGGAATTGTGGGAAGGGCCAGCAATGATTCTATGATGTAGACATTTGGTGCAGGCTGCCCAGGAAAGGAGCTACGGTTACCTGAGTCACATAACTAAGGCAATACAAGCAACGGGAATATCTATACCAGCACAAAAAGCAGACTGACACTAAAGTTATTTTGATAAATTCACAAACGGCAAATCCTTTATTTTGAACATTCAAAAAGATACAGAGCAGACTGGTTTCAGTGAATCAACTTTCCAAGCATTGTAAAAAAATATTTTGCAATGCTCTTCAGTGTTTACAAAATGAACTGCTGGGACACATGCGTCATCTAAGCCTTACTCATTCAACAACAGCATTCTTCTTCCCTGCTATTTAAGTTAGCCGTAAACTATGACCATGTAATGGAATTATTATGAGAAGAGGGAAAAAACTGTATCATTCCATTAAAAAATAAATCCAGAGGGCACATGTCTCAAAACAACCTGGTAAAATTATTGTACCAGAGTTACCATTGCTATAACGTACATTTATAAAGAAAATAAACTGCATTTCTGTGTAGACGAAGTTTGATCCTAAATTGAACTGGGATAGCCACAAAAATATGAAGTAACAGAATTATAATTGGACATCAGAGGGGCCAATAAATTCCTGTGTTTAGGTATAAAGTATTTCAAGCAGTATCAGAACCATAGTGAATTACAGGTCTAAATTTTTGGCTTCCACATGAAGTAGCAAGATAATTTACATTCCTTTTCCCCACATGTTAAGAGACCAGACAGACACAGCAGGATTAACGCTAAAGTATGGTCATGAGTGAATCTTGGAATAGCTACAGGTTACTAGGCTTCATACACTCTTACATACATTTTAAGGGACGTCTGTTTCAGTCTGTAACATGGGGTTCTCAGTCTGGGCACTGTGACCTCGAGAGAGGTACTGAACTGGTGTCACAGGGTCACAACTACCCTGCCCTTTCCATACTGCTAAAAGGAGAGGAGGGGCTCTATGGGGGGGGGGAAGAGAGAGAGAGAGAGAGAATCACTGGTCTTCAGGTAAAATGATACACAGCTCTAGGTCCCCTCATAAGGGGGGGGAATCACTATGTCAGAATGTCTAACATTTGTCAGAGGAAATGCAGGCTCCATTGCCCCACACAGAGGAGATATGACCCTGTCAGATGTTACCCTGAGAGCGCCTCCTGGTGATACAGCTCACTGGGCTCCTTTAAATCTCAACGTAGTTTGTATTTCTTTACTCAAAACACAAACACTAGACAGGGATCAGCCCTCACCACAAATCAAGATATTATTCTAGACTGCCATGGGAAAGTAATCTTCTCTAAGTACACTATCAGAGGGGTAGCCGTGTTAGTCTGGATCTGTAAAAGCAACAAAGAATCCTGTGGCACCTTATAGACTAACAGACGTTTTGCAGCATGAGCTTTCGTGGGTGAATACCCACTTCTTCAGAATACCCACTTCTTGCATCTGAAGAAGTGGGTATTCACCCACGAAAGCTCATGCTGCAAAACGTCTGTTAGTCTATAAGGTGCCACAGGATTCTTTGTTGCTTCTAAGTACACTCTTACTTTATTCACCCCACAATCTGTGAAAGTCTCTCTTCCTTTAGCCCTCATATTATGTAAAGAGGTAAGACAAAGTTACTAACATAATAAGTCTATTTCTCACTAAGAACCACAAAACTAAGCAACAAATTAAAAAGAGACATGGTGGGTAAGGTAATATCTTTTATTGGATTAACTTCTGTTGGCGAAAGAGACAAGCTTTTGAGCTAGACAGAGCTCCTCTTCAGGTCTGGGAAAAAGAGAAGTAGTAGTACTTTGCGTAGCTCAAAAGCTTCTCACCGTCACCGACAGAAGTCGGTCCAATAAACTGTATTACCTCACCCACCTAGTCTCGCATATATCCTGGGACCAATACAGCTACAACAACTCTGCAACAAATGAAATACAAACTCACTTTCCCATTCCGCTCCCAGAGAGGACTGTTCAAATGAGACCCTGGGCTGTCAGCCCCACAAAAGTAATAATCCCTTATCCACTAGCACCTGAAAGGACAGCTTTCCTTTAAATCTGACCCTCACAAAGGCCAATAGTCACAAAAACAAGAGTTGCAAAAATTCTGCAATTTTAGAAAAAAATATTACCTAAACAAAATCACTTTCCCAAAAATCTCAGTAGGCAAGACCCTCTCCCACTGACAGGGTACAGAGTGTGCATTGTATATGTTCAAAGTTTATACTCCTAGTTTGATTTTATTCTTATCTTCAATAATTCAGTTTTCAGTCTGTTGCAGCCCTCACTTCAGAGGCTGATCCACTTCTCCATAGTGAAGTCACACTGAGAAGGAAAAACTACCATTAAAAACAAAAACATTTGGGACCCTCTTTGGTCATATTTCATGTTGGCATAGACCAGGTTTGACCATGTGCCTGTAAAGCTTTCAAGGGTTAAAGTAAGAGGAGGATGAGCCTGAGGGGGAAGAACTGTTCACTCGGCTCTCCCTGGCTCAGGGCAGTGCTACTTCCCACAAATTTCAGAGTGGTAGCTGTGTTAGTCTGTATCAGCAAAAAGAATGAGAAGTACTTGTGGCACCTTAGAGACTAACATATTTGGGCATAAGCTTTCGTGGGCTAAAACCCACTTCATCGGATGCATGCAGTGGCAAATACAGTAGGAAGATATATATACACAGAGAACATGAAAAAATGGGTGTTGCCATGCCAACTCTAAGGAGATTAATCAATTAAGGTGGTTAATTTGTTGGGTGTTGCCATACCAACTCTAACAAATTAACCACCTTAATTGATTAATCTCCTTAGAGTTGGCATGGCAACACCCATTTTTTCATGTTCTCTGTGTATATATATATCTTCCTACTGTATTTGCCACTGCATGCATCCGATGAAGTGGGTTTTAGCCCACGAAAGCTTATGCCCAAATATATGTGTTAGTCTCTACAGTGCCACAAGTATTCCTCATTCTTTTTACTTTCCACAACATTTGCATTAAACTAATTGGTTTATTGTAACAAATGGGACTGCATTACTCACTTCACAAGTCACTTACTCTCTGCTCCTACCTCAATTTGATCTATGCTTAAGAGTGAAAAACCCATTACTTACAGTGTAAGCTCTTTGGCACAAGGGGCCATTTTTATGCTGTATTTGCACTGCGCCTAACACAATGGGGTCCTAGCTCATAACTTGGCTCTTCTTTGTTTCAGTTTTCACCAAAAAGCTTAGTAGCAATTGGACATCTAACATAGCGGATTCCAGCAAAAATGAGGTAAGATCAGAGGCTAAAATAGGGAAACAACAAGTTAAAAATTACTTACACAAGTTAGAGGTCTTCAAGTTACCAGGGCCTGATGAAATACATCCTAGAATACTCAATGACCTGACTGAGGAGACATCTGAACCACTGGCAATTTATCTTCAAAAAAGTCATGGAAGACAGGAGAGATTCCAGGGGACTGGAAAAGGGCAAATATAGTGCCAATTTATAAAAAGGGAAATAAGGACAACCCAGGGAATTACAGACCAGTCACTTAACCTCAGTACCCCGAAAGATAATGGAACAAATAATTAAGCAATCTATTTGGAAACACCTAGAAGATAAGGTGATAAGTAACAGCCAGCATAGATTTGTCAAGAACAAACCCTGTCAAACCAACCTAGTAGCTTTCTTTGACAGGGTAACAAGGCTTGTGGATGGGGGGGAGGAAGTGGTAGATGTGGTAGTCTTGACTTTAGTAAGTCTTTTGCTATGGTCTCATATGACCTTTTCATAAAGCAAACTAGGGAAATACAACCTAGATGGAGCTACTATAAGGTGGGTGCATAACTGGTTGGAAAACCATTCCCAGAGAGTAGTTATCAGTGTTCTACAGTCAAGCTGGAAGGGCATATCGAGTGGGGCCCCAAAAGGATCAGTTCTGGGTCTGGTTCTGTTCAATATCTTCATCAATGGTTTAGATAATGGCATAAAGAGTATACATATAAAATTTGCAGATAATACCAAGGTGGGAGGGGTTGCAAGTGCTTTGGAGGACAGGATTAAAATTCAAAATGATCTGGACAAACTGAAGAAATGGTCTGAAGTAGATAGGATAAAATTCAATAAGGACAAATGCAAAGTACTCCACTTATGAAGGAAAAATCAGTTGTACACATACAAAATGGGAAATGACTACCTAGGAAGGAGTATTGCAAAAAGGGATCTGGGGGTCATTGTGGACCACAAGCTAAATATGAGTGAACAGTGTAACAATTTTGTAAAAAAAAAAAAAAAAAATTCTGGGATGCATTAGCAGGAGTGTTGCAAGCAAGATACGAGAAGTAATTCTTCTGATCTACTCCATGCTGATTAGGCCTCAACTGGAACATTGTGTCCAGTTCTGGGCGCCACATTTCAGTAAAGATGTGGACAAACTGGAGAAAGTCCAGAGAACAGCAACAAATGTCATTAAAGCTCTAAAAAACAACATGACCTATGAGTAGGGCCCTACCAAATCCACAGCCATGAAAAACACATCACAGATAGTGAAATTTGGTTCCATTGCATGAAATCCAGTCTTTTGCATGGTTTTACCCTATACCAGGGGTCGGCAACCTCTGGCATGCGGCTCGCCAAGGTAAGCACCCTGGCGGCCCGGGTCAGTTTACCTGCCATGTCCACAGGTTCGGCCGATCGCGGCTCCCAGTGGCCGCGGTTCACCACTCCAGGCCAATGGGGGCCGCAGGAAGCAGCGCGGGCCAAGGGATGTGCTGGCCACTGCTTCCCACTGCCTCCATTGGCCTGGAGCGGCAAACCGCGGCCAGTGGGAGCTGCAATCAACCAAACCTGCAGATGTGGCAAGTAAACAAGCGGGCCCAGCCAGACAGGGTTCTTACCCTGGCGAGCCACGTGCTAGAGGTTGCCAACCCCTGCCCTATACTATACAGATTTAACAGGGGAGACAAGCATTTCTCAAATTGGGGATCCTGATCCGAAAGGGAGTTGCAAAGGGGTCACAAGCTTATTTTAGGGGTGTTGCGGTATTGCCACCCTTACTTCTGAGCTGCCTTCAGAGCCAGGTGACCAGAGAGTGGCCAGTCTCAGCCAGGAGGCCAAGTGTGCACGTGTTGGGCGGGAGAAAGTGTGGAGGGCTTGGCTGGGCCTCTCCAGACAAGTGAGTCTTGAGGGACCACAGCCGGGGCAGGTCCTGGCCTGGCTGATCACGCCACTCCCGAGGGGCTGGAGCGATTCCCTGCCCTGGCTGCACTGCCGGCTCAGCCCAGCAGACACAGTCGTCTCCCAGCAGGGCCAGTGAGTGTGGCCAGGAGGCAAAGGTCGGAGGGGTGTGGGGGGGGTGCTGGGCTGTGAAGGGGCGTGGAAGATGTGTGTGTTGGGGCACTAGGGAGTGGGGGCTCTGTGGGGGGGGGTGCTGGGCAGTTGTGGTGAGGCTGTGGGCAGGGGTGTTGTGCAGGACACTGTGCATTTGTGGGTGGGTCCGGGGGGGGGGGGGAGCCCTCTGGCCATAGGGAGTTGGGGGGTATTGGGCGGGGGGGGCCGGTTGTGTGGTGCAGCATAGGCCCACCCCAAAGGGGAAGGAACATACTGGCAGCACAGGGCCGGGCATGCCACTGTGCATTTGGCAACTGCTGGTTTGTAAATAGTGCCCTCACATTGGGCGGAGCAGGGCCACCCCTGCCATGCCCACACCCCATTGCCTCTGGCTGGCCTCTCGCTCCAGGGACTGACCTCCCAATGCCATGCTCCATTGACTCCAGGGGGGGCCACAAATATGTTTGGCACCAGGCCCACAAAAGGTTAATCTGGCCCTGCCTATGACCCTGAAATTGACCAAAATGAACCATGAGTTTGGTAGTGCCCTACCTATGAAGGAAGACTGAAATAAATGGGTTTGTTTAGTCTGCAAAAGAGAAGACACGATAACAGTTTTCAAGTACATGAAAGGTTGTTACAAGGAGGAGGGAGAAAAATTGTTCTCCTTAATCTCGACGATAGGACAAGAAGGACAAGAAGCAATGGGCTTAAATTGTAGCAAGGGTGGTTTAGGTTGGACATTAGGAAAAAAACTTCCTGTCAGGGTGGTTAAGCACTGGAATAAATTGCCTGGGGAGGTTGTGGAATCTCCATCATTGGAGATTTTTAAGAGCAGGTTAGACAAACACCTGTCAGGGATGGTCTAGATCAGTGGTTCTCAAACTAGGGCCGCCGCTTGTTCAGGGAAAGCCTCTGGCAGGCTGGGCCGGTTTGTTTACCTGCTGCATCCGCAGGTTCGGCCAATCAAGGCTCCCACTGGCTGCGGTTCGCCACTCCAGACCAAGGGGGGCTGCAGGAAGAGCGGCCAGCACGTCCCTCAGCCCGCACCGTTTCCTGCAGCCCCCTTTGGCCTGGAGCAGCGAACCGCGGCCAGTGATAGCCGCGATCGGCCGAACCTGCGGATGTGGCTGGTAAACAAACCGGCCCGGCCCGCCAGGGGCTTTCCCCGAACAAGCGGCGGCCCTAATTTGAGAACCACTGGTTTAGATAATACTTAGTCCTGCCATGAGTGCAGGGGACTGGACTAGATGACCTCTTGAGGTCCCTTTCAGTCCTACGATTCTATGATAACTAGGGCTCCTGGGTGCTATGTATACAAACAGTAGTAATTATGAAGGCAGAATAAATAATGTTTGCTGACAGAGTGCCAAGATACAGGGTGATCTTAAAAAGAAGGAAACTGTATTAAAATTACATAATACCAAGATACCATAATGACTGGCACCTTATAAATGCCTAGATATATTATGGCAGTGTTTAAAGTTATACAAGGAATTAGATTTTTTTAAAAACTGATTTACCAAAACTATGCCAGAAGCACCCAGACAGAACTAATGTATAATGGATGCCCTGAAATTTACCTCTGAGCTGTCACATTATAGTAGATCTTTATAAAAATGTACATAACAAATAGCATTGTTTACCCCTCAAGTCATATTTTCTATTTTTTTTAAAAATGAACAAAAAGAGAGCACCATTTAACAATCCTTCATAAAAATCAAGTTATTCCATCTGTCCTCAAAATGTCACTCACATTCAAGAACTTCCATCTATACCATAGTGAAAGAAAGGAAAATTTTACTAAGATTTTGATTAAATGAAACTGTAAACGAGGTCTTAAAGCCCAATGTATTTCTGTAGTGACATCTATTCCATTACTCCATGGGTCAGTGTATTGCTCTGATCCCTATAGAAAGTTTTTTACTTATTTTAAAATCAGAATGAACAAACAAGTCAGACAATGGTGTTATGAGTAATTCACTTGGGAGGCTACTCTACAGCTTAATACATCTCATTGTTGGAATGTATTTCCTGCTATTCATCCAGGGTCGTTCCGCCCCCTCCACTTATCACTTTGGCTCAGTCTACACAACCAATTGATGTCGATGTAATCATTTCAGTCTGGGGTGTGGAAAATCCTACTCCTGGGGGAATTCTGCACCAAAAAATAAAATTCTGTGCATAATATTTTAAAATTCTGTGAAATTCTGAAAATGTTATTTGTCAGAACAACACTATATAATCATACCAGTTTAAATTAATTTTGGTAATTTATTTCAAAATATCTGTCAGCAAGTATGTCAGTAACAATACAGACACAAATTCCCACTGGGTCCCGGGCTTGCACAGAGTTTCTTGCATGCCACCCCCGCAGCTGCTGAGAACCCTCCATCTCCCTCCATCTCCGCCTGGCAGTGTTTTCTATTTGCGAGGTGGGCTCTGCCAGGTCCAGTGACCCTTAGTGGTTCCCAACATCTCTGCAGCCCATTTCTGGGGGAGGGGGGGTGGAAATTCTGCATGCACAACATTAATCTCAACAAAATTTTGCATTGCACAGTGGAGCAGAATTTCCCCCAGGAGTAAAATCCACATCCCAGAGGAACGTTCCAAACTAACCCCTGCTGTAGGGGCTTATCTACACTTACAGCGCTGCACTGGTGCAGCTGCACCACTGGCTGCACTTAGTGAAGACACTGCCTATGCCAACAGGAGAACATCTCCCATCAGCGTAGTTAATCCATCTTCCGGAGAGGCAGTATCTATGTCAATGGGAGACGTCTTCCTGACAACATAGCACTGTCTACACCAGGGGTTAGGTCAGAATAACTAGGTCACCCAGGAGTGTGGATTTTCCATACCCCTAAGTAATGTAGTTATATCAACATAAATTGGTAGTGTAGGCCAAGCCTAGACAGCGCTATATCAACAGGAGGGCTTCTCCCATCAACATAAGTACCAGTTCTTGGGGAAGTGGCGTACCCACACCAACAGGAGAAGCTCTCCTGTCAGCATAGGTAGCACCTTCACTAAGTGCTACAGAAATGCAACTCTACCAGTGTGCTACTTCAGTGTTATAAGTGTAGACAAACCCTTTGTCTCAAACAATTACTCCTACACCCAAATATGCTAAGGCATTCTTCACCATCCTTGGTGTTTAAACCCTTCCAATTCTTGCAGACAACTAACATCCCTTCCTTAGCTGCTGCTTAGACGAGCTATGCATATTTATCTCCATGTTTCTTCTACAACCCCTTGCGCTAGAATAAATAATGCCATACAATATCTTTTGAGTCTAGAAAGAAAACATCATATATCCAAGGTGGCATCACGAGGGGAAAAAAATCACTTTCAAAAGCAAAACCAGACTCAGAAGCAACCCCAAGAGTTAATGCACCTTTGCAGCAGCAGGCAATCAAACTGCAATGGGCAAGTACCTGCTTTCACAAGATTATTACTATTGTAGCCAAGGTACTAAAAAGGGGAAGAACTGGAGTTCAGTGGCTACTTAGAGAGGTGTTAGTCTCCATATAGCATTATTGTGCTCCTCCATATCCACAATAATTTTATTTTAGGAGTAGGAGCGTGATGGGGAAGAAAAAGAAAATGAAGTGTCAGAACTGCCTCTGATTTGTGTAACAGTTAAACCTTGTATTTTTAAACCACTGGAACTGTTGTGTATACAATTTGCCTGTAACTGACATATTTAATACCTTACAGAATTACTTGTTATGTAACATGTCATTCAGTCAAACCTTCCAAAGAAGCATAATTATCTTGTTGCAAACCACCAAATAATTGCTTTTTTTTTTGTATTGCTCCTGTCTTATTCAGTAAGTCTGCTTGAGTTTTCTCCCCACGCAACAGGAAATTGACTTAACTGACGCATTCCATTAATGCAGACAGCCAGCACTCAGTTTTGAATTGCTCCTTTGTAAAAACTCCATGAAATGCTAAAATGAAAGCCCCTGCAGTATCAACACTCCGCAGACTAAAAACAACAAGTTAGATTTAGGCAGATGACTCATTTAAAATGACATAGTATTAAATCCAAGTTGAATTTTTGCAATGCAAAATTACTCTTTGCAGATTTAGCTTGGCAGGAGGGCAGGTGCTGAAGTCTTCTACAACAGTCCTAGGCTATGTCTACACTACATCTTATGTCGGCATAATTTATGTTGCTCAGGGGTGTGAATAAACTAACCCCCTGAGCGACATAAGTTACACCGACATAAGCGCTGGTGTGGACAGCGCTATGTTGGTGGGAGAGGTGCACCAATGCAGCTGCGCTGCTATAAGCTCTCTAGTCCAGTGGTTCTTTTTCACAGACCACTTGAAAATTGCTGAGGGTCTCAGCAGACCACTTCATGATCTTTCCAAATGTTGTTTGTACCATTAGCTAACTATCATAAAACGCTTTGGATAAAAGTGCTATAGAAAAAAACCTTAATAAACATTTCTGTTTTATAAATGAAAGCACACAACTCATATTTTAATATCAGTAGTCTTACCTTTCTAATGCAATGGATGTGCCCTCTCTACCCCACCGTGGCAATCCCCGAGCTGGGGCTGGGAAGGAGGGGGGTCTCTCCCTCTCTCCCCCACCACAGCAGCCACAGAGCTGAGACTGGGAAGGAGAGCCGTCTCCCCAGCTCCAGGGCTGTGGCTGCCGGGGAGAAAGGTGCCTTTTTCTCTGGCTGCCGAAGCCCTACACAGCCCAAATTACCCCCACCCCCTCTTCTCACCCCACTGCCCCCTCCAACCTACCCCCTATTCCCCTCAAGGCCACCACCTCACCTTACATGTGTGTCTTCTCCAGGGTCCAGGCACCTAATTAGTGGAGCCACGCAGGTGTGGCTCCACTAATTAAGTGGGTGGCCCTTCATTCTCTCGTGTGCAGCCACCCAGGCGCACACCTTAGAGGGAACTATTGTGGACCACCTGAATGGAGCTCATGGACCACTGGTGGTCCACGGACCAGAGTCTGAGAACTTCTGCTCTAGTTAGTGTAGCCACATTCCTACTCTTTCCCTAGGCAACCACTTATTTTACTGATCAAGAATCTCCAAGACCCCAGGAAGTTATTTTTTAATAAACAGTACAAAACAAAGAAAAGGTTTCTCCCCATACATGCACCCTTGTTTATGTGCAATATATTTTTACCTTCAGTCCACTTCCTCCTCAGTAGGGAGACCTGCAGAGCAGAATTAAAATCTCTTGCTCATGAAGAGAATCAGATGTGGGAAATGAAAGCAAGAATTCTGGTGTGCTATTCCTGGTTCATAACCCCCTTCTGTTCTAGGTTCCCCAGGTGTAAAACATTAATACTCAACTACCGCTAAAGACACGTGCAAAGCTCATCTAACTTTATATTTTAACAAAAGTAAGATCAGAAGGAGGAACCTGAAATATTTCAGAATTTTATTGGCAAAGGTGCTCCCAAAAGGCAAAGTCCTCATTAAAACAGAACACGTATGTTGATCTTTAGGCATTTATATCTCACAAAACTGAAGCATGTTAATGCTGCAAGATCCAGTGTGTGGTCAACAAGCAGGCAAGCAAACTCAGCAAAATAAAGGGAGCAAACAATATCTTCCAGCTCCCTTTTTTCAAGGCTAAACTTAAAAGTGAGTAATTTTTAAAAACAGAGAAATTGTCTTCCTGGCTCAAACAGACTCGTGATCCATCCAGGCCGGTGCCCTGTCTCTGACAGCTGAGAGCTTTGGAGGAAGGTGCAAGAAACTGCAGCAGGCAGTTCTGGCCCACATGGTAAGTTTGAGCCTCCATTAGGTAGAATTTGTCTTATTCCATGAAGACTTGCATCTCCTCCAAGACTTTTGGGGGTTTGGATCTACTATTGTAACTCTAGATGTTCTGGTTTTGATATTAATGCTTACCTACACAACTGGCTTACTCGTGCCTTCCACTTTCATCAATATGGAGAATTTTCCTCCATCTACAAAATAGCACATCTCAGACTGATAAGACTAGTAGCACACTCTAGCACCAACCACTTGTCTTCTCCAAGTAGAAGATCAAAACATTCATACAAACTGAATACATACATGCCATTTCCATGGAGAAGGTGCGCAACCAAACTGATGGACAGATGCATGCTGGAGGAGACATTTATAAGTAAACGTGTAACAGTAGAGGCTATGGGGGTATGAGAAATCCCTATAAAAAGAGAAAATAGCCACTCTCACGGGCTTGCCATCAGTCCAGAGTCTTATACCCAAGAATGCAGTAGAGGAAGACCTGAAGTGAATGAGGGCATGGTGGCAGGATTTGATTAACATGAACAAATTAAAAGTCTATGGTCAAAAAGATTTCTGTCATGAATGTATATTCACTTAAATCCCTAATCCTGAAGTCTTTACTCATGCAATGCTCCCGTTGAGACCAATGGGAGCCTCTCCAAAAGAGAACTAGGCTGCTTACAAAAGGTTCTTGAACTGCGGAAGACATGGTATGCTCTCCGCCCAGAAAGATCCAAGATTGTGCCACAAGATCTGTAATGTTTTTTTCTTCACTTCTTACTCGCTTTTCTAATGCAACTGGCATTTTGCCCTGTTTAAAGATATTGTTGTCCCTGTTTATTTTGCCGTAAAATGTTCTATTTGTGGTGTAAGTGCTGAGACTCTGCTCAGATATTTAGTGTTGTAACACTAAGGCTGTTCTACACTTGGGGTGGGGGTCGATGTAAGATACGCAACTTCAGCTACAGGAATAGCGTAGCTGAAGTCAATGTATCTTATTTCGACTTACCTCCCATCTTCATGGCGTGGGATCAACGGCTGCGGCTCCCCCGTCGACTCTGCTTCCGCCTCTCACCCTGGTGGAGTTCTGGAGTCAATGGGAGTGCATTCGGGGATCGATTTATTGCATCTAGATGAGACGCGATATATCAATCCCCGATAGGTTGATCGCTACCTGCCGGTCGGGCGGGTAGTGTGGACGTACCCTAAGGAAGTGAAGCTTCATTTCCCTAGGATGGCACGGTCTGTAGCAAAAGATGGGTAATGAAACAAAATAAATGGCTTTTTTTTTTAAACTAATTCTGTGACTATCCACAGTACAAACATTGTCAGGCCAACCAAAAAAAAAATGTATTATTTGACATGAAGTACTAATTCTTCTCCCTGGTGTCACTGTGATAATGCCATTTTGAGAGAAAGTCAAAGGCTATATCAGCCAAAGGTTTAAAAGGAGAGCTACTGAAGGCTAATGTTTTAAGTAATGAATTAAAATTCCACTGTTTCCTGATTGAAAAAAGTGTCAGTCTCAGCAATACGAAACCTGATAACATAGGATATATAGTTAGAGAACTCACCTAGAGATGAGATCAACAAAAGTTTATGAATATCCATGGGTAGGTAACTTTTTGTTATTTCAATTTGCATGCAGTGAGGTGTACTCTGCTCTTGTCAGGATGATGCATAGGGGCCTGGCGCAGTATGTTTCTTTTGATAAGTTTCCAAAGTAGGTTGATGGAAATGTCCCTACTCTAAGAGGAGCTGTAAGGCCCATATGATGCCAATAGAATTAATATGGCTCGATCCAAAAGGGGAAATTTCCTTTTTATCTTGGACACAAGAGAACAGAGAAGAAATTCTTATTTAAAAAACAAACAAAAAAACAAACCAACCAAACAAACATTTGTCATCCAAAATCCCCACTCCCTAAACTAACTAACTTTCTTCAGTTTTGCTGTAGCTGTTTGTCCCAGGATACAAGAGACACAAGGTGAGCAAGGTAATATCTTTTACTGGACCAACTTCTGTTGGTGAACGACAAACTTTCGAGCTACACAGCCCTGAAGAAGAACTCTGTGTAGTTCAAAAGCTTGTCTCTTTCACCAACAGAAGCTGGTCCAACGAAAGATATTACCTCGCCCACCTTGTGTCTCTAACAGTCTTCACACTTTTAGTGTAAATAAATCCAGAAAAAAAGAAAAATGTCTAATTCCTGAAGTACTGAAGGGAACAGAGTTAACAGTTACACAGGTTTTCAAAAAGAATGAGGAGTACTTGTGGCACCTTAGAGACTAACAAATTTATTTGGGCATAAGCTTTTGTGGGCTAAAACCCACTTCATCGGATGCATGCAGTGGAAAATACAGTAGGAAGATTATATATCGTGTGGCAAATTGCCGGCACTGTTATGATGGGTCTCGCGCTCTCTCTTCTTTGGGGGGGGGGGTTTCAGGGCACCATTTCTTGCCCCTGAATTTGAATATTAATTGCCCCACTAGTGTCCTAGAGGAGGGGAGTGGAGAGGGAGGGACCTGGGCCCGCTCTCTACTCCAGGTCCCAGCCCAGGGACCCTGAGGATAGTGGTGAACCACTTGACCTGACTGTTCCTTCCCCTGGGCTACTTCCCTCTCCTGCCCTTCAGCTTGTGGGGGGGCTTCCTGCCCTCCCTTTGCACAAGCCAGGTGCCCCTTACCGAGGGTCTTGGACTTCTTAGCCCACCGCAGCACTTCTCCAAACTTTCCTCTGCTTCCCTTCAAACTGTTCTCTGCTCCAACACCCATCCTTTCTGCTCCAACTCCCACACTGTCTGATTGAAGCAGGGGTTTTTATCATGTGACTGACTGCAGGTGCTCTAATTGGCTTCAGGTGCTCTATAATCTATAGCAAACTTTCTTCCCCTTACAGGGAATAAGGCTCCCTTCTAAACCTCTCCTGCTGCCCTCTGGCCATGCTGAATCACATAATGTACATACACACCCATGAAAAAATGGGTGTTGCCATACCAGCTATAACAAGACTAATCAATTAAGGTGGCCTATTATCAGCAGGAGAAGAAAAAACTTTTGTAGTGATAATCAGGATGGCTCATTTCCAACCATTGACAAGAAGGTGAGAGTAACAGTAGGGGGGAAAAATTATCACAGGGAAATAGTTTTAGTTGTGTAATGTCCCATCCACTCTCAGTCTTTATTGAAGCCTAATTTAATGGTGTCCAGTTTGCATATTAATTCCAATTCAGCAGTTTCTCATTGGAGTCTGTTTTTGAAGTTTTTTTGTTGGAGTATTGCGACTTTGATGTCTGTAATCGAGTGATCAAGGAGGCTGAAGTGTTCTCCGACATATTTTTGAATGTTATAACTCTTGACCTCTTATTTATGTCCATTTATTCTTTTGCATAGAGACTGTCCGGTTTGGCCAATGTACATGGCAGAGGGACATTGCAGGCACATGATGGCATATATCACATTGGTAGATGTGCAGGTGAACGAGCCTCTGATGGTGTGGCTGATGTGATTAGGTCCTATGATGCTGTCCCTTGAATAGATATGTGGGCAGAATTGGCAATGGGCTTTGTTGCAAGGATAGGTTCCTGGGTTAGTGTTTTTGTTGTGTGGTTGCTGGTGAGTATTTGCTTCAGGTTGGGGGGCTGTCTGTAAGCGAGGACTGACCTGTCTCCCAATATCTGTGAGTGAGGGATCATCCTTCAGGATAGGTTGTAAATCCTTGATGATGCGCTGGAGAGGTTTTAGTTGGGGGCTGAAGGTGACGGCTAGTGGCATTCTGTTACTTTCTTTGTTGGGCCTATCCTGTAGTAGGTGACTTCTGGGTACTCTTCTAGCTCTTCAATCTGTTTCTTCACTTCAGCAGGTGGGTACTGTAGTTGTAAGAACACTTGAGAGAGAGACAGATCTCGTAGGTGTTTGTCTCTGTCTGAGGGATTGGAGCAAATGCGGTTGTATCTTAGAGCTTGGCTGTAGACAATGGATCGTGTGATGTGGTCTGGATGAAAGCTGGAGGCATGTAGATAAGCATAGCTGTCAGTAGGTTTCCAATATAGGGTGGTGTTTATGTAACCACTGCTTATTAGCACTGTAGTGTCCAAGAAGTGGATCTCTTGTGTGGACTCGTCCAGGCTGAGGTTGGTGGTGGGGTGGAAGGAAATTGTTGAAATCATGGCTGAATTCCTCAAGGGCTTCTTTTCCATGGGTCCAGATGATGAAGATGTCATCAATGTAGCACAAGTAGAGTAGGGGCATTAGGGGACGAGAACTGAGGAAGCGTTGTTCTAAGTCAGCCATAAAAATGTTGGCATACCGTGGGGCCATGTGGGTATCCATAGCAGTGCTGCTCACTTGAAGGTATACATTGTCCCCAGATGTGAAATAGTTGTGGGTGAGGACAAAGTCACAAAGTTCAGCCACCAGGTTTGCTGTGACAGCTTGTAGTCCATCTTTGTGTGGAATGTTGGTGTAGAGGGCTTCTACATCCATAGTGCCCAGGATGGTGTTTTCTGGAAGATCACCAATGGACTGTAGTTTCCTCAGGAAGCCAGTGGTGTCTCGAAGATAGCTAGGAGTGCTGGTAGCATAGAGCCTGAGGAGAGAGAGTCTACATAGCCAGATAATCCTGCTGTCAGGGTGCCAATGCCTGAGATGATGGGGTATCCAGGATTTCCAGGTTTACGGATCTTAGGTAGCAGATAGAATACCCTTGGTCGGGATCCTAGTGGTGTGTCTGTGCAGATTTGTTCCTGTGCTTTTTCTGGGAGTTTCTTGAGCAAATGGTGTAGTTTCTTTTGGTAACCCTCAGTGGGATCAGAGGGTAATGGCCTGTAGAATGTGGTGTTAAGCGAGCTGCCTAGCAGCCTCTCGTTCATATTCTGACCTATTCATGATGACGACAGCACCTCCTTTGTCAGCCTTCTTGATTATGATGTCAGAGTTGTTCCTGAGGCTGTGGATGGTGGTGTGTTCTGCACGACTGAGGTTTCTGTTCTGATTTTCAGTTTTGGATGGACACTGTTTGAGCAGAGGTTACCATTCTCCTACAAACCACCTGGTACCTCCTGATCCAGTGAGCTACAAGATTTAGTTTCTCCTCAATGTAAGTCGCCAGTATTGTCACATTCCTTCCTTCCACCCAAACTAAAATGCATAGGGCTTCTTAGGAATAAGTTCTTTTTTTGTGCCTTCCAATGCACAATACTGCAGCTCTGTTGAACACTATCAATGTTCGCTTGCTTATTATCCCTGCAGTAAAGAACCTGAGAGCTTTGTTCGATCACCTGACACTCCAGGAAATCTATATTCCTGTGTGTTTCCTGGCTATTCCACAGGCTGCAACAGAATTAGTCCTTCAGATGAGCATACCATCCTTTCAGCATTCATTGTGACATGAATGGCTTGCGGAGCTATCAACTCTCTCCCAGATTCCACCCACCACCTAGATAGATAAAAGGAGCAATTAGGCTAGGTGCTATATTCTGATGTACATCTTTAATTCCGAGAAGCCAGTAAGATCACAGATGGGAAAATAGCTCAAGGCACTGTGACTTCACACACCAATAATCCTCCCAGAAGTGGAAGGCAACATTTGACTGTTGTATGGGAGATGAAAAGAAATGATGACAGGTTGTACGGCTGAATTAATCTTTCCTCTACTAGATGTACAATTCTTTGTCACAATTCATTCCTAAACTAATGAGGTCTTGAAGACAGAACAACAGAATTCTTCTGAAAATTCAGTGACTCCTTGACTGCAACATTTGGCTTGCTCTGTGCAAGAGATGAGTCGCCAGAAGCAAAGATCTGAGTTTTACTAGCCAGACACCTAAAAATTGAAAGATATGAATGCCATGGTACCTTAAATATGAACACTTTCTATTGAGCTTGTTTTAAAAAGTATTCAATATGTAAATTAATTTTTTTTCAAAGGTTGGCAATTCAGTATGAATCAGGGATATTTGGTACATAGAATATACTTTGAGAGATCTATGATGAAAATTTTCCTAGACCAATCTTGTGACTAATGAGAAGTTTTACACTTAACCTCCTCTTCAACTATCTATTCAGAGAAGCTTAAAAATAGGAAAAATCATGTGAAATTCACAAATTCTTCTTTATAAGACCGACAGAAAACTTCATATGCAATTTTAAAATGTTTCCTGCGTAATTTCATTTTCTGCTGAAGGAGAGGTAAGGGAGAGGTTTTTGTTGTTATTTAATTAAAAAAAAAAACCCACCACAACTCTAATTAAAAGAACCCCTTTCTTAGGACTTCTAAAGCTGTTAGTCTGAAGTAAAGAGGTGCTAAAACTAAAACAGCTGAAATGTTTTGAATATGAACACTATTCTCTTACCACCCATAACCCGGCTATCCCAATTATCAATCAGAACTTTGCAGACTGGTCCACTGCCCAAACACAAATGAATAACTTCTGTTCTTTTAGGTAACTGTGTATACCTTAAGTCATGAAAGGAACAAAAGCATGCAAAATGACATACAATAATTACTCCTAGGGGAATTCTGCGTCAAAAAAATGAAAAATTCTGCACACAATATTATAAAATTCCACAAAATTCTGCATACTTTGTTAAAACAACTCTATATAACCACACCAATATCAATTATTTTGGTAACAGATTTCAAAATACCGGTCAGCAAGTACATTTGTAACAATACAGACACAAAAAAATTCCCCCAGGAGTAGAGAGTTAAAGAAACCCCTACAACAGTGGTTTTCAAACTGCGAGTCACAACCCAGTACTGGGTCGCGCAATGTAAGGCATTGGGTCATGGCAGCTCTGGTCAGCACCACCGACTGGGCCATTAAAAGTCCCATTGGCAGTGCTGCCCGGCTAAGGCAGGCTAGTCCCTACCTGTTCTGACACCGCGCTGCACCCCGGAAGCGGCCAGCCGCAGGTCTGGCTCCTAGGTCGGGGGGGCCAAAGGTCTCTGCGTGCTGCCCCCACCCCAAGCACCGGCTCCCCACTCCCATTGGCCAGGGGTGGTTCCTGAGGGCAAGAACCACACAGAGTCACCACATGGAGTCACTCGCGTGCTTCCAGATAGGAGCTGAACCTGCTGCTGGCCACTTCTGGGGCGCACCACGGTCCGCGGTGCCAGAACAGGCAGGAAGCCTGCTTTAGGCCCCCGCTGCACCACTGACTGGGAGCTGCCCGAGGTAAGCCCGTACCCCTACCCCATGCCCCAATTCCCTGCCCCAGTCCTGAGCCCTACCCCAAACCTAGAGTCCCTTCCTGCACCTCAAACTCCTCCTCCCCGGCCCCACCCCAGAGCCCTTACCCCCATACCCCAACCCTCTGCCCCAGCCCTGAGCCGCTCCCACACCCCTCATCCCCAGCTCTGTTGGGTCACGGGCATCAAAAATTTTCTTTAACTGGGTCGCCAGAAAAAAGGTTTGAAAACCACTGCCCTACAGACAGCCCAGTTCCTGTTTCTCTGCTCCTTTCCTTCCCTCCCACCCCCAGCCAGGGGGCCAGACACCCACACCCTTTGCCCCCAGAGTCTGGCCGTGGGCAGGGCCAGTGCTACCATTAAGGCGAACTAGGCAGTTGCCTAGGGCTCCAAGATTTTGGGGCACCAAAAAGCGGTGCCCCCCAATTTTTTTTATTTATTTATTTTTACAGTGGTTCCTCCCCGAACACGGTCGCTGCTCCACTTCTCCCGCCTCCCAGGCTTGCAGCGCCAATCAGCTGTTTGGCGCCGCAAGTCTGGGAGGGGAGGAGAATTAGAGTGGGGGCGGCGTGCTCGGGGAGGATGCGGAGCAGAGGTGAGCTGGGGTGGGGAGGTGCTGCATGGCTCCGGGGGTGGGGGGAGCTGCCGCGGGGGGGGGTCTCAGGGCGGGGGGGGGGGCACGCAAGGTGGAAGTTTCGCCTAGGGCACAAAACTTCCTTGCATCGGCCCTGGCCG
This sequence comes from Mauremys mutica, assembly GCF_020497125.1. NCBI lineage: Eukaryota > Metazoa > Chordata > Testudines > Geoemydidae > Mauremys > Mauremys mutica. The sequence goes on along the minus strand of NC_059072.1, from coordinate 103,416,025 downwards.
TGGGCAGTACTGGGTTTACAATGGCACCAGTGGTGCCATGCCCATGCTCAAAAGGGGGCCCGGCCCAGCCCATTCCACTTGCGCTGTGCCCAGAGACGCTGGCCCCTCTCCACCACACTTGCTCCTCTCGGCCGGCCAGCGGCCCAGGGCTTCTCTCCGCACCCGCAGCCTCCCTGCTGGCTGCTTCCCATCCCTGGACCCTCCCCACACCCACTGCTCACTCCTCTCTGTCTAAGGGCAGGTCTACACTATGGAGGAAAATCGATATTAGATACGCAACTTCAGCTACGTAAATAACGTAGCTGAAGTCGAAGTATCTGATATCGAATTACTTACCGTCCTCACGGCACGGGATCGACGTCCGCGGCTCCCCATGTCGACTCCGCTACCGCCATTCGCGTTGGTGGAGTTACGGAGTCGACCCCCTGCGTTCGGGGATCGATCTATTGTGTCTAGATGAGACGCGATATATCGATCCCTGAGAAATCGATTGCTACCCATGAAGACGTACCCTGAGTCGGCTGGCGGCCTGCCAGCTGAGGGTAGAGAGGAGCCCTCAGCTGCTGCCGCTCCAGGCCAGTGACCATCTGTCAGGCTCCCTGGGGGCAGGGCCTACCTCTCCCTGCTGCTCTGCAAAAGCGGCAGGCTGGGGAAGTCAGTGGCTGCCCCATCCCTGCAAGGAAATGCCTCCTTTCCAACATGGGCACCTGCGCCAAGTAGGTAGGGCTGGGTGGGACCCTGGGGGATGGGGCCGCTCTGTGCTCCCAAGCTTCAGCTATTCTGCCCTGTAGCACTGTGCTGGGGGGTAGGGGGGAGATCCCTGTTCTGCGCTGGTTCAGCAGGGCTGGTGAGTGTGGCAAGTTTGTGTGTTTGAGTGCTAGGCAGTGGGGAGGAGGTTGTTGAGGGGTGCTGGGGGAAGACCTGTGTGTGTTAGGGTGCTGGGCAGTGTGGGGGGGGGCAGTGTGGAGTGGTGTAGTTGTGGTGGTGGGGCTGTGAGGAAGGGCACTCGGTAGTGCAGGGTAGGGGTAGATCTGTGCATGTGGGGGCACTGGGGGGGAGACTGTGTGAGGTGCTGGGCAGTTGTGGTGGGATTGTGGGTGCGGGGGCGTTGGGCAGGGATGGTGGTGTGCAGGGTGCTGTGCATTTGTGGTGGGGGACACTGGGCATAGGGAGTTAGGGGGTGTTGGGCGGAGGGGCTGTGTGGCACGGCATGGGCCCACCCCAGAGGGGAAGGGGTACACTGGTAGCACAGAGCTAGGTGGGCATCTGGCGACTGCTGGTGCGTAAATAGTGCCTTGCACTGGGCTGGGCAGAGCCCCATTGCCCCTGGCTGGCCCCTCATTCCGGATACTGACTTCCCACACCATGCTTCACTGCCCACATGGGGGCCCACAAAAGGTTAATCCAGCCCTGGCTGTGGGGCACCCCTCCAATCCCCCAGAGTCTAACTGTGGCCCCCCACCAACCCAGAAACGTGTACCCCCCCCTCTCAGAGCCCAACCTAGACACCTGCACTCCTTCCCCCCCAGAACCCAGGGATCCATAGGGGAAAAACAGACTAATGCTAGGTCCGGGGCTTACGTGGCATTTCCTGCATGTGTGGAGTTTCCTGCAGGTTGAGCTGAGAACTACTGCTGGCTGGAAACCTCCAACTCCCTTCCCCCTCCCACCGGCAGTGTCCTCTATTTGCAAGCTGGGCTCTGCCAGCCAGCAGCTCTGCAGCCCATATATGTGGAGAAAGAGGAAATCCTGTGCAGAACATTAATTTCTGCACAAATTCTGCACTGCTCAGTGGCACAGAATTCCCCCAGGAGTAAATAATCATCTACCCACTTAAACGAGGAAACCTCACTCTATAGATAGACTATATGCACAGTGTAACAGATACTGAGAGTCATTGCTTCAGTTCACGTCTGTGTGCACTTTCAAAACTAGAATACATCTGAGACAATAAGTTCTTAGATACAGTTTAATCTAGGCACAATACATTTCAATGGAGGAGGACTTACCTAAATCCTTGATAGATACTACTTTAAAAAAAAAAAAAGGACATTTCCCAGTTGGTGCTGCTCTCTACAAATCTCATAAGATTCTATGTGCAGCATACAAATCATGAAATAAAGCATGTCCCACATAGTCAGCTGTGGCCATGAATGGGTTCCTTACTCAAAAGAGCCATTGATTTCAAGTGAAAAAATTTTCCATTTGTTACATGCTTTGAATGAATATTGCAATGATACAAAAGAAGGTTGCCCAAAATTTTCAGAAGTCTGTACACCAGCAACCAAAATGATAGTTCCTATGAATTCTATAACACAAGACCAAGACGTGAACTTTTCAAAAGTGACTAGGGCACCCAAAAATCACAACTTGGGACAACTTAAATGGGCCTGATTTTCAGAGGGCAGATGTTTAGAAAACTAGCACCTTGCAGGAAAAATAATGTGAAACATTTACTATACTTCCAAAAAATACATGTCCCCTTTGCTATTCAGACATTTATTTCAAAAGTAGCTCTTTTCATCTTGATACAGTTGCTCCTTGACTCTGACAGGCAATTACAGTCTTGAACTCTCAGGTAATAGTGTCACATCTCAACACTATGAGTGAAGTTCAGGAATTCAAGAGGAAGGGAATATGGCCTACTTAGGGAGAACCACTCTTTGACAACACTAAAAGAAGTCAGTCAATTAAACACAGCAAGAGATAGCTTTCTAGTTTGAAATATCCCTCTAAAAAAGACAACAGATCCCCATTTTTAGCTCACTATGCAGTATCAACCCACAAACCATGTGATCAGACATAATTTAACAGCTCTGACTAAAATACAAGCCTTCTGTGAGCCAGCTGCATGGCTTATCAGCCTACTGCTGGATTGCCATCTGTAAGGCTTGGTGACTTTGGTAAGGATGTTTTGTGTGTGTCAAAAGGAAATTATATGTTCCTTCTCTGGGGAATGTGGACAGGGTGGTGGAGGCAGTGGCATACTCTACTACTCATTGCTACTACTCTTACTGCCTTTCTGCTAGCGAATAAGAATAGATGAAACTGACCACTAAATAAGAGCCGTGTTAAAGTCAAGAAGTCTGTTCACCCCCTTAATCAACAAGCCTTCCGGTTTCCTCAGAGAATTAAGCAATTTCAGATAAATAAAATGACATTAGCACTTTAAAAAAAATGGTAAACAAACTAATCTTTGATACTGTTCCCTCATCTCCTCACAGCTTTTGCTACACCTTATTTCACCCTATGCATTAATAAGCCAGCAATGCTATAAGACATTCCTGTAAAGCACAAAATTTATGCTACAGTATGTTGCAATAGTTGCAAAAATGAAACAAAATCCTGTAATATGCATAGAATCATGACTTAACTCCTTCAAGACACTTTCCATAAAAAAAAAAAGTTTAAACTGTCCATCTACACCTTCACTTGATGAGTTTTTGTAGGTTATGTATGTATTGTACATGCCATAGTTAAACATTTTCCTACATCTAGGGTTCCACTTGGCAACTGCAGAAAATGTTCAAAAATTAACTTCAGAGAAATGATCCCAGTCCAATATCCAACAATTTTAGAAAAAGGTGATCAATAGCACTGGGTTAGCAGGGCATAGAGGGAGATAGGGAATATTAAGCAGATCATGCTATGAGTTTCATTTAAAGCTGTGAAGTCAGGATATGTCTAAAATTAATGAGTTTTCAGTAGAAAGCTTTTCACTCTGTGGGATTTTGCTTTCACAGGTCTCAAAACATGGTTTTAATTGATGGATTCCTTACCCTCTCCCATGTCTTCAATGTCACACACTAGGACACCAACAATTTCCAAGAGATATTCAGCTTAAGAACAGTATGAGAAAAATGCACTGTGCTACTTATTTCTGTGCAATTCACAAATCTTGTAATACATATATTTATATTATGAGTGAGCAACACAAAAACACAATTAAAGAACATACTGTTTTCAGGAATGGAGAGAGAATGCATCTGAAATTAGGCCCTGTGTACACTTACAGTGCTACAGCTCTGCCACTGCACTGTGTGTAGTGAAGATGCTCTATGCTGACAGGAGAGACTTCTCCCGTTGGCATACAAAAAACCACGCCACTAGCGGCATAAGCTGTGTCAGTGGGAGTTCTCCCATCAACATAGCATTGTGCACACTAGCTCTTATGTTGGTGTAACTTATGTCACTCAGGGGGTGGAATATTCACACCCCTGAGCAGCGTAAGTTTTGCTGACAGGCAGGAGTGTCAACATGGCCTTAGTGTTACCTTAATAAGATTCAATTAATTTTTTCTTTTAAGTTTTCAGCTGCTTTCTAAATCCCTTAGTATGCCACTCACCCCACTGGGAACAAGAAACTTAAATGTGATGGCTTCCTTACTTTTTCCATGTAGTGCAGGGAATAAAAACAATGCCTTTCAGCCAGACATAATATAGTGGTGCAATTGATTCCAGATTGCTGACAAAACCAACAGTTTGTTCCATGAACTTGTTCAGAATCCACTAAGCCACACTTGGATCCTGTACATGACTGCTAGTCCTAAACAAAGCTGAAGTAGCAACTAAGGCTGAATACCACTTCCCCCCCGCTCCGCCCCCAAATCAAAGCAGCCATTTTTCAAGGAGCAAAATGGCAAATCTCATGGGGCAACACTTCATAAACATCTGCACACACTAGGTTTAGTGCAAACATACACCCTTCCTGGGGTTTGGCTTTACTGATAACTCAAAACAAAAAAGTGAACTTCAGCCTGAGCTCTCTCTGCTGATCCAAGGGTTTCCCTGCAGAGGCTTCTGTTCCAGACACATTTCCCTCTGCCCGAAAAGTTACTCACATGTCCCTTAAACCCAGGATGGAGTTAGAAATCTATACTTGTTTACTGATTACTGTTAAATTACTGTTACATCTCCATGAAGTGTTTCCAACAGCTACTAGCAAAAGGATCCTGCCACCTAGCTACGGAGAGGATCAGCCAAATAATGCTTTTTTTTTTTTAAAGTGTTATAAAATTTTCAATACACACCTAAACAAAACAAACATTTTAAAAAATCACCTTTGTAAATACTCGTCTTTACCTTTAAAAGTTCGATGAATCAAATGATAGCTTTTACATAACTGATAAAAACTTAAAGTTATAAAATTTTTACTGTGCAAAACAATTTGTTCAGTTGAGCAAATTCTCAGTTGCAGTAGTTAGTTGAGATACAAGATCTCCAGGTGTACGCTCTCAGGTTCCGACTTAGTAGTGCAACACCATGTGAAAGATCGTTTAGCACTTGAACTATGTTCTGGCACTGGCACTCAAAAAACAATAACTGCCAAATCTGGAAGATAGCTAAACTAGATGCTGAGATTATTTTTATTCAGTCCCCATAAGCCAATTTCTTTAATTTCCATCTAGAGAGAATTAAAGTTGGGCTTTCACAGAGATATTTTCCTCCAAGACTTGTATGTTGAACTGATCTGATCCTGTAACACCAGGATAGCAAATCTCTGAAGGACTGAAATCCTGCACTGCTTTAAAAACCACTGCAGCTGGTTAATAAAAATGACCATTCTTCATGGTAGTCAAGCAGACTTTTGGCACAAACAACCCAATAGTTTTTGTAGCTATTTACTTAGAAACTTTCCCTGAGAGACTTCTAGCGAAGTGACAACATTCGCTATTATAGCAAGGTAAACTTGAAGTTAGTCTTAACTATTTCAGAGCACGCTGTTCTACCTGTAATTTTATCTCCTTGTTATAAAATGTCACAGCTTTCTTAAAAAAAATGAAACTGTCATCCTAACTTTAATTACAAGATAATCAAGAAACCAAATGTTGCAAGTAACATGAGTAGCTAGGTGACTAAAGATATACTTTTTAAAATTGACTGGTGCCTTTAGCAACAACACCCAATGTAAGCCATCGCCTTATCTTGCATATCTAAGGAATAGAATCACGAAGAAATGAGTGCTCCCTATCTCCTTCCAGGTTGGTAGAAAAATAGGCTCTTGGGTCACTGTACTAAAAAAAAATCTTTGTCTGGGTACCAGCGAAACTTATTTGTGCCCATAAGCCAATGGTCAAAAACTTAATTATTCAAAACACAATTTAGTTGGACAAGTCAAGAGCATTAACTGGAACACAGCATTGCCTTCATTCAAGCTGTTGTAGATGTTCGATTCCATTCCTAATTCACTATGGTTTTATGTGATTAGGTCTCCAAAACCTAGGATTTTGCCCAATCCATCATTTTTGTAAATGACGTTTGGTGAGAAATCCTCACTTTCCATGAGGGTAAGTTACCAAATACAACTTGTTGCTCCTATGTGAGCAGCGAGGAAGATTCACATGACTAAACCATAAAGGCATTCTATATGTTGTGAGCACCTTAGAAAATACTCATGGATCTTTTCATAATTCAGTAAATCAGTCAGTTTCATTCAGGATCTCATCTACATTTAAACACCTGTACAAGTATTCCCTACCATCTGTCTTTGCTGAATTGTCAGCTGGAGCATTGAAAATGGAGAGTAAAACTGTCCAACATACTGTCAACTTACGAGAACATAACATAAGAACAGCCATACTGGGTCAAGATCAATGTTCCATCTAACCCAGTATCCTGTCTACCAACAGAGGCCAATGCCAGGTGCCCCAGAGGGAGTGAACCTAACAGGTAATGATCAAGTGATCTCTCTCCTGCCATTCAACCCCACCCTCTGACAAACAGAGGCTAGAGACACCATTCCTTACCCATCCTGGCTAACAGCCATTAATGGACTTAACCTCCATGAATTTATCCAGTTCTCTTTTAAATGCTGTTATAGTCCTAGCCTTCACAACCTTCTCAGGCAAGGAATTCCACAAGTTGACTGTGCGCTGCGTGAAGAACTTCCTTTTATTTCTTTTAAACCTGGGGATGCCGGGAAAAAACTTGCACCTGGTGTCAGGGGTGGAACCTTGGTCATTCAAGGCCCCAGAAACAGGCCATCCCTCCCTCCCCTCTTTGAATTGTTTCACGGGCTCAGATTCAAGTTTGTCTTCACCTTCAAGTCTTTCTCAGGTCTTCTCATTGCTATGTGACCTCTCACTTTTTATGTCACAATCCACTTTGCTCTGCCACTAATGCTGGCCTTCTCTACCTATCCATCAGGTTCTTTCACAATCATCCCTGCACCTCCTAGCAAACTACCCATCCTGCAGAGGACACCCTTTGAATAAGACCATAAAAAGTCACTACCCTCTCCTCAAGACCCACTTCAATAATGATGCCTTTAAAAAAAAAAATTCAGCTACAGCTATTTTTTAATTTGGTATTAAATATTGGTAGTGGCTGTTCAGTAGCTATCTATGTAAATGCTTGATCTTATTTCCATTAACCTCATCCTCGCTTCCTCATCCCCTGCTTATGTCATAATCATTGTGTAAAATCTCAAATAAATAAAGTGGTAAATTCTTTGGACTGGGGACTCTCTCTGATGTCTTTATGTGGCACCTTGCAGGAACTCTAGACACTACTGAAGTAAAATATGAAAACAAGAAAACCAAGGCATAAACTGGTTTTGCTTTGTTCTTCAGTAGTGAAGAAAGTGAGGTGTAGTTTAGCTGATGTAACCATAGAAAGGACAATGTCAGTATGATTCTCTTCTTGTGATGATGCCATCATTATTTCACTTGACAAAATACAGAGAACCAAAATTTATATTTCAGAATAGAGTTAACAGTACTACTGAGAGATTTGTTCCCCTCCAGCTCATCTCAGATTTAGAACATAAATGGCCTTGGTAAATGGCAAACATGGCACGGAAATTTATGAAACATGTTAGGATTAAATCTCTAATATATTAATATTCATACCAGACTACATGGATTGATTAGAAAGTTTTCACCACTGCAGAAATCCATATTTTAAACCTACACCTAGCTGCCCTTTCAGACAAGCTGCCTGTATGCAAGTGATAATGCCTTCCCCCTCCCACCCACAGAAATCTACACAGTCAGAGGTCCCAAAACTACATTACAAGAGAGTGTGAGATGTCACCCAAAAGCTTGATTTATTAGACTGCATGTTACTTTTCCAGTTGTCATACTCCACATGGTGTTTTTTTGCAGAGACAGAGAAACAAATATCTTGATTTATTTTTCCACAAGTTATCTCCAAGCCAGCTATCACACAGACCAACTCCATCACTAAAACTCTTTATTTATATGTAATCTCCCAAGCCAAAGGAGAGACAGAGGGGTCAATCCTGCTTCCATTTGAGTCAGTGGAGGTTTTGCCATTTATTTCAAGAGAAGCATAACGGTTGTTCCAAAAAGAGCATTATTATTAGATTCTGGGTCATCATTTTCCTACAGCCTCCAGGCAGGAGTTCCATAGACTGCTATATATTAACATTTATTAAATGCTTTTTTTTAATAAAAGAGTCAGGGAGATAGCTGTATCTTACCCAGTTCATGTATTTCAGTTTGGGTAACTTCAGACACAATTGTGGATCAAATGATTGATTTTTTTAATTGGTGCTTCCTAACAAGTAACTGTTATTGATAACCATCCAGAAGTTACATAACCTGATGTTTGGCTTCTTTGTTTATGCATATTAGTGAATAAATAAAGAGCAGGCATGCTGTACTAGTGGCTGCACTGAGATACAATTTTTTAATCGAGTCTAATTAGGGTTTGGGGATTTTTTTTTTTAAATCTAAAGTGAATGCTTAATCACAGCATGCACCTTGTTAGAGTATTCTTCCAATGACTTGGCTACCATAAAAAACACACTGTAACCAACTCCCAGTGATGTCCCTGCAGCTGAGACAGTGGCGGCTCTAGGGATTTTTCAGCCCCAAGCACGGCAGGCTGGCTGCCTCCGGTGGTTTGCCTGCAGAGGGTCCGCTGGTCCCGCGGCTTCGGCGGCGGGAGATCCACCGAAGCCGCGGGACCAGCGGACCCTCCGCAGGCAAGCCATCGAAGGCAGCCTGCCTGCCGCCCTCGCGGCGCCGGCAGAGCACCCCCCGTGGCTTGCCGCCCCAAGCATGCGCTTGGCGTGCTGGGGCCTGGAGCCGCCTCTGAGCTGAGAAAGTCAATTCAAGTCTCACTTGCAAGGCTAGGCAAAACAACATCTGTGACACATTTAGTACATCTTAAATTTCAGAAGCACACTTCAATTCCCTGAATTGTACCCTGCAATATACTATGTGATAATCTGAAATATTCTATGACAAAAAAGTTATTGCATCATCTAATATGGCAACAGCTGAAGAGAGTATATTGCAAAATATGAGATACTAAATACCTATGAAATACTAAACTAGTACAACATCATATACAGTATTGCTAAATTATCAAAAAAATGTAGTTTGCTTCATTCCACTGATTTTTATTTACAAAAGAAAGCATTCTAGAACATTTACATATCTCAATGCTACTATTAATATCATTTTAGGATTAAAAATAGTTTACATCAAGTATTAAATAGCTGGTTTCTAGAACTGGTCAAAAATTCACTTTTATGAAATAATTTGAAGATGTTTTCACTTTTAAGAGTTCAAAGCAGAACCAGTTTGGTTTTTTGCCTTTTTTTTTTTTAATTCAAGCTTTTTCTCTATAAAAGCTTGGATTTTAGTAAATGGGAAAAAAAGTCTCGACAGTTTTATAACAATTGTGATAAATGTCACAATTTTTCATTAAAACAAGAAGTTTTGATAATGTTAGTTTTTCTTGACAAATTGTTATTTTAATAACATCATTTTTCAACAAAAAATTGTTTCAAAAAAGTTTATCAAGCAAATCATTTAATGGCTTGCTTTTTTAAAATTTGGCTTTATAAAAAATTACTATTTAAATTCCCCAATACTGAAGCCTCAAATATTATTGATTTTTAGTGCTGATCACCACAAGTAGTTTTGTTCTACCACCATTTCTATCCTTCCACAAGAAGCAGTTTTACAAAACAATTCCTTTGTCTAGCTATTATAGACCTAAAATCTCAATACCCACCACTAAATATGCTTGCAATTCTTTATCCAGCTACAATGCCAAGATTCAAACCATGGTCCACTAACTTTCTAGTACATTAAGCCAGTCTAGTATTTTAAGGTTGACTTTTTTTCCCCTCCTGATTTAACCAGTTCTAATCCAAGTTGATAAAAAATTATCTTGTTTTGTTCCTCAGTCAAATTACATTTGTAATTCTAAGTATTGACAGAAGATATTGTTTATATAAATAAAAACAATAAAAAAAACAGATTTTTTTCCTAAATTCACTCTGTCTTTACACCTACGGAGAACAAAATTCTTGCATACCTTGCAAGGTGCGCTAAAGCAAAACATTCAAGTCTGCATGATTTTAAACACCCAAGTAGTACACTGTTTTGCTGGAGTATTAGTATAATGAACTGAAATTTATTTTAAATAGGAGTTAGATCCATGCATTTAACCAGGTATCATTCACATCCCTTGTAAATTAAGCTTCTACAAGCAGTCATGAGATGCCTCAAGTTCAAATCCCACCAATATGACAACATTTAGCCTTAAATGTCATAAGCAGATGCAGTAATCATAGATATCACTACCTGAAAAACCAGCACCTAGATAAAACATACACATCTCAGACTTAATTCAGGAGGGAAGTGACACTATTAGGAAGGAGCAAACACTTCAAGAAGCCAGCCCTGGCACTGATCCCAACCTTCATCAAGGGCATCTGCCTGCCAATTATCAAGACAATGCTGTCACCTGGTACAGGGTTGTCAACCAGGGGTCCTCGGCCCACTGCGGGGCTGAAACCGGGAGGTGCGAGGCTTGGAGCCCTGACGCTCTCTGTAGGGCAGAAGCCCCAAGCCCATGAGCAGAGTTGGGGACATGGAGGACACTACCCTCCCCCAAAACTGCAACACAAGATCATGACAGTCCTGGGGGCATCTCCACACACACACACACGAGTCCCCTCCCCATCTCTTCGCCCCACCCCTGGATCAGGTCAGAGGCAGAAAGCCGGAGCCAGGCAGTGCGGGGCAGCTGCTGCTGCTCTGGCTGGTGCTATGGAGCAGGCAGCGTTCCTTCCTCTCCTACTGGTGCTCCAGGTGGAAGCTGGTCCTCAGCTCCCAGCCCCAATTGCTTCCACAGAGGCAGCCGGTAAGAGCCACTCGGTGGGGAGACCTGGCTCCATGATCCCACCGGGAACAGGGACCACAGGGGAATCCTACCAGCACACAGCCCCTAGCTACCCCTTCCCTGCACCCTGAGCTACCCCCTGCCTGCACACAACCACTAGCTAACCCCTGCCTGCACCCTGAACTATCCCTGTGCCTGCACACAGTCCCTAGCCACTCCCATCCCTGCACCCTGAGCTACTCCGTCTGCACCACAGCCCCTAGCTACCCCCTCACTGCACCCTAAGCTGTTTTCAAACTTTCTGAGCTACGCCCCCCACGTTTGAGTTATAATTTTGGGTTGCACCCCACCCCCAACCCAGACAGGCTGGGTGGCCTGCTAAGGTGAGCCAAGCTGGCACTCCCTCCCTGGACCCCACAATGCAGAGGTGGCTTGAGCCCCACTGGCCCCTGCCCCCCCAAACAGAAGTCAAACTACGCCTATGCCCAAGGCCCGTGCCCTGAGGGCCTCCCCGGCACTGGCCCCTGGAGTTTTTATAGCATGTCGAAGGAGGCCTCAGAGAGAAAAAGGTTGAGAACCCCTGGCCTGGTACTACTTCAGGTTCACAGAATCACCAGAAGTGTGGGGCTGCAAGGGACCTCAAAAGATCACCTAATCTAGCCCCCTGCACTGAGGCAGGACCAAGTATACATAGACCAGCCATAATAGATGTTTGTAATTCATTCCTGTCCCTTGCATCTCAGGAAGCGCCAGTAGCAAGAAAGAAGTCTTCTACCACTGTGACACTCTGTGCCACAAAGCAACACCCTGGCACCCCCATATTCACCACTGCTATATAATTATGATATGTTTTGTACAAAGTATGCCTTGTGAGGTATCATTCTAAACGTTTTGATCTGCTAATCATTAATAGCTCATTGGATTGTAGGTGCTATAATTGTACGTGAAGTTATGAAGTTTTGCTATGTATGTGTTACTGAAAGATGTTGAAGTTGGAAACACCCACAACTAGCCTTTCAGGTACAACAATGAAGAAGCTAGATCAGAGGTGGGCAAACTATGGCCTGCGGGAACCTCCTGCCCAGACTCTGAGCTCCTGGCCCGGGAGGCTAGCCCCAGCCCCTTCCCTGCTGTTCCCCCTCCCTTGCAGCCTCAGCTCACACTGCCGCCGGTGCAATGCTCTGGGCGGTGGGCTGCAAGCTTCTGGGGCAGCGCAGCTGCAGAGCCCAGACTGATCTTTGTGGGGGCGTGGCTGGCTCCAGCCGAGCAGCATGGCTGTAGCACTGCCAGCCACCAGTGCTCCATGCAGCGTGGTCAGGGGGCGGGGGTTGGATAGAGGGCAGGGGAGTTTGGGGTGATGGTCCGGGGTGTGAATGGGAGCAGGGATGAGGAGGGGGGGTTGGATGGGGCGGCGGGGAGCAGGCAGAGGCGGAGGTTCCGGGGGCGGTCAGAGGACAAGGAGTGGAGGGGGCAGGGGTCCCAGGGGGGCCATCAGGGAACGGGGGGGGTTATATGGGGCAGGAGTCCCGGGGGGGCAGATAGGGGGTGGGGGCTAGGGCACGACCCCCTCCCCTAACCAGGCCTCCATACAATTTCCGAAACCCTCAGGCCAAAAAGTTTGCCCGCCCCTGAGCTAGACCGTGCTAGTGGGCCATCAGCAAAGACAATGGACCACCATGGAATAGGTTTGTCCTCATCTGGGAACGCTTCAGCCAGCCTATGAATAATGGCTGCTATGACTCAGCAAGTCATGCAAGGGCATGTGACCAGACCATGTGACACTGAATTCTGTTTTGGTACCTGTATTTTTGTACAAACTAGGCTGGGAACTTAGCTTGGAACAAAGGGTTCCCATCATATGGAGAAACTATATAAGTTGGGGAGTGACATCATGCTTTTTCTTCATTCCCCCACAACTCAATTCCTAAAAGAACCTCTGGAAAACAAAGGACTTGGAACAAGGGGAGGGGGACCCAGGCTGCGAAGCAGATGAAGCTTGTACCTCAAGAATCTGTAAGCCTGTTTGTATCAGTCAGTCAGGGTGAGATATTGCTAATTCAGATCCTACCTAGCTCAGTGCTTTGAGCATTGGCCTACTAAACGCAAGGTTGTGAGTTCAATCCTTCAGGAGGCCATTTAGAGATATGGGGTAAAAATCTGTTGGATGATTCTGCTAGAGATTGGTCCTGCTTTGAGCAGGGGGTTGGACTAAATGATCTCCTGAGGTCCCTTCCAACCCTGGTATTCTACGATTCTATCTAGTATATTAGGCTTAGTTTACGTTTTTGTTTATTTGCTAGGTAATCTGCTTTGATCTGTTTACTATCACTTAAAATCCATCTTTCTGAAGTTAATAAACTTGTTTTATGTTTTACCTTAACCCGTGTGTTTGGGAAAATCTCAGCTTGGTTAACACAAGTTTGTTGTGCATATTCCTCTCCACATCGGGGGAGGGGAGGGGCAAAATGAGTACTGATTCATATTCGTCAGGTTTTTTACTTGAGTAGGGCGGTACAGCTCTGGGATCCTGGGATGGGGGAACTGGAGGTATTTTGGCTGTAGCCTCTCTACTGGTGGTTCGTTCAGTAACTGCAGCTGCATGTGTCCCTGCCTGTGTGAATGCTGGTGGAAGTATAGGACCAGGAGCGGTCTGCAGTTTGTCACAGCAGCACAGTGAGAGAGGAAAACCAGGCTGGTAAGTCAGAGGGCTCAGTGGTACCCAGTTCCAGGCTGCACCCAGGGAGGGGGACTCGTCACAACCACCTCAAGCATGCCAGCTGATTATACCCTTTCCTCTCAGACAAGGACCTTGCTACCATGATCTATATATTTCCCGCCCCCCCCCCCAATGGCTGACTCCCATAATTTTCAGATTAATGGAGTTGGGTTTCAAACCCTTTACTTAATTTTTATCAGGTATGAATCATGTAACACTCCTCCTATCACGTGTCTAGACAATTATTTGAAATTTAAGGGATTTCAGAAAAAAACAGAAATAGTAAGATATGAACAAGAGACCAATTTACTCTTGCCAGTAGTGACACTGATAAGATCACCAAAATATACACGATAAAAAAAATCTACCAAAAACTGCTGCTTTCCCACACTTACAGATTTTCTGTACATCAGCAAGTTTAGCTTTATATGGTGCTGTATTTAAATAAAAGTCTTGAGCCACGATTTTTTTTTAAACAGAAGATTCTGCATTTAAAGTGACAGAAACAAGAGCATTAAAAGCCTGACCAGTCAGCTCCAAAAGCGCTTTACATAAACCATCCATAATTAGAGCTAAAAAGTCAGTGTCAGGCAAGATCTTTGCATGATCACTTCTCACAGCACCTCACTGAAATCACTAGGTCAGCACCTCTGCATGACTAAACAGCAGCCTAGAGAGAAAAGTAACCAACAAATAATTAACCAACTCAATATCAAATAGAACAGATATTAATTAATCTCATATCGGTGTGGATAAAAACCCAAACTGAATGGAACATATGACTAAGGTTATATACAAAAGTGCACACTTGCTGGAGATTTTCCTGTTTATATTGTTAATGACAGTACAAATCCTCAATAATCAGTTAATGATTCAAAACACAAAGCAGTGGCCTGAGTCTTTTAAACCAGAGTAAAGAAACATGACAGAAGGACCATGCATTTCAGTGAAAGCCTATTTTGGCAAGGTCTCTTCTTTCCTTGTAAGTATACTACTGTTGAATCTGGCAATACTGACATTGTCTTCACTTTTTTTGTACTGACTCCCAGAGTTGCTTTAGAACTGGTAATGTTACTTGTGCATGTCTTAGACTCATGTGATAGTCCAATCATAATTAGAGCAGTCACAAAGGAGACTGTTCCATCTTGATAGATGCTATGAACTGTAGTGGAATATTTTCCCCCAGTTTACTATGTAGTTTTAAACAAGACTCAACTGTAGTATGATTTTGGTAGAACAATGCCATATATAAACACAACATCATATTCATATCATAATTCATTACTGTTTGACAATCTTTGCTTAAGAGAAAATGATGGCCTGAGCCCAGAGACTGAATTATTTCTCAGAGTGGGTGGCTTTGCTTGTCAAATTTGAGGTCTAATTAGAGTCATATTAGGGTGAACAAACAAAATGGGAAGTCTTACCTGTTGAATTATTTTTGCATCTTAGTATAGTATCAATTTATAATAATTGGAACTGTTCACAGTGCACTGTCTCATAACCTACCACAGCTCAGGATTTCTGGCATGCTCTCTGCAGTTTCTCTCTCTCTTTTTATTTTTAATTATTTATTTTGGAGACTGCCTCTCCCCATTTGATTCTTCCAAAGCTAAAATTAATAGGGTAAGAAGATTTATCTAATTCCCAGCACTCCTGTGAAGTGAGTGCCATTCTACTCCAAGAAGTTACTGCATAAGAATAGTACCTGCTTATTTCACAGATCTGTGCCTTCTATGAACAGAGACATCTGTTTACTATTTTAGTAGGGGGGAAAAAGTGCTCTTTACTGCAGGCGGCCATACAGACAGGAATCAACTCTGAGAAAAACCTACATTTTCTCCACGGTGAGTAAGTCCATTGCCTGCTTCAGTTCAGCTTTCCTAATCACAAGTGAGTTCACCTCAGCAGTTTCTAATTTGTCAGGTTTCAGAGTAGCAACCGTGTTAGTCTGTATCCGCAAAAAGAACAGGAGTACTTGTGGCACCTTAGAGACTAACAAATTTATTTGAGCATAAGCTTTCGTGGGCTAAAACCCACTTCATCAGATGCATGCAGTGGACAATACAGTCGATAGACAGACAGACAGGAAACAATGGGTGTTACCATACACACTCTAACGAGAGTGATCAGTTAAGGTGAGCTATTACCAGCAGGAGAGAGAAAATTAAAAAAAACTTTTTGTAGTGGTAATCAAAATGGTCCATTTGCAGTTGACAAGAAGTTATGAGGAACGGGGGGGGGGGAATAAAAATGGGGGAAATAGTTTTATTTTGTGTAATGACCCATCCACTCCCCGTCTTTATTCAAGCCTAATTTAATGGTGTCCAGTTTGCAAATTAATTCCAATTCAGCAGTCTCTCATTGGAGTCTGTTTTTGAAGTCTGTTGTAATATTGCAACTTTTAGGTCTGTAATCAAGTGACCAGGGAGGTTGAAGTGTTCTCCAACTGGTTTTTGAATGTTATAATTCTTGACATCTGATTTGTGTCTATTTATTCTTTTACGTAGAGACTGTCTGGTTTGGCCAATGTACATGGCAGAGGGACATTGCTGGCACATGATGGCATGTATCACACTGGTAGATGTGCAGGTGAACAAGCCTCTGATAGTGTGGCTGATGCGATTAGGTCCTATGATGATGCCCCCTGAATAGATATGTGGACAGAGTTGGCAACGGGCTTTGTTCCAAGGATAGGTTCCTGGGTTTGTGTTTTTGTTGTGTGGTCTGTGGTTGCTGGTATTTGCTTCAGGTTGGGGGGCTGTCTGTAAGCAAGGACTAGCCTGTCTCCCAAGATCTGTGAGAGTGATGGATCGTCCTTCAGGATAGGTTGTAGATCCTTGATGCGCTGGAGAGGTTTTAGTTGGTGCCCACTGGGTTTGGAATCACAACAACAAAACAGACCACAGCATTGTCAGTTTCACTCTTTGGCTCATGGCAAAAGTGCCAGCAGCTGTAAAGACCAACTTCACATTTAGGTTTATTTCAGTGTCATAGAAGATTACCAAAAGTTTGGTGGTGGTTGTTTTTTAAATGAAATCTTACGTTCTGCAGAAGTTGATGGCTTAGGCGCTCTGCTCACTAGAGAAAATTTCATCCCCAGTACTGACAAATGTATTTTTCAACCAGTCAGTCAGATATTGTAAGTAAAACATAGTACTGAGTGCTTTCAATTTCCATTTAGTGCCAAAAACCGTAGTTTGGATGGCAACATCTTTTAGATGTCACAGAAAAATACTCAAAATATCATTTCATACTACCTGATACAGGCTACTTTACAACCCAATTTAATCAATCAGATGTCACAGAACTGTCATTTCATACAGTGTCAGTATAAGTTTTGCTCATATAAAATTTACCAATAGCAAAGGTTAGACAGACAAATTTATATATAGTTTTTTCTTAAACTGACTTGCAGTTAATGATGAGAAGGGGAAAAGTTTAAGTTTGGCAAGAGACTGCAGATATCCTGCATTTGCTCTTCCTCTCCTTTCTAAAAATTCCCCTGTGGGACCACAGTATTCCCAAAGAAACTGACCCAAGGCTAGACAGTTTAATTCTTATTATGTAGGGCCTGGAAAAGCTGTGAATTGTGTAAAACTGACAAGACTGGAATCCGATCCTCCTGTGTACACAGCTTTTCTGTGATCCAGGAAGAGGAAGCATGAAATTGACCAGGCTCCTGTCAGTTTCACTCCAGTATAGCAGCTGAAGATTGACAGAGGGGAGAACAGCATATAGGAAAGGAAAGGGGAGCAGAGGACACACACAAAAGAAGGGAGAGAGATGAAAACATTAAAAAAAATCCCACAAGATAGAAGGGAAGAAAATAGATGGAGAGGAAACACAAAGCAGAAATTTACTCCTACATTTTAGGTCACAGACTGACAGCTGAGAAACAATGTTTGTGGAGGTTGTGTTTGTTAGATCTTCCCCTATGTCTGAATATGCACACACGTAGAGGTGTTTTAATATTCCACACTCTCCAGAGAAATAGAAGTGTGAAGCACTGATTTGAGGGAGACTGAGCTTAAAATATCAACTTTAAATCCAATACCATGCATTTTTTAAGGCAGAAAACAATACTCTGTAATACGCACACACAAAACACTCTAGTATTTACTTGTTTGAAGTAACCACCTGGTTTGCTTTTAAGAGCCAGTTATACAGAGACCTGAGTTTTACTTATAATATGTTATCCAGAATATAAATCAATAAGGAATACTGTGCGAAGAGTTTGTTTAAAAAAAAAAAAGATGCAAGATACAGGAATAGTCTGTTTTCTATCCAGTAACACTATTTGAGCTTACATCATTACAAGGGGGGTTACGCTAGGCAAACTAAAATTACCATTGAACCTAAAACAATTACTGAAAACACTTTATGAAAAATCTGGTAACTACTGTTTCATTTGCTCTACTTGCACATAAATAATGCTAAAAAAAAATCCCTGCATGCTTATCACAAAAATGTTTCTTTCCCAAAATAAAACTTGTGAACAGGAACTCTGAATCACACAATGCACACAAAATAAAATACATGAACTTATTACTCTGAGACACACCCAGCCTGATTGGATTTACTGGTACTGGATATTCCTTTGCCAGAAACAACTAGCATCAATAAGTGCTAAAACCTGAACTGATATTTCTATTCTAGTTTTAATAAACTTTCCAATGTTTTCAGTAGACGATAGAGGATGGTGAACATTGACTATAAACTCTCTTGCATAGATAGCCCCATCGAAGTCATGAGGGTTTTGTCATTGACTTCAGTAAGACCAGGATTCCACCCGTACAGCTTTAAAAAAAAAAAAAAAGTTTTAAAAACATGTTTATTCTTTAAGTTTTCTGGGCTGATTCAGATGTTGCCAAACCTACAGTTGTAGGAGATGCCAAGTCACAGAGGCTCCACCAAAGCTACCTTGATGTTTACTAGGACTGAGAAATCTGAGGTAATACCTACATTTTTCTGAATAATTAAGATGTCTCCTCCTTTAATCATGGCTCTGACTGGAAGGTTTTCCACCCCACACCTTACCTTAGACCTTAGTTCTGCCTGTGCAGCCAATGCATTGATCAGTCCAGTTCCTCCACTGATTATGGTCGCTCACTAGTTGTAGTAGTTCTTCCCAGCTGATGGCAACGCATTCAATATCATCTGTCATGATCTTCTGGAAGTTCTTCCTTGGCCAGTCTCATTTTCACTTTTCTCCCACAATGCTTGCTTAACATGGCTCCCATCTTCCATTTGGTGTACATGTCCCAGCTACCTGAGCCACCTTACTTGGATCATATTTTCTAACATGTGCTACTCTGTCAGTTCCTGACTCTCCCATTTGTTATTTTGTCTTTCCATGCAATGTATGATGTCATCCTCAGCCATCTGTGATGGGAAGCCTCTAACCTCTTTGTTAGCCATTGTCATTGGCAGGGCTTTGGAGCGGAGCCCAGAGCTGGAGCGTGCAGCAGCTCCAGAGCAGTGGAGCTGCAGGTTTTTGCCTGGAGCTAGAGCGGAGCCGGAGCACAGCTCCAAAGCCCTGGTCATTGGCCAGGTCTCTTCTCCATACAGTAGCATGCTCAGAACAATCACATGGAATAACCTGACCTTTTGTTTGGTGTGGAGACCTGTTTGACCAAATATTGTTCAGCCTTCCAAAAGTGGTGTTTGCTCTTCCTAATCTCATAAGAATATCTTTAATACACTCCCCACATAGTAGAACTTATCAGAAGTATCCCTTCCACTATCCCCATGCCTCCCTGGTACATCACCTTCTCCCTCACCACATAACATTTTGTGCTCCTCTAAAGCCCAAGAAAGGCCTCCATCTGAGGGTACGTCTACACTACGGGATTATTCCGAATTTACATAAACCGGTTTAACAAAACAGATTGTATAAAATCGAGTGTGCGCGGCCACACTAAACACATTAAATCGGTGGTGTGCGTCCACGGTCCGAGGCTAGCGTCGATTTCTGGAGCATTGCACTGTGGGTAGCTACTCCGTAGCTATCCCATAGTTCCCGCAGCCTCCCCCGCCCCTTTGAATTTCCGGGTTGAGATCCCAGTGCCTGATGCGGCAAAAATCATTGTCGCGGGTGGTTCTGGGTAAATGTCGTCAGTCACTCCTTCCGCTGGGAAAGCAACGGCAGACAAGCATTTCATGCCTTTTTTCCCTGGATTGCCCTGGAAGATGCCATAGCATGGCAATCATGGAGCCTGTTTCGCCTTTAATGACTGTCACCGTATGTGTACTAGATGCCGCTCACAGAGGCGATTCAGCAGCGCTACACAGCAGCATGCTTTTGCTTTTGCATGATAGCAGAGATGGTTATCAGCCATATTGTACCATCTACCATACCATAAATTGGTAATAAGATGATCGTGGCTACCAGTCCTTTTCCACTGTTCCATTTGCTGCTGTCATAAGTGCCCCTGGCTGCTCTTAGCCAGGGGCGCAAAAGCCAAAATTGGGAATGACTCCCTGAGTCAATCCCTCCTTTTTGGTATCTAAAAATAGAATCAGTCCTGCCTAGAATATGGGCAAGTGTACTAGAGAACCACTGTATCAGAGAACCAGAGAGCACAGCTGCTCTGTGTCAGATCCTGCAGAAATTATGAGCTGTATTCTATTCACAGGGGGTGCTCCTGCAACAACCCCACCTGTTGATTCCGTTCTTCCCTCAGCCTTCCTGGGCTACCATAGCATTGTCCCCCCACTTGTGTGATGAAGTAATAAAGAATGCAGGAATAAGACACAGTGACTTGTTAGTGAGATATGAGTGGAAGGCAGCCTCCAGCTGCTATGATAGTCCAGACAGGACAGTAAGGAGTGTGTAGGAGAGGAGCCCAGCATCCCTCTGCTAGTTCAGGGGCACTTGAATCTTTTCTTTACACATGAAGGGTGGGGGCTGATGGAGCTCAGCCCCCTGTTGCTATGACGACGATGGTTATCAGCCATACTGTACCATCTACCAGGAAAAATTAGGACCAGGCGCCCTTGTCAGCATGGTTACAAGTCCTTTTGCACTGCCCCATGTGCCAATAGGCTGATGACGAGGACGGATACCAGTCGTTTTGTACCATCAGCCAGCCATAGCATGGGGGGAGCAAGGATGTTGGTGTTGAGTGCTGCACCATCGCGTCTATCTGCAGCATTCAGTAAAGATAGGGTGACATGTAAAAGAGTCAAGAGAGGATTGTTTTCCCTTTCACTTCTGGGGGTGGGTGGGGGGGTGCGTAAATTGCCTAGCTATGCCCTGACCCACCGCGGACACTGTTTTTGACCCTAGAAGCATTTGGAGCTCAGCCAAGAATACAAATGCTTTTCAGAGACTGCAGGAACTGTGGGATAGCTTGAGTCCTCCAGTCCATGAGCGTCCATTTGATTCTTTGGCTTTCCGTTACGTTTGTCACGCAGCAGTGCGCTGAGTC
This sequence comes from Mauremys mutica, assembly GCF_020497125.1. Lineage (NCBI taxonomy): Eukaryota > Metazoa > Chordata > Testudines > Geoemydidae > Mauremys > Mauremys mutica. The sequence goes on along the minus strand of NC_059072.1, from coordinate 103,394,771 downwards.
CCTGCTAGGGCATCTGTCTGGAGATATTTAAAAAATGATTTTGAATTTCGTCTTCTGTAACGGAGCGCTGATAGAACAGATTTGCCTGCCCTTACAGCGATCACGTCCGCATCGTCCATGCGGGAGCTCTTTCTTTATTTTGATTTTTAACTGCATCACCACCCGTGCTGATCAGAGCTCCACGCTGGGCAAACAGGAAATATTCAAAAGTTCGCGGGGCTTTTCCTGTCTACCTGGCCACTGCATCCGAGTTCAGATTGCTGTCCAGAGCGGTCAGTGGTGCACTGTGGGATACCGCCCAGAGGCCAATACCGTCGATCTGCGGCCACACTAACCCCAATCCGATATGGTAATACCGATATTAGCCCTACTCCTCTCGTTAGGGAGGAGTACAGAAACCGGTTTAAAGAGCCCTTTATACCGATATAAAGGGCCTCTTAGTGTGGACGGGTGTGGCGTTAAATCGGTTTTACGCTCCTAAAAACGGTTTAAACGCGTAGTGTAGACCAGGCTTTAGGCAACCTGGAATTACACCACCACATGAGAGGGCAGGATCTAAATTCTAGTCTCGGCACCACGCACAAGAATTTTAGGCCTTGCAGCAGAGGACCAATTCCTACCCTTTGTTTCCTATCTTTTAATGTCACCGATCCAAGAGAGGACCTTCCCTCTTATCCCATGACAGCTTACTTTGCTTAAGAGCCTTTGGTGAGGGACCTTGTCAAAGGCTTTCTGAAAATCCAAGTACACATATGTCCACATGCTTGTGGACTCCCTTCAAAGAATTCTAGTAAAACTGTGAGGCGTGATTTCCCTTTACAAAAACCATGCTGACTCTTCCCCAACAATTCACGTTCATTTACGTGTCTGATAATTCTGTTTTTTTACTATAATTTCAACCAATTTGCCCTGGTACTGAAGTAGGGTTGCCAAATTTCTACTCGCACAAAACCAAACACCCTTGCCCTGCCCTCTACCCCACCCCTTCACTGAGGCCCCATCCTTTCTCACTCCCTCCCACCCTGCCGCTCACTCTCCCCACCCTCACTCATTTTAACCAGGTTGGCTCAGGGGGTTGGGGTGCAGGAGGGGGTGAGGGCTCCAGTTGGGAGGTGCAGGCTCTGGGGTGGGGTCAGGGATGAGGGGTTTGGGCTGCAGGAGGGGGCTCCGTGCCAGGGAGTGAAGCCAAGGGGTTTAGAATATGGGAGGGGGCTCTGGGCTGAGGCAGCGGGTTGGTGTGTGGGAGGGCTCCGGCTGGGGGTGCAGACTCTGGGGTGGGGCTGGCAATGAGGGGTTTGGGGTATAGGAGGGCAGAAGGGGGATCAGGGCTGAGGCCGGGGTTTGGGGCGCTGGAGGAGGTGAGGACTCTGGCTGGGGGGCTCTGGATGAGGGATTTGGTGCAGGAGAGGGCTCCGGGCTGGGGCTGAGGGGCTCTGGCAGGGGGTTTGGGTGCAGGGGGGGTGTGAGTTCTCCAGCTAGGGGTGAGGGCTCTGGGGTAGGGTGGGTATGAGGGGATTGGGGATATAGGGTGTAGGAGGGTGCTCCAGGCTGGAGCTGTGGGATTTGGAGGGCGGGAGGGGATTAGGGCTGGAGAAGGGGGTTAGGGCATGGGAGGGGGATCAGGGGTGCAGGCTCCAGGCTGCACTTACCTCAGGCAGCTCCCGGAAGCAGCATGTCCCCCGCTCCGGCTCCTGCAGGGAGGCACAGCCAGGCAGCTCTGCGTGTTGTCTCATCCACAGATGCCGCCCCTGCAGCTCCCACTGGCTGCGGTTCCCAGGCAATGGGAACTGCGGAGCTGACGCTTGGGGCGGGGGCAGTGCGTAGAGCCCCCTGGCTGCCCCTATGCCTAGGAGCCAGAGGAGGGACATGCCACTGCTTCTGGGAGCCGCATGGAGCCACAACAGGCAAGGAGCCTGCCTTATCCCCGCTGCGCCACCAACCGGACTTTTAACAGCCCAGTCACCAGTGCTGACCAGAGCCACCAGGGTCCCTTTTCGACCAACCATTCCAGTCGAAAACCGGACACCTGGCAACCTTATACTGAAGTTAGGCTCACCGGCCTGTAGTTACCGGGATCACCTCTGGATACTTTTTTTAAAATTGTTGTCACATTAAGTATCATCCAGTCATCATTTACTGTAGCTGATTTAAAAGATAGGTTACATACCACAGTTAATAGTTCAGCAATTTCACATTTGAGTTCCTTCAAAACTCTTGGATTTTTTAGCCATTTATAATCTCTTGAAAGCTAGCAGGTGAAGCTCCTTACCTTAATTTTATTTCCTCCCATCAGACAAATGTAGTAGTTCATAACTATAGGATTGCTAAAAACATTTTAAAAATATATGTACACCACTTTTGTGGTGGTTGGTGATTGTGTGTGATAAACTGTATTTAACAGGCACCTCTGATTTTCTTTCACCTGCCCTCTGTCCACTAATCCAGTTTCACCAGGATTTAGTCCAAACCCACAGACGACTTCGAACAACTGCCATTTTAAAAAGAAATCCTGGTACGTTTTCCTTCTTTCACTCCATACGAGTTTCTCCACTCTCCACCTCCCTCACCCCAAAAGCCACATTGCCCATGACTCAGGACTGAATATTACCTCTCTATGACCAGTGACAACTTCAAACACAATATTCTCTAGCCTCTTTCAGTTATAATCACCTTAGGTAAAACATTTTCTGATAGAAGTGCAATTAAGTTTATATGCCTTTAAATAAGTTTTTTGCTGTGTTACTATAAAAAGCACAAGCATGCTGGAAAGACAAAGGAAATTTTTTTTTTGTTCTTTAAGAATGGAAGATATTACGTCTTTGCAGAATTGGAAGTCCATGGCTGGCAGCCCAAATCTGTTTAATCTTTCAGCATAAGGACAGGATATAAGGTCACTGTCAGCTTTTAATTGAAAACATCTTCAAATCAGACTTCTGACATGGATCAGGATTTTTACGTCTTCTTGTGCCACATGACTGCTATCCCAGCTATAACATGAGCTTCCCTGATGCAACATTAATTCCAGATTTAAAATGAGTATGAGCATGGGGCAAGCTGACATGCAAGCTTCCCTTTTTGCCTCACCAATATTCTTATCTCAAGCCTACAGGGACCTCCTCAATAAATGCTCAATTTTGGTCTCCAGACACTGCCAAGTTGTGCCAAACCACGTGCGATGGTTGTGTGATTTAGAGTGCTGCCCATGGGAAGCTGCACACATGAAACTCATTTCATTTACAATCAAAGTTTAAGCCATAGTCAGAAACACAAAAGGAGAGTGTTTCAACCACTCAGCCACCCCGTTCTCCTTGGAAACATTTACATCCCAGTAAATAGAGGCCAAAAACGTCATCGTGCTAAACTGTAAGATCAGAACTTACTACACTGTAAGTTAAGTCTGCTGTTCTACAAAACACAAAAACTTTTGTTTTGAAATTCTCAACTATCTTCAGGCTTTTCTCGGGGGGGGGGCACCCCTTTTTCTGCTACAAACACACACACCCTCAACAGCTTACCTTTTTAGTTTAGCAAGCAAGTAATCAATCCTCAATCAAGAGCACCATCCATGAAAGTCTGATTTCTAAAAAAGCCGGAAGCATTTGAAAATTGCAGCATACTGAGCATGAGCAATAGAAAGTGTCATTATTTCTAAATTATACCCTTCTATGAGATGATCTGCACATGTTTATATTATTTTCAGGTGTACATTAATAGGCACCAGACAACTTTAAACTTAACTTGGGCCCTCTTGACCCCTCGTTTTTCTCTCTTTTTTTTTTTTTTTAATTAAAGTGAGCATTCGAACATGTTTCATTCAAGTGTCCCCAATTTCTGCTGTTTAGCACCTCAAATATACTGGAGCCTCCAGAGAAAATGAAGTCTGAAATACAAATGACTAAAGTTTGGGTCTAAGTTTTCTTCTTTGCTAATCTGCTACCTGAGTGCACAGGACCCATTAGGACTTCTCCCCACTTCATGGAGAAAAGTTAATCCCTAACTTTTGTAATAATTAAATGGCAAAAAAACCCTCACTAAACACAGAATTAAGGGTTCTTACCGATAGCTCCTGCCCTTCCAGAACATTGAGTTCAGCAAAACTCAAACTTCTGAAAACCTGGAAATGCAGAGTTATGGTACACATAACCACATTAACTCTGTCCCCTAGAGCTGGCAATAGCCACCGGGAATTACCTGCATGCACTCCAGCTGCATTCAGGGTGTTAAATGTAGCTGAACTGAATGGCGGAAGTAATAGTTGGGGCAGGTTGGTGGAAGTGCATTTGTGATATGAGGAAATCTGGGGATTAATTTGAGGAGGACTGCCAAATTATGACTGTGATATGAAGAGATCTGGGCCTGCAGACCCCAAAGTGTGGGAATCAAAGAAAAGAGGTGCATGTGTATTTTGAGGTTCCAGTCTGCATCATGTCAACACAGAATTGTACAGTCTGGGTCAACAGAAGGGCCCTGGGATTTCCTTGCCATGGATATTGTCATTAGTTAGGTGGGATATGAAAGCAGCCTGTGGTTTAATGATAGCTAGAGAATGATACTGGTTTAAGTGGTATCCTATGTGCAGTTGTGACGGGGTTGTAAAAAAGTGTGAAGTGGCTGTTAAATTTTACAAGTGTGGTATTCTGTCAGGGGGAACAGGTTGAGTGTAAGCCAGGTGCAGGTAGCATCTGTGTGTTGTAGTGAAAAGGCAAAGAGAGTACCGGGTATGTGTGTTATAGGGTATTGCTCAAAGAGGGCAGAGTTAAGGTTGGGTGGGCATTTACCATAACACTCTATTCCCTGGTTTTCAGAAGTCAGAGTTTTTCAGAAAGTAAATTAAGAAAAAGTAATATATACTTTGATGCTTACAGTTGAAGTAAGCTGCTGTAAAGAACAGTTATTTCATTATCTTGTAATAAGCTTTTTGTACAGTTTATGTGGTACATTTGCTTTAGTGGCTCTTCAGCTATTAAAGAATGAATGCCACTGACAATCAGAAGAATTTGTAGCCAATAAGAGATGCTGTCGCAATTCTAAGAGAATACTCAAAGTTTACTGCATATTAATAGGGGCATATGACCACCTCTCGTTTTCTTTAGTGAAACCAAAAGCAAAGATCAGGATAGGGAACAAGGATAAGTCATCACTGACAGATTCCTGTATTGGTCTTTTATAAAGCACTTCAGACTAACTTTATTTTTGTTATTGCAGTGTTCTTAGAATACCCCCGCCCAACCCTTTTAACACTAAAATCATCACAGTGAATGAGCCATATTTCCTCTGAGTATTAGCTTCCGCTGGCTAGACACTGGTTTACGGTAATTATAAAAACAGCACCACAAATATGTCCAAAGGCCCTGAGACACTGCAATTAAAGGCTTCTAATTAAAACAAAAAAAAGTCACAGTCCACTTACTGTCTAGTCATAAGGAGCTAAAAATATTTTTACTATCCTCTAGAAAGACAGCTTTGACACCTCCCTAAATATATCACACCTAAACTCTATTCTACATACAGCATCTATGAAATTTACTGGAGGTTTTCAACCTTCATAGGAGTCCAATCCAACTGTTTAAAATAAGTGGAAAATCCCACACCAGCCACAAAAGGAGTTGGATCAGACCTTAAACATGCAATACCAAAATAAGAACTAATATCAAAGATGAAGATAAAGTTTTAATAAAATGAACATATACACTGTACAAATGCACAGAGAATCACCAAAAATGGGTAACCCTCCCATCTGTAAAAGTTTTTTTAAATATATCCAACACTTACAAATATATCAGTCATTGCCACTTCAATTTTGCTTACCCTTAATGAAAAGAAAATCAGCCTTTCCTAGACGTCAAGCTTAGGCTGGTCCATTGGGTGGTTGGTTAAGGCAAGTCTTACTGTTTATTATGTTATCATTATCACTTAAGGTTTTTATTTAAACACCTTCTTAACTTGAATTTCAACAAAAAATATACATCAACACAAAGGGTCTGTTTTATGAAATGTCATCTGTTGATTTAAGCAGGCACAAGTTTCTACTGATAAAAGTGATACAATAAGAAGTTTGTGTGTATGACGCATCTTTGTAATATAATTTAACAACTACATTACAGTTGCATTTAAACCGCTAGAGCCAAAAATTGATTAAAAACTCAAGTCCTTGGCAATTTAATCATTGACAAAATATTAACTTTCCATATAAAGTAATCAGCTTCAGACAATTGTCGTCTCACTGCTATGTTTACATTTTTTATTTGTTTTTAAAATAGTTGCATACTAGGCAAGGTTTTCTAATTTTAGCACTTTGTGGTTTCACACAGAAAACAATATATCTGGAATCCTGCAAATGCTATTACAGATTGGAAATGTCAAATGTCACAGCTATTCAGGATATCCAAGTATCTTTCGTTTAAAAAACAAAAAAAAAACCACACACACCACGCATGCATAGACTGCCCAACAATGCCTCCAGAAGCATGCAAGTTGTGGAAAATATATTCGCTGCATGGACTCCAAGAGCACATCAGCTTTCAGATGACATCATAGAAGACCAAAACACCTGATTACCAGACAGATTTAGAAGGATGGGGGGAAATCGACACCACTCCATATGAATTACATCCTTAACGCTATGCTAATAGGCAGACATTCAGCTACCTTGCTTTATATAAGGCTGTCTGCTCATTTTAAGAAATTATGCCTTAAAATTAAAAAAAAAAATTCCAAAAAAGAAAAACTTTTGGGGCACACGTTCTCTTTTTAAATCTCCAAAAAATATTTTTCAATTCCCTGTACAGAGATTTGTTACACTGACTTGTTTTCAGTCTTCCCAGTACACAAAGCAGGAGGGTTTGGGTACAGAAGAACAGGAATGACCATATTCAAGTGTAGTTAGATACTGTTTCTGTCCCCTCTTACACCTTTAACATAAACACTGTCATCTCTGGGAGAGGGGGACAAACCTGTATCCCAAAAGCGCTTGCAGTAATTCTATAAGGTTTTGGGTGTTTTTGTTTTTTTTAAGTATCAGTCACAAAATAGCCTAGAACACAACCTCACAGAGGCCTTTGGTACATGGCACATAACAAATTAGAGCCCTGGCATATTTTTGCCATGAGTCCTCAGTACAAAGACGCCTCAGTACCTCACTCCCCATAGGGACCACACCTGCAACCCTGGGGCAAGGCAACCTGCCAGAGCATTGCTCTGTGCAAGGCAGAGGAGCACAAGGATGGGGCCTCGGCTCCCTTTTGTTTCCTTACCTGCCATCGGGGAGCCCAGGAAGGCCGGCACGGACAGCAGCAGAGGCAGCAGCACCGGGAGACCCGTTCGCAGGGCCGGGCGGCGGGCGATGCACCCAGGCTGACCCGGGCACCAGAACACCAGCGTCACCAAAGCAACCATGAAGCATGTCATCCCATCCATGGCAAAGCGCAGCCTCAAGTCATCGCTGCCCCGCTGGGCAGCCCCCGAAAGCCAAGGCTGGGCTGGCTCGGCGCCTCCTCCTCGGCACATCCACCCCGCAGGGCTCCCGTGCATGGGGCGGGGGCTGCAGCGCCCCCAGCCCCCCAAGAGAACCAGGGCAGCTGCCCGGCGCAGGGGAGGCGTGGGGGGAGGAAAGGGGGAGTCTCACACGGGGAGGGGGAAGGGGGGTAGCACGGCAGCCCCGGGCGCAGCAATAGCCCCGCGGGCAGAGGGGCTCCTCCTCCCGCCGGCCGTCGCTCCCGGTGCCAGCCGCTGCAGGAGGCTCCTGGCTTCTGCTGCTTACGGCCCGTCTCGGCTCCTCGCGTGGGTCGGGTCGGGGCGGCGCGGCTGCTCTATCCCAGTCGCCGCGGCGGGCCCCAGCTCCTCCCGGAGACGCGCTGAGACCCCGGCGGGGAGCGGAGCGGAGCGGGGCGGCCCGGCACCTGCGTGAGCGTGTGAAAGGGAGGCGGAGAAGCGCGCGCGCGTGCCCGCTTTCCGCACCGCGCCCGGCTCGCGCCCCTGCTCCCCGCGCGCGCGGGCACAACCCAGAGCCAGGCGGGGCCGCCGCCGCGCACCGCCGGCCGGGGCAGCTTGGCGCGCGCAGGGGGCGGGGCCAAGGCCCACACTGGGGGATGCAGGGGCGGGGCCGGTGACGTCGCCAGGCTCCGTCTCCTGCTGCTGCAGCCCTTGGAATTGTTCGGGCGCTGCGCAGGGAGCGCGTGGGCGCTGCTGCCCCTTCCCGGGGGGGAGGCAGGTGGCCCCAGTGGCTGTGCCCAGTGGCGCTCGCACCCGGCTCCCAGGGGTGGGAGGTGAGAAGCAGCCGTCCTGCCCTCCAAGCGGGGGTGGGGACGGGGTGGGCTGTTGGGTGGCCAACTTGTCCTTGTAAGAAAAAGTTAACTTCCAGAAACATGACAGGGGGTGCGTGGGGGTGGTCTATGACAGAGACTCCGGTTGCTCTGGCTACTACAAAAACAGCGAGGAGGCCGTTGACCCCTTAAAGACTAAGCGATTTATTTGGGCATAAGCTTTTGTGGGCAAAACCCCCACTTCTTCAGATGCAAATGCTTATGGCTACTGCATTACTCAAGGATGGTTAGGTGACCTGGTGTAGGCATGGCTAGGTCAGAGAAAGAGTTCTTCCATCAAGGTAGCCACCGCCTCTCAGAGAGGTGGATCAGCGACCTTGATGGAAGAATGCCCTCCACTGATGTCTTTGAATCATGATTTGAGGACTTCAGTAATTCAGCCAGAGGTTAGGGAGTGGGTGGGTGAGTTTCTGTTGCCCACAGCGTGCAGATTAGGTGATCATGCTGGTTCCTTCTGGCCTTAAAGTCTATGAGTCTATGTAGAAAGTATCTGCACTAGAGCAGCACGCAGCTGCAGCACCAAAGTTGTGCCACTGTTGTGGCTGTAGCCAGGGCCGGCTCCAGATCCCAGCGCGCCAAGCGCACGCTTGGGGCAGCGTCCCACGGGAGGGCGGCAGGCGGCTCCGGTGGACCTCCCGCAGACGTGCCTGAGGAGGGTCCGCTGGTCCCGCGGCTCCGGTGGAGCATCCGCAGACATGCCTGCGGGAGGTCCACTGGAGCCACAGGACCAGCGGACCCTCCGCAGGCACGTCTGTGGGAGGTCCACCGGAGCCGCGGGACCGGCGACCGCCAGAGCGCCCCCCGCGGTGTGCCGCCGTGCTTGGGGCAGCGCAAATCCTAGAGCCGCCCCTGGCTGTAGCATAGATGTGGCTGTAGTCATTCCAACAAACAGTGGGATAGACAGGGATGGTGAAGCCTTGTTCATCCCTTAAATGGTGGCTGACAGCACCAGAAGGATTCATATTCAAAACACAAAATACTTTATGGTGGTGGAGTTAGTAGTTGCAGACCCACAACCATGCCTCGTAGGCATCATACTCTTCCCAAAAGTGAGAGCTTAAATCCCTTAACCCAAATATCAAAAAGCAGGTAATGTTGAATGAAAGTCACTCTACTGCCATGTACATCCACATCTACATCTCGTACAGAGTTTTAGAATTGAAATTATAAACATCAAACATGAGAAACAAAACCATCATAAGAATGGCCATACTGGGTCAGACCAAAGGTCCTTCTAGCCCAGTATCCTGTCGTCAGACAGTGGCCAATGCCAAGTTCCCCAGAGGGAATGAACAGAACAGGTTATCATCAAGTGATCCATTTCCTGTTGCTCATTCCCAGGTTCTGGCAAACAGAGGCTAGGGACACCATCGATGGACCTATCCTCCATGAATTTATCTAGCTCTTTTTTAAACCCTGTTATAGTCTTGGCCTTCACAACATCCTCTGGCAAGGAGTTCCACAGGCTGACTGCATTGACTGTGCATCTTTAAGGTTACATTTATCTGACAGGACACCCATACAACCTTAACTCTGCCCTTGTAAGGAAAACCATAAGGACAACCACAAGGAACTCCAAAGAACAAAGTACCTTACCCTCACTAACAAAATTAAAAAGGCCATTTCACCACAGCTTCTAATAACAGGAGTCCAACAATACTCAGTATAGTCACGGAGCAAATGCAGCTGGCTGAAAGGTATCACATTGGAACACTGAGCTGCCTCGCCTTGTTTCCAGCTGCACAGCCACAATTAAACAGGTTAACAACATATCGGGGGATTTCCTAATGTTATTTTCCAATAGTTGACACTGTTTGGGTAGAAATTTCCCAAGTGGTACTGCCGCAAAGACACTTGAAGCCTGGAAGCTCAGAATTTGGGGTAAACACCCAGGATTCAGTGATAAAGAAACAATATTGCCCCCAGGAAATCTGCCATACTCTCAATTATTACTGTTGAACATGGTTTGGTGGAAGGGGCGGGGAAATCTTGCTAGAAAAGTAAAAGTAAGAATTTTGGTCCTCTAATTGTCTTGCTTACGGTACCTAATATAAAATACATAGAACTTTTCTCTTTCTCAAACTTTCACGTCAGGGATCCAGTTCAGAGATGATGTGTGGGTGCATCAGAGTGACCACCAAATTAATTTAAGCTTCTGTTTGATTCTAGCAACATTCAGTTAGTATTGGCCTGGGACTCAAGCTGGGCAACTAGCTGTTTGGGAAATGATAATTCCCTCCACCCACTTCTCACCAGCAACTCCACACAATCCCTCTCCTTCAAGAATGTCACTTTTATCCCTCACCCTAGTTCCCAGACCTTTGTCTTAAGTTTCCAGCTCTTTGGTTCTTTGTTTACAAACTGCTCCATTGAGCTCAATGGGAGTCAGAAGCAGGACATTAAAATTTTGAATGTTAGCATTGCCCCTCTGCTGTAGGTAAATGGGTGGCTATCTGAAGCTACTGTCCTTTTTCCAATATACAACCAACCCTTGCTTGAATTAATGCCTTGTATCCATAGAGTACCTCCTTTACAACAGTCAAGTAGACAGAAAGAACATATAATATTCATACATTATTATAGGACACGAAGTTGCCCTATCATCCATGTATACTGAGAAACTGAAAATAATTCTATACATATTTAGCCAAGTCACAACTATTATATGGAAAAGAGTAGAGATCAAACTACTGGAGAGTTGATTTCAATAAGGATTAGAATCAATTCCTGCACTATGGAAGCTTATGCAAAACCACCAGACCTAGTTTATAATGAACGTGACCCTTAAGAGGAATCAGCTTTAGGTACATATTTACTAAAAATAAATTTGTTCAATCCTCACCTAGATAGATTGCTCATTGAGAAAGTAGCCATTCATACATGCTGCCTTTAATCTCCTTCCCAAAACATTTAGTAAACAAACCCTCCCATCACATTATATTATATACCTTTTCAAAGTCAATAAATATTGGCAGCAAATATCCAAACCTTGCAGAATCCTTCCTCACGTCTGTTTCCAATCTTGATGACAGAATCCAATGTACATCGTCCATTCCTGAAGCCACTTTGACTTCATACAAAAAGACAAGATTTCCCCTAAATAAAGCATACATCAAAGATTAATCAAACACCATGTTAACTCACATAATTCACTGGATAAAGCAATAGATCTGGGAGATCCTTCGGATCAGTGACTTCTCTCTACCAGCATTCAAGGTAAGAATTAAAAAAGCCCACATCTAATCACTATATTTATGGCCAGACTTTCAATAAGAGATACTGGTAGCAGAGCACTTTTGAAAATCTGGCCTATAATTTTCACCTTTAGTCCTGTTAACACAGGGCTGCACAATACTACTAGTAGTTTGGCCTTCCTGAGCTAAACAGCTCTTTTCCCCCTTCTCCAGAGTTTATCCCAGTCTCCCTGGTGAAGTGAGACTTAATCATAGATTATTAGGGTTGGAAGGGACCTCAGGAGATCATCTAGTCCAACCCCCTGTTCAAAGCAGAACCAATCCTCAAATGGCCCCCTCAAGGATTGAATTCACAACCCTCGATTTAGTAGGCCAATGCTCAAACCACTGAACTATCCCTTCCTCCCATGTGCTCCAGAAGCTCCATCCATGTGCCCCAAAACAGGATATTAGCACTCAGTTCCCATCCCAAACCACCTATACTCCCATTGCCCATGGTCACTCACTTCCCCTTCTCCGGAGTCTTTCCATCCTTCTTATCTCTAGGTCTCCTTACAAGCTCTCCCTCACAGGTTCTCCCTGGGTTGTTTCCCCAGCATTCTTGATGGAGAGCCCTACTCCGTCTTACATTATCCCCCATCTCTCTAGACTAAGCAAGAAACTTGCTTTATATAGCCTAGTCTTTCCCAGCCCAGTCACATGGTTCCTGCATTATCCTTCCCATTAGTCCCTCCAAACAACATCCCCCAGAATGCGCTTGTTCAGGGCTGAACCTGGGACTGGAGCTATCCTTGTGTTGTAGCCTTGTTTCTTTCTTTCTTTTGTTTATTTGTATTGTGGTAGCACCTAGGAGCCCCAGTCATGGAGCAGAACCCCATTGTGCTAAGGTCTGTACAAACACAGAACAAAAAGACAGCCTGTAGCGGGCCGGTGTGGCTCCCCTCCTCCCCGGAGAGGGTTGAGCCCCAGACACAGGAAGGGGCGGGGCTACAGCACGGTGAGCCCGCCCCTCAGAGGGTCAGGCGGCGACCCGGAAGAATAAAAGCCGGGCTTCCCAGCTCAGTCAGGGCTCAGCCACCGGAGAGAGCAGACCTGCCTGAGGGAGCTCCTACCGAAGGAACCACAGTAGCCCCGAGCGACTGCCTGAACTGGACGGAGAGCACCCTACCTCGCTCCTGGGAAGACCAGCCGGAGCTCCCCCGCGCCACCTACGACGAGGAGCCCGGGGGAGCGCCCCAGCTGTCGTGCTGTTACCCTGAGGAGCCCCCGGTTTGGCCGGACTTTCCTACGAGCCTACCAGACCTACCTCCCAGCCCGGGCGGGGACGAGCCCATGCAGTGGGACTTCCCGGGGCCAGATGCCGTGGACCAGGTAGGGCAAGAGGGGGATAGTGGAAGTGGCCCGGGGGCAGCTGACCTCAGTCAGGCTGCTGACCAGACTGAACCCATGTCAGTGTGTTGCGGTCAGGATCCCCACTGACCGTCAGCGGTGACGACCGCTGCCTAGGGCCCCGGGCCGGGACACAGTGGAGTGGGTGGGCCTGTGTCCCCCCTGCCACCCCACTCACGGGTGGCAGCCGTCCCCCTCTACCTACTGGCTCAGCCTGCCACAAGAGGCCTGAGCCCCTGTACTGTTTGCTACTGGCTCAGCCTGCCACAAGAGGCCTGAGCCCTTATACTGTTTGCTACTGGCTCAGCCTGCCACAAGAGGCCTGAGCCCTTATACTGTTTGCTACTGGCTCAGCCTGCCACAAGAGGCCTGAGCCCTTATGCTGTTTGCTACTGGCTCGGCCTGCCACAAGAGGCCTGAGCCCTTATGCTGTTTGCTACTGGCTCAGCCTGCCACAAGAGGCCTGAGCCCTTATACTGTTTGCTACTGGCTCAGCCTGCCACAAGAGGCCTGAGCCCCTGTACTGTTTGCTACTGGCTCAGCCTGCCACAAGAGGCCTGCCCTTATACTGTTTGTCGCCCAGCCCCTGATCCAGAGGGCCTGGGCCTTTGCCAGACCGTTAGTACTGCTTATAGCTCAGCCTGACAGCAAAAGGACTGAGCCCCAACTGACTCTGTCTTCATTTACCTCGCCTTAAAGGGACAGGACAGAGCACCCCCTGTGAGACCAGCGGGCCGGTGTGGCTCCCCTCCTCCCCTCAGAGGGTTGAGCCCCGGACCCGCCTGTTACACAGCCCTATCTCAAAGAATTTACAAGCTAAGTAATCTTTAAAGGACCAGCACACACACCATTACAAGCAGACATGGTAACAGTATAAAGAAAATATTTGAAAAGTGTTAATTGTGAAGAAGGAGAAGGGTTATTTAGAGCAGTACATGGGGGCATAACAAGTAGTAATGGAATGAAACTATGAAATGGAAAATACAATCTGAATATCGGGACTCTCAGTGAGATATATTCAGCGATGGAATAGCTTCCTCAAGGAAAGTGATGGTAACGTCGTCTCTTGGGACATTTAATACTAGACTGGATAGAACACTAGAAAATGTGTCATAGGGAGCAAGACTAGATGACCTGAAAGATGGTTTTCCTCTCTAACTTGAATGACTCAGTTATAAAAATGAGCCAAAACCTATAGTGTTATTAAATCACCTCTCATCTACAACCGGATTGTGAACTGTATAAGCATTTGAAATATGGTACCGACACGGTGGTTTCGTCATTACTCTCCTATAGATTTTATGTTGATGGATATTAGTATATGAATAGAACTACTGACTGCAGATAAATGAAATATGTATTCAGGTATTGTAGTATTCTCTTTGTGTGTATATAAACTGAAAGGAACAGAAATAATGGAAATAAATTTCTTTCCTTAAAATGGGAGAGTAGAGAAAAGCAAACTGAAGATTGATTTAACCCTTCAGAGACACTACTGTCATACATATTCTCCTAAGCAATTCTGTAAAGCATTTGTCTGGCATAGCCTCCTGAGCATTTGATTATATTCAAAGTGTTAAAATAAAGATGAAAGCATGACAAAGTGCATCTATTCTCGATCCTGCTTATTCGGGACAACACAAGTAGGCATTTGCGGGATCAGGGCCTAATAGTTAATTAATTAATAGTTAATGTAAGCGGATATAAGCTCTTGAGACTTATCTGTTTTAAACGTTAGAATGGTGTGCACACAAGCCTGCTCTAAAATTCTCATCCAGTAGGGATCTATATTTTCAACTGCTGTTTCTGAGTTGCCTGGAGTAGTCTGGCTGAGCCACATTTGCAACTGCAAAGTAGCAAGGGAGGGGCTGGTATAGTCCCTGGTATAGTCCCTAATTACAATTTTTCAGCTGGGCCATGGGGGAGTCACAGAAGAGACTAAGCCTGTCCCCCATGAATAGTTAAGAAGGCACCAGGTGCAACTTCTGCTGACATTCAAAGTCACAGCTAGAAAGTTTACTGAAATGAGCAGCTGCATTCTCTAAACACAAAGGCTTTCCTCCTCTGATTCTTTTCAGTGATATTTTACACAACATACAATTAAGGTCAGGTAAAGGACATGTTAATTAATGTCCCTCTCAGTGAAAACTACATTTTAGGCACTAAATTCTACATGGTTATTGTTTCTGACAAAGTTTCACTTTTAAATTCCATTTGAGTCACCAATGAGGTTCAGAATTTCTCAAAATAGTATATGGACACAGTTCCATATTTTCAATAAATGTTCTCCATGCAACTAGTGTTTACAGGTCTCAAAACTTAGACCAACTCTGCATCCTTTTAAATATATTCACTGTATTTTACTTCATTTTGTGGTGTTACAATTTGAAAAAATTACACTAATAGCCCAATTTTATGCAATTATACTAATGCAAAACATTGTTAAATTGAATCCCCATTACCTACATCCTAATTCTCTGGGCGGCCTCACGTTCAGATTATAATCTAAAGTCTACACATCAGAGAAAATGCTGTTATTGTAATATGAAACCTCCTTCCCTGTTATTTTTCCACCATCTTTCACCATACAAACTGTTTTTATTGTCTGCAGCCAGAGGCACACTGAAGAAATCCAATTTAGCATCATAGGCCTGCAGTACATATATTTTAGATAGGCTTTCTGTTGTATTACGGTATTGTGGTAATGACCCAAATCCACTTGCACCGTAATTGCATCTATAAATGTCTCTTGTCCTGCATATGTAAAACCAGAGTGTGGCTGGCCCTGCATGGGTTCACAAGGGGAGGGAGGAGAAAAGGCAGAGGGAGCATTTCCCCACTTTTATGCTCCTGTGTAGGGGCCAGCGACAATGGCTATAGCTATGCTGCAGCATAGCACTGCCACAGTCTCAGGCTAACTGCCTGAACTTGGACCCAGGATGTCAGGCAGGCTTGTACTCGGATAGCTAGCCTTAGCCCCCGCCCATGCTGCAGCATCCACCCTGCGATTTTTAGCATGCTAGATGAAGCTGAGCTAGCACAAGTCTGTTTACCATGCTGGGACACAGCGTACCTTGCAGAGTAGACATATCCAGTGTGGCTTTGGCGTGCCGGCGATGCACAAGGCTAGCACTGTGGTGATGCCAGCAGTATTTCCAATCCCAAGTCTTAAAAAATGTTGAGAAGTGCTTACAAATAATAAACATGAGCTCTTTTTTATTTACCGTCTGGTTTTTGAGCCTTTATGGTTCATGTTTTTCAGCTTTTCTCCAAATCCATGAGGGCTAGAAACTTAATTTTTCTTAAATGAAAGCTCAGCTTCTCTCAGAGTCAAATGATTCTAGGATCTGGGACTTCCAGAAAAACAGCAAATATCACAAAACTCATGAGAGATGGCAGCACTGTGCTAGGTTCCCTCCAAATAAAGTGAGGAAGCTGTCCCAACCTGGCACATGTGCTGCCTTTTGAAAGGGTAGGGAAAATGTGCACTTTCCTGATGCCCTAGGAGGATTCCTGGCTGACTCCCGCTGCAGTATATCTGTGTCCCCACCCCTTCCCCAGTGGATGGCTGGGCTTGAAAGGGACAGTCCAGCCACAATGGCCACAATCCTTTAGTTACAACTGTTTGTCATAGCCTACATAGCTATTATTTGACTTCACATGTGTGCCATTTGAATGCTGTTTTGGTCTTCTAGCCCATATATGCTTACAGGCGTCCATGCAGGATTCTTTGCAGCGTATGACTTTTCAGTCTGGGTGGGGCAAGATCCTCCAAGAGCTATGAGAATCCCTCCCTCCTGCCACCTCTACATTACTGAGCCAAGCTAGTTTACCATACCAAGCATGACCTCAACCATGTATTTTTCCCATCAGTTTTATATTTAATGTCTGAAAGCCTCCATTCTTCATCTGTATGGTCATGGTGCAAACACAAGTGCACCATTCATACAGGTTAATTCTTGAATCTATACGTTAAACAAATGCAGGAGTCATCACTCAGAATTAGAGATGACCCTGAACCAGAACCCTGGAGCTGTACACTCAAACTCTGTTTGGGGGCAAAGTGAGGATTGTAATCCAAACCTGGATTAAAGTTTTAGAATAGAGATGATGGCTGCACAAGAACCCAAGGCATGAACAAGCCCAAACTTTGCGGAAGGAGGGAGCTGACATCCAGATCTAAATTTTTCAGATTCAGCCCATCTCTAATCAGAATGCTGTTCCAAAGGAATCATCACTCATCTAGGAGTCAGTCTCCCAAACACATCCTGTGATGAATTCTTCTGCATCTGGGATTTCAGATGCCCAAGGACCTGAGTCAGGTCCTGTTGAAGTTAATGGGAGTCTTGCTGTTGACTTCAGGCTGAGCCTGATAAAGTCCTTACCTATTGTGAAGTTTCAGTTAAGAACTGTACATATCTCATGATCTGTACAAACATTGGGACTGTTGTGTTTTATTATGCTGAAAGGAATGTATTATGTATCTCTGAAGAAGACCTCAGAAGAACTAAACTTAATCCCTAGAGCTGGTAAGAAAATGAGGGTTTTTTCTGTAGAAAATTTCAATTTGTGGGGTAAAAATTTGAGTACCAAAATAGTTTGGCCAAAAATTGAAATAGTTTGTTTCAGAAATGCCGCTAAGGTTGTAGTTTGGGTCCTCATGCTCCCATTTCCTCTATAGGCTGGGCTCCCTAGTCAGACCATATGTCCTGGGATGCACCATGGTCTCCCTTCTTGGAGAGGAGCGATAGTGCACCATAGGAATACCTTGCCAAGGCACATCATGGCAGATGGAGTCTGTCTGGGCAGCTCAGAAAAGAGAATGAGGACACCTGTGAGACACCTGAACTACAACTCTCATGAGGCACCACAGAAGTATTTCTGAATCTAAATATTTCAGTTTGGGGCCAAAATATTTCAGTACTGGAATTTTTGCTAAAAATTGGAAATTTTCTATGGAAAAAAAGAGAGCTCACGTCTGTGTGTTTGCTTTACATTTCACCTTCAGCATGGTAATAATATATCTTAATCATGTTTTCTCTACAGCATCAGCAACTGGTGACTTTGAAGGCTGACTTTAGCCAAAAAGGTAGAATTCTTCTATCTCAGTTTGTTGAGTGTGCTCCTGTTGTGGTTCTTTCTTACATCACTGGAGATAATACTCATATTGGTGATTTTCTTGCATGCTATATCTTTGTAATGGATACTTACTGTTAGAACAGGACATGGGTTTTTGTGGGTGTGTCTACACTACAGTTAAAAACCCGTGGCTGGCCTTTCCCAGCTGACTCGGGCTCATGGGGCTTGGGCTAAGGGGCTGTTTAATTGCGGTGTAGATGTTCAGGCTTGGACAGGAGCATGGGCTTTAGAACCCTGAAAGGTGGGACGGTCCCAGAATGCCGGCTGCAACTACCACCTGAACATCTACACCGCAATTAAACAGCCCCTTAGCCTGAGTCAGCTGGCACGGGCCAGCCGTGGGTGTCTAATTGCAGTGCAGACGTACACAAAGAGTGTAAATCTTATTTTGCACCAATGCTCATAAAACTTGCATTGTGACATTGTGATGACCATTACACTCCTACAGCCTCCCGTCACAGAGTGATAAAAGGTACCAGACTACTGCAAATGAAAAGACAGAGTAAACAAACAGTATTTGAAGAAGGTCTCTTCAGCAGGTCCTCGAAGCCTACGCTCAAGGAACTGTTCATCCCGCTCCATTTTCCTCTTTTTGCTACCCTCCTTTATCCATAGAGCTTTATAACACTGCCACAAACCTCTTTCTGAGGACCAGAAACAAACTTTTACATACTTTCCTTTAGTCATTCAGGGGATCATTTGTGGTGCTGGTTGTCATAAAACTGCTCTGAGACTCTGACTGATTGTGACACCGGCCACAGCAATTATTTAACACCAAGATCAGATAGAAACAAACAGGCTGGCTGTCCTGATGCTGCAGCACTTCTTTCTCACATTACAGTCTGGGAGTTCTGTTAAACTGAATCTCTGGTTTCCACTGTATTAATAGGAATGCAAAGCATCTTGTTTTGGGATCCCTTTCAGGCCACCTGACTAACTTACTACACAACAAAAAGCAGTAAGCTCTAATCAAATGCCATTTACTTAATCTATCTATTTCCTCACAAAGTTATAGTGAAGTTTAAATGGAAACTGTCATGATTATTAGTCCTAATTCTTATCTCACCTTTGCCAAGTTCATGTTGTGTGTGTGTGCGCGCATGCATCATGCACATGTATACACAAATACTTCATTATTTTATTTTTAGAACAGAAATCAATACCAACAGCTTCTTAAGACCAACCCTGTGACAACAAACCAGAATTCTCAGCCTAGCAGTCCTTCAGGAACAAATCAGTATACAGGGAGGAAATAAACAAAGGAAAGAAAAGCTTTAGAAAGTAAGCAGATTTCAGTTTTGTGCGTCCAAGGAATTATATAAACACTGAACAATGAATTAAAAATTAAGAAAAACACATTCTCAATGTCCTTAAAAATCATAGACTATATATCACATTTAATTATGTGCATTTGAAAGATCTACAACCGAGCTTTGTGACTAGGAATTTTTTTACAGTTTGAAAAATTATATACATGATCATGATCCTGCATTTAAATCCACTAGAGAGAACCTTTAACTTCAGTGGTACTTTGCATTAGGCATGGGATTTGTGCTAGCAGATCCCTGTGAAGGATTGGGAGGGTCTATTTGTGGTGCTCATATCCATATATTGAAGAACAATGGGGCAGATAAATTGCATTCATTAAACTTTGAATTCTTCAGCTTCCCTCGGCTCACTAATCCAGGTATCCAAACCCCTGAACAGTTTCAGAGAGCCTCGTTTGTTTGTTTTTAAACAATCTGCAAGAAAAATGTTCCTTCTGGGGAGAAAGGATGATCCAGTGGTTAGAGCATTAGCTTGAGACATGAGCGATCTGGGTCCAGTCCCCTATTCTGCAACAGACTTCCTCTATAACCTTGTGCAAGACACTCAGTTGGTGCTCAGTTCCCATTGCCAAAATACTGCTACTTTCCTACCTTACAAGGGTAAAGACTGTGAATCACTTAGATAATATGATACTGGAGACCATTATAAGTATCTTAGATAGACGGATTATGTCCTGGCATAGTGGGGGAAAGAGGCATGGCTATAGAAAAGGGGGTGTCATTAGTGAATCATTTGTGTTGCATCTGTCTAATGTGGCATTGTCAGCCCCCTGTAGCTGTTCAGTGCTGCCCTAACCCTGAGCAGGGGGAACAGTATGCAGAAAGCAGTCCTAGGATTGGGGCAACATAAATGAGAGCTTGAAGCTACCTTTGCACATCAGTCTCTGACTTGTGCTCTGTTCATCATGGCAGTACCTGAGGATTTGGCCCATAATCTTTTAACATCATAGACTGTAAGATCAGAAGGGATCAATATGATCATCTAGCCTGACTTCCTGAATAACGCTGGCCACAGGACCTCACCCAGTGATTCCTGATTCAAGCCCAATAACTTGTGTTTGAGTTAGAGCCATGGCTATCAATCTTTTCCATAGGACAACCCCCTTTTCCAAACAGCAGCCCAGGTTGGAACGCAAACAAATATCAGGACTCCCCTCCCAGAGATTTAAGGATACCTTCATTTCCAGCCAAAAAAGAAAAGGAGAGTTGTTAAGACACCCTGAACCTGTTCATAAACTCCTGGTTGAGAAAATGTAAACTAGAGCAAGGTGCAGAGAATCCTCCAGCAAGTGACCTGTGTCCCACACTGCAGAGGAAGGCGAAAATCCCCCTGGGCCTCTGCCAATCTGCTCTGGAGGAAGATTCCTTCCCGACCCCAAATATGGCGATCAGTTAAACCCTGAGCATGTGGGCAAGACTCCCCAGCCAGACACCGAGGAACGAATTCTCTGTAGTAACTCAGATCCCACCCCATCTAACATCCCATCACAGGCCATTGGGCATATTTACCGCTAATAGACAAAGATCAATTAATTGCCAAAATTAGGCTATCCAATCATACCATCCCCTCTATAAACTTATCAAGCTTAGTCTTGAAGCCAGGTATGTCTTTTGCCCCCACTACTCCCCTTGGAAGACTGTTCCAGAACTTCACTCCTCTAATGGTTAGAAATTTTTGTCTAATTTCAAGTCTAAACTTCCTAGTGTCCAGTTTATATCCATTTGTTCTTGTGTCCACATTGGCACTAAGCTTAAATAATTCCTCTCCCTCCCTAATATTTATCCCTCTAATATATTTATAGAGAGCAATCATATCTCCCCTCAGCCTTCTTTTGGTTAGGCTAAACAAGCCAAGCTCTTTGAGTCTCCTTTCATATGACAGGCTTTCCATTCCCCAGATCATCCTAGTAGCCCTTTTCTGGGAACCAGCCTTACCCTGCTCTGCTGTGAGAACCCCTATTCCCGGGCTGTTCACGCACAGCCTCTGGCATGTAAGCTGCTCCTTGGCTTATGCAAGCCTACTAAAGAACTAGGGAGGACAGACGCTCCAGGTCAGAGCCCCAGACATCCCACAGAAATGATGAGCTGCATGCCATTCTAGGGGGTACCCCTGCAACAACCCCACCTGTTGCTTCCCTCCTCCCCCACCCCTTCTGGGCTACCGTGGCAGTTATCCCCCAATTTGTGTGATGAAGTAATAAAGAATGCATGAATTTAAAACAACACTGACTTTATTGCCTCTGCAAGCAGAGATCAAAGGGGGGGAGGGGAGCGCAGCCTCCAGCTGCTATGATATTCCAGGCAGGACTGAATCTCCAGGAGACAAAGCTTAAACAAGGGAATGACTGGGAGTCATTCCTATTTTTGCCCAGGCGCCCCCAGCCGATCTCACCAAGGCCAGCCAGGAGCACTCACGGGATGATGACAATGGTTATCAGTCTTATTGCACCTTCTGCCATCGAGGAGAGGAGAGGAGGGGATGCTGCTGTTTAGTGCTGCAGCACCCCGTCTACCAGCAGCATCCAGTAGACATATGGTGACATTGAAAAAAGGCGAGAAACGATTGTTTTCCCTTTTCTTTCACGGGGGAGAGGGGGAGAAATTGACGACATATACCCTGAACCACCCGCAACAATGTTTTTGATCCTTCAGGCATTGTGAGCTCAGCCGAGAATGCAAATGGTTTTTGGTGACTGCGGGAACTGTGGGATAGCTCGAGTCCTCAGTCCCCCCTCCCTCTCTCCATGAGCGTCCATTTGATTCTTGGCTTTACATTATGCTTGTCAAGCAGCACTGTGCTGTCCCTACTGTGGCCTCTGTCTATCATAGCCTTGGAGATTTTTTCAAATGCTTTGGCATTTCGTCTTTTGGAACGGAGCTCTGATAGAACAGATTTGTCTCCCCATACAGCGATCAGATCAAGTATCTCCCCTAAGGTCCATGCTGGAGCTCTTTTTGGATTCTGGGACTGCATGGTCACCCGTGCTGATCGGTGCTCCACGCTGGGCAAACAGGAAATGAAATTCAAAAGTTAGCAGGGTTTTTCCTGTCTACCTGGCCAGTGCATCCGAGTTCAGATTGCTCTCCAGAGCGGTCACAATGGTGCACTGTGGGATAGCACCCGGAGGCCAATACCATCGAATTGCGGCCACACTAACCCTAATCCATGGCAATACCGATTTCAGCGCTACTCCCCTCGTAAGGGAGGATTACAAATACCGGTATTAAGAGCCCTTTATATCGACATAAAGGGCTTCGTTGTGTGGACGGGTGCAGGGTTAATTCGGTTTAATGCTGCTAAATTCAGTATAAACGCATAGTGTAGACCAGGCCTTGGGTAGAGAAATAAGGTGGAGGATAATTAATGGTGCAAACCCTGTTTCCAAGTTAGGGAATGCTACCTCAGATCCAATTCCTTCTTCATCTCCTGATCAGTGACTGATCTCCTGAGATTCACCATAGAACTCTCTGGATTTTTTGGTTGAGAGTGTGACCCAGTCCACTTTGAGCTTTGCCAAATCTGACCATTATACCTGTTAGCTTTTAGTCTCTCTCTCTCTCTTTACTGTGTCACACCGAAGGGTAGTCCTGCATGCTTTAGGTATCTCCAGGTCCTCATTACTCCTATTGAGTTCATTTAGCTGAGGGTTTGAGGTGGTCCAGGTCCAGGTAATCAGAAGTAATGCAATGAGACAATGTGTGGAGAATGAGGGAGATATCTGTGTTCTTTTTAATATCATATGCACCTCAGTTTACCTGTTCAAGGCATCCTACCTGACTGCATGGAATTAAATCACATAAGGGGCAACAAAAGCAGGACAGAGATAAGATAACATCAGGAAGAACATCATGGTTTCTTAAGGAAACAACAGGCAGCTATTAATTGGGAAATGTCCACCTACCTGGCTTGTATCAAGCCAACTGGTTAATTTTTCCCAGATATGAGCCTAGGAACAAAAGTGGCACTAACCTGCTAAAGACCCCAGCCTTGCGAGGAAGAGGAGGCAGCGGTGGCTGGCGATGAGTCTATGCCAGGGCTACACTGAGAGAATGCAGCAGGGGCTGTCTTTCTGTCCCAGGCCACCAGTTGGGATGACTGGGTTGAGTGGAACAAACCCAAAACTTGCAAGGCAAAAATAAAGCTTAGGTAAGCCCTAGGTGTATAGGCCTTTTGTTGTTTTATCCCTTTGCTCTGTGTGCTGTGTATGTTTAGGTGAATAAATAATGGTTTGTTTTGAAGAAGCTGTTTTGAGTCACTTTAATCAGCCATTTTCCCAGGCTCCCAAATGAAAAGGGCTTACAGGTGTCAAACACAGTTGGGCCTGTCAGGTTAACACAGTTGGTAAACAGTGGGGCTCTACAGAGACCCAATCTAAGATTGGTAGGACCACATGGTTTCACCCAGCGAGCAGTGAAGATAGTGAAACTTGTCACCAGAGGGTACACTCAAGAGGAACTAAAAGGGGTCTAATTTGCCACTAAACCTGTTCATGTGAAACTGGGCAAAGGAAAACTTAGCTTGAATACCAAGAAATAATTCCTAGTAGTGAAATCTATAGGACTTTTGAATTGTCTCCTATTTTTTGATGGACTACAGAACCCTGCAGAATACACTATAGGAAGAAATCCTTCTTTGGCAGGGATATGAACAAGATGGCCTAACAGGTCTTCTCCATCACTAATGTCTATGATTCACAGCATCAAAAGTGCTATATAAATGTGAGCGCTCATTACTTCCTATAGAAGAAAAGCAACTCCCCCAGAGAAGATCAGGTAAACCTGAAAAGTGATACTGTCACTTGACCTGTGTATTTCTTCATTCCTCTGGTTGCTCAGAGTGGTTGCCTGGCAACTGCTACACTGCTTCCGCCCATGTGCACAAAGCTTATTGTAAGGAATTGCATTTTGGTTTGCAGTGGCAGAGTGATCCCACTCAGTGCAGAAATGATGCAGTCTTTACTTACAGCAGGTGTAAGCATATTAATCCAGCATCCAATACTGGAAGGCAGAATCAAAAGAGCTATATATTCAATGCTTTGCCTGGGGCTTTCACTACAGTCCCACCCCTCTCCTATTTATAGCATAGAATTGATGTCAGTGGCTGTTGTACAGCAAAACCCCTGTCACTTACTATGCTGAAAATGTCAGTTATAGAGAGAAGGATGCTTTTTCATCTGCGGGACCTGAGGACAAAAAGCAGTTGCTACTAAGTTTTGTAGCTCATATGCTAATTTTGCCTCGTTCTGAGGCCCCGTTGAAATAAGACTATGAATAAATCCCAATGATCTGAAATTTGTTTATGTCCCCCCAAATAAAAACCAAATTTCACTTAGCCAAAACTCTGATTCTCTGAAGATTTTGGATACCTCTCCAAGTCATTCGGATGCTCAGAGTTCACCAGCTCTCCACTTTGACTCTGAATCTCCTATTTTGGGGGAGGGTGTTTATATATAACATTTTAACTAAGCCTTTTTCTTTTTAGAATAACTTATTTGCATTGGCTTTCAGCCAGAGAGCTACAAGGAACCATGTAACGTGACATGGAGACAGTGCATTTCACAGCAGGGCCATGGTGAGGTAGTGAAATTGTGGCATCAGCAAACTTATATATAGGGAATGCTACAGCCTCAGAGAAATAGCTAACAATAGTGTAATACAGACTGTGCCTGTATTTAAAATTTAAACTGAAATTAGCTTTATGACAGCATAAGTAAAGTAATCCTGCAAATGGCTGAAATCTCATTAGCTGTGGGATCTCAAAAGTAAATACGGGGACGGGCAGAAATGTGGAGCCCATTGTAAAGGGGATCTGTCAGACCAGTTCAAGAGTGACCATGTAAAGAACCCAGGATTTTACAAACATAGTTCAATATAATGTGTGTACAGTGGGCAAAATGAAGATTGGCTTTAAACTCAAATCCCAAATTCCTAGCAGGAATATTATAGTAGTATATGGGTTTACAATAAACTTTTTGCCAACAAAAGAAGTGGTATTCTGGATGAATAACTTTTTTTTTAAAGGCTAGTTCAGCTTGTAGCTGGGTTTAGGCTGGAGTTCAGTCAGTTTGTTGCTTATTCAGTGGTGTATGGATGACTACAGCCTGGAATTGTGTCTGCAACCTCAAATGTGATATGTCACAGAGGCTGAGCTATGGCCACATTTAAGGCAACACACATTTATAATAGGTGGATTTTGTTATGTCCTTGGGGCAGCCGGTGTAGGAAGCAATCACTTGAGGCCAGAGAGCAGACAGCTAACCAAAACCTCCATTTTATTTACAGACACAGAGAGCTCACTCAGCCGGTTGAAACCGGCTGAGCTATCCCTTAATAGTCTAACTCAGTTGCCATAGTAACAAAACCCATGACAACCTAATACACAACATATTCCTCCCCCCCTAATAAGAACATCCCCAAAATAAAACACACACTAAACTAGAGAAGGAGGGTTGACTGCCTCCATTCCCGGCTAAACCCTGGGGATTATTTTGCCCCATAACCGTGGGTTCGCCCTAACTAAAGATCCAGCCGATGAGGAGGCCTTCTGTCTCTAGGTGGATTACGGCGAACTTCTGGTGTTGTTGCACCCGAAAGTACTAGGGGCTCAGGGTCCGCAGCACGAATAGGTGAGGAGGTGGTATCAGCTCGTGCTGGGCAAAGGGGTATCTCAGCTGCCGGCGGTAATGGAGGAGAACAGTCAGGAACAGGTGACTCATGATTCGGTGTCTCACCAGGAGGGGTGAAGTCAGACCCCTCAACTGCAGATGCGTCCTGAAGACTGGCATGACCTGGCAACAGCTGATCTACATGTCGCCGCCAGGTAAGATTCTCTGCAGTCCGGACTGTATAGGAAACAGGTCCTGTTTGAGTGATGACTGTGGCCGGGACCCATTTAGCTCTGGAAGTATAATTCCGAGCCAAAACTGGCTGTCCTGGGCTAAAGGTTCGGTCTTTTGCTCTGGGTGCCCGTCTGATGACTTGATATTGCTGCTGATGTTGCACAGTTTGTCTGGGTTCAGAAGGTTTCAGCAGATCAAAGCAAGTGCGCAGCTGTCGTCCCATCATTAGAAAGGCTGGGGAAGCCTGGGTCGTAGCATGAGGTGTGTTTCTATAGGAAAGTAAGAAGGTATCCAGACGCTTTTGAATGGAGTGTTGTCCCTTTGCTGATTTCAAAGCGTTTTTCATTGTCTGCACAAATCTTTCAGCTAATCCGTTGGTGGACGGATGATATGGTGCTGACGTGATGTGGTGTATCCCATTTGCCTTCATAAAATTTTGAAACTCCTGAGAGACTAACTGTGGTCCGTTGTCGCTCACAAGTTGTTCTGGGAGACCAAAACGACTAAAGAGTCCTCGTAGTTTTTGAATAGTACTCTCTGCAGTAGTGGACTGCATTATAGAGACTTCTGGCCATTTAGAATGGGCATCTACTGCCACCAAGAACATGCTTCCTTCAAGGGGGCCAGCAAAGTCAACGTGAATACGTTGCCACGGGTTTTCAGGCCAGTCCCATGGGTGTAGGGGTGCCAACTGGGGTGCATTTCTTACACCCTGACATGACATACAAGCTTTTGCCTTCTCTTCAATAGCACTGTCCAATCTAGGCCACCAAAAATAGCTTCGTGCAATTTCCTTCATGCGCACTATTCCACAGTGACCGGAATGTAGCTGTTCTAACATCTGTGATCTCAGGGGTGGTGGAATAATGACACGCCTCCCCCACAACAAACAACCAGATTGGACCGATAACTCCGTCCACCTGGACATGTAGGGAACAAGGTCGGGTGAGACCGGAGAGGTTTGTCGAGATTTTCTATGCATCACCAGGTCCATAACTTGGGATAATACTGGGTCAACGCGGGTTGCCTTCTTTAGCTGAGTAGCAGTGATGGGTGTATTCTCTACCTGTTCAAAGTAGAAGATTTCCTTTTGGGCACTATCTTGATGTTTGACCGGTAAAGGCAACCTTGAGAGGCCATCCGCATTGCCGTGCAGAGTGGATTTCCGATATTTGATTTCATATGTGTGCGCAGAAAGTATCAATGCCCAACGTTGCATACGACTAGCAGCTAATGGGGGAATGCCTGTGTAGGGTCCAAAAATTGATGTCAGAGGTCGATGGTCTGTAAGAAGAGTAAACTTTCGCCCAAACAGGTACTGATGAAACTTCCTAATTCCAAAAACAATTCCTAATGCCTCACGTTCGATTTGGGCGTAGTTAGTTTCTGCTTTGCTTAGAGTGCGTGAAGCAAAAGCAATAGGTCTTTCTTCTCCCGAAGGCATAATGTGTGACACGACCGCTCCCACTCCATAAGTGGAAGCATCGCAGGCCAATTGCAGGGGTAAGGATGGATCAAAGTGCGTTAGAACTTCAGAATTTAACAATGCATCCTTAGCTTTGTTAAATGCAACATCACAGGCTTCAGTCCACTTCCAGGCCTTGTTCTGCCCAAGGAGCTCATGAAGTGGTTTTAGCAGTGAGGCTAACTGTGAGATGAACTTTCCATAATAGTTCAGTAGTCCTAGAAATGAGCGCAGCTGGTTTACATTTCGAGGTGGGGGAGCCTCCACAATAGCTTTAACTTTTGCAGGGGCCTTATGAAGACCTGCAGAATCGATGATGTGTCCCAAATATTCAACAGAGGGCTTGAAGAATTCACACTTGTCTTTGCGAACTCGTAGGCCATACTCTTCCAGTCTTTGTAGGGTAGCCTCTAAATTCTTTAAGTGATCCTCTTCATTTCTTCCAGTGACCAGGATATCATCCAGATAGCACTGAACTCCTGACAAGCCACACAAGATCTGGTCCATAGCCCTCTGGAACAGGGCGGGAGCAGACGTTATTCCGAAGGGTAGGCGACAGTATCGATAAAGCCCCTTATGAGTCACAATAGTCAACAGCTCTTGGGACTTTTCATCGACGTGCATCTGTAAATATGCTTGACTCAGATCAATCTTACTGAACTTTTGTCCCCCAGCCAGGCCTGCGAAGAGGTCATCGATGCGGGGAAGCGGGTATTGCTCTGCACACAACACTGGGTTGACAGTGACTTTAAAATCACCGCAAATCCGGAGAGAGCCATCTTTCTTCACGATTGGAACGATAGGAGTGGCCCATGAGCTATGGGTAACTGGTATTAGGACTCCATTGGTGACCAGGCGCTCCAGGTCTGCTTCAACTTTTGGCCTGATGGCATATGGCACAGTTCGGGCTTTCAGATATTTTGGTGAACTGCCAGGTTTAATGTTCAATGTCACAGTGATTCCCTTCATACTTCCCAAATCATCTCCAAAAACAGCAGCATGTTTCCTTAGTATAGGGGTTAGACTGGTTTCTTCTTTAGTCATCCGGTGCACTTCTGCCCAGTTCAGCTGAATCTTCCCAAGCCAAGACCTACCCATTAAGGCTGGGTAGTTACCTCTCACCACAAACAGTGGCAATTTAGCCGCCCGTCCATTGAGCTCCACCTTAACATCAATAGTGCCCAACATGGGCACAGCTTCACCTGTATACGTCTTCAGAATAGTTTTTGTTGCCTTAAGCGGAAGATGCTGTAGCTTTTCCTTATACACAGTCTCAGGAACCAGCGAGACAGCTGCACCGGTGTCTAGTTCCATGCGTATAGGTTTGCCCTCCAATAAGGGGGTTACCCAGTATTCATGTGAGCCCGCTGCCAAAGACAAAACATGCAGTGGCACTTCCTCTTGTGAGGAGGTGTCACCTTGATCATCCTGGGTCTGCTCTAGGGTATGCAAGGTTCCTCTTTTTGTCGGCCAGACCACAGGCCTCTTTTTCTTTTGTTTACAGGCACACTCAATGTGTCCCTTTTTGCCACAGTGTCGACACACCAGGTCCTTACACCAGCATTCTGATGCCTGGTGTCCTGGCTTACCACAGCGGTAACATTCTTGACTCTGCACAGTTTTGTGGGTCGGTTCTTGTGACACTTTTTGCACCCTAGGGGGTGCACCGATGTATTGTGCCTCCCTTGTAGCCAGTTCCATGGAGACAGCAATATCAACAGCCTTCTGTAATGTAAGCTGAGCCTCTGTCAGTAGGCGCTTCCGTATAGCTTCACTGCAGAGGCCACACACTAACCTGTCATGCAGGGCATCATTTAACATCTCTTTAAATTCACAGTGTTCTGCTAGCTTTTTTAAAATGGCTACAAATTGTACAACTGTTTCATCTTCCTTTTGGTCTCTTTTGTGGAACCTATATCTTTCAGCAATTACCAGTGGTTTTGGGGAGAAATGAGACCCCAGGATTTCCACAATGTCACTGTAAGATTTAGTCTCAGGCTTAACAGGGTGTAGTAAGCTGCGTAGCAGAGAGTAGGTTTTAGCCCCTACAACAGTTAAGAATATTGGCACCTTCTTCGCTTCTGTAATGTCATTTGCAATACCAAAAAGCTCAAAACGCTCAGTATACACATGCCACTGCTCTGTATTCTCATCAAAAGGCTCCAGGGGCCTGGTCAGAGTAGCCATGATTTTTAGTTTCACTTTCACAGTCAGTGCAAACAAGCAGCTTTTTTTCTTTGTTTGGTCTTTACCTTGACTTCTACTTCCTTCTGTTACTGGAGCAGCACCAGGATCCCATCCTCGTCGCCAGTGTTATGTCCTTGGGGCAGCCGGTGTAGGAAGCAATCACTTGAGGCCAGAGAGCAGACAGCTAACCAAAACCTCCATTTTATTTACAGACACAGAGAGCTCACTCAGCCGGTTGAAACCGGCTGAGCTATCCCTTAATAGTCTAACTCAGTTGCCATAGTAACAAAACCCATGACAACCAAATACACAACATCTTTTATTTAAAATAGCAGGAGAATAATACAGCCTGTGCACAATGTAGTGCAACGTTTATTTATATGTGTGGCAGATCAAGACTGAAAAAGAATATTTGAGAGATTCTTGACAGCCAACAGGATCTAATGTAATACTAAAATCCCAGGTGCAATGTTCACCGTGAGAGAGGAGATCTGAGAGAGTTTGGTAAGAAGTATGTTATATAACCTGGCTGAGAAATGCTTAGATTCTGGCCATTACTGCAAGGACTCTTCCAAGTGGTCTGATCCCAAGAAAAGTGTCAATTGCTTATAGGGCATAGCAAACCTCTAGTCTGGAGAAATATCTAGAAGTCTCTCATGTAGAAACTTATTTCAGCTGAGCCTAACATGTCAATGTGTCATTTATCTTTTGCATTCTCCGGTCCAGCTACACACCCCCTCATCAAATGAGGATCTTCTTGCTCCAAGGAGAATGCTGGGATGTTCTGAAGCAATGAGCAGTAAGTGTACTGCAAGGATGTGCCGGGAAATTTAGTAGCCTTTATAATATTAATTAAGTTAATATAACAGTCTCCAACAACATTGCATGTGGTTGCAATATCTGTTACAGTGGTTGGATGTAGAATAAGCTCTCACATTAGATCCCAAACAATTCAATGGTTATTTTGGTTTCATAACAATCTTCTCTCTCTCAGAAAGGGCCTTGCTGAACTTTAGAACAGAAAGTCCTTCTGGGGGCACAGAAGCCTCCAGGTCACCCCCAGCTTGTGGACTTGCTCCATGTTCGACAGCATGGATTTGAGCTTGTTGTGTACAGAGGTTGGGGCACATGTCAAACAGGAAGTCAGACACTATATTAAAATCCCCACACAACTTAAAAAAATCACTCTCTGTCAAGTGGGGATATTTCTCAGGCCAAAACTGCAATGTCTCATTAGAGATGGCCAAACTTATATCTAAGTTATAGATTCATAGAGTTTAAGTGCAGACTATTAGATTATCTAGACTGACCTCTGGTATACAACAGGTCCTTAAATTTCCCCCATTTGCCCCCATATTGACCCAATAACTTGTATTTCTCTAAAGCTTCTCTTCCTGAAAGGTACCTGGTCTTGATTTGAAAAGTTCAAGAGATGAAGAATCCACCACTTCCCTTGGTAGTTTTTCCAGTGGTTAGTCAACCTCATTATTAAAAATGTGTGCCTAATTTCTAATTTGAATTTGTCTGACTTCAGCTTCCAGCCATTTGGTGCTTGTTATGGCTTTCTCTGGTATATCAAAGAGCCCTTTAGTACTTGGTATTTTCTCCCCAGGAACGTACTTGCACTGTAATCATGTCACCTTTCAATCTTCTTTTTGATAAACTAAACTGATTGAGCTCTTAAAGTTTCTCGCTGAGGCATTTTCTTCAGCCTTTGCATGATTTATGTGGCTCTTGTCCACACTCACTCCAATTTTTCAACACCCTTTTTAAAATGTGGGCACCAGAACTGGGTGCAGTATTCCAGTATCAATCTCATCAATGCCTTATACAGAGG
The DNA here is from genome assembly GCF_020497125.1 of Mauremys mutica. NCBI lineage: Eukaryota > Metazoa > Chordata > Testudines > Geoemydidae > Mauremys > Mauremys mutica. The sequence continues at coordinate 103,363,072 of NC_059072.1, read as the reverse complement.
TAAAATCACCTCCCTACATGTACTCACTACTACCCTGTTTCTACATCCAAAATTGCATTAGCCCTTTAAGGCAGAGCATTGGTCTGGGAGCTCATCTTCAGTTGCTTGTCCACTAAGACCCCTAAATCCTTTTCAGAGTCACTTTTTTCCAGGATACAGCCCCCCATTCCGTAGGCATAGCCTGCATTCCTTGTTCCTAGATGTATAACTTTGCATCTGGCTGTATTAAAAAGCATTTTGTTTGAATGGGCCCAGCTTACTAAGTGATTGAGATCATTGTGTATGACTACCCTGTCCTCATAATTATTTAGCCACTCTGCCAATCTTTCTGTCTGTCCATCCACAAAGCTTATCTACCGTGATTTTATATTTACTTCCAGATCATTCATGAAAATGTCGAGTAGCATCAGGGCTAGTTCTTTGCAGAACCTTACTGGAAACACTGGATTCCCCACGGACAACTACTTTTTGAGAACTATCAATTAGCCAGTTTTTTATTCTTTGAACATGTGCTCTTTTGATATTGTATAATGCTATTTTTTTAATCCAAATACCTTACAAAAGCCTACATTTGCACAGTTACCTTTATCAACCAGACCTGTTATCTCACTAAAGAATGAAATCCAGCTTGTTTGACAAGGCCTATGTTGACTGTCATTTAAACTATACTCCTATCTTTAATTATTTATCAATTGACTCTTGTATCAGCTTTGCCATTATTTCGAGCTGGACTAATGTCAGGCTAACTAGCTTGTAGGTCCTCGTGCTACCCCACTTGACCTGTCTAAATATTGGCACAACATTAGCACTCCTCCAGTATTCCGGAATTTCCCCAGTATTCCAAGATGTATTAAAAATGAACATCAGAGGACCATAAATCTCCTCCACCATCTCTTTTAGGAACTTTGGGTGCAAGTACATGCACAGTCTCTGAGAAGAGCACACAATGGACATCCAGGTCAGTTACTGATGTCTCCAGTAGGATGGATAGGTTTTGTGCACTATGGGCCTGATTCAAAGTGCACTGGAGTCAATGGGAATCTTTCCACTGACTTCAATGGGCTTCAGAGCAGACCCTAAGATTGCACTTCCTAGGAGATGTAAAGAAGTGTACATTCATTCTCTTGGTAACTTGGAGTACTCAGTGTGATCAAATGTCTCCTCTGTAGGAAAGTTGTATCAGGAAGTCCTTTTGTTCAGATGGGTTACATTTTCTTTTACATTTTATGGAACCTCTTGACATTCCATGTATAGAATTTCCCAGTGACTGGTTGTGCTGCTCAGCAACATGTTGGAGAGACTATTTATGCAGTAGTGCCCAGGGAATTAAAAGCGATTCTCCTTCAGGTCATGAAAGAAACCAGTGTTAATTTACCAGGAAAGCAAGCAAATCAAAACTGTGATGTTTTAGTGCTAGGGTGTCCACCACAGATGGTAGCCTACTGTATGAGTCTGTGCAGTGAGCATACACCGGGCCACATCGAGTAGAGAGAAACATAAGTTGTCCTGTGTTACAGCAGGGCTGGTTTCAAACGGTCTCTGTTGTATTAAATAACATACTTCAAGTGTCCTTTGCTGAGGAGTCCGATTAATAAAAGGAGACAGAGGCTGCAATAAGCTAAAGATAAGGAAACAACTGCTTCACAGTAGAGAAAGTAAATATAATGTCCTAGGCTAGCAAATTGTGTAGCTCAAGTAACACAGAGGTCATCACAGACCAATTAAGCCTATTACTATCCTTGCTCAGATATAAGCTGGAAGACTATGATGGTGGAAAAAAGAAAGAAAAATCAAGAAAAGAGGAGGAAGAAGTGAGAAGAGAGGGAAATCATGGAAAGCAAAGCTAATGTGGGTGTTGCCAAATGGAAGACTATGACCCTGCCGGGATCTTATTAGATGGCAAGAAAAGACATGCCCAACTAAAAAGTTAGTTTTTAAACCCTTCAGCTAGAACCTTGCCAGGAGAGCAAGGTCATAAAAGGCAAAACTGATGACAGGAAAGTGCCTTCAGAGCTTGCACTAATTATAAGTAGTAACACAGCATTATGAAAAAGCTCAAGCATCGTGATGTTATGTAAGCCAGAAAGGGAAAGCATAGAGTTTAGTTAGCAGTTACTCTAGTCCTGCAGCAGTTCTGGTTAGATCTTCCACTCTCAAAACTCTGGGCATATTTCAACACTTCTGAGTCTTTAAAAGTGAAGGCCTTGCTGCCTTTGAAAACTTTGAGGGTGTCAGAGTGGAGAGTCAAAATGAAGGTCTTTTTTCCTCTCAGGTTCTTCCTTGTGAGGTGTAATCTGTGTGCTGCCTTGAAAAGTCTTGAAAGAAAAACAGTTTTTCTCCCCCAATAGTCTTCAGCTTTAGGCCACAGCCAAGATGCTCTGGAAGTCGATGGATTTATGAAAGCTATTGATTATAGGTTTAGGTCAAGAGCTGGTACTAGGGGCCCTGTGAGCCTTCTTGATTTTTCCCTTTCTTTTTCCCTTTCCCTTCCCTTTTCCCAAGGTTGAGTATTTGGGGAATCCAGGTAGAAGAAAATGCCAGAGGATCACAAGTTCAGGAAACCCAACCAATTTGAGGCTACGTCTACCCTTGGAGCTGGAAGTGTGAGTCCCATCTTGTGTAGACATACTCGGACTAGCTCTCATTGACCCAGCACCATAAAAACAATTGTATAGACCAGTCCGCATAGCATGGGCAGCGATGAGCAGCGACACAGGCTAGCTGCCTCAGCTATATACTAATGGGGTCCCAGAAGATTTGTACTTGTGGTGGCTAGCCCATGCTGTCACTTGCTACTGCCCATGCTACACTGCTACATTAGAGTTCTACTTCAATGAGAGCTAGTGCAAGTATGTCTACTTGAGCTGGGAATCACACCTCCAGCTCCTCCTGTAGCCATAGCCTGAGTTTCAGACTTCTGCTTCCTGCATTCTCTTCCCTGCTCTCTCTCTAAAAAGAGCACCTTATGTTTAGGAGGCTGCAGATGCAACTGAGCTGCAGCATGTGCAGTTTCAGTGGATGCAAACTGTGATGGGTTCGGTCACAGAAATCTCCTTGGGACTGTCACCTGATACGCTGAATTTACCTCTGAGCCCATTTTTCCTGCCAGCCTGGGACTCCAGAACCTTGCCTTGTTGAGCCAGACATGGCAGTCTGCTGCAACACAGACCCAGGTCTGGTCCATGCTCCCAAAGCTGCAGACTTTAACCAAAAACTGCTCAGCAGGTCACCTATCTCCAGCACCCAGATACCCAGCTCCCAATGGGATCCAAACCCCAAATAAATCCATTTTACTCTGTATAAAACTTATACAGAGTAAAATGGATTTATTTGGGGTTTGTTATAGAAGGCGAACAATTTATAAGTTTACTCTGTATAAAACTTATACAGAGTAAACTTATAAATTGTTCGCCTTCTATAACACTGATAGAGAGATATACACAGCTGTTTGTTCCCCTAGGTATTACCTACTTACTCTGGGTTTATCGATAAACAAAAGTGATTTTATTAAGTATAAAAAGTAAGATTTAAGTGGTTCCAAGTACTAACAGACAGAACAAAGTATGTTACCAAGCAAAATAAAACAAAACATGCAAATCTAAACCTAATACATTAAGAAATTGATTACAGGTAAATCTCACCCTCAGAGTTGTTCCAATATGCTTCTTTCACAGACTAGACTCCTTCCTAGTCTGGGCCCAATCCTTTTCCCTGGTACAGTCCTTGTTAGTTCCAGCAGGCATCTTAGGTGGAAAGCGGGGGTGTTTTCATCACTGGCAGCATCCTTTGTTCCACCCCCTTTTATATCTTTGGCACAAGGCAGGGAACTTTTGTCTCTCTGGGTCCCCAGCTCTCCTTCTAAATGGAAAAGCACCAGGTTTAAGATGCATTCCAGTATCAGGTGACATGGTCACATGTCCTGTGAGACCCCAGCTTCCATTCTTCCACAGCTGTGCTGCACGAACCCAGGAAGGTTTTCAAGTAAACAGACCATTTACAACCAATTGTCCTAGTCAATGGGAGCCATCAAGCTTCCAAACCACCATTAATGGCCCACACTTTGGATAATTACAATAGGACTTTAGAGTTATGCTTCATATTCCTAGTTTCAGATAGAAGAATGATACATTCATACAAATAGGATGAACACACTCAGTAGATTATAAGCTTTGTAATGATACCTTACAAGAGACCTTTTGCATAAAGCATATTCCAGTTACATTATACCCACACTCATAAGCATATTTCCATAAAACATTATGAAGTGCAACATCACATAAACCTCAGCTCTGATCTCATTATAAAGCTCATTCACACTGGAGATGAGTTGATCTAATGAAAAGGCTCACAGGAAGGACTTAACTGCACAGAATTTTGCATGTCAATCTAATTGTGGGCTGACTGAAAATAATATCATGAATCACTTCAGGTGTCAGGTCTCCAGTCTTGCTGAGTTGCAACAGTGCACCATCCGGGCCTCCTCTGGCTCAGGACTAACTTTGCTGATGAACTCTGAATCTTGACATCATATTTGATTGTAATTTTCTTTTTAGCACTCAGAAATTATTCCTTTGTTCTCAGTGAGAGAAGAAATTGGCAGGCTAGAACTTGCTAGGGTTAGGAATTAGGCAGGAAGTCTCTGACAGCTCTCTCTCCCTCTCTCTCTCTCAAAAAAAAGTCCCAACCATAGTACCAACTCATTCCTCTTAACATAGCTCATTGGGGTCAGATTGTTGATTTCTTTAGGTATAAATTAGCAAGGGCAGGAATCCTCTCTCTCTCTCTCACACACACACTCTCACACACACACACCCCACTGAAAAAACGCTTTACAGTCAAAGTTTTGAACCACATATGTTCTTTTTTTAAAACGTTCTTTTGTTGGGATTGTTGTGGAGAGAGAACTGAACATCCTTCCAGCCTTAACTATTCTTTAACTATTTTTTATCTTGGGAATATTTGTAAAAACCCTTCTTATTTCCCTTCAAACATTTTGAATGGTAGTAATTCACTATACTTTGCCTACTCCACTACTGAAGCTCACTGGCATCTGCACTTAGATTGTAAGCTCTTTGGCGCAGAGGCCGTTTTTCTATTTTGTGTTTGTCTGGCACACTGAGATCCTGGTCCATGACTCAGGCTCCTAGGTGCTACCATAAGACAAATAATAGATTTTGTGATGCCTCAAATTTTCTGTCCTGAAATCTAATGCTCTTGTATTCTTGAATTTATTCTTTCATATGCTAAATTCAAGTAACTCATGATCTCTGGTTTTAATTTTTCATAGCCTGTCCTTTCAAATTTTCAGTAATTTATTAGCACAGTAGGTAAGATGAGCAAAGATGGCTTTTCCTCTGATCGGAGTCTCTGTTTTCTGTTGCCTACCAAATGCAGTGTGTGTAGTTTACTTACCACCCCAAATCTGAGTTGCAGTCTTTAGGTGCTACTGGGTTACAGATAATAAATAAAATACAATGAAGGCGATTATTTTTTATTATATTAGAAAACTAAAGATAATTGGCTAGCTCATTAACCTCCCATCACCTATTCACTCCCTCTTGAAGGCTGACCCAGTACCAGTCTCAGAGCTTTCCCTCATCACTCATAAACACTAATATAAAGATTATATTTACTATCTTCCCTTTAAATCCTTTTTCTTTTAAATCTGGCCTCATGTTTTTATGTGCTCATCTTTTTAAGAAGCAGGGATTTTGTTATAGTTCTGTGATACTGAAGTGTATTGAAGGAAGTAGGGAAGGGAGGTGATATTTAAATAAAAATACCACCATCAGTAAAGGTTTGATGAATAAAAGTGAGCATGTGTATGAATAATAAATAATCTCAGTATAGCAATCTTTCATCCTTGCTTCAAGATGTAGAAGTTGGGAACCCTCTGCTGGACATAGGAAGAGATTGCAGAGCAAAGAACGAACATACATTTTACACAGCTGCTTCAGGATTTTGATCTCACAATACATCTTTGTCTGTTTTTCCACTCTAATAGTAGATCTTTTGTAGTGGGTTTGGTAACAAACCTTTAAATGTTTACTTTAAAATACATACAACCAGAGGGCAGACACACCATGATGTATTTTACAATCAAGTAGCATAAGCTTCCTTGTACTAACTGCATCCACAATAAGGGGTTCTACTTATACAACTATTTTGGGAGTGGTTGGGAGGGGAAAATCACACACACATACCCAGAATAGTTACACTGGTACAAAATCTGTGTGGAGACCAGGCCTAAGAGTGTTTCAACACAACCATAGGAGCTCAAAACCTGCAGTGCTGAGGGCCAAGTAGGTTCCCAGAGAGAGGTCCATAGTACAGGGGTTGTACCACTTTTGATATACCGGTATAGTTAAAGGGGCACAATTTGTGTGTGTAGGAATCCTTTGTGCTGGAATCAAGGAATCCTTTGTGCCTGTAGGCTTTATTCTGAAGGTGTGCAGCATTCATCAGTGACACCACTACCTGAACTATGCTTGTGCACAACAGTGGAAATAGGGGCAGAATGTACTCTTACATTTTACCCTATGCAAAATCAACATTCTCTATCAGAAGATATTTAGTTTTTGTTTTTTTAACCGAGCAATGGAAAAAACAAAAATCATGTCTTCCTGGAACAGGTCACTGGCTCTTCTAGAGTAGATCAGGGTGCTATGTTAGATAATTTCCTTTACAAATTCTACCAAGGAAAACCAAATATATATATATATATATATAGATAGATAGATAGATATATAGATATATATATATCTATAGTGAATGCACCTGGCCAATTGTACATTAAAAATACAACAGTCATGCATACAAATTATTTCTTCTTTACTGCCACATGGTGATTATCTGAATCATGCAGATTGGTAGCCCTTGCAATTTTATCCTACCTGGTGCAACTACAGATACTGTTCTCATTCAAATAAGTGTCTAAGTCTCTTTTTTTTTTTAAACCTAATTAAAGTTACAGCCCCAATGAACAATAAGAACAGTAAGGAGCTCATTCACAAAGGCCATGGTATCAGGGTCACTGTTCATCCAAATTTTAGCACTAATGAAAGGTATAAAAACAAAACCCTTAGCCTGCCTCCTCTCCCCCCAACATCCACTGGTCAGGGCCGGATTAACTTTTTGTGGGCCTGGCGCCAAAGATATTTGTGGGCCCCCCGGGGAATGATTGTAAAAGGGGCCGGGGGGAAAAGCACAGTGGGGCAGGAGCTAGGGTTGGTCACTGGAGCAAAGGAGGGGTCAGCGGTGAAATGCAAGCACAGCAGAGCTGGGGAGGGGTTAAACAGGATCCTCCTGGCCAGGGCCAGCTTTAGGAAGTGTGGGACGCAATTCAAACAGTTTCGACAGGGCCCTGGCAGGGATGACTTAAAAAAAAAAACACATGGAAAAAAAAGACGTGGGCTTGTATTCACCGGGCGGTGCTCTGAGGCTTTGGCGGCACTTCAGCAGTGGGTCCATAACTCGCTCCAGGTCTTCAGAGGCACTGAAGGACCTGCTACCAAACTGTTGCAGAAGACCCAGAGTAAGCAAAGGACCCGCTGCTGAAGTGCCGTCGAAGACCCGGAGAGAGTGAAGGACCCGCCGCTGAAGTGCTGCTGAAGACCCAAAGTGCCGCCAGGTGAGTAAAAATTAAAAAGGTGCCTCTAGCCAGGGAAGGGATTCTCACTGGGCACGGGGCCCTCTTAGGTGCGAGGCCCCAATTCGGGGGAATTGCTGTAATAGGCCTAAAGCCAGACCTGCCTAAGAGAAGAGCACTTCAAGCTAGGGTTAAGGTTCCTATGGGTAGGGGACTTGGACCTAGGGTTAGAGTTTCTAAGGGTAGGGCACTCCGCCCTAAGGTTAGGGTTCCTATAGGTAGGGCTTCCCGCCCTAGGGTTAGGGTTCCTAAGGGTAGGGGACCCCACCCTAGGGTTAGGGTTCCTATAGGAAGAGCTTCCCGCCATAGGGTATGGGTTACTAAGGATAGGGCATTTGGAGCTAGGGTTGGGTTCTGATGGCTACGGTACTTGGAGCTAGGGTTAGGGTTCCTATGAGTAGGGTGTCCCTCCCTAGTGTTAGGGTCCTATGGGTAGGGCACTTGGAGCTAGGGTTAGGGTTCCCATGGGTTGGGATCCCGCCCTAGGGTTAGGATTCCTAAGGGTAGGGAAATTGGAGCCTTGCCCTCGGGTTAGGGTTCCTATGGCTAGGGAACTTGGAGTAAGGGTTAGGGTTCCTATGGATAGGGATTCCCGCCCTAGGGTTACGGTTCCCATGGGTAGGGCACTTGGAGCTAGGGTTAGGGTTCCTATGGGTAAGGAACTTAGATCTAGGATTAGAGTTCCTATGGGTAGGGCACTTGGAGCTAGGGTTAGGGTTCCTATGGGTAGGGCTTCCCTCCCTAGGGATAGGTTTCCTATGGGTAGGGGACTTGGAGCTATGGTTAGGATTCCTATGGGTAGGGCTTCCAGCCTTAAGGTTAGGGTTCCTATGGGTAGGGCACTTGGAGCTAGGGTTAGGGTTCCTACGGATAGGGCACTTGGAGCTAGGGTTAAGGATCCTATGGGTATGGCACTTGGAGCAAGGGTTAGGGTTCCTATGGGTAGGGCACTTGGAGCTAGGGTGAGGGTTCCTATGGGTAGGGCACTTGGAGCTAGGGTTAGGGTTCATATGGGTAGGTCTTCCCGCCCTAGGGTAGGTGTTCATATGGGTAGGGCACTAGGAGGTACGGTTAGGTTTACTATGGTTAAGGCACTTGGAGCTAGGGTTAGGGTTCCTATGGGTAGGGCTTCCTGCCCTAGGGTTAGCGTTCCTATGGGTAGGGCTTCCTGCCCTAGGTTTAGGGTTCCTATGTGTAGGGCTTCCCGCCCTAGATTTAGGGTTCCTATGTGTAGGGCTTCCCGCCCTAGATTTAGGGTTCCTATCGGAAGGCACTTGGAGCTAGGGTTAGGGTTCCTATGTGTAGGATTTCCCGACCTAGGGTTAGGGTTCCTATGGGTAGGGCACTTGGAGCTAGGGTTAGGGTTCGTATGGGTCGGGCACTTGGAGCTAGGGTTAGGGTTCCTAGGGGTAGGGCTTCCCGCATTAGGGTTATGGTTCCTGTTGGTAGGGCACTTGGAGCTAGGGTTAGGGATACTATGTGTATGGTACTTGGAGCTAGGGTTAGGGTTCCTATGAGTAGGGCTTCCCGCCCTAGGGTTAGGGTTCCTATGCGTAGGGCTTCCCGCCCTAGGTTTAGGGTTCCTATGTGTATGGCTTCCCGCCCTAGGGTTAGGGTTCTTAGGTGTAGGGCACTTGGAGCTAGGGTTAGGGTTCCTATGGGTAGGGCAGATGAAGCTATGGTTAGGGTTTCTATGGTTATGGCTTCCAGCTCTAGGATTAGGGTTCCTAAGGGTAGGGCACTTGGAGCTTGGGTTAGGGTTCCTATGGGTAGGGCAGATGAAGCTATGGTTAGGGTTTCTATGGTTATGGCTTCCAGCTCTAGGATTAGGGTTCCTAAGGGTAGGGAAGTGGAACCTTGCATCCCGACTTAAGGTTAAGGTTCCTATGCGTAGGGCACTTGGAGCAAGGTTTAGGGTTCCTATCGGTAGGGCACTTGGAGCTAGGGTTAGGGTTTCTATGCGTAGGGGTTCCAACCCTAGGGTTAGGGTTCTTATGGGTAGGGTACTTGGAGCTAGGGTCAGGGTTCCTATGGGTAGGGCTTCCCTCCCTAGGTTTAGGGTTCCTATGGTTAGGGCACTTCAAGCTAGGGTTAAGGATCCTATGGGTATGGCACTTGGAGCAAGGGTTAGGGTTCATATAGGTAGGGCTTCCAGCCCTAGGGTTAGGATTCCTATGCGTAGGGAACTTGGAGCTAGGGTTACGGTTCCTATGGGTAGGGCTTCCCCCCCCTAGGGTTAGGGTTCCTATGGGTAGGGCACTTGGAGCTAGTGTTAGGGTTCCTATGCGTAGGGCTTCCCGCCCTACGGTAAGGGTTTCTATGGGTATGGCACTTGGAGCTAGGTTTAGGGTTCCTAAGCGTAGGGTTTTTGGAGTTAGGGTTAAGGTTCCTATAGTTGGGGCTTCCCGTCCTAGGCTTAGGGTTTCTAAGGATAGGGCTCTTGTAGCAAGGGTTAGGGTTCCTATGGATAGGGCAAACTGCCCTAGGGTTAGGTTTCCTAAGTGTAATGAACTTGGAGCTAGGGTTAGGGTTCCTATTGGTAGGGTGCCCCACCCTAGGGTTAGGGTTCCTATGGCTAGGGCATTTGGAGCTAGGGTTAGGGTTCCTATGGGTAAGACACTTGGAGCTAGGGTTAGGGTTTTTAAGGGTAGGGCACTTGGAGTTAGGGTTAGGGTTCCTATAGGTAGGGCACTTGGAGCTAGGTTTAGGGTTACTATGGGTAGGGCACTTGCAGATAGGGTTAAGGTTCTTATGAGTAGGGCACTTGGAGTTAGGGTTAGGATTCCTAAGGGTAGCGTACTTGCGGATAGGGTTAAGGATCTTATGAGTAGGGAACATGGAGTTAGGGTTAGGGTTCCTATGGGTAGGGCGCCCCACCCTAGGGTTAACGTTCCTATGGGTAGGGCACTTGGAGCTAGGGTTAGGGTTCCTATGGATAGGGCACTTGGAGCTAGGGTTAGAGTTCCTAAGGGTAGCGCACTTGCAGATAGGGTTATGGTTCTTATGAGTAGGGCACTTGGAGCTAGGGTTAGGGTTCCTATGGGTAGGGCGACCCACCCTAGGGTTAGGGTTCTTATGGGTAGGGCATTTGGAGCTAGGTTTAGGGTTCCTATAGGTTGGGCGCCCTACCGTAGGGTTCCGGTTCCTATGGGTAGGGTACTTGGACCTAGGGTTAGGGTCTCTAGGGGCAGGGAATTTGGAGCTAGGATTAGGATTACAATCAATAGGGCTTCTCATCCTAGGGTAAGGATTCCTAAGGGTACGGCACTTTGAGTTAGGGTTATGGTTCCTATGGGAAGGGAACCACACCCTAGGTTTTGGGTTCCTAAGGGTAGGGCACATACAGCTAGGGTTAGGGTTCCTATGGGTAGGGCACTTGGAGCTAGTGTTTGGGATCCAATGGGTAGGGCTTCGCGCCCTAGGGTAGGGGTTCCTAAGGGTAGGGAACTTGGAGCTAGGGTTAGGGTTCCTAAGGGTAGGGCACTTGGAGCTAGGGTTAGAGTTCCTAAAGGTAGAGCACCCCGCCCTAGTGTTAAGGATCCTTTGGGTAGGGCACTTGGAGCTGCGGTTAGGGTTCCTATGGGAAGGGCTTTCTCCTCTAGGGTTAGGGTTCCTATGGGTAGAGCACTTGGAGCTAGGGTTAGGGATCCTATGGGAAGGGCTTCCCTCCCCAGGGTTAGGGTTCCTATGGGTATGGAAAATAGAGCTAGGGTTAGGGTTCCTATAGGTAGGGCACTTAGAGCTAGGGTTAGGGTTCCTATGGTTAGTGAACTTGGAGCTAGGGTTAGGGTTCCTACGTGAAGGGTCATTGGAGCTAGGGTTAGGGTTCCTGTGGGTAGGGCTTCCCGACCTATGGTTAGTGTTCCTATGGGTAGGGCAGGTGGAGCTAGGGTTAGGGTTCCTATGGGTAGGGTTTCACGCCCTAGGATTAGGGTTCCAATAGGTAGGGCACTTGGAGCTAGGGTTCGGGTTCCTATGGGCAGGGCTTCCCAACCTAGGTTTAGGGTTCCTATGGGTAGGGAACTTTGAGCTAGGGTAGGGTTCCTATGGGAAGGGCTTCCCGCCATAGGGTTAGGGTTCATATGAATAGGGCACTTGGAGCTATGGTTAGGGTTCCTATGGGTAGGGCTTGCCGCCCTAGGGTTAGGGTTCTTATGGGTAGGGCTTCACAACCTAGGGTTAGGGTTCCTATGGGTAGGGCACTTGGAGCTAGGGTTAGGGTTCCTATGGGTAGTGAACTTAGAGCTAGGGTTAGGGTTCCCATGGGTAGGGCACTTGGAGCTAGGGTTAGGGTTCCTATGGGTAAGGAACTTAGATCTAGGGTTAGGGTTCCTATGGGTAGGGCACCTGGAGCTAGGGTTAGGGTTCCTATAGTTAGGGAACTTGGAGCTAGGGTTAGTGTTCCTATGTGAAGGGCACTTGGAGCTAGGGTTAGAGTTTCTATGGGTAGGGCATCCCGCCCTAGGGTTAGGGTTCCTATGGGTAGAGCACTTGGAGCTAGGGTCAGAGTTCCTATGGTTATTGCACTCGGAGCTAGGGTTAGGGTTCCTTTGGGTAGGGCTGCCCACCCTAGGGTTAGTGTTCATATGGTTAGAGCACTTGGAGGTAGGGTTAGGGTTACTATGTTTAAGGCACTTGGAGCTAGGGTTACGGTTCCTATAGGTAGGGTTTCCTGCCCTAGGGTTAGGGTTCCGATGGGTAGGGCACTTGTGGCTAGGGTTAGGGTTCCTATGGGAAGGGCACTTTGAGCAAGTGTTAGGGTTCCTATGGGTAGGGAACTTGGAGCTAGGGTTAAGGTTCCTATGGTTAGGGCACTTGGAGCTAGTGTTAGGGTTCCTATGGGTAGGGCACATGGAGCTAGGGTTAGGGTTCCTATGGGTAGGGTTTCCCGCCCTAGGGTTAGGGTTCCTATGGGTAGGGCACTTGGAGCTAGGGTTCGGGTTCCTATGGGTAGGGCTTCCCGCACTAGGGTTAGGGTTCCTATGGGTAGGGCACTTGGAGGTAGGGTTAGGGTTACTATGGTTAAGGCACTTGGAGCTAGGGTTAGGGTTCCTATGGGTAGTGCTTCCCGCCTTAGGGTTTCTATGTGTACGGCTACGAGCCCTAGGGTTAGGGTTCCTATGGGTCAGGTACTTGGAGCTAGGGTGAGGGTTCCTATGGGTAGGGCACTTGGAGCTAGGGTGAGGGTTCCTATGGGTAGGGCACTTGGAGCTAGGGTTAGGGTTCATATGGGTAGGTCTTCCCGCCCTAGGGTAGGTGTTCATATGGGTAGGGCACTAGGAGGTAGGGTTAGGTTTACTATGGTTAAGGCACTTGGAGCTAGGGTTAGGGTTCCTATGGGTAGGGCTTCCCACACTAGGGTTATGGTTCCTATGGGTAGCGCACTTGGAGCTGAGGTTAGGGTTCCTAAGGGTAGGTCTTCCCGCCCTAGGGTAGGTGTTCATATGGGTAGGGCACTAGGAGGTAGGGTTAGGTTTACTATGGTTAAGGCACTTGGAGCTAGGGTTAGGGTTCCTATGGGTAGGGCTTCCCACCCTAGGGTTATGGTTCCTATGGGTAGCGCACTTGGAGCTGAGGTTAGGGTTCCTAAGGGTAGGTCTTCCCGCCCTAGGGTAGGTGTTCATATGGGTAGGGCACTAGGAGGTACGGTTAGGTTTACTATGGTTAAGGCACTTGGAGCTAGGGTTAGGGTTCCTATGGGTAGGGCTTCCCGCCCTAGGGTTAGCGTTCCTATGGGTAGGGCTTCCTGCCCTAGGTTTAGGGTTCCTATGTGTAGGGCTTCCCGCCCTAGATTTAGGGTTCCTATCGGAAGGCACTTGGAGCTAGGGTTAGGGTTCCTATGGGTAGAGCACTTGGAGTTAGGGTTAGGTATCCTATGTGTAGGGCACCTGGAGCTAGGGTTAGGGTTCCTATGTGTAGGATTTCCCGACCTAGGGTTAGGGTTCCTATGGGTAGGGCACTTGGAGCTAGGGTTAGGGTTCGTATGGGTCGGGCACTTGGAGCTAGGGTTAGGGTTCCTAGGGGTAGGGCTTCCCGCATTAAGGTTATGGTTCCTATTGGTAGGGCACTTGGAGCTAGGGTTAGGGATACTATGTGTATGGTACTTGGAGCTAGGGTTAGGGTTCCTATGAGTAGGGCTTCCCGCCCTAGGGTTAGGGTTCCTATGGGTAGGGCTTCCCGCCCTAGGTTTAGGGTTCCTATGTGTAGGGCTTCCCGCCCTAGGGTTAGGGTTCTTAGGTGTAGGGCACTTGGAGCTAGGGTTAGGGTTCCTATGGGTAGGGCAGATGAAGCTATGGTTAGGGTTTCTATGGTTATGGCTTCCAGCTCTAGGATTAGGGTTCCTAAGGGTAGGGCACTTGGAGCTTGGGTTAGGGTTCCTATGGGTAGGGCAGATGAAGCTATGGTTAGGGTTTCTATGGTTATGGCTTCCAGCTCTAGGATTAGGGTTCCTAAGGGTAGGGAAGTGGAAGCTAGGCTTAGGGTTGCTATGGGTAGGGCACTTGGACCTAGGGTTAGTGTTCCCAAGATTAGGGCACTTGGAGCTAGAGTTAGGGTTCCTATTGGTAGGCCACTTGGCTCTAGGGTTAGGGTTCCTATGGTTAGGGCTTCCTACTCTTGTATTAGGGTTTCTAAGGGTGGGGCACTAGAAGCTAGGGTTAGGTTTCCTTTGGGTAGGGATTTCTGACCTAGGGTTAGCGTTCCTAAGGTTAGGGCACTTGGAACTAGATCTAGGGTTCCCATTGGTAGTCCACTTGGAGGTAGGGTTAGGGTTTCTATGGGTAGGGCTTCCCTCCCTACGGTAAGGGTTCCTGTGGGTAGGGCTTCCTGCCCTCAGGTTAGGGTTCCTAAGGGTAGGGCACTTGTAGCTAGTGTTAGGGTTCCTGTGCGTAGGGCACTTGTAGCTAGGGTTAGGATTCCTATGGGTAGGGCACATGGAGCTAGGTTAGGGTTCGTATGGGTAGAGCTTCCCTCCCTAGGGTTAGGTTCCTAGGGGTAGGGCACTTGGAACTAGGGTTAGGATTCGTAAGGATAGGGGACCCCGTCCTAGGTATAGGGTTCCTAAGAGTAGGGTACTTGGAGCTAGCGTTTGGGATCCAATGGGTCGGGCGTTGCGCCCTAGGGTTGGGGTTCCTAATGGTAGGGCACTTGGAGCTAGAGTTAGGGTTCCTATGGGTAGGGCTTCCCGTCCTAGGGTTAGGGTTCCTAAGGGTAGGGCACATGGAGCTAGTGTTAAGGTTCCTATGGGTAGGACACTTGGATCTAGGGTAAGGGATCCTATGGTTAGGGCTTCCCGCTCTAGGGTTAGGGTTCCTAAGTGTAGGGCACTTGGAGCTAGGGTTAGGGTTCCTATGGGCAGAGCGCTCCGCCCTAGGGTTAGGTTTCCTATGGGTAGGGATTTCCGACCTAGGGTTAGGGTTCCTAAGGTTAGGGTATTTGGAGCTAGAGTTAGGATTCCTATAGGTAGGCCACTTGGAGCTAGGGTCACGGTTTCTATGGGTAGGGCTTCTCTCCCTATGGTAAGTGTTCCTGTGGGTGGGGCACTTGGAGCTAGGGTTAGGTTTCCTATGGGTAGAGCTTCCCGCCCTAGGGTTAAGATTCCTATGGCTAGGGCACTGGGAGCTAGGGTTAGGGTTCCTAAGGGTAGGGCAACCCGCCCTAGTTTTAGAGTTCCTAAGAGTAGGGTACTTGGAGCTAGCATTTGGGATCCAATGGCTAGGGCTTTGCGCCCTAGGGCTGGGGTTTCTAAGGGTAGGGCTTTCCACCCTAGGGTAAGGGTTCCTATGGGTAGGGCATTTGGAGTTAGGGTTAAGGTTCCTATGGTTAGGGCATGTTGCGTCTCGGTGCCTCTCAAGCGGGCATGAACAAAGCTCTTCAGTCAGCATGATTGGCAGCTAAGTCATTTATTTCTCTCCAGCATATTTCATTTATACAATTAATGCAGGCAATCAAGCAATTGCTAATTGGTTAATAAGGTGCAGACAGGCACAGCTGTAACTTCATTGGCTATTTAACATCCTGGCCAACCCTTTAATTTATTATCCTGTTATTGTCTCCCAGCAGATAAGAACTAGCTTCATCCTTGAAACTTGCATGTCAGTTTCTCACACTCTTATGCAAAACAATCCGACAAGGGCACTTCGAGTTAGTGTTAGGGTTCCTATGGGTAGAGCACTTGGAGCTATGGTTATGATTCCTATGGTTAGGGCTTCCCGACCTAGGGTAAGGATTCCCATGGGTAGGGCACTTGGAGCTACGGTTAGGGTTCCTATGGGTAGGACACTTGAAGCTAGGGTTAGGGTTCCTAAGGGTAGGGCACTTGGAGCTAGGGTTAGAGTTCCTATGGTTAGGGCTTCCCGACCTAGGGTTAGGGTTCCTATGGGTAGGCCACTTGGAACTAGGGTTAGAGTTCCTATGGTTAGGGCTTCCCGCCCTAGGGTTAGGGTTTCTAAGGATAGGGCACTTGGAGCTAGGGTTAGGGTTCCTATGGCTAGGGCGAACCGCCCTAGGGTTAGGGTTTCTAAGGGTAGGGCACTGGAGTTAGGGTTAGGGTTCCTATAGGTAAGGCTTCTCGCCGTAGGGTTAGGGTTTCTAAGGGTAGGGCACTTGGAGCTAGGGTTAGGGTTCATAAGGGTGGGGCACTTTGAGCTAGGGTTAGGGTTCCTATGGGTAGGGCTTCCCTCCCTAGGGTTAGGTCTGTAAGGGCAGGGCCGGCTTTAGGCAGTGCGGGGCCCAATTCAAACAGTTTTGACAGGGCCCTGGCAGGGATGACTTAAAAAAAAACACATGTAAAAAATCACATGGGGCTTGTATTCACCAGGCGGTGCTCTGAGTCTCTTGGCGGCACTTTGGCGTTGGGTCCTTCACTCGCTCCAGATCTTAAGCGGCACGGAAGGACCCGCTGCCCAAGTGTCGCCGAAGACTCAGAGTAAGCGAAGGACCCACCGCTGAAGTGGCGTCGAAGATCCGGAGAGAGTGAAGGACCCGCCTCTGAAGTTCCGCTGAAGACCCAAAGAGCCGCCAGTGGAGTAAAAATTAAAAAGGCGCCTCTAGCCAGGGAAGAGATTCTCACTGGGAATGGGGCCCTCTTAGGCGCAGGGCCCAATTCGGGGGAATTGGCGGAATAGGCCTAAAGCCGGCCCTGCCCCCCCCCCCCGCCCCTGCTCACATAGAGCAGGTACCTACCTGGTTCTAGCCCATTCTGTTTGTCTCTTTCTGCACTGAGCTGCCCCTCCTCCCGCAGCAGCAGGACAGGTTCTCTTCCAGCCCTCTGGGGTGGGTGTTGGGAGTGGGAGGAGCGGAGGCTAATGTGGTTATTCCTATAACCGGACATTTAGTTTCCAGTCAGCACTGCTAACCGGACACTCAGGTCCCGTTTTCTACTGGAGTTTACAGTCTGCAACAGGGTTGCCAGAAAAGCCTGAGGGCGAGAGGAGGGACAAGCAATCATTTTTAAAAGTAAGAGGGCTAAGCCTTAAGGGGGAGGAGGAAGTGGTGGGTGCGCTAGAGAGTGGAGAGGAGCTAGTGGGCAGGGCCATGTCTGCTGTACTGCCCAGGTAGGTTGGAGACAGTAGGTTTTAACAGCAGGGGAAGCAAGCAAACATAAAAAAGGCGCCCCCCTTGGCTCCTCCTCCGGCCACGCCCCCCGGCTCCTCCGGCCACGTCGTGCCCCCTCCCCCCCGTGGCTGGCTCCTCTGGCCACACTGCGGCCATACTGCGCCCCTCCCCGGCCACGCCGCCCCCCCATGGCTGTACAGGGAGGCTGGCAGAGGACAGCGGTACGAGGGGAGGTGAAGGGGAGGGAAAGACAGGGGCACGGGGTATGGAGTTTGGGGCTGGGTTACCGGGGATGGGAGTGGGCTGGGGTCCCCGGGGCTCTCTCTGCAGAGGGGGCTGGAGCTGCCCCCGGGACCGGGAGAGCTGGGAGGGGCTCGCCGCGTGCAGCACCAGCCCAGGCTCAGCGCTGGCCCTACCCCTTGGGGGGTGGGGGAAGAAAGCAGCGAGCCCTGCCAGGCGCGGTCCGAGCGAGCTGCAGCCCGGCTCGCCCGCTCAGCCCGGGGGGCGCTGTCCTGCCCGGGTCTGCTGGCGGAGCCTGGCTGTGGGCGGGTTGCCACAGCGGGAGGGGGAAAGCGCTCTCCCCTCCTCGGGGGAGTTTTATTCTGCTGAGGCTCCTGCTGGGAGTGACCGGCCGCGAGTCTGCCTGGTGTGGCTGCCATGAGCAGCGCAGAGCTGCGGCGTCCGCTCCTCCACCATGCACGGGCTCTGCCGCTGCCTCTGCTTTGCGACCGCGCTGTCGGGGCTCTCCTGGTGCCAGTGGTGCCATTGTAAATCCGGTATTGCCACTGGTACAAGTGAAGCTAGAGGCAGGTTGGAAAAATTTGGCCCAGCCAGGACCTGGCTTTCTGAGGTGCTGCCTGATCACTGCTACCAATCCACTTCAGCTGGCGTTGGGGGTGCTCAGCCCCTTGGAAAATCTGCCTCTCTGGTTCTGTCTTCCTTCACTGCACTGTTTTCTTCTGTGTCTACTTGTCATTCACTCAGTGCCTGTTTCCCAAGCAATTCTCTTTCCTTTTCGCCTGCTTCCTCTGTCTCAAGTGTCCCCCCTCTACTCTTCTTGGCCCCTTGTAACTTTTTTACATAAGAACAGCCACACTGGGTCAGACCAAAGGTCTGTCTAGCCCAGTATCCTGTCTTCTGATTGTGGCCAATGCCAGGTGCCCCAGAGGGAATAAACAGAATGGGTAGCACAGGGGGATCCAGTGGACATAGTGTACTTAGATTTCCAGAAAGCCTTTGATAAGGTCCCTCACCAAAGGCTCTTACATAAATTAAGTTGTCATGGGATAAGAGGGAAGGTCCTTTCATGGCCTGAGAACTGGTTAAAAGACAGGGAACAAAGGGTAGGAATAAATGGTAAATTCTCAGAATGGAGAGGGGTAACCAGTGGCGTTCCCCAAGGGTCAGTCCTAGGACCAATCCTATTCAATTTATTCATAAATGATCTGGAGAAAGGGGTAAACAGTGAAGTGGCAAAGTTTGCAGACAATACTAAACTGCTCAAGATAGTTAAGACCAAAGCAGACTATGAAGAACTGTAAAGATCTCACAAAACTAAGTAATTGGGCAACAAAATGGCAAATGAAATTTAATGTGGATAAATGTAAAGTAATGCACATTGGGAAAAATAACCCCAACTATACATACAATATGATGAGGGATAATTTAGCTACAACTAATCAGGAAAGAGATCTTGGAGTCATCATGGATAGTTCTTTGAAGACGACCATGCAGTGTGCAGCGGCAGTCAAAAAAGCAAGCAGGATGTTAGGAATCATTAAAAATGCGATAGAGAATAAGATGGAGAATATCTTATTGTCCTTATATAAATCCATGATAAGCCCACATCTTGAATACTGCGTATAGATGTGATCTCATCTCAAAAAAGATATACTGGCTTTAGAAAAGGTTCAGAGAAGGGCAACTAAAATGATTAGGGGGTTTGGAATGGGTCCTGTATGAGGAGAGATTAAAGAGGCTAGGACTTTTCAGCTTGAAAAAGAGAAGACTAAGGGGGGATATGATAGAGGTATATAAAATCATGAGTGGTGTGGAGAAAGTGAATAAGGAAAAGTTATTTACTTGTTCCCATAATATAAGAACTAGGGGCCACCAAATGAAATGAATGGGCAGCAGGTTTAAAACAAATGAAAGGAAGTTCTTCACACAGCGCACAGTCAACTTGTGGAACTCCCTGCCTGAGGAGGTTGTGAAGGCTAGGACTAACAGGGTTTAAAAGAGAACTAGATAAATTCATGGAGGTTAAGTCCATTAGTGGCTATTAGCCAGGATGGGTAAGGAATGGTGTCCGTAGCCTCTGTTTGTCAGAGAGTGGAGATGGATGGCACAAGAGAGATCACTTGATCATTGCCTGTTAGGTTCACTCCCTCTGGGGCACCTGGTATTGGCCACTGTCGGCAGACAGGATGCTGGGCTGGATGGATCCTTGGTCTGACCCAGTATGGCCATTCTTATGTTCTTATGGTAATCAAGTGATCCATCCTGTGTCACCCATTCCCAGTTTCTGGCAAACAGAGGTAGGGACTTTTAGTCGTCTCTTTTCCAAGCTGAAAAGTCCCAGTCTTATTAATTGCTCCTCGTATCGAAGCTGTTCCATGCCCCTAATCATTTTTGTTGCCCTTTTCTGAACCTTTTCCAATTCCAATATATCTTTTTTGAGATGCGGCAGCCATGTCTCGATGCAATATTCAAGATTTATATAGAGGCAACATAATATTTTCTGTCTTATTATCTATTCCTTTCTTAATGATTCCCAACATTCTGTTTGCTTTTTTGACTGCTGCTGCACATTGAGTGGATGTTTTCAGAGAACTATCCACAATGACACCAAGATCTCTTTCTGGAGTGGTAACAGCTAATTTAGACCCCATTGTTTTATATGTATAGTTGGGATTATGTTTTCCAAAGTGCACTGCTTTGCATTTATCAACACTGAATTTTATCTGCCATTTTGTTGCCAAGTCACCCAGTTTTGTGAGATCCTTTTGTAACTCTTCGCAGTCTGCTTTGGACTTAACTATCTTGTGTAGTTTTGTATCATCTGCAAATTCTGCCACCTCACTGTTTACCCTTTTTTCCAGATTATTTATGAATATGTTGAACAGGACGTGGGCGCTGTACAGACCCTTGAGGGATACCACTATTTCTCTCTCTCAATGCTGAAAATGGACCATTTATTTCTATCCTTTGTTTCCTGTCTTTTAACTAGTTACTGATCCATGAGAGCACCTTCCCTCTTATCTCATGATAGCTTACTTTGCTTAAGAGCCTTTGGTGAGGGACTGTAGTGATGCGCAACTCACTCCTGCTGGCCCTGTATGGGAATTAGCTCTCCAGCCTTGGAGCACCCTCTGCAGGCCAAAGTCCCGCTGTCGCTGGCCCCATGTCCCTCCCGGACCCCAGTGCCCCTCTCCCTTGGGTGCTGCCCCCTGGCAGTGCCCCCACTCTCTGGGCTCCCCTCTCAGGGGAATTCCCACCCTCTATCCCCACCTTTCCTCAGTGTTCACTACCAGTCCTGATCTAGCCCCCATACTCTGGGGCAGACTGCAGTCCATATCACTCATCATTGGCAAGGCGGAGTTTGAACCTGCTGCCTCCACCTGCTCCCAGGCTGCACCTCTGCAATCCCAGTTCCTTTTCAGGCCTTTGGCTAGGCCTGCAGCCTGGGGGTTTTCCAGGCAGAAGCTCCCCGGCTCCCTTGCCCTATTCCCCAGCACTGCTCTACTCTGGCACTTTACTCAAGTCCCAGGCAGCCAGGCCCCTCTCTCTCTGAGCCTAGAGAGAGACTGCCTGTGCTCCCGGCCCACAGCCTCTTTATAGGGCCAGCTGCGGCCTGATTGGGGTGTGGCCCAGCTGTGGCTACTTCCCCAATCAGCCCAGGTTTTCCCCTACCACAGCCCTCGCCTAGGGCTGTTTTAAGCCCTTCATGGCAGGAGCGGGTGGCCACCCCGCTACAGGGACCTTGCCAAAGGCTTTCTGAAAGTCTAAGTACACTATATCCACTGGATCCCCCCTTGTCCACATGCTTGAAGACCCCCTCAAAGAATTGGCAAGTCATGATTTCCCTTTACATGTTGACTCTTCCCAAACAAATTACGTTCATCTATGTGTCTGACAATTTTGTTCTTTACTATAGTTTCTACCAGTTTGTCCGGTACTGAAGTCACACTTACCAGCCTGTAATTTCCAGGATCACCTCTGGAACCCTTTTTAAAAATGGTTATCACATTAGCTATCCTCCATTCATTTGGTACAGAAGCTGATTTAAATGATAGATTACATACCACAGCTAGTAGTTCTGCAATTTCACATTTCAGTTCCTTCAGAACTCTTGGGTGAATACCATCTGCTCCTGGTGACTTATTACTGTTTAGTTTATCAGTTTGTTCCAAAACCTCTTCCAATGACACATCAATCTGCTACAGTTTCTCAGATCTGTCACCTAAAAAGAATAGCTGAGGTTTGGGAACTTCCCTCCCATCCTCATCCATGAAGACCGATACAAAGAATTCATTTAGTTTCTCTGCAATGGCCTTGTTGTCCTTAAGCATCTTGATTGTCCAGTGGCTGCACTGGTTGTTTAGCAGGCTTCCTGCTTCTGATGTACCTAAATTTTTTTTTTGCTATTACTTTTTGAATCTTTGGCTAGCTGTTCTTCAAATTCTTTTTTGGCCTTCCTAATTACATTTTTACACTTCATTTGCCAGAGTTTATGCTCCTTTCTATTTTCCTCACTAGGCCCTAACTTCCACTTTTTAAAGGATGCCTTTTTGTCCCTCACTGCTTCTTTTACTTGGTTGTTTAGCCAGGGTGGCACTTTTTTGGTTCTCTTACTATAGTTTTTAATTTGGGGTACACATTTAAGTTGATCCTCTATTATGGTGTCTTTTAAACCTTCCCAAGCAGCTTGCCGGGATTTCACTTTTGTTACTGTACCTTTTAATTTCTGTTTAACTAACTTCCTCATTTTTCAGAGGGGTAGCCGTGTTAGTCTGGTTCTGTAGAAGCAGCAAAGAATCCTGTGGCACCTTATAGACTAACAGACGTTTTGCAGCATGAGCTTTCGTGGGTGAATACCCACTTCTTCGGATGCAAAAGTGCATTTTTTTTTGCATCCGAAGAAGTGGGTATTCACCCACGAAAGCTCATGCTGCAAAACGTCTGTTAGTCTATAAGGTGCCACAGGATTCTTTGCTGCTTCCTCATTTTTGTGTCGTTTCCCTTTCTGAAATTAAATGCTACAGTGTTGGGCTGCTGTGGTGTTTTCCCTACCATGGAGATGTTAAATTTAATTATATTATGGTCATCAAGCAGTCCAGCTATAGTCACCTCTTGGATCAGATCCTGTGCTGCACTTAGGACTAAATCAAGAATTACCTCTCCACTTGTGGGTTCCAGGACTAGCTACTCCAAGCAGTAGTCATTTAAGGTGTCAAGAAATTTTATTTCTGCATCCCCGTCCTGAGGTGATATGTACCCAGTCAATATGGGGATAGTTGAAATCTCCCATTATTATTACAGACGCTCCCCGGATTATGCAAACCCGACTTATGCAAATCCGCATTTACGGGAAAAGTTCTGTATGTTCCGTAAGCTTTTTTTTTTGGCACGTGATTGTTGTATATACGTTTCCAACTTACGCAAAATTCGACTTAGGCAAGGTGTTCTGGAGCGGAATGCTTGCGTAAGTCAGGGAGAGTCTGTATTGAGTTTTTTTATTTTTATAGCATCTCTAATCTCCCTGAGCATTTCACAGTCACTATCACATCACCATCCTCTCTACTGCTATATTCTTATTAGAGCATGGAATTACTATCCATAGAGATTCTATGGTACAGTTTGGTTCATTTAAGATTTTTACTTCATTTGACTCTATGCTTTCTTTCACATATAGTGCCACTCCCCCACCAGCACGACCTGTTCTGTCCTTTTGATATATTTTGTACCCTGGTATTACTGTGTCCCATTGAGTATCCTCATTCCAAGTTTCTGTGATGCCTATTATATCAATATCCTCATTTAATACGAGGCACTCTAGTTCACCCACGTTATTATTATTCTAGCATTTGTATACGAGCACTTTAAAAACTTGTTACTTTTTAGCTGTCTGCCATTACATGATGTAATTGAATGGGACTCTTTCATTTAACTGTTTCTCCTCAGATCCTACCCATATGTAAGCGGGGGAATGGTCCTGCTGTTGTGGGGAACTTTCCTGGCTTCTGCACTACCCTGGTGAAGTGGGCTAGTGAAAGGATCTGAGTCCTCGCTCCCACTTCCTTTACCCAGAGGCCTCCCTGCCCTTGAGAACTCCCCTTCCACTCTCCTGTCTGGCAGAGTCCTCATAACCCCAAGGCTGGGCCCAGGATTCCTGGGGGACTCGACCCCCAATCCTGCTGTGGTCACCTGGGACAGGGGCTAGGGTGTCCCCACTCCAGGGTACTCTCTGCACTGGGCACCTCCCTGACCCACTGATCACATCATACAATTTAAAACAAATACAAGTTGTTTAATTAACAATTAATTTTAAAAAATAAGGAAAAATGGGAAAGGTTAAAGGAAAATACATCACTCTGCTCTGTGGCAGGGAACATTACAAAGAGTGTCTCTGGACATCAAGGCAGCTCACAGTCTGTTCCTTGTAGGTCCAAGGTCTCCTGCCCAG
Organism: Mauremys mutica; assembly: GCF_020497125.1. Classification (NCBI taxonomy): domain Eukaryota; kingdom Metazoa; phylum Chordata; order Testudines; family Geoemydidae; genus Mauremys; species Mauremys mutica. The sequence continues at coordinate 103,339,184 of NC_059072.1, read as the reverse complement.
GCCCTGGCTGTGCTGCAGGGACGCTGTGGGTTGGACACTTGCTCTGGCGGTGGCCACATGCTCTCAGACTCTAGGTGGCAGGACCCGTCTTCTCAGCATCGCCCCCACCCTGTCAGGGTATGATCCCCCTCCAGGTCTGGCCTGCAGAGCCTCTTGGCTGAGGCGTCCCCTGTGCTGGTCCCACTGGCCAGGGTCCCCCTCGCTCTCCCCAGCTGCTCACCGCACGCGGCTCCGGACTGCTCCAGCCCCAGCTCCAGACTGCCTCAGCACGGCTGCTGCTGCTGCTGCTCTGCCTTCAGCACCCTGGGCTGCTTCTCTGGCTCTGGTTGCTGCAGCTCTGCTCCCAGCACAGGATCTGCTCTCCCTAGGCTGTGTCTTGGGCTCTGTGACTGCAACTCTGCTCCCAACACAGGATCTGCTCTGTGGGCTGCTTCTGTGACTCTGCTCCTAGCTCTGGGCTGCTTGTCTGACTCTGGTTGCTGCGACTCTGCTTCCAGCAGCTTAGCTTGGGCCCCTGCTCTCTCCTTAGCTCGGCCCCACTCTCTGACCCAGGCAATTCCAACTCACACGGAGGACGGGACCCACCCTGGCCTCCTGTCTCCCTGATTAGCCTGCCCGCCCTGTCAATCAGGCTGACCTGGAGCATTGGCCTTTCCCCATTGTTCCTGGGGACTGTCAGTCTCAGTGTCCTGATTTCCCATTGACCCCTCCCCTTTTAGTGCTGGGAGCTAGCCAACCAAAACACCCCCACTGAATGTTAGTAAGGGGGAAACAGTCCCTTACACATATTTTATCATCTTCCACCCTCTCCTCCTTACTAGGACATAGAGAATCTCCATTAGTAGATTCTTTCCTAAGGGAAGCCTCTGTCCGAACCACCTGCTTCTCTGCACCTGTCAGTTTTCCATCAGCCCTTAGTTTAAAAACTGCTCTCCAACTTTTTTAATTTAAAGTGCCAGCAATCTGGTTCTATTTTGGTTTAGATGGACCCCATCCTTCCTGTATAGGCTCCCCCTTTCCCAAAAGTTTCCCCAGTTCCTAATAAATTTAAGCCCCTCTTCCCTATACCATTGTCTCATCCACGCATTGAGACCCCCACAGTTTTGCCTATCTAACCAGCCTTGCATGTGGAACTGGCGGCATTTCAGAGCGTCTGTATTATGGTAGCTACTAGAGGCCACCACCAAGATGACAGGTTCTGTCAGGGTGCTGGAACAATTTGTATAGTGAGGGTGCTGAGATCCATTGAACCAAACTGTAAACCCTATATAAAATGGAAACCACTTCCAGCCAGGAGGTGCAGCAGCACCCCTAGTTCCAGAACTTATGGGGTCTGTACACACACAGACCCTATCCTGAAGAGTTTATAACTGAAATAGATAGGCCAGTCAAAGGGCGGAAGGGGTCACACAGACACAGAGTGGTGAAGTTCGAGCTCCTGCTGCTGGTAAGGGGATGGGGGGGGGTTGGGTAAGGGAGCGGGGCGTTCTGGGGGGGCAGTCAGGGAGGAGGGGGCGGTTGGATGGGGTGGAGGTTCTGGGGGGGCAGTCAGGGGATGGGGAACAGGGAGGGTTGGGAGTGGGAGTCCCAGGGTCACCCAGAAGGTCAGTGGCAGAGCTGGGAATAGAATCCAAGTTTCCTTAGGCCCAGGCCAGAGCCCCTAAAGAGACAGGGATGTTGTTCCTGGTGTCAGCTGGGCTATTTCCACTTTTAACTCTTTCTTACTGAAGTTTTATTTTCTGTTTGTTTATGAATTCTTTCCCGACGTTTTTAAGTTGTCCTGTGTGTCTAAAGGGGATTTGCATTTTTATGACAAGGCCTCATCAGTGTGTTTTTGAAATACACATTGCGGGAGTGGTTTTCTTTTTACAACTCTATATTTTCTGTGACATTACACTTTGTAATTTCTGCAAATTTGTAAATAAAAGGGAAAAAGAAAATGACCCTTCTGTGTTTAACAAGTTCACAAAGCAGCATAACTGTGCTTGTTTTAATGGAACTGAAGGGTATAGTCCCTGCACAACTGTCTGGTAGACCTGGATTGCATCAGGGATGTATGTGTCTGAGTAAGTTCCAAATATCTGTTTTCAAAACAAGCTGATGTTAAGCATGTTTAAAACATCTGGCATTTGTTATTACTAGGCCTTGTTCCTGGACTAATAGATAACATGCAGTCAGGCTAGTAATTCATACTGGTAAAGAATACGGTGTCCAGATCTGTAGTGGTCTTCATGCCTCAGCTTGACGTTTGCAGGCAATGGGGTGACACTGCTTTGGAACGGTCCCCATCTCCTGAACTGGATTGACACAGGAAGGTTTCAGGCACTGATAGCACAGACCCTGATGTACAGTGCAGTCAGGGAGCTCTTAAATTCTAGAGTTATTGCATGTTATTTATACAATAACCTCACAGCAGAAAACAGAAAAGCAAGCTGCATTACAGAAAAACACTGACCTAGGCATACTGGCCCCGGGCTGACTAGAATAATAAGCTGGATCTAGCTCAGACGTGGCCAACTACGGCCCGCGGGCCACAGCTGGCCCAAGGGGCCATCCTGCTTGGCCCCATAGCTCTTGGCCGGGGAGCCTAGTCTCCGGCCCCTCCCCTGCTGTCCCCCCTACCCCGCAGCCGTGCTCTGGTCTGCCGCTCCCATTGGGCAGCATGGGGAGTGCAGCTGGCTCTGGACAGGTGTTGCAGCTGAGAGCTCCTGCTGCTGGTAAGGGGATGCGCGGGGGGTGGGGGGTTGGGTAAGGGAGCGGGGGGTTCTGGGGGGCAGTCAGGGAGGAGGGGCGGTTGGATGGGGTGGTGTTTCGGGGGGGCAGTCAGGGGATAGGGAACAGGGAGGGTTGGGAGTGGGAGTCCCAGGGGGCCTGTCTGGGGGCAGGGATGTGGATAGGGGTCTGGAGGGCAGTCAGGGGATGGGGAGGGAGGTTGAATGGGTTGGGGGTTCCGAGGGGGGCAGTCAGGGGGCAGGAAGTGGGAAGCAGCGGATGGGGGTGAGGGCCAGACTGTTTGCCCCCCCCTCCGTTCTAGCTGCACAATCAGAAAACAAGGGATTAGAATTTAAAAGTTTTTTAACTAGGTGTCTGAAGCGATGTTCCTAACTCCATAACTGGAAACCTAAAGGGAAGGAGCCTGATTTTCAAAGGTGTTGAGGATCTACAATGTCACTCGAAGCCAGTAGGAGCTGAGAGTGCTCAGCTCTTATGAAAATCAGGTCACTTCTATTGAGATGAATTTAGGAGCCTAACTTTAGACACCCAGGTTTAAAAATGTTGGCTTCTGTCTTTAAAGCATCATTTCATGCTAATCTTTGTCACTTTCATGTGCGTGTGTGTGTGTGTGTGTGTGTGCGCGCGCACGTGGCCTAGGGTTGCCAGCTTTCTAATCACACAAAACACTCTTTTCCTGCCCCCGCCCCCTACCCCAACCCCACCCCTTCTCTGAGGCCCCGCTCACTCCACCCACCCCGTCGCTCACTCTCCCCCACTCTCACTCGTTCATTTTCACCGGGCTGGCTCAGGGGGCTGGGGTGCAGGAGGGGATGAGGGCTGTGGCTGGGGGGTGCGGGTTCCAGGGTGGGGCCAGAATGAGGGGTTTGGGGTGCAGGAGGGAATTCCAAGCTGGGGCTGAGGAGGTTGGAGTGCAGAAAGGGGTGTGGGGTGCAGGCTCCAGGCAGCACTTACCTCGGGTGGCTCCCCGGATACAACTGGCATGTCCCTCCAGCGCCTAGAGTGGAGGAGTGGCCAGGGGGCTCTGCACGCTGCCTCCATCTGCAGGCCCCACCCCCACAGCTCTCATGGGCTGTAGTTCCCAGCTAATGGGGTGGGAGCAGCATGTGGAGGCCCCCTGGTCACCCCTACACCTAGGAGTCGGGGGACTTGTCCAGTGTTCTCTCTAATTTTTTCCATCCATGTGCGGAATGAATTTTGTTATGTGCACCATATTGAAGTAATGTGCGGATGTGCACCATCCGTAGAAATAAAAATCAGATATAATATCTATTTTTTAAAAGTTACCATAGGGATAATTACTCCAGCCAGGACAGGTTAGGCATTTTAGAACTCACTACTCAAAGAATTAAATTTAAATGTAAGAGAGAAATAAAAATTATGAAATGCATAGATCAGTTCAAAAACTAAAATAACACACTTTGAAAGAAGTATCAAGAAGTAACAACAACAACACCGCCACCACGAGTATGTGTTGGCAGGTAAGTGTGAAAGACCGTGTGTGTGTGTGAGAGAGAGAGAGAGACACACACACACACACACACACACACAAAGGGAAACCTAGACTCAAATGCATTTTATTTCTATTTGTTTCCAACAATGAAATTAAATATTTTTTAAAATTACACAAGTATGTTTTATTAAAACAAATATTAGTTATATGAATGTAAATATGGAGCAACTCTGTTAATTAATGTAGTTACTCTGGATTTACACCCATGTAACTGAGATCAGAATCTGCCCCGGTAAATCACTTCTTTAAGACTCCAATAGAGTAAACCATCCCCATTCACAAAGCATTTAGGTACATGCTTAACTTTAAGTACATGCTTTTAAATCCCATTGATTTTAATAGGACTTAAGCACATGCTTCAAGGTAAGGGAGTAGGGATAGACTTGCTTTAATTGCTTTGCTGCAACAAGGGCACTGGTAGGGGCAGTGTGCTGGGAGAGAAGCTGAGCCCTGATTAGGGTGCGGGGCTTCTCTGCTTAGGGGTCCTATAAAGATAGCCAGCCAGCAGCACAGGAGCCAGTGAACAGAGCTGTAAACAGGGGAGTTTCAGTGGGAGTTTGTGGGGGAGACCTAGGCAGAGGAATAGATAAGCTAGTGAAGGGAGTGGGTGGTGTTCTGGTGCCTGTTGGGGGTTTGTTTTGCTGTGGGTGGTGGTGGTTTGCTTTGGTTTCCTGGACTAACAGGTTTTAGGTGGGAAGGCTATGACCGATACAGAGGCAGCAGTGAAAGACACAATGAGGATGACTGGATGTGGAAGCTGCGGTATGTACATTATCCTGGAGGGGGTACCTGATAAGAGTTTCGTCTGCATGAAGTGCCGCCTGATAGAGCTGATGGAAGAAAAGATCCGAGGATTGGAGATGCAGGTGGAAACTCTGGTTGAGTTTAGAAGGGGGTTTGAGCAGATGATGGAGCAAAGACATGAGGAGGCTGAAGGGAAAAGCTCAGACTTGCAGATGGAAGCAGGACCAAAGAATTCTGAGGGGAGACTGCTGGGTGAGGAAAGTGGACAGTGGAAGCATGTGACTAAGAGAACTGGGCAGAGGAAAAGACGGGCTAGTGAAGGAGAAATAGAGCTCAGGAACAGGTTTGTGGTATTGGATAATGAAGAAGGGGCACAGCAGGTGGTCGCTGAAGGTGAGAGGGCAAGGAAGAAGAGAAGAGCAGCTAGTTCTATAGGAAGAGGGGAAGAGTCAATGGAGACAATAACACCAAATATGAGCCCCAGGAGGATACGGGATGGGTTGCAGAGGATTACAAGGGACAATAGAAATCGAGAGCACTTGCAGCCAGAGGGAACAGGGGATAGACTGGAGAATCGTACCATCACCAGGAAAAGGCAGGTCTACGTGATTGGGGACTCCTTACTGAGAAGAATAGACAGGCCTGTAACTAGAGCTGATCCGGAGAACAGAAGGGTGTGCTGTCTGCCGGGTGCTAAGATATGGGATGTGGACCTGAGGCTGAAACGGATCCTAATGGGAGCGGGAAAAATCTGCTGATTGTCCTTCATATGGGAACAAATGATACGGCTAGATTCTCGCTGAAATGTATCAAGGGAGACTATGCCAGGCTGGGGAAGACGCTTAAGGAAATCGAGGCTCAGGTGATCTTCAGTGGGATTCTGCCTGTTCCTAGAAAAGGGCAACAAAGGTGTGACAAGATTATGGCGATCAATAGCTGGTTCAGGCAGTGGTGCTATAAGGAGGGCTTTGAGATGTATGGCCACTAGGAAGCATTCACGGACAGAGGACTGTTCTCTTGGGATGGACTTCACCTGAGTAAGGAGGGAAATAGACTTTTAGGATGGAGGCTGGCACAACTAATTAAGAGAGCTTTAAACTAGGAATTTGGGGGAGAGGGTTGGGAGATGTCCAGGTAATCTCCAGGCTGGAATTTAACATTGAGAGGGAAGAAAATGAAGTAAGAAAGGATACAGCCGTGGGTAGGAGAATGGACATAAGGAGGAAGGGGAGTGTAGATACCAGTCTAATAGGTGATACTAGTGGTAGAATGTCTGTGCCAAATCGGGTAAAGAATGTCAGTGAAGCCAAACGGCAAAAATGAAGATGTTTGTACACTAATGTGAGGAGCCTAAGTAACAAAATGGAGGAACTAGAGCTACTGGTGCAGGAAGTGAAACTGGATATTATATGGATAACAGAAACATGGTGGAATAGTAGTCATGACTGGAGTACAGGTATTGAAGGCTATGTGCTGTTTAGGAAAGACAGAAATAAAGGCAAAGGCAGTGGGTGAACTGGAGCCGGTTCCCACCGGTTCACGGGAACCGGCTGTTAAATTTAGAAGCACTTTTAGAACCGGTTGTCTCGCAAGGGACAACCGGTTCGAAAAGGGCTTTTAAATTTAACAAAAGCTCCAGCAGCCCCCCTGCCCTTCCCCCGGCCCCAGCTCACCTCACTCCGCCTGTGCCTCCTCCCCTGAATGCTCCCCCGGCTTCTCCTCCCCCTCCCTGGCTTCCCACGAATCAGCTGTTCGCGCAGGAAGCCTGGGAGGGCTGAGAAGGAAGCAGCGGCTTCCTGCAGGTGAGCTGGGGCAAGGGGGCGGTGGCGGGAGGAGGGCTCCAGGTGCTGCACAGCTCCGGCCTGGCCCCTGACTCTGACCCCAGCCAGTGCATATCTGGCCCCAGCTCTGACTACGGCCCGCTGGGTGGCGCAGCTCCGGCCCGGCCCCAGCCCCGACCAGACAGCGCAGCTCTGGCTTGGCCCCCAGGCCCGGCCCTGACCTCAGCCAGGCGGCGCGGCTCAAGTCCGGCCCCCGGGCTCGGGCCCGCCTGGCCAGGCAGTGCAGCTCCGGCCCGGCCCAGCCCTGGTCAAGCGCCTCGACTCTGGGCGCCCTGGCTCCGGCTCCCAGGCCTGGCTCCGACCTCGGCCGGGCGGCATGGCTCCAGCCTGGCTCCTGGGCCTGGGCCCGGCTGGCTGAGCGGCGCAGCTCCGGCCCGGCCCCGGTCCCGGTCCCGGCTGGCTGGGCGCCTCGGCTCCGGGCGCCCCGGCTCCAGCCCCTGGGCCTGGCCCCAGCCGAGCGCCCTGGCTCCGGCCAAGCGGCTCCGGTCCCAACCCCAGGCCCCCCACCTCCAGGCAGCACGGTAAGGGGGCAGGGAAGGGGTGTTGGATAGAAGGCAGGGGAGTTGGGGGGGGTGGATTAGTGTTGGGCCAGTCAGAGGGCAGGGAACAGGGGGATTGAATGGGGGCAAGGGTCCCGGGGGGGCAGTCAGGAAGGAGCAGGGGTTGGATGGGGTGGTGGGGGGCTGTCAGGGGTAGGGATTCCAGGGCCAGTCAGGGGACAGAGAGAAGGGGTGGTTGGATGGGGATGGGGTCCCGGGGTGCCATCAGGAATGAGAGGAAGGGTTGGATGGGGCAGCAGGGGGCAGTCAGAGGACAGGGAAGGGGGGGGGATGGGGCAGGAGTCCCGGGGGGGGGCTGTCAAGGAACCTGGGGGGTTGGATGGGGCAGGAGTCCCAGGGGTGTAGGGGGGGCACAACCTCCTCGTGGGGTGAGGAGGAGGGAACTGGTTGTTAATATTTTGGCAGCTCATCACTGGGCAAAGGTGGTGGAGTAGCATTGTTTATCAAGATGAGGTAGACTGTAAAGAAAAAAAGTGATGGAATGGATAAGACAGTGTCTGACTGGGCAAAAATTACATTGGGAAAGAAAGCTAGTAGAGCCTCCCCTGAGATAGTGCTTGGGGTGTGCTACAGACCACCGGGATCTGATTTGGATATGGTTAGAGACCTCTTTAATGTTTTTAATGAAGTAAATATTGATGGGAATTGTGTGATCATGGCAGACTTTAACTTCCCAGATATAGACTGGAGGACAAGTGCTAGTAATAATAATAGGGCTCAGATTTTCCTGGATGCAATAGCTGATGATTCCTTCACCAAGTAGTTGAAGAACCAACAAGAGGGGATGCCATTTTAGATTTGGTTTTGGTGAGTACTGAAGATCTCATAGAAGAAATGGTTGTAGGGGACAACCTTGGTTCGAGTGATCATGAGCTAATTCAGATGAGATGGAAAGATAAACAAAATTAGATCTGGGACTAGGGTTTTTTATTTCAAAAGGGCTAATTTAAAAAAAAATTAAGGAAATTAAGTTAGGGAAGTGGATTGAACTGAAGAACTTGTGGATCTAAAGGTGTAGGAGGCCTGGAATTACTTCAAGTCAAAGCTGCAGAAAATATCAGAAGCCTGCATCCCAAGAAAGGGGAAAAAATTCATAGGCAGGAGTTGTAGACCAAGCTGGATGAGCAAGCATCTCAGAGAGGTGATTAAGAAAAAGCAGAAAGCCTACAAGGAGTGGAAGATGGGAGGGATTAGCAAGGAAAGCTACCTTATTGAGGTCAGAACATGTAGGGACAAAGTGAGAAAGGCCAAAGCCATGTAGAGTTGGACCTTGCAAAGGGAATTAAAACCAATAGTAAAAGGTTCTATAGCCATATAAATAAGAAGAAAGCAAAGAAAGAAGAAGTGGGACCGCTAAACACTGAGGATGGAGTGGAGATTAAGGATAATCTAGGCATGGCCCAATATCTAAACGAATACTTTGCCTCAGTTTTTAATGAGGCTAATGAAGAGCTTAGGGATAATGGTAGGATGACAAATGGGAATGAGGATATGGAGGTAGATATTACCACATCCGAGGTAGAGGCCAAACTCAAACAGCTTAATGGGACTAAATCAGGGGGCCCAGATAATCTTCATCCAAGAATATTAAAGGATCTGGCACATGAAATTGCAAGCCCATTAGCAAGAATTTGTAATGAATCAGTAAACTCAGGGGATTGTACCGTATAACTGGAGAATTGTTAACATAGTTCCTATTTTTAAGAAAGGAAAAAAAAGTGATCCGAGTAACTATAGGCCTGTTAGTTTGACATCTGTAGTATGCAAGGTCTTGGAAAAAATTTTGAAGGAGAAAGTAGTTAAGGACATTGAGGTCAATGGTAATTGGGACAAAATACATGGTTTTACAAAAGGTAGATCATGCCAAACCAACCTGATCTCCTTCTTTGAGAAGGTAACAGATTTTTTAGACAAAGGAAACACAGTGGATCTAATTTACCTTGATTTCAGTAGGGCATTTGATACAGTTCCACGTGGGGAATTATTAGCTAAATTGGAAAAGATGGGGATCAATATGAAAATTGAAAGGTGGATAAGGAACTGGTTAAAGGGGAGACTACAACGGGTCATACTGAAAGGTGAACTGTCAGGTTGGAGGGAGGTTACTAGTGGAGTTCCTCAGGGATCGGTTTTGGGACCAATCTTATTTCATCTTTTTATTACTGACCTTGGCACAAAAAGTGGGAATGTGCTAATAAAGTTTGTGGATAACACAAAGCTGGGAGGTATTACTAATACAGAGAAGGACTGGGATATCATAAGGAAGATCTGGATGACCTTGTAAACTGGAGTAATAGTAAAAGGATGAAATTTAATAGTGAAAAGTGCAAGGTCATGCATTTAGGGATTAATAACAAGAATTTTGGTTATAAATTGGGGACACATCAGTTGGAAGTAACAGAAGAGGAGAAGGACCTCGGAGTATTGGTTGATCACAGGATGTCTATGAGCTGCCAATGTGATATGGCTATTAAAAAAGCTAATACGGTCTAGGGATGCATCAGGCGAAGTATTTCCAGTAAAGATAAGGAAGTGTTAGTACCGTTCTACAAGGCACTGGTGAGACCTCATCTGGAATACTGTGTGCAGGTCTGGTCTCCCATTTTTAAGAAGGATGAATTCTGGAACAGGTACAGGGCTACTAAGATGATCTGGGGAATGGAAAACCTGTCATATGAAAGGAGACTGAAAGAGCTTGGCTTGTTTAGCTTAACCAAAAGAAGGCTGAGGGGAGATATGATTGCTCTCTATAAATATATCAGAGGGATCAATATTAGGGAGGAAGAGGAATTATTTAAGCTTAGTAACAATGGATATAAACTGGACATTAGGAAGCTTAGACTTGAAATTAGACAAAGGTTTCTAACCATCAGAGTGAAGTTCTGGAACAGCCTTCCAAGGGGAGCAGTGGGGGCAAAAACGTATCTGGCTTCAAGACTAAGCTTGATAAGTTTATGGAGGGGATGGTATGATGGGATAGCCTAATTTTGGCAATTAATTGATCTTTGATTATTAGCAGGTAAATATGCCCAATGGTCTGTGATGGGATGTTAGATGGGGGGGGGGGGGAATCTGAGTTACTACAGAGAATTCTTTCCTGGGTGCTGGCTGGTGAGTCTTGCCCACATGCTCAGGGTTTAACTGATCGCCATATTTGGGGTTGGGAAGGAATTTTCCTCCAGGGCAGATTGGCAGAGGCCCTGGAGGTTTTTCGCCTTCCTCTGCAGCATAGGGCACTTGCTGGAGGATTCTCTGCACCTTGAAGTCTTTAAACCACGATTTGAGGATTTCAATAACTCAGACATAGGTTAGGGGTTTGTTACAGGAGTGGGTGGGTGAGATTCTGTGGCCTGCATTGTGCAGGAGGTCAGACTACATGATCATAATAGTCCCTTCTGACCTTAAAGTCTATGAGTCTATGAGAATCTACACCAGGTAAAAGGCAGCCGGTAGAATGTTGTTGTGAGCTCCTGTCGCTCACCTGCTCCAACAGCTACCAATAAGATAACAAAAGCTACACCACTCATTTGGTGCTCTAGAAATAAAATCTCTGGGACAGAATGTTGTCCCAGGGTCAGACATGAAAATGAGAGTCTTGGCTTTTCCCAAAAACATTTATTGTGGATAAACACCTTTTGTGTTGCCTCAGGATTTATCTAGGAGCTCAAGACCACTGACCTTTGGTGTTGTACAATTCCAGGGACATTATTTGTTAAACCTGTTGATCAGATGCATATGGCAAGGCAGATAAGCACCCCTCAGGAGAGGCCAGAATATACAACATTAACATTTAAATAGAGAAGCCACTAGCTAGAATATGTAGCCTGACAAAACAAAACAAATTTAGAGGCAAGGAAACCCAATAGCCTCCAAAAATCAACCCCTGTATCAAGGAAATGGCACCAACCCCAACAGGTGGGTTTTGTACTATAACAAGTTGTTGAGAGGACACTGATTGATCGCCTCCAGGATGATGTTTTGCAATAGAGGACTTTTTACTGAAAATCCTGGCACCAGGCTGCTCCTTACAGAAACTAGAGATGAAATCTGACCCAGCCCAAATGTCAGATATTGGTGGGAAGCAGCTTTAGGAGAGAGGTGATCATGCAAACATTTTATGGTCTGGAAGATCTCTTTAATGTGAAGCTGGAACTCCCTAGAGAGGGGAGAGGAATAATATGCAGTTCACAGACAACAAAGAGAACAAACAAAATTGTAACTAATTCTAACCACCACAGACCAATAAGAATAATATAAAGTGCCTGAGTATTAGAGAAGGATTTGAATCCAAACCTCACATTTTGGTGAAGCTTAGATCTATAGAGTGAAGCTTGAGCTTAGTGCACTGCTACTGAAGATCATATTTATCTAACTTGTCTTGCAAATCTAAAAACTGTCACTTTAAAAAAAATTCCCTTTGTAGTTAGTCTTTTCCAAAGACTTCCATGGGCTGTTAAAAAACAACCAACCAACCAACACCCACCCCTAGAATATTCGCACCAAAGCCTAGCCAGTGGGAAGACAGGCAGACAGACATGGAGTTTGCAGTGACTTAAAACAGTTTAATGTAATTCCAAGACAAAGTGTGATTACATTTCTACACATATACAATATGCATATGTGAGTTTACAAATTCTGATTAATAACTCGTTTCACCTCAGAGACCGAAAAAATGATCAAAAAGAAACCGTGAATAACAAGCTATAACATAGTTCACCACAACGGGACCTCCTTTCTCACCCTACGGTTAGTAATATTACAATTAAAATAACTATATTCTTCTATAATGTATTTTCTGTTAAAATCATCTCATAAATTTACAATGCTATTATTAGTTTCCAAGACTAATATAAATTCACTCCATTTTTCTACAACGAAAATGATTATTAATTAGAAGCACACAACGTCATGATGAAAAACACAAGCATTTTTTTTTTAGTAGCAAGAACTTGATTGGTTAAGAATTAGTTTTCTTGTAAAACATTCTAAAGCCAAGTAAAATATCCATTCTTATAACATACCTATAATATGAGCCTAAGGAATAGGTTACATATAGGTCTACAACACATCAGTTTGTTTGTTTTTTAAAAAAGAAGAAATATATATTTACCAAAAAAAAGGTGGGGAGGGGGAAAGAAAAAGACAAAAAGGAAAAAGAAAAAAAGAGAGACAATTCACATAGGAAAAAAGCAGTACACAAGAAAATACTGTTGCATACAATTTTCACAAAGATTAACACTCATATTACAGAAACCATACAGTGGAGGAACACAACAGATCAGGGCTTTCATGGGGTTAGTGGGCTGAGATGACACTGTAGAGAAAGAACCATCCAAGATACTGGGAGGGGGCCAGAGGGCATCTTTTCCCTTGCATTTTTGATATTTTCATGGGTTTTTTCCTCTCTTCCTCTTTACAATTCTGGCACAGTGTATGCTAACTTCCACTTTCCATCTAGAGTACATTGGGTTTGTGGACAGTTCAAAAGATATAAAACATTTTCTCACTTTCCCCCTTTTATAAGAGGATTCACTATTTAGAAAAACTGTTTCACCTCTTAGTTTTAGTTAGCTACCCTAGTCTAGACTCTTCAACTTCCAAGATGCCCCTTTCTTTCTTTCTCTCTCTCTCTCTCTCTCTCTCTCTCTCTCTCCTTTTAATAAAGCTATTCATTACACTTCCTCTCCTTTCAGAAATTTGGTTTGGTATAGAATATACAAGCTACATTCCAATTCTGTCCAAGTAGAATCCGATACCCCCAAAATGCCTTGTTTACTTTGTTGGTGAAACACATGGGATGAGAGGATACTTTCTACATCTGAAATGGCTGTGCCCTGGAATATCCGTGGAAGTATCATTTTAAGAATACGAAAACCAAAACTAAACAAATAAGGAATAAAGCAAAAACAAAACAAAACAAAAAAACCCCAGAAGTGTTGTATGTAACCACCAAATGTGGAAGCATTGAAGAATATTGTATTTCCTTTTGGAGGACAGAAGTGCTATATGTAACCATTCAGATTATAAGGGATGTGCATTGCCAGTATTAGAAACCCCTTCTTGCTTTACAAGTTCCAAGTATTTAAAAAGCTCTGCAGCTCCTTCAACCAATGAGCTGGTATTTCCAGGACTGGCTCGTGCCATAAAGAGGCAGAACAGGCTGTTGCTGAGGGCAGTAAAATGATTAGGGGCTGTTGATTTTTTGACTGTGGTCAGTTAGGGGGTTTACATTTTCCAGTTTGCCCAAGGGCTGCTAACAGTCCTCTGTTTAGTTCACCAAATGGCAACCTAGTCCTGATAAGTTATCGCTTTGGTAATGTGAGTTACAGTGAGGGTACCTGGCACTGAATGGAGTTACTGGAGGGGCTCGGGACCAATTCTGCTCCCATTGAAGTCAATGGGGAGTTCTGACACTGATTTTACCACCAGCAGCACAGGGGCCTAACTGTAAAGTATCACTGTTGTTTTCTAGTAACTTCATTCAACTGCCAAGATCAACAGTGTAGCTGTGTCAGGCCTCACTGAAAGATGCAAGGAGCTTTGTTGAGATTACCTGAGCTCCACAACTGAAGCTCAGTACTTCAGACAGATTTTTTTAAAATGCCAATTCATGTACTTTTACTATCTAAAAGTACCACTTTGCCCAGCAAGACATTTACACTGTGTTCATTGGTTACTCAACTGAAAGAAAACAAAGACAAAACTAGACAGATACTCATGGTGAAGTGAGACTGAAAAAAAGAGGTTACATCAAAATGCAAAATATACGACAACCCATAACAATGAAACAGCACCAAACGGTACCACCATTCACTAATAAAATTTACAGAGAAATGGTCAATGGACTTTGTATTTAGTTCACTGGTTCAAAATGTTTCTAGGGTGGAGTCACTTGTATAAAAGGGATGAACAGAAGGAAAGCCAAATTACAGCATTGCCTCTCTGAGTGGCTGTCACACCAAAAAACCCCACAACAATTCCAAAACAACATAGGGATTCATTAGCTCAGGAATCAATAGTTCAGCTAATGAGTTATGAACAAAACAGTACATCCCTTCCTTTGAATATCCTTCTTTCTCCTTATACAGGTATCTTCATCCAGGTTATGGTCCTACAGAGGATAGTTGATTTGGACGTATTGTGCTCCATGCTTCAACCCAAGGAGTTTCATTAAAGTTTGTTATTAAAAAATAAATAGCTCATGTGTTGGACTATACCTCAGTATGTGTGGAGCGGTTTCTTAACCATACTTTGGAATAAGGTGGATTCTTTGATCTGAACTCACTTTCCAATACTATGTTATCTCTCAAAACAGAATATACGTAATAAAGACACACCTGTACTTTTCTGTTTTAAAAGGGCAAAATTAAAAAATAGAGGCAGCTGTATTGAGTTTTTGAAGGTGTCATTTACAAACAGAAATTTCCCTTAAAAAGTACCAGTTTAAATGTAAACTATAAAACACTGTAATAACTATAAAATGTAGCCAGAAAACTGTTTAAGTAGCCACAGTCTATTATTCAGTTCATATGGGTTTGAAATGTGACTCATTAAATATCTTCTAGAAGGCCAAAGCATTTTACAGTAGCTATAAACATATATACTTACATGTGCATTTTAACAATTGATTACAATACATAAAAGTGTAATCTATTCCTTGGTTTCTTTTGTTTTTGTTTTAAAGAATCACGGTCTTCAGAATTCACTCAAGCAACAATGACCAGGGTGGGCATTTATCATTATTCCGCCCATACAGAGTTTATAGTCTTTGAAACCCAAGTTCAAGCTGGCTACATGTTTTCAAAAAGGCTAAAACCAGGATGAATGCCCACATTTGAGGTAATTATTGCCATTAGGTCACAGTTTGTGTAATATAAGTGTATCTAAATCCTTCTTTAAAAAATGGAAGGTATTCCACCATAGCTCCAGAATACCTTTTAAACCAATCAGAATCCAGAATCCTGATCAGATGGGTTTGCTTCCAATGGAGTCAATGCGTTCTAGAATGGTAAAACACATATAGACCAACCTAGAACCCAGGCAAACAAGCCTCTAACCAGTCGATAAAGATGAATTAAGAAACAAAATATAACAAAACCCTAAGAGGCGCCATGTGGCTGATGAACAACATTTCTGATCAGAATTCCAGACCAAAGCTTTTCTAACTTACTTTCTCCTTTCCAATCAATTCGCTGGAAAAAAAAATCAAAACACGTCTGCATTATCATCAACTCCATGCCAGCACTGCAAAAGTTCCTTGGCTATGTTCTGAAAGTGGGATAAGCTTTTCTTTTGCTCTCAGCATTGCTGTCCATCTCAAAGAGGAAACCGTTCCATTTTTATTTTTATTTATTTTTTTTTAAGAAAGAAAGAAAAAAAAAAGTCCCTGGCTGTCAGACCCACACACAAGTATTTACAAGATCTATGTGAATCTGCACATAATTCCCCCTACAGCTAAAGAGTTAAGATCAGAGATGTCACAATATTTATCAGTGCAGTAAAAAATATCATTTTTGGAAAAAATATACCTTTAGTATTGCCTTTCTTGGATTAACTATGACAAGCAAAAGATTAAAAACAAAAACTTTATCTTCATACACACATGAAGAGTCTGTTATAGCAGCACTGCTAAAACTGGAAGGACAAGCTAACCCGTACGTGAGAAATGTAAATTTCAATCTCATTCTAGAGATGCAGAAAGCAAAGCCTCATAGTATACTTCATAAGACTCCTGAAAAGTCAAGCTAATTTCCCATTAAAATTTCACATTTGATGCAATACGTGGTGTTTCCTTCTCCAGTGAGAGCATCTTGTGTTTGCTGAGATCAGTCTTGGTCTGCTTATCTAGCGCTGGATACTGCAAACATTTGCATACTTGAGCAACTTGAGCAACAGAGTGTCCAGGAACACTCTGGGACCAAAGTGGAGTAAAGTTATTCAAGGGCATAAGCACCTGCAGGACTGAGTTCCAAATTAGTCATCTGGTCTGAACTCTTAACCCTGCAGTGACACTGCCTAATGCAATTGAACAGCTTCAGGGCTGGGCTATGCTGCAGCCGCTGGGTAGCAACGGAACACAATGGCGTACTTTGAAGGGCTGGCATCTCGTGGTGACATACTATGTACCTGGAACCCGGGGCAGGCAGCATGGGCTGTGCCTCTTCTTAAAGACAATTCTACAGCAATGAGCCAAGACACTATAGCTTACAGTAGTGTGACTGCAACATTGGCGACCTTTGCTGTAAAAGAGTGTGTATAAAGGGTATTTGCTCAATGCGACTGATAGTCTTGACTTGGTCTACACTCAGGCAAAATTCCCATTGGCTTCAAAGGGAGCTCTGCCAGAGTATGACAGCATATGGACTCAAGGACTGGATGCCCAGGGCTCAGGCCCATTTTCCTTTCTCTAAGAACTGAGGCCTTAAATGCAGAGGAACTAAAGTGATCCTAATGCACAGGACCAGACTCCAGAGAGGGAATTTGGAGGACTCCACACATCATGCACATTGCAAAGTAGTTATCTTCAGAGGCTGTCTCTACAGTAGTGCAGAGGAGATTTGGGGATCAGCGGGGGTATGGCCAGAGTGTCCACAACTGCAGATCCACTGACCTAAACATCCACACAGGGGAAGGGGAACACAGTGGGTACAGATGCTACTGCAGCCCATGGCCTAGGTCACACTGGTGCTTTGCACTCTGACAGGGAAGGAGAGCATTATTTCCCTCAATGCCTGCAGAACTCCCCGAACAAAGAATATTTAGTCAGACCCTGCACTCATAGCTGGATTTGGCCCGTAAGCAGCCCTACACACCCCTTTGCTGAGCTGATTGCCAACCCATGGCAAACCTGCTCAAACTTCCACAAACAATTCTTCTGCGTTTGCCCAACTTTGCAGAGGTTTCGTCATTACAGGAGTTACAGCATTGCATTGACGCACAGAGATTGCAAACAGAGTCCTAAAGCAGGAGAGTTAAATGCTACAGAAGCACGGGGCACTTACGGAAGCTTATTCCCATTACACAGTTCACAATTTCAACACTGCGTTGTTGCCAGTGATAAGATACATTGTAATTACTATGAATAATAATAAATAATAATAACAACAACAACAGTGAAAGAAGCATAACGTTTTTGATGTCCCCTAAAGTGTAGGATAGCAGCAATATTTTAGTGTGACTGAATTTCTCCACTCAACAAGCTAGCTAAATAAACATAAACAAGTGACAGAAACGGAAAGAAAAGAAAAAGAAAGAAAGAAAGAATTCCATAGCATGTCATTATTGCCTGACAGTCAGGGCCTGTGACTTTATTCTGTATCTGTAATTGGTAGGGTCTCTTTCTTTATTTAAATTTATTCATTAAGCTTCTTTGGTTAAAGAAAGACATGGGTTTTTATCTTCCTTTCAGATTTGGTAATGGAATTTCTTTCAAACCAAATTCGGAGGGATAATCCCTTGAGAATATAAAAAAGAAGTATGACAGAAACAGAAGCTTCCCTTTGCTGGAATGTTTCTTGACAGAACTATTACGGAGAGCGAGGGAGTAAAAATCTCCCCAGAGGGTCAAATGCAACCCCGGTATAAGCAGGTGCAGCTCCACTGAGGGGAATGCAATTGCAGTTGCTTCTTCAAACAGCTGGATTTGGCCCAGTCTACACTGAGAAAAGTTCTAGCTTGTCCATTATGCTGTTTCATTCTGCTCAAGGCAACCAGTCCCTCCACCTCTTTGTATATTCTGGTTTCATAGCAGCACTTTGAATGTCCAGCTCTAAGAGAGGCAATGTCTGTTCACCTCTCCCGTTTCCAGCATCAGACGAAAGCAAGACACTGTGATGGGGAAAGGGGTCCCTTCTACACTGTGCCAACCAGGAACCATCGGTAATACTTCCAGTACTGAACCATTCACTTCCTACCTCAAATTTTCAAGCAGTTTGCTCCACACACACAAAGAACCCCAAGCTCATTCCAAAACACATCAATCCTATTTTCAACTCCAAAGGTCTCTGCAAGCTAAATAATTCAGATATTGTTACTTGTGTAGCACCAACAGTGTGCCTGTCAAGAATTTAGCTCCTCTACTAACATTGTCTGCTCTCCCATGTGGCTAACAGTACTGCACTTACCATACTATATTTTCAGAGAGAGAGAGGGAGGGAAAGGCATTTTTTTGCATCCCCCTACCGAGAACAAAACTCAGTCCTCAGTTATCATTGCAACATAAACATAGTTCAGACTACGGATACATCGTTCATCCTTATTACAACCCCTTCTAGCAATGCTGACTCTGACAGCACTGGGATCAGAACCACTGCTTGCCTGGCTCTGCTCTCAGCACAAAGAGAACAAATAACTGCCCCTTCCACTTTGCAATGCATTCCTTCACACCACAGAATGCACCGTTGTAAGCTCTGTCACCCTATTGCCACAGAAATCAGATTTACGTGTGGTGGAGGAACGAAACAGACCCATGTACAGGCAAAACACAATAAATAAATCAAAGATTCTGGTAAGTGAGATTAAAACCAACCCTTCCTCTCTTCCCTGCTTTATTGGCCCCAATATAGTGATACACTTTAGCAAATATTTTGACTTTAAGCATGTGCTTAAAGTCCATCCTTATTCAGCAAAGCACTCAAGCATGTGATTAAATGTGCCGCTGAATTAGGGCCTTTACACAGACTCTACACCCACAGCTTTAATAAGAAGATGTAACTGAAAACATAATTCCATACAACAAAAAAGCGTAATAAAATTTCATAAGTAATAATTAAAAGACCAGCTATATCAAGGAGGAAGAAAAACAAGCCAAATACCTTGGCCATATGGACACACCTTTAGTCTTCAGAAATGGTGGAACAGGACAGGTATCTTGCTATTCCTGCTGCTCGGTTTTAACAAGCTAATATCTTCAGTGTCTGCCAGTGTTGTTTATCCAGTGACTGGACTGGGAGGTCACATTCTTTCCTCCATTCGGGTTCTCTCATTCAGAGCTTGGAGGGTAGATAAGGCACCTTCTGAGGAGCCAACCATTTGTTTTCCCCTCTGGGAAACTGAGCTCTAATACTTAGCCCCAGCTTGGGTTAATTAAAGGGCTTATGGGGACATGGCCTGGTCTTGGTTTCATACAAGTGCCTCACCAAACATGCTACAATGTGATGGTGAGTTGGACCTTACGGACCCAGGCCCTCATGCTCTTTTAATCCAGCCCTGCTGCTAGAAAATGATGTAGGTTGCTGTTTTCTCTCTGCCTCCAAGGGAAAGTTTCTGGTATTGTGCTGAAATGCAGGGGTGCCATCGGGGATAATGGTCCATCCCTACATGACACGTCCTCACGGCATGTCCCTTCCCTGCTCCCTCTATGCTCTCTGCAGTTTGTCTTCTCAGAACAAAACTATCTTCCTCTCTTCCTGCAGTTCTCACAGACACAGTGACCCCTCTGATGCCACTGATGAAGAGAAACTATTTATAATAAAATTAACAAAACAACATCAATAATAATACTAAACGAAAAATAACACAAAGATGCAGGAATGCATGTGCAATTAAAACCCAGAGTAAAATATAATAAAATAATAATAATCAGAACAATCATACAGTAAAATAACAATATTATTCCTTTTAATGACACAAGCAGCATGATGCTTTCATACCTGAACCAATAGGACATGAGAGGAATGCAACGGAAACGTACAGGGAGAATAGGGGATTTCCTGGCTTTGATAAATGGGAAAGTGTGGTCTTTCTAAAGGAAGAATGTAAGGTGCATGGGCTGCTGAGAGATCAGATCCTGATTTACATTATATTTAGTGGGAGCGAGGGAGAGATGGGAAAATAAAACAGTTCAAGGATAGCCCATGAATCTGAAATGGCAAACATGAGGGATACTTGATGGTTTACCAAAATAAAATAAATCTTGCCCAATCTATGCATATTGAGATCCCTTCCTTCTTCAAGGCTGGAGAAATGCTCATGATCAGATATTACAGCTGTGCTTGTCTCTTGCCAGTTTCTCTCTCTCTCTCTCTCTCAACCTTTTCCTTAACTCCATCCATGGGATCCATCCCTCTTCACTCTGCCAATTGACCTGCCATTTTCTAGCACCTTGCAGTAAACCTTGAAACACTCCTTGCTATAGTGGCACTGAATGGCCATGCAAACCTAATCTTTGATGGGCACACGCCACCAAACCTTCTTCTTATTGGGCTCTTCTCCCCTCACCCCCAAGTACACATGAAATTCTAAGTATTGATGCAATGGTGCACCTATTTTTATTGCCTTTTCCCTCTTAACCCTCTCAGCCGTAAGAAAATCTCTCTTTGGAAACTACCCGAAAACAAGACCGTTTAGAGTTCCTTTGGAGCTGAGGACCCAGAGCAAGAATTTTTTCACCAAGTTCAAACAGCATTCTAATACAGCTTTTATACAAATGGGATGATGGGGTGGGGGGGAAGAACACGGTCATAACTACATTACAACGGGTAGGGCTTTGATGTCTCAAAATTTTCTCTTTTCACTCAGGAAACCTGAGTTTGACTTTCTAGACTGAATTCTCTCATTCTCTTGCTTTCTTTTCCCCCCATCTTTGGAATTCTACTAGAAGTGTCCTTAAGCATTCCCCCTCTGATGGATCAAATCCCCACTCCCCCTTCTCTCTGACATAGTACTCTGGCAATGTAACACTCTAGATGTTTGTAAAGCAAGGATGGGAGGAATCTGTCCTTCTAATCCTCTAAGAATGTTAGCAAACAGCAGAATGAGAATTAAACGTCTGATGGGGAAATTTTTTATTCCCAAAGGGGAAAAAAAAACAGTCCCACAACCTTTGACCCTTTGGGAAGCTACATTAGGGTCTCATGACCAATCTGGTCACTTCTAGCTCGTATATTGTTAAACAGATATCTGGGGGAATGTCCTTCCAGCCCCCACAAGCCTTCCTGACACCTGCACGTTGGCAAATGACTACAAAGCAACAACAGGGGTGGAAAAATAACCTAGAAGAAGAAAATCAACACCACCACAAAATCAACACCACCGCAAAAGAAGAAGAGCTCAGATGAAATTCTGACTAGCCTCAGTCAGTTTCTAGGAGTACCAGTGGAAGTAAACCCTTAAACCGCATCTGTAGTTCGGTAAGGCACTACAAGGGAATGATGTAAAACTAAGACTGTGACAGTTGTAATGGCTGTGCTGAGGAACACACCACAGAGAGAAAGGCAGCATCTGCACGCGTGCACGCACACTCACATACACACACACATACACACATATACATACATACCTGGACAATCACATTTGTTACATGCCTATGTTATATCTTTTTTTTTCTTTTTTGTTTTTGTTTTTGTGCAATCACATTGAGGAATAGTCTATTGGTATCATTGAAGTTCAACACAATATAGTAAAAAGGATGTATGTACTGTATAGTGCTACATTCTACCAAGGGGCCAGAGAAATTTTCTACTCCTACACTAAAAGAGCTGGGGATTAAAAAGAAAATTTCCAAATAAAATAAAATAAAGAAACTGAAATCCAACATACACTATTAAAGACTTTTTTAAGAATAACATTTCTCAGGGATTTATCCAGGGTGCTCACAGAAAGGGAAAAATAGCCCCAAATGCTTCTGATCTTGACAAATGGTGCGTATTCTTGTTTGTGTGTACACATTTTAAGCATATCAGTGGTAGGTCTGAAATTTAGAGTGATGGAAAAAATTCCCTCTCTTCCCCTCCTCCAGCCCTGTCTGCTCCCCTCCTTTTACCTTCCCCCATGGAAAACACCTCACACACCTTTGGGTTACAGAGACCAGTGCAAAAATGGGGCATTATCCCTTTGAAATACTGGATAAATCCCTAATCCGTAGATTTACTGGGTTAAAAACCTAATGGATTTTGTTTTAGGTGTTCTGGACAACAAATTCCTAAATGTAGCTCATTATCAGATTAAAATAATCTTTAAAAGTCTATTGGTGAAGTTCTCCAAAAACAGGACCCACGTTGGGTCCATCTGTTCCCCCTCCCCCCGCCCAGTTTGGTGCAGAATGGTTTTGTATTTTGTGTTTTATTTTTCTCACTTTTTTTTTCCTTTTTCTTTTTTTTTTTTTAAATAAAAAGTGTAGAATTAGTTCTTTCCTTTCTCATTTCTCCCTTAAAGTCTCCTTCGTTCAAGTTTCAAGTGAGCCTCCCATTGCATTGTTTGTCATGTTCTTCAGTATAAAAACAGCCACCTCACTCCCTCTTTGCGGGTCTCTCTCTCTTTCTCATTCCAGTGTTTAGATGTAAGGGTACTGGTTGACCTTGGTGGGGCTCAGCGGGTATCCAGTGTAGACTGTGGAAGCGGGTGAAGCACTGATATAGGTCTGATGGGCAAACTGAGCCTGGTACTGACTTGGGTGGATGGTGGGTGATGGCAGAACCCGAGGGCCCATGCTGACAGGAACCTGGTGGACAATGCTGGCCGGGTAAGTGGTGTGTTGCACAGCATGACGAGCAGACCCTTGGGAGGCCACCAGGTGAGCAACGGTGCCTGTGGAGCCCAGAGCAGCGGGGGCGGTGTATGTGTAGAGGTGGGGCTGGGTGGGGAGGTGAGCCGCTGCTGCCGCAGCCAGGTGGGGGTGAACCGTACCATGGCTGGGACTATTGTGTGGGAAGGAGTACGGAGCCTGAGCTATTGTTGGAGTGATGTAGGCTTGCTGTCGCCGGTGACTCCCTGTGCGATCAGTCGTGATGTGCTGCTGGGCCTGCACAAAGAGAGCACAATACAGGACAGTTAGAAGACAACAGGTTTTTCTTTTCCTCTAGCTCCTGGAGTGAGCTCGTTCCAGAGTCAAGGTGATTTCTGTGATGGTTCTCAGGGCACCAAGGAGTATGAGTCACCTTGTTAACCCCCT
This sequence comes from Mauremys mutica, assembly GCF_020497125.1. Lineage (NCBI taxonomy): Eukaryota > Metazoa > Chordata > Testudines > Geoemydidae > Mauremys > Mauremys mutica. The sequence continues at coordinate 103,315,904 of NC_059072.1, read as the reverse complement.
GCCTCCAGGGGGGAGACCTTCTTATGCTTGAGTGGGAGTCTGCTCCCTGACACCTACAGCCTGTTCACCATCCATGCACTCTCCTCTGGGCTATGCCAGCCTTTCCTTTGCCTTGAAGATTAACAATAGGGGCACTCCAGTCTCAGAGCCCCTTTGAAGCATTCCCCTGTAGAGTCCAGCCCCTTCTCCACTGAACACTCACAGAAATATCAGGTGTGCTGTCCCCAAAAGAACAGAGTGCACACCAGCTTGAATGATTCAACTCATAAGAACAGCCACACTGGGTTAGACCAAAGGTCCATCTAGCCCAGTATCCTGTCTTCCGACAGTGGCCAATGCCAGGTTCTTCAAAGGGAATGAACAGAACAGGGAATCATCAAGCAATCAATCCCCTGTCACCCATTCCCAGCTTCTGGCAAAACCGAGGCTAGGGGCACCATCCCTGCCATCCTGGCTACTAGCCATTGATGGACCTATCCTCCATGAACTTAGCTAGTTCTTTTTGAACCCTAAACTAAGGATCAGCTCCTTGTATAATACCACAGCACTGAGATATGTTTCTAGAAAACAACAGTAAGGTTATCATCAAAGATTCAAGAGCTAGAGACAGTAAGGCTAATGGAAACAAAAGGGCTACCAGATTTCTAGAGATTAAATTTAACAGGCTAACCTTCTGCCTAAGGAATATAACCTCCCCTCACATGACCCTTGCAGCCTTTCAACCAATCAAGTTTAGTTGTAATCCCATTTTCAGGAGTGCAATCACACTGCCCAATTATCTCCTAGGTGCAGATAAAGGGCTGCCTTTCTAGCCTTCTCCTTATGCCTCCCAAAGTTCATTGTCTCTACCCAGAGGCAAGATAAACCCATGTGACTTATTCTCCAGTGCGTCACCCCACTGATTTCATATGTAAATAGGGCTTCCTTTGTGTTGGCGTACAATGCTTAATTTACATGCAGACAGAGAGATAAGTCAATAAATATCTTTTGTCTGATAGAAAACCTGTCTGTCAACTCTGCCTTGATACAGACTTCAGAACATATTTCCAGTATATGAACATAACTCTTATACAGTGTCTGTACATACATTTCACAACAATATTAATGACCATCATGATCCTGGCTTTCTTTTAAGACCTCACATGACATTCCTTGGTAAACCAGAATGGACACACCTGAATTAGGAGATTCTGAGGGGTTTTGGGGTCACAATTTCCCATGTGTTTTTCCCCTCCTCCTCAAATCCCCAATGTCACAGTAAACTTCTCTTGGAAGCAGCGGGGCTGCACAGGGTCCCTCAAAAACCTATGTTCCATGGGTCCACCACAGCAGCTCTCTAGAGAACATTACAAGACTGCACTCATTGCCTGGAAGGGCAGCTAACATGAGGACTCCCACAACCTTGCATCGCAGTGATGCAGTAAGAGTTTCTGCTGTGAGATCCATGGCTAGGTTCAGACAAGCCTTTTTAAAATTTGACAGTGAATTTAACACTGATGAAAGCTGCTGAACTGAAAGCCCTGGAGTCCACAGCATGGGCAGAGGCAGTTGTATTGATTTATGTATTGATTTAATAATGGTGGTCTTTGCTGCTCTTACTTCCTAGGTTGGCAGCCTAACATACTCCCCCAGCAACCCCGGGCCCCAACAGATCCTGAAGACTGTCCTCTCTCAGAACTCTCATGTAATGAGCTGTAACTTCTTGAACAAAGGTAACTTCTGTTCTTGCCTTAGGAGAGAAGATATGTTCTTCCCAAACACTAGGGATTTTCTAAGCTGGTTCCTTACATTGCATGATGGTGCCAAAGTGTTTCCTCAGTCAGTTATGACTATTATGCAATCTGACAGTCAAAGTATTAAATAACCAAGAAAACAGGAATTAGAAAACAATTGCCAAACAAGAATGACACTGACCCATTTTTCTTACTTCTATTTTCCAATTCCCCTTTATCATTTTCCTAAATCCTCCCCCTGTAATCTTTAGGGTCCAAAATGTTGCAGCCAAGCTACACTCTCATTCTTGGAAGCAGGATCCCATCATCTCCACCTTTCACCAGTTTCACTCACTTTTATTCCCTCACTTTTAATTTAGAGATGGTCAATTTTTTTTCAAATTTTCAGCTAAATTTTGAAACACGGGTTTTGCCAGAAAATGTTATCATTTTTTGAACAGCTTCTCTTTTATTCAGCGCTGTATCAAAGTCAACACTGCCCTCTTGAGTTCTCAGAGCTTCCCACTCCTGAAATCTTGGCATCTTTGCTGTCCCCTCCTGACGGCCATTACCTCACAATAGAGAAGAGATGGGTCTCAGATGTAATAAACACAAAGAATATTCTTACTGATACTGCTGGGCAGAACTGGGCTTTTCTGGCTCTGACTCAGAAACACATCTGGTGCAGCTTGCTGTCACCCAACTGGGGTTGCCTAAATCTTGGCCAATATTAAGCAATCTTGACATGGACTTCTGACTACACTACATCTCTGGCTGGCCACAATTTGTATGCCCACTCCACTTGTCACCTCTGACTGGAAATGTCTTCCACCCTGACAGGCAGTCACACCCTCCCTTCAAACCTCACTCGAAAGGCATTGTCTTGACATTTGACTATCATTGAGATGAATCCCTACCCCTTTCTTATACCCTCCCCCTCCATTCTCCCCTATAATCAGCACACAGACCTGCCTGTCTATGTTACTTCTCTTTTCTATCAAGGTTAAACGTTTTAACTTTTCAGATACTTTGTACATGCAATGTATGTGCAACCCTGCATGGTTTGTTAGCAGTGGGAATTGAACTGGGGACTTCTGGTTCTAAAAGCATGAGCCCCTCTTCTCTGCGCTGAAAGATGTAACTGTCCCACACACCACTAGAGGGCAAGAGAGTACTACACTGAGTGGTTGTGGGTTACATAAGGAAGATGCTCTGTCAAAATACACATTAGATGGCACATTTTGTGGGACCTACTTGCTGCCTCCTTCCCACGTTGCTTACCTGGCTGAGATTAAGAGGCTGCTGCTGCTGGAAATGTGGTCCTGGCCGCTGCTGCCTATAGGCAATGGCTCCAGACGAGCTCCCTGAAGAGTGACCGCTGGTGGAGGTCACGATGTTGGAGGACTTGGACTTGTAGGAGGATGAGTGATGACTGGTGGTGACTGTGACAGGAAAGAAAACACATGTGTTCTTAAATAATGTCTTACATCATCTAACCAACCCTTCCCTCACTGAACCGCCTCTGGGTGGCTTGTGGAAGGAGACACATAAGAAAGGGTGCATTGGAAATGGCTCCTCCTAGCTATAGGAAGGTACTTAACTAACAGTACCTCTGGGAGCTCACAAACATGGGCCTGCCAGTTGCCCCCAAGGCAACAATACAAACTCCACTATGTGAATCGCTAACTGGGTTTGGAGGCTGGTTTACAGAACCCTCAGAAGTGCCAGAAAGTGTCCTGCTTGGGGAACGGCAGGAAGCGAGTGGGCAGATGCTAAGGAGAGAAAGGAAAAGATAGACGCCTGGAATGCAGAGAAAGGAAAGCCCTTAACTTGGCCAACCTCACTGTGAATAGGGAGGGAGAACAAGGGAGAGCCCACGCTCTGAGCCTTGGTGCACAATCTCGCAACTGCAATGTATGAAACAAAAGGACAATCACACAGCTCAGAACCCAGCGCTACAGGTGGGAACTGCAGAAGAGGGCCCTTTTTGATCCGGTGTGTTTTCCAGAACAGTGGAGGCTCTGAAGGTGGGTGAGCAAACCTGACACACCCGGTCCAGGGGAGCCTGTTCCTTAGAAACGTTAGCAGGTTTGGATGAAAAACAGGGCTTTCAATCTAAGTAACTCTTGCCCATTTTAAAGTAAATATATAACCTTACATGGCAGCTCAAGCTGGTGTAAGGGCCCTGATATCAATGTCTGCAGTAGGGGCCAAATTCTGCTCTCGGGTGATCACTGATGTAACCGAGAAAAAACTTGGCCCTTATGACTCCCAGCTACACTGAAGTCCCTCAGTGCAACACGTTAATAATGCACTATGCCTCCCAAGAACAGCCGTGCAAGGTGTGCTGGGAGAGAGAAGGTGCACACCATCTATTTTTAAAAGAACCTGAAGAGTGAGATTCTTCCAAGATTGTTGTTTATTTCTTATGATTATTTTCTTGAGGGAAGAAGTGCAATTTACCTGGTACCAGGCTATCGCATTCTACCAACACCTCACTGGCTTGGGTTTTCAGCGGTGGCACGATTATAGTTCGGGGGTTCCCGCTGCAGTGGGTCTCTGGTACCCCTTTTGTATCATAGGTGTTCCCATTATTGTGTGCCCCACGGTGTTGCACTGAATAGGGGCTGTTGTTGCTGGAGGAATCAGAGTAGGGCGAATCGTGCACTGTGACACAGCTGATGACGTTTTTTCTTTGCTTGGACAGGGTGCTGAAAATCAAACAACATGGAAGATAGTGAATAGGCAAGAACTGTCTGAATACCAACATTCCATTCCATCCTCAGCCTACTCCTTAACAATGGGGGTGCTCGCAGGCTTAAAGTTAAGCATGTGCTTCAGTGCTTTGCCAGATCAGGGCCACCCAAGCCAAATCCTGTGCTCCTAAACTCACTTCTTACTATTCAGGCAAACTCTCATTGAAGTCACGTGAGTTTTGTCTGAACAAGGACTGAGTAAAATCCTGAGCAGGGATCTTATAATTGACCTTACATGCACAGCTTAGAATAGCGCTCAGACAGACTTCTAGACTTATTTCCAAGCTATTTACTATCTCTCAGCAGGAGAAGCTCAGCAGAGCACACTACACTAAGTTGCATTTCTTACCACTCACACAAAAATGCAGCATCTCCCCCTTCGCCCAGCAAAGATTTAATAATAGATGTTACAGTGAGGTTTCATATGATTAAAATTCCATTTTTACAAAATATATTTACTAATGCACTATAGAGCATATATATTCATAAATACTTGAAATGAAAGGACAGCTGAAGAAAATCAACAATGTATATTTGCTATGCAGAATCCTTGGGTTTTATTCTCTTACTCATTAATTTGCAACATTCAGTAATTCGCAACAGGTCTCCTGACATTAATGCGAATTACTGAGGTCCTGCTGCACCTAATCTATCTATGGCATCAAAGAAGTGATTAAAAAGGAACATCAACATCAACATTTCCAGGATTATTGCTAGAAGTTCATTAGGCTAGACTGCACCCGCGCTGTTGGGATTCGCTCCACTACTGTGTCTAATTATTCCTGATGGTTTATCCTTCCCATTATGAGCTTGTTTAGAGAAAAAAGAGAGAGAGGTGGGGGATGGGAGAGAGGGGGAAGATTTGCTTAAATGGCTCATATCCTTGACAGCGCACAGACCTTGACTACAGAAAATAGCTGCTATGTTTCACTGATTGCATTATGTTGTTATGGCAACTGAAGTTTTTAAAATGATGAAAAGAAATGGATAGCGCATAAAGAGCTAAGTAATTAGACTCAGTAGTGGAAACAGTCCCAACAGGAACAAAAACACCATATAGAAATAACAGCACATCTCTTAACCTCTTGAGTGCCACTCTTTTTTTTCCTTTTATTCCCTTCCCCATTGAGGCTCAGTTCAATTCCTTCCCTCTGACACATTGTTAACTCAAGAGAGGATCTGATTATTCTGGATTCAGCCACTGGTTGGCATTTTGTCCTCGGCTCAGCATTACTCACTATCCAAGTTAATGTAGGCAAATGTTGCAGACCTCCAGACCAGCTTGCACTACAGGCAATTTTTATTTATTTGTGCATTTATTTATTTACTTTTACAGTGCAAGAAAAAGTGAGCTACGTCTCTTTAGCAGCATTATTGATTTCACCACATTTCCCTGAGAAAGAGTCTTTCCAGCAGCCTTCCTTGGTGGCAACAGTCCAGCTTTCCCCTTGCTTCTGGGGTTTGAAAAGCTTTTATTTAATTTTTTGTCCTTCACATGAAATGTCCACTAATGTGCTGCTTTAAAAACCAACTTCTCCAGTGCCTGATTCTGCAACGCTTTCTCAGGCAAGTAATCCTTACTCCAGGAGCTCCACAGATTTCAAAGGCTTTATGATGATTACAGGAGCACATAGGAAGGCCAGACCTAGATTAGAGCCTCAGTGTTCTAGGCACTATACAAAATACACAATGACAGTCCCTGTTCTGCACGTACAATTTAAATAGACAAGCCAGATAAAGGGTGGGAGGAATGGTGACTCCATTGTACAGATGGGGAACTGAGGCTCAGCGAGATTAAGTGATCACAGAGGAAGCCTGGAGTAGAGCACAGAATTGAAGCCACTCCTCCCATGAGTAAAGGGCTTCTTTTAAAGGGCTTGCAATATTCTATTCTGTTCTATTCTTCAATTTAATCCCCTCCTCCATCAAGAGATGGACAGGGCGCTGTGTTTGAAATGGAGAGAATAATGGCATGTCTTAGAATGACAACTGCCTTATTCAAAGGAAGATGTAACAGTTTTGATATGGTGCTGCAAGAAAGAACGTTAAGCTGATAAAAATGACTCATCAATATTCCATTTGCCTGATATGCCGTAATTTCACATTTACGCGTATCTGTAATATTTGCCCTTTGCAACTGCCCTCTGCTGCCTGAGAAGGAGAGACGTATGTTCTCTAACACTGAGCGTTATTACCTTTTATAAAGAAAAATCAAGTTACTGAACTGTGTTCTGACAACTGATAAGGTTCTGACTGCGTTTCTTTTATAGCCCCTTCCTTACATACAGGGCTCAGAGGCTGTAAACATTTGTTCCTGGCTGATACTTGGTATGCAAGGGGCTCAGCTGTGGGAGTGGAAGAGCACTGTTTCCTAGACATGAAATCTGGGTGTTTTATTATTCTAGACTTTTCATATTTTATGCCATTTTAACTGAGAGATCTTGAAGGCAGGGTCATCTTGTTGTTAGATGTTTGGACGCTGCCTAGCAGAACGGGGCTGGGGTCACCCGCCTCTTCCTATTACAAGTAACAACAACGACGACAACGTTTAGTTATTTTCTTTTGCCACAGGAGGTAAGCTGGCATCATCAAGGAAAGAACTGTGCTTCCATCAGCAAAGTTTTCCTCCTCAAGGTGCATTGGTTACATAAGAAAAGCAAGTGCACTAGAAATCAAACATATAAAATGAACAAACCCCCAGCCCTCTAAAGAGAGGGAGGAGTATTATGAGCTTCATTTTACAGATGGGGAACTGAGCGAGACTAAAGCTCCAATCCTGCCAACACTTATGCATCTGCATACTTATAAGTAGTGCCAATGTAATTAATGGGCCAACTCCAGGTAGTAATGTTAAGCACATACGTGAATGTTTGCAGGATCATGGCCAACCATTCAGCAAGGTGCCTAACTTTTAAGAAAATGAGTAGTCCCACCGAAAATCCAAGTTGATTTTCTTTATAAAAGTTAATAACTATAATCACTGTTAGAGCCCATACATCTCCTCCCTAGCGAACAGAGAAGCCAAATAGGACAACTCATATATTTACAACTAGGTACCTGCTTAAGTACCTTTCTGAAGTGGGGCCAAAGAGATTCAGGATGGGATTTTCAAAAGCATCTAAGTGAGTTAGCTGCCCAACTTGCACTGCAAATAAATTGATTTCAGTGGGACTACTCTTGGGCTTAAAGTCAGGCATCTACTTCAACGGGCCTTTTGAAAATCCCACCCTGAAACCAAGGCCACACAGGAGTTTTCCCTTCTCAAAGCCTTCCAAGTAGCAAGTGGCTATTCTTCCTTCTGATTTCCCATGAGAGTTTGACATGGGCATTCAGTCCATGTCCTGCTGTGTTACAGGACTAGGCCTGGCAGACCTATGTGAATCTGGGAAGGGGTGTTAATTCCCAGCTCACTGAAAATCAGAGGGCCTCTGCATCCTCACACATGACACTAAGGTAGCCTACTTGGCAGGCTTTCTGTATTTCTATAGCACAGCTGCAGCTTTCTGTGGAAGTTCCAGGTTATTCAGACACATAGTTAAGAACACTGATGTGGCCTGCACCCTTCTTATTACACCTGCGTATATTCATGGCTGCTGTCAGGACAGTAGCTCTCCTTGCCGCAGTCATAGTAGCCCATGCATGCAGTCTCGAGAGGGGTGGCAGTCCACCCTCACAGTTTAACCAAGTATCCATTCTGCAGCCAGGATTCCAAGCCGCACTGTTATGCTGCTCTTAGAGTAGCATCTGTAAAAAATGCCTTTTAAGATGACTATTCTTTATTAATTATAAATCCCTATATGTATGCCTAGTGTTTTTACCAGGTGCATAGAAAGACAAGTGCCCTGCTCTACTGAGCTTGAGATCAAACTCAGACCACAGAACAGTTCACATCCAAGAGGTATGGAGGCATTGAGCATGTCCGTGCTCTCGAACATGCATGGACAGCTTCCGGTGACTTCTATCCAAATGGCCTGGGTGCAGCTGAGAGATAGAACTGGGCCCCTTTTCCAAGAGGAGATCAGCATAGCAAGGCTTGTGGGGTTTCAGAAGGGATTTGAAGGAGGAAAAGGAAGACGCTTGGTGCAATGGGAGAAGGTATGAAGCCAGACGGAGGGGCGGCCTGGCCAAATGGTGGTGTGATCTGGCCCCGGGGCAGTGGTGCGCAAACTTTTCCAGTTGTGCTCCCCCCTTACCAGTAACAGAATCTGTCTGCGCCTCCTCCCCTCCATTACTGCACTGCCAAGGCTTCCTCAGCAGTGGAACCTGGGCTGAAGGTGGAGCTGGGGGCAGAACTGGGGATGAGGGAGAAAGGAGCTGGGGCTAGAGGTGAAGCTGGGATATGCTGGGGGTGGAGAGGGAATGAAGGTGGAGCAGGGGGCAGAGTGGAGCTGTGGCTGGGGGTAGAGCAGGGTTGGGGGGCAGAGCGGGCCTGGAGGCAGTGCAGGACTGAGGGCTGAATGGGTTTGGGGGAGGAGCTGATCTGGGGCAGAGCGGCACAGAGCTGGAAGCATGGTGCTCCCTACCTGCCCCACCATGGGGGCTGGCACCAGGCTGGAGACAGAGCAGGACTGGGGGCTGAATGGGGTTCGGGGAGGAGTGAGGCCGGGGCTGGAGCTGGAGCTGGTCTGGGGGTGGAGCGGGGCTGGAAGTGTGGCACTCCCTCCCCATCCCCCATGGAGGTTCTCCCTGGCCCTGAATGTTCCTCCACTCCCCCCTAGGGGGGCATGCCCCCACTTTGGGGACCACTGTACTAAGGTCTGGCACTGCAGCCTTTGTAAATTGACATCGCTCTACAGAAGCAGAGTTCTACCCACTGAGGATTGGGCCCTGTGATGAGCTGCCAAAAACTTAACAACCGGTTCCCTATAAAAAGTTCTGATTTAAGGGATGTGCCACAGTATGTATTTTTTGTACCAATAGGGTTACCATACGTCCGTATTTTCCTGGGAGGAATTTTTAAAGTTCTAAAGTTCTTTTTTAAAAAGATGGACCTGAACTAGAAATGAGCTCCGTTTCACATGTGTGGGTCCCCGCCACTCCCTGGGGGGGGTGCACATGTGTGGGTCCCAGCTGCTCCCTGCCCCCCTCATTGAAGCAGGTGGGCAGGGTTACTGCCCTGGGATCTGCAGGGCACCAGTGGACGTGGGGCCGGCTGCAGACAGGGGCATGGGGCTGGCTGAGGGCAAGGCAGGGGGTGCAGAGCTGACTGGAGACAGGAGGGTGTGGGGTTGGCTGGAGGCATGAAGGTGTGGGGTTGGCTGGCTGAGGGCAGGGCCACAGGGGGGTGCAGCAGGGGTTGGCAGGGCTGGAGACAGAGGAGTGCGGGGCTGGCTGGCTTCAGGCAGAGGGGTGCAGCAGGGTTGGCTGGAGACAGGGGAGGGTGTGCGGCAGGGGCTGGCTGCGGGCAGGGCAGGAGGTGTAGCAGGGGTGGCTGTGGGCAAGGCAGGGGGTGCAGGAGGGGCTGGCTGCGGGCAGAAGGTGTGGGGTACTCATGAGGAGAGCTTGTCGGAGCAGCCCGAGCAGCAGGACACAGCCCAAGCCCAGCAGAGCAGCCGGGGACCCACCAGGCAGCAGTGGGAGCCCCAGGGCCAGGGGTCGGGAGAGCAGCAGCAGCAACGGGGCCTATGCCCAGGGCCAGGAGGCGGCCCACATGCCTCCCGCAGTGCAGCGCCCCCGGCGGCCGGAGGAGGAATTACACACTTCCTGGCCAGAGCCCATCAAAGCTGCAGCGCCCCCTCCTCGCAGGGAAGCGGGTTAACAAGTGGTTCTAAAACTGCTTCAAAATTTAACAACCGGTTTACGCGAACCGGCTCTAGCTCACCACTGATTGGGCCCTAAGTCTTTTAGGACTGACAGTTTTTCATGACCAGGATCTTCTTTTCCTAATTGAAAATATCAAGTCCTAGAAGATGCAAAGGTAACACATTGGTCAGTATGTGTCAGGGCCTGTTACAGCTCTCAGCTTGAGAGTCTGTCTGCTTAGCTCAAACTGTGGTGACTCATGCTTCCAGCTGCGGAGGCTCCCTGGTTCAGGCCCTAGGGCTGACAAAAATGGCAGCCATTTCACAAACAGACCTTTTGGTTTACAGGCATTTACACCATACCATCTTACCGCTCTAGAAACCACATCATAGTGCATTCTGACATGGCCCAAAGCACAGAACAGGGCTAAGCCTATAACACTCTCTTCTATAGCTCTCAAGGCCCAATAACTTGCAGCTTTCTGAATTGTTGCCACTTCAGAATGAACCACAATAAACCCTATGCAAAGAAAGTTTACCCATATAAACCCACAAAAACTAAGGAAATCCCATGTGAAGGCTGAAATCCCCTAACACTGAAACATGACTTGCCGCTTATTTCAGTGCTGGGACTTTACGTATCTTTGCCATTCCACCTCCTCACCTGACCTCTGACATGTCCTGCTATTCTCATTTCACTTCTCTTTGTGCATCACACAGAACTGTACAGTCAATGCTTGTGAAAATGAGAAATATTCATTAGAAACGATATTGAGCGCACTGGATCTGTTTTCACTTGTCTGAGACCCAACCCGGAACTTGAACTTGATACAGAATGAGCTGTATGTGTGTTCATCACTGCCCTCTACTGGAGGGAGTCAGACATGCTAAAGCATTTAGCAGTGTGTATCGGTTCTGCTACTGCAGGCCTGGTGGGAGAGCTTCTGCTGTCTGTTATTCTAAGCACTAGCTGCCTGGGGTGGTTTATTTGTTTACTTGTTTTAGAGAAAGGATGGGAATTCTAACTTTGTTCTCTGATGATTGTGATTAGTCAATGTGATGGCTATGTAGAACATTAATAATAATGCCATTATATATTAAATACCAAGGGTGAAATCGTATCCCCATTAAAGTCAACACGAGTTTTGGCCTTGACTTTAATGGGGACATGATTTCATCCCAAGTACTTATGTGTATATAAATTAGACAGTACTTTTTTTGCTTTATTCCAGGATCGGCAACATCCCTTGGCCCGTGCCGCTTCCCGCATTCCCCATTGACTGGGAGCGGCGAACCTGTGGACATGGCAGGTAAACAAACCGTCCTGGCCCGCCAGCGGATTTCCCTGATGGGCCGCGTGCCAGAGGTTGCCGATCCCTGCTTTATACACTATGCTCCCTGCGTGTTTGTAAACAACACAATGGGCCCTGATCCTGACTGGGCTCTTTGAACATTACTGCACTGCAAGCATACACATATACACACACAAAGAAACAACGTTCTAGATCCTCGGTTACATTGAAATTATGCCACCCAAGGACTTTCCCCGTGTAAGAAGAAAACCCAGCTGCCCTTCTAAGGAAATGCTCTTTGCCTTTGCAGTGTGAGGAGCAAGAATCTGGCCCAATATATGTAATATAGTAAGTGTGAATAACAAATTAATCTGCTCACAATCAGTTGTAGAAATGATACGTCTCATATAGTTTTTCTTTTTTAAGCTACAGGTGAATTTTGTGATAGTGAAGTGTGCCAATGCCTGACAGGTCTATAGGGCACAGTTACACTCTGCCTGCCTAGCCTAGCAGGATAGTGGCTCCTGTATGGAGCCTTTAGTCTGAGGGTTAGAAACGGGAAATGGAGAGGGGTGATCCTTAAGGCAGTGGTGTCCAAACTTTTTCGTAAGGCAACCCACCAGCTGCATTTTCTCTTTTTTGGGATCCACTCAGAGTCCAAATTCATGAGGGAGGGCCCAAAATCACAGCCCAGTGTCTTCTCCTTGTCTTTTGCTTCCTCCTCACCCACTGAGGGGGCACCAACCACCCAGAGCAGCTCCTCCGTCCTTGCACCACAACCCTAATCCCAGCCCACTTTTAAGGAGAGGCCCCAAGGGAAGAGGGGTTGGAGAGTGCGCCTGCCCCTCACTCTGCAATGGGGGCTCCTGTCCCATGGGGCTGGGACCCGCTCCAGATGTTGGGACCTGGCGCACAGAATTGTTTGGCCATGGAGGGGCAGCTGGGTCAAACCTGAGTGGCTCTGCAATTCTGTGCACCAGGTCATATCACCTGGAACGGGAAGCCAGGCACAGCCCCACGGGACAGGAGCCACTGTTTTAGGGCAGGCTCACTCTCCAACCCACCTCCCCTCCACACCGGGCCCACAACCCATCTAAAACCTTCCCACAACCCACTGGTGGGTTAAAACCCACCTTGGGACACACTGCTTTAGGGCACCAACAGAGCTATGCATGACAACTGGGAGGTGAAAGGATCTCATGCTTTCTTGTGGGTACAACCGCTGCTTCTTTTCTCTTTTAAACGTACCCTCCTAAGCCAAGGAATCATCAGTGTTTTCTTTTTAGAAAATTGTTGTGGGGGTTGTTGTTTTTGTTGTTATAAAGTCACGAAGGGCACCTCCTCACTGCCCTCCTTTCAATCACTGCTCCCTGCCATGCTCTGCTATGCTAGAGTTAGCGGCATGTGAAATTATACCTCCTGCTGCTATTACCGCTGGCCCAGTCCTGTATGTCATTCATTCACGAGCAGCACACGCATTCTCTCACTCGCTTATATCCATAATTTATTCATCCCAAGATGCACTTGTGCTTCTGTTCTATATTTAAGCTGTTTTATTTTCCCCCTGTTAACTTCAGAAGTATTTAATCAGCTGAGTATGTATACCTAAAAAAAGAACCTACAAAATGCAAAGTTATGGAAGGGCTACATAGCTCAGGCGATTATGAACGAGGAATGCTAGCAATCAATCTGGCTGGCTGGCTCCCATTGCCATAGTATTGGAGGACTTTAGTACAGAAACGTACAAAAATGCCAAGTCTCTCAATTTATAAGAAATCTGTAAAATCTAAATTTTGTTGTGAACTTCCTCACGCCTCCAGGGAAACCAGTGGGACCTAAACTTCTCTCTCCAGAGAAATAACTCACAGAACGGTTGTTCTTCAGCATAGCAGAAACCATCTTTTTTTGACCGAAGGATGCTGAGCTCAGGGGAGTTTCTTTGGAAAAGACAGTGAACTGAGAATGCCGTCTAAAGATCTCTTGGTGGTAAAGTCATCGTACAAGCGTTACTCTTCTTCCCTTTGCAATTTATGGCAAGGACGATAATACCAGTCTCCAGCAGGTGGCACTCTTTTGTAATACTACATTGGAAACCACATGCTTCCAAAGACCCATAAGACTTCCCATGGAAACTTTATAGCTCTCTGCTGCTTCTGAGAACAGGGGACTCGCAATTTTTAAAAATATCTGTTGATTTTAAAATAGTTATACAAAGCTATACATATCAACAATGTAAAATACACAGAAGAATTAAACGAAGTCCTGGACTGCCTGTTACACCACCTTGGCGACTTCTCAAAACTTTCACTTGCACACCTGTATTTTCCATTAGATAGGACAGAAATTCTTCCCATAGCATGTGGAATTCTCCTTATTCTTATAGATAAAGGGTCTGACCCTCCTTTATTAGAAAGCCACTTTGTACTGCCCTGGCATTGCAGAAGCGCCTTAATGTAGGAGTAAACTCTCACTTTAAGGCTTATTCTTCCAGAGCGCTGTAAAGGGACTTTAGCATAACTGAGAATCAGGCCCAATATATGCAAGTGGGACAATTTTGTCCATGTCAATATTACCGGTCTTTTAAAACTGGAAGTGGGACATAAGAATATATTTACCTGCTAAGGATCAATCTCTTTGCATAACCATGGCCAACCGCAAATGTATGTATTTATTTATTTATTTGGGGGAAGACGACTTTCTAGTCCCAGGGACTCAAGGAAAATCATGTAATAAATTTAGGGCTTAATCCACTGTCTTCCCTGATTTTGGAAAGACTCCACTGACATCAATGAGCTTTGGGACAGACTGTTAGTTCTGACTCAATTAGCAAATTATGATTCCATACTAATTCTGTAACATTTGACCAAAAGTGTCTAATATTAGGACATTGATAAATAATATGTGCCAAGTTACTCCAATGGCTTTCACGCTACCAGCACTCATGGTTGCTGAACAGGCTAATATTTCCACAAATACGTACAAGTCCAGTAAAGCCTTTGCATGATTTCCAAATGTTACAATTTTATTTTAAGTATCAGAGGGGTAGCTGTGTTAGTCTGAATCTGTAAAAAGCGACAAAGAGTCCTGTGGTACCTTATAGACTAACAGACGTATTGGAGCATGAGCTTTCGTGGGTGAATACCCACTTCGTCGGATGCATGTAGTGGAAATTTCCAGAGGCAGGTATAAATATGCAGGCAAGAATCAGTCTAGAGATAACTAAGTTAGTTCAATCAGGGAGGATGAGGCCCTCTTCTAGCAGTTGAGGTGTGAACACAAAGGGAGGATAAACTGCTTTTGTAGTTGACTAGCCATTCACAGTCTTTGTTTAATCCTGAGCTGATGGTGTCAGATTTGACACCATCAGCTGTGGCCAACTACAAAAGCAGTTTCTCCTCCCTTGGTGTTCACACCTCAACTGCTAAAAGAGGGCCTCATCCTCTCTGATTGAACTAACTAGTTATCTCTAGACTGAGTCTTGCCTGCATATTTATACCTGCCTCTGGAAATTTCCACTACCATGCATCCGACGAAGTGGGTATTCACCCACGAAAGCTTATGCTCCAAAACGTCTGTTAATTTTATTTTAGGCTCGTTTGCAGCCCCTGTTGTACAGTCCTGCATAGTTGGCCATTCTCTCCCATCAAACACATATCCTTAATCTGAATTCCCATCTTTCTTTGACAGGCACAAGAAGGATGATGAGGAGAAACTTAGCTAAAGGTAGCAAACTTCAGATAGGACACTACAGATTAGATCCTCAGCTGGTGCAGCTCCCTTGACTCAAATAAAACTACTCTGTTTTACACCAGCTGAGGATCTGGCCCTAGATTTGGCCATGTCAAAGGGTCCCAAGCAACTTGACTTCAGTTTCTCTGATGCTTTCACCACAGATAACTCCCTCATCCTGGACTCTCTTCTCCCTCTGCTTCTGAGACTCTGGCCCTTCCCTGCTTCTCCAGTCATTCTGCTCCGAGCAGAGCTGGTGAATTTTTTTACGTGAATAGTTTTTTCAACAAAAATGCAGATTCAGGCTGAATCAGAAGCATCCATACATTTTGTTTCAGCATTTCCAAAATAAAATGTTTTGATTTTTCATTTGAGAAAGACATTTTGTTTCAGAATTTTCCTTAATTTAATTAAAAAAGATTAAAAAAATATATTTAAAATCCTAAAACCAAAATGAAACAAAAAATAAACTTGGGGTTGAACAAAATGTTTAGTCTGATCTGAAATGTTCTTTTTCCAATTTTTCATTTAATAGAGAAAAACAAACAAAAAATGTTGCAGTCCAATCCAAAACTTTTTTTTGGGGGGGGAGGGGGAGGTTTCCAATGGCCAAACAGAAAAATTGATTATTCACCTAGCTCTAGTTTGGAGCTTTTCCTCTACCTGTTCTCTGGCCAATGCCCTTCAGGCCTCTGTCCTCAGCCCACTCCTATCTTCATTTTACAAGTTATCCCTTGGAAACTTCATACACTCTTCCATGCTGACATATCCTAACACTGCCTCTCCTCCCCCGACCTCTGATTTCTTCATCCAGCCTCTCCTCTGTCTCCCTCACACGTTAGCATGGATACTGTGCTTCCAGTTCAAAATGTAACATGATGAAAACTCAATCCCTGTTTTTTCTCCTGAGCTCCCCATTTTCTATCCTTGATGATCCCACCATCCTCCCGTTCACCAAGCCTCACAATGTTAGTTTTCAACTTTTCTCTTTCCTTGTCCCCACAATACTAGCTGTTGCAAACACCCTTCCCCGCCCCCCCCAAAAACCCCAAAACCCAAAAACCTGGCACCATCTCTAAAATCCATCCTTTCCTTTCCACTCCTTGTCCACGCCTTGGTCATCTCTCACCTTGACTACTGCAACCACCTCTCCCCCTCATCCTCCAGCTTCCAACTTGTTCCCTTCCAATCCAGATAATCTTTCTGCTCTGCCATTCCAATAATCCTGGAAGACTGTAGCATTCTTCTAGGTAGATGCTGGGGACTGGACTAAATGAGGGGTTCTCTCAGATTTTTCATTTTGTGGATCGCTGTCCTCTTAAACATCCTTTCACGGGCTTTTTGTTCTAAACTTCTAGGCCCTGCAGAAATCCACACCTCTTTACCTCTCTGATCTCCTCTCTTCCCCCAGCCAGGCCTCTCAGCTTCCCTTTCCCCCATGATATCACAAATAGTTGGAATACCTTTCTCTTACTGCACCTGGCTTCCACCCTCTCTTCCAAATCCTTTCTTGAAATACACTTTTTCTGTGAAACCAACCAACCAAAGAAGTGTTATAATAATTATTTACAACAAAAAAACTGTAAAATATCCCGCGCTGCTTTATGATCTCTCCATCTTTCCGGTCATCTGGTACATGACAGGCCTGATTTTGAGAGGTGCTGAGCTTCTACCAATCCAACTGAAATCATAGGCGTGCTCAGCACCTCTGAAAACAAAGCCCTGTGGTTCCTAGTTTCTCTCTACAAAGTTGTAAGCTCATTGAGGCAGGCACCGTCTCGTCTGTTCTGTACACATTTTCAGTGCACCACTAATAATCATCACAGCACTGAGATTCAGAGATATAGATATCTCAGATGATTGAAGGCCAATCTACTGTGGAGCAGGTTCTAAATAAAGATGCTTTAATTTTATCTTTTATTATCGAAGGGACAGGGTTAGAAAATTCCCAGCTGAGTTAGTAGCGCAAAGATTCTGTAATTCTTCAGCTATTTGCAAGGCTGCTTCTCTGCAGCTCCTAAAACAGACTGACATTTTGTGACTGGTGTAGGATGGGGAAACCTGGAGTGCTCAGGCTTTGACTGTGCGCATGTGAGGAAAGGTGCTGAAATGAGAGCCTTGGAGAAAGAAGTCCTCGCTTTATTCATGGACCAAGAACAGCAAAGGCAGCTTCCCTGTACAACTGTATCTACTGTGACTGGGTGGATCAATTCTATGAGAAGAGGGACGTTCAGTCTTCATGGTCCACTTGTTTTTTGCCTCCCTGCTGAGGCAACCAATGGGGTGCCAATTAGTTCCAAAAGTGGTGATTTTTTTGTGATATGACCACCAATGAGAATTGGACAGATACTCCTCACAATTTATTTCACCTAATGAGGTATTCATGACACACAATCATTAGAGTTTTTCAAGAATAAGTTAGGAGAAGCACTGTATATGGACATAATAGTGTGGTAGCCTTCTTCAGAGCGGCTGAGGATTGGACTAGATAAGATATTCTCCAACCTTTTCATTCTATGGATCACCTAGAAAGAGAGATCTGATCTTGAACTATCGGCTCTCCCAACCCCAATTCCTCACTGCTTTGTTCTGTGTAGCTATCTTAGGTATTTATATAGCCCCTATTACCTTAATATCTCAGCACCTCACAATCTTTAATATATTTGTTCTCACAACATCCCTGTGAGGTGAGGAAATATTATATCCATTTTATAGATGGAGTAACTGAGGCACAAAGGGATCAAGTAAATTGCCCATGGTCACACAGGAAGTCTGTGGCAGAGCAGGGAACTGAATCCAGCTCTCCTGAGCCCCAGGTTAGCACTCTCATCACTGAACCATGCCAACTTTCTTTAGAGCAACTGCCAGGAATTGCTTTCCATGCCACTGTTGGCCCATACAGCATAGATTGTGTACCAATGGACTAGATTGTCTAGGTGGTCTTTGAGTTCCAACCTTATTTCCTAAGACTCTATGGAGTTTCCTGCACCCCAACCCCCCAATGGAGTACAGAATCACTGCTCACCTGGTGGGTGCATGTTTCTGTTCTTCTTCTTCATCTGTGTCACTGCTGATAGTGATGACACTGACTGCAGGGCTGGGTGTGTCGGGAATGACTATCGTCTGCCGCTGCCGCTCCCGCGTGGTGCTGGAAGCCATGTCTCCCCACCCACATGTGACAGAAGTGCTGCAGGCAGGGCTGTTGTGCACCATGGCACAGCGAGGGGGGGTATTCTCCTTCACGCGTTTCGATCGCTGAGGGGAGCTGATGGCCTGAGAGGATGAAACCTCATATGTAGACACGTTTCTGAAAATGACAAAAACAATCAGTTGGTTAAAGCTCGGATTGTTCAGATATTACTGGCTTTTGAGTCCTGGCGTCAACCTCTCTCGCATTCTTTGTTGGTGAGGGCTGGGCACACTACAAAACGGGTGTATTTGCTTCTTCAAGGGAGGGAGGAAGGGAGTGCCTCACATCACTCATCACTAGAGCTGGCTGGAAAATGTTTGGGTTTCTTTCCTGTGGAAAATTTAGATTTTTTTGGCAAAAAATAAAAAAAAATAAAAATCGGTCTGAAAACCAAAATAGTTCAATTTGGAAATGCTGCCTCATGGGAATGCCTGGCCGTGGTGCATCTTGGAAGATGTAGTCCAGCCAAGCAGCCCACCATATTGAAGAGAATGGGAGCATGAGGCACCACAACTCCCATGAGGCACTACTGCTGCATTTCCAAATCAAAATATTTGGTTTTCCTCCCAAAATATTTCAGTTTTTTAACACCCCCCCCTCCAAAAAAAATTGAAGTTTTCCATGGAAAGCAGACATTTTTCATTAAAAAAACAAAACAAAAAAAACCTGTTTAGTCAAAAATCCAATTTCCTGTCACCTCCCTCTCCACACACACAAAAAAGTTTTGACAGAAAAATTTTGCCCAGCCTTCCTTATCTCAACAGCATTGCGGAGCAGCACTGAGATGTTCCAGAGGGGGAGAGACTCAGTTTCATTTGGCTCTGATGTGAGGTGGCAAAGGCAGTGGGTGCAGGGTGGAAGAAGTAAATAGGTTTTTCTTCACTAGAGGGGAAAAATTCTCAACTCCCTCCTTTCTATCTTCCTAGTTCAATCCCCGCCACTAAAAGTAAATAAGGAAAATGAGGGTTTATTTGCATCAGGACCCTAAACACAGTGCCTGCCCATCAGAGGGTGGAGGCAACAAAAAGCCCTGACTGAAGAAGGATTCTCTAGTATCCACGTCATTATTCTTTAAAGCCTTTTTTCCCTCCCCTCTAGCAGAACATTTTCAGAGTCAAAGGAAAAAAGACAGTTACCTTTTCCATAACTGGTGTTCTTCGAGATGTGTTGTTCATGTCCATTCCATATTAGGTGTGTGTGATCACCACATGCACTGGTGCCAGAAGTTTTTCCATTAGCCGTATCCTTAGGGGACCGGCTCTGGCACCCTCTGTAATGGCATCCGCATGGCGCGGTATAAGGGGTGCTGCCAGTTCCCTCCACTTCGGTTCCTTCTTGCTGGAAACTCTGACAGTGGGGAAGGAGGGCGGGTCATGAAATGGACATGAGCAACACATCTTGAAGAACACCAGATATGGAAAAGGTAACTGTCTTTTCTTCTTCGAGTGCTTGCTCATGTCCACTCTGTATTAGGTGACTCCAAAGCAGTAACCCTGGAGGTGGGTAGGAGTTCACGGACATGTCGATTGGAACCCAGCTCTGCCAAACCCAACGTCATCCCTGGTCTGCTGAGTGATGGCATAATGAGCAGTAAACGTATGAACAAAGGCCCACATTGCGGTTCTACAGATGTCCTGGATAGGGATGTGAACCAGGAAAGCCGCCGAAGACGCCTGCACTCTCGTTGAGTGGGCTCTGACAATTGGCGGCAGTGGAACCCGCGCCAGGTTGTAACAGGTCCTTATGCATGAGGTTATCCAACTGGAAATCCTCTGCGAGGATACCGGGTGACCCTTCATCCTATCCACTGTAGCGATGAAGAGTTGAGTCGATTTTCAGAAAGGCTTGGTATGTTCTAAGTAGAAAGCCAAGGCCCTCTGGATGTCCAGGGCGCGAAGATGCCTCTCCTCACTGGTCTTGTGTGGTTTGGGACAGAACACTGGGAGGAAGATGTCTTGGTTCATAAGGAAGGTGGAGACCACCTTTGGCAGGAAGGCCGAGTGGGGCCACAACTGAATCTTATCTTTGTAGAAGTCTGTGTATGGAGGTTCTGAGGTCACGGCTTTAATTTCAGAGACTCGTCTTGCCAATGTCACCGCAACCAGGAATGCGACCTTCCATGACAGGTGGGAAAGGGAGCAGGAACCCAGCGGCTCAAAGGGTGGGCCGGTGAGCCTAGAGAAGACCAAGTTAAAATGCCACTGCAGGACAGGAGTCCATACCTGCAGGAAGAGTCTCTCGAGCCCTCTCAACAATCTGACCATCATGTCATGGGAAAACACTGTCTGTCTTTGGATCGGTGGGTTAAAAGCAGAGATGGCTGCTAGATGCACTCTAATGGAAGAGTGTGCCATACCCTGGTTCCTCAAATGGAGCAGATAGTCCAGGACGGCCTGTATGGAAGAACGCGAGGGAGGGATGCCATGCTCAAGACGCCCAGTGGGAAAACCTTGTCCACTTGGCCAGATAAGTCAGTCTAGTTGAGGGCTTCCTACTCCCCAGGAGGACCTGTTGGACTTCTTGCGAACAGGTCCACTCCTCCAGGTTCAAGCACGCAGCATCCACACCGAGAGGTGGAGGGACATGAGGTTGGGGTGTAAGAGCCGGCTGTGATCCTGTGACAGCAGGTCCGGGCAGTTGGGCAGGGGCCAGGGAGGGGCCGCTGACAAGCTCATGAGCATGCCAAACCAATGTTGGTGAGGCCACGCCGGGGCGACCACGACAACCTGTGTTTTGTCTCTCTTGATCTTTGCCAGGACCCTGCTAATGAGTGGAATCGGCGGGAACGCGTACACAAGGCCCCCCGACTATGACAGGAGGAAGGCATCGGAGAGGGAGCCTTTGCTCAGACCTTGCTGAGAGCAAAATCGGTGGCATTTCCTGTTCTGTCTGGTGGCGAACAGATCCACTTGGGGAGTTCCCACCTTTGGAAGATCATGCAGGCTACCTCTGGATGGAGCAACCACTCGTGGTGAGAGAAGAAGTCCCTGCTGAGCTGATCTGCCAGTGTATTCTTGACACCGGGAAGGTGACAAGCTTCCAGGCGGATTTCGTGGCTGATGCAGAAGTCCCATACACGGAGTGCCTCTTGACAGAGAGCTGACGAGCACGCTCCCCTTTGCCTGTTGATGTAGAACATCGAGGCTGTGTTGCCCATCAGGACTCGTACCACCTTGCCCGACAGGTGGGGCAGGAAAATTCCGCATGCCAGCTTGACTGCTTGGAGCTCTTTGACGTTATGTGCAACTGCGCCTCCTCTAGAGACCACATCCACTGTGTCTGGAGGTTGCTGAGATGCGCATCCCAGCCAAGGTCTAGGCATCTGACACCAACTCAATGGAGTGAGGGGGGTTGTCGAACGGAACCCCTTCCAAGACTGTTCTGCGATAGGTCCACCATTGCAGCGAGGTAAGTTTCACCTGGGGAATGGTAATGATCTTTCCCTCTGGCCTGGGAATAGACCACTCCCAGCCATTGTTGCAGGGGCCCCTTCTGATGCCTGGCATGGCGGACCATGTAGGTGAATGCTGCCATGTGACCCAGGAGGTGCAGACAGACCCTGGCTGTAATCAGAAGGAATGTGGAGACTTCCGCGATGAGGTTCATCAACGTGTTGAATCTTTCCAGCAGCAGGAACACTCTGGCATAGGTCGAGTCGAGGACCGCTCCGATGAACTCTTCCTCTGCACTAGCACTAACGTCGAGATTTTGTCATTTACCAGTAGGCCCAGAAAGCGGCAAATGGCCTGAAGCACCACGACATCCCGTTGGACTTGAGACCTGGAACTGCCCTTGGCGAGCCAGTTGTTGAGGTATGGATAGATCTGAATACCCCGGCGCCTGAGGTAAGCCGCTACCACCGACATGCACTTGTTAAACAATCACGATGCTGTCGCCAGGCTGAATGGGAGAACCGCAAACTGGTAGTGGTGGGGTCCCACTATAAACTGGAGGAAGTGTTTGTGCCCTTGAAAGAGCACTATGTGGAAGTATGCGTCCTTCAAGTTGAGGGTGGCATACTAGTCTCCCAGATCCAGGGAGGGGATAATAGAAGCCAGGGAACCCATTTTATAGGATTTCAAAGTTCACAAGAACAGAGAAGGAATCAATGCTAGCCAAAGCAGCAGACGTTCCAGTACCATCACTGGCAGCAAGAAGGAACTGAGGGAGGGGGAAGCTGGCGGCGCCCCTTATACCATGCCATGCGGACACCATTCCAGAGGGCGCCAGAGCTGGTCCCCTACGGATACTGCTGAGGGAAAAACTTCCGGCACCGGTGCATGTGGCGAGCACACACACCTAATATGGCATGGACATGAGCAAACACTCGAAGAAGCAGCAAAGTTCTGGTTCTGGTTCCATTTTACAGGCAGGTTTTGACTGTTTTTGGTTTGGCCCGAAAGCTAACAAAAGGAACAGGTGGCATGTATCAAAGGGAAGAAATTATGGACATATCACACTGCACTGACTTACGCAGGGTCCTTTGCATAACAAATAACTGCACAGTAGCATTTGCAGTGCCTTTTGAATACCAATGAGAAACATGGAGTATCCTCTTCTCAAAAGGAGCAGGTCCTTCATTTGGATACAAAAGCATCACAAATAACGTAAAATAGAGGACCGTGGAAAGCAGCTGCTCTGAAAGTGTCGGACTCCTTCCTGATGCAGACGCCTTGTGCCCTGGTGGCAGATTACTGGGGGCGGGGGAGACACTTTGTATGTCCAGATGTATTGTGATTTATTCCCTGTTTTACTGGCTTGTTGGGTCTTAACTGGCTCTGTTCTGTATTACAAATAGAGCAAGATGGCTGGAATCCTCCCAAAGTAAATGAAACATTACACATCAGAGAGCAGACAAATGGGAAGGATTTGAACACTGGCATCTTAAATACAGTGGAACTGGTTGCGAATTCAGTACAGTTTCTTTGGCCCCAATCTGGTCACATAAGAGCTGTGAGCTCCTCTGTTTTTCCCCTTCTGTAGGTCCAGCTACCCTGCAGCAGCGAGTCTCAGAGCCCAGATCATCTGACTTGGTTTCACAAGGCTTGTGCTATGGGGCTAAAAATAGCAGTTTAGATATTCCTGATCGGACTAGAGCCTGGGATCTGAGGCCCTCCCCCATCCCAGGGTTTCAGAGTCCGGGGTCCCGCCTGAGCTCGAACGTTTTACACTGCTATTTTTAGCCAAGTAGCATGAGTCTGAGTCAGTTGACGGGGGCACTGAAACTGGCTGTCGCGGGTGTTTTTTTGCTGTGTAGACTTACCCTGTAAGAGCGGGCCATTTCTGAATCTCTCTCTTTCTTGCTCTTTCTTTTCTTAGAAAAATTCAGTGCTCACTAAAGGTGCTGGTTTAATAGCCCTAAAGACCTCAGCTCTCTGTCCACAGCCCAGGTATAGCACAAGCAGCAGCAAAGTATACTTACATACCCACCCTGCCAGTGTGCCCCACCCACAGGGATTACCACAGGAGTGAGAGGGTTATTGCACATGCATTCTTGCATTTTGTTCATGCAACTGCATACTATGGGCCAGAACCTGGCCCCACTCCTGCAGGACAAAACATCCATAAAACTGATGGATCCAGCCCTTGAAAATTCCCGTGTAGGAGAATCCTTGGGTGGCACAAAACTCTCGTAGTGTCCTCTATGCCACCTCCCCTCCCAGACCTTGGCACAGGAGATGTCCTTATGCCCCATGATTCCCCTGGGGCTACTGTAGATGAGCATAAGCTAGGGCAGCCAGAAGACTGCTCTAATGTATGCCAGGGACACATCTAGAATGAGGGAAGAGTACAGGTAGCTTAGGGCTATCTTTGCCCTTCACTTTGTGTTGAGTGCATCGCAGTTGGACCAGTGGATCTATCCCTACATATATGCAATCACCCATTTGCTCGTGAATGGATATATTCTAGGTGCACACCTAACATCCATTGTTTCTGAAAATGTGGCCCTTTGCAGGGCCGCCCAGAGGATTCAAGGGGCCTGGGCAAAGCGGGGGAGCTGTGGCGCTTGTACTCACCCTGTGGCAGTCTGGGTCTTCGGCAGCATTTCGGCGGCGGGGGGCCCTTCAATTGCTTTGCGTCTTTGGCAGCACTGAAGGGCTCCCCGTTGCCAAAATGCCGCCAAAGGCCTGGACCACCGCTGGGCCAGGGCTTGCGGGTCCCCTGCGGGGCCCAGGGCAAATTGCCCCACTTGCCCCCCCTCCCCCCCGGGGTGACCCTGGCCTTTTGGGGGGATGACAATGTTGAGGAAATGTGGCCACTTTTAGGAGTGTCATTGAGATCAGATAGAGGGAGACAATCACACCTTTTGTCTGTGGATATGTTGGGATTGGGGCATACTGAATCAGTACTTTTGAATTGCATAAACAGAACACAGATAGTTTTTTGTGGGGGGAGGGAGGGAGGTAATAAGAATTTTGATTGGCGTTAATTTGCAGAGACTTGTACAACTGACTTGTGGCTCTGCCACTCACAATGTGGTGGTCATCCCAAACACAGGGCATTAAAATTGTATGCCACCTCACTTCATCATGCAGTCTATATTTATACCTACTCTGTTCTATATATATTCACTGAAGTTGAAGCAACGGGGCTTTTAAGTGGTTCAATATCCACTAATTCTGCCAAGACATCAATTTAATGGATTTAAACAGGCACGACTGCATGGCCTTTTGTTTGAGTGACTTCGCCTCTCTCATGGAAAGCTGAGCAGAACCCTACTACAGGATATATATACACACACACACACACACACACACAGAATCAGAATACTATGGGCCTGATCCTCCTCTCACTTACAACTAGTTCAAGTCCACCTAGTTCCTCCTGATTTACACATGGTACACATGAAAGAAGAATCAGGCCATATGTTGGGAAAAAGGCATTTCCTCCCCTCTCTTTATACAGTTTCCACCAAAGTTGCCATTAGCCTAAGTGCATGCAGCTCCGTCAACTTCAGCAGTGAATTTGGCCCTCGGAGTCCTTAGGCTACCATTATGCTCCTTGCCACTTACCTCATAGATGACTGGTGTTGCTTGTTCTTCCTGGAGGAAGTGGTGCTGGTTGGCTGTTGCCTCATGACATGAGCCACGCCCACATTCAAGGGCTGAGCTGCGGGAAGAGTCACGTGACTAGCTAAAAGCGCAGGCTGTTGCATGATGGGATTATAATGGCTGCCGTGAGCATGTGTGTTTCTGCAAGAGGAGAGAAATTGGAGATAAATGCATTTTAAATGTGTATCAGTTCTTTAAAAGGCTTCCATTAGCCTCAGGAATGCCCCCAGCTAAAGGTGACCTTGGGCATGCCAGTCCTGGCATCAAGCTTGGGTTGGTGTTTTTCTCATGAAGGGCTGCTTCCCTTTGTTTTTCAGAGGCCTTTGCTTCATTCTCTCGCAGGGGTGGGGGAGGCATGCCCCAGCTTTATATTCAGGACACATATCCCACTGGAGCCACTCAGGGCCACTGGCTGAGCTGGCAGAAGAGGGCAGTTGAGAGTGATGCATGTTGCCCTTTCCCCTAGTGCTGAACTCACTGCCTCTGCAGTTCTCCTATCTCCCCTCTGCCTGAGGAACAAAGGACTCAGCTCAGTATCAAACCAAACCATCTATGTGGCAGTATAAGCCCTGTCATCAGACTATAACAGTATGCCTGTGGATAAGGCTTAAAAACAACACACACACACATTCCTACTTTGACCACTTGGGTATCTTTTTCTATATCGCTTGTTGTTCTGCCCACAGTATCCACCTTCACGCTCCAATCCCCCCTCTGTCCTTCAGGAAGACCTCCTCCAGCTCCTTCAGGTGTGACTCACAAAAGCAATTCCCCACAACTCAGAAGTCACATCAGGCTACCAGGGAAGCCAGAAGAAGTCTCTGAGTACCAATGATAACCGACACTCCCTAAGGTCCCAGTAGAACAAGGACTTTGGAGTGAGGTGCCAACTCACAGTGGAGTAGCAATCTCCCACCAGTGCTGTTCTGTGGACCACCTAGGTATGGCATATAACCCAGATCATCAGGCCCACTCTTCCAACTAAGGTTCAACGTAGAGATGATCTGCACAGCCCCCAGGCAAAAGGAGCGGAGACAGCCTGCTGAAACAAAATCTTCCACCCACCAACTGTTCACCGAGAAACCCTCCGGGAAAGAAACTGATGTTTTGACGCAGTAGTGATGTCTTTATTTTCTGGAATAAACCACAGCAATGGAGCAAGTGACAATCTGACCAGGTTCCTTTGGGGATGGACAATGACGCACAGATTTCCAACTCCTTAACTATGCTGTGTTTGTGACTGACTGTCTTGGAGACTACAAGAGCAGTGTTAGCGCCTCTTTGGTGCCTGTTTTCACAGAGTACAAAGGGTGAAAATGACATGGGGACTTGCCAATCTGACATCTCATATGAATTTGCTTCAGGGGCAAAGGATTTGGCCTTACGAGAGCCTCGAGGGACTCCCCATTTACCCGCCACTTTAATCCTCTTACTTTCAAGGCCTTGCATTGCTGCTCTCATCCTCACTACTGCCTCCTTTCAGTGCTTACTCACACTGACCCTTTGAAGAAGTAAGAGCAACTTGACAGTGGAACGACTATCAAAGGCAGACAGTCAAGACAGCATCATTGGAGACGTGCCAGGTAGGGATGTAAATATCGGTTAAAGTCCCGCAGGCCCGGCTGTGCCGGGACGGGGCCCCTTCCCCAGCGGGCGTGGCTGCCTGGGCTGGAGTCCCTCCAGCTGGTGCGGAGCTTCTGGGGTTAACGGTTAAGGGTAAACCCAATGCTTACCAGTTAACCTTTTACATCCCTCGCTCCAGGAGAGATGAAATAAACCACTAATGGAACGATTTCAGGAAGGGTCGATTGTGATAAAAGGGTTCAAAGTAATTAGCCTGAGAAGTGCCTCCCCATCCCTAATCCTTTGACAAGGGTAAGGATTTCACAAACAGCTGCAGCACAGACAGGACCCCGCCAGAATTCCGTTCCCACTCTGCCTGAAAACGCCAAAGACCCACTATCCATGCTGAACTGCGACTGCAAATGGCCAAAGCTCTCCTGCATAACTCTCCACAGATGTCGCCCCCCCTCACAGAATTATCCCGTCTCTTAGGAAGTTTTCACCAGCGCAAAAAGTGCTGCAAACCGAATCTAGGATACAACAAGGCACAAAACAATAGGGCTATTTGGCTTTTTAAACAAGCCAAGGCGGATGTTGGAGAAGATGCTGAGATCAAGAATGGAGCGTGTCTTTTTTCTTGTAAGATGTTATCCTTTCACAAGGACAGAGCTATATGGAGCAGCTTAAGAGAGACTAGACCTGAATTTGGTTTTATGATGGATGGTTCCCTTCATACTCAAAATATCCGAAAGTACCTTACAGACCAAGTCTGTGGGCAAAGACTGCGCCCATTGTGCACTCAGCGTTAGCCCAGACACACAGCCTGGGATATTAGAAACTACTCAGACACAGAGGCTGTCAGACAGACATTCACATATAGTGGGTGTCTCACAGATATACACACAATACTCCAGGTTTACCTCCAGTCTGCCAGCGGCTGGGTCCCTGCCATGGTCTCTGGTATGACAGTTGCGTGCTGGACCGAGGTGTGGGTGGCTACTCCAGTCAGTTGCTGCCAGGCTGGAGGGAGCAGGATCTGCTGGGTCCCACTAGGCCAGGCCTGCTGTTGAACAGAAGAGAAGCTGGTGATTAAAAAGAATCATCATTCATTGCTTTGGTGTCAGCCCATCCTGGCCGGGAGGTTTTAATGCCTTCAGGAAACTACAGTAAAATAGTTTTCAGTACAGAGCACACAAAGGAGCAGAGAAATCCCTGCTAATGTATTCCAAGGCTGCAGCTGGGTCACAGTTAGGGATAGGAAAATTAGAACTGACCCGAATCTCAACCCAAACTTCAACTAGAACTAGAATTTTTTATTTCTGTTTTTCAGATCAGTTTGGCTCAGAGGCCCCATCACATTCACTCCCTCTGCCCCTACTGGGCCCTCTGCCTTTGTGGAAATGCATCTTGGGATCTCAGCAGGCCTGGAATATTTTCCTGGGCTGGTTGCTATCTTCAAATCTCATTAGTTCCAGGGCTTTCTAAGGGTTGGTCAATAAAACCTGGGTCATCTCTGAGCTAGGGACAAGCTAGGCTACTAAAACTGAAACAAAACCGCTGGCTAAAGGCCAACAGATAGTGTGCCAAAACAGAAATATCTTCTTCCTTGCCACCCCAAACAGAACTGAACAGACTATAGAGACTCAAGAGGATCAGGAAAGGAAAAGGATGGGCTAGGAGGATTGGTGGGAGAAGCAAGAGGGATTTAAGGGTCAAAGAGGGAGTTGTGTATTAGGACTCTTGCAATAGAGAAGCAGAGAGAAAGAAAAGGGATAGTTGGAGGGAAGGAACTGAGAGTCAGGGGAATGGGAGGATGGGATCAAAGAAGAATGAAGGAAGGATCTAGTTGAACTGGAGAGAGAGAATGTGAAGGATGTGATGTGGAACAGGTCAGGTAGAAAAATGGATACTTCATGAGATTCAGCCAAGCGTATCCACACAAAATTTACTTCACTAGTTCCAGTTAGTTCACATGGAAAAATGTGAGATTTAAAAACTAAATTCAAACATATATTACCAGAGGCAAAAAAGAGTCAGTTCCCTATCCCTAATCCTAACACATTTATGATGACTAAGGGCCAGATTGTGCTCCCTTTACTGACATGGGTAGTACTTTATTCTCCAAACTGTCTTGTTGACATCAATTGGATTTTCCATGGAGGAAAGTGCTATTCAGCCCGAGTAAAAGTATCAAAATCTGACCCTGAATTCACTTCAGCTAAAGGAGCTTTAGTATGTGCAAGTCACTCAGGTGTAAAGCAGCTGGTTATTTTACATAAATAACAATTTCTGGTGCATGAAAGGTGTGAGTATCATGTTTTCACACTGATTGCAAAACAGTGGATTCTAAGCACTAATGCCCATTTTCACTGACTTGCTCAGACAGTAAAGGAGAGTTGGGGGATTTGAGAATGAGAAATATGCTAGGACCCTGTCTGTGCTGGAATACAAAGCACGAGAGTCACCACCTTGCTGGAGAATTGTTTGGAAGCACAGTTCTGCCAGCCAGCAGGTTTTGGTGCTCCAACCTGAACAGACAGACAGACAGTTCAAGCAGACATACCCATGCTAGCTCTAATCAAGCTAGTGCACTAAAACTAGAAAGGCAGCCATGGTGGCCCGAGTACTGGGACAGGCTAACTGCTCCAAGTATGATCACATCTGGAAGCCTAGGCACATAATCTGTGTGGCCAGCCCCTCCTGCTAGCTCGATTAGAGCTAGTGCAGGTTTGTCTGCTTGAGCTGGAAATTACAGCTCCAGCGTGGATACACCTAGGTTATTTCTTTCCAAGAAAAGTGCTAGCCAGAAGTGTGCATAAACTACGCCCACCAGCAGAGTTCAAGCAAGTTTCTTTAAAGTGGTTGGACTATGTTTTGTAATTGTGTTGAGTTACAAAACACACACAAACATGTTGCAGCTGTAATTATGCTTCAAACATAGTTACAAGCTCTAGAGTTGACAGGGCCAAATAGTTTATCTTTGGCAAAAGACCATTTCATGTCGGCTCTTGATTAATCCATGGAAAGGGATAACAGGAAAAGATGTTGTTAGTAATAGCAACTTACATTGATGTAGCACCTTTCAAACAATACACAAGGATTAGCTCATTCACCAGTGGGGTGAAACACAGAAACGGTTTAACAGCACATAGCAACATTTCCCAATAATTCAGGATAGGAAGCAAAGGAGAATACTGTATCCACGTGAAACTGCAAAGAGAATCTGAGGGAGCCGAAATGCAAGTTGCTCAGGGTGTATTCTGCCATCCCTATTCCTGCATATTTGTATTTTACTCCACAAGCAGTTCCACTGAAACCAATAGGAATATTTGTGGGTTACTAAGTTAATATTTGCCAGAGTAAATGTATTAACAAATCTTTTCTTTAAAAAGTTCTCTAAAATCTTTAAGGCCTGCAAGTGGTCAAGATCTTGGTTTTAACTCATCTGAAAGGTGACACCTCCAGAATCAGTGTCCCTCCAACATTGGTTCAACAGTAACTCAGAGGGAAAAGTACCATCCAATAGATCACCAACATCAATTTTCTTCAGCACCTGGGACTCCCATCCACACTATGTCTACACTGAAATTAAACACTGCAGCTGGCCTGTGTCAGCTGACTTGGGCTCACGGGGCTCAGGCTGTGGGGCTGTAAAACTGCAGTGTAGACATTCAGGCTCGTGCTGGAGTCTGGGATCTGGGCCCCTCCCTCCTTGTGGGCTCCTGGAGCTTGGGCTAGAGCCTGAGCCCAAATATCTACATAGCAATTTTACAGTCCCACGAGCCCAAGTTAGCTGACACAGAGCAGCTGCGGTGTTTAGCTGCAGTGTAGACATATCCACAGTGGCCCAGCCCAACCCTGCTTAGCTTGTGAGATCACAGCACACAATAGATTTTTTGTGTAATTGCCTCCCTGTTGCAAATTTATTTCTAATTTCAATTTTTATTGATAATCACTGAATTCCTATGGCTGATGAACAGAGGTGACAGTGGTAGCTGCTTGGTATTCATGAAGGGCTGCTTTCTATAAGCAGAGGAAATTGGCCATTATCACTAGTGCTAGTCATTAACATACAAAAGTGGATTTATAGCGCATAAAAGGAATATCATTTATTTGTTAAAACCTAATAGTTTCTGCTTGTGCCCCCTTTAATGTTCATCCTTCCTTCCTAAAGTTGCACACGAGTCACAAGCACTTTTATAGAGAACAGCCGTACCCAATGGTGCACAGTATACCAGAGCCTTGTCAGTCCTATTCTTTAATCACCTACCCCTACATGAATGGGGCTTTCAGTCCATTATGAGCCTGCCCTGTCCGAACAACCCTATATTTTCAAATCAAGACCTAATGGGCACCAAGTGAGAACAAATGGCAGATGAAGTGATGGGGCAAGGGTTTGCGAACAGACAAAATCACTTCTTACCTCCTCGAATAACCTTTACAAAACATCAAGTGAATTTAGTGTTGGACTGACCTCCCTGGGGAGCGAACTCCTCCGGTTAGCCACACAGCAGGTACTGTATAGCACAGGCAGTGCCATTGCAAGCTGCCCCCACCCTGACCCTCCAACGTTCCCTCCAGCCGGACCTGGAGCCATCACTCCAAGGGATGTCTTTGGAACCTTCCTTCCTTAGCTTCTTTGTTGAGGCATCTAAAGACTGGCAGCTGATACCTATTGGGATGGTGGTTTCTGCAACATGAACATTTGACTGCTGGGAACTAGACTGAAACCGTTATCCCATTTCACATAGATAATTTAACAGCTCCCAGTAGGAACAAACTTTCAGCAATTACTTACTTGGGCAGAATTCAAGACAGGGACAGGGATAAAAATGTTCCCCTGCCCATTACGATTTAGCTAAGCCATCCAGTACCAAAGGAGACAATTTCCATAGCGGAGGCTGGAGGTCTTCCACGTGGGGCATTTACTGGGCAGCTGATTGTGCTGTTTTCTTCTTCTGTGCTGCCTCCTTCTGTCTCTGTTTCTGATCAGCACTTCAGAGGAGAATCTAAAGGTGAGCTGCAAGTGAACCAATCCCTGCCATTTTTCCTACCTCAGACTCCTCCTCTTAATCAGCCATGTTTTTTACTGGGATTTTTAAAGGAGCCTTAGGGGAGTTAGATGCCCAAATCCCACAGAAATTCTCTTCCATTCTATACTATTAGACTATCCTATTCTAATTCTCTGTTGGGCTCCTTTGAAAACCCAGCCTTAGTGTCCAAAGCTGTATTTAAAGCATAATGGGTTAGATTCTTCCCTCAAATATGTTTGCAGATCTCCCACCAATTTCAATGTGGGAGTTGCACGGATGCGTCTGAAGGCAGAATCAGGCCAAGTGGCTCGTGCGCTTGCCCCAGCACAGGGGTCAGCAACCTTTCAGAAGTAAGGTGCCGAGTCTTCATTTATTCACTCTAATTTAAGATTTCGCATGCCAGTAATACATTTTAATGTTTTTAGAAGGTCTCTTTCTATAAGTCTATAATATATAACTAAACGATTGTTGTATGTAAAGTAAATAAGGTTTTTAAAATGTTTAAGAAGCTTCATTTAAAATTAAATTAAAATGCAGAGCCCCCCCCCAGACCGCTGGCCAGGACCTGGGCAGTGTGAGCACCACTGAAAATCAGCTTGCGTGCCGCCTTCGGCACATGTGCCATAGGTTGCCTACCCCTGCCCTCGCCACTGCCCGGCACAGCATCTCATGTCACTGCTTTGGGAATGACTTCAGTGTGACAGACACTGCTTAACACCAAAATCCATGCCATATGAACAGAAGATAGGAGTATTTCAGTCCTAGCAAACAAGTCTGTGAATTACATTTGTCCTCTCCGTACCCTCCCTGGTATTTTCTAAACCGGTACCCTTTAGTGCCAGAGCTAGACTCTCTCCCCTGCAAGCTCAGCAATCACATCCCTGCATACGCATCAGTCCAGGCACACTATTACAGATATTTCCCAGGGTCATCTTGCTCTGATGACTCAATTTAGGAATTATATAATCTTTTACAACCTGGTCATATTCAGATGCCACCAACGTGAGAGCAGGGCAGCTTAATCTCTCGAGTGCTGGCCTATAGAGCGTGCGTGCTCAGAGACTGAGCCATGGAATTCAAGGGCATCAGCTACATCCCTCTCTAGGGTCATATCGGTGCCACTGTGCTGGGTCCACATTGTGTAGCCACACAGCACTGAGGGGGCTACACTATAAATAGAGTCTCTGCTTGAAGGTATTTCACCCTGTTCCTTCCTAAGCCAGATTCAGAGATTGATTAACACAAAAACCCTAAACCTCTCCCCATGCTGTAGCCCCTCCTGCCCCTGTCCCGTTCCCCCCCACCCCCGAAAAAAAAACCACACCAAAAACACGCTTTCCAGCCCAGCTCCAAATGTTGATTGTCTTGGAATGTTCTGCCTTGCTGAGTCAGATGAAAGGGCTGCTATGGTGGGCTGCAGAACCAGGGCTGGAAAGGGTACTCAGTCACAGGGCCCTGGAGAGCTGTTCACAACACTCTGCTATGACAAAGGATGAGCACTGGCAGGCAGGAGGATGAGGGGGTGAGGATATTTTTGTTTTTACAGCTTTGGTTTAAAAAAGGTAACTAAACTGTTGCTGCTCCCCTGCC
Source organism: Mauremys mutica (assembly GCF_020497125.1). Lineage (NCBI taxonomy): Eukaryota > Metazoa > Chordata > Testudines > Geoemydidae > Mauremys > Mauremys mutica. The sequence goes on along the minus strand of NC_059072.1, from coordinate 103,282,246 downwards.
AGAGATTACCAGAGTTTACATGCTAAAGCCACTTCCCTCCCTGCTTGGGGAGGTAGCCTGGATTTGATCAGATCTCCGCCTCTTTTAGTGCATGAATCTAGATTTAGTGTCAGGGCCCAGGCACAAACTCTCTACTTATCAGGTAAGGACCACGGAATCATTTCCTCGGCAGGAAAAGATTGCTTGGGCTGGTCCATTGGGACAGTGCACAGTGCTGCCATGTCCACTGCTTCGAGTAAGACTGCCCGGCTGTAACAGAGCATACTTTGGCCCCTGGTGTCTCGATCCTAGGTCCAGATGAGGAAAGTGGGAGTGAGCCCTTTCAGCTGCATCAGAGCGTAGCACAAATGGAGGTGGCCTATTTACTTGGAAGTGGCTGGTGGCAGTCGAGCAGGGTTTCCTGCCTAGGAGAGCTGTTGGGAAGGAGTGAAAGTGAGAAAATGCAGGGATGCAGAACACTCCTGAGAGAGAATGGAAGGAAGGGACAAGCACTGGATCAGGCTTTTCAATGTGTGACATCAGTCTCAGGCTGGACAAAGACACCCCTGAAATACATGGTGCCCTGCCCCTTTAATATGTGAAGCTGCCGAACTGTTAAAGACTGGAATCAGAGCCTCCTTTCACCTGTCTCCCCGCTGCAAGCAGGTATACTTGCTCATGTGGGTGAAAATGGACCCGGAAAGGTAGGGTGTAAGGGTTATTTTCACCACCCACTTTGCAGATTGCAGTCAGTGGTTTAGTCTAACTTTTCGTTTCTGCAAGAACCAGCTTACAGAGACAATATAAAAAATACACCCCTATCCATCGCCAGACGTGACGGCAGAGCTTATCCAAGGGCCTCAGGGTGAGGGACTTGCAGTCATTTGCAGGGCCCTGTTTCCTGGATTTGAAAGTATATAGAGAATAAGTGGTGAAGGGTCCAATTTTGGCTCTCAGCCACTACCAGTGCTGGGGTATATTGAAGCGGGGATGAGCACCAATGGCTGCTCCCAGACGTATGCATTGTCCACACTCACAGCAGCATGTAGAATACAGGCAGTACATGTGTAGCTACATGCTGCAGTGAAAGCAGGCTGCATTCACACTTGTCACTGCAGCGTGTAGCTCTCTGCATGGCTCTGGCAATAGAGAGGCCGCAAGAAAAGGATCTGGCAGTTCCCACTACCATGAAAGGTTCTGGCAGGGGGAGGCATTTGTGCAAATGCAATTGCATGCATCTACTTTCAGTTTGCACATCTTCCTGCTCATAACTTTGAAAATCTGTCCTTTTCGTTTCCACTGCTCTGCTTCTTAGATACCTGCTTTGTACTGAATGGGATACAAGGCCCAACCTTGCTGTGCTGAAGGTTATGACAGTCATCAGCAAAGATGGATTCCATTTTGCGGCAGGCTTACACTAAGAGGCAGCTCTGTAACAAAGACTCTTTTACTGGGAATGGGCGGGGCACATAGCTAGTGAAAAACATACAGGCTTTAGGTTGTGTTTTGTTCTGTCTTCACCAGATAAGCTCAGTTGGCAGCTGGCAAAGGAAAGTAATCACAACAACACTCGACGGCACATGTAGCCCAGGGAATCCAATGCTCGGGCATGATTTTAAAGTCTGTTGAGATCTGAATGCAAATGAACATTCTGGTATGAATGAGTGCACAGTAGGCATGTACTTTACCTCTGGCCCACCTTTTCCAGGAGGTATTGTGACGCTCTATGTGCCTTACGTTAAGTATATTTGTTCTCCATCAAAGACATTCCTCATACCAACGGAACAAATAAGTCTCAGACCATTTAAAAAAGCGAAGTTGGCCAGATTCACTGAAGCTGGCACAAGGAGGTATAAGCTGCATCTCCCACTAGGGTCCCCTCAAGAACTGCACCAATAGAGGCTGCTTCAGAGATTCACTGACTCAGCTGCCCTGGCCCTCCCTTCTGCCTATTCACCCTTTCCCACTACTCAAGAACAAGGCAACATTCAATAAAACTGAAAGGAAACAAATTTAAAATTAAAATAAGCAAAATATTTTTTAAACAATGCACAATTTACCAGTGGAACTCATTGCCACAAGATGCCATAGGGCCAAGAGCTTAGTAGGATTCAGAAAAGTATTAATGATTAATTCTCACCATCGGCCCGACAACTCCCATTGCCATCTCCCATTGATTTCAATTGGAGTTGCATCAGGCCTTGTGAAGAGGAGGATTGAGAAAAAGAATGGAGCTGGTAACTGTTATATTGTTAGAGCCTTTCAGAAATTAAAATTGGCCTGCAAGATGAAAGAGAGATTGAGGAAAGACAAATGCTCCATGTAAAGTTGGAGATGCTCACTTGGGTGTCCCACTCTAAAACTGAGGCACAGAGGGACTGGGAAAAAAACCCTTCACCCTTTCCCCCATTCCAAGTAGTTAAACTAAATGAAAAAGACTTGCTCTGCATAGGACTATTCAAGTGTCACCTGTACTTGCCCAATCCATTTACCCAGACTACGGAAATTACCTGTGCGAGGAGACCTGGCTGGATCTGAAGAGGCTGGGCCCCGGGAGCCTGAGTGACAATGGGAACAGCATTCTCCATCCGTACAGAATACCCAGCATGCTTTGAAGGAGAGGCTTGTAACCCTGTTCCATGAACAGAGAGGGACAGAGTTAATCATCATCAGCACCGCCCAGAAGAGGGGCCTGATTTTCAGAGGTTGTTCTACTGCCACGACTCTAACTGAAGTCAATGGGAACTGCAGGTGCTCAGCACCTCTGAAAAATCAGGCCCTCAATTCCCACTTATTACATCCAGCCAAATTTATTACACCCCAGCCCAAGGAGATCTATCAGCTTTTGGCAGACATGACACACAGAGGCTGAAGACAAGACATTTCCAAGGACACCAGGAGATTACCCCTCTTTAAACGTTGTGCATGCTTTTAGAATGTCTTAAACTTAGCAGAGACATCATAACGTAACCTACATCTGGAGGCAATTCTACAAGAAGGCAGAAGTTAATGGTTTGTTTTCGAATTAAGCCTGTTATTCTCCAGTCTGGCTAGAGACAACCACCATAGATGGCTAGGAAAATACACTCCAGGGTGAGAGTGCTGCCTGCTGATGAAAGTGGGAGATTGGGAATCAAGAATACAGGGTTCTACACTCCACTCTGCACTGACTCACTTTGTAACTCTAGACTTGACTAGGATTTAAAGGCATATCATCAGAACACATTAGTCAACACATTCCAAAGCTATGGTGTCAGTAATGCCCTGTCTACTTTGGGGGACTCTAGGCTTCAACTGGTGTGAAAGTTACAGTGCAAGATCCTGGTATAAAAGGGGTTAGAGTATTGCCAAGTATTATTGTTGATAGATCCTGCCCTACCAGGACCAAATCTCAGGTCTTGTCTAGCCTGGGGATTTGCCTCTGATATAGCTATTGGTGTAACTATGCAGGAGCAGCCCCTATCATAGACAGGCAAAGCTGCTATGTGCCCCAGTGCAGCTTACCCTGGTTTCAAGCAGGAGTCTCGTCCACTGGGGCAAACAGCAGCTATGCCTGTCTACACTAGTTGCAGTGGTGCAGCTGTACTGATGACTGGCCACTGACTGGGGCAAATTTCCAGGCTGGACATCTTACTCTCCAGCTCATTAACCTGCTGAGTCACCCTGTGGAAACTGGATCACTGAACAACCTCAGGATTGGTCAGTAAAATATTCCGTTCTTGTCATGTTTGCCAAAACTAGGTGGAGGTTCTTCAAAATACCCTGATCAGAGCAATGAACAATGAGCATCACAATCGCACCTCCCTCCCTCCACCCCAGAGTCATCAGTCGCAACCCAACTGCTCCAGAGGTTCTCCTCACTTCCCGATTTTCTTCCTTCAGAAAGATTTACTGGAGGGAGTTTTCAAATGAGAACCCAATCAAACAGCAGAAGGGCTGGTTGCGAGGGGGAAGGCCTGTTTCTTACCTTGGAAACCTGGAGGGCATACAATGAGGGCTTGCTGGAAGGGGTCAGGCCGGGCACAGATCTGCGCTGTTCCCGTCTGCAGGGGCATGCTCCGCTGGGCCACTGCAGCCATGGATGCTGCTGAAGGCTGGTAGAGTGCAGATTGGTAGTTTAGTATGGAGACTTCAGGGTTGGCTAAGGAAATAGTGGCACTGGTGGAGGTGGGAGCCAGGTTGGTGGCCTAAAGGAATGATGGGAATTAAACAAAAAACAAAACAAAAAAAAATGAGGGAGATGGTATGTTGGAAGAAGCAAATCTAAAAATAAATGAATCTAAATAAAACCAGCAAACAAAAAATAAAGGAGGAGCAAAATAGGAAACTGAGGAGCGCAGAGGTAAGAGTGGGTGACATGGGCAAAAGGAGCACACTGAGCATGATCAGTGAGGCCTTCTATCAACTGGGGCTGCTTCCAACCACCCCACACCCCAGTTTGTTGTCCAAGGAGTCTCCAGAATGGAGCACATCTCCTCAGGATGGGTTTGATTTGGGAGAATAGGGAGGAGACAGGAAGAGAAAGGGGCTCAAAAGGAACTGGTCACACAAAGTCAAACTGCTCTGTAAATGCTTCTGGCACTTAATGTGGGAAACTTGGCAAGATCAGTTCTGCCCCCAACACAAACCCTTAAGGAGAATTTGGAAATTCCCACACAATATTTCCTCCCATCACAACTACACATTTCTTTTGCTAAGAGAACCCAAGGCAGCTCTTCCCTCTCCCCCCTTCAAAAAAAAATTAAAAAAAATATCCCCAACCCCCCCCACAGGCGTTAGATGATTGGAAACCTAACCTAGGGATGGGAGATGAAACAGGAGAAATGGCCTATAGGTCTGGTTTTTGACTTACAGTAAGAATGTTGGAACTTCCTGATACTGGCAGAGCCTCACCCAAATCTTTGCTACTGTTTGACATGCAGGGACAGATTCTTCCACCCATATTCAAGCTAAGCAGTGCTAACAGTCTCATTGGAAGGAACTTTTGGTGGAGTAAGGAACTACTCAGTGTGAGTAAAGGTGACAGAGTCTGGCCCTTCCAGTAGTGGTGATGGTGTTTGGTTATAGTAAATGCTGCCAACTGGTGCTTGGGAGAGGTTAAGCAGCAGGAATTTGGGGAGTTTGTAAGCAGTCTTACTCTCCAGTCTGAGTTCCAAAAGCAAGCAAGGATACCTGTATTTTTAAACTGACAACCCACCACATTTAACCATGACACACTAATGACCCATCATTGTGTACAATTGTGGTGCCCACTGCTTTATGAATAATGTAAAGAGGCCTTTTCTCACTGTAAGTGACAAAAAACTGAGCCAGCATGAAATCTAGATTTCTAAGATACATGGGACCACTTTGCAAACCTGGATGGACTCTTTTGGAGCTTCTATTCCTGTGGCACCAGTCCCTCATGCCACAGTTATATTCATCACCCTTAAATCTTCTTATAACATCAAAACAAGGCGGCTCCCACACCAAAGAGCTCTACAAAACCCTAAGGATGACAGCCTCACCACGCTTCAGTCTTTTACTGTCCTATCCATGAATATCTCCCCTTCCCTTTAGTTACTATAGCACAATTCCAAGGGAAACAATTTAAGCTACTGTTTGTTTAAAATACGCCAACACTGTACATATCAAGATCATGTGATGGTCCCACTCTCGTGCACACGCACCCTCTTTTAAAATCTTTAAAAACCCTCCTATGATGATACAGGAGATCAAAGTGTAGGCAGTAGACCTGAATCTACTAACTTTGACTGCAAGCCCTTCGGGGTTGGGACTGTATCTCCTTGTGTGTACATACAGTGCCTAGCACAATGGGGTCCCCATAGCAATGAGGGCCTGCAGGCACTACCGTAAAGACAAATAACACACAAGGAGAAATACCACCACCAAATGCTAAGACAAGAAGTGAGAGCACTTCATTTTGCTGGTGATGCAGAGTATTGTGTCTGTGATACGAGGATTTAGTTTTACCTCCGCAGTAATATGAATAAATCACTCGTGTCTGCCTGATTATCGCTGAGCGCAATCCTACTTGTTGCATAAAGGGATACTGCCAGATTTTTTTTTTTCATACCAACTTTCCAGGGAGGCGAGGCGAATCATCTCCAACAAGGTAGACTAAGAATATTTCACAGTCACACAAGTGCCATGGAATTAGTTCTCCTGTATCAAATACCACACAACTAGACAGGACTCAAAGTGGAGGGTGGCATGTTCTAGTCACAAGGCAGAAAGGATCCATCTTATCGGGTGTGTGCTGAGAGGAGCACTACGTCTGCTCTCCAGTTTCTAGGGCTCTCTAGCTTTTGGGCCCCAGCTGCTGCCAATTCCCATACCTGGTTGTGGACACTGTTCAGCTGGTTGTTAAAGGTCATGGTCAGGTTGGTCGATGTGCTCGGGGCCACATGGGTGATGAATGGTGTCTTGCTCTGGTTTACCGTGTCATACATATTCACCCGCCGCTTGCAAATCTCCATGTTCTGGAAACAGGACTTGACACTGTTTAGAAAAAGGGATGAGAGGGTGAGAAAGAGAGGGGAAAAAAACCCCAGTGAGCATAGTTAACAGTCAGCTATGGAAGCCTAGCTTCAGGTCAGCATTTCTTTGATGGCCGAGACAAGTGATCAGGCCACGCTTGGCACTTGCTAGATTAATCAGTGTTTGAATGTCCCCTTCTCCCCACAGCCCAGGTTCACACTGTTTGTAATGAAAGGGAACTAGCTGGCAGTCAATAGAAGACTGCTTTGGCTTAGGATTCTTGAGTGTCTCATCCAGCCTCAGTCCTGCAGCGTAAGTCATAGTCAGCCGCCACAGCTGTCAGCAGTCAGACAGGAGGGGAAGAAAAATCAAACCAAGAAATAGCGGGTCTTCTTTTGTAACACGACAGAGAATGGTGAGGTGGGGAGAAGGGCCGGCTAGTCTTGGCTCATTTGGGATTCTTTTTAAGGCAGTTTTCAAAGTCTTTCCCTCTTAGGAGGAAGATTTTGCTGTGTGTGTGGTCAATGAGATCTCTGAAATCTTGTTCAGCACTTTAAAAAAAGTTGGTCATTTGAGCTCAATCCTGCAAGATGCTCAACACATTGGCCCCACTCCAGCATGGCACTTAAGCATGTGCTTAACTTTAAGCATATGAGTGGTCCCTTTGAAGTTATATGGCTTAAGGGCTTTGCTGAATCATGGCTAGAATGCTCAACACCCTTCATGATCGGGCCTTGAGGTTGTCCCAGCCTGAGAGCCAACAGTGAGGGAAAGTTTAAATCCCTTCCCCCAGAATCCCTCCACACTACCAAAAAAACCCCTACTGATTAAATACACACACATATATATTATATGGCAGTGGAAGTATTGAAAAATATTTTTCATCCTCAGAACGTAGCAATATACCGACAGTGCAATATAGTATATAAAACACTGCTGCCCTACTACAGCAAGATCCTTGTGAGGTAGGTAAGCACTATTATTATTTCACTGTTATAGCTGGGGAAACTGAGGCACAGAGAGGTTAAAGGGACACTATCAATTTAAGTATGGGCAAAATCTACTGCCTGACAATGACCTTTACCAATCAGCTGAACACTGTCCACAATCAGGTACTTTTCAATTGTTTTAAAATCCAATTCAAATGGTCATTTTCCACCCAGAGTTTGATACCCAAACCTGAAACTAAACCTGAAAGTGAGACTGACTATAAAGAAAACAAAAATGAAATTGATTTCCTTGATTTTCATTTGCTAAATAGAGAAATTTTTTAAAATAAGTAATGTGCATCAGGTTTGAATTTGTAAAATTATTTCACTTTTAATAATCTCAGCTGTTATCAGTAACATAAGTAAAGACGAGTGTTTATTTATGATGCATTATTTTTAAGGTGATAGTGTCCATTTAAAGAAACGTGCACCTGACCACAGAATGGTCAGGAACAGTATCCAGATCCCTTGCCCACCCAGTCCTGTCCCTTAATGAAGAGACTATGCTTCCTCTCAGAAGCTCAATAGCTATTTGGTTATGATTATATCTGTTCAATAATTACTCAATGTTGAATTAAATGTAAGAGAAGATGTATATACTTTCATTATGTACATACTTTTTAAATCTATGAAAGACAAGTAATCTGTACAATATTTAAAAATCTGTGTAAAAGTAAAAAATCTATGTGACAAATGCAGAATGCTATTGCATGGATTTTGTTGTTGTTGTAGGTTTTAGCAATTAACAACTATTTTTCAAAAAACTTTATCGTAAAACACTGAAAACAGCATACTTATATTTCATACGATACTACCATTGCACATGTTACAAAAGAGTACAGATGCTCCCCGGGTTATGCAAGACCCGACTTACGCAAATTTGCACTTACGGAAAAAGTTCCATAAGCCAGAAATAGGATTTTCGAGTTGCGGAAATTTTTGTGTAACGTACGGGTATACGTTTCTGACTTCTGCAAAATTTGAGTTATGCGAGGCTTTATGGAACGGAACGATTGTGTAAGTCAGGGGGGCATCTGTACTATAAAATATAATCTGTTCCCTCTAAGTTAGTGCAATAATATACTGTGTATGCAAAAAGATGCATGGAAAGGCGACCAAACAAGTCAGAAAGACTGGCGTTTCCCACAATTTAATATCCATGCAATCAGAAATGCAAAGCTAGACACTGGACTCACTTTGCTGCTGCTTTGGAACTAACAAATACAAAGCCTCAAGGGTTCTTGGGACTTGTAGTCTTTCTCTGAAGCATGTCACAGTAAAAACTGCTTCCAGCAACTATGTCTTCTCTACATTTGCATCTGTTTCCTGATTTACTTTCAAGAGAGATTACAGTCCCCAGCATTCCTGGAGGCTTTGAAGTTCCTATTCTCAGGACAATCACAGGTCTGACTTCAAAATCAGCCAACCCACATTGTTTAGAGCTTGTTGCAGTTCTGACCAATCAGCATTTCCAACGGAGGAAGAATGAGGTTACACACTGAGCTGGCGGGATGTTTAGCATCTAGAGACCTGATCCTGAAGGTCTAACTCATACAAAAATTTCCACTGAGTTATTCCTGAATAAGAACTGTTAGGAGTTTTGCCCAAGAAGGGCAAGGGTAAGAACTTCAGAAATGAGGCCCTGATCCATGGAACGATTCCGAATGGCAATGGACTGGGCCCTGAGTCTCTAAAATTTTAAGCAGTTACTGCACATGTAGAAAGGATTGTTGCAAATGAGAGCATGTGATTGCAAATATAAAAGCAGATTTTTGTATATTATTTCAATATTTTCATAAAACACTGACATTTATGAACAGCTTTGAATGAAAGTAGTTTATTTTCTCTCTGTTTATAGCAATTATCTTGTGTTCATACTGCATTCATCACCTCAGTATCTATTTATCTATCTATGGCAGTTATATGGCCCACAGGGTCTGAGCACCTCACAATTTGTAACGTATTCATTCTCACGCCAGCCCTGTGAGTTACAGCAAGGCTATTATCCCCGATTCACAGACAAGGAGCTGAGGCTCAGACAGTGTAAGGCAGGGGTAGGCAACCTATGGCACGCGTGCCGAGGGCGGCACGCGAGCTGATTTTCAGTGGCACTCACACTGCCCGGATCCTGGCCACCAGTCCAGGGGGCTCTGCATTTTAATTTAATTTTAAATGAAGCTTCTTAAACATTTTAAAAACCTTATTTACTTTACATATAACAATAGTTTAGTTATATATTATAGACTTGTAGAACGAGACCTTCTAAAAATGTTAAAATGTATTACTGGCATGCGGAACCTTAAATTAGAGTGAATTAATGAAGACTCGGCACACCACTTCTGAAAGGTTGCTGATCCCTGGTCTAAGGGCTAGATTATTAAAGGTTTGTAGGTACGTGCTGATGCAGATATGCACCTACTGGGATTTTCAAAACCCCGTGCCTAACTCACTTTGAAATCAATGAGTTAGGCAGCTAGACACTTTTAAAAATCCCACTGCACACCTATCTTCATCTATATATCTTTAAAAATTTGGCCCTAGTGATTTGCCCAGGGTCACACAGGAAGTCCACAGTGGTGCAGAGAACTGCACCCAGGCCTCCAAAGTCCCAAGCTAGTGTATAGTGCTGTTCAGGCCTTATTATAAATGAGAATCAGGCCCTAATGAACCATGCCTTATAACATCCCTGTCAGGCAAGTGAGTATTTCTCCATTCTACAGATGTGGAAACTGAGGTTCACATGACTTGTTCAAGGTCACATAGCAAGTCTGAGAGAGAGCTGGGCATGGAACTGAGATTTCTTGTTTCCAGTTTCTTGCTCTAAATCAGGAATCCTCAACAAGGGGGCTGCAAACAAGTGTTGGAGTTATGACCACTCTGCCCTCTCTCCAGACTGTTAAACAGAGAATGGTCCCGACCAGACTCCAGCTAGATGGGAAAGGGTTTCTGGGAGGAGGGAGTGGATTCCACTGTGGATAATGTTGAGAACCACAGCACCAACCTCTGGGCTATGCTTCCTCTGCCACATGCATAAGTCGAGTTGATACCATATCATATGCATATATTTTTTCTGTATTTTAATATGAATGTGTGTAATTATTGAATATTTACACAATGAACATAATATTTTCTGAAGTCTTTTGAATGCCGTGCATCAGCAACACATTTCTTATTCATATCAGGTTTGGGTTTTTTTTTTAAACAATTAAATCTCTGCGCCTAAACTCCTTAATGGTGTCCCTTTCAAATACTGTTGCTAGGCCCTTTTATCAACCCAAACGTCCACCCTACAGCCCAGTCTCCCCTCCCACCCTCTTGATCTGCTTTTTCTCTCTGAAAACCCAGCCCAAGGCAGAGAGAAGGAAGCGTACTGTGTGCTATGGGGGAAATCAAGCAAGTGCGTCATGGTGACAAAGGGGTGGTTCAGAGTTTCAATCGGAGTTATCCTCTTATCCGCATCTATAGTCAACATCTTCTTTAACAGATCTATAAACTCCCGCCGGTCTGCCTTTTCCACCAACATATCGCTTCCTTCTAAATCCGTTGTCATATTCACCTGGAAAAGAAGGGACAACAAACAGTTAGAAGGGAGATGCAGATAGTCAGGTCTCCAGCAGATCATTTTCTCTCTCCTGACTGCACCAGGTTTCTGTCTCTGGAAGAGTAGCTGCTGAGATCACAAGGAAGAATCTGAGCTGGCAAATCAAATCACCATCAGGCTAGTGCAAGCCAAATCTCTACACAGGCTGTTAGGTATCTAGCTCATTTGGGACAATGGCTGCTGAAGATCTTAGTCACCCTTTGCAGCTTTTGAACAGCTTCTGTGTGGTAATAGACAAGCTCTGACAATCATTACGTATCACATAAAGCACTATACAATTAGACTACTTAATTATGTGTCCTGCAACGATGACAACAACAAAAAAAACACAAACAAAAAAAATATCTCGGTAAGTTTACGGGGAACATCACTATTTATATATCACGTACCCGGAAAAGCCTTCATATTAAAATCTTTCCTGATCCCAAGCCTTGCTTTCTACATTTTAGCTAATGAAGCTAAAATATCGAGAGTTATCTTATACAAACTCTGGATCAAAAATACCCTGGGTCATTTTGTTGGCATTAACTTTAATAGCTCCAAGTCCACTATTACAACAACAAAACAAATAGATAATAATAATAATAATAAACACTTTTCCTTTACAGGTAGCTAAGCGCTTTACAAAGTGGGTAAACATCCTCCTTATTTTACAGACTAGGGAACCTGAGGCATAGAGAAGTTAAGTGGCTCACCCGAGGTCACATAGGAAGTTAGTGGCAGAGCTAGGAAGAGAACCTAGCACTTGTGAAACTCCTAGTTACTCAACCACGCTGCTTTATGTCACTTATATATCTGGTCTTTTCTGGAGGGATCCAATGCAACACATGACAACCGGGAGTTGGCTGGATTGGTGCAGACCTGGTGTTTCTCAGGGGTTTGCCCAAAGCAGCATATATGCAGAAATGATGTCGTGCCCCATTTCTTTGCCTTGCACAGAAGCACAAGGAGAGATCTCGCTAGTTACTCACCAACGTTCTTACCTGTGCCATATCATCCAAACAGTTGAAAATGTACTTCCTTGCTTCCTTCGACTTAATCCCCGTCTCTGCCTCATGATCATCTGGTGTCTGCTCAAGACAGGGGAAGGGCAGTTACCTGGGCTGCCCTTGCATCTATGTAGGGTGATATGCCAGCTCAGATGGATACCTCAAAGCCCACCTCTATACAAAGCCATAGGCATAATTTGACTTTTATATTTGGGGTGGGGGGAGCTCCAGTCAGGCCAATGGGGCTGCACATGAGGGGGAAATTCCACGCCTACCCAAGGCTTGCAGTTTGGGGGGCAACGCTCCCCATGCCCCCCCTCCCAAAACTGCACCATGGACAAAGCCGCTTGTCTCTTCCCTGAACTAATAACCAAAATAGTAGCTGAATACATTTATATAGCACCTCTCATGCCTAAAGAATCCCAAAGTGCTTTACTGACTAAGATGGTCACAATCATTCTAAGCTAGAGGGCTCGCTGTTGAGAACACCAGACACAGAGCAGCAGAACATGTTGCTATCACTGATCTGGTAACCATTTTTTGTACTATTATCTATTTTAATTGTTAAAATGGAACCGTGTGTCTCAACTAGACAGGTATTAAAAACAAATTCCACCCAGGAGCAGGTGAAATTAAACATCACTTCATCACCTATAACTATCAGCCACAGATAGGGAAGACATAAACAACAACCCTAAATTGATAGGATAGTACTTCTCTCTCTAAGGGTACGTCTACACTGCAAAAAACCCACCTGAGGCAGTGAGTCTCAGAGCCTGGGTTAGCTGACTTGGACTCATGTGGCTTGTGCTACAGGGCTAAAAATAGCAGCATAAATGTTTGCACTCGTGTACTCAGGTTCTGAGACCCTTCGCCGGGTTTCAGAGCCTGGTCTGCAGTCCAAGTGGGAACATCTACACTGGTATTTTTAGCCCCGGAGCACAAGCCCAAGTCAGTGGACCCATTATCTGAGACTTGCTGCCAGGGTTTTAGTTTGCAGTGCAGATATGCCCTTAGTTAAACTAAAGTAGTCCCGTTTGCAATATCCCCAGGCTGGGCAGCTCCTGATTGTAGAGATTTTAAGGTTCACTTTGGACTTAAAGCTTCTACAATGCAGTGCCAGACACTAATTGCAAAGCCATTGGCCAGCCAAGGGCTGCATAATTTTGTTACAACAGTTTTACCTCAGCTCATACCCATCCCAGCATCTCAGTTTTTGAAAACATCTCAATGCATTGTGAAGAGACGAAACCCACGCTCCGACTTAACAGAATGTCACATTACTTCCAATCTACTATTGCAAGATGAAGGAAACAAGGAAATATCTTCCTACCTTTAGCCTCCACAATGGATACGGTGAGTCTGTATCCCTGTTGAAAAATCTTGTTGTCTTTGTCCCTGAACTTAACAAATACTCTGCTGGTAAGCCCTGTGTCTGTGAAATATAGCGAATCTGTAAGAGAAGGATGAGAGGTCACTGTTCATCCTGTGAAGATCTGTGATGGTCTTCCTTTCAGGAGGGCAGGAGGCATTTAAAACAATGGAACAAAGAAAGAGAGAGAAGAGGGTGGTGTCAAGTTGGGCTTTATCAAGGATATACTAAAAGGAATGAAAGAAAGAGAATTCCCATAGACTTTAATGGCATTTCCATCTTTATTATTAATGTCTCAAGACATTTACCCTGAAAATCTATAAAACATTCTTCCTTTAGCTTCTAAAGTCTGTGGGAATTTCTCCCTTTATCTTCAGACTTTAAAGGTGAAAGAGAATGCCCACACATTTTAATGGAGTGTTTTTATTGACTTAGAGCTTTTCATGGTAAGTTCTCATCTCTATAAGGTATGTCATTTCAATAATTTGGTACTTCTTTTATTTTCGTCGGAGCAGCTCAGACGATAAAGCAGATGAAGCCAATATTGGTGAACTGAAGCGGCCTATATATTGAAGCAAATTTACACCCTCATTCTGTATCATGTACTAAATCCGCAGTGTTTATATAGCTTACTGAATTTGTCATGTCAATGGCTTTCATGGACTCTGCCTAGCTGGCATACACAGAACCATGGGATGTTATGCATATATGTCTAAGAGTGGAGAATTCTTTTTTCATTTAGTAGAGAAAAAGTAGGTGAGCATGTAATTAAAGGCTGACATAATGTTGACACATGAAACCTTAACTTCAGCATTTCCTGACTTCTTGATTGCTTCACTTTGAAAACTTAATATTCTTCTAATGCAGGAAATGCCACAGACAAAACACTAGGTATTTTCAAAAGAAAAAAGACGGAAAGAAAAGAAAAAAATCATAAGCAGCAGCTGCAGTCCTGAGGACTTCAAAACGCTGCTGGCTCTCGCCCATACAAAGTGCCCACTCCTGCTGTGGAGCTCCTTAGGTACATCCGAGCAAGGCTCCCTCCTGCGCACTTTACAAACTTCAATAGCCCCTCTTCAGCCCACTCCTACCCTTACAAATCCACACAGGCTGAGGCAAAGACTCAGTTTCAGTGCCAGCCCATTTCACAAGCCCCACTAGAGCCCTCAATATACTTGACTAGAGCAGACTTTGCACTACTATAAGTCAACCGTATACATGCGTGTGATGAGTCCTTCCTCAACCGTGTACTTTGTCAGTTTATCTCTGGAGGGGAGTCTACTGCTCATGCTCTGTATGTGATTTTCAAAGGCACAAAACCGATTTCCTCTGGAACAGCTAAAGGCACTGAATCTCAGTGAGGGTTATTTCCATGCCAGATTTCACTTTTAAAGCCATGGCTGAAATACTATTAAAAAAAGAAAACTCTCAGGAATTTTTCATAATGGGAAAAGTGTAGTATATTTCGGTTCGTCACTCTCCTTTTCCCTTAGGCTTTCCCCAGAAAGATCACTTTCAGACAGAGCCCAAGCCCACAGTTTCAGAAAGGAATGAGCAACTGAAAAAAGATGGTTAGAATAGAAACTGTTATCTAACCTGAACTGTAGAGGTTGCTGCATCTCCAGTTATAGAGATAGCTCAGGAACATTAAAGTCTATGGGGCTGATCTTCAGTTAGCTTTAATTATCACAGCTCAGTTGAATTCAATGGAGCTATCACAGTTGACACCAGCTGAGGATCTGCCCCAAAGACCATTCTCTTTCTTTTCATTGATTTTAATATATGTCCTCATTAGGGGATTATAAAAAGCAGCTGAGTTCATACAATTTCTTATATTATAACAAATAAATCTTCATTTAATACTTGCTGTTAAGCGGAGTAAGGATGGCAGCTCTGTTCAGTGATTAGAGATCATCTACAGAGCTTTCTAGTCAACAGGAACTTATACTCTTGATTGACAGTTCACTTAGGCAGTCAGTTCTTAAAGGCACAGTACTAAATATCTTACTGGTTACCTAGAACACTACAGGTGGATGAAAAAGTAGTCTTAGGATATTAAAAATCAAACACGCAGCTCTTCCATCAGCAAAGACTAGAACATTAAAAATCCGACCCTTCTGACACAAGAAGGAAAAAAGTTTCTGTGTTTTTGTTAAAAGCGAGTGCAGCATCCATACCAACCTGATCGTACTCTGAAGCTCCCGGGTATAAAGGCCAGCCCAAGAACAGCTCTGCAATAACACATCCCAGGGACCACATGTCGATTGCTTCACAGAATGGTAAACCAAGGATGATTTCAGGGGCTCTGCAGAAGAACAGATGAGGAAGCATTAACCATTGTAAAACACACACAGGCATTTGTTCCGAATTCCATGTAACCAGCGACCCTCAAGAAGCTATTTGCAGAGAACAAGAAGTTGTATTGGTCCCACAAAGCCCAGGAACCATGGTATATATTCCAGAGTTCTGTCTTCTGGCATCTAATCTGTTAACCAACTACTAACACACATACAGACATCACCTTTATAGGACACTCCTATAACACCAGGTTTCAGAGTAGCAGCCGTGTTAGTCTGTATCCGCAAAAAGAACAGGAGTACTTGTGCACCTTAGAGACTAACAAATTTATTTCAGCATGAGCTTTCGTGAGCTACAGCATCCGAAGAAGTGAGCTGTAGCTCACGAAAGCTCATGCTGAAATAAATTTTAGTCTCTAAGGCCTGGTCTACACTAGGACTTTAATTCGAATTTATCAGCGTTAATTCGAACTAACCGCTCAACCGTCCACACCAGGAAGCCATTTAATTCGAACTAGAGGGCTCTTTAGTTCGAATTTGGTACTCCACCCCGGCAGGTGGAGTAACGCTAAATTCGACATGGCTAGCTCGAATTAGGCTAGGTGTGGATGCAAATCGAACTTAGTAGCTCCGGGACCTATCCCACACTGCACCACTCTGTTGACGCTCTGGACAGCAGTCCGAGCTTGGATTCTCTGCCCAGCCACACAGGAAATGACCCGCGAAAATTTGAATTCATTTTCCTGTCTGGGCACTTTGAATCTGACGTTCTGGTTGCACATCGGGGCGAGCTCCGCAGCACCTGCCACGATGCAGAGCTCTCCAGCAGAGGAGTCCGGGCAATCCCAGAATAGAAAGAGGTCCCCAGCATGGACTGACAGGGAAGTCATGGATCTGATCGCTGTGTGGGGCGAGGAGTCTGTGCTCTCGGAGCTGCGCTCCAGCAAGCGGAATGCGAAGACCTTCGAGAAGGTCTCGAAAGCCATGAAAGAGAAAGGATACAGCCGGGATGCGATGCAGTGCCGCGTGAAAGTCAAGGACCTAAGACAAGGGTATCAAAAAGTCAGAGCGGCAAACGGACGCTCGGGAGCACAGCCCCAGACATGCCGCTTCTACGAGGCACTGCATGCCATTCTAGGTGGGTCTGCCACCACTGTCCCACCAGTGACGGTGGACTCCGAGGACGGAATAGTGTACCGGGACAGTTCCTCCTCGATGTTCGCCGATGGGGAAGCTGAGGAAGGGTCTTTTGAGGACGGCGCAGGTGACAGCGAACACACTCCCGCTTTCCCTGACAGCCAGGATCTCTTCATCACCCTCACAGAGATCCCCTACCAACCCTCCCCTGCCGTTAACCCGGACTCGGAATCAGGGGAAGGATCAGGCGGTAAGTGCTACACACGTATAAACATTTATTTTTTGTAACATTGTTATAGAAAAAATAGAAACTGTATTTACAAAATTCTAAATATTAAACTATATAAAGAGAAGGTCCACACAAATGGGGATAGAAAAATAATCCTCTAGCGACATTTCCACGAAGGTGTCACTCAGTTCCTCGCAAAGCCTCCGCATGAGGTTCGTCGGAAGAGGTGCCTTGTTGGGCGCTCCGTGGAAGCAGACTCTTCCACGCCAGGACATCCGAATATAGAGTGGAACCATTGCCTCGACTAGCATTGCTGCATATGGTCCTGGTCTGTGCAGTGCGTCCCGTAACATCCTGTCTTTCTGGGCACGAGTGACCCGCCTCAGGGTGATCTCGTTCTGCAAATACTGCATCTAAGTAGGGCAATTAGTGTAGTGTTACTATTGTTAATGGTTTACAATTAGGTTGCATAACAATGACCCTCGACTAACAGCCACGTGCGAGAGGCCACAGAGAACAAGCATCCATTGATCGTTCCCGTGCACTGGCGGGAGGGGCTGCAAAAGGCTCATCCTTTCTGCTTTGCACATTTCCTTTAGCAGGAGAGCACAGCTAACCACTAACTGATAAGCAGTATGTACTGTAAGGCTTACCAGGACTTTGTGCAAGAGGGATGCAGCTGTCTCCTCGCTTGTGTGCTGTCCAGTGCAATGGCTCCGCCAATGAGAGCGTATTCCGAAATCTCGGACTAGTTCTGAGATCTCCTGAGACTTGGTTCCCTCTTTGGTCTTGTTAACTGAAACTGACTAGACTGTGTTTACTGTTGGCAAACATGTATGTGTTCAAGGAAATCACCTACTTTTTCGCATCACACAGCTTCGGCTCTTTCCCGGACTGCCCCGGCATCCCCCTCGCAGAGGCTGGCTCAGATTAGACGCCGAAAGAAAAAGACTAGGGATGACATGTTCCAGGAACTGATGGCCTGCTCCAGAGCGGAGGCGGCAGAGCAGAGACAGTGGAGGGACACCCTGTGTCAGCAGCATCGCACACACATGGAACGGGAGGATAGGTGGCGGCAGGAAGACCAGCAGGCGACTCAAACGCTGCTTGGTCTAATGAGGGAGCAAACGGACACGCTCCGGCGCCTTGTAGATGTTCTGCAAGACCGCAGGCAGGAGGAGAGAGCCCCCCTGCAGTGCATCTGCAACCGCCCTCCAACGGCAAGAAGTCCTGTCCCCCCCTCACCCAAAGTTACAAGAAGGAGGGGCGGTAGGGGCCGTGAGAACTGTCCCTGCACCGCAGCAGACCGCTAATGTTCGAGACACCTCTCGCGCTGTAAATTTGTACAAGTTCTTTCCTTACAGCATCAACCAGTCCCAACTCCAAGTTTAAACGCCCCACTGTGTACTACATTATTAACAGCGGTTTGGTGTTACTCACTGTTTCCGTCACGTTTCTTGTGTCAGAAGACTTTCTGTGGGTGTGGGGGGGGGATTGTAATTGCAGTGCATAGCCCACAGTACCATGGTACAGACTTGGGTGCAGGGTCAACTGCAGGGCACACACAGACTGCAGTCACTAGGCACCAGGGTCAGTCTGTGTGGTGTATGCTGCCCCGGGTCTTTCGTTGATGTGTATGCTTGTCCAGGATCCTGGTGCCTGCCATCCCTGAATGTAAAGGCAGGCTTCCCTTCACATGCACTTCGACCGTAGCCACGATCCTCCCCGGTGCCCTGAGCCCCAAAAAGAGCCTTCATCCAGGGGCAGATACTCACCCTTCCCCCACACCCCTCACCCCTTCCAACGCCCAAACCCACAGCCCACAGCCGTCATGTAAACCCCTATCCAAAGACGGCACCCCTTGCCCCTTCCTGCAAACCCACCCATTCCTGCAACCCTCCCCCTACATGCAGAACCACCGTAAACCGTCCCCCACCCCACAGACCTATGTAGGAGCAGGAGGCTGTCCGTCCTGTTTTGGACAAGCGGTCTGTACATCAGTGCACACCTTACCCAGCACAGAATGCTTACATGTTTCAACCAAGAAACAGAAATGCAAAGTCAACGAAAGATTTATTATTAAGTACTGTTACGTTTCATTAGTTTTAAAACGTGCTTTGGAAGTGGGGGAAACTTGGAGAACCGGGTTTGTGAGCTCAGATCTAACTGGACACATACAGACACAGGCCCATGATCAGGCTCTCTTAAAATCAAGTAGACAGTCACAGGTTACCCTGCTCTGCGAGGAAACTCGCTTTCAAAGCCTCCCTGATGCACAGCGCTTCCCGCTGGGATATTCTCTCGGCACGGGTGTCTGGCTGATCATAAACAGCAGCCAGGCGATTTGCCTCAACCTCCCAAGCGGCCAAAAAGGTCTCGCCCTTGCTCTCACATAGATTGTGGAGCACACAGCAAGCAGCAATAACTACTGGGATATTCTTTTCGCTGATGTCCGAGCGAGTCAGTAAGCTCCGCCATCTCCCCTTGAGACGTCCGAAAGCACACTCCACCACCATTCTGCACTTGCTCAGCCGGTAGTTGAAGAGTTCCTTCGCACTGTCCAGGGCGCCTGTATAAGGCTTCATGAGCCAGGGCATTAGCGGGTAGGCCGGGTCCCCGAGGATCACTGTAGGCATCTGCACATCCCCAACCGTTATTTTGTGGTCCGGGAAGAAAGTACCTGCCTGGAGTCGTCTAAACAGACCAGAGTTCCTGAACACACGCGCGTCATGAACCTTGCCCGCCCACCCGACGTTGATGTTGGTAAAACGTCCCCTATGGTCCACCACAGCTTGCAGCACCATTGAAAAGTAGCCCTTTCGGTTAATGTACTCGCTGGCCTGGTGGGCTGGTGCCAGGATAGGGATGTGAGTCCCATCTATAGCCCCACCGCAGTTTGGGAATCCCATCGCGGAGAAGCCATCTATGATGACCTGGACATTTCCGAGAGTCACTACCTTTGAGAGCAGTTGCTCAACGATTGCGTGGGCTACTTGAATGACAGCAATCCCCACGGTAGATTTGCCCACGCCAAAGTGGTTCGCTACTGACCGGTAGCTGTCTGGCGTTGCTAGTTTCCAGAGAGCAATGGCCACTCGCTTATGCACACTCAGGGCTGCTCGCATGCGTGTGTCCTGGCGCTTCAGGGCAGGGGACAGCAAGTCACACAGTTCAAGGAAAGTGCCCTTACGCATCCTGAAGTTTCGCAGCCACTCTGTGTCATCCCAGACCTGCAGCACTATGCGGTCCCACCAGTCTGTGCTTGTTTCCCGGGCCCAGAATCGCCGTTCCACACCATGAACGTGACCCATTGCCACCATGATCTCCACTGCCCGGCGTACCCTGCTTTGTGAGAGGCCTGCGCCACTCTCCTCACCGCGCTGCCAGAGCCTCCTCGCCCGGTTTCTCATCAGCTGGCTGTGGAAGAGGTGGACGATAAGGTGCGAGGAGTTGACAACGGCCATAAGTGCAGCGATGATCGCAGCGGGCTCCATGCTCGCAGTGATGTGGCGTCCGCGCTGTAACCGACCAGACAAGGGCGCGAACAGATTTCCCACCGGCGCTTTCATGGAGGGAGGGCGTGATTGACGGTTCAATGATGACAGTTACCCAAAACCACCCTCAACACATTTTTTCACCCAGCAGGCATTGCGAGCTCTACCCAGCATTCCAATGGGCAGCGGGGACTGCGGGAACTGTGGGATAGCTTCCCACAGTGCACCGCTTCCAAAGTCGACGCTGGCCCGGTGAATGTGGACTCAGAAGTTCGAATTTGTGTATTTAGTATGGATACACAAATTCGACTTCATAAGGTCGAATCCACAAATTCGACTTAAGTAGATTCGAAATAGTCCTGTAGTGTAGACAAGGCCTAAGGTGCCACAAGTACTCCTGTTCTTTTTCCTATAACACCATATACTGAGCTCTTATATTTCACTTTTCATCCAAAGATTTGAATTTCCTTAACAAAAGAGATAAGTGTCACTATCCCCATTTTACAGATGGGACATTGAGGCACAGTGGTGAAGTGACTCGCCCAAGGTGCTGCAGCTGGGAATAGCACCCATGTATCCCGATGCTCTGCCCAGTGCCCTAGTCATGGCATAATGCTGATTCTCTTTTACATAAGGATGTCCATGTACAAAACTCAAAGTGATTTACAAATATTCATACACTAATTAAGTTTTACAACAGTCCTGTAAGGTACAAAAGCATTGTTGCTTTTATTTTACAGATGAATGTACTGTAGAACAGAGAAATAACACAGCAATACCACAGCTACATGGAGTTATGGGCAATGCCAGGAAAAGAACCCAGGAGTCCTGGCTCTCAAGGTTATGTTGAAGGCACAGGCCACATTTTCCATCTGCTTTCAGCTACGGAAGGGAGAAAGGGGATATTTAGGGTCCCCTTATCTGTCTCTCCAAATATGACTCTATGTTTGTTCCAACAGATGCCAACTGAAGCAAAGCAGACTTCTGCGCAGTACATTTTAACATTAGCTCTGCTTAGGAAATGTAAAGGAGGCACTAAAGTCTCTTACTCCTGAGGCTGTTTGATACTATATTTAATGATTAACTTAATTAAGTGCTTAAGAGCAAAAGCCATCTACTATCTTCAAAGCTTTGGTCCATTCAGGTCAGCACTAGCAGAGACACCCATGCAACAGGGGAAATGCTTTTTTTCCCGTTTTTAAAACACAGACTCCAGCATTGAGACCATTTAAAAAACTTACATTACGCTTCCACAAACCAGTAGTGTCCCAAAAATACTTTCATTTTCCTAGCAACTTTAGTCCAAGAGCTTCGAAGCACTTTATAAACAATGAAAACTCAACACCCCTATGATGCCTCAATACCCCTGTGAAGTAGATAAATATCATTATCCCCATTTACAGATGGGGACTTCGGGTTGTCAACTCTTGTGATTTTTATTGTGAGTCTCACAGTTTTATCCTGAGTATCATACTACTTGATGTTTCCTTAAAGCTCCAGCTTCTGGAGTCAGGTGATTATATTAGAGTCTCAACTTCCCTTTCCTGCAGACAAAAGCTTAAAAGCATGAACCCTAAAAGCTCAAACACCATCAGAAAAATAAAGTTCCCCAAATGTATTATTTTTAAAGTATCATGATTTTTAAACTAATCTCATGATGTGTGTGTGTGTGTGTGTGTGTGTGTGTGTGTGTGTGTGTGTGTGTGTGTGTGTGTGTGTGTGTGTGTGTGTGTGTGTGTGTGTGTATGACTCAAGGTTTTCAAATGCTTTGGGTTGGCAATATTGATCAAATGCCTCAGTCCACATTAGAGTGAGAATTGGAACCCAGGAGTCCTGACTCCCAAACCCCTTCTCCAACCACTATACTGTCTCCTGAAGTATGTTATTTTTCATCGAGATAGCAACCAATGGCAGCAGGATATTCAGACCTGCTAATTGCAGTTGAAAATATATTGTTTTCCAGCAAACACCATTGCTTACTCATGAAGAGATATAACTTCAGAGAGGAGCTGTGAAAATGGGGGAGGTTTTCTTTATTTAAGAATCAAGCAAAGACACTGCAATGAGAGCCCGTACCCCAATCTCAGCACAAAAAACTCTCTTCAACACTGGGCTGACTTGCAGCGATAAAACATAAACAGTTGGCTCCAAACCCAGGAATCCAGAATCTGAAAATTAAGGTACCTTAAGCCTGGGCTGATTCTGCCATCCGCACACAGAGTATACTATAAGTCTGAGTTAAAAAAAAAAATCATCCCCCATCAGCGCTCCTAATTTCTTTTGTGATTGCTATAAGCTTTTATACCCACCATTCCTTTGCATTAGCATGCCTGTCACTGCCAACTTTTTATTTCAATATTACAGCGCCAGTCAGGAGAATGGCAAAGGGTTAATTTCCAGATCTATCATCTATATTCCCCTCCCTTCCTCGTCCGCTTCTTCACTCCTTCCACACTGGATGACACCCAGACGAAAACTACAGAAAGAGAAAGAAGACAGCTAGGATGACCTGAATCTCATTACTATGTAAATCCTGCATTCAAAGCCATCTGCCTCTCCCTGTGTGCCTACATGTTATGAATGAAGCCTCCCTGGTCACTAATGAGAGTTCAATCTTGCACTGTCTGAACTTGAAATCCCATCCACTAACTTCCTGTGTCAGGGAGGAGATAGAATGTTATCCAGAAGCCTTCCCACCCATGAAAAATCATCTTCACTGCTGCCATACACAGGTATCACCCTTCCACTACCCACAACAACTTCCTCATCTCGACCATTCTTGTTTATTTATTTACTGTTCCTGTAAGGAGTTACAATGACAGCCCTGGACACTGCAGTCCTCTGTTTCCCCAAAGAACAAGCTTCCACATGTGCTTCCAGATTATCTGCCATTGGATACCTCCTTTGTGTTTTACAGGGCTAAAATTCATATCTATTTTTGGGAGCATAGGAATTGCCAAACTGGATCAGGTCTTGGGCCGTCTGGTCAAGTACTTCAGAAGAGAGGGCCAGAAACCTTGTAAAGGAATAACCTGCCCATAGAAATTTTTGCCTAACCATTGTCTGTTAGACGTTGGTTTATGTCTTGAAGTATGGGCAAATGTTTGCTTTATGAATTTTTATATAATCTAATCTAACAAGGGATATTCTCCTTATCCATCTATAGGGGCATAATCATTTTTTTAATTCTTACTAAGCCATTGACCTCAATGATAAACTGTGGCAATGAGTTTCACAGGCTATGTGTTGTGTGAAAGTGTATTTGGTTTTATAGGATAAGTTTGTTGCCTTTCACTTCACTTCCCTTGTTACTATATTGGGCAAAAGGTTAAAAGGGAGCACTGGATTCATCGTCTCCTATGCCATTCATTATTTTTATACCTCTCTCATTTCCCTCTTATTTGTGGGTCTCTCAACTAAACAGTTCCAGTCTTTTTCAGTTTCCATCATGAGAATGTCCTTCCATGCATCCAATCATGTTTCATGCCCGATTCTAAATTCCTTCTATTTTTGCTATAACTTTTTAGAGACGGGGTGATCAGAAGTGAATATAGTACTCAAAGTGGGGGCATACTATCAATTTACACAATGGTATTATAACAGTTGCAGAATTATTTTACATCCCATTCCTTTCTGATCCTAGCATTTTGTTTGCTTTTAGACTGACACTGTGCATTTCAGCAGATGTTTAGCCTGTATACCACCACAGAGGTCTTTCTCCTGAGTGGTTAGAATCATAGAATATCAAGGTTGGAAGGGACCTCAGGAGGTCATCTAATCCAACCTCCTGCTCAAAGCAGGACCAATTCCCAGATTTTTACCCCAGTTCCCTAAATGGCCCCTTCAAGGATTGAACTCACAACCCTGGGTTTAGCAGGCCAATGCTCAAACCACTGAGCTATCCCTCCCCCCAGTTACAATTAATTTAAAACTCAACAGTATCTAGGAGTAGTTCCATTTTTTTCCCCTTTCAGTGTGCACTACCTTATATTTGTTAACACTGAATTTCATCTGCCACCATTCTGCTATTCCCTGGTTAGGTGCCTGAGAAGTTCTTCATTGTTTTTGGTAGTCTTGACTCACCTACATAATTCTGTGGCATCTACAAATTTTAGCACCCCACGGTTCCCTATTTTTTCAGATGATGAATAAATATATGTAATAAATTCTGGTTCTAGTATGAGACCGTGAGTCACCCCTTTGTTTATCCTTCTGTTCTTAGATCATTCAAATTTGGTTCAGATACGCAAAAGAGTGGCATAATTTTATTCCAAAGGAAGGAAAAGTTTGTCATATCTTAAGCACCATGTCAGCTGCACCAGGGTCTAGCAACATTAGGAGCCCTTGCACGGATGGCTCTACCATGTAGGGTGACCAGATGTCCTGATTTTATAGGGACAGTCCCGATATTTGGGGCTTTTTTTTTTTAATATGGGCTCCTATTATCCCGCATCCCCTGTCCCAATTTTTCACACTTGCTGTCTGGTCATGCTACTACCAGCCATTTTAAGCACAGAGTTAATTCAATCTGCTCAAAGTAAGTCTGGCTGAGGTTGTGTTGAACCAGTGTTGCAGGGGGACCTAGTGTAGACTTTAAAGTGCAGGCTAGTGCAGCAGTGTAAGATTCATGTGGTATCTGCTGCGTGCGTGGTGGATGCTGTGCTCCAACAGGACTGTGACTCCCTGCCTTCCTAAGCAGTGACTGCTGCTCTAGGCTTGCCAATGCTGGGAAACGTTGTGAGGAGAAGTATCTCCCAGCCTGCCTACGGCAATGAGGACCTAGAACCTCTGCTGACAGAGTATTTCAACCTCCTCCCAAGGTCAGGAGTTTGTAAGGAAAAGGGGAAGGTTCTTCAATACCACAGGAAGGCCCAGCAGAGACAAGTAGAAGATAATGGGTAGCAAATCACACACCAAAAGCAGCCAGCAGAGTTTCTGAAGCCACCTTTGCAGTGAGGTTAACTGGAGCGCCTCATTTTCAGGATTATACAAATGCACCTCCCACATCCATCCCTACTCCTCCCCCCCTCCGCCCTCCCACACCCCTCTCCACACACTCCATCCCCTCCCACCTCTCTCTACTATCCCTGTCTAAAAGCACAAAACCTGGTCTGGGTGACTCACAATTTTCTATCCCAGGCCCTAAGGGGCCAGGAGTGGGGGGAAGGGAAAAAGAGAGAAAAGCAAACTTTGTATTTTGGATAAGCAAAACCAACACTAGCTTCAAGCTTTTGTTGCCAATAGCATCCCACTCTTCAGGAACGGGCATTAGAGCTGAGGGCCTGTAGGAAAGGAGAGATTCAGGAGATAGTGAGGTAGCAAGGGTGAGCTCACTGGACACCCCACCATGTGCAGGAACGTCCCAAGTTTATAATCTCTGCCCTGGCAATGCACAACTGTGTATTTAAAGCCCTGCTGCAGTACAGTCTGTGGCTCCAGCATTAGTCATTAGCTACGTGGGAAAAAACACTCCCTGCCCTTCCACACACCTCCTCAAACATCTTTCCAACAAGACACCTCTCTCCGCTCCCTACCCACAGGAATGAACCGGGTTTAAAGGACACAAAATCTGAGTAGCGTGACTAGGGGATAGAAAGCAAAAGCCTTCTGCAGCCAACCTGGAGGAGGTCAAAAGAGGGTTTAAGCCTCTGAAATAACAGCAGCCAGCCCTGCCCCCACCTCTTGGCACTCTCACCCCCCTTCCCAACTTAATTTCCGCACCAGGTGAGCTGCATTAAAGTGTCTGTAATGTTAGTGGGAACTCAGTGCTGCCTCCTTCCATTCCCTCCCTTCCCTTGGAGCCGAACTAGACAGCGATTTTAGGTGGCATGCTGGAGATCTGTGGTTGGCGGCCCATACCCCGACTGGGGTGATGGGCATGAGTGAGTGAGTGAGTGGGAACTCGGCCCTCTCTCTGTCCACTCAACAGCATCCTAAACCTGCTTGTGATGCCCACAGTTCCCCAAATGAGGAAATGCTGCTTCTTTTGTTTGCTCGCTTCTGCCACATGACCCTATGCTGCTTTTAGGCCTGCCTCCGGCAGAATATTTACTTCAGTGACCCTGCTCTGCAGCAGGGTAATTTCATTGTCTGGTGTTTCTGTCAGGAAAATTAATTACCAGTCTCGCTCGCTGGCTTTTTCATCCACCTATCACAGGACGTCGAAAGCGACCGCCAAGGAGTTTTGTTTCCACAGAGTCGGATTTTGACAGCTGGGCTCCTTCTGAATTTTAAAAGTGCCCCATAGGGTGCCCACCCTCAGATCAGTGGTGGAGCTAACAGGGAGCTGAGGAGGGGTGACCACACTTGTATGTGTCATGTGTGGTACCTTTTCAAGCACATTATGCACAGAGATGCTTTAGGCATAGGCAAGCTCGGTAGCTGGCTAGGGCAGCAGATTTGCAGGAAGCTGGGATGTGCTCTACCCCCCGAGCTTACTGCAGTGTGGACTAACTATGTGCACCCTGACTCGTATTAATGGTTTCTTAACAAGCTTTGATTTAGTCCTCTCTGCAATGGGACATCTTCATTAAAACACCCATAGAGGCCTCTACATGGATCAAGTCCAGCCTTGGGGAGCCCACAGCCTGCCTGACCCCCAGTGCTCTCTCCCTGGACCAGCTCAAGCAGAAGTGGCTCCCCAGGGCAGGTGGGAACCAGAGGAACAAATGGGATGGCAGGGACTAGGATGTGCAGTGGCAACCTCTGTCCCCATCTCCCCCTGTCCTCTCCCATCTCAGCTGTCCCTGGGGTCCTGCCCTGCCCCCTGCATCCTACCCCCACCCGCCTGCCCTCCATTTCCTACTGTGTCCTAACCCCCCACCCCCGCTTCACCCCTCTATGTCCTAGCCCATCTGCCACCCAGGGTACTGCCCCCACATCTGCCCCTCGGCTCCCAAGGGCCTGCCCCATCTCCAGTCTTCCTACCCAGCAGGGTCCTGCCCCCATGCCATCAGCCCCCTTCTCTAGCGTCCTGCCCCACCTGCCCCTGTATCTCATCCCCTCACCCCATCTGCCCTGTAATCTGTTTCATCTTCCTAGCCTCCCCCACAACCACTTACCCTGCATGTAATCCCTGCCATCCTATTTGTCCCCCACTGCATCCTGGACCCCACTCCATCTGTCCCCCATGTCCTGACCTCCATCCCCACCCTGTGTCTAGACTCCAGCCCACCTGTATTATCCCCGACATTGTTCCACACACGTATGGTATGTCCCTCCTCTTCCTCCCACTTCGTGTCAGGAACATCCCCTCTGGACTGGGGCAGCTCCTCCTGCACCCTAGGGTGCCCTTCAGATTCACACCAGGCAGATCCCAAGTGGGAGGGGGGGAAGGGGACAGATGGAGCCAATGTTGCAAGTCTCAGTAAATATGTCCCTAATGCAGGGCTGGGCAGGGCAGCTGGCTCCTCAGGGCAGGGGATCCCAGTGAGGGTCCTTCCAGGGAAGCCTGTGTACAGAGGAGCATGCTGATATATTTGCGGCTCTGTTACCCAGAAAGGGAAACTGACCTTGGGGGGCGGGGCATCAGAAGACTCAGAGAGTCACTCTTGTCTGCCTGGGATGCCTCCTTTGAAAGGTGGGTGCTGTCTAGGTCCCATACACCTTTATACCAGATCCTGGGCAGGAGGGGGTGGGGGTCATAATACATAGGCATGATAATGTGCAAAATTACCAGCCAATAGATAGAACTGAAGGTGGAACTTACTAGCAACCCATCACACAGCTCAGCCCGCACTTGCCAAACCCGGTGGACATTATTTACCACTCTTACATGAACACGAAATTACACGAAATTGGTTGTCTCAGTCCAATTCCTAGCGGACAACTACCCACATCACAAAAAACCATCACCACACCCTTGACACTGACTGGCACCCTCACTAGACTATGCTACCCTCTCACCCCCAATGGGGACCATTCTACCAGAAGGCTGTGGGAAGCAAGGAGAAACTTTCACTGATGTTTCCCATTCTGTAGATGAATAAAATATTTCGGTATCCAGGGCTGTGCATCTCATATCTTTCAGTGTCCTCTAGAAAAGGCAAACTATGAAACACAGCAGCTGTTCCCAGCCTGCACATCAAAGGCAGTCGACATTCTCTTCGGTGAGTTGGCAATTGTTTTGATTATTTACTAGCCAGATAACTCTATTTCTTTGTCCAAGCTTCCACCGTGAGATTTTTCAGGTCACAGCAAAGTGAACTGTAGTTCAGAGTGGAAGCTGCAGAGTCTGAGGAATAACCATTTAACCGGGGGAATGCCCTCTCTCAAGATACGGACTCACTGAAGTGAGCTCTGGAGGGCTGGCTTCAGAGTCTGTCTAAGCAGCTTCTTACCCAGCCAGAGGAATCCCTATAAAAAAGCAAAAATTCCTCATGACCTAACAGGGCTTAACACCAGCTAGGTGAATAACGGATTTTTTCAATTTGTAATGGACATTTAAAAAAAAATAGCATGCAAGTTGGACGAAACATTTCATTTCAGTTTTGAGCATTTAATGTTTCTGAAGTGTTTTGGGTTTTGTTTTTTTTTACTAAAATTGAAAGAAATTTTTAATTAAAAATTAAAATGTTTCATGTTGAAAATATGAAAACAAGAGTTTGATTTTTTTCAGGGATTTTTTTTTGTTTCATTTAGGCGAAACAATCTGACAAAACCAATACAAATTCAGTGCCACTGAATCGACATTTTTCACCAAAAAACAGTATTAGCGCCCAGCTCTAGTTAGCACCCTATCCCTGTAGATGCCCAGCTACAGTCACAAGAGATCTGGTATGGACCAGAGTCTCTCACACAGCACAACAAAGCATTATCACAAGCACTAGGCCAGAAAAATGTTGCATTTTTATAATGATCAATAGTCATAGACAGCTTTCAGCTGGGCCAGGGGACAGTGAAGTGGCAGGGAAGGACACAACAAAGGGATGCCACCAGTTCTATCAGATACATAGTGTATTGGGCACCCATTAAAATGTTTAATTTGTTTATGCTTGTAACAGAGGACAGAGCCCCTGATGGGCACCACTAACAATCCACCATGCTTTATTTTTCACTCTTCAAATGCAGACACACCCAATTTCCTGCTAAGGATTCTGGGTGTAGCCCAGCAATCATTTCCTGTGTTACGCAGTATTGTCGTCATATCCATCACTAGAGAGCACTCATAACAGTATGCACACACCTATCATCATGATGAATCCCACAAGATTAGTTTCCAGGACATTCCCTCCCCCCGCAAAAAAGGCAGGCATTCAGCTCTCCACACTCTGTATGAACTAAGAGGAATGAAGGTTGTATCACAGTGGTCCCCAACCTTTTTCGTCTGGCGGGTACCGGATGACAAGCCACCGAGGACCGTGGCCGGCGGACGAGCATCCGTCAAAATGCCGCCGAGAAGCGGTAACGTCAATAGGCGTCGCCGCCGAAATGCCGCCGAGAAGCAGCAGCATCCAGAGACGTCGCCGCCGAAAATCAGTGGCATTTCGGCAGTGACACCTCTGGATGACACTGCTTCTCGGCGGCATTTCGGTGGATGCTCATCCGCCGGACAGTATGCGGGCGCACATAGATGCCATGGCGCCCGCGGGCACTGCGTTGGAGACCACTGTTGTATCAACTTCGCATTCGGTAAGGGTTTATGTTACAGGACATAAATATAATGGGCAGAACATATATACTCGCCAATGACATGGTTACAGCAATCCCTATATTTCTGTGCTAAGTAGCATGCAACTGGGAGTGCAGGAGGGAAGGGTGGGGCAGATCTTACTGTGTATTTACCAAGTGCATGCACAGTTATATCTGTCTTAAGAACAGAGGGCATGTTACATGGGAATTACTTTTGGACCCAGTATGGGTAATTACCAGGTAAGCTTCAGGAACCTGTAGTTACTATAGGGTATTTCACAACAAATACATCTCAGAATCAGGGACTAAAACAACTTCCGCCTGAGACTGACTATTAATGACCTAGCAGCATGCTGATAGGTAAGGCTGAAAAATACCTGCCTTGCCTCATCCCCAAAGGCGCGGCCCTCTGCAATTAAATGGCATAAAACAGCCGAGTATTGCCTATTGCATACTGTGCTTACTTGCGACATATTGTCAATCCAATATCTATATAATACATGTGGAAAAGTGTAACTTACTATTATGCCTTTCTTTGTACTCATTTTCCCTATTAGGCTTCACTCCACTTTTTTTTTTCCTTTCCTTATAAAAGAGCATGACCACTCTTTTCCTGTTGGTCTTCAGTGACTGTTTCTTTGTTAACTTATCTTTCTTCTTCTACCTCCTTACCTCACTTTCTCTCTCTCTTTTCCTGTATTATCTTCTCTATCTCCTCTTCTATATCTTCTCCCTCCAAACTCTCTAACCCCCCTCCCCTCCCGCAACCCCCATGCTTGCATCCTCAAACACATATGGCTAGGAAATATTAATCCCTAAACGCGGGTGTACATCATCCTATGCATGCAGAAAAATGTGTGTACAAGCGGAACCATGGATGTGCTACTAAAGCAGTGGGCTGCGCAAGTGCAGATTGTGCACATCCACTTTTGCAGGTGCAGTCACTTACAAGCACCACAAGTGGACGCACAAGTCAGGAGCTGACTGAAAATATGACCTACACTGGGATCCTCACGGTCTGAAAACAGCTGAACCAGAGTTAAAAGAGGGCCTCTTCACATTAAGGAAATTGGCACTGGTTAATCCTGTAACTTATCCAAGCAAGCTGCAGGGGTGTAAGTCCAGTTTTGGGCCAGTGTTGCACATCTCCATTAGGGGTTTTATAGGGAGAAACCTACATCCATGCGTACACCACTGGGAATTGCCTTTAATAGAGACAGGGTCCGAAAGGAAACCTCCCACTCACTTCAAACAAGAGACGGAGAAAGAGCACGCAAACAAACAGTGGAAGCTTTGAGCTGGAGAAAACAGCACAGCTGTTCGCAG
Source organism: Mauremys mutica (assembly GCF_020497125.1). NCBI lineage: Eukaryota > Metazoa > Chordata > Testudines > Geoemydidae > Mauremys > Mauremys mutica. The sequence continues at coordinate 103,250,723 of NC_059072.1, read as the reverse complement.
AAACAAGACAAAAGGTTCAGAACAGTTGCTTTCCCCCCCCACCCCTGTCATGTTGTTTACTGAAACCAAGGACTGAAATTTTGCAGGCAAAGCCACCGAGAGCAGCCTGTCAGTCTCAGAGGGAGGGGAGCAAGGGCTTCTTTCAGGATTATGGACCACTGCTAAATTGCTCTATCAATTATTAAACCTATCACTCAACTCCGGGTAACCAAAATACAGCAGATAAAGCATTTTTTTATCCACTCTCCACCAGCTGCTCCCCTCTAGAGCCAGAGGGGAAATCAAAATTCACCTGGTTTATACTTCATAAACATCATTCTGATTTTTCCCTGTGCCTTGGAAATGAGAGACCTCTCCAACAAGTTACAGTGTGTGTGGGGGGAGGGGGAGGTGTTATGGAAAGACCAAGACTCTGGAAGTTCAAAGCGACTCCTGTGATTATGAAAATTATCACTGATCTTCCTGATCTTCAGGGGGCCACAGAGTTAAGTGAGCCTCTATAGATACAGTGAACGATGGGCTCATGCATTAGTGCCCACAGATTCCCCCTGGCCCTTCCCACATGGCAAGGCACAGTTCAGTTGCACTGTAGGTGCAATACACTTGTTGTCTGAGGGGATCAGGAACCGCAAAGGGTTCTGATGCAATTCCAGTGGCTGGACATATAGAGTGAGACAATGCACACCCCTTATTAAATGAGGAGAAAGTATTGTAGTTAGTAACAGGCCCCACGCGGCTGAAAGTGGGGGTTGGAGGAAAATCTGAGCTCCAGAACTGAAAGGATGCAAGCCTATTGCCTGGTGGCCTGTGGCATAGCTAGGAGTGGAAATTTGGGTGGGCCCGAGCTTATGGTGGACAAGCAATGACCAAAGGTCTGACATCACAGCAAATCATTTATGTTACATATTATTATATGTTACTGCATATCTGATTGTGGCCAGCCATGGGCAGGTCGTGGCACATCTCTGCCAGTGGACAGGCAGTAACCAGGGCTGGGTGGTGTAACAGCAGAGCCCCTTCCCTATTGGCATGATGGAGGGGCAGCCGGACCAAATTTCACTGGTACTGTAACCTGGTGCATGGGCTCCTGCTCCCAGTCCTGGGCTCTGCGAAGCCTGTGTCTATGGGGAAGCAGAGCAAAGCAGAGGCAGAGATTAGAAGCAGCAGGACCCTGTGTGCCAGGTTGCAGTGCCACACAAATTTGGCCCAGCCACCTCCCTCTGCCAGCAGGGAAGGTGCTCTGCCATTACATCACCCAGCCGAAGGTACTGCCTCCCCATTGGCAGACATGCACCCGGACCTGGGTGGCGTGGGACAGAGTCCCACCCCTGTATGAGTGGTAGACAGGTGGTTGGGCCATTGAGTGGCTCTATGACCCAGTGCATGGAATCCCTCTGGCTCCCAGTCCCAGCCTCTGCTCTGTTCCCCCTTCAACACAAGTTTTGGCTCTGTCCCATGCCCACCAGCTCTGCTTACTTCCTCCCCGAAGCACTACAGTGGCACAGCTGCACCAATGTAAATATGTAGTGTAGACCTAGGCTGACCAGACAGCAAGTGTGAAAAATCGGGACGGGGGTGGGGGTAATAGGAGCCTATATAAGAAAAAGCCCCAAATATTGGGACTATCCCTATAAAATCAGGACATCTGGTCACCCTATGTAAACCGGTCCTTAGTAATATTCCTGTCTGGATTGGCTATGGCCCTGATTCAGCAAAGCACTTTAGTACATGCTTCCCTATAAGTGTAAGCAGAGTCAGGATGAGCTCTACCCTGACCTCTGGTGGTAGATTATGGGGAGTGCAGAAAGAAGCTTCAAGTATTCGTATTAGCAATTCAGTTATTTGCATTGGCACCCCCACCCCCACTTAGCATACCGCACAGCAGCCTGGGATGGTTATTTTCACAGCTGTGGGAGCCCCAACTTCATTGTTATTGGGGCAGAAGCAATAAAATGTTGTCACCCCGATTAAGTAAATGAGGAACTACAAAACTGTCTTATGATAGAGGGTTTCATTATCAATTAAATAGCACTTGCTAGACAAGGGACATGGGTTCCAAAACCCAGTCAAGGGAGAGAGGCTGGGGACAGATATCTGTACTTGGTGGTATAGACTCCTTGTGTGAGCCAGAAGCACCAGTTCCACTTATGCCTTTCTCCACTGTGGAATGTCAGAGTTAATTTTTGATTTCCTGAAGAATCTAGATGCAGGTTACTGAGCTGAATTCACTGGTACTGGGGCTCTCCTACTATGAGCTGGAATCACTAAGAGCTGAAATCACTGAAGAGCTGGACTTGCTGAGCTGAGAGCACTGTGCTAATGAGTGGGGGAGCCTGAAGCAATACTGGCAGAGCGGAGTGGAGCAGTTTGTGCAGCCACTGGGTGAGTGGAGCTGAGCAGCTCGCGAGGACGGCTGGAGCAGATCACAGGACAGCTGGTGGACCAGAGCAGCTGACAGAGTGGAGCAGCCCACAGAGCAAGCGGAGCTGAGCTGTTTGCGGGGACGACTAGTGGAAGCAGAACCCCACGAAGAGGCAGGGCAGTTGGCCCCGAACCACGTAAGGTGCCCCTTTCTACGTAGGCTGGGGAGGGGGCCTCTGCAAAGAGACTCTTGAACTCTGGGGCTGCACTGACCCGGGACAGAGACATTTGAATTGTGGGACTTTTGGGACTGTGGGTGATTTGGGGGGTTGCTGGACTCAAGGGCCCAGAGAGAAGGACACGGCCCAATTTGCTGGAGTGGGTCTTTGCTCACGGTTTGACCTATGAACTCTAGTTGAGGTATTTTCCAAATTTAATGCTTGTTGTTTATCTTACGTGATTAAACCTTTTCTGCTACACCAAGAGTCTGTGCTTGCGAGAGGGGAAGTATTGCCTCCTTGAGGCGCCCAGGGGTGTGTGTAAGATTTTCCCAGGTCACTGGGTGGGGGCTCGAGCTGGTTTGCATTACGTGGTGGGGAAGGGACCCCTATGTATTGAACCTGGCCCTTGCTGCTATCGTTTCAGCCTAGCAGAGGGGTTACATAAGCAAGTACTTACGTCCCATTAGGATTTAAGTACATGGTTAAATGTTAAGCTTTCTGAATTGGAGTCTATGGGCATGTCCTACTCACGCTTGAACTGCGAACCTTGTGATGCACAAGAAGCAATTCTCTCAGGTGAGCCAAAAGGAAACTGTGCCTTGGCTGAGCCAGTAGCTGTGCTAAGCTTGTCTCAGCTGGGAGTTTCCCTGTGCATCTCTCAGGAAAGCCTTACCCAGCTGATCATGAGGATACACACAATGGAAAGCACCACTGCTGTTACCCGTAATGCTTGTTCAGCTGCATGAGGATCCAGAAATTTAGAAAGATGGGAAACAGCAGCTATATTCAATACAATGTGATCTTTTGTTGTGTGACACAAAGGGTGGGGGCACAGAGTAGGGGAACGGGCCATGCCAGGGTTTTTCCCAGGTGATAGAAGGAATCACATAATAGAAAAATAATAATTTGAAAACAAAAGCCCTGTCCAAGCCCGGCCCTGAATGGATGAGAGACAATGTACTGGGTGGTGAGCTCCCCTGGAGGAGACATCTGATCAGAAGGGGAAGAATGTCAATTATGTGCTTCCATTCATGCCACAGCAATGAAAGCACAATTCTGATTCCACTTTCTGACCCTCACTATGCAATTTATGCAAATCTGAGCCTCTCTCGCTTCTCTCAGAGCCAAACACCCACCAGTGCCAAGCTTTGCCTCTAACTCCACCCGCCCTCTTTTTCATCTATTGTTTTCACTGTTAAATATTTAAGACTTATTTTTTCTTTAGACGGGAAATTAAAAAAAACCCAACAGATTCAGTCACTGAAGCTGACATCTTGTTGCTTACACCCTCCCTATCTTCCATTCCCAGCTCTGCAAAGGCAGCTAGCCCCAGCCCCTTGTTATTCCACTCCTGGGCCCCTACCCTGATCAGCCCAACAAACGTTCGCAGTTCGGACTTGTAGCTCTCAATGCTGTTCCCATCCAGAGCAGACACTGCCAGACACACCAGGCTGTGGTGGTTTTATGACCTGGGCAACCTGGGATTACACTGACTAAAAAGGTGATCGCCAATAGAAAGAGAATCCAGAGGCTTTCTACCTTGGAAACATTTCTAAAAAGTTGACTCAGGCCACGATTCTGTGACTCACCTAACGCAGGAAGACCCCTGTGCCCAAGTAAAGCCAGTTGGCAGGATGTGGACCTAAAAATGTCAAATTATTTCAGGTTTTTCTAATTTTTTCATTTACACCTCTACCCTGATATAACGCTGTCCTCAGGAGCCAAAAAATCTTACCGTGTTACAAGTGAAACCGCGTTATATTGAACTTGCTTTGATCCGCCAGAGCGCGCAGCCCCGCCCCCCCGGAGCGCTGCTTTACCGCGTTATATCCGAATTCGTGTTATATCGGGTCGCGTTATATCGGGGTAGAGGTGTATCTATGTGTGCTTGTTTTTGAAAGTTAAAAAAAAGTAAAATATTTATACTACAAGCACTTCAGAGCAGGGACCCTGCCATTATGTATTTGTTTGTTGAAAGCTGTGCATATTTAATATTAATGTTATCTATATTAGTGTGACACACCCAGGCCCCAACTAAGATTACAACCCCATTGCACCAGGTACTGAACCAACACACAGAGAGAGACAGCTTCTGCCCCAAAGGGTTTACATTCTAAGTAGACATATGGCAGGAGGTGAAACAAAGGCACAGAGAGGTGAAGGGATTTGCCAAAGATCACACAGCAGGTCAGTGGCAAAGCCAAGAACAGCATCCAGGTTTGCTGACTGCCAGTCCTCTGCCCCAGAGGTTCTCAAACTGGGGGGCAAGCGGGATGTATTCTGGGGGAGTGGGGCATGAGAAGCTTTAGGGGAAAAAAACCCAAAAACTTTACTGTACACATTTAGAGTTGGGTGGCCGGCAAGCAAGAGCTGCTGGCCAGGCACCCAGCTCTGAAGGCAGCGCCCCTGCCAGCAGCAGCAGCAGCCCAGAAGTAAGGGCAGCAATACCATACCATGCCACCCTTACTTCTGCGCTGCTGCTAGCGACAGCACTCCCTTCAGAGCTAGGTGGCTGGAGAGTGGCGACTGCTGGCTAGGTGCCGGGGGTGGGAGGGAGTAAACTACAACAAACACAAAGAAGGTGGGGCATGATCTCTACGCTAGACCATTTCCCCTCCCATTTATGATGGTCTACAAACACTAAGACCTAGCTAACAGGATTTTTCTTTAAACTTTAAATTTTAATAATAGCATCAATAAACACTTAAATATCCTGAACTCCAATCATACCCAGCTAGGATGAAATTATACCACAAAGCAGAATACGTAACAGAGATGAAAGCTCTCAGTACAAATGACTGGGCACAGTGGTGAGAAAAATTATTCTCCTTTACAGAATTAAATGAACACATTAATTATGAATCACCTCTTTATTTCATTATTCTTGTTTATTTGTATTGCAGTAGCACCTACAACCCCCCATCTGGGTCCTATTGTGCTACGTGCTGTAGAAATACATAAGAAAAAGACAGTCCCTGCAGTCAAGAGCTTACAGTCTAATTATAGAATCCCACTCATTTGGGTAAATGGAACCTACCTGTACCAAGTAGTATTATTTGCTAAGCACTGACTATGTAGTCAGACTATAGAAGACACAGCAGATGCAGTCCCTGCCCCAATGATCTTACAATCTAAGGCCCGGATCCTACAAATACCCTGGAATTAGTAACTTTATATCCCACTGAATAGTCCCAAATAGGTCTTATGTAGACAATTAACACTCCACAGTCAGTTATTAACACAAATAATAAAATCAGGGGTAGGCAAGTCTCCAGGAGATATCAATTGCCTCTCTGGAATCTCAGGCTGCTGATCGCATACAGCTGCCCAGAATAAGACAGCACACAAACCTGCTTCCAATATGCTTCAGTTTAGAATCTAGTGTTTGGAACTTGCAACAAAATATGGTAACAAACTATTACCTACCATCTTTCCTGAACTAGGCATCAGTGCTTAAGAGCACCCATGACACTGGAAAGGGAAGGTGCTGGGGGAGCCCTCGAACAGCCAAAGCCTCAAATGCAGAGATGTGGGGCTCCCTCTTTCCACTGCAGACCCTATGCATAACTACTGCCCATCCTCCATCAGGTCCCTTGCTCCAAAGTCCTCCCCCTTCACTCCCCCACAAATCCCAGCTAACATCACCCCATCTCTCTAAAGCCCTGCTTTACTCCTCATGTCCCTGTTCACTCTGCTTGCCCTCTTCCACATCACTGCTCATCTGCTTACAGTCTCCCCCAGAGACCATCCTAATATCTTCCAATGCCCAGTCTGCCTCTCTCACTTCCCAGTGTGTGCAGAGCACAGCTCGGAAGTCAGAGATAGTGCAGGTGGAATATTATCAATAAGAACAACATTCTTCATGAACTCCCCCCCACCCATTTTCTCTACACTTTGTCAGAAAATATTGATAAAAATGGAAGAGAACGTTTTTGAAAATTCTCACTTTTTTTTTGTTAAGAACAGACATAGCAGATGGATCAGAGCAGTTCTATTGGCTTGGGGGTAAAGTTGGTTGTGAAGAAAAAGGGGAATGTATTTAATTTACAAAGGTGGTTCTTGAACTTCAGAAGTTCAAAAACAGTTTGTGTGCATATAGTTTGTTGGGCCTGTGGCTGCTTTTCAAGAAAAACCCAAAGAAATGTGAGAGAAACCAGGCAAAATTTCAAAAAGAAAGCATTCTTAAATGTTTCCTCTGAAAAAGTTAGCTAATATTTTAAGTACAATAATACATAGAAAATTCAGTTGTCCTCCAAAAAGATACTGTGCCAAATCTGGAGGCTAAATTCAATCACTCAAGTGTGAAACAGAGGGATTTAAGTCCTGCTATATGTGCAAATTTTAACACAATCTTAACTATGGAGTTGCTACCAACACCTTCATAACATGTCAACACATAGTCATATATTAGTTTCTGGGACTCTTCAAGTGTCTCCTTTTCCAGGTGCCTTTTTTCTTGCCAACACACATTTTTGAACTTACTTTGATGTTATAAAAAATATGAACATTTCCTGCATGTTAAAATCTTAGGTGACTAGGATACAGAATCACTGGAGATATGAAACTTAGTAGTTTTTTTTCCCAAGTTAAACTTTTCTTTTTCTTAACCAGACAATGGTAGAGTTTGGAAAGATTCCCATCTGACTTACTTTAACTTCTAATCTGTCTTTGGCGCTCGCTGCAATAAGGATGTCATTTTTAAAATTTGACTATTTTTCAAATAGCCAATACAGTGCTTGTAAATGATGAAGAAATTCCCTTTTTAACAGAAATTCTTTTGGCTGATGGGAATTCCATAGGTACTTTAGGGATACAAATGCCACAATCAAAGGAAGTTTCCAGGACATGGAAACAAAGGCCCATCCTTTCTATAAGATAGAGACCCACTTGTGTGTGCATTTGGGTCATGCAATTACTATGACTGCATGTCAGACAAGTATCTGCACACCCTTCTTCCAAACCCATTGTGTATTTGGAGAATTGCCAAAGGCATGCTCCAAAATTTCTGGCATGTTGGAAGCTTTGTTTGAAAGTCACAAACTCCTGACTCTGATGTGCCTGAACCAAACTCATTGTTTTTATCCTGGGTATACTGGTTTGAAGCGTCCATGTGGTTACAAAGAGTTCAGAGTTTAAAAACATCGTGGTGACCCTCACCAGGCGGATTGCTTGGAGGCTGTGGTTCAGATCAGTTAGACAGACAGAGAAAGTGACACACTCTAGACTGGGAAGGTCAAGTGGTGGCAAAGTCAAGCAGCAGGTGAAACAACTGGAGCATCATTTCCCCATGACAATATCTTTTTCTAGGCCCATGACACAAATCTTAGGCACGTACATTAGTCACCTCTGCATCTTAGCGTAGGCAACTTCACTGTCCTGAACCACTAATCTTAGTGCACAGTTTAGGTGTCATCACCTCTCTCACTCTATAACACACGACTCCATTTCTGTTAAAATCCCCCCACCTGTGTCTATTTCAGTTCTACAGATTGTTCCATTTGGTTTAACAGCAACCCTGCCAGGTCAATATCATTTTCAGCAGAGTTGGCGATAATTACCTGAATGGGCAAACAATCTCTAGAATAATAAACTGTTTCCTTGCATGGGGCGGGAAACGACTATAAGGACTCTTCAAAAGGCATAATTTCTATTTCCCTGCAATATGATTTGCTACCCACAAACAGCAGTGTTCAGAGCACAAAAATAAGGCTGTACCTGAGCGCATTACTGACAAACAATACTGGGAAGGGAATAACTATATTTCCCCTCTCAGTCTAAAGGGAAGTTCATGAAAAGGTCAGAGAGAAAACAATGCAGGCCATCGATCACAGAGACGGCTAACCTAGAAAGGTTACTGTGAGTTCCAAACTCATTTTTCAAATCTATAATTACCTCACAGTCTCATCCCGCCCTCCTCTCCCCAACATCCTACCGCTTGCCAAGAATTGAATACAACCCACCACTGGTTTATTAATTATGCATTTTGTTTACACTTGCTGCTACTGCCCTGCAGCATGGCCCAGTGGCTGAAGGATTAAACAGCACAACTCCTGCTAATTCCAGAGGGACATGTGGAAAGGGGTCTGATATTTTTCCCCCCTAGCATGCAACACTGGAGGTTCAAAACACTCAGAAAGGTCAGCGTGGGAATATATGGGATACAGAAGGCATGATAACGGGGTTTGATGTTTGTAATGCAATGTAAAAAGGCAAATCAAGATGTGTGAGGGAAAGACAATTCCTTCCTGGAAGTTTGAGAGTTATCTATAGATTTTCATCCAGATGAAATCACTGGGACCACTGCTGAACATACAGCAGCCTCTTAAAGTACACTTTGACTCTGAACAGTGCCCACCTGAAAATGGTACCATGTCCCTCACTGGTGCCTGAACCGATGTAATCAGATTACAAAGAAAAATATGATTTTTCTCAGTGCCAGTCCTGCAAACTCAACTTGGGCTCTGAAGTCAAGCTGGGCTCATTTCTTCTCACACATTCTTAACTAAGAATAAACTTTATTCAGGCTAAATTATGTTCTCAGGCCTGTGCAACATAGCGTTATATGGCGATAGACAAGTGAAACTCAAGGCATAATTCAATGACAACGATGGAGGGGACTCAGTAAATTTCTGTTTCGAAGTATGGTTCAGTGTTTCTGATATAAGCAGCCTAAGAATTTTCCCGTTGCTTTGGAAAGGCTCACAATAACCTATTTTAAGAATCTATACTCTAGTCTTATCTGTATGATGCAATATTTCTGGATCCAACATTCCCTGTAGTGGGACAGAGGTAAATTTGTATCTAAAATAAGAGAACTTCCTTGTGCAGCAGTGACACAAAGATACTTCAAGCCCCTCTACCTTTAAAATAAGCTGATGCACAGAAACACTGGTATGCACTCTACCACCCTGAAAGTATTTTCCTCACCTGCTCCTTTTTCTACCCCATCAGAAGAAAAAAAAGCATTCAATTAGTTCTCCAACAGTGTTAAACGTAGGATCATTAGTATGTTCTAATTTTAATAAACACATTTATGAAGCAAACCCTGCATTAATGCAAAGTTAAACTTAAAAATTTTAATTGCACAAAGTCAAGAAAATCAGAATTAAGATTCCAAACGTAACCTTAGCTCTGCCCCTTTCCTTACATGTGTTACAACAGCATCTTTCATTACATGACCACTATAATGTGGTGTTCACCCCACACCACCCCCAAAGGGGTTAAAATGGCTCAGAAGGAGCTACTTCACTGGATGTGCTGCACATGGTGAGGTGTAGGCTGGATATACAGCCCTAACTGAACCTGAAGCCCACTGGGCAGAAAGAGGAGGGGCTTGCATGAAGTCAGTCAAGCTGGGCAGACATGCAACCTCATGCTCTTTGTGTCCCTAGCCTCTGTTTGCCAGAAGCTGGGAGTGGACAACAGGGGATGGATCACTCAATGATGGCCTGTTCTGTTCATTCCCTCTGAAGCATCTGGCATTGGCCACTGTCAGAAGACAGGATATTGGGCTAGATGGACCATTGGTATGACCCAGTATGGCCGTTCTTACATCCTTATGTCAGAGAGAGGCATGCAGAAAGGACTGCCAGGGGGACAGAGTCAGCAATCACTCACAGGTTGAGAGAAAGGAGTAGGAAGACGTCTAGGGAAAGCAGCAGTAAGGGTGAGACGGCATGGACCTTAGCTGCTGATTGTAGGTTCCCTAGACTGGCTCCTAGTGTAAAGGGCAGGCCTGGGTTCCCCTACCAGCCGCTGGGGGAGTGGCATGTACAGGGCAGTGGACTTTGAAGACTGCCTGAGGCAGTTCCTTTGATACCCCAAAAGTGGCATGGAAACTGTAATGAGTTGGCCAGAGGGCGAAGCCCCGAAGAAGCACTGCAGCTCGTGGGGCATGAGAGGCTGCACAGTGAGAGATTAGGACAAGGGGCTGAGAAACCACGAGAGGGAGCATCAAACCAGTAGTGAGCTAATCCTCACATGAACCGCAAGGAGGTGCCCCAGTGGTTGAGTGGAGTGAATCCCGTGACAATACACAACATGCAGGAATACAAAATGCCACAAATTTGCATCTAAGGGAACAGAAAAAGGGGAATCTTACAATAGTACATAGTACATAAATCTTCCCATGCACATAGGCTAATCAGACAGCCTCTTTGGCACCAAACGGGATTACCCTGTTTCAAACTACAGCGATTCCTCTTCTCAAACCAATGCCTGCAGAGGTTTAACATGGAAAGCACGGCGAGTGGCATATCACTCATACACTGCCATACATTAAGCCATAAAAAGGTGATGCTTGTGGAAAATCATTATGAAAAGTATAAGTGAACCAAAAACACACAAGAAAATGAAACAACCTTTCCCAAGTACTGCATTCTCTCTTTATAGACAACCTTCCATCCTTTAGATTTGAGAGAAAGAGTTTACTATGCACAACTGACCTTTCCTATATATTATATTCTCTCTCCTCTTTAAGATATATTTGTTCCCACTCCCATTCTATGCCCATTCTCCCTTCCTTGCCTAGGAAGCTTCAAATGTGTGCAATCCCTGTAATCACACACTTAATTTAAAGCACTGCTCCATTCCAGAAAGATGAAGAGCAATTGGAGGGAATTCAGAACACAGCAAACAGAAATGATTAATGATCTGGAAGGACTGACTTATAAAGAAAGATTAAAAGATCTAAATATCTGAGCCTTCGCATAAATGATGGGAGATGGAACTGCCTACAAATACTTAAAGGGTGTAACCCCCATGGACAGCATGGAACTGTCTGGCATGGATACCACGTTACCAAGACTAATAGCGTCAAGTTAAGAAAAGAGAGAAAAAAATAGACTGAATGTCAGGAAAACTGTCTTGATCCTCTGGATTGTGGAACAACTTCCCACACAAAGCCCTGGAACCCCATCCCTGGAAAAACGTAGAACTAGTCTAAATAAAGCACTAGAGAGTGTAGAGCAGGAAACAGTTCTGCACTGGCATGGGAATAAACATAGCTTTCCCCCAGTTCTAACTGCTAGGATTCTGTAATCCAAATATCTTCAGCCTCTCCTCCCAAACTCCCCAGTAGCAGCTGGTACGACCGCATGCCTAAAGTGTTCTGGAGCACTATTGTATTGCTTTGTTTTGTTAAGTTTTGGCAGCAAATTGTCCAAGATGTCTGTCCGGGGACAGCATTTCAAATGTGCCTAAGGGATTTAAGAGCACAAGTCCCATTAGAAATCAACAGGGCTTGGGTTCCTAAATCAATTAATGAAATTTGAAAAATCTCCTCCTTCCCAACCTCCTGAAAAATCCTAAGCCTTCATCGACCAAATTCCTTCTTTTCCAAGGCTTTTTTTTTTATAACTACATGTACAGTTCTACAGCATTCACATGAAACATACAAAGAGGGAAGATTGCCTTTAGCTGAAAATGCATTAAAGATGTAAGAATTGCAGGAGTAGGTACAAGAGCTACCTCTGGTCTTTCATGCTGACTGTGGCAATAAAGTACTTACCAGGGGCATCTCCATATCAGACCCTCCCCACACAACCTTTGTAGCTCCCTGCTTTACTCAGTGGAGGATCCCATTATTAAAACTTCTATTTGTTCTACAGAGACCACTGCTGATTAAAGGTGATCCTCATATGTCTATCAGGTCTGCCAACCAGCCAAGATCAAAAGCAAAACCTTCTAAGGGCTCCGATTTGGATTTGCTTCCATTTTTTTTTTTTTAAAGAAAACCCTACACAACTCTTTCTTGAGCCTGTCCTTTTTTGTTGACATCATCACATGCCCTTCCTTTGTTGTGGTGGCTCTTGACAGCTAAAAGTGGTGTCAAGAGTACGGAGCTTTGCTATTTGTTAAGCGACTGTACCCTCAAATCACAGTCCAGATCCCCAGCTGGTGTAAACAACTATAGCTCAATTAAAGTCAATGGAGCAACACCTATTGACACCTGCAGAGGAGTTGGCCCCAAATTTCCATCTGAAAACGTTATATCTACTGCTGTTACTAGTAACCCCCGAAGATTCTTTTGAACTGTTTTTCTAAGAATGTATTGTCTAATTAGTCAGCTTAAAAAAAATAATAATCAAGTTTACAGTGTCCCTTTAAGCTGCCAAGTGTGCGCTGGGGGAAGGAAGTATCTTAGTTTTCTAAACTATAAATCTTTTTTTTTTTAACTCCCCCTCCCCCCCAAAGCAAGAACAAAACAACCAAACCGTACAAAGCTGTGTGATGTGGGTAAAAGCACGAGAGGCACCGTGCTCAGTTTTCAGACAGGCATTTTGGGAACTCATTTTACTTACTTTTAAGAAATCCCTGCTTTGACGTTGCTCACATCATCTAGCACCCCTCTACCAGGAGGAGTAATTAGTTAATGTTTGTTGAGCCCTTGGAAGACGGAAAGTGCTAAATATTATTTTCATTTTCAAGTTCCTCAATAAAGTCAAGAGCAACCCCCCTATTTTTTTTAAAAAGCAGTTTTAATATGAATGTGGAGCTCTGAATTCTTCAGAGGCAGGGGATGGTTTTCCCATTCATGTGGGAAATTTACTGAAGTGGGCTTTTTTACACACTTGGCATCTAATTGCTGATATTTCAGTATATTCCTTTTAGTTACACAGTCTTGGTTTACCTCCCATGCCCTCTGTCACAGGAGTGGCTGAATGCTGCCCTGGAGTTCCACTCAAACAGGCCATAACACAAAAAGATACCTGTGGTATTACACCGCCGCACAATAATTCTTTGGCAACTTCAGTGGAAAAAACAAAGTTTACAAGTGGATCCTTCATGTGCCGGGCATGACCCTGCCCTAAAAGGACTGGACTAGCAAAGGAAGACAGATCGGGATTGAAATGTATTAGCAGAGCTATGTTTGGGGCTTTGGACAGGAATAGAAGGGGGGCAGTCACAGGTCAGGACTGAAGCATGTTGGCAGTGGAGGGAAAGGGCAGGGAAGTTTGCCTGGTGTCTGCTACGTTATACCTTCCTCACAACAGTGCTTTTATCACATTTTCACAACTATGTTCACTTACCTTTTTCTTTTTTTTTTTTTTGGTAAAGTTACAGCACATTAGGTCCAAGTTGAACTGTTGGGTGCTACTGTAACCTAAATATTTTATTTGTATTACCAGTAATAATGAATGCCCAACTTCAGACACACCTCCCCACTGACTAGGGCTAGTGGTTTCTACACTGGGCCTTTGACCTATGAGCTTTGTTTCACCTCACATGCTGTCAACGCAGCACTGGAACCCCACAGCTGCTAGGTTCTGCCCAGTCTATAAAGTCAACTATACAGGGAAAGGGTAGGAGCACTCAGTTCAACCACAGCAGCCCCACCACCTGGGTAAAATAGTTCAGTCTTGCAGTGCAGACAGAAGCAAACCATGTTATAACAACTGTGTTGCCAAATGATGCTGCCACACAGATCAGGAGCATGGTTCACATATAACTTGGTCCCATCCATACTGTGAGACCAAACTGGTTTTTAGCCATGTTCTGGGATTACCATGTTCTAAGCAAGACCCTTACGTGGATAAGCCTAGAACGCAGACTGGATATTAGATACCACATGCCTGTTCTTTCCTGGTGGGTGGAAGCACTTGTGCAAACAGAGACTTTGCAAAGAGGAGTTCAGTTCATCTATGTGGCACTCTGGGGAAAGTTGAGGCCTCAGAGTTAGTACAAGAGCCATTTGCGTGAATGGGGAGAAGAAGCTCGATGGATTTCTGGCCCTCCAGTAAGGCAACAGTGAAAGTAAAGTGTTCACAATGATGGCTCAGTGCAAACATTCCAAAGGATAAATCTCACAGTTTTCCTAATGAAGGGATTCTTTCTCCCTTCTTCCCTCTAATATCAGTGGTAGAACAACCCAGTAAGTAAATGCAAGGAGCTCCCTCTCCTTTCTCAGCCATTTCAGGGCTGCCTTTAATGGAGAGCAGGTGAGCAAGTTACAAAAGTTCTCCTTTCTGCCAGTTAACCTGCCGTTGGCACTTAGCCCTGTGCACATGGACCAGCCACCTGTTCTCAGGATGAATTCAGGAGTGGCTGATTTATTCCTTAGAGTAAAGACAATCCGTTTCCCAGGGTCATGATAATCAGCTCCCACGACAATAACCATAGTATTTCAGCTCCTAGGGTCTAGTAATCAGATTTCAGTTGCTAACAGCTAACTACGTGCAAGATGGTGAGCCTCCTTCTGGAAGGTCCTCCCACCCCCACCCCATTCTTACTCCAAAGTCGCCACTCCTGCCTATCTCCCAGCCTTCAGTAATGCACCTGCCGAGCGACCAATCTATCATCCTGCCTCCCTTGCCACCTCCTCCCAAAGTCACAGATTTATTAGATAAGCCCCCAGATAGCTGCCTAAGATAATGTGATAACAACATTAGCTTGATTAGCATATGCTGCCGCTGAATTCTACACACGACACAAAACAGATGCACAAGTCAGGCTAATGCCTAGGATAAGCAATGATCTGAATTTTAACCACCCCTGCCACTCTGAATTAAGGTAGGTAACAGCACTCTTCAGCCTGACATTCCCTGGGGGTGGTTAGTGCTCACTGAATGCGTTCTTTCAGGTAAGCGCAGTTCAGGTCCAAGTTGAGGGCTGTGGCTTGTGTAGAGAGCTTGTGTTCTTCCCCTTATCTTTTTCCTCAGATTTCTTTGGGGATTTTTTGACTCCTTTGTCTTTGTCTCCCTCCGATCCTTTTCCATGCTCTGACCTGTCATCAGGGCTGAAATGGTTTCCAGACACAGTTACAGCTGGACATAGTTGTAGCATGATGTGTGCCCATATTCATCATGGGGGACAGATGCTCCTGTACTTGCAGCTACGCAGCTCCCACTGTCTTCACGGCAAGTTGGGAATGTAGCCTCATGGTTACCTCACCCACGTTCTATGGTTATTCAAAAAAATCCTTGTCTACAGGGAAGCTGTGCTACAACCATATTAGCAACAACAGAGCTGGAATATAGTTGTCAGGCACAATTTTGGCAGTGCACGGTTGTTGCTAACATGGCTCAAGGTGTAAAGAAGGCAGGCTCTATTGTATGTAATATGACATGAAAAATAAACCAGGAGGTACTGCACAATCCTGATATTCTGGGGCAAGCAAAATGACAGTCTGAGGACAGTTAAAACATTGCCTATTCATTTTTACTTAAAAAGAAATATATTTGCATTTCCGTGCTTAGACAGCACTGAAATCCTAACATGCCACTCCCTCCTTCCACCTTCTCCATTTAATATTGTACACTGGGCATAAACAAATATGCAAATAAGGCTCAGAGCAAAGACAGTAGATCTTATTTTAGCACATTAGTGCAACTCCAGGGGAACAGCTAGAGGAAAAATCCTATGGGTGAGGGAGAAAACATGGTCTTGAAGAGCTTCAGGTTATAGGGAGACGTGTGTGTGCATATGCACACACCCGCATGCATGCACTAGGGACGAAGGTACTGAATTTCACCAGGAAAGAGGGAGGTTTTTGGCATCACAATGAGGCAATACATTGTATCGTGGAAAGTGCTGTGATCAAAAGACATAACAGTTAATCCCTTTAAATCACAGGTTGCAACACTGCTGTGTGAGAACTGCACCCTGAGTTTGCCTCTGTAAGGCTCTGTCTTGTGAAACTAACCGAAATGGTTCTGTTCTGCAAACTGACTGTAAAAGTGGAATCATGGGATCCTATGTTTATACTGTCTCACTGATTCCATATCAGATTTGCTCAGTTTCCAGATAAAAGGTTATATTTCTTTGTTTTGCTTTTTTCCACATGCTAGTTAGTCCTTCAAATACAACCAGGGATCTGAGAGCCAACCAGTTTATTTTCTTCTCATGCATCATCACCAGTAATAAAGACTCTGCAGGCCAAATTCTACCCACACTTATGCTACTGGTCATCAGTGTGGTTGCAAGAGTGCTTAGACATGAAAGTGAAGAGGGCCAGATAAGTATCTAGCTAGGCATATCCAAAGATAGCTAACAGAGCTCAAATTCTGCCCTGACTTGCACTCTGCACAGCCCCTTTGAAGTCGATAGCATTGCACCGGGTATAAACCAGGGCAGAAGTTGACTGTGGGTATTTGCTAAATATATTGATTATGGTTGCAGCCAACTACCTTCATTAATTGGCTTTGTTTAGATATCTGTTGTGAGGATGGGTTAATGTTTGAGAAGCACTATGAAGATACTAATGTTTTACATTTCTATAGCATCTTCCATCCATAAAGTTGAAGCTCTTTATAAACATTAACAAATGTAAGCTGGCAACAGCCTTGTGAGGTAGGTAAATATTATCCCTGATTTATAGATGTGAAAGTGAGGAATGTATAGATTAAGTGACTTATTCAAGGTCACCCAGGAAGTGTGACACAGACAAGAATAGAATCCAGATCTCCTGATTGTGTCTCAACCCCGAGACCACCCCTATATAAAAATGCTATATAAGAGCTAAGTTTTATTAATAATAGCTATCATTGCATTTTGTAACATCACATTCAGAAATATGATACTTTAAAGAGAGACTGCAATTTGTATGGTTATATCAAGTAATTCCTGAGAACAAACAGTTTAAGACGTGTCACCTTTGGCTTCCAAACAGTTCTTCACCAGGTTCCCACCTAGAAATCTCATCTGCTGAAAGTGACAAGGGAATCAGGGCATGTACCTTGACCAATAAAGTAGGGTTGCCAGGTGTCCGGTTTTCGACCAGAAAGTGCAGTCGAAAAGAGGACCTGGCAGTGTCCAGTCAGATGTACTAACCTGACACCAAAAGTCCAGTTACCGTGGCCAGGGGAAGTGCCAGGTCATTAACCTATGCCAGTCCCTGCTCAGTCAGGGCTGCCTCCTCTCTGCATCACGTGGGCAGGCAGGCAGCAGGCACTGCATCAGGCTGCAGCTCCCATCCCAGCCCTGGAGCAGAGGGAGGTGGTGAGGATTGAGCAAAAAGGAAAGGGATGGGGGAGAGCAGGAAGCAACGGGGGGCGGGATGGGAAAGGAGTGAATGGGGGGGCAGGGATGTGGGGGGAAAGGCGGAGCAGGGGGTCCAGCTTTTAAGAATTAGAAAGTTGGGAACCCTACAATAAAACACAAAAGCAAAGTGTCCCTGCTACTGCGTTAGGTACTGCACACCTCCAGAGAGCTGGATTATAGGAGAGAATTCAAGCCCTTAGGAGAGAAGAAGCACCTTGCGTCACTCAGCAGTGACACTTCTAGAGGATTAAGCAGCAGGGTTGGCAAGACTTCAAAGGGGCACCACCTGTCAGATGGAAGGATGGTGGGGGATGTTACGCAGAGACTCAAGCACAGAAATGGAAGCAAATAAGGGTCCTTCAGGACAAAGCAGCCATGGAAAAATGAATATAAAGAACTTCTCTCTGTCCTCCTAGAGGACTGCTGGGCCGAATAGGTGACCTTGATGTGCTTCCTCCACCCATTGTGTTTGAAGCTTTATTCAAATAGATCTTTAAAAAAGGGTCCTGAGAAACAAGAGAACAACTGAAGTCCTTGCACAGCTGATGTTTTTATAAGGGGTCTGAACCAAAGGCTGCTCAATCAATGGAGCAACTGCCATTGACGTCAATGAGCTTTGGATCAGGCCCAAGATGCACTGCTTTTCTGTGAATCACATACGGCACCATTATCTGAGAGGCTGTTTATTATTATTATTATTATTGCAGCCAGCTCTATAGGTCCATGTCTGTTCACTGGCAATGTCTTGTTTATCTGGGAAACATATACCTACAGTCGTTTCTATGTGGCACTGTGGGGGTTACCCACCCTCACACATCCTCTTCTGACACTCAAGCAGCTTTCTTAGCCATTTTGTTTTTAAGTGTCACCCCCTCTTTTTCCCCCCCTCTTTCCCTTCTCTCTCTACTCCACCTGAGCCCTGCAAGATGCAAAGGGCTTCCACATAGAAAAGAAGAGCTGATTTCCAATGCAGAAGAATGAAAGAACTTTCCAAAAAACATGGAGGACGCCTAGTTCCCATAGCAGCTCTGGCAAACCCAAAGTCTGTAGAAAAAAAAATCTTACATCCTTAGGAAAGCACCTAACTTTTCCATTAAGTGGAATTTTGACAAGGAGGAACTAGATAATACCAGATGGATTATTAATGGACTATGGAACCTTTCACTTTTAGATTGCCAGTTTAAATCCTACCCAGGTCTGTAGTACAGTACGTGAAAGTTGTTTCTCTCTAATGGCTGTTTGGTAACCTATGTGAAATACATTGATGGTTGCAATTCAGCTTCCAGGAGATAGGTGCATTACAGCAGCAAATACATTTGGTAGAAATTAGCACCATTTCTGACAGCCTTAGAGAGGTTAAAAACTGAATGGGTCAGGAGATTGATACACTCCAACTAGAGATGTGGTCTGTCCGGGTCATGAAAAATTGAAAAGTACAAAGGAAACTTCACCCACATAAAGAGCAAAATTCTCTCATCAGAACCTCACAGTAATACCCATCTTCTGTACCCGGCTCTCCAGCATGTGCCAAACTGCTGTTGAGGTAAGCAGGAGATCCTACATCTAAGGAAAGCACAATCTTAGAATTGAGTACCACGGTGTACATCTCCTAAGATGGGTGGGGTCAGTGGCCTGTGATATATACCAGAGGTCAGACCAGATGCCTTGGTGGCCCTATCTGACCTTAAACCCCAAGACTCACACAGGTGTCACAGAACTGAATCTGACCCAGTGAACACAGGGTCAAGCTGTCAAAGGCAAATATTTAAAGCCACACTATGCAATGAATAGAGAGACCAAGATCCAACTGGCATATGTTGCCACCCAAAAACTCTCTCCCTACTCCCCCACCTTCCCTTAGCCTTAGTTTCTAATTGGTATTCACCATTTTGGCTATTAATCACACAGGAAGGGTATTTTTACTAATACTAAAAAAAACTCCAACGTCTTTGCTAGGCCTCACTCAGCACTCAGATGAAAGGCTGACAAAGGGATGCTCCTCTTATAGGAACATGTACATATACACAATACTCAGGGTGTGAATAGGGAGCATTTACTACGGGAACTCCTCTCCCCTTATTAACATATATTACATTCATCTCTTTGATTTCAAGGAATGGAGGGGAAATCACCATTTCTCTCATTCCCCCTGCATTTGAGTTTTGCATATATTGCCCGCAGACCCTAGAAGTACAGCATATAGGGTCAGGATGGTAGGGAACAGCATGGAAAAGCAAATGGAGATGGGACAATGCATATAGAGAAAAAAAAGTCTTTGTCAAACAGGTAAGAGGACAGAGGACGTTGGAGTATTTTCTTCTCTCTTACCCACCTTTTCTCAGCTGGCTCCCCGTTTAGAAACAAGGCTTGCAAGAAACAATTCAGCAGCAGTTTTGAAAATCTGTTTTGCCCCAACTTCCCATAACGAGACCATCACATCTGTTAGGGTTTTTTTTGTTTTCTTTAAAAATGATGTTTTCCCATTCCCATGTTTTCTTTAAAAATTAAATTTTCCCACTCTCTGTTATTGGGTCAAATCCTGACATTCTTCTTACTCAGGTCCAGTTCTCACTATGGCTGGTCGGAGCCATGACCTCAGAATTTGGCCCACTGTCTTTAGCTGCTCCAGTTACAATAGTACACTTAAAAAATTCCAAACTAACCAGGTTTGATGCTGAAAATGATGAGGACTTGGGGAAAAATTGGAATAAATAGGTATGGAAATTGAAGGTAAAACAGGCCATGGAAACAGCCTTATAGCCTCTGGGGTCAACCATGAAAAACTTTATCTCTTGGGTTAACCATGTTGCATTAATGTTTGTTTCCCACACTCCCACCTCCCAGGAAATGAGCTAGTGAGTTAAGGGCCAAGTAGCCACAGAATGAAACTTAGGAGCAGAAGACACATACTCTCTTCCTCCTTCCCCATCCTTCAGATCCCCTGCTAACCACCCCCCAGTTCAAAGTCACTGGAGGCCTTGGTTCTTATCATGGAATGTTCTGCCAAATCAAATGTAAACAAATGACATGCACAGTTGACATGGCAACAAAGCAGCACTGCACGCAAGGGTGGCAGCCGCAGCAATCAATTCTCCTGAGCTCAGCACAAGTTTGCTCTAAAGGCCAGAGTAGCCAGGAAACAAAGAACATATAAGGTGAGACCGTTTCAACTGCAGCCTTGCTGAAGAACCAACTGGTCCCCCCCCACCCCAACAAGGTGGCTGCTGAGCCTTTTAATTTTTCTGGATAATTTTAGATGGCAGGAGAAGGGCTCCAATAAAATAGCACCAATACTCAGAAATGGAGACCAGACAGGATTATTAATTATTATTATATAATGCCTAGAAGCATGCCAGGCACTCCTGTCCCCAACGGTTCATGATCTGAGGCCCTGAGCCTTCAAACTGCAGTGTGCGGGCACATCCCTGAGCCTGTGTGCTTCCCCACTCATTCCAGTGGGGCTCCATGCGAGTGTAAGGGTCTGCCCACACAGAGCTGCTTGCAGGGCCAGAGCCACAGCGTACGCAGTAGGCAGCAGGGGAGGGTGATACACAGTAAGGAAGAGAATGTGGCTAGGAAGCACAAGGGAACTGCGATACAGTAATATGGTTACTCATTTTAGAATATCGGTGTAAGTCCTAACAGTGCACCAAAAAATATACCCCTAGGCATAAAGAAGAAAAGCAGGGATAGCCAATATATTTTGGTCCACCTTCAACTGTGATCATGTCACATCTAAGAGCTAAGCAGGGTCAGATATGGTTAATACTTATATCGAAGACAGTCATTAGGTTGTCAGCTCTTCAGGGCAGGGACTGTGTGTGCACAGTTTTATAGCGCCTTGCAAAATTGAGCTCATTTGGGCCTTGTAGTTTCAGACAGATGCAGTATTCTTCATTTCCTGCCCTAAAATATCAGGGTAAATTATCATGTGCTGTTAAGCAGCTCCCATATTTGACCCCAGAGGTGGATGCATTTTAGTGGCAGGTGAAGGGATTCCTGTATAGACTGTGTGGTTTGTAAATCCTTTGGGATCTTTAGCATTGAAAAGTGCTAGGTAAACGCAAAATATTATATTTTCATTTCCCTGAGAGTCATGTCCAATCTCTGCGCTCCCTTCTGAAAGGAACCTGGCCAGGTATTTCTAGTCTACAAGGCAGAGTCCCTTTAAATGTCATCAATGCTAAGCTAAGCATCCAAGCAGCAAAAATAAGGAAGCTGGCTCTTAAATAATGAGTGCGGATGGCCCCCTCTGCTTACACTCCCAGCCTAATTACTTACATGGTTAGCTCATCCCTATGTGCCTTTCAAATGTTTCCATCTAAAAATAAAAGATAACATCATCTGGAACTAACAGGTAGAATGCCCACATAGGTGGGGTTCCTTCACTAGGGCCCCATCCACTTGGTCTCAGTTTTAAGTGGGATGACATGATTTGAAAAAATAAATATCAGACTTGCAAAACAAATCATTTTTCTTTAAAATGAAGGAATCTGACATTTGTGAATTTGGGGACTAACATCACTGACTACTGGGAGACATTTGCTTGGGCAAGTACTGCACAAACTATTCTCAGCCCTCACCCCAGCTCTGCCAATGGTCCCCAGTCCTAGCCACTTGTCACATCCCTTCTTACTCCAGGTCTGGGCCTCTATCCAGCACTGTCAATGCACCTCAGTTCTAACCTACAACAGTCTCTGCTGTGCCAACCCTGGATTTGCCTGATCAAAGTCTTGTCATTAGTTTAGTGAAGATCACACAGGAATAAACATTTAACCATGAAACTTGCCTTCATGTGTAAGGTTAAATAGGAGTTGAACAAAGGTCACCAGATTTGAAGGGCTAATGCACTAATTCACCGGTGCTAATGATTCCCCCAAGTCAGCATATCTTATTGTTGGGGGTAGGGATAGGACAAGGGAAACCAGAGGGTGTGGGGGAAGTTGTAGGACCCTGCAGCTGCCCACAGCAATGCAAACGTGAACCTGCAGCTGTGTGTAGAGCAGCAGGTGCCTCGTTAGAAGCCTTCCCACCCTATTCCTGTGATGGTCCCTAGCACAGCCAGCCACAGGAGCAGTTCCCACATATGAAGCCACAAGCTCAGGCAGCAACTGGCTGCTCATGCTTCTACCCTCTGCTCCCACATCTCTGAGCTCAATCTAGCCCGCACCAAGTGGCATGTTGTCTTATGCTAAGTCAGGAAGCACAAACCGAGGCCCCCAATCCTGAAGGTGGGCAGACCTTTGCACCCACTGACAAAGCCAATTGGGCTTCCTACCAGGGCGAGCTCATATGGATTCAGCTACAGGATCAGGACTCAAAGGTGCAAAAGGGGAAAAGTACAGAGAAAAGAGGAAAATGAGAAGGAATATACAGAGAGAACAGAGGCATAAAATGACAGGAGAGAAGCAAATCGACAGAAAATGATGCTGGCAAATGGGCCAGGGCCTGGACTAGGACAGAGGTTCTCAACCTTTTTCTTTCTGAAGCCCCTCCCCCCCCGCCAACATGCTATAAAAACTCCATGGCCCAACTGTGCCACAACAACTGTTTTTCTGCATATAAAAGCCAGGGCCAACATTAGGCGGTAGCAAGCAGGGTAATTGTCTGGGGCCTTACACCACAGGGGACCTCACAAAGCGAAGTTGCTCAGGCTTCGGCCCCAGGTGATGGGGCTTGGGGCTCCAGACTGCAGTCCTGCATGGTGGGGCTTCGGCTTTCTACCCTGGGCCCTAGTGAGTCTAATGCTGATCATGCTTTAAGGACCCCCTGAAATCTGTTTGTGGCCCCTCAGGGGCCCCAGACCCCTGGTTGAGAACCACTGGACTAGGGTACATAGGATGGGTTTGTGTTCACTAACACCCACAAGGGGGAGCCCCACCAGGTTAAGGCTGGGAACCAGTGCCTCAAGTGGTAATTCTCTTATGAGTTTCTGGAATACGCTTTTCTCCTTTAGTTTGGCACCAAAATTTTGGCTATGATGACTATTCTGGCACAAACCACCTGCCTCAGAATTTATCACATGCTTTTATGCAAAGCTGTCAGAATCATTTATAGCTTCCTATCTAACAATATCTGCTTTTGCTTCAGTCATTAAGGAAACCCGAGGAAGCTGGAAAAGAGGCGATATGAAAAAGGGGCCTTTATATGGGAAAAACAGCCGTATTTGTTATCGAAGATCAGCAAACTCTACCCTGCCTTAAAAAGGTGAGAGGCCACTCTCTGCTGCTAGTGTGGCTAATATGATGGATTACAGTAATAGATTATTTTTCAAAATGCCATCTGGTTACTCTTCAAGCCAAAGAACAATGGATTCAATTTTCAGTTCCTCTTCTGAGCAATACTGGATTCCTGTCTGAGTGGGGGCAAATAGGTCATGGAACCCAGTATGGCCACATGCTGATGGCATACAATGGAGAAGTAATCGAAAAATAATCAGCAGCCTACTAGCTCAATGAAAAAGTCGTCAGTAAACAGTAAATGGATTGCTTTCTGGATGAGCGCTGTAAGATACTGTCTTTTTGAGATCTATCATTTATGATAGATTGTTTTTATGAACCAGTAAACAGTGATTTATAACATTAATAACCCTGAGCACTGCTAGGTAACTTCCCAAATCAGAAAGAATCTCTTCCATATTATATCCATATAATGAGAGAGAAAGTGTGGGAGGTAAAATGAAGGACTGGTAGCTAGGATCTGACCCTACAAACGGAGGTGGGTGAAATTTTTCAATTGAAACTTTTGGGGGGGGGGCAAAAACTGCAAAGTTGCGTGGACTGGAACATTTAGCAAACTCATGTCGATTTTGGTGAACTGTATCGATCAAACAAATAAATCAGCAATGAGCCATTTCAATTTTTTGGGCTAGATTCACATGGAGCCTTAAGCACCATTCACAAAACCAAGGGGGAGGGTGGTGCTGGCGCCCCATCCCACCCCACTAATAGCCCTGTGGTTAGGACATACTGGGTTGTGGGAGGCCCAGGTTTGAATCCCTGTTCGAGAGCAAGGACTTGAGTCCAGGTCACTCCCCTCCTCAATAAGCACTCTAACCTCCGGGCTATAGGCTGCCCTGGGATGGGTTGCTCTCAGTCTCTTCTATTGAAACTGCCCCACTTAATTAAATATTAAGTGGAGCAGAAACTAAAACTCAGTTGCCCTCCCTCCCAGGTGCGTGCCCTAACACCTGGCTGAAGAGTCACTCACAAACACACACATTCTCTCTCGCACTGCCAATGGCCCACTATTGCAAGATCGGGACCCAGTCCAAAACAGCCTATAGCCTGGGGGTTAGGGTGCTTATCAAGGAGGGGGGAGACTTGGCCTCAAGTCCTTGTTCCAGAGTAGGGCTCAAATATCCCAAGTAATGTCCTAACCAGTGGGCTACTGGGCATCTCCTCCTCCATTTGGTCAATCTGGTCCTTTATTTCCTTTTCTTTTTATTAAGACCCTAGGTCAGATTTTCCCTCCTTTCAACAACCCTGGAATCCTGCTGACTGCTTGCCAAGACCAAACGCCAAGGCCGACATGAACAGTTTTTCCCCTCTACAGTATAGCTCTGGAACAGATTTAATGGCTCGGAGAAATCCACTACACCTACCCCAACCCCTCCCTGACAAGTCCTCATGAATTTCATAGCTCAAAAAAAAAAAATGAACTGCCAAACAGTCGTTTGTGACCCCCACTTCCCCTGGAAGCCCTGATTCAAAATACAGTTGTTAATGAAGACGTGCCTTTACCTCTAGAAAGCAATTCATTAGGAAAAGAGGGCAAAGGGAGTAGGGGAGACTTAGGCACAGCTCACAAACTATTAACAATTACTCAATGAATCTGGAGTCCAGGTCTGGGGAATACGAGCAATAAATTGCTGAGTGGCTTTCTTTAATCTAATTATTTCACTTGCAATTCAAATTATTTCCCAATTAAAAATGAGATAATACATTCTGAAATGTAAATCAGACTCCATTACCTTTTGTAATTGCAGTGCCGGCTTTATTCCCCTCTTTCCTCTAATGGATAAAAGTCAGTGGCAGATTTAAGTACATCCTTCCATAGTCCAATATATACTTGGATTATTTCATGCAGTATTCACTTGTTTCTCCATCCTCTCCTCACCTCCCTCAGCACCGTGTGAAACAAGTTTGGTGTTCTCTGCTCAGTGAGCACCACAAAGCCCAGTGATAAAGGGTGATAAATTGCTCTCCTCTCTTTAAGAGCTCAAACCTAGCACCAAAGCGAAGCCTCCCTGTATTGCTGGCCATCACCGAATGTCAATGGTGGGCAAAAAGGTGATTTCCAAACCTTGCCCTAGAAATAGAGATCACTTTGTCTTCCTCATTCAGTATAGCTCCACTAAGCCTGATGATACTGACGCTGGGCTTACATTTCCCTTGCACTCAATGACAGTGTTGTATGGGAAGTCGGGGTTGAGCACTGAACGGCCTGTCCACTGAGAGGTAGAAGGCCATCCAGCTAATGAGGGAGCTATTGCAAACCAAGGCAGGGCACCTTCCAGGCTGACTCCTCCAACCCAACTTGTAGTGCTGTCACAATCACTGAATCTTCTGCAAGCATCAGTATTACTCTTCTGCCTCACACCACCACCAAGACAGACCTGGCTCCCTCTCCTCCAAGCACAAAGATTGAAGCAGAGCTCAGCCTAATACTCTGACCTGTAAGGAGCTCTTGCCCAGGGTCTGGGGAGTTGCAGATCTGCCATAAAGCCTGCAAGAGGCTTGGTCTGAAGAGTTTCCCAAAGCAGCTGTGCCAACAAACCTGTTGGCGGTGTTTCCATGAGCTGTTCCATCCAGAAAGAGGTATTTCAGTTCAGACTCCCTGTATCCTCCTAATGACACACCAGGAGTCAATAAACGTGTTTAATTTTATCTCTGATATTTTAGCTGCCCAGCCTGGTACTCTGCTAATTTAAGCACGACTGAGGCTCATTACTCAATAGCTTCAGAGGGCTTTCTCTGTCTTTTCATCTCTGAATCCCAGAGAGGCAGGAGGCTTGAGAGTTTCAGGCCTTTCACTTCCACTGGAAAAAGCACGTAGGAAAGTTTAACCATTTGAGCATCAGGCCTCCGTATGTTCCCACAGCCACTTGCATGTCAGGCCTCCAAGTCTTTTAAAGGTGGAGTCCATTATCTTCAGTACAGCAGAGGCATGGCATGCAGCATGTATCCACAGTGCCAAGTACAAATGTCCTTCCTCGGTGCTTCCAGGGCTTGGAGGAATGAAGAATTGCCATTGGTAGGCTACTTTAGAGTGAGAGACCCAGGGCTAAATAAGCACAGGGAAGCAAATACCCACATGCTACCTGTTATACCCGTGGTGAGAAGGGTTCTTACAGCTCTAGGTCTTTGGGTTTCAACATTTTCCATACTCTAACCCAGGGGTGGGCAAACTACGGCCCAGGGGCCGCATTCGGCCCTCCAGATGTTTTAATCTGGCACTCGAGCTCCCGCTGGGGAGCGGGGTCCAGAGTTTTCCCTGCTTCAGCTGGGGAGCAGGATTGGGAGCTTGCCTCACTCCGCACTGCTCCCAGAAGCAGTGGTATGTCCCCCCTGCTGCTTCTACACATAGGGGCAGCCACGGGGCTCTGCACACTGCCCCCACCCCAAGCGCTGCCCCCACAGTTCCCATTGGCTGGGAACCGCGACCAATGGGAGCTGCAGGGGCGGCACCTGCGGCAGTGCACAGAGCTGCCTGGCTGTGCCTCCACATAGGAGGCAGAAGGGAGACATGTCGCTGCTTCTGGGAGTTGCTTGAGGTAAACACTGCCCAGAGCCTGCACCCCTGACCCCCTTCTGCACCTCAACACCCTGCCCCAACCCTGATCCCCCTCCTGCCCTCCAAACCCCTCGGTCCGAGCCCAGAGCACCCTCCTGCATCCCCAACCTCTCATCGCCAGCTCCACCCCAGAGCCCTCACCCCAGCTGGAGCCCTCACCCTCCCTTAAACCCAACCCCTGCTCCAGCCCACAGCTCCCTCCCGCACCCCAACCTCCAATTTTGTGAGCATTCATAGCCCGCCATACAATTTCCATACCCAGATGTGGCCCTTGGGCCAAAAAGTTTGCCCACCCTTGCTCTAACCACATATTTTAACAGAGAAAAGTTTTGGGACCTCATACCATCTCACCATAAAGAAAAGGAAGGTGGCATCAAAACCTCCAGACATGATCATGACTCCTCAGGGATCACCTCAGACTACCTAGCCTACTGCCAAAAGTCTCCAGGTGCCTGATCCTGCACTCCTAGTACCAGTAGAACTTCAGTTAACTCCAATTTGAGTTCTGCCTGTGTTAGGACTCCAGGATTGGGCTTCAAATCATGTCAAGTATAATATATATTAAAGACTAAAATGAAAGAACAGGCTATGAGAGAAATATTCAGTGGGGCCAGTTTACTATGCCCTGCATCGTCAATCGGTTTGTGTTGAAATCTCTCTCAAAGCACATGGATCACATAGGCCAGTCTGCGTTTCTCTCTCGGTTGATGTGGACATCTGGTCAGACAGTCGAACTAACTCAGTACTGAGAATTCCTCCTGACTGAATCAGGGATGTGAACTGAAAAGTCACAACGGTAAATAGTGTGGGACAATTTCTTCTGTCAGTTACACCATAACTCAGTTGACTACATTGGAGTGACTTCAAATTTGCAATGGTATAATTGAGAGCAGAAATGTCCATACATCCATAAGATCACTGGTTCAAATTCTGCACTGATTTATGCCTCATGAAATTCCATTGACTTCAGTGGGATTGCATGAACATAAATCAGTGCACAATTTTACCTGCTGTTGGGTACAAATCTACTGTGATTTAAACACCCCTCCTCACCCTTCATTGTCTGTAACACCCTCTCAAAATCCTGAAAATAAAATTTCTCTTCGTACCAGCTCAGCCCTTCTTCATTTGGCAAACATTAATTCCTCCCTCTTCTACTGAAGTTTGAAATTAACATGGCTTTTTCATTTCTTTCTTTAACAGCTCTGTGAAAACACTATTTATTATTTAACTGCCATCACACAGGAAACCAAGAGGATAAAACATGATTTTTGTTTAAGTCCTAAATGAAGAATTACATTTTTTTAGAAAAAATCCTCTAAAGATGTAAAGGAATGGATTTTTAAAAAAAACATTAATAGATATTTAGAATCCGAAGGATGTAAACTAGCCAATAAGAGTTATAAGGTGACATGCGTTCTGGGTTTAAACCATCACCAGTACCCTTTTAAAAATGTATGTAGAGATGTCTGAGAAGCTGTTTTAGAAAGCCTTAATAAGCCAGTAGATGGCTGCCAGATGTAATCATTTCATAGGGCAGGTAGAGAATAGATCCCAATTCCAGATCTCCTGTAACCACTAGAAAAACCTTCATACAAATTTGACTATTGATTAGTTTGATTATTATTTGATTATTGATTAGTTTGATGTTTTCAACCTTACATTGAAGGTAACATTGATGTTACATCGTATTATGTGTTTCTCCTCTGAGTTTTAAACAATGTATTACCTGACACTGGCCAGGTTGGCGAAGAAATAAAGCTGGACTTTGTCAATATCGTTCCTTTTAGACGGGCTCGCTGACTATCGGTGCTCCTCCATCTCTGCCCCTCTCAGTGGTTATTGACAAGTTCTGGATTTTCTGGCTTTGATCTCTTACACATTCTTTCCCTATAAAAATGTTTCTAACAAAACAACAAAGCATGTAGTGGCCTTTTGTTGCACTTCCTTTCTATCCTCCTTGTTTTCAAATCTAATGGCCATATATTCCCTTCCTTCCTGATCCTCACCTCCTTTTTGCATTGACCCTTGGCCACTTTGCCAGTAATGCCTCCATGACTATTACATTCTCCCTTTGTTTCTTCATTGGTTTACTTCCTGGAAAGTTTGTTCCTAACCTTAAGGGGCCAGAAAGTGCTGCCTGGATCTGCGCATGGAGAGGACCATCCATGTGCAGATTTCCCTGCTTCTGAGGGGGAAGTTCTAAGGGCTAAAGCCACATCCATGGCATCCCTCATGGAGACCTCTCTATACCACGCAGTGCCTGTGCTGAGGAAAGAGGTAGAGACTCGGTTAGCCTGGGGAGGAGGGGGTTGGCCTGTGGAAATCAGCCCCCCCAAAAAGATAAAACAGCCCAGGCTTTCCATACAGCCCCACCAGGAAGAGTAGGAGCCAGCATGGCTGGGGAAGGCCATGGTGGCAGAGCTCCAGTGGAGCTGCACTTAGAGTTGCCAGGTGTCCAGTTTTCCCAGGTCATTAAAAGTCTGGTTTGCGGTGCAGCGGAGCTAAAACAGGCTCCCTCCCTGCCATGGCTCCCAAAGGCAGCAGCATGTCCCCCCTCCAGCTCCTATGTGTACGGGCAGCCAGGAGACTCTGCACGCTGTCCCTGCAGCTCCCATTGGCCAAGAACTGCAACCAATGGGAGCTGTGGGGCCGGCACCTGTGGACGGGGCAGTGTACAGAACCGTTCATCCATGCCTCTACATAGGAGCTGGAGGGGGAACATGCCGCTGCTTCCGGGAGCTCCTTGAGGTAAGCGCTGTCTGGAACCTGCACCCCTGACCCCCTCCCATGCCCCAACCCCTTGCCCCAGCTCTGATCCCCCTCCCGCCCTCCAAACCCCTTGATCTCAGCCCGGAGCCCCCTCCTGTACCCCAAACCCCTCAACCCCAGCCCCACTCCAGAGTCTGCCAGCCCAGAGCCCCTCCCATATTCCAAACCCCTCAGCTCCACTCCAGCCTGGAGCCCCCTCCCACACCCCAAATCCCTCAGCCCCACCCCAGAGCCCGCACCCCAGCCAGAGCCCTCACCACCTCCCGCACCCCAACCCCTCTGAGCCAGCCCGGGGAAAATGAGCAAGTGAGTGCAGGTGGGGAGACCAAGCAACAAAGGGAGCGGGAGATGGAGTGAGGCCTCGGAGAAGGGGCAAGAGGCGGGGCAAGAGTGTTCGGTTTTGTGTGAGTGGAAAGTTGGCAACCCTAGCTGCACTGGAAGGGAGTTAGACCCTGCCAGAGTGCAGTGCAGAGGCACTGGGACTTCAGAGTATAACTCTGGTCTCCTGTAGATACTTGAGATTCCCAGGTTTGGCGTGGGTTCCCTGGGCTTCTTCATGGGGGACAAACACTGACCTACCTTCCTATCACATACAAGGCAATAATGCATGAAGGGGATCTCCATGAGGGGATTGCTTTGTGAACAGAAACATATCCATGTGCTTTTTTAGATAACTGCAAAGGAGCTCCAATCTGGAAGCCCCTTTCTATATTAATAATAATGTGTGTGTGGGGGGGGGGTCAACACAACCTGATCCTATCTGGGAACTGGAGGACCAAAAACTCTATGAGTTAGACCTCTTTGCACTTACACCAGTATAAATCAGGACCAACTCCATGGAAGTCAATGGAGCTGCACTGGTTTAACTGAGGGGAGAATCAGGTCTGAGTTTAACAATGTCAGACAGCCTCCCAGATATTTCCTCCCCCAGAATCCCCTCCCATAGGTTTTCCCATGGGACAGGATGATCTGAGCTGGTATCTTATATTAGGCCATCCATTTCCCCAATTCCTCACTGACTTGGTTTGTTTTTTAAAAATGTGGCTGGTTTACTAGGTTGCATTGTACTTTATCCATGGTATGTTGTACGTCCACATCCCTAAGCAAGGAGGCACTTAATAAATTACATTGTTAATAGAGAAAGGTCCAAACCAAAACCCTGGACTAGGCTGGCCCTAGCTAACAAACTTTGCAGGGGTTCCCTGATCCACATTTGGACTTTGCAAATGGCTTTTATCCTTATAATGGGCTGAGGGAAACCACTGGATCAAAACACCTAAAGACTGCAGGGGGATAAAATGTAGATCTATGTTTTGAGGCTTGACTGGATTATTTTTATATTATGGTATTGATTAATCCTTTCTTCCCATGGTGTCCTACATCTGAGAGACTTTCTGTAGGGAAAGTTAGAAAGTAGAAGGGAAAGCCAAAGCGCTCTCTTCTCAAATCAATCAAGACTGGGGGAGGGGGAGGGAATGCCAGTCTTTTCCACTCAGAACAGTGAACTAGAATGGCAGAATCACAATAAGTAATCAGGCTTTGTGAGGAGGAGGAGGGCAAAGACAATCTGGGGACAAGTCACCTGGCTAGGCATATCCTCTTCCAATATTGCAAAACCCTAACTATTCAATAACCATTAGTCAAGCCCCCAAAACTCCTGACATCTGAAAAATCATTATACATTTGGGGTCTTAATTGATCATCTGGTTTTTTAGCCCTTAGAAGTCATGTTTTCAAGTTTTTCTCCATAATCACAGGGCTAGAAATGTTTAAAAAGCCCTGTAAAAAGAAATGTTTTTCTGTTTAAAAAGTGGAATATGAGATTCCTCCATAATCCCAGGACTCCAGGAGCTGAGACTTTAAGGAAAAAAATCCCACTAAATATGAGATTCATGATAAAAATCACGAGAACTGGCAACACTGTATCTGACTTCAGTGAGTGGGGTCCTGGCTTCCTGGATGGGTAACTTGTATTCTCACCCATCCTTCAACAGCCTCAGTGTTTGACAGCAATGCTATGGCGGCTGCACATTTCTGTCCTGATCCCTAGCGAGAATCTTATGCCTCCAGCTGGGAGGACAATAGTGCAAATCTAATTTTGGTCACATGACCACTTGTTAAACCAATTTAATTGGTCTGAAAAATAATCCAAGGGGTTAATAAATAGAATATATAATGGGATCTTGGTATGACATTTATCTTCATAGCCACGAGTGAGTTATCCTGTCTCTCCTCTAGAATGAAGATAAATGTCAGAAGAGATCAGCCATCATGTATTATACATATACAATGCATATTTTTTTCTCCTGCTGTTTTGAAGAGCTGAAACTGCTTTAGATGACAGGCATGAAATATTTAGAGTGTTCAGAATTTGTTGGAATAGAATGTTCTGAATCCTACTCAACTTTTAATAATTTGGAAGTTGTGATGTCACCATTAGAACAACAACAGGGAGGTTTCTTTGCCAAGAAAAAACAGCTGAGGGAAACAGCCCCAATGTCACTGCACCTATAGGTATTGTTTACTAGGAAATCAGTTATAATTGCTATATAGCTTTGCTATATTTGTGCATTGTGAATTCAGTGAAATTTAACCAGGCACTCTCAGTGCAAGAGTATTAACATGACATTTAACTTGCAATAATTATCAGGAAGTGCAAAATACACAGAAATTCTGTTTTAGAGTAGAGACACAAACTTCATATCTATTGTTTATTAGGTCATGGTGATTTTGCTTTCAGTTATATTTTATAGAACTTCATGGACACCGGCCTCAGAAATTCAAATATAATATTACCATACAGCATGTTGTATTTGTGTATATACAGCATCTATAGCTATATAAATGCCCACTGCACACATTTTAGCGCACTCCTGTTAAGGGAAACAAAGGCTTCTTTTTTTCCCCATTCTCAGTCAGGCACAGATATGTCCATCTATTCAGAGGAATTATTACACTAAAAATGAAGCAAGCGATAATGTCTTGGAATTCCAATAGCTTTTGCTCAACTACCTATGCAGCAGCACTCTGGAATCCAAACCCATATAGACTTTCAAGTGCATCACTACTAGGGTGACCAGACAGCAAAGGTGAAAAATTGGGACGGGGGTGGGAGGTAATAGGAGCCTATATAAGAAAAAGACCCCAAAATCGGGACTGTCCCTATAAAATCAGGACATCTGGTCACTCTAATCACTTCTAAAGAGACACCTTCAGCACAGGAGCTTCGGCCATTCCCATCTGTGGCAGCCCAGAGAAGTCCATATATCCCCTTGCTTTTGCTCATAGTGACCTGGCAGCTCTGTGTTTCCCCACCGTAGGGCCTCCCAATGCATGGATCATTTCACTCCTATGCCCCCCTCCCTTTTCTCTGAAGGATTGCTTCTGCTTGAGTGGATGTTGAAAGGCTCGGTTTCCTGGAAAGCATCAGATTCTTGCTTAACGTAGGAATTCTTGTTAAGGAAGCCCAGTTCATGCAGGCCCTTCCTTCTTCCCTTCCGATCCGACCTCCACCCCAGTTTAGGAAATTCATCTTCCTGGAAGTCTCCACTGCGTCATGGCTGAATCCAAGCCTGGGAATAGTTTGTGATAGTTTTTTCAGTTGTGTGCAAACCTTTTACCTCCTGAATCATCCTAATCAAAGCCTGCACAAAGTATAAAATGTTAGGGGGGTTTTATGTGTATGAAAGGACTGTGTCACGTAATGCACACACACATAATTTGCACATGTATCTTCACATGAGTGCGCGTCTGTTTGCCTAGCATGTGAGTTTGTAAGTAAGATCCTACTGCAAAATACTCTAATGATTCTTTCGCTCTCTCTCCTCCTCCTTGTTTTTTCTACCCCTCCCCCTTGGCATTCACTTAGGTGCTGTCACACCAAGTTTGTTTCATTTTGTGAGCATTGGCTTTCAGAAGCCACTTGGTGGAAGTTATTAGGGTTGCTTTGGCATGAGGGAAAATCTCATTAACATCAGCAAAAGGAAGAAGAGTTCAGAAAAGCTCCCAGCTAATTTGCTTTCTTTCAATTTTCTTGCAAATGTAATAAGCAAGCATTGCTGCACTCTGGATAACTGAGTCTTTATCAGTATGGCAGGGTCTTTGCTCTCCATCTGCTATTTCCCAAGCTTTTAACCCTTTGATGGACTACATGGTCCCACAACAAATGGATTTTAGTCATTTTCAGTAATTACTCTGCGTGGTGGAAAACCCCTACTTAATCTGTTTGGGTTTTGTTTGGTTGGTTTTGCAGTCATCACGGTGATACTGATTTCCCACATCCTTTGCTTGGTATGAATTCTGTTTCTCTTACTGTAAACCTGGTTCCCAGTCTGTTTTTATAATGCTGCAATCCAGTTTTTGCTGAAAAAAGGACAGTGTTGCATATCCTGAGACAACTAAGTGGCTGATTTTTAAATCTCCTTATTTTTCCCTTTTTCCTTCACTGTTTTGGAAAGCTGAAAAGTGATCCGATTGTATCCCAAGCTTCACCCTTACGTCTATTTCATTAATAAATGGGGAGGGGAGTGAAGGAGCTGACTTTGGTAATAGGATATGGAATCAGAACTGGTTGAATTCTCTCTATTTTTTTAAACAAAAAGCTTTTTTCCCCCTCAAAAATGGGATTTCATCATTTTTGATAAAATATTTGTTTTCATTGAAAACCCCGAAACCAGAAAATGTCAATTTTTCAACAACTTTTCAGTTTTCATTTTTTCCATGAAAATCTAAAAAGTTTTGGTGACAAATTAACAAAAATGATTATAAAAAAATGGGGGGGGGGGATTTTGGGAAAAGTCATTTCCCAACTAGCTCTAAATGGAATCTCTGACCTCTAGGTCACTAATCTGCATCTAGCAAAGGTCAATAAGACCCCAAAACATCTGATGTCTGTTTCTGTATTGCCAGCTTTCCTGATTTTATCAAGTGTTTCTTAAAACCTCAGCTCCTGGAGTCATGTGATTTTCAAAAATGTAGTGCTTATGTAAAGCTAGCTTCTAGACTTTGTGGCTATGACAAAGATCTTGAAAACATGAACCTTAAAGGCTGAGAAAACAGAAGGCAAATACAAAGGACCCATTGTTTATTATTTTTAAACTCTTGTAATTTTTAAGCCAGTCTCATGATTTTGGGAGGCTTGACTTGTGATTTTTTTTTTTTAAACACACAATACTACTATTTAGAGAGCTGGAGGTTTTTCATTCTTGCTCCTGTTGAACACCTCACAAGCCAGCATTCACAATAGACCAGCTTGTTGACAGCCTGTGCACAGAGACCTAATATCACAGCAGCATGGAAACTTTTCTGCCCTCATCCTTAAAGGAGGTCTCCCCAGGAAATGACTGATCCATCTTAGGAACTTATTAAAGCAGTCTGAGGGAAGCCTACACTGCGCCTGTCTATTATGTACCTGTTCTTTGCAGCACATAAGTCTCCAAGGCTGTCGCTCTGGCACATTTCAAACAGCACTAAATTGAGTAAAAACTGCATTGCACATGAAAATTAAGTGGTTATTAAAACTGCTGTTAGGTGAGCCCTTAACTGGACACATTTGTACTAAAAGCAGCTTCTTACATGTGAATTGTAAATAGCAGAAAAACCCACGGTGCCAACATTAGAAAGCAATTTATAAGTAAATTCTTTGTGTGTGGTGTGGAGGGGAAGAATGAAGACACATTGCATTTCAGTAGGGACTGAACACTTGATTACATGGGCTTTTTGAATGGACAGAACGAAAAAAAATATTTATACTATTTTAAACTGTCAGCATGTAGAAGAATTTTGCCTACACAGTATCATTTATAGGTACTGTACATGCCACAGAGTAAACTCACATTAGTGTGTTTGTCTATACATTTGACACTCTTAGATTCTGCTAAACACCATTTTGGGCACAACAATCACCATCACCCAATACAAAAAAAAAAAACAGCCAAAAGATCTCTACTCAAACTTTAACAGTCAATACATAAATTCACCTTGGGGGCAGAGACCAGGCAAGGAAAATTTCAGTCAAATGCATGAAATTTTTTAAAAGTTGTGCACAAGTGAAAACAGAGGATTATAATGGAAGCAGTTCTGCAGCCTTAACTACCACTAGCAACACTTAGGTCTTCTTAGTCAAAGCATTTTACAAATATGAGCTAACTACTCCTCAATATGCCCCTGTGAAACAGGTACATATTATGACCCAGTCTTTGGAGCTTTGCCCAATTACAGTAGCTGAGAGCAGGGCTCAAAATTCCTATTTTCCTGACAAGGCAGAGAGATTAAGGCCCACATTTTGAAAGTGGCCTCTAATTTTGGGCGTCTCAGTCTTTGGATGCCCATTTTAGGGCCTTATTTTCAGAGGGACCAAGGATCCACGGGGCCATCTGAAGTCAGTGGCAGATGTGGGTGCTAGCATCTCTGAAAATCAGAACCTGGGTGTCTAAAGTTGGACACTGAAAACAAAAATTAGAAGACATTTTTGAAAATTGGCAGTAAGTCACTTGACCAACACCAGAGGACGTCACTGTCAGGATTGGGAGTACAACTCAAGAGTTCCTGGTTATCCGTCCCGTTCTAAGACTGCTAGAATACATCCCTCTCTTTCCATCTGTCTGTAATTCATTCTGGGGGCCAAATATACTGACATACTAACTTTATTGTGCAATTGAAAGGTAGAACACCACAAAGCAGAAGTACGTCATTTTCTGAAACATATTGTTGGACAAAAGCCATCATTTCATGACATTCCTGCTCCTCAAGGCAGGCTTGTTGTCTGCAGGTTAGCAGGAAAGTTGAGAACTTCCCCCGTTCCACAGTCAGAGATGACTGTTCTCATTCAGAATGTTGATTTCATGTCCTTCCCACAATCATATGATTAAAACCAGCAGTGGCACATGTGTTTGTGTAAGGTGACTGAATGGCCAAGTAAATTGGACAGAGCTGAACAAAATAATTTTGTCCAAAACTGTTCTCAGAGGAAAATACAGATTTGGCAGCATAGAAACATTTTGCAAATTCTTGATCGTTTTGCCTAATTGTTTACATTGGGGGGGGAAAACATAACAAAATCCTTAACATTTTGTTTGATATTTTAAATGAAATGTTTCTTTTTGTTTTGAAATTTCCTTTGGTTTTAAAACATTAAACAATTATTTAAAATGCTGGAAATTTGAACAAAGTATTTAGTTCGATCCCAAATTAGTTTGTTTTTTCAATTAACTTTAAAAAAAATTCAGTGATTTTTAGGTCCACAGTTTTTGAAATTGCCACTGGACTGAAAAAATAATCAGTTCTTTGCACAGCTCTAGCTATGGAGTCTTTCATATGGAAAGAATGTCACTGGTTTGAATATGATCGACAGGTAGTGACTGAAAGTGGTTATAAACTGAGGGTTGTTTGATGGCCTGAGACGGACGTCTCAGTTTAGCTCTTAGTGGACAGGCCAAAGACAGAATGGAATGAATGCTGAACGTCCTTTGCAGCATTGGTCCCCCAGAACAGGTGAGAGCATGTTGGCAGTGCAGCTGGGAAAGCATGCACTGCATGTGGTGGACCTGCTTCGAGGATACATAGAGGAGACCAGTCTCTAGTGCTGTCAGGCCAGCACCAGCATTCACTTAAATAACTATCCTGAAGTCTCGAAGAAAAGATACGGAATCAATTACTCCCACTCCATTCAATAAAATTCTGTTCTCCCCAGAGCTATAGATTAGTGCTGAAACACTCGACAAGGTGGTTTTTTTCCCCCCATGCCACAGAATAATTCCTGCAGTATAATTTCCCATGATGGTTCTGCAGTAGTAAATTCACTCCCCCACAAAAGAAACACAGGCAGATAAGTTCACAGCTCATTTGTTTGCATACAAACACTCAGCTTTCTCAGAGCAGGAATCCTTTTACCAGCTGCTGTGCCTATATCTGATACCTATTTCTATGTCTTTTAAGGAGCCCGCAATGAGAATGGAGTAAGGTGGGGCAAACACTATTATTTCAGAGTTATACAAAGCCAGAGGATGGTTCAGATCCCAATTTATTTGAATCCCCAAAGTTCAGGGTGGCAGGATAAATGGCTCTGGGTTTAGCCCATGTATAGCCCAAAGTTTAACCAGTTTAAAAATATTTATATCCAGATGAAGAATGCTTCCTGAACCTTAAATTTAAAAGCAGCAAGATGCTCTCTAGTTTGTCACTACATGTAAAAATAAAAAGCAATCATTTTGGTTTGACTTTCCTCACACTCCTGTGTGAAAGCAACCCCTGCTGGCTCTGGACTATTCACAGCTCCGTGCACATGCCAGATAACACCATTGATTTTCTTGTGCAGACACAGAGAATCCAATTTTAAAAAGCGACATTGGCTTCTGCAATATTTGCTAAGTAGATAGAAAAACACTAAGGTCACTAAGGAAAGTAATGTCATTTTCAAGCTACTAAGAGCTCGTTACAAAGGACGGAAAGCTAAAAAAATTCACTATAAAAATGTAGCTGTTTGACTTTAAATTACTGGTTTTATTTTCCAGATCCAAACAGTAACTCAATGACGGGGGAGTGCTCCAGCATTTAGACAAGAGATGCGGAACGGAAGGCATTCAAGAGCATTTAATTAAGATTAGTTGCATTTGAAGCATGTACACATGCAGGCAGGCAGAGAGACCCCAACACAGGCAAAGAGAGAATCATTCTGAGTATTTGCAAAGACCCTGTCTGCTTTTCAGCTCTTAGTTTTAGCAAATTAAACAAACTGAGCCATTGCACAGATCACTGAGGTCTTTTCTTCTGCATCTGTAGGCACAGCTGCACTGCAAACAAAAATTATTCTTCTCTAATGGCTGCATTAGACAACAATTGCTTTTGGACAACAATTCAGAGTTTTTTCTTTCAGGCAGTACCATTTGATCTTTTGGTTTATGTTATGTTAGTTGTTTTATATACACACAAAATCTTCATATACTGGCTAACAATTCATGGGGACATTTTTAATTAAAGCAACATTTTACCATGGACCCTGGTAGATTAGGTATACAAGATACACACATAACATTTGATAGAGCAGTTACTGCATCTCAGTTGAATATGATGGTCAGATTGTGAACTTGTACATGCACTGCAGAGCAATCACTCTTACAAGTAGTCTCACTGAATTCTATGGGACTATTTAGGTATGAACAGCTCACCAATGTGAGTAAGGATTTTATAATCAGGTTCCAACACAGTATTTCAGATACTTATTGTGGCTGAACAACTACATTAGAGGTTTTCCCTGCCCCCCAGATTCTGTCAAATATTCCCTGATCCCTAATGAATGTCTTTATCACTGTTGTTGTGTATGAAGCGCCATTGGCCTGCAGGATAAACAACAAGTTATTTACAGGGTAAGGGCCTAATCCTGCTCCCACCAAAACTAATGGTAAAACTCCCGCTGACTTCACTGACAGCAGGATCAGACCCAATGTCGTCACCTTTCCAGCAATCATTGTGCCACCATTATTCCCAATGTATCTAGTTGTCCCTTGTAAAGCCACAGCAACCCCTGCCCTGGCCTTTCCACTCCAACGTGGTTCTTCTCCCATGTCCTGCTGTCTGTGCAGTCCTCCGTTAAGGCAATCTAGCTGCTGACGTCCCTGCTGCCCTGCAGGTCAGCCAACAGAAGCTATGGCTCACCTGGGAGGAACGTACACACGCCATAGACACATGCACATGCTTTCCTTGTTGGTAATAAGGGCTTTTAGCCATTACAAAGCAGCAAGTGATATAACCCCAGCCCAGCCATACCATCACAAAAAGTTTGTCTGCTGTTGGGAGAAGAGCCAGAACAACAAGTACAATGATCCTGTATGTCCTGCACAGGCTTAAATCCATATAAATCAATAGGATAATAAAACACATATTACTCTCAAAGTGATGAAGGAATGATGACAA
Organism: Mauremys mutica; assembly: GCF_020497125.1. Classification (NCBI taxonomy): domain Eukaryota; kingdom Metazoa; phylum Chordata; order Testudines; family Geoemydidae; genus Mauremys; species Mauremys mutica. The sequence continues at coordinate 103,210,686 of NC_059072.1, read as the reverse complement.
TACTGATCCATTCTCAGGGACACACGACATCTGCCTGGATCTGAAAGGGGAGTAGGGGAAATGAAATAGAAGTGGGCATCCAGGAAAGTCACCTGGGAATGACAAATGGCCCCACAGGCAAGACGACCCAAGCCAGCCACCTCTCAGTGCTACTCAGCCCCTGCTAGCCATTTATTTTGATCAGCCTGAGTGAGGCAAACAGAGAAAATCAGATGGTATTTCTGCAGTAAAATAAGCAGCTCCCTCTTCAGTCTCCCCCTCCCATCCAACTGCCAGACTGTCGTCCTTCACAGAATTAAGGATTACAATTATTCTCAGTGTTTAGGGTCCTTACACAATTTAAAATACCCACTTCTATGTCAGTGATCCATTTCTGAGAATGCTAGTTTCAGTAGCCCCAGGCTAATGTAAAAGCTGTAGATGTGTCTACATGCTAGAGCTCCAGGGTTGTTAAATAGCACACCCCTTAAACTGGATGTGACCCTCTCCAGAAACCCGTATAAAAGACAACCCCATAAACCTGGGCTGTGAATACTGCATTCCTGGTAGGCGTATCAGCAGCCCCGCAGCAACCCTGGGCATACCATTCTATAGCTTCCCTCTGCTCTCTATCACTTCCCCACTGTACTGCTGCTGCTTCTCTCTCAAACTTCTGTTTTGGTTTAAGGGAAAAATCTGCCCTTCGGAGCCTGACCAACGCGTCAGACCTCCCAGAAAACAGTTTCTCTACGAAAATCATGTTGAAAAACAGGAACATGTCCAAAATGCAATTTATAGCTGGGACCAGCTTTGCATGGCTTCTGTCAGCTGAACCAGGGCAAAGCTCACTGTCAGGTCCCTTGTCAGAGGGGCTTCCATGCACTAGGCAGGTTCTAGTCTCCACTGCAGTACATGCAGGATGTGTGTGCAGCAGACATGAAGACTGTGCACTGTCTGGGCACCAGCTGGCAAGAACAACATAATAAACACGATTTTATTTAAGATAATACCCAGCTACATGTACGCAGATATGCACATTCAGTATACGTACGTACAGTGAACACGTCAGATGTATTACCAGGATTCCTCATTTTGGCACCCATCCAACATAGCACTTAAGCACATACTTTAATATTAATTCACAGCTCTTGAAGGCAAAGGGGTTACTCGCATGCTTAAAGTTAAGCACGTGTGTAAATGCTGCACTGGATCGGGGCCTTTAAAGGCCTTGTAAGATTGCAGGAACCAGGAATGCTTTAAAACCAGAATTACTTTTTAAGCGTACCCATTGTGTATTTATATGAATATAAATATATACATCAAAATAAGTGAAAGATTTTTATAACTTTGCAGAAAAATGCACACAGACATTTTATGGCTTTTCTAGTATCAATACTGCGTCTCCTCACTTCCAACACCACAGATCAGACTTGAAGGATTACTGATTATGCCAGTCAAAAAAGCTGTGTTTTCTTTTGGGTTTTGGTTTTTTTGTTTTTAGACTCTCAAGAACAGCCCTTATAATTTTGCCAAGGGCCAAAAACATGGCTACAAACCTTTTTCTAAATGATACAGCAAACCTAATTTGGTGCTAGTCCATATATATCAGTGGTTTTCAAACTGTTTTTCTGGTGACGCAGCTGAAGAAAATTGATGCCCGCGACTCAGCGGAGCTGGGGATGAGGGGTTTGGGGTGTGGGGGGGGCTCAGGGCTAGGGCAGAGGGTTGGGGTGCGGATGTGAGGGCTCTGGGGTGGGGCCAGGAATGAGGGGTTCAGAGCTGTAGCAGGGGGATGAGGTGCGGGAGAAGTCAGGGCTCTAGGCTGGGGGTTCAGGCTCTGGGGTGGGGATGAGGGATTGGGGGGGGTCAGGAGATTGGGGTGCAGGCTTACTTCTGGCGGGTCCCATCAGCAGCACGGTGACTGACGTCCCACCTGTCCTGGCACCGCGGATCGTGCTGTCCCCCGGAAGCGGCCAGCAGCAGGTCTGGCTCCTATGCAGAGGCACACAAGCAGCTCCATGTGGCTCTCACCCACATGCACTGCTCCCCTAGCTCCCATTGCCCAGGAACCAGCCAATGGGAGTGCGGAGCCGGTGCTCAGGGCAGGGGCAGTGTGTGGAGACCTTTAGGCCCCCCACACCTAGGAGCCGGACCTGCTGCTGGCTGCTTCCGGGGCATAGCGCGCTGTCGTGGAACAGGTAGGGACTAGCCTGCCTTAACCAGGCAGCACCACCGACGGGACTTTTAACAGCCCAATTGGCAGTGCTGACCAGAGCGGCTGCAACCCAGTCCCTTCCATTCCATCCCACAGTTTGAAAACCACTGATATACATTATGTCCCTTTGTGGCCATAACAAAACTGAGAACAAGAGTTAAACAAAAGGGGGGGGGGACAGGGGGCAGGGAAGGAAGATTCCTGTAATTACAGCATAATTGTTTGCTGAAAATGACATCAGCACTAATAACATTATGTCTCCTGAATGCAGTTTTATCATCTTTCAGCCCAGATAACAGTGCCTTTCTTTGTCTTCCTTCATTATATTATGCACGGGGCCAGCTTCTGACCTCATTTACAGAGGAGTAAATTGGGAGTAACTCTACTGACTTCAGTGAGATTCTCCAGAGGCATGTCAGTGTAACTGAGATTACTGTCTGACCCATGTTCCTGCATCTGCGCAGAAGAGATAGGGTATCAAATGAGTCTCCAGGAGACCTTTATAAAACTGCTGTATGGCCAGATTCTGCGTTTGTTTGTACCCAGGCAATCCCATGAATCCGGCCCACTGATGTACAATACTAACAACTGCTATACTTTGGCAACTTGGGGGACTATATCTCATGGGTAATATTTTTATTTTTAATAGAGGAGTTCGCCCCCCAGCCTCTTGCCTGCTGAAATCAACTTGTAATATTTCATCATCCACATCTTAGTGTAGTAGCTTGGAAAAATCAGCCAATCTCTGCTGTATCTGTTTACCTTTTAGATTTCACCTGTCTTTCTTAATAGCATTTGTGACACTCAAAATGAAACACTCCATTTTCCTCTTGACTGAGGATTCCATGTTTTTTAGTCCCCCAGTGGCAGTCAAAATACTGTTCTTAAGAAGTTTAATTTATTGTGTCTAAGAGACCAAATACTCCCCTTTTCCACCAGAAGTTTCCTCTGTGTCCATAGCTTTCAGTGTTGTAAATAGCAGCAACCAGTTTAAATTTGAATGCTTACCCTGTTAAACATGATTAAAAGACCATCCGTAACAGTTTTCACACTGAGAAGTACACACCAATCCTCACAATCACATACATAATCACCCCCAGATACATTCACACAACTCCACACCAGTCCTATTCACCCCCCAGACACAGAGCCTCAACTCAGATAAACTTTCTCTAAGGGTATGCCTTCCGCGAGCAGTGATCAAGCCAGTGGGGATCGATTTATCATGTCTAGTTGACCCGAGCGCTCTCCCGTCGACTCCTGTACTCCAGCTCGGCAACAGGCGCTGGCAGAGTTGAGGGGGGAGCGGCAGCAGTCGACTCACCATAATGAAGACACCGCGGTAAGTATGTCGACTTCAGTTACGTTATTCACATAACTGAAGTTGCGTAACTTAGATCGATTCCGCCCAGTGTAGACCAGACCTAAGACTGTAGCAAATAGGAACAGGGTAAACTCCCTTTAAATAGTTTGTGAGCACTCTGATGGTACTCACTGTGTTCTGTATTTACAAGATGCTAGAAACCAGTCAGAGCAGAATATGTGCGCAGCTAGACCTGCCATGTTTGTATATAGTATATTTAATAAACACAGTTATTTAGAACCCAACTATACATGTGTTTTCTTCATGTTGTTTATTGTTGTGTCAAGATGAAGAGACACAGAGATGTAATTTTTCCTTATGGAGCAACAGTTTATAAATAGCTGTGACAGTCCCTTGATTTCTCTCCTCTAAATGAAGAGAGGCCACCCTCACTTGTCTGTCATAGGGTTGCCAGGTGTCTGGTTTTCAACCAGAAAGTCCAGTCGAAAAGGGGACCTCATGGTGTCTGGTCAGATCTAGTGACCGGATACCCAAAGTCCAGTTACTGTGGGTGGGGAAGGCAGGGAGGCACTGAGTCATTACAAGGCATGAGCCCCTACTCATCCAGGGCCACCTCCTACCTGCATCAGGTGGCTGCAGCTCCCAGCCCCAGCTCTGCAGGCGAGTCCCTCCTGACCCACGCAGGGCCTCAGCAGGGAAGGGGCAAACCAGGACCGGGTCCTCGGGGGGAAGGAGCAGGGAAGGGGAGGTTCTGGCATTCATGGTGGAGTGTCCAGTTTTTAAAGAATTACAAACTTGGCAATCCTAGTCTGTCACAGTTTCTCAAGTTTAAAAAAATCATGTGTATGAGAGAGAAGTGGAAATGTTATTAACAGAAGCACAACTTGTATATCAAAAGAAAACCTGTCAATGGACTGAGCATAATTATTAAGAGTTAAAATGCAAGCAGCCAGCTCATTACAATACCACCATCAGACTTAGCTGGAACATTACTGATTTTTGTTCTCAAAACCTGCACTGTCATTACAATCCATTACAGGAACATACACAGTTCCCTCTATTTTCTAAATACTTAGCCAGGGTAAAAACTGCCTTGTGAACCAACTGCCTGAGTTTGGGTTCTGATGAGCACTCCAAATTTTGGATATGCCTATGAAATTCATCTGAACCTGTTGAGAACTCTGATCTCCAGGCTTGAAGCAGCACAAAAAATTCTCTCTTGTACTTTGGAACTTCTGCTTCCACTCAGAACTAGGAACTGCAGAGATATGCAAAAAGGAAGAATAATGAGAAAGAACTAACCCGACACTGTGAACTATACAATTTTTGGTTCAGGTTTGCTTCAGTAAGATTATGGTAAATATTCAGATCAAGACCTCACCTATCCTCCTCACAAAATTGCTTTGAGAGACAGCTCTGAGGTGTGTAAAGGGTTTTATGGGACTGAGCAATGCATAGAAAGCTTTTACTTCCCCTCCCCTGGAAATTGATGGAGGGTGGGAGGGCACACAGGGATGGGAAGTGGCAGAACGTTGACTTCAACCCTCAACACACCAGCCAGGATAGCCAAGCTGGCATGAAGGGGTCAGAAAGCTGTGCCAAGTAAGGGTCTGATGCAGATTACTTCTGCCCTAGAGTCACTGGACCAAGGACCAATTTGTGACAGAGTCCCAAGTAGAGCCGAGTGAATAGCTGATTTTTCATTTTGATGTCTAAATAAAAAAAAAAATCTGAAAAAATAATTGTCAGTTTCAAACACAAACTGATTTTTTACAGGGGGGCTTCACCAAGATGAAAAAAAAATGTTATGCGGGCCAAACAAAATGCTTCAAATATTGATTCAAAATGAAATATTGAAAGTTTGTGTTGAAAATGTTTAAACAAAACATTTCAGTGCTTTCAAATTTTGGTGGGGGGGAGTGTGGGGAGCAGCAAAACTATTAGCCAAATTCATCCCAAATTCATGAATAGTTTCAGTGCCCCACAAATTGCTTTTTTTTAAAGCAAATTTACCATTTACTTAAAAATATTTTGCCTAGCTCCCATCTCAAGTTGTTCCTGATCTGCTCCTGGGGCAGCACAACTACACACTGTCCTTTACTCAGGAGTCAGGGCAAATCCACAAGCAAGTCCGCTGAAATCAATGAAATGATTCACAGAGTGAGGAACCACTCACAGTGAATAAGAGTGGTAAAATCTGGCCTTACATTCCTCCCCACACCTTTTTTTACCCAGGGAAGATAGGCTCTCTCAGGAACTCACACACTAGGGGGAAACTTGCTTGCCAAGTGTCTCCCCCCTCCAGGACCCTAGAAACATTCCTCTTTGATTTCTAATTCCCTCTTTGCACTGAATGTTTGTCATAGGGTACCTGTGTGTCCTTTTCCTTTTACAGCACCACAGAGTTCACTGTTCACAACCCTTCCCCAAAGGGCACAGCAAACTTTTTGTCTTTATTTCCCTATTTAAACAATTAACTAAGTAGCTACAGCTCAGCTAAAAGTGAGGCAGAGAGACAAGTATTACCCAACCAAGGTAGAAACTCTCACCTGATAGAGAATGTTCTTTTCCTCCAGTTTGGTCTGGAGAAAGATACTGCAGCTGTTAGGTACTTCCTGACAATCAGCTGCCTTTACCTCCAGCTGGGACTAATTTAAAGCATCACAGGTGCAGCAATAGTTTGCAGGCACCGAGGCAGAAACTTTAGGCACTAGAGTCAGAGTCTGGATGGAGTCTGAAGGGTGTGATTCTCTAACCCTCTTTTTATATATATATATATATATATATATTGACCAAGGTCTCTTCAGGTAATTTACCTCTACTTGTTCTGATGCATCCTTTTATAAACTATCTCCAATCACTTACCTAGCAGCACCCCTATTAAGCAATAGGGTGGGAGATACTATCCCTAACTCCACCATGCTCTAGGGATAGTTCAGTGGGTTGAGTATTAGCCTGCTAAACGGAGGGTTGTGAGCTCAATTCCTGAGGGGGCCATCTGGGGCAAAATCAGTACTTGGTCCTGCTAGTGAAGGCAGGGGGCTGGACTTGATGACCTTTCAGGGTCCCTTCCAGCTCTATGAGATAGGTATATCTCCATATATTATAAGGCTAGTGTAATTTAGTTTCCCAAATGCACTGTGCTGGGGAGTAGTTCACATGGACTTCGTCAAAGAACTGAATTGTCTAATACACCTGCCTCTGTATAACACATGCAGCTCTTGATTACTGAGAGCAATGTTTCGGGGAGAGGGGGCACTTAAGGTACAGGCTGATATATTTAAACTTTTGGTACCAAATCCCAGTTTGGGCAAAACATCCATTGAAGTCCTATGTAAATGGTGTCCTTAGTGCTGCCTTTTTATTCAATAGGCATGGATGACAAATCTCCCTAGTAACTAATCTAATTTTCACACTTCGGGTGCTGATCTAGTGCCAATGGTTCGTCAGCTCATTGTGGTTCTCGGTGGCCATTTGCTAGCGAGCGCAGTGACCTGGCACAAGTGTTGAAATAAGTGGCAAATGACACACAAAATGACATCTTATTTTGGCACTTTCTCCTTCATCAGCCACCTCTTGCTGGAGCAGTGCTTGTGGGTTGCCATGCTCTGCTGTTCCTAAAGAACAGCTGCCACCGCTCTGTTACAATGCCTGAGAAAATGAGTCCTTTCTTCCTTCTCCCCTTTTTTCATGCTTAAGGAGTGACCTGACAGGGAGGAGATGGAAAACTGCACTGCTTCCAGCCATGGAAAGGTATTTAGGTCTCTAATTCCCACTGATTTCAATGAGAGTTAGGCACCTAAATACTTTTCAGGGTCTGGGCCTGAGGGACCAAGAGAGAAAAACAAACTCAAGTTCTCTCACGTCAGTTTAGAGCTAACTCCTACCTCAGCTCCTGTTTAGGCCCTGCTAATTGTGCTGTGACTTGGAAATGACAATGAATAGGAAAGTACCTCACAGTGTATTTTAATGTGTTCCTTCCCAATCCACCAGAGGGTTATAGGTATATTTACTACCATGCGGTACACCTCTCACCAGTAGGGCCCAGCAATCTAAGGTAGTGTTGCCAGGTGTCCAGTTTTCGAACGGAATGCCCAGTCGAAAAGGGACCCTGGCAGCTCCAGGTCATTAAAAATCTGGTTGGCATGGGGCTGACAGGCTCCCTGCTCAGCTCCTGGAAGTAGCCGTGGCTCCTGGAAGTAGCTAGCATGTCCCTCCAGCTCCTAGGCACAGTAGCAGCAACGGTGGCTCCATACGCTGCCTCTATCCTGGTTTAAGCATTGGCCTGCTAAACCCAGGGTTGTGAGTTCAATCCTTGAGGAGGCCACTTAGGGATCTGGGGCAAAAATTGGTCCTGCTAGTGAAGGCAGGGGGCTGGACTCGATGACCTTTCGAGGTCCCTTCCAGTTCTAGGAGATTGGTATATCTCCAATTATTACCTTTATTGGCTGGGAACCACAGCCAATGGAAGCTGCAGGGGCAGTGCCTGTGGAAGGGGGCAGCACACAGAGCCGCCTGTCTGTGCCTCTGCCTAGGAGCTGGAGGGACATGCTGGCTGCTTCCAGGAGCCGCCCCCTCCTGCATCCCAACACCCTGAGCCCCCTCCCACACCAAACTCCCTCCCGGAGCCTTCAGCCTGCACCTCCTCCCAAACCCCAATACCTTGCCCCAGCCAGAGCCCCACTCCCACACTCTGAACCCCACATTTCTGGCCCCATTTCGAAGTCTGCAACCCCAGCCCAGAGCCTGTACCCCTTCCCACACCCCAACCCCCTGTGCCAGCCCAATGAAAATCAGCGAATGAGCAAGAGTGGGGGACAGTGAGCGATGGAGGGAGGGATCCTGGAGTGACGGGGGTGGGGCCTCACAGAAGGGGTGGAGCAGGGCAGAGCCACGTGGTAGGGGGGTGGGGCAAGGGTGTTCAGTTTTCTGCAATCAGGAAGTTGGCAATCCTAATATAAGGGTATGTCTACACTGCATACTAAGCCAAGCTCTGACTCAGGTCTGAGCCCACGCCTCCCTTCTGTCCATATACAAATCAGTCTGACTTGGATCAGCAAGAACTCAGAACCTGGGTCCTAGGACCTTTCTAGGGGCATGGGTCAGAGCCTAGGTCCTGCATTGACTCAGATCCAAGCCCTGTCATTTTGCAATGGGGATGCAGTTCAAGCCGCAGATCCAAGTCAGAAGGCCTAAGTAGTGCAGTATGGACGCGTTAGCACAGCTGTGAGACCTGGTCTAGCAACTGTAAGCCCAGGTTTACAATGCAATATGAATGCTTGAGCATGGGTTTGGAAACACCAACTCCACAAGTCCGAGTCTGTTTACAACGTAGTGTAGACATACCCTGAAGTACCCCAGCCAAGGACTGAAACAGGATGATTTAGATTTCTGCTGCTAAATAAAACAAACTCTTTATAGCCATTTCAGGGCCTGCCCTGGTACAGTAAATAGCACAGTGACCTTGAATTTTATATCACCTTATCAGGCTGCAACCCAGGAAGAGTCTTGTTGTGCTTATAGAGCGTGAAAGAACAAAACAAAAGGCAGGAAATCCCGTGACTTGCTCGTTCTTGTGGTAATATCAGAGACAGAATATCAGAAAAGAATATGACTCAGTCTAATGTATGGGGAATGTAACCTTGAAATCCTGATCATTCCTCACAGCTTTACCAAAACTAGTTTGCCAGCAAAAGCAGGGATGCTAGGTATTACACTACGATGCAACACTGGCTGAATGATTCACTGAGTAATTCACTTAGTGCTCTGGCTCCTGGGTTACTGTAAATGGAGCTGTGCAAACCGCTAACAAAGCTTATTTGACTGTTGTCTTCTTTTCTTTTCACAAGTGTTCTGATCAGATCACAATTTTCCTCAAATTATGTGGTGTTTGACATTATTCACCAATGAGGTTTGGCAAATAATACTTGCTTTGAAATGTCAGCTCTTGCTTAGATTCGATGTGACACCCTACAGTACAGTTCTATTCCCCGACTGGGTAAGTGTAATTTACAATCAAGTTTCCAATGCAAAATTGTCTACATAGTCAACACTGGCTTTCTGTGGTTCCTCCTCAACAGCCCTTAAAATCTGTAATCATTCCTGCCAGGAAACTCATTTGCTAGGATATCGGTGGAAAGTGGATACCAGAGGTGTGCAGACACTGCCGAAACATCTTTGTTTCAAAACTAGGATGCATGGGGTTTTTTGGTTACAGTGTTTGCCCAGGTCTGGCGGTTGGCAAAGATGGCATTCACAAGGGTGGATCCTCACCCTGCCTCAGGCCAATGCACAAAACAATTGTGATGCTATGTCCTGATGTTACATTGCAATGTGTGTGAAATATACCTTGCCAGCTTTCAAATGTATCTGTGTATGTCTCCTGGCACTGGCTCAGAATATGGCGCCGTATCACAGTGATGCAGATGTAATAATATAATGGCAAGATGTTACTCTGTAATTATTCTGGGGCTCTGCAACTCCACTGAATACAAAGGTGGCCCTGTAGCTTTGCCAGGATAAGTACCTCTGCACTGAAATGATACCATTACCAGAGGCTGCTGCATTAGTCACCCCGATCCAGGCACAGAATCTCCCTTTATCACCCAATAATCCCTACATTTATTTGTATAATGGTAGTGTCCTGCCCAGGATTGGGGCCCCATTGTGCTAGGCACTGTACAAACACACGGAAAGAGAAAGTTCCTGCCCAGGGAGTTTAAAATCTATGTAGACACGACAGACAAAGGGTGGGAGAATAGAAATGTTATTATCCAACATTTTACAATTGCGGATAGAAAGATGAAGTGACTTGCCCAAGGTCCCACAGGCAGTCTGTGTCAGAGCTGGGAATTGAACTCTCAGTACCAGTCCACTGCCTGAACCACAAAAACATCTGACCATTTAAAGGAGACATACACAGATACATCTGAAAGCTGTGGCAAGGTATATTTCAGAAGGCACTGCCTGTTTTAAAGTTTTACACCTGCTATGATGGCGAATCACTGACACACTTGAAGAGCTGCTGATGCTTTGGGAAACCATTCTTTTTTTTGTAGAAACAAATCTGCATTTCTCTTATTTCCTGCATTTCTCTTGTTCTTTTGTAAAATGGCCATTTTCATAAAAACAGGATCTTTGCTTAGAAATTCCTCTGCTCCTGCTGCTTAGTTCCACACCTGAAGTCTTAATCCACCTCTGTCATTCTGGAAATTCTGTCCATTTCCACATTAGCCAATTGTGATGCCCCTAACTTGCAGGGATTGTGACTTCAGGTCAGGGAGATAAGCAGCTGGAAATTATGAACTGTTCAGAAACAAACATCCTTTTTAATGCAAATAACCCTAGCAGCGAAGCACAATGGGAAAGAAATACAGAAAATACAGGATATAGATAACAGATGGGCTAAAGCCCAGACTGTACAGTGTTTTTGGGTCTCTGGTTGCTCCTCCATTTAATGGTGACTTTGGGGGCAAAAATCTTTTTTCACCTGTGTGTGCCATGGGATGTCTGCAACCTTTCCTCTCGGATCTGGGAACCATGCCTTTGTGTCTCCTTGGATTATTGCAATGTTCGGAATCTACAGCCACTGTCGAATGAGCCTGCTCACCTGAACAGCCGTGTTAGCCATTGGGAACATATTAGACCTGTCTTCTAACCACTATGCTCTCTTCTTGTTTGCTTCTTGGTACAATTCAAGCTTTTGACTTTGCTCTATAGCGCAAACTCTACAGAGCAACTGGTCTGGGACCTGGCTCTCTCTCCATGAGCTGCCAGGAAGCTGAGATGGGCTGCGGTGTTTTATCTCAGAGGCCCTAGATTTAGTCACCTAGAGCAGTGGCTCTCAAGCTTTCCAGACTACTGTACCCTTGCAGGAGTCTGATTTGTCTTGCCTACCCCCATGTTTCACTTCACTTAAAAACTACCTGCTTACAAAATCAGACATAACAATACGGAAGTGTCACAGCAGACTATTACTGAAAAAGCACTTACTTTCTCATTTTGACCATATCATTAGAATATACATCAATTGTAATATAAATATTGTCCTTCCATTCCAGTGTATAGTATACAAAGCAGTATAAACAAGTCATTGTATGACATTTTAGTTTGTACTGACTTCGCTAGTGCTTTTTATGTCGTCTATTGTAAAACAAGGCAAATATCTAGATGAGTTGATGTATCCCTTGGAAGACCTCTGTGTATCCATTGCCTTAGGGACCATTAGATACAGCATTCTAAGTAGAGGGCCCTTAGTTCTGGAATTCATTTCTTCTTCGGCTCAGGCAGAAGCATGGATTAACCTTTAGAGCAAAGCACAAGACCGCTCTCTTTCCTCAGGCTTTAGGGGCTTGGGTTGGGGATGTTTGGATGAGAAGTGTCTCTGTTCGGATCAGCAGTGTTCTGGGAAGTGTCCCTCTATTTTCTTCTACACAAATAATGTGTTTTATTATTATTATTATTATTATTGTGTATCTTGTGATATGCATAACTGGACATATTTTATACATTTAATTAATAAATACATAAACAATCCTTTCTTGAGCCTCCCTGGAACAGAAGGGCAGCCTTTAATAGTATACATAGGGATGGATACCAGGCTCCTTTTTTTGAGTTATTCTGATGTCAGGTGCCTGCCCCAGGCTGAGAGATGCAGTGTAAATACTGCTCAGTGATAGAGAAAGGGGTTGCTTGTTAACTCCAACAGGACAAAAGAGGAGCGGAATGTCTCTCTCTCTCAGTGGAGGGAACTAGGAGTGTAACGGAGGAGGTTTTGCAGGGAAAACCCTAGGGACAGCCAGGCTTGAAGAGAAAGCTTAGGGTGAGGTCTAAGTTTTGTTATTCTCAATAAAGCCAAATCCCAAGAAGAGGGTAAATTTAGAATATACAGAGTGCATAACCTCTGTTCAGAGCAGGGTGGGAGCACCACTGGCTTTTCATCCCCATTCTGTGGTCATTTAGATAAAATGGAACCTGGTTGAGAACCACTCCTGCTTTGGTTTTGCAAAACCAAAGCCATACTGGCTTGGCCATCAAGAGCTGTGAGAAAGCCAAAAGCTTTCAAGCTGGAACCTCAATTTCCCTCCCAACTTTGGTGGTTTAGATAAAATGGAACCAAGATTCGGCTAACCCTGGTATTGGTTTTGCAAAACTTCCTCAACTTAGCTTTGTTCTGCAAAAGCAAATCCAAACTCCAGCCTCCTTGGTACGTATCTGGTATAGATGCAGAATTGTTTTAAATGGGATATTTGTTTTCTCTCCACCCCACAAGCCTTCTAAAATGTACTTGCCATTCTGCAACACCGTGGCACCCAAAAGTCACTGCATGAAACCTGAAATTTTTGTATCTCTGAAATGGGAGGAGAAATTAAATAGACCAGACTTTACCAACTGCGAATAGGAACTCCAGTCTTGCACTGCCCCTTATAAAATCCAGTATTGGTCTGTATCGTCTCTGCTACAGACTATAGTCCAAAGTACCTTTATATCACAGCCAACCCACTGGGATGGAGACAAGGGAGTGTGAGAGACCAGTATGGAAAGATGAGGGAACCATTCATGTCAATACAGATGGGAAAGGAAGATGTTTACAGTCCTGTATCTAGGAGCACATCTGCACACTAATGTGCCCATCAGCTTGCAATAAGATGCTGATAAAGGGGATTATGGAAATGCTTTTCGTGGAAGAACTTAGACTGACCTTCACTTCATACTCACAAGTTCAACAAAAATTAAAAAGTCCAGGCTGTCCAGCTCTGAAAAGCAGGAAAGCAGGCTGGCCGGCTCTGAAATGAGCCAATGGAGCTAGCCAACAGGTGCAGAACACATGGCCTTCCTAATCCCTTCAGAGCTGGATAAATGGATCTTCAGGCTTCACACTTTTTAAAGTGAGGACCTGAAAATAAAGGCTCACAAAGAAAATTCAGTGATGCAGCAGAGAGAGGGGCAGCTAGTGGAGGAGCAGGAATTGCCCTGTAGGTAGTGAGTTTGTACACTTTGCATTCAGTTCAGGGAAGCTTTGTGACCTTAGATTACCAGTGATGAGCTTGGTGGTTTCATTCTAGTCGAGAGAGGGAACATCCTCTCAAAACCATCAGGTAGTCTTGCACAATTGACAGTCTGGACCTCAGAGACACACAGGACAGGCAAAGCAGAGAAGGACTGAAGCGTACTGGGAGAGAGCTCTTGGATCCCACTGCTGGAAAAACAGAAGGTGCATCAGATCTAAATTTGAGGTATTTTTGGAGAGAAGTGTCGAAGCCCAGAATTGCAGAAGGTTTTGCAAGTTAAGTGCATTAGCTTTGCCGTTTGAGGAGATTAGAGGAGCACAAGGTGTGGCAGGATAGGAATAAGGGGCTTTGACAGAGCTAAGGGTCAGGAAATACTATGTCCAGTTCTCACCATCACAAATACCAACGTTTACCTGGCTAATCTAACAAATTCAGGCAAAAGAAACTTGTAAAATAGCCAGAAAGCCATTTACCCACTAAAATAGGCTAGAAATTTGTCAGCCAATAAGTGTGTAGTATCATATTGCTAGTATTTCCAGACACGGCAGGAAAGCTTTGCACACAATATCTATACATTTCCCTACAGCATCTGAAATAGTGGCAACAATGAAACCATCTTTCCAAGCTGCTCACAAATATTATTCTCAACAGCCTGGATATTTCAGTATTTCCCACTTACCTCCAACATAAGTATCCAAAGCCCTGGCCACTTATACTACATTCCAAATGCTTTTAAAACAAAGCATTCCAATTATTTTTGTTTGTTTATAGGGCAGAGGTGATAATCATAATCTTACATTTGTAGTATTCTGCCTCCTAAACGATTGCAAAGCATGTTACGCGTTATATATATATATATACTTCACAAAGTGATTATTTCCCCACAAGTGAAATATAGCAACCTCTGCAGTGAAACATAGCAGCTGTTTTAGCAAGGCACAGCAATACCATTTGGCAGACAGGAAATGGAGAAGAACATATCCAGTTGAAACTGCAGGGGAATTTAGGCATACAGAATGTAATTCCCCAAGCTGGAATTTGACTGGAGTGAACATCCCTATTCATAAGAAAAGTGATATGGGACATTTAATGACTGCCTGGAATCAAGACCTCAGTTTTATGTGTAATCCGAAAGACTGCACTTGTAAGAGTACAATGACCCCTAACACCAGTGAGTCAGTGCTGACTCAGATGGAGCAGTGTCACTACTGAACCACGGCCACAAAAATTCAGCCACTGGGTCTTGCTATACCTTTGTCGGCTAGACTACTGAGCTTTCTCTGGTCATATTTTTGTTCCCAGTGCAGGTACTTATAGACTATGATCAAGTCACCACTTAACCTTCTCTTTGAAGGTTCATTCGTCAGACCCAAACCTCCTTAGCTTGTGATACTTGGCAAGAACAGAGTCCCTGGTTATTGGGATGCAAGTTAGGAACCATTTCTATTAGAAAGTTAAAACAGCACCCAGCCACATCCACGGGTATCATTTTATCTACCATTTAGGCATCAGGCAGGGTAGGAGTGATATAGGATGCACATTGGTCTGATTGAAACTGGCATGATTTATATCGCAGTGAAGACGTGGGGGAGAAAAAAGGCTTCTCCTCACCACATCGCACTCCCCTTTTCACCGACATCTCTGACCACAACACTGACAAAATCTCTGCCTGGGGTGAAAAGGCTAATGTAAAAGGCTTACAACTAAATTAGAACTAAGTGGGATTGTCCCTGAATGGCTGATCATTGATTTAGAAAAAAAAAGTATGCGAGTGTAATTGCTCCTTGGCGATGAAACCATCAGGTGTCTGGGCTTATAATGATGAACTGGTAGTGTTAGCAGCTTGGATACAGCTTCCCGCACACAGGCTGGGGGTGGGAAAGACAGGGGACATCTTGCCTGTGAATTCTTTCTTTCTTTCTTTCTTTCAGAAGCAGCCACAACCAAATATTTAAACCCAACCCTTAAGATTTGAAAGAGCAACCAAGCCAGGAGCCCTCACTTTTCATTCAAGATCTGAGTTTGTTCCCAGTAAAGGTCATTCTGCTAGAGTCTTCACTTGGAGCAAACTCAGCGGTATCAGTGGCACTGGGGCTTTCCCGTTGCTTAGATGTGAGTCAATACATAGGCAAGATGACTTCTCAGCATTCACACTTTTACACTGGCACTGTCAGGCGACCGAAACACGGATTTGGGACAGCAAGGGCTAGAGAGCGCTGCATTCCTAGAGGCTGCACTCTGGCACCTTAATACCACTGGGATGACAGAAAAGGAGAGAAATCACTGAGGGGTGCCACAACAGCCCCACACGTAGCAGGTGCTCTAGCTATAGACAAACTAGGCAGCTGCCTAGGACGGCAGATTTCTGGGAGAGGCAGCTTTTGGGGCTTGTCTACACAGCACTGCAGACCAGTCTATAGGGGTGTGAATTAAGGGGGCCCTATGAATTATTGTGCTGAGTGTAACAGCCCCTGCTGGCACAAACTAAGAGTTCCTGCTGATGTAGCCGTGTTTCAAACTCGATGTTAGCTCTCACTAGGTCCCTTTTAGCTCATGCCAGCAGGGTCTGCATGGGGCAGTTAGAGCACTACACATTAGAGCACTTTGCAGTTCACAACCTCGTAGACCAGTCTGCGGCACCATGCAGACAAGAGGATAGGAGGAGGGCGGCATACTGAAGTTTTGCCTAGAGCAGCAGATTACCTTGAGCAGCTTGTGCCTACAAAGATTCCCCCTGCAGCCCGTGTTGTAAGGATGTGCCAGGGGTGAGAGGAGGCAAGGCCAATATTTTACACTGCAGCCATGCCATACAGACCATAGGGGGCCACTGAAAACAAGCCAGAGCAGCCCTGAGGCGGCTTAAACTTATGCTAAGGGTTAGGCCGGCCTTGGACAGCCTAACAATACCTGGAGCACAAAGGTGGTTTAATGTTACCTTTGCCCCACCCCTCCCTTTCTTGCATGTGCCACAGAAACACAGAATCAGGCCCTTAGTCTCTGGGAGTAGGGAGTGAATTATGTTCCTGAGCAGTGACTAGGGTTGCCAACTTTCTAACTGCAGAAAACTGAACACCCTGACCCTGCCCCTCCCCTGAGGCCCCTCCCCTCCGCACCCCTTCTCTGAGGCCCTGCCCCCGTTCACTCCATCTCTACTCCCTCCATCACTCGCTCTCCCCCACCCTTGCTCACATGTTCATTTTCACCGGGCTGGGGCACAGGATTGGGGTATGGGAGGGGTGAGAGTTCTGGCTGGGGGTGCAGACTCTGGTCTGGGGCCAGGGATGAGTGGTTTGGGGTACAGGAGGGGGCTCGGGGGTGGGGCCAAGGAGTTCGGAATGTGGGAGGGGGCTCTGAGCTGGGGGTTGGGGTGCAGGAAGGTGTGTGGGGTATGGGCTCCAGGAGGGAGTTTGGGTGCGGGAGGGGGCTTAGAGCTGGGGCAAGAGGTTGGGGTGCAGAACAGGTGTGGGGTGCAGGCTCTGGGAGGGAGTTTGAGTGTGGGAGGGGGTTCTGAGCTGGGGCAGGGGGTTGGGGCATGGGAAGGGGATTGGGGTGCGGGCTCCGGGCTGTGCTGACCTCAAGTGGCTCCCAGTAAGCAGTGTCATGTCCCTCTGGCTCCTAGGCAGAGGGACGGCCAGGGGGCTCCACATGCTGCTCCCACCTGCAGGCACCACCCCTGCAGCTCCTATTGGCCATGGTTCCCAGCCAATGAGAGCTGCAGAGCTGGCGCTTGGGGAGGCGCCTGCAGACAGAGGCAGCGTGCGGAGTCCCCCTGGCAACCCCTACACCTAGGAGCTGGAGGGCCATGCTGGCTGCTTCCTGGGAGCCACGCAGAGCTGGGCATGGAGCCTGCCTGCCCCGCTGGTGCTGCGTCCAACCGGATTGTTAGCAGCCCGGTCAGTTGTGTTGACCGGCGCCACCAGAGTTCCTTTTCAACCAGGCGTTTTGTTCGAAAACCAGACACTTGGCAACACTAGCTGTGACTGTCCTTAGCTAACAGAGTCCCAAGGAACTCCCCTCAGCTGGAAAGAAAATCACAGTTATACCACAGTGAAGTGGAAAAGGGAAAAAGTCGTTAAAATGTGAGATGAGGGGGAACTTGGAGGCCCCCACCCCAGGTGACTATAAAAGACCTCACAGAAAAGAAGAGAAAATGAGGTCCAAAGGAGGCAGTGTAACATACAAATCAGAAACAACAAGGCATCCGGTGGCACCTTAAAGACTAACAGATATATCTGGAGTGAGGTTTTTTACCCATGAAAGCTTATGCCCAAATATATCTGTTAGTCTTTAAGGTATCACCAGACTCCTTGTTGTTTTTGTGGATACAGACGAACATGACTACTCCCTGATACTTGACACAAATCAGAAACATTACAGCCATATGGCCTGATTTTCAAAGGTCATGAGCATCAGGCAGCAACCACTGACTTCAGTCAGAGCTATTGTTGCTGAAGATCAGGCCAGTAAGGGCAAGACTCTGGGATGTGCTAAACTGGTTTAAAAAAGCCCGTCTTTTCATCCCCCTGATCCTGGTGCAGGTCTACACAGTTCAGTTCCCCTGTGCTGTGCTACAGTAGCCTGAGGGGGCCAAAAAAACAGCTGTGTATCAGAGTAGCCCAGGGGATTCCTGGCCACACATACTCTCCTCCAGCCACGCCCCTTTTCCACAGCTACACCTGCAACAGGGAGAGAGAATGATGTAAGAACCCCTGTGTCAGCTCTACACCATCAGATGATCACTCTCACACTGGGGTGCTCGTCCCTGGACTGCTTATACTGTCTTTAGGGCTCAATTATACCTACTAGGTCATTGAGTCCTTCCTCCTGCCACTTCAGGAGTGCCCTCTGCAGTCTATTCTCTAGTGCTTTGTCTAGCCTGGTTTTAAATGTTTCAGGCAAGGGGACTTCTGTCACTTCCCTGGAAAGACTATTCTTAGTCTAATGGGTTTTTTTGTTTTCTTGACACTCAACTTATATTTCCCAATTCTTAATGTCATAGAGTTTAAGGCCAGAAGGCACCACCAGATCATCTAGTGTGACCTCCGGTATATCACAGGCCACCACACCAGCCAGCACCCACTCACTAAACCCAACAACCAAAATGAGACCAAAGTATCACAGCCCACAGAAGACTAGATTAATATGTGCCACAGGCAGAGAATAGGGTTGCCAACTTTCTAATCGCACAAAACCGAACACTCCTTTCCCCCGTCCTGCCCTACCCCTGCCTTGTCCCTTCTCCGGGGCCCCGCCCCCTGCTGGCTCCCTCCCTCACTTTTACTGGGCTGGGGCAGGGGGTTGGGGTGCGGGAGGGGGATGAGGGTTCTGGCTGCAGGTGCGGGCTCTGGGGTGGGGCCGGGGAGGAGGGGTTTATCGCACAGGAGGGGGTTCCAAGCTGGGGCAGGGGGTTGGAGTGCGGGAGGGGGTGAGAGCTCTGGCAAGGGGTGTGGACTCTGGTGTGGGGCCAGGGATGAGGAGTTTGGGGTGCAGGAGGGGGCTCAGATCTGAGGCAAGAGCTTGGGGTGTGTATGGGGGTGTGTGATCCAGGAGGAAGTTTGGGTGTGGGAGGGGACTCCAGGTTGGGAGTGCTTACCACGCTCCCAGGAAGTGGCCACCAGGTCCCTGCGGCCCCTAGGCGCATGGGCGACCAGGGAGGCTCCGCGCACTGCCCTCTCACTCGCAGGTGGCCGCTTTGGGGAACCGTGCAGAGCTAGGGCAGTCAGGGAGCCTGCCTTAACCCCGGGCCCCCGCTGCACCGCCGACTAGATTTTTAACAGCCCAGTCAGCAGTGCCAACCAGAGCCGCCGGGGTCCCTTTTCAACTGGGCATTCCAGTCGAAAATCGGACACCTGGCAACCCTAGCAGAGAATAGGGGGGACCAAGATGCACCAATGCTCAAGGCCCTCACAATGGCAGGGAAATGATTAAGTGAGAAATCTTGGCAAGAGACCCACACCCACATGCTGCAGAGGAAGGTGGAAAACCCCTGAGTCACTGCCAATCTGTCCTGGGGGAGAATTCCTTTCTTAGGGCAAACAGTTAGGCCATGAGCATGTGAGCAAGAACCAGCCAGCCAAGCACCTGGCTTGTCATACCATCACTTCTTTATAGCCCTCGCAAGGAAATCGAGCGTAAATTAAATGGATTTATTATTCAAGATGTTTACCCCAGCATGAAAATGCATCTCTTTGGAATAGAGCAGGCCTTTATTTTCTGCTATTCCCACACACACACACACACACCCAATAAGAAAATAAGGAAGAAGAATATGAATTTTGTCCACTATTTGAATTTAGCTTCAGCAGAAGCCCCCTGCCGATGTAATTCATCTCAACTACTTTTTTTTGATGAACTACTGTCCTTTCCCCCTCACATCAGGAATGGAAAGCAGGAGAGGAATTAGTTGAGTAGGAATTATTATCTAACAAGTTGCAGCTTCAGTCTGGGCAGGAATAAAATTTCAAAGCATAATAAGAGAATGTTATTAAGCTTTTTCTTCCCCAGAGATTGTCACAAAAACACGTTGTGACTGTCACTGAGAACTAACCGTTTTTCGCTTTCATTTCTGTTTTCTATCTCACCTTTCATTACAGCTGTCCCTTCTGTCTCTCAGCTCAGGACCTGGGCCGCCCATGCAGATAACTCAACAACAAAATGCCCATATTAGCATTATATTTTTTCTTCTTCAGCCCAGCAAGGTAATTGCAACCCTAAAAGCTTTTGCATATTTATGGCAGAAATATGTCTCCCCTGGAAGATGGGACTGTCATCAGGTGGAATATTTCATTTAGTAAGCCTCTTCTGAGGTATAAACTGGCTTTTCTTCTCTTTTTTTGGCCTCCTTCAGAGGAAAGGACAAACAGATAAAAATCAGCTGCTGCAGTGCTACAGCTGTCAAAATTCCTGTTACTGGGAAAATTAACTCTTCCCCACCTCCCAGCTCTGCTGGGTTTTGCCTGTACTGTCTGAAAGCTGAGTTATTTGGGGGAGAAGGGGGTTGAAAAGCCCTCCTGTTGTAAAAGATGAACATCCTCTTTAGAAGTGGAGCAACTGATCTGCTTTTACATAAGAAACAGCTATTGTATCTAACCCATGAGCCAGGCATGCTGCCATGCCAGATTTTGATCAAATCAGTCATCAAGTTATCATTTCACGGAAGTCATCATCATTTCAAGAAGTCACCATACCACTGTTCACTGCTGTTTCAGAGACTTATGACAACAGAGACAATTCCCGAAAATGTCTAAATGAAGCTGTCATCTGTAAACTAATTCTCTCTCTGTATATAACAGAGGTACCACAGTTCTAAAGCTTTGGAATGCTCTGGGTCTAAGCGGCTGGGACAACAGGAAGGTTCTTGAGAGAGAATATCTGCACAGGAAGGTTTGCTTCCTTGAGTTAAGACACACTCCAAGGATAAAATTCACCCCAATGGGGCTGCACAAATAATACCTAACTCTTATGTAGCACTTTTCATCAGTATATCTCACAGCACTTCACAATCTTTAGCAATCTTTATCCTCCTAACCCCCTTGTCAGGTAGGGAAATACTATTATCCTACATTTTTACCGATGGGGAACTGAGGGACAAAAAGGCTAAAGGGCAAACAGGCAGTCTGTTCTGGAATAAGGAATTGAATCCAGGTCTCTCAAGTGCAAGGCTAGTGTCCTAACCCTCTTTCCTCTCTATGCACAAGGATTAGGTACTACGAAAGCCCTATATTACAGACTTAAGTACAACTTAAATGGCGCATATGCCTTGTGTGTGCCCTCTGCACAATTCTGAATTTCACCCTAAGACATCACCTGCCTGTGGTTAAAGGGTAAAAAGCACAATGAATGGAGATGAATAAACCTTAGCCAGGATCCAAGTCCCAACCCCACCCAGAAATATGGGCAATACTCATTCATCCTTCTTAATGGCTTTGACATTACCCAGGGTAGAATCTGGATAGATGAACTGCTGTGTCCCCTCAGTTCTCCAGCCTACAGTTCAAGAGAGAGAAAGTCTGTGGGGACAAGAACTTCCAGCAGTTTCTTTTCCTCTGAACCGGGTGATAGTCCATTTGATTTTGTCGACACCTGGCTGAGGCATCAGTTTGCCTTTTGTCTTTGAATAACTGGTTTGTGCCAGCTTTTCTAAAATTGGAACATCTCAGTAATGTTATATAGTAGAATTTTATAATTTTACATACAATGTTGCCACAAATATTTTATCATGACAATAATGATCAGCAAATTATGAGTTTTCAAATGATACCTAACAAGGCATAGTCCGTACAAAATTTATCATAGTCTTGTAAAAGGGGGTGAACATAAGACTACAGACTGTCACACTGAGTAAATTTCAAACACTGAAAATAAATTACCATTAAAACAAAGTTATATACTAAAATGTGTTCAGGTATGATCTGACCCACAGCCCACTGTAGTCAATGAGACTCTGACTGTGGACTCCAATGGGCTTTGCATGGGGCCCACAGCCTGGAAAACTACTATTTCAAGGCAACTGTTGGATTTGGACAACTTCTTTATATGGTTGCACATCATTTTTATAAAGTCCATCATTTCAGCCATACAAAGAAGCCTGGTTATTTATATTTAAAATGCTAATTCATTGTTTAGGGGTAAAAAAAAGCTTTCTAAAACCAAACCGCTGTAGCTTGCATTGATTTTGCAGGGAAATGCACCAACTCAACAACTCTGAGGATCTGGCTTACACTGTGGAATCAGACACAGGAGTATTGGCGGTGGGGGGGGGTGGTTTTCTAAATTATATTGTCAGTTTTAACTGACAAACTCCTTTTCTAATCAGTCAATTTTTGAAAGTTATTTGCAAATTAACAATGGTTTTTAATCCACATCACCCCAAGATGTTAAATTACTTTTCTTTCATTTTGGCAATGAACATACAGCTCATCATGAGAGTCCAGCCATCCCAATTCAGCATTCAGTACATACCCAAAAGATGGCAAGAAAAAACAGCTGACCATAGAGGCTTTTATAGGACCTTCCAGAAAAAAAACATCTTCCTTAATATTATTTGACACAACTCTCTTACCTGTAATATCTGGACTGAAGGTAGGTTGAACACACAGCCTTAGACACGTGGCTAGCTGAACCAAAGTCTATGACCTTGACCCTGTATGGTTGTCGGGATGGGTCTACCAACATGATGTTCTCTGGCTTGAGATCTGCATGAATCAGTCCCAAGCTTTTCAGCTTCATTAGGGCTGTTGCTACCTGCTGGAGGATTGGCCGGATATACTTAAGGGGCAAAGGGCTGAATTTGTTTTGCTTTAGAAAATCATAGAGGTTCTGCTCCAACATTTCAAAGACCAAGCAAGTGTGATTTTTGTGCTGGAAGCACTCATAGGCTCGGACAAAGTTGTAGTCATCTGCACTTTCCGTACTCAACCGGGCCAGGATGCTCACTTCAATCTGACCTTGTCGGGCATAGGAAGGATGGTTCTTAAGGATCTTGATAGCTACAATCTCGTTAGTGCCACGTTTCCAGCATTTGACCACTTGCCCAAAGGTTCCCCGGCCAAGAAATTCTAATACTTCATATGTGTTGGTCATGGAACACAGCACTTCATGTTGTACCAGCTGGTAATCCCCTTCACTGTTGGAGCCACTGTTTTTGGATGTGGCAGTGGATGTGGTGGCAGTGGCTACCGTGGCCCCACTGGCATTGTTCTGAATCATTGGTGGATGCTCTTCAATTATCTGCACACTGCTTGTGTTCTCAATTTCCTCGCTCTTGCGCTTAAGTCCACATTTTTGGTAGGTGTCCAAAAGGCTCACAGTGCTTCGACGCATCAGGTTGTGAGGTCCGCCCAATGCTTGCCCAGACACTGCAACGACACCGGAAGTGCTGCTGGCAGATGTCACTACGATGTGCCCCGTGCTTGCTGGAAAGATGATGGTCTGTTCGTAAGGGATACTCGGGTTGGGAATCTGGAGGGAGGCGTTGACTGCTGCTGCTGCTGCTTGGGAGGACTGTACGTTCTTGGTCTGGCTGTAGACTTTGCTATGTGTGCCGTACCCAGTCATATCCCAGTTAGAACTCGGTTCCACTTTCAGTTTCTTCACACTACAGAAGGCACTTGACTGAAGGGTGTGAGGGGAGAAAACTTGCACATGCGAGGCCATACCTGCAACATAACATTTAAAGAAACAACAGTGTCAAGATTCCTTCCCTAGCTTTTTATTCATTTCAGTTTCAAAATGGGAAAAATGGGATGATGGGGAGGGAAACCTCAGCAACAGCTAGAAAATGATCAGGCTCTTACAAACCGAGAGACGTATCCATTGCAAATAAAGTTCAGTACAGTAAAACAAAGGGTCAGTACTAACTCAATCATATATACTAATAGCGATCATTAGTCTCCCTCTCTCCTTTTTTAATAACAATAACCTAAGGATTAAGTTTACCTTTTGCGACTAAGCATCCTTCTGGTCCCATTGTCTCCAACAACAACTTAGGGCTTGTCTACACTTACCGGGGGACTGACATGCAGCAATCGATGCATCAGCAGTCGATTTAGCAGGTCTAGTGAAGACTCACTAAATCGACCGCAGATTGTTCTCCCATCGACTCCTGTACTCCACCTGAACGAGAAGCAGAAGGGGAGTCGACGTGAGAATGTCTCCTGTCGACATAGCGTAGTGTGGACCCCACAGTAAGAAGATCTAAGTACGCCGACTTCAGCTACGTTATTCACGTAGCTGAAGTTGTGTAACTTAGATCGAACTCCCTCTGTACTGTAGACAAGACCTTGGCATTGATAGAGACACGGTGTAGTGGGGTACTGAAATAGTCTTTTACCTCTGTGGAGCAAAGTTCAACCCCTGATGTATGTCATACATGACATAGTTTTTTGGGGCGGGGGGCATCTCACTCAAGTCCTCTTTCTGTACATATAAAACCACTGCACAGTTCATGTTTTCTGCTCAGTAGAAGTCCAGGATGGGAATAGGAAGAGGTGTTGAAAGTCAGAATTGAGGTGTGCTGATAGAGAAGTTTGTGGACCCAGGACTGGAATAGCTGGTGATGTTTCAAGTCATAATTGAAGTCCCTTGCCAGAATTGTATGTGGGAATCTTGCATAATGCTTGTCAGCATTTATGGATAGTGAAAACAGGTATTATGCAAAGATTAGCCTTAGCTCCTGCAATCAGTTCCCTTGGTTTCATAAATAACAATGGGCCACATTTTTTCCATTCACATTCACAATGAGTAGTACCATAGCTGGAAAGTAGATCCTGCTGAAAGTTGAAAGGACTATTCTTGGAATAAGGTAACATTTGGTATGAATAAGAGAGCAGCAGAATCTAGCTCTAAATTAACGCAAAATTTAAAAAAAAGACATAAATCTATTTTCCTGCAATCTTTTTCTTTGAATCTAAAAATGTTAACATTCTGCAGACATTTATAAAAACAACGTAACAGAACTAATTACCCAGGTACTTTAAAAAAAACAACCTAAACCTTGAGGTTAGAAAGGCACAAATGTGGGAACCCCCCGGAGATCCATAGAAGGTGGAAGACCAAGTACAGAACTTCTCCCAGGTTTCTCCTCCCAGTGTGGAGACTATATGGCTGACAAGAAGAATTAGTGAATTGCACAAAGCTGAGTGTGGATTTGTATTTAAGAAGCCGACACTATGAGTGAGTTAAAGCAGAAAGCCCTCAACCCCTCCTCATCAAGTGTTCCAAATCTTTGTTTTGTAATAAACCCCAAGAATGACAAGGGAGGGGGGAAAAACTATGCTGATCTTCCACCATCACTGAATTTTTAAGAGCAAACATACCTTGACTTGTTTTCAATTTAAAAAGAAAATATTTGAAAATATTTTCACTAACAAAAATACAACAAAATCAACACATACGCAGATGACCTGAAGCATCCTTCCAGGTGAGGGGAATTGAGAGTGCACAATGCTCAGCTTTTTTTCCTCATAATTGCTGAGAGAAACCAGCTCTCTTCTAGACCATTCCCGGGTATGTTGCTATGTTCTAAAATCCTTTTATGTTCGTGTATATATATATATGTGTGTGTAGCTACATATATAGTTACTTCCTAGTTTCAAAGCTGATTAGCAAAGAGAAAAGAACTCAGTTAAGCAAACACATACACAAATCTTTCAGTTAATTCCCAGGAGGCAGAAACCAGGAACCTCTTATTAAATACCTGAGGTGAGCTGAAAGTGCATTTGGTATAATTGCATGTAAATGACCAGCACGCTGAGGTGAAAGTGGGCCGGTACGGCGTACCTTTAAGAAGTGGCCGCTGGTACAGGCTCGTACACATCCGATGTTAAAGTGCTGCCGTGGCAATGCTTTAACGTCATGGCCCCTTTTGCCCCCCCAGGACCATCGAGAGGGCCTGGGGCCCGATGATTTAAAAGGGCCTGGCGGCCGCCACTGCCACAACCAGAGCCCCAGGCCCTTTAAATCGCTGCCAGAGCTCCAGGCAGCACGGACTGGGCAGCACTGAAGGGCTGGTTGTGGGAGGCTGATCCACAGCCCAGGGCCCAGAGCCAAGCCCCCGTACTGGTAAGACTTTTAAGTTACTTTCACCCCTGCCAGCATGCTGAGCACTCCACTTTGCTCCAGAATCCCTATATTCAGCCCTGCTGCCCAAGCAGCTTTTAAAGATAGAGCAAAGTCGAAGAAACATGTAATCAGGACAAGGGGAACACCCACCCCAACATCAAAACTTGCTGTGTAAAGCTCCTGTAACCTCTAGCGATGAAGCAGTACAGATGGCTCTCGTCTACCGATGTGACCCCTAGCTTTAATGTGATTTTCTACACTGTTTGCTGACACTTGTATAAAAAAAAAAAAACCTCCAAGGTCCCTGTTACTCAGTCTCCTGGGCTCTTTCAACCCTTCTCCCACAGCGCCTGCTTTCCTCCCTACTTTCCACAGGGTGACAATGTTGATATGAATGACTTAGCATGTGGTACACAGTGAGCTCAGAGAAGTGCAGCAGAATTACTCAACTTGTCATCCTGGACACCAATATCATATGTGAGGCAGAGGCAATGTTTGTTTTTCCACTAATTAAAAAGAGTCACAGTGTTCATTCTAGTACTGACCTTTCAGGGGTAGTAGGGTGGTTGCATGCATGTTTTCCCCTGGGACATGAATAATAAAGCAGAGGTAATTGGTAACATATTGTGGATCTAGTACAGGTGTAACTTATAGCTTTATGGCTTTCATTCCAGTCTGCTTGCTCACCATCCCTAAGGTTAAAAAACCTGATACAAAAAGGGGGAGAGAGCCATAAGAGATATCCCTAAAAATAATTTTAAATTATCTAGTCACCCCAAAATTAAAGCCACCAATACAAAACGCATCAGCTGTAATTATCTAGGTTAGTGGTTCTCAACCTTTTCGGGCTCAGGAACCATTTGTAAACTTTGATGGCCTCTCATAACCCAGTAAATAACTTTAGTGCAAAAAAACATTTTGCTTACTAAATATTTCTTACCCACAATAAATAATATACACATTGATGTAATAAGTGCTAAATAAGCACACCATGTGTACCAGAATGGCATCTCCTGCATCTCCTATCCCTATTCTGGCTGGGCTCAACTTCCTGCTCCAAACGTTGCAACCTCTGGGGTCACAGCGCCACTCAGGTTTGGCCTGGTGGATGGGGGGTCACCAGGCCAAATTTATTTGAGTGGTGCTGTGACCTGCCCTGCCACATGGGGTCACAGAGCCACTCTCCAATTTGGACCTCCACCCCCCATCATCATGATGGAGGGACAGCTGGACCAAACCTGAGCAGCACTGTGACCCCATGCACCAGGTTGCAATGCCTGAAGAAGGGAGCTGAGCCCAACCAGCCCCATGAGACCAGAGCTGCAGGAACCGCCACTGCAGGAGTAGTGTGGGGTGTGTTCTATAAGGCCTGTGGGCTTCCCGTCCCCCAGGGCAGGACCCGACACCCCACCCCCAGGACTCTCATGCGACCCTTTGACAAATTCTTGTGAGCCAATTCTGGGTTGTGACCCAGGGGTTCAGAAACCCTGATCTAGGTGCTACTGTAATTAATAGCCATCATTAAGGGCCAGATCCCCAGTCAGTGTAGATTGGCATATGACAATTTACATCCTCTGAGGATCTGTCCTGATACCAACCAGGGTAAGCGGTCACTGAAAAATTGCTGATGTCAGATCGCTGTATATGCCCTTTAGTGAAATAAGTTGGTGGTCTCAGTCCCATTTCTCTGGAGACAGAGCCACATTTAAAAATCCCAGTGCACCAGCCACCCTTCTTGGTAATCTCTACAGAGAGAACAAACACAGAATGAGCATAAAAACTGAACTACCCTGTCACCACAAGAACACATGCCTCAGATAAAGGCTGTGGACAAAGAACGGTGGCTGCCTACACTGTACTTGACTTCTGGCTAAATAGAGGGCTCTGAACTCTAGCATTGTCAGTCCAGCACCTTTCACTCTCCATGAGGCACAGCATTCACTAGAACAGTGGCTTGAGAGACTACTGTACCCCCTTCAGGAGTCTGATTTGTCTTGCATACTCCCAAGTTTCACCTCACTTAATAACTACTTGCTTGCAAAATCAGACATAAAAATACAGAAGTGTCACAGCACACTATTACTGACAAATTGCTTACTTTCTCAGTTTTACCATATAATTATTAAATAAATCAACTGAAATACAAATATTGTACTTACATTTCAGTGTATAGTATATAGAGCAGTATGAACAAGCCATTGTATGAAATTTTAGTTTGTACTGACTTCACTAGTGCTTTTATGTAGCTTGTTGTAAAACTAGGCAAATATCTAGATGAGTTGCTGTACCTCCTGGAAGACCTTTGCCTACCCCCAGGGGTATGCATACCCCTGATTGAGAACCACTGCACTAGAAGAGTTTTTCTTTTAAAAGAAATATTAAATCTCCCTCCCTTTGCTGAGATGATTTTTTCACAGCTGATATTTTGGGGCACATGGCTTGGCTAGCTGCTCAATGTAGTTTGTGCCAAGAAATTATAGTCTGACTGACAGCCCAGGGGTGGGAAAGAGAGTTTCTGCAGCAAAGTAATGTTTATTGTAATGCTGTCTGCATGTCTAATTTGAGAGAAACACAAACCCAAAATGTTTGGAGGATGATCGCCTTTAGGTTGGGCTTACCTAACACATACAAACTAAGCCTGACCTAAACGTGGCCTTTTCCCAAGCATAGATGCAGGGTAATTCCCTGTCACTCCATTTAGATGGTCAAGAGGTAGCCGGGACTCTGGAATATAAAAATAACCCCTGGAAAATCAATATCTGGTTTTACATAAGACCTTGTGCATATTGGGTCACGACTGTGAGAGTTTTAGTTATTCCTATGCAGAAATAGGCTCAGATAGGATGTATTAAATAAATCTGATAGTTCTTTCCTTTAATAATGAGTTTTA
Organism: Mauremys mutica; assembly: GCF_020497125.1. Lineage (NCBI taxonomy): Eukaryota > Metazoa > Chordata > Testudines > Geoemydidae > Mauremys > Mauremys mutica. Next base: position 103,181,707 of record NC_059072.1, on the reverse strand, counting down.
GTGTAGTCATTTAAGGCTCTCACACAATAGATAGTAACTGGATTTAATGGGGACTGCTCTGTCCTTGATATGAGTCGTGTAACTCCCCCTAACATTAACAGGAGTTAACGTTTGTAGAGTGCACTGAGGGGACAATTCTAAAACTAATTAAAGGGCTTCCGTTGAAAGATTTGAGTCTCAACCACCCCTTCTTACCCAGCCTTCACTAAATAGTAATTTCTAATTCAGACAGCATTTTCCTTCATGCGTACACAAATCATAGACCTGCCTCTGAATAGTTCATATCAAATCCACAAGGTTCCAGAGAAGCAAACATGGGAAAGATCACAGCTCCTTCTCCCCAAACCTCTCCCCAAATTGAAAGAACTACAGCTGGTAGCTAAACAAGGAACGGTTTGAAAGACACTGCTGTTTTTCCTCTCTATTTGTTGCACTGACTGCTTATGTATAACCAGGACCTTAGGGGTGGCAGGAGAGTAAGACCCTGCCCTGTATTAACCAGGCAATAAGACCTTCTGCAATACCTGCAGAGCTGTTGACTCACTGAAACCAGAGGCTGCTGACTGCGGAGAGAACAACAATGGCTGTTTGAATAATACTGTAGAAAGTAAAAAGAACGAGGAGTACTTGTGGCACCTTAGAGACTAACACATTTATTTGGGCATAAGCTTTCATGGGCTAAAACCCACTTCATCGGATGCATGAAGTGGAAAATACACTAGGAAGATATATATACACAGAGAGTCCTGTGGCACCTTAAAGACTAACAGATGTATTGGAGCATATTCATGGGTGAATGTCCACTTCGTCAGACACATGTGGTCATTCACCCACGAAAGCTTATGCTCCAATACATCTGTTAGTCTTTAAGGTGCCACAGGACTCCTTGTCGCTTTTCACAGATCCAGACTAACACGGCTACCCCTCTGATATATACATGGAGAACATGAAAAAATGGGTGTTGCCATACCAACTCTAATGAGACTAAACAATTAAGGTGGGCCACTCTGAAACTGTAGAAAGTGCATGGCTTATGTATAGCATATAACTGATGCACCCAAGACACACTTGAAAATAAATATCTTCCAGTTTCCCAGGGGAAGCAGGAGCTAAAATACTCCTTTCTGTGCCTCAGTTAAGAAGGCAGAGAAGGAAGGAACTGCAGGGTATGGATAATCTGCTGTGTTCTTCTTTAAGGTGGCCTGCCTCTGAATGGTCTAATTTGTGAGACATGTCTCCTGGTGCTGCTAAGCTTTGAAAAGCACCTATGCATAATGAGACCACATGAGACAGCTGCAGCAGCACAGGAGCCAGCAAACAGAGCTGTAAACAGGGGAGTTTCAGTGGGAGTTTGCAAGGAGAGTTTGTGGGGGAGACTAAGAGAGCTAGGCAGAGGAATAGACAGACTAGCGAAGGGAGTGGGTGATGTTCTGCCGGTGTTCTGGTGCCCGTTGGGGGGTTTGTTTTGCTGTGGGTGGTGGTGGTTTTGTTTTGATTCCTGGACCAATAGGTTTTAGGTGGGAAGGCTATGACCGATACAGAGGCAGCAGTGGAAAACACAGTGATGACTGGATGTGGAAGCTGCGGCATGTACATGATCCTGGAGGGGGTACCTGATAAGAGTTTCATCTGCATGAAGTGCCGCCTGATAGAGCTGATGGAAGAAAAGATCCGAGGATTGGAGATGCAGGTGGAAACTCTGGTTGAGTTTAGAAGGGGGTTTGAGCAGATGATGGAGCAAAGACATGAGGAGGCTGAAGGGAAAAGCTCAGACTTGCAGATGGAAGCAGGACCAAAGAATTCTGAGGGGAGACTGCTGGGTGAGGAAAGTGGACAGTGGAAGCATGTGACTAAGAGAACCAGGCAGAGGAAAAGACAGGCCAGTGAAGGAGAAATAGAGCTCAAGAACAGGTTTGTGGTGTTGGAAAATGAAGAAGGGGCACAGCAGGTGGTCGCTGAAGGTGAGAGGGCAAGGAAGAAGAGAAGAGCAACTAGTCCTGTAGGAAGAGGGGAAGAGTCAATGGAGACAATAACACCAAATATGAGCCCCAGGAGGATACGAGATAGAGGACAATAGAAATCAAGGACAATAGAAATCAAGAGGACTTGCAGCCAGAGGGAACAGAAATAGACTGCTGAATCGCACCATCACCAGGAAAAGGCAGGTCTACGTGATTGGGGACTCCTTACTGAGAAGAATAGACAGGCCTGTAACTAGAGCTGATCCGGAGAACAGAAGGGTGTGCTGTCTGCCGGGTGCTAAAATACGGCTGTGGACCTGAGGCTGAAAAGGATCCTAATGGGAGCGGAACAGAATCCTCTGATTGTCTTTCATGTGGGAACAAATGATACAGCTAGATTCGCACTGGAACGTATCAAGGGAGACTATGCCTGGCTGGGGAAGACTCTTAAGAAAATTGAGGCTCAGGAAATCTTCAGTGGGATTCTGCCTATTCCTAGAGAAGGGCAACAAAGGTGTGACAAGATTATGGTGATCAACAGATGGTTCAGGCAGTGGTGCTATAAGGAGGGCTTTGGGATATATGGCCACTTGGAGGCATTCACAGACAGAGGACTGTTCTCTTGGGATGGACTTCACCTGAGTAAGGAGGGAAATAGACTTCTAGGATGGAGGCTGGCACAACTGATTAAGAGAGCTTTAAACTAGGAATTTGGGGGAGAGGGTTGGAAGATGTCCAGGTAATCTCCACGCCGGAATTTAACATTGAGACGAAAGAAAACGAAGTAAGAAAGGATACAGCCGTGGGTAGGAGAATGGACATAAGGAGGAAGAGTAGTGTAGATAGCAGTCTAATAGGTGACACTAGTGGTAGAATGTCTGTGCCTAATAGGGTAAAGAATGTCAGTGAAGCCAAATGGTAAAAATTAAGATGTTTGTACACTAATGCGAGGAGCCTAGATAACCAAATGGAGGAACTAGAGCTACTGGTGCAGGAAGTGAAACCGGATATTATAGGGATAACAGAAACATGGTGGAATAGTAGTCATGACTGGAGTACAGGTACTGAAGGCTATGTGCTGTTTAGGAAAGACAGAAATAAAGGCAAAGGTGGTAGAGTAGCATTGTATATCAATGATGAGGTAGACTGTAAAGAAATAAGAAGTGATGGACTAGATAAGACAGAGTCTGTCTGGGCAAAAATCACGTTGGGAAAGAAAGCTACTAGAGCCTCCCCTGAGATAGTGCTTGAGGTGTGCTACAGACCGCCGGGATCTGATTTGGATATGGATGGAGACCTCTTTAATGTTTTTAATGAAGTAAACACTAATGGGAATTGTGTGATCATGGGAAACTTTAACTTCCCAGATATAGACTGGAGGACAAGTGCTAGTAACAATAATAGGGCTCAGATTTTTCTGGATGCGATAGCTGATGGATTCCTTCACCAAATAGTTGAAGAACCAACAAGAGGGGATGCCATTTTAGATTTGGTTTTGATGAGTAGTGAGGACCTCATAGAAGAAACGGTTGTAGGGAACAACCTTGGTTCGAGTGATCATGAGCTAATTCAGTTCAAACTAGATGGAAAGATAAACAAAAACAGATCTGGGACTAGGGTTTTTTATTTCAAAAGAGCTAACTTTAAAGAATTAAGGAAATTAGTTAGGGAAGTGGATTGGACTGAAGAACTTGTGGATCTAAAGGCGGAGGAGGCCTGGAATTACTTCAAGTCAAAGATGCAGAAACTATCAGAAACCTGCATCCCAAGAAAGGGGGAAAAATTCATAGGCAGAAGTTGTAGACCAAACTGGATGAGCAAGCATCTCAGGGTACGTCTACACTTACCTGCCGGTTCGACGCGGAGAGTTCGACTTTTTGGAGTTCGAACTATCGCGTCTGATCTAGACGCGATAGTTCGAACTCCGGAAGCGCCGCGGTCGACTCCGGTACTCCACCTCGGCAGAAGGAGTTGGCGGAGTCGACGGGGGAGCCGCGGAGTTCGACCCCGCCGCGTCTGGACGGGTGAGTTGTTCGAATTAGGGTACTTCGAATTCAGCTACGCTATTCACGTAGCTGAATTTGCGTACCCTAATTCGAACCCCCTTCTTAGTGTAGACCAGGCCTCAGAGAGGTGATTAAGAAAAAGCAGAAAGCCTACAAGGAGTGGAAGATGGGAGGGATTAGCAAGGAAAGCTACCTTATTGAGGTCAGAACATGTAGGGATAAAGTGAGAAAGGCCAAAAGCCATGTACAGTTGGACCTTGCAAAGGGAATTAAAACCAATAGTAAAAGGTTCTATAGCCATAAAAATAAGAAGAAAAAAAGAAAGAAGTGGGATCGCTAAACACTGAGGATGGAGTGGAGGTTAAGGATAATCTAGGCATGGGCCAATATCTAAACAAATACATTGCCTCACTCTTTAATGAGGCTAATGAGGCGCTTAGGGATAATGGTAGGATGACAAATGAGAATGAGGATATGGAGGTAGATATTACCACATTCGAGGTACAAGCCAAACTCGAACAGATTAATGGGACTAAATCGGGGGGGCCAGGTAATCTTCATCCAAGAATATTAAAGGAACTGGCACATGAAATTGCAAGCCCATTAGCAAGAATTTTTAATGAATCAGTAAACTCAGGGGTTGTACCGTACGACTGGAGAATTGCTAACATAGTTCCTATTTTTAAGAAAGGGAAAAAAAGTGATCCAAGTAACTATAGGCCTGTTAGTTTGACATCGGTAGTATGCAAGGTCTTGGAAAAAAATTTGAAGAAGAAAGTAGTTAAGGACATTGAAGTCAATGGTAATTGGGACAAAATACAACATGGTTTTACAAAAGGTAGATTGTGCCAAACCAACCTGATCTCCTTCTTTGAGAAGGTAACAGATTTTCTAGACAAAGGAAACACAGTGGATCTAATTTACCTCGATTTCAGTAAGGCATTTGATACGGTTCCACATGGGGAATTATTAGCTAAATTGGAAAAGATGGGGATCAATATGAAAATTGAAAGGTGGATAAGGAACTGGTTAAAGGGGAGACTACAACGGGTCATACTGAAAGGTGAACTGTCAGGCTGGAAGGAGGTTACTAGTGGAGTTCCTCAGGGATCGGTTTTGGAACCAATCTTATTTAATCTTTTTATTACTGACCTTGGCACAAAAAATGGGAATTTGTTAATAAAGTTTGTGGATGACACAAAGCTGGGAGGTATTGCTAATACAGAGAAAGACTGGGATATCATACAGGAAGATCTGGATGACTTTGTAAACTGGAGTAATAGTAATAGGATGAAATTTAATAGTAAAAAGTGCAAGGTCATGCATTCAGGGATTAATAACAAGAATTTTAGTTATAAATTAGGGACACATCAGTTGGAAGTAACAGAGAAGGAGAAGGACCTTGGAGTATTGGTTGATCACAGGATGACTATGAGCCACCAATGTGATATGGCCGTTAAAAAAGCTAATGTGGTCTTAGGATGCATCAGGCGCAGTATTTCCAGTAAAGATAAGGAGGTGTTAGTACCGTTATACAAGACACTGGCGAGACCTCATCTGGAATACTGTGTGCAGTTCTGGTCTCCCATGTTTAAGAAGGATGAATTCAAACTGGAACAGATACAGAGAAGGGCTACTAGTATGATCCGAGGAATGGAAAACCTGTCATATGAAAGGAGACTCAAAGAGCTTAGCTTGTTTAGCCTAACCAAAAGAAGGCTGAGGGGAGATATGATTTCTCTTTATAAATATATCAGAGGGATAAATATCAGGGAGGGAGAGGAATTATTTAAGCTTAGTACCAATGTGGACACAAGAACAAATGGATATAAACTGGACATTAGGAAGCTTAGACTTGAAATTAGATGAAGGTTTCTAACCATAAGAGGAGTGAAGTTCTGGAACAGTCTGCCAAGGGGAGTAGTGGGGGCAAAAGACATATCTGGCTTCAAGACTAAGCTTGATAAGTTTATGGAGAGGATGGTATGATGGGATAGCCTAATTTTGGCAATTAATTGATCTTTGATTATTAGCAGATAAATATGCCCAATGGTTTGTGATGGGATGTTAGATGGGGTGGGATCTGAGTTACTACAGAGAATTCTTTCCTAGGTGCTGGCTGGTGAGTCTTGCCCACATGCTCAGGGTTTAACTGATCGCCATATTTGGGGTCGAGAAGGAATTTTCCTGCAGGGCAGATTGGCAGAGGCCCTGGAGGTTTTTCGCCTTCCTCTGCAGCGTGGGGCATAGGTCACTTGCTGGAGGATTCTCTGCACCTTGAAGTCTTTAAACCGCGATTTGAGGACTTCAATAACTCAGATGTAGGTTAGGAGTTTGTTACAGGAGTGGGTGGGTGAGATTCTGTGGCCTGCGTTGTGCAGGAGGTCAGACTAGATGATCATAATGGTCCCTTCTGACCTTAAAGTCTGAGTCTATGAGCGCCCTGCCCTGAAGCAATGGAGCCAAACACAAAGGGCAGTGTGGTTCTCAGCTGCCTCAGCTCCTTTTCCCTGGCTAGCTGAGGGTGTCAGGACCCACACTCCACATTCACATCTTTCATTTGGTTTTTTAGATCACGCTTTCCTGTGTCATTAGTAATAGTTAGCAACAGTATTGGTAGTTTTCTTAGTGTTTAGATAGTTTTTAGAAGAGTTTATTTACCCTGTAGAGTCTATAAGCTGCACCATCACAGTCATATTCCCAGATGAGCTGTTGCACAGTTTTAGGATTGTGTTGTCTGATCCAGACCTTACAGACCCAGAAATAGCTATATAGACTCATGGAATCATAGAGAGGTAGGGCTGGAAGGGACCTCGAGAGGTCATACAGTCCAGCCGCCTGCACTGAGGCAGGACCAAGTAAACCTAGATCATCCCTGACATGGCATTTGTCCAACCTGTTCTTAAAAACCTACAATGACCTGGATTCCAAAACCTCCCTGGGAAGCCTGTTCCAGAGCTGAACTACCCTGATAGCGAGAAAGTTTTTCCTAATATTTAACCTAAATCTCCCTTGCTGCAAATTAAGCCCTTTACTTCTTGTCCTATCTTTAGTGGACATGGAAAACAATTGATCAACATCCTCTTTATGACAGTCCTTCACATATTTGAAGACTGTTATCAGATTCCTCCACAGTCTTCTTTTCTCAAAACTAAATATGCCCAGGTTTTTTAACCTTTCCTCATAGGTCAGGTTTTCTAAACCTTTTATCATTTTTGTTGCTCTCCTCTGACCTCTCTCCAATTTGTCCACACGTCTTTCCGGTGCCGAGTACAGCAGTACAATTACCCCCCATGTCTTCCCTATGACACTCCTGTTAATACACCCCAGAATAATATTAGCCTTTTTGGCAACTGCATTGAATTGTTGACTCATATTCAATTTGTGATCCACTGTAACCCTCAGATTCTTTTCAGCAGTGCTACTGCTTAGCCAATTATTACCCATTTTGTAGTTGCATTTGATTTTTCCTTGCTAAGTGTAGTACTTTGCACTTGTCTTTATTGACTTCCATCTTATTGATTTCAGAACAAATCTCCAATTTGTCAAAGTCATTTGAATTCTAATCCTGTCCTCCAAAGTTCTCACAACCCCTCACAGCCTGGTGTCCTCTGAAAATTTTATAAGCACACTCTACACTCCATTATCAAATCATTAATGAAAATATGAATAGTTCTGGACCCAGGCCAGACCCTGGCAGGACTCCACTAAATCCAGCCCCCCGGTTTGACAGTGAAGCGTTGCTAACTACTCTTTGAGAATGTTTTTCAGCCAGTCGTGCCCACCTTATGTTTAGGGCCCTACCAAATTCACGGTCCATTTTGGTCAATTTCACTGTTTTAGGATTTTAAAAATCCTAAATTTCATGATTTCAGATATTTAAATCTGAAATTTCACAGGGTTGTAACTATAGGGATTCTGACCCAAAAGGAGGATGTGTGGGGGGGTCACAAGGTTATTGAAGAGGGGTCACAGTATTGCCACCCTTACTTCTGCGCTGCTGCTGGTGGAAGCGCTGTCTTCAGAGCTGGGCGCCTAGCAAGCAGCCGCAGCTCTCCAGCCACCCAGCTCTGAAGGCAGCGCAGAAGCAGGGCAGCAAATCTGTATCCCTCCTACAATAACCTTACAATCCCCCACCACCATCACCAGCTTTTGGGTTGGGACCCCCAGTTTGAGAAATGCTGGTCTCCCCCATGAAATCTGTATAGTATAGGGTAAAAGCACACAAAAGAGCAGATGACACATTTTTCACAGCCGTGAATTTGGTAGGGCCCTATTTATAGTCATTTGCATCCACCTCACAGAAATTTCATCTAGACCACATTTCCCGAGTTTGCTTATGAGAATGTCATGTGGGACTGTGTCAGAAGCCTTACTAATATCAAGCTATATCACATCTACAGCTTCCCTCCATTCATTTGGCCAGTAACCCTGTCAAAGAAGGAAATTAGGTTAGTTTGTCAATCTTGATAAATCCATGTTGGCTATTATTTATTATTCTGTTATCCTCTAGTGCTTACAAACTGATTGTGTAGTAACAGATTGTTCCAGTACCTTTCCAGGTGTTGAAGTACAGCTGATTGGTCTATAATTCCCTAGGTCCTCTTTGTTCCCTTTTCTAAAGATAGGTACTATGTTTGCCCTTCTCCAGTCCTCAGGGACCTCACTTGTTCTCCATGAGTTCTCACAGATAATCGTTATGGAATCTGAGATTGCTTCAGAGTACCTAGGATGAATTTCATCAGGCCCTGATGACATGAATATATCACACACACACACACACACACACACACACACACACACACACACACACACACACACTGTACCAGAACAAAAATAATCTCATTAAGATACTGCAGTTAGGAAAGTCAGGAAATGCTGTTATGATTCCAAAAACAACCGTAACCCTGCCCCCTTCCTACTATCTGTGACCTATACCTGTAAATCAGTGACATACTTACACCCATACACCAGACTTCTGCATTTACAGTATGAGCAATATATACCCCGAAACTGTCCCACACTCGACTTACTACTGTATGAAACATCCACTTTTAGGTGTAACTACTGCTAAATACTTACCTGTAACGACTAATTATGAGCCATCCACCCAACCACAGACCCTCCTCCAGTTCACTCTTTCTTTGTCCCATCTACACCGTTTCACATTTTTCTTTCCATACATATGCCAAAGATCTGTCCCTACCATATCAAACCTTTCCACTGGAGTCAAGAGACCACACTGTCACATCCTATCATCTAATTACAATTCACAAACAATACAGTATAAGCCACAAAGCCCAAACTATCCTATCTACTCTCTATATACACTAGAAATATCACTATTTGTATTCCTCCTCTTGTGGTCTAGGTACCCAAGATCCAAAGTATTAAGCCCCAGGCTCTTTTGACAGCCTCTTGATCTAGGCACTTAACAAAGAATCCCAGGGGCAGATCAATATATTTATATTTGGAAGCTTAAGTATACCTTAGCAAAGGATCGTGTTTTGAGAATTCCTTGGGGATTTCCCCGCTTCATATTTGAATTGTCACAATGGAATCAGATCTTATCTATTTCTTAAGTAAATCATGGGGCTATGTTTCTGTTTCACGTTATTTAATTATTAATGTAATACCTGAGGATGCAGGTTAAAATATACCTCACTAGAGTCTCTGCTACCTAATTACTTCTCTGCAGACTCTCCTCATTTGACCTGCCAGAGACTTCTAGGTCTTGGTGAGGGGAAACTGACAAGGGCCCAACATTCAGAGATGCACTCCCAGGATCTGTGGACATCCCTTAACTATTTAGCTACCGTCTTAGGGACAGGAGGTGGGCAGTGTGGATAATGGAAAATTATAAGAAGCCATCTCACCTTCCTTTCCTCAGTCTGTCTCAAATATTATTGAAAGGGAAGTAAAGGATGGCGGCAGGTGCATAAATCAGATAGGTTATGCCATTGACAAAATGGAGTTAGACTCTGGCAAGCTAATCCTCTTCAGCAGACCTGTCAAGAATGGCAGCAAGATCATCGCCTCTGTGAAAATCATGGAAATTATGTGGAAATCCACCAAGCCATCAAAGTGCTCTTCAGACAAATAGAGGATATCTGGGAGTCCGCTGTGCCTGAGGCAGGTCTCGGTGACTTAACAATGACAAAGTCTTGCCATATTTATCTTGCTAAGCAAAAACCTCTAAAGCCAGGGTAGGAAGCCTCCAGCTCTTGTGATGACCTCTGGAGCTAGGCACTCAGCAGAATCCCAGGATCAGGTGAAGATGAAGCATGGTAAAGAATGACTGGACAACAGCAGCAGAAAGCAATCAAGATCTACAAAGGGGTGTGGGGAGTCCTACACAAACAGCATAGTGCAAAGACATTTTAGAAAAGCATATCTCAGTGAAGTCAGGAACCAGTGCTGCCATCAAACATTGAGATATCCAAGGTCCTAAGAGGGAGACGAGAGACTCCCCTTAGCACAGATAGCGTGGGAAGGGGGAATATTGCCAATCCAAATAGACTCGTAATTGTGACAGACAGAAACTCTGTTTTGAAGCTTTATTGTCATATCTCTTGGCGTGCGCTGAAAAAAGTCTCAATGAGGGTGTTTTGTTCAAGAGTTTCAGCTTTCAGTTTCATAATGAAAAGGCAAGGCAGAGCATGGGAGTTTAAACATTACCCAGCTGGGGGATGGACTGGCAGATTTAATCTGCTGATATCCTGAAGACGAGATATGTCCTGTACATAGGTTGGGAGTTCAGTATTCCCTACAGAAGAATCCTTGCATAGCACTGGCTTTCTAGGTAGCCTTGGACAAGCCACTTAACCTGTCTGCCTCAGTTTCCCATCTTCAAAACAGGGTTATCAGTACTAACCTAGCTCACTGGAAGGTTATGATCCTTAATTATTTTATGGCCTAGATTTATACAAACTGCACCAGCTGGTCCCCCTCTTTGCCCATGAGTGGGGATTGATCTGGAGGAAAGAGTGCCTTTGGTTTCCATCAGGAGCTCCAGCAGAGGCTACAGAGGGGATGAACTGCATCAGTGCATCCCTCTTCTGGCCTGCTCATGCCCCCTTCCCTGCCTAGCACTGACACATTTTTGTGCTTCTGGAGTCCTCACTGGAAGGGATGTTGTGGCTACTTTCCCCCACCACATTCTCCTCACCTGGTGATTTTCCACCCATAAAGCCCTCCCCTAACAGTAGTGAAACCACAGCACCTCCCATGTGCCACTGTCACTAGCAGGAACACTTTCTAAAGCAAGATGTGGGCAGTTTTCTGCAGTCCCTCTCTGAGCCTCTTATGCTCAGGAGTTTTAAGTGTTTCATTTGCAAAGAGGCCATTGCGTGACATTCAGCACTTCATTGTGTTTATGAGATCTGAAACTCATATCAGCCACTAGCTGGGCTGAAAAGGTCAGTTTGCCTATTTGCAAGTCCCTCCCTTCAGTTTGTTTCCATCAGGAAATAGACCTGGTGGAGAGAGACAAGCCTCTGGGTAAGGTTAGTATGATAAACAGGAACCTAGCTACATGGGCATGGATTACTCTGCAGGGGGAAAACAGTACTTCAAGCCTGCTATGCCTACCTCAGACAATTCTGAGAGAGAGAGAGAGAGGGAGAGAGAGACTTTTAACTGTCACATGATCAGGGTTAACTGTATCAACACCTCACGGCTAAGTAAGTGCTGCTAAATACAAGGCTTACTACAATCCCTCACAAAGAATCTCTTGCTAAATACAGGATACTTTGGGAAGCTAAGGATGAGAACTCATCAGGTTAGTCAACTTGCTTTCATTTTAAGTAATAAAAAAAGAATGTTATAAATGCACACACACCAGGGGCGGCTCTAGCGATTTCGCCGCCCCAAGCAGGGTGGCATGCCGCGGGGGGGCGCTCTGGCGGTCGCCGGTCCCGCGGCTCTGGTGGACCTCCCGCAGACGTGCCTGCGGAGGGTCCGCTGGTCCTGCGGCTCCGGTGGAGCATCCGTAGGCACACCTACGGGAGGTCCACCGGAGCCGCGGGACCAGCAGACCCTCCGCAGGGACGCCTGCGGGAGGTCCACCGGAGCCGCTTGCCGCCCTCCCGGCGACAGGCAGAGCGCCCCCCCGCGGCAAACCGCCCCAAGCACGCGCTTGGCGCGCTGGGGTCCGGAGCCGGCCCTGACACACACACAAGATAGCCCTTTGGCTCCACAGGGAAACACCTGTCTAAACTGTGATTTTCTCCCTCTCCTTAGCCTTTATCCTACCAAAATAAATAAATAAATAAATCTGTGCAGTTAAAAATTATGACCAAACCCTCAGCAATCTCCTTTGTTTTGATTTGTCTTTTAAGGTGACTGTTGCAAGACTGTCAGGCCCCAAAGGGTTGGAGATGAGAAGGGAGAGGGCCTGGAGAACTCAGAACTAGAGCTGGAGCTGAACAACAAAATTCAGTCTGTCCAGATCCAAACATCCTCAACATTCTGGGGGCCTAGGAACTAGGATTTTGATTCGGGTCCTTTTCTCCTTAAAATACAAAAATGGAACCAGCTGTTCATTTAAGAGGCAGCAGCTGAAAAGAAGGCCCTACTATAAGATTCCACTTAACTAAACAATCCCCAAAATTCCTTCTCCCACCAGAGTGTGTTGAGCAGTTTAAGGGAGACTGAAAGGATGGTGAGGTGAAACACTCTACGCGAGAACATTACACACTGCTACAGGCAAGGAGAACATCTTTGGGTTCCCCTATTAATGTGTAATACAGAACATCCCAATTGTTTATTTTCTTTTAGGTAATGTAAGTGCTCTCTCTCTCTCTTCCCCATATACTTGCAGGGCCATGGGATGTGCCACTGCATGCAGTGACATCTCTTTTCCAGAAAGAAGTGTCAGACTCTTCAGCCAAACAGAGCAATCCCATCAGATTAACTTCTAGTCACATGCCAATACAAGCCCCCTATCCCCATCCAACTTGTAAACTCCTAGTGAAACTGGACCTGTGTCCTTTGGTATGTACTGATGGGTTTTCAAATATCTCCACCACTGCTGTTTGAAATAAGATACTGTAGGGCATCGGTCACTTAGGGTTCAGTGTGGAGGACGATCCTGTCTAACTGAGGGAGATGAACTGGATGATCCAGGAAGCTCTTTCTAGCCCTAAAAGAAAACCCGAGTTGGGGCTGGGGATGAACTACAGGATGGATTTCAGGGCTCTGAAGAGAAAACATCCAGAAGATCAAGAAAGGATAACTGACTTGAGGAGAAAGGATATAAGACCCTCGAGTGTGATGAAGCAGCTGAGTAAAAGCTGTTCAGGGAGACTAGTAAGTACTACCACTCAAATCTCTGAAGGAAAAGAAAGCAGAGGAAGGGAAGTTGTTAAGAGAAAGAAAATAGTAAAATCCTCCACCTGGATCAGCTGAACTCTCTGAGTGCCATCAATCTGCACACCAGGTTTCTCTTTCATGCAAGTTATATTTATTGACATATTTATTTCCTCGTTTCTGTTCTGCTTAATGCCATGGCAGCTAGACCACTTCCATTAAAGAAACTATTACACAAAAGAGAAGGAAGAAAGCAAAAGCAGAAAATCAAGTGCTATGCAAAATACTGACCTTTTGCAGCTTGCCTTGAAGGTTACAACACTCAGGCTCTGATGGGCTACCAAGGGGAGTGAATTCCAAAAAGCAAGGCCCCATCTGAGAAAGACCTGCTGGCAGACATGGGGTATTCATATTTTATGGACCAATTGCAAGCGTTTTAACTGCCTCAATGGGATGTAGAGTGAGAGACCACCTCTCAAATAAACAGGCCCCATAAATCAGGGCTTCAACACCAACACCTCAAACTGCACTCAGAATGGAACAAGAAGCCAGTGCAGAGACCTACACACTACTCAAGCAATGGGCAACTGCATTCTTTAATAGTTTCTGTGTGGTGTTCACAGATAGAGCACAAGTACAGCACTCAAGCCTAGAGATTCATAGGTTATAAGGCCAGAAGGGACCACTGTGATCATCTAGTCTGGCCTCCTTAACAACACAGGCTATAATAAAAGCATGGATGACCGACCACTGCAAAATCCACGTTAGAAAGGATTAGCCATAGTCCCCAGGCCAGCTATAGATGATGAAACGCACAACAAGTCACCACTCTCATCTAAGAAACCAGGAGCGGTGAGGGATCCAACGTGACCCTTTTAAACAACAGGTGGGCATACACCATCAGTAGATGGGGCAGACACTTACTACCATCCATTCCTCTAATGGTTATCCCTGCCAACAAGCATCACTTCAGTATTATCCTACTTGAGTGGCAGTCATCCCCCTTTCGTCCAGAACCCCTCTCTCTTTCAGACATTGAAAGAATAATGAAATTGTAGTATCTAGGCTTGATGAACAGACAAAGAGCTAAATATTAGTATCAGCATATTAGTGACATTGCACCCAAACTGTCCCACAGTCTCACACAATGGCTTCATATAAACATTAAACAGGAAGGGTGGCAAGACTGAACCCCGTAGAACCACACTCCCATCTTTGGGAAGCCTTTTGGGAGAACCAGCCATTACCCAGCACCACTCTGTGGGATTTTTCTGACAGGGAAGAACAAACCCACTGAAAAGCCACATCATCCACTTCCACAAAATCCTGCAGATAAGTTAACAACACTTCATATATCAGAAGCTACTGATAGATCTAACAGAATCTTGGACATCCTACCTTTGCCTACCACAAGAATGACACGAGAGAGAAACCATCGGGGTAGTCCCATGTTTGTTGCTAAGCTGAACATGAAAACCCAAGTAAATGCACAAAGGGGGAGATTTTCAAAAGAGCCCTTAGGGATTTGGGAGCTAAAGGCCCACTGACTTTCAACAAGATTTGTACAGTCAAAAGCCATGGGTGCTTTTGAAAATCTCTCCCCAAATGTGACAATCCAGGTGGACACAGATCAAGATGAACTAAGCAACCAGGTCCAACCAGAACTCAGCAAATTAGGAAGGCATTCAACTGAGCTGAGGGTCTGCACACAGTCAAAATCCCAAATTCATTTTATTCCAGGACAAACACACTCTTTGGGTTTGGGCAGAACAGCCACACTCCTTCTTCAACCCATCCTGGGTTCATGCTGGACTGAGATGAGTCATGACAGGACCATCTGTGTCATCCAGCCAAGGCTTGGAAATATCTAATAACACGATTAGAATGTGGATGATGGCAGTCTTCCTAGCAACCAGTCATGCATTAACCAGGAGGAGCTGAAGGTTGGCATCACTGCTAGCCATTACCTCATCCTGCTGAGTTAGGACCTGATCTTGTGGTCCCTTCTGTTCTTAAACTCTATGACTCTATTAGTTCAGATGAAACCAACAGAATAGATAACAAGCACTGGCCACCTGGTCTGCAGCTAACAAAAGGCCCTTTTCCACCTAGTCTCCCCACACCAGTCAGAACAGCTCCCCACTCCGGAAATGGTCTCCTCTTCTGTCCACCAGATCTCTGGCAACTGCTAACCCTTTCTTCACACTTTTACAGACAAAGCACCGATTCATTCCATTTCTCCAGACTGCCATCAAACCTTTACAAAACCTGTTTCAAGTTCAAAATACAACCTCCCTGAGTACAGATAGTTGTCACCTTTTTGAAAGCACAGGTTTGTGTTTAATTTAGAAGTCTACTGTTTTCAGAACAAAAGCGAGCAGGAACAATTGCTTTTGTGCATAGAAGATGTATTTGTCTTACAGACTCTTTTATGATTATTATAAAAGTTTTGTTAGCAAGTGTAGTGCTCATGAAAAAGGGTGACGGCTAGAACTGGCCTGAGCTAGACATGTTGGGAGCAGATTCTGTGCAAGCTTCCGTCCACGCCACACATACATCTAACAATGCACTTCAGTTCTGAACACAATACCGTGATCCTGACCTGCTACACCACCCTCAGGAGCAGAGGCTGCCCGTCATGACACACTATATGACAAATTCTAAAATGGGTTTGAATAGATTAAGATGAAAATATTGTATTGATTTGGGTTAGGCCTTGATCCTGCAAACACTTATTCATATGCTTATCTTTACTTATCTGTGTAAAGTTAAAAACATACATAAGTGCTTGCAGAATCTGGGGTTTAGACAGTAAGCTCCTCAGGACACAGATCTTGTCTTTGTCCATGTTTGGTAAAGGACTCCTTACCTTCGTAGAATTTATAGCAAAAATAGAGGGGACTCAGAGATAGGCGATGAGAATGATTTAGAGCCATGGATATGCTCTCATATGAAGAGATTGAAATGATTGCGATTATTTACCTTATAGAGGAGGCAAATAACGGGACAAGCTGAAACTATATAAAATAATGGATGCTTAGAGAAGGTAGCTCTCTAGAGAATGTCTGTTCTCTCTGTGTCATAACAAAAGAATTAGGGGATATTCACTGAAGAAAAATTCAAAACTAATAAAAGGAAATACTTTTTCATATAACACACAATTGGCCCATGGAACTCATTGCCACAAGATATCATTGAGGCCAAGAGCTCAGGAGACTTCAAAAAAGGAGTGGACATTTATATGGATAAGGGAATATCCCATATTATAATAAATATTAAAAAATAAACAAGTTTTGAAAGTGATATAAACCCTCAAACTTCATGACATAAGCTAACATCTAATACAGTCCGTGGGGGTAAGTTTAACCCATAACTGCCCACTGCAGGGTTTCTTCCTGTGAAGCATCTAGTGCTGGCCACTGTCAGAGTCAGGATATTGAACTAGGAGAACTGATCAGATCTGTTATGGCAAGTCCTACTCTCCAAAGACATTTTCACTTGCTTCCAAAAAAGTGAAATTTCTCATCTGTCTTCAGTGGTCTTCAGAGCACTAAACTGCTCTGCCTCTCAGTCCCAAGCATATCTATTGCTTCAAGTGTGCAGTTTACCCTTTTGGTGATTCTAACAGTCTCTATTAATATAACAGTTTCATTTCTAGGGTCTTTGCTGTATGTGGCATTAAGTGATTGATCTGAGGGATTTAAAATCTCTTCTTTCCGAAGAGTCTTTTTGGAAAACTGTTGCCACTTCCCAATTTAGGAAAGGAGGAATAAAGAATTTCCCATGCCAGGCCAGACCAGTAGTTTATTAAGTATAGATTGGTATTCTGCATCCTGTAGTGGACAATACTTGAAACATAGTGCCCCATAATGCAACTGGCCAGCCACACATGAAGGGACCAGGCGGAGTCCCTTTCTGACCTCCACATGTGACCATCTTAAATCTGAAACAAAAGATCATTTATCCCTTTTAAAAACAGCCCCCCACAATATATGATGGACTCAATGATATTCCACACTAACAAATCCCCCCATATTTACCAGTCATTAGTTCCATGACAGCTTCCCTTTGGAATTTCAGCGGGTCCGTCTCTCCAGCCCACCTCCAGATTTCAGTTGAACTGTGATGCAGCCCCCTCACCGTCTCTCTGTGCCCAACCATCTGCAATCTGCGCTCTCTGCATCAGCGGAAATAATCAGGATGTGCTGCATTGTACTGTCTTGTTCCCTGATGCCCTGACAAACTCGTTTTATTTACAAGAAGAAAGATCTCTGAGAGAAAGAAACACAGACATCTCAGTGACTAAAGGACCCAAACTGTCAGGATAGTGTTTAAGCCTTAGGGAAGTTAGATATCAAAAAGGAGCAGATGTGACTGGACAGCTAGACTTTTAAAGGCTTGATGGAAGAAAGTCTTTAAGTTGTTAACATGAAATAACAATATCCTTCTGGTACCTGTAGTGACAAATACTACCTCCATCCTGACACCAAACACAATGTTTCAAAGCCAGACACTGGAGGTGAAAACCTGACAGGGAAAGTAGCCTGACCCTGAAGCCACCAGATTTTATACTTTATTCCTCTACATTGTAAATAAATATGAAATGGAGCCTGGCAAGATCAATAGGCCCCAAAATTGGTGGTTTCTCTCTTTTGTCCATCCATTCCAAGGTCCATATCATTCTTTGTTATTTTAAAAAAAAATGTAAACCAATGCTTCCAAGCACTTTCTATTTTAAAAAGTCAGTGCTGGCATCTCATTTTCATAGCAGCCCTACCACGAATCAATATCCAGGTCCCAGCTCTCATGAGCAACCCTACAATAACACAAGCCGGACCATAGAGTTTGCTTATCATAACTACAATAGCAAACCAGAGCATGCAGCTCACTGCTCAAAAGCAACCTTACAATAGCATAACAGACTGTGCAACCTCTAACTCATGTGTATTGCTACAACAACAAACCAGCATGTGCAACCTCATGCTCACGGCCAGCCCTGCGACAACAAACTAACGTAAACATCCCACCCATGGGCTGCGTTTTTGCCACAGCCAGGGCCACCCAGAGGATTCAGGGGGCCTGGGGCAGGGCCAGGTCTTCGGCAGCAATTCAGCAGCGGGTCCCTCTCGGAGGGAGAGACCCGCCACCGAAGAATGAAGCGGCGGCGGTAGAGCAGCCTAAGTGCCGCCAATCGCGGCTTTTTTTTTTCCCCCTGCCGCTTGCGGCACTTGTACTCACCGGGCGGCACTCCGAGGCTTCAGCAGCACTTCAGCTGCGGGTCCTTCACTCGCTCCGAGTCTTCTGCTGCACTGAAGGACCCGCTGCTGAAGACCCAGAGCGAGTGACGAGCCCGCTGCTGAAGTGCCACTGAAAACCCAGAGCAGCTCATGGGGCCCCTGCGGGGCCCAAGGCCTGGGGCAAACTGCCCCACTTGCCCCCCCCGGGTGGTCAGATGTTTTATCAATGATGTGTTTTATATATATCCCTGATTTTTGACACTTTTGACACTTGGATAGTTTTACAAGTGGCTGAGTGGGGTAAGGGTAACAGCTGAACTCATCCCACTGAAAATGTTAAGACCTGCCAAGTTACAAGCTCCTATGCCGCCCAGGTTTTGAGAGATGGAACACTCGTGTCTCAGGCTACTTGTTTGTCACAGATGATCATGGGATTGCTTGGGGTTTCTACGGAACACATCTTGGAGCTTATTTAGCTGCTTTAAGAGGTGTCTGCCCAGTGCTGCTCTTCCTGCTGAATTTGTGGAGGCTGAGGCAGGAAAACAGCACTGCAGAAGCAGCACTGACCTTCTCCTAATCATGTTCCTACACTTGCTCATGCAGCTGTGAGGCTGAGCCAGCCAGCATGGCGATAGCAGTTTAAATGGTTTCCATGCTGTCCCCCAAACCCTTTTTGAGCTGTTCCATAAGACCGTCACCCTATCCACGCACAGATCCCTCCAGAAGATACACTTCTGTGATGATGCCTACAAGAAATTAGTCAAGTAATAATAGCCAGCTGGAGGGGCAACTGGAGACAGTTGAATATTTCTCTTTTAAAACTTTGCAAAATCTCATAGGCCACAATCCTGCAAACACTCACAGACATGTGTAACAGTACGGCACAGTATTGCAGTAATTGTAGGAAATTAAACAAACCAACGGACCAAGGGTAAGGGAAAAGGATAAGTATTTGCCAGACTGTGGCCTTAGACAGCAAATGCTGCAGGTCAGGGACTGAGCTTGTATTTGACAGGATTTTGTATATCCTACGTTTGACTCTTCCCCCTGTATAGTCAGTTAGACTCTGATACTGCAAACACTTACGCATGTGTTTAACTTTAAGCACATGAGTTGTCTTACTGACTTCAATAGGACGACTCACGCACTCAGCGTTAACCACATGCATAAGTGTTTGCAGGATCAGAGCATTAGTCAGTTTCCCCTGTTGTGTGCGTGGGTCTTTCACACAGCAACAGGAGAGAGAAAAACATTTACCACAGAAATTGGCAGGTGGGGCTCAGGGACAGGAGTAGCACTTGAAACAACTTTAACTCCCTTTTTGAAATTGAATAGTTTTCAAGTTGATAAATGTCCTCTTTAAGGAACAGAGGAAAGAGACTATGTATGCGCAGTAAAACACGTGATCCGCTAAAGCTGTTAAAGAGCCATTGCTTTATTCAGGAAAACTTTGAAATGCTTTGTCTATAGAAATGCTGCAAATTCTGCACTTGTTACTCAGGCAAAACTCCCAATGACTCAGCAGGTAGTTTTTCCTGAGTAAAAAATAAATCTTCTGATATTATTTTTCCCTCCCCTCACTCTTTATCATTAGCAATGTGTATAAAACAGGATCTTTGTTGCTGAAAAGTTCATCTACTCCTGCTGCATATTCCCCACCTGGAGTCAAAACCCTCTCTTTATGACACATAGTTTCCACTGCAGCCAATTGTGATGTCACAGACAGACCATTGTGACTTCAACTGGAAAATAAGCAGCAGGACCAGATAAACTCTTCAGAAACAAAGATCCTGTTTTGATGTAAATAACCCTCACAGTAGCAAAAAAAACAAGCAAAAATAAAAATCATGTGAAGAGAAATACAGAAAATATACAGAGTTTTTGCTTTTTGTTACACAGAATGTTTTTCAAAGTTCTACAACAGACAAGGAAGGATCTTTCATTTTGTTTCCACTGTGTTAAGAAAGCAAACTGGCTTCATCAGCCTTTGGAATATATATTTACTACCCTTTTTTCATTTGGTTTTTAAGACCTCTGTGTCTTGTCCTTGTCCCAGAGTGAGCAAACACTGTTGCTGTGCAAAAGAAACAGCTCTCAGGAAATAACATAGTGTGTGTTTCCAAATGCTTCATAAATCTACAAGCAGCTGGCAATGCTGCCCATGTTTCTGCAAGATTTTTTTCATATAAGTCACTTATTAATTTATCTTTTTTTAAAAACCCAACCCTCTCCATCTCGACCCCCCTCCAGACACGTACTGAAAAACAGAGGTTATAACCATAACCAGAAGCAGAATTAAACCAAAGAGGTACTGGTGCCAGCTTGCTGGATGTTTATGAAAAGGACAGGCAGCAGATCCATTGCAGCCCTAGCCATGAGCTCTGACCTGACAGACAATGCACCCGACTAGCACGCTGAGATACATGAGAGTGGATGTTCACAAGACATTTTCAAAGAGGCAGTAATGAAATGATATCTCCTACATAAGGCCAAGTCCTAGACAGGTAACATATAGCATTAGGACTTGAATCTTCAAAAGGAACAAGTTCTCTCCCTGCCTTCCAACTTCAGACTTCAGCCTCTGGAATTTTATTAGCTCTTCAGAGGGAAATAGGAAAGGAGGAAAACACCCTCTGCACTTATGATGCCCAACACCCCTTAGGACTGAACTTTTTACAATAAGCTAATGGTGACCTGTAGTAATGGTGTGATACACAGGAGTGTTACAACAAAGGACTGATAATACCCTACTGACTCCAGGGGCTGCTGTTATAGACTCTGACCCAGATCCACAAAGGGGTTTAGAAGATTAATTCTCATTTAAATCAGTGAGAGTTGGATGCCTAAACCCCTTTGAGGATCTGGGCCTCTGTTTCTAAATCTGATGGGCTTGCTACTGGCCCTTCCTCCAGAGGAGGCCAGTCCCTTCAGTGGCCTAATCCAAAAATCCAGCATGGCGTTGCAGCTTTAGCTCTGCAACAGGAACAGGTTTAAGAACGCCCGCGGGTTTCCCTCTCCCAGGCAAATAAAGATCAGGCATTTAGAGTGATTCATTCGCACAAGAGTCGCCAACGAACTACATACCTGAAGCATGGGGAGTAGAATTCACCACCTTTCAACACCAAAAGAACTGAGCTTCCAGCTGGTGAGCTAAAGAAGCAGTTCGCTACTTTAGGTGGTCAAAGGAAGTGATAGATACTGAAGCTAATTTCATTCCAGCAGAGGGCAGCAGTACACAGACACACAAGCCCACTCACTATCTCTTGTCATGGAGCTGACCCATGGTCAACCCTTTCTCTGGAAAGAAAGATTCCAACAGACATCTTCTCCCCTTTTCATTATCTCCAGTGGTTGTACGATGCTGAGAAACGGTCCCAGATCTCTTCTGTGAGCCAAAAGGTTGGGGAGGGATGGGGCACTGTTAGAGAAGAACAACCAGAGTTCTCTTGAAGTGGGACACTAGACAACGAGCTTCCACTACCACATAGTCCTTCCCATTACATTTCTTGGTGAGACCAAACACCATTGTGCTGCACCCTGACTTCCACTCTGGCCACAGGCTGAAACCATGAAGTAAAGTAGTCCACTGACTGCCAATGGATGCATGTGGCTCAGTGATAGGCCCTGAAAGGGGAGTGAGGTATTGTGATGCGGTGTCTCGGTGTTCTCTCTAAATATCCAGGTCAATGGGAAGTTTCCAGTACACTGAGAAATTGTCAGAGGCCTGTGAAAAGCAGGGTCCGTAGTTTGTTATTCCACTAGTAAAGGGCCTTCCTTCCAATTGCCAGAACAAGGTTACATATCAAGTGACATTCAGAAGCCATAATGGGACATTCTCATGGTCAATTAGCTCAAAACTATGCCTGCTTTTATCCCCTTAGATGTTTGCAAATTCCATATCATTCTTTTAGTGTGTGCGAGGGTGGGGATGTGCAAAGGGGTTCCCATTAAAAAATACTGGTATTGTTGGGCAAAATCCAAGCCAGTAGCCTAATACTCATGAGTAACCCCACAATAAGAAATCATTGTTTGCAGCCTCACAACTGCCATGACAAACCTATGTGCAAATTCACATGGAAAAGAAGAAGGAAAGGTTTCTGTAGGGAAACTGATTTCATTTACAAGCTGGTATTACAAACAAGAGAGAGAAAAATATACAAATTACCTGGATGGTGTTTTCTTCTGAAAAAGAATGAAGTTTGAGTTATTTTGGTCTCTGAAAACTGCAGTGGTAACAAGTAAACAGAAATGTAGTTTATGCAGAAACTCTATGGGAAAAAGTGACTGTGGCATAACCAGATGACTACAATGAGAAGAGGCCCTGGTAGTTATTTGAGTTTAGTTATTAAACTGTGAATGGATTTTAGGGATTATGGATGTGAGGAACTAATAAATCCCAGTTTGACTCATAACATAGGAAGAAGTTATGCAACCTTCTTGTACACATACAGCTCTACAATGCACCTTGGTCTTGAACTGCAGCACTTGAAGGCGTGGGTATCCGTACAACTGTAGCAATGCATCTAAATCTTGACTTGTAGCATTCCATGCTCTTCCACTACTAGTCTGGCACAGGGTTTTATAATGACCTGCTATTCCAGTACTGAGCCAACAAAGAAGACACAGTCAAATTTACCAGCCTTTGTGGTGCGTCTGTGACATGGGCAAACATCTCCTAAAGAGTATGATCAAGCCATCTATCTTTTCATTAGTGACATGATCATAATTTGAGCTAAAACCTCTAGGGTTTAGAGGCTAGTACACTAATTCATGTGCCATTCAGGCCCCCAAGAGGGCAGGAGCTGAGGGAAGAAACCAGAATTCTGCACTCCCTGGATAAAACTCAAGATTTCATTCCTATAACAACCATACCAAATAGTTACATTTCTGATCTTATCCTGATTTAAAATAATGATCACATGTGGTGATTTGGGCCATTACTGTATAATGCTATTGAATAGTTTTGGAAAGCCAGCAGAAACTAAATAGTCCCCATAATTAAAAAAGCATCCCATTTTTTTATTCCATCCTCCAATTTGCCCCATTTTTTGGCGCATCTGTGTTCAAAATCTTAATCTCCTGGTGCAGAGCTTCAGCAAGAATATTTTGCTGTAGAGGCTAAAGGCCTAGCATAGCCCTTTTGTTTCCTGATCCAAAAGTGACAACTGTTTACTCATTCTTGTGTACATGTTACATATATATTTATTACACACAAAAATTACATTAAAGGAATATTATTAAGATTAAAAGTCAAGCACTCACGTGTTAGGAAATGCCAGAATTAAGGTGTCCTGTCTAACCTTAATTCAGTCCCTTGTGCATATGCATTATGATACAGTCTTTAATGACATGATCACATGAGAATCTCCTTTCTCTTCCTGCAGTCCCCTGCTGTATTCTCTACACACCCTCCAACTTCTGCAACAAATGAGTCATAGGTCCTACAGACAACAGTTTCCTTCACTACACCCTGATTCATCCACAGAGCAGGTCCATGTTACGCACTGAATAACGTAGGGGAACTATGGAAAAAATAATAGGTGACTGCACAGGCAACCTTAATTCTGGCATTTCCTGACATGTGAGTACTTGACTTTGCAACCCTAATAAAGTTCTTTTAATGTCATTTTTGTGTGTAACTTCCTTGAATTTTAAAAAAGCGAATTAAAAAAAATATGTGGCATCATACTGACACCCACATGGGATGTCAGCACAGTTGGAACCTTTAGTTCAATGACAGACACCTCTGCCACTTGAGTTAATGAAGTAATTGATAGCAGTAGTAAGTTGTCATACTCTGTGTGGACAAGCAGTAGAGGGGGATGGGCCATTTTGCCAGTGGGGTTTGAAAGACATTGGCTGATGGCAGAGGAATGATGAGACTCAGGAATCTTGGCTTCCTTTCCAGCCTCTGGAGGGGAGTTTGCTGTAGTGGGCACCGACTCTTCTTCCCATTCCTAGCAAACTTGTCCTATTCTGCCCCATCCCCTGCAACGTGTTCCTGCCCTGATCCTGTCTCTTCCCCACCTGTGGCTCCTCATCCCAGCGCCATTCTCCTCCCCTAGCCAGTCCCAGTCTCCACTCCTCAGACTTCTCATCCCAGTTCTAGTCTCCTTGTCCAGCAAGTCCGAGTCTCACCCTCTCAACTCCCCATCCCCGTGCCTGTCCTCCCCAGTCCCAGTCTCCTTCCCGCTATTTCCAGTGCTCCTCCCAACCTCCCAGCTCCTTTTCTCCTGTCTCCTTACCTATGCAGTCCCAGTACCCCCAGTATCCTCAGCCCAATCTGTTTCTCTCCTCTACCCTGGCCTCCAGTACCACCTCCCACCAGCTCCTTCTTCCCCAGATTCCTTGGCCAAATTCAGTGTCTGCCTCCCCAGCTCCTTGTCCCAGTCTCTTTGCCCAGCCAGTCCCAGTTCTCCCTCTGCACTCAGGCTCCTTCTCGGATCTGTCGCCTATCCCCCCTCATCTACTTCCCCCTGCCCTACATGTTCTCAGTTCCAGTTTTCTTGTCCAGTCAGTCTCAGTCTTCCCCCAGGTCCTCATCTGATCTCATTACCCCTCCCCACCCCCTGCCTTATTTCCCTTCCTGGCTCCCAAACCTAGTCTCTTTGTCCAGGTAATCACAGTCCCCCAGACTCCCAGTCTCCTTGCCTAACCAGTCCCAGTCTCCTCCCTACTCAGTTTTCCAGGCCCAGTTACCCAGTCTCCATCTCCCACCCCCACCTACCTCCAGTCACAGGCTCTCTTCCTCACCTGACTTCTTGTCCCAGTCTACTTTCCTTACCACCCTTGCAGGTCTGGCTCTTGTCCCCTCTGCATTTGAAGAAGACAGATTTCTCCATACTGTCTGGATGCCAGCAGGAGGATCACTGAGGGAACAGGACAGACAGGCTCCCTTCTTTCAGTTCAGGTGCCTGGAGCCAGACCCAGCATGGTAAGCAGCAGCCCAGAACTGCAATTGCAGGGAAAGTCTGGCTCCACCCTTAGCTGGAGCATGCTCTGTGGGGATGGAATCTTTGGGGGAATTTAGCTGCTAAAGTTTAAGGCGTCTCTATTGAGCATGCTCAACCTGCAAAAAATTTTAAGGCTTATAACTTGGCCAAATTTGGGTGGATTTTCATGGGGACTGCAAAAGGAAAATCCCTGGCATAAAAACTACCCTCCTGCCGTATTTCAAGTCCCTGCTCCAAAGTATGGAGGCACTAGAGCTTCTCAGAGAAAAGGTTGCCAGAATTTTTTAACATGAGAGGAAAAACTTATTTTTCTCTAGGCTCGTTCTCTGAAACAGTTGAATTATTTTCGTTGAACTCTCCCCAGAAAAATCAGCTTGCAGCAGACACTCGGCATGTAAAATTTGAGCCCAGATGATTACAGTTTGGCAAAGCTATAAGCATCTGAAAACAAGGTCTTATAATGGGAAGTGTTGAGCAGCTTTAATAAAAAGTGGCATTACCAGCCCTGCCTATAAATAATATAAATAGACATGTAAAAGTTTCCTTCATATACTGTGTTATCCAGTTACAGAAGAAACCACATATGCCAGATGTTACACAGACACAATGAAGCCCAACTGAGATGCAAATTGCAGATAAAGCTCTATTTTATTTCCTGGTTCTGTTCAGATAAACAGGAACCATTTATTTCTAATCTTAATGCACAGTAACAAAGTCTTGTTACTCAATTCTGAACAGCAGCTTCTGCTTACAGTCTTAACTCTGTCTAGCCTCCTGTTCTGTTTGTAAGAGAAAGGAAGTTAAATAAAAAGCATTTTGGATGCCATGGTGATGAGAAAGAAAGAAAGAAAGAAAGAAAGAAAGAAAGAAAGATCCCAGGTGCCAGCATTCTTCAGAACAATAAATTACTTTTAATACTACTTTATTAGAAGCATAAAATCCAGCCTTGCAACTGTCCATCAAGTGTGTGCGAGACTCGGAGATGGAGTGAGATGATAAGAGTGCTAGCAAGGGAATTGGCAGAGGAGCCAATTCACTTCATGAATAAGCAAGGTCTATCCCCTGAATAATTCCTGATGATTCCTCTTGCCACCCAAGTTATATTCCTGGTGAATGACGTTATGTGCTGCTCCCCCACCCCAACCACTCGTACCACACACACACACACCCCCTAGATGAACACATGCTTAGTTTCTGTGTCCTGTTCTGAGACCTCACTCCATATTCCTGCCTCACAGCTACAGTTAAGTCTCCTGGCTCCGCTAACATAGACTAATGTATTATTTTTAATTACAGGGGGATTTAGAACAGTGCACTACAATGCTCTCTTTTATTATACCCGCTGTTTCTACTGGATCTGGGTATCCCCTACATACAGAGTTGCATATTACACAAGTAACACTGCACATTAGATAAATCTCTCTCTAGAAATGGGATTAAACCAAGATGCAAATCTTCCCCATTCCTAGAGTATAAATTAATATCTCCACAAAGTAAGATATGTACATCAATTAAAAAATAACAACCCAAACCCATAAAGCAAATTTCTGTAAGAGACAAATGTTTTTTTTTCCTGTTTTGCTTAATACATAAAACAGCTGGTCTGAGGAATCAGGTCAATCAGTGTCTGGAAAAAGCCCTATCAAAGCTGCTATATAACCTAGTTTTTCAAGCCACATGAGACATGCTAATATTGGGAAAGCAGCAGCCCATGATGAGAGAGCCTGTTCCCTCCAGCTTCTGTCCCGTTCAGGTTCGTGGAATGTATTTATGATGGAAGAATGTGGTACTTGAGCTCTCCTGGTAAACTGGTCAGGGAGCCAGGCTTTGAAGGATCATAGAGCAGGTTACATAATATACTTAGGCCTACATATTCAAAAGTGGTGCGTGATATTGTCTGCCTCAATTTTTGGGTACCCAACTTGAGACACTTTAGAGGAACCTGATTTTCAGAAAGAGCTGAGCGTGACACCCTCTGGGAATTGGGTCCTTTCAAAGGGTTTCAGATTGGGCACCCAAAATTAAGGCACTCTAAATCACTAGTCACATTTAAGCCTGAGCTTGTATCTAGGATTTTTTTATCCAGAGATCTCAAAGCTCTTTCCAAAGAAAGGTAAGTCTCATTATACCCATTTTACAGATGCAGAATCTGAGGTACAGTGACATAAAAAGGCTTACCCAAAGTCACATAGCAGGTCAGTAGCCAGTCCATTAAAATAAGTATTCTCTCCCCCCATAAAAAAGAAGAGGGGAGGAAACTGATAAATATTATCCAGCTGCACTAAACATGGTCCCTTGAGTGCTGAGTCCCACCTCCCTTCCCCCGTCCCCCATATACAGCTATTGGAATCTCAAGGATTAGCTCCTTCATTGGCACAGGAAATATTCTTGGTTGGGGAGGGGACTGAGTAAACCTGTCAGGCCTCGCTCTCCAGTCTTTAAGGTGCCACAAGTACTCCTGTTTTTTTTGCGGATACAGACTAACACGGCTGCTACTCTGAAATCTCCAGTGTGTGTGTGTGTGTGTGTGGGCGGAGGAAGGGAGGGGTCACTGTCTCTATCCTGGCCTGGTGCAAAGGACAGGCCCTGGAGAGTAGGCTGGAGAAAGATCCTGCTCCACACTCACCCCACAGCGATGGCTCTTGGCCCGTGGGCTGGACCTAGGCCCAGTTCCCTACTCTGGCTCGTTGGCTCTTGCCACTTGCAGATTTGCTGTAGCGGGCTCCTCTGAATGAGGTGGGGCTAGCCATCTGATCACCCCAAGAAGACAAGGAGCAATAGGGGAGGAGAGAAGGGGGGGGAAAGGTCACCAGCCATGCAAAACACTCCAAATTGAAGCTAGGACGCTGATGTCAGGGCTAAAAGAGTGA
Source organism: Mauremys mutica (assembly GCF_020497125.1). NCBI lineage: Eukaryota > Metazoa > Chordata > Testudines > Geoemydidae > Mauremys > Mauremys mutica. Next base: position 103,153,371 of record NC_059072.1, on the reverse strand, counting down.
GGGGTCCTGTGGGGGGGTTCATGGGTGAGCCAGAAGGGACTGGAGTACAGTAATTGAAGAAGGGAACCAGGAGTTAGGGGCCTTTGGGCTGATCTGTAGGGTAGATGGACTTGAGTGTTGGGGTCAGCAGAAAGATCCTGGGAGTGGTGGAGTGGCAGGGAGCAGGGGTGTAGAGAGCAGGGTCGGCTCCAGCTTTTTTGCCACCCCAAGAGGCGAAGCAGAAAAAAAAAAAGATAAAGCCAATCGGTGGCACTTCGGCGGCAGCTCAATCACGCCAGTTCATTCTTCGGCGGCAATTCAGCGGCGGGTCGTTCGCTCCCTCTCTTCTTCTTCTTCGGCGGCAGCTCAAAGAGGAAGAGAGGGACTGAGGGACCCGCCGCCGAAGACCTGGACATGCCGCCCCTTTCCATTGGCCGCCCCAAGCACCTGCTTCCTTTGCTGGTGCCTGGAGCCGGCCCTGGTAGAGAGAGGCTGTGGGGGAGAGAAGTGGTTTGGTGAAGGTGGGAATGGGGGAGTAGGTGAGGTTTTAAGAGGTGGGTTTATTGGGGATTGGGGTTCGGGGGAAGGGTGAGCAGGGGAGGGTTTGGGGGTGGGGTTGTGGGAGGGGGTGGGAGCTGTGGGAGGGGAGGGTTGGGGCTGCAGCAATGAGGTTATTTGGGGGTCTATGGTGGGGATGAGTGGGGGCAGTGAGGAGAGCTGGGAGCTGTATGGAGTGTCGGTGGCTACAGCTGGAGACTCACTCTGACATTTTATCTAACAACAAAAACTATGAATTTAGCACATTAGCTGAAAGACTTAGATTGTAAGATTTTGGGGCAGGTTGCAGGGGTGCCTAGCACAACCCACAGCCTGGTTGGGGGCTAGGCGGCCCTACTGTAATACAAGTTATAGTAATATATTTCCTCCAGAACAAGTACAGCATTGTAATAGCTGTGCAAGCTTCCTCCACGCTGCCCTGCCCATGTGCCTCAGCCTAGAACTCAGCCTTTGCCCTCTTGGCTTGAAAGGTACTAGCTAGTACTGCTTGTGTGGATACCTGTCCATAGGAAACTGGACTGAAGACACACCACAATTCACTGCACATACTGTAGGCCACCAAATAGTCATCAGATGGTATTAGCTTAGAGTCATACCAGCGTGAGCTGGTAACCTAGAGGTGAAAGACCACTCTGTCATATTAACATTTAATTTAGAAATTCTGGCTCATGAGGAATGACCCCGTTGTGGGACAAAGATTTGGGGGGGGGCTGATTAGTGATTCCAGACCCCTTCCTTTCTCTGCTTAACATTTTGTTTTAATTGAGAAACCAAAGAAGGGGTTTTACATCTGTATTTATCTTTCACGGTCCCATGGTATGTTGGACTAAGTTACAGATGTTAGCCAGTAAATTCCTGCTGTTTCCTCAGAATCCCTGACACTTGTAAAGTGACTGACCCACCTCCCTTCACACTACATCTGGTTTACCTCTGCGGAAAATGATTCTGTTTGCAATAGATGGATGATTGCAGACATGCACTCCAGCTACATACAAGCAGAGCACAGCTGAATGTACATGGGGCATCCAGTCATTCCACGATACCAGTGCAATGTTCAAGGCCTGTGACAGTGTGGTAGGGGTGAAGAACAGGGTGAAGGCTGAATCTAGATTTCATGGGGTAGCCCCACTTATCACAGTGCAAGCCATATGACTTGCTTTTAGGATGTTAAAGCACCTGAGCAGAGTTCAGGCATGGAATTATGTCACAAGATTGTGCCACTACATTTGGAAGCAGTGAAATGTCACCAACAGCATAGTCCTGTGGATAGTGCACCACACTGGGACTCAGGAGACCTGGATTCTATGCTTGGCTCTGCAACTGACCTGCTCTGTGACCTTGAGCAAGGCACTTCACCTCTGTGAGTTTGTGTTACCCCCTCCAGTCTGTCTTGTCTCTTTACACAGCAAGCTGTTCAGGGCAGAGACTGTATCTCGCTATGTCCGTGTTTAGTGCCTAAGGTAGCAGGACCCCAATCTCAGTTGGGGTATCTAGGCACTAATGTAATATAAATAAAAATAATAACCATGTGAATCAATGCAATGTCATAGCAGCATGTGATAATGTCATTAGGTCATGCTGGAACATTTCTGCAACCAGGCAGACTCACAAAAGACAACCACTAGCACCACTCACTGCTCATGATATAACCCTTACTCGAGTTCCATGGACCTGCCTGCATTTTGCCTGGCATAAGCCACTGCTACCCATTCTGTACTCTCACAAGCACTGAGTTCACTACACACATCTTTCCAAAACACAGCTTAGTGACAGCAGTGGGACACTGCCCTGCCTCTTGTATCGAATACACAAGAGTATTTCTCATCCTCAGGATACAAGTATCCCCTCTCACTGTGGGCCCTAATTCCCAGAAGTGCTGATGGGAATGACACACATCCAGAGAGAATACACCACTAAGGGGTCAGTGAAACTTTTGTTGAAAGGGTGCAGGAATCCTGGGGAGTCCATTCCTCGTTCCACTTTTAAAGCCCCCCATAATCCCATCTGCCCCATTCCCTCTTAGTTACTCACCTTGTTGCCCATTCTAGGAGAACCTTCTGCAGCACTGGGTAGGGAGACATAAAAAGAAACCACCAGTTCCACTTCCACACTCCCTCCTGGCAGAGCCCTTTCTCTTTTCTTAAACATCTCCCAGTGCCTGGCTGTTTTATAATCCCCACTGATGGGGACTTTTACATTGCTGAGTCCTCCCTCTCTCTCCTCTCTCTCTCCCTGAAAGACCAGATAGAGCCAAGGCAAGACAGAGGGAAACCAGGATCAAAAATGAACACTTGGAATCAACTGGAAGAAGAAAAGTAAGATAAAGGAGTAAGTCAGTCACTTTTTCCAGCTTTCTTTTACACAGACTGCTAAATCCTCTGTTAAGTGATTTGTTCTGTGAACATTTATGTACAGTAGATGCTTACTTCCCCCTTGCTAATTCCTCTTGCTTATTCATACCATGAGGTCATATGCCTCTGCTGGTAACATCACAGTAAATCACACAGCTTGCCCTTTGAGATCTGAATTAAAAACCCATCTTGGATCACAAGAGAAATTGAGCTGGATGGTGTCATCCCCCATTTGTACACTTCGCAAAACCACAGCACAACCCACAGCAGCCAGCCATCAGTCTGTGGCTCAAGAGATGCCCGGGCCCAAAAGCCCAGCTAGGACCAGGGCTGCATCTCAGGACTGAAGTGTTTTGGCAGAGCGACGTAGGGTTCCCATTTCCTAGAGCTGCACTGGGAGTTGCAGGACATCGCTGAAGTGTATTGATGAGGGCTGGTTATGTGATCAGCACTAGAATAGCAGGGAGTGCTGCAGGTCAAGTTAGTACTGAGTCACACAGGTAGAACTGGAGCGGGGGCAGACTTAGAAAGGCAGGAAATGCTATAGGTCATTCCCCACTGAGGTGCATTAGTTCTGCTGTGTGGAGAGGGTCGCATAGCACACACATTGGGTGAGGTGGTGGAATCCAGAGCCTTTTGATTTCACAATGCCAACGAACTGAAAAATAAGAAAGCTCCTTTTTCCTACAGACATTTTAGATAAATCCCCATTTGGGGTAAGGAACAAGGAAAACAGTGGAAAAAAAGGAATGGCCTTCACACAGCCCCTCCAGGATGGGCGTGTCTCATGCACAGCTGACTTTCTGGGCCCACAAAGGCCACAGCTGCTTCTTCCACAAAGAGACCCTTGAGAGTATAACTAGTGGCTAGCGCTCCAAAGTCTGTCACCATGCCTTTTCCCCTCAGATACTGGGGTATTCACTGTTTTTGAGGTTGAGGATTTTTGTGTGTCTCCACACAAGCACTGAGGCTTCCAGAACCACTGATTATTTTTGAAAATGCTGGTCTTAATCATTCTTCCTTAGGATGTCCATATTTTCCCAAAGGACCCCTCTCCCCCCAGCACGGGGCTGGCCCAAGTCCTCCCTGCCTCCTGCCTGCGCGGGGCTGGGCTGAGGTCCCTCTCTCTCGCAGGCGCTTGGGGCCAGCCCCAGCTGCCCACACCCTCTCTAGTGCATGGGGCTACCTAAGGTCACCCTCACCCCCCCTGCATACAGGGTGGGCCAGCTGGCCTGAGCTGCTCTCCCTAGCCCTCCCTTCAGCATAGGGCTGGCATTACCACAACTTCCCCCCTGCCCCCCACAACTGGGGAGGAGGGATAGCTCAGTGGTTTGAGCATTGGCCTACTAAACCCAGGGTTGTGAGTTCAATCCTTGAGGAGGCCACTTAGGGATCTGGGGCAAAAAATTGGTCCTGCTAGTGAAGGCAAGGGGCTGGACTCAATGACCTTTCGAGGTCCCTTCCAGTTCTAGGAGATTGGTATATCTCCTATTATTACCTAACTGATGATCAGTTGGCAAGAACAAACAGGGCAAGTGCCCAGTTTTGTCAAAAAAATCAGGACGTCTGGGATAGGGCCTAAAAAAAGGACTGTCCCGGCCAAAACAGGAGGAATGGTCACCCTACCTATCTATACAAATACGGATAATAATACTTAACCACCTTGTTCACTACAATAATTAACTTGTTCACGTGTATAAAGTTCTACAGAAGTACTAATAAAAGCCCACTAGCATGTACACAAAACCTGCTCCAGCCCCTCGGGTGGGGGGAGGGTGCCAAGACATCTCCCCGCAACAGGGCGAGCCAGTGCTCGCTGCTCCTGCACTGTGGGGTGATGCCACAGGCTGGATTAAATTAACCATGGGGCCTTATCTGGCCCGTGTGCCCTAGGTTCCCCACACCTGCCCTACACGTAGGAGCCGGAGGGGGGACATGCCAGCTGCTTCCTGGGAGTAGCGTGCAGCGGAGGCTGGCAGGGAGCCTGCCAACCAGACAGTCAATGGTCAGCTCTGCTGACTGGAGCTCCCAGGATCCCTTTTTGACCAGGTCAAAAACCAGTCAAAAACCAGACACCTGGTCACTCTACTCTAGCAGCTATGGACCTAGTGGCGTGCAGAACCTCTTGAAAAAGTTTTTTGTAATGTTGGCAACTATGAAAAGGCCCAAGCATGAGCAGCTCAGCTCCGCTCCTGCAGCACAAGACTGGTGGTGGTCTGAATATCCTTCTCCCCTTCTTATGTGACATGAATCACTAAAAGTTCAGAAGTGCCCCAAAGAATCACCTTGCTGACCCTGTGCCTAGCGGTGAGATCACGGTTCACAGGAGCTGGTTACTTTTTGTGAGGATGGGGACAAAAAATTGTTTTGCAGGCCCACCACAAATGGCTCAGGCCAGCTCTGCCACCATATCACTCAGCAATGACCTCCTGCAGCCACTGAAAGAGCAGCCTTGAGAGGGCTTCAGCCAATCCTCTTCAGCCAGGAAGCTGGTGGTCAAGATGTGAGATATGGAAGTTGTGGGAGGATGACAGTTGTACGTTGGCGTGGGGCTGAAAGTGGAAGAAATCTAAGGGCTGTGAAAGTGAAAGGAATGTAGAGGCCCCTCCTTCCCCAACGGGAAAAAAATAGGCAAAGGCACGAAGTGCCTGGAATGAATCATAAAAAACTACAACTCACCATTTATTTTCATATCCTCTCTCTAATGCTTGACTAATGCTAACAGTGGAATTCTTACGGCATCCATGTCATCCCTGCAAATACTGAGTGAATTACTTTGTGGCTGGGCTATGGACTATGGCACCGAACAGCATATTCATTACCAGTGATTGGATGATGAACAACAGCTCCCAAATTCCTCTTTTCCAATGCTGGTGACACTAAGATGCAATTTGAAGAGAGACAGACTGAGCCAGAGAGAGAAAGTTTTGACTCAACCTATTGAAATAACACTGGCTGTCACTGCCTCCCACTGGGTCTTGTATCAGTGGATACCATCTCCTCCCTCCTCTCATCTCTTCACACCCAGCCCCAGGTGCTAAAAGTGGTGTCAGGAAAGTCACCAGTGTGGCAAGAGAGCATGGCAGGAAGTCACAGACTCAATCATCACAAGCACATTGGCTGCAGAACTGGAGCTGAGATAAATCTACCACATGACTTTTCCTCCCCCCCACTGCCCCTCTTCGTACAGCAGCATCTGGGGGAGGGGTGTGATGCTGGGACAATGAGATGAAAAATAACAAATGGGATTTCGCCCTGGTTTTTAAGTTGTAATGTTTTCAAGTGACTCTGTGCAGACAAAAGATTAATGATCGACAGCCCTGGAGAGAAAGTCCTCTCCTCCCAAAACAGATACAGCATAGGCAGGGGCAGTGCAAGTTTCCTCCACACCCCATGGCCAATGCATTGCAGTTACATTCTGGAGGGACTCCTTTCCGAAGTGAAAAGGATCTTCAGTCCTAGATATCTCCGCAGGGATTGTCAATAAAAGTGCCAACTGTATTCTTGATTCTTGTGATGCAGACTCCTGCCCACCAGCATGTGGGTGAGGCCACAAAATGGTAATAATTTTTGGTTACTACCAGGCTGGGATGAATTTGAATTGTAGATCTAGACTCCATATTCTCACTCCTCTGAGACAGCTAATCCCCTCTGCTTTTTTCTTCTGATAACATATAAAAGACAAAAAAATCCATAGATCTCTAGTACTGGGAGGTTCCAAAGTCTTCATCTTCACTCTCAAAATAATGTGCAAAATAGAAACTGAAAGCCTTCCTTGACCAAACTGCAAAATTATATCAAAATGAGTCCAAACTAAATGCTCACTTTTGTGAAGTCAGTGCATAGCTGGGGGAAGGAGAAATCTCCTTAACACTGGAACGAAATGCACTTACGCAAACAGGATTCAGGATTTACATCCATCTCCTAGCCTTCAGTGTGTGTTTTTCTCTTAGCCTTGGTTAATAAACCATCTGTCTTGCTACAAAGGTCATCAGTCACCTATGATCCCTTCTCCAGTTCTAGACCCATAGTACAAAATCCTGCGAAGATGCTTACGGCTCTCAATTCCCACAGACTTTGATGAGATGTGAGGGGATTCAGGATGTCATAGGAGGCTCTCAGCAGCCTACAGGCTCCTCCCCCTACATGTGTACACACCTGTCCAAATATACACAGGCATGTATACATGCACTCCCACATCACACACATTGCTAAAACTTAGGGTGACCAGATGTCCCGATTTTATAGGGACAGTCCCGATTTTTGGGTCTTTTTCTAATATAGGCTCCTATTACCCCCCCACCCTCTGTCCCGATTTTTCACATTTGCTGTCTGGTCACCCTACTAAAACTACAAGTCAGCCTCCAAAGCAACTCAGCAGTAATTCAGCACACCTCCTGCCTCCATTCTCTAAAACTAGGCCTGCCTTGTTTCTCTTCCATGCGTTCCTCCTAAAGCAACAGCACAAGTGTCTCTAAGTGAAGAGCCTTTAAAGTAAAATAAATTGACTGTTACAGGCCCCAAAAGTCCTCGGAAATTAGATGAACAGGAGGAGCCAGACCCTCAGCCGGTGGGAAAAGGTGCAGAGCTCACTGGGGCCCAGACCTGAGGATGTGGCCTAAATGCTGCAGCAAGGTTCTTTCTTTGCTGTCTATAAAATTCCTTTGCTGAAAAATTCAAAGAACAGTCATAATAAATAAATAAATAAATAAATAAATAAGAATGAAAAGAGACAAGTTACCAGCCCAAGCCCGGGGTGATTATCAACAAGCTGAAGAGCGCTTGGTGCCAGCAACGGGCTGAGCCTTGTATTCTCACAGACAAGCAACTCCAGCCCCTGGCACCACGGCCAGGGTCAGAAGCTGTGACTGCACGGGTGCCAGATGAAGGGGGTGACTGTGTAATGAGCAGCTGTGGGCGAAGAGGGGAGGGGAGAGGAGGTTGGCTTGAGAGGGGAGAGAGGGGCTGCTTCTGTCTGAGCCCTCTTGCAACAGCAAAGCTGCCTGTAGAAGGCTGGCTTCCTTGCAGGGAGGGAATCTGTGGGGGTGTTATTTGCTACCAGCAACTAGCTGTGCCCATTGCTAAGAGAGAAGCAATTGGGATGGGGGAGGGGAGAGAGAGAGAGGTTCACTGTGACGATAAATATAGTAACATACATAGCTAAATCTGTGCAGATGTGCTGGATAATAGGAGCAATCTAATTGGCTAGTGATAGAATTATAGAAATGTTGGTCTGGAAGGGACCTTGAGAGGTCATCAAATCCAGCCCCCTGTAGTGAGCCAGGTCAAATAAACCAAGACCATCCCTGACAGGGCTTTGTCCAACCTGTTCCACAACCTCCCTTGGAAGCCTATTACGGAGCTTAACTACCCTGACAGAAAGAATTTCCTAAAATCTGACCTAAATATCCCTTCCGGCAGATTAAACCCATTATTTCTTGTCCTTCCTCCAGAGGACATGGAGAACAAATGAGTACAGTCCTCTTCATAACAGACCTTGATTTAAAAATTGTCAGTTATGTAGAATCCACCACATCCTTTGTTAAGTTGGTCCAATGGTTAATTACGCTCACTGATAAACACTTACACCAGTCTGAATTTGTCTAGCTTCAACTTCCAGCCATTGGATCATGTTATACCTTTCTCTGCTAGATTGAAGAGCCCATTACTAAATATTAGTTCCCTGTGTAGGTACTTACAGACTGTGATCACGTCACCCCTTAACCTTTCCTTTGCTGAGCTAAATAATTGAGCTCCTTGCATTTATCACTATAAGGCATGTTTTCTAATCCTTTAATCATTCTCCTGGCTCTTCTCTGAACCCTCTCCAATTTATCAACATCCTGCTTGAATTTGTGGGCACCACACACCGTATTTCAGCAGTGGTCACATCAGTGCCAGATACAGAGCTAAAATAAGCTCTCTGCTCCTACTCAAGATTCCTCTGTTTATGTATCCAAGGATTACATTAGCCCTTTTGGCCACAGCTTTACACCGGGAACTCATGTTCAGCTGGTTATCCACCAATAACTCCAATCTTTTTCAGAGTCATGGCTACCCAGGCCGTCCTGTAAGTATGGGGTCCCCCGTCCTGTAAGTATGGCTAGGGTGACCAGATAGCATGTATGAAAAATTGGGACCAGGGATAGGGGGTAATAGGCACCTATATAAGAAAAAGCCCTGAATATCGGTATTGTCCCTATCAAATCAGGACAGCTGATCACCCTAAATTCTTTGTTCCTAGATATAAATATTTACATTTAGCCACATTAAAATACATATTGTTTGCTTGTGCCAAGTTTTCCAAGTGATTACATTCCCAGGCTCTCACCTGAACCCTGTAGCTTTAGAGTCTTCCAGTATTACTGTCTTTATTTCACAGGAATTTTTTTACACACACACACACACACACACACACACACACACACACACACACACAATTCTATACATACAGGCTGAATTTTTTTCAGGAGCCTATGGGAGTTGGGTGCCCAACTCCCATTGAACATCAGTGGATTTAGAAAGCCTGAGTCCTTTATGTCCCTTGGCAAATGCTATCCACAGTTCATTGCCATGAAAACCCTGGATGGGCTAGAAATCTATGCCTGGATGCAGGGACGGCTCTAGGAATTCCGCCGCCCCAAGTAGGGCGGCGCGCCGCGGGGCGCGCTCTGGCGGTCGCTGGTCCCGCGGCTCCGGGGGACCTCTTGCAGATGTGCCTGTGGATGCTCCACCGGAGCCGCGGGACCAGCGGACCCTCCGCAGGCATTTCTGCGGGAGGTCCGCCGGAGCCGCCTGCCGCCCTCCCGGCAAAATGCCGCCCCAAGCGCTCGCTTGGCACGCTGGGGTCTGGAGCCGGCCCTGCCTGGATGTTTAGAAGCTCTCTCTTGATGTGTTAACATGCTTTGGCAATGTCCTTATCACTTACATTAAAAACCCCTGATGGCAGGGATGAGATGGTTTCTATCTGCAAAACCCTGGTTCTGCAATCATATAAAATCATAAATAAACCCCAGTAATCCCAGTGGCTGCTGTAGCAATGGGGCAGAATGGGGTGGCCCTTACATCTACCAGTTGGCTATCCATGGGGGTTGGAAGCTTGTTTGCTTTCTCTGTGTCGAGTCTTCTGCTGGGGTAGATTTGCTCAGCCATCTACCATCTAGCTGCCAGAAACACCCCATAAGCGTTGTGCCAGTTATACAGTTCTATAGAAACTGTCACAGGGTGCACCTGAAGAGCAGCGGTCATGAATGGCTGAATGTGGGGTTGGAGGAGGAGAATTGGTTGAGAGTGCCTATTCTGCTATGATTTAATAAATAAACAAACAAACAAATAAATAAAATCACAATAAATAATAATAATGGGCTACTTTAGTTTTAGCAACTTTTTTTAAATGGTGTCTTCCAGGCTGGGACTCGAAAAGGCCTGTTTGAGTTGGGGTTTAGTAACAGAGAAGGCACTGGCAGACCTTCCCCACCTGAGCTGCTGTGCAATGTACCATACCTACAAATTCACACACATGCTGAGCACAGGGCGACTCTCAGCTATTGCTTTAATGGCTAGTGCACCGGGGATTAAGAATGTCACTCACTAACACTCCCCTATCTCCAGACACAAGGCTTCCCCTTTCCTCCTGTCTCCTCCCACCACCTGATGTATTTTACAGTGACTGGCTGCCAGTGGCATTCAACCAAGCTAGCGGAGAAAAGCTATGTCTACACTGCATTTAAAGACCCATGGCACGGCTGTGAATGGCCCAGGTCAGCTGAATGGGGTTCGCAAGGCTCAGGCTGAAGGACTATAAACTTGCAGGGTAGCTGTTCGGGCTTGGGCAGGAGCCCAAGGTCTGAAAGCCTGCAAAGGGGAAGGGTCTCAGAGACCAGGCTCCAGCCCATGCCTGAGGGTATGTCTACACTGCAATTAAACACCTGCAGCTGGCATGTGTTAGCTGACTAGGACTCATGAGTCTCGGGTTGTGGGGCTGCAAAATTGCAGTTTAGACATTCAGACTTGGACTGAAGCCCAGGGTCTGGGATCCTGCCCCACTGTGAGGTCCCCAATCTGAGCCCAAATGTCTACACTGCAATTTTACAGCCCAGTAGCCCAAGCCCTGCAAGCCTGAGTCAGCTGACATGAGCCAGTCTACATGGCAGTTTTCAACCCCGCAGCCTGAACTCACAAGCCAGAGTCAGCTGACTGGGTTCTGAGACTCGGTGCCACAGGTTTTTTATCGCATCATAAACATACTCTAAGAGAGAGAGTGAGAATATTGTGCTAATGAGCCAAAGCAATGTTGCAAAACATATGATGGGAATAAAGGAAAGGAAAAGATCAGGCCACTTTGCAAACACATGCAATGACAGAGAGTGAGGTGGACAGGACTACTGACTGCATCTGCAAAGCATTCGAGAGAACTTTCCAGCTGTTGACAGCTGCTATGGGGACATAATTAAACGCAACTGAAAATCGATGACCTGCGACTTGTTCCAGCAATGCCAAATGACATACGCACATTTTCCCCACTCACCCCCAGTGCAACCACAAACATCTGTTTTATTACTCCCGGTATCAAAAGTCACAGGGATCTCACCTGAAAACCTGCCCTACCCTGCAGTTCACTCATACTGCATCGTCTCCTCCCTTGCTCTCCCCACACTGTTTTCAAAGTTCAGAGCCTCTTTAGCAAGGACAGCCCAGGCTGTGTGTGTGATGGAGAACAGCAGGAAAAAGGCAGACATCCCCTCGTAAAGCTTCCTTTGCCTGAAATCTCTTTAGTCTTTCATAGCTTAGAACAGTGTTTCCCAAACTTGGGACGCCGCTTGTGTAGGGAAAGCCCCTGGCGGGCCGGGCCGGTTTGTTTACCTGCCGCATCCGCAGGTCCAGCTGATCGCGGCTCCCACTGGCCGCAGTTCGCTGCTCCAGGCCAATGGGAGCTGCTGGAAGCGACGGCCAGTATGTCCGTCAGCCCATAAACAACCCGTCCCAGCCTGCCAGGGGCTTTCCCTACACAAGCGGCGTCCCAAGTTTGGGAAACATTGGCTTAGAGGAAATGTAGAACTTGATGATGAGTCGTGTGCTCCTCTGGGAAACTGGAATGATTTCAGAAGAAAAGGAAAAACTTTTAAATCGGATTGAGTATAAGACCAAACCCAATCCTAAAGGGGGCAACTCCAGAGACAGGACACACTGTCCATGCAATGCAACCATACACATTGGAACTGGAACATAACGATGGCTCAGAGGCCTAAGGAGTGTTCTGGAAAAGACTCAGCTCCTCTATTGAAATGGGTTTACCTCAGCTACCATGGTGACTGGTATTGGTATGGTATGGAATGGGTGGGTAGATAAATACTGATCCCCTGATACTGCATTTGTCTATATTGCTGAACTATTTTTGCACTCAGCGTGACTGGCATGATTTGGTCTGGAATTGAAATAGTGAAGGGTGCATTAGCAGAGCTGTAGAAGAACCCCGAAACTGGAATCACAGTGATGCCAATGGTGAAGGCTGATATGCATCAGCAGAGCAGTGGGCGGGGTCCTATGGCTGTTCAAGTTGCAGGCCAGGTGAACTGGCAGATCAGGGTTACAGATCGCCCCTGAAGAAGGCTCCCACTGGTAAGACACACTCAGCCATCCTCACACACCCTGTCACAACATCCCTCTACAGAAACACACTGACCTCACTCCCAATGCACAGAAACGCTGAAGCAACCTCACACGTCCAGTGCACACATTCAGACAGTCACCGAACACACTGACGCAGGATCTTCTGGGCACAAATTCCCATCCTGACAGAGCCTCACATACACACACTGAGGCCCTGATTCACATTTACACTCTGACTTCTTTGCACCACGCTGACGTGAGTGCTCGAGTCATGCTGGAACGCTCAGGATTGCCATGACGACACCTCTTTGGGCAGCCAGAACAGTGTTCCAGTACTTTTGCTGGGCCAGGGCCAGGCGGCTCTTTTCCCTCCCCAGCTGCAGAGCGTCCCCTGAGCCAGCAGGTGACGGTGCTGGACCCGGGGGCATCGCTCAGTGGTGGCTCAGTGAGAAGGGAGCCTGGGATGCTGCAGGCAGAATTGTAGAGGGGAATATAGGAGCTGGAGCCACTAGGAGCCTGTGACAGGGGCAGAGCTGGAGTCAGGTAGCAGGGCTGCCTGGATAGCAGAGCTCCCCCACGGAGAGCAGGAGACAGGCACAGATAATGAGAAGGTAGCAAAACCTTCAGGCTCTGCGGGGAGTCAGCCTCTTCTCCCCTGGGCCTCCGCCAGCGCCCCCACTGGCCCTATCTTCTTCCCAGCTCCCCCTGCTCCCACGCCAGGCCTCCCGGTGCCCTGCATTCTGGCACTTCCTTTTTTAGCATTTTTTAATGTGGATTCAAATGTAGTTTACTGACAGTGCAGTATAAAGAGGTCCTAATGAGAATCAGGCACATATTGCCCTCCCTATACACAGCTGACAGAACCCTCCATGCCCCGTGCCCCACAGCCCCTGCCATGGCCTTACATATGTACTGTCACTTGTGTTTGCACACACACAGAGCATCCTCTCCTTCCTCTTCATACTCACATGTGCTTTCCAATTGCTCCAGCATTCAGGCTATAAGAAACTGCCAGCCTTCATTCTCCAGGAACTCACTTTCCAGTGAATGAGAAAATGACAGTGCAAGAAAACAAATGGTGACCACCAATGGGATCGTCTCAGGTCTGGGTTACAAACTTCTCCGTCATGTTGCACAGCTACTTTACAGCAGGTGTATAAAACGACTGCATCCCCTTTGCGGAGCACAAACACAGTCTGATGTTCACAGAGGGGGAGTTTATGGGGATGCAGGTTTCTGGTGGGTTGGTGAAGCAGCCAGAAAAGTGGATGGAACATAGATTTTCACCCCTGCTTGAGTGAGCTCAATGGCCCATTTGTCACACGATACGTGACCCTGGTGTGTTGTTAGATCCTGGGCTGCTCTTGGATGTCTATGTAGTGGTTGTGGCCAGAAGCGTTCATTTTCTGCTAAGTCTGGTGAGAAAGGTGCAACCTTTCCTCCTCCATCCTCCTCCTATGCAAGGATGTTGCCACAGTTGTCACCCGCCTTAGTTGCCTTGAGATTTGACTGGTGTCATGCATTCTACGGGCGACCACATCTTGAGACTACCGAGACACTGAGGTTAGTGCAGCACGACATAGCGTGCTTATTAAATGGGGTTGCACACGGGGGAGCCCATTAAATTACGGTAGTATGCTGGGTCAATAAGCAATAAGTAGAATTCAGCATGTTGGTTTTAACCAATATTGCTTGGGACCTGGTCCTACTGACACAGCTGAAATAAGTTCAGCAAAGGGGCTTCAGCCAGAACTCTCTCACTACAAATGGAGGGGGTTTCTACCAGGGTGTTCTCCATGAGGGATCCTGGAGCTTAGAACTCCTCTCTTGGTCTGCCAGAGCCTGGTCTTCCTAACCTACTGAGCATGAAGAAAAGGCTGTGGTTTTTCTTGGGCTTTGAGGTTAGGGACTGGGTTTGGCAGTTACTGATTTATTCATGGGCAGCCCGTCACATTATATTGTATTGCATATTTAAATCTATGGGATAGGGCACTTGTAGCATAGGAAGTGCTTCAATAGAGATTTACAGAAACAGAGCTCCCTCCAGGGCTCTCATCAGCAACCTCAATCAGAGGGGGCTGCCTGAGAGTGACATGAGGTGCTGTTTCCGCCACATTCCCCGCCTGGTCTTCTTCACCAGGAAAGAAAGGACCATGTTCCATCCCCAAATTTGAACCCCATGTAATGATGCCCTTTGACACCACTAGGCCAATTTGTTTATGTGCTTTCATCAAAATTGGACTGAAAAAAAGTCAGTCTCCACAGTCATTCAGCACCGGCCCTGCTGGTCTAAAATACCACTCATGAGGAGACGCCTACAAATGCGGGGTGTCACAGTTTCAGGACTTGGCAATGTAAACCTGTGTTCTCTGTGACCCATCCAGGTGTCCTCCCCACTAATTCCCAGCTAGGTGCTCTGTACTCAGGTACACTCCAAACTACTTTAACACCTGACTACACTTCACACAGACTGAGACACTTCAACTCCCTGTCTGTCCTCTCCACTCTAACAGCTCAGTAAAACCCATCATTCGACATGGTAGCAAAATCTTTCCTTCCCAGATGTTATGGGCATCCCAGATCCCGGACCCAAAGTTCAGAGGTCACAGAGATGTGTTGTAGTCTAGTAGAGTGAGCATAGGGCTGAGAACCAGGCATCCCAGAATTCTAAACCCAGCGCTGCCACTGTCTTACTATGAGGCCTTGGGAACATCATTTAAAGTCTCTGTAAAATAGAAATAATACCACCACCCACAGACCTACCTCATCAGGTGTTGTGAGGATTAGTTATGGTTTGTAAAAGGCGACTGAAATATTAAGTAAATTGTTTCACTGTCATGCTCCTGAGGTGGACACAGAGAGCCTGAAGATGAAAAGAATCCCATTTCCTCCCAAATGAGTCAGTTTACATGAGAGAGATTAAGAATGGTAATGCAGCAGTGGTCGCCACAGTCTATCCTATTCAGGTTCTTATTTTGCACTGATCGCTGTGGTATCTGAGTGCCTGCATGTTGGCCTACAGAGTCTATACACCAGGGGTGGCCAAATTTACTCAGAACTTACTCAGACGTTCGAGAGCCAGAGAACACCTGCCAGGAGCCGGGACTTGAGGCTTCAGCCCCACTCCTGTTGAAGCCCCGAGCCCTGGCAGGTGCACCCTACAGGGCTGAAGCCCCAAGCTCCCCTCTCCGCTGGACAGAAGCTCCTATTCCCCTCCACCCCCCACTGCAAGGCAGAGGTACCGAGCTCCCCATCCCCTCCCCCAGGTCTGGTAGGCTCAGAATGGGGAGGCGGGAGGAGGGGGCGCTTGCGAGCCACACTTTAATGGTAAAAGAGCCACATGTGGCTTGAGGACCACAGTTTGGCCATGCCTACTATACACCATTGCTTGGACAATGAAAGTGTCACATAGGGCTTGCCATGTCCAATCAGACCACTGGTCTGGCTATTTCAGCACTCAGAGGTGGCTGTTAGACTGAGAGGAGGGGAATCTAAAGATCACATCATAACATAAGAACATAAGAATGGCCATACTGGGTCAGACCAAAGGTCCATCCAGCCCAGCATCCTGTCTACTGACAGTGGCCAATGCCAGGTGCCCCAGAGGGAATGAACCTAACAGGTAATGATCAAGTGATCTCTCTCCTGCCATCCACCTCCCTCCTCTGACAAACAGAGGCTAGGGACACCATTCCTTACCCATCCTGGCTAATAGCCATTAATGGACTTAACCTCCATGATTTTATCTAGTTCTCTTTTAAACCCTGTTATAGTCCTAGCCTTCACAACCTCCTCAGGCAAGGAGTTCCACAAGTTGACTGTGCGCTGTGTGAAGAAGAACTTCCTTTTATTCATTTTAAACCTGCTGCCCATTAATTTCATTTGGTGGCCCCTAGTTCTTATATTATGGGAAAAAGTAAATAACTTTTCCTTATTCACTTTCTCCACACCACTCATGATTTTATATACCTCTATCATATCCCCCCTTTCACACACACTTTCAATGTAAAATGTATCCAATAAGCTAGGGACATGTCCCAAGAAGCTTCTTACTAACTTTCCCCCCAACTTCTGAGGCCAGCCCTTTGCATAGTGAGGTTGATAATGGTGGCTATCAGTTGACTGCGGTTGGAGGGAGAAGCGAGATCATTTTGCAGGCCTGCTTAAAAATATTAAGACCTTCTCTGCCAGCATTCTGTATTTGGAATCCGTCAGTGCAAAATGCCTCATAGGAAGGTAAAAAAAAGTCCATAATGCACCTGGCTAAATGCCCTTCACTCCCAGCGTCAAGCCTTAAACACATGACCATCCCTTCTATCCATGGAAACAGAGAATACCACAGACATTACTACAGCAGTTTCAATCACATTGTGGGCAAAGCCAGCAGATGTCTGAGGTAATGTTCTTGAGCCACCAAAAGTGCATCAATACTGCCAAAAATCAGGTACCTACTTCACCACCAGTGCAACGCCACCAACAATAGTACCGGTGAAAGTAAAGTATAGACAGATCTCGGACATATTTACCACTGTTGTGGCCCTAGTGGGTTAGACCAGAAGTGCTGGTCTAACCCACTAGGGCCACAACAGTGGTAAATATGTCCGAGATCTGTCTATACTTTGGTGTATACTGTCTATACTTTGGTCTGAGCCCTGTCTACACTGAAACATCCACCATTTCTACCACTGGTGAGATGTCTGTATTTCTGCTACGACTGTTCATTCTGTTGCCTTATCCTCCCAACCACACACAGTCTGTTTGTCTGATGTGGCCACCTGTTGTGTCCTTTCTGACATGAGATTGTGAGCTATTTGGGAAAGATACTTGCCTTCTTTGTGTACATTACCTAGCACAATTACCTTTGATTTACGTTCTTAGCTGCTATTGTAATGCACATAACAAATAGTAATAATGATTGTGAAGCTGCATTGGTGGTGAATTATGCTTCCAATTTTTCCTAGTGTAGATGCACCTTCAGGAGACACACAGGAGAGGCTATCGCTGACATCAAGAATAAAGCACAGCAAACCAGACCTGAGCTGACCGATAACATGTGCACATATTGTGCTATCCACTGGGGGTGTGTGTGTGGGGGGGAGGGGTGTTCTACCTTTCAAAGGAAAGTAAGACAGAAAAGAAATCAGACAGAGAGCATCCTTGGAATATATGTAGGAATATATAATCATGCACTCTCTCTCTCTCTCTCTTTCTCTCTCTCTCTCTTACACACACACCATAATTTATCTCTTCCTCCTCCTGTTTGACATTATCCTCTGTTCTAGTATCATAATCTGTTGCTACGGAAACAACTATGATGTCACAAAGAGAGGATTATGGATGCCTTGAACAGGAAGAAAAGGTACATTATGATGGGAGAGAAAAAGACACCTACAAACAGCTTCTGAGCAGGAGACATTCCAGGAACAACAACTGTGAAATGGAAAATAAACAAACCAGTGGCGCTGATGTCTCTGTAACTGGGAATAGAATTTTCAAAATAAAAAAGTGTTTCCAGTTTTTGCCCCAAGAAGCAAAAAGCATCCGTGCAAAGCTGTTTAAGCATTTTCAAAAACTAGTTTTTCTCAGAAATGCTTTGCAAGTTTCCTTGTGCAGGATATTCTCTCAGCCTGACTGATTGAGGCTGGGTCTCTCTTACACCACTACACTGTGTGTGTTCCAGAACTCCCATCAAAAGTGCTGGCAATAATGCACCTATAACAATATGACTGATCGGTAGGGATCTTGTTGGTTGGCTGCCATCTTATGGGTCCTTTTGATCTTTAATCAGAAATAAATAGAGAAGCTCCGAACCTGTTTCCAAGACACTGATAACTCAGAAGAAAATGCTCCTGAATACTTATGGGTCAATGTCCTAACAGATAAAGCACAAGGTGGGATATTAGTTGGTGTCCGCTACCAACTGCTAAATCACATAGGGAACAGGATGACCGGCTCCTTTGACACCTATCTATAATGTGTAGGAAAAAACGTTCTATCCTGAGGGACTTCAATATGGGTGACATATCCTGGAGATCTCATGAACCCAGTACTAAAACATCCTTTCTGAACATTATAGATGAGAATTTCCTTACTCAAAAAGTGTTGCAGCCAACATAGGGGAATTCTATACTAGACCCTGTCTTGACAGATAAAGAGGAACTGATCACAGAACTAGAAATTAATAGTAACTTAGGTAAAAGTGACTCATAGACTTAAGGCAAGAAGGGACCATCATGATAATCTAGTCTGACCTTCTGCACATTGCAGGTCACAGAACTTCATCCACCCACCCACCCCTGCAGTAGGCCCATAACCTCTTGTTGAGTTACTGGAGTCCTCAAATCTTGATTTAAAGACTTCAAATTCCAGAGAACCCACCATTTACTCTAGTTCAAACCAACTAGTGATCTTGACTTGTGCAAGCAGAATGTAGTCCAGACCAGGGATATATATCCTTGGTGCTTTAAAAGGGTCAATTTCACTCCACTGAAAATAACGATGAGCCAATCATTTTAACAGAAAAAAAATGTAAATGATAATCGGGAATTGTTTAAGAACTTTACTTTACTAGATGCCCCAAAAGCTACAGTCCCACAATTGAGGAAGAAAGCCATATTGGTTAAAAAATCAACATGGTGTAGTGAGCAAGTGAAGGCAGCTGTAAAAAATAATTATATATATATATATATATATACACAAAACAAACAGAAAAAATAGGAAGTTGATAATAATGAATATAAATAAAAAGCTAGGAATTACAGAAAATTGATAAGGGAAGCAAAAGGACACAAGAATAAATCTATATCCAGCAGTGTTAAGGACAATAAGGAATTTAAAAAATATACTAGGAACAAAAAGAATCCTAACAGTGGCACTGGTCCTCTACTATACAGAAATGGCAGAATTATCAATAATAATACCAAAAAGGCACAAGTGTTCAATAAATATTTATTTTCTGTATTTTTGGGGGCGGGGGGAAACAAGTGATGTACTCATATATGCTAACACTCTTTCCAGTCCACTAATATCTCAGGAGGATTTTAAACAGCAACTACTAAAGTTAGACATTTTTAAGTCAGCAGGTCCAGATAAATTGTTTTTAAAAAGATGTTTGAGGAGCTCGCTGGATCATTAACGTTGATTTTCAATAAGTCTTGAAGCACCAGGGAAGTTCCAGAAGCCTGGATGAAAGCTAACATTGTGCCAATATTTAAAAAGGGAATATGGAATGGACCAGATAATTATAGACCTGTCAGTCTGACATTGATCCTGGGCCAGATAATGGAGCGGATGATCTGAGACTTGATTAATAAAGAATTAAAGGGGGGTAATATAATTAATGCAAATCAACATGGGTTTATGGAAAATAGATCCTGTCAAACTAACTTGATATCTTTTTTTTTTATGAGATTACAAGTTTGATTGATAATGGTATAGTGTTGATGTGATATACTTAGATGTCTGTAAGGCATTTGACTTCGTACCACATGACATTTTGACTGAAAAGCTAGAAAGATATAAAATTAACATGGATCACATTACATGGATTAAAAGCTGGCTAAATGATTGGTCTCAAAATGTAACTGTAAATAAGTAATCATCATCAAATGGGTGTGTTTTTAGTGGGGTGCGGCAGGGATCAGTTCTTGGCCCTATGCTATTTAACATTTTTATTAATGACCAGGAAGAAAACATGAAATCATCACTGATAAAGTTTACAGATGACACAAAAATTGAGGGAGTGATAAATAATGAAGATGACTGGGCACTGATACAGAGCAATCTGAATTGCTAGGAGCAAGCTGGATGCAATCTAACAATCTGTATTTTACTATGGCCAAATGTAAATGTGTATATCGAGGAACAAAGAATGTAAGCCAATACTTAAAGGATATGGGGGCTCTATCCTGGGATGCTGTGACTCTGAAAAAGATCTGGGGATCACGGGGGACAATAATCTGAGCATGAGCTCCCAGTGTGATGGCCAAAATGGTGAATGCAATTCTTGGTTATATAAACAGGAGAATCTTGAATAGAAGTAGAGGGGCTATTTCACCTCTATAGTTGGCACTGGTGCAACCATTGCTGGAATACAATGTCTAGTTCTGGCTCCCACAATTCAAGAAGGATGTTGAGAAATTGGAGACAGTTCAGAGAAGAGCCACAAGAATGATTAAAGCAGTGATACTCAGACTTCAGTGGTTCAGAAGCCAAATTAGCAATCAACATTATCCAAAAGAGCCACAGTAGTGTGAATGCATTGTTTCATTTACTATAGTACTACATATTCATATGTAAACAGTATGATGGGGAAATATATTATTCTCACAGCAAAATGACTGGCCAAGTATTATTATTGTATCAACTGCAACTGGTTAATAACATAGTAAAAGCATCTGATTGGTTAATAACTTAGACTGGTTAATAATTAAATCCCACAGTGTTTTAATATCATGTGCTGCAAAGAGCCGCAGGGGACACATTAAAGAGCCACTTATGGCTTGCAAGCCTCACTCTGAGTATCACTGGATTAAAGGATTAGAAAACATGCCTCAGAATGATATACTCAAGGAGCTCAATCTATTTAGTTTAGCAAAGAAAAGGTTAAGGGATGACTTGATTACAGTCTATAAGTATCTACACGGGGAACAAACATTTAATAATGAGCTCTTCAATCTAATAGAAAAAGGTGTAATGTGATCCAATGGCTGGAAGTTGAAGCTAGACAAATTCAGACTGGAAATAAAGCATCCGTTTTTAACAATGAGAGTAATTAGGCATTGGAACAATTTACCAAGGGATGTGGTGGACTCTCCATCACTGACAATTTTTAAACCAGGATTGGATGTTCTTCTAAAAGATCTGCTCTAGGAATTATTTGGGGGGAGTTCTGTGGCCCATGTTTTACAGGAAATCATACTAGATGAACAGAGTGGTTACTTCCAGCATTGGAATCTATGAAAAAAACAATTAGATTACATCCAAAAGCAATACACTCACTAACCTAAAATGATAAGCAAGAAAGACTCTTTCTTGTCCTCCGAGGCAACCATAAAAGCAGAGCCTCATTGATACAATGGCAAATACACTGGTACAGCTGACCTGATGTTAGAGAAAAGAGACTGTTGGGACCAATGCTGTCTAAAGCTATCCAGCTTTCATGCCACACACACCTATTTACTAAGACACACACACACACACACACTGGATGCACCTCTAGATTTTTATACATTTCAATCACCTGGCCTGATCATGAGAATGGGGCAGACAGATGGAAAGGAGAGATTATATGACAGCCATACATGCCTTTGCCGCATTATGTGCAGACATAAGATTGCAAAAAAAATCAACCCTCAGGGATTGTAGGGTCTTCCAGTGGGTCTATTTGCATTGCTTCTGTGTTTGAGCCCTCGATTTGGAGAAGCTGATAGTAGTAATGGGGGAATTTCAGTATTAGGAATCAGATCAATTAAACCTCCAAAAATGCTAATACTTCACCAAAGTTTACCCATATTATATGAATTTCTTGATCATGTGGAACTGAACTGGGAATCTCCCAGGAATGGAATTTCTCATGCAATAGCATTCCTTTTGCTTCCACTCCCAGCTGGAGCCAGGAAGTACAAAAATTAAAAACAACAGGACAGGGAAGTTGCTAAATGAACTTCGTTCAAGTTTTGGACCCAGGTTTGGCTCCTAGTTTACATGAACCTGTTTGCCTTTCCCTAGTTTTCCAGGATCAGGAGAGCACAGTGGGAAACAAAGCTGATATTCTGATGGGGGGTGAAATTTGGGCATGTCCCTTTAAGCACAGCCACTATGTCCCGATGAAGCTGTCAGTCTTTAGAGGAGTTCAGAGAGGAGCTCTGCATTGTGGAAATGTTATTCCAGATGATCAAACCTTGCTAATCCCCTTAAGTGTAAAGACTGTAATGAACAGGAAACACTGCTGCCCTCCTGAGTTTCCTGGGATTGCCAAGCATCCTGGAATATCATTGGGTCTGACAGAACATCATCACCTTGTCGTGTGACTATTTTATCACATTTTGAATGTGGCAGCCTTAAGTGATCTCTTTACCCTTTCTCCTTCTCGAGGCAGATGTCAATGCAGACACTGGAAGCCGACCAGGGAAGAGAAAGAGGCGTGATTAAAAGCAGTGCTCAACTTTTCTAATCAAATGGCCCATTCAGTGGAACCTGACAGACACTGCTACATTATCAAACTGCTGGGGAGACCTTAAAAATACAGGGCTAAATTCTGTAGTCCTCAACTCAGCAAAACTCCCACTGACTTCAGAATTCAGTCTATGGGGCCTGATTCTAAACTCACTTACACCAGTGTCATACCTGTGTGTGACTCCACTGGTTTCAGTGGCATTACTGCTGATTTACACCTGGTATCAGTGAGATCAGAATCAAGCCCAGAACTGGCTAGAGAGGCTTGGGCGTGGGGAAGTTCACAGTGCTGCTGCCCTTTTTGTACCCACATTGTAGGTAAGTAGAGGACTTCATTCTCCAGGGCTGACATTCCTCCACTAGCTTGAAATTCACCTGGAGTCGTCAGCCAGTTTATAAAATACTTTGAACATGTAAAGAACTACACAAGTGCACAGTGGGAATTTATTACTATTATACCAATAAGCAGTAGGGTTTATTTATTCTTTTTAACCCGGACTTTTGATTCTCTAAGGTTATAAGTGTGGATCCAGAAATGTATCTCATACCCTGCTATTGGAACACAGGGAGCTCATTTACTTCAGTGTGACTCCACTAGCCTTAATGGAATAACTCTTAGTTCAGGTCCCAATTCAGAAAAGCATCCATATTCGGGAATGGCGCTTAAGCCCATGCTCAAGAGCTTTCATGAATCGGGGCCTTACCCTGGTGTGAGAGGAGAATCAGGCCCACTTTCTCCACCGGTCAGCTGTAAATGCTCACAGGAAATAAAGTGCCTTTGCTTTTTCTATGCTATATACACACAAATTGAGCAGCTGCTGACTTGCAGGAAAGTCATCATTTGGGTCTGAATGTAGATTTTTAGAAAGGTTAAAAAACTGAAATAATCTCTATAATTTTTAGGCCAACAGTTTCAAAAGAGGATGCCTAAAGTTAGGCTCCTAAATCCATATTTAGGTATATAAATAGGTAAGAGACCCTTTTTTCTAATTAGGGAATTTCTCTCTTTTTGTTATGCAGGAATGTTTGTAGCTGGACTGGTCCTTAATAAAGAGGTGGATAAAGTAAATAAATCTTCCACTAGAGCAACAAATAAGAGACAGCATTAATAACAGTAATACACTGAACTTACAGTATACAAATTCCTTAGTAAAGGTGAGTGGGTCCATTTACAAATGGACTAACTAAGGCACAGAGCCTAGGTCACTGGGACTGCTCATGTGTTTAAAGCTAGACACATATGTAAGTACTTTCCTGAATTAAGGCCATAGATTAAGGGTGGAATTTTCAAAACACACAGTCCTGGCCTAACTCTACTGCATAGAAACCTATTGATTTCAATGGGAGCAGAGTAAAGCCAACAGCAAGTGCTTTTGGAAAATCCTACTCTAACAGTCAGGTCCAAGGTCACACACCAAACCAGCTCCCCAGACACTTGATCTTAGCACTGGTCCATGCTACCTCATCCTGAAGTGGAATAGTCTTTGCCGGTCTGAACACAGGGATGCTGTACTCACATCTGAACTACAGTTTTCAGTAATCATAGAGCGGGGGGCTCTACAACTTTCTCATGTGGGGGACCACTTTGTGAGACACAGAGACTCTCACAAGGACTCACCTCCACTCCCAAAACCCCAATCGTCCAATGGCTTGGCTCTCAAAAACCTTCCTTCTGGAGACCACCAGAGCTACCATATGCCAAAGGTTGAAAACCAATGCTGTGCGGTGGCCCAAACTTATAAACTTGGGTAATTAAAAGTAGGCACCTAGATCCAAGCCTAATCTCCAAGTAAGTGGCCTAATTTGCAGAGGTGATGAGCATTCAAAATACCCATGGAAGTTAATTAGGGTTGTGGATACTCACCACCTCTGAAAATCAGGACAGTCATTGAGATGCCTAAAATAACGAATAATAATACTACCCAGATCTTATATAGTATTTTTTTATCCATGATCTCAAAGAGCTTTACAAAGGAGATGACTATCTTTATCCCCATTTTAAAGATGGGGAAACTGAGGCACTGGGAGGGACGGTGACTTGCCCAAGGTCAACCTTTAGGCACCTAAGCCCCTATTCTGCAAACTCACCATGATCTTCAAATTTGGGCCTGATGCTGCACACACTTATGGATGTGCTTAACTCTGTATATGCAAGGTTAGGAATCCACCTGAAGCCAATGGGGTTTGTCACTTGTGTTGACTTAAGCCAATGTGTAAGCCCATGCAGGAGCCAACCTAAGGGTACGTCTATACTACCCACCGCATTGGCGGGTAGTGTTCGATGTATCAGGGATCGATTTATCACGTCTCGTCTAGATGCGATAAATCGAACCCCGACTCGACACCTGTACTCCACCTTGGCAGGAGGAGTAAGCAGCGTCGACGGGGAAGCCGCGGCAGTCAACTCACCGCCATGAGGACTGCCAGGTAAGTCGAACTAAGAAACTTCGACTTCAGCTACGCAAATAGCTTACCTGAAGTTGAATATCTTAATTCAAACCCCCACCCCCTTCCTTCCAGTGTAGCCCAGGCCTAAGTCTGAAGTGTGGCCAGTGTGCACATTCCTGCATTCTGAGTGGCTGTTCCTCTCAGAACGCATTGTCTATCGGCCTGCACTATCCTAGCCCTTACAGGGTTTCTTCCATTTCAGAAAATAAAACAGCATCTCTCACCCATTACATCTCAATAATATTTAATCATTGGACATTTCAGTATGATAAAAACAATAATTATAACTGGAGGGGGTTTTCTGTTATCTTGGAAACAACCATGTCTTGAGCTAATAAAAACCTGTGACTTTGGTCCCAGCACTGATTTAGCTCAGGTGATGGTTATTACCTCATAAACAGGAAGCGCCATTCAGTTATTATCTCGGCGCACAGAGTTTTGGGGCAAAGCCCTTCACAAAGTGCCAGCAGTTAATCCCTTAAAAATGATCACATGCTGCCTCTGTAAAGTGCCTGTCCCAGAAGCTCTGGGAAAACACTAGCCAATTAAATAGGATCTGACCTTAGACATGTTCAGGGTCAGAATTTCATGCCTCCAATGACCTGATCCTGCAAGGAGCTCCCTGTGGGCAGACTTTCTGCCAGCATGAAGTTCCATCAATGTCCCTGTAGTGGCTAGGTAGAATTTACAGAAAATACAGATATTAATTCTATAAGCCACCCACACATAAAACTACTGACACTGTTGCTATTAATACACTGCAAATTGCAACAAAGTTGTCACAGATAAGTAATAAGCAAAGCAAAACAGCATAACACCAAAAGAGGAGGCAATAATCATTCTAAAAATAAAGGTTAAAGCGAAGTAACACCCCTTTATGCAGGGCTCTGAAGACTGCCAACCTCAGGTGCTGGTGAGCCACCCAGGAAAGGGCAGGTGAAATTCACTTCTATGCAGAAGGCTGCACAAAGTCTGTGCACCACTTAAGTCCATCTTACGCACCCTTAAAATAGGGCTTGAGTGGAACTTCAGTGGTGCATAGGCATTGTGCTTCACCTCTGCACAGGGCAGAATTTCACCCACCAAGAGTATCACAACTGATTTGAGCAGTAATGTCAATATAGGGTGAGATGCCATCATCTCTGAGTCATGGGGCCAGATGCTCCACTGGTGTGACTCAGGATAGCTCTGCTGAAGCCAGGGGAACTACACCAGTTAACACCAACTCTGAAACTGGACAATTGATTTTTAATGCCAGAGAGGACCGTTATGCTCATCTAGCCTGACCTCCTGCATAACACAGGCCATAGAACCTCACCTAGTGACTCTTGCATTTAGCTCAATATCTTCTCCAATCTCCATTAAGATTAAAGCAACTCAAAACCAACCCAGATGCTGAACGTTAGTTTTACTTGCCTTTCTATTTTTATTCAGCTCAGTCTATTTTATTTCCTTCATTTGACCCTTTCAATTCTAAAACAGAAAAAGAACAGGAAAGGCTGGAGAACAGGAATGTGGCAGGTGAAATCCTGGCCCTACTGAAGTCAATGACAAAACTCTCCTCGATGTCACTGGGGCCAGGATTTCATCCTATGTATTTACTTATTATGCACTGTATAGTTCACAAGAGCTGCTACTTGGGCCAGCAGGTCTTTGTACACAGCTCACTTAAACAGAGACGTATTGGAATCGTTTCATAAATAAATCCTTTAGGGCATCACATTTTCTAACAACATGTTTTTGTAAAAGAGCCTGTGCTTTCAAACCCTCTGTTTTGGTGGTGATGGTGGGTGTGGGGGGGTACGTGTGTTATAATAGTGATCCGTTGATAGCGCAAGAGTCAAACAATAGGAACAGAGGAGCTGTTACATACTACAGCATTGATCCAACACCTCTGCTATTGTGCTTCCATCAGTGGCCTAAATGTACCTGATGCTCCGGAGGAAGGCTCTGAGAGAGCCTGTGATGTGCAGACTATCATTTCTGAAAGGAAAGACCAGAACCACACTCCCCTTTTAAGATTAGATTCACATTCCATATGCAAGTAAATACAAGTTTCCATCCATGCCTTATAATGTGTCAAGAACTCTGGAGAACTCTCATGACTATTAGGGAGGACAGAATATCCATTAAACCCTCCCCCCTGCAAAAACAGTCCAACCCACAAACCTATTTTAATGCAAAATTCAACCCCCTTTGTACCTTATGTTGACTCCTGAGAGTTGGGATGTTGCAGATTTGCCAGCTTTAAGGACTGGGATGTTAATAGGCTGCAAAGTTTTGCTGTGGGACCTTCCCTGCTGCAAGACTGTTCTACATGGCTCCAAACAGGCCTTCTTTATAAGTTGTTGGGTTTTTTTCAATCACCCAAGTGCCCTGAAGCAGCTGAAGTGAGAGTGCAGTAACTGCTAAACTCCAGCTAAAAGCCTCAATGCGTCACCACAAATCTAGAGAAGAATCCCGTATGCTGGCTCCCACCAGGCTGATGTCCATTAGACTCGTTCTTCCTATAATATTTCACAATTGGGGATGGTGCCATGTACTTTCGCAGAAAGAATGCTTAATGAAACATTTACAGAAATGAGCACAGTTTTCCACAAAGGAGATAAAGTAAAAATCGTGTTCATTCTACCCTATGGACACTGTTCTTTATTCTATCCTCAGATCAAGGGGGTGAGTGGGACAGTAAATTAAATGTCCCTCTTCTGGAGACCTGGGGGACATCATAAATGAACATGATCTTGGTAGATTCATCTTACCCCACAGTGGATTTTAGTCCACATCACAAAATCACTGCATAATCCAACCTGATTAGTAGACTCTGTTGCAGAGAGGCTCAGGACAGGGACAGCAGGCACTGTGATGCAAGACAGGCCTAAGGTGCATTGGACTAGCTGTGTAAGGGGTCCAGTGCTGGAACAGCAGGGAACTGATTTGGTCAGGATTAAAATGCACTGGCCGTGCTACCATCTGTGGGGCCCCAAATCTAGACTAGCAGGGAAGTGAGGCAGGTAAAGATTTGGATGCCCTTACACAGCTGGGAAGTATGGAGCCCAGGACAGGAACAGCAGGTCAGGATGGAAGTGAAATGCCACAGCAGGGTGGACACCTACTTGCCTCTACCAATTTCTGTTAGCATCTCGCTGCCACAAGCCTCACATCCAACCATGAACATGGGCATTTCAAAAGAAAGACTTTCCAAATAGAGACACTTCTTTTCCCTTGGAAGGGCAAAGCCTGCTCCTAACAGTTCTTCATTCAGTGGCAAGTTTCTTTTCTAAAACAGACCTTAAACGTCCAGCAGAGGGCGAGTTCAGGATTTGTTTAAAGGGAAACATTATTTCATTTCATTTCAACACCCCAGACAGTTCCAGCGCTGACTGTAGCCTCTTTTTACAGATACAGTTTAATAATAAATGTCCCTCATTGCTTTGCAAACTCTCTTTTTTCAGCAGATCTGTTGCATTTGCCTTTCATTAGCTCAAACTGCAGGAAAAAAATAATGGCTACATTAAACCTATGCTCTTCAGGATCAGGGAAGAAAGGACTGGAATAATACTTATTTTTGTTGCCTACAAACAATCCCCTTTGTTTCTTTTAGAGTTCAAACTATTTACGGGCCATACAATTTTAAACCACCCGGAAGCTTCCTAGCCATCAATAAGCACATCGGTAACTTTACACCGTCAGGAAAGCTGGTTCATTTAGAACACTCCAACTAATACTAGATTTTCTTCCCAGATAAGTTTTATCAGACACACTACAGATAAAGTATTGCTTCCCGCATGCCTCTTCCCCG
This sequence comes from Mauremys mutica, assembly GCF_020497125.1. Lineage (NCBI taxonomy): Eukaryota > Metazoa > Chordata > Testudines > Geoemydidae > Mauremys > Mauremys mutica. Next base: position 103,124,451 of record NC_059072.1, on the reverse strand, counting down.
GCCAGACATTAAAAAATCCCTTGCTATAAATCGATCGTCAAGACATTTCTATACAAAATAAACTGGGGATTTCTATCCAGTTTATATAAATGCTCTCTAACCAATTCTCAACCAGAAAAAGCGGGGGGGGGGGAGCGGAAAGAAAGGACATAAATGCAACGCTAGGTGATTTAAATTAAGCCGGATTTATTTTTAAACACGAGTCCTAAATAGAGAGAGAGAGCGAGAGAGAGAAAGAGAGAGAGAGAGAAAGAGAGAGATATAAAAACTGGGAAAAACTAAGTTCACTTTCAATTTTCACTGCAATCCCCGGTTGGATTTAAGTAGAAACTGAAAGAACTGACAGTCTGCTGCTAGAATTTTTTCCTGACATATGTGCCTAGATATGCTATTTTTTTAACCTAAAAATATAGTTGATCAGCAAAACCCCAAAGCAAATGCTTTCTGGAGTACAGGCTAAAAGAACAGGGTGTTCAGCCCTTGAATTTAAACTACATTTCATACATACGCACGCACACACACACACAGAGCAATTACATGGCAATCTTAGTCAATTTCATTGTTCGGCTCGGCACTGAAATGGACTTTTCCACCCATTCCCTTCGTGACCATGGACCGAAATGATCAAAATAAAATAAAATAACATAAAATAAAGAGGGCTGAGGAATTTTACAGACAATCATGGGTGGAGGGGAGGAAGAAATGGAGAGCAAATTAAAACCAACCTCCATTCAAATACTAAGAATACTAATTTTTGTAAAAGGCAGAACCTCACAGCAGCGACAATGAGCTGTGCTATAATGTTGATTTCAGATCTGTGGTCATTTCTTCTCTTTTTTTGGTGGGAGGTGAGGGGTGCCTGGTGCCAAGAGATGGCCAAAGGACAGGGATGGGGAGGGGTGGAAGGAAATAAAAGACCCCGAGCTGCCTTACCTTCGTACATAGGGGCCATCGGTGCAAGAATGTGTTATTCATGGCAAAAAAAAAATATCTTAAAACATTTAAAAAATGAAGCGAGATCTCAGCCCCCCAAACTCAATACAAATCTGCCATCTTGAGCCTCTGTCTCTCCGTACAGTCGAAGCTGCCAGCCTCCTGCATCACCGCCTCACTTCATCGGGGGGAGACAGAAAAATCCAACCTTGATCCTGTCCATCTAACAAAAACACCACCAAAAAAAGGAGCAGGGAGTGGAAGAGGTGTGGGGAGGGTCGATGCACAGTGGACAGGTCAAGGGTGAGGGGAGGGGTGGTTAGAGGCCCCCCCAGATTTGGGACTTTGGGGTCGGGGAAGGGGGACTCGGCCGATCCCCCTAGCTCTCAGCTCAACATGTCTGTGTGTGTTGGGGGTTTCTGCAAAAGTTGCATTGGAGGCGAGAGCGAGAGCGAGACAGAGACAGAGAGGGGGAGAGGGAGAAAAAAAAAGCAAAGGGAGTTTGCAAATAATCAAATACCGATGGCACTGATCGCAGTTTCCCAGAAGGGGAGAGAGCGAGAGAGAAACCCTCTACTGAGATTATGTGGGATCTTGTTTAACAACACATTTCAATCAGGAGAAAAAAGGAACAGTCAACAGAAGTTGGTGAAACAGTTCTGTCTCCCTCTCTCTCTCTCTTTACAGAAAAGAAAAAAAAGGCAGCTGATTGAAGCTTTGCAATTCACTGGCTGTGGGGATCATATAATTTGAGCTGATGTTTTACAATAGCATGGAAAATTCCTACCTCTCGCCCCCCTTCCCCAAATAAATCTTCTATTCCCTCTAGGCATTTCACAATCTGTTTCTCTGACAAAAGTTCCGGGGATTTTTAAGTCCATTCTTCCCATTTAAGTCCAGTTTTGTAGTGTAAATATTTAGAGGGTGCATTTAAAACAAACCTACATTGTTGCTTTCCAAATTATTCACTTTAAAGAACCACATCAAATAAGTGTTTGCTTATGGAGACTGACAGCTAATGACCCTCCTCCTGTTTTCATTTTAACAGATCCATCTCTTTCCCTCAGTTATTGCTGGGGAAATGCCAGTCCTCTCAAAATCATTTGTTATCAGCACGTTGACATATGTTGTAGGGAAAGCCTTTATTTTCTAAGCATCTTTCATCCAGTGGTTCCTCATTACTTCACAAAGAAAGGCAAATAACCATATGCCCATTATACCAATGAGGAAACTGAGGTACAGAAAGGTTAAGTGACAGCAAATTATATGACAAAGGCGGAACCAAAAACTAGGACCCTGATCGTCCAATAACCTCTGCATGGGTCCGCCCACACAGAGCTCTTTGCAAGATCAGAGCCTGGGACCAGATCTTCACAAGCGCTCAACAGCTCCCATTTAGGCATCTAAATGAAGTGGCCGGAATTTTATAAGGGCTAAACACCCAACAACTTCACTTAGGTGCCTAACTGGGAGTTGAACTCTTTTGACAATCTGGTCCTTAGTCTTCTGACTAGCAGTCTCCTACTCTAGGCCCTGGACACCACTGCCCCTTAATTACAGATTGTCACCTCTCATTTCCTAAATCATGGTTCCCATCTTCTTAATCCCATAACTCTCTTGTTATAATCGGAGGTCACTTGTCTGTCTAGGTCACTAATATTTATTACGTAGACCTGTTTCTGCATCCTGCTTCCTGACGAGAACACCAGCTAGCGGGGTGCATTTCAGGGCTGCTGAAGCAAACGTGGAATAATTCTGGAGGGTAGCAGAGGACAGAGGGAAGGGAAAGGAGTAGAAGTTAGGGGGGATGGGTTCTTTTTCTGTCTCTGCATCTGCCTTGCTGTGTGACCTCGGGTAAGTCACCTCAGTCTGTGCCTTGGTTTTCTCAGCTGTAAAAAGGGGATAATAGTCAGTGCTTTGTGAATGTGGAAATGCTCCTTTTCCCTGTTTTCAATTTGAGCTATATTGTAGCCCTTGATTTCCACATGAATTTTACTTTTGCCAAAGCCAAAATGACATATGAACTTGAAAACTCAGGAGACTTTTGCAAGTTTTTTTTTCCCCCCAAAAAATTATGAAGTAGATTGCATTTTGACTGGATGTAGCAGAGCAGCCATCTTCAGGGCTTTCCCTTTGTGGGTCACTAGCTAAGTATGGAGAGTTTCAGCTACACAGACGTGGGTATTAAATGCATATACATGCATTTAAAACCTCTTACTTCAAGGCTTAAGTCAATTTCTAACTATTGAGGTTTAGGACAAGACCGTCCTGGGAGACAGACTATCCCACATCTGTAGGAGACAGTATACTGGACTAGATAGACCATTGCTCTGATTCAGAATGGCAATTGCTATGGTCAGTTAGGTTTTGTTAACACTACAAAAATAACCAGACCAGATCCTCTGCTGGTGTAAATGGGCACAGCTTTAGTGAAATCAGTGGAGCTGTGTCCCTTTACACCAGTTTAGGATGCCCCGCCTCCCCCCCCCCATTTAAACACTGCTGAAAATAAGCTTATAACCTGATCATATTCTTGCCTGTGTCAGCAGAAAAAAATAGTTCTGCCCATGGCCCCGGTCATCTCCTGGATCTAGCACCAGGAAAAGGCCCCCACCACATGTAGGCCACCCCTGCAGTAACACTGATCTCCTTCCCCACCTCACACAGAACCCCCTCTGGAAGCGTCTCTGTGGTTTCTAGGGGCAGGATGGGCTAAAGCACAAGAGGCACCATTCTTTGCTGCATTGTTCCCCTGTTCTTCCCTTAGGAGACAGCAGAGCTCAGACCTGTTTTACCTCCCTCTGGGTACACCACGGAGGGACCTAGCCACTGTGGCTTCAGCGGCCCCTGCGGGATGGCTCCAGGCTCTGCATGAAAAAGTTTGCCCTTCCCCATGGATGCCTGAGATTCACAGGCTTGGGAAGGCTCCCTGCCACTCAAATTTACAGGCCCTGAACCCTGCCCACTGGAGAGGACCCTCTTTAGGACCTATTTCTCCTCTTTAGCCCCTTCCCACAGGTCTTCCACAGGAGGCAGAGATCTAGTGTGTGTTGGGAAAGCACATCAGAATTTGTTGTATTATGTATTATCATTTGTTGATTGCTTTGAATTTATCCTAAGTGCCCTTGTGCTCTGGATACTTTTACAAATGGATAATACTAATAAAATATAGTATATACATAGAACCTCATGAACTGCCCAGACAATAGCATCATCAGTTTTGTCCAGCATGACTCATAGGCAATAGCAGGAGATACTTAGTCTGGGAGATGGTCTTGTTAGGGCACTGGACTGTGACTCAGAAGATCTGGTTCTGTTTCTGGCTCTACCACGCAAATTCTGGGTGACCTTGCGCAAATCACTCCATCTCTCTCTGTGCCTCTGTTCCCCCATTGTGGGGATAATCATTTTTATGTGACTTGTCTATTTCAACTGTAAGCCCTTTGCAACAGGAACTGTCTCTTTCTCTGCTGTTGTACCGCTTGGAGCCTCTTAGTACTACAATTATACAAATAGTAACAGGTTCCTAGTCTAACGTATGGATACAACATGTTTTTCTGCCCAGAAATGGCAAGAAAGCCAAAAAAAAATTGTAACACATCTGTTGTTTTGGGGGGATGATCATTTTTAAACATGGTTGTAGGGTTTCATTCACATACATGGGGTCAGAACACGGTACATGGCGTGAGGCAAAGCCTGGTCAAGTCAATGGAAAGATTCTCACTGACTTTAATGGCCCTTGGATGAGGCTGATCGCACAAACATAGCAGTAGAATAGGAGCAGGATGCAGCCATTTGTGTTGTGGCTGAGTGGCAGACAACACCACTTCGAGTTCTGGGCTCACTTCCTGGTGGGGCCAGGTGGTGATCACAAATAGGCCCCTGGTAAGGTGTGTGGAGCAGTGGTCAGCAATGATCTGTTCCTACTGGGATACGATCTCAGCTGTCTGGACCCATCTGAGACACACCGCCAAAGCTCGCCTCAGAGTGTGCACCAGGTTGTGTGACGCTCCCTGGCAGGAGGACAGCTGTGAGTGCCAACCTGTGACGAAGGGGAAGCAGGGCTAGCAACAGTGTAAGCTCACTGCTGGGTGGGGTACGGTGCTGTCCTAGGTACAACAGATATCTGGCTGTTCCCATCACTGGCTCCCTGGCCGTGAAGAGAGGACCATAGTCAAGTGGGAGAGGCTTGTCACAAAGTGCAGAAGGGCCATGGCAGACTAGGAGAGTGTTTATGCCCTCTAAGGGCTAGGGCTGCCCACTGTGAGGATATGGGACCTGCTAGCTAGAGGAGTTATGGGAGAAGCCCCTGGTTTTGGAGCTGGAGGAACAAGGTGCTAGTCCTGGCTCAACAGGTGTGTGTGTGTAATTTACCTAGGTCAGTAACTGAGCATTGTCTGCAGACATGGATAACTAGCGGGCCTCTAAGCAGCATCTCAGGGGAGTGGTGCTCGAGTGGACATGGGGCCCTCTTCTACCCCTTTCAAACATTAATGCTGCTGTGGTGTGGGCTGCTCTTCCTTTGCCCCTCATTCAGGCTGTGGCACTGTAATGATGGGGTCTAAATTAGCTGTTACCGGTCAAGAAAGAGATCTTGGAGTCATTGTGGCTAGTTCTCCAAACTCATCCACTCAATGCGCAGCAGCTGTCAAAGCGAACAGAATGTTGGGAATCATTAAGAAAGGGATAGATAAGATCATATTGCCTCTATATAAACCCATGGTAGGCCCACACCTTGAATACTGTGTGCAGATGTGGGCGCCCCATCTCAAAAAAGATATATTGGAATTGGAAAAGGGTCAGAACAGAGCAACAAAAATGATTAGGGGTAAGGAACGGCTGCTGTATAAGAAGAGATTAATAAGACTGGGTCTTTTCAGCTTGGAAAAGAGACGACTAAAGGGGGATATGATAGAGGTCTATAAAATCATGACTGGTGTAGAGGAAGTAAATAAGGACGTGCTATTTACTCCTTCTCATAACACAAAAACTAGGGACCATCAAATGAAATGAATAGGCAGCAGGTTTAAAACAATCAAGAGGAAGTATTTTTTCACACAATGGCAGATGAAATTCAGTGTTGATAAATGCAAAGGAATGCACATTGGAAAACATAATCCCAACTATAGATATAAAATGATGGGGTCTAAATTAGCTGTTACCACTCAAGAAAGAGATCTTGGCGTCATTGTGGCTAGTCCTCTGAAAACATCCACTCAATGTGCAGCAGCAGTCAAAAAAGTGAACAGAATGTTGGGAATCGTTAAGAAAGGAATAGATAATAAGACAGAAAATATCATATTGCCTTTATATAAATCTTGAATATTGCATGGAGATATGGCCGCCGCATCTCAAAAAAGATATATTGGAATTGGAAAAGGTTCAGAAAAGGGCAACAAAAATGATTAGGGGTATGGAACAGCTTCCATATGAGGAGCAATTAATAAGACTGGGACTTTTCAGCTTGGAAAAGAGACGACTAAGGGGGGATATGATAGATGTCTATAAAATCACGACTGTTGTGAAGAAAGTAAATAAAAAAGTGCTATTTACTCCTTCTCATAACACAAGAACTAGGAGTCACCAAATGAAATTAATAGGCAGCAGGTTTAAAACAAACAAAAGGAAATATTTTTTCATACAACACACAGTCGACCTGTGGAACTCCTTGCCAGAGGATGTTGTGAAGGCCAGGACTATAACAGGGTTCAAAAAAGAACTAGATAAATTCATGGAGGATAGGTCCATCAATGGCTATTAGCCAGGATGGGCAGGGATGGTGTCCCTGGCCTCTGTTTGCTAGGAGCTGGGAATGGGCAACAGGGGATGGATCACTTGATGATTACCTGTTTTGTTCATTCCCTCTGGGGCACCTGGCATTGGCCATTTCGGAAGACAGGATACTGAGCTAAGTGGACCTTTGGTCTGACCCAGTATGGCCATTCTTATGTTCATTAATGGGTTCTGACTTTCTCTGCTCACCACCAGGGCAAAGTCCATTCAGGGCATTTTTTAAATTTTCTTTGGAAAGTTGCAGTTTTTAAAAAGTCTTAGTGAAAGGTTGGAATGGAAACGATGTAAAATCATAATATGAGACAGGTGCTTTAAGCAAAAGGGTATGATTCTCATTTAGGATATGTCTACATTGAAAAAAAGGTGAGTTCTTAACTCACATTCCCTAACTCAAATTCAAATAGCAGTGAAGTGGCAACTCAGATTAGTATAACCCACACACCTCCTGGGTGTGGTGTTCTGTCCCATCTAGAGGCACTGAGACCACTTAGGGTATGTCTACACTACGGGATTATTCCGATTTTACAGAAACCAGTTTTTTAAAACAGTTTGTATAAAGTCATAGAATCATAGAATTCAAGATCAGAAGGGACCATTATGATCATCTAGTCTGACCTCCTGCAAGATGCAGGCCACATAAGCCGATCCACCCACTCCTTTAGCAAGCGACCCCTGCCCCATGCTTCGGAGGAAGGCGAAAAACCTCCAGGGCCACAGCCAATCTACCCTGGAGGAAAATTCCTTCCCGACCCCAAATATGGCGGTCAGCTGAACCCCGAGCATGCGGGCAAGACTCTCCAGCCATACCCTCTGGAAAAAGGTTAAGAATATCATATCATTGACCCATTGTACTATTTACCAGTGTGGCACTTAATTGACCTATTGACCAAGCCCGTTATCCTATCATACCATCTCCTCCATAAACTTATCTAGCTTAATCTTAAAGTCATGGAGGTCCTTCGCCCCCACTGTTTCCCTCGGTAGGCTGTTCCAGTATTGCACTCCCCTGATGGTTAGAAACCTTCGTCTAATTTCAAGCCTAAATTTCCTGACTGACAATTTATATCCGTTTGTCCTCGTGTCCACATTAGCACTGAGCTGAAATAATTCCTCTCCTTCCCTGGTATTTATCCCTCTGATATATTTAAAGAGTGCAATCATATCTCCTCTTATCCTTCTTTTGGTTAAGGAAAACAAACCGAGCTCCTCAAGTCTCCTTTCATACGACAGGCCTTCCATTCCTCGGATCATTCTAGTGGCCCTTCTTTGTACCCGTTCCAGTTTGAATTCATCCTTCTTAAACATGGGAGACCAAAACTGCACACAATACTCCAAATGAGGTCTCACCAACGCCTTATATAACAGGACTAGCACCTCCTTATCCCTACTAGAAATACCTCGCCTAATGCATCCCAAGACCGCATTAGCTTTTTTAACGGCCACATCACATTGCCTACTTATAGTCATCCTACTATCAACCAGGACTCCTAGGTCCTTCTCCTCCTCCGTTACTTCCAACTGGTGCGTCCCTAGCTTATAACTAAAATTCTTGTTAGTCATCCCTAAATGCATAACCTTACACTTCTCACTATTGAATTTCATCCTGTTACTAATACTCCAGTTTACAAGGTCATCCAAATCTCCCTGGAGGATATCCCTATCCTTTTCCGAGTTGGCAATACCTCCCAACTTGGTGTCATCCGCAAACTTTATCAGCCCACTCCTACTCTTGGTTCCCAGATCAGCAATAAATAGATTGAATAAAATCGGACCCAAAACCGAACCTTGAGGAACTCCACTGGTAACCCCCCTCCAACCCGACAGTTCCCCCTTCAATACTACCCTCTGCAGTCTCCCCTTTAACCAGCTCCTTATCCACCTCTGGATTTTCATTTCGATCCCCATTTTTTCCAACTGGTTACTGGAAGTAACCAGTAATTCCTCATGCGGTACCGTATCAAACGCCTTACTGAAATCCAGATATATTAGATCCACCGCATTTCCCTTGTCTAAAAAATCTGTTACTTTCTCAAAGAAGTCGAGTGCACGCGGCCACACTAAGCACATTAATTCGGCGGTGTGCGTCCATGTCCCGAGGCTAGCATCGATTTTCGGAGCATTGCATTGTGGGTAGCTATCCCATAGCTATCCCATAGTTCCCGCAGTCTCCCCCGCCCATTGGAATTCTGGATTGAGATCCCAATGCATGGTGGGACAAAAACAGTGTTGTGGGTGATTCTGGGTAAATGTCGTCACTCAATCCTCCCTCCGTGAAAGCAATGGCAGACAATCATTTTGCTCCCTTTTCCCTGGATTGCCCGGGCAGACTCCATAGCACGGCAACCCTGGAGCCTGTTCAGCCTTTTTTCACTGTCACCGTATGTCTACTGGATGCTGCTGACAGACGCGGTACTGCAGGGCTACATAGCAGCATCCCCTTGCCTTTTGCAAGTTAACAAAGACAGTTACCAGCCCTACCGTACAGTCTTCTGCTTTGCAAGTTGACAATGATGGTTACCAGTTATACTGTACCATCTGCTGCTGTCATGGGTGCTCCTGGCCGGCCTCGGTGAGGTCGTCCGGGGGAGCATGGACAAAAATGGGAATGACTCCCCAGGTCATTCCCTTCTTTAAGTTTTGTCTAAAGAGAGAGTCAGTCCTGCCTAGACTATCAGGCAAGCCTACTAAAGAACCAGAGAGGCAAACGGCCACTCCGGGTCAGAGCCCCAGACATCCCGCAGAAATGATGAGCTGCATGCCATTCTAGGGGGTGCCCCTGCAACAATGCCACCCGTTGCTTCCCTCCTCCCCCACCCCTCCTGGGCTACCATGGCAGTTATCCCCCCATTTGTGTGATGAAGTAATAAAGAATGCATGAATTTGAAACAACACTGACTTTATTGCCTCTGCAAGCAGAGATCAAAGTGGGGAGGGGAGGGCAGCCTCCAGCTGCCATGATATTCCAGGCAGGAGTGAATCTCCATTAGACAAAGCTTAAAGAAAAGAATGACCTGGGAGTCATTCCCATTTTTGCCTAGGCACCCCCGGCTGACCTCACCAAGGCCAGTCAGGAGCACTCACAGGATGACAATGACAGATATCAGTTATACTGTACCATCTGCCGTCCGCAAGGCAAGGGAAGGGAAGGGGATGCTGCTGTGTAGTGCTGCCGCACCGCATCTACCAGCAGCATCCAGTAGACATACGGTGAAAAAAGGCGAGCATTAGCAAACAACTGGCTTGCAGGAAAAGTAGAGCACAGGCTTAAGTCTTTGCAGGATTGGGAGCCCATCTTTAAAAGGGGAACAAAGAGGACCTGGGGAATTATAGACTAGTCCTCCTAACTTCAATACCTTTAAAGATACTGGAACAAATGGTTAAACAATCAATTTGTAAGCACCTAGTGGATAACAGGGTTATAAGGAATAGCCAGCATGGGTTTGTCAAGAACAACTCATGCCAAACCAACCTAATTTCCTTCTTTCAGAGGGTTACTGGCTTAGTGGATGGAGGGAAGCTGTAGACATGATATACCTTGATTTTAGTGAGGCTTTTGGCACAGTCCCACATGACATTCTCATAAGCAAACTAGGGAAATGGGGTCTAGATGAAATACTATAAGGTATGTGCACAGCTGATTGAAAGGTCATACTCACAATAGTTATCAGTGGGAGGGCATATCTCGTGAGATCACAGAGGAGTCAGTCCTGGCTCCAGTACTGTTCAATATTTTCATTAATGACTTGGATAATGGACTGGAGATTATGCTTACATAACATAAGAACGGCCATACTGAGTCAGACCAATGGTCCATCTAGCCCAGTATCCTGTCTTCCAACAATGACCAAAGCCAATGCTCCAAAGGGAATGAACAGAACAGGCCATCATTGAATGATTCATCCCCTGTCATCCACTCCCAGTTTCTGGTAAACAGGCTAGGGATGTTCAGAGCATGTGGTTGCATACCTGACCATCCTGGCTAATAGCCATTGATGGACCTGTCCTCCAGGAAGTAATCCTTTTTTAACCCTGTTATAGTTTTAGCCTTCACAACATCCCCTGGCAGTGAATTCCACAGGTTGACTGTGCATTGTGTGAAGAAGTACTTCTTTTTGTTTGTTTTAAACATGCTGCTTATTAATTTAATTTGGTGACCCGTAGTTCCTGTGTTACATGAAGGAATACATAATTTCCTTATTCACTGTCTACACACCAGTCAAAATTTTATAAACCTCTATCATATCCCCTCTTAGTCATCTTTTTTCCAAGCTGAAAAGTCCCAGTCTTTTTAATCTCTCCTCATATGCAAGCTGTTCCATCCCCCTACTCATTTTTGTTGCCCTTCTCTGTACCTTTCCCAATTCTAATATATCTTTTTTGAAGTGGGGTGACCAGATCTGCATGCAGTATTCAAGATGTGGGTGTACCATGGATTTATACAGAGGCATTATGATATCTTCTGTCCTATTATCTATCACTCTTCTAATAATTCCCAACATTCTGTTAGCTTTTTTTGTCTGCCGCTGGACATTGAGTGGATTTTTTCAGAGAACTATCCACAGTGATTCCAAAATCTCTTTCTTGAGTGGTAACAGCTAATTTAGATTCCATTATTTTGTATGTATAGTTGGAATTATGTTTTCCAATGTGCATTACTTTGCATTTATCAACATTGAATTTCATCTGCCATTTTGTTGCCCAGTCAGTTTTGTGAGATCCCTTTGTAGCTCTTCATAGTCTGCTTTGGACTTAACAGTCAAGTAATTTTGTATCATCTGCAAATTTTGCCACCTCACTGTTTACCCCTTTTTCCAGATCATTGATGAATATGTTGAACAGTACTGATCCCACTATAGACCCCTGGGGGACACCACTATTAATCTCTCTTCATTCTGAAAAATGACCATTTATTCCTACCCTTTGTTTCCTATCTTTTAACCAGTTACCAATCCATGGGAGGACCTTCCCTTTTATCCCAAGATTGCTTACTTTGCTTAAGAGCCTTTGGTAAGGGACCTTGTCAAAGGCTTTCTGAAAGTCTAAGTACACTATATCCACTCCATCACCCTTATCCACATGTTTGTTGACCCCCCTCAAAGTATTTTAATAGATTGGTGAGACATGATTTCCCTTTACAAAAGCCATATGTTGACTCCTCCCCAATAAATTGTGTTCATCTATGTGTCTGATAGTTCTGTTCTTTATTATAGTTTCAACCACTTTGCCTGGTATTGAAGTTAGGCTTACTGGCCTGTAATTGGTATTATTGCTTCTGGAACCTTTTAAAAAAAATTGTCATCACATTAGCTATCATCCAGTCATCTGCTACAGAAGCTGATTTAAATAATAGGTTACATATCAGTTAGTAGTTCTGCAATTTAATATTGGAGTTCCTTCAGAACTCTTGGAGTGACTTATTACTGTTTAATTTATCAATTTGTTCCAAAACCTCCTCTACTGATACCTCAATCTTGGACAGTTCCTCAGATTTGTCACCTAAAAAGAATGGTTCAGGTGTGGAAATCTCTGTCACATCCTGCAATGAAGACTGATGCAAAGAATTCATTTAGCTTCTCCTCAATGGCCTTATCTTCCTTGAGCACCTCTATCATCCAGTGGCCTCACTGATTGTTTAGCAGGCTTCCTGCTTCTGATGTACTTTAAAAAAATTGCTGTTAGTTTTTGAGTCTTTGGCTAGTTGCTCTTCAAATTTTTTTTGGCCTGGCTAATTATACTTTTACACTTGACTTGCAAGAGTTTATGCTCCTTTATATTTTCCTCAGTAGGATTTGACTTCCAACTTTTAAAGGATGCCTTTTTGCCTCTAACTGTTTCTTTTACTTTGTTGTTAACCACTTTTTAGATTCTCTTACTATGTTTTTTAATTTGGGGTATACATTTAATTTGAGCCTCTATTATGGTATTTTTTAAAAGTTTCCATGCAGTTTGCAGGCATTTCACTGATTATAAAATCTGCAGATGACAGAATCTGCTGGGAGGTGTTGTAAGCACTTTGAAGGACAGGATTAGAATTCAAAATGACCTTAACAAATTGGAGAATTGGTCTGAAATCAATAAGATTAAATTCAATAAATATAAGTCTAAAGTACTTCATTTGTGAAGAAAAAATCAAATGCATGAATACAAAATGGGGAATAACTGGCTAGGTGGTAGTACTGCCAAGAAAGATGTGGGGTCATAGTGGATCATAAATTGAATATGAGTCAACAATATGATGCAGTTGCAAAAAAGGCGGATATCATTCTGGGAGTGTGTTAACTGGAGTGTCATAGGTAAGACACAGGATGTAATTGTCCTGCTCTACTTGACACTGGTGAGGCCTCAGTTGGAGCATCATGTCCAATTCTGGGTGCCACACTCTAGGAAAGATGTGTATAAAATTGGAGAAAGTCCACAGGAGAGCAACAAAAATGATGAAAAGTTTAGAAACCCTTATAACCCTCAGCACAATTATCCCAGGAATCAGATAGTGTAAATAATAATTATTATTATAATTGTCATAATCATCATCACGCTGAACTTCACTAACATCTCTGCATTGAAGAAAATTTGATGCAAACTGCTCCGTTTACAGAGAAGAAATGGATTTCTAATGTTTTCAAGTTGGGTGGCAGCACATATTGCACACACAGGTCTAGCAATACAGGATTGATTAGGCTTAAGAGGCATTAATAGGACTGATTCTCCATCACATTACACTCACTACCCCAGCATAAATCTGGAGTAAGGCAGTGAAGAATCAAGCCCATTGTTTGTAAAATGCTTTGAAATCCATGCAAGTGCGAAGTATTATCACCCAAGGGAAGCCGGGGATCAGGTCAATTCATACATGTGCACAGCCATATATGGCTGCACCCAACCAGAGAGTGAGAACTGTGTTTTTCTCCGACAGGTGTGAAGTGACCATATATGTGTCTGATTAAAGGACTACCTAATTACTCTTTTAGAATAGTTATCTCCCTGAAACAAAGGTTTTGAACTCAACTATGGATAATGTGTTTAAAGAATTCTATTTTTATTTTTAGTTAAATGTTTGTATGTTTGTCATGCATAGTTTTATGAGCCAGAAGGGACTATTATAATCAGCTGGTCTGATCTTCTGCATAATACAGGACATAGAATTTCACCTAGTAATTCCTGCATCAAAACTATCAATTCTGGCTGAACTTGAGCATATCTTTTAGAAAGACATCCAGTCTTGATTTAAAGACTTAAAGTAATGGACAATACACCACTTTAGGTAAGTTATTCCAATAGTTCTTTACACTCACTGTTAAAAATGCACCCATTTCTAGTCTGAATAAACATGTCTAGCTTGAGTTTCTAACCAAGGGATTTCATTATGCATTTCTCTCCAGATTTTTCAACCTCACTACCCTACTAGGAGTATCACTGAAATAAACAGCCTAAAAATGATGTGACCCCTCTATTTGAGGCTTAAACACAATTTCCTCTCTTCTAGTTTCTGCAATCAGTTCAAGTATTATTGTCTGGCTCTTGACTTTCTTTCTTTCTTTCTTTCTTTCTTTCTTTCTTTCTTTCTTTCTTTCTTTCTTTCACAATGAAACTTTGAAATAAGAAAATTGGTTATCAGTTAATGAAATTCTAGCTGTGGTCAAATCTTTCAAACATCCAGGGCCCTGATTTAATTGGAAGTAATTATAGTCTTTTCTGAAGTATAATTATAGGGTATTTTTTCCCTGACATTTACAGTGTGGAAATTAAAAACAAAATGATGTCAGAATCACAAGATTTTAATCTGTCTTCAAACAATAATGTGAGCTAGTGTCAGAGGTTTGTCCTTGGTTGGGGGAGGGGGAATTCACTGAAGAAAATTCTCTGGGTGAAGATGGCTAATAGCACCTAGTAGTGTGGGTTTTGTATCCAAAAAGAGAGATTCCTGAGGGATTTCTATTTCTCAAAGCTTAATGAAAACCTCCCATCTATATAACACGGGGAAAGGTAAGGCAGTTCTTAGCTCCTGAGAATGATGGGTTTATTATGATGTCGAATGTAACTCCATGATTAAGGTTACATTAAGATTTACACTTAAAGCAGGACAAAATAAATAAATAAATAATCCCTGTGTTCCACATGTTAGGATTGAATTCAGTCTCCATACTCAGAAAAACTCTCTGGAGGACAATTGAATGTCCTATGCAATTTTTCAGAGAAAAATATTTTACTAACTTTTGCAGAGGAAACATTTTTAAATGCTTCCTTTTGAAATTTCAGCCTGTTTTTCCTTCACAATTCTTTGGGTTCCTCTAGCTGAACTGCCACACTACACACATTCATAAACTCCACACTACACACATTCTGGTAATAGGGATAAGCCCAACCAGTACAAATTGCAGCCATCCTTGACTATACATGAGGTTTGCAATGGTACAGCTACAGTGGTTGTTGGATTCTGACTGCAGAATCCCAGGGGCCAGAACTTCAGCTGGTAAAAATTGTCATAGCTCCATTGAAGGCAATAGCTCTATGACACCAGCTATTGTAAAATTCCCTGACATTTTACACAGAATCATAGAATATCAGGGTTGGAAGAGACCTCAGGAGGTCATCTAGTCCAACCCTTGCTCAAAGCAGGACCAATCCCCAACTTAATCATCCCAGCCAGAGCTTTGTCGAGCCGGGCCTTAAAAACCTCGAAGGATGGAGATTCCACCACCTCCCTAGGTAACCCATTCTAGTGCTTCACAACCCTCTGAGTGAAATAGTGTTTCCTAATATCCAACCTAGACCTCCCCCACTGCGACTTGAGACCATTGCTTCTTGTTCTGTCATCTGCAACCACTAAGAACAGCCTAACTCCATCCTCTTTGGAACCCCTCTTCAGGTAGTTGAAATCAAATCCTCCCTCACTCTTCTCTTCTGCAAACTAAACAAGCCCAGTTCCCTCAGCCTTTCCTCATCAGTCAGGTGCGCCAGCCTCCTGATCATTGCCCTCCACTGTACTCTTTCCAATTTTTTCCACATCCTTCTCTTAGTTGGGGACCAAAAATGGACACAGTACTCCAGATGAGGCCTCACCAATGCTGAATAGAGAGGAATAATCACTTCCCTTGATCTGCTGGCAATGCTCCGACTAATGCAGCCCAATATGCCATTAGCCTTCTTGGCAACAAGGACACACTGTTGACTCATATCCAGCTTCTTGTCCACTGTAATCCCCAGGTCCTTTTCTGCAGAACTGCCACTTAGCCAGTCGGTCCCCAGTAGTTCCCCAGATTTTCCTTCTTCCCTTTTTTAAAGATGGGCACTATATTTGCCTTTTTCCAGTCGTCTGGGACCTCCGCCAATCGCCACGAGTTTTCAAAGATAATGGTCAATGGCTCTGCAATCACATCCACCAACTCCCTCAGCACCCTCAAATGCTTTAGATCCGGATCCATGGACACATAGCAGAGAGGATCTAGCCCCAGCTACAGACAAGGCCTGGGCTCTTTCATAAATATATCCACCCAAAGGTACAGTTTAACCCAGCATTTTTAATCAATATCTTCTCCAGCAATTCGTGCAGCATATAAGGAAGAAGGGGAAGGTGCTCTCTACCCTGCTTCTTTGGAACTGAATTTCTGGATTTAACTTCCATTCCTAAATTCTATCCCTGCAAGTCAATCTAAGTGAAGAAAGGAGACAGATTAATATAGTGCCATTCAGATCAAAAGGACTACATAATTAAAAATGTGACATACAAAACAGTCTGTAATTAAAAGCACAATAAGGCAAAAAGTAATGTATTGTATGGTACTGGTGTGAGTAGGGGGGCAATTGTGCGGCTGGATGCACCCTCTTTCTGATGCCGTGTTACAGGAGGTCCAGACCACTTGTAATCATTAATGATTCCATAGGGCTTTTCACAAGGAGTGTTAGCCAAATTCCAGCTGGGCAACTACCATCTGAGCCACTAGCCTGCCCCACACATAATTCTGTTCGAGTCTTCACTTTCCGTCTTAAGACCCCCACTGTGTGGTTTCATTAGTACAGAATGGCTACCGTGTTTCATTCCAGACATGGCTTTTCTTCTGTAATAGCTGAAGGGATCTCTCTCAACATGGCAGCCTGTGAAACAACCTGGTCAAAGAAAGTGATTTTAAAAGTAACATTCATTATTTTTGTTATAGTGGAAGCCATAATGAAGACAACGAGCCTGATACAGGTTGAGGCAAAATGTTGGCTAAAGGAAAACTGCAATGACTAGTTATCATACTTTAGGTACTGGACCTGAGCCACCCAGTTCTTTCCAGGAACAGGTCCCACTTCTGCACCCAAATGATGAGGTAACATGAACCTTGTGACTCCTAGACGGTATCACCTACAGCAGCGTTTGTCAAGCTTATCGGGATGACAGCCCCCTTCTTCAGAGTCAAAAATTGTCATGACTTTTTACTGTAAAAGCAAGAGTAAAAACATATCATTGATATATCAATTATAAAAACATATAATTTACTTTTCAAGAGGTTGACGGAGAATACTTGATTTTAAAGGGTCTATCTATCATACTTGGATGGCCTCCATCAACATATTATCCCTGTGAAGAGAGAAAGTGCTATTATTCCATGGTTACAGAAAGGGAACATAGGCACAGACACCAAATGACTTGCCCAAGGTTACACAAGAAGTCTATTGAGGAGCAGGAATTGAACCCAGGTTTTCCACAGCCCAGGCTAGCACTGTACCCACTGGAGATAGTGTGGCACTGGCAAGCATAGGAAAGGAAGATTTTTTGTGCTTTAGAGTGTAATAATTCTTTACTGCCTCGCAACCTTCCCTCCGCCCCATTGCCTTTCATGATCCCCCCAGGTCACAACCCACCGGTTGAAATACATAAGCCTTAATTGATTGGGCACAGGACTAGGAGACATGAGTTCTATTTCAAACTTGACCACTGACCTATCTTGTGACTTTGTGCAAGTTATTTCGCCTCTGTTTCTTCTCTCATCTTTTCCCTCTCATTTTGGGGCAGAGACCGTTTCTTACTGTGATCATGCAGGGCCAAGTACAATGGGGCCTTGATCTCAGTTATGGCTTCTAGGTGCTAATGTCATACAAATAATAATAGCTAACCTGCCACAGGAAGCAGTGCTGGCATTCTCCAATAACGTTCAATGTCCTGCACAGCTTGGCTTCCCAACTTAGCCATAGTCTGTAATCACAACTTTGACAATTGTTCTGGGGGGGCTTGTCTTGAGCCCCATCAACACCACCCCTCTCTAAAGAGCTACATAAATATTTATTGCTTCTGATAATAACATTTAAGCATTTCCCTCTGCAAAAGGCTTTACCACTGTTTACTAATTCATCTAATTGAAATAAGAATATATGTAAACTGATTGTCAAAGCAAAGCTGTCAGGAGCAATCCACCTGTGAGTGATGCTGTGTTGTCTTTCATTGCTGGCTGACATTTTAATGATATTTCCCAGTGAGGGGCTGAGATTGATCATGCAGAGTAGAAGCCAGTGTTGCTGGGACATATAAATGACACCTATCTGGGTTAGCTAGGACATGCGTGCTCTTTCCTACTTAGGCTGGGCAAACAGTGTTACTGCCATCACCTGCTAAGCAATGTATCTGGTATCCTGTCAGTTCTCCTGCCTAGCTCTTCAGCATCCTGCCTGGCAGACTGTTTCAGAGTCAGGGACCCCAGGACTTCCCTGCCACAGAGCCAGCAGTCTGGCAGACTGGGGTGCTACCAGACCTTTGAGCCACGGAGCAAAGAGCCTGGAAGCTGTGACTGAGTTGGGAGCCTCAGCGCTAGTGCTTCCAGGTGAAATTCATTTCAAATTTTTCAAAACAAAGCTTTTTTATTGTTTTGAGACTTTTCCCTTCCACAGGAAATTTCAAAATGTCTTCTTTTAATTCTGAAACAAAATTAATTATTTTTCAAACTTTTGGAATTTCCTTTGTAAGGAAAATTCCAAATTTTGGCCAGCTCTAAAAATAAGTAAAATTAGAATTTTCTATGTAATTTAACTTTTAAATTAGCCAAACCAACCCTACCAGCACTTATGCCCGTATACAACTTTACACAAGCGATTAGTACCATTGATCTTAAAGGGATTACTCACATTTGTAAAGTTACTCACATGCACAAATGATGGCAAGATCCAGGCCTTATTTTAAACACTAACATCTTCATTACAATGTCTTTGAAGGTCTCTGTTTTCTCATACATTCAAATGTTGAGACCGATTCCTGCTCTAACACAGACCATTTTGTTGGCAGTTCCTGGTTGAGGATGTTTTTTTTAAAAATATATATTTAAGGTACTAAACTTTCTTAAATTGGGTTTCTTTTCTTCATACTTGGATGTACTTATCAGAATATCTTTTATGTTATGCTACAGTTTTCTATTGTTAATTATTATATCTATTATTTGAAAGACTCTCCAAACACTGACAAGGGTTGCATTGGCACAAGCTACTCAGTTCAGAATTTGGGAGTGGAGTCCTTTAGCACCACTTGTATTACCTTCTATCAGAATCCATCCTGCATTGTGAAACTGACTTCAAATAAGTGCGGCATTGTTCACAGTAACAAGACTATTGGGAGGGTTGGAGGCAGTGAAAGGTTTAGTGGCTGTTTCCATTTGTTTTAGCTGTATCAGCTGGGCAACTTGTTGGGTTTTTTTCTACTTCAAACACAGCTTTGTTTTCAAAGGTGTGGATGCAAAATCTGGACACTCCTGTCATCTGAATAGGGCTTACATATGTTCACATCACTGCAAAGCAGGTTATAATGACTCCAGCTCATGCATTCCGCCCTAATTAAGTCAGCGGAGATCCATAAAGCTTTCAGCAGAGCTAGGACTGCATGTACTGAAGTAACCTTGATGATTTTAGACACAAAAAGCATGCATTAATGCTGAAATCTCCTACTTCGCTAAGCATTTTTATTTTTATTTTTCGCAACAGCCAGGTAAATATAGCTGAAGAATGCACATTCTTCTACCTTTCTCCATTATTACAGAGGAGATGATTAGTGTTGCACTGAAGCAACTTTCCTGTTTAGTAAGTTTACATGACTTGATTTGCCAAAGAGCTTGCCAGCTGTCTGGATTGCATTCCCAGTTCCCACATTAAGTCTCTGTTGACCAGGACCCTTTATGTATAATCACCTCACCCTCCAGCAAATTCTTGGTAACAAGTCTGGCTTCATGAAGCACCAAATGCTAATAATTTAGGACCAGATGCTCTCATTTAGTGTGTGGCATGGATGGGAGCAAAGGAGCAGAATTCTAGGCAAAAAGGACCTGAAGCTTGTGGAAGGGAAGGACAGCATGCCTGGCAGACAGCTCCCAATCCCTAAAAGACCCTCCTTGTAAACACACTGTAATTGTACATAACTCTCATTTGAGTGTATGGATGAAGGGAGTGGAGCTAGGAAGCAGGTGCTGCATGTTCTACTCCCTATCAACCTGGACAAAATACTGCTGTGAAAGCCAATGGAATTAACACTGCAAATAGCAGCAATCATTTCCGCTATGTGTCTTATGATGAGCTGGGCAAATTTTTTGATGATTTTTTTTTGTCAAAAGTGCATTTTTGAAGGTCCAAAAGTATTTGCCAAATTTAATCCAAATTTGGAAAATAGTTTTGGTTGGCAAAAAATGTCAAAAGATTTAAAATGTTTTGTTTTCACCCATTTAGAAACATTTTGTTTTGACTTTCTAATTTGAATCAGCATTTTGATTTTAAATCTGGCCAGTTATTTTTTAAACACACACACACACAGAACAACTCAAAAAATGTGTTTTGCATTGACTGAAATAGTTCATCCAACATAAAATGAATTAAAAAAAAACTGAAAGAAATATTTTGGCATTTGACTTGAAACATGTTGGTCACTTCAGAACAATTTTTCTTTTCTTGAGTTTTCCAATTTAAAAAATTGCTTTGGTTTGTATCATACTGAATTTTTTTTCTAGATTTTTCACTTTGTCCCCTTGACCAAAAAATGCTGTTATTTGTTCAACTCTCGTCTTATATCCCCTTTGGAGGAAGATGTAGGTAGCATGGCCCCCACTAGTGGGTTGATCTACAGAGATTTATGAGTCTGCTACTGCTTCCAACTAGGGAGTTCAGTTGGTAGAGGCTCGTGCTTTTAGTGCTGAAGGTCCTGGGTTTAAACTTTGCTGTTGGTCCCAGTAGGATTGGCTATACAGACACAGCAGAGGGACAAGTGGCCATATGACTCCTGAGTGAGCCAGGCTACCAAGGGAAGGGAAACAACTGAGGAGCATGCAGAGGCAGCTCTAGGTATTTTGCCGCCCCAAGCACGGCAAGCAGGTTGCCTTCGGTGGCTTGCCTGTGGGAGGACCGCCGAAGCCGCGGGACCAGCTGACCCTCCGTAGTCAAGCCGCCGAAGGCAGCCTGCCTGTCGCCCTCGCGGTGACCGGCAGAGCGCCCCCCGTGGCTTGCCACCCCAAGCACGCGCTTGGCATGCTGGGGTCTGGAGCCACCCCTGGGAACATGGATGTGCAAGCTCTCCGTGCAGCTTCACTGTGATCCAATGGGTTGGGGTCACATTGCCCTTGGATCCTTTAGTTCTGTGCTACCTTCAGAGGAGAATACAGGGGTAACCCCACAAGCTGATCCATGCTTTCAGCAGCACTACTACCCCTCCTTTGGGAGGTTTGTGGGAGGGATAATTTGCCTCTCAGTGTTCAGGCAGTGCCTTTTGTTATATGGTGGAAGGACGGGTCACTCATGTCCAAAGTAATTCTACTCTGAGTCTTGGATAAATGTATACATTCCATTATGCAGTCTCTCATTTGGAAGGCGATAGCTCAGCAGAGCTGCTCAAAAATGGGGCAAAAATCTCAACAATAATGTTCATAAAATCCCACCTCCTTTTTTTTTTTTTTTTTTTGGTAAAAATGTCAAATTATGATTTTTTTTGTTCTATACCTCTATTTGGAGTCCAGGACACGCTTGAGGATTTGATAATGGTTGCCTGGTGGCCTATGTGAAAGGGTCTCAGTTTGATTCCAAGGAAACCTCATAATTGGCCCCCTTTTTTCAGCCTAAACCCAGGGGTCAAAGAGTCCCAGGAGAGAACGAAACACCATTGTATTCCTAGAAGGCCGGCCTTTACCTACAATTAGTCAATAAGCTCGCCTTTTATCAGTCCAATACGGACTGGCAGGGGTGGGTATTTAGGGGTCCTAAAGCTAATACAGGACTGCTATATTAGGCCTTATTTCCAGTATGAGTTTGTGTCAAGAGGAAAGACTCTGTTTTCCAAATGGAATGTTTTCTATCTGCTTGTTATTTTCACCTTCAAACTTGCTTGGACAGTTCAGTATGAGAAACGTAATGGTTCCTACAGGCAAACCTACCTGTTTATAGTATTTATGGGAAGCCAATCACTATCTGTCTACAGTATTTATGGGGTGCCAATTACTAGAGTATCCAGGTGCCAGGTACAGTATTAAGATAAGCATAAAAGTTATTGAACATGGACTCTGCTCTTCCCATTCTAGGGTTTGGCCCCTTATACTTGGATAGTTTTTGCCTTCTCCTCCTCTCTCCCCTTCACCTTCATTCGCCACCCTTTGTCAGACTTGCTAGGCTTTGGGGGAAAGGTGCGGTTTGCACTGTGCTCTGAAAACAGTTAGACTTGTGATCTCTCTCAGCAGGGCATGACAGTCTAGGCCCCGGTGCAACAGCTTCTGGGCCCAAAAGCTTCACCACGGGCAGAGTTGGGCTCTGATCCTCAATAACCACAGTTGCCTAATTCAGTTACTCACAGAGAAGTGGTCTTTTAAGGACCACAGTCCCAGTGAGAGGAGAAAATAGGAAGTAGTCCACAGGGATTACCTGGCACAGCTACTTTCCTCCATCTGCACTCATTGTGGGAGGAAGGAGGGGAGTTGTCACTAATGCAGGACCCACTAATAGCAGTTTGATCTTATTTCCCTAATAAAAGTGTCTCTACTGGGGAGTAGAAGGGGTTGAAGAGAGACGTGGGAAAAATACTCACCTGGTTGGGTGACTCAAAGGCCAGGGGCTTGTGTTCTCATTTTGCCATGGTTAATATTTTGGTTAAACACTGGGAATAGAACCTGGAGAAGGCCCTGAGACCTTTAGGGGTTGGTTTGCTGCAAACTAGGGCTGTCAAGCGATTAAAAAAATTATTCGCAATTAATCATGTGATTAAAAAATTAATTGTGATTAATCACAGTGTTAAACAATAATAGAATACCATTTATTTAAATATTTTGGATGTTTTCTACATTTTCAAATATATTTATTTCAATCATAACACAGAATACAAAGGGTACAGTGCTCAATTTATATTTATTTTTATTACAAGTATTTGCACTGTAAAAAACAAAAGAAATAGTATTTTTCAATTCACCTAATACAAGTACAGTAGTCCAGTCTCTTTATCATGAAAGTTGAACTTACAAATGTAGAATTATGTACAAAAAAACCTGCATTCAAAAATAAAAAGTGTAAATCTTTAGAGCCTGCAAGTCCACTCTGTCCTACTTTTTGTTCAGCCAATCGCTCAGACAAACAAGTTTGCTTACTTTTGCAGAAGATAATGCTGCCCTCTTCTTGTTTACAAAATCATCTGAAAGGTGTTCCCATGGCACTGTTGTAACCAGCATTGCAAGATATTTACGTGCCAGATGTGCTAAAGATTCATATGTCCCTCCATGCTTCAACCACCATTTCAGGGGACATGCATCCATGCTGATGACAGGTTTTGCTCCATTTTACAGATAGGGAAACAAAGGCTCAGAGGAGTTAAATGACTTGCCTAGAGCTGTACATCAAATGAATGACAAAGCTGGGAATAGAATGCAGGAGTCCTGGTCCCCATACCTTTGCACTAATTAGTAGGCTGTGCTCTTTGTGCTTTTGGATTTCTACTCTCAGTCTCTATTTGCTGACTATTTTGGAAGGGCCAATCATTTGTGTAAGAACAAAGAAGATAAGAATTGCCTGTTGTCAAATAAAAGAACTTCTGTATAATTGTCTGTGGCAGGTGGATCCCCAGGTTGCTTTTGACTGTTGCTACGCAGGGCAGACAGCAAGTGGAGTTAGAGAGACAAGGTGGGTGAGGTAATATCGTTTATTGGACCAACTTCTGTTAAAATCCAACTACACCGTGCACAGCAAGCGGAGTTAGTCAGCGCTCAGGGCTGAGCTGGCCCGATGATTCTACCAGTTGATTGCTCAGGGCTGCAGTAGTCAAGCTGCATGACGCCAATAGATTTGCACAGGGGCTGGAATCAGATTACACTGACTCCAAAGGATCAGGCAGCAGCTTCCAAGGAAAAATACTCGTCCACATAAAGAGAGAAATAATTACAAATAACTAATTAAGTAAGGAGCAGCAAGAGGGAAGGATTGAGCAGAACTGGAGGAAAGGAAAAGTGTCTGAGTGAAAGCTACGGACAAGAGGAGCTGAATCTTGCATCTGAAAAACAGGGCAACCTAGAGACATTTTAAAAAATAAGAAATTAAAAGTCTGTGAGGGAGAAGTACAAAAAATGTCCCTGATTTTCCAAAGGAAATGGAACGGGGGAATGGAGACGTGAGGACAAAAATATAAACATTGATTTCTTATATATGAAGGAAAGCTCTCTTCAGCTGCAGAGTGAAAGTAAACTTTGGAAAAGACCCAAGGAAAGTGATGGGAATTGTTTGTCCTTGCTATTTTTTACTCCAGTCATTGGGTAGCATTGGTGAAGAAGTTACTACAAACAAGCTTACTGGATTCAGTATATAGGGCATTCCTCTCTTCTCTTTCAAGGGTAGCCTATGGCCAAGAGTACTTAGTTAAATGTGATAAAAGCTCCTAGCTGAACTCCAGGCAGCATCCATGACTGTAAACACATTCTAAACTTAGCTGGATCTGATAGCCACAAGGAGGAAAATCCTCCCCACCCACTGCAATTAAGATTCCCCTTCACCCCAGATCCACCCCATTCAGGAAAGCCTGGGGAAATGGATAGGCCTGAAAGCCAACAAATGCAGGCTGTCTCAGACCAAAGTACAGTGGAGGTTTCAGAGTCCCTCACTGAAAAACCCCTGTAACTATTTCCTCCCCATTTTAACCAGGAGGCTGGAGGCATGAGTACTGCAGCTATAGCAGGTGTCATTGTATTAGGTGAGTAGAGAAGTGGCTTTTCACATAGCCAAGATCAAAATCATTCAGGGCTTTTTAAGTCAAAACCAAAACCCTTAAACTTAGGGTGACCATACATCCTGTTCTGGGCTGGGACAGTCCCTTTTTTAAGCCCTGTCCTCCTGGCCAGCCCGACTTTTTTTTTTCCCCAAAAGGAGGCATTTGTCCCTTTTGCTCTTGCTGACTTGCTCAGTTGGCAAGAGAAAACAGGACAAATGCCAACTTTTGTCCAAAAAGTGGGGTCCAATGCAGAAGGAGACAGGCAACAGCTTCCTCAGAGATCCCCTCCCCCGCAGGGTTCCAACAAGGAGGCAACAGCCTCATGTTGGGGGGCCCCCACAGGGATCCAGTCACCAGGCAACAGCATGGGGGGGAGCCCCTCGGTTGAGCGGCTGGGGGTGTCCAGTTTTCTCTTTGGGAAATACGGTCACCCTACTTAAACTTCTTCCAGAAGGCAACATAGATCACCAGACACAGGTGTAATATGTCAGAAGTGCCACTCAGTAAAAGCAGGCCGTTGCATTCTGTGCCAGGGCCGCCCAGAGGGGGGGGGGCAAGAGGGGCAATTTGCCCCAGGCCCTGGGCCCCACAGGGGCCCCCACGAGAGTTTTTCGGGGCCCCTGGAGCGGGGTCCTTCACTCGCTCCAGGGGGCCCAGAAAACTCTTGCGGGGCCGGGCCTAGGAGCTTCTTCCGCTCCCGTTCTTCGCCGGCAGGGGGGTCCTTCCGCTCTGGGGCGGAAGGATCCCCCACTGGCGAATTACCGCTGAAGTGGGACCCACCGCCGAAGTTCAGCTCGGTCTTCGGCGGTAATTCGGCGGCGGGGGGCCCTTCCGTTCCGGGACCCGCCGCCGAAGTGCCCCGAAGACCTGCGGTGGGGGCCCCCCGCCGCCGAATTACCGCCGAAGACCGGGCTGCACTTTGGCAGCGGGTCCCGCTTCGGCGGTAATTTGGCGGCGGGGGGGGACCCCGCCGCGGGTCTTTGGGGCACTTCGGCAGCGGGTCCTGGAATGGAAGGGCCCCCCCGCCGCCGAAGACCCTAGGCCCCCAGAATCGTCTGGGCGGCCCTGTTCTGTGCTATAAACCAGGGCCATTTCAGATGCTTCCTGATGAAGTAAAATGCAATAGAGGAAAGTAGAAGAAAACTCATTTATTCAGATCTGTGAGAGATGGCAACAAAAAGGTTCCAGATCTGATCATATACTGTGCCTGGCATCCAATTATCCATGTTTTCTCAAATCAAACCTTAATAAGAGAAAACTGGCACATCAAGGGTCACTGTATGTTAAACACAAACAATCCTCCTTTCTCGTGATTTCGTTCTTTTTGGTCACATGCTTTGGGCCCATTGCTCATGATGATGTCTAAACTCAATTTAAACCCAGAATTCACTCAGGTCTAAGGTATTCCTACAGGTGTGCAAACCCCTATCTTCTCCCCATTCTTGGATTGCACTGGTCATTAGGCAGGGGGTAAGTGTCCAGGTGCTGCGGCGTTTCTCAAATACAGCCACCATGGCAGCATGTGGCCACATGGGGCTTTTCTTGCGGCCACAGAACCCTGGGCTGTGATGGGGGGTGGGAGGAAGCAGCGGCCACTCCCCATCCCTGTTGCTCCTGGATGCACTGCCTTGGTGTTTGTTGCTGGGGCCGCCAGCAAGGGTTTGGCCCTGCCCCCCTCCGGAGACCCCTGGGGCACAATGCTGGAGGAGCAGGCAGCCAGTGAGTTCCCCACCTTCTAAGAAGCAATAGGGCTCAGGAACTGGGCTTCAGCCCTGGGGTGGCAGGCAGCTGGCTCTGGCTGCAGGGCTTTGGGCTCCAGCCCCGAGCTCAGGCTGCACAGCAGCGGGGCCCAGGCTCCAGCCGTGCAGTTTTGGGCTTCTTCCCCCAGCAGTGGGGCTTCAGGCTCTGGCCCCTCGCTGCCTCCTCCAGCCACCCACCCACCCTCATCACCCCCGGTCTTCACTGACTCCCCCTAACTCCCAGCCAGGGCTCAATTTGTCCCTGCACTTGTGCAGGCTGAGTAAGCCTGCTGTGAAAAGTGATACGTGTGTGTTTGTTAATATCACTTTTCACAACAGACTGACTAGCAAGCACTAAATAAATTACAATGATTTGGACATGTATATGTGCATATTTATTTGTTTTTCCTAAAGCTATTTAAGTATTTTAGGAAAAGCGTGAGTGCGGCCAGCAGCACGAGATGGTGGCCGTGCTCTGAGGCCACCAAATACTTGGTCCTGAGAACCCCTGAGTGTGAGGCAGCACTGTGCTGATGGTACCCAGAGGCAGACACTTCGGCACTGAGGGAACTCCTACAGTGGCAATTTAGACACCGAGTGAGTTTAGGTGCCTACAGGGCTAGGTGACAGCTGAGTGGGAGTTTTGTGGATCGCAGAAGTGCCTAAACCCTAGATTTAGGCACCAAAATTCCTTTAAGGAGCTGGGCCCTTGCAGAGCCCTGTTTCAGGCTCCCTACACAAAGAGTCTCTCAGTTTCTTGCTAGCTCTCTTTTGGGTTCAGCCTTCGGTCATTGCCCTGGGCTCTCTGGTTTCCTACGATGCCAGGTGACCCAATCTCTTACCACCCAAGCCATACTTCACCACATCTAGCTCCTCTGTGTACTTGGAGGGCTTCCTTCTTTTCAGACCTGCCCTTGCAGGCACATCCCTTTCCCTGGTGTTGCAAGGCAGTTCAAATTTAGACCTTTTCAATTTTATTAATCCTTTCCTGACTCCTGTTCCTTCTTACCTAAATGCCCCTGGAAGAGAAAGGGGGAGATTTAGCCCGTGAGGCCCAGGGTACTGAAACAGCCTTGTGACAGTGCCCCTAAACCTGCTGGCACAAAGGCACAGATTCACAAAGGTATTCAGGTGCCTAACTCCCCTTGACTATAGTCAGGGCTGGTGCAAGGATGTTTCGCAACTTCCACCTTGCGCCCCCCCCCCGCGGCAGCTCCCCCCCTCTGCCCTGAGGCACCCCCCTTGCGGCAGCTCCCCACCCCTCCCCTCCACCCTGAGCCACCCCCCCTACCCCAGCTCACCCCTGCTCTGCGCACGAGCAGCCCGAGCACACCGTTGCTGCTTCACTTCTCCCGCCTCCCAGGCTTGCGGCGCCTAAGCCAATTGGCGCCACAAGCCTGGGAGGCAGGAAAAGTGAAGCAGCTCACCCCTGCCCCGCCTTCTCCCTGAGCACGCTGTGGCTGCTTCACTTCTCCTGCCTCCCAGGCTTGCGGTGCCAATCAGCTTAGGCGCCTCCAGCCTGAGAGGCAGGAGAAGTGAAGCTGCCACAGCGTGCTTGGGGAGGAGGCGGGGCAGGGGTGAGCTGGGTGGGGAGTTCCCCTCTGTGTCGCCCCCCCCCTCCGCCTTACTTGCTGCAGGCGGCCCTCCTTGCGCTCCCCTGCCCCAGCTCCCTCTGCCTAAGGGCAGGCGGTGACCGGGGCGGCCAAAGATCCGGCCGCTGTAGTCGCTGCTGAAGAAAATGGCGCCCCCCAAATACCAGCGCCCTAGCCGACCACCTACGTCACCTAAATGGTTGCACCGGCCCTGACTATAGTGGGAGTTAGGTTCCTAAGTACCTTTGTGAATCTGGGTCTGTAGTATTTATTCTCCCCAAGCCCTGAGCTTTATTTGCATTATATTCTTGTTAACATCTTGCGCGACATTTTACAACATTTAAAAAACTTTCTCTCTGGACATTGGTGTGTAAGGGGATGGAACAGATGACTACTGACACTGATCCTAATCTAATCCTTCCAATAATCTAATCCTGCCAAGCCTATTTATAGCCTTGAAATGACAATAGACTTTAAAGTGACACAAGTATCTGCATTTGGGCTCTAGAAATATACACACAGTTCTACATACATTTTAACCCTCCACAAATGCAGTTTCCTCAGACTGATTGCATGATAACTCCCTTTCAATATGCCAGAGGGATAGGATGTGTGGCTCTGGTACATCCTCCTTGACAAACAATACTTTTCATAACACTGGTAAAGTACTGAGGACCAAAAATACATTTTATTTCAATAAAACTCATAAATGTGGAATTTTTTTCCTTGGTGGAATTTAATAACCTTCTGCTGTCTGGAAATAATCAAGAAGAAAAGCTCTCATAGCCATGTAAAAAATATAAACTGATTCTGGTTTGTTATTTCATCCAGCAATTTGAGAACTTTTTCTATTTTCTTGGGATTAAGGCGATCAACCAATGTTCCCCCCCCCCCTCCAATCTTGTTAAGGAGCTTATTAACGTTTTACATTCAAAATAAAGATAAATGAGAAGAAACTGATCTGAAAACAAAGTCATACCTAATGCCACATATTTCTGTATGTGACTGCTAGACTATTTCCACTGTTTGTAACCAATTTATTTTACCAGTGCTTCTGCTTCTCACTAGCTCTGCAGAACTTCAGCTCACACATAGCAGAGAAGTAGTTCAACCAGGAGTCACCAGGTTTTTTTTTTTTTTAAAAATATAATTCAATGCAGGGACTTGTTTATAGAACTGAATCCTTTTGTTTTTCCAAAAGGGACTTGGATATTCACTGAGCAACGACACCAGTGGTAGGTAACTGTATGCTTTTTCCAGAGCAAAGTCCTCAGTTTTCAGCAGAATTTACATTTCAGAAATAAATATTTAAAAGAATTGTAATGGAACTGAAATAAAGAATGTCTCTCTCTCCCACACACACACTGTCAATTAGTGTGAGGTCACTTCAATGCAGACAGTGTCTCTGTTCAAGCCCTTTAATATTTTACTTTATCCATGAGAAAACATGGCTTCTTTAGATTTTTAATACCCCATAAAAAGCCAATAAAATGCTATTCCTTATTGTCTACCTAGCAGATGGGTCAAACAAGTCAGTCAAATGGCATTTTTTGTTGCAGGGCCTCTTTCTCTTCCAGGAGAGGAAAACTAATGCTATGTAACTCGTGTGTCAATTTCTTGCTGCTGTTTTTCAGACATGACATTTAAGATTTTCTATATCTCTGATTTTTCAACAACAAAATAAAGTAAGTGACATCAGTGCAGCAGTCAGAGACCATAAAAGAGCTGCTTAGTAAATGTGTTGACCATTATTAAGCAAATGAGACAGCAGTGCACTTTTCCATTTAAAAAGCTTGCATTCACCCCTGTGGCCATAACACAGGGTGATGTCTTAAATAATGATAGTGACAGTCACATTTCTGACAAACAAAGGAACTGTTTGGGTTTGGGTTTTGTTTTTTTTTTTAAGAAAAAAACTGAAAATATTCCCACTCCTTTGGGAAAAACTAATGCACTTTTTCCAAAGGGCAGAATAATACAAGCCAACTCGAAAACAATTGGGAAAGAAGATGGCATACATACTGAAGTGACCTGCAAACCTCCCACAGCAAAGGAGGCTGCAACAGTATTTGATTCTGTCAAATTGCTCCAAGCCAGGCACAAATTAGTACTGTATTTGCACCACATTCTGGTTGACTGTAAACCCCAGCACTGGTTTCCTCTGCCAAAAACGCTATTGCATGCAGGGAACAATGCCTATATAGGGGCCCAGACTCTTACTTATGCTAGGTAGTGCCTTAGTCTGCTGACTGAAAACAGCCAAGCTACTCCATGGGAATAAGGGAAGCAGAATCTCACCCGGAGAAAGGTCACGTTGTGGGTGGATCAGATATATCCAACCTCAAACAGACCACGGGATCTGTTCTCTCCCCACCCTCATTCCTCATCCATCTAGATGTGCCCTTGGCACTCCCATTGTGGGAATTGCACAATGGGTTTGGGACATGCTATCCAGGAGAGGATAGACCCTTAACTTGTGAAGCATACATTATTCATGGGGCTGAGATTTGCAAAAGGCATCCATATGATTTAGGAAAATAATCCCTATTGAAAGTCAATGGGAGTTAGGTTCCTATGCCACTTAAACATTTCTGAAAATCCTACCTGTAAGGTTAAAGAACCCTCCCTCCTAGCTATACACTCAAGGACTGCTGAAGTCTGCTGGGTAATATTATACCAGACTAAGGGCTGTGATAGTTAAAGTCTTCTATAGATAAGGTTGAGTTTCAAGCTCAGACCTAAGTAGGGAGGGTCTAGGCATAAGGAGGGTAGTGGGTTACCATGAGCACATCAGAGCTGTCTACACTGGCCTTCTGTAGAATACTGAGTCAAGTTCATGGACACAGTCCAATTCTTTAAGGCACTCTATGGTCTGGGCACAGCACATTTGAAAGGTTGCCTAAAGCTCTAGGATGGGGGTGGTGGCTAACAACTCTGCTCAGCAGGCACAATGCAACTCTCTACCCGCCCCCAGGGCAAAGCTCCTCTGTGCAGGAGACAGAACTTCCTTTGGAGGGAGGGCAGATGAAGACCGTGGAACAAACACTGCCTGAAATTAAAGGCCATCAAAAACCACACCACCATCTGCTCCAAGAGCAAGTTCAGCCTGGCCTACTCTAACACAAACACATTAAGAAAAACCTAAAACAAAAACAAAACAAAACACTAGCTTGCACATATGGGCGGTAGGTGACCTGGCTGTTGGGAGAAGTTAGCCCCCGGCCCTTCCCCTTGTGCCCAAAGCTCCACCCCCCCTTCCTCTGCAGGAGCCCAGAGCACCCCCACCACGGCCCCCATCACAGCAGCAGTGCCCCCAGCTCCAGTGTACCAGGCAGCACAGCTCCAGTGCCAGTCACCCCGAGTCCCCGTGGCAGGCAGGCTGGCCAGCCCCAGCCAGCCTGGGTCAGGGCAGAGCACCAGGAACTGCAGAAGAGGGTCTGGGGGGGGCAGATCATGGACCGCACCAGGCTGTTTGGGGAGGTACAGTGGTCACCTGTGCTTGCACATGTGATTCTCCCGCAGGGAGAGGCTTAGAGAGGGAACAAACCACAGGTGACAGATATTAGTCACTTAATGGCTATTGGAAGGCTCTCACGTGCTACGGTGATGAGGTGGTTTAAGAACCTATGTGGCACAGACTAGCAGAGGAGCCATTGCAGCAAGGCTTGGGATAGTTGGAATCAGTACTAGAGTGAGGGAGCCAGAGTAGTAGCTGTGGGGAGGGTTGAGGGCTTGGGGGTTATTCATTTGTTTGTTTTTTTCTCCATCAACTTTTGCTATGTCCAAGACACTTAGAGAAAGATTGCTTCATCCTACTTCGCTCCCTCCTCACTGCCATGTGGTTGCCCTGGTTTTTCTTTTTGGAAATCTGGTCACCCAAGGCTCAGCAGCACTAACTTGCCCAGCTGATATGAAAGCACACGTGTCTGTGAGGATGTTGGCTCAGCACCAGTGGTTAAAGCAGATCTAAATAAGGTGAGGGTAAGCTCACCAATTCTGGTGGCAGTATGTCATCCTGGGTGGCCTCATCTTGTGTGAAGGGACATGTCATGGTGGAAATGGGGTCAAGGGAAATGTCTGCAAACAGACCCATACTCAGCCAAATAAAGGGAGGGTGTGTTTGTGTCTCTGCAGGGACAGAATATAGGGCTGTGTAGAGAGGGTCAACCCTTGAGCTCCCATGCATCCTCCCCACCCTGTTCCCATCCACACCCACCATTGTGGGGAGGGAACATGCTGTTTCCCCTGGATTCTGCTAAAGGAAACAAAGCCTGTAGTAGGTTTTTCCTTTTATCCTGAAAAGAGAGAGAGAGAGAGATGAAATGGACTCCAGTGCACCTCTTTGCCCCTCTGCCTTCCTGGAAGGGAAGGGAATCATCTTCCTATGGAAGAGCAGAAGTAGATGCAGATAGGAGACTCCCCATCAAGTGCCAGTACTGCTCCACCTACTGCTAGGAAAGGTTTGACGCCTCCTCCTGTTATTTCCACTTCTGACTCTCCTGCCTACTGACTGAGTCTTCATTCTACCGCTCAGTAAGAAGGAAAAGGAGCTGAGCTTCCCCAAGCTCAAGAGAGGGAATTATCCCTTTAGGCAGAGGAGGAAGAGCTGTCCTCCCACAAGCCCCTCTGTACTTTAGCCCCTGATAAGGTGGCAGGGTGAAAAAGGATCAAATGTTTGTATATCTACATTCCAAGGTGCTCTACTAATTATAGGTCTGTTTAGGCTCCCCTCATTCCTGGTGAGTAGAACCTTGGATCAGTGATCTCCTTGAAATCCATAGGGCTGGTTGGGAGAGTAGGGTACTACTAAAGGGAGGAAGGCGGGCAGAATTAGTCAGTGGTGTCTGTTGGGACTACAGCATGTTTAAGAAAGTCTGAGCGCTCACACAAATACTCTCCAGCAGGGAGTGGAGCACTCTGTAAGGTCATTGTTTTGCCTTTATCATCCATGATTTTTTTTCTGCTTGCCAGGATTTTAAAGGAGCCATCTGAGTGAGCCTTCCCCCTTCAGAAATGGGAAGCGGTGTACACAGTTGAATATCACATTCAATCAGCCCGACTCCTTGCTGTAGGGACCCATACTGTATTGTGTGTGAGAGATGGGAAGGCACCCATGTGAAAGGCATGATGTGGTTTTAGCTCTGGCATACTTAGCACTAAGTTGTTTCCCCTCCAAAGCCTCTACTATGGCTCTCCCTTCTCCTTTCTGTGTGCAAGGTAGGGGTTAACTGCCTTCTCACTGCCATTTTCTCCCCCCTCTAGTCCTCATAGAGGGCATTTGGGTGTTACAGTGTCTGCGCAAGAGGAAATGATGTAAACAACATGGTCCAAGGTGCCCTGGAGTCAGCTACGTTGTCAGGGGGCTGGGAGGAGAGCACTCTGGGTGAGAACCAGTGTGTAGTGACAGGGTCTGACTCTGTGTGGATGGCTTTCACCTCCTGTAGACCCCCTATGGCAATGGAACGATAGGGGAAGAATTCTGCTAGGGGAGCCACACACAGATTTCTTCCCCCAGAGCCTGTTTCTGCAGGTTTGTCCCTGGCATGTGGGAGGATAACGGAGACTATTTTATTTGGGGAAACAGCAAGAAGAAGAGATCATGAGAATAAGGTCCCCATGTTGCACTGTGAGTAGCCCCACTGACTTTAATAGGACTGCTTAAAGGGCATAAAAGTTAAGCATGTGTGTAAGTCTTTGTAGGATGAGGGTGTAATGTAATACATAAAAGAGTCAGGCCCAGATCCACAAATTTATTTAGGCTTCTAACTTGAAGTAAGTGGAAGTAAGGACCCTTTGTGGATCTGAGCGTAGATAATCCATCATGTTCACAAAAAACCCTTCTTACGTTTTTTATATAAGACATTGCTCTGTCAGTCATCAAATGCTACCGAACTGTAGCAACAAAAAACAAAATTAAAACATTTATATTATTTAAAAACAACTTCTCTTGTGCTTTCAGCAAGATCTTACTGGACTCTCCAGTCCAACGATCATAGAGCTCCAGATGCAAGGGGGAAAAAAAGGTATTTTCAGTGTAAATTATATTTTAGAGATAAATGTGTCTTGTGCTGATTGAAGCAATCTTTGTAAATTATTAAAATGCTAAGTAATTTTCCAAAAGAACATACTCTTGAGTTTTATTATCTGTACACAGATTGTTAATATGTTTTAGCAGAAAAGCCCTAAGTCAAAACTGAGACTTTCTAGAAAATGTAGGGAAATTTACCTTCCAAGTGACATATATCATAATCTTCAATGCCTACTGGTCTGGAAGGAATTTGTCTGACTGGTTATACCGGGGATCGGAAACCTTTCAGAAATGCTGTACAGAGTCTTCATTTATTCACTCTAATTTATGGTTTCATGTGCCAGTATTACATTTTAACATTTTTAGAAGGTCTCTTTCTATAAGTCTACAATATATAACTAAACTATTGTTGTATGTAAAGTAAATAAGGTTTTTAAAATGTTTAAGAAGCTTCATTTAAAATTAATTAAAACGCAGATTCCCCCGGACTGGTGGCCAGGACCCAGGCAGTGTGAGTGCCAATGAAAATCAGCTCGTGTGCCACCTTTGGCACGTGTGCCATAGGTTGCCTATCCCTGGGTTATACATTCATTTCATTGTTCACATTTTGGTGGGTATGCAAGCAGCCAAACCTGGGCAAAACTTTCAGTATACTGTGAACAGAAGGTAAATTTTAGATTAATCACCAAGTTGTATCATTAAAATTACCTGCCTGTAATTACTGATTATTGTGTGAAGAGTTTAGCCCTAAGTTGTGCATAATGCTAGGAAGCAATGCTTGACGTCTGAAGAGAACAGAATGATCTGCTCTGCATAATCTATCCCCGTGTGTTTAAAAAAGAAAGAATGTAGTCCCCAACAGTGCAGCCTCTTCCATGAAGCATTACTAGCTCTTGCAATTTTATCATGAGTCTCATGATATTTGGTATTTTTGTAGATATCTGAGCTTCTGAGTCATGTGATCACATAAGACTCTCAGCTTTTATTTTTCAAAGAAAGGAAGTTTTTAGACCCCCTGGTTGCAAACAAATAGCTTCAACATGTGATCCTTAAAGGCACAAAAGCCAGAAGGCAAATAATAACAATCCAGCATTTTTTATCACAATATTAAAGCCAATCTTGTGATTTTTGGGGACCTCACTCATGACTTTTGTATGCAGGGGGCTGGTGCTATTGCACATGCTAATTTTAAACAGCTGAGCAGTAGACCCATTGAGTTTTAGGTGGGATAAAGTTAGACCTGTGTGTGTTTCCAGGACGAGGACCTGATAGCATAATTAAGAAGACACCCTTCTACACATTAACGCATGGGAACATTAAAATCCAGTCCTCTTTTTTAAATTTTTTGCAATACCTGTTTGTGGTTTGTTTGTTTTTTTAACGCAAAGATATTAACATTTTCCTGCAATGAATTTAAGGGTGACATTATTTTGCAGTCTTGTAGTTTTTATACATTGAGGTGGGGGGGGGGTTCAATTCCAATTCAACACGTTGTAACATGTTTTGATTTCTTCCACAAAGCAAAACATGAAACCCCGCTCTCCAGCAAGTGCATTGGAATCAATCCTGAGATGTCACGGCTCCTGTCACTTTTACTGTCGAGGACGAGCGCTGCCTGTAGAGCAGAAACTACAATCCCCACAATCCATTGTGCAGGGACTAGAGAAAAGGGGAGGAATGTGGTCTGCCGCATGGGTTCTGGGAATGGTAGTTCTATTGCTGCTTCCCCTTTTTCCTTCAGCTGAGGGCAGATTTCCAAGCACCTGCCCCTTTGAAGGGAGGCCGAACTACATTCTCCACCACTCTCTTCGGGAATGTCGCGATGCAGTTGCCTGATAACAAGCCAAACAGGAAGTGATGAGGGCCACATGGGAGAGATTTAAAGGTAAGGATGTGCTAGGCTTTGCTGGGGTTGGAGCTCATTTTGGTGGATTTCGTATTGTGGTTTCTGGCCAAGAGCCTGTGGCATTTCATTCAGTTTGGGCAATCATCTTATTTTGTTGGGGTGGGAAAATGCTTGCAAATGTAGCAGGTCGGACACCAGTGGACTGGGGGTGTCCCCTGCCTTGTGGTGGTGAACAGTAATAAAATAAGAGTTTGAGGGGAAAAGTCCACTCCCTATTGTGATGGCAAAGCTTGCTGTGATGTGTCAGGGATCGACCCCATGAACTCTTGCTGGATTTAAGCTTTTGTGGTTTTTTTTTAACCCTTTATTGCCACAACCATACAAACTAGAAACATCCAAATGTGAACTTGGAGTAAAGTGATGCAGTAGCATCTGCCTGTGTCTATTGATGGTTCCAGTGCTGTTACGGTCTCTGATAAGTTTGAGGAGTAGCCATGATAAATTGTCGGGGTTGTTCGATACTGCTGCAGTTCAGAATCCTGTGGGCAGCAGCGAAACTCCCGAGAAATGTCAGTTTTATGCTGATGCTGCTTGGGAAGGCTGAGCAGTAGCAGCAGAGGCAGTCAATGGAGAGAGGACAAGGGATGGTGTTGGGTGCTCAGTGACTGAGGCATGAACAGTTAATGAATGTTCCTGAAAGTGTTGGCCTTAGTCCTTTGACTAATTGGTGTCTAGGATGTTTTTCATGTTTTGATCATATTTATCAATTCATGCTGAAGGATCACAAATTGCTTTACACAAGGCATATGTGCAGTACCGCTGTAGTGCAGCCACCTCTGGGGTGAAGGACAGCAACCAGTGGGCACACAGAACTATGCAGAACAGTGGGGTTAAAAGGGAAAATTTGGCTAGGGTTACTGGGGCAAATCCCTACTCCTGTGGAAAAAATAGCATGGGATCATTAATGTTGCTGCAGAGAAGACAGGCCCTGATTATTAGTAAAGAATACGCAGATAGATAGTCCTTAGTTCTACCAAGATCAAAATATCCCCCTTTAAAACTCTGTGATAAAGCAGCTTCATGCTTAATCTCCAGAGAGGTGCCAAATACTGGAGGGGCCTTGGCAATGAATTTCTTTCCTGCTCCAAGAATTGGTGCCTCTAGATCATTGAGGCACATGTGGGTGGGACTTGTATACTTGACACAGTTACCAAAGATGTCTTCTGAGAAAGCAGAAGGCACAAAGCTTCAGGACCATCACCACTCATGAACTTTGAATTAATGCAACATGAATAAAAGAACCAACACCAGCCTCTGCCCCAGCAAAACTCTGACAGACCAAAAAAGGGGGACAAATGGCTGAGGTGTCAATAGAAAATGATGAGATTCAATTAATTCCCTGTGTGTAAAGTAATCCATGATCTGAAAAGAAGCCAAGCCAATGCTTAGAATTTGTGAGGTACTTCTCATGTTCAGAGTCCTTTATACACATCATAGACTTGACATTTCTGGTGTCTTAAATTATTTTCTGTATTAAACAGCATAGTAGCATAAGGTTGGCGTGGGAAGTAGGTACGATTGAGTCTTAAGTACCTCATATACATTTAAGAAATATTGCCAAGGTAAGCAACACTAATAATAAAATATGTGGGTAATGTTTGTCTACAAAGTCACAGTGTTTTGGGTGTTTCACTGCTTGTGCATTGTCAAACACCCTGTATGCCAATTCAATCTACCCAATCAAAGGTAGTTTTAAGGCTAAAGCCTTTCAATTCCTGAAGCTCTGCTATGCTCAGTAGGTTACACACCAAAATAAGATAGCCAGGCAGCCAGAGCATCAGTTTGATGCTTACTTTGCTGAGTCCCTTTACCCTCATTATTGTACCCTTTTTAAGGTGCCAGGAAAAAGCTATTCACGCTTGTAAGGCTTTTGTGTGTGTCACATTGATTTAAAACAAGCTCTTTTCCTGGAAAAAAATGGATAGCTTGGATGTGAACAAGTTTTCACCTGGGAGTATTACATTTCACTACATGCCCTTCAGACAAACTTGGAGCCTGATCCTATGGTTCTCACTCAGGTAAAACTGGAACCAGTGAGAACCTTACTTGAGTAAGGAGAGCAGGCTCTAACTCTTAAGCTTTGTCTACACTTAAAAAAACCCAAAACACCTGTTGCTGAACTGGGGCAAAACATGGCTTAATTGGGTGTGTAGATCAGGACAAACCATGTTCAGCTGTACCTGTGGTTGACTCCTATTATCTACAATGGCTAGGTCTCCTACTGCAGCAGAGAAGGCTTAAAATTAGTGGCAATCCAGTCTTCTCTAGGTCCTCTCCCCATCACCTCATTATTAAGCAATTCCTGAACTTTTGAAATGACACAGGTTTTCTATTACCCTGTGTCTCAAAATACTTGTCTGCAAAGGCAGCTGTATGTTTTTGTCAGTGCATGTAAAAATCATAAAAAGTGTATAACCTTATTATGTAAGCCCATATTGGGTTGCTCTTACTACCTAGAGAAATGTCCCACTGTCACAGTTCAATTGATAATATATTAGCTTGCTTGTCTTTCATTTGCCAAATGGATTGGAGCCTGCTTGTCATTAACATGCTTTAGCAACTACAGTAATTGGTTAACAAAGCTGTGTTCAGAAGCCTGGGTGGGGGTGGTTAGTAGCTAGAGACCAGGCCTGATATGCAAGAGGATCAATATGTTTGCTGTGGCTGGTGAGTTGATTTCATTGTGTGTATCTGCTTAAATTAATTTTTTTAATGCAACTTGAGTTACTTTTTTTAAGCTTGAACTATATCCAAATAGCTAATTCTTATTATAAAAGGAGAGGATAAAGGATAACTTCTTGCCTTCTATTGATCATGGAAATACAAGCCCTCTTACTCAACCCTCCCCGCAAAAAAGCATGTGTTTAAAATTAAGCACAAATGCATACACTAGGTAAATTTCAACCACGGTTTATGTCCTGATTGTAATGTAATGTAAGAGACGTTTCTCTCTGAACCCTTTCCTTCCCTTCTTTCAAATGGTCCGTTTAGAGACTTTGCTCAGTGTAACCCTCCCAGGAAAGAGTAATGTATACATCTGTATGTTGGAAGTGTAGAGAGATGTATTATTCATACCTTGTCAATGTATATACTGGAAACCAAGCTGAATTTATAGTTCTTTTCCCTTTCCGCTAGTGCTGCTATAGTTAACTGTCTCAGTATTTCCATTATAAACCCATGTTTTTGGAGGTGTATAACTGTCTTTAAAACAAAGAGTTCATTAATCTTGTACCATGACAGAGAACATACAGTGTTGCATTTAGAAAACAGCTGTAACTGCCTATGAAGGGGAGTAATTTCAGTGTACACACATGCTCTAGGAAAATTAACTAGAGTTTTACATATTAAGGGGACAATAGTATTTTACACTTGAAATGATGCTCCTCTGTCAGAGATCTGAAAGAACATTACAAAGGTGGGTGGTGGTATTTTTCCCCCATTTTACAGATGACCGAGCTAAGGCACAAATAGGTGACAAAATATCTTTAAAAATCTGGGCCAGAGATATTAAATAATTAGCCTTGGATTGACCAGGAAAGTGGTGGCAGTTAGGAATAGAGCTCGGCGCAAACTACACTTGCAGTCGTTTGCTGTAGCCATTAGACACATTGGCACCCCAAGAACTATTCACCATTAATTCAGCTAAATCTTAACTGGGGCAGAAGAGCCTAGTGTTTTGTTAGCAATAATTGATGCGGCAGAGCTGAAAGAGACCGGCTTTATTAAACATACCACGAGACTGGTGTTCTATTCTCTAGTTCTGCTCTCTCTCTCTATGTGGATGCAGCCCCTCTGGTTACACTCCTGAGCCTCAGGTCTCTCACTAATATATGCCCCTTCTGAAACCTGTCTTTCTCTGGTTCCACTCCTCTTATTACAGCTGGAAGCTCCTTTGTCACTAATGTTTCTTTTCCACTTTTCTTTACCTTTGATTATATTCATATGTAAATAAAAAAAACATAGTTAAATCCCTGACTCGGGCTGGCCAGAAGAGGGTCTCCAGCAGGGTTCTCAATAGTGAAATCTGTGCAAAGAGTCACCACCAATAAACAGTACTCTTCTAAGCAACTAGGGAAGCTGGTAGGGTGGAGTCCACCAAAGGATTTAGGTGTTGCAGTGCTGAGCATCACGGTGCCTAACTTTCAAGCATCTAGAAAATCACAGGGGTAAGGCTGCTTTCCAAAAAGCTGAGTGAAACACCTCGGGTCCCTGTACAATGAATGGGAAGAGAGAGCAGTCTACAAATGTGATCCACAAAAGCCAGCATGTTAAGTGGCTCACAGTCTCAGCTAGCCAATGGGAGATGCTGACCAGAGGGGTGTGCCGGAAACCCTTCCCCTCTGTCTGGTGCCTAAGTCTGGGCTCCTGGAAGGTGCCTATTTCTGCTAGCAATCCATGAATGGGAACCCACTGCCTGGAGTCAGGTGGCTTATGCACCTAAGGAGTGAGTTAAGTACCTGCCTAGCTCCACACAGAACATCAGGAGGAGCAGGTGGTGGTGCCTTCCTTTTTAATTTTTTATCCCAGAGGTTAGAGAACTCACGGGGGATGTAGGAGACCTTGGTTAAATTGGGAGGGGGGGGTTGAATCTGTGTCTCCCACATCCCAGTGAGTGCTCTAACCTCTGGGATAAAAGTTATAAGATGGGTAGCAACACTATGACCATCACCATGTCCTCCTCTTGCATTCTGACTAGGACCCGATCTGGTAGGAAGCTTCTAAGCATGTCTACCACATTGGGTCCTGCATGTGACTTAGGTGGCCGAACGTTTGTCTTTCCTGATTTGTGATTTACTCTGGGGCGTAAGTGGGAGATAGGCATGCGGTTTGCCTGGAGGGAGGTAGCGGCGTGCATGCCCAGAGGCAGAAATAAAGGGCCTATTGAACTTTTATTCTGAATACTTAGGTTCTGAGTGTAGGCACCTGCAAGGTTTGGCGGGAGTTTTGTGGATTGCAGCGGAGCCAAAACTGATAATAAGTACTTAAGTCTTGGGGTCTGAGTGCCTAAGTGCTTTCATGGATCCCATCCCTAAGGGCTACTGCACCAGGAGGAGGGGTGACTTCTATTTGCTGGGAGGCAGGATTAGTTAGGACTCTCTGGGCATGTCCACAATGGAGCCGGAAGGTGTGATTTCCAGCTCAAGTAGATGTACCTGTGCTAGTTCTGATGGCGCTAATGAACTAAAAATAGAAGTGGAGCCCTGGTGGTGGGAGTGGCTAGCCCTTCCAAGTATGATTCTGTCTGACACGTTAGGTAGGTACTCAGTGGCTAGCCCCTCCTGCGGCTCATACTGTGGTTGCTAAGCTGCTACATTTAGTGCACTACTTCGATCAGAGCTAGTGTGGGTATGTCTCCTCAAGCTGGAAATTACTCCTCCAGCTCCAGTGTAGACGTACTCACAGACTGCATCTTCACTGGCCCCTGCTTCTCCCAGTTGCCAGGATTCTTCTCTCCCCTGACCCCGTCCTGTGCCCTGCATCCCCAGATGGAGAAGCTCCAGAACAAATTATCTAATGCTGCAGCAAAAATAGATCAAAAAGAGCTTTAACGTTAAAGACCTATTCAAACTTATTCCACACTTGGGTCTTGATCCCTCAGCAGGGTCTGTTCAGATGACCCCCGCCTACAGCCCCACTGATTTCAACAGATGGGGGGGTTTTGTGCAGGCATGGAGGTTCTTTCATGTGAATCCAGTTACTACCTTAGCAGCGTTTGGGGGTGGGGAGCACAAGGAAGTGACAATGTTTTGAGTAAAAATGAAAACTTTAAAGTGTAAAGTGAGGAAGGAAAAGCAATTAAAAGCTGAGGCACATTGGCAACTATTTCTCCAAGATGGCTGCCGGAGCTGCTGCCATCTGGATACTGGAGCTATCTTATTGCTGGAGTCAGTCATTTGATCCTGTGAGTATCAAACAGGAAAGGCTTAGAGGAAGGGGCACAGTAAAAAGATGCTTTTAAAGGGTATAATAAAACCTGCAGATTGAAGTCTTGGTTTAGTGGGAAAACTGTTTCTCTTTTCTTGGAAATGTGATCTGAGGTGGGCAAAAATGGT
Source organism: Mauremys mutica (assembly GCF_020497125.1). Lineage (NCBI taxonomy): Eukaryota > Metazoa > Chordata > Testudines > Geoemydidae > Mauremys > Mauremys mutica. The sequence goes on along the minus strand of NC_059072.1, from coordinate 103,082,232 downwards.
CTCGTTCTCTGACAGCCACTATTAAGAATGGCCATACTGGGTCAGACCAAAGGTCCATCTACCCCAGTATCCTGTTGGCAAACAGTGCCAATACTAGGTGCTTCAGAGGGAATAAAGAGAACAGGTAATCTGTCGCCCATTCCCAGTTTCTGGCAAACAGAGGCTAGGGACACCATCCCTGCTTATGTTCTGACATTGTGAATAAGGCCCACAAATTCATGCCATTTTGCATAAAAATCATGAGATTTTGCAAAAATCGTTAATTTCAAAAGATCTAATTTGGTTTTGGAGCCTGTAGTGCTCACAGCTTACAAGCTTTTCTCTGATGCTGTGAGGGCTAGAAATTTACCCCTCCCTCCTTTTTAATGGAAGTGAGATTCTCACATAATTACATGACTCCAGGAGCTAGGGCTTTAGAAAAAACCCAGCAGATATCACAAGACTCACCATAAAAACCTGAGAGTTGGAAATGCTGCATTAACTACTGTGTAATTTACATTTTTTCCCTCTCTTTGGCATGCTCCCTCACCCCAAATCTCTTACTCATGCACATTGCCTCTGAATTGGTCTACTTAGAATGAGTGCAAGGGAGCTGAAGGGAGTTCTATTTTGGTGTAGCTGGCATGCCAAGGAGCCAAAAAAAATGGACTAGAGCAAGAAAAGTATGTCGAATAAGCTAAAGTAGACCACCCCTACTTTATTTGACATCTTCTGCTCTTCCCTGTTTAAGCTATCACAACTGAGACTCCATTACATACTGGTAAGCGGGTTTCCATAGGCCTCAGGGAGTCTTAAATCCCACCCAGCCAACCCTTAATGCTTAACTTTATGCTCATGACATATATGAGGTGCATCAAGTTAAGCACAGGTATAAGTGTGGCAGGACTGGGGCCTAAGTGAACGTAAGGGCATCCCAATTTATGGTACACCTCTACCTTGATATAACGGTGTCCTTGGGAGCCAAAAAATCTTACCGTGTTATAGGTGAAACCGTGTTATATTGAACATGCTTTGATCCACCGGAGTGCGCCCCCCCTTACCCCCCGGAGCACTGCTTTACCGCACTATATCCAAATTCGTGTTATATCGGGTGGCGTTATAGCGAGGTAGCGGTGTACTTTTATGCGTCGCCTCTGACTTTGTCCCAATGTATGAAAGAATTTATTCCCCATCCCCTTCTTATGGCAACTGTATCCATTCTAATACAGAATGTGGTGACTATTCTGCATTGTATATGCATGTCTAAAAGCTTGTGATGTCTACACATTGCACTCATTGCTTTTGAAGTATATACTGTGTGGGAGATTTTCAAAAGGCACAAATAGCAGTTAAGTGCCTAATTTCCCTTGATTTCTGTGGGGAGTTAGGCCCCTATCTGCTACTTTGTGCCTTTGAAAATTTCCCCATATCTTTTATTCACCAGTAGAACTTTTAAATGCAATAAGGAGTTACTTTTGCGGCCTCATATAGACTCTAACAGACTATTGTTAAAAAGGCTTAAAAAAGAACAGTAATTGACAGCTTCCTGATTACACCTTACAGTTGAATGTAATCTTTTTGCAGTAGCATTTCCTTTAAACATATACATGTGGGATAATAGCATAACAGCATACCACTGTGGTTTATATGCTTCTTGATCTTTAAAAAGTTCCTGCAACAATAGTATTAGACCAATGACTTTTTTAGATGCTTTCCCTGTTGGTCTTTTCTCTGCCAATCCACTCACCCATTTTAGCATGTGCTGGTTGGATGGAAGTTCTAGAGTTGTCATTCCCCCTCTTTGGCTTGTGAATGGCTACATAATGCAAACCTGCTGCTAATCATACATTCTTTCTCCCCTTCACTTAGGGTGACCAGATGTCCCTATTTTATAGGGACAGTCCCAATATTTGGGGCTTTTTCTTCCATAGGCGCCTATTACCCCCTGTCCCGATTTTTCACACTTGCTGTCTGGTCACCCTACCTTCACTCATGCTTTACCTACAGTTGTGGCTGTTAGAATCACTGGGGTTGGACAATCTGGCCTGTGCTCTTTCTTGGGCCCAGTTCTGTAACCCCTTATTTACACTGAATAATATTATTCATGTGAGCAGTCCCATTTATATCAATGGAACTTCTTGTGTGAGTATGTACTACATGAAGTAAGGAAGGGTGACAGAACTGGGCCAAAGTATGGGTCCTTCTACTCATCAAAGGCTCCAGACTCCCTGTTCTCTTTTCATTCTGTGTTTTGTAGAGTTTTATAGGCTACTGGGGTTTTTTGCAGGTGTGTTTTGCTGTTTCCAGGTACTTTGTAATTGCACTTTTATTTCCCAAGTATTAATAACTTTCTGATTTCCCTAGGCCTGGGTGATTCAGCCCATTTCCAGGATGTCGGTGTCAGGCTGCATGTGGCCAGTACCTGCAATCTCTTGCTCTTTTCAATGGGCTAATAAGCAATTGTGTTCTGCAATTCAAGGTCTGATCAGTTTTTTTTCCCACAAGCAGAAACTGGTTACAGATGACTGCACACTGTGATGCTAACATAAACTTCCTTCTATCCGTGACCTGTGACAAGCTGTTCTAATCCGATTTTCCTCATCTGTTCCTCTTGCCTTGCCCTGCCCCTTTTATTTGCTCCTGTGACTCCTTTAGTTGAGGCACATGGAATTGTTTTTGTTGGGGCACTGTGAACTGCTTAAGAGTTTGGATTTCTATTGCTGGCAAACTCGAAAAACACAAGTACTTTGTCTGTGGAATAGCGATCATTGGTTAATTCTCTCAGAACCCACTGTCCTACATTTAAGTAGGCTGCCTGCAGTTGCTCTCTAATAGAGTCCCTTCTGTTTGATACAGGGGAAGACTGTCAGTTTTTTAATCATAGTCTAGAGAGTTAAGGGAGGGATTCTGTAACTATAAATACAAGATGGGTCTCTAAGTATTGCTAATCATTTGGAAAAAACAGCATCTAGGGCATTATAACTACCTGGTCATTGGCTGCAGAATTGTTGGACAACCAGTCTGAGATGTCTTGGACTTAGGGCCAGCCTTACTCATGTACCTTAAGCCTGGATCCACAAATGTACTTAGGCACCTAAAACTGGGGTTTAAGCACCTAAGTCCCATTCCTGGTCTCCACTGCGATCCACAAAACCCCCATTTAGCTGCTGTTGAACACTGTAGGTGCCTAAACTCACTTGGTGCCTAAGTTTTCAGGATGAAAGTTTCCTAAGTGTCTATGTTTCTGGCTCTGGGCACACACGCTGCAGCCTCCCTCTAGCTGCCTGGAAGCCTAAGTCATAGAGTGATCGGTGAAGTGGGGGAAAATAAATGGGAGCGTGCCTGTCAAGCCTGATCCAGTAGACATGCTTGGGGGTCACCAACCGGCTGAGATCCTATTCAGAATCTGGCCTCAGGAGGAGGTAGTGATGGTACTGCCCACCTTATAACTTTTAGCTCAGTGGTTAGTCCACTCACCTGGGATTTGGGAGACCCAGATTCAATCCCCCCCCTTTGCCTAAGAGGGAGAGGATTTGAATGGAGTCTACCACACCTCTCAGAAGAGTGCTGTAATCACTGAGCTGGGGAATAGTTTGTACTCATCCAGTCTCACCCGTTGAAGCTGTTCCATGGTGTATAAATTAAGAGTCACTGCAGAAAGGGATATGGATCCTGGGTCATCTTCCAGGCTATAGAGTCAGTCATTCTCTTTTTCTCTGGCCTGGTGAGTCTTTAAGTAATTATCCAAAGGGGAACAGCTTCAATAGGAAAGAGTGGTTGAGTACAAAAGAATAGTGCAAGCATGTAGGGACAAAATCAGAAAACCTAGGGCACAAAAATGAGTTAAACCTAGCAAGGGACTTAAAAAGCCATAAGAAGAGATTCTGTAAATACACTAGGAGCAAGAGAAAGACAAAGGAAAAGTGTACGTCCACTACCTATTAGCTCTCTGGCCCTGCTAACACATGACATCAAGAAGTGAGGCGTTGAATGCTTATTTTGTTTCAGTCTTTACTAAAAAGGTTAATTGTGAACAGATACTGAACACCATATTAACATCAAGGAGGGAAGAAATGCAAGCCAGAACAGGGAAAGAACAGGGTAAAAAATATTTAGATAGGTTAGATGTATTCCAGTTGGCAGGGCCTGATGAAATTAATCCTAGGGTACTTGAGGAACTAGCTGAAGCAATCTCAGAACTGTTAGCGATCATCTTTGAGAACTCATGGAGGACGGGTGAGGTCCCAGAGGACTGGAGAAGGGCAAATATAGCACCTACATTTAAAAAGGGGAACAAAGAGGACCCAGATCATTATAGACCAGTTAACCTGATTCAGTACTGGAACAAATTATTAAACAATCAATCTGTAAACATTTGGAGGACAATAGGGTTAAAAGTAAAAGCCAACATGGATTTGTCAGGAACAAATCATGCCAAACCAGCTTAATTTCCTTCTTTGACAGGGTTATTAGCCTAGGGGATAGAGAAGGAGCAGTAGATGTGATGTGATGTATCTTATTTTAGTAAGGCTTTTGACACAGTCCCACATGATATTCTCATAAACAAACTAGGGAAGTGTGGTCTTCATGAAATTACTGTAAGGTGGGTATTCAACTGATTGAAAAACCATAATCAAATAGTAGATATGGTTTGAAGTTGAACTGGGAGGACATAACTAGTGGGGTCCTGCAGAGATTTGTCTTGGGTACAGTACTAGCCAATATTTTTATTATTGATTTGGATAATAGAGTAGAGAGTGTGATTATAAAATTTGTGGATGACACCAAGCAGGGAGGGTTGCAAGCCCTTTGGAGGAATGGATTATCATTCAAAATGACTGACAAATGGGAGATTGCACTTGTCTTTGTTGAATTTCATGTTGTTGATTTCAAACCAAAGTACAACACTTAGTAAGGAAAAATCCAATGCACAACAGTAAAATGGGGAAATAACTGGCTATGTGGTAGTACTGCTGAAAAGGATCTGGGGGTTATAGTGGATCACAAATTGAATACGTCATCAATGTGATATAGTTGCAAAAAAGGCTAATAAAATTCTGGAGTATAGTAACTGGAGTGCTGTATGTAATACACAGGAGGTAACTGTCCTGTTCTACTTGGCACTGGTGAGACTTCAGCTGGAGTTCTGTATCCAGTTCTGAGCTCCACACTTCAGGAAAGAGATGGACAAATTGGAGAGAGTTCAGAGGAGAGTAACAAAAATTATTAGAAAACTGACCTGCGATGAAAGGTTAAAAATGGGCATGTTTAGTCATGAGAAAAGAAGACTGAGGGGGACCTGATAGCCCTCTATATATTTGAAAACTGTTGTTATAAAGAAGACAGCGATCAATTGTCTCCAAGTCCAGTGAAGATAGGACAAGAATTAATGGGCTTAATTTGCAGCAAGGGAAATTTAGGAAAACTTTTCAACAAAAGGGTAGCTAAGATCTGGAATAGGCTCCCAAGAGAGATTGTGGAGTCCCTGTTGGGGGTTTTTAAGAACAGGTTACACAAATACCTGTCAGGGATGGTCTACGTTTACTTGGTCCTGCCTCACCATAGGGGCCTGGACTGGATGACCTCTGTGACAGATATCCAATCACATGCAATGTCTTTGGGGATGAATGGTTTATATATGATGGTGTTCTTTTTCATGGGGAAGGGATGTTACAACACAAATTAATACATCAGTTCAATTAATTCAAAGTCTTATCACAGTCTTGTTGCAAAGGCAAACTTTTATCCTAATTCTATATTAGTCTGGGCAGGTGATTTTTGGAATCAACATGAAACTATAGATCCATATGTATCTATAGTCAAGTTTATGGGACACTTCTCTTGTTGGTTCAACCAACAATTCTAAAGTAGGACTTCAGAAATTTAGGCAACTTACTAATTATTGAAGAATGTCAATTGAGTTCAAATCTACCTTATTAATACATGCTCAAGATTACCACACATTAAACCAAATATAATATACAGGTAATTATTCTGAAGCTATTCTAATTTCTCTGGAGTTTCACAAATACTGTAAGCTCTTATGTTACTTTAACCAAAGGTTCAAATCGTGGTAAAACCTTTAGCTTGCAAACAAATTCAAAGTTTCTTCCTCTTTCTGTGTAAGACACCATTCGTTCTCTTGGCCATAAAATCTTTGTGGTTTCTAGTATGAACTCTCTGAAATAATCAGGATTTCTCACAACTAACTTGTTTGTAGGGAAGCAGTTTCCTCTTTCAAATAGTACTAGGCTTAGTTAATATAAAGAGTTTCTCCAGACTCTATCCCTTCATTAGAGTTAGTGATTCAGTAGTTCCTGAACACCATGATCAGCTTCAGTAATGGAACCCTACAGACAACTATATACAAGAAACCAACGGATCACTATACCTACCTCCACAGATCTAGTAACCACCCCAGACACACCAAGAAATCTGTTACCTATAGCCAAGCCCCAACCTTGTTAAGCTTATGGTCAGAAGCAAGCTCCCCACAGACCAGGACATATCAAGTCAAAGCAGCACCAGACTCTGCCAAAGCAAAAACTGGTAGACACATCTCCACTGCTGTGATGATCAATTGCCCCCCACAACACACCTATCACAATCCATGCGGCTTGCACATGCCTATCACAACATGTGGTTATCTCATCCAGTGTATCAGATGCCCCAATAAAACTATATGGGTTGCTCACACAAAATAATGATAAAGGACAAAACCACACTATCACCCATGGGTGAACACTTTTCACAAAGTGATCACTCCATATCTAACCTCTGTCCTCATCCTCAAAGGAAACCTGCACAGCATCTTCAAAAGACAAGCCTGGGAACTTAAATTCATAACTCCACTGGGTAATTGGAAAAGCCATGGACTTTACAGACACACTGTAACACACCATGCTGACTACTAACCCTCCTTTGTCCCACTACTGCAGAGGTGTTATGGCCCACTTCATTTTAAGTAGTGTCCTTCAACTTGTGGGAACCTCTTATGCTTAATTATCTGTCCCACCTTAGATATGACACCCTGATTACCTTCTCCAGGTCTGAAGAAGAGCTCTATAAACCTCAAAAGCCTGTCCCTTCCACCAGCAGAACTTTTGTCCAATAATTACCTCACCCGCCTTGTCTCTCTTGGTGATTCAGTGTAAGTTCTAGACAACTACGACTAAATTTGTAAGTGAAGTATAAGCACACATTATACACTTTAGTCATTCAAAAGCTTTAACTCTGTTATGTACTGTCTGAGGAGCATTTGGTTTAACATGAGCCGGTCACCACTTGGGTAAACAATTCATGTATAAAAGTCACTTTTGAAAGTGGCATGAAGGTGGCTTCTTCAGCTCAGCTTCACAATTGCAGTGACTGGTTTCTAGAGATTGAGTGAATCACCTGAATGAACTTTAAGGGCTAGTATACACTAGGAGAACTACATAGGTGCAGCTGCATGTCTGGTGAAGACACTCTATACTGATGGGAGAGAGCTCTCGCACTGGCATAATAAATCCACCTATGTGAGAGGTGGTAGCTATGTCAGTGGGAGAAGCTCTCTCACCGACATAGTGCTGTCCACACCAGCACTTAGGTTGGTGTAACTTGTGTTGCTCAGGGAGGTGGCTTATTTGCACCCGAGAGTGATGTAAGTTATATTGAAATAAGTGGTAGCGTAGTCCTGGCTTAAGTATTATGACAGATGTATTCCTATTCTTGTTCTGGATTTTGCTGCAGTCTCTCTAGATAAAGGGCTTGTTGGACACTTAGTTCCTGCCAAGCTAGAGTTTAAATCTACCCTGCACTAGCCTGGGGTGCACTAAATGTCCATGCAGACTCTGCTGCTGGGCACTGAAAGTTCCCTAGTGTGCTTTGATCTACTCTTATTTCAAAGTGCACTAAAGAACTTTTACTGTATGGCAGCAGGATCCACACAGACCCAAAGGATACATCTCCACTGCAAAAAAAAAAAAGTGGTAGAGCGTCTTAGAGCCCATGTCTAAGAACATGCTGCATTGCTAAAAGTAGCTGTGTAGACATTCCTGCTCAGACTATGAGGTCCAAACCCCTTACCAGATTTCAGTTCCCAAGTCATAATGGCTACACTGCTATTTTTAGCACTGTCGTGCAAGTCTGAGTCCATAGCCCCGGGCTCTGAGAATCACTGCTATGGTTTTGTTTTTGTTTTGTTCTTTTCTTCCCTTCGGTGTAGTATGTGGCAGGCTAATGGAGGGTAGATTTACACCCCAGCTTGCCAGAAACCAAGTGTTTATGTAGAGAAGCCCAGAGTTAATAGGGTGCTTGTTAGCTACAAAACTTCAGTTGTTACGGAGCAGGGAGAGCTCTTGCTGTGCAGGCAATGGCAGTCTTGCGCGCTCTCTCTCTCGCGCGCTCTCTTCCATATATTTCAGCTTCAGGGAGCAACATGTTGAACAACAAAGGGCATTTTAAAAATGTTCTGCTCGGTTGTATGGCCTAGTTCCTTTCTTGGAAAAGCTCACTGGGTGTGTGGTGGTGGTGGGGGGGGTTGTTGCGGTGTGGGGAAGGCATGGCAGTCAGAAAGTAACGTATGTTTCTGGCGAAGACTTTACATGTTCAACCAGAACACAAGTTGTGTTCCTTCCCATCGTCCAATGAGAAAACAAGGAGTCCCCTTTATGACTTCTTGTAAATTGTCTGAAAAATTCCAGGTTCTTTGTGCAAGATTTCTTGTGCCATCCGAGTTTGTTTTAGCCATGTTGGGCCATATGTTGAAGACGTGATGGCTCAGTTCCAGCCAGCGACCTACCTCTGCAAGTTACTTTCTGTGGGCCCCTCTACAGTGTGGTTGCCTGGTTGACTTTGCACAACTCCATGACCTTTCCACTAATGGGAGATAACAATTAATGCAATAATATGAAACACACACTTCTCTACCATACTTGAATATTCCCTACACCTCAGTGATAAAGTTAGTAGGATGGCTTTAAGTGTGAAACTATCTGTTCAACTGCCAAGCACACTGTTGATCAAGCTTTATGATCTTAGAAAATTTTGGTTGGTTCATCTTAAAGATTTGCTTTCACATTAGCTTCTCAATATTCCACTTGACTACATCAGCTTCTTTGTGTATAATGCAAAACAAATACCTAATATATAAACACCTTTTTGTTAGAGTAGTTGCTTGTATATATCTTATTGATCACATTTCTATTTAAAATAAACAGCATGGGCCGAACTATTTGCATTGGTTTGTGGTCAGGTTGCTTACACTACAAAACTTCCTTGAACTGAAGGGGTCTATTAAAGAATGCTTTAGACAGTTCTATCAGATAATTAAGCTTTTTAAATGTTAATTGACACCTTTTTAGATTTCCTATCTCTAGTAATAAAATTATACCTTCTGAATTTATATCAAATAACATAGATCTACAGTGTGTTCATTACAAATGTATAGACATAAAGCATATAAAATAGAAGGAATTTACTTAGGCCTGGTCTACACTGTGGTATGGGGGGATCGATCTAAGTTAAGCAACTTCAGCTACATGAATAATGTTAGCTGAAGTCGACGTACTTAGATCTACTTACTGGGTGTCTTCACTGCGGTAAATCGATGGCTGACACTCTCCTGGCAACTTCGTCTGCGCCTCTCGTCCTGGTGGAGTACCGAAGTCGAGGGGAGAGTGCTCGGTGGTCAATTTATCACATCTATTCTAGACGTGATGGATCAATTGCTGCCCGTCGATCCAGCAGGTAATGTAGACAAGCCCTTAGCAAGAGTTTATGGTTAAACCAAGTTAGTTTAGCTTTTACACAACCTATATATCTTGTCTATGAAACACAGAAACGGTACGTGCTGTTTGATATGTTTTAAAAGCTTAGGCCTAAATTAGGCCAGGGATTCTGGCCTGTGTCTTGAGATCTATAATGTTGTTGTTAATTATTTATTCCATATTTTCTGTGTCATCACTAGACCAGTCTATGGCAAGCATTTTGAAGGTTTTCATTGTGGTAGAATATTTATGCTGCATTCCAGTTTATAGGTAAGGTAATAGGTAATAATTGGAGATATACCAATCTCCTAGAACTGGAAGGGACCTCGAAAGGTCATTGAGTCCAGCCCCCTGCCTTCACTAGCAGGACCAATTTTTGCCCCAGATCCCTAAGTGGCCTCCTCAAGGATTGAACTCACAACCCTGGGTTTAGCAGGCCAATGCTCAAACCACTGAGCTATCCCTCCCCCTTAGAAACTAGTTCTGTTGCAACTGTGTTTAAAAACTATTCCTGGTCATGTGGACAAGGCTTTAAAATCATTAAGTCTTCCTGGAAAACTTAGACTATTTTTCAGCTGAGGAACAGTTCACTTTCTAGTATTTGTCACACAATTTCTGTACTTCATTTTTTTCCCTTTTTCTTTTCTTTTTTACTGCTGTAAACACATACATGTAAACTGGCTCTCTTGCTCTGTAAGGCTTCAGCTACTTCTGCAGTGCAGGCCAAATCCTGGCCTTTCTTCTACTTTAGTTCTGCTGCCGCTGCATTCCTCTAATTATGTGATTCTGCTGCACGTTGAAGGTGGGAAGGGTCCGGATATGAAGCACCCAAGAATAGGTTTGTGTGGAACAGATCTGAACTCTGTGGGTTCTCCCTGCGGTGGAGGAGAATTTGGGATGGAAGAAGATGTCATAGTGATGAGCACGTATAAATGTCAATGGATTGTGATCCTTGTGGATCTACTCCCCCTGCCTGTCCCTGAATACGTGAGCTGCAACCTGAGTGGAGCCCTGCTGTGCCCTTACCTTGCAGTAAGCAGTCACCAAGAAGCTCTGCTCCCTGAGTGCAGAGGATTCCTTCCCCCTTTTACCTCCCCTCAACCTTCTCGGGCATTTGACTGAGAGAAACAGAACTTGCCCCTCTATGAAGTCACATACTCCTGACTGACATCATAGTACTTTTCATACCAACCAGATGTTGTCATTCAGCAGAGGACTGTGAGTAGAGATGGAAAAATAAGTCTCCTATTAACTCTTCAATAAACATGTTTCTCATGCAAATGACTCTTGTAACGAAGAGGTGAGGGAAGAGGAATACTGAAAACAGGCCCTATAAATAGAATGTTTCTCAAAGTTTTCCACAAGGCATCAGCTGGATCTTTGAGACAAAGTGTCTTTTGGGAAATTAGCAACTTGACTATGGTATCACTGTAAATACCTTGTAGCGAATGGGCATGTGAGGCATGTTCCAGGTGAGCGTTGGGATTAGTGTTGTACGACTTTCCCTCTATCTGAGTGAAGATGCCAAGTTAAAAACTTTAGCAAGAAACAGGTGCAGAGGTGTAAAAATGCAGTGCCCAACAACAATCAAACTACTTGTTTATTCATTCTTTTCCAAATGGGATGCGGATTTTAAAAATCCATTTTATTTCATTATGTGTGTGTTTAAGAACAAATACATCCCATCCTCCTCCAAGCATGATCCTGGAAAGTTCCATTGAGCTTCTAAAAATAATCAAGCAAGATCTGGGTCCAACTCAGTATTGACTGAACTCAACAGGAGTTTTTGCCATTGCCTTCATTGGGAGAAGCATCAGGTCTACTGTGGGCAACTATATGCGCTCTTTAACAAAGAAGTGCAGTAAAGTCAAAATATCTAATGTCTCACTCTCAAGATTTGTGACTAATCATCCTCCTTTTTAAAGAAGCTTTTAAGAAATATTCCATATAAACTAAGGTTCAGCAAGATCAGTGCTATTTGGGATCAGTGCGTGCCCAGTGATTGATCCTTCACGTCTCCAGTCTTGAATTGTGATGCAATTGTTTTCGGACAACTTGCCAACAGCAAATGGGCAGAGCTCTTATTGACCCAGAGTAGCATCTGGAAGCAATGGCATTATTAATACAATAAGCAAAGTTTTCTGTGAATTACTGTGCTACTCTGTGGAGCTGATGAGCTGGTTAACACCTTTTACTTATTTTGTAAGGATCCAGAGCTGGAAAGGAATTAATGTAGTTGTGAAGCACTGAGAACTAAAATAGCAGTGATTCAGTTATAGTAGAGCCAAATCATCTTAAAATTAAACTCTATTGCGTTAGAGATTTTTACTTTTCTGATACCTATATTCTTAACCTCTCTGATAAGAGAAGGAAATGTAATACGGTGATATTGGATAAGCCTCACACATTATATCTAAGCTGTTATCTCAGGGGGCTGTATAAGAAGAAGCTACTTTTCGTCTTGTATGTTATGGGAATCCGATGAGCAGAATGTCTAGTTCTTAAGGTTACTAGATAATTTACAAATCTAGTTCTCTTTGGGAATATTTTAATTTGCATAACTTTCAAATAGGTTGTGTGCGATATCTATTTTTTCTTTAAGTAATAACAAAATATGTTGGATGGCCCTAGGGACCAGGAATCTCATGGATGGTGGAGGATCTCTCTCACTTGAAAGTCACTTTTAACTATGGCTCAAACCATTAGTGATTTGAAATTCACTAGCATCTGATAGCTTATGTATAAGTAGTTGTGTGCCCATCATAGAGATGCCCCCTAGTTTCAACTCTGCTTACTGTCTAATCTGAGATACCAAGGACTGAACTGGCAGGAAAGCAGAATTACCCTTTTGCTTCTTGAGATGGTCGTTCAAGTCAGAGTTGAGTCATCGAGGGATGCTTGCGCTGTTGTTGCGCCTCTCCTATGGACAGCCCATTTCCAGGGCTGCCTATTGAGCAATTTTCCCATGCATCAGTAGTATGTTGCCAGATTGTTCACATTTTAAAGGAACTTTTCTATTTTTATTTCTATTTACAGAGTACACTGGCTTCACTGAGGTGTGTGTTTTTTTTTCCAAATCTATTCCACATACGCGTGATATATTCCCTCTTTTATTTTCCCCCCTCCTGCTGCAAACCTATGGGCCAGCTCTGATGTCTCAAGCAGCGGCTGTGTAAATATTTATTAATGCGACCGTCATCAAGGCGAAAAAAAAGTTGCTTCATCCCATTACGCAGGAAACCCTTAACTTCTGCCTCTCTCTGAGGGTGCAGTCAGTGAGAACAGGAAAAGTTCATAATTAGAGTTGGTTTGACAGACTTTGCTCTCTTGGTTCCTGTTTCACTACAGACTGTCATTCATGTAACTGGCAGGTTTTATCTGTTATTGAGGAGACTTCCCCATCAATCTCAAGCCCAGCACTGTGTAGTGAAGGAAAATGGAGCTTGCAGATCTCTTGAAATTTGTCTTCATGGAAATCAATGGAACAACTGTAACAGTGGCTCTGCTGGTGATCCTCCTAGTGTTACTCTATTGGTAAGTGTATTCATACTAATATGAGACCTATGTAATACTGAAAGCCAGCCAAAAAATTAGCTCCAGGAGTAGATTCTCCTAGCAGGAATTCAGCACAAGTGTATCCCCCCAATCAAAATATCTTAGTGTTTTATTTTAAGAGTCTGGAGTGGAGGCAGATGCAGAGATTAAAGGAAGAAAATAGACACTTGTTAGAAAGTCTTGTCAAATTTGCGAGATAATTTTGTCTTTTCTATACGTTTTTTTAATTTATTTTTTAATTTCCCTATTAAAGTCTAGGTTTTTAGAGTAATTTCTATAGAAACATATCAAATTTCTGTTAATACCTCCTGGTTTCATCCCCACTAAGTTTCCATGTGAGAGATGTTGAAGGTGGTCAGATTTGAAAAGGAAAAAAGTATAATGTCACTTGCAGAGTCTCAATGGACCTTTTTCTCTCTTGATCTTACCCACGCCCTTTGCTTGGCTTTTCAACTCAAACCTACCAGCACTGTAAACACTACTTGAGTTCCCTTGCTTATTTTTTTTTCTTCACATTGAGTACATAGTAGACTGTTTGTCAACCTAATCATAAACATAGTAGGGGATGTGGAGGGAGGCTTATAAAGTAGGAAAGAACTGGATTACAGTGGACAAAGAACCTTGCCTACGTGTGCTGATTATCTGTTAGGCAAATTAGCAATAGTTTAGTAAAAACAGAGATGGCAGTAGAGCTGTACCTCAAATCCTCCCCACTCGCCCCATCATCAACCATTGTTCTTTGTTTCTGTGTGTCCAAGGAAGAGATTACAGGAAAATATTAGGAAATCTAAGATCAATACAGTCTTTAGACCACCAGCAAAGATAAAGATAAAACACAGTAATAACACCGTAGTGTACTACAGACGTTTCTGTAGGTGTGTTAATGAGAGATGCTCGTCTGCATGTGCCTTGATTCTTGAATCTCTTAGGGCCTCATCCATTTCTATTTAAGTCAGTGGGCGGGGGGGAGGAGAGGGGGAACTCCTGCTGACTTCAAAGAGAGTGAGGTTGGGCCCTAGGTGATTTGGCAGAATGTATTAAATAGATATGTTGGTGATCCAGTTTGGTTTAAAATAATAATTGACCGAAACCTCCTTTGAAAAGTTACAGTCCAACCCATCTGTTTTGTGGTCTGTTTTTTGAGATCCAGATCAATCGCCCTGAAGATTCTTGCTGCAGCACACCCAATGTCCAGTGTGGATTGTGGTTTAAAAGCCACGATCTGGCCCATAATCATTACTAAAGCAAAACTCCCATTGACGTCAATGGGGATTTTGCCTGAGTCAGGAGTGCAAGATCAGGCCCGCACATTAGTTCATGATGTTTAGACCATAGGAGACTTTCAGCTGCAAGGAGGGGAACCCCAACTCCTAACAATTTAGGGAGATAGAAAAGGGTCTGGAGAGCCCCCACTGGGGTGGGAGGTTGCAGGCAAAGCCACAATTACTGCTTGTTAACAAGCTTCCAAAAGTGCACAGTTCTGAGAAGTGCATGTATCTGCCATCAGGTGTGCATTTATTAATATAATAAATCTACATGCTGACCCTGTCCAGTGTGTGTGCTTTTCAGGAATCCCTAACTCTCTGTTAAATCAAAAGCAATCATTTGTTCAGACTAAGGGCTTGTCTACACTTCCTGGGGGATCGACAAGTGACAATTGATGCGTTGGCGATTTGATTTAGTGGTTCTAGTGAAGACCTGCTAAATCAACCCCAGATCGCTATCCCGTCGACTCCTGTACTCCACCGGATTGAGAAGAGTAGGGGGAGTTGACGGGAGAGCGTCTCCCATCGACGTCGTGTAGTGTGGACCCCGCGGTAAGTAGGTCTACGCTACAATTACACTATTCACGTAACTCAAATTGCGTAGTTTAGATCAAATTTCCTCTGTAGTGTAGACGAGGTCTAAGTCCTGGGCAAAATTCATTGTTGGCATCAGTAACCATGTAACTCTATTGACTTAATGAAGTCCTGTTTCGTCAGTCATGGATTTGACCCACAGCCTGTGCTGAACTTCAGCTTTCAAGCTTCGTTTCTTTTGGGCATAGATTTATTTAAAAGAGTGTAGTTAGAATTGTTTGAAGCAGGAAAAGAGGGGGGAATCGTCATTAGGTTAGAGATCAAGCATCCAATGTTTTCCCCTGAAAAAATGCATGTTTTGTGACGTTATAAGCCTGTGGGAAAGAAGTTGGACTGAGTGTGCAGTTCTAACAATATGGTGCTTACTATCAGTGCAATTGCAATTATAACTCTTGCTGCTGATCTGTGGAGATGTATTAATACAAACGTAGATAATTAAAGGATACAGATGCCTGGAGGCCATTATTTCAATGAAAAGACACTGTGTTTCTCAAACTTCTAGTAGAATGTGTTGGGCAACCTATCCGAGCTGTCTGGTGAAAGTTCACCTAGCGAACATAATCTTTTCACCATCCATTTGTTGTTTATTTCATTAAAATGTAATGATTCAAGCTGTAGGGTTAGTGGCTTGAAATCCATCTGCAACCGTAAGAAGAGAAGTGGTTTCTGCTGTTTGTTAGAAGCCTATCAACCTTTTCCAACCTAGCTGCTATTTATAAGGAGCTGTTAGCTCTGCTGTGTGTTATAAAAACTCCTTCAGGGCTGAAACCTTGCAAGCAGGGAATTATTGAAAATAATACGCATATGGTTGCTAATAGAAATGTGTCCATAATTCTAGAGAGCATTTACTCGCTACATTCATGCGGCATATGCCATTGTGCAGCTCCTTTGTAGTGTCACTGCACATGGCTATGATGGCAGGAACAATTACGTAGTTAAGATTCCATGAATGTTTCCATCCTAAGCCCCTATTTTCATTTGCTTATAACTTTCTGAAATTTTCATTTTTCAGGCCTGACGTCTGCCTGAAGGTTCCTTTTTATTTGCTTGTTTAATTTTGAGTGAAAATGGTTCAGCCATTTTGCATGTAAGGAGTGGGAAATGATTGCAATGTATCTCAAACACCTCTTCAGCAGAAATGTATGATTTATGTTATAGTAATGCCTAGAGACCAGCCAAGATCAGGGCCCATTGTTCTAGGCACTATACAAACAGAGGGTAAGAGTATGTCTGTACTGGCATAGCTACGTCACTGTAGCCCCATAATGTAGACACAGCCTACACCAACAGAAGGGGAATTGCCATCTCTGTAAGAACACCACCTCCCTGAGCGACAGTAGCTACGTTGATGGAAACACTCTCCCATCAGTATAGCTGTGTCTACCCTGGGGGTTAGGTCAACATAACTATGTCAGTCTAGAGGGTGGTTAGGTCACCACCCCTGTTGACCTAACTTTCAAATGTAGACCAGGCCTAAGAGACAGCCCCGGGCTCTGAGAGCTTAAATCTAAATAAACAAGACAAGATAAAGAGAAGGTGGGGAGGAGAGGCAGGCAAAGCATAGGTGCCAACTCTGTGGTGCTCAAGCATCCACTGAAAAAAATAGGGGGTGCTCCGTACCCTCAGGGCTGAATTAATCTTTTGTGGGACCCGGACCATGTCCCTGCTCCCCAAAGCCCCTGCACACTACTCGCATGGAGGGGATGGGGCAGAAAGGAGCACCCACCGGCAAGAACAAAAGTCAGCACCGGTGAGGCAAAGGGATATAAGAGCAGAGTGAATAATGTGATGCTGGCAAATGTTATGTTAGTTCTACAACTTTTTAAAAATCATTTTTGGAGGTTTGTTAGGGGACTAAGTAAACAGGCAGCTGTGGAGGGACTGGGGAAAAATTAGGAAAGGATGGAGGGCAGGTGGAGTCCGGCAGAAGTGGAGTGACTGTGAAGGAGGTAAGGCCAGGAGGGATTGGTGCAAGCAGCCAATCAGCACATGGAGGGTGACTGTCTAGAATAAAATGATTGATGACCTCGCCAGTGTCTGGTGATCCTTGCTTCCTTGAGTCTTCTGAAGAAAACTGTTTTAGGTTTCACCGAGTCATGACCCTTTGAAAATCACACTCTACACACACATTCCCCCCCCCTTTTTTTTTGTTACATAAAGTTCCCAAAATGCACAGGTCCGATGTAAAACCTTTATCTCATTATGAAAGTACTCTCTGTTTGTTTGTTTGTTGTTTTTTTTTAATTAAGTGGGTAACATTTATAGTGGCTATCATCTGTTACTATTTTTGTCCTTCATTTAGCAACCTGTGTTATTAAACCAATTCAATCTTTACAGTTTTACAAAATACAAATTTGGCCACATTTTCAGTGTTCATTTAGCACGTTGGGTGCTGAATTCTGTTGAAAACCTGGCCAAATGTCATAGAATGCTGCTGTGTGTTGAGCACACTTGAAAATCTGTCCACTTCTTCTCCCTCCATTTCTCTGATAACCAAAATGGATACTCTGATGAATTACAGTCTTTTTTTGTTCTGTGTTTGCACAACACCTAGCACAATAGGGTCCTGATCTATGACAAAGGCTCAAATAATTAATCATAGTAATTTATCAGAAAAGTTCCTCCTAAGCGGACTTTCCTCTTCTAGCTCCCAATGTGAAGACTAGCAGTCTATTCACTTAACCTTTCTGTGGCTGTTTCTCCTCATCTTCAAAATGGGGATAATAATATCTCAAAGGCTTAATTAGTATCTGCAGAGCCCTTTGATATGCTACAGTGAAAGATGCTCTAGTGTAGCTGTGTAAAGTAGTAGTATTCATTTTCATTTTAACTAGATGCTGAGTTGGGTCTCTCATGCTTGGCTGTGGGTGCAAACATCATTTTGTGGCTTTCCTTTTGCTGTCTGTGAAACTGTTGATAAAATGAAAACAGGAACATATCTTTTCTTTTAAAGTTTAATGTACCATAAGCTTTACATTATGAAGACACTGTCACAGCTTTCTGATGCATGTGTTCAAACTAGATTTTCAACTGCTTGTCTAAACAAACCTGATTTTTAGAAAATTGGAAGTTGAAGGGGAGGTGTGTTTCTGCATGTGAGAGAGACACACATTTGTCATTCCATGCTTAGATTTTACCCATTGTGAAACAGGGACTTACGATGTCCTTGCCTGGTGCTGTAAAGCCAAATAATTCAAAAGGTATCAGTTTTACATGTAAAATTGTTTATTGCTTGTATGATACCTAGAGGCGCAGATCAGAGATCTGGTCTAGATAATGTCCACACATAATAAAAAGACAATCCCTTCCCCAAAGAGCTTACAGTTTGTATAAACTAGAGAAGAATTGGAACTAGAACAATTCTCTTAAACCCTCTCTGCCCCTGAATTTTAGGAGTTTGGAAAAGTTGAGAGTTGGATCAGCAATTAAACCTTGGTCTGGATTTGGATGAGAGTTCACAGCTGAAACCCATCTCTAACTGACCAATTTAGAACACTCAGCCTTTGGGACAGCTTGGTTTCAGATATTTCAACCACTTAACATTGGGAATGTTTAGATCTGGGGTTCTGGTGAGGTCCCAGAGAATACAGGTTTAAAAAAAAAATCAAATCCAAGCCCTAGTTTTGTAAAACCAAAACCCAGATTATAAGACTTTGCAAAACTTAAACCAAAACTGTCTCTCTCTTCTCACCCATCTCCAATAATGTGTAATCTAAAAGCTGGGTAAAAATGAATT
Organism: Mauremys mutica; assembly: GCF_020497125.1. Taxonomy (NCBI): domain Eukaryota; kingdom Metazoa; phylum Chordata; order Testudines; family Geoemydidae; genus Mauremys; species Mauremys mutica. Next base: position 103,063,354 of record NC_059072.1, on the reverse strand, counting down.
GTATCGTAACTTTATGATGATAAAACTGTAGTGCCTTGTGAAAGGTACCAGATCAATAGGACTGGAAACTGGGGTACAGTACTACATTATAAAAGCAGCAAAGAGTTCTGTGGCACCTTATAGACTATCAGACGTATTGGAGCATGAGCTTTCGTGGGTGAATACATCCGACGAAGTGGGTATTCACCCACGAAAGCTCATGCTCCAATACATCTGTTAGTCTATAACAGGGATCGGCAACCTTTCAGAAGTGCTGTGCTGAGTCTTCATTTATTCACTCTAATTTAAGGTTTTGTGTGCCAGTAATACATTTTAACGTTTTTAGAAGGTCTCTTTCTATAAGTCTATAATATATAACTAAACTACTGTTGTATGTAAAGTAAATAAGGTTTTAAAAATGTTTAAGAAGCTTCATTTAAAATTAAATTAAAATGCAGAGCCCCCAAGACCAGTGGCCAGGACCCGGGCAGTGTGAGTGCTACTGAAAATGAGCTCGTGTGCCGCCTTCGGCACACATGCCATAGGTTGCCTACCCCTGGTCTATAAGGTGCCACAGGACTCTTAGTCTGGATCTGTAAAAGCAGCAAACACGGCTACCCCTCTGATACTTACTACATTATACTTACCCACTGGATGCTGATGTCGTGTGGGCAGTGCCGGCTTCTTCTCACAACATCAGTCCTCATTAGCTGAAAGGCCTATCTCTGAACTGCCCTCTAGCCCTTAAGATCTGAATGGGCATGGAGATTAACTACACTGCTAAGACTGCCAGGAATTTGAATGTGATGGTTTTGAGACATGCACCTGTTTCCACAGAAACTGTATTGAGACTCCCTGTTTCATTTTTTTTGTTACAACAGTGCTGTATCCCAAAAGGGTGAAAAAAGTCCCCTAGTATATCCTCAGGGATATTGCTGGTGTGTGTGCTGTCTCTTTGTGAGCTAAAGTATTCATACCATATCTGGGTGTATTACGTTCAGTTTAAAAGGCAAAGTATGAGTTGCCCCTGTTGATGACCTAGTGAAATTACTGTCCTCAATAAGGGAGCTGCCTCATGGATAGCTGACTGGGAGAGGGAGTGAAAACTTTGAGGATTGATACACTTCCCTGAGAGAGTTTCTGTAGCAATTGGACAAAGACAAGAAAATATGATCAACCAAAGGGGAAAGGAAGAGAGAAAAGAGAAATTAAAATCTCAACACTTTAATTTTCCACCTAAAAATAAAAATCTTCGTTCTTGGGAAAGAGGAAAAAAGTGCTAATGGAAGGAAACTGTTTCTTGTCAGACTCTTTAAAAGGATGTCTTTGTGTGTGGTTTTTTTTTTTTTTTTTTTTTTTTTTTTTAATTTTGGTTTGCAGATGATATGAAATTAGGATCTAGTGACGCCTGCGGTCTGTTTCTTTGAGTACAACAAACCCTATGATTTACTAAAGGACTAAAAACCCAGATAAAAAGCAATTTCACTTCTAAATAAATTCATCTTCCATCATGGTATAAAAGGGGAAAATAATTACACTGCTTTAGTTAATCTTCTTTGGAGGCAATGGTGTTGTACTGCTTCTCTTTCAGGTCTTGCTAAAGTTTTGTTTTCTTAATGCAAAGGTGGCCAACCTGAGCCTGAGAAGGAGCTAGAATTTACCCATGTACATTGCCAAAGAGCCACAGTAATACATCAGCAGCCTCCCCATCAGCTCCCCCCCCCCCCCGCTCCCAGCGCCTTGCCGCACCTCCCGATCAGCTGTTTGTGGTGTGCAGGAGGCTCTGGGGGTGAGGAATGAGGGCATGGCAGGCTCAGGGGAGGGGGCGGAAAGGGGTGGAGTGGGGGCAGGGCCTGTGGCAGAGCCAGGGGTTGAGCAGTGAGCACTCCCAGGCACATAGGAAAGTTGGTGCCTGTAGCTCCAGCCCCAGAATTGGTGCCTATACAAGGAGCTGCATATTAATTTCTGAAGAGCCGCCTGTGGCTCCGAAGCCACAGATTGGCCACCCCTGTCTTAATGCATGTTTGTTTCAAGATAACGTTCTTGAAAATATGAGCCAAATGTGAATTTATGTCCATTTCAATAAAAAGTACTAAAATTATTTTCTGAAATTTATCAAATCAGATGTTGGGGCAAGGGGTTGGCTCTGAAACCTTCAAAGCAGTAGGAGTTCTACTGGCCGTTCCTACCAGTTTTTATGCATCAGTAGGGGTGGGAAAACTAGTTTGGATAAAACAAGAACTTGTGCAAATCAGGCTTTTAATTCAAAGATTGAAAGACTTTTGACCTCCCCTCCCCCCCCCATTTTTTCCAAGTAATTTCCTTTTTTCCCCCACATAACGCTGCACTACTTTGTTCCTGTTTGAACCACATGTGTTGAAATCCCCCAAGTGCAGGCTAACTTCAAGCCTTATGAGAGCATGCTTTTACAAGACTTCCAGCCCAGCTTCACAGATTCAAGGCATTCAATTAAGCATCCAAACTTTGGGCTGCTGGGAAGTGGTTTTCACTAGTAATAGGTGATCCAGCAGGAAACAGAAGTCTATTTAACATGCTAAGAGGCTAATGTAACATGCTGAGGCCCTCCTGTTTGTGTAGTAGCAGCCTGAACCCAATTTGCATTCTGGTCCCTCCCTAAATTAGGTCTCTCTTGAAATCTGACCCTCTTTCTCCCGTTCCATTCATGAATGACCAGCTACACAATGAATGACCTCAGCTTCTAGCCCACTGCAGAAGATGCTGAACACCTGGTGGGATTGGGGCCCCAAAACAGATCCTTTCTCTGGTTCTCCCATTACTAGTACTAATGGGCTGAGTGACCCACGTTTTATAATCTGGTAACCTCACAGAGTGTGGTTAACCCTATACTAGTAATCAGGTTGACAGGTGGTGGCTGGGTGGGAAACCCTTCCTTTTATCCTCATCTGGCCCTGTTGGCTGCTTTTCAGAGAATGGCCCTTAAATTGGAAGAAATGCTTTGTCTTGTTCAAAGGTTCCACCACATGAGATTGCAAGGATCTGACTGAACACGAAATGTGGGCAAATTACCACTGATGACAGAAAATCTTGCAACTCCTCATTGCTTCTGTCATACAGTCTTACATCAAGCAAATTTGGGTTTTCCACTAAAATGTCAAATATAATATGCTATTGGAACTGTGCAATGTGTGACTCCCCCTCTGAGAAAACCAGTTGGCTCTGGATGGGCCAGACCAAGCTTTGCCTGAAAGGGAGCAGAGTAAGCAAATGAATTCTGATTTGGAAGAGTGCCTGGCCCCTAATGACTAAATATCTTTAGTTCTGAAAACAAGGAAGATCTGATTAAGAACTGGTATGAAGTTCTGTCACAATATTAATTTGTGCTGTTTTTTCTGAAAACAAAGATCTCTTTATTTGGGGTGAGGTGGAAAAGGAGTTCCTTGAAATCATTTTTGTGGCTTCAGAGCAAAATACTTTTAGTATCGTCAAAGGATAAACTATAAAGACCCTTTTATTTCTGATAAACCCGTGTGCTTCCTGAGTGCTGTGTAACGTTGATACCCTCTGTCACGGAGTCCCCGGGCGATGCTCTGGAACTGCTCCCCACAAAGCCAGTCAGGACTTTGGGGGAGCCTCCTCTCCCTCGGAGCAGACTGCCTTCAGGGCAAGAAGCTCACACAGCTTCACCTCCTGGGTCTCTTCTAGGAGCATTCAGCATGTGCCCCTCCGTTTGCTTCCCACAGCGAGTCCGCCCAGGCGGGGTCCTGGGGAAGCCAGAGGGTCCTGCATCCCCACTTCGCAGTCAGACGTGACTCTTAGCCAGCCAGTAAAACAGAGGTTTATTTAGATGACAGGAACACAGTCCACAACAGGTCTTGCTGGTACAGACAACAGGACTCCCTTTAGTTAGGTCTGTCTGGGGCCCTAGGGAGGCCTGAGCCCCGTTGGGAGGCCCGAGCCCCGTCGGGGCTCTCCTCCATTTTCCAGCCAGCTTCCAAAAACTACCAAACCCCCTCCAGCCCCTCCTCTCTGGGCTCTGTCTCTTTCCTGGGCCAGGAGGTCACCTGATCTCTTTGTCTCCAACACCTTTAGCATCCCCTTGCAGGGGGGAAGGGCTCAGGCCATTAGTTGCCAGGCGACAGAGTGTCGGCCAAAGCTGAGGCCCCCCCACAGCATTCAGAGGAAACATTAAAAACAGTCCCACTTCCTCTCACCCTCATTTCTCTCCTTAAAGGTGACATTCAGAGGACCAGCACAAGATCTAGGCACCATTTTAAGCCCTCAAAATAGGGCTTAAGTAGCGCCTAGGCCTTGAGTTGACTTTCTGCATAGGAATGAATTGCACCATATTAGTGTCAGGTCAAAAAATCCATACCTGGGTTGTTTAGTCTTATGTAAATAAATAAATAAAAAGGACACTTAAATTATTCAGGCATAAAGTTTGATTTAGAGTAGGGAGATTGGTTCTAATTGTGCACTGAGGGTTGTCCTGTAGAAGACATTAGATCTTGGGACTCCGCTGGAAAACTTTTAGAGCTCAGGTGGGAAACAGCCCTCCAATGCTGTAAAGTGAGTTAAATCAAACAAAAAGGTCACGATTGCTGGATCACCCCGGCACAAGCTGACAGCGGCTTGGCTGCTGGCCTTCATTTCTGGTGAGCAGGGATGTGACTGCAGAAACTGCCCACAGCCATTGCTCCACTGTGGGCTTGGATCTGGGCTGGTCTAGCTTTGGCAGGGCCAAGTTTCACAAGAGACAAGTTGACTCAATTCCTTTTTCAGGAAGCTTCTGCTCCTGGGGCTTCTGTGGAGCCCCTACCAGATTGCACTGGGAGTAGGGAGACCTGGATTCTGTTTCTGTCTCTGCCACTAGCCTGATGTGTGGCTTTGGGCAAATGACTTGCCTCTCTTTGCCTGTTTGCCCTCTGTCTGTGTTGTGTATTTGGGCTCTTGGGGGCAGGGACTGTCTGTCTGTGTCTGTATAGTGCCTAACATAAAGAGAGTCTGGGTTGGGGCCTCTACACACTATTGCAATGCAACTAATAAGCTGTTTTAAAGATGTTGCTTTCCCCTGGCAGAACCCCAGGGGGGAAGGGGCTCTGGTGCTAGGAGGGAGTGCAGAACACTCCCTAGCTTGAAGTAATAATAGCAACCAAATGCTTTATAGTTTTGTTCAAGGGCTTTCTGCACCCCCGCTCTAAAAATTGTTCTGCTGCCCCTGCCAAAGAGAGGATATTGGCAGCACCACTGCCTGCCTCCCTCCCTCCCCTGGAATAAATACCTCCCTTCCCCTGGTTCAGTTGCCCTCATTCAAGGGGTATAGATCTGCAATTTAAATTATTTGAAATACTCTGGGCCAAACTCTCCTCTGGCCTAACTCCACTGATTTTAAACGGATTTAATCCAGCAGGCAATTTGGCCTTGACTGATCAGACTTTCTGAGAAGTTGAACAGTAAACATAAAAATTCTCCCTGTGCCATTCCTCGCCTCATATGTATTCCAGAGTGTTCTATCAATGGCAACTTTTATTTTTCCCTCCACCCTCTCAAACTTTTTAAAAATCCAGCTATGGACCCTCATAAATAATGTTTCATTCTCTTTTTTTTCTCTCTCTGCTGGCTCAGCTGCAGTTAGCTAGTGCTTTCCACAGGCCTGGGTACCCCTCTCAGAGAGAAGTGGAAGTAGGTACTTGTGCAGTATTTGATAGACCTGCTTGAAAATTACTGGTGAAAACTTCCTTGAGGGTGCAAAAAAATGGCTATTTGGACAAATGTTAGTGAGAATTTTCATTTTTGTCAAAAATCTTGGGGTACATTTGTTGAAAAATGATTTTTTTAACAAAAAACAAATGTTTTCTCTTTTTCAAGAAAACCTGAAAAACTTTGAAAATGGAAATGTTTTGCTTTCCTCTAAGTTTTTGACAGAAAACAAAATACATGTTTTGAGGGTCTCTAGTGTATGATAACCATGGATGAATAGGCAGCAGAAGGAACGCAAAGTAATTTTATTTTATAGGTCCTATTAAAAAGAATTTCACTTTATTTTTGTTTTTAACTTTCCTAGGAACAGAGAAGACTTAAAGAATAGATATTTCGGGCCCAGTTCTCCAGGGCCATGCACTTTGTGTCATTATTTACATCGGTGCAGTTTCTGTTCTGATCTGGTAGCATTTTACACCCACTTTCTGTGGATGTAAATGACTATATAGAGTGCAGGACAATGGCAAACCAAGGCATTGGTATTTGCGTGGTGGAGTGTACCCATTGGTTATAACTATGGTAACCCCCCACATCCTCCCCATCCCTGATGTCCCCCCGCCCTTCCTCTCAGTTCCCTGGAAAATTCAGTAATGTAAGGGATAGATTTGGAAATGATCAGTAGGCAGGAAGGGTACAAAGAGGGTTATTGGGGCTAAACAAGTTGGCTGGGTAATGACAGGGTGATTGTTCTTGAATGGGGTGAGGAGGTAGATGGCTGAGGAGGAAGAGCAGCGTAGACATGATCATATGGGGAAAAGTCAAAAGGCCGTGTGGAGAGGAGGGAGGGAAGATGCTGATTGAGGATGGAGGAGTGAATCACATGGCTAGTTGTGAAGGAAGCACTGGACAGCTGGGAGTGGCTGCAATCCAATATAGTCCACACGTATGATGCTTTTTTATCCCAAAAGAGCTTTTTTGTAAATACTCTCTTGATAGAGATGTAACAAGATATAGATCTTTACCTAGAGGTTTACCGTATGGGATGTGAGAGAGACATTGCAATGCAGCCACCTCAGGGATGGAGGAGCAGCAAGCCGATAGCATGCTGCATGACAGTGGTTGAGAGGAGGAACTGTGGCCAAGGATGGTGGTGCCTTACTCCTGTTCTGGGAGCTGGGGGACTTCATGTGATCTTTAAAGTTTACAGAGAGCAAATGGGACTTCAGTTTGGCCTGAAAGGTTTGTGTCAAGCTGTAACAAATGAGTCCACGTTGAGTTTTACACAATATATCTGCATCTATGGTTTTTAATTGTGTATCCCTGAAGGGTCTTGCCCCAGAGCTGTGCTTGTGACCTCTATACTTTCACGTTAATGGAAGTGCCAGTGAACTAGAATAATTAGCAATGCAAAGCAGAATGAAAATCACAATTTTTAACTCTAAGGCGTCTGAGTTAGATACCCAACTCCCACTGAATTTCAAAAGGATTTGTGTGCCAACTTTCTTAGGTTCCTTTGACAAATCTCGATCCAAATGCATACACCAATGTTAACTTGCAACCTTATATCTATCTAAAGTCAGAGCACCGTAAAGACACTATTTGTTTTGTTTGTTCAGCTGGCCAGAGGCATTCAAAGAAAAGGAAAGTGACAAATTGTCAGGAACTTGTTTAGGTAACAGAATCTTTGCTAATCGGATCACAGTATAAGTTTTATAGTAGGAAAAATGGAAACTGTTTTTTTGTGTACTGGTGGATTTTGAAAAGACCAGTGGGATACAGTTTGTTCTAGATTGTTACACCTTTCTGTGAAAGTCTTGGGGGAACTGTAACTGAACCAAACATTTTCTCAAGAGGCATGTTGGACCCAGAGCTCTGGCTGAGAGAGACAGGCACAGCTGTGGGAGAGTAAAAACTTAGTAATTCAGGAAAAAACCTACAGCTATTCTGAAACTAAATGAGGAGGCAGCTAGTGTTGTTCAGATGTCTCCTTTTCCAGGGTATTTGATGTAGATATTACCCTTAGGTCTGCTTTCTTTCCTATTTGTTTCTAATACATAATGCTTTTGCTTAATCTAAATAGAACTGGTGTTGACTTGTATCTGGGGAAATGATTGGCTGATGATCTCAAATAAAACAGAACTCTTCCCCCTGCAGAGAGGGAGAAGGTGAGATCCTGTATATGAGTCACAAAGGAGGGAGAAGGCTGTGTTCTTCCCCTGGAGCAGTGCCATAGAGGGATTTCGGGGATATATTGTGTGCACAAGATGGTCAAATAATCCAGGGCACTATAGCACCTACAACCAAAAAAACATATGGTAATTAGCATATTTACCATGGAAACATTAAGGTCTACGTTGATCCTGTTGTTGGGATTCAAACCTGCAGGGCTAGGGGTTTGTGGTATTTCAAACCCTATGCTTTGTCCACTAAACCATCTTCTCAGTGTTTAGTGATGGGTTTGTAATCAGAACAGAGTCCCTGACTATTAAGGAAATGGAGAACTCCTCCTTAAGGGGCTTGTTAATAAACTGTTTCCTCTGAAGGACCCTTTTCTATTTAATTTTGACATTTTTAGGGATTCTACGCAGCCACCTCTTCCGCTCCCCCTCCCTCTTGTTTACGTTCCTAAGCCAGAGTATCACCAAGCAGTGAGCTCTGTGCCATGGCAGCATTTTATATTTTGAGCAGAGATAAAAATCTCATTCCTTCTATAAACAAAACAAATCAAGAGATGGTGCCCCAGAGAACCATTTCTCTGTAGCCATTTTCCTCCAGCTGCTTTCTATTCCATGCAGTTTGCAATGCACCATATGAAATACGCATGTGCCTGCCTGTGTGCGTGGAACGCAGGTTTCCTCCAGACAGCAGTCACTGCTGTTCCATCATAAACACTGATTTTTACAGTGCTGTAATAAGAAGATTACTAATAGAGCTGAGATGTTTGGTTATTTAGCAATGAGAGACAGCAAGAGCACTGCAGTCATGGGCACTTTGTCTTCACTGTGAATAGTTTGGGTTATACATGGGGATGGGAGAGGGTGGCAAATATTGGGGTGCATTTTCACTGAAGAGGGACCAAGCTCTCTTGCTGACAGCTAGCTACCTTGTGGGTGGTTGCTGGATATATTTCCCCTACCCACACTTGCAGGTCTGCCAGTTTCTTTAGTAGGGACTTGATGATTCCACTCAGACCTGGGACTCCAGCAATCTAGAATTCTCTTCATTCACTGCACTGCTGTGTTTGCCTCAGAATGAGGCTCGATAAGACAAAACCAAGATGGTGACTGCAGCAAGCATAAACTGATAGTTGTGAGACAGGGTTCAAATCTGCTGAGTTCTCTAAATGTCACTCCTTCTCACTAGATACTTCCCCTCTATTAATATCCCTTGGCCCTCTGCATTAGTAAGGAGTCTCTGAGACTTAGTGGGTCTCAAACAGTGAATCTGAAGGCCTCTCAAACTTGGCTCTGGCTTTTTAATAGAACTGACTTTATCAATGGGGGGGGGGGGGAATCTTGCTACAGCAGTCAGTGACTCTAAAAAGCTCCTTTTACATTTGTATTTATTTCTGCAGTACATTGCTATGAATGGCCAGGAGGAAGAACAGAGATGGTCAGAGCTTTCTGCTTTAATCTAGACTCACTGGATTCTTAAGGCAAACCCACTGCACAAAGGGCTGGCCATATAATTCCTGGTAACTAGTGTTTGGTGGGTGAAACATCTAGAACTGCTTTACTAGGAACCCCAACTGTGTTCTCAAATTATACCTGTTAGTCACCATCTTGGTTTTGCCTTGTCTAGCTTCATTCTGAGTCTTATTGTGTGGTACTGTGTGTAAAAGCTGCAGCATAGTACCTCAGCTTTGTGATATCAACAAAATTCCAATAAGGATTAGTATGAAACTCACCAGACTCAGCAAACCTTTAAAGTTTGGTCCATGTTATGTAATTGACCTGTTGCCAACAGCCATTGCCAACAAAGGGTCCCTCCCAAATTGTGGCTGAAAACATCTCTTACTGTGTTTGCTAACACCCATGTTAAGTGTGTCAAGCTCTTAGTGTAGACTAGGCCTGTGCCACTCTTGGAACTTGAATTCCAGTCTATGTAGATGAGAGGAGAGAGATTAGTGTGTCAACACTTCAAACATTAAGGCAGGGGTCCCCAATGCGGTGCCTGCGGGTGCCATGGCTCCCACCAGGGCATCTATATGTGCCCACATACTGGCCGGCAGACAAGCATCCGCCAAATTGCCGCCGAAAAGTGGCGTCATCAAGAGGCGTCGGCGCCAAAATGCCGCTGATTTTCGGTGGCATTTCGGCGGCAACGCCTCTTGATGTTGCCACTTCTCGAGGCATTTCGACGGATGCTTGTCCGCTGGCTATGGTCCTCAGTGGTTCCTTGACCGGCGCCCGCCACCCAGAAAAGGTTGGGGACCACTGCATTAAGGTCAAGATTTTTCAAAAGAGCTCAGCATGACACTTTGGTTAAATGTCATTTAGAATTGTTGGTTTTCTTTGAGACTTTTTGTGTCCGTGGTATAGCTGCTTGGGAGGATGAGAAACTTTCAAGAAAGTTTTCTGGAAAATGTTATCCCTATTTTTTAATCGAAAAATTTCAGTTTCAACCTGCTCTAGTCAGGTTTATCAAAAGGCTAATAACATTGGGGGAACAAATTCATCTCTGTTGTAACTCCATTTAAAATCCTGGGGATGAATTTGGCCCAGTATGTTTAGATCCGTGATAAACAACACAAGAGCTGTTTTATGTCTGAGTGCTTTTGAAATCCCCACCCCCACTCGCTCCTCCAGTTTGACACAGACCTTTTCCTGCAAAAAAATGTGCTTAAACATAATATTGGTGTGATAAGAGGTAAATCCATAGAGAAGATGCACCATAAATCTCTTTTTCTCTGAGGTGCTTTTCACCAGTTTATGTAAATAAGAGGCCCCTGGTATTTTGGCTGTTTGCAGAATTGATGTGCTGCTGCAAAAATCACTCTTGTGTCAGGAGTGCTGACTGTGTGTGGCCATCTAGCTGTCCACACTGCTGTAATTTGGTGTAATTTTGATCCGTTGACTTCAGTGGGCCTATGACAGTTTACACCAGCCGAAGATCTGCTCCCAAATGCTTTAGGATCATGATAGTGTTCATTTAATGCATGGATCAGCGTTCATGTCTCACTCCCTGTCGGTACCTGGCCCAAGCCAAGGAAGCTAATGATCCAACCAGCAGAACAAATTCGGTGATGAATCCTGGTCACGTGTCACCTGAGCCACGTTGCGCATGCGCTAAGAAGCGGCGCATCTGCATTTGGCTTTGTCTGGAAATACAAGGGCTTTTGATTGACTGCAAGTATGCTGGCCAGTTTGGGAGGAATGACTTTGTGTTAAACTATATTGTTTCAGTGGAATGCAGTTATCTTCATTTCCCATTCCAAGCTGTTCTGTGACATTACTGCATGCTGTTTGACAGTTGCCATGTTCCACTTCAGTGATGAGTGAATTGATTCATATATATCTGATATTTGTAAATTACATTGGCCTCCAGCTATATATGAATGCAAAGTCATTATCACTGCACAAACATTACAGCTTTTTGCAGGGGTTGGGTGGTTCAGTGTTGTCTTTGAGAAAGTTAGAATCTTTATCTTTGTGGCCTATGAGCAAATTGTGTTATAAAACACAAGGGATTTGGTAGAAGTTTGTGGAATCCTAATGAACTGACAATGAATTTTTTTTTAAAGACACATTTTTTCAATTAAAAAAAAAAAAGCTTTTAAAAACAACTTGGAACAACATTATGATACAGTAGTCCCTTGACACACCAGGGTAACTTTGGGTTAAACATATAAATAACACTGAAAAGACTGTATTTAGCTCAAGGACAACCAAGAAGTGAAGGTCAAATAATAAAATGAAGCAGGGAAATTATAGCTCTCCTTGTTCTATTTTGCAATGTGCTGTTTGGCAGCTGTGAAGGTACAAAACTTTGGAATTTTCTAACACAACTATTTCTGATTTGTACTTTAAATAAAGCAAGTAAGCATGAAGTGTGTGTGTGTACTTTTTGCTAAAAGCACAGTGCTGAGACCTGTTGGACCAAATCCAAACAGGAGCCTTAAAATGTTACAGAATTCCTGTAGGTTAGATATTAATAGATATTTGGAAGTCCTGATCAATATTATTTCCCCACTCTATCACTGAGTGTGCCTCAAATCAGCTCTGGAGAGATCACGCCTGGAGGTGAATGGGTAATTCCATCTCCATCATCCTTCAATTTTTGGCATTTCTGCCAAGTAAGCCAAACTAAACCACGACTGGCCATTGCCACAGGATTCTTTGCTGCTTTTACAGATCCAGACTAACACGGCTTCCCCTCTGATACTTGAGATCATCCACTCATTTCAAACAGATAATCAAAACAGTTGTAAAATAGTAACAACTTGAGGTCACCACTGACTCAGGCTGAAGTGGAACTAATCACCCAGACAAGATGTCCTTTAAATTTAAACATTACAAGTGCACAGCTCAGTATTGGCTCATCACTGTAAATGCAAGTAAACTTACAACCTGGGAAAGGCACCCTTCAGCTGGGTGATGATACTTTGATCCTTGATAAATGGAGCCAACATCCCTGTTGTCATTTCAGGCAGAATACCAGGACGAGGTAAGAATTATGCTGCATTCTTTTTTTACCTAACCAAAGCACTTCACTTAATGTCTAACTTCGGGTCACATAAGTACAATTAAAGTCACAGGAACAGATCTCAGGGGCCCTATGTCAATTTACACCAGTTGGTGATCTGGACTGTAGTAAATGTCCTGAGTGCTATAAGCCAATTGAAAGGCATGACACATAAGTCTGTTTTGTGTTTATTACACTGAAGTACTAGCTACCATTAATGGAATGTGAAGACCAAAGATCATATCCATCATCGTTACTCCACTTACATTGGGAGTCATTTCCCTGTACGTGTTTAGCCTCTCTGACTCTGAGGAACGCGATCGAGGTTGAAAGGGCTGCATTCAGGAAGTTGCTTGCTCTTTTGGAATGGTAGCCACGTATTGCACAGTACCCATATCTGTTTGTTTTTGTTGTGAATCCCAGACTTGCTTGATTTGAAATGGCATGACAAAGATAATTAGAAGGAAGTCAGGAGGCTTCCTGTTAGCATCAGGATTTTGGTCGTATTTCCTGTGTGCAGACTTCTTATAATCCTTTGTCTAAACAAGCTTCAGAGTTCTTCTCTCCACTCCATAGTATGTCAGAGGCCCAGTGGGGAGGAGGAGCCTTTCAGTAACAAGCCAGTCTGTGACTATACAAAGAAGGGAAAATAAATTAGGATAATCCTGAACCGAAGTCCCAGCTCCCATGTCATCCTGACTACCTCATTCCCTGAATTGAAGACACCTCTAACCTTAACTGAGGCTCATGAACTAGTCCAAAATTTAGATGGGACTTCCAGGTAGGGTCCAACTCTAATCCCCAGTCAAGGCCCACAAACTGGCCCCAATCCAAAGCTTTAGGGTTGGGCCATTGAACTGATCTGAACATGTATCTAGAAACAAGCTCCCAACTTGGTACTAACTTTACCTCTGGCTGACAGGTAGAACTAGGTGATTAAACAAATACTGTTGACAATTTCCTCAATCCATCAGCCATATATCATTTAGGCATCTTGTACTTCATTCTTTTTGCTCTTTGTAGAAATGCAATTTGTTTCCTGTTGAGAATATTTTGCTAGCTTGGCAGTTGGTAGTGTGGGAAGCTAAGATGTTTAGGTTTTTAGGATGGGTTAATTAGGCTTTGAGCTTTGTTTTGAGAAGTTGGCCTTGGCTAGTTCTATGAAGTTACAGCTTCGTTTGTTAACCAATTAGCAACTGCTTGCTTGCCTGCTTTAAGAGTATAAAGAGCATGCTGGAAATGAATAAAGTACTCTCTGCTTATAATCACATGGGTTGTCAGACTCTGTCCCTGCTCCTCTGCAATGCAACAGTTTCCTATATGAAACTTTCATTTCATAATGAAAACACTTGTTTTGTAATTAAATTTCATTTTACTACTTAGGCACTCCCTCACGCTAGGCTGAAGAAACATGAAGCAGCAGCTTTCTAACAAACTACCCACACTCACTCCCTTTCTGATGTCTTCAGAGGCTAAGAGTCTGGTGGGGAAGGAATGAGAAAGGAGCCAGCCACTCTTCTGTGGCATGTTTTAGTTTGGCAAGTATATTCTTGCTTATATGTTGCTTAAAGAATTTTGCAGTAGGGTAACTGTGTTGCTGTAGTTCCACCAATGCAAACCTCTAATGTAGACATGCTACACCAGTCCAGCTCTTCTACTCTGGGGGTTTGTGAAGGTGTATTTGCATCAGTGAAAAAGTCCCATGTAGACAGGGCCTTACCCAGATATTCACGGAGTAGCATACTGGCAAATGATCATATGACTGCTGTAGCTCAGGCTAACCCAATGTGGTGCATGTGTACACAGTGATTTTTTTTTTCCAGCCCCAGAGCCCAAACCCAAGTCAGCTGACGTGGGCCAGCTGTGGGTTTTTATCCCCATGTAGATGTACTTTATAGAAGCGGTTTGCCCACATGTCTATGGTCAGGTATATTTGTACAGTAGTTTAAAAATATTACCAAGGACACTTGAATGAAAAGAGGATGTTCCTTGCTGGCTCGTGCATTCCTGTGTCCCTGTTGTTTGTTCCTCATTTGTAGTTCAACTTCCTTTGACCGCACACTTTTCAGAGACCAATTTATGAGGTCACAAGCTGAAGAGTATGATTTTTTTGTTGGATTTTTTTTTTCTTGAGTAGGGTGAAGAACCCCTTCTAGAAAAGAGAGCTTAGCATTGCAGCAGATGAGAAGCCATGTTTGAGAGCGTGAGAGTTCTGCCTCCAGCTGTTGCAAAGATGTGGCAAAAAAGCAACAGAGGTGGATGAACTCTTAAAACCGCCTATTTCTGCTCAGATGCCCTTAGTGGGGATAGTAACAAAAAAGGAATTAAAAAATAAACCCATACCATTTATGCTATGTCAGCAGAATTGTTTCTAAACAAAACATTCCAGAGACTTCTGTGAGGCATCCTCAATCTCTCTTAAAAATCCCTTTTAACTCTTTGCCAACTGCTCTGTGAAGAAGAAATAGAAACTTTAAAGTTAACTTGTAAGCCTGCTAGATGGAGGCTATTCTGTGGCAGCACCCGAAGGCTTCAGCCAGAGGTGGGGCCTATCCTGCCAGGCACTGTACAACCACATCGGGAGGAATGGTCCCCTACCATGTTTAATTGTTAAATTATATATACAGTGCCTTGAGATGAGGGGAAGAATTCACCTTTTTAAAATTGGCTTTACTGAAAACTATCCAGGTACATTAAAAGTGGGATTATTTCTCTTTTACATTGCTATAAATCCAGAGCAGCTCCACTGAGGTCCATGGAATAGGTCTGAATTTCAACATCAGCCCCTATATATACACCAAGGCACATTTGCTTTGCATATTCTAGAGAGAGCAGATCTGTGTGGCAGCTCCAATGGGGTGAATAGTGTCAGGCCAACTTTGCAATGCACATACCAAGACACACCACCATTTCAGGTCTTAGTTTTATTTCAACTCCCTGGAAGGAATATCTTGCTGCAAAATGTCCCTGCTCTTCCAGGGAATACTACTACAACAGACAAAGTGCCAGAACAGTCTAAGTTCAGAATCTCTTGCCCTCTACTGTTTAGCACTGAATGCTAGATGCATTTATTTAAAATGGGAAGAACCCCCCCCCCCCGAGATTCTCATGTGATCACCTGACTCCAGGAACTGGCACTTTAACAGAATACCAAATATTACGAGACTTGTGATGATAATGTGAGAATTGGCAATGCTGAGAGTACACACTCCTCATATACTCCTGTGATGTAGAATTAATAAAACTTTAAGGAGCTTGATCAACTTTTAAAGAAGAGGACACTTTTTCAATGAAACATGAAAGGTTTGGTTTTAATTAACAGAAATAATCTAAACATAGAGATGCAAATCAGTTGCATTTTGTTTTAGGTCAATGTGGGGTTTGCAGCTATGTTGTCAGTGACTCGGAAGCTGACAAACAGGTGTCAGGTGCATGGAAAACAAACCACCGCAGTGTCAGTGTACAGGCTACAAAAGAGCCTTGCTTCCTCTGCGTCCATTGCCTCCCTGCAAACACAGAACTGTAAGATTCATCTTGTCAAGAGGAAAGAAGATTACATCTGTTCACTTGTTTGCAGAGAGCATGTCTAAATTTCGTTAAGGTTGTCAGCTTCTAAATAACCCTTTGTTAATGCAGAGCGTACTCCATTTCAGCAACTCACACGCAACCTCTGAGCCAAACCAGGTCAAAGAACATCTCCTGAGTAGAACTGGTTGAATTAGTTGTGCATATCAATTATGTTCATTGCTTACATCCCTTGCCTCTGTTCTCCACAAACAGATCAAGATCTTTATAAATATAGTCCTTATTTATAGTGGTTGAAGAAACAGCTTTTGCCAACAGATTTGGGCCCAGGACTTGTTCGTGGATTGTCTGAAGGAAATTCTCCTTTTGAGTACCCGCTATTCAGAACTTGTTATTAGAATGTGGGGCTGGGTAACTTAAATCGCATGGTATCATGTCTGTTTTCTGATCATGTGACCTAACCGTTATAGACAGTAGGAGTACCTGAAGAAATCCATTGGTGGTGTTTTAATATCTTGGAGAGAAAGAAAGAGAGAAACACCTTGAGGTGGAGGGGAGAGAGCAGGAGACGAGCAGGCCTGGGAAATGTTAGGACTTCTAGAATGTCTACCTCTTCTCTTTTGGTACCTGATCCAAAGCTCATTCCCATTGACTTCAATAGACTTTGGATCAGGCTGAGAGAGATTAAGTGACTTACCCAAAGTCCACATATGAAGTCAGCGGCAGAGCTAGAAACAGAACTATAATCTCCAAAGCCCCAATCCAATGCATTAACCACAAGAATATTCTACAGCACCAGCACGATATGTTTGAGATAGTGCCTATGTGACCCACCACTCGGTTTGTACATGTAAGGAAGAGGTGGTGATTAGGTTGCTGCTACCTGAGGTGTATAGTTTAATTTATGTCCTTCTTTTGTTTAATAATCCTTCCATTTAGTACCCAAGAATTATGCCAGTGGTATGGCTTGTGTGAAACCCTGTACGTGTGATAACTAAGAATGATATGGCTGATGCTCCTAGCAGAGAGCTTTAATTTATGGACCTAAATTAATGTATAAAGTTATGTAGTGATAACTAACATGTAATGCTGTCACTTCCTGTAAACAAAGTGCAGCTGTCAATCAGCTGTAATGTGCATCAGTACACTATAGTACCATCATAGACCCACTTACAGAGGGGAAAAGTAAAAGAAACGTTGGGGAGCAGAACTTACTCCCACCCATCTCTCAAAGGATTGTGAAAGAGAAACTGTAAGTTTCTCACAGCCACCTGGCTGGGGAAATGTAATAAAGGCTGCAGCAATTGGATTTCTGTAACTCTTTAAAAATAATCCCCTGTATATTTGGAGTCTCCAAAATGTTTTCGGAGAGAGACTCCCATGCAACTGAAAGTTACATTTGCTCTTGCCTCTCTTGTGGGGCCTACAGCAACCTTTGTAGGGCTATTGAGAAGTGCTGCTGGGGTAAAGGGCACTTGCACTTTCCTTCCTTCTGAAGTCTTGCTGTCGTTACCCAAACAATTCTGGCAGGTTCCCAGTGTACTCCAGGACTTGGATCATTTCTAAAATATTGACTTGGGAACGTTTGGCTGCAAAGCAGCATCTGGATTTTAGTGTTAGCCTGCACTTACAAGGAGGTCTCCAGTGATTGGCCCAGTGCCACACACTGACTCGGTTATTCAGATGCTTTGAAAACCATGCTCTTCCTGGTTCAGAGCTCTGTGCTCTAAACATTTGACCACACCACTACTTACTCGATGGTACATGAGTATCCAACTTGAATCATTGGGTTGAATTTTGTGGCAACAAAAGTGATTAGGGGGCTGGAGCACATGACTTGTGAGGAGAGGCTGAGGGAACTGGGATTGTTTAGTCTGCAGAAGAGAAGAATGAGGGGGGGATTTGATAGCTGCTTTCAACTACCTGAAGGGGGTTCCAAAGAGGATGGATCTAGACTGTTCTCAGTGGTACCAGATGACAGAACAAGGAGTAATGGTCTTGAGTTGCAGTGAGGGAGGTTTAGGTTGGATATTAGGGAAAACTTTTTCACTAGGAGGGTGGTGAAGCACTGGAATGGGTTACCTAGGGATGTGGTGGAATCTCCTTCTTTAGAGGTTTTCTAAGGTCAGGCTTGACAAAGCCCTGGCTGGGATGATTTAGTTGGGAATTGATCCTGCTCTGAGCAGGGGGTTGGACTAGATAACCTCCTGAGGTCCCTTCCAACCACTGTACAAATGCAGGCTACACTACAAGGTTAGGTCGACGTAAGCCACATTGAGTTGACCTAGTTGTGCATGTGTCTACACTTGTATTTGTCTCCCAGCAATGTGAGCTCTCCATTACGGTGACATAGTAATGCCATCTCTCTGAGCGGCGTTGAGCCACGGTCAATGTACTGAGGTCTACACAGTGCAAATATAGACGCTGCGTTACCTATACAGTCCTAACAGTCCTCCAGCAGCTGTCTCACAATGCCTGGCACTGACCTCTCTGCTCACAATTGTGAACTCCACTGACTGGAGGTCATGAAGACTAGAAGCACCTCCTCTGCCCTTTAAAGCCCCAATTTTTTAAAGATTGGTGTTTGCAACTGCCCAGCTGACCATGCCAGCTACATGCTCCAGACTCAAAGAGCTGCATGGCAGGCTTGACAGAGACCCCCACCACCACCTTGGATACCACTGTCCACTGAGGAGCCATCCAGGAACGAGGGGGATGGGGGACATGCGACTGGCAAGTTCAGCTGTGCTATGAGCCAGGACCTGTTTGAGACTCCATTGCAGTCCTGACAATCAAGCACGGGAGAGCACGATGCAAGAGAAAGAACATTGGGTAAGTGTGTAAATGTAATTCCCATTATAGTGATGGTGCCCCCCCCCAGCTTAGCAGGACACAGCTACGCAGCAGTACAACAATGAGAGCTAGAATTATCTGCTTTTCATTCCCTTGTAGCTGTGTGGGGGGTGGGTATACAGCATAGTTTGTTTGTGTAAACAGAGATGTCCAGTGAATCCTCCTGCGAGATCTTGATGGAGCTTTCATGGGGGTACTCTGCAATCCTCTCCAGAAAGTTTCTAGGGATGGCAGCCTTATTATTTCTTCTGCAGTAGGACACTTTCCCACACAAGTCTGTGATAACTTCAGGAGGCACCATTGTAGTAAATGGACTAGTGACATACTGGCCTGAGCAGCTTTGAGACACCGGCAGCAGTTGTGCTCTCTTTGCCTTTGTTACCCTCAGGATTGAGAGACCTGCTAAAGTCCCCATAGCTTGGGGGAAATGGTGCCAGTGCCCTATTCTCATAGTTCCATGCAAATAAGCAATTCCCTCCTAATTTTCCTCACCCCTGGCAGACCATGCTCACCGTGGCTGGTTCTGTGAGTGGAGCAAAGGAAGGGAGTTCTGAATCTTAAGTTTCACTTTCCATTGTGACTATACTGACAATTCTACCACTGTGTTTTATAGGCAGCTGCTGCCGTTCCAATGTTGAGGGGTTCCCCCTCCACATCTGTGGAATGCCTGAGCCAGATAACAAGGTGAAAGAAGAGGACTCGAGATACCATGTTCAACGAGATCCTGCTAGCCAGTGCTGCATCACACTGGGAGCAGAGGGCCTGGAGGATTAATATTGCAGACAGCCTGGAGAAGGAAGGAGTGGACAGGAGAGAGTCCCAGGAGTCCCAGAAGGAGAGGGAGATGCACCAGGACATAAGGTTCAACAATTATGGGATCACCTCCCTTTGCGGTTCATGGAGAACTCCATTTCCACCTCGTCATCATTCCATGTCGCATCAGAGACCGCATCTCTCCTACTCCACACCAGGGGATGTTAAAGACAATTGCAGCCATGGCTCTCCCGGTGTCTCCAGAGAGAGAGACCCTAAGAACCCTGGGATGCCAACTCTCAGGGGTTGCTCAGCACCTTGATAATGGGCCAAATTCATCCTTGGTTGACTGTCCATAGCTTCAGTGGAGTGCTGTGTACAAACACAATGCCTTGAAAGACTTAACCTCTGGTCTATTGTATCAGACTAATTTGATCCGTTGTGTTTTTGTTGTTGTTGTTCATGACTACAACATAGTGATAAAGTACCGGTCCTGACTATTTAAAAAACTACCACACTCTGTAAAATAAAAATAAAAAACTTTCCAAACAGCCGTTTTTTATGCCACATTGTGTTTAATGAAATGTCCTACAGTTTCTGTGTCTAGCATTTGCATTATGCATGGATCAAAGTAAGGAAGAAACACCATCACTTTGAGTATTGTTGACTTTTTACAGAATGTAGCTGAGGTCCCAAAAGAGAAGGGGGTAGATGGTAGGAATTCCTTCACCACCATCAGCACATGTTCCCTAACTGCAGAAAAATAAATTGCCCCTTGCAAGAGCATTTTGCCTCTGCTCACAAACTGGGTTTTTTAGTATAAGCATTTTTCAACTTAAATATTTTGCAAC
The DNA here is from genome assembly GCF_020497125.1 of Mauremys mutica. Classification (NCBI taxonomy): domain Eukaryota; kingdom Metazoa; phylum Chordata; order Testudines; family Geoemydidae; genus Mauremys; species Mauremys mutica. The sequence continues at coordinate 103,043,030 of NC_059072.1, read as the reverse complement.
AGAATTGAAATGCTTTGGATTTTTTTCATCTTTGCTTTTTTTTCATTTGTGTTTTGCGGTGGCTTCCCATCACATACCGAAGCAAGATTGCCAAACACAATAAAAATTTGTCTCAAGGCGAGAATTGCAAACTAGCTGTTGTACTGCTGCTATCTGTAAGGAATCAGCTGAGCATTAACAAAGTAGTTGTACAAGCTTTTATTAAGATTGCATGATTCCTAATGTGGAATGTGACTTTGTCAGGGTTTATGTAATTAATGTGCATGGGTTTGTTTTTTTGGGGCAGGAGGGGGAGGAGGTTCTTGTTAATTTTGCGTTGCTTTCTGCTGGGTTGCACTATCAGTGCACAATGTTCATCTAGGACAGAGAACCTGAATAAACATTTCAAACTATCAAAATAAAGACAAAGGGCAGTGCCATTAAGGGAGTGCACGTAGCTTCTGTTCTAGATTTTAAAAAAAAAAAGTATGTAAAGGCCCTTAAATAGCTAGCTTTTATCTTTCCTGTAACATTGTATATAACTTTTTCTTAGGATGCCAGTTAACTTTCTGGCATTAACTATTACCTTGAGATTTTTTTAAACTCTATTTGAATCTCGTGATGGGTCTAAAGACGGCATGCATACACTGCGTATGGCACTGCATTCATATGGGGGCACATGCAGAGATGGCAATGTCTGCTGCGGCATTGGGCGATGAATAACTGTGGAGAACAATAGTAATACCTTTACTAAACACAGTGTGTTACTAAAAATAGTAATAGATACTGTTTTTAAATTCAAAGTGCTTTAAAAATAGTTAACTAATTACTACAACGTCCCTGTGAGGTAGGTGAGTCATATTCTCATTACGTAGCTGGGGAAATTGAAGCAGAGAGGTGGTGACTTGCTCAAGGCCATGAAGAACTGGTCTTAGAATCCACTTACACAGTGATCCCTACCTTTGTGCCCTCTAGGTTGGATTGCTTCATTACCCCATGCATAGATGTGAGCACTCTGAACTAAATGAAGCTTTTTAGACAGAATGGCGCAGTGCTCCCCCTTAGCAGTGCCAGCCTCTGAGAGTACCTCTCTTCTCTCCCCCCCCCCCCCCAGTGTGCTGTTTACTACACTGGCTTCCCATGGAACACCAGGTTAAATCCAGTGTCTCAGTTCTAATGTTCAGTGATGCCTATGGAATTGGCCCAAGATACCGCAGAGACCACCTCTTTCGACATGACCCCTTCCCATGACAGCTGTGTTTCTGAGGAACAATGATGCTGTCAACTGGAAGGGCAAAACTTATGAGAGCAGGAGATAGGGCTCTGTCTTCATCATTACTTTCAAAGCAAAGTGCACAATACACAACTGTGCAGTTGAGGAGCTGTGCAGGAAGGGGAGGGTACTGTCATGTGAGACTCGTAGCTCTGTAGGGTGAGAGCTCTGCTCTTTACCAGCTTAGGCTGATGTGTGGAATTGCTGAATTGTGCCAGAGCAGAGCTCCCCTCTGAGACAATTTGAGAGATCATGCAGCATCTGGGAAGAGAGGCAGAATTCTGCAGACATTTGCAACACTGCATAAAAGTGTTATAGACAGGTCTTTGGGAACTAGTCATCATTCTGAATGACCAAGGCTTAGGCTGGACATAATTTCAACACTGATCACGTGTGTGTTTTACAATGATACTGGGTACCATGACATTGTCACTCATGCTTGGGGGCAGGACTGATAGGGTTGCATAGCAAAATAACAAAGTCATCTGTGTTCTCTGCTTCAGGCCAGTCCACACACAGTCATGATTGCTTTGCACTGCACAGTAAACAGATAAGAGTCCTAGTGAATTTAGAATTATTTTTACCATTTTAGGCACTGCCTCTGCTTTTCCTCTGCACTGTCAAGCTATTGATTGAGGTACAAGGCCCTCCTGAATCTATCAATATGCCCCCTCTCCCTAAAATAAAAACCAAGTACAGCAATAAGAAAAGTCTATTGTTGAGCCATCTTGAGCCCTAGCTGTAGGCTTCTCCTCTCCCCTCTGTTCCCATGGAAAATGCATCTTCAGATATATTTGATGAAATGTTGGACCAATTCCATTTGATTTGGTACCAGAGCCTTGGCCAGAACTTCTTCAGTCATTGATTCCAACATTGTTTGTTCCCTTCCCAGTGGCCACAGACGGAACCAACCCTAATTTTCTCAGCTGATAGTTTCGGGGACAGCCTGTGCACCAACAATGCTTTGTTATTAAGGACTTGACTGTTTTGAACTCATTCCTGCACTCACTTAAATCAATGGGCTTTTCCCCCATTAACTTTAAATCAGACTGAGATCCTCCCCCTCCCTTTGGGTAGTTTGTCCACCGGTGAAGGGACAGGGCTTCAACCCCTTTGTATGGAGGGGCGGGCAGCGAATAGATAATGCTGTTTTAGTTCACCCATTTATGAAGCCTGTGTAATGCCAACAGCCTCTGGTCATCAGCAGGCGGGATTGAACTGGGGATCTCTGGAACTTAGTGCATGAGTCTGTTGCCGGCACAAAAGGCCTGAGGCGACAGCAACAGTGATTCGTTGCCCGGAGTGCCTCGCTCCAATTAGACACACCGGGGTGGAGAAGCAAAAAAAGTTTATTTGAGATTTTAAAGCGCGTGCTCGGAGACCACGTCTCAGATCAAGCACACCTTATACAAGCAGCTCTCTGTCTTTATACATGATCTTAGCTAAGCATGTCTATTACCCCCAATGCCCAGCTCCCCCCTCCCCCCCCTCTTCTCCCTCCTTTTTAGTTCCCATACAGCAAATACATTATAACGTAGCAATTACTCTAAACAGGTTAGATCATACTTGGCAAAAAATATATTATCTCGTTAGTAACTTTTCTTGACCGGTCATTCTGTTTCACTTCCTTTAGCCAGGTGCAAGCAGGCTGTATAATTGCCTCCTGGTACTGATAACTAGTTGCCACACATTCCATTCTTTTCATCTAGCCTGTGGAGTTAATTAAAGTCTAAACATAGAAGCGGTTAGGACAAGCAGAGGCCTAATACAGGGAGCCTTCATTGGCACTGTCATTTTCCACCCCTCTGTTAACACTGGGCCATGCCTGGTGCCACCAACAAGTCTCTACTGCATGAGCTAAAAGCCACATGCCTGTTAGCTAAGGCTGTAGAGCAGGGGTAGGTAACCTATGGCGCGCGTGCCAAAGGCGGCACGTGAGCTGATTTTCAGTGGCACTGAATGCCCGTGTCCTGGCCACCAGTCCAGGGGGCTCTGCATTTTAATTTAATTTTAAATGAAGCTTCTTAAACATTTTAAAAACCTTATTAACTTTACATACAATAATAGTTTAGTTATATATTATAGACTTATAGAAAGAGACCTTCTAAAAACATTAAAATGTATTACTGGCACGTGAAACCTTAAATTAGAGTGAATAAGTGAAGACTCAGCACATCACTTCTGAAAGGTTGCCGACCCCTGGTGTAGAGCAAACTCATTTTCTCTCTCTCTCTCTCTCTCTCTCTCTCTCTAAGTGGTCTCAGTGCCACTGGGTGGGGCAGAACACCACACCCAGGAAGTGTGTGGGTTATACCTGCTATCCGTAATGCCTTGGTAGAGCAGTTCCCAACACCCCTTACTGGAGCACTCCTTTTGGTGGGCTGACAGATGAGTGTCACCCCCACGTTCCCTCCCAATTATGGGTTAGCACTCTCTCCTTTTAGTTCCTTCCATTCACCACTCTCTCTTTTGCTGTCGTGTGTGTGTGTGTATGTGTATGTGTGTGTTCTTTTACAGTGGATTTCTGAGTTTTCCTCTTATTTATTTGTTTATTTTGCCCTATCCCTTGCCCCCTCAAAAGAGGGCTATGTGCTGCCTGGAGCAGGACGGGCTCATCAGTCCATGGCCCAGCAGGAACAGGCCTTGTATGCTTTTTGTGGGGCAGGGCTGAGTGCTGCAGTAATAGAGAAGGAAAACTTCAGCTAGAGGGCTTCTTCCTGAGCTGCTCCCACAGCCAGCCACATTAGGAGCCACTGAGGTAACAAAGCAATGGCTTTCAATGACATGTCTGCCCCTAAGCTCCTCTCAAGGGAGCTCATTTTAAGGTATATGGGAGAGAGTGGCTTACATAACATCTCCCCTTTTCCTGTCCTATGTTTTGTGTTCTCCCCGGGCTGGTTGGGGGTCTCTTCATTCCTCCAGTTGCCTCAGTGGCTCCTGATACTGTTTTTTGTTTGTTTGTTTAAATGTGTAGAGCTCAACACAACATGAACAGATTTTGCTGAAACTTTTCAAAATAAATTAACCACTCCCCTGACAATAAACATAGAAAATTCCAGCCCAAATGGGCTATAAAAAGTTGTGAGCAGCTGGAAAAAGCAGGGTTATAACGAATGTTGCTGTTTCAGCCTTAACTATATTGGTTGCCTTGTTCCTGAGCAGTGTACGTCACAGAACTGTGGGGCCCAATCCTCACCTACTGTCATTTGGAGTAGCTGCTTCGACTTCAGGGGAGCTGAGCTGACTTACGCCATCTGAAAATCTGGTTTGTCATCCTTATTTTCCTGTAACGTGACTATACTGCTGTAATGCAATCTGATTCAGCTTGCTGAGCCAGGTGGCAGAATAAGTGTCTAGGATTATCTTTAGAAAAGCACAAGATCTCAGGGAGCTGCATGACACACTTTCTTTATATACATTACTTTTTTATTGCTTTTGAGCAGCCTGAGGGTTGCTCTTTTTTTTTTTGAGGGCAGGGATGGGGGTGGCTTTAAAAAAAAAAATTAAGAGTCTACTTAGGCATATTAATAGGATGATTTTTCACCTGTTCCTTCCACCCTTCTGCCAGTGGTGGCTGCACAGAAAAGACGTGTGTTGCATCTGATGCAGTGCAATGTTTGCCTGTTCCTACAATTTGGGTCTGACTGCACCTTTAGGGTTTAGTTTTGTGCTCTTTATTTTGTACTGAATTAGAACATATTGGTTTTTGTCAATCACACCCGGTTCATTTCCCCTACCTTAATTCAGAATCCTCTGTGACCTTACAACATCTTGACTACAGCCAATTGCGATAGCCCCTTCCTCCATTTACTCATCCTCCCCCATACCCTAGATCTGACTGTCAGTAGAGCGCTAAGAGACACTGAAGTCCTTGGGATCAGGATCTGGCACGAACTGAAGAGCCTTTTAAAAGTATGCGTCCTGTTTACATGCCAGTATCTCGTCTGTAATACAGCGTTTGGGAAGAGAAAAGTGGGGGGTTTGTTGTTTTTCTAAATGGAATGTTTTCCCAACTTTAGCTGCTCTTTAAGAATGTTTGGAAGCATGAACCAACAAGGTATTACCCAAGCGTTATCTCCAGCATTCTTTTTCAAACTACTATTTTTATTTGCACATACTTTTATCTCTAGTGTTTCTTCAGTCTGAGAAGGATCAAGCAGACGCCACGCTGTACAGTGTAGCCCAGACAGACAGATGACACACTGCAGTTTCGACTTGAGAAACTCGGACTCCTGCTAAGCATCAAGGGGCAAACTCTTCTCTTGGCACGTAGCCCTAACTGTGTTGTATGCTGAGAGAGATGGGGAAAAATTCGCTCTCCCAGAGTGTGAGGCTGTTCTAGAATTACCACTGCAGCCATACACTTCTGCTCTACTAGTGGCTGCAAGTACCTGTATCTTTGAAGAGTCATGTTATGCCCTCTCCAAAATAGTTTTGGATGCCCTTCACAAAGTGATCTCTACTAGCCCTGCCCCTCCTCATCCCCCCTTTTCTACCCCGCTCTCAAATTCATCCTCTGCAAAGGGGCATGGGGAGTGCCCATGGAGCTGTGCTTACCACTCTCACAGGAGTAAACAAGGGGTCCCTGCTTCCTCTTTCTTCCCATTCACACCGCAATGGAGTCATCCCATTGATTCTGCTGTAGTCAGGGCCTTCTGTGCCCCCACAAGTGGGAGGTGGGGGTGTTTGAGATTGACCCCAAGAAATTGTGTTGATCATGGTGATGGTTCTTGAATTCAGGGGACACAGAATGAGAATTTGTAACAGGATTCTAGTGCACTGAGTCACATAAACAGAGTGAAACAAATTCTGGGTTGCAGCCCGTAACTGAGGGCAAAATGTGGTTCCTTGTGCTTTGCCTGGCAAGACTGAAAATGTGTTTTACACATGAGCTCATCCTATTCTCTGGAAAGATTGCGCATGCTCTTCCTCACTGGTTAAAGGTATGCATAAATCAAGCTATGTTATGATAGAGGTGCTCACTTAAACATATTCCTACTAAAAGAATAAACATGGAAGCTAGACGTCTGCGCCCATGACATTTTTGAGTAATACCTTGTTAAAAACCTAGTTTAGGAGGGAATCAGTTCAGTGAATGAAAATCCTATTTATTAATAGGAGGTGTTCTAAAAAGGGGTTTCGGAGTCACTTCTCTTCCTCTCCCTACCCTAAAGAGTAGATTAAATTCCCATGGTGTTTTAATCTAGTCTTCTATCCCGTGACCTCATAATGAATCCAGATTTGGCCCTACTGCTTTCAAAGAACTGAACTATTTGCTGTGTTGACATGTGGCATGTACTTTCAATGAATGGACTTGCTTGGTGAAGGTGGGGATGCATTGTGCTTCAGAGTATATTTTAAAATACAACAAACCTCCATCCGCCCCAAATCTAACCAATGTATTGTATATGGGCAAAAAATTAGGATGGGTTTTACCTGAGTTTGATAGTAACTGTGCTGTTTAATCACAAGGCTAAATTCAGTAATGCCTCTGCTGTAAGGAATGTTTGATTAATGGATACATCTGGTGATGCAACAAGCATTTAAGAGAAGTGCCCATAGGATATGCATTTAAGAGGTCTAACCATTTCCATACATTGAGTAGCTTCTGGCTTTTTGGTTCGGAAAACGTGATTAGGACTAAAGCCTTATCAATGGTCATCATTTAAAGCCTTGTCGTAGAATAGCTCTGATCTATAGAGCAGTAATCCAATGCAACGTTAACAATGGCTTTGTATGTAAACAATAATAGTACTTTGGTTGTATAGCACTTTCCATTTGAGGTTCTCTGTCATTCAGTCAACAAATCCTCAACACCTATGTGAGGAAGGTGGGGTTATTCCTGTTTTACAGATGGGGAAACTTGAGCACAGAGAGGAAAAAGTGATTGGCCAAAATCACACAAGCCTGTGTCAGAGGCCGTGGTAGACTCCAGATTTTGTCTCCCCATTTCTGTGCTCTAACCATGATACCTGATTCTTCCTCTCCTCCTTGTTTTCAGACCTGCAGAGGTAGTTATCCTCCTAAGTCTTCCAGCATCTCTTTCTTCCTTCCTAATTACTTACCATTTACTAGTCCCACCTACAAAGGTCCCACTCGCATCTAGCCATTCACATGCCTGACCAGGATGGGTGTGGCTGCCTTCAAGAGCCCATTAAGGATGCTGAGTTCACTAGAGAGAGATTCTAAAGAGCACTGGCACTTCGTGCTTTCCAGAAACTGACCTTGGACTGTAGCCATTGTGTGTTTTTTGTTCTACGGTACAAAATGCTCAAGCTGTAATGCTGCGGCAGCATTGCAATGTTTGTGTCTTCAAATCAGGATGCGGCTTGATGTGCAACAAATTAGTATTATTCTGGTCAAACACTATGATGCTGCCTCCTCGCTACAAATAGATGCAGAATTATTGCGTCATGATGGTGCATGAAATAATCTGTAGTAAACTTGGGGGCCTTTTTAATTGTTCAACAACCGATGATTGCAGGATGGGTGAGGAGCCTTTCCTCTCTAGATCACTGATTTGGGTCAGGCACAGGTTGGTCACAAGTGAGGGTCATTATCCACGTTGTGGCTGTCTTTTAAGTTGTGAACTGATGGTATCAGGCCAGTTGCTAAAGCACTGTCATTGGGCAAAAGCATCCCCGTACTTCACATGTCAGGGTTCTTTTACATTTCACTACCTCTCTGGGTCACAAAAACAGAGTCGTGTGCATGGTGTCTATGATCACAAACAAGCTCTGAGCCTTATTCATTGTTGCCCTATGGTTACTGTCCCACCGGGAAACTCTCCTGGTGCAGGGGGCCCTTGTTCCAGATGCAGAGCTGCCTCTGCCAGCTCGGTGCTGGCTCTGCAGGAATAGCCACAGGAGGTGTCCTGGAGAGTGTTGGGCTGCAGAAGGAAGAAGTGGATCAGGGGTATAGCCAGGGTGGCCATGCATCTTTGTGATTCTGCAATAGTCCCTAGGGGCTGCCACAGGCACTGACTTTTGCTTTTGCTGGTGGGTGATTCACCCCTCCCTGAGGCCCTGCTCCCGCTTGGCCTCTTCTCTTCAGGCCCTGCCCCCACTCCGCCTCTTTCCAACCCTGCTTTGCCTCTGTTCCGAGGCTCTTCCCTCCCCCGCATCCGCTGCTTGCTTCTCTCTGCCCCCAAGCACCTCCCCCACTGTTCGCCCCTTTCTGCCCCCTCCTACCTTAAGGGCAAGTGATGTGGGGGAGGGAACAGAGAGGAGGGAGTGGCAGGGGCCTCGGTGGAAGAGGCACAGTATGAGTGGGGACACAAGGGAAAGGCTGAGTGGGGGCAGGACTTCAGGGTGGAGTGTCGGTGGGGCCACAGTTCATGGGTGTTGAGCACCCCCCTTTTTTCTCCATGGGTTCTTGAGCCGTGCAGTTTTGTTTAATGGACTTCCCCTCCCCAAAATATAAGACTCCATTCCTGCAGCATTAATTTCCTCAATGGTTTTATCCATTTCCGCAGCATGAACATCCTCAGTGGTTTTAAAACGTATTTGAAATGGCTTAGGTCTGTCTTTATCCTCATCCCTGTCGTGACTGTTCTGCTTTGCAATATTCGGTTTGTGCAATTTCTCTTGCATTGTAGCTTCTAGCATTCCATACATAGCGTCAAAGCTCGTCCAGCACATTATGTGCTGAAAGCATCCAGAAACCTTCTGTGTGTTCTCTCCCTGGGTGTGGGTGTATGTGTGTCTGCACAAGTGTTTTTACAAAATGAACTTTATTTTCAGTAATATTTTATGGTAGGGTTACTGTTAATTACACTGTTAGCTGTTGCAGGATTCCCGCCCTTTCTAACCACATTGAAGACATATACGATAAATTGGAACTCCTGGACAACTGCTGTATTTATTACACATAGCGGCACCTGTGCATTTTATAAAAGGCCTTATTCATTTGGAGTGCTTGTGTAGTGCTGCATATGGAGACTAGGAACACATATGAACAGTATAGGGAGGGAAATAGTGGACGGTGCTTGAGAATGATGTCAGGGGATAAAGAACTCAGTGAGTTTCCAGTGACCTAACATGGAGACAAGTATTTCCTTGACTGACTGGATACTAGTCAGCAGGGGACAAATTTTAAGAGGTCAAGTGGTTAAACGCCTATGTCCCCAAACCTGGATCTTCTTAGCTGATCTCGGGTTGTTTTCTAATACGATGCCCCTCTGCCAATGGATTGTAGACACTTCATTAAAATAGTGTTGCTTCATAATCAGTTGGCAATTATCCTATCTACTCTCTCTATTTTTTTTCCTATCGCACCCATTAGTGTAGTGTCTTAAGTGCTGATATGCATTTTCAAAGTGTTAGAGTTTGTACTAGGTTCAACTCAATCAGAGACTAACTACTCACAAAAGGTGAAATTCACCCCATGCAGAGGGCCAGCACATATCCTACTTATGGTCCAATTAATCCTTGTTTTGATGGGCTTAAGTAGGACTTGTGCTGGCCCTCTGTAGAGAAGTGAATTTCATCCATTGAACTTAATTTGAAATTGGCTTTCATAAGGGGCTGACTTAGGAGGAAGAGATAAGTGTGAAAACAAGTGCAGAAATGGAGAGCTTAGCTTTGAAATGAAACTGTAAGCCGCATGATGATCCAAATTTAGCCTTCCTTATTTATTATCTGTGGAACCCAGAAATGTTCTAGCTGCCTTGCAAAACAAGCAAAAGCATGCTTCCTTCCCAGATTGTTCACAGTCTAAATACAACATGACCCAGTAATAAAGAGTGATAAGCAGGAAAAAGATGGAGAGGAGAAAGAAGAGGGTAACATTAATAGGATGATGTGGCAACTCAGTAAAGCATGCCCTTCTCTTGCTGCCTCTGATAGTGAATTTTTAGGAGAAATGTGAGTGAGGCAAAGGAGGTGGCTTGGTCACCAGGTTTGTGGAGGTCTTTCACACAGAAGGGAAGTATGGTAGAAGACTTGGAGATGTAAAAGATGTCAAGACTGTTGTCATTGGCAGAGCAGAGGGGAGGAACATGAAAAAAGCCCAGATCAGAAAGGTTGGCAGAGTTTGCTTGATTTATGGCCTGGAAAGCAAAGACAAGAAATCTGAACTTGATTGCTTGCAAGCAAGCTTCCATCCTGCCACCAATGTGTGAAGCCCAGCACCTGCAAGCAGCCCGCTGATTCAAGAGCAAACCGGTGTGTGCGTGTGTATGCGCAATCAAGTTTTCCATATGTCACTAAAGAAAAAAAAATCATTTTCAAGCTTCCACTGGGTCCTTATAGATGGCAAATTAAAACAAAATTAAGCAAACAAGGTAATGAAATCAGTTATGTGCATGAAATTGGCAGTGCACTTTATAAGATCTGGTTAAAACAGTGTGCCCTATTCTCCACTGCCCTGCACCTTGCATAGTCACTTTCATCTGTACAAAGTGGGCTAGAACTGATTCCAGATGTGGCCCAGGATGGCTAACATATTGGAATGCTAGCGTTTACACCTCCTTCGTGGAGGTATCAATGACTGCACAAGGCAGTGAGGAATTGGCTCCAGGGTCACTAGTCATGTTGTTGCTTTCTATGGGTCAGATCCTGCCACTCTTACTTATGTTGTGTCATACCTTACTACTTGAGCATTCCCCTTAAAATCCATAATGTACATGGGGAACTACTTGCAGAGGGTCAGATCAAGCACCCAGCGACATCAGTGGTAAGACTCCCACTGGCTTCAATGGATTTTGGATTAGACTGAGCCAGAGTAAAGAACTACTTGATGTGAATAAAGATGGCAGAATCAGGCTCTGCAGCTTCTCTTTCTCTCTCCCCCCCTCCCCCGCCCCCTGGATTTTATTGAGTTAAACCAGCAATCATTTTCCAGCAAGAGAAATGTATAATCCCAGCTACACGTGTATTGACTGAAGCACAAAGGCACACAAGGAACCATGTTTTCTAATGTAAACCAGTGCTGCTCTGATAAAATTATGCCTCTTTGGGTGAAGCAGTTACAGTCAGATGTGGTTAATCTGAAGAATAGATTTTGTAAGATTTATTTTTATTCTGATTTAAAAGAAAAACCCGTAAGGTTAACAAGTCAATAGTACAGCCATTAACACTTAAATCTTTCCAAAACCCAGATCCATAGTAGGGGATGAATGAGGTCTGGTTATTGTGTGTTTAGTTACCTCTTTCATGCTCGGGTTAAACTAACCCTGCTTTGTGTGCCAAATCTGGGATTTGAGCAGTTCCAGATTTTTGCAGATATGCAGCTCAAGTGTAGTGAAGAACTGTTTAAATGGGTCTCTGTTTGTAGAGATACTTCTCCCCTCTTTCCCATTTGCACGTTTATACTCCTGACACACTGTCCATTTTCACGCTAATCCCACTGTACATTTCACTTATCTTAAAAGGTGTGTACTGGAACTGCTGTCTAATGTCAGTGCCGGGTTCTTTTTAAATTGATCACTGCAGTCCTCATTAACAAACGGAAACCTCTTTGTTATTAGTACAGGTTACAGGAGCGCTGCATCCAGTGATTTTTAGAAAGCACTTAATTATTCAGTGTGGAAAAGGATTTTCTGATTTCATTTAAGTTTCTGTGATAAATCACTTTTAAATTAAAACCTTTTTTTGTCTCTACATGAAGATAGGCTCTGTAAAGCTTCCTGAGTGTGTCACCTGGGTGTTGGAGCATAATTGTCATACCATAGGGTTGCAAACGAATGTACGAAATGTGTGCTTTATGGTCACTTGTTGACTACCATTTCATATTCAGACTGAGCAGTTATACACTGCAATGCATTCTGTTAGAGGTTTGTGTGTGCACAGTCATGGTAAAAGGGCAGACACAGTTGTGTACCTAGTCTGTATGGAAGCTGGGTCCTTGCCGTTCAAATTACAGCTGCTGAAAACTCAACTCTGCTTTTTATCCACTGAGCAGGAAGGAACAGCAAAACTGACAGCAGAGTCAGTTTGCTCCTTACAGACTACTGGGTGTCTCAGTGCTGACTGGAAGGGTCCACCCACAGGGGAGAAGGGGCAGTTTGTTCCCTCTTCTTTCAAATCCTTGTCCTCTCTTTTAAGATATGCACAGAACAAACCTAAATTTCAGTATACTCTTATTGTACACCTTATCTTACCTCATTGTACACCTCTCTCCTATTGCCCACCCCTCCCACAAATGCCTACCATGAGGTGGCCAATTTCTCTTTCTCCCCAACCCCAGGTAGGCTCCTCAATCCATATTTAAGCCCCCAAATATTAGTAGTCTGATTTTCAAAGGGGCTGAGCGCATGCAGCTCCTGTTGCCAATTGCCCACAAATCCCTTTAAAGTCATGTCTGAAGATGAAGCCATTTATATTGAGGTGCCTAAATATGGATTTAGGAGCCTAGCTCTTGTCATCTGGTTTCGAAAACTGTGGCTGTGGTCAGCAAGGTGAATCTCGGCTGTCCTTTCCTTTTAGGTGCAAATAAGTTTCCTTTATTAAAAATCCAGTCAGTGAATTGTTGTTCTGATGAGGAATATTGTACCTCTTGGTTTCTGGTTTTAATCATGCCCAGGTGGAGTTGGTTCAAGCAAAACTGGACCCCTTTTTAAAATGTTAGTTACTGCCTCCTGGTTATAAAGCACCTGTTTCAATGTAGAATGACCCTCTCACCTTCCTTTTACAGTGGAGATAGGTAAATAGCAGGGTCCCCTCAACAATCTGTTCTGGGACCTTTGCTGTTCAACATATTCATAAATGATCCGGAAAAGGGAACACACGGTAAGGTGGCAAAGTTTGTAGAGAATACTAACTGACTCACGATAGTTAGGTCCAAAGCAGACTGCAGAGAGTTACAAAGGGATTTCACAAAACTGGGTGACTGGCCAACAAAATGGCAGATGAAATTCAGTGTTGATAAATGCAAAGTAAATTTAGCACATTTGAAAAAAAAATAATTCCAGCTATGCATAGGAAATGATGGGATTTTCTACTCAAGAAAGAGATCTTGGAGTCCTTATATGATAGTGCTCTGAAAACATCCACTGAATGTGCAGTGGCACTCAAAAAAAGCTAACAGAATATTAGGAACCATTAGGAAAGGGATAGATACCCCTTCACATAACACAAGAACTGGGGATTATCCAATGAAATTAGTAGGCAGCAGGTTTAAAACAAACAAAAGGAAATACTTCTTCACACAATGCACAGTGACCCTGTGGAACTCATTTCCATGGCATATTGTGAAGGCCTAAAGTATAACTGGCTTCAAAAAAGAATTAGGAAAGTTCATGGAGGATACATCCATCAATGGCTATCAGCCAAGATGGTCAAGGACACAAGCCCATGCTCTGGATGTTCCTAAACATGTGACTGCCAGAAGCTGGGACTGGACGACAGGAGGGTGGTGGATCACTTGATAATTGCCCCGCTCTGTTCATTCTCTCTGAAGCCTCTGGCATTGGCCACTGTCGGAAGATAGGGTACTGGGCTAGATGGACCTTTGATCTGACCCACTATGGCTATTCTTGTACTTAGAGGAGGTAGAGAACAGGACTGAGGCATGTTGTCTTTGTAGGGTGAGGAAGCTTGAAGTGCTGATGTCTGTGCTGTACCTAGTCAATGGGTATAGAGAGCACCTTGGTCTCCCACAGTCACACTCTTAACTGCTTTCATAGCTTAATTGCTGAATAAAACACACATCACCCACGTTTACTGTTTTAAAGGCATACAACCTATCTTTATCACCAGCTGCAATTTGTTAATGGAACAACAGAAACAGCTGCAACTTCAGATGAGGGATCCCTGGATGTTTCATAAGGGCCCCTGGGAATCATCTTCATTATGTTGGTTGCGCTGCTGCCTGTACCACAGGCGGGTAAGCAAGAGATGGCTCAGCTTCACTTTTGCCAGTGTGCCCGCAGCTGTAACTGTAAAACCTCTTTGTCTAAGCTCAATAGCGAGCTTTTCAGATAGCCTGATCCCTGACTTATTTCTCCCCTCAGAGATACACTTCTTAAATTTTCCCTCTCCCACAAATTCTACAGTTTGAAGATCACAGGGATGAAAGCTATGATAGTGTGCGCATTCAGGCTGGGCCAGTAGTCAAGGAACAGGATCCAAACCTTGCCCATGAAAAAGGTTTCTGCTCTGTTTCGAAATATGCCTTTATGTAGGCCTGTTGCAGAGTCATAAGCCAGACTGTTCTTCTGGTCCTGATGTGTAGAGTGAGGAGGATAGGAGAGTAATAATCCATTTTAATTCTTGAGACTATCATGCCCAGTGCCTCTTTGGCTGTTCATACCATAGCAATAGAATCACTCCAGGCGATCTTTCACTTTGCAGATCTGAAAAACGGAACATGGTCACTGATGAAAAGTGATTTGCATGTTTTGAGGTTAGAATGGACCCTATGAAGTCATGCATCTAACGAGTTGATTGATTAATAGAGTTACCTTTTTATGTTGAAGGGTGGACAAGAGAATAGAGGTCCCTCTGGAGGGACATCTCATTACAGGATAACTATACTTAATTGGGTATATATTTGGATGTACCTTCTGTGAAGTAGTATATCCCACGCAGTTTTTTTTTGTGTGTGTGTGTATCTTGACAGTGGATGTAAACTTTTAAGACATTCTTTACCAGCAATTACCACACAGTAATACTCCCCTGACTAAGCATTGGGAGATCCCCCTCAGTGCTGTCAGAAGTACTACTGTAACTGTTGACTGGTGACTGTAGTATTGGCATGGGATTGCTTGCTTTCAGAGTTGCATCTTCACCTCCAATAGTGCAATGGTGATTTCTTCAGTCAAGGAATGGCTTCTCTCACAGATACCTTTTGAGTTATGGATAAGGCTTTTTAATTGCAAGTTCTTTTGTGTCACTCAGTGCTATGAAAAGTGTTTATGAAATTGTGAAATAGTGTAAGGTATTCCAATAAAATCCAAGTAGTGGATCCACACACACCTTGATGTATTGAATAATCTAAATATGTTGGGGCTCACTTTGCTGTTGTTACAAACCCAGTACCTAAGCTCAGTCTCCATTTGATGAGAGAATATATTTCTTTTCGCTGATGTGCAATGGGCAACCGCTAATAAAAAAACCTTTTTTTTTCTCCCCATTTGCCTTTATTTGCATGACCCGTTGGTACTAGAGTAGAAAGGGTCAGTTCCCTGACTCTTTACAGTTTTGTGTCAGTGGTGCACATCCACTCCTGGTGAAACAGCGAAAAATAGTTCCTCTCCCACTCATTGTTCTATTTTTTATATGCTATTATGTTTCATTTGAAAGCATAACTTTTATAGGAAGTCCCCAAACAGCATTTTGGAAGTTAACAGGTACCTACAGAAACTAAAGTGGAATCAAAGAACCTTCCAGTCCATTTATCAAAGTGCCTATAGGTCCCATTTCAAGGCAGAGAACCATTTTACCATCTCCTCAGACTGACACCCACTACACTGAGGTAGAGAAATTGGCACGGGGCCAGCTACGCTGCCCATGCCTTTGCACCAAATAAAAATCCCTACACTGGGAATTCTCAGCTGATGGCCAGATTCTGGCTCCTTTGCACTGATCAGGGGCAAAAGGGTCTGGGGTGTGGGCAGGGAACTGGACCTTAATGGCAGGCAAGTCAGAGAATGGGAAAGATCAACACTATCTGAAGTCAGTAGGATTAAAGTATAGAAAATCTTCTGTTCTGCTGCATCGAGCATTAACTCTGTGCATTGCTCAGCAGGATAGCTTCAGAGAGGGCAAGAAAATAGCCCTTTTGAAGGATGGCAGTGTGAATGTTCAGTTGCTCGGTTTGGCACTAACTTACCTCTGCTGCTAATGCACCCCTGAAGGGATAGATACGAGTGAAAGATAAGTTCACAGGATGAATAAAAATGTGGTGTACAGAAACCTTTGTGATAACCGTGCTGCTACCAAAATAAATAAAGTTGTAAAACAAATATTCATTTTGTTTCATGGGGAATACAGCAGGGTTTGGGTTTTTTTTGGGGTGGGTGGTTGGGGGTGTTTTTCTTAAAACATGGCGCCTTTAAGTTTAAGTATTTGAAGAATCTGAAAGTGCTTTACAAGGAGCAAGCTATTGTTAGTGCAGTGACTGGGTAGGTAAACGGAGCAGCCATTAGGTACTCAAAAATCACTTGAAAAGTGTGCTAGAGCCGTTGAGGGAATTCATAGTCTTTCCAGACACTTCACATCACAGCCACCGTTTTGCTTACACTTGAGACATGTTAAAATTAAAACCAGAGCTCTTAATGCTTGGAAGGTGACAGCAGGGGACTCTCTCCCTTCCTTTGAGTGAGTCCAATATGGCAGCCATGAATGCATACAAACTTTTCTAAGTGCAGTTATGCTAGGTCGTGTGAGATCTGATGCTGATGGATTAGTTATTTATTATTTGAATTGCAGTAGCACCTGGTGGCCCCACTCAAGGATCTGGGCCCCACTGTGCTAGGTGCTGTACATGCAATTCAGAAAGATGGTCCCTGTTCCAAAGAGCTTGCAATTTAAGTGGTGAAACTTTTTGTTCACGCACAGCAAAGAATGTTAGACTGTTTCACCGCAAGAGGAGACTGATGTAGGACAAAGGCGCTATCACAAGTCCCTTTTATAAATACCACCAGTGGGATCTTTCACTTGCACCACAAAGTAGCATCCTGGAACCTCCATATTCACCACTGTGATAGCTACTAGGGGAGAGGCTGTTCTAGATTTGATTTTGACAAATAGGCAGGAACTGGTTGATAATTTAAAAGTGGAGGGCAGCTTGGGTGAAAGTGATAATGAAATGGTAGAGTTCATGATTCTACGGCGGTGGTCTCCAAAGTGGGGTGCACGCACCCCAGGGGGTTCTCAAGATGATCCATTAGGGGGCACGGCGGGAGGAGCGCCGCCAGAGGGGGAAAAGAAGGGGGGGCCGCCGGAGGAGGGAGCGAGCAAGCAAGCAGGGAAGCTGCCCCCCCAGGGCAGGCAGGGCCACCCGGAACACAGGGGCTTTAGGGGCTGCAGGGCCCTGGGCTAAGGGGGCCCTGGGTCCCTGGCCTGCAGCTCTAAAGCCCCTTTCAGAATGCGGCCCAGCGAGCAGGGGCAGCCGTGCAGCCAGTGGCTGGAGAGAAGTGGAGCTTTGAAGGGGAAACCGCCACTTCTCTCCGGCCGCTGGCTGCGCAGCTGCCACTGCTCCTCCTGAGTCCTCTGGGGGGCAGTGATGGGGTGACTGACTGGTGCCTTTCTCTGTATGATTCCTGAGTGGCTCAGGGGGCATTCATGTCATACAGCTGGGTGCAGGGCCCCACATGTTGATGGCTGAGTGATCACAGTGCCCAAAGGGGTGTTACCGCCTGTCACGGCACAGCTTTGTGAGAGACAGCCCAGGCTAGAGAGTTAAAGGAGGCACAGTGGTCCCACAGTTCCAAGTTGTACCCCGGGGTCCCCGTCACATAGGTACAGTACATTAAGTGCAGAACTGCACATCTAATGTAGAGAAAAACTGGTGCCAAAGGGACAGACAGCAATAATTGACTTGCTTGTATTATTAGAGAGCAATGCATTATAAGCCACATCCGATAGCCTGTCAAACAGCGCAAGAAAGAACAAGACAGAGGCAGGAGTGGAGCTGCTTCATTAAAATTAGCTTTTCCTGTCATGTGCAAAACCATTTCACAGAAAAAGGGGACCGTTGCTGTGTACAGTATGGAACATCCAGATGAATGATCTGAAGAGGAAGCTGTCATGTGATATGACACAGAATAATGAAAAACAGACTCTGTTACAGGAAAGCTGTTTCCATGTCAGCCTGGACATGGTGACTATCTGTCGAACAAGAGTTTTTTTTTTTTTAAATCCTTTTAAAAAAAAATTAAAGGATCAAATTTTTCTGTGCACTGGAGGAATGACCATAATGGTCTTCAGTGCAGCTGATCGATGAGATATATTGGTCCTGTGCTGCAGGCACCTTTTTATAACAGTCAGTCAAGAGAGGGGCTGTTAAAGGGACACATCAACTTCAAAATTATGCTTCTGTTTGAACACTTTTAACCTATTGTTGTTGCAAGTGATGCCTAATGTTACTGTAATTTATAGCGATTAAAGGGGGAGGAGGGAGTCTCTATTTTTCAATAGTTTCCTGCGAAGTCTGACACTTTATATATATTCAGTTTCATTGATTCCCATTTGTACTTTTGTATAGTCAGTCATTTTCCCTGTTGTTTTGAGCGAGTCTTTCACACAGCAGCAGGGAAGCAAAAAATGTTTTTTTAGAAATAGGGAAATTGGATTGTAAAATAGCAAGAAATCTGGCACAGGGATTCGGCAACACTTGCAAGTATTTTTAACTCATTTTGTCTATATTTCAGGTTAATGCCATCTCCTTTAAAGTTTAACTTGTTTACTGTTATTCTTTGGCCCAATCCTTCACAAATTCTAGTTCCTGCCCCTCCTCACATAGCAGCTGTTCAGCTATGTTCTCTTTGGCAGTGGTTCTCAAACTTGTTGTCACTAGCAGTCCTTTATTAGTGGCCCACAGAGAGCTGGCTGGTCACATGATGATGGCTACTCCTCTTTGTTTCTGGCTGCTAAAGCACATTAAACAATTATAAGAATACTTTCTTGATCTTCCTTGTCCATTTAAGGAATTGCATAGGGAGAGGAAGCAGTCCATGTGACTGCAAATGGGAGAGGAGATGGCCCATGAAGCAATCTCTCTATCCATAGCATGACAAAATTTGAGGACCCCTGTCCAACACTGCTGCTCCTCCCTACAGACTTAGCCCTTCTCAGCCAGAGAGGATACCAGATCAAGTCATGAATACTGGGCATAGGAAACAAGGGAGCGGGGGTAAATCTGCATCTTCTCACCAGCTTTGTTTCCATCCGTCCAGCCCCCCACTCTCCCTCCATGGGTACCTATCACGACAGGAATACTGTGGGTGGCGGTGCTGAATTGCCCTCTCGCCCAGTCTCTTCTAATGTTTGTCCTCATTACCCAGCATGCCTTGATGTATTCACTATTGGAGCTTAGGACCCCCTGGCTGCAGCCTGCTCCCAATGTATGTTAACCTGCGCAGCAAACCACAGCATCCCAGACTGAAACTTCATTTTTATGTTTGGCAGTTTATCCCTGTGGGCCCCCAAGCTGGCCACCAGATGGTGCTATATTTTTTTTTTTGCTACTGCAGATTGCTTCAGAGAATGTTGGTGCACCCTGGAGAAGAGCATTGTGTAAGCTTGAAAGCTTGTCTCTTTCACCAACAGAAGTTGCTGCAATAAAAGATATTCCTTCACTCAGCTTGTCTGTCTAATATCCTGGGACCAGCACGGCTACAACTCTGCATGCTGTACACTAGTGGCAGCTCTTACATTCTTTCCCTCTTCCCATGCCATTACTGTTGGTTCAACAGCCCACCAGCGTACAGAATTACTCTTCCAGGAGCATTAGTGCCTCCATTGCAATCTCGGTGAAATAAGGCCAACCCAGGAGAGTGACTGTTTATGGGAAATAAATCTCTGTATTTTAATAATTTGAAAAGAGAAAACTTGGAGTGGAAAGTAAGCCATGGAATGAGGAAATGAAGGGTGAGAGTGGAATGATGAGGAATCTCTGAAGCCTTACGGCAGCTTTCAAGCTCTGGGAACTGCAGAGCTCTTCAGTACTGATTTCAGGTTGTGATATGCTGTCTGGTATGTACGGTATTATGGTAGCATTCCTATAATTAAGGGTCTCAGTGTTGCCATTGTCACCCCCTATTATAATAGATTATAACTCAGATATAATAATTAGCTATGGGCTGAAATTAGACATACAAGTTCTCAGTCTAGGAGGCAATTTTTTTTTTTAAACCAGAAGTATTTTATTGTACGTGGGGCTGGTAGCACCACCTATGATTAAGGTAGCACAACACTTCCGATTATAAGACCCTGTTTTTAGTTGTATATAGCTTTGCCAGATTTTAACCAGTTGGCCTGAAATTTTCCATGCCAGATGTCTCTCAGGCTAAGTTTAAAAAAACAAAACAAAAAAACCCCCATTAAAATAGTTCAGTTCTCACTTACAACAAAGCTCGGGGAAAATATGTTTTGCCTATATTAACAAATTCTTGAGATCATTTCTTGGAAATGAGTTAGACTAGACACCACAGTACAAATAAGTGACGGTCACGTTAACACCAACCTATACGGAAAACCCACCGACGGCTATGCCTAGCTTCATGCTTCCACCTTCCGTCCCGGACACACCACACGATCCATCGTCTACAGCCAAGCGCTGAGGTACAACCACATTTGCTCCAACCCCTCGGACAGAGACCAACACCTACAAAATCTTCACCAAACATTCTCTAAACTACAATACCCACACGAGGAAATAAGGAAACAAATCAACAAAGCCAGATGTGTACCCAGAAGCCTCCTGCTGCAAGACAAGCCCAGGAAAGAAACCAACAGAACTCCACTGGCCATCACCTACAGTCCTCAGCTTAAACCTCTCCAATGCATCATCAGTGAGCTACAACCTATCCTGGACAATGATCCCTTGCTTTCACAGACCTTGGGAGGCAGGTCAGTCCTCACCCACAGACAACCCGCCAACCTTAAGCATATTCTCGCCAGCAACCACACACCGCACCATAGTAATTCTAACTCAGGAACCAATTCATGCAACAAACCTCGATGCCAACTCTGCCCACATATGTACACCAGCGACACCATCACAGGACCTAACCAGATCAGCTACAACATCACTGGTTCATTCACCTGCACGTTCACAATTGTTATATATGCCAGCAATGCCCCTCTGCTATGTACATCGGCCAAACTAGACAGTCCCTATGTAAAAGGATAAATGGACACAAATCAGATATTAGGAATGGCAATATACAAAAACCTGTAGGAGAATATTTCAACCTCCCTGGACACACAATAGCAGATTTAAAGGTAGCCATCCTACAGCAAAAAACCCCCCAAAACTTCAGGGCCAGACTTCAAAGAGAAACTGCAGAGCTTCAGTTCATTTGCAAATTTGACACCATCAGATCAGGATTAAACAAAGACTGTGAATGGCTTGCCAACTACAAAAGCAGTTTCTCCTCCCTTGGTGTTCACACCTCAGCTGCTAGAAGAGGGCCTCATCCTCCCTGATTGAACTAACCTCGTTATCTCTAGACTGATTCTTGCCTGCATATTTATACCTGCCTCTGGAAATTTCCACTACATGCATCTGACGAAGTGGGCATTCACCCATGAAAGCTTATGCTCCAATACATTTGTTAGTCTATAAGGTGCCACAGGACTCTTTGTTGATTATTAAAGTTGTAAAACCAAGCATGCAAAAGTTAGGCAATGCCAGAATTAAGCTTGCCTGTGCAATCTTAATTCATTGTTGTGTATTGTGATGGGGCAAGGCCAGATGGCTACAGTAAAGTAGTAAGGAACAGGTATGTTAGCCCCAGGCTAACCAAATCCCTAGTACCATGGTAACCAAATGGCAGTTGCTCCAGGTTAATCAAGACACCTGGGGCCAATTAAGATCTTTCTAGAAGGCAGTGGAGATAGCTACATTGATTGGACCACCTGAAGCCAATCAAGGGCTGGCTGGAACTAGTTAAAAGCCTCCCAGTTAGTCAGTGAGTTTGGTGTGTATGAGGAGCTGAGAGTGAGAGGCGCAAGGAGCTGAGAGTGAGAGAGTGTACCGCTGGAGGATTGAGGAGTACAAGCATTATTAGACACCAGGAGGAAGGTCTTGTGGTGAGGATAAAGAAGGTGTTTGGAGGAGGCCATGGGGAAGTAGCCCAGGGAGTTGTAGCTGTCATGCAGCTGTTACAGGAGGCACTATAGACAGCTGCAATCCACAGAGCCCTGGGCTGGAACCCGGAGTAGAGGATGGGCTTGGGTTCCCCCCAAACCTCCCAACTCCTGATCAGACACAGGAGGAGTTGACCCAGACTGTGGGTTCCACCAGAGGGGAAGATCAGTGAGGTGAGCAAATCTGCCAATAAGCGCAGGACCCAACAAGGTAGAGGAGGAACTTTGTCACAGTATATGCATTATAATACAGTCTCTAGTTCCGTGATCACATACCATTTTTTTCACTGGACCCCTGCCTCATTGAGTACACAGGATGGACCTGCCCTGGGGCTGAATCAAGGTTGTGTAGTAAAGGAGACTGTAGTCGGTAGGACCTCTCCTTCCTTGATTGCAGAAGTTGGAAGATGCATAATGAAAGAGACAGGGAATTGCAGGAAGAGAAAACATGGTCTCACAGTTAAGTTGAGTGCTGCGCTGGGGAATTGGATTCAATCCCTGCCTCTGCCACAGAGTTCCTGTGTGATTCTTGGCAAGTCACTTCAAGCAGACTTTCACAGGTGGCCACTAATTGTGTGCTCCTCATTTTTGGGGTGCCCAACTTGAGACCCCGGGGTCTGAATTGCAGAAATGATTTCACAGTTGCAACTGCAGTCAATGGGAGTGGTGCTTTGAACATATACAGTGATAAGTACTCTGAAAAATCTAGTCATCTCAAATTGGGCACCTTAAAACAGTATCAGAGGGGTAGCCGTGTTAGTCTGGATCTGTAAAAGCAGCAAAGAGTCCTGTGGCACCTTATAGACTAACAGACGTTTTGGAGCATGAGCTTTCGTGGGTGAATACCCACTTCGTCGGATGCAAAGTAAGTACTTTTGATCTTAATTTGTAAAAAAGAGATAATACCTCAGGTCCCCATTTGTGTGTAAAAAAAACAAAAAAAAACCCCATCCCCTCACCTCACAGACATGTTGTGAAGATATATTAATTAATGTTTGTGAAGCACTCAGGTACTGTAGCAATAAGCACCAAAAGCTAAACAAGTAGCTACTTGGAGCCCCATGCCCTGTGCGAGATCTGCAACTCATGGGTCAGCCCTGGGTCTCCTGCTGGCGGTGGGATGAGAGGAGGAGGAGGAGGAGGAAACAAGCTCCCTTCTGCACCTGTACCTGTGGCAGGAGGATCAGAAGGGGAAGCAGTTTGGAGCCCTGTAGAACTCTGAGACCATCCTGCCTGCTGGCGTCACCTTTGGCTCTTGCCCAAATCTGTCAGTGCCGGCACTGGTGCTAAGTGTACAAGCAAGGGTGATGCAAGGAGGCTTGCTGCACTACCACTTACGGCGCTTATGCAGGGGCCAGCCACAATTGCAGTTCTTGTGCTCTCCTATGTACCGAGACTGCTCCTTGCCCATACTCCCAAAAATCTGGGAAGTGGGAGCTGGGGCCATTGGCTCCATTCCCTGCCTGTGCTCCAGCCACCAAAACTAGCAGACGGCAGAGAGGGAATGCTTGTTGCACTGAGAAGGTATGTGAGGCACTTGAGGCAATTTTGCTCTCCTGGAGCTCCCCCGGTTATGATGTGAGACCACACTGTCTCCCAGCATTAGACCAGGCCTTATTGGCATAATCTGTCCTTAAGTGGCTGCATGCATGTTCAGTTGTTGAGGAATTTAGTACAAGAACTTTAACCCTGTTCCTCTGCAGCATTGGAAATCCTTGCTGTCCCTAAGGAATAATAGACCACAGGCCTGGGAATCAAACCCACTTTCTTTAATGGGCAATGCATAGATATAATCACCAGGCCCTTGGGCAGGGCCCCCTTCTCCATTTAAACTCATTGCATCTGCAGCCAGTCCTATCTAGGTTTATTCTTATTGGCATTTAGAAATAGTTGAGATGTATGTGGAAACACATGTCGTGCATTTGCAAATGGAGTTGCATCACTAGGATATGAACTTGCATAACGATTAGGATGTCTAATTAAGCTGAAACTTCATGTCCTTTTAATTATGCCATTAAGATGTCTAATTACAAAATGAAGACGTGTAATTACGGGGCGACAAAACTTTATGAAATGTTATCCTGCTCACTGGAAATCATGTTTTTTTAAAAGAAGCCTCAGTTTTTGCAAATATCAACATTCCTGACTAATGCTGCGGCATTCAGAGCCCCAATAGTAACGTGCTCTGCCGTAGGCCCTGCAATAGGCAGGCACAAATGAATATACTAAAAAAAAAATGAAAGAAAAGGAGATTAATGCATGTCAAAGGTGCCATGTTAACAGTCTTACAGAGTGAGAGGTAGGGTAGTCTTGTGGTTAAGGCACTACACTGAGACTCCAGAAAGCCTGGTGCAGTTCGTAGCTCTGACACAGACTTGCTGTATGGCCTTGAGCAAGTCACTGGAACTCTGTGTTTCCATTAGCCATCTGAGCAGATAAGGCATCAGGGGTTCTAAGGGCATCTGTCTCCTAGGAACTGGACTGAGGCCACCAACTCATTTTGCAAAGATACCAAACAGGTACAAGTCGGTAATGGCTTTTGGTTGCCTCACAACTGGATCACATTTGCCTGTTGAGATGACATTGGTGATGGGGGGAGGGATAGCTTAGTGGTTTGCGCATTGGCCTGCTAAACCCAGGGTTGTGAGTTCAATCCCTGAGGGGGCCATTTAGGGATCTGGGGCAAAAATCTGGCTGGGGATTGGTCTTGCTTTGAGCAGGGGGTTGGACTAGATGACCTTCTGAGGTCCCTTCCAGCCCTGATATTCTATGAATCAGCATGGTTGACAGACAAGGTAATATTGTTTATTAAAACTATAGATTTATCACAGACATGAATGTTAACATTTGTTTTGAAAGTCATAGCCCTGTTGGAAGAGGCTGCACTCTGAGTACCCACCCTCTAAGAGTAGTGATGAAATATTGTATGGGTCTGCCATACAGGCCTACTGTCTCCCATGGGGCTTCTCTCTGGAGCAATAATGCCTGTTGATTGTGCAAGTGTTATTGGCTTTCTTTTTTTAATTGGATGCTACTCATCAGTGATATTTAAAAAAAAAATACTATGACAAACCTGCGGTCTTATTACCTATCTCTTGAGCCAGCCAGCTCCCTCATGACAACATGCGTTACAAGAATTGTTCAGTAGACCAGAACAGTGTGGATTAAAAGACGATTGCTGCCAGATATTTGAGGTATAAATGTATATACATTTGTGCTTGCCTGCCTAGAATATCATTAAAACACTAGATAATTCATCTGGAATAGGAACACTGGTCACGTAAACTTTGTAGCTGGAAAATACTTTGTCCCTAAAACTGGCAGATTACATGTGTGTATATGTCTGTCTGACTGTCCTATTCCGACACAAAACTATGTTAAAATGGAGTTGAGTACATATCATAATTTAGATACATTAAAGAGATGCTGTAATTATCCCCAAATCAAGTACTCCAGATGAGGCCTCACCAATGCCGAATAGAGAGGAATGATCACGTCCCTCGATCTGCTGGCAATGCTCCTACTTATACAACCCAATATTCCAAGGGCACATTGTTGACTCATATCTAGCTTCTCGTCCACTGTAACCCATAGGTCCTTTTCTGCAGAACCGCTGCCTAGCCATTCTGTCCCTAGTCTGTAGCAGTGCATGGGATTCTTCCATCCTAAGTGCAGGATTCTGCACTTGTCCTTGTTGAACCTCATCAGGTTTCTTTTGGCCCAATCCTCTATTTTTTCTAGGTCCCTCTGTATCCTATCCCTACCCTCCAGCATATCGACCACTCCTCCCAGTTTAGTATCATCTGCAAACTTGCTGAGGGTGCAGTCCATGCCGTCCTCCAGATCATTAATGAAGATATTGAACAAAACCAGCCCCAGGACCGACCCTTGGAGCACTTCTCTTGATACCAGTTGCCAACTAGACATGGAGCCATTGATCACTACCCGTTGAGCCTGACAATCTAGCCAGATTTCTGTCCACCCTATAGTCCATTCATCCAGCCCATGCTTCTTTAACTTGCTGGCAAGAATACTGTGGGAGACTGTATCAAAAGCTTTGCTAAAGTCAAGGAATAATATGTCCACTGCTTTCCCTTCATCCACAGAGCCATTTATCTCATAGAAGGCAATTAAGGTAGTCAGGTGTGACTTGTTCTTGGTGAATCCATGCTGACTGTTCCTGATCACTTTCCTCTCCTCGAAGTGCTTCAAAATTGATTCCTTGAGGATCTGTTCCATGATTTTCCAGGGACTGAGGTGAGGCTGACTGGCCTGTAGTTCCATGGATCCTCCTCCTTCCCTTTTTTAAAGATGGACATGACATTAGCCTTTTTCCATTCATTCCAGGACCTCCCCTGATCGCCATGAGTTTTCAAAGATAATAACCAATGGCTCTGCAATCACATCAGCCAACTCTTTTAGCACCCTCGGATTCAGTGCATCCGGCTTCATGGACTTATGCTTGTCCAGCTTTTCTAAATAGTCCTGAACCACTAGTCACCTCCTCCCCATACTGTGCTGCCCAGTGCAGTAGTGTGGGAGCTGACCTTGTTCGTGACGACAGAGGCAAAAAAAAGCATTGAGTACATTACCTTTTTCCACATCCTCTGTCACTAGGTTGTCTCCACCATTCAGTAAGGGGCTCACACTTTCCCTGGCCACCTTCTTGTTGCTAACATGCCTGTAGAAACCCTTCTTGTTACTCTTAACATCCCTTGCTAGTTGCAACTCCAATTGTGATTTGGCCTTCCTCATTTCACTCCTGCATGCCTGAGCAATATTTTCATACTCCTCCCTTGTCACTGACTCTTGAACAGTATCTTCTGATGTAAACAGTTTACACTAAACGATAGAAGATGTATCGTTAGTACTCACATAGTGGGGGGTTGATGGGGCATTGCCACCTCTATTTATTAATTTATTATCTCTTAAAGGCCAGAAGAATTATCATACTTATTATTTATTATTATTATTAATTTCTCCCTCTGTCTTTGCTGTGTACGTGTCTTTTGTTCTCCCTATTGTTCTTTTGCACTCTGATCTGTGGAGGGAAACTCACATTTCAGACCGCTTAAATCAGCATTACCAACCTACACGAATTCACTTGGCATGTTAACTGTCTTTTAAGATTTGTGCTCAATACCCAATGGTGGCGTCTTGCTCTCAAAAGTCATTTGAATGTCTTCTAGGAATTATTGAATTGTTTATTGATCTTGTAATTATTCTTGTGTCTCTGGTTCCTTCTGATGTTTGCCACTTTGTTAACTATTTTAAAATATGGTATTAAATTTTTATTAGGGCTGATACTCCAATATTTGCACATATAGTGTTATGTTTGCAAATACACCTCTACCTCGATATAACGGTGTCCTTGGGAGCCAAAAAATCTTACCGCGTTATAGGTGAAACCGTGTTATATCAAACTTGATTTGATCCGTGGGAGCGTGCAGCCCCGCCCCCCGGAGCGCTGTTTTACCACATTATATCCGAATTCGTGTTGTATCGGTTCGCGTTATAACGGGGTAGAGGTGTATTGAAGTATATTTGGTATGTTCTCCCTTGACTGAATTTGCTTTCCCCCTTGCACCTCCTTGTCTGTATTTCTACCATCACAGTTTTTTCTTCCCCTACTGCCCCCCCAAAGTCTCTTGTGTTTCTTAAAGAAATCTAAGAATCTCCTTGTTTTTCTCTGCCATTTGAACATATGGGGAACTGCCCCAACCAAAGATGATAAAATAAAATTTTGAGTACGTTGACTATTCCTTCATTCCTGTTCTGTGTGCAATTCAAAGCTGTTAATGTAATAGCATTTCCTGATGATGGTTGCATGTGGAGCAGCTACTCTGGTGCCCTAGACACTATATCTTATTCCAAGACTAAAACCTATGTTAAGATGGAGTTAATGTAATTTCAGGGTAAAAGACATTACAGAGATGTTGTAATTATCCCAAAATCAAGCATTACAAACCTCAAGATATTCCGGGTTAAGGTTACACTTTAATAAAATCAAACATGATAAAGT
The DNA here is from genome assembly GCF_020497125.1 of Mauremys mutica. NCBI lineage: Eukaryota > Metazoa > Chordata > Testudines > Geoemydidae > Mauremys > Mauremys mutica. The sequence continues at coordinate 103,015,000 of NC_059072.1, read as the reverse complement.
ATGGAAATATACAGATAAGGCACCCAAACAACCTTAACTCTGCCCTGTAGTGACATAATTTAATAACTGTACAATTATTATGATAGAGGCATTTTAGTGATTGTAATCTCAGATTAGATAAAACTTATTTTTAAAGACTTTGGCAGTTTTTCCATATTTTTTCTCACTTAGGGCCTCCATAGTAGGTATGAATTCCAGCAGGGGCTACAAATCATCTACAGCAGTGGTTCTCAAACTTTTGTACTGGTGACCCTTTTCACATAGAAAGCCTCTGAGTGCGACTCCTCCCTTTATATATTAAAAACACTTTAACACCATTATAAATGCTGGAGGCAAAGTGGGGTTTGGGGTGGAGGCTGACAGCTCGTGACCCCCCATGTAATAACCTTGTGACCCCCGGAGGGGTCCTGACCCCCAGTTTGAGAACCGCTGATCTACAGCAGGGCTTTATTGAACAGCCTGGCAGCCATAGTGGAGCATTCAGGGTAGCACTACCATGTGCCCCAAAACTCAGGCAGCATTATCAACGGACTCACTCTCTAAGTTTCAGAGTCTGAGCTCCTGCGCAAGTTACGACATCTACACAGCTATTTTAGCACTGTAGGGTGAGCCCTGCTAGCTAGAGTCTGTCAGTCTGGGCTGAGACTCGCTACTGCTATCTGTATAGATGTACCCTGTATGTAAAGAACGGTCTCTTAGCATTGTACAGCAGGTCTGTTAAAGACTAGCCTTTCCAGACTCCCTCCTCCTTCTGTATGCTGTTTATATTGCTATCCACTTCATAACCCAGCATGTCCCTACCCTGGGATGTAGGCAACTGTTGTCATTCCTTCCCCCATCCTCTTATTTATAGATAAGGTAACAGAAGGTGACAAGGTGCCCTTAGGCAGAGAAGGGAATAGAATTCCCATTGTTAATATGGTAGATCTAAAACTCATCCACTTAGGCAAACTGCCTCTCAGAATGAATGTATCAGAGCTATGTGCTTGGCTATCCTGTCTGTGACCACTGCTCTAACCACTAACCCACTCTTCCCTCCCAAAGCCAGCAACAGAACCCAGGGATCCTGATTTCTCATATCTCTCTCAAAGGGCTGTGTAAATCACTGGCAAAATGTATCACATTCCCATCTAGTAGCTTAGAGGTTCTCAACCTTTTTCTTTCTGAGCAGCCCCCGCCCCCCAACATGCTGTAAAAACTCCACAGCCCACCTGTGCCACAACTGTTTTTCTGCATATAAAAACCAGGGCCAGCATTAGGGGGTAGCTAGCAGAGCAACTGCCCGTGGCCCCATGCCACAGGGGCCCCATGAAGTTAAATTGCCCAGGCTTCGACTTGAGCCTGGGTGGTGGAGTTCAAGGCCCCGGGCTTCAGCCCTGCATGACGGGGCTTTGGCTTTCTGCCCTGGGCACCAGAGAATCTAACACTGACCCTGCTTGGCGGACCCCCTGAAATTGCTCACGGCTCCCTTGGGTGCCCCATATCCGAGGTTGAGAACTGCTGTAGTAGCTGATCCACATAGAAGATAATAGCCTACTAGCACCACTTGTTACTTCTTAGCTCAAGTGATAAAGGTCTGTGATATGGAGCTGAAGGTCTCCCATTCACACACGGCTGATGACCATTGTGTAGAAGATCCCTATGGTTCCTGCTTTGTTTAATTAAAGATTGTATCATTATGCATGCATGGAAGAAGGCAGAACTAAGGTTACACTGGTAATCTTAATGCTGGGATTTCCTAGCTTCCCAGTGCTTGGCTTTGCAACCTTAATGTTATTTTAATATAGCTTTTTTTGCTATGTAATTTCCCAGGTTGTTTGAAAACAACAATCACATACAGAGTTTTTTCCCTGAAAAACTGAGGAAAAGCAACTAAAGTAGCAGAAATGCCCTACAATTATAGGGGGTCTGAATATGTGTGCGCAAGCATGGCAATATTTTTTCCCCCCATTCACCCTGCCTTCTGAGTCATTATGTGCCAGTGCTCAGCGTGGCTGTGTTAGTGCTCTGCTTACCATCTCGTTTGTAAATCATGTTTTTATACCTTTTGAAAATCTGCTTCAAATGTAACTGGAACAAAGAGCATCAGAAGACGGCTGCATCCCCGAAAAAAAGGCCATTATGTGGAGCTGCCAGAACATTCTGAGGCTGACAATGATGAGATGCTAATGAAGGAGTGAATGGTCTCCACACTTGCAGTATATTTTCTTTCCTGTGCTCTCATGAGAATCAGTGCTAAACTTTGAACACGGTTTGTGCTAATTAGCTCTTCTTTTTTTTATTAAGTATTAGTTGATCGCATCATCTGCTTCATGCAGTGTGTTCAGTTTTATTTCATTTTGCAATACATGAAGATCTGTGGTCTTGGTAGCATTTGAGAGAAAATGCATTGTAATTGTGGATTGGATAGCTATGAGTACCAAAACCTGATACATTGTGACGTATAATGTGTTTTAATGATCATTCTATTTATATTTTCAAATAAAAACATCAACAATCAAATACAAGTAAGTACACTAGTCTAAAAAAAGGTTTTTGCCCCTTACTTTATACACTGAGGATATGTCATATCAAAGTCCCCCAAATGAAAAACACAGCTTAGACAAATCTTAAAATAAAATAAAATAAAAATAATCAGTTTTTCTCTTTTTTGGGGGTGGGTGGGAAGCAAATAGCTAACATATTATATTTTCAAGTTAAAACAATTTTCCTTCAAGCGTCTTCACCATTGACATAAAAATCTCTTAATTTTAATGCAGTTAAATAGCCCTCCCCAGTCAATAATATTCATCAAACATATAGTAAATGTGGATTTTTTTGCCTCCCCCTCACTTTTCTTTCTCCACAATTCCCTGTCACATTGAAATTGGGCTCATGCATGAACCAAAGATAAGTTTGTTTCTATTCAGAATTTGTGCTCCCACAGGTTTGTCTTGTCATCTAAAAAATGTTGCTATCTAAAAATGATCAGATGTACTCTGTAATAATAATTTCTCTTTAAATATCGTCACAGAGGAAAATCAGCAGAAGTTGATATATTATAAGAAATCATTTGGAGATTAAAAAAAAATACAAAATACCACTAACTAGATACTTTAGTCTCACTTTGTTTTGCTGGTCCCAGGAGATCCGACTCTCTCTTCCCATTTCTAGTTATGGAATATTTCAGCACCCAGAATTCTTTGACACTGGGAAAAAAAAAATCAAGATATGACACAAAAGATGGACTCCGAAAAGACTTGTCGGAGGAAACCAACTATTCTCCCTTTTATCCTTTTTTTTTTTTTCCTCAAGGGGGAACACGCACCTTCTGTCCTTTAGTTAAGAGCAGAGCAAAGCATCTGTATTTCACCTAGGGCTTTTCAAGTGGAGTGTATGAAGGTTGTGTGACTAGCAGACTCTTCCACAGACAATCCTTAAACTGAACTGGAGCCTGGGGGTTAGAACTCATTGGAATTAGTGGGAGTTGTTCCATTGACTTCAGTGTGCTTTGTCTCTATAGTGTTACTATTCAGTTAAAGCTTTATCGGGTATCTGGCTAACTACAGTTGTTCATGTTCGTCCTTGGCAGATTTCACTACCTAAAAACACCACTCCTATTTAAAATTGATTTTGGTGTAAAGGTTTTAAGTGTTGTCTTACGATGCGCAGCCAGAGCATTTGACAGTAGATGCACCTGGGAGTTTTTCCATTGGTTTTTGGTTCTTCCTATTTTATCTTGTTTTAAGTTGCTGACTAGTAGCTGGCAAATCAGTTAATCAGTACATTTGGCACAGAAGCTACAGCCCCCTGAGATACTGACCATATCTTGTCTCTGGCACTGCTAATTCCAGCTTGAGTTCTTGCACCAGTGCTCTAAATCGGCAGTGGTGGGGAAGGGAATTGACCACTCCCTGTGCCACCAGTCAGAAACGAAATGCCTGTTCTAACCTCACATATGTTATGGCAGTGTACCGTCATTGACTTCACAGGGGTTTCTTCTGATTTACCCTGGTGTATCTGAGAGCAGAATCACGTGCCCCAAAAGCTTCCAGGCCTAGATATGCTGTGTTGAAGAATCGCTTTTCTCTACCGCCCGCTCATCGGGCATCAATCCACTAGCTTTTGCAAGTGTGCTTAATAAATGGAGCAGCAGAGCAATACTGTTGCATTGACTGTGCCATTTGACTGATGGCAGAAAGCATCCTCCCACTCTTACTCCAGAAACTCTATTTGATCTAGTTCCTCTGGAAAGCCATATGGTGACTCCGTCCAACACTAACTTCTTGTCTATTTAACCCTTTTCCCAGGTACTCCACCTCTTCGTTCTCCAGGCTGGAGAGGGTGGGTATCAGGCATCCTGCACCTTTGCCTTTCATCGGAAACCTGCTGTTCTTTCGCCAGGTAAGAAGGGTTTGAGTTGGTATCTATCCAAAGATGTTTTAAAAGAGCAGGGGAGATGGGGGAGGAGGGGAAGGGAGAAAGTGATCTTGTAGCTACTGATCACTGCTCTTTGAGCATCTTCCTGGGGACATAACAAGCACAACTCACCGTTGTGACCAGAAGGAACATAGCAAGCAGCCACCTGTAAGAGGCACTGATTTAAGGACAAAATTAACCAGATGGAAAGAAAAGGGTGTAAGCTTCTGAAGCTAATTACTTGAGCTTTTCCAGGAAAGTTCATGACTTTGGTGGATGGAGTAAGCGTGAATAGAACAGATTATATTAACTAGCTCTGACTGGTTTGTTCTGAGCGGTTTCAGTTTATACAGCCCTCTGTTGCTGATTGTACGTGTTTATTTCAAAGCATGTAACTTTGTTTACTCCCAATCAAGTAAATGAAGTTAGATACCATTAACTAATACTGCTCCCTTGTCCCCAGTTTTAAGGTCTTTTCTGAGGGAGAGGAGTTTTATTTTTGTTTGCTCATATACAACAAAAGAACTGTTTCATCGAGAGAAACTTTTGTTTTATGGTCTGATTTCAATAAAGCTCCCAAGGACCCAATCTCTCAATCTGAGTTTACAGTGGAGCACTGTCATTTTTCAGGTATGGAGTGTTAGTCTCTCCCATTCACATTGGTGGCTTTCCATGTTGGTTTTCAAGATTCCCAAGCACTTTGTGAAAGAAATCCGGAATAATTCCAGTGTTCAGGCCATATTCCCCCCCACCCCCCCGAACAAAAAGGCTTAATGTCCAAGATTGTCTGAGAGATGTTAATGAGAGTATAGTTCTTTTTGCTGTCAAAGTGGTTACTCTACCAGTATCTGATTCATTATTTGGTAAGGCATTTTGAGATACCTGGAGTATTAATGTAAATCCAAATTCAATTCTATGGTGAAACTAATTTAAATAGTTGTTTTCACATGTGCACCCAGTTTCAACCAGGAGAAAATTTAAAAGGTTGAATGACCTTAACAAGGACTGGAAGGCAGTAATGAGACATGGAGCTGGTTTGAAACCAGCCTGGAGACTGAAAGTAACTAATCTCTTGTCTCTTTGATGACAAAGCACAATTGATCCCTTTCCTGGCACTTTTTCAGCAACGGGCTGACAGAGAACTGAGTCACCCTCTTACCCCTAGAGGGAGTTGCTCTTGAACAGGGTTGAGGCACTGATGAGAGTAGTGTGGGGAGGTTTTCACTGCTGTTACCTCAGCTTGTACTTAGACAACTTTAGTGAAACTGGTTTCTTTTATGTGCACTAAATTAACATAAACGATATAATGAAGAGAAAACACATGCTATTTTACAGGGTTTTTTAAAAATAAAACAATTTAAAACTGATGTGCAGTTACAGTTTTATGTTCATGCATGAGTAGTTAGAAATAAGAATTCTGTATGGGATTTTAAACCGCGCTTAAGCTTGTCTTAACAGCACAAGTCCCATGGATTTGCAGTCCTAAATCATTTAAGTTCTTTTGAAAATGCCTCTGTTCTATTGTGAGTGGGCATGATCAGTTCTATCACTGTCAGTAGGAGCTAGGCACATGTCGTATTTAGTCCAGGCTCTTTGTAATTTGTTTTTCTCCCCTGAAACGTTCTTCTGTATTTTCCTGTTCTGTTTCTTTGATTGTTTTCTCAGAAATAGTGCCCATAGCAACACACTGGTAACAGGAAGACCATGTTTGTGCTGCAGGCTGTTTTCTAATGGTAACATTTTCACATACACATGTACTGTACTGAACTCAAAAAAGGACATCTCCTCCTCTCCCAGTAGGAGATAACCAGAGGCAATATGTCATCTTACTGGGAACGAGGATGGATTTTATGGACCTAGTTGTGAGGGCACAACAGCAGTTTGATGGCTGGGTTAGTTTCTAAGGACAGCTCAGATGCAAGAAGTAAAATGCTTGTACATCCCATCATCATGTATAGAACAGTAAAAACTCTTTGCACTTACATATGAGATGCAATAATGTGATTGTATATAAGTGATCTTATAAACAGCCTTTCTTCCAAGCCTTTTTGAAAGGCCGAATCCTTCTCCCTGTATTCAGCATTGCCAATCCCCAGCATTCAAAAATCATGTCAGGCCCGCCAAAATCATAAATGGTTTAAAAATCCATTAGATTTTTAAAATATATCTATTTTAAGGTTTTTCTGTTTGCTTTCTGGGTTTTGGCTGCACTCAGGTCACATTTTCAAGCTTTTCTTTGTAGCCATGAAGGCCAGAAACTTTTTTAAATGAACACTGAAATTCTCCCATAATCTTTGGAGTTTTAAGAAAAACACCAAATACCACAAGACACAATAAAATTGTAAGAATTGATAACACTTGTACTTACTTGTATAGCTGAATAAAACCTATGGGCCTGATTCTCCTCTCACGTAAATCATGTAAACCAGCTGTAGCTCTAGTAAAGTTAATGGGGTTAATGCCAGTTTTATTTCATCGTATAAGGGAGATAGGGCCTGATACTCCTCTCACTTTCTCAGATTGCCTTGAAATGAGGGGGAAGTATTACTAATGCCAGTAGGATTTTGCTTCTTTTTTATTATAAACCTACAAATCAAATTTCTGTTACAAAATTCAAACATGTTTGTCTATATCTCTTCTGTTTAAACAAAAACACTTTATTGAAGAGCATGTATTGTTTAGTTTAAAAAAATAAATGTAGTGTTTGTGAAATCTGTCTGTTGGCTGGAATGAGGGTCGCTGATATGAAGTGTCGTTTGAGAGCTGGAAGATGGTGGGTGGCAAAGGTGGATGGTAGGGGGAGAAATTTGTGGGGAGGTGCAGGGAAATGAATAAAAAGGTAAGAGCTGACTTGAAACAGCAAATTGTTCCATTACTCATAAGGTCCCACTTCTCTTTTAAGAACAGGAGAGAGAGCGACAGTCACACCCTGAAATTAAAACATACCCAAGTTAATCTGCTAAAGAAAAGAAGATATGGAATTATTGCAGTCCTACAGCTGGGAAATTACCTCAGAGTCCAAGATATTAGATTAAAAATACTTCAGTTATATCAGAACCATTTGCAGTGGGTAACATCTGCTGCAGGAGTAAAAGTGATTATGCTGTAAAAACATTGTGTTTAATTTTCCCAGTAACTGAGCAGGAGATTTGTAGCAGGCAGAAATGCAATTTTACCAGGAACACTTGAGTGTTTCTCATCCTCCCCCCAACAATCTTGCATTTTTTCTTACAAATCTGTGGGAAAACCAATGGGGTCTCCCACCTTGGAAGCATAACCGGATACACAAGGCATACACAGAGCACACAAACAAAACAGGGCATTAGAGCCACAGGCTATTTAAAAATTGAACCTCTTAATTCACAAGCTAATGGTTTTATTATGTGACAAATATGTTTAAAAACTAACATATATAACACGACCCTTCCCCCAAGGAGCCAGAGAGAACACTTGACCTGTTGCTCTTACAGTGTTGTATCCCCTCCCCCTGTCCCTCGCCCTTTCCTAAGAAAGCAGTTACCAGTTATGCTGTTTTAAAATGTCATTATCTTGACATTTTAATGGTTCTAGTAATTGCGTACTTTACCTGTGGGCACTGTGTACTATTCAACTTGCTGTTGATCTTTGCTGAGCTGAAAAATGTCATGTTCTTGGGGGTTTTTTGTCGTTTTTTTTGGTGGGAGGGACTTTTATAACCAGTTGCACCTTCTAGACTGTTGGGTGAGCTGCTTTGGGTCCATATGTTGGCATGGTTATATTTTAGTTTTCCCCCATTATTCATTTGAAGCTTCAACCATGCTTGTGACTGGTTGTGTGCTGCCTCCCTGCCTTGCATTTTAATGAACGACATCGCTCTTTTAGCCCCTCTCTCGGCATGGACAAGATGCTCTTTGTTTGTTCTGTTTATTCCTGCTTGGGTTACTTGTCGTTCCTGGGCTTCCCCTGAGCAGCCCTCTTCTGCTGAATGGAAAATGGGCACTGTATGGATGCTTTGTCTCCTTCAGTGTTGGACTGGGCTGGGCTGAGCAGTGAAGGGTGTGGGGAGAAACGAGATCAAATGTGATTCTTTCCCACTACATATCTGCCCAAAGCATCCTTTGATATGTAAGTCAAAGAAACAAACAAAATGCAGGGGCCTTGCTATAATGAAATTAACTCCTGTCTAATTTTTGAACTAGAAAGCAGCAGATCAGTGTTTGGAGACAGAAGCTGCAGCATTGACTGTTCTGGAATTTAATGACACAGCACGTAAACCAAAGCAAGGTTTAAGAGAGACAAATGGTGAGGAGAATGGGAGGGAAAAAAGGGGGAGCTCACAACTAACCTATCAGCCTGTGTTAATTGCAGGAGTAATATAGCTTTTCACTGACAGTAAAAGCTTGTGTATGGTTTTGTGTTGTTTTGTAGAGATAAACTAGAAGAGAGGAATGGAATAGGGAGTGTTTGTTTGCCAGTTGATTGATATTTAAGTGGGAACTGGAAAACAAGGCCTTGGTATAATGAACAGATCTCTCATTATCTTCCCCATTTGGTCATGGACATGTATTGCGGGCTGACACTGTATCCTGTAAAAATGTTACTGGGTGGTTTTAGTCATCTCTAATGCTTTGGGAAAATTCCTCTCACATTAGAGGCCTGTTCATATATTTCTACTGAATGAAATGCATGTATTACAGATACAGCATTCTGTGCAGTGCCTAGGGTTGTATTGTGCTGGGCCTTGGTTCATGGTATGGATGTGCATATATCTGTGTATACATTCTCTCCTCTTAGCTACATCAATCTCCTTGATTTTGATTTGCACTTGATACTGACTCCCTTGTACAGGACCCAGTCAATTTGGTTCTGCACATGGTCTAATAGGTTTAATTTTTAAATCTGGTTTTATACAACCCTAGAACTCGGGAAACTAAGGGGCTGTAAGTTCTAATACTGTACAAATATAGGCTAACAGGAATGTAAGAACCAAGCAGGAGCTCTGTGTCTTCCTTACTCAGTGCCCCAGTGTTGATCTGTTGAACTGCTGGTACAGTTCTGGGCTTCATTTGAACAGAATTGTGCTCAAATGTGTATTAATGTTGTACTGTGCACAAATGGTTTAGGTTTACACCCACTAATTTTCACATGTGACTTTAACTATCAATTTGAACTCTGGTCTCCCAAGAGGAGAGTGGCTAGTATGTTGCTAACCCTTTGTGCAACCTATATGTTTCAGCAGTCTTAGCAAGATAGATCTATTTGAGATAGTAGCCTTTACAAAAATAGGTTATTTCACAATTCACAGTGATTTTAGTCTAGCTTGACTTTCTAAGAATCAGTACGGTATTAGTAAATTACCATTTAAGGGAAAGGGAATGAGCAAATGCCCTTGCACATCAGAAAGAATTCAAGGTTTGTTAAGTTTCTTTATTTTTGACTTAATATGGTGCAGATAGATGTGAAAGGTACATCCATCTCTGGTTACTTAGTTATCTCACAGGTTTGGTAATGGAAAATACTGCTTGTCAACTCTAGATTGTGGTCTGGTTCAGATCTACATCCAGCTGGTAATGAAAGTTGTTACCATAGCTTGCTTGGTGGCCTAAGTGAAATGAGTTTGGTGGTCTCAGTCTAGTTCCTACTGGATAGATACACACTTGACAGAAATAAAAAGAAATGCCCCCACAGCTGGCACAAAGTGGTACCCTGGTTGGCAGTGGAGACTGAACCACCCTCTAAATCAGGCCTGCACAACTCGTAAAGTGGCGAGGGCCATATTACTCCAAAGAAAACATCTGAGGGCTGACCTCCCTGCTGACCCGCTGCCAAGCCCCCTCGAAAAACAACCCCCCTCCAGCGCTGCCGCCCCCCCCCAGCACCTCCCGCCCCGCGGAAACAACCCCCCCTTCCACAGCGCTGAAACAGCGGTATTGAACCTTGGTAATATGTTATAGCGGTCCCCTAAGGTAGTATAATTAAGATAAAAGGAAAATGTCTTTTTGCTAGAAGTAGAATAAGATCTCCCCCCCACTTTGTAATCAATTGCCCTGTTGAATGAATGAGGTGTGAATGAGGAAGGTGTGGAAGGCAGGCACCTCCAGACAGCTGCAACCCTTGGAGATGGGATGGGAGCCAGACTAGAACAGGTCAGCCACTGACTCCTCTCTTGCCTCCTCACTCCCCGCCACTGCCCGCCCACCTCTTCAGCCCCCCTCCCTCACCCACCGCTTGCCTACTCACCCCCCACAGGCTGCATAGTGAGCCCACGCGGGCCGCATGTTGTGCAGGCCTGCTCTAAATCCTAGAGGTGGCCTATTCAGGTCAGGACTGAAGCATGTTGATGGGGCATTGTGGGGAAGTTTGCATTGCTGCTGCCTGTGATATACTGATGAACCAAGAAATTGTTCTGAATGTGAGATTTTTCAGTTGTGAGTATTATGTTTTGGGAGGTGCTTCATGCTCAGGATAGGTGGCAGAGAAATGAAAGAAAAATAAAATATCATTTTTGTGTCTAAATAGAGGTCTTTATTGGTCTCAGGCTAGCCACCATCAAATTCTCACACTTGTATTTACTTTGATATACCTTTCTCATACATGAGAACACTTCAGTATGAGTGTGTGTACATCAATGACAATAGAATGTATATAGAAAGGGAAATCTTTGGGGCTTGCCCCATTTTATTTAGAGATGCTTCTTTTTGAAGAATACATGTGGAAAACTTGAAGGGAACTTGTTGATGATTTTAGGCTCAGAATTTGCAGTGGTCTTATTTTTTTTTCTTGTAGCACAAAACCTTGAGTCCCCTGACTTTAGGAGTGGTGATCGAATTGCGAGAGCAGCAGTGAGGCCCAAGTAAGGATGCTGAGCATAGTATTTTGTTACTCACAATCCAATGAGGTGAAGAAATCTGAGGGAAGTGAGCATTGAAAGCTGCTAGGCTAGGAAGAAAACAGTGTCCCCAATATTCATCATAAAGGCATTCAACAGCTGTCAGCAAGAGGTGATGTTTCATGGGCACCTTTGGAAGTATTTCTGTATCACTGGCTAGGCCTCATGCTTGTCCCTGTTCTCCCTTTCTATTAAATGCAGCTCTTTAACACACTCAAGTAAGATACTGTCCCTAACTAGCTCCAAGAGTAAGCAGAGACCATAAAAATAGCCACAGGGCATATCTAGGGTGACCGCCTTTTCAAAAGGCAAAAGTGAGACACATGCAGGAGCCCCACCCCCTCCATGGCCCCACACCTGCTCCTTCTCTTCTCCCCCAAGGCCCCACCCCCTGGCTAGGCCGGAAGCCAAGAGCTGGGCCGTGGATAGAGCCAGCAGGTTGCTTGGGTAAACCCAGACCCTCCACCTGCCCTGGGTGTTGGACTGGGATGCTCGAGAGCAGCTCCTGGCCTGTGTCCCCATCTAACTTCCCTGCCTATTAAGCGCCGTGTAGGTGCTCATGGAATCTGTCTGGCACCTGCCACGGCCGGGGAAGGGGTGCCACTCCCTTGGCCCCAACCCAGCCCTGGCCCAGACTTGCTATGGCTGGGGTGCCCCACCCCCGGCCCCAACCCAGCCCCAGCCCCAGACCTGTCACGGCTGGGGGAGGGGCCCTGGAGCTGGTGCAGCAGGGAGAGGTGCCTCTTCCTCCCCTCCCCTCCCCTCCCCTCCCCTCGCACAGGTGCTGCTGTGGGGAGAGAGAGCTGGGGGGAGTCCTCTCTCCCTGCCGTAGCCCCAGGGCAGACTGCACCCCAAACCCCTCATCCCTGGCCCCACCCCCAGATGGAGCCCTCACCCCCCCAATCTAACCCTCTGCGCCAGCCCTGAACCCCTCATCCTTGGCCCCACCCCAGATCCCTCACCCCCAGCTGGAGCCCTCACACCCCTAAACCCCTACCCTCTGCCCCAGCCCTGAGCCCCCATCCACACTCCGAACCCCTCGGTCCCACCCCCACCACACATCACCTCCATATTGGTGCACATAACAAACTTCATTCCACACATGGATGGGAAAAATTAGAGGGAACTTTGGTCCCTGTCCTCCAGGGCATGTCACCTAGGGCAGGTGGAAGGTCTGGGGCTCTCCACAGTGGTCCAGGTTCCCTTACGACTGCCCACCTCCAGCTTCTGGACTGGCCATAGGGCAGGACCTTGGGGAGGAGAAGAGGGCAGGGCCTCATGGCAAGGGGGCCCTTCCTCACCCCAAACACACCAGGAAGAGGCTGGTGCTGCCCTTGAGCCTCGGGCATGAAGCAGTGCCCAGGGCTGGCTCCAGGGTTTCTGCTGCCCCAAGCGGCTGGGGAGGAAAAAAAAATCCGATTGGCAGCACATCGTCGGCAGCTCAATCAGACTGCTCCATTTGTCAGCAGCGGGTCCTTCACTCGCTCTCTTCCTCTTCGGCAGGGGCGGCTCCAGGCCCCAGCACGCCAAGCGCGTGCTTGGGGCGGCATGCCGCGGGGGGCGCTATGCCGGCTGCAGGGAGGGCGGCAGGCGGTTCCGGTGGACCTTCCACAGGCGTGCCTGCAGAAGGTCCACCAAAGCCACGGGTCCAGCAGACCGCGGGACCAGCGGACCCTCCGCAGGCATGCCTGCGGGAGGTCCACCGGAGCCACCTGCCACCCTCCCGGCGGCCGGCATAGCGCCCCCCGCGGCATGCCACCGTGCTTGGGGCAGCAAAATGTCTAGAGCCGCCCCTGCTCTTCGGTGACACTTTGGCGGCAGGAAGAGAGGGACCGAGGGACCCGCCGCCAAATTCCCGCCGAAGACCCAGACATTCCTCTCTGATAGCGGACGAGTGCCGCCCCCTTTGTATTGGCCGCCCCAAGCACCTGCTTCCCTAGCTGGTGCCTGGAGCCGGCCTTGGCAGTGCCGCAGGGAATCCGGGACCAATGCTGTCCTGGAGTCATTCAGCCCAGGACTGGGACTTGAATTCTGCATTTTGGGACTGTCCCGCCCCATTCAGGACGGGTGGTCACCCTAGGAATATCATTTGGGTTCACTTAATTGCTTTTAAGCACCTATGCTTTAGCTCCATCCATCTATCCCCTTTGAGCTTATTAACTTGTACTCAGTTCAGAGACATGCTCATACTGATGAGGCATGCATGTATTTCTCTGCTCTGTGGAAGCCTTTCTGTGGAAATGCTGAGTGCTGAGGCGCCCTGCGTTTCTGTTAGCAGCACTCGGTCGCCTGCCAGATGAAAACCATAACTCTCTTTTTAAAATAACACTCTTGCAAGAAGCTAGAAACTGTAAATAAAACAAACAAAGCAATAAGCAAATGGGACCAACTCACATGTGACTATATCTTGAGAGTGGAAGCTGCTAGAGATTCAAGTTTTGAAGCTGGTTGGGCAGTATTATTATTACACGCTTTCTTGCTTCTCCAAATAACAGGTCCTCCTCTCCAGAGGAGGAGGTGGGTCTCTGCCATCCCTTCCAGCATCTTAGAAATCCCTATTGTTCGTTTGCCATTTTACTACTTGGCCCGGCACCTGTCACCCTATCAGATGCACTGTGTATGTCTATGCTGCAAAAAACAAAAACAAAAAAAGGGGCTGTTCTTAATTCAGGTGAAAATAGCAGTGAAGATGAGACAACTCGCTTTGAACTTGCATTAGCAGCTCAAGTTAAAGTCAATAGGAGAGCCTGGGGTTGAATTCAAGCTGCTAACCTGAGGTAAAAGCCAAGTTGCCATGTCTTCTGGGTTAAAAAAGCAGTGAAGACATGGCAACTTGGCTTTTACCTCAGGTTAGCAGCTTGAATTCTACCCCAGGCTCTCCTATAAGCTTTAACTTGAGCTGCTAACCCAAGTTCAAAGCTGAGTTGTCTTATCTTCCCTGCTATTTTAATCCATGTTAGCTAACCTGAGCTAAAAACACACTTGTTTTTTCAGCCTAGAAATAACCCCCAGTCAAAAATGACTGGTTCGGGACTCCCTTTGACGCCAGAGAACAGTTATGTAAAAGTGGTCACAGTTTTGCTGGTGAGCTGTGTAATGCTTTCCTTAGCTGCTCTTATTTGCAAGCTGGTTTTGTGTAACTATAGAAGCTTACCTTATTAAATGCTATGGGGAGTGGTGCCTCAGGGGATTGCTAATAGGATATGGAGGACTTCACCTCTACAATGGAAGTAAGATGCTCGTTAAGTGGTAGCACTGGTGAATGAGAATAGGGACTCTGTACTCCCAGCTTTGCCATTAACTCCCTGTGTGACTTAGGGCAAGTCACCTAGGCTGAGAATTTCAGTTTCCAATAAAACTAATGGGAACTGGGTATCAGAGTCCCCTTGGTGGCTTTGAGAGTCATAGGTTTACCTGTTCTGAGCCTTGGTTTACCCATCTGTATAACTGATATAATATATTAACACTTACTTATGGGAGTGTGGTGAGAATTCTTTAATAATAATAAGACCTAGCTCTTTGTAGAACTCAAAACACGTTTCTGAGGAGAGGTCAGTATCATTATCCCCATGTTACAGATGGGGAAACTGAAGCTTAGAGAGGTCAGGTGACTTGATCAAGCTCACCTGTTAGGCCAATGGCAGAGCAGGAATAGAACCCAGGCCTCCCATCTTGTGTTTGTAAAACAAGTTCTGATCCTCTGATAAAAGGTGACATACAAGTGAAGAGTATTACATTAGTAATAATAATAATAGCAATAAACAATATTTTATCAGTTCCAATCCAGTCTAGATCAGAAGTGGCCAAAAACCATTGCTATTCAACAGCTGTTTGGTAGCTTATGTTAAATGATTATCTCCATCCAGTTACCAGTGGAAAGGGGTATGCATCACACAAAGTTTCCATCACAACTGGCTCTGTTAGCAGTTTCATCAAAGAGGCTAAAGATTTCATAGATGTGGAGATTGATCTACCCTGTATTGATGGGTGCTGTACTTGAGATACATTACTGGGGCAGTGATGTATGGGGAGGTTGCCATGTGCTATAAATAAGACTAAGATTTTGTCATAGTTATTTTTAGTAAAAGTCACGGACAGGTCATGGGCAATAAAGAAAAATTCACAGAAGCCAAGACCTGTCTGTGACTTTTGCTGCTGTGGCTCCATGGTTTCTCCGTGGGGGCTGACAGCTGTGGGGTTCCCTCTCTGCCTGCAGAACTGGAAGTTCCAGTGGAGTCCCCTCCACCCACAGTGGCTGGGAGCTGCAGGGTGACCATATTTCCCAAAGACGTCTGCCCCCCCCTCCCGCCCCGAGGCTGTTGCCCATTGCTGGAACCCTGAGAAGGGCCCCCTCAGGAGTCTGTCACCTGTCACTGGAACCTTTGCAGGGGGCCCCTTGGCGCCTGTTGCTGGAACCCTGCCAGGGCCCCACTGGCTGTCAGCTCCAGAGTCCTGCAGCCCCTGTGGCTGAAGCAGAGAATGTCAGGGCGGTCTCTGGAAGTCACAGATTCTGTGACTTCCATGACATAAACGTAGCCTTAGTTATAACTTTTCTAAGAATACCTTACATTTACATAGCCGCTTTCATCACAAAGAATCACAAAGGCTATCCTGTATCAAAGGGGTAGCCGTGTTAGTCTGGATCTGTAAAAAGCGACCAAGAGTTCTGTGGCACCTTATAGGCTAACAGACGTATTGGAGCATGAGCTTTCGTGGAAGCTTATGCTGTAATACGTCTGTTAGTCTATAAGGTGCCACAGGACTCTTGGTCGCTTTTTACAAAGGCTGTCCTGTACATAGGAGTTACTTAACATACCACTGAAATGCAGCTATCTTTTGGGTGAAATGCAGCAGTTATTTACAGCAACACTAAACAACAGCTTAAGTCAGCAAGTGAAGTATATCCAAGTGTAATTTTAGGGAGCTGTAGGTAGGCAAAATGTAACCAACCAAATTACACTTTAGCCTGAACTCCAGGGTTAACAACACCTCTGCTCTGGTGACCGTAAGGAGTCAGCACCTTCGCGCTGTGTCTCATTTGAAGAATGACACAATAATGTCATGAATAAAAGACTTCAGAATCCATGGCTGTGAATCTAACACTTTGTACACAAACACTTAAGAAGGGAGAAATAATCTGAGTAAAACAATGGCAATCTGCTAAATATATGCTGTTGTCATGTTGGTGAGTTATTGGCCTGGAGAGAATGACTATTGGCCAAGAAAAGTCTCTTGGATTCTGAACTTAGAACATAAAAGAATCATTGTTATATTAAATAGGTGCATATCCATTGATATAAATGAAGTTACATTCATTCCCTCCACCTTTAAAGTTAGAATTTAGTGAGTCCAGACACCATTTTACCCCCTTTACTAGAATGCATAGAACTCCCCATCCAAATGAATACAACTACTTATAATAATGGCCAGGTATCAGTTATAGTGCTGGAATTATAGACAACCCAGAATGGTTGCTGACAACAGGCATTATCCATGAGCCAGCATATTTAGCTGAGTCTTAACTTTATTAGCAGTGTCTAAATGCATTAGCCATATGCTCTTCAGCATATGGTAAATACATAACAATTTATTTTCATTACGGTTTTGTTAGAAGTGCTGCGTAACCCTAGCTCCGTCAAAAATGTTTACAGCATGAGCTGTTTCTTAAAATAAAAGGCTGGGCTACTGTCATCAGCTTGGCCATGAAGGATTGGAGAGTGAGTGATAATGAAAAGCAGTAAAGTGCAGCTGTGTATAGGTTGGATGTCTCTCAGCTAGCTGGTCCCGGTTTTGCAGGTCCTTATGCTAAATAATAAGTGGAGGGCTCTATACAGCTCCCTCTCCAATCATGTACCCTCATATCCTTGACATTCCATTTTCATCTGCCTTCAGCCTACTACACACCTAAGATCTTGTTAGCCATCACAAGAACACCAGTTTATGAGGCTGCTTGGCCTCCATGACTCTCTCCATATGAACCAGGATGTGGACACAAAGTGCAATTTTCCACAAGGGAAGCATCTGGGGAATACAGGTCGGGAACTGAATCTTTGCCATGGCTTGCTGATTCAGATGGGACAACGGATGATGAGGTATTAAGGATAGTATTCTGGGCGTGTGATGTGACGTAGGGTCCTATATGGCTGCATAAATTGCATAGGAGTAAAGCTGCCATTGCACCTGTGTGGGACACCAATATTTTTATTTATACTTTTTGCAGCAAAAGTGAAACTTAACTAGACAAACAGAAGAATAAGAAAGGACTGACTTATCTGACTTGTATGAAAATAATAATAAAAAATACTACTTTAAATCCTCAGTCAAAAAACAGTAATTCCAAGTGCTGGTGGGCTTTTGTAGGTGAAGACTTCATTTTAATGGAGCTGATTTGAAATTTTTCAACCAAAAAACAGGGTTTAATCAAAAGCAATTGTTCTTTGGGAAAAGTGCCGTTTTTTAAACAAAAATTCAGTTTTTTCAATGGAAAATTTCTAAACAAAATCAAAACAAATTTTTTTATTGCAACTGGAATTTTCATTTTCGTTTGGTTTCTGAAAATCGTTTCTTTTTCAAAAACGTCTGATTTGTTTCTTCTCTTTTTTCATCATTGAATGCAATAGAATTAATAATATCATCTAGGGATTTTCCCTCAGACGTTTTGCTTTTGGTTTTATTCCATTTTTCCTTTTTCCACTGAGTAACTTTTCAAAACTTCCTCAACTTTGGAAAAGTTACAGGATTGCTAAAGAAAAAATGAAACACTTTAACTTTGTCACTGTGCAACTTTCCAAGATGAAGTAGTTTTGAAAAGTTAGAGTGGAAAAAGGAGAAAGGAAACAAAATAAAACACACACCCCGCCCACCCCGCCACTGGACATTATTCGTTCTATTGCACTCAGTTGCAAAAAGTGGGTGGAGAAGAGAAACAGAAAAAGGAGGTAAGTGAACCTTTGAAAATTTGGAAAAAAAAATTCCACCAAACGTTACAAAATTGTTCCATATTGAATCCTGCAAAATGGAAATAATTAGATTTTTTCCCCTCAGAATCATCTTTCCCATTTTTTGACCAGCTCTGCTTCTTACACACTATATCTGGTGGTCCTTAGTCAATTTGTGCAATAGCCAAAAGAAAAATCATTTCTTAGGTAAGATGAAGGCATGATCCTTGTGTACCTGAGATCTGGGCTCGATGGCGTGAGAAGCCTCATGGCAGCAATGAACTGTCTAGCAGGGTTTGTGAGACTGAGGAAGATTAAACACTCCATTGAAAGAAAGAACACACCTGATAAGGTCAGAAAATATACCAGACTATTGAACAAATTAAAGACAAAGCAACAAAGGGTGACCAGGCTATCTTTCAGCTGTTTCCCAGATTTGCAGACATCCTTAGACTTGATGTGCATTTATATATATATATATATATATATATATATAAAAATGCACAAGTACATTGGAAAGGACTCTCCATAACTAAAAGGAGGGAAAAGTTGTTCATGATGGAGTTAACTGTAGCCTATTTCCCAGTAAGTGACCTTATATCGGAGACCACCATTTTAATAAAGAGCCTTGTAGAGTTCATGTCAGATAGAATTAGGGGGTATGCAGTGTCTTGCATTTACATTTGGGTTTACATTTTTACTTCCTTATTTTTAATGCCCCACAGAGCTATCTAGGAGGCCTCAAAATACGATATCTCACTGTCTAATGCTATTTCATTTCCGGAATGGAGGACGTACCGTGAGAAGACCAAACCTTGAATTATAATGGCTCCCTAAGGCAAAAGAAGAAAACACTGAGATCTTTGGTTTCCTACACAGCCAGAATACATAGCTCTAGTTAGGATATAGTTAGTTTGGTGCAAGGTTCCTATACAAAGTATGCTTTTTAGATTTCCCCTTTAATTTTATCTTTCCCCTATTTATTTAAATTCCTGTAGCACTAAAGTCCCTTGTCAGCCTTTACGCTGGATGTTGGCTCTGTTCTCTGAAGTGCTTTCAGCCCCTACTACCCTGTCTCCATAGCATCGTAACTGTGACTGCAAAGATTATGTTGTGGTTACAGCACAGTGGTGCAAGCCTAGGTTCTATTACTGTCTCTGCTCCAGATTTCTTTGTGGCCATGGGCAAATTGCTAAGTGCCCAGCCCGTGTGGGTGTGCAGTGGAGTGAATGCACAAAAACCTTTGTCCACTCTTATGTGACCCACATAAGGACTACAAACAATTGCAGTCTTTGTGCTTAGGGAACTATAGGGGCTACTCCCAAAGGGGGAGGTGAGAAGGCAAGGCCGTGGTTCCTCTCCCCCTTCGCAGCAGCTTGCAGAGTGGTCTGGGTGTAGTGGCAGGTGTAAGCTGCACTGCCCAAAGAGGTGTAGCAGCCAGTATGCTCCCCCTGCATGGTGGGGGAGTTCAGGGTGGAGTACTGCTTCACTCAGGTAGAATTTGACTGGGTTCCTCCAGGGGCAGTGTGCCCCTGGGCTGTCCCTCGGTGGCACAAATGAGCCCCTAATCTCTCAGGGGATGTCTACACAGCAAAGAAACACCCCTGGCTGGCCTGTGCAAGACGCCTCAGGCTCGCAGGGCTTGGGCTGCTGGGCTGTTTCATTGCTGTGTAGACTTCCAAGTTCAGGCTGGAGCCTGGGCTCTAGGACCCTGTGGGGCGCACAGTAGCGTCAGCACAACTACTGTGTGCTGGGCATGAGAGTTTGACTTCTTAACTCCGTCGCTTACCCCTTGGGCCAAAAGGGCTGGATCTGTTGTGCAGGCAACATGTTTAATCCCCGATGGATCATTCTTGATGGATCCCCTCCAGCCAATCCAAGGCACCAGCCTATATCATGCAAAGAGACAGCACTGCCCAATGGGAGACCTTTAGGGGGGTGTAGCAGGGTGGTTACCCGCTCCTGCCCTGAGGGGTTTAAAAAGTGGCCTGGGAGGGCTTGAAAGCTGCAGGGCTAAAGGCTGGGCTAATTGGGGAAGTCGCCGCAGCTGGGCCACAACCCTAATCACGCCACAGCTGGCCTGTATAAAAAGGCCAGGGAAGCCAGGAACAAATAGTCTCCTTCTGGCTGTAGAGGGAGAAGGGCCTGGCTGCAGGGAGCTAGACACAGGGTACCTGGGTGAAGCAGGGCTGGAGAAAGGCAGAGGAGCTGGGGAGCTCCTGCCTGGAAAGCCCCAGGCTGTGGCCTAGCATTAGCAGGGCCGGCTCCAGAGCCCAGCGGGGCAAGCACCCGCCTGGGGCGGCCCTTTCCCGGGGGGGCGGCAGGCTGGGCCGGCGGACCTGCCGCAGTCATGCCTGCGGGAGGTCCACCGGAGCCCCGGGACGACCGGACCTGCCGCAGGCATGACTGCGGACGGTTCGCTGGTCCCGCGGCTCGGCTGGACCTCCCGCAGGCATGCCTGCGGCAGCTCAAGCGGAGCCGCCGAACCAGCGAACCGCCCGGGGGCGCCTCCCGGGCATGACTGCTTGGGGCGGCCAAATTTGTAGACCCGCCCCTGAGCATTAGGCCAAGAGGTAGTGGGGGTTGCAGGGGGCAGCCCAGGTGTAGGCAAAGGCAGCAGGTCCAAACCCCTTTGCCGATGATGAGTGGCTGATACTGCAGTCTGCCCCAGTGAACAGGGGCTAGATGGAGACTGGACAGTAACCAATACTGAGGCAAAGTGGGGATAGTGGGGTAGGGGTTCCCCTGGGAGGGGGAGACCCAGTTAAAGGGGTCCTGGGAGAGACATGGGGGCCAGTAGCTGGAAGGCGGATCACTGGCCTGCAGAGGGCACTCTGGGCTGGATTGAGCTAATTCCCAGGATAACCAGCAGGAGGTGCTGCAGGAGTGAGTCTGGCCCATCTATGGGGGAGAGGGGTGGAATGAATAATAATTTTTATATAAAGTGCTGTACAAACTGTGGCCAAAATATTGGTGCCTAACCCTATGCAAGTAAATCCATATTTAGGCACCTAAGCATGTGGCCTTCTTTTCAGAGGTGGTGCTCTTGATTTTTTCGGCCCCCTTGAAAATCAAACCGCTGATTTAGTCGCCTAACTTCAGGCATCCCCATTTGAAAATTCTGTCTCAAATACAAGGAAGCATTATGTCCATTTTACAGATGAGGAAATTGAGGCACAATAGATTTAAGAGTCTGATCCTGAGTCTATTGAAATCAATGGCAAAGCTCCCATTGACTTTAGTGAACACAAGATCCGATAGTAAATAACATGCCCAAGCTGACACAGAAAATCTGTGGCACAACTGAGAACTGAACCCATATATCAGATATTCCAGTTCACTGCTTTAATCACAAGACTTGCCTGCCTTTCACTCTCTCCTGTTGTTGCAGGGAGTGTGTGTATATTGCAAACATGAATAAACAAAAAATGAACAGTTCAAATACAAACCTAACAACCCACCACATCTCCCTCAATCAGTTTGGTTATTATGTTGCTGTTTGTCTTAAAAGTATCAGAAAAATGTGAATAACAGAGTCAAATCCTTCTCAAAAGCCTGTCCCCATCCTCCTTAGAAGAATGATTACAATTTCTCTTGACTTTCAACAAGGAAAGCTTGGTTGTGCAGCAAAGATTTTGACATTTAGTGTCTTGATACAATAATAGGCATGAGATGTATTGCAATCTAGTGCCTCAAGACTTTGCTGATCATAAACTAAAATCAGTTAATGCATTTGTCTAAATCTTGCTACATTGTAAAATGTGCTAGTAATATTTTTTTGTAAAAAAAAAATCAATCCAGGAAATATATTGATTATATTATCTCCATTGCAACAATATTGGGATAATGTTAGCTTAATAATTGTGCTTTGTGGAAATCTCAAAGAATAATTACAGCTTTGTGGTCTTTTCACAGTGTGTAATATAATAACGTTGATTCCTTGATTGCAGTCACCAGCAGCACTGCATCAATAGATGCTGCTTTTGTGCATGCATATGCATCTATGAGTAATTTTGCTCCGGGTGAAACAATTTAGCAGACTATTTTGGGATCATTTTTAAATGGTCAAGAGCACAGATTAGCAATTGTTTTTGTTTTTCCCCCTTGACTGTGCTACTGTAAAAAGAGGCAGCTAAAAATTATTTCTCCAGCTCCTTTCTTTCGAAGGCATGAAGAGATTTTAACATCTAGCACAAAATAAATGTCAAATTGATCTGTTATGGAAGGTTAAAACCACAAAGATAGGAAGTTGGGGGGCGAAAGTGCTTCAAAACAAATGTTTCAAGGCAGTTTCTTTTTCTGGATCCAATCTATTTTCCTGTAGATCTAACCTCTCTTATTTCAGAGGAGACCTGAGAAATCTGGCTGCATTCTGGATGATCTGATCAACTATGGGATGTTAAGTGATTAATTTACAAATTATATATATTTTCTAATTTTTACAAGGGGTGGAAGATTGTCTGCCCCTCGTCATCTTGCACTTGCTTCTGATTTTACTTAAGGCAATAACATCAGGATCAGTCAGTCTTCTTATTTTGATCTTGAACTAAAAGAGGACGTTTTGGCCCAATCCTCTGAGCTGTGACCAGTACTGAGGAGCAGGGTCCTTCGGTTTCCAGGATTGCCAGGGACTAATTCATCCCCCTGCAAGGAGAAGCCCTAAATCACGGTTCTCAACCAGGGGTATGTGTACCCCTTGAGGTACCCTCTGGAAGACCTCTGCGTACATCAACTCATCTAGATATTTCCCTAGTTTTACAACAGGCTACATAAAAAGCACTAGTGAAGTCAGTACAAACTAAAATTTCATACAGACAATGACTTATTTATACTGCTCTATATACTGTACACTGAAATGTAAGCACAATAATAATATTCCAATTGATTTATTTTTATAATTGTGTAGTAAAATGAGAAAGTAAGACATTTTTCAGTAGTAGTATGCTGTGCAGGGGCGGCTCTAGCTTTTTTGCCGCCCCAAGCACGGCAGGCAGGGTGCCTTCAGCGGTTTGCCTGCGGGAGGTCCGCTGGTCCCATGGCTTCGGCATACCCGCCAAATTACCGCTGAATCCGTGGGACCGGCGGACCTCCTGCAGGCATGCCGCCAAAGGCTGCCTGACTGCCACCCTCTCAGGGACCGGCAGGGCACCGCTGCAGCTTGCCACCCCAGGCACACGCTTGGAACGCTGGTGCCTGGAGCTGCCGCTGGTGCTGTGACGCTTTAGTATTTTTATGTCTGATTTTGCAAACAAGTAGTTTTTAAGTGAGGTGAAACGTGAGGGAATGCAAGACAAATCAGACTCCCACAAGGGGTACAGTAGTCTGGAAAAGTAGAGAAGCACTGACCTAAATTATATCTGCTAGTAATGGATCACAAGTGCAACAGCCCTCCAGCCATGTCCCCTTCCTCTCTCTCTGACGTACCCCATATGCAGGGTTGGGGCTTAGAGAGAGAGGGTGGGGCAGAGCTAGGTTTACACCAACTGGAGAGTCCCTTATGTTGGCCGAATCTTCAACTTCCCAGGTGGGCCAGCTTTATGGTTTCTTTGCTCTGCCAGGATCTGACCCGTTCTCGGCTCAACTGTGGTGTTCCCCCTTTTTTCTGCTCAACAATTCAAGCTAGGAATGGAAATTTACACCATTAGAGTGGTTTAGACCCTGTTGTTGTTAGTTATCCAGAATTTCTTGGCATGGGATCATATTATTTCCTCCTACTCCTGGATACAGAATTCCTAATTTGAACTTCTCATGCCTACTGCTTTGTAAGAAACGCATACTTCGAGGGTTTCATACAGCTAATGTTAAAAAAATCGCAAAGAAAGTGCAGTGCTGCCAACTTGTGCTATTTTATTGAGAGGAATATGCTTTTTGGCCCCTGCAGCAGGCAGTCTTTTGATATTCAATTTGTCACATGATCTTGGGGAAGCAAAATCAGAGAGACAGACAGAGCGACTCCCTTCATACAGTGCTCTGTAGTCTAGAGGAAGGTTCGCTAAGCTACAAGCCAGAGAGCATGAGTTCCAGGCTCGGCTCTTCTACTGACTGCTGTTAACGTTTCTGATCCCAGCCCTTATGCCAAGGTCTCATACTGCAGCCTGTGAGGGATGGCTATATCATTCATCTGTTTCACAGATGAGATAACTGAAAGCTTGCAAAAGGTCTCTTCTGCCAGAGCTGAGAATAGAACCCATCTCTAAAATAACAGAGCCCAGTCTCATGCCCTTTGCCACGCAGCCTACACACTCACTCTGTCTAGACACTGAGTGTGCTAAAGGTTTAAAAGAATAAATCAGATTGTTTTCAGATCAAATTTCCTATTTTTATTCATTTGTGCACCAGTCTAGAGTCTCAAATAAGGTTTGCATATTTAGTGTCTTATAGGGAGATACCACCACCTATTACTGAGGTTGCACAGCACTTCCCATAAGAAAATCCTGTTTTCAGTTGCTTATTATTTTGCCAAACTTAAACTGTTTGGATAGAAATTGCCCACACTAGGTGTCTGCCTCAGACTGACTTTTTTTTTGTGTGTGAAAACTATGAGCCAAAATGGTCAGCTGTTTCTGAGAATGAGAACAGAGAAAATGTGTTGTTTTGCCCATGTTAAAAACTTTCGGCGATCTTTTCTTTGAAATACTCTAGACCTCTCTCATGCTTTGGAGAAGGGGGATGGGTTGTGTTAGGTATGTGCCTTTTGTGTTCCCAGGAAAATCTGTTCAACTTTGTTCAAATTATAAACATCATGGTTTGCACATGCTCAGTAGAAACTTCTTCAGTTTTAGCAGCTAAAATCTCTAAAGATTATGTGCCACACCGAGCATGCTCACGTAAGTCCCTCCCAGCTCCTAGTGGTGACCAAACAGCGCCATCCCCACAGAGCGACTGAGTGTGTTGCATCCCCTTAGACCTTATAGGTATGACTGGACTGTGCATGCACTATTCCCACAGAGTGACTGGGCATGCTCCCACCATCCCATGCCTACAGGATCAAAGCCAGCCTTTTCCTGTAATGGCTGCTGTGGGTTGAGATAGGGTCAGACACCAGAATTGAGAGCAGCAAGTCTGTGTCTCCTGTGCTCTCAATGACCTCCCACCGCCCCCCACCCTTCATGGGCACCAAGACAGTGTGGAGGAGGAATTTGGCTCATTCAGATGTAGAGGAGTGTAACACTGCCTGCAGTGACTCAAGAGCATGAGACCCCACCTCAGTCCAGAATGTTAGGAAACAGGGCACGAACCCCAAATTGGTTGTCAGCTCTATACTTAGATTTCACCAACCAATTACCAAGTATAAACTCCTCAGGCACAGCCTTAAGATGGAGTCACAGGCTGTGTTCCCTCTAAGCTGTGCGGCCGGGCGGCTGCCCAGGAGAGACTCAAGTACCGCGCAGTTGATTAGCAGACCACGCACATCCAGCAGCGTGTGTTGAGGTGCCCCTCACCACACTGCTTTGCAGCCACATTGCTCCTGCAGCTGCTCCTGGGACCCTTCTGCTTGCTGTGCAGAGGGTCAGGGAGGTGCTGATGTCAGGGTGTTCCCCTCCTGCTGTACCCTATCTCTTCAGAGCAGCAGTTGTCTTCTACCTCAGTGGCCTTCTTCCTAGTCTCCCTATGCTTTTCCAACTCTTTCTGGCAGTGCTTATCAACTCTCTCTTGATCCTGCTCAAATGTCAGTGCGGTAATTGGGATACTGTAACTGTTCCATTAGACCTGTCAGAGTATAATTCAGCATTTTCTTTCTCCAACCCCTAGTTAGTGAGTTAAAATTTTGGCACGAATGTCTTAGTTTATACATGACTATGTGTTTTTTATATATATGGATCATATCCGCCACCTCCAGAGTGGAAAATAGCAGCCTTTATACACTGCCTTGCAGTTCAGGGCAGAACATGAAAAGTAACTTATCCCACTGAAACTACAGGGGATTTTTTTTCATAGCTGGAAAAGTGTAATTAACCATTCGAAGTTTGGCCAGGATGGTGACCAACACTTCTTTGTTGCAAAAAGTGACACATCTGTTCTATTCTACACAGGTTCTTATACCACACTCACATCACTGTAGTATATGATCAGCTTCCAGTAGCGGGTTAAGCAATATGACTAACATCTGTCATGTGCGGTTTGTTTTCTCCCAGCCCATTGCCAGTGGAAGAATTAGGTGTGCAGGGTAGTATTTTGTTTTTTTGGGCCGGAGAGTTATTTATTAAGGCCATGTCTACACTACAGAGTTAAGTCAGATTAAGTTTTGTCAACAATCATAAGTCGATTGAATAACACTGGTGGAGCACTTCCACACAATGCTCCTTGTTTCAGTTGAGTGCATCCACAGTTATTGCTCTTACATTAACAGAGAGAGTATTGCTTTGTGGGTAGCTATCCCACTGTACAACTTACCACCCTCTGCCGCTGAGAGGTCTGGGAATGGATTTTGGTGCATCATGCATCATCCCAGTTCTTTCCGTCCCATCATTCCATGGGCTTCCTACTTTGTTTCACGCTGTTTTTCAACAGCCCTTATAAACTGTGAGCCTGCCATCTCTACCTGACAGCATGGATCCTGAACTGCTGACCAGAGTGGTGATAAGCATTGTGAACACAACGCAGCTGGTCCTGCAGTGTTACATGAGCTGCGAAACAGAGAGTAAATCAGTGATGCCTTCCCTGCTGTCTGCCATGGAAACAAATAATTCAAGATTGCTGTTTTCATTCACGGGCCACCTTGCCACAGTGGACTGTCAGTACTGGGCTTGGAAAACAAGCACTTAGTGGTGG
Organism: Mauremys mutica; assembly: GCF_020497125.1. Lineage (NCBI taxonomy): Eukaryota > Metazoa > Chordata > Testudines > Geoemydidae > Mauremys > Mauremys mutica. The sequence continues at coordinate 102,988,024 of NC_059072.1, read as the reverse complement.
AATTGCATCATGATGCACCTATGGGATGACGAGCAGTGGCTGCAGAACTTACAGTATGCAAAGCCACCTTCCTGGAACTGTGTGTGGAGTTCACCCCTGCACTGCGGTGCAAGGACACCAGAATGAGAGCTGCCCTCACTGTGAAAAAGTGACTGGCGATCGCTGTGTGGAAGCTTTCAACTCCGGACTGCTACTGGTCAGTGATGAATCAGTTTGGAGTTGGAAAATCCACTGTGGGGGCTGCGGTGATGCAAGTGTGCAGGGCCATTAATCGCCTCCTGCTACAAGGACTGTGACTCTCGGTAATGTACAGGAAAAAATTGATGGCTTTGAGGCGATGGGATTCCCTAACTGCGGTGGGGTAGTAGATGGAACGCATATCCCAATTTTGGCCCCCAGCCATCTTGTGTTGGAGTACGTCAATTGAAAGGGCTACTTCTCCATGGTTTTGTAGGTGCTGGTGGATCACCTTGACCATTTCACTGACATCGATACAGGTGGTCAGGGAAGGTGCATGATGCACGCATCTTTCAGAACACTGAACTCGATAGAAAACTGCACATTGGGACTTTCTTTCTAGACCAGAAGATTCCAATGGGGATGTGAAAATGCCCATAGTGATCCTTGGAGACCTCACGTACCCCTTGCTCCTGTGGCTCATGAAGCCTTACACCGGGAATCTAGACCACAGCAAGGAATGCTTCAACAGCAAGGTCAGCAGGTGCCGACTGAGCGTTGAACGTGCCTTTGGCCAATTAAAAGGTTGCCAGTGCTGTTTTTTTGGCTGGTTAGCCTTCAATGAGGAAAATATTCCGATAGTCATTGCAACCTGCTGTACTCTGCATAATATTTATGAATCAAAGGGGGAAAAGTTTCCCCAGGGGCAGGCCACTGAGGCTGATTGGCTGGCTGCTGATTTTGAGCAGCCAGATACAAGGGCTATTAGAAGGGCACAGCAGGAGGCTATTCAGATCAGGGAGGCTTTGAAGGAGTATTTTGACAATGATTCCCAATAATGTGTCGGTATGTCATGCATTCGGCCAGACAATGTTTACTTGCTACCATGAATTATCCCTGTAGTGATTGCTTCTTGAGCATTAACTGCAAGGAGCAAATATTCCTACATACAGCCAATGTGTTTCAATGTTAGCTCTGAGCGATGTATGTATGTATGTCACAAGTAAAGACTCATTTAATTTAAAAAACTCATGTTTAATAACAGGATAAAACACAATATTTTGGACATACGGGACATGAAAATAAGAAACAGTCTTGCGTTAAGGGCTCTCACAGCTGAGTGTAATTCCAGTTTTCATTGGAAAACCAGTCCCCAGGTGTGGAGTGCCCGGGGCACTATGAGGGACCAGGAACAAGTGATTAACGCAGTGGAGGATTTTGGGGAGGGCATGGATCGGAGTTCTGTAGTGGCTGGAAGGGGAGTAGGGCATGGATTTGCTCTGATTGCAGGCTAATGAGGACTTCAACATATCTGTGCTAGAGAAGATGAGGTCAAAGAAGTGCCCCTTGCACTTGGAGCGGAAGATGGTGAGGTTTGTAATGATCTTAAGTTTCTGCGAGAATTTTTTCCACAGTCTTGGACGTGGGCTTTTCAGTGACCACAGGTAATAGAGTGGCTTTGATTTTAAGTCTCTCGTTTCACCAACACAGCGTTTTCTAGCAAAATGCTGGTGAATTGCTTCAAAAGAGTCCCAGAGACTACCCCCTACTAAATACGTAACATCGCTTCATGCAGTGCTTGAGTTTTCTTTTGAGGCCTCCCATCCAAGTAAAGACCAGGTCTGGTGCTGGTCCTTGCATAGGGTTAAATGAGCCCATACCCTACCCGAAGGTTTGCATGGTAAGAAAAAATGTGAATAGCACTAGAGTCCTAGTTCTAATTATGTTATTGAAGAGGTAAGAGATGTACACATGGCCCCAGTTATTGTACAGAGCCTTGTAGTCTCTCGTGTGATTGCATTGAGGTCCCTTTGCAGTATGCCAACAATCCCATTGCACAGTATTATTTTATCTTTTTTTTAGTCTGAAAGGAATCCACTGTTGCTAAGATCCAAACTGGGGAGGGGAGGACCCCGGGATCAAAAAGCAGAGAAATCTACTACCAGAGCTAAAGTGGAATCCCTAATTGCTATTAGCAATAATAACAGCAAGACAGGAATCCCTTTTCCAGTCTTCCCCGTGCTAATAGGAAAGATTAGAAGGCTAAGAAGTCCGTTTTCAACAACGATTTGGAATTCAGTCACAGGACTTTTAAGGCTGCACCCAGCCAACCTCCTAGCCAACATCAAACCTATTCTTAGCAGTTTGCTCTCAAAACTGTGGTCTACATTTGCTGCATTTGTACAGCACCTATGAATCCTCCATAGTTAGGAAAGGAGTCGGCTTTCCTTTCCTGAGCAGCAGTCTGTTTGCAGCATGGGATCATATTGTGCTAAGATTGCTTTTGGAATGATGATTTAGCCATCATTTATGCCTGTCTATCTCTATAATACCATTAAGAAGTTTGCATTTTAGTCAGAATATCCAATGGCTGTTAAAGGAGACTGTGTGTCCTAGTGGGTAGAACACTGGACTGGGACACAGAATACCTTGGTTCTAGTGCTGGCTTTGCCACAGGCCTGCTGAGTGACAATGGGCAATTAGCTTCCTGTGTCTGTGCCTCAGTTTCATCTGTAAAATGGGGATATTGATATTGACCTCCTTTTTAAATTGTTTTGGGATATATAGATGTAAAGTGATATATAAGAGCAAGGTGGTATTATAAAAATGTGATTCCACTTCCCTGAAAGAAGATCAACAAAGAGAATTAACAACATTTACTCACCAGAGAGACTGTGGAGACTAGGATTATATTTATATCAGAAAGGAGAAGAGTTACATGAGGTTTAACTGAGATTGTTAGGATTACGTTGGGTATAATGAAAACTGATCAGTCATTCCTTTTTCTATTGTTTCCACTTTGGCTTTTTACAAGAGCATCGGAAATCACAATATACAATCTGCAGTGAGTCTGTAAGGCCCCTGATGTGGTCCTCCACAAATAGTTATTTTCTCTTCAGACTTGCAGTCATACTGTATGCTAGGACTTCTGTTTTTGGCAAAAGAACCTAGAGATGAGGATAGGTGTGTTTTTTGGGGTATGCAAATTTTTATAAATCTAAATAAAGAAAGAAAGAAACAAGCACCTAGGAGCTCTTTGAGTGTTATCTAGATCAGTGCTTCCCAAACTGAGCCATGAAGGGTTCATGGGAGAGCCATGAGTGTCTGGGGGATAAAAATTAACCAATACTGCCGGTTTTGGTTTCTTTCTCTAATTAAGATACTGTTAAACTAGGCTTAAAAATCCTCTGCATTTTATCTGTGGGTCTGTGTCTTATGCTACTGCTGCTGCTGGCACTGGGAGCCCGGCTTTGCCCTCCACTCCAGCAAGTGGCCTTCAGATGAGAGATTTCCTAGGGGAAGGGGGCTGAAGGAGAAAAAGGTGCCTCTGTATAATGGAACAATTTTTACCAAGTGCACAGCCTACAGGTAGCAAATGTGCGGCTGAAGAAGGCGATACCGATCGGATTAAAAATGTTTTTTGTAATACTTGTCTCCGTTCCAAATTTAAGTATCTTGGCTCAAGAAAATACCTTAGAATTATCAAGTGATCACGTACTGAAGACCAAATTTTCAAATCTCACAAACCAAGAGTTCTGGGTTTCTGTTAAAGGAGAGTATGAGGAACTCCATGATAATGCTATGAAAGTGCTGCTTCCTTTTGTGTCCAGTGATCTCTGTAAATCTGGGTTTTGAACAAGGATTTCTGTGAAAACTAAACATAGAAATTTAAACTTGGAGAAAGTGCCAGACATAAATCAGTCAGAGATTTAACCAAACACTGTGCAATTTGAAGTAGGCCCATTCTTCTCACTAAAATCATACTTCGACTATGTTTGAACATGCCAAGAAATCCATATTTTCAAATTATAGTTTTAAACACGCAGATTAGATCAGATTATATAATTAAATAAACTACGAATAAAATTGTAAAACTGTCCCAACTCCAGTGCTCTTGAGTCTAGGGTGCTGAGTTGGTTAAAACAAACCAAAATCCCACCCCAAAAACCCAGTATTTGGTTGTGGGGAGCCACCATGTTTTAAAATATTTGTCAGGGAGCTGCAGTACTAATAAATTTGGGAACCACAGATACAAGTAATAAACAGTGAAATTGCAGTTACAACCACATATCAGATCTAAGTTAATGGCAGTTAACTTCCAAACAAATAAAAGTCCACACAGTGTAGTCTGCCTGGAGAATTCACCACTGCAGGAAATCAGTGAGCTGGATTTTTGTAAAAGGTCTGGATAATTTTATGATTAATTACATTTGTGGTCATGCATATTAAGATAAGGGTAATTGAATCTCATGCTGAACACAGGGGTCAGAAAGAAATCTCCCTCTATGTAAAATAGTGCACAGTTGGTTGGATGTATGGGTTTTGACTCTGACTTCCCTTTGTTTAAGTTTCAGACATAGCCATAGGTAAAGGAGAACATCAAACCTGAAGGGCTGTTGATGCTTCAATCTGGTATAGTGTCCTGTATTCCTATGAAAGTTGGAGGAGAAAGAATGGTTTTGTAAGTCACAGGGCTGGGAAGCAGAAACTTGGGTCCTGTTCCCAGCTCTGCCATTGACTTTCTGTGTGACATTTGGCAAATTACTTAATCTTGAACCTCACTTTCCACATCTGTGAAATAGGCTTTAAACTTACCTATCTCTGGGGTGTTGTGAGGCTAACCTAATTTAAAGTGCAATGAGACCTTGAGACACAAGATAAATGCACATCTGAAAGTGGAGGTAGGGAGAAAGTGAGGTTATAATTACTAATGCGCTGAATGAATGTCTTAACCTGGTTAATTGGGAGATTCAACTAATATTAGTAAGGGTGATGTAATTAGTAATTCCCTCTTGCAGCCCTTGATATTACAGTCTCTGGCTCTCTTGAGCAAAGGCTGATGGTTGTTGCTAACTGTGTCTTTGTTTTGTAACAGACACAGAGAGAGAGAGACTAGATTCATTTCTCCTTGTGACTTGAAAGAGAATTTGACCCTATGTCTCCTGGGGTGAAAGGCTAGTTCGGTGATAGCCTGTTATCTAGCCTTGTGTATGCTGTGTTGCAGAGGTGATGGGTTTGGGCTTTTGGGGCAAGGTATTGGCTATTGACTGAATCATCTCATGCCATCTAATATATTGGGTGGCATTGGTTTGGACCCTAGACAAAGATACAATTAAAGCTTTTGTCCTGGGAAAGGAATCGTGACTATAAAGCATTGGTTAAAAGAGCATCAAAGGGGGAAAATAGTCATTTCAAAATGAAAGGATTGTAGAAGCAACTCAGGGTTGTGTCTAGCCAGTTCTTTGCAAAGCAAAGGCCATTGTTAATAGATAGTATTATGGCGAAAAACCCCTTCCCTTTTAACTTTTTATAAAGATCTAAAAAGGTAAAAAATAATTTACAGTTTTCTTGATATTTAGTTCAGGTAATTTTTTATAATTGTATAATGAGAACACATTGTCCTAATTTTCATATGCAGATTCAATTAGCATTCAGTTAATTAGCCTTTACAAATGAGCATTAACATAATTGCATAACACTAACCTCTCAATAACTATAAAGGGTAGGAAGGCTGTTTTTAATAAATTTGGAAGGCTTATATATGTTTTTTAAAATCTGAAATGGCACACACATAAATTAAACCAAATTACACACAAAGGACAGCTATTAGGAATGATGATCAAAGGAAACAAACTATGTACATGGTTTAGAATAGTGCTGGATAGAAATTCACTCTGGTTCTCTTCCTTGCTGTCTGCTGGCCTCCTAGTGTTTCTTCTATGATTATTACTGGGGAGATTGAACCATCCAGGGAGTCATTCCTTAAAAGTGAGCTCTGGCCTTAGTATAATTCAAGTGTTGCTAGCTCATGTGTTGAAATATATTTTATCATTTGGGTGGTAGGCACACAAAACCCTTTGGATTTCAATGGGAATTGGTACCTAGTTCCCTTGGGCTCCTTTTAAAAGTCCTAGCCCTACATGCTATTAGTTTCTGTTACCTGATGTAAGTGGATAGATATATGGATTTTGTCTCTTTATTTGATATGGATATTTAAATAGTGATGCTCCAGTTAAGAATATCATCATGACACAAAATACAACATATGACTGGGGGACCGAAAAGCACATGGGGTTAGTAATGGGATATGGAGCCTTTGGCTTCTAGGTCATAGGTTTGAATCCAGACTATCTTGGTGGTGACCTTTTCAGTGGCCTAGGTGAGGAGACTTGGTGTCTGTCCAGTCCCTCATGAACAGGTGTTGGCATCAGATAACACTACAACTGATGTTCTCAAGCCAACATTTGAATGGGCATGAAACCCCAGAGATGTTCATTTCAGGCCAGAGTTGAGGCAATTTTACAGGGCAATGCAAGGAAGCTTGTACTGCTGTTGCTTATGCTTCATGTGTTGTGAGGGGAATGCTGTCTCCAGTTCTGTCAATGTGATACTTTTCATAAACATGTAATAAAATAAATCTGTTCTCTGTTGTTCTTAAATTAGAATGCTGCTCATTTAATGGTGCATTGCCATTAACATGTGGTCCAATACCCCTTGTGTTCTCATTTAAGTACCCTGGGCTACCCTATGTTCTAGAAGAAGCTTTTCCTGTAGAAATTCTTTTGTTAACAAATTCTTGAGCTGTTGGCAATGACAGACCTGTACTGCATCCCAGTGCATGTGCTGTCAATAAAACCATTTTACCCTGAGATCAAGGATCCTAGTTAATTTCACAAGTCATATGATCTGTTGTCAAATTGCAGAGCACCAACATTTTCCAGAGTGGCCACAGAATTTTGATGCCTCCATTTTTCTGGTGATCAGCTTGAATCACCTTGACCTTTTAGAAGTGCTGAGTCCTCAGGACTCCACTTGTTGTCTATGACAATGTTTCTCAAACTGGGGTCACCGCTTGTGTAGGGAAAGCCCCTGGCGGGCCAGGCCGGTTTGTTTACCTGCCCCATCCGCAGCGGGAGCCGCGATCGGCTGGACCTGCGGAAAGGGCAGGTAAACAAACCAGCCCGGCCCGCCAGGGGCTCTCCCTACACAAGCGGCAACCCCAGTTTGAGAAACACTGGTCTATGAGAACTGCAGGTGCTCAGCACCTCAGAAGAACAGGCCCACAATGTCTTATGCTTAGCATTCAAAAATTGAGAGGTACAAAACCTAGTGGCCATTTCTGAAAACATTGGATACAGGACTCCATACAGAGATGCCTCTGTCCATTCTCAACTGGAGGGGAAGGTCTCAGCAACACAGGTCTTTTGAGAGTCCGGAGAAGTAACCCAGTGAATGCAGTGTTGGTGGGGAAATCCTGGGATACCCTTCTCTGGGAGTGTGATAAATGAAGTGGGGGGTAGCTCCCTTCGATGGACACCCAGCAGGGGCGGCTCTAGGTATTTTGCCGCCCCAAGCACGGCAGGCAGGCTGCCTTCGGTGGCTTGCCTGCGGGAGGTCCCCAGTCCCGCGGATTCAGTGACACGCCTGCGGGAGGTCCGCTGAAGCCGCGGGACCAGGGGACCCTCCACAGGCATGCCGCCGATGGCAATCTGCCTGCCGCCCTCGCGCGATTGGCAGAGCGCCCCCCGGGGCTTGCCGCCCCAAGCACGCGCTTGGCGTGCTGGTGCCTGGAGCTGCCCCTGACACCCAGCCAGCCAGTTCGCTGTAAAAAAAAAACCCTTGGACCCAGGAAGGAACACTTGGGAATTCCTCCTTGTGCGGTACCCTCAAGCCCTTTCACCCCCCCCCCCCGGGGGGAAGAGCTGAGAAAGAAAACAAAGGAAATTAACTGTGCTACCAGCTAATCAAACAACATGCCAAAACCTCTTAGGACACCAAAAATCAAATCCTGTTCTTAAAAAAGGTAAATTTTTGTTAAAAACAAAAAGGAAAAAAATACATCTGGAACTTAGTCTTTTGCTAGATTTTTTTGAAAGAGCAATTCCAAAAATTAAGCACCCAAACTAGCTTTCTTGGGGGTTCACCTTAAAGGTTACAAGCAAACAAAAGCATTAGGGGTTAGCACAGAGGAGATCCACAAGCCAAAATAAGAAATAAATCTGATTGTGTCTAAATAAACAGTCCCAATCCAAATAATTTTTTCTAGGTATGGAAGATACTTTTTTTTATACCTGGTTCAAACCTTACACAGCATTCCTACTTACAGCATTGCTGCTCTGTGTCAAAATTCATGCGGGCCCCCACCTTCTGTACTCAAAGTGACAGAGTGGGGATTCAGCCTTGACATGGTGGGAGTGGTGAATCCCCATTCTGTCACTTTGAGTACAGAAGGTGGGGGCCCGCAAGGATTCTAAAAATTAATACTTGCCGCTGTAACCTTGGGAGTTTAATACAAGCCTGGAGTGGCAAGTATTAATTTTTAGAATCCTTGCGGGCCCCCATCTTCTGTACTCAAAGTGACAGAATAGGGATTCAGCCTTGACAGGGAGAATCCACTTTTAAAAATGGAGACTTGAGTCCACTTTTTCCTTTCTGATTTCCCTGATTTATGTGCTGCAGAGTCTGAAATCTTAACATGAAATCTCGTAAGGTGGTTCCTCGTGGCCACATTTTGCTGACACAGCTGTAATTCTCATTTCCTTCAGCGGGAGTTCTACCTGTGTGTGTGTCAGAGCAGAATTTGGCCCTATGAGTTGTTTTGTACACAGATACATTTGATAACTTACAATCAGTCAAAGAAAGGAGAGAATGTAAACATCCTGTGGGGAAACTGGCACAAACCATGTAAAGAAAAAGCTTTCTGGGTTTCAGGCAGTTAAACCACTTCAGCTGCTGTTTCCATGGTGTACCAGTTGCTGCTAAATATGCCTTCCTCAGGAAAGGAATCCTTCAGCTTGCATGCATGTGTTATCTCTTTGATAATGGCCCATCAGTAGGAAGGCAGCTAATTGGGAGGGCCAAGTGCAATTTAAAAACCTTTTCCTGAGGTGGTATTTGTGATCAGTCACATTCTGCAGCCTTTCAGAAAACGAGAAAGGAGAAGTGATTTTTCTAACTTGGAACAGCATAGCTGCCCACTTTTTTACAATTAGGTATTGTGACACATTATTTAAAGTGGTAACTTCAAGGTCAACACTCATGCACTTAGGTATCATTAAAAATGGCATACTCTATGCTACATTTCACTTCTGGTTCCTGAAAAACTATAGTCTTTCACTTCCCCCACTCCATCACCCCCCATTGTTCTTCAGCTGCTGCTATAGCAGTAGGTAATGCACTGAGTACATGACTAGGAGGTAGAGCTCCTAAATTCTAATCTTAGCTCTGCAACTAATACAGCGTGTGGCATTTGGCAAGTCAGCTAAAGCTTCCTGCCTCAGTTTCTTTGTAAAACAGCTGCTCAGTGGTTTGTAGATGCTCAGTCATGGTATATGTGCAGACTATTAGTGCAGTTACAATCCTGGGCAGCCCTACAATAATAACTCGTAGGGCCAAATTCACCTCAACGGGTGCAAAGAAGTTGCAAATGCACCTCCCTTCACCTGCAAGGCTTACTGTGCTTCAGGCAGGATTCACTTAAGGGGAAGGACAAGGTGGTGTTTCCACCACACTCCTTGGTTGGGAGTTGTGCCAGGGGACCTAAGCTTTAGTGTTTATTGGAGCCCTGCCAGTGAAGACTGAATCAGTGCTAGCTGACAGGGTAATAGAACTCTTTCTTTCAGAAAGACTTTCCTATCTCTTCCATTGTTCTACGGAGTGTAGTTGTGGGCCGTGTGGGTCCCAGTATGTTAGAGAGACAAGGTGAGTGAGCTAATATCTTTTATTGGACCAACTTCTGCTGGTGATGAGACAAGCTTTCGAGCCACTCTACCTTGAATGGTCTCTTACAATATGTGCTAAGTACATAAGCTAAACAACCGGTTTCATTTTGCATTTTGCTATAAGGCTGGAAATTCTTTCCCCAGACCTGTAGAAGAGCTGTGTGTGGCTCGAAAGCTTGTCTCTCTCACCAGCAGAAGTTGGTCCAATAAAAGATATTACCTCACTCATCTCATGGCTCAGGAAGATTTTCCTGACATCCAGCCTAAATTGTCCCTTTTAAAATTTCATCTCCTCTCATCATTATGTTTTTTAAAATCTAAAGTCATTATGCTCGCTGATATTTTTACTCTATCTTTCTGTTATATAATTAGAACACAAATAAACACGATTGCCAAATTGGTGGTAACTCAGTTCCATGGAACAAATCACACGTTAAAAACCCAGCGATTAAAAAAATAAAAAGTTCAACAGTGGATTCACTTTAAGAATTTGAAAAACCCTATTAGAAAGAATTGTATTTAATTTTATCTTTAGTAGAAAAAAATATTTAATTTGCTCTATTAAATGGGAGATCCCTTGCCAACTGCCAGATTTTTTTAATTATTTCAGTGCAAACAAGCAACAACAAAGCACAGATACTGCATTACATTGTGTTTCATACATTTATGTTGTCTATGGTTTAATTTTAATTATTTATATTTCATACTGTTCTAGCCAATATTCCATAGTATGTTGTAAAATAGCAAAGTCTTCATCTGAGACCTCAATGCACCATTTTGCTAGTGAATCTTGGCTGAGAATCGACATAGCCCATGAATTATAGAAATGAAGATTAGCAAGGTCATAATGCAGTTACTTTCCCTATCTAAGTGATACTGTATGATTTTCTGAATACTGTAGTTTTGTCTTAATCATGGGAGGGATTAGAGTGACCAGACGTCCCAATAAAATTGGGACTGTCCCAATTTTGAGGAGTTTGTCCCGCATCCCGACCAGAGTACGTTTGGGACACCATTTGTCCCAATATTTTGTTTCCTGGACTTCGGCGGCAATTCGGCGGAGGGTCCTTCAGTTGTGCATGGTCTTCGGCGGTATTTCGGCGGCGGGTGCTTCTGTCTTTGGTGGCAAGTTTTATTACCCCCTGCCGAAATAGACCAAAGACCATCCGCGACTGAAGGGCTCTCCGCCGAACTCCCGGACAGGTGAGTGTTGTAATATTAAAAAAACAAAACAAAACAAAAAACCCCGCCGTGGTGGTCCCAATATTTTCCCCTTAACATCTGGTCACCCTAGGAGGGATGTTTGTTGCTTCACTTTTGGGGAAGCACTTTATATACCTCCCCTCCTGCCACTCAAATTGTATTTATGTAGCATGGTAACAATTTAATATAGTGACAAATTTCTTTATCTAAATGGATACCAATTTTCTTCAATTATGAGAGTGAAACACAAAAAGTAAAAATTCAAAATAAGTCTGTTAAAATAAAGCTGTTTAATTTTTCTGTTTATCCCCAGTGACTACTTAGCATTAAACTCAAACCAAGCAGGGATTTTTTATTTGTGAGATAATGTTTTATTGATGGGTTGTTGCGTTTTTTGTTTTTTTTTTACTTTTTTTTTCATGCTTCCTTTATTTCTCTTGTGTGCAATGAATAAGTCATATTCCTACTCTCTATTAGTTTCTCCATTTTCCGCATTTCCAACCACAAACATACAAAGATTATGAGTCAGGCCCCAAAATCATAAGATTGGCTTACATTTTTTTTTAAATTTTCTTTGGTCTTGTATTTGCGTTTTTGAGCTGCTGGAGCTCACATTTTCAAGTGTCTTTCTGCAACCTGGAGAACCAGAAAGTTGTTGTGGTGGTGTTTTTTCTTAAATGAAAGCTGAGGTTCTCATATAGTAACATTACTCCAGGAGCTAGGATTTAAGAAAAACACCAGATATCACAAATGTTGATAACCCTGCATTCTAGGATCTCAAATGTCCTGGTAATATCATATAGAGTTGATGATAATACTGTGGTATCTCTCCTTCTCTTTACTCAGGGCTTTTGGGAAAACCATACAAAACTGATCACGGAGTATGGACCTGTTTGTGGGTAAGCCAGCAATAAATACCCTTCCTTTATTCTGTTTGTTGTTGCTACAGTTTCCTTGTTGGTTTGCAACTTAAGGTATGTCTACACTACCTGCCGGATCAGCGGGCAGCGATCGATCCAGCTGGGGTCGATTTATCGCGTCTAGTCTAGACGCGATAAATCGACCCCCGAGCCCTCTCCTGTTGACTCCTGTACTCCAGCGCCATGAGAGGTGCAGGCAGAGTCAGCGGGGGAGTGGCAGCAGTCGACTCACGGCAGTGAAGACACCACGGTGAGTAGGTCTAAGTACGTCAACTTCAGCTACATTATTCACCTAGCTGAAGTTGCATAACTTAGATCGATTTCCTCCCCCCCCCAGTATAGATCAGGACTCAGTGACATTGAACTAATGCCACTTTGCTCCTGAATAAAAGCATCCAGATGGAAGTTAACACACTGATGTGCATCGACTTCACACCTTTAGTTGATTCACCTTCCCTTTCTTGAGTATCTCCATATAAACAAGTCCTAACATTGAACATACAGACAATTTCACCTAGAACTCAGTCTTTCTCAGGCCTTTACAAAGCTACCAACCTGGTAAAATAAGGGTGTTGGTAGCAGCAGCACAAAGGAAAATATATCTCTTCTCTCATGTGAACATTGAACTGATGAGGAGAGGAAGTGCCTTTAAAGTTGCTTCAGTTTACGTGCCGGTCACCTATGTGATTTTGAGTTTTCACTGAGAGACAAGGAAACGTTTACCAAAATTTAATTTAATTTAAGAAAAAATCACATTTGCAAAATACTGTGAATTTGAGTTAAAATCTCTTACTCCATATCTGTACAAAAATATCCATTTTTAAAATACCATGAAGTAAAAAGTAAAAATTGCACACCTCTTTCCCTTGTCCTCCATCTGTAGTTAACCCCTCACTAGTGCTGAGGAGGGACTACACCTCAGGAACAGTACACAGGGACTTCCCTAAAGTCAATAATTTCACATTTCTTTGAATCCCACATTGGTAGTGTAAGTTTTGTATTGTTATAATAGTGGTGGAACTGCAGTTTGCCTTCCATTTGTTTCTATCCTGAGTGGAAATAATGACTTCCAGGTTCTCTCTATCCTTGGTATTTCCAATGTGCTTATTACTTTGATATATAAATACTGACCAATAATTACAAAGAAAACATAGACTCAATAGAGATACTGGTTTTATGTCTCATTACAACAATCTGTAACCCACTAATTCCCTTTTGTCCTATGACTGCCGAGGTCTCAATTGCCCACTTCATTTTGAATGGTTTCTTGCAACATGTTTTATCTTCTTATGCTTACCAATCTCTTCCACCTTGTATGTAGCTGTGATGCTCTGATTACCTTTCCCAGACCTGATGAAGAGCTCTGTTGAGATTGAAAGCTTGTCTCTCTCACCAGCAGATATTGGTCCAATAAAAGATATTACCTTGCCCACCTTGTCTCCCTCATATCCTGGAACCAATATGGCTATAACAATACTGCAAACAAAGAAAGCATAAATAGTCCTGAAAGGTTTTTTTTCTTCCTGTTCCCCAGACGTTCAGAGGGGTGTGTGTGAGTGTGTGTGTGTATATATACCATATATCATGTGTGTATTATATCATATATATAATATGATTTGGCTGTTGTTCCTGCAGAAAGGCTTTATCAAAGAGGAGTGCTTTATAATTAATCTGAAGACAGGCAAGTTGAGGTTCAGACCTAATGGAGGTCTCACTGCTAAAAAAAAATAAAAAAAAAATACTCCACTTCCTATATCTGACAGTCTAAACCAGGGTCTTTGCAACTGTGTCATCCCACAACTATGTCTGCAGATGGCAGAGGATGAGGTGATCTGCAAGATCATAGAATATTAGGATTGGAAGAGACTGCAGGAAGTCATCTAGTCCAACCCCCTGCTCAAAGCAGGACCAATTCCCAACTAAATCATCCCAGCCAGGGCTTTGTCAAGCCTGACCTTAAACACCTCTAAGGATGGAGATTCCACCACCTCCCTAGCTAACGCATTCCAATGCTTCACCACCCTCCTAGTGAAAGTGTTTCCTAATATCCAGCCTAGACCTCCCCCACTGCAACTTGAAACCATTGCTCCTTGTTTTGTCATCTGCCACCACTGAGAACAGCCGAGCCCCATCCTCTTTGGAATCCCCCTTCAGGTAGTTGAGGGCTACTGTCAAATCCCCTCTTACTCTTCTCTTCTGCAGACTAAATAAGCCCAGTTCCCTGAGCCTCTCCTCATAAGTCATGTGTTCCAGCACCCTGATCATTTTCATTGCCCTCCACTGGACTCTCTCCAATTTGTCCACATCCTTTCTGTATTGGGTGCCCAAAACTGGACACAGTACTCCAGATGTGGCCTCAGCAGTGCCAAATAAAGGGGAATAATCACTTCCCTCAACCTGCTGGCAACACTCCTAGTAACGCAGCCCAATATGACGTTAGCCTTTGTCATAACTATAAAGGGAAGGATAACAGCCCTCCTGTGTACAACACTATAAAATCCCTCCTGGCCAGACATACCAAAATCCTTTTACCTGTAAAGGGTTAAGAAACTCAGGTAACCTGGCTGACACCTGACCCAAATGACCAATAAGGGGACAAGATACTTTCAAATCTTGGTGGGGGGAAGGCTTTTGTTTGTGTGCTCTTTGTTTTGGGGGTTGTTCGCTCTTGGAACTAAGAGGGACCAGACATCAATCCATGCTCTCCAAATCTTTCTGAACCAGTCTCTCATATTTCAAACTTGTAAGTAACAGCCAGGGAAGGCGTGTTAGTTTTATCTTTGTTTTCTCACCTTTTAAATGTTCCTTTTGCTAAGAGCGTTTACCTCTGTTTGCTGTAACTTTTTGAACCTAAGGCTAGAGGGGGTTCCTCTGGGCTCTATGAATCTGATTACCCTGTAAAGTTATTTTCCATCCTGATTTTACACAGATGATTTTTACCTTTCTTTCTTTAATTAAAAGCCTTCTTTTTAAGAACCTGTTTGATTTTTCCTTGTTTTAAGATTCAAGGGGGTTGGATCTGGACTCACCAGGAATTGGTGGGGGGAAAGGAGGGGGAATGGTTAATTTCTCCTTGTTTTAAGATCCAAGGGTTTGGATCGGTGTTCACCAGAGAATTGGTGGAGGAGTCTCTCAAGGCTACCCAGGGAAGAGTTATAGTACTTGGGAGGGAAATATTCTGTGGGGGAGGTAGACAGAGTTTCCCAAATGACTCATAAATAATTTGGGTGGTGGCAGCAAAACCAGATCTAAGATGGTAGTTAAGCTTAGAGGTTCTCATGCAGGTCTCCACATCTGTACCCTAGAGTTCAGAGTGCGGAAGGAACCTTGACAGACAAGGGCACACTGTTGACTCGTATCAAGTTTCTCATTCACTGTAATCCCCAGGTCCTTTTCTGCAGATCTGCCGGTTAGTCAGCCAGTCCCCAGCCTGTATCGGTGCATGGGATTCTTCCGTCCTAAGTGCAGGACTCTGCACTTATCCTTATTGAACTTCATCAGATTTATTTTGGCCCAATCCTCCAATTTGTCTAGGTCACTCTGGACCCTAGAGCGTATCTACCTGTCCCCCCAGCTTAGTGTCATCTCTGAACTTGCTGAGGGTGCAAACCATCCTATCGTCCAGATCATTAATAAAGAAGTTGAACAAAACCGGCTCCAGGACCAACCGCTGGGGCACTCTGCTTGATACCGGCTGCCAACTAGACATCGAGCTGTTGATCACTACCCGTTGAGCCCAACAGTCTAGCCAGCTTTCTATCCACCTTATAGTCCATTCATCCAATCCATACTTTTTAACTTGCTGGCAAGAATACTGTGGGAGACCATATCAAAAGGTTTGCTAAAGTCAAGGAATAACACATCCAGTGCTTTCCCCTCATCCACAGACCCAGTTATCTCCTCATAGAAGGTAATTAGGTTAGTCAGGCATGACTTGCCCTTGGTGAATCCATGCTGACTGTTACTGATCACTTTCCTTTCCTCTAAGTGCTTCAGAATTGATTCCTTGAGGACCTGCTCCATGATTTTTCCAGGGACTGAGGTGAGGCTGATGATCTGTAGTTCCTTGGGTTCTCCTTCTTCCCTTTTTTAAAGATGGGTACGATATTTGCCTTTTATTTAATTATTCGGGACATCCACTGATCGCTACTAGTTTTCAAAGATAATGGCCAATGGCTCTGCAATCACATCCACCAACTCCCTCAGCACCCTTGGATGCATTAGATCAGGACCCATGGACTTGTGCATGTTCAGCTTTTCTAAATAGTCCTTAACCTGTTCTTTCACCACTGAGGGCTGCTCACCTCCTCCCCATACTATGTTGCCCAGGACAGCAGTGTGGGGGCTGACCTTGTCTGTGAAGATCAAGGTAAAAAAAGCATTGAGTACTTCAGCTTTTTCCACATCATCTGTGACTAGGATGCCTCCCCCATTCGTTGAGGGTCCCACACTTTCCCTGACCTTTTTCTTGTTGCTAACATACCTGTAGAAACCCTTATTGTTACCCTTCACATTCCTTACTAGCTGCAACTCCACTTGTGTTTTGGCCTTCCTGATTATACCCCTGAATGCTTGAGCAATATTTTTATAGTCCTCCCTAGTCATCTGTTCAAGTTTCCACTTCTTGTAAGCTTCTTTTTTGTGTTTAAGCTCACCAAAGATTTCACGGTTAAGCCAAGCTGGTTGCCTGCCATATTTGCTATTCTTTCTGCACATTGGGATGGTTTGTTCCTGCACCCTCAATAAGGCTTTTTTAGAATACAGCCAGCTCTCCTGGACTCCTTGACGCCTCATATTAGCCTCCCAGGGGATCCTGCCCATCAGTTCCCTAATGGAGTCAGTCTGCTTTTCTGAAGTACAGGGTCTGTATTTTGCTAGTCTTCTTTCTTCCTTTTGTGAGGATCCCGAACTCAACCAGCTCATGGTCGCTGCTGCCCAGGTTGCCACCCACTTCTACTTCCCCTACCAATATAAGACAGTCCATAGGGCTTTGTAGACTAGACCAGGACTTAAAACTCAAGTTCTAAATTGGATGGGAGGAGAATGCAATTCCCAGAGCAGTGGTGTAATGTTGTTGTCAGCCTTTGTTGTCTGAGGTATTTGCTGTACCAATCGCATCCTTCTTGTGGCAGTCACATTCCAAGGCAAAGTGTCTTGCAGAGATAAAACCAAGAGGAATGATATCATGGCTGTCAGTGGCTAGATCCTCATCTGAGAGGAAATGATATAGTGTCCTGGCCAGTCAGAAATAGAAAAAGATGTTCACCGCCACTGTGGCAATTTGCATTTGTTTGTCATAGTAATGGACTCAGCATGACTCTGAGGCTTCATATTATTCCAAAGTTCTGTAGTCTTGTGCCTTTAAACAATGGTGATGGTAGAGCACTGGCATTAGTTCCTTAGTATGTTTTCCCTATTCTTATTAGTATCACATCTGTTTTTAATACATTGATCTAGAGCTCTCTGCTTTTCACTCATTGGCTTACCTGTTCCTTCAGGCATTGGTGATGGCAGAACAGTGACAGAAGAAAAATGAACTGGTGGCACATGAGTCACAGTCTCCCTGAGTAGTCTCTTGTAGATGTTGGAGGATGAGAGAAAGCACTAAGCCTTGTTATCCTGCACATAAGATGATACGTAGATATATATCCTGTCTCTCTGGGGCCTGACTGATAGGAATGAGTGGATCCAGCACACTACTGCCCTGTTTACTCCTGCAAGGTCTTGCATGTGTCTTCAGCTCTGTCTGACTAATGGTGCTGAAGGCTGCAGAGACATCTAGTACTAGCAGCACAGAGGTTTCTTTCCTATATGTGATGGTTCTCAGGATATCCAGGACTGTGAGTCACCTTGTTATCACCTCCACCCCATCTCGAGCATGAAGGAGTCTTACTTCTGCTTAACTGGGTGTCAGCTCCCTGACACCACCAGCCTATTAGCCATCTAAGGCCTGGTCTACACTAAGAAGGGGGTTCGAATTAGGGTACGCAAATTCAGCTACGGGAATAGCGTAGCTGAATTCGAAGTACCCTAATTCGAACAACTCACCCGTCCAGACGCGGCGGGGTCGAACTCCGCGGCTCCCCCGTCGACTCCGCCAACTCCTTTTGCCGAGGTGGAGTACCGGAGTCGACCGCGGCGCTTCTGGAGTTCGAACTATCGCGTCTAGATCAGACGCGATAGTTCGAACTCCGAAAAGTCGAACTCTCCGCGTCGAACCGGCAGGTAAGTGTAGACGTACCCTAAGCACTCTTCTCTGCCAGCCCTTACTTTGCCTTGCAGGTTAACAATAAGTGCACCCCAGTCCCTGAGTCCCTTTGAAGCATTCCCCTGTAGTGTTCAGCCCCTTATCCACTGAATACTCACAGAAATACCAGGTCTGCTGTCCCCAAAGGAAGAATGTACACACCAGCTTCAATGACTAAACTCAGGATAAGCACCTTGCTTAGTATCACAGCACTGAGATACATTATAGTGCAAACCAGAATAAGTTTATTAACAAAGATTCAAGAGTCAGGTGATAATGAGTGAGCATATTGGAAACAAATGGTTACATATCAAACAAAACCATAAAACACTTTCTAGATGCTACATTTAACTAACAGGTTAATCTCCTGTCTAAAGAAATTTATCTTACCTCCATAGTCCTCTGCAGCATTTCAACCAAGGTTGGCTAAGATCCTGTTTTCATGAATGTAAATGCATTGACCATTTACTTTGTGGGTGTAGAATAAGGCAGTGTTTTCTTTGCCTACTGCTTATGGCCTCAAAATTCATTGTCTGTAGCCAGAGTCAGTATAACCGTCCATGGTTTGTTTTTCCTGTGTGGAGCTGTCTTGTTGACTTCACATCTCTTTGATAACTTCAAATGTAAATGGTATCCATTAGGTTAGCTTACAATGTTTACTTAATATCCCAACAGAGAGACAGGTGAACAAACACCTCTTGTGTGTCAGAAGACCGGTTTCTCCATCTAAGAACATATTTTCAGTGTGTGTGTGTGTGTGTGTGTGTGTGTATATATATATATATATATATATATATATATATATATATATATATATATATATATATAAACTTTACATAGTATCTGTACATACATTTGACAACAATATTAAGGACCAGTGTGGCTCGGCTTTCACTTAAAATCTCACATGACATTCAATGAAATTCAACAAAGACAAATCTAAGGTGCAACACTTAGGGAAGAAAAACGAAATGCATATAGAATGTGGGATAACTCTCAGGAAGAGGACAGTGGAACAGACCTGCTAGGAAAGTTGTGGAAGCTCCTTCGCTGGAGCTTTTCAAAAGGAGGCTGGATAACCATATGTCTTGGATAGTTTAGACACAACAAATCCTACGTCTTGGCACAGGGTCCCTTCTAAACCTGTGATTCTCTGATTCTTTGGTGAATCAGAATGCACATTCCAGAATCAGGACATTCCTGAGACTCCCTTGCCAGTTGTCATTAAGGGGTTGTTGGTCACACTGTACGAGGCCAGGAGAAGGTTGTTCAATAGCGGGACAGTTTCTGGGCTGTGTCCTAGAGAGAAACCTGATTTGTCAGGGATCCAGGAGTTTGGCAGAGCATAAATGCTACTCTTGAAATCTCCCAGGAAAAAGAATCTGTGGGATGCTGTTACCAGGCTTGATGTAAGCTCAATTAGTGGTTCTAGGAAAATGTTTGGGCCCCTGGTGGCTCTGTGTGTGTGTGTGTGTGTACATGCACACACATGTATTA
The DNA here is from genome assembly GCF_020497125.1 of Mauremys mutica. Classification (NCBI taxonomy): domain Eukaryota; kingdom Metazoa; phylum Chordata; order Testudines; family Geoemydidae; genus Mauremys; species Mauremys mutica. The sequence goes on along the minus strand of NC_059072.1, from coordinate 102,968,258 downwards.
TTATGATCTACCCAATGCATGAAACTCCTTCCTCATCCCCACAGCTTCTTCTATTTGAGTCTTACAGTTCTTGTGAATACAGGTAACAAATGTTATGTGGTAGCTGTGCATATATGACCAGAATCAAGGCATTTGACCCGATGGCCTTGGAGAAGATCTGGCATTTTGCTCTTTTCAGATTGAAAACAGCTTCCCAATCAGCATGAAGAGCAATGATCTGTATTTTCACAGTGGTGAAGCGTGTTGAATACAGATCTTTGGAACGGAAGCCTTTATTCTCCCCTGCCCCCCTCCCCCCATCCTAAGGTCACTTGAATAGTCTGAATGATACCATCACAACTGTTTTCTTTCGTGTGTGAATTGGTTTCCTTGACAACAGGATGTCAAATCAACTTTTCAGCTTTAATCAAGTCAAAACAATATATCCCTTTCATTCCACACGGCCTCAAGTCGTAGGGAATTGTTTCAAGCAAGGTTTTATAGGTCACAATACCATATATATTGCTCCTGTGTGCAGAACCAAAGGAGAGGTGATGTCATTGTTCCTTTACAGAGAGAGACGATGCAAATAACCTCCAGTGGTGAATGTGTGTTGTGAAACTCCCAGGGCTGGCCTTACCATGAGGTGAACTGAGGTGGCCGCCTCAGGTGTCAGACTGTGGTGGGGTGCCACTAGGACCCAGAGTGTAGAAAATTGTGTCTGCTGCAGGTGCATATGTATTCTCTCTGCTCTAGATTCACAGAGATGGTGGATTCAAGAGACATAACAGGCAGGCAGGAGAAAAGGTGAGAGGGAATAACAAAGCAGCAGGAGCTGCAGGGAGGGTGGGGGAAGAGCCTCTTATGTACCTCTCTAGCACCCCCAGGAGCCTGGACTGATTAACACCAGCTTCTCAGGGAGCTTCCTGTTTCCTGCTGCTTCCCTGAACCCACTTGAGAGAACAAGCAGTCAACTGAAGTAGTAGGAGCCAGTTAGGCCCTTAAGACCCTGATATCTTCCCTCACTCAGGCCCTGCCACCAGTCTGCTTATTTGTCCCCTTCAACTGAGTGTTGAAAGCCACTATAGCTGGCACAGAACAGCAGTCATGAGTGAAAGAAGAAAACGCCCCTCTGGGGCAGCATTCAGGAAAAGAAAGAAAGCAAAGGAAGCTTTTCTATCTAAGCAAAAAGGAGCAATCCTGAGATACATAGACTCAAATGTTCACGGTGAGCCGTCCAGCCCCAGTGAGGATGTGAGTGGTTAGGAGATGCCTGATGTTCCAGTCAGTCAGAGCGCAGGTGACCTGGCAGCTACTGCAGCATCCATATCTCCATCTCAAATGGATGTAACCATGCACATTCCTGAAGAAAAGTGTAGATCAGAGAAGAACGTGGTGGAGGCACAAGAAACAGCTGCTTCTGAGTTTAGTTCCTTAAGTCTAGATGATCCAGGACTGTGGATCCACTTGAGCAGTAGCCTGAGGGACTTCCTTGTACTGCATGGGCCACAGGAAGTGAAAAACTTTGTTCCCCAAAGACAATGAAAATAGAAGTTTCCATCTAACACATTACTGGCGGGAAATCCCCAATGGTGACAAAGTGGAGAAGCTATGGCTTATATACTCAAAAACCCAGAATGCTGCATACTGTTTTTGTTGCAAACTCTTCCAGTCTAATATTCCAGCCACATTGGGTTATACAGGAACAAAGGACTGGAAAAATCTGGTTAGAAATCTGGCATGCCATGAGAAGGCAGCAAATCATAGAATCACAGAATATCAGGGTTGGAAGGGACCTCAGGAGGTCATCTAGTCCAACCCCCTGCTCAAAGCAGGACCAATTCCCAACTAAATCAGCCCAGCCAGGGCTTTGTCAAGCCTGACCATAAAAATCTCTAAGGAAGGAGATTCCACCACCTCCCTAGGTAACCCATTCCAGTGCTTCACCACCCTCCCAGTGAAAAAGTTTTCCCTAATATCCAACCTAAACCTCCCTCACTGCAACTTGAGACCATTACTCCTTGTTCTGTCATCTGGTACCACTGAGAACAGTCTAGATCCATCCTCTTTGGAACCCCCTTTCAGGGTAGTTGAAAGCAGCTATCAAATCCCCCCTCATTCTTCTCCTGCAGACTAAACAAGACCAGTTCCCTCAGCCTCTCCTCATAAGTCATGTGCTCCAGCCCCCTTATCATTTTTGTTGCCCTCCGATGGACTCTTTCCAATTTTTTCACATCCTCCTTGTAGTGTGGGGCCCAAAACTGGACACAGTACTCCAGATGAGGCCTCACCAATGTTGAATAGAGGGGAATGATCATGTCCCTTGATCTGCTAGTGAACAGTTTTAGGCATCATCATGTACTTAGTTTACCCACAGAAATAGTGTATTTATTGTCATTTAATTTTACAAGATTGTTTTTGTACCTGTTTCTCTGGCAATGGCTTATTCTTCCTCACCTGGAAAGAGTAATCCCAAAGTAGGTGTTTCATCATTATTTCTGATGATCAGTGCAAAGAAATCAGTTTTCTCAAATAACCTTATCTTGTGTGATTTTTTTTCTCCTTTTCTGCTGGTGGTTTTAATGGACTTCCTGGCTATCCTGTGGGCCTCCTATTATTTTTTAAACAAGTCATTTACCATATTTCATCTAGAGAAAGACATGACTGGACAAGAATGGAGAGGGGAAAAAATCAGGCTTTCTCTTTTTGATATACAGCCTTCTTCATCTCTGGTTCACATTTTCCCTGCTAAGGTTTGTTTTGCTAGTCTCCCTTAGGCTGGATTTCCACATTTTAAAAAGGATTATATGCTTTTTGGCCTGAATAAAATCTTTTACCATTCTGTGGCTTTTTTGCTTTGTTTTGTTGCTTCCTTCTCGCATTGTGATTAGATCCTTTAACGCTACAGGTATGTACACTACATGCTCTATTGCAGCACTGCAGTGTAGACACTACAGCGGCAGAAGGGGCTCTTTCATCTCCATAGTAAATCCATCCACTCAAGAGGCAGTAAATCAGGTTGATTGAAGAATTCTACTTTTGACCTAGCTGCACCTACAGTGTGGGTTAGGTCAACTTAACTACATCGCACAGGGTGTGAAATTTGTCACAACCCTGAGCAATGTAACTAGATCGACCTGAGTTGTAGGTGTAGACCAAGCCTATGGTGTTCTTAATCAGGCCTAGACCTACTTCTGTGGATTGCAGTTATCTAACTTTTCCCTTTAGACAATTGTAACTTTGGGCCCTATTCAGCAAAGTACTTGAAGACGTGCCTAACCTGAAACACATGAGTAGTCCCACTAAAGTCAGTGGAGCAACTCAAATGCTTTGAGTTAGGCATATGCTTCAAGTATCTAGCTGAATCAGGGCCATCAAAGGGACAACTTAACAATTGCTTTTCTGTCTGAGAAATGTGTAACTACTACAGGTATAAGTAAACACCTAGTGCAACTGAAAGAAGTTGATAGGATGAAAAATATATTTCTCTTTTCCCACCATTTGACAATACTTTGTGTGTAGACAGCTTGACTGTTGCCCTTTGTAATCTGTTAGCTAATTTCTTGCATGGTTAAAAAAAAAGCCTTACAAATATCATAGAATCATAGATTATTAGAGTTGGAAGGGACCTCATCCAAGCAACAGAAAAACATCAATAATTTATCTTTTCTATGTTGAAAACAATATAAACTTTCAGGACATGACTATATAAAGAAGGTATATCAGAAACTGGAATTTGTTAAAATCAGTCAGTTAAAAAAATCAACATAACATTATGCCTTTCCATTTTTAAATAACAATATTCCAGCCTAAAAAGTTTGATGTCACAGAACAATGCTACCTTGTGGTATGATTCCCTACACAGACCCAGGATATCAAACTTCTTGGTAATTAGATTCAGTTATTGTTACTTTTAATGGCTTAATCAAACTATTCCTGAAACAACTTTTATGAATTGTTCATAGCTGTCAGGTGCAAATGCAAAACTCATCTCCACACAGCAAGCTGTCCCCCTGCAAAAACCCAGATATCCTTCTCCTCCATGGCATACAACGGGCTAATTTTCTTGTTAAGAGCTCAAATACCGCAGTGATTAGAGTGGTATATAAAACGATATGCTGAGCCTTTAAATTTATCAACTGTCTTTTTTGTGGGAGGTTTTCAGAGGGCAACTTTGTGCAATTGCTCGTGTTCCATGAACACTGTCCATGGTGGGGTAGTGGTGGTTCTTGTGTTATCTAGCAATGTGAGTCACCTTGTTTCCTCCTGCCTCTAGTGAGAGGAAGCCTTGCCCGTGGTAGCTGGATGTTAGCCCCCTACAGCCACCCGCCAGTTAGCCAAGTTGTCTCCTCCAGGCTAGGTCAGTCCTGTCTTTGCCTTGCAGGTTAGCAATAGGTGCGCTCTAGTTGCAAGTCCCTTTGCAGTGTTGCTCTGTGATACCCAGCCCCTGACACTGGCTACTCATGGAAATCCCAGCTCCTGTACCCCGAAAGAAGCAGTGTACCCCAGTTTACTAGTTCTACCTTAAACCACCACCCCCGTACAACAAACAGCACTTGTAATAAAACAAAAGAAGGTTTATTTAAGGAAGACTAGAGATTCAATTAGAAACAAGATAGAGTGATGTAAACAAATGGTTACAGTACAAAACAAAATCATAAAATGCAGACTAGGGCCTACACATATTAATAGTTACATTTCCTATTTAATAAAGTAGGTTTTCCCCCCAAAGTTCAGTCTGTTGCGATCTGGCTGGTTTACAGAAACCTTGATCCAAACATTGAAGAAAACACTCCTCCCTCCGCTCCACAAGATATCTCCTCAGCAAATGATCCAGTGTGCCTGTCCCTCCTCTGTATTATACTGAAACAGTCTTGTTTTTGTTCAAAGGGTACGTCTTCACTACCTGCCGTATCGGCGGGTAGCAATCGATTTCTCGGGGATCGATCTATCGCGTCTCATCTAGACGCGATAGATCGATCCCTGAACGCACTCCTGTCGACTCCGCAACTCCACCAACCTGAACGGCGGTAGCAGAGTCGACATGGGGAGCCGCGGACATCGATCCCGCGCCGTGAGGACGGTAGGTAAATCGATATAAGATATTTCGACTTCAGCTACGTTATTCACGTAGCTGAAGTTGCGTATCTTATATCGATTTTCCCCCGTAGTGTAGACCTGCCCAAAGACAAGGTGATCCCTGGTCTCTTGTAATGTTCCTTTTTACCTCCAAGCGGCTTTGATTGTTAGCAGTTGTCTCTGAAGGTTTTTCATTGATAGTATAGGGATGGAGCAAAGCTAGACAACTGAGCCTTGCATCGCATCACCAGCAAGGGTGACAAGTCCCTCCTGCTTCAGTGGGCCATCACCGAGACATTAACCCTTGGTGACTAACTTTTACTCTAAGACAGGGGTCTCAAACATGCGGCCCGCGGAGCTCCCCAGGGCCGCCCAGAGGGGGGGGCAAAGGGGGCAATTTGCCCCGGGCCCCGGGCTCCGCAGGGGCCCCCAAGAGAAAAGCGGAGGCTCCCGCCTCCGCCCCTCTCCTGGAGCCTCGGCGCATAGAGCGCCGAGTCTCCGTCCGAGCGCCTGAGCCCCGCCCCGATCCGAGCCGCATGGGGAGGGGGCGGGGCTGGGAGCTCTGGGCTGAGCGCTGCGCTCGGCGTGGAGCTCACAGCCCCGCCCCCTCACCACGCGGCTCTGAGCGGGATGAAGCTCAGGCCTCGCCGGAGACGCGCTCGGGTAAGGGGGGGGGAAGCGGGAGCCGCCGGGGCCGGGCCGGGGCCTGGGTGGGAAGCGGGACCCGCCGGGGCCGGGCCGTGGGGGGGGGGAAGGGAAGCGAGACCCGCCGGGCCGGGCCGGGGGGTGGGGGAGGGAAGCGAGACCCGCCGGGCCGGGCCGGGGGGGGGGGGAAAGGGAAGCGAGACCCGCCGGGCCGGGCCGGGCCGGGGGGGCGGGAAGCGAGACCCGCCGGGGCCGGGCCGGGCCGGGGGGGGGGGGGAGGGAAGCGAGACCCGCCGGGGCCGGGCTGGGGGGGGGGGAAGGGAAGCGAGACCCGCCGGGCCGCGGGGGGGGGGGAAGGGAAGCGAGACCCGCCGGGCCGGGCCGGGGGTGGGGAAGGGAAGCGAGACCCGCCGGGGCCGGGCCGGGCCGGGGGGTGTGGGGGAGGGAAGCGGGACCGGCCGGGGCCGGGGTGGGAAGCGGGACCGGCCGGGGTGGGGAAAAGAGGGACCCGCCGCCGCCGAAGCGCAGCCCGGTCTTCGGCGGTGGGGGGCCCCTTCTGTTCCGGGACCCGCCGCCTAAGTGCCCCGCCGCCAAGCCACCAAACAGCTGTTGGTGGCACTTAGCACTTTCCAGGAGGGAGGGGGGAGGAGCGGGGAGCCGCGCGCTTAGGGGAGGAGGTGGAGAAGAGACAGGGCAGGGGCGGGGCCTCATGGAAGGGGTGGATTGGGGGTGGGGCCAGGGGCAGCAAGGGGGCGTGTCAGTGATGCGGCCCTCGGGCCAATGCACTAGTCCTCATGCGGCCCTCGGGGTCATTTGAGTTTGAGACCCCTGCTCTAAGACCTTAAAGCATACTTTCAGTATAGTTACATTTTTCCTTATCTATTACCTGTAGATGCATCTTGTAATGATTGAGTCTTAATAAGATATGAGCTTTTTGTAGATACTTTACAACAGTGGTTCTCAAACTTTTTTTTTCCGCGGACCACTTGAAAATTGCTGAGGGTCTCAGCGGACCATTTAAGATCTTTCCAAATGTTGTTTGTACCATTAGCTAACAATTTGTAAAGCGCTTTGGATAAAAGCACTATATAAAAAAAAAAAAATTTTTTTTGTTCTACAAATAAAAGCACACAAGTCACAGTGTCATAGTAGTAGTTTTACCTTTCTAATGCGATGGATGTGCCCTCTCTGCCCTGCCACGGCAGACCCCGAGCTGGCGCTGGGAAGGAGCGGGGTCTCTCCCCCTGCCATAGCAGCCACAGAGCTGAGGCTGGGAAGGAGGGCCGTCTCTCCCCAGCAGCCGCAGCCCTGAAGCTGGGGAAAGTCACCTCTTTTTCTGATCGCCGCAGCCCTGCACTTCCCAAATTCCCCCACCCCCTCGTCTCACCCCACTGTCCCCTCCCATCTACCTTCTATTCCCTCCAAGGCCACCACTTCACCTTACATGTGCGTCTTCTCCAGGGTCCAAGCACCTAATTAGAGGAGCCACACCTGTGCAGCTCCACTAATTAGGTGGGTGGCCCTTCATTCTCTTGTGTGTGGCCTCCCAGATGCACACCTTAGAGGGAACTATCTGCGGACCACCTGAATGGAGCTCGTGGACCACTGGTGGTCCACGGACCACAGTTTGATAACCTCTGCTTTACAATACATGTTATCCCTTCTGGATAAATATCCTGCCAGACATGTGTTTGGTATAACGAGTTTGTCAGGCCTGACATGAGAGTTGTTTGCAAAGGACAGGGGACCCTTTGCCAAGGGGCCTCTGTGTCAGAGGAGTACAATGGGTTTTTTGTCCTGTCTTCCCTCTTATTCAATATGTATTTAAGACCTCTGGGAGAGCTAGTAAACTGACACAAGGCCCAATTTTCCATGGCCTTGGATCTGATGCAGTCTTTTGTACCTGTGCAAAGTGAGTGTAAAATGCTACCAAATCCAAATGATAGCATTGTGCACTCACTTTGCACAGGTGTGAATGACTATGCAAGGTCCAAGCAGTGGAGAATAGGGCCCGGGGGCTGTGGTGTCTGCTCATCTCTATGTTTCTGTCTTCTGTGGCCTGACTCGAGGGTCAGCACCAATGACTTAGTATTTGCAGAAGATAGGGGGGCTGGCTGACTGGATCATGACTAAGGTGTAATGCTGGTAGTTTGGGGGAAGCACCCAGGAGAGTTGGTGAGAATTGTACCAGTGCCCTTGATTGAGGGAGTGAGGCTTCCATTTGCAACATAGGTTAGCAGTTTAAGAACCTAGCTAGATCCTGGATGCTCAGGTAGTAGCTGTGGCCAGGAACGCTTTTCTTACCATCTGCACCTTGTGAGAGACTCGCTTGGCTATGTGGTTCCAGTCTTTATTGCCTCAAGGCTAGACTGCTGAGACTGCTTGTTCAGTGGAGTGTCACGCCTAGAGCACCTGTAACACTAGTCAGTGTTCCATCGTCTGCATTGGCTGCCTGTGCATTATTTCAGATGATGCTTTTGACTTATAAGACCCTCAGTGATTTGGGTTCTGGTTACCTGAGAAAATTGCCTTTTCTCATTAGGTCGTACCACAGCAGGTCTGTTCAAGCTGGAGACTTCCTAGTTTAAATGACAGGGAGATTCCCAGGAGGGCATTTTCTAAAAGGGGCCCTCAAATCTGCAATTTGATCCACCAAAAACTGAATTTGTTAATCTTTTTAACAAGCTGTAAGCCCATCTTTTCTCTTCAAGCATTTGGGGAGGAAGTGCGCTGAGGGTTTTTAGGTGGTTACAGTGTATGGTGGTGGTGGTGATTTTAGCAGGCAAGTGCTATATGAGTTGTAGGGCACTTCATTATGTAGATTTGTGTTACTGACATCATATGTTTTAATTACTCTTATACTCTAGCACCTAGAGACATTGATGGAAATTTTATTATAAATCCAGGTAGGTACATACAGTGTGTAATGAGTTACATAAATGTACAGAGTAAATATCATTGGTCTCGATCCTTACCAAATGTGTTTTTCATTATATATGGAAAATGTGTTTCCCTCAGCTGTACACAGCAGCAGTTTTCAAATGAAGTGCTTGAACCATCCCCTTCACTACAGGGACGAGGCAGGGGCACCGCCTCCCCTACTGCTTCCCCCCTTTTCCTCTGCGGCTGCAAGAGCAGCTCTGATAGGAGTTGGCTGTGGTTTGAGCTGCTGTTGGCCCATCCCTGGTCCAGCTGCTCACCAGCTCCCCCACTGGCTGCCTGCTGCATCACAGGATAGGGAGGTTGCACTATGAGCCTAGGGCAGAGGTGGGCAAACTACGGCCCGTGGGACCGTCCTGCCTGGCCCTTGAGCTCCCGGCTGGGGAAACTAGCCCCCGGCCCCTCCCCTGCTGTCCCCCCTCCTCTGTAGCCTCAGCTTGCCATGCCGCCAGCGCTCTGGGCAGCAGGGCTGCGAGCTCCTGATGGGCAGCAGGGCTGCGAGCTCCTGACGGGCAGCATGGCTATGAGAGCTGCCAGCCTGCCCTGGTGCTCTAGACTGCGCAGTGGCATGGCTGGCTCTGGCCAGGCGGCACGGCTGCCAGTCCTGGTGCTGTGAGCGGCATGGTAAGGGGCAGTCAGGGGACAGGGAGCAGGGGGCATGGGAGTCCCGGGGAGCTGGGCGGGGGTAGGGGTGTGGATAGGGATCAGGGCAGTCAGGGGTCAGGGAGCAGGGGGCGTTGGATAAGGGGTGGGGTGGTGGTTAAGGGCGGGGGGGGGTCCCAGGAGGGGGCGGTTAGGGGACAAGGCATGGGGGGGTTGGATGGGTTGGGGGTTCTAAGGGGGGCAGTCAGGGGGTGGGAAGTGGGAGTGGGGGGTTAGGGGACGGGGGCCAGGCTGTTTGGGGAGGCACAGCCTTCCCTACCCGGCCCTCCATACAGTTTTGGAACCTTGATGTGGCTCTCAGGCAAAAAAGTTTGCCCACCCCTGTCCTAGGGAAACATCCAGCAAAGGACAACCCCCCCCCCACAACAGCCAACCAGGAGAGGGGGGCGGGGGAAGAGGAGAATCTGATAGGTCAGATGATCACAATGGTCCTTTGTGAACCCACACCCAGTTACTGTTCCCTCTGATTCTCTGCCCCAGCCCCAGTACAGTTTAGCACATGCTGTAGCCATTCCCCATCTCTGATACATACCTTGTGCCAGGGCTTTGTGAGGGAAAGTACAGGAACTAGCTATGCCAACTTCAAGCATGCAGGGGGTGGGAGTGCTTGCCTGTGGGTAGTTCTGCTCCCTTAGTAGGGTGACCAGACAGCAAGTGTGAAAAATTGGGGTGGGGGTAATAGGAGCCTATATAAGAGAGAGCCCCAAATATCAGGACTGTCCCTATAAAATTGGGACATCTGGTCACCCTATCCCCTTCATGGCACCCAGCTGGCACTAAGGAACAGAACAGTGCTGAGAATCCACCCCTGAGGATTGATTGTGGTCTCTTAACCTTTGGGAAATGACATGTTGCACTCTGAGGGTGAAGAAGCTGGATGCCACTGCAATGCATAGTATTTAGGAGAGCAGCTTTCCTTTTGTGCATGTAACACTTTCCCTTTTGTGCCATCGGTCTCAAAAGGTTACACGCTCTCGCATCGACAACCTTGCCATGGTGTGGGCTGTTTTTCATGTTTCTGTTTATTGCAGTGGAAAAAATTGTTTCCCGAGCATCTGCTCTCACTTTGTGTTTTGTCCTCTTTAATTTTTATTCCTGCGCTCAGTTTTTATCCATTTTTTTAATGCCATCCCAAGGCTTTTATACACTTCACTTCATTGCTTTTTTATTGTTTTGTCATATATAGGTTAAATTTTTCCTCTACCTTATTGGTTCTGGGATCTGTTTTATTCTACTACCTTTTATTTAGTAGGAAGGGGGAAAGAACTTCTCCTTTTTCTTTGTGGGTTTGAGACCATCTTCATGATTACCTCATTTCTGCAGCTCACTACCTCTCTTCTCACCCCTCCAAATCAAAGTCTCTGCATTATGTCAAACCTCCCCCTATGTGCTGGATGCAGTTTGGCCTGGGACAAGGCAAAACCATTCTAGGCATTGGATCAGATGGTTGTACACTGCTATTGCAATTCTCCTAGCTTGGCTGGTTTGAGGAGTGAGGAATGAACTGAGAGCTGACATATCTGCAGCAGGTTGGTCTTTGGCCACAAGGCATTTAACTATAGAGGTTTAAATTCACATCCTGCTTAATACCAGTATAAGTTCCCTATCTAAACCAGCCCAGAAGATAATGGACCAGATCTTCAGCTGGTGCAAACTGGCGTAGCTCCGTTGAAGTCAAAATATTGGGCCAGATGTTGTGATTGGGTAATCTAATCTGTGAGCCTCATGGTCTCTCAATCCTTGCTCCCCAGGAAAAACATTGGTATATGTATATCTATGTAAGCCTTTTGGGAGCCTTTGTGACCCCTCACCCCACCATCATGTCATGTGTGCAGAGCTGTTGAATGTATTTCACAATCTCTTAGCTTCTCCTCTTTATTGAACCACTGTGCACATGATCTGCCTGTGGATTTTTAAGGAGGGTTATTCAGATGATTCATTCCAGTCCCCAGACCCAATATCTTCATGCTGCTCCTAACCACTTCCAGTTATAGGAGAAGTGGAACCCAGCTGATTGTGCTGATGTCTAGCTCTAAAAAACTGTACTGTCAGGTTCAAGCTGTTTGTGTAATTGCAAAGTCCCTATCAGCTGAGGAGATCCCAAGTGAGATCAGCATGACAGATAATTGCCTATGTCTGAAAAATGACACCTCCTCCTGCTTTGTCTCCCTGTGCCATTGTATCCCATGCCTGTCACAGAAAATTAGGTAGCACAGGGAGCAGCGGCACAGGCTAGCCATGCCAAGTGCAAACCCTCCTGAACCCTGTGGGTACAAACTTGGTACAGCTAGCCTATGCTGCTGCTTGTCGCTATCCTGGTTACACTGCTGTTTTTAGCACGGTAGCTCAATGAGCGCTAGCGTACGTCTAAGGGAGCTGGGGAATATCGCTCCTAGCTCCTTGTGTAGACATAATTGTGTAGATATAATTTCTCCCCCATTCAGTTTTTGCATCTCCCCCGTTTATGGGAGCATTGCTCCATTCTCCTGGCTATTGCCTAGTAGTTATCAAAGGGAGACAGGCACTGTGGCTGTGTTTTATCATCCCATTGCTTTTTTTCCCCTGTGAATTTGGAGTGGGTTTTCTTGGTATTGTTTTTGCTTTCTGCCTCTTCTAAGCATTTATAACCCTTTTATTTTCTGTCTTTGATCATTCTTGATAGGTCAGTATATTTACTTCAGAGACTGTTTGTTCCTCCTCCAGTTGTTTAGTTTTTTGTATAGACACAGCGGGCCAAATGAAATTCTGGTGTCATGCCTTTAACTTCAGTGGAGTTCCATCAGAGAAGAGCTTGTCCCAGTATTTTTTTTTCTCATATATTTAAAAAGAATCTGGAACATTTTTCATAGGTTTTTAAAATCAGTCTGTTTCTCACTGTTTAGAGGAACACCTTGGAAGCTCAAAAAGGCAACTGTTGCCTGGTAGAAATGTTCTCCCTGTGACATCCAACGTGTGTGTGTGTGTATGTGTGAGATAGCTCAGATAGGAGCTAGATAAGCAGCAACTGGGAAAATGAACGAAGTACAATGTTTGCCTGGCAACGTGGAGTAGGGAGCCTGTCGTCAGGCTTCAGAAAGGAAACTGGCCCCCAGAATTCTGACTAACTCAGGTGCCTCAGACATGGATCACTGGTTGGGGCTAAGCCAAGGAAGAGGGGGGAGTAATTCCTGGGCCGAGAGACTCTCAAACATGCTTGAGCGACAAAAATGAAGGCCCAGGATAGCCTGCACATGGCTGGGTCTGACCAGACACACACACTGAGCCTGGATAGGCAGTATGCTAGGGAAAAGAGTTGGCTGCAGGGAGTCAGCTTCCAACAGCTGTAGGAGATGCAGCATCTCTGTTGCTCTCCAAGGGAAGGAGAGAAGGTATACAAACAATGAAAAACACATTTGGTAAGGATCGAGACCAATGATATTTACTCTGTATATTTATGTAACTCATTACACACTGTATGTACCTACCTGGATTTATAATAAAATTTCCATCAATGTCTCTAGGTGCTAGAGTATAAGAGTAATTAAAACATATGATGTCAGTAACACAAATCTACATAATAAAGTGCCCTACAACTCATATAGCACTTGCCTGCTAAAATCACCACCACCACCATACAGAGCCCATTGGTCCTGGAGCGGGGGGTGGGGGAGTCACAGAGCCACTGGTGAAGGCAAATGAGTGGACTTCACCACTCTCTGGGAACCAGGGGTACCCCAGGATGAGGATATATATGTAACGTTTATTATAAAATGAGTGATGATTCATGGCTTTGCTGCTCAATTTATTGTTTTATGGTGTGATAGACCCAGGCCAGTTGGGTATAGCAGAAGGCAGATATACTGGCCACTGGATTAACAGTTTTCTGTTCCCTGACTGACCAGAGCAGGGGCTGCTCCAGGCTAATGAGAACACCTGACTCTAATTAACCTGTAAAGAGTCAGGTGAGGCCATTCAGTTAATGTGACCACCTGACTCTAATTAAGGCCCTGCTGATACTATAAAAAGGGCTCACTCCAGTCAGGCAGGGGAGTCAGGGAGCCAGAGGAGAGGAAGTGCGGCTGAAGGGCTGGTTACTGAAGACACCCTCAAACCATCGTTAAAGGAGCCCTAAGGTAAGGGTGAAGAAGGGAGAAGCAGGAGAGCTGTGGGGAAGTGGCCCAGGGAAATGTAGCAACTCTGGCAGTGAAAGGTTGGCTGCCAACAACTGCTACCATTAGGGTCCCTGGGCTGGAACCCGGAGTAGAGGGCGGGCCCGGGTTCCCCCCAACCCACCACTACAGGAACAGCTCCTGGAAGGGGAAGTCAGGTCTCTGTCAGGACAGGAGGCTGAATAGAGACTGTGGGAGTTCTCTCACCAACCTCCTTGCAGCCTATGATGAAAAGGACTCAGTAGACTGTAACCCTGGCCCTAGAGAGAGAAGGGCTACGTGGAGGGTCACAGTGAGCCACTGAGGCTAGCATAAACCACCTAGAAGTGCAGGACCCACGGGAGCAACGTCAGAGCTCTGCCACAATGGTAAGTATGAGGGAGGGCAGGCAAGTATGTGTGTGTTGTGCTGGGAGATGTTTGTATTGATTTGTGTGGGTAGTAAATGACGGGGGTGAGCTAAGGTGGGGGGCTCTGTATGTTTGGGGTTATTGCATGTCCTGGTTGTTTTGTGGATGCTTTTGAAGAACTTGAGCAGTTAGGTCAAGTAATCCCCCATGTGTGTAGTGTCTCTCTCCTACAACCAAAGAAATTGTTGCATGCAGATTAGCTGTAGAGTAAAGGTGGTGATTGGTTGAGTTACCTCTGAGATCACACAATCTAGGACTTTTGGCATGGCATAGCTACATATCTTGCTACTACTGTATGAGTGTAATTCTTAAGTCAAAATGGCTGAGAACTTAAAAATTAGACAGTAACAGACCGCAAATTCCAGTGAGGATTGAATGTGGTGATATTTTAAACAAAAAAAGGCTACAAACATGCTTGTAGCTGTTTCCATTGATTCACACTGACTCAACAGACGTAATAGGCTTCCAGTGACACACAGATTGGTAACAATCCTGGAATCTTATTATATAGATTGTAAAGAAAATAGAGCAATGAAGCATTCTGTTACAAATGATATACACTGTGATGTGGTGTACCAACCCCACATTGAGCTAGCAAGGGTTAATGAGCCGCTGTGGACCCATTCAGTCCCACCGTGCTGTGCGTTCACTGGCTGTCTGGTAATGAAGAGATGGTTAAAAGGGAAGGTGAGGACAGCACAGTTGCTGGCTGACCAGGGTGGAGAGTAGACCTTCTATCCTTTGTTCCTTGAGGGAAAGGACCAGCCCAGGATCTCTGCAGAGACTGCAGAGTACCAGAGCCCCATCAGAGGAAGATAGACCTGGCTCAGGACTGCTAAGTTTGTTTTGGGACCATTTTTCTTTGCTTTTGTTTATAAAAGGACTGTTGGCCCAGGTTGGGCTGCCTGGGGGGGACCTGCGGGGGGCCTACAAAGATTGTTGCAGAGAACCTCTGGCCTAACTTCTTACGCTCTACTCCAACCTTCCCTGGGGTCTGTCTGAGACCCTAGAGAACACGTCGTCACACAAAGAATTACACCAAAGCAGTACGTTCTATGAAAAAATAGGTCACTCTCAACAGTGCTCCTTCTAACATTACTTTTCCAAACCTGACTTTGTTTTCTTGTGACAGTACATACAATTACTAGGGCAACCCCTCAAGTGATTTAAACTGGTGTATGTCCACTGATTTCAGGGATCTGTTGGTTGAGGGTCTGGCCTCCTGTAGCCAGTCACTCCCATATCTAACCAAATCCTTGCAGATTCGGGAGTTTTGGTTTTCAGCACCATTCGGTTCTCATTTCTAGGTTAACACATAGTCTCTCTTATTAAGAAACTAGTGACTCCACTATTTTGTGTTATGCATTGGTAAAGCCAGATATTCCTGGCAGTCATTGTTTCATTGTGCCATTGTTAGCTTACATCTATCGTTTCTGTTTCTGTCAAGCTTTTTGTCAAAGATTTTACTCATTGTTATTAGTGAGGATGTGACCTGTCATACCTAATCTTGCAATCTTTTCATTCTCTTCTATCAGACACACAGCTGAATTTCAGTTTCCTTTGTCTTCTGTCTGATGCACTGGAGAGACTCTTTCATAACTGTGTGTTTTTGTTTGTTTTCTTTTATATAGGGCTTTAAAGTGCAGCACAACACAGATTGGATTGATTCAATACAATTTCCTGGAACCATATACTGCAGCTTTTTATTATTAAAAATATTATTTTTAGCTTTTACAATTTCTCTGAGATAGAAATGTACTTAATGGTTTTTCTTCTGGGTCTGTGTTGTAGCCCTGCTTTCCTAATGTACCCACATGGTCGAACATTAGCCACTTCTCTAGATAATTTAATCATGTTTGCATCTAACATTTTCGTTATAAAGAGTTCGGCTAGTGGTTTCATGATGAATGATTATCTAAACTATTAGGCTATGACTCTTATTTGGCTCGGTGCATGTTTAATAATGCATTAACAAAACTAAATGATTGTTTATGCGTGTGTGTATATAATATAAATATATAGGGAAAATATACATTATTATACCCATTAAGGATTTTTAGCAACTGTATTTTTCCTGTGATTCGTTTTGTATCCTGTGGGATCCAGATTGTTCCCAGGAACATGGTACGTGCTTGCTATGCTTTTTCTACCTCGATCGATATATATATATATAGATATAGATATAGATATATAGGAGTTGAGAAAAAGAAAGTGAGTCCTGAGAGTGTTGTGGCATTGAGGACATAGGGGGTGGGAATTGCAGGAATCTAATTAGAAGAACACATCTAAAGGGGATGGATAATCTAAGGCAAAAAAGAAAAAAAAGCATCTTTGTTGTTCCTCTTTTATATCTTGGTAGCTCTACATAGGGGGTGAAATCCTGATTCAATTGAAGTTAATGGCAAAACTCCCATTCACTTCAGTGTGACCAAGAGTCCACCTAGATGGATATACGCTGGGGAATAACTCATGTGAATAGGATAACTCACTTGAGTGACGCTTTACAAACTCAGGCCCCTAAATCTGTATATTATAGGTGGAGCTAGAAGTGCGGCCTATAGTTAAGGTTGTCTGTTATAAAATCTTGTGTTCAGCTGCTTATATCTAAATATCTTCAAAATAGTAGCAATGATAGTCATATTTTTTATTTAACAAAACAGGATATGTGTGTTTTCTTTGATATTGACTTCAGCCCTACATGCTTACTCCACTGAAATAACAAATAACATGGTTACATCCCATGCATTGTTATGTTTCTAGTGATTAAAATAGTCTAATGATGAAAAATAGAAAGAAGTGGTTCAGAAGTGCACAATGCTACTTCAGCATAGCATAAGCAAAGGGCACACAAAACGTCTGTGTGTAAAATTGTTGATGGTCTGAGCTGTACTGTAAATGGTCTCATTGTTTTGAGTTAATATCAATGCATAACTAGAAGGTAGTAGAGTGAAAGGAAGTGTTACTCCCAGATACGGTAAAAATAAAATGTTGCACTGCCCACCATTGCTGATAATTTACATGTTTCAGATGAGCTGTCTCCAAAGCAATTGAAGATCTATGCCAAGATTTTTAAAAAAATAGTGATTTTGCCCAATTTTCAGAGGGTGAGTGGTCTGAATTTTCTGAAAACCACACCACTTTATGGTATCTCAAGTTAGGCACCCAAAAATTGAGGCGCTCAAAATCACTAGTCACTTTTGGAAGGCTTGGCCATGATTAAGGCTACATTTTAGTAGTGGGTATTTTTAGTAAAAGTCATGGGAAGGTCATGGGCAGTAAACAAAAATTCATGGCCCATGACCTGTCCATGAGTTTTACTATATACCTCTAACTAAAACTTGGACCGGGGGTGCTCTGTGGTGGGCGAGCCAGGGGTGCTGAGGGGGTGTGTGGCCTGGGACCTCTGCTGGTGCTGGGCGGCAATGGCATGTGGCCTGGGACCCATACTGGGGTGGGGCGGGGAGAGGCGGGGCATGACCGGGACCCGTGCTGCACAGGGGGATGGTGGTGCACAGCCCTGGGCCCCTGCTGGTGCTGGGGGGGGGGGCGGGGCCAAGGTGTGTGGCTTAGGACCGCTGCTGGTGCTGGGTGGGCAGGGTTGGTGGGGCTGGCAGGTTCCCTACCCAGCTCCAACTGGCATGTCCCTGAAGCTCCTAGTGGGAGGGGCAGCCAAGGGGGCTCTGCGCACTGTTCCTGCCACAAGCACCCGCTCTGCAGCTTCCATTGGCCAGGAACCACAGCCAATGGGAGCTGAGGGGGCAGTACCTGCAGGTGTGGGCAGCACACGGAGCCTTCTGGCCCCTCCGCCTAGGAACTGCAGGGACATGCCGGTGGGAGCCAGGGAGCCACTCCCCCTGCCGTCTCGCACCCCAGCCCTGAGCCCCCTCCCACACACCCAAACTGCTGCTGCTGCTGGACCAGGGGCTGCCCAGCTCAGTCAGCCCCTGAGCCAGCACCAGCTGCTGCAGAAGTCACGGTGGTCACGGAAAGTCACGGAAGCCCATGACCTCCATGACAGACAGACGCAGTCTTAGCCATGATAGATACAGGGGCACATGTGATTGTGTATAATAGTTCTAGAACTCACATGAGTTACTGATAGCTTTTATTATCCCTTGATATTTTATCTTGGTAAAACAATAACAAATGACCGGATGTGCAGTTCTGCACTGTGAGGGAGGCGGCAAAAGCTACATGAGCATTTCCTATATAATCTGACATCATAACGTGTTGTTTCATTTTAATAATGGGAATGTAACTATTTATTACGCTCATGGTTTTATTATATTCCACCTGTTTATGGAGAGGGGTAACTAGTGGTGTTCCCCAAGGGTCAGTCCTAGGACCAATCCTATTCAATTTATTCATAAATGATCTGGAGAAAGGGGTAAACAGTGAGGTGGCAAAGTTTGCAGATGATACTAAACTACTCAAGATAGTTAAGACCAAAGCAGATTGTGAAGAACTTCAAAAAGATCTCACAAAACTAAGTGATTGGGCAACAAAATGGCAAATGAAATTTAATGTGGATAAATGTAAAGTAATGCACATTGGAAAAAATAACCCCAACTATACATACAACATGATGGGGGCTAATTTAGCTACAACGAGTCAGGAAAAAGATCTTGGAGTTATCGTGGATAGTTCTCTGAAGATGTCCACGCAGTGTGCAGAGGCGGTCAAAAAAGCAAACAGGATGTTAGGAATCATTAAAAAGGGGATAGAGAATAAGACTGAGAATATATTATTGCCCTTATATAAATCCATGGTACGCCCACATCTCGAATACTGTGTACAGATGTGGTCTCCTCACCTCAAAAAAGATATTCTAGCACTAGAAAAGGTTCAGAAAAGAGCAACTAAAATGATTAGGGGTTTAGAGAGGGTCCCATATGAGGAAAGATTAAAGAGGCTAGGACTCTTCAGTTTGGAAAAGAGAAGACTAAGGGGGGACATGATAGAGGTATATAAAATCATGATTGATGTTGAGAAAGTGGATAAGGAAAAGTTATTTACTTATTCCCATAATACAAGAACTAGGGGTCACCAAATGAAATTAATAGGCAGCAGGTTTAAAACAAATAAAAGGAAGTTCTTCTTCACGCAGCGCACAGTCAACTTGTGGAACTCCTTACTGAGGAGGTTGTGAAGGCTAGGACTATAACAATGTTTAAAAGGGGACTGGATAAATTCATGGTGGCTAAGTCCATAAATGGCTATTAGCCAGGATGGGTAAGAATGGTGTCCCTAGCCTCTGTTCGTCAGAGGATGGAGATGGATGGCAGGAGAGAGATCACTTGATCATTGCCTGTTAGGTTCACTCCCTCAGGGGCACCTGGCATTGGCCACTGTCGGTAGACAGATACTGGGCTAGATGGACCTTTGGTCTGACCCGGTACGGCCTTTCTTATGTTCTTATGTTCTTATGTTTGGTATATATTTCCCTGCCAGATCATTACCTACTGCTATTTTAATCTTCTGAACTTTTCCCAATATCATTTTCCCCACATATTTACAAACATTAGATTTTCCTTTTTGGCAGTTCTAGTAATACTGTTCTAGCATTTGTAGTCTTCACTTTTGCCCCAGAATAACTTCACACTACTAGACTATCTGCTTTTACCCTCTGACCTTCCCCTCTAGCCTGAATGCGTGCCCACACACTGTCACTCTCATGCATTCTGGACCACAGAGTAACATCCCTAATTCTACTGCTTTTCGTTCTGGCCTGTTCTAACAGAATGCTCTAGAATAGAAAACATGCAGAACATCTCTGCTTTGTGTGCATCCACCTTTTTCCGCTTTGGCATCCCATTAACAACAATTTTCTTTTAGTTGTTGTTTCATTGCTTGACTCGATTTATCCCGTATTAAACGGCTATAGCCCTGTCACCATAATCTGTCTTGCTTTTTATTTTTCCACTGAAATTGCCTACTTGTCTTTCAAGTCCAGCTGTTCATAGCTTCAGACTAGTAATAATCATACACCCTAAGCAGATCCTTCCCCCCCCACCCCTTCAACAAGGAAGAAAAAGCTGCCTATGTTTATCCTGGATAACATTATTGTGTTATCTCCCCAAGCCATCTTGCACCTTTCTTAACTTCACTGATAAAAATAGATAACATTTTCAAATATCAAAAACACTCCTCCAAATCCAGACAAATGAACACAGTCTGAATGGCAGTCAAACAAATTTGAAGAAACCTTGAAATCTCTCAGCTGTCGCTTTCTTCCATTAGGTCTTGAGAATAGTTACTTAACATTTTGTTTTTCTCCCAGCACATGGAAATGGAATATTTTGGGTTTAGACTATGTGCAAGGAGGTCAGACTTGAATGAGGCAGTTCACACTCTGCCTATGTCAGTTTCACAGAAAAGCTGGTTCCTATGTGTATGCTGAAACACACAGGGAAACATCTGCCACATCATCACATGGAGGTCAGTCAAACATACTGTTTAACAAGTGCAGACAAAACAAACTTCATCCCAGCTCAGTGAACATGTTGCAGTCCAAGCATGGATAATAAGACACAGACCAATACAACCGAGCTTGGTGGGAAACATGATGGAAACATATTTTAGAAATTCTCTTCTGCCAGTCTTGCCAAGTTAAAGTACTACAAGCATTTTCAGTTTTACCCAGCAGAAGCAGTGTACTCCGAAGCAGGAGAGTTGAGCTTGTATCTTTTCAGAATTATATTGCTATTCGTTTTCAGTAATATAATGTAAAGCACAATCCTATGAACAGCTTTCATTTTGCATTAATGGAATAGAATACTGATATAGCTAATAAGCAGTAGTGATACACACACATGCGTGCATGTGCACACACACACACAGATGTAGTAGTGATAATCATTTTAGCCCATTAGACAGTATAAAAATAAACCCAAACAGTCTTGGGAAACTGAAGTCCTCCAACTGCAGAACAAGTTCAGTATCAGAACTGCCTCTTTCCCTACATTATGTTGACCCACCTCTGCAGCTGGGAGAGGAATAGTCCAGTCTCCATGCCCATTCACTTCTGAGCCTCTCTTTTGAGACTGACAACTATGGTGTCAGTTTTGGTGGTATTTATGTGATGTATAGAACTTCTCTCCACGTGAACTAACACTGCAACTCATTTTGCATAGACCACCAAATACTCATAATATAATGCAGTTATATGCAGTCATAATACATTACAGTACTTTTCTTCTCCATTGCACTTTTCATCCATTAACTAAATTAATCCTCACAGCTCCCCTGTATGTAGGTAAATGTTGTTAATCTCATTTTACAGATGAGTTAACATAGTCATGGACGGTCTAATTCTCCAGTTTGTCTGAGCACGTGCTTGAATACAGTGAACATGAGAGGAGGGGCACTAGGAAGCAGGTGTGGCCTCTGTTCTGAGCTGCTAAGCCCCAGCCCACTTTAGAGGTGCATAGGAGTAGCTCTAACTTACATCTCTGACATAAGATCCTTGAAGGGTACCACCAGGCCCTCCCCCACTGAATGCTCCCAACAAGCCTCTTTCTCTCCTTACAATTACCCATGGAAATCTTACTGTTAAAGCACAAGAGTCCTATACCGGGATCTGACAGGGTTGGTGCTACTTTAAGAGGAGTTCATAGAATGATAGAAGATTAGTGCTGGAAGAGACTTCAAGAGGTCATCTAGTCCCAACCCCCTGCTCAAAGCAGGACCAAATCATCCCAGCCAGGGCTTTGTCAATCTGGGCCTTAAAAACCTCTGAAGATGGAGATTCCACCACCTCCCTAGGTAACCCAGTCCAGTGCTTTACCACCCTCCTAGTGAAATAGTTTTTCCTAATATCCAACCTAGACCTCCCCCACTGCAACTTGACAAAACAAGGAGCAATGGTCTCATCTGCCACCACTGAGAACAGCCGAGCTCCATCCTCTTTGGAATCCCCCTTCAGGTAGCTGAAGGCTGCTATCAAATCCCCTCTTACTCTTCTCTTCTGCAGATTAAATAAGACCAGTTCCCTCAGCCTCTCCTCGTAAGTCATGTGCCCCAGCCTCCTAATAATTTTCATTGCCCTCCATGGGACTCTCTCCAATTTGTCCACATCCTTTCTGTAGGGGGGGGGCCCAAAACTGGACCCAATAGTTCAGATGTGGCCTCACCAGTGCCAAATAGAGGGGAATAATCACTTCCTTCAATCTGCTGGCAGTGCTGCTACTAATGCTGCCCAATATGCCATTAGCCTTCTTGGCAACAAGGGCACACTGTTGACTCATATCCACCTTCTTGTCGACTGTAATCCCCAGGTCCTTTTCTGCAGAACTGCCGCTTAGCCAGTCGGTCCCCAGCATGTAGCAGTGCATGGGATTCTTCCATCTTAAGTGCAGGACTCTGCACTTATCCTTGTTGAACCTCATCAGATTTTTTTTTTGGTCCAATCCTCCGATTTGTCTAGGTCACTGTGGACCCTATCCCTACCCTCCAGCGTATTTACCTCTCCCCCAATCTTAGTGTCATCTGCGAACTTGCTGAGGGTGCAACCCATCCCATCATCCAGATCATTAATGAAGATGTTGAACAAAACCTGCCCCAGGACCCAACGATCTAGCCCGATGATCTAACCAGCTTTCTGTCCACCTTATAGTCCATTCATCCAATCCATACTTTTTTAACTTGCTGGCAAGAATACTGTGGGAGACTGTATCAAAGGTTTTGCTAAAGTCAAGATATATCACATCCACCGCTTTCCCCATATCCACAGAGCCAATTATCTCATCATAGAAAGCAATCAGGTTGGTCAGGCATGACTTGCCCTTGGTGAATCCATTTTGACTCTTCCTGATCACCTTCCTCTCCTCCAAGTTCTTCAAAATTGATTCCATGAGGACCTGCTCCATGATTTTTCCTGTAGTTCCCCAGATTCTCCATCTTCCCTTTATTTATTCTTTAACAGTGGGCAGAATTGAAGTAACTCCAGAACTTTCTTCTTTTTCAATATTTTTTTAAAGCAGCTCAGGAAATTAGGCTCATTTGGCAAGTTGCAAGTTTGAAATAGCAGAAATGTTCTTTATGTGACAGAAGATAATATTTGCAATCTGGAGTATGTGGACAAATAGATTAGTGCCCAGAAATATGTACAGGTGCACAAAGCATGTATGAGTGTGCATCTCATTACATGAGAAAAGGTGGGTGAGGTAATATCTTTTATTGGACCAACTTTTGTTGGTGAGAGAGACAAGATTTTGAGCTACACAGAGCTCTTTTTCAGGTCTGGGAAAAGTACTCAGTGTGACAGCGAACATCCTCACCCATAACAATTTTACATTCAACAACAAACATTTTGTCTAAACCAAGTGAAAAGCCATGGGTACTAGGATTGCTTCCCAATATGCCAATCTCTTAATGATCCACTTTGAAGAAGAATTTCTGGACAAATGCATCACAAAACCAATGATATACTTGAGATAAATTGATGATATTTTCATTTTCTGGACAGACAATTTAAACTCACTCATAGATTTCCACCAGAACTTCAACAACCTCCAACAGTCCATTAAACTCTCTCTGGATCACTCCCAGGCTAGCATCAACTTCCTGGACACCACAATCATCTTCAACAATGGAACCCTTCCGACAATTATATACAAGAAACTCATGGATCACCACATCTACCTTCATAGATCCAGTAACCACCCCAGACACACCAAGAAATCTGTTATCTACAGCCAGGCACTCAGATACCACAGCATATGCTCCGAGGAGAAAGTCCGGGATACACATTTTAATACACTTAAAACTGCCTTCACCAAACAAGGACACTCCATCAGAGAAGTAGATCGCATCATGGAATGGCCCACTCAAATACTCCAAGAGAACCTGCTTAAATACAGAAATAAAACCTCCTCCAACCACACACCCCTATTTGTCACCTACCACACCACATTGGAACCCATATGGTGTGTCATCAAACAACTACACCCCATATTCAATGGGGATGCCATCCTGAAAGAAATCTTTCCTGAACCCCCTCTTCTGGCTTCAAACAGCCCCCACAGTCTCTCCAAGGTCATCATCAGAAGCAAGCTCCCCACAGACCAAACCACACCAACTCAAAATGGTGCCAGACCCTGCCAGAGCAACAGTTGCAAAACCTGCAGACGTATCTCCACTGCTACAATGATAAACACTTCTCACCACATACTTTTCAAGATACATGGGTCCGATATATGCTGTGTACTTCATCTAGTGCATTAAATGCCCCAATAACAATTATGTGGGTGAAACCAAACAATCACTATGCTCTTGAATGAACTCACATAGGGTGTTTTTGTCTTATCATTTTTCCTATCACCTATGGTTGCACAATTTTTTTCACAAAGTGATCACTCTATATCTGACCTCCCAGTCCTCATCCTCAAAGGGAACCTTTCAAAAGACTTTGCTAGACACTAACATGGACTAAACAGAGACACTGGATTTATGGCTTATTAGAACAATCTGTAACCCACTCTATGGCCTGGTCTACACTAGGAGTTTATGTCGAATTTAGCAGCGTTAATTTGACTTAACCGTGCACCCGTCCACACCAGGAAGCTAATTAGTTTGACCTAGAGGGCTCTTTAGTTTGAATTCTGTACTCCTCCCCGACAAGGGGAGTAGCGCTAAATTCAACATGGCTATGTCGAATTAGGCTATGTGTGGACGGAAATCGACCTTAGTAGCTCCGGGAGCTATCCCACAGTGCACCACTCTGTTGACGCTCTGGACAGCAGTCCGAGCTTGGATGTTCTGACCAGCCACACAGGAAATGCCCAGGGAAAATTTGACACGCTCCGGCGCCTTGTGGATGTTCTGCAGGACCGCAGGCAGGAGGACAGAGCCCCCCTGCACTGTATCTGCAACCGCCCTCCCCCACCACAAAGTCCCAACCCCCCCTCACCCAAAGTAACAAGAAGGAGGGGCGACAGGGGCCGTGAAAACTGTCACTGCACCCCTGCAGAGTGCACAAATACAAGAAGGCTCTCATTCCCTAAATGTTGAGAAGTCCTTCCCTTCCTGGCTCACCGAAGCCGCAATCCCAGTTTCATCCCCTAACTGTGTAGTTGATTATTAAAAGTAGTTTGCTGTTAATTACTATTTCCGTCAAGTTTTTCTACAGAAGACTGTCTGTGAAGGGGGGTGGGGAGGGGGTTGTTAATTGCATAGGACAGTCACCTTTACCAGGGTACAGACACAGGGGCAGGATCAACAGCAGGTCACACACACAGTGCAGTCAGTAGGCACCCTGGTCAGTCTGGGAGGTGTTTTCCATGTTCTGTGTGGGTGGGGGGTACGTGACTTTGTGGCATGGGAGGGCGGTTACAGAACTTATGCAGCGGTCCTTGTCCCGGACCACAGAGCCACGCAGCAGGGGAATCTGTAACCGTCCTCCCCCACCACAAGGTCACATAGCCCCCGCACACAGAGTCCCGAAAAGGAGGGATGGCAGGCTCCGTTGAAACAACCAGTCCGACACTGCAGACTGCTCTAGGAGCAGGAGCCTATCATTCCTTGAGTGTAGAAGCGGTGTTAACATCACTGCACACCCTACCCACCACAGTCTGCGTCCCTGTTTCAACCCTTTAATGCGAATTCATTAATAAAGAAAACGTTGTTAATTAAAAATGTTCTATTAACTTTATTTTTAAACGTGTGTTGGAAGGGGGGAAACGTGGTGAACGGAGTATGTAACCGCAGAAGAAAGTCAACAGTAACTGAAGCAGGGGCAGGTTCAGCTTCTCTGTAAAGAAACTGAACAGTCACAGGTTACCCTGCTCCCTGAGGAACCTAGCTTTCAAAGCCTCCCGGATGCACAGCGCTTCCCGCTGGGCTCTTCTAATTGCACGGCTGTCTGGCTGAGCGTAATCAGCAGCCAGGCGATTTGCCTCAACCTCCCATCCCGCCATAAAGGTCTCCCTCTTGCTCTCACAGAGATTGTGGAGCACACAGCAAGCTGCAATAACAATGGAGATATTGGTTTCACTGAGATCCGAGCGAGTCAGTAAGCTCCTCCATCTCCCCTTGAGACGTCTGAAAGCACGTTGAATGATGACAGTTACCCAAGACCACCCTCGACACATTTTTCCCCCCCAGCATGCATTGTGGGGAAATCCCAGAATTCAAAGGGGCAGCGGGGACTGCGGGAACTGTGGGATAGCTTCCCACAGTGCACTGCTTCCAATGTCGACGCTTGCCCCGTTAGTGTGGACTCACAAAGTCGAATTAGTGTCCTTAGTGTGGACATACAAATTCGACTTTGTAAGGTCGATTCCACAAATTCGAATTAAGTTAAATCGAACTAATCTGGTAGTGTAGACATACCCTATGACTACAGGGGTTTTAAGGGGCCACTTCACCTTGAATGGTCCCTTGGTTTAGCATCAGTAATTAACACATGTCAGGGGGTAGCCGTGTTAGTCTGTATCCACAAAAACACCAAGGATTCCAGGGGCACCTTAAAGACTTAGATTTATTTGGGCATAAGCTTTCGTGGGTAAAAAACCTCACTTCTTCAGATGTAGTCTTTAAGGTGCCACCGGACTCCTTGTTGTTTTAGTTAACACATATTCTATCTGTTTGATCTTGGTATTTAGCTGTGACACTCTTAGTATCTTTCCCAGATCTGAAGAAGACTTTATAGCTCAAAAGCTTCTCTCTTTCACCAACAGGAGTTGGTCCAATAAAAGATATTACCTCCCTCACCTTGTCTCTCTAATATCCTGGAACCAACATGTCTACAACAACAGTGCATACCTCTCATTATGTGACATTTAATTAGTGAGAAGTGAAATTTATAGGGTTTGGGTGGGGGGAGGTTGCGGGGGAGGGACTTAAACCCCTTTGTGAAAAGAAATGTAGCTTGTGAAAAAGGAGTTTATGAACAATTTAGTCTTATATATAAGTCATGGTGACCGTGTCTCCTCTTACAACTTTACATAGTCGCTTGGATTTCTTCTTGGGGCCGGGAGACCTTTGTGTAACTGGATGACTGGGGAGGGAATACGGGGGGAAAGGGGAAAGAGAAAGTCAAAGCTAGTATGTAGGCCAAGATGTGGGTGCATTGGCAGAGCTGTATTGGAAGCTTACTTTCCCTGTGCCTGATGCCAACCAGTGCTCTTGATGCCTCATTCAGTAAGTTCACCTGTTTTTAGTAAGGCCTTTTTTTTAAGGCTATGTCTACACTGCTTACCACTGGCGATGGCATGTAGGGTAGGTGTAGCTACATGCCACAGTGAAAAGTAGGCTGTTTCCACACTGTAGCTCCACATCGCAGTGAAAGGCTCTGGCAGAGGGGGAGACAGCAGGGGAAGGCTCCAGCAGTGGGGAGCTGCTGGAGCCTTTCCCTGCTGTGTCTCCCTGCCGGAGCCTTTCCCTAAAAATAACAGTGTAGACAGGGGAGGCATTGCTTGGGCATGTAGAGACCCATGTAGGGTACATACTCACAGGGTTTAGGTGTGACTTTACTCACCTGAGCAGTGCCTCACCATCTATACAGCTATTATACCTGTGCTAGGGGGGAGAACAGTATAGGTACTCTACATGCCACCGTAAGGAGTGTGCAGTGTAGACGTATCTTAAGAAGTAATATGCATTTTTGAACTCTCTAATCTAAGGAATCTTGGCTTTTAAGCTGTTTGACTTGAGTTCAGAGCTTTGTTAACAGAAAAGAACAAGGGTTAAGGCCCTAGGCTGGGATTCAGGAGACTTGCGTTCAGTTCTTAGCTCTACTGCAGACTTCCTGTGTGACCTTGGGCAAGTCACTTAGGTGGACTTGTCAAAGACAAAAACGGTCATTAGGTGCCTAAATCCCATTGAAAGTCAATAGAATTTAGATGCTTCACTATTTATACCTCTGAAAGTCTCCCCCTATGGCCTGGTCTACACTAGGACTTTAATTCGAATTTATCAGCGTTAATTCGAACTAACCGCTCAACTGTCCACACCAGGAAGCCATTTAATTCGAACTAGAGGGCTCTTTAGTTTGAATTTGGTACTCCACCCTGGCAGGTGGAGTAACGCTAAATTCGACATGGCTAGCTCGAATTAGGCTAGGTGTGGGTGCTAATCGAACTTAGCAGCTCCGGGAGCTATCCCACAGTGCACCACTCTGTTGACGCTCTGGACAGCAGTCCGAGCTTGGATTCTCTGGCCAGCCACACAGGAAATGACCCGGGAAAATTTGAATTCATTTTCCTGTCTGGGCGGTTTGAATCTGACGTTCTGGTTGCACATCGGGGCGAGCTCCGCAGCACCTGCAACGATGCAGAGCTCTCCAGCAGAGGAGTCCGGGCAATCCCAGAATAGAAAGAGGTCCCCAGCATGGAGTGACCGGGAAGTCCAGGATCTGATCGCTGTGTGGGGCGAGGAGTCTGTGCTCTCGGAGCTGCGCTCCAACAAGCGGAACGCGAAGACCTTCGAGAAGGTCTCTAAAGCCATGAAAGAGAAAGGATACAGCCGGGATGCGATGCAGTGCCACGTGAAAGTGAAGGACCTAAGACAAGGATATCAAAAAGTCAGAGCGGCAAACGGACGCTCCGGAGCCCAGCCCCAGACATGCCGCTTCTACGAGGCACTGCATGACATTCTAGGTGGGTCTGCCACCACTGCCCCACCAGTGACGGTGGACTCCGAGGACGGAATAGTGTACCGGGACAGTTCCTCCTGCCTGTTCGCCGATGGGGAAGATGAGGAAGGGTCTTTTGAGGACGGCGCAGGCGACATCGAACCCACTCCCGCTTTCCCTGACAGCCAGGATCTCTTCATCACCCTCACAGAGATCCCCTACCAACCGTCCCCGCCCGTTAACCCGGACTCGGAATCAGGGGAAGGATCAGGCGGTAAGTGCTACAAACAGGGAAACATTTATTTTTTTAAGAAACAGGGATATATATCAAAAATAGAAATACTATATAAAAAATAGAAAAAAATAGAAATACTATACAAAAATTATACTATACTATACAAAAAATTTTAAATATGAAACTATACAAACAGCAGGTCTACACATATAGGAGCTATACAAACAGCAGGTCTACACATACAGGAATGGAGCAATAGTCCTCTGGGGACAGTTCAAAAAAGCTCTCAGAGAGCAGCTGGAAAAGCCTCAGCAGGAGGTTCCTTGGTAGAGGTGCCTTGTTGGGTGCTCCGTTGAAGCACACTCTTCCGCGCCAGGCCATCCTCAGGTAAAGGGGGACCATCGCCTCGACGAGCATGGCAGCGTATGGTCCTGGTCTGTGCAGGGCTTCTGTTAGCATCCGCTCTCTCTCAGTCCGCCTGACACGCCTCAGGGTGATGTCGTTGTGGAAGTGCTGCATCTAATTAGTGGAATTAGTGTACTGTTACTATTGTGAATGGTAGACTTTTACTTTGCATAAGAATGACCCTCGCTTAACAGAGTTTTACTTTGCATAAGAATGACCCTCGCTTAACAGACTTTTACTTTGCATAAGAATGACCCTCGCTTAACAGCCACGTGTTGGAGGCCACAGAGGAAAAGCATACAGTGATCTTTCCCGTGCACTGGTGGGAGGGGCCGCAAAACGGTCATCTTTTCTGCTTTGCACATTGCCTCCAGCAGGAGAGCACAGCTAAGCACTAACTGATAAGCACTCTGTACTGTAAGGCTTACCAGGACTTTGTGCAAGAGGGATGCAGCTGTCTTTCCTCGCTTGTGCGCTATCCAGTGCAATGGCGCCGCCAATGAGAGCGTATTCCGAAATCTCGGACTAGTTCTGAGATCTCATGAGACTTGGTTCCCTCTTTGGTCTTCTTAACTGAAACTGACTAGACTGTGTTTACTGTTGGCAAACATGTATTTGTTCAAGGAAATCACCTACTTTTTCGCATCACACAGCTTCGGCTCCTTCCCGGACTGCCCCGGCATCCCCCTCGCAGAGGCTGGCTCAGATTAGACGCCGAAAGAAAAAGACTAGGGACGACATGTTCCAGGAACTGATGGCCAGCTCCAGAGCGGAGGCGGCAGAGCAGAGACAGTCGAGAGAGAGCCTGTGTCAACGGGAGGATAGGTGGCGGCAGGAAGACCAGCAGGCGACTCAAACGCTGCTTGGTCTAATGAGGGAGCAAACGGACACGCTCCGGCGCCTTGTAGATGTTCTGCAAGACCGCAGGCAGGAGGAGAGAGCCCCCCTGCAGTGCATCTGCAACCGCCCTCCAACGCCAGGAAGTCCTGTCCCCCCCTCACCCAAAGTTACAAGAAGGAGGGGCGGTAGGGGCCGTGCGAACTGTCCCTGCACCGCAGCACACCGATAATGTTCGAGACAACTCTCGCGCTGTAAATTTGTACAAGCTCTTTCCTTACAGCATCAACCAGTCCCAACTCCAAGTTCAAACCCCCCACTGTGTACTACATTACTAAAAGCGGTTTGGTGTTACTGACTGTTTCTGTCACGTTTCTGGTGTCAG
Organism: Mauremys mutica; assembly: GCF_020497125.1. Taxonomy (NCBI): domain Eukaryota; kingdom Metazoa; phylum Chordata; order Testudines; family Geoemydidae; genus Mauremys; species Mauremys mutica. The sequence continues at coordinate 102,937,961 of NC_059072.1, read as the reverse complement.
AAGACTTTCTGTTGTTGTGTGTGTGTGTGGGGGGGGAATTGTAATTTCAGTGCATAGCCCACAGTGCCATGCTACAGACTTGGGTGCAGGGTCAACTGCAGGGCACACACAGACTGCAGTCACTAGGCACCAGGGACAGTCTGTGTGGTGTATGCTGCCCCGGGTCTTTCCTTGATGTGTATGCTTGTGCAGGGTCCTGGTGCCTGCCGTCCCCGAATGTAAAGGCAGGCTTCCCTTCACATGCACTTGGACTGTAGTCATGATCCTCCCCGGTGCCCTGATCCCCAAAAAGAGACCTCATCCAGGGGCAGATACTCACCCTTCCCCCACACCCCTCACCCCTTCCAACGCCCAAACCCACAGCCGTCATGTTAACCCCTATCCAAAGACGGCACCCCTCGCCCCTTCCTGCAAACCCACCCATCAGTGCACACCTTTCCCAGCACAGAATGCTTCCATGTTTCAACCAGGAAACAGAAATGCAAAGTCAACGAAAGATTTATTATTAATTACTAAAACATGTCCTTAGTTTTAAAACGTCCTTCGGAAGTGGGGGAAACTTGGTTTATGATCAGGCTCTCTTAAAATCAAGTGGACAGTCACAGGTTACCCTGCTCTGCGAGGAAACTCGCTTTCAAAGCCTCCCTGATGCATATCGCTTCCCGCTGGGATATTCTCTCAGCACGGGTGTCTGGCTGATCGTAAACAGCAGCCAGGCGATTTGCCTCAACCTCCCAAGCGGCCAAAAAGGTCTCGCCCTTGCTCTCACAGAGATTGTGGAGCACACAGCAAGCAGCAATAACTACGGGGATATTCTTTTCGCTGATGTCCAAGCGAGTGAGTAAGCTCCGCCATCTCCCCTTGAGACGTCCGAAAGCACACTCCACCACCATTCTGCACTTGCTCAGCCGGTAGTTGAAGAGTTCCTTCTCTCTGTCCAGGGCGCCTGTATAGGGCTTCATGAGCCAGGGCATTAGCGGGTAGGCTGGGTCCCCGAGGATCACTGTAGGCATCTGCACATCCCCAACCGTTATTTTGTGGTCCGGGAAGAAAGTTCCTGCCTGGAGGCGTCTAAAGAGACCAGAGCTCCTGAACACACGCGCGTCATGAACCTTGCCCGCCCACCCAACGTTGATGTTGGTAAAACGTCCCCTATGGTCCACCAGTCCTTGCAGCACCATGGAAAAGTAGCCCTTTCGGTTAATGTACTCGCTGGCCTGGTGGGCTGGTGCCAGGATAGGGATGTGAGTCCCATCTATAGCCCCACCGCAGTTTGGGAATCCCATCGCGGCGAAGCCATCTATGATGACCTGAACGTTTCCCAGGTTCACTACCTTTGAGAGTAGTTGCTCAACGATTGCGTGGGCTACTTCAATCGCAGCAACCCCCACGGTAGATTTGCCCACGCCAAAGTGGTTCGCTACTAACCGGTAGCTGTCTGGCATGGCAAGTTTCCAGAGGGCTATGGCCACTCGCTTCTGCACAGTCAGGGCTGCTCGCATCCGGGTGTCCTGGCGCTTCAGGGCAGGGGACAGCAAGTCACAGAGTTCAAGGAAAGTACGCTTACGCATCCTGAAGTTTCGCAGCCACTGTGATTCGTCCCAGACCTGCAGCACTATGCGGTCCCACCACTCCGTGCTTGTTTCCCGGCCCCAGAATCGCCGTTCCACACCATGAACTTGACCCATTGCCACCATGATCTCCACGGCGCGGCGTACCCTGCTTTGTGAGAGGCCTGCGCCACTCTCCTCACCGCGCTGCCGGAGCCTCCTCGCCCGATTTCTCATCAGCTGGCTGTGGAAGAGGTGGACGATAAGGTGCGAGGAGTTGACAACGGCCATAAGTGCAGCGATGATCGCAGCGGGCTCCATGCTCGCAGTGCTGTGGCGTCCGCGCTGTAACCGACCAGAGAAGGGCGCGATCAGATTTCCCGCCGGCGCTTTCAGTGAGGGAGGGCTGTTGTGAGTGACGGTTGAATGATGACAGTTACCCAAAACCGCCCTCGACACATTTTTTCACCCAGCAGGCATTGCGAGCTCTACCCAGCATTCCAATGGGCAGCGGGGAGTGCGGGAACTGTGGGATAGCTTCCCACAGTGCACCGCTTCCAAAGTCGACGCTGGCCCCGTGAATGTGGACTCAGAAGTTCGAATTTGTGTATTTAGTATGGATACACAAATTCGACTTCATAAGGTCGAATCCACAAATTCGACTTAAGTAGATTCGAAATAGTCCTGTAGTGTAGACAAGGCCTATGTCTGTGCATGGATTCTTTATGTGTAAAATAGATAATACTAACCTTTCCCCCATCCTTTTGCCTGTCTTGTCTATTTAGATCAGGGTGGGCAAATATTTTGGCCTGAGGGCCACATCGGGGTTCCAAAACTGTATGGAGGGCTGGGTAGGAAAGGTTGTGCCACCCAAAACAGCCTGCCCCCTCCCCCTCCCACTTCCTGCCCCCGACTGCCCCCCTCAGAACTTCCCATCCATCCCCCCCGCTCCTTGTCCCCTGACTGCCCCCCCGAACCCTCCGCCCCTAACCGCGCCCCCGAACCCTCCACCCCTAACCACCCCCCCCAGGACCCCACCCCCTATCCAGCCCCCCCCGCTCATTGTCCCCCTCCCAGGACCCCCTGCCCCCTAACCATTCCCCCTCTGCTCCTTGTCCCCTGACCACCCCTCCCAGGACCCTCTGCCCCTAACCCCCCCGCGACACCCCCACCCCTAACTGTTCCCCCCGGGACCCCACCCCCTATCAAGCCCCCCCCCGCTCCTTGTCCCCTGACCGCCCCCTCCCGATACCCCCTGCCCCTAAACATTTCCCCCGGGATCCCACCCCCTATCCAACTCCCCTGTCCCTTGCCTGCCCCATCCAACCACCCCCTGCTCTCTGTCCCCTGACTGCCTCCTGGGACCCCCCGCCCCTTATCCAACCCCCTTCCCGCTCCTCCCTCTTACCATGCCGCTCAGAGCAGCAGAATTGGCAGCTGCGCTGCCCAGCTGGAGCTCACAGCTACGCCGCCCAGAGCGCCAGTGGCACGGCAAGCTGAGGCTGCGGGGGAGGGGCCGGGGGCTAGCCTCCCCAGCAGGGAGCTCAAGGGCCAAGCAGGACAGTCCCGTGGCCCGGATGTGGCCTGCAGGCCATAGTTTGCCCACCTCTGATTTAGATTGTAACCTCTTCAGCACAGGGATAGTCTCTTACTATACCTATGTCCGGTACCTAGCACACTGGGACCTCACTCTCTTTTGAGGCCTCTTGGTGCTAGTATGCTACAAATGATGAGACAAATCAGCAAGGCCTCTCACTCTTCCCCTCCTTTCTTTTTCCTCTCAGTCCAGAGCAGCAGCCATCTTTGTGAAGATTGCATCTGGGTTGTGCGGCTGTTAGGCACATCCCATTTAGTCCCACAGACTGTGGCCTTCTCACAGGAGTTGGATGAGGGCAGGATTCATGGCAAATCAATTTGCTGACCTCTGACATCATTAAGCCAGCAGTATCGACCTTAAGCCTATTTTTAAATGAATAAACATATTTTTCTTTCCCATATTTCTCAGCTTGCTGTGAATGAGCCTCTCTAAAAATAATAGAGGAGGAAGGATCTAGGCTGTTTTCTCTCTTTGAGAAATAGCTATTAAGAAAATACACTTTCCTTCTGTATGCTTGCTACTTCCCCTCTTCTTTCTATTTGTTCTCCTCAGCATGTTCTTTGTTCTCCCCAAGGGAAGGGGAGAGATAATATTTTCTTGTTTAGTTCGGCTCTCCAGATGATCTTCGCCTGCTTTACTAGACTACAGCCTAGAAAACAGAGCCTTGTTGTTTTTTGCCCAGCAGCATTATTTTTCGTAATGAGAAATGTAATGCGTCTGAAGTGCATGGGACTGATAACAGATAGAGAGATCAAAGCCTTCTGAGAGTTGATGGCCTAGCGATAATCAGGTTGATTGGAGTGCAGGTGTTTCCCACACAGATGATGTGCAGAAAGTGCCCCTTTAGCCATGATGTACACATTCCACTCGTCCTGTGAAGTAAGGCAACATTTGTATGGTGGCCATCTTGCTAAGAGCGTGTGTGTTTTCTAATGGCATAGGAGCTATTAGTTAATATGAGGCTATAAGGGACAATAGGAGACAGTCCAATAGAACTAGAATGGTCACTGTCTGTGTCACTTTGGATGCAGTACTGATTACAGTAGGTGTGATGAGAATTTGTCGTCCAATGTGCCCTAAGAGAGGTTTTTAATGTCAGTTGGGTGTGCCATGATGTAGTGTGAGAATCCAAATTTGGGTTCTAAAATCAGTACCTGCAAATGCAGGATCACTGTGAAGCAGGGCCGGCTCTACTGTTTTCGCCGCCCCAAGCAGCGCGCCGAATTGCCGCCGTGGACGGCGGGGGCAGTCCATGTGCTGTTACGGCAGCATGTGTGTTTCCGCGGCAGCGGCAATTCGGCGGCAGCTTCTGTCTTCCAGATGAAGACAGAAGCTGCGCCACCGCGGATAGCTGAACATAGAAGCTGCCGCCGAATTGCTGCCACCGCAGAAACGCGCGTGCCGCCCTAACGGCACATGGACTTCCCCCACCGTCCGAGGTGGCAATTCGGCGCGCTGCTTGGAGGCAAAAACACCACAGACTGCTGCCCCTTGCAGATTGCCCTTGGAATGCTGGTGCCTGGAGCCGGCCCTGCTGTGAAGTCAGCACATGCAGAGAAGAGGTGATGGCATGGCAAGGTGATTCAGAAGGGACCTCCATCTGGTTGATGATTGCAATGGTGCTCCAGAAGGATCCATGATCAGCCCTTCCTTGCTGTGGAAAGGTACTGGATTGACAGCCCGGGAACTTGAAATCCTTTATTTATAGAACAAGTATAGCACAGAGAAGAGTAGTTAAAAATTTCCCCCACGCCATTCCCTTCATCAACTGTGATCTGTAGGACCCTCCTCTGGTGAGAAGATCGCTGAGTCTCCATTCCATGCTCATTCAGTCCTTGCTCTCTATTCTGAGATTGCTCTCAAAGGGAAGGCAAATGAGATGGTGGTTTTAGTGGTGTGTTTATCTGTTCGCTAGGAGTTGGACTGATGTCACCAACTTGTTACATATAGGCTACTGACCAGGGATTGCCAGTAACTGGCAACTTTTTTGACAGTGCAGGAGAGATGGAGGTGTAGGGTAGGCACAGCCACGGTTCTGGCAATTTGTGGAGGAGGAGCTCCTCCTGGGCCGGGTGCTGTACTTGGGAGGATTTTGGTCATTGTGTGATTAAAAGGTGAGAGGGAGGGCCAAACTGTTCCCCCAGTAGGTAGCATTGGTCTAATAGCTAGAATGGGGGACTGGCAAGCCCTATTGCCCACTCTGACACTGACTCACTGGGTGACCTCAAGTATGTACGTTAATCCCCGTGCCTCAGTTTCCCCATTTAAAATTGGGAATAATCATATAGCTCTTTGTAAAGTACTTTGAACCAATAACATACCTCTTAGGACAGATGTTGTATATTAATGATAATACTTAGCATTTACATAAAAGTATATCTTGTGCAAGGGTGGGATAGGGCAGGGATAGCTATTCCCTCCTCCACCTATGGATATGGCGTTCCATCTTCTACTCTCACCCTTCAACTCACCATCCCTACCTTGGTTGAAAACTGGACCCAGCTGCTTCTATGCTGGGCCTGATGCCTCTTTGCTGCCACGTCTGTGGCCCCCTCACTGAAGCCTGCTTCATTATCACACTAGGGAGACTAGGGGGCAGTCTGTGAGACAGCTTAGGCTTTAGCACCAGGGGCGGCTCCAGGCCCCAGCACGCCAAGCACGTGCTTGGGGCGGCAAGCCGCGGGGGGCGCTCTGCCGGTCGCCGCAAGGGCGGCAGGCAGGCTGCCTTCAGCGGCATGCTTGTGGAGGGTCCGCTGGTCCCGCGGCTTTGGTGGACCTCCCGCAGGCGTGCCTGCGGAAGGTCCGCAGGCAAGCTGCCGAACCCAGCCTGCCTGCGTGCTTTGGGGGGCAAAATCCCTAGAGCCACCCCTGTTTAGCACTGAAATATACAGGGAGGAGTTGCAAGCAAAACTGTAAGAATTCCAACCTGTTTGTTTGCAGATAATGCCTGAGGAGAAAAGAAGAGCTCAGTTTGCTGAATAAATTATTGGTTGTAAATTGGCTAGACTCGACCATCCTGAGTTGAATTTGAACAACAGGCAAAATAATTTGTATACTGCATTAAATGAAATGTGTGTGTTTGTTCATTCTTACAGGCCAAACTGCAGCAAGAAATAAGAGTCATAAATGAGTTTTTGTGTTTGCATGTATCTGTGGGAGCCTCTTTAGTTATTAAAATGCTCCGGATACAGATTAACTTCTTTTTCTTAATATATCATTGTTTCACTTCCCTTGAACTGCACACTGTTTGGAGGAGACAGCGAAAGGTTGCCTGGCTTTTCTGTAACTCTTGTAAGTAAGTCTATGTTCTCTGTTGAACAGCTGTTGGATAACTTCTTACAGTAGTACTCCTCAGAGGGCTGTATAACTCACATCCCTGCGCTTCCTATAGAAACGGTACCATTTCTCCTATGGGGGAAGCAAAGTCCTGTCACAAGCTATGGTAAATTAGGATACTTGGCCTCTCTACCATGACAAGTAATAGATCTTTGTCTTTAAATTGCTGGCCTAAAAATGTGGGGGTTTCACTTATGTTGGGTGGCTCCCATTTAAACAGAAGAGAGTATGAAAAGCTGAATGTAGCAAATAAATAGAAATACCACACAAGAGGAATTTAATAAAAGGGACTATCCTCAATTAGCTGTGAATCCATAGGTTTCTTTTCTCTCAAACTGTTGTTTAGTAAAATATGACGAGTATTCATTTTTTCCCAATAATAATCTTAAACTAACTATCACTATATAATAATACTAGATGACTATAAAGCTATATGGCAGAGGTAAAACGGTTATTTATTTGGAAATAATGGATTATTGTTCAGAAGTTTTTAACTTAATAGGGTATTGAAGAACAAATACAGGTAGGGAAATATCCTCTTGGTTTTGAGAACAAAGCCCTGATCCTATAGAGACTTATGCACATGCTTGATTTTAACTTTCATCCTTAAAGTTAAGCATGTGCCGGATCAGGACCCACGTGTAGTAAGGAGGAAAGCTCATGTGGTCTTCTTTAACCTTCAGGTCCCCTTATCCCTTTTCTTTTCTTTGTAAACGTAGCTGATGAGTGTTAGCAGATTATTACTAGGAGTCCAGTGGCACCTTAAAGACAGACTAACATGGCTACCCCCTGATACTTGACAGATTATTACTGTGACTCTTGGAACTGAGTTTTCCCAAAGTGCTTTCCCATATCCCCACTTCTTCAGTTCCCAGAAAAAGTTAGGAAGAACATATTAATAAACATACAGATTGGGGAAATAGAAAGGAGCCATCAGGGGAGCAGTTATGTATTGGGGTGAAAGAAAGCAATGATACACTGATCCTCCCTTACAACCATTGTTCTTGAAAGCAGGTTGAGAGCACAAAGGCAGCACTGATCTTTGCATAAAAGCAATTTTAGCCTTTTAGTATTTTTAATCCCTGGGTACATGAGTGGATTTTCTCCATCCATTCCCTCCTATGCCCCTCCCTTCTTTGTAACTGGATTCATCATTACAAACAATAAGAGGGAATGGCTGGAAACTTCATTGCCAGATGCTAATGACTGCTGTGATTTCAAATAATGAGTCAGTTAAAGAGTACTGCCCCAGAAACAGGGACTCTATTCCAAGCATCTGTATCCAGTGCAGATGCATTAGGTTCAAATAAACATATTATGATTCAGGTTTGTTATGTGTTAAAGTAAATTTGAGCTTTGTGCAAAATACTAGAATTGCATCTCAGGGGACCAAGGTCCCCTCTGTACTAAACAATACAGGCAACAGAATTGCCAGCTACCCCTATTACCTTGCCAATGTGCCTAACCTTTTATCAGGAGAAAATCATGTCTAGGAAGGAATGAAAGGGGAGCTCAGTTTTCATAGCCATTTGTTCTTCGGTGTCTCTGCAGAGACTTCAAACTAGTGGTGGGCAGAATTGGAGAAGTTCATCGTTTTGTCGTGGATAAAAATTCAGACAATTGTTTGTACCTCTCAGGGTTTTATCATAGGGAGATCAGTCTTTCATCATGAGATTTTTCAGTACTTCCTGGCGGAAGCGTGGTCTGAAACGCTGTACCAAGTGAGGCCACAAGCATTCTTTGTGAATGCAAATGCCAGGGCTCAGGAGAAAAGTATGAGTGTTAACAAACATATTTATTCTGTGGTATCTGGTTAGACTGGTGCAGATGATGTAGAAACAGACCTATATTTTTTCTACATCTGAAGCAGATAAAGAATCTCAATTCACTGTCTGAGAAGCCAGCAGGAGCCATTGGATCAGATTCAGGAAACGATAGCTCCCTCCCCAAAGCTATCTAGGGTAAAGAGAACACAATGTGGCCTTATTCTTACTTGAAGGCAATACTGTCCTTTTCCCTCCCCACCCCACCCCCACCCTTCCTCTGTCACTTGTTTGTTGTTGTGATAAAAATACCTCTGAGGAGGTCTACACCAGCAATGCCGTTGTTGTTAGCAGTAGTGGAACTGCACCATTGCCCAGTCAACAGTGGGAGAATTTCTGAAGATGTTCAGGGTAGAAATGTTCAGTGCAGATACAGCCTAGTGGTGGAAAGGCATTAGATTTAGATTAGACAAAGGTTCTAGTAATTCTTTCTTGTTTGGTTGGGTGTGTTTTTTTCTTTTTTTAATCAGTGTTTTCTTCCCATTCTTTTACAGTCTGTCTTTAGTGATAACGTATTGTGTTATGTTATGATGCATTGAGTACAGTATGTAACAAGCAGCTGTGAGTAAGTAGATGATGGAATGGTTCTTTAATTAGTTCTCAGCAAGTGTTTTAATTGGTGATGACAATGGATAAAAGGTTTTTAATTGATTCCTTTAAATACCAATAGACTTGACAGCTTAATCTTTTTAAGTGTTTCAGAGAGGTGGAGAGATACTGAACTGCCAAAGAGAATGGAAACCTGATATGATTTATTTACAAAAAACTTATTTCAGCCAACAGAGGCATCGTAGGGAAGGTGGCTCTCTGGCTGGCTATGGGTGCTAAAATGGTTTTCCACCTCCTTTGTAGATACTACATCGGTCGGCGAATGTACGTGTTGGTGTCTGAGCCAGAGATGATCAAACATATCTTAGTGAAGGACTTCAGCAACTTCACCAACAGAATGGTAAGTTTGGTAGAAAGACTCTACCGCATACTGTAAATTCAACACTTGGGAGGCCACATCCTGCAGTCCTCAGGCAGGCCAAGGCTCACATAGATTTTGATGGGGTTTCCTAAAAAAGAAGCTTCAGATCTGGCAGTGAGTGTTTCAGGAAAATCAGCTTTGGAGAGAAGAATGGATGAACTGTTGAATAAAACTAATGGAATGCAAATCTGACCACACATGTCAGCTAAATGACTCCATTATTTTCCAGGGCACTTTGAGGGCTTGAAGAGAAGCTGTTAAAGAGGGAAATAATTGTTTTGTGGTAAAGGCACTGGCCTGAAACTCAGGAGAGCAGGTTCACTTCCCACTCTGCCACTGACTTCTTATGCCAAGTCACTTAATCTCTCTGTGCTCCAGTTACAAATGGGGATGATACTCTGTGACATTCCCCAGGGTGGAACCTGAACTGCTGTGTCCCTTAGCTCTCCAGCCTGGGATGCTTTTTACACTGCTTTACTGATGAACAGCAAACCCCTCTAAGCTCTGCTCACTTAACAGCCACCAGCATGTAAAGTCACTCCCAGCTGAATACATGCATGTTGTGCCCAGCCATCCATGAATTACATACAGGGTGACGCCCACATATCCCTCAGCTCCAGCCTTCGTTCCCAGAAATGTGGGTCTTGTACTGTTCAGGACCCTCCTGGGCAGTATAAACTCATAGATAGTCCATCATTCCAACAATGGGCAATGAATCTGCACCAGGCTTGTTGACTTAAGTAGGGATTCCCAAGCGCTTCAACCAAAATACATCGGTTTAGATAAAACAAGTTTATTAACTAGAGAGAGATTTTAAGTGATTACAAGTATAGATGCAAATAAGTCAGGATTGATTACAAAAGAAATAAAAGGATAAACATGTAAGCTAACTTTGAAACTTTACCAAGGCTAATAGGCTTAAAAGCAAAAGGTTTGGCTCACCATGAGCTGCAGTACATTTCAGCTGTGTCCCTTTCCAGGCTGGGACCACTTCCTCCCTTTGTTCAGTTCTTTGAGAGTCGTCGTCCCTAGCCACCTTTCTCCTCCTTCCATCTCTCTGCTCATGACGTTTTCCCTCCTTCTTATGCATGTTTCAGTAACAATCATATAGCAAAATCTCATCATTTTACATGCAGTGTTGTCAGACACATTACAACCGGATAATCATATTCTGCAGATTATGAGTTTTCAGATGATATCTCACAAGGCATACTTAATACAAAATATATCATATCCTTACAAAAGTGGTGAATGTGGGGTACAGGGTATCATGTAGGGTACATGGTGTCACAACTGCTCCCTTCCGACACCCTTTGTCTGCCTTGTCTATTTAAATTTGAGTTCTTTGGGACGAGGACTGTCACTTAAGATGTGTCTGTTCAGTACTTAGCACAGTGGGACTCTGATCTCAGTTGGACACTACCATAATATCAAACAACAAAGAATAAAGATATGTTTAACAAAGACATCTTCGTATGGAATGTTTAATTATTTGTTTCAGATCCATTTCTAAATATTTTTTAAAAATATTTTAAAATGCTCTTCTTAAGGATTGTTTAGAACAAATAAAAAAAAGGGAGCTACAAAGGGATAGCAAACATTTCTGGTATCCAGCAGACATTTTACAGGAAAATATGGCCACACTTGTTTTTGGCTTAACCTGTTCCCTTCTTCTTCCTACACATACACAAGTACTGTAAGCCTGAACCATGTCTGCTCAAGCCTGTTGAAATAATATGTTAGATGAGGAGTGGTCATACCTATTGACCCTCCAAACCACGTAAGATAATCTTCAGAAGTTCGAGAGCCACAAGCACAACCTGCCCTGCAGAGCAGCACCTGCTGGGGCACGGTCTTGTGCCCCAACGCCCTCCTGCAGGGCTAAGGCCCCGAGACCCCCGCCCCACAGAGCAGAAGCCCCAAGCTTCCCCCCACAGTCTGGTAGGTGGAAAATGAGGTTGGGGGCATGGAAGGCTCCACAAGCCGCACTTTAACTGTTAGAGAGCCACATGCCTGTGTTAGATATTCAGGAGGACTATATGTTCTCAAGGGTGAAATTCCATCTCTGATCTACTATTCATCTCATCTCCCCACTGCTCACTCTGCTTCTCTAATCTGCATGTTTTAAAAATTCTCCAGGTATACTGCTAGGTTCACTTGCGGACACCCTAATATCTTACTCTTCTAGATCTCCTGTAATTTACTTTCTGATCTTCCTGGCTACCCTGTATCTGCCTGTAACTCTTGGCTACCCTAGGAGCTTCTGCTGCTGAATGTTTCGAAGGCTGAAGTTCTCCATGTGGATAAAAAGTTCTCTCCACGCTGAATCTCTATCTGCAGAAACCCGCTGTTATTTCTCCCTCAGGAAGTGACCTGTCTCTTCCTGCCTACACCTTTCCTTCCCCATGTTAGTTCCTGACAATAATTAGTTTCTATCCCATTTTCAGAATGCAGCCAGTTCCCAGTTGATGATTACCTGGAAATCAGGGAGCATTTTTAGGGGGTTCATACAGTTATTAATTGTGTTTCTAATTAGAGTCATATTTGATATTTGAACCCTAAACTTCCCCCCACTCTCTCAGCTCACCTGTCTGTCTTTCTATCACCACTTCTCCAACATTGGCTCTTAAACCTGTCTCTGTAGAAATTCTTATCCATTTTTTAGTTCTCTCCAGTTTTCATTTCCATTTTTCATGATCTTTGTAAACATCTGTGGTACTCTCTAAACTTATGGAGATTCAGAACACTGTAAATTTACTCTCTTAGGAACAGGTGCCAACTTTCCAAAGAGCCAGGGGGTTCTCAACCCCCAGGTCTTCCCACTCCACCCCTTCCCCCCAAGGTCCCACCCATGCCCCGCCTCTTCCTGCCCCCGCTCCACCCTCTCCCCCAAGCACACCACGTCCTGGCTCCTCTCCCCTTACCCCCAGCCTCCTGCACGCTGCAAAACAGCTGTTTATGGCGGGCAGGAGCCACGGGGAGGGAGGGGAAGGCGCTGATCGGCAGGACCCACTGACAGGTGGCAGGGTCTGCAGGGGAGCGGATGGGGGGCTGCCGGTGGATGTTCAGCACCCACCATTTTTTCCCTGTGGGTGCTCCAGACCCCGGAGCACCCACGGAGTTGGTGCCTATGCTTTTAGGACCATACTGTTCCCTGTCTGGTTAGGTACACACATTGCTCTCATTAGTGTCTGAGCAATCTCCTAAGTATTTATGGATTTAACCTCCCAACACCCCAGTGTATCACTATTTCCATTCTACAGATGGGGACTTGAGGCACAGATGAAGTGATTTACTGAAGCTCGCACAGGAAGCATATGGCAGAGGAGGGAAAGAACTCAGGTCTCCTAAATTCACAAGACCATGCTTCCTCTACCCTTTGTCATTATCACTGGCTTGTTGAATGATTGAATTGAAAATTCCCTTCCATGGACTTGCTTCATTTACTTCCAAGCTTTTTATCTACCTGTTCTCCTGTTTGCTCATGCATTGCCAATCTTGGAGGCTTCTATCTCCCACACTTCACTTTGTCTGCTGTCCACCTTCTTTCATCTATCATTCCTCACAATTTAGGGTGGTCAGCCTTCTACTTTGTCCCTGTGTAGACATGTCCTTCCAGGAAAATTAATCCAAATTAACTAAAGGAGTGAATTTGAAGCAGATAGTTAAACCACATTAAACCTCTGTGTGAATACCCTCATTCAGAATAAAAATGGTCTTAATTTTGTTTGGCTTAATTCACTTCCAAAGCATCCATACAGGAATTTAATGCAGTTTAGCATTAACTGCATTAACTATTTCAAATTCAGACCTCTAGTTAATTTGGATTAATTTTCTTGAATGTCCCCATGTAGACAAACCCTCGTACTCATCCACATCTCTCTGAAACTGGCTGTTTCTGTCTTCCCTATTTCTTCTCATGGAATTTCACCCAAAAAGCTTCCTTTCCTCTTTAGCTCACACTTGATTCTCTCAGTGAAGTGGTTTGTGATGCTGTGTATAAAGGATTCTATATAAAAATAAATAGTATTGAATTGTATGTAAGGCAGGTCATTTGAGTTTATTCAAATGTGACTTCGTATGTGTGAATAATGGTTGCAGAGGGACAAAAGCACTTTCCAGGTAATAGAAGCCTTTTTCTCATTGCCTGTACAGAGGTTATTTTAAAGCTTTTAAGGGAGTGCTTCTGTTTATACTTAGAAAATTACTGAAAGCAAGGTCCTTCTCTATTTTTATTAGCAGTTTCTAATTGCTAGTGTACAATTTAAAATGCAAAAAATATTACTCTGGGTTATTTTCCCCCTAAATATTATGCTGATGAAATTGAGAGACTAAGGCATTAGCTTTTTAGTAAGCACTATGCATAAAGCTTTGCTAATGCAGCTCAGTCCTGACATAGAACATTCCTGCTGTTCCAGTCTCAGGCCTCTTCAGCTGAGGCTGTCAGTCTTGTAGTGGTTTTCTGATGCACTTGAACGGGGAGTAGGACAAAATCACCAAGGATATTTTTCACACATCACCAAAACCAGGAGGCAAGTCCATCACAGGCAAAATCTTAGTACATTAACCCAGCATGCCAGAAAGGCAGTGGTGGCTATGACATGTTAACAAAACCTCTCTGTAAGACCTAGTCTACAATTGCAGTGGCATGTAGGATAAGTATAGCAGCATGCTTCAGTGAAAGGTAGGCTAAGCCCACACTCACTGCAGCATGTAGCTTTACGCATGCCAGTGAACAGCTCCAGTAGCAGCGGTCAAAGGCTCTGGCAGTGGGGAGCTGACAAAGCCTTCCCCTGCTGCCTTCCTCCACCTGAGCCTTTCCCCACCGCCAGTGTTTCACTGCAGAGGGAAAGGCGCTGGGAGCAGGACATCTATGCTGTTTAAAAATAGTCCTGTAGACGCGGGAGCTCCCCACTGCAGGTAGCTTTCAGAACTTTTCCCTGACGCAGGGAGCTGCCAGAACCAGTGAAAGACTCCAGCAGTGGGGGAAGGTTCCAGTAGCTCCCTGCTGCCGGAACCATTCCCCGCTGCCTTCTCCTGCCAGCGCCTTTCACTGTCATGTGTAGCTACACGCTGCAGTGAGTGTGGCTGCAGCCTGCCTTTCACTGCAGCATATAGTAGTGTGTAGCCACAGATAACACTGATGCCACTATAAAAAAGGACAAAGTGTTGTATAAGATTGTGCACATGGAGTTGGTATTTTCCAGGCTGTATTTCTCTCTGTCTTCTTGGACCTTGAATCCAAAGTATGTGAAGAAGCAGCTTTTGTTTTCACCCATGTCTCTTTCCTCATGCCACACTGCTGCAGTTGTGGTCAGTAGGGGGTTCCTGTAAACTGGAAGTACAAAAGGGTCTCTTGGTGTGGTTCTCCCCCTTGGTTTGACGCAGTCTGGCTTTGTTATCCTTCCTGATATAATGCAAAGCTCATTTTTTCTTTTCTTTGGTGTTGGCTGGGATGGAGTCATTCACTGGAATGACAAGGGTGTTTTGAGGACAGATCTCATCATTTTTTAGGGGCACTGGCAATGGATTTAAGCAGTTTAATGTGATATATTTTATTATTATTATTTGCATTATTGTAGCAGTTGGTGCCCCTGTTATATTAATTTAGATGGACTATATGGGTTAAAGGTGTTAACATAACCCAGTCACTGTCCAACATTAAACAGTGTTCAACAAGGTCTGGAATGTGGTATACAAGGCCTTAGCCTGCTTAGTACCAAACCTGTTATTAAAGATACTGAAAATAAGGAAAAACAATTAAAATGTGAAGTATTAAGTAAGGCGTTCTTTTTCACGACATCCCTTGTTCCCTTTCCCTTTAGCTGGAGAGAGTTTTAGAAGGAAACCACCCCCTTTGTTTGACAGTTTCTTAGATGGTATCAAAGATGCAATAACTGTCCTTTGGGGAAAAGAGAAGAAATCAGTTGAAATGGACTGGAGCTGTTGTTGTCACAGCTGCTTTGTTAAAGTAAGATCCTATTTCATCTCAGGTGGCCGATGGGATTCAGTTGAAGCTGGTAGATAGAGATGGTGATGTTATCTCTGGCCCCTCTCTGGCCTGATTTGGTCAGAGCATCTCTCAGGATTAGGATGACAACGGCCCAGGGTCCCAGGAGATGGTTGGGCCGACAGCCACGATGGTGAAGTAGCTTCCATCTGTTCTTTCCCTGTGCCTGTTTTTTCCTCTCTTTGCCCCACCAAATTTTCTCTTTTTAAGGATCCAAATAGGGAGTGATGGGTGGAATAGCCAATTCCTTCATTATTTTGTCCACCAATTAAGCCTAATATTTGACAAACCAATTTTGGTTTATTAATCTTTGGACCCATATTTTCTTGTTTACCAATCCTGATTTTAACTGTCCTTGAGTTACATTAGTAGGCTTTTCTTGTTTAGACTAATTCAGTTTTCCTGTCTCCTTTTTGTACCCTTGTCCATCAACTTTTGTTGTTCTAGATTATTATAACATACTGTGAACTTTTACTTTTTTTGATAGTTGAGCTCACAAGAGAAGTAAATTTGTGCTCCAGTCGTGGGTCAGGACCCCACTGTGCTAAGTGCTGTATTTATTTAAATTGTGAATTTTAAGTTTTGTAAGGGGTTCGCATAACTTGGAAGAGGTACCTCCAGTATTACTTTGGGCATAGGCTTAGTTAGTGAGCCAAGGCTAGGGTAGAGGCCCTGGAGCTGCATTTCACCAATCCTGTCACCCTGGTACTCCACATGAGTGATGCAGAGGGAGCTAAAGGCTGGACTAATAGCTCTAGACATGGCTGCACTACAGACCCATGCCCTGTGTCCAGGTCAGTGGGTGGATTTCATCTTCTCAGTTCACCCGCACTTCTCTTGCATCAGGCCTGATTACTTGGTGTGTATGCTAGCAAAGTGGGTTTTGCCTTATATAAACTGAAGCCGAGCAATATTTATTTTGAGTTTCCCTTTGATGGTATATGCATCTTCAAGGAAATCTCTTTTGAATGTTGTTGAAAGGAGCATTTTAGGCCCCCCTCCCTCCCCACCTTTCCTCTTGCCCTCTTCATGGTGTTTTTGAATTGCTGATTGGTAATTTTATGCTGTATTTGTTGAAGAAGCCTAGAGTGACTGTGGCTTTGAGGCTCACTGTCAGCATCCACTTTATAACAAGCAACCAAGTATAACAAACTAAGCATTATTTTCCTGCAAGGCTGGGGTATTTTTTATTCTTATCCATGTAATCACCAGGCAGGCAGTAATGACCTCATATTTTTCACATAGACTTGATTAAGATGAGTGCTTCAGCCTTTTTTTTTTTTAATTTTGTACTGTTAATGAATACAGTCTTCATCTTTGAAATACATAGTCTTTTCCCTACATTTATAGTTACAGCAGGAGAGGAAAAAGTGGGAATTAGTGCATAGAACTTGTGCTAAAAAAGTAAGAAATTGATTTGAATTTAGTTTTTTCATGAAACCTTAATAAGAATTGTAGCTGGGGACACTGCTGTAGTAAATGACACCTTCTTCTCACAACCATTACAAGTAATCGCTTGAATTGAGTTTTCCTTGTAAGAGCACTAACATGGTACTTGAACCTTTATAGCTGCACAACATTACTGTGTTCTCTGGGAGATGGGGTTATAATGTCTGTTGAATCATTTTAGGCAGGATAATGATGCATAATGTGTTTGGAAATTGTTTTCAGTTTCCATGTTGAAAATTTTCTTAGGAATTAATACTTGCAAATCATTAAAGTGTATGTTTTTAAAAGGACAATCCGGATGTTCGTAGTTAGCTGTTAAAAGAGAGATCTAGAGGTTACCGGGTCTATAATTTGAATGACAAGTTGTATTCAAGATACTGCAGGCCAGATCAGGCAGAGAGAATGCAGATTGGTATGCCCCACAGCAAGGGTAAATACTGGATAAGCTATGTTTATCTGACGGCTGGAGCAAACATTCTAAAAGGTTTAATGCTGTTAGCAAATGGTAAAACTAATGATCGGTCCAGTCCAGAACCTCAAATCTGAATCCCTACAAATTTGGGGAAGGTTACAATTGAAGTCCATGAATCCAAATCTACTCTTACAGCTTTGGTTCTGAGTTTGAGCTATAATATTCCCATTCAGGTGCCTTTCCCTTTCTATTATGGTTGCTGACAATGAAAAAGCAAGAACAATGATCCCCTCCCCTCCAAGAAGTTCATAGAACAGGGCAATACAAGCGACCTACAGCCTCATTCCCCACCCCCAAATAGTTTCCCCAATTCTTTCATTTTGTATTTGTTTATACCCCCCACTTCTCCATGTGTTGAGGGATTTACTCATTTTGTCTATATAAATTAGATCATAATATCTTTGTATTGGTCTCATCTTTATTCTGTAAAGCTGCAAGCCCACCCATGGCATTATGTAAATAATATATTGTCAATAAACCACAAGGGGCCAATTTTCTGCATCATGTTCAGCTGTGGGCCAAGACTGTAGAAGTCTTACAGGATCAGCTCAACTAGTGGCTTTTCTGACGTATGGGGACAAGACATCACAGGAGCAGCTTGTGAGAGTTCAGTACCGTCAAACTAGCTCAGGTTGAGCCTCTAATACCAATTTTGTGTAAGAACCTTGGCTGGTGTAAATCAATATAGTTCTGTTAATTTCCCTAGAGCTACAGCAATTTATACCGGGTATAATATACCTATCGCCATAACCCTAATCCAGGTTCAAGTTCTGCTTCCCTAGTCTATCTCTATCAAACACGTTTATTCATGCTTTGAAAAACAAAATAATTAACACATCCCTGTGGAGGCTTGTGATTTTAAAAATTAAGAAATTAAATGTTGTTTATAGTGGGGGGTGGGAATCATTAAGTGCCAGACAAAAAAGAAAGGGTGTCACCTCCACAATGAGGGGAATAATTAAATGGCTTTGTACCACTCGGTAATATTTACTGGAAAATGAACCTGACTGGCTTCTGACAGTGCTAAATTTCCAGGACATACAGCATATTGAAAGTCTTGGTTGGATTCAATTCAGTTTCATCAACAAACAGGGAGCTCCATGGTACAACATATAGGCCCTGATTCAACACTGTCTTGGGCATGTAGCCATTTACACCTGTGCCAAGTCGGTATAAACATCTACCAAATCAGAGTGTGGCAGCATTTTGCTCTCGTTTTGTACAAAGGTAAATGTTTGCACATGTTCTGTGTTTGTACAGCACCTAGCACAATGGGGTCCTGGTCTGTGACTGGGGATCGTAAGTGCTACCACAGTACAAATAATAAATAATATTAATACACAATGTTCGAGGATGTGGAGGATCAGGACCATAGCGAGGAAGAGAGATTCTTTACTAAATTAGACTGTTAATCAAGTTGCCGAAAAAAACCCACGTAGCACGCGCTATCTAATCTCTAAGCCCTTCCCTTTCTGTTTACAAAATTTTCCTTCATTGTAATTTTACATAATGATTAGGACTTGCACTTCCTGTTGGATCAGCTTCATTGTCCATCACATTCTCATGTGGAACTCTGAGTTTGTTCCCAGGTTGTTATTTTCGCAAAATACAATAACCCTAGCTTATAAATGGATGACTTGTATACTATGTGAAAGACTGATGCGCACACATGCACTATGATTTGGAAACACTAGTCACAAATATTTTGAAGATGGCTAATACAGTATTTGGAAAATGATTCAAAGGATTAAAACGTTGCAGAAGAAAACACTTTTTGTTCAGCTGGTAAGAACACCATTTCTGTGACCTTCAGCAGGGTGGATGTTTACATAAACTGTAACAACCACATTCCTGAGCATATTCATATAATTAATTTGCAGTCCTACACCCAGGTTTAGAGGATATTTTTAGACTTATTTATCATAATGGTTTTTTGTTAGTTTGGTTCTTGCTTTTCTTTTTCTTTATCCAATTTTCCTTTGTGTTAATTCAGACACAAGGTGCTTGAGTGAATCTCATGAAGTTATGGGTTGCTTTGTGTCCCAAAATTAGCTGGGCAGCAGTGATTTTTAACGGTCCTGTGCTGCCTATTTTGTAGAAAAACTGAAGTTCCAGATTGTTCCCCCAGATTTTTCCCTCACAGGACCAGGCTAATTTAACAAAATATGCATCTTCTCATCATGATGTCAGTATGTGGTGATGCTGCATCTCAACCTGAGACAACTTTATCACTATTGACAGCAAGTGATGGCTTGAAACTGCAGCCATTTTGTGATGCAGAATAACTGGAGGATTATTTTGCCTTGTTGGGCAAATTCAAATAAGTAGGAACTCTACTGCATGTAAAGTAGTGATCAGTCTTGCAAAGTGCCGAGTTGTGAGTTGAGGGTGCTCAGTGCCTCCAGAAATTGCTCACCACTTTGCAGGATTGAATGAAAAAAGCATCTTAGCTTTGAATTTATCAAAACCTATCTTTGTACCCAACTACTTGCTACACCCTACTAGATCATGTGTCATCCTAAAATGTTGGGTTTCAAATCTCTTGCTGACATAATGCCACTGAAATCAGGTGGAGTTATGCCAACAGAGAACTTGGTCAATTGTGTAATAGCACTCACAAACCCCAGTCAAACAATCTGGTATTTGAGGAGTTTTGCCTAAATCCCTTCAAGGCAGGTGAACTAGGTTTGTCCTAGCTTTGTGTCTCAAGCTTGTAACTAGGTGGGGCTGTTGAAACTACTTCCCCTTAGTGTCTTTAACCTGAATCATTCTGTGGCTATTTTCTAGGCTAATTACAAGGCCTTTCTAGTTGAGTCAGTTAATTCTTGACTATTTTTCCGCCTTCCTTTTTCAAATAACTCTTAATATTTTAATTCCTTTTTTCTTTGCCCATTTTTCTTTGATAAGTTTTTGACAAAGTTTTTTGGGCTGTTAAATTCAGTTTGGTTGAAGTGCTTTGAAATTGTACTTCATGCCAAATGTTTGCAATGGGCACTTTAGAAAATAATAAAATAAATATTAAATGCAATATTAATTTAATGTATTAAATTTAATAATAAAATAACTATTAAATTTTCTCTCAGATTGGATGGCCCTTCATGCACTCACAGTAAATAATTACCTGCTTTTCCCCTCTACTTCAGTTCAGGGCATTTAACTAAAGTTGTCAGATGATTGCTGCTGTTGGCTGTAAAATAGATCGGACTTTGGCTTGGGATAGCCCTTATAGAAATTCTTGACATATTAGCTGCATCACAATACACTGGATGGTGTCATGGGAGTCAACTGGACATCTGTATACCAATGAAATGAATGGTTGACTTGTGATTAAGGCACTAGATTGGGACTTATGATATCGGGATTCGGTTTTTGGCTCTGCCACCAACTTTCTGTATAACCTTGGGGAAGTCATTTAGGAAGCACTTAGTCGCATCAAAGCATTTAAGCATGCCCTTAAATTCCATTGACTTTAATGGAACTTTAACACATGCCTAGTTAAGCATGTGCTTAAGCACCCTCCCTGAATAGGGATGCTTTCCCAAATTGGAGCCTCAGACTTTCTGTGCCTCAACCTCACACCCTACTTCCAACAGTCTGCCACAGGCACAGGTATGGTGTGGCATGGTATAAGGCACACCTCTGTGAAGAGGATTTTAATTGGGTGCTCTTTGATTGTCAAGGCAGGTCCTATGGATATGTTTGCTTAAGACTTTTTAATTTCTTATGAAGGTAGAGACCAATATTTGTCACAGCATTGGGTGCCATTTACAAAAGGCTAAACAAGAACAACTCATTCATCTTCTGTGAAGCAGAACTAATGGGGTAGCATCAGTTTCCAGAGCATGAGGAAATTGGTGGCTGTGGAATATGATGGGACACAAGAAGGAGCCCATTTCATTTTTCTAGGTTGTGCTCCTTCTACAGAATGAAACTAGGCAGTGCTCAGAGATCCAGAAGCTGCCTAGTTTTAGATTACATGAGTTGTAGCCTCAGCAATATGGGACCCTTTCTTCTTTTTTATGGTTGACTGTAAGGAGACTGGATGATTTGTAGGCCTTTATTTTTGAGTCCCCATACCAAAGACAGTAGGGTAAACTCTATGGGCCAGACTTTGATGCCTTGACTCACGCTGAGTAGCACCATATCATGTGAGTGGTCTCTTTGAGTTCAGTAGGACCAGTCATGGTTACTTTTCAACATGAGTAAGGGTATTCGAATCTGACACTAAATCTTTTTCTACTTTATTCATATTCTTATACTGCTCTCATTTGCTTGGTATCTGGACATCTCTTCCTCTGTAAAGATTATAAAGCTGAAGTATAAATTAGATGAAGTATAAATTCTTTGCCCTTCGTGTGTGTGTGTGTGTGTGTGTGTGTATGTGTAAAACCAGTAGTTTGAAAAAACTAAAGGAAACAAGAATATAAATACAATGAGGTACCAAGAAATCATTAGGGTTTGTTTTTTGTTTTAAAAGGTAAAACTCTTTCTTTTCAGCTATTATAACCCATCTGTCACTGGGTCAATACCTGATCCTAGGTAGATATGGGAACACCAGCTGGATTACATACTGTCCAGCACTAACGATAGTGGCTGACAATTAGTGTAAATCTCCCTCTCAGTGGTTGTACAGGGCAGTTTAGGAATGCTGAATGCAGCTGCATGCAATTACACTACTTTTGAAACTAAACTAACCTGTGAAACTTCTGTTCCTGGAAAATGGTCTAAATTAGTCAATTTAAAAAAATGACAACAACGACAACAACAAACCCACACCTTCATATTTACCTAATTTATAGCATATTGTGACACAATGCTGCTTAGATGAGAGGGGAAAAAAAGAGAGAGCATAGCACAGTAAAGTTCAGAAAGGTGGTTTTACTGCACTGCAGGTGTAGGAAGACACTAATTTGGGCATGCGCACACACGCAAAATGTGAAGGGGAATAGGAACGGAAGGGAGAGACTGTCTCCCTTCACTGTCTCACTGGTTCTTTCTTCCCTTCATTTATTTTACAATCTGGGATTAACCTTTGGACTGTTCTTTATCTACAGATTTTTTCCTGGCCTTTCTTTGGATGCTATAGTATTTTATTTTTAAATGGGTAAGAAAAGCAAGATCAGATTTTTATTAGGCCTCCTCCTCCTTTTTCCAGTTTTGCCTCCTGTTGAAAACTTGCCAATCACTTTTAAAGCCCATATTGAGCTTTTCTGCAACACAAGAGATATCATTAAGGCTTTAAACTAGCTAATGATAGAAATGTGCACTGCTTGAAGGCTTCTGCAATATTAACTACATCCAATTATGTTAGGTAAATGTATGAATATAGTCAAAACAGGATGAAAGCATATCTTTCTATTGAGGCCAAAAGCAGTCTTCTGAGCCAATCTTTCATCAAATTCACATGGGCTATTTATTTATTATTTTTGTGGCAATTGATTTTTTTTATACTTATGTTTATAAATCTCTTTCAGCTCTAAAGACAAACAAGGGTTACACAGAGGAAGAAGCTGTCTATTCCCAGGTCTCTGTTCCTTTTTTAAAGAGAACATTTTATTGCTGAGTAAACATGTGAAATCTTAAGCCGCGATAAGATCATCATTTTTTCTGTTTTAAATTCAGAACTGCTTCCTTATCTGATATGTAATCTTATTTTGTCTGTCTGTGTTAGAAGTGGCAGGGTTGTGTGGTGGTAGTGGGATATGTAGCAGCTATGGCTTGATGTCAATAGCCTTTGATTTCTATTGCTTTTTGGAAAGAGATCCACCTTGCCCTGCTTATTTGGAGGCAGGCTTCTCTTTTGTCAATGATGCTTTTAGGGCTTATTGTTCTTATTATTTTTTCACTGAGTGATAAAAAATTAAAATGCAAGAGGAGGGAGCAGGATTTACTCCAACATAGCACCATATACATTTGGAGATTCTTCCACTGTCTCATTCCTTCTCAAGGAAGATTTATAACTCCTCCTTCCCACTAGACTAAATAACTTGCAGTAAAATGCAAAACCTCGTTTCCACACATGACTCCACACAGTTACTGACTTCTGAAAATATTCTTTGTGAATAGCAGTTTGGTTAATTTGTTTATGATCGTTTCACCCTCTTTTCCACTCATGCCATACCATATACCAGGGGTCAGCAACCTTTTAGAAATGGTGTACCGAGTCTTCATTTATTCACTCTAATTTAAGGTTTCGCGTGCCAGTAATACATTTTAATGTTTTTTAGAGGGTCTTTCTCTGTCTATATTATGTAACGAAACTATTGTCGTATGTAAAGTAAACAAGGTTTTCAAAATGTTTAAGAAGCTTCATTTAAAATTAAATTAAAATGCTGATCTTATGCCGCCGGCCCGCTCAGCTCGCTGCTGGTCTGGGGTTCTGTTCACCTAGGCTGGCAGCAGGCTGAGCGGGGCCTGCGACCAGGACCCCGCCTGGCAAGGGGCCAGCAGCCAGAACCCCTGAGCAGGACCGGCGGCCAGGACCCCAGACCGGCAGTGAGCTGCCGCTTAGCCCACTGCTGGTCTGGGGTTCCATCCGCTGGCTTCTGCCAGCCAGAGTCCCGGCTGCCGGCCCCACTCAGCCCGCTGCTGGTCTGGGGTCCCGGCCCTGCCCACATAGAGTAGGTACCTACCTTCTCCCTGGTTTTAGCCCATTTTCTTCCTCTCTCTCTCTGCACTGAGCTGAGGGTGGGAGTGCACTGAGCACAGGGCTGGGGGTGAAGGAGCAGGCTGGGGGTTGGGGTGTAGGATCTGGCCAGGAGCTAGAATGAGGGAGGAGGCTCAGTGTTGGGGCAGGAGGTTTGGGTGTGGAGCACTTACCTGGGCAGCTCCCATTTGGTGTGAGGGGTGCAGGTGGGAATGGGGTGGTGGTGCAGGAGCTTCCGTTTGGTGTCAGGGTGGGGGTGGGGATGTGGGAGGTGCAAGAGTCAGGGCATAGGATGTGGGGGGGCTGGGTATGTGTGGGGGGTGCAGGAGTCAGGGCAGAGGGATGGGGGTGTGTGGGGAGGGTGCAGAAGTCAGGGCAGAGGGATGGGGGTGCTTGAGGGCTGTGCAGGAGTCAGGGCATGGAGTGTGGGGGATTTGGGTATGTGTGTGGGGTGCCAGAGTCAGGGCTGGGGTCATGGGGGGTGCAGGGGTCAGGGCAGGGGCCTGGAGGGTGTGGGGGATGAAGGACTCAGGGTAGAGGGCTGGGGGTGTGTGAGAGGTTCAGGAGTCAGGGCAGGGGGTTGGGGGTGTGGGCTGGAGTTGTGGGGATGCTCCCAGCCCCCTGCCCTGAATGGCTCACGGCAGGGGGCTGGAGGGGATATGCCCTAATTCCACCCTCCTTCCCCAAGGCCCCGTCCCTGCCTCTTCTCCGGATCAGCGAGCACGCTGTGGCTGTGGTTCCGGCTCCGCTTCTCCTGCTCCCTCTCCAGGGCCATCAGCTGTTTGGCCGCAGAGAGGGAGAGGAGGAGGGGCAGGAACCCAGCACTCTGGGGGAAGAGGCGGGAGAGGAGGGAGGTTGGCTGCCATTGGCGGCTGCCCTGCAGCAGCAGTTGGCAGGAGCAAGCTTCTGCCCCCACAGGAGAGAGCAGTGGGCCGGGGCAGAGAAGAGCAGGCTTGGCCAGGCAGGATTTTTAATGGCATGCTGCTGCCTGCCGACGTCTGGCCACTGGCCCCACCCAGCCCGTTCGGTAGCGGACTGAGCAGGGCCGGCGACCGGGATCCTGGCAGGCAGCAGCGTGCCATTAAAAATGGGCTCGCGTGCCGTCTTTGGCACGTGTGCCATAGGTTGCCGACCTCTGCCATATACTGTGTCATGTCCTTTTACTCTTGCCCTACTCATTGCATTCCTCTTAGAAGAGCGGTCTTCTTGACTTGAACTTGAACTTGCTATAGTTCTTGATGTGGCAGGTGATACTTTAATTAAGGTGGATTCAAAAATCTCAGCTGCACTGTAAATATCCTAAGGTAGGCGGTGTTTGGATCCAATGTTTTGTGCAGGCACATTTCTACATTTGAAGTTCTTTCTTAATGATTGAACAGCTACACAGAACCCTGAACTTCTTTCAGTGACATCTCAAAGTACAGAGAGCTGATCTCTGTGTGCATAGAAGGCAGCCTAGGTTTCAGGCAGTGCTGGCTCCAGGCTTTTTGCTGCCCCAAGCGGTGAAGAAGAAGAAAAAAAATAAGAAAAACCTGATTTAGCTGCCTTTGAAGAGGAAGAGAGGGAGTGAAGGACCCAGCGCTGAATTGCCGCCGAAAACCCGGATGTGCCACCCCAATAACGGACCGAGTGCTGCCCCTTTCTATTGGCTGCCCCAGGCACCTACTTCCTTCGCTGGTGCCTGGAGCCGGCCCTGGTTTCAGGTGTGCAGATGGGCACATGGTTTTTAATGCAAAACCTGTGTGTATGATGCAGCCACAAGAAACTTTTCAAACTGGCGCTTGTGTGACAGTGTGTCAAGTTCATTGCTGTGCATCTTTCTCCACTGAGAATTGTATGAAGGTCAACCACACATTCTGAGTGTGGGTTTGATCTACAGTATAGCCTGTAAAGAAGTCTTGGTTGCCTTATTTTTTAAATTTGCACATGTGATAACAGCCAGCTCTGAAGATGCAACTTCTTGAGCAGTTAGTTGTAGTGTATTCAATCAGTGCTTCCCAACCAATGGATACCAGTACTACTCAGCAGTATCTGTAGATTTCAGACTTTCATGACTGGTACTCTGGGTACCTTCTTCACATGTTAATGATAAGCCTCTGTGCTGATCCTCAGTGCACTGCTGCTGGCTAAATTTTCATTTAATTGTTTATGCTCTAACCCCAGGAGGCTGGTGCTGCAGTGTGGAAAAGGGCAAACGCACATAGTTGAATGAGAGGTAGCAGACTGGGTCTGTAAACTTGTACAGTTGCCTGAAAAGATTTGGAACCACTATATTAGATTCTGCTTAGGGCCCATAGGTACATTTTCTTCTCTTTAGATTTATTTGCTGCACAATTAACTGGGGTAGATTGTTCAAAGTGTGTTATATGTTCTGTCCATACTGACCATTTCATTGTAATTTTGGTGGTGGTTGTGAATGTGCAACTGTTTTCCTAAAAGGCCTACTTGGATATTGTCTGCTTTGTTCGGAAGTATTTCCTTAACTGTTTGATTAAATATAAACTAATCAGCCCCCAGAAGAGGAACATTTCATGCTTTTACAGTGAACGTTTACCGTTACATTCAGAACAAAGGCTTCCAAAGTTTGAATTTAAAAAACTTTTCAAGTAATGGTCTCATCTCAAAAACAGCAAAAATGTTTGTTTTTATTTTTACTCATTCCTTCAGATAAAGAGGAAAAGCAATCACCCACTTCTATACTTATATCTGAATGTAAAAACTTGGAGATTCTCCCAGTTCTCAGGGTGACATCTTTATGTATCATGACACGTCTGTCTGGAGTGGCTCACAACTGAGAGTGCCAAATTCAAGGCAGACTGTCAAGAAGCAGGGCAGAGACCCCAACTGGTGGTGTGTTCTATAATTAGGTTTCACCAACTCAGTAACAAATGTGAACTCCTAAAGCACTATCACAGTCTTACCATGGAGTCACAGGCAGTCCCCTTGGGCACTCCAGTCTATCTTGCACAGGGCCACCCAGAGGATTCAGGGGGCCTGGGGTCTTTGGCAGCAGGGGGCCCCCGCCACCGAATTGCCGTTGAAGACTCGGAGCGGAAGAAGCTCCGGGGGCCCGGGCCCTGCGAGAGTTTTCCGGGGCTCCCAGAGCGAGTGAAGGACCCCGCTCCAGGGGCTCCGAAAAACTCTCGTGGGGGGCCCCTGCGGGGCCCGGGGGAAATTGCCCCACTTGCCACCCAGACAAACTGGACTTATTGATAGTTGGTTGCTATACACCAAAGATCACAAAATATTCAGGTTGTTCCCATTCCCAAGAGACCAGTCATTTATCCCAGGTCAATGTGTACCTTAGATCTCACACCAAAGACAATGCTTGTAGCCAATCCCATTGTAGACTATCTAAGGATTTATTAACTAAGAAAAGATATAAGAGAGTTATTGCAAGGGTAAAGCAGGCAAACATATGTACACAAATGAGTTGCAATCTATGATTTTAAAAGGTGACAGACTTGTAGTAATCTGTCAGCTCTGCATGTGTTTTAGGGCTAACCCAGGTTTATTTTATTTAGTTTGTGCATAGTCGTCTAGCCATGCGATGGCATCTTCAGTGGCGTGATGCAGTTCTTCTAGCCCAAGGCTGAACCTAGTCAGCAGGCATTCATTGACAATGCGCATCATCATCTGTGTGGCGCTGCAGCTGCACAAAGGACTGTCACAAAAGTCCCAGCGATACTGGTTGGCTGCACAGAGACCTTGCCCGGTCCGGAACCTGTTCAACAGGAACCATTGGCGACGGGACAGGACAAAACCAGGCAGGCAAATTGTGGGGTCGGCGACGAGGGACTGGTTGGGGATTATAACAGATATCCATTCCTCTCGCCGGAGTGTTTCTGCCCTAACATCCTGACGTGGTGGATGAGACCATAGTGGGTGACATGACGACAAATGGGTGGTTGACCCTGAGGATCTCTGCTTCTGTTTTGTAGCTCTGGCTCTGTGAGAGTCCAGACAGCAAAACAGATGGAAAAACAGATGAAAAAATTTCTTGATAACTACTTTTATTTCCTTCTTCCAGAATTCAAGCTGATGGGACAAGCCCTTTTTCACGTAACCTCTTTACAAAGTCTTTGTATTGTGATGTCCCACAATGGCCCATTTAGTTTTGATAGGCTTTCTTGACGGGTGGGAGACTATCCCTCCTGACTGGGTTCACTGTTTCAGAGCAAACATTTTTTATAGTTACAAAGCAAAAACTTAAATATTTACCTTGGAGGATGTGATAAAGATATTATAAGTGAGATTAATGCATGCAGCAACTTACAGACATTTCAGAAAGTCTAAATGCTGTATGATAAGTCCAATATCCATCTTAACCATAACACTTGTTCCAGCAATAAATTTGTCTGTGCTCAACTGAGACCTAAAGCCTTGGCACCTGGTGTGCCAGCATCATAGCATCCAACTCCTATTGAGAATCTTCATATTAACTTCAATGGGAGCTGGATTGGGCCCTGCATGTGGTGATGTCGTCATGCTGCCATCAAACTGGTGATGGACTAAACTGCATCATCCTTAGTATAACCTCATGAAGGTAATACATCTGGGAAGAATCCAGCTCATTAGGTTTGCTTGGGTTCAGATTAGAGAATAGCCCAGGAAAAAAAAACCAAGGATCCAGAATCTCTAAACTAGTTTGGACTTTGAGCCAAAATGTGTAGCTCAGGCTCTTTTTTTGGGGGGGGGGGGCAATAAGCATCCAAAGATCTAGGTACCTATCAAAATCTTTTCTAAAACTACCCCTACCTCTGTGGTTTGCACAGCTTGGCTGGCAACTCTGTGACAAAAGGATAGTGGTCTGTCTTTCAGAAGATTTCACTACTTTTGCTTCTACTTCATGATTCAGCCAGAACTGGGAAGTTTAATAGCGCAAGAACGTCAGAAAAAAATAAGTTAAATAAGAACAGTTTTGGAATCTGAAAAGTGGTTCTGTACAACTTTGGACAAAGATTCTAGTCACTTCCTGTTCACCTGAACCAGTTTACCCATCCTCACTAAGCAGCATGGCTGTACAGTATGGTGTAAATGAAATCCTGAAACTGGCACTGCTTCTTCTTGTCTCCACCTAAGAATGAGTGATTAGACAATCTTGGTGTGATGAATGATTGGCTCAGAGAATGGCTTCTGGTGTGGGTGAAAAATTGTGCCATTACCATATATTTGTCTGTGTTTATACATTTCTATGAAATTAATGTTACATATTAGCGTAGGATCAATCGAGCAGCAGGCTTAGAGCATTAGCCTCTTATCTCTGGTGAATTACAGTAGTTTTAATTCCTACATGGGACATGAGTGGAAACTAGTTGAGTGGTCTTATTCTAGTTCCTGGTGGAAATTTTTTACAAAGCAACCATACACAGTGTGGCGCCATTTGACATGCTAGTCATTTTGGATCAAGGGACACTAGACTGCATTGGCAGAGCTGTGCATGAGGATCCAGGACTTGGAATAGGGTTAGGTAGAGCTGCTCGTCAGAACGGAGGATGGTTGCAGAGAACTTGCCGACGCTGTGCAATACCCCGAAGTATCAGTCCTGCCCTTTGATGAGCACCTAACTCACGACACTTGAAAGAAAGAAGTCAGAGACTTATTCCATACTCTCCTCAGACTTCCTGTGCTGTGTCCAGAACTCCTTCTACTCTCTTTAACCTGCCTCTTTATATTCCATCATTTGTTCCCTCCTCTGCAGTGTTAAACGAGTTCCCCTTACTGCTGTTTCTGTTGGTCTTTGAGCAGTGCTGGTCACTGCTCATTTCCACTTTGATGCAACTGTTTCTGAAAGCTCATTGACAGCTATGCGTAGCTACCATTCTGTTTTTCAAACATGCACACGCATACACAGAAACAGATACACACAGATTGGAAACAGCTGATCCTGGACCAAAAAAAGGATGTTGATCGATGTTAATTATTTATTCCTGTCAATCTATGGGAGCAGAAATGACTGCAGCAAGCACTATCCGTTCTGAAATAAATATGCTTTCTACAGAACCAGGGTCTCTTTCTTTCCCTCTTCCCCTCCACACCCCCATTTGAAAAAGGACTTGGGGCCATAAGCAGTCAAAACAAGAAGTGTCTCCCACTGTTCTGGTCTGGTAGATTAAATGTAGATTTAAGATACAGGAGACTATTTTTCTTTCTTTCCCAGGCAATTGCAAAGGCCAGTTTCACCACTTCCTTTTTCCATTCTCAGTATGCGCATTTAGATGAAGCTAAAACTGCACTCTGGCACTTTTAGTGCAGCTTTCCTAAGATAATTCTGAATAATTTGACAGTGGCTCAGAAAAATCCCAGTTTAACCAGTAGATGCTCTTCCTTTACGTTACTCTGGACCTGTCCCCAGAATTGTGTTTCATCAAAACTCCCCTTTATTGAAAGTAGAGCTGGTAGCGATGCCTATAGTTAAGATTGCTAACACTTTTCATTATTATAAGACCCGGTTTTAAGTTGCTGATGGCTTTGCCAAACTTTAAATGTTCAGGCTGAAATTTTCCATGCCAAGTGTCTGTCTCAGGCTGAATTTGTGTGGGAAGTTTCAGCTAAAACAGTTCAGCCATTTCCAAGAACAAGGCTTGGTAAAAATATGTTGTTTTGCCCATGTTAAATTCTAGTGACCTTTCTTTGAACAGCTCTAGTGCCCCTGTGCTTTGGAGCAGGGGTTTGAACTTTGATGGTGTCACTCTGCTGTTAGGGATGTGCCTTTTGCTATCTCAATGAAAATTTGCCCAAATTATAAACCTTTGAAAAAAATCTTAGTTCACAAATGCAGATGAGGGAAGAACATGTATAGAGAGAGAATCATAGAATATCAGGGTTGGAAGGGACCTCAGGAGGTCATCTAGTCCAACCCCCTGCTCAAAGCAGGACCAATCCCCAGATAGATTTTTTGCCCCAATCCCTAAATGGCCCCCTCAAGGATTGAACTCACAACGCTGGGTTTAGCAGGCCAATGCTCAAACCACTGAGCTATCCCTCCCCGCTAGGGATGATGGAGGCTGGAGCACTGGGGAACACAGTACTGGCAACTCCAAATGTTCAGAAATCATGAGTCAGACTCACCAAAAATCAGGAGACTGGCTTTAAAATCATGAGATTATGTAAAAAATTATAGATTTTGTGTTCCTTCTATTTGCCTTCTGCTTTTTGAGCCTTTAGGGTGCACTGGGGTCACGTTTGAAGCTTTAGGCTGAAATCATCACATATCCACTTGACTCCAGGAGCTGGGGCTTTAAAGAAAATAATAATTATCATGGGACTCAAGAATTGGCAGCACTGGGAACAGAAAATGGAGGTAAGAGGAGCAGGAGCTTGGGATGTGGGAGAATAGGAGCCACAGAAGAGAAGATGACCTAGGCAGGAGCTGGGGACAGGGCAGAGGGCAGGAGCCAGGCAGTGGGGAGTAGGAGCTGGGGAGGTTAAGGTTAGAGGAGGGGAAAGAGGCAGCAGTTGAGGGAAGGAGCAGAAGGGGACAGAGAGAGGCATCTATGCTC
The DNA here is from genome assembly GCF_020497125.1 of Mauremys mutica. Taxonomy (NCBI): domain Eukaryota; kingdom Metazoa; phylum Chordata; order Testudines; family Geoemydidae; genus Mauremys; species Mauremys mutica. The sequence goes on along the minus strand of NC_059072.1, from coordinate 102,906,606 downwards.
ACTTGAGCACACTCCCCTCTGGAATGTGGAATTGAATGCATTATTTCTGATTCTCACCATTCTTCTGCTGTCTAGCAAATAGCTGTGAAACCCACTGATGATCTGTGTCTCGGTCTCCGTCTCCCTCTAGTCACAGGTTCACATAGAAGAAAACAGCCTTTTACCGCTACCATTTACTCGGTTAGTTCAAGTGATAGAGCAGTGTTTCACAGACCCACTAGTGGGTTGTGGGAAGGTTCTATATGTCCAGGACCAGATTAACCCATCCCTGGGCCTTAGCCTTGGCAAACATACGCTCGTACCAGCTCTCCATGGCGGGGCCAGACCTGAGTGGTGCAGTGTGCCAGATTGCAGCACATGGAGCTGGGCCCCACCTCCTGAGACAGGAGTCACTACTGCATGGTGAATGTGGGCTCGCTCTCCAAAACCGCCCTCCCTCTCCCCCCAGGCCTCCACTCTGCCTGGGGCTGGAATTAGGATGTAGTGCTGCCGCAGAGGGTATACATTTGTAAATGATGGATCATAAAAGAAGACAAAATGCAGGTGATGCCTCACCTTAGTAAGAAGTTTGGGAATCACAGTAATAGAGGACTGTCCTCTGGATCTAAAGGTCCTGACTCTGCTGATGACCCATGTAGGAGATCAATGTGGTTTCATATGGTGACTATTTTTAAAAGTTCTTTAAAAAATCTAAGAAATTACATTTAAAAACGACGTGAAAGGAATGTTAAAGTTGCAAAGTCAAGAAGAGGTCGTATGGGAAAAGGAGCATGTGATCATGTATATGCACAAGGGGCCATTGCCTTAATACTGGCATTTCCTGACTTTTGAGTCGTTGATTTTGCCACTTTAATATTCGTTTAACGTAGCCTTTGTGGGGTCCTGGTTCTTTTTTTATTTTATTTTATTTAGCTGTAATGGGAATATAGGGCATGGTGTATTGCCAGTACCAAGGATTCAAAAATCATGAATAAGACCTTCAAACATAGATTGGTTTTAAAATTATAAGATTAACAGTAACAATAATAAATCAAAACTGGCCTTTATGTTGTCTCAGTTATGAGCTGGGTGAAGCCTTGTTATGGGTTAAAACCCCACTGAGATTGGTAGGTGCGAACTCACCCTTCGGTTAACATAACTAAGCATAACCCTGCCAAAGACTAAACATGTGTTTGAACCAGCCCGGGAGCTTTTAGCTGAGTATTGCATTGTGGGAGGGGAGAAGAGTGATTGCACAGAGACAAGAATAGACAGAGTGAGAGAGCGAGCCTGTAGGAGCCGCTGAGGAGAGGTTTTTTGGGTCAGACTTGCAGGCTGAAAAGGGTGCTTTTGGTGGTGTGAGCAAAATAAGCTGTTTACAGGACTTCGTACATTCTTTGTAAGTAAATAAAAATTGCACCAGTGAAATACCTGACTGCCACCAATTTCAGCTCACAGGGCCTCCAACACTGACTAGCTGCTCTGGGCGAAAGCACTCTTCCCCAATGTGCATGTAATCATTTCAGGTTAAAAATTCAACCTTCCATGCGCACAAAACGTATGTGTGCATGCACACACAAATGAAAGCCTTTCTGCTGGCTGCTAGGTGATGCAGCCGCCGATTTCCTTTCTTCACTAGTGGGGTGGGGCAGCCGTCATTCTTTCCCTCTCCAGCCCCCTCCCCTATGAGTCTCTTGCCTTTTGCTGCCATCCATGTCCTCCTTACTGTCTGATGCTCCTCTCCTATTTTCCCTTCTGTGCACCCTTACAGTCTCCTGTTCCATATCTACCCCCATATTTTCCCTTCCTTTCCTCTCACAGGCTCCTATCCCCTCAATTCTCTCTTTCCACCCAAGTCATCCCTCCTGTTCTCTACACTAACTTGTTCACTCACATGGTATGTATAAGCTATGATTAAAAAAAAAAAAAACCATGGCACCAATTCCCAGAGCTCAGGTCAGTTGACTCAGACTCGTGGGACTCAGGCTGTGGGTCTAAAAATTGTAGTGTAGATGTTTGGGCTGGGGTTGGAGGAGCCCAGGCTTTGGAACTTCCCCCCTCTCCACCCCATGGGGTTTCAGAGCTCAGACTGCAGCCCAAACCTGAATGTCTACACTGCAATTTTATAGTCCCATAGCTGGAGCCTGTTGATGCAGGTCAGCCACAACCATATGGCAGGTCTTCTATCACAATGTAGATGTTCCTACAGTTTCCTCAGGCAGTGCTTAATTGGTGCGTGGGGAAGGGCAGAATGGCTCCTTTCCACTCAGGTTGGCTCCTGCAGGGCTTCAGCTGTGCCAGAGTCCACTTGGGCTGCACAGCTCCATGTTCCAGGGTTCACGAGGTAACAGAATGGCATCATCAGACCTCTACACAAGAGGCTGAGAGTTGTGTTTATAATTTTACCATCCTTTTCTTTTATTTAACAGCAGATGTAATGCAATATATGCTAGATGCTGATAAAATGCAGGAGTTACAGACACATTCAGTAAATGCAGTGTGTATATTTATTATGTGGAAGGCCCAGCAATCTCGCAAAGATTTACAATCGTGGTCTAGACAAATTCATTCCTTTTTTCCAATTCATGTAGGAAGTGATCCATTATCCTGGGAAAGCCCTTTGTTGTGAGAATAGCAAGGACAACCTCTTCTCAAGTTACCCATTGTATTATTTATACATCAGACTATTCAGGGATTAATACTCAAAGAAAGACGGCAGGTGTTTCACTTTAATGGCTGGCGAACATTCCTTATCTGGGACCTCAGTAGATGAGAACCAAAATTCCAAATATCTCTGTCTTACTGTATTTTGGTTGGACTCAAAACTTGGTGTCAGTTCATCCATAACTTTTATGCCTTATATTTATTATTATGACAGCCGGCTACACTAGATGTAGTATTATTTTTGCAGGAATTAGCAATTAGGCTAGCATTAGACAATGTGGATTCAGGGCCTGACTTACCACCATGTTACTCCTGTTTCACGTCATTTAAATCAATGCCATAAAACTGAGGTAAAACCGTGTAAAATAGGCCCTTAGAGTGCTATATAACCTAAAGGAATCCTGTTCTGTAAGAACAGAATCAATGAGTTGTTGTGTAGTGTCCCATCTGTGATCCATCTAATTTCTGTTTATATCTTTCTGAGAATGCTTAAAATAATAAAATATACCAATATGTTTTGGCCCTTGTATTCCACAATACTTGCTATTAAAGGGCGAATATGTTCAAGAAACCACCAGTAGCTGATATGGTTAATTTATTTAAGCAAGGTATTTCCGGGTACTTCTGAGGAGCATCCTGAAGGAGTCCAGTAAAACTGATGTCAGCAGTAGCTTGGTTACTGGTTGTTTGTGCACTGAGGCTGTTGAGGTAAAAGAGGGGCCATAGGGAACAGGCGGTAATATAAGAGGTCCCATCACAATGCATTCTGTATGCAACTGTGGAAACCATAATTTTTAATTTATTGGTTTTTTAGTTTGTTTCAGACTTCAGCCATAATCACTTTTAACAATGTATTTCCTTGCTTAAAACAAACAAAAATCCTTTGACTGTTCGAGCATTCAGATCAGTGCTTGTAAGATTTAAATGAATGAACTATAGGCTGGTACGCCCATTTCCAACATTTCCAGTGAAGACAACTGCCTTTAGGACTAAGTTCACGACGTGTGTGAAGTGATAAAGACAAGCCAGGCCTGAGTTAAGCACAAAAAAAACTAATGTCCAAATATTGTTTTTACTCGCTATTTCTCATATACATAAAGGATCACTGCCAACTTGAAAATCACATCCATTTGAACATTTTTTTAATCTGTTATTACAAAGAACACTGGAACTTGCTAGAACGAAGGAATGTAGGAATATACTACCACCCACTTGACCAGGATTGTGATGGTGATTGTGAAATGCCCAGGTAGGTTAGAGAGTCTACAAAAAGAGAAAATCCAATAATAATGGGGGATTTCAACTACCCCTATATTGACTGGGAACATGTCAGGATGGGATGCAGAGATAAAATTTCTCAACGCTATTAATGTCTGCTTCTTGGAGAACCTAGTCCTGGAACCCACCAGGAGAGGGGCTGTTTTTGATTTAGTCCTAAGTGGCGCACAAGATCTGGTCCAAGAGGTGAATATAGCTGAACCACTTGGTAATAGTGATCATAATGTAATTAAATTTAACATCTGGGGGGTTGGGGGAGAGAGAGAAATACCAGAGAAACCAACCACAGTAGCATTTAACTTCAAAAAGGGGAACTACACAAAAATGAGGAGGCTAGTTAAATGGAAATTAAAAGGAAGTCACAAGTGAAATGCCAGCAAGTTTCATGGAAATTTTTTAAAACCACTATAATCAAGGTTCAAACCATATGTATGCCCCAAATAATTAAAAAAAACAAACAGCAAGAAACCCCCCACCCCACCCCCCAAAAGCCACCTTGGTTAAACAACAGAGTAAAAGAGGTGATTAGAGAGAAAAAGACAGCTTTTAAACATTGGAAGTCAAATCCTAATGAGGAAGATAGAAAGTAGCATAAACTCTGGACAGTCAAGTGTAAAAGTATAATTAGGCAGGCCAAAAAAAAGAATTTGAAGAGCAATTAGCAAAGGACACAAAAACTAACAGCAGAAAATGTTAAGTACATAAGAAGCAGGAAGCCTGCCAAACAATCAGTGGACAATCGAGGTGCTAAAAGAGCACTCAAGGAAGACAAGTCCCTTGCATAGAACTTAAATAAATTCTTTGCCTCAGTCTTCATTGCAAAGATTGTGAGGGAGATTCTCACACCTGAACCATTCTTTTTAGGTGTCACATCTGACGAACTGTCAGAGACTGAAGTGCCAATAGAGGAGGTTTTGGAACAAATTGATAAATTAAACAGTAATAAGTCACCAGGGCCAGATGGTATTCACCCAAAAGTTCTGAAAGAACTCAAATGTGAAATTCCAGAATTACTAACTGTGGTATGTAACCTATCGCTTAAATCAGCCTCTGTACCAGATGTCTAGAGGACAGCTAATGTGATGCTGATTTTTTAAAAAGGCTCCAGAGGTGATCTTAGCAGTTACGGGCTAGTGACACTAACTTCAGTACCAGGCAAACTGGTTGAATTCATAGTAAAGAACAGAATTATCAGACATTTAGATAAACACGATATGTTGGGGGAAGAGACAACACAGCTGTTGTAAAGGGAAATCATGCCTAATCAATTTATTAGAATTCTTTGAGGGAGTCAACAAACATGTGGACAAGGGTGATCCAGTAAATATAGTGTACTTGAACTTTCAGAAAGCCTTTCAGAAGGTCCTGCACCCAGGGGCGGCTCTACAAATTTGGCCGCCCCAAGCAGTCATGCCCGGGAGGCACCCCCGAGCCGCGGGAGCAGCGGACCTCCCGCGGGCATGACTGCGGAGGGTCCGCTGGTCGCGTGGCTCGGCTGGACCTCCCGCAGCTGCGGGCGGTTCGCTGGTCCGGCGGCTCCGGTTGAGCTGCCGCAGTCATGCCTGCGGGAGGTCCACTGGAGCCGCCGGCTGAGCGTCCCCTCCGCAGTCATGCCTGCGGCAGGTCCGCTGCTCCCGGGGCTCCGGTGGACCTCCCGCAGGCATGACTGCGGCAGGTCCGCCGGCCCAGCCTGCCGCCCCCCCGGGAAAGGGCCGCCCCAGGCGGGTGCTTGCCCCGCTGGGCTCTGGAGCCGGCCCTGCCTGCACCAAAGGCTTGTAAGCAAAGTAAGGAGTCATGGGATAAGAGAGACGGTTCTATGGGACTGTTAAGCTTGGAGAAGAGACAACTGAGGAGGGATATGATAGAGGTCTATACAATCATGAATGTTGTGTAGAAAGTGAATAAGGAAGTGTTATTTACCCCTTCTCATAACAAATGAAGAAGAGGTCACCCAATGATATTAATAGGCAACAGGTTTAAAACGAACAAACGGAAGTACTTCACACAACACACAGTCAACCTGTGGAACTCATTGCCAGGAGATGTTGTGAATGCCAAAAAATGTAACTTGGTTAAAAAAAGAATTAGATGAGTTCATGGAGGATATGTTCATCAATAGCTATTAGCCAAGATGGTCACAGATGCAACAACGTGCTCTGGGTGTCCCTAAATCTCTGACTGCTAGAAGGTGGGGCTGGACAACAAGGGATGGATCACTTGATAAATTGCCCTGTTGTGTTCATTCCCTCTGAAGCATCTTGACTGGCCACTGTTGGAAGACAGGATACTAGGCTAGATGGACCATGGGTCTGACCCAGTATGGCCATTCTTATTTTCTTAAGCATATGCTTACATGTTTTGATAAATCAGAGCCCATGTTTTCAACTTGATTGAAAGCAAAAGGTAGCTGAAAACAAGAATATACAATCAAATTATTTTCACAGGATTTACAGCCCAATTTTGCTATCCATTGTGATTTGGATACTTTGTATGAGGTGCAAATAAATGGGGAAATAAAAACTACTACTATCAGGCAAATGCTATAGGTTTTCAATGGATAGAATAGACTGTTTGCTTACAACAAGGCCTTTGAGTTTTCTTTAATGTGTCAGAGTATATATTTTGTGGAATAGCAGTCTGAGAATTTGAAATCTTCAGTTAGTCTGATACTGTGAATTTAACATTGCTATTGGGTCATGTTGCCATAAGCGCTGGTTGGGACTTTTCTCTTGGAATGATTTTCTGACAGAAAATACAGCTTCTTCAAAATCAATTTGTCCCTGGGAAGATCTAGATTTTGTTTAACAAAATAAAAATAAATCAATTTTTCTGTTATGAGAAGCAAAATGAAATACTTTGTTTCAGGTCATTTTGTCTTGAATGAGAGTATTTAGCTTTGTTGAACTGACTCAAAACATTTAATTGCAAATCAATTCAATAAAACATTAAAATAGGCTTCTTTATCAGGACTTTGCCTTTTGAGAGTTGTAGTTTGAGCCACCATTCTCTCCTATTGACTAAGCTCTTTAGAGGACTGTATCTCCCACAATGCAATAAGGATTTCCTTCTGACCAAGCACAGCATGGTGCATCATGGGAATTGTACTCCAGGTAGGGAACCTGACCCATTGGGGAGAATGGGGATATCAGGATCCCAAATTACACCTGCCATAAAGCAATGGACCACAATGGGAAAATATATTTGAATGTTGAAATAACTTCCCTATATTTGTAAGTCCATTACAATTGGCAATGATCTTGGCAATCTCAGCAGAAAAGTAAGGATTGACTGGGCATGGAGACTTTCTCCCCTACTAGGACAGTAGAGGGAGGAAGCATGAACTTTCCACTGCTGTACTATACCTCTTCTTTGGATAAACAGAGGACTTCATCTCCAGAGTTTAATGTTCACCCCCTTCCAAGGGCACTAAAGTCTCAGTCCTGTAAGGTACTGAGTGCTCTGGCTCCCACTGAATTTGTTGTGTGCTACTAGGTGCTGAACGCTTTTGAAAAGCAGATAACTTTAAGTGCTTAGATATGAACGTGGGAGGCTAAGGCACTCATTTTTTAAAATCTTGGTTCTCATTTCTAATTCACCATTTATGCAGCTTGTTTACTTTTTGCATTTCAACAAAGTGTAGACATTTTAAGCTAGATTGGCCTGTTTATAATTTTACTTTTATAGCACTTATTTCCATAGCACAGTAACTGAGCAAAAGAGATTAAATCTAAAATTCAATTGGAAATTAAAAAAAAAATTAAAATCTTGAAATTATCTATGATGTTATAAAAAAAAATTCCTTGATATAAAAACCTATATTTTCACCTAAACAACTTGTCAGTCTCCCTTTAAACTAGTTAAATCCAGGGATCTCAATAACAGGAAATAATCACAATATCTCTGATGTGTAGCAAACATTTGTTAAACTTTTCTTGAACAAGCAGATTATATCCCTTCTGCTCTACATTGCTTGCCATGTTATGAAATGTGAAGAACAGTTTTGTTTTATGCATCAAATTTATATTATGCACAGATTACCATTTCCACATGTACTTACAAACAATTTAAAGCACATGAATAAATCTAAATTGTCAAAAAAGATTCAGAACTATTTTCCTCTCCTCCTCTCCCCGGTACACAAAGGGAATCATCCTCTCCTAAACTATTCCATAGGAAAAGCGTGCATAAATAGATATGCTTTTAACAACATTATGACCTTAACCAACAGTAGGCAGTACAACTGTGTCAGCTGAAAACCAGTTTTAAACGCTGGCAGAAATAGAGTGTGGTGGGATCCAGCTTCTGTAACACAAACTGACAGTGCTAAAATGTTGTTTTTGAAACAAAATTATCAGCAAATAATTATCTCTGTTGCCTGATTGTTTTTTTTCCCCTTGTGTGTAAAATGGAAAGTGGATTCTAAACTGTGTGTTTATAAAAGGTATGGGTTTGATCCTGATCTCACTTACACCAGTCTAACTATGTGGAGACATTGCTGATGTACACCATTCCAAGTCAGAGCCACAGGAGGCCCTATATGTTTATTTTAGTGTTTAAGAATGGTTATATTTATCTCATAGTTGTGTCTTGATTTGGTTTCTATTGACAAAACCATGACTTAAGAAAATGTTTGTGATGACAAGAACAGATGTTTCCAGGCAGCTTGCCACAGCAGAAGAAAAAAGAAAAAAACCCACCACACACAAAAAGCAACTAAATAAATAATCTAGTGTTTACTTGTAAGCTGGTGTTGGCTGTTCCATTTTGCCAGTGAATAATGATGACTAGTAGCTATTAGTGAGTAGTTTAAAATCATGACGTGACAAGAAGGGAATAAGCTGATAACTGCCTCTTTGTGTAGTACAATCTATATCGTAGACTGGAATACAATTGCTGTAATCACCATAACAAATCTTACTTGGTAACATTTTTCCAAGTCACTTAAGGTATATCTACACAGCAATTAAACACCTGTGGCTGGCCCATGTCAGCTGACTTGGACTTCGGCTGCAGGGCTGTAAAATTGTGGTGCAGACATTCGGGCTTGGCCTGGAGCCCAGGCTCTGGGACCCTCCCCCTCACTGGGTCCCAGAGCTTGGGCTCCAGTCCGAGCCCAATCATCTACACCACAGTGTTACAGCCTCCTAGACTGAGTCCTGTGAGCCCAAGTCAGCTGACATGGCTGTGGGTGTTTAATTGCAGTGTAGACATACCCTCTATGGCTGGGATGGAAACCTGAAAGCTCATAGAACAGATGGCCATTAATTGAACAACTGGCTTGTATTTGTGAATGTTGGTGGTTTTAATGTAAACTAGAAACCTTTAGTAGCAACGTGTGAAACAGTCAAGTGACAAAAGCTTGTTGGAGTTGGCAGCTGGGTGGAAACTATTTGAACTACAGCCATAAGAAAACCTCTGATTCAGAGATCATCTTCTGTCAGAGAAATTCTCCAACTTCATTTAAACCAACATGCTTAGGAAAAAGTATTCCTGGTTGCTTCCACTCAGGCTCATGAGCAATTCTAAAGATTTTTTTTTTGGTATGTTTGAAGAAATCAGCAACCCATGTTGTGTTTTAGTTAGCAATAGGGATTGGCATAGTCATTCCTATGTCAAGCAAGGGGAAGGAAATACCTTGCTTGAATGGCCTGGCAGAACTTGGGCAGCTGGAGAGTTGTTGTTGTTTTTGGAAAGCAAATAGGCAAAATTTTGGGAGTGAACATGAAAGAAATAACTGGAAATGAGGAAGCTTGTAATTAGGTTGTTCTATGGACAAGATGCTTCTCCCTACCACAGCAGAATATAGGAGCAGAGTTGAAAGATTAGAAAGGCTGATGGGGGTTAGGATTTTGCACGAATACTATGGCTGTGATTCTCAAATAAGGAGCTTGGCTCCCAAGTCTTGTTTCAAATCTCAAAAATCCTGATTTGCCATGAAAGGAATGGTACAGCGAGTTTGCAGAGATGTACCGACAGCGTCCTGCTGTCTAAGCAAGAGCCTGTTAGTGACTTTGGTGAGAAGGCAGAAGTACTGTACTGTAGAGTGTATCTAAAAGACAGCATATTTTGAAAACAGTTTGTAACATCGAGGTGGTACTCTGCTCAGTCAGAAGCCACGACATAAACTCTCTGTGAACATAAGGCACTCAGGTTGGGGAAAATTGTGAATGTCACTTCACTTATCACAAGATGCTGGGGAAGTAGGGGGATAATATGCTTTATTAACAGTTAAGGGTACAGGTTTCTAACGAATACGTTTAAATATCACTTGTAATACTGCATTGATATCCCATTTAGTTGAGAGTCAGAGAGGAAGAACAATACATGTATGGTGATCTGTCAGCTTTTTTCTAAACATGGAAGTGGTGCACTAATTTGTGGATGTCGTACCACTGCCCTCTACTGGGTGAAATATTGTCAAATTGGTTTATGCACATATTGGTTCCCCCTGTTGGCTGAGCTAATGGAGCTGCCCTTTGGTTCTAACTGGGACAAGCAGGGCTTAACCTGTAACTTCTAACAGGCCTTTTAGCATAGCTCATGCTTCAGAGAGGAGTGTAGAGAACTACCCTCTGTCAGCATATGTGCGTTCAACCTATCCTCCTTTAATCCCTCCTTGAGATGCACTTCTTCAAACAATGCTACAAAACCTAGTCATACACCTGCCATCACAGTGAGGGGAACACAACCCCCTTTTAAAAATAAGACCACCAAATAAATACTGTGGCACTACGAGATGTGTGCCAGACTCTACCTCTTCCTCATCCTATTTTATGTAGCCTCTCATTCTCTTCGCTATGCTTGTATGTTGTCTGTCTAGATTGTAATCTCATTGGATTCATATTTTTTTACATGTCTATAACCCCTCTAGAATATTATGGCCCCTACACAACTAATATCATGCCTTTTTGAACTGTGTACAGAGCTCCCCCTTCTGGTATGGAGGGAAAGGTCAGCGATCTCCACAGTAGCAGCATCCCCCTCCCTTCGCACACACATTTCCTCAGCTCCACATAGGGTTCACCACAGGCCTGGGGATGTGCATGTGGGGAAAGGATTGGCAGTAGGAGGCTCAAAGAGGGAGTGGGGGTAGGGTTTGGGGGGACATGTAGCATCTCCTGTAACCCAGCAGAGATCCCTCTGAGGTTCACACCAGAGATCGTTTGTGTGTATGTGGCCCCGAGTCCTTTCTAGTTCCACAAGAACCCTGCAGATGTGAGAGGGTGTGGGCCAGACTCTTTCTTTTTTCTGCTGGATGTAAAAATCCAATCCTTTTCTTGCTCTCTCTAACGCCCCCCCCCCAACTCTTCCCTGAATGAGGAACATAGAGGATGCTCTGTGAGGACACCCTCCTAGAATTTTCCTCCCCCTGTTCTGTGTTGATGTTACTGGCCTGGTAGGGGTACAGTCTGACCCACTAATAATTAATTGAAAGCAGGAGCAAAAGACTTGATGAACATTGACACAAAGATGAAGGAGCCAGTGGTTTTGTCTTTAAGGACAGCATGAGTTGCAGACTATTAGGTAGGGAGTTTCTGCACAAATTCCAAAAGATATTGCATGCCCATATGCCAAAGCACATTTTTTAAGCCCTGGGACTAAAGCAGAGACCTCTTTATTTGGAAGCAAAGATCACTCACGTTCTCTCTGGCCATGCCCCATGTCACAACGTGATTGAAGATAGTGGCATTTTGTGTATATGCTGCCACAGCAGATTACCGTAGCTTCCCCTTTGCCCCATCCCACACACAACCCATTTCTGAATTTCAGGCCATGGCTACACTTGCAGATATGCAGCGCTGGGAGTTACAGCTGTGTTCGTACAGCTGTGTAGGGAAAGTGCTGGTGTGTGGCCACACTCACAGCTACCAGCGCTGCAGTGTGGCCACATTTGCAGCATTTGCAGTGCTGTTGGGAGTGGTGCATTATGGGCAGCTATCCCAGCGTTTAAGTGGCAGCAACGTGCTTTTCAAAAGAGGGGGGTGGGGTGGAGTGTGACAGGGAGCGGGGAAGAGAGAGAGAGTGGATTTTTGGAGCCGACACTGTGTGTCAGCTCCCTGCCTTGCAAAGCCTGCCTTGCAAATTCTGTGTCAGCTCCCTGCCTTGCAAAATTTGACCATTTCCTCAACCCCTCATTCACTCTTAACTGCAAATAGCCTGCAGACCAGATAAGCAGCTGCTCCAACGGACTCCCTTTCTCCCCCTCCCCCCGCTGTTTCTCTCTTCAAGCAAACACTAGCTGTAGACATTCATCCCCCTGCCTGCCTCATTCACAGCAAACAAGAGCTGTGTTTGTTTTTTAGATAAGCAGCTCCTGGAGCCCCGAGTTCACAACAAAACAAAGAGAGGCATCATAACAAAACAAAGAGAGTAATTTAGTTAAAAGCATTCTGGGATATCTCCTAATACCCTGGAGGCCAATAACAGCGCTGGTGTGTGGCCACACTTGATGAGCAGCGCTGCATCACCAGCGCTGCACTCGTTATACCCCAAGCAGACCAGGTGTACAGCCAGCGCTGCAGCCAGGGAGTTGCAGCGCTGGATGTGCCTTGCAGGTGTGGACAGTTACTAAGTTGCAGCGCTGTAAAGCCTCCACCAGCGCTGCAACTCTCCAGTGTAGCCAAGCCTTCAGTTACAGTCTTCCTTCCACTCTAGAGTATTACTGTATCACAGTCAGAAGTGGCTGACTACTCAGGAAGAGGAAGTAGAGAACAGTTGTTGAATCTTTAGGTTGTAACAGATGCAATATTAGTCTGATTGCATTTGACTTGAAAGTAGAAGCCAGAGAATGTTACAGCAGCTTTGTCTAATAATTTGTAGTGATTTTCATATGATCAAAAATTCTCAGTTGCAGCTTCTATCTACTATTTCCATTTTGAGAGAGAAGACACTTCATCCTTCACCAAGACGCTTCAGGTTCATTGTCATCCCAAACTCATTTTAATTCCTGCTATGAGAAGCTGTAACACAGGTTATGCAATTAGCAAGAAAAGTGTTTGCAGGAATGATAAGGAAAACTTGACAAATGAAGTACTCTAGGGTATCAGTTCTGCTGCTGCTTCGCTAAACAGAGCATGCTATAGTACCCAATTTAAAGACAATGTCAAATAATTTAAGCCCAAAATTTGACCTTCCTTATTCAAAGCACCTCAGTGTATGTGTGATTATATATACACACACAAAACTATATTAAAGGAACATTATTAAGGTTGCAAAGTCAAGTGCTCAAAAGTTGGAAATGTCAGAATTAAACTTGCCTGTGCAACCTAAATTCAGCCCCCTTGTGCATTATGGTACAGTCTTTAATTACATGATCGTATGATATTTTTACCACAAGACCTACCTCATTCAGTGCACAGAATGGATGGAGCTCACTCAGTAAGCAGCAATTCAATATTTTGTCTTATCCTCATCGTTCAATGTGTTGGCCCAGGCCTTCTTTACTGCACACCATGCAAACCATACTCTGAAGACAGATTTATTACTTTCCTCATGGGTTTTCTATGGTGCTCGTCACTATTGTATCTGAGTGTTTTACAAATATTAATTCATTTTTCTTCACAAAACCCAGTGAGGTGAGGGGGTGGTGGTATGCCATTTTACAGATGGGGAGCTGAGGCACAGAGAGATTAAGCTAAAAAATGTCCACTAATTTTAGATACTCAGTTTGAGACAACTAGGACCTGACTTTTTCAGAGTAGTTAGCATTATATAGTGCTCTGTATGTTCAGCGCACAGTTCCCATTGACTTCAGTTGCCTCTGTGAGTGCTCAGTACTTCTGCAAATCAGGCACAAGGGTCTCAAGTCAGGCACCCAGGAAGTGAGAAACACACAATTAGTGACAAGGCGTGAAAAGTTTGATTTAAGGGACTCACCTAACATTACAAAGTAACTCTGTGGCACTGGTGGGGGATAGAATCCAGTTCTCCACAGGAGCGGTCAACTGCCTTAACCATGAGATCAGCCTTTCTCTTCCTGCAGTCCCCTGCCTCATTCACTACACATCATTCAACGTCTGCAACAAACACACCAGGCATTCTACGGCCAAGTTTACTTCACTACACAGCCTTGTTTCATCCCCAGAGTGGGTCCATGCTGTGTAATGAATGAGGCAGGGGTCTTGTGGAAAAAAAGCATGTGTTCATGTTATTAAGACTGTATCATAATGCATATACACAAGGGGGCTGAATTAAGGTTGTAAGCCAAGCTGAATGTTGGCAATTCCTAACTTCTGAGTGCTTGACTTTGCAACCTTAATAATGTTCTTTTAATGTAGGGGGTGGGTGGGTGTGAGTATGAGATTTCCTAGGTTATTTTTTGTTTTTTTTTAAATCAAACTGAAAAAACCCCAGACATTTCATCATGTGGCATCGTGTCGACACCCATGTGGGTCATCAGCAGGATTGGAATTTTTAGATCCACTGCGCAGACTTCTGCCACTTGAGCTAATGGAGTAACTGAGAGCAATCGTAGGTTGTCCTCAGTGTTGATCAGCAGTAGGGGTGAGATAGAAGATGCATGCATTGCCAGTGGGTTTCACAGATATTTGCTGACAGCAGAGGAAGGCTGAGACACAGGAATCTTGGGTTCCATTACAGGCTCTGTAGGGGAGTGTTCTTTAGTGGGCACAGGCCCTTCTACCCATTTCCCCCACACTTGACTCCTTCTGTCCCAGTCCTGTTTCTTCACTTCCCCAGGCTCTTTGTCTCAGTTGCATTCTCCTTGCCTACTCAGTTGCACTGGGCATTTGATAGTGGCTGGAGGCCCTATGGTTGTAGAGACCTTGGAGCTTTCAGAGGCACTTTGTGTAGGGCGTGTACTTGCCAACAGTCCTCACTACAGTTTAGGAAAAGATTCAGCAAGGGTCCCTCCCCTGTACAACTTTCCAACTTCTTGGACTGGGCCAAATCCCCACCTCACCTAGTCCTTAGACCTGCCTCCTTATGGGGTACTAAGCACAGCTGGCAGCATTCATTCAGCCCTCTCGCTCTGTCCCACCACCTGTGCGTAGGGGAATGCAAGGGGCTCCCAGAGTTTTCTGCTGTTGAGTAGGAATGGGACAAGCCTGGTGCACAAATGAGGAAGTAAATGAAAGAGCAGGGCCATGTTGGTTCATGCGGATCGGAAGCACGAGGTGGGGCAGGGGGTGAGAAATCAATGATTTGATAAATCCTTGAGGAAAGAAATTTTATTTTCAAGGCTCGTGGAACTTCAAGGACCTTTATGAACTTTGAAGAAGGTTCTGCTTTAAATTGGCCTCATATGGAGAGTAAAAACTATAAAAGGAAAGAATTACTTTAAAGATGATTTGAAGGGGACTGTCAAATCTTCCTCAGCATTTACTATGTACTGAATGCCCCCTCTTATTGCCCCATGAAAATAATGGTTCATGTGTCCATTCTATTTTGTCTTATGACCTTCGTTCCTACGTGGATTGCAGCCTCTCCTTTTGATGCAGTGTCCCACTATGCACTCTTTTTCTGGCGATCAACCCACTGTTGCTCAGAGCTGTCTGTGCGGTGTCAGATTAGTGCCATTAGTTTACTATGCTGTGTAGTGTTACCAAATATTTTTACAGTAGAACTTTAGACATTTTGCAAGATAAAAATCCTTTGCATAGTTTTGTAAAATACGTTAAGTGTATCAAGCCTCCTTCCAAACACCCCCTTCATTACCTAAACAACACTTTGGCTGGCACTACTTTCTTTAGAGGGATTCCATAGCGGGTGTTGGTATTACAAGCTTAGTGGATGCTGGATGTCTTCATGGTGCAAAAGCCCATAATTGGAGTGGGGTGTGACACTGTGGAACCTAACAAAGGGAAAAGGACCATTTAAAACTAATATTACATTTGACCAGTAATGGTCACAATCTTCAGCATCCGATGAAGTGGGTATTCACCCACGAAAGCTCATGCTCCAATACGTCTGTTAGTCTATAAGGTGCCACAGAACTCTTTGCTGCTTTTACAGATCCAAACTAACACGGCTACCCCTCTGATATTTAATCTTCAGCTTCTTACTTGGACAGAACTATCAGTGAGACACCCCCAACAAGTAGAGTTTTGTGTTGAGTACAGACTGGGATTAGGCCTTGTCCTGTATTTCAATGTAATATGTTAGGAGTACCGTATTGTTCCGAGTATAGGCCGCTCCTGATTATAAGCCGCACCCTTAAAGTTTGGTGCTATTTTAAAAAAATTAAATTTTTAACTTTTTTTAACTTAAAGAAAATCTCAGCCGCGGCCGGGACTCAGAGGTCAGAGCGCTCTGGGCTGCCCGCCGCGGCGGGGAGCCCAGAGCCCTTTAAATCCCAGCCGCGGCCGGGACTCAGAGGGCTCTAGGCTGCCCGCTGCGGCGGGGAGTCCAGAGCTCTTTAAATCCCAGCCGCGGCGGGGAATCAGAGGGCTCTGGGCTTCCCGCCGCGGCGGGCAGCCCAGAGCGCTCTGATTCCCCGCCGCGGCTGGGATTTAAAGTATTTTTATTGGTTTTTTTTTGACAAGATCCCGCTTATAGGCCGCACCCCTAGTTTAAAGACTTAAATTAGGGGGGAAAAGTGCGGCCTATACTCGGGACAATACGGTACATTCTAATACTCCTCCCTTGTTTTGATATGGACTTCAGTGGGATGATTTGTAGAGTAAGATACTATTCAATATGTATCAGAATCTGTCCCTTGTAATTTTTTGGGATGCTAAAATAGTTCTATAGTGCCATGTGTTTAACCCCCGTTTGCATTTATTTTGATTCAGACACCAGGCTTGGTTACCAAGCCAGTAATTGACAGCATTCTTTGTCTGCGGGATCAGAGGTGGAAAGAAGTCCGGAGCATACTGACCCCAGCCTTCAGCGCTGCAAAAATAAAAGAGGTAAGATGCAGTAAGTGCCACCTCTGTAATCCAAAGAAGCTGATGTTTTGTCTTCTGCAAGCACTTTCCTTGTATGCTGCACTTCAAGGATATTTAAAAGACTGTCAACATGTCATTTGTCAAACTGTTCAAGCCCCATTGTTGGGGGGAGGGGGGAGAGGAAGGGATAGCTTAGTGGTTTGAGCATTGGCCTGCTAAACCCAGGGTTGTGAGTTCAATCCTTGAGGGAGCCACTTAGGGATCTGGGCAAAATCAGTACTTGGTCCTGCTAGTGAAGGCAGGGGCTGGACTCAATGGTCCATTCTAGGAGATAGGATATTTCCATTAATTTTATTTATTTGTGTATCGACACAATGTGGGACAGAGCCTCAGCTAGTGTTTATCAACATAGCTCTATTGACTTCAGTACAGCTGTGCTGTTCTGTATCAGCTGAGTATCTGGCCTTATAACTTTCTCCAATAAGAAATCAGCATGCTCATAAAAGTGTAGCAGATGAAATAAATAAACTTTTAAAAATAAGCTGCTCTGATGGACTAAAGTACAGAAAAGGTTAATGCTCTCAACCAATCAGAACACAGCTTTTCAGTATTTGCAGAATTAGCAGCTCTCACTTTAATGCACAAACCTCTGTCAGTCTCTTTTCATCCCCCTCTCCCCTTTATTCTTTAATTCTGGGATATAATAGAAATAGGTCACTGGAATAGAATGTAGTTGCAAGATAAATAACACTGATTGGAAATAAATATTTTTCTGCTAATTTTTTGTAAATTTCTCAGCATTTATTTACAGTAGGAGACCATTATCTTATAACAAAGTTGTGTTCCATTGACACTATACCTCTTAATTAAATCCAGAGTAATGATTGACTGGTTAAACTCTGCTTTAAAACAAATCTTCCTTTTTTGCATTTATGCTGAAAAGGAAACACATTCCTCACTCTGGTGCCCAGTTCTTGGTTGTAAAATTTTCCACTAGGCAGAAGCTTGTGTTATTTTGACATGTTGCTGTCGAAATCCACAGTAACATCTAAATGCGTCTGGCTTCTTTAGCTCTATAGACAGCAGTTGCTTAGCAACACCAGCTGTCACCTCCTTATTATGGTAAATTCTAATTGGCCATAAGCCTGGCAAGGACCGCTGATTAATCAGAACTGACAATATCATTGGTTATGCATCTAGACACTGACTCTGCGACTGGCTTGATAGCAAATTTCATAGACGGGATTTTTAAATACTCAAATGATTATTCAGTAATGGTGTGGCTGAAGAGAAGAGGTTTTTTGCATTTCCTTAGCTAAAATTAATCTCTCTTACTGAATGTCTTCAGCACAGAGCAGTACGGTGCTTCAGCTTTTTGCTGTTTAAACTAACAAAAGATAAAACCAATCACCACCACCTGGTTTGTACAGAGCAACCCCTGCTGGCACCGGTCAGGTCTACGTTAGGGGGGAAAAAGATTCTTTGGACATTGTGCTTTGTGGTGATGATGCATATAAGTGTTTGCAGAGTTAATTTTTTAACGTGGGGGGAGAAGAATCCACACTTACATCTCATTCTGCTTGGTAGCAAAGGAACAACACCAAAGGAGATTAAAGCTAGAGGATCAAGCCCTGTGCTGACTTAATGTCTAGCAGCAAGCTCATATGTGCATACTGTAACATTTATGTTTCAGCCTTCTTCCACCTTTTTCTCCCTGTTCCAAACTGTGTGTGCTGAGACTGTTAACATGCTGTTAGTTATTAGAAAAAGGAGACTTTTCCTACTATGTTGTACAAGGTGACGAGGGGAGTGTTCAAGTCTAAACAATCAGGGAAGAGCTTCCTTCGAACAGTGCTACCTCTGTTCCCCCGTGTTGTGTGTGTCTGGAATGCCCCACTCCCCTTTGTTGAGAAATGCTATCTCCAGTTTAGGGGATCCCCACAAGTAACCTAAATCCGTTCACTCATTTGCTTCAGCAGCATTGTTCTATACCTATTCTGGTTCTGCCTGCCACTGTGCTTGTTTTTTTCCAGCAGAAAATGATCCATCTGGGTACAGTGCTTTCCTGGTAGGGGTGTTCTTGGTTATTTTAGATGATTCTGTGTGAAATTAAATAACCTCTTTTGAATGTATATGCTCCTCATCCTTGTATATCATTTTAAATCAGAAGTGGTATTCTGTCCTGGGATTTCAGTTTAACATGATTTAACTCCTCGCTCACACACGCATCTCTCCGCTGCTTAATTTAGAAGTCATACTAGAATTTCTCAAAGGAAATCAATACTCATTCATTGGTATCCATCTCCCCTTTTCTTAAGCCTCCCATCTTTAGTACTTCCTACAGAGCCTCTGAAGTACTGCAATGACAGAAATACTAGTTTTTAGTATTGGCCATATTACAGCAAGGCCTGGTGCTCAGAACTTTTCTATATAATTAATCCTATTAGTGTTTCCATTATAAAACCCATTTTTCAAGGAATTACAAATTGGCTGCTTTTGGTGTAAAATTTGGCATCTAAGGGTCTGGGTGAATTGCTTGTATTTTTTTTCCTCATACACCTTTTTTCATTTCTGCTATGCTCAATCCAGACATCATAGGTTGGAGTTCGTTTGCCTCTAACACTTCAGTGTGGCATCGCATTTTAATGGCGTTTGCACCATATCGTTGTCATTTTACGATGCTTCACCTGCAGGGTCTGTCATCTGCAGTCCTATCCCAAGAGTGGGAGGAAATGGCCAGCTGCTTGACGAATAGTTCTTCTTTCCAGGAACCTGCCCACCTCTGCTCTCAGATCATTGGGGCCTCAGCACAGGCCTACCTGGCAGTAAGAAAATGCACCCCTTTCACAGTTTTTTCTGGAGCACTTGCATCACCATGTCCCCTGGTGTTCTACTATGCCCCGATTCCCTGGGGCGCTAACAGGCTCTTCCACAGCATTTACAGTGGCTGCAAAAATCCTCAGCGAGTGCTGGGAGTTGCACATAAGCAATGTAGGTTACAGCTCTATTCTGAGCAAACCATTGTCTACCTGACTGCTGTAGGAGAACAGGGAGATTGAGGCCTGCAATAGGGCAATATTCTAATGAACCTGTGTGCTGAAGACAACCAACATAGCTGCCAGATAAATTACACACACACCTGGAGAACTGGGTCTAGGAACCCTAGTCCTTCAGTTTTAAAAACACTGGCCTCTACTACTTGAGCTACATCTTCAGAGCTGGTAGTAACGGTAGCCTCCTTATTCAAACTGTGGGCTAGTCATTAGGGGGCAACATCACATGCAGAAAGCTAGTACTTTACATTAGGGGCAGTTTTTCTGTGTCTGGATGGGAGACCTGGGTTGACAGACCTACAAGGCCCTCACCTCACCTTGTTTTTCCACAAAGCCAGGGGAGTGGTGTGATTGAGAAATTCACTAAGGATTGAGAAATTCACTGAGGATTTTCACCTGGTATTCTGAAAAAAGTCAACCAGAGGCAGATACCAAATATGGAAAATTTCAACAAAGCTGAGCATTGTTAATTGTTAGGTGACCATGCCGGTGCTGCCTATATTAGGATAATTGTTTTTCTAATGTGTTTCAAAATTTTCTATGCGGCTTCCACAACTCATTCACCCTGAATCTCCTAACTTGTTTGCATTAAAAGTTGAATGCTGTTCAAACATTGTTTTTATGGAGTTCCATATGCTCTTTTCTCCCCTTTCTTTTTCTTTTTCTAATGACCACAAAAAGGCTAGTAAAACAGCTCACTCTCGTTGGAGGAGGTTTTAATGCTTGTTAGTGTGAAGCACTGAGGTATCGTAATGACAAGTGCAGTATAAGAACATTGATTCTCAGGCCTCGATCCTGCAATCAGATCTGTTGTGTGGACCTCTGCACTCATGTGGAGCCCCACTGGAGTCACTAGCAAATCAGATTGCAGGATAGGCCTTAGATTATAAATGCTTTGGGGTGAGGCACATATCTTCCTTTATGATTGTCCAGCGGATCGCCAACGTGCCTCACAATTGAGACCTCTGGGCGCTACTACAATAGGAGTAATAAATAATCAGATTAGGAGAGACAGCACAAGACTGGGAGTCAGGAGATCTGGGTTCTCTTCCTGGCTCTGCCATTGACTTCCTGCATGATCTTGAGAAAGGCACTTGAGCGCTCTGTGCCTCAGTCTTCTCTTCTGTAAAATGGGGATGATAATACCTGCTTCACGAGGTTGTTGTAAGACTTCATTAGTGATGTCAGTCACATGCTTTGAGGTCCTTGGATAAAAGATGCATTATAACTATCATAGCTACACCAAGATTCTTTTAAAGTTGTCTCCAGGTATGAAATAATAAAGCAAGAAAAGATGTTAGGCTGTTTGTTCATGCTGTAGTGATCTTGGTGCCCTGTTTAGCATTTCTTGAGGAAAGTAAAGAATGCACTTCTGATGATCCTGCAGTTCTGGACCCCTTGTCAGACTTGATAAATAATTCTTCTCTCTTTTACTGCCCACACCAGCAGAATTCTATTGATTTTTATTTATTGTGATTGTGCTGCAGTGCTCTTGCCATATCCTATCAGCATACCTGCAATCCTCTCGGCCATTGCCACCCGTCCAAACACAAAGTTCAAGTGTGCAATGCAGGTAGCGCTGTTCTGAACAATCTGTGAAATGGAGCTTGTGTTAATGCTGTTTTTCTACCTAAAGAGGGTTGCAAAGCAGAACTTGTGACGATGTTGTACAAACAATGATTTAAAACTCCTCTCATGCCCATTTCAGATATTTGGATCTAGCAAATCCAAATAAAAAGAAGGGTCTGACAGTGGCAGCTGTGGCTCAGAATTCTGGGGGTAGCTCTGTAACTCCCCTGAGCTCTCCATGAGTCAAAGATGTTTTGAAAGTGCCTCTCATTACTGTGCCGTGGTTGCTGGGCTTTTCAGCAAAATGCTACTGTTTTGGAGCTCCTTCCTGAAATGTGCCAATATGTGTTATGCAGTCTGGGGAGCTGGAGCAGTCGCCCCACATGCAGGTCCTTCATTAGGAAAAGCTAATTCACGGAGTTAACAACAGCGAATGACACAGAGAATTGTGATTAAAGGTAAGTTAAAAGAAGGGAGGGAAATGTTGGGTGACTGCATATATGAGTCAAAGAAGATTATTTGTGGGGTGGGACCCTCAGTGTCCCTTATGCCCCAATCTTAGACCCTTCACTGGGGTCTGATCAGTTAACTGCAAATGAAGAGATGCAGTTTCTTTTTGTCTTCCCTAGTGCTTGAGTATGAGGGTCATGAACACTGGCATGAGCTCCCACCCCACAAATAATCTTTCTTGACTCTTATATGCTGTCACCCACAATTTCTCTTCCTTCTTTTTTCCCTTGCCTCTCACAAACTCCTGTTTCTTCAGTTATCTGGACTGGCGGGGGCTCTTCATAGCCTGCCTACTTGCCACCAGGATTGGGAGATGGAGTCCCCGGAGTGGGTTCTCCATTAATGGTGCAATTTCTGCCTTATCTACCTGCTGCTAATGTTCCAATACCAGTTCTTCATGAGCTTGTAGTTGTCTTCTCCCCCTCCTCACACAGGGCTTCTCACTGTGGGTCTGATCCAATGCCCTTCAAAGTTAATGGAAAGTGCCCAGTTTACTTCAGTGGATTTTGGATTAGGCCCTTAATCCCTAGGTGGTGCCAAATGTTCTCATGTTCCGTGAGACCACCAGTACCAGGGCAGGGACCCTGCCTAGCAAGTTAGACAAACTGTATGTCAGGCCAACAAAAAAGTGTCAACAGGGCATAATCACTGGGTTTAGTCCTGGGCTTCCCCCTCCATTGAATATATAAACGGGGCGGGGGGGGAGCAGAGAGAGAGATTAAGGCATGGGGTCATGCATTGAGGCCCCAGTCCAGCAGAGTACTTAAACAGCTGCTTATGTGCTTTGCTAGATCGGCACATGAATAATGAGGATAAAAAGAAATATTAACAGCTGTCTGATTGACTGTGCATGGTTCATCCTGTACATTGAATGAGGCAGGAAGTCTGTAGAACAAATGGCATGTGATAATTTAATTAAACACTGTGTCATAATTCATATGCACAATGAGGTAGAATTAAGATTGCACAGGCCTTAATTCTGGCATTTCCTACTTTTGAATGCTTGGCTTTGCAATCTTAGTAACATTCTTTCAATATAGTATTTTTGATATAGTATTTGTGTGTATATGTATTGGGCACATTGTGCCATCTAGCTATAGACCTTATAGGCGAGCTGGTAGCACCATTTATTATTAAGGATGCCTCAAACTTCCCATTTAAAGGCCCTGATTTCAGTTGCTTATAACTTTCCCAAATTTTAACCATTCAGGATGAAATTTCATATGCTGGGTGTTCGCTTCAGCTTGAATTTATTTATTCATTTATTTTGAAAACTTCAGCACAGATGTCTGCATTCTTGAAGATTGAGGTGAGGGGGAAATAGGTGTTTTTCCCCCATGTTAAAAAGTCTGGCAACATTTTTTGAGACTCTGTGGTGCTTCCATGCTTTGAACCAGGGGTTGAAATTTAAAAAGGGGAGGCCTTTATTTCAGAGATGTGCCTTTTTCTGTCCCTGGGAAAATCCACTCAAATGTGGCCAAGTTACAAGCCACAGTTCACGCGTGCTCAGTAGAGACTTGCTAGAGCTTTGCACCTAAAATCTCCTGTGAAAAAACAGCATATGATCATATAATTAAAGACTGTATCATAATGCATAAGCAGAAGGGGGCTAAATTAAGGTTACCCAGGCTCTAGATATGCTCTAGTCCAAACAGGAATTAATTCAGGGAAGTCCTATGACCTGTTATGCAGGAAATTGGACTAGATAATCGCAACAGTCATTTCTGGATTTATAATCCATGAATTACTGTTCTCCAGCCTATATCATGCTGTCACAGTGCCGTATGATAGTGCTGCCTGCTCTTGTGCAATACAGTATGAAAATCTGAATGATTATTATTGATGAACATGCACAATCTTATTGATATTTTAATTATTATTTTTAATATATAAAGGTGAGGTTTTCATGCTATAGCAGCAGACAATTGGTTAACCAGTTTTGCTGACGGCTGAGATAGTTATGGAAAATTGTTAACATGACATGATATAGTTAGGAAATAATAATTGCTTAGGGTGGAAAGGATGTTCAGTGAGTCCTGTAGAGTGTAGACCATCCCCATGCATCAAGATGGGAGTTTATACTCCTTAACCCTGTTTAACACTTGAGGAAGGAACCTCCAGCCTCCATCCACCAACCTCTGTGGTAGCGAGCAAGAGTAAGCAGCAGGAGCTGCCAATGATTGCAAAGGGGAAATATACCATGCAAGCCCTTCCCTCTGCCCCTAGAGGACACCAGCAGATGATCTCCAGACACTCCCATTAAAATGGGCACCATCTGACTGGGTGATTGGTTTTGTTCCACCCACCAGATTCTCATCCTGCGCCTGAATCTGTGCTGTAGGATGAGCGGTTTGGAAGGAGAGAACAGTGGGGCGGGCAGCACCAGCGGAGCAGGTTGGGAAAGAGAGAGTGGAGAGATGGTTGGTAAAGGGGGGGTTGGGGAAAATAAAACACTGTTTAAAAAAATAATCTGATACGGAAACAATCTTACCTTGAACATTTTGCTCTTTTGAGTGTAAGTTCTGTGTAGCAGCGAACGTGTCTTTCTATGGCATATTGTGGGGGCTAATATTAAGGCAGATAAAATTAAATACTCAGAAACGTGGTTACTCAGAGGAGTGTGACAATGATGCTATTGAGCAAAGTAAACACCCCAGTGTACTGTGTATACATAGTGCCAGAAACTAACTATTCTGTGCCAAGCCATATATTGGCAAGATTACGCAAGGAAGCCCCTGGCAACAAGAAAAACCCAACCCCAAGCACTCTTCTTTGGCGGATAGAAATAAATCTGGACACTGAGATACTCTTGCCATTAGATAACTGGCAGATCAAATATTTACAAGGAACATATTGTTTCAGTTTTACTCCATTATGTTACTACCAGCCAATCAGAATGTACAGCAGCTGGAGTTTATTTACTTAAAGAAAATCATAGGTTGTGGAGCTCTTGCATTCTGATTGGCAAATGACAATGTATAGTAAGGTAGTGGTCTCCAGGGGATAGCTGCTGAGTTTGTTTATTACTGTACTATATTTTTTAAAGTTTTCTGTAATTTCTTTTCCCCCACCACCACTATTTTATTTTTCTTGATGATTAAGCAAAGGGCTTAAATTGCTCATGAATCATGTCTGCCTGTGGTCTTTTTATGTATTTATCATTGTTATTTATGCCCCCCCACAAGAAAAATAGTTAAATATATATCCTGCATAGTCGTCTTATGCAAATAATTATCTTGTCAATGTATCCCTACCCTTTAACAATGCCTGCACACATTCACAACAAATCAAATCCTTCCCTGGGTAGATTTGCCAACAAAAGAATTGTGTGGGTAGAAATAAAGTGCAACAATATTCAGAGATTTCAAGGGTTGGCAGAGTATAGAAATTCCGAGCAATAGAGTGAGCTGCCTTGTCCACCACAAGAGTAACCCTTTCCACTCCTCACCCCCACCCTCACCCCTTCCGCTGTTGGAAAGCTATAACAACTGGCTGGGAGGCTGCATGTCTGGTGATGAAGAATGAGGGAGAAAATAAGGGAATAAAAAGAAAATATATAATGATCACCATGTTTAATAATCAGACCTGTTTAAAATACTGATTTTTTTTGTTTTGTTCTCCTTAAATGATTCTGTTATCTGGAAGGGTTTAATTCAGCGGTTACAAAACAACATTTCACACCATTTCAACCTGTTTAACCGATTTCTGGTAATTTCATTGAACCATCTGAGAAGAACCTCTTTGCAGGGGACTTTCCTGGGGAAGCCAAAGGGGAAAGGAGATTGTACTATAACTTCCCTACCCTCTCAGCTACTTTTGCAGAATACCAATCTGGCTTCATCAGAATTCACAATATGAGTTTCCTAGTATAGTATGAGGCCCAAATCAATCCAGTTTTGAGCTTAAATAGTAATGTCCTGTTCCTTTAAGTATAAGCATGGAAGCTCAAGTGACTAACAATATTCCTAACTCGGAATGTTGTCTTCAGTAAACATATTGATTGCTCATCCACTGATCTCTTGGCTGTTTGTAATACGGACCATGTGTTCAGATGGCACCGTGCCTGTGTACAAAGTGTTATGCCAGTTTCACGAAGGCAGAGGTGCCAAACAACCATGGACTTGGATGGGCAGCCCACATTGCTCTGTTGATGTAGCAAGAGGCTGCAATAAGTCATTTTTTGGTAAGAGTGCCACAGGCGTAGCACAAGCCCGTTTGCTCTTATCATGCTGGTTCACATCCATGCAGAATACCTGGATAGGAAGGCAAGAAGGGTATGGAGCTTGCGGGTGGTTGCCAATCTAGGCATCTTGTATTCCAATGGGTGCATATAATAGTCACTGGGGATACAATGAGGTAGCAAATCATGGATTATAGAGAAGTACAATTCACAGACCCTGTGAAGAAAAGGACATAGCAGACAGTGCTGCCACGGGATACGCTCAGATCACAGGCTGTGCACTAACCCAAGTAGTCAAGCCACCCATGGAACATAATTGTGATTGGTGTCTAATTGTCAGGGATCAGGGCACCCCAACAAGCACAGCTGGTCTGCAGCAGGCCACCTGATTGACTGCACCGCCGGATTAGTCAGGAAGGGCAGCTGGATGACTTTTAGCCAAGCAGCAGTGGCAGCTCTCTGGGTGCTCAGTGCATTCACTCCTGTATCCACAATCCTCCCTGTGCCTGCTGCTCCTTGCGTTTTTCCCCCTGTCCTGCTCCAGCACTGCTCCTAGTCCTGTTCCTGCCTTGTTTCCCAGCTGTGCTCCTACTCACTCCTTGTTACCTCCATTTGCTCCTGGTTCTGACTTCCTTACCCTGACCCTGGTTCTTGACTCCAGCTCTGACTCCTGTGGTGGCTACTGATTCCTGACTGCAGCCTTGACCCTTGGATTGGAGCCACTTCCCAGTGCCTGCTTTGACCACTAGGCCTGACTCCTGCTCTGACCAATAGGCATGACTGCCCACAGCCAGGTCTCTTACACTAATGCCCTTTTTATGTATGGCAGTACATAGATCAATACCAAATGGGGTTTTGATCATTGCTCTGCTTTTGCCCTGACTTGTAGGAGTCAACAAAGATCCTCTGTTAACCATAGCCAGGCCATGGTTAGCTCCACTCTTGACCATCATGTGTCATCACCTGCGAAGGACTGTTAGCAGAGTATTTTGATGGGCATTAACCATGTGTATATCCATGTAGTGGCAATTGCTGTTCCCAAGAACCTTTTCCCCATGTAGTGATAACACTGTTCTCTGCACACTGTAGTAGACTATAACACAAGGCATTTATACGATGCTTTGCTAACAGTCTTCAGATCTGCAAAACTCACTGCCTTCAACAGGATTCTACACAGAAGTAAGGGTCTATACATGCTGATCTCCTTTTTTAGGATTGCAGTTATAAATAAGGTATGTTCCCTGTCCTCGAGACTGTACCATCTCATTTTGAATGTACCATACACACTGGTCATTGTAAGTCACCATCTGTGTTGGGTTGGGGCATAATGGAGAAAAGAGGTGGCATGTCTTTGTTTGATAGCAATCTAAAGTGTAACCAGAGCTAGACAAGAACCCAACTTCTGTGAACATTCAGTCAGGATTTCCTGGCTTGCGTTTAGGCTGTGCAGCAGCCAGTTGGTGGAGCTGGCATATTCTTCGTGGTCAGAACTGAGAGCTTGTACACACTGCCACTTACATTGGTATAACTTATGTTGCTCCAGGGTGTGAATAAGCCATCCCCAGAGTGACGTCAGTTACACCGATCTTAGCACCGGTGTGGACAGCCATGTTGGCGGAAGAGCTTCCCCCAATGACATAGGTACTGCCTCTCATGGAGGTGGTTTTATTATGCTCACGGGAGAGCTCTTTCCTGTCAACATAGAGCATCTTTACTAGATGTGCTGCATTGGCTCAGCTGTAGTGCTTCTAGTGTGTAGACTAGCCCTGAGAAACAAGGGGTGTCTGTCCCCCCTTCCAAGATTCCTCCTTCTTCTGAAAAAATTACTCATCCACTGATTCAGAAGATCTTGTGAACACTGTACCATCTACTGTTTGTAACTAATATAGAGGAAATTATTGGGGTTTTTTATTATGCCACGTGTGTTCCTTTTCAGATGACTCCACTAATAAACCAAGCATGTGATGTCCTGCTGAGTAACTTGAAGGTGTATGCAGATTCTGGCAAGGCTTTTGATATCCAAAGGTACATTCACCACACTACAAATGAGAACCACCTTTTCAAAATACTTGAATAGTCACGCTTCCCTTAAATACACACTTACTTTACAAAAGGAGTTCTCAGTTTTTTTCAGAGGGTGGATCACAGCTTAATGCTGGGTGTGTCTGATGAGACACCTCTCCTTTGCAGTCATTATCACTCTAATGGTATGTCTGTGCTGCAAATAAAACACCACGGTGCTGAGTCTCAGAACCCGGGTCAATCAGGCTCGGGCTCGCAGGTCTCGGGCTGTGGGGCTAATAATAGCAGCATAGATGTTCCTGCTTGGGCTGGAGCCCTGGTTCTGAAACCTGGTGAGGGCTGATGGTCTTGGAGCCCAGTCTCCAACCCAAGCAGGTATGAATACACTTCTATTTTTAGCCCTACAATGGAACCTCAGAAGCTCAAGTCAATTGACCTGGTCTCCGAAATGCAGAGCCGTGGGTTTTTCTTTGCAGTGTAAACATACCCTAACATCCCTGTGGCAGCAATTGCTTATTTGGAAAAGTAATATTAGGAAAGTATCTAAGGCAGTGGTCCCCAACCTTTTTCATCTGGCGGCAGCCAGACAATGAGCCACGGAGGACCGTGGCAGCAGACGAGCATCCACCAAAATTCCGCCGACAAGCGGCAACGTCAGGTGCCCCAGAGGGAGTGAACCTAACAATCAAGTGATCTCTCTCCTGCCATCCATCTCCACCATCTGACAAACAGAGGCTAGGGACACCATTCCTTACCCATCCTGGCTAATAGCCATTAATGGACCTAACCTCCATGAATTTATCTAGTTCCCTTTTAAACCCTGTTATAGTCCTAGCCTTCACAACCACCTCAGGCAAGGAGTTCCACAGGTTAACTGTGCACTGTGTGAAGAAGAACTTCCTTTTATATGTTTTAAACCTGCTGCCCATTAATTTCATTTGGTGCCCCCTAGTTCTTATATTATGGGAACAAGTAAATAACTTGTCCTCATTCATTTATGAATAGAAACATTCACTTAGAAACATATGAACACAGGAACTGCCATACTGGATCAGACCCATCTAGTCCAGTATCCTGTCTCTGGCAGTGCCAGCACCAAAAGTTGGCAAGGAACCCCAAGATAGGCAGTTGTAGGATAATTTGCCTCAACTTTAGTTCTCATCCTCATCTCTAAATAGTCAGAGATTGGCATAAACCCTGAAGTATGAGGTTAAATATCCCTTCAAAATTTTTGTTGGCATTGACTATTATAACTCTGGGTTATTCTTGTTATCCATATTAATGTCCAATTCCTTTTTGAATCTTGCAAAATTCTTGGCCTCACTAACTTCCTGTAGCAATGAGTTCCACAGTCTAATTAAGTGAAAAGTTATTTCCTTTTATCAGTTTTGAATTTGCCAACTTTTAATTAAATTGAATGTCCCATTGTTCTTATGTTATGAATCAGGGAGAATAGAAGCTCCCGATCTGCTTTTTCTAGACTATTTCGTCTACAAGTATATAGTTATTTTATATACTTGTATCATATCCTCTCTTATTCATCTTCTCTCTAAGGTAAACAATCCCAGTCTCTGCAATCTCTCTTCATATGATAGTTTTCCCATGCCCGTAATCATTCTCGTCGCTCTCCTCTGAACCCCCTTTAATTCTGTGCTGTCATTTTTTAGATGAACGTCAGAATCCTTGGAGGTATACTATCTGTTGCTTTTTAAATTATCATTTTGTTCCAGTACCTCTTCTCTGACACCTTAATCTCTGATAGTATCTCATCTTTATTAGCAGGAAAGAGCAGGTCCAGGATAGGTATCTCCCCAATATCCTCTGCAGTGAAGACTGATGCAAAGAAATAATTTAGTTTCTCAGCAATGTCCTTGTGTTCCTTTGTGGTTCCCTTCAGTCCCTGGTGATGTGCAAACCATCAGCGGTCCATTGACCACAGTTTGAGAAATGCTGCTGTATAATATATGGATAGAAATTATTGGCAGGGTTATAAGGAACATTCTCACAGACAGGGATCTGCGTTTGAGTTAAAGAGGCAGCTTTTTCGTGGTCAAAGCACCAGAGAATCTGATACCTAGAATCAAACTAGTCTTTCATAAGATGACATGGGGGCTGTGACCGTGGATAATTTGATAGTTGTTTGTGAACCCCTGACATACTGCATTTGATTTATAGCCATTTATAAAGAAACTTTTTTTTCTTTTTATAATTTAGAAATACAGTTCCTAACCAAAAGGGTTATATAAACAATAGTAAAATTTCTCACATGAACTTTAGAAAAGGCTGGAGGCTGCTATTATTAATAGCATTTAGCCTTTGTTGTTAGAAGAATAAGGAGAAAAATTTGCTGTAGGTGAAACTCAAATCTAATAAAAATTGATCCAAATCTAAAAAACAAAGGGGAAAAAGATATAATGTGATATTTATGAAGCAGATATTGAGAGAACAAGTTAGGAATTATTTAGACAAGTTAGATGTCTTCAGGTTGGCAGGGCTTGATGAAGTAAATCCTAGAATACTTAAGGAACTGTCTGAAGAGATCTCTGAGCCATTAATGGTTATCTTTGAGAACTCCTGGAGGACGGGAGAGATCCCAGAGGACTGGAAAGGGGGAAATGTAGTTCCTATTGATACAAAGGGGAATATGGCAAACCCACGGAATTATAGACCAGCTGGCTTTACTTCAGTACCCGGAAAGATAATGGTGCTAATATTCAAACAATAAATGTT
This sequence comes from Mauremys mutica, assembly GCF_020497125.1. Lineage (NCBI taxonomy): Eukaryota > Metazoa > Chordata > Testudines > Geoemydidae > Mauremys > Mauremys mutica. The sequence goes on along the minus strand of NC_059072.1, from coordinate 102,875,773 downwards.
GTAAGCCCCTAGAATATAATAAGGTGATAAGTAATAGTTAGCATGGATTTGTCAAGGACAAATCACGTCAAAATAATGTAATATCCTTCTTTGACAGGGGATAACAAGCCTTGTGGGTAGGGAGGAAACAGTAGATATGATATATCTTTACTTTAGTAAGGCTTTTAATGCTGTCTTACATGACCTTCTCATAAACAAACTAGGGAAATGTAGCCTAGACAAACTTGCTATAAACTGGGTGCAGAAATGGTTGGAAAACCATACTCGGAGAGTAGTTATGGTTTACAATCTAGCTGGAAGGTCATATTGAGTGGGGTCCTGCAGGGAACTGCCCTGGGTCAGATCCTAGTCAATATCTTCATAAATAATTTGGATAATGGCACAGAGAGTAGACTTATAAAGTCTGTGGACAATACCAAATTGGGAGGGGTTGCAAGTGCTTTGGAGGACAGGATTATAATTCAAAATAATCTTGACAAACTGGAGAAATGGTCTGAAATAAAGAGGATGAAATTCAATAAGGACAAATTTAAAGTACAATACTTAGAAAGGAGTAATCAACTGCACAAATATAACATGGGAAATGACTGCCTACAAAGGAGTCCTGCAGAAAAAGAATCTGTGGGTCATAGTGCACCACAAACTAAATATGAGTCAACAATATAATACTGTTGGAAAAGAAAAACTGAACATTGTGGGCTGTATTAGCAGGAGGGTTGTAAGCAAGAATTCTTCCACTCTACTCAGCACCGATAAGGCCTCAGCAGGAGCTCTGAATCTAATTCTGTGTACCACACTCTGGGAAAGATGTGGATAAACTGGAGAAAGTCCAGAGGAGAGCAACAAAAATGATTAAGGGGCTAGAAACTATGACCTGCAAAGAAAGATTTAAAAAATTGATTTTGTTTAGTGTGGAGAAGAGAAGACTGAGGAGTGGAACATGATAGCAGTGTTCAAGTAGCTAAAAGGTTGTTATAAAGAAAAGGATGATAAATTGTTCTCCTTATCTACTGAGGATAGGACAAACTGCAATTTAAGCCCATTGCTTCATGGAAGATTTAGGTTAGACATTAGGAAAACTTCCTAACTTTAAGGGTAGTTAAACACTGGATCAAATTGCTGTGGAGTCTCTGTCATCAGAGGTTTTTAAGAACAGGTTAGATAAACACCTTCAAGAGATGGTCTAGATAGTACTTAGTTCTGCCTCAGTGTAGGGGACTTGACTAGATGACCTATTGAGGTCCATTCCAGTCTTACATTTCTGTGATTCTATGGAGATGCAAACAAGCAGCTAATGAGGTCCTGTTCTTAAATTCAATACAGGAGTTACGGCTGCTTCACCTTGGATGTCGTCGCTAGCGTGGCTTTCGGTACCCACGTGGATTCTCAGAAGAATCCTGATAATACCTTTGTTAAGAACTGCAAAAAATTCTTTGAATTTTCAATGCTTAGGCCCATCCTAATTCTAATAAGTAAGTATAGCCCATCTTTGTCTGTCTGTTTGTTTATTTATATTTATTTATTTTAAAAAAATTATTCCTGAGTCACAAAACCTTGTGAAGTGGGAGCAGGAAGATGCACTGAAGGCTTTGATTGAGAGGTATTCACAGTTCAGCCCACACACCAAATACACCCAGGAGATTTCTACAATGTGGCCCGCATCCATCCTCATCTTCATTGTGAACATATTTCCTGATGAGCTGCGTGTCCCAAAAGGAATGCTTCACCTTGATCTGAGTGGAAGTCTTCTGGGACCTGTAGTCTTTGTGGGCTACCTTCCATAGTGAAGCTGAGTCACTGTAATGTAATCCATGTTGTGTGAATTAAGTGTGGTCCGTGGGCTACTGACAGATTCTTAATAAGGCCCATGCTTGAGCCAGGGCTGGCTCCAGCTTTTTGGCAGCCCCAAGCGAAGAAAAAAAAAGAAAAAAAAAGAAAAACTCAAATGAGCTGCCACCGAAGTGCCACTGAAGAGGAAGAGAGGGAATGAAGGACCCACCGCTGAATTGCCGCCTCAGACCCGGACGTGCCGCCCCAGTAACGAACAGACATGCCGCCCCTTTCTATTGGCCACCCCAGTCACCTGCTTCCTTCGCTGGTGCCTGGAGCTGGCTTGAGCAGTTTGAATGCCCTCTGTTTACTTGGTAGGAATAAAAAGCCCACCCCCAACAAAATCATACAGAAGGGGGATGAGGTGAGGGGATAAGTGTGTCCTGATATAAGTTCTTAAAATTATAATTTAAACAGCAGCTGTCTGTCTGGTGTCTGTAAAGGATGAAGATGATAAATGCTGGTACAGGAGGCCATTAAAAGAATGTATTTATTTTGAGGTGAAAAGATAGGGAATGCATTATGGGACTGGTAATGGAATATGAAGCCTTAGGTCATAAATTCTAGTCCAGCTGAGGCTGATTGCGACTAAGGCCTTGTCTATACTTAGATACACCTCTACCCTGATATAACGCTGTCCTCGGGAGCCAAAAAATCTTACTGTGTTATAGGTGAAACCGCGTTATATCGACCTTGCTTTGATCCGCCGGAGTGCGCAGCCCCCTCTTCCCCCTGAGCGCTGCTTTACTGTGTTACATCCAAATTCATGTTATATAAGGTCACGTTATATCAGGGTAGAGGTGTAATTAGGAAACATAATTGCAGAAGCTGTAGTGTTGACAGGGTTCATTCATTTTTACCATCCTGTTATTTAGACCTGCTCAGAGTAGGGTTAGAAAACATGATGGTACAAAGTTCCTGAGCTCATCTGAACATTTTCTGCATTGCAGATTGCACCAGTACTGTCACCGATGTAGCTGACCCCATTGGGAATTGTGTATCTGAAAATCCTTGTGTGAAATCCTGGCCCCATTGAACTTGATGGAAGTTTTGACATTGACTTCAGTGGGCCAGGTATCAGTAAGGCCTTAGTACGCCGAGTCCTCCATTAAAGAAAGTACGTTTCTGCATCGTGTGGCGGGTGTGCATGGAGAAGGCTGGTCTTCAGCATTATCCTTGCCACTAGTGCATCACACAGTTTGATTCACAACAGCTTGTTGGCTAGCATGCTGATCTCACAGGAGTGTTATGACAATTAGTTAGTTAGTGTTGGTAAAGCTGCTTGAAGAGGCTCATGGTGCACTGTTGTGATAGCCAAACAGGGAGCTGTTTGATAGCCTAGTGCCAGCTTAGTTATACTGAAGTGCAATACTTCAGGTTTCTAGTCATTGATTGAGTGCACCCTTGGGCCCTGGTTACATTTTAGTGACATCCTGCTTCCAGGTTCCCTCTACCTTGGTATCTTCTGTAAAAGGGTGTGTAGTAGAAAGAGTAAAGTAGGCAACCAGTTTCCTATACATGGACAGGGAGCAGGAAATGGGAGATAGGTTACCATCTATCTAGAGCAGTGTTTCCCAAACTTGGGACGCCGCTTGTTTAGGGAAAGCCCTGGTGGGCCGGGCCGGTTTGTTTACTGCTGCGTCCGCAGGTCTGGCCGATTGCAGCTCCGACTGGCCACGATTCGTTGCTCCATGCCAATGGGAGCTGCTGGAAATGGCCCGGGCCGATGGATGTGCTGGCCGCCACTTCCAGCAGCTCCCATTGGCCTGGAGCAACGAACCGTGGCCAGTGAGAGCCACGATTGGCTGGACCTGCGGACGCGGCAGGTAAACAAACCGGCCCGGCCCGCCAGGGGCTTTCCTTAAACAAGTGGCATCCCAAGTTTGGGAAACACTGCTCTAGAGTTTCATGGGTCCACTCCATACCCTGCCAGGCTAGCTTGTAGGATTAAAAATCTCAGATTTAATTATCTGAGGGGTGGGAGGGGGGAAATCTCCTTTTTTCACCATGGTGCTCCAGCATTATGAGGTCGCATTGAATTTTTGTACTGTGGGACAAAACTGCAAATGGTGGCAAACTTTAGAGGGCATGTGACTAACAAGAGATTCCTAGCCAAAATAGGCTGGAAGATATGCGATATCAGTCTGTAATGGAGGGATGAAATCAGAGAAATAAGTGGTATAAAATTAAAACAGCCTACTAAATGGGGACCCAAATAAAGTTGGGATGGAGGAGATAAGTGTTCCTACACCTAACTTCGATGTTCTCTCTTTAATAATCTCTTACAGTTGCATTTCCATTCCTAATGATCCCACTGTCCCGGATTTTGCCAAACAAGCGTCGTGATGAGATGAATGGATTTTTTATCAAAGCTATTAAGAATATGATTGCCTTGAGAGACCAGCAAGATGCAAATGAGGTAAGGCATCTCTGTAATAAATGTAAGGATGGGCAAGTGTATTTAGATTAAATCAGAACTCACACACCCCTTGGTCTAAAATGCATACCCAGCCTGATTTTAATGTTCAAAATAATATTGGTGACGTTTTTTGTCTAACTTTTACATGCCTCTGCCTCTCTTTGTGTGTGTGTGTATGGCGGAGGGAGCGAGGGGAAAAAGAACTACTAAAATATTACAAGAAAAGCATCTGTCTTAGTATTTCTGCCCTGTTTAAAACAATGAAGTACAAAATTACTCATAAGGAGCCTGATCTCAGGAGATTTCCAGCCCAGCTTCTAGACCCAAGAGGTATTTATTATTTCAACCAAATCAGGTATCACCCATCACTTTGCAGACTGTTTCTTTTTCATCTAGACATGGGACTATTCTAATTATCTAATACTGTGGCATTGTAGAGTATGTATAGACACTGGGCATTATAATAAAGAACAGCTCAGTTCTCAATCTGAAAAACATTTGGAACATAGACAAGCCCTTCAGGCTTTCTTCCTTTTGGACAGTTCTTTAACATGGGCTCTCCATTTTTGACCCCTTAATTCTAGATTTATAGACAGAAATGAGGAATGTAAACAAGATTTCTATTTTGGAGGAACCAAACTTCTTTTTCCCATATAACTTAATTTGGCTGTAAAGTTTGACAGAGCATGCACGCCAGCCAGCTGCTAATTCTGAAATATAGGAGGTGCCCTATCCAGGTTTGACATCAATTGAATGGGAGGAAAACAAATCACACTTGGGGTTATGACATATGCAAGAACAACAGGTCCTCCCAACCATCCCTCTCAAACAGCCTAACCCCACATCTACAATGCCACCTTTGAGAAAAAAACGGATTTCAGTCTACTCAGCGGTATATCAGAGATGCATTTAAAACACCGATCAGTGTTCAGCGATATTGATATTTTCTATTTTGTTTTGTGCTCTGCTCCTTTTGACTCTACCGCTCCTGCTGGCCTTCATGTCAATATGGAAATATGACCTGCAAAGACTACAGCTGGAACACTGAATGTTAAGACTTATCATGAGATCCTGACCCCATTGAAGTCAATGGGAGTTTTGCCACTGACTTCAGTGAGGCCAGGTTTTTATCTGTAGACTCTGGTTTGCATCTCTGTATTAAGGATGATAGCAATGAGCCATGTTATAGAACTCACGGTGGTGCATTTGTCCAGTGGGTGACCTTTAGATCGCCCCATTCTTAGATGTTGCATTGTTTACATCTTTATCCTCTTCATCTCCATTTTAAAATGTTGTTTATTTAATTTTTGCTGAAAAACATCATTTGGAACAAACTGAAAAACAACTAAGTGCCCCCAAAAAGTGATTCAGCTGGAGCACGTTTTTCTCCCACCTGCAACTATCATGCATGAAGAATAAATGGGAAAGAAAAGGAAGGCTTAAAAACTAACGTGATGAGCAAAGTCAGCCTGTTATCACCATTGCTATATCAGTAAATGAAACAATGCTTGAAGATAATCGCACTGGGTAGATAGTAATTTTACAGCCAGGTTTAGATCTAATAATATGCTTGCCGTTTATATGAGATCTGGGATGTCACTTTTTCTTATCCCATCAGATAGTGCTGCAGATGTCATTTTAATTACATACTATTTTTCTATGGTCAGTAAAATAATTTCAGTCCTGGATGGTCATACTCATTGGCTTGTGTATAGAAACATTTTAGTGTCACGTATTGGGAATTTTAATTACAATACATTAAAATCATGCAAGGATGCAAATTATTATAAGAAACTTGCTTTCTTATATTTACATCAGAAGAAATTCATCCTTCTGCAGAAGAACCAGCACAAGGCCTGTGGACCCTTATGACCTGTTCTGAGAACTTAAGGGGGATTGTAGTGGTACAACTGCCTTGCACTGGCCCTTTGCACAGAGGTGAATTTCATCCATATAACAAGATATGTATGTTTTTAGAGGCTTGGTAGGTGGGCTGTCTCAATACATTATGGTTTTTCATTTAGTATTTTGATATTGCTTATCCATATCCACATAACAATTTGCTTTCCAAGAAATGTATCCCAGTCCTTACTTCTGCAGTGTAATTGTAAAACTCTAGATGGATATTAGTGAAAAGGTCTAGAAGATGAACTGATAGAAATTCACAGGGAGAGGCGGGGAAACTGTTATTTTAAAAGGATATCAAGCTTAGAGGTCTAAAATATGCCTTTCGCTGTCCTCAAAATTGAGACCCCCCCTTTAAGATACAATCTAGGTGAAATCTAGGTCTTAGTCAAGTTCAAGGCAAAGCTCCCATTGACTTCAGTGAGGCCAGGATTTCACTTAGTCCCTAGTAATAACAACACTTAGCTCATATGTAACAGTTTTAGGCTTCTGAAGGATTTATGAACATTAACTAGATAATCTTCACAACAGAGAAATTTAAAAGATTAACAGCCTTTGAAACAAGGACTGCCATAAACTGAAAATGAGAGTTTCATAGAAGCTGCAACCAAAAGTAAACCTGCCCGAAGAATTGAATTTCTAAAATGCACAACTCTTTCCGTTTCTCCAAGTGTCTCCTACTTTTCTAGCAGCATAGTGTAATGTAAAATTAATAATTCATAGTTGTCAAATCCATGCCTGGTAGATAGTGACCAAATGTCATTACCGTCTGATGGGTCTTGTGGGTCTCAATCCAGTTCCTAATGAACAGGTGACAAAATCATCACCGGAATTTATGTTTATTAGCACCCTTGTTGGGTGGTTGAGTCTCAATCTGGCTGAGGGTCAAGGACTTACTAGGTATGCTGAATGCATTATCCATAACTGCAGGCCAGGGTGGAGATGTATCGAAGTATAGTGGAAGCTTGTACAACCTCTACTTATGCTTTACATGTTCTGAGTATAAAAGGAGGACGACAGTCTCCAAGGTGAGGCACCACAGAGAAGCCATTTTCAGCTGCCAGTAATGGTGTGGCCTCTACTATAGTTTGGAGCAGCCCTATGGCTGCGCACTGTGCTAGCTCTATCGCACAAGGGGCTATTCATCATCCGGGAATTGCCAGGGTATAATTCCCCACCCCACCCTTTCCCCAAATGCGACACACACCTTACACCAGGTGCTGGGTAGGGGACAAGCCCAGCAGTTGGCTATGCTGTGTCTATGCCACCCAAGGATTCCTTCAAGCAGGGGGAATTCCCAAGTGTGGAGATCCATCAGTTTTCCACCCCCAACCACAGAACAGCACTAAGAGACCAGGTGAAACCTGTGGCATTGAAAGCTGAATTTTGAGGATAATTGACACTAAATGTTTAAAAGCTTGCAGAGGAGTATGTTGTTCTTTATGTCAGTTTTTAGTGCCTTAAAGGTATAATAATGCACTGTAAGGCATCTTTTAATATATTTCTGTGGAAATCATGACCTGATTACATCTTTAATCTCTGGAACACTGATTCCCAGAGAACTATATGCAGAGCTCCACTGAATGGTTTGGTAAGGTATGTGGGTGTGGGTGTTGGGGGGGTTGCGCATGTGCACCGGGAAAGAGGGATCATCTGAAAATCTAATTACTGTGCACACTGTTCCCTTCTCGCCCTCCTGCATCAATTCCCGTGAGCTTTTCTGTTTTATGACCTAATGAACTATTTGCTTCAAGAGCTGCTTGAAATTAGTTGAGCAGACGAAATCCTACTGAAGAAGTCTGATCCCATCCTTGTCAGGGGAAAACTATATGGTTACTAAGAAAGCTTAGTTAAAAATTTGCTAAATTCTGTGTACATTCCAGGAGCTATATCTGTGTTTGAACTGTGGAAAATGCAGTGCAGATGTTAAAAAGTAAATATTGTTCTTAGGAGATAGCAGATGGAAGGATTAGACACCTATGAGCTTGTTTATATTAAAGGGGGGATGGTGTACGTTAGGCAAACATGTTACAAGGAAATAGTAGATAATCCACATTTATTGATGAATTATTGCCTGACTCTCTTGTTTTTTTATATATGATCATAACAGTTCTATCTTCTTATATGGTCCCCATACCCTAATATCTGAGCATGCCATCATCATTCATGAATTATCCTTGCAACATGCCTATGGCATAGGGAAATATAATTATCCCTATTTTTCAGCTAGAGAGCTGGGACATAGAAAAGTTAAGTGACTTGCTTAAAGTTACACAGGAAGTGTGTGCCAGGTCTGGAAATTGAATCTGTATCTCCATCCACTGCCTGAACAACAAGACCATCTTTCCTCTTGAAGATGATAAAGACCTTTTAGATCATCAGATTTATCTGCATGCATGAGCAAAATATAATGCCCCTACATAGGATGCATCTGATGGCACAAAAGATCACATTCAATATTAATGGCAGTTAACGGGTGCTCAGCATCTCTCAAAATCAAGCCAATAGTGCTTACTTTAGCATATGCAACATTATTTTCTAACTTTTAGTGAAGTCCTCATGGTTTTTGGAAGACTTCAATCAATTTCCATAATTGCTGGAGATTTCAGAGAAGACAGCTAAACCTCTCAAGCCCCTGAAATCCCAGAGATACGATATAGTCAAAATCCCATTTTATCCCATTAGGTCACCACTTTGAATTCACCCTTAGGTCAGTAGTGATCAAAATTGTAACCGAGGGCTGATTGTTGGCCTATGTTATGTTAGCCTTCCTGCAGCCCCCATTGGCCTGGAGCAGCAAACTGTGGCCAGTAGGAGCCACGATCGGCCGAACCTGTGGACGCGACAGGTAAACAAACTGGCCCGGCCCACCAGGGGCTTTCCTGGAACAAGCAGCGGCCCTAGTTTGAGAACCACTGATCTAGTCCATCACCCTAGGCTGAAACAGGACCAAGTAAACCCAGATCATCCTGGACAGGTATTTGTCTAACCAATAACAGGGATTCCACAACCTCCCTTAGAAGTCTATTCCAGAGCTTAACTACCCTTATAATTAGAAAGCTTTCCCCAATATCTAACCTAAATCTCTTTTGCTATGGATTAAGCTCCCATGTCCTACATATGGCACTCCTGTTAATACACACCACAATAATAGCCCTTTTCACAACTGCATCACATTGATGACTCATATTCAATTTGTGGTCCATTATAACCCCCTAGATCCTTTTCAGCAGTAGTACTGCCTAACCATTTATTCCCCATTTTGTAGTTGTGCATTTGATTTTTCCTTCCTAAGTGACATAGTTTGCACTTGTCTTTATTGAATTTCATCTTGTTGATTTCAGATCGGTTCTCCAATTTGTCAAGGTCGTTTTGAATTCTAATCCTGTCCTCCAAAGTGTTTGCAACCCTTCCCAGCTTAGTGTCATTTGTAAATGTTATAAGTTTACTCTCCTCTCCATTATTCAAGTTATTAATGCAAGTATGGAACAGTACTGGACCCAGGATGGACCCCTATTGGACCCCACTAGATATGCCCTCCCAGTTTGACAGCAAATCAATGATCAGTACTCTTTTAGTGTGATCATTCAACCAGTTGTGCACCCACCTCATAGCAATTTCATCTAGACCACATTTCCCTAGTTTGCTTATGAGAATGTCATGTGTGATTGTGACAAAAGCCTTATTAAAATCAAGATATATCATGGATACTGCTTCCCCCCAACCACTAAGCAGTAACTCTGTCAAAGAAGGAAATTAGATTGGCTTGGTGTGATTTGTTCTTGACAAATTCATGTTGGCTATTACTTATTACCTTGTTATCTTCTAGGTGCTTACTTGTTCCAATATCTTTCTAGGCACTGAAGTTAGGGTGACTGGACTATAATTCCCTGTGTCCTCTTTGTTCCTGTTTTTAAAGATAGGTATTATGTTTGCCCTTCTCTAGTCGTATGGGATCTCCTCCATTCTCCATGAGTTCTTGAAGATAATTAACAAGGGTTCTGAGGTTGCTTCAGTTAGTTCCTTAAGTACCCCAAGATGAATTTCATCAGGCCCTACCAATTTGAATACATCTAATTTATCTAAATATTCTTTAATCTGATTTTCCCCTGTTTTGGCTTCTGTTCCTTCCCCCGTGTTGAACACCTCAGCCGCCTTGATATCATCCATTATTAGCTCTCATTTCCCACTAAATAATAGACCTACATTTTCCTACATCTTTCACTTACTCCTAATATATTTATAGAACCTCTTCTTATTGCCTTTATGTCCCTTGCTAGGTGTAACTCATTTTGTGCCTTAGCCTCCCTGATTTTGTCTCTACCTGCTTATGCTGTTTTTTTGTACTCAGCCTTAGCAATTTGTCCATGAAGGCTTCTGACTGCCTCTGTATTAAAGGGGAAATCAGATACCTTCAGTGATGCTGGGAGGAGCTCCCTGGAGAAGAGCTTACACACCTCCACTTGTAGGTTTTGCGCGTTTTGCAATGTCAGTGCTGGTTCCACTCTCCCAATCAGTAGAGAAGGATGTGGGTTATGTTAGACCCAGAGCCACTGGAAATCTTGCAAACAAAAACTTTTTTTTGTTCCATGGTCAGAAAATTGCCTTTTTTTCACCCACAGTTGTTGACATCGTCAACAAATTTAGCTGCTTTTTTATAAATTTTATATCAACTTATAGAAATGGTTATCAAAATTTTATGTTTACCAAAAACCTAGGCAAAAAGATTTTTTGATAACTCCTTTGATAAGTGTTTTCAATAAAAAAAATGCTCCAAAAATTTTGCGGAAGGGGAATGCAAAATAAGTAGAAAAGATTAAAAATCTGTCCATTTTGAACACTTTGAAGCAAAATCAGCTTTGAAATTTTTTGCGAAAGTATGTCTTCATTTTTTGAGTAGCTCATCGTACATGCTCCTGGAAATGTTTAGCGCCATTAGCAGTTCAATAGTTCCATACAAGCACCAGGATTCTGGCTGCTAGATGTGCAAGTATACCAGACCAGGAGAGGGCTCCCTGTGCATGAGAGTGGGGCGCAGAAAAGTTTGGTCTGATTTTACCATGAGGGTAATTCCCATTAGGAATAATTTACCAAGTGATGTGGTAGATTCTCCATAACTTCAAGTCTCTCCGTTGAGATGGGATCTCCTTGTAAAAAAATCAAACAGAAGTTATTAGGCTTGGTGAAGGAATCACTAGATGGTATTCTACGGACTGTGTTTAGGGTGACCAGACGTCCCGATAAAATCGGGACCGTCCCAATATTTAGGTGTTTGTCCCGGGTCCCAACTGATCTTTGGTCAGGACGCAATTTGTCCCGATATTTCATTCCGCTGGCAGCACTTACCTTTTTTATTTATTTATTTATTTTGCTGCTCCGCCGGCAGCACTTGGCCTTTTTTTTTTTTTCCTCTTGCTGCTCCCATGTGTCTCAGTATTTTCTCCCTCTCATCTGGTCACCCTAACTGTTATGCAGGAGGTCAGATAATCAGTGAGTCCAAATCCATCAGTGAATCACATGTGCCTGGAGGCACTTTTCCCTTCTGCCCATCCTCACGCTCTCACTTCCCCTGGGCAGACAGCAATGTGGAGGACCAGGATCCAGGCAGCAGCAGAAGTGCAGAAGAAGTGGCCTGAGTCCATGAGCAGACAGTCAGCAGCCTGGAAGTGATCATGGCCTGGTCACAGGGACAGGGGGGCCAGCTGAGGCTGTAGGAGGCAGGGCCGGCTCCAGGCACCAGCCGACCAAGCATGAGCTTTGGGTGGCACCTTGGGGCGGGGAGGCGCTCGGTTTTTTTGGTTCGGCCAGGCGGCGCTGGAGGGGTTTTTTTGTTTGTTTTTGTTTCAGTGGTGTGGCGCTCGGAGGGGGCGGGGGCTTGGGCGGCGTGGCGCGGCGCTGGGAGGCGTGGGGGGCTTGGGCGGCACGGTGCTCTGGGGGAAGCGGGGGGCTTGGGCGGCGTGGCACTTGTGGGGGGGTTCAGCGGCATGGCACTCGTGTGGGGGGGTGTTACGGCAGGGCGGTGCTCTTTCTTTTTGCTTGGGGCGGCAAAAGATTTAGAGCCGGCCCTGGCAGGAGGGGTCAGGATTGGAGGAGCAGGATTAAGAGGGCTGGGGGATGCTGAGCAAGGAGCATGGGGAGCAGAGATCTGGATAGCTGAGGAGAGGAGAGTGGGGAGCAGGGGGCTGGATGGCTCAGCAGGGGAAGGGAGGGGGAGATGAGGTAATGAGGAATCCCCAGGAAAGAGAAAATGCAGTTGCTTTAGGTAAAACAATTGGGACCCATTGGACTGGATGATCATAATGGTCCCTTCTGGCCTTAAAATCTGGGAGTGAAATCCTGGCTCCACTGAACTCAGTGGCAAAATTATCAACTTCTATCTGGACTCTGACTATGAAACCTGGTGACACCAGATTCTGTGAAATTTCTGTGTGTAGCTACTTTCTTCATAGTACTCCTTCAACAATCCTTTTAGCAATAAAATGCAGCTATGTTTAAAAGCATTAAAAAGCAAAACCTTCCATTGAATAATAAAGGAACAAGGAGGGTTGCTGAGTGTCCCATTTTTTATTTTAACTGAAATATACACCTTTTAATAATGTAATTGCAATTAAAAATGTATCAATTACAACCCACTCTTTGCTGGTCTCCAAGGAGAGAGAGTCAGAATTCATATCAGAATGTAAAATTTCAGAAGCACAAAGGGCTAGGTCGGTGTTTTGTGATTGCCCAAATATTCAGTGATTTTAATTACAATGGAACCTTGATAAATTGCTTTGTGCCACAATCCATTATTAACAGCTTAATGAATACCACAATGGCTTATTAAAACTGTTCTATAGCAAAAGCTGTTGTCAGTGTTTCAGTTACAGTCTCCCTTTCGTGACTGGGGGTTGGGGGCTGGTTTATAACTCAGCTGTTTAAAAAAAAACAACCTAGGGTGAAACTGTGCATCCGAGGGTGCTGATCCTTGGGTCTGACCAAGCTGTGGTTTTAATACTGCCTTTGTGCTCCTCTGATCTTAGGGTCAGTTAGGGGGTCAATTCTGTCCCCAGCACAATTTAGAGAAATCTTAGGGCTGCTTTACAATATGACAGGTGGTTTTGATGGTCCCCCAAAGGGGCCAGGTGAGGGCTCACCAGAGCACAGTAGCACTCTGTTCCTTTTCTCTTGGCCACATCCTCAGTACATTCTGCATGCTGGAGGAATACTCCGTGAGCCAGTCGTGCCAGCTTCATGGCTCTTTTGTGCCACCAGGGTACCTCTAAAGGGGCTGTAGAACTGGCCAGGATCTGACCTAAGCATGATTTTAGTATGGATTAAACAAAGTGTTGGTTGTTTGCTATTTTTAAATGAATTTTTAAAAGCTTTGATTTGCAGTATTAAACTTTGAAATTTGATGAAATATTAGGGAAAATTAATCTGATTATGAGCACAGTCACTACTATGGATCTAAATTTATTAACATTAGGGGGCTGAAAGATTTAACTGTAGTAAAACTCAGGCCATTTTTCTTTTCAAAACAAACAATATCTAAAAGTTTTCTATTGCAGTATCAGAGGGGTAGCCGTGTTAGTCTGGATCTGTAAAAGCAGCAAAGAATCCTATGGCACCTTATAGACTAACAGACATTTTGCAGCATGAGCTTTCGTGGGTGAATACCCACTTTGCATCCGAAGAAGTGGGTATTCACCCGCGAAAGCTCATGCTGCAAAACATCTGTTAGTCTATAAGGTGCCACAGGATTCTTTGCTGCTATTGCAGTAGGAACTTTGAGAACTTTAGATGTTACAGAAGGGTATATGAGGTTGACAGATCTGCTTGATTGTATAGGGTCCTATCAGAGTTTAAACAGCAGGAATTTAAGCAGTTATGGTCCAGTTTCTTAGAGAAACATTTAATACATTTGCTGCATATACTGTTTTCTTCCATTTTCACCATGGTTGTTGCAATCTCCAGGGGGATTACAAACACATGCCAGGGGTCATGGCCACCCTGCCCTTTAAATACTGCTGAATGGGGATGGGGTCCTGGCTTGATTTCAGCTAGATGAGAGGGAGGATCCCAGTACAAAAACGCTGAGAACCACTGCTCTAGTTAGGAGGAATTACATATATTAGACATATATTATTTGCATTTACACAGTTGACATGATTTCAACTTTGTTAATTATTATTCTGTTGTTACATTTTGTTCTGGAAAATAAAAGTTGTTGAATAGCAAAAGTATACCCGGATCTGCTCACCACATGAATTATAGTATTAGTCATTAGAATGCTTAATTTGCACATTGTGTAAATGTGTATATGGAATGCGTAGAATCCTCCTGGGCTGTCAAGTCAATAATTACCATACGATATGATTTTTCAGAAAAATAATTTTTATGTTAAACAATGCTGGCTATAACTCGTGAGTATTGATCAGTCAGGGTCTCTGCAAGAAGTAGGACATGTTCAGGTATTGTTGAGGAGACAGGCAGTTTGTATTCTGAATACTTTCAACTCAAGTGTTGATGTATTCTGCTGTTGTGTTGAAAACTTGAATTTCGAGAGCATTCCAGACAATAGAGATGTCAGACTACCATTCTTCATGTATTCTTGTGTTTTGTGTAAAGGGCATAGCAAGATACACAAAGTCCTCTTATTTTTCTTTGTCTCACTCACACACACACACGCATAATTTTTGTATGTGTTTATCAGTGTATGCAAAATGCCTGTGTTTGCAATATAATGTATGTGTCAATACTAGTAAGTCAGATTGAAACTCTCGAATGGAAAAGGGATAATTGCTACTAAGGAGCCATCTATTGGATCAAACCCATAACTGAACTGAACATTCATGAAACTGCAGATAACAACACAATTTGTCATTGATTACCCTGTGCACGTTCAATGTATCTTCCCCTCCCAATACCAATTTTGCCCATCATCCTAACCCTGGCAACAGCAACCTCCTCTATGCACATATGCCTTCCCCCGAGGCTACTAATGTGTTTTAGTTAGAGGTTAGTTTAATGTGACCTAAAAATGTGGACTAAGTCCTAACTTAGAGCTAAGGCCTGTTTGGTGACTAGATAGCCCAGTAGCATGACAGAGCCCCAGCTGAAGAGACATGGTTGCTCAAAGAAGAAATAGTAATAGCAGTTGTTATTATTTGTTAACATATATCAATAATTATAATAATAAATGGTATAATTATGCTATTTATTATTAATAAATATAAATAATCACAATCGTGTAATACTTGACAATTATTAATTTTGAGCACCCCAAAATGTGCTAGGCACCTCACATACCCAAGTAATGCCTTGTTCCCTGCCCCAAAGTGTGCACGGCCTCAGTGTGACACAAAAGGGTCTTAGACCAAGGAGAAAGGGTGAGGAAGGACAAGGCAGTGCCAGTAATACAATCACATGGTAACCCAGTAAGGCATGTATGCAGATGGCTCCACGAGGCGATGGAGAACATAAGAACATAAGAAAGGCCGTACCGGGTCAGACCAAAGGTCCATCTAGCCCAGTATCTGTCTACCGACAGTGGCCAATGCCAGGTGCCCCAGAGGGAGTGAACCTAACTGGCAATGATCAAGTGATCTCTCTCCTGCCATCCATCTCCATCCTCTGACAAACAGAGGCTAGGGACACCATTCTTACCCATCCTGGCTAATAGCCATTTATGGACTTAGCCACCATGAATTTATCCAGTCCCCTTTTAAACATTGTTATAGTCCTAGCCTTCACAACCTCCTCAGGTAAGGAGTTCCACAAGTTGACTGTGCACTGCGTGAAGAAGAACTTCCTTTTATTTGTTTTAAACCTGCTGCCTATTAATTTCATTTGGTGACCCCTAGTTCTTGTATTATGGGAATAAGTAAATAACTTTTCCTTATCCACTTTCTCAACATCACTCATGATTTTATATACCTCTATCATGTCCCCCCTTAGTCTTCTCTTTTCCAAGATGGATTGGCAAACAGGTTTGGGGAGGGTGTGCTAAGCATGTGGAGGAGAGTAGAAGGAGACTGAGGTACTTTTAAGCCATTTTTAAAAAGGATGAAGAATAAAAGCAATGTTGGGGTGGACCTCACAATCCTCACGGCAGTAAGTACTAACAGCACATTGGTGTTGAACGTCAGGCCAACGCTGTAAATAGAACTGATAATTAATTAGGGATTCAGTCTAAGCTAATACCATTATAATCTCTAAAGGAGAAAAAATGGGGCATTGAGTTCTTGCAACAGCAACCCAAATCATCAGTCTTGTGTTCGGTAACTGGCGTGTCAGTTGGTGATTATGCTTCCATGGCTTTACATACCAACGTCCTTACCTCTCTCACACAAACACCACACTCTGAGAAAAGGAGGGAAAGAATGTCAGATAATGATTTGGGAGTCAAAATAAACTTCAGAATGGTGTGTGTGTGTGTGTGTGTGAGTGAGAGAGAGAGATCTTATAACTACTAATACTGTGTCTGTTTGGTACTGTATGTTGATTTGGGTGGGATGCTTCTGAAAGCTGATTGAAGTCAACGGAAGCCAGATAAGACCCTTTATGCACAGACGTGGTATGGGCAACAACAGCTCAAGCTTTCCCCCAAATTATTCTTACTATTATTTATTATTTGTATTATGGTAGTGCCCAGGGGCTTTCGTCAGGGTTCAGAGTACTGCACAAACAAAGAACAGAGAGGTGGTCCCTGCCCTGACACATCACCCACAGCCAATGTGCCTCATTCCTGACTTGGAGAGAATAATGGTTGATGTGGGAGAGTAGCATAGTCTTTCCCCATTACATTGTTGGCCTCTCTTCTGACACTGCCAACAATGGTTCTAATTGTGTGCGTTGGGAAAGGAATGGTCATGTTTACATAATTTCATTATGCTTTGGACTGGGACCACCAGCACTGATAAACCACCAACCAGCTGTCAGAAAGTAGATGACTTTTGGTTACCAGATTGAGTTTCATCTGATGACCTGGAGATGGGAGGTTCCATATTCTGTTACCAGTCCTCCTAGCCATGCAGTACATCCTTCCTCTTCAGTTCAGTATTCAAAAAGAAATTCCTTTTTGGGGATTTGCTACTGTTCATAAACTGCTCAAACTGCTGTCACTCTCTTCGTTTTATGATAACAAAAAAGCCTCAAGAGTGAATTACAGCTTTGTATACGCATTAGAGCCGTCTCTATTTGCGCATATGTAGTTAATGATGCAAAAAAGAGGTGCGTGCCATGTGTTATCTATTCCACAGTATCCATGCACTTATCAACATATATTCAAAGTGGCACTGTTACAAAAGATAAGACATCATCTCTTCTTTAAAAATTATTTCTGCCCCTTCCCTGTGTATTTAGCTGGCAGTTAATGTGTCCAAAAAAAGTAAAACTATCCTTCTTGTAAATAAATACTTTGTGAAACTGCAGAAGGGATTAGCACAGTGGCTTTAGCCAAACTGTAAACTACTTCGGTTTTGCCAACAAAGTGCATTGGGGGGTGTGATTTGTAGACCACTGGCTCTAAAAGGTATCTAGTTAGCGTTAATGTAGCCGACACAGTGTAGACAAGCCCCAAGTAAACCGTTTACACCAGGTAAGGACTGTTTAGAGTGTGCCAGCAGAATTTACAGGATGCAGTTAGAGTCCAACATGTTAGAGTGCTTTACAAATCACACCCCTCTGTCGTGCTTTGCCGTGGTGTGTAGATGAGCCCTGGGTGTAGCTAATTCATTCACAAGGAGTTCTGTTGTGGTATTTTGTTACTCCCCATTATACTGTTTTTATATGGATTCCCTTGCTTGTCCCTTTCTGGAATTATAAAGTGCTCCTTTGGGATATCCACCTGATGCCATGGATCATAAACTGTAGCATGAGCTGATCTTGGAATTGCCCAGACAGCAAGTATGAGCATTTTATTACTCCCAGAAAAAATAACCTTGCTTAAGTTCATTATGGTTGTAAATAGATATCAATAACTTAAGTGGTGATGGTGTTGCGGAGAAATAAAGAATATTGCAGTTTTTTTTTTAAAAAAAAGTCTCAAAGCCAAGAAATTTGAACCTAAGGCTACATTTTAGAAAACTGTGGAGTAGCTTCATCGAGAAATAAAAGTGTGTGGTATTGAGCAGAATTCCGTAGCTAGAATTGTCGTGTTTCTTTATTCTATGCGTTGCCTCGGACAAGCCTATAACTAGGAGCTTTGTGGTTCAGACACAACAACTCATCCTGGAGGAACTATAAGGACCTATGTTAAACTTGTCTCAGCTTGACATAGCTCTATAGATCGTCTTCATTCATTAGCAACTGAATCTAAGATTCGAATTTACTTTCATCTCCGTACTGTGTGGAAGATCTTGGGAATGACACGATTTTCTCTGTAGGCTCTGAATAACTCTAATACAGGCTGGCACTTGCCTGTATACTGTACTGACATTTCTATATTTTATTTTGTTTCACTGCTGTGCTCGATAAACGAACAGCTAAATAATCTCTGGATTGTTAGCCCAGTGAGGAATTTTCTGGGATTGGGCATGGTGAGTGAGTCTTGGGAGTATAGTAGCCACTTTCCCTCTCCTCCCCCTGCCCCACTTCATACATTGGACTTTTACAATGTGGACCACAAGGGGTATTTTAATTTCTCTGTATGAAAAGAGAGATCCCCATCCATCCAAAGTTCTTCAGAATGTGAAGAGGGGAAACCTGAGCACTCTTCTCTGTCACCTGCCCTCTGAACCACTCTGTTGTCCTTAAGTGGAAACTAGCAGAGAGAAATTGCTTCATATTTTTCAGCAGCCTGATTTTTTTGTTATTGGTTGATTCCATTGCCAGGTTCTTCCAGTGTTTCTCATGACTGCGACTTCAGGGTAATGTAACATCTCGATCAAGTTATCATAATGATGCATCTGTTTTCTGTAGAGAAAAGGGAATCAGTCTGGATTCTCCCTCCACAGACAAGGACATTCATAGTTAGTTTGACCACTCTCTAAGTACAATGAGCATAATCAGTGTGACATTCCTGGAGCCAGGGAAATTGACTAAACTCTTTTTATTTTGAGCTGTATGAAATTATCTGAACCAAGTACAAAATACCATAGAACTTCCCTGCTCTTGGGTTTCATGACAAACACTATGCTCAGACCAGGTTTGTCAAAATGTTCTTGGATCTTTCAAATAAACCTGGGCTGATATTTTCCTTTTGCATTAAAAACCTCATAAAAGTAGGAGCTTTATTCCTTTATAAGATGTGCCTATCATCAATCTCTCAACTTGTTTACAATAAAAACACCACAATCAGCCAGCCAGCCAGTGTTAGTGAATGCAAACAAACTAGTTTCCCTGCCAAGCTAATAATATTCAAACCACCCTCAAACAATGACTTTAAGCATGGCCTGTGTTAAAAGATAAACTTTGCAATTGCCTTGAAGTTCAACAAACTCTGGTTCTTTTGGACTGAGAGGGGGACTAAATTCCAGAGTTGGGAGCCTCCACTGAGAGTGCCCTGCCCTCAACCCCCAGATGTGCAAATCTAGGACCTGTCAACTCAAGCATCCCAATTAATTCCAATTTCTGGTTTAAAACATATAGAAAGAAGAGAATCTCTGACTTATTGGGGTGACTGGATTTTTTTCCAGAGGGCTGGAGTTTGCATGTTTTTTATGTGAAACTTAGTGGTTTTAATCAGAAGTTGGATTTGACCATCTTGTTTCAATTTGACAGATATTCTTCCTTGAAGGCTTCATTTTATGCTCCACAGTAAAGCTTCTAATTTAAAAAAAAAATTAAGAGTTTTATTCTCCGGTGCTTTACTTATGCCAATGAAGCTATTCCAGACAAAGATCTGCCCTCAAGGTTGCAAATTTAGCTTTCAAAATGTGAACTGGAGGCAGACTAATATAGTTGTGTGTGTCTGAGTCTGCAGAGACCCTGAAACAATCCCTCAAAGAGGTGTGAACTACCTCATTTTATATCAGTGGGTTAACTCTGAATCCTAAAGAGATGTTACTGTCAACCTCTTTTGTTATGCCAATCAAAGCATGCAGGAAAGAGGAGGTATGATCAAACTGTGAAGGTCTGGTGCAGTCTATTGTTAGTGGCATTTCATTTTGGCATCATGAGTGTGTGGAGCTTGGGTTGGCAAGAGCTTTGGTGAAAGGAGCTTGGGAGAGTTTCACCAATTACATTTTCCAGTCTGGCTGCTAGTTTCATTTGTAATTTGCTTTGGTATTGTTTAGTTCATTCAAACCTGAAACCCAAATTGAATTACAGGTGTGAGAAAAATTTGTAGAAATCCTTGCAGTTGAAAGCATCCTTCTGTATGAAGATTCCATGAGAAATGGTTCCAGTCAGGGCCGGCTCCAGAGCCCAGCGGGGCAAGCACCCGCCTGGGGCGGCCCTTTCCCGGGGGGGCGGCAGGCTGGGCCGGCGGACCTGCCGCAGTCATGCCTGCGGGAGGTCCACCGGAACCCCGGGAGCAGCGGACCTGCCGCAGGCATGACTGCGGAGGGGACGCTCGGCCGGCGGCTCCAGTGGACCTCCCGCAGGCATGACTGCGGACGGTTCGCTGGTCCCGCGGCTCGGCTGGACCTCCCGCAGGCATGACTGCGGCAGCTCAACCGGAGCCGCCGGACCTGCGAACCGCCCGCAGCTGCGGGAGGTCCAGTCGAGCCGCGCGACCAGTGGACCCTCTGCAGTCATGCCCGCGGGAGGTCCGCTGCTCCCGCGGCTCGGGGGCGCCTCCCGGGCATGACTGCTTCAGGCGGCCAAAAACCTAGAGCCGCCCCTGGTTCCAGTAGTGCTGTCTGTGAGCCTTTCCTTTCACCTTCCAAAACTGTAACCCAAGAAGTCCAGTTGGGTCCCAAAAGCGGGGATTCAGTAATTAAAAGGTCGCTCTATAGGCTAACTTAAAAGTTTTATGTAAAAATGCAGTTTCCCAGTTCGAGGCTGAGTGAGCCTGAGACCCTGCCCAAGATCCTTGATTCTTATGAGGAGAAGAATTATGGTGCATCGCATGCACAAGGGACAGATTTCTATGTTCTTTTGATAGCTGTGAAGCTTAAAAGTGAGGATTGAAGAAAGAATGATAAATACTGCTGGATGTGCCTTCCCCAGTACAGGATACATCTATTCTTCTGCGGCACGTCTGTAGCACAAAGCTGGTTAGTTCCAGGCAAAGTGATTTTTCTACATGGCCAGGTGATGTTTAAGGAGACTAATGAGAGGGATGATATGGCCCAAATCAGTGGTGTCAGGAAGCATATAATAAAGTATCTTTCTCTGAGAGACTGAAAGCAGGACTTGTCCTAGTATATATTTCAAAGGGGATAACTATGTCATACACAAAGTTGAACATTTACCCTCCTGCAAACCACATCCAGATTATGGTCTTTTAAGCAGTAACTAAACCTGAAGCTTTCATTGGTTTAATGATAGATGCTTCCTTGTGTGGGAAAAAATAAAAAATGGAAGTCCATCTCATTGACGTGACTTTGTTTTGCTGCTGGCATTGCAGCTCCCTCTTCCTCGGGAATAACCTAGCTAAGCAAGATTTAATATAATATAGAGGCTTCTGTTGGCTTCTGCTGCCTGCCAGGAAAATCAAAGAAACTTCCCATTGGGAAGAGTAAGTCAGCAGCTAGAGAATGTTCTTCATGTGGTGGTGCTACTGATATCAGATCTGTTGTCAAACTGAAAAATGTGTTTTCTTCCCTGTGAATGTACCTGAGAGACTCCCTCTTCTCACCTCCAGCAACTGACAAATAATCCAACTTTTTTTGTTTCTATGCCAATGTTTGTCCCAGTCACCATGCTGTGCTTTTTGGGGAAGGATGATTTTACGACCGTTGTGATCCCAGAAAAAAAAAAGCATGTCTCACTGTGATAGGTAATAACCAACCTGTCAAATGGAAATCTCTTTTCTCTTGCTGGGCTCATGATTGTTAATGTTGCATTCTGTATTGATGTGTAAAGTAGAGCTGGATGAACTATGTACTGTGGAGGATTTGTTAAAATGTACCACTTTGTTCTTTTTGTGAATTATCGATGAACAAGATGTGATTTTTCATAGTTTTATTCATTCTTCACCTTTATTCAAATAGTGTATGCAAATAAACATAAGTTTTTTATGGATTGTTCACTAACTGTGGCTTTTAATAATCCCTGTTCGTTACGGGGCCAATCACACAGTATAAATAAGTTAGAAGTTATTTGCTTCTCCTCTCTGGTTGGATGACCTACAGTTCATAAACAGGAAGAGGTGTCCCTTTTCCATATTATATACAAAATGGTCAAAATTGTGATAGCAGTGTTTTAGTACAATACACTAGTGAATATTTAACTTGTGCTAGAATTCATTTTGTTTTCCACAAATGTTCTTGTGAACTAAACTTTGCTCACCCTGTTCTATTATTTATTATGATTATTATTACTTCAACTATTCTGGCAGAGCCTAGGGGCCTCAAATGAGATCAGGGCCTCATATTGCTAAATGGTGGGCAAGCATATTGTAAGGGACAATTCCTGCCCCAAAGAACTTGCAATCTAAATTTGAAGTTGAGACTTGACAAGTGGGTACAGTTCCCAGGCAACAGGAGCCAGTGGGTTGCTTTGCAAGAATATTCACAAATATCTTTGACCATATTTGCCTATCTCTGGTTGAAACTAAGAGCTTGTCTACACTAGAAAAAATATACCACTTTAAATTTACTGGTAGAGTCACAGCAATACAACCCCTCTAGTGTTGACATAGTTATATTGGTATAAAGGTGATTTATACCATATAACTAACTATTCCTGTGCAGGAAAGGGAATAACTATACTGGTGTAAATCACCTTTATACAGGTATAACTGCATACACAGTAGGGCATTTACTAGTATCACACACCTAATTGAAATAGGTATACAGAAAAAAATTTCAAGTGTAGACCAGGACTAAGAGCTGGACTCTTTTATTGCACAACACACTGACTACCAGAACAAATGTTGAATGAGCACGTGAATGAAGACTTCCTAGGGCTGTTAAATGCAGTCTTTAGCCATACAGAGAAGAGTTAAAGTATGCAGAAGTATTGATTCTTTGGTTCACTGGGACAGCTGGGAAAAAAGGTATATCACACAGTAACAGTTAAAATACAGTCACAGCTCTTTTATTTCTTCATGTATTAGACGTGAGAGGCTTTTTGCTAGCAGTAGATTCATTTTCACTGCAGAGCACATATCTAAATTTAGGCATAGGATGGTGTTGTAAGTGATGGAACACATTTCTGAGTGCAATATACAGTAATATGGCTTTGCATGCTTCATCACCCTTGGAAATCCATGTATGCAGGGCACTGGGTGTAATGCAGATCAGCTCAGCCAGTACACACAGCTCTTGTGTATACTATAACTGGCACTGGCCTCTATAATCCAGCCTCTTGCTTTCAGGGGCACCAAATTCACATGTGTAATTACAAGCTTTCATTTGATGGACTGAGATTCACAGGAGAACTTAGAGAAGTTCTGTGCTACCCCCTTGCCTTACCCAAACACTCTGAATTTCAGTTTCTCTCTGCAGTTTGCTGGCAGCAGAGCTCTAGCACAGGACATAAAATATTTCTCCTCTCGTCTCTCACTGCTCCTTGTTCCCATGTCATGTAAAAATATTATCTGATTAAATCTGTTGACCTATATAATTAATTGCTCATTCCTTAGCCTTATCTCACTTGCCTGTCCTTTCTCTGCTTCTTCTTTATCTGTATCATCTGATGCAAGAAAATAATTCAAAATATTTTTGTTTATTCTTTAATGAATAAATAAATGCCAATTTAATCCTTTTGAAGAAACAGTTGATCCCTGCTTTTTCTTTTCAAGCTGCAGCATGTCGGATCCTGGCACTGCAGTCACCCCTGGGTCATTTCTGTGCTATGATACATTATGTTGGTATTTGAGGAATTGAAAATAAATCTCCTGGCCTCATGGCTTAGATTCAGCATAACAGTATTATAACCGCAGCAAAGAATCCTGTGGCACCTTATAGACTAACAGACGTTTTGGAGCATGAGCTTTCGTGGGTGAATACCCACTTAGTCGGATGCAAGTATTATAACCTGCTCTCAAAAGTCAATCCAAACCTTTTGGGCTACGTTTAAAAGTCCTACCAAATTTGCCGTCCAAACTGGCTTGGAGTCAACTTGCTCTTGTGCATAGTTTTGTTCTTGTGGCATTTTTCTGGCACAAACTGACATATGCAAGTAGCTTTAGTAAAAGAAGGATGGTTCAACAAGCATTTTGCATGAACAAGACATACATACATGTTTTGTACTGATATAACTAAGTCGTATAAAGATGCTTATAGTGGTGCGCAAAGTTAGTTATATTAAGATAAGCACTTTTATATCAATAAACGGAGTCCACCCTAGAGGATTGTACAACCAGTACAGTTAAATTGATACAAAAACTGTGGGTAGATCTGCCCAGAGACCTAGATTGTGGCTTAGTATGCTCTTGAGTGGCTGCATAAGCCAACTCCCCTGTACAGACCTAGCGTGGCTATCTGGACCTTAGGTTTGGGCATATGTGAATAAGTGGAGCAACATGCTTGCTTACTCCCGTCTCAGAGTAGGTAGGTGGGGAATGGGCAGAGACTATGCCTCCATCCCCCCCTTCCCTCCCTGCCCCACACATGCACACTCACTGGCAGAACAGCTGTGCTGGTGTGGGTCGCCTGGGACATGCCATTATAAGTACTACCAGAAGGTGCTAAATACCCACCCTCTGGAAATAAGGTCCCTGTAATGTGTCTGAAGTTGGGCGCACACAAGCATTTTTGAACACATATGCATAGTTATTAATTTGACTCATTCTTAGCGTATGTTTTTATCTTGCATTTCACAGAGGCGCAGAGACTTCCTCCAGTTGATACTCGATGCCCGCAACTCTACTAACTACATCGGTGTGGAGCACTTTGACATAGTCAACCAAGCTGATGTTTCCATTCAGGACCATAAGCCTCCTGTTGACAAGGCCCTGCCTAAAAAGGTTCAGAAGACATTGTCTGAGGATGAGATAGTAGGCCAAGCCTTCATCTTCCTGATTGGTGGGTATGAGACCACCACCAATGCCCTCTCCTTCGCCACCTACTTATTAGCCACCAACCCAGAGTGCCAGGAGAAACTGCTTCAGGAGATAGATGAATTCTCTGGAAAACATGTGAGTAGATTCATTGACTTCATACAGTTCCTTGCTCTTTGCATAACGTAAGTAGTGTGAGCAGAGTGCCCTCCTTGAAATATGGACCTGGACATGTGAGGCAGATATTAAAAATGTAAATTACATGCACAAAGCTACATTAATGCAACATGAATATTGCACCATTAAAATAAAAAAGTCAGGGAGTGCAAAAATTAAGATCCCAAGAGTAATATTTAAATGAACCATGGTCTTTCTTTTTATTAATCCACTGTGAATGTATCTTCCCACTGTAGCCTCTAGTGCAGGCGGTAATCTTCTTGGCCCCAGTCTTGTATGCATTTCCTGGGTTTTAGTTATATTCAGTTACTTATTTAACAAGAAAAATAAAAACATAAAATGCTAACTGTCACCACTTGGCATGGAAACACCTGGCATGGATGCTTGACTGTTGCGACTGAATCCAACCACTGGGTCCTACATGCTTCTAAACCCACTGGGACTAGGTAGTGTCTACTCACTGTTTCTAACTCTGAATCTCTACGGTATACTACCAGGCTGAGACCTCAGGCAAGCAAGGAGCACAGGCTTAGTGTAGGAATTTCTTAACCATGGTCATTTTACTCTAGAAAACATTAGCGAATTATAGATCTTTGAAAACAAGAAACAGACGCCCCCTCCACCCAATGTCATGTTACCCCATTTGTGAATCAAAGTTTGTCAGCATTCATGCTGGGCATAGGTCTCCTGCTTTCTCTCTCTCCTGCACATCCGGCTTACATGGAGCAGTGGTGCGCCCCTCTACTTCAAAGCGTAAATATAGTTGCTTTCCTTTTGCCATGTGCCCATGCTGAGAAACTGCAGACCTACCGGCTGTGCTGGTGCCCCTACGTAGAAAATCCATTGTTCCATGAGTTTGGACCAGTAGTTGAGAGACAATCAAAGTGGATGGCTCCCAATCGCTCTGTGACTGCTTCTCAGTGATGATCTTTCAGCAAAGTGTCAAGCACTTTTCCTGGACAGGGCAGCTACCTGGAATGCATTTCAATAACTTTGCCTTGGGTGAGATTAGACATGTGTTCAGCACATAACAAGATGGATGTAGGTCCTGACACAAAATGAAATTACAATATAAAATGTTCACAATTTGACACAGACATATCCCATTCTATCACACTAAATATATCCAGTGTGGATGAGTGAAAGTGGTTACTGGGCCAGAATCAGAAGTTCCTGATTTTTTTTTTTTGGTGGTTTTAACTGTGAAACCTTAATATAGTTGTCTGCATGCCATTACCTGGGTTTTCTCTTTCTTTTTTTTTAAAGAAGATGAGAGAGAAAAATAATGTTGGCAGTGATATGGGCCCAGGAAGGTTTTGAAGGGAGTAATGTCTCACCTTTGCTGATTTTGTTGTTTGTCCAGAGACATTTGTCTGACAAACTAGATTACAGGGCAGCAGCAGCTGTTTACGGCATAAATTTTTGCAGCCAAAAAAGATAGCTAGAAAGAAGCAGATTCTAAGCTGATGTAAATTAGTGTGGTTCCATTGGAACCGCTCCAATTTACACCAGCTGGATCCAAACTCTTTTTTCATAATGAACACTTAAAATTTGCAGAATATTGTACAATGCCCCCCAGCCCCCATATGTGGCCAGACTCTAAAATTATACAGTTCAAGTTTTCTTCCCTCCCCACATGTACAATTTTGTTTTGTCAGTGTTATGACAGATTTTTATTTTCTGAATTTTCATAAGCAAAAATTTTGTCCTCCATAATGATCTTCAAAACTTTTATTTAAAAATATGAATAAGTTGAATTTATCCCACATTGGTAAGAGAATCTATTTGTAGACTTAAAAATTACAAATACCTGTTTATTTTAAAACCAAACATTTTAAATCGATACCTTCTTCACTTCCAGTACCTGCAAAGCCAGGTCCAAAGTCCACATTTCCTTGGCTATAGTCAATGTTGTGTACACCTAAAACACAGTGCGCCAGACATTTTGAACTCTTGAATTCTCTTCTCTAGTTGTTAATAAGATAGAGTGCAGCATCTAGTGTCTGTATTAGTCTTTGTCATTTTTTTTCATGGGCTTTTTAATGAGTCAGGGGGCTTTGGTGGGACAAAAATAACACTAGATACAGCCTTTTTCATTTCAGCTGATGAATTTACATGCTCAAATCTTTGGTCATGCAATTTTGGGTTGCTTACTTCTTATGCACCCCAAAACTCACCTTTGCACCATTTCTGCATGCAAGTCGAATAATTAGATGTCTGAGCAGCTTATTTACATGCAATTCCAAGTTTTAGAATATGCAAAAATGTACATGATTAAAATTTCCCAATTTTATCCAGCTCTGGTTGTGCAAAAGTAAAGGCCAGGCTCAGAATACTTTGAAAATTTACCTCCATCTTTCCTGTATGCAAAACATTCTTTGAGTGGCAATTCTGCCTCTAAGCCAGGGGTAGGCAACCTATGGCACACGTGCCGAAGGCGGCACGCAAGCTGATTTTCAGTGGCACTCACACTGCCTGGGTCCTGGCCACCAGTCCAGAGGGCGCTGCAATTTAATTTAATTTTAAATGAAGTTTCTTAAACATTTTAAAAACCTTATTTACTTTACATACAACAATAGTTTAGTTATATATTATAGACTTATAGAAAGAGACCTTCTAAAAACGTTAACATGTATTACTGGCACGCGAAACCTTAAATTAGAGTAAATAAATGAAGACTCGGCACAGCACTTCTGAAAGGTTGCTGACCCCTGCTCTAAGCAGTACATTCCCAAGTTTTTGAAAGATTCCTTTTGCTATAAGGCTGTATATATAAGTGACAGGAGTGAAATACAAGCATTCATGAGCCTGATCCACTAGGCTTTCTCCTCAGCAAAATCACACATTTCGTGCATATGAGCTGAGTTATTCCACTGAGAGGCCACTGGTATCTTACATTCTAATGATAAGACTTGGTTTATAATCCTAGGTTGTTATTAGTACTGTTGCACTCCAAGTGGAGCATTTTACTCATTTCACTCAGGTAAAATGGGCAAATTCTGCCCTCACAACAATTTAACTTCATTGATGACACTGGGGAGTTGCAAAGTTGTGACTGAGGACACACTTTGGCCTACAGTGGGTATGATTTATTGGTTTATATTGCAGTCACAGCCCCTCAGGATTACAATCTATTGTGCTAGATATTATATTGACACATAAGAAAATATAGTCTGTGCCCTCCCAAGGAACTAACAGTCTAAGAAAATAAGTGACAGCCAAAAGGATCCAATGAAATATATACAAGTAAGAATGTGTGTGTGTGCGCGCGTGCGTGTGTGTGTGTGTGTACGTGTGTGTGTATACCAGGGGTTGGCAACCTCTGGCATGTGGCTCGCCAGGGTAAGCACCCTGGCAGGCCGGGCCAGTTTGTTTACCTGCCGCATCGGCAGGTTCAGACGACTGTGGCTCCCACTGGCTGCGGTTCGCTGTCCCAGGCCAATGGGGGCTGCGGGAAGCGGGGCGGACCGAGGGATGTGCTGGCCGTGGCTTCCCGCCACCCCCATTGGCCTGGGACGGTGAACCATGGCCAGTGGGAGCCGCAGTCGGCCGAACCTGCCAATGCGGCAGGTAAACAAACTGGCCTGGCCCGCCAGGGTGCTTACCCTGGCGAGCCGCGTGCCAGAGGTTGCCGACCCCTGGTGTATACATACTCTCTCTCTCTCCTCACACCTACACATCTACATACACAAATACATTATATTTTTCCACATAATTGTAAGTAGATGTAGGCATTGTGACATAGTGTGTGATTCACTTCTATCTTTCTGTGTTTTCTGAGCTTCTGTTATTGTTAGGTTCAAAGGAGTAATGCTTGACTTTTGTTCCTATTGCAAATTTATTTTCATTGTAGTGTTATCTTTTGTGATATTTGGAGAAAGCTATGTCACTAGGGCTTTAATGGCAGAGTAGAATATAAAGAAGGAGGTGGGAATGGTGGGCACACAGATTAACAGCTTAATAAATGGTTGGTTCAATATGCAGTCATATGCGTAATGGGATGGACGGCCTTATCTTTATTTCATAGTGGACATCAGTCTGGATACCAAGGCAATACATGCACAGTTGTCAGTAGCCTCTTGCAGAGCATTTCCCCTGTTACCTCACCGGTGTTCAGTTTCAGCTACCGATGACCTATATATGGCTGTATGACAATGGAGAAGAGGAAGAGAACTGTAGTCTTCCAGCTGTCCTCTTCAATAACAAGAAGTTCCTGCTTCCAGTCTGCATGGCCCCCTGTCTTAAGGTTTCCTATTACTACCAACATTAACCACAATTAATCTTTTTTATGTGTTAGAGGATCCCTGATCCAGGAATTCACTTCAGGGTCAGGAAGAGGGTATAGCAGTTCAATCCCATTAGCACTGTAATTAACCACATTTAGCCTAAAAAATAAAATCCTCACAAATGATTTGAAAAGTTACGGGGGAAGAAACTGTTTTAGAACTGGGAATATATTGGTGTATCATGTTCGTGCGGGGGTGAGGAGAGAATATGTGACCCAAAGGCTCGCTGATCTCAAAGTCACTAAGAAACCTGAAGAGGTTATAGCAGTTGAATGATGCTCAACATTTCAGCTTAGCTCTTACCTTTAATCAAGGTGCTTTTCAATTTAAAGATCATGGTAGAAGAACATTTGTGGGACAGAACAGGCAAGATGGGTGCAGCTGGACAGGTTGCATCTGACCAGTAGATAAATAGAAGACTGTACTTATTCATAGATGCACACATGTTAAACGGTTACGCTGTGTCCTGTCCAGCCAAATTTATACTCACATAATTGCAGTACATCTACTAGATTCCTCCAGCAATTTCAGTTGCATTGTTCAGTTATATTTTATTGCCCTAAACTGTGGTGTAGAGTTGCAGTATGATCTTAAAACAGCTGCTGCATTACATCCCAGAGATGGCTGCATTTCAGTGGTGAACAATGATTTATGCATAGATAGGAGTAGTTAATACAGTCATTTTCTAGTGTTTATAGAGCATCGTGGGATCCAGCTGAGTGGGCCTGTCATATATAGCCCTGTCAATCCTGGCCCTTCTGACCAGGAAGTAAGAGGCACCCACATCCCTTACCCCCACACTCAGGGGCTTTATGCCAGCCTGACCTATCCTAATGAGAATGAGGCTGGCACAAAGAGGGGAACAGAGCAATTCCTTGGTGGCTCCTGGGTTCAGACCTGAAGAGTCCCATGAGTTCCCTATCCCCTGTGCAGGCCCTTTGTCTCTCCCCCTTGCACAGTGAATGCAGAAGCTACCACTAACCTGGGCTGCGGTAAGCCTGGCGGAGCAGCTTTCCGGGGAAGACAGCCTAAGGATGGGGCTGCTCCGTCAGTGTCCCTCAGAAAACAGTGCATGTACTGGGTCAGGCGTCACAATTCCTCCTCCACCTTCACTCCTCTCTGCTGCCTACTCTGTTCTTTCTCTTCTGCTACACTCGGGCCCTTCCTGGGTTTGTATGTGTGCTCTGCAACCAGTCCTCTCAGCCATTCAGAATCCTTTGCCGGTTCCATCTTGAAGACCTTACAGCCTAGGAAGACATGAGGGAAAGTTGAGGGAGAGGGATACAGTTGCAGTTTTGCTGCTGCCTTTCATTTTACTTCATTTTTGTCCCTCTCCAGTTAAACCCATCTGTACAAAAGACAAAAGGTCGTCTTATTTTCTTACATGAGCAATGTCAGTTCACCCTTCAGTCTTTAAATCCAACCCAAATCATCAGGTGATTAATCTAACTTGGGGGGAGGGAGGGGGAGGCTAGGAGCCGGAATCTGGACAGTTCACCCTTCAGAAGGTGGAGAGAGCCAAAAGAGGTGATGATAATGTATTTTTGTGCCTATACCTTAATCTTAGGGAGAAAGCATAATCTAGTGGATTGGGGCTGGAACTAGGAGCAAGGAACCTTCTGAGTTCTGATCCTGATTGAAAAAATGATTCACTGTGTGGCCTCAGTCAAAACACTTCACCTTTCTGATTCTCAGTTTAACATTTAAAATATGGACAAGAATTATGTACCGACCTGCCTTACAGAGATGTTGTGGGGATCAGTTGACTAATGTTGATATCCATTTTTGCTGATATAAAGCACTGTGAATGGTGAGTGTAAGTACATTATGTGTAAATACATGCTTAGTGCAATGAGGCCCTAGTTTTGGTTGGGATGCTGATCCCAGAACCATGCTGAAATAATTTGAAAAAAATCTAATACTGTATTAATGATTAAGTCCTCAGTGGGCTGATACTAGCTAGGAAGGCTATGGTGAAGCTTCACCTGAATAACAGCTCATTCATTCTTGTCGCTCGTTGCCCATGAACATTGTTAGGGCCAGACAAACATCAGGGAGAGCATGAGGTTGGGAGGGATAAGGAAGCAAATGTAAATGTATTTTAAAAATGAAGAGTAAATATTAATGGAAACTATTAAATATGGAAATGGAACCCTTGGGGGTCTTCCAGTCTAGTTTTTAAATAATATGCAGTATATTACTATTATTTATTTACATACCTAGAAACCCCAACCAAAACTAGGGCCTCATTGCACTAAGCATGTATTTACACATAATAAGAGACAATCCCTGCCCCCAAAATGCTTATAGTTTGAATGTAATAGGTAAGACAGACGAAGGGAGGAAGAAAGGAAATATGCTCATTTTAAGGATGAGAAATAGAGAGATTGTTGGTATGTCTAAACTGCAGTTACACACCTGCAGCTGGCCCATGCCAGCTGTCTCGGGCTGCGAGGCTGTTTTATTGCTGTGTAGGAGTTTGGGCTCAGGCTGCAGCTCAAACTCTGGGACCTTCCCACATCACAGGGCCCTAAAACCTGGGCTCCAGCTTGGGCCCAAACGTCTACATCACCATTAAATAGCCCCTTAGCCCAAGCCCTGCTGTCAGCCCGAGGCAGCTGGCACTGTAGACCTACCCTCAGTGACTTGCCCAAAGTCACACAAGAAGAGCCAGGAACTGAATCTACATCTCCTGATTCGCAGTCCAGTGTCTTAACTGCAAGACAGTTGTTCCTTTCTGTTGTAACCCACAAATCTTAAAGAAACTCGAGGTCTTGGGATTTTAGCTTGCTGCTTAAAGGCAGTTTAGAGAAATGTTTTTAAAGGAAAAAACTCTGTCCCATAAACATTTGCTCTTCTGTTGCTCTGGCATGTCAAACAAAGAAATGTTAGCCTGTCCTATGTTTAAATTGCATTTATTGCTTTTCATTGGCGTTGAATTGTGCCTATCCTACATTGTTACACATCATTATTTCATTTATAAAATGGTACTGCTTAACTGTTGTTATAAATCTGCTTTGAATGATGAATTGTAAATTAGCCAGGAGCTGGACTGGATTGATACATAGCCCCTCCTTTGCAGGTCGTGAACTTGCTTTAGTAATTCATGAAATAATTTGGACACAAGCTAGGCTTTTTTTTATTGCTTAACTTGCAAACTTTGGGACCAGATCCTTATCTCACGTAAATCAGCATAGCTCCATTGACATAAGTGGAGCTAAGCTGATAGCCACCAGCTGATTGTGTCCTTTGCCTTGAACTCCCTTCCTGCTGTTGTAGCAATCTAACTAAATACTGCTTGATATATTTTCATCTTGTTACAAAGGAGTCTTTACCAACTTAAAATTCTTCCCTTCCATAAAGTTCCCAGGGAGCCAGAGGTGAAAGTAAGCTGGTATGAGCCAGTGTGCTGTACCGGGGTGGCCTGGCTTCCCCAGGTGGCAATTTGAAGGGCCTGGGGGTCCCAGCAGCGGCTGGAGCCCCGGGCCCTTTAAATTGCCGCCAGAGCCCTGGGGTAACGGCAGCGGGGCTCCGTGGGTTATTTAAAGGGTCGGGGCTCCCGCTGCCTCTACTGCCCTGGGCCCTTTAAATAGCCGCCGGAGCCCCACCACCACTAACCCAGGGCTCTGGGGGCTATTTAAAGGGCCAGGGCAGTAGAAGCAGGGGAGTCCTGGGCCCCCAGAGCCCTGGAGTAGTGGCGGGGCTCCGGGGACTATTTAAAGGGCCCGGGGCTCCCGCTGCCTCTATGGCCCCGACCCTTTAAACTGCTGCTGGAGCCCCCGGCTGCTGCTGCTACCCCAGGGCTCCAGCAGGCTCCGGCAGCTATTTAAAGGGCTGGGGCCATAGCAGTGGCCAAGCCCTGGGCCCTTTAAACTGCTGCCGGAGCGCCCAGCTGCCGCTGCCACCTTGGCAGGGGAGGGGGAGGGCACTTACTGGTACAGGGCGGGCCAGGGCTGGTTCTAACCCCCCCATCCCTGCCCCTTCTGCCCGAGTCCCTGTCCCTTCCAGGGGCTAGAGCCAGCCCCAACCCAGCCCCGTACCGGTAAGTCCCTATTTCTACACCTGTACTTCGATATAACACGACCTGGTATAACACAAATTCGGATATAACGCGGTAAAGCAGTGCTCCGGGGGGGCAGGGCTGTGCACTCCGGTGGATCAAAGCAAGTTCAATATAACACCATTTCACCTATAACGCGGTAAGATTTTTTGACTCCCGAGGACAACGTTATATCGAGGTAGAGGTGTACTTTCACCCCTGCAGGGAGCAGTGAGAGGAAAAAGTATTTATTATGGTGTCATTTTGCCTAACCAAATACTTTATATTTTAAGCTGTTTTTGAAGTGAATCTCTTTAGTAGACAGGCTGCTTTCTCCAAGTATTAGTGAAAACAAGAGGTGAAAGTCACAGAAATGCCACTGTCAGGGAATTACCCACAACAATTTGCATGTATCTGGTGCCTTTCATGCTGTATCTCAAGGCACTTTACTCTCAGAAATTTGCAACTACAGAGACTAAGCTTTGCTGAGCAAATATGCTGACGGTGAAGACGTGTTTGTCAAGAGAGCCTGTATCGTAAATAGGCTTTGGAAGAAGAATTCCACAGATGAGGGACACTATTTTATACACAAAATAAGCACAACCAGCAAGAATCATTTTGCTGTCAACTTTGTCAAAGAAAAGGCCCACTTTGATTTCGTTATTTGTGCAAGGGAGAGGATGTTTCAGAGCAACACCTCATTCACGTGAGCATCAGGTGCCAGTAAGCAGCTTTGTTACTTAAAATAAAAACCCAGTACCAAATCCTTAGACCACAATAAACAAGAGCCTATTTCTGCATTCCTGGTAAGGTGACTGGATATTTAAATATTAATCTATGTCTTTAGATACTTTTATATTTGCTGTATGATGATTGCCAGAGCAGGGGAAGAAAATACATCTTTCCTGGCTGTTTCTCCACTCTGTCAGTGTGATATATCCAGGGTAATGGGTAGCTGTGTCACCTCTGCCCTCTAAACCTGGGGTTCCCTTTACACTGTGTTGCTGCTGTAGCCTCCAGTTTGGACTGCTTACAGACGGCCTCCAGCATGCAAGCACTCCCACCTATGTCTGTGTGCATCCTGCAGCCAGCCAGTCATATCTTAGCTCTCAGCAGCTTGATCTCAACAGGGTGATCTCAACACCCCCCCCAGTCCAAGACTTTTCCCAAAAATGTATTTCCTGTACTGGCCAGCCCTCTCCTGGACAATGCAAGCTTATATAAAGTTGGTTTTATTAACAGAAATAATATGCACACATCTTGTTACCGCAATGGAGTTTTCCAGACACTTCAATTTAAACACACTGGATTAGATAAAAACAAGTTTATTAACAACAGTGAGAGAGATTTTAAGTGTGTACAAGTTATGAGGCATAAAAGTCAGAAATGGTTACAAGAAAATAAAGTTAAAATGGTACTGGTGCCTAACTTAACAAACTATATCAAATTCCAGCAATTTCTCTCGCTGTATTCTATTATCAATCTTACTGATCAAACTTCTTAGGCCAGGACCCCTTCTCCAGTTCAATGGCTGCTACCTTTGTCCCTTCTGGAGCAATGAATTGATGGACAGAGAAGGAGGGAAGAGGGGTGCCTTGGGGTGTTTGTCCATCTTTTTATAGTGCCAGCCCCCCTCTTGGAAAAAATTTCCAGCTGAGATACTGGAGACAAAAAGTCTATGGAGAAGGATGTACCCTGGTGCTTTTTCCTCACCTGTTTGAGATTTCTTTGTCAATCCTTCCTGCTTGATGCCTCTGTTTACTGCTTAAATGCAAATTAAGCAGAGTACACATTCCTTTGTTTGAGACACACCTGTTTGCCAACTTCTGCTGTGGTTTGGAACATGTGTTAATAACATACAAGGAAATCTTCTAACTTCACATACAGCGTTGCCACACATTTTATCAGGATTATATTGACCAGTAAATTATGAGTTTTCACATGAAATCTCACAAGGCATACTGTGTACAAAGGTTGTTGCAACAGTGGGTAGAGTGTGGACTTGCTGTCACAATCAGCTTCTAGAGAGGAAGGATTTTTGGGAAATCCTGGTTCAGTTACCAGTGTGACCTTGGGCAAGTCACTTAGTCTTTCTGTGCCTTAGTTCCCCATGTGTAAAATGAGGATGATGATGATAATAATTTCCTACGTCACAAGGCCATTGTGAGGATAAATACATTTTAAAAAACCTTGTGAGGTACTCAGATACTACAGTAATGGGGGCCAGATAAGTACCCTAGATAGATACGATGTATTCTGTTAGGAGTTACATATATGAAATGATTTTTGACTGGCAGGTGTCAGTAGTTACCACCTACCTCCACACCTGCTCTCCAGATAAGTACTCCTGGACCATAAATCCTTGCTGTTTCTGGGACTCTCCAATCTATTCAGTATTTCAGACTAGACTTGCAAAGACATATACTGGTTGATTGCTAAATCAGGAGGAGTTTTAGAAGTGTTTTTTAAGAGTATATTATTAGTTTATATAAACATAGTCAGTACCTTAAATCCCCAGCAGGAGCCATGCATTCTTCTGTCTCTTGCCTGTTCAAGGAACCTGACAGCAAAGACAGCCTGCAGATGAGAAATTCACTTGACCACTGGGGCAGCACCATGAGTAGGCAGAGTGGTCTGGAGTGAAACTGTTGACATGACTGGTGCCCTCATTTTTCAAGATTATATTATTGGCCACAGGCCTTTGAGAATTTTTTTCTAATAAATTTGTATATTCTTTTCCAAGCTAGTTAACACAGACTCATCTGTCTCTTTCCTATGAAATCTAATCTTATCTGTTGCTTGCAATTCCACATGTGGCTTGGTATACTAAAGGGGGCCTTGGATAATAGATGCTGTTGAGAGATTAATTTTTGACCCCTTGATTTTCCTGGCATTTTGACATCAGAATAGTTAACCAGCATCACTACAAGGTTGATGTTAAAGAATTAATTATTCCAGTGACATGGAATTTAGACAGAATGGGCTAAGTTGTAATCATGCAGCCTCTAGGATGATGGACACCCTAGGAATTCATAAATTTGATTAGCTAGATTAGCTGAAAAGGGAAGAAATGGAAAGGATTCTCCCCCACTTCAGACTTTTCTGGGAGGAGGGAAAATTGACGTATTTTTCTCTCAGGCTAAAAGAAAATTAGCTTCATCAAGTGAGAGTTGGACTCTCTATCCCCATTTCTCCTGTCCACCATTTTGGTAATATATGGTGATCAATATACTTCCATCATAGGCCTTGTAAACTAAACACACAACAATATCAGTGTTTTGTTTCTCTTTTGTATCTGCTGATAGACCAGATTATTTGCAGAGCAGAGCATCACAGCAGGTGGAGTTAGGGAGAGCCTGACTGGAGTGAAACCCTTGTCCACACTGATGACCAGGCGAGATTGAGAGCAGATAAACTAGGATTTGGAAAGGAGCAGGGCAGATGGATGCTCAGAGTTTCACTGGACAGGTGGGCCGTAGGGAGATGAGGAGGCAAGCTGGAGCCACAATAAATTTCCTTGCCTGGCTGTGCCTCCTGCAATCTTTCATAGGCCTTGGAATGATTGTAAGGTACTAGCCCTGCCAGGGAAGCTATATGTGATGAGATGTAGTTTTGTCCATATTGTATGATGCCTATAGAATGGGATTATCTTGTGGGTGCAGAGTGTTTCCCAACAGCAGTCTGCCCAGAAGCATGAGTCCTATGTGTAGTAACTAGGTCTAACCCCGGCAGTGCAGGTCCTGTGGGTTGTGATGCAAAGTAAGTAAATTGGGGTGAAAGGGGAGGACACTTACCCAAAAGAACAGTGGCTCAGTCATACTTATTACCTACAGAAACTAGAATATAGGAAGTCAAAGAAATCTGGAACGTCTGGTCTTGCGGTATTCAAAAACAACAAGAGAGGAAGAGCTTTGTATGATATCTCTCTTTGTATGGAACCCAGACTGTATCCCGAAAGCTCAACATTAACTGGAAATAGAATTCGGCAGGAAAGCTCATATCTCCTGGGGAGCACTAACCAAACTAAACAATAGCAGCAAAAATGTAACTTCTCAATTTAGATGTTAATTTGCTTCCACTTGGAACAACAACATCCTTTCCTCTTCCCCAAATTAGCCACAAGATTTCTCAGGGGATCAATGGTGCTTCAGGTGTAGCATTGTAGTCTGCTTTATGCATTACCATCAATGCCTCTTATCCTGAGATGTCTTCAAGCCTCAGCAATAAAAATGAAGAGGAGATCTTGATACAAGTAGCTCCTTTCCTGACCAAGACGACCTTGGGTTTTTGAGACTCCAGAGAAACCGGTACCTCCAAGGCTGGTGCAACCATTTAGGCAACCTAGGCAGTCGCCTAGGGTGCTAGGATTTGGGGGGTGCCATTTTCTTTGGCAGTGACCACGGCGGCCGGATCTTTGGCCGCCCTGGTCGCCGCTGGCATTTAGGCAGAGGGAGCTGGGGCACGGGGGCACGGGGAGGGCTGCCTGCAGCAAGTAAGGGGGGTGGTTGGCACACAGGTGAACTTCCCGCCCCAGCTCACCCCTGCCCTGCCTCCTCCCCGAGCATGCCGTGACCGCTTCACTTCTCCCGCCTCCCAGGCTTGCGGCGCCTAAGCTGATTGGCGCCGCAAGCCTGGGAGGCGGGAGAAGTGAAGCAGTGACGGCGTGCTCGGGGAGGAGGTGGGGCAGGGGTGCTCGTGCTCGTGTGTGGAGCAGGGGTGAGCTGGGGTGCGGGGGGGGTGCCTCAGGGCAGAGGGTGGGGGGTAGGGAGCTGCCGCAAGGGTGGCGCCTCAGGGCGGAGGGGGGAAGCTGCCGCGGTGGAGGGGGCGCCTCAGGGCGGGGGCGCGGGGGTGGGGTGAGGACGCAAGGTGGAAGTTGCGCCTAGGGCGCGAAACATCCTTACACTGGCCCTGGGTACCTCTTCTCTCAGTAAGGGCTCTCCTAGTGGAAGGGGAGAATTCAAGTAACACATATAACCAGTAAATAATCTATATGTGTCTGTATGTGAATGAGCTATAGGGAAGAAAAGGAGAACTCTGTAATCTAAAAGTCACAGAATCCTAAATTACCTATATTATACTTCCAGAGTCTAAAAGCTGGGCTGATGAGAGCACATGAGAGTAATTTGTTAAGAAATATTAAATCCCCAGAAGCATACCATGATGGAATTAAACTCCTGTTTAATGTGTTAGCAACTTAAAAAATGATCCTAGCTGGTTTGAGTGTTAGGTCAAAATGGAATTTTTCCTCCAGGTATGTACATAAATTAGGTAGTATTAATAGAAAACAACCAGACCATTTATTTGTCAATACGTGTGCAAAGTGAAGGCTGACTGACCGGCTGCCAGAAGGAATGGAAACTAGTTTGCATTTCATGATTATGTAAAGCAGTATCTTAATGGGGTGAACTTCCTGTGACCTTCCCATGTTGCCCTCCCTGCCCCCACCCTACCTAATGCGGATTTTCAGTTTCTAACAATTTACTCATGCAATAATGCTACGCAGCAGGAAGCTTTGGTATTGTGTATTCCAGCCTAAGATGCCTTTTTAATGTTGGATTAGAGAAACAATTATGATTCAGTATTTAGGATTTTCTTTTCTTCTGTCTATAAGTGGAGTATTTGGGTAGGGTTCTTCCTGTGATACGGCTAAACATACCTCCATTAAAATGAGACAAAAGGGAATGGTGTTGGGAGGAAATCAGGGAAATGAAAAAAAAACCCTCAGTGTGCATGCTGTTTAATACTATTTTGTTTCATACTGATTAATAGTTTATTAGAATAAAGAATTGAAGAACGTTGAATTTTCACTAGGGTTACTAACAAAAAAAAATGAATGGCATAAATTGCCAAAAAGTGACTAGTGATTTTGGATGCCTAGATTTATGGGGGGCCAAATTTGAGAGACCTAATAGAGGTCTGATTTTTGGAGGGCAGAAAATTAGGCCCTTTTATGGTGTCTCATATTGGGCAACCAAAAATTGAGATTCTGAGATGAGTTATTTTTTGAAAATTTAGACCACTTTCCCAAAATGTGTCTGTGTGATTTGAATGATTGTT
Organism: Mauremys mutica; assembly: GCF_020497125.1. Classification (NCBI taxonomy): domain Eukaryota; kingdom Metazoa; phylum Chordata; order Testudines; family Geoemydidae; genus Mauremys; species Mauremys mutica. The sequence goes on along the minus strand of NC_059072.1, from coordinate 102,836,024 downwards.
AATAGGATATGGAGCCTATCACATCTATATCAGCAGCTGAGAGAGGGCCTAAGGACCTAGGTCAATAGAGATTGAGGGTAATTACTATTCAAGGTCTCTGATGCGATGCTATATGTCTCTCTCCACGTATGGGCAAGTGTCTGAATCCATTTTAAAACTGGTACCAGGGTTGGCAATGTTGTTAGGGGGGCCACAGAGTGAATGCACTTGGAATTAGGTTTTTATTTCGCTCCTACAGATTATCCCTCCTGGCTACCATGGAGGTATATGACAAGGACAGGGAAGGGAAGCTTATGCTGCCGCTGCACATGTGGAATGCGTTCCGTGAACAGAATAATTAATTCTTCAGGGCTGTCGAACCAGCACTTTTCACCAGCACCAAATTCACATTTTAATATCCTAGAAAACAATGAGATTGTGTTCTAGGTCAAACTTTCTGGGTTTACATGCAAATGAGAGAGAAATTGAATTTCAAGAGTACTTTTGTTAATGAGTAGAAAAAAGGTAGAAAGGTAATATTTTCCAATAATGTGTAACATTCCGTTCGGTCAAAAAAGGAAGATGTTAAAATGATTTTGACACACAAATCACTTTGGGAACAGGAATTGAACGAGCTTTAACACCTTTCTTCATGTTAGACATGTTTGCAGTCCAAAAAAGACAAATTGTGTATCGTCAAAAAGGTTCAGAGCTGTAGGTCCATTATCTCTTGCCCCTCATTGCTCTTGATTTAAATAAACCACAGGGGGAGGGGTGTGGAAGGGATATCAAAAAGCCTGTATACCATAAAGATAAAAAGAAACCTCTCCGTAGCTCCACTTTCTTTATGCATCAGTTTTGTGTGCATTGAAGGTACAATATGATGAAGGTTTTATGCAGTCAGGAGCCAAGATTTAATAGCCTGATAAATAGAGAACCTTATAGCTAATGTCAAGGTGTTAATCTAACCTTGTGTTTTAATCTGTTAGTTGCCCAGGGAATGGAAAAACAAAAGGTAAATATTTTGATGTTATGGAGTGTTCAGGGAGAAAATTTTCTTCCAGCAGAGCAGCTTTTAAATAAATTATTAAGATTTTTTTTCCTTGATGGGGAAAGAATAACTATAAGATAGATTAAGCAAATTCACTTTCCTTTAAATGTCCTGCATCTTTCCCTCTCACTAATTAGTAAAAGTCAAATGCTCTTGCTCTGCAGACAGCAACTATGAAGAAAGGGATAAAGTATGTGGAAAAGACTGCAGAGCTGAAATAATTAGGCAATTTATCATTTAGGGTAATTGAACTTGTGCAAAGCAGCGTTGTTTAGTACAGGTTTCCATTTCTTCTAACTGGGTGTGAAAATACAGTTGCATTGATTGGGCAATACTTCTGTGCTTTTTCCAATATGTATTATGCCATGGTCTCTCAGTTCAAAGAGCAACCATTTTTCCAGTGTTTTTTTCCCCTTCACTGATCTTCAGAGTCAGCATTGAGCTTCTCAGACCCCAAGCCAAGATTAAAGCACCCAATATAGAGTCAGAGATGGGGGGTTGGGTTGGGTTGCTGGATTTTATTTTTTTCCTCCACCAGGTAATTTTCACTTAACAAATTAAAGTTTTCACTTTGTTTCAAAGGAAAGATTGCCAAATGGAAGCCCATCTTAGTCACACTGGTAGCTAGCTGAGACATTATGTCAGTTTCCCAGGCATGTAGGCATAGGGAACAGGAGGTCCAAAACTGTGCCTCTGAGGGTATGTCTACACTGCAATTAAAAACCCCTGGCTGTCCAATGCCAGCTGACTTGGGCTCGTGGGGCTCAGGCTGCGGGGCTGTTTCATTGCTGTGTAGACTTCTGGTCTTAGGCTGTAGCCTGGGCTCTAGGACCCTGCGAGGTGGGAGATTCCCAGAGCTCGGACTGCAGCCTGAGCCCGTACGTCTACCCTGCAGTGAAACAGCTCCTGCAAGCCCAAGTCAGATGACTCGGGCCAGCTGTGGGTTATTAATTGCAGTGCACATGTAGGGTGACCAGATGTCCTGTTTTTAAAGGGACGGTCCTGTATTTAAACCCTCCTGCAGGTGTCCCAACTTTTTCTTAAAAATGGGCAATTGTCCCATATTTTCTGTTCTCCCATATTTGGGTTCTGCTGCTGGCTGGCTCGCTGCTCGCCAACTGCCCGGCCACCAGCAGTGAGGGGAGATGTCAAGTGGCTGATGATGGGGGTGAGTGTGCAAGGCTGGTGGCGGGGCAAAGGTGCAGCACGTGGGGCTGGCTGTCTCCCCTGGCTGGTGCGTCAGCGCACCCCTTCTGCTTGCCGGCTCTTGGCCAGCAGGGCCCCATCCCATTTCCTGCCAGCCCTGGCTGTGAGCTGCGGTGGCTGGTGAGTGCAGGCAGGCACCAGGCGGTGGCTGATTGTGTCGTCTCTGCTGCCCACTCATCGGCCCTTTATGTGCTCCCCCACTCGCTGCCTCTTCCTGTTTTGCCCCATTGCCCCCTCCCCCCAGCCCTGCTGGTCCTCCTTTGCCCGCATCTCACTCCCAGCGCTGTGCGGAGAACCGGCCCCTGGTTGGAGCGCTCAGCTCACCAACAGCTTCCCCCACTGCCTCTGGCTGGGCCGGTACCCCAGGAAAGCCCAAGACCCTCCAGCTAGGGGCGCTGGCCAGGAGGAGCTGAGCCCTGCATATGCCAAAGCCCCGTACAGCGCTGGCATGGGGCAGCCTTTCTGCCCCTCGGCTAAGCTCTGGAGTGGTGGGGGGAAGCAGTTTCCAGCCTGTTCACACCCCGAACCTGAAGGTTCCACAGCAGCTCCCAGGGCAGGGACTTAGCACCCTCTTCACCTGCCCTGGGTCCTGCCCCCAGGGAGCGTGGGGCTGCTCCGTCCCCTAGGCACCCTCCCCGGCTGAGCCACCTCTCTGGCTGGGTTTGCTGAAGCCCCTGCAATCAGGATCCCTGGTGCACAATGCATCCTTAGGGCTTAACCCCTTCCCGCCCGTGCTGTAGTCAGAGACGGCTGGGTTATGTCGGTGGCCAGCAGCAGCCTGGAGGTGTTAGCTGCCTTTCGACACTAGGAAAGAACAAGCTGCTTCCAGCCACACAGGGGCGGGGAGGGGTGGAGGGAAGAGAGATGACCTCTGCAAAGACATGGGCCAGGTCATCTCTTCCTCCACTCCTCCTTCCCTGTGGCTGGAAGCAGCTCCGGTCCCTTCCCTCTTGCACAGTGCCGAAAGGCTGCTGCTGGCTACATTCTGGTGTGAACCCTGGCAGAAATCTGGGGAGGGGAGCATGTGCCCCTGCGTTTCTCCCTGCCCCATATGTTGCCTTGGGAAGATGCAGTGCCAGGTACCAGCGGAGGCAGGTCCGTGCCGGAGGCCCAGCCAGGCGTGGAGGGCAGAGAGTGCTGGGCAGGGAGGGTATGGTCAGTCGGTCACACCCCTCCCCCCCGTGAGAGAGGTGTACGGAAGTGTTTGGGGGAGGGAGGTAAGGGGTGTGTGTATCACCCTCCCCATGTGAACCCTAAAGCTTTAAAGATGAGAAAGTAAATAAAAAGAATCCAACTACGCAGTATTTCTTAACAGGGGCTCAGTCAACTTGATGTTAAATTGAATGCTTATACTGCATAGTTCTGACTGATTGCCATTGAACTTGCTTGAATACCAGTAATTTTACCAGGTGTCCCGTATTCAGCATAGGGAAATATGATTACCCTATGTAAGAGCGTCTTGAGAATAAAAAACATAAGCATGAAGGCACCACCAGCAGATAGATATTGTTTAGATATTAAGGGGACAGAGGTGAGCAGTGATTGTTTTATAAGACACAAACAAGTTCATTATTCATTGGCAGACATGGCTGCCCCTTCACACTGGTAATCCTCGTGGCCCTATGCATTTCAAGTGCCACTAAGTTCAACCCTTCAAAGGTGAATATTCTCTTTGTTTTCCAAGGCAGATATCCCTCTGCATCCTTGTCAAAATTTCATCATGTTTCCTGCTTTACTCCCTCACCCTTGACACTTACCTCATCATGCAATTCCGAACCTTTTGACCAAAGCAGACTAGATATAGCCTCCATTTGAGTTAGTCAGTGCCACACCATGATTGGCTGGCTATTGAGTAATGCAAAGCATTTCCTTCCCTTTGTGTTAAGTGCTCTGCCATTTCATCCCTCCTAACGCCTGCCCGAGGAAGTGAAAGGCTGTGAATGGCAAAGGCTAATATCTGTTTAAAAATACTTTTTCATTCTATGAGTGTGCTTCATCCTGTAACCTCAAAGTGCTTTATAAATATTAAGCTTCACAACATCCCTCTGAGGCTTGTAAGTAAAATTAGGCACATAGAGATTAAGTATTTTGGTCAATGTTACAAAGTGAATTCCTGATCCTGAAAAGATTTACACACATACTTAACTTTAATCATGTGAGATCTTTGGTTGGTGTAAATTGGCATAGGGCCATAGACTTTAATGGAGCTACGCTGACTTACGCCTGCCAAAGATCTGACCTGTTGAGTTCAGTAGAACTATTCAGATACATGAATTCAAGCACATGCATAAGTGTTTGAAGGATTCAGTATAAATCTGTGACAGAGTTGGGACTGTACCCTGGAGCCCTCTTTTCCAGTCTCCTGGCCTACTCCCTCAATAGCATTCTCCCTTCCCTATGTCCCTTGCTGCATCAAAAAAGGTTTCAAAAAATCAAAAATCTGTTCTAAGAAAAATTGAATGGCGTAAGATGGCTTTCCCAACCTTGTGGGTTATGCTGAGTGGAATTTTGAAAAATTAATTAATGATGGAAGATAAAATATTCTAAGGAAAACAAAAAATTCTGCTTTGTTAACTTTCTAAATACTTATTAAGTTTTTGCCAGTTTTTTATTACTCTAGAAATCTTAATATTGGCCATACCGCCTTTAATATATTGTTTTTTTTAAATTGATAAGATTGTTGAACTGTCTGTAGATTTTTGCGTTCATTATTTTAAAATTCAATTTTGTAAATTATATATACCGTGCACAGGGTACCTGCAATTCAAGTACCTGATTCTCATTTTCACTAATGCCTCTTTACATTGCTCTGGTAGAGGGAATGGGCCTACAGTGGGTGCAAATTTATGTATGCCATATTCAGCGGTGGCAGCGGCTGTCCCTAAATATAGGGATGCTGTCTGCTGTGGGGAAAAGGTCATTGGTGAGACTTAAGATGGCTGAGGAGTCCAATTCATGCTCTACAGGTTTTTCTACATACATGACAGGTGGTTTCTTGGAGAGAGCACAACTGCTTGCTGGAATGCTGCACGCTTTCCTTCCTCCTCTGCAGTTTCTCAGCCTCTTGAGCAAGGCGATTCTCTTCAAAATGGGCTGAGGCTTGACGTATGATGCAATGCCATTGCAGTCTATTGCCAGCCAGCTCTTCCCAATTTGTGGGGTCAATGCCTCCCTTCTTAAGATATACTTTCAGGGTATCCTTGTAGCATTTCTTCTGTCCCCTGCGGGTCCTCTTACCATGACTAAGTTGAGAAAAGAGGACTTGTTTCAGAAGACAAGTATCAGCCATCCTCACACAATGGCCAGCCCAGCGAAGTTCATGTTTCATAATCTTTGCCTCAACACTGGTGCTGTTAGCTGCAAAGAGAACGCTGGCACTGATGCGACAGTCTTCCCATCTAATACGAAGAATCTTCCTAAGGCAGCGCTGTTGGTATCACTCCAAATGCTTAAGATGGTTTCAGTATGTCACCCACGTCTCGCACCCAACTCGCACCCTACTCGCAAAGAAGAGTAGGGATGACTACTGCATTGTAGACCAGGGTCTTAGTTTCCATCCACAGATCTCTATCAATAATGACATGATGAAGCAGCATTCCAAAGGATGTGCTGGCACAGCGGATCCTATGTTCTATCTCCACATCAAGATTGGCTGTCTGGGAAAGGTGGCTACCCCGGTAAAGGAAATGTTCAACGGTTTCCAGGAATTTAAAAGCAGTTGTGCTCTCTCAGTTTTGTATGAGGGGAAGTCCCAGGCTACAATAGGCACCTGAGAAAAGATCTAGGGTGGGCTGCAAGTCAGCCTGTGTGTGTGCAAGGATAGCACAGTCGTCAGCAGACTGAAGGTCAATAATAACAGTCCAGATGACCTTAGTTTTAGAATGAAGAGTCTGCAGGTTGAAGAGCTGGCCATCCATGCAGTGCTCAATCCCAATTCCAGAAGAAAGGCAGTCATGAAAAAGAATCAAGATCATGGCAAGATAGATGGAAAAAAGGGTTGGGGCAATAACACAGCCCTGCTTAACACCAGTATGGATGGTGAACAGGTCCCTTCCAACCCATTACAGAGAACAGTGGCGGTCATCCCATCATGAAGTAGCCTGAGAACATGAATGAACTTCAGTGGACAGCCAAACCTAGACAGCACTTTCCATAATGCTTCATGACTGATGGAATCAAAGGCCTTAATTAGGTTAGTAAATGCCATAAATAATGGCTGGTGTTGTTCTCTACACTTCTCTTAGATCTGTTGTGCAACAAAAATCTTGGTGGTGGTGCCCTGAAATGGTCTGAAACCAGATGGGATTCTGGAAGGACATCTTCAGCAAGAGAGAGGAGATGGCTCAAAAGGATGAGAGCAAGGATCTTCCAGGCAATGGACAGGAGGGCAGTGACTTAGTAATTCCCACACATGACTTTTCCCCTTTCTTAAAAATGGTCACAATATTGGCATTCTTTAGGTCGGATGGAATTTACCATACCATACCAAAATGCCATATACAGAGGTAATATCACCACCCTACTCTTGCTTGATATTCTTTACATTTACATACACTTCAAGGGTCTTTACACAGCCATAATAGTGTAAAGGGACCTTAGTGTAAATAAGATTCAGATCCAAAGGCTATATATCTAGTGCTTTACAATACAACTATTTTAAGGAGAGCAATATTCATAGAAAAATCTGGCATGCAACTCCAGGCAAACAAATAATTCAGAAAACATGTATGGAAAAGAGATGCCTCATTAAAGACAAAGTGTTACACATTCCAATAGGTCTTTCTGCTTTATCTGTGGAACGAATGCACAGATATTTTTTGTAAGAACATGCACCGTTTCTGATGTAAGGAGTACAGCCTACACAGAACAAGACACTTTGTATAGGGGTTAAAATGGCATTTAAACAGTCCCTTATTCTTCCCTGATCCCACTTCCTCCTTTTATATTCTTACACAGACAGAAGCTAGAGCCCTGACATGCATAAACAAATTGCTTGTTTAAAAACTTGAAGCCCACAGGATGCAAGTTTTTATTGGGCCACTTGTAGAGCAGTGAGGAAGATGTGTGCTGCCAGGGAGGGGGTCTCTAGTGATCAGTTGCAAAGCCCACTAAAGGTCAATGGGGGTCTTTCCATTGTTTTGGAACAGAGCCTAAGTGAGATCAATGCTGAGCATCAACAACCAAGGGACTGCCACAACTGAGACTGATGTTGTGGCATGAGGGAACAGCTCCTGTGCCATAAACTAAGTGGCTAGAATAGGGAGGTACTGATACGGAGAGTGCACTGCCCACTGTGGTGAACTTGCAGTATAGAAGTAAGTGATATGGGGATGTGATATGGCCAGATATGGTGGTGTTCAGGCTTACAGCATGCTTATTTAAATAAACCTTTTATTGTTCCTTTGGCGTTCATCACCAACAGTCCTAGTACTGTGTTTATAATGGAGAATAAGTCAAGGCTGCAAAGAGATCGATATGGAATCAACATCCTGAATTCTTCCAATTTCTCCTTATGAGAGAACGATAGATGGGTCTGAACCATGAAGTTCAGGTGTGAAATTGTCTCAAGTTTGGCAGTGTTCAAATCTGGGTTCTGGTTTGGTCCCCATCTCTAGGGAGAAGGAACAATTTCTTCACCATCTTGTATCAGCTGGTGCTGCCAACTTTCATAGATTTGTAAAGCTGGAAGGGTCCATTGTGATCATCTAGTCTGACCACCTGCATAATAAAGGGCAGAGAATTCCATCCAATGATATCTACTGCATCAAGCCAAACAACTTGTGGTTGAATTAGGGCATATCTTTAGAAATACATCCAGTCTTGATTTAAAACTCCCAAGTGATAGAGAATTTTCCACATTCTTTGATAATCTGGTCCAAAGGTTAATTAGCTTCACTGTAAAAATAATAATAATAATAATTGCATTTTGTTTCCACTTTGAACTGTGCTGGCTTCAACTTCCAGTTAGCAGAGCTTGTAATTCCTGTGATTGCTAGATTAAAGAGCCCTTTAGCATTAGGTATCTTCTCCCTATGGAGGTAATTATAGACTGCAATCTAGTTATTCCGTACCCTTCTCTTTGATAAAAAATAAATAGATTGAGCTCCGTAAGTCTCTCACTATCAGGCATCTTTTCTTGAACTTGAATCATTCGCATGCCTCTTCTCTGAAGAGTCACCAATTTTCAACATCTTTTTTAGAGTGTGGACACTAGAACTGGACACACTATTCCAGTATGATGATAAATGATAATGATAAATACAGAGGTAATACCATCACCCTACTCCTGCTCAAAGTTCCCCATTAATACAGCCAAATGTTGTTAGCCATTTTTGCCACAGTATTCTTTTCTTGTCTTTGCCAGCACAGCTCTGTAAGTGGAACAGCTGCAGTGAGGTAGGGAGTGCTGAAAATAACACATTTATTTGCCCCAGTGGCAGGAGCATGATATTTTCAGAATCTCTTCAATCTCACCAAGCCAAAATTTAATAGCTGAAACTAACCACCTAATTAGAATTCAGTTTTGTATATTGCCTTTTGTGTTTGTGATGTTTCAGATTGAAGAAGTAATGAGTTAAATTTGAGTAACACAATGACTATGTAGGCTAGTGCAGTAGCTGTTATGCACTCAGGGCCAGATTTTTTAAAGTATTTAGGAGCCTAAAGATGTAGATAGGTGCTTTTGAAAATCTTACCAGTTGCTTATCTGCATATATAGCATCTGCATGGGCACCTAAATACCTTTAAAAATCCGGCCTTCAGTTATCAAACATCTTTGAATATTGGAACCAGCTGCGAATGTGTGTTGGCCAAGACACTCGGGTAATTGATACTTTTCTGAAAGAGCCTTGGGGAACTTTAATTTCCATCTTAGTGGTTTGAGTGAAAGGTCTAATTTTAATGCATCATCCAAAGGATGGTACCTCTAAAAGTGCAGTACATCCCACCTACTTATCCAGTTCTATACTAGTGTCAGTAATGCATATAAGCCAAGTCCTGATGTGAAACTTTAACCTCCTCTAGGGGGATATCATAGACAAGCCAATGTGGTTAGAAGGTCAAATGAAATTCGTAGGTTACTCTTAAATGTAGAGAAATCTAACTAACTAAACAGCTAATCCATCAAGAGCTGTGAGTAAGCTTGAAAGCTTGTCTCTCTCACTAATAAAAGTTGGTCCAGTAGAAGATACTACCCCACTTCCCTTGTCTCTCAGTCCATCTGATGAAGACTCCAGATGTTAAATGGAGGTGACTGTTTAATACAGAATGTCAAATGCACCAGGGTGGGAATGAGCTTGCACTGTTCTCCATTGTGATTTAGGCTTTGTGTAGCCTGAAGCCAAAGACAATCCAGTGGGGTTTGTTGAAGTAACAAATCCAGGGTTAGGGTCACCAGAGAAGAGAAAACTGCACAGGATATAGTCGGTCCAATAATCAACAGTTAAATGTACTGCATAGGTGGAATTAGACTATAGCTAGTTAAAACTAGTTAATTATTTACAAAAATCTAATGAAATATAAAATATTCAAACTGTCTGTGCCTAGCATATGCTGTTGCTGCAAAAAGAAACACACCTACATTTATAACATTGCCTGTTAAGCGATTTTAAAAAATAAAATATTTTTAAAACAAAAAATGGAATCAGATTATTTGCAAAACAGTGGAAAGTAAACAAAAAAGGCTCCCCTATCTTTCATTTCTTCCAGAGGAAGAGATGCCTCATTCTCTCCAAATGAAAGTCATTTACAACATCTCTCTGCTCCCTCTGAAATGAATAGCTTACTAAATGTTGTGATAGTTGTGCTGAGAACCTGTTACAGTAACAGAGTGTAGCTACAAACTGACTGGGAAATTGGTGCCTTGAGTCTGAAATTACATGTTGCAGTTACCAGGTGTCATTTAAGATTAGCTGTACCTGTCTCATGGGCAGTTCATAAAGAGCCACATTGGTGACTCAGAGAGGCCTGCAGTTTTCCTTGCTTAGAAGCTGGCATGGAGAATTCAGTTCAGGAATAAAATAAAATAAAAATTACGCAGTGCTTAAACAGTGAGCCCAGAGATGTGATCTGAGACAGGTGCAAATAGTTTGAACCTTAGTCTGCCTGCTATAGAAACTTGCAGATGAAGTTGAGTAGCTAAATATTCAATCACCTTGAACAGCTTTCAGTTGTTGGGCAAACCCTACCATCTTCTGTGCCAAAAAATTAAAAATTCTGCAAAATTCTTCATATTTTATTTGTCAAAATAAGACAATATAATCACACCAGTTTTAATTGTTTTGGTAATTTATTTCAAAATACCTGTCAGGAAGTATGTCTAACAATACAGACAACAAAAAATATTCAGGAAATGTTTTTTGACAAATAAATTCCTTACTAGGCATATTAATACAGATCTCCGAGTAATAATTCATTTAAACTACAAGACAGAACCATATTTCCCGCACCCCTCAGAAGCAGTGCAAAGATGGGGGGAAGTCAAGGGAAATGGAGGAACTGAGGGAGAGGGAAGTAATTGCTGGGAAGGAACCTGAGTGTGAAATTGGAAGGTTGTTGGGTATGGGTAAGAAAAGTATGGAATGGGTTTTTTGGGGGTGGGGCAGGATTTTTAGGGAGCTTCCCCTATGCAGACCCTGGCTGACCCCTAGCCTGTCCCATTCAGTTCAGTCTGCCCCGTCCCCATGTGTCCCTGCACCCCCATTTGTCCTTGCACCCACTGTCCCCATGTGTCTCTCCACCCCCACTCAGACACCCACTCCCCCCATCCCCATGTGGCCCTGCACCCCTCGCCCATCCCCATGTGCCCTTCCCCCTGTTGCCCCTGTTCCCATGTGTCTCTGTGCCCCGACTCAGCCACCCCACTTTCCCCATGTGGCCCTGCTCCCCTCCCCCATCCCCATGTGGCCCTGCACCCCCTCCCCATATACTCATATGTCTCTGTGCCCCCATTCAGCCACCCCTTTCCCCCATGTGGCCCTGCACCCTCTCCCCCCGTGGCACTGCACCTCCACTCCCATTCAGCCCCTGCCCTAGTCTGTCCTCCCCCACTAGCCCTTATTAACCCCTGTCTGTGACCCCCCAGCAGTGCCATGTGCCCCACGCTGTCTGGCTCCCCACACCCCTTGTCTCCTGACCTTGCCCGACAGGCTGTGTGAAGAAGGCAGGATCCTTCTCTTCCCTATGGTAGCTGGGGCTGGCTGGGAGCAGCTTCTCTGTTCTAGCCCCACAGCGCCCTCTGGTGGGCAAAAGGCGGAACTGCAGCAACTTTCTGGCAGAGAAAAATAAAAACACGCAAAGCACATGAATTATGCACATGTGCAATGATGCAGAATTCTCCAAGGATTACCTACTTTTAAGGACTATACACTTGTTTCTAGCAGGCAGAAAGGCAACATTTCTCCTGTGGTAGCTAAACATGTCACTTTTCACAAAAATAGGACATTAGCCGTGGTGTCTTGGCCAAATTGCAGCTACGTGCTGGCTGCCTATAATTCCGTCTGTAGTATCAGTTGCAGGAAATGAAGAATATCTTATGCCCTAAACTGTTGTGTCTGTGCGCTGGAGGATTGGCTGCATTTCAAATGTGGATGACATTATCTCCATGCATGTTTTGTCTATCAGTTTAAGAGCCCGATGCTTCACACTCTTACTCATGTGAGTAGTCCCTTTGAAATCTATGTGATTAATCATGTAAGTAAGATTTACTCGTGTGTGTAAAAGTTTGCTGGGTTGGGCCTTAAGCGTTTGATCCTGCAACTCACTTTTACCCATATGAGTAGTTCGTTATTCAGCTATGCAAAGTTCCTCACATGCATAAGTATTTGCAGGGTCAGCACCTATGTTTCTAAAGTGCTTAGAGATCCTTCAGGATTAAAGTTGCATAAGGGGCTGTTATTATTATTTATTATGTATTATAAAACCTAAATGTCTGATGGCAGGTGTTGGAGTGGAACATTTTGTCATCAGAACTTCTTATTCCAAGATATTTAATTAATTGTGTTGATAATTTTGTCACACTTGAATATTTCAAGTTATTAAATATTTCAGTGTTCATTTAGTAGGAAGGCTATCTCTGTGGTATACAGCAGGTAATTATGCAGGATATAATGCCATCTACCAATCAAGATGACCCAATTGGCAGAGTGCTCATGTGCACAAATTCTTTTCCCTTCTCTGGCTAGTTAACGTGTAGCTATTACTGAATGTTGATGCAGGATCTCGGCGTGCAAAGGTGGAGATCTGGAGATGAAGCACCTGAAGGGGAGGTGGAGAAAAGGCATCATTTTCATCTCAGCTTTCAAAACATCAGTGATTTCCCCCTCCAACATCACATCCAGCTTTAGGATGCCTGTTTCTAATGCATGGCAGTCAAATTATTTGGGGCCCTCTCATTCCTATGGGGGAACCATTAGGAAAAAGGTGTACTGTATCAAATGGATATCTTTTTCAGATTTAAATAATTATTTCCAAAGAGGAATGTTTCTGGGATTCTTTCTACACAGATAGTCCTCCCCCTAGCTGATGATGTTGGCAGTGTATTCCTCTGCTGTAACTGTAGTTCTGAGGATCTCCCTTCTCATTCTTGCATTTAACATGGACCACCTTAACTCCCTGCACACCCTCCTCCACTGGACTCAGTCATGCGCCTGACATAAATAATCTACAGGGGCATAGGCTGCTGTTCATGTAGTATTTACAAATACCTGGGAACACCAGTGAAACACAAACTCCATTTTAACCTTGCTTTTGCAGCATTAACATGGGGCCCATGCCCAAGCTGAAACTGCATAAGTCCTGAATTGCGTGCATTTCCAGCATGCACCGTGGTGTATCCAATTTGTAAAAACCAACATTTTAAAATACCCACCACTCATATTTACCTATTTTGATTGTAGGCCAGAATCTGTTTTGGTGTACATTGGTGCAGCTTCATCGAAGTCCCAATGGAGCTGGGCCAGTTTACACTAACAGAGATTTAGCCCTGAGTCTTGAAGAGACCTGTAAGAAAGGAACATTTTAAACTAATGCTTAGGAAAATGTAGCACATGCATATAATTTGTTTTAATCAGATTATATATATTGGGTTTTTTTGCAGCCCTGTTGCTTGAATGTTCCCAATAGGTGGAAAGTAATTAAACTCCACTGGCATCTCTCCCTGCTGGGACTTAGGCTAGGGACAGCTCTTTAGGAAGCATAAAACAAATACTGTGAAAAAGAAACCTTGTTAGAAGAGTTGCCAGAAAATCAGATCTGCTCCATTTACAAGCTGGTAGCTTTGAAAATGTACCCTCTCTTCCTTTGGAGAATTGGTTTCCAGAAGCTGTTAATTAGCCATTTAAACACTGGGGGGAGGAGGAGAAAAGCAATTTGCACCAGTTTTGGCTCCACTCAGAGTCTCTGGGAGTTCACATGTTGGGAAGCACCTTCACCATACATAAGCTGTCAGGTATATTTGAAATGAAAATTGACTTTTGTTTTTTCAAATGAGAATTTAGTGCTGGGGGACAGTGATAGGTGGATAGCCTGGCGTGTCTTACACACAGAACAGGTACAGAAAGGGCAATGGCATTTCAAGCTTCTGCCATGCTGTGTGGCCATGTGCCTCAACTGTGTGACCTGGCAGGCCGACCCATATGGATATGATACTGTAATTTGTTCTCCATGCCCTGTCAGTTCCTGTCCTCATGACTGAGACTGCCAATAGAGATGCAGGTTGTGCACATTTTCCATGATATATTGTAAACACTATCCCTCTTAGAGCTAACCCAGGACTACTCCCACATTCCACATAGCCTACCAGCAGCCATTAGTAAAATTATGTGGGCCTGTTCTCAGTTCCAATGGAGTAAGTATGGACTACCTTTGTAAATTCTGGGGGCACATTGCTGTAGCTGAGAATGGAATCTGGCCAAGATATTGTTACCGATGGCTGCTGGAGACTTTGGATAAGGCCCCTATATCCCTTAGGCACTCCTGAAAACTTCCCTTTCCCATATTTTAGCAAAATGAAATGTAATTGCCCCATAGTTAGTTTCCTTGTTCTCTGGGACACCAGGGTCTAGAATATTAATAGCATGCTCAGTCCCATGGGGAAGACTTGTCTGTTGTTGCTTTCACGTATCTCCCATCGTCTCTGGGCTGTTGACTGGAGTTGCTAAGCTCCAAAGTGTATCCAACCCTACTTCACATGAAAGGAAGGCGCCTTGATGTGGGTCTTTTCAAGAGTGGTGGTGCGAGGGCAAATGTAGGGGATCCAATTAGGGAAAAAAAGTCAAAGTAGAATTCAAAGCTCTGATCACTCGTATCTCCTTTTTGTTAATTGTGATTTTCAGGATTGAAACTGAACTTGCTACTATCATGTGCATTAACCTTGTTAGTTTGTTTGCACTGTTGACGCTGTTTATCTATGGTGTTTTTACTGTGCCACTCACTGTGGGATCTAAGTGCCAAATATACAAATGATAGGCAACACTACAAATTGTCCAAAGAGACTATAACTCAGTGCCTCTCCGTGTTGTTTGCTTGTTTCCCCCCATCTCTCCCATACCCCATCACTCCTACTTCCTCTTATTCTCTTTCTTCTTCATCCTCCTCATTATACATTCTGGACCATTCCCTGCTTTTTAGGGGAGCTTACTTTGCGTTAGTTGGCCTCGTATTTGTGGTAAAAAAAAAAAAAAAGTGATGAGTTCTCATAACAGTTGTGTCCTACAAGATGCCAAATAATTACAAGGATGAGCCCACTGACTCCAGGTTCATTATAGAAAAACCACCCCAGTCCTACATATGTCTTTTCCTTTAGGATATTCTGTTTTGAAAAGCAAGGCTTGTATTGTTCTATCCCAAGAGGGCATCCTAGTGAGATGATTTCTGCAAGTGTGGAAGGGGAGTTATACGCAGGCATAAAAGTGCAGCATTTTAGTTAACAGAGATTTTCTGTATACAGTATAGCAGTATTTATTCTGAATGTTCTATCATTGTAAATATGTATGTATCTCAAACAAATTCTGTTGTTCTAAACATGGAACTTCAGCAACAAAGATTTAGGGGGGGAGGGAGGGGAATTAGTTGAGGCCCGGACATATCATAGAGAAGGCATTGGTGGTAGTTGCAGTGTTTCACAGGACATGGTGCTTCACTACTTCAGCGCTGGCTGCAGAACGGCAGACAGAGAAGGGGCTGCAGTGAGCTTTGGAGCAAGCTGCTCGCCTCTTCATCTAGCCAGAGATTAATTGCTGCAGTGATATTCTGAGTAGCTTCTTGAAAAGAGAATGGAGACTCTGATCTGCAAAAGCATTTGGGACAGGGATAGAAGTGGGGGAGCAGGTTTTTGTTGCCTGGAGCTGAGTGGATTCAGTGTGTACCGGTATGTCCCAGTCCACAGTAAAAAGAGCGGAGGTAGAGTAAGAACCGGGGAGGGGAGGGAAATGCTCACCCTAAGCCAGGTAGTTGACATTTCTGTCAAATAATTTTGTACGTGGTGTGGGGAGGGGTTGCAGAAGCCTTCATTTCACTACCCAGTTTTTAGGTCTACTGTAATGACCTCTGTAAATCTCTCTTTTTGTCCTGTTGAACTATCCTACCAGCACAGTAACAAATGTTGGGGGAGAGAATATTGAACGGCGGGAGGGGTGGGATGTGTCTAATAAAAGAAGATACTCTGCGCTATTGCAGGTGCAGTTGGATGATATTTAGGACAGTCACTCATCTCTCTCCAAATAAATAGTAATGACTGTTTCCTGTGACTGTGCTGTGAATCATATTTAGTGCATGCAGGGGAGCAGAAAATAAAGCTGCATGCAAGCCACACGAGATGATGGCTCTTGTTATATTCAGCAGTCAGGTCTGGTTAGAAGCATTTCATTATCTCAGAATTAAGAGGGAGCATCCTGCTGTTGCAAAGGCTTGTTTATTCCTCTGCTCTTTTATATATATAAAATCTCCCCCTCTCTGAAATGTTGGCTTAATGATTCCAAGCATAACTGCAAGGTCA
The DNA here is from genome assembly GCF_020497125.1 of Mauremys mutica. Lineage (NCBI taxonomy): Eukaryota > Metazoa > Chordata > Testudines > Geoemydidae > Mauremys > Mauremys mutica. Next base: position 102,819,795 of record NC_059072.1, on the reverse strand, counting down.
AATTTAGTGACACTCAGCCCTGAGTATTATTGTTACTATTATAATTATTATGAGTTTATTGTACAATTTTTAGTTTAATGCAAGCACATCTGCATTATCTTTTTATCTGTTTGTCCTTCGTCCCTCCCCCGTCTCTTTATAGTCATCATTTATCAGGAATGATCTAGACAAATAGGGCTTCCTTCCCATTTCTTGGTGCGCCATACAGTTTTGCTTCTCCAGAGGCTTAATCCAAAGCCCATTATACTCAACGAGAGTCTTTCCCTTGACTTTTCAGTGGGCTTAAGGTCAGCGCCCAGATATCCTTGATTTTTAGAGACTGCACCCTTGAGGTCAAAGCCACCCTCTCTCTCATGCTGTGTCAAACCCAGGTAGCCTGGCTCGTCTCAAGAGGGATCCTGCCTGAGAAGGATAGCATTGTCCCTTTGACACACTGCACAGTGGCAGAGCAGCCACTCTGCAAATGCTGCTACACTTGGGGGCGCTTTTTGAAAATCTCATCCTAAGGGTGCCAGTTCTCCAGCTCTTATTGACTACCAGTGTGAGCTGGGTCCCTAACTCTCTTAGGCACTTCTGAAATTCTCACCTTTAAGTACTCCTGTGCTACAGAAAACCCTAATATACCCTGAGGCTTCAACAGCCCCTGAAGTTGCTGTGCTCCCGGCTTCCAAGGGAGCAGCAGCTGGTGAATCCAGGTAGAGGATGGATCCACCACCACTGCCCCCATGTCTTCCTCATCCTGCAAGCACAATAGCCACGGTGCAGATGGAGTCTCCACAGGGTGCAGGCTTTTGTACCTCCCTATTTAGCTCCTCACAGCCTTGCCCCCTCTGCACAGAAGAACCATTCCCTCCATTTCCATTCCCTCTGTGGCCATGAAAGCAGGGACAAGATTTTGTCTCCATGTTGCTAGAAAACCTTAGGCCGGGTCTACACTGGGTGTCTTAATTCCTCCTTTTGCGCTACTACAGATATAGCAGCCACGAGAGACTCGCCTAGATGAAGTACCAGCATCTTATCCACCACGTCACGCAATCCTGTTCAGAGCAAATGCAGATGGTGTGGTGGTAAAAAGGTGGTGGCTGCTGGTGCCCTGCCTACACCGGAGATCCCATGGAGCTGCTTTCTTGCCTAAATTAGACCTTCCACTGTCATCACCACTCACAGGGGTATATCAGTGGAGGCACAGGGTTGGAAATTTTAAGGAAACGCTCATTGTAGATGAGGCCCTAGAGCCTTGGGTTTCTCACCAAACGTGGTGTGTGCATATGGCTTGGCCTTGTCTGTACTCAAGATGAGCCCTGATTCAGCAATCAACTGCCAACAACTGGGGTAGCTGCCCTTGTCCCCTAAATGCAGACAAGGGCGAGCTGGGGTTTGCACTGATTGAGCCACCCTTGTGTGTCCTTGTCTGCATTTAGCCGTCAGCACTGATGAAGCTACGTCAATTGCCAGATCAGGGCTGTTCCGGTTTATCGGCAAGGCCTTTGCATTTTTATGGGATTTCAACCCTTATTTAGAGTGAAAGAGCAGCCTGTCAAGGCCTTACAGTAGTACAATCTTTTGCTCCTCCCCAACAGGTACTGAAATTAGAAGACATTGCCCTGAGGACATTAGCTTAGATGGACTATGAGCACCTGGAGAAGGAATCCATGGATAGTAATGAATTAATTAAACCTCCAGAAGTGCCTCTGGTTAAGTACAGTGTTTGCCTCAGCAGCCGTCAAGATGGTTAAAAGGCAGTTGCAGCCACTGAAATACATAGCAAAACTATTATCAGAAGATGTCACTGTTCGTAAATGTCATATGTAGATTTTTTATGGGGATATGGTGTCAGATAGTGAATAATTTAACATAAATTTACATAATATAGTGCAGTTGTTAATTTATGGCCATATTAGACTGCAAGGTTATGTATCTAATGGGTTTTGGTCTCTTTTTCTGAAAGTTAAAACTTTCCCTAAATTGTCCCACTTGACTCATAATTCACAAGGCACCTGTCTTCCCTCACCTACCTCTTAAAGGGGGTTATATATATGTCATACTACCTTTTGTTAGCCATGTGATTCACATTGTGTTCCCCCCGCCTTAACTATTTCAGCTCATTTCATCCCCGTTTTTTTAAAGTAGCTACTGTGGTTGTTCTAGGACAGGGAGTGGTGGATGTGCAATGATGTTATTGAAGTGCAGAGGTATTGGCTTATATTCTACCACTCCTAGCTCGGAGGTTTATGTATCACTATAGCAACACATCTCCTCTCCCCCACTTGGGAGGTTGTGGCCATGAAGTTGAAGTTTAACCATTCAGTAATTTAAGGCCTCATCCTACCCCACTGAGGTCAATGGGAACAGCAGTGGGCACTCAGCTCAGGGCCAGATATTCAAAAGCTGAGCACCCATAACTTGTGCCAGATTTTCAAGAAAGTTTAGGGGGAGATTTTCAGTGGTGAAACTGGCAGTTAGGCACCTAACTCCCAGAGAATTTCTGAGGTGCAGGCGCCGTGGAACACAGCCACAAGTTGTCCTCCAATGACTCTCTCACAAGCCCTGTTGAAGAGGCTGAGCAAGAGGGACTTTTTGGTGGCTGGGCTGGAAGTAAGGCCACAGATTGCAGTGAAGAGGGGATTCTGGCCGATGCTGCTGCCTCCAGCGCAGCCTGGGGAAAGCTGCTATAGCTGAGAACATAAGAATGGCCATACTGGGTCAGACCAAAGGTCCATCTAGCCCAGTATCCTGTCTTCTGACAGTGGCCAATGCCAGATGCCCCAGATGTTTCCCATTTTCTCCATGTTGGTACCTCATCCTCACCTTAGGGCTCTGCATTGCAGCTACTAACCACTCAGCTAAGAAAAATTGGACAGAGACTCCTTTGTTGAGCCTGGAAGTACTGTTCCTTAATCATCTGGTAGGGAGGGTTGCAGTTAAACCAAAAGGCTACCCCCTCCCCCACGCAAGTTCTCCCAGAACCCCTAATTTAGTAATGTACTAGGGTGATTAGAGCAAAATGATCCACCCACCTCGTTTTGTCATTGCTGAGCTTCCAGGGAGGCCAAATCAGAAAGGAGAAGAATTAGCACACAGAGAAATGGCCATGTCTCTAGAATATCAAACAGCTGTATACAGCATGGCCTGAAGCCCAGTCTGGAATTCCACTGGGCATGATACAAATGCTTAACAAATAGTAATATTTTAAAAGTCTTGAGAGGTGGGGAGTGACTTAACGTGACTGAATCCAGGCAACCTTTAATAGCCACTAGTGGGGGATGATGCGGGAGTGAAGTCCATTGAACATTTGTAATAGTTTTTCATGTTTATTGTAAAGAATAATAGACAAAAGCCACATTTTTTGGCATTGATGCTCTACATTCCAGGAGCGCTAATTGAAATATTAAGTGTAAGACAACAGTGATTCATTCTGGCTGCTACCGAAGTTGAAAGCATAGATAGCACTTTTCAGATATCTACACTATGTCAGTCAAAGATATTGTGTTTCCTTTCCCGTCTGCCTCTAATAAACTTCCGCAGACCTTAAGCTGCTACATACAGGAAACAGCCTGTTGGTTATTGTGTTAGACTGATAAGGTCCCCTGGGATGCTTTGACTCTCTGTTTGTGTGTGCAAAATTAGCTTCAATCATTGTCTTATTTGCCTTTCTTTTTAATGGCTAATAAGCAAATATGATTGTGGAAAATGGGACAAAAGTATTTGATTTACCATGATATGAGCTAAACTCAGAAATTTGAGACTACATTGAAAAACCTTCCCAGCAGTTCTCATGCCTGCATCTCTCTCACAAATAATAGGTTTCTTCTGTGCGCTGTTTTGAAATATATACCTGTTGTTTGTTAGCATATTCCACCCACACTCCTATTTTACACAATTGTAAATTGCAACAGACAAGTGTGGCTGTCACTGTAATTTTGCACTCTATGAGCTGTAATGGTATTTACAGCAATATTACATCCCTGTCTGTGTTTATGGCAGGTTTGTGCAGTTTAGTGCTCAGTACAGTGCTGTGAGATGGCAGCCAGAATTATCTTTATCATGGCTCTTTAAAAACATTTAAAGGGGTGACTTCCCACAACTGCAGAGCACTTCATACTCTCTGACGATGGGCTGTGATGTTTCTGGAGTTTTTCACAGATTTCCTGGCTGTTTATGTCAGTTATTGAAATATGGACCTGATACTGGTCCATGCTAAGCCTGCTGTGGTGACCGAAAGTTGGGATAAGTTGCCAGCTGAGAATTTCCGTAGGGGATGTGGAATCCCTGAGTGGTGCCAACCCCGCGCAGCTGGACCTGGGCCACTGCCCCCCATGTTCCCCATAGTCAGATGTATGTTGAAACATGGTGGGGAGGAGGGGATAGGGTGTGGAGGGGAGGAGAAGGGAAGGGACATGGCTGGAGAGCTGCTGCGCTCCAGCAATCCATGCAATCTGTACAGTGCCTCAGAGGCCATTGCAGCCAGCATAGGTTATTAGAGTAGCCCTGAGAGGACTGAGGCCCCTTTTAAGGTCCAGTTACTACCTCATGTTATCCCTCAGCCTTTCAGGAGAGAGAGACCCTGATTCCGTGGTCTTGTCCTTTGTGTAGTTATCTCCACTTTTGCTACCACTGAGGTATATTTGATAATGGGCTCTTCAGTGCAGCAGAGAAAGGTATAACATGATCCAATGGCGGGAAGCTGCAGCTAGACATGTTTCAACGGGAAATAAGGTGTACATTTTTCCCACTCAGAGTAATTAACCATCGGAACAATTTACCCAGGTTTGCGGTGGATTCTCCATCACTGACAGTTTTTAAATCAAGATTGGCTGTTTTTCTAAAAGATCTGCTCTAGGAACTATTTTAGGGAACTTCTCTGGCCCGTGTTATACAGAAGATCAGACTAGATGATCACAGTGGTCCCTTCTGGCCTTGGAATCTGTGAATCTACGAGGGAAGTGAGTGGAGGACTCTGCTATGGTAGCATTTTACACGCAATTTGCACAGCTGTAAATGACGACACAGGATGCCAGGCAGTGGAGTGTTCGGCCAATAGCTTTAGGAGGAGATTTTCAAAATCACAAATGGCAATTAGGCACCTTAGGGTATGCCTACACAGCCCCATGGCATGGCCATAGCTGGCCCAGGTCAGCTGACTTGGGCTTGCAGGGCTCGGGCTAAGGGGCTAAAAATTTCTATGTAGACATTTAGGCTCGGGCTGGAGCCTGAGCTCTGGGACCCTCCACCCACACAGAGTCCCAGAGCCCAGCTCCAGTCTGGGCCCAAATATCTACCCAGCAGTTTTTCAGTCCTGGAGCCCAAACCCCTTAAGACAGACGCAGGTTTTTAATCCCATGTTGACGTACCCTTAATCTCTATTCTAGAGGGTGGCCATGTGACTCTTTGCTTTGAAGTAGGGGTGCTGCCTCAGAACTACAACTTCCTGGCCAGTTATATTATTTGTTGGGTGCTGACAGCAATTGTTTGGTCTATGCCAGGGGTAGGCAACCTATGGCACTCGTGCCGAAGGCAGCACGCGAGCTGATTTTCAGTGGCACGCACACTGCCCAGGTCCTGGCCACCAGTCCGGGGGGCTCTGCATTTTAATTTAATTTTAAATGAAGCTTCTTAAACATTTTAAAAACCTTATTTACTTTACATACAACAATAGTTTAGTTATATATTATAGACTTATAGACAGAGACCTTCTAAAAATGTTAAAATGTATGACTGGCACGTGAAACCTTAAATTAGAGTGAATAAATGAAGACTTGGCACAGCACTTCTGAAAGGTTGCCGACCCCTGGTCTATGCAAACACACAGCCCCCAAGGAGCCTAAATACCTTGGCAGATCTGGGTCTTACAGTCTAAACAGACAAACAAAATAGGCTGAGATTTTTCCAAAGAGCCTAAGGGCATTGGGCAGAAAACTCCCACTGAATTTCAGTGAGATTTGAGTATCTAACTTCCTTAGGCTCTTTTGAAAATCCCAGTCACAAAAGAGACGTGCCCTAGGGTGAGATTCTCTGCTGTGCCTCTCGGCCCAAGGGAGGAGGAGGAAGAAGTTAAGGTGGCTGTAAGCCACCTTTTGTGCCCTGGAGTGGCCCTCGTAACTGGGGCTACATGTATACTACGAGCAAGGTGTGTGATTCCCCTGCTCATGTACACACACTCGCGCAAGCTCTCATCAGCTAGCATGAGTACAAGTAGCAGTGTAGCCACGGCAGCACAGGGAGCAGCAGTGGAGGCATGGCTGAGCCTGTGCTAAGTACAACTCCGCCTGAAATCTGTGGGTATGTACTTGGCTTGGCACAGCTCAGCCATGCTTCCGTTGCCACTACCTATGCTACGGTGGCTACACTGCTGTTTATACTCTCGCTAGCTGGATGAGAGCTAGCACAAGTATGTGTACGTAAGCAGGGAAATTACACCCCTTGTGTAGCCATAAATGGTACAGCCCTGGGGACCTCTCTAAATTACTTCAGCCTCCCCTATGGGCAGCAACACTGCCCAGAATCTCCACAGCATGAAGTAATGTGGTCAGACCCCGAACAAGCTGCTTGCAAGTGTCACTGGAGGACAACCTGTGTCTATCTCCCACAGCGTTTGCACCAGGGGATCCTCCCCGGCTTTTAGTGTATTCAGGGATGAGAATCTCACCCTCATTCAGATGATGTTTTATCAGAATGCGAGCGGTGGGAGACTTTTTACTACCTTTTGTCAATAACTATTACAACACTCCTCTTGTTTGTTAGACGAATGTTGGCCGGCTTCACTGAAGACGTAAGCTTCAAAGTGGAAAGAGGGTGTTTTAAAACGGTGGAAACCTCACACTCCAGGGGCTTGAGCTAAAGCTCGCTGAATTCTGGCCCCATTCAGAGCTATGACAGTTAATCCCAGCTAAGGATTTGGCCCCTGGTTTCCCCATGTAGCAACTCAAGTGCATAGTGTTGCAGCCATTTTTTCTTCCACACAGGACCCTATCTTCTGTCTTATATTATTTTCAGGGCTGCAGCGTGGCCTTTCGTGCTTTGTTCTGTCTCCTCAGATTAAACATAAATTCTCCCGAAGCATTTACTTCCACTTCTTGATCTGCTTTTATTTGACCCGCTCAGCATGTCACACAGCATTAGCCTTGTAATGCAGGCCCACGCAGTCCTGAACCTTGTTGAATGTGGATGCATGTTTGAATGTAATTCCTTATTTTTCTCTGATGTGTCAGTATGACCAGAGAAATGTATGTCTGAAAAGTTTTGGTTTTTTTCTTTCAGCTAAAATGAACTGCTCAAGTCAAGAGTTTTCAGTTAGTAAATGATTGAAGGGGTTGTAAATTACCGCAATAGCTTACCACTGTCGTACAACGTGAACATCAGTCACCTGGCTAGACCACAGATGTTTCGAATGTCACCTAAAAATATAAAAACTGACTTTCAGAGTAAATTATGCTGTGTGCAAATTCTGCCTGCATTGTTAGTTGCTTCATGGGTAGATTAAAGGGGCCCTTCTGGGTAGTGTCAGCCCCAAAAGTTAGTTTTCATTAAACAGAAAACAAACTAATATGGTTAAATATATTTTCACTGTGTTCTTTTTTTCACATGGAGGGAGTCTTAATCATTCCTTTGTATTGTTGGAACACAGTAGTATTGTGCTTGTGCATGGGAACAGAAAGTGAGCCAGGCTTTTCTGGGGGAATGGCACTGAAGTCCTTACTCATGATGATGATGGAATTATTACTGTCACATAGGGTTGCCAACTGTCTCATCACACAAACCCAAACACCCTTGCCCCGCCCTCTGCCTACCCCTTCCTAAGGCTCCACCCCTGCCCCACTCCTTCTCCAAGGCCCTGACCCACTCACTCCATTTCCCCTTCCTCCGTCACTGGGTCTCCCCCACCCTCTGTCACTTTCACCGGCCTGGGGCAACGGGGTTGGGGTGCAGGAGGGGTTGTGGGGTGCAAGCTCTGGGAGGGATTTTGGGTGCTGGAGGGGGCTCATGGCTGGGGCAGGGGGTTGGGTACAGTAGCGGGTGAGAGGTGCAGGCTCCAGGAGGGAGTTTGGGTGCAGGAGGGGGCTTTGGGTGGGGAAAGAGTGTTGGGGTGCAGGAGGGGATGTGGGATGCTGGCTCTGGGAGGGGGCTCTGGGCTGGGGTTCAGGTGTAGGAGGGGGTGAGAGGTGCAGGCTCTGGGAGGGATTTTGGGTGCTGGAGGGGGCTCATGGCTGGGGCAGGGGGTTGGGTGCAGTAGGGGGTGAGAGGTGCAGGCTCCAGGAGGGAGTTTGGGTGCAGGAGGGGGCTTTGGGTGGGGAAAGAGTGTTGGGGTGCAGGAGGGGATGTGGGATGCTGGCTCTGGGAGGGGGCTCTGGGCTGGGGTTCGGGTGTAGGAGGGGGTGAGAGGTGCAGGCTCTGGGAGGGAGTTTGGGTGCAGGAGGGGCCTCTGGAGGGGGGGAAGAGGGTTGGGGTGCAGGAGGGGATGTGGGGTGCCGGCTCCAGGAGGGAGTTTGGGTGCAGGGGTTGGTGCAGGCTCCAACCGAGTGATACTTTCCTAGGGTGGCTCCTGGTCAGCGGCGCAGTGCAGCCCCGCACTGCTCCCAGAAGTGGCTGGCATGTCCCTGTGGCCCCTGGGGGGGGGCAGGGGGCTCTGCGTGCTGCCCATGCCCCCAGCACCACCCCCGCAGTTCCCATTGGCTGCAGTTCCCGCCTAAGTGTTTTCCCAAGATCACCCAGGAAGTCTGTGGCCCAGCCATGAACTGAATGCAGATGTCCTCAGACCCAATCCAGTGCCTTGACCACATGACCATCCTTTCTCATACAGTTTATCCCAGTAGTTTCAGTGGAGCCCCTTGTGTGAGTAAAGGTTGCAGAACTGGGCTTTAGATTCATTGTCCACGGTGAATAAAATTCAAAAAATAAGGAAACCGCATAAATTAGAGTTTTGATAATCTTTGACAATCCATGGAGTCATTAGTAACACGGGTTTGCATAGACCCTTTTTAAAAATATGATTTTTATTTTGACGGTGTCCATATTAACAGTGAGCCCAATCTTTCTTGACTATAAGGGAAGGTGATGCTTCTATAGCTTACCACGCCATCTAGAGTCCTGAGAATGGCCTTTTCCAGTGCTAATTCCTTTGAAAATTGAATTTTTCATTGTGCTCCCACAAGGCAAATGTGAAACCTGCCTATAGAAAAGCATGAGGCATTTTCCCAAAGCAATCAATTTTTGCATGGTTTGTTTTTGGATTCCTGTTGATGGCTGCTGCAAAGAAATCTTGTTTAACTTCTCAAGGCTCCCATGTTATATTAGCAGTTTTGTTGGTTTTTCAATGCAGCCTTGACCTCCAAGGTTTTCGGATAAAGCACATCACAGCTAGACTATGCTTTCCTTATTAATTATTATTATATTCTGGCTCTTTCAGATGAGTGGATTGAAATTGATTTGGGGTGGAGGGAGGAGAAATAGAATGAAAGGGATGTTTTGGTTTCCAAAGGGAAAATGGATTGCGCTATATAGTCTTAACTGGTTTTAACTCTTGCTGCCATTGCCTGCTTTCTCTAAAGAAGGCCCTTTATGTGTTTGCGGGTGACTGCAGGGTGGTTTATAGCTTCCCAGGCCTCAGCTTTACAGAGTAACAGAAGTGATACAGGCAGTGCTGCAGGCAAAGCCTTTTATGTTTTAATGGAGAGTGTTATCTGCTTTAAAAATGTCAAGTTTAATACAGTGATCCAAGAAAGCAGGGCTTCCATTAACCCTCCCCAGCCAGAAATGGTCCCAAGGCTCCAGTGGCTCTTTATTAGAGCAAAGGGGTTTCCCATAAGGCATCCTCTGTTATATTACTTCCACCTTGTAAATTACATTTTTTTTATTAGGCTCCCCTGGCCAAAAAAAAAAAAAAAGCAGGCTAGGTCTCTGAATTGGGACTGCTGGAAAAAAATACAAAAGGAATGCCCTAGAAGCCTTTCCAATTAGCTTAGGGAAGCAATGCAGACCTTTGGAGGGGAAAATGTTCAGCAAAAGGATGCAAAACAAAAGACTTTTATGAGGTACCTTGGATCAGCTGTATTGGGATTATTTCTGTCTGGCAAGTTAAGTGTTCCTGGAAAACCTCAGGATTTGTCCCTGTATTTTCTGTCTAGTTGCACTTTCTTACATTTTTGGGAAGGATTATTTCATTGATTGTTTTTTATAGTGTCAAGCAAACAATTGGTGCTCATAGAAAAATTATTTGTTCCACCTCTCTCCTTTCCCCAAATCAGAAGTGCTTTTCTGTCAGTGGTAGAAATTGTGTGGTGATGAATGTTTACCCTGATCTCTGAGCTTATCAAAGGTTAAGACAGGGACACTGATTTTCACACAGAGCTGAGGGAACAAATCCACAAAGGAAAGAAAAGTGCAGCCACCATCTGAAAGCCTGAAAAATATTTCTTAATAACTTCTTTAGCAGGTATCAGTCTCTCTTCACTCTCCTTTTTTGAGCAGTTTTAATGAAATCAACAGGACTGAAGCCGGGTCAGTGTTTTAGCAACATCTGCTGCCTTTAGGGCGTAAACAAATAAACACATTCACTTCCTTATATACCTCGTGATTGCTATTAACATTGTCATGACACAAGCCCTGCCCATGTGATGTAAAATGACTCATGCCTCTGCAACCCATAATTGATCAATTACACATTTATCTTTAAATATCTTTCTAAGTTTTTATACCAACCCCATCACTGTGATACCTAAGCCCCTTACAAAATTAAATGTCTGGGTGATCTACAGAGATCCTTCACTATTCCTTACTATTTGTATCATGGTAGCACCCACATTATGCTAGGCACCATTCCTGCATAGTGGGCCAGAACCTCAGCTGTCTTCAAAGGAGTTATGCTGATTTATGCCAGCTTAAGATGCCCCAGAGCGTTCACAGTCTAAGAAGAAAACTAGACAACAGACAAAGGGCCAACTTCTTTGCTGGTATAAATTAGCACATTGGCTTTAATGGTATTGATCACTCTTTAAGTTAGTTACCTGTTATCAATAATCTTATAGCTGGAGTTGTATGATTAAATGATTACACATTTCTTCTTATTTATCTCTTCACTATCAATAAAATAATTAATAGTTAATTGATTAACCCACCCCTAGCCAGGTGATCTAGGATAAATAAGCACAAATTTGTCCTCAATAACCAATTGTTAAATTATATTAAAGATAAGCTTGTTTTTAACAAATATCAATGAATCATTAAACTAATTATTGTTTTCCTATCATCAACAATATCATTTCTGTAATTGCAAGAGTCATTAAATGGTCAGGGCATAATAAAAATGCATCCCTAAATTAAATCAAAATATATTGACAGATACTGAAGTACAGCAAATAGGTCACTCTCTTAATGTCTACCTTCTTTCCAATTAAAATGGCTAAAATTACATCGGTGGAGAGGGGGGATCTGTGTCAGGGTTAGGTCTGTTTGTGGAGATTTGGAGCATGTCCTTTGAAAGGGCAACTGGTATGTAGTCAGCACATTGGTAATTATAGATACCTGAAAAACAAGATGTGTGGTTGTAGATGTTATCTTGGAGAGTAATACCTTTATTCACAGTTCAACCCCTGAAAAGTTCAATTGAGAACCAAGCCCTTTATGACACTTCCCTTATTAATGTATGAGTGAGTAAAAGCACATATTCTCACCAGACTACTAATATTTGATGGTTTGTGGGGAGGAGTTCAAGTGACCCAGGCATTAGGATCAAGTGATCATAGTCCCAAATTGAGGTCATAGAAAGGAATCGGTAGAAAAACAATGGTGGGAGCAGGAGGGGAAAGGAAAAGCAGCTGCCACCGCAAAGTACAGTCTCAACAGTGTAGACAAGAAGTCAGTTGCCTGTTCAAAGACTGTTGCCAATGACCTTTTAATTCCTTTGTGCAATGAAAGAAGACATTCCAGTGAACACTGCACTTTGCTGCTTCAGCAAGGCAAGCTGTTTGTTTTATTAAAACAAATTCCAAAAGGTTCTCTGTCTGATTCAGGCTTTTCGCTGCAGCATATCATCACTGAGCAGTGTGTGTGAGACTTTAATACACAGTTTTGGGGATGGGAGGGGGGAGATACTTCAGTTTAGACTAATCCTTTTGTCGCCACAATCCCTTGTCACCCAGAACTGCCACATTTTAAGTGCATCCAGCAGGCTGATGTGCAGTAGCTCCGTATTCCTGAAGAACCATGCAGTGCCTCTTGGCAGCATGTTCTCTGTCCTGCTCAGCGTACCTGAAGAGATTATAGAATTCAAAATCCTCCATTTTATACAAAGGAGAAGCAGGGCCATTCTGTGACAGGGTAAATACTAAGGAAGAGTTGGGAGGAAAGACAGAGTGTTTTTTTGTCTCTTTCACAACATCAGTATTTTAAACAGCCAGTATTCGTTCTGCTGTGGATGGAGTTAACCATTTCTGTGACATGTATTTACTGTTTTACTGGCATGTGTTCATCCCAGGCGCGAGGTGGCACATTATTTAGGTACCTATTTAGGATTCTGGCATCCTGTGTGTGTTGTTTGAGATCCTTCCTTCAGCTTCAGTCAGTCATCAGGCTGCTAACAGTTTGTATCTCTCTACTTGAATTTGATTCAGACTCCAGTTCCATTATACAGGGTTAGGATGGAATGCACCTGGCCTAATACTGAATTTTTGCCATAAAAATTCACCCCCGGCTGAATAATCCAGGTGGCCTTGTACGCTACCACATAGGTAAGATTTTGTTTTCAGTTTTACCAACTTTCACCAAAAATTTCCCAGTTTTACAAAAACTATTTGATTTGTGCCAATTTTTTGCCTGATTTTTGTATGCTGCTCAGTAACCTGGGCAGACTCCAAGGGAACTTAGGAGGAGACACACGCCCCCGCCAGCCCTGTCTGCCTCCTCCAGAAGGAGAGATGGTCTCTTGGGAACCAGAGTGGCCTAGGTAACCGAGCCACCATCTCTCCTTCCGGAGAGGGCTAAGAAGCAGAAGAAGTGGAGGAGGCAGTGTGAAGAGATGGTCTAGATAATACTTAGTCCTGCCTTGAGTACAGGGGACTGGAATAGATGACCTGTCAAGGTCCCTTCCAGTTCTATGATTCTGTGATTCACAGTGTTACACTGCTTTTCCATTCAGAGCTCTTTTCTCTGGGTTTTTTTTTTTTTTTTGTCCTCTCATCTTTCAATATTAACCCCAATATTTACCTCAAAACTGTGAAGTTAAATTTTTGGACTGATTTTTTTGCCCATTTTTGTAATAAATATACAGTCCCAGGAAATTTTAAACAAAATAAAAACCAAAAACAAAGCCCTTAGCACCTCCGGATTTAATCCATGAGCCCAGTCTGTCAATCCCTGAATTAGCAGGGGCTACCTTGCTGTAGAGGCAGTACAAATGCTTTGTGATGGGGGAAGGGCTCCTCATGTAGTTCTTCAGTGACCTGTGAGCAGCCTGGATGACCCCTGAAAGGATTCCCCCATCCCATGTAGCCCTCTTTGGAATGTGCCTATGACCTCTTTGCATAAGAGCCTGCTTACAGTCTTGGCTGTTCGATAAACTCCGTCTCAAACAGCTACATTGCAGGGGGCCCTTACTCCAGGCGCAGAGCCAGCTCTGGCAGCTCGGTGCCAGCTCAGCAGGAATAGCTACAGGAAGTGTTCTGGAGTGTGCTGGGCTGGAGGAGGAAGAGGGTGTAGCCAGGGTGGCCATGCACTTTGGCACTCCTGCATTGGTTCCTAGGGGGCACTGACACAGGGCTGAATCTCGAGGTTTGCTTAGCTTGTGCTGGGGGCCAAACTGACTCATGCAGCCCCAGGAAAGGAGAGGCACAAACTGGGAACCAGGGTAGGGCTTGAAAGGAGTAAGGACCTGGATTTCAAATTTCTGAAGCAAGGAGGAAATCTTGTAAATGGAGCTGTAAAGTTACTAATTCCTGACGTGTTCACTAGCTCTGTTCCCTAACAGCACATGAGAACCCACATTTCTCCAGTTCTGCTGGTATCTCAAGGAACAACAGGGTTTTCTTTATTCAGCTCACGTAATACAGCACAGTTTAATTATTTTTGAAAATTTGGAACAAGTTAATCTCAGTAACCACACACTGTTAGATACTGAACAGTTAATCCTGTAGAGTGGCATGTGACTGCATTGCGGAGTGGGCAGTCAAAGACTGAACCTAGGATCCCAAGCCTTAGTCATAGGACAGGGGAGTTTGAGTGGATGACAGAGATAATGACATCTTCAGACTCAGGGAAAGAAGAGAGCCAACCTCTTCATGCATCATTGCCCCTCCATACCCGCTGCCAGCTGGCTCAAAACTAGGGTTGGCATCCACATCCTCTGCAGAGGTATGTGTCTGACCATCCTTCTAGGCACAATAAGGATGCTCTGGCTGATTCAAGAATGACAAAATCAGTAAAAAAGAAAATCAGTGACAAAATTATGCCATTTACATTTTTAGTAGCAACAGTCTGCTCTCGTCTGTAAATCTTGTTTGTTTTTTTTATTAAACTTTGACCACTATGTATGTATGCATGCAACATAATTTTAAAATAGTTGATATATGCCAACTTTCATCCTGTTGGACTTCTCAGAAGGATAACCGTGCATTGGCAAGTGGGAATTCATGCTTCAGACAAAGTAGTATCACCCTCCTCACTATGCATTCTCCTCTGAATAAAGACAGAGAGGCTGGTGTTTATTATTTACAGAAGGAATGCTGTCTAATTTCCACCTAGTTCACTGAGGCACATTGAGGCTTAATTGATTGATTGTAAAGAAATTGGAGATTCTCTGCTGAATGCCACTGGGTAGAACATAGCTGGATTATAATTTTATTCAATGTCTCATTTTCTTTTTATTGCATTTTGGAAAGTTGAAAACAATACTCCAGCATCAGGATACAGCAATAGTATTCAAGAATGATTTTTTTGACATTTTCAGATTCAGGTACCCTAAGTTAGGCACCTACATCCATATTTAAGCACCAAAAAAGTGACTTAATTTCCAATGGTTATGAGCACACATAATTCCCATTGAAGCAAATAGGAGCTCAATATCAGGCCACTTATTTATCTTATTTACTCCACTTATTTATGTGCCTCGGTTTGGTACCTGACTTTAAGCATCAAAATCTGAAAATGTATGTAATTATTTCTGCCATGATTTTGTAGAACAATCTTTCCCTTCATAAAAAACAAACCAAAGTTGCCAATGAAAATTATGCATTGTTGGGGAATATCAAGAAAACGGATGGTACTTAGGCCTGTGTTTATGCCATATCCTCCATGAAATTATGGCTAAAACACCTGATAGTCTACGTGCAAAAGGGATCTTGCACAAGAACAAACTCTGAAGATTCAAACCAGTGTTTTCTGGATCTAACATTAATTAACCTAACAAGCTGCATAGGCAAGACAATATTTTCTTTACTGTATTCTGAGCGCATACACAGAACTATCCAGCAGGGCCGCCCAGAGGGGGGGGCAAAGGGGGCAATTTGCCCCGGGCCCCGGGCTCCGCAGGGGCCCCCAAGAGAAGAGCGGAGGCTCCCGCCTCTGCCACTCTCCTGGAGCCTCGGCGCATCAAGCGCCGAGACTCCGGCCGAGCCCCTGAGCCCCGCCCCGATCCGAGCCGCGTGGTGAGGGGGCGGGGCTGGGAGCTCCAACGGGGCCTGAGCCCCGCCCCGCTCAGAGCGCCGTGGGGAGGGGGCGGGGCAGCTGCCTCCGCTCGGCGTGGAGCTCACAGCCCCGCCCCCTCACCACGGGGCTCTGAGCGGGACGGAGCTCAGGCCCTGCCGGCGACGCGCTCGGTAAAAGGCCGAGGCCGGGGCCGGGGAGAAGCGGGGGCCGGGGCCAGGCGGGAACCGGGCGGGGGGGGAGAAGCGGGACCCGCCGCCGTCGAAGCACAGCCCGGTCTTCGGCAGCGGGGGGCCCCTTCTGTTCCGGGACCCGCCGCCGAAGTGCCCCGAAGGCCCGCGGCGGGGATCCCCCCCCCCGCCACCGAATTACTCCCGCCGCGGGTCTTGGGGCACTTTGGCGGCGGGTCCCGGAACGGAAGGGCCCCCCGCCGCCGAAGACCCCGGGCCCCCGGAATCCTCTGGGCGGCCCTGCTATCCAGTGGCAGAGCTGATAGGGAGTGGAGGGGGAGCAACTGCTCCCACCCCTGGCAGCCCTTAGGTGTATGTGTGGTGCCTTTTCAAATGTATTATGCAACTGACAAGGCGGGTATGTGACACAAATTTTCATGTGGCTGCAGAATGAGTCTGCCCTGCACTCACCCAGCAGTGGTGGCTCCTGTCTTGTGGGGCTGGGGTCAACGTTCTGCTCCGAGCGTTACCACATGACACAAAGGTTGCATGGTGCTGCGACCCCTTGTGCCAGGTTGCAATGCTCAGAATGAGGATCTGGGCCCAGCCCCATGGAACAGGAGCCACGACTCCTGCGTAAGTGCAGGATGGGCTTGTTTTCTAGCCCAGCTCCCACACATCAACCCACCCTTCACCCCCATTGCAAAACCTGGCTCCACCACCAGTAATATCGAGACCTGGAGAGGTAGTGTTGCCAGGTGTCCGGTTTTCGACCGGAACGCCCGGTCAAAAAGGGAGCCTGGCGGCTCTGGTCAGCACCACTGACTGGGCTGTTAAAAGTCTGGTTGGCAAAACAGGCAGGCTCCCTATCAGGCTCTGGGTGACTCCCAGGAAGCTGCCGGCATCTCCTTCTGGGCCTTAGGCTGAGGGACAGCCATGGGGGTTCTGCGCATTGCTCCCGCCCCCAGCACCAGCTCAGCAGCTCCCATTGGCCAGGAACCGCAGCCAATGGGAGCTGAGGGGGCAGTGCATGTAGCGCGCAGAGCCATGTGGTTGCACCTCTGCTTAGGAGCCGTCGGGAGATGCCGTTGTTTCTGGGAGCCGCCTGAGGTAAATGTAACGCCGACAGATCCCGGTCGTCAGCGGGCAGGATCAAATCTGGGAACTCTGAAACTAAATGCATGAGCCTCTACTGCATGAGCTAAAAGCCATATGGCTCTGAGCTAATGCTGTAGAGCAGACTCATTAATCTCTAAGTGGTCTCAATGCCACTACATGGGGACAGAACACCACATCCAGGAGATGTGTGGGTTACATAAGCACCACCCGGAGCCCACACCCCCTCCTACACCCCAAATCACAGCCCCACCCCAGAGCCTGCAGCCCCAGCTGGAGTTCTCACCCCCTGCATCCCAACCCCCTGTCCCAGACCGGATCCCTCTCCTTCACCCTGAACCCCTCATCCCTGGCCCCATCCCAGAGCCCACACCCTTAGCCCAAAGCCTGTACCGCCTCCCACACCCCAACCTGGAGCCCCTTCCTGCACCCCAAGCCCTTCATCTCCAGCCCCACCCCAGAGCCCTCACCCCCTCTCACATCCCTGCCCCAGCCGGGTGAAAATGAGTGAGTGAGCGAGGGTGGGGGAAGCGAGCAATAGAGGGGGTGTGGAGTGAACGGGGGCATGGCCTCTGAGAAGGGGTAGGGCAGGGCGGGACAAGGGTGTTCGGTTTTCTGCAACTAGAAAGTTGGCAACCCTGTGGAGAGGGTATTTTGCTCTTAGAATGACTACTTGTCCATGTAGCCATCTCTAAGGTAGAATAATGTTCTCTTCTACTGCATCTGACTTGCTGAGAACCAATTGTTGCTGCAACTTTTTATAAAAAAGCAATTCATCTCATTATAGAACATGTCTAATTGTAGCTTGTGAATGCCTATGTTTTTTGTTCTTTTTTTTAAAAAAAGAATTCTAGTTTATTTTCCATGTACAGAGTGGGCAGAATTATCTAGCAACAGAGCAGGGGAATTGGCATAGGAACCCTTAGTCATCTTCTAGACTCCACCACTCAGTCACTCTGTGACCTCAGGCAAAAAACTCAACCTATCTGAGCCTCAGTTTCTCAGTCTGTAAAATGGAGATAATAATGCTTTGATATCCTCACAGGAAAGGCACTGTATAATTACTATTATTACTTATTATTTGTATTACTGTGGCACCCAGGAGCCCTAGTCATTGTGTGAGGCACTTTACAAACACAGAAGAAAAAGATGGTCCATTCACCCAAGTGCTTACAATCTAAGCCTGTTATTTTTATCCTGAAATGTTAGAGGCATTCAACACACTATTTGCAATGCAAATATCTTGTAATATTTATTCTGTTTACTTGGCCCTGTTCATAGTGGTTTAACAAAGTATATCCACAGACTTTAAAAGCTTGAAGCCTGTAGTAACTTACAACACACCAACCACTTCATAGACTCATAGACTTTAAGGTCAGAAGGGACCATTATGATCATCTAGTCTGACCTCCTGCACAATGCAGGCCACACAGTCTCACCCATCCACTTCTATAACAAACCCCTAACCTATGTTTGAGTTATTGAAGTCCTCAAATTGTGGTGTGAAGACCTCAAGCTGCAGAGAATCCTCCAGCAAGTGACCCGTGCCCCATGCTGCAGAGGAAGGCGAAAAACCTCCAGGGCCTCTGCCAATCTGCCCTGGAGGAAAATTCCTTCCCGACCCCAAATATGGCGATCAGTTAAACCCTGAGCATGTGGGCAAGACTCACCTGCCAGCACCCAGGAAAGAATTATCTGTAGTAACTCAGATCCCATCCCATCACAGACCACTGGGCATACTTACCTACTGATAATCAAAGATCCAAATTAATTGCCAAAATTAGGCTATCCCATCATACCATCCCCTCCATAAATTTATCAAGCTTAGTCTTAAAGCCAGATATGTCTTTTGCCCCCACTACTCCCCTTGGAAGGCTGTTCCAGAACTTCACTCTAATGGTTAGAAACCTTCATCTAATTTCAAGTCTAAACTTCCTAGTGTCCAGTTTATATCCATTTGTTCTTATGTCCACATTGGTACTAAGCTTAAATAATTCCTCTCCCTCCCTAATATTAATCCCTCTGATATATTTATAAAGAGCAATCTTATCTCCCCTCAGCCTTCTTTTGGTTAGGCTAAACAAGCCAAGCTCAATCTGAGCTATACAGATTTTTGCCATGGCAGTCCACACAATAGTGATCTCCAAGCTTGATTGGCTTACTGCACCATATCTAGGAATAAAACCATGAGGCTTAGAGCCCATCCAGTTCAAAACACAACAGCCACTTATTCAGCAACACAGACATCCAAGAACACATTAGCTCAGGGGTTGGCAACCTTTCAGAAGTGGTGTGCCGAGTCTTCATTTATTCACTCTAATTTAAGGTTTTGTGTGCCAGTCAAACATTTTAACGTTTTTAGAAGGTCTCTGTCTATAAGTCTATAATATATAACTAAACTATTGTTGTATGTAAAGTAAATAAGGTTTTTAAAATGTTTAAGAAGCTTCATTTAAAATTAAATTAAAATGCAGAGCCCCCCCCCCCCGGACTGGTGGCCAGGACCCGGGCAGTGTGAGTGCCACTGAAAATCAGCTCGTGTGCCGCCTTTGGCACGCATGCCATAGGTTGCCTACCCCTGCATTAGCTCATTGCTCCTCACTGATTCTTATATAATACTGGGCCAGATTCAAGGGTTTGGTCCTCCCTTTCAAAGCCATCCCTGAGACTGGTCCAAGTTACCTGAGAGACCACCTCATAATGTGACC
Organism: Mauremys mutica; assembly: GCF_020497125.1. NCBI lineage: Eukaryota > Metazoa > Chordata > Testudines > Geoemydidae > Mauremys > Mauremys mutica. The sequence goes on along the minus strand of NC_059072.1, from coordinate 102,800,171 downwards.
ATGATCCCCTGTGGCAGCTACCATGGGATTATTAACATCCAGAGTTGAGGCTTGTGTGTGCAGGAGCTGAGATGTTCTTAGTAACTGACCTACAATTGTGGATCTCACTTCCAGAAGATATCAGAGTGATTATGAACCTTCAGAATGAAATATATAACCCGTTTCTTCAACCTAGCTTTCCTACCATTACCACTTCTACACATACGTAAAAAACAGCTGACTCCCTACACAATGGTGTAAGAAGAGTGTGAGAGAGACAGAGATCTTGTGTCCACTTCAACAAACATATTAGATGCTGAGGTACCACAGTAATGGAGCAGTATAAGAACTAGTTAGATCATGATATTCAGTGACCTAGATTAACTGAATTAGTAGTCTCAGTCCTGTTCTTTATGGACAAGTGTCCACATTGAACACATCACCAGTGTTGGCAACATCAGCAGAGAGGTCTTTCAAACTAAGTGCACAAAACACTGGAAAATGTACTTTAAGGGATAATTTGGCACTGGGAACATGACAGACTAGAGAAACTAGTATGGGGAGTTCTTTCAGTATCTCAGTAGATAGTTCAGTCTTCATATCCACTCAAACACTGAAGTTCCTATCTAATGTATCTTCTCCTCATTACCAGAAGATCCTGTCAGGTCATGAAGCACGTATATTGGCAGGACGTTGTGGGGGAGCTTGCATGGCTGCAGCCCATTCTGTACCTATTCAGTGGACAGAGGACTTCAGCTTCGTGGGCTAAGAATTAAGGGCTTCAAAAATCATGTCTGAAGATATATCTGTTGGACTAGGGTGTGTGTGAGAGAGAAATATCAGCTTTTTCTCCAAAGACCTGCTCTGTCTCTAGATTGTGACAAATTTAAATGGCCTGCTAGCAAATCTACATGGCTGTTGCCGAAGCATACTGTGAGTGTTATGTCCTCCATTCCTTTCAGGACTACCCCAGTGGTATCCAGCTGAACCATTCCTCCAAATGTAGATGTCTTGGTGGCATCAGAAAGCGAACTTCCTGTAGCTCATAATGTGATGTTGGATGGATAAAGTGAAGCAGAAAAAGCTTTTTTCCCCTTTCTTGCTTTCCTATGGGCCACATCTTCATCACAATACACAATGCATTTACATATTATGAGGGATGTATGGTTATTAACTTTCACTGCAGCAGAGAAAAATGTTTATGATGCCATTTCCCCACAGACACTTATTTATGCTTTAAGCAAATTTGCCTTGAAAGCCAGGCCTCCTTTCCAGTGCTGCTGAGATTTCTTTTCTGATAGGTACAGTACCAGTGTCATTTGGGAGCACTGTGTATCCCTATGGGAGATGTAAATGCCTGATCCCACTTAAACTGTATGGTATGTAATCCCAAGCAAATGTCAGTGATTCTTTTTCAGTGTTGCCATACCAAATGGTTTATTCCCAAGCATCATTCATGTCCATTGTAGCACAGGTCCAGCAACAATGCCATAATTACCAGACCTGATCACTTCCTGCTGAACAAGAAACACAGCCTGTCCACGTGATCTTTTTTACTCTGAAATGCTCCCAAAGCCAGTGTAAGAACCACTCTTCCATATAGTCAACTGAAAAAGTTCTCTCCCCCCTCCCTCGGCCCATATTCTCTCTGGCATCAAACACAATTGGGGGAATCTATTTGGGGTTTTTTGGGCGGGGAGAGTTGTCTGGTTATGGGTTGTTTTTGTAATTTATTAATCCATGTTAGCTCAGCTCAAATGCAACATCTGGGTTTTTCAGTGAATTTGTATTCAGTTTTCCAGCTACATTGACTACGGTCACAATAAGACCCAATGATCTGTGATGGGGGAAACCTCAAGAGACTTAACAGATTGAGATATTCTGTGAAACTCCAGAATCTGGAAAAATTAGGTTGGAGATCTAACAATACCAGGTTTTCTCATGAGATTTCCAGCCAGAATCTGGAAATAAAAAAGTATGCAAACATTTGCAGAACTTCAAAATGTGGGGTGATTCTAGTTTCGTTTTACAAGAAATTGGTAGTGGCTTTGGAGGGATTCTAATCTTTCCCAAGCCAGTTTGATTTATCCCAGCAATGTGTCCCAAAGATGCATGGGAAATCAATTCCTTAATCTGCCCCAAAAGCAACAGTAAACAAAAAGAATAAAACCTAAATTGTCTGGACCAGAGAGTGAAAATATAACTTTAGAGACAAGAAGTTACACAACGTTAGTAATTCATTATGTTTAACATTTCTAAATAATGCAATTTACTAAGCCAGCCAAGAGTCAGCTATGATCCCAGCTGATTAGGGCTGTGTTTCTGACACAGGAATTATAGATTCCATGGCTCTGGGAATTTTTTCACATGTGTGTGTGTGAGAGAGCGAGAGAGAGTGTGTCTAACTGGTCATCTTGAGTGCTGATAGAGGTAGTGATAAGATTTTAGAAGCCTCCCTTTCAAGGAAGGAGATTGAGGCCACACTCCAAAAGAACACCTCCTTCCACTTCATGTAGTCAGGGGGCTGACTTCTATGCTCCAGCTAGCTTTGCGCAGTCCCCAACAACTATGCCAGCTGCACTTTGAAAAGTCGGTGCCTGTGATGCTAGTGGCTCACACTTCTAGGTGTCCTTGGTGGGGTGTTTGTACAGAAACTGCTGGTAGGCTGTCCTACCAGGAGCATAAAGATGAGGTGATTCTGGTGAATCGGGGTAGAGTGCTGGGATGGGGAGAGGTTATTGCTGAAGGAGATAATTTGATAATTTATTTCTTCTCCCTATAGTCTCCTTCATTGGTTCTTTCTATTTCACTGTTCCACCATATGCACTTCTCCCCGCACCCCTTTCCTCACTTTCCCATGCTTTATTCTGCCCAAGTCTTTCTTTTGCACTCTTCCTCTGGGTTTTCCATCTCTCTGTCCCTGGTGTCCTTGCTTCTCTTTGTCATCCCTGGATCCCCAACTTCATTCATCCTTCTAAGGCTATTCTCTGTCATATCGATCCTATCCTCCCTAATGTCACTCAGCCCCGCCCTGTTGGCACCTGTAGTCTCTCCCTCTCCGGCTCCTCCTCTGGGACTCCCCAGTTCCTATCAGGCCATCACTTCCCAACCTCCCAGGATCCTGTACTTTACACACCCAGTGGAGAGAATCTTTAGTCTTAAAGTCACATTCTTCTCTCTTGTGGCGGACTGGGGATGGGGGAATGACCACCTGATGGGGGTCCCATTCCAGGCCAGATTAAGGCAATCTTGAGGAGGAGTAGAGACGTTATTTTACCCTGTATTTGGCATTGGTGTGACCACTGCTGGAATACTGTGTACAGTTCTGGTGTCCACAATTCAAGAAGGATGTTGATAAATTGGAGTGTTCAGAAAAGAGACATTCAAATTATTAAAGGATTGGACAACATGCCTTATAGTGATAGACTCAGGGAGCTCAATCTATATATCTTAACGAAGAGAAGGTTAAAGGGTGACTTGATTACAGCCTATAAGAATATACCTGGGGAACAAATATTTAATAACAGTGTCTTCAGTCTAGCAGAGAAAGGTAAAACATGGTCCAATCTCTGGAAGTTGAAGTCAGACAAACTCAGATTGGAAATAATTTATACATTTTTGACAGTGAAGATAATTAACCTTTGGAACAATCTACCTAGGGTTGTGGTGGATTCTCCATCACTGACCATTTTAAAATCAAGATTGGATTTTTTTTTTAAAGACCTGCTGTAGGAATTATTTTTGGGAAGTTCTATGGCCTGTGTTATATAGGAGGTCAGAGTGTATGATCACTCTGGTCCCTTCTGGACTTGGATCTATGAAACCTTCACCCTAGGTACCACACAACATGGCCCCCTAGATCTCCATCCCTATTGCCCAACCACAACACCAAGGCCACACCCCCTGACTGGAGTTGCAGTGGCAGGGAGACCCCTTCTTTCCTCTCAGAGAGGCAGTGACATAGGGTCCCCCTTTCTCTCCAGACAGGTAGGGTTGCAGTAGAAGGGCCCCAAGTATCCATGCAGCAGCTTGGACGGGCTGACTAGGCCCATTGCTATACCTAATGTCCTATGCTGGATAGTCTTGTCTTGGACCTCCCAGAGCAGTAGGTCTTGGAGTTAACACCCTACTGAGATGAATGGGGGTTCACTCTTCTTGGAGCCACTGTTTCAGGCTCTCTTCAGACTCAGCTCATGCTACCTGCATTAATTATAGTTGGGTCAAATTTTCAAAATGTTCTTCACAATTATGAGGACTATGAACCTTTTGTAATAAAAGCTGAGATTATAACCTCATTACATGATTTTAGGAGCTAGAGCGCTAGGCACAGGCCTATGGAGCCTGTGCCTTAATTTGGCCCTGAGTCCATCCAGGATGTGAATTGTTTTCTGTGACTGCCGATCACCTGGCTCCTGTTGGCTTTGCGCTATGGAAGCAGCTGGGCCATAGGATGTGGTCTTGAGATGTTTAGCTTATTTAGAGATGATGAGGTTCTCCCCTTGCAAATTGTAATCACAAAAGAAGAAGAAGAAAGAGTAAATATTAATAGTAAATATTGGAGAGTTACACTGGTTTTCTCTAGGTCAGTTCTGGTCTGAGAACTGTGATGCTGAAATAGGCCCCCTGTTATCACAACACAAGCCCAGTTCGGGTGTTCGCATTGAAAAAGAAAAATAATTCTATACTGGAGTGCAAGACAACGAACCAAATTCTGCCCTCGTTTACACTGATGTAAGTCCAGAGTAACACAGTTGACTCCAGGGGAGTAACTCCAGATTTAAACCAGGGCAACTGAAGGAAAAATTTGTCCCATTGCCTGTGACTCTTGATGATGATTTGTCTTAAACATATTTCTGACTTTTGCCCTTTTCCCCATGACCTCCCCCTTTACTTTTCTGAAAAACTGCGTAGCTAAAAGCCCAGCCGAACCCATGAAAAATGAGTCCGGAGGGTTAGAGCTCTGGGCTTTGGAGTTATTTTAGGGTTAAATACAACTATTATTTTTCTGAAGGTGAATTTTTTCTTTCTCATACTGTTTGAGTCTAAATTTCCCATTTAAATCTGCTTTCTGTACCATCAGCCCTCAGAATAATGATCCATTTGATATACCTGATAAGCATAAGTATGAAAAATTAATAAATCACTACTACTCCTTTTTCTTTTCTGCTGTAACTAGGTGCATCTCTGTAAAATGAAAGATGCTACTTTGAACAGTTTAAAAATGCTTAGACAGATGTCATTTTTTGGGGGGAGGAAACTTACAGTAATTAAAATTGGCTTCCTGCCAAGTGCTTGTAATTAAAATTATTCTTCATAGTGAGAAAAAAGCAAATGCACAGGGAGGTTTCCTGTCTCCCAGTCATTACTGGGAGAGGGGGCACATGCATGTATTAATTTAGGACTTTATTGCTTATTTTTAAATTGGATCATGACTGAAACCTTTAGTCACTACTGCATCGGTGTGGGTGGGTGTGTTTTAAATGTGGCTTTTTTGTGCTTAGTTTTAAATTGGATTATGACTGAAATCTTTAGTCACTACTGCATGGTGTATGTGTGTGTTTTAAGGCTTTTGGGGGAGGCTTATTTTGAAATTGGATCATAACTGAAAAATTATGTATATGTATTCCAGACGCACATCCAAACTATAGTTTTTTCAAATGGTTGCTCATACATAGAAGAGTATGTGAGGCTATAGATGGTAATGCACTGTTGTCGAGAGAATGATGCTCAAGTGAGTATGTGTTTTTTAAAGACCAGTACATTATGGCCTGACTCCTGTAGATGCTGCATACCTACAGTTCCCACTGACATCAGTAGGAGTTGCAGGGTGCTCAGCAACCTCTCAGGGTCAAGCTTTAAGGGCTTGGCTACACACAGTTATTGCACAACTACAACTAAGAAGTTTAGAAACTGATTCAGCTAAAGTGTGAAACCCCCTAGTGAGGATGCAGTTCTACCAGTATAAAGATGCTTACATAAGTACTGCTGATTCCTCTACAAGCACCTTTATACCACTAGAACTGCATCCGCACTAGGGGGTTGTACTGCTTTAGCTGCATCCGTTTCTAAACTGGTTTAGCTGTAGAGCTACAAAACCAATGTGTTAGATATATGGGCCTGCCTATACAGCCATCTCTACCATGGAGACGGGGAGGGTATTGTAGTGAAATCCTCCACCCCTGACTGTTCCAAAATGGTTTGCGTATGAGCTCTATTTTTCCTTATAGGAAGATGGGTCAATAACCCACCTAGAGGAGAGGAAATTGCACAAAGTCCTCTTGCCAAATTTTTTAGGAGTTCTTTCGCTGGGAGCTGGGGCTTGGCGCACACAGAGGGCAGGTCTACACTACAGGGGAAAGTTACTAAGTTATACTAAGCTACGCAATTTGAGTTACGTTAGTAGCATAAATCAAGTCGACATAGCTTTTATCTACTTACCACAGGGTCCACACTATGCGATGTCGACGGGAGACACTCTCCCATTGACTCCTCTTACTCTTCTCGTTCTGGTGGAGTACCTGAGTCGACGGGAGAGTGATCTGCGGTTGATTTAGCAGGTCTTCACTAGACCCACTAAATCGACCCCCGGTGGATTGATAGCCGCAACTTCGATCCACCTGTAAGTGGAGACAAGCCCAGAGACGCAGCGGAAGAAGCTGGGTTCTGCTTTCAGTACCTTTGAACCTTCAGGAATCTTTCAAAGGCCTGGGGCCTTGCACTGGTTCTGAGGCACCTCGAGCACATGTGCATTTAAAAAAAAATCCCTTTGTAGGTTATCTTTAAAGAGCTGCATACAAATCATGGGTCAAACCCTCAGCTAATGTCAGTCAGCCTGGCTTCATTTACTTCCTTGGAGCTACACCCGTGGACAACAGCTAACGACCTGACCCTAAGTGTTTGTCTATGCTATATCCACCCAGGGCTGGGAATCAGCTGCCATATCTAAGGGCCACACTTTCACTTAGGCCAGGTCCACACCAGGAACTTTTGCCAATATAGCAGTAGCAGTCAAGAGGTTGAATTTTTTTCTTTTAATGATATTTCTACATAGGCAAAAGCCCTGATGTACACACAGTTATACTGACAAAAATGTGCTTTTGCCAGGATAGCTTATTTTGTTTGGTAACTGGTATAAGCTATACCAGCACTCTTTTGCTGGTATAAGCTGCATCTCCATAGGAGGGTTTGCCAGTAGAGTTACCCACTAGTGTAGTTATATTGGCAAACCTTTTCTCCTGTGGATTAGGCCTCAGTCTCTCGTTCCATTTTACAATGAGAGTTCAGCCCTAGCATCATTCCAGCACCAAACCCATCAAGCATCAGATAGGTACTTGTGCTCAAAAAGCCTTTGTTTAATATTAAGAGATGAAGTGACAAGTGGGAGACGGTGGGTGATCCCTCCAAAGCATTCCTGGGGGGGAGGGAGGGAAGGAAGGGGGAGCCATTAACAGAAACACCTCTCTCATATATTGTTACAGATCATATAGTACAGACCCACCTCTGCTAACACAGATGTGATATGAGTTCACTTTAATACCATGGTCCTCTTGCCCCTCACAAAAAATCAGGTTCTAACTTGCTTCTGGAATAACCACTCTACAATGTGGGAATGTGCAATTCTAATATTTGTATTAGTAATCTCTACACTGAACTCAACCTATGAATAAGAATGGCTGGCACCCCAGCAGAGTATGTATTGACCTTCGTAAAAGATTCCATCACTGCTCTTGGTGTCAGTGAGTGCCCCTGGGAAAACTTGATTTATTTTTGACAGGCAGCAGAATCTGTGTTGCCAGATTCTCTGGCAAGAAACCTGCCCAAGAAAGGCTGTAAAAACACTTAAAAGAGCGGGCATCAAATAGTCGCCTGGTCCAACCTATGTAATAACTGGCAACCAGGGAGAAGGGGAGGAGGAGATGTGAAAGCCATGTGTAATGGAAGTAAGCATGTACATGTCCTACAAGTATTTCAGGGCCCTGGAAGCCAGTGGGGGTTCTTATTTGCTCAGATAAATAAATAGAAAGTCGTCTAATTGGAACTGTAATCCAGGCTTCGGGGGCAAAATCAGGTCACAGAAACGATTTCAAATGACCTGTTTACAATCTGTTAAGAATGCTGTGTGAAACCATAGTAACCTCCCAAGTTACTGCTCTCTTTAAAAAAACAAATGCACGATCAGCTTCACAACACAGCCCAAGGTCATGGGAAATCTGGACCTGGCAACTCTTCTGAGCTGAGCTGCCACCATCAAGTGTACTTTAAAAGTTGCAACATTGCAGGGGCCTCTGGCATTGGTGCACCTCAGTCCCTCCTGTTCTCTGCATGTGGCACACAACAGTTTAGTCTCGAGAGGTAACTATAATACTATGATCTAATTCTGGGTGTTGGGTTTGGTCTGGAGTGGACTGGTGGTGTTTAGTGGCCTGTTATATACAGGGGTCAGACTACCTTCTGGCCTTAAACTCTGACTTTTTAAACCTAGTCGTAGCCTACAAAGTCCTCCCACAGAGAAGACTCCCCGACCTGCTCTATGGTGAAACAAGCTGCTGGTGATTGTCTGCTGAAACGAGGCGGGAAAGTAGAGTAGATCGAGAAATGCCTTTGATCTGCCACCTGTCTTGACATTGTGTTCATATGGCGTTTCTACACTGGTAGTTCTTACAGATAAATCTGAGGTGAATTGGAGTCCACAAAATAATGGCTTGTAAATCAGCACTGCAAAGAGATCCCGCACAGCATCTGGGAGAAAGGAAATAGTATCATGCTTATTTTCCAGATGAGGAACCGGGGCACAGAGGATATGAATGGTTTGCCCAAGTCTGTAGCAGAACTCAGATGTCCTGAGTCACAGTCAAATGCCTTAAGTCCTTATTCAGCAAAGCACTTAAGCATGGGGTTAACTGAATAGTGCTATTGAAGCCACAAGACCCTTGTTCCTCTGTGTTAGAGCTACAAGTGAGCAATGCATTCCTGGCAGTGGTTTTTTATATTTTAGAGGCGGGGTGGGGGGGAACTTACCGTGGCCTTCGACTGGCCCCTCTTTTAATAAAAACCTCAGATGATAAGCAGATATTTTTCACTTCTGTGTTACTCTGTCATATGTAGTGTTGTTGTAACCTCGTTGGTCCCAGAATATGAGAGTGACAAGGTAGGTGAGGTAATATCTTTTATTGGACCAACTTCTGTTGGTGAAAGGTCCCAAAAAAGAGCTCTGTAAAGCTCAAAGTTGGTCCAATAAAAGATATTACCTCACCTACTATGTCTTATTCTGTAATAGACATCTTGTGAGAAGAAAGGAAGACATTGTTTTCTGTTGGTGTTTTGGCTAAATATTTTTATAGTAATGGTTGCCCATTGAAGACAACTGTTTAAAGTTCCTAACCCAGAACAGAGCTGGACTAGTGTTAGAGATTCAATATTTTATCAGGATGTCTTCGAGTATATGCACACCGTTCTGTGAGCAAGTAACAAACACACAGACCATGTCTACATGGGGCTTTTGGCTAAAATGCATGTTTCATGATCTGTGACCAGGAATAGGAAGAAGGTTGTATTCCGAAGGAAGTGTTTTGGGTAGATTTTAGTAAGCAGTACAGCACTCCACAGTTGTATTTATTCTGAGAGACGTATATAGGGTTAAAAAATATTCCATTACTTAAAGCTCTTATCTTTGTTTACCATATCACCAAGGACACTGACCTGTATTCATACCCTCATATTGAATTGTCAGCAAGAGACAGACAGGAAATGCTGCCTTCTATGTAAGTTTAGCTTATAGATTTAGTGAAAAGAACAATACCTTAGTGGTGGTAGTTGTTTTTACTCTAGTTCTTTTATTTTCTTCTGTTGTCTCACTTCAGTAAACCCAGATAATTTTAGACAAAGGCCTTTGTGCTAAATTCCTGTGCTTTCTAATTTAGTAACCCTCTGATATATAAATATTAAGACCAAGTAGATCAGACAATGAAGTCTCTATCCCTTTCATTTCCCATTAAGCTGAGCATGCTGTGTACTATCTGGAGCCTGGTCTCACATAGTCGTCTGTGAATACAAGCCATCTTTCAGTTTGAGCAAGTAGCAAGTATGTCACCACTGATAAAGAACACTGGGCTTCCCTCCGTTACTGTGGTAACACTGGGCTCACTGCAAGCCTGTTCAGTGCTTCTTTCAGCTGATTAATAACCCCCTTTAATGAAATAAGAAACACATGGTAGGGAAAAAAGCATTGTCCAGACTGGTACAGATATTTGCTAATAATGCTGTGTGTTGCAGTGAAGTAGACCTCCATTCTAAGCAGCAGCCTCCTAGCTCAGGCTTATAGGGAGTGATGGGGTGATGTGCCTGGACTACAAAGAGGAAAGGACAGCAGACCTATACTTGCCCCAATAGTGTTTCCTGTCACCTGACCTGAGAGCAGTGTTGGCTAAAAAGAACTGGGAGAAAGAACTGAGTTTGCCTTGTCAGCTGGAGGAAGAATATGACAGTCCTAGCACAATCTGAAGAGGGGATTGTGGAGTTTTAGGAGGGAAGGAACACCATCAGAGATCTATAGGACCCTGTTTGAATCCACTCTGAGAGATAGCACAGCAACAGCAGCAGCAAAAATGTCTCCCTCACATACTCAATCTTTGTAATTTAGAGGTGTAGGGGTGGAGTCAATCCCTATCCACCTTCCAACCCCTAATCCTATTTTGGATCTACGGAGAGCAAAAATAAATAATAAATAAGTGATCAAAGCAGATCCCTTAAACTTCCAATTACAACTATTCTCTTCATGCAGATGCAGGAAATAGCTTGGGTTTGTGTCTCCTTGTTACTTGTTTTCTTTCCAGCAACTGATCCTCATGAAGTAAAGCTCTAAAAGTAAAAAATAAATTAAAAGTAAAAAAGTAAAGCTCTAAAAGTAAAAAATAAATGTGGAAAACCTGTATCATTTCCTCATCAACAGCCTGTTGACAATCTTGGAGCCCTTTCAAGATTTAGCTTTCCTCTCAATCTCCCTTCAGTTCAATATTAATACTGACTGTTAATAGATATTTTACTGGTGACTTTAAAAAGGAAGTCAGTGGAATTAACAGTAATCTTTTATAGTAATACTCTGAATGTTTATAGTGCCTCCCAGCTGAGTTCCTTGAAGCATTTTGAGATCACTAAGAAATTAACTAAGTCTCAAAATTAAGAAGGAAAAAGTATTATTATCCCCATTTTACAGATGGGGAAAATGAAGCACAAAGAGATTAAAGTCACTCAGGCTGTGCCAGGAATTGAACCCATATCAAATGACCATAGCCGCAAGGCCATCATACATACATACACATGCACGGAATCTGACCTCACATTTCCAATGTCACGTTGGTAACTGCTGGTGATAAATTAAGTTCTTTAAGAATATAAGAGCTGCCACACTGGATCAGATCCTGTCTCTGACAGTGGCCCGTACCAGAGCTTCAAGGGGAGTGTACAGAACAGGGCAATTTTTGAGTGATTCACTCTTGTCTTCCACTCCTGGTTTCTGGCAGTCAAGGTATAGGGTTGCTCCGAGCATGGGGCTGCATTTCTGACCATCTTGGCTAATAGCCATTAATGGACCTATTCTCCATGAACCCAGTTATTCTTTTGGCCATCACAACATCCCATGGTAATGAGTTCCACAGATTAGTAGTTGTTGTGTGAAAGGAGTACTTCCTCCTGTTGCATTAAACCTGCTGCTTATTAATTTCATCAGGTGACACCTGGTTTTTGTACTCTGTGAAAGGTAAATAACACTTTTTTTTTCCATACCACTCGTGATTTTATAGACCTCTGTCATCTTCCCCCTTTTTCATCTCTTTTCTAAGCTGAACAGCCCTAGTCTTTTTAGTTTTTCCTTGTATGGAAACCATTCCATACCCTTGATCATCTTTGTTGCCCTTCTCTGAACCTTTTCCAGTTGCACTATACCTTTTTTGAGTTGGGGTGATCAGAGCTGGACAGGGGCGGTGCAACCATTTAGGCGTCCTAGGCAGTCACCTAGGGCGCTAGGATTTGGGTGGTGCCATTTTCTTCAGCAGCGACTGCGGCGGCCCGATCTTCGGCCGCCCCGGTCGCCGCTGGCATTTAGGCGGAGGGAGCTGGGGCAGGGGAGCGCAGGGAGGGCCACCTGCAGCAAGTGGGGGGGTGGCATGCAGGGGAACTCCCCGCCCCATCTCACCCCTGACCCGCCTCCTCCCCGAGCATGCCGTGGCTGCTTCACTTCTCCCGCCTCCCAGGCTTGCGGCACCTAAGCTGATTGGCGCCGCAAGCCTGGGAGGCAGGAGAAGTGAAGCAGCGACGGCGTGCTCGGGGTGGAGACGGAGCAGGGGTGAGCTGGGGCAGGGGGGTGCCTCAGGGCGGAGGGTGGGGAGCTGCCGCAATGGGGGGGCCGCAGGGCGGGGTGGGAGGGTGCAAGGTGGAAGTTTCGCCTAGGGCACAAACATCCTTGCACCGGCCCTAGAGCTGGATACAGTATTCAAAGTGTGGGAGCACCAGGGATTTATATAGTGGCATTATATTTTCTGTCTTATTTTCTGTCCCTTTACTAATAGTTCCTAATATTCTGTTAGCCTTTTTGACCACTACTGCACATTGAGGAGATGTTTTTCAGAGAACTATCCATGATGATTCCAAGATCTCTTTCTTGGTTGGTAACAACCACTTTAGAATCCATCATTGTATATATATAGTTGGTATTATTTTTTTCCAATGTGCATTACTTTGCACTTACAGCATTGAATTTCATCTGCCATTTTGTTGCCCAATCACCCGGTTTTGTGAGATCCCTCAGTAACTCCTCACAGCTGCTCTGGACTTCTGAAAACTTTTCCACTTCACTGTTCACAACATTTTCTGGATCATTAATGAATACATTGAAAAGCACAGGTCCTAGAACAGGTCCTTGGAGGACCCCTCTGTTCACCTCTCTTCATTGTGAAAAAGTGACCATTATTCCTACCCCTTGTTTCCTATCTTTCAACCAGTCACTGATCCATTAGAGGGCCTTTCCTCTTTATCCCATGGCTATTTAGTTTCCTTAAGAGCCTTTGGTGTGGGACCCTGGCTTTTCAAAAATCCAAGTACATTATATTGACTGAATCACCCGTGTCCACATGCTTGTTCACTTCCTCTGAGAATTCTAATAGATTGGTGAGGATGACTTCCCTTTACAAATGCTGGGTTGACTCTTCCACAACATATCACATTCATCAGTGTGACTGACAATTCTGTTCTTTACTGTAGTTTCTGCCAGTTTGCTCTGTTAATTTGCCCAGTGATTTTAAGACTCCTTTTTCTTGTAGCTTAAAGGAGACAGAGCAGTGATAGGGCAGAGAGACTGAGAAGCACCTTGTGCACACGCAAGCTTTGTGACTGTGTGTTTTTTGTAGTATAGTTGCTGTAGAGTCTATTGTGGTAGAGAAAAGACAGGTCTTAGCTATAATGGGCACAAAGGGAATTTTTTTTATTGAGGCCACTGGACACAGACAGGAAGCTGTAGCCCTCCCTGGCTCTTTAGCACCCAGAGTAACTAACACAGCCTATGTTTTTGTTCTGTGTTTGTACAGCACCTGGCACAGTGGTAGGGCCTGGTTCAGACTAGGGCTTGTAGATGCTACAGTAAATACAAATATTAAATAATAATATCCTCAGCCACCATTCCTCTTTGATCCCTTTACACCATGTAAGCCTGGTGGAAATGGCCTCTGGAGAATTCTGCTGCATAAGGAGGTGCCAGCGACTGCAGAGAGGCCAGAATGGCTCTTTGCCAGCCTCCATTGCTGCCCCTTTAGCGTAGTGGGTATGCCAGGATGTGTCAGGGGAGCAGAGGGTGTGACTGGAGCATGCTGTGTTCTGGCTAGGCCAAGTTGTGGAACAGCCCCTAGTGGACCTAAATCAGAGAAGACCTGAGGCTCCTTTAATGCTGGAGTAGGCAGGGCCAGGAATACAGGAGGTGAAAAAATTACTTAAATCCACTTTTGCATTCTCCTGACTTCTTTCCTGTATCAGGTAGAGATCAGGAAAAATAAAGAATATGGTCCCAAGTTTCTTCTTTTCCTTGATACTTATCCACCCAAAACTCAATAGACGGTACTTGTTGCAAATTATGACAGTATTCTATAGACTGGATCAACCCCCTATGGCAGCAGTCCCCAAACTTTTGAAGATCGCACCCTCCCCAACCCCTGTTCCCCCCCCCCCGAGCCGGGAGCGGGCTGCAGCTCCTGGGGATGGGCGCGGACAGGGATAAGGGGGCCAAGACTGGGACCACAGCTGGGGGTGGGTCTGGGGTCGGGAGCAGGGCCACAGCCAGTGGCCGAAGCTGGGGCTGAGGGCCGGAGTGGAGCCGCAGCCAGGCTGTGGTGGGGGCCGGCAGCCAGACCCACATAGCCAGGTGCGGCTCTGCTCCTGGCTCCGCCCCCAGCCTTGGTCTTGGTCTTGGAACGGATCCACAGCCAGTGGCCGAGGCCGGGGGCTGGTGTGGGACCAGAATGCAGCTGGGGGTGGGACTGGAGCAGAGCACGGGGTAAGGAGGGGGCTGGGTGGTGCTACCTCCCCACCCCAATGGGTGCTGGCCCAGACCCCACAGTTTGACGACCTCTACCCTACTGTAAGTTGCAATGTTTTGGAGCATTGCTATAGAATACCATGTGATTTACCTCTATATTTAAATAAGGGCAGTAGTTGTCTCATGATGTCACTGTGCCACTGGCCTCATTTTAAAAATAAGCCCAAACCGAAAAATACTATGCAGTTCTCTGCAGTAGTCCCACACTAGGCAAATGATCCTGCTTGCTCATGGGAGAGAAACCTAGCTTTCTTCAGACACGTGAAAGTAAAGGAACTAATAAGCACCCTTCATCAGTCAGATAAGCTCTATTTATACATCATTGGGTGGGTTTTTTTCCTTTCTTGGTTTACATTTTTGACTCTTTGATTTAATTTCCTCACTTACAGGCACACAGCTGTCTGGGCTTCATCCATAGATAAGTGGCTCTGTATAATAGCAGCAGCCAGGATTTGCTTTTCTTTTTTCATACCCAGTAGAAGCAATATGCTTTATATAGACTCAGCAGAACCCCCCCTCCCCGCCCTCCGCCCCCCCAGCTCAATTACTTTGTCTAGGTGCTCAGCTGGGATTTTTTGGTGGAAATTGAGTGCCTAACTCCCATGGGCTCCTTTGAAAATCCCAACCCAAATGTGTTGTACAAAATAGTCTCTATTTTGAGGAATGGTGTAGGATGGGGGATCAACTTTTGTAGTTGTTATCATTCATTTTAAGTTCCAGGTCCCTAACGCATTGTAAAAGGCCCATGTGATGCCATCTGACTGCTTCAGAACCAGACGGCCAAAGAGAAGACCAAATGTGACCCTAGTGTTGCCATCTCTTGCAGTTTTATCACAAGTCTTGTGATAGTTGGTGTTTTTTCTTAAATCCCTAAGCTCTGGTGAATACACCAGAATCCCCCCCTTTCATTTAAAAAAAAAGTTAAGTTTCTAGCCCTCATGATTGCAGAGAGAAACTTGAAAACATGAACGCTGGCTCAAATGCCAGGCGGGAACTAAAAGGAACTCCGAATGTATTGTTTTTAAAATCTTGTGATTTTAAAGCCACTTTCATTAAATTTGGGGCCTGACTCATGATGTTTGAACAACTGGGGTTGGTAGAACTGTAAATATTGGTAGCTGCCTTTGTCTTTACTGCACAGACTTTGTACAGAGAAACTACACAATCTCAATATGCAGTGCTCCATCTTGTTCCTCACCGAAAACCCCTCAGATCATGATAGAGCATTTGTTATTAGACCAGTACGCTCTGCACGTCACATCTGCTACTACAGCGGACACTGGGTGCAATGTATTTGGAAAATTAGGGGGGTTGGAGCAAGTTGCCAGGGGGGCATAGTTTGGGCACCTCTCTATAGCTAAAAGTGAAGTTTTACTCTGAAGAATCACTTGGTAAAAATAGCATTGGGTGGTGCCATGTTTGTGTCCCAGTGGCTTGCAGATTAGATGTGCTCCATTTCAGGGCTGGTTCAAACACATCTGGGCAACACTACAGAGTCACTCAAGGCCTCTCCATTATTGTGTCCCCCATTCTACCCCAGAGCTTACCGTTAAAACTAGATGCTGGATCAAGCTTTAAAAAAGGAGGAAAAAGAACAAAATGGGTGCAGGGACAATCTGGTGGGGAGGGTGATAGGACAGTAGCAGACATAGGGTACAGAGAGTAGTGGAAGCAGGTAGCACTGGAAAGGTAGAAGAGATATAGGGACAGACTGTGGGAAGGGAAGGGTCAGGGACAGGAAGCAGCAAGCAACATTAAGTGGCAAGACAGGGCCAGGGACTAGTGAAAGAGGCCTCCTTGTAAAGCAGAAGGAGCTACAAACCGTTGTCCAGACCTGGATGATTTGGGGTCCATGAGGTAAAGGCTCAGAATTTTCTCTTTGCCTGCCTGTGAGGTCTCCTCCTATCCGGTGTCCCCAATTCCATAGGCTGTTAGAAATGACCTTGCTCAGTTTACAAGTAAATTACATATTTTCTAACTGCTAGCCATGTAAACTCACCTTAAGATCTGAGCATTATGATGGATTCTTTCTGCTTCTGCACAATCACCAGTAAAAAAAGATTCCCTGTGCCAAATTCTGTCCTCTGTTACACCTGTGCAGTCCCATTGGCACCTAGTTAGCATGATGCATGAGCCAGAATATAATCTAGCTCACTCTCCTGCAATTTTGTTAGCTCTGCAGGATTGATATGGTTAAAAAACAAAAAAAGAAAGAAAACTCATTTTTAGTAACTAGTCAGCAGCCGTGACTGAATATGAACAAACTGCTGAGTAAAAGGGTTCAATTTCCATACTCACTTTCTCAATTAGAACTGCACTTTATATCCCAGATCCTCAGCTGGCATAAATCGGATGTTGCTTCATTGACTTCAGTGACGTTGTGTCAAATTACATCAGCTGAGAATCTGGCTCCATGAGTTTAATCTTTTTAAATCTCTTTTTCTACACTCTTATGTATGTAGGAATGCTCTAGAAAGAGACAATTCTCAACTTTTCTCCCCTCTTATGGGTAGTTAAGATGTGCAGTTGGGACTGACAGGCATTGGGCAGGTTAAATCATAAACTAGGGTGACCAGATGTCCCGATTTTATAGGGACAGTCCTGATTTTTGGGGTCTTTTTCTTATATAGGCTCCTATTACCTCCCACCCCTTGTCCTGATTTTTCACATTTGCTGTCTAGTCACCCTAATCACAAACAGAGCGACAGCCATTCCATGTTTCTACAGGAAGAGAAAACCAGTAGCAGGGCCGAGGAAAGCGCAGACACAAGAAGTGCCATTGTTTTATTATTGATATATACAGCAGGTGCTTTCTAGAGCAAATAAAAAGACCTGACTAGAGCTGATTAGGAAATGAATTTTATTTACCACATTCAAACTTAAAAAAAAAAACGTTTTACTGGATTTTTCAGATTTTCAATGAAACCCTGAAAAATTTCAGCAGAAATGGAGATTTTCTCACATTTTGTCAAAAATTTGTTTTTGTCTAAAAGTTTTTGATGAGCTCTAGATCTGACATGTTCCATTCCCTGAAAATCTAAACAGTCCCGTTTAAGAAATGATGCAACGAATGAGAGTAATAAAAAATGACCCTTATTTGGGAAAGCACAAGCTAGTGCTTACTTGAATAGGAACCCTTTCTTGCATTAGGGCCAGTGCGAGGGGAAAAGGGAAGGATAAGGGCACTTACACTACTCAGTTCTGGTATGTGCACATCTCAGTAGTAATTTAATTTATGTGTTTTAAAACAATATATTTGAAAATCATTTCCTCTTTGGGGCCCTGAACCTACACTGTAGAGGTTACTGGGAGTTTTCCCATTGACTTCAATAGGAGCAGGATCAAGCCCTTACATTCCTGCTAGGCAGTGGGTTCAGGGTCTGTATCAAGAGATGCCTGAAATGCTGAAAAGCATGCAGCTCCCTGCTTTGCCTTAGATATTTGTGGCATCATGACCTCTGCAAAGACAAACACAAAGCCCTGACTTAGCGTCTTTGTAGCTAGAAAAAACAAACAAAAGACCTTTTCTGTTTGCATGTATGTAAGTGCTAAGCACTATTATTATTTTATATCATTTTAAGGCTACACATTAATGGCCGAGTTCTGCCTGCTTTAGTCACACGAGTAGGTCTTTGAAATCAATGGGAGCTCTGGCTGCTCAATGCCTTTGAAAATCAGGCCACTTATTTAGGTATCTAAATATGGACTTAGACAGTCAAGTTGGAAAATAGCCTCAACCTTACTGCATCCCACTTTTTTCCCATCTGTACATGGGAATATTTACCTGCAGAACCTCAAATAAATGAGGGAGGATTATTAACTAATTAATGTTTGTTAAACGCTGTGTATTTCTGTAATATCTTCCACCTGAGGTTTTCAAAGTGTTATTATTTAACGTTTGTTATTGTACCTCACTTAATGGTTGTAAGGGGCTTTGGAGGCCTCGGGCACTACATACTTGTGACATAGCATGAAAACTGCCCTAGCTTTGTCAATGTGAATCATAATTACACTGAGTGATGGGGAACCTTACCACAGTTTTTTACTGTGTTTGCCTACCTACTAATTCACAAAAGTCTGATGCAGCAATGGAAAGACTCCCATGGAAGTCACTGGATCAGGCCCATAATTTGGAATCTACAGTAGGGTGACTTGCCAACTTTTCTTATTTTTTTAAAAAAAGCATTTCAGTTCTCCTTAAAACTTGGACTGTTCACTCTATGGCACGTTTGATCATGCTGCATGCATGGGGCAATGGTATCTTTCAGTCCATAGGGCTGTACAGCATGCAAAGCCACAAATATGAGGAAAGATTGGGGAGGACCAACCCACCTGATGGTCTCTGTAGCATGGAAATTCGCACTGATCCCTTTTAACATAAACATAAATGTGAGGAAATGAACATTTGATTAAACTAAACACACAGGTCTTTTTCACCCAGGACCCTAATTTAAAGCACAGTCACCTCCATGCAGAAAATAGTAGCTGGAGGAGGAATTATTTAATTTAATCATCTGGCTCTTATGTGACACTGTGAATGTCTGCTGAGAGAAGGGGAGAAAAACCCTCCTCTTTATTCTAGTAACTACCGAGGAACACTTCCATGGCAGGAAAGATTAAGTCCTGCATGAAGTACAGTACTTAATGTGCTTTGGACTAGTGATGTGCCCTTCGGACAGACCTACCCCAGTTTTATAATTCTCTCATTGAGACTTTTGGACCTCTGGCAGTCCTTTCTCCTGTTTTGGTTCCTCCCTGCCTCCCTCCTGCTGGGATACTTCACCATTCAGAATTTCTGCCACCCAAGTAGAAATTTTGATAGTGTCAGACAAGCTTAGCGAGAGACTCTTAATCTCTGCAGACTCGGGCAAGCCTAGGGAGAGAACTGAAGTGACTTCCCAGGTTGTGTGAGAATGTTTAAAGGATGCCAGAAATAGGCTGTCCCTATACTCTGTTACTCTGACCCACTACAAGCATAAATGGCCAATGATTGTCTCCAGTGTTCAGCTATCTGGAATTCAACAGTTTTTCTAGGAGTAAAGGAAACAGTTTATGGGAAAGAACTATTCTTCCTCCCCCCCCCAAGTTAAAAAAAAATGCCAGTGGACAGAGGACAAATTCTAAAACCCACCTGATTGGGCACTCTCCAGTTATAATAAGGTCCTTATACAACAAGGGCTAAATCCTGCTACCTCCTCCATGGCTGTGGAAGACTCCAGAAACAGGCGAACCTTCCTTTATCTCTCCCTCTCAACATTTGGTTATTCTGTCCTAGTATATAGGGGAGTACTTGTGCCCAAGAAAATCTGTCCTTCAAACCAGGAGGCTGGTGCCTCCAGACGTTCCTGTGTGGTTGAAGCCAGAATTGGTTTATAGAATTTCTTTCTCCTCTTTTGGTTTGTAACCTGCCTCTGACCTGCAGTAGAATAAACCAACCTAAAGACTCTCTCTTATCTCTTCTGATTACTTTAGATCTTCTGCCTTTAGATCTTCTCTCTTCTGCTTACTTTAGATTGTACTTTATTCTGCATTCATTCACCCATAGGTGTGGATGGTAAACTAGGCGTTGAGGAATTTCTGCCTGTTTTTGTTAGGGATGCATGCATATGTGTTTGTTTTTCTGTTACAGAAAAGTCTTTGTATCTCATTGAATATTTCCATTTGAACTATCAGGCTGCGATGACCTTTTCCTACAGTACAAAGGCAGCATGCTGTAGGTAACTCTTGTCCATCCTCCATCAAGAACTGGAGGTTTTGAGTCCAAGGAAGGCCTAATTGACACCAGATGGAGTTAAAGCTCCTGTAAATTTAGACCTTCTTCTGGCTTCATCAGGATTGTCACACCAACTTAGACTCCCACTGGACTGTCATATAAACACTTACTTAGTGTTACACTTATACCAATACAACTGCAGGACTTCAGTGGATTTACACCTGTGTAGCTGAGAGAATTTGGCTCTTAGACACCCACTCACTTGTCAGTGTGTAACTTATATGCCAACCATACACATCACCTCTGAATTTGGTCCACTGAATGTGCACCTGAGTAGGCCTATGCCAGTGTTACTCGTGTGACAATGAACAAGAGAGGGGCATAGCAAGGAAAGCAACTAAAACAAGAGTGTAAGAAGGTGTGAGTTACAGCAGGCTACAGCTTACTTTCATCTACACCTTTTTAAACCTTCTTCTAGCTCCTTGGAGTGTAAATTACACCAGCTCACACTTACCCCTTACTGAGGTGTAGTTGACTATAAGAAGGTCTAAGAATGTATAAGGGTAAAAGCTAGAAGCTGAGACTGGATGACAGGGGATGGATCACTTGATAATTGCCTGTTCACTCCCTCTGAAGCATCTGGCACCGGCCACTGCTGGAAGACAGGATACTGGTCTGTGTGGACCATTACTCTGCTCCAGTGTAGCCATTCTTATGTCCTCATTCACTTTTTTTAATGCTTTGCATTTTGTTGTGACTGATTTTGACTTTAACACCTCTGTATCTAAATCATAGCATAAATCAGAAGTCCAGCCTGTCATATGTCCTATGACAGATTAAATTTATTGGATGGAGGCAAGAATACTTGTGGCAGTCATTACACTCTGAGTTTTTTAACCCTATGCTGTAGCAGTAATGAAGGCAAATAATTTGTTTTTTCTCCTCCCACAATAGTATCCATGTAGAGCTGCTGAGTTTTTCCAGATGGGTGACAGCATGTTGAATCAGGGCCGCCCAGAGGATTCAGGGGCCTGGGGTCTTCGGCGGCGGACCCCCCACCCCGCTTCGGTGGTAATTTGGCAGCGAGGGGTCCTTCCGCTCCGGGACCCAACGCCAAAGTGCCCCGAAGACCTGCGGCGGGCACCCCCTGCCGCCGAATTACCGCCGAAGCGGGGAGGGGCCCCGCTGCCGAATTACCGCCGAAGACTTGGCACTTTGACGGCGGGTCCCGCTTCAGCGGTAATTCAGCGGGGCGGAAGGACCCCCCTGCTGCTGAATTGCCAACAATGACCCGGAGCGGAAGAAGCTCTGGCCCCGCAAGAGTTTTCTGGGGCCCCCGGAGGAAGTGGAGGATCCCGCTCCAGGGGCCCCGAAAAACTCTCATGGGGGCCTGGGGCAAATTGCCCCACTTACCCCCTCCCCCGGACGGCCCTGTGTTGAATCCAGACCATATCCACTGGGAAACAAAATCAAACATCTCTTGCTATGAGGAAGTTTCTGTTGCCTGTAGCAAACACTATTGATTGAATTCTTTCTGTACAGGGCAACTCCAAGGTGGCAGATCTAAGTTTGCAGTCTTCCCTGGTCAAGTCACCCCCAGTTTCACTCCCTGAGACCAGGGCCGCCCAGAGGATTCCGGGGGCCCGGGGTCTTCGGCGGCGGGGGGCCCTTCCGTTCCGGGACCCGCCGCCGAAGTGCCCCGAAGACCCGCGGCGGGGGCTCCCCCGCCGCCGAATTACCGCCGAAGCGGGACCCGCCGCTGAAGTGCAGCCCGGTCTTCGGCGGTAATTTGGCGGTGGGGGGCCCCCACCGCGGGTCTTCGGGGCACTTCGGCGGCGGGTCCCGGAACGGAAGGGGCCCCCCGCCGCCGAAGACCGGGCTGCGCTTCGGCGGCGGGTCTCGCTTCCCCCCCGCCCCGGCCCCAGCCTCTTACCCCCGGCTCCCTCCTCACCCGGAGTCTCAGCGCCTCGCCGGAACAGCCGCAGCGTGTGGCCGGCGGGGCCTGAGCTCCGTCCCGCTCAGAGCCGCGTGGTGGGGGGGCGGGGCTGGGAGCTCCACGCCGAGTGGAGGGAGCTGAGCTCAGCCCGGAGCTCGCAGCCCCGCCCCTCACCACGCGGCTCGGAGCGGGGCGGGGCTCAGGGGCCCTGGCGGAGACTCGGCGCTTGATGCGCTGAGGCTCCAGGAGAGGGGCGGAGGCGGGAGCCTCCGCTGTTCTCTTGGGGGCCCCTGCGGAGCCTGGGGCCCGGGGCAAATTGCCCCCTTTGCCCCCCCCTCTGGGCGGCCCTGCCTGAGACACTGAATGTTGTAGGAGGGCTTTGGTGTAGAACTTAACAGACATTCAAGTACTTCAGTGTGGCTAGTAAAGTCTAGCAAGGGGCAAGCTGCTTCCATCAAGCAAGCAGTTGTTAGGCTTAGGCTCAAGAAGCTATCTTCGTTCATTGATATGCACACTAAGTGCCATCTCTTCTCTAGCCATGCCTGTCTTGATAAGGTTATTTAAAAGGTTGTAGAGGGGCAGCTCTAACATTTTCTGGTGTTCTCAGGTTTCTTTGGCCCCTGTCAGTCTGGGTATGGCACACAGATGATTCTGGTGGTGTTGAGGGATAATCTGCTCCTAGCGGTGAACAAAGGTCAAGTGCCCAGGCTGATTCTTTGATCTGTTAACAGCTTTTGAGCCATATGATCAAGAAATGTTGTTCATGTATTTGTGGACCTTGGCTGCAATGGATAGAATTGCTCTTCAGCAATTTTGCTCTCTCTTTTCTGAGAGGTCCTCGAGGTTGACGCTGGCTTATTGCTTACGTACCCGACTTTCTGTCACCCTCCTGTCCAGCATTTATTGGGAGGATGGTAAAGCAATTTGGTCTGACCCACATGGTGCTGTCTCCTGGCCGTCCCAGGGCCTGACCAAGAGAGGCATTTGAGTGAACATAAGATGGCTCAAATTCATTCCAGACAAGATGGAGGAGTTGCTGTGTGGCAGGAAAAACATGCACAGCCTATGCAAGGGCAGCATTTGCCGCCATTACTGTGAGGTGTGTCCACCCTTTGTCAGGTAGATTTGCTGTTTGGTAGTGCTTCCCTAGCCATTTACCGCTGGATTCACGGTCAGTGCTGGTGGACAGAACCACCATTTTATTGGATAAGTGACCTGATTCTCTGATGTGAACCTCACCACAGTCATGCATGCCCCTGTGACCTCACATTTGGATTGTTGGGACTACCCTTCTGGACTCCTCCAAAGCTGCAGCAGAGGAGACTGTCAAGTTACTCAGCAGTGTTAGTTATAAGGAATATATTATCTCTGGCCTCTGGAGTCTTCACTGGCTTCCAATTCAATTCCTGATGTAGTTCACTCTGTATATTTTGTTGCATAAAATTCGATCTGATTTTAGTTCTTGCTTTCTACCCCAAGTATTGTCATGACAGTTAAGATCAGCTGAGGGGCTTTGTTCACAGACCGTACCCAGATTTGATTATCTATAGTTTGGCAAAATGGCATTGCCAGCAGAGTCTGACTAAGTGCCATCTATAGGTGAGCACCTGAGAAACTGTCATTGTGGCCGCCAGTGTTGCAAAGTTTGATTAACCCAGATATATCTGTACATAAGTAATTATACAATACAATACTATATACAACACATACAATAATAATAAATACTATAAATTGATGTTATATGTATGTATGTCTTAGTGTGTGTGCACATGCACATGCAATAAGTCATGGAGCTACAGTAATTTACACGAGCTTCGGATCTAGCCAACAGTTCTCAATGGATATATCTCATAAAAACACAGGAGGCACTAACTGGCCCCTTATTTGCCTTCTCAATAGAGAGGACAAATACTGAATGAATCCTGGTGATTGAATTACCCTCTCACTGCTAGAGAGGTCCTTCCAAGTCATGATGGAGACACATTGGTAGGGCAGCGTGAGAAATTTGTACGGCATCTGCTGTGCTTGTGTAGACAAAGAGAACACTTGAGTTTCCACTGCTGTTAATCCAGTTTCTTAAACCAGTGCTAAATTCCCTTTCATTTT
Organism: Mauremys mutica; assembly: GCF_020497125.1. NCBI lineage: Eukaryota > Metazoa > Chordata > Testudines > Geoemydidae > Mauremys > Mauremys mutica. The sequence continues at coordinate 102,775,859 of NC_059072.1, read as the reverse complement.
GTTTTTTCCAAATCCTATTGGTTGCACTGTGTCCACTTTTCCACAGACTAGAACTGCTGATTTATGTGTAAGGAGTCTATTTGTTTTCACTAGTATTTAGGAGTCCTACCGCTACGCTTACTGCGTGTTTGTATTGCCATTAGGAAGAGATTTATTTAGGAATTTACTTTTTTCTAGTAGCTCTCAATATGCTTTCCAAAAAGAAATAAGATTCAAGCCCTACCCTGAGGATCTTACAATCTAAAGTCAGATTGAGTTTATGGGGATAAGTGCATGTCTGTTAAAGACCCTCAGTCCACAAGCTGATCTGCACATGCAGACTCCTGTGCACATGTGGAGCTCCACCGAAGGTGCAGAGAGTGGAGAAGTCTGCATGAGTGGAACAGCTTTCAGCATCCGGAGCTTAGATTGCCCAGAATGTGTTATCTATTTACATGGCCCGCAGCACTGTATTGTCTGACCCCTTTGCAATCATTCACGAACTTTATCCTCACAACAGCCCTGTAAGACAGGGAAGAACCATCTCCATTTTACTGATGGGGAACTGAAGCCCGGGATTACATTCATTTCCAAAAAAAGAACAGGAGGACTTGTGGCACCTTAGAGACTAACAAATTTATTTGAGCATAAGCTTTCGTCATTTCTAAGTTAGTAAGGAAAAGATATAAACACACTGTGAAAACTATTGACGTAAATCTTTGTGTAAGGCAATGGTCACAACATTAAAATGTCTGGTGTTTTATTACATGCAGTGTGGTGCCTCCTTTTTTCCTGCATTCTCCAAAAAGGAATCTATTTCTGGACTAAAACATACCCAGCACTGAGTAACAGTCAATATACAGATGTGCTACACAGGGGCTTCAAGTGGAATTCTAGCATGACAACCCACCACCCTCTCAGACATACCTGCCAATATTTGAAAGTGGCAATTAAGGTTATTTGGAGAGAAAAGCCTTCAAAATGTAGTGAGTAAAAGAGTTTTTTGAGAGAGGGAGTCGAAAAACAAATGGAAAATATTTTGTTAAAAATATATCAGGAATGTCCCTCCTAAACAGAGATGTTTGGCTTTGGGGACAACACCCAGTCCAAGATCAGACCGTGCACACAGCTGCTGAAGTAAATTCAGCTACTTTGAAGTTAGAAGCATGGAAATGCCAACAATTATGTAGCATCTGACATATGAATTCACTGAGGTGCAAGTGAAAGTTGAGCTCACACTCTGCTGCTGTTGCCCTGGCTCTTTTTTCTTATGTAAACAAAACCAATTTTCTTCTATGGAAAATCATCTGTTTGTGTTTCTTTATTTTGTTTTCTAAACTGCTAATTCCCTAAAGGAACTGAGGCTATTTGAAATAGCATCCAAAATTCAGGAGATAATCAGTAAAAAACAAATATTAGCTTTTGTAAAACCTGGGAATTTTTCATTAAAAATTGGTAAAAAACACAAAACAAAGGGCCTTAAATATATGTGATCAAAGTGTAGGCTTCTTTTCATAATCACAGAGAGGCAGGATGATCTTGTGGTGAAGGCACTGAATTTGGACTCGGGAGATCTGAGTTCATTTCCAGGCTCTGCCACAGACTTCCTGTGTGACCTTGGGCAAGTCACTTAATCTCTCTGTGCCTCAATTATTTGTCTGCAAAATGGGGCTGCTAATATTCCTTCCTGCCCATTCTTTGTTTGTCTTGTCTGTTTAAACTGTAAGCACTTACTGTCTGTTTGCCCAGCATCTAGCACAGTGGGGCCCCAGTCTTGTTTTGCGGCTGTAGGCACTATAGTAATAGAAATAATAATACATGATTATTGCTGAAGTAAGGGACAAAATGCACATTGTATTGACTAGAGATGAGACAGCCTTTAACATAAGAGAAGAGTGGTAGCCCTATTTGAATAACTGACATAGCCTCTCTGCCTCTATTTCTCTTCTGAAAAATGAGTGTAATAGAACTTATCTCCCTCATAGAAGGATCCGTCAGAGTTTGTACAGCCCTTGGAAAATCTGAAGTGGCACAGTGCTGTCTTAGCTCTGAATAAAGGGGATGTTCTAACCTGGCCAGGCGTTCTCATTTTATTGCAGATATTGTCTGCATACCATCTGGAATTGTTCTCTGCTTAGTATTTTTAGTATGTAACATACATTTTCACATGAAAAGTCAATAAAATATGCATTATATATGAAAGCTGATGTAGTAAATGAAGAACGGACAGAATCCAGGCCCTGTTGTGAACCTCAGAGGCCCCAAATCTTCACAGTTTTAGTCTAGCCTGGCGTAAGTTCCTCTTGCCAGTGTTCTCCATGTCAGATTTTAGAAGAGACAAGAAGAGCTTTTAATGTAAACTGTACTCAGCTTTACTGGGGATCTTTTTAGATGTACTTTCTCTGCCCTCTGCTGACAGAACTGAATAATGACATGTATGATCTCCGTGAGTTTTCCAAGACAAGAAATGGTGAGAGAAATATTCCCTCTCTCTCTGTTGTAGGCAGGGGTGGCTCTAGACATTTCGCTGCCCCAAGCAGGGCAGCATGCCGCGGGGGGTGCTCTGCCGGTCGCCGGGAGGGCGGCAGGCGGCTCTGGTGGAGCTCCTGCAGGCGTGCCGCAGGCGAGCCGTGGGACCAGCAGACCCTCCGCAGGCACGTCTGTGGGAGGTCCACCGGAGCCGCCTGCCACCCTCCCGGCGACCGGCAGAGCGCCCCCCGCGGCATGCCGCCCCAAGCACGCGCTTTGCATGCTGGGGCCTAGAGCCGCCCCTGGTTGTAGGGCTGGAGCTTTGTTATTTGTTTGTTCTATTATTGTCCCTGTTGGCTCCTTTGTAGAATGTAAATTCATCGGGGCCAGAGTCGTGTTTGTTTATATGATGCTTTCTATCACTGAATGTATACTTTCAGGGTTATGTAAATTAGGCCCAAATCAAGGTCTGCTACACAAAGAGCAAATAAACTGGGTTTGCACAAGAGATCACCATGGGAGGAAACAGAATTCTTCCCCTCCACCCCCCACTACTAGGGTCCATTGGAATAGCACAAGTTGTTGCCACTGTGAGGAATTTTGTAGTAAAGGTCCCACTGGGCACACTTTGGGCCCACCCTCAAATGCCACGACCTTGCCACGGAGAAACTCACCACAGAGCACCATTCCAGGGGGCACTGGTCAGTAGTCTCCAAGGTAGCTTCTCCACAGCCTGCAGCTCCAGCAGTTTCCAGCGCTTAATTATCTCTTTCTTCCTTTCTCGCAGGATGTCCCTGACTACCAAAATATCCGAGAGCTCCCTTACCTGGATATGGTGATTGCAGAGACACTGCGCATGTACCCACCTGCATTCAGGTATACCTGTTCCCTCCTGCTCCTAGAGAGTACATCATTAGATAAATACGTGGAAATCTGTTCGGAAGCCCCATGCTCTTGGCCGCCATGCAGCTAAGCTATCAGTACTGCTCGTGCACTTGAGAGATACAATGGGGCCAAATGAATGAAGACTGGCTAAGCTTGGTCTACTTAATGCACCCTTTTCAAGGCCAGCTGGTCAGGAGTCTCTTTTCACTGTTCTTTGGGTCCCCCTAGCCCAGGGGAAGCAGCATCTTTGAAGCAGACTAGCCTTAGGAAGTTAGATGGTTCTTCTTTGCTCTGCTTCAGAGACCTGAGTACAGAATTTATGTAGCCTACTGGCTGAGTAGGCATTAATTAATATTAATAAATGTATTAATGATTGGAGATATACCTATCTCCTAGAACTGGAAGGGACCTTGAAAGGTCATCAAGTCCAACCCCCTCCTTCACTAGCAGGACCAAGTACTGATTTTTGCCCCAGATCCCTAAGTGGCCCCCTCAAGGATTGAACTCACAACTCTAGGTTTAGCAGAACAGTGCTCAAACCACTGAGCTATCCTCCCCCCATGTCAGTCACCCCATTAAACTCTTGATCTTCTGAAGATTGTGCATGTCCCTTGCTGTATTCAAAAACATGAATTGTCCTATGTGCTATGTATAGCTCATTCTGTAGTATAACATTCTGCCCTAATACTGTTCTATACCGTTATAGCTAACTCTAGTGCCTCCATCCAGTGGGTATTAGAAATTTTCCTTACCAGATGCTCAAATATTTTCCCAGGGAGCTTAGAAGTGTTTATTTCAAAAAGGTGGAGGGGAATAAAGAAATTAGCAAACTGTGTAAGATCACAAAACTGTGGCAGAACACAAGTCTCAGCTCTCAGGGTGGGATTTTCAAAAGCAAAGCAGCATTAAGCAAACTCTGCTTCTATTGAAATCAATGGTAAAGCTCCCCTTGATTTCAGTAAAAGCAGCAAAGAATCCTGTGGCACCTTATAGACTAACAGACGTTTTGCAGCATGAGCTTTCGTGGGTGAATACCCACTTCTTCAGATGCATCTGAAGAAGTGGGTATTCACCCACGAAAGCTCATGCTGCAAAACGTCTGTTAGTCTATAAGGTGCCACAGGATTCTTTGCTGCTTTTACAGATCCAGACTAACACGGCTATCCCTCTGATACTTGATTTCAGTGGGAGTAGAGTTAGGCCAACGCTGAGCACTTTGGAAAATCCCACTCTACGGTAACAAGTACCTTAAAATAGAATATCTGAAAATTAACCCCTCTTTTACTTACCCTCCAAGGGCAGGATCTTCCAAGATTTTCTGTGGAGTTGCACAGGGTTATAAGGGTTAATTATGCTTGCTCATAAATGACAACATTTAACTCTGAAATCTGTGGTATATAAATGGAAGTTCCTGTGCCTGTTAACCATCAGGGACATTTGAATATCAACTCTGTCTGAAACACTGGGAAACAATCAATGTTTGTCAGATGGGAAACAGAATTAGAAGAGAAGGAAGTTATTCTGGAGCTCCCATTGGTGTCATTTGTGGTTGTTTCTGATTTCTATCTAAGGCCCAGTGCATTGCAAAGATGTCAGTTACATAAGACAAGAATACTGCTGTATTCCAGAATACAAAGAAATAGTGAAAATTCAATAGCAAACAAAATAATTTTACTACTACGAGTGAGAAAGATTTTAAAACAATCTGAATAAATAGAGAACTTCATTCTGCAGAGCTGGTGGTCCAATACCTTTCACCAATATCCTATTCACTTTTCAGCAAAAGGGAGTACTTGACAATATTTTTCTCAAGGCTTTGGTTCTTAGTTATCGATTTGTATTTAATTTTGTGTGAGAGAGAACATAATGCTGTGAATAGTGCCAAAGTGTCAGTCCTAGAGACTGGAATCTTCTGTTTATTCACTAAATAGGTACAGGGTAGGCACCAGTAATCATAGATACAGTAATCATAGATCATAGATAGGTCACTACTGATCTGGAGGAAATATTTTTTAGGGCTGAGAACAGTTCAGCCTCCAGGGTCCATGCAGTCTTTGGTTTCTGCTGAGACTGTTCATATATTATTATTTGTATTACTGAACCACCTACAGGCCCCAATCAAGATCAGGGCCCTATTTTGCTTGGCACTGTTCACACATATAGTGAGAAAGAGTCTTTAATTTGAAAAGCCTACACACCAAATGGACAAAACAGATGAAGGATGAAGAAAAGAAGTATTACCCCCATTTTACACTTGGGAAATTGAGGCACTGAATGATGAAATATAAAATTTTCAGAAGCACATAAGTCTCATTTTCACACATGATTTAGGGAGTTAGGCGCTTTTGAATTTTTTACCCTTCATCTTTTATTGCTTGAAATTCAATTGGACTTAGGCATCTAAGTCACCTAGGATAAAAATTTGCAAAAGCACCTACGTTGCTTGTGCAAGGTGATGCAAGAAGTTTGTAACAAAGCCAGGAATTAAACCCCCATCTCGAGTGCTAGGTTAGCGCGTTAACTAAAAGACCATCCTTCCTCTCTAACGAGGGAGCCAGTTCTGGTAGCAGTTTCTGTGATTTCCAGTGGCTAATGAAAGGAGACCATCACGCTAATGTAACATGTAGGATACCGAACAGCCATCAAGTGATAACAGTGCACAATAGGAGCTGGGGCCTCTAGCTGCTATGGTAATAGAAACATTAAATTACTCATAAAAACCTCCCTTCAAAGAACATTGTGAAGGGTTGCAAGGTCAAGCTCTCAAAAGTTAGGAAATGCCAGAATTAAGTTAACCTTTAATCTGGCCCCCTTATGATGGTCTCTACTGATGTGACCACATGCTATTTTTTCCACAGGACCCCTGCCTCATTTGGTGCACAGGATGGACTGTGCTCACTTAGTGAGCAGCTATTCAGTCTTTTCTTTCATTCCTCATCGTTCAGTGTGCGGCGCCAGGTCTCATTTACTGCACACTATTCAAACTGTGCTCTGAAAACAGAATTATTAATTCCCTCCTGGGTTTTTCTATGAGCTCATCACTGTATAGCCGAGAGAGTCACAGACATTAATTAATTAATTTTCACAACACCCCTGTGAGGTGAGGGAGTGGTATTGTCCCCATTTTACAGATGGGGAACTGAAGCACAAAGAGATTAAGCTCAAAAGCGTCCATTAATTTGTTGTGCCTGAGTGATTTTTTTTTCAGCGTGCTTAGCATTACACAGCACTTTGTATTCAAGCCCAGCTCCTGTTGACTGCAGTTGCAGCTGAGCGCTCAGCAGTTCTGGAAATCATAGAATATGAGGGTTGGAAGGGACCTCAGGAGGTCATCTAGTCCAACCCCCTGCTCAAAGCCAGACCAATCCCCAGACAGATTTTTGCCCTGATCCCTAAGTGGCCCCCTCAAGGATTGAGCTCACAACCCTGGGTTTAGCAGGCCAATGCTCAAACCACTGAGCTATCCCTCCCTGCCATTGGGGGAGCTGCACGTCACTGGCTCTGGCGGAGGATTCAGAATGGGAGACAAACCTTTTTGGGAGCAGATTGGATCCAGTTTTGTACCTCAGACCCCAGGGTATCAGGTTGGGTACCCAGAAAATAAGGAACATAACAATTAGTGACCAACTCTGAAAAGTTTGGTATAAGGGAAGGGACTTGTCCAGAACTCTGTGGCAGAGGCAGGGTTAGAATCCAGTTCTCCAGAGCATCGTTCAACTGCCCTATCCATAAGACCACCCTTTCTCTTCCTGCAATCCTGTCTCATTCACTACACATCTTCTAGCTGCCGCAACAAATGAAGGAGGCATCCCACAAACAACAGCCTCCTTCACACAACCCCAATTCATTTCCAGAGAATGAGGGCAAGGGTCCTGTGAAAAAAGTACTATGGCATCATTAATGAAAGGCTGTATCAGGGGCGCTGGAACAATTTGTATAGCGGGGGTGCTGAGAGCTATTGAACCAAACTGTAAACACTGGATATGATGGAAACCTCTTCTAGTCAGGGGGTGCTGAAGCACCCTCCACACCCCTAGTCCCAGCCCCTATAGGTTGTATCATAATTCATATGCATAAGGAGGCAAAATTAATGTTGCACAGGCACCTTAATACTGGATTTCCTGACTTTGATTTTGCAGCATTAATTTTTAATATGAGTAATTTCCTATGTTTATAAAAAAGCAAACTGAAGAAAAAAAACACCCCAGAAATTCCATCACGTAGCATCATACTGATACCCACATGGACCATCATCATTGCTGGAACCTTTAGATCCACTGCTAGGGTTGCCAGCTGTGTAATCACACAAATCCAAACACCTTTACCATGCCCCCTGCCCCACTCCTTCTCTGAGGCCCCACCCCACTCACTCCCCTCTCCCTCCCCCACCCTCACTCACTTTCACCAGGCTGGGGCAGAGGGTTGGGGTGTGGTAGGGGTTGCGGGCTCTGGGATGGGGCTGAGGGGTCGGAGTGTGGGAGGGGTTGGGGTGCAGGAGAGGGTGTGGGGTTCAGGCTTCAGCTGGGAGGTGCTTACCTGGGGTGGCTCCCGGTCGGTGGCGCGACAGGGCTAAGGCAGGCTCCATGCCTGCCCTGGCCCCGCGCTGCTCCCAGAAGCGGCCGGCATGTCCCCTCAGCCCCGGGGAGCTGCGGAGTCGGCACTCAGGGTGCACAGAGACACCCCTGCCCCCACTGGGAGCAGCCTGGGGCCAGGGCAGGCAGGGAGCCTGCCTTAGCCCCGCTGCGCCGCTGGACTTTTAGCACCTAAAATCTTCCAGTTTGGCTTCAGTAGCCTCTGGGAGATAAGGCCTGATAACCGGAAGACTCGCAGCAAAACCAGGAGGGTTGGCAACCCTATCCACTGCTCAGACCTTTGCCTCCTGAACTGAGTAACTGGTTGATAGCAGTAGTAGGTTGCCATTCTGTCTGTGGACCAGCACTAGAGGGGGGTGAGACATTTTGCCGGTGGGCTTCGTAGATATTTGCTGACAACAGAGGAATGGTGAGGCTCAGAATGGAATGTTTGGCTCCGTCCCAGGCTCTGGAGGGCAGTGTGTTCTCGTGGGCACAGACTCTTCTGCCCATTTCCCCCCAATCTTGACCCCTTCTGCCCTGTTCCCTCCCCAGTCCCGACTCCTCATTCCAATTCCATTCTCCGTACCCAGCCAGTTCAGGTTCTTATCCAAATCTTATTAAACTCATAAATTGTTCGCCCTCTATAACACTGATAGAGAGAGATGCACAGCTGTTTGCCCACCTTAGGTATTAATACATACTCTGGGTTAATTAATAAGTAAAAAGTGATTTTATTAAATACAAAAAGTAGGATTTAAGTGGTTCCAAGTAGTAACAGACAGAACAAAGTGAATTACCAAGCACAATAAAATAAAACCTGCAAGTGTATGCCTAATACAGTAAGAAAATTGAATACAGATAAAACCTCACCCTCAGATGTTTCAATAAGCTTCTATCACAGACTGGATGCCTTTCTAGTCTGGGCACAATCCTTTCCCCTGGTACAGCCCTTGTTCCAGCTCAGGAGGTAGCTAGGGGATTCCTCATGATGGCTGCCCCTTTGATCTGCTCCACCCACTTATATATCTTTTGCATAAGGCGGGAATCCTTTGTCCCTCTCTGGGTTCCCACCCCTCCTTCTAAATGGAAAAGCACCAGGTTAAAGATGGATTCCAGTTCAGGTGACATGATCACATGTCACTGAAAGACTTCATTTCCCACTTGCCAGCACACACGTATACAGGAAGACTTACAGGTAAAACACACCCATCTGCAGACAATTGTCCTGGTTAATGGGAGCCATCAAGATTCCAAACCACCATTAATGGCCCACACTTTGCATAATTACAATAGGCCCTCAGAGTTACATTTCGTATTCCTAGTTTCAAATACAAGAGCGATACATTTATACGAATAGGATGAACATACTCAATAGATTATAAGCTTTGTAATGATACCTTACAAGAGATCTTTTGCATGAAGCATATTCCAGTTACATTATATTCACACTCATTAGCATATTTTCATAAAATCATATAGAGTGCAACATCACAACCACCATCTTGCTTCCCTAATCATTGTAAGACCAGCAGAGATGGCTTATTCTATGGCTGCTTTCAACACCCTGCCTTTGTACTTTTATTCTCACTCATCTGGGGTCGGTGACATTTAACTGTTGCAGGTTCACACGGGAGACATCGAAGGACTGCGTAGTGATGGGACAGCATATTCCAGCTGGCGCTGTAATAGAAATTGCAGTTGGACCTCTGCATTATAACCCTGAGTTCTGGCCAGAACCTGAGAAATTCATCCCTGAGAGGTATGTGGGATAATGCTCATCCACCATTGTCCTTATTTAGACCATTTAGAACAAAGGCCTGCCTTACATGCTGTTTCCTGTGTGGCTAATAAAAAAGAGCACAATGTGTGTAAGCACTTTGCTCCCAGGATGCTGATCCCATGCACTGGAAGTGCATTCAGTGTATGGATATTCAAATGAACACACCAAGCAACCCCCTTTGCTGCATAATTCCTGAACCCAACCCAGCCCCAGAAATCAGCTGTTAACGTGGCGTGGATAGACACCATATCCCGCATCACCTCCACCAAAGTAGTTGGTTACTGGTAGATGAGTCTTAAATAAGAAGCAATGCCATGTCTGTGGTTGCCTACCTGGCATGGGTATAACCTGTTCCTGTTCAAATGCTGCTACTTTGGCCACTCCTGGATATAGAAATTCTGAAGAAAACGAGGCTACCCATTGTATTCATTTGCATGTAATTACCCACAATTCTCCTCCAGCCCATGGCTGTTTCAGAGCAGCCTTTCTATCTGAGATTTTGGAACAGTCTGGGTGTGCTGCTAGGTACTTAATCCTGTACCTGAAGTCAATGGGAGTTTTGTCTTAAGGAGAGCAGGCTAGGATTCCAAGTTCTTCATCCTGCTTGCAGGACAGACTTTCATGTAAAGCTTTTCTCACTTTCAAACTGGGGTCTTAACTGTATTCTGCTTGTATAACAACTGCATGGAGAAGAGACTATCCTGCAGCTACAGAGGTTAGCAGACAAAAAGTGCTCTTGGAATTATTGCAGATCTAATTCTATGTAGAAGCACAGTTTTGCTTAGTGGACACAGCTGTAAGACCTATGTCGTACCGCTGGGGGCACTAAGCAAAACTGTGCTTCTACATAGAATTAGATCTGAAGTTGCCATCTTGTGAAAGTTCTAATACAAAGTGCTAGCCTCTCAAACACACTGGGTGTGATGCAGACATTCTAAGACTAACTCTGAACTATATATATACGTGAGTTTGTATAGAGGAATCCTCTTGGAACAGTCCATCCTGTATACTAGTTGTCTGTTTTCTATGTCTTAGCCCATAAAGAGGGGCAGCACCAGGGTCAGAACATAAGAACGGCCACACTGGGTCAGACCAAAGGTCCATCTAGCCCAGTATCCTGTCTTCTGACAGTGGCCAATGCCAGGTGCCCCAGAGGGACTGAACAGAACAGTTAATCATCAAGTGATCCATCCCCTATCGCCCATTCCCAGCTTCTGACCAACAGAGACTAGGGATAGGATCCCTGTCCATCCAGGCTAATAGCCATTGATGGACCTATCCTCCATGAATTTATCTAGTTCTTTTTTGAACCCTGTTATAGTCTTGGCCTTCACAGCATCCTCTGGCAAAGAGTTCCACTGTGCGTTGTGTGAAAGAATGCTTCCTTTTGTTTGTTTTAAAGCTACTGCCTATTAAACCTCCTTTCAGGAGAAAGGAGCATTTGTGTTGTATTCTCAGGGATAGATGAGAGGTCTGGCAATGATCTTTCTAGTGGCAGATGTCATGTCTGGGTCTTCCATTGACCATTGAACCATATAATCTACCCGTTTCTGGAAGTGTTCAGTAAACGGTGCTTTAAAGGAAAGTGTTTGGGGGATGGGAACTATAATGCACTCGACCAGATGTGCAGTGCTGTACAAGCTGAGGCAAACTTCTTTCTTCACCTCTTCCTGAAGCAGGGGGTACAATTACCCATAGACTCACCTTAGTTTGCATAGGTTGCCAGTATTGTTAGTGGTAATAAAATTAGGCGCCTCTCTCTCTCTCAAAAAAAAATTCAAAAAATTCAACTCTGATATTTTTCTCTCTGACCTTCTGCTTGTGAACCATCCTCAGACTGATTATGTTGCATGAAGAAGAATTTATTAGCTCTAAATGTATTGCCCTTAGTCTTGTATTATGGGACGTACGAAAAATGGGGAGACTGGCCAGTTTTCACTACACAGGGCATAATTCTGAATAACTCGATCAAGTCCTTTCTGTCCTGAGGCAGGAGGTGTCTCTTACTATGTGTTTGTACGGTACTTAAGACAATAGGGTCCCACTCTCTCTTTGAAGCCTTTAGGTGCTACCATTAATACAAACAGCACATGATGATTTGCCTTTCCAGGCTAGGTAATCTCAGTCTTGAAATAGCCTTCCAAAGCTCTCAGCATATTTAAGTCCTGCTGTGTTCATTGCCTTTCTCTGGACCTTTCCAGACCCAAGTGCAGGGGCTGCAACTGTGGCTGGTCCTTGCACAGAGTATGCAAGTGGAAGGGAGGCTTGTTCCCCCCCCCCACACCCCTTGCACCAGTGCAAGTGCCCTTACAGGTATGTAGCTGGCATTAGGGCAGTTCTGTGCTGGCACAGCAGCCTATGGCTCCCAACTGTAAGGGAGAGCCTGGCCCAGTCAGAGCAGATATCTAGTACAATAGCACCTCTTGAAATGTTTCTTTTCTAGAATGTTCATAGATTTTAAGGGCAGAAGGCCCTAGATTTCAGCTGGATTGTTGAGTGCACTGAGCCCAATCCCTTGTCTGGCCAAAACTCCAAATCCAGACCAGCTGCTTTTCTGGAAGATAAGACTGCAAAGGATAGAGTTTCCACCACATCCCTTGGTAGTTTGTTCCAAAGGTTACTTCTCCTCGCAGTTAAAAAATTGTGCCTTTTTTCTAACATGTATTTCTAATGTTTTTATTAGGTATTTTAAAAATAATTAATAACCTGTCCTCTTCTGGATGACTGCCACTTTAGTCCTCACTAGCGATTGAACTGGGCACCTCCAAAATTAAGAGCATGCGTGCCTTCAGTTTGAGCTAAAAACCTAAATCCTCTACTTCCTCTATGGATGGAGCACACATAAAACAGTGGGATACATCTGTGCAATAAGAGCCTTCTTCCTCAGCCAATCAGATCCCTGCTTTCATATTCCTGTTTTTCTCATTGTCCATCCTGAAGAGAATCCCAGGCAGGCTCTGTTAATTTACATTGCTTTTGCAATGCAGAGACAGCATTCTTGCTCATTCTAGATCAGGGTTCATTAGTTTGCTCTTGGCATACGCAGGCAGTAATTTCACCATTAGTTTATGCATAAGGTCTGGGTTGCTATAACCCCTGAATTAGTGTTCTGTAGTTTCCTCAGATAATGAGTGTTTAGTGAGGGCAGTTCATTAAAGACAGACTTTTAAAAATGAAAAAGAAAGTCTGTTTGTCCTGCTGGGAGAACTACTCGTTGACAAAGGACGTTTTAGTTTAGAGCAGAATTTGCTAACGGTCCCCTTGAGAATTGTTTACTGAGACCAATTTAAATGCAGCTTTCTCAAGATGGGAGCAGAAAATCACATCAGTATGAGAACTGTTTCTTGAGCTGGTTTCCAATTTACCTACCTTGCAGGTTCACAGCGGAGGCCAAACTGCAGCAGCATCCCTTTGCATACCTCCCATTTGGGGCAGGACCTCGCAGCTGCATTGGCATGAGGATGGCTTTGCTGGAGATCAAGATGACCCTGCTCCGGATCTTGCAGAAGTTCAGATTTGAAACCAGTCCTGAGACCCAGGTTTGTATATATGGAAACTTATGCACTACACCTCTAAACTCTCTTGTAAACTGACGTACTGTTCTATAGAGGGACAGTGATGTGTCATAGTGCAGTCATGGGAAAAAACTAACAGGCACTTGTGTATAATAAAAGTGGCAGCAGTCCTGAATAACATTACTTTAATCAAAATATAATCTGAGTTGTCATTTAGCAAATAAAACAAACTTCTATAAATCATAGAGCCTACAGCCCAGATCCTCCACTGGTGTAAACAGCTTATGTCAGTTTACATGGTGTGTTATCAGAGTACGTTGGTACTTCTGTTTGTGCATCTACTGTACATTTAGTAGCTCTAGTGCTTACAGCAGTTTATTTTATTTAGATTTGTAAGATACCTGGGCATCCACATTGTCTAACCGTCTAGATATACATTAATTTTACCATTATACTGCCAACAACTGGCTGTAAAAAGGACATTTTACACCTTCCACAACATCTGTATGAGTTAATCTCATAAAGGAAACTGAAAACATCAATTTGTACTTGTGAACCTTTTACAAGCATGTAGGCATGCAGACAGTGTGTGAAAGAGTAAATGTATAAAATATGTCATTTATTTTCTCTTTTTCAGATTCCTTTGCAGTTGACATCTGTATCGTCATTAGCACCAAAAAATGGAGTCTATGTTAAGATAGTACCTCGATAGAGCAAAAACCCCATTCCGAAAGTCTCCAAGGAGGTGATCCATTGCTCAGTAGCTCGCTGATAGATTGAGGGTAACATTTTCAAAAGTACTTAAGTGACTTGAGAGCCTAAATCTCATTGAAAGTCAATGGGACTTTAAATGTGTGGGCCAAAATCCTGCTGACTTTCAGTGAGACTCAGGCGCTCCTAAGTCACTTTTGAAAATGGGACTTAAGTACTTTGGAAAGTTTTACCCAAGCACATTACTGTGAATTGTCTCTGAAAAAGGCTCCCACTTTTCATCAGCCTTAGTGGTCATAGCAGGGCCCACTTCATTTTACTTATCTACATGGGAGTTTGTCCAGGCTCCAATGTGACAATCTTAGCAGTCTGCACTTCCTCACCTTCAGTAGATTTCTATAATATGTTGAATGATAGCTTGTTAGCTAACACCTTTTAACAACAGACCCTTAAATCTCAGTCTCAATAAACTCTGAAAGGCAACATGTGTAGTGGTAACAGCAAGGACTTAGGAATCAGGACACCTGGGTCCTTCTCCGAACTCTGCCATTGACTGATCTTGAGCAGAGAGCCTAGCCTCACTGTATCTGTCAAATGAAGATAATGCTTACTCACCTTTTGTAAAGCGCTTTGAGACAGTTGGATGAAATGTGCTAGTATTATTATCTAACTGTTGTTACAATGGATTTAAAAATAATGGTAAATGTCTGTACAGCACTTAAGTTCCTAGAAGCAGGACCAGACCAAAGAATGTTGTAGACTGCTATTAAGTTTTGTATGTTACTGAATAGTATTTAGAATATACAAGTTTGAAGTGTTTAGGAGGACTTGGGGAATTTTAGGGTTGACCTGAAGATAGTGGCACAGCAGGAGTTTTCCCAGCATGGCATGACACTTTTCCTTTCTATGCATTTCAGTTGGCACTACTCTTGGTCAGCTCATTGGGTCATAGGAAATGAAGGAGGTTGCATGAGCTAGTGCTTAAAGCCAAGGATTGGGAGCCAGGAAAATCATTTCCAATAGCTACACTATCTCCTTAGGTGACCCTGCAGCAAGTCACTTCACAAACTTGTGCCTCACTCAACCAACATGGGTGAATGCTAGGCCCAGAGGCTGCCTGAATGTCTTCACAGTCAAAGCAAAGGCAGCACTTACTTGATTCTTCAGGACCATTTGCCCACCGCCTCTGCAGTAGCTAAAAGCAATTTGTCCATGTTTGGAATTTTTCCATATTTGCACATATGGAGAAAACAGTCTCTTCTGCTGCAGTTTTGGGGCGGGGTGCATGATACCCAGATAGCGGCAGAAAGTTTACTCCGTGCCCAACCCTGGGGAGGAAATTGAGAAAGGAAGAAAGTTGTCATAGGCCCAAGTTTTTGTGTGTGTCCCTGTTGCAGGACTCTGGGTCCTTGGTGGGCTAGTGGAGTGTCATGGAGCATCCTTCACACTAGCTGCAGCATGGTTAGAATTCCCACCAGCTTCTACTGCTGTCTTAGGCCTCAAGGAACTGTGGCCCAGATCCTCAAAGATATTCCACTGATTTCAATGGAAGTCAAAGAGCCTAAACACCTTTGAGGATGTGGGCACTTGTCCCTTCCTAGACAGACTAGCAGCACCGATGACATTACAGATCACTAGAGGAAGTTCTACCCACTGAAGAAGACAGGTCTCAGTTGGAGAGTGGGGTGATAAGAGGCAGCCTTCCAAGTTTGGGGGGGAGATGTATATTATTTTCTTTAAACATAGGGTCCTACTTTTGTTTCCACTGCGCGCTGAGATCATGAACAAGAGGAAAGAAGGAGGTTAGTGAAGTTTATTCATTTTGCCAAAAATGTTATTTCCTCCACTGTGAAATTAAATTTCCTCAAGTTCCAGCCAGCTGAGCGCTCATGAGTACTTTTATCAAAAGCTCACTGGGCTTTTTTAAACTTAACCTCAGATTGCCCTTTAAAAAATAATACTTGTTGCTAGTTGACATGTAGGGGAGGGAGGGAAAGCCACACTGGCTCTCTTTGGGATTTGGGCTTCTGCTGCAGCAGCTTCAGCTGAGCTAGGAACCCTTCTTTCCTAAAGCTATGCTAGAGGAAACACCATCTCTCTCGCATGGTAGACACAAAAACAGCTGCAATATATTTTTCTGCTGCCGCGTGAAAGTTCTCTGTAGATAAGGTACAAATGATATTGAGTAAGGAGCTCTATTATAACACTGCTGCTGCTCCATGATTTCCATCTACAGTTTCTTGCTTGTATATGGCACATTGAGACTGGGATGATTGGCACATGCTGCTTTCATCTCTTGCTGATCATTGTGACCACACTTAAAATTCATGTTCTCATCTTCCTTACCAAGGCTTGTGTTTATTTCTGTGGTGGAATTTTCTTCTAGCTTGAGTTCTAGAGTAGTAACTGTGGATTATAGGCCTGATAGTTAATGCTCCAGCCTTGCCATGCTGGAGTTTAAATGACTCAATGTGCCTATGAAATGAGATATTGAGTTAATGGTCTTATCTAAAAAGATGCAGCATGTACCTCTGTGCACAACTTTGCCTCATTTTTTCAATAGCATATTATTTGTGGTTGTGATTCTAAATTATACCTGTAAACTGGAATAGTGTAGGGTCATCTCATTAAAGATTTCCCCCCTCCATTTGACTTAAAGAAAAAGTGTTTGTCCTTTACTGTGTTCTTGCTATCTACAGCAGAAAGTCAGCCTCCAGGTTTGCTCCCAAGTGTTCTGCTCCCCCCACCCATTGACTAGTAGGTCCTCCCTTTCTTCATTTTTAAACACACACTTTAAAGCCTAACCCCTCTTAGTTATACACTTTACCAAATCACCTATTTATTGCCATATTGATCCAAGGGACTGAAGGTACCACAACATGTCCACTGGAATTTTAAAAATATTGTAAGCAAACAGATCAGCATAACTGATATGGTGTACTGGGTTCTACGGCATGGAAACAGGCAGCACTGCAGGGCCTTGGGTTCTCAGATACTTATAACTGATATGTATATTTTCATTCAGAGCAGGTTAATGACTTAACTAACAATACAGTGACTGTCTTGCAGGACTTTTCAGCTACTATGTTAATACCAGCTTGCCTGTTCCTGAATACAGGGCTGGTTGCAAAGGAAGTAAGTGCCAGCTGTAGTGACTTGTCCACTTTGAGGTAGCCAGTTTTTCCCCACAGGTGCAGGTTAAGCCAGAATTCTGAATCTGAAAGTTAGCCACCATTTTGTTAATTCTACTTGGAGACAGTCAGTGTCTTTGGACTAGTGTGGCAACTAGAAGGTTAAGAGGGAAAGAAGATGCTTCCGGACAAATTAAGAGTCTTGCACCCTACTGCTTCCTTTTAAATGGTAGTTGCTGGCCTGGCAACCACTAACTTCATTATACAACAGCACTTAATGATCCTCGCTCCACCACTGATGAAGCATGGTGGGGAGATGAGCTCATCTTTGCCATCGAATTATACCCTGGGGGCCTGAAAAGGAATAATAAATGACACTGCAAGCTGCCCTTCTGATGTTGCTCCCTCCCCTCACAGAGATGAGGTACAGGAAGCTGTCATTCCCTCAAGGCAGCTTTTCCAATCCCGTCTGCCCCTTTTCTGGAAAAGGGGATGAGGGGAAAACAGCAGCCTGCCTCTAAAGCTGAGCTTCCTATCAAGACACATGATAAGAGGAGGTGAAGCAGGGAAACAGCTGCTTGGCTGCCAAAGCCTGCAGGCGCACCTGTTGCTGGGACACGTTGTTGAGCTGATTTGTTAGAAATCTGAAATAGTTTGGAACTTTTCCTCCCCAGCAGAGAAGCCCAGCTGCACTGGCAGCTGCTGTGGAGGTAGACAGCATGGGAAGCCCCCGCCTCCTGAAGTTCTGCTAGAGCAGCAGTGGGCAAAATGTTTGGCTAGCGGGCCATGAATACTGATGAAATTGGGGTTGGGGTGCGGGAGTGGGTGAGGGCTCTGGCTGGGGATGAGGGGCTTGGGGTGCAGGAAGTGCTCCAGGCTGGAATTGAGGGGTTTGGAGAGTAGGAGGGGGATCAGAGCAGGGGGTTGGTGCACAGGAGGAGGTCAAGGGTGCAGAGTCTCAACAGCGCTTACCTCAAGCAGCTTCAGGAAGCAGCAGCATGGCCCACTGTCTGGCTCCTACATGGAGGCGCAGCCAGGCGGCTCTGCATGCTGCCCTGTCCGCAGGCACTGCCCCTGCAGCTTCCCTTGGCCATGGTTCCTGGCCAATGGGAGCTGTGGGGGCAGCACTTGGGACAGGGGCAGCGGGTGGAGCCCCCTACATGTAGGACCCAGAGTTGGGACATGCCGCTGCTTCCAGGAGCCACGTCATGTGTGGAACGGGGCAAACCCCTGACTCCAGTACCCAGTTGGAGCTGGAGGGCCAGATTAAAATGTCTGATAGGCTGAACTCAGCCCCACAGGCCATAGTTTGCCCAGCCCTGTGCTAGAGGCTGATAGGTCTAGTTCTGCCTCAATGCTGCAAGCAGGCTGAACTTCCTATTGTAATGGAACTGTGGCCCTGAGCATGAGGGCCAGCTCATTGCTCCCATGGAACTGTAGTTGGAGGGTCTATACAAGGATCAGACTGATAGTTACTCCTTGGAGCAGGGGCTAGTGCTCCAGGTGCTGTACTCACATTTCACAATGAGATGATCCTGATCAGGGCCTGCTGGCACTCCTCAAGGTAACAGGTAAAGTTACACATTACCTCTTTGTTTATAGATGCAAGGCTAAAAAGTCAGTTTACTTCAATTTATCTTTCATCTGTGGCTCAGAGTCATTGCCTAATATTTCAGGTTTAGCACACATGTTTAAAGAGAGACACCACTTCAGCAAGGAAGGAGGTGAATGTATAACTTTTTGTAGAGAAAGTGTAGATGCTTTATGCCTTGCACGGTCTGGCTGCAGGTTTGTTTGAAAATTACATGTGACTACTTCAGAAGAGTCTTTGCTTTCTGTCATTTGTCTGGAAGTGACTAGGACCTAACAATGAATCATCTTCAGGGAATTCACATTTTGCAATCAATGCTAAAAGCTGTCACTTTAAAAGTGTGTTTTTATATAACTGTATTGGGATAGAGAACTCTGGCAATGTAGCAGTTCACAGAGCGCTTTTCAGGGGGCTGGGTGGGTATTACTATTACTCTGGATTACACATGAAATTTTATCTACTTTAAGGAAAATTCTGCAGCATAGTCGACAGTCACTTCACAAAATAAATACTTTATATACATTTTCTGCTTTCTATTCAATGAGTAAAATGGACTTTCCACCTGAACTTTACCAGAGATGCGGATTTGTTTAGTGTAAATTTATTGTCCCCCGGGCCTTAATAAAAGCACCTGTAATGGAAGGGTTAGAGGTCAACTCATAAAGCTGAATCTCTCATCCCTTGTTATGCAGCAGGCAACAGGAAACAAGCTGATTTCTTTTAGACAGACATCAAGTCAGATCTGAGATGCTTGCTCTTTGCCTGGCTGCTGTTGGCAGGATTTCCTCAATTGTTAGTATCTTCAAAACTAACCTGACTCCCGCAGCAATACTCATTTAAAAATGGAGAAGGCATCTGGAAATCATTCAAGGCACTTTTGAACAAGAGGCCTGACCTATTTACTGTTCAGTTTCTATGACATGCACTGATCCAATGGTTAACGAACTACCCCCTAACAGCTGTCTAACCTCCCCATTTCCCTGACTTTCCCCCCAAAATAAAGTACTTTAACTTGAGCCACAGAGGTCTCCTGTTACCTTCACTTCCATGATTGCTAATGTCCCCTCCTTAAGGTTGTCCTGTGTCCGTGCTTCTAGGTCCTGCCTTGTGTGAAAGTCTGACCGCCTCCTCTGGAAACCTTTTCTTAAAAGTCCCCACTTCTAATCCAAACATGAACAAAACTCACTCTCTCTCCACACCCACCTACCCACCTCTCCCTCTCGTGTATAAACAGAGCTGGCCTTCACTCAGCCCTCAGATCAGGCCCTGGCTGCAGGTATCAGACTTGGCAATAACATAAGATGAAATGCTCACACCTCTCCTGTCACTCCCCACGTAGTTCTTAGCTTACAGTTTCCATAATATATGCAACAGGTTGGTTATAAAATGCTGAAGTACCCTACTATGCTGCAGGCTGCATTACAGTCAAGCCAGTTTGAATTTTAGCCCACCCTCTATATGCCTTCCCTGGGTAGGGCTCTCACAGAAATCCGTATCAATTAACCTCTCTAGCATCCCACTCTGTAACACCACTCACTCGTGTTCCAAACAATCAAAAGCTCTGGCTATCACTTGAGACAGTCAAAAGTTTGCCTATAATTTAGGTTTCATATGAAGTACCTTTTTAAAAAGCCAATAATTTCGAACTGCATTGTAAACACAGAGGACTCTACAAACTCCCTTAGTTTGTAAGAACCTGAACATGAAAGTTCACTAGAACCAACTAATGCTATTTTCAGCACTCAAGATGAGAAAACATGGAAAAAGCAATAAAGCCTGTTTTTCCCTGGGATGGAGGGAGAAGCTTCCTCAACCTTTGAAAACTTACAATAAAAACTGCTCTGCTTTCCATGAAAGACATTGAGTGTGAATCTACTTTGTTGCTACTTACCACAGTAATAAACAAGGATCCACCTAGATAGAAACATTAAAGAGGATTAGAGGATACAAAGAGGCCAATATTTGACTAAAACCTTAATCAGTTTTCAGTTCAAAATATTTTAATTTGCATTAAAAAAAGAGGAGCCATACATATTGCCACAGGTCTCATACATACGGCTGAGAATAAGAAGATTCAATTTTACTTTCAAACATTAAAAACATTGAGAACAAGGGCTACAGATCTCTTCCAGTTAGACATTTTTTCCTCATGGAAATCCTGAGGCACTTAGAATACATGACTAGCCAATGCATTTGCTGTAACCCCACCGTTCCCAACAATTACAAAGGAGAGGAAGCATCCTGAGTAGTAGTTTCCTCTCTCCAAGCAATGCAACTGTTAAGCTTCAGTCACCAATACCACAATTGCAAACGAGAAGTATACAGCTGCTTACATTTCCAAGTACCAATAAAAGCCTTATTAAACCCTTCCCTACCAGAACAAACATGTACGGACAGTGAAAGGTATGGAAAGCTTTAGTGGTTCATCCAGAATTCTCACAACTCTATAGTAACGCATTCATTTGTTAGTTGTAGCAGTGTCATCACAAAACTAAGTAGCTCAGCTGTTCACAGCAGGGCATTAGGCACTATAGTTTATTTTGTGTACATACGGACAGTCTTATTGACATACAAGTCCTTGCGGTGTTTCCATCTTCAGCACTTGCTTCCAATCTTTACCAGAAGATAGCTGGAGAAGTCAGAAGAGATCCATGCAGTGTAAGTAACTAGTGATAATCAGAGGCAGTATTAGGATTCTGAAGTTTCTTCTGCTCTCCCATATTGCAGCAGGCTTTTGGACAGAGCCTTACCCAGCACATAAATACACCCCAGAAGGGAATGTATTAAAACTCCAGGCGTAACTTTTCATTCACATGTTAGTTAACAGGTGGAAGGGGAAAGCCTCCCAGAAGCGAGGAAAGCTCAGAAGTGCAGTTCTATTCTGAAATGCAACTACTGTATGTGAAATGGTACATTTACTCTGTCTATATGTTCCTTGCATCTATAAGAACTAGACAGCTGACTTTAGTGTCAGAGTTTTGATTGCTTTTGACTCCAGTTAACATACAGGAATGAATAGAGCCAAGATAAATAGTGAACTAGATCCTATCCTTTCTGATACATCAACAGAATTGTTTTCTATATTCCAATTACAGGACCAATCACTTTAGCCCCCACAGAATATCGTGGGTTTGCACAGATGTCACTGAAGGCATATGACATGACCTACGGAACCTGTATTACTGGTATTGATGAAGGAGGAGGAAAGAACCTCGCTCAATGCTTAGATCCCCGAGTTGAGTTTGCAGGCCTGTCAGCTAGGAAAAACAGCCTTGTAAAAAACTCTTTTAATCTGGAGCCACCGAGACAATAAACACGACCCCCACACTGATTCTTAAAGTAGAATCATGCTTTTAAATTACGCAAACATGTATCTATACACCACCTCTGACAACTCGGAACAGATAATAGCAGAAAGCTGTAGCAGCCACATCTCTCTCACCATGTCTGAAAAACGTCAATTCTACAGGAAAGTCTAAAAGAGAAAAGAGTAAGAAAGAGAAATACTTAGATATTTTGCCTGAAGTAATTCCGCTGGAGAGGAGAAAGAACACACACCAACTGCTCTGGTGTCCCTTCTTACACACCTAAGCTTGCTGCTGTTCCAACCACAACACACAACTCTCTCATTTATGTTAACATCGCAAAGCCTGAATCAAACTCATGTAACCACAGATTTAAAGCTTCCTGCATTATTTTATTTGTAACCCACATTTGGGGCTTAGCAGGGCTGAGGTATTAGGAGGAGAAACCCTTGGCAAGGAGAGGGTTGTAGGAGGTCACCCTGATGTGGTAGCAGTGATCAATAGGAGTTCCATGTGTGCAACAGTCCCAAACAAACTATTAAACAAATTGCTTGCCCACAAGAAGCCTTGTGCAGATTCTGCCCTGGCTCACTAGTTTCACAGCTAATTTCACTAGGGGAGAACTAATGAAAACATAATTACTTTTTTTTTTTTTTTAAGAAGAATTTCATATGACATCACAACCACCTGCTTTTCTATTACTTCGTCTCACATTGCAAGAATCATATGAACATCTACTGGATTTATTAAATCCCCCAGAACAGACTAACAGTGGGAAAAAACAAGTTAGCCCCACCAGAGAAATTTAGGAATAAAGCCTGGATTTTAAAAACTCATAAAAATACTACGTCTTTTCTAAAATTTCTTAAGATCGTCACCTCTGCTTACTGTTACAAGGAGAGGGAGGAGAGTCTAAATGTGTCTACAATGTACTGGGCACATTTTTATTAAACAAAAAACTCTCCTCAGTTAAGTCAATTCCGAAAATAAGCAGCATGTGCAGCCATTGACAGAGCCACCGCCTGGTCCATGTATTCAATCAGATATTCAGGGTAAATCTGATGTTTCTCAAAGATGACAAAGATAGATGGATTCGACAGGCTATTCACGCAGCTGTCATAGAAATTGTTTCCACCGTCCTTAGCGGGAGGACGAAGATAGGAAGAGCTACCAAGGGTAAAGTCCCCCGCCAAGACCCGAGCCAGAAACATGGTCTTGATGTTTGAGTTGGTCTTGCTATAGTTATCAGAATACGAAGCATCCCTTGCGAAGTAGCTTCCTGCAGTAGACAAAGATAAAAGTTGTTAAGATTGCTGGCTTCCTGTTATACAACTATTGGAATTGCAAGGAGAAAAAAACCTTAATGTTTACTAAGGGAATCAATCAGAAGCTGGTGAGAGATTTGTAAATAATTTCTTGTGTGTTGGGCATCCTTTCCAGCATAATTTATCATTAGGTATTACCACTATTTGATTTTTCACAAAACATGTTAGATATTACCAGTGGTTTTTTTCTAATTTCTCTTTCTTAGAGTATGCTGTCTGCCCCCTCACCCATCCTACCACACACACGCACACACACACACACACACACACACACACACACACACACACACACACACACACACACGCACAAAGCTTATAGTAACGTTTTGGAAGCTTGAAATTGAAGTATCTTGCCTTCCAAAATGTTCTAATCGTCATAAGCAACCCACTGGGTGAATAAACACTGGAACAATAGATTAAGTGTTTAAAAAATTAAAGCCCGTTTTGTTTCACTTGATATGTTGATCCTTTGCTGTAAATCGGGCAGTGGCAGGACTGTATCATTTGCCAGGGATGGAAAGAATACTGAAGCGGAGTGTAGTTTACTTGCATGGCATCAGAGACCAACTAAATACCACTTCCTCCTGGGGTTCAGAGAAGAAGAACCGCGGCTCTGGGGGGGAGGAACATAGACAGGAGTAAGGGGGCCAAGGCTGGGGCCACAGCTGGGGAGAGGAGCGGGGCCAAGACTGGAGCTGGAGCAGCAGCTGGAGCCAGGAATAGTGCTGGGCGGCACTCCCTCCCTTCCCCTCTTAAGCACATCTTTCCACACAAATACGTGGGTTTACACTGCACAATGTGGAGCACATAGGCCAAGGTCTGTAGAAGTGCCTGAGCTTCAGCTGAGTGTGTTTGTTACATTGCCACATTAAGTGGTTAACATTAACACTACCCATTTAGGTATACAGGTAACACCTAGCTCAAGTGAATGCCTCCTCCCTCTGCCATTCTCAAGTTCAAACTACTGCTGCAACTACTGTTTGGCTAGAGAAAGTTCTCTCTAAATCAAGGTTAGCAGAGCACGAGGTAGAGAATTACCTTTGCCATAAGCTGTCCCATGAAGACCACAGATTCTCCAGTCAAAGTTCTGCTGGCAGATGGCATCGATATGCTTTTTACTGGTCCCATGAAATAAGAGTCTTTCACACACATCCTTTCCTCCACTAGTCTTCTGCATTTGCTCTTTCTGCCTGTAAGAAAAAGCATCGTCAGAGCCAGATTATTTTAGCCAAGCAGGTTCCGATGAGGCAGGCACTCAGATTATCTGTGATGAGTGTTGCAGAGTGTTCAGATTTTTCAAAATATTTTAATACTTTTTTAAATTGAATAACTGCACAAAAGTATGCTTTTAAAAAGGTCTGGTTTAAACAGAAACATAAGCGAGATGCACCATGTACTCAAATATGCCTGTGTAAGAACTTATAAGGCTGACTGTAGCCAAGTGCCTCCAAAATATTTAAAAATAGAAATATTAGTCATCCTTCCCAGGCTGTTGGATAAATACCTTGATATGTATGGGTGTGTGTGTGATCACATGTACACCTTACTGGCGGAAAGCTTAGTCAGAAGGGAGTTTCAAGTCATTCTGAACTCTTGCAGAAATTCCCTAAACTAGAACTGTGAAAGTTCTGTGTGACGGGGTGTACCAATCCTGCACTGGGCCAACTGGGACAAACCAATCACTGTGGGCCCAGGAGGCCACACCCCCTTTCCCCTGCTGTGCATGCTCCAGGTGGAAGAGCTCGATAAAAGGAGGCAGCCCAGCTCAGTTGGGGCTGGCTGCAAAGGAAGAGGGATGAGTCCTGCAGGCTCCTCCAGAGGGGCTGGTGACACTCCAAGCAGCAGAGCATGTGGACCTGGACTACACTGCGGGCAGCTCGCCAACTGCAGGGAATGAGGGAGGCACCAAGCCGCCACCAGCCGAGAAGATGCCTGGGATGCAGTTTGTGGTAGGAAGTGACTAAGGGGATGTAGTAGAAGCTGAGGCCTAAACCCTTAGTGTGGAAGTCCCCAGCTTCAAAGGGTCCTGGGTCAGAACCTGGTGGAGCGGGAGGGGCCGGGTTCTCCTACCACATCCCACAGACCAGTAGGCATGGCTGCTGTTTGCTCTCGGTTTGGGTCCGGTCCAGAGGCTCAGGGACCATAGACTCTTTGTCCCAGGGGCTACAGGCTGATTGCTGTTCTGCCCCGCCCAGAGGGCCAGAACCCCAACTGCAACTGCCTGCCCCAGCCAGGAATCTCAGGGGCTACTGACTGTTTGCTTGCTCGGCCCTGCCCAGGGTCCAGAGCCCACCACACTGCAATTACCTGATCTAACAGGGACGCCTGACAGACAACTGGGTGACGGGGTGGCCCAGCTCGACAAACAGTGCCTCCCGTCACATTCTGTCATTTGCACTTGCAGATCTCCTCCACTGGCTGCCAAACTTCAGTTCTTGTGAAATGCAACTCATGGGAGATAATGCCTCCCCCACTCTGCAAGCCGTATCTCAGGGAGATGGGCTACTCCCACAGAGGGCTCTGAATATCAGAATAACCTCCATCTTGCCTGAGTTCTGCCTCAGCCAGCTGCAGATCTCAGCTAAGCAGTGGTCAAGCAAGTTCTAAAAAGCAGTGGTGCAGCAGTTTACATGGCTGCATACTGGCTTCTCACACAGGCCTCTGAACATAACTAATAGCAGCAAGTACTAACACCATGGAAACATACTAGAGCAATGTTTTACACATACCACTGATACACTTTCCAAAGAGTCGGGTTCTGGATTCTCTGAATCTCTCGAATGACTGTTTTGGGCATTGTGCGCTGAAAGTCAGCCTGGACCTTCTTGTATTCGTCAGAAGAGCTGAGAAGTTTGATCAGCTGTAAAAGAAAATATATGCAAACCAGTCTCCTCTCTTTTACAGAGCCATCACAAACCACCACATTATTACTGCTCAAGTCCTGAACGCAGCGGGGTTCCTGCTTGTGTTTTACCTTAGAAACACCACAAAATCAACTTGAGCCTTCCTACTTTTACTAGAAGATTTGTTGAGGGTTTTAATGGGGGAATATTGTGAGTTCTTATATTTTAAATTAAGAGATGGGGGCAGGGATGTTGAAGATTCAACAAAAAAAACCTCTCTCTAATATGTCAATCACAGTAGCCAAATAGAGCTGGGGGGGGGGGGTCACAAAATGTTTGTCAACATTTTTCCTTTTTTATTTCAAATTTTTGAAATGTGAAAAATTTCCACCTGCTCTACTAAACAGATGTTAAAAAGCAAGACAAAACCCCCCCCACAATTTAAGAAACTACCTCCTCCTCTCCATTGCTTGGCTTTATAATCAGGAACAAAAAGCCCAACCTTCCCCCACTCCTCTTTAGATCATCTTTAATGTCCTGCCTTAGGAACAACATGCCTATCATCGCCTGCCAATACACCCTACGATGAAAACAAAATGCCGCACTCCCACCTGCTCCACCCAAGACCAGAAGTAAAATAAGTTTGCCTCACCACCCGCAGCTATCTTGTGTTGCCGAATTTAGTGTCAGCGCCCAAGAATGCATGAGCCCTTGGACACAACCAAACACAAAAAGAAGACAGAACCAAAATAAAATAAAACAAAATAAATAAAATAAAGGCATTGAAAAGCCTTGTGGGTCTGTCTGCCCTCTTCGATGGCTGGACGTTAACCAGGCCTTAGGTTAATGTAGTCACTGCTTCTTGATTAGGCCAAAGCCCTGATCCTGCAATAAGGGATTCACAAGTGACCCCTTGCGCCCCTACCGAGCCCCACTGACTTCAGCAAGGCTCTTGCAGGTACAAAGATCCACCTTCCCCTATCTCCATGTGATAGCAGGCACATGACTGCAATTACTAATACAGTAAATACATCGTGTAAGGGATGGTCATCTACAAGGGAACATGCAACACTGAAATGAAGGTTGCTTACCTGCAACAGGAGCTCAAGATGGCTCTGCATAGTCACACACATGAAATAATGCACCACCATGTGGTGCCTTGCAGTAGAACCTCCTTCTAGCAGTGTCTCCTAGAGTGCTTTCGCACCCTCCCTGCCCCCCTCAGTATCACTGACATAGCACCTTTGTCTGATCCATCAGATTCAGACAGCTCTGATGCATAGAAATCAGCACGGCTAACAGTGGCTCCTTTGCCCTTGTGCCTCATTTCTTTTGGTGTCACAACTGCTGTAATCGAAGGCACTGACGACTCCGGTTATGACAGACTGATGAAATTCATCTTCCTGGAACCGGTAGTGGACAGTGAAGCCGACTCCATTCCTGCAGTTGCAGAGTTCTGCAACAGCTGGAAAGCAGTATGGCACGAGGTACAGAACTGGGAAGAGTAACCAAACTGTGGCTCATCCTTTCCATGAGAACTGGGGCAGTGGTATCTGACCATGTGGCCCTCAGTTCAGCCCTATACAGCCTTACAGGAGCTGCAGGGACCAGATACAGCCCCGACAGAGGATGCGGCTTCTTGTAACCCTTCAGTCTTTTGCTGCTGGGAACCACAGGGGCTAAGACTGGC
Organism: Mauremys mutica; assembly: GCF_020497125.1. Classification (NCBI taxonomy): domain Eukaryota; kingdom Metazoa; phylum Chordata; order Testudines; family Geoemydidae; genus Mauremys; species Mauremys mutica. The sequence goes on along the minus strand of NC_059072.1, from coordinate 102,748,061 downwards.
CTTATGGATCTCAGATTGGAGGGCTTAGATCCACAGGGTCTGGCCTTCAGGGCTTCTTTCAGGAAAAGGAGGTGCAGGCGAATCTCCCTATCCTCACATGCTCTGGGAGTTCAGATCCACCCAGAAGGTGAATGTTCTTCTTCCAGGCACCACACATGGTCATCGGACACCATGAAGACAGCCAGGCAGGAAGCGCACCTCTTAAATCCCAGCTTCTTCTGTTTCCTTAATTCCACCATAACACAGAACCAAAAAAGATCACTCACTAAACTGACCACTAACACAACAGAAGCTTTGGTTCCAAAGAGGTTCACATCTGTCCAGCCACACAGTTGGAAGGAAATGAGGTTGTGAGGTCACTCTGCCCCCTAAAAAGCCTCGCCCTCAGAATGTGGCAACGCTGAGAGGAGAGGTGAGGGGCATGAGAGCACTCTAGCTGACACTGCTAGAAGAAGTTGTATCAGAGATCACCACAAGGTGATGCGTTATCCCATAAGTGGGAACGTGCAGTGTCTCTTGAAGAAGAGCCTACATTTTAAGGAAGCTGTATGTGGTCAGACAGAAAAACTTAAGAGCTCCATACCTTGTATCCCAATTCTGGTAAAGCTGATTTGTCCCAGTGAGCTGGAATGGAGTCTTCCTGTGAATGCTCAACACCACTGTATATTACAAGAGAGTTATTGTTGTTTTTTAAAAAATCATAATATTTAAGAGTATTACCTTAGAAAGAGAGTTTTGCCTAATTTAGAATAAATAAAAGGTAACCCAATATATCCAGGCATTTCAAAACTCTTATCTTCAGTTTAGCATGCGTAACATATCCATATCCAAACCTCATGTCAGTTAATTAGGACCTGAGGCCCAGGTCATCAAAGCACTTTGGTACATATCTAACTTTAAGCATGAGAGAAGCCCTATTGATTTCAATGGGCACCATTTCCATGCTTATAGTTGGATATGTGCCAAAGTGCTTTGCTGAATTGGGGCCTGAGCACATAAAATGGCAGACGAGCGCTCAGTATCAATTGTTGGTATGAGTTGTGTCACCAAACTGAGCTCAAACTACCAATAGTTCTGGTGTAGGTCATCGGTTCTCACACAAACCCAACATTTAAAGGGGTTAAGTCTCTTTTGTTACCATTAAGCTCACTTTGCTTGGACCTTCTGTAGTTTTGAGTCCCAGTCTCCACAAGGTGAGAGTTTGTTTATAATCAGTAGGAAGGAAACCATAATCTACTATTACACATATCTAATTCCACTTGCCTACACAGGACTCAACCATATATGATATTTCCAAAGAGAACAGGTTATATGTAGGGGTTTCTTATGTGAAAAGACTGAAATGTTGAGCCAATAAGCTCTTCCCCACCACACGAACTCCTGTACTGCTTCAAAATACCAGAACATTATTTTCCAGTCTGTAACAACCACAATATCAAATTTATTGTCTTCAAATCCTGCTTGAATTTGATAGCACAAAAGCATGATTGGGGCACCTATTATGTATGCATCACAGTGGTTAGGAAACATTTCAGCATCACAAATGCACTGTGCTTTAGTTCTCAGTTACAAAAAAACTAAACCATGTAACTCCACCATAAACTCACTTAGCTAAACATGTTATTTTGGGTAAGTTACTACACTATTTTACCTTAGGAGGTACAAATGCCCATCATCATTTTTACACCAGGTGTTCCTAATCCTCCCAAATACTATACTTCATTACTTAAGCAATGACCATTTCCAATTTGCTACATAAATTGTCAGTTACAAATTTATGGCAGAAGACAAGTCAGCAACTGCAAAATGGTTAGGCAGAACTCACAGCTGTTACTTATATTTTCATTAATGACCTACACACAAAAAGCAGGTGCATGCCAATGAAATCTGCTGACAACATAAAACTGGAGGCATTTTCAATACAGAGGAGGATCAAAATATTATACAAGAAGAATTGGATTACCTAGAGGACTGAAGTAATAGAAAATGGATGAAATTTAATAGTACAGCATGGAAGGTCATGAACTTAGGGACTAATAAGAATTTCTGCTCTAAACTGGGGGCTCATCAGTTGGAAACAACAGATAAGACAGATCCGGGTGTATTAGTTGATCCCAAGATGACTATAAACCAGCAGTGTAATGCAGCTGTAAAAAAAGTGAATGTGATCCTAGAATGTATCAGATGAGGCATTTGCAGTAGAGATAGAAAAGTATTAATACCATTGTATAAGGCACTGGTAAACTGGAATCCTGTATACAGTTCTTTTCACCCATGTCCACAAAAGATGAATTCAAACAGGATCAGGTACAGAACAGGGCTACTAGAATGAGGGGTAGGGGAATAGAGAGCCTATTTTACAAAGAGGACACTAAAAGAGCTTGGATTCTTTAGCCTAGCAAAACAAAGGCTGAAACAGTGTTAACCAACCAACCAGCCTTGGTGAAAATGGATACTGGGCTTCCCATCAAGTCACTGACCTGAATCCTGCTGGCGGGCTCTGCCCCTTCCTACCAACTCCTTGTGGTCTATGCTTGCCCAATAATCAATTGACTCCAGCAATGAGTGAGCTATTTTTAGAGTCTAACTAGAAGGTGTGAACAAAAAACCACCCACTCAACTGAGTAATTATTCCACCCCCCATAGCTGTTCAGTTTTAAAACACTGCCATACTAGTTTTAGTTGGGACTGGACACAGATACTTAAGTAACTGTGAGAAAGGCTGTTCCTGTTACCAATACCTCAAGGGTTAATTGTGTGTGTTTTATAGGCACCAAGTACTATAGAGAGAGCGAGATGTGGGCTATTACATACAGAAATTAATCCTTTCTTACCTTCATATTTTCTGAATTCTATCTGAAATTGCTCTCAGTTTTCAGACATTCCATCCTCCCTCACTATTATTATAATTCGCATTTATAGTGCAGTAGTGACTAGACGTCTCAGACATTTCAGGGCCTCATTGTGCCAGGTCCTTTACAGACATATTAAACAAAAGACCCTGCCCCCAAAGAACTGACCTCTCCTCCATCTGCTTATGCAACATTTTTCATCTTGGTCCAGCCTCTTCTCAGTCAGGTAGGGTGATCAGGACCCCTGGGTACAGCCATATCTAAAACTCCTTCCACTTCACATACACTCCTCTCTTTCCCTCCAAGAGTGTCAATTCCTCTTACAATGATCTTAAAAGCAGTCTTTTTACTTTTGCTTAGTACACACGCTCTCTCTGCAAGACACTGCATAGTACTGCATGAATACATATGTATACACCACCTCAGAGTAGAGTAACTGTAGTTTACCTGATTCTCCGTTTTTCCACGTCTTGCGGGGAGAGGAATTTGGGTCTCCTGCAAACCTCTCTCTGTGTCTTATAGCGAAGGTTTCTCTGATTCATGGCTGAAAACAGAGCACAGACAGCCAATTTTTCTTTCAACAATCTTCACATTTGAGGCAAAATTCTCCATTAAGACTCTCTGCCAATTCTGCCACCAAATGATACCAATGTCCAGCTCCTACTATATGCAGCCAACTTCCATTTGCATCACAGACTACAGGAACCAAGCTCTACCATGTAGATCAGATAGGAGAATTCTGACTCCAATTTTTTTTTATTTTTTTTTTTAGTTTTGCTCTGAAATCTAGAGGAAATGACAGATAATTCACTTCACTTTCCCGGGCTATGGAGAGAATGGATGCACCATAGATAGCAGTTGTGGAAGCATCCCCACACTGTTCTGCTCATGTGCTTCAACTTTCACCTGGAAGGACCACCGCTACAGAATGGGTAGTTGCATTCTTCATACTCAGGTTTCAGCCTCTCCCTTAATGCTGTCAACAAAGGCGACCTCTCTCCCCTTACAGCTATACTTGGACCATTAACTCTTCAAATAGGCTACCAAACAGCCATCACAGGGCACCAACTTTCATTGACTGACAAGACATGGTAGCCTGGATTTGAACCAATGATCCAGGAACGAAAGACTTCGCTACAGGGACTCTAACAGCACAGTTATGCCAGCATAACCCCATAGCACAGACGCTCCCTACAGCAAAGACGGAAGGGGCTTTTCCCCCATTGCTGCAGGAACATGACCTCCTTGAGTGATGGTAACATTCTTCTGTCAATCTAGCTGCAGCTACACTTGGGGTTAAGTCAGCATAGTTATGGCTCCCAGGTGTGTGGATTTTTCAGACTCTGAGCAATGCAGCTGTGTTAACCTAAATTGTATGTGTATACAAGGCCTTTGTATCGCATTTACTGTCCCTGAACAAAACCAAAAAAAATCCAGTCTCCTAGATTTTTAAATAAAAATAAAAACTGAAACCTGGCTTTTGGACAATAAGCCAGAATGTTATACCATTCAGGCTGTCCTGACAAAGATGGCTGTATTTGTTTACAAAAATAAAGAGCTGGATTGAAGGAACAACACTCATTGGTTACTCTAGTACAGGGGTTCCCAACGCGATGCACCTGCGTACTGGCCGGCGGACGAGCATCCGCCAGAAAGCCGCCAACAAGCTGCGTCATCCAGAGGCAGTATTTCGGCGGTGACGCCTCTGGATGACGCTACTTGTCAGCGGCATTTTGGCGGCGACACCTATTGACGTTGCTGCTTGTTGGCAGAATTTCGGCGGATGCTCGTCTGCCATCACGGTCCTCCGTGGCTCGTCATCTGGCGCCCATCAGACGAAAAAGGTTGGGGACCACTGCTCTAGTATTTCTAAGGAACTGACCTACAATAGCTTAATTTCTTGCAGAGGTAACTGGCTTTCATCCAACGCTGTTAGCACACTAAGAATACACACATAAGGCCTCTACAAGCCAAGTAATTTTCTCATGATACTTGCAAGAATGAGAATACTTTCTAATAAACGGTTTTAAAGGAAAACTGCATCCATTCTGCATCGTGCTTACCAACAATAAAGTGACTTTTTAAAAGGGTTGTCATAGCTCCCAATTTTTTATTCTAATTATTTATTTTCAGTAGAAAGTTTCAGTTGCGTTTCCAATCTTGATCAAAATTTTAATTTTTGGCTTACAGTTCTCTGCCTTCACTTCCTGAATGAAGAATGGTCTGATGATACAAGACCCAGAACTAGCAAAGCTTTATGACTAGACAACAAATTCACCCCCCCACACACACCCCTTTCCCAGTGCAGGAGGCAATCCAGGAAGAGAAAGGAGGCATTTCAGGGAAGAGGTAATGAGGCTGTGGAATTTATAATCCAGCAATTCTGCCCACCACATTAGCAGAGGGACACAAGTTAGAACAGGCCTGAGGTCTACCCTAGACCAAGCCCCAGCTGAACCTAATACAGGGAGCTGTAAGCCACCTCCCCTTTGTCCACCTGCTGGTGCCAGGAACAGCACAGTGATAAAGTTTCCCTCTGGTATCTGCATAAGGATGCATGGTTTTCCAGAGTCATCCTCTTATCAGGAGCTTGTACCCTACCTGACCGTGTACTGCAACTGTTGTCAAGTCATACCAGCAAATGGATACAATCATCCCCACAACCAGTGGTCTCTCTTTCAGGGAAAGAGAGAGAGAAAGAGGCTCTGCAGGGAAAACCCCTAGAATTGCTAAGCGTGGGGAGTAAGCTCAGGGTGAAGTTTACACTGTATAAGTTACCAGAAAGGGGTTTAGGTAGGACTTTTATACTCTCTTCAGAGCAGGATGGGAACTCCACGCTGCTTACAGGTGTATAAACTGAGGTCCAGCATAACTTCCAGTAGGAAGTTAATGTTTCCCTTCTGCCTCTTTTTCTGGGTAGAAGGCAACGGTAGCAGAGAATCAAGACATATACTAGTACTAGCGAGTCTGAGTGAAGCCAGATGACCAGTCCAGGAGGTTTGTGCTTCTCCAAGTGTATGGATAGCAGGTCTGGGGAAGAGGTGGGAAGGGGAGTAAATTCTCATAAAAGGGGATAATTAATTAGTAGTCTTAGCTTCAAGTTTGAGTATCCAGTCACCTTGGAAATGCTGCTTTAAGTCCTGACATGGTTAACCCACTACTTCATTCTTCCCAGGCAGACAGAGCCATGGTGTCGCCACTCTGCTTGCTAGCAACCTACACTCCAGCTCTTCTGGATTATAGAGCAGCCTGTGGGAGGCTGTGGGAAAGCTACTTTAAGTTAGGGTAGGCCTTGAGGTTGCTCTAATTTATTCTGGATGTCATGCTAGCCTCTGGAACAGGCCAGAATCGGCATGAAGCCATGGCTTCTGTCCTTTGCCCTGCAACAGAGATTCTCAAGGCCAGATTGTGTAAGACTCTCTTCCCACCTCAAACTAGATTCCTGGAGAAAGCAGCAGAGGAGGAAGTTTATTATTTGTGGCAATGGTTCCACAATAACCTCTTGCTAAAATACTGAGTAACGACTATCTGGACACTATGCCAAACCCATCTTTAACTAGGAAATGGATGCATGGTTTATAAAAAACAAAAACAAAACAAAAACAAAAAAACACAACACCTTAGTTTAAGCCCAATTCTGGGGGTGGCTGTCTGGCTGGAAAAGGACATTTGTGACATTAACAGAGAACGAGCCACATGGAAGAGATTAAGCAGTGCCCAGCCTGCCTAATAATGATTTAACAGTGGTGGGAGCAATATGTAAATAGTGTTTAAGATTTACAAATTAAAAAAAGCAAAGGCTTTCTTCTCCTTAAACCAGTATTGACAGAACCTGGAAACTGGTTTGCAGTCTATTCCTTAGGACTCATTACTTGCCATAACCAGAATGAGAAATCCATGAGAAAAGACTAAGCTAGTTTTCAGGCTTCTTTAAAAGTGGCTAAAGAAAAGCAAGCTTTGCTTAAGTATTCCTCTTCTAGCTGTTAACCTGTTATTCAAAGGAAGTTGGGAGCTGGTTTACAGATTCTTCCGTGATTCTCGCACACTGTTAACATCAAAAAACAATGCAAAAAATTCAGTCTGAATAGGCACATGAGTTTAATTCAGGGTGACTAGCTCTTGTCTTGAGAGCTTTAATGGATTCCCTTTTCCTTTGAACACCACAAAGTAAGATTAATATCTTAACTTCTCCTCTACTAACATAGTTTACACAACATATCTGAAAGGAAGAACCCCCCCAGACCCCACCCTCAGCATACCTTTAAAGTTGAGTTCATATTCATGTCTTCCAGCTTTGAACTGCAACGTTGGAGACACTTTTGCTAGATAAGCCTGCTCCAGGTCACTGCTGCATACAGTGGAAGCATCATGATCATCATCCTGTCAGGTCAGAACCAAAAGAAGAAAGATTTTTCTTAATCTTCTTCAAATGAGAAAGTATAATGTATCTGATCTGTGGCAGCTGTGGACTTACAGGCCTGTGTGCTACTGCCCTTTAAAATAAAGGCCATCCACCACCAGCTAGACAGAGAAACTTCCCCAACTCCCAAGATGGAGATGGGAATGGGGAGGGGGAGAGAGAGCTGCTGAATCCAGAATGTCAAGAAACACTGAAGGAAAGAGAAGGTTATATTTCAAGCAATGAAAACAGGTGGAAATACCTGTCACCTATTTCAGATAACGCACTGAACAGATGTCAGTCAGTAATGACTTTCGGTCGCCACTGACTGCTCCTGTATCTGAGCCACTGAACCTAAAAGTTAAAGTCTCCATATCCCATTACAAATCCTCTGAGCCCAAATTTGATCAATAGACTATTCAAATAAAAAAAGACAGCCCATGTACCATCCAATAGTTTCCACAGATTTAATGCAATAGGGTTGAGCAGCTGCCTTTCATCTACACACTTACTTCTGTTCCATATTCACGCCACACACCATATTCGTCCTTCCAGTACCAGAGCCAATCTGTTGTAAGAATGAAGTGAGGGGGTTTGGTCACAGACGATGCTGTGGAGAGGCGCCTAACTTTGGCAGAGCCATAGGTCATGTTCTGAAAAGATATATACTGCAAGCCACTATATGAAAACCTGTGTGAGAGGGCCAAAGGGTTTAAAAAAAAAAAAAAAAGTTAGCATCAGTCAATTGAGCGTACTTACAACTTCTGAGTCAGAGATCCATAAAAATAATGCAAAATATTATGCCCACTGTCAAAGTAATGTAAGTGCCCCCAAGGGTGAAGTGCAAAGTCATGATTCCTACCACAATCACTATTCATCCCTCACACTGCCCATACATGTGTATTATTTTGTATTGTATATGGTGCCGAAGTTTAAGACATAATATTGTAAATCTATATGAAATCATAACTTCTTTGCTTGTCATGACCACTGTGGTCTTGAGTCAGATATAAAATGGGCATGTGTAAATGTCACACACACTTCTGCTAATTCCTTATATTCTGACCTGGATCACCTCTTGCCTTTTGATCTCTCTAAAGCAGGAACAGAAGACTGTTGATATTGCAATGTTTTTGCAATATGAATTAATGGATCAGACCCTCAAAACTCATTTTCACTTATAGCTTAAGTCAGGCTTTGAATAGGCTTTGATCCAACATAAGCATGGGCTAATCAACAGATCTGTTCATCAGCTGCTCCAATCCTCTCTTTACAATTTCCAGTGCTTAGTGGCAACTAGCCACAGACATGCAACCTGGGAAACAGACCTTCAACAGTTTCTTCCAAAAGCTCATCATCGCTACAGATGCAAGAGAATCTCTTGGCTGTTAGCAGCAGCAGTACTGCTGTCCTTTCTTCAGGCCATGAGCCATTAGAAGCTGAGACCATTACAAACACACTAAGTGGAATGTGAGAACTTTTGAAGTAAGTGGCCCATATACATATTCCAGTACATTATATCATATATTGATATGAGTTGGGGATGTAAAAGGTTAACTGGTTAGCACTAGGCTTACTGTTAATGGACCTTAACCGTTAACCCTCAGCCCTGCGCCAGCCGGAGCGACCCCAGCCCCAGCCGCCTCACACCGGCCAGAGTGACCTCGGTTAACCGGTTAACTTTTTAAACAATATTTACGTCCCTAGTATGAGTCTCCTCCAATATCTTCTTTGCACTACCATAGCAATTCCAAAGCTTTCTGAAGTTATTCCCACCTTTGCAATTGCTACCTATGCCCCTCAGCTCTTCTCTCTCTCTCAGCCTACTCCACCCACGTCTCCTACTGCAAGGACGCCTCGCTGGAATGAGTGAAGAGCCATGCACTACCTCAATATGATACTACAATGGTAAAGGAGATGCACTCTGTAATAAAGGCAGGGATGAATCAGGACAAGAGCTAGTCAAAACAGGACAAATTTTCAAGAATATTTTAGTCTAAATTATTTTCTTCAAAAGTTTTCCCACCATCTCCATTGTAAATAATCCATTTGTGCAATAGTGCAGAAAAAACAAACAAGTGAGCTAGCCACTCAGCTCTATAGCATAACCCATAAACGCCCAAGATGGATCCCAGGCTACAAAGAACAACCAGGGGGCTAGATCCCTTAGCTGGTGTAAGTCATCTAAATCCCATTGATTCACTAAATAAAATGAAGCAGTGTAGGTATTGGCTTTAATGGAGCTGCGTCAACTATGAGAGCTAAGGATCTAGATCAGTATTTCACTTTCAGAAGGAAAGCCACAAATATTAGTAAATTACTAACAATTTATACCTGTTATTACTGGGGTCACAATATGCCTTTTCAATTTTCTCCATATCCTTCAAGTCCTTCCACAGGGCACCTTCCAAGATCTGCCATCTATATGGCAAATGAAAATGAACTCTGATACACTTATCTAAAAAAGGTAAAAATGAAATGAAGCTGTATTAGTTCTATAGACTACCACCAGATGATTTTTCTGGGCATGTTTATTGGAATCTAATGCTTGTGAAGGTGCCAGGAACACAGCACTAGAAAGTGTCCACCTACTGAATAGGTACAGCAGACATCTCAACGAAAGCTTCCATACACTGGCCATCCAAAGTGATTCAGCTGTGACCAAGACAGATCCCCTCCTCTAGTCCCATTACATTCTTTGCTTGTGTTTAAAAGCTACTATTAAGGATGTAATTGTGGTGGTGATGATGATGATGGATATGTGTTTGCTTTAAAGCTATAAGATAATGTGTTACTATGAACTCAAATCCCCACAATGGATTAAATAAATATTTTTTCCAGCCAAATAGATCACACTGGTGGTCTTATTAACAATGGCAATGAGAGTGGGAGACCCAGTTAGATTCCCAGAGTTAATATCTGTCACTCCCAACGCTGATGCTGTTCAAACAGTCCAGTCCTCTTTACCACTGTAATGCTGGCAGACCAGGTGCCAGCTCTTGCCAAACATCTGTACCCCATGTTATAAGGTGACATTACAGAGGACTGCAATGCAAATACTTAATTGTCTAAGTCAGTCAGTCAGTCATCAAACAGAAAAGAAACATTAATGAATGTAAAATGCTGGCTTTCTACAGAAGGTGTTAGAACCTGCCCACCAAGAAAACCCATTGAAACCAAATGAGCCATTGTGAAACAAAGACTCTGTTAATTGCATTCCTCCCCCCACCTCATGAGGAGGAGTTGCAAGCATGTACTCATCCCATCAGCTTGAACTCTGGGTGGAAAAGTAAGAAAAGTCCCTAACAAGAAGAAACGGTATCTCTATTCTGTTTGGATTTGTAAGCATAAGCAAGGGCTCTCCAGCTGCTTAGCCTGGGTTAGCCCTAAATGACATACAAAGCATGAATATTACAAGGAGTTTCTATCACCTTTTGGAACCTAAGGTTGTAATTCATTTGTGTAATTATCTTTATCTGCTTTAACCTTGTAAATTACTCTCTTATTTCCTTTTCCTAGTTAATAAGTCTTTAGATAATTTATTACAGATTAGCTACAAGCGTCATTGGTTTGAGTTCTCTGGTGAAACTGACCCTGGAGTAAGTGACTAGTCCTTTCGGACTGGGAGTAACCTGAATATTATTGTGATTTCTGATGTAAGGGACCATCTATCACAAAGATAAGCTCACCTGGTTGACAAGACAGATTAGAGTACCTAGGAAGACTGTCTGTGACTCCATATTAAGGCTGTTTTAGTGCCTGAGGAGTTCACACTTGATACATGGTTGGTGAAATCTAAGTATCAAACTCACAACTAGTTTGTGGTTTGTTCCCTGCTTCTACGTAGTCAGCCCCAGACTGCACTCACATTCAAGCCACTGCAGGCCAGCTACCACTGTCCCTCTTGACCAGTGGTTCTCAAACTTTTGTACTGGTGACCCCTTTCATGTAGCAAGCCTCTGAATGTGACCCCCCCCATAAATTAAAAACACTTTTTTATATATTTATATATTATTAATGCTGGAGGCAAAGCAGGGTTTGGGGTGGAGGCTGACAGCTCGCGACCCCCTGAAGGGTCCCACCCCCAGTTTGAGAACACCTGTTCTTGACAATATAGGCATTTTGTGACTGAGACAGAGTTCATATTAAGAAGTGTAGATATGCACAGCTGCTCAGTTAACATAAAACCCCTCACCAGGAAAGAGGAAAGACAAAAAAAAAAAAAAAAAAGGTCTGTATGCACAAAGTTCAAGCTGTTTTTCATTCTAGAGCAAGAGGCAGAGGACCTTGAACAGCAGCTGAAGTCAAAGAAAGCACACTGTACAAAATTATGAAAAGAGCCACAATCAGCAGAGAAGAAGCAGGCTGAGACCATGAGCAGGGAAAAGGATGAAAGGTGAACCTGGCAATGAGGAATCGAAAAAGGGAAGGAGACATGCAACCACACATAGATAGCAGCAACAGCTACTTCACCCTGACAAGCTGGAGGATGCTCAAAGTGAGAGAAGACTGGGGTCAGACAACAGCTCAAACAGCCTTAAAGAGACAAGTACTGAAAGGGAGCAAGACTATCTTATAGTGACTTAGGGTAACAGATTTGTACAGTACAGTAATTCCTACATTCCATCTAATCTAGTATCCAGTCTCTGACAGTGTCCAGTACCAGTGGTTCAAAGGAAGGGGTAAGAAACCTGCAGTAGGCAGATATGGGATAATATGCTTCCTCCCCACACCACCACCACCACCACATTATTAGATATTAGAGTGAGATATAATCAGAGACTGCATAATCCCTGAAACATGAGGTTTAATATCCCTTCCAAAATGTATTAGCATTAATCATGACAACTCTGGATACTCTTGTTATCCATATAAATGTCCAATCCCTTTTTGACTCTTGCTATGCTCCTGGCCTCAACAACTTTCTGTAGCAACGAGTTTCATAGTGTAATTACACACTGTGGAAAAATATTTCTTTTCATCAGTTTTGCCACTTTTTAATTTCATTAAAAATCTCTTTGTTCTTGTATTATGTGACAGGGAGAACACAAGACTCCCTATCTACCTTTTCTTGACCATACTAACACTAGTCTGTACTGTTTGCTAATTTTATATATTTTTATCATGTCACCTCTTTAAGAAAAGGACATTCAATCTTTTCAGTCACTCTTCATGAAAGTTTTCCCATGCCTCTCCTGTATCTTTTTTTTTCAGATTGGATGACCAATACTATACACAGTATTCCAGATGAGGCCACACAATTGATATGAGGCATTATAATGTTCCTGTGCTATTCTCCATTCCATCTTAACGTTGTTTGTTTTCTGATTGCAGCTGTGCATCAACCAAAGAGATCTACACTGAGCTGTCTACAGTGACACCCGGGTTCCTACCCAGAGCTAATACAGTTAATTCAGAACCTTGAAAGGTATGCTAGTAGTTTAAAAGTTTTCCCTCCAACATGCATTAACTTTCATTTATCGACACTGAACTTTAATTGCCACCTCATCATCCATTGACCTAGCTCAGTTAGGTCTCTCTGAAGTTCCTCAATCCCTCCTCATCTTGACGAATCTAAGGCCATGTCTACACTACATAATTATTTCGACCTAACTTATGCCAGCATACAACCACCACAGTTATATTGCGTGTGTGCGTGCGCACTTGGCTCCTTGTATTGGTGGTGTGCATTCTCACCAGGAGCACTTGTATTGATTGTACTGTAAGGGCATTGTGTGAAAGCCAGTAACAGTCAACATAATCAACACAATGTCTAAACTGACACTGCGTCAGGCTAATTACACTAACCATGATTCTATGCCATTTGGGAGGTGTTCCTAAATTGGTGTAGAGAGGCACTTACATCAGAGGGAGCCAAATTTAAGTGTAGACATTTCCACCCCTAGGTTGACACAAGGCAGCTTACGTTGACCTAGCCATGTAGTGTAGACCGGGCCTAAACAATTTGTGTCATGCAAATTCTGCTACTTTACTCCCTTTTCCAGAGCATTCATAAATATATTAAATTCTGTACCCAGTACATAAACTTGAGGTATCTCAGTGTTAACCTCTGGCAAGGATGAAAGCCGACTATTTAATCATACTCCGTTTTCTAACACCTAACTAGTTTTTGATCCATGGCAATACTTTGCCTCTCACCCCATGACAATTTTGCTTCTTTAGTAGTGTTTTGTGAGGGACTTTGTCAAAGGCCTTTTTGAACATCTAAAAAAAATTGCCCGCCAGTGAATATAGGAGTTATCTGACACATTCAAAGAATTCTACTAGATTAGTGAGATACCATTTTCCTTTGCGGAAAACGTATTAGCATATAATGATCCAACAGGTGTTTTAGTCATCTATTTTTTAATGATCATTTCAACCAGTTTGCCAGGTACAGATATAACACTTATTGGTCTGTAATTCCACATATCACGCCTAGCATCTTTTCTGAAATATAGATACATTTGCTATCTTTCAATCCTCTGGAACAGTAGCTTTTTTAAAAATGAGACTACACTTCATACTTAAGAGTCTTCAGAACTCTTGGGTACCTACTAGATGGGTCTGATTACTACTAAATCTAAAATCTACTAAGGTAAGACTGTTGCCAACACCATCTGTGACGGAAAGTACTGCATGGTGTTTTATGGTTACCAGAAGAAGCAATACGACAACAGAAAGGGTATATGGCAGAAGGTAGAGGAACTGTCACATAGACTCCCAGTTGTAACAGTGACATATATCAAGGGAGAGTCAACAGAATCAAGGGCAACTTTAGGGATCTGGAAAGAGAATCAATGTGGGATTGCTCAAACTGATGTTCTCAGAGATTCTTTCTGTGCCTAGTGTAAGTAAAGGGAAGAAAGAAAAAAAAAAAGACCAATACTAGAAACCAAATGAAGGCTGCATAGATGACAAAGGAAAAAGGGTCACGAATTCATGGAGCAGTGCAATTTCAGCCTTTTGTAGATGGAGGAAGAGAATAGCAACAATGGCCTTGTGGGCAAAGCGTACAGACTAGGGACGGTTGGGAGAAAGGGAAAAGGTCTTATTAGGAAGTGAAGACCAGCTTCCAGCCATATTTACTGAGTAAAATCATTATACAGGATATACCATAGGAATATTTGGTGACTAATTAAAAACAAAAACCACACCCATACGTTTTAAGATAAAGGAAAAATGAATGCGACTTGCTAGTATCATGATGACTTACCTTGAAAGCTACAACTTTTCCTTATGTAGTACAAGCAGATCTCATCTAATTCTTCATTATTATTTGCATTCTGGGATCCCTGACTAAGACTGTCTCTTCTCGCTACAAAGGGAGAAACAGAATTATCATTTATAAATAGCTTTTGTATGCTCAGTTTCAACAAGTTCTCCTAAAAGATACACTTATGTTTAGAGAAGACACACATGAAGAGACTTTGTAACTACACGACTCTGATCCAATTCCAAGACGACTGAAGTTGAAGTCTCCCCACTACAAAAATAGATTCAGGCATATAGTTACGACATATAACAAAAGTCATAACATACTCATATTTTATAGCATAGATGGGGTTTAACTATGTTACATAACAAAACTAAAGCCTTTGTCATTTTGGCCAAGCCATTAGTCCAATTACATAAGCCTGTGTTTTGTTTTGTAGTATAGACAGTCCCTAATTTGGTCCAACTTACATTTTTAGATCCTGAGCATGTAAATGACACCTAACTTAGAGTCCCTTACAGATGTAACTTAGATACATTTACCTATCACTAAGGCTGCGATTCTTTCATGGAGGTCACTGATTCCATGACTTTCCATGTGCCCCATGACTTCTGCAGCGGCTGGTGCAGCTGACTTCAGGGTCGCCCAAGCAGCTGGCCCTGGGACCACCTGTTCCGGTGGTCCCCAGGGCTGGCCACACCAGCTGCTGCTGGAGCGACACGGGGTCACCTGCTCCAGTGGTCTCCAGGGCCAGCTGGCTCCAGGGACCGCCTGAGCAGCAGCCAGTGTGGCTGGTCCCACGGACCACCCAAGCAGCAGTCCTGGGGCGTGCCCAGAGCAGCAGGGCCCCAGAAGTAGAGATTTAGTCAGGAGTATTTTTGGTAAAAGTCATGGACAGATCACAGACCGTGAATTTTTATTTATTGCCCATGATTTTTACCAAAAATACCCATGACTAAGTCTTAGCCTTACCCGTCACCTCTGAATTTGACTTCTGGGTCTCTATTTAGTTTCTTGAATTCAGTTTTTAGGTGTATTGTAAAAATAAAGGAACAGAATCAAAACAGACAGTGAAATGAAGGCAGAGAGATATTAAATGACTTGACTAATGTTACACAGAGGGTATGTCTACACTACGAAATTAGGTCGATTTTAGAGAAGTCGATCTTTAGAAATCGATTTTATACAGTCGATTGTGTGTGTCCCCACTAAGCGCATTAAGTTGGCGGAGTGCATCCTCAATACCATGGCTAGCATCAACTCACAGAGCAGTGCACTGTGGGTAGCTATCCCACAGTCCCCGCAGTCTCTGTTGCCCATTGGAATTCTGGGTTAAGCTCCCAATGCCCGATGGGGCAAAAACACTGTCGGGGGTGGTTTTGGGTACATGTCGTCAGTCGCCCCTCCCTCCGTGAAAGCAACGGCAGACAAT
Source organism: Mauremys mutica (assembly GCF_020497125.1). NCBI lineage: Eukaryota > Metazoa > Chordata > Testudines > Geoemydidae > Mauremys > Mauremys mutica. The sequence goes on along the minus strand of NC_059072.1, from coordinate 102,732,162 downwards.
CATTTTGCGCCTTTTTTCCTGGGTTACCCGGGCTACCCGGGCAGACGCCATAGCATGGCAAGCATAGAGCCCGCCAGCTCACCGCTGCTGTTGTGAGCAGAGTAAACACCTTGCGCATTATCCTGCAGTATGTGCAGAAACTGGCTAGGAGCCACCAGCACGAGGACGACTGTGAGAAGGACATGGACATAGACGTTCCTGAAAGCAGTGGGGCAGGTCAATACAGTGGAACACCGATTCTGAGCCTGGCAAACAAACACAGACTGGTGGGACCACATAGTGTTGCAGGTATGGGATGATTCTCAGTGGCTGTGAAAACTTTTGCATGCATAAGGCTACTTCCCTGGAAATTTGTGAGTTGCTTTCCCCCACGCTGAAGTGCAGGAATACCAATACGAGAGCTGCCCTGACAGTTGAGAAGCGAGTGGCAATAGCCCTGTGGAAGCTTGCAACGCCCGACTGCTACCAGTCAGTCGGGAATCAATTTGGAGTGGGCAAATCTACTGTGGGGACTGCTGTGATCCAAGGAGCCAAGGCAATCACTAACCTTCTGCTATCAAGGGTAGTGACTCTGGGAAATGTGCAGGTCATAGTGGATGGCTTTGCTGCAATGGGGTTCCTTAACTGTGGTGGGGCAATAGACGGAATGCATATCCCTATCTTGGCACCGGACCACCTTGCCAACCAGTTTGTAAACCACAAGGGGTATGTCTCAATGGTGCTGCAAGCACTGGTGGATCACAAGGGACGTTTCACCGACATCAACGTGGGATGGCCGGGAAAGGTGCATGATGCTCGCATCTTTAGGAACTCTGGGCTGTTTGAGCAGCTGCAAGAAGGGACTTACTTCCCAGACCAGAAAATTACTGTTGGAGATGTTGAAATCCCAATAATTATTCTTGGAGACCCAGCCTACCCCTCGCTCCCATGGCTCATGAAGCCATACACAGGCAGCCTGGAAAGTAGTAAGGAGCAGTTCAACTATAGACTGAGCAAGTGCAAAATGGTGGTAGAATGTGCCTTTGGACGTTAAAAAGCTCGCTGGTGCCGTTTGCTGACTATATTAGACATCAGCACAACCAATATTCCCATTGCTATTGCTACTTGCTGTGTGCTCCATAATATCTGTGAGAGTAAGGGGGAGATGTTTATGGCAGGGTGAGAGGTTGAGGCAAATCACCTGGCAGACTATTTTGAGCAGCCAGACACCAGGGCGATTAGAAGAGCACAGCTAGGCGCGCTGTGCATCAAAGAGGCTTTGAAAACCAGTTTCATGACTGGCCAGGCTATGGTGTGACAGTTGTGTGTGTCTGTCCTTGATGCAAACCCACCCCCTTTGTTGATTTTAATTCCCTGTAAGCCAACCACTCTCCCCTCTTCGATCACAGCTGGCAAAGGAAATGAAGTCACTATTGTTTTGAAACCATGCATTCTTTCTTTATTAAATAAAAAAAAAAAAAGGAGATAACTGACAAGGTAGCCCGGGTGGGGTGGAGTGGGGTGGGGTGGGGTAGGAAGGAAGGAAGGACAAGGCCACATTCCTTATTGTAGCCACACTACAAATCAAAACTGTTTGAGTGACAGCCTTCTGTTGCTTGGGCCATCCTCTGGAGTGGAGTGGCTGGGTGCCGGAGCCTCCCCCCGCATTCTTGGGCGTCTGGGTGAGGAGGATATGGAACTTGGGGAAGAGGACAGGCAACTATACAGTGGATGCAGCAATGGTCTGTGCTCTTGTTGCCTTTCTTGCAGCTCCACCAGATGCCTGAGCATGTCTGTTTGCTCCCCCATTAGCCTCAGCATCGCCTCCTGCCCCTGCTCATTGTGCTAACTTAATGCTTTCCTGGCCTCTGTCACTGTATGCCTTCATGCATTCAGCTGTGCCCTATCAGTGCGGGAGGACTCATAAGCTCAGAAAACATGTCATCATGAGTGCATTTTTTTTTGCGTTCTAATCTGCGATAACCTCGCAGGAGATGATAGGGGGAGCATAGAAACATTTGCACCTCCAGAGGGATAAAAAGGGAGAATAGAATTTAAGAAGATCCTTTTTTTCCTCAGAAATGTGAGACCTTTTCACAGTGAATCAAGCCATTCACAGCAGACAGCACATGTGCTTTAGGTACAAGGTCACATTTTGCCTTTTATATTGAGCACCTGCCAGCACACATGGCTGGGCAACAGAATTCGGTTTCCAGGCAGCCATGATAAACCAAAGGGTACGTGGAGTTGGTTTCTTCTGCCTTCGTAACATGTGGAAATGGTTTCAAACTGCAGCGCCCTCCTTTCCCATAGCAAGCAATGCTGGTTGGGTTTGCCATTTAAAAGGAGGGGCTGCGGTTTTCGGGTGGATGTGCAGCACACCCCTCCCTCCCACTCCACCATGTGGCTATTCTCTGGGATGATCTCTTTTAGCCACGCGCAAACAGCCCAGCATGAACGAGGTCCTTTTACTGTACCCTTACAAAAATTCCCCTATTTCAACCAGGTGACCATGAATGATATCACTCTAACACAGAAAGATACAGACTGAATGTTGCTTGAATGCGACCAAAACCCAGGACCATTCGCTGCCGTGCTTTGTGCTGCAGTGATTCCAGACTACTTGCTACTGGCTTGGCGTGGTCAAGTGTCCTACCGTGGAGGATGAAATAAGGCAGCCCTCCCTAGAAACCTTCTGCAAAGGCTTTCAGAGTACCTCCAGGAGAGCTTCATGGAGATGTTCCTGGAGGATTCCCGCTCCATCCCCAGACACGATAACAGATTTTTCCAGTAGCTGTACTGGCCGTGAATGCATCCCAAGTCTTCAACGCAAATGAAACATTAAACACCATTGCTTTTAAACCCTGTACTGTAGTTACAAATGTGCACTCACCAGAGGTGCCTTCTCTGGCTTCAGGGTCCGGGAACCCGCCTTGGGAGGGCATTGGCTCCAGGGTGATGAAAAGGTCCTGGCTGCCAGGGAGAACAGATTCTCCGCTTGCCTGCTGTGCATTCTCCTCCTCCTCCACAAAATCCTCCTCCCTGTTGCGTGAGACTCCCCCCTTGCTGGTGTCCATGAACAGTGGAGGGGTCCCCCCCTAGAATGCCATGCAGCTGATCATAGAAAGAAGTGGCATGTATGGGGCTCTGGCCCGGAGTGACTGTTTGCCTCCTTTGTCTTTTGGTAGGCTTGCCTGAGCTCATTAACTTTCATGCGGCACTGCTGTGTGTCCCTTTTGTAGCCTCTCTCCACCATGCCCTGTGGAATTTTCGCATATATGTTAACATTTCTTCTTTTTGATCAGGGTTTGGCCTGCACAGATTCTTCTCCCCATACAGCGATCAGATCCAGTGTCTCCCGTTCGGTCCATGCTGGAGCTCGTTTGCAATTCTGGGACTGCATGGTCACCTGTGCTGCTGAGCTCGCCACGCTGACCAAACACGAAATGAAATTCAAAATTTCCTCAGGCTTTTCCTATATACCTGGCTAGTGCATCCGAGTGGAAAGTGCTGTCCAGAGCTGTCACACTGGAGCACGCTGGGATAGCTCCCAGAGGCCAATACCGTCGGATTGCGTATGCACTACCCCAAATTCGACCCAGCAAGGTCGATTTTAGCGCTACTCCCCTCGCCGGGGAGAAGTACAGCAGTCAGTTTTAAGAGCCCTTTAGATCGACGGAACAGGGTTGGTTGTGTAGACGCATTGCTTATAAAATCAACCTAACACAGCTAAATTCAACCTAACCACGCAGTGTAGACCAGGGCACAGAGTCAATGGCACATCTGGAAACAGAACCCAGGAAGCTTGCCTCCTAGTCTCCTTCTCCAGCCACCAGACTTCATCAGTTCTTAGATCAGTTACAGAATATCATGAGTCAGACTTGCTTGGCTTACTAAGAAAGATATCTACATCACCCCAACCAGTGGCGTAACAGCCTCATTGTTTCAAAACACACAAGTTATGTGGGTATCCCAGACACCTATTCACCTTGCCACCTTTTAACACAGAGTCTACAATTTAGAACTGCTATGGTTCCAAAGGTACACAAGAGAGCTGAGTGATCAGGAGGCAGGCATATATGGTTTTTCTATTCTGCAGTCCTTTAATTAATTTAGCATAGTTTAAAACTTTAAGTGGAAAAGGAACAGAAAACATTAAAGCTATTAGAAGCAATTAGGACACTGCTTTCCATGGCTTCTCATGCTAGACACCCTAGATAAGAAAAAGGTGGAGAAGTATATAAAATATTTCTCTCTCTGACACACACACACAGCTTGCCCTTCCCTAAATGTGTTCTCTCTCTGCTTAACCCACTTCCACTAGAACTATAATAAAGAATCCCTTTCTTCCCATTTCCAGTCCTACTTTTCTATCCTATAGAGGTTTTTAATACCACACTCATCACCACAGTATCTGAGCGCCTACCATAAAGCATTAAGCAATGTGACTACACTTCTATCCCATGTTGTTTGTTCTCTCATCTTCTCCCCAGGGAGAGAAGCACATGCAGTGGAGCGTCTTGTTTTGGCACTGTGTGTCTTTTTCATTTTTGTTTAATATATACATATACCTGTTACTCTGTGTTTATGTTAGAGAAGGAAAGGTCAAAGAAATTCACCTTGCACTTGGAGTGGAAAGTGGTGAGGTTTGTGATGGTCCTTACTCCCTGAAGAAGATCATTCTGCCCCAGGATCAAGGGTCTTGCATCATGGCAATCGTTTTATCCTTCGGAATCCTATCAGTGCCTCAAATTTGAATAGGGGGATGTTTATAAAGAGAGAGAAGGTACCTCACCTGGTGGCAGGGTTGCCAACCCCCCAAGATTGTCCTGGAGTCTCCAGGAATTAAAGATTATGTCATGTGATGAAACCTCCAGGAATACATCCAACCAGAATTGGCAACCCCTAAAAAGAACTAGAGCTAAGTCTCAATTTCAGTTTCCCCTATCTAGCAGAGATCTGTGCTAATGCTAGGCTCACTGTCCCCTCCTTCCCTAATGTTTTAAAAAGGATAAAATGTTTTACCTTTGCATGGTGAAGAGGTGCCATTTTTGATGTCATACATGTTCCTGAAGATAGAGGGCAGTTTGGCAATCAGGTTCGGGCACATTCCCCGCCTCTCCAGTTTTTCAGAACACTCCAGATTTAAAATGTTATGTGATCGCTTGCAACTACTGCCAAATCTACACTCTCCCTGCAAGTAGTACTGGCACATATGGAGTTTGGTGCAGATCTTCTTGAAGGTACAAGACCCATAGAGTCCATCGCCTTTGTTATAATGCATGCATACCTGGGAAAGAGAAAAAAACCAAACAACTCTAGTGCAAGTAATATATTTTGGCCACTTTCTTGTTCATATACACTCAAAACAAAAACAAAAGCCATGAAGAAATTTATATGGGTTTTTCTGCACCACGGACACTGTTTAGAACAGTGGGGCCCAACTTATTGCACAGGAGGGCCATGTAAACCTAAGTATAACCTTGTGTGGCCAAACAGATTCTACATATTTTAATAAGATTTAAAATATAAATCAATACAGATGACTACGTTCAGTTTGTTTTGTATGTATTTACATAAACAATACGATACAAACAACCTATTTACACACTTGTGTAAACTAAAATGATGTAAAATGATGTAAACATGACGACAAAATACTAATGAATCAGCCTTTAGTATACTGTGTTGAAGCAGGCCACGGGCCTTATGAAATGCTCTGGTTGGGCAACCCTGGTTTAGAATGGGCTTTTGGGCAGACCCAAACATCCGCATCAAACACATTCGGGCCCACTTTGATGATGGCAAATGGAAGTTTACTCTAACTTACATAAATTCGGCATGGTTGAGTTGCTGTTGCTGTAAGAACCTCAACTCTTTAGGTTACTAATTTTGCTGTGCTTTATCTCTCATCTTTAGTGTTTTAAGAAGATGAGTTTTGAATTTAAATTTCCTTGTAGATTCTAGTCATGCAAGTCAAGACCATTTGAGTTTCTCTTTTGTTAATCCTTCTGAACAGGTAACACCCAGTACTACAGATTTATATTATGGATGATTAAATACTAAAGAACAGAAAGATTTATAGAAAGTCAATACAAAAATCATTGTATAAATACATTAGAACATTTTTAAAAGATTCAAGAGCTATTAAATTAGCATCTCTAGTTTCTTGAAAGCCACTAGTCCTGTGTGTTTGGGTTTTATTTTTTATTCTGAATGAACCTGGGTCTCATGAAAAGCTAGTTTCTACCATCTAGCTCTGCTAATACACTTCAGTGTTAAATCATAAACCTCCTGATATTCCAGACTCAGTTTCAGATAAAGCTCTGTCAATACACTTCAATATGATCTGCAATATCCATTAAAAAAAACAAAACAAAATAAAACAGAACAACAGGGGCATTGCAGGTCAGTTGAGGTGCAATGCTGGAGCTATGAAGGAAATGTGTACAAAGCAAATTACTCTCAGTAATAAAGTTAACTATAATTACCAGTGTTGTAGGATCAGGGCCTATATACCTCATCACCACAGAATTTGCCAATGCCATACCTGGTTCTACCCAATGCCATTATTTCTTCTTTTCATGATACTAATTGTGAAGGGAATAATATATTGCTACAGTAGTACTCACCTCAGGTAAGAGCGAAGAATCATTCTGAAGCAGGAGCTGACGCAACTCATCATCATTTAAGTTTTCAAGACCATGTCTTTTTAGGACACGGAGGTTATGCTCTGACTGAAAGTTATGAACAAACTTGCATTCTTTCCTACAAGTTAAGAAAACCAGACATAAAGAAGGATACTTCACCAGCACAGTTTTTCCATTACTGGATATACATTACATTTAACAGTTTACCAACTGCACAAAGTTAGCTAGTCTCAGAAAAAAGATCCATGTTTCTTTACAGAGTAATTACATGATTAACCCCAGAGTAATTATTATGTAATCTGGTAGGCACAATCATCATATCATTTCTAATTTACTGCTTCCGTGTTATTCAGTAATTACAGCAGCACAACAACACTGGTACCTATGCCCCCCAGATTACATGGCAGTTACACTCCATGATGAAAAAGCAGGAATAATGGTTTATATTTCTAGCTCTCCTACCACAAATACACTAATAAACTTAAGCAGCATAAAATATTTAGAATCGGTACATAAATGATTATTTGTATGATGCATTAGTCCAGGGATCGGCAACCTTTCAGAAGTGGTGTGCTGAGTCTTCATTTATTCACTCTAATTTAAGGTTTTGCGTGCCAGTAATACATTTTAACATTTTTAGAAGTCTCTTTCTATAAAAGTTTAGTTATATATTATAAACTATTGTATGTAAAGTCAATAAGATTTTTAAAATGTTTAAGAAGCTTCATTAAAATGCAGAGCCCCCCAGACTGGTGGCCAGGACCCGGGCAGTGAGAGTGCTACTGAAAATCAGCCTACCCCTGCATTAGTCTTTGTGCATCTCCATGACTGTAAGCCTATAAGGGGGTCTTGTGAACTAGGTTATCACATAATTGAAGATTACTTTTAAATTCCTGCATGTTTGTGCCTGTGTCCCCCACTTTCCCCCCATTTAAATCAAGCCTCTAGTCCTCATGGTTGCAAAGAAAGTCTTCAAATCTGAACCGAGGTCTTGTTTATAGTAGACAATTTTACTGTGTTAGTAACATTTGTTCCTCCTTAATAGACTGAAATGCACTCCGCATACACACACATGCTTCAACCGTCAAGGTCCTTAGGTAATGTTGCACACAGATCTCGACTTCTCAGGGCTAAACAAAAAGTGAGCCTGAATCACTTCGGGGTAAATTATTTGTGAGCTAGTATATACGGAGCTGTAAGCACAAGCCTTTAAAAGTGAACTCCTACTAGAGGGGTGCGTGGAAGAAATGGAGCTGCTCTGTAATATTGTATGTTGAGCTGGTTATTGGGATATTTATTGTATGAATATATTGCTTAGTTGAAAAGGGAAGCTCTAAGGAAAAGCAAGCAGGAAGGACACAATGGCTCATGATACAAAAAAATCCTTAAATATTTACCAAGGGATGACAAGAGGCAGTGACTGAACTATTAGCTATGAAATTTCTATCACCTGGCTCCAGTCAACTTACAGAATTGGCATTGACATTCAAGGTCAGAGCCCAGGAACTGAGGACGGACTATGGCTATTTAAAAAGGAGACTCCCTCTCAAGAAGGGGGTGAGAGAAAGGGAGGCTGCTTTCCTGTTCAACTCCTGAACAGCTAATTGAGACAGACACCTGATGGAGTGTCTGAAGAAGCTAGGCAGATTTAAGCCACCATCATCCATTCGCCTATAGATAAAACAGACATGGGTGTAGACTGTTTAAAAAAAATCTTTTTTTCTCTCATGATTTGTTCCTACTGGTAATATAAACAATACTTCGGTTTTAAGACGGCAGTGTGGTTGGTCACTATACACACACACCACTCGAGTGGTCACAGACTTCCAACGGGAAGAAACACAGGAGCTAAACCCAGCACCACTGATACACAGGATACCGTAGCCAGGGACCGGACTAGGAGTGAGAGAACTGCAAAATTCCACCCCACGAGAGGTAAAGGTATGAGACCGGACACCTGAGGGAGATGTACTTCTGGCCCGTCTGTGAGTGCAACTAGTGCTGCAATTGCCATAGGGACAGTATAACGAGCAGAGTTTTCAGCTCCACAGCTTCCTTAGCCATAAGCCATTTGCAAGTGCGGGTGCCATTCTGACCACAGTCTAACTCAGAGACAAATTTAAGGATGGGTGCATATGACTGAGAGGAGGTCTTCTCCCCTGCATACTTAATCAATTTTAATGCCTTTCCCACACATATTGTCCCCTTATAACCTTACTCTCTCGAGGGCCCTTGCTAGAGTCCTACATCACTTCTTCCCTCTCCTCAACATGGAGGAAAATGGCAAACAATTTAGGCTGAGCACAACTGGGAAGAATAGACGGAAAGGGATGAGAGAGGTACACCTCTTCAAAGGGGTACAAGACATCAGGTCTCTGCAAGAACACACATGTAGAGGAGGAAACATGCTTACTTTAAAAACTGGAGCATTCACACATAACTTAATTAAAGTTAAGATTACTATGGTTTTTCCATCTAGCAAACAAGGAAATAAATGTTTACGTCATTCATTCCATCTACACTTTATTCGCTATTTAATCAACTCAACTTCTCTCCTACCTTTCCTCAGTTCTTTCGCTCTCATCCTAATTAACTAATAGGAGTAACCTTACCTCCAGCTATAATTACATACACATACTTGTATAGTTTCTACATAGAAATTAATACCAAATTTAGAACAAGCACAAAAATACAGCCATTAACATAACTTTTTCAAATATTATCAAAAAACCCATGGAGCAACCATCATTCACAGTTGAACACTAACCCTCACTTGCACATGCCCCTACAAAAACAGGTACAAGTTGATCTACAAAAGCCACACCTACCCTAATTAGACCAATAAACATGGCCAGAATTCAAAGGCATCTCCAGGTTGCTCAGGAGGAGGGTGGATACATAGTAGGCTGTGGATGGTGGAAGGGAGGTATCTGTTACTGAAAAGGAACGAGTGAGTTGAGTGAATAATTTAACTGCTTACATCTTTGGGCACGTCTACACTGGCAAAGTTACAGCACCGGCAGCTGCAGCACTGCTCAGAGAGCGCAGAAGGAAAACTGCTGTTGTGTGTTCACACTGACAGCTGCCTGCGCAATAGTGTGTTCACACTTGCGGCACTTGCAGTGCTATTAGGAGCAGTGCCCTCTGGGCAGCTATCCCACAGAGCACCTCTTTCTCTTTTGCTGCTAAGACTTGTGGGAAGGCAGAAGGGGTTGCGGAGCATCCTGGGTCCAGTCCCAATGCCCTGTGATGCATTGCTTCACATCCCAGCAATCCCTGTGCTTCCGTCCGCATTTGGCGCCATCTTTCAATGGTTTGTGTACTGCACAACCTGCCTCTTTCAGGCTGCAGGAATGGATCCTGAAATGCTGACCAGTATGCTGCTCACTCTGACCAACACACCACAGGTGGCAATGGAGTTATTCCTTAAACTACAAAGGCAAGAGGAGTGCAACATTGATCTCGCCACACGAAGTAGCTACGACACGAGATTGCTTGTGGCATTCACGGAGGTACTGACCATGGCAGAACACCGCTTTTGGGCTCAGGAAACAAGCACTGAGTGGTGGGATCACATCGTGATGCATGTCTGGGATGATGAGCAGTGGCTGCAGAACTTTCACAGGAGGAAAGCCACATTCATGGGACTGTGTCATGAGCTCGCCCCAGCTCTGCAGCGCAAGGACACGAGAATGAGAGCTGCCCTGTCGCTGGAGAAGCGCGTGGCAAATATACTGTGAAAGCTGGCTACTCCACACTGCTGCCGATTGGTCGATAACCAGTTCGGAGTGGGAAAGTCGACCATTGGAGTCGTGTTGATGGAAGTGTGCAGGGCCATTAATTGCATCCTACTCCAAAAGGCCGTGACTCTGGGCAATGTGCATGACATTGTGGATGGCTTTGCACAAATGGGGTTCCCTAACTGCGGAGAGGCAATAGATGGTACGCACATTCCAATTCTGGCACCAGACCACCTAGCCACGGAGTACACTAATCACAAGGGGTACCGTATTTTCCGGTGTATAGGGCGACGGGGCGTATAAGACGACCCCCTAATTTTACAGTTAAAATATAGGTTTTGGCCTATACTCGCCCTATAAGACGACCCCCCCTTCCGAGGGGGGGAGCCCAGAGCCTTTTAAATCCCAGCCGCGGCCGGGAATCAGAGGGCTCTGGGCTGCCCGCTGCGGCGGGGATCCCAGAGCCTTTTAAATCCCAGCCGCGGCGGGGAGTCAGAAGGCTCCGGGCTGCCCGCCGCGGCGGGGAGCCCAGAGCCTTTTAAATCCCAGCCACGGCCGGGAATCAGAAGGCTCTGGGCTGCCCGCCGCGGCGGGGAGCCCAGAGCCTTTTAAATCCCAGCCGCGGCGGGGAGTCAGAAGGCTCCGGGCTGCCCGCCGCGGCGGAGAGCCCAGAGCCTTTTAAATCCCAGCCGCGGTGGGAAGTCAGAAGGCTCCAGGCTGCCCGCCGCGGCGGGCAGCGCAGAGCCTTTTAAATCCCAGCCGCGGCCGGGAGTCAGAAGGCTCCGGGCTGCCCGCCGCGGCGGGCAGCGCAGAGCCTTTTAAATCCCAGCCGCGGCCGGGAATCAGAAGGCTCCGGGCTGCCCGCTGCGGCGGGGAGCCCAGAGCCTTTTAAATCCCAGGCGCGGCGGGGAGTCAGAAGGCTCCAGGCTGCCCGCCGCGGCGGGCAGCGCAGAGCCTTTTAAATCCCAGCCGCGGCCGGGAATCAGAAGGCTCCGGGCTGCCCGCTGCAGCGGGGAGCTCAGAGCCTTTTAAAGCCCAGCCGCCCGCTGTTATACCCGGCGTATAAGACGACTTCCAATTTTGGGGGGTTGTTTTTTAATATAGAAAGTCGTCTTATACGCCGGAATATACGGTATTTCTCAATGGTCCACAGCACCTAGAGAATCACCGTGGGTGTTTCACAGACATTAACGTAGGCTGGTCCAGAAAGGTGCATGACTCACGCATCTTTCAGAACACTGGCCTGTTCAAGAAGCTGCAAGAAGGGACTTTCTTCCTGGACCAGAAGATCGCAGTAGGGGAAGTCAAAATGCCTATTGTGATCCTGGGAGACCCCATCTACCCCTTAATGCCGTGGCTTATGAAGCCATACACGGGGTAACTTGACAGCAGCAAGGAGCAGTTCAACAACAGGTTGAGCAAGTGCAGAATGACTGTAGAGTGTGCATTTGGCCGTTTAAAAGAATGCTGGCAATGCCTATATGGGAAGCTGGACATGGCAGATGACAATATTCCTATGCTTATAGCCGCGCACTGTAGGCTCCATAATATTTGTGAAGGGAAGGGTGACTCAGGGCTGGACCACAGAGGCTCAGCACCTGGAGGCTGAATTTGAACAGCCAGAGACCAGGGCTATTAGAGGGGCACAGTGCAGGCCATAAGGATCAGGGATGCCTTGAGGTAGCAATTTGAAGCTGAAAGCCACTAATATTTGCTGCTATGCTCGGGATTGCAGTGCTTGTAATGCTAGGGGTTGACTGATGCACATGATGCAATAAGGGGGTTTAACATAATTGTATGTTGCTTTGCAGTGCTCTTTTTTACTTTCACTTAACAGAATAAAGATTGCTTTCAAACCAACACAATTCTTTTATTAAAGAACAACAATCAGAGGAGAGAGTCAAATGACAAAAAAACATCAGCAGGGAGGAGGATGGGGGAAGGGAAGTCTCCAGAGGAGCAGGGGTCCCGGGATGGCTACAGATTTGTTTATGTCCAGGGATCATACCCAAACTTCTCTTTTGGAGTACAATGCAGCGGGTGCTGTACTTCAGCAGGGCCAAACTGCAGAGGGATGGGTGTTGAGTGCAGTGGGAGTCCGCACTGCTGGACTGTGAGGAGGGAGGAGTGGAATGCTGCAGGTAGAGAATGGAGCCAGAAGGTTGATGACAGTGTGTTGGAGGAGACGGGGAGGGAGGGGCACGCATGGGAAAGAGTTTTGTGAGAGCGGCTACAGGGGAGGGTGGGCGCAGAGCTGCTTGGTTTGAAGAGCTAGTATCGCCTGGAGCATGTCCACTTGGCGCTCCATAACCTTTAAGAGCCACTCCATGGCTTCTTTCTGGTGTGCTGCATTCTCCTTTCAGTCTCTCTTCTCGCTGTCCCGCCACTCCTTCAATTCCTGTTTCTCGGCGGCAGAGTGCATCATAACCTCACGGAGAAAGTCCTCCTTAGTTCTTCCTGGCAGCTTTCCAATTCTGCACAGCTGTTCTGCTGCCAATAAGGGAGGCTGGCCGGCCTCCCAAGGTCATCTCTGTGAAGTTTAAATGCAACATTTTACAGAAGTAGTACCGTTTGCAACACTGAAAACAGTGATTCAGTGCTTTAAAACACAGCCGGTACTCACATACCTGTCACTAACTGGCTGATGCCACACAGGCACACGAGCCACAAGACCCCCAAAATGGTTAGTAGCCATAGGGGTAGGGTAAATCACTCTTCCCGGACTCTGCTGTACACTGGGCACATGGCTCTTGGGGAGAGCCAGCACTGTGGGGGATCCTGACAACCATTCCTATCCCTACACTTTCCACAGGAGGTGATCATTATGGAAGATATCTCACTGCTGAGGGTGAGCAGGGAATCAAGGGTCACTCTTCTCCAAGCCTGCGGCTTCCACCCTGGCCCCTAAGTGGCTCGCCTGTGTGCAGCACACAGTGGCGCGGGAAAGTTCCCGTTAATGGGGCAAGAAACAAAGCAGCTCTGCCGAAGAACCTGCGGCAGCGGATTGCCCACAAGAGAGTTTCTTGGAGATCTCGGAGGGAGATTCTCATGAAATGAGGAAGTCTATCAACAGCCTGTTCTGCCGCTCAGAATAGGCATGTGGTGGGAGACAAGCCTGCTTGCTGCAACCCTCCTGCCCCCAACAAATCGCTTCAGCAATTCCCAAAATCAGATCCACTTACCAGGGGCCTCCTCTCCTGTTTGCGCTTTGCCAAGTTCCAACTGCTGTGACTGGCTAGGCTCCTCTGGGGTAGAAAAGAGCTCCTGACTGCATGCATCTCTGGCCTCCGAGCCATCCTCTGCCTCTGGGTCCCTCTCCCACTCTTCGTCCAAGATTTCCTCCTCCTGGATCGGTCCACTCTCAACTGGCACGCGAGCCAACAAAGTATCCACAGGGGCCTTCGCAGTGAAGGTGGGGTCGCCACCAAATAGGGCGTCCAGCTCTTTGTAGAACCAGCAGCTTGTGGGTGCAGCACGGGAGCGACGGTTTACCTCCCGCGCCTTGTGGTAGGTGTTCCGCAGCTCCTGCACTTTGACCCTGCACGGCAGTGTGTCCCGGTCATGGCCCCTTTCAGTCATGCATCGTGAAATCTGTCCATAGTATCATAATTCCTGTGGCTGGAGCGCAGCTGGGACTGCCTGCCTCCTCTCCCCAAATGCCGATGAGGTCCAGCAGCTCGACATTGCTCCAAGCGGGGGATCACCTGGTGCATGGAGCAGGCATGACCACCTGGAAAGATGCGCTGAGACCACTGCACGTGTCACCAAGCAAACAGGAAGGGGACTTTCAAATTTGCAAAGGAATATACAGGGTGGGGATGACTGTTGGTCACCTGAGGGCAGGGCAGTAGAGTTCAAACCGATGACCAGAAAGGTGAGAATAGGCATTGTGGGACACCTCCCGGAGGCCAATCACAGCGCTGTAATAGCCATGGTGTCTACACTGGCACCGCAGCGCTGTAGCCCCGGCGCAGAAAGCTGTACACCTCTCGTCAGGGTTGTTTTTCTTAGAGTGCTGCATCTGCGCAGTTTCTGCGCACTAAGTAGCTTGGCAGTGTGTACAGCACGGGAGTTACAGCACAGAAAGCTGCTTTACTGCACAGAAACTTGCCAGTGTAGACAGGGCCTAAGTCTGAGAATCTCCTCAGAGCATCACAGCTAAATACAAGGTGGAACAGATTGTTTTTGGCATACGTAGTTAACACACATTTCAAGGGACCATTCAAGGTGAAGTGGCCCATTAACACCCCTACAGTCACAGGAGGGAAAAGGACAGAATGGGGGGGAAATGGCAGCTGGAGGTGAGGGAGTTCGTGGCTTACAGATTGTTGTAATAAGCCATAAATCCACTTTCTCTATTCAGAACAACAGATGCAAAACCTTCAGACAGACACTTTGCTATGATGATCAGTGCCCACCACAACACACATTTCAAGATGCATGGTTCTACACATGCCTATCGCAACATATGGTGTACCTCATCCAGTGCACTAAATGTTCTAACAACAACTAAAGCAGGAGTGGCCAACTTGTGGCTCCGGAGCCACATGCGGCTCTTCAGAAGTTAATATGCAGGTCCTTGTATAGGCACTGACTCCAGGGCTGGAGCTACAGGCACCAGCTTTCCAATGTACTGGGAGATGCTCACTGCTCAACCCCTGGCTCTGCCATAGGTCCTGCCCCCTTCCCACCCTCCCCTGAGCCTGCCATGCCCTCGCTCTACCACCCCGCCCCCATAGCCTCCTGCATGACATGAAACAGCCGATCAGGAGGTGCGGGGAGAAAGGGGGAGGCGCTGATAGGTGGGGCTGCTGGTAGGTGGGAGGCACTGGGAGCGGGGGGAGGGGAGACGGGAGCTGCTTATGTATTACTGTGGCTCTTTGGCAATGCACATTGGTAAATTCTGGCTCCTACTCAGGCTCAGGTTGGCCACCCCTGAACTAAGTGCACATCTTCGCTGGCAACGTTAGAAGCGCTGCTGCAGCTCCCAGCATGGCTCCCAGCATTGGTGCACTGTCTACACTGGCACCTTACAGCGCTGGAACCTGCAGCACTCAGGAGGGTGTTTTTTCACACCCCTGAGTGAGAAAGTTGCAGCGCTGTAAAGTGCCAGTGTAGAAAAGCCCTAAGTGGATGAAATCAGACAGTCACTACACTCTCAAATAAGCTTACAGGAAAATGATAAAAGATAAAAACACTGCATCACCTGTGGGTGAACACTTTCCACAAAATTACCACTCTATATGACCTCTCACTCCCCATTCTCAAAGAAAATCTGGACAACTCCTTCAAAAGATGAGCCTGGGTGCTTAAATTCATGACTTTGCCAGACACTAAAAATCATGGTGTGACGGATCCACAGGATCGGTGCTATAGCCCCACCTTTGGAACATTCTCTTGGAAAATTCCTTCAGTTTGCCAGACCCCCCTTCCCCCCCCCCCAAAGTGTCTCACTGTTCCTCCAGGGTAACTCATTCTGCTTCACTGCCTCAGACTGAACCTCAGAGTCTACAGCACCCCTGCTTCACACCGTGATCTCTGTTTAGTGAGCCATACTGGGACGGACACCTGAAAGACACTTGTATGCCCCTAGGGAGCTATGCACCTCCTCGTTCCTTAAGCAGTCACAGCAACTCTCAGCCAGTATTGTAAAGACAGTAAGATTTATTAGTCAACTGGAACATAGCACAGAGAGTCCTTGGTTAGTGTCTAGTGCCACTTTCAGTGCTAAAACTTTAGTCGTTCAGGGGCGTGAACCCCCCCAAGTGACAAAAGTTTTAGTGCTGAAAAGCGCCAATATAGACAGCACTTCTACCACCGCTCAGTGGGGGTGGTTATTTTTTATCACGGGGAGAGCTCTTCCCCGGCAGTAAAGCATCACTACACTGCCCATATCACAGCACCGCCATGGCCATGCTGTAACATGGGCAGTGTAGACATAACCTCAGAGAGAAGAAAGTTACAGCACGGTCCATTCTGGTTAACCCAGAGCCCTGACCAGTGTGGCCCTTTGGCTCCTGCTGTGACCTCTTTGTTCAAATTCTTGGGCCAGTCCCACCTAGCCCCTCCTCAGTCCTTTGTTGTCAAACACGGCTGGCTTCCTGTAGATGGGGTGGGCCACCCATGGTCGTAAATTGATAGGTATCAAATGTCCCAGTGACTGGACTGGCAGCTGTCTTCATGGGCTCTCCACTGACCTAAGGGCAGGCCCCAGATAGCTAGGCATCAGTCACACCTGTGTTATCGCTTGCCCCAAGAGTAAACAGTCTTTTCCCACCACCTAGTTAACAATTCAGCATATAAGGGAAACCAAGGCACACAGCATTCATACAAAATATTTACAGAAAATTCCCACTCCGTCATACTTGGACAGAATACAAACACTGGATTTATGGCTTATTACAGTCTAGAACCCACTAACAATCCCCCACAAGCTGCCTGTTTTCCCCCTCCCTTCTTTTTCCCCCCCATGAATGGATGGATTCTAACGGGCCACTGCACCTTGAAATATGCATTAACTTATGCAAAACAATCTGTTCCAGGTTGTATTTAGCTGTGACACTCTGAGAATGAGTTTCCCAGATCTGAAGAAGAGCTCTGTATAAGCGTGAAAGCCTGTCTCTCTCACCAACCAAAGATGATCCAATAAAAGATATTACCTCACACTCCTTGTCTCTCTAACATCCTGGGACCAGCACGGCTACATCAACACTACATACATCTTTATAGTTTACAACGCTAAGTCATATAGTCTAGCAAGCTATTTCAAAGAAAATGAAGCTTTTGGGGGGATAACTAGTATTTGTCTAGTACCCAGAGTGTGCTACGTACCTTTGGTAAGAATTTGGTTATGTTTTTTACTTTGTATATTTTGCCTACTATAAAGAGCCCTGCAGAAGTGGCATGATACATTTATTTAGCTAATCATTATTCACTCTCCCAATCCATTAAAGCACTGTCTCATATACATCCTCTTTTTTCCAGGATTTGCACCATCCTATACCAAGCACCTCGACTATGCTATTTCATCTTGCTCTGCAGCTTTGAGACTTTTTGTGATGCTTCTCTCTGGTTTTATAACGTCACAAATAATAAATACATCAAATGCTGGGTATGGCTTTAAACATGCCACAAAGAGCATCCCAACCTTTTCCAACTTAGGATAAACAGTTGCTTACCCAAGAGGAAACTGCTAGGGGAAATCAACAGGCTTCATCTCTAAAATGAAACAACCCCACTCAAAATTCAAATATTTAAGATCCTTAGCTTAAAACTATTAAACACACACACACACACACACACAAGCTGAACTACTATAGCTAGACCCTAAATGGAACCTGTACTCTTGCAAATCCCCTTACCATAATAATGCAAAATCTGAAACTGGGAGGTACAAAAAGCACAGTGGAAAGCCAGATAGGAACAGCGCAACCAAGGTGACAAGATTTATCAAAACAAACACCCTTTTTATTTTTAACTCCATTTACTGTCCAAGATAACAAAGTTAGTAAAAGATAAATTCCATAAACTACCACGGTTAAGAATCTCATTTTTTATTTAAAAAAATACAAAGACACATGGAAGAAAAAAAAACATATCCCACAAGAAAAATAGCAAAGATATCCTCATGCCATGGAACAGCCTATCCCCCAGTAACAATGATCAATTCCTGGTTTACTCAACTTTTGAAAGTCGAGCCCCATAATCAGAAAAACAAAACCAGTTTCACTCCCCCTTCCACTCTGCCCTTTGAGGTTTAAAGCCCCCCCCATCTTCTTGTCCACATCTTACACGCACAAAACTAGCTTTTTGTATACAACCCCTAAATCCGTCCAGAGGGGAGCGCCCCACATTTTATGAGAAAGTGGGAAGGGGGGGGAGGAGGGAGAAATGAACCCCAACCCCTGAACTGACACTGGGTGTGCTGTCCTGACCCAGCAGCCCTGAGGGGTTTTCCTCAGCAGAGGGGCCGCCCCCTTGAACAGTTTGAACAACTGATAATGTAAGTGGCTGTGGTGGGCCCCGCCTGCCCGGGGGTGGGAATAGATCCAGAACCCCCCCCAAGGAGGAGGTGGGGAATAGCCGGAGGGGATGGATCCAGGATCCCCCCCAGGAGGAGGTGGGGAATGGCCAGAGGGGATGGATCCAGGCTCCCCCCAGGAGGGGGGTGGGGAATGGCCAGAGGGGATGGATCCAGGCTCCCCCCAGGAGGGGGGTGGGGAATGGCCAGAGGGGATGGATCCAGGCTCCCCCCCAGGAGGGGGGTGGGGAATGGCCAGAGGGGATGGATCCAGGCTCCCCCCAGGAGGGGGGTGGGGAATGGCCAGAGGGGATGGATCCAGGCTCCCCCCAGGAGGGGAGGTGGGGAATGGCCAGAGGGGATGGATCCAGGCTCCCCCCCAGGAGGGGGGGTGGGGAATGGCCAGAGGGGATGGATCCAGGCTCCCCCCAGGAGGGGGGATGGGGAATGGCCAGAGGGGATGGATCCAGGCTTCCCCCTAGGAGGAGGTGGGGAATGGCCAGAGGGGATGGATCCAGGCTCCCCCCCCAGGAGGGGAGGTGGGGAATGGCCAGAGGGGATGGATCCAGGATCCCCCCCCAGGAGGAGGTGGGGAATGGCCAGAGGGGACGGATCCAGGCTTCCCCCTAGGAGGAGGTGGGGAATGGCCAGAGGGGATGGATCCAGGCTCCCCCCCAGGAGGGGGGGTGGGGAATGGCCAGAGGGGATGGATCCAGGCTCCCCCCCAGGAGGGGGGGTGGGGAATGGCCAGAGGGGATGGATCCAGGCTCCCCCCCAGGAGGGGGGGTGGGGAATGGCCAGAGGGGATGGATCCAGGCTCCCGCCAGGAGGGGGGGGGTGGGGAATGGCCAGAGGGGATGGATCCAGGCTCCCCCCAGGAGGGGGGTGGGGAATGGCCAGAAGGGGTTTCCCTCCCCCCCCCCCGAGCCCCGGGGGTGACCCCGGCTCACCTGGTGCGCTGGTAGCGGCAGTTCCCGTACAGGAAGTACCGGCAGATGTGGAGCTGGCCGCACTGGCCCCCGCAGCCGGCTCCCGGCGCGCCGTGCTCCTGGCACAGCCGCACCGCGCTCGTGGCCACCACCACCCGCTGCTCCTGGGGCGGGCCGCCGGGCGAGCAGGGCCCCGGCCGGGTCACCAGCGTGAACCGCTCCGGCTCCGTCAGCAACAGGCTGTCCAGGCTGGGACCCAGGGCCGGCAGCCGCCGCGCCAGCTCGCCCTGCTCCAGGGAGCCGCCGGCGGAGCACAGCGCCTGCAGCGCCTGGCTGGGCAGCGCGGGGCGGGCCATCCCGGGCAGCTCCGAGCCCCTCACCCCGCGGCCCCCTGGTGCGGCTCCGCCGGGAGACCCCGCCGAACCCCGCGGCCCCCTGGTGCGGCTCCGCCGGGAGACCCCGCCGAACCCCGCGGCCCCCTGGTGCGGCTCCGCCGGGAGACCCCGCCGAACCCCGCGGCCCCCTGGTGCAGCTCCGCCGGGAGACGCCGCCGAACCCCGCGGCCCCCTGGTGCGGCTCCGCCGGGAGGCCTTGGCACGGCTCCGCCCCGGCGCTCCCTGCAGCCTCTTTGTCTATTTATTGTTGTGAATCTCCCGCAAAGAAACGAAACTGAAAGCGGCGCTTCGCGCAGCTACCCCACCCCCCCCGGAGCCCGAGCCGGCCTGAGGGCGTCCCCGTCTAGCACCCGTATTAGCTGCCACCGGGGAGGCGGAGTCGCCCCTTCAGGAAGTTCCGCTGCAGAGCAGCCAGGTGGCCAGTGCACGGAGCTGGCTTCCCTGCCCTGCCCTCCCGGGCCGCTTCCTTGCGGGGGCAGCGGGGCACTGCAGCCGGGGACGGGGAACACAGCGCTGTGAACAGCACCCTAAGGCGCTGGCCTCAGGCTCCCCCAGCGGCCAGGGCTAAGTCTGCTGCTGCCACTGACTGTGCCCTCTACACTGGTATCAAGCAGCTCTCCTGATGCTGCTTCTCCGGCCGCCACCCAGCCCTTGTGTCCTGGCTTCCTTCCCCCGGCCCCCTCCCCGGCCGGGGCGTGCCCATGAACCCAGCAGAGATGCGAACAGGAGCCGTTTAGTGTACACAGCCCTCAATCTTCAGGAAGTTTACAGCAGCTCTCAAAGATTAGTCACCTTTAAATGTAACAGGTTGTGTCATTAGAATGTACCCAGATATCTTTGGGCACAAATAGTTTGTCAGGTATTTTCTGGTGGTGAGGTTGAAACCCAGGTCACCTAAATTATATGATTGTTCCACCCACAGGATGGGCTTCTGTGTGTCACATCAAGTTTTTACATCAGAGCCCTGCTCTGTCCCTCAGTTTCCCCCCTCTGTAAAAGGGGACACTGCCTTCCTTTGTAAGGCTCCTTGTGATGTACTGATGAAAAGTGCTATACAAGAGCTACGTTTTATTACTTGTTAGTCAATGCCATTGCATTGCACTGCAATGTAAGCATCGCACAACACTGTGACACACATAGTGTGTAAACTCTTTGGGGGCAGGGATCACCTCTTTATTATGTGTGTGCACAGTGCCTACTACAATGGGTCCCTGGCCTTTGATGGGGGTTTCTAGGCCAGGGAATCTCAAACTGAGGATCAGGACCCCTCAGGGGGGTCACAAGGTTATTACATGCGGGGGGGGGGGTTGCAAGCTCTCATCCTTCATCCCAAACCCTGCTTTGCCTCCAGCATTTATAATAGTGTTAAATATATTTAAAAGTGGTTTAATTTATAAGGGGGGGGTCACACTAAGAGGTTTGCTATGTGAAAGGGGTCACCAGTACAAAAGTTTAAGAACCACTGTTCTAGCACTACTGCAATACAAATAATATAATTACAGTAAATGCAAAAAAAAAATCTTTGTTTATGCAAAGTTAGGGTTTCCCAGCAACCACTCATGTCCTTCCAGAATGTAGAGTTCTTCAAAATTTCAGAAAACCAGCAAATACAGAGTAAGGGTCAGAGTGGATATGATTGAAATCACTAGTCAGACTCAATTTAATCATAGATTTCTACATAAAAGTGCATTCTTGTTGGCTGTTATAACCTTGATAGATATTCTTCACAACTCAGAGATAGATATAGGTTTCATTTTTAGAAGGTACATACTATACATTTTAAAGTGATTTATTTTGAAAACTTTTCAGATTAGTTTTACAGCTATATCAGAAAATTAATGATCGTTTGGTTATTTCATTTACCAAAGGTAATTGAAGCAGATATTTATGAAGTTATTGGGAGGTGAACTATCTCCAATTCAACAGGTTAATCATTAATATTTGGAGGATTTTCTTGCCATGCTGTATTAGTAAGAGAACATCACCAGACCAGGCATTTAAATTGTTTTATTTAACTAAAACAACAATGTTATATATTCTGAATTTTTTTCAACAGCAAACATAATATTTTAACAGCACAAGGATATGAATTTTTGAATTTAGTTAAACATTCAAGTTTTTTTTAAATCAGGTTTCTTTTTGTTAAAATTGTTTTTAACTAAAATAGTTAAATGAAATATTTTAAAACAAATTAAACTGACTGTCAGGCAGGTCAACATGAGAAACTTAAAATATTGGCTTCTGCAGCTAACTCAGTCGTCTTCACCTTCATTTTCCTGTTTGTTCATAATCTTGAAAAGAAAAACAAGCTTTCCTGCTTTTTCAGGTCCCAAACGATTTTTCTCAGATTGGAATGAATTAGTCCAAAGGAAGAAAATATTCTGTCTACATTGGCAGAAGAAGCTACTGCTGTTAAAAGTGAGATTATCACTTCAACAGTCTCTGAATCTAAGTGCTTAAGTGACTTCCACCAGTTCACTAATGTGACTTTCTTTAAAGCATCATCAGCAAACATATATTTCTTGAATGGTTCATCCTTAGCTCTGAAATTTATTATAGTTGACATTATGGAGGAATGATTGCTGGATGTTCATGTCATAGCCAACTCCTCTTCTTCAGCAGTTAAGGCTTGACCCTGGTACCGAGTATTGAGAATATTTGCAAGAAAATGAGCTGAGACAGAGCTTTTCCCATTCATTTTTTAAATGTTTGTAATTTAACTCTGTCATTGCATATTTCTCTTTGTAAGATCTCACTCAGTTCCTTCCAAATTTCAACAGCATCAACAATAAAACAGCTATTTCCCTGCATTTTGTTCAAAGTTTCAGGGTACTCAGCATGTGTTCAACATTTCTCTTAAGCCCAATGTTGAGAACTTTGGATATGACACTGCCATCTATTTTTTCACAATTTTGTTCACAAATTGTCATCAGATTAGGCCAGTCTTGCTATAGTGCTCACAACAGTCCACTACTGAGTTCCATCGCACGTCTTGTGGGAGAGTTAGCTTGGTTCCTCCCACTTTTTTCAGAGCAGCTGCGGCAGAGTTGTTGTTACGGAAGTATTTTGCCATTTCAACAATATTAGCCTTCATTTCTGGAACACTGAAGTCTTTGGCTAGGAGGTGCATCAAATGAGCACTGCAACAGTAAGTTATTAGCTTGGGACTCTCTTCTAAATAATTTCTTCTCATCTTGGATACATTTGCAGCATTGTCTGTGATAAAGCTGTGTACTAGACATTTGAATTTTTTTTCCCACAGTTTGTTATAGCCTTTACTGCTATTTCTTGTAAATATTCTTCTGTGTATGCATTTCCTGATGTATCATTTGTTTCTGTAAGGAAGACATTCCCTTCTTTTGTTGTCACACAAGCACATACAACAGGATCATTGTGGACATTGCTCCACCCATCAAGACTCATGTTAACAATTTTACCATTTAGACCTTTTGCACACTGCTCAATTTCTCTTTCACACACTTTATCCAGCAATTTGCCTGTGACATCTACTCTGCTGAGTGGACTGTATCCTGGTCTTAATGACTGAACCACGTTAATGAAGTGTGGGTTCTCAATCACACGGAAAGGAGAGTTTGTTGCATAAAGAAACAAGGCAATTTTTTCATCAATTACCTCTTTTTGTAATCTGCTGGTTCTTATCACAAACTTATCTATGGTTGTTTCTGGATGATGGAGATTTTTTTTTCTTTTTGCCACAGGTGAAATATTGTGGCTATGTGACATACATGATGTGACTGAAACACTATCATTGGCAGATAACTCTGAAAGTATAGAAAACGATGGTGATCTTGAAGGTGAATAGTCTTCAGAATCCTGTATGTTGAGGATGGATTCTCCTAAACAAAATAAGTCAATGCAGTTATTTAATTATTATTACCATTTAGTATTACTCATTGCATTCACTGACACTACTACTCTAAAGGTGAAATTGTAACAGGAAGATCTGCCTATTTCAGCTATTTATTTTTTATCACAACTGCATCTAAAATGATAGTACTATCGTGTAACAACTATATTTTTTGCTCAAACATGAGAATTCAAGAATAGTCCAGAAGGAAGACAGGCAGTCCTTAAGACAGAAGTATGAAATAAAAAAGTTTACAAACCTGAAGATCCTGCATGTTCAGACATTTTCCCTTCATCATCTTCAGTGCAGCTTCCTCCTGAGAAGGAACACTTCTCATGATGTTGTTTCATTCAGGCCTTGCATTTCTTTGTTGCACTGTTTGCATTTTGCACGCATGCCTGTTTTACCCACAGGTAGAGGAACTTCATTAAAATATTCCCAAACTGGGTCTCTTTTATGGCCTGCTGCCATTATAGGTTTTCCCTTCTAGTGAGAGAATGGTATGATAGATCTCAAATCAATGAAGGCTACACTCAGAAAGACCTCAAGACTTCGGGAATATGCTGCTCAAACAGTTTCACTTTTGTTTCTACTGCCTGTCCCTCCCTTCTCACATTTATCTCCAGACTTCTTCTCTTTGTCCGGATCTATTCCGCCCCCAACAATCATTCATTGAACTTTTTGAAACTTTGCACTTTTAGAGAGAGGTAAGGGATTGACTCTGTGTACACAAATTTGCAAAGGGATAATAGGGTTGAGGTTGCTGCAAATGTATCCAAGATGAGAAGAAATTTCTCACCTCTATATATTATTTATTTAAAAACATTTCTGCTGTTAACAAGCATATTATCTCTGGAGACACAAATCCACAGTTTGAGAACTGCAAAACTAAGCATCTCTGATGGTATCTTCTAGACTGAGCACCCATTGGGTAGATAGAAAGATTAACCTAAATAATCTATACAGAAGCCTCTGGAGCCCCAAGAGATTGGGTCCCTAATGCATGAACTATTGGAACTCATTTATAAAACTTTTCCTAAAAATTACATGAATATATTGTCTCATACTATAGAATTAGAATTTATAGTCCCTATTCCATGATATCTTTGAGCTATAGTATCTAAATTAAAACTATCTTTAGATAGGTTTTTTCCCTCAAAAAGCATTTTATCAAAAAAACTGATTTAAATTTAAAAAATGTGATTTTTTTGATTTTTTAAAAAACATCATTGATTTGTATCCACCCTGGTTAGGGTACATGCCCATGTAATCTTAACCTGGGCCCCTGGAGTTGACAATACCCCCTGGAAATTATGCATATGCTGCTGCACTCAGTGTCTGAGTTGTAGCTGTATTGAATGTTTGAATGGTGGAGGCAGTAGGTGGTAGAGGTGTGTTTGTGAGCTGAGAAAATGGGGATTAGTTTAAGGAGCTGTGATTGTGATATGAGGAGATCAGGATTTGCGCCCACTCCATGTGTGAGAGTAAAGGAAAGGGGAGCACATGTATCTTGAGGAGCTAGTCCACATCATTTTATTGCTAAATTGTGTAGATTGTCTCAGCAGCTAGGCACTGAGTGGAGGAGGAGGTGTTGCCATGGGAATTGGCAGTAGTAAGGTGGGATATGAAAACAGTCTGTGGGTTTACTGATGGATAAGAGAATGTATAGGTTTAGATGGTATCCTGTGATTTAGCGTGAAGTGGTTGTTAAATTTCACAAGTGTGGTATTCTGTCAGGTGAGTAAGCTCAGGTCCAGTTTACTCTACAGCTCTATGTTGATATATCTACATTGGTCAGGAGTCAGTGTGGAAAAACTACACCCGGTGTGACAGTTATACCAACCTAACACCCCCCTCCTTCTAGACAGAGCGATGTCAATGGGAGAGCTTCTCCTGCCAACATAACAACGACCCCTCAGGGAGGAGAATTTACTATGCTGGCGTGAGAAGCTCTCCTGTTGGCATAGTAGTGTCTTCATGTACAACGGTGCAGCTGCACTGCTGTAGTGCTGTCCATGAAGACAAGCCCACAGTGTTAGTGTAGGGCAGGAGCAGTGAAAAGGCAGAGTGTGGGTATGTTTGGGAGCATCTTTCAAAGAGGGCAGAGCTAAGATTACATTAATTCTGTATGTTCTGGTTTTCTGAAGTCTGAGGTTTGCTGAACTCACCATTGTGGAGGGACAAGAGCAGTCGCTAGGGAACCTTAATTCTGTGTTAACTTTTTCTTTTTTGTGGCGGGGAGGGGGGTGCCATTTAATTTTCTAGTTATTTTTAACAGAAAGAAGGCTTAGTGGTCATTGGTGCAGCTGTGAATCAAGTGAACTAGTGATCCTCGCCCTATAGCTTTCTCCCTTCCTCCACTCAGCCCCACCAACCAGTATTGTCCATTCCAGCCAGCCGGCCAACCCTCACCATGCTATTTTGTCCAGCTTCCCTCCACCCCAAGCCCCCGGATCCTGGCTCATCTAAGGACGCACATGGAGGGGGATCACACTCCCCTCAAGGGGCGAGTGGCCCCAGATCCTGGCACATACACACAGTAAGCCCAGGAGCAGGGCTCAGGCACCCCAGGGACAGGGACCCCCACATTCCAGCTCAAAAGTGGGGAGGTAAGGAGAGGGGCTCAGACCCCCCAGTTCCTGGCACACTCAGAAGGGGATAATGTGGAAATGACAGGTACTCCTGCCCCTACTCTCCCCCAGCACCTCTGCTGCCACTCACCTCCATGTGTCCCTCACCTGAGCCCCACAACCCCTCTTACCTCCTCTACCACCCATCCCTATTTATCCCCCTTCCCCTCAATACAGCCCCAAATCCTTCTTATCCCTATCCCCCCGTCCTCCACTCCCAAAAATGTCTCTCCCCTCCCAGCAAGCATTCTCATATTTTTTATTTTTTTAACAAAAATACTTTTATTACATTCACGCCATTTTTTTTAACAAAGCAAAGCCCAGACAAAGACAGATTTTAAAGCAACATGCCATCCAACCTTCCCCAGATTTCTGCCCATGATAAGACTCAGACTGAGGATGGCTGGCTGGGTCAGGTTCAAAGGCCTATTATTTAATCCCCTGGAGCTATAGCTGGTGTAAAACTTTGATGGCGAACAATCCTGTTAACTCTTCTGTTTACATATTCTCAGTATAATCCATTAGGTGCACAAATAAGCACATGAAGCACGTAAGGAAACTAACTGGAGAAGCAATTTAAAAAAAATGTTTTAATTTGATTTCCCCCAAAGGGCTGATGGGTGACATGCACTCTGTTAGGATAACCCTCAAGTATTGGAGACTCTGGTGCAATGGTCTGAGCACTGAGTTGACCTCTCTCTGTGAGCAAAGAAAGGTTGCCAAAATCTCTCAACTTTTAGAAAAGCTGGATTTATTTTGAGGGCTGTATCTTGGGAATCCCCTGGTCTAATAGCCCCCAAATTGGCTCTCCAACAGAAACTCATGCCGCAGTGAGACACACCAAATTTCAAGGCAATCCAAGAAACCATGTAGATTTTAGAACACATAGAATATTCAAGCTTTAAACAGAAAGCTGGTCTTAACCTTAACTGTAGCAGAGCTCTTGCTCTGCTATAAAAATTACACACACAAAAACGATGTTAAAAGAACACTATTAAGGTTACAAAGGAAGCACTCAATATGCATCTTCCCCCCACAAAACACACATTTTGCACAAACATGCTTTTTTCACCCCAAGGTTTTCCAGATGTAGCTACACCAGTGCAAATGTCAGGTGCAGATGTACTGCACAGGCCTCTGATGAGGTTTGTACCATTGCGACTTACTTTAGTAAATTGCCAACATTAATTGGACCAGTGTAATATGTCTAGTTTAGGGCATTTCACAGGTGTAATTAAATCAATATAGTTAACTCAGTGCAAATTCCCCTAATGTAGACAAGCACCTTGTCTCATTGTGCTGTGAGAAAGGTGGACAGATATCCACAACACCAAAACATTGCCATTTTTGATGAAAATCGTCACCCTTGTCAGAAAACTCAGCATAAAAATCAGGGTTTGAATGGACACTGAAACTGAATTGTCATCTTATCACAACAGGTGGTCCCAGGAGCATGTTGGCTGAGGGAAGTTTGTACTGCAGCTGTGGGTGCTGACTCTGCTCTAGGAGCAGAGCTGTCAATCTGGCACTCTTCACAGGCACTAAAATTAAATACAAAATAAACCAACATTGATACAGCTTTGCATAGAGAAGATTTCTAGCTTTCAGAGTTGCACTTAAATGGAAGCAGCCTTTTTTTTCCTCCCCTTATACTCATACGAAAAGTAAATCAGACTAAGTTCCTGTTATAATAAAACTGGTCATGTGAAGTTTTATTTGTTTGTTTAGCATCATGTTCCTCGGGAAGACAAATTTGATACAACATCCCCAGCTATGAATTATCTATAAGCAAAATTATATTTTTCTCTTCTTTAGGACTATTTTATAGGAAAGAGAAAGTAAGTTTCTTTTTGTTTACAAAAGCAAATCTCTTCAGCATATATGCCAGTTGAAGGAGGAAAAAAAGCAACTTACTCCTTCTCCCCACCTACGAAATCCCCCAGTTAAAAGTAAGGATACATACATGTTTCATTAAAGTTAATTGTGACATAATTTCATTTGCTTTATTACACCCAGGATAAATTACCACTTTGTGAGCTAACCCTGCAGTGAGATCCATACAAGTAGCCCCCATGGATTTCTGTACAGATGGCAGTGGTCAATCCGCATGGAATTTATAACAGGACCAGAGCCTTAGTTACAGCAGTTTCAATCAGCAACTCTTTGCTAAGATCTTATTCCAGAGCCGAAATGTGGCACCATGAAAATGATCTTTAAGATATTTTTCGAGTCTGAATCACTATATTCATATTTATTCATTGCTAATAATAAGCTTATGAATAATGACATTAATTTTAATGGCAGAAACTTTATTACTTAATCTATTTAATCTTCACTTGAGTTTATCCATCTTAAAAGCGTGACAACTAAATGGTTTTTAACTGATGTATTTATATGCATCTTTAAAGCACCCATCATTGTAGTATAATAAAGGCGCCAACATTCCCCCCACACACCCCCATTTTTAGCCCTACTTCTAGATGGAAGTTTGAAGTTCCCCAGAACAGAATATCTATAATTAGTAACAGATATAGAATGGATTCTTATGAGTACTGGTGTTGAAGAGTTTTGCAAAGGATATGAGAGAAACAAGATGGGTGAAGTAATATCTTTTACTGGAGCAACTTCTATTGGTAAAAGAGACAAGCTTTTGAGCTACACAGAGCTCTGTGTAGTAGATGCACCTCCACATATAAAAAGGCTACCTACCATTTTTAAAGAATTTCACAGTGGTACACCTTTGTCGTTTTTAAAGCACACAGTCTGAAACGAGAAGTTAAGAGTCTGAGATTAGATGCAGTACTTGAGAGGAGCCAGACTGTGGAGCTGTTGGCTTTTCCAGTGGTCTTGCAGCCTCTTATAGAAACCTTGATAATGGTATTGTTTGCTACATTAGCTAAGGCTGCATCCCTGTTTAATGCATTTTCAGAAATTTAGAGCATAAACTGTGTCAGAACATAGGCCAGAAAGTTCGTTCAAAAATTATTTATTTTGCAATAATGCTTCTGTATGAACTCAACATATATGCAAAAAAATCAATACCTGCAGTTTGCACTGATCACTGGCATAAATCACAACTGGGTTTGCTACTAAAAAAAAATTTCAGAAGTAAGTGGCTCATAATGTAGTTACTAATGTAATTTAAACTGTCATCAATACAGTTCCATTCTGATTTCAGAGAATCGTTACAGTCATTTTGCACAGACGTAAATAACCATACAAGGTGCATGGGAGGAGAGAATCAGGCCTTCTGTCTTCCCCCTACTCATCCTCACATCCCTCCACATAGAGGTCTCCTTCCTATACAGACCCATGACACTTGTCCCCTGGACTCTCCCATCCTCAAAAACAAAGCACCATTCCAGGTCTACAACCCCTCAAGAATAGACTCTTTCTCCCACTGAAGCTCATTCCATCCCAACTTGCTTCACTTACTTTGGATGTCTTTTATAGGGGCAGCTCCCTTCAGTCCTCTCCCATGGCATGATCCAAAATCCATTAGCATCAATGGGAGTCTTTCCATTGACTTCCATGGACTTTGGATCAGGCTCTCACTCTTAATGTTTTCTAGGAGCACCTTGCATGGCTGCTCCCTCAAGCCTATGCCTGAGGAGTCACACCTTACACACTAAATGAGCAACCCAGAGCTATCTCCGCCAGTTCTATTATTGTGCTGACAAAAGAAGACATGAGATGCGGTAGCTAGGTCGACAGAAGAATTCTCCCATCAACCTAGCTGCATCTACATAGGGGGCTAGGGCAACCTAACTACATCACACAAGACATGAACTTTTTCACAGCCCTGAGTGACATAGCTAGGTCAATCTAATTTTTAAGCCTGGACCAGAGGCGGATTTACAGTAAAACACAGGGTGCCCCCATCTCCCCCGCCTCTTTCCCGCCTCCTCCCCTGAGCAGGATGCATTCCTGCCCCTCCCTCTCCCTCCCAGAGCTTCCCCCGCTGCCAAACAGCAGTTTGCTGGCACTCTGGGAGGGAGGGGGAGGAGGCAGAGAAGAGGCAGGGGCGGGGCCTTGGGGAAGGGGGTGGAATCGGTGCAGGGCAGAGCAAAGGCAGGGCCCCTGCATTCCGCCTACACATACCCCCCCCAGCCCCCTCCCATGAGCCGCTCAGGGCAGGGGGCTGGGAGCACCCCCATGACCCCAGTCCATGCCCCGTTCCCTGACTCCTGCACCCCCCACACATACCCAGCCCTCCCATACCCTGACTCCTGCACCCCCCCCCCACATCCCCACCCCACCCTGAACAGCAAACAGGAGCTCCTGCACACACACACCCCACATTCCCACCTGCACTCCTCACACCAAATTGGAGCTGCCCCAGGTAAGCGCTTTACACCCCAACCTCCTGCCCCAACCCTGAGCCCCCTCCTGAATCCTAACTCCTGGCCAGATGCTGCACTCCAACCCCCAGTCTGCTCCTGCACCCTAAGTCCCTCCCAGACCCTGCACCCCCAGCCCTGACTCCTGCACTGCCTCAAACACCCCAGCCACCTGCCGTCCCTGACTCCTGCACCCCCCTCACACACTCCCAGCTCTGGCTCCTTCACCCCCCCTCCCACACATCCCCTCTTGCACCAAATAGGAGCTGCCTCAGGTAAGTGCTCCATACCCCTGCCCCAGCCCTGAGCCCCCTCCCGCACCCTAACTCCTGGCCAGACCCTTCACCCCAACCCACAGCCTGCTCTGGCACCCTAACTTCCTCCCAGACCCTGCACTCCTAGCCCTGAGCCTCCTCCCGCACCCTAAGTCCTGGCCAGACCCCAACATTTTTTTACATTTTTTTATAAAGTGCTCTTATCCAACGCGCTTATCCAAAGCGCTTTACAGTAGTTAGCTAATGGTACAAACAATATTTGGAAAGATCATTAAGTGGTCCGCCGAGGCCCTCAGCGATTTTCAAGTGGTCTGTGGAAAAATAAATTAGACTACAAAAACAATCAAGGTACCTCACTTTATTTTCATTTACTTCCTATTACTTATAGGAGGAGGATGAAGGAAAAAAAGAATGAAAAACGGGGGCAGAGGAGGGGATAAGAGAGAATGTTCTTTTTCTTGGCTGGGTCCCAAGGAGGGGCCCCAAAAATGAAGCTAAGCACAGGGCCCCACTAAATCCACCACTGTTGTGGACCAGTCCACAGAGGAGCATGAATTGGTCCCAAAAAGGTTTTGAGTCAACCCATGAAAAGCTTACCTGGCTGGTAGCGTGTGTTGCTACAACAACACAAATGTTTTTCTAGTAAATCATTTCATTACAGCTCAGTCCAAGTTTACTGAGGTTCACAAACCTTTTGAGCAGATCTGGACTGAGCAAGTCCTCCTTCCCCATAGAAGGAATTCATGATTATGGTGAAAAACCAAACAAAATATAGCAGTCTCAGCTGAGTTTCTCTACCACTTCAGTATCTCTTCATTTGAAGTCAAAATTCAAGGTGACACTTGGGAGAAGGGGATGCAAAACAATAGGAAGCAAATTGGAAAAAGTTTGTTGAAACAACTTCAAATCAAGATCCCAAACTTTTGAACAGCTCTGCTGGCTCAAGACAGTTCTATTAGACCAGTGGTTCTCAAACTTTTGTACTGGTGACCCCTTTCACACAGCAACCCACCCTCCACCCCCCCAAATTAAAAACACTTTTTAATATATTTAACACCATTATAAATGCTGGAGGCAAAGTAGGGTGTGGGGTGGAGGCTGACAGCTCACAACCAACCATGTAATAACCTCGTGACCTCTTGAGGGGTCCTGACCCCCAGTTTGAGAACCCTGGTATTAGACCCTGTTTTCATTTATCACCTAATCACTCAACTGCTCCCACTGCTTGTTGACCCAGAATATACCTTTTCATGAATCAGCTAAGCCTCCATCTTCTGATGGCATCTGCCTCCCTGCTGATAGCTTGTAAATGACAATTCTGTTTTCTTTAACACGCAAATTACCAGAGAACCATCTTTCATATAACACCATTTGCCTTACACACCCTTAAATGGTCAATTGACACAATTCAAGAAGTAAGGAGTTTATACAGCAGCTTTAACTTTTGTGTTATTTTTGCGAAGTTTATCAATTGCAGAACTACTTAAGACCAAAAGATGAGTTTTGTCAAATATATAAATACAGTAACTGAATTCCAAAAGTCCATTTTAATTTTGTTCCACTGTCTACAGTAATCAAGAAGTTGGTCTGATCACATGATGTTTTTATCCTGTGTCAAACAAAATACGAATTTCCATCTAAATAGTATTTGCTTCCAACTTCTCCATTGACAGAGTGAACAGGTATATTTATGAGAAGGGGAAGAAAGATCCTGCTATCCTCATTAATAACCAGTTGTGTTTGGACACATCAGTTCCAGAAAACTATGCCTTTTTATTTGTATGTTATGTAATCGCTACATCTTGAACAATAGCTATGCTAATCAGAGATCAACGAACTGGCTTAGATATTGTAAAAAATCCACTGCCACCCATTCTCAAGGCTTCATCTCTTGTTAGTGCCAAATTCAACCCAAACCTTTACTTAGGTTTTGTAATTTTCATGTACCTTTTATTTCATTTCTGGTTTCCAGTCAGGACTGAATTCAAAAGAGTGTGAATAACATGAGAAAAATTGTTCTCATTGTACTTCTGGCAAAGAATCAAAATGGTAAGTGCCAAAATACAGGAAGAAAATCTATTTCATCCTATGGTCTCTTGCCTTCAGATGAATTGATTAATAGATTCCAAGGCCAGATGGGACCACTGTGATCATCTTGTCCAGTGGTTCTCAAACTGTGGGTCGGGACCCCAAAGTAGGTTGCGATCCCGTTTTAATGGTGTCACCACGGCTGGCTTAGACTTAGCCTGGGGCGGAAGCCCTTGAGTTTGGGCTTTGCCCCCTTCCACCCAGGGTGATGGGGCTCAGGCTTTGGCTTTGCCGCCCCCCCCGGCCCCTGCCCGCACGGGGCGATGGGGCTTGGACAGGCTCAGGCTTCGGTCCCCGCTCCTGGGGTCATATACTAATTTTTGTTGTCAGAAGGAGGTCGCGATGCAATGAAGTTTGAGAACTGCTGATCTAGTCTGACCTCCTGTATAACTCAGGCCATAGAACTTCCCCAAAATAATTCCTAGAGCAGATTTAAAAAAAAAATCCAATCTTGTTTTAAAAATTGTCAGTGATGGACACCTGTTGGTAAATTCCCATTGATGTCAGTGGGAGTAACTGTATTTCAGTGCAGGACTTCGGTCACTGGTTTCCAATAATTAATTTATTCCTGCTGTTTGTTCCTCACTTGAAGTCATAATTCTCCATTTGGAGTATCACAAGTGGTTGCTGTGGAAATGATTTTGAGATCATAAACACCAGCTTATGGCTTCAGGAAAATAAGCAGCAGGAACAAATGAACTCTTCAGAAACAAAAGACCTTGGTTTGCTTTCAAATAGCCTTTCTAATAAAATGTTAAAGAAAGAAAAAAAACACCCTGATAATGTGCCACTTGGATACCGCTATCCTTGTCGTCAACAAATCTTACAGTAAATGACATCTTTTCACTGTGACTAACATTGAGAGTGCAGTCCGTTATTACCATGTAGTACTTGCTTTGCCGAGCAGCATCAATATGTTATCAAGCACCTTCCGTGCTATAAGGTCAATCAATTCATTTTGAATTATTTTGCTGCAGTAACTGTTCATAGCTTCTTTACAGACTACTCAACGTAGGTGCTCACACATGACATTGTCATATTTGCCAAGGAGTTCTACCAAACTGAGGAAATTACCATTATGTTCAGTGAAAAACTTATCCAACGAGCCCTGGAAAGCCAAATTATTCTTTGCAAGGAAGAGGGTAATTGAGATCAAAAGCTCGAGCATGTCCCTCCAATGCTTGGTTTCTACATTAATAATGCATTGGTTTTCTGCATCTATGCATTTATTCAGCTTGAGCCTGGAGTTGACCACCATCCATTTGAAGTAGGCCGTAAAATAGCCAGGTGATTTTTCATGTTGCTTCAGAGCATCAGCTAAATTATGCCAGTAATTGTACCTGGAAAGCGCAATCAACAATTTCACATTCTTGTCAAATATTTTGCAACAAAAACAGAACACTGCGTTAGTTGATTTTGAGTAAAATAGCCAATGCTGATTCAGTTTCTCACTATTCTCGAGCACTCATTCCTGGTGTGACTTTGAGAAGTGTCATTTCTGCTCATTTACTGGAAATGTCATATCCTCAATTTTGCCTGGCCTGTTCAAAATTGTATGATCAATATCATCAGAGTTTAGGACCACTAGCCATAAGGCAGGGTCTGATGTATCAATTTGTGGTGTGCATTTTTTCTCAGTGCTGTTTCTGTCATCATGAGAGGTTGATTCTTCTTTATCATTTCTCTCCTTTTAATGTAAACCAGATTTCTTTGTCTTTATTCTCCTTTTCATGTGAGCTACATTCTTTATCCTCACTCTCCTTTACACCACCAGGAAAACTGGATGATTCTCCATCACTTTCCTCACATTTCCATTCCTTATCTTCAGGTAAATCTGCTAATTCCTTAGTAATAGGACTTCCATCATTTATGCTTTGTTCCTCAATTTCTTCTGCACTAGGACAATCGCTACTGCCTAAGGCCGGGTCTATGTTGTTCTGTTTCAGATATTTTTTCATCAGATTTGCCCCTTGCTGCAAACCAGATTGGAAATGAGCTTTTCACTTCCTATACTAAGCTTCTGAAGGCTTCTTCAGGGGCATCTTTTATTTTCTATGGAGGAAAACAGAAAGTATTAGGGAAAGCAAAAGTCTTATGTTCTGCAGTCTTAGGAAGTCATCAACATTACGTGCTAAGCACGGCAAAAGAAGTAACGGTATTTCTTTTATATTGTTGTGTAGATAGGGGTTTGATAGATATCTCTGGCATCTCATTTAAAATGTCCTTTATTAGTTGCTACTTGCACTCTTCAAGTCTTAAAACACAAGTACACTTTCACAATTTCACAATAAAACAAGATTCACAATATTGCAGCTGGGCTCTCACTTCACCTCACTTCATTCCTATATCTCACCGACTGCCTGGCAATGCCCCGCCTCTTATATGCCCATAAGGGCATGGTTGACAACATTCTAGGAGGTTCAAAGAAAATTTAATTCTCAGAAAGTCTGGAAGGTTCCATGAGATTCTGCAAAGGTCCAGAACATTCTAGGAGGTTAGTGAAAAATGAATCCACATATGGAATACCTGAAATATTTTACTTCAAACATTCTGTTTTCCCTTTTGTCACTAACAACAAAAACAGCACCCTGAGCCCAGCGCCCCACAAACCCAGCACACCAAAGATGTCAGATGGGTCTCCTGCCCCTAAATCCGCCCCTGCACACATGGTATCTCAAACAGCTACCTATGGGACCAAGCAAAAATAGTTGCCTAGAAAAGGAGGCCTTAACTAAAGGTCAAGCAGTATAGATATTATAATAAATAGGAATAATAATATTTGAATTCGTACAGTTTAATTTGTCTATGACTGGAGTGATAGCAGCCAAGTGGAGATATGCTTAGACACAGTCGTCATGTAGTGGGAGTACTAAGGCAGAATGTTGTATGTGGGCCAGAGGGAGCACACTGTATAATGAACCCTACTATCAGTGCAAAAGGGAACAGCATGTTGTTTCATACAGCCTGCTGCTAAAGATGAGTTCTCGGGCAGGGGGAGGGAAGTGACCTTGTCCCAGTACAGCTAGAAACGTGTGCTTGCTAATCCCATCTATTGTTGTTTATATGGATATGGAACAAATCACTGGACAATCTAGGTTCAGAATTCTTTGCAGGAGCTAATCCTTAGTCCAGGATTCATTATATATTTTTGTATAATTGGTTTTATTTATTTTTGCTCTAAAACAATCTTTAAATAAAAATGAAAAGAGCACCAGTCTTGTAAAATGTGGGATGTGGCAATGGTGCTTTTGGCATGTGAAAATAGTAGTACTACATGTTAGCAAGTTTCAAGTCCTATTGAAAAAGAAGAACTAGCTTTATTAATAAACATTTTGCTGAGTCAAATAAGTTGTCCAAAAGTATATTTACAATGGTTTTCTAGCATTCTCATGGGAAATGCATGTTGCAATAAGGGTGATTTTTGCTCAAAGTTGATGACATTTGTTTTAATTTATTTTCTCTTTATGCTTTTATGTGTGAAACTAGAGAACAAGTGAAACTAGAGAATGAGTGAAATTTATTTATATTTTCCCTTTTAATTTATTTAATTTCCTTTTTAATTTATTTTCCTTTTATGTGTGAAATTAGAGAATGTGTGAAATTATGGAATTAAGAGAGACAAGAGTTGGAAAACTGAGAAATTGAAAGGTGAAGGAATTTTTAATTAAACTATTTACTTTTTTTAATGTTTGTTTTGCTTAATACACATATTATTCTTAACAAACACTTGAGAGAAAAGTTCTTTTTGTTAA
Organism: Mauremys mutica; assembly: GCF_020497125.1. Classification (NCBI taxonomy): domain Eukaryota; kingdom Metazoa; phylum Chordata; order Testudines; family Geoemydidae; genus Mauremys; species Mauremys mutica. The sequence goes on along the minus strand of NC_059072.1, from coordinate 102,695,496 downwards.
AGATTCAAATGCTCACACTCACAGGCGGCGTGTGAACCACTGGCTGGGGGGAGGCTAGTCCCTAGCCCCGCTTCTTCCACGTGAGGTCCCGTCCCTTCCACATGCCCCATAACCCAGAGCCCCCCCCCAGTCGAGGCCACCGACCCCCACCCCAGGCTGGCTAGTGCTTGCAGCCCCCGCCCTCAGCCCCAGAGCACCAGGAGGGAGAGTGCACCGTGCCGCCACAGTCCCCAGCCCCAGGAAGGTGGGCAACGTGGCCTCAGACCCTGAAGTCCAGCAGCACCGCTGAAGCGGGTTCCTGGGGGCAGAGTGTGGGCGGGGCCACACCAGGCTGTTTGGGGAGGCACAGCCTCCCCTACACACCACCCATGCTTACACTTCTCCTTTTGAGGAGTGAGACAGTTTCCTAAGGAGTCCTCCAGTACAAACAGGGAAGTTAAGACTTAATCTACGATGTATTTCTAAGGTAAAAAACAAATGGAAAGGAACCTTTAAAAGAAAACAATCTCTTCTTGCCTCTATCGACTCTCCCCCCGCAAAACACCAACCTTTCATGCCTTCTTTACACATAATTAAACATGAAAAACTATGCTAAAAGAACATTCGGTTTGTAAAGTGAATCAATCAAAAGATAGAACATGTCAAAAGTAAGGTTGCCTATTTGGCTCTTTTGTGTATTATGATACCATCTTTAATTAAATGATCACATACTATTTGTTCCACAGGATCCCACCTCATTCAGTGCACAGGATGGACAGTGCTCATTTTACTGAGCAGCTCTTCAATGTTTTGTTTTATCCTCAGTTTAATGTGTGGCCCCAATCTTATTTACTGCATGTTTCTCAAACCCTGCTTTGAATACAGAATTATTAATTTCTTCATGGGCTTTCCTATAGGCTTTGCTACAATATATAATAATAATAGGAGATATACCAATCTCCTAGAAGTGGAAGGGACCTTGAAAAGTTATTGAGTCCAGCCCCCTGCCTTCACTAGCAAGACCAATTTTTGCCCCAAATCCCTAAGTGGCCTCCTCAAGGATTGAACTCACAACCCTGGGTTTAGCAGGCCAATGCTCAAACCACTGAGCTATCCCTCCTATATCTCAGTATTACACAAATATTTAATTTATTTAATTAATTGCACAATTAATTTTTCTTTGCAACATCCTTATGAGTTGAGGGCTGGTATTATCCCCATTTTACAGGTGGAGAATTGAGGTACAGAGAAATTAAGGTAAAGCGTATCCACTAATTTTGAGTGCCTAAGTTGACCTGATTTTTCACATATGTAACATTATATACACTTTACATGTTCAAAGCACAGCTCCATTGACTTCAGTTGCAGCTGTGAGTGCTATGCACTTCTGCAAATCAGATTCCACGGTTGCAAGTTGAGCAGAAAATGAGGAACACACAGTCAGTGGCCACCTGTGAAAAGTTTGGTTAAAGGGACTTGCCCAGGATCACGTAAAAACTCTATGGCAGAGGCAGGGATAGAATCCATTTCTCCAGGGCATCATTCAACTGCCTTACCCATGAGACCATCCTTTCTCATTCTGCAGTCACCTGCCTCATTCACAATGCACCTTCCAACTTCTGCAGCAAATGAGTTAAAGGTCCTATGGACAACAGGCTTCATTCTGATTCATCCTCAGAGCAGGTACATCAAATGAGGCAGGGGTCCTGCAGAAAATATAGTATGTAGTCGATATCATTAAAGATTGTATCATAATGCCTACACACAAGGGGCAAATCAAAGAAATGGTCCTACCGTTATTTTTTTTAACCTAGGCAAAACCCCCATATTTTTCCCTAATCTCATTCTTACAAATGGTTGAACCATTTTGGCTGAATCATCTTGCGCAGAAAATTTCTGCCCAAAGTCTTTTCAGAGTCTTTTGGCATTTCCACTGGAAAGCTTTTTTAACATCCTTATAATTCAGCTATTAAAACTGACTTCTGAGATTGAACAAGAAATACAGGTTATCAACCTGCCAATTTATAACCCATTGACGAAGCATGGGGTGGTGTAAAAGGAGAGTGATAACTAATACCATATCACAGGCACTGGAAAAAAAACAGTGGTTCTGTTCTGCTTCACTGACCTCAGTGGGCCCTACATTCCTACTGCACACACAACACAAGAAATTCAGGACCAGCCCCAAAATAGACTTTGCACAAAACAATGTGAAGAGTCTGGTTTAAACTGAGAAAAATAAGGAAACATACAGTTTGGTTTGGAGACTCTGCCATGCCTGTTATTTATTACTCTCCTTGTTGTGTCATGTCAAATTTAGATTGCAAGCTCTCTGGCACAAGGACCTCATTTGTATTTGTTTCTGTGAGATGCTTGGCACCCTTTTGGGTATTTGAAAATTGAAAACAATAATTCTAATTAGCCACCACAGTATGTGACGTTAAATACATAATGCTGTACAAGGACATGATTTGTTACAGAATGGCAATATTAGGTCCTGATTCAGAAAAGCACTTAAGCATAAGCTTAACTTTCAGCACATATTTAAAGTTAAACACATGCTTAAGTGCTTTGCTGGATAGGAAGGGGCTTACGTACTTACGTCGCTTTAGACTTTGTGATTTTACTGTACATTTTTGTATTTCATAAAGTCAAATAGTTGAATTGGTTAATGATTAATAGCACAGTTGGTAAGATCTTGGAGGGCATTCATGGACAATGGCTAAATGCCTATTTTAAACAAATTTTTCTTCTCTCCCTGTTTTCTTACAAAAACTAAAATATTCAATAATGTACATTTTAAAAGAAAAGTCACATAAAAATATTCACTAATGAGTTGTTCTTTCTTTCTTTTTTTTTTAATTAATCATTACTGTCAAAAATGTATTTCCTAGCATTAAATTCTATCATTATCAAATCCACACTGGGAAAGTGAAAGGAGAAATTATGAGATCAGTTTTTAGATGGGGGTTGGGGAATTCCATAATGTTTGCATTGTATAAACCCTAAGGTGTGGTATAACTGTCAGTTTTCTTGCATTACAGCTTAATTCAATGACAAAACCACAAATTTTATGTCCCTCTCTTTAAGGAAATATTAGACTTTTTAAAAGTATATTTGACTATTTCATCTTGTGTGGTTGGTGAGTGGAGAGATGGGGGCAATTCATCCACCCCAAACTTCTTAGTTTTTTGTCCTGATTCCTTTTTTCTCAGTCAACCATTACATGAGGGAACTTCTGATTATGGGGTTTCTTGAACCTTAAAATGAAATTGAGGTGAGTGAGGCCATGCAAAAGCCAAACCAGGAAAATAATTTCACATAAAATTCCAAAAAACATAAATCAAAGTTGTCCATCAAATAAATATAAATATATAGTTGAATAACATGAAATCAGCATAGAGATTACTGACACGTCTCCTACTTCGCTACTGAGATATGGAATTGAACATTCTTTAACACCAGTTTATAAAAATCCCCCAACCCTAAATGCTTCCTCAGCACTTCCCTGATGATAGGGGAAACATTTGCAAAACATAAGCAGTTTATGTCCAAACAGCTGATGCTACTGTGGTGGGTCCCGTGCTTTTCCTTGGTGGGGTAGGTTGGGGCACCACCCCGTGTCCCTGTTCTTGGGTGCCAGGAGCTCCACTAGTGCCCCAGGAAGGCGGGAGAGGAGGGTAGCGGGGAAGGGTCTGCTCCCTACTCAGTCCCAGCCTCTTCAGCTCCACAAGCTTCTTACCCTCTTCCCCCTTGGGTAAGGTTACCCTCAGTCCTTGATGCTAGCGGGAGTCTCCCTGCTCTGCCTGTGCAAGGTCTCCTTTTCTCTAGTCCTCTGGTCTTTCAGTTCACAGCAATACTCCTCCAAACTCTAGACATCTCTCCTTTTTCCCTTGTCTGACTGGGCCTTAATTGGTTACAGGTGCTCCAATTGACCTGTAGTAACCTTTCCCTAGTCTACAGGGAAACAGGCCTTGATCAACCTAGGGCTTATATACCTTCCCTCAAGAAACTTCAGCAGCATCAGCTTATGATAGTGACACTGTCAAGTGACCGTCGGATGGTGGATGACAAACTGGCTTCAGTGTTTCTGGAGACCTTGAAAGGAATCCTACAGAATCCGATACAACTTGCCTTATGTTAAACTGACCAGGGATTGGCACCTGCTTTGGCAAAATACGGGACCACTCTCCCACTGCTCCCTGGCCCTGCTGTATCACACCACACAAATGTTTGTATCATCAAAGCATAAAAACCCATTATCTGTGCCATATTTTTTTTAATGCCCGTATTCCCTGTGATAGGTAAAATAGACCTACTCCATATTTTCTTATTACCTTTGCTTCTCCTGCACTTTTCAGTGCCTCCTCAAAATTCATAACTCTTGGCTACAATTCTGTTCCTAACCTCCAGTCATACACTTCTCATTGCTGTGGCCAACCTATTCCCAGTAATGACAGGCTTCTCTTTTTTAAGTAAAGAAGGCAACTACCGCTCCAATATGATTTAATGATCTTTGTATTTAGGTAGTTTCAGTTCTTTTAATTATCTTAACACAGAGCATTTGATTGTCATTTTTTACTGTCAATTTATTTTTTCCCCTCACTGCTCCATTTTTATGTGCAGACACTATAACTCTAAAATGATTCCCAACTCAAAAAGAAGATACATCTTTTCTTTAAAAAGAACTAGGCCTGGGAAACTCCTAATCTTTTTTATCCTAGAAGACTCCAGTTTTTACAATACTAAATAGCCTCTCTCTCTCTCTCTCTCTCTGGTCCATATTATGACACCCTTACTCACATTTAGTAGCAACTTACTCTATGCATGGTCTCCTTGACTTCAGTGAGTCCACTCATGGACTAAGGCAATGGTTTTCAAACTTTTGTTCTGGTGACCCAGTTGAAGAAAATTGTTGATGCCCGCAGCCCAACAGAGCTGGGGATGAGGGGTTTGGGGTGTGGGAGGGGCTCAGGTCTTGGAAAGAGGGTTGGGGTGCAGGGGTGAGGGCTGCAGGGTGGGGCCGGGAATGAGGGGTTCAGTGTGTGGGAAGGGGCTCTGGGCTGGGGCAGGAGGCTGGGTGCGGGAGGGGATCAGGGCTCTGGGCTGGGGGTGCAGGTTCTGGGGTTGGGCCAGGGATGAGAGGTTTGGGGTGCAGGAAGGGGCTCCAGGTTTCAGAGGGCTCAGGGCTGGAACAGGGGATGGGGCACAGGGTTGGGGCACAGGCTTACCTCGGGTGTCTCCTGGTCAGTAGTGCAGCGGGGGTGCTAAGGCAGGCTTCCTGCCTGTCCTGGCACCATGGACCTTGCTGCGACCTGGAAGCGGCCAGCAGCAGAGCTGGCTCCTAGGTGGAGGCGTACAAACGGCTTGCATTGCTCTCGCCCGCAGGCACTGCCACCCCCAGCTTCTGTTGGCTGGCCAATGGGAGTGCAGAGCCAGTGCTCAGGGTGGCCCCCACCCCCGCCTAGGAGCTGGACCTGCTGCTGACCGCTTCTGGGGTGCAGTGTGGTGTCAGAACAGGTAGGGACTAGCCTGCCTTAGCCAGGCAGCACTGCCAATGGGACTTTTAATGGCCCAGTTGGTGGTGCTGACCAGAGCTGCCATGACCCAGTGTGTTACATTCCGTGACGCAGTACTGCGTCGCAACCCACAGTTTGAAAACCATTGGACTAAGGTACTAATCAACTTGAGCAAGGGTATCAGAATCTGTCCCTGTGTTGTAAACTCATTCAGAAAGGCTAGAAGTCTTCATTTCAACTGGAAAAGCAGCAAAGAGTCCTGTGGCACCTTATAGACTAATAGACGTACTGGAGCATGAGCTTTCATGGGTGAATACCCACTTCGTCGGATGCATTTCAACTGGACTTCATTTGGGAACAGCAGTCTGCCTGAATACTGTAAATTGCAAGATTAGAGCCATAGCATTTATGGTGCTATTTTTTTACTTACTTAAGACTTAAATCTCTTTAACAGAGCCAGTTGGAAAATTTCTCCCTGTGGAAAATTTCAGCTTTTTTTGGGAAAGCTTAAAAACTAAAATTATTTTGATTTTTAGCCACCAAAAATTAGGAAAAAAAATGGCCAAAACCTAAATATTTTGTGGTGTTGGCTAAACATTTTTGATTTTCTCGTTTTGTGATGCCAAATTTTCAAGCACACTTTTCATGTAAATTTTAAGTTAGTGTATAACCCAATTTTCCATAAAAAAAAATTTCAATGGAAAATTTTCAACCAGCACTAGCCCATAATTACCGAATTCACTTTGTTGTTCTATTTCCCTTTTGTTCTTCATACGGGTGAAATTCACCCATGTGCAGGGGGCCAGCCCCAACTCTCTGCACCACTTCAACCCTATTCTAAGAGTTTAAGTCAAACATAAATTGTGCATAGGCCTTATGCTAGTCTTCTGCACAAGGGTGAATTTCACCTAGTGTAGAAGTCAATTATTATCCCTTTAGGAATTGTGAAAATTTGTGGAGTGAGGTGTATTTTTAATTGATATATTAATTAATTGATTTACCATACCCAGATTGATTTGAAGAACTGGCACTTATTAAATCTATTTACTAATCCATGTAGTCAGCATTTCTTAAGAAAAAGAAAATATTTAACTCATTTCTTTTCTATACACTTGTCTTGATTAGAGCTGTTCCTTGTGCTGTTTCTGTGGTTTCTGTTTTTCCGGTTTGTGGGGACTTCCCAGTAGTAGACACTCGCTTGGGTTATATGGGGCCAAGAGAGAAGCCGCCCAAGAAGGCCGACTAGTAGGGGCAACTAGACCAGTTTGTTAGGTCTCAGTGAGGGGAATTGGAGAGAAAGTCAATGTAGGTTCCCCCCTCTAAGATCTTATCCTCTCCCTCATGCCAATCCAGCCCACCTGCTAGATGTAGCTTAATGAGTTCTGTAGGAGAAGTAATTACAGATTAAGGGCTACATCTTGCAAGGATTTAGGCACATCCTTAACTTTATGCATGTGATTAGTTCCATTGATTTCAATAGGACTATTCATATGTGTAAAGTTAAGCAAGTGGTTAAATCTTTGCAGGATTGGGCTCTAAAACCACAAACCACTAAAACATATGCATAACTTCAAACACATGAGTCAATTAAAGTTACGTACATCTTGGCAGGATACAAATAAACTGTATAACTCGATCAAAACAACGGATCAAAAACTCAATGACATTTTACCTTAGATTTAGAAATGACAAGAATTTGTAAAGCAAACAGAGGATTGCTAACTTGTCTTTAAAGAACACTATAAAAATGAAAACGAATGTGCAGATTTATAGGACCGCTCCAGAACTATAATCCAAAATAATGTTGCTAAATATTGGAAGGTCTGGTCTAGAAAATAAATCTGGGGCCTCCAACTTTCATATAGAAGGTTTAAACGAGGAGTCTGATGCAGCTAATCCTCTATGTACCTTATTAGAAGAGATTTAGATGTGAACTTTGGACCTTCTTTAACAATGGAAAATACTTTTCACTTACCTTTATCTAAACAAAATGGTTTCTCTATCTTTGAAAACAAATATTTGACCTATAAGTATTTGGGACAGAGTGCTCAGAAGGATTAAAACCAAAAATACCTCTTACCATGATCACAACATTTTAATAATTTCTAATATAGCCAAAGATACACAAGTCAGGAAGTCAAGAAAGAATGTGCAAAAATGTATGCCAGTACAGCAATTTTTTCCCTTTCCCCATTGTAAGTAACATTAGATGATAGATTATATGGGCCAGAACTTCAACTGGTGTAAATCAGCAGAGCTTCACTGGCTTCAATGGAGCGATGCCAATTTACACCAGCTAAGAATCTGGTCCTATATTGTTTTATTGATTACAATGAGGCAGGACATTTTTTAGGCAGCGTCTACTCTCGAGACCTTACGATGGCACAGCTCTACTGCTGCAGCTATGCCACTGTAAGGTTTCCCATGTAGCCGCACTATGACGACAGAAGAGAACTCTCCCACTGGCATAATTAAATCACCCTAACGCTCAGCGGTAGCTATGTCCGCAGGAGAGCATCTGTCACAGACATAGTGCTGTCCACACCGGCGCTTTTGTTGGTGAAACTTTTGTTAATTTTTTTTCACACCTCTGACCAACAAAAGTTTTACCAACCAAAGTGCTAGTGTAGCCAAAGCCTTAGGCCTGGTCTACACTAGCCTGTTATTTCAGAATTAGCGGAGTTATTTAAAAAAAAAAAGATTCTGTCCACATGACCAAATGGTTTTCTTCAATTTAAAGGGCTCTTTAGTTCGATTTCTGTACTCCATCTCGGCAAGTGGAGTAGTGCTTAAATCAAGATAGCAATCCCGGGTTAAAGGTAGTGTGGACGCAATTCAGTGTTATTGGCCTCCGGGAGCTATCCCAGGATGCTCCCATGTGACCTCTCTGGTCAACACTCTCAACTCCAATGCACTAGCCTGGTGGGCAGGAAAAGCCCGAGGAACTTTTGAATTTCATTTCCTGTTTGGTCACCAGCAGCAAAGGTGACCATTAGCACAGTCCACCATCACAGGCGACCATGTAGAGTCCACCATCGCAGGAGATCACTCAATCCCGGATTTGCAGACGAGCTCCAGCATGGTCTGAACGGGAGGTACTGGATCTCATCGCATGCTGGGGAGATGAGTCTGTTATGGCAGAACTACATTCTAAAAAAAGGAACTCCAGAGCCATGACGGAAAGAGGCTACTCCAGGGACACAGAGCAGTGTCGTACAAAAATCAAGGAGCTCAGGCAAGCGTACCAAAAAGCCAGGGAGGCAAAGAGGGCCTGCGGGCTCTCAGGGATGATCACTGCACACAACAACCCCCTTCCCGCCCCCCAACGCGTGGATCCGATCAGGCTCTCACTCACCAGAAGTGCTTTCTCCAGGGTCATGGAACAGGAGCCCGCCTTGGGAGTGAGGGGAGGCTATTGGATCCAGCGTTAAGATTAATTCCTGGCTAGGGGGGAAACAGATTCTCCACTTGCCGCCTGTGCACTGTCCGCCTCCTCCTCCTCTTCGTCCTCCAATGTCTCTTCCTCCTTGCTCCATGCAACTCCCCCCTTGCAGGTGTCCACAGACAGTGGTGGGGTAGTGGTGGCATCACCCCCCATAATTGCATGGAGCTCATGGTAAAAGTGGAATGTACTTTTATGTGGCAAACCCACCAGGCATTGCTTGCTGTGGGAAAGGAGGCCCATCAGTTTGAAAGCATTGACATGAATGTAGAAGAAGCAGAACCCTGCATGCCCCTTGGGGCTGCCTGCAAGATGAATTCTGTTGCCCGGCCGTGTGTGATGGTTTACTCATACCAAAGTGACCCCTTTGTTCTCGGCAATGTATTTTTTAAAATACTACCCTGCCTTTTTCTCCTCCCACAGGTGCAAATGTTTCAACTCAGACCCTATCTACTCTGTCCCAGAGGCTGGTCCAGATTAGAAGGTGGAAAAAATGAACTAGGGAGGACATGTTCGCCAAGCTCATGCAGTCCTCCCGCACTGATAGGGCCCAGCTGAATGCATGGAGGCAAACAACTGCAGAGTCCCGTAAAGCATTATAGGAACACGAAGAGAGGAGGGCGGTGCGCGATGAGAGCAGGCATGACGCTGTGGTCAAGCTCATGGGGGAGCAAACGGACATGCTCTGCTGTATGGTGGATCTAATGCAGGAAAGGCAGCAAGACCACAGACTGTCGCTGCAGCCCCTGTATAACCGCCCTCCCTCCTCCCCAAGTTCCATAGCCTCCTCACCCAGACACCCAAGAACACGAGGGGAGAGGCTACAGGGACCCACACACTCAACCCCAGAGGACTGCCCAAGCAACAGAAAGCTGGGATATGGGAACTTCTGATTTGGTTTCTGGACTTGTCCTTCCCGCCTCCTCCACCCCCCTAACCCAACCCCCCTCTTCCCCAGTCTGCCTTCTGATTTCTCTCAATGTGTTGTGCATCAAATAATAAAGAACAGTTTTAAAACAATTTTGACTTTATTTCCTTTCATATATATAGGGTGTGGGTAACTTCAAGAGAAACAAATACAACTGTCACAGCAGCAAAGAATCCTGTGGCACCTTATAGACTAACAGACGTTTTGCAGCATGAGCTTTCGTGGGTGACTGCATCTGAAGAAGTGGGTATTCACCCACAAAAGCTCATGCTGCAAAACGTCTGTTAGTCTATAAGATGCCACAGGATTCTTTGCTGCTTTTACAGATCCAGACTAACACGGCTATCCCTCTGATACTTGACAACTGTCACACCGTACCCTGGCCAGTCATGAAACTGGCTTTCAAAGCTTCTCTGATGCGCAGCGCGCCTGCTGTGCTCTTCTAATCGCCCCGTGGTCTGGGTGTGCGAAATTGGCAGCCAGGCAAGTTGCCTCAACCTCCCACCCCACCATAAAAGTCTCCCCCTTACTCTCACAGATATTGTGGAGAACACAACAAGCAGAAATTAGAATTGGAATATTGGTTGTGCTGAGATCTAACCGAGTCAGTAAACTGACCAGCGCCCTTTCAAATGTCCAAAAGCACATTCTACCACCATTCTGCACTTGCTCAGCCTATAGTTGAACTGCTCCTTACTACTGTCCAGGCTGCCTGGGTACGGCTTCATGAGCCATGGCATTAAAGGGTAGGCTGGGTCCCCAAGGATAACTATAGGCATTTAAACATCCCCAACAGTAATTTTCTGGTCTGGGAAGTAAGTCCTTTCCTGCAGCTGTTCAAACAGACCAGATTTCCTGAAGATGTGAGCGTCATGCACCTTTCCTGACCATCCCACGTTGATGTCGGTGAAACGTCCCTTGTGATCCACCAGTGCTTGCAGCACCATGGAAAAGTACCCCTTGCAGTTTATGTACTGGCTGCCACGGTGTGCCGGGGCCAAGGTGGGGATATGCATTCCATCTATCGCCCTGCCACAGTTAGGGAACCCCAGCACATTAAAGCCATCCACAGTGGTCTGCACATTTCCCAAAGTCACTACCCTTGATAGCAGCTGCTCAATGATTGTGCTGGCTACTTGGAGCATAGCAACCCCTACAGTAGATTTGCCTACTCCAAACTGATTCCCGACTGACCGGTAGTTGTCGGGGGTTGCAAGCTTCCACAGTGCTATGGCCACTCGCTTCTCAATGGGGAAGGCTGCTCTCATTTTGGTGTCTTTGCATTTCAGGGCAGGGGACAGCAAGTCACAAAGCTCCATGAAAGTGGCCCTATTCATACGAAAGTTTCACAGCCACTGGGAATCATCCCAGACCTGCAACACTATGCGGTCCCACCAGTCTGTGCTTGTTTCCCAGGCCCAGAATCGGCGTTCCACGTCATGAACCTGTTCCAACGCCACCATGATCTCCCAATCGCCACATGCCATGCTTCTAGGAATGTCTGTGTCCATGTCCTCATCAATATAGTAATCACACTGTCGTCGCTTCCTCGCCTGGTTTTGCAGGTACTGAACATACTGATGGATAATACGCGAGGTATTTACAATGGTCAAAACTGCAGCAGAGATCTGAGCGGGCTCCATGTTTGCCGCACAATGGCGCCTGCATGGGTAATCCTTGAGAAAGGGTGTGAAATGAGCTGTTCGGTTCAAGATGGCTGATAAAAGGCGTTAAATGGTTGTCTTCTGTAGCTTCCATGGGAGCCCAGGACAGCTTCCACCACTTTCTCCAGATTGTCTGTGCGGCTTTGTTCACAATGACTGAGAAACAGCAGGGAATTGTTGCCTTCTGTAGCTTCAACAGGAGCCCAGGACCGACAATGTGGAAAAAGTGGTGAGATCAGAGTTTGCGGTGGAAGCTGTGTGGCTCTGTTGACGATGGCCGAGAAACAGTGGGGAATTGTTGCCTTCTGTAGCTTCCACGGGAGCCCAGGACAGACAACATGGAAAAAGCAGCGGAAGCTGTGCGGTTCTGTTCACGATGGCCGAGAAACAGCGGGGAATGGTTAGATGAAAGAGTAGATAGAAAGTGGAAAGGACATTCAAAGTGGATTCAACATACCAAGAGACAGGCAGTGCACCATGCTGCACTGTCTGCTGGCTGCATGGCATCTGCCGTAGCTTTCATGGAGAGAGGAGCGAGTGATGGCACACACCCAGAAAAACCAGCTAGAATGTTTTTACCCCATGATGCACTGGGGAGCTTAACCCACAATTGTAATGGGTGGCAGAGACTGCGGGAACTGTGGGATAGCTACCACAGTGCAACACTCCGCCATTCGATGCTAGCCTCAGTACTGTGGACGCACTCTGCCGAATTCACGCGCTTTAGTGGGGACACATAACATCAAATGTATGAACTCAATTCTGGAAATTCGAATAAAATAACTGAATTAATTTTGTACTGTAGACGTACCCTTAGTTTCAAACAGAGGTTCATTGGGATCTGTGGAGCAAACTGATTAATTAGGTGAAGAGTTATACAATATTACATACTCACCTCCCCATCTCTGAGAAATAGTTGTCTTGTCTGGACGCGTATACGGATTAAAATTTTTAGGCAAAACTGGACAGTTATTGCCCAGTTGTATTATCTGCTTTACAACAGTGCCAATAATTGTGCTTTGTGTTTCTGTGATCCCTTCTTTTCTCTCTAATTCACATTATGACTATCCGACCAATTTCATAGTCATTGCCTAGTCAGGTGATTACCAAAATTTATCATTTGTTTTTTAAAGGATAAGTTTCATTGTTATTTCTTCTTGGGAAGCTGAGCTCAGAACATAACCTGGGTCTGCTCATTTGAAGTTCGAATAACAAACTGATTCGGTATAAAGTAATCATGCCCAGATCATTCCTCCATTCTTCATATAGAGGAGGGCACATGTATATCCCTCCCCATGCATAGAGAGAAGGGGTTTGCCACCTTTTTGCAAAGTCCTCAGTCCCTTCTGGACCTGGAAAAAGGTGCACCAGGATCTAGTCTACACAAGGGAAGCGGGTGGAGGCTGGACAAGCTGGGAACAGGCCGGGAAGATGGAATGCATATCATCCCTCACCTGCCTAGAGGCAGGCATTGTATTGCCTTTCCTCTGGAGCCTTGAGGACAGCTACAACCAATGGGATTTCTGGTAGCAAAGCTTCAGTGGAGCTATATGGCCAGGGAACTGGCATAGTGGAGCCTGCTGAGGGCCAGAGCAGGGGTGGAGACACAGGGCCTCTGTATGGGTGGCCTCAGCTACTCATAGATCCCTGAAGAATCACTAGGTTTGTGGGCATTTCACAGAGGGCAAACCATCACCCCATGACAGAACAATTTCCACAATCAGGCTCCATTTCCACCAGTTTGTCTATGATTATCTGAATTTCATATCTTAAGTCATCCCTTTTTCTTGTTTGGACAACTACAACTCAACTGACTTCTGGAATTCGTGAGCATGCTACAAAGATCTGATGAGAATACATTTGCCATTTCAGATTGTAAACTCCGAAGTGCAGGAATGGACTTTTATTCTGATTTTGAACAGTGCCTAGCACAGTGAGGCCCTGATTCTGACTGGGGCTTCGAAAAGCTATTGTAATACAAAAAAAATTAAAAATATATTTAATGTATGTTAGAGGCAGCATTTGGAAAGATTGCGGGGAAGAACACTTTTAATACACTACCTGTATGAATTCAGTTTTACAGCCAAGCAAAGGATAGAGTGGCTTCAGAAACCTAAACAATGAATCTATTGTTGGGAGTATGTTTTTAAAATAAAGAGGAAATAGAAGACTAGAGGTTTACGGTGTCTCCATTTCTCATTGACTTTCAAATTTCGATTCAATATATCAGGCTTATAAGTCATTTGAGACACTAAGATTTGAATAGCTTGTTCTCATTTTCAGACTCATTACTGGAATCCACTCTTCCCATCTGATGCAAAAACCATAACTGACACATTCAGTTCCTTTGTACACAAAATACACATGAGGTGGTTGACGTGTACTGCCAGGCTCTGCCATAGCAGAGATTTGTTAGGGAGCCTGATGGTAGCCAGATCTCCTCAGCCAGAGGTGAGGACAATAAGATCCCAACTCTAAAAAGAACAATGCTTGTTTCTCCACAAAGACAACTGGTTCTGCACATATCCCCTCAATTCACTCTGAGGAGATCTCCATCAACCTTGGGAGACATAGGGTATGTCTACAAAAAAACCCTGCGGTATCGAGTCTCAGACCCCAGATCAACTGGCTCAGGCTTGCAGGGCTCATGCTACAGGGTTAAACATAGCAGTGTAGATGTTCTCGCTCAGGCTGGAGCCCAGGTTCTGAAACCCTGCGAGGGGGGTGGGTCTCAGAGCCCAACCAGAGTGGAAACGTCTACAATGTTATGTTAACCCTATAGCACGGACCCCCCAAGTCTGAGTCAGTTGGTCCAGGCTCTGAGTCTTGCTGATATGGATTTTTTTTGCAGTGTATAACCAGTGTGATAATTTTACCATCAGAAACCAAGGGGAGAGAGAATTTGGCACAAAGTGAGGCACTGTGATCCAGTAGACAGGATCTAGAACTGGAAGTCAGGATAACTGAGTGCTATTCCCAGCTCTTCCTTGGGCAGATCATTTTCTTTCTATATACCTCATTTATCTCATCTGTAAAATGGTGATAATGTTATTTACCCACCTTTGTAAACCACATTGAGATATAGTAATAAAAAAGCACTAGGCAAGTGCTATGCATTATTATTAATTGTTATTAGCAAGCCTGAGAAGAGCTTGAAGGGCCTAATGTTCAAAAAATTAGCATCTAAGTTGTGTATACAATGGGTACGTGCTGGCAGGGGCGGCTCTAGCCATTTCACTGCCCCAAGCACAGCGGCATGCCGCGGGGGGAGGGGGGGGGCGCTTTGCTGGTCACAGCTCCTGCAGCTCCGGTGGACCTCCTGCAGACGTGCCTGCAGATGCTCCACCAAAGCCTGCGGGAGGTCCACCGGAGCCGCCTGCCGCCCTCCCGGCGACCAGCAGAGCACCCCCCGTGGCATGCTGCCCCAAGCACGCGCTTGGCGTGCTGGGGCCTGGAGCCGCCCCTGCGTGCTGGGTGCAAACAGATAACTTCACATGCAAAATATACCGTTTCAATTGCCACTCAGGACATTGTGCAGGCAATTCCCATCTTATGCATGCAAGTACCTGTTTTCCACGTGCAACTACATATTTTGCACACCTAGTCACCTCTCTGTATTCACACAGGCATATTTTTCAAGTGCAACTGGAGCACTTATATTTGAAATAATGGCCCTAAATATTTACCTCTATAGAAACAGAGACTTTAGAAAACCTAAGGCTGTTCTAATATAATTTCCTCAGTGATGCAAAAGAAAGAAGTCATCCTTCGAATTTACAATTTCCCTCCCAGTCCAGTATTTTAGAAGTTTTTGTTTTCAAAGGTCTTTAGACTTGCAAAGATTGAAAGCACATTCAGTTAACTGATGTGCATTCCAGGCAGGTTCTATGTGAAGGCACATGTAAAATGGAGCTATAGATATGATATTATAGGGTAATAACAATTACCATATTCACATGACTATTTATACCTAATACAATGACACATTATAGATGCACAGAAATATATTTCTTAGAGAATGTTCAGATACTATATTTATCTATGATAAAAGGACATTCACAGTTCATATAAATATGTATGTTTGTTACTGTCACATTTAATGCTGACTGTTGGTCAATAATCTGTTCATCCCAAAGCATCTTTACAGATATAGAGAGCACTACAGCATCACCTTTCATTCCTGTCTGTAGCTTGTTTCTCCATTAAGCCCAGCCTGGTCATGACCCTGTGCACAATGTCCTGACACCTCGCTGGTGACCAGCCTCTAGGCCTGACTGACCTTGGCTGCATTTGCATTATTTTCTTTGGCATCCTGTCATCTGTTTGTCTTCTACAGTGTCCCCACCATCATAATATTTTTGATTGCAGCCAATCCCATACCCGGACTTCCCATCCTACTCTCCTTATAACTTCTTCATCTATGTTAAAATCTTTGCACTTTATACCTGCTATCTTCCAAAGAACTCATGTCTCTTTTGCCTCCAGCCAATATGTTTGGCAATATACTCTTACAATCGTATGAGACTACAATACAGCCTATGGATACGTTTGACCTGGCTGAGACTGGCATGTTGGTCTAGACAAGCTTTCTGAATATTGTGAATGCTAGTACTCCAGTTTTCTTGTGGTATATTCTTTTTAATAATGACACCCAATGTTAGCTGAAGCACAGAGTTTGAGACACTCTATACATTACAAATCCAAAACTCCAATAAACTTCAAAAGGAGTAAGATTAAGTCCTTACTGGCAGCTCAAAACATGTAGAAGATTAAAAGTGCTATTATACAAATAAATTAGGGAGTTTAAGTCCACCATACAAAACAAGAGCTGCATTTATGATCATGCTATGGTGTTTTACCATCCTATATGAAAACAGAAAATGAGTGTTATTCACCTTCTTTACAATATGACCTGGTATCGTTAATGAGATGACACTGATCAGGCAACTTAATTTAAGAGAGAGATTAATTTTTATGGACTAACATTGTAAACCTCTATCTTTGACCCTCTCTCAGTTTCACTACAAGTCCATGGCCAAGATGAACAACACCGGGGTAATTGTGATATGGAATAATAACAACCTGAATGCAGACTTAGACACAAGAGCAGGCCACAATATTTTCTGCAGTAATGCATCACTTATCTGTCAACAAGCACTTCTAGCTGGTAAGAACACAGCAAGAATTTGGGCACAGGTGCTGAAACTAGAGGTGCTGGGGGTGCTGCCACAGCCCCCTGACTTGAAGTAGTTTCCATCATACACAGGGTTTACAGTTTGCTTAAATGGCTCTCAGCACCCCTACTATACACATTGTTCCAGCACCCATGGGGTCAGATTCTAATGTCAGTTACACCGGTCTAATTTCATTAATTTAAACATTGTTTTTTCAGAGTTTGCTCTGGTGTAACTGAGGTCAGAATCTGCCTGTAGAGTTTTGGATTAATGCTATATAAACAAGTACAAATATGGGAAATTTCTTCTACATATTTTGGAGCTCATTCTTATTTTAAAAATCTGCTACAATTGAAAAGATTTGTCACTATGTTTCTGTTGCAAGAAAGGGGTAAACTATAGAACTCGTTTTAGTCTCACATTACAGAGCAAAAGTGTAAGTTTAACTACTTGGTAAAGTTGAGCAGATGAACAGGAAGCTAATTGCTTAATCAGCTTTAGTCCCACTTCACACACTGAGTTATGATTCACAATTTTACAAACATTTCTTGCAGTTCATTTTCCTTTCAAAACACAAGTCAGATCAGAATAATTTGTAAAATGAAACTCTAGGTTTAAAACTCCAACACTGAACTATTGCTGTACTGTATTTTTCTAGGAAAACATGTCAGATATCTTGAAGGTTTAGGGCAAAATTGCCCTTGTATTTGGCACCCACAGCTATTTTTGTCTGCAAATCAGTTATACTCACAGTTCAGAGTCAGGTGTAGTATTACTAATTGATAGTTATTCTATTTATGTGAACTTTACATTGAACTTGTTAAAGATGGTGCTTGGCTCATGTGGGTGAGTACTATTTTACAGCACTGCATGGCATGCAATTGAGGTCATTTTGGAAAACATGCCAAAATAGATTGGTCTGCTTCTGAAAAGTTAGCTACCTAGATCCTGGTGAGAAGAGGAACTTTCCCAAAAATCAGGAGCTCTGGACTGTACCGAGCAAGAATTTTGATGTAGCTCTTTCTATCATAGGAGCTTCTTCTAAATTTATACACTGAGCTAGATCGTCAGCTGGTGTAAATTGGCAAAACTGCATTGAAACCAATGTAATTATGATGATTTATACCAGCTGAGGATCTGGCCCATTGTTGGGGAAAGATATTTGGGCACAATTGTTAGACTCTACTAGCAAATTCTAAAATTCTACTAGCAAAATCCTAGGTCACCCTCTCAGGGAAGATTGATGGATGAGTAAAATGTGTTACCATGACTGCAGACACTAGGGCCTAGATCCACAAAGGTATTTAGGCTCTTAACTTCCATTGAAATCAGTGGAAGTTAGAAGCCTAAATACCTTCGCGGATCTGGGCCCAGACATGATTATTTTTCACCTCATAGAATATCAGGGGTGGAAGGGACCTCAGAAGGTCATGTAGTCTAACCCCCTGCTCAAAGCAGGACCAATCCCCAGACAGATTTTTGACCCAGATCCCTAAATGGCCCCCTCAAGGATTGAACTCCCAGCTATGGATTTAGCAGGCCAATGCTCAAAGGGTAGGAGCATGTTGACTTGATAATCAAAGTTAAGAGGGATTTGGGGCAGATCCAGGATTTTTTCCTGGGTTATTATGACAATTATTTGGTCTGAAATGTGGCAGTGGAGGAGATGGCATGGAGCCACAAAGCCTTCATGATAAAGCCAGGGGGCACATAAATTGGGAGATGTATAAATTCAAGTGTGATCCAAAGGAATTGATAGATACTCATCTGTACATGAGGGATAGCTCAGTGGTTTGAGCATTGGCCTGCTAAACCTAGGCTGGGGAGTTCAATCCTTGAGGGGGCTATTTGGGGATTGGTCTTGCTTTGAGCAGGGGGGTGGACTAGATGATCTCCTGCGGTCCCTTCCAACCCTAATATTCTATGATCTTATTGGTCACCCATTATTCAGGATGGATGGTAGCACACCCATCTGACTGGGGAGCAGATGTATTTTTGTCCGATAGTAGGGAAGGAATTGGTAAATATTGGTGAATCTGGCAGACAGTGGGGGAGACATCCAAGCTAATTGTTGGCACATTGCTGTGACAGATGTCGAATACAAGTACTAGTTACGGAAGGTTATTGGATAAAATAGATTGGATGAGAATTTAGAGAAAAGTCTCCCTTAAGGAAGCTGGGGAAAGGGGGCTCAGTACTTCTAACATCTGGTACAACAGGGAGCCAACCCCCCTCCTTTTCCAGACCCCTTAAACCTCCTACAAGGGGATGGCAGCAGGGTCCCAGCAACAGGTTGGCTGGGACCAGGTTGGGAAGGGGGAGGGCTGAAAGCAGCCTTCCCAAATTGGGGGAAACAATTAAGGAAATTATAACCTGCACTGTATAATTTATTATCAGGTATTTTAAGTGAATAAGGTTGTGGGCTAATTAAACCGCATCCATTGCCTCCTGTCTTTCTTCCGGTATGGCTGGGACAATATTCACTTCTCTTTCCACTCCAACACCTCACCCCAATCATCATGGCAAAGAGAAGGCAAGCAAATTTTGTACCTGGGCTGTAACATTTTCATGACAATTTTACAAGGCTGTTCCACAGTCACACAGAATCAGTTTTAATTGCTTATAATTTTGCTTGTTTTAAGCAACAATTTAAACACTTTACTTTATTCCAAAGTAAATTGCTACTATTTTGGAAAAAACATTCTGCAGCACATAGTCATTCCATCTATTGCCCTACGCAAAATTAAAAACTATGATGGCACTGTGCTGCACCTTTGCTCAAAAACAAAACAAAAACCCCTAGTTGAAGCACTTCCCCAAAATCGGCTATTTAATGCAACCTTTCTGCCAGCCTATTGCTGTAATAATTCAGTACTTCATTATTTATATAACTGGTTCTTTGAGTTGTATGTGAAGTTTCTATCCTAGGTAAGTGTTCAGATTATTTTTCTCTCTCTTTCTCTGTTTTCAGCTCAGTCATTCAGCAGTTACCAGTATTTTACCTTGTTAGGCTATGTAAGCCATCAATTATTGTAGCAATGTAATCAACTTTACCACTTACTAGTATGGACTTTTGGTGGGATAAAACAGCTCTATTTTAAGAAATGTATGTTAATTAAAATGCCAGGAATGGTGGTTTTAAATAAGAACTCCCATGGGTTTCAGCAATGCAGAATCAAACCTTTAAATTAAATTCTAAAGCTCAGTATGCAACAAATACCAGGGCCAAAATCTGTCTTAAGTTACCTCTGAAATCAAAATCAATAGTTTTATGCCAAAGAACAACTTGGTCCTTCCTGTGTATGTTATAGAGACAGAATATTGAGGAGAAATCCTGATCTCATTGAAGTCAATGGCAAAACAACCATTGACGTTGTTGGGCCAGGATTTCACTCTTTTTGTGTATACCCTCAGAACCACGTATATGGTAACAAACAATTTAGTCAGGAAGGGTTTAAAAGACATCTATAAAATTAGACAGTACCTTGATATACATTTTAAAATACACTGCTACTTGTTTACAGGAGTGTATTTAACAGGTCATATCTTTACAGTCAGTTAGGAACAAAGTATTTGTTTCTCATTTATATTTAAATACCTCATCCAGATTCTCTTACGGAGCTTAATTCTACTTCCATTGAAGTCAGTGCCAAAACTTCCACTGTTTTCAACGGAGCAGAATCAAACCATTAATGAGGTAAAATATAGATTGATTGAATTTTTAAGGTAATTTGAATATTACACTTAAAACTGAAAAAAATTACAGGTCCCATTTCAGAGAGGTAGCAAAAACTAATTATATAAAACTGCATAAATATATATGTCTATATGTGCCAAAAGAAATGCTAAGGAACCATCTATACATAATGCTGCACATCACATATATTCTATGTTCAGCTGGTTAAAAATTAATCTATCATCATTGTTTATAAAACAACCTAATTTGCTTGAGGGACTGACAATTACTCTGGATGGCTATGTATATGCATACATATTTATATGCTAAATTACAGTGGGGGGAAAAAAACCTATTATTGTTTTCAGTGACGTCTGAAAAACAGAAAGACTTAAATACCTGCAGTTGAGTCAGGCCAATAATCTTTGGGAAATTAAGAGGTTAAGGTAATCAAGATTTAATGCCAATAGCAATATATAGTCACTTTAAAATTTCTCTAAAATGTTCATATATAGAGGTTAGATATGTGAGGTAATAATGTCAGAATTAATAGTTTTAGTTAAAGTAACATGGTGCTTCCATGAAATCTTAATATTGAGAAATTGTGTGGAATTTTTAATACAAAATCCAAGACAAATCTCTAAAATCAATGTTGTAACTAATTTAATATTAATTATATTAAAAATTTCAATCAAAGGGTACTTCTTAAACGTAGGTACGTTTTTATCAATAATGATGTAAATTACATAAATTTTTCACATTCTGTCCTGAGTTGCACTGTTAATAATCTGGAGTAACTCCATTGATTCCACTGAAGTAATTTTAGTCATGTTGAAATACCTGAAAATAATATTGTTTCCTTTTAAACAGGATTGCAACTTTGGTATCTAAATAATGGTAAGTCTGCAGTCCGTTTATTCTTATTTTTCATTAAGAACAGCTTCCAATTTACTCCTAGAAAACTCTTAGGAGTTTGCATAGTTTGCAAAATTATTGTTATCCCTACTTTGAATAAAATACCAAACTGCCATACAAATGGCAAAAAGTGGTTTTGTAAAATTCCACAATGTGGCTTCCTATATGCTGCTTTACAATATTGTAGCCTTCAGTTCCTAATTTGTGTGTCACATGTTAAGCCACTTCCATGTTATTGTTTCATAACTTTAGTTTTAATAAGTCATATTATATTACAGATATAAAACTTCTTATTAAAGCCTATAAAACAATCCAACAATCTTTTGTAAACTTTTGCTGCAAATTAAAGACATTATCCTGGAA
This sequence comes from Mauremys mutica, assembly GCF_020497125.1. NCBI lineage: Eukaryota > Metazoa > Chordata > Testudines > Geoemydidae > Mauremys > Mauremys mutica. The sequence goes on along the minus strand of NC_059072.1, from coordinate 102,673,836 downwards.
ACATTTGCACTCCTGGGTAATTATACTCACATTAATAGTCCTGTTGATCTCAAAGAGACTTCTCAAAAGACCAGAAACTAGTCACATATATAAGAGTTATAGGATTAGGCTGTCAGTATCTGCAAAATGTATATTCTTCCAGGATGGTTTATTCTATGCATAATCTATTATATTGTTCTATTTATTTGGGATTTTCCAAGTATTTGGAATTTGAAGTATCAAAGCTGTTCTTTGTTGATTTCAAGCAGAAAAGACCTATTGTTCTTACAGAATTATTCTGACCAAGACATATTGGGTCAAGCCTTTGAAGATGCCTTAGAGGTGTTACAGCAACATTCTGATGGTGAGATTCAGTATTCACCAGGTAAAAATAATTATTTTCATTATACTTTATCATTTTTAATTTTTTATACACAAAAAACCTTAGACTGCTTTGTTTGGACAATTGTTTCTTATTGTCAAAATATTCATAATTACTGTGCAGCAGTCATTTATCAGTTTTCCTGATGTATTTAACTGCAAAATGTCCCGCAAATTACTCTGTGGATGCAACAATGATTTGCAATGCAAAAACAAAAAAACAAAACAAAACAAAAAACTCTCAAGGACAATTGATTTTTATATTCACTGAATTTACATTAAGATGGATCCATTAAATACAAATTAAGATAAACATTTTTGTGCATATATAGTAACTTAAGTTCTGGATAATCTCTTTTAGAAAATTGTGATTTTATAGGTTTTAAGTGTAAACATGATGGCTTTTAAAAACTTGAAACAGTGGCAGGCTGTTAATTGAGATCTGCAATATAGAGAGGTCTTTTGAATCAAAATACAGTACAACTTGAGCTCTTTTCTATTTTCTGTTTGTTCATTTTACATAATGAATAGATATGGGGACACAGGAAGACACAGTGTTAAATCCTGGTCCCATTGAATCAGTGGCAAAACTGCCATTGACAGTTTTCTCTCAAGAGGTATATATTATTATTTGACATGTTAACCTATTATAGTCTAATACAGGGGTGGCCAACCTGTGGTTCCAGAGCCACATGCGGCTCTTCAGAAGTTAATATGTAGCTCCTTGTATAGGCACCGACTCCGTGGCTGGAGCTACAGGCGCCAACTTTCCAATGTGCTGGGAGGTGCTCACTGCTCAACCCCTGGCTCTGCCACAGCCCTTCCCCAACTCCACCCCTTCCTGCCCCCACCCCTGAGCCTGCAGTGTCCTCACTCCCCCCCCCCCAGCCATGAAACAGCTGATCAGGAGGTGCAGGGAGGAAGCGGGAGGTGCTGATGGCAGGGCTGCCGGTGGGTGGGAGGCGCTGGGAGCAGGATTGGGGAGCTGATGGGGGGCTGCTGATGTATTACTGTGGCTCTTTGGCAATGTACATTAGTAAATTCTGGCTCCTTCTCAGGCTCAGATTGGTCACCCCTGGTCTAATACATAGATAGTAATATATACATTGGGCCAGATCCTCAGCTGGTTTTTATCAATGTAACTCCATTCTATGCTGATTTACATTGGCTGAAGAACCCATTATATATAATTTCTTACAAGTGTTGATAACTTGTATCATATGTAGTATTGATCTTGACTAAATCCATAGGGGTACAATCCAGAAAGATGCCAAGCATTTGCAACTCACAGTGCTCAGCACATCTCAGGATTGGCCCACATTTCAAAATGGAATAAGCATATCCCTTCAAAATCGTCTTCTGTTCATTTAAACAGTGTGTAATTGTTTCCAGATGTATCAACCCAGTGTTCCCTTATGCTATCTTTAAACATCCTGAGGATTTTAGTTATTTCAGTGTAAATTCTTTTTGGCATTGCAGATGCTCACACCACAGGAATATTTTCCCTGTAGTTCATTTAGATTAGTAGCATTCTCTAGGCCCCTCATTATGAAGATTTTTAGATCAATAGGATGGAACTGCCTAAAATCATGTTTACAGAATTCTATTTATTATTTCATTCCACTTGGCTGTACTGATGGACATCTGCATAGAAAGTGTACAAAGTATTCTTTTCCTTTCTAACAATTCTAACATTTGTTTTAGTCCTCTATGATGTTCCCTGCTTTCATCATTATATTTGGTGAGCATGGACCTTTTCTTTATTATCCAAACTATTTTATATTGCTCAATGAGCCTCTTTTCATTAATTCCGTTTTCCGTCAAACTAAAAAAAACAACAACCTAGTGACATTATTATTATTAGTCTTAGTATATGACTACTATATGCTTGGTGCTGGATAAGCCACCAATATTAAGAGAGTCCCTGCTCTGGAGAATTTCTAATCTAGAAGGTAGACAGAGAAGGACAAGGTAAAATGGTAGACCTGGAAGGAAGAAGGAAGATTTAGGTGATTTTAAAAAAAATTATTTCCTTTTCTTCCCTTTTCTCACTCATTCTCTTTTTTTCCAAATTCTCAAGTAGATTATAAAAATTGCCCGACCCTAATCGACCACCATCCTCACCTCAGAGCAAGTCCAAACTACTCTGCAGCACCACCTACAGAGGAACCAGTATACAGCTGGAGAAATGTAATAGTAAGTAAATCATACAGTGTAGCAAGCAACCATAAGAATGAAAGCTGTCTCTTCATATTTCACATCCGGACAAAAATCCACCCTCATAGGCGCCGACTCCATGGGTGCTCCGGGGCTGGACAACCAATGGGAAAAAAATGGTGGGTGCTTAGCATCCACCGGCAGCCCTCCTATCAACACCTCTCCCTCCCCCCAGCACCTCCTGCCTCCGGCAGGCCCCGCCAATCAGCACCTCCCCCTTCCTTCCAGCCCCTACCACCTGCCACGGATCAGCTGTTTCGCGGTGCCAGGAGGCGCTGCGGGGGAGGGAGGAGGAGTGAGGGCACAGCACACTCGGGGGAGGCAGGGCGGAATGGGATGGGAAGAGGCGAGGCGGGGGCATGAATAGGCAGGGAAGAGGCAAGGCGGGGGTGGAGTGTGGGTGGGAAGAAGCAGGGTGGGATGGGGCATTGGGGGAAGGGCTGGACTGGGGGTGGGGTCTGGGCAGAGCCAGGGGGAGCACTCCCTCGCAGATTATAAACTTGGTGCCTGCCTGGTCAGGAGCAATTCAGTTTAGACTGCATGGGAAAATCTTTGCACAGTGTGTTTCATGGTCTCTTTTTAGCACCAAGATTAACTATTTGACACCATTGGATAGAAGAGATCAAAGGGGACTGATGGAGATGTAATTCTTAGTCTTTTGCATAGTGGTTCATCAATTAATGTGGATCACTGGAGCTCTGTGCAAACTAGCAGACAAAACTACCAATAAGGTATTATTTGGGCAGCAGGCTGAGAAGAACAAACTCCAGTGTCCGGTCTCTCTCCATTTTAGGATGTTTTTAAATGATTCTCTTGACTGACATGGATTATAAGAAGGAAAGCAAGATTGCCGAGTACTGTGCATGTGGTTGCCTCACCAGCAGCCTAATTTTAGAGAGGAGAAGGTGGCGGAGGGTGGAGGGTTAGGGTTCGGGCCCCTTGGTACAACTCTACCCTGCAAGACCTTCTCCATTTTTTAATGAGAGTGGTCTTCCAAGTACTGAAAGAAAACATCACCCTTACTCCATGGTCTGCTTCTTAGTATGCTGATAGGCCCTAGGCTGCATTGCCTTCCCCACAAAGTCCCCTCCACAGCGGGAAGACTTGGTGAGAGTCACAGGTAGCTTGGTTCCATCAAAGCGATCACTCTATGTCTGACCTATCAGTCCTCATCCTCAAAGGGAACCTGCCCAACACTTTCCAAAGAGGAGCCTGGGAGCTTAAATTCATAACTTTGCTGGACACTAAGGGCATGGCTACACAAGAGAGTGTACAGCAGCGCAGCTGCATCAATGCAGCAAGAGGTAATGCAGCTGTGCTGATTAAAGCTCTCTAATGTAGCCGCTCTAAGCTCTCTCATTGGCTTACCTACTCCAGCCTCCGTGACATAGCGCTGTCCACACCAGTTCCTATGTCAGTGTAATGTATGAGGTGTATGTGTTTGTGTGTGTGTGTGTGATTTATTCATCCCCTTGAGTGACATAAGTTACTGTAGTATAGATATAGCCTAAAAATCATGGACTGAACAGAGACACTAGATTTATGGTTTATTACAATCTGTAACCCACTAACCACCCTTTTTGTCCTATGACTGCAGAGGGTGTTAACAGACCACTCTACCTTGAATGTCCCTTAGAATATATGCTAACTACTTTTGCTATAACAATCTGTTATTTAGCCGTGACACTAGGAATATCATTCCTGGACTTGAAGAAGAGCTCTGTGTGGTTCAAAAGCTTGTCTCTCTCACCAGCCGAAGTTGGTCCAATAAAAGATATTACCTCACTCACCTTGTTTCTCCTAGTTTGACAGTACTCTTTATTAACACTATGTACTACACACAGTAGTGGTGGGGGGAAAATCTCCTGTGTGTTATGTGATGAATGATAGGTTTCCTGAGGCTATCCAGTGAGCCAGTTCTTTTCAAATTTTCTTTTTCTCCCATGGTGTTTTCTGGTAGTAATGCTTTGTTGTCTTAATTTCTTGAAGAATAGTGCAACAGATTTATATTCTGAAGGAACTGTTTACCACACTCTGTCGAATATTCCAGAAAACCAAGTGATGCATACTACTGCTAGCCAGCAAAAAGGAGGGAAAGGTGTGTAGAAAGAACTCTGCTATCTGTGAACATTGTGTTATCGCCAAATCCTTCTTTTAGAAGTGGTGAATCATGCTTCTTTCATTATTTCCTCAATTCTTTCCTTTACTATTATTAGGAGAAATTTAATTAATCTTTTGATGTAATATTTACTGGAATACAACTCCCAAAAGGCTTAATTCTGATCTGAGGTCTGCAGACAGATAGCAAAAAGACTGGAATAATCTAGCCATCTGATTTATAGAATCCCCTACATCAAAATGTTACTCCACTAGAAGATTGTAATTTTCCAAGAAGAGTTACATCTTTTGATATCTCAGTCTTGGACAATACCACCTCCTTACCTGAAAAAAGGTAAATCATCTGTGGTGAAGACCAGTGCAAAGAAATAATTTAGCTCTCTGCAAATGTCCACTTATCCACTTTATTTACTACTTTTATTCCCTGTGGTCCAGCAGACTCATCAGTTCCCTGGTAAGCTTTTGATATACCTAAATAAAATTTTAATTTATTTTATGTCTTTGTCCATTTGCTCTTCAAATTCCCTTTTAGCTTTCCTAAATTCCATTGTGCATTTTATCATAGTTTATGCTCCATTCTATTGACTTCACTAGAGTTGGATTTCCATTTTCTGAAGGATATCTGGTTTGGCTCAAATTACCTCATGCACCTTGCAATTTAACCACTCTGTTTTTCTTGCCTTTCTGCTTGTTTTTGTTTAGGGGTAAGCATGCCTTCTGTGACTCTGCTATGGTAGACTTAAGTAGCCTTCATGCTGAGATGAAATGCTCCTTTTTTGACTTGAGGGTCTTCTTGAGTAGCTTCCCTTTTCTGTTGTTGTGTTTGAAAATTCCCTTTCTAATGTTTAGTCTCAGAGTGCCAACTTTTGTTATGTTCCCTTGCTGACTGATGTTAAACTTGATTATACTTTGGTCACTATGACCTAGTGGTTCAACTACAGTTACTTCTTGAATAAACTCTTTGGGACTAAGTCAATAATAGCCTCTCCTGCGCGCACTAGAGCTCACTATTCCAAGAAGCAATCACTAAAAATATGGAAATATTGCCTCTCTAAAACTTATCCTAATGCAATACTTGACCATTTTACATGTTGTTAGTTGCAGATACATTTGATTATTATTCTTTTATTAGACTAAGTTGCCTGTTTGCTCTCTTTCAAACCCTGTGTACTCAATATCCTTCTGCTGGTCAGGAGACCAGAACTATACACCCTACTAGTATATTTGTATTCTGACTTGGGATTTGTATCCATACTGATTTTCCACTCCAAACTTTTAACTTTATTATATGGAATCTGTTAATGCTACTGCTGCAACTTCCTGTATAGTTTCTAGCCAGGGTGCCTTGACTTTTGTCATTCTACCAAGTTTCAGAAGTGCCTATTATGTCCTGTAAAAGCAGCAAAGAGTCCTGTGGCACCTTATGGACTAACAGAAGTATTGGAGCATGAGCTTTCGTGGGTGAATACCCACTTCTTCGGGGCCATCTTCCATTGCCAGGCATTCTAGTTCACTTATTTTTGCTTTTAAACTTTTCATTGTGGTAGCAGAGTATTTGTTTCTAGCTGTTGCCTGATTTTAGGGAGGTTAATAATGTTGTTTAGATAATATGGGTCCTATAGGCTACATAGCTGTATGCCTATTTTTAATTAACTCCTTAGTCTGACATCCTCTTACTTTTCTGGAAAGTACCTCTGAGCTCAAGTGGTTCCTCCTCCAGTACAGCTGTCCTATTCTTTTTTACCAGATGCAGGGTTCCTGTCATCCCTAGCAGATGTCTTGGTCTGGACTAAGTGCTCCTGGGCAACTGTCAGCTTGCCTCCTCCTAGTTTAAAACAATCACCCCAAATCATATTAGTTTTAGGTGCCAGCAGTCTGCTTCCACTTTGGTTAAAGTGGAACTTCTGCATAGACTCTCCCTTCTCCCAATTTTCCCCGTGTTCAATAAAATTAATGGCAGGTCTATATTACCGCTTAAGTCGATCTAACTTACATCCCTCAGGGATGTGAAAAAGACACCACCACCCCGAGCGACTCCAGTTACAGCAACCTAAGCGCTGTCCACACCGGTGCTATGTTGGCTGGAGACACACTCCCAACAACATAGCTCCCGCCTCTCAAGGAGATGGAGTAATTCTGCCAATGGGAGAGCACTCCCCCGTTGGCAGAGAGCATCTTCACCAGATGCACCACAGTGGTGCAGCTGCTGTTGCACTTTTATTGTAGACCTGCCCTAAGTCCCACCTCTTTACACTGGCTTCTCATCCCCTGTCTGGCTGGCTCTGAGCATGGAACTAGAAACACTTCAGACAAAAGCAACTTTAAAGCCCTGGAGTTAAGCCTGTTTCCTAGTAATCTACCTTAAGCCTCCAGAACCAGAGGTGGCTGGAGGATGACAATTCTGTTTCACGACAACTTTTGAGGTATTAAAATTTGTTTTAGTTCTACCTTGGAATGAAAACAAAAGCTTTCAAACATTTTTGTGAAATGGAATTGTGTCAATTGCCTATTTTGTGATAAAAAAGGTCAGGGTTTCGATTCAGATCTCTCTCTTGAATTGACCAGCAAGTCCACCCTGGACCTCAGAAACCTTCCCAGTTGGTCAGAATCGATTCGTTGGACCCAAATTGTTTTGGCCTTGACAAAACAGCATATTTCAGCAACCACAACAACAACAAAAAACCCACCCCTTTTACCTTAATATTCTGACTGGTTCCATTCAGAACCTCTTTCCTGCATTGCTCCATGGCATTGGTTCCAACATGTATCTTGACTATGGGCTCCCCCAAGCATTCATTAGAAGTCTGTCTAAATATCTTGTTAAATTTGCCACTTTTGAGGCCAGCTACCAAAGTGCAAAATGTTATTTATGGTCACCATATACCCCACTATCAATCTTGTAATGATCAAATCCCTATTGCCACAGTCTGGCTATATCTCACAACTATAGCCCCATTAAATCCATTGCTGGTCTTCTACTGCTCCTGTTATACTGGCCTTTTAATCTGTGACTGGGTACTACCTTGACCTAGACTTTGCTCTGACCATTTGCATTTTATTTTTTGATAGGGAGAAAAAAACTTCGCCTGTTTGAATATCTTCATGAGTCTCTGTGTGACCCAGATATGGCAAACTGCATCCAGTGGGTGGATAAACCCCATGGTGTCTTCCAGTTTGTTTCCAAAAACAAGGAGAAACTTGCAGAGCTGTGGGGGGAAAGAAAGGGAAACCGCAAGGTCATGACATATCAGAAAATGGCCAGAGCATTGAGGAACTATGGAAGAACAGGGGAAATCATTAAAATCCGAAGGAAGCTGACATATCAGTTCAGTGCAGCTGTTTTACAAAGACTCTCCCCTTCTTACTTCCTGGGGAAAGAAACAGTTTATTGTCAGTATCTTCAGTACAATCAAGAATACCAGTGTTCAGACGACTGGATCACTTATAACAATTACATGTATAACAATGAGCTGCAGCATGCTAACGGCTAGACACGTGTCACATTAATTTATCTTTTTAATAGTTAGAAATATCTTAAAGCTCACAATTCTTCTCTCAATATATATTTTTCTTTTAAAATGTAACAAATACACACACACACACACACACACACACACCATGGGTGTGCTTATCAGAAAAGAATGTTTCAGTGCTGGCCTAATTTTGCACCCATTGCAGTGAATGAGAAACTTTAATTGACTATAAGAACATAAGAACGGCCATACCGGGTCAGACCAAAGGTCCATGCAGCCCAGTATCCTGTCCACCAACAGTGGCCAATGCCAGGTGCCCCAGAGGGAGTGAACCTAACAGGCAATGATCAAGTGATCTCTCTCCTGCCATCCATCTCCATCCTCTGACAAACAGAGCCTAGGGACACCATTCCTTACCTATCCTGGCTAATAGCCATTAATGGACTTAACCTCCATGAATTTATCTGTGCAAGCAGCAGTTGATAGGTCAGATTCTGATCTCCATTATACAATTAGAGGAGTTACTCCAGGTTCACACCTCTGTAACCAAGATCAGAATTTGACCTGTTGCCTGTTTGACATCACTGGCCATATCCTGACATTGATCCTCGTGCGACTCTCACTGACTTCACTGGCACTTCTGTGCATGGAAAAATGGCAGGGTATGGCCCTGAGTTTTCAAATCACAGAGTTCATATGTACCTATACTCCACTACTCAGACTTGCTTTCAGATGGATGCACATGAAATACGAGTTAGAGGGTGTTAAACCACTTGCCACTAGTGCTAGCTTTATTAACCAATACTTCTCATTAGTGACATTTTCTAAATAAATACCATGCTGGATTTGTGCGCCTACATGACATGGAAGCTGGGACCTGCGAATGCTGGTGAAGGTACTAATCCTTAAGCATTTAAGTTAACTCCTTGATATACAGAGTCAGGATTTCCAGGCACTCATTTCATTACTGACAGTGACACTCACTGGGAGAGCTACTATACCAGGAAGGAGTTCATCAGGGATTAAACTTTTTAAAATTTATTTACAGTTCTTTTCCTCGTATTTCTAGAAGCTGCATTTTTAAAGGGACAGCAATTTTGTATTCAGTTGTAAATAACAAATCTATTTTTTACGTTCTCTTAAGTAGTTATAACTTACATGTTTAAAATACCACTCTCCGTCTCCACTCAGCAGCCTCACACTTTATTAGTGTTGAGGAAATTAAATTTAGATAGATACAGAATACATGCACTCGTTGCAAAGTTAGTGCAAGTTATATTACTTTACCATTTACATCTGTTCACTGACCAACTTACATCATCATTTATGTCACTTCAGGTTTTGTCCCAGATAGATCCATGGGATCTGTATCCAGTCCCACCAGGCCTTGATTTGCCCATGGTAACTATAAACACAAATATGTATGGAGAAAAAACTGGTTTGTAAAGGGCATTAATAATGTTGACCTGACCTGTCTGACATTAACATGAAATCATGAGGAAGTAGCTCCAGTGTAGAATAATCTAGATGGGTATGAAAATAACAGGCTTGATTCTGATCTCACACTGATTTTTACCCCAGAGTAACTCTATTGACTTTGATAGTTAATCCTGATTTACACCAATGTAAGTAAGATCAAAATCAGGCCCTACATAGTGTTTATTAATATTGGGGGTGGTAAGGCAATCACTTTTGATGGTGGCTCCAATACTACATTCCTTAGCAAGCAAAACTCTAACGGAAGTTAATTTTTAATATGATAGACAGGTTGTATTACAAGAAACTTGAGTGAAGCCATAACATTATACCAATAATGGGTCCAATTACTGAAGTCAGTGGGAGTTTGCTGACTAAGGAGTGCAGGATTTATCAGTGTTTTGTTTTTGTTGACATTTCTTGTAACATACAGACTTTAATATAATAAAAAAGACACCAGAATGTCTCTGGTACTACACATTTGGGTCCAATCCTGCCATACTACTAAAGACCAATCCTACCATACCAGGAATATTACCCAAGGTCAGAGTGTGAGATGAAGCTCTTTAATTTGTGATTCCTTCTCTATGTAAATAAACATGCAAGTACAAAATATAACTAACTTGAACTTTCTGAATGTGTGCAAACTATTTAGAAAGCTGAGTGAGCTTAGTTATTATGTCTGTGTCTCCCCTTCCACACTGATTTTGATATTCACTTGAATCTTACAACAGCATGTATCAAATTAAATGTTTGCTTTGTCTAACATTGTATGTTCAGATTTGCTGCTTTTGACCTCAGCTGTTTGCCTAGAAAATAAATACTTATTGAGATTGATACAATTATTTTGTTTAAAATTTTGATATAAGCATTAGGCTTTGGCATGTTGGTTTGATAATCTGCTGAACAAAGCATGGAGAGTTAACAGCAGTGGTGAACATAAGAATGGCCATACTGGGTCAGACCCATGGGCCATCTAGCCCAGTATCCTGTCTTCCAACAGTGACCAGTGCCCCATGCTTCAGAGGGAAAGAATAGAACAGGGTAATTGATGGGTGACCAATCCCCTGTCATTCAGTCCCAGCTTTTGGCAATCAGAGATTTGGGGGCACCCAGAGCATAGGATCACGTCCCTGACCTTGTGGGCTAATAGCCATTGGTGGTCCTATCCTCCATGAACTTATGAAATTCTTTTTTGAACCCACTTATACTTTTGACATCACAACATCCTGTGGCAATGAGTTGATCCTGTGTTGTGTGCAGAACTACTTCCTTATGTTTCTTTTAAACCTGCTGCCTATTAATTTCATTGGGTGACCTCCGGTTCTTGTGTTATGTGAAGGGAGTAAATAACACTTCCCTATTCACTTTTTCCACACCATTCATGATTTTATAGACCTCAGTCATATTTCCCCTCCCTCCCTAGTCATCTCTTTTCTAAAATGAACAGTCCCAGTCTTTTTAATCTCGCTTCATATGGAAGCTGTTCCATATCCCTAATCATTTTTGTTGCCCTTCTTGCTACCTTTTCCAATTGTAATATATCTTTTTTGAGAAGAGGAAACCAGAACTTCACCCAGTATTCAAAGTATGGGAGTGCAACAGATCTGCAGAGTGGTACTATGGTATTTTCTATCCCTTTACTAATGGTTCCTAACATTCTGTTAGCTATTTTGACTGCCGCTGCACACAGAGCAGATGTTTTCAGAGAATTATTCACAATAACTCCAAGATCTCTTTCTTGAGTGGTAACAGCTAATTTAGACCCCCATCATTTTGTATGCACAGTTGGGATTATGTTTTCTAATGTGCATTACTTTGCATTTATCAACACTGAATTTCATCTGCCATTTTGTTGCCCAGTCACCCAGTTTAGTGAGATCCCTCTGTAACTCTTTGCAGTCTGCTTTGGACTTAACTATCTTGAGTCATTTTGTATCATCTGAAAATTTTGCCACCTCATTGTTTACCCCCTTTTTCCAGAACATTTATAAATATGTTGAAAAGCACTGATCCCAGTACAGATCCTTAAGCGACCCTTTCTCCACTGTGAAAACTGATTAGTTATTCATACCCTTTGTTTTCTATCTTTTAACCAGTTACTGATCCACGAGAGCACCTTCCCTCTTACCCCATGACTGCTTACTTTTCTTAAGACCCTTTGGTGATGGACTTTGTCATAGGCTTTCTGAAAGTCCAAGTACACTATAGCCTTTGGATTTCCCTTGTCCACATGCTTGTTGACACCCTCAAAGAATTCTAGTAGATTGGTGAGGCGTGATTTCCCTTTACAAAAGCCATGTTGACTCTTCCCCAACATATCATGTTCACCCATGTGTCTGATAATTCTGTTCCTCCAAATACCATCATCTCATCCATGCATTGCGACCCTGCAATTCTGCCTGTCTAACTGGCCCTAGTCTAACAGGTGAGAGTATATACCTGTAGGTGTAGAGAAATGGGGCTGAAGGAGAATTGTGGGGAACTGCTAGAAAAGCACTTTGTGAGGGGTAGAAGAACTGGAGGTTATTCAGACCGAGAAGAAATGAGGATGTAAAGAGAATTTGTAGAGACAAAGGGGGAAGAGCACATACTCTTAAGAAGAATTAGTTGGGACTGGGAAGAGAAGTCAGGAGAACTAGAAAAAAGGGCAAACAGTGAGAAAGTTAAGATCTCATTTTTGCAGTGGGAGAATATGGGTGGGGGGAGGAGTGCTAAATGATTGGTTTGAGCCTGGGGATACTTATGAGCAATGATGAACTGGAGCCGGTTCACTCCGGTTCGCGCGAACTGGTTGTTAAATTTAGAAGCGGGTTTAGAACCAGTTGTTAACAGGGTGGGCAATTGGGAGAGGGAGGTTCTTCTGTCGTTACACCGGCCCATGGGCCACATCCGGCCCACAGGACCGTCCTGTCCGGCCCGCCTGAGCTCCCGCTAAAGGAGGCTCCCCCGGCCCCTCCCCCGCCTTCTCCCTTCTCGCAGAGCCTGGCGCCAGTGCTCTGGACCGCTCCTGGGCAGCTCTGCAGCTCCTGCTGGCCGCGCGGCATCCATACACGCTGCCCTGAGCAGATTGGTAAGGGGGCTGGGCCAGGGCTGGGAGGAAGGGTTGGATAAGGGACAGGGAGAGGTTGGAGGGGCAGGAGGTTCTGGGGGGGCAGTCAGGGGATGGGGAATGGGGGAGTTGGGTAAACGTGGGAGTTCTGGGGGTCTGTCAGGGTGGTGGTGGATGGGGTTGGGGCAGTCAGGGGACAGGGAGCAGGGCGAGTTGGGTAGGGGGTGGGGTCCTGGGGGGCAGTTAGGATGGGGGGGTTTCAGGAGGGGGGTGTTCAGGGGACAAGGAGCAGGGGGAGTTGATGGGTGGTGGGTTCTGAGGGGGGCAGTTGGGGGCAGGACGTGGGTGGGGGTCGGATCGGGGGGGACAGGCTGTTCTGGGAGGCACAGCCTTCCCTACCTGGGCCCCAACACAATTTTGCAACCCTGATGTGCAGGGCCGGCTTTAGGAAGTGCAGGGCCCGATTCGAACAGTTTTGACGGCTTCCCCAGCTTCCCTGGCAGGGATACTGAAAAAAACCATGTAATAAAACATGTGGGGCTTGTATTCACCGGGCAGCATTCCGAGTCTTCAGCGGCACTTCGGCGGCGGGTCCTTCACTCGCTCTGGGTCTTCAGCAGCTGAAGACCCGGAGCGAGTGAAGGACCCGCCGCCGAAGTGCCGCTGAAGACCCGATACGGAACCGGTTGTTAAGATTTTGGCAGCTCATCACTGCTTATGAGGAGCAGGCAATGGAGTGAAGCCAGGGTATATTGTTGTGAATTAAAGAGGATGACTGGATTCTAACTACAAATGTACTTACATGGATAAGTTAACATTGTTAAAGAGGAATAAAAGGTCACTTTAAAAGATGTTAACACTTCCAAAACAACTAAAGGGAGCTGGATAGATTTTAGGAACAAATAGTTTTACTATATTTATGTAGCTACATATTTAGTGTCGCTGAATATGTCTGATGGCCCTAGGTTGTACAAATATGCTGAAGAGATTTCTGACTGAGATGTCATTTACTTTAGGAGAAAAAAGCATAAAAAGATCCAATGGCTGGAAGATGAAGCTAGGCAAATTCAAACTGGAAATAAGGTGCAAATTTTTAAGAATGAGGGTGATTAACTTTTGGATCAATTTACCAAAAGATAGGGTAGATTCTTGAACACCTGAAGTCTTTAAATTAAAAGTGAATCTCTCTCTATAATATATGTCATAGCTCAACCAAAAGTTGTGGCTTGATGCAGAAATTGCTGTGTGTAATTCTACAGCATGTGTTATACCTAAGAACAAATTAGACTATTGTAATAGTCCCTTCTGGTCTTAACGTTTATTATATGATTGTATCATGGAAATACATGAGAATAGCTGCAGGGCTGCGACAAAATATTTGCAAAGAATTAAGTAGTCATATGTAACTAATACAATGCTATGTGTAACTTCAGTTACTCTCTGATTATATAATACGCCCCTCACAACCAGTATTAGCAATCTAGTAGGAACTACAGCAACCCTGTTGGGTAAGTGTAACAGAGAATTGTCTCAATGTTAATGTCGGTACCTCACATTCTCTTTCTTCAGAACATTGGGGACAAGTCTAGGTGTCCCTAGGTGTATTTTAAATATTTGCTTTTGTCCCAGCTCCCTTCTCTCCCCTGACCCCACACCCAATTTATGTGCTCTGTAGTATGTTGAAGGACCTAAACGCAGCAGAAGAGGAAGGAAATGTACCCCAAATAGTGTACAGAGGGTGGAATAAGCTTAAACATCTGAAAAGAGAAGGTAAAAACAATCTTCTGATTAAAAATGCTGCTGCATCAGTGTTGTTCTTGTGTAGTGAGGCTTGCTTATCATATGTTACAAGGTCATGTCACTGTGTCCTAGCCAGTGTCTCGCTAGTTAATACATTTAGCAATAGCAAGAGTAGGATAACAATAGTGAAAAAACATTGTCATGTGACCCTGTTTCAGCCAAAAATATTATGTCTGTGAATTTAAGAGTGTAATATATTACAGAGAGAATAAACTGGCAGAGATCCCTGCAAGGTTATGCTGCGGTTTTGAGAACCGTAACTCTTTTGAGTTGTGCTATCTCCAGAAACCACGAGATGGCAATATAACCTCGTATTTCAGTTTGATTGAGACTGGATCTGAATTGTTTTGGAGGCTTGTTTTATGCACCTCTTCATTTTTCACTTAACTTCTCCTTCACTCTTAAGATTGCATCAGCTACTGAACCCACAGCATCTTCTCTTGAAGTTGCTACCAGGGCAGCTTCAACTATGGAACATCCTAAAAATGTTGTAACTCCTGGCCTTAACACATCACTGCTGTGAATTAGAGCAGTTGAGTAATGTCTCCACCACAGTATAATTACACACACAAAAAACTACAAGTTGAATAGTGTAAGTTTCACACAAACTCTCCCTTGCCACCCATAAAATTTGGATCATTTCATACATATGTCCTGGACATCAACTGTTTTTTGGGTTAATCAGCACTTCATCCACAGTCTTGGCAACATCTGAACAACCACAGCTAAATAACCGTCACAGGAGCATAGAGCCGTGTATCAGTTTAGCACTGTGCCTCAGTGGTACATTCAGTCCTGTATTTATTGGGATCTTCACAGAACTGAAGGCAGCTTGTCTCAAGACAAGGTTTGGTCAGTGCTTGGAATTTCCTGGTATACAAACTTGCTTTTGAAGGGGACAAAAAAGTCCTTGACCCCAATCCTGCAGCAGGATCTGCAAGACCCATTCATCCATACAAAGCCCTACTGAAGGCTTTTGCAGGGTGCAGTGGTCTGCATGCATGGATCCAGTTGCAGGTCTGGGGACTTAGTGGGTAAGTGATACAATGAGTTAATATATTATCCTTTCATCACTGGAGACTGGAGTTCAAATCTGCCTTAAATTTCGGGTGACTAGATATTCCATTTTGAAAGGGACAGTCCCGTATTTAAGTCCTCCTGCAGGTGTCCCAACTTTTTCTTAAAAATGGGCAAATTGTCCTGTATTTTCTCTCTCCTCCCCATCAATACTGGTGAGTCCTGCTGCTGGCCAGATCCCTGTTCGCCAGCCGCCTCCCGCCAGCAGTGAGTGGTGGGGTCCAGTGACCAACGATGGGAGTGGGTGTGCCAGGCTGGTGGCAAGGCAAAGCTGCAACCTGCGGGAATGGCTGCTCTCCCTGCTGGTCCATCAGTGCAGCCCCCGCTGTGTCCTGGCTCTTGGCCAGCAGAGCTCCACCCTCACATCCCGTTGCCGGGCAGCACAGGCTGTGCGCTGTGGTGGCTGGGTAGTGCAGGCAGGTGCCAGGTGGTGGCCAGTTACATGTCGCCTCTACTGCCCATCACCAGCCCTTTATGTGCTCCCCCTCTCACTGTCCTCTCCCTGCTTTTCCCCTTCAGCCCCCCAGCTCCACTGCTCCTCCATATCCCCACTGTGGGGTGTGTCCCACTCCCAGCGCTGTGCGGAGAACCAGCCCCTGGTCAGAGCGCTCAGCTCACCAACAGCCTGGCTGTGGGGCTCCTTCCTTCCCCCACTGCCTCTGGCTGGGCCAGCAGCCCCCGGAAAGCCCAAGACTCTCTCCTGCCCTGGGCCCTGGCCAGGAGGAGCTGAGGCCTGCATGTGCCAAAGCCCCATGTACCATGGGCACAGGGAAGCCTCTCCGCCCCTCAGCTAAGCTCTTGGGGCGGCAGGGGGAGGGAAGCGATTTCCAGCCTGTTCATGCCCTGAACCTGCAGGCTGCACAGCAGCCCCTGGGGCAGGAGCTTAGAACCCTCTTCACTCCCCCACCCTTCCCCATCCTGCAGGGCTTCTCCATCCCCTAGGCACCCTCCCCTGCTGAGCCACCTCTCTGGCCAGGTTCGCTGAAGCCCCTGCATTCAGGTTCCCTGGGCCCTGGTGCACAATGCATCCTTAGGGCTTAACTCCTTCCTGCCTGTGCTGTAGCTGGGGGGCGGGAGGTGGGACAGGAGGCAGCTGGGTTATGTCGGTGGCCAGCAGCAGCCTGGAGGTGTTAGTTAGGTATTAGTGCCTTTTGACACTGTGCGGGCAGGAAGGGACAAGCTGCTTCCACCCATGGGGTGGGGGGACTGGGGGAACAAAGAAGAAGAGATGAGCTGCTCTGCAAAGACACAGGCCAGGTCATCCCTTCCCCCTCTCCTCCTTCCCTGCGGCTGGATTCAGCTCTGGTCCCTTCCCTCCCACACAGAGTGCCGAAAGGCTGCTGCTGGCCGCATTCTGGTGTGAACCCTGGCAGAAATCTGGGATGAGGGGAATGTGACCCTGAGTGTCCCCCACCCAGTGTACTGGGGGCCCAGCCAGGCGTGGAGGGCAGCAAGTGCTTGGCAGGGAGAGTTGGGTCAGCTGGTTACCCTCACTGTGTGAGAGGTGTGTACGGGAATGTGTGTGTGTCACCTCTCCCCGTGTGTGGGGTGGGTAGGAGTGTGTGTGTCACCCCTCCCTATGTGAACCCTGAAGCCTTAAAGATAAGAAGGTAAATAAAAAGCATCCAACTACACAGTATTTCTTTTTAAAGGGGGCTCAGTCAACTTGATGTTAATTTGAACATTTGTACTGCATAGCTCTGATTGATTGCCGTTGAACTCACTTGAATATGAGTAATTTTATCAGGTGTCCCGTATTCCACATAGGGAAATATGGTCACCCTACTTAAATTAGATGTTCAGGAGCTCAGTCTTATCCACAGTTGGACAGTTGTCCATATAGTAAAGACAGCCATATGATTTAGGCCTGTTCAACAAATTTTAAATCAAGAAATCCTTATTGAGGAGTTCTCTATAAAACAGAATTGTCTCTATACATGTAAATAGCTGGGTAATGCATACATTGCCAGTAGATGGTGCTCAAGAATACACAGCATTATTCCTGAGTTTTGTAGGACCAATAAAACTTGTGCACTACAAATAGCTTCTTGTGTCAAACTCTTTACATGCAGCTCCTAACAATCCCTCCTCAGGCAAAAATTCCCATGGCATGGAACTGATTAAGGACTGGTGAAGATACAGTCACTCCCCAGGGCAGAAGGCCTATGCACCTACAGCCTTAGAGCTGCTTAGGGCTTCTGCTGGCTCTCTGTGCAGGGGTGAATTTCATGCTACATGATTCAAGCCCAGGATTGGTAGGTTTATTCAGGACAGGTCTATATCTGTAATAATGGAGTGTAGGAGGTCACCAATGAAATGATTTGACAGAGGTATATAATAGTATCTAATTCTTATCACTTTTCAATTGGTAGAGTTTGGAGTGCTTTATAAAGGAGATGTCATTATCCCCACTATATACAAGGGGAAAACTAGGGCAAAGGGAAGTAAGGTGACTTGCCCAACATTACCCAGAAGGCCAGTGGCCACGCTGGGAATAGTATAGAGGCTACCTGAGTTCCAGTCCAGTGCGCTATCTGCCAGGCCATACTGCCTTGCATAAGAAACATGCTTTGTCTCTGTTTCTGCTTTAGTGTCCCCCTTCCATGTGCATCATCTTCACAAAATAAATACAAATTCTAGTGCGTTTGTTGAAGGTGCTCAGGAGAATGCAATCCTCCTGTACAAGCACAGACAGCACAAACTTTTTCTCTCTGCCCAGCAACATGCCTCGATGCTGCATATAGGGAACATTTGGGCAGGCTAGAGGGCAGTAGGCGGCATTTCTGAATATTTTTTTCCTCTCTCAAGGTAAAGAAGATATTGCAAAATACCTTGTGGAAATTGTAAGGAGCTCTCAGTCCAGAGAGTTTGGCCGCTAGGGGAGCACTTTAGAAGAGTGTGCTTTCAGGACAGTATACTGCGTAAAGTATCAGCCATCTTACTGCGAGCTTGGACATTGGACAGTCCATGTTGATACAATGGCTTATAAGGTGAATTACTGTGCAACCAGGCGGTATTAGCAGAATGCCATCCAAGTGCACACAGAGTATAAGCTGATGGATGGAAAAATAAATCCTTTACTTGACATTCCAGAATCACATAACCTGAGCCAAGGGCTCAAGAATAATGGTGGAATAAGAGAAAAGACAACTGGCAGCTAGTCATAATGCCTCTTTCCAGTATTACAGGAACCAATTTCATTGCAGTAATATTAATGAGAGCTTAACAGCTGAATATACCTAATAAATACTTGTACTGTAATATCTCCAGTCAGAAATCTAACCATGCCAACATTTTTCCTGCATGGGAAATGAAAACACAACAAACCCTATTGGAATACGAGCAATCTGCACTTTACCAGTTTACACCCAATAAGGATTTGGCCAGAAATTCTCCCCTGCGGGATCAGGATTTAATCACAATTAGCTGACACATAATTTGACCTAGCAGTACTGCCAGCCCCAAGCATTCGGACATCATGGTGTGACTTGCAATAAAATCGGGCGTATTGGCAACAATAACCATACTCAACAATGAGTTGCGGTCAGCATCTTGTCAGCTATATCTGGTTCTTCACAGTCATGTTCAAATGGTAATATTTTGTAAGTTAGACAAACTATAAGGGGTACCTGCAAGATGCTAGGTAGCCTCAGCCTGACCAGTGAAGCCATCATCTAAAGCAGGGGTCAGCAACCTTTCAGAAGTGGTGTGCCGAGTCTACATTTATTCACTCTAATTTAAGGTTTTGCGTGCCGGTAATATATTTTAACGTTTTTAGAAGGTCTCTTTGTATAAGTCTATAATATATAACTAAACTATTGTTGTATGTAAAGTAAATAAGGTTTTTAAAATGTTTAAGAAACTTAATGTAAAATTAAATTAAAATGCAGCACACCCTGGACTGGTGGCCAGGACCCGGGCAGTGTGAGTGCCACTGAAAATCAGCTCACATGCCGCCTTCGGCACGTGTGCCATAGGTTGCCTACCCCTGATCTAAAGAAACAAAAGTCCTGATCCTCAGCTAGTGGACTAAATGGAGTTTGTTATTTACAACAGCTGAGGATCAGGCTCAAGAGTCTTAAAAATAATAAGACCTGTTTTAAAAATAGAAACACATCCCAGCAGAAAGACTGGAGTTCTGACCAGTCAGCTGCCTGATGCCGTCCTATCTTAGGTAAAGAACTTGCTAGGAACAGAAAATGTGCTGTTTAAAAAGAGTTCAGAGGCAGAATTTATGACTTGCAGTTCTAAAGAATAAATGAAACAATCACGCAGTGCAAGTTGCAGAAAAAAAAGTTGTCTGACCTTATATTATGTTATTTGAGAAAAAGCATTCAGAGACAGCGGGGAAAATTGGCATGGCCCTTGCCTGGCTCCAAGGTGATGGGGCCATCCAAGAAGCCTCCCTAACTTGAATGGTGAAACAAAAAGACCTCCCACAATACTAACAGTAGAGTGCAGAGACCACTTGCTCTCTCCCCCCTCAGACAGTAATGTCCCCAAACATGGATAGGGAAGAAGTTGGACCACAGTGCAAACTCCACTCCCCCACCACAATGGTAGAAGGATCAAAGTAGGACACTGTGCGGGAGCAACCTGCACCAGCCAAATGGTGGTGTAAGGGACCAGGGCACAGCAGGCTTCCCTAGCAGTCATGGCTGGGGCTTGCACCCATAAGTCAAGGAGAGCCTGGAAGCAGTACTCAGTGAGCAGGGACTGGAGTAACCACTAGAACCAGAATTGATAAGCAAGAGTCAGGGTCCGAATTAGGCCAGGGTCAGAGATCAGAGAGAGCTACCAGGCTGGGATTGGAGACTGGAGATCAGAAATCAAGGTGTAGTCGAGCGTCACAGGAGGCTGGAAGTCTATATGGTTGCCCAGACAACTTCCTGGGGCAACCTTCCAGGGTTAAATAGTGTGCATGGCCGATCAGAGGGCTGCAGATTATTGTCACTCTGGACATTTTGGCTAGTACTTCCTGTGGCCTGTACTCTCCACAATCAGAGCTGGATTACAGTTTTGTGGGCCCTTGGGCCACAGCAAATAGAGCCCCTCCCCACCCCTTCCACCTGCAGTCCCCTCCCCTGTGGCGCTCCTGCCAGGGCATGGGGTCAGGGCTTCCCTTGCCCGCCCAGCACTTCTGCTGGGGGACAGAGCGGAGTCTGCACACAGGAGCAGTAGGCAGAGTAGGCAAGCCCCAGTGCCCTGACCTCACTACCCTCGGCAGGAGTGCCGGGAGGGCTGAGTAGGTCAGGCGTGAGGTGCCCATTTTTCTGGGGCCCCCACGCATGGGCCCGTTGGCCCAATAGCTAATCCACCACTGTCCACAATACTCCTAGGATGTATCTTAGCCTGCCCTCCTGGTGGGAATGTGGGATGTCAGCTGTCTAAGGCCCTGCAGACTTGGGTTCAGGCCCCCTACAGACTTCTAGATTATCCCAAAGTATAGCTCCCCACCCCTGTGCACACTAAGTCTGCTAGAGACTGTTCCTCCTGCCAGAGGAACAATCTGTCCTGTGTTCTTCCTATGATGAACTCTACACCACTCTTTGCATAAATGTCACAATCTAGCCCTGAATCATAATGCATACACCTGAGATAGAAGAGTTAAGGTGGCATGTTCAACAATAACTTGGGCATGTCTCAGCTTACAACTGTTGCTTTGGATTTAATAGGCATATAACTCCCAATGTGGTTCATGGCAAATATTGTAGCCCTTACTGAAGCTTTGTCTACCTGGGAAAGTTTATTTCAATATAACCCGAGGTGTGAATTTAAACCAATATAGTTACACCGGTATAACTCCCCATGTGGACACACACTTATTCCAGAATAGAAACACCTTTTTTCAGTTTACCTTATGGCACTTGGGAAGGGGTTTAAGCTAAACTTACTGGAATACGAATGGCCGTACATGGGGTTATACCAATATAACTATAACCTGTACAACTTATAAAACTTTCCCATCTAGACAAGCTCTAAGGCATATGAGAGTTTTGTATGTGTAAGTGCTTCAGGATGTGCACTTCTGCAGAAGCAAACATGCACTTAACCATTACAAGTTGAGCAAAACATAGAAACATCAATGGCAGACTCCCTACTGTTAATCTTGGTCATTGAAGGCCTGATCCTGTTTCCATTGAAGTCAATAGCAGAGTTCATATTGACTTCTGCGGGAGCGGGATAGGATACCAAACCATTATAGCTTAAGCAGATGTTTCTGATTCATAGGAAACCTCATCAATCTCCCATTTAGCTGAGATTAAGATTTTGCCACCTAGGACAGTGCTAGAAATCAAACACCAATGTAACCTGATTCAGAGCGTTAAATCTCCAGGTGAAGAAAGAACAATTTAGAGAGTTCACTCTGACTACAAACAACCTTACATATTGCTGGATACTTTCCAGCTGAGAGAGACAGAGAGAATCTGTTTTAAGTATACATGTCTTTAAAAAATAAGGAATGAAAGTATTTCTTGTCACTTTACTAACCAGATCATTCCATTTGTATACTGATATGTAGCACCATGCTGGCAGATTGCCCATTCCTGTCTTCTGGTTAGTCCCGATAATTAACGTTGAGCATGTGGGATAGATTTTCAGTACAAAGAATGCAGGATTAATTACTATGATTCACAAGGCAACCTGACTAAAACTCAAGAGACAGTATTAGATTATATAATTGCTCAGATTTCTACCTGGTGGAAATTACTCTGTTTTAGGCACTTGTCTGTGAAGTATCCGATTCTGCAAGGGCAAAATTCACCTCACGAAGAAGCTTACAGAAAGCCTATGCACCACTTCAACCCTCAAAACAGGGATTAAGGCTATGTCTACACTACAGAGCTTTTAGCGACATGGCTGTTCCGCTACAGCTGTGCTAATAAAAGGTGCGCAGTGTAGTCGCTGTTTGTCGGCAGGATACAGCTCTCTCGATGACAAAATCTTCCAACTCCCCCCCCCCCCCCCCCCAATGAGCGGCGGTAGTTTTGTCAGCGGCAACTGTTCACACCGGTGCTTTTCCTCGACAAAACTTTTCTCTTTTGGGGGGGAGGGGGTGCTTATTTAACACCTCTGAACGACAAAAGTTTTGTTGTTCACTTGTCAGTGTAGACAAAGCCTAAGTGGGCCTTAAGTGAGATATAGGTGCACAGGGATGAATTTCACCCTCACTGAGAACTACAGTAGCATAGTGGTCCAAATGATGTTCACTTGGAACTTTGGCTGCAATATTTATATTCAAATACATATATCTACAATATTGAACCTCCAGCCCTGATTCTGCAGATTCTTAATGGACTATCCATGAATATCAGTGGCTCATTGGGATAATAAATAATAATAATAATAATAATGTGTATTGTAGATACAGTCGTGGATCATTGTGCTAGGTGCTATGTGAACACAGTCTCTGCCCCAAGATATATGTTGTATATTCATTAGCAGTAAAGATGGTAATGTAGATTGAGTGTTGAAAAGATCTTGGTCTTTTCTTCTCTAGACAAAGTGAATGCAGCATCAGGCATTCTGTATATACTACACAATACTATAAAACTATCTCAGAAATATTTTAGAAAGTGTTAAAAGAAATTGCTGAGACTATTTTTTAGAAAGCTTTGTGACTTAGTTACCCTGAGTTCAACTAGATAAAGCCTCAGAGGAAGGAAAAACTAATAACTAATAAATTTGAAAAACATTTAAATTGATCACAATTTTTTTCTATACATAAAAATGCCATCGATTTATAAACTGATATTCTATGACCTTCCAAGATTAGAAGCAAGCACTGTGTCCCACGGAAAAGCTGAACTTCTTCCCTTTCTAGTGCTGTAAAGGCTTCATTTCTACGCCTTCAGAACTGAAACCTGTTACAGGTGTGGAACTTATGATTACTCAGCCTGGGCCTTGGGCCAGTGTAATTTGGAAATGGAGGGAAATTCTATATTTAGGCCCTGGCCTTGCAAAGATTTAAGCAAGTCCTTAACTTTATGCACTGTGTGTAAAGATAAGTAGCTGTGTAAGAATTTGGGGGATTGGGGCTTTAAGGGAAAAAAAGGAAATATTTTGCTAGAAGGGTTTTAATTTTGTTTTTTCTTAAAATGGCAGCTCAGAAATTCTCAGAAATCTGGAATATTATACTAAGTCCTGGGGAGGTGTATTAGGCCTCAGTCCTGCAAAGAATTGAAGTAAATGGGACTACTCACAGTGTGTAATATTAAGCATGTACAAGAGTCTGTGCAGGCTCAAGCCTATACAGGCAGCATGAAGATGAGGTGGGCAGAGCACAGGTCAGGTGGCCAAGGGTATAAGATACATGCAACTTATCGTATGAGTCCACAATTTATAACAAGACTTTCCAATTTATTGTATTGTTATCTCAACATAGGCAAGGTTTCATGACAATTTTGCAAAGATTTGTGTGTATGTGTGTGTGTGCGAGAGAGAGAGAGAGAGAGAGAGAGAAATTGATGGTGTCTGGTATTTTCTTTGATGCAGTCTTATCATTTATAAGGAATGTATGAAGTCCTGCTTCTCTAAATGCAGGAGGAACCAAGAACAAGAGGAGCATTTTCTTAGCTTACAGCTTAACAAATCCAAAAGATCTCTCTCTCTAGTTCAGTGGTTCTCAACCCTTGGCCCGTGGGCTGCATGTGGCCCAATTAGCACACAGCTGTGGCCCAGCTGTGTGCTAAAAAAATTTCAAAATTTGCTGCTCCGGTCTGGCGGGGGGGAGACAGCGTGAGGCAGTCCTGCTGAAGCGCTCCTGCCAGCAGCAGACTGGTGAGTGCTGCAGGGTGCAGGAGAGTGGGTCTCTGGGGAGGTTTGTGGGGGGACTCTGGGCAGTGAGGGGGTGGGAAGCTCTAGACAGCATAGGTGTAGGAACTAGGGATGTGCGGGGGTGCTACAGCGCCCTCAAGTTTTATGTGGGTCTCCGCTCCTGGCCCCACACCTGGGGTCCTGGCTGTGGTCCCGTACCTGGGGCTCTGCTCCTGGCTCCACACCGGTGGTTCCGGCTGCTTGACCTGGCAAGGCTCAGATCCCAGCTGCCCAGCCTGGCACAGCAGGGCTCAAGTCCTGCCTGCCCGGCCCCATGCCCGGGGCACCGCTCCTGGCCTCAGTCTGTGCGGGGGGCACTAGGCATAGGGACTTGTGGGGGGGGGCTGGGGAGGCAATGTGGTTCTCAACCAGCAGCTCACATAACACATTGTGGGCTGCATATGCAGCCTACAATGATAAATAGGTTGAGAATCACTGCTCCAGCTTTTTCCAGGGTCACACTGTGCTCACTGGCTACAGCTTGGCTTGCTTGCTTTTTGCCTCTGCCTCCTTCCCTGTTCTGTGTGTTCTGCCTTCCCACACCCACACACAAAATACTCAGAAAAAGCCCATCACTCACCCAGTCCAAACTCCTGGGTGGGTTCACAGTTCCCTTTTGTGTTAAGTGAGGTGCTTCTGACTCACTCATCCTGACAGTGCTGTTAATTGAAGGGTGAATTCACACCCAATCCCAATCAGATTTTAACTCAACCCATAACAAGGTTTCGATATATATATAAAATCCATGACATGTTTCCTCACTTAGGCCCTGATCCAAAACCCAGTGAAGTCATTGACTACATGGGCTTTTCATGGGATTTGTAGATTGAATTCCTGCTCCCACTGAAGTTAATGGTTAAACTCCCATTGACTTCAATGAGAGCAATACTGAGCCCTTAGGATATTTCATAAGTGAAACAAGAAATTTTGTTTCTACTTTGCTTTTTTCTAACTAAAATAAATAATTTTTTGGTATTTGTTGAATGCCCACAGGTGAAGAATATCAGAGGGGTAGCCGTGTTAGTCTGGATCTGTAAAAAGTGACAAAGAGTCCTGTGGCACCTTATAGACTAACAGACGTATTGGAGCATGAGCTTTCGTGAGTGAATACTCACTTCATCGGATGCATGTAGTGTAAATTTCCAGAGGCAGGTATAAATATGCAGGCAAGAATCAGGCTAGAGATAACCAGGTTAGTTCAATCAGGGAGGATGAGGCCCTCTTCTAGCAGTTGAGGTGTGAACACCAAGGGAGGAGAAACTGCTTTTGTAGTTGGCTAGCCATTCACAGTCTTTGTTTAATCCTGAGCTGATGGTGTCAAATTTGCAAATGAACTGAAGCTCAGCAGTTTCTCTTTGAAGTCTGGTCCTGAAGGTTTTTTTGCTGCAGGATGGCTACCTTTAAATCTGCTATTGTGTGTCCAGGGAGATTGAAGTGTTCTCCTACAGGTTTTTGTATATTGCCATTCCTAATATCTGATTTGTGTCCATTTATCCTTTTATGTAGGGACTGTCCAGTTTGGCCGATGTACATAGCAGAGGGGCATTGCTGGCACATGATGGCATATATTACATTGGTGGACGTGCAGGTGAATGAACCGGTGATGGTGTGGCTGATCTAGTTAGGTCCTGTGATGGTGTCGCTGGTGTAGATATATGGCAGAGTTGGCATTGAGGTTTGTTGTATGGATTGGTTCCTGAGTTAGAGTTGCTATGGTGTGGTGTGTAGTTGCTGCTGAGAATATGCTTCAGATTGGCGGGTTGTCTGTGGGCGAGGACTGGCCTGCCACCCAAGGCCTGTGAAAGTGAGGGATCATTGTCCAGGATGGGTTGTAGATCACTGATGAAAGAAGAGGCCAAATTTATTCTTATTCCTTGTGTGGTATCTAACTAACAGGAATCTTTATGAATAAAGAGTTATTTATAATCTTTAATATGATTACCTTAGATCTCCATTAGCCCTGGTGCAGTATGAAATTAGCAGGGTAAGAACATTTTCAGAGCATGTACTGACATGAGTCCTGTCACTGAAACAAATGTGATATATTCACTCTTCACAGCAATGGGTTCCATGTGGAGGTACACCAGATAGATAGATATCTCAGGAATTGTAAACGGGTGCAGTATGCAGCGATACACTTGTTAAGAAGTTCTTTTCAATGACTGCCTATGTTGCCAGTTTTCCATGGTCTGCACTGGCTTCCAGGTGGAGTTTAAAGCATTAATTTTGACCTATGAAGTACTAAACAGCTTGGGACCTGCCTATCTGAGAGCCCGCCTCTCTCCTGTCACCATTCAGCCCCAGTAGCGAATCCATCTCTTGTGCCTAATCCCTCTTGTTAGAAAAGGGAGCAGTTGAAAGAGCATTCTCTGCAAGGGCCCCTTACCTTTGGAACATTTTCCCCACCAAGATACAAAAATAGCATGAATTTGTTGATCCTCCAGACATGCTGCAAACCCCATCTGTTTGAGCAGGTATTGGCTGTAGTAGTAAAGGGATGCTGAAGCAGTTGAAGGTGGGATTTTCACTTGGCAAGGGGGTTAAACTGAACTGATAATGGAATGATGTGTGGGAGGAAGGAGAAGTACTGCTGCTTTGCAGGATTTATGTTCTGGAACTCCTATGTTGTTTTAAAGTGGCCGGAAAGGCCACCTGGAGCTTTGGATGGGTGCCCATTGGTGTGGAGTTTCTTTTAGAGTGAAACATACATATATACATGTGTCAATTTGTGTCTGATTGACCAGTATCTATGGTAGGTAAGTGCTGAAAGTACAAGAAAGATTTGACCATAAAAATGAAAGTGTGTGTGGGAGGAGCAGAGAAGTGGCCCTATAGGAACAGTGAGGTGGCTATGCCTTCCCTCTATCTTGCACAGCGCCCGCCTTTTCCACTAATTATTCATATTGATTGGAGGGGAGAGAGATCAGTTATTCCAGCACATACACTGTACTTTAAATCAATATGATGGGGAATAATCCACTCCCAGTCAAACTAATGATATCTTAAGATAAATGAAAGAAGGTCTGCTAAAGGTGACAAAACTGCTTTGTTATTTATAATCCTGATTATTAAACAGTGCTTTTAAAATTATTGTATTTCTCTAGTCTAAAGAACAGTGTTATTTTCAATTGTTTGAAATGCACCTATATATTGTACACTCTGCATGTAAAACACCTTAATGCATGCATATGTTAACAGAAAAGCAATTAATGATGAATAAAACTTACCAGTGACAATGCTCCCAGACCTCTTCCCCACCCATGCTTTCACAACCAGCATGAGTAGTAGACTCTCTCTCTCTCTCTCTCTCTCTCTCACACACACACACACACGTGAGGTTTGGGAGCATTGTCTTCGGGGAGTTTTATTCCTCATTAACGGATTTTCAATTAACACATTGTAACAGGGTGGGACTCACCACCTGGCACCTCCTGCTGGTGACTCTGAGAATTAGCTCTGTCCAGTGGAGTGCCCCCTCCTGGTGGTGTCCTGTCCGTCGTTCCGCCCTCTGTTGCTGTCTCTGGACCCGCGTTGCTGCCTGCTCGGTAGCGTCCTCTTCGAGGCCACTGCCCTCCGGCAGTGCCCCTTAGTCCATCCGCACCCCCTTCCGGGGGTCGGTGATCAGCAGTCCTACGCCCCAGCCACTATGTCTAATCACACCCTCTGAGTCCAATCCCTCTTGTCAGGGATCTGGTGTAGTATAATGGCCGCTCCCTAGGGCCATTGGCTGGGTGTACTGCAAGGGGGAAGGGGGGGACCCAGGCCCACCCTCTACTCTGGGTCCCGGCCCAGGGACCCTCTGGCATCAGCCTTGTTGTCCTCCTTCTCTCCCCTCCTCTGTCTGTTTCCCTGGGCTGCTTCCCCTACGGCCCCTTGCACCCGCTAGGCCCTTCCTTTCAGGGCCTGCAGCCTGGCAGCAGGGGCGGCTCTAGTCATTTTGCCACCCCAAGCATGGCGGCACGCCATGGGGGGTGCTCTGCCAGTCGCTGGTCCCGCAGCTCCGGTGGACCTCCCGCAGGCTTGCCTGCGGATGCTCCACCAAAGCCGCAGGACTAGTGGGCCCTCCGCAGGCACGTCTGTGAGAGGTCATAGAATCATAGAATCTCAGTGTTGGAAGGGACCTCAGGAGGTCATCTAGTCCAACCCCCTGCTCAAAGCAGGACCAAACCCAACTAAATCATCCCAGCCAGGGCTTTGTCAAGCCTGACCTTAAAAACCTCTAAGGAAGGAGATTCCACTACCTCCCTAGGTAACCCATTCCAGTGCTTCACCACCCTACTAGTGAAAAAGTTTTTCCTAATGTCCAACCTAAACCTCCCCCTCTGCAACTTGAGATCATTACTCCTTGTTCTGTCATCTTCTACCACTGAGAACAGTCTAGATCCATCCTCTTTGGAACCCCCTTTCAGGTAGTTGAAAGCAGCTATCAAATCCCCCCTCATTCTTCTCTTCTGCAGACTAAAAAATCCCAGTTCCCTCAGCCTCTTCTCATAAGTCATGTGCTCCAGACCCCTAATCATTTTTGTTGCCCTCTGCTGGACTCTCTCCAATTTATCCACATCCTTCTTGTAGTGTGGGGCCCAAAACTGGACACAGTACTCCAAATGAGGCCTCACCAGTGCTGAGTAGAAGGGAATGATCACATCCCTCGATCTGCTGGAAATGCTCCTACTTATACAACCCAAAATGCCATTAGCCTTCTTGGCAACAAGGGCACACTGTTGACTCATATTCAGCTTTTCGTCCACCGTAACCCCTAGGTCCTTTTCTGCAGAACTGCTGCCCAGCCATTCGGTCCCTAGTCTGTAACAGTGCATGGGATTCTTCCGTCCTAAGTGCAGGACTCTGCACTTGTCCTTGTTGAACCTCATCATATTTCTTTTGGCCCAATCCTCTAATTTGTCTAGGTCCCTCTGTATCCTATCCCTACCCTCCAGCGTATCAACCACTCCTCCCAGTTTAGTGTCATCTGCAAACTTGCTAAGGGTGCAGTCCACACCATCCTCCAGATCGTTAATGAAGATATTGAATAAAACCAGCCCCAGCACCGACCCTTGGGGCACTCCATTTGATACCGGCTGCCAACTAGACATGGAACCATTGATCACTACCCGTTGAGCCCGATCATCTAGCCAGTTTTCTATCCACCTTACCGTCCATTCATCCAGCCCATACTTCTTTAACTTGCTGGCAAGAATACTGTGGGAGACTGTATCAAAAGCTTTGCTAAAGTCCAGAAATAGCACATCCACTGCTTTCCCCTCATCCACAGAGCCGGTTATCTCATCATAGAAGGCAATTAGGTTAGTCAGGCATGACTTGCCCTTGGTGAATCCATGCTGACTGTTCCTGATCACTTTCCCCTCCTTTAAGTGGTTCAGGATTGATTCCTTGAGGACCTGTTCCATGATTTTTCCAGGGACTGAGGTGAGACTGACTGGCCTGTAGTTCCCTGGATCTTCCTTCTTCCCTTTTTTAAAGATGGGCACTACATTAGCTTTTTTCCAGTCGTCCGGGACCTCCCCCGATCGCCATGATTTTTCAAAGATAATGGCCAATGGCTCTGCAATCTCATCGGCCAACTCCTTTAGCACCCTCGGATGCAGCGCATCTGGCCCCATGGACTTGTGCTCGTCCAGCTTTCCTAAATAGTCCCGAACTACTTCTTTCTCCACAGAGAGCTGGTCACCTCCTCCCCATACCGTGCTGCAGAGTGCAGCTGTCTGGAAGCTGACCTTGTCTGTGAGCTAGCTTTCTCCACATCCTCCGTCACTAGGTTCCCTCCCTCATTCAGCAAGGGGCCCACACTTTCCTTGACTTTCTTCCTGTTGCTAAAATACCTAAAGAAACCCTTCTTGTTACTCCTAACATCTCCGGCTAGCTGCAACTCAAAGTGTGATTTGGCCTTCCTAATTTCACACCTGCATGCCTGAGCAATACTTTTATACTCCTCCCTGGTTATTTGTCCAATCTTCCACTTCTTGTAAGCTGTTTTTTTGTGTTTAAGATGAGCAAGGATTTCACTGTTAAGCCAAGCTGATCGCCTGCCATATTTACTTTTCTTCCTACACATTGGGATGGTTTGTTCCTGCAACCTCAATAAGGTTTCTTTAAAATACAGCCAGCTTTCCTTGACTCCTTTCCCCGTCATGTTATTCTCCCAGGGGACCTTGCCCATCTGTTCCCTGAGGGAGTCAAAGTCTGCTTTTCTGAAGTCCAGGGTCTCTGTTCTACTGCTTTCCTTTTTTCCTTGTGTCAGGATCCTGAACTCGACCATCTCATGGTCTCTGCCTCCCAGTTTCCCATCCACTATTGCTTCCTCTACTATTTCTTCCCTGTTTGTGAGCAGCAGGTCAAGAAGAGCTTTTCCCCTAGTTGGTTCCTCCAGCACTGGCACCAGGAAATTGTCCCCTACACTTTCCAGAAACTTCCTGGATTGTCTGTGCACCGCTGTATTGCTCTCCCAGCAGATATCAGGGTGATTAAAGTCACCCATGAGAACCAGGGCCTGTGATATAGCAACTTCTGTTAGTTGCTGGAAGAAAGCCTCGTCCACCTCATCCCCCTGGTCTGGTGGTCTGTAGCAGACTCCCACCACGACATTACCCTTGTTGTTCATACTTCTAAATTTAATCCAGAGACTCTCAGGTTTTTCTGCAGTTTCATACCGGAGCTCTGAGCAGTCATACTGCTCTCTTACATACAACGCAACTCCCCCACCTTTTCTGCCCTGCCTGTCCTTCCTGAACAGTTTATATCCATCCATGACAGTACTCCAATCATGTGAGTTATCCCACCAAGTCTCTGTTATTCCAATTACATCATAATTCCCTGACTGTGCCAGGACTTCTAGTTCTCCCTGCTTGTTCCCCAGGCTTCTTGCATTTGTGTATAGGCACTTAAGATAACTCGCTGATTGTCCCACTTTCTCAGTCTGAGACAGGAGTCCTCCCCTCTTGCAGTCTCCTGCTTGTGCTTCCTCCTGGTATCCCACTTCCCCACTTACCTCGGGGCTTTGGTCTCCTTCCCCCGGTCCACCGGAGCCACCTGCTGCCCTCCTGGAGACCGGCAGAGAGCCCCCCGTGGCATGCCGCCCCAAGCACACGCTTGGCGTGCTGGGGCCTGGAGCCGCCCCTGCCTGGCAGGCTACGGGCTCAAGCTCCCTAGCCTGGCCAGCATTGCGCTGTCTGCGGTGCTAGTCTCCTCCCTTGGAGACTGACCTTCCCCTCTGCCCCCCTGGGACAGACTGACTGCTCCCTTCCTGGGCAGTCTTTATATGTGGCTGAGCCTGGCCCTGATTGGCTCCCTCCAATCTGGTCCCTGATTGGCTCCCCATAAGCCCTTTTCTGATTGGCTCCCTGTCTGCGTAGGCGCCCTGGCCTGTCGCAGCCCACTTTCACAGGGACTGGGGATGTCCGCCCCACTACAACATGCAGAGAGAGAGGCCTATATATATATTTATATAGATAAATATATTTGGCAAAGAAACACAACAACTTATCTACATGGGAAAGTTTCACCAGTTATACCACTAGTTATACCTGTTTAATCCCCTATGTACATGCTTTAGTTCAGTTGTAGGGGTGGATTTTTTTTTCTATTTAGCTTAACCATCTTCCCAAGAAAAGTAAGCTAAACTGAAAAAAAAGGCACTCATACAAGAATAAGGGTACGTCTATACTACCCGCCGGATTGGTGGGTAGTAATCGATCTATCAGGGATTGATGCCTGTACTCCACCTCAGCAGGAGGAGTAAGCAGCGTCGATGGGGGAGCCGCAGCAGTCGACTCGCCGCCGTGAGGACAGCCAGGTAAGTTGAACTAAGATACTTCGACTTCAGCTACGCGAATAGCATAGCTGAAGTTGCATATCTTAGATTGATCCCCCCCAGTGTAGACCAGCCCTAAGAGTGTTCACATAGGGAATTATATCAGTATAACTATATCTGTTTTAATTCACACCTTAGCTTATGCCAATATAACTTTTCTGTGTAGACAAGCCTTTAGTCTACAATTTACTGAGTGGATAGACAATAATGATGGTTTTGTATTCAATATAGTATTTATTTTAGGAGTGTAGGAACAACACTTCTATTAAAACAAAGTTTGGGTGGAGTGGGGTATGGTTACTTAGCTTGCACTATGTCCTGTGGCATAACCTAGTACAGGCTAAACGGCAGCACTGGCATTGTAGCTGATTCAGAATGAGATTACAGGGACTATAGCTAGAAATTTGCATTTGTCCCCAAGATGGCCGATACATTACCCTCTATCCACCCAAGCTGCTTATTACCATTTCAGGTTCAAATATTTTATCATTTTCTTAACCAACAGGAAGCTGAAAATGAAAATTGTGGAACTGAAGAGACATCCTTGAAAAAGAATTGTGGAAATGCTTCTGCAGGTAGCAGTGTCCTGCCATCAACAGGGAAAAATGTACAGGATGATACATGAATGGTCAACACCTCTATACCTTAGGAAGCCCTGTGCCCCCAGCTATCAGGAGCAAAAGGCTGTAGGAAGCAGAGTTTGTTACTTACTCACACTGGGAATAATGAGAGCATCTTCCCAGCTGTAGATGTTTCATTGTGCGGTCTAAACTGAATTCATATCCTTTTACTAATGGTCAACGTTGCAAGTACAGCTGGTTTTCATTGTACCCATTCAGTGAATACTCAGCTTTAACGGATTCTGTTTTTTTGTTTTCCAGGCTGTCACTTAGCTACTCAAAGCACAGTTAGACCAGGAAAACAGTTTGGCAACAGACTGAGTGTGGCTGTAAGAAATGGAAAGGTTTTCAGTGCGTGTTAAAACAGCATGCAGTCAGTTCCAGGCATCAGTGGCAAGAGTACAAGAAAATTGAAACTAATAATTCAGTATGTGTTGCAGACATGCTCATGTCCAGTTGTCATGCTACCAAAACTGAAAATTGATAGAATGTTGAAATTCAGTGTAGTTGTAGCCATGTTGGTCCCAGGATATTAGATAGACAAGGTGGATGAAGTAATATTTAAAGATATCCATAGAATCATTGATTATTAGGGTTGGAAGGGACCTCAGGAGATCATTTAGTCCAACCTCCTGCTCAAAGCAGGACCAATCCCCAAATGGCCCCCTTACAGATTGAACTCACAACCCTGGGTTTAAGCAGGCCAATACTCAAACCACTAAGCTAGCTCTCCCCTCCATTCTCTGTACAAGACAGATTACTGCTTTTTGGGGATGTGAAACAGATAGAAATTACTTTCTTTTGTAAGAGTCTAAATGAACTGAATGAATTCTCCCCTGACAGCTGGGAGGGGGAGAGACTTCCAGAGCAAACTGATTTGCATAAACACACCCACTCTAGATGTCCAGCAGGTTGAGCGGGGTTGTTCAAAATAATCAACTTTGGCTGGTGTTGGGTTACAAGTCACTTTGGTGCTGAGTGCAGGGCTGGTGGGGTGCTGTTGCCGATGTTGTGGGCTTTGTTATTGGGTGCAGGGAGGCAGGGCTGTGCTTGACCTGTCCCTAATGAGGGGACCATCCTCAGCTGAAAGGACCTCATTAAGCCAGGGGCTTGAATGCCAGAAGCCCTGTGAAAATAACAGGGGTGGGGACAGGTGTACTAGTTGGGAGGTGTGGCCTATCCCCCAAGGATCCTCCCTGGACTGGTCTAACCTGTTCCCTGCCCTCCCCACCCCAGCTGTTCAAAGCAAGAGCTAAATAGGCTTCATCAGGAGCCTCTTTGTTATTTTAAATGCTCAATCAGAGCTGAAATCACTTGAGATGGGGCAGTGTTTCTGCCCAGCCTGCAAAGAGCTGAAAATTAGTCTACTAGTCTACACTGGCAACGTTAAAGCAGCAACGCTTTAACATGGCTTGTGTAGTCGCGGCAGGGTGCTGGGATAGAGCTCTCTCTAAAAAACCCACCTCCACTAGGGGCACAGCTCCCAGCGCTGGTGCACTGTCTACACTGGTGCTTTACAGTGCTGAAACTTGCTGTGCTCTAGGGAGTGTTTTTTCACAACCCGGAGTGAGAAAGTTGCAGCGCTGTAAAGTGCCAGTGTAGACAAGCCCTATGAGACTGATGTGCAGAGGTCACAGCAGAGAGGCAGGTGGCAGCAGAAGGTGACTGATAGTCAGCTGGCGAATGAGTGGCTGGAGAGGCGCAGCGAGCGGCCAGCAGGGCAGCTGGTGGAGAGGTGCGGGGAGTGGCCAGAAGGGCAGCTGGTGGAAAGGTGCAGTGAGTGGCTAGAAGGGCAGCTAGCAGAGAGGGCCAGAGCAGAGCCCCACAGAAAGGGGTGGCGAGCGAGTGCCTCTTTACTCCCCCCCCCTCCACCCAGGATGGGAGGTGAACTCTGCAGATGCATCTCTGAACTCTGGGTGTGCACTGACCAAGGACAGCAACTATGAGTGGGGTGCAGAGAAGGGTCAGGCACATGAAAGGGACTTTTGGGTTGCTGGACTTAAGAACCTGAGGGGAAAAGGACATTGCCCAACTTACTTGAGGTTGGGTCTTTTGCTCATGGTTTACGTTTATGAACCATGTTTGTGGTGTTTTCCCAAATTAATGCCAAGTTACTTCCCTCCTTTTATTAAAAGTTTCTTTTCTACACTCAGACTTTGTGCTTGTAGGTGGGGAAGCATTGCCTCTCAGAGGCACCCAGGAGTGGTGTGTAACTTTGCCAGGTTACTGGTTGGGGGGTTGAGGTGGTTCTGTGTTGTATCAATGGAAAGGAACCCCTAGATATTGAACCCGGCCCTGACTGCTGCTGGCTCCATCTGGCGGAAGGGTTACACTTCTATTCAACCCTCCCTTTACAATTGACTAGCAAGCTGGTGTGGATGTTATATATCTCATCAATACCAGAATGAATAAATGTATATAATATATGTAATATAATATATATTTTGCTGCATAACTCCTAAGAGAAAGCACTGCTGAAGAGTTGAAGAAGACAAGCCATGTATTTTTCTGTCCTTGTTGATGAAACTAAAGATGTATCAAAAAAAGAACAGCTGCGTCTCCTAGTAAACTATCATTGAAAAGTAATCATTCAGTGAAGGTACAGTGTAGGTACAAATGTTGGCAAGCCACATTGTCCCTTCACTGAACCATACATTAGCACAGTATAGTATGCACTTTCTGCTATGCTATGCTAGTCACTCAAGACAATGGCCCGGTGATGGGAACCAGCCTTAACCAATCAGAATGAAGTAAACAGGTGTATCAATCATATAGTAATAAGTAACCTGTGTGATGTCAATCATGTAATACTGAGTAACAAGTCTGTAAGAAAGAGAATAAAAAGCAGCGGTCTGGGACTACCCAGGACACCTCACTGCAGCTCTGTCTCGTCTCTGTTTCCCGATACAACATCTGGTGACCCCGACGTGATCCAGACACAGGACCCCCGACTCATCGGCTGGCTTAGCCTTGGTGCACCTCAGCGCAACGCGCTCCCTCGTGAGTAATGGGGGGGGGGATTTATCCATTGAGCAAAAGGATCATGCAAAAGAGTTATTGAAGCTTATCAAACAGGACGGGTGTACTGCAGTATCGTTACGGCACTTGGAGGAATTGCTCCGAGTGATTGAGTATAAGTGCCCATGGTACTCGAACCGAGGCTCCCTAGATCACTCCGATTGGATAAAGATCGGAGAGGCATTGTTTAGGGAACCTTGAGCCGAGATCCAACATATTCTGTTGTGGCAGCACTGTTCAGCTGCGGTGGGGAGATTACGAAAAGAGGCGTCCCCCTCCGCACCTCCCTTGCTCTCGGTAGAGGCACCTCCCGCCTATCCCCGAGTGCTCCCACCAGCTCCTTTTTTAGCACCAAAAACTTCTACACCAGTGGTGGACACCCTGGGGCAGAAGTCCCTTCATCAGGGTGCTGTCTGTGCCGCCCTTGCAGCGGCGCGGGCGAGCGGGCAGGACCCCTTATTGGAAGAATGGGAGGGAGAAATCCCTTTGATGTTTCCCCTGTCTTATGACCCTCCCAATGAGGCAGGTGAGGTGGTAGCTCGGCACTCCACCCTCCCGTATTCAATTCTTCGGGAGCTTAACAAAGCGGTACGTGAGTCTGGGCTGCGTTCCACTTATGTGCAGGGTATGATAGAAGGGATCGCTAATAGTTATACTATGATCCCGGAGGACTGGAAACATCTATTTCGTATGATCCTTTCCCCTGCACAGTACGTGGTATGGGATAATGAGTTTAGGTTGGCAGCCCTAGCACTCGGTAACGTGCAGAATACTGCTGAGCAAATATATGGGACAGGAGCTTTTGCCACCATGGAGCAACAATCTATATTGCCCATGGAATCTTTTCACCGCACGGCAATGTGCATTCAGAGAGCCTTTCGGCGCGTTCCAGCCTCTGGCAAGCCCCTTCGATCATTCACAAATGTTAAACAACAAGCTACTGAACCTTATCATCATTTCGTTGATCGCCTCAAGGAGGCTGTTCAATGCCAAATTGACAATCCGGACGCTCAGACGGAACTACTTTTACGCTTAGCGTATGAGCAGTCCAATGCTGACTGTCGGAAAATTCTCCAAACTATCATTCACCGCCCTAATTACACACTCGCTGACATGTTGCAGGCATGTGCCGAAGTGGGCACTCAGACCCACGCTATGGCACTGTTGGCGGGAGCAATCCGTCAAGGTAACAAACCTACAGGTAACTGCTTTAACTGCCAGCGACCTGGACACTTCAAAAAGGAGTGCCGGGCCCCAGGAGGTGGTGCTCATAAGGGCGGAACTAACACCACCAGGGGCCGTCCTTCTAAAAAGTGCCCAAAATGTAATAAAGGATATCATTGGGCTAATCAATGTCGCTCCTCAACCCCAGATAATTCGGGAAACTTTCGACCGGGCCCCCCTCCAGCCCCGGTTTAAAGGAGGGAGCTTTGCCTGCCACAGCTGCTCGACCAGCCACAAAAGGCAGTGCTGGTTTGGATCTTATTAATGCAGTAGATATGCAATCCCCTCTTCCTGGTGACATACTCCTCATGCCTACGCAGCTTTCTGGTCCGCTTCCCCCAGACACATTTGGGTTAATTTTGCCTCGTTCTTCTGCCAGTAGTCAGTCTATTATGATTGTGCCCGGAGTTATCGATTCTGATTACACCGGAGTTATTTATGTTCAAATTTGGAGTCATCTTCCCCTTCAGCTAAAGGCGGGAGATTCTTGGGCTCAACTGCTAATCTTACCTTACACAGCGCCGGCCGGACCCAGCCAAGCGAGTCGTGCCGGCGGATTTGGTTCTACTCGCGTTAATCTGGAGCAAGGTCTCCTTTTTCATCCACAGATTGCTGCAGTATTACAACACATCCGAACCCACAAACCGACCCGTAAGTATATCATCAACGGTAAGGAGCTCTATGGGTTGCTAGACACTGGAGCGGATGTTTCAGTAGTTGCACAAAAGCATTGGGACCCTTCCTGGCCTTCCGAAGTTTCCCCCTCTGTTTGGGGAGTGGGAGGCCCGCAATCTTCCCGACAAAGCACCAATTGGCTCTCAGTATGGGATAGTGAGGAAGGGCGAGAGGTTGCAAAAATTCGTCCGTGCATTTTGCCAATTGACATTAATCTCTGGGGGCGAGACCTATTGTCTCAGCTGGGAGCCTCCCTAGTGGTGCCATGACACGTCAATGCTCCTCACACACTGCCCTCCCACTGGAATGGAAAACTCACGTCCCAGTGTGGGTTGAGCAATGGCCACTCCCTCAGGAAAAATTAATAGCCCTTAAGGAATTAGTTGTGCTTACAGTATTTACAGATGTGCTTACAGTATTTACGGACGGGAGTCCAAACCGTGGGGTTCTCTCTTGGCGTGACCCATCTACTACCC
Source organism: Mauremys mutica (assembly GCF_020497125.1). Lineage (NCBI taxonomy): Eukaryota > Metazoa > Chordata > Testudines > Geoemydidae > Mauremys > Mauremys mutica. The sequence goes on along the minus strand of NC_059072.1, from coordinate 102,635,605 downwards.
ACTGGTGTTCTCTGTTTACCCTACCCCAAAGCTCCGCCCAGCGTGCTGAGCTGGCTGCAGTAATTTTAGCCTTTAATCGTTTTTCTATGCAACCGTTTAATATTATCACTGACAGTTTATATGTAGCCAATGTTGTTTCAAATATTAGTGGTAGCTATGTATCACCAGCGCTAGATAAAAATTTGCTAGCTTTGTTTTTAGCATTGCAACATCTCATTCATTCCCGTACCGATCAGTTTTTTATTGCTCATATTCAAAGCCACCAACCTTTCCCTGGCATGTTGACAGAAGGCAATGCCCAGGCGGATGCCCAACTCAGGGCATTCCCTTGTACCCCTATAGAAAGTCATGCCCTACACCATCAAAATGCCAAGGCATTGGCTAAACAATTTCAGATCCCTCTTTCTGATGCTCGAGGTATTGTTCAACAATGTCCTCAATGTACCCTTAACCCACAGGGTCCTCCCATAGGGGTAAATCCCCGTGGTCTCGGAGCCAATCAACTTTGGCAGATGGATGTCACCCTTTTTCCCCCTTTCTCCCCTTGGAAATACCTGCACGTTGTCATCGACACATTTTCTGGTTACACTTGGGTAACTGCCCAAAAAGGGGAGGCTACCAAACATGTTTGTAATCACTTGATTCGCAGTTTTGCGGTAATGGGCAGCCCCGCTGAGTTAAAAACCGACAATGGCCCTGCTTACTGTTCCTCCGCCATGGCCGCATTTTGTGTCCGGTGGGGCATTCTCCACAAATTCGGCATTCCTTATAATTCCCGGGGTCAGGCCATTGTTGAGCGGGCTAACCGCACCCTAAAGGAGGCCCTTACTAAACAAAAACAAAAAGGAGGAGTGCCCCTATCCTTGCCAGATAAGGAAGAATGGCTGGCTCGTGTCTTGTTTACTCTGAATCATTTAAATTTAACTTTGTTTAATAATCAGTTTTTATCTAGAGCCCAGCGCCATTATAGACAGACCGAGCCCCTTCCGGCGCCGAAGGTGATATATCGCAAGCTGCCAGGACCAGAGTGGAGCCTGCCTGTGCCACTCATCACCTGGGGCCGGGGTTACGCAGCAGTGTCAACTGAAACTGGCCCTGTGTGGGTTCCCGCTCGCTTTGTGAAGCCGTGGAGAGATGGCCTGGCATCAGGGGCTAAAGAATCCCATTCCGGACTTCAGTCTAACCCTGACGGATAGGGTGGACAAGATTGACAAGGCCCGAAAGCGTGGCACACCTAACACTGCCATAACATGGGGGCAGGTCAAAGCTTTATCACGGCAGGCTGAACATGTATTAGAGCAAACTAAGGCGGATAAGACTACAGAAAACTATTTTCTTGCGCTAATAGCCAGCTTAAATGCTATTTACTTATGCTGCATCATAATGGATGTGAAAAGGTTAATGATATGTGTCCCCTCATTTGTTTCTCTCTTCATTAAGGGCTGTCCATGGACTAGCCCGGAGCCCCCCCGAAAGTATTAGTCATAGTTAACAAAACAAAAGAGAGGGAGATGAAGGTACAGTGTAGGTACAAATGTTGGCAAGCCACATTGTCCCTTCACTGAACCATACATTAGCACAGTATAGTATGCACTTTCTGCTATGCTATGCTAGTCACTCAAGACAATGGCCCGGTGATGGGAACCAGCCTTAACCAATCAGAATGAAGTAAACAGGTGTATCAATCATATAGTAATAAGTAACCTGTGTGATGTCAATCATGTAATACTGAGTAACAAGTCTGTAAGAAAGAGAATAAAAAGCAGCGGTCTGGGACTACCCAGGACGCCTCACTGCAGCTCTGTCTCGTCTCTGTTTCCCGATACAACAATTCAGGAAAGAGCTCTAGGATAATTCCACATGGAAAACCTAAATGCTGAATTGTTTTCTAACCTGATCTATTCAAGAACTACAATGTTGAAGCTTGATATCAATTACATCAATTACTGTCATTCTCACAGGGTTAATCTCGTTATTGCAGACATGTTCTAGCATCATCCAGTGCCAGGAAGTCTTTATATTTGCTCAGGAGCTCTACATGTTCCTCAACAGCGGTTATAATCACCATGAGCTGTTTCTTAAAGCACAACAAGAGCTAGGCCTGGAAGACCTTGAGCTTGGTGCGTAATGTTAAACTCGGTCTTGGCAATATGATTCTATCTAAAAACTGCATGCAAGATATGGCACTGTAATGGAAACACTGGAAGCTATTTCAGTTCAGACAGCTGATGGAATATTAGCTAGCACTGAAAAGGGCCTGTTGGAGAGACTGGAGAGCTGTTTCTTTATGCTGAGGATCTTCGTTTTGGAAAAAAATATTCAAGAATTTGAACAGTTCTTCAGAAGAACTGCAAAATGAAAACCTAAATTTATGTAGTGCCCTAGAATTAGCAGCAAGCAATATTGCTGCTCTTCAGCAAATGAGATCATCTGAAAGCAAATGGAAGGAGCTCTGTGATGAAGCTGAAAACATGACCAAGGAACTTGAGATTGCCATTCCCAGTCAGGCAGTAGCAAAAGTTGACCTCAATAATGCAAAAACAACAAGGCCACAAACAACAAACAAAATTTCCTCCAAGCTGGCACATTTCTTTGTTTCTGGCACTCTGGGTCAGTCATCCACACATGATGTTCCCAAGATAGGTCAAGAATATATAAAAACTGATTTATACCATCCTGTGCTGTACAGAATTATTGCTGAGCTTGACAAATGAATCACCTATAACTTGCTTTCTGCACTAAGTGCTTACAATCCAAAGAGTGACAATTTTCTTCATTATGTAATGCTGATAGACCACAGGCAGTGGCCAGGATCAAACTTGAGACCTCTGGAGCTAAATACATGAGCTGCAAGACACATGTTTTTTACCCAAGGCCTGTAGCAGGTTCATCAATCTGTAGCTGGTCTAGCTGCCACTAGAGGGGGACAGAGTGCCACACCAAATAGGCATGGGTTACCATTATAACAAGCTAAAGATAATAGCAGCTCATTAGGTATCAAAATACCCATTTTCACAGTCTTGTAAAGAATTTGAAGCTGCCAAGGTGCACATTGCACCACAAATATTGCTGCTCTTAGCCTCTGAGTGCAAAGCTGCAAAACACCTGCATGCCAGCAAGGCCGTTGATTATTTTGCTAAGATGAAAGACCAAGATGTTATCCACTATTATACCTGATATCAGAAGCCTTTTGCTTCCACCCTTCCCACTTCAAAAAATATTGCAACTTAGTTGTTTCCTGTGTCAAAATGTTCCAGCTCCAACATCTAAAATAAATACCTCAGCTTCTCAGCACGTCCACCTTAATCTTATGCCTGTGATAAATGAATTGTTTCAGTCTCCTCTCCTCAGTTTGCAACATGAGTAACTAGCTGCTAAAACGTCCATTTATAAACAATTTAGTGGAACCACATCAGTAGATAAGTTGATACTGTATTATACATAGTTCATGTTTTACATTAGAATGAGGAAAACCAGGTAGAATTATTTTTTGTATTTGAAACAACCAAGGATCACAACAGACTGCAGTACATGTCCTTCAGGCATGATAATGGGGAACTACATATATGGGTATCAGTAGATTTTTTTAAAGTAAATTATTTGATTTTTCTCTACTAAAAATAGTAGCTATGTATCATACTGTATGACTGCACTGCTACCCTATGTAAAGGATAAAAGATTGATACATCAAAGCTGGGAGATCAATAATAGTTTACTCTATTTGCCTCCCGTGGGTTCTGAGCTTTCTCGTTTTCTGAGCTTGAAAATTAGGTGTTATTTGATCCTGGCTCTGCATGCCACAGGTGCAGGTTGCTTAGCTTTAGAAGTTGCCTGTTTGTCTTGTGTTGGTAATTTTGTTGTAGTAAACATATAAAAATTCATATTAAAAATATAGAAAATAATCACAACAAAAGCTCCTGAAATAGATTGACGTTTACATCTTATCCTTCAAAAACTCCAAGAGAATCCAGGGGCCACTTAGGTCCCTGGGCCCATGCTATAAATTGTGCGTGCACACACACACACCCTTCCCACAATCTGAAACAGTGCTCCTGAGATGCAATCTGGTATCACATTTGGGCTCGGGGAAGGTAGTGGCAGTAGCTCCATTGTCCACTGGGGACCTCTGCAGAGTCTGGCTGCAAGAAACCCGATGGTGTGTCTGTGCATACTCTCTCTCTGCTCCCCCTGCTGGCTGAAGGCCAGTGTAGGCCCTGCAAGGAAGAGAAGGAGGCAGCAGCAGCAGCTGGTAGGAAGGTAAAGGGAACAATGTAAGGCATGGGAGGATGGGACAGAAGGAGGGATGCATGAGGGAGACTGCTCTCCAAGACCACAGGCCCCAGACTCCCAGAAACCCCCTACCCAAGTTCTTCCCACTGCCTCACACCAACAATCCCTCTTCTAGACACTCCCACACCAACACCACCCCAACATTCATAGGTGATGCGTAGGGGGGACAGGCGGGGTCATGTGCCCCCCAGATTTCTTCTTGGCCTGCCAGAGGAAGAGGGAGAGGGGCTTTGTCCTTCTCCCACTGCACTTACCCCCAGCACGCTTGGCCCCTGTTCCTGGCAGTCAGGCCCAGTTGGGAAGCGGAGAGGGTGGGCCACCACTGCCACCTCCCCAGCCAAATTCTCTCTCAGGAAGTTGCCCTGCTGCACAGAGCAGTGACCCTGAGCAGCCACCTTCAGTCACGTGAGAAGTGGCTCTCTCCCACTCCACACCTGGGCCCGGCTGCCAGGGACAGGAGCTGAACATGCTGTGGGGGAGGCAGAGCAGAAGAACAGAGGCCCCCCCACCGGTAAAACTCTGGTGGGGTGGGGAGAACGCAGCAGTCCTGGCCTGGGTGTGTGGGGGGGTCGCTGGGGAATGCGCCAGGAGCAGGTATGATGTGACAAACACAAGTGCAGCTTGGCAGGGCCGCCAGGGGGTGGGGGTGTTTCAAGTGGGGCAATTTGTCCCAGGCTCCATGAGCCACTCCGGGTTTTTGGCGGCGGGCCCTTCACTCGCTCCAGGTCTTCGGTGGTGGGTCCTTCAGTGTAGCCGAAGACTCGGAGCGAGTGAAGGACCCACCGCTGAAGTGATGCCAAAGCCTCGGAGCACCACCCGGTGAGTACAAGCACCGCAAGTGGCGGGGGGGCGGGGGAAAGCCACGATTGGTGGCACTTAGGCTGCTCTACTGCCGCCGCTTCATTCAATTGCCGCCAAAGACCTGGTCCTGCCCCAGGCCCCCGGAATCCTCTGGCGGCCCTGCAGTTTGGCACCTAGTTGGTAGATTTGAGAAGGGTGTGACATTATCTAGGGTACAATCTGGACTGTTAAACAGTTGTGTCCCCTCAGTTCTCCAACCTGCCATGCCTCTTACACTGCTTTGCTGTAAGAACATCCACTCTTGGCCTGTTCATTTACAGAGGAACTGGATACTGTGGTGTCTATATATTAAGCCAGATGACTGAAGACAGCAGAGAGGGATCCGCTTTACCACTAAGCTTTGACCCTTGGAACAAGTATGCTAGTGCTAGGGTGACCAGATGTCCTGATAAAATCGGGATTGTCCCGATATTTAACATTTTGCCCCGCATCCCGATTGATGTACAATTGGGACGCCATTTGTGCCGACATTGTAGGGTTTCCAGGCATCCAGTTGGCGCAGGGCTGGCAGGCTCCCTACCTGGCTTCGTGCAGCTCTCCGGAAGCGGCAACATCTCCCTCTGGCTCTTAGGCACAGGGACAGCCAGGGCAACTCTGTGTGCTGCCCCCGCCACGAGCGCCGGCTCCACAGCTCCCATTAGCCAGGAACTACTACAATTTACTAGTATAGGTGTACTGTCAATTGTCTTGCATGATGTTAAGAATCATAAAAAAACATAATTAGTTATGTTTATAGACTCTTTTTATAAGTGCTATATGTATACTAGGGTGACCAGACAGCAAGTATGAAAAATCGGGACAGAGTATTGGGGATAACAGGTGCCCATATAAGAAAAAGCCCTGAATATTGGGATGGGCCCTATAAAATTGGGACATCTGGTCACCCTAATGTATACATGCTGAAACATGAAAACTAGAATACTGGGGAGTTGTGCCATAAATAGGGAAACTCAGTTGCATTACAGTATTACAGTGGCATTTTAGTGTACATTATTTATTAATGCCATATAGCCCAGAGTTATTAATACTGGTATGCATTCATTTTTTTCCCATGCAGCCGTGCAACAAGCACTTAGGATAGAGGTCATAGAAACATAGGAATTGCAACACTGGATTAGACCAGTGGTCCATCTAGTCCAGTCTCTTGATTCCAACAGTGACCAAAATCAGCTGCTTCAGAGAAAGGTGTAAGAAATCGGGCAGTGGTCAATTATGGGGATAACCTGCCCATAATGACAGTTTCTTCCTGGCCCCCATTAGTAAGAGGCTGGGGCCATTCCGTAGATACATTCAGGCCCTTTATGCAGTGCTTTGATCATGTCAAATGCCTATATTGTAAGAGCAAAATATCCTTAATTAGCCCCATTGCTATTACCAGTTTAAGGCCTGGGACACAAAATCCAGATCCGCATTTCAAATGCTGAAAGGTCAAGGTTGCTCAAATCTGGTGGTAGAGAATGGGGCAGGCTGTGTAATTTGAATCAAGCACCATGCTTGAATTCCCAGCTTCCTCCTCCCCAAAGTTTTGGGAGTATTCAGGTCTGGAATTTTGTTTTGGGCCTATTTCTGAAAATTCATTTTTCCTGACTTTTGTTGCTGTTTGCTTTTTTACTCTTTTTCTCCCTTGCCCAGTACTGCCACATGCTGTAATGATACCAGTACCTCACAAATATATTCACTAGGTAAGAGAGAAACAATGCAGACTCTTGCCAATGTCAGTCATAAGATCAAAGAGCATAGCACTGTATGTATCAGTTCTCAGTGTTGAATGTATACACATTCGTCTCTAGCAATTGCTTATTATGGGTATATAAGAGAATTTCCACATGCCAAAAGTATAAAATCTGAGTCACAGGGTCTTCGCCAGAAACTTATAAAGCTAAATTCTTCAGATTGATTGTGGAGAGTTTTACTTTTTCCTGAGCCAGGTATTAGCACCAATGTCACCTTCACCAGTCTACCATGCAGATGACTTTAGTTGTTTTTGACCCACAGCCAACACTGTATGTGTTACTTTTATGATCCAAACTTCTGCATGCTGAGGATGGGAACAAAAAATGTCTGACCTCAGATTACATTTTGGCGAGTTCTCTAGGATTAGGTCTCTACTCTAAACCCTTTTCAATCCTTTTTGCTGAAGCTTCATTTTTAAAAGGTTAACAAACATCTGAGCATTGGAGCAAGTTGGAATCAATAGTTTTTCTCTGATATATTTTACGTGCAACCTTTAGCAACTATTTTCAAGGTTTGTCTTACTAAACCAGATACCAGATTTGTTTTGTTTTCTGTTTAGGAAAAGAATTGTAGACACCCCCCCACCCCCCAAATCTACACTACAATTACAACTGATTCAGAGGAGTCGATTACAGTACAGTTTCCCTGTGGCCTGATGACAACATGTTTCCAAGTTTTAGGGCAGAAAGGACACTAACAGTGCTCTCAAGCCTGGTGAAAGCCTTAGTTTAGAGATTCTAAACCATGCATATGGTAAAGGCCTTGTCATCACTGTACATTGGTGCTGTGTTGTAACCGGGTCAGAGGACAACTGTGTTATAACTGGGTCCCCTGACTCAGTTGCACTGTAGATGGAACCACAGACTTTCCTCCCCCAACCCCCCTTCAGTGTATCAGTAATGTTACACTTGACAGCTCTCCTTCTGTCTGTAACACTCTGGTTATCTCCAGTGGTCTGCCCTTTTCCAGTGTGCTTTCATAGCTCCGTCTCTCCAATGCTTGCCAACCCCTCTCTAGTATTTCTCCCAGATGGTCTCAGTCTGACTGACTCCCAGTCTTCCATGGTCTTGGATTATGCTAGACACTGGACTAGACAAAGATGAAGCATAGCACTTGCCCAGGACAAATAAATGTTCAGTATAGCAGCAGTGTCCAGCTTAGCAGTGCAGTTCTGTATTTTGTAATATAACGTTTTGCCCCCTTTTCCAGTAATTTTACCACATATTTACATCATCTGTTTCCTTTTGCTAGAGATGAATTTTTTACAGTTTTGTGTTGCAATTTTTAGTAATAAAAATAGAAGCACTGAAGTCAGTGCCTGATAAGTAACTCATATCAAATCACATCCCAATGGTGACTTGCCACAGTTCTTCCATTCTAAAGTATTATGTGAATGGATGCCCAAAATAACATGTATTAGGCATGCCAAGGTCTCACTTGTAATAACAATCCCTGCTGAAAATCCCATATGAATAAAACAAATCATGGCTCCTACTCAAGAACTATGGAGGTTCTTTTTACTTTCCTTATGTGTCATGTCTCATTAAGGTTATACCAAACTCATCATTACCTATCTGCAATAAGATTATTAACTTTAAAGAAACTAAACCTTTATGAAATCTTTGAGCTAGTTTCTCCCATGAACAAAAACAAAAATTGCTTGTGTAAAAAAAGGCATCCCATTAAAAGACGAGAAAAAGTAAAATCACATTGAATATTATTTTTCCTCATATTTTCCCACATGTTTTCCCTGGTGTTATCATATTTGCCATTTAAAAGTCAGTAGTTACCACCACTGAGATCCCCTAGTGTTTCCTATTCTGAGTACTGTATTGAGAATAAAAAGGGTACCCCAGCTGCCAACAGTGCGGTAGCTGTTGGGAAATGTTGGCTTTTGTAGTGAGGGGAGAAATAGTGGCAAAACAGCTCAAGAAAAGTGAAATGAAAGATCTGAGGATAATATTAGGGGCCAAGTTCTGCCCTCGCTGACCTCTGAACAATCCCATTGGTATATATAGGTATTTGGGTTGGATATAAGGTCTGGTATATTGTATGAGTATATAAATAGGACTTCAGGGAGGTTGCACGAGTACAACTGAAGGAATAATTTGGCCCTTAGATCATAGATTTGTGTGATGAATGTATAGGTATTATTGGTGCCGCCTTTAGAGGACACCAAAGCCCTGCTTCCCTCACCTGGGTGGTGCCCCTAAGATGAGGCTCTGCTAAGTCAGACAAGGGCCTGGTTTTGAGGGGGCAGGATTGATTCCGCAGCCGGGATTCAGTGGCTTTAAGGAGCCACTGTCAGCTGGGAGCTAATTAAGCACTTGGGTGGGGGGCCTCTGACCAGAAACCATGACAGGGATCTCAGCAGGGGGACTGACACATACCTGTGTGGTTTGCATTTTTTTAGTCTACTGCTTATAAGAATGCCTGGAAGGAAAGCAGCCAGAGTCTTTTGCCAGATCGGTGTCAATTTGAATTTACTCCAAACCCCCTGCAATAAAACCCCTGCCTGGAGAGAGTGATTGTGTGTTAACACCAGAGCCTCTAGTGGTAACTTTCCCTCTCATATTATTCCACCCTAGCCCTGTGACAGCCTGTCATACCTGTTGTTCTGCATTAAAGAGCATCATCCCACAAACAGTTACGTCAATTACTCCGGCCATCACGCTTATTCCACGCAGAGTCCACTGATGTTAATGGGATTCTGCACAAGAATAAGTATCCACACAGAAGGAACTGGCGCACAGGGTGCTAAACGTAAAACATTCCCAGATAATTCATTCTGAAACAAGCCTAAAACTTAATGCAGAAGTGCCAGAAGATATTGGACTCAATCTTGCAGCCCTTAAGGGGCTAAAACTCACACTGCCATCACTGGGAGTTTTGTCCAAGGGCAGCTGGTTTGGACCCATATCTTTTTCCTTTCAAAAATTTATTCTTAATACTTTTTAACAAAGAGGATTATAATATTGGATAGTGGAAGAGACTGAAAAGGTTGGCCAATATTTATAAAATTATCTAACTATAAACAAACAAAATCATCATCAGCAGTTGGATTTTCTTATAGGATTTTCTAACAGTTCCAGTAACCTTCCCATAGCAGTTATAAGGAAACACAGTTAATGCTGAATATAAGGAATATCTCTTTTATATGCTAGATTTTAGGTGGAATTCCTGGAACCTTAATAATTCTTCTTAACCTTCAACACCCTACACCACTCCTCCCATCTACTTCTCTGACCTAACTTCAACCTACCCTCTAGAGTTGGTTGGACGTTTTCCAACAGAAGGTTTTTCTATCCAAAAATGTTGATTCCTCAAAATTAAAATGATCCATGGGAATGTGTCAATTTTGACTACATTCCGATGGAAACCAGGCAGGTTTCCAGTTGATCACTAGCAGGCAAGTGTTGGAGCAGCTGAAAACCTGACTGGTTTCCAGCCAGCTCACCTGCCCAATGGCATCTTGGGCTTCCAGGCTCACGGGTGCCAGGGCAGTCCTGCCAGGCAGATTTCCCTGGAGCTGGGGCTCCCAGAACTTTCAGGCACCCATCTCCTCAGCTGCTTGGAAGCCCTGGGAGCCACAGCTCCCAAGCTCTCCGCGCTGCTTAGGTCTCCTCCTGGCAGGCTCTGGGCAGCCTGGAGAGCCTTAGAAATGTTTCAGAAACATTGAAATTAAAATGCTGTTTCAACTTTTTCCAAAAAAAAGTTAAAGTTTCCATTTTGTGGGAAATTTCAAATTTTTCATTTCTTTTCAGAATGAGATTTTTTTTTAATTTTGGAATTTCCTACAGAATGGGAATTTCAATTTCCAGCTCTCTGACCTTCCCCCCACCTGGCTCCAAATCCTCACCCCAGCCTGGGCCCATAAGTTGCATCCAACCCTCACCCTACCCTACCTACCCTAACATCACCTGAGTTCACCAGACAGTCCAATGAACGAATGCTTCCTACCTCACCACTCCTATTATTCTCCCACTCTTGTTTGTGCTTTCTTATGCCTGGAATTACCTCCTATTCTTTGTACAAATCAAATCCTACCTTAAAAGCAGCTTGCTTTCACCTCCTCTACCAGTGAGAACTCATCTAGAATTAGAAGTATTTTTTTTAAAGTCATAGCTATATAACCTTCCGCTGATCTCTCTGCATCTGCATTGTTTTGTGCACCAGTCGTTAAGTCGTTACTTAGCAAATAATAATTAAGGCTACATTTGATGAGGGGGAAAGGAATTTTCAGTCGAATAGATAAACTATGATGGCAGCTGATGATAGAGCCTTCCTGTTTAGATTTAGCTTTCCTGGCATAGTGCACCTTGTAACATTCTCCTCAGAGAATCTGAAGAAAAATCAAAATGGCTTAATATCTTCCAACAAGGAAAAAGAAGATGGAGTGCTGCCATGCCATTCTACTGGATTATAAAGCTTACAGAATCAAACATACATCTCCTGTGATCTAACACAAGAAGGCTCATGTCTGGTTCTCATCTTGAATTATAAGCCTACACATAAGGAAAAGGAAACCAAGAACTGTGTCCATGTAAACACTCCCTTCCCACTCACAAAAAAGTTCTAATGCTCAGTTCTGTCAAAGAGTCACATCAAATTTCTCAGCAAGTTCCATCCTGTACAGAGTGTAATGGCTGTGGTCTTATTCTATCTTGGCTTTGGGTCATTTCTATGAATCTAATTATCTTTTTTGGCTTTGCCTCATCAGAAAATTTGATCAATTTATAATTTACATTCTCCTCCAGGTGGTTATCATGCCCCATTGAAGTCAAGGGGAGCCTTACTCTTGACTTCAATGGGAGTAGGCTCAAGCCTATAATGAATAATATTTTACTCTGACTTTATCCCTCTGGGAGACCACTTACTTATATACACACCAGTTTTAACTATGGTAAAACCTCGACAGTCCAAAATGATTTCACATCCTCTGTTAATCAAAAGTTTGTATGCAGAGAGTTGGCTGGCCACTTCAGCTTCAGGAATGTCTGGATAAAAATTCAATAATTCCATGTGGCAAAGATCTTATTTAAAATCTAGATGATTTATATCCATTGCACTTCCCTTATCCACCGCTCAGATACAATATTAAAAAAAGTTATCAGATTACTTTGGCACTGTCTATGTTTCACAAATCTCTCTTGGCTTTAAGGCAATAGGTTCCTCTGCTCTATATGTCTAAAAATAGATTCTCGTATTAGGTTTTCTAATATTTTACTTGGAATTGAAGTCAGGCTCCCAGGGCTAGAATTACCCAGGTTATGCCTTCTGGTTCTTTGTAAAGATCACAATCTTCATTATTCTTTCCTTCAGTTCTGGGGTGCTTTGTCTGTTTTCTGAGAATTAATGTTCACAGAACCCCAAAATGCATTGTGTCTAGGCCCAGAGATTTAGATGTCAAGTTTGCTTAAATAATTATTCATTACTACCTGTTTAATTGGTAGTAGTTTTTTATTTCCCTAATTGTTTATTGACTCAGGCATCGATTTTGCCTTGTTATCCTTATTGTATACCGAGGAGGATTAGTTGTTAGGAAATTCCTAACTCTCTATTATTGTCTTTTTAGCAGCTGTCCTATCTTGTTTTTGCTGTATTGCCCTGTATATAGGCATAACACTTTTCCTATTTCCCAGCCCTACTTTAAGTTAACATGATTTAATCACTTCTCTCATTTTTCTACTCCAACTGAGATAGACTGTGATTTTGGAGTACAGCTCTGAGGAAGGAATGGTGCATAAACTATCTTAGTCCTGGAGTAATCTTGGAGGGCATTGTATCTCAGAGTCAGAGAGACACCTCTGAGCCACAGTTCCTGCTTGCATCATCCTTGCTCCCAGAGATAGTAATTTGTTGTTGGCCCCTACCCGCAGTACGTTACTACTCTCCTCCCTCATGCTAGCTCAGCTACTCTGGCCAGCAAATAGTGGCTGGGGAAGGAGGGAGAGCCTCCTTTCCACTCCCTGCCACCTTGCTCTGAGATGGCTCCACTTACTCCAATCTGTCTGGATCCAAAGTCCAGACAGCCCACATAGAGATATAAGGGGTTTCCTACTCTCTCTTGCATGGACATTAGTCTGAGTCAGTCTAGCGAGTGCAAGTAATGATGAATGAATCTCAAAGTGTCCAGTTCAAATAAGTACCCAAAGTTTTGAAATTTATTCAAATCTTATCAGAGCCTCTCGGGGGTGCAAAACTGGACTGGAAATCTTGTGAGATCTCTCACAAGATTGCTGATATATTTTGCTGCTAATTGGACTGAAAAATAGCAAAGGCCACCCATTCCCACAATATTCCAACAGTGGTCAGAACTAGGGAGCACAGAGATGTATGAACATGAAATACAGGTAGAAAAAAAACATTTACATGAACTTACTAAAACCCTGGAGATATTGTTTGTTTTAGGCAACAGTACAAGTCAGTTCTTATTTTATCTGAACTGGCCCATCCACCCTTTACCCTTAAGCATGAACACGATGGTTACTATTTTCGGTGCTGTCCTTACTCAGGATTGTTAGACAGTGAGTAGTCTCCTGTCTTGTGATTCTGGAGCTGGTATGAGGAATTTCATTCTGCAATCACCTTTAGATCAGCAGGAAGAACAACTGCTCATTTTCCTTCATGATGTACTACTTTGACACAACATAAATGTCAGCTGGCTGGCTGCCCATATCCCACAGAAATAAAATAATATTGGTGGAAGGAAACCCTTACTGGTGTCACTAATGCCACCTTTGGGTATTAGAACTGAAAGAACTGTTAAAATGTAATTTACTTTTAATTATTTATGCTATTTGTTTACCATTGGCATTTCACTGCTAGGACAATGAAAGTAGTCTAGTAAGTCTCCTTTTCTGTTTCCAGTCAGTTTCACTTCCAGGTCCTCATGCATAACACAATGTTGCAATATTTGGATGGTAAACACTGTATGGAACATTTAAATCTTTGAAAAATAAAAAATCTGTTTCTATTTAATCCCCACCCCACCCACACACACACAAATTTTCATTAATAATAGATTTTGTAAATTATAATAAACAAAACTTCAAAAGACAGTGTAGCAGGCAATCAGTTATGCCTGAAAACCCTACCAAGTTAACTGGTAATTAATCCTGCTGAAAAATGTTAAGTGCATCATCCTGACTCACTATTGCAGGAGGCTTATTACCCCCTCCCTTCCAGATATAAGGGAAGTGGGAGAGGTGCTAGAAAGAGTGAGGCCCTAAGATGTGGGCTGAGCAGTTCTCAGAGGGGAAACTTAAGGCTTGGGCTGGTTTTTGTGTTTTATTTTGTTTTTATTTAAAATATTGCTACTTACTATTGACTGAGTTTTCTTTCTTTCATACAAACATTTTATTTTTTTAAATGTTTAAAAGCTAGCACAAAATACAAAAAGATAAAAATAATAATAATTAAATAATTGGAAAATCAATACAAATTCTTGAATTCTGAGACTACATCTAATGAAATTTCAGATAAAAAGTCAAAGCTGTAATATAATGTTTACTTAGTAGCAGATATTATATAGGCACCATCCTGCTGTCTTTGGAAAGAATGCCAAAATTCTAATGGCAAGAATTCTAGCTGATTTCAATTAGGTAAGTCAGTAAGGTAGGATAAGGTCATAAGATAGGGTAGGATAAGTTTGTAAGTAGGGCTTGTCAAATATTTTCCATCCAAAATCTTTTGACAGAAAATTGAGTTTTTGAAAAAACTGAAATTTTCACTGAAGTGCCTGCTTTCCTTGAAATTTTCAACCAATGCATTTCTTACCTGAAAACTTTTGGTTTTGGTATTTTGACAAAGTCAAAATTTTCCATTGAAAATTTCAGTAAATAGTTTTTTCATTTTTGTCAAAATTTTATGGGGAGTGAATTTTCCAACCAGCTCTGTCGTAAGCCATTTTCTTTTTTAACTCGCATTTTCACATGCCAATAAATTTCTGAAAACTTTGCTCTGGGAATGAAAATTTCCATGCTAGTTCTCTTTCCAGAGGTGGATTTGGGAGGTTGCGGGGTGGAGTTTGAGGAAAATAAATCCAGATTTGAGTTATGGAAGAAGGTTAAAAAATTCCTATTTTCAAAAAAACAGACCACGATTTTGACTGGGCTATGTACAAAGTGCCTGAAATTAAATTTGAAACTTTGCATATGCTGGCAGGGCCGCCCAGAGGGGGGGGCAAAGGGGGCAATTTGCCCCGGGCCCCGGGCTCCGCAGGGGCCCCCAAGAGAAGAGCGGAGGCTCCCGCCTCCGCCCCGCTCCTGGAGCCTCAGCGCATCAAGCGCCGAGCCTCCGGCCGAGCCCCTGAGCCCCGCCCCGATCCGAGCCACGTGGTGAGGGGGCGGGGCTGGGAGCTCCAACGGGGCCTGAGCCCCGCCCCGCTCCGAGCCGCGTGGTGAGGGGGCGGGGCTGGGAGCTCCAACGGGGCCTGAGCCCCGCCCCGCTCAGAGCGGCGTGGGGAGGGGGCGGGGCAGCTGCCTCCGCTCGGCGGGGAGCTCACAGCCCCGCCCCCTCACCACGCGGCTCTGAGCGGGACGGAGCTCAGGCCCCGCCGGAGACGCGCTCGGGTAAGAGGCTGAGGCTGAGGCTGAGGCTGGGGCCGGGGCCGGGGCCGGGGCCGGGGCCGGGGGGGGAAGCGGGACCCGCCGCTGCCGCCGCCGCCGCCGAAGCGCAGCCCGGTCTTCGGCGGCGGGGGGCCCCTTCTGTTCCGGGACCCGCCGCCGAAGTGCCCCGAAGGCCCGCGGCAGGGACCCCCGCCCCGCCACCGAATTACCGCCGAAGACTGGGCTGCGCTTCGGCGGCGGGTCCCGCTTCGGCGGTAATTCGGTGGCGGGGGGCTCCCGCCGCGGGTCTTCGGGGCACTTTGGCGGCGGGTCCCGGAACTGAAGGGCCCCCCGCCGCCGAAGACCCCGGGCCCCTGGAATCCTCTGGGCGGCCCTGTATGCTGGTTAATATTCCTCAATGAGGAATAGTGAATTTGATTGTTTGGGGGAAAATGTGAGTTGGCTTTGAGGAAAAATAGCCTTGATCCAACAAGTTATTTTAGTTTGAAAACTGCATAAGCAAGCATAGCAGACAGTCTTATTAGTCTGGAGGAGTGCACTTTGGAAGAGACACAGTGCGTGCAGGTGCAGCTCTGGGAGTGTCCACTTTTCCAAACGGATTTTCAAGCTGGCAAAGCCTTTCTATTAACTCTGAATTAAGACCCTTTCCTTTTCTTTTATTACTGGGTGAGGAGTCAGAAACAAATCCTAGCACCATTTTTCCAAATCTGTTCCAGTTCATTTCAGAGGCAGTTTTTTAAACCTTGGCCCAGCAAACATATATGTGAGTTACTCCATTTAAGGCAATGGAACTGTTCGTGTGAGCAGAATTACTCGCATGCATAAGTGTTTGCAGAAGGGGGCACTTTGTTTTTGTTACCATCACAGTGATCCATGGGTGCTGGAGCTAGGGATGCTGAGAGTACTACCACACCCCCTGGCTTGAAGTAGTAATAACAACCCAAATACATGGTTTCTGCCTTCATCACTCCCACTATAAAAATTGTTCCAGCACCACCGCAGTGATCCCACTATTAAGTGAATGCTAATTAATGGTGCAGTGAATGGATTATGCACTTCTTGGAGGCACAGGTATGGGGCAAAAGTGACTTAGGAGCCTAATTTTCATTGAAAGACAATTGAACATAGGCACATTTGAAAATGTTGCCCATGGTACTTACAAGAAACATACCAGGTGCCTCCTAGTGTGCACAGGAGATAATTTTTGTTTGTTTGCATATTCTCTTTAAAAGAAAGAAGTAGAGGCAAAAATAGTATATTCATGCAACATTCAGGTTACATAGTTAAAATAATATTAAATCAGGAAATAGCAAAAGCTAAGGTTGTAAACTGGGCTACATTGCACATTTGTACAGTAGTAATTTCTATATCTGTCTTCTTTGTTTAGGCCCTGATCCTGCAAACACACGCGTATTTAACCTTTACTACTGTGAGTAATCCCATTGACTACCATGGACTACTCAGAACAGTAAACGTTAAGTACATACATACCCTTTGCAGGATCAAGGCCTTAATATATCATTAGATAAATTAATTTTGTAGGTATTTTGATAGGATATAGGATGCACTTTAATTAAAGTAATAGGAGGATCTTTATCATAACATTTCAGAGTAGCTCACAAATATACAAAAGCTACAGCTGTTGCAGGCCTTGTAATCAAATGAGGCAATGACTCAGACTCATTTTGTGCCAGAGGATGCTGATAGTGCATTATAACCTCTGTGATACTTCCACTGAGGAAGTCAAATGTGAGTGAAGAGGAGGTACCCATAAAGTGTGAGCCCAAATCTGCCCCAGAGCCAGCTTGCAAGAAGGGAGCTAGAGCTCTAGAGAGAAATCATTAGAGTTAAACCTTTTTATCTGTGGTTATAACCAGCAGGGTCTCAGTAGTCTTTCACTGAACAACTCCTGTTAATAGTTACCCTGCATATGTTAGGCCCTAACACTATCACCAGTTTCTGGTCAATTATTATTGTGGAAACATATATGTTAATAAAGGTACCTGAATCCCATTCTGGAAAAGTGCCCTGAATCTACACCTTTGTTGTCAGTATCAGCCAAGGTTTACATGTGCAGGGAGACCGAAGCACTTTCTAAACCTCTAGAAGTGTATTCCAGCATTTTCATCTCAGTATCTATTAGGGCAGGGGTCGGCAACCTTTCAGAAGTGGTGTGCCAAGTCTTCATTTATTCACTCTAATTTAAGGTTTCACGTGTCAGTAACACAATTTAACGTTTTTAGAAGGTCTCTTTCTATAAGTGTATAATATATAACTAAACTATTGTTGTATGCAAAGTAAATAAGGTTTTAAAAATGTTTAAGAAGCTTAATTTAAAATTAAAATTAAATTAAAATGCAGAGCCCCCCCCAGACCGATGGCCAGGACCCGGGCAGTGTGAGTGCCACTGAAAATCAGCTCGTGTGCCGTCTTCGGCACGCATGCCATAGGTTGCCTACCCCGTATTAGGGCATTATCTTTTTAAAAAACAATTGTGAATGAACTAAAAAGAGAAACAAATGAAGGTTGTTGAAGTAGAAGGTCAAATACAAGGCTACATTATGATCAAAATGTGAGGAAACTTTTTAAATTAAGAAAAAAAGGAGGGAAAGAGATGAAGAAAGGAGAAATTATGGATTCAAACTATAACACTGCTCTACAGGCAAAATGCTTCTGAAATAAATGTAGTCAAACTTTACTAATTCTGGGTCACTGAGAACGAAAATGATGCTTAAAGTTGTTGATTGGCTCTAGTTTTCAAGATATGCTATTGGGTCAGTATATACGACCCTTGACTTGGGAATAGCGGAGGATAAGTGAGTTATAAAGGGAAGGGATCTCAATTTAAACCAGAAATGACTAAAATACATCTTTGACTGGATCTATGAATAAATCTATGACCGGGTTTGGACAGTACTTGCTTTTTAGGCAAAACAATGAATGATGCAATCTGAAGCTGGTATTGCGTCATACATGATATGAATTGCATCATGTTATTCCTAGAAGTCATGGATGATGCAATCATAACGAAGCTTACATCACTCTGCTGAACAAATTGCCCTATATCAGCTCTAGAAATCATACAGTGTCATGCTCTCTTATTTGTCAGTGTTTGATTTTGCAAAGGGACACATTTCTGTTTAGCCAAAGTGAGCAGAGATGCCTCGTACTTGTGTGAACAGTGCAGATAACTTCTGCTATGTTTGTGGTGAAGTGACTTTTGCATCACAAAAGCGCAGTATAACCACTATGGTTAAGAAAGCCTATCACCTTTATTTTGGCTGCAAAATTGGAGATCAGGACAAGAGGTGGGCCCCACACATATGCTGCAACACTTGTGCAACAAATCTTCGCCAGTGGTTGAACAGGAAAAGGAAATCTATGCCTTTTGCCATGCCAATGATTTGGAGAGAGCCAACAGATCATACCAGCAATTGTTACTTCTGCATGGTGCCTCCAGTTGGGAAAGGTGTGTCAAAGAAGAAAAAGTGGACTGTGCATTATCCAAACATTCCATCAGCTATACGTCCAGTACCCCACGGAGAAGGACTGCCGGTTCCTGATGCACCAGAATCATTCTCACTTGAGTCAGACGAGGAAGAGGATGAAACTTCTGGTCCTGAACCATCAATGTCACAGGACCCACATTTTCTCCCATCCTTCTCCTCTGAACCACACCTCATAACACAAGGTGAACTGAATGACCTTGTCAGGGATTTGGAACTACCCAAGAGTAAGGCAGAGCTGTTGGGCTCCAGACTACAGCAGTGGAATCTCCTGGCAGGTGATGTTAGGGTTTCCATGTTCCGTGACCATCAAAAGGATCTTGTCCCCTTCTTCTTCATGGAAGGTGATCTTGTAGCCTGCAACATCGATGGTGTGATGGCAGCCCTCAACATCGTTCACAATCCAGATGAGTGGAGACTGTTCATTGATTCATCGAAGACGAGTCTTAAAGCTGTTTTACTGCATAATGGCAATGTTTTGCCATCAATTCCAGTTGGTCACGCAGTCCATATGAAGGAAACCTATGACAACATGAAACAACTTTTGAGGTGCATAAACTATGACCAACATCAGTGGCAGCTTTGTGGCAATTTGAAGGTTGTTGCTCTCTTGCTTGGTCTGCAGACAGGATACACAAAGTACTGCTGTTTTCTCTGCGAAGGGGATAGTCGTGCAAGAGATTCCTACTACATCAAGAAAGATTGGCCACTCCGACAGTCATTGGAGCCTGGGAGGAAAAGTGTTCAGCATCCACCACTTGTTCAATCAAGGAAGATTTTGTTACCACCCTTACACATCAAGCTGAGTCTGATGAAGAACTTTGTCAAGGCCATTGACAAAACACAAGCAGCTTTCAAGTACCTCCGTGGAAAATTTCCAAGGTTAAGTGAAGCTAAGATAAAGGAAGGTGTCTTTGTTGGTACTCAGATTCGTGAACTTCTTCGAGATGATGCATTTGACCATGCACTGCGTGGCAAGGAAAAGACGGCATGGAAAGCCTTCCAGTTAGTGGCAATAAATTTTCTCGGAAACAACAAGGCAGACAACTACAGGTTGTTGGTGGAAACCCTCCTCAAGGCATACAAAAGCTTTGGTTGCAACATGTCACTAAAGATACATTTTTTGCACTCTCATCTAGATTTTTTTCCACCGAACTGGGGAGCGGTGAGCGACGAGCACGGTGAGCGATTTCACCAGGACATTGCAACAATGGAGAAACGCTATCAGGGCAAATGGAGCCCATCAATGCTTGCAGACTATTGCTGGACAGTGACAAGAGATGCTCCATTTAATGAATACAAGAGACAAGCCAAGAAGCGCCGAGTAGACACTGAATAGGACTAAACTATGTACATAATAGTTTTTTGCCTTTTGTTTCATAATAAATTTTAGTTATATAACTCTTTTGCTGATTTTTAAAGTGTTACATAAACAGGACAGGTGAAATATTATCATATAAATCAACCATAAACACATGAAAAGACCTAGGTTTACAATTTATGATTAAAACTCTACTATCTACACAATATACATAGACATAAAATGTAAAAACTTAAATATCTTAGAAACAGTAGCCAATCAGTTGTTTTAATTGTCATATTTGAATTCAGCACATCAAAATACATAATAAATAGCACATTTTATCTCTGAAGCAGACGACTTCTCAAAAATTGTAGACCAGTGTACTAAAACTGCATGTAAGAAGTAAAAACTAGAAGTTAAAACATTAGCTAGCTAGAGCATATTAGAAAATGATTAGCTTTTGAAAAGTCATTGGCTAGCTATCAACAGTGTAAGTCTTTAGCAACTCATATATAGCTCTTAGCCTACTACATAGATGTGGTAATCTGAGATTATTTATATAACTGTCCCAGAAGCACACATCATAATATTACCAGAGAGAGAACCATGAAAATTTGGGAACTAAACTCAGAGGAGCATCTCCACCATGCACAATCTGGGTATGTCTACACTTCAGTTAAAAACCTGTGGCTGGCCCGTGCCAGCAGACTCGGGCTAAAGGGCTGTTTAACTGCAGTGTAGATGATCAAACTCAGGCTGCAGCCCAAGCTCAAGGACCCTGAGAGTGGGAAGGTCCCAGAGCTCAGGCTTCAGCCGAAGCCTGAACATCTGCACCACAATTAAACAGCCCCCCAGCCTGAGCCCTTGAGCCTGAGTCAGTTGGCACGGGCCAGCGGTGGGTATCAAAATGTAGTGTAGACAGACCCTCTGCTTCCCCTCAGTTGCTCAGCTAGAAGAATTGCATAACAGCATTAGAGGGCTGACTTTAATAGCACCATTTAATAAATAGCAACAAAATCACCAACTAGTATTATTTACAACTGAAATTTATAGGTCAGCAAACATATTAGGTAATCCACCAGTCACCTTTTCTATGCAAAACATGAGCATGAAGAGGAGCTGCATACTAACATCTGGGGAAGGAATAGAAACACTTTTTAAAGGAACATATAAACTGCCATAGCAGATCAGACCAATGGTCTATTTAGTTTGGTACCCTGCTTCAGATGAAGGTGTATAATCCTCATAATGGACAGTTGGGGACAATTTCTTCCTGACCCTAGGAAATAAAAAAATATCCACAAACTGCTAAACTGTCTGCATATTATCTTGCAACAATAAATACTATGTTGTATAATTTTTTTAATCAAACGTCAAATTTGTTGCCATTTGATTTCCTGGCCCCTTTCTTTTTGTATTGCAAGAGAGTGCCTAGAATTGGCTAACTGACCTACTCTACCTCATTCATTTTTATTTTGTCACCTTTTAGATCTGATCAACGCTAGAGGCATTTCTCATGCTAGCCCCTTTTAGCTCCCCTAGTGTACCTCTAGCACAGGTCCACAAAAAAGGATCCTAGTGGTGCAGCATGGCAACATTTGGATTAGACTTGCTTTAAGAAAAGCTAATAACCACCATACCAATCTCACTACTATTGTGTCAATGTGGCTTGAGACTGCTAGTGTTATTGCTCCTGTGTTACTAATAGTTTTCTCACCGCTATCCCACAATACACTGATAACTACTTCAGTGATTCTTCTGGTCTGTTTTCTGTCCTCCACTATGCAGATTTTAAGTTTGCCTGAAGCCACTGCACATGCCGTGGAGCGGAGTTGCATGCTATTTTACCCAGGGATCAACTTCCTTATTGACTTCATTCTATTTCAGCTGCTAGGGTGCCACAGGAAGTGACTTTCTTAAAGAGACTCCACAGGCACTAGTGTTCATCTCATGAAGTGGGGTGATCTAGGGCCAGCTGAATTTGTTCCAACACAAACCTTTATTACTGAACAAGATTAATAACTGGGATTAATCCTAGTCTCCATTTTGAGAGAATTAGGAAATGGCAAATGGTATCTGGAGGTTTAAGGGAGTTTCCCCAGGGAATTATGGGATTTTGTCTTTTTCTCTCACAGTTCCCAGTCTCCCACAAGTCCCTTCAAAATTTTCCACAAGCCATTACTTCAGGGAGCTGTGCTGAGAACTATGGGATAGGTACCCAGAGGGCAGTGCTACTGTGCAAATATAGTTGTGAAATCTATGAAAACTACATGAAACAGCATAGCTAATGTGAAGACACTGCATTGCATCAGTATTACTCAGACCAGAGTTATTCCACTGGGTCAGTTATTCATTTCCTCTCCAAACTAAGTATTTTGGTCTGCCTGATCCCCACCTCAATCTGATAGAGCACCCAAAATTCAGTGGCTAACATTATCTTTGCTGGTCACTCCTCTGTTTGACCATGTCAATTCATTTCTAATTCCTTCACTGGTTTCTCCTAGCCTACTATATATATCAAAGTATACTTCTTATTCATGCCTTCACAGCCATACACAGCTCTGCTGTAATCTACTTATCATATCTTGCTTCTCATGTGTTTTCTTTCACTCTGCCAATGATACCACCCACCATTTTCTTTTCTTACTCCCATTTTGTATCTTCTCCTATTAACTCCCTTTGCCCCCGTGCTTAAAATTACTTCCTAATCCCAGTGCATCAGACTTTCACCTCATTGAAATTCTTCCTCTAGGTTTCTTGGCCACATGAACCGAAGACAAAAAAATGGTAATATTCTACCTCCATACCATACCCCATTGCATGTGGTCTTATACATGTCTCTCCTCAGAATGCAAGGGCACAAGGGCAGAGACTGTCTCTATCTGTGATTTATACAGCTTCAAACACACAATCTGCACTGAAACAATATTGTTAATCTCTCCTCAGATCCCTATAATCAGGTTTGTTGCCCTTTTAATTGAATAAAGCCATATTGCTGTTCCTGTGTTAATACTTAGTACCTATGCACACTACTTTACAACTTCAAAGTGTTCCTCAAATGTTTCAGGTAAAATTCTCCTCACCAACTACATAGTCTGCTTAATTGGGCAGAGTGTGGGATGGTTTGTAGAGAATTGTGGTGGGGTGGAATCCACCCAGCTTCAAGAAGGCTGTGTTTCTGCCATTATAAGAGCAAAAGAATGGCCATACTGAGTCAGACCAATGGTCCATCTAGCCCAATATCCTGTCTCTTCCAGTGGGCAGGTCCAAAGGGCTTCAGAGGGAATGAACAGAAGAGGTCAATTTTGAGTTATCCATTGCCTGTGATCCAGTCCCAACTTCTGGCAGTTGGAGATTTAGGGACACCGGGAGCAAAGGTTGTTTCCCTGATCATCTTAGATAATAGCCATTAATGGACCTATCCTCCATGAATTTATCTAATACTTTTTTTAACACAGTTATACTTTTGCCCTTTACAACATTCTATAGCAACAAGTTCCACATATTGACTTTGTGTTTGTGTGCAGAACTACTTCCTTATGTTTGTTTTAAGCATGCTGCCTATTAATTTAATTGGGTGACCCCTAGTTCTTTTGTTATGTGAAGGGGTAAATTACACTTCAGTATTCCACATATGGGCTGGCATAGAGACCACAGCTCCCCACATCCTTCATCCCTTTTGTAGGGAGCAGGATGTGGATGGTCAAGCCTAAAGGTTGGAGTCAGGAGCCTGAAACTGGAGCTGGGGTCAGAGTCAGGTGCCAAGCCAATGGTTAGAGATGAAGACAGAGCCAGTGTCAGGGCTGGAGCCAAAGTCAGGAGTCAAAGCCGGAGGCAGCGTCAGAGGCAGGGCAGAGGAGCAGAGACTCAGACCGGGGCAGGAAAGCAGGAATCAGGAGCAGACAGGAAGTCATGGCTCAGGAGCTAAGTTCCCTCTGAGCTGCGTGGCCGCACAGCTGCCTATTAAGCCCTGTGCAGGGGCTGAGGGCTGTGGCGGGGAGAGGCGCCTCTCCCCGGCGCCAACATGGACCTGCCCCAGACTTGCCACGTCCGGGGGAGGGGTGTCCCTCTCCTGGCCCCAACCTAGCCGCTGCACAGACCTGCTGTGTCCCAGGGAGAGGTGCCCAGGTACTACTGCAGGGAGAGAGAGCTGGGAGGAGTCCTCTCTCCCTGCCATAGCCCCCGGGCAGCCTGCACCCCAAACCCCTCATCCCTGGCCTCACCCCAGGGCCCACACCCCCAGCCGGAGCCCTCACCCACCCTATACCTCAACCCTCTGCCCCAGCTCTGAGCCCCTCATCCTGGCCCCACTCTGGAACACCCCCCATCCTAATCCACTGCTCCAGCCCTGAGCCCCCCTCCCACACTCCAAACCCCTCAGCCCCATCCCCACCACATGAATTTTGTTATGTGCACCTGTCCCACATCACCTCCATATTGGTTCACATAACAAAATTCATTCCACACGTGTGTGGGAAAAATTAGAGGGAACATTGCTCAGGAGTCAGGCAAGTAGGCAGGGTCCATAGTAGAAGCCAGCTAGACATTCATCTATTCCAGTCTGGTTTTCAGACTTTAGGCTGCGTACCCCTTTTGAAATAATGTAGTCTACCACATACCCCAATCTGAGATAGGCAGAGGCAACACATGGGGGTGTTGAGGGGCTCACGGGGTCATGTGACCCCCCAGATTTCTGCCGTCCATTTAGCCACAGCTTCTAAAAGTTTTCAAACTCTGGGATGCACCCCACCTAGGGGGACACAGAGCAACGTTTGAGGGGGCAAGCAGTGATGCCAGGCAGCTTGAGCCAGGTCCACACAGCGGGGCTTGGGGAGGGAGCACTATCTTTACCTCCTTATTCACCTAGGGGATCTGATGAGGTAAATCAAGCACCACCACTCAGATCCCCAAACATTCCTGGGGGGCACATCCCACAGTTTGAAAACCTCTGATCTAGTTGCTCAGACAACTTCATTGGTCTTTGTTTTTGGTACAGCAGCCTCATCATACCAGGCTATGATCTCATTGTTTATATATATATAAAGTAGCAATTATTCAATTTCCCTGATATTCTCACTAGTCTCTTTAGGCAAAATCTTTAATTCCAAGATGACTCAATATTTCATAAAGAAACCTTCATTCCATAGAATATTGCTCACAATTCCATAGAACATGATTAACAATTTCTTTGGTTTTGCACACGTCTTTATTTCTTTTTAATAAGTTTAACTTATCATTTAAGACACAATGACCTGTTAACTTGACTACTTCACATTTTGTATCATGACTGCAGATTATAGTATTATCTTATATTTTTGAGCAAACATCATAGAACCTTCATCGTTTTGTTTCCTTAGTCCATATTTCTTGCCATTCCTTCACAAGTTCCTATGTGACCACACTTTTGAATTCTTGTCTGCTTAAGGATACAGTATTTTAATATCCACCTCAGTTTTTAGATCATGTTTCGCTGCATTGTCAGCCATCTCATTTCCAGGTATTCTGATATGCACTAGAATACATGCTATTGTTATACAAATACATGCTATTGTTATACAGATACATGCTTGCATTATTTCTGAATATTATTTCACTCATGTCATTTTTGCTTTCCAAAGTCCCTGTTCTGATTGTCATTATCCCTGAAAAGGAATCAGATAAAATTACAACTGCAGCCAGTCGGACACCTCTTATCCAGGTTAGTGACGACATTATTCCCATTAGTCCAGTCGTCACAGCAGTCATATAATTCAATAGCCTTTTAGATTTCTGGATTCCAAGAGTAGGAACTCAGAAGGCTGTTTCCATTCTACCTGTGCTGTCACCTTTTGAGACATCTGTATAGCCTTGGCAAAGCTGGCCCTGTTTTTCATAAATAAATTCAGAAAATTCATTGGTTACAAGATTTATATTTTCTTTCCTTCTTTTTTCATACAATTTCAAAATCCACAAATGGGGGCAAAACTGTCGAGCTGTAGTTTGACTTCCCATGAATAAACATTGTTAGTTCTCTCTATTTTTCTTTTTTACATTTCTTCTTTTACCCATTTTTTAACCCTGATAATATGTGGAAGTCTGTGGCATTCCGTATCATTTTGGTTACTAAGCTCTCAGCAGTGCTCATAAATCCGGTGTGTAATTCTATTTTCATGCTTCCATTTTACCTTTACTCAAAAGGTTAGATCTAATAGTTTCATCCTTAGATTTATAGATGCTTCTCAAGTGGCTATTGGCAGAACGCACACTGGTGTTGTTATCATTGTCCCACATGCCAATAACACAGCTTGGGAGACAACTTGCTGTGCTTCTTTCCGGCTTAAGCAGTGTGTCCCAGCCAATCGGTGGGGCTGGATGTTTCCCACAGTCAGGAGCTTTGTGGATGGGGGCTTCACTAGCCCTCTTCTCCACAGGTTCCAGTGAACTGCCAGGTGGTGGCTGCAGTCTGCTGAGCACTACCTGCAGGCTTGGTTTTGAGGCTCCCAATTTCTCACACCCTGATTTGGGATAGTTAGGCTATTGTGTTTGGGTCTAGGTGTACATCCAGTCGTTCTTCCCCGTCTCTGCCTATGCCATCCTCTGGCCAATGGAGGAGCTATGCAAGTCTTAAATAGTGAGGAAGTGTTGTGAGGACTTCCCCCTGTTGGTAATTGTCACCCTCATACATTAGAAAGCATTTGTAAGGTAAGTATAATATTCCCATTTGATAGGTAGGGAGGCTGAACCACAGTGGCTTGCTTAAGGCCCCATGTGCTAGTGGAAGAAGTGGGGTTGGAATTTGTGGCTCTCAATCTCCTGCTCTCACTGCCTGCCTAAATGTTGGTGATGAAGTTGTCATATTTTAAATAAATAAAGCTAAAGTTCTACCTTTAGTCCATGACTGTGCCTATTTTCAAAAGCTCTGTGCAACCAAGTGTCAGTGGGAGCTATTAGGTGCACTTTTGAAAACGATGCAGGTGTGTAACTTTGGCTTTAGGAGCCTAACTTTAGATTCCTATTTTTAAAACCTTGGCCAATCTTGTGACATTTGCTAAAATTATTCTTCATACTTCGTAATATTTAAATGCCAAGTTAGTAACTAGGAAAAGTGATAGTGACACGCAGAACTTACTTTGGATATTTTGTGTGTGTGTGTGTTTCTATTTCTGTAGTTCTCTGAACTAGTCTTGGCAAAAGCACACACCACACAATAGCCTTAGCCTAGGACATTGTAGTGGGATGGCTGCTTTCTGAGCACCCCTGTGTGGCCAGGGGTTGCTTTGCAGGAACCCTCCCCTCATTAACCCCCTCTTGCAAGCCCCTTAAGAACTCCACACATTCTCTCGTGGCTAACAGCACCCATATCCAGGGCTGGTTTGAAAACAGAAAAGGTTAAAACAATCCGCAGAGTCCTTCATAACAAAAAAGGTTCAAACATCCTCAGAGAATCCCCACAATAAAGCCCATTCCCCGCCCCAGGCTTCAGAATCCAAGCTCCAGCCCGAACCACAACTGCAAAGTGTTGTCTACACAGCTATTTTTAGAGTGCTGGCCAAGAGCCCCACTAGCTAAGTCTGTCAACTGGGAGGCTCGCTAGACATACCTGAAGACTCTGAAAATTAAGCATGGTTTTTTAAAAATGTAAACTGAAGCAGGCCCTAAAGGGTAACCACAAAAATGAGCCTGTTTAGCAATGAAGGGCTAGGTCTTGGCTATTAAGTCAGAGCACATATTGATGTGTGTGGAGGGGCTTGGTAGCAGGGATAATTCCTGAAGGCATGGAGGGCTCAATAGTGGCAGGTGTTGCTGGCTGCCATCTGACTGACTCAGCCAAAATGCCTCCAGGAGTGCTTCACTGTCTGGTGTGAAAGGAGAAAACTTTATGACTGAGATTGTGGCTGGTCCCTGCAGGGGAGTGCAAGATAGGAGAAGGCTCCTTGTCTCTCCTCCCCAGTTTGTCCACCCACACAGGACTGTACGAGGAGACTTTGGCAAACCAGTAAAGTGCCTAAAACCACTATGGCTTATTGTTAAAGGCGGCCTAGTCAGCAAGCTGTAAATTGGCCATTCAGCAATCTCAGCTTGACCAAGGCAGGAGGAGAGGGGGTTTTGGGTGCCACAGCAAGGGCAGCTTGACCCCCGCGTCCTTCCCAATGAGAATTGTGTTGAAGTTGCTGATACATGCATTTTAAAAGAGCAAGATGTATCCTCAGGAATGTCTATTGGGGTCTCAAGGTTGAAGACTCTGGAAAAACCCACACCTGGTTAATCAATAATCAGAAGGAACCTCTTGCTTGATGATGGAAACTCCTTACTTAACAAAGTTTCTTTAAGGGACATATCATTCTGTTACTAATGTATAAATAAGGGGGAAAAGCTTGACATAGTTGGACTTGTTTGCAGACTCTTCGGGACTGGTCTCTCCCTCTGGATGCATCTTCTGTTCCCCACTGGCAGACGGGCTGCCGCTGTGTCACTCGAAAGCCACACTCAGCTTTGGTAATTATCAAGGGCTGGGGGTGTTTTCTAATCTTGTTGTGGACGTGTGTAAGTGCTTGAGACTAGTAAAGTTTAGCTTTAAGTGAAAGCACTCTTGTGTTGTCCTGTTTGTGCCAGCCATCTATCGGTCAGACGGCTGTGTCTTCCCTGATTTATTTCCTGACACTTCCACGCACAGAGTAAAAGTTACCAAGAGCTTTGTGTTGAAAGAACCCTGGGTTACAGGACCAGCCACAGTCTGCCCTGTTTTCTGTGAAAGGGTATTTTAGATCACATGAATTATTTTTTTCAATCCCAAGAATGTTTGGTTTGTGGGAACAAGCCATGAAATATTTTTAAAGAAAGTTTAGTGGATAGATTAAAAAAAAGACTGACATACTTGTTTAGTTGCCAGCAGATGGCACACAGTCTCTCTGTCCAGCTAATACTCAAAATAATCCTACAGACGCAATCCCAAGTGGGCTGTTGAACTTGTAATAACAAAGCAGTGACCATATCATGCACAAATGCTGCTCAGCCTGATTTGGGCTTATCATATGTTTGTATTGTTATGGTTCCAGACTGCTAATACCTTAAGCCCCAGGCTCTAACTTGAGCAGGAAGGGTTTATTTTTGGAAGAAGAATCTTTCCCATAGTGCTTGTGAGTCCAGCAAAAGCCTATTTTTTTTTCTTATTTAAAAACAGATATACTGTTCAGTAAAGCTCAGACTAAACTAACAAGCCTCAGCATAGCACAGCACTGTCCTGGAATCAAGCTTTCTGGAATCAAGTCCTTGAAGCCCATGTATTAAGACCTATATACTGGAAATGGTATGTCTGGGAGGTGTGGTAATACAAGATTGAAAGACTTCCAGTCACATATATTTAGAAGCTCACAAAGATAAATCTCCCCGACAAACCTAATAGCTCAGAATATATGGAGAGGATGGTCTATTTTGTGTTTTGCATCTGGAACCCAAGGGAAAAAAAATCATACTCAGATGGGATTTCTCATCCAGAGTCCATGGAGTCACAGAGAAGCTGAAGTATGGGCTGGTAGTCAAAGAGCAGCACTAGGAGCCAGGTCTCCTGAGTTCTCTTCCTATAGCTGACATATTATGTGGAACTGGACAAATCATTTGACCTATCTGTAAAATGATCATAATTTTCTACCTTCACAGAGTTGTTTGTGTAGCTTAGTTAATATCAGTAGGTCACTTTGTATTATAGATTCATAGATTTTAAGATCAGAAGGGACCATTGTGATTGTTTAGTCTGACCTCCTGCATCACACAAACCATAACTTTTGGTTGAGTTACAGCGTATCTTTTAGAAAGACATATAACTTTGATTTAAAGCAGTGGTCCCCAAACTTTTCAGGATTGTGCCCCCCCTTACTCCTGTCCATACCTCCCCGCTCTCCTAGAGCTGGGGCCAGGAGCAGGGCCACGGCTTGGGGTGGGGGAAAATGTGGACAGGAATAAGGGGGGGTCAAAGCTGGGACCACAGCTGGGGTCTGGGGTCGGGAGCGGGGCCAGGAACGGAGCTGTGGCCAGGGTCCAAGACTGGGGTTGGGGTCAGAGCTGGATGCGGAGCCTCAGCTGGGTCACAGTCAGGGGCCGGGAGCTGGGAGCGGAGTGGGCTGAGTGGTGTTCCCTCCCCATTCTTCCCCTGTGGGGGCTGGTCCAGGCCCCACCATGCCCCCCTGTAATCATAAGTACCAACATATTAAATTAAATATGTACTTTCCCATATATTTAATATGTTGGTGTGATGTTCCTCTGGTGTTATCTGGACCAGTGATCTGCTAGGTCACTCCAATCCTTGACTCTGGGAGCCAGCCTTACCCTGCTCTGCTGTGAGAACCCCCACTCCTGGGCTGTTCACGCACAGCCTCTGGCATGTAAGCTGCTCCTTGGATTGTGCAACTCAAATGACACTAGCCAATATCTCCAGTCCCAGACACAATGCTAGGAACCTCCATCTTGCAGTGTCCAGTTATGCCTGCTGGACACTGCAAGCTTATATGAGTTCATTAATTTAACAAAGAAATGTATATGTACCAGGCTTGTTATCCCAAGGGGAGTCTCTGACACACCTCAAACCAAATGCACTGCTTCAGGTAGAATAAACAAACAGATTTATTAACTACAAAGATAGATTTAAGTGATTATAAGTCAAAGCATAATGGGTCAGAGTTAGTTACCAAAAGAAATAAAATATAAGCACGCAGTCTAAACTCTCAACCCTATTAGACTTGGCAGCAACTAGATTAAGCAGTTTTTTTCATCCCACTGGATATTGCAGTCCTTAATATACAGGTTTGTTCCTCAAACCTGGGCCAATCTCCTCTGTTGGAGTCTTGTCTTCTTCTCAGTGTCTTAGTTGCTTGCAGCAAAGGTGGGGGCAGGAGAAGGGCCCAGTATGTGTCCACTCTGTTTTATACCCTCAGTCCATGTGCTTGGGGAGCACAAGTCAAGGCATGTCTGGAAGGCATTGCTGAGTCTCTCCAAGCAAGGTTGAGCAATTCCCCTGGTGTGGCCTCATGCACATGAGTCACTGCATTGTAGCTCCCGTGCTGGACAATGGCTGTTGATGGGTTGTTTGACACCCTGCCCGGGCGTTAGTTACTTTCCTTGCTGTTGCCTCTGGAGAACTAATATCTGGCTGATTTCCCAACTTACAGCATGTTTTAGTGATCACAATACAACACAATTCTCATAATTTCATATGCAATAATGATACACATATATGGATAGAGAAATGACTTTCCGCAGATCATAACCTTTCCCCTGATACCTTACAAGGCATGCTTTATATGTTAGATCATGATTATATGAAAATGAGGAATTTGGGGGTTACAGTATGCTCCCCCAAGGTATAGAATATCACAGTTGGTACTTATGATTACATAACAAAGTAATACAAATATTTTAAACTTGTTGGGGGAGGGGTTGTTTTTAAGTCCATCTGGCCTGTTTTGAATTCACAGTTTACTATAAAAATCAGAAATTTATCTTATTTTTCACAAAGACAATGAAATTTGGAAAGTCACTAATGCAGAAAATTGACTAAGGTGAATGTTTTTAATGTATTCAAATGATACTAGGAGACATGATTGTTTCTGAGAAAACTATGTTGTGATGACAAGATAAAACAGTTGTCTGCCACTTTTTCCATTCAGACAGAGGGCTGATCTTTTAATTCCACCTTATATTATCACAGCCTCTGAAACTAACTCACCATTTAAGTGTATTGAGTGGGAAGAGTAGCAATTTTACTTAAAGTTCCTTTTTCTCTTAATGCAATGAGATTGTCACGTGATGTTTATATAAAGGATAATAGGAGCGGAGATACTCCATTTAAAAAAGTGATAATCTAATGACCATGTGATAAATTTCATGCTCCTGTAAAGTGATCGCCTATTAGGATAAGAAAGGAATTTCTTCTGACGTGTCATAGCGTTGCACATTTGACTTAGTGTATTAAGGGTGGTAGGGGTGTTTTCCTCATCTAAAGCATCATTGGCCAATGCTGGCAGTATACCCTGCTACATGGACCAATAGCATGATCTGGTATGGCAAAGCTGTAAAACTAAATAGCAAATGCTTAATGAGCAAATCAAATTATGGCCAAAGAAACACTTCTTATTTATTGTTATATTTGTCTTGCACATTTAAAATTCAACCTTTTATAATGTAATGAAACATGAACCCAGTTCTGATTTCTCTCACAGTGGTGTAACTCAATTGATTCCAATGGAGTTGCTCCTAATGTACACCGGTGTTCACGACAGCAAAAATCAAGCCTGTTATTTTTCTTTCTTCCTCTCCCAGTTGACTATTCCCCTTTCTCTTTTCAACTTTCATTTAACTAATTTACATAATAAAAATAAAGGGTGAAATACTGGCTTCATTGAAGTCAATGGCAAAGCTTCCATTGACTTCAGTGGGGCCAGGATTTCACTCCAACTCTTCCCTCAGCCTTTCTTTCTCAGGATCTCTCTTCTCATCTTTTATGGCTAATTTTAACAAAACAGTGAAAAAGAACAGAACTGCTCTGTTTATTTCTCCTATTATTTTTTGCCTGGTGCTCTTTGTAGCAAGTCTGTCTGTTAACCACTGCTGAGTGCTTCACAGCAAAGGAATGTACTGTTAGAAATGCAACACTGTGACTGCTATAACACTCCAGGACATGTGTTGCTTATACAGTAATGTCATTCTATGGGTCACTGTCAAGCAGAAGGTGAAGCTGCTGAGTGGTGTTTATCTGTCACTCAGATGCCTTGAAGTGTCTCCAAGCTTATTTATCTTGGAGGAAGAAATAAAACAAAAATCAACCTGGTTTCTGAAGTTTAACTTGGTCTCATCTTGAAGAAAACCCTCTTATCCAGCGTCACATCTCATATACATTACAAACTTCCCCACTTATCCAAATCCAGAATTTCTTTCACATCCTCATACCACTCACATAACCGGTGTTACACTGTATTCTATCCAAATTGGTTAAGATAAAATAAGAATGGACCTAAACCGTTGCCTGTTTTTCAAACCAAGGGTCATATCCTCAGCTGGTAAAAATGTGATTTAAATGAGGTATGGTGAGTTACTCAAGTTGATAGTCTGGTGCCAGTACTTTTTTTTTGAGGCTTGGAAAAATTCAAGTAAAGGTTTTTTCCCATCCATTATTTTTCATTTTCTTGCATTTCTGTTGTTATATCCTTGGGGGCAACAGTTTCCGGAAGAAATCACCAGAGACACAGAGCTGTAAACCTTAAAACAGCCATTTATTGCCACACATTGGACTAACCAAAAACCAGCCAAAACTGGCTGGGCTATCCCCTAACAATCTAACTCAATTGCCATAGCACCTAAGTAAGTAAGATTCTATTACTACGACAACCAAAAACACAACATCTGTCCTTGCTGGTTCTGGCCAGGACTGGAAGCAAAATGTATGAGAAATACAGTGAGAGATCCTGACTCAGTGATATTGCAGCACAGTTTTACACACTGAAAGGATCCGGAGCATCTCAACTTTGGGCTTTTCATCACAACCAAAACTACACATCTTTTAAAATTTACCCATCACTAAGCATTAATATATTTCAAAGATCTGTGTTTCATACAAACTGCTGAATATGTTTCAAATGAAAATATCCTGGATCCTGCACCATAAGTATTGTTATTACCTATTATTCATTAAGGCCCCAATCCAGCAGGTGTCGTGATTTCTTTCTTGCAAAAAACAAGAGAGGTGTGCATTTTCAGTAATGCACTTTAGTCTGTCATTGGCCAGTGAGGAGAACTGGGAAATACTTGTATTTTTTTTTTTTATAAATAACATATGTTCCTCAATGCATCTGTGTGATATTAACTCACCTGAATGCACAGTTAGATCAAAGGGGTTGTTCATGGAACCAGGCAGAAAAGGCAAAACTATGGCCTAATCAGATAAGGGCATCTACTCAAACAATAGCCCCATTGATAGCCATGAAGAGGGATTCCTCAGCCCCAGCTCTGGCAACAGAGCTGTTAGCCAAGGCTGAAAATCTGGATGTCAAAAAACACGGATCTGTTAAAGGTGCCCCTGGCAGAAAGGGAGGAGGGCAGTGTCAGCATGGCATGAGGCTGACCCAAAGAGACAGAGAGCATGCTGCAGGCTGACTCAGACACTAACTGAGAGCTAGGATCTGCAGCAAGCAGGCAGCAACTTGGTCCCCAAGAGAGTGGGTGACACCAAGGCTAAGTCACATCTACCTGGGAGCTTCAGGAAATACCAAGTGTAAGTAAAACAATGTGCTTATAAGACTCTTTGTTACTTTAAATCAGCTTCTCTAAATACTCTGTAACTTTGGGACACAATATATCATGCTTTGTTGCGGAAAAGCTGTTTTTGTGTCACTGCATGCTACCGCTGTCCACAGGCTCTCGAAGGAGAACTCTTGCATGTATCAAATCTATAGGGCATGTTAGACATCACCTACCAGAGAGGTAAAATCTGGAGACCCAGGCAGGGAGTGGTTGGGCCTCAGGGCCCCATCCCAAAGAGAAGTGAAGGGATATGTCTGTCACTTGAAAGGGGTGCAGTCAGGGAATTTGAAAAGGGGAATCAGAAGGGGCAGCCTATTCAGGGACTGTGACACCCAGTATCCAAGACGAGATTTATTCTTGTTATTGGTAAATATGAAAAAATGCTCATATCAGAAATTCAACCTCTAAAAGTGTTGATGGTCTTTTCCTTTCTTTCTTTTTTTTTTCTTTTTACACGGGGACATTAAGGTGTGTCTACACTTTGAGCTGGGAGTGTAATTTCCTGCTCAAGGAGACATCCCTGGGCTAGCTCTGATTGAGCTAGGGCACTAAACTAGAGAGTAGTTGTGAGTGGTGGGAGGAGCTAGCCAATCCAAGTACAATCCTGTCTGAGACACGAGGCACATAGTCAGGGCAGCTAGCCCCTCCCTCTGCTCATGCCACTGTGGCTACATTCTATTTTTAGCATGCTAGATAGATCGCGGCTCAGGCGGAAATGTGTCCTCAAACTGGAAATTATACCTCCAGCTCAAAGTGTAGAAGTATCCCAAATGGCAAAGGCAGTATTCTCACACAAAGACGGTGATGCTATGGTGGTTCTGCTGCATGGTAGGAGAGGACAGGATTTCATGTCTCTGTGCAGGGGAGTAAGAGAAATGTGCCTTGTTAAGGGGTGAGGACCAGTGCACCAGAGAGTCTAGCACCACAGTGTCCCTGACCAGGCATGTTCATTGGTTCTTTCTGGCAGGAGAAGGTGTAAGCAGTGGATCCACCAAGTTTTATACTCACCATCTTTTGACCTCCCAAGGGTAGATGGCTGTGGAGGTAATAAAAGGAGATATACCAATCTCCTAGAACTAGAAGGGACCTTGAAAGGTCATCAAGTACAGCCCCCTGCCTTCACTAGCAGGACCAATTTTTGCCCCAGATCCCTAAGTGGCCTTCTTAAGGATTGAACTCACAACCCTGGGTTTAGCAGGCCAATGCTCAAACCACTGAGCTATCCCTCTCCCATACTCAAGCCCTGAGGATCCTTTGCAGGCTGAGCCTAGTCGCTCTGGTAAGATAAGGATTTCTCTCCAGTAACAAATTTAGACACCAGCTTAATAGAATGGAGCATGTGGTAAACCAATGAATGCCATCCTAGGAACAGCAGTGAATATGACAGACATGAATTCAGGCATAGCAGCTGCAAGAGCAAATATATATATGCATGGGAATTAATTAAAAAGCAAATGAGGTAATGATTTAACTATATAAAGCCCTGGTTAGTCCCCATTTGGAAACGTCATGCTTTAGTGCCAAAGGGACCATATAGAGTTATAAAAGGATACCCCATGTTTTGGAAAGAGGCCAGAAGAGGGCAATGAGATTAATTGGGTTGGGGATAGGCGAGGAAAGATTTACGGAGCTTAATATGTTTAGTCAATGAGGCAGCTAGGAAGGGATTTTAAGACGGTATAGAGGAACCTAAAGGGGATGGGGGAGAATGTGAGTATGAACCTGTTACAGAAGGATAAAATACAGGGTCACAAGCTAAATTAGGGAAGGAGGATCAATTTAGATATCAGAAGAGACTTTTTCACCTGAAGAGAGACTACCTTATGATGTGGGACACTCTGTACAAAATAATACAGGATCTTAGTATTAAGGTATGTTGGTGATAAGATGATTGGAGAATCATGACATATCTAAATCTACCTACAGAGACATGGGTTGTCCTGCTGAGAAGCAGAGGACAGTCTAGTCACTAGATGAAGCTTACTTCTTTCCATCTAATTTCCATTAAGTGGATGGCCCAGTAGTTTGGCAGCTAGACTGTTATGTAAGAACATAAGAATGGCCATACTGGGTCAGACCAAACATCCATCTAGCCCGGTATCTTGTCTTCTGACAGTGGCCAGTGCCAGGTGCCCCAGAGGGAATGAACAGAACAGGTAATCATCAAGTGATCCATCCCCTGTCTCCCATTCCCAGCTTCTGGCAAACAGAGGCTAAGGACACCATCCCTGCCCATCCTGGCTAATAGCTATTGATGGACCTGTCCTCCATGGAATCATAGAACTGGAAGGGACCTCGACAGGTCATCTAGTCCAGTCCCCTGCAATCATGGCAGGACTAAGTATTATCTAGACCATCCTTGGCAGGTGTTTGTCCAACCTGCTGTTAAAAATCCCCAATGATGGAGATTCCACAACCACTATAGGTGATTTTTTTCAGTGCTTAACCACTCTGACAGTTAGGAAGTTTTTCCTGATATCCCACCTAAACCGCCCTTACAGTTGGGTTTATTTAAGATTTTAACTTCATGTGATTCAACGCTTTCTTTCACATATAGTGCCACTCCCCCAACAACATGATCTGTTCTGTCTTTCTGATATATTTTGTAACCTGCTATTATTGTGTCCCATCGATTATCCTTAAGGCTAAGATTTTATCACGGTTATTTTTAGTAAAAGTCATGAACAGGTCACGGGCAATAAACAAACATTCCTGGAGCCCATGGCCTGTCCATTACTTTACTAAAAACAACCAGGGAACAGGGCTAGGTAGGGGGGAGGAATGGAGTCCCATGGGGGAGGGACTGACAGGCTGTGCCCCCCGCCATGGCTGGGGGCACAGCCCCATCTCCAGTGGCCACAGTGGGGGGTGCAGCCATGGAGGGAACACAGCCTCCGCTCCAGAGCTGGCCCATGCGGGACACGGGTGGGCGGCCCCGACTGCAGCCACCACCAAGCCCTGGCCTCAGCCAGGAGAGGAGGAACACAGCCCTGGGAAGCTGCAAGGGGGTCACATAGCCCCTGGTGCAGCAGGGTGGTGGGGCACACGGCCCCAGCTGCAGCCCCCGCCAAGCCTGAGGCCTAGTCTACACTGGGGGGATCGATCTAGGTTACACAATAACGTAGCTGAAGTCGACGTACTTAGATCTACTTAGCGCGGTGTCTTTACTGTGGTGAGTCGACTGCTGCCGCTCCCCCCTCGACTCTACCTGTGCCTCTCGCGGTGGTGGAGTACAGGAGTTGATAGGAGAGCACTCGGGGGTCAATTTATCGCGTCTAGACTAGACGCGATAAATCAATCCTTGCTGGATCGATCGCTGCCCGCCGATCTGCTGGGTAGTGTAGACATAATCTCAGATGCTGGGATACTGGGGTGCCTGGCCCTGGCTGCAGCCCTCGGTGGAAGCTGCGGGGCTGAGGCACACAGTCCCGGCTGCAGCCCTCGTCAAGCCTGGGACGCTGCCAGGCAGGGGAGCACGGTCCTGGATGCAGCCCCCGGAGGAAGACGCGGGGCTGGGGTTGCAGGGTCCCGGTTCCAGCCAGCCTCAGTTGCAGGGCAGGGGCGCACAGTCCCACCTGCTCTCCTGAAGCCCTAGAAGTCACAGAGATCCAGTAAAGTCACAGAATCCCTGACTGCCTTGACCTCTGTGACTGAATCATAGCCTTAATTATCCTCATTCCACCAAGTTTCTGTATCAATAGCCTCATTTAATGCGAGGCACTCTAGTTCGCCAATCTTATTATTTAGACTTCTAGCATTTGTATATAAGCACTTGAAAATTGTCACTTTTTAGCTGTCTGCCATTACATGATTGGCAAAGAGTTCTGTGGCACCTTATAGACTAACAAACGTATTGGAGCATGAGCTTTCATGGGTGAATACCCACTTCGTCACATGCATCCGACAAAGTGGATATTCACCCATGAAAGCTCATGCTCCAATAAGTCTGTTAGTCTTTAAGGTACCACAGAACTCTTTGCTGCTTTTACAGATCCAGACTAACAGGGCTTCCCCTCTGATATTTGATGCCATTACATGATGTAATTGAATGGGACTCTTTTTCATTTAACTGTTTCTCATCAGATCCAACTCGTATTTTATCGTCTTCCATCCTCTCCTCCTTACTAGGACATAGAGCATCTCCATTAATAAATCCTCCCCTAAAGGTTGTCTCTGTCCAAACCACGTGCTCCTCCGCACCTGTTGGCTTTCCCCTAGCCCTTAGTTTAAAAACTGCTCTCCAACATTTTTAATGTTAAGTGCCAGCAATCTGGTTCCATTTTGGTTTAGGTGGAGCCCATCCTTCCTGTATAAGCTCCCCCTTAGCCAAAAGTTTCCCTGGTTCCTAATAAATCTAAACCCTTCCTCCCTACACCATCATCTCATCCACAGATTGAGACCCTGCAGTTCTGCCTAACTGGCCCTGTGCGTGGAACTGGAAGAATTTCAGAGAATGCTACCATGGAGGTCCTGGACTTCAATCTCTTACCTAGCAGCCTAAATTTGGTCTCCAGGGTCTCTCTCCTATCCTTCCCTATGTCACTGCTACCTACATGTACCATGACCACCGGCTCCTCCCCAGAATTACACATAAGTCTATCTAGATGTCTCAAGAGATCTGCAATCTTCGTACCAGACAGGAAAGTCACCATGTGGTTCTCCCGGTCATCGCAAACCCAGCTAGCTATGTTTCTAATGATTGAATCCCCCATAACTGCTATGATTGGGGAAGACCATGCTGTTAGCTCAGAAATTTCTCAATTATGCCAGTCTGCTCCATTCTCTTTAACTCAGTTTTTCACATTATGAAGTAATTGGATAGGGATCCTGTGAGGTGGGTATACACTATATGGTTCAGCATTGTCTCTTAAGGTTATTTGTACTGGATCGCCTTTCAAAAGTCCAGTATCACCAAATATTCCATTGAGTTCAAATACTGCTTCCAGTCTGCCCATTGTGAAGGTTTGTCAAAGATGAAGTTCTCTGGGGCACTGTAGAGTGGCATGTTCATGAGTTCCTGCAACCTCTGTTACTGTTTCTTCTATTGGCAACTTTGTTGCTTTATTCTTTCAGTTCTTAGTTTACTCCTGATACCATGTCATGTTCTTCTGTGTCAGATATGGACTGGTCACAGAGCTTGCTTATACACACCAGATGTGTTCATCATAAAATTCTTTAATGCTCTGCTAGGTATGGTTGAGGTTCATTTAAAATAAGGTATTTTACACACCGTGCCACCTCATGGCTGAACCGTATAATACAGTTTAGCATTCCATCACACGTTCCACTTTCACAATTCCCCACTGAGCGCTGCCAACACCATAGCTCCATCACACTTCCCACCTCTCTAATTGTGTTGATTGTGTCACCTCTCTGCAGGTCCCAGTGTTGGTTCTGCACCAGTTCTTCCTTCTATCTGGTCTATCTGATGGATACGATCCACCTTCCCTTCCCTTCCAGTGCCTAGACCAAGAAAATTATCAGGACCTTGTAGCAAGGGGAAAGATGTTATATTGTAGGGTGACCAGATGTCCCAATTTTATAGGGACAGTCCTGATATTTGGGGTTTTTTCTTATATAGGCTCCTATTACCTTCCCACCCGCTGTCCCAATTTTTCACATCTGCTATCTGGTCACTCTATTATATTGTGAGGATAGAAAGAAAGTGTGGTTATGGCAAAGCCAGTTGAGAATAACTTCAGGCAAGAGTTCCTGCATGGGTCCACTTCCCAGCAGCCAGAAATCCTCCCTCCTACATGGCACAGCATCACCACATCATTAGGAAATTTGCAAGTTCCCAGTTGGCAGCCCATTGATTAGCTAGATGGCTAAGGGTTAATGATATAAAACCTTACAGGCCTATAGTTATTCTGCTAATTACTGCAAATTTGTCTTTAAATCCCAGAAAGCCAAGTAGCAAATAAAAAATAGTGAAGTTAATATAATGGGAGGTACATTTCTGTTATGTTATATAAGAAAATGGTCCTATTTTATGTAGAAGTTACACTAAAGGGGCAGCCCAGTGGATTAGTTTAGCAGTAGAACTAAGAATTGTCATCACAAATGATGTGCACTGGATTTCCATTCTTGCTGTCTTGCTTCCTGGGCTGGCAGAAGCTAGGAGTGCTGCAGAAGCCACACATTCACTTCTGGGGGCAAGGGAAAAAATCACATCTCTCAGCAATGACCTCTCCAATTGACAAAGGAGCAGTGCTGAAAGGAACCCTAAACTGTCCACCTATGCTAAAATGATCATGGCTGCAATGAAGGGATCCACACAGGTGTAGCAGGTACCAAAAAAGGGACAGGGGGGAATGAAGTTTCATAGCTCCAAAAGGAACACAGAAGAATCCTCTTCCCTTGGATAAAAGTAACACAAAGTATTCAGCTCACAGTTCTTTTGTCTTGACTCTGAGCAAATTTTCTTACAAAGGGAGGGAAAAAGTTAAAGATTACTGTGTGCATATAGTCATGTATCTATTTGTGATCCTCTTATGCCATGGAAAAAAGGTAATTGTATACAAACAGTTCATATCAGTTCTGCATGCTGGAGAGCCCTTTGATAGCCTGGCAGTGCCTTTTTATTCCTCTGTGTGTGGGACTGTGTGTGTGTGAGAGAGAGAGTGTGTGTGTGTGGTGCTGCTGAATATAGAAAGTTATAGATGTTCTCATCAGCCACATGAAATGCAACAGAGATTCCTTCCAAAAGCCAAGAGAGCAGAGGCTGCAGAGAACAGATGTAAGAGGGGCTCCCATAACAGCCAATTTTCAAAGTGTTTGCATTGAAAAGAGAGGAGGTGCTATTTTGACTGATATTTCAATGCAGTATATAAAGCAGAGGAATTCTTCTCCCCCTCTGCTTGTCATACTGATCTGCATATTCTCAACTGGACTTGGGGCTATTAGTTGTTGAATCTGAAGGACTGAAACTGATTGGGAATAAATAGCGTAACAATGCCGGAACCCACCCCGAAAGCTGGTAAGCATAACGGTAGAGCCTTTTAAAAAAAATTATGTATCTTAACAAAACACAGAAAGATACCCTTTAAACCATCTGGCATTGGAATAATTAGTGACATTGGAGAGCAGCCCTAACCAGTATACCAGCATTACATTATTGCATAGTTATAGCAATTTAAGCAATGGGACTACATTAAAGTAGGATGCCAATACAAAATTGAATTGACCTACAGCTATTTAAAAAAACAGTTTATAAGAGAGCATTAAGGAGCTACTCAGTGGAGCAAGTATTGCATTCTCCTTTAAAAGTATGTAAGATTTTTGAAGTGTAATTTCTGATTTATTTATTTCTGGCTATAAAATTATCTTGGACTGAAAAACGGGACATGAGGATTCATTTGTGTTTTCAAAATTCAACATATAGATCTATGATTTTTAAGAATTTGTTTCTTGAAAATAAAGCTCGGGTCTGTATTAGACTGTTAAAGGATATGATCATAAATCAGTTTAAATAATTTGATGCACATGTATTCTGTATGTGTGATGTTTAAGAAAATACATTCAGTTTTTCTATATAAATTGAACTATGATAGTATATTTTACTGGACTGGAGACATTATTATGGTTGGTTTCAGGAGGACAGTTTAAGACAGAAAAACTATGCCATTTTTCCTGCAGTCCTTTCAGAGGCAAGTTCCCATTGAAGTCCCTAGTTACATAGCTTGTTAACAAGATACATATTTGTATGTTAGAAGGATTTTGGAACGGATTAAGACGTTTAATAACTACTGTCTTATGATTTTGTTAAAAATGCATCTGTTACTGTTTTGGAACTTTTTCAATGAGTAAAACCAAAGCTAATGTATTACATATATCAAAAGTACATTGCTTATATAGTGTTTGCTGAATCCTTGCACTTCAACAGTGATGTGAGACTCCATCATCATCACTTATCTTTCATAATTAAAAAAATTTTGTGGATAGAAGGATGGAGGGTTCTTAGGTAACAGTTTTCATTCTCGGTCTTATTATTTATTTAGCATTGACAATGTACTCAGTGTTGTATGAGACAAAAATAAAGATAGATTGTAAACTCTTTGGGCAGTGATTAAGAAGGATTGTGTAGACAAATTACTAACTATATGTAAGCCACAGAAAATGTACAGTTACTGAATGAAACACAAAACTTTTCTTGCAAAGTTTAGGGGCTTACCCTACAAGCCTTACTCACATGAGTCCTTACTACCATGAGTAAGGGTTTGCAGGATCAGGCCCTTACTTTATCTCACCCAGTATGGGGTTTTCAATCACTAATAATTTCAAAAGCTGTAGTATTTATAATGGAGCCTACCTAATCAAGGGAAGTCTTTAGACATGTAGGGTTAGATTCTAATTTCAGTTATATTAGTGTAAACCAAGAGTACCCAGATGAAGTCCTTATTTTACACTGGTTTAACTGAGATCAGAATTTTGTCTCCAATGTACTTCCTTTTCCTAAGGGCCAGAGCCTTCAATTCCCAATGACTTCAAATGAGTTATGGGCATTCAGTGCTTCATAGGAAGTGCTCATCTCCTTGCAGGATTGGAACTTCATTTTATTTTTCAGTTGCTAATAAAACCCATCCAGATGAACAAAACTGAATTTTAGCATCAATCTTTAATAATCTCAGAAAAACTCCATTTATACATATGTGTATAACCGTTTGTTTTAACACTGACATATCAGTATAAATTGCATTATTTTGATAGCCTTTCTGAATATTTTTTTCTGGTGTCATTAAGAGTAAAGAGCTGAACAACTTTCTGTGGGATTTCAGGGTTTCAGCACCTCGCAGGTGAAGCTATGCGCTCTGCAGGATTGACCTCTAAACAACTAGTGTTGACAGGCTGTGATGATCAGCTTACTTGCTGGCTTTCCTTAGAGCCCATGGACAATGATGGATGAAGTATCCCACTGAAAATAGCTACACCAAATGCATGCACGAATACGAGAGCCTAATCCTCTATAAGAGCCAAGCCCCTTCTAAAGTATCTGATATGTAATGTGAATGATTTATGTGTGTATTAAGTGTCCTTTTTGACTAGATATAACACAGCTTAATCATAATGCATTCTGAGACTACTGGCCAAAACAAAACTGGAAACATTTATGTAATGTTTAGGCAAAAACTTTTGAGTGCAGTATGGTGTTGTTTTTTTGTTTCACTTGGGGGGGGGTTGGAGAGGGTGTTCTTTTTTTAAGACTAAATCAGGTTAAATGAAAAAGCTAGAGCATAGACAATTTAACAGAATTCTATGGTTATACTGCAAAATAATTTCAGTAGACTTTGAACAAAAAATGCAATGGTGATGGAACAAACAAGGTGTTTTGGATAAGCCTACATTCTGGGACATAAGAAAGCAATAATATAGAACCCTTGGATCTTGAAAGAAAGTGGAACTCTAGTTCAGAGTTCATTTAATTCTGGAAAAAATACGTGTTCATCATGCACATCATCATCTCACCCAACTCATCTACCTCAAGGAGCTCATAATCCTTAAGAGACTTCAGTTGATTCTTAATGCTTCTTGGTAGGTCAGGAGCTTCAGCTGTACTTCTATAGTGAGATTTCAGATCCCCATGTGTTCAGCAAATGCCTGTCCTCAAAGGAATTTTCAGGGTGTGAACGACTGAAATTAATTCATTAATTATGATTGCTCTTGTGCTAGCAAGACTCACTACACACTGGCAGGCACCTCTGAAAGGACTCATTCAGGAAACGAAACTCTCTGCTTTTGGGAACTAATGGGTTGAATACAGTGGAAAAGAAAGAGCAAAGAGAGGCTTCAGGCACAGGATTTTGCATTGTGTTTGGCCGACAGGAGAGCCAAACACAATGCAAAATCCTGTTTCTGTAGTGCGGGTGATTCCGCCCGCAATTCAACTCAATGCAATTTTGACTATACGTGGTTTTCACTTTACGCGGTAACCGCGGAACGGAACCCCGCGTAAGATGAGACCCGCCAGTACTTATACAAATAGCCCCACTGATTTATATGACTACTTGATTGAGTAAAGGTTGCAGGAGCACACCCATTTAGTGGAATCTGTCACTGTACAGACAGGCTTCTGGCACAGAGTAGTCATAATTAACTCATTAATTAAGGCCTTTATCCAGCACTGATGAAATCAACAAAAAGAATCCCATAGACTTCAGTGGGAGTTGGATCAGACCCTACAACTATAGTTTCATCTGAGTAAGGTCTGCAGGATCAGACCTATTGCTGTTATTTTAATTTAGCTGTTTTGGCCTGTTTAAACTTTCACACCCATTAGATTAATAAGAGAAGAACAT
The DNA here is from genome assembly GCF_020497125.1 of Mauremys mutica. Lineage (NCBI taxonomy): Eukaryota > Metazoa > Chordata > Testudines > Geoemydidae > Mauremys > Mauremys mutica. The sequence goes on along the minus strand of NC_059072.1, from coordinate 102,590,778 downwards.
CAGTGGGTATCCTGCCAACTGATGTCAAGAGGTGATCTTATTAGGATTGGTAATCCCAAAGAATGTTTAGTGATACAGTTGCTTTGAGTGCCCTTTACACTTTTCCTGATGACTAAGAGCAAGTCTACACTACAGTGCTACATTGGCGCTGCTGCACCAATGCAGCTGCGCCATTGTAGCACATCTGGTGAAGATGTGCTATGCCAATGGGAGAGCGCTCTCCCATTGGCATAATTACTCCACCTCAGCGAGATGCGTAAGCTATGTCAGTGGAAAAGCATCTCACCCCTGAGCGACGTCAGTTAGATCGACTTAATCAGTAGTGTAGACCTGCCCTAACAAAAATAAGTCTAACTCATGTAATGAATCAGAAGAAAATATAACAATAATTCACTATGCCCCACCCTTGCCTTTCCATCATGATTTCCTTTTACCAATGTTAGTCATGTCTGGCCATTAATTAGCTACCCTCTTAAAAACTGTCATGGACAAACACTTGGCCATGCTTTTGTAAAACTGCCAATTCTCAAACTATTTCAAACTATCTATGGACACCATCCTATGGGACAGGTGCAACAAGTATGTGGCAAAGAGCTCCATAAACTTGTGTTTGTTTAGGTGGTGGAATCTCCTTCCTTAGAGGTTTTTAAGGTCAGGCTTGACAAAGCCCTGGCTGGGATGATTTAGTTGGGAATTGGTCCTGCTTTGAGCAGGGGGTTGGACTAGATGACCTCCTGAGATCCCTTCTAACCCTGATATTCTATGATTCCATGATTCTATGATTTTATTCTTCCCAATCTAAGAAATAAGCCATGGTCATGGCATAGATCAGTGATTCTCAACGACCGGTCCCTGAGATCTCCCTGACACAAGTTAGGAAGGCTGCAAGCAGGTCCCTGGTATCAAAAAGGTTGGGAAACACTGGTGTCGATGATCATTCTTAGTCACAATTCAAAAGCATTTGTCAATTGTTTGCCAGCTTTATTTTCTAAGATTTTGCAAAGACTATCAGAGGTCTAGCCATGTAGAATGTTCCCGTTTCTCCTCCATACTGGCAGGGAATGGAAATACTCTACAGAAGCAGCATGTTTTGCCTTATGTGGCTTTTTACTGACCCCATTTAGCTACTCTACGCAGAATGGAATTTACATATCTGGAGAAAGCAGTATGCAAGCCACAGCTGCAGGAAGAGAGAAGGGAAAAAGGAGTTACACTACAGCCTTCTTTGAAGAAGTGAAGGTCTGGTTCTCAGCCCAGTCCAAACAGACTGTTCCGCTGTTGTTGGTTTTTCCCCACCTGTGGTTTTACTTCTTCACTTGATCATTTTACAGTTAAAAGTAAAATCAAATAAGCTATTTCAAAAGTCTTGACGCTAGTTAGAATGGTCAAATTATTTAGTGACACAGATTTAGTTACATCCAGACAGAATTGTTCGAACAGATACAGTCAAATAAGCCATTTCAAAGCTTTCTTTGCAACATTTTAGCCAGATTTAGGAATCTCTTTTGTAAGATTTTTTATTACACTCCTCAGTAGTATCTTCAACCGTAGTCTTAATATTGGGGATGGTTGAAAGACCACAAAAACTTATGAATATTCTTCAATTCCTAAATTTTTCAAAAATTAAAACTCAAATAAATGAAAATTTTACTCAAATATTCAGGGTTGCTTGGTTGAAATTCAAGTTATTGACAACAAATTTCTTAGAAAAATCATAATTTGAAAAATGTTGACCGTCTCTACTCAATATACAGTACAAGTATCATTTACTACCACTGCTACTTTTCATTTCACTCAGATCTAGTCCTTCAGGTGACTACTGCAGAGTCTTGCCTCTGAAGATGATTATGATGCTTCACTGTTTCATAAGTTACACTTTTACTAATAAGGAGACCTCAGTTTCAGTCCTTCTTCAAACCCTAAGTCTGAGCCTAGGAACTCATCCTAATATAGCTCCCAAATGAGTGGTGCAGCTGCTGCTGTTCTTTCTGCATAGACACATGCTCCAGTAAGGCATGGGGCAAGCATGCAAATATTTTGCTGCTGCCATCACCATTTTTCTTCTGCAATACTGGCATTAAAACTTGTCTCTCTCTCTCTGCCCCGCACACCTTTTAGTTCTATTTGTTTGAGTACCAGTCCCCATAGCAGGATTCATGTAAAATCTAGTCACATACATGTCATTCACAAATACTCAAATAACACTGTAGATGCATGAACTTTGCTTGCACATTTTTAGTGGCACTAGCATTTTCTGCATCTTTACATTTTGGATGTGGGGAATGAAGGGGGGAACCCTATTTTACTTTCTCTCTCAATTCTTCATAAATTCTTGTTTCATCACTTCTAGCTATGATTTTGTAAAAGGAAGACTTCCAAGCAAGGCCTTGACTATGTAACTGGATCTTCATGGGTGGGCCCCTGCACCCTTGCTGAGCTCTATTGAGCAGGGGTCTGCCCACATAGATTCAGTTGCAGGCTGGGGCCTGAATTACTCTTGAGCTGTCTTTGCCACCTCATAATTTATTTCCAAGTGTTGCTCCCACACTTCCTCCCAAGATATGTCTGTCTCTTGAATTTATATTTTGACCTTCAGCCTCCATCTCGCTGATGTTTGCTTTTATAATCTTAATCTCCTTAACCTGTTTGAAAAGCAGTTTTCATTGGCAATAAAAACAAAAAAACACCAAACTTGATTATGGAGAAACCTGGAGAAGTTGCACTAGCAGTTGCCTCTCCATTAATGGGCTGAAAATTGTCAATTTTTAAACTCAATTGATACAATAATAAATTGACACAGCAAAATCAGTCTTGGCCGAAACTGTTCTTATTTCAGTCCAGAAGTCAACCTGTCTTACTCATAAAACAATGTACAGGACACGTTTACCACGAGTACACTCAATAAATGAATAACTAAATCCTAAGACTGAAAGGAACATACGAGAGGGAATTCTCTTTTCAGTGCACTAGAGGGTGCTTTGTACTTGACAGAATTGTCATTTGCAAAATGCTGCCTTTATGTCTCTCCATGCTGCACCTGTTGTGAAGATAAATAAAGGACAGTCCAATTCCTTCCCCTCATAAGTCCTAAATATATCACATAAAGAAAGCTTTTTAAAAACATGCTACACTATCCTTCTCTCTTTCCCTGGCAAACTGGATGAGTAACTGCCTTTATTTTCAGGCCTCCAGCCTAACAAGAAGGGCAGGGGCTTAGGTCAAACAGCAACAAGATGGCACAGTTATCTGGTGAGGCACTGGTAGCAGTCACCCTGCATAAACTAATGGTCCATGGAGAACTGTGTATGGTACAATGCAAAGGAGTCTGTTCAGAAGCATCCAGAGTACTGTTTGAACTGAAAGAACAAACTATAGCTTGGAACAGAGAGCTATTCGGAGCATGGAGAAAGCACCCTCAGAATAGGCCAAATCTTGAGGTCCTCACTCAGGCAAAACTTCTGCAGATTTCACCAGCCTAGTAGTGATCCCAATGTAAAATGAATGAACAATTTAGTGAGGGCAGAAGAGTGTTTCTCAACCATGCTGCAAACAGTAATAGATTGCCTCTCCACCTGTCGTCAGCGATGCTATTTATTATTTATTATACACCACTAAGCATTTGCATTGCACCTAGTAATGTTCAATGGAGTGGAGGAACAAGAGGGAAAGATTACCCACTTTTGCTGTGATCTGAAAGTTTTCCCAGTTTCAGCAACACCAACTCCTATTATGTTAATTCTCCACTTCCTCAGTCTCTTGAAGATATTTGTTGTGTATTTGGTTGTCACGGTAATAGAATCTTGTTGTTGCTATGGCAACTGAGTTAGATTATTAGGGGATAGCCCAGCCAGTTTTGGCTGGTTCTTGTTTAGTTCAGCGTGTGGCAATAAATGGCTGGTTGCAAGGTTTACAGCTCTTGGGACTTTTCATCGACGTGCATCTGTATATACGCTTGACTCAGATCAATCTTACTAAACTTTTGTCACCCAGCCAGGCCTGTGAAGAGTTCATCGATGCGGGGAAGCGGGTATTGCTCTGCACACAACACTGGGTTGACACTGCACACAACACTGGGTTTAAAATCACTGCAAATCCAGAGGGAGCCATCTTTCTTCACTATTGGAACAATAGGAGTTGCCCATGGGCTATGGGTAACTGGTATTAGGACTCCATTTGTGACCAGGTGCTCCAGGTCTGCTTCAACCTTTGGCCTGATGGCATATGGCACAGTTCTGGCTTTCAGATATTTTGGTTGACTGTCAGGTTTAATGTTCAATGTCACAGTGATTCCCTTCATACTTCCCAGATCCTCTCCAAAAACAGCAGCATGTTTCCTTAGCATAGGGGGCAGACTGGTTTCTTCTTCTGCCCAGTTCAGCTGGATCTTCCTAAGCCAAGACCTACCCATTAAGGCTGGGTAATTACCTCTCACCACAAACAATGGCAATTTAACGGCTGTCCATTGAGCTCCACCTGAACATCAGTAGTGCCCAACATGGGCACAGCTTCTCCCATATATGTCTTCAGAACTGTTTTTGTTGCTTTAAGCGGAAGATGTTGTAGCTTTTCTTTGTACACAGTCTCAGAGACCAGCGATATGGCTGCACTGGTGTCCAGTTCCATGCGTATAGGTTTGCCGTCCAACAACGGGGTTACCCAGTATTCATGTGAACCCACTGCCAAAGACAAAATGTGGAATGGCTCTTCTTGTGATGAGGTGTCTCCTTGGTCATCCTGGGCCTGCTCTAGGGTATGCAGATTTCCCTTTTTGGTCGGCCAGACCACAGGCCTCTTTTTCTTTTGTTTACAGGCACACTCAATGTGTCCCTTTTTGCCACAGCGTCGACACACCAGGTCCTTACACCAGCATTCTGATGCATGGTGACCCGGCTTACCACAGCGGTAACACTCCTGACTCCCCACAGTTTTGTGTGTAAGTTCTTATGACACTTTATGCACCCTAGTGGATTCACCGATGGATTGCGCCTCCTTTTTGCCAGTTCCATGGAAACCGCAAAGTCAACAGCCTTCTGTAAGGTAAGCTGAGCCTCTGTCAATAGGCGCTTCCATATAGCTACACTGTGCAGGCCACACACTAACCTGTCACATAGGGCGTCATTTAGTATCTCCTTAAATTCACAGTGTTCTGCAAGCTTTCTCAAAATTCCTATAAATTGTACAACTGTTTCATCTTCTTTCTGGTCTCTTTTGTGGAACTTATATCTTTCAGCAATTATCAATGGTTTTGGAGAAAAATGAGACCCCAGGATTTCCACAATGTCACTGTACGATTTAGTCTCTGGCTTAACAGGGTGTAGTAAGCTGTGTAGCAGGGAGAAGGTCTTAGCCCCTACAACACTCAAGAATATTGGCACTTTCTTCTCTTCTGTAATGTCATTTGCAATAACAAAAAGCTCAAAACCCTCAGTATATACATGCCATTGCACTATAGTCTCCTCAAAAGGTTCCAGCGGCCCTGTAAGTGTAGCCATGGTTTTAGTTTCAGTTTGCACAGTCAGTGCAAACAAGCCAGTTCTCACCCCCTTCTAGCAGCAAAAAGGGTTTTTTTTGTACCTTAACTTCTACTTCCTTCTGTTGCTGGGGCAGCACAGTCATCCCATCCTCGTCGCCATGTTGTTATAACTTTGGGGGCAGCAGTTTTAAGAAGAAATCACCAGAGACACAGAGAGCTGTAAACCTTCCAACCAGCCATTTATTGCCACACACTGAATTAAACAAGAACCAGCCAAAACTGGCTGGGCTATCCCCTAATTATCAGTATTGAGCTGAGTTCCTGAGAAACATGAAATATTTTCATTGTTCTCCTCCACCCCAACGCTTACTCCAAGTCACTATTGAAGTATCAACATCTAGAGATCCTGAAAAGGGGCTTTTTTTGGGCAGAGGGGTGGTTACTGCTGTTAGGCAACCACAGATGGTAACAGTCAAGGCTAATTTTTCTATTATTAATCACTATTTCTGCACCATAATAGAAGCATATAGCACTTTAATGTTAAATCCAAGAAGTTCTTATTTGTTTTGCAAAAGTTCTCATTTTTAAAGCAACTCTTTCAGTTGAAGTATAGGGGAAGAAAGGATGGGAATGCCCATGTTTGTTCACTATTAATTCTGTCAGGTTAGCAACCACAGGAATATTACAGTGACTGCACTATTAGTTTCTGAGCAAACTGTGGCAGTGTAGTAACTCTGAGAAAGAAGATCATTCATCTTGCAGTCCGTGTACCATAGCCCAGTCCATCCTGTGTAGCAACATTATTCTCTATTCTTGGTTTTACTTCCCTACCTCCAGTTCTTTTAATATTGCATAATTTCAGCTCGATAGTGTGACTGCCTCCTCCCTTCCTCCTCAGCATCTTTTCTGCTAGTTCCCTTCTTTGCTTGAATTTGTGCCCTCTTATTTTTTATCTTTTTAGCCATTTGTATAGCCTTGGGATATCCCTACTTTCCTTCCAATGTCCTTCCATTATGTCCCATCTTACTCGCTTCTTTTCTAATCAATACAAAATCCATTTTCCCCACCCAACTTTTCCATATCAACATTGTTACCCACTTTCTGTACCAGTTCTTTAACAATTAGTCTCCAGTAATGCGGTCTCCAAAATGATGAGCGGTCTTATCAGACTCAATTCATGCCTGAAGTAATTCTAACTGAGCTGACCAAATAACGGGATTTTCAATTCGGGGGGCCACACCGTTAAAAAAAATCTTCAAACCAAAATGAAATATTTTAAAAGATTTTTAATTTTTCATCAAATAAAAATATTGCCATTTTAAATCAACCAAAACATTTCAAATTGACTCAAAATGTAGGTGGGGTTTTTTTTGCAGATTTTCAATTTGTTTTGTGTCAACCAAAACATTTTCAACTGCCTGGAAAACAATTTTTTTTTAAAGTTTTTCATTTCTATTTGGTCATTTGGGGTATTTTCACCTTTTTTGTGTTTTTTTTTAATTGACCAAAGTTGAAATTGAAACGCCCCTTTGAATTGAAAAGTTGAAACAAAAAAATTCAAAGCAAAACTATTCATTATATTCAACCCGAATTCAGTGAATAGTTTGGGCCCTTTAAAATGCATTTTTCAATGAAAAACCAATTAATCAAAAAATTTTGCTCAGTTCTAAATTTCTGTAAAGCCAGTGGAATTCCACCAGTGATGAATTTGGCCCATTTAACTTTTGGAAGAGGACCATTATGATGCTGTCTGATTAGTTCTATAATGATGTATTCCATTTGCTTACCAGACACTGAGCTGGTGGTTTTAGTTTTCATTCAGTGTCAATCTGCAACTGATCACCCTCTTGCAACCTGTGAACATTTAACACATTTTGGTCCAAATTCATCCCTAGTGTAGCTTCACTTCCTTTGCCATTTTAAAATCCTTTCCTCATCTCTGCACCTGACTGAATAAACCACATCTCTGCCCAGGCCTCCATGGTTGCCCAGATTTCTTTTGATCCGCTCTCTCTTCCCTGAGGTATTCTCTAGCACAAACCTGCATTTAGCAGCATAGCTCCCGAGGAAGCCATTCCAGCAAGCAGTTCTCCCAGGGGCTGTAATGAAACAGACACCTCCACCCGGCTACTCCCCATGTTGCAAACATGGAAGGGGAGTTACTGTTAATTCCAGTTGTAGTAACTTCCAGATGGATTTCTGCTCAGAGGCCGGCCTGGACCTGAGGAGCCCAGCATGCTGCATAGAGTGGCTGCTCCCTGGCTCCTCTCTGCCTCAACTCTGCCTTCTCAGAATTATGGAGCTCCTGCAACACAGAGGGTCTCCTGCAGTGTCTCGGGGAGTCTGTAAAAGAATCACTGCTCTCTCCTCACTGTGAGTTTGGAGATGTGTCCTGTGCTGTTTGCTACCGTCTGCCTGCACTGTGTAGTAGAGGATAGTCTGTGGTCAATTGGAGCTGCTATCGCCCTCATATGTGACACAGTAAAAGTTATGATGATCACGTGATTGCTACAAAAAGCTCTATTTGTTCTAATGTAATTCATGGAGGTGGAAAGTATCCCTTTACGAGGTCTGGCTGTTCAATAATGTTATGATGCATTCAGAAGAGGTGATGTTGTAAAAAACAGAAACCCTGCAGGACACTGGCAGAATCCAGAAAATGTTCCCCATTTAAGCCATGAATGACGAGGACTAGATTGTAGCTCAAGATGTGCACTCTTGCAGGTGCATGAGGGGAAGAAAGATTCTCCTCTCCCTTCCCCAACACATATGCCCTTCTGTCAGCTACCTGGAACATGGGTCTGTGGTCACAGACATAAAAGATATTGCATAGACACTTACTTACTTTACCCCTGCTCCTTGACCAGATAGGTGGGGCACAGGCAAAGCCTTAGTTCGTGCTGGTGGAAGGGGGTGTTAGTCATTTACTGTTGGCCTATACCAAAAGCAAGTTCTAAATTATTATGCCCTTGGGCAAGGGGCGGGGGGGGGGGGGGGGGTCAGGAGAGAATTGTGGCTACAGTTCCTTCCCTGGAATACTCCTAGCGCAGCACAGCAACACAGAGCCCCACATTATGAGCTCTGACCTTACGGCAACCTACACCCATGTCAGTATTTAACATTTCCAGGTTAGTTCTCATCATCTCCTTTTCCCAGGAGATTTTTCTATCCCAGAAAGGATGCCCATATTACAGCTCCCACTAACAATTCTAACTGTTCCGCACAAGTTTTATCAGTGCTCCCACACCAACATTAGCCATTACAAGCAATTTCTGAGGTCGCTGTGCCAGAGTGGTGGAACTTTTTAACCTTTTTCTCACATGGAATTGAATTAGTCCAGATCTTCACATTTACTGAATAGATACAGCACCACACTTCTGCTTTTCCTTCAAGAGTTCCGGGTAATGTTTCCACTAGAACTGAAGATTATCTGTTTCTAGTGGAAACTCCAGAATCCAGTTTTGCTCTGCAGATGTGGGAAATGCCTAGAACCAGGAAGATCTAGGGCTAGTTACATCAGGAGTGGTATATAAATAGAAGGGGTCTGTTGATTGATTGCTTCTGTGTAATGTATATATATGCACATACTCACTGTAGCACATCTGGCTTATGGCCTCTTTCCCCTATTTTTCTAAGAACCTAGCATGCAGGGGAAAAAATGCACAAAACTAGACCCAAACAAGAGTCGGAACACTAATAATGGCTGCTGTTCCTGCACAGGTGCAGACTCCAGGGATGCCTGATGACATTTTTTCCATGGCATTCCCTCCGGTCTTACTAAGCTTCTGTCTAAGCTTTCCTTTGCCCTATTTTTAAAGAGGAAATCTGACCTCTGTCCTTTCTCCTTTGCCCTTGTTTTCCATTTGTGAAGAAAGTAGTCATCATAAAGCATAAACATGGTTGACTTCATTCATTTCACTACTTTAGCGCACTGGAGAAAAAAAGCCTAGAATGGAGATGGGGAACAAATTGATACAGTCATGTGATAATCCTTAAAAATAAACCTGCATATGGGTAACTCTCTACAACAGTTCGTGGATTTTGTTTTGATAGCCTTGCCCCGTGAAAACAGCAAGAGAGATCCATGTATATCTGACACAGGACCACAGAACCTAAGTGGAGGTTCTGTCTTTAGACTTTTGCATTTGGAAGATCATGTACAGTACCGTCTATTTTACAGCTCCAGGGAGTGCATCAGCTAGAATTCCATCCATTTCACTTACATGCCATGCAGCTGTGTCATTGATCGCATACCTGTGCTGTTATATAGCGGGTGATTTTTATGGAGCAACCACCACAAATAGATTAGGCATCTTGAGGATTCTTTTTTCATACAGTGTCAGACAAAGTCTATATTAGGAATCATGTCCTTTAAGAAGGAAAATAAAGTGCAGTTTGTGATGAGTTGCTGAGGGTTTAGAAATTCAGTTTAAAACAAGGGACACCTTCTATTTTTACAATATAGAAACAGAGCACCTAGTTGAACATGTACACTCCTATGGCCTGGAAGATGAGCAAAGAGTTAGATCATGGGATTTACATAACCATGACCCATCCCTTCTTCCAATCACATTGTTTTGGTTTGTTTAACAGTAGCCAAAAGCTCTTAGCATTTCATGAGAAATGAATGGTAAAGAACCACTCAGAGCACAGGGAGATGGGAATGGGTAGGTGAGGAACACAAGAATTTACACTGTAGTTCAGGGGCGGGCAAACTTTTTGGCCTGAGGGTTTCATAAATTGTATGGAGGGCCAGTTAGGGGAGCGGATCATGGCCCGGCCCCCACCTCCTATCTGCCCCCCCGGGACTCCTGCCCCATCCAACCCCGCCCCCCATTCCCTGACAGCCCCTCTGGGATCCCTGCCCCATCCACACATCTCATCTCTGTTCCCTGACCACCCTCCTATCCCCGCCACCCCATCCAACCCCTCCTCTCATTCCTGATGGCCCCCCAGGGACCCCCGCCCCATCCAACCACCCCTTCTCCCTGTCCCCGGACTGCCCCCAGAACCCCTGCCCCTGACTGCCTCCTGCTGCCCCATCCAACCCCCCTCCTTCCTGACTGCTCCCCCAGAACCCCTGCCCCCATTCAACCCCCTGTTCCCCCAACCACCCAGACCCCTATCCACACCCCCACCCCGACCCCCACCCTGAACTCCCCTGCCCTCTGTCCAACCCACCCCCTGCTCCCTGCCCCCTTACCGCGCTACCTGGAGCACCGGTGGCTGGCAGCGCTACAGCCGTGCCACCCGGCTGGAGCCAGGCCACGCTGCCACCACCATGCAGCACAGAGCACCGGGTCAGGCCGAGCTCTGCAGCTGCGCTGCCCCAGGAGCTCACAGCCCCGCCGCCCAGAGCATTGCGCTGGCAGCGGCGCAGTGAGCTGAGGCTGTCGGCGAGGGGGAACAGCAGGGGAGGGGCCGGGGGGGCTAGTCTCCCAGTCCAGGAGCTCAGGGGCCAGGCAGGATGGTCCCACGGGCCACATAGTTTGCCCACCCCTGCTGTAGTTGATAGTTACAATTAAATGAGAGAACAGGTCATAAATATATGGACAGTGAAGAGGGGCTCATAATAGAGAAATGTTTGAAAGCCTCAGTCTTAGAGCAATATTCCCTGTACTACTGTTCCCAGTCAGCTGAAGCTAGAGAAGGTGGAAAACCCATATTTTTCCCTACAGAACATTTTGTAGGAAAAATACCTTTTGGGACTTTTTCCACTCTCAAATTTTGCGCAGGAAATATTAAACAGTTGTTTTGTAATGATGTTTGAAAATGGAAGTTTTTCGTTTCAAATTCTCAAAACAATTTCTTAAATTTTTACTTAGTGTTTGGTTTTGGAAACCAAAAAAATTCATTTTCCCACTTTGGGTTTTTCCACCCCTCTCTCTCCTATTTTTGCCCCAACTAGAGCCAGTTTGGAAGGAGAAAGTGTGAAAGACCCCCTCAATGGGACGATTTCAGTAGAAAAATTTCTAGGCTTCAGAGGGAACTACTTCCACTCGGATCTGCTAGGTTCAAAAGTGAACATAACTTTTTCTCCTGGTAGTATAAATGCCCACAAGCTGCTCTCTCTTTATGGCCTAATATAAAAAAAAAAAAAAAAGTGGGTGGGGGAAGGGAAGAGGGATTTAGTTAACTCATTCTGGTGTTTTGTGGACTGAGTAAGTTGTCTTTGATGATCAAAATAAATATGTTGATTATTAACTCCCAGAAGGAAGCACAATAATTATGAGAAAAGAGGAAACTACTGGGGACCCCATGGAAACCAGCAGTTAATTGATACATTGCTCATAGCTGAGAAAACAGGTAGCTGCAAGTAAGACTAATGAACAGGAGGCACTGTGGGAATCCTCTATGGAATAGAGTAATTGAGAATGGAGAAGATGACAAGCAAGTGATTGGCCAAGGATAATGAAGTAAACTTAGTGGACATGGAAATGTATGCCCTGTTTCTTTGGTCTGTACTGCACAGAAGTCACTAATTGTGGAGTTCTGGCCAAGATCATTTGCAGTATTGGTTTAATATCTGATGCTTCTGAAGTCAGAGGGGACTATATATATGCGGTATATCTGGTGATTTGATCTCATATTTTGTAATCTCTAATTCCTATGCACCTACATAAAAAATTAAGTAGGGGTAATTATGTGGCTGGTTGTTAGAGCAAGAGTGTATTGCTGACATTAAGTACAAGGGCTGCACTTTCATTTAAAAAAAAAACAAACTTCTCTCCACAGCTGTGAGATGAGAATCGTCAGGAAGGAAACCCTGAATGCTTTGGTAGTTTACTCAAGCTAAATCTGGGACATAGAAGCAGAATCCAGCAAAACACTTAAACAGGTTTAACTTGTATATTAAGTCCCATTGAAGGCAATGATTGTGTTTCTATTGACTCCAAAGGACTCTGGATCAAGCCCCATCTCTGAGGGCTAGTCTACACTTACCGCGCGGGTCGACGCGGTGAGTTCGACTTTCCGGAGTTCGAACTATCGCGTCTGATCTAGACGCGATAGTTCGAACTCCGGAAGCGCTAGTTCGAACTCCGGTACTCCACCTCGGCAGCTGGAGTTAGCAGAGTCGACCTTGGAGCCGCGGAGTTCGGTTCCGCGGCGTCTGGACGGGTACGTAGTTCGAACTAGGGTAGTTCGAATTCAGCTACGCTATTCACGTAGCTGAATTTGCGTACCCTAGTTCGACCCCCATTCTTAGTGTAGACCAGGCCTGAGTTAATTTAATTTAGAAACAGTTGTGACTTCTATCCAGTATACTCAGGTAATCTTTATGGTTCTGTTAAACAAATGATGGTTGATGGCTTGCAAAGCATTGTCTGGTATGGCCCTGCACTGCCCCAAGGGAAACACGGGTGGCATTTAGAATGCTTCCTGAGTGCTTGGGAGCAAGGGGAAGTATGCAACACCTCTTTAAAGAGGTCATGCAGCATACCCCTTTCCTCTGAAGCTGGCCAGTGGAAAGGGCTTGTGGAGCCCTGGCTCCCCCTTTTTTCCTTCTCCATTGAGCTGCTCCTAAGAGTAGACCTTGCACATACCCCAGGGAAGAGGCTGCAATTCTGACCTCTTATATGAGCAGTGTATCCTTTCTGGGGGCGGGTGGAGGCTTCTTACACAGCACAGCCACATAAGGGTTGGGGAGCCACAATTTTTCCCTGAATGAATTATTTATTTTTGTCTCACTAGTGGAGCTAACATTTTAGGAATGCCTATGTGACATTTATATTTGTTTGACCTATAGAGGCTATAAACACAAGCTGAATTCATTCTTTCAAGGTTGAGGCAGCTTGGCAGGACTGAATAATAGAAGAGTACAGGGTCATTATCCTCTCCATTCTTCTCTAACATATGTAATTAAGTCACTTTAATATGTTGCTACATGCCAAACATCTCTTGCCTGGTTCCATGCCAGTGCAGCCACTGCCTTGGTTTCCCTTTTGAATAAAGGTGGCTTAGCGCTCTCACAAAATTGAGTTCATCTCCTTTTGGAGTAACAAGTCCAAAACATGGCTCAAATCTTGGTTACCTGGTCCAGCAAGCCCCCACCTAATGGCAGTGAGAAATGAGTGTAGGGACTTTCCTCCTCCTTCTACTCAATATCGCAACTCTAGATCCCTGAAAGCAAGAAAATGCCTTTGTGCAAGTTCTGTTTCAATGTGCAAGGTCACTTCCTTCACCTATGGTGGGGGGAAAAAACCTTTGTAACCAAACCATTTTTTTAAAGTCACCTTTAGTCTCCTTTTTAGGGGGGTTTGGCCAGGAGAGACTTACCCTGAAGTACTAATCTCTCTATGGAATCAGCAAGAGAAAAATTAATTATAGCAAGTCCTCTTTCCCCGCATGCCTTGTGGTGGCCAACAACTCCCAAGCATCCATTTAAACTGCAAGTCTCAGGATGCTTTGCTGCCAAGATCAGGGTAGTTCAGGACCAGAGGCCTGTTTTAAAGGGGCTAGTACACCTCATTACATTTACTGTACACTCCGGTGGAGTCTCGTAAGGGATATGAAATATAAATTATAGGATAAACTTTGTATATGAGACTGCTCTGGAGGCTTTCTATGCCTGCCTTTGGGGTTGACATCAGTGGAAGCGGTATGTATATATGTCAGGCCTTTTGAAAATCAGGCCACTTACGTAGTACTTTTGTATGGACTTAGGATCCAAATTGTAAGCATCCATTGTTTAAAATCCTGGTCACCATATTTAAGCCTCTGGCCACAACAGTGCTTAAAGTGGTTGTAAATAATGCACTTCTGATCCCAGTGAAGACAGGGCCTATAGTGGAATTGAAAGTTTAAATGATGAATGCCTGGATTTAGCAAGGTTATTAAGCACATCCCTAATTTTAGCATGAGCAGTATCATAGGATTTATTTCAATTTGTCCCATGCATAGCAAGGGATTTAAAATCCCATTTTAACTGAAAAATTATGGATAGCTGATTGAAAAATCATTGGTGATGACTCAAGTGGCAATGCCTGCTGTTTTACAAGGCTGGATGTGTGTGTATAATTATAAATCAGAAAATCAAAATGTCTTGGCTCTCAAACTGGATCCGTAATCCTCCTCATGACATGACTGAGACATGAAAGCATTTGTGGAGATGTTATCTAAGTGACAGTTGGGCTTTCACTGTATTTGCTAATTACACTTCTTGACATACTATCCTTTCTGAGTAGCCTTATGCAAGGCAATGCTAGGTTAGTTTCATTTCTTTCTGTATAGTTTTTTACTATCAGCTGTCTTAGATATTTCATTAGAGAGACAAGTTTGATGAGGTAATATCTTTTATTGGACCAACTTCTCTTGGTGCTTCACATCTCACTGATAAATTAGGCTCTTCATGGAGCACAAAATTAACAAATGAAATGCATCAATCATGTACAGTGTTACTACAGATGCATAAGAATTGGTTTGCTGAAATAGCTTCAGAAAAGGGGATTGAATTCTCAATTTCAATGCATTTGTTTTGCCCCATATACTCCAGCAAGGCAAAATTCATTTTAGCTGCCCTAGCTGGAGACAGATTGTCAAATCTATTGCAGCCATTGTACAACTCCATTGCAACTTATTGGCATTATATTAAGTAGTTGCAAGACAGACCTTTCAATTATTTTATTTACTGTTAGGTATTTTTCCACTAAAGTCTTTGCATAGCCATCCAGTTGGAATTAGCTT
Organism: Mauremys mutica; assembly: GCF_020497125.1. Classification (NCBI taxonomy): domain Eukaryota; kingdom Metazoa; phylum Chordata; order Testudines; family Geoemydidae; genus Mauremys; species Mauremys mutica. Next base: position 102,575,621 of record NC_059072.1, on the reverse strand, counting down.
TTTTCACTCCTGCTCAGCTGAAGTTTCATCAGTCTCTGTGCTCTGCAGCCCAGGAGGTTCATGATGATTCAATGGAAAATTTCTTCTCTCCAGTAGCTGTGGAATGCCTCATTGGGCATTTTGGCACCAACACTTTCTTCACAGTAAAGTCTCTGACAACACCTGCCCAGAGGGATATATAAGGCAATTGGGCTCTTAAGAATGGCATCTGGGGACTCTGGTGAGCATAGAGAAAAGAACACCACAGTAGCTGTTGGTTGAATTTGCTGGGCTCTTTCCTGGCTAACAGGTCCGTTTCTGAGATTGGCCAGGAAAGAGGAGAGGTGGAAGCTACTGAGTCCTCCTGTTAATGTTTTTTTCCTGGCTGGCCTCAGGAATGAAGCTGTCAGTCAAGTGTGATCATTAAAGGGGCCACACATGGAGTCACAGATCCAGTTAGATGCTGATTGCAGGCCACCCACCAGACTGCTGTAAGGAGAATCCAAGCCTTTAAGTCCCTGGCCTCACAGAGTGTTTTAAGCTCCTATAGCCTGAACGGAGTTAATCACTGCCCCAATCTTGGGGTCTCTAGGCCCATGCAGGAGACACAGACATTTGGTTAGCACCCCATCCTGACAACTGGAACCCTCTGTCCAGTTGCATAGCTCTCCTGAGAGCAAGGCTGACCCTTCAGACTCCTCTGTACTTAAACACGCCTTTTCCAAAATCCCACCAAAAGACACTGAGCCTTCTGGTTAATGGTTGAACTCTCAGGAGGCATGTGGTAATTGTGAGGCAGATACTACACAGAGACACTCTGCATAGAAGTCTAACACATTTGCTCATTTACTTAATCATTCTTATAAAGCACAAGAGAGTATAGAAGATATAAAGTATAACAAACATCCTAACTGCAGTTCCCTTTACCAGCTCACCCTTCCCGTGGGAATCCTCGGAGGGCCCTCTGGGCTCAGGCAGGGAGGCAGGGCTCCCTGCCTCATGCAGGCCCCTCCCTGCTGGGATGCTTCTTTCTCCTTTTGAGCTGGAGACAAAATGGTCAAAGACCCCAGATAGATCAGCTCCTCCCTTTTTGTAACTTTTCACCCCCTTTGTCAGTTGACATCCCACTTGGCCTCCCCTAGGTGACCAGAAACCTCTGCCACGTGACTTCGTTGCCAAGGCGACCTCTCCCCTGCTAAATCAGTTCTCCTGCCTGGGAGCCAATTTGTTATTTAGAGCTCTTACCTTTTAATGGAAGAGCACTTATCATCAACAACTCATTTTTATTATTCTTTTGCCACCAGTCTTTGGAATTTTAGCCCAACGTGGAGACAAAATAATAATAGAGACTGTATGGCCACACATTCAAAATGGAGCTTGCAGCTTTATAAAAATATATACAGAGAGGCATTCATGATTACAGCTGTTTTCATAGTAACATTTCATAACAACTTCATAATATCACCGGAATTGATACAGATAGATCCCCAAGCTGTCACACATCGCCAAAATATTTTCTTAAAATCACACCACCTTTGCCACCGCTTATGCCTGGAGCGTCCTTTCTCCCTTTTCCTTCCTCTTTATATTTAATCCCTCCTCCAAGCTCACTTCTTCTGAGAACAGTTCTGTGAACTTCTCTCAGCAACAACCTGTGATGCCTTGAATAAGTATTTAAGAAAAAAAAACCCAAAACACTGACTGAATAGAGATTCAGGCATCAACCAGTGTCTCTTGTATATTTGAATGTAAAAGATTTTTTTGGACTGACAATGTCTTATTTATAATGTAAGCTTCTTGAGGCAGGGACCATGTCTGCTTCTGGGATCTGCACAGCATCAGGCAGACTGCTGGCATTCAAGAAACCATTAATACTAATCAAAACTGTTCCCCATATGAATATAGGCCATTGTCCCATTAGGCTTGAGTGACAGTTATACAGGAGACAAGAGCTATACTTCAGACTAGAGCCTTCTTTAAAGGGTGGGGGGGAATTTTTGCCAGAAGCTGGGAATGGGAGACAGGGGATGGATCACTTGATGATTACCTGTTCTGTTCATTCCCTCTGGGGCACCTGGCATTGGCCACTGTCAGAAGACAGGATTCTGGGCTAGATGGACCTTTGGTCTGATCCAGTATGGCCGTTCTTATGTAAAATTCAGCCATAGTGAGATAATGCATATAAACTTCCTCTGGTGTATTTTGCAACTTATTTTTCAGTGTGATGGCCTTCTACATCAGGCCTTTTCTGATGACACAGTAACATTTCTGCACTGACAAGGACCTGAGATATACCAGGGTTTGTACTGAAAGAGACCATGGTTAAAAAAATTATTTGCTAATAATTAGTAACAGCACAAATATGAAGTATTTTACATTAACATTCAAGAAGTGAAACAATGGGAGTAAAACCAGTTAACCAATTCGGTCTAATATAAGTTGCACCTAATAAGTAGAGCCATTCAGAACTTTCTAAACAAAATCCAAAACTCAAACCCCAGAGCTCATTGAAAGATGAGCCTTTCAGCTGAGCCTGGACTGAGTTTAGAAAGATTAGCCTAGACATACAAATTATGGTCCATAGCTTATCAGTGTTTGGTTCTTCGTAAAGACCCATGGAGAGCTGACTGGTCAGATAGAGCTGGCATTCTTCCTTGCTTCCAGTTGCTAAATCATATTTTAAACTGTTAAACATACATTTCATAATTTCCTAATGCTACTTTTCTGGGTAAGGTCCGGAATTGCTGTGATTGTAATTGTCACCGAGATGTTATCTGTGTTAGGGGAGAGAATCTGCATGAATGGGAAGGGAGATGTTCCAGGAGATAATTTACTCTATTAAGATGTGATCCACATTATGAAAATATTTGAGAAACTCTGACCCAGGCAAGTTTACAGCTTTAGGTAAAAAACATCTGACACTGTGTGGCTTCATGTGGTTTTGAACCCAAATGCAGTAAAATTTGGAAGCTTTGCTTTCAGCTTAAGGATATTTTTAAAGCCAAAACTCAAAGCAAAGCAAACTAGTGAGAACCAAGTCCAGATAAAAAGGTTGATATGAACCCATATAAAGCATCATGGTAATCATACTGCCTATTTACTGACATCTAATGGAGTTTCACCTTTATCTTAAATGGTAGAGGTCTGTGACTTGGGAGCTTATGGTCCTGGACTGTGTCCCTACAACTAGTGGCCATAATATCTGTATGTATTCATTACACTGATTCACTGTAGTGTGTAGCATAATATCTGACTTCAAACCACTTCTGTGATTGAAAGTTCCTGAATCATCCCAAATCTTCTGTGTACTAAAAGTATTTTTCTCTTTTAAACATTAAATGAATTTATTAAGAATGGTAAGTATGAATCTAATTATATTTATACCTAAGGGCAGGGGAGTAGTCTTACTAGCATTCCTATGTGTCAGAAACTGAAACTTTATTTCCTGGATACCACCTGGGTCATGGTTCCAAAGGTAATAGGTTAACACCCTGTCACATGACAGGGTCAGTATCCATTGACTTCAGTGTCTACTATTACAGTTAGAAGAATTCAGCCTTTTAAATTTACTCTGGTTAAAAAGATTCAAAGTATAATTTGATACAATAGGTACAATAAGTATTTTTGCTTTTTGATCTAGTGTACAGTCCTAATACCATTATAGTTTGGAAACAAGTTATCTTATTCTGCTTTAATAATAAGCTCTTTAAAGGTTTTATAATGACAAGGGAACAAATAAAAAGTACCCCAAAACTGAAGTTCTTTCATGATAATATTTTCAGGTTGGACAATAAATGATCCCAAAAATAGGTCTTAATTGAGCTAGGAAATTTGATGCTATGTCATAAATATGGTAAGGGCAAAATTTAGTCTATAGATTCAATATTAACTAACATGGAGAAAATGTAGAAATGATCTTTCAGTTCTTAACCAGAAAGCGTTATGGTGGGAGATACACTATGGAAAAAAAACAGGATAGCATCACCTGTGTGCTCAACGTGAGGTATTTTGTAGATAGGCTTAGAAAGATTAGATTTGTATTTTTACACACACAAATGAACAAAAAATATTTCCATTGATAATAGAAATTTACATACACTCAAAGTAAAAAAAAAATGCCTGGGACCTTATTAGCATTTGATTTAAGGATATTTATTTTGTATGTGATGTTGACAATTTGTCTTTTAATAGTTATAAAGCTTTAACTTTTTGAATCTCAGCATCTATTTTCATTAAATAATTATTGTCTGACCTGTGCCGTTGTCTGACACCACCCCTTAATTTCCCAGAACTGTGAAACTTTGAATCGATAAAAAATTTTTAAAAATGCTTTAAAATTAACATCTATATTATCTGTCAAAATTATTTTTTAAAATGTCAAATTCTGTCAAGCCTATTTACCAGTCTTACATTACATCCAATAGTGTAAAAAAAGTGGGCACGTGGCACAGAAAGGTGTTGGAAAATGTGTGTTTCAGAATATGTGATAGGGATACTTTAAGATAAAATTATTTTAGGCAATGCAGGAAAGGTATAAGAGCAAATTTCTCCCCTAAAATCTAGATGGTGGATTTTTATTCTGATATTTTATGCTTTCTACTTGCACAGAACTTCCACAAACACTAATGGAAAATCTGATCATGTTGGGAGAATGGCATATCAGAATCAAGATCCACTACATGACTCTGAGAGAAGAATTTCACCCTAAAACAATAACACTTTGGGTATGTTTACAGTATGAAATTAGGTCAATTTTATAGAAGTTGATTTTTAGAAATCGATTTTATACAATCGATTGTATATGTCCCCACTAAGCGCATTAAGTTGGCGGAGTGCATCCTCACTACCATGGCTAGCATCAACTCATGGAGCGGTGGACTGTGGGAAGCTATCCCACAGTTCCCAAAGTCTCTGCTGCCCATTGGAATTCTGGGTTAAGCTCCCAATGCCTGATGGGGCAAAAACATTGTCGCAGGTGGTTTTGGGTATGTTGTCAGTCTCCCCTCCCTGCCTCCCTCCCTCTGTGAAAGCAACTGCAGACAATCATTTTGCGCCTTTTTTCCTGGATTACCCATGCAGAGGCCATAGCACGGCAAACATGGAGCCCACTCAGCTCACCGCTGCTGTTGCAAGCATTGTAAACACCTGGTGCATTATACTGCAGTATGTGCAGAACCTGGCTAAGAGACGGCAGCACGAGGGCGATTGTGAGGAGAACATGGACACAGACGTTCCTGAAAGCATGGGATGTGGCAATTGGGACATCATGGCGGCAGTGGGGCTGCTTGATACAATGGAACGCCGATTTTGGGCCCAGCAAACAAGCACAGACTGGTGGGACCACATAGTGTTGCAGGTATGGGATGATTCCCAGTGGCTGTGAAACTTTCGCATGCATAAGGCCACTTTCCTCGAACTCTGTGAGTTGCTTTCCCCAGCCCTGCAGCGCCGGAATACCAAGATGAGAGCTGCCCTGACAGTTGAGAAGCGAGTGGCGATAGCCCTGTGAAACCTTGCAACGCCTGACTGCTACCGGTCAGTCAGGAATCAGTTTGGAGTGGGCAAATCTACTGTGGGGACTGCTGTGATTCCAATAGCCAATGCAATCACTGACGTTCTGCTATCAAGGGTAGTGACTCTGGGAAATGTGCAGGTCATAATGGATGGCTTTGCTGCAATGGGGTTCCCTAACTGTGGTGGGGTGATAGACGGAACGCATATCCCTATCTTGGCACCGGACCACCTTGCCAACCAGTACATGAACCGCAAGGGGTAGTTCTCAATGGTGCTGCAAGCGCTGGTGGATCACAAGGGACGTTTCACCAACATCAATGTGGGATGGCCGGGAAAGGTGCATGATGCTCGCATCTTTAGGAACTCTGGGCTGTTTGAGCAGCTGCAAGAAGGGACTTACTTCCCAGACCAGAAAATTACTGTTGGGGATGTTGAAATCCCAATAGTTATCCTTGGAGACTCAGCCTAGCCCTTGCTCCCATGGCTCATGAAGCCATACGCAGGCAGCCTGGACAGTAGTAAGGAGCAGTTCAACTATAGGCTTAGCAAGTGCAGAATGGCGGTAGAATGTGCCTTTGGACATTTTAAAGCTCGCTGGTGCTGTTTGCTGACTAGGTTAGACCTCAGCACAACCAATATTCCCATTGTTATTACTGCTTGCTGTGTGCTCCATAATATCTGTGAGAGTAAGGGGGAGGCGTTTATGGCGGGGTGGGAGGTTGAGGCAAATTGCCTGGCTGCCAATTTTGAACAGCCAAATGCCAGGGTGATTAGAAGAGCACAGCTAGGCGTGCTGTGCATCAGAGAGGCTTTGAAAACCAGTTTCATGACTGGCCAGGCTATGGTGTGACAGTTGTGTGTGTCTGTCCTTGATGCAAACCTGCCCCCTTTGCTGATTTTAATTCCCTGTAAGCCAGCCACCCTCCCCCCTTCAATCACAGCTCGCAAAGGAAATAAAGTCACTATTGTTTTGAAACCGTGCATTCTTTCTTTATTAATTAAAAAAAAGGGAGATAACTGATAAGGTAGCCCGGGTGGGGTGGGGGAGGATGGGAGGAGGGAAGGACAAGGCCACATTCCTTATTGTAGCCACACTATAAATCAAAACTGTTTGAATGACAGCCTTCTGTGCTTGGGCTATCCTCTGGAGTGGAGTGGCTGGGTGCTTGGAGCCTCCCACTTCCCCCCCCCCCACACACACACACTCTTGGGCATCTGGGTGATGAGGATATGGAACTTGGGGAGGAGGGCAGGCGGTTGTACAGTGGATGCAGCGGCAGTCTGTGCTCTTGTTGGCTTTCCTGCAGCTCCACCAGACACCTGAGCATGTCCGTTTGCTCCCCCTTTAGCCTCAGCATTGCATCCTGCCTCTTCTCATCATGCTCACTTAATGCTTTCCTGGACTCTGCCACTGAATGCCTCCATGCATTCAGCTGTGCCCTATCAGTGCAGGAGGACTGCATGAGCTTGGAAAACATGTCATCGCGAGTGCATTTTTTTCGCCTTCTAATCTGCAATAACCTCAGGGACGGAGATGATAGGAGGAGCATAGAAACATATGCACCTGCAGCAGGCTAAAAAGGAGAGTAAAATTTAAGATGATACATTTCTGAGAACAAAAGGGAGACTCTTTCACAGTGAATCAGCAATTCACAGCAGACAGCACATGTACTTTAGGTACAAGGTCACATTTTGCCTTTTATATTGAGTTCCTGCCGGCACACATCACACACGGCTGGGCAACAGAATTCGGTTTCCAGGCAGCCATGGTAAGCCAAAGGGTACACAAGTTTGGATTCTAACGCCTTCATAACATGTGGGAATGTTTTCAGACTACAGCGCCTTCCTTTCCCATAGCAAGCAATGCCAGCTGGATTTGCCATTTAAATGGAGGGGCTGCAGAACACATCACCCTCCACCCAACCACGTGGCTATTTGGGATGATCTCTTCACCCCTCCCCCCGCCGCGTGGCTATTCTCAAGGATTGTCCCTTTTAGCCAAGCGCAAACAGCCCAGCATGAACGGGTCCTTTTACTGTTCCCTTACAAAAATTCCCTTATTTCAACCAGGTGACCTGAATGATATCACTTTCCTGAGGCTAACACAGAAAGATATAAATCGAATGTTGCTTGAATGCAACCAAAACCCAGGATCATTCGCTGCCATGCTTTGTGCTGCAGTGATTCCAGACTACTTGCTACTGGCTTGTCATGGTAAAGTGTCCTACCGAGGAGGACGAAATAAGGCAGCCCTCCCCAGAAACCTTCTGCAAAGGCTTTCAGAGTACCTCCAGGAGAGCTTCATGGAGATGTCCCTGGAGGATTCCCATGCCATCCCCAGACACGTTAACAGACTTTTCCAGTAGCTGTACTGGCCACGAATGCATCCCAAGTCTTCAGGGCAAATCAGACATTAAACACTATTGCTCTTAAACCCTGTAGTGTAGTTACAAATGTTCACTCACCAGATGTACCTTCTCAGCCTTCAGGGTCGGGGATTCCGCCTTGGGACGATATTGGCTCCAAGGTGATGAAAAAGTCCTGGCTGCCGGGGAGAACAGATTCACTGCTTGCCTGCTGCTCATTCTCCTCCTCATCCACAAAATCCTCCTCCGTGTTGCATGACACTCCCCTCTTGCAGGTGTCCATGGAGAGTTGTGGGGTAGTGGTAAGCCCCCCACCCTAGAATGCCATGTAGCTGATCATAGAAGTGGCATGTATGGGGCTCTGACCCAGAGTGACCGTTTGCCTCCTTTGTCTTTTGGTAGGCTTGCCTGAGCTCCTTAACTTTCACCCAGCACTGCTGTATGTCCCTGTTGTAGCCTCTGTCCATCATGCCCTGTGCAATTTTGGCATATATATTAGCATTTCTTCTTTTTGATCGGAGTTCTACCTGCACAGATTCTTCTCCCCATACAACAATCAGATCCAGTATCTCCTGTTCGCTCCATGCTGGAGCTTGTTTGCGATTCTGGGGGGACTGTATGGTCACCTGTGCTGCCGAGCTCACCACGCTGACCAAACAGGAAATGAAATTCAAAAGTTCCCGGGGATTTTCCGGTGTACCTGGCTAGTGCATCGGAGTTGAAAGTGCTGTCCAGAGCGGTCACATTGGAGCACTCTGGGATAGCTCCCGGAGGCCAATAACATCGATTTGCATCCACACTACCCCAAATTCAACCCAGCAATGTCGATTTTAGCGCTACTCCCCTCGCTGGGGAGGACTATAGAAGCTGATTTTAAGAGCCCTTTAGGTCAATGGAAGGGGGTTGCTTGTGTAGACGCATTCATTATAAAATTGACCTAACGCAGCTGAATTCGACCTAATCCTATAGTGTAGACCAGGGCTAACAGTGGTACTAGTGCTGCCAGAAGTGTTCCTCCACTAAGTCAGTTTAAAGTGCTTCCAATATTTATGTATTACCAGCTAGCATACTGATTACAGCTCACTATCAAAGCTCATACTCCATATTCCTCTAGTTGAAGGAAATTTTGCTGGAACATGGGATATCTTTGCTATATTAAAAAAGGGGGAAAAGCACCTGACAAAAGTATGATGATGATGGTGGTGGTTTAGGCCCTGATTCAAGAAAGCATCCATATTCAGGACCACATGTGCTTAAGTTCCATTGACTTGAAGAACTCACAAAAAATCTCAGAATGAATTTTTACTTCAATGGGACATCTAGGGGGCATGCTTAATTGCTGTTCTGAAATGGCTTGCTTTCCTGAATAAGGCTCTTCTATTGTGGTATTGCCCGAATTCCTCAGTCAGGGTCCCACTGGACAAGGTGTTATACAAACACACAAATAGATATGGTCCCTGTCCCATAGCACTTAAAATCTATAATGGAAAAAAAATGGGTTATAAATATAAGTATAGCATGTGGTAGCCATTTATTTACTATGCTGAGTTATTCAGATAGGAAGTTGAACCACAAAAACTAGTGTAATTTGATCCAGAATTAAAACAAGCAGTAGATCAAATCTATATATTTAAGGCTAGTAAAGAACAGAATTATCAGACACATAGATTAACATGATTTGTTGTGGAAGAGGCAACATGGTTTTTGTAAAGGGAAATCATGCCTCACCAATCTACTAGAATTCTTTGAGAAGGTCAACAAGCATGTGGACAAGGGTGATCCAGAAAGCCTTTGAAGAGGTCCCTCACCAAAGGCTCTTAAGCAAAGTAAGCTGTCATGGGATAAGAGGGGAAGTCTTCCTATGGATCAGTAACTGGTTAAAAGACAGGAAACAAAGGATAGGAATAAATGGTCAGTTTTCAGAATTAAGAGAGGTAAATAGTTGTGTCCCCCAGGGATATGTAATGGGACCAAGGCCATTCGACATATTCATAAATGATCTGGAAAAAGGTGTAAACAGTGAGGTGGCAGATGATACAAAATTACTCAAGATATTTAAGTCCAAAGCAGACTGTGAAGAGTTACAAAGGGATTTCACTAAACTAGATGACTGGGCAACAAAATGGCAGATGAAATTCAATGCTGATAAATGCAAAGTAAAGCACATTGGAAAGTATAATCCCAGCCATATATACAAAATGATGGGATCTAAGTTAGCTGTTACCGCTCAAGAAAGAGATCTTGAAGTAATTGTGGATAGTTCTCTGAAAATATCCGCTCTATGGGCAGAGGCAGTCAAAAAAGCTAACAGAATATTAGGTACCATTAGGAAAGGGATAGTTAATCAGTAAGGCTATGATTTAGTCTTGAGTATTTTTAGTAAAAGTCACAGACAGGTCACAGGCAATAACCAAAAAGTCACGGCCAGTGACATGTCTGTGACTTTTACTAAAAATAAATACCCCTAATTAAATCTTAGGTGCTGGGGAAGGGGAAGCCCTGGGCCCCACCGCCTCCAATCTGGGTGGGAGTGGCATGGGGTGCTGCTGCTGCTGCTGCTCCCAGACTGCTGCTGACCCCAAGGCCACCCCAGCTGCTCGGGGAGCCCTGGGGTCAGCCGCACCAGCTGCTGCAGCTGCAGAAGTCACAGAGGTCCCAGAAAGTCACAGAATCCATGACTTCTGTGACCTCCATGAAAGACTTGCAGCCTTAATAATAAGACAGAAAGTTTCATAATGCCACTATGGTATGCCCACACCCAGGGCCGTCCCTAGCTATTCTGGGGCCTATTCAGCCCCCCTGTTGGGGTTTGGGAGGGGGCAGGCCTCTGTGGTGGGGCTGGCCCCAGGCCTCCGTGAGGGGGGCTGGCTTGGGGGGCAGGAGGGAACCGCCCCCCAGCACTCACCGGCAGCACAGCTGAGGCCAGGTCGCTGCACTTCCCACTGCTGGTGAGTGCAGGGATCCAACCCCTGCTGCAGTCCTCAGGGGAGTGGGGGTGGGGCTGGGATGGAAGGGAGCAAGGCTGGGGCAGAGCAGGGGCCATGGAGAAGAGGCAGGGCAGGGACTGGAGCAGCACACAGCTGCTTAGGGCACCAGGAAGTGTGGTGCCCCAGATTTCCTGGTGCCCTACACAGATGCATACTTTGCCCACACCATGATTACTGGGTGCAGTTCTGGTCACCACATCTCAAAAAAAGATATATTGGAATTGGAAAGGTACAGAGATGGGCAACAAAAATGATTGGGGGTATGGAACAGCTTTCGTAGGAGAGCTTAAGGAGAGATTAAATAGGGAGAGATTAAAAAGATTAGCAGTTTCCAGCTTGGAAAAGAGGCAACTATGGGAGGATATCATAGAGGTCTATTAAAATTATGAATGGTGTGGAGAAAGTGAATAAAGAAATGTTATTTACTCCTTCACATAGCACAAGAGCCAGGGGTCACCCAATGAAATTAATAGGCAGCAGGTTTAAAACAAAGGGAAGTATTTCACACAACACACAGTCAACCCGTGGAACTCTTTGCCGGCGAATGTTCTGAAGGCCAAAACTATAAGAATTAGGTAAGTTCCTGGAGGATAGGCCCATCAATGGCTATTAGCTAAGATAGTCAGGGATGTAACCCCATGCTCTGAGTATTCCTAGCCTCTGACCACCAGAAGCTGGAAGTGGACAACAGGCAATGGATCACTCCGTGCTAATTACCTGGTCTATTCATTTCCTCTGAAGCACCCGACATTGGCCATTGTCACAAGACAGGATACTGAGCTAGATGGACCATTGGTTTCACCCAGCATGATTATTCTTATGTTCTTAAGGCTACTGGTGATATTAGTTGTAGAAAAAGTGTATAGAACTGCTAACGAGATTCTGTGTAATAGCAAATGGGCCCTGTTATAATTTCTGTCCTTTTTTGCACAAAATAAAAACCATTTAAATATAAATCTCTAGAATAACTGGTGTCATTATGAAGACACAATACAGAGAAATTACGATTGACATAGGGAATAGGAAAGATGTTTTGCTGTATATGTCAAAATATAAGCTGATTTTTGAGGTTTGGTTTGAAGCCTTGAACTAGCCGTTAATGTTTCTGGTTTCAACAATTATACAGTTAAATGTATGAAAAATATGTTTTTACTTCAAATTCAGCCTTTTCCTTTCTTTATTTTCAGCGAATGAAACTGAAGCAGAAATTTTGCCAGCTGCAGAAACCACGCCACCTGCAGGTTAGTAAAGGAATTGCCTTCGTTACCTGATTTGGTCTGTAGCATAAACAGAATTGTGTGTGTGTGGACTGTGCTACAATACTGTGGTGTCTATTTTTATTGTCTGACTGTAAATAAACAGCTGCTGAACAATAGGAAGTTAGCTTGATTTAGTAAGGTGTTGTCTTCACTTACCATTCATATAGGCTTGCCTAAGAATTTCTAATTTCTCAAGCTTGATGTTGTTTAGAAGAGAGCTGGTAAATATGACACTGAAAATATCTTTCTGGACACAGTCATAGTAAAGGGATGATCAAATCTGGAGACTTGATTGTGTTACCCACATTCATGTTGTTTCTAAACAAAAAGTCCGATTCATTTCCCATTGAATGTATTACTCAGTGTGGATAAGGGTGTCAGAATCAAACCCTTACTGAATAAGGCTTCAGATAAATATGAAGCTTTGAACATAGCTAGCCCCTTTTCTCTTGTGAGAACGTGAACCGTAGAAGGCCCAAGCACTTATGGTTTGATCTTCATGCTCACCTGAACAACATTAACACTCATAAAGTGGTATAACTATATACTCCATGTATTTGTTTGGCTTATTATTGGATCAATTCTAGTTTCTAGTCCCATCTTGGACTGCACCTCAGCTAGTTAACTCTCATCCAACCGCCATACTCTGTTGGGCACTACGTAAGTCATTCAACCACAGTGAGGTCAGATTTGATGGGAAATAGAGTTGAGTGTCCTCCGTGTGCTGAAGACACTACAATCCATACATCCTTGCAACACCTCCAAATGGCCCCATAAACAAATTGAACAAGATAGTTAACAAAATAGAATCCAGCAAAACCCTGGAATAGAGAACCCTTTTGGCAATTAAGAATTTACAAAAACTAACCTCTGGATTGGCTGACGCAGAAAAGATGAGTCACTCAGGAGTGACCCTATCTATTCCTGCTATGATCTACATTAGCACCTCACTGCCAACAATAATGAAAGCAGATAGCCTTAAAGAATCAGTATGGCTGTAACGGGTCGGACTCACCCCCGCGGCGCCTCCTGCTGGTGACTCCGGGAATTAGCTCTGTTCCAGCATTCGGAGCGCCCTCTGCAGGCCGGTGATCCACCTGTCTTCTGGCCCCCCGTGTCCCTCCCTGGACCCGGTGCCCTCTTACATGGGGTGCTGCCCCCTAGCAGTAACCCCTTTCTCTCTGGGTCTCCCCTCCTTAGGGAACCCTCACCCTCTATCCCCACCTTGCCTCAGTATTTGGCTACTGCCAGTCATTGTCTAGCCCCACATTCTGCGGCAGACTGCAGTCTCAGCCAACTCATCCCTGGCAAGGAGGGTTTGGACCTGCTGCCCTGGCCTACCCCTGGGCTGCCCTCTGCAACCCCCAGTACCTGTTGGCCCACTGCTAGGCCGCAGCCTGGGGCTTTCTAGGCTGGAGCTCCCCAGCTCCTCAGCCTTCCCCAGCCCTGCTTCACTCAGGTAGCCAGTCTCAAGCCCTAAGCAACCAGGCCCATCTCTCTCTATCGCCAGAGGAAGACTGTCTAGCTTCTGACTTCCCTGCCTTTTATAAGGCCCTGGGCTCAGTTTGGGGCGTGGCCCCCAGCTGCAGCCATTTCCCCAATCAGCCCAGCCAAAAAGCCCTTTCCCAGGGCTGTTTTTAACCCCTTCAGGGCCGGAGCAGGGTCCACCCTGCTACAATGGCTATTTGATTTTAAACCCTCCCCAGGAAGAGATGTCAGACCATATCTCCAGCATTATCTGTCTATACTGTACACCAACCTAAAAACAAATTGACTGGGGCTCAGGAGATCTGAGGCATTTAGGTACTATCAGAATATGACAGTCTCAAATACCTGATCCAAAGCCCATTGACATCAATTGGAGTCTTTCAATTGGCTACAATGGGCTTCAGAACAGTTCCCAAGAGAACAAGGGTCTAACAATTGCTGCTTTCAAAGAAGGTGTCACTTTGCTTCCTGTGAGGGAGGCCGCAACAATCCTCTTCAATAGTACATAATCCGATAACATATCAAACACAAAGTGCATGTATATTATTCTAATATGTAACATTTTGTGTGGTGAATTATAGCTACACATTATACAATTACCAATAACCCTAAGAAATAGCCTTTTTGCGGGGGTGGAGTGAGGTTTACACATTTACATGTCCTAAAGCTTTGTTGTATTCTTTATAATGCTGTGTAAGTTTTTCTTTTTACTTTAAGATTCTCTCAAAAATGTACTTGTACTTCCTACACAGAACAAAAGAAACCAAAAGAGGATGGAACTGAACAGGCTAAAGGTGAGTGGACAGTCATATCCCAAAAGCTGGAAGCAGGCAGAGCATCCATAAATGCTGTAATGATGCTAGATTGTTTGAGCTTTTTTCAGAATTTTGGTGCATTATATTACAGTAGTATGGTTTGAAGCTTCCGGGATTTTTTTTCTGCATGACTCATTGAGCACAAGGAAATTATGCTGTTTATGTGTTTCCTTCAAAAGTTCCGTAAACAAGTATGAAACTCACTAGCCTTTGTTGAGCTATACTGCATAGTAACCATGATTAGTTAGATAAAATGGTCCATCTTCCTGGATCAGATTTCAAATGATTTGCATGAGCAGAAAGCCATCTTCAAATGAGCATGAATGGTGACATTGACAGAATTCAACAAAATTCAGATCAGTGCATACCCGTAGCTCTTGCATGAGGTGGGCAATCTCATTTTATCATCCAAGGCTGTGTCTATTCTACCTTAGAACCTTGTTATTTCATGCTGTACATTTTCATCAGACATCTGGCCAACTAAGTTATCTAACTTCCACATGTTCTTTTGTAAAGGAATCGTCTCACTTCATTAATTTTTCTTCATTTAAGGCCCAATGGTAAACCCCAATACATGTTCTGTGTTACTTCCTTACTTGAAAAATCATCTGCTGTGAACACACAAAAACATACACATAATTATACATGGATCCAACAAACAGATACATTTTCAAGATACATAGCTATTCCTGCTACTTAGCTGAAATTAGAATCTGGCCCTCAATTGGCAATTCTTCCATTTAGGAACACGCATTTGGTGGGACTGGGTCAAATTCTACCCTTTTGTATGAAAAGAAAGATCAAATATGGCACATACTGTGCATTACTCTGTACTCTCTACCTGAGTAGAATTAAAACAGCTCATCAGTTCACTTTGAAATGGACAATATAGTTTATTGATTCAAGTATGAGGTTTCTGATGCTGATAAAAAACAAAAATCTCAGTCAGACTAAGATTTGTTTATAGTTGAGCCAACATTTTTTTCATTATTTGGAACAGGCCTTGAATATCTACTCTGACTTTGATCTCACCTAGCTGGGAGCTTATAGATTTGCCTTTTTAAAAGACTAGATGTGATGTGGCATCTAAGACTTGTTTACAGATTAATTTGAAAAAGATGTGACACAGCGCATGGCCATTTGTGTCAAGAAAATCTGAATGCCGATGTTGAGAATGAACGAACCAAATATCACTGACAGAATAAACATGCTGAACTTAGCGTCAGTGCATGCTGCTAACTGTCCTCCAATAGTGCTTCTATTTTGTTACAAAAATATTTTGGGAAGGACTTAAATCTGTCATTCTTGGCAACAGTTTTATTCAGGAGCATTTTGCACTCCAAATAGGTAGAAACAGAAATGAAGATTTTTGCCTTATAGTAGTCTAGCAGTTGTTGGTTATGACAGCTTGAATTTTGAGCTGGGAAAAACATTTTGCTCCTGAATTGAACATCTATAATATCTTCTCCTCTAACTCTACAAATCTATATTTTGCTGAATTAAAAAGACACCGTGGTAAGTATCTCATTGAATAGATACTTTTCAATGTATCTATCTGTTCTATCTTTTTTATACAATCTGTCTTGTGGTTTTTGAAGCTTCACACTAGCAAAGAATAAAGAGATTTGCTGGAAGGTAGGAGTTTTTCATGGGGCTGAGCCATTTACTTCTAGTGCTTGGAATGGTTTTTAAATTTAAAAAAAATGTTTGAGATTCTACTACACAAAGTAAAAGTTGAGGTGTTTCCACTTTTAATCACATTTCAACTAGCAACAACCGCTAAAGTAAGAGTTCCAAATAAGAAACTGAATAGTGAACTGTCAGAAGGATTGTGGTAATGATAAGTAGAAAAGATTCTCTTCTCATCCATCATGGTCTAGTGGAGCTGTTCCTTTACATAGCAGCACAGATGTCATTGTCAGTAAGACTCAGAGCATGCTGAATGAGTTAGCTGATATTATTAATTAAATGTATTATTATTTACATTGCAGTCCGAACCCCAGCTCCTGTGAACCCCAATCCAGGGCTAGGATTACAGTGTGCATAAGGGAAGAGAGTCTCTAAGACTTTCATGCTCATCTGTTATGAAGAATTTTGTATATGGTATTCTTTATAATAACAAGCATAGTTCCTGAATATTAGAAGAAAAGGCCTCTCTCTTCCCCATTTGCTGAAAGTCATGTTATATTAGAAAAAATATATTTTAAAGGGCTGTTTACCAACAAGGAACAGGGAGAGAGCCAGCCAACAACTGGCTTTTGTACTACTTAGTCCAGGATGGAGCTAAAAACTGCTTCCATAACTTTGCAGCTGGCAGTTTTGGGGTCTTCTCTGAATTATGTGGGATGGTGAAGGGTTTCACATCTAGATAGCGTAATGCATGGGTGCTTTGCAGAGCAAACAAATTCTAAGATATTCATGATAGTTCATACCAGCCATCCACCCCGGTACATGGGAAGTTGTCTGTCTGCAGAAAGGTCAGGTTGTACATGAATCCTACAGCCAAGCAAGAAAACCTAGGCCATATTCTTCATAAATTCCAGATTATTTTTGTGGCATAGAGCCAGCAGTTAGGCAGAAAAACTAGACCTACTTGTGTGTCTGCTCTACTATTCTGTTACTTGTTGGTAGTTACTGTCTGTCTATGGTAAAACATTTGTCTACCTATTATGTTATTAGTAGATCTAGTAGAGTTGAGAAAATGGGTCACACCGTGTGAAAAATTCTTTGTTCTCTTTCTAGGTTTTTCACTGGAAATGATTAATTCAGAGCAGTGAAAAGAAAACTTGCCTGCTCCTGTATAATTTTGCCACTTTCATAGACATCTGAGTTGTGTAACTGGAAGATTCAGAACTCAGATGTAGCTACTAAGTATTCATTTTATTTGCAGAACAAGAAGTGAATCAGCAGAAGTTCCACCAAACTTATAGCCATGTCATCTTATACTGAGCCCATTTTCCATTTTTTCTTTTTTCTTTTTAAATTTAGCATCTTGTATACAAAGTATTGTTATCATGATTTTCTCAATCTAAAAACAGTTTGCTTATTCCTTTCTTTAGGTACCATCCAGCCATTCAGGTGTCTACTAATAAATTTCTGCCTATTTCACTGATGTGCTTTCTCTAGGTTCCATCCAGCCATCTACTAAAATGTCTGCATGTTTCATCCCTGTATTTTCTTTAGGTTTCACTAAGCCTTTCATCTGTCTACTAAAACTTCAATTCTTTCACTTGGCTGCCCAGCACTTTAAGTACCTAACAGTTCCTGTACAGTTTAACGGGAGCTGCTGAGTCCTCAGCACTTTGAAAAGCGAAACAATCTATTTAATAAGCTTAATTTTAGGCACAGAGTTTTGAAAATCTTAGTCATTGTTAGGACTAAATTGTGCTCTCAGTTACACCAGTGTAAATCTAGATTGACTCAGTGAGTTTAATTGGAGTTACTCTAGGTTTATCCTAGTAAAAGTGAGAAGAGAATTTAACCCAGTTTCATTGTGACTTTATAGTAAATTTATGTTAATTTATGTACATTAATTTGAATACCTCAGATTGTAAGGATATCCTCAACTCCCTCATAATCTCTAATTTATTAATAGATCTATATAATAGATATATATATATATATATATATCTCCTCACCAGGGCCGGCTCCAGACCCCAGCGCGCCAAGCGCGCGCTTGGGGCGGCGTGCCGCGGGAGGGTGGCAGGCGGCTCCGGTGGACCTCCCGCAGGCGTGCCTGCGGAGGGTCCGCTGGTCCCGCGGGTTCGGTGGAGCATCCGCAGGCGTGCCTGTGGGAGGTCCACCGGAGCCGCGGGACCAGCAGACCCTCTGCAGGCACGTCTGCAGGAGGTCCACCGGAGCCGCGGGACCGGCGACCGCCAGAGCGCCCCCCGCAGCGTGCCGCCCTGCTTCGGGCGGCACAATTCCTAGAGCCGCCCCTGATCCCCACTAAGTGTTACAGATAATCAGTACATGCAATTATATATATATATATAATTATCCAAATGCTTTATGACTCATATATTGTGTTAGTGTAAGAATGCACATTCTCATCTATTTCATCTTGCTTTACTCCCTCCCTATTTGTGAAAGCTAACATCTTTAAATATAGTTCTGTTCATATTATTATTCTTAAATCATTTTAAGGTCAAAAAGTGTTTCTTCCATGACACAGACTGGGTAAAATATAGTTCTCCATTAACCTAAGCAAAAGTACCTGAGGTTGCCTGGGTATGACGGAGAGGAAATTTTGGCCTGTTACATGTATGGGTCTTTAGCTTTTTCAGATTGCAATACCTATTCTTCACTTGCCTGATCTGTAGCAAGAAATATCCAAATCACTTGCTTACATTACCAAACTTCCTGCACAACTCAGAAATCAAGTGTTTCCATGCTCACAATAAACAAACGTATCATGTATTTTAACGGTGCTGTTTTGTATCTGCTCTCTACTCAGTTAACCTTTTCTGCTGTTTTACAAAAGTGACAATAGTGACTCCAGATTTAAAATAGTGTTCAGTTTTCAGTTAAAGTAGAGCATAAATTTGTTTGGTAGACATGAGAATATATTGAACAGAACTAAAATCACCCTATGTGTAGATTGAATTTTGGGGGAAGTCTGATGTGAATTCCTTCAATAGTTAGGAGACTGAATGACTTTTAAAAAAAAATAGTTTAGAGTTCTTTTTGTGAAGCATTCTGGTTTAGAAATTATTAAGGTGTAACAGTTCAAATTTTCTAGAGATATAGATCTAAACAAAATCTCACATAGGCTATCTATCTATATACTTTATGAGATATATGTTTATTTGTCATGAAAATTAATATAGAAAAGATTAGATGTCAAAAGCTAATGTACAGAATTTTACACAAGAAAACACTCCTAGTTTCAGGAACGTTATATATGAGCCTTTTCCACAGAGGCACAGGTGAAAATAGATTGTTAGGGAGGATTGGCTCCCCAGTAGAGCTCCAGGTGCTGCAGAAGCAGGGTAGGTGCTCCAATATAGCTTAGTGTTGTATACACCTTCTCTAGAAGCATACCTCCTAGGAGTACAGAATGGGGGTTCTTAGATCTGTAGTGGGACTCCCCTCCTGTACATCTTGGGAGCTGCACAGCTTTTCTGCTATCCCATTGGCACACTGGAAGCCATGAGGAACCCAGCACCATAGAAAATGTAATACATATGGCACACAAAATTATCTGTGCAAATCCAATTCTAAAACTTTCAGGGCTCCTTATGTGGTACTTCTTCTTTTAAAAAAGAAGAAAATACCAACACGGAAACCTTTATTAACTTAACATTAAGGTTGCTAAAGTAATAATTATAATTTTTCAGATACTGAACTGTATTTTTCAAATACAGAACTGTAATATTATTATTTTTAAAAAACCTTAAGAATTAAGGGGCAGATTGTGGAACGCCCTCTCTTGTGTGCACATGATGTAAGGGGGAAAGAGTAAGACCACACTCACCCACCTCTGAGCAACCTCCATGCATCTTGGCTCCTGGCACAGTAGGGAAAGCAGTGTGACCAGTGTTCAACACCAGTGTTCAACACCTGACCAGTGTTCAACCATCCTATCAAGCAAGTGGGTGAGGAGGGGTCCAAAAGTTAAAATCTTAGTCTCACCCCCAACATGTTGACTATAACAAATTATTTACCCCAGAACCAATTCTAAGCCCTCTGGGGCTGCTCTGGGAGCTGCACGGCTACAGACCACCTCATTACACAGGACTGTGCCTAAAGGTACAATATAGCTGTAGAAGATTAAGGATTATCTATGTAAATAGGCATTGCTAATGTATGTGTACCATTGAAGGAGTATGTATGCATGAGTATGACTTGTGAGTCAAAGTTAAGGTGGTCACATTTTCACATGTGAATGCTGTCAGAAACTGAACATGAAGGCAATATTTATTACCTTTCATGTTCATTCCCACTCTTTGTAATGTTTGAAGTTGTTCTGCTGTTGATCCTGTATTGTCTTTTTTATGGAAGAGTTATATTAATTACTTCAGCAACCTTTCATCCAAGTTATCAGTGTTATCATTTGCTTTCTGTAGCTCTGTTAGTTTAGTGAATCTCTTTACAAAATTAAATGAGACTGTTTTAATATTTCCCTATAACAGAAAAGTCACATTTATCTACCTTCATTAAAGTTCCGTGCTATGTAGTTATATGAGCTGTTAGTTACCATAAAACCATTTATAGTAGTTCCTGAAGAGGAGGAAACAGGTTGTTATATTAGGCCAATTTAGAAAAAGATGCAAATTTTGTTTAACTTTATAAAGTTAAATAAAATAAAGTTTATAAAGTTAAAGATGCACATTTTATTTAACATTTATAAGTACAGTAGAACCTCAGAGTTACAAACACCTTGGGAAATGGAGGTTGTAACTCTGAAATGTTCATAACTCTGAACAAAACCTTATAGTCGTTCTTTCAAAAGTTTACAAATGAACATTGACTTAATACAGCTTTGAAACTTTACTGTACAGATGAAAAATGCTGCTTTCCCTTTTTTTAGTAGTTTACATTTAAAATAGTACTGTGCTGTATTTGCCTTTTTTTTACTTCTTTTTGTCTCTGCTGCTGCCTGATTGCGTACTTCCAGTTCCAAATGAGGTGTGTGGTTGACTGGTCAGTTCGTAACTCTGGTGTTTATAACTCTGAGGTTCTACTTATGTCTGTATATCTTGAAGCCATAATTATATCTAGTTTGTTCTAGCCTTTCAACAAGTACACAGGTAAAAATTATGTTTTTCTACTAAAACCCATTTAAAACACTTATACTTATGGTCTATTTTCACCAGAGACTGAGCTCTGTGTGTGTTCTATTCAACAGCTAAAATTCAAATACAGTTATCAGCTAATGAAAAATACTGTACTGTTGTAGAAAGTGCTTTTTATCTTGCCACTAGGGTCTCCTCACAGTCATGAATATTGTCACTAGACCTTAATATCAATATTTTAATGACACTGATAATTTTTCAGGTTTATTATTATTATGTATTTATTTATTTATTTATTAATGGCATAGTATATGAGTTAACATTTTAAAATAACAGTACAATTGCTAAAATAGATTATAATTCTTAGGAAATGAAGTATTAATACCAAAGAGTGGGGTCACTATTCAATGTTTATGAAATGAAAACCAAGTGAACTGCTAATGATTCAGTACTTGAAGTGTTACCTGTATATGGAAAAAACTGAGTTGCTTAATCCCTTCATTTTGGATTAATCTTCTAAAGCAGGAGTTACTAACTGTGTGTATAGTGGTGGTTTTTTAAATTGTGGTATGTTTTGCGTGTCTGAAATGGTTTAGTTATGTTGAATGTATATGTGGTCCGCATTTTACTTGCAGACATGAACGTCAGCGAATCGACATCCTCTTCAGAAGGTCAGATGTGTGGTTGACCTTGATTTCATTTTTTTGTTCTTTTGTATTCACTGTGGATTACATCTCTAACAAACAGAATCACTTAAAAAACTCTCATATAAATCCATATTTTAATAATAGATCACAGTTCACATCCCATTCTTTTATTTAATTATTTGTTTATTTATTTATTTTTACTTGCCTGGAGCATTAAGGTTTACCATTTCAGCTACTGAATTACTCAACGCTTTATTCATCAGTTTGAAGTTTCCATTACGAGTGTTTCCAACTATCATGATTTCCCTCCCCCTTTTTTTTTGCAGGTTTCACATTTTCGTTTGTTTGTACTAAAAAGGATAATCTACAGTGCTCTCTTTTTCCTTGTATAGTTTTTTATTCATATTTCTTTTTACAGATGAAGATGACAGTGCTTCAGTTAATACTCCACAAGCAGGTTAGGATTATTACAGTGCTTTTTTCCTTCCTCCTTAGAAAAAACTAGACTAGAAAAAAATAGGTCCTGATTCTGTAGTTTGCACTTAAGCATAATTTCCATCAACACAGAAACTTCTTTAGATGCTTTAGGTGAAATTCACTTCCCCATGCAGTGGGCCAGTACAAGGCTTTTACAGCACTGAAATCCCACTTGTATCATCTTTTAAGGACTTAAGTGAGACTTCACTATTTCATAGCAGGTGAAATGCTCAGCTGCTCTGAAGGTCAGGCTCTGTATGCATTCATCTGGAGGAATATAGACTGCATTTTTAAGATTAAACCTGAACCCAAATTTCAGAATTATAATTAAACTAAATCCTTATGATTTAAAACTAGTTATCTCCACCTGATTGGATGTCACCTTACTTGGGCTGTTTACTGATGCCACTGCTCTAACAGTCAATCAGAAGTCAGGTGGCTTTAATTTTTCAGTGCTGACCACCAGTCAGCTGACAAATAAAAGGCTTTCAAACCACAATCACTGAATGAAAAGCAGCAGTAAAAGATGCTGCGTAAGGTCCTAGTGCCACCAACTTTGGGGTGTTGCTGAAACCTCATCCTGCCCACACACATGCTTTCCAACCATGTTTTATGTTAATTTGTTTAAAAAGGAGTGCAAACCCTTAATGAAACCCAATGATGGAATGCCTAATGATGCACATCAACTTATTAAAGTAAGAAATGCTGTGAATTATTTTAGTTCCCTTAAGAAATTATCAACTTTTACACAAACCACCTGAAAATGAAATTTTACAGGGGCCAGATCTTCAGCTGAAATCAGTGGCGTTACACTGATATGTACCAGCTGAGGATCTGACCCTTAATTCTAAAAATAAAACTATTATTTTAACCACTCCTAAAAAGAACCCTCAACATTTCTTTTCCATTATTTCTCTGGATTTTTTTTTCAACCTGAGTCATTATATTGTTAAACTTCAAGATACTGTCCTTTAGGCTGAATAATGGACTGAAATGTTTTCTATTATCTTGAACTATTCAGAATTTTGAGGAAAGTATTGGCCTTTTTGCATCCTTCTAAAATGGAAAGGAAGCTTTGCACAGAGATGCATACTATGTTAATTATGTTTACCTGTGTTGAATACAGAAACGGAAGAACGATAATTGAGGTTTAGACTCAGTTATACACTTTTCATATTCCTGTATTGAGACATCTCCACATGATTATGCTCCTACATTTCTGTTCTACCTCTGCGACTTGTGTACAGTCAATTTTTTTTTAAAGAACCAGTAAACTCTAAGGTCAATTACACTGTGATCTCTAAACTGGGATCATCCAGGTTACTCTTTCCTTTCAGATGGGACTACTCGGTCAGTGGAGAGAAAAGATTCAGGTGAGACCTCCTGAAAAAAAATAGAAACATTCCAACTCTAACATAGTGCAATTATTATTAATTAATTATTTCTTGGCACTAATTTACCTTTATTTTATATTACAGTCATTCATATGCCATTAAATCTTAACTTTTCAGTTGATTTTAAATGTCAAAGAAAAGGGGTTACTTGGGAAAATCTACTTGGAAATTTAGAAATAGACATCTCTCTTAAATGAAATGTGCAGATGGGACTTCAACCCTGGTTATTTACCTGGAATAGCTGAAATCTGTGAATCTTTTTAATAAAAACCAATCACATGATGACTTTATGTGATCTTTTTGCATATAGAAATGTTTTATAACATTTTTTTCAGATTCACCTTGTGGTTTATTAGGATTGCAGCTGGTTTCACACTAAAAATTCCAGTACCAGACACTGCCATATAAAGAATTTTCACTAGTGACCCTTTCCCATTTGTATTTATGTTGTGGTTTTGTATGTGTACCAGAATACTACATATACAGTATATAGATAGATACATCTCTCCCTATACATTTGTGTATGTATGTGCATGTGTATATGTGTGTTTACATGTGAGCAATAACACAACTACATGTGCAGTAGAATTAGATACTCCCACACATTGAGTGCATTAAGAGACAAAGCTAAAAGCCTAATTCTTTTAACCATCCTAGAAGCGGAGTTATTTAGTATTCCTGTACCTCCTGAAATGTGTTATAGCTTTTAATAAAACAAAAACATTTGGTTCCTTTTTTCCATAGTTGGCTAATGAGCGGTGGCCAATGTATTTAATGTTACATATCTGTGCAATGTTAACTGTCACCAGCCAGCCTGATTCCTTCTGTAATAATCCTTTATACAGTGTAAAAACCATGCTGACATCTGACGTGATCTTTTACAACAGGTACTGTACATGAAAAGGAACTTTTTATATTAGCAACAAGGCATAACAAAATATGAATTATATTGCAATTTGTTGTGCCTGTTTGTTAATCGTAAGTTCAGAGACCGATGGCCTTTGAACACACTTTGAACACACTGACCCAAATAGGGTGACCAGACGTCCCAATAAAATCAGGACTGTCCCAATATTTAGGCATTTGTCCCATGGTCGGGATGCAATTTGTCCCGATATTTTGCACTCTGGTGCTTTGTTTTGTTTTTTGCTCCATTCATGTTTTTTTCCATTCAGGAACAATAAGGAGGCATTTCTGACCCAAAGAGAGCAAAGAAATGGCCAGTTGTGGGGATAGACCAGTATTCATGTTCTTCTGCACAGATTGTACTTTCTGACATATATGCCTGGGCAGCCCTAATTTTACGAGCTACATTCATTTCCCCCACTCTGTGCTAGCCCACACGCCTCAGTCTAAGGGAGAGTATATACCGGTATCATTCTTACTGCACACATTCTAACTCAGAATATGGGACATGTGTTTTACCCTGTCTGTAGGAGGAGAGACTGTGGCCCACAAATGTTTTCTTTATTGCTCTCCATAGGGTTATCCACTGGGAGT
This sequence comes from Mauremys mutica, assembly GCF_020497125.1. NCBI lineage: Eukaryota > Metazoa > Chordata > Testudines > Geoemydidae > Mauremys > Mauremys mutica. The sequence continues at coordinate 102,550,458 of NC_059072.1, read as the reverse complement.
CAACTTTGATTCCTGCCAGGGCTCTGAAGGAGTTGTCAGAGAGGGAGATTTTCTGGAGACTCAGTACATACATCCTTTCTCACCATTGCTGCCCACTTTTGGCTCAGAACTCCCATTGACTTCAACAGGAGAAGGATCTGTACCTGAGTGTGTGACTTAATCATTTGTGTCTGGCTAGTTATTCATCTATAAACATCAATCTATGCACAGGGCTGGCCTGGGGATTTGCCAGACCCAAACTCTCAGGAGGGTACATGTAGGCAGAGGCTGGTGGCAGTGGTGGTGGGGTTGGAAATCAGGCTGCAAGTTGCTGCCTCATTGGTTCTATCACAGAAGGGAGAGATTGGGATTAAACAGTGAGCCTCTTCCCATCATTATCTCACTGGCAAAGGGAAAAGATTAGTTTGCATGAGTTGCTGAGCGAGTGCAGGATTGAGGGAGAGCCACAAAAATCATGCACCAAGTGGTCACACTTATCCTGCTTGTGCCTAAGACTGGCTGTGCCTTTGGACCTTCGAGCCATGGTTTCTGTTTCTACAAAGCACTTTCGTGGACTATATCTATAAAGCGCTCGTGGCTGAATATTATTGCAGTCCAAGTTACAAAAGACACTTATATCGTCCATCTGCCCAAATTCCTTTCCCAAATAGTTCCATTTTCCATCATCACATAGATGATGTTTCTATAGGAACTGTAGAGCATGTGACAGCCCCGTCCCTGACAGTGGGTGTCACTGAGAGTAAGGGAACGGAAGACTTACATACCATTGAGGATGCCTAAAGGGTTAGAGAGATTAATGAACTCAGGTAAGTGTACTTTGGTGGGAGTGAACCATGCTCAGACAAATGATATTTCTCCCTCTCTCTGCATATTAGTATGGTCTCTTGGAGATGGAACTCCAGAAGAACCAGAGAAGCATGACGATTCCCAGAGATCCACTTTATTTATTGAAAAACCACAGGGTGGTTCAGTGAATGTTGGTAAGTGGCTAGAATCAAATTAAATATGGGCGGGGGGGGGGGTTATGATACAGATAAATTCTGACAAGAGGTGCATTTCACATAACATTTAAATTCTGCCTTCAAGCACGTGCAACTCCTATTAACTTCAGTGGGAACCGCACACTCCTCTTTAAAGAACAAATTTGGCCGGTCTGTGAAGAGACTATTCAATTGGTTAATACCAAGATCAAATTTAGATCTAATAATTTAGTCAGGGTGAAAGCTGGAAGTTGTGGTGATTTGGAGAGGCTAGGTGATCGCCTGTACTACTCTTAGCTGTACAACAGCTGACACCATGGGAGATTTTCAGAGATTGTTGTTCATATGCTCTTACACTTTCTCAGTCTCTAACTAGAAGAAAGAATTTTGTGGGAATCTGTAGAGCATAAACAAAACTAGGGACTGGAGAAATAGGAACTAGACATGTCCCTCTCTGAAGCCCATCAATACTGGTCTTTCAGGCAGCCATTTGGGGTTGCCATACAACCTCACTGTCAAGTCTCTTTCTAACGGTATAGCCACACTGCATTGTGAACCTGGGCTCAGACTCAGATTTGAGTCCAAACCCCTCTACCATCCACACAAATCTTTCTATAAAAGAAACTTGTACAAATGTGACAGGCAACCACATTTTCAGTAATGACTGAATTATTATTTTTTCTTTTTTTAAAGGAGAAAATATTACATTTATAGCCAAAGTAGAAGCCAAAGATCTTCTTCGAAAGCCAACTGTAAAGTGGTTCAAAGGGAAATGGATGGACCTGGCTAGTAAAGCGGGCAAACACCTTCAGCTGAAGGAGACATTTGAGCGTCATAGCAAGGTACACTTCTATTTTTCTTTTTTAAAGAGACAAAACTTGAAGCCTTAAAAACCATTCTTAATCAGTCATTCATCTAAGGATCGAGGGCATTGTGGTTCAGGCATTGCATAGAGACTCAGGAGAACTGGGTTCAATTTCTGGCTGCACCATACATTTCCCTAGGATGTTGTGTCTGGTAAGGATCTGATGCATCATGTCCCCTGGCATAAAACAGGAGCTCCTCTGAGTAATAACTTTGAAAGAGGGTCTCTGAGTCACAGTTCCTTTCCAGAGTTCCTCCTGGGCAGCACAGCTCTGCATCACTCCTGACACAGGCAGAGAGAGTAAACTCTCCATCTAGGCCATAGCTTTTTACTTCCTCTTTGTACAAATGTATCCTAAACTAAAATGATTATACTTCGCATTTGAATTTCAGGTTTATACATTTGAGATGCAAATCATTAAAGCTAAGGAAAACTATGGCGGGAACTACCGGTGCGAAGTAACATATAAGGATAAGTTCGATAGCTGCTCTTTCGATCTTGAAGTCCACGGTAAGATTCCCCTTTTATCCACTTATAGATTTTTTTTCATCTTTTTACAACAAATATGGTATAATTATATCCTCATGCCACAGTGAAGGAAGTTTTAATGTTAACTTTTTGAACACAATGCCTCCTAAGCAACTGTGATTTATTTTTGGAATGAAATATATGGTAGAGGGGGGTGGTTGGCAAGCATGGGTTTGAGCCAGAGCCCACGGAGGTCAATAGAAAGACTTCTATTGAATTTAGATCAGGCCTCCGCTGAACAAAAAGAATGCCAGTCATAAATCTGTCAAGAGATACCACATGGGAGAGCTTATGTATGCGGTTACGTCCAAGAGAGGTTCTGATATGGAATGGTTTGGAATCCCCACCTGTGCAGAGAGAGCGTAAAATGGTACCTAGTCAGTGGTAGCATTTTACATCTACTTTGCCCAGGTATAAATGACGGCACAATGCAGTGGAGATTCAGGGCCAAATTATTTGTCGACTTATGCGTGATAAAGACCCTCTTCCTGCAAACATTTACACACATGCTTAATTTTACTTATGGGACTTCTCACATGAACAAAGTTTAGCACAGGCATGTTTGCAGAGCCAAAGAGAGATAGGAAGCAATGAGCAAATAAGAGTGAACAATCTTGTCTGCCCCATAAAGGCTATTGTTCAAATCTTAAAACCTGCAAATGTTCACCTGGTCCTGTAATTTCAGCTGCTAGACAGATCCAGGCAAGCTTCCCAAATATCCAGAGAGCAGCAACACTCCAAGCAGCCTAGTCGAGTATTTGTTCATCCTAGCAAAACAAGCCTACCAAATTACCAAGGTCATCAGCTTGGTCATCAGCCAGGGAAGAAGGCTGCAGTTAAGGGAATGCCCAACAGCTGATTGCTAAGTGACAGAGACAGGCCTAGGAATCTGCATGTATTTCATTAGGCTGCTAGGTGAAGAACTCATCTATCCGCATCTATAAACTTTCTATAGGGCAGAGTTGTTTCATCTGTCTGATTCATATGTCTAATTCATGCAGGGGGAAATTCATCCTTGTGCCAAGGCCCAGCACAAAGATCCATCAGTTATATCGCAAATAAACTCTCCAAATAGGGTTTATGTGGTGCAGAGATCTTGTGCTGGCCCTTGACACAGGGATGAATTTCCCCCAGGATCCTCCACTCTCAGTCAGACCAAGCTCTTGTATCTTTCTTGCTGACCACCCAGCGGGAGAAAGACAAAGTCAATTCTGGGTGGCAAAAAACAACTGATGATGATTTGGGTCCCCCATATGATTATGCAGGACTTCTTTTTTCCTGTAAGATGTTGGGCAGGAGTGAATTTACTTTGAACACTGGAAGATGTCAGTGAAAGAAAAAAACATGAGAGAGACACAGGGTATGTGCAGTCAGGAGGGAATGTCAGAGAAACATCCCACAATTTGATCTTGTATGCAGAAAAGTATAATGTAGTTTAGAGAAATGTACTAAAAAAGATTACCTCTGCACTGATGAGACTTGCACTTGGCAGATCTTGATGCCAGAAGGGCATATACATGATGGTCACTTAGCAGTGAAACTGAAGTAGTTTAAAGCACCAAGGTAAACATGTTTCTTTAACTTATTTTCTTTCATAGAAACTTCTCAGGCTGCTCCATCTATTGACATCCGATCTGCTTTCAAAAGAAGGTAACTTTGAGTGGTGATCCTGTGAAGTTACTCAATAATGGACACATAGCATACAATCACCTCATACCATTTCTCCTAGCCAAGGATATCACGTGTTATAAAAAGGTGGTGTTATAAATAAGGATGAAAAAAGTGAGATGTAAGGTAATTGAAAGTGGGTGGGATGAAGTAGCCTGATATCAGAAACTGCATATACAGTATAAGAAACTTTAAAATGAGAGTCGAGTGCAATTGCTATAAGGGGAAGTGTTGATGGAGTTAGATAACCATACAGTAAGCACAGCAAAGGCTAAATGAAGTTATAGGATTGCATTTCTGAAATTCCATTTTTAAGAGATAAAAGCTTATATATCATTTCCTTTAAGTAACTCCAGAGTAGAGCTGGGAAAATAACTGATTTTGGTTCACTGGCAGATAAAAAAAAAAAGAAAAAATTTTTTGTTCCACGTCAAACTAAATCAAAACATTCCCCCAAATATAGGTGAATTAAAGAAGTCCATTTTGGGTCAAACAAAATATGCCATTTAGCCTGAAATGTTTTGTTTCTGGGTATTTCAAAAGAGCTAGATTCACATAATAACCAGATGAAGGAGGAGGAGATGGAGGTGCCTCTTTTACTAATTAGCCCAGTGATTTACAGGTACTCACTTGGTAGGTGGGACACATGGATTTAGTTTCCTCCTCTGTCAGATGTGGAGTGAGGTTTTGAACTTGGGTTTCCCATATCCCAGGTAAGTGAGTACCACCATCACCTTCTCTACCTTCAGCCATTTTGTGAATCTAGCCACATTTTTTCTGGCTGAAACTATTCAGTGAATTCATGTCACATTCGCAAATTGTTTCAGGTTGACCAGAATGGTATTTTTAGGTGAATAAACTATTCATCTGAAAAATTTCACCTAGCTCTACTCCAGAGTTAAATAACCACACCAATTACTAACATTTATGTAGCAACTAGTGTGTGAAGATTCCAAAGACTCTGTCTTTTTGCAAGCAGTGTCTTCTGGGATAGAAGGTAGTAGCCTATAAATATCATATACTAACACTACACAGTAGTTCAGGGCAGAAAATGAAAAATGTGTATTACCTCACCCACCTTGTTTCTCTCATTCATTTAAAAATAGACAGGAACTTTAGATAGGCAGAAAATAATTACACAAGTGGGATTTAGCCAGCACATTGCAAAAGAAGGTTGTCTGTTTTAGCAGAGGGCGGATAGATAACATCAGAGACAGAAAAAATCTAAACATTTTAAAATAGATATTGACACTTAAGATCATTACTTCATAAGACAGAACTTGTGTTTTAAACTCGTTTAATGTGTGTTTCCCAATACATTTTCCATCTTATTTATAAGATGCCATTAAATATTATCTATTTCTTTACAAGAATTTTTAAAATTTTATTTTGTGATTCATTAAAATATCCTACTATATGCTCCCTGATAGTAATTATCTATGATGTGAAAGTTACTGTGGGCCCAGTCCTGCACTCATTGAAATCAATGGCAAAATTCCAGTTGACTTCAATGCAACAGGATTATTTTATGATAAAAAGAAAAATGCATATCAAATTCATCTTTATAATAAAATTAAAATATATGCATTCCAGAAGTCTTAGTATACAGCATTATATCCTAAATCTTCTTGCAGATTATTGGAATTTGAGATAAAATAGCCATTAAAACCACTGGTATATATAAATCTGCACACATTTTTCTTACCAGAACAGAAATGTAAATATTGGGAATATAGTTTGTGGACAGAAAACCAATATCATTTGTTAACTTAAAGAAATAGGCAAACATCCTTTATAAATGTGATTAAGTAGTAACTTCTATTATTTAATGATGAGTTATTGAGGTAAATTCATGCTCAGAAGGATATTAATTTCAAGGTGAATTCTTTCCTAGGGGCACATTTTTTGCACACTGTACTATGACTCAGCAGCAACCACAATGCCAACAGAAAAAAATACTTCTGAAAACTTTAAAGGAATACTGTATGCAAACTCTAAGGTGAAATCTAAGTGCCATTGAGTTAATTGACATTGACTTCAATAGTGCCAGGATTTCAACCCTAATGTTTACTGTTATCACCCCAACAATAGAACATTTTCTTCTATGTACTGTATATTGTAATACAATTTTCTTGCTTAAGAAGACCTTCTAGAAGGGACTGCATCTTTAAAAAGGCTACAATCCCATTTTAAAAGAGTACAAGTATTGTTTTTCTTTTTTTCTGTCTGACTTCTCCCTTCGCTGACACACAGAGGTTAAACTTAAGTGTAATGCTTTGCTAGCTGGTATTTGACACAGCTATGCGTTGTTAAATGCAGTACACTCAACAATGCAAATCTTTGTTTTATATTTATAACCAAGATCAGCACAAGCCCTTTGTTTTTTACACAGACATATTACTCAAACCCAAAAACAAAGCCCTTTGTGTTGATTGGCTTAAGTGAATTTGTGTTCTAAAATATAACACAAATCTTAGCAAATTAATGTATGCAATCTACAAAAATTTGCCTTAAAAGTATAACAGCAAGCAATACAAACCTTTGTGTTTATTTTTCACAAGTGCTTGTTATGGAACCATAACTTGCGTGGAAACGAATACAAGTTTGTGTTGATTTTATACCATTATTTGTGTGCCTAGACAGTATTGCATATACAGGACATCTAGAGTGTTTGCAATGTGTGTTGTCCAAGTCTCTCTGTATTAAACAAAGATTTGATCTTTTTTTTATTAACAACAGTGGTGAAGGACAAGAGGATGCAGGAGAACTTGACTTTAGTGGTCTCCTGAAACGTAGGTGAGAACCAAGTGATGAAGTGAGCAGGTGTGGATTGGAAATCATTAGGTTCATACGCAGAAAGAGTCAGGTTTAGCATTAATCGTTTCTCAAGAATTTTATGCTCTTACTTTCTTCTGATATTCCTAACTTTTAATTATTTGAGTATGAAATGCAAAAGTTCAACTAATCATATCATGTAAACATAGTAGGCAGGAAAGAAACCTCAGATTTGAGTGTGTCAAAGATTTTAGGTTGTGGTGCACTTTCTTAATGGAACAAATCAATAGTATTTAGTCTACATGCTATTTATTTTGTGTTTGCATGGGTTTTTTTCCTATGCAGGGATGAGCAGGTTGGACAATTGAGTCTGGTGTGAAAGTAAGAAACTATTGGGGTTAAGCTGGCCTTTTTGGGCACACTTTAAATTAACTTTAGCAAATATCCTGAGTTTGGAAATTACATACAATGCTTTCAAAATGTAGGCATTTATATTATTTCCAAGGGGTTTTCTGGTTCCAGATGTGCAAATCAGGGAAAAAGGATATTTTTTTAGATGATCTCTGACTCTTCTGCTCTTCCCTTCTCCATGCCCAAGCTAGAGAATGCAGTAAACTTATTAATTATTGAGCATTATGTGCTCTTTCATCATCTGACCAAAAAGCAACAAACAGGTTGTTCAAGGAACAGGCAGATAAATTATTGAGACACTGAGGTCCTCAGTAAAACTTGATAGCTTCTTACAAAAATGAGGAAAAATTAGCTTTCAGATAATATGTAGCATGACTTTGCAGTTCTAATAACCAAAGAGAACCTAACATCAAATTTTTGTACATGCACACCAAACCTTTAGGTACACCTCTACCCTGATATAACGCTGTCCTTGGGAGCCAAAAAATCTTACTGCGTTATAGGTGAAACCGCGTTATATCAAACTTGTTTTGATCTGCTGGAGTGCACAGCCCCACCCCCCCAGTCACTGCTTTACCGCATTATATCCGAATTCATGTTATATCGGGTCGCATTATATCGGGGTAGAGGTGTATATGAACAAGAGTTCGATGTTAATTTGATTTTCCTTCACATGATGGCAGCAAAAAAAATTAGGCATCTGCTCCTGAAGACCCCATTTAAAGTTTGGATGCTATTAGGACAGTCACATCCCTCCAGGTTTCTAGACCTTGGACCCAGTTTTGCCCTTGGATATAGTATAGTGCAACTTCCATTGACGTCAATGAGAGGTGAGCATAGAATCATAGGACTGGAAGGGACCTCAAGAGGTCATCTAGTCCTGTCCCCTGCACTCATGGCAGGACTAAGTATTATATGGACCATCCCTGACAGGTGTTTATCTAATTTGCTCTTAAAAATCCCCAGTGATGGAGGTACCACAACCTCCCTAGGCAATTATTCCAGTCCTTAACCACTCTGACAGTTACAAAGTTTTTCCTAATGTCCAGCCTAAACCTCCTTTGCTGCAATTTAAGGCCATTGCTTCTTGTTCTATCCTCAGAGGTTAAGAAGAACAATTTACCTCCCTCCTCCTTGTAACAACCTTTTATGTATTGAAAAATATTATGTCCCCTCTCAGTCTTCTCTTCTCCAGACTAAACAAGCCCATTTTTTTTCAATCTTCCCTCTTAGGTCATGTTTTCTAGACCTTTAATCATCTTTTGTTGCTCTTCTGTGGACTTTTTCCAATTTGTCCACATCTTTTCTAAAATGTGGTGCCCAGAACTGGACACCTCCAGTTGAAGCCTAATCAGCACAAAGTAGAGGAATTACTTCTCGTGTCTTGCTTACAACACTCCTGCTAATACATCCCAGAATTATGTTCGTTTGTTTTGCAACAGTGTTACACTGTTGAATCATATTTAGCTTGTCATCCACTATGACCCCAGATCCCTTTCCACAGTACTCCTTCCTAGGCAGTCATTTCCAATTTTGTACATGTACAACTGATTGTTCCTTCCTAAGTGGAGTACTTTGCATTTGTCCTTATTGAATTTCATCCTATTTACCTCAGACCATTTCTCCACTTTGTCCAAATGATTTTGAATTTTAATCCTATCCTCCAAAGTACTTTCAACCCCTCCCAGCTTGGTATTGTCCGCAAACTTTATAAGTGTACTCTCTATACCATTATCTAAATAATTGATGAAGATATTGAACAGAACTGGACTCAGAACTGATCTCTGCAGGACCCCACTCATTATGCCCTTCCAGCATGACTGTGAACCACTGATAGCTACTCTCTGGGAATGATTTTCCAACCAGTTGTGCACCACTTTATAGTAGCTACATCTAGGTTGCATTTCCCTAGTTTGTTTATGAGAAGGTCATGCAAGACAGTATCAAAAGCTTTACTAAAGACAAGATATGCCACGTCTACCACTTCCCCCCTATCCACAAGGCTTGTTACCCTGTCAAAGAAAGCTATCATGTTGGTTTGACATGATTTGTTCTTGACAAATCCATGGTGACTTTTACTTATCACCTTATTATCTTCTAGATGTTTGCAAATTGATTGTTTTATTACTTGTTCCATTATTTTTATGGGTACAGAAGTTAAGCTGACTGGTCTGTAATTTCCTGGGTTGTCCTTATTTTCCTTTTTATAGATTGGCACTATATTTGCCCTTTTCCAGTCTTCTGGAATCTCTCCCCTCTTCCATGACTTTTCAAAGATAATCACTAATGACTCAAATATCTCCTCAATCAGCTCCTTGAGTATTCTAGGATGCATTTCATCAGGCCCTGGTGACTTAAAGACATCTAATTTGTCTAAGTAATTTTTAACTTGTTCTTTTCCTATTTTAGCCTCTGATCCTACCTCATTTTCACTGGCATTCACTATGTTAGATGTCCAGTAACCACCAACCTTCTTGTTGAAAACCGAAACAAAGAAGTCATTAAGCACCTCTACCATTTCTACATTTTCTGTTATTATTCTCCTCCCCCGCCACACCCATTGAGCACTAGGCCTACCTCATCCTTGGTCTTCCTCTTGCATCTAATGTAGTTTTGGAATGTTTTTTTGTTACCCTTTAGGTCTCTAGCTAGTTTGATCTCATTTTGTGCCTTGACCTTTCTAATTTTGTCCCTAAATACTTGTGTTATTTGTTTATATTCATCCTTTGTAACTTGACCTAGTTTCCACTTTTTGTAGGACTCTTTTTTGATTTTTAGATCATTGAAGATCTCCTGGTTAAGCCACGGTGGTCTCTTACCATACTTCCTATCTTTCCTGTGCTGTGGGATGCATAATTTCCTACACATGGATAATTGAAGGGAGAATTTTCCCTTAATCTCTGCTAGCACTCACCTCTGACTGAGAAAAAAACATGTGCCATTAAATACATTAAAGATTGTGAAGGTCTTAGATAGTATGATAACAGGGGCCATATAAATAACTTAGATATCTAAATAGCTAAATTTTGTCCTACACGAAAAATAAAAATACCTGATAGAACCAAGAGAAGTTTCTAACTTAACCAGTGGCAGAGCTTCCATGGGACCAACTTTCAGTATATAGTAGAAGCAGATGTGAAAGAATTGTTTGAATTGATTCATATCCACCAGGTCTCCATTTTTTATCCTCTCTTCATTCCTAACTAGGAATTTCAATTTGACTTGTGTTCATTTAACTATCCTACTGAAACAACAGTAATGTGATAGTTCTGATTGACTGTCTTGGGGTTTTTTTCTGTACTAATATATGGATTGCATGTGGGGAGGTTTCATTGTTTTTGTGGTAATGTGAAATTGTAACTATCACTTCACTAACATAAATAATTCATTGTTTTATTTGATAAAATATATATATATTCATAGAAACACAGTATAACTCTTGTGTGGTTAATGGGGAAACCAAACCAACCTGTTTTTAAATAGAATAATTTTATATTGATAAGACCAGTATTTTGCATCCACATTTCAGCTGCTGAAATTCAATATATAAGTACCTGAAATATATATTTTAACAAAAGTCTAAATGTGTAGAGTCTGAATCCTTTTTTTTTTAATTATTACTATTTTGTGATGCTCTCACAGGAAGTCAAACCAGTAAGCCATCTTAATGACATACTGTGTGAGGTGGTATGTCTTATCACAGCAATGGGTCAATAATGCCACGAAATTCCAAAAGGCGCTAGATCTCAAAGAGACTCAAACATTTATACTTTTTTTTAAATAAATTTTTCAACAAAATGCACATATCTCAGGGGGAAAAATTGGATGAGATTGTGGTCTAGATAATTTACAATGGATCTGTCTGGAAAGTAATAAATGTTTGCCCACTATCCACAGGTACAAATATTATAGTCTCAGAACAAAGTGTGGTTGTTCAAAGTGTTAAAATTTGTTCTTAGTTATGCAAGGTGAATAGAGAGTCTGAAATAATTGTTTAATTACTTGAAAATCTGGATATGCTGATCCTCATTCTCAACCACTGCCTGATTTTGACGGGGCACATTATCATCTCGGTTCATGTGGATGTGTGTGTGTAACTCTCATTAGCATTGATAGGAGTTGCACAGCTAATGGCCAGCGCAATGAGATGAGAATTCTACCCCTTAGCGCGTGTCAGCTTTTACATATGTTTGCAAGCTGGTTTTGACCTGACCTCATGCAGGAGGAATCTCATTGAAACACGACTGTTTTCAGTAAGTAGTCAGTCTCCATAAACCATAAGCACAAAACAAAAATTAAAGACATAAAATATCATGCAATGCCAGTCTTTATATTATCTTAGGAGTAATACTACACACCATAAATATTTTGAATCATCTTTAGTTATTTCTTAAAAATACCACTGAACTACTATAAAAGCTTGTAAACTTTATGGATTATATAATGGTCTAGTACTGTACCATAGTCACTGGCCCAACCCTGTCAGACTTCTCAGATATCCCATTATTTCTCTGTACCATAAGGCAATAAAGGCTGAAGTTTTTTTATTTTTCCATACATTTGTGTTCTTGCTCTGTTGCCAAAAGTGCTGATTCCCCCAGAACCTGTCAGATTTAATCAGGGCAACCCTGGTCTCAGCCAGCACATGCTTCTGGAAAAGAAGGGTCAAGACCTTTGCCCTCTTTCTCCTATACCCCTAAATTATACTAGCGGCTTTCTTTTTCTGAGATAACCAGGGGATCTCATCAAAATTATGATCTTATCCAGACTGCCCCGTTATCCCTGCATTTAATGCTTGCCAGTTTCAAAATAGTTAACTAGTTTTTTTTATCAGCTGACTCTGTTAGCTCAAATATAGACTTTGAAGCTAACTACAATAAATATGATACTCTAGCTTGTTTAATATGAAATCTGATAAGCTTGAACAAACAGAACTAACTCTAGAGAGCTAAAAAATTCTTCCCATTACTAAAGACCACGGTAAGTACAGAGGTCAACATATTTGTGTCATGGAGTACAGGTGTCGATGGACCCATAATACCAGCCTTGTACCAAATTTAACCCCAGTCCTGCAGTTTGAGAAGTACAGATGTCAGAGATGGGGACATGGGTGGTCAGCCTAGTGGTTAGAACAGGAGTCAGGAGCCAGAAATAGGAGCCCAGGATCAGAGCCAGAGTCAGAGACCAGATTACCAGAGTCAAGGGTCAGAGTCAGAAGTCAGGAATCAGAGCCAAGGATCAGAACCAGAGTCAGAGGCCGCATGGCAGAGCCAAGGGTCAGAGACAAAGTCAGGAATCGGAGTAGAGTCAGAGCCGGGTGACCTGGAATGAGGCAATGCAGAAGCAAGGTTGAGGCCAAGGCAGGAGCAGGTACAGGAGCTAATGCAGCTGTGGGGAAATGCTTTGAGTAGCCCTTGGACTAATGCTGCTGCTGTGCTTAAGAGCACACCTGTTGGTTCCTCCAGCTAATCAGGTGGTCTGGCCAATCAGGTGATTCTGCTGCAAGCCAAGTGTGATTCAGCGACGAATCCTCTGTTGCTCACTAGGGAAGTGTAGCTCGCTGGTCCCAGGCTCAGCTGCGAACCCTAATTCCTGACAGCTCGCCTGGGACCAGTGAAAAGTTCACAGTATATCTGCTCTGTGGATATTCTCCTCTGGTTCCCTGGATGGGTCTTCCAGACCATAACCTTCCCAATAACCAAGTATTAGACTTTCCCTCAGACTCACCTGGAGTCAGGGATTTTTTGAACTACATACTCATCTTGCCCCTTGATGGATACGGGTGTAGGCAGGGGATTGGATGGGCTGGAAACAGGTTTTCTGTGCATGGCTTGAGAAGGGAGGTATGGAACATGTTTAATCTTCAATGACTTGGTAAACTGTAGCTTGAAAGAGACCAAGTTGTTCTGTTCTATGATCATGAAGAGCCCTATGTATCAGTGATCCAGTTTAGCTGAGAGGCAGATGGATTTAAGGTTCTGGGGTGGACACCCAGATCTTGTCTCCTATTGCAAGGTTGGGAATGTCTGAATGGCCCTCGTTGGCATGGCATTTATAGGTTTCCTTCATGGTGCTTAGGTGCTCTTGGAGCTCTTGTTGTATCTGATGCAGATGGGTGGCCAGCTCCACTGCTGTGGATACCAGGGAGACTGTGGGCATGGAAGCGAGGATGGACTCTGTAACTAGCATAAAACAGACTTTGCTGAACAGAGGCATGAGTGGAACTGTTATAAACGAACTCTGTGTGTGGTAACAAGGGAACCCAATCGTAGTGTTGGTCATTTAAGAAGCAGTGGAATAATTTTTCAAAGATCTGATTAACGTGTTCCATCTGCCCATTGGGGTGGGGGTGATATAAGGGACTCCACACCAAGGAGCTTGAAGAAAACCAGGAAATAAATTGTGGCACTTGGACTTACACCACACCAGAAGGCAAACCATGAAATCATAAAACATTTTCCAAGAAGAGTCAAGCTAGGGTGGAAAGGAATGAAATGTCCTTCTGGAACATAGGCCTGTTCCTTGTAACAGATTGTCCCATCCCTCAGTTGAAATTCTGAGTTGGTGGGGAAACAGTGGTATTTAAGATCTGACACAGGTGGGTGGCAAACGGGTCACAAGACGAGAGATTGGATGGAACACATCAGGCTACTGTCCACTATACCACTAATAAAATTAGATGATTTAAGGACCATGGAAGGGGATTCTGAATCCGTTTCGAGGTATTCATCTTCACAGGATAGGGCATACGCCTTCCCATTTCTTACCCTTGGGCAGTAGATCACCATGAAGTTGAACCTGGAAAAGAATAGGAACCAGCAAATCTATTGTTGGTTAAGGCACCTGGCCATGGCAGAGGAATTCCAAGTTCTTGTGATCTGTAAGAACCTACACCAGAAACTCAGCTCCTTCCTGGAGATGGTGCCATTCCTTGAAGGCTGTCTTGATTGCTAGTAATTCCTTATCCCAGATATTGTGATTCTTTTCTGCTGGGGTTAGTTTACAGGAGTAGAAAGCACGAGGATGAAATTGATTATGGGTGTCCCTTTGCTCCAATAGTTTGTCTCCAATGGCAAAGTTGGATGCGCTGGTTTCTACTATAAATGACCAGGTGGAGTTGGAGTGGACCAGGATGTGTGCTGATGTAAAAGCCCTCTTCAAGTGGTCACAGATGAATTGAGCCTTTGGGAACCAGAGGAACTGAGCTCCTTTCCAGAAGAGTGCCATCAGCGGAGCTATCAGAAAAGTTTCAAATGTGCTTCTGGTAAAGGTTGGCGAAGCCTCAGAACTGCTGCACACACACACCCAGGTGTCCCTTGGTCTGTCCAGTTAGAGATGGTGGCTACCTTGCAGGGATCCATAGTTAGTTCCCTATGGGAAATAATATTACCTAAGAACTTGATCATATTCTGATCAAATTCACACTTTTCTAATTCTGCATAGAGATGATTCAGATGAAGGCTCTCCATGACGTGGCATGCATGTTGATCATGAAGAGTCTGGTCTTCAGAGAAGATGAAGCTATCGTTGAGCTATATAACAAGAAACTGATACAACACCTCTATATAAATATCATTGATAACATGTTGGAAGGTCACTGAGGCATTGCACAGTATGAAGGGCATCACCAGATATTCCAGTGTCCATACTGTGTGTGAAAGGCAGCATTCCACTGATCTCCTTCAAAATCAGAACCAGGTTTTAGGCTCCATGGAGGACTACTTTGGTAAAGACTCTGGCAGAGCGAAGCTACTCAAAGAATTTGTTGATAAGCAACAACTGATTCTGGGTGGTTATTTTATTCAACACCCAGTTGTCCACACAGTATCTCAGAGAGACGTCTGTTTTGGCCACAAAAAAAGATGGGACATGGAAGGACAGATGATTCCCTTTTCCAGGTTCCCTCAGAGATAGACTCTGAGTGCCTGTAGTTCTGGTTCAGCAAGAGAGTAGATACACCCAAAGGGAGCCTCGGCTCTGGGCTGAGGTTTATAGGACAATCATAGCACCAATGAGAAGGCAGAACATCAGCCTTCTTGCTGTTGGTGCCAGAAGGGACAACTTCAAGCTGGGTCCCCCTGTTCTGAAGTCCTTGAGGTGGGGGCTAGACTCACTCAGAGGGAGAAACTCTAACCTACAACTGGGCTCAGGAAAGCAGGACTGCTGGCAGTACCGGGAATTAAAATGCACCATGCTTGTTCCCCAAAGGATGTGGGGATCATGTGTCCCAAGCCATGTGATGCTAAGAATGATTGGAAAGCGTGGGAAATGGACAAAACCAAACTGGAAGGACTTATGATGACCCTGATAGGTGGTGACCTCCAAGAGCGATCTCTTGTGTAATTGGGCCTAAAGATAGGAGAGAACTGTTGATGGTCTCCATGCAGTGATGGCCTTATGCAGTGTCAGAATCTTGTGTTTTAGGGAAAATTCTAGGTCCATACAATTCCTGGAGGCACCAGTGGTTCCAGGCTGAGCTCTGTCATCAGGGGATATCGTAGACAGAGCAGCTGAAGGTGTGTTGAGCATTGATTAGATGCCATCAAGATGCCTGAGGATCACTGTAGGAGCCATGAATGGGCGAAAAGGGGAAGTGCTAGCCTCATCCAAATCCCTCTATTGGTGCTGGAACCTGACATTTTCTCAGTCATCCCTTTGCCATACAACTCAAAGCAAAGTGTCTAGGTCCTCTGCAGTAGAGACATAGCTCTGATGCACCATGTCGATCTTTCTCTGTATCAGAGAGATGGTGTCAGGCTGTGTCCAGTTGGATGGGCTCAGGCTGTGGAGTGGGTGTGGAAGGTTTTCTGACCAATGCCAGGGAGGCACTTCTTTTCCTGTTGGCATTCCCATAGGCAGTTGTCTATCTTAATGCAAACAGGGCATCCAGGTTGGTCGGAGCTTCCGCCCACACAAGCTTGCCTTTGCTCTTGTTGTTCAGATGGAGCCAGAAATGGTAGCACTGTGCAGTTTTGTACCACTTGGTGTCTGTCACCAGGCACTGAAACTCTGTATCGTAGTTGCTGACTGGTTGGCATCCCAGTCTCAGGATGCCACAGCTTGTGCTGTGAATGTTCAATTTGGGTCATCAAAAATTATTTCCATGACTTGGACAGAATTCTTGAATTGGCCCAAGAAAGGGCTGTATTTTCCCCATAGTGGAGAGGCCCAGACCTGCATGTGCCTGGTCAGCAAACTGATGATGAGCCCCACTCTGGACCAGTCCATGGGGTAAGTTTGCAGGCATAATAGAAACAGAAGCCGACAGTGGTGCAGGAAGTCACAAAACTTTCCATGGTGTCCATCAAGCTTGCCTGGTAAATGAGTCTTTGATTCTTTAAGGTCCTGATGCAAGGCTTGAGTATGTAAAGGCAATGTTCTGCTCCTGCAGAGTGCTAATCTGCATTTGTCAATTCTGCAAGGCATCGACCAACTCCAACAAAGGGATGTTAGTTTTTGTGGGATCCATCCTGGAAGAGGAAGCTACCCCAATTTTGGTTTGGAGCTGCACAAACTGTCAGAACCCGGAACGTGGGTGGTCAGACCTAGCAATTAGAGCAGGAGCCCAGGCTAGTGAAGGAGCAGGAGTCAGTAGTCAGGAGTAGGAACCTAGAGTCCGAAGTCAGGGATTGGAGTTGAGGACCAGAGCTGGGTTACCTGAATTGAGGCAAGGCAGGAGCAGGGCTGGGGCCAAGCCAGGAGCAGAAACTAATGCAGCTGTGGGTGAATGCATTGAGCAGCCATTGGCCTAATGCTGCTCCTGTGTTTAAAAGCACACCATTGGTTCCTTCAGCCAGTCGCGCAGTCTAGCCAATCAGGTGATTTTCTTGCACGCCAAGTGTGATTCAGCTACAAGTCCTCTGTTGCTCACTAGGGAGGTGAAGCTAGCCTGTCCCAGGCTCAGCTGCAAGCACTAATTCCTGACAATGGGTGTACCCTTATGCCTGCACAGATGCTCGTTGACTTCAGTGAGGTTCTGTGTGTCCCCCACTACCAGAAACAATTGCAGAATTGGGGTCTACATTCAAAGAATAAAGGCCCTTTTATAACTATAGAATTTATACGCTAGACTGTGATCTCAGTTATGTTGGTGTAAATCACAAGTGACTTCACTGACGTCAATGAAGTTACGGCAGTATGAGAAACTGGTTTGTGTGAGATCAGAATCAGAACCTTATTATACAACTGTATTTTCAAATATTTTTTTCCTCCTGAGCAAATGTAAAAATTTCCACAGATTGATGATACTTGGACATCTCAAAAAAGAACCTTGGATCCTGCACTTTTTGGAGAAGTTTGAATCAGGATCTGAATTTCATAGTTAGCCATCCATCTATAAGAGACAAAACCAGAACCATTGAGTCAGTTACCTCATGTACTGTGAGAAACTTTGAATCCAGAACTAACCTCAATAGCTCAGGTCCATCCTTAAGTGAATCAAAATTTTGATTTAAATCTTCAAACCTTAACCAAAACTTTTCTAAGATCACCATAGAGTTAATACCCACTTGTCCCTTTCTTTTCTAATGCAATGAAGTCTCATTAACTACTCTACATTAAAAAAGAACTTTTTTTTGCTACTGTTAGGGAGATTAAACAAGAGGAAGAGCCCGAGATAGATGTGTGGGAGCTCCTGAAGAATGCTAATCCCAATGAATATGAGAAGATTGCATTTCAGTATGGTATCACTGATCTGAGAGGCATGTTAAAACGTCTGAAACGCATGCGCAGAGAAGAGAAGAAGAGTGCAGGTATGACCAAGGAAAAGGTTTCTTACATCTGTTGGTCAAACATGAACCATCTTCTTGACAGAGAGGGTGAGACAAAGTCCGTGAAATATACAGAGACAAGCTCTAACCTGATTTACACACAGTGAAACCCCACTCAAGTTGAAGAGGTTGTACAGGGAGTAAACCGGGGCAGGTTTTGGCTCACAGTGCTTAACATAAAAACCACATACCATTCGGTATTTATCACTAATGTCCTGTATGCCAAATTGTGGTTCTTAATTGAGCACAACTCTCATTGACTTGCAAGGGGGTTTTGCTTGATTAAGGATGCAGAATTAGACCCTGTGTTAGGAGTAACACTTTAGATTATTAATGTTGAGGAATACTAAACATATTACTTGCTCTTCGCCATTTATTTTTTTACTTAATTTTGAAACTTCGCTCAGCTTCACTGAGATCCTGGCTAGTGCGCAAACACTCCTTTGGGTGCAGGGTAGGCTGATTCAGGACTGTCCTTTCCCACCCAAGATGCTTCGTAATACAAACAGTGCAACATATGTACATGCACACGCATTCTGTCCAAGGTAATATTCTGGCATTTGCTTGTATACCGTGGCACTTCTCGGGTTCATTCCAGATACTTGTGTTGCTCCGTTGGTTCCCCAGAGGATTCCCCTTGTGTAGAAGATATCTCCCTCCCAGAACACAGGTCAGGAAGCATTCCCAGAGACAAGGGAGCATGGCAAAGTCCTTCTTGTATCCCAGTGATCCTGATCTATTAGATCAGTCCATTGGGGCCACTGGCAGTTGGGTGTAAGTTAGAGCAGTCTTTAAAGTGCTCTAACTTATGCCAGAGACTGGAGTAACCCCTGGCCAGTACCAGTATTGGGGGAACATAAAGATGGTATAAGGGCCACCTTTGCTCAATCTCTCTGGTTCTGCATTGAGCACAGTTTGGCCACACCAGATATTCTGGGCCAATAAATCCCGAAATAAAATGTACATTTATTTAACTATGTCAAGTACTATCAGAAGTAAAATAAATGGTTCTGCTGCTTCAGTCTTGCTTGGAAATTTAAAATCATCTACTGTCATTTACACAATCAGAGATCCATTTTTTTCTTGGCTGTTAAAAGCAATTGGATTTAAACTGTCCCTTCATACTATAATATGGTGGAACTCTTCTAACATACACACTGAAATAGAAAAGGTTATTCTCTCACTCCTATTTACTGTCTAATAAAACAAACAAGGGGACAGTCCATGTAAATGAAGAGCAACACATTTAAAATTAATAAAAAGAAATATTTTTGGTATTTTTTAAACACAGCATTTAATTAATTTGTAGAATTTACTGCCAAAAGATATTATTGAAGTGATGAACTTAGCGTGGTTCAAAAAGGGATTAAGCATATATCAGAATAACAAAACTTGCTCTAAACTAGAACAAAAATTTACATAAAATGTCAAATCTCTGCTTCTAGATAGAAGTCAGCCACCAAATTCCTGAGGTCAGGGAGAAGTTACCCGTCTCCATCACCATAGCCATGTTATTACACAATTGACTTTTATGTGTACCGTTCCGCATCTGCTGAAGCATCTGGCACTGTCCAGTGTTGAAGAAGTATTGGACTAAATGGGCCTTTGGTCTGTGCCACTATGGCAGTTCCTCTGTTGGTGGAACTCTCTGAAGGGGGAGAGGCAGGTGGAGCCATGTGGGGAGAATCTTCATGTCCCCTCCCAAGCCTGGTGCAGGAACAGTGCTGTGAATCAAAGCAGGAACTGCAGAGTTGGCAGGAACAACTGCACCCCAGCCAGTTGCTACACACAAGGACATTTGAATCTTCTAGCAGGAAGTATGGGAAAGAAGCACTAACTGCTCCAAGAGGCGAAGGACCAGGATGTCCCTCAGTACCTGCAACAGTTCTGATTAGCTGCCTTTTCTATTCTCCCACTCCCTGAGGAGGGGCTGCCTAACCAATGAGGTTTTTCCTGCCGCTGAGGAGACCTGTAGGAGAGTCTGAAAACCTATAGACCTTGAGGGAAATCTGTAGCTTTGGCAGATCTGTAGAGACCTTTCTTCCCCCTACCCCTAATTGCACTATAAACTGAGTGTCAGTTTCAGGGTAGCTGCACCTGTATCCTCACCTCCATGGCTCACTCCAGGAGATCCCAGTCAAGTTTCCGGTGTTCAGCCGCCACCTGTCTCTGGGCAGGAACCCTGGTGCCACTCCCTTCTGACAGGGGGTTTTAAAGCTACACAACTTCCTTCCTTATTCTGTAATATTCCCAGCCTAACAGCCAGTGCCTGTGCATTGTTTTTTCTCTCTGAGGGCTATGAACAATGTATTGACAACAATTACAGGTTACCACACGGCTCTTGCTAGGCAAGCACATTTATTCTTAAGATAAAAGCATTACAGAGAAAACATAAAAAACAATGGAAGTTCCTATGCATAAGATAAAAGCTTACCAGAGGTCACCCATCAGTCTTATGAGGCCCTAGTAAGCCAAAATCTCTCCAATCATTTTGCAAGGGACAAGCTCCTCCACCCCCCTTAGAAAGAAGGTCCCGAGACAGCTTAAACAGAGCCTTTCTAAGCCAAAATGTTTGTTTTCTTTGTTTTCAAAGTCTCTGGAAACTCAGTTTGAACTGGTATATGTAAACCTCCCCCAGGGAAGATACCTTTCTAGAGGTGTTTACAACATGAGTAATTTACCTTACTCACCCTCTCCCCCATACACACACACACACACACACACACACACAGTTCTAGTTCCTGAAGGAGCTGTGGTAACCCTCCTTTATGGAGTAGAAACACAATCATACATATAATCCCTGGCCCACAGTGATACATAAACTTAATACAATCTGTTCCCCCAAAGATACTGCATGAGGTTGCAATTGCTGTCACACCCAGACTGATTATACTGTAATTAGCCGTGAACAATTTATCTGTGGGAACATTTTCTTCACTTTCAATCCACTGGGTACGTGTTCCCCTGAGTCTCAGTTCTGTGCCTGAATGTAAATAAAAACTCAAAGTGAAATTCTCTTGAAACCTCTAGGCTTTACCTAGCCTTAAGTTTAAATGAGATGAAACCATACATTTTATATAATTTTTATACAAAGCCACAAATTGGCCCAAAATTATAGCTCAGACCAGGTTTTGCTTAAGCAGATTTGCAAACCTGAGTAAATCTTTTGACAAACCTCATTAGTTTTTAGCTTGTAATGAAATCTGAAACAGGACTATTTTTGCCTGATTTCAGGTATTTTTATAATGCTTTGCACAGCTCCACTATAAAGGGAATTGCAGTTTGCATATTCCAATCCACTGAAACAATTTGGGACTTTCATTCACTCTTAGGCAAACCACAAAGTGCTCACTCTGACAACAGGAAATTCAGTGGGAATTTTGCCTAAGTAAGGACTTCAAGGTTGGCCTAAGTAGCAATAAAAACAACAACAACAGAGAGTTCCACCATAGTTAAATTCATTATAAATGGGTTCCATATTATGTACTGTATCAGTCCCAGTTGGGCTTTGCATTATGCAATGTCCTTATAACATGCACATTTTCATTTGTTTCTCCTCTTCTTTTCATAAATCCTGCAACAGCTTTTTCCAAAATTCTGGATCCTGCATATCAGGTGGACAAAGGAGGTAAAGTAAGGTTTGTGGTGGAGTTGGCAGATCCAACGGTGGAGCTCAAGTGGTATAAAAATGGCCAAGAAATTCGACCAAGTACAAAGTAAGTGATTTTTACTAAACACAAATAATAAATTCCACACACTTTCTCGCTGAACTAACACATTGCATCTTCCCTTGACGCTGGTTTTGTTTTGTGTAGATTTACCTCTCTCAGTAACCAAGCTCACACCAACTTCTTTTGCAGACTGTTTATCATAATCAAACTATATATAAGTTATATGCACACTGTAAAGGTGTCAGTGAACTATAGTTCAAAGAACAAGCCACAATATGCTTCAGTGTTAATATAGAGTGTTCTCTGCATCCCCAGGAGTGGAGAGGAATGTAAAATATATTCCCACAACAAAACATACTGAACTATACTCTGCCCTCTAATCTGTAAGGGATTGGGAAATGGTATGGTCAGAATTACTCCATAGCAGTTCTGCAGCGTGACTTGGAGGAGAGATGGCTGGCTTTATATACCAGACCATGCACCATGTCCCCAGGAGGGTGGAGGCGAGTCTATAAATTAGGGGAGCGGTGGTTGGGAAGAAAGGGGAGGAAGCAGGTATGTCTAATGCTCCCTGAATAAATTATCGCTTATGCTAAGGTCAGCACCATGCATTATCTATCAATGGATAAGGTCACAATGAACCTGCTCCCAGGAACATAAAAATGTACTCAACTCAAAATCCCAGTATGCTGCTTGCACTAGCCTGCCAAGAACGTCCTAACCAGCAAAACCCCTGTACAGAGGACTCAGTAAGCAGCTTTCCTGCCCCCCTTCTCAGTATTAGCCAGTGCAGGATTTGGCCCAGTATTAAATGACTGCCATCATGCAGAAAGTCGAGGTATCTTATCTTGAATCCCTTAATCTGCCTTGACCAATTCAGGGTTCCACCACAGGCTGCTTTGTGGACACCCATCCTGTAAACACTGAACTGAAACCATCAACTCATTTCACACAGGCTGCAGAACCTCTGTCAAATGCTAATGAGCTTTGGTCATTACTGACCTGAAATAAATCTGAACCAGTGACATAAAGGTGAAATGGTCCATACCCTATTACAACTCTCCTGAGCCATCTGGCCTACCGATAATGGTAACTTCTTCACCTCAGTTATTATTGTACCTCAAAAATATGTTGAGTGTCAGAATGAAGCCTAGGCTCCTGTTACTGATTATTTTCACCGTTACTGGTCTAGTGGTCAGACACCCACTTTGTTCTGCTATTTTCAAGTGCCAGTTTACAATTATTTTTCCAAATAATTGTGGCTGGGATTTTCAAAGGAGCCCAAGGGAGTTGGGTGCCAAACAAGCTTATAGCTTTTCTTTCTACTGGTTATTTACAACTACATCTCCATCCTTGTTAAGGCTGGAGAAGACCTTTCAGGTCATCCATTCCAAAGCCACGCACAAAACAGGATTTTCCCCTACAATAATCCCTTGAACATTTTAGTTAAAAGGAGAACAACAAAAGAGACCAAGTTTTGCTAACTCTGGGTTGCTCTGTGCAAATTCAAACAGGTACATTTTTGAGCACAAAGGTAACCAGCGAATTTTGTTCATCAATAACTGCACAATGGCAGATGACGCCCGCTATCACGTGACGGCTGGTGATGAGAAATGCTCCACAGAACTCTTTGTAAGAGGTAGTGTACATCATCTTGCTTTTTAGTTTTAAAACAGCAGGTCAGAACCTTAACTGTTGTAAATCGGCATGGCTCAATTTATTGGAACAATGATGATTTACATCAGGTGAGACTCTGGCCCAGTGTGTGTCTGTATGTCCTACCCTCCCCATCCCCTAAGATCTCTCTCTCTCTCTTTGATAACCCTACTGATTCTTCATTCCTCCACCTCTTAGTGGTCTAGTGGTAACATAGGAGCTTTGTGAAGCTGTGATCCTCTAGGTAGATTGCAACCTTTTTGGGGTACCCACTGAGAACAGCGTTAGGCTTCCTAGCAGCTCAGAGATTTGTGATATTGAATACACTCAAGCCAATTGAAAATCATCGCAAACCAATCTTTCCAGCTGTAGATTTAGGCCACTGACCTTTAGAGAAAACTCTTCTTTCTCTCTAGCGTGTGGACTGGTGACTGGTTCTCCAAGTCTCCGTGCACTTGTGCTGTTAATATTCTTATTGGAATCACTGATGGTGCTACTGGTGCACAAGCAGGAAACTGAGTAAAAGGGAAGCCTTTTGGTTAAAGCTGCATTAGAAAATTGGAGGGCAACTCCTGTTTGTAGGAAGAAAAATTACAGGAAAAGAAAGGCCATTTCATATATACCAAAAAGCTATTTAAAACTATAGTGACTAAAAACCTTATCAAATATTTGTCAGTGTCCTTTTAAATTAATGTAGCACAAGGGTTGTATTCTCTCTTGTTTATTAAGTTGACTTGAGTTTGAACAAGCAGGGATGGATCTACCCTATGAAGATTCAATATTATGCCATTTTCATCATATGCAATGTATGATGAGACCATTGTACTCTGGGGGATGGAAAATAGGACTGTGGATCTGCACTTACTCCACTTAGGTTGGCACATTGTTTGTAAAATGGATTAAGAGGTAGGTTTTTCTTTTAACTGACTCAAGATCTTGCAATAACTATACCTGCTATTGGTACATGGGCCATCTTCTTACTACTGATTTCAAGTAGGAAAAAAAACAGTCTTAGCCAATAGCTTAAGAAGATGATTGACGTTAGAATTTTTAAAATATAATTATTTTCTGTACTGTTATAACACATTTTTTCTATTTCGTTTAGTTCTGTTTCTGAAACATAAAACCATTTTTTTTCTCGTCATAGAGCCTCCAGTGGTGGTGACCAAGGCCCTGGAAGACCTGAGTACCTATGTTGGTGAAAGAATAGAGTTATCCTGTGAAGTGTCTGAAGAGGGTGCAAATGTGAAATGGTAAGCCACTTTCATCCACCTCAGAGAAGATGCTGTTTTCTCCAAGAATGAAAAGTGCAGTGTCTTAAGGACAATTTCATCTTCTGTGTATATAAATCTGAAATGTAATTAGAAAATATCAGAAAATGTTTTTAAAAATACTGTGACAGCAATAATATGCTTTTAGTTTAATTAATTAGTTCACTTAAATCTTTTCTCTTGTCCTACGGTCTACAAAAGCTTCCCTTGATCTCTTCAGGATACTCATTCATGCAGAACTTGCTTGATATAGTATTAGCAATGGTAAGTTTAATTACGGAAGTAATATTTATTATCCTCTATCAGGTTTAAGAATGGTGTGGAGCTGACCAATGAACCTAGATCTCGTTATCGACTTAAGGTTGATGGCAAAAAACACACTATGATCATAGATGAAGCTACAAAAGCTGACAATGCAACCTATTCGGTGATGACAACTGGAGGGCAATCAGCTGCTAAGCTTGCAGTTGATTGTAAGTACTGTACATCTCTCTGTTTGTGCTTGAAATTTTACTCCTGTAACAGAATTGTTTTCCTAATATACTATTGCTATTTGCCTATTTCTATGAGTCTACTGGGAAACCTGACCAACATATTTTATTTATTTATTTATTTGTTTGTTGGTACTACCGTAGTGCATAGGAGTCCTAGTCATGGACCAAGACCCCATTGTGCTGTGTGCTGTAGAAACACAGAACAAAAAGACAGTCCCTGTCCCAGGGTGCTTACAATCTAATTATAAGACACAGGACAGCAGCTGAAAACCAGCACAAGGAGGAGCATAACGAAACAATGAGTATTGCTCATCGTGATAGACAGTGGTTTCAACTGTTTTTTCTCATAGTGATTTTTCTATTGCTAATCTCCAGGATCAGTGTATTACATTCTTTTCCTTTGGCTATTATGGGGGTTAACAGACAGTTAAGTAGGGCTGGTTGAAAAATTTCTGTCAAAACTCTTTTGATGAAAAGTTGGGGTTTTGATCAAATGAATTTTTTTTCACAGAAAGCATCTGCTTTTCGCAACATTTTTAACTTTTTCATTAGAAAACCAAAAGGCAAATTTTTTTCACCCAAAACCAGAAAAAAATAAACAGTTTTTTTTTATGAAGAGTCAACATTTTCCATGGGGGGAATAAACATTTTCCAACCAGCTCTGTAAGTATGAGTAGGGCTACCAGGAACTAGTTTCCCAATCCCCAACCCTTAGACTTGTCATCAGAAAAAAGAATAGAAACAATATTGAAAATATGACATAGAAATACATGTAATAAACTTCCCACCCTGGGGTTTGTGGCAATATATCTTTAAAAGTGGCTAGAATACACATGTTTTCTAGCCAAGCGTATGCACATTTGCAGTTTACTGCTTTTTACTTTGGGGCAAGAGTTGGAAATTACTGTAACATACCTTTAATCATTTTGTAAATGTTTCTGTGTTTATGACAGAATGAACTCTGCTAAATTATATTCTATCTTCCTTCTAGCCATGTTAAGTCCTGCAGTGTTTGCGAACATGTCCCATTTTTGGTTAATCTATCTCAATAAGTCAAGATAATAACTACCAGGAGTATGGGCGACTGTGAAAATTATTAATATACACAAATTTTCATTTCTGGATCACCATTCTGAATCTGGTCCAGGTTGCAAGTGAGAGAAAGCCACTACTATCTTATAAGTGATCATTGGTATATATAAATTACATTTGTGGTCTCACTACAATTACTAGTGGACAGATGCCACAAAAATTGTCCCTCTTAGTAGGGAGGACAAGGGATAAATAGACTAAGATTCATCTACCATCTGACCTATGAAGGTGGTCCCTCATTGGCATGTTGTAAGGGAAAGCATGCACAGTGTTTGCCCATTCTTTGTCCGTTTTGTGCACAGAGAAGGAATTATGTTTCATGTACCATCAGTCAGTCAATATGGCACTTTTCAAGAACACACGCAATTAAAGAACTTTAGTCACTGTTACATGAAACAATCAAAAGCTAAGTGTTTCACAGCTTAAGTAAAGAATGCATGTCAGATTTGTACATATTACTAGTATTTAGCCTTGAGAGGAGTTTTTGTTAGTAATCATCGGGGCATTTATCTGATTTTCAGATTATGGCTGCTAGTAGCAGCTCCCAAATAAAATCATGAATGGTTATTCAATATCAGCACTAATTTCCATGGTTCTCTTTTCTTAAGTGAGACCACTGAAGATAATGCAGCCACTAACAGACCAGACTGTGATGCTTGGGAAAGAAATCACCCTGAAGTGTGAGATATCTGAGAACATAGAAGGGAAGTGGTACAAAAATGGGCAGCTTCTTCCAGCTAGTGACCGTGTAAAGTTATATCACAAAGGAAGGTAGGCCTCCTGAAACACAGATTGGACTGTAATAGTGACTGACCTCAGGCGATGCCAGAGTGTAAATTGCCCCAGTGATACTTTTCCACCCCTCACATTCAACCCCCTCAGAGATATTTATATTTGACCTCACAATAAAAGCAATATTCGTCAGCTACCAGCTTCACTACTGCAACCTCTATTTCATTCAGTTTACTCAGACTGTTGATTAGCCATAATGGAATATTTCATGATGTACACACATTCAAGGAATGCATTTTGCTTGAAGTTTCTGTATTGCATTCACTGTGGGATAGTAAGTAGCAAGATTAAAACAATTATTAGAAATGACAGAAAAATACCATTTTAAGATTTCTGTTTTACTGTCTGTTTCTATTCCATTTCCATATATTGCGCACAGAATTCACATCGCTGTCAATGCAAGTTACGTGCATTTATCAGGTGCCTTTGCATTTAAAATCTGTTCTGATCATTGGACTAATTCTCCAGAAAAATTGTTTACTATTTTCTCCATTTTAAAAAAAGCTAAGGGCCAGATCTTCAACCACAATACTTTTCCTTTGCCCTGTACCAACACACTAAAACAGGTATCTGGGAATTCCACATGTGTAGGAGAATTCTTAGGGTGGTATAAAACTACCATGTTGGCTCTACTCACTCTTCCGCCACCCCAATATAAGGAGCACCTGGGGACAAACCCCAGCTGCATAATAGACCCTTATGTTGGCATACAGTAGAATAGCCTTGCTGTTGCTCTAACCTGTGGCTCCTGGTGCCCTGGGACTGGGTACGGGAGCCATAAAGGTGGTATAAAGCCACTTATCCTGCACCTCTCAGATTGGGTCCTGCCCTGATCATAGCTCAGCCGGACCAGAAGACAGGAGCCCAAAAAAATCCGAGTGTATTTCTGGAGAGTTCACCCAGGCATAGGATAGAGAGCAGCGTGCCTTGCTTATCCACCCTGCCACTTTGTTCCAGGGACAGGACCAGTAGAGTCACAAGGAAGGACCAACAAAAATAAGACCTAGTTCCTGGGAAAGGGGCATCAAATTTTCTCATAGAGATCTAATTGCAACCCTACAGGGAGTGGCTCAAAACACCTGAGTAAAATAGATTATACTCCCTGCAGTTTTCCATTTCCATGATCAAATGGAAAAAGTTAAAAGCCCTAACTATTCCTACTTTCCTTGATGCCCTTCTCAAGAAAATCAAATTCTAATCACCAACAGTTTAATCAGCTAAAACACTATTTAGCATACAGTAGCTAAGAATTTTTGAGAGTCAGCAATCTGACACAAATGAGGAGACCTGGTGAACTTGTAACTTGAGGTGTAACAGTAATTCTTCCTTTTATCTGCATAAAGTCTACAAAATATAATTTAAACGGGTTTCTTTTTTAATTTGTCACAGAATCCACAGGTTGGTTATAGCAAGCTCCGTTGTTGATGATGAAGGTGATTACATGTTTGTACCAGATGCCTATAAAGTTAACATACCATGCAGAGTACATGTCATAGGTAAGTGCATGACGCATCTATAGTTATAAAGTTTTCTTTGACCTGTGGAAAGTGAGTGCTGTGTGAGATATCCAAGATTCTGGTCAGAAATTCTTCAGAACACACATGTAATCTCCCATTAGCAAACCAGAGTTTTTACCTAGGCAAAATACAAGTCAGAAGTCATGATCTGATTATGATTTGAGGGCCTGATCCAAAGACCATTGAAGCCACAAGAAAGATTCCCCTGCTGAATTTCTAAGCCTAAAAATAAGCAAGTATTAAGAGTTTTCTTCATACACTTGCTGCTGGCCTTCTATGTAGCATGTGTAACAACAGCAGAATGCAGTGTTATGTTCTTCAAAGTTTTGACTGTCCTTCCCATTTGAATTCTGACACTTTTTGTCAATTTATTTGATACTGGAATAGTGGTACAGTTGCACTTTGCCCCACATACCAAGTGCATTAAGCAATCTATGGATAATTGTATTGACCAAGATATATTAAATCAGTCAAATACGTGGTTTGTTAATGCACCCAATTTTTCAAACAAAAGTAAAACATCACAGTGATTGTCCCCTCAATAATGCCCTGTTAGCTGAGTTATGAATCCTAATATTAATAGTAACCATTGAATATTAGGGGTGGCTTTGTCAAACTGTACATCTTTAATATAATGTTATGTTACCTGCATTTTGTTATATATGACTCTTGTATCAGATAGAGAGGAGACAGGCTAAGAACAACAGAGAATGGCAGTGACCTATCAATGGCTTTGCTGTGGGCCTTTGGAGAATGTTTGGAGATGGGTGGTGTAAGAATAGTAATAGGAGTGATTGTTTCCCTTTCCCCCCCCCCCAAAAAAGGGGGACGGTTCAACTATATTAAAAATATCAGGGAAACACCCAACTTAGAAAGTTTTGGACCACTTTTCTCTGCATTATAGTAGGCTTTATATTGCACAATTATGCCCAGGTCATTGTACTTACCCAAATGTGCTTCTCAATGTGGCAGGACTATAATGAATTTGGCAATGTCTGAATTTTCAGATCCTCCTAGGCTCCACCTGGAAAATCTTGGTGACAATAACACGGTGACAGTAGTAGCAGGAAACAAACTACGATTGGAGATCCCAATCTCTGGAGAGCCGACTCCAAAAGTTATGTGGAGTAAAGGGGATAAGGTATAACAGCTGGTGCTACTATATGCGTATTTCTGTAGTCTGGTGAAGGGCCTTTTTCACCAAAAATAGTTTTCAGCACGGTGAGTCAATCTGTTTTAATTGTTTTATGGCTCTTACCCTGGCAAAAGATAATGAGGAGACACTTGCTCAACTACATTATATCTCTATGATTCTGATTCCAAGGATAAGAGTAAGCTTTATATATATTTATGTATTGTTATTTTCCATTTAGTGTTATTTTGAAACAAGGGTTGGATAGCTAAAATCATGCAAATGGAGGAAATGGTCTTGCTGTACATACAATATAAAGGGCAGTGAAGAATCAGACACAGTGTAGAGTAGTCTACGTAATCCTCTCCTCTTCAGAAGTACATGTTTCTATTGGAAAGAAAAACCCAATCTCCATGCTCATTTGGAGAAGTGAGCCAAACATATCAGACGTGCTATTATTGGAATGTAGACTGCTGTTCTGATAGATTCCTGGAAAAGGCTAAAAGGAACCATTATGATTGTCTAGTCTGCATAACACAGGCCTACAAATTACTGCTGTTGAGGACTTCCTGTAAACTAGCTGAATTGCAGCTACTCAGTACTTTTTAAATAGCACTTGAATTGCATTTCTAAAGTGATTTACCTTATTAACCTGCTCTGCCGATGCTTTCAGTTTCTATTCTGTGAAATTTTGATGGTTTTTGATTCACAGATTCAAGCCATCTGCTTCACAGGGATTCACACAGTCTGAAAATTTAAACATAACAGTCAAAACCACCAACGCTATAGCTGTTCTTTACATAATTTATGTAAAACTGCAAATGCTGCAAGGTTTTGACAAAAAGCCATTACTTAACTCATGGTTGCAAATGTTAATGACCCTCTTGACAAACTATTGGAGTTTCAAGTTTGTAGTGAAACAACGAGCCAGGCAAACTTCTTATGGTGACGCAATGCAAAACTTCACATAGATCTGTCTGTGACCACATAGTTCTAAGAAGCCAAATTTATCACCTCCATATTTTGAATGCAGCATTCAGAGATAGGGACATATGGTTCTCATTGACTTCAGTAAGAACCACATGGTCAAATCGTTGTCTATTCCTTAGTAAATTTTAATGGTAGTATCAAAGCTAAGAATCTCTGAAAGGACCCAGTCATGACTGACCCATCCCTTATTTGTGTTGTCATTTTATACATAGTAAGTGGTTGAAACTTTGAGCTTTAAATGTAAAGCTCAAGATGGTTCCTGCAGTTGTTTTGCAGATTTCTTTCCTTTAAGTGTACTGTATTGTTCTTTGGTTTTGATTTTTGTTCATTCTGGTTCTCAAGTCAGAAAATGCTACATTTCTCCTCTCCTTACTTTGATTCCTAGTGGATCATGGAGACAGGTGGCAGAATACGGGCAGAAACTTATCCGGATAGCAGCTGTTTGGTAATTGATATAGCCGAGAGGGATGACTCAGGCGTCTACAAAATAATGCTAAAGAATGAGGCTGGAGAAGACTCAGCTAATATCAACATCAAGGTGGTTGGTAAGTCATTCTAATGCACAAGGCCACAGCACTAAACTGGCAGATTTTATCATATCTACTTCACTTTTCAATAAATACTTGTTAAAGAAATCCCCCGCCTAGAATCAGCTTCTTTTTCCAATATGAGTCTTTCATATCTCTTATGGTGCCCTAGGGCTCCTCTGTTTTGTGACCCACCCCAGCTTTTGGCATTCTAGATCCCATCCTTCTAGATGGACCCTTTTTGGAGCCTAAGATGGACTTCTCAGCTGTAGGGTGAGAGAAACATCTGAGTACCTTATGTGCAGTGACTGTCCTCCCTAATGATCTATCTAAGCTGTTTACAGTACTTATGTGGTTCCCATTTCCATAGTATTTTGGCACATACTTCACCACCTTTGTTGTATTTATCTTCACAGCTTCCCTGTGAGGCAGAGCAGTGCTTTTATCACCATTTTACAGGGGGGGAACGGAGGCACAGAGAAATAAGTGACTCGCCCAAGTTCACACACAAACCGTGTGGCAGAGGAGGGAATTGAACTGGGGTGTCACAGGCCATAGCATTGTATCCTAGCCACCAGATCATCCTTCCTCTCTATGCAGAGGTTTGCTCCAAATTAGTTGAAAGGGTTCACAAAGTGGGAGCTATTTTTGACCTCCTGAGCTAAACATTGAAGCCCACATTTCTATAGTGCTCAGGACAGGCTTTCATCTCCAGCATATTCTAACATTTTCTTCCCGCCTTGTATCTAGTCACAGTAACTATACCTTCTTGACCTCCAGACTTGATTATTGTGACATGTTTATTCTGCCTTTGAAAACTGCTCCTAGTCTTGCTCTCATGATTGCACTTTTAAGAATTGTTATTTTTATTTTGTTTATTTTACAGCATTCTGTGTCCTCCTTTACTTCATTTTAGAAAAACGTTTTAAAGGTTCATTTTCTTCTAATTAAAAGATATATTTATTGTGTTTGCAACAGATGTTCCTGACCCTCCTCTTGCACCAAATGTGACTGAGGTGGGTGAAGACTGGTGTTTTATGAACTGGGAACCTCCAGCCTATGATGGTGGGTCTCCTATCTTAGGTAAGTGCATTTCCTTTATTTGGTGATGTGATATAGTATGGTCAAGGGAAGTGAACTCCAAAGAAATGGACCCTAAATTGAAACAGCTCAGCCTCTGGTCCTGGAAAGTTCAATTCTTGGAAATCAACAGCAAGAGCATCATATGGCTGTTAACTTCCATAAGAGGTGTTTTCTTAGATATCTGGGTTACAGATCCTTGGAGACGTGAAGATTATCCTCACCATCTTGTAATGTTATTAACTTACCACTATTCTGACAGGACTGAGTAGGGTGGGCAATTTGCATATTATCATAAACCACCAAACTCTGAAACTTTGTTCCTTTTGAGAGTTAGCAGACTTAGGGAACAGTTCCAT
Organism: Mauremys mutica; assembly: GCF_020497125.1. Classification (NCBI taxonomy): domain Eukaryota; kingdom Metazoa; phylum Chordata; order Testudines; family Geoemydidae; genus Mauremys; species Mauremys mutica. The sequence continues at coordinate 102,517,881 of NC_059072.1, read as the reverse complement.
GTCTAGCCGAGCAGCTTCCAGTATACTACAATAAATGTACATCAGGGTGATCAGAAGCTGGTAGACCTGGGCTCTTAACCACCGTGGGCTAAATACTGTGTTGTTATAAAATTAAGTTTAAAAATGGTTGCAATTGGAAGAGAGAGCCTAACTTGCACTTTTGGCAAAACCCCAAGTTTCAGAAGGGAACGTTGTATCCAGAAAGTGTAGAGTTGTATCCAGAAAGTGGCCAAAAAGATGGCATTCATTTTGGCTTTGAATCTGATTTTACAAATGCTGGTCCCTTATTTCAGTTTACATAATTATGTTTGTTCAATAGGATATTTCATTGAAAGGAAAAAGAAACAAAGCTCCAGGTGGATGAGACTGAATTTTGATCTGTGTAAAGAAACAACATTTGAACCAAAGAAGATGATTGAAGGTGTTGCTTATGAGGTCCGTGTATTTGCTGTTAATGCAGTAGGAATTTCTAAACCAAGTATGCCCTCAAAGGCTTTTGTTCCCTTGGGTGAGTAAACAAGAATATAGATGTATCTGCACATTTAAAACATTGGCTTGTATATAAAATTTTAAAGAGCCATATCCAACAGTCCTAACTTTCTGCTTGTAATGTCTTCTTTTTATGAAGCAAGGGGATGTTTTACGCAGAAGGGCACACTAGTGGCATACAGTGGACAGAATTCATGAGAGAATAGGACAGTGACAGTCTTGGTCCCTCTGTGCATTCCTTAGAAAAATCTCTCATTCTGGAAGCAACCAAGCACTGGAAATTAATTTTTAAAATTGGCCAAAAATCAGATGTCAATATTTTCATGTTGAGTGGCTCAGTGTCATGTGCTACAAACGCCATATGGAGAGCTGAGTTTCTTTCAAGCTTACTCCTTTAGTAATAATATTTGGCACTTGCATAGTGCTTGCAGTTTCAAATAACTGTGCAAACAGTAAATTATCCTCTCAACACATTTGTAAGTTGACAGGTATCAACTCCATTATACAGATGGCAAAATTGGGGCAAAGTAGTTAAGTTAGCCAAAATCATACAGTAAGTTAGGTAGCAGAGCTAGGATTAAGACTTAAGGAGGTCCTGGGTTCCAGCCCTATGCTCCATTTACCGTGTTAGTGAAAACACATTTCTTTCCCCCAGAACAGCTAACATGGTTTCAACATCTTTTCTTAGTCAGGGTAAACTAACCATATTGTAAATAGTTTTGCATACCCTACTATTTACTATTTGTAATGTCGTAGCACCTAAGAGCCCTAGTCATGGACCAGGACCCTAGTAAACCCCAACCTGGTTAAACCTGATGGACATTGTCCCAGAAAGCTATGCTGGAACCTTTGTGGAAAGACACTGTTTTTCAATGATTCTGATAAACACAGTTTCCCTTTAGTACACACAGTGCCTTATTCTCTAGGTCAGTAGGCAGCAGTGGATTATTGCATGGGCCCTCAAGGTGCATGCCCAGGGACCCCAGCCAATTTGGGGTCCCTTGCAGAAATGCCAAAACCTGGATAGAAATGGGCAGGCCAGTGGCACTGGAACTGTGGCTCCTCCCTGCTTCCCCCACTTCCGCCCAAGGCCCCGCCCCTTGGCCAGGCCAGAAGCCAGAGCTGGGCCGTGGTAAGAGCTGCCCAGGGAGCCAGGCCACCATGGCAAGCCTCAGAACCTCCACCTGCCCTGGGTGGGAGCCAGCGTGGCAAGAGCAGACCCTGTCCATGTCCCTGCCCCCCACCCCCGGGGCACGCCACCCAGGGCAGGTGGAGGGTCCCAGGCTCTGCATAGCAACCTGGACTCCCTGGGCAGCTCTTAATAGCGCCAGGCTCCAGCTTCAAGCCTGGTCAGGGCCTCAGGGGGAAGAGGAGGAGCAGGGAATGGGGCCCTGTGGAGCGGGGGAGGCTAAGGCCCTCCTCAGCCTTGCATTGGAAGAGGCTGGCACCATTAGCAGGGTCTGCGCTTCTTAGCATGCGAGCTTATCAACCTATCAGCTCCCCTGCCACGAAGCACACCCCCTGCCAGCACTACTCTGCGCCTGCCCAAGGCCATTATGCCCATGTTAAAAGGAGGGCAAGCATAGCCCTCCCACTTTTAAAAGTGGAAGGCCTTGCCCCCCACCCCCCGCCTCCGGTTCCAGCACCCCTGGGCCCTCAGGGTGTGTGTGGGGGGCAAATGTTCTTTGTGTCCAGGGTCCCATTAAATCTTAATCTGGCTCTGTCAGTAGGGGTTTGCTGCCTTTTACAGAGGGCACTCATAATCCTAGGGAGCATGGGGAAAGAGTGCTGCTGCAGTAGTGTCCTCTCCTCTTCTGAGAGTAACAATACTGTAGTCTGAGGATCTTCTCATCTATCCAAATACACATCAGTGCTGCAGAGCCTCGTAGATGGAAGTTCTGGGAGCAGTTGCCGGAGGGCCAGTATTTTATTTACTGAGCAGGTGTTTCTTAATTTCTAATGGGACAGAATAAAACACACGCCTTTCATAAAGGTGAGAAATAAAGCCTTAAATTCTCCAGTATCTATGCCCTAGAATCTGTGTTGCCACTTTGGGCAGCAATTAGAAGATTCCCACTTGCTGTATATCATAAGGGCACATTTTAATGCTAATACAAATGTTTTCTTTATTTTTAGCTGTCACCAGTCCACCAACTCTCCTGGCAGTTGACGGAGTAACTGATAGCACCGTTACAATGAAATGGCGGCCACCAGATCACATTGGAGCAGCAGGTTTAGACGGCTATGTTATAGAGTACTGCTTTGAAGGAAGTAAGTGACAACAACTATGGTATGCTCCTAGCGCTTAAAATAGGTGAGACTTGCCCCACCTTTTCTCCGTGAGAGCTGACTGTTGCTTTGAGGTAAAAGTTAGCCAGCCAGAATTCTCAAGCTATTGAGTTTCATCCAGGCTCCTTTCTAGCTCCTGCACACCTATCCATTCCTACATTTGAGCTGGCATTTCAAAACAACATCCAGTTAGTCTAGAGACTTGGTGGCTGTGCACTGTGCTGAGGTGAAAGAGCTCATTGTTCAGGGGCTTCCACAGCTTGCTCCCTGAGGACATGAAATCTGGCCACACCAGAGAGATTAAATATTTGGATGGATGGGGGAAAAGGAAAACCAGGATAAATGAACCTCCTAATTGGCAGTCGGAGAAAACTGGAGAACCACATTTTGACTTGTTTTGGATTAAAATCCAGTCACATAGGGGCTTGGAGAGTCTATATCTGGTATCTTAAATCTGTTTGGAATCAATAGTGGCTTCCTTCAGTACCAGTTTCACATGCAGAGGACAGACAGCCCTGTGGCTGTGGTATATCATCAGATAGAAGTAGTCCAAGCCACAAAATTCAGATTTGGATTTTGAATGCCCCTTGCATTTGGGAGTGTTCGTGTACAGGATTTTTCATTTGGCTATAGAGGCATATAGGAGGATAGGAGGAGTGTAACGGTGAAACAGGGGAGAGAAAATTAAATGAGCAGAGGAAAATAATGGGAGATAGAGAAATGCAAACAATGTATATCGTACAACCAGCAGTTTTACTGTGTAAAGTGATCAAATAGCAAAACCTCAGTGTTTCCCAGTTACATACTTAGCAGAAGCTTTCTTAAGAGTGGACATAGAAATGGAGTCTGGGGACAGAAAGCAACGAAGGCTGGTGACATCTGGAATGGGTAAGCAAAACTTGACACAGTGTAATAAGCAAACTCCAGTCATTGTGGGCATCCAAGATGACTATTTCTGGGGCATCGAGGGGAATGGGTCTGCCAGAAAAATGTAAATTTTGATGAACAGTGGTGCAATTTAGTTCATTTTCACCACTTGTGATGTTATCTATGCTGTAAATCTAAGGACTAGTATAACCATATTACACAAGTCTCTACAAATGAACGCCAGTTTGTGCATTTAAATCAACAGGAGTTTTTCATGAGTACGGTCTATAGGATTCAGCCTGAAGGCAAGAGCTGTACAGGACAGAACATATGACCCACATCAGGAAAGTTTTTTGAGATTTAAACACCCCAGTGGAAAAAATAGAGCAGAAAATCAGCCAGATCCTGCATGGTACTGAGTAGCTTTAAATCTCAGTCAAGTCAATGGGAGCAAAGGGCTGTCAACACCTCTGAGGAAGCCCTCAGCACCTTGTAGGAGTGGGCTGAAAACCCGTAAGGAGCGGGAAAGAGAATTGAAGAAGCTCAGAGGCACTGAGCAGTTGACATAAAGGTAAAACACAACTGGAATAGTAGGAAGGGTTTTCCTTCATGTATGGAGGGAGGGAGATGGGAGAAGGTCTGGAAAGAGGAAACATGCAGTATTAGATCCAAATGCAGCACATACATGATACATTAATATTTTCCTGTGATATTTCAAATGCACAGGCATGGATGTTATAAACTCGGTAGAAAACACTGCACTAAGAAGGCAACTGACGACTTAATGAATCTAAGAGCTGCTGTACATTATGCCCTTGTTCCAAGCACATAGCTCCCATTGAAGTCAATAGAAGTGTTGGGCAAAAAAAGAAAAATCAGGGATATAATATGGCCTTAAAGTCTCAGTACTATGTAGCTCATAGCAGAAGAGCATGATGAATTTTCTCTAATCAGATAAGAGGCTAAATACACTATTTATTTATGATAATACCAGTGATAGTATTGAGAGGGATTTTCCAAATATACATTTAAAGTGGCAGGGGACAAAAGATCCTTGTATACCTGTCGAACAGAGCAAATTCTTTACTTTTTTCTTTCAGATAGGTTTAAAACATAAGAAGATACAACAAAATGACAGTTGAGTCTGTCATTTTGGTGTTACCCACCTCAGATAAAATACAATGATTACAATGTATTTTACATAGATTTCTGTGTGTGTTTTTATATATCTATATATGCCTCACATATATACATATACATTTATATATACACAATCCAAATTATTTATGTATATATTTTATCATAACATTTAGGAAGCAAGCTTTATAGAAAATACAAACAAATAGATATTTAACTTACTGTGTATGCCTTTTTCTTTCTTACAATGTTCTCTTCAGTCTTTTCCAGTGTCTGTTGTCCCTCAGACTAATTTTTCTATAATGTTTAATAATTCTTTTGAATGTCAAAAGACAGTATCTGTCATTCTTCGTGTTGTCTGATTCTGCCTTTCTTGCCCGCTTCTTTATCCCTTCAGTAGTATGTTGTCTCTTTCTTGCCCTTGAATGTGGGATTATTAGAGTTTTTTTAATCATCACATTTTTTAGGAAAAATCAGGGAGAAGGGGGAAAATCATAGAAATATATAGATTACAAGTGTCAGGTGTCACAGGCATTGGTTTGTACCCTAGAAACCTTTATTTCCCCAGTGTAGGGCCTGATCCTGCAGTTGGATCCACACAGATGGATCCCTGTAGCCATTCAGCGACCCACTGGCTTCAGTGGGTCCCATGCAGCTGTAAGGTTGCATCTACATGTATCTATTGCAGAACTGGAGCATTGGGATGAATATCTAGAACTTGCACTGTGGGGCTTGCACTGTGATAACAGGGAACACATTTGAACACAGGAGATCCTACCCCAGAGCCAGCCTTTAATATCCAACTTGATTCTCCTTTAAAAAGGAGGCGGAAGGTCTTTTTTTCCCTTTTACTCCTTAGTGGTGAGAGAAACCTTATCCACCCTGGAGGAATTAAACCTCAGTAATATAGGGACTGGTCTAGTTCTTTGTGTCATCTCAGGGTTAGTTAAGGGTACAAAGGGCCTGCACAGGACCTGTGCAACCACTTAGACCTGGGCCTGTTTTGAAAGCTAGCAACTTGGCAGCTTACAAGGTTCTCAGTTGAATTGGCTCAGATACTTGCCATCATCCACCAGCATGCAACAGTTCCAAAATAATGGATTTTTTAAATTGTGGAAATTACAGAGCCCAGGATTTTATGGCCATGACAGCCTTAGGGGTTACTTTAAATTAATTTTTATTGCTGCACTCTGCTATTCTTCTTTCTTCCCCATTAGTTAAATTTGTCCTCTCTCAAACCTCTTTTTCATTCCTTCCCTCTATTCTCTTTGTCCTCCCTCACTCAATACTCTTTCTCGCCATTCCCTCCTTTTGTATTGTATTTCCTTCTCCCTTTTTGCTCCATTTCTCTTCTCAAACTCTCCTTTTTTCTCTTTCCTTTCCCTTTTTCATGACTGATCAGTCCAAAAAATAATTTCTTTTGTCCTACCTGCCACCTTTTCCCTGAGCACCATGAATAGTTCAGAAGAGCATCTCTTCTTCCCTATTAGCCATCTCTAGAGCCATAATCACCCTGAATAGTAGCTCCCACCCACCTTCAAAGTTGCAACTGGCCCAAAGAAGAGGTCCTGTTCTGCCAAGCCACATGCAGTTTGAGGGACAAGATGTTTATTCAGATATGATTAGGCCTCATTTCTGTTCCCACCTGAGCACAAACTGATTACTGTTAGGGACCAAAACTCTTTCTGGAGCCACTAGGGGTTTTGCTGTAGGGATGCTCAAATGGAGCGAGGCAAATGCCCTGATGCTCATGGGTTTAAATAACCGGATGCACTTCCCAGTTCACTGAGAGATTCAGGCACAAAGCACCCAGGCCAAGGGATAGGGTTGAAGACAGCAAAGCAGTGGTATGAAGAAGAATGGAAACCTGATGCAGAGAGAAGATAGCACAACAAAAACTTCCTTGAGTTATCCTATTTGAGTCAGTTGTGGTTCTTTCTTCTTCAACCTCACTTTGTGGGTGGAGCCTTGGCCTTAGTAAACCATGGAGGAAACCAGTTAAACTACTCTGCTTACCTGGAAGAGTACTACTTATACGAGCTTTATTCTGGTGAATGTCCTTCACCCCAGATGCACTTTGCCTGCAAACTCCCTGATCACCCTACAGGTTCCTCTGAATCTTCAGGGAGCAGTACAGATCTATGCATAATTACTAACAGGGAATGCTAACCACTGACAATACTCTTGTGTGAAAGTGGGTGTCTGATTAATTTTAATGATGGACTCTCACAAGGTATATCGGCAGATCTGTGTGATGAATTGGTGGAGGCAACTTATGACCTGGAAGGTACAGTATTCAATGAAGGTTATAAAACTTTCTTATCCTACCAAGACAGATTTCTGAGAGCCTAACTGACTTTGGGGGCCATGAACTTCCAGAACCTGCAGCTTTACTTACCCACAGAAAGCTCTAGGAGCATTCAGATGATGGGGAAAGGATCAGGAAACTGAATCCCTGACCCCAACCCTCTTGTGTTAGTTGGAAGAAATGTTTTTAAACAGAACTGTGTTTAATCTCTTCCTTAGAGTGGGTCCCATCCTTATAAAAATGTATCCCAATATTCTTCAGTAATTCTCCAGTGCACTAAAACTTGTAACAGTGTAACTAGTCTTGAGGGCCAATACCATAGTGGTGTGTTTTTTCTTTATAAGAGAAGTTAAACTCCTGACTTGTTGCTATAGAAATCTGACTCTGAATGCCAAAAAGCTAGGGGTCTTAAAGTGATCCAAATGTGGAGGGCAGGAGGGGAGGGATGGGGGAAACTGTCATATGTAACTTGGGCTTTTCTAAAAATATGTAATTTTGCAATGGATCCATGAATTATATGTGACTGTATTACAGCAAGATGAAAGAACAGAGAACACTGGAATCATTTGAAGAACTCTGATCAGTCTTGTCCTTTTTTCTTAAAGTGACAAGCAGAGAGCCTGTTTTTCATGGCAGCCCTATTTGTTAAAATTCTAAAGTAGCTAAATAACAAACACTTCATTAATAAGCATTAGAGCTAACAATATAATGCAGTTAGATCATATACAATGCTTTTGTCCATACTTAGATCTCAGAACACTCTACATTGTAAGTAAATATCATTAGCTTCATCTTACAAATGGGACGACTGAGGTACAGAGAGCTTTGGTGACCTAACTATAGCCAGTCAGTGGCAGAGCTGGGGAATAGAACTCAGATTGCTAATCCTAGGCCCTGTCTATGAACCATGCTGTCTCCCAAACGAAGCAATAGCCATAGGAAAACTGACACTTAATACATAGCTAATTATGTGCTACTATCATCTATACACGACAGGTGTGATTTTTAAAAGTGCTCAGTGCTGGTCTAACTGTGCTCCCACTGAAGTCAATGGTAAATTTCTCATTGACTTCAACAGAAGCAGAGTTAGGCCAATGCTGAGTGCTTTTGGAAACCACACTCTATATGCCCTTGTTTTTTATCAACAGACTTTTAATAGATTTCTATAATTACATCCTGTAATTACTGTTCACATGTATTTACTTTTTAATATTTTTAAAAAAGACAATACTAAGTATCCTTAGAAACATTTCCCTACTTATTATCTCTGTATTAATCCAAATCAGTGTCATATAATAGCATTATTAGAGAATAAAATCATTAATCAGCAACAGTTTCTGTGCAGTTGTTCACTATACTGTAAGTTTTCTCGATGGAGAAATGATTATGTATATAATTCTGTAATTTTGCTCCCTCTTTTCTTTTTCCTAAACCAGCGGAAGAATGGATAGTGGCTAACCCAGACCTGACAGACAAAACAAGGTACACCATCACTGACCTGCCAACTGGGTCCAGAATTTTCGTGAGAGTGAAAGCTGTGAATGCTGCTGGTCCCAGTGAACCTAGATTGCACCCACAACCTATTTTAGTCAAGGAAGTTATAGGTAAGATACACCACTGTTTATCTCTTCTCTCACCAATACACACACACTTTCAGCATTCATGCTTCCTCTTTCTTGTGACTAGCACCTGCAGTTGGAGACTGCAGAAGCACTGCCATACAGTTACATGCTGAAGCCATGCCAATGCAGTACTGCAAACTCCAAGCATTCAAAAATCATGAGATTGCCTTAGAAATCATACATTTTGCGTTGTTTTTATTTGCCTTCTGGTTTGTTTGGGGTTTTTTGAAGCCTTAGGCTTCATGTTTTCAAGCTTCTTTCCACAGCCAAGAAGGCTAGACATTTGCTTTTTCTTTTAATGGAAGTTGAGATTCTTATGTACTTACATGACTCCAGGAACTGGGGCTTAAAAAATAATAAACAGCACACCAAATCTGATGAGACTCTTGCAAGAATTGGCAACACTGATGCTGGCTAGAACAAGCTGCAGGCACAGTGGTGAAAGTAGGCCACGTCTATCACTTCAATTTGCTTTTTCATTGTCTCAAAAAGTGGAAGGAACAGTAACGCAAAAACACATGGTTACACTTACATTCAGTCTCATTCCCTTCTTATGCTGCTGACCAGTGATCACATGGGCAAGATTTGACATTTGAGAGCTAGTAATATAGCTGAATTTGACCAACAGTTCATACACACATTGTTGTCCACTATTGGATCAGTACAACTGCCCTGGCACCATGTGAAGGTATTTACCCCCCAATATCTTTGTAGCCAGCTGGGACCAAAGGTAGTTAGCTGTATATTGCCTTTGCAATTGTCCAGTCCAGGGGGCTGTTGGGGGCTGGTTTGGCCTAGCATAAATGAGAACAGTTTAGCATGAGGCCAATATATCAGGCAGGGATCATGAAAGTGTAGCAGCACTCTGAACATTTTACACACTCCCATAGCCCTTTCCTATGGTGGGGGAATCCTCAGCTGGCCAGATAGGGCATTTTAAAGACCTTCTGAGCCACTGGACTAGCACAGAAGGGCTTTAGCATGAGCAGGATCTGGCCCTTCATCCTTTTGTGCAGTTTGATCATTTCATTTTTAACGGTGTCCATCACTGACCTACCCATTAGCCAATCAGTGCGCTCAGCACTTTCTAAAAAATAAGGTCTCTTTAAGATGTCTTAAGTTGGGAACCCAAAAATGGAGGCATCCAGTTCACATCTCACTTTGGAGAAATGTAGGCCATAGGTTTTAATGTCACTAATGTTGGTGCTCACAAAAACACACTACTTTTTAAAATTTGTTTTTTTAGAACCTCCAAAGATTCGTCTACCAAGACACTTAAAACAAACCTACATTCGAAGGGTTGGAGAAGCTGTGAATCTTGTTATTCCTTTCCAGGTAAGAAATAAAGACACAGTTATTAATGCTTATTTTTCTTATATTGCGATTGTTAGAACTGCATGTTATACAACTGTGGTGGGGCATGAAGTTAATTTAAGCAGAATTAAATCCTGGTCAGTCAGGATACCTGCCAGATGGCTTTTTCTGTGCCTTCTGAAATCAGACTGTGCTAAGTCAAAGACTGAATTTTGTAACTAGCAAACAGTGCTGATCTGTTGTCTGTTGTTGTCCACAGAATACCCCATAATCTCCAATGGAGACTTGCCATTACACACAAGAGAATCACTAGCACAGCACAGAGTGGTTGCAATAGACAATGATTAGATATGGTGTCTAGAGCTGGAATGTGACATTTATTCACTATCTTGTTTTGGGGGTGGTGTGAAGTTTCACCAACCCAGCAGAATCTTTGTGCAACAATGCCTCGTAGAGTCCCTGGGAAGCACAGCTGTTGCACCAGCACTTCCAAGGATGCAACATGCGCTTTCTACTCCAGCTGGTTAGCTCTGCTGGCTGGAGGCAGGGCTATAGCCTGACCTCATTGACACCCCCTGCAGAGGCTAGCTGTTCCAGTAATACTTGTCTGCAGAGTCCTTGCTCTGCTGAATGCAAGAACCCCTACTGTGTCCATACCTTATGCCTTCTCCTTCCTTTGTGCACATACACAGATGCCAGGCACAATATGTGCTATAGGAAATGCTGCTCCTGGTAAATTAAAAGTACTACTGTGTGGTGTATACACTCAGCCAAAATACTCTGAAAGACCTGAGGTTACCATATTTGGACAGCACTTCTGAAATTCTCGTTTCTAGTAGGGCAAACTCCCAGTAGTGACACTGCATGATCAACAAGTTAGCATCTATTGGCATCGCGCTGTGATTCTCTTAGGGCGTCTGCTTCTGAGAACCACTAAAACAAAATAATATTGCCCATTACGTGCAGAAAAAAACACATATATGAACATGTGACCACCTCTGAATTGCCTTGTGTTTAGAATTAACTGCTTTTTCTTTAAAGAGTTTCCACCGTTCTGGTTCAAGAAGACTTTTATTTTTGTCTTTGCAACAGCCTAACACCTCTTTCTCCTCCCAAAAGCATACTTCAGTTGTTCCATGGCTTTTTACAGGGAAGACCAAGGCCAAAGGTATCTTGGAAGAAAAATGGTGCTTCCGTAGACAAGAACCAAATTAACATCCGCAACAGTGAAAATGATACTATCATCTTTATCCGAAAGGCAGAGAGGAGCCACTCAGGAAAATATGACCTGAAAGTGAAAGTAGACAACTTGGTGGACAAAGCTACAATAGATATTCAAGTAGTTGGTATGTTTAAAAAAATATTATTTTGGCAAAGCAGACTTCAAAAACATATTACCGGTTACCAGGAAAACATGAGATTTCCAGTTACAGCCTCCTCTACAATGGTACCTCTCTACTTCAGCTCATTTGGCCAGAGATTCTGAGCCAGGTCCTCAGCTAGTATAATTGGGGATCTGTGACGGAGCGATTCTGGCGGGACCCAACTGAGAGTGCCAAATCAGGACCAATTGCTTAAACAGGGCAGTCACAGCCCTAGGCTGGGGTTTTTCCACCTCTAAGGCAAACCAAACCAGCCAGACAAAAAGGACTTTGGTCTCACCCCACTGGCTAACCACAAGTCACACAAGCAATTTCCTTAGACACTCCAGTCTCCCAGCATCACCACCAGTGCACTCGTCCTGGGGATGAATGGCTATGAAAACCAACACCCCAATAAAAGAAAAAGGTTCTCTCGATCCCAAAGGACCAAGCCCCAGACCCAGGTCAATACACACATCTGATCTTACCCACAAATCACGCTGTTGCCAATCCTTTAGAATCTAAAATCTAAAGGTTTATTTACAAAGGGAAAAAGGTAGAGATGAGTGGTAGAACTGGTTAAATGGAATCAATTACATACAGTAATGGCAAAATTCTTAGTTCAGGCTTGCAGCAGTGCTGGAGTAAACTGCAGGTTCAAATTGAGTCTCTGGAATACATCCCCCACTGGGATGGGTCGTTCAGTCCCTTGTGTAAAGCTTCAGTTTGTAGCAAAGTCCCTCCAGAGGTCAGAAGCAGGATTGAAGACAAGATGGAGATGATGCATCAGCCTTATATAGACTTTTCCAGGTGTAAGAATCCCTTTGTCCTCACGGTGGAAACTTACAGCAAAAATATGGAGTCTGGAGTCACATGGGCCAGTCCCTGCATACTTTGCTGAGTCACAAGGCGTGTCTGCCTTCTCTCCATGGGTCAATTGTGTAGCTGATGGCCCTTTAATGGGCCATCAAGCCAGCTATACCGGGCTAACATCAGCTTTGTCTGGGACACTTCCCAGAGGCAGAGCATAATATAAAATATAGACAGTATAGAGCCAATACTTATACTTCAACTACAAAATGATACACAGACATACAGACAGCATAATCATAACCAGCAACCCAGAACCTGGTCTTAGACACCTTATATGACCCCCTTTACTTAGGATTTGGTGCCACCACAGGACCTTGGTTGCAACCCATGTTCTATATGGTTCCCATTTATATCAATAACGTCACAGGATCTCTGTACAAAACGTCAGTAGCCAGCCTGAACATTCCAGTCCCACCCTAGAATCCTACACTACTTCACTGTTTGTAATGGATTTTTATGTTCCATATTTGTCCGAAACACTGAAGCTTTTTATTGTTAAGGTGGCACTCAGTCAGATCTGATACAGCTCTATTGTAGCAAGAGTTAGTTTCTCACAAACATGACTTGGCAGAGACCACCAGTGTTAAAAGCCTTATGATGGAAAAAAGAGAGACACCTGGGAAATCTCATACACTATCTTATAGGTGAAGCTGGTAGCACAGCCTATACTTAAGCTTGCCTGAGACTTCCCATTATAAGGTCACATTTTCATTTGCTTATAACTTTGCCAAAATAGTATGTGATCATGTAACTGAAGACTGTATCATAACGCATACGCACAATGGGGTCAAATTAAAGGCCAAAATTAAAGGCCAAATTAGAGGCAACTTGAATTCTGGCATTTCCTAACTTTTGAGTGCTTGACTTTGCAGTCTTCTTTTAGCATTGTTTTGTGTGTGTAAGATATATATCTATATCTAGCTATATCTAGATAGAGATAGAGATATATCATATATCAGAGAGAGAGGGAGAAACAGAGAGCAGGCGTAATGGAAAGATGACCATGCCATATCATCATTATAGATCGCCCTGGACCACCACATGTTGTAAATATTGAGGATGTTTGGGGAGAGAATGCTGCTTTATCATGGCAGCCACCAAAGGATGATGGTAATGCTGCCATTACTGGGTACACGATTCAAAAAGCGGACAAGAAGAGCATGGTAAGTTATAAAATATGTTTGACTCGGTTTAAATCCGACAGCCATCATGTTCTTTCTTTTAAATATAAAAAGCCCTATTTGCGTGGACAAATGTCGATGATTGATGCATTGGATCATTACAGAACCACACCACTACTCAGAAAATCTCAAAAGTTCATCAGAAAATCCCAGTGTCCACAGTACTCAAAGTTTATAAATGAGAACATGTGTATTTACAAATCTGTGTTCAGATTAGAGATGGGGCAAGTGAGGGGGACAGGCAGGAGTAGATCTGCATCTCATTTGTCTAAACCCCTCAGAGTTCACGAGGAGCTCAGAGAAATAATTCTGTTTTATTCCCTCTGGAAATAGAGAATCAAAATCCCAAATGCTCATTTTGGAGGCAGTGTGGCCCCACAGATAGTCCACTAGGTCACTCTTTCCCAAACTTGGGACGCCGCTTGTGTAGGGAAAGCCCCGGGCGGGGCGGGCCGGTTTGTTTACCTGCCACGTCCGCAGGTCTGGCCGATCGCGGCTCCCACTGGCCGTGGTTCGCTGCTCCAGGCCAAAGGGGGCTACGGAAAGCGGCAGCCAGTATGTCCCTTGGCCCGCGCCACTTCCAACAGCTCCCATTGGCCCGGAGCAGCGAACCGCAGCCAGAGGGAGCTGCAATCGGCCAGACCTGCGGACGTGGCAGGTAAACAAACCAGCCCGGCCCGCCAGGGGCTTTCCCTACACAAGCGGCATCCCAGGTTTGGGAAACACTGCAGTAGGTGGTTAGGAGATCTGAGTTCTATTCCCAGCTGTCACTGGCCTGCTTGGTGACCTGGGGCAAATCCCTTCACTTCTCTGTACTACACTTCACAAATTAGGTAAGTATCATTATCCCTGTTTTACAGATTGGGATACTGATACTTTTTAATTTGAAAAGTGCTTTAAGATTTGTAGATGAAAAGTGCTATATGAGAGCTAATTGTTGTTGTTATTTCACAACCAAGCCCCTGTTTATAGCTCTGTAACAGACCACGGTTGGATTTCTACATTTAATAGATACTGCAAGTTTGGACATTGTGAATCTAAGAGAGATGAACCAGTTTGCATGAGTAGGATACTAATATACTGACCTGCTGTGTGACTTTTGACCAGTCAGTTCACCTCCCTGTGACTTTATTCCCCCTCCCACCCTTCATCTCTCTTTAGACCATAAGCTGTTCCGGCCAGGACCTGTCTCTGATTATATGCATACACAGTGCCTAGCACAATGGAGGCCCGTCTCAGTTCAGACTTCTAGGTGCTACTGTAATACAAAATAAAATAATAACTAGTGTCCAAAGTGTACTGTGTGCTCATAGGGCAGTGATTCCATGTTATCTCCACACTGTCTGTGACAAGAATTTTCCTGTAATAGTACTAAGGGGATTTTAAATAATGATTGTTTCCAAAGGGACATTCTCTTAAACAGTTGCCTCTGAAGAAAGGATGTCCCAAGTTCTTTCGAATGGATGATCTTTTCTGAGCACTATGAGCTATATTACTGGGAAGTCTAAAATAATGTGGCTGTGCAGGTTTAGTACATATCAGTATAAACTCTGGCACAAGAAACTTACACAAATATATACTGTGAGAAAGAGAGACAACTGGAAGGGGTGGCATAAATAAAAGAGAGAGCATTTTCGTGGTCAGATTCTGCTTTACGTGAATAATATTTTTAGCATTAGTCTTGCTGATCTCACTAGGTGGATATTGTGTACCAAGATCAAATTTAAATTTGATATTTAAAGAGATGCCTTTCATCTAAACATGGGTCTCTTGAGAGCTATGCAGATAGATGCCTGAAGCAGTATGCACTGGAGTATATAATACTTCCCAAGAGATGAGTGTTGTGCCAGAAATCACAGGAATTCAGAGCTGATGAAATCACATCCACAGGACTTTGTTACAGAAAAAAAAATACACATGCCATACATTGAATGCTTGTTTCTGTCCTCTAACTGTGCCCCTGGAACTGCCTCAAAAACTGATTTAACAAACAGGGTTTTTTAGCTGTTTATTACATTGTGTCAGTGTCCCTTATTTACACATGATTTTTCAAAATTAAATAAAAAATGAATTGGAAGTCATATTTTTATCAAATAAAAATTCTCTCCTTAGACTGTACTGTTGCTACTGCTAAGAGAAAGAGCCTCTAAGATCCAGTCACCTGGCTGATGAAGTGTCCGTAGTTTGGGCTGTATCCACTGCTCCTCCTATCCTATCAACTGTTCTTAAATCATGAGAAATAACCGGAATGGAATCATACTTTCCATAATCATATTGTTCATTTAGGCTAGTGCCAGAGGAGGCAGATTAGTACTGGGATTGCATTCTTATCTGCAGCAATACTTTCTCTGTCAGCAACATGAAATCTGAGTGGCAGAGCCTGCCTTTCTTCTCTTGCACAATAGGACCTTTGTAATATTGCAATTCCTACAATTATCCCGCCTGACTAACCATCAGAATGTGACAATTTAATAGCATTCACTTTCCATTCACCCTTCATAGCGCAATGGTGAATTGCTTGTGACTCTTCCATCATCACCCAGTTACTGTGTAGTGATTAGCTTAGAATCCATTGCCATCAACTCAGTTATTGTATTATGCCTTACTGGTTATATAAATTCCTTAAAATTTGTTCTCATGCTTTCATATGCACAGTGGCTATTCTAAACCCTAGCTGTTGATAAACAAAGTGTGTTGCAGGCACACTTAGTCTGTATTTGTGTCTTGCAGGAATGGTTCACTGTAATTGAGCACTACCACCGAACCAGTGCCACCATTACTGAACTCATCATAGGAAATGAGTACTACTTCCGGATCTTCGCTGAAAACATGTGTGGCCTCAGTGAGGACGCGACAATGACCACAGAGAGTGCTGTGATCGCAAAGGATGGTTAGCTGTCAATTATGTTCTTAAGGGGGAAGGATGGGGTTCAGAGTGGGGAAGGGAATCAGAGACAAAAGATTTGATTCTCCACTGTTTGTACCTGGTGTAGCCACTTACACCTGTGCAAAGTGAGTGTAAATTGCTACCATTCCAGTTTGGTAGTGTATGGCATTCACTACACACAACTGCAAATTATGGGACAAACAACAAACCATGGGAGGATGACGCTTGATTTTAAATGGTAACATCAAATCCTCTCTCAATTCTGAATTATATATCTGAGCTTTCAAACAGTTTAAAATAGAAATGAAGGCATTGTTGTAATCTATACATAAACTGTTGTAAAGGAGAATGGCAGTGGGCATGACCTGAGTTCAGGAATGCTCAGTCTCTCCGATATAGTATGTCCTGTGAAGGCAGCTGGCTTAAGTTTAGAGAGATGGGTAACAACCGTCGCTTGCTGTACTAGCCAGTGCTAATGGCATTCCTATTGGCGACGCAGAACTTTGTTCTCTCACTCAAAAGAAAAGCATCTCCGTTCTGCCCATCAAAAATGGGGACTTCATAAAGGAAACTAAAAACAGTGAGTTCACAAAGCTGGCAGTTCTCCGTGAGATCTCTCAGAGTGGAAATAGTTTTCTATTTAAAAGTGGGGTGGGGGTGGTCAGAAGAGGGGCTGTAGAATTTGTTTCTTGTCACTGAAAATTCACCCCTGTGCTGAGGGCCAGCACAAGGCCCATGCACCCATGAACACCTGTTGGAGAGCCTAAGTAAGGTGTAAGTGGTGCATAGCCCTTGTGCTGGCCCTTGGCACAGGGGTGGATTTCACCTCGTATGTCCATTCTATGCATCAGCATAGTTTACAGAGAAAAATAATGTTTGTACTACTGTCAGCACCACAAGTGCAGATACATTATCAGCGAGAAAGCCAGCTCTACTAGATTTTGTTTTATACAGGATCAACACATTTTCTGCTGTCTTTATTGGTGGTGCTGTACAATATGAAGCAGAAGAACATATGGAGTTTCAGAGACTGTGCCAGCCCAAGTTTACAGTACTGGCAGTTAGGAAATACTAGTTGTAGATGGAACAAATTAGGAAAAGAAATCAGTGACAAGAGTAAATGTGGAACCTTAAGATGACATTTTAGTCTCCTCTTTGATCACTCTTACCAGCCCGCTAGTCAGTATTCATATTGTTGTACAAAGTGTGTGTGTAATTGCAGGCATGCATACAGAGTATAAATTATACTTAATATACCATGTATTCATACAACAAGGGGAGATTTTAAGTCCTCTGTACAGTATGATCAGAAACTACAGTAACTTTCCAGGCTCAATTCTGCTCTCACGCCAGTGAGAATGAGTGCAATAAATGGAGTTACATTGGTATATAAAGCAGTGGAAATTAGAGCAGACTCACTCTTTACTGTTAAATACTGTTGAAAACAGTATGAAATGCTTAACTTTGTTCTAACAGCTCCTTACATCTTGTATTTATTTCATAGGTAAAGTCTACAAAAATCCAATTTATGAAGACTTTAATTTCACCGAAGCACCAATGTTTACTCAACCTTTAATTAACACATATGCTGTAGCTGGTTACAATGCTACTTTGAACTGCAGTGTTCGAGGAAATCCAAAGGTACGGCATACCACTTAATGACACCAGTGAAGGGAAAGGAGAGTTTAATCAGTCACTAATATTTCCTAGTACTGTTCCTGTTATAATTCACACACATGCTCTAAGGAGAATCAGTGGGCTAAAGAATAGAGCAAGAGTCAGGATTCCTCAGTACTCTTTGCCGTTCTGCCATTGATTTGTTGTATCACAATGGACAAACCACATCTCCTTCGTCTCAGTTTACCCCTCTGCAACATGGGTATTATGAGATTTACTGAGTCCACAGATTATCCTAATGAAAATATGGACTTCTCCTAGCTGATCAGGCAATCTAGGGTTGCTACTTCAGTAACTCACAAGAGCTGCATGGTCAATACATCAATAAGGATTTTGGTTTAAAACAAAATACTCTTTATAATTATAAATATTTATATTATAGTAGCACCCAAAGGCCCAGTCAGGATCTGGGTCACATTGTGCTAGGCACTGTACAAACACATGCTCCCCGCCCGACTGAGTTTCTCTCTCTCTTTGACCAATTTTCCAGAGTAGAAAATTGAAGTGACCCAGTAAAATCAGAATTCAGAATTTTTATTTAGAAGTGTTCTCTGATCCACCATTGACTGTCAAGGTTTTGGATTAAGTTCTATGCACTGGTTACTAGTAAAAAAAACAGCTTTATTGACAAACCTAGAATATTTAGATCTTGAGAATTATTAGTCAGTTTACTATTGTATGGCACAGCCTTTGTAATGTAACTGGTCTACATTTTTGCCCACCAAAAAATATTATCTTGATTGAATTCAGCTAAATTATAAGGGCCACAGGGAGCTGTGCTTAAAAAACAACGGCATGATATGGCCCAAACTTATTTTTATGGATGGACTACAACTTTCCTTTTTTCAATTTTTTTTCATTGTATACCACTAATATATCATTCAACTTTAATACAAGGTCACAGAAAGAGATTAACATTTAATTGCCTATATTTGTGTGCACTTTTCACCACAGCCCAAAATAACCTGGATGAAAAACAAAGTAACTATAATAAATGACCCAAGATACAGAATGTTTGGTAACCAAGGTGTCTGTACCTTGGAGATCCGCAAACCCAACCCTTATGATGGAGGCACTTACACCTGCAAAGCAGTCAATGAACTTGGAGAGGCAGCAGTTGAATGCAAACTGGAAGTGAAAGGTAAGGTTTCTAAGATCAGAGCAAATCCACTCTTTGTTTAGATACAGCATATATTAAAGTCAAGAGTGCAGTAAGCAAATGCCGGGGGGTACATCCGACCACCATTTTTATTCAAATATCCATTGACGTCAAGGGTTCTTTCATGAGTGGACATGACCCTTAGGGACCAGAAGGTGTACTGCTTATGTGACAAACTCCAGCTCAACTCTCAGATGTACAGCGCATGCCACAAGCATTAGGCATGGAACAGTTTTGGATGGAAGGAGTATCTGTAAAGGATGCCAAAAGGAGTTAAACTAAACACGGCAATAAAGTTTGTCAGCCTTAAACAAAAGAAAACAAAAGGAAGTGGAAGAGGAGGTTGGAGTAGAGCTGGGGGGTTGGATCAGAGCTGTTGGAGGTCAGGGGGAGGAGCTTGGAGTGGAGCTCAGAGGGTGTGAATCATAGATGGGAGGATGGGGGCTACAGAGGGTTGGAGCAGAGCTGGGAGAGGGCTTGTACAGGCCTGAAATGGGGCTGCGGGGGTGGATCAGGAAAATAGGAGGCAGGAGGGGAACTAAAAGAGTCTGCGGGGGTGACTACATTGGGGTTGGGGGAGCTGGGGGCTGGACTGAAGGACTCCGGAGGATGGTTGAGGAAGAGCTGGGCGGGGGTGGATCAGAAATGGAGCAGGGTGAGGGGGGCTGTGGTAGAATCTGGGGACATGTAGGGGGCCTTGAGGGAGCTGGAGGGAATCTTATCAGGAGCTGGGGGGGTGGGATGGCTCAGTTGGGGCTGTGGGGGGAGCTAGTGATCTGGAGGGACAGGAGGGCTGGAAAGGAGGTAGGGGATGGGGGCTGGATTGGGTCTGTGGGCCCCCCAGTGTGGGGGACCTGGAGAAGGGCAGATTTCAAAATCAGAAAAGGGCCCCCTAACCTATTCTTGCCCCAAGGTACTTTGAGGCTTTGATACACCACTGATCTAGATAGTTTTTCCACTGCCCAGTGCAGGGTTATTCCCTACAGCAGGCCTGCACAACTCATAAAGCGGCGAGGGCCACATTACTCCAAAGAAAACAGCTGAGGGCCGAAACCCCCCAGCCCCATGGAAACACCCCCCACAGCACCTTCCGGCCCCGCGAAAACACCCCGCTCCAGCACCGCCCAGCCCTGCAGAAACAAACCCTCCTTCCCCAGCACCGCCCCACCAAAACAGCTGTGGGCCAAAAAGGAAAGTTTGGGGTGGGGAGGTGATACTTGATTTTAAATCAACCAGGGGCTCCCAGCTGAAGAGGTGGCTGGGAGCCCTCAGGGGCAAATTAAAGGGCCCGGGGCTCCGGTGGCTGGGGGAACCCGGAGCTTTCCGGGGCTAGGGCAGGGATTTAAAGGGCCCAGAGCTCCTGCCACTGAGGGGAGCCCAAGCCCTTTAACTCCCAGCCCCAGCCCATCCACTGGAGCCGTGGATGGGATTCAAAGGGCTCTGGGCTGCCCGCAGCAGCGGGGAGCCCTGAACCCTTTAAATCTCAGCCACGGCCGGGAATCTCTGCGGGCAGCCCAGAGCCCTTTGACTCCCAGCCGCAGCTGGGATTTAAAGGGCTCTGGGCTCCCCGTCGCCGCGGGCAGCCCAGAGCCTTTGACTCCCGGCCGCGGCTGGGCTTTAAAGGGCTCTGGGCTGCCGCAGCCACGGGGAGCCCTGAGCCCTTTAAATCTCAGCCGCGGCCGGGATTCAAAGGGCTCTGGGCTGCCCGCAGAGCACCGTGTGCGGGCCGTATGTTGTGCAGGCCTGCCCTACAGTATATTTTCCTACTGTTTTGCCCAATGTACTTTTAAATGCCTCAAGTAATAGCACTTCCACTAGTTCCCTAAGGAGAATCTTTCACTGGCTTATAGATCTTATTATTGTATTTGTTTTTAGGAAAAATACATATAGAGAATCATATTGATTTTGCAAACTGATATAAAGGGGAAGAAGTTGGACAGATATATGCAACCTTGAGAATATCCCTTTAAATCCATTAAATGAACATATTTTCTGAATTCCAGATGTTTTAGTATTGACTGCTGGTATTGTGAATGGTCCTAAGGCCCAGTCCAACATCTGAAGTCAATGGGATTTGGATCAGACATGCAGTAAATGGTCTAAAAAGCATATTTTCATAGGACTACCAGTTCATAAGACTTACTCTGTAGCCATTATTTTGTATGTACTGAAAGCCAATATATTTAACTTTTCTATACTGGTTGCTTTCTGTTTGTTTTGGATTATGATTAACGTTGTCTCTAATTTCTGATAT
Source organism: Mauremys mutica (assembly GCF_020497125.1). Classification (NCBI taxonomy): domain Eukaryota; kingdom Metazoa; phylum Chordata; order Testudines; family Geoemydidae; genus Mauremys; species Mauremys mutica. The sequence continues at coordinate 102,496,463 of NC_059072.1, read as the reverse complement.
ATCTTGTCACATAGCTCAAATATGATAGCAAGGAAGTAATGACATAACTGGTCTGTTCAGAAAGTGGTGTGTTCACCTAATGAGAGTGGTAGTAAAGCCACATTTCTTGACTGTCCTGATACCTTTTTGCTATATTCTTGCAGGTGAAAGTGATGTCCTCATTATAGATTTATACAGTCTGTTTCTTAATACCAAGCAAGGCTCCCTGTTTCACAGCACAGGAGAAGATCATATGGCCTAACAAAGACAGCCATTAATCACTAAAATCTAGAGGCCAAGTTAGACTAATCTTTCATTATAACTCATAAGCTCCCAAGCCCTAAATACCTTACCAGTAGTTGCCTTCAACTTTTGAATCTTTAATGTCCTGTTCACAATAAAATGGTAAAAATAACACAATTCTATGATCACAGTAAGATCTGTCTGTCTCTCTATGTGTCCAATGACTTAACAGGGCACTTTTTCCTACAGAATAGCTTTTAATTAAATGAAAATAGATCATATCAAACATGTTCAAACAGAAGAAACATTGTTGGTTAATATTTGTCAAATTTAGGAGTCTTAAGCATCCATAGACGTTACTGTTGCCAAAGACTGTGCAGCATTCTTCAGTAAACCCAACAACAGTGTTGATAATAACTGTACAAGGGAAAAGATCCAGTTTGGTGCTTTTGTTGAGAGTGAAACCCTATACTCTGGAAGTCTTTGCTACTGGACATCAGGATGAATTATAGTCTTGCCGTTTTTAGCATATGATGCAAGACCCACCTCTTTATTCAGGCTTTCCCTGGTGTCTAAGCCACAGAATACTTTGCATCATTGACCTGGAAATCATTGACCAAGAATTGATCCTGCCCTGAACAGCGGTTTATTGAGGAATGAATGAGAGATTTTGCCATTCTGATCAATATTGATGTGAATCATGTTTCTTTACATTTGGCATTTACAAATTGATGTTTGAAGTGTAAAAATGCTTAGATCATTTTTCAATGTGTCTGTTATGCTCAGTAATGTAGTTAGGTTGAACTTTAATGTCTATGATGCAAAAAGTCATTACCAGCTACATTTGAGATGACCCCTTTGAGCCTTTTCCTGATGGGCATTTGATCTGACACCACCCACCTCTTACTACTTTTTTAAAAAATAATTTATAAGACTCTAGTCTGGTGCTCTGGATGGTGCACAAAAAACTGCAAACAATCCAAAATACTACCACTGACAGCCATGCCTACCCCCATCCACGACTGACTACTTCCACAGCTTGTTACATGAAAGAAAAACAATTCTTCACAACTCAGCTCCTAACATCGCCCATGCTCCACCCCTCAGTTAGATCTCTTCATCCCCCAATCATCCATCCCAAGGGGAATCCTCGGTAAACATGTAGTCTTGCAGCATGTCCTGAAGGTCACACTATCAAGTTTTCAGCAGACCCAACTCAGGAAGCAAGTTCGAAAGCCAAAGAATCACTCAGCAAGAATGTCAAACTAGCAGCCTTGTCCTATTCATACTGTCAGGGACAGCAAGCTTAGGTGCCTCAAATAACCTCAGTTGCTGTGGTATCACATCCTAGATTAGCAAACAACCATGCATGTGCTGTGATGGGAAGAAGGGTGTGAAACTCACTCCCCTTAGCGGTGCCTCAGTCCATCCTTCCCCACTCTTAAACAGAACCTTCCACTACCCCATGCCCCAGCTTCAACCTCAAGAGCTCTGAAGCATGATCATTGTTGGATCCTTATTTATAGCTTCCATGCCTCCTTTTTCCCCTAAATAACTCAACATTTACGTTAAAAAAGTAAAGTGAATGATCGTGGCAGACCCCAGAGACTATACAAAAGCTGAAAGTCTTCATGTTCAAAGCATGTAGTTGTATCCACTTTCTGCATCAGATCTGGAAAGAGTCCTAGAAATAGCTGTGTGTTTTGTCAGCGTCCTGGGCTGTGCATTCTTACTGTCTTTGACCAATTCTTTGTTGAACCCACGTCACACCTCTCTTGTTGATTGACTGGTTTTTAAATCTAAACTCATGTTAACCATTGGGCAGTCCAGCGCACACACACCCCCAACTCATGAGGCATGCAAATCCATTTTCCCTTCCTGATCCCCAACAATTAGGGACCACGAATCATCTCTCTTGTTTATATTCCTTCCTTTAAACTAGCATATTTAGCCATTAATTCTGTCATCTTTCAAAAGAAGGTTCAGACTAGCATGTTGTTCGACTCAAATACAGTACATCTGTTGAGAGGTTTCAGTCTTGCTGCTATTAAAGTCAGGGAGAGTGTAACCATGGCATTCAACTGGAGTAGGATCAAGCCTGTAATCAGCAATTGTACTGAACATAAGAATGGCCATACTGGGTCAGACCAATGGTCCATCTAGCCCCGTATCTTCTCTTCCAACAGTGGCCAGAGCCAGATACTTCAGAGGAAATGAACAGGACAGTGCAATTTTTTCAGTGATCCATCCCTTGTTGTCCAGTCCCAGCTTTTGGCATCTGTGCATTAATAAACAGTCCGGGTTTGCTATGTGAAAAAGAGACAAATGCAGTGGGTATCACACATAGCCAGATTGTAAAAACATAACTTTACAGGTGTTCTCCCATCCATCCACTTATATGCTGGTTGTACACTCTGCCCGTCTGCTGCCTCAGCAGGAGCGATCAAATGCTTGAGCAGCACAACAACACAAAGAAAAGTGATCTCTGGAGGAAAGGCATTCTGAGTCAATGGAAACAAATCATTGTGTATATATTTTTTTTCAAATGTAGCTTCTGCTTTACTCCAGGAAGTAAAAAAGTAGGGCCTGAGTCTACAGTCATTTTTCAGGCAAAACATTATTTATTTCAAAGTGAATTTTTCCTGGTTAAGGACTGCAGGTCAAAGCTAGAATGTAAGAGATATTACATAACTGGTGAGTTTAACAGCTACAATACTGTAACTACTTTTTTTTGGATAGCACATCATGTTAGACAGATATACACTATACAAAAATATATGTTGCACTAACTCTCATTTTTCTAAATAGTCCAGAATTTCTTTCCTGTTTCTGAGCTGTTAGTAATCTCTGTTTTAACATGTAGACATATTCCTAGGAATGTCACAAAAATATCATGGATACAGTATACTACTCATATTTTATACGGTATCTAAATAAATGAAAAGTTATGGTAATAGCATGGTATACCAATAGTGCATTACAATTGTCTTCTTTTATCACTTTGCATATATCATCTTAGGCTTCAAATCTAGACTCTCAGGAGTTACAAATTTTACCTCATTTCTTTAAACATTTTATTGATAATAATAGACAAATAGAATAACAAGTATTTCATTTTACCGTCAGTGAAATGTTTTCTGTTCATAGATGTTATTTATTTCTGATAAACCACAGCATTTGCTTAATCTTTTTCAGGTCTATTAGATGTACTTAAAATGGCAAACAGTTGGGCTATTTACTACAATAGCATGACAAGTTTATTTGTCTACAAGGGTGCTGAAAAAGTTCATGCTGCAATTTGTAAAAGATCTTTGTTAAGAAAAAAAATTCTATCTGAACTATGTCTTGGAAGATGACAAGCTATATAAACACAGAATTCCATTAAAACTATTATTATATTTTTCACACACTCTCTCCCCAAAGAAAATGTTTAAAATATTTTTTACGGTTCCTTGGGCTAGATTCCTAATCGTGGCTGGTTTGTCATAAGAATTTGTAATTCGTCTTGTTTTGTTTTCAGTATATAGAACCTGTTCCAAAACCCATTGAAATCAATAGAAAGACTCCCTTTGACTTCAGTTGACTTTGGATCAGGCCCTAAGAGAATTCATCATGAATAGGGCCCTACCAAATTCACAGTCCATTTTGTTCAATTTCACAGTCACAGGATTTTTAAAATTGCAAATTTCATGATTTCAGCTATTTACATCGGAAATTTGATGGTGTTGTAATTTTTGGGGTCCTGACCCATCAAGGAATTGTAAGGGGGGTTGGTAACTAGGGACACAAAGGAGGCACCAGCTAAAAGGAGGCATGTGATCCCCTCATGTGACTCCTCCCCAACCTGTTCCCCACATGACCCCCCATGTGACTCCTCCCTGCCCCCAGCCCAGGGACCCTGCGCTCTCCCCATCCCTCCCCATCCCACGTTACCTGGCGGGCGGGAGGATGCTCTGCTCCAGTCCCCCTGGCCTGTGTGAAGCCACTAATGCACTCTCCTAGGCAGCCTCCAGCCACACTGCCTGCCTGGGATGTTGCCTGTGGTGCAGCATGCAGCGGCTGCTCTCTCCCAGGCAGCCTCCAGCCACACACAGTCCGCGAGCTGCACCGGGCAGCGTGGCCAGGAGGCTGGAAGAGGAGAGGATCTGGCCCTGCCTCTTCCCTTCCAGCTCTGGCCCTGTCCCTTCATCTTCCCAGCTGCTGGCCTTGCCTCCCTCAGTGTTTTGGGGAGGGTCACATGACCCTTCACCCTCCTCCCCCACAGGTCACCTGCTGGCAACAGCCTGCCTTTAGAGCTGGGCAGCTGGAGAGTAGGGGCTAGTCCCCGGGAGCCCAGCTCTGAAAGCAGAGCCACCACCAGCAACAGCAGCACAGAAGTAAGGATGGCATGGTATGATATAAGGGGGGAGGGATAGCTCAGTGGTTTGAGCATTGGCCTGCTTAAACCCAGGGTTGTAAGTTCAGCCCTTGAGGAGGCCACTTAGGGATCTTGGGCAAAAATCAGTACTTGGTCCTGCTAGTGAAGGCAGGGGGCTGGACTCAATGACCTTGCAAGGCCCCTTCCAGTTCTATGAGATAGGTATTTCACCATATATAATTATTACTTCTGTGCTGCTGCCTGCAAAGCTGGGCCCTCAGTCAGCAGCCACCCAGGTCTGAAGGCAGCACAGAAGTAAGAGTGGCAATACTGTGACACCCCTAAAATAACCTTGTAACCCCCCCTGCAACTCCCTTCTGGGTCAGGACCCCCAGTTTGACAAATGCTGGTCTCCCCTGTGAAATCTATTTAGTATAACACAAAAGCACACAAAAGACCACATTTCACAGGGGGAGACCAGATTTCATGGTCCATGACGTGTTTTTCATGGCCGTGAATTTGGTAGGGTCTTAATCATGAACCTGTTGTCATGAGATAATTGACTACTTTGGAGAGAGTGATCAGCCTTAAGAGCAGGGCCAGCTCCAGGGTTTTTGCTGTCCCAAGCAGCCCAAAAAAAAAAAAAAAAAAAAACCACGATCACGATCTGCAGCTCTACCGCCACCGCTTCAGTCTTCGGCGGCAATTCAACGGCTGGTCCTTCGCTCCGAGAGGGAGTGAGGGACCCGCCGCCGAATTGCCACTGAAGACCTGGACGTGCCGCCCCTCACCGTTGGCCGCCCCAAGCAGCTGCTTGCTGGGCTGGTGCCTGGAGCCGGCCCTGCTTAAGAGTGAAGCCAAGGTTGCTTATCGCTTCAATAACTCGATGATAATAATGGATTCTGAGAAAAGTTGCAATTCATTTTAATCATATTTAAAAAACTAAGTTGTTAAATAAATTAATTGAGAACAATTTCAAACAAGAATAAATACCAGTACGAATATTCTAATTCTGCAGTGTTATATCATGGAATAATTACCCCAGGAGAACCATTCTTCTTGGCGGGGAAGAAACAGGTTTATAAAAAGCATATTCCACTGGACATTACCTTCCATTCCATTCCTCCCTTTTTACATCAAAATGTATTTGCATGTAAAGTGTGTATTCCTTAGTTGCTTTTAGATTGTATACTAGCTAGTGTCTCATGGCATACATTGGCTATGTCACATGAGCAAAGAAGGCCAAATTAATCAAGAATGTAGGAGCTAACATCAGAGTTATGCAAAGTTGAGGCAAGAATTTATACTTTCTCATTAGACATAAAACCATGCATATATGTGTGTGTAAAAAACAAACAAACAAAAAAGAAACCTTAAATGTATGCAACTCCCTTTGTCAAGGTGACTCAATTTCTCTCAATTGCATCTCAGAGGATCAGGTTTAAGTTAGTTTGATATAACCTGGAGAATTATTGAAAGAACAGAGCTATCACCATGTTATCCATTTTAATTAAAAAATGTATTCCTTATTGTAAACTAGATTTCTATTCTGAATTGGTACTTAGAACTTCAATACAGGCTGACACTTGGCATGCAAAGTCTAAGGGGGAAATACTAACTCTATTGAAGTCAATGGGACCTTTCCATTGATTTCAGTGGGTATGTCTACATGCAATTAAACACCTGCACCTGGCCCATGCAGTTGACTCGGACTTGCGGGGCTCCGGCTAAGGGGCTGTTTAATTGCAGTGTAGACTCCCGGGCTCAAGCTGCAGTTTGAGCTCTGGGACCCTTCTACCTCACAGGGTCCTACAGCCCAGACTCCAGTCCAAGTCCAAACCTCTACACTGCAATTAAACAGTCCTGCAAGCCCAAGTCAGCTGGCATGGGCCAGCTGCAGTTGTTTAATTGCAGTATAGACATACCCGTACAGTGGGGCCACGATTTCACCCTTAGAACCAAATAAATTATCTATGAGCATAACTCTGTTGACTTCAAATTCAGCTTCAGCTGAATTACACCAGCAGAGAATTTACCCCTTTAAATAGAAAGGACATTTTTAACATTACCAAAATTCAAAAATATCAACTTTGCCATTTTTAAGTTGCAGAAATGCCCAAACACTGATATTTCCAGTACTGGAGGCTTTCAGGTGCACAATTTAAAAACTTACTCTTGTGACACAATTAAGCTAGAATGTACTGCAACCATTTTAGATATTTTTGAATATTTCTTTTTGTAAATGGCTGCTACAGTTTAGTGCCCATACATAGCACTACGTACGTAAAATACGTAATTAAAACTAATGGTTCCTATAGAGTAAATGGCATGTCTTAACTAATGTAAATATGTATTTGTGTACAGGTACATAATAAGGAACTGGTGTGTAACTAGTCTATACTTGATAATTTTGCCTTTTAGAGTTTCAACATATGTATATATATATATATATATAATGCTATGTGTGTGGGTTTTTTCCTGTGTTGAAAAACACAAATATATATATATGTTTTAGCTTCGCCTGAAGCTAAGTTTGGAAACTTTTATTCTAAAAGTCAATTGACAATTTGACTGGCTTCACTGTGTACTCTAGACTAATTACAGAAGACAGTCATATTTGTTTGTGCATATTAATATCACATATTAATTATAATTTTGAAGTGATACTGGATCCCTGCCATTTACTTTCCATGTGCTTCTATTTCTTACATATTTTACATGACTAAGGATTAAAACATCATCTTGTCATAATTATGAACATAATTTCACCCAACAAGTTCTCAACTTTGGTGTTAGCAATTAAGTGCTTATTTCTCTTTCTCTCTCTCCCTTAGTTGCACAGTAAGGATTTTTGAATGTATATTGCCATCTAAGGTAAGCTTTCATATGGTTCTTGCATATGAAGCTTATGTCTGTTTTCACGTCATACAAAGCCTGCCAAGTATGGCATGATTTTCATTATGTCATTTAATGAAAATGTTTTTAAATCAATAACTTAATAATTAGAATTTATATTACACTATCCATAAACTAACAATTAACCCTTAATTTTTCCAATAATTGCTTGTTATAGAAACTCCCGTTAGTAGTACATCCACTTACTTTCTGCTAGTGAAAATGCTTCAACTGAATTTAACAGAGCATGAGTTAGGTTAATTACTTACCATAGAGAAAATACAAGTAACATAAGAGCATTTTTCATCTACAGTCAATTATTTGCATCTAAGGATAGACTTCTAAATAAATGAGACCATTTTTATATCACTTAATTTTATTTAAAAATGAATGATTCTTATGAAAATTTGCATTACACAAGTTTTAAAGAATGCTATAAAGCATGCCATTTTTTGTCTGTATTAAGCATTTACCTAAGACTAGGAAAGCACAACTCTGAAAGAGTGATAAGGTTAAATGATGTAGCTCACTTACTTGGACCTACAATTAAATAATGTCTCCTTAGTAGGAAAATGTTGTTAATAGATATATTGGCTTGTCCTAAATTGTGTAAGTAGAATAAGATTATATCAATATTGGATCAGTCATTTTAATCTAACTGAAATGTACAGTTTGCTCAGGTAGAGAGAATGATGTGTTCATCCTGAAAATGTACTTTTGCTTTAAAACTTTTGGTGTGCTACAGAAATGCCTCAGAAGGTAAGTATTATTAGGGGTTGGTTGTGTTTGCACCTTGCAGAAGTGAACATCCATGCAGACTTATAAAAGGTACAGTAGTAATGCAGTTTCTTTATCACGCATACCAACCTTCCCTATCGAGGAGGGGTGATCTCTAATATTTTTAGCAAAATATTTGCCATTTTCCCACTGTCCCTCTCTGATGGTTCATGGAGTACCCAAGACTGAGACACACACCTTTTTACCCCCTGCATCTAAGGAGAGGAAGCCTTGCCTCAGGTAGTTCAGTGTTAGCTCTCTAACATCACCAGCCTGCTAGCCACTCAGGCACTCTCCTCTGGGCTAATCCAGTGCTGTCATCATCTTGTAAGTAAGCATTAGGTGCACCCTCGTCCCCAAGTCCCTTTGAATCATTCTCCTGTGATATCCATCTCCTGACACTGGCTACTCACAGAAATCCCAGGTCCTCTGCTCTTAGAGGAGCAGTGTACCCCAATTGGCTAGTTTTACCTTAAACCACTGCTCCAGTAAAATCACACAGTATGCGTGAGCACTTACAACAAAACAAGATTAGGTTTATTTAAAAAAGGAGAGTTAACTAGAAACAAGAGAGAGTGGTGGAAGCATGGTACAATACAAAACAAAATCATAAAATTCAAAGCTGGGTCTAAAAACAGACCCACACACAGTGAAAAATGTAAAATTTTCTCATGTAGCTAAATATATTAAAATCTATTTTAAAGGTCTCAAGCCAACTTGCAGGGCTGCCCAGAGGGGGGGGCAAGAGGGGCAATTTTCCGCAGGCCCCGGGTCCCGCCGGGGCCCCCACGAGAGTTTTTCGGGGGTCCTGGAGTGGGGTCCTTCACTCGCTCTGGGGGGCCCGGAAAACTCTTGCGGGGCTGGGCCCCCAGAGCTTCTTCCGCTCCCGGTCTTCAGCGGTGGGGGGGTCCTTCTGCTCCAGGGCGGAAGGACCCCCCCGCCGGCGAATTACCGCCGAAGTGGGACCCGCTGCTGAAATACAGCCAGGTCTTCGGCGGTAATTCGGCAGTGGGGGGCCTTTCTGTTCCGGGACCTACCACCGAAGTGCCCCGAAGACCCGCGGCAGGGCTCCCCCGCCGCTGAATTACCGCCGAAGACCCGGCTGCACTTCGGCGGCGGGTCCCGCTTCGGCGGCGGGGGGCCCCTGCCGTGGGTCTTTGGGGTACTTCGGCGGCGGGTCCCAGAACAGAAGGGGCCCCCCGCCGCCGAATTACCGCCAAAGCGGGGGCCCCCCACCGCCGAAGACCCCAGGCCCCCGGAATCCTCTGGGCGGCCCTGCCAACCTGTGCCCTCCATCGCACCGGGCTAAATTCTGGATCACTCCATTGTCTTCATGATAGCCCCAGGTTTACATTGTGCCAGTGTAACTAAAAACAGGTTTGGTCCTATCTCTTTACCCATACAGTGCCAGACACTGCTGCCTGTCAAAGTTCCAAAGCAAGCCCAACTCCCCAGATACAAGAAACAGAGCTTTCCAGAGGGTCGGAAGGGACAAAGCAACACAAAGCATTGTGAGACCCCTCAGTTCTTATTGGGATCTACCACCTTTGTCACCTCTGTCCAGCCTGTCCTCGTCTATCCCTCCACGAATGCAAGTCAATGCCATACCATTCTATTTTGTTGAGAGCACGTTCTTTCCATTTCTGGCCAAAGAATTTTGTCATGGGATCGGCCCAGCGTGTTTTCGGTCTGCCCAGCGGTCACTTGTGGTCTCTGGAGATACAATCACTGATGAGGGTGTCCACCTATTGTCTTGTCTGCAGTCTACATGACCCGCCCATCTTCAGTTTGCATTGTATATCACCTGCACTACACTGGTCACCTCTGTATGCCTTCTGATCTCCTCATTCGGTATGTGATCACGGAGCTATATCTTACACATTCGCCTTTCCATTGCTCTCTGACAGTGAATTTTTCTTCCTCTGATTTCGTCGTTGACCAGCTTTCCACTCTGTATATCATTGCTGTCAGAACAGTGAAGTTAAACAGTTCTTTCCTTTTCTTCATGGGCAGTTCATCATCCGTTAGACATTTCTTTATTTTGTTGAAACTTGCCACCCCACCTTTCATCTCCTACTGCATTCCCCTTTGAATGAGTTGTCTCTGCTCAGCTACTGACCCAGGTAAATATATTTTCGACCTCCTCGATTTCTTTCCCGTTTACACTGATGATTCCTTCTGCACAATGCTCATTACACATCCACTTCGTCTTTGACATCTTCACTTCCAACGCGATATCATGAGAAAGTCTTTGCAGTTTCTGCAATTTGTTCTCCAGTTCTGCTGTGTCCTTTGCCAGTATTACACAGTCATCAGTGAAGAGAAGATGCGTTAACTGTTCTCCGTCAATTCTGATTCCTTCTTCCCAGTTCAGTTTCTTGAACAGCAACTCCAGTACTGCTGCAAACAGCTTCAGTGAGATTGTGTCGCCTTGTCTGACTTCTCTGCATATAGTAATAATGCAGGGGACAGTGAATAATGTTATCTGTTGAGCAATTGTGGTTAATTTATTCCAGCAGGTCAGTGTACCTCAGGTCAGTTCCAAGCGCATTGAATACAGCGTTGATCTCTACCAAGTTGAATACCTTTTTGTAGTTGACAAATGCAATACACAATGGTACTTTGTATTCCTTGCATTTTTCGATGAGCTGCCAAACTGAGTGGGATGTGATCAGTTGTCGAATACCCCGAGCGGAAACCAGCTTGTTCTCTGCTTTCATGAATTTCAAGATCCTTCTTAATCTGATTATGATGTGGATGAAGACTTTATACACTTGAGAGAGGTGTGATCGGACAGTAGTTGCTCAGTTCTTCTGGATCGCCTTTCTTCATCAATAGTATTGTTTTCATTTTCTTCCATGCATCTGGAACACGCTTGCTATTGATGTAGATGGTGAACCGCTGTGCCAACACTTTGAAGAGAGTATCTTCCCCTACTTTGAGATATTCCGGCCAAACATCGTCCACTCCCAGACTTCTTCCTTTCTTTATGTTGCAAACTGTATATTCAATTTCTTCCTACATAACGTCAGGAATTTCTTCTGTAACCTGCTGCCTTGACAGTGTACGCTGGATGCGAGGAGAAGAGGTCATTGTAGAATTTTGTACATATTTCATTCATCTTGCTCCTTTTCAATGTCCTTTCACCATTTACATTTTTCAGCGCTGCCAGGATGTTCTGTTTCAGCCTAACATCTCTTTGTACCTTCTTCAGACTCGCATTCTTTTTGGACTCCTCTCTCAATTTCTTATTTCTAAAGTCTTTGTAGTCTTCTTTGATCTTCACACAAATTTCTTTGCACAGTGTTCTGTATTCTTCACCCATTTTTCCTTCTAATTTCATGCACACCCTTGTGGCCATCAGATTCACAGTTTCCTCACTGATCCTCTGCTTGCGTCCCAGCATTTTCAATGCCTTTGCCTTCTTAGTTGCTGAGATTATGTGTGAGATAAACTCTTCGTAGTCCTCATCGATGTTCTTGTTGACCTTATACTCAAGGTCCATTTCACTCACTTCCTGTGCAAATGCCTCTTCACTGAAGTGCCATTTTTGCTTCAATTTCTGGCTTCTCTTAACTCGGTCTTGGGATCTATGGGAACTACCATAATATAAATTTTTAATAATAAAGCTGCAGGAAGCTGGGAAACAATCATATCACTATGAATAGCAGCCCACTTGACAAATTCTTCCACAGGGGTCTCCCCAAACCTGGGCGGACTCCTCACACCTATGGCTTTCATGGGCTCCAGTGGCTAGCACTAGATGTTTGTAGGAGAGGTCATGAATGAGCCATAATTTTAGGGGAAACTGTGACAAATTTTGAACCCTAGTAACTGATTTACATTTTCAAGGTGCTGCCTGCAACAAAGAAAGTTAAATGTATCACCTTAAAAAAAATAACTCACAATTACTGAGCTGTGTCTTGATAATTCTGTTTTTCCTCAGAATCAAGAAGAGAGGGAATGGGGGAAGCACATCCTCTGGCTTCACACCTCTCAAAGACCAGCTCTGACAGCAGTATTTGACAGTATTCATTGATTCATTGTGTGGAGTGCCTACTGCCAGTTTGGAAGGAGCATATGCAGTGTACCCATGGCTCCCCTCCAAATGTTGACCCTGCAGTCTTTCCATGTACATTAACTCCCCTCCATACAATGCAGAAGAGGAGCATCTGGCCTTAGTGATTTCCTTAAGGTCACGGTATCAGAAAAAGGTTTCATTTTCCAGACTTGCTGGCTCCCACCCCTGTGCTCACACTATAATAAGGGCCAGTGCCATATTGAAGGTGCTGAAATGAAAATGAAAGCTCACTGTTGTATCTTAGGAGAGGAGATTTTTTTACAATAGAAACAGGAATAATACTCATGCCAATTCTACTTCATTTATTTGAGAATTTATGGTCAGATTTTCAAAGAACTTTTTGAAAATCAGGCTACTTAATTAGGTGCCTAAATATGGGCTTCAGAACCTAAATTCAGGCATCTGTTTTTGAAAATCCTGGCCTTTTTCTGTAATTCTTTCATACACATAAATAAGTTACACATACTTCAGTCAAATTCCAAGAGGTATAGTAAATATTTTGCTAAATGTTTATTATAAAATCCAGCACTAATAATGTGAATCTGCATTTCTTGACTTTTTTCTGCGTGTCAAGTTCTCTGCACTGGACTTTCTTAGTCAAATTCTACCCTTAGATACACTTCATGCAACTCCATTGAAATGAACAGGGTTGATGAAGATGAAGCTATGCATTGTGTATCGGTAGGGTTGTATTTTGTTGCAACTGATGACCGACTCTGGCCCATTATAGGTGAAATACACCCCTTTGCAAGGGGCCAGCACAAGTTCTATGCACCACTTAAAATCCCAACTTAGGGCTTAAATTCTGAGGAACCTTTGTGCTGGCCTGTTGCACAGGGGTAAATTTTACCGTGTGTCAAGAGAAAATATAGCATAGGGACTGACTAGATCTCTGTCACTTAACTGGGTCAATATTTTTCACAGAGAGCCAGAGAAATATTTTTAAAAAATCTATTTCTCCTGGTAATTTTAACCATTTGATTGTCTTGTTTCTTGTCCATAGGTGGACTTTCGTTCTTCAGACTGTTAATGCAAGGGGTGCCTCCGCATATCATTCATTCATATATGCAAGAAATGCAAGCAGGCAACCCTGAGGGAAAGTGAGATCCCGTCCACAGTGCTTTCCCGCCACTGCATTGGAAACTGGTAGCCAGCATTACAGCATTTTAATTCTTGCAATAGCATCACAACAGTGTGCCTCCCTGCTTTTTTCCCCCCTTCCTGCTGCTGAAAATAAAAGTTACGCATGGATTGCTTTGGGGTTGAAATTGAAGCCAAGACACATTTTGTAACGTTCAGCATTGTTTTCTGTTTGATAATGTGTTTTGTTTGTTTTTTAATGAGAAAGGAGAAGAAGCCGTGTAATACGCATGAGAAGACAATCTTCTACTTTGTACTTTGTAGGGCTAGGCATATTTTTGTCAGAGTGAAAGTAGACTGATCAACCAATGGCAATCCAGTAGGGCCTTGACATACATACCTCTTTTGATAATGGAGCTTATTCATCTAACAGTAGTTCAAAATAATACGGTTTTGCTATAAACTGACTGTTTAATACACATGCATTTAATGGTAATTTCAGTTGAATATTTCTTCATCTAGATGATTTATATTTCTTATGACTCACCCACAAATCAAGTTTCTTTCAACTGAAATTAAAGTGTTTTATTTAATGTACAATAAACATGAAGTGTTTAAGACCTTCCAAAATACTGTTTATTGATTGTTATTTTACATTATCTCACCATATTACTATTTAAGAACATAAGAACGGTCATACTGGGTCAGACCAAAGGTCCATCTAGCCCAATATCCTGTCTCCCAGGAGTGACCAATGCCAGGTGCCTCAGAGGGAAAGAACAGAACAGGTTATCATCAAGTGATCCATCTCCTGTTGCCCATTCCCAGCTTCTGGCAAACAGAGGCTAGGGACACCATCCCTGCCCATCCTGCATGAACTTATCTAGTTCATTTTTGAACCCTGTTATAGTCTTGGCCTTCACGACATCCTCTGGCAAGGAGTTCCACAGGTTGACTGTGCGTTGTGTGACAAAATACTTCCTTTTGTTTGTTTTAAACCTGCTGCCTATTAATTTTATTTGGTAGCCCCTATTTCTTGTGTTATAAGTAGTAAATAACACTTCCTTATTTACTTTCTCCACAGCAGTCATGATTTTATAGACCTCTATCATATCCTCCCTTAGTCGTCTCTTTTCCAAGCTGAAAAGTCCCAGTCTTATTAATCTCTCCTCATATGGAAGTCATTCCATACCCCTAATCATTTTTGTTGCCCTTTTCTGAACCTTTTCCAATTCCAATATATCTTTTTTGAGACGGGGCGACCACATCTGCAAACAGTATTCAAGATGTGGGCATACCATAGATTTATATAGAGGCAATATGATATTATCTACCCCTTTCTTAATGATTCCCAACATTCTGTTAGCTTTTTTGACTGCTGGTACACATTGAGTGGATGTTTTCAGAGAACTAGCCACAATGACTCCAAGATCTCTTTCTTGAGTGGTAACAGCTAATTTAGACCCTATCATTTTATATGTATATTGGGATTATGTTTTCCAATGTGCATTACTTTGCATTTATCAACATTAAATTTCATTTGTCATTTTGTTGCCCAGTCACCCAATTTCGTGAGATCCTTTTGTAGCTCTTTGCAGTCTGCTTGGGACTTAACTATTTTGCGTAGTTTTGTATCATCTGCAAATTTTGCCACCTCACTGTTTACCCCCTTTTCCAGATCATTTATGAATATGCTGAATAGGACTGGTCCCAGTACAGACCCCTGGGGGACAACAGTATTTACCTTTCTCCATTCTGAAAACTGACCATTTATTCCTAGCTTTTGTTTATCTTTTAACCAGTTACCAAATCATGAGAGGACCTTCCCTTTTACCCCATGACAGTTCAATTTGCTTAAGAACCTTTGGTGAGGGACCTTGTCAAAGGCTTTCTGGAAATCTAAGTACACTATATCCACCGGATCCCCCATTTTCCACATGCTTGTTTACCCCCGAAAGAATTCTAGTTGATTGATGAGGCATGATTTCCCTTTATAAAACACATGCTGACTCTTCCCCAACAAATTAAGTCCACAGGACTCTTTTCTACTTTTACACATCCAGACTAACACGGCTACCCCTCTGATACCCAACAAATTATGTTCATCTATGTGTCGGACAATTTTGTTCTTTACTATAGTTTCAACCAGTTTGTCCGGTACTGAAGTCAAGATTTCTGGCCCGTAATTGCTGGGATCACCTGTGGAGCCCTTTTTAAAAATTGGTGTCACATTATCTATCCTCCAGTCATCTGGTACAGAAGTTGATTTAAATGATAGGTTACAAACTATAGTTAGTAGTTCTGCAATTTTACATTTGAATTCCTTCAGAACTCTTGGGTGAATAGCATCTGGTCATGGTGACTTATTGCTGTTTAATTTATCGATTTGTTCCAAAACCTCCTCTAATGACATCTCACACAGGGACAGTTCCTCAGATTTGTCACCTAAAAAGAATGGCTCAGGTTTGGGAATCTCCGTCACATCCTCAGCCATGAAGACTAATGCAAAGAATTCATTTAGTTTCTCTGCAATGGCATTATCATCCTTGAGTGCATCCTTTAGCATCTCTATCATCCAGTGGCCCCACTGGTTGTTTAGCAGGTTTCCTGCTTCTGATGTACTTAAAAAAATGTTTGCTATTACTTTTTGAGTCTTTCGCTAGCTGTTCTTCAAATTCTTTTTTGGCCTTCCTAATTATATTTTTACACTTCATTTGCCAGGGTTTATGCTTCTTTCTATTTTCCTCACTAGGATTTAACTTCAACTTTTTAAAGGATGCCCTTTTGTCTCTCCCTGCTTCTTTTGTTTTCTTTTAGCATTTAATTTCCACATTGCAGATGTGCCAGTGGTAACCAGGATATCATTGTGCTAGGTGTTCCACAAGTACATATGAAAACATGATCTTTGACCCAAAGAGCTTACAATCTAAGACAAATGGCATACAAAAGTGGGGGAAGATATATACTATTTTATATTTGCAATGTTTTTAATTATAATAGGAATAGTGACAACTCTCCTTATCCTTTCACCAACCTGTCCCTCTCCAATTCACTGATTCCTTATACACATCACAGCAGATGTGTAATTCATAACCATACTGCTATTGAGATTCTTTCCTCATCATGCAAGATGAAAATCAAGGATAAGATTTATATAGAATTTTTTTGATTAGCTAAAATAGTTACACTAATTTCCCAGTGCTAGGAACATTAACCTCCAAGAGAAGCAAGGGGTAGCATTTAATGAATGTGGTGTTTTTCTTTAGCTCTCCACTGAACTCTGTGAAACATACAAGACGTGGGGTAACAAATAATTTGGCTGGGTTCTCAGTTATGTTCTGTCCTGTCATTTATTTACTGATTGTTACTCCAACTACATGCATAGGCTAGGTTATGAAGTGCAGTATTGTTCAAAGGTTTATCATGTGGTTGGAATAACTGGTTGATGCAATAATAGAGAAAGCATACAGAAATTGCAACACAGCAGCTGTCTGATGTTGGAAGAAGCATTATGAAAATAACCATTAGATAAAAATTATGAAACTGTAAATGGGCTATTATAATTAAGACATTCTTTGCCGCAGGCATTTTCATTGTCACTGGCAAGTCACTGCTGAGCTAGTGTTTCTGCACTGCTTTATAAGCATCTGGTTATCACTTCCTCCTTCACCTTGGCAACTTGAATATCCTCATGCCCTTTGCTCTGCTAAGCTTCCCGGTCTTGATACCCTTTTCATTTCCTTCTCCTCCTACCCCCATTTTCATGCTTTCTATGCATGACAGGAACGCCCACTACTAGTGCTCCAGGCACCAACCTTTCATTTCAGATCTCACTAAAATACCCACCTCTGCTTGAAGCCCAACAAATAAAACCATGTAAAATATCAAATTCAAATGAGGGGAAAATGGAATAAAACACGAAAGATATCGCCTTCCTCTGCATTCCCCCAATTAATCTTGTCTTTCTGTACCTTCTAGACTAAGCCCTTTGTGGCCTGGTCTACACTAGGCGTTTAAACCAGTTTTAGGAGCATAAAACCGATTTAACGCCACACCCGTCCACACTGAGAGGCCCTTTATATCGGTATAAAGGGCACCTTAAACCGGTTTCTGTACTCCTCCCTAACGAGAGGAGTAGCGCTAATATCGGTATTACCATATCGGATTAGGGTTAGTGTGGCCGCAGATCGACGGTATTGGCCTCCAGGCGGTATCCCACAGTGCACCACTGCCCGCTCTGGACAGCAATCTGAACTCGGATGCAGTGGCCAGATAGACAGGAAAAGCCCCGCGAACTTTTGAATATTTCCTGTTTGCCCAGCATGGAGCTCTGATCAGCACGGGTGGTGATGCAGTTAAAAATCAAAATAAAGAAAGAGCTCCCGCATGGACGATGCGGACGTGATCGCTGTAAGGGCAGGCAAATCTGTTCTATCAGCGCTCCGTTACAGAAGACGAAATTCAAAATCATTTTTAAAAAATCTCCAGACAGATGCCATAGCAGGGACTCAGCGCACTGCTGCGTGACAAGCGTAACGGAAAGCCAAAGAATCAAATGGACGCTCATGGACTGGAGGACTCAAGCTATCCCACAGTTCCTGCAGTCTCTGAAAAGCATTTGCATTCTTGGCTGAGCTCCAAATGCTTCTAGGGTCAAAAACAGTGTCCGCGGTGGGTCAGGGCATAGCTAGGCAATTTACGCACCCCCCCCCCACCCCCAGAAGTGAAAGGGAAAACAATCCTCTCTTGACTCTTTTACATGTCACCCTATCTTTACTGAATGCTGCAGATAGACACGATGGTGCAGCACTCAACACCAACATCCTTGCTCCCCCCACGCCATGGATGGCTGATGGTACAATATGACTGGTATCCGTCCTCATCATCAGCCTATTGGCACATGGGGCAGTGCAAAAGGACTGGTAACCATGCCGACTAGCATCGGTAAGGTCAATCAAGGGCGCCTGGTCCTAATTTTTTGTGGTAGATGATACAGTATGGCTGATAACCATCGTCATCATAGCAACAGGGGGCTGAGCTCCATCAGCCCCCACCCTTCATGTGTAAAGAAAAGATTCAATTGCCCCTGGACTAGCAGAGGGATGCTGGGCTCCTCTCCTCCACACTCCTTACTGTCCTGTCTGGACTATCATAGCAGCTGGAGGCTGCCTTCCACTCATATCTCACTAACAAGTCACTGTGTCTTATTCCTGCATTCTTTATTACTTCATCACACAAGTGGGGGGACAATGCTACGGTAGCCCAGGAAGGCTGGGGGAAGAACGGAATCAACAGATGGGGTTGTTGCAGGAGCACCCCCTGTGAATAGCATACAGCTCATAATTTCTGCAGGATCTGACACAGAGCAGCTGTGCTCACTGGTTCTATGATACAGTGGTTCTCTAGTACACTTGCCCATATTCTAGGCAGGACTGATTCTATTTTTAGATACCAAAAAGGAGGGATTGACTCAGGGAGTCATTCCCAATTTTGGCTTTTGCACCCCTGGCTGATCTCAGCCAGGGGCACTTATGACAGCAGCAAATGGTGCAGTGCAAAAGGACTGGTAGCCACGATCATCTTATTACCAATTTATGGTATGGTAGATGGTGCAATATGGCTGGTAAACATCTCTGCTATCATGCAAAAGCAAAAGCATGCTGCTGTGTAGCGCTGCTGAATCGCCTCTGTGAGCGGCATCTAGTACACATACGGTGACAGTCACAAAAGGCTAAACAGGCTCCATGATTGCCATGCTATGGCATCTGCCAGGGCAATCCAGGGAAAAAAGGCACGAAATGCTTGTCTGCCGTTACTTTCCCAGCGGAAGGAGTGACTGACGACATTTACCCAGAACCACCCGCGACAATGATTTTTGCCCCATCAGGCACTGGGATCTCAAGCCGGAAATTCCAAGGGGCGGGGGAGGCTGCGGGAACTATGGGATAGCTACGGAATAGCTACCCACAGTGCAATGCTCCAGAAATCAACGCTAGCCTCGGACCGTGGACGCACACCACCGATTTAATGTGTTTAGTGTGGCCGCGCACACTCGATTTTATACAATCTGTTTTGCTAAACCGGTTTATGTAAATTCGGAATAATCCCGTAGTGTAGACGTATCCTGAGACAGGGGCTTTCTTGATCTTTGTCTTTAATGCAGCACCAAGCACTTTGTCTTCATTTATATAATAAATAACAATAGATTGGTTATTAGGGCCAGACCCTGAGCTGTGGCTAGCAGTGTTCAGTTCTCTTTGGTGGCAGGGAGCATTTGTGTGCATAGCCTCCTATGCTATGTGCACGTGTTTATGTGCACAGCTTTATGCCCACTTTATGCTTTCTCAATCATGGAGCCATGCATTTGTCAATCTACTGACCAGCATAAATTTGAGGTGCCTTAGGCCATCTGCTCCTGAAGGCTGCTCTCATTTATGCTAAGTGTCAACAAAGAGCCATTCCAGCCATTTCCAGCAGCTGGAAATCCCAGTTATGCTCTCTGCATTGGCAACTGGATAGAGATGGCGTCAGAGCTTCTACATCACTCAAGAATCTCCCTAGAGTACGAGGATCCTCTGGTGACTAGATCCACTCGCTTGAGGGCAGTTTTGCAGATCCAAAGAGGCACAGAGCTGCTGCTTCATGTTTCAGGAATCTGAGCTTCAGTCTCACAGACTCTTACCACAGTTGTTCCTTCTGATAAATGCAGATGCACCTTTTACTTTCTTTGAAGCACCCAATTAGGCCCAGCAAACTTGAGTATGTTAAATATAAAGCTCAAATAGAACCAGTTAAACAGATTATTTATAGTGTGCCATTGGTGCAAATGACAAATGAGACCTTGGCCTGGGGAACTTACAAGCCAAGGCCCTAGTCCAGCAATTGACAACTTGTGGACGGAATAATGCACCCAACAAGGAGCCCCACTAGGGAGACCACTTTTGTTGGATGGAAATAAGGGAAAACCACATGAAAAATAAGGGACAATATTGTATTTTAAGGGACATTTTAGGGAAACACCATGTTCCTTAGAATATCACGTACTTTTCTCTCAAGTGTACATTTCTCCTGCCCTTAAGTATACAATGCAATTATCATAAGCTTCAATTTAATGTTTAAAATGGTCAAGGAACAATCCTTAAAATAAGGGATGGGTGATCACCCCAAGCTCCATTGACTTCAGTGGGACTCCATGTGAGTGTAGCAATCTGCCCATGCATTATAAATTGTAGGGTTGGGGCCTAAATAAGGTGGAGAACATAACAATGACAGACCAAGACGTGCAAAAGAGAAGGGAGGAAATAAGAATAGGAAATAAGGGGTAAATTGGGTAACCTTGCGATTTGTATCAATGAGGCACAGTCATAAATGGTTCTCTTTGAAGCCACTGGGTTCTGTGTGGGCAGAGGCGTCCACCCACCTGGCACTCATTGCAGGACTGCAGCTCATATTAGCACCTAGTTTAATTTGAATGATTTATCCACACCTATGCTGCTACAAAGTTAGCGTTAGTTTCTTTAAAAAAATCTGTTACTCCTAACCACATTTCTGTTTAACTAAACCTATTTCTCCAACTCATACCAGTCTCCCTGCTGATTAACATTTTCTCAAATAAGGTTAAAAATATAAGATGCCTCTCTTACATTAAGGAATCTCACTAACAGAAATTTCACCCAGTGACCATGGAGACAGTGACTCCTACTCACCCTCTAAAGGAACTCCATACTCCGTACTGCCACTAGTCATTTGATTCCATCTACAGAAATGCGCATGGCACTCAAGACAACACAGAGAAGCATCCCAAGTATTTTAGAGTGCACCACTGAAGATTAACAGTCATAAAAACATGACCATACTCAGATAAGGTCTAAACATCATGGTATTAAAAAAACTGAAGACCTCAGGTGCCTTATCTACCAGCAGTAGAGCCAAAATGATGTTAGGAACAGTACACATTTTTTACTCCTAATAACCCAAGCGCAGACAATACCAAATAGGCAGCCCTTCATTGATTGATCAGGCAATACAAGCCCTGATCCAGCAAAGACTTAAGCATGTACTTAACTATACACACAATAGACCCCCATTGAAGTGAATGGGAATACTGGTGTGCATAAAGTTCAAAAGGGAAAAGTAGAATATTTGAACAGCAATAGTGAAAAAAGCTTAGATTTAATTGTACTTACCTATGCAGATATGCAATAGACTAGAGAATGAATACAGGGCCTCATATTTTGGTCTCAAAATTAATTGAAATTGACTTGAAGAGGAATTATAGGATTGAACTAGATAGGAAAGGAATTTCAAGTGGATTAAAAACTGGCTGGAGAACCACAAACAAAGGGTAATGAAAGATAAACACTACCATTTTAATTTAGGAGCGGTTATCTGGTCAGATGCTGCACGGATCAGTGTTCAGCTCAGCCTAATAACCCTCTCTCCTATTCCTTCTCTGCTTTCTTTCTTTAATCAAAAACTCAACAGCTTCTGAGTGCCCTCTGCAATGGTCTGAAAGAAAACCAAAATGGCGATCCAGACATTCATTGAATGAGTTCCTCCAGTGGAAGGGATTGTTAGCTAGTAAGCCCATAAGTATACAACTCACGGTATGAGAGCAATGATTCTAGGTTAGTTTTGAAGAAACAGAAGAGTTTCTGGCTGCTTCTCTTAGGTTGGTGACAGAGAGTTTTCTTTTTGTATATACTTCACGTGTATTTGATCTCAGGTACAGTAGGTTATTTTCATTCACTCTCTCTTATAGTCTGTTAATACTTTCAGTAATAATAATAATTAGGACTGTCAAACGATTAAAAAAATTAATCGCGCGATTAATCGCACTGAACATTTATTTAAATATTTTTGGATGTTTTCTACATTTTCAAATATATTGATTTCAATTACAACACAGAATACAGAGTGTACATTGCTCACTTTATATTTATTTTTTATTACAAACATTTGGACTGTAAAAAACAAAACAATTTTTTTCAGTTCACCTAATACAAGTATTGTAGTGCAATCTCTTTATTATGAAAGTTGAACTTACAAATGTAGAATTATTTACAAAAAAACTGCATTCAAAAATAAAACAATGTATAACTTTAGAGCCTACGAGTCTACACAGTCTTACTTCAGCCAATCACTCAGACAAACAAGTTTGGTTACAATTTGCAGGAGACAATGCTGCCCGCTTCTTGTTTAGTGTCACCTGAAAGTGAGAACAGGTGTTTGCATGGCACTATTGTAGCTGGTGTCGCAAGACATTTATGTGCTAAAGAGTCATATGTTCCTTCATGCTTCAACCACCATTCCAGAGGACATGCATCCATGCTGATGATGGGTTCTACTCGATAACAATCCAAAGCAGAATGGACTGACGCATGTTCATTTTCATTTTCATCATCTGAGTCAGATGCCACAAGCAGAAGGTTGATCCTTTTTTTTTTTTTTTTGGTGGTTCGAGTTCTGTAATTTCTACATCTGAGTGTTGCTCTTTTAAGACTTCTGAAAGCATGCTCCACACCTCGTCCATCTCAGATTTTAGACAGCACTTCAGATTCTTAAACCTTTTGTCCAGTGCTGTAGTTTTTTTTAGAAATCTCACATTAGTACCTTCTTTGTGTTTTGTCAAATCCGCAGTGAAAGTGTTCTTAAAACAAACATGTGCTGGGTCATCATCTGAGACTGCTATAACATGAAATATATGGCAGAATGCAGGTAAAACAGAACAGGAGACAAACAGTTCTCCCCCAAGGACTTCAGTCTCAAATTTAATTAGTGCTTTTTTTTTTTAATGAGCATCATCAGCATGGAAACATGTCCTCTGGAATGGTGGCCAAAGCGTGGAGGGTCACACGAATGTTTAGCATACCTGGGATGTAAATACCTTGCAGTACTGGCTACAAAAGCACCATGCGAATTCCTGTTCTCACTTTCAGATGACATTGTAAATAAGAAGCAGGCAGCAGTATCACCCATAAATGTAAACAAACTTATTTGTCTTAGCGATTGAATGAACAAGAATTAGGACTGAGTGGACTTGTAGGCGCTAAAGTTTTACGTTGTTTTGTTTTTGAATGCAATTATGTAACAAAAATCTACATTTGTAAGTTACATTTTCATGATAAAGAGACTGAACTACAGTACTTGTATGAAGTAACTTGAAAAATACTATTTCTTTTATCATTTTTACAGTGCAAGTATTCGTAATAAAAAATAATAATATAAAGTGAGCACTGTACATTTTGTATTCTGTGCTGTAATAAAAATCAATATACTTGAAAATGTAGAAAAACATCCAAAAATCTTTACTCAATTACTGCATTGAGTGTGTGTGCCAAAATACGCTGATAACTGAAGGCTGGTTTCACATTATTGGGGGGTGGGGTGGGGAGGTGATGAACCAGAGGGGAAATATTTGGATGTCTGGTAGTTAAAAATTCAGGAAGGATGGATTCGGGGAGACTTGGGATTGGAGTGGCTATTAGTGTTATCCTGAAAGGAACATAAGAACTTAAGAATGGCCCTACTGGGTCAGACCAAAGGTCCATCTAGCCCAGTATCCTGTCCTCTGACAGTGGCCAGTGCCAGCTGCTCCAGAGGAAATGAACAGAACTGATAATCATCAAGTGATCCATCCTCTGTCACTCATTCCCAGTTTCTGGCAAACAGAGACTAGAGACACCACCCCTGCCAATCCTGGCTAATAGCCATTGATGGAGCTATCCTCCATGAATGTATCTAGTTCTTTTTGAATGCTGTTATGGTCTTGGCCTTCACAGTCTCTGGCAAGGAGTTCCACAGGTTGACTGTGTGTTGTGTGAAGAAATACTTCCTTTTATTTGTTTTAAACCTGCTGCCCATTAATTTCATTTGGTGACTCCTAGTTCTTGTGTTATGAGAAGTAGTAAACAACACTTCCTTATCTACTTTCTCTATACCAGTCATGATTTTATAGACCTCAATCATATCTCCCCTTAGCTGTGCAAAGAAGGTACCAATGTGAGATTTCTAAAAATAGCTATAGCACTGGACAAAAGATTTAAGAATCTGAAGTGCCATCCAAAATCTGAGAGGATGAGGTGTGGAGCATGCTTTCAGAAGTCTGCAAAGAGCAGCACTCAGATGCAGAAACTACAGAACCCAACTACCAGAAAAGAAAATCAACCTTCTGCTTGTGGCATCTGACTCAGATGATGAAAATGAACATGCGTTGGTCCATTCTGCTTTGGATCATTATCGAGTAGAACCCGTCATCAGCATGGACGCATGTCCTCTGGAATGGTAGTTGAGGCATGAAGGGATATATGAATCTTTAGCGAATATGGCATAAATATCTTGCGACGCCGGCTACAACAGTGCCATGCGAACGCCTGTTCTCACTTTCAGGTGACACTGTAAACAAGAAGCAGGCAACATTATCTCCTGCAAATTGTAACCAAACTTGTTTGTCTGAGTGATTGGCTGGAGTAGAACTAAGCGGACTTGTAGGCTCTAAAGTTTTATATTGTTTTATTTTTGAATGCAGGGGTTTTTTGTACATAATTCTATATTTGTCAGTACAATGTTCATGATAAAGCGATTGCAGTACTTGTATTAGGTGAATTGAAAAATACAATTTCTTTAGTTTTTTACAGCGCAAATATTTGTAATGGAAAGTGAGCACTGTACACTTTGTATTCTGTTGTAATTGAAATCAATATATTTGAAAATGTAGAAAACAGCCAAAACTATTTAAATAAATGGTATTCTATTAACAGCATGATTAATTGAGCAATTAATTGCAATTAATTTTTTTAATCCCTTGACAGCCCTAATAATTTGAATTTTGAAGTATTACAGGACACACCATGCAAGTTCCATTCTGTAAGAAAATGTGTCCAGCTCCTCTGAAAAATATTCTTATTTACCAACTGTGCTGAGGATCTGATGATGCTATAATCTTGGCTATTTGCCAACAGAAACATCAATTACTTAACTAGTATGTTCTCCAGACACTTCATAGTCAGCATCACCTGTATGTTTTCGTATTTGCTCAGAGTTTGACACGGCATAGTAAGCAATGACTTACGCAACCACCTGGGCTTCAGCCATGGCTCTCAAAGGGATTATAAAAAAGGAAATGTACACAAGGAAAATCATGTTAAGAGAAAATAAAGTTTGTGAGAAAATGACCAGGAAATTTACAGCAGAGGATTCAACCTACATTATCTGCAGTAACGTGACTCAAGCACAGCCTACATAGTTTTGCAACACGGGGCCCATGATTACTTTCAATATCATAGAATCATAGGGTTAGAACAGGGGTGAGCAAACTACAGCCCACTGGCCAGATCCGGCCCCTCGTGGCTTTGGATCCGGCCTACGCGATTGCCCTTGGTGGCGCTGGGGGCCCGGTGCCGCACTCAGAAGCAGCCCCCAGGCGGGGGGGGTAGGGTGGGCAAGAGCTCTGCGTGCATTGCTCTTGGCTCCAGGCACCGCCCCCTGCCGCTCCCATTGGCCAGGAACGGGGAACCGCGGCCAATGGGAGCTTCGGGGGACATACCTGGAGGCATGGCAAGGGCAGCGCACGCGGAACCCTCCCCCCTCCCTCCCCCAGGGGCCACAGCGCTTCCTGGAGCGGTGTTGGGCTAGGGACAAGGCAGGCATGTAGGGAGCCTGCCCTGGCCCCGGTGGGTGCCGCTGCCACCCAGAGTCGCTTTAGGTAAGTGGTGCCGGGCCAGAGCTCGAACCTGTCCTGCACCCCACCCCCCAACTCCCTGCCCTGAGCTCCCTGCCTGCACCTCGCACCCCTTCTGCAGCCCAACTCCCTGCCCTGAGCCCCCTCGTACACTCCGCACCCCTACCCTGAGCACCCTGCATCCCTGTGCACCCCATCCCCTGCCCTGAGCCCCTTCCTGCACTCCGCACTCCAGCCCCTTGCCCTGCCCTGCATACAATTTCCCCACCCAGATGTGGCTTTCTGCCCAAAAAGTTTGCCCACCCCTGCCCTAGTGGAAAGTGTGATCTGTGGAGACAACAGGCCTTAACATGAGATGATGTGACCGGTGTAGCACCTGATCTGATTATCACAGATGACCTGTCTCCATAATTTGTTAGTCTCTAAGGTGCCACAAGGACTCCTTGTTGTTTTTGCTGATAGAGACTAACACGGCTGCCGCTCTGAAACCTGACACCATCTAGTTATCACTGAGGTGATGGGCACTATGTGGGCAGCCCATTGCGCTAGGGGAACCATAGTGCCTAAGAGACCACTAGCTCGTAGTCATTACATACACAGTATACAGGGCATATGTGGGCTTGTTGGGCTCAGCCTGTGGGGTAAGGGGGTGTGGGGGGATGCCACTGCCAGCTCCCCTATGGGGAAGGAAGGAGGAGCTGCTCCCTGGGGGGCAGATGGGGTGGGCAGAGGCAGGAGCTGCCTGGCCCCCTGCGGGGCAGGCGGGGGGGGGGGGCAGAGGGAGGAGCTGCCCAGCCCCCTGGGGGGGGAGGCGGGGGCAGAGGGAGGAGCTGCCCGGCCCCCTGGGGGGCAGGCGGGAGGGCAGAGGGAGGAGCTGCCCGGCCCCCTGGGGGCAGAGGGAGGAGCAGGGGCCGGGCAGCTCCCTCTGCCCAGCCCCTCGGGGCGCAGGCGGGGATTAGGGCTTCCCGGCTCCCGTTATCCCAGCGGGGCGTGCTGGGGGCGGACGCGCTTCAGGGCCCGGCGGCCGCGGGTTAAATACCGGCTGCGGGCGGCGGCTGCGCTCCGGCCTCCGCCCCTCCCGCTCTCGCTGAGCCCGCCCCCGCCCCGCGCTGAGTGGCCCGGCCCGGCGGCGAGCCCCGGGAGCAGCCAGGCCCAGGCGCCGAGCGAGGAGCGGCCATGGCCGGGCTGTGGGCGCCGCCCAAGCCCCTGAGCGCGGCGCAGCTGAGGCGGCTGGAGCAGCATCGCTACAGCGCGTCCGGGCGCTCGCTGCTGGAGCCGCCGCTGCAGCTCTACTGGGCCTGGCTGGTGGAGCAGATCCCGGCCTGGCTGGCCCCCAACACCATCACCCTGAGCGGCCTCCTGCTCAACCTGCTCACCACGCTGCTGCTCATCGCCTACTGCCCCAGCGCCACCGAGCAGGTACCGCCCGCCGCAGCCCCCCAGAGACCCAAGGAGCTTCTGCTTCCCCCCGTCGCACAGGGCCCCCTGCCCAGACTAACCCAGGCCGTGTCCCTGCTCCCCTCACCCGCAGGAGCCTCAGTGCCCTGTCCCCTTAGCCTGTACTAACCCCCAACCTAGGTCTTTGTCCCCAGCCACCCCTCTCAAATCACCCTCTGGCCCAATACTGCCCCCCAGGCTAATCTTCCCTCTACCCCACCCCTACTGTCACCCCCCAAATACCCCACCCTTTTCCCCACAGCGTCACCTCTTCTTACCCCACAGTAACTGCTCTCCCATGCCCAGCTAGAGCCCCCTCTAGCCAGCTCTCACCCCCTGCATTGTGTCCCTGTTCCCCACTCCAACACCTTCTCCTCCTCCCTGCACATATGCTCCACTGTAAACAACTTCACTCTCTCCTGCATTGTAATCACTAGATCCAACTATGCTGTAACCGACCTTCTGCCCCCACGGTCCCTGCTCTGACTGAAAACTCTCCCAGCAGCTCTAGCATTCAACCCTCATTTTTCCCTGTAACACCTTTTGTGCACATTGTACACACCCATTGTCTGAGGGCTTATAACCCTCTCTCTAGTGTAAATGTCAGCCACACAAATACACCCTGTATCCCTCACACATACTGTAATCTCCAGGTGTAACACACAGAGCACTCACTACAAAACAAATTCCTACACAAACTGAGAACCTAGCCACATTGTAATCCCTTCATACTGTAAACCCTGGGATGCTGTAAAAAACACACAACTGGCGCACTGTATCTTCAGACAGTGTTTTGAGCCTATGCACACAGTAAATCCTACTGTGTTTCGTCAATAGTGCCCCACCTATGTTATAAGTAGGTTTGGCCTCTTTCTAGAAAGGACTAAACCATGTCTATGCAGGAAAGACCAAACAGTTATAATGCCATCCAACAGGGTCTGTACTATGCAGCGTAGTTGTAGTTGTATTGGTCCTAGGATATTGGAGACAGGGGGGTTAGGTAATATCTATTGTTGGGGAGACAGACAAGCTTTTGAGCAACCAGAACTCCTTCCTCTGGTCTGGGAAAGGTACTCCCAGCATCACAACAAGGTGGAACAGATTGTTTAGCTTAAATAGTTGCACATACTGTAAGGGGTCATTCAAGGTAGAGTGGCCCATTAACGCAGTCATAGGACAAAAACAGGGGGTTAGTGGGTTATAGGCTGTTGTAATAAGCCATAAATCCAGTGTTTCTGTCCAGTCATGATTTTTACTATCTAGCAGAGTAATGAATTTGGGCCCCTAGGCTCGTCTTTTGAAAGTGCTGTGGCAGTTTTCTTTGAGGTTGAGGACTGATAGGGCAGATATAGAGTAATGGCTTCATGAAGAGTGTTCACCCACAATTGATAGGGTGTTTTTGTCTTTTATCATTTTCCTGTGTGAGTTCATTCAACAGCGTAGTGATTGGTTTCACCCACATAGTTTTTAGTGGGGCATTTAGTGGACTAGATGAGGTTTAGGGTGACCAGATGTCCCGATATTAACACATTTGTCCCATGTCCAAACTGCACATCGGTCGGGATGCCCTTTGTCCTGATATCGGGGACTGCTCACCATCACCGCCAAAGGGCTGGGGCTGGCATGGCGGCACTTCCTGGGGCAGCTCCCGGTGGTGCACCTGCCCGCCGGCAGGAGCCTGCAGTGCTGGTGGCCCCTAGGCAAAGAGGCGGAGGGGGTCTCCATGTGCTGCACTGGCTCCCTCCTGCCCCATCAGAGCTGCAGAGGTGGGGCTTGCAGGCACCGGCAGTGGGCAGAGAGCCCCCCACCCCACCAGACCCAACCTGACCCTAGGAGCCAGAGGGACCTGCTGGATGCTTCCTGGGAGCCGCCCCAGGTAAGCATCGCCGGGACTCCTCACCTTGCCACCCTTCTGGCTCTTAGGGTCAGGGCCCTGTGTGCGGCGCAGAGCGCCGCCCCGGCTCCCACCATCCCAGGAAGCGCAGCGAACCAGGGCTGTTGTGAGCAGGGGGGAGAAGCCTGCCCCAGAGTGGCAGCACAGTGCCACTGGGGGAGCCGCCACTGCCTGGCTCCGGGCGGGTAGAGGGGGCCCTGGCAGTGCCCAGCCCCACAGACCGCGTAACTCCTCTCCCCACTCATCGCATGGACAGCTCCCTGCAGCGTGTGGGCTCCGTTCAGTGTCAGTCGCCACGCGCACCAGCGGGGTAAATAGCTCCCCGTCCCCTGCCACGCCGCTGCCCTGCCCGGGCCGCTGCCTGCCAGCAGCCATGACCCAACGAGGGCATTTGGCTGGGGCTTGCAGCCTGCAGTGGCCAGAGGAGGGGAGGGCACCACGGGGGCTGCGGCAGAGAGCAGGGGCGGGTGGTGCCTCAATGTGGTGCAGTTTCCCATGTGCCCCCCTCCCCCCCAACTGTCTCCCACAGTGGGGGTGGGGGTGGTTATAAAGCCAGGCGGGCGAGTCAGTGGCCACTTTGGGTGAGTCTGACTGCAGTTTAAGTGCAGGGTTAGTGGGACTTGAGTCAGCTGAGCTGTGTTAGGGAGCCCTGGGCTTAGAGTGACCAAAGGTCCCAATATTAGAGGCTTTGTCTTATATAGGCAATTATTCTCCCTGCCCTCCCAAAAAAGGGATCCCCCCCAAAAAAAAAGGGTCCCGATTTTTTACACTTGCTATCTGGTCACCCTAATGAGGTATATCACATGTTGTGATAGGCATGTGTAGAACCCATGGATCTTGAAAGATGTGTTGTGAGGGGTGTTGATCATTGTAGCAGTGGAGATATGTCTGCAGGTTTTGCATCGGTTGTTCTGGAATGGTCTGGTGCCACTTTGAGTTGGTGTGGTCTGGTCGGTGGGGAGGTTGCTTCTCATCCTGAATAGTTTCTAATACTTTGACTTACTCCAAACCTCATTCATTCAGGAGACTCCCTTTGGGAGGATGAAATTCAAGCCTGTTTTTGACATTTCTCTTCTAGAGAGAGAAGATTTCTTGTGTATTGCCAGGACTCATGATTTTTATCATGAGAGTCACAATATTGGTGTCCTTAAGTCCAAGCTCCTGTATTCGTGTCATTACATAAAAATCTTGGCTTTCTGCAACACTAAAGGGGGTTTTTTTGCTCACAATATCCAACCAGTCTCACCAACAGTTCGGCTCCAAAGATGGGAGCGCTAGTGTAGACCGAAGTTGCTGGCATTTAAAGTGCCTAATGTTACTCTGTTAACTTAAGTTCTCAAACTGTGGTCCGTGAGCTCCATTCAGGTGATCCATGGATAGTTCCCTCTAAGGTGTGCGCCTGGGTGACCACGCATGAGAATGAAGGGTCACCCACCTAATTAGTGGAGCCACACAGGCATGGTTCCACTAATTAGGTGCCTGGACCCTGGAGAAGATGCACATGTAAGGTGAGGTGGTGGCCTTGGGGGGAATAGGGGTAGGTGGGATGGGGCAGTGGGGTGAGAAGAGAGTGTAGGGGGAATTTGGGACAAGTAGGGCTGCAGCGGCTAGAGAAAGAGGCGACTTTCCCCAGCTCCTGGGCTGCGGCTTCTGGGGAGAGATGGCTCTTCTTCCCAGCCTCAGCTCTGTGGCTGCTGTAGTGAGGGAGAGACCCCGCTCCTTCCCAGCCCCAGCTAGGGGGCTGCCGTGGCAGGGGGGAGAGGGCACATCCATCACATTAGAAAGGTAAGACTACTGATATTAAAATATGAGTTGTGTGCTTTTAGCTGTAGAACAAAAAAAGTTAATGATTAAGATTTTTTTTAATATAGTGCTTTTATCCAAAGCGCTTTACAATAGTTAGCTAACGGTACAAACAACATTTGGAAATATCATTAAGTGGTCCGCTGAGACCCTCAGCAATTTTCAAGTGGTTCGCAAAAAAAAAAAGTTTGAGAACCACTGACTTAGACTATGTCTGTACTGGAGCTGGGGCTGTAATTTCCAGCTTGGGTAGACATACCTGCACTAGCTCCGACTGAGCTAGCATGCTAAAAATAAAAGTGTAGCCATGGCAGTGCAAGCGCGGGCAACTGCTCCAAGTACATAGTTGGGGTCTTGGATAGGATCGTAGTTGGGATGACTAGTCCCTCATGACTACACTTCAGTTTTCAGTGTATAACACTATAGTGCACTAGCCCGATGAGAAATTTTTCTCATTTTTTTCAATGGTGTTAATTTTATAGAAGTTGAGTTTTGTAAAACCTAAATGCTGGGTCAGATTTCAGCTGGCAATCTAAATTTAAAAATCTCATTCAACCATCACAACATCCATTTAAAACATGAAGCAGGAGCATCCTTTTATTCTGTGTTCTTATTCTTCTTGTTTTAATTTAGGGGGTTGTTTTATGCCTCCCATTACAACATTCTCTCTCACCAATGTATGCATCTCCTTACAAGACAAACTCACCCTGTTATCCAACTCCTGTTTATCCAAACAAATTCTGTCATCTTTCATGCCAAGAAAGAGAGAATGAGCAGTGTGGGAGCCCTCTTGTAGTTCTGAACTACTGCACGTGTGGCAGGGGTGAATAGGGCCTAGACTTTTCTATCACAAGCTGGAAACGATGACTTTAGTCCTGCAAATGTACTCACACAGTCCAACTCTTGCAGCGCCTCATTGATGTTAATGGGGTTTTGCAAAGGCCTGTCTGTGCAGATCCACTTGCAGGATCTGGCTCTGACTTCTGCTGTACTTTTGGGATGTGGAGAAACCTGTGTTAGGAGCTAAAATTAAACCTCCAAACTTATTTTCACTTGTGACCAAAAATGTAGGAGAACTCATGCCTTCACAGGTTAAAGACTAATGGGTTAACCTGCTGTTTTAAATATCACGCTCAGATATTTTCACTTCAGGAAAAATACATGTGGATCATACAGAAAAGAATTTACACGATTGGGATTGTAATAATGCGGTGAGATGGAATTACAAACTTGTAGTTAGTTGCAGCTTGGTATGTGGTAATACACACAAATTCCTCGGGGTTTATAGGAGTGCAGTTGTTCAGAGACCTGGCTCGTTCATAACCTTACCCATACCAAGGTTGAAACTGTGCCAGCCATAACAATATTGGAACATAGTTGTTGGGATTAGTGTATTATAGATCTTTTGATATTGTAACACTTGAGCATCTTGTCTTGTCTAATATTTTTAATACCCTAAACTTTTGCATTCTGGCTGTAGATTAAAGGCCTGCAAACTTTTGTTTCCTTAAAAATAAAAGGGAGGGGGGCAGTTTTAGTTGGGCAAACTGGGAGAAGCATGCAAATTTGCAATACCTACTTTTGAATTCTTAATACCCAAATTGTTTTTATGCAGTGTAGTTGTACCGTGTCAGTCCCAAGATACTAGAGACACCAGGTGGATGAAGTAACGAAACATTTTATGAATTATTAAATCATTGGCCAACTTGACAGCATAGTTGTACACTTCAGCATCTCACCTCTACATAATTGGCCGCAAGAAGCAATCTTTCCTGTTATAATTGAGTGAGAGTCTTGACTACTTAATTGTGAGGAGTATTACAACACTGCATTTCCCTCTATAAAATTGTGAATATTAGAGACAAAAGATTCTATATAATTAAAGTCCCCTGCTAGTAGTACCTTAAATTATTGAAACTGAATTTTAACACTTTTTTTTTTAAAGTGTAGGTAAGTGTAGGTACACATTTCATAATATAATAAAAAAATAGGTAATTTAGTGCCTGTGAAAGTCCTCAATTGAGAGCCCTCAAGCCTTGATACGGGTTTTAAAGGCACAGGGGAAAGATGCACTGAGATTGTGACTCCGTGACAGGTCACAGCTCTCCATTCTTACTGCCAATCTCTCACTAAGAGTAATGTAGCATTTTGGGGTGTTTTTTCTTCCCAGCAGAACAAAGTTAGTTGTTCACTGCCAGATGGGGATGGTGTGGAGGAAATACGCCTTCCTTAACCTGGAGCTTTACAAAGACATTGTGAAATAATAAATGTGTGAACACTATGCGTGCACTAAAGGAA
The DNA here is from genome assembly GCF_020497125.1 of Mauremys mutica. NCBI lineage: Eukaryota > Metazoa > Chordata > Testudines > Geoemydidae > Mauremys > Mauremys mutica. The sequence goes on along the minus strand of NC_059072.1, from coordinate 102,462,940 downwards.
GTGATGCAACCCCTGGTTCCTTCTGGTGGGTAGGGCATGATAATGATGCAACCTCAGTATCTTGATAAACATCTTCAGAACAGCTGTGACAACAGTCATCTGTTGTAGCACACTGACTGATGTTTGCCTTTTATTGATTTTGACAATTTGATAGAAATTTCTCCCCAGGTCAAATTGGCAGAGACTCTGAGGGTTTTTCACTTTCCTCTGCAGCATGGGGCCCGGGTCACCTATTCTCTATAACAGGGGTCGGCAACCTTTCAGAAATGGTGTGCCGAGTCTTCATTTATTCACTCTAATTTAAGGTTTCGCATGCCAGCAATACATTTTAATGTTTGTAGAAGGTCTCTTTCTATAAGTCTATAATATATAACTAAACTAGTGTTGTATGTAAAGTAAATAAGGTTTTTAAAATGTTTAAGAAGCTTCATTTAAAATTAAATTAAAATGCAGAGCACCCCCCAGACCGGTAGCCAGGACCCGGGCAGTGTGAGTGCTGCTGAAAATCAACTTGTGTGCCACCTTCAGCACTCGTGCCATAGGTTGCCTACCCCTGCTCTATAACTTGAAGCCTTAAAACATGATTTCAGGACTTCAGTAACTCAGCCAGAGGTTATGATTCTATTACAGGAGTGGATGGGCGAGGTTCTATGGCCTGCAATGTGCGGGAGTTCAGACTAGATGATCATGATGGTCCCTTCTGGCCTTAGTGTGAGTCTCTTACCTCCTGGTTACCTGCCTTAAGAACATAATTTCCAGTAGAGAGACACAATTCTGTGAATATTATCCATACATACATTTCACAGTGATTACTGCATGCCACGGTTTAGTGAATTATAATGCATACGTCTGACTCAAGGAGCCCTGAAAAACCTGTGCACCTCCTGTGTCCTCTGTCTGGTGGCATCATGAGATTCTTAGGTCATGGGGACTGTTTTTCTTCGACAGGACACAGTGATAAAATCTGTCAAAAGTATAAAAATAGTTGTTGATATTCAGGAGACTATTGTCAGACTCCAGAGGATGTAAGCAGTATGGGGGGGGGGCGGGGAAATGGGAAGAAAAGTAGATAATGAAATTTTGTTTTTAGGTGTATCTCCAAATATCAACTAAAAATAGGCCCTTTTTTGGTAACTGGGAATGTGGGGAAGGAAATGTGATAGTATAGGATGACTTGAAGGTAAGAGTATGTTGTGCAGTGGCCACAAAAAGGCTAACAAGTGTCATTTAGTTGTACATCAAGAGATCTCTTAAACCACATTAAAAAATATTGTGCCTGATATTTGGCACAGAGTTAATAAGTACAGTAACTCCTCACTTAATGTTGTAGTTCTGTTCCTGAAAAATGCGACTTTAAGTGAAACGATGTTAAGCAAATCCAGTTTTCCCATAAGAATTAATGTAAATGGGGGGGTAGGTTCCAGGGAAATTTTTTTTGCCAGACAAAAGGCATTGTATACATTTTAAACAAGCTATTTAATACTGTGGTGGGGGGCAGGAGTAGTGTGCACGTGCTGTGTGTTTACAAACATACAGTACGGTACTATAGTTGGGAGGTGCCCCTGCCTTACCCTACACAGCCACATTCCACTGGCACTGGAGATGAGGCAGGCAAGGAGGCTGAAGCTGCTGTAGGCTAGGAGAAGCACGTTGCGCAGCAGCGGCAGCTTCCTCTATTCTGCAAGCACCGGGTGGCGGGGGGAGGGGGAAGCCTTAACCCTCAGCCCGCCCATTCCCCTCCTTCCCCCAACCCCAACCTTGACCTGCCTCTTCTCCCCCCCTACCTCCTCCCCCTTTACTTCCACGCTGCGTCCTCACTCCTCCCCCCTTCCTCCCCTCCCTTCTAAATGTGGCAAGCCAGCTGATTGCTGCTGGCAGGAGGCAGGGGAAGGATGGGGGAGCCTGCATGCCGAGTCCTCCCCCCTCACTCCTGCCAGGGGCAATCAGCTGGCTTGCAGTGCTTAGGGGGCAGGCGGGAGGGGGGAGGAGCAAGGACTCAGCACCGCTCCCCCTCCCTCCCCTCCTGCCCAGGGCAATCAGCTGGCTTGCAGCATTGGGGAAGCAGGTGAGGAAGGGAGAGCCTGCGCTCCGAGTCCTCACTCCTCCCCCCTCCCGAAACACCGCAAGCCAGCTGAGTGCCACGGGTGGGGAGGGTGAGGGGGAAGGCGCTGATCTGCGGGGTCTGCGGGTGGGAGGGTGTGTGTGTAGGGAGGCTACCAGCTGTGGAGAAAGCAGGCCGCCAAACAACGTAAGAGGGGAGCATTGCACAACTTTAAATGAACATGTTCCCTAATTGATCAGCAATGTAACAATGAAACATTAACTGGGATGACTTAAAGTGAGGAGTTACAGTATAGTCAAACTCTTGAAAGAGTGCTTGGGAAGCCTATAAAGTTTATCTAGGAATTGGATCTATCCTGTGAGGAAAATATCTCGGAGCTTTGTGTTCAGCCTTTAAAGAAAAGCAATATAGGACTTAAATGTACGTATAGATAAGTGTCATTTTAAGACTGGGTGGAGCAGAGTGGGGGAATGGGACGTGTTCATATTACAGGGAGATGGCAGAATGAGAGATGGTGATCTTCTATGCATCATTGAGAAAGTAGATGTGATCTAGCTGCACTCTCCTGAATAATAATCTAATTATTAAGAATAATTGCTAACTTAATTATTGGGTCCAACACTTCTGCCCTTTCGCTATTCTGTCACTTTCTTTCACCATATCTTGATCCTTTTTTCCATTTAGCATGCAGTAATTTTACCAGAGTCCTTTATTTACTCTTTGAACTTCCAAAATATCCCTCCATTTGTAAACTTCTTACTGGTGTTTATAATAACTCCTTAAGGTTTCATTAAAAAAACAAACAAAGCTACTTCAAGCTTGCCAGTTTAAAGCTGAATGGGACAGAAAGACTAACGTTAAAATTTAATTTAATTTTTTTAAAAAATTTTAAATTATTTTAGGTTAATTTTCCAGGCCACTAGAACCTCTGTGTTCATGACATTACAAAGCTTTAATTTCAGAATTTAAATGTTGTATTGATGCAAATAGAAGAATATTTAGTCTTCTCTGGAAGCCAAAATAGCTCAGGAGACCAGATTCTTGACCCACTCTGATTCCTAATTTGATCCCCACTCTTGTTGCTCCCTCTGCTGTCTTCCTATGCTTCAGGACAGATCATTTTCCTTCCAGCTACATAACTCCTGAGTTATGAGAAAAAGTGGTATTTATCATAATTGTGAAAGGTCTGAGCAAGATAATGAAAAACAATGACATTTAAAATTCATACCAGTGTGCTCTCATGTACAGTAATCTTGCTCACTGACTGATGGGAAGAAAAGTTGGGCAGAGGAAGAACACACGTCACCATGGTACTCCATTAATTAGGAGCTGGGGGTATTTCAGTCTCCAAATATTAATCTTTTGACCTTCTGAGACTGTCAACTAGGCCTAAATATGGTGGTGGTTTTTGTGATTTGGACACTTTACTACCAGTTTGATTGAGATCACCAACTCATTTCATGTCAGCTGCCCAACAACATGCATGTCACTACCACCCTGGGTTAGCTTTGAAGTGGTGACCTTGGGGTGAAAGGCTCCATATCCCGGTTCCAATTCCCCCAGGCCGTTCATGCCGACACCTGTTGCTACATTCTCAGTGCAATCTGCTTCCCCTGTCAGCACGTGTTCTGTAGCATTAACTGATATGGAGTAGATAGTTAGGGGGAAGATGAGAATGAAAACCCTTTGCTCCTCACACTCCATGGATCCTGTCATGGTGGGGATTTATAAGGAAATGGAAAGCCCATACTGAGAAGGCAGGGGAAATTTTTTAACTTGAATTCTAGCAAATGTGTGTACACATTCTAATCAGGGGAAAAAAGATATTTATTTTATCAAAAATCGGTTTGAAGTTGAGTGTAGCAGAACTGTTTTCCATTAAATAAACTCTCTTCTGACAATAAGTTAGGACTGCAAACATTAGCATGTTCTCTTTAATTCAAGAATCTTTGTGTCAACGTTTGATTTAAGGAATCGAACTGTTTCATTGTCATGTTTATTCTGCTGAATAACTGTGGGATTGTTGAAGCTGTCGTTAGCTAACAATGAATACAGTAACTAATGTGCAAACTTTTTTAATCTGTACAAATTGAGGGATTGTGATATGAAGTTTGTTACCTCTTCATATAAAGAAGTTCTAAAGTAAGATCCTTGATACAGGTTGCAAATCCAGCAATGCTTTGAAAAAAGCCAAAAGGCAACCTTAAAAAAAGAGAGGGGGCGGGAAAGGCCTGACTGATTAATTGGAGTGTCCCAAACTTGGAAATATTAAAAATGTCTGTGTACAGGAAGGAAGTCACAGCATTGTCTTTCTGTAACAAAATACAGTTTTCTTTACTTACACTATCAAGCCATTTTTCTGGCTTTCTTCATTGTATTTTATGAAATAATTATTTAAAAGATTAAACAAGATAAATAGCAAACATATCACATAGAATGAACTGGAATTAAATAGCATTACGACTGTTGAAGAATGTGAGATGATAGCTTTTTCTTCATGATTGACCATTGAATATGGAGATTTTGCATTCAGAAACAAATAAAATGCCAACTGTGGGTGAGATCTTGTTTAACAATAGTAATCTGTTTGGCAGTTTTATGTATCCAGTGGCTTTAGAAGAAGGGAGGAGTGTGGGAAAATAAAGTGGTTGAGAGGATCTTGTTAACAGAATTAGCACAGGGTACAGTTTTAATTCTGTGTATGATATGCATAATTGCTTTTTTGGGTAATCTGGACTATAAAACTGTATTTTAAACTGTAGGCAAATGGCTGAAAGGGGGAATTTATTGCAACCCAAGCAGCAGAGGCCTGGGGGAAACAGCCAAGAATCAGTCCTAGGCCCTTCCCAAAATTGAGAGGCCTAGGGTCATGGATTTCATAGTCCTCAAAGGCTAATTTTGGGCAGCTGAGGGAGGGCATGTGTGTGGGCAGGGCTGGGGGGAGAACATTGAGTAATACTTGATCTTTATGAAAACATATTGACACATAATCCTAGTGATCAGTTTACATTTTATCTTTGCAAGGATAAGGGTTAGAACGGAGATTTTGTTTAAATGGGAATTTAGGTTAATTTAGGAGATTTAAAAGTGCTAGGGTAAATCCACAGAGTTAAGTAGTCTCAGAATCCAGGAGTGCCCTCGTCAAATGGCCCTGTCCTTTATACATGGTCACTTTCCTGTCTTCCTGAGGGAAGATGGATTTTCCAGTGTTCCTAGCTTATACAAGTTTTGAAAGTCTGTCCCTTTTCGTGTTTTGCCTAACGATGGTAAAACGATTTTGCCTCCTATTTAATAACTAGATTAATGGGAGAAAAACATAAAAATTATTTAAAATTTTAATGTTAAACCTGTATTGGAGGGGGATGGAAACTAGTTTATAATCTTTCATTGGGTTACCATAATGCTATTTTGCTTTTTGCCTGCCACCAAAATGCTCATGTCAGTTGGAATTTAAATCTTTTTCTTATCCAACTTACAGATAATGCTGAAAATCTTAAGATGCTAGACTTTTAATTTCCCCCTCACTTAATACTATTTGGGAGGAGGGGAGGAACTGTTGGAGCATCTTGCTTCATAAATCATTAGGTTTAGGCCTTTGTAAAAATGTGAGTCTAGATTTTTGACCTAAAGATTGGTGGGGATTCAGCGTCCCTAATACTGTGTAAACTATAGTGAAAGTCCAAAAGTCACTGGTTTCATACCTGGTCCAAGAGAGACACTACTCTTTGAATGAAAGAATATATATATTTGACTGAATTGTTACAAATAATCAGTAACAATCATCAAGGTATATTTAAACCTATCACAGAGATTGCAAGTGTCATCTTGTCTAAGGAGTGAGAAGAGACAAGATAACCCAGCTGGAATAGGTGAGGATTTATCAATAGGGGGGGAAAAAAACGTTTTGACTAGAATTCGAATGGTAGTCTTATTTTAAATTGAAGTAATACCAACATAATGAGCATAACAGATTTTATATTATGACTACATAAGTAGGTACCCCCACATTGATGAAGCTTAAACCCAATGACAATTGACATTTTTAAAAATCTTGAAAGCCCATATTTTCTAAGAAATCTTCTAAAATTGTGCCAACTGTTTGCAGGTGCAAGTAGAAATTAGACACCTACAGTAACTACCAAAATTAGTCCTGCAATCAGATGAGTATCTAACTAAACTCTGTACTTGCAGAATTGCAAGTGCAATTTAGGGGGTCAGGTTGAGATCCTTTCACAAACTTAGCTAGAGTATAATGAATTCTCAGGGCTCCTTAAAAAGATAATTTAGGTCCTGTTTTTACTTCCTATCCAATTCCTTTGGGTGACATACTCTGGAGAATTAATCTGATTCTGTACTCAAGACATTCAGATCCTTTATTTCCTCTAGAGTTTTCACTACTTTACTTTTCTTCTGTCATGATGCTAGACAATGGTTAGCATAGTTACCCAGAAATTTAAAATAGATTTAGCAATGGTCCGGTTAAGGATTACTCAGCCTGCTCTTAACTAGGATGATGCTACTGTTGCCTCCAAGTCGGAAGTATACTAGATTCTCATTTAGAAGTTCATATCAAGGCTAAATGGATTAGGAAGGGTCCCAAGTAGAGATACTGATGATCTTTTCTTTCTGAAAGTTATCTAAGTTTTTTGTTTTTTAAGTTTAAAAATTCATTTCCTTTTTTGGCTTTGTGAGCAAGGCTTTTAAGCTCAAAATGGAACCTTCCTTAAATATGGTCCTAGTTGGAAGGTCTTCTCTTGTGGATTCCTGGGATGGGTCTAAATATGATGCGTGATTTGTTCTAAACAAACTGGTTCACAAGTGCTATGATGGGATATAATGAACAGGGCTTAAGAGCAGCTATCTCACCATACTTTCATTTTTTCCCCCCTTCTACATTCCCCTCCATGACAACCTCCTGTCCTAACTTAGTTTAAAAGAAGTTTATTATTTTCAGTTGTCAAAATTCTTCCCTTTTCTGGTTTGACTGAGACCACTGGCTGGTTTATGTGGATGTGTACCTGTTATGTGAGGATTTATTTAAAGTGGGTTATTTCCTGTCTCTCAGCCCGACATCTACTCATGAATATGCAGTCTATCCATATAATGTATAATTTGTTATCCAGATACACTCGCTAACCTTTAATAAACACACTTGGAAAAGAAATATTATCAATCTTGATTACAGTATATGTGGTACAGCCAAATTCTGCCCTGTTACACCTGTGAGCTCCCACTGAAGAGGGATTGTACGAGAGTAACTGAGGGCAGGATGTAACAGACAGTTCCTACGTAGGGGTAGAAGAGAATTAATTTTCATGATTTCCTATGGGTTTTTATCTATTTGATATAAACATCTTGTAACCTTTGACTTTGTTTCTTCCCGAACAATTTTTTGTGTAAAGTGTGATTGGTAAGAACTAGGGGGCAAAAATGTGACCTGGACTGAAACTAGATTTGGGGATGTATGAGGAAAAGAAATCATCAGTAAGGACTAGTTTCAAAGTGGTACTGATTTTCTGAAAGCTAAATCTCCTCTCTGAGATGGGACCACTATCATGGCAAGTCCTGCTAAACTAAAACCCAGTAATGAATGATCAAAACCAACCCCCAATCTATTTAAAACAAGAACTAAATAAATGATCAAAGTCTACATTTAGTAGACAGTTGTTCTTCTTTCTTAAGAGAACCATTTATTTACTTGGGAGAGATTCTGCAAGGCACAAATGGCAGTTAGGTGTCTGCCTGCCATTTGAGCCTTGGAAAAATCTCCAACTTTGTCTATTTAAAAACTAAAACTTCTGTTAAAAGTAGAAAATGCACTAAGTAATTTTGTTATTTGCATAGTAACTGAAATTTGAGATACAAATATAACCAGTACTCTAAATACCTAGGAAGAAAATAAAATTTAAAGTTAATCATCTAATTGACTTCGGAGAATTTGAATGAAACACTGAACTCTTTTTTTTTTTTTTTTTAAGACACTCTTTTTTGTTTGGGTTCTGTGTCCATAAACATGGATAGAACCATTCCTACTAATTATATGCACCTCTCTCAATTTTGAGGTGAGAAAATTTAAGTTTATTAATCTTGATGCCACTTTAGATAGCTATATCTACCTAAACTTTTAGTTTTGTAAATGAAAGCACAAGTGTGAGGCTGCATAGATTCTGTTTCAGTGATATAAACTGGGTGATTCATTTCAGATTTACTGCAATTTACACTGCTAAAACTGAAAGAAGACTTTGGCCTGTCTATGGTAGTCTCTTAGCAAAGTACTGCTCTGAAAGCTTTTCATGCAGATAAAATCTGTAGTATGATCGATTTTGGCTAATAGTAAGTAATCTAGAACTAACAGTATTGATATTTATGCATCTGTTCCAGGCACCGTTTTGGGTATTCCTCTTGTGTGCATTAGGACTCTTTGTTTACCAGTCCCTGGATGCTATTGATGGGAAACAAGCCAGAAGAACAAATAGTAGTTCCCCCTTAGGGGAACTTTTTGACCATGGTTGTGACTGTATTTCCACAGGTAACTTTATTTCTTTGGTTTTTAAAACTCGGGGGGGGGGGGGGGGGGGGGGAGGTGGGGACTGTAAAAAAACTAAATCCTAGTAAGGTACAGTCTGGCCTAATGGATAAAAACTAGACTGGGACTTCGGAGTCCTAGATTCTCTTCCTGGCCTGCTGGGTGACTATGAACAAGTCACTTTGCCTGTTGGTGCCTCTGTTTTCCATCTGTAAAATGGGAATAAGACTACTGACCTCATATGTAAAGCTCTTTGAGATCTACTGATGAAAAGTGCTGTATGAGAGCTAGGTGGTTATTACTTACTAACCTAGGGAGTGGGAAAATATTTTAGAAGTGGCCCTCAGACATGTATAATGCATGTTACCTAGCTCTTGCATGTGTACATTGAGAGTATGAAGTGAGTGTGTTCCCTTTATTGAATCTGATCACTTTTTGTAAGCAATACAGTACATTCAAAGATTTCCTGGGAGAGAAGTGCAGTATCTCTAGGCAGTAGGCACACCATCCTTCAAGCTTTTTTTTTAACATTGGTGTCTACAGTATGCATTTCCACTAGAGCTGAGATGACTAATACAAGTAACAATAAGGAATTCAATCTCTCCTGACATGGTACTGTAGTTCTAACAATTTTAAAGTGTGTTTACTTTTCCTCACTTCACTTTCATAGTTCCTGGTTATGTTGACATGACTCAATCTTTCTAATTAGAAAAGATTTCATTTCCTTTTAAGAAAGAAATTAAAATGATGGGCTAGATTGTTTGTGTCCATCAAAAAACAAAACAAACAAAAACATGCAAGTTCTTGCGTTTCTCTGCCCTGAAGTGATGCTTTTCTGAATTGCTGTCCAAGAGACAATTTTTAATTGGCTACTGCTTAATATCTTAATATATTAATAGTCCACTTTTGTTGTTGTTTGTACTACAAACCTTAATTCATCTTGGCGATTTAGCATCAAATTAAAATTGAACTTCAGGTATTTATACTGTATCTAGCATCTTAGATACTTATGTGTTTGAGCCACGTAAGTAGTGAAGCCAGCCTTCAGTTCTTCTGTCAAGTAAGTTATGACAGATGTTTGATTAATCCAGTAAATAGGCCTTGGTATGTGTGAGGGCCCCAAGTCTAGGGATTGGGTCCTGTTCCTGGGGGGGATAGGGTGTCGTGGGGGTGGGGCTTTGCAGAGGCCCCCCTGCAGCTCTGGTTACATGGGGCTGGCTGAGCTCGGCTCCATGCTCTGGGCCTTGTCGGCTCCATCTGGGCCAAATTTGTGAGTGGCGTGACCTGGCGCACAGGGTCACAGTGCCCCATACTCATATTTGAGCTGGCTGCCTTCCCGTCATCATGATGGAGGAGCAGTTGAGCCAAACCTGAGTGGCACTGTGACCCCATGCACCAGGCCACAACAGTCTCACAGGACTGGAGCTGCCATGTGATCCTTTGAAACATTCCAGTGACCCAGTTTTGGGTCACAACCCACAGGTTGAGAAACCCTGATCTAAATCTAGTGAGACAAGGAACACTACAGTGAGTGCTTAGCTGTGCATGATGTAGTTAAGGTTATCCAAGAGTTCATTTTCTCCCTGTTTTCACAATATTCCAATTATCTGAAGATGTTGAGATGAAATTCCCTATATTGGTCTGCACTTGATAATGATGTGATGTGTGGTTTTGTTTTTAAATAGACCTCAGGGAAAAAATTTATTCTAAAATGTAAAACCTATTTTTACAGTAGTTTGTAACTCTCACTATTACTACCTTATAACAATGTTACCCAACATGTAGGTATGCCTCCCTGGTTGTGGGGTGGGGGTGGGGGAAGCTAAAAAGGTATACCTTAATATGGGTGAGCCTCTAACACCACATTATGGGGCTGTTCATTTTCCTGAAGCTTCAAGTTTGGGAAATGCTGTCCAACAATCATAGATTATTAGGGTTGGAAGGGACCTCAAGAGATCATCTAGTCCAACCCCCTGCTCAAAGCAGGACCAATCCCCAAATGGCCCCCTCAAGGATTGAACTCACAACCCTGGGTTTAGCAGGCCAATGCTCAAACCACTGAGCTATCCCTTCCCCCCTCCCAAGTCACTATACTATTGATGCTGTTGCAGTCAAACTTTGTCTAGTGTTTATCTTTAAAATTCCAAGTAGTATAATTATTTATGACTAACTATGCTTATCTCTGCCTTTCAGTTTTTGTTTCCGTTGGCGCCTGCATAGCTGTTCGACTGGGAACGAACCCTGACTGGCTGTTTTTCTGTTGTTTTGTGGGGTCGTTCATGTTTTATTGTGCTCACTGGCAGACATATGTATCAGGCATACTAAAGTTTGGAAAGTAAGTAGAACTCTTTTCAGAACTGTACATATTTGATCTTTGGATTTGACACATCTCATTTCACCTTCCACCCATCCTTCCCTTCTCCTCTCTCTCCTTTGAATTTTTTTTTTTTAATCTCTGTTTTATCTGAAGTTCATATCTGGTCCAGGACCTGAAATTCATATCAAAACTGACATTCCTTTTTACAGTTGTCAGATGTCCCTGAGACCTCTGTACAATTGCTATTGATTTGCAATACATTAAACACTATTTCCAGTAATGGCTTCATAAAGTCACTGTTAGTCACTGGGGTGCACAGTGCTTCCCAGAGCTCCAGGAGCACAGTGGGCACTTCACCTCACTTCTCCATTGTTTGAGGAGGGTGCAGAATTTACTCTTCGCTGAGCCTATCCAGGGGGTATGTGGCCCTGTGCCCTTCTACTTTGGGAAGGCTAGTCCTGGAAGTGATGTTAACCTTGTATAGTCCTTACAGTCGAGTATACAAGGACCACACTATGTCCACTCAGTACTAATTCTTGTTCAGCTAATCACTCAGACAAACAAGTTTGTTTAAATTTGCAGACGATAATGCTGCCTGCTTCTTGTTTACAATGTCACCTGAAAGTGAGAACAGGCATTTGCATGGCACTGTTGTAGCTAGTGTTCATAGAATCATAGAATATCAGGGTTGGAAGGGACCTCAGGAGGTCATCTAGTCCAACCCCCTGCTCAAAGCAGGAACAATTCCCAACTAAATCATCCCAGCCAGGGCTTTGTCAAGCCTGACCTTAAAAATCTCTAAGGAAGGAGATTCCACCGCCTCCTTGGGTAACCCATTCCAGTGCTTCACCACTCTCTGAGTGAAAAAGTTTTTCCTAATATCCAACCTAAACCTTTAAATATATTAGTTTTTAAATATATTATGGTACAGGGTATTTCCCCAGGTAAGTGTGTGTCAATAACAAAATCCTTTACATGAGTCCCAAAAATTTACTTCAAGCGGCAGTATTCTTTATACAAATAAAGTATAAGGCAAAAGCTGGCAACACAGACTTTGCAAGGTGGAACCCGTTCGGATCTTTTTGATTCTACACGTATTGTTGACTGTGCTGTATGTTCAGGGCCTATGTGGTTTTAGGTTCTTTTTAGGTTTTAAAGGGTGAGTGGGTATTACCTTGTAAATGGGGTTTTAAGTCTGGTCTACTTTAGTGTTTAATTGGCATGTCTGCTCTCTATCTTACCTAGCACTTTTGTTTGGCAGGGTATTCAATACAAAGATCTGGTCCCAACCCTAAGGAGCCTTGAATGGCAAAAGCAATGTTCAGGAGATCATTACATTTTATAACTTTGTCCTTCTAATAAAGAATTATTGATATTATCTCAATAGTTTGTTGTATGCGTTCAAATGTTATCTCCAAATTAAAACTTCTCTTCATTCAAATAAGAAAAGACAGTGAGTACAGATAACTCTGGACAGGTCTGTACAAACTTTGGCAGTGTAAACATTGCTAGTTTACTATAGATTAATTTTTAAAAAATCATGCCATCCAGAAATTTATACACATGCTCTATTAAAGGCTACTTTATGGGTTTTGGGTAGAACTAGAGAGAATCTCTCTTCCCTTCTCAGTGACACCCATTGGAAATCGTCCAAATTTTAAGCCAAATAACAAACCAGTGTTTTAAAGATTGGAAGACCCTTGGAATGCATACTGTTGGCCAGCTGTTCACCAAAGGAACTTATTTCAAAATCAAAACTAACTGGCCAACTCTCCTACTGGTACCAATACCTTCAAGTTAGGCACTGTTTCTCAAGTTTCTAGAAGAGTTATTCTTCTTTGAGTGCTTGCTCATCTTGATTCCATGCTAGGGGTGTGTGTGTACCATGTGCACAGTTGCCAGAGCTTTTTCCCCTCAGTGGTATCTGTAGGGCCCGCTGTAGTGCCCCCTGGAACCCTACGCACATGTGCTGGTATAAGGGGCACCACCAGCTCTGCAACCTCCCGGTTCGTTCTTACTGCCCATGATGGCTGCTTGGAATGATCTTCTTGCTCTTGCAAGGCTTCCCTAACAGTGGTTTAGACTCTGATCTCTATTGTGTATAGTTTTTGTAGTTAGCAAATTTAGTTACCAGTCAGTCTTAGTGCACGTAGTATAGATAGCAGTCCCAGCTGTAGAGGGACATCATCCCCGGGGCTGTGCATGCCATGTACCTCCTGCGGCAACCCTTGCCTGTGAGTAATCTACATTTGGCCTGTCTAAAGTGCTCAGGGAAGCTCATGTTGAGGAAATGTGTAAGATCTGCAGGGGCTTCAAACTGCAGACTCAGAAAGACATATTCGCTTGAAGGCTCTATTAATGGAGGCAGCCCTTAAGACCATCCTCGGAGCCATCTTGCTCCAAATCGGGGCCGAGCACTTCAGCCTCCATGCAAAGTGCTCCACCAGCACTGTGCTCTTCCCTGCATCGTTCTCCATTTCCAATGCTGAGGAAGCAGCACAGGAAATAGCGTGCTGAGAGAGGGCATTCTCCGGTGCCAAAGAGGGGAGCAACTGATGTAGTGAGACCCATGCCGGGCCACTCGTCCTCCCTAGAGCCACGGTTGGCTCTGGCAACTCTGCTTAAGCACCGAGCCTGGTTCAGGACCTGACTCCAGGGAGCGGTTGTGGTACCTTGCACTTGTGGGCCCCCTCAACTCCAGAGGCTTTCCAGGCTGCAAAGGACTTGATGTGTCTCCCAATACCGCCCACTCCCCAAGATCCTGTACCAGCCAGGGCTACCTTGGACAGGACACAAGGGGCGGAGTGCTCCTTTGCAACACCAGCCATAGCGGTGCCTTCCAGAAGAAAGCCCTCCATGGTCCCACAGCAACAGTCCCTGACCTGATATCAGTCACCGAACCCCCAGCACTGCCTGGAGGCAGAATCGGAGACCACGGAGGACCTGTACCCGGGAGACGAATCCTCTTCAGAGTCTGAGATGGGATCCTTCGCCCTCCAAAGTAGTACTGGTACCCATAGGTGCGGACTCTGTGCGCTCTGGGCTGCAGCCCCCCTATCAGCTCCTCCCAGTACTTCCCACCCGCTGTGACATGCAGGAGGTGCTAGGGGGAGTAGGTGGAGGAGTGGGGGGAGGGTGTGTTCGTGGAATTGGGTGGAGGCAGGAAGGGGCAGGGACTTGGGGGAAGAGGTGGAGTGGGGGCGGGGCTTGGAGTGGAGCAGGCATTGAGCACCCCCTGGGAAAGGACAAAGTCAGCACCTCTGATGGTACCTGACTTATGCACCAGACTTCAGTACAGGCCCTGCAGCCAGTGCTTGGCCACCAGGACATTGGCCCATCCAATGGCAGTATTGGAATCCATGACGGTTTCCCCTGGCTCCGGGCCCCCTTCCCAGCAGTTAGACTCCATCATGTCCAAAAGACGAGCCACTGCATCGTCCCGACTGGCACCAGACACTGACTCTGGCACCAAAGTCACTGAAGTGGTCGCAATGGAGGTGGTACAGATGGAGAAGGAAGGACCAGCCCCTCCTATGGCATTAGCTGCCTCCTCTTCGTCCCTAGATGAGGCAGTAGCAGGCCCTTCTAACCCACTCCTGCCAGATGATTTCAGGGCCCCTCAGGAGCTCCTGAAATGAGTCACCACAAAGTTGGGGCTGGAAGTAAAGGAGCTAAATGAGTCCATAGAGAGCCTGATTGATATCCTGGCCACAGTGGCTTCCTCCAGAATGGCCCTCCTAGTCAATGAGGTGGTGTTGGGACCAGTCAGGGCTCTGACAGATCCCTTCCTCTCTGTCCCCCACCTCAAAAAGAGCGGAAAAGTAGTACTACATACAGGCCAATGGGTTTGACTTCATGTATTCACATCCCCTCACCCCCCATGGTCCCTGGTAGTGTCAGCTGTGAACAAGAGAGACAGACAAGGTCAGTCCATCACCACCCCTAAAGAATAAAGAGGCTAAGACACTATATCTGTTCGGAAGAATGGTTTATTCCACGGTCAACCTCCAGCTCCGTATCTCTAACCAGCAGACATTGCTGGGGAAGTACGATTTTAACCTGTGGGACTCAGTGGCCAAGTTCAAGGATATCCTGCTGCAGGAGTTCATGGCCATCCTGGAGGAAGGCAAGACAGTGGCCAGGGCCTCCCTCCACGCAGCTCTGGATGTGGCTGACTCTGCGGTCAGAACGATGGCATCGGAAATCACCATGAGGCGCTGTTCGTGGCTCCAGTCACCAGGCCTTTCGCACAAAGTGCAGCAGTTAGTCCAGGACCTCCCCTTTGAGGGTACCTCTCTGACCTCCGAGCAGACGGACTCCACAACTGCACTGCCTCAAAGACTCGAGAGCCATGCTCCACTCTCTAGGTCTGGACAAGCTCCTGGCCTCCAGGAAGCATTTCAGGCCTCAATAGCCTCCCAAATTTATGGGGCCTCCCAGGCAGGAATCCAGTAAGAGGGAAGGGCTATAAGAGCTGTCAGCCCCTACCTTCTACCTCAGCCTCAGTAGATACCCGAGTGGGTCGACAGGGCTTTTGAGGGTACACCCGAGGCTGGCATGCTAGATTCGATTCAGAATCCATTCCCCTTTTTGGTTTTAGACCACCTATCGCCCTTCTGCACTGTGTGATCCTGCATAACATTGGACCATTGGGTGTTCAGTACTGACACAGTTGAATACACCCTGAGTTTTTCATCTCTCCCTCCCACTCCCCAACCCCATCCCTCTTCACGGACCTTTCTCACAAGCAACCTCTCATCTAGGGGCTGTAGAGGAAGTTCCAAGGTTTGA
Organism: Mauremys mutica; assembly: GCF_020497125.1. Classification (NCBI taxonomy): domain Eukaryota; kingdom Metazoa; phylum Chordata; order Testudines; family Geoemydidae; genus Mauremys; species Mauremys mutica. The sequence continues at coordinate 102,447,244 of NC_059072.1, read as the reverse complement.
GAAGCAAGAGGTTTTACTCCAGATTAGGAAATATTGGGAAAGGTTAAGGGGCCCTATGGCCCATCCTGGACCTGTGTCACCTCAACAAATATCTCAAGAAATGGAGGCCAGGGAGACCATGCAGAACCTCAGTCATTCCTTCCCTGGATCCAGGAGATTGGCACACTGCCCTCAATTTAAAGGACGCTTATTTCCACCTTCCACAGACATAGGAGATTCCTCTGGTTCATGGTGGGCCAATGCCACTACCAGTTCACTGCGCTTCCTTCAGACCCATGGATTTTAACAAAGCATATGGTAGTGGTTGCAGCCTGCCTGAGATGTCAAGGTGTACAAATCAACCTGTACCTTGACAATTAGCTGATCAAAGGCCACTTGTAGGCTGAGGTTCAGCCCAGCATTGGCATAGTACGGGCCACTTGTTGGACCCTGGGCCTGTTAATAAACTCACAGAAATCGACACTAGTCCCGGTGCACTGAAGAGAGTTCATAGGGACAGTGCTTGACTCCATTCAGGCCAAGGCCTACCTGCCAGAGGCCTGGTTCCAAACTGTCAGATCTTATCGCCCGTGTCAAAGACCACCCACTTATCACCACCTGGGTGTGCCTCAAACTGTTAGGTACATGCTGCCATGTGACCTATGTGGTGTAGTACACGTGGCTGGTGTCAGTCTACTCCCAGGCAAACACAACTTGGACTCAGTTCTCATGATTCCGTCAGCCATCTTAGCTTCTCTGATTTGGTGGGCAGAGCCGCGTTCAATGACGAAAGGGGTGCCTTTCACTGCCCAGTCCCCAACAGTAATCTTGGTTTCACATGCATCAAACCTGGGGTGGGGAGCCAGCCTCAGTAGACTTGGAACCCAGGGACTCTGGTCTCAGGAAGACCTCTCCCTGCACATAAATGTCAGGGAACTCAGGGTGATAAACGTGGCCTACCAGGCGCTTCTTCCCCTGCTCTCAGAAAGGTCATGCAGGTCTTGACGGACAATATGGCCTCAGTATTTTATGTCAGCAGACAAGGGGGAGCTCGCTCAGACCTGTGTCAAGAAGCCCTCCAACTGGGACTTCTGTGTGAGCCACACTGTTCGCCTCGAGGTGGCACACCTCCTGGTAGACTGGAATACGTTGGTGGATCACGTCACCACAAGTGGTCTCTTCACCCAGACGTTGCCAGAATTATTTTCCAGAAGTGGGGGGACTCCCTAGGTGAACCTGCTCAACACCAGACAGAACAGGAAATGCCACTGGGTTCTGTTTGATGTCCGGGCTCAGCAACGGCCCCCTGTCTGATGCGTTCCTGTCTCCTGGGCAGGCGGACTGCTGCATACTTTCCCACTGATTCCCTTGGTACACAAGGTGCTCCTAAAGATCAAGAGGAACAAGGCGAAGGTTATCATGATAGCTCCGGTGTGGCCACGCCAGCACTAGTTCAGCATGCTTCTGGACCTCCCCGTAGCAACTCCACTAGAGCTCCTACCCTGTCTGGACTTGATTTTGCAAGACCATGGCTGGTTGCTTAACTAGACCCTCGCTATACCTGACAGTGGCTTCTGCACAGCTGAACCCTGAGAAGCAGACCTGCTCAGATTAGGTAGCAGGAAACCCTCCACCCAAGCTACCTACTTTGGTTAAGTGGAAACATTTCACTTGTTAGGCCTCTGAATGGAATTTTTCTCCATCTCTGTCTCCCTGCAGTCCATCTTGGACTATTTGCTCCACCTGAAGCATCAGGGTGTAGCTCTGCCATGGGTCAAAGTTCACTTTGCCACCATCTCAGCCTTCCATCCTCCAGTCTAGGGCAGATCAGTCTTCTCCCATGAGATGATGATGATGATCAGGTTCTCAAAGGTTTGGAAAGATTCTACTCTCAGGTTTGTGACCCGATTTCCCCATGGAACTTAAACCTGGTCCTGACAAAGCTCACGGGGGGGCTCTCCTTCAAGCTGTTGGCATCTTGTTCCTTATTGTTCCTTCGGTGGAAGGTCACCTTCCTGGTGGCGATTATAACGGCCAGAAGGGTCTCCAAAATCGAAACCCTGACAGCAGGATTAGCCCCTATCCCCTGTATACGGTGTTCTTCAAAAACAAGGTCCAACTACGCCCCCACCCGGCCTTCCTCACAAAGGTGGTAGTGCAGTTCCATAACAACCAGGACATTTTTCTGTCTGTCTTCTTTCCAAAGCCTCACAGCACCAATGAGGAATGTTGGCTACACACATTAGATGTTAGGCAGGCCATGGTCTTTTATATCTAAAGGTCTAAGCCCTTCCACAAGTCTATGCAGATTTTTGTAGCTATGGCGGACAGGAGAAAGGACTATCAGTGTTGTCTGAAAGACTCTCTTCCCGGATAACTGCCTACATCCAAGCTTGCTACGAGCAGGTGAAGGTTCTGCCTCTGGCCATCGTGAAGGCTCATTCCACAAGAGCCCAGGCTTCATCAGCAGCATTCCTTGCGCAGTTATCAGTTCAGAACATCAGCAGGGCTGTGACATAGGTGTCAGTTCGTACCTTCATGTCCCACTATGCCATCACCCAACAGACCTGTGACAATACCAGTTTCAGGAGAGCAGTGTTGCAATCAGCCCATCCATGAACTCAGAGCCCACCTCCAGGGATATTGCTTGTCACCTCGCACGGAATCGACATAAGCAAGCACTTGAAGAAAAAATGGTTACTAACCTTTCGTAACTGTTTTTCCTCAAGATGTGTTGCTCGTGTCCATTCCATGACCCGCCCTCCTACTCCTCTGTCGGCGTTACCAGCAAGAAGGAAATGAGAGGGTGCGGAGCCGGTGACGCCTCTTGTACTGGTGCATGTGCATGAGGTCCAGGGGGCACTAGGGTCAGCCATACAGATACCACTAAGGGAAAAGTTCTCTGGAAACTGTGCACATGGTGCACGCACACCAAGCATGGAATGGACACGAGCAATACATCTCAAACAACAACAGTTGTGGAAGGTTAGTAACCAGTTTTTTTTAACACAGAAACTAACTTAATAGAAGTAATGGCTTTTGGAAGGTTGGAAACAATAAATAAATAAATAAATACATTAAAAAAGATATAAATTTATTAGGAAAGTTTTTTGCAGAGATGTCTATATATGATGTGGTGGGAGAAGGATTTGGATAGACGAATTACCCCAGGGGAATGGCTTTCCTCTGGAAAAGTGGACAAGCAATCTGTCTCCTAAGAGAGATTTTCTTTAAGATACAATTTAAAATGGTTCTTCACAGGAGTCAGATGGTATTTAACAAACGTGATAGATTTGAATGGGGGATAAATGTTGGAGAAATTATGATAAAAGAGGGGATTATATGCATATATAGTGGACATGTCCAGTCATTAGAGATTATTGGGATGTGATTAGTCACCAAATATTGCAAATTGTTTGGTAATACATATCCAACAGTCCTTTGGCAGTCCTCCTGGGGCTTCCTAGCAGAAATGGTCACATAAAAGGAAATGAAGAATCTTAGCTACTAGTAGGTACTACACTACTGATTAACCTCTCACTAGAAAAAGGAAAAATAGTCTAAAACTAGAGGAATGGTTTTGTTTTTTTTTAAAAAGGCAGGTTATGGAAAAATCAATGCATCAATTTCATATCTAGCAAAATACATGACAAACAGATGTTCGATATTTGGCTGCCATTTATTCAATACTCAAAGTACATTTGCTGGCAAAAATACCCAGCACACCCGTCTAATATTAGTGAATATTGATGTTTGATAATCACACTGTTTGATAAATGACTAGTCAGTGTCACTCAATTTAATAAAACAGCCCCTGGATGGTATAAAGACTCACTCTGCAATATGAATAAAACCCTGTTAAATAGAGAGATCTGATGATGAGAGTATTGTTTGTTTTTTCTAAAAGCTCACTGTTGTAATTGTTGTTTTGCTTAATATTTATGACAATGATTTGTAAGCGTGTTAAAATTTCCTAAATAGCTATACAGTACTAAAAAAAATCCCACTTTTTCTGTGCATAACTATAAACGATATACAGGTATTTAGCAAAGTATGTTTTTGCTTTAGTTGGTATGTAGAATTTTGTGGTCACAGAAATCATGTCTTTTATATACATGGCATGTCCTGAATGGATACATTTTAATTACCTAATAATTTATTCCCATTCCCTCCCCCCAACAAACAGATGTATGAACTAAGCCTGCTTCATCTTTTCTTTCTAGGGTTGATGTAACTGAAGTTCAGATAGCCATAATAATCCTCTTCTTGATGTCTGCGTGTGGTGGAACTACTATGTGGGACTATAAGGTAAGTGTATCAAGCATTCAGACTTTCACAGTTTTACCTGAAGCTGTCATGTGCAGGTGTGTTGATGTTTAGTCATTGCTTTTCAAATCTCTGTGTTCAGTTTGTTGTATTTGTTAAATCTTATTTTTTATTTCAATTTTAATACATACAAAAGTTGCTTTATATACTTATTATAGGGTGCCTGTTTCCATGTAGTTCAGTACTGTATCGCTTGGATGTGATGGTGTGGTTTCCTATGCATGAGTTTAGAGCTACACAGAGGAAAAAGACCCCATCTGCCATATGTAAACTTCAGGCCTGGAAAATACATTTTGATTATAGTTCAAAGGAATCTTATCCACCGTCTATATTTTTCATATGTAATAGTTTCTATTACATCCAATTTTTATATTTAATTATTCCTGTACCATAAATTTCTGCTCAAAATTATATTTTTTAAAGTAGATTGTCTCAATTGTAAAACAAACTGTCCATTAAAATCTACAAATCCAATGGACTACATTTTGCTTTATACTGATGTAAATATTGAGTAACTGTTAAAGTTAATAGAGCTGCACTGGATTTACACTGGTGTAAGAGCTGATCTGGCGCCATAACTTTAAAATGTCTACCCAGCAGTGTTCTGGCATCAGTATATTAAAAAATATTTCCAGTCTATTTGAGGGAAAGGGGAACAGCTCATATATTTCATGTAGAATAGGACCATATAGGATTGAATGCAAATATTTTTAAAAGTTGGAAACAATTTCAGTGAAGCCTGCTGTACACTGGACTGTAGTTCCTATTCCTGGTGGTGTTTTCATCTGTATAATACACAGTACTAGTTGATCAGAATAGATATTAATATCATGCAACATCAAGTTAATTTTGCAGTCTGAATTATTTTGGTAATGTTTTATTGTACCTGACTCATTCATCAATCTGGCAATTATGAAATGGCAAGTTTTTAGAGGGAAATGCTGTCTTAAACAGTTCGGTTTTCTTCTCCCCAAATAGCTTTTGTTCTCTTTCTGAAACTATTAAGATTAAAATGCAAACCATAAGTGAGATCTTTAGACTTCACAAACTTGGCTAATTGACTATATATTCTTTTTGTGTTAATTAGTGGATTGTTTTGAGATGCAGGGGTCTCTGCCTTTGATTTTAACGTTAAAGAAAAAACAAGTCTGTCTCCAAAAATATGTAGTCCGTGGTTTCAGAAAATTTATTGCTACTCTTTTTTTAACCCTTTGCTGCCTTGGAAGTTTTCTTGAAACTGCATTTGACTCTAAAAGGTAAATATTTTGTTAAATCTATATCTGGGTAATATACATACTGCAAAGATACATCATATGGCATATTATGTAACATAATCACAAAGCAGGCAGATGGAGTTTGCATTTCCTGTGGTGCTCCATTGTGCTGACCAATGAATTAGAAAGAACTATCCTTTTTCCTCTGACACAGATTTCTGTGGAATCAAATTTGAAATAGTTAGCAAAAGTATAAAAAGAGCTTTTTAATGGTGTTGCAAATATAGCTGAATTTCAAGGGCAGAATTTAACCTCCTACTTCTCCAGGACTTAAACCCCCCAAAAAGGCATCTTAAGGGCAGGACTATACTCTGAAATTGTTGATTTGAGTATAAGTTTCAAGGAAAAGGGATAGTTAAAATAAAGCAATACAAATTGTTTTTGGAGTCTTCAGCAGCAGTTTAACTTTTTCCAAGGAACGATGTCCTTTAATTTTTTTTAAACATTTTTCTTGCAAGATCCCTTTGCTAGACCTAAAACTGAAGACTTTTCCTGTTCTTGGAATAGTGGGTGGAGCATTATTTTCCTGTTCCAACTATTTCCATGTCATCTTTGGTGGTGGAGTTGGCAAAAATGGATCTACAATCGCAGTAAGCTATTTTAGAATTTAAACTGTATTCTAATATTGGGGTGGGGAAGAAAAGCGGGTTACTGTGTTGTCTGGTTTGTATGTTAAATTCTTACATTACAAAAAAGTTAGTACTTCTGACCATCTTACTGATTGAGTATTTAAGCAATCTAATACATTGATTCTACTGTTTGATATACCTTAATGCTGTCTGTAAAGCCATTAAATATATATGAATGAGACAGTTAATAAGAACTCAACTCCAGTGGTAATCCAAGTCATATTTTCCATATACCCTTGATTAGGGGTTTTGTATTGTCAGAGAAACTGCAATGAGATTTGAGTTTATAAAATATAATGGGAAAGAAAAGTCAATGCGAGTGCCCCTGCTGCACAGCAGCTCAGGACCTGATTTTTTTCTTTCAGACATGTTGAGTACATGTGACTTCATTTGGCTTTTAGTGCAAGTTGTGGTTGGTCAGCAGTCCTAAAAATTGGGCCCAAAAATTTATGGTATGATTCAGGTTATGATGAGAAACATTTTCTGCTTTGTGTGTTTCAGGGCACTAGTGTTCTTTCACCAGGCCTCCATATAGGACTAGTTATCACTTTGGCAATAATGATCTATAAAAAATCTACAACTCAGCTGTTTGAAAAGCACCCTTGCCTCTATGTCTTAACATTTGGATTTGTGAGTGCTAAGATCACACAAAAATTGGTGGTAAGGAATCTTGTTTTTTGTTGTTGGATGTATGTATTTGGCACTTATGAAAGTGAGGAATTTTGTAAGCTCTCCCACTCAACTCTGCTAATATACCCTGTTGGTTATTGCAGAACCTCTACTACTACTACAACAACTAACCTGGGCCTGTCAGAGACTGGCTGGAATTCACCAGGGGGACCTAAATGCCACTTGAAGTGGCCATGTTCAAAATTTAGTCCGCAAAACACAAGGTGCCTAAACTCCCTAGGCTCCTAACTTCCCACTGGTAAAGTTCCCTAAGTGCCTTAACTTCCACTGGACGGAAATGGAGGCCGCCACCTCAGTCCTGCCAGAGTGTGCAGCTTAGTATCTAACTTTCACCTGTGCCCCAGCAGGGTTCACAAACTAGATATTTACCCACTATCTCTTCTGTGGGATCCAATCCAGTAAATGTGCTCAGAGGCCTCCATAGAGCATAGCAACTGGATTGCGGCCTGCACAAAACAGCCTGAGGAGCAGGTGGTGATGACTCTGCCTGATCCAGAACTTGGTTCTCCCATGTCCCAGATGAGTGCCTTAATTACTGGACTATGGGGGTGTTTCAGTCTCTCTTGTTGAAACTGTTTCACTTTTATAAAATAATTATTCATTGGGCCAAAGAGGGGGAGAATGCAATTTCATAACCCACTGGTTAGGGCACTAACCTGTGATGCAGGAGACTCAAATTCAAGGCCATGTGCCACTATTTAATTAAATAGTCAAATATTTTGTACAAAGTGGAACAGCTTCAACAGGAGACATCAAGACCCATCCAAGAATACCCTATAGCCCAGTGGTTCAGGCATTCCTGCCTTAACTTTTTAATCTTTAGACTAAGGCATACAGAGTTCTTCTAGACAACTGAAATTACGTTATGTTTATCTACTTTTTTTTTTTTCATTTGTAAGAGGGCAAGACTCACCAGACTGAGATCTGCCTTACCCAGACAGGAAACCATAAACTCAACAAGCTCGTTAGCATTATTCTGGATATAAATATTGGAGGGCTTTTGTCTTGTGACTCTTTTTGTATGGGTACAGACTCTGAATATTCCAGGTGTCTTAACAAACCTTCACTGTATAGCTAAATAGCAAAGTATTTGCTTCGAGTTGAGAAGCAACTACTTGGCTTACAGTAAGCATGGCACAAACTCACTGCTTAGACTTCACAAGTGCATACAGAGCAGAGAAACAAGGAAGGACTGGATCCAGAAGGCACATTACAAGTTCTGGTACACCTTCAAAACAGTCTTAAACACAGCTAGTCACCAGTCAGAAGGGGAGAAGGCCTTTGGGAAGGAAGAGCTATATGTGCAGTTGTTACATAGCTGGACTGGATCCAAAGTTAGCTTTTTCTACTTAATGGAAGTCTTTGTAGCTAACACATTGACAGCAGTAACATATAGGATCAGTCAGTGTCACTGTTTTGTTGTCTAGTCACATGAGCTTCATGGTGGCATCACTTTCTTTATTATGGGTGGTGAGGGGAGAAACTTGCATACTTATGCTTCTTTTGTGTAAAGAGGTTCTAGGGGTAACAGCAACAGCAATGCTGAAACTAACTGAGCAGCAAGCAGGCATGTATTAGAGAGGCAGAGGAGACAAGGTGAGCCAAAAGCAGATTTTGTGGTGGTGCTCCTGGGCTCACCCAAAAGACCTTGCTAAATAGTAGCAGAGCTTAAAGTAATTTTAAATAGAAAATGTCCTTATTAAAACCTCCAGTTTTTTTATTAGTCAATTGCACAGGTTGACTGTCCCTTTTAAGAGCATTATTTATTTGTACTGTTCCTTAATTTAAATATTTGTTACCATCATAGTTCATATTCTCAAAGTAAATTTTTCATTGATGCCAAATGTCAAACTTTGTAGCTATATCGAATCTTGTTTTATGTAGGTGGCCCACATGACAAAAAGTGAGATCTATCTTCAAGATACTGCATTTATTGGGCCAGGTCTTCTATTTTTGGACCAGTACTTCAACAGTTTTATTGATGAATATATTGTTCTATGGATAGCGTTGGTAAGCATTTGTTTTAAACTTTAATTTACAAATCCACCGAAACAGTGTTAAATACTTATTTTCATATGGAAGCCTATATAAGGGGCAGGTTGAAAACTCAGTCCCTCTTTTCCGATGCCATCATTTAAACTAGTTGTTTCCAGTGCCGTAACAAGGGCGAGGTGAGTGAGGCACTTGCCTCGGGCACGCAAAGCGGAGGGGCGCAGCTCTACTGCAATCGGCGGCACTTCAGCGGCAGCTCTACCGCCACTGGTTCTTCAGCGGCAATTCAGCAGCAGGTCCCTGAGTCCCTCTCGGAGGGAAGGACCTGCCGCCGAATTGCTGCTGCCACGTAATTCATTATTCGGCAGCGGGTCCTTCTCTCCGAGAGGGACTCAGGAACCCGCCATCGAAGAACCTGGAGCCGGCCCTTGCCTCGGTCACAAAAATTCCTTGTTATGGCTCTGGTTGTTTCTCCTTTCTTGGCACCCAATACAGTAGTAGCTATTCTCTACAAGACATGGGGCTGAAGTTTAGGAAAAAAGAAAATCATGGAGACTCATGCCATGAATTCAGGCTTTTGCTTTGATGTAAATGTTAACCTGAATTTAGCAGAGTAATTTAATAATTCATGCAGATCGAAAGCTTTGTTAGCAGTGGAAATATAAATACATAGTTAATTTGCAATAATGGTTTTAAAAAGTCAAACTGAAGTTAAAAACCTGTAAATTAAGATGGCTTTTAAGTTAGCTGAGTATAAATTTAATCACTTAAATACCTTTTTAAAACTACCGACCCAACAATAGATGGGATAAACAAAGATATTCTTAAAATAAATGAACATGAGGGCAGAGCTATAGGGTAGACCTTTTGGTTTCAAAGCTTTTTTTGTAACATGAATTTGTTTTTGTTTATTTTTAGGTCATATCTTTGTTTGATTTGCTGAGATACTCCACTGGTGTATGCATGCAGATTGCTGCTCACCTTCGCATACATGTCTTCAGAATTTCATCACTTCAAGCTCCTGAACAGGTTCAAAACCATACTGACTGACTAGTAATTCAAGCAGAAGAGGAGAAGCAGTTAGGGGAATAATGAATGAAGTAGATCCCCTTTTCAGGAATACAGATATAACGCTTTTCAAGAAAAGTCAATGAAAAGCTCCGTAATTTGCTCAGATAACAAATACAATTACTTAAATATGAAGTTGTTCAGAGTCTATTGTGATTTATGCTTGTATCATGAAGCATAAAATTCCTCCATTGTATTGTAGACATTGCAATCATTACTTTTGATCATGGATTCATCAGTCTGAAACTGATTTTTCTGCCATGCACTAGATTCTGCTTGATTGAAAAAAGACAGACTGACTACAAATCTAAAGTTATGTACCAGAATTAAAAGTACTCACTATTAGAATTCTAAGAGCGGTTTCACTTCACACAAGTGGAAAAATGACTAATTTTCTTAAGTTTACATTGTTTCTAAAATCTCAAACTGATGAGAATTGCTATAAAATTAATCAGATTTCTAGTCTGTGCCTAAAATTAAAATTTTCAAATCAAGACTGATTAAAAATTAACCATCCAGCAACTCACTGCTGCTATAATATATGGTGTTTGAAACGGTGAAGAGAAGTCAACGGAGCTCAGTGCCTGACTAGTCCAACCATTTTTTTTGTTTTTTTTTTAAAAAGCTACTTGATTTTTCTCTTCCTTCCTCCCCTGCTTCATCTTTTATAACAAACTCTGCCCACCAATTCCAAATATCATTATCTCTTTGGGTACAGGTTCAGGGGTGAAGCTTCCATTTCAGCTGTTACTGAAAGTATATATAGCTTGAGTTTCCTTCTAAGGCCTGGCTTCTAGTTTTGCACACATAATTTGTAAGTAACGCTTGTTGCTTGCAAATTAGATACTTGATGGTACTTCAGCATTATCAGATACATATAAATGGCATACATTTTAGCTGTAGTTATTTGCAACTGTAAACCTGAAGTGTAAATCTGCAGACTAAATATTTGGCCTATATATATATATATATAGAGAGAGAGAGAGAGAGCTTATCAGCAAGTATCCTTTGAACACAACAGTGCAACATATCAGATTAACTGCCATAATGTGTTCTCTGTAGTTTTTACTTTGTTATGGTAATAACGAGCTGTATGTGAGACTTATTTTTTTAACACAGACTGTTCAAGGAATTAAGTATATCTTGTCAGTATTTAAGTATAAAAATCTGAGTACAAAAAAGTGTGAAATTTTTTCTAATCTTTTATCAGACACTTCACTGTATTTCATCACAGATTATAAAATGTTATTGTAAAGCAATAACCAGTGTGATGAGAGCTCAGGCTGTGAAATGAACTGGTTGGTTAATACATTTGTCTATTTGAAAATACTGGCCAAAAATAAGGGTAATCTAAAATCAATGAGAATCAGCAGAAGAGACCTGACTTACTATAGCTAAAGGCTAGTGACATTTCCACCAAATCTAATTTTTAGGTAGCAAACGTAACATAGAAGTCAACCCTAACTTTTCACCTCTCCAAGCTGTTTCAATAGACTAGTTACAAAAGCCCTTCAAATGTGAAAGAACCCCTTATCAATTTCTGGCTTGCATTTTAAGCAATGAAGAATGCAGTTCACAACATTCCCAAAGCTTGGAATATACTAAACACGTTTTCACTTTTGTGAAGAAACCCACCAACATTATTATTGTAATAATATAATGTTAGATTTCAAGTGGTTGAAAGCTCTCAGCCTTCATGCACCTGTGATATGATACCTGCACTCCTGTGGTGGTGTTTCTTACTACTGCTAATAAACTTGAAAAACATTCTGAATAAAGATTATACTTTCTGGGCATGAGGTTCTCCACCCGATTTATTATTAGAGAATCCTACTGGAAAACAGGATCATTGATTGCTGAGGCTATACTACTGCCATAAAATTGGACCTGTAACTCACCACTTGCCATCAGTGGTGCTGCACTGACCATGTAGACAAGGCTTAAGAGTTCATCCTCCTCACCCTGTTCAAGAAACTGGGAGAAAAGCATCATGCACAGAGGAACTTTTAACAATCATTTTCATGCATGTTATTCATAAGATATATAGTGAAAAGTAATAATGACAACTTTAACAGTTCTAAATGAGATGCATCAGTTGCTCTGTAAATACTGTAAGCGAGAACTGCTTAATGAAATAATTTTCAGTTACTCAGCAGTTTCTCTTCCACAGCAAGCTCAGCCTTATTTTCACTAAGCAGTAGGCCTAAGAAGCTTGTGTTGTGCTCTCAAAACAAGTTGTGATGTAGGGTATAGTTATGCCTGTGGGTATTAATGTTGTGCAGTAATAAAATTATGTTGTAGGCAATTCTTTCTATTGGACTGAAAAACATTTGTTTGACTATATCATACCAGAAAAGACTGAGTAAATCTTACAGCATTATCTGATTATACTTAAATGACAACTTAGAGATAATATAAGTGGAGTTCCATGACTTGGTAGACACCAAAGTCTCTCACACTTTAACATGTCTTCCCAACATGTGTGAATTAGCACTGAACGAGTGTTTATTGCTCTGAGTCCTAATAACTGTTGTGGAAAAGTGTGGCTGCAATGGTGCTTACTAACTCAAAATTTCAATCTCAGATAAGTAGTGTCGAAGAAAAACTTAGTTCTCGCTTTTTGTTTGGGTGTAGCAAAATTAAATACTTTATTATTTCTCCAGTAATTCTTTCCTTGCTTCCACAGTAGCTTAGTTGTTTCCATTGCATAGGCCATCACAAATCCCCTCTCTAGAAGACTGTTCCCCTCCTCTATCCCAGTTTTAAATAGGGACTGAAAAACTGCCCTGGCAATATGAACAGCTGGCCTAGATGTCCCTATCCAGAAAATAGTGCAACAGTAACTCCCTAAAATATGACACAGGCTCCAGAATCCAGGAAGCAGTCAGAAAACGGGGGGAACCCAATTCCAAAATGTAAACATTAAGTAATGAACAAATATTTTATACAGAATCTCTCTGGTCTGGTTTTGGAACCCTTTGGAAAACTGCACTTTTAGAGCAACTCTAGGAAAGACTGGACAAAAAAAATCATTCTTTATGGGCATATTACTATACGTTTTTATAGAATCAAAGCTAAAACTGTCATTACAACTGAGTGTTAGTTCCTCCAAGTTATATTTGTTAGTGATGTCAAGCAGCTAATGACCAAATGTTATTTTTTGTATTAAATCAAAATTTGAAAATATTTCAGGGATTTCCTAAATTGTAAGAAATGAATGTGTATACAGTGGTTTTCTGTAAAACAAATGCATGAAAACTCCAACCTGGCTGTAAAAAAGTAAATCAGAATTCACTGTACTGTGATATACAAAATATAAAGAATTTACTTTAAAAACTTAATCCTTTACTAAACTGCTAATTCTTTCAAAAAGCAGCAAGAACTACCCTTCCAACTACAGCTCTGGAGATGGGCATCTACTTTAATATCACTTCCAAAATGGTCCACAGGAACTGATAGTATCTAGATGTGTAGTGTTATCAATAATCACTGCAGACTGTGTTGTAAATTGTTGTTTATTTTGGCTCATTTAAACCAATTATGTGCTCTATGCTGTAAAGCCAAAACAGCTAGTTTACCATGACTAACGAGTCTTGCCGCCTTGGCAAACGTATGTCCTTGTTAGTGCAGTAAAGTACAACGTACAGCTTATAATAAGGCTACTAATGATACTTTAAAAAAACCTTCAACCATTACAGTGCCTAGAACAGAAAAAGAGTAAACCACAAGATGTAGTCTAATAACCTAAAGTACCAAAGAAATATAATTTGTGTGTAGCATACTTTTAATTCCTAAACTTTCTGGTATGTTATCCTGCTAAATATGCAAGATATACACACAGAACCTAGGATTATTTTGGAGGTTTCTTTAGTTCACAATTATAAAGTTGCAAAGGTACATTTTTGCATAACGAGCATCAAGTTTTTAATGTGTCCTTTTAATCCTGTGATGTCATTATTGGTGGAATTTTGTGATCCATTTTGCATTAATGCCAGCTATGGTACACAGATTCATATTCACCTTTTCCAAGAGGTAAACATCTATTAACCTCCATACTGCTATAGTCTTGCATTTTATAATACTGCCTTAGTGTTAGAAAAGCAACTCTCACTGCAATGAGGTTAAGGAGGATTCGAGCAGACATATTAATAGTTTCTGAGGAAAGAATCCAGTTTGCAATCTCTTCCATTAAGAACATGAAAAAATAGGATTATTAAGTTCACTAGTAACATTATTGAAACAATACATGTAACAGTTTGATTAATAGGAACTCTTAAATTGGAATTTTAAAGGAACAGACTTATTTTTCCATGGCTAATGGCTATAATTGTATCATGTTACTTAGGTGCAAGTTGTTTCTTCACTGAGCCATCAGAATAACATGGACTGAAGAGACTTGCGAACAGTTGCCATCTCTTGCTGTTGCTGTTACAAGAAAGGAGATAACACTGAACAAATGCAACATTTAGGAAAAAATACATCAGTCTGAAATATTGAAAGAATTAAAAGTGAATGTTAAATGATTTTTCTACTTAATGTTCTGTCTTTTCATTTTTAACTGTTTTCCCCCATAAATCAAAGCTCATACTTACAGTGTCCATCATGATTTTCTTTTGCAACATAGCCATTTCTTTGCGAAGTTCATTTTGTGCACCTGCTAGAAGGTTTTCATGATTTTTCTCCAGTTCTTCCATACTCTAAATGACAGAAATTAACTTAGTATAAAACTGCTAATATTTATTCTCAGTTTTGGTTTAAAAAAAACCCCAAAACCTAGATTTCCAAACACATCCTATTCACAAACCAGAAGTAAACAGAACTCGCTGAGCACCATACACAACTGGTACCACAATCACTACAGAGGTCAGCCACACACCTCAGTTAGAACCTGAAGTATGCAATCAGGCGGGAGAGAGAGAGAGAAAAACACACACACAGTACATTACTGTGTTAAATGTAAACTACTAAAAAAAAAAGGGGGGGGTTAAAATATTTTTGACAAGGTAAGGAAACTGTTTCTGTGCCTGTTTCATTTAAATTAAGATAGTTAAAAGCAGCATTTTCTTCTGCATAGTAAACTTTCAAAGCTGTATTAAGTCCATGTTCAGTTATAAACTTTTGAAAGAACCACCATAACCTTTTGTTCAGAGTTATGAACAATCTCCATTCCCGGGATGTTTGTAACTCTGAGGTTCTACTGTATCATAATTAGCAAGTTACAACCTTCACAAAGGGGATCATAATTTCATCTTCTAGAGTTATCCCACAACTGGAATTTCCAGTTTACAACAGTATACTGAATGTTGATTAGACTACCAACACCATGTAAAATATCTTACTTGTCTAGTAGTGGGTTAAAAGGGTACTGCATAAAGTTGACTTGGTGAGAGTAGAGCACGAAACTGAGTAACAGCTGAAAAGGGCATCTTGTAACAGTGGTGTTTTAAGAAAACTACATGCTGAACTCTAACAAGCCAATGAGAGCTACAGGTGTAAAGTGCCTCTGATAATCAGGCCTGAGATATATTCCTCTTTCCCCCCTTATGTATTCATAACTTAAATGCCCTGCACTGCATCACTTTCACATACTATTTGGGACCTGTAATCCTGCAAATGCTTAATATTGTGCATAACTTTAAACATTAGTTGTCCCATCAAGATAAGGGGGGCCACTCAAAAGCATGAAGTTAAGCTTGGGTGTAAAGGTGTGCAGGACTTGAGTCCTGATTTTATTTGGAAGTTCAAGCACTACCACAATCTTTTATTCCATTCACTGCATCTTAAGTAGTAACTGTAATTTGTCTTTCTAATTTTAACATTGCTTTTATATGACATGTTAACTGAAAGTTTGAAAGTAGTAAGGTATGGTTAAATACGCTTTTATTTCAAGTGTGTTCGTCTAATATTAAGATGATAGGTAACTAGGTTTTAGTTTTGGTTTCTGTTTTAGCAATAGGGCAGGGGTAGGCAACCTATGGCACGTGTGCCGAAGACGGCACATGAGCTGATTTTCAGTGGCACTCACACTGCCTGGGTCCTGGCCACTGGTCTGAGGGGCTCTGCATTTTAATTTAATTTTAAATGAAACTTCTTAAATATTTTAAAAACCTTATTTACTTTACATACAACAATAGTTTAGTTATATATTATAGACTTATAGAAAAAGACCTTCTAAAAAGGTTAAAATGTATTACTGGCACGCGAAACCTTCAATTAGAGTGAATAAACCAAGACTTGGCACACCACTTCTGAAAGGTTGCCGACCCCTGCAATAGGGTATGAGAGCACCTGTTTTGTTTTCATGCTAACTGTGAGATTTGAAAGCTACTCTAAACTAGACTTAGGAAAACTTTTCTATCAGTTTCAACCATCAAAAAATGAGGTTTTGTGGGGAAATGTCATTTAACAAAACTTCAATTTTGATGTGAAATTTTGAAACAAAACAAATTTCCACTTCAGTTCGGTTTTTCCCCTCACGCCCTTTTCTACTCTAACACTTAAAATCTTCCTCAACTTTTTAAAAGTCAAAGGTGGAGTTGAGAATTCCGGACATTATTCATTTTACTGCAGTCAGAGGGGGAAAACATGAAATTTGTTTTTCTACAAACAAACAAAAAATGAAACAAACCCTCAAACCCCCAAATGTCATTTCAAACCCCCCACAAAAAAAATACCTTCCACGTTTAAAATGTTTAATTAAACTTTTTTCATTTTGTTGAGTAGATCTACTCCAAATTAAATTTCATTTTTTCTCTCTCTTTTTTTGGTAGCTATATTCAATTTTTTTCAGAATGGTTATTAACTTTTAAATTAGTGTAAAACTAATACACTATATAATAACTTTTTAACATAACCAGATTCTTCATGTCCAGCTAACTATGAAATTAACCTATTGCTGACCACAGAAAATGCAATAACACAGACTCGAGTACTGCTGAAAACTTTTTATTTTTAAATTGTCTATGGTAGCAGTTAAACTGTTTTCTGTACCAGAGCTCAGGGAAATGTAGAACAGTGGTATCTTGGAAACAGATGGACCTATTCTGTGGTCTTAAATCAGCTTAGATTAAAAAAACACATACTTGGTTTAAACTAGAGAGTTACAATTTATATTATTCATCTCACCTATATTCCAGAGCTATGTTCACCTGGCTTCTGAGACGGGAAAGAAGGTAAAGATACAATATAGACTCTTCTTCATTCAAAAGTTAGATCTATCTTATTTTAAAATAAGTAGTGACCACTTTACAGTAAGAGTACATCTATAAATTGTATATGAAGGGTTAACAAGTGATGTTTTAATAACTTAGATAATCAATTGTTAAGAGTCCATAATCTATTATACATATTACTTGTCTGTAATGTATTTAACGTCTGTTAATCATTTATTAACCATTTATGTTAAGGGTATGTTTATAAAGTGTGAACCACACTTTCAATATAATATCAAAATACATAGTAAACCAACAAAACCCCAGAAAGTCAGTTAAACTGAAGTGAATATTAACTGCCCCAGTTGGGCCCACTTTCACAGAAGACCCCTATTTTGGACTGACTTTTGTTGCTGGCATCAAAGTGCATAATCAGTTTTAATATTGGTTTATTAAAAGTAATACCCATTGTCCTATGTTTGGAAAACTCACCCAATGAAGCATAACTTCTTATCATAAAAATTATTTAAATTTTAATTTATTTAAAATGAGTATTTATCTTTCTACAAATAGCTATTTGTAAAAAGATTACTGACAATGGGTAGCACTATTCTATGGTAGCCATTCACTCTTACTGAGACCACTACCTCTAACACAAGCATAACAAATGCTAAATTTTGGCTTATGCTTTATTTTCAAATAGTGTGAAATATTACACTATTTTATTTAAAAGAAGAAGTGTTCATAACATTAATCTAACGCCTAGTCTTCACACAAAGACACATTGAAATCAAATTAAGAGTAACCACAACTGTAGTTCAACCAATCTGATTTATCAGTTTAGCTTGCACTGGTAAATGTACAGATGCAAGGTAAACAGATATAAACAGTTTTAATCAGATGTGTGTGCTCACCCAGGGATTTGACTGGCTTAATTAAATCACTTTTTAAAACAGATTTTAGTTATGTGAGTACAACTTGGGTGTTTAGACAAGACCTTCATGGAAAATGGAACTATCCTTGCAGACTCCAAAATACCACTACACAAACATTCTTGATTAATTAAAGGAACCATGTGTAAGGCTCTCTTACTAGTATCATCCTTAAATGGATTTTAATTAAATAATTATTGTAAAATATAGGGAATTTTAATCCTATTTAACTGTAAATTTCAATGCAGCCTTACCTATGGAGTCATTAAGAATCCCTCTAACAGAATCATGGTCTAGCTTTTAAAAAAAAGTATATATACTGGACCTTTAAGAACTGCTCATACAGCTGTTTAATTGTTTTCAGTCTCTGACTCTGAACTATTCTTGCTTGTTGAAAAACCTTCTGTTGCTGGCGAAACATATTCTAAAGCACAAAAAAGAATCATGTTAATTGACAAGCAGTAGTTAGACAGGTCAATGCTGTCAGGGTTCAAAAGTATAAGTTCCCCTTTCACTGGAAATCCACATTCTAGAATCTATAACATGGATCTCTGGTAGAAAACAGGGATGGCAAGGAAAGGGGAAATGCTGCCCAAATCCATTCTCTAGACCTATGTTGCTGTCAGGGGACAGCACAACTTGTAAACAGAAGAGGAACACAACTTCTTCCAAGTAATCTGAACTGATGCAATGTGCTCCCAGAGTAATTGTGCCCCTCTGCCATTATATAGCTTCCTTCCCCCATTATTAGGGTGACTGCTCTTGTTCTCTGTTCCTTGTGAACAGGATCGGGTGTAAATGCTATAATTCCCCAATGTCATCCTACCCTACACAGATTTGGCATCGCTTCCCTATTTCCATCCCAAGCATAATGTTCCAGTCTCTATTACTCTATCCCACAGTCTCTAGTGATATGGGTGGAAACTTGCCCATATATAGTGGGACATTTAGGGTCTGCTCTGATCTTCCATGAGAACCTTGCATCTCTGCACTGAGTCAGCATGTGGCTCCTGCACATGAGAAGCATTTACCTCTATATTGATAAGGCTAGGGAGAGACACTACAACATCAGATAGTCTTTATCACCTCTTCAGTTTGCAATACATCTGATAATTTATAAACATTTTACACTTGGGAAGTCCTAAAAAATAAAAGAAAACTTTAAGACACAGGCAGTCCCCAACACCATATGTTTTGTCTGAAATTCACCTAAAGTGTGTTTATACCTGTGAGAGGTTGGTGTCTAACAAGAATAATTAGCACTTGTGAATATATTATAAAACAAATGTATCAAACAGTTGCCAGGCTAGAAACAAACCGCGAGTTTTTCTTCCTGTTCCTCTCCTTTCTGCATGTCCATATCCCATTGTTGAAATAAAGTCAGGAACTGCTGGGAATACTCCTGGTTGAGCTTCTGTCTATAAATACATCACAATAACATCTAGAGTTAATTGATCACTTATGAAAAGTGCTATATATTATCATCCCCATTTTACAGGTGAAGAAACATGTCTCAGTTGGCATGGTTATTATAATTGTAGAGCCACTAATGCCAGAAGAAAAACTTTAAAACATTCTGTTTATAAATAATACTGTTTACATAGGATTAGAAGATGAATTGCCCAAATGTGGGTTTCTTTGGGTGGAAGGTTTGGAAGTGGGAAGAGGAAGGTCTATTTTCTTGAAGTTGAAGACCGGGGCATAATTTTTCTACCAGTATGTCAGGAATGGCACAAAATAAAGACCTAAGCTACTTTTGCTCATTAAAATGGTGAAATATGACCCTAGAAGGATTCTGTTCATCAATTTGAAAAATTAAGAACATAGACGTTTGTTTATAGGTAAACTAATGTCATTTAAAGTTATGTATTGGGTAGAGTGCATTTAAATACAACTACCAGGTCAATATCCAAATCAGAGCAAATACTATCAGAAATATCCAACTTGTTCTGAGTTTTTTAGGGATGAAAAAAATTAGGGAGGTTACTTGGACCAGTGGCAAGTGCCAAAGGTGCAAAGCCAAGTACAAGGGGGCTGGCGTAGAGCCTTGAATGCTTGCCATGCATTTTAGATGCACTTCTGTGCGTGTTACAATTATCAAGACCCTTCTGTCTCCCTCCCCACCCTCACAGAAACTGGGACCTCTCTCTCCCCACTTCCTCTCTCCCCACAGAAACTGGGACCTCTCTCTCCCCACTTCCTCTCTCCCCACAGAAACTGGGACCTCTCCTCCCCGCCCTGTCCATTGCTAAGGGGGTAGGGAAATTGGGTCCCCAGGAACCACGCCTAAACATGGAGAAGGGGAGGATGGGTATTAGGAAAGCTGCCCTACTATTCAACATAGGGCTCTTAATTACATTGGCCACTCTCACAGTGGAATCTTTGGCATAAAAACAAGAAGGTAGGTTTATACTGATTCACAGGAATTTAAATAAATTAGCAATTAATACATTGTGTGTGCATGTACAATATTTTATCAATGCAGGTTTAAAATACCAACATTACTCCTGGATGATAAACCAGGGGCAAGTATACACTGCCACATTACATTGATGCAGCTGCACCTCTGTGGCGCGTCTGGTGAAGACGCGCTATGCTGACAGGGCAGTGCTTTCCTATCGGCATAATTTCTCCACCTCAACAAGAGGTGGAAGCTATGTCATGGGAGACAGTGTCTCCCGCCAACATAGCGCACGGTGCGTACAACACTTATGTCGATGTAACTTACATCTTTTTTACACCCGAGTGATGTAAGTTACATCGACTTAAATAGTAGTGTAGACCAGCCCCAGGAGTGAGTTATGCTAGTCCTTCCAAATGAGTGCCAATAAAACCTTTGTATCATATTATTAAATATTTTGAACATCTGTTATAGGTGTCTGAAATATTTTACTAGTACCGTTTTTCACCTCCCTTTGCCTTTAATGCCTGTCTCTGTGAGTAATTAAACATGCCTCAGAGAGAAAGAAAAATAATGAATTAATAGTTAAAAAAATCCAAAAGTAACCTTAGATTAGTTTTCAGTACATAATAAAATGTATGAGTAATATTTTTTTGTTTGTAAAAAGCATTTGACTTTTTTTTAAACCAAACAATCAAATCTTACTGAAAACTTCTACTGGAAATTTTTCAGTTTTAAAGTGGAACAAAATTTTGACCAAAAATAAAAATTTTGTGTTTGCTCAGAAACGTTCATGTCAAATTTCTCTTTCATAAAATAAATGAGATGTGTTACTCTATTACTGCTGATTTAAACAAAGCAGACACACCTAACCAGATGTTTGGGTAGAATGTCCCTTGTGGCCCAAGTAGATATGACACAATTCCCCGATGCTATGATAGTAGATTCTGTGGTCCAGAAAATAGGGCTTTGGAGCTGTGCTCCGGCTCCGCTCCAGCTCCAGGCAAAAACCTGCAGCTCCACTGCTCTGGAGCTGCTCCGCGCTCCAGCTCTGGGCTCTGCTCCAAAGCCCTGCCAGAAAAACAAATTAAACACATTGTTTCCAGCAGTAACTGTGACTCTTACCTCTGTTCTTGCTGTGTTTTCCAAACATGTTCAATTTTCTGGTTACTGGTTTTAAGAGAAGCCTTAGTATACATTTCTAATCTTTTCCTCTTAGCCAAGAGAGCCTTGTTAATGTCAGCTGTATTTAGACAAATAAAATCAGAAATTGTATTATGTATTGCAACAGATCTACTTTGCATTTTATTAGGAATTTCAAAATATTTTACTATCATCATTTTTTTATATAACTTGTGCGTTAGTGAAGCACACACAAAGTTTTGTAATTGAAAAACTGCTCATATGACAGGCTGCTGACTCTTAAAAATATTATTTATTGAAAAAGCACTGACTAAAACTGTTTTGGAAAAATATGTATTAAAGTTACTTGGATTTAAGTAGCAAAAGTGTGGGCCTACCAACACTGTCAAAATCTTTTAAATGAATATAAGTGGTAAACAATTTCTTATTCTTCAAGCACATTAAGTATCTTTAAAAAAGGATGGTTTGAGTAAACATCACCGTTTTATTATGACATAAATAAATTTGTTTGGAAAGTTATTAAGCAAATTACAGGTATACCCAATTTCATGCCTGTAACAATCACTTTGTTCCTTCTGCTATAAATTACTTCAAGGCTATATCAGCTGATCTCTTATTGTCTCTCTGTATTGGCTCAGACTGATGTCTCATTGCTAGCTCCATTCTTAACTATTATTTCTGTGCAGGTGGCATTATCTCTTTCTCTCAACACATTTTCTGATTACTCCATATCTCATCCTTTTACCTATCTTTAGTCTATATTAGACTAAATTAACTTCCTATTATTTAATTATTCAAAGACCAAAGTCATCTTTCTGTTAGATTGCTCTGACTAGCAGAGCATTCTTATATTTACCTCCAAAGCAAGAAATCTTGGGCATTTTTAAACAGTTAATTCATGCACAAGGGAGGTCCATAAGATCCACTCCTACTTTGAGGCCCACATACAAAAGATATTTATTCTATAAGACATCTATTTATATATGATATAAAAATAAAATTACTACTCAACCAATTGTTGAGTAGATGTCATCTTGTTGTCATGACCCTTCTTTCCTGTCCTCTTCCTTCCCACTTCTTTTTGCTCCTTTGTTACACGATGTGTTAATTTATATAATAAATTTATGTCCCTGTTTTCTTACACCCCTCCTACTTCCTGATCTTCAGTTTGCGTCTTCACTGTGACAAAAAGGGGAAGGTCACGGTGAAAGGGATAGCTTTTTCACTCATACTGCCCTGCCACTCTGGAACGCTCTCCTCCAAATAACTGCATAAGTTCTTGTCATACTTCATCTTTAAAATCTTCCTTTCTGCTTTAGACTGTGATTGGTATTAAACTCCACTCATATATCCTTCCATTCTCTCTTCTTTGATCATTAGTCTATAAGAATACTTGCATCTTCACTATGTTTACATTTTAGCACTTACCTTGTATTGTTCCATTTATGCATGTCAGTTGTCACTTTCTGCTGGAAAGTGGCTGTATCCAATGCTATAAAAAGCGATCATTTTACTCTTCCTCTCACATTAAACCTTTGATACTTTAATTAAAGCTATTGTTATAAAAAGAGTTAGACTATATACTTTCAATGTTGTTACTTAAACATTAACATTTCTTAATTCAATACTATATGAATAATATTTTAAAATATACTTACCTCCAAATCGTTCCAACATAGTCTGTACTTCACCCCTACAAAATATTGTGTTTCAAAAACTTGATATGACTATTTTTGTATAAATGACAATAGAATTAGATTCATTGTATATACCTCAAAGTTTAACTGTCTAGTTTTAACATCTATTGTTTTATTATTTGTAACTGCTGACAAAATTGTCACTGTTGTTCAAGACAGAAAATGATAGCAGTACATGTGCTGAGGAATGTACAAACTAAGAGAAATACACACACATGATAGGCTGCAACAGGAAGTCAAGAGATAGACTTGCATGATTTTTCAGTTATAGTTTTCTATTTAATTAACTTACTGGGGTCAAGGGAGTATTCAGTCTGTAAGGGGATATGTTTGAGGAAAAGACAGTGAATTGGTAAACCAGAATTGGGAGGAGAATTCTATATATAAGAATGATGAGTGACATGGGAAGAGATAAATGTGCCATCACGGTTGGCATCACTGGAAGAGCAGAGGGTGATGATACAAGACAAGGTGCAAGATGTAGACTGGGATGGATTTGTATAGCACTTTTAAGGAAAATCCGTGAAGATTAAACAGGTCTGTGTGGCAGTGAGGAAATAACTGAGAGATTAAATAAGGGCATGACATTCTGGGCAACAGGAAAGGAAGATATCCCTTGTTTACATGCATCTTTTCTGTAGGGTACCATTTTCTTTGTGCCATATAAGAACTGGTTTCTATCTCAATCACCCAGACTTCACAGACTGGAATCTACTATCACTAAGACTTATTCCAACTCTGTATATTTTCAAACATACGCCTCAAAAGACTGACTTTACTTATAAAAAATACTGGATCTTTTCAGGTAGTAATGGACACATTTAATTTTTGAAGCATTACTGTCATTCTCAAGAAAAATAAGAATTGGGAAAGACGTTCAGCAAAATGATAAAACTGTTTCGGGTGGAACTCAAACTACCTTTGGGAGAAAGCAAGAATTTTGAGAAGCCAGAAAACAAATATTAATAACTTTTTTAGCTTATAGTTACAGCTATTCAAAAGTTAGCATTGCTATATAAAACATAGAATTTTTCCTTTTTTTAAACATAACTGTAGCCTGGCCTACTTTACCAATATATTACTAATAGATTTTACTGTCTTTAAAAAAATATCTGACTAGAATCTACTAGGAGAAAAATAGGCATGTTAAATTTCAGTAATTAATATCTATGTGGAAATTTTTTCTTAATAAAAATAAGATTTTTAAGCAAATTACCCCACATCTTCTTCAACTACTGCATGAGGAGTCACCGAAGGTCTTTTTTTCCCATGTTTTTCAATTACTGGAGTGTCACCTTTATATTTTAAAAACAAACAAAACAGACACCACTTACAAAATATTTTGCTGGAAATTATTTTACTTAAAGTGATAATTACCTATGCATAATCCTGCTTTCTTACTAGATCTCATCATATAGGATTTCCAGTCTTGGTTTTAGCTCTCTAGCATGAAACAAGCTGGAACTCCTCTAGCTCTTAGAATGTTGGCTATCTGATGCACTGGAATCTTGGACACAAATCCTTCCCCAGTGTTGAACTGGCACTGCCTCAGTTCCCCCTATAACCTCCTCAGTCAGTTCCTGAATGCTCAAGCAACAACAGCTCGCAAAACTGAACATTTGCCAAAACTCACCACAATCATCTCAAAAATGGAAATAATCTAAACTTTAAAAAAAACATATCACTTACATTGGAAACCTAAATTTGGAGAGGAAAAGAGGTGAGTGAATGGTAATACTGTGAAATTTGATCGTTTAAGTAACTATCCCTTCTTTAAAAAGATTCCAAACGCACAGGATTTCCACTACTGTAGAGCAAGAAACCTGAGGGCTATCTCGCACTGGAACTAGAAATATATATTGCCAAAAATGTATTTATGAATGTTTTCACATTTCTAAAAACAGTATGAGCCACAGTCCAAAGCGTCACTAGACATTCCGAAGAACAACGAACTCTAGGGAGTGAGAGAGCTTGAGTATCCCTCTCAGAAATATTGTTAACATAGACCAACAAAACACAAAATGGAGACTCTTTTCTTGAGGCCAAAACCAAATACTAGCTGCAGCACCTCAAGTACATATATACAGAAGAACTCTGTGATTGTTTGAGTTTACTTTAAATTATTTAAATTGTAACAATGGAAGAGAGGAAAAAACAATAAAGGACAGAATGTGCCTGTCAAAAGACTGCATCCAAAAGAGATGACAAAATCAGCTTAGAGTTGCTGGAGAGAACATCTTTGTTGACCATGTTCAGAAAGTAACTGAATGAGAGATATTGGAGGGAACTGAGGCATGGTGAGGGAATGAAACATTGGGGAGGGTCTCATGCCTAGTGCCAGTGACTCTCAGGGGGAAAAAAATCTATAAACTAGGGCAAAGGTTTTCAACCTATCAGAGGGGTAGCCGTGTTAGTCTGGTTCTGTAGAAGCAGCAAAGAATCCTATGGCACCTTATAGACTAACAGATGTTTTTGCAGCATGAGCTTTCGTGGGTGAATACCCACTTCTTCGGATGCAAGAACCTGTGGTTCATAGATTCCCTGGGGGTCCCTAGACTATGTCTAAGGGGTCCACGAAAGGTGACTATGAAAATTAAGCTTCAGATCCCAGAAAAGGCATTCTGTTTCTCTGATAAATCAAAAGTATGTGAATACCCCCATCTCAGGTCAAAACCTGGAAGCACTGTCATTACCACAGAAGCCCACAGTTTAGCACCCTTTCTCATGGTGTGTCAGATTCTATGCCAAACAAGCACAACATTTATAGTTGAATTCTGTTCAGTCATCTGTCAGTCTAAGACTTCTACAACAGGGGTGCGTAGACCACAGGTTAAATTCCCAAAGGGGTCCACACCTCCATTCAAACATTTTTAGGGGGTTGCAAATTAAAAAAGGTTGAAAATCACTGAACGATGGAGCTTCAGGCTCTCCCACAGTAGGAAGCTGAGATCAAAGTAAGGGAATCCTGGTGCAATACCTTTAAAGATTATTTTGCTGTTAGCTCTTTTGGACATCAACTAACCTGCTAACAAAGCTAGCTGAAGGAGAGTAAGTACTTCTTACAATATAGTTATCATCAACTCATTTTCTGACATGACATTATACCGAAGTAGAACCACAACTGTGTAAGAGGAGCATTTCTAGTATCTGTACAAAACTTCTCTTTTGAAATCAGTTTTGTTGGCATCTGATGAAAATTCTGTAAAAATATATTTACACAAAATAATTGTTTTGATATATAATGTGCGAGGGACTTTAGTTAAATGGTAATTACGCATATAAACCATGAGATGGTTGCAGAATTTGTGACATGCCACTCAGTGACTAGAAAACTATATCATCTGCTGTTTGCACAAACTAACTGTGCAAAAACCTTTCATTTCACTCTGAAGGGCTCCCATCATTTGGTTGGTCAATTCTAAATTAAATCCCATCATTGTATTTTTCTAACAAAAGTATGTCTCTTATGACAAACTACACTTTCCCAAAGCAGAAGCAAGAACTCCTTTACTGGCTGGCTGATCTCTCCTTCCTTCTCTTTCCCCTTTCCTTCCTTGTTATCTATCTCCTCTTCAGGCTACCCTCTTGCCCTCTCACCCTTCTTCCTCAAGACTTCTGTCCGTTTTTCTTACTGTTTTTCACTCTCTGCCCCTCCCTTCTTCTCACTGCCAGCACCACAATCCAAATCCAAATCCCACCCTTTGACATGAGAACACTTTCCTTACACAGCTAGGTACATCAATCGGCACCTGATCTGTGCATCCTTCCTTACATCCTTTTGTCCATGTGGCTCAGACAGAGCAGGATGGAGAACAATGTCAAGCTTAACCAGAGCATGCTGCTCTTGCCTGAGCAGTGCTTCTATGTCATCAATGGCCTACTGTGAACCACAAAACAAGAGCACCACCTTGGGGACTGAAGGACAAGAGGGAGTTAAAAAAAATCTTACTGTATTACAGGCACCAACAATAAACCTCAGACATATAGTCACATATTACATGGAGCTGTTCCATTGTTTTAAAAAGTTCTCTCCAGGTGATGGTCAGTCAAAATCTTTAACTTAGAAGTCAAGCTATCAGTAGCAAAATTATGAAACCTTATTAAATTAGGTAACCACTGTGACATAGAAACTATCTTGTTTTTATTCACCATCAGAAATGTCAACAAGAAACAGCATTATACTGTATCATTAATCTTTCAGTAATTTTAAATATATATTTCTATATATAGAGATAGATAGATACACACACAAACACTCTCTCTTAATCAAACTTGATGAAAATGATTTCATGGGATATACTGCACCTTCCCTAATATCTTCTTCTGATCCACTCAAGTTTTTCTTTTCCTCTTCCTGAAAGTTATAGGCACATAAGGCTTGATCTTCCTGTATTGGTTTACCAGCTTTCCCTGAATGCTTTCTTCCAGATGATGCCATAATCAGAGGCTTTTTCTCTACTGTAACAAATATACTGTATTTGTAATCACTTCTTCCCATGATTTTTTAAAGAGTAAAATTTCAGTGATTCCTACTGGTAATACCTACATACATTCATTTTCTGAATTACTTTAATTTTTAGCTACACTTTGTAGATTCGGTTTCTAGTGTAGTTTGCATAAAGTAATACAATTATATTTTTAAAACATTGATAGTGCCCCTGTAAATATATGGCATGCATTTAGTTACTCAAAGCATTAGAGTTGTTATGTGTGCCTTTGTACAATAGTTAAAACGAATGTTTAAAATGACACATTTTGAGGAAAAGTTATTAAATATTGTTAAAAGTATGTGTATGCTAAAATGACACTAAAAACCTTTCTTAATGCTTCCTGTTCAAGAAAATAACAAACACATATAGTAAAATGTGTTTGAGTGCATGGGTGTGCTAAAATACTAAATTACAGGATCAGAATCTGGCTGTGGAGGTATTTTAGCCCACATAAATGATTTTCAAGCCACCCTTTGGGGTACTTCTATGTATAAATGTGTCACGGTGATCTATACATTTAAAAATTCCTTCAAAATAAAAAAAAAATCAAGGTACTCGAGGTAGAGAAGGATGAAAAAGGGGAAATAAAAAGTAGTCTTAGGGTAGTCCTTCTTCCAAACCTGACTGTAGAGGGGAAAAATGTGACCAAGTCAGTGAGTTGCTAGATCTGGACACAATTCAACAGAGGTAGGAGTGTCACCAGCTATTCCCACACCCCAAGCAAAGATAATTTTGATAATTTAACTTTTTTCCACTGAGAAGAAAACATGTGAGCCTACAGCAATGACAATCTAAATGAGATCTCAAGTAAAAGATTCAGTATCAATAAATTACCTCTACACAGTACCTTCCATCTCAAAAAGTGTTGAATAAACAGATATAAACTGCTGTACTCCTGTATAAACCAATTTAAATAAGATGACCCTATCCACCCACCCCAAACTACCACACCATTGCATATTTCAAGACTCCATAAACAGGAAGACTGTAAATCAACTCCCATATTACTAATTTGTTTAACAAACCACCATTCCCTTCACCCTAACACTCTCTCTGAATTCCCATTAAGGATGAGTTTACCCCAAGGTTCCGATTAGGGTTGCCAACTTTCTACTCACACAAAACCGAACACCCTTGCCCCGCTCCCTGCCACATCCCTACTCCGAGGCCCCGTCCATGCCCCACCCCTCCTCTGATGCCCCATCCCCACTCACTCCATCCCCCACTCACCCTGTTGCTCGCTCTCTCTTCCCCCCCCCCCCCCATCACTCACTCGCTCATTTTCACCAGGCTGGCTCAGGAGGCTGGGGTGCGGGAGGGGGTGAGGGCTCTGGCTGGGGGTGTAGGCTCCGGGATCAGGCCAGAAATTAGGAGTTCTGGGTGCAGGAGGGGGCTCCAGGCTGAGGCAGTAGATTGGGAAGCAAGAGGGGGTGAGGGCTCCGGCTGGGGATGCGGGCTCTGCGGTGGGGCCAGGGAAGAGGGGTTTGGGGTGTAGGGGAGACTCCAGGCTAGGGGGTGGAGCCAAGAGGTTTGGAGTATGTGAGGGGGCTCCGGGCTGAGACAGGGGGTTGGAGTGTGGGAGGAAATATAGGCTCTGGGCTGGGGGTGTGGATTCCATGCTGAGGCCAGAAATGAGGCATTGGGGTGTGGGAGGGGATTCTGGGCTGCAGGGGGGTGAGAGCTCCAGCTGGGGGTGTGGACTCTGATGTGGGGCCAAGGATGAGGGATTTGGGGTGCCGGAGGGGGCTCCGGACTGGGGCTGAGAGGTTTGGAGTGTGGGAGGGGGATCAGGGCTGGGGCAGGGGAGCAAGCGGGGGAGGTGAGTGCTCCAGCTGGGGGTGCAGACTGTGGGGTGAGGCTGGGGATGAGGGGTTTGGGTGCAGGAGGGTACTCCGGGCTGGAATTGAGGGGTTCGGATGGCAGAAGGGGGATCAGGGCTAGGGTTTGGGGCCCAGGAAGGGGTCACGAGTACAGGCTCTGGGCGGCGCTTACCTCAAGCAGCTCCCAGAGGCAGCGGCATGTTCCCCTCCAGCTCCTACATGGAGGCACAACTGGGTGGCTTTGCGCCCTGCCCCGTCCACAGGCGCCGCTCCTGCAGCTTGGTTCCCAGCCAATGGGAGCTGCAGGGGCAGCGCTTGGGGCGGGGGCTGCATGCGGAGCCCCCTGGCTGCCCCTACGTGTAGGAGCTGGAGAAGGCACATGCCAGTTGTTTTCCGGGAGCCACACGGAGGCTAGCAGGGAGCCTGCCAGCCCTACTGTGCGGTGCCGCCAACTGGACAGTCAACGGCC
The DNA here is from genome assembly GCF_020497125.1 of Mauremys mutica. NCBI lineage: Eukaryota > Metazoa > Chordata > Testudines > Geoemydidae > Mauremys > Mauremys mutica. Next base: position 102,417,183 of record NC_059072.1, on the reverse strand, counting down.
CGGTCAGCAGTGCTAACTGGAGCCGCCAGGATCCCTTTACGACCAGGTGTTCCAGTCGAAAACCGGACACCTGGTCACCCTAGTTCCAATCCAACTCCCACTGACTTCAAAGGAGGTTTGTTTGAGCCTCAAGAGCATATCTCATAAGAGCAACACTTACAGGTTCTGAAAGAAATAGAAGTATAATACTAATAAAATGCATATATTAAATCCCTTGAAAATTACTCTTTAAAAAAAATGAAGGGAAATTAAAAAAACTTATGTTCATGCACATGAGAATTCAAAAGTTAAGGTTCCCACAGCAATATCTCACACATGTAGAACCTCCTACTTTTGTTTTTGCTGTTAATTTTATATCTTCTGTTATACTTTCTCTTGAAAATATTTTTTACCATAAAACAAATGGACGCTATGTGCAACATGGCCAAATTATACTGCTATAGGAACCTTAAAAGTTTGAAAATCAAACTTTCTGTGCTCATGATAGGGGTGCTAGTTTTGGTTGAATGTATTAATGGAGGTTTCATCACATGACATAATCTTTAATTACTGGAAACTCCAGGACAATCCTGGTGGATTGGCAACCCTATCCCATGATAATAGACCCCCCCTCCCCCAAAATCATCTTAAAACTAACCCTCACATGAGAAAAAACTTTGGGAAAAATCTGAAATTCTCAGCTTGTCTTTTGGTTTTCAGATGACCAAGTTGACATGGGTAAGAAAAGTCAGGCAGATCAAGTAATGAGGCGTCTTGATGTGTGGGTCTGGTGCCAAAAACCTGGTCAGCGTATAGACTGCACTGTGGGAGTTCTGAGGGTTCCTCAATCAGGATTTATATTTACTAGGGCTGTCGATTAATCATAGTTAACTCACGTGATTAACTCAAAAAAATTAACTGTGATTAAAAAAATTAATCATGATTAATCGCACTGTTAAACGATAGAATACCAATTGAAATTTATTGAATATTTTTGGATGTTTTTCTACATTTTCAAATATATTGATTTCTATAACAGAGAATACAAAATGTACAGTGCTCACTTTATATTATTTTTATTACAAATATTTGCACTGTAAAAATGATAAACAAATAGTATTTTTCAAGTTCTCATACAAGTACTGCAGTGCAATCTCTTTATCGTGAAAGTGTAATTTACAAATGTAGATTTTATTTTTGTTACATAACTGCACTCAAAAACAAAACAATGTAAAACTGTAGCGCCTACAAGTCCACTCAGTCCTACTTCTTGTTCAGCCAATTGCTAAGACAAACAAGTTTGTTTACATTTACAGGAGATACTGCTGACTACTTATTTACAATTTCACCTGAAAGTGAGAACAGGCATTCGCATGGCCCTTTTGTATCCGGCGTTGCAAGGTATTTACGTGCCAGATATGCTAAACATTCCTATGTCCCTTCATGCTTCAGCCACCATTCCAGCGGACATGCTTCCATACTGATGATGCTCGTTAAAAAAATAATGCATTAATTAAATTTGTGACTGAACTTCTTGGGGGAAAATTGTGTGTCTCCTATTCTGTTTTACCCACATTCTGCCATATATTTCATGTTATAGCAGTCTCGGATGATGACCCAGCACATGTTCATTTTAAGAACACTTTCACAGCAGATTTGACAAAATGCAAAGAAGGTACCAGTGTGAGATTTCTAAGGACAGATAAAGCACTTGACTCAAGGTTTACGAATCTGAAGTGCCTTCCAAAATTTGAAAGGGACAAGGTGTGGAGAATGCTTTCAGGTGTCTTAAAAGAGCAACACTCTGATGAGGAAACTACAGAACCCGAACCACCAAAAAAGAAAATCAACCTTCTGCTGGTGGCATCTGACTCAGATAATGAAAATGAATGTGTGTCAGTCTGATCTGCTTTGGATCGTTATCAAGCAGAACCCATCATCAGCTTGGACGCATGTCTTCTGGAATGGTGGTTGAAGCATGAAGGGACATATGAATCTTTAGTGCATCAGGCATGTAACTATCTTGCGATGCCAGCTACAACAGTGCTATACGAACGCCTGATCTCACTTTCAGGTGACGTACACAAGACATGGGCAGCATTATCTCCTGCAAATTGTAACCAAACTTGTTTGTCTGAGCAATTGGCTGAAGTAGGACTGAGTGGACTTGTAGGTTCTAAAATTTTACATTGTTTTATTTTTGAATGTAGTTATTTTTTGTACATAAGTTCAACTGTCATTATAAAGAGCTTGCAGTACTTGTATAAGTGAATTGAAACATACTATTTCTTTTGTTTTTTTTACCGTGCAAATATTTTGTAATAAAAAATAAAGTGAGCACTGTACACTTTGTGTTATGTGTTGTAATTGAAATTAATATTTTTAAAATGTAGAAAACATCCAAAAATATTTAAATAAATGGTATTCTATTATTAACACTGCAATTAAGCACAATTAATTTTTTTAATCGCTTGACAGCCCTAGTATTTATTGCTTTGTGCTCAAGGACGCTCTGGGGGCAGGAACGTTGCACTCCCTCCAGCTAAAGTAGTGGTAGTCCATAGCCAGACAGCGAGTCACAGCTGGATTACCAGATGCTTTTGAACAGACCTCAAAATCTTTTTATTTACTTATTTTCTCTGGCGTGTGGCGCTTGACTTTGCCGCGATGAGAAATGTGGGCCCTTGACAAAAAACAGTTGCCTCTCGCTGAGTCCCCTTATACAGCCCGGCCACAGTCACGGATCCAGGCACCTCACTCTCACCTTCCCGCAAATGGGGGGAAGTTGGGACTTCATTTATTTCTCTCCCCTCACAGATCAGACTCGCTAACGCGGCCCAAGCTCGTGTGAGTCTCCCGCTTCCCCCTCAGAGCGGCCCCCGGCGCGGGGCGGGGCCCGCCCGCAGCAGCGCGAGCCGGGGCAGGCGGCGCAGGCGGTTACTAAGGGGCAAAGGAGGAGCCCGCAGCCGGGAGTGAGAAATGGTTCGGGGGGGCGCCCGCTCCTCGACAGCGCCCGCAGCTGCTTCGCCCTGGGAGCTCCGGCCCCGAGACCGCGTCTCCCCGGCCTGGCCCCGGCGCCCCTCACCGCACGGACCCAACGCAGCCGCCGCCGTCTCCCGTCCCAACGCGCCCGGGCTGCACAGACCAGCCAGCCGCCGCCGCCGCCCAGGAGACGCGCGCGGGCAGGAGGCGACGAGACCCCGCGAGAGAAGCCGGGCTCGCGCCCGGCGGGAGGGGAACGTGTGGCCTCTTCCCACCCCGCGCGCCCTCCGCCAGCGCCCCCACAGCCCCGCCCATCCCTTCAGCCCAGCCTATCCCTCCCCCCATCCACCCCGCTTCCCCCACAGCCCAGCCTCTCCATCCACCCTGAGCCCCTCACAGACCAGCCTCATCCCTCTGCCCAGATCCCCCAGAGCCCAGCCTGCCTATCCCCCCCCGCATACACCTTGATCCCCCCACAGCACAGCCTCTCCCTCCCTATCCTCCCTGTTCCCCACAGCCCAGCTTCTCCACCCTCCATTCCCTCTAATCCCCTCACAACCCAACTTCTCCTTCCCCCATACACTGATCCCCCAGCTTAGCCTCTCAATCCCCCCCCCACACCCAGATCCCCTCATAACCCAGCCTCTCAATCCCTGCCACACTTATCCCCTAAACGCCGAACTTCTCTTCCCCCCCCCCCCCCCCCAATAAGCAGTCATCAGCTCTAAACCAATTGGAGCAGGACCAAAACAACAGCATTGGGCAGTAGGTGCCTTCCCTGCTCTAGCACAGAAACCAGTCTCCACTCAACCCCCACCAGGCCACACTCACTTCAGTGCTTAGGGGAGCTTTCACAATATAGTTTTGTCTCCCATAGCCAGTCATTCCTCCCTCTTCCCACTCCTCCCCCAAAAGGCGAATCCTGGTGCTACTCATCCCCCACCTGTGCCTGTGTGCTCCAGAACACTGACTCACGCAAAGAACCAGGGACTGAATAGCCCCCAAATCCACTCTGTTTCACCTACACCAGCTCCTGGTCAATATGTGTGTCTCCAGATGGGTATCTACATCCAGCCACCCCAACACCACAGACCCTTTCACTCACCACAAGCTCTCATCTCCAGGCACCTATACATCCACTTCTTCATTCATACATATTCACCCTCCCATGTATCCACATACATTTTACACACAGGGACCAAATCCACCTTCATTATCCTCCACAGGGTGTTTCTGCTTACATGGATATTAAATATCCCTATGCATTTCTGACCAATATTTGCCTTCTGCCACAGCTGTACATTGTGCTAGGCAATGGATGTTTGCCACCATCAATCTAAAAGGTGGCTGAATTTCAGAATGGTAAATATAATGTATACGGTAAATGTAAATTAATAGAAAAGATAGACTCCTTTCCTTGAAGGTCCAGAAAAGACACACCAAGCAAAGACAAAACAAGACGATACACTGGTAGACACTAATCAACATCCAGAAAATGTTTTATTGTACAATGCACCCATGCATAATTGATTTTGTAATAGCTTGAATTAGAAATGAATAAAAATAAGCATGTAAGTAGTTGAAGATCAACCATGTGCAAAAATGAGATTTTAGTTATTCAGACCATTGAAAACTTGGAAATCACAGTAAAACTAACAGGAAGAAGGATGATGTAATTTTTACAAAGGGAACTGTCAAAAACAGACATTTGTGGAGGATGCTGCATGGCACAAGATTCTCTAAGTCCAAAAACACTGCTCACATTTTTTTTCTTTACAGATGCCTATTCTTTGGAAGATTAAGACCTTGTCTACACTGGGAGTTATTCTGGCATAGCTACTGCAGAGTATTCTGTGCTATAGCTATGGCTCATCAAGTTCACAGTGTATAAAAGCCTGAAGATTCAGCCCTTTCAGCAATCCATGCATTCTTCAAGACAGGTTAACATCCTCTAACAAGCTCTGCAATTTACTAAATAATGAGAATTTTCCTGGTTCCATTGTCACTCTTTTTACTGGTGACATCAAATAAGAGAGTGCTCTTGCACAAATTTAATTCCTTTTAGGGTCCTACTAGGTGTTACAGGTAATAAGGACATTATATTTTAGAAAGCCTCTTAGGATCTTGAAGTTAACCGTTCTAAATCAGTGACTATGTTAAATATCTAAACACCCATGAAAGAAAGAAGAAAATGAACTATATTATCTTGTTTCTAGAGCTCAAGTGTCAGTGGCATTCTTTGCAAAAAAATACATTTTTTTGGATTAACACTTAAAAGATATCTATAAAGTGATATTTCTATAGTTTTCAAACTGATTCAAAACCAGCATAATCAATTTAACAATGATTTTAAAAAAGGTATTTGAAAAATCTACCTGAACCTATTTAATATTTCTTCCTTATTTAATACTTTAACATTTCACTTCCTTAAATGTGGTTTCTAATGGAAACACACAGGACCCAATTTAGGAAGGTAGTTAAGCACCTGCCTACCACATGAGCTGTCCCTTTGTCTTCAATGCGATTATTCCTGAGCTCAAATATCTTGCTGCATCAGGGCCTTAGAGTCTGATCCAAAGCTCACTCAAGACAATTCAAAGACTTCCAGTAATGTACTGGGCTTTGAAACAGGCCCTAAAAAAAGGCCACTTAAGACACTAGGTAATAAAATGTTAAATGTATTAATACTTTGCTAATGGTGAATAAAGAAAAAAGCTGACACTATCAAAATGTTTTAAATGTAAACAATGTTTTTAAAATGTGATTTATTTATAGATAATTTTTCAATTTTACTAATAATTTACCTGCTCTAGTCCAAAGGCACTCACAAAGACAGTCTCTCTCAGCATATTGAAATGGTATCTGTCCTAGTTCTGTAAGGACATTTGTGCGGATGCAAGGGTTCACCCACACAGAGCTCCTTACTGGACTGAGGCCTTAATTGCCTATTGTACAGTCAATTTTTAGCTTTATACTACCAAATGTTACGTTAATGTTCATGGTCAAATTGTTTGACATCTCATATCCGAAGATTTATTTTTTGCCTCAAGTGACTCCTTGCTGACAAAGTTATGGACAATAGCCAAAAAACCCTGAACTAGAAGGTTATGACATGCATTTTACGATTTATGGATCAAATGCTAGAGACAATCTTTTTAGTTATAGGAAAAGTAATTTTCATTTCAAAATTACTTTTCCTATAAGGTGATATTAGGACCCTAAAAGGTCCTATAAGGACCCTAAAAGGTGATATTCACTAATTTTACTGAAGAAAGTGATGCAATTAAGAGGATCCAAAGCTTTAAATGTAGCCAAGTTCTGAAAGTCCTCTCTCTCTGGACTTTAATATTGATTCATATGCTAATTTCTGCATAAAATTTTCCTTCGGTTTTAAGAGCTATTGTATTTGAAACAGGTCACTTCAAAAGTAAATTTTTTAAATAAGATGACAAGATATGACCTTTGGGGCAAAAATGATATGAGTAAGCTGTCAGCTGCTGGCAGACATTATAGTGGTATCATATTTCTGATATCCTGCTTTATTAAGTGGTGATCATCATATGGCTCAGAACAATCATATTGCTCGTTACAACCATATTGCACAGAAAATTCCAGAAAAAGAAAGTAATTTAAGATTTTGTTTCTCTCAAACCATGTAGTGAATCTATATGCTTCTTTGTCAGAATATGGTCTTAATGAAGTTTTCATCTCTCCCAATTATTTTATCTAACTACATTACAATTACATAAAAAATTCTAAAAAGTGAGCTTAAAGATAAAATATATTGTCAAGAACTTTTTATTGATCATTTGATTTCTACTCTCTGCTCTTTAACCTCATAGAAGACTGGAAATATTTTACTTCACTAGTTTTGTCCTTTCCAATTTACCAAATATTGGGGTAATATTTTCTCCTACACCCAATTTTTTTCAGCTCTGCTTGCTTTCCTTCTTTTTTATATCATTATCACACACATTGACACAGATCTGGAAATAAATTTCATCAGTTAATTTATGCTCTGTCTGCTGGCGGACTATTGGTGCAATAAAACAAAATAATATGAACCTAGTTTTCAAAACTGTTTGTTTAAACTGCACAAATGAACGGGCATTCTGTATATGGAAATTCATGATTTGCACATGTAACAGACAAAAGTTTTGAAAAACTGGGCCGGTAGTTATTTTTCTTTAATCATTTCTTATACTCAAGTATTTTAAAAAAATACGATGCAGAATACTAAAACAATTTTAAGGTAGATCAAATTTTGGACTTAATCTACTTGAGAGTGAGTGTCTTCTTAAAATAAAAAAAGTTTTAAAAATCTAACTTTATTTCATCCTGGCTTTCCTGTAATTTCATTTGTTGAAGTATTCTACCATTCTTGACATATCTGCCAAAATAGAAGACTTCGACAACTGAAAGTAGGGCAGATATAAACTGATTATTTTATATGCTATGTGTTTACTTTAATGTGTCACCACATATGAAATATATCTGGGGTCTTCTAGTATGAAATACTAAAAAAAATACAAATGCTTATATTTTAAAATGTTTAAAAATTAGATTCTATTTGGTTTAACAATCTGTGTATGCACTGGATAATGTGAAAACAAATTAGAGTTACCTTTGAATATTTCTAATGACAAGCAAACACTACAGGAATAATAGGTGTGAGTAATTTACTAAATTGGATGTATTTTCTTTTCCTCTAGAGCAAAAACAGAATAAACCAAAATAACTTCATTGTTTATCACAAGACTTTAGTTTCTTTTAAAACAAACTGAATATCTTACAGCACACAATGTATTGTATCTCTCATATTCCAATTACAAAATAATTCGTGAAGTGATTTTAGAAGACTACTGTTAATAACTATGATTGCAAAGTACTGTCAAAAATATCTGCTTGAAAAGAGTCTCAGTATTGTCTCCCCCTTAAAAATCTTGCTATCCTGACACCTGTCTTAACAAAGTATGACAGAATTGCCTGTGCTTGTCCAAATTTTAAAACATTAATGCTTCATATAAGAATATAATTACCAAATTCAGAAATGAAACATCGCTGTAATACAATGCAACATTAAAACAATATATTACTCATTCATATGGTGAGGCACTTTTGCTTGTATATTTACAATGCTTGTAAAATAACAACATCCTAGTTACTTTTACTTGACTACAGCGCTCTCTCTTTGTAATTAGACCTACAAACAATACCACAGTATTCCTGGCAATTTAATGAATTAGGTGAGAAATAAAATCTTTAAAATAATAGTACCAGTAGTTTTGATTCTTGATTATATCATTAGGATATATATCATCCAAATTCCTCATTAGATACCACCAATTTGAGGTTGCATTGTTGGTGTATTTAAACAATGTAAATGTCATTAAATGTAGACTATATCTAATTGGGAAATTAAGCAATTATCCTCTGTTTTACTTCTAAAAATGGAAAAAGCAGCATCAACACAAATGTATTGATTAATTCAGCAATCTGCAAAATGCTTTGGAATGCAAGGTCAGGGACATCTTTCTAGTTAATCCTGAACAGTTTAACTTTCCAACATTATACTTAGTTGGCAACGTCCACTGCTTTAAATGCAGCTAGGTTTGTTTCAGTAACCCTTTTTATAAAAAGGATAACATATCTGTGAGCTAATGCTTGTAAAGTAAAACCAGTTGAGAACTGCCAATGCACACTCTTAACTCCCCCCCCCCCCAGTCTCATAATGTCAGGAGCTTGCGTGTTACTCGCAGCGCCATGAAGGCTATAATTTATGGATATTTGACTTTTTCTCTTCATGTCAAACTAGCTAAATGTTACATCATAAAGACACTTCTCCAGTAACAATTTTAAATGCTTATTACATCTTGAGGTAGACTGATTTCCAAGCAAAGCTCTTCTAAACCTTGATTCGTTCATGACCGACTTCCTTTTGGATCCTCCTCCTCGGAAAAAGTTTTCGTTTAAGTGCAATTAGCTGAAAGATTAAAAAATAATTAATATTTAGTTCTCCCAAGCATCAAAGGAGAACAGGTCATCAAACTTTCTTCCCAGAAACCCCATACAACCTTGACCATTTCATAGCAATCAAGTATAAAAGACTATACCCTCAATTTTTTCACAACACAAGAGGAAGGGAACAATTACTCAAACTCTCTTCTATTAGAGACACCTAAGCCTATTAGATTTGTCAATGTCTGGGTCAAGAACACTGGAACAATACAGTGAGTGATTATTTCCAAGACTGATAAATATACTAAATCTGAAAGTGCATATTTTAACTAGCTCAATAAAAAAACTGGGCACAATTAATTACAAGAGGATTACCACAAATCTGTCTGTTCTTAAATATAAAATTTAGAGCTTTAGTCCTTGCACTAAATCAATTTATTATACCTTCTAAGCCAAGTTTTTATACAGCAGGAGTTTCCAGTAGCTAAAAAAGCTGTAAACTGGGAATGTTGGGGAGGGGCAGCACACACAAGAGCTGTAGGTGACATTTTTTATAGGACTAAATAAGGATATAATGGACAAATTTTCAAGAATCACACTCTCCTCATCAGATCATGGAAAGAGTGAACAAGATTAACATAGCAGCATAGAACAGATACACAGGAAAAGAAATTGGACAACAGCATGGTTCAATTATCAAATCATCAAATACAAACATTACAATAGAAATAAAGTTTATCAACAGGAAACATAACAAGCAAACATAATTTTCAGTGATAAGTTTGTTATCTAAGGCCCTGATCCTGCAAACAAAAATATGTGATTAGTTCCACTGACTATTTTTGAGTTCAAAGGGACTCAAAAATAATACTTTTCATGCCTAAGGGTTTGCAGAACTGGAGACTTTCTTTTGGGGCATAATCCAAAGTCCACTGAAGTCAACAGATGTCTTTCTAATGACTTCTTCAGTAGGATCAGATGCTTTCTGCCCTAAGTTGGATACTGTCTGGACCAGCTGATTAGTATTTTTTCAATTTTTCCTAGTGTTATCTTATTTTGCTTTTGTCTGATAGAAATATTTACAGGCTAGGATTTTCAAAAGTGACTGGTATTTTGAGGACCCAAACTGACACACCTTAAATGGACCTGATTTTCAAAAGGTGCTCAGCACCCACCCTGAAAGTCAGGATCCTTTAAGGAATCGCAAGTCACCTGAAAAATGAGGCACCCCATAATCACGAATCACTTCTGAAAACTTTGGTCGTGGTGTCTTTCTTCCTTTATTGTTCCAAAACTTCTTTACTACATGTATTTTGTATGCCACAAAACAGTACTTCAGCTATTGCTCAAAACCCCTAGAAAAATTAATTCATTTTATAGAGATGACACTGTATACTACTAAAGTTGTGTATTTGGATGAAATTATAATTTTTACCTGTTCAGCAAAAAATGAGATGACCGTAAACACAATCAACGTCACTAAAACACAATGGGTCCAAAATTTTAGTTTGTCTCTGTATGCTCTCCTGTACAAAGATGGAAACAGAGTTTTATATATTAAAATTTGTACCTTTGCAATGACATATCGTAAAGTTCCTAATATTCCATGGAGTAAAAATATCCAGATAAAGAGGAAAAAATATGCACTGTTGTGAACAATTTACCCCTATATAACTTGGTTTAAAAAGCAAAATGCTTTTTTGCAATGTACATCATAAGGTCTACACATATTTATCATAACAACTCTCTTTGGTTTCAGCTAACTGCTTTAGTAGCATGCTGGAACAGCTCTTGGGCCCAATCCACAGTATATAGTTTCAAATATAAGGCCACTGTGTTTAAACATGGTTTAAACTCAATTGTAGCTAAAACTGGACTTCTAACAACATTTCATCATGTTCTAAACCCAACACTGGGTTGTCAGAATGTGCTAAAGGGTAACGTGTGAGGCCTGCGGAGGGGGACTCGGAGGAGAGCAGCAGTGTGGAAGGCCCTGGAGAGGCAGTTGCAGAGCCTGCCCAGCACTCACCCCTTAGCAGCTGCTCCATACATTGAGTTAGATGCTGGTACAACACAATAGCTCACACAGAATGAGGAAGAGAATCTGTAAAATTTACCATTCCTGAAGCTCATGCATATGAAGGAAGCGGTTCCGATATTCTCTTGGCAGTTCAAACTGAGATGGTATGGGAAACATTGATTCATAAAAATCCCTAAGCACTGCTTTCACTGTCTGAGCATCCTTATGATTGTGATCAATGTTGTCATTTAGGCAAACAAATTTTCTAGAAAAATGAAGAGTCAGTGTTAGCTTTGTTATTATACTAAAAGAAATATCCTGTTTGCGAACTGTATTTTTGGTGAATATAGATATACTCGAATACAGGTAACAGCACTCCTTATCTTTGCATTATCTGATTCATTTTTCGGGTGTTAGAAGTCAAGGCCTTCCTCATCCACTGAGCACGGAGGGTGGCAAGAAGTCCAAGTGTTGTACCTAACAACATATTACATTGCATCTGTCCTGTACCATGTGTTTATGTGCAGCACTGCCCTCTAATGGAATTAATGGCAGATGTTTAAGAGTGAATCACCTCATAGCCCTCTGTTGATTATAAAGATCACAGAGAATAGAAGCCCCAAATTACAACACTAGCAAGATAGTTTCATGGGTCACTAGTAATGCATGTTATTCTCTCAATATCATAAACGATCAATTGAGTTGCACTGTATTAGGTGCTGCAGCACAATACTAACAGTTTAACTATTTATACTGCATTTTTCAGAGGCTCTCATGTGAAGCAATGGAAGGTAATAGTTTTACTGAGGGCAAAATTTGGCCCAGATAACACTTTACTGGTGATGATGATATATAAGCCAGACAGAACATAACTTGATTTACAGACCCCAGGCTGAGCTTAAAGGTTTGGTAGTCAGAAAAAAAAACCAACCCACTTTTACTGGTAAACTGTGTAGCTTGAAATCTCACCTCTCTCACCAACAGAAGTTGGTCCAATAAAAGATATTACCTCATGCACCTTGTCTCTAGAATGTATATGAAAACCACCAATAAACCAGGATCCCCACAATGCCTCTTGCATAGAGTCCAAATAGAAAGACATTGAGATCTAGGTAGTGTGATTTGCTGTAACTGAAGAAGCATACAGTCTGCCTGACAGCTGTGTATCCTTGGCCACTCTGAGGTGCCGTTTGGCAGCAAAATGCCCTTTCCTACATATAGGCAAGGTTTTATGCCCTATTTATATTGCAAGACAAAAGAGCCTTACTTTTTCCCCAAAGAAAGAAATCATATCTGGTAACATATGCCTGGTAACTGCTAATCTTTGTTAAGAAATGGGCTCAGTCAGCTGCTGTACAGTATAATGTGTCCTTTCAAAGAGTGGAGAAAATAATATTTTGCATGTATTTAGCACCTGGCCTTCCAAAAGATCTAAAAATGTTTCACCAGCTACCTACATAAAGCTTCACTATCACCATGCTACTCTCTCTGGGGTGAAGGACACTGTCTACCTAGATCTTTATACTCTGCCCATTGCCTTAGAATCTGTTTGGCAACCAGGAAAACTGGCATACATTGCTCTACACAGTAGAGAGCAAAAGAGATATTTTGTCTTAGTAGAATGAGGCAAATCAAATGGATATTTAATATCCAACAAGAACAGAAAGCGCCTCTGTTTTCAAGGTTTTACAATGGATTTTTATTAATTTTCTTCATAAGATGGAAGGACTAGTTCAATTCTTTCAGGATTTGAACCTGCAGGCCCAATAGTTCTGGGCCAAAACTGATGCCTAGACCACAAAGCTTTCCCTTGCTTGGAGCACTTTGTAAAAACCTTTTACGTGGATTAGTAAATAAGCAAAAAATAATACTTTGAAGTCATCAGATGAAAAGCACTGGACAAGGCTTTACAAAATTGAGTAAGGGGCTAGCTCAGTTGGAGGAGGGATAGCTCAGTGGTTTGAGCATTGGCCTGCTAAACCCAGGGTTGTTAGTTCAATCCTTGAGGGGGCCACTTAGGGATCTGGGGCAAAAAATCAGAACTTGGTCCTGCTAATGAAGGCAGGGGGCTGGACTCAATGACCTTTCAGGGTCCCTTCCAGTTCTATGAGATAAATAAAATATATGGAAATATACCTAAGTATTATCACATTTTACATATGAGGAAAGCAGGATATGGAGAAGTTAAGTGAGTTGCCCAAGCTCCGATACTGAATCAGTGGACAAGCTGGGCCAACAACTCAATTCTTTTGACTCCGCATGTCCTACTCTAATAAATAATGCCACCTGCAAGTTACTCCAGAAGCGTAAGAGCAAAGGGGGAACGCTAGGTTAAGATTCAACATTTCTATTTTCTTTCTACTCCTTGCAGAGTTAACTATAATTGAAGGTATTGTCTACACAGCGAGCAGCAGCCCACAACAGGAACTCTCAGAACGCAGGCTCACGAGGCTCATGCTATGGTGCTACAAATAGCGGAGTAGAGGTTGCGGCTCAAGCTGGAGTTTGGGCTCTGAAGCCCATCTTCCTCTCTAGGCTTCAGAGTCCAAGCTCTAGCCAGAGCTGGAACATCTACATAGCTATTTGCAGTGCAATAGCGCAAGCCCGAGTCTGTCAACCAGGGCTCAGCTGCCACAGGCCATGTAGAAATATCCTGAGGTGGTGGGTAGGTGGGGCAGAACATTTGACACTATATACAAAGTAAATCAGCACACTGATTTGGTAACAAAGGATCTTTCAAAAAATGTTTAGACAAATACCTACATACTGTAATATTCAGTGTCTTCAAATGTTTCATATATCATTTAAATATATGTACAAAACAGATCACAAAGTGGCCAATTCTTTAAAGCCTGTGATCTCTAGAATCCTGTTCAAGATTAAACTCTCAGCAGCAGCTGCTGAAGTTTTCTGCAAATTTCCAATGGTTTTATAAATATAAAAATTTAGCAGTGGTGAATCAAAGTCAGATACACAAGTTATTCTACATGACTGCGTGAAAGATCTTCACAATTTTCATCAGGTTTTCCAGAATATTCAACACCTCTAGTTCATTATAAATATGAAAATTATGTAGCAGAAAAAGTATGGAATGAAAATAGTTAATAAGTTGTAGTACTAGTGACAGAATAATTTTTATTTATCATTAAGACTGCAACCTGATGTTTAAAAAGTAATTTTTACTCACAATTGCCTTACACCTAATAAATATTAGTAAAAACACCCTATAAAACGAGATGTTTGAAGCTGTCTCAAGGGAAAATAAAGCAATCTCAAAACATAGAAAACAATTAATGTGTACCTGGGATTTTTTCTTATATCATCTAGCTGGCCAACTACATGAGAAACGTTGGTGCGGATCATTTTGAAAGCAATTTCTTCTTCTCCCATGATTTCAAACCTTAGTATTATTAAAACAATTTTTAAAATTAGCATAATAGCATGAATCAGACATTACAAACATGACATTCTACAAATTACATGTCTTATTGCTGCACTGGTCTACATTTGAGTGTCATTTTCCCCCCCCACAATAGTAGTTTAAAATTAGATTACTCTCTCTCAACATATTTACTCAAGGAAGCAAACTCACTACGACCGGTGGTCTTACACAATCTCTTTTCTTTACATTTAAAAAAAAATTGTTATTAACCTGTTGGAAAATTAAGACCTGAATTCTCATACTCACATTGGTTAACTAGTATCAGAGGGGTAGCCGTGTTAGTCTGGATCTGTAAAAGCAGCAAAGAGTCCTGTGGCACCTTATAGACTAACAGACGTTTTGGAGCATGAGCTTTCGTGGATGAATACCCACTTCGTCGGATACATGTACATTCACCCACGAAAGCTCATGCTTCAATACGTCTGTTAGTCTATAAGGTGCCACAGGACTCTTTGCTGCTTTTATTGGTTAACTAGTGGTATCGAGGGAGAATGTTAATGAGACTTCCTGTAAACTATGTAAGCCTCTACTATTTACAACGTATGCTGTATTATGTTTGCATCACATGTTCTTAAAACCACCACTCTCTCTCCATCCCTCCCCTACCCCTTCACTCCCCCCTCTGAAAGTCTGAATGGAAAAAAATAAGTATTTTAATTATAGAGGACTTCCTAAAACTCTGATTTTATGACCAATTCCTGCAAAGACTCACACATCTGTTTAACTTGACAAACTGTGATTACTTCCACTGCCTTCAATGAAACTACTCACAGTGTATAAAGGTGCATAAGTCTTTGCAAGATGTGGGCCTTAAAATTAAATTAATTTTCTTCATAAGATGGAAGGACTAGTTCAATTCTTTCAGGATTTGAACCTGCAGGTCCAATAGTTCTGGGCCAAAACTGATGCCTAGACCACAAAGCTTTCCCTTGCTTGGAGCACTTTGTAAAAACCTTTTACATGGATTAGTAAATAAGCAAAAAATAATACTTTGAAGTCATCAGATGAAAAGCACTGGATAAGGCTTTACAAAGTCAGGTAAAGGGCTAGCTCAGTTGGGGGAGGGATAGGCTCAGTGGTTTCAGCACTGGCCTGCTAAACCCAGGGTTGTGAGCTCAATCCTTGAGGGGGTCATTTAGGGATCTGGGGCAAAAATCTGTCTGGGGATTGGTCCTGCTTTGAGCAGGGGGTTGGACTAGATGATCTCCTAGGGTCCCTTCCAACCCTGACATTCTATGAATTACGCATTTTCACCTCTCATCTTATTAGTATGTGTTTACAAATATTATACAAACAATTATAAAAAATAGAAGTAGTATAACATACCTATATTTGTTTTTGTCCTTGTATGCCTTACGAATTCTGTCAGTCACAGGTTTACAATTAGTTACTAGATTTTTAGTCACCGGAGGCTGTAAGAAAATACAACTGGGGTAAACAACATCCTTGAATAACTACTTTATAAACTATATTTTTAAAAGTCTCCTGGAAAGAAATGCATTATAAAAAGAACAGAGATCTACAGTCTCCAGAGAACTATACAAAACTTTGCTCCTAGGATGAAAAACAATAAATAGTATTTATTGCCATGTAATGTGAGAAACAATCAGTTTAGTTAGAAAAAGAAGGGATGTTGATGCATTCTAATATTAGTATTTGTTATACTTTCTATTTAGCTTCTGCATTCCGGCCCTAATACAATATTCAGTAGTTGAAGCAGATTGGACAGCTGATTTTGGCATTCCTGATGCAAGCCAGTCAATGCCAACAAGTAAAATTGGTCAGGCAAGTGCTAAAGAACAGCTGATGGGTATTAACCGTATTATTCCTAGTCTGAACTATGTAGAAACAACAATTCTGGGAACCAGATCTCTATTCCCAAGGGAAGTTTTCTACAGCGCTACACTCATTCCTACAAATTTAGCCCTTGCAACCCAGAAAAGTAAAAATAAATTCTACCTCTGTGCTAAAAACAAACACTGTTATGTCACTATTTGAAGTGGACTTAAAAATGATATTAGTACTCATGATTAGTGCTTAGATTAGTGACAGTTTATTAGCACTCCCAAGAGATTAAAATAATTTAAAATTGTTCCTAACTATTTAGACTTACTTTTAACTCTATCCCAAGTAAAGTTTATTGCCTCTCCTCAAAGTTTCACTTTACTGACAAACCTACAGACGGAACCATTGCATAGTTTTGCAACTGCACTCAGATGATCACAAAGGTATGGATACCACAAAAGACAGTGAGATAATCTGGACTGCAATGTGTTGAATATCTGGATTCTGGAGCATTCCCAAATATACATTTACATTTCATCAGATCAGGCTGATGAGTATCCCGAGTCTTGCTGAAGAAACAACTGCCAAGAACCAGCTCCTTTAGGGCAGCCTGAGTCCCCTTGGTACACAAGTTCATATATTTTAAAGGACTGTCATTGGAAGTACATTACTCTGTGCTCTGTCTACCAACTTCATTTCTGAGTACAATGTACCGCCAAGTATTGGTTTGAACCTATAAAGCCTTAAGGCCCCAATTTAGCAAAGCACTAGAGCAAATTTTTCAAAAGCAACCAAATGACTTCATAGCCTAATGGCATATCTACACTACAAAACTTCTGCCAGCATAGTTATGTCAGTCAAGGGTGTAAATAGGTGTGATCATTCTCCCACATAGCTGTTCCAAAAAAAGCCTCTAGTATAGACCAGCTTATATGGGCAAACTGCAATTTTACTGGTATATCTCATTTAACTCAGGGGGTATGGAATAAATCAGGGGTCTCAAACTCAAATGACCCCGAGGGCCGCATGAGGACTAGTGCATTGGCCCGAGGGCCGCATCACTGACACGCCCCCTTGCTGCCCCTGGCCCCACCCCCAATCCACCCCTTCCATGAGGCCCCGCCCCTGCCCTGTCTCTTCTCCACCTCCTCCCCTAAGCGCGCGGCTCCCCGCTCCTCCCCCCTCCCTCCTGGAAAGTGCTAAGCGCCACCAACAGCTTTTTCAATGCACTCTTCCAATCCTTGAAATATGTCACGTCCCGTTGTGATACCCTTCAGTGGCATTAAGTCTAGCAATTCTTCAGTTATATTCAAATTGCAGTCCACACCTCTAATGAACACTGCGCATTGTGCGGTATCTGATACATCTGTACTCTCATCAAGAGCAACTGAAAATACTTCAAAGTCTTTTGCCATTTGAATCAATTGTTTTTGCACATTATCAGCTAAATCCGTTATCCTGCAGGCAACTGTATTTGCAGACAATCTTATGCCTTCAAAAACTTTCTTCCTATCAGGACATAAAATTTCACTGGCCTTCATAAGACATTCTTTTATGAATAAGCCTTCTGTAAAAGGTCGCGATGATTTAGCTATCATTTCGCTTATCACAAAACTTGCTCTTACTGAATCTTCGCTAGACTTGTTAATCCCTGAAAATAAATTTCTTTGCTTGGCAAATGCTGCTTTAAGTTGCTGAACTTTTTCCTCTCGGATTTTTCCGGTGAATGCATCATATTTTTCACGGTGCATCGTGTCATAGTGCCGATGCACGTTATACTCCTTGGGAACAGCAATCGTTTGCTGACAAATAAGGCATTGAATTTTATCTTTTACCTCTGTGAAAAAATATAAATTCTCCCATTTGTCTTGGAAAACTCTCTTTTCTTCCATGAGTGTTCTCTTTTTTGACGAAGTCATTTCCAAGCAGTTTTAATAAATATATACTCAGTAATGCACCTCACTCAAAGGACAAAACACGCACTTAGATTTACTGCCTAAGGCTCTGGGAGGGAGTTTGGGTGGGGGAGGGGGTCTGGAGTGCAGGCTCTGTGCTCGGTGCAGGCTCCAGGCTGCGGCAGGGGGTGGGGGTGCAGGCTTTGGGACGGAGTTTGGGGATAGGAGAGGGTGCAGGAGTGAGGGCTGTGGGGCTGAGGGTGAGGGGTTTGAGGCATTGGAGAGGCTCGGGGCATTGGAGAGTCTCAGGACTAGGGGAAGGGCAGCCTCCCCTGGCCCTAGTGCAGGGGGGCGCTAGGACCCTGCGGCAGCAGGTGATGCCGGAAGCCGGCATAGCGGAGGAGGAGTGGAGTCAGCATGAGCTCCCGGGCAGGCTACCAGCGGTGAGGGGGCAGCAAGTGGGGGCTGGTAGACACTGGGGGGAGGCGCGTGGGGGCGGCAGGTGGGGCCAGGGGAGAGACCCGGCCTCAAACATTGGGGAGCAGCGCGCGGGGAGCTTAGGCACAGAAAATAACTCGGGGAGGGGGGCGGGGGTGAGGGGAGTTTGGCAGCGACAGGAAGTAACTGGGGGAGCTCCGCGGGCCGCAGGGAAGAGCTCCGAGGGCCGCATGTTTGAGACCCCTGGAATAAATTATACCCGCAAAAGATGAGTTCACACTAGGAGCGCTTTGCCATTATAATACACTAGTATACCTAACCAGCAAAGCACTCCTAGGGTAGACATGGCCCAAGTCCCATTTTTAAAAGTGATTTAGGCACTGGAAGCCTAAACCACATTAAAAGTCAATCGGAATTACTCAAAGATATCAGAATTATGAGGAAGGCATCTCAAGACTAGGTACACAGAGCTGATCTCTTCACCAGATAGGAAACATTCCAGATCAAGACTTGCCTAGTGCCATCAAAACCCTCAGATAAATGAGGACAGTGCATATTGCCTCTCTGGTTCAACATGCTGAACTACATTTCACATTTCGAAAAAAAGGACCTTATAAATCTCATGTATATGAAAATTTGAATTCTTTACTTTTGTGGAGAATATTTCTTGACCTTAACAACTAGAAGTGTGATTTATAACAGTTTTATACCTAAAAAGATTGAAATCTGCATATGTGCTATATTTTTTGTGAATTACTCTTAAAATTGTGCAGGGAAAGCAACAAATTCAGTAGATACAAGCTCAGGAAATGAGACAAAATGCACCTCTTTTAGGCTAAATATTTTCTTACCAGATTGGGATCATAATAAGCTTCCTGAGTTGGAGGAATGACATTAATCTGAGTGATGTTGGCAGGAAGTGCTTTAGAGCAATTTATCAGCATTTGCTCCAGACTTGTCAAATCCTGTCAGAAGAAGAAAAGAAACAAATCCATTACATATTTTCTCACTAACATAGTTCTATAATTATACTATATTCAGAATGTCTAAAAGTACCTTTAAAATATTAGCTACAAAATGTATTGGACTATTTTTGAACAAAATCAAATACCCATATAGGCTATTATTCAGCAAGGTATTAAGTACGAGTAGTCCCATTAAAGTCAATGGAGCTGCTCACATATGTAAGGTTAGGCATATGCTTAAATACTTGGCTGAATCAGGGCCACAGAGGCACAACCAAAGCAAAGGAATTCCCGTATCCATTTGAACATCAATAAAATTGCACTATTGATGATTTCATGTAAATTTCAAAATTTGAAATGACTTAAGTTATTTAACAATGGGGAGGAGAGGAGGGAAGAATTGAAGAGAGACAAAAAATGGTCTTCTCGTTAAAGCTCTGGCCTGGAACACAGGAGATCTGGCTTTAGCTCTAGCACTGTCACTG
Source organism: Mauremys mutica (assembly GCF_020497125.1). Taxonomy (NCBI): domain Eukaryota; kingdom Metazoa; phylum Chordata; order Testudines; family Geoemydidae; genus Mauremys; species Mauremys mutica. The sequence goes on along the minus strand of NC_059072.1, from coordinate 102,397,234 downwards.
ACTTCCTGCATGATCTTTGGGGAAAGTCACTTACCTACTTTGTGCCTCAGCTCCCTATCTGTAAAGTGGAGATAATACACATTGTCTGTTTGTGTCTTTAGAATTCAAGCCCTTCAGGGCAGAGACTGTCTTTTTTTGTTTGTACAGCGGCCAGCACAATGGGGCCTTAGGGTGTATTGTATTATAAATATATACTATAATTTTTTCACATCTTAGCTCATAGAGAGATGACACTACTTCCTTTCTCTCACCACTCCACCTGCCTTGTCTATTTAGCTGTAAGTTCTTCAGGGCAGGGACTCGCTCTTACTATGCATATGCACTGAACCTAGGACAATGGGGCCACAATCCTGGTTAGGACCTTTAGGCACCTCTACAATATAAACAAATACTAAGTCATTTAACATTTTATTTTATATTATGTTCAAACCAAATGCCTTACTGAATTCAGAAGAAAACAGATTGCTTTTCTACTACAGTTAAAACATTAGTAAAAGTTTGCCTGAATGTTATTAAAAAAAAAAAGTAGCACATGTTAAACTTCCGTTGTATGTTTAAGATTTAAGAATTGCCTTAGGTTGCAGTGCTTGTTTTCTCTCGTGATAATGATCATATTGAATTTTTACAGCTATAGTAACAACAAAAATGGTTCCTGAAGAAAATGTACCTGTAAACTTAAGGGCAGTTCATGTATTCTTGTAGCCAATGTGCGAATCTCTCTGTCAGACAAAATACCTGACTGATCTGTATCAACTTCATCAAAAACCTGGGAAATATTCAGTGGCTGAACTGCACTCATGAGGTAATAGAAATATGAAAAAGCAAACTGCATATCTTCTGAGTGTCTCACTTTGTGAAATGAGGTCTTGTCAAATTCCTCAGGAAACCTGTCCAGATACAATATAAAATCAATTCATTACTTTGCCACCTTAAAGTGAAACATTCCTTACTGAAGAAAAGTATCTCATCTGAAGTTCAAAAAGTTCTCCAAATACTACTTAACACTGTTGTCCTAGTGAGGGAAAAATTCTCTCTCCCCCCTGTCAAAGTACAAGTTTAACGAAGACAGTTATCAACCCATAGGCAGTCAATCAACGCATAGTTATAAATTCAAGAGAGCAGACACAGAAGATAGAATTACAACAGCTCTCGAGTTTCACCTTATTTCAAACAAAGGCATACTCACATATCTTGTAGTTCTTGCATAACAATGCGGTCAATCATGTGAGGCATATGAGCAGGGACTTTCCGAGATGTAAATCCAAATTTGCTGTTTAGAAGTTTATTTACGTATCGGAGGGAATCAGCAAATGTATCTTTCAACTGCCTGCCAATTCGTTTACCATCAGTAAAGTAGGACATCTGCTTAATTAATGCCTCTTCTTCCTAACAAAATGATAGGCATACCCCAGGGTTACATTATTAGAGATACTAACACACATGCATGTTGATAATTCCAATGAAGTACTAAGCTCTTTTCATACACCTCTACCCCAATATAACATGAATTCGGATATAACGCGGTAAAGCAGCGCTCCCGGGGCGGGGGGGGGGGGGGAGCGTGTTGCGCGCTCCAGCAGATCAAAGCAAGTTCAATATAACGCAGTTTCACCCATAATGCGGTAAGATTTTTTGGCTCCTGAGGACAGCGTTATATCGGGGTAGAGATGTATTTGTAAAACTGTAAGCTGTGTCAAATGTTCTTGCTCAAACAGTGGAGTTCTTTTTTTTTTTTTACAGTGACAGTTTAGGCCTGAAATGTGACCTTCCTTAAAACTCTCATGCGCCGACAGGAAATGGCACATGGAACCTCATTTAATTTGTTAAATTTTAATAGAAAAGCCACTATTTGTTGTAGGACATATATGTAATCTTGCATTCCCTTTGATGGCTATGCATCTACAATTAACAAAAGCAGGTCTCTGGAGTATGAAGGTTCCTCCTACATAGAACCCAATCAAAGATTAAGTTTAAATAGTTAAAATATCTTACATTTTAAATGGAGCACCTCTACTACTTGAAAGCAATTAGGAGCAACCTCTGCCAGATGACTGTGTGTTCCACCTTCTTCCATTCCAGAGATTCCCAGAACAAATTTTTTGGGCTAGGCATCTGGGAGAGGATTGCCTCCTGTATCCTCTTGATCTGTTCCTATAAGTTTTTGTTGGCATAATGAAATAGACACTTAACTTACCTTTTAGACCCAAAAATAGAGATGGATTTTTTAAAAGATTGGGTTTATACGAAAAATAAAATTTTGTATGTATATACAAATTTACATGAGAACTAATTTAAATCTTCCCTTGCAGTGCTGTAAACCTGAACAGTTGCATTGTGCCAGTGCATGAAAACTAGACCGCAAAACTGACTAAAAAACAACTACAGGAGAAAAAGTGAACTTGGACAGTTCTTTCATCACCCATGGAGAAGCATAGAAAGTAAATGAACAGTGAAAATAATTAAAAGTAAAACAGATTTTTAAAAAATCTCTCTGGTTTTAATAATTTCAGAGTTTGTCACATAAGCAATGTTTCACTATGATTTTTACCTTAACTGTGTTCCATTAAATCATGCATAAAGCAAAGATGACAAATTTTCTGAAGTGATATATTCTGTGTTATGCAGTTAGGATACTCACATCAAGAAGATCTTGGAAATACTTATTTTTTTCCCATGGCAAAAAGCCTTGATCACTTCCAGTGTAATATTGCAGTTTCCTTCCTGGCAACACTTTGTTGCCTGCTGTATCTATGTTGGCATGCCGATTGTTTATTTCCATTTCCTCCTTTTTCTCTTCTTCAGTCCCCACATTTCCAATATCTTTTGACTTATGGGTTTCTTTTGGTATGAGTGCATTCAGTATTTTCTCTCGAGTTCCATTTTTATTTCCCATGTTCTGGATTACAGGCATGGATTCAGAAATTGATTTTAGAGGAAACTGACTGTTCGCCTTCATTGCCACAACAGTACTCTTTATAGCTACTGACTTTGAAGGAACTGCTTCATGATTTTTTGTTGCAGCTTCTATTTTGCCAACAATTAAATCTTTATAAGGCTTGTGCCAACTGGTAAGGTTCTTTTGTTCTTTTACATCATCATAGATATCTTTCCTTTCCACACCTGGCATCTTCTTAGTTTTTGTCATTGTAGGTAACATTTGGAAAGAACTCAGAAGAGCAGCCTTTGATAGATTATAACCTTTATGAGTGATATCACCATTTTCTAGCTTTAAATCCAGGTTCCACAGAGCCAACTGAACATCTTCAGGGAGGAAAGACACATTTACTGGTGGCATTACCACATCTTCAAGAAAACTCTCCTTTGTGTTATTTGGACGTTTCCTGACTCTTGGAAAACGTTCTTCTTCAGGAATATCCTCAAATATCATTTCAGCTTCTGATACTGAAGGTGTAATGTTAATGAAAGTGTCCGATTTCTGAGTGGAAGTTGTGTTCAATTTTGGTTCCTCTCTGGTATCAACCTCAACAGCTATCTGCATTTTAAACTCTTCATCATTTTTATCTTGAAATGTAAGATTAAAATAGATCACAGTTGCATTCATTCCACTATGCATTACCAGGTGGATAGTTTTCCACTTGTTGGCAACAGAAGCATGACGTATAATTGGATTATCGCTATAGGCACCCTCAATTCCCTTCTTGGCTATTTCAGCAAAGCTGAAATAGGGCAGGTATTCACCTTTTGGAATAATGTAATGGGTTTGATTCAGCTGGAGAGTCACCTTGTACAACTCGTCAAAGTGATCTGGAAAAACAAAGAATTAATAATTTATCACCCTGTCACTTTTCTTCAATCCCCTGTTTTAAGCAATAATCAGAATATCAGCAGAGTGAGCTCAACAATAACTACAGTTATTAACTAATAACTACAGTAACTGCCAATTTTTCGCATTCATTTATCCTAATAATGGATCACCATCTTATAACATATTAAGATTTATAAACTTGTGATTCATTCCAGTGGCAACTCTAAAGCTGTGATGATCAGACTTTCAGTTTCCACCTTCAGCATTTCTGTGGCCCATTACCACTTTCCCTCTTATTTTAAACTACAGATCATAACGGATATCCCCAAATTTTGCTTTCACCACATTCTAATGGAGTTTCATGTTTGTTTAGATGGACTATACTACTTTATCGCATCTTGACTAGAGAACTCAATAATCAACATGGCCAAAATGAATTTCTTCCTTCCTCCCCAATCATCTCCATCACTGCTGACAAGTTTGTCATCCTCCTAGTGTGCTATGTTGGTGTCTTACTGTATTCCTCTCACTTTCTCCATGCCCCAAATTCAAGCTCTCATCCACCTCTGATGCTTTTGTCCTTTCTGCTCTATTCCTACAACAAAAACTTTTTTGGCCTCTCTGAATCTCAGCTCAGCCCCTTCCACCTACATAAAAAGCTGCTAACATCTTCCACTTAACTACTATGACCATGTCACTCCGCTCTTTGAACTGGTCCATTAATTTCCTCTGGTCATCAATATCAAATTCTAATTTCTTACATGAACGTTTAAGACTCTGCATAGCTTCACACTACCAACATCTCTGTGCTTTCATTTCTTTGTACTGCCTGCACTCCTCCCAGGCCCTTTTTGTATTCTACTCCCTTTCTCATCTTCACATTCTTTTCCATACCATCCCTTATACTTGTAACTCCCTCCCTTCTCCTAGTGTCCCTGACATTTTCTCTTCCTTCAAATGATTCCTTAAAATATACTGTGAAGCCTTTCAATACTAGTTCAGAGGTAAGTGTCTATAAGTGCCTCACTGAGATTAGGCCTACATATCTGGATACATGGTGCTTGTGTCTCCGTGTTGAATTTTTCTAATTTAAAACGTAAGCTTCTTGAGGCAAGGGACTTGATACTCTGTGTTCTGCATAGCACCAAACTCACTGTCCATACTTAATAAATAACTGCTCAAGAAAAAATAAACACAGCCCACAACACTCTTTCGAGTTTGAATTGGTTCATGAAACAACCACCCAGACGCATTTTCCCAAGCTGTTAATACACTCACAGCTCTTTTCCCTCAACTCTGCAATGTGTCTTAACATGGGACTCTACAAGCAATAACTACAAAACAGTAACATACAGTTCTGAAGAATTCTCACATAAAGACCATCAATTATGTACTTTACATACCTTGCCCACAGTCACCAGCATCAAAGCCACAAGAGAGGACATTGCATGCCTGGTCACAGAATTTATCTGCCAGCCAGGAATTGGCACAGCCCTGGTTACAATAAGAGACTCCACTGATTCCAGCACCAAATTGCCAGGGTGGGCCATTCCCTGCTCCTCCACCTCCACCACCACCAGCAATGTAACGACTACCTCCGCTGTTCCCTAAAGAAGGGTAGGGATGTGGGGGGAAAACATCCATTAAAACCCTTACTTCTGACATAGATTACTCTCTGCTACTATTTTAAACCTCATTTGTTAAAATTAGTTTGAAAAAAAGTAGACTCTTACATACTAACAACAAATCTTAACATTAGCTAATTGCAGTAAAAAAAGCAAACAAGATGTTAGGAATCATTAAAAAGGGGATACAGAATAAGACTGAGAATATATTATTGCCCTTATATAAATTGATAAGCCCACATCTCGAATACTGTGTACAGATGTGGACTCCTCATCTCAAAAAAGATATACTGGCACTAGAAAAGGTTCAGAGAAGGGCAACTAAAATGATTAGGGGTTTGGAACAGGTCCTATATGAGGAGAGATTAAAGAGGCTAGGACTTTTCAACTTGAAAAAGAGGAGACTAAGGGGGGATATGATAGAGGTATATAAAATCATGAGTGGTGTGGAGAAAGTGAATAAGGAAAAGTTATTTACTTGTTCCCATAATATAAGAACTAGGGGCCACCAAATGAAATTAATGGGAAGCAGGTTTAAAACAAATAAAAGGAAGTTCTTCTTCACACAGCGCACAGTCAACTTGTGGAACTCCTTGCCTGAGGAGGTTGTGAAGGCCAGGACTATAACAGGGTTTAAAAGAGAACTGGATAAATTCATGGAGGTTAAGTCCATTAATGGCTATTAGCCAGGATGGGTAAGGAATGGTGTCCCTAGCCTCTGTTTGTCAGAGGGTGGAGATGGATGATAGGATAGAGATCACTTGATCATTACCTGTTAGGTTCACTCCCTCTGGGGCACCTGGCATTTGCCACTGTCGGTAGACAGGAAACTGGGCTAGATGGACCTTTGGTCTGACCCAGTACGGCTGTTCTTACGCTATCTCTTCCCCTAAAAGCTACCATGAAATCTATCCTACGTTACCCCTATCTTGACTAGGAAACCCCTGGTCTTAAGAAGTAAGATTACCAATATATATTTGTCCAAATTTTAAATAAAGACAAATTTATGGTAGGCAACTGATTTTTGCTACTCCCTTGCTGGTTGCTTGAGATCAGTTGTCACTGTACATCCTACAGGAGCAAAATTATTTAGTAAATATTCTTAAAGTACAGTTCTGTGCTGCAAAGTGGCTTGCTATTGTGATGTTCCATGTTTTTTTGTATCATGAATTTCCAGATACAGTTTCCTCAATTCACACGTAAGCATTTTTTTCTTCTCATAGGTACCACTACTGCACTAACAGCCTGGGAACTGAAAGTCAAGCTGGACTCTTTCTTTCTCACACATCACTAGTAACATCTTTTGTAGACTATGAAGTATGGGGAATAGAACTCTTTCACTTGACACTGAGGTAGTACTCACTCTATTGCCCTGCGATGGAAGAGAGTCTGCGTCCTGGCAAAGAATCTCCTCATGAGAGTGGTCCCTGGAAAGGGATTGGCTGTTTGTGGTGGGGACAGCACGTGAGAGAGAGAGAAATTTGATGGAGTAACCATGGTCAGTGATTTCTAGAACCCACCTGTCTGTCAAGATAGAGCCCCTATTGTGGGCAAAAAGTGAAAGACTCCCCCAAAGATTTGTGGGGTTCAGGGGAAATAGAAGTGGTTGGCATCAATAAAAGTAGGCAATTGTTGACAGAGGCATCAAAAGTCGCTCCTTTAGCAGGTGAGTGGGAATGGGTGGAGGTCGTGGCAGTAGAGGGTCCTGAAAATGGAGGTCTCTTGAACTCTGTTGCTTGTGCAGAGGCTCACCTGGGCACTGGTGGTAGAATGTTTGTAGAGGGGATGGTCTTTGCCTATACACCTGTCTGTAGTTTTTTTCTTTTTGTCACCAGGGTGTAAATTCTCAGGGAGCGGAGGGTCAATCTAGAGTCTTTTAGTGAGTGTAGAGACTCATCAATTTTCTTGCTGAGTTTGACGCAAACAGTAAATCCTCTCTGGAGAACCCCAAAGAGTGAAGCCAAGACTCTCACCTCATAACGACACCAGTGGCTAGCCCTGTAGATGCTGTGTCCGCCACATCCACTGCAGCTACCGCCAAAGAGTCAGGTCCAACATTCTGAGATGGAGCTGAAGAATGCCAGTCTTTACATTTAGGAGTTGGAGCCAAGAATGGGACTGACAAATCCTTTTTCTTCTGTGCTACACCCTCCTGCCTGGGGGGTCTTAAGTGGTCCTGAGCCTTAGAATCTGTGTGCAAAGGTTCACCCGACCCAGACAGATTCAAGGAGAGGGTCTCCTCCCTTAGGAAGAGATGTGCATGGGGATCTGTCCTTGTATCCATGAGTGCCCTTTACTCTCATGCAAAGCCCTGGCTGATGATTCCTTGTGCTTGGCAGCTCCAGGCTCCACTCCCAAGCTCACACTCACAGGGCTGCTTCTCAGTCAGGGCCAATGTTTGGGGGGGGGGGGAGGGGGAGGGCGGGGGAGGTGTCCCTAGCCTGGATCAGCGTGAGGTCTTATGGCCTTCTCCATAAGCTCATGAACTTCACAAGTTCACAGGAGAAACAAGTGGCAAATGCTGCACTTTGCAGAGAGATGAATCTCACCCAAACAGCAGAGGCAGTGTTGGTGGTCATTGCTCACAGAGGAGTGAGAGCAAGAGACACGATTTTTAAACACTGGTACTCTGGGCATAGTTCCAGACTGAGGGAAGGGATTCCCCTAAAGGGGAAAAATTAAGCTATTCTAACTATACTATATAACACTCTAACTCTACTAAAGATACTGTAAATAGTTTTTATATATTTACAGGCTTATAATAAAGAAGCTGGAGAAATCTATGCACACAGAGGGTTCCGACTCAGGCCATGTAGTGGTAAGAAGGATCAAGAAAGGCATGGGCCTGAACTGCCTTTTACAACCTCACTCTGGAGCACAAAGAAGGCTATTGTGCATGTGTGAGTCAACGGACAATACTTATTAAGAATCTCCAGACTCAGGAGCTTGGCACTCATGCATACCCACATGGGGAATATACATAGGGACCAGAACTCAAAGAAGAACTCTGAACATTCACAGAAAATAGTCAGTAGAATGAAAAGATGCTATTTTATAGAATAATTTTTTAGACTAAAATTACACTTTAAAACACAAACACTGACAGGACTTTTGAGAAACCCTGCAACAAGAGCATCTAGAATTATTTTAAAATACAGAGGGGAAAACATTCATTTGCATTCTAATCCTGTGTATACATTTATGGCCCAAAGCTTAAAAACAAGATTTCCCTTTTAAGAAAATGCATCCAACGCTCTTGTGCTTAATAGTACTCACTTATATAGCAGAGAAGACCAATTCCCTCCATTGCAAGACGTACAAGTGAAATTCTGTACCCTATGTTTTATGCAGGAAGTCAGACTAGATGATCATAGTGGTCCTTTCTAGCCTTATATAAAATCTATGAAAAACATAAAATCACCCTCATAAAACTAAATATCTGACAAGAAGAGAAGTGGAAGGGGAAATAATGTTCTTCAGTGTGTTCAAATCTGGAGAAAGTTAGGGTGTTTAAATGTGGGGAAATGGATGTCAAGACGGAGCATGTTCTAGTTAGACCCCCAGGTCCACCACGTCAAAGACATGACCATCTGCTAGCTTGACTCTGGACAGTAAGTATCCAAAATATGGATGTGGGCTGAACACAAATATTCATCAGGACCAGGCTTGAGGAGGTGGTCAAGCATCTAGCCAGAGCATGCTCTATAACAGGTTTTTAAAACATCAGGAGAAATTTGATAGAGAAGTGAGTGTGGATAATTTCCTTAGCAAAGGGAATGAATGACACAGCATGTAAAATTTAAAAAATTACTAATCTCACAAAGTAAATTTTGAATTAAATACTCTGGCAAACCATTCATACCTAACGTCCAATTTTAATTAAAAACCCAACTATATAATACTGAATCCGTGATATTAGAGAGAATACACAGCTGTCAAAAGTATGTAAAATGCCATTATTAATCCTCGCTCTTCCCTTAGTGTGATTCTGGTCAGAAGAATGATTCTGAAATTGATATCTAGTTACTGCTATACCTCTTTTCCCTATATATCTTCTGAGTGATGTGTGCTTTGTTCATGAGTAAAACCAACATTTTACTACCATCAGAGCTGCAGAGCTAATAGACATTAAGGCTCAAAACTCCTTCATCTCATCTAGTTAGATCCAATACACAGAGCAAGATTTCCCTGTGTACTGCTCAATACCGTAATTTACAGCATCCGTTATTTCCCACATAATGAAATTTATCTTTATATCTGTAAGAAAGACCAATTTATTTATTTATTTTTCTATTAAAGAGGAATTGTTCATATATACAGGATAATCCACCAGCTACAGAATTTTTGTAAGAAAGCAGGTCCATTAATTAGTTTCTAAAGTCTCTTACCAGTGCAATCCCCTCCATCCCAATCACATGCTGAATTATTACAGGCCTTGTCGCAGTAACCATCTTTAATCCATGAGCCAGGACATCCTTCCGCACAGTTTGGCACAGGCCAAGTCAAGTAAACCTAGAAGGAACAATATTACAAGCTCAGCTTTTTGGGCAAGTAAGCAGACTTAAAAGTTACCTATGCACAGTGCTTTACATGTTCAAAGACTCTCGGCCCTGGATTCATTCCCACAGACAATATTTATATAAAGGTTAAACAGTGTTTAGAAGATAAAAAAGTCTAAAATAACTGACTTCAGTTCATTTGTCAGCTGACCCAAACGTTTCCTGGTGCTGCCCATTAGTCATGTATGTGACAAACAGATGTAGAACTAACATACTAATCATTAAGCATCTGATAATCTACGAGTTAAATGTTTCCAAGAATGTCTTACATGACACACTGTAGAACAAAAACATGTTTAGTTTACAAAGCATTAAAAATGAAGCACTTTTTTTTTTCAGACCTTCCCACTCCCACCCCCACCCCACATCTAAACCCAGTTGTAACAACTACTGATCAGATTTCATGGAAGAAAACTTCATTTGACTCCACGTCGTTATGAGACTTGACAAAACAGTAATACAATGAAGAATTGTATGACAGCTCTCATTAGAGGACTCAGCTGAATGTGTGACTATTTACCTACATTAAAGCCTACTGAAGCAGTTGGAATTTTCTGCTAGTCAATAGCAACAGTTTTTAATCACCCCAAACTCCTGTAATTCCCACTATGCCTTGATGCCATCTTACTAACCACAAAATATGCCATGGTTTATGATTTAATGGTGGTGTAAGGCTCATCCACACTAGACTTTGAGAAAGCACTGCTACTGGTGCAGCACTACCATTGGTACAATGGTGGGAGCACTAGCAAAGGCAGGATTTAAATAGACATCAGTGTTTTTTAACCACAATCTCATAAAGACCTGCTCTGACCAGGATTAGATAATACAGTGGAAAAAAATCTCATGTGCCCTCTTTACAGTAACACTTCTACTATTGCTATCAGCTGCAATGATAGTGTAAGGGCTTGACCACACGGACACTTAGTGCACGACAAGCCATGGTGTGAATATACAGCTCACTAGCCTACCACACATACCCTGCAACCGCACTAAAAGTTCCATAGTTCACTCTGACTATTACTGTTTCAAGCAGTAGGTCAAAGTGCACTACGGAACTTTTAGTGCATGGTAGCAGGATCCACATAGCCAGTTAGTGCGCAGTAAGCTAGTGAGCTGTACAGTCACCCCCTGGTTTGCCACGCACTGTGCATCTGTGAGGTAAAGATACGACGTCCGATAGCTGAGGGGGTGCACTCGGAGATCCAAAAGGGGACAAAGGTGCCGCTAGCACTGTAAGCATGACACCTATATTATACAAGCATTCAAAGGTATGAAAAACACTTTATTTTCAAATCCCTGCTACCAAATGTCTAATTTTTAAGAATATTTTTAGTCCTCCTTTCCTTTCATATTAGAATTTCTTCAATTTATATCACATTAGTGAAGAAAAAGTTTCTGAACTATTTCTGGTTAAGCTTGTTTCATGGTGACTTACCTTCTGACCCTTAGAGTGACTGTAAAAATCATCAGGCCAAACATCCTTCCCAAACATAACATCATCATTTAGGTAAATGAACTTCTGGGAAAGGCCAGCAATACAATGAATGTGACTTTCAATGGCTGGGGAACTAAAGGTAGGCAAGTGACTCAAATTCTGAAATACGTCCTGTCGCCCAAAAAAATAAAATAAAAAAAAACAAAACACATCTATCAGGTACATCAGACAATGCTTTTTATCTATTCAATGTAAAAATGAATTTAGACAAGAAAAGTAAAGAGATGGGAGAAAGAGACACAAGGATTAACTGAAATAAATAGGGAGACGGTAGAGAAGAAATAAGTTTTACCATCGTCTCTCCATATAGCTAACGACATACAAATGTCAAGATTAAACTGTCTTTTTTTGCTCTATCATATCTACCAGCATCATTTATACTTGATCCAAAGCCAACTGAAGCCAATGGAAAGACTCCCATATTGCTCAGAGTTTCAGCATGCCAAGATACCAAATACTCCAGAATTATTTAACCAAAAGCCAGTGATTTTTCTGTTGCTGCTGTTTGCTTAGTAGATTTGAAGGAATTTTTTTAATCCATTTTTAAAAGACACAACTAATATAGCTTTTCAGCTATTTATTATTTCCAGTAACAATAATTCTAGTCTATCCTGTCTTAATACAAGTGTATTGGCTTTCCACTGGCCCTAAGAAATTCTTTATGGATTAAGATTCAAACAGCATTTACCTTCCCTTAATTTTTTACAGAGAGACTTCATAAGGGTATTAGAAAGACACAATTTAGCTGAAGCCTCTGGCTCTTTGAAAACAAAGAGTAAGTCGAAGGTTTGATATACCTTCAGTAGTCTTGTGAAGCAACAAAGTGAAATATAAAATGTAATATGTTTTAATAAAACAGGGGGGGGGGGGAATTAACATGGTTCCTTCTACCTTTGCAATAAAATGCAAGGTTTACTTAGAAAAAAAAAGTGCATCTTAAAATCACTATGGAATCCTTTAGAGAGTTTTACCTGATGTGTTACTATAGTTATCCGAGGGTTATCCAGATTAAGCCAGGATGGAATCTGCCCATTAGTGATGATGAAAATGTGTCGAACCCAAGGGGCGTGCCTCTCTATTGATCGGAGGGAATATCTCAGCTCTTCATTATCTTCAAAACGGCTGGCTGAAATATCTTCATCCTGTTTAGACTATGAAAAGAATTTGACCTATATTTAGACTTAATTAGAGAGTTAAGACCCCATTCCTACAAAGGTTTATGCACATGCTTAAATGAGGCACTGCACATAGTCTCAGTGAAGTCAATGGGATAACTTACAGTGAGAAGGTTAAGCACATGCGTGCGTCAGTGTGATACAGGACGAGGGCCTTGGCTTGTAAACGGTAAGTATAATGAAAAAATACCATTATTGCTTTACAAACTGTCCGGTTTCACTAAAATACATTGACATCAGCTGTCTTTATGCTGTTGACTACTAGGTATCGCCAGTATGTCTACTGATAATAATGGGGGCAGACAGTTATTTGAGTAATCTGGCTCCACTTTCTTCAAGGTCCCAGAGAGATACTACCCTATCTTCCTGGCTTATGATTAGATATATTATTTTTCTGATCTCACACTCCCTCATGTGGTGGATTGACTAAAAGCCACATTGTATTTCAATTATTTTATGCTTCACAACATTAGTGCATAAAAGGCATTTTTAATAGTTGTGTCTTTTGGTGCTATTGTATTATATACTATTTATAAATATTTGTCATCCTAATGATTTGCTTGAATTGCCTTGTGCAATACACATTTTATAAAAACCTACTTTTTAAAAATCCTGATTTCTTCTATGTTAAAAACTCCCAACAAAAATAGTTTATTGAACAGAAGTGGCACACAGGTCTCATCAACCATCAGATAAACTCAAATATTTCAGTATTTTCTTGTTAAAAAGACTACACTCAGACTGAAGCCTCATTTTTAAATTTGTTAGGTAGGTCACATTGTGAAGTCACTATTGCAACGTATTTAATCCCCCTCAAAAAACAAACTAAAATCCTTTGTTAGAAGACAGTTAACACTCCCTAAGGGAAATCCCCATCTATGTCACCCTTATAAGGAATGTCCAGTTAAGGTATCCCTCTTTAATGTATCTTGATTTGAATGACTACCACTTTCAATGCAGACTCTAACCCCCATAAATAAGTCCTATATAACTCCAATAACACTATATATACACCCCTCATTCTCCTTAATCACACTATAGCTCAAAATCTTAACTCCCACCTCAGCAACACCAATATACATGCCTCTGAGACATCCACACATCAGCAACTGGAATAATGCATTATTCTTCCGTGAGGAAGTGAAGTCTGAGTTAAGGTTCTGCATTATAGTGAGAAAATATGAACAATTCCTGTAAACCAAGCAAAAGTCAGCAAGTTCACATAAGTGTGAACTTTTAATTTTATGATTTTAATTATATGATTAAGTTGTTGACTGGTTACAGCATATAACAAGACTTTATAATAAAATATATGCATTTGCTTTGTGTGTGTGTGTATGCGTTTATATAGATATGTAGAGTTTTACTATAACATAAAAAGGCCTTGGAAGAAAGAAACTGACACGGTTTTTGGGTTTTTTTAATCTTACTTTGAAAATAGACGTTTCCCCACTTCATTTAATATAATTTTGATAAAAATGGGCTTTGTCATTTGTTCCACAGCAGAAGACAGTTCTCTTTTACTGAAATCTTCTAGTTAAACAAAAAGGGCCAAAAAAAATTTTAGATGAGACACCATTAATATTTTGGCACTACTAACAGCATGTGTATTATTATTAAAAAAAAATGCCATGAGGAGCAAACAAAATGTGTTATTTTAACTAAGTCTTTTTCCCATCATGAAAAATAAAGTGCTTATCTGAAAATCAGTATCTACTGAGACATGACACTTTTGTCAAATTAAAATAATCTGACTAGTTTGTAGACAATTTTATCAAAGTGTGTATAGACGGTCAAATATTTTTGACTCAGTGGTCCTAAAAGACAATCTGATTAAGCTCCTCTCCCTCCAAACTCTTCATTCCAGATTTCAAGATTGGAGAGTTATTTTTTATATGGCAGGAATGGCAGATTCCTAACAATCCTATAATTTTGGAAGACATTCTTGTTCCTTAACTGTATTTATTTAATCTTACTCCTTGAAACTTCTGACACTATAGTCTTTACATTGGTTGGTGAAATTTACCTACCTGACTGATGGCACTGAGATCCCACAGTAAATAAGCAGGATTAAGTGTCAATTCTTTTCCATCTATAGTCATGTTCTTCTTAGCTTGCTTGCTCAGTTCTTGGAAACCCTTGGGGTTATTCAGTTGCAAGAGAGCAACACTGGCTTCAGAATAAAGCTGTAACTATACAAGCAGAGAAACAATCTTTCATTTCTGGCACGTATCCACGCAAGAGAGATCTTTTCCTTGCAAGCTCATTCATTTTTTTGTTGTTGTATTTCTCTCATGATAGTACTAAGAAAAGACAATGATGAAAACTTATAAAATATCAGCTATATTGTAAAGCAACCTAACAACGAAGGGCACCAACATGGTAAATGAAAACTGACATGCTCAAATACATGGCATGTTTCAGAAAGAAGAACAGAAACCTAATGCTGGGAAACTGAAATTCTTTTTTTAAAATAGAATAATACTCATAAAACTTCATTGTGTGCCTGATATTACTGTTTCCAACTAAGTTTCTCTTATTACACTGCAATCCAGCAACCACAAATCTGTGCTTGTGTTAGAAATGCTTCATTATTACATTAAATAATGCATTTTAGTCTCCACACAATGAAATTCATATTTTCCTAAAACCTCAGTTAAGTTTATCATTAAAGGAACTATACCTTTTTCTAAAGTAACACCTTTCTGGGGACAGAAAGGCGATTCAGCTATGCCTGTAACATGAGATTTTTAGAATGGCTGAAGGATCAATTTATGATCCAGAAATCTGATACACAAAAGGCTTCAGAACTAATCCATTGGTGGGTCTCTGAGTCCTCAAACGTGATTGCCAATCTCCTGCTAAGGTCATTCGTTACTGGGGAACTGTTTGATCTGTTAGCTGTTTTTATCTCTTGCCACTAGTTATTCTGGCTATCAGATTTCATAATGTGCAGGATGAGAAGGGGCTTACACTAGATGCTATATCTGACAGCAAATGTGGCTTGCAAAGGGCAGGAGACTGGTATGTTTTGCTGAAAGTAAAACCACACAAGTTAAATGTTATAAGGATTTATTTGTACATTGTAGTGTGCAAGATTCAAACACGTTTAAAATGCACAATTATGTTCCAGTTCTCTAGAAGCGCAGTGTATATATTTAAAAGCTGGACTGAAAATTTAACAGCGGCAAATATATCAGTTCCTCAGTGCTGTGCAAAAAAAAAAAAAAAAAGTTAGCGCTAATAAAAACAGTTGTGGATTAATGCATACATTTTTAGTTGGCTGAGATTTGTAAAAGTAATTTAGTACTTTACAGTAATACTATATCAAGTTAAAAATCTGGTGGGATGGTTCAATTGTTTTTTATGTATCTATTAACTCCCTCGGACTAATTTTTATTTTCTATTAAATCTGACCTTTTCTGCCTCTTTTAAGACAACACTTGTCACAGTGTTAGCACCCCATCCCTTAGCAATCAAACAAGCTCAGCTGTCATGCCTGTGACATTTTAAAGCTGTTGATGGTTTGACTCATATGCTATTTGATCGCTTTCAATCTGACAAACTTCAGACCTTCCAGGGAATCATTTGAACATACCAATGAAAGGGTGGCTTCTATAGCTGTATGGCTGAGGAATAGTTACGGTCTGCACAGCAAGCAATCTCCAAAAACACCGATATGGAAATGCTACAGATTACAAAGCTGCCATTAGTAGGCATGTGCTTTATTTAGGAATACAACGTCACACAGTCCCGGAGAATCAGATATCTGGCATATGACATGAACGGCAGAGATTCCCAATCCACCCACTCCAAAACGGTTTTTAAAAATATTTAATTTCTATTTGACTTGACATTACCAGCTCTACAAAATAGGGTCGGGTATTAGGAACAGCTTCCTGACTGGATTTGCTACCAATATTTTCTCTTTTTTCATCACTATTATTTTGTGTGCTCTAGCTGCTCCACATGTGACAATCCAAATGAGGGTGACAAACAGTGGAGAGAAACAGGGTGGGAAGGGATGAGGAATACAGCTATATGATAAGGCAGCAGCTCAGTTTGGGCATATGCCCATCTAGGGTAGCTTAAGATTTTTCTCTTAGAGATTCTGAAAAGCTTTTGAATAAAAGACAAAACACTGCTGAAAAACAATAGTGTGTATTTATATACCTACATAGTATATAAGGCAAAACAACCTCTTGAAAACAAGGTAGCAGAGATGGGTTTTCTAACAAAGCAAAACAACACCCAGAGTTTTAAAATCTGACCAAAAATCCTTCCCACTCTCCATCACTCAATTCAGTCTCTTTACTCTCCTGTCCATTTGATTAGTTCCTACGTCACCATAGTCTGTTCTAGGCTAGACAACACCAAGCCCAATATATTTCCTTTGCAAGTCACCTTTAAGAAACCCTGTTATTGAATAAAAGCTGCAGACTGAATGATAAAGAGCAGGAGCACCATCTCGTGGTTAAATATGGCAGTTTCAATTGTAAGTGGAAATACAGTACAAACAGTGGACTAAATATTAAAGCACACCTACCTGAACATGTTCAGCGCAGCACATTAACGGCTAATAGCAGACCAATAAACTTCAAGCTCATTACATTACCAGTATTGTAAATATATACATTTCATAGATAATTATCTATGTGCTTTCACCCTGCAAAGTCACATCTTATATTAACACTCTTTATAACTTCACAGCATTTTATGAACATTAATCCTCACAATGTGGCTGTGAGATATGTAAATAACCATTATCCTCATTTGACAGATGGGGAAGCCAACAAGGAATTTAAGCAAACTGCCTGACGCCACACAGAGCATGGATAGCAGAGCCAGGACAGAACTCATTAAGCTCCTGGCTCCTAATCATGCTCAGTCTTGTAGCCCACATTGTCTCTCAGGCTTATTTGATTGTAGACAGAATTTGCAAACATATTTCTACAGGGTTTTTTATTTATTTTTTTCAATTTCAAGATGTCCCTTACTCAATCACTGCTTTGTAAACATCACTTTTTCTCAACTCCAATTTGAGCTCACCTATTACAAGCCATTCAGAAAACTTGTGATAGCCCTCAAGGAAACACTTTTACAGTCCAGATGGTAGAAGAACTATTTTTATAGGTCTTTGGATCCAGAAATGTGTTTACTCAAGAGAAGAACAGATTCTATTAGATTAGCGTCATTAGCAGTGTATGTAAATTTATCACCAGCTTCACTTTTTGGTTTCTAATCCCCTTCCTGTCTTTCTCCCCCGCCCCGCCCCCCATATATAGCCACCTTTGCTAATGGAAGTGATTTCAAAATTTGTTTATAGTCCCTTACTTGCAGCACTGCACTGGAAAATAACCACTGCAGGGGTGTGACTGGGAAACTGCATGAGGGTCAGAAGGCCCAGGGAACCATAATTCTGTGACAATTAACGTACATTTAACTTCTTCCATCAGAGTATCTCAAAGCATTTTACAAATTATATAAATAAAAAGTTAATATAGCAGAATTGTTCCAAATTTAAATACACACTGTAAAAGGTCCTCCTTCACTGTTTGTAGTATGAACCTGTCATCTCTCATCTTGGACTATAAGCTCTTTGAGTCAGAGAGTATCTTTTTGTTTTATATATACGTGCAGTGCGTAGTACAATGGGGCCCAGTCCTTGACTGGGACTACTAGGCACTACCACAA
This sequence comes from Mauremys mutica, assembly GCF_020497125.1. Lineage (NCBI taxonomy): Eukaryota > Metazoa > Chordata > Testudines > Geoemydidae > Mauremys > Mauremys mutica. Next base: position 102,378,917 of record NC_059072.1, on the reverse strand, counting down.
TATAAATAAGGATATGGGGGAGGGATAGCTCAGTGGTTTGAGCTTTGGCCTGCTAAACCCAGGGTTGTGAGTTCAATCCTTGTGGGTACCATTTAGGGATCTGGGGCAAAAATCTGTCTGGGGATTAGCCCTGCTTTGAGCAGGGGGTTGGACTAGATGACCCTCCTGATGTACGAGGAGATTTTGGCAAACCAGTAAAGTGCCTGAAACCACTATGGCTTATTATTAAAGGTGTGGGGGGGGAGAGTTTTGGGGTGCCACAGAAAGGTCAGCTTGACCCCACGTCCTTCCTGATAAGAATGGTGTTGAAGTTGCTGATACATGCATTTTAAAAGAGCAGGATGTGCCTCGGGAATGTCTATTGCAGTCTCAAGGCTGCAAACTCTGGAAAAACCCACACCTGGTTAATCAATAATCAGAAGGAGCTTCTTGCTTGCCCACTGGAACTGCTTGCTTAACAAGTTTTCTTTAAGGCACATGTCATTCTATTACTAATGTATACATAAGGGGAAAAAGCTTGATATAGTTGGATTCGTTTGGGGACTCTTTTTGAACTCTCCCTCTGGATACATCTTGCAGTCCCCATGGGCAGACGGAAGATTTGGCCACTGGAAGCCTGCCGCTGTTTCACTCGAGAGCCACACTCAGCTTTGGTAATTATCAAGGGTTGGGGGTGTTTTACTAGCTTGTTGTGGACGTAAGTGCTTGAGACTGAGTAAAGTTTAGCTATAAGTGAAAGCACTATTGTTTTGTCCTGTTTGTGCCAGTCATATATCGGTCGGACGTGTCTCCCCTGATTTACTTTCTGACACCACCTTGCACAGAGTAAAAGTTACCAAGAGCTTTGGGTTGAAAGAACCCCAGGTAACACTGAGGTCTCTTTCAACCCTGATATTCTATGATTATTCTATGTCTACACTACAAAACTAAGTTGGCCTATATTAGGTCGACTTGCACCACCGCAGTAATTACTGCAGTGGTGCATGTCTACACTACCCTCCTTGGGTGAGTGGTGCACTGCGCTGTGTGAAGAACTTCCTTTTATTTGTTTTAAACCTCCTGCCCATTAATTTAATTTGGTGGCCCCTAGTTCTTATATTATGGGAACAAGTAAATAACTTTTCCTTATTCACTTTCTCCACACCACTCATGATTTTATATACCTCTATCATATCCCCACTTAGTCTCCTCTTTTTCAAGCTGAAAAGTCCTAGCCTCTTTAATCTCTCCTCATATGGGATCCATTCCAAACCCCTAATCATTTTAGTTGCCCTTCTATAAACCTTTTCTAAAGCCAGTATATCCTTTTTGAGATGAGGAGTCCACATCTGTATGCAGTATTCAAGATGTGGGCGTACCATGGATTTATATAATGGCAATAAGATATTCTCCGTCTTATTCTCTACCCCTTTTTAATGATTCCTAACATCCTGTTTGTTTTGATTGCCACTGCGTGGATGTCTTCAGAGAACTATCCATGATGACTACAAGATCTCTTTCCTGATTAAGCAGCAAAGAATCCTGTGGCACCTTATAGACTAACAGACGTTTTGCAGCATGAGCTTTCCTGGGTGAATACCCACTTCTTAGGATGCAAGCAGTGGAAATTTCCAGGGGCAGGTGTGTATATATAAGCAAGCAAGAAGCAAGCTAGAGATAATGAGGTTAGATCAATCAGGGAGGATGAGGCCCTGTTCCAGCAGCTGAGGTGTGAAAACCAAGGGAGGAGAAACTCTTTCAAAGAGAAACTGCTGAGCTCCAGTTCATCTGCAAATTTAACACCATCAGCTTAGGACTAAACAAAGACTGTGAATGGCTTGCCAATTACAGAACCAGTTTCTCCTCCCTTGGTTTTCACACCTCAGCTGCTGGAACAGGGCCTCATCCTCCCTGATTGATCTAACCTCGTTATCTCTAGCTTGCTTCTTGCTTGCTTATATATACACACCTGCCCCTGGAAATTTCCACTGCTTGCATCCGAAGAAGTGGGTATTCACCCACGAAAGCTCATGCTGCAAAACGTCTGTTAGTCTATAAGGTGCCACAGGATTCTTTGCTGCTTCTACAGAACCAGACTAACACGGCTACCCCTCTGATACTTTCCTGATTAGTTGTAGTTAAATTATCCCCCATCATATTGTATGTATAGTTGGGGTTATTTTTTCCAATGTGCATTACTTTACATTTATCCACATTAAATTTCATTTGCTATTTTATTGCCCAATCATTTAGTTTTGTGAGATCTTTTTGAAGTTCTTCACAGTTTGCTTTGGTCTTAACTATCTTCAGCAGTTTAGTATCGTCTGCAAACTGTGCCCCCTCACTGTTTACTCCTTTCGCCAGATCATTTATAAATAAGTTGAAAAGGACTGGTCCTAGGACTGACCCTTGGGGAACACCACTAATTACCCCTCTTCTCAGTCCATGAAAGGATCTTCCCTCTTATCCCATGACAACTTAATTTACATAAGAGCCTTTGGTGAGGGACCTTGTCAAAGGCTTTCTGGAAATCTAAGTACACTATGTCAACTGGATCCCCCTTGTCCACATGTTTGTTGACCCCTTCAAAGAACTCTAATAGATTAGTAAGACATAATTTCCCTTTACAGAAACCATGTTGACTTTTGCCCAACAATTTATGTTCTTCTATGTGTCTGACAATTTTATTCTTTACTATTGTTTCAACTAATTTGCCCGGTACTGACGTTAGACTTACCAGTCTGTAATTCCCAGGATCACCTCTAGAGCCCCTTTTAAATATTGGCGTTACATCAGCTATCTTCCAGTTATTGGGTACAGAAGCTGATTTAAAGGACAGATTACAAACCATAGTTAATAGTTCCGCAATTTCACATTTGAGTTCTTTCAGAACTATGACATCTGGTCCCGGTGACTTGTTACTGTTAAGTTTATTAATTCCAAAACCTCCTCTAATGACACTTCAATCTGTGACAATTCCTCAGATTTGTCACCTACAAAGGACAGCTCTGGTTTGGGAATCTCCCTAACATCTTCAGCCATGAAGACTGAAGCAAAGAATTCATTTAATTTCTCCGCAGTGACTATCGTCTTTAAGTGCTCCTTTTTTATCTTGATCGTCCAGGGGCCCCACTGGTTGTTTAGCAGGCTTCCTTCTTCTGATTAACATAAAAAACATTTTATTATTACATTTTGAGTTTTTGGCTAGCTGTTCTTCAAACTCCTTTTTGGCTTTTCTTATTATATTTTTACACTTAATTTGGCAGTGTTTATGCTCCTTTCTATTTACCTCACTAGGATTTGACTTCCACTTTTTAAAATATGCCTTTTTATCTCTCACTGCTTCTTTTACATGGTGTGACACTATTGACATAATCTGGGACCATACAGAACATGGTTGCAACCAAGGTCCTGTATTGACACCAAATCTTATGTAAAGGGGGTCCTATAAGGTGTCTAAGACCAGGTTATGGGTTGCTGGTTATGATTATGCTGTCTATATGTATGCATCATTTTGTAGTTGAAGTTATGAGTATTGGCTCTATACTGTCTGTATTTCAAATTTGTGCTGTGCTTCTGGGAAACATCCCAGACAAGTTGGTGTTAGCTCTGCCTAGCCTGCTTGATGGCCCATTAAGGACCATCAGCTACACAACTGACCCATTGAGAGAAGGCAAATACGCCTTGTAACTCAGCAAAGTATGCAGGAACTTACCCATGTGACTCCAGATTCCATTTTGCTGTAATTTTCCACAGTAAGAACAAAAAAGTGTTCTTACACTTAGAAAAAGCCTATAAAAGGCTAATGCCTCATCTCCATCTTGTCTTCAATCCTGCTTCTTACCTCTGGAGGGACTTTGCTACAAACTGAAGCTCTGAACAAAGGACTGATGACCCATCCCAGTGGGGGATGTACTCAAGACTTGATTTGAACCTGCAGTTTATTCCATCACTGCTACAAGCCTGAACTAAGAACTTTGCCATTACTGTATGTAATTGATTCCATTTAACCAATTCTAGCTCTCATCTATATCTTTTTCCTTTTATGAATAAACCTTTAGATTTTAGATTCTAGAGGATTGGCAACAGCGTGATTTGTGGGTAAGATCTGATTTGTATATTGACCTGGGTCTGGGGCTCGATTCTTCGGGATCGAGAGAACCCGTTTTCTTTTATTGGGGTGTTGGTTTTCATAACCATTCACCCCAGGACGAGTGGCACTGGTGGTGATACCGGCAGACTGGAGTGTCTAAGGGAATTGCCTGTGACTTGTGGTTAGCCAGTGGGGTGAGACCAAAGTCCTCTTTGGCTGGCTGGTTTGGTTTGCCTTAGAGGTAGAAAAACCCCAGCCTTGGGCTGTAACTGCCCTGTTTGAGCAATTTGTCCTGAATTGGCACTCTCAGTTGGGTCCCGCCAGAACTGCATTGTCACACATGGTTGTTAAGCCACGGTGGCTATTCTTTAGTTCTTTTACTGTGGTTTTTAATTTGGGGTATACATTTAAGTTGGGCCTCTATTATGGTGTCTTTGAAAAGTGTCCATGCAGCTTGCAGGGATTTCACTCTAGTCACTGTACCTTTTAATTTCTGATTAACTAAGCTCCTTCCAATCAAATTTAGATAGGCAGGCACCAAGGACAGTTCTTCCAGAGAGCAGACTGCTGTGAATGTGTCTTGGAGAAACTGACACAGCCAGTACTTCAGTTTTTGAACAACTGAAAGGTAGCAACCTAACCGCCACAGCTTGGACAGCCATGAGAGAGAGAACTGTGGAAGATTTGTCTTTTGAAAGCAATTACTTGAGGCACTGACCTGATGCATTTCATGACGCAGGAATATAGATGGAAGAAAAACTTAAGGGTAGGGGAGAGTAAGATGATGACTATCAGCAATAGCCATAGTATAAGCTTGAAGGTCATGCACTGAAGTTTTGGCATCAGACTGGCCAGGATCTCTCAGTAAAAAGAATTCCAAACCAAGGTAATCAAACTACTCTCCCCTGCAGGTTCTTACCAGTTTTATTTTTGAGGCCAAGTTCTCTGGTAGTTTTGCTCTTAGCTGATTTGTTTCTTTGAATGTAGCTGAAAATCCACTAAGGAAAGCCAAATCTTGCATTAACACTAAACCGGGTACTTCTTTGTCTGTGGTCTACAAGAAAAATACAATTTCTAGTTAGTTCTGGTTTTGTTTTTTAAAATCCACAGTGACTCACTCACGCATCTCTCAAATCTTTCTCCAGATTAGAGAGCTAATTTTAACACCTAACCCAACCTCAATACTAGAATAAGGGTTATTTTAAAATCTCTCTCTCACTACTACACACAAGTTTAGGCAAACAGTGAAAGAAATACTTTTTTAAAATGTAGGAAAAGAAAATTAAATTTTTACAACATCTGACAGTTTAATGAACAGATTTAAGTACCGTAAATAAGTTAGCTCTTAAATAAACATACCAAATAACCTCTCCAAACTGTCTGTTTGCTGCTTTCTTTTAACATTCCAGAATGGGCATCTTCAGCTGAAATAAATAAATGGTTCCAAAGGTCACCATTTTAGTACATTCTATTAATTACCTTCATCTCTTGCAAATTAAAGCTTAAAATGTTACAAAAAAGAATGTAAATGGGTCACCGAGCCACAGGTTGTCTGCATTACTAATAAATTATTGGTTAGGTGGTGACAAGTTGCTTGATACTATACATTACGATAAATGAAGTTGTACCTGCTCTGAGAATCTTTTATATAAATGCTAAATACCTAGACATTGTTTGTTCTAAGGTAAAGAATATTAATTTTTGGCAAGTATATAATTTCCTGTTGTACAGTATTAGATCTAGTATTTAGTACAATGCATTCAAAAAGATTTTCTAGGGTTTATTCTCCTCTGTCTAAAAGATCAACTTTCTAAGACTATCAGTACAATACTGAAAATGTTATTGAATACAACAATTTACCTGTAATGTCAAATTCATATATTAACTAATCTTAGCAGTGATATAATCCTTTTCAGCAAAGAATCCCCAAAAGCTTTAAAAGTAACTCTGGGAGGTAATGCCATTTTATAGAGGGATAGACTGAGGAAAAGGGGTTTAAATGATTTGCCAAGGTCAAGCAGCAATTCAATGGCAGAGACAGAAATAGAGCACAGGAGACAGCATTCACAGTACAAGACAACATCACCTGAACAAATGGTTGGAGTCTGACAGTTATTTAAAAAAAATATTTGAATGTAAGGTTTGTCTACTAGCATACCATAATGTACCACCATGTGAGTGCCTTGTATTCAGTAGGCAGGCCAATAAAGGAGATGCTTCTAATGTACTGGACAATGGTCCAACTTTCCCTACTCCTAAGCATCCACAAGTGTCTGGAGTTGAAAGAGGACTATATTTTACAGGAGACAGTTTATTTTCCCAGAGTAATGGTCAGCGTAGTGTACACCAGTGGCTCTCTACCTTTCCAGAATACTGGACCCCTTTTAGGAGTCTGATTTGTCTTGCATCCCCCGAAGTTTCACTTCACTTAAAAACCACTTGCTTACAAAATCAGACACTAAAAATACAAAAAAGTGTCACAGCACACTATTACTGAAAAATTGCTTACTTTCTCATTTTTACCATATAAAATAAATCAACTGGAATATAAATATCGTACTTACGTTTCAGTGTATAGTACACAGAGCAGTATAAACAAGTTATTGTATGAAATTTTAGTTTGTACTGACTTCGCTAGTGCTTTTTATGTAGCCTGTTGTAAAACTAAGCAAATATGTAGATGAGTTGATGTATCCCCCTGGAAGACCTCTGTGTACCCCCAGGGTTACACATACTACTGGTTGAGAACCACTGGTGTTCTTAATAACCAACTATTTGTACAAATATCTGAAGAGGTATGGAAAACTGGAGCACCTACAGAGGAAGCAGCATTGAAGTTCACAGGTGAGCAAAATTTCAAAATTCCACTTAAAAGCCTGTAGGACTTAAAAAAATCAGCACCTTGAAGTACAGATTGATGAGAGTACACACCTTCTGTCACAGTAGCCTTAAAGTGCATGTTTTTAAGAATTCCATGTGAACTTCAACAGGAAAATACTCCGTTAACAGCAAACATACAGTTATGTCAGCTTTGTCAACATGGCCTTTTTTCCTTTAGCTTTATTAAATGCAGTCTATTTGTTTATTGTAGCACCTGCTACAGGGTAAGTAGTTTCCAGACAGACAAGAGGGAACAGTGCACCAGTAAGGACTGCCAGATGATGCTACGAAACAAAGGGCTGATCCTTTAAAGAAGGCTGAAGGCCCAAGCACAGCCTGCTGTTGATTTCAGTGAAGAATGGAAGCTGGGATAGGAAGGAATACTGACAAGCCATGCAAGCTTCTTGGTCTGGCTACAAAGAGCAGGTATGAAGCAAAACCAGGTGTGGGGGGGTATTCACCAAAAGAGCTGGACAAGGACCCCAAGCATGGCTGCGTAGGAAAGGCCCTGTGAAGAAAGCTAGAGACTGACATGGGGTAAGAAGTTGTTTGGATAAAGGCCCAGTTCACCTTGCAACACTAGTACCAAGAAAAATACTCTGATGATTGAAAACATAAACCAGTTCTTACCTTCCTTAGGACTGTCAAAAACAACTACAGTCACATTAGTAGAAGGATTTTTTGGTTTTGCTACAAAGAATAGATTGTTAGCGGCTTGTAAAGATGGATGAACAGATTGCAGGTCCTTCAGAGTGATGTTGGCAGGCACAGCAGGGTCTAGGACAAGCATTGGCACTTTAATGCAGTGTGTCAGTAAACATTCCAGGTGCTTCTCACTAGAACAAAATATCAAATGTATATTTAATGCCAATAGAAAATTAACATATCGTTAATATTTGGGAGACACAATATACAGAAGTCTGCTAGCAGCACTTCTTTGAATACTTCTGACCATGTTTCTCTAAAATATGCCCCCAGTTATAATTTTAAGTGGCTTACTATTCTGGAAGAAGGAAAAAGGGTTGTTTTGCTAAAAAAAATTCTATGGCTATAACTTATCCACATTATCGCTGACCTCATACCACCACCATCACCATCACAAAAACCCCCAGAAACAATTAAAGAAAAGTTCCTGTTTACTGTGTTAACATTTGTAAAAACTGTGGTTTAACCTAAATGATCTTCAAACTACAGCAAACCAAGCAAGGTGCTGTGCAGAATGCGGGGTGGGAATCTATACTATCTCCTCACCATTAATAGCCCTCTGTCCCCCAGCTAACCTTAAAAAGGCAGTTTTCCAAACAGGCTATGAGAAATCTGGCCCACAATATGGACTATAATAACCAGATTTGTCATCCTGAAACGAGGAATGCCAGAGAGGTGACCTTGGTAAGCATCATTTGTTCAGAGAGTACCACAGCTTTCCATCCCCATATTTTTAAAACACTAAGTTCACATCAGAAAGGCCATTCTTGTTGGGGAAAGCCCAGACAGTGACTAAAAATCTTCACACAAGCATATTATGAAGCATTTGGAATAAAGCTTTACATACAGCTTGTACAATTAAATTTTAGATTGTATTCCCTTTGTCCATATAAGGGAAATATTGTGGAAATCTTTACAAAGCTCCTGAGACCTATGACCAAATAGATCAGAAAAGCAGTAATGTACTATCTAGAATGCAATACATGCCAACATGATACCTCTATATTATATGCAGTTACTTGTGACACTATGCAGGTAGAAGGAAAGGTGAATACAGTATAAAAGAGAATCTTTAATGCTTTTGGGTTATACAGGACTGTTTAATATACATTGGGCCAACCTTTAAAGTGTAAATTATGTGTGAACAGACAAGAAGTCCACAACTTCTAAACATCACAAACTTTCACTTGTGGAGAAGCACACCCATTTTTACAATATTCCCATTATCTTTGTTCAGTGCACATACTTGTGATTTTAAATTGTTTGATATGATACAAAAGATAAGAATGCACTGCTCACCAGAGACCAAACATACCGCATTAACTGACAAATTAATTTCAAATGAAAACGTAAGCCATCTCTTGCTTTCTTTTACTTCATTATTTAAGGCCATAAAAATTTACCTTTTTTTAGGTGGTTCTGTTGTATTTTTCCCAAGCATTTCCCTAAACAAAAAATAAAGTTACATTAATTTACACTGAGTCAATTATAAAGAATTTGGGCTGAATATTCAAACATCTGGGCCTAGAATGTCTTGTGAAACTGAATGATTTCCATAACAGAACACTCCACTATAATTACTCCAGAAGACATGAAGGAAAATGTATTTGCAGAAGAAGGAAACACATGGTCTTGTGAGTAAGGCATATGACAAGGACTCAGGTGACTTAAGTCCTATATCTGACTCTGCTCCAGCCTTCCTGTGTGAGCTTTGGTAAGGCATTCAATTTGTGTCAGTTTCTCCATCTATAAAATGGAGATAATAATATTTCCTTACCTCACATTGGTATTTTGAGGCTAAATTCATTAATACACCGCTACCTCGATATAACACAACCCGATATAACATGAATTTGGATATAACACAGTAAAGCAGTGCTCCGGTGGGGCAGGGTTGTGCACTCCGGTGGATCAAAGCAAGTTCAATTTAACACGGTTTCACCTATAACGCGGTAAGATTTTTTGGCTCCCAAGGACAGCATTATATCGAGGTAGAGGTATATTTGTAAAACACGAATTCTTGGGAGGAAAAACTGTGTTAAATAGATATGCAAAAATTGTAAGGTTATCAAAGCCAGGACTGTGCCCATATTGCAAAGCAGCTAGCACATTTTGATGGCTATTGCTATGTAAACAATAATAATAAAGTATTATTAATAAAATGCCACATGCACACTGAATATCACTTTTTAATTGGACAATTAATGTTAATAACCTAGCTACAGACCATAACACATGAAAAATGGATTAACATATTATCTTTTATTTACTTTTGTTTTTGTTGTTTTTAATTCCAATTGAACACTGTAACAGCTTGAGTAACAGAACACCTATTCTAGGTGGTGAATAGATTAGGTAAAAAGCCTAAAGAGTTGCTCACCAAGAACTGAATCGCATAACCTGCAGCAGCAGCATTTGTTCTCTGAATAGTGGGCTGCCTAGGGTTTGAAGTCTTTGGTGGGTAATTTTATAACACAGTAACGTTTAAATAGGTGTGTCCAGAACAAGTTAATACTTAAAAAACTGAAGCCATGAATGTTGCAATGCATGATTTTTGCAATTCCCTTGCCCTGTAGAGCTAACTAATCTGTTTTATATCTTCAAATGAAGTATACCCTTCTCTGCACAGTCTTAGCTTTTATGATACTCAAAATTGAACTTTAAAAGGCGCACTCAAGCACAGGTTTTAATGAAAGTTTTTACCAAGCCCAAATACAAAGAACTGTTTCATTGTGTTTTCAAAAAGTTTAGCATAAATGAGGTTCTTCTCCTATTTAAAAAAACCTCTCTCTTGGTTTCAGAGTTCTGAAACCAAGCCAAAATTAGTTGTTATTTGCAGAGAGCCACTTTTGTGCATGGCACTTTAAAAACAAGAGATATTTTCTTTGTATTTGAAAGGTTGCCCAAATAGTTAGCTCTTCACTGCTGGCAGGAGTTTTGAAGGAAGTTCATTTTGATGAAGGCCAAGTGTAAAAGAGCAAGGAAATAAAACTGACAAGTCTTAGTTTGGCTGTCCATGCAGAGTAACATGGGGGGAAAAAAACGGAGAGTATCCATTAAGCATTACTGCAGCCAGCTAGAAACAACTGTCTCCATTGAACAGATTCTTACCTCATTATTTTCTGTTCTTCTTCCATCTGTTCTCTAACCTGTTGCAATTCTTTGATCAGCTCAACATCTGTACCATTCACCCAGGTGTACACCACATCAATTGGCATGGGCAAACAAAGTCTACATAAACCACAAGAAAGAGCAGTATAACCTATTTATAAGAGTATGACAGTAGCATGGACTACATTGTACTAAAAAAGACAGTTGAAACTCATGAACTGTGTGTTAAAAACCAAACAAAGTAAAATGCTGCTCTCTGTCTGTGTATTATCTATTATACAAAAGCTTTTAACACAACACTGCAGAAATAAAACTAAGAGAAGTTGATAGACAAAGTGATCATCTGCATCAAACTTTAGTGGTCAAAAAGTTAGTTATACACAATGAGAGACTGCTTTAACATGGTCCTATTTCACTCCAATTTTTTATCCAATAACCTATTAAAATAATAGTGTTTCAAATCTTTTGGCTTAATCAAAAAAACTACCTGACTCAGAATAATAGTGTTGTCATCCTGTTCTAGCCAAGTCAACTGTATAAAAATAATTTAATAATATGAATACACTTGAGACAAAAACCTGTACTTACAACCCAACACAATCCCCCCTGAAATCAGAAATCAACTCCACTCAAGCAGAATTTAGTCCTTATCTTTCATTTCATCCTCCATCTAAACTTGAGTTTTTTGAACGTACAAAAACTCAGAATTTGATTGAATTTTTTTTTTAATTAACACCCTCCTGCATAATAGTCTTTCAGCCAAAAAAGAAGCCAGCAAGGTCTGAATTTATAACAGACTTTTGTTAAACATTCAAACACCCAAAAGTACTAGCTAAATAAATACAGGGTTTCTTTCAGCCAAATAAAAATGAACTTCAAATACTGATCTGGAGTCAACAGGTTTGACTAGTTTGAGTTAGGTTCAGTGCCTCTACAGAACTTAGTTTTAGCTAAGCAAATTGTATATTTATCGTGTCTACTCAAAGTCTTGAAATGCTGACACTCAATGTTAGGCTATTTATTGTATCAGAGCATTGTATTACTTTTAATCAATAATGCTTGTATAAATTTCTTAGTGAGATTGGTAGACTTATGTTCTCACATGAATGACATGACAATCATGCCCTGAAAAAACAAACTTAATTTCCTTTTGCTCTATCAACTGCTTTTAATATTGTTGACCACAAAGTGGTGTTGGCAAGGATAGATGATATTTGAAGGGGAAAGAACAGAACTGTTCAACAGGACAGACATTACTGGATAATTGCTCCATTATCTCAAGAGCTCTCACATAGCCATACTGCAGGGCTTTAGTCTGTCGCTCCTGTTTAAAGTGTATGTGAGGGTGCTAGAAGAGACTGAGAAACTATCTGGACTGCAGTCCCACCAGTATGCTAGAGAAACTCAAGTCTACAGCTCAGCTTTATCAGACCTGGAGATAAAAGTTTAGTTGAATGGTTTTCCTAGCATCTGGTCAGGCGTAAGGCCAGAATGAAAGTCAGTTAGCTGAAACCTCAGATAAGACAAAGGTCATGCTGGAAAAAAATCAACCATAGAAAATAGCTGTTTCTTCAGTTGTTCACAACTGAAAGGTGCCTTTTGGATCCTCAGCTGCTTCTGGGTGTTAAATATAGCAGTGGTGGTCAACAATGTTTTCTATCTTCACTTGGCTTGGAAGTCACAATGGTTCCTTTTTTATGCCTATTCCACCACAGCTATCTGTGCTTTTGTCACCTATGGAATGGATTACTATGATGCAGTATTTCCCAAACTTGGGACGTCACTTGTGTAGGGAAAGCCCTGGTGGGCCGGGCCGGTTTGTTTACCTGCCACGTCCGCAGGTCTGGCCAATCGTGGTTCCCATTGGCCGCGGTTCGCTGCTCCAGGCCAATAGGAGCTGCTGGAAGCAGCACGGGCCGAGGGACATACTGGCTGCCGCTTCCAGCAGCTCCCATTGGCCTGGAGCAGCGAACCGCGGCCAGTGGGAGCTGCGATTGGCCAGACCTGTGGACGCGGCAGGTACACAAACCGGCCCGGCCCATCAGGGGCTTTCCCTACACAAGCAGCGTCCCAAGTTTGGGAAACACTGCTATAATGCATTCTGCATGAGGCTACTCCTGAAACACACAGAAAGCTCTATTTCTGGGGAATACAGATATTCACTCTGCAGTGTGTCACATGGAGTGTTTTTGACCCATCAGATCCATCATGCCTTAGAATCCAAGTAACAAGAGCTCTTTTTGTGGGTTGTGACTAGATGGATTATTCAGGCAGACAATCCCTAGAGTTGTATGTCTAGATCCTGGGAGTTTTAAGTGGAAGGACCTTGACTCTGGAATTTGCTTCCCTCCTTAGTCCAACAAAGCCTAAGTATGTTGACTTTCTGGGTATGGTGCAAGGCCTATTAACTTACTCTCCTTTTGAGGAGCTGAGTGAAAAATAATCTCAATTCCAATTCTTTCTTAAATTATGTGAGATTTTTAGTGCTAGCTTTGACTGTTAAAATGTATTATTTTTAAACTGTCACAAACACTAAATATGGATATATCATTATATCAATTAGAAGTACAGTATAAGCTACTATATTTAAAATGTGCCTATTACAGCACTGCCATATTCAGCCACATAATTTATAAATAAAATTAGGGAAAGAAACATTTTATGGTTATATGTATTTGGCTATAAAAACATTATGTCTCAGTTATAATACTGGTTTGACATGTCTGGTCTCCATTAGCAGGGAATATAAAACAACCAGTGTCTACAAGATTAGAAAAATATCAATGCAATTTCACTTAACTGTTTGTATGTGCATAATCTGAAGGCTGCTCTTAAAATTGTTTCCAAACTCTCATCTATACATTTTTTGTTTTAAAAAAACAATTCCATATAAACCTAACATTGCTGGGGGATGAATGGTTACCAATAAACACTAATAAAAATTAAGTATTTTACGAAGGTTATACATAATAGAGTACAGTGATTAACTATCACTAGGGTTATTCAATAGCATTAAAGGAGAACATTTTAGTTCTTCAGTCAATCTTTTTCCAAGTTTTTAATAAATTTTGCATTGCCTCTTCAAAAAATAACTTACAAACTTTTACATCTCAAAAGGTATGTTATCGTATTATTTAGATTAAATTTAAAAGGGAATAAAAAAGGCTACTTCAGCATCTTCCTCCTCAATTGCTCAGTATAAAGTCTCTCTGTGAGGTGTTCTGCATAAAGCGGATCACTTTACACATCTGACGTGGAATTTAATATTAAAAGAAACTTTGAAATTTGGGAGGTTTCCAGACAATAAAACAATTGTCTTTTTTTTTTTAAGTGTTACTTTTACCACACCTCCTTCTTTCCCCCACATGGCCCCACTTCCCAATTGCCGGCCAAGGAAGTTGGGGGTCAGATCTTGTTTGACCAGGAAATGGGAGCTGATAGCTCTGAAGAGGGCATTTAGTTGCAGCTAAGGGAATTTGTTGCTTCTTCCATTGGCGATCCAGAGCCTGCCAGGCTCACCTCCTACAGCTGGTTCTATATTTGTGTGGTGAGGCTCACAGAGTAGATAAGAACTCTCTTAACCACCTGCTGGCACAGTCCTACTACAAGCCCTAGCTCTTTCCACTCCTCCCCACCATCAGCTTTCCAATTTCTTTCCATCTCCCTGAGCCAAGATTACAACCCTGCTACTCCATTCCCTATGCCTGGAGCCCCACTCTGTTCCTTCTTGGCTCCCCATCTCCTGCGTCTTTTTCCCTTCCCAAGCCTCACTCAATATCTTCCCCCTCCTTCCCACCTATTCGTGGCCTTCGCTTGTTGTGTCGCATTAAATTTAAATTGTATGCTCTATGGTACTGGGCAAGGATTACCTCTTCACTTGCTTTGTTTGGCAGCTAGCGCTTTTTGGCACACTCAAATATTATTTGGTCATGTCCCAGAACGAGATACAATATAAATTCAACAACAAACAAGGGCTGTTAATAGATGGAGGAGGAAGGACAGAGGTGAAAATCATATGATCATACAGTTAACATGTAGATTCTCACATGCAAGACTGAAGAAGCAAGTTTTTAAGATTATTAATGAGAGGAGGAAAGTAACCTGGTGAACAGTTTTGTGGTAACCATTATACATACCACGGACAGCATAAAAGGAAGACAAAGAGAAGGCAAGGAGGAGGTATTGAGGCTAATGTGTCTCATGGGACCAGACAGCAAGTGTGAAAAATCAGGATGGGATAAGGAGCAATAGGCACCTATATAAGACAAAGCCCCAAATATCGGGACTGTCCCTATAATATCAGGACATCTGGTCACCCCTACTCATGGAAATACTGAAAGAGACCAGGCTGGAGATGAGAGAAAAGCTGCAATGTTGAGCCTTAAAGGCAAGAACAAGAAATTGTCCTTACAACTATTTAGTACAATTTCTTATAATTATTAATAATAAAATCACCAGTTTTTTAAATCACTTGCAAAATAAAAATTTGTACTGGTTTTTTAAGCATAAGTATGTGTTCCTATGTACATAAGTGAAATTTTAACTTTATGATGTTATTGAAGAAAGTCACATCATAATGTATAATAGTTTGTCCAGTAATGGAGATATTCTTTCATTGTTTTTAAAAGGTACTACACCAGAGATCTAAACAAAAGGGGGAGGGATAGCTCAGTGGTTTGAACATTGGCCTGCTAAACCCAGAGTTGTGAGTTCAATCCTTGAGGGGGTCATTTAGGGATTTGGGGATTGGTCCTGCTTTGAGCAGGGGGTTGGCTTAGATGACCTCCTGAGGTCCCTTCCAACCATATTATTCTATTAATCTTAAGTAGAAAATGTACTAGCATGTTCCCAAAAAACTGTACTGCTCACTGCCCATAAACTGCTTGATCACTTGATATCTGAAAGAGATGTGTTTTACTTTCCATCCATTTAAATATTTGTTTACTTTCATGGGAACAATTCTCTCACGCCCAATTTGCTGTGGGTCCCTCCTTTTCATTCAGTTTCATTTCAGAGCATAAACACAGCCAAGATAGAAAGTATCAACATCAGAACTCCTCTATCTACAGGTTATGCAAAAAGCAAAAGCAGCATCATGTCTGTAAAATCTCACAAAAAGATTCCACCAGCCCCACACTGATTCAGCTCACGTGCTAAGGATATCCAGTTAATTATATTCCCAGGATTAGGTAACAAGGAAGACTTGAACTACTGCAACTGACAGATGCAAGAAAAATACACCCCTAAACCAAAGTCATTTTTCGTATGCCAATTCCAGGAAAACTGCAACATGGAGTAGCTAACTGTATACAAATCTCCTGACAAACCTCGCAATACTGCGGACCCCTTCCCATCACACCTGACAGAGCAACTGTAAAGGCCAGCTAATGAATTCAAAATATTGAGTAGCTCTGGTGCCTACTATGAAAACTTTAGAACTTGCCCAGTCACCACTTCCACTCATTCACTAATCCTTCAGCTCAAGAGTGGCAAAAGTCTCCTCTATAAGGAAGCATTCCCTGAAGAACCAAAGCAGAAAAGAATTAGGCTGCACATTGCAAAACAGAACCGACTATATCCATAGAACAGTGCTGAGATTTGCATGCCCTTTTTGGACAGACCCCACTGTTTTATCTAAATCCCTGTACCTAGTTTACCATAGTGACAGGCATTTTAGAAATGGATATGGATAGGGAAAGACAGACCAAAAGGCTCCACTGCATAGTTTTGCAGAAACATTTCAGCTCTAAACTAACGATTATCATCTATAAGAGCTACAAAAGTGTTCACTTTCCTTTATCTGCTGATCTTTTTGAGGGTGGGGAGGCAAGCGGAAGCAGTGGGAGGTCTAACGCACTACAACAAAATGTACAGTAGAGAACAATCCTGTACTAGCAGGGGGACAGACTACATGATCTAAGCCCTCCTCCCCCAGCCAACTAATTTACATGGTCCTACGACCCAATACATTTTAATTCTGATTCAGCACCTAATTTTCAGTGAGGTCCTCTTTTTTAGACAAGTTTCCAGCTGAGCTTACTGAAGCTAAAAGAAACCAAACAACTTACGCTAAGTAGCTTCTCCCACATTACAGCCCACAGGCATACTACTGACTTCCTGAACAGCAGACCCCATTATTATTCAAAACGTGAACTAAAACACCATAAGAGGCCTTCCCAGAGTTGTCACAACTGAAGAATTTATATGACTCAGGCTTCACTCTGATGTGACCAGTTTCTCTGATTTAAAATCATTCAGTTTGAAAGGTCCTCTTTCTCCATGCCTTGTGACATTCATTTTCCACTTAATAATGACCTCCATACAAGATGAAGGAAAACTTACAACATATGAAAAACAACTTCCTGAGATATTAAAATAAACCAAGTTGGAACTTTACTCATGTATTTATATGCACACACTTTAATATGCAAAATTAGTCACTTTTCCCTTCTGCAGTGCTAAAAAGAACTATTTTGTTCAGTCCAGACTGAAGTGCTAATGTAGTGTAAAAAATGCTATTAAACAAGTTTAAACTCTGAGTTCTCATGTCACTATCGCTTCCAATTTACATTTTCTGATTTAATACATGCAGTGTAAAAACAAACACAACTTCAGTACAGACTTAAAATTTGTAGGAGGAAAAACATCCAGCTATACAATATGTTACTACATCTTAAACATCTGGCAAACACACACAATAGCTAAATATGCAACACTATAACCCCAAGAGCTATACCAGAGCTTACCGATTCTGAAATGATTTGCCAGCAACGTTGTCTCTATAAGAATCAAACAAAACATGATACTGGTCTCGACTCCACTCCAGGACAACCTACAAAGAAAGAAAACTTGGAGTCACATTCTTTTTAAATTAGAATTAATGATCATTTACTTATCTCCCTTCAAACCCTTTACTATTATATATCCCTAATCCTGGGAATATATTATATATATATTTCAAGTATGATGTGCACGTTAGTACACACAAACCGGAAATTAACCAAAGAAAAAAATGTCACATTTAATCTCCAAACACAGATCAAACCTGAAACCCAGGACACACTAAGTAATGACACAAAGAGAATGCCCATACACTGTAGTTCAGTTGGGAGACATAAGGATTGCCATACCAGATCAGACCAATGATCCATCTAGTCCCTTATCCTAGCTTTGACAGTGTTATTTTTGTTACTCTCCAGTTTGTCCACATCATTCCTGAAGCGTGTCGCCCAGAACTGGACACAGTACTCCAGCCGAGGCCTCACCAGTGCCAACTAGAGTGGGACAATTACCTAAGAACATAAGATCGGCCGTACCGGGTCAGACCAAAGGTCCATCTAGCCCAGTATCTGTCTACCGACAGTGGCCAATGTCAGGTGCCCCAGAGGGAGTGAACTTAACAGGCAATGATCAAGTGATCTCTCTCCTGCCATCCATCTCCATCCTCTGACAAACAGAGGCTAGGGACACCATTCCTTACCCATCCTGGCTAATAGCCATTTATGGACTTAACCACCATGAATTTATCCAGTTCTCTTTTAAATGCTGTTATAGTCCTAGCCTTCACAACCTCCTCAGGTCTTACATATGACACTCCTGTTGATACACTCCAGAATGGTATGAGCCATTTTCACAACTGCATCACATTGTTGACTCTCATTCAATTTGTGATCCAGTATAACCCTTAGCTTCCTTTCTGCACTACGACCACCTAGCCAGTTATCCCCCATTTTGTGGTTGTGCATTTGATTCTTGCTTACTAAGTGTAGTACTCAGCACTCGTCTTTCATTGAATTTCATCTTGCTGATTTCAGGCCAATTCTCCAGTTTATCAAGGTAGTTTGAATTCTAATCCTACCCTCTGAAATGTTTGCAATCCTTCCCAGTTTGTCATCTGCAAATTTTATATGGATACTCTCCACTCCATTATCCAAGTCATTAATGACAATATAGAATAGTACTCCACTAGACACGTGCTCCCAGTTTGACAGTGACTCATCGATAACTCCTCTGAGCACAGTCTTTTGATCAGTTGTGCATCACCTTATAGTAATTTCATATACAGAACATTTCACTAGTTTGCTCACTAGTTTGCTTATCAGAACATCTTGTGGACTGTGCCAAAAGCCTTACTAAAATCAAGATATATCACATCTACAGCTTCCCCCATCCACTAACCTACTACCCTGTCAAAGAAGGAAATTAGGTTGATCTGGCATGATTTGTTCTTGACAAATCCATGTTAGCTATTACTTACAACCTTATTATCCTCTAGGTGCTTACAGATTAATTGTTTAATAATATTTCCAAGTATCCAAGTTAGGCTGACTGGTTTATAATTTCCCAGGTCCTCTTTGCTCCCCTTTATAGGGACAGGTACTATGTTTGGCCTTCTCCAGCCCTCTGGGACTTCACCCATCCTTCATGAGTTCTTGAAAATAACCACTAACGGTTCTGAGATTGCTTCAGCTAGTTCCTTAAATACCCCAGTGTGAATTTCATCAGGCCCTGCCAACTTTAATACACCTAAATATTCTTTAATGTATTCTTTCCCCTAGTCTGGCTTGTGTTCCTTCCTGCTTCGTTGTTAATATTAACTGTGTTGAGTATCTGGTCACAATTTACCTTTTTAGGAAGACTGAACAAAATGGGCATTAAATACCTCAGCCTTATTGATGTCATCAGTTATTAGCTCTCCTTACCCACTAAGCAGAGGACCTCTTCTTGCTCCTAATTCCTTTTTCTGTCCCTTGCTAGGTATAATTGATTTTGTGCCTTCATTTTTCTGAATCTGTCACTGATGGCTTGGGCAAGTCTTTTGTACTTCTCCTTAGCAATTTGTCCATGTCTCCAATTTTTGTAGGATTCTTTTTTTATTTTCAGACCACTGAAGGAGTTCCTGATAGAACTATATTGGCCTCTTTCTAGTCTTCCTATCTTTCCTTCTTATCAGGCCAGTTTTCTGTTGAGCCTTTAATATAGTCTCGCTGAGAAACTGCAAGCTCTCCTGACCTCTTTTTTCCCTTAGATTTTCGTCCTATGGGACTTTACCTACCAGTTCTCAGAATTTAATAAATAATTACCACAAAAGGAGATTCTTTCCTTCCCCCCCCCCCCCCAACATGATACTACTTTTTAAAATAATTCTTAATAGTTCATATCAATTATTCACCAGGTTGGGTGCCATTTATATGGTTGCATCTTCCTGGCATTACAAAAGAACATCGAACTACAAAATAAGTTATTTCTCCAAGCTAGCATTCACAGAATACAACATTTCTAAAGCCACCTCCACAATGAGCTGTATCATTCACCACTGAAGTCAATGACAAGCCTCCTATTGACTTACATGGGTAAAGGATCAGGTCCAGTGTCAACTTATTTGGGCCTACCACAAGCACATATAAACCCCCTTCCAAGTCTGCAAAAAAAGGCTCTTCGCAACCAAAACCATGCCTGTCAATTCTCACACACAGAGACAGAATTTACAAAATGAGCATAACTTGTTCATTGTTATTTCAATGTGAAGGTAAATAAATGCAAAAAATCTGTTTTTTATCTAAGTCTCTTCCCTCTCTCTCTCTAGCAGATATGCTAGTCTCCTCACAGTCTCAGAAACTAGTTTAACACAGAAGATGGCAAATAGTACTTTTTAATGTAGATGTTATTACTAATAATGATGAATCCAAGCAAAATCTACACTTTAGAATTCTGAGACAATAAAATCTCAATTCATATTATGAATACAATTTTTGAGAAAGAAGAGGGTTAACAGTGCAAATACCTCATCACTTATATCAGTTAAACCATAAGGACCTATGTAAGTGTCACCTTACAAAAACAAAGATTTATGAATCCCATGTCAACTTCACTAGCTGCTTTGAACTGCTAAAAGCAATGAAGAAGTTAACTGCAAGACTAGGCACTGGGACAAGTTTGGTGAACTTTTTCTTTTCTTTTTCTTTGCATAATGGTGGTACAAATAAGTATAATACCTGCCTCAATAAAAGAGAATGACAAAATGTATTATTCAACCAGCTAAATAGGGGCGTCACCACTCCAAGCATATATGCAGTAACTTAAAATGCACTAAATCACATTCTGTGTATTCTGAATTATATTCTATAATTAAAGAACTAGTCACAGTACTATATGACTGCAGCAATACCACAATTTAAGATAAATGTCATGTTTCTCACTTCTGACATACCCCTTTTTCTATGAAGAAGGCAGCCACATTCTGTTATTTGTATTACAGTAATGCCTAAGGAATCTAAGATTGGGGTCCCACTGTACTAAGTGCCATATGAACAACTAGGAAGAAAGTCTCTACCCTGAAGCTACTGTATCAGTAATCCAAATATGTCTTTCGCTCATGTTCTATCTACAAAGGGCTTTGAACAAAGCTGAACCACCAAGAGAAGCTCAGTCAAAAATTGTCTATAACCAAACTCCGCCATAATGAAGTTCAACAACCATGTTCCAACCAAACTGTGGGCTGCAATACTTAAACCTGGTTATAACACTTATTGGATACAAAAAAGTTTGAACTGTACTTAAACAGCACTGGGCTTTTCAACTCATAGATAGAGCTTGATGCTAACAGGCCAACTTTCACATATTGCTGCTACCAGTATGTAGTCAGTTTTAAACAATTTGCCTTATCTACCCATTTTACTGGCAGCACTAATGCCTACTGTGGTGGATTTACAGCAGGCAAACCCAATTTTGCTTAATTGCAAGTGTCACTCTGGCATCAGTATTAAGTTTTGCAATAGGATAGCAGCCTCTCTCTATTTTATAACTGGATCACAAACAATAGCTCTAATTAAAGTACTATCACCCCAGTTCTGATAGCTCAAAATTTTCTCTGTCTTTTTATGCTTGGTGTCTGCCCAAGGGCTAATTATTCTGGAAACTTTACTCAAACACAATTCAGCCATTTTGAAGTACGCGAAGAGTGACAAAAATACACTCTTACCATTAAAATATATGTGACTGTTTCTGCACAGCTCTAGTACTTAAATGGCTGAGGGGTAGCAAGCTGAAATGTGCAAGGAGACAGCTCTCACTGATAAGCAGTGCCTTTGAGTGATTTTGTGAAGATCTGTTGTGACTTGAACAAATAGTGAGTGAAAAGCACATTTCAGGCAGGTGAAGTATATTTTGCACTAATTTTTGGCCAGTTTTACCAGTATTCTAAATAGAATCCAACAATAGCCATCAAATCAAAATATCAATGAAAAACGCAAAACGTTTACTCAAACTTCCACCACTTTGTCACTGTTTTTCAATGAGCTCTAGTTCTAAATGAAAGAAAACTCAGGACCTGTCTACGGAGCCCCGCCTTCTGGACTATGGGAATCTGAATAGCCGTGGACACCGAAGTGTCCCCCCGTGTAGATACTGCAGACGCAAACTAAGCGGTTCCTAGTTCACCTTAATGTAATCCTGTTTGAAGAGGACTACATTTAAAAGGTACCTATTTTGGATTAACATAGTCCTCTTCAAACAGGATTACATTAATGCGAACCAGGAACCTTTTAGTTCATGCCTGCAGTGTCCACGCAAGGGAATTACAGCACAACATTTCAGTGCCCACCACTATCCACACCTCTATAGTCCAAACCAAGGGGCAGTGTAGACAAATTCTTAGTCATGCATAAATAGGTGGCTAAATTCATTCCCAAGGTGTTCAGCATAATCAAAGAGGGAGGAGTTATAGCTGCGTATCCAACCACATCTTTGGCATTTCCTGACTTTTCAGTGCTGTTCAACTTTAAAATTCCTAAATGTAGCTTATTCTAATGAAATTTTATCTAAGATTAATTCCTCCATTAAACAGAAGAATTAATTCTGTTCATCTTATAAACTGATAATTATTGACATAGACAAGCCTATAAAACTCAGGTATATAATCACCATTTGTGGGAGATTTCTCATCATTAGATGTTCACATTGGATTTGGGGTTTCTAACTGCACATCACATGCAAACAAGTACATGTTTTAGTTTATTTTTAGATATGATTTTATCACCAGGAGTTGCAAAGGACAATGTAACATATACATTGCAAAGTCACTAGTCAGTTTCAGAACACAGGAAAATTTGTGGTAAGATACTGCTCTAAATGAATGCACAATGAAATACAGAGCCCCCAACATGGGCTTTCAGCCTCTTAGCATCCATTTTACAAAAAGGCATACTTACCCACCACAAACATTCTCTGTTTGATAAAATCTGGATAAATTCCCTAAGAAATCCTCCCAATAGATATCTAGGTACAGTTGAGAAACTGCTAGAGGACTGGGATCTTTAAGATCGGAAGCGTATTTTTATGTTGCATTTGCAGGCCAGTGTTCCCTACGATTCTATTTGATTTTGACAATACCCCAAATTTGCAGCTGTCATTTTCAAAAGCTTGTGTTTATTTCTTTTTTGATTGTGTTGATCTGATATATAGATAAGAGTGTTTATTGTATCTGTGCACATTCAAATCATTCTAGGCAGTTCAGACCATTTGTTAGGAAAAAAATTAAGTTGCATATTATTTTCAGAACAAAAATATTAAAAATAATAAAAGTAGGCCAGTCAAAATACTGATGATATTGCTGAGCAGCAGGAGGTTGGAAATACTGAATTCAGTTCTCCAAACTGCAGGGGAGAAGAACTCAATCTCCCTATTGTGGTAAGAATTGGCCATTCAAAAATGGCATTAACAGAGCTCTAAAGAGAACTCCAATCAGCCTGCCCTGATTAAAAAAAAAATGATAATGATAAGTCAGCTGAAGAGGGAGGGGATGGAGGTTATACAAGCAAAGAAACCAAGGCCTCTGAGAAAGTGCAGATTGTACCCAGTCTCTCACTGCCCAGGCCTGCTGAGACCATTCAGCACTGAAAGGTCCCTTCCTTGACATTTAAAAAAATCACACAATATTTCTGAAATGGACCAAAAGAACAATGGAATTTTTCAGTAAAGACATATAGTATATTAGTTCCCTGTGTTCTCCTGCAAAACAAAATTGTACATGCTACTTGATTATAAAGCTGCTTCAATTTTCAAAAATCTCTAGAGTATTTTATCTTGAAATATTAAACTGCAATACAAATTGCTTTCATGATGCAGAAGTGCTAATCAAATTGGGGCTACAGTCCACAAATGCTAATCACAGTGAAAATCTAAATCCTGACATGTGTTGGGTTGGATTTTTTTAAACTGTAAACCTTTCACAAGCTCAAGAGTTAACAAGAATCACACCCCACCCAGATATCATAGAATCATAGAATCATAGAATATCAAGGTTGAAAGGGACCTCAGGAGGTCATCTAGTCCAACCCCCTGCTCAAAGCAGGACCAATCCCCAGTCAGATTTTTACCCCAGTTCCCTAAATGGACCCCTCAAGGATTGAACTCACAACCTTGGGTTTAGCAGGCCAATGCTCAAACCATTGAGCTATCCGTCCCCTCTTTGTACAAAATATGCCTTGTAAAGTATCATTTGAAAATTAATAACTTGCTGGTTAATAATATCATGGTGAAATGTATGTAGCAACCTTGTGTGTCAAGTTATGAAATCCCCCCATGGTGATGTTAAAGGCACATGTTCAAAATCATGTAGCCCCCATTAGATATAACTGGTCAACCAGGCCTGTCTTAAACAAAGGGAGTATGTTTTACCTCAATCCGCATGTAAGTGGTAAACAGAGTCCTCAGACAGCAAGGGGGTGAAGAAAAAAAGAAAATCTGAATTTCAGCATACACGGGTGAGGAAAAAAACTGCAAGACACCTTCTTACACCCGACTCCATGTTTCCTTGCTCTCAGCTGGAAAGAACTTTATCTAGGGGTCACACTCAGAAACATGCATTTCAAAGGGTGACCTAACTATAAAAGTGAGGGGCAAAAACACCCCATATTCTCTCTCCTTGTCTATCTCTCTCTTTTACTGTCAGCAATATCAAATCATCATCATACATCTTTTCCTTTGCGTTATCTTGGTATCAGAATAGTAATTTCAGAGCAAAGTTAAACTGCTTACAAAACAGACAGTGTCTAACAAGGTTCTGAGACCAGGGTTCTATGCCCTAACTGTTCACTGACCTGCTGTTTCACCTTGGTCAAGGCACTTCATTCCTCTGTACCTCAGTCACCCTTCCCTCCCTTCCCCTTTCTTGTCTACTTACAGTACACTGTAAGCTCTTGGAGCAAGAATGTCCCTGGCTATACTGGAAAAGAGGTGTATTTTTAACATATTAGCTGTTTTGATACGTGTGTAGACTAGGCAATTGTGGTTTTAACACGCTACCTGATCAAGGTGAACCCTACCTGAGACTTATTTACACTAGGCTCCTAAACACGTTAACTAAGGTTAAAAAAAATTCTCTAGTGAACACAAGGTGTATGCGTTTGTAGAGTGCTTAGTACAACAACAGTACAAGGCTCTCAGCTGAGACCTGTAGGCAATACTGAAATACACACAACACGAATAATTGCCACTATGCCTGAATATAAGTTTTCTGCTTAGCATATTAAAAACATATAGCCTTACATACAAACTGGTGGCTGAATGAAGAATTTAAAATTAAGTTGCCTGAATCCACTTTCCAAAAGAGAAGTCAGCTAACTGACTTGAGAGGGTTTTTACATATATAACCAAATTCAGCCTTAACTTACACTTTCAGTGAGGTGATCTTAAAAGGTTGCACATATGTAACATAATTTGGCTCTATAAAGAGCTTAGTAAGATATTAAAAATAAGGGTAAATATGACCATACTGAGTAGTGCCCCAGAACCAGTTATTAAGCAATTCCACAAATCCCTGTATTGTGATTAGCTGAAGGGGATCCAATCTGTATTATACACAAATCTCTGTATTCTGAATATACCAAATACATCAAAATTCCACATTCAGTTCCCCACAGCAAATATGGCTCTCTCAGTGGAGAGCAATAGGAAGGCAAGAACGTTGCAGGGGAAGAGAGTGGGAGCTGCTTAAGGGAAAAGCAGCACTTGGGAGAGTGATAAATTCAAGACATCAAAACAGAGTGTCCATGGGTGGAAGTACTACAAGGGGTGAAGCAGGAATACTGGACAGGAGTGGCACAGGAGAAGTACTGGTTGATGCTGGGCTAGGGAGAGCCTATGAGCAAGGGCACTTAGGGGCACTGAACTGGTGTGCAGTAAACTTCTGCAGAAGACAAGGTTGTATGGAGGCAGTAGCACTGTGGTTCAAGTGCTGTAGATGGGTACAACACTGGGATACTGAAGAGGGTTCTGTAATGGTGCTACAGAGACATTGGAGCAAGTGCTGCGTACCGTGGAGTAGCCAGTGTACTGGGCATGGGGGAATATAGGGAGGACAGGCAAGAGCACAGGGGTGGTAGTACTCAGAGGGCAGGGGAAGCACTAGAGATGGGTATTTTGGAAACACAAGTTATAGGAGGGGATGTGTGGATGCTTCTGCGTAGGCACAGGGTCCTGCAGGGGGAAGCCAGCACACTGGGGTGGGTGCTGTGGAAGCAAAGGGCATGACAGTGGAAACAGGGCACTGTATTATGGTAAATGTCAGAAGGTGGGGGTGGTGGGCTCTACAGGAGCATCACTGCAGGGGGGAAGTAATTAAGGCGAGTGTTAAAAGGGAGAAGCAAGAGGGAAGGTTGGGGAGGCAAAGGGCACAGTGGTGCTTCAGGGCATATGCACAGGGTGGGTTCTGTCAGGGTGCTCAGGAGGGAAGTGGGGGCTGCTACAGGGGCACAGGGTGCTGCAGAGGGAAGGAGGCAGGGACTCAGGGGAGCAGTGCTGCAGGGCACATGCCCAAGGTGGGTGCATCAGGCAGGAGCACCACAGATGGGGCTGGCTGGGCACATACAGATGAGGGGGAGGGAAGCAAGGTACCTGCATGAGGTGGGTGCTGCGGGGGTGGCAGGGAAACAGGTAAGATGCGCGGAGGGGGGTGCTGCGGGGGGGAGGGGGCAGGGGGAACATGGCACATGTGCAAGTGGGTGCTGCAGGGGGAGAGGGGCTGGAGAAGCGGTAAGATGCGGGGGGGCTGTGAAACTGAGAGGGAGGGGGCCGGGGGAACATTGCACAGTGCGAGTGGGTGCTGCAGGGGGAGTGGGTGCTGCGGGGGGAGGGGGAGCAGGGCACACACAAGGGGTGGGTGCTACGGGGGGGAGGGTGCTGCAGGAGAAGGGGGAGCATGGCACACTCGGAGTGGGTGTTGCAGGAGAAGGGGGAGCAGGACGCATGGGTGGGGTGGGTGCTGCTGGCGAAGGGGGAGCAGGACGCACGCATGGGGTGGGTGCTGCAGAGGGTTGGAGGAGTGGGTAAGATGTGGGGGTGTGCTGTGGAGCAGAGAGGGAGGGGCTCGGGGGAGCAGGACAAGCGTGCGGGATGAGTGCTGCGGGGGAGGGGGAGCATGGCACACTTGGAGTGGGTGCTGCGGGGGAAGGGAGAGCAGGACGCACACTCGGAGTGGGTGCTGCGGGGGAAGGGAGAGCAGGACGCACGCATGGAGTGGGTGCTGCGGGGGAAGGGGGACTGGGGAAGCGGTAAGACATGTGGGGGGGTGCTGTGAAGCTGAGAGGGAGGGAACCAGGGAAGCATGGTACACTCGGAGTGGGTGCTGCGGGGCGAGAGGGAGCAGGGCACACACACGGGGTGGGTGCTACAGGGGGAGGGTGCTGCGGGAGAAGGGGGAGCATGGCACACTCGGAGTGGGTGCTGCGGGGGAAGGGGAAGCAGGACGCACACGTGGGGTGGGTGCTGCGGGGGGAGGGGGAGCAGGACACACACGTGGGGTGGGTGCTGCGGGCGGAAGGGGACACAGGGTGCACATGCGGGGTGGGTGCTGTGGGGGGAAGGGGAGCATGGCACCCGCCTGGAGTGGGGACTGCGGGGTGTGAGGAAATCAGGGAAGTGGGTAAGATGTGGGGGTGTGTGCTGTGGAGCGGAGAGGGAGGGGATCGGGGGAGCAGGACACGCGCAAGGGGTGGGTGCTGCGGGAGAAGGGGAACAGGACGTGCGCGGGGGGGACGGGGCTGCGGGGAGAGCACGGCGCGCGAGGAGTGGGTGCTGCGGGGTGGAGGGGGGCAGGACACGCGCGGGGGGGGAGGGGGAGCAGGACACGCGCGCGGGGGGTGCTGCGGGGGGGAGGGGGAGCAGGACACGCGCGGTGGGGGGGGTGGGGGCTGCGGGAGGGAGGGGGAGCAGGACACGCGCGCGGGGGGGGGGTGGGGGCTGCGGGGGGGAGGGGGAGCAGGACACGCGCGGGGGGGGCGGCCGAGTGGAGGGGGAGCAGGACGCGCGCGGGGGTGGGCAGCGGGGTGGAGGGGGAGCAGGACACGCGAGGGAGGTGGGCGCCGCGGGAGGGAGGGGGAGCAGGACACGCGCGGGAGGTGGGCGCTGCGGGGGGGAGGGGGAGCAGGACACGCGCGGGGGGTGGGCGCTGCGGGGGGGAGGGGGAGCAGGACACGCGCGCGGGGGGGGTGGGCGCTGCGGGGGGGAGGGGGAGCAGGACACGCGCGCGGGGGGGGTGGGGGCTGCGGAGGGGGGGGGGAGCAGGACACGCGCGCGGGGGGGGGGGGGGCGGCGGGAGGGAGGGGGCGCCGGACGCGCGCGCGGGGGGTGGGGGCTGCGGGGGGGAGGGGGAGCAGGACACGCGCGGGGGGAGGGGGCTGCGGGGGGGAGGGGGAGCAGGACACGCGCGGGGGGAGGGGGCTGCGGGGGGGAGGGGGAGGGGGAGCAGGACACGCGCGGGGGGAGGGGGCTGCGGGGTGGAGGGGGAGCAGGACACGCGCGGGGGGAGGGGGCTGCGGGGGGGAGGGGGAGGGGGAGCAGGACACGCGGGGGGGGCGGGGGCGGCGGGGTGGAGGGGGAGCAGGACACGCGGGGGGTGGGTGGGGGCTGAGGGCGGGAGGGGGAGCAGGACACGCGCGGGGGGAGGGGGCAGCGGGGGGGACGGGGAGCACGACACTCGGGGCGAGGGGGCTGCGGGGGGGGGGGGGAGCAGGACACGCGGGGAGAGGGGGCTGCGGGGGGAGGGGGCTGCGGGGTGGAGGGGGAGCAGGACACGCGCGGGGGGGTGGGGGCTGCGTGGGGGAGGGGGAGCAGGACACGCGCGGGGGGAGGGGGCTGCGGGGGGGAGGGGGAGCAGGACACGCGGGGGGAGGGGGCTGCGGGGGGGGGGGAGAGGCGGCCGTTACTGACCTCCCCGAACTGCAGGGCGGAGACGAGGACGAGCACCAGGCCCCCCAGGCAGAGGCAGGGCCCATAGCGGTGGGACAGGCAGGTGTAGGTCTGTCTCTGCAGGAGCTTCAGCAGCATGACCCGCCGGCCACCATCACCCTGCGCCGCCCGCTCACCGCGCTGCCATGCGGGGGGGGCCGGGTCCCAGCCGCTGGCCGCCGCCACCGCTGCCTCCGCCTCCCGCCCGGCTCATCCCCCCGGCCGCTTCCGGGCAGAGCGCGGCTGCGATGCGAGACTGGGGGCGCCACCTAGCGGGGCCGGCGCTCGGCGACGCGGCCTGGCTCCGGGCTCAGCGCCCAGGCCGCCCTGCGCTCGGCAGCCCCTGCGGGGACCGGTCGGCTCCGGTACCGAGCTGGGTGGCGCAGCCACACGGGGGCCGCCCACCCCCACCTGCTCCCACGCAGGCGGGGTCCCACGGGCCAGGGGGCCCCCACAGCCACAACCCCCCCCCCCGTGTGTTGTCTCCTAGAGCCCCGGCTACGGGAGTCACGAGACTCGGGCTCCCTTTCAACAGAGTCCTTAGGCCTTGTGATTGTCACGCGCCTTCTCCTCCCTTCCCCCCCCCCCCCCAGTCATTTGTAAAATTATCCTGGGTTAGTTATTGGGTGGGGGGATCTGATTTGTGATTGTCAATACTGAGTCACTCCCAGTGATACCGATTGCACCTATGCCATGGGAAGCAGGGGCGCTGGAACAATTTGTATAGTGGGGGTGCTGAGAGCCATTGAACGGAACTGTAAACCCTGGCTATGATGGAAACCACTTCAAGCCAGCGGGGTGCCACAGCACCCAGCACCTGTGACGGGGGGTGGGGGTCACTATCCAAACAAAAAGTCCATCCTGAGGCAAGCAGCCTGGTCCTGGACACAGTAAAATACAATGTCAGGAAAGACACCTTGAGCTCATTGTGTCTACAGTATTGTGGTGACAGCACTTTCCTTCTATACTTCAATGTCTGAGAGAGAAATTATATGCCATAGATCTCAGTCATATGCATCTATTGAACTATAGCAGTCACATTTCATCACTCATTGTTATGGGGAAAAGGTGGTGCCTCTCTTTAATATTCCCCCCCCTATTAACTCATGTTGTCCTCTCCTAACCTGTAATTCCTCAATTACTCTTTATTCCCCTTTTAAAATATTGCCAAACATAGTACCTTTCTCCAGCTCCCTAAGACCTCATCTGTTCTAAGTTCTCAAAGATAATGGCTAACGGTTTCAAGATTAAGGAAGCAGCTGAACCAAATACCCTAGGAAGAATTTCATCAGGCTCTATGGACTTGAATACTGTACATCTCATTTGTCTAAATATTCTTTAACCTGTTCTTTCCCTGTTTTGGCTTGTGTTTCTTCCCCATTATTTAATAATAATTGTGCTGAGTATCTGGTCACCATTAATCTTTTTTTGTGAATATGGCTCCCACACAAAAACTACATTAAGATGAGTTAAGTTTTAGGAGAGCAAATCAGTGATTTAGAGAGAAAAAAATTGATGGATCTTGATTATCCCATAAATCCAGAGTTAAGGTTACACTTAAAAGAAATCCAAACATATTAAGGTAAGAATTGCACACTTAAGGCACCCAGATAGCCTTAACTCTTCCCTGTACTGACACCATGCAATAGCCACACAATTATGAATGAATGAGTGGTGAGGGTCCTAGATTAGAAGAAACTGATTATTAGACTCTTTTTAAAACATTTTTTCCTCACATGGCTAGCGGGGAAAGGGGCATGGCTAGAGAGCCATCAAATCCAGCTAATCGCTGGTTGTCATAATGGCCCGTGGAAGCCATCAGCAGCTGGCACAATTTATAGCAGTTCTGAGGCAGCTATAATTTGTACTACAGGCTTGGAGAAGTTTTAGAGTGGCTTAAAAACTACCTATGCCCTCTCCTGAGCTGAGCAAAGGGCAGAAGGGCTAGTCCTACAGACCTGGCCCAAATGTTTTAGGCAATTTGGTAAAATTTACATTTTTTTAATATATAAATTAAGCTTTTAAACTACTTAAGTTGCTTGTGCTACTAACACCACCTTTGATTGTTCAAATGGAAAATTCAAAAATCTAAACTTAATCATTAGTGGTATTTAGTTTTTACATTGATTTTTTTTCCAGGACTGATGATAGCTCCAATCCTCTGAGATCCTGCATGCCCCGACTGTTTAATACCTCACAAACTAAGATCCTGAAAATCCTTATTCATGCAGCTATATAAGGAGTCTACTGTAAAGACTACTTATGTGAATAAAGGTTTGCAGGGTGAACCCTAAATTTACTTAGATGAAAATAAATTAGTAGTTTTCATTTTTGTTTTTACTGTGTGCTAATGCATGAGAACGAGAAAATGACAATGTGGTAAAATTTGAGCTGTAAACAGTGTAGGGGCATGATTAAATACAAACAACCTATTTTCAGTAACATTTAAGAAAAAATGAAAACAATTCTATTAATAGTGGGTGAACTCCTCAAGATTTGCTCCTAAGGGTTTCATCCTATGAAGTGTTGGGTATCTCCTGAGAGGAGGGTGCTAATGGCTCTCAGAAACCAGTGAGAGTATTCAGCCTCTCACAGGAAGCACCTAGCACTTGACTAAACCATGTCAGACTCAGTAGTAACACAGTGATCTGTCATTTGGTAGCACCATAATCTATCAGATATAATAATTAAGTCTACATTAGTTATTTGCTATAGAACAGAATTAAAGTCACTGTTACAAGACCAGAGTTCCTTGCTTTGAAAATCCATACTTATCTTTGCCTCACGATTTATTGAGACCTTAACATTTGAGAAAACAATTCCACTGACCTTCTCTCTTAAATAGAAATTGAATATAATAGAAATAATGCCAGTTTATGATAGATGGTACTGGACTGCGGAGACATTTAGTGGAGTACCTATAAATCCACAAGTAGTATTTACAGTCTCCATTGTATGTAAATTGTTAATGTACATATGCTAATGTGAAGCTAGTGGGAATTTCAAATCAGGCTGAGCATGGCAGAAAACTGCATGGGTGCTTTTGAAAATCCTGCTGGGTCCTTGGGTGCTGTCAAATACTAACTTTTATATCCCGTGGGTCCAACTCTTGAGTCCCTAGATGGATATTTAATAGATATTTGTGCCTTCTCATGGTTTTGAAAATTTTGGTGATAGTGCATAGAAACTACGCTTATCTGATTAACAACTCAGTGGTCCAATATCTAAGCACAGAATGAGAAAAGCTACTTTAATATAACTTAAACAGCAACCAATTCTTCTCTCTCTCTATCCCTGAGATTTTTGTATCAATTCAGGTGCTGGAGAGGATATTGTTCTATTCCAGTAAGCCACAGAGGATTGCTGAAAAGTTTTCTGTGGCTCTAAAGGAGAGGGAGAAGACAGCGGCATTTACAAACAAACAGTTGTGATTGGAAAGATAAGATCAGAGCAATAAAAATTTGAAAATCCCACTTGTGGAGCATCCAGAGGAGGTCTGAACACCAAGTCAGCTTAGACACTCAATATTGACAGCAGATTTTCAAAGAACAATCTCTACGCATTCCCCAACCTGAAAATTCCCCTTATTTTCTGAGCACCCAAAACTGGCCAAACAAATTTTCTGCAGAGTGCCTGGCCCAAAGAAAATTCCCCTGTAAGTATCTTGCCCGAGGACATAGAAGTCGTCAGTGTCAGAACTCCTCAGGAGCAAGGACCAACAAAAGGTGGGGGGTGGTTGAGTGGACCTGTTGGGAGATAACTAATCAGCCCAAGGCTAGTTTAAAAATAAGGTAGTCATGTTTCTTATGGATTTATGAGTGTGGAGTTGATGAAAGATGCAAATCCGAGTGCAAACCCATAGAGTTATTGAGAAATAACCTATAATCATTATGTAAATCACTATACTCAGACTGGTCATTCAGACTACAGGAATCTCTATGAACAATTAACCACAGAAATGTTGATCAAGTAGTGGTGCAGCATCGCTGTATTCTGATTAGCTAAGACAATTTTGTTTCACGAATTGCAACAATGCTATCTTCTACCCCTAAGTGTCACTCCACACTCAGTTTCCCTGAAGAAGAGCTCTGTGTAAGCTTGAAAGCTTATCTCTCTCACCAACAGAAGTTGGTCCAACAACAGATATTGCCTCACCCACCTTGTCTCTCACATATTCTGGGACCAACACAGCTATAACAACACTGCATATCTCCTGTACTCTGTGATTCCCCTTCTGAACCCAGGCAGCATGGAGAAGGAAGTTGCCTGATTTGAATGCAGAGGGCACATGAGGTGGACTAGGAGGCAGGTGGAGTAAAGTGGCAGGTGGACTAGGAGGCAGATAAGGAGCCCAGGGTGGGAGGGTAGGAGGCCTGAAGCAGGGATTAGGAGCTAGAATGGGGAGGAAGCCAGATGCAGAGACTGGCAGTGAGAAACAATGGAATGGGAAGAAGATAAGAGGAGAGGAGAGAGAGAGAGATCTGATAAGGAGCCAGAGGTGAGAGGAGAATGGGCACTTGTGGGGCCAAGAGACAAGTTTAGTCCGCCCTTTTGTAAAGATGAGACATCTTTGATCTGGAGTTTCTAGAAGCATGTAATTAGCACACAGCAGGTCTTTCTCCACTGGGCATATCTTCAAAAGGTTGGCTTTTGAGGGGGAGAATTTGCATTCCCCTCACATCAAGGTATTTCCTATGTCTACCCTACAAAATTAAGTTGACTTACCTACAGCCACTGCAGTAATTAAATCGGCTATTCATGTCCACACTGCCCTCCTTCTGCCAGTGAAGCGCATCCTCACCAGGAGCACTTGCACCAACTGAAGTGGGGCATTGTGGGGCAGTGACAGCCATGAGCCCCACCACTCTGGGGCTGACAGCTTGGGCTAGGGCTGTCAAAGGCAGCAACGGGCAATGTAAGCAACATAGTGTCTTCACTGTGTCAACCTAACTACACCAACCTAAACACTACGCCTCTCACGGAGGTGGAGTTATTAGGTCGCATAGCGGGCAAGTTAAATCACCGGGAGAAACATTGTAGTGTAGATGCTTACGGAGTTAAGTTGACATAAGGCTCTGTGGTGTAGACCAGGCCTAAGGAAATCCACTTCACATCTATTGTTCCAAGGAGACCTGTGGATTTACTCATACCTTCCAGAGATTGCATTAATCTTGTCTTCCTGATAAAGAAGTTCTAATAATACATAAACATTTGCATTTCTAATATAATGTACTCCAAACATATTAAATTTAATTCAGTAAGGGTTAACAATTCAACAAAGTAGATTCAGGATATTGTCAGTCTGTCATCTACGTACTCTGGAAATTTAAGTTTTAAATGTATCAAGTTGGGCACCTAAAATTAGCAGATACTTTTTATCTTAATCTCTCTGTGTCTCAGTTCCCCATCTGTAAAACGGGGATAGTACCATCCCTCACTTCAGAAGGCTGTTGTGAAAATAAATTAAATATTTGTGAAGCACTCAGATACTATAGTGATAAGCATAAAAAAGGACAATCAATTATTCTCTCTTCAGAGCAGGATTTGAATAGTGTGCAGTAAATAAGGCCTTGGGCCACTCATTGAAGAACAGTGCTCACTTAATGAGCAGATATTGTTTTATCCTCATTGTTCAATGTGTGGCCCAGGGCCTTATTTACTGCATGCCACCCCCTCCACTCCCAGAAGATTATTAAAGTTAAAATGGGGAGTTTGGGCATGTTAGGGGACTTTATGGAGAAAGGCAGGTTGGCTCTTCTTTCATCTCCTTTTCACAGTTTGGTCAGTACGAGGGGTAACATCAGAATGCAGCTAAAAAAGCAAAACTAAACACAAAACCCAGATAAAGCAAACAAAAAATGGACAATATAAAATAATCCAATAAGGAAACTACGGCCACAGATGGACTTTAAAAGAAGCCTTATTGAGGGCGCAGGAACAAACCATCCTGATGTGCAGAAAGAATAGCAAATAAGGCAGGCAACCAGTTTGGCTTAGCAGAGAAATCTTCGGTGAGCTTAAACACAAAAAGGAATCTTAAAAGAAGTGGAAACTTGGACAGATGACTAGGGAGAAGTATAAAAATATTGCTAGAGCATGCAGGGGTATAATCAGGAAGGCCATAGCACATTTGGAGTTGCAGCTAGCAAGGGATGTGAAGAGTAACAAGAAGGGTTTCTACAGATATGTTAGCAACAAGAAGAAAGTCAGGGAAAGTGTGGGACCCTTACTGAATGGGGGAGGCAACCTAGTGACAGATGATGTAGGAAAAGCTGAAGTACTCAATGCTTTTTTTCCCATGGTCTTCATAGACAAGGTCAGCTCCCAGACTGCTGCACTGGGCAGCAAAGTATGGGGAGGAGGTGAGCAGCCCTCAGTGGTGAAAGAACAGGTTAATGACTATTTTGAAAAGCTGGACATGCACAAGTCCATGGGACCAGATGCAATGCATCCGAGGATGCTGAGGGAGTTGGCTGATGTGATTGCAGAGCCATTGGCAATTATCTTTAAAAACTCATGGCGATCAGGGGAGGTCTTTTGGAAAAAGGCAAATAAAGTGCCCATCTTTTAAAGAGTGAAGAAGGAGAATCTGAGGAATGACAGACCAGTCACCTCAGTCCCCAGAAAAATCATGGAGCAGGTCCTCAAGAAATCCATTTTGAAGCACTTGGAGGAGAAGAAGGTGATCAGGAACAGTTAACATGGATTCACCAAGGGCAAGTCATGCCTGACCAACCTGATTGACTTCTATGGTGAGATAACTGGCACTATGCATATGGGGAAAGCAGTGGACATGATATACCTTGACTTTAGCAAAGCTTTTGATATGGTTTCCCACAGTATTCTTGCAGCAAGTTAAAGAAGTATGGATTGGATGAATGGACTATAAGGTGGCTAGAAAGCTGGCTAGATTGTTGGGCTCAATGGATAGTGATCAACGGCTTGATGTCTAGTTGGTAGCCTGTATCAAGCAGAGTGCCCCAAGTCCTGGATCTGGTTTTGTTCAACATCTTCATTAATGATCTGGATGATGCGATGGATTGCACCCTCAGCGAGTTTGCGGATTACACTAAGTTGGGGGGAGAGGTAGATACACTGGAGGGTAGGGATAGGGTCCAGAGTGACCTAGACAAATTGGAGGATTGGGACAAAAGAAATCGGATGAGGTTCAACAAGGACAAGTGTAGAGTCCTGCACTTAGGATGGAAGAATCCCATGCACTGCCAGAGGCTGGGGACCCACTGGCTAAGTGGCAGTTCTGCAGAAAAGGACCTGGGGATTACAGTGGATGAGAAGCTGGGTATGAGTCAACAGTGTGCCCTTGTTGCCAAGAAGGCTAACGGCATATTGGGCTGCATTAGTAGGAGCATTGCCAGCAGACTGAGGGAAGTGTTACTAGCTTTGCCCGTTACTTTGGGGTATGCTCATTTATTAGGGTTATCTTCTCGGGGTGGGGGTCTGTACTTCTATCAATGTACTTCTTGTGTCACTTGTGTTCTTATACGGAGCTCTACTTTTCCCTGCTGCAAGTTCCCTCCCAATGCAGCTATCCTGCAGGATCTAGGTTCCCCAGGCCTGGGTTTTTCCAGCCCCAGAATCAGATGAACATACACACATATATTAACAGAGCGCATCTGAGAGGACCGGGTTAATCAGCACTCCCAAGATGACTCCTGGACTCAGTAGGCTGGGTCGAACAGCACCTCCAAGCTGTCACCCTTATATGCGATGGGCACCGCACCGGAATAGAGTACGCTTGAGCAGGCTGGGTCAAGCAGCACTTTCAAGCTGCCACCCTCATATGTCCCAGGTTCAGCGCATCCCTATCCCCACTTTCACATTATAATTGTTCTGGTAGTAAACCACTTGATGAGCAAACTCCACAGGATTTTTGGGCACCGCAGGGATCATTTAGCTTAGGTACGAGGAGCCTTGCTGCAGAGCGAATGAGGAAACCCAAAAACACCCACAAGGGGGAGAGAGAGCGAGAGAGAAGCAACCAGCTTAATCATGAAAGTTATTTATTGCTTACCATAGGGGAGCCAAACAAACAAAACAGTTATAATATTAAATCTAACTTAAATTTGAGTATAAAAGTCAGGTTTAGAAAACTATAACTCATCACACAAGTCAGGGTAAGAACGCTATACCTAGAAAGAGAGAGAGTGAGAGAGCTGGGTTCTCACCACTCCGTGAAGCTTGAATCGATCAGGGGTTCCAGGTGGTGGTGATAACTGAGGGTCCGGAGTGCTGGAGACAGGCAGAGCCCCCAGCACGACCAGTCAGGAGAAGATGAAGTCCCAATGGAATTGATGCAGATTTTGGATCCAGGCATCAGAGCACTTACTTGAGCATGGGTAGGGATTTTTTGTAGAGAAATAACAATGGTTCAAGGGAGAACACTAGATTTGTTAATGTGTAAACTGATGGCTCAAGGGAGTATACCAAAATTGTTTTGTTTAGGCTAGACAATGGGAGCTGATTATTCCTGACTATGGGCGGTGTTTCTTGAAGGGAGCTCACAATACAATTAGGGAGCTTCACTATTTTGGATACCAATAAAGAATTTATTAATAGAATTGGTCTGATAAATACTGAGCTGGGTGTGTGCAGGCATGAGTTATCATAGAATCATAGAAGATTAGGATTGGAAGAGACCTCAGGAGGTCATCTAGTCAAACCCCCTGCTCAGCGGAATAGAGGGGAATAAGCACTTCCCTTGATCTGCTGGCAATGCTCCTACTAATGCATTAACATCTGGAGCAGAGATCCCCATCATGCAGTGCTTCCCTGCTTTTCTGGTCCCAGAGTTCTGTGTGGTTCTTGTCTTGGAATCTCTGTTCTCCATTTTGTATGCTAATAGAGATGCCTCCTTGTCCTATCTTCGATGCAAACGAGGCTAAGGGTGTTTCCTTAATCCTGTCACCCTTATCCCAGTGGTTTAGGTGTGTCTCCCACTGCCTTTTCATTGCTTTTTGTAAGTCTTTTTTCTGATCAGTTTTGGGTTCAAGCAGAGGCTGGGGGAAGGAAGATCTTTTGTGAGTTACACAGACTGGGTACTATGCCCTGGTTCCCCAAGAACACAGAGCTGCTAG
The DNA here is from genome assembly GCF_020497125.1 of Mauremys mutica. Classification (NCBI taxonomy): domain Eukaryota; kingdom Metazoa; phylum Chordata; order Testudines; family Geoemydidae; genus Mauremys; species Mauremys mutica. The sequence goes on along the minus strand of NC_059072.1, from coordinate 102,340,829 downwards.
ATAACAGAAGTCATTATTCCCCTCTATTCTGTACTGGTGAGGCCACATCTGGAGTATTGTATCCAGTTTTGGGCCCCCCACTACAGAAAGGGTGTGGACAAATTGGAGAGAGTCCAGCAGAGGGCAATGAAAATGATTAGGGGGCTGGGGCACATGACTTATGAGAAGCAGCTGAAGGAACTGGTCTTATTTAGTGTGCAGAAGAGAAGAATGAGGGGGGATTTGATAGTACCCTTCAAGTACCTGAAGGTGGGTTCTAAAGAGGATGGAGCTCGGCTGTTCTTAGTGGTGGCAGATGACAAAACAAGGAGCAATGGTCTCAAGTTGCAGTGGGGGAGGTCTAGATTGGATATTAGGAAAAACTATTTCACTAGGAGGATGGTGAAGCACTGGAATGGGTTACCTAGGGAGGTGGTGGAATCTCCATCCTTAGAGGTTTTTAAGGCCCGGCTTGACAAAGCCCTGGCTGGGATGATTTAGTTGAGGTTAGTCCTGCTTTGAGCAGGAGGTTGGACTAGATTACCTCCTGAGGTCTCTTCCAACCTTAATCTTCTATGATTCTATGACTCCTGCAGACATCTTCAGGGATGGAGTTTCACTGAGAGTCCATTCAGCAAGAAGTCTATAGGGCAAAAATCCAGCCTATCCCAAATGCTTTTGAGATGCATAGAAGGAGGGGCAAGCACTCAAGCACCTGAAACCTGGATTATCAAGGGCTTTATATACAGTCAGCAAAACCTTCAGTTAAATCTGTTTCCTTATTAGAAACCAGTGTAGATGGCAGATATTCACAGATTCTATTGTTCCTATACCAAGGAGAAAATGGCAGCCACATTATGCAACTGTTGCGTCATATTAATCAGTTTCTAGAGAAGCCCCATTTGGAACAAATTATGATAGTTAAACGCACACATGTGAATGACCATAACGATGTCTGTGTTAAAGAGCAGACAATAGATGTTCCACAGAACCCCGAAATGGCAATAGCCATTATAGAATATTATTGCAAAATGAGCTTCCATGCTGAGAGCAATCTAGAACAGGGGTAGGTAACCTATGGCACGCGTGCCGAAGGCGGCATGTGATCTGATTTTCAGTGGCACTCACACTGCCTGTGTCCTGGCTACTGGTCCGGGGGGCTTTGCATTTTAATTTAATTTTAAATGAAGCTTCTTAAATATTTTGAAACCTTATTTACTTTACATACAACAATAGTTTAGTTATATATTATAGACTTATAGAAAGAGACCTTCTAAAAAGGTTAAAATGTATGACTGGCATGCGAAACCTTAAATTAGAGTGAATAAATGAAGACTCGGCACACCACTGCTGAAAGGTTGCCGACACCTGATCTAGAATGAACCCTGCCTTCTGAGCCAGACTCACAAGCAAAGGCTTTGCCCTATGAAAAACAGCAGTAAATTCACTGCGTTTAGTGTCCTTTGTTTACTGAAAGTCTGAAAAAAGGAAAGCATTTTGCCTCGCTGCTGAATATATTAAATATAAAGTTAGCAAGTCTTGCTAAAATCAATAAGTTCTTTAAAGGCAAGTTGATATGCATAATACTTTAGCCTAATTTCTTCAATGCCACACCATATTTTTTTCTGAGTTACTACTCTTTCCAGAGCTAATCCATATTTATTTGCTTTCTTTGAAATGTTACCATGCTCCATATGGCCAGCTAAATGGATGGAATTAAAGAATCCTAATGCAATGAAGAAGATGGCACGGAGCAGAGGAGTTTGATATATTAGCTGCTCTGAAGCATTTGTGGAATGGATTATACAGAGAAGTGGTTGCAACTTTTTCAAAACAAAACTATGTTTCCAGTAATGAGTGTTTAAGGAAGATTTTTGGGGGGTGGAGTATTTAAACTGTGACACGCTCTGAGAGCTGCAAGGAACATAAAGTCTGCTCAGGATAGCCAGAAGTACCATACAAGTGAAGCCATGTATATATAATGGTTAAGACTATGATTTAGTCGCAGGTATTTTTAGTAAAAATCACTGACAGGTCATGGGCACTAACCAAAAAGTCACGGCCAGTAAATACCCCTAACTAAATCTTACCTGCTGAGGGGGAGAGGCAGTGCTCCAGTGAAGGCTGCTGCTCCTGGGGGCGGGGGGCAGCCCAGGACTCCGCCGCCGCTGCTCCAGGCAGGGGGCAGCCTGTGGCCCCACCACTACTGCTGCTCCTCCAGGTGGGGGCGGCCTGTGGCACCACTGCTGCTCCTGGACCGCTACTCCAGGGCAGTGCCACAGTTGCCTGAGGCCACTGGAGCAGCAGCCGGTGCGGCTGGCCCCAGGGCCACCCCAGCTGCTCGGGTAGCCCTGGAGTCAGCTTCACCAGCTGCTGAAGCTGCGGAAGTCCCGGAGGTCCTGGAAAGTCATGGAATCTGTGACTCCTGTGACCTCCATGAAAGATTTGCAGCCTTAATAATGGTTGGCCCAAGGGTCAGATGAGAGACAAGGAACTGTTACATAAAACAGTGTGGGTGAGGTAATAGCTTTTATCATACCAACTTCTGTTGGTGAGACACAAGCTTTTGAGCTGACATGGAGCTCTTTTTCGAGGGACCATTCAAGATGAAGTGATCCTTTAACACCTCTCCAGTCATAGGGAGAAAAGGAAAAAAGCTTGGAAAGGAGTTAAGTGGGTTATAGATTGCTGTAATAAGCCATAATTTCAAGGTCTCTATTCACACCAGGATTTCTAGTATCTAGCCAAGTTATGAATTTAAGCTCTCAGGCTCATCTTTTGAAGGTATTGTGCAAGTTTCATTTGAGGATGAGGACTGTGTTTTAAATCATTTTATTACCCGGTAAAGTTACCTTCCATCCTAATTTTTGCAGGTGTGATTTTCTTACTTGTTTTTATAAATAAAATTCTTCTTTTAAGAACCTCATTGATTTTCAGTGTCCTAATAACCCAGGGGTTTGGTTAGTATATTATTCTCAAACCTCCCCAGGAAAGGGGGTGAAGGAGCTTGGGGGAATATTTTGGGGGGAATAGGGACTCCAAGTGGCCCTTTTCCTGAATTTTTGTCTAAATCACTTGGTGGTGGTAGCAATACCATCCAAGGACAAGGAAAGAATTTGTGCCTTGGGAAAGTTTTTAACCTAAGCTGGTAGAAATAAGCTTAGGGGATCTTTCATGCAGGTCCCCACATCTGTACCCCAGAGTTCAGAGTGGGGAGGGAACCCTGACTACATCCTTGCAAGAGTAAAACTATAGCTTCTTTGTAAACATCACTATTCATGAAACTTAGTATTAATCAGTCATGGTTTGACAGGAAAAGGAAATTACAATCGATAGAATAACATAAGTACTGCTTAAGAAACAAAGCCTTATAGTCACAGATGGGCTACATACCTCAAAACAAAAGAGGGGAAACAGTATATGATTAGAGTTTATTCAGACCCAAAAACTATTTTAAAAGGAATTCAGTGTACCTGAAGTTTATAGAAAATAATATACATTAAGATGGTGTTAAGAGAAAATGCAAAGGACATTGTGATACAGATGTTTAGATCCTGCCTAATTTTGGAGAGCTGGAGGATTAAAAATGGAGTGGAAGAGTGACAGATGAATGCCCTTATTCCAGATTCTACGTAAGACTTGTGTACGTGTTCAACTTCACCCATGGAGTAGTCCTATTAAAATTAATGGGACAGTGACTGGTTATGTGCTTTAATAAAGTTAAACATGTGCTTAAGTCTTCATATTGGAGCCTTACTGACCTCCCTCTCCTCTTCGCATCAGCAAATGGGAAAGGCATCTTGCCCTTTGTTGGCACAGCTGCCAGACTCCATTCACAGCTCCCATCTGATAAGAAGAAAGGAGCATGTGGATGAAATCCTTCTATAAGAAATTCTGCTCCGCTGGCTCAGGTTGGGGTGCGGATCTTTGGCCAGAGGCATTTTGACCCATAACCAGTTTCACAGGTTTGGCCCTAATATGGCTTAAAAGAACCTCTCCTGCTAATGGTTAAAGCTACATTGTATACATGGTAATGATGGCTACAATGATCCAAACCACATGATGCAGAGTCTTCTCAGTACTTCATTGTTTCTACAGAACTGCTCAGATCTACAGGTTTTCAAGTATACATCTGAGTGCAAAAGCTCCACTGGTTATGTAATCAATTGTTAAGGGTGAAATGCTTGTTTTTTTAATTAGAAAAAATGTTGCTGATTAAAGGAATGTTAAAGGTGGTAGAGTCATGGAAAAGTGAAAGGGTCTTAAAGGTAACATGCAAAGGGGAAAAAATGATTCCCCCATCCCCTTCTGTGAGGTGTTCAAAGCAGGCCTGAAAGGTGTTTTCTTTTTGCCTTTTAAATAAAAAAAACAAAAACTCATTTCCCTGTTTTTGCTGGAGGACTCCTTAAAGGATTGGAGAATTGGAGTGAGACCATTCTCTCAGTCCTCAGTTAAAGGACAGGTATTCTGAATCATTAACAAAGAGCTTTTCCTCCAGGTGTTGGTCATGTGTTTGGTTTAAAATGATATTAACAGAACACAAGGTTATGAATAGTTTGACTAAAATCCCTCCCCCTCCCTCCTTCAATCTACAATTCTGGTCTCCATTTCTCATTTCCTGTGATGATATAATCCTACTAGTTCTTCAGTCTTCCAGGGAGGCTCCAGCAAAACCATAAAAGTTAAAATGTATCTAATGAAATGCCCTTACAGAACTTCTTTGCATATCATACAAGCAAAACAAAAACCTTTGTATACCTTTATTTATGAGAAATTATTTGGTGAATAACAGAAATCATAGCAGATTTCTTTACATCAGTATTTATAAACAATACCAAAAACAAATAATGGGACAGATTCTGACTGACACCCAGCCCCTGGGCAGAGCCTGAATGGAAGCCACCAGATCTCCTTTGCTGGGAATCACTCTGGTAGCAATATATGGTTCATACACACCACTTCCCAGCCTCAGTCTAGAGGCAAAGAAGGCATTGGCCACAGCACACTGTAGTCTAGCAATCCCCAGATGGTGGACAACCCCTTGGGGTTGCTACCATTTTGTGTACTTTAGAGCAGTTCCTATGTTGCTCTAAATTAAAATAGGGCCAAGACTTTGCATCAAGCCAGCCCTAGAATCCATGCAGCTGTAACTGGTTCCTTTGCACTTTCTGTCTCAGCTGCACTCAGGAAACAGGGAGCAGCTGAAAAATCTATTGTAATATATGCAGTCCAAATTCCCCCCACCCAGCCAGTGCTTAACTACTATCATAGGCATAATAGGAAAGGTCTAGATTTGATAGATACAAATTTCAGATAAATAAAATATGCAAACCTTATCTTAACAGTCTGTCTAGATTTAATAGAAACTCTCTTCAGTCCATCAACACTTAGAGATGTTTGTGTTTTCAGTATGTTGGATTTTTCAGCCATCAGTCCTTGGGCTTTCAAACCAGGCCTTGTACAAAGTGCTTTCACCTGACTGGGTTTCTGCAGGAGTTCTGAGTAAAGGCAATATCCAGTACTCCTCCTCTGAATATCCCCCCTCTGAATTCATAGCCAAACTCAACATTTGTGGCCTCGGGCCAACCACCTCTGAATAAACTTCTAACAGTTTAGCCCTATTACCAGCCTTCCTCCAAACAATGATGTACAAAATGCAATGTAGCGTTACCATGGTGATGACATCACCATTGCCATATCATTGTAGGACTGAGGATGCCAGCTTTACAACACTGAATGGAAGTTTTTAAAATGCTGGGGAAAGCGACTGTGTTTTAACTATACCAGAGTATTTCTGTGTTGTAACCAGGTTCCTCAACACATTAGTATTTATAATACATGTTGGAACTAATATTTGAAAATTATTAATATGGGAAATCACCAGTTTAACCATAAATTCCTTATTCAGTCCAAAGGCCAAATGGTACATTATGCAATAACTCTAAACATGTCTAACAGCCTAAAAATAAGCAGTCACTACAGCCAATACAGTAACAAAGTATTCATAAGCATGCGATCAATATACGTACAAAGAGGCCAGACCTAAGGATGACCGTCTCATTCTGGTGTACTCCAGCATGATCAGGTAGGGTCTGACAAAGAACATTCAGATTTATGGCTCTCTTTCTACCCTTCATCTAATTTTAGCAAAAACCCAGTCTGAAGCAGTTTATTCTTGCTTCTTTTCTTCCTCAAAGGCCTTCCTTTCTGATCTTCTCTTCCCTCCCCCTGCTTACCAGCAGAACAAGAGGGAAGGTTTAGGCCTGTTTCTTTTAAGGCAGTTTTTCTTTGTCTTGTTACTGCAACTCTTTATTTTATTAGTTACATCCTATATATGTCCTTCCCCATTACAAGTAATACTGCTTATTATTCTAAGGACTTTCTTTTACTTGCTGGTTGGAGCCTTCTCCCTACTAGCCACAAACTATAAAGTAAATGTTATTTTCTCACAATATACTGAAGTTCAGTTTGGAAAAGTAACATTTTGTCCTTGACATTCCACAAGGATTTTTTCTGTACTCTGCACTGAGCTAGTTGAGATAATAGCCCTCTGTGTCTTGTCCTGTTCAGGCCCTCTACTGGCTGCAATACTTCCACAGCTCGCCCACACCGCAGCAGAAGCCTGGCCCAATGTACCTTCACGGACTGTTCCAAGAGGAAGCGTTTCCATGATGAACTTATGGTTGAAGTTCTGGACAGGGCCAACAGTCTGGTCCAGTGCCAAGAGAAAGGGACTTGCAGCTAAAGGAGACAAGAAGAAAGACTTAGGCTGGTGGCACACCTTGAGGATGTGGTTTCAGCGTGGGAGCAGGCACTCGATTCACAGCTCCTGGAACAGGAATGGCAGTTAAGGGAGGAGCTCAGAGCTCAGCAGAAAGAGCTGTTTGAGAGGCTATCATTAATGGCTGCAAGATTATTGGCTCTTGCTGCATCATCCATACCATGGCTTGAGTCCCCTGAGTGGTAGGATGTGATGCAGTCCAGAAACAGCTTGGAAAACTCCATGGCTGGGTTGCCCATGCAATCAAACCCCAGGAGTGGCTGAGCAGAGCAACTTTATCCCAGGCAGCCCTCCATATTGACCCCCTCTCCTGGGGTTGCCTCCCCAACCTGGGCACCAAGTGCACAACAAATGGGGAAAGAAAGAAAAAAAGAACGAGAGGCAGGGGACATGCAATGGTAGGATGTTTCTGTCTTGCACATGGTTTCACTGTTTGCATTATTCATGCACTTTGTTTTTCTGGGTTTTTTTTTTAAGAGACTGTTGTTACTGGTGTTTTTAGTGTGGTACTGTCAGCTGGCCTGCCTGGCAGTGGGTGAATGTTGTATTTTTCCAAAACATATTTATAAATAAACGTTTTTCTAATTAATCAAGAAAGTTTATCACTGTATCACATCATACAATCTGTATTTAAAATAATAAAGGTGAACACATGGTCAGGGACAATTAGGAATTAGTATGCAAACACTGTTTCTCCATATGTTTATCTCAGTGGTTCTCAAACTTATTTGATCGATCCCCCTTTCTTTGTGTCTGTAATCATTTACATGCCCCCTAAGTACATGCTGCCATCCAGCTGCAAAGGCAAAGTGGAGAGCAGTGGCTGCCGGCTGAGCGCCCAGCTCTGAAGGCAGCACCATGTCAGCAGCAGCACAGAAATAATGGTGGCAATGTGAAAAGGGATACTTGTCAAATTCCCACATCTCCCTTAGCAGGCCCGCCCCATAGTTTGAGAACTGCTGATCTACATCAATCCACACTATGATCCACACCACATTTATAAGTATATTGCATGGCAATCAACACCCACCTCCCCAAGCATTGAAACCCACCACAATCAATGAGCCCATCTCCATCTCGCACAAACACATTCATATAGGTACTATTTCCCCCACTTCCATTGGGCCAGGCAAGTCCATAACATGGGAGCACAAAGCATCCCTGACGTCTATTGCCCAGGTGCATCTAGCTCCAGATGTGCTAGGTGGACTTTCTGACTTAGTGTACCAATTCAGTGGCCCCTTGTTGTCATGGGTCCATTCAGCAGAAAGTGGCTCACCTCTGGCTTCACAAAGATTGTAAAGAATACAGCAAGCCACAGTAAGGCAGACAGCATTGATGGCACTGGAATCCAAATGGGTCCGTAGACATCTCCAACAGGATTTCACAGTGCCAAAAGCACATTCAACAACCATTCTACATCTGCTGAGAGTGTAATTAAACCTTCTTTTGCCAGGGCCTCTTAAATCAGGATACAGTTTCAAAAACCAAGATTTATGACCGCATCTTTTGGTGGGAATAGTGTCTGAGCCTGTCCATAAATATAGACTACAATGGGCAAAAAACTCTGTCATCATGAACTTCCCCAGTCCAACCCATGTTGACATTAATAAATCTCCTTCTGTGGTCCACAAGGGCCTGCATAACAATGGAGTAGTACCCTTTGCAGTTTAAGTACTCATGAGTCCCATCAATGACACAGTTAGGAAACTACATTCTCTCAAAGCCAGCAATTACTACAGCAGTGGTTTTCAAACTGCGGGTTGTGACCCAGTACTGGGTCGTGCAATGTAAGGCACTGGGTCGCGGCAGATCTGGTCAGCACCGCCAACCGGGCCATTAAAAGTCCCATCGGTGGTGCTGCTTGGCTAAGGCAAGCTAGTCCCTACCTGTTCTGACACCGCACTGTGCTCCAGAAGCAGCCAGTAGCAGGTACAGCTCCTAAGCGGGGGGGACCATGGGACTCTCCGTTCTGCTCCTGCCCGGAGCACTGACTCTGCACTCCCATTGGCCAGAAACCGGCCAGTAGGAGATGGGGGGGGGGGCGGTGCCTGCGGGTGAGGGCCACGTGGGGCTGCTTGTGCGCCTCCGCCTAAGAGCTGGACCTGCTGCTGGCGGCTTCCAGGGCGCAGCATGGTCCGCGGTACCAGGACAGGCAGGAAGCCTGCCTTAGCACCCCCGCTGCACCGCTGACCAGGAGCTGCCTGAGGTAAGCCTGTGCCTCAACCCCATGCCCCAATCCCCTGCCCACCCCCCCAAACCTGGAGCCCCTTCCTGCACATCAAACCTCTCATCCCTGGCCCCCACTCCAGAGCCTGCACCTCCAGCCAAGAGCCCTGACCCCCCTCCAGCACCTCAATCCCCTGCCCCAGCCCTGAGCCCCCTCAAACCTAAAGCCCCCTCCTTCATCCCAAACCCCTCATCCCCATCCCACAGCTCCAGCCCAGATCCCTGACACCCCAGCCTCCTGCCCCAGCCCAGAGGCCCCTCCCACACCCTGAACCCCTCATTCCTGGCCCCATCCTTCAGCCCTGCACACAACCCTCTGCCCCAACCCTGAGCCCCTCCCACACCCCAAACCGCTCATCCCCTGCTCCGTTGGGTCACGGGCATCAATAATTTTCTTCAACTGGGTCACCAGAAAAAAAGTTTGAAAACCACTGTTCTACAGGATGGTCTTTTATGCCCACCACCTTGGGGTAAACCACATTCAAGCCTGGATTAGAAAAATTTTAACCTAGGGTTAACAACCTGTGTTAATGCTTAAGCCCTGGGTTCTCTAACCCAGGGTCAGATGACTCAAGTCCCACGAACTCGGAATTTACATTGCAATGTAAACATACCCCTTGTGTCCAGACCTGGTTTTTGGACTTCTTATGGCTTGCTTTCACTTAGCAAAAATGTGTGTTCTGAATTTCTGTTAAAATGACACATTCACTAGGAATTTACCATGTGTTAGCTAACATGAGTTCGCTTTTTTTCCTAGTGAAGATGAATACACAAAGCCTGTGGACATGGGCTTCCCTCTGTAGGGAACTAGAAAGGAGAATACAAATCTCAGCTTTAATATTTTTAGACAAAATATCCAGCCCTTTTCTTTGCACAGATATCCTGGAAAAAGATTTTTTCATAAATCAACACAATCTGGTCACAGATCAAAATACTTTGCAAAAGCATTCTCAGGGCAGTGCAGCTCACTGCAGTGCCACAAACCTGGGGTGTTCTGCCACATGTTGTCAGGGACAGGGCTGGCCCACAACATTTTGGCACCTGAGGAGGGGAGCTCAAATGACACTCCCATGACCCATCACTTGGGCCAAAACTTTGAAAGGTTCAATTCTGCCTTCTTCCTGTTCTATTCCTCTCATGGTACTGCTCTGTTCTTCTTCGAGTGATTGCTCCTATGCATTCCATGTAGGTGTGCGCGCCGTGCGTGCACGGCTCTCCGGAACTTTTTTACCCCAGCAACTCCGGCGGGCCAGCTGGGCGCCCCCTGGAGTGGCGCCGCTATGGTGTCTGTCATATACCCCAGCCGGCCCGTCCGCTCCTCAGTTCCTTCTTCCCGCCCGTGACGGCAGTTGGAACTGTGGAGTGCTCCCTTAGTCCTCCACACCCCTAGCAGTTTTTCTCCGATTTTGTGTAATATAGTTAGTCAGTTTAGTCATAGTTTAGATAGCTAGTAGTGTTTAAGGAATTAGGGGGGTTCGCCCCTCCTTTTTCCTCACCCAGTGTGGGCTCATGCCCCAGACACCGGGATTCAAGCCGTGCTCGGCTTGTCAGCGGCTGATGCCCGTTGGGCACGCTCACGATTCCTGCCTTCGCTGTCTGGGGGAATCTCATCGCACAGATAAGTGCCCCATTTGTGCGGCTTTTAAGCCGCGGACTCGGAAGGAGCGGGACTCTAGGCTAAAGCAGCTCCTGATGGAGTCGGCGCTGCGCCCACCGGCACCGATCCCAGCAGCGCCGAAATCGTCCTCGGTCCGCAGCGCACCGGCGGCACCGAGCCGACACAGCTCGGAAGCGTCCCGTCCGTCGAAACCGGCTCCAGCGTCCCGGCACCGCTCCCCGTCTCCGGCGCGCAAGAAGAAAGCGCCAACGATGGCTAAGATTTCAACCTCGGGACCGATCACCCAGCCACTGCCAACACCTGCGGCACCGGCTGTGGTAGTGCACTCGCAGTGCACGGGTCCGGCAGCTCCGGCACCTGAAGAGCCGTTGAGCCCGGCGCCCCCCTGCTCCCCGGCACCGCCCGAGGTCGAGCTTGGACTCCCAACTACGCCCGAGACATACTCGCAGGCGAGGGAGCTTATCTCTTTGACAGAGGCGCCGAGCCTCCGGCCCCCGGCACCGCCGGTGCGGGCTGTACCCTCCGCGGGGAAGCCGGCCATGATGAGGCGCCCAGGCGTCGATGATCAGCGTGCAAGGGACTTCAGCTCTCGGTCCCGTTCTCGCAGCCGGTCACCGTCCCGCCGACCCAAATCCCGACGCCGATCAACGCCTCGGGACCGTTCACCGTCTCGGCACCGGTCTCACTCACGGTACCGCTCGGTGTCGCGGTACCGATCCCGAAGCCCCAGTCGCCGGTACCGGCGGAGGTCCGCCTCTCGGGACCGCTCACGGCACCGTGGCGACCGCAGTCTCTCCCAGCACCGTGACCGTAGCTGCTCTCGGCACCGTGACTGCAGCCGCTCCAGGCACCGTGACCGCAGCCACTCCAGGCGCCACGACCGCAGCGCTTCCCAGCACCGAAGCCACAGCCGGTCGCCGCCTAGGCACCGATGTGACCGATGGTCCCGGTCGTGCTCCCGGTACCACGACGACAGGCATCGACCCACAGCACCGCCAGCGGACAAGCGTCGGCCGTTGACAGGGCACTCTTTAAGCGCCTCTGCCCCCCAGTGGTCACGCCAGCCCTCCGTCGCTTCTCAGGTCTGCAGCGGAGCGGGTCTCAGGACGGACACCCCGGGACAAACCTATGGTCCACAACAGTGGGGATTCTGGGTTCCGTGGGCGCAGCACGAGGCACAGGGCCCGCCCTTGCCCTCGTGGCCACCGGGCTCTGAGCGTCGCGTGCCAGAAGCGACTATCAGTAGGCCCCCGCCATCGCCAACGCCTGGGGCTTCTCTACCGCTCGCTGCAGTACAGCCGGACTCTAACGCGCCTGCTCCACCGCTGGACGAGCCGCCACCGGAACCTACGGTCCCAGGTCTCTCTTCATCCTCGTCGCCTGACGAGGCTGTCGCAGGGTCGTCGACGGCAGATCCCCCGCCGATCGACTTGAGAGCGCATCAGGACCTGCTCCGTCGGGTCGCGCAGGCCATAGACCTCCCGGTGGCAGAGGTCGTGGAAAATGATGACCCGGTCACCAATGTCATCGGGTCCGAGGCCCCCGTGCGAGTGGCCCTCCCGTTCATTCGCACGATCCAGCGTAACGCCACTACCATCTGGCAAACGCCGGCGTCCATCCCGCCCACTGCCCGAGGCGTAGAGCGCAAGTACTCGGTTCCCCCCACGGGGTACGAGTACTTGTATACTCATCCGGCTCCGGACTCCCTAGTCGTCCAGTCAGTGAACGACCGAGAGCGCCACGGTCAACCGGCGGCAGCTCCCAAGTCCAAGGATGCAAAGCGCATGGACCTCTTGGGCCGCAAGGTCTATTCGGCGGGTGGCCTGCAGCTCCGCATTGCCAATCAGTCGGCATTGCTTGCTAGGTACACTTACGAGATGCTGCTCTCGCAATCTAAATTTACTGAACTCGTCCCAGCGGCCTCCCGCCAGGAGGTCAGCACCCTCCTCGAGGACGGTAAGAAGTCCGCACGCTCCTCCATCCAGGCCGCGCTGGACTCGGCGGACTCTGGAGCCCGCACTCTCGCCTCCGGGGTGACTATGCGGCGCATTTCCTGGCTGCAGTCCTCCACCTTGGCCCCGGAAGTGCAGTACACCCTCCAGGATCTGCCATTTGAGACACTCGGGCTGTTTTCCGAAAAGACTGACTCCCGGATACAGACCCTCAAGGACGGTCACGTTGCTATCCGAACCCTGGGAATGCACACGCCGGCGACCCAGAGGCAGTCGTTCCGCAGACAGCCGTCCCGGCCATTTACTCAGGCCAGGTCCCGGCCCTATAATAGCCGCCGGAACAACCTGACTCGCCGCCGACCATCAGGCAGCAGGCGCAACCAGTCCCAGGCGTCCTCTAAGGCCCCTCAAGGGCCTAAGCAGGCGTTTTGATGGGACGCCCGAGGACGGCTCATCAGTCTCTCCAATGGATCCTTCCCCGTTGTTTTCCGACTGCCTCTCCCATTTCCTCCCGGCATGGTCCCGCATAACGTCGGACAGCTGGGTCCTGCGTACGGTCCAATCCGGGTACCGCCTTCAGTTTGTCTCGCCCCCTCCCTCCCATCCACCCTCCCTGTCACTCTTCAGGGACCCCTCTCACGAGCAGTTCCTCCTACAAGAGGTCGAGACTCTGCTGAGTTTGGGTGCCATAGAGGAGGTACCGCCCGACCGGCGGGGCAGGGGTTTTTATTCCCGATATTTCCTCATCCCCAAGGCAAAAGGAGGTCTTCGTCCGATCCTAGACCTCCGGAAGCTTAACCGGTACCTGCTAAAACTCAAGTTCCGCATGGTAACCCTGGGGACCATCATTCCCTCCTTGGATCCAGGAGACTGGTTTGCCGCCCTCGACATGAAGGACGCATATTTCCATGTCGCGATCTATCCTCCCCATCGTTGGTATCTCCGCTTCATGGTCAACGACAGGCACTACCAGTTTGCGGTGCTTCCCTTCGGCCTCTCCACCGCCCCGAGGGTCTTCACCAAATGTATGGCAGTTGTTGCCGCAGCCCTCCGTCGTCGTCGGGTGCACGTATATCCGTACCTCGACGACTGGTTGATTCGCGGCCCGTCACGTCAGCTGGTAGCGGACCAAGTGACCGATATTTTGGCCCTTTTTCGAGAACTGGGCCTTCTCGTAAACTTCGAGAAGTCCATTTTAACTCCAGCTCAAAGGGTGGAGTTTATCGGAGCAGTCCTGGATTCCCAATTGGCCAGGGCCTGCCTACCGCACACTCGGCACCAGGCGCTGGTGGCCTACATCCGGGATCTCAAATCCTTTCCCACGACGACGGCGCGGTCCTGCCTTCGGCTCCTGGGCCACATGGCGTCTTGCACTTTCGTGACCGCTTACGCCAGGTTACACCTTCACCCGTTCCAGACTTGGCTGGCCTCCGTGTACCACCCGCATCGCGACCCCATGGACTTGATCGTCACTGTCCCGAGGCCTACCCTCGATACACTCAGTTGGTGGCTAGCCCCTCAGGTCGTCTGTGCAGGAGTACCATTTCGCCCACCGTGCCCCTCCATCACCTTGACCACGGATGCCTCGGACATGGGATGGGGGGCACACATTGGCGACCTTCACACCCAAGGCCTCTGGTCGCCTCCGGAGCTCTCCCTGCACATCAACGTCCGGGAGCTCCGGGCGATACGATTAGCGTGCCAAGCTTTTCAGGCCCATCTCCGCGGGCGCTATGTCACAGTACTGACGGACAATACGATGGCGATGTTCTACGTCAACAAGCAGGGCGGCGCCCGCTCCTCCCTGCTTTGCACGGAAGCGCTTCACCTGTGGGACTTTTGTGTAGCCCACTCAATTCATCTGGCAGCGTCGTTTCTTCCGGGCATACAGAACACGCTAGCCGACCGCCTCAGCAGGTCCTTCCTTACCCACGAGTGGTCCCTTCGCCCAGACGTGGTGCATATGATCTTCCGGAGGTGGGGATTTCCCCAACTAGATCTGTTTGCCTCCGAGGACAACAGGAAGTGCAACCAGTTCTGCTCCTACCAGGGACGCTCCCGCGGCTCCCTGTCGGACGCGTTCCTCTGCTCCTGGAAGGATCACCTCCTCTACGCCTTCCCTCCGTTCCCACTCGTTCATCGGGTGCTACTCAAGCTTCGGAGGGACAGGGCCCGCCTCATCCTGATCACTCCGGCCTGGCCGAGACAGCATTGGTACACCCTGCTGCTCGAGCTCTCCGTCCGAGAACCCATTCCTCTTCCATTGTGGCCGGATCTCATCACGCAGGACTTCGGCCGGCTTCGCCACCCGGACCTCCGCTCCCTACATCTTACAGCCTGGTACCTGACTGGTTGACTCATGCGGAGCATGACTGTTCGCAGGCGGTGCAGCGAGTCCTAACTGAAAGCAGGAAGCCTTCAACGCGCTCCACCTACCTCACGAAATGGAAGCGTTTCGCTATCTGGTGCAACCAGAAAGGCCTTAATCCCTTTCTCGTCCCTATTCCGATTATCCTGGACTACCTCTGGTCCCTTAAGGAGCAGGGCCTCGCAGTTTCCTCCTTGAGAGTGCACCTGGCAGCCGTATCTGCGTTTTGTCCACCGGTTGAAGGCCGCTCCATCTTCTCCACCCAGATGGTCTCTCGCTTCCTTAAGGGCCTGGACCGTTTGTACCCGCCAATACGGCGCCCTACACCGGTCTGGGATTTGAACCTGGTTCTGGCCAGGCTTATGGGTCCGCCGTTTGAGCCTATGGCGACCTGCTCCCTACTCTACCTATCGTGGAAGACGGCCTTCCTCGTCGCTATAACATCTGCGAGACGAGTATCCGAGCTCAGTGCCTTAACCGTTGGCCCCCCGTATACCGTCTTCCACGCAGACAAGGTACAGCTTCGACCGCACCCGGCCTTCCTCCCTAAGGTCGTTTCGGCCTTCCATATTAACCAGGACATCTTCCTCCCGGTCTTCTACCCAAAGCCATACGCCTCGCCTCGGGAGCAGCAGCTTCACACCCTGGACGTCCGCAGGGCCCTCGCCTTTTATATAGAGCGCACGAAGCCCTTTCGGCGTTCCACCCAGCTCTTCGTCGCGATGGTGGAGCGTATGAAGGGCGAGCCGGTCTCCTCGCAAAGGATTTCCTCTTGGGTGACGGCATGTATTCGAACATGCTACGAGCTTGCTCGTGTACCATCTAGTCGCCTGACGGCCCACTCTACAAGAGCGCAAGCCTCGTCTGCCGCCTTCCTGGCCCATGTTCCCATCCAGGACATCTGTAGAGCGGCCACCTGGTCCTCTGTCCACACCTTCGCTTCCCACTACGCGTTGGTGCAGCAATCCAGAGACGATGCAGCCTTCGGCTCCGCAGTTTTACACTCTGCCACGTCTCACTCCGACCCCACCGCCTAGGTAAGGCTTGGGAATCACCTACATGGAATGCATAGGAGCAATCACTCAAAGAAGAAAAGACGGTTACTCACCGTAGTAACTGGTGTTCTTCGAGATGTGTTGCTCCTATCCATTCCAGACCCACCCTCCTTCCCCACTGTCGGAGTAGCTGGCAAGAAGGAACTGAGGAGCGGACGGGCCGGCTGGGGTATATGACAGACGCCATAGCGGCGCCACTCCAGGGGGCGCCCAGCTGGCCCGCCGGAGTTGCTGGGGTAAAAAAGTTCCGGAGACCCGTGCACGCACAGCGCGCACACCTACATGGAATGGATAGGAACAACACATCTCGAAGAACACCAGTTACTACGGTGAGTAACCGTCTTTTACCTACCCCAATAAGGGAGAACCAACAACTTAAAATGCCTTGTTCAAAAATTTTAAGTAACACTTAACTTTCAAACGCCTGAACAGCAAATGTAACTTTTCTTGTCTGCATAGTAAATACTGGCATTTTTATCTGTCTGAATAATCAAAGTGGTGCTTTCCATGCCTTCTTGGTTGCAAAGATTTGAACTGCTTCCTGCTGAAGGTCCACAGTCTGGGCCAGCTCATGCTCTATTGAGATGGTTGCAAGGCCGACCAGCCTCTCCTGTGTCATTGTGGAGCGTAGATGTGTTTTTATTAACTTCAGCTTGGAGAAGCTGCATTCTCCACTGGCAACTGTTATAGGAAGTGTTAGAAGTATGTGCAGAGCAACAAAAGCATTTGTAAAGAGGGTGGTCATCTTATTTGTGCATATATACCGGTATTTCAGAACAGCCTTTGGAGTTGATCCTGTTGAAATGTATCTTGAAAGGGCTTTCAGTTCATCACTCGCATCAATATTGTGCATGTCATTATGTGTCAACACTGTCTCTAGTGCCCTGCATTGCTGACGTAGGTCTTCTTCAGGTATAGTGAGGAGTTTTGGAATATCATACAACATCCCCAATATACTGCTGTGTTCCTTGAGCTGCATGAAATGTTCTTCAACTTATTGTATTGCACAATTTAGCACCTGGTTAAAGAACTCAACTTTGAATTATTGTTTGGGGTCTCTTATGGGGTTATCCTGTGCCTTGTAATCAAAATGTCTTCTTCTTCGGTGACTCTTGTATTCTTGAATGGGTGGGAAAATAGCTTCAGTGTGAAGTTCCTCTGCCAACTTCTGTGCACTCTTCAGAATGTTTTGAATTCCCTCATCTGACCGGTAAGACTGTAGGTATGACTTTGCTTTGTTCAGTTGTTCCATTGCTCCAGATATATCAAGGTCAACACCTTGGAGTCTCTTGCTTACAACCTTTATTTCAAACAGTATGCCATGCCACAACACTAAGCCACACAGAAATTTGAAGTTATGTATATTTCTGGTGATTCCATTTCCCTCTGCCACTGTTCTCCCATGAACAGTTCCTGTCATAGCATTATCCTCCATAATGGCAACTATGGCATCATCTATCTTCCCAATTTGGTGTTTGATAGGCTTTATCGCCTCCACTCAACTTTCCCATTGTGTGGTACTCAGTGGTTTCAGTGTCAGAGAGGATGTACTTAGATGTTGCTTCAAAATTTGCCATCAATGAGTTGATGCAGAGAAAAATACATAAATGCTTTGAATTACATAAAAAAAATCAGCAGTGTCATTAGAAGCTGAACTGCATCACTGACCACCAAGTTCAATGAATGAGAACTGCATGGGACAAAAAATGCTTGAGGGTTTAACTCTCAGATCCGTGTCTGCACTACTCTGTTCTCTCCTCTCATGTTGGCACTATTATCATAGCCCTGACTTCTCATGTCAGCTATCACAATTCCCGTATCTTCCAGCTTTTTAAGAAGCACGTTTGTCATACCAGCTCCTGTAGCATCATCAGTGTCAATAAATTATAGAAAATGCTCTCTGACAGTCACCATTGCAGGGACATTTTCACTAGGTTCCCTTGTTCTTACAAAACGCACCATTAAAGTAATTTGTTCCGTATGGCTGATGTCAGGTGTGCAGTCCAGAATAACGGAGTAATATCTTCCAGACTTCAGATCTGCCACAATCTTCTGTTTGACTTTTATTGCTAGTAACTGTATGGTCTCATTTTGAATTGTTTTTCCAAGGTAGTGGTGTGTGTACATTTCTTGGGTGGTGACTCTTCATAGATGCTCCTGGAGTACAGCATCAAACTCAGCCATCAGCTCCACAATTATAAGGAAGTTTCCATTGTTTGGCACATACAGCTGATCTGAAGTGCCACACAGTGCTAGGTTTTTGGGTATCAAGCATTCTCACAATGGCAATGAGCCTTTTCAGAACATTTTGTTGGTAAAGAGACTCTGATGCAATCTTCTCTTGATGCTGATCATCTGTGGTGGCCTTTAATCTTAGTCTTATCTCAAGATCTTTCCACCCATGGAATACTCTCTGGTGATTTGCTGCCTTATCATGGCATGCCAGATTTCTAGCCAGATTTTTCCAGTTCTTTGTTCCTGTAGAACCCAATGTGGCTGGAACATTAGACTGGAAGAGTTTGCAACAAAAACAGTATGCAGCATTCTGGGTTTTTGAGTACATAAGCCATGGCCTCTCCACTTTGTCACCATTGGGGATTTCATGCCAGTAATGTGTTGGATGGAAACTTCTGTTTTCATTGTCTTTGGGGATCATGAAGTTTTTCACTTGCTGTGGCCCATGCAGTACGAGGAAGTCCCTCAGGCTACTGCTCAAGTGGGTCCACAGTCCTGGATCATCTAGACTTAAGGAACTAAACTCAGCAGCAGCTGTTTGTTGCGCCTCCACCACACTCTTCTCTGATCTATACTTTTCTTCAGGAATGCGCATGGTTACATCCATTTGAGATGGAGCTATGGATGCTGCAGTAGCTGCCAGATCACCTGCACTCTGACTAACTGGAAGATCAGGCATCTCCTCACCACTCACATCCTCACTGGGGCCAGAAGGTTCACCTGAACATTTGTGTCTATGTATCTCAGGAGAGCTCCTTCCTGCTTAGATAGAAAAGCTTCCTTTGCTTTCTTTCTTTTTCTGAATGCTGCCCCAGAGGGGCGTTTTCTTCTTTCACTCATGACTGCTGTTCTGTGCCAGCTATAGCGGCTCTCAACACTCAGTCGGAGGGGACAAATAAGCAGGCTGGTAGCAGGGCCTGAGTGAGGGAAGATATCAGCGTCTTAAGGGCCTAACAGGCTCCTACTACATCAGCTGACTGCCTGTTCTCCTCAAGTGGGTTCAGGGAAGCAGCAGGAAACAGGAAGCTCCCTGAGAAGCTGGTGTTAATCAGTCCAGGCTCCTGGGGGTGCTAGAGAGGTACATAAGAGGCTCCTCCTCTCTCTCCCTGCAGCTCCTGCTGCTTTCTGTTATTCCCTCTCATCTTTTCTCCTCCCTGCCTGTTGTCTCTTGTGCCCTTCTTCCTCCAGCACAGCACTTCACCATCTCTGTGCATCTAGAGCAGAGAGAATACATATGCACCAGCTGCAGACACAGTTTTCTACACTCTGGGTCCCCCCCTCTCAGTTTGGTACCTGAGGCAGGTGCCTTAGGGTATGTCTTCACTACCCGCCATATCAGCGGGTAGCAATCGATTTCTCGGAGTTCTCCGAACGCGCTCCCGTCAACTCCGGAACTCCACCACCGCGAACGGCGGTGGCGGAGTTGACGGGGGAGCCGCAGACGTCGATCCCGCGCCGTGAGGACGGGTAAGTAATTCGAACTAAGGTACTTCGACTTCAGCTACGCTATTCGCGTAGCTGAAGTTGCATACCTTAGATCGACACCCCCCCCCCAGTGTAGACCAGGCCTTAGTTTACCTCATGGTAAGGCCAACCTTGGCAGAGATCATGATATGGGCCATCTGACCTAGCAGTTAGTCAGAAAAATGAAGTGGGAGTCAGCACCAAAGTTCAGAGGTGGAGTCAGAAACTAGAGAAAAGTACAGGGCTGGAGCAGACCAGAGCTGGACAAGAACAAGGCAGGACCAAAACTGGGAACAAGGAACACAGTAGTGTTGATTACAGCAGTGGGGCATAAGTATTGAGTTGGTAAAAGCAGCAAAGAATCCTGTGGCACCTTATAGACTAACAGACGTTTTGCAGCATGAGCTTTCGTGGGTGAATGCCCACTTCGTCGGATGCAAGTATTGAGTTGCAGCTCTTAAATGCAGCTCTTAATCAGGTGATTCTGCTGCAGCCCAGCTGGCTCATTTCCCAGCCTGAGCTAGCTAGCCTTAGGCTCAGCTGAGGGAACTTTTACTCAACCCAGCCAGGGTTCCTTAGCATCACATGAGTTAGTAGAGCACAGATGTGGATGGTGAGCATTACAGCAACTGGCCTGTTGTTAGATGGTGTGGCTGCTTTCCATCACAATAGGCTAACACAGGGGTTCTCAGACTTCTGTACTGGTGACCCCTTTCACACAGCAAGCCTCTGAGTGTGACCCCCCTCTTATACATTAAAAACACTTTTTTATATATTTAACACCATTATAAATGCTGGAGACAAAGCAGGGTTTGGGGTGGAGGCTGACAGCTCACAACCCCCCATGTAATAACCACACGACCCCCTGAGGAGTCCCGCCCCCCAGTTTGAGAACCCCTGGGCTAACAGAAGGGAAATAATTAGAAACTAGATCACTCAAGTTGGTTATATAACAAGATTGTACTATGAAGCTGAAAGGTAGCTGGAAGGGAAGAGATCTAAGGTGTTTCTCTCTTTTCCCCTCTCCTTTTATGTAAAATAAATGTTACCATTTGGATGTGTCCCAAAGAATTATCTCGCTACTCTCCTCATCTCCTTCTACCAGCTCTGTGCTTAGTGGGGTGATAATGGTGGCTAGCGATAGGGGCATTTAGCAGGCCTACCAAAAAAATGCTAAAATTAACTTTGCTGCAGTCAGTCTGGGAGTCAGGGTTTGCTGGCTCAGGCCAGCTAACCCTGAATTCCTCCGTGCAGGAAACAAAAGGGGAAGCGAGGAGCAGCAATATCCAAGTGCAGAAACGAAAGCGAAAGGGGACCTTGCCATTGGAGTACTGTACAGTGGCTGTGAACAAATCCATGGGAGAAGTCTCTGTGTGAACTTGGGGGCAGGGGATGAAACTACTAGCTGCTTTACAATATTACCCAATAAATCATAAAAGAGAGAGAGGAAGACCCACGTCAGCAGGGGGTGGAGAGAGAAAATTCCCAGAAGGGGCTTACTTTTAGAGGGTGCAAGGGGAGAAAGGACTAGCTGGCTAAGCCTGGCTGTGCGAATGGATAGACCTGTGTGCCTGCCTGCATGTTAGAGGGGACAGTGTGGGGGGAGACACGCGGAGTGTGTGGGGGAGGCAGCCCTGTGTGTGCTGTGCCTGTGAGGAGAAATAGCCCGGTGTGTGTGTGTGTGTGTGGAAGAGAGAGATGACCTGTGTGTGGGAGAGAAGGGAATAGCCCTGTGTGTGTGAGGGGACGGGGGAGGGGGCCAGCCCTGTGTGGGGAAGAAGAGGACTAGCCCAGTGTGTGTGTGGCGGGGACAGACCGCGCAGTTCTGGCCGGGCTGGGAGACCCTCTCTCGGGGTGTCTCTGGAGAGCGGGGGGCTGGCAGCCGGTCGTGGCTCCTCCGCTGAGCCTTGTCCCATCCGCTTTGTGACTTCACTGGCTCCGTAACAGAGCCCGCTCCTCCTCCTCCTCCCCGCCCGCCCGCCCGCCCGGCGCCTCCCGTGCCCGGCCGGGGTGGGCTGCGGCCGCGGACCCCCCGGGCAGGATGCTGTGCTTCATGCCGGGAGTGGCCTTCATCCCCGCGCTGCTCGTCTGCTGGTCCTCGGCCGCCTTCATCATCTCCTATGTGATCGCCGTGCTGGGGGGGCACGTGGAGCCGCTCGTCCCCTACATCAGGTGGGAGCCCCCCGCCCCGCTCGCTCGAGGGGAGGGGCCGGGGCCGGGGCTTGCCCCCAGGTGGCAGAGCCGCAGGGCTCCGAGGCAGCAGCCCCCGGGCGAGGGGCAGCGGAAATGGGGGCTGGGGCTGGAGGGAGCTGCGACGCAGTATTGGAGGCTGCCAGGGGAGCTGAGGGCTGGAGAAAGGTGGGGCGGGGGCGTGAGGGCTGGAGTGGGGGGATCCCGGGCGGCTGGGGTAAGGTGGAGGGTGCAGCGGGGCGAGGGGCTGAGGTTTTAGAAGCTGGCGGGGGGGAGGGCAGGGAAGGGCACTGCGCTGGCATCTCCACGAAAAGGAGAAGGATCCTGCTCCCCTGCCGAGGAGAGTGAGGCAGGGAAGTTGGTCTCGTCCCAGAGCAGAGGCTGGGGTGGCTGCTTGCCCCCGGCGGGAGGAAGGAAACACGTGTTGCAGGCAGCAGGGCCCCACCTGGCTGTTCTCCACAGCACGACAGAGCCCGTTGGATGCCGGGGAGGCAGGACCGCTCTGCTTATGTCGTTCATGCTTCTCGCGAGTCCCGCTTCTGCAGGACTGCAGAGTACAGGGGTTAAACAAGCCGCCCCTGGGGAGTGCCCTGCTTATCCTGGTAAAACTCTCTCGGGTATTGGGAGTTTTGCCTGTACCGTGATAGCACAATTTGGGCCCAAAGAGCACAACGTGGTTCAAGGATCATTCTAGAGAGAGTCTGACCTCATTTAAGAGCTGGGGTCCTGCAGTGTTTATACTCTGTTTAGAAAGCCCAGAATCTGATATTTTCATTGCTGGGTCTTCTAGTGGATATCTTTTAAATGTCTTCTTTGTTTATGTGTTGGGTTACTGACCCAAGACTGAAGCAATTTTTATGGAAATGTTTCTCTCTTTCTCACAATTAAACTAGATGGGGGATAAATGTCATTATATCAGAAAGGGATGGGAAGGCATGTGTGTGAAATGCCTTAAAATATTATATTTTATTTTCTACTTTCATTATTCAATTACAGTTCAGTAAAAGGCTAATTACTCCTAGTTTTGACTTTATTAATATTTAACATCTGACTATTTAGTAGAATAATTATCTTGATTTAGTTCCTAGAAGGTTAAAAGTGACTGGCAAAGGGGAGAAATTGATTTGTTCCCCTCTTTTCCTTTATAGTGTGTAAATAGGACCTAAAAGACAGTGTGGGGCAAGAGAGATTGTAATTTTTTTCCCCTCCCCTGCTTTTTATGTATATATTTCAAATCTTGTTTAGGCTGGAAGACTATGGCCCCAATCCTGCAAATACTTACATACCTTTATGGACACGAGTAGTTTCACGAGACTACTGTACACACATAAAATTACTCACATGTGTAAGTGTTTGCTAGTTTGAGGCCATGGTGAAAACTGGAAAGCTGGTGTAAATTATGACATCAAAAGACACAAGAAAGATAAGCCATTAAGGGCCTTGGGCCGGAACTTCAAAGGTATTTAGGTGCCTAAAGATGCAGATAGACACCTAGCAGGATTTTCCAAGGCACCTAACTCCGGTATTTTTGAAAATGCCACTGCATGCCTATCTGCATCTTTAGATGCCTATACAGCAATTCCTCGCTTAATGTAGTAGTCATGTTCCTGAAAAATGCTACTTTAAGCGAAACAATGTTAAGTGAATCCAATTTCCCCATAAGAATTAATGTAAAGGGGGCGGGGGATTAGGTTCCAGGGACATTTTTTTTCAACAGACAAAGGACATTATATACATATACAGTATACGTTTTAAATAATTTAAAACAAACAATGTAGTAGCGTGCCCACCAATTATGAATGTGAAGCTTGGTTGAGGCAGGGACATAGTGGGGTCAGGGTCCGGGGGCTTACCCCATTCCGCCCGCTTGGTGCTCTTGCCAGGAAGTGGGGGGGGCACAAGGTGGAAGTTTTGCCTAGGGCGCAAAACATCCTTGCACCAGCCCTGCCCGACCTAACTCCCCAGCTGGAATGCCAGGCAGGCGGGCAGAGCGGGGTGAGCCAAACAACCTTATAACAGAACATTGCATGACTTTAAACAAGTATGTTCTCTAATAGATCAGCAACCTAATAATGAAACAATGTTAACTGGGATGACTTTAAGTGAGGAGTTACTGTATACCTTTAAAAATCTTGCCCCTCATCCAAATCCCACTGAAGTCAATAGAGAGAGTCTCATGGACTTGGATTTCAGTGGTCTTTAGATCAGGTCCCATTGGCTTATGTTCATGAAAAAGTTGTATTGCTTTACCTATACCTGTATTGTTAAAGTGGTACGACACCAAGGTGTGGACACACTTATGTTGGTATAAAGGTGCTTTACAATGATATGGCTATTACCATATGGAAAGAGGAATAATTATCAAGGTCTAAATCACCTTTTTACAAATATAACTATGTTCACACTTGGGCTTTTACAGGCATAACAGTTTGAGTATAAGAAACACCACATCACCAACTAAAATAGTTATATCAGTAAAACTTTTAAGTGTAGACCAGGCCTAAGTGACTGTTGCTTCTTATACCAAACACAATCATGTAACTGTTTACCTTGTTCTTCCCACACTCCTCCCTGATTCATCTGTTTTTCTCCATTTATTGTCTTAACATATGGGCCCTACTTCTGTAACTATTTACATGCTTATCTTTAATTGCTTCTGTGCTTAAATGTTTGTAGGATTAGGCTGTAAGAGTGTAAGCTCTTCGGAACAGAGACTCAGGCATTTTAAATTACACGTATGTATGTACCTTGCATAGCACAACTGAGGCCCCGATCAGAGCCTCTAGAGCAGAGGTCGGCAACCTCTGGCACACGGCTCGCCAGGGTAAGCCCCCTGGCAGGCTGGGCCGGGCCAGTTTGCTTACCTGCCGTGTCCGCAGGTTCGGCTGATCACGGCTCCCACTGGCCATGGTTCGCTGCTCCAGGCCAATGGGAAGCCGTGGCCAGCACATGCCTCAGCCCGCGCCACTTCCCGCAGCCCCCATTGGCCTGGAACGGCGAACCGCGGCCAGTGGGAGCCACGATCGGCCAAACTTGCAGACGCGGCAGGTAAATAAACTGGTGCTTACCCTGGCGAGCCACGTACCAGAGGTTGCTGACCCCTGCTCTAGAGGCTACTGCAATTCAAATAATACATAATACTAATTAAGAGGGGAAGAGAGATTTATTCCATTTAAAACAACATTGTGTATTTATTTACACCTATTTAACTTCAGTGACTGACATTAAGGGGAGAGAGAGCTCAGTGGTTTAAACATTGGCCTGCTAAACCTCAAGTTATGAGTTCAATCCTTGAGGGGTCACTTAGGGATCTGGGGCAAAATCATTACTTGGTCCTGCTAGTGAAGGCAGGGGACTGGACTCAATAACCCTTCGGGGTCCCTTCCAGTTCTATGAGATAGGTATATCTCCATATATTATTATTCTGAGTACAGAACGCCTTTGGCCTTGTAAACACAAAAATTGTACTGCTGTAATTATATACTCCTGGGGCCATTCTGCACCAAAAAGTTAAAAATTCTGCAAATTTTAGTTGTCAAAATAACACTACCTAATCATGACAGTTTCAATTAATTTGGTAATTTATTTCAAAATACCTGTCAGCAAGTATGTCTGTAACAATACAGAGACACACACAAATTCCACCAGGAGTAGAGAGTTAAAGAAACCCCTATAACAACCCAGTTCCTGTTTCTCTGCCCCCAACTCCCCCAAGCAAAGCTGGGGTGCAGACATCCACAACCTCTCCTCTCCAGAGCCCAACCGCAGGGCTCCTCCAACCCTCTTCCCCCCGGAGCCCAGTGATCCATCCAGAGGGAGAAACAGCCCGATGCTCGGTGCCAGTCTTGCATGGAGTTTTCTCCATGCCACCCTCTCTTACCCTTAAGGCATGCTGGGAACTGAAGCTGCCAGGAATCCTCTAGCTCAGTGGTGGGCAACCTGCAGCCACTAGGAGCTGCGGGTGGCCATGCAAATGTAAGCAGTCTGGCGGCCCGCCAGTGGATTACCCTGACGAGCCACATGCGGCCCGTAGGTTGCCCACCACTGCTCTAGCACCCTCTCTGTCCCCCAGCAAGGTCTTCTATGTGCAAGCTGGGCTCTGCCGAGTTCAGTTGCCCCTAATGGCGGCTAGCAGCACTGCAGCCCATTTCTGTGGGGGGAAGGAAATTTTGTGCATACGTTAGTTTCTGCAAAATTCTGCATTGCGCAGTGGTGCAGAATTCCCCCAGGAGTAAACTATACCAGTATAGCTAAAGCAGTACAACCCCCCTAGTTTGGAGACAGTATTATTTATGTAAAGGTGTTTATTCTAGTATAGCTCTTCCCTACAATAGGAAGGGAAATAAGATATACCAATTTAAACGTAAAGCACCTTTATAGTGGTGTTACCGTATCCACAGTAGGGATTGTGCTAGTATAACTTTTGGTTTAAAAAAGAAATCACACTCCTAACTGACACAGTTATATCAGTACAAGAACTATATGGAGATTAGGCTTAGGTTATAGATTCAACACCTTTACCCTTCAATAAAGGTGTTAAGGTCTCACATTAAATATCCTTCTGTCTCCTAGGAGATCTTCAAATAAAACTAGGAAAGACCAGACTTTATAATCCTGATATGTCTAAGATTTTAAATAAATAAATAATCCGGAAAATAAATTAGATTAAAAACACTTCAGACTCTCTTTATTCATCAGTAAGAAGTGGGTGTGGAGGGGAAGGACACAAGCTTAATTTATTTGAAATCCTTTGTAGG
The DNA here is from genome assembly GCF_020497125.1 of Mauremys mutica. Classification (NCBI taxonomy): domain Eukaryota; kingdom Metazoa; phylum Chordata; order Testudines; family Geoemydidae; genus Mauremys; species Mauremys mutica. Next base: position 102,314,201 of record NC_059072.1, on the reverse strand, counting down.
TCACTTCTGAGACCTTTGTCACATACACTATTAGACACATTTGGCCTCAGATCTGCTAGCATTTGTACAGCCATAGTTCCTGAATGAGTGGATGAAGAGATGAAAATATGCCCTATCATTTCAGAGCAGCATAGAATTGCATTGGTGGAACAGGATATGCAGCAAAATTTGGCATACAATTTTTTAATAGTTCTGAACTCAGCTGATTTTGATAGAAGGCTGATTCAGCATTTTGTGCGCTTCAGGATGATATTGTGATTTTTGCCTAATAGCTGTAACACATTTTTATACCGTTTAGTACTTGGTTCGTTCCTTTAGTTTAATAGATATGACTGAATCCCATGATTCAGCTAAGTTAGCATGATTAAAGTGAAAGGGGAAGAATGTTGCAAGATATTTCAGTTGTGCAATATGTAGTCTTGGCTCATTTACTGGATATTAAAAAATGAACTAGTTCTCTAGGAAGAGTTTCAGTTAGACAGAGGAGCAGGATATTATCAGGTTTGAGTTCAAGTTTTCAGTTATAATTTTTATTTTATAAATACCCAATATATGTCCACTCATAGCTATTTCAGTTGTATTTCTTTATAATATAACAGATATCATGTTAAGACATGGGACTTGGCTACACTAGCCAGGACACCTATATTAATATCTTCCTAGCAAACTGCTTAAACACAGTCCTTGGTAGGAAACTTCACTGTCTATCATATACAGAACCTAAAATGGGGAGTGGATGTAGGATGGATGGTGAGTCCTTTCCTTTATGCTGCTCAGAATCTAAACTGATCTTTACAAAAAGCTTGAAGTCACCCCGTAGGATGCACTGGGTTGAATTTTCTGGCTCATTTTTAATTTGGTGGTTTGAATACTCAGTGTCAGATTCCTAAGGATATTTTCTGCAAGATGGTACTTTTTCAGTCAATGAATGTCATAGTTCCTTGTGATGATAAATGTTGGGATTTCATTTTGAAGCAGAAGAATTTGACTCTATAATAGGCATATAAAGTATTTTCTGACAGTGAGTGTAAATATTTTGGATCTTAAATATTCATTCTCTTTCCCCTCCATACACGTCAAAATAATAGTTGATTCAGCAGAGTTCTGAGTGGCAATTTTAAACATTAACATTATCACTTCTCACTAATTCCCTCATGTTATCCACAGTGGGTTACCCTTACCTGTACATTATTGTAAATTAAATTAATAGCAGATTTTGTTTCATATGAGCTCTGTTTTTTTCCATTTAAAAATTTCTTTATGACTGTCATTTCATTTTAAATCTTTCTCAACTACAGGCTAAAGCAAATCATTTCTGTAAAATATCTACAGTAGTGATCCTGAAAACATCAGTTATGCATTTTAAGTTTTCATTTCATGTTAGTTTTATTCTTTATAGTGAAAAGTATAGAATTACAAGGATTTTGTCCCTGAAAATCCAGTACTGTACCTTATGGTTACATTGTAGATGTGCCTATGATATTTGTGGTCTGAAAAAACAATCATTTTTAAATATTGTACATATTTGAATATACACAGCACTGAGTTTCCTTGAAACTGTAGAACTCTATACAGTTTAGTTTGACAGCTTTAATTCAATAATGAATGGAGCTCAGTACAATTTAAAATTATTTAGACTGCTCTTAAAATGTGAAGTGTTCCCAGAATTTCAAATGATTGCATACTTCACGTGTGCAGATTCCATTCCCTTCTCACCTGAAGCTCTTCAAAGGCTTTGAAGTAACCATGGTTCAGTACTTGGGTTGCATAGAGCAGTTTCTAATTTGCAGAAGTACTCCAGAATTGTCTCAAGTGGCTTACTTTGGAAGTAAGTCTTCTGCCATTTTTATAAAACTGCTCCAGGCTCATGAGGAAAATATAAAAAATGCAAGGTTAAAAAGGCCCTGATAATTAAAGCAAAGATTAAGGACGGCATCCAAATACACCTATGCCATTAAATGGGAAATTAAGGCAACTTTATTGTTTTTAGGAGGTTCGCTGTCAGGTGAGGTTTGTGTGATTATTAAAAAGTATGTGCTGTAGCAAGGCTTTAACAACCATAATAACTAAAAGATAAGATGAATAGAAAATCTTAACATTGTCCTGAGAGGCTGTGGAAACTCTAAGACATTGATTAAATGCTGAAGTATCCGAAGCTATTGCTCTCTGAACCCTATTAGAATTTTTATCTATATGTGCTGGGACTCTGTATTGGATGTTTTCAGTATTAGTTTCAACAATTTCACAAAGAAAAGGACAGAGATCACTATCTTCAATGTATCCATCTAGTTTCTTACCATTCTTGACCAGCTAGCCTAATACGCAAGGAAGTGATAGACAGACTATGCACATCAACCTTTTGGGGGCAGAGGGAGATTGTGATTCTCCGATTTAATTTTGAAGGTCTGTCAGTCTTCCTACTTGAAGTAAACAAGATGACCAAACTTTTTTTAAAAACGGCCACTGACTTGGGGTGACTTGGTTTTTTTTGATACCTGATTTGAGGGAGTGGTGTTGAGCATCCACAGTTTCAATTGAAGTCTATGAGAGCTACAGATGCTCAGTACTTATGAAAATTGAACCAAGCTGGGCAGTCAAAAACCTTGAAGCAGCCAAGTCAGTGGCCACTTTTGAAAATTTGGTTGTAAATAAACGGAAGTGGCAGAATAGAAGGAATCTAAGTACAATTAAATATTCTATATTAGTTTTCTGGGTGTTTGACCCCTTTTCTTTCTATCATGATAAAATAAGGAATTATTTGTCACATCAGTGGTTACAAGAATGAAGGCTTCCCAAAATTACAGAGTAGGTGAATTTGTGGCTTCTTTCAAGAAGATAACCAGTAAGCAAAGTAGAAGGAGAGCAGTGGGTACACACCACTAAAGTGAACTGCTTGTTCAGTGTGCAGTACCAGCAAGGATCATTACAGTGTATATTGTTTAGTATACTATAATTATATGTATACTGTAAGACCTACATTTATTTATTCCTGGAATTTTAGCAAGAACCTTGACATTTTGGACATTAAATGACAATGATTTTTATAGTGGGGGTGCTGAGAGTCATTGAACCAAACTGTGAACCATGTATATGGTGAAAACCACTTCAAGCCAGGGGGTGTGGCAGCACCCCTAGTTCCAGCATCCATTTATTCCTGAAGAGAAGACTTGTGTGGATATAGCAGAGACTACCTTACTAAAGTGCCTCTAATAAAATTGTTTTACTAAACATAATAGCAAGCTAAGGAGGGAAAATTGCAGAGTTATGTTTTGAACCACTTCCAGGCTTGAACATTAACAGTGTGCTGTAGTCTTGATTCTCCTTTCACTTTACAGCAGTTTTACATTCATATAATATCATTGATTTCAATGGAGTTAGTCCTGATTTATATTATGTAAATGAAAGGAGAACTGGGGCCCTGCAGCTCTATCATTTTAATGTAGCTGCTTCGTCCTTTTGTCAGTCAAAGGCAGATCCACACATGTAGAGAGAGCAGGATACTGGAATTGAGGGCTGGGGTGTGAATCAGAGTACAATTCTGACCTTTGATAGCAGAACTATCCATGGGATCCAACAGTCCAACACAGAATCATATGTTCCCACAAGCCTGCATACTGTCGATTGCCGTTGTCTTAACTACAGTACTAGCTTAGCTGGCAATTGACATATAAAATGGTATTGACAGTGCCATCCTCCGTAAAGTCCACCAATGTCCTTCTAACTAGTTGCCGTTCATAGATACCTGTTGTGTAACTCCAGGTCATCACAGCTCTGTATGAGTGATGGATTAGGGGAGGGATATAGCCCAAAGACTGTGTTCTATGGTAAGATAACAGTTTTTTTCACCCCAAAATAAACATTCAGTTCAACCAGTAAAGCCTTAGACAGGCAACAGAGGACATTATATTTCCTTGTTTAAATGTCTGTTGTCTTAAAATAAAACCTCATAAAAATGTAGTATATGTAGTATATTTTAGGACTTCAATCTTACAAGCTTGTTCTTCTTGTTTTAGTGACACAGGAACAAAACCTCCAGAAAGTGGCATCTTTGGGTTTATGATTAATATTTCAGCATTTTTAGGTATGTATGGGGTATTTGGTCTGAGCATATCTAGGGCCAAATTCTGTCTGAATATCAGAGAACCTGGATCTAGAAGTAGGATGAGTAACAGAAGCTGGTTGCCCCTATTCCAGTCCCCACAAAATACTGCAGAGAGCCTACTCCGGAACACTATAGAGGGAACTGCAGAGTGCCATTTAGGGGTCAGTGAGTGTAGAGCAGGGGTGGGTAAACTATGACTCGGGGGCCACATCCGGCCCTTCAGACGTTTTAATCCGGCCCTCGAGCTCCTGCTGGGGAGTGGGGTCTGGGCCTTACCCTGCTCTGGTGCTCCAGGCTGGGGCTTGCCCCGCTCTGGCACTCCAGCTGGGGGCTCCCTGCGGCTCCTGGAAACAGCAGCATGTCCCCCCTCCAGCTCCTATGCATAGGGGCAGCCAAGGGGCTCCACAGCTCCCATTGGCTGGGAACCAGCACATTTTAAAAATGCTGGTTTTGTGTACTTTGAATTGATTTGAATATCCATTCAAATAGATTGACACAAATCACAAGTAAAAATTAGGCATCATCTAGTAAATAAGAAATGCACCATTCACTATTTTCTAACATAATAAAAATGTAAAAAATAAGAATCTGAATAAATGTAAGTTAAGCTGTGTAATTACTTAAATAAATGTGTGTAGATATAATGTATCCTCCTGGTGGGCAAAAAGAAGAAATGATTTAGTATAAAGGCTATGTTTAGTTGTAAATCAACATGTTTCAATGATTACCACCAATTTGAATCAGTCTGTCTTAGGAAATTAACTAAAAAGTACAAATGCAAAACACAATTAAAATTGATTGTGCACTCTCCTCTCATCTGATGGAGTGGGGAATCTAGGCCTGCATATTTATGCATATATGCTCCCCAACCCCCAAATGGTCTCTATACACAACCTCCTTCTCCAATGATATCTCCTCTAAGGACCTATCTGTAAAGGCAAGTTTACTATGTTCAGGGCCGCCCGGGGGGGGGGGGGGGGGCAAGTGGGGCAATTTGCCCCAGGCCCAGCAGGGGCCCCCATGAGAGTTTTTTGGGGCCCCTGGAGCGGGGTCCATGACTCGCTCCGGGGCCCCGGAAAACTCTCGTGGGGCCCGGGCCCCCGGAGCTTCTTCCGCTCCAGGTCTTTGGCAGCAATTCGGCGACGGGCCTGAATCCTCTGGGCAGCCCTGACTATGTTGGGGAAATTGTGTATAACGCTGTATGATTTGTTCTTCCCTATGCAGACAGGACCTGAGTTATGAAATGTATTATAACGTTGTTCTTTACAGGGCTTGGTTTACAACATTGACCCCATCCTGTTACATCAACATTTCGCTGATGTAGTCAATTTTCATATGTAAATAGGTCCTTGATAGGAATTAATTGAGTATTAGGCCCTATAGATTGAGTATCAGAGCCTAAAGACTGAGTGATATTTTTTGGCAAAAAATATCCGTATACACTAGTTTGGAGGGTTCTTATGGCCAGGGCTAGTCAAAATTGGGCCCCAAGAGTTGAGCACAATTTCAGATAACATAGCTGAGTGCACTTTTTTTCCTATTACTTACATCCAACAAAGAAACTACGGTATATGCTGGTAATTAACAGATGTAGTTCCTGAATATAGAGCTCCATCAGGGCAGACTAAAGTCTAATAAATTGTCCATCTTCCAGCTTAGTGCCCATCTCCCTGTCATAACCTATCCTGATGCAGGCTGCATGGTTGTCAACATTCTCTGCTCTCTAAAATCCAAACTGTAATGAGACTGAAATGACCCTGTTTCCTAAATTGTCCCAAAGTAATTTATGGGGGCAACTGGGGAAGATAGTATTGAGGACACCCCTTCAAAATGGCATCTGAAAATAATACATGTAGAACTTACTACTTTTTAGTCCCCATTCCCACTCCCATCACAGTAGAATTAGAGAAAATATAATTCAGTGGATAGTGGTTTTAAGTTAATTTTGTAAATGTATATGTAATTTCACCAAAGAAAATGAAAAAGTATAACATAATTGTGTGGTAAATTAAAATAAATGTTTTGCATTTTTTTTCTTTTTTTAGCTGCAGCTACAATGTACATCAGATATTTAATAATAGAGAAGCAAAATGAATCATCAATTTTTATGAGTCCTTCATGTAACTTAATTACATTATGTATTGGATTGCTGGGCTGTATTGGAATGGGCATTGTTGCAAATTTTCAGGTATGGTCCAATTTGAATCACAAATCTAATTTTATAAGTTTTAACCATAAAAAATTATAGATCTAAATGGTTAATACTGTATTTATGGATTGGTAAATTAACAACATGAGAAACAATGTCCTTTTTTACTTCTATCTGTTCCACTAGTCTTTCAAAGGAAATATTTGGCTCCTAACTCTCTTAAGGCCAGGTTTACACTAGAAACTTTCGCCTGTGTAGCAGTATCCGTTAAGGGTGTGATTTTTGGTGACATTTCTATTCCAGCAGAGGTGAGAGAAAAGTCTGTACCTATTTTAGGAGTGCTGATTAGCAGGGAGGGAGACTGGCTGTTCTACTAAGAGAACTTCTGGGACCAATGGACACTGTGAGGTTCTAATATCCCTTACCTCCTAATATGCGTCCCATGCTTGCTTTCTGTATTGTCCTGCTTCACCTCTCTTAATACCATTACTCCTCAAACATTTTAACTGAAAATATTTTTGAGGTGTCTTGAACCAGAAATAGCCCCTCCCTTTGCTACTGCCCACTTGCTGGTAGCACTCTTCATGCTCCTAAGATTCCAGGTCTGCTCCCGGTGGTCCTTTCCTCTTTCTCTCAATACATGCTGTGGAGACAGAGCAAAGAGCGAGAACTACTAGACCAGACACAAGAAGTGTTACAGGAGCAGAGTTGGCAATATCAGTGCAACATCAAGAGCTCCCAATACTGCAATGAAGAGAAAAGAGTAAGATAGTAAGCAGGATGACATGAATGTGATGTTTGAAATCTTGCAATACAGAAGGTCTAGAAATATTTTATTTGAAAAATACAATAATAAACTTCTTCTAGCCCTGGTCCTTGACCAGAGATCAGAAAAATTTTGATCTCTGCCCATTATCTCTTTTATTATCTATTTTTTATTTTAACTTTCTCTCTCCAACTCTTCTGTTCTTTCTTTAAAAGTTTCTTAATTAGGTTTTGGGATCTTGTCAGAAAGCATGAGACGAGTTCTCACGGATTCTGGCATTCCTTATTTTACTATTTGTACTGCAATACAAACCAGTCAGGGCCCCATTGTGCTTCATGCTGTACAAACGCATAATAAGATACAAGTCCCTGTCTCAAACAGCTTACAGTCTGAAGAGACAAGACAGGCAAAGGAAGTATCATCCCCATTTTGCAGTCAAGAGAAAAGAGATATTAAGTGGGTTTTTTATTGAAGGTCACACAGGAAATCTGTTGGAGTGCTGGGAATTGAACCCTGATCTTCTGGGACCCATGCCAATAGCTTAATCACAAGACCATGTTACCTCTCTGAAAGTTACTTCTTAACTAGATGAAAATGAGACAGCAAGCAAAGTTTCATTATTGCCTCACTTTCCTTCTCTGTGCTGGACGAGGAAAGGAATACACAGAATTGCATGGGAACTCTTCAGAGAGTAACTAAAGTAAAAAACATCTAAATTCCACCATTTTCCCCAATTCCTTTCTAGCTTGAGAAAGGCATTCTACACAACAGTATAAACTCCTGCGAGAGGTGCAAAAGGCCATCCAAACCGAGTGTTTTGCAATCATTGCAAAGTTCCTGTGTTAGGGCTTCTGCAAACCTAGTATAAAATCAGTTGAGTATGTCCCTTGAGGGGGAAAAAACTGTGGGATGTTATGAAATATTTATTTAATCTTCCTTGGGATGTCATGTAGCCTGCTTACCTTATCAATAATTTGCCAAAAGCCAGAGCCAAACAGTATGCTTCAGTAATTTACAGCATTTTGCAGTTTGTTACCACCTTTGATTTCACCTCTGAAATCTGGATATTTGAACTTTCATTTATTATTATGACTATCTTTGTATAGTGAAGTTCGTTCTTAGTAGAATTAATCTGTTTCAAGCCATTTACTGAGTATAGAATGCATTAATAATCATTGTTTGCCAGTTTCCTCCCGTTACTTAATGTGATCACATATACTGTAGGTTTTTATATACTGAGAGTAGAAGATTTCTCATTTGGAGTGGAGGAAACCATTTTAATGAGGCAAGAAGACAGAAACATACTTTTTGTTGGAATGGAGAGGCTATAGTCCCATCTTTTTATTCTCCCATGTTTGTTATGGGACTTTCTGATAACAAACTCAGTCAGATATTGTTAGGTCACAATATAGGGACATTTTGTTTTGTACACAGTATTGTGCTTGTATAGTAACCTAACGATGTACAATTGTGTATAGGGAAGGAACGGAGAAGAACAGTAATAGTCAACCAGAGAGAGCTGAGGAGATAAGAGAGATAAGGCCTGTGAATTAGCAAATCCATGGATGGTTTAAAAAACTGAGGAATACAGTTTTGCAAGTAGTGAACATTGGATGTTTCAGGTTAAAAGGTCTCCAGTGCAGTGTCCAGCTCTGTTAATATTATCTTCAGGCAATATTTTGTAACAAAAGGTTTACACACTGTATAAATTAAATAATATAAATCATGCTTTGCATCTTAAAAATAATCCCAAAGAATAAGTATATTCGAAAATGCAGGAAAAATACTATAGTAGGGCTGAATGAGACTGCTGTGGGACCGGGGGGACTTTATTCTTTCCCTCTCCAAAACAAATTGCAACATGTTTTGTGAAAACACTTCAATTTCACACATACTGTGAATTTTATAATTTGCTTTTATCTACACAAATCTTGTGAGCTCTGTTGTTAATTTTTAATCAGCAAAATTAGTTGTAAGGGAAGTTTTTTGGTCATTTTGGTACTGGGGAAGTATAATTGTAATGGTATTGCTCCTGAATGCTCAGCAAAACTGCCGGAAAGTGTGGGCAGAAGATAGCTAGCAATGTTTCCTAAAAGCAAAAGAACTGTGAAGGTGAACAGAGGTGAATCAGGTGTTTGTTTTCTATGTTTAATCATACAGTATTTTAAAATACAGAAGGGAAATACAGTTGGTGGGATAGTGTTAAGGAGCGACTGACCATTAAAGGAGAAACTCCTCAGAGCATGATGAGTTAGGCAAAGCAAAAATCTTATATCTGTGGGTCTGATTGTGCCTCTTAGCCATTGCCCCTGGACAAAGGAGGTTCCCCCATATCTTTGGCCAGTAGGCTTAGTCCCCTAGCTATTAGGTATCTAGTAAATTTTCTGAGCCCTTTTTTGGCATGTATGGAGGCTAGGGTGAGAGGCAGAGACGGTCCAAGAAATAAGTTAGAAAAGAAGAGAATAGTGGTGCTGATAGCTTGCATAACACTTTCAATTATTAGACCCTGTTTTCATATATAGATAGCATGGGTGTGGGGGAAGGAAAATGGAGAGGAGGAGCCATTTAGATAGCACAGTAATGGACATAGTATAAAAATCTGAACAGAATAAAACACAACGAGTGTGGGGGGAGAAGGAGTGAAACAAAAGATGCTGGGGAAAGCAGATGTTGAAGACAACAACAGGGTAAAATTACACCATTATAGGAAAGAAAAGGGGGAGAAAGGTGGCTTTGTGCCAGGAAGGGAAAGAAGATATAACAAAACCAAGGAAGACAAGTTCTATTAATGCTGCTTTGCACTGCTCTGGTGGCAGAAACCAGCTTATAAACTAGTTTAACTAGCTATGAGAGGATTTCTCTGGCACAGAGGTGATATAGATCTGGCATAATTTAACATATGTAGTTTATACATTTAGAGAATCCAAGAAGTTATTTTGGCTGTCCATATACTTTATTTTACTGTAGGTTTCACTTCCAGATATATTTCAGAGTGCGAGAATCTTCAATAAGCTGGCTATCACAACATAAATAAAGATGGCCGATGACATGGAAAGGGGAAGGAGGTCAGGGGGTTGACAGAGGGATATGGAGATTTTCACATCAAAGTCACTGGTTTGGACTGCTGCACACCACCCTCCCCCCAGCTTTTATATTGCACACTCTCTGACTGACCATCTGATAGTGGGGTATTTGAAGCAACCTGGCAGTTCTAGTCTCTTACCAGCAGTGAGGGAAAACACCACCAAAACATTTCATTGGCAATTGCAGCAGAAAAGCCAAGGACTGGCTAGGTATAGAGAATATGAGCTTATCACTTCTGAAACCAGTCCTGCAAATATAAAATGAAGGCATGTTGGCAAATAGCATAGGCAATCTTGCATCATCTGCGTGGTACCTCTTTTGTGGGAAAAGCACTCAGTTTGCCAGTGGCGTCAAGTTGGCATCTTTCACAATCACTAAATTGTACAGGTGGTATTTAAGATTTAGCTAGAACTGGTGGAGCAGGCAGTGTTGTCTGAGTCCTTTTCTCTGGCCTGGTTCAGGTCAGACATCTCTCAGGATGATGAAGGCCCAATGTCCCAGGAACTGGTGGGGCAGCAGTCAAGATGGTGAAGCTCACCTCAGTACCCAAATTTCCCTTCCCAAAGTCTCTTTAAGGACCCAAAAAGGGAGTGATGGGTGGAATAGCTAGTCTTCCCATTTTTTCTCCACCAATTAGGCCTAATTTCCAACACACCAGTTTTGGTTAATTGATTTCTGCTCCTCCTTTCCTCTTGTTTACTAGTTAACATTTTAACATAGTCCTTGAGTTATATCTGTCAACCTTTTTGTTCATACAAATTCAGTCTGTCTCGCTTTTGCTCCTTTTCCCTTCAACAATTGTTATTGGTTTTTGACACATTCCTTAACCTTTCCCTCACCTCCCACAGCTGAGCTCGCAATTAGGACAGATCTGTAGGCCCAGTTTTTATAACTGGTTTCTAGGCACTACTGTAATACAAATAATAACAGATAATCACTCTGCTGATTCTCTTTCCAGGAGTTATCTGTTCCCAGCGTCCATGATGGAGGAGCTCTTGTGGCTTTTGGCTCTGGTGTTGTTTACATTACACTTCAGTCTGTCATCTCTTTCAAGTCATGTCCACAATGGAACAGTCACTCTACATGTTATATAAGGATGGCCATCTCTATAGTGTCATGGATAGCTGTCATTCCCAGTATCCTTTTTGTGTATCACATTGTTGTATCTTTACACACAAATGTTCTTCCTCTGACATTGAACCGCTTCTAAAGTAGAATAAATGCCAGGCTACTGCTTATATTGCAGACGGAGCACCATGTTTAGAAAGCTGGCATTGTAAGAAGCATGAATGGCTGTTACCAGATCTTTCTAGAAGCTACACCTCAGTTGTTAGTAGTGTATTTAAGTCTTATGCCCTTGTTTCCTACTGTTTTTTTTTTTTTTGGTTGGGGAGTGGGGAAGAAAGCAAAGGGGGTTCTATTCTAAGAGACAGCTAGTGAATGTAAATACAACACACAGTCTAGCACTCATGTACAGGAATTAACCCAATAATAACCAGCCACCAACACACTACATACAGGTCAAACTACCCTGTAAGAAATAAAGAGGGCAGGTGGGAGCCTACCCACATTTGGCCCTCTGACTGAAAAGACAAGCAGGCATCCTTCTAGCCCAGGGGTGGGCAAACTACGGCCTGCAGGCCGGATCTGGCCCCTCAGGGCTTTGGATCCAGTCCGCGGGATTGCCACCCCTGTGGCGCCACGGGCCCTGCGCTGCTCCCAGAAGCGGCCGGCATCATGTCCCTGTGCCCCTTGGTGGAGGGGTGGGGCGGGCAGAGGGCTCCATGTGCTGCCCGCGCCTCCAGACACCGCCCCTTGCAGCTCCCATTGGCCAGGAACAGGGAATCGTGGCCAATGGGAGCTTCGGGCGAGGTACCCACAGGCAAGGGCAGCGCACGTAGCCCTCTGCCCCTCTCCCTGCTCGGGGCCACAGGGACATGGGGCTGGGCACAGTGCAAGGCCAGGGCAGGCAGACAGGGAGCCTGCCCTGGCACTGGTGCATGCTGCTGCCACCCCGGAGCCACTCCAGGTAAGTGGCTCTGGGCTGGAGCCCAACCCCTCCTGCACCCCAACTTCTTGCCCTGAGCCCCCTGCCGCAGCCTGCACCCCAGCCCCCTGCTCTGAGCCCCTTCCTGCACACTGCACCCCATTCCACACCCCGCACTCCCTCCCACACCCCAACCCGTGCCCCAGCCCTACATGCAATTTCCCTACCCAGATGTGGCCCTCGGGCCAAAAAATTTGCCCACCCCTGTTCTAGCCTGTATTGTCTCCTCCTGTATAAACAATCTAGCCATCTTCGGAGTGTTAGCTAGAGGAACTAAATACAGTAACTCCTCACTTAACGTTGTAGTTATGTTCCTGAAAAATGCAACTTTAAGTGAAACGATGTTAAGCAAATCCAATTTCCCCATAAGAATTAATGTAAATGGGGGGTTAGCACCAGGGGTGGGGGGCTCAACCCTCAGCTCGCACACTCCACCCCTTCCCCCAAGCCCCCAACTTTGACCCGCCTCTTCTCCCCCCCACCTCCTCCCCCTTTACTTTGCACGCTGTATCCTGGCTCCTCCCCCTCCCTTCTAAATGCCGCAAACCAGCTGATTGCCGTGTTCAGGAGAGAGAGGGGAGGTGCGCTGAGTCCTCGCTCCTCCCGCCTCCCTCCTGCCTGGGGCACTTAGCTGGCTTGCGGCATTTAGGAGGCACGAGGTGGGGAGGAGTGAGGACTTGGCGCATGCTCCTCCTCCCTCCCCCCCCGCAGCAATCAGCTGGCTTGCGGCATTTGGGATGGAGGGAGAGCCTGGGCGCCGAGTCCTCACTCCTCCCCCCTGCCTCCAAAAGGCTGCAAGCCAGCTGATTGCCGCAGGCAGGAGGCTGGGGAAGCAGGCAGCCAAACAACGTAAGTGTGAAGCATTGCATAACTTTAAATGAGTATGTTCCCTAATCGATTAACAACGAAACAACGTTAAGTGGGATGACTTTAAGTGAGGAGTTACTGTACTGAAATGCGTAAATTCCCATTACGTAGGCACTTTCTGCCTCAATTTCCTCTCATTGAGCTCCCAAAAATAATCCAGAGAGTCTTTCTGTCCACTAACTCCCCTGCTTGGAGTCTGCATTTATTAACAAAACAATCCTCAACTTGCAGTCCCAACATAATGGACTCCCAGCTCTTTTTAGCTAGAGTCCTTCCACAGACCTCTGCCTTCCTTGTCCAACTCTCTGACTTCTAGAAGTCAGCGGGCAACCTTCCTCTGCTACTGTCCTGGCCCTCCCTTGCTTTCTCAGGGTCTTACTCCCAGGCTACTTCCCTGGAGTCATCAGCTTCTGCTTAGACCTTTCTTCAGAGCCAGCCACAGTAACCCAACTTACTCCCTTTGGGCTAGTCCACACTTACCGTCCGGGTCGACGCGGTGAGTTCGACTTCTCGGAGTTCGAACTATCGCGTCTGATCTAGACGCGATAGTTCGAACTCCGGAAGCGCCGCGGTCGACTCCGGTACTCCACCACTGCAAACGGCGGTGGCGGAGTCGACCTTGGAGCCGCGGAGTTCGACCCCGCCGCGTCTGGATGGGTGAGTAGTTCGAATTAGGGTACTTCGAATTCAGCTACGCTATTTACGTAGCTGAATTTGCGTACCCTAATTCGAACCCCCTTTTTAGTGTGGACCAGGCCTTTGATTCCCTTTCTCCAAACAGTTCTCTGCCCTTTATGAGGCCCACATGGGGGCAGGTGACAGCCTGAAACAATCAGTCCTGCCCCCTCTGGCTAGGATATAGTTAATTAGCATACAGGGGGTATGATTGAACAGGGTTGGCTAGCCTCAGGCCTCCTGGACCTTAAAGGGGCAGACCACCTTGCCATCTTAGTATGTGCAATAATTTACTCCTGGAGGAATTTTGTTCCAAAAAATTAAAAATTCTGTGCACAATACATTAACATTCTGCAAATTTTATTTGTCAAAATAATACTACCTAATCACACCAGTTTCAATTAGTTTGGTAATGTATTTCAAAATACCTGTCAGCAAGTATATCTGTAACAGTACAGAGACACACTAAAAAATCCCCCAGGAGTAGAGAGTTAAAGAATCCCCTATGACAACGCAGTTCCTGTTTCTCTTCCCCTTCCCTCTCCCAGAGCCTAGCTGAGGGGACTAGACACCCACAGCCCAGCTGCAGGAGCCCCCCAGCCCAGATATCCCCCAGAGCCCAGCCATGCTGCCCCTTGCCCAGGTACTCACACCCCTCCCCACCAAAGGCCAGCCATGGCTCCCCCCAGCCCATACACCCATCCTCCTATTCCCTGCCCAGCCCAGACACCCATCCCCACTACCCTCGGAGCCCAGAGAGAGAAACAGGCTGATGCTGGGTCACAGGCTTCTGTGGAGTTTCCTGCACACCACTGTCTCCTTCCCTCAAGGCACGTGGGGAACTGCAGCTGCTGGGAACCGTCTAGCTCCCTCCCCCACCCCCTGGCAGTGTCTTCTATGTGCTAGCTGGGCTCTGCTGGGTCCAGCGGCCTCCAGTAGCAGCCAGCGGCATTGCAGCCAATTTCTATGGGGGGAAAGGAAATTCTGAGCACACAACATTAATTTCTGCAAAATTCTGCATTGCACAGTGGCACAGAATTCCCCCAGGAGTAGCAATAGCATGCAGCAATTGAAGTTATACAAATGTTTCAGAAGGCAGATTATGACTTAACGTGCTCACATTCACAGCTTCTCCAGCTCACAGTGGTGAAAATTGTTAGCTTAACACAGGACTGCTGGTTGTCAAGTATACTTCTTAAATTTGCAACTTCTCTCACTCACGGTGGTGAATGTTCAAAATGCAACTCATGACTGACCCACATCACTATGCTGGATAATGCCAAGTATATTTATGTACTCGTCTTCTCACTTCAACCTGTTTCTTTCTATTGTTTTGTATTTTAAATATTTGTAATAGCTTTGTGTATGTGAAGAGCTCAGGAATACTTGTTTGTAAATCTGGTAAGAAATCCTGCTCTGGGAAAACTGAAGTTTATTTTATTATGCTGCGTGGCCATGTCACATGGAAACTAAAAACAGACCAAAGACGACAAATAATATTCACTTATTTCATAATCTGTATAATTGCTGACTGTCTTGTGATTCTGCTGGGCTTGTGACAGCTGCACTATTAGTGAGAAAAGGAACTCTGCTGTGAAGTTCCTGTAGAAAAAAGAACGTTTTTCTTGTATATAAAATGTATATTTTATACAGATACATTTAAATTTAAAGAAAAGTTATGATCACTTGTGCGCCAACTGCTCTATTGGTGCATTCAACCTAATTGACAGGACAGTGTTCTTGTATAAACTTACTATGAGCTGCTAGATATGAGTCACAGCAACCAAGCCTCTGGAAGAGAAATCACCTCTGTTGATCATTGTTTTAATCCTTCTGGTTCAGATGAGTAAACTGTAGTGAACAGGACTACTACTCATTGACAGGTTTCGGAGTGGTAGCTGTGTTAGTCTGTATCAGCAAAAACGACGAGTCCTTGTGGCACCTTAGAGACGAACAATTTTATTTGGGCATAAGCTTTCATGGGCTAAAACCCACTTCATCAGATGCATGGAGTGAAAAATACAGTAAGCAGTATCTATATTACAGGACATGAAAAGATGGGCATTGCCTTACCAAGTGGGAGGTCAGTGCTAATGAGGCCAATTCATTTAAGGTGGATATATAATATATACTGCTTACTGTATTTTTCACTCCATGCATCTGATGAAGTGGGTTTTAGCCCATGAAAGCTTATACCCAAATAAATTTGTTAGTCTCTAAGATACCACAAGGACTCCTCATTGTTTTTACTACTCATTGAGTTGATATGGCAGTTGCTCCTTGGTATTATTATTTAAACTTATAATAAATCCAGTGACAGATGAACCAGAGTGAAACCATTAAACTTCAGGCTAGAAAATGTTTGGGGGGATTTTTTTCATTACAGTGCTATCTCAATCCTCATCATGTGACTAGGTTCCTCCTGCCACGTATAGCCTTAGAAACCAAAGGATGATCAAAGCTTAGTCATGAAGATCCTACTCAACCCCTTCTTTTTGGCACCCACAGTTTCCCCTTTATACTGGACTAGATGGCCTCAGTGGTCATTCTCTGGCTGGGAGACTTGGTGAACTAACTTCTTAGAGGTTAACCAGAGTGTCAGTCCACAGACAGGGGCCTGCACCAAAGCCCACTGAAGTCAACGAGAATCATTCTGTTCACTTCAGTGGGCTTTGGATTGGACTGTAAATGACAAGCAGTGTTCACACAAATGATTACACATCTTAGCCATACAGCCAGAGTCTACTCTTGGTTTCTTCTCCTGTGCATAAGAATGCCTCATCTCACCATCCTTCCTTTGCAAAGACCCCTAATCTTATTTATTCAAAGCATCTTTTGTGTTGATCACTATAAGACCCTTTGTGGGAATATACTATGTTTGATTGGCTTTTTAATATTCTGTTTTTATACTGCAGTGTAACTTGTTTGGTGTCTTCAATCTTAGAGAATGGGGACAGGGAATGCATTATAAATAGAAATATTTTCATTATTATTCATTAAGCAATTTTTATGATTTCCTTTACATTATTTTCCCCAGTGATTGCATGTGCGTCATTAATTTCCATAACAAAAGTTGACTGGATTCCAGGAGAAAAGGTAAACCCTTAGTAGGTAACCAATTTAATCCTGCAGCCTATTAGCATGGGTAAGCGATGCTATGTACTTTTAAGCCCATGTAAGAACAAGAGCACAAGGAATTTAAATAGTGTATGACCATAAACAAGCTGTCAAACCTCTGGCATTTCCCTATTTAGGGAAAAAACAGTTAACAGCCGGGCTTCTTAAAATCAGTGATGGGGAAACCTTAAAAGGGTTGGACTTTCATTTTAAGTAAGCACCCAAAGTTCCAGGCAATCTGATTATGCAAAATTGCGTGAGAAATCTTGTTATAAAACCTCCCTAGAAGTGAGTTGTTTCAGCACTTTTACTTCCTTATGCAACCACATTCTCAAAAAATGAAATTAATAAAACAATCAATCTGATCTTCAACCCTCAAGGATATCTTGGTTTGAATTATGGATGATGGTTTAGCTCTGGTCTTTATTTTACTGTACTTTTCAGCATCCCTAATTAAAGCCTTGCCCCGATTAAGCATTTAGGGTCAGATCCAAAGCCTTTTGCAGTCAATAGCAGTCTTTCCATTAACTTAAATGGCCGATGGATCAGGATCTTAGAGCACTTGTGGTGATGACTGAGAAGGATCTCAAAGTTGGATTTGTAAAAGCAGCAAAGAGTCTTGTGGCACCTTATAGGCTAACAGACGTTTTGGAGCATGAGCTTTCGTGGGTGAATACCCACTTCGTCGGATGCATGTAGTGGAAATTTCCAGGGGCAGGTATATATAAGCAAGCAAGAAGCAGGCTAGAGATAACAAGGTTAGTTCAATCAGGGAGGATGAGGCCCTCTTCTAGCAACTGAGGTGTGAAAACCAAGAGAGGAGAAACTGGTTTTGTAGTTGGCAAGCCATTCACAGTCTTTGTTTAATCCTGAGCTGATGGTGTCAAATTTGCAGATGAACTGAAGCTCAGCAGTTTCTCTTTGAAGTCTGGTCCTGAAGTTTTTTTTGCTGCAGGATGGCCACCTTAAAGATCTGTTATTGTGTGGCCAGGGAAGTTGAAGTGCTCTCCTACAGGTTTTTGTATGTTGCCATTCCTAATATCTGATTTGTGTCCATTTATCCTTTTCCGTAGAGACTGTCCAGTTTGGCCATGTACATAGCAGAGGGGCATTGCTGGCATATGATGGTCTTATATTACATTGGTGGACGTGCAGGTGAATGAACCGGTGATGGTGTGGCTGATCTGGTTAGGTCCTGTGATGGTGTCGCTGGTGTAGATATGGTGTAGATATATCTATGCCCACATATCTACACCAGCGACACCATCACAGGACCTAACCAGATCAGCCACACCATCACCGGTTCATTCACTTGCACGTCCACCAATGTAATATAAGGCCATCATATGCCAGCAATGCCCCTCTGCTATGTACATGGCCAAACTGGACAGTCTCTACGGAAAAGGATAAATGGACACAAATCAGATATTAGGAATGGCAACATACAAAAACCTGTAGGAGAACACTTCAACTTCCCTGGCCACACAATAACAGATCTTTAAGGTGGCCATCCTGCAGCAAAAAAAACTTCAGGACCAGACTTCAAAGAGAAACTGCTGAGCTTCAGTTCATCTGCAAATTTGACACCATCAGCTCAGGATTAAACAAAGACTGTGAATGGCTTGCCAACTACAAAACCAGTTTCTCCTCTCTTGGTTTTCACACCTCAGCTGCTAGAAGAGGGCCTCATCCTCCCTGATTGAACTAACCTTGTTATCTCCAGCCTGCTTCTTGCTTGCTTATATATACCTGCCCCTGGAAATTTCCACTACATGCATCCGACGAAGTGGGTATTCACCCACGAAAGCTCATACTCCAAAACGTCTGTTAGCCTATAAGGTGCCACAAGACTCTTTGCTGCTTTTACAGATCCAGACTAACACGGCTACTCCTCTGAACGTTGGATTTGTGGACAAGCTATACCACAGGAGGGAGTACTTTCTCCACAGATGAAGTAAAAGAATGCAGTGTCTGCATCTCGTTACCAAAGTTTATACGGGTAAGCTGGGCAACATGCTTAGACAAGTTTCAGAGTGGTAGCTGTGTTAGTCTGTATCAGCAAAAAGAATGAGGAGTACTTGTGGCACCTTAGAGACTAACAAATGTATTTGGGCATAAACTTTTGTGGGCTAAAACTCACTTCATTGGATGCATGCAGTGGAAAATACAGTAGGAAGATATATATACACAGAGAACTTGAAAAAATGAGTGTTGCCATACCAACTATAACGAGACTAATCAATTAAGGTGGCCTATTATCAGCAGGAGAAAAAAAAACGTTTGTAGTGATAATCAGGATGGCCCATTTCCAACAATTGACAAGAAGGTGTAAGTAACAGTAGGGGAAAAAATTAGCATGGGAAAATAGTTTTACTTTTTGTAATGACCCATCCACTCCCAGTCTTTGTTCAAGCCTAATTTAATGGTGTCCAGTTTGCAAATTAATTCCAATTCATCAGTTTCTTGTTGGAGTCTCTTTTTGATTATTTTTTTTGTTGGAGTATTGTAACTTTGAGATCTGTAATTAAGTGACCAGGGAGGTTGAAGTGTTCTCTGACTGGTTTTTGAATGTTATAATTCTTGATGTCTGATTTGTGTCCATTTATTCTTTTGCATAGAGACTGTCTGGTCTGGCCAGTGTACATGGCAGAGGGGCATTGCTGGCACATGATGGCATATATCATATTGGTAGATGTGCAGGTGAACGAGTCTCTGATGGTGTGGCTGATATGATTAGGTCTTATGATGGTGTCCCTTGAATAGATATGTGGACAGAGTTGGCAACAGGCTTTGTTGCAAGGATAGATTCCTAGGTTAGTGTTTTTGTTGTGTGGTGTGTGGTTGCTGGTGAGTATTTGCTTCAGGTTGGGGGCTGTCTGTAAGCGAAGACTGGCCTGTCTCCCAAGATCTGTGAGAGTGAGGGATTGTCCTTCAGGATAGGTTGTAGATCCTTGATGATGCGCTGGAGAGGTTTTAGTTGGGGGCTGTAGGTGACAACTAGTGGCGTTCTGTTACTTTCTTTGTTGGGTCTGTCCTGGAGTAGGTGACTTCTGGGTATTCTTCTGGCTCTATCAATCTGTTTTTTCACTTCAGGAGGTGGGTATTGTAGTTTTAAGAACACTTGATAGAGCAATTCCAAAAATGTAAGCAAGACCAGCCATTTACAGATTTGATATTTCCCTACATGTACATTAATGAGAATTTCTATTTTTGTTTGATTTGCCATTTCAATCTACCATTCCATGTTAATTTTGTTTTAGTGTTTTATATGGAAGTGTCTTTTGTTTCTCATTTCCATCAGGATTATACTTATCATTTTGTGAGTGCAATCTGCGAATGGACAGTGGCCTTTGGTTTTATCTTCTTCTTCCTAACCTTCATTAGAGATTTTCAGGTTGGTATTTATGAGCCTAAGCAGTAGTTAAAAAGGACTATCAATTATATAGTGATGGGTACTATAGAAATTAATAATTTTTAACCTGAGCTAGAAAGGTCAAAGGTATTCACATGCAGATTTTATAACAACACACAGCTTATTTCTGGTCTTCCACCAGGAACATTTTTACTTTAATTATTTAATCATTCAAAATCCAGTGCCAGATCCTGAGCTCACTTAGACACATGAATAAAGTTATCAATTTACCTATGTGTTTGCAGGATCAGACCCTGTAAATTGTAAGGTAAAAGTGTGTAACATGGCACCAAAATAAGTGAAGTAACTCACTTTGACTTGAAAACGTTTTGTTTTTAAGAGGGATTTTATGTAAAAATTCACTTCATTTCAATCAGACCTTCCTCCCCCCCGCTTTTTATTGTTTAAAGTTGTCCACTTCGATTTATACTCTCCAATAATTTGTGGAAGGATGTACTTGTCATTCATTTTTCCTTTTTAACATAAAATACTTTTAAAAATATTGAAGTGAAAGCCTTCTAGGGGGGAGAGATTGCACCTTGATAGAACTGAGCTGATTGTTTAGTGTTGAGCCTCTTGCGTATTTATTGCCATACCACCAACTGTGGTATCTGTTCTCTGAAAATAGCATATGTGCATAATGCATTTCTAGACACAGCACCCTACTTGCTCTCTCTGCCACCAGCAGGACTCTCATATCATGGCTAGACAATGCAATAGTCAAACATAGGGCTGGGTAGAGCAGCTTCAAATTACACACAACTCAAACTGTTACAGTATGAAAGATTTAACCAAACATACGCACACGGTTTTTTTAAAATAAACAAACAGAAAATGCAAATATCTTATCCTAATTTACATCCTACAATAGAACATGAACAAAATATGAAAACTGTCAGATTTAGGCACTCAGAGAAAGGGTAAGTCTTACAGCACTGCACACAGTTCACACACTGCAATTTCAGACTCCAGTCTCTGACACTTTTTAAACCAACACAGACAGAAAACCAACCTGTGTATTACAATTCAAACACCAAACTCTAAACAAAAATCTTTTCCCTTCCAAAATTCCAAACGCTCTCATCAGGTTCTACCTTTTGCTAAAACATCCCAACGCAGTCGCTGTGGTCCCTAGTATTGCACAGCACAACACTATGTAATGTATTTATATTAAAGTGATCTTATTTTATTTTTCCTATAGGGAGTTACCTTAAGGATATTAACAGAAATGCATGAAGACTTCTGATGATAGAGAAATTATATTTTTATCAATGAACATTGTAGGATTTTTTTTATTAAAGAAAATGTTGCAGTGAAACGAGGGATTTCAGTGCTGATATGACATGAAGCCACTGCATCAACTCTGCAATCTGCATAATCCTACCCAAGGACACCTTTTTAAAACTAACATTTCTAAATGCACTTTTCTCCTGAATGGGCTCTCTTTAGTCTGCAGCCTTGCAATATTTTTTAATTTTTAATACTGTTTGATAATTTAAAAAAAGGTGACCTGTAAAAGCACTTTCAAAGTCTGTCAAAGTGTAAAACAGAGGCTCCTCAACTTTTCACTTTAGAGCACATGCTGGTTTTTCCATTAATAGTAGTCTGATTAATGGCAGTAGTTTTAAACTGAAAAGGAAAATACGGGTTTCATATTATTTGCAAAGTGTCAAGAAAGTGAACAAAATTAAATCAGTTTAATTTTAATTAGCATGTTAGATTGTGCTTTTCTCCCACATTTTGAATATTTTTTTTGTCAAGGTCTATGCCCTGTTAAGTTGCAAGACACTGGGTGGGAGGAAGAATATGATGTGAGCAGACATGGGTAACTTTGTTTTGTGGTTTACTGGATTTCAGCACTTATACTGTCAAGCTAATGGGTACATTATAAATATCCTAGATGGAAGTCTAGACTGTTAGTATTGCTTGAAAAATGTTTTCTGCTCATCAGTTTCTGGGGTTTTGTGAGAACAAGCCCATTTCTTCTTCCCTGTAGAAAGCTAAAAGCTCATTTTAATGGTGGCTACTGGGTAGCTTAAAACTTAAGATGTAATGGGAAGGCACGGGATAATAAAATATTACTTTTCAGAAACAGAGGGAAATTGGATGGTCTGACATCTTAATGCTGTTTGACTAACATGGGCAAGGTCTTCCAGCATACCTTTCTAACCAATGACAGCAGAAGGAGAGCCTACCTTAGAGTCATCAAAAAGAGAACTGAAGAGGGAGGAGAGGAGCCACTTATGTTATATAAAGGAACTGAATATCATTACTGGAGGGCATCTAAGATTGAGATAGGCCGTGGGATATGCTGCTAAATTTTTTTATACCTTGTTTTTTAAAGAAACTATTACTGCATTTGAAGTGTCTGGGATGGAAGTTTGTTATAATAATTGAAGAGTCTGCCATATTACAACTAACCAGGACTTAGCATTTGCTAGTATCTGGAGGCAGAAATATTCTTCATGGACTACAGAGAAAAGACAAAATTTCATTGGCTCCATACAGGGTACTAACCACTGAGCTATCAGGCTAGTTCAGCAAAAATTGTACTTTCCATGGCATATCACAATCATTTGCAGAAATACTGTTGATTGTCATTAGGGGTTAATTTTATATTAAATGTCATGTACGCTATCAGTAAAGAGTAATGTCTAAGACTTGCCAGCTGCTAATGCATCCTTTGATATGTATATTAAACTTAAAGCCAAATTCAGTTGAGTCTCCATTTCTTTTATTAATAACTTGGGGGGAAAAAATCTACGAAGTTTCCTTTTAAGATTCTCCACAGCCAAAATAGTGTGACTTTTTTTGTCTGCTTGACAGCACTGGCGTCTTTGCTATCTGTAGTGTTCTGTTTGCCTTGAATTTGAAAGTGTAACCATGACGCTTGCTGTTGAAAACCTAGTCCAGACAATAAATGCAAGAGATGTGCCTGGTTGATTAGAAAATGTGTGTCCTATGGGGAAAAAAGACACAATGTTATATAGCATTTATTTTGGTACCTCACAAGGATGTAGGACTCACAATAACTTCAAAGAAAAGGGAACTTTAAAAAAAAGAACAACAGATTTTAGAAACCTGGGAAAAAATAGGAAATTTGAATTCATAGACACCATATGAAGCACAATGAAGAATATTTCATTAGCGTGACAGAAGTTATGTTAGTCACATGTGGGATGCTTACCCTGTATTTTCAGTCACAGAATCTTGACACCAAATACATGTCGAGCCAGGATACGGAACCATAAGGAGGAAACACCACTTGCATGATTAAATGGCAATGCACACAAGTGTATTCTGGCCAAATAACAGAAATCCAGCACAAATAATAAATTAAACCAAAAATGTGGTAAATTAAATAAGAAGAAAGAAGAAAGCTGAACAGCAACTAGTGAGAGAGACATTCCCTGTCTTCCTGAGAGTCCACGCTGCCAGCCTATTTTTACATCTGAGCCAGAATTTCCCCCTTGCTTAAGGAACTACATCTAACAAGAAGAGTGCTGCATATGTAACGCTGACAGACCCCGGTCATCAGTGAGCAGGATCAAACCGGGGACCTCTGAAGCTTAGTGCATGAGCCTCTACAGCATGAGCTAAAAGCCAAATGCCTGTTAGCTAAGGCTGTAGCGCAGTCTCATTTTATCTCTCTAAGGGGGTATGTCTACACTACGAAATTACTCTGATTTTACAGAAGTTGATTTTTGGGAACAGATTGTATAAAGTCGAGTGCATGCGTCCACACTAAGCACATTAATTTGGCGGTGTGCATCCACAGTACCGTGGCAAGCGTCGACTTTCGGAGTGGTGCACTGTGGTAGCTATCCCACAGTCCCCGCTGCTCACTGGAATTCTGGGTTGAGCTCCCAATGCCTGATGGGGCCAAAAATTTGTCGTGGGTGGTTATGGGTAAATGTAGTCAGTCACCCCTCCCTCTGTGAAAGCAACAGCAGACAATCATTTTGCGTCCTTTTCCCTGGATTGCCCGAGCAGATGCCATAGCACAGCAAGCATGGAGCCCGTTCAACCTTTTTTCACTGTCACTGTATGTCTACTGGATGCTGCTGACAGAGGTGGTACTCCAGTGCTACACAGCAACAGCTCCTTGCCTTTGCAAGTTAGCAATGACGGTTACCAGGCACACTGTACTGTCTGCTGCTGTCATGGGTGCTCCTGGCCGGCCTCTGTGAGGGCACCTGGACAAAAATGGGAACGACTCCCCAGGTCATTCTCTTTAAGTTTTGTCTAATGGAGATTCAGTGCTGCCTAGACTATCAGGCAAGCCTACTAAAGAACCACAGATACAAGTGGCTGCTCCGGCTCAGAGCCACAGACATCCCGCAGAAATGATGAGCTGCATGCCATTCTCAGGGGTGCCCGTACAACAACCCCACCCGTTGCTTCCCTCCTCCTCCACTCCTCCCGGGATACCTTGGCAGTTATCCCCCCATTTGTGTGATGAATTAATAAAGAATGCATGAATTTGAAACAACACTGACTTTATTGCCTCTGCAAGCAGTGATCAAAGGGGGGAGGGGAAGAGAGGGCGGTTGGCTTACAGGGAAGTAGAGTGAACCATCATTCTGCACTTGCTCAGCCTATAGTTGGACTGCTCCTTACTACTGTCCAGGCTTCATGAGCCATGGGAGCAAGGGGTAGGTTGGGGTAGTTGCGACCGTGAGGTGCTGCTGACTGGGAGAGCAGCCTCAGGCAGAAACCTCCAGCTGGCATGATATTCCAGGCAGGACTGAATCTCCATTACACAAAACATAAAGACAGAATGACCTGAAGTCATTCCCTTTTTTTTCCAGGCGCCCTTGACTGACCTCACCAAGGCCGACCAGGAGCACCCATGTCTGCCCAAGCGCCCCGACCGACCTCACCGAGGCCAGCCAGGAGCACCCACGAAGACGACGATGACGGATACCAGTCATACTGCACCATCTGCCGTCCGCAAGTAAAGGCAAGGGGATGCTGCTGTGTAGCGCTGCAGTACCGCATCTGCCAGCAGCATACAGTAAACATACAGTGACAGTGAAAAAAGGTGAGAAACGATTTTTTTCCTGTTGCTTTCACGGTGGGGGGCTGATGACATGTACCCAGAACCACCCACGACAATGTTTTTGCCACATCAGGCATTGGGAGCTCAACCCAGAATTCAAATGGTTGACGGAGGCTGCGGAAACTGTGGGATAGCTACAGTCATCAGTCGCTCCTCCCTCCATGAGAGCAATGGCAGACAATCGTTTTGCACCTTTTTTTTCCCGCACAGATGCCATAGCATGACAAGCATGGAGCCCGTACAGCTCACCGCAGCAGTTATGAGCATTGTAAACACCTCAAGCATTAGCAAGCAGTTTATGCTGAACCAGAAGCTGAAAAACCAGGCGAGGAGGTGATGGCAGCGCGGTGATGAGGACATGGACACAGACTTATCTCAAAGCGCGGGCCCCGGCAATTTGGCATCATGGTGTTAATGGGGCAGGTTCATGCCGTGGAACGCCAATTCTGGGCCCGGGAAACAAGCACAGACTGGTGGGAGACCGCATAGTGTTGCACGTCTGGGATGATTCCCAGTGGCTCCGAAACTTTTGCATGCATAAGGGCATTTTAATGGAACTTTGTGACTTGCTTTCCCCTGCCCTGAAACGCCAGAATACCAAGATAAGAGCAGCCCTCACAGTTCACAAGCAAGTGGCAATAGCCCTCTGGAAGCTTGCAACCCCAGACAGCTACCAGTCAGTCTGGAATCAATTTGGAGTGGGCAAATCTACCGTGGGGGTTGCTGTCATGCAAGTAGCCAACACAATCACTGAGCTGCTGCTATCAAAGGTAGTGACGCTGGGAAATGTGCAGGTCATAGTGGATGGCTTTGCTGCAATGGGATTCCCTAACTGTGGTGGAGCAATAGATGGAACCCATATCCCTATCTTGGGACTGGACCACCAAGGCAGTCAGTACATAAATCTAAAGGGGTACTTTTCAATGGTGCTGCAAGCACTGGTGAATCACAAGGGATGTTTCACGAACATCAACGTGGGATGGCCGGGAAAGGTTCATGATACTCGTGTCTTCAGGAACTCTGGTCTGTTTAAATGGCTGCAGGAAGGGATTTACTTCCCAGACCAGAAAATAACTGTTGGGGATGTTGAAATGCCTATAGTTATCCTTGGGGGCCCAGCCTACCCCTTAATGCCCTGGGTCATGAAGCCATACACAGGCACCCTGGACAATAGTAAGGAGCTGTTGAACTATAGGCTGAGCAAGTGCACAATGGTGGTAGAGTGTGCATTTGGACGTTTGAAGGGTCGCTGGCGCAGTTTACTGACTCGCTCAGACCTCAGCGAAACCAATATCCCCATTGTTATTGCTGCTTGCTGTGTGCTCCACAATCTCTGTGAGAGTAAAGGGGAGACTTTTTGGCCGGGTGGGAGGTTGAGGCAAATCGCCTGGCAGCCGATTACGCACAGCCAGACACCAGGGCGGTTAGAAGAGCACATCAGGAAGCGCTGCGCATCAGAGAAGCTTTGAAAACCAGTTTCATGACTGGCCAGGGTACCGTGTGACAGTTCTATTTGTTTCTCCTTGGTGAAAACCTGTCCCCTTGGTTGACTCTAAAATTCCCTGTAAGCAAACCACCCTCCCCACTTCGATCACAGATTGGAAATAAAGTCACTATCATTTAAAAACCATGTATTCTTTATTAACTGAGGAGGGAGGCTTGAAACATTTGCAGCTGCAAGAGGAAAAAAGGGAGAGAAGTATTTAAAAAGATACATTTTACAGAACAATGGATATACTCTTTCATGGTGAACAACACTATTCACATTACATAGCACATGTGATTTCAGTACAAGGTCTTTTTTTACATCTTAAATTGAGTGCCAGGCCGGGCAACAGAATTTGGTTTGCAGGTGGCCATGGTAAGCCACAGTCTTTTGGCTTCTGCAACCTTCATAACAGCAGCGCCCTCCTTTCCCATACCAAGCAAAGCCCACTGAGATGTTCATTTAGGGCTGCAGTTTTCGTGTTTACGTGCAGCAGCAGAAACCAAACTAACCCCCCGCCCCCTTTTCTCTGGGATGACCACTTTAACCCTCCCCGCACCACGTGGCTGGTATTAGGGAAGATCCCTGCTAGCCAAACGTGAACAGCTCAGCGCCAGTGTCCCACCCCCAACCACTTGGCTAACTGCGGGGAGGATTTCTTTTCAGCCACAGGCAAATAGCCCAGTAGGAACGGCCACCTATGAATGTACCCTAAATTAAATTCATGTATTTCAACCAGGTTACCATGAAGGATATCACTCTCCTGAGGATAACACAGAGAGATGAAAATGGATGTTGCTTGAATGCCAGCAAACACCGGGATCATACGCGGCCAGGCTTTGTCATGCAATGATACCAGATTACTTGCTACTAGCATGGCATGGTAAAGTGTCCTACCATGGAGGACGGAATAAGGCTGCACTGCCCAGAAACCTTCTGGAAAGGCTTTTGGAGTACCTCCAGGAGAGCTTCATGGAGATGTCCCTAGAGGATTTCTGCTCCATCCCCAGATACATTAACAGACTTTTCCAGTAACTGTACTCGCCACGAACGCATCCCAAGTCCTCAGGGCAAATTAATCATTAAAAAACGCTTACTTTTAAACCATGTTTTATATTTACAAAGGTACACTCACCAGAGGTCCCTTCTATGGCTTCATGGTCTGGGATACTGCCTTGGGAGGGTTGGGAGGGTATTTCAGTCAGGGTGAGAAAAAGATCCTGGCTGTTGGGGAGAATGGTGTGCTGTGTGGTCTCCTCAACCTCGTCCTCCTCATCTTCCCCGTCCGCAAAATCCTCAGGCATGGCGACTGAGAATACCCCATCATCAGAGTCCACAGACAGGGGTGGGGTAGTGGTGGTGGCCTCCCCTTAGAATTGCCTGCAGCTCAGCGTAGAAGCAGCATGTCTGCGGCTCTGTTCTGGAGCGTCCGTTTGATTCTTTGGCTTTCTGGTATGCTTGTCTCAGCTCCTTAAGTTTCACGCGGCACTGTGTTGAGTCCCTGTTGTGGCCTCTCTGCATCATGGCCCTGGAGATTTTTCAAATGTTTTGGCATTCCGTCTTTTAGAACAGAGTTCTGATAGCACAGATTCGTCTCCCCATACAGTGATCAGATCCAGTACCTCCCGTACAGTCCATGTTGGAGCTCTTTTTTGATTTTGGGACTGCATGGTTACCTGCGCTGATCAGCTCTCCACACTGGGCAAACAGGAAATGAAATTCAAAAGTTCGTGGGGCTTTTCCTGTCTACCTGGCCAGTGCATCCGAGTTCAGATTGCCGTCCAGAGCAGTCATAATGGTGCAGTGTGGGATAGCTCCCGGAGGCCAATACTGTCGAATTGCATCCACTCTAACCCTAATTTGAACCGGCAATGTCAATTTCAGCGCTACTCCCCGCGTCAGGGAGGAGTACAGAAATCGATTTTAAGAGCCCTTTATGTTGACAAAAATGGTTCGTTGTGTGGATGGGTGCAGGGTTAATTCGATTTAATGCTGCTAAATTCGACCTAAACTCATAGTGTAGACCAGGCCTAAGTGGTCTCCGTGCCACTAGATGGGACACAGCACCACACCCAGAAGGTGCGTGAGTTACACACACTCAATCCTCTGCACAGTCCCAGGCAACACATTGCATTGATACGTTGTCCCCTTTGATATGCTTAATGGCACAACCTACTGGTTGCATCACTTCTGTATCGGCTAACTATTGCAAAGTTTTACTTTGTATAACAAAATAATTATTCCTCATAAAATAAGATTTACACTTGGGAATCTCACTAGATTCATTAGCTTGATGGACTGGACATAGTTTCAGCTGACAATATGCAGTTCTTATACAGCTAAGACAGACATAAAAACATGAAATGTAGGAACTGAAATCCTTTAAGTGAAAGAGTCTTGCCCTGGAACAACTAACACACAGTGCCCTCCAACACTGTCTTGGACTGTATTTGGTCTCTCAACTCTGGGACTGACTAGCTGGGTGTTAAGTCCACTGAAATGGTGGTAAAAATACATACCATTTTCAATGGCCCGTCTTAATCAACAAAGCAATTTCAATTCAAAGGATCTCGTTGGAAAGTATTCCTAATCAAGCAGAGAACAAGCATGCAGGTAATTAACACAGGACTTGATTGTACGTTTACAATCTGCCCTATGTGAGAGACAAACCATAGCGGTGACAACACAAGGGCAAACCAAGAAGGGAAGCTGAGTGCGTCACAATTCCTGCCCTGTTTCTCCCTTTGCTCCAGGGAAAGTAATCTACTGTGGGGCTATACCAATGATTTATACCAGTAGCCATTCACATTCCCTCTGTCCTGGCTCAGCTGTGCAGCCCACCTGCGTGGCGGTGGAGGGGAAAGTAGCAAAATAGCAGCCCCCAAAAGGCTGCTCCCTTCTACACCCCTGCCCGTGATGTAGGCAGCCTGTACATGAAAGTAAAGGGGAACTTGCACCCTGTCATGAAGACAGGCCATAAAGCTGCCCATAATAAGTAAGACGAAGTGGATGAGGTAATAGCTTGTGAAAGCTCAAAAGCTGGCCTCTTTCACCAACAAAATTGGTCTAATAAAACCCTATTACCTCACCCACATTGTGTGTCTCAGATTCTGGGACCAACACAGCTACAACAACACTGCAAACAACCTAATAAGTAAAACAGACACTTGATACACAACATAACAATCCTGTATGCTTTCTGACACGCATCAGTGTTAAGGGGACATTTGATTAAATTGAAAGGAGACCAACTGAAATCTGACATAAGGAAATACTGGGGGCCAGGAGGAAGCTGAACTAAGATGGCTGCCTGAAGCCTTAGGTATTCAGGAATAGTGAAGTAATCTGCCTCCATTGACTCCTAAACCTACTAAACACTCCCAGAAAGCAAAGCACAGGGTAGCAGAGAATGGACCCTCCAA
Organism: Mauremys mutica; assembly: GCF_020497125.1. NCBI lineage: Eukaryota > Metazoa > Chordata > Testudines > Geoemydidae > Mauremys > Mauremys mutica. The sequence continues at coordinate 102,284,012 of NC_059072.1, read as the reverse complement.
AAAAATCCCAACGTTTAAAAATCTACCTCACTAAGAAAAGTGTTTCAGGCTCACAGCATGGAGAGGACCTTTTGATTCTAAGTGAAAACATGGCAGCCAAAACAGGCAGGAACGACAAGGCTAAAGAAAATTAACTGGCCTCCAAAATGGACCTCAGGGAATTGATCTCTGAACTTAAGGCCACGATGTTCATTAGTATAGCAGTAAAGATGAAAGTTACTGATTTAGAAGACCAAGTCAATGTGCTACAACCTGGCCTAGGAGAAACAAGTGAGAGAGACAGATGCAGTGGGAGCACCACTGGAGAAGAGAAAGAGCAATGCGGCTTAAATTAGATGAAATAGAAACTAGAGCAAGGAGAAACAACATTAGAATTAAGGGGTTGCTTGAAAATGCTGAAGAAGGAAATCCAGTCTTGTATGTAAAAACTCTGATTGCGGAGTTGCTAAAGCTGAGCTGTCTGGTAAAGGTGAAAGTGGCTAGAGCACACAGGGCACTGTTCTCTCTAATTGGGCCTCATAACAGACTCAAAGATCTGATTATCAGAAGAATGATTTAATATTGAAAGAAGCTAGAGATTATCTAGATCTTATATTCAAGTACCATAAGCTACAATTTTCCCAAGAGCTTTCTACTCTAACTTTAAAAAAAAAAAGAGAGATGGAGAAATTACAGCAGCACTCAGGAAGGCAGATATCCACTACAGATGGGGATTCCCATTTAAGCTCCCATTCACCTTCCAAATAAGTATTATACAGTCAGAGACTTCAAACAAGGGAAAACTACATTCCACTTCTTTGGGATAGAAATCCAAATCTCAGACACACAAGTAGATACTCTAGAGGTAGAAGCTAATGATAAACTGCTAGAAAAATCATGGCAGATGGTGAAACCCAGGAAAAGGAGAATAGGAAAAGAAAAGACTTAACATACTGGCAACAGCAGAGTGAAGCTAAATAAGGAGGGTCAGATATCTGAGGATTAACTTGAAGATTAACCAGAAGGGACTTCTTGAAAGTCATCAAAACACAATAATTGGGGATAAATATTGGCAAAATTGTTTTGAAAAAGGAGATTGTATGCATCTAGACGGACATATCCAGTCATTAGAAAAGTATTGGGCTATGATTTGTAACCAAATATTACAAACTGTTGGTTATGTATTACCACATGACCCACTGGTAGTCCTCCTGGGGCTCCCTAATGGAAATGCTCACACTCAAAGAAATGAAAAGTTAATCTCTCATTTGCTAGTAGCTGCTAGACACTGATAGCCACTCACTGGCAAAAGAAAAATAGTCCAAAACTAAAGGAATAGTTCTAGAAAATATGGAAGACTTTTTATAGAAAAATCAATGCATCAATTACATATGCAGAAAAATAAAGGCAACATAAATACTTAGATGATGTTTGGTTATGAGTTATTCAGTACTCAAAGTACATTCATCTTAAAAAAATAAGCACTACCTGTCCAATATTTTTGAATATTAACATATTACAGATATACCAGTTTGATGACTATGAGCAGAGTCAGTAGTTTCATGCCATTTAATAATATTAACCACAAACAACATGTCCTGGATGGTAGAAAAAGTATCCCTCTGAAATATGACAACACCCAATTAAACAGATTTGATTATATTACTGCAAAATGTTTCTCTAACGCCAAAAAAACAAAAACAAAAACAAAACTTACTGTTAGTGATTATTGTTTTGTTTTTAATATTTACATGGCAATGATTTGTAAACCTGTTAAAACTTCCTGAATATTTATACAAAGGAGATACTTTTTCATGCAATGCACAATTCTGGGAATTCGGTGCCACAGGATTTCATCGAGGACAAGAACTTAACAAGAATTAAAGATGGTTTAGGCATTTATATGGATAACAAGTATAAAGAGTTATAAAAAAGTTAATGCAAAAAGATTGGGAGATATGCATGCTTCATGCATCAGGTAAATCTCTAATTACTAGGGTTTAGAACATGGCTTTCAAAAGAGGCAGATTATCCCATATCTGCCAAATTTAGGGTTTCTTTCACCTTCCCCTGAAGCAGCTGGTACTGGCCACTGTCAAAGACAGACTACTGGACAATACCTACATTAAAACAATCTCTTCCAAGATGCTGTTGATTCCACAAAGAAATCGAAATATACCTAAGCAGGTAATGAGGGCCATATAACAATAAATACATTATAAATTAAAAAGAAGGCTAAATAAACAAATAAATGAAAAAAGTAATAAACACAGCCGCATTAAAAAACAGGCAAAAGGGGAGAACTGGAAAGTTTACAGAATGAAGCCACTTTGTGAGAGGAAAGAAAGAAAGACGGACAAACATACAACATGCATTCTCTTAGTTTTCTCTCTCTTTTTTTTTAATAGGAGGCAGAAAAGATCACTGAAGGGGCTGGTATGCTGTCTGAGGCTATGTCTACATTACAGCTGTCAGCCAGCACAGCTATGTTGCTCAGGATGTGGAGATGCAATCCTGTCCCACATAGCTGTGGTGGCAAAAGCCCCTCCTATAGATGAAGTTATACTGGCAAAGTTGTGCTTTGACCAATATAGCTTGTTTCACTGGCCGGGCGGTGGGGCTGGAATAAACCATACCAGTGAAAATGCAGTTCTGCCACTATAAGATGTGTCCACACTAGGAGCGCTTTGCTGGTATAGTATGCTGGTATTCCCATACTGTTAGAGTGCAGCCTAAGAAGTAACAAATATGAAATTCACTCCTATGCAGGAGGACACAAAGTTTATGCACCATTGCATAGGGGTGAATTTCACCCCAAGAAGTCTTTTGCCTCCTCCTTCAAAAGTCAAGGATGGAGTCCAGTTAGCCCTGGTAGTCTCAATCTCTAGTAACTTTAATTTCTTTACCACCTACTGTGGTGTGATCCTGGGAGGATTTTTTCCACATTCTTTGGGTAGTGTATTTCCTTTAGTAGAACTGGACCTTTCCTCTTTCCTTAGGCACTCAGGGGCAAAGGATTCTTTGACCTTTTTTGCACATTGCAACTCTGATAAGGAAAGTTCTAACAAAATATTTAAAAGCTCATTTCAACATGGGAAATACCAAAAGAAACTGCTGATACAAACTATATTTAAAAAGAGGACTCAGGGATGATCTGGAAAATACACACACACAAGCTTGACCTCTTGAGCCTGATCTTCAGCTGGTGTAATTACATGCAGCTCCACTGAAGCCAGTGCTGAGAATCTGGTCCTGAAGGTGGGTAGTACATTGGAAACGCTGACCACGGAATAAGAGAGAGAATTTAATCAGCTTCAATGGCAAGGAGTAACAAAAGGAAATGCATGCCCATGACTCTAATGCGCCTCCTGGAGAAAAATGAGTAAGAATTAATAGTGATGATGCTACAGTGGACATAGTTTATCTAGACCTCACAAAAACATTTGATCTAGTACCACATAAAAATCTACTCTGTTGGCTCAGTGCTATGGGACACAGGAGCACTTCAACCTCCCTGGCCACACAATAGCAGATCTTAAGGTAGCCATCCTGCAGCAAAAAAACTTCAGGACCAGACTTCAAAGAGAAACTGCTGAGCTCCAGTTCATCTGCAAATTTGACACCATCAGCTCAGGATTAAACAAAGACTGTGAATGGCTTGCCAACTACAAAACCAGTTTCTCCTCCCTTGGTTTTCACACCTCAACTGCTAGAAGAGGGCCTCATCCTCCCTGATTAAACTAACCTCTTTATCTCTAGCCTGCTTCTTGTTTGCATATATATACCTGCCCCTGGAAATTTCCACTACATGCATCCGACGAAGTGGGTATTCACCCACGAAAGCTCATGCTCCAAAACGTCTGTTAGTCTATAAGGTGCCACAGGACTCTTTGCTGTAGAAGCAGCTAAATAATATCTGCTGAGGAGACCAGAAACAAGGGTTCTAATGCATAGAAAAGCTTACATAGATCTGTAATCTACTTAAACTGTAAACACTTCAGAGCAGGGACCATCTTTTTATTCTGTGTTTGTACAGCACCTAGCATAATGGGGAGGGGATTTTCAAAAACTCACTGCATTGGTTTAACTCTGATTGGAAGACTTAACATTGACTTCAGTGGAAGAAGATTTAAGCCAGTGCTGAGCACTTTTGCAAGTCCCACCCACAACATTAAGCGGCAACCCATATAAATTTCACTCCTGTCAGTTTTAGCGCTCTTAAGTAGCCCCCTGGAGAACTGCAGGCATGTTTCCTTTGTGTATTCCCTATAAAATCTTTTATAGTTATTCTCCAAACTGTGCTTCCAAATATCTGACTGACGGCAAAGGGTGTGTAATTTATTTATTAATTTATTTTACTTTTGAAAGTATCAACATTCCTTTAGCAAATTATCCTTGTTAAAGAAATGTGTTTTAAGAAGAGATCTGAAAGAGGAGAGGGTCTAACCCCTTCACCATATTTGTTATATCCTTGGGACAGCCGGTGTAGGAAGCAATCACTTGAGGCCAGAGAGCAGGCAGCTAACCAAAACCTCCAATTTATTTACAGATATACAGAGAGCTCACTCAGCTGGTTGAAACCGGCTGAGCTAACCCATAATAATCTAACTCAGTTGCCATAGCAACAAAAACCATGACAACCAAATACACAACAATATTCAGTTATACATGCACCGTAACTTTCTGAATGGGAGGCAGCAGCTACGTTTAGTAGAGCTGAGTTCTTGGATTGGTGAACTGAAACAGTTGCCTGGAAAGCTTGGGAATCCTTGAATCACTTAGTTAATACTAGTATTTAGTGATATTATTCTGTAAAAATATTAAGTTACAAAATAGGTAGTAAACAGAACAGACCACTAAAGGCAGCAAAAGTAGTTGAAGAGTAAATTGTAATAAAAATTAGGTGAACACATAATGAAAAGAAACCTGTTGAGTACAACTGCTACTTGAACACAGCCTAGCCTAGCTGTGATATGTAGCTTTCTTCTGCATTTCCCATGTGTCTGCTTCTATTAGCTGGTAAACTCTACAGGGCAGGATCTTTCACAAGGTGTGCACACTTAGCATGAGAAGGCCTTCGCTACTAGGTGTTATTAAAGTAACTATGATGTAAGTTTTCTAAGGAATGGAAGAGGTAGAGGTCTTTCTGTAAAGTTCAATCACAATTTGGAAGTAGTGCTGGAATGTGCAAAGGGCCCTTCTACTTTTTAGTGGGGAATATGATCAATTCCTACAACATTTAGAGTTGATATATTTATGGTTTCAAAAAATACACAATAGATGGCACCAACAGACCACGTTCTCACTGTGCATTTCACACACTCAAGAAGAAGAAATTATTAGCTGTCCTTGTAACCCAAATACTTTTGTAGGTAGTTTCCATTTCAATTTATGGACACTTGGCCGGTTAGTTTCATTTCCTATACCTCTAGAGAAAAAAGTCAGGACTGTATTAGTTTTCATAGTGTTGCTTTACTTTAAATTGCTTTATTTTCCCTTTTCTGTTTGAATCTAAGTTCTTGCACTTTACAATTGCAAAGGCTGGTTTTATAATGATATTAATATTCAAATCAATTTCCCTTATCTGCACCAGAGAAGCTGCTTGCCATATGATAGTTTTAGCAGTAGCAAAAACATGCACCTAACGTTGCAATTCAACTTGCAATCCAATTTGCATTACAAACCACCTGCTCTTGGGGAGTTTTCCATGTTTAGTCTTCCCACAAAGATGAATGTTGTTTAAAAGTTTGAACAAAATCTTTTCAGCATTTTTTAAATTAGGCATCTGAAAATAATACATTTTTTCTATTTAAAAACACCCCAACTTGTTTTTACAAGTATGTAGGCGCATGCCCTTGTATCTAGAGCACTTCCCTGTGTCCAGGCATGGTGCTGCATGGGTTCATTCTGTTTAACTCTTCCTTCACCCCTTCTAGCATCCTGGCAGTCTATCATCTTACATGGCCTAGTGCTTGGCTAAGTCCCTCTCAGTCTATCCCCTTTCTCAGTTAACAGAAAAATCTAAAAATATGGAGCTCAAAGTCCATCGGTCTCAGATTCTCTCCTCCAGGCTCTAATACTCTTAGTCCTTGACCATTTCCCCTTTTCCTTAGTCTGGGGAAGAGGTAAGGGAAACCGAGGCCTGTCTGGGTTCCAGCTCAGGTCCCTTGTTCAAAACAGCCAGAGTTAACCCTTCTCAAGTTCCTTGCTGTTCCTTGCGCTGCTTCCTACCTCTGTGGACTTTCCAGCCTCTTACTCACTCTCTCTCAAGTTTTGACATCAGCTTCTCTCCACAGAGTCCCTCTGCCTCTATGGCAGCCACCCTGCCTCCTCCCTTACTGTCCTTTTATCTGGCTGAGCAGGCAGGCAGTTTTTTGCGGTAACCTTTTGGTTGCCAAACCAGCTTAGGGTGTATCGATTCCATGACAAAATACTTCAAAAAAATCTTAATTTTAACATTTCAAACATCACATGTAGCCAGTCCTCAGTGAGGAATAGTGAGTGGCATGTGAAGTTAAAACAAATTATTTAAAAAATAATTGTTTCAGCCATTAAAAATTCATTGTTGTGCATGTATAGTAATTAAAAAAAAAGCCTATTAGATTTCATAGTCCGCTGGCTAACTATTTGTGTATCTACTGATACGTGTAGTTTGAAACCTATGGCATATATGTATAGTCATTTACATTCATATATAGTAATCATATCTAATTTAAGTTTTTTTTCTTGTCTTTCTCTTAAACAAGGAAGTTAAAAGGGAAAATTACAGCAATATTTTATGGTTTAAAATTTGAACACAAAAAGATCAAGAAATGCAAAAGTTATATTCAGCAAAATTAACTCTACCACATTGCACATGAGGTTGCATGGCCTTTTGGACTGAGCATGGTACTAGGAGCTTGGCATGCATGACTCACTGTGTGGTTTGGACAAGTTGTGTAGGACAAAATTTCCAAGTGTCCATTAATTTTGGATGCTTAATTTGTGACACTGATAGGCAGATATTCAGAGATGCTCAGCATCCAAGACTGTTACTGACTTTGACTGGAATCATGGATACTCTTGTGTATTGAGTGGATGCTTCTAAAAATGTTGGCCTTAACCCTCTTTGGGTCTTGGTTTCCAATCTGAAAAATGGTGTTGTAAGGATTAATTAGTGAATTTACATAGGATGCTTTAACAAGGTAAAAAGCTAAGTACAAATATCATTATTACTACAGCATATATCAAATAGAGTGGAAACTTCCTACAGTGAAACACATGTATACTTCTCCCCCCACCAGTCCAAAGTTCGTTGTAAGTGGAGTGAACTATAAAAGGAGTTCTACCCAGTGAAACATCTCTCCTCTTCATTCAGGAAGTGGTGGCAGGCAACTCTCTCTAGCCCTAAATTTGTAGGGGACTTTAGCAGCTGGCAGATCTTGCTGCAAGATTGTATCTTCACTTCCACTTACAGAACATCAAACAGTTGAATTAAACTTGATGAATTTCATGGTATTTTCAAACAAATTATCCAGACATATTTTCCCCACCATCATTCATCCAGTTCTCCTCCAAGTAGAGGGGAGCTGTAGCAATATCACCAACTTTGCTCCTTGAAGCATGCAGAAGCAGTAAACCAATACTAGGAGTCAGGATTTCCCCTTACTTCTCTACTCACTCAGCAGTGGCAATTTCCCTTCTGAACTTGGGCAGAGGAGTGAGGGAGGTGATAATCCTCTTTGGAGTCCAGCGCTGATCTTGCACCACAGAACTCAATAGGAGTTTCTCCATAGATATCAATGGGAGCCCGAACAGGGCCTCAAAGCAGTGTTCAAGCTACCTTTACTCAATAGCCTCTCAGCACCATTAATCATCAAATATAATATTTTGGCACTCTCTTTTAATTTTAATTCCTGTCAATACATTATTCCAGAATGCAGCCTATGTGTGCCAGAATTAGCCACAAGAGCAAAAACCTCAAACCTGTACTGCTCTTCCTCAGAATCAGGAAGTGGAACATTTGTTTGTTAAAGCCCTAAGGAAGGACAGTATTGTCAAAAACTTTGACTAATAATGTTTTATCTTCCAAATAAAAATTATTTACAAGTACCAGGCCAGCTTCATCCCTGGAGTAACTCCACTGACGTCAGTAGAGTTCAGTAATTCCATTGATGTCAATGGAATTACTCCCAGGGTGAATTTATCCCATTCAGAAAGTACAAGAGGAGCTGCTGAGGTGTGCAACATCATTTCCTGCCTGTGTTTTTAGAGGTAGAATTGAAATGATTTCTGTAGGAAGACCACCAGGGTATAGTAAGTATTCTGATGCTAATATCAATTAAGGAGAAATGGAGCTTCATTATACTGATGTCCTACAAGGTTAGGGAACCAATATGCAGCAAAGTGCAGAAACATTTTAATATGGCTAGCGAGATCAAAAAGGTCATCAGCTCTTGATTATAGGCATATAAACTATCTGTGGCACTTGTACATCTCAGGGCTTGTCTACACTACTGCTTAAGTCAATGTAACTTATGTCACTCAGGCGAGTGAAAAAACCACGCTCTGAGTGACATAAGTTACATCAACTTAAAGTGGTGTCTACACCGCATTATGTCGGTAGGAGATGCTCTCCCACTGGCATAGCTTCTGCCTCTTGTTGAGGTGGAGTAATTACGTTGACAGGAGAGCGCTCTCCCGTCGACATAGCGCATCTTCACCATACGCACTACATTGGTGCAGCGGCACCAGCGTAGCACGGTAGTGAAGACAAGACTTTAGTACATAGTTGGAACCACTTCTTATTTTCCCTTTGTCTGCTGGTGACTGGGGAATGCAATTCTTGCACAATTTTGCAATCTCAAATATTTTGGGATCAAGTCAAACTGCTCCCTAAAATGGCCCAGTGCACAGATAGCTCAAAGCTGTTGCTATTCAAAATCTTCACCGTTCTCCAATCTAAAGACCTGAAACATGGGGTTTTGCAGCCAGGTCTCTCAGTATCACAGTGCTGGGATTTCAAGACTGGAAAATACCATGGGATCCTACAAACCTAGGATTGCTTATTACTGTTGTTTTGTATTGGGTTTCATTCATGCAGGTGGCCCTGGCAAAGTCAAACACTAACATTTTACAGTGTGGTGTTAGTGTTCCTTTATGTGGTTGCCACTGTCCCTCTCAAAGGCAGTCTTCCATTATATAATAATTTTGCTCTTATTTTTTAAAAAAGTCCTGTTTTCATTATGATTAGACAAATAAGTATGGAAAACAGTATTGTTACCTGTGTTACCTGGACTAGCTCTGTACGTAACACATCTGACTCTGTACTTCTTGGAATGGATTTTGACAGTAGGTTTTGTTTTTAAGTGAAATTATTATTTTAGTTAATCTTTCGGGGGTGGGGGGAACCTCTTGTGCAGAGGGCCAGCACCACTCACACCCTCAAAATAGGACTCAAGAAGTACAGAAGCTTTTCTCATGTACTGTACAGGGGTGAATTTTAGCCCGAGCTAACAAAAATTCAGCTCACAATCCCTGTATGTGGATATAAACTTTAATTTTTAAGGTAATTGTTTTGCTTACCAAATGTACACATTCACAAAGTAGGAAAAATCCCTGCTTTCCTAGAAATGCATTGGAGTCAATGGAATTCCACCAGGAATGAATCTGGCTCAGAGGGATTAATATTGGCAAATATACACTATGTTTTTGTAAGCAGGGTAGAAAAGATGGCGAAGGAAGGTCAAGCTGTAGCCTCTGTAGATGTGCTTTTGATTATTAAACTGTGCTTTTCTCCCCGAAGACATGAAAATGGACTGTCCTCTTAAAAGCTGAAGTGTATAAACACATGGCATCAGAACAATGCCACAGATTCAAGAAATATGATTTCTATTAGGTCTCTAACTTAATTTGGTTTGCATCTCAACATAAAATGTACATGTGTAAAGATTGTCAGAACGTGGTAAGATCAGAGAGACGCCCAAGTAGCTGCAGGAGAAGTTTTGGAACAGCTGGAGTCGTAAGTGAGAGCCAGGGTTCAGAAAGCTTTCGTTCTCTTGTGAATATGCAAGTTTTCCTTTGGCATTTGCTCTTTTTGGTTTTAGGGATAAACAGATGGCACCATTTCTAAGTCCTCCTTTTGTCTGCTGTCGTCATTCTGTGTTACATAATGTTCAGTTCACACAGATTGCATTGGCAAAGTAAACTCTCATAGCATGTTAGTATTAGTATGTGGTTTTTGTTCTCCTGTTCCAGAGTCATCTTTCATCATGACAGTCAACAAATTAGTTTTACTTTCCTCCATTTTGTAGTCTTCTTACTCCAGTGCCTGGGAGATTTAAATCCGTTCAGGTATTTTAAATCACAGGCACTCTCAGACCTGACTGCCTTCCAAAAACAACAATGAATTGAGATCCTTTCTACAGCCAGCAGCACTGCTTAATTTAACAGAGGCTAAACCAAATATTTTGGGAAATTATAAAATTTACCTTACAGCAATTAAAAGTGAGATTGCCAATGCTTTCAAAAGGAGAAGCTGGTTCTTTCAGTCCTACCCTTCACCAAATGGCTTTAAAATCTGAATATTAATATTACAGTCAGAGTCGTCCCTCCCCCCCGTGCTGAATTTAAAAAATGCTTACTGTTTGCTGTAGGCAATACAAAATCCCTATTGCTACTTTCCTGGAAGTTAGACAAAAAAGGAAGGGTAATAATCAGATTTTTAAAAATTAACTTGCAACTTTACCCGGCCTCTTTGGTCTACCCAAGGAAGCCAGAAGTCACTGTTGCTAGAGAAAATAGTACATTATGGCAAGCTGAACACTCCAAAAATATTTTCTGGTTATACAATTATTTAACAAAGTTAAAGACTAGAAAGGATTGTGAGGAAACACTAGAAAGACAACCTAGGAAACTGGCCATCGCAATGGCAGATAAAATTCAAGATTCCCAAATAGAAAGCGATGCACAAAACAAAGAGCCTAGTCTTGCAGATTGCTGAGAATCCCCGAGAGACGAAGACCTCCTAGGGGATTGGTTCCTAAACCATCTGGATTAAATCCATCCCCAGGTAGAGGGCTAGCGTAAGATTTATACATGGCTGAAGACCCATTTTAGCCTGTTTTGAGCACTTACACAGCTCTTCAATGGTGCATGGGCCTTACACTAGCTTCCTACACTGACCTGAATTTCCCCATCTGAACACACTGGTGGGTTCTGAATTAACAGTAACATCTTTAAAAAACATCTAAGCATCACTGTGGGCAGCTCCATAAAAGAGTCTACTTGATGTACTGCAGCAGTTAAATGATCAGGTAAATGGGGTTTGTGCCCTATCCAATGACTTCAAAGGGAACTGGATTGGGCCCGTAGAGAATAATACAGATCTATTATGACGTAGTTATATAAATCAATGGTACATTCTTATTTTTGTCACCTCATCTCAAAAACCATAAATCTAGAAGAGGTTCAAGGAAAGTTGATGAAAATGCTCAGTGGCAGGGATGACAAGTGGGAAAAGAGGAAAGATGGGAAGGAATGACTTAAGAGAACAAGGGCTTGATCCAAAACCTATTGAAATAAATGAGAGTCTGCACTGACTTCAACGAGCTTTGGATCAGGCCCTAAGACATGATATGGCAGATGCTATATAGAAGTGAGAGCTCACCAGCTGGAGTTAGGAAGAACCCTCCCATCTATCATATAGTACTGCACAGTTTGATGCACTGTGTTAGTTTTGCACCTTCCCCTAAGCATCCACTACAGGCCACTGTTAGAGGGAGGGGGCATTGGTCTAATTCCATACGGCCACTCGAGTTTTTTTCTCCCAGCAAAATGACAGAAGGGGGCCCAGGACAGAACCCTGTGGGACACTCTCCAAAAAGTGGGAGAATGGAGGACCCTTCAAATGAGACACTGAAGGAAGGGTGTGTTCTTAGTGACTCTCTCCTTTCTCCCCGTGCTCTGGGATGAGAGTCTAAAAAGAGTGGCAGTGTCTGGATCTTGAGTGGTGTCTTGTTTTGTGATAGGTGCTCCACTTGCAGACAGCGAATTCTCTCTCCTGGATGAGACTCAGCAGTACATGCAAGTCTCTCACATGGGACACCACTAGACAGGGAAGCAGAGACTCCACAGATTCTTCACTGGCAATTTTAAAAAGGCAATAATGGGCCAACCCCTCAGCTGAGGTTAAACTACAAACCTTTATTGAATTCAGTGGACTTACACCAATTTATATCAACAGAGAATCTACTCAGGGTTTACAAAAACTGCAACTGCTAATACCAAGTGGCAGGAAGAGCCACAAAGCACTTGGCCCTGGGCTAGATAATGAATAACAAGGCCCTAGAATGATGCTTTGACACAGTTACCAAAAGGATGGAGAGCCTCCAACAGCAGAGGCTGCACAAGTGGCAGCAGCTTTTCAGACCAAGCAATACCAGCATCAGGCTGTGTTAGAAAGAACGGAATACATTGCAACAACACATTCACACAAAGCTATGACATGTATCATCAGTTCCTATGTGCAGCGTGCAGGTAGTGGTTGTATTTAGTCTATTGACAATCCATCATTTAATATAAAATGTTGCTAAAGTGAACTCCCAATTGGTATGTGATTTTGAATGTTCACTAATGCTCATGTTCAAGTCATTGCTAGATTATTGCGATTTGTTCTCAGGAGTTTTTGATCACAAAGATACAGTTCAGAAGGCAGTCGCCCACATACTTACAGATATCAAACCGCTCAGTGTATACGTGCATGATCTCCCATGGGGCGATTGTTTCAAAGTTTCATGTTTTGAAAATTCTATTTTTAAGGTTTTTACAGGATCTTCCCCAACACGTGGGGGTGTCTGTTTTTCAGCATCTAGTTATACTCATTTTCAGTGTTGTTTTTTTTTGGGGGCTCCTTTTTTGTCTTGCAACTTCCTCGAAAAACTGGGTGGGCTTTTTTTTTATCTGAATCATAACTGCATAAATGTATGCAGAAACAAGCTGTTGCATTAGCAATGAAAATATAAATACAAAGACTGTTTTCAATCTCATTTACTGTTTGGCGCCTGCATTCCAACATGTACACAAACACACACACAGAGCTTACTTTGCTGCTGCTATTCACAACTACATATGAACTGCAGAGAAGATAAACAGGAAGTGGCACAGGGTGCAATTTACAGCAGATGTCGTGAACAACAAAAATTCCAATGAAAATTCCTTTAAATGAGCCTTGCCATTTTTTGTCACTTTTTCCAATAGGGTTTTTTCTTTTGTTTTAAAAACTATTTCTTAGGGAAAAGAATGTTGCAATTGGTGTCATTTTATTGGATGGTTTTGATTTAAGCTGAAAACCAAGATCCTTAAATAAACTGGACTGATCTGCTCTTATCTTACACTCTTGCTGTTTCAGAACTAGCTGGTTACTTCCATTTGTCCTAAATTATAATCTTGTGTTAATGGGAACTAGAGTTTTCCGTAAATAACCCCCTTAAGTTGGAATGTACTTTCCATTACTATTTGCAATGCTCAGTCCTTGTCACCATTTCATGTTTGCAGCTGCTTTTAATTCTTCTTAATTATTGTTCAGGTTCATGCTTGTATAGTCACTTTTTTGTGAAGGATACTGTAAAATACAATGTGGGGAGTCTCTGTTATTGAACACTATACTAAGCACACTGTTTAGATACGTGCAAAAATGTGTGATCTCTTTGTCCTTTTTTGAAACCACGAGTCAAATACCACCCGTATGCTATTGCCCAGGTGTCATATGTTGGATTTTTTTTAGTGAAGAATGTATAGTCACTAACACATCTGTCCTTCCACACAGAAAGAGATTTGTTTCCATAGGCTGAAATGTTTCTGAGTCATCCGTAAGTACTTAAATGTAGCTGGAAATTGGCAGAATATGATGGGTCCCTTCTGTTAAGTAGGCCATCTGCATGTATTGTATTCCAAAACAAGGTCATGGGAAGGAAAGTTATGAAGTGAGAAATTGCTTGTGTTAAGCTTAAAAGGCTCAAAGAACAAATATTGTTTTAAGAACAAAATTAGTTACTCTGCCATTACATCAAGTCTTATCAGGCTCCTCTTTACTCAAAAAGCTGGTGCTGTTACTTAATAAGTTGGAGCAAGCAGTAAATTCCATTGTTCTTCAGAGGCTGTGGTTTGATTCTGAATACCAAATTATTTTGATTATTGAGTTGGCATATACCCCTAAAACATTCCTAAATCAGTAGATGGATTCTGAAAAGAGAGCTTGTAGCTTTAAAGTCTCTTCCAAATTAATGAGTTCCTTATGGATAATAATGCCATAGCTGTGAGAGGGGATGAAGAACCAGAAAGAACTGTGGACTTTTAACACAATCACCCTGTTAAAATTGATTTTTCGTTATGGAGAAGGAATAGAAGACACAACAGGGTGCTTAAAATTTAGTGTCAACAATAAGACAAGATCTCACAACCAGTACTCCTGGGGGAATTCTGCACCAAAAAATTAAAAATTCTGCAACAAAAAATTAAAAATTCTGCACACAATATTTTAAAAATTTGTAAAATTTTGCATATTTTATTTGTCAAAATAACACAATACAATCACACCAGTTTCAATTATTTTTGGTCATTTATTTCAAAATACCTGTCAAAAGATTCAGGAAATGTTTTTTTTTTTGACAAAAAGATTCCTTACTAGGCATACAGAAATCTGAATAATAATTCATTTAAACTACAACGCAGAACCATATTTCCCGCACCCCTCAGAAGCAGTGCAAAGGCTTGAGGGAGTCAGGGGTAATGGAGGAACTGTGGGAGAGGGAAGTAAATTGCTGAGAAGGAGCCTGGGTGAGAACTTAGAGGGTTGTTGGGTGTGGGTGGGAAAAGTATGGAACAGGTTGCTTTGGTGAGTGAGGAGGAATTGTTGGGGAGCTTCCCCCATGCAGACTCTGGCTGACCCCTAACCTTTCCCATTCAGTCAGGCACATCTGCCCCTGTCCCCATGTGTCCCTGCACCCCCTGTCCCTGTGTCCCTCCACCCACACTCAGACACCCACTCTCCCCATCCCGATGTGGTCCTGCATCCCTCCCCCTGTCCCCATATGGCTCTGTAGTCTCACCCAGCCACTCTCCTGTCCCTATGTGTCCGTGTACCCCCTCCCCCCGTCCTCATGTGTCTCTGTGACCTCACCCAGCCACTCCCCTGTACCTATGTAGCTCTGCACCTCTTCCCTTCACCATGTAGCCCTGTGCCTCCACTTCCATTCAACCCCTGCCCTACTCTGTCCTCCCCCAGTAGCCCTTATGAGCCCCCGTCTGAACCCCCCATCACCCCACACGGTCTGTCTCCCCATAGTTCCTGTCTCCTGACCTGGCCAGACAGGCGCTGTGAAGAGAGCAGGCTCTTTCTCTTCCCTTGCTGGCAAGGAGCTGCTGCTGTATTCTATTGCCACAGCACCCTCTGGTGGGCAAAAGACGGAACTTCAGCAACATTTGCGGAAGCCTTTTTCCTCGCAAAAAAATAAAAATATGCACAGCTCATTAATTATGCACACATGCAGTAGCGTAGAACTCCCCCAGGAGTACACCAGGCTAGGTGGTAAATATAGATTTTTGCCCTGTGATAGCCACCTCCCACTGACTTCAATGGGAATCGGATGAAGCTCTGGTCCTGCAAATGCTCACTGCTACTTAGTGAGGGGACCTTCAAGATCTTCAAGATCTTCAAGATCTTAGTGAGGGGACCTTCTACTATGACACCTATACAAAACAGCTTTAGGAAACTGAAAATAGACAGCAGTGATCACTGATACCATTAATATCTAGTGTATATTTAGCTACTTAAACCCTGTGGAATTGTTCTTGTAGTTAGTCTGTGAAACTGCATGTTCTTGACACTGCTACCCTCCTCTCCAACTCCCTCTCTTCCTTACTCCCACTTGTGTGTTTTGTCTATTCTGAAAAAACTTATGAGATTGAAGCAGAGCACATGTGTTTGTAGGATGGGGGTATTAAACTAGTTTTTGAGGCTGTGACTCTCTTGGTATAGGTTTGTAGAACACCTGCAAAATGGACCCTGATCCAGTATCTGGGTACTACTGTAAAACAAAACTTTTAAAAAATGGTCTTTTCCTGAACAGAGACTACCAACTGCACCATACAATGGGCATAGCTTTGTCAGCATCATAGAGATGGCTGGATGACACTGCAAGCCCCGTGCTAGTCCATCCGGTCCCTCGAGACTACTTGACTCATCACAGACTCAGAAGGCATGTAGCACTGTACTAATATCCTCTTCAAACTTCAGATCTAAAACAGGTACCTCTGGTAAGAGAAGGTCAGTTGAATTCGTTCATCTAACAATAGAAACCAGCATCAGAGCTGACACAAGTTTTGTGCTCATTTACAGCCCACCAAAGGCTACAGGGTTAGAAAGAAGCTCCCTGATACCTTATTGGCAATGGTGGTGAAATACCAGACAGATTTGCCAACATGGTAGATTTCAATATTATTGTTGATAAGGCCACTGATGAAAAACTCAAGAAGTCACCTCCTCACTTGCCTCCCTAGGCTTTTTCTCAGATCATCTCCAGTCCAACCCACACAGCTGGTCATGCTACAGACCTGGTCTTTTGATTAGATGTCAATATCCCAGCCATTGTCTTGGACAGATGATCACCATGATCCGAGCCAATAAGAAAGACCCCTGATCCTGATCCAACTATAAAGACCCTTGGAGCCCAAATTCCAAAGCCTGCTAAAAGCCAGTGTCTCTTCACCCACAGGACATGGTGCCAAGGATCTTGTGAATCACTATCACTGTGCGCTAGCCTCAAACATTGACAAACTGGCCTCCAAATAGTCCCTTCCTTCCTATTGCCAACACTGATTTTGGTTTTCAACCACGCTTTGCCAGATGAAGAGAGTGGGACAGAAACTCGAGCAGCAACAGCAAACGAAGTCTGAAACAGCCAGGTTGAAACAAAGAATTTCTCCAAGCCTATGCTGAAGCTATATTATAGGCTAAGGAAAGCCTACTATTAACCTCCATTACAGCTGCCAAACCCCACCGTAAGGAGCTACTCAGGATGGCAACCCACTTCTTTAACCCTGAAAGCCTACAGGTCACAACAGAACTGAGCACAAAGTACTGCAAAGAACTATCATCCTCCTTTGCTGAAAGTAGGCATGTTTGGAAGGCTTCTCAAACAGGATGGATCTGCTCCCTCCATATCAGCCAGTAAACAGTCTGCTTGCATTTGGTACATTCACTCTACAAGAAGTATTGGTCATGGCCCAAGAGTCTAACACATGCCCCTCTTGGTCTTCCACCTTCAAACACACAATAATGGGACCAACACTGAAGAAATTTACTCTGGATACATTGGATCTCACCAACTACCACCCAGTATCAAATCTTTCATTTCGGAGCAAACCCATAGAGAAGCTAGTCAAAGGCAAACTACAGACTCGTTTAACTGAAGCCAGTATCCTAGACATGACAAAATCTGGATTTGGCCTATGACATTGGATGGAAACAGCTTTAGTGGCATTGGTGGATGATCTCCCACTGTTGATGGCTGGAGGGCAGATGTCCATTCTCATCCTCCTCAAACTGCAGCATTTGACACTGTCAATTATTAGAAACTGTTGTTCCACTAGAGAGAGGTGGCAGGGGTGCAAGGTTTGAGTACTTGCTGGAAGGATGCACCCAATGAGTAGTGATGGGAAATTGCACCTCTGCCACCAGACTTCACTTGTGGAGTTCCACAAGAATCGATTCTCTCTCTGGTCCTATTCAAGAGCTACATGCAGCCACTAGATGAACTGGTAATCTGACATGCAGTAAACCGCCAGCAATATGCAGATGATATACAGCTCTACCTATCCCTCACGATGTACAACTACACCTCTACCACTAACATGGCCCAGTGGTTGGATGAGATCAGCTCATAAATAAAGAACAGCTGGTTGAAACTGAACAAGATGGAGTGATGCTGGTGGGCAAATGAAAACATTGAGGAGTTTGCAGCCCTGGTGCAGACTCCTTTGGTTGAAGGTATACACCCACAATTGGCCAATTCAGTCTGTAGTTTAGGATAAGAGTGCTCTTGGGTTCTTCACTAACACTAAGCTCTTGCATAGCATCATTTGCAAGTAACATTTTCTACCATCTCTATCTGGCAAAGGGACTCCGTCCCATCCTGGAGAATGATAACCTGTTTTCAGTTATACATGCCTTTGTCACCTCCTGGCTGGACTATAGTAATGCAACATATCTGGGAGACAGAACTTTCTCAAGAGCAGATCTCAGCCTGTGGAACAAATGCCCACAGACACTAAAGACCTTTACAAACCACCCCACCTTTCACTCCAGTTGGAAGGTGTACTTCTTTGATGGTGCTTTCTCTAATATAAACACAAAGCAGCATATGAATATTTTAAAAAAGCCTAACAAAACAAAATACAACATTACACTAGGGAGAGGAGGAGAGAAAGAATGTCAGATATTAGTCACAAGATTTGATACACTAACTGGAAGGCACTCAGATACTACAGTGATGTGGGCAATATAAGTATAGAATGGAACTAGACATATTCTCTGGGAATTAGACAACCATGCTTCTGGTCTGATCGAAAGCCCGTTACAGTCAGTAAGAGACTATCTATGGATTTTGGATCAGGGTCTCACTCCTGACTGTACATAAACCAACCTGAATCCCAGGTCTACAGAGATGATAGGATTAACCACACTGTACATTCAAGATAGAATTGGATAGAAATGGCAATAGGCCTAACGGCAGAACCCATTCTTTCTGAAATAAACATCTACTCTGAGCAAAAAGAACTAAAAAATGTTGTTTGTCTGTTTCCTGGAGACAGGCCAACCAAGTAACAAGAAGTAAAATGTAAACTCCAAGAACTCTATGTGATACCAAGATTTGTTTGTTTATTTTTAGAACACAGAGAAAAAAGGGCAACTGTCTTGTATATGAACTTTACAGTATAAAATAAATATATAGCTAAGAAGCAATGAGGCCCACAAAACCAAAGCAACAGTTAGTTCAAAACTTGAGCAGAGGCACAGCTGTCACAGTGCTGACCTGGCATTCTTTGAATTTCAAAGCAAAACTTAAGTCCATCAATATTTTCATATCTGAGTAAATGGAAATACCCAGCCTGTATTGCAGACACTACATTTCATTTAAGGTCAGTATTGATTCAGAGGAGTGAAGTTCTGGAACAGCCTTCCAAGGGGAGCAGTGGGGGCAAAAAACATATCTGGCTTCAAGACCAAGCTTGATAAGTTTATGGAGGGGATGGTATGAAGACACGGCCTAAAGTGGCATGTGGCCCATCGATGATTGCCAGCAGCAAATATCTCTGACAGCCGATGATGGGACACTAGATGGGGACAGCTCTGAGTTACTACAGAAAATTCTTTCCCGGGTGTCTGGCTGATGAGTCTTGCCCACATGCTCAAATTTGCCATATTTGGGGTCGGGAAGGAATTTTCCCCCAGGTCAAATTTTAATACATATCTCATGCAATGTATTGTATTTTCCTAATAAAACAAGTTATTTTTTACATATTTGAATGATACAAAAGTAGGGTGAAAATCAGAAAAAACTGAATACTTTTTGTAAAACCCTGGAATTTTTTGGTAAAAATTGTTTTAAACTGAATATGAAGGGACTTAATAATAATAATAATAATAATAATACGTAGCTCTGATAAAGGCATGTTTCATCTAGTTTCTCAAAGGAAGATGTTCTCTGAGCAGAGTTAGACCATAGGGCACCTTTAACACCAGCCAGTGCCTAGAGCCCAGCCCGCGCAAGGGCTCCCACTATTCCTTCCACTACTGGAGCTGAATCAGAGGGAGCCACAGTGGAACTTTCTTTTAACAACAACCCTTGTGTGGAAGCCAGAGAGCCTCCCAGTCTAGAAAAGGCCTAAACTTCTGTAACTACAGCACCCTTGTGGCCAAGATGGGGTCCGCTCTGCAGGGTGGCTCCAGCCTGCTTTGATGGGCACCTGTTCCAAACCACCTGAAGTAAACATCCTCCCCCCCCCTGAAAATCATAACAAATATAGGGAAGGAAAATATTTATTTACAGATGGATGAATGGAGAAAAACAGCAGGGGGGAAAGACAGGGCAAGCAGTAAAATAGGGTTATATCAACATGAGGACCAATGGGCCCAGTGGTATCGCAACATAAGAGGATAGATACCGAGCACTGTGTGTAGACTCAGAGTTCAGGAACCCTGGGCAGAGTTCCATTCCAGCAGTGAGTCGTGGGTGTTCCTGGTGTCTTTGGTGCCAGTAAACTTTCCCCAACAAATCCCTCTGGCCAGTGCTTAATTTGTAATGAAAGAGGTGTGAGGGCTCAAGCAATTTTTTTACTTTCATAGTTGACATGGCAACCCCAGAGGTGCTGGGGCTATGAACTGCCAAACCCAGAGGTGCTGGGGCTCAGCTCTGGCACAAATTAAGCACTCTCTCTGGTGCCCTCTTCTGCAACTCCCCACAAAACTGCAGAACGACAACTTCCCCACTTTACTAGCTACAGCCTCCCTCCTTTTTCCCAATGCAAGGTCACAAGCCCCTGTACTCACAGCCCCATACAGTTCTGGGTGACAGTGATTCTAAGTCCAGCTCTGGTTTGTCCTTCCCAGGTGATTCTTCCTGGCACAGTGCTACTCCTGGTTCCTGTGCTGGGATGTCCCTCATTGGCTGCTCTGTCCTTCCTGGTCTTCAGGCTGGCTCTTGGCTGCTTCGTGACATGAGGGCCTGCTCCCTCTTATCTGGAGCTACAGACACCCCTGTCCTCTCTCGACTCCCCTCTCCCTGGAACAACCAGCATTTCTTCTGCTTAAGGATGTTTTAAAGAGCTCTCTAAATCCCAAGGGGTTACACTTCTATTGTAAAAACAGAAATTAAATAAAAATAGTTCTCAGATCTTTGTCCATCGTAAAGCAGCAAAATACGGCGCAAGACCATTCCTTTACCCCTCCCCCACAGCTCTTCCTTGTTTTATCTGTGGCTCTTCCTTATTAGCTAGTCTGCAACATTTGCCCTGGTATCTTTCACCATCTGAACACGTAGTCCAAGGCCTATATTCATCAATCTAACCATAAACAAAGGAATATCAATATTAAAAATAATGAATAAATTTTTCTTTGAAGATTTTATAGCACTTTTGGTGTATTTTCTTAAAACAAAAAAAACCTAAACCCCAGAAACCCACACATTTGTTTGTATTACTACTGAGAATCAGATCCTTATGATTTTGTTCTGTGGGAAACAGCTCTGGCCTTAGAGCTTTGACACTACATTTTTATTTATGAGTCACTTGTCCCCAAACCAGTGGCCTCTGGAACTGGAAGCTGTTAAATTAGGCCATCTAAACAAAACTGGGAATTTAACAAACTCTCTAAATAAGATAGCTAGAAATAAAGGTCTGATCTGTACTTCTCACCAGAGCTTTATTACTATCAGGATATTGTTCCTTGCTGATTTTCAAATGTTGATGCCTTTTTCTTTTTCATTATTTTTAGAGAGCTTGGCTGATGTATACAAATATAAAAATTCTGCAGAATTTTTATAACCTAATTGGGTAGTTTCTAGTTTGCTGGCATGCCTGCCCAGTTGTGACAGTTTTTATACAGTTTTGGTGCTCCTGTTAAAGAGAGGACACCAAGCAAAATTTTGGGATAGACATCTCTTTATACAGCCCCCCCACCCTCCCCAAATACACACACTTTTTCATGCAAAGAATACATGTGATACAATATGGAGGTTTTACCAACATGAGTTTGGAATGGCATACATTACTCACTTGTGGCTTTTCCATTCTATCCAGGTCTATGCAGATATGCCACATCCATCATCCTGGATTCTGAGCTCCTGTCTGTTTCACCAATAATGAGTAATGTGGTCTTCTCAAAGTGATGCCAGTAACAAAACATTTATAGGTTACCACAGCATTATGCTGTCTCTCATGATTTTATATGTAGAGGAGAGAAGGGAAAGAACATTTTAATCTGCAGAACTTCATAAATCAGAAGGAAATTCCATAGTGTAATGTAATGTATTCATATGCATACACAAATCATTCTGTTGTAAAATGTTGCATATGTATGTTGGAAATTTTAATAAATAACAGAAAATAAAATAGTTTTCCAAGTATGTAAAATCATATACCAACAATCAGGGTGTTTTTTTTATATAAAGAGACAAACATTTGAGGCAGAGAATTTTTCTATCCCCCCTTCTATGTTCATTATGAATCCACTTAAAAGAAGCTGATTCAGTCTATCGATCTATGTGTTCTATAAAGTCTTTGATTTAAGTGAGGATACAAATGATAAGGAGAGACAAAACATCTCAAAAGTACATCAAGAAAGAATAAAATATATCATATCTACATTGTCAAACTTTTCCATTTTATACAAATATTTCACTCCAACCATAAAAATAATCCCTATTATGACTAAAATTTCTATTTTTATGTCTTCATATAAATCCATCACACCTTGTTCCAGGTATTTCTAAGGATCTTTTAAGAGTTAGAGGAGCTGGTTAAAATAATCTTTTTGTAGATTTTTCAATTAATCTTTCAAAAGTTCCATTTATTTAAAAGATGTTAACTCTCATCTGCTTAACACAACACTTTAAGCATCTACACAACTTTCCAGCATCTTTGCATTCATTAGAACATAGGACCATGTCCCCAAAGACTACAAATGGATGATGTAGAGTCACATCTGCTTTAATTCTCACCAGGTTTGTTTTTTTTAAAGAGAAATTAATCTTTGGCATCTCATGTGTTTCATCTGAGCCAAATTAGGGAAATGTGCATTGCATAGCATAGCCAGTATTAAAGAGGTTTTGTTTATTTCTTTTATTTCAAAAAAATAGACACCAGAGATCTGGGCCACCAACACGTCAGCCCTTTTAGATGGAAAATAATCAACAATGTTCTCTAAAAATGCACCTGAGTTGTAACTTTAGGGAAATACAGCAACTTCACTTCTAACTCATTTCCTAAATGGCTGGCAAATACATTTGGGAGTGAACAAGATACACAGTTTATATCCTTCGGTCATTCTCCGGACATTCAAAGTGGGACGCCATTTTCCTTAATCCTAAACCTGCCCCTTTTCCATTTCGCCAGCCAAAAATGTGTGTTCAGGGGATGTATGATAGATGCCTGTGGCAACTGATTGGTTTGTCAGGACATTGTTTATCACACTTTTTTGTATTTATTGCTGCATCAGGAAGCTATGGGGCCCAGTTTTCTGCTGAGAAACCCCCACAATGTTCAGCAGTAGTTACTGGCATTTATTTTTTATGCCAAAGTTTTACTAGACCTTTTCCCAGCATTTATTTTATATGCACCAAGGCCTACTTTTTACCACTGATTTGGTATCTTTTCTTCCCCCACACGAGAAGAGACAGATCAGTTTCTCTCAGTATCCATCTCCATATATTTTTTACATACATACATTATAAGCATAACATTATATATAAAATCTCACAAAAACTGTTAAAGGTACATTATTAAGGTTGCAAAGTTAAGCACTCAAAAGTTAGGCAATGCTAGAAGTAAGCCTGTGCTACTGTAATTGGGCCCACTTGTGTGTGTATGTATTATGATACAGTCCTTAATTATGTTCTCCCTCCCACCCCCAACAGGACCCCAGCTCATTCAGTGCACAGAATAGGTGGTGCTCACTGAATGAGCAACTAATTAGTATTTTGTTTCCCCCAACCCAGTGTTCAATGTGTGGCCCCATGTCTTATTTACTGCACACTAGTCAAACCCTTCTCCGAATACAGACATCAATTTCCTCATGAGCTTTTCTATGGCACTCATCATTATAGTGTCCAAGGGCTTCAAAACATTATATAAATGTATCTTCATACTAGCCACGTAAGGTAAGAGGGTGGGATTATCCCCATTTTACTGATGGAGAACTGAGGCACAGAGAGATTAAGGTCAAAAGTATCCGCTAATTTGGGCTTCTGGAAATCAGACCCTTGGGTATCAAGTTGAGCACCCAGAAAATGAGGAACACACTGACCACTTGTGAAAAGTTTAAGGTTTAAGTGATTTGTCCAGCATCACATAGGAACTCTTTGGCAGAGGCAGGGATAGAAACCAATTCCCATGAGTGGCACTCAACTGCCTTAACTATAAGATCATCTCTTCTTTTACCACAGTCCCCTGCCTCATCCATGACACACCTTCCAACTTCTGCAACAAATGGGGAAGAGGTCCTACTGAAAACAGCCTCCTTCACACACAACCCTAATTCATCCCTGGAGCAGGTCCATTCTGAAGCAGGGGTCCGCTGAAAAAAAAAACAGTATGCGATTTATGCCATTAGAGACTGGAACATAATGCATTTGCATAAGTGGACTGCATTAAAGTTGAACAGGCAACCTGAATTCTGGCAATTCCTAACTTTTGATTGCTTGACTATGCAACTTAAAAAACTATGTTCAAAGAAAGTTAATGTGTAATTTCCTAGGTTTTAAAAAAGCAAACTGAAAAAACAAATTCCATCATGTGGCACCATATTGACACTCACATGGGTTATCAGCAGGGTTAGAACTTTTAAATCCAGCACAGATCTCTGCTACTAGAGCTAATGGTATAACAGATAGCAGTAGTAAGTTATCGTCATTGTGGGCCTGAACTATGGGGGGAATGGGGCACTTTGCCTAGTGGGTTTCACAGACATTCACTACCGGCCGAGGAATGGTGACATACTTGAAGAGCATGGAATAGATCCCAAGATTTTTGAACGTGCGCTCTACTGGGCACAGACTCTTCTGCCTCTTCCTCCTAAGCTTGACCTCTTCTTCCCCATCCCATTCCCACCTGCAGTTCCTTATCCCAGCCCCAGTCTCCTCACCTAGTCAGTCCCAGTCTCATCTTAGCCCCAGTCTCCTTTCCCCGTAAGTTCTAGTTTCACCCTTTTGGACTCTCCACTCCAGCCCCACCCTGCTCTGAGTCTCAGTTTCCCACTTCCAGCTCCTTGTCTGATCTGTCTCATTCCCGGAGCCTCCAGTCATCGCCCCTTCTCATGTTCCCCTGCTCCCAGTCCCAGTCTCTTTGCCTAGCCGGTGCCAGTTAACCCCCTGCACTCCAATTCCTCATCACATCTGTCTGCCCCGCCCACCTCTACCAGTGATCAGTACTAGTCTCCTTGCCCACCACACAAGGCTCGTCATTTGCTCTCAGTCTTTTCTCCACCGGCTCCCTGTCCCGCTATTTCCCTTCCTAGCTCTCAGTCTCCTTGCCCAACCAGCCCCAGTTTCCACCTCCACTCTGCTCTAGTCACAGTCTACTCCTTCCCCCAGGCTTTATGTCCCAATCTATTCCCTAGCACCTTCCCAGGTTGAGTTCTTGTTCCCCCTGCATCTGAATGAGGTGGCTTCCTCCTCCACTGCCTGGGCCCACCAGGGGGCTCATTGAGAGCATAGGAGAGAGAGGGCCCCTGCTCTCAGCTCTGGGGCCCGGCCCAATCCTGGCCAGGAACAGCCATTACAGGGAAAGCATGCCAAGTGCAGACTGACTTTGGGAAACGTAGCTGTGAGCTCTAGCAAGTCTTTACTAAGCATATGTGAGCTATGATTTTTCACTGGCTTATAATATGGCCATAATTGAATGGATTGTCACAGGGAAGGCAAAAAGCCACATCCCTAATAGAAAGATCACCTCCCTTCCAAATTTCAAGTGACTGTACCAAAGCATGCAGGTACCAAAGCTTCTCCAAAGAAAAGTTATTTATTTTACCACCACGGGCAAAACAACATATTCTCTAGTCCTTGAAAATGGCTGAACTGTTTTGACTGACATTTTCCAGAAAAATTCAGCCATCTTGTCATAGAAAGTTTCAGAAGAAATGGCTAAAGTTTGGCAATGTTATTAAAGCAAACAGGGTCTTATAATGAGGAGTGTTGGCCTACCTTAATAGGTAGCGTTACCAGTCTAGCCTATAATAATATTGTATTCACGTTTGTCCACTAAATGAGGCTTAAAAAAAAAAAGCATTGCTAATAACCTCAGTAACAGAATAAATTTGCATAAAGATTTGCAAAATCAGTAACCCAGCCCCTCCAAACAATGAAACTTTAAGGCTGAGATAAAAAGCCAAAAAAGTCAGGAAATGCACGA
This sequence comes from Mauremys mutica, assembly GCF_020497125.1. Lineage (NCBI taxonomy): Eukaryota > Metazoa > Chordata > Testudines > Geoemydidae > Mauremys > Mauremys mutica. Next base: position 102,257,873 of record NC_059072.1, on the reverse strand, counting down.
GTGAGGCTCCTCACGCTGACCCCTTCACAAGCAACCTGATCCATCCCTGTTCTCCCTCACCATTCCAATCTCTCTGTGCCTTTGCATAGATCTATTATTCTGGGGGTTTTCATTAGATAAGCCCAACACACTGTTACCCTAAAATTTAGATGGCAATTACGTTACCTACAAGTGTGTGTGGGGCTCTTAGCGTCTTGAGCACAAGCCTGCCAATTATGTTAGCCTACTTATTATTATTACTAATTATGTTAGTGCTTCTAATTTAACAGAAGGGTAACAAGGTTGTGGCTTGCCCTAAAGAAATTGCCAGGGTGTTACCAGGGGGCTTGTTTCCAACTTGCAGAGGGCTCCCCAGAGCATGCTAGTCTTGCTAACCCCTGAAAGGACACGGATACAGACTTCTACTCAAGAATGGACACACAAGCACTAATTCTTCAAAAACAAAAGAATTATTTATTTTTAAAAAAAAGTGGCTACAATGTATTTAATAAAGCAAGGGAGAATACATAAAACATAGTAAAATGCAATAGAATTAAAGCGGCGCACCAAAATAAAAGACACCGATTATATGGAATATTCCACATCTAGAGGATACAATAATTTACAATGTAATTACATTTAAATGATGTTACAATTTAATATTACCATTCTGAGAGTGGTGATCAACCAGTTGCAGAATGGGGTGGGGGTAGTCTTCACTCAAACACAGGCATCCAGCTTTATTGACAGACTCAATCATTCCTTAGTAATAGAAAAATCAGACTTACACTCTTTCTTCTTCAATTCCCTCTGTTACGTCTGATGGGCCTTCTGTTCTGTCAATAAGATGTTACACAAGCTGAAGAGAAAGGTGGGACGCTGAACTGCAGCTGTGACTGCTACTTCAGAAGCGGTGGTAGCCGCGGTTGCTGCCTGCAGGTCGTTGCTTGATTGTTATGGAAGCTGTTAATATGGTGACCTTTAGAGTTCTGCTGCTGCCTTTTCTGGAATCTTCTTAGGATGCTGCTGCAGTTGCTGCTGTTCTGGCAGCTTCTCAAGGTTTCCAATCTTCACAAACCCCCAAAACTGCAACACTTAAGCCTGCTGGCTGTCGGCCTTGTATACTGGTTGCTTTCTCAAGGTCAGTTCATTAACAAATGAAATAATGTTATCTCTTCCATCTCTCTCTGCCAAACCTGTCAGCCAAAGCCTCAATCGCCCCTGTTCTGAGAGAGAAGATACTCTACATATTGCCCTCCAGAGAGTTCCTCCCGACTGGCTTGAAGAGAGGGGCACCCTGCCCAACCTTGCACTACAAGGCTCTGCTCCCTGGCCTTAAAAAAAAAAACTGAAACAAAACACCTGTGTCCTGGAGTCCCCCCTGCCCTCCAAATCCAACTCCTAATTCCTTGGGACCACTTCCTCTCTTCCACTACCAAGCCATTTCCTGGGCCTTTGTTCATTCCAGCTCCCTAGAACCAAGCCTTCTGGGCAGCTCTATTCTTACAGGACCCGTATGCCCCATTATAGTTTGAATCTGGTTCAGGTTGCATTAAATATTGAACAGATAATGAGTAAAATGATTTCAGATTTCTTGATTCTATTTTGATGAGATGTCTATAAAATGCTTAATTTACAGATGGTATTTTTCCTGCTATAACAAACTATTAATATAATTGAAACTGCACAATGTCAATTAAAATTACTTTTAAGACACATCTCATTTGGGTCCCAATCCTGCGAGGATGCACTTAACCACATACTTAACTTTAAGCGCATACTAAATCCCAGCACATGCTTAAGTCTTTTGCTGAATATTCTCAACCCTCATTGACTTCAGTGAGAGCTGAGGACTTTCAGCATTGTGCAAGATTGGTACTGAGTAACTACAGAAAAGTAACATGTCACTAATAGTGTACTTTCAATAGGAAATCTGAATTTTTAAAAATGCTCTTAAGACAGAAGAAATTTTTGTTAGTAATTTTCAGTAACCAGAAATTTTGTTGCTACTCTATCAAACTACCAGCTAATATGGTTAAAAACAAATCCTGCTGCCTACTTAGTTTTGTTAATTCTTTGGCTTCTCAGAAAAAAAAGAGTATACCCAGTAGAGCCAAAACCTTATGTAGGTCACAGAGGTTGCACAAATGAAACCAAACAAAGCAAAATTATTCTGCTGTAAATAAATCACATGTGGTTACCATTTGTTTACAATTTACTCCGGCTATGAAAACAAGCTGAACATTTTGATAAATGTGTTACAGCCATTTTGTAAAGAATGCAGATTATGGAAAGCACAGTCAGCATCTGCTAATTTAATGTCACCAGTATAGCTGAGCCTTGATACCCTACTTTCGCGATATGCAAATAAATATAACTTTCTGTTAAATAATGCTGGGTGTACATTGGAATTGCCATGGCCCAAGACTAATAGCTAATCATAGTGGATTGTTTTGTACATTTTTGACTGCACTAGGAGCTATACCATTTTACACCAGCTGAGTTTCTGGTTCCACCGCAGTTATCAAAAAATTAAAAACTAGTGAAAATCAGACATAAACAAATGTAAAAACATAACCAAAAGAAGCACATCTGCACCTTGTTTTACTTCTTTATGAAATAAAGGCTTGAAGGTTTTCAGGCAAAGAGATCCCACTGAGGAGAGTTATTTGGGGTCATTGTTGACAACAGGTCATTTTCTTACCATAAAGGATTTGACTTCTGGAATTATGATCATTTACCTGGAGGATCAGAGGGGAGGGATTCTTTAATAAGGCATTGTTGGAAAGAGGTATGCAGAGGGAGTGTCTGATTGCCTGTGGAGGATGGAGAGAAGACTTTTTCAAAGCCAAGTTTCAAATGTCATCTATTTTCACTATAGCTCTATGTAACAAAAATAAAAATATGGCTGGTTTTTTTTTTTAAAATGGGAAAGAATTTTTTCCCCATCTCTCTTCTAATTCAAAACCAGCTGAAGAGATTTGTTTGGACTTAGAAAAATTGACCTAAAAAGATTAATATTTTGGGAAGTTAGTAGGGGTGAAAGTAACTTTCCGGACTTACCAGTACTGCGGGAGTCCTGAGGGGGGCGTGGCCTCAACCGGAAGAGGCGTGGCCTCAAGATTTAAAGACTGTGGGGCACTAGCTGTGGCTGGGAGCCCCAGGGCCTTTAAATCAACCCGGGGCTCTCAGCTGCAGAGGCGGCTGGGAGCCCCCAGGGCTACAGGCAAATTAAAGGGCCCAGGGCTCCGGCCGCCATGGAGCTCTGGGCCCTTTAAATCCCCACTGCAGCTCTGCCAGCCAGAGCTGCGGGCGGGATTTAAAGGGCCCAGAGCTCCCACGGCTGTGGGGAACCCCGAGCCTTGCCAGGCTGAGACTGGGATTTAAAGGGCCCAGAGCTCCTGCTGCTGCGGGGAGCTTTGAGCCCTTTAAATCCCAGCCCCAGCCAGGCCGCCGGAGCCGCAGGCCAGATTTAAAGGGCTCTGGGCTGCCCGCAGCCACGGGAGCTCTTAGCCCTTTAAATCCGGCCCCAGCCCAGCCGCCCGAGCTGCGGGCGGGATTCAAAGGGCTCTGAGCTGCCTGCTGCTGCGGGAAGCCCAGAGCCCTTTAAATCCTCACCGTGGGAGCCGGTGCGGTCCGGCACAGTGTACTGGCTCTTGCCGGTACACCGTACCAGACTGTACCGGCTTACTTTCACCTCTGGAAGTTAGGTTTGTGAAAAGAAGGGTTTATAACAGAAGCTCTTCTGAAACCTATAACAAGCACTAAGCTCCTTGTTATATCTACTGAATTTCTAAAGAGGGCTGTGCTATCCCTTCCCCCCTCACCCCTGCTAAAGCTCCAATCTAAGTACTAATAAGAGAAACCGAACTCTGCATCCGAACCAAACTCTGTGCTGCTCTGACGGCTAAGTGTCTTGCAATAAAATAAAAGTTTATTTAACCAAATACTTTCTGCAAATACCAAAATACATCTTGGAGTAGGACAATAAATGGAGGAGGATAAGCTACATGAAAAAGGATTGGGCTCTTTTAAGGCAAGATGCTGTATCAACAACATTGATGTCTTGTGGGTGAGAATCCCAGTAGGTCTGGATAAAAGGCTGGAATACAGAATGAATGGTAATGAGAACGCTAATGCCAAATAAGAAGGTGAACACAAGATGCAATAAGAAAATTACTGACATTTTTAAATGCATTCAGGTGGTTGGAAATAATCTTTGCAATATGTTTGTAATTTGGTGGCCAGCTTCTTGTCTATGTCTGTTCTCTAAACTAAACTGAACGTAGGTCAATGGTATTATGAGCCATTACCACTCTAATCAAAGAATATGCAGACAATGGCTGTTAACAACTGATCACAGAACTTCATCTCTTGCCATTGATAATGCCAGCATTAGTCTGGGTAAACAATCTAGCATTGCTCAAGGGTTCTTGGCAAAGTCCTCCAATGTCATCATCTGGCACTTACTGAATCACAGCACTGAACAAATAGCGAAGAGTGCAGCAACCGAGAAAAACAGAAACTCTTTTTCACTGTTCTTCCACTCTCTCCCTTGTCATACTCTTCTTCTTGTTAAATAGATACACTGGATACAGCAAAGACCAAATGTTCATTTGGAAAGCAGGGGGATACATAATCTACAACTGGTTAAAACTTTAACTGTGTGTGTTTAGTTTCCTACATCAAGGAAAGATTCCTATAGGTTCTCAAAGCCAGTATAAACTTGGGACTTCACTATGAGAACATAACTAAGTATTTGGGAAGACTCATGGTGGGAATAAGGCATAAAATTGTTGGAGAATGAAGTAAATGAACTATTAGAGAGCACACTCATGTGAAAGCATAGGAAGAATGCATCCTTTGCTAGATTTGTCATTTATGATAGGTCTTATAAAACATTCCATATTGTCTCTCTCGGCAGCAGTGTGATGGTAGGATCATTTGATACCCAGTTTGTCACATGAAATCTTGCAGCACAGTGAGAATGTGGCAAAGCTATTGTTACTACAGAGCTCCTGATACAGAAAAGTTTATAAAAGAGTTATGATTTATTTAGACCAGATTTTGATAAACAAGACCAAGTACTAATCCATATGCATGTACAAAAATATTTGATCTCCATCTCTTCCTGTGTACAATTTTTCCCATTCACTTTCTTCACTTTATGAGCTGCACTTCTCCAATAAGAGGCTGCTTCCAAGATCATGAACCATTTTACTAGGGTTTTGGCTTCACAGACATAGTCCAAAAATACATTCAGGAAGAAAAAGGGACCATCAAGCTAAATGACACAGCACATATCCTCGGATGGAGTGTATTACAATTTCCAACTAGAAGTTTCTGTGTCAGTTATATAGAGAAAGGGCAGAACAGCAAAGATCCATACTTTCCTCACGTCTAAGCATGTTCGAATATGGAGTTTAAGTTCAGTCCATCAGAGACATGATACCAGTCATTAAGATAGTACAAGACCCAAATTTCCTCAAAGGTTATGGCTGTTCAGATGCAGGATTTTACTTTGGACCCATCTCTAACATTTAGGGTTACCAGATAGCAATGGTGAAAAAAACGGGACATGGGGTGGAGGGTGATAGGAGCCTATATACGAAAAAGTCCCAAAAAACAGGACTGTTCCTTTAAAAATGGGACATCTGGTCACCCTACTAACATTTATCATCTCAACATCATTAAAAAAAAAATGGTCTGAAGATGGGCCATAGATTGCTCAAGAAGAGAGTAGGAATTGCTGAGGCTGAAGATGCTGCCATGTTCAGTTGTTTCTAATCCAAGTTAAAAAAAACAAAATCTTAAACTAAATATACAGGTGTCCTGCTGCATTTTGTCCATACTCTTGGTCTAGTTTTGGATTTGGATTTAAATTTACAGGATTTTAAAATAAATAGTGGTTTAAATCAGTAGTTCTCAGCCAGAATACACTCACTCCAGGGGTACACAGAGGTCTTCCAGGGGAACATCAACTCATCTAGATATTTGCTACATAAAAAGCACTAGCGAAGTCAGTACAAATTAAAATTACACAGTCAATGACTTGTTTATATTGCTCTGAAATGTAAGTGTTACCGAAATATTGGGTCCGTCTAGCTGAGAGCCAACAACAGCCTGACAGGGATAAGGAAAGATTGCTTTATTTTGCAGAAAAAAGGAGAGTTCTGTACTCAGGTACAAAGAACTCTGCTTCATACAAATTTTACAAACTTTTTATACACTTTTAGACAAAGACCATGCCATGTTAACACTTCATTGGTGGTTGCCAGACCCCGTGAAACTGTTATCTGGTCAGTGAAAACCGGCTTGGAGCTAGTTTTTTCTGCTTTAAGGCAGAGGAGAAAAGACTTCTAAAGTTCAGGTTACTGTGTACGTGAGGCTTCTGCTTCCCTCTACTGGCTGCCTGCTAGTTGTTAAGGGGAGCTACCAGTAACTTTCATAGTCCCCCCTTCGGGCCTGGCAAGCCCACATTGTCAGGCCCGTTACGCAATTTGCGGTCTAGTTGGAGGGACAGGAACTGAGTTTTTCTTTGGACAGCAGAACTTCTGGTTACAGCAGTACACAGACATTTTGCACATTGAATTATTATTTAAATAACACATAAAAAGAAAAGGAGGAAAATAATTTACTTAACAATTGTTCGGAAGAGCCCTGTAAACCAGGACCCAAGGTCTGGGAGAAGGTCCTTAAAACTAAAAGTGTGATTAAGAGATACAGCATGAAATACAACAGCAGCATTTTTAATAGCTTGTAAAAAATTTTTAATTAAGCCAGAGTGATTAACATAAAAACAACATTTTTCCCTGATGCGAGCACAAGCTCCCCCTATTTTAGCATTTATGGCATTTAGCACACGTTTATTCTGCAAAGCTACTTTTGCTACCTTATTAATTTTTTGTTGTAATTTTTGGAAAGTGTTTATTGATGCGTTAGCCATTTTTTTAAGCTTTGCAGAAATATTTACTATTGCTTTTTTGAGCTTTGAAACCCCCAACCCAGGAATATGAGCACGGACAAAGGAATGGAATCCTGTTTGTCTGACAACTAAGGGATTTACGGCTCGTTTTGCTCGAGCTTTTATGGAGGGGGTGAAAAGCTGGTGAGAATAGCTTTTCAGGTACCGTCTGCTTTTGGCTTTTCCGGGTCGCAGTGGGAAGAGCTGGCGGTGCTCCCTCGAGGTCCGGAGGCATTTGCTTTTGGCCCCGGCCTAAGGGCTAGTTTGACTCAGGTGTGATGAATCCAAGTGTCTCGCTCTTTTACACGAATCGCAGTGTGGGAAGTAAGGAGGACTTGGAAAGGGCCCGCCCACCGGGGTTGGAGAGGCTTGTGTTTTTACTTTTTTACATAGACCCAGTTTTTTGGAGTGATCCAATGGGCAGGGATATTAGCGGGTAGTGACTGAAATTGAGCTGCGTACCTGTGGAGAGATATGAGAGTAGTTTGGAGGGAAACAACATATTTGGTTAGCTCCTCGTCACCCCAAGTGGCTAAATTAGTCACAGGTCCTGGATTAGCAAATCCGGTGTATGGCCTGCCAAATAAAAGTTTAAAGGGTGAGAGACGGAGCTGGCCTTTGGGGGCGGTTCGAACTGCCAAAAGAGCCAGGGGCAGGGCCTGAAGCCATTTTAACCCAGTCTGAGCACACAGTTTAGAGAGTTTAAGTTTTAAAGTTTGATTTTTTTTTATTTGCTTAGAAGATGGTGGTCTTTAAGGGGTGTGTAAAAGCCAGGTGATACCTAGGGCTTTTGTAATGTATTGAATAACCTGGGCAGTGAAATGGGTTTTTTGGTCAGAGTTAATAGACCTAGGAGGGCCAAACCTAGGAATTATGTGGTTTAGTAGGGTTTTTTTTACTTTTAAGGTGGTTGCTTGTTTAGTTGGGAATGCTTTGATTTAACCAGTCAGTTGGCACACAATTATAAGAAGGTACTTGTAGCCTTGGCACTTAGGCATTTTTGAGTAGTCAATTTGGAGTCGTTTAAAGGGTGTGTATGCCCATAACCTGGCTTCGGGGGGGCCTTTAGGTTCCCCCCTTGGATTGAATTTTGCATAGATGTTATAGGTAACAAGGATTTGTTTAGCTTCCTGGAATACTTTAGGGGCATACCAAAGTCTATTCACAGTAGCCGCTATAGCTTTTGCTCCACCGTGTGTTTTTTGATGTAGTTTAAGTAGGGCAGGCCGCAGAGCAGCTTGGGGCAAAGCCCTTTTTTTATTTGGTAGTTGCCACTTCCCCCTTGGCGTCTTGGTGGCCCCTATGCTTTTCCAATGCTTAACTTTTAAAGGCTCAGGGGTAAAAGGGGCCAGGACTGGAGTTGGTGGGAGAGGGGACGTGAGTGCCAGCTGGTGTGCAACATAAGGCTGCAAGGAAGCCGCTTTTGAAGCTGTATTAGCCAGCCGGTTGCCATGGACGGTGGGATCATTTTCTTTTTGATGGGCCCGGACATGGACGATGGCAACCTTAGATGGCAAATGAATGGCTTTTAATAATTTTAGGATTAAGGGCCCATGTGCTACCTTAGTGCCACTGGAAGTAATAAACCCATGTTGTGCCCACAATTGGCCTGTGGCATGGCAAATACCAAAGGCATATTTTGAGTCGGTATATATGTTTACAGACTGACCTGCTGCCAGCTCACATGCTCGGGTGAGGGCTACCAATTTTGCTGCCTAGGCTGAAGTGGAGGGTTCCAGGGGGGCAGACTGTAATATATTAAACTGAGTAGTTACTGCGAATCCAGATACTCGCTGGCCTTTTATAACCCGTGCAGAGCCATTCGTATACAGTTTCAGTTTAGCATTTGGAATGGGCACATCTGAAAGATCTGATTGAGGTTTTTTTTGATGCTGGATTACCTGAAGGCAGTCATGTGAGGGCTTATGCTCACTGTCCGGGAACGGTAAAAGGGTAGCAGGGTTCAAGGTATGGCACTGTTTAATTTTTAGGTTGGTTTTAGATAACAAAAACTTTTAAATGAGTTAGTCTTTGAGAGGTTAAATGTTGAGTGCCCTTTTGGACTAACAGTTGTTGGGCTGCATGTGAGGTCCGTAAGGTCACTGGATGGCGCAAGGTAATTTTTTTTGCTTGGGGTACCAGGAGACCAGCAGCAACAACTGCTTGGAGGCAACCAGGAAAGCCTTGTGCCATAGCATTCAATTTTTGGGAATAATAAGCTACAGGCCGTTCCTTAGGTTTAAAAGCTTGTGTAAGTACACCGGAGGCCACCCCTAGACGCTTATGAACATAGAGCACAAAAGGCTTTTGATAATCGGGGAGTTCAAGGGCTGGGGCTGAGGCCAAAGCTGTTTTGATTCCCTGGAAGGCCCTTACAGCCCCAGAATTCCAATGGAGGGGCTCCTCGGCATTATGAGTGATTAATTTAAAGAGGGGTTTAGCCATTTCCCCAAAACCTGGAATTCAGGAACAGCAAAATCCTGCAAGGCCTAGAAATTCCCACATTTTACGCTTTATTTTTGGTAGGGGAATGTTAAGGACCGACTGAATACGGGTACTGGATAACGCTCGATGCCCCGGGGTGAGCACATGACCAAGATAGGTTACCTTATTTTTGGCAAACTGAAGCTTAGAAGGGGATACTTTATGTTTTTTTTTTGCCAGGCAATTTAGCAAGTAAATAGTGTCCGTTTTACATGTTACCTGATCCGGGGAACAAACCAGGACGTTATTCACATACAAGAGATATGTAGACCCACCCGGTAGGTTAATATTAGCTAAATTGCGTGTCAGGATGGAGGAGAAAATAGTTGGAGACTCAACATATCCCTGTGGTAGCCGGGTCCAGGTTAGTTGGTTTGCTTTCCCCGTCTCTGGATCCGTCCATGTGAAGACAAAGATATTTCAGCTGTCTTGATTTAGAGGAATACTGAAAAAGGCATTACACAAGTCTGTTACTGAATAACAAGCGGTACCTGCTGGAACGGCAGTGAGGATAGTGTGGGGGTTAGGTACCACATTGTGTTTAGCCTGGATGACTTTATTTACTGCACGCAAATTTTGGACAAATCGGTATACTGGTTTTTCCTCTGGATTCAGGTTTTTTAACAGGCAGAATGGGGGTGTTGAAAGGAGACTTAGTGCGAACCAACACTCCCAACCGCAGGAATGTGTTGATAAGATTCCGGAGGCCGAGCAAGGCTTCTCGGGGGATGGGGTACTGACGAATTCGAGGAATGTCAATGCCTGGCTTTAGGGTTATTCTTACCGGCTTTGTCCGGAGAGTTCCCAAGTCTGCCTTTGAAGTGCCCCACAGGGAGGTTTTTACCTCCTGTTTGAGTCGCTCGGGTAGGATCGAGCCCGCAGGCAGGATCGAGTCCTCTGAAGCCTGGGTCAAAATAGCACATAGCTGGGGGAGTTGGTTTTCAGGCAGCCGAAGGATGATTTTGTTATTTGAAAAGAAAATCTGAGCACGCAGTTTACGCAACAGATTTTTACCCAAGAGGTTAACTGGAGAGTCAGGAGCTAGTAGGAAAGCATGGGAGGCAGAAACACCAGAGATTTTTACAGCAGCCTTTTGTAATACAGGACTGTTAAATGGCTTTCCGCCTATACCCATTACCGGAATGCTTTTATTTGTGAGATTCCCCCTTCTTTGGCTTGGCAGTAACAGTAGAAAGGGCAGCCCCTGAGTCCAGAAGACAAGAATAAGCGGTTCCTCCCAAAGTTAAACGGACCTGGGGGGCTGTGGAGGAATAAACATAAGTGGTAAAGTCATTTGAATAGGTAACAAGTGAACCCCCTGGTCGCCGTTATTTGTTACTATTAACAGCGCCAGTTTTTTTTACAGCCATTTGGTGTTGAGGTCGGGGTTGTCGTCCGGTACGTCGGTTTGGGCACTCCCTTTTTCAGTGACCAAGCTGTTTACAGTAATTACATATGTTATTAGCACGACTTGGGGCCCCCCCCCTTGATTTGTTTTTGGTTGCCACTTGGGGTTCCCCCACCTTCCTCCTTGTTTCTTACTTCCAGTGTTTACAAGGGCTGCTAGCATTTTCACCTGTTTGGTTTTTTGAACTTTTATTTTTTGTGTGATACACACGGGTGGCCACGCTTACCAGTTCCTTTAGGGATTTTCCCTCAGCGCCCTCGAGCTGCTGCAACCGCTTATTGATGTCCGGGGCTGACTGAGAAATAAAATAAGCCTGACCGTGGACTGTCTGTCCGAGGCCTTGGGGTCTATGTTAGTAAAGGTACAAAATGCTTTACAAAGTCTTTTATAGAAATTTGTATATTTTAAGCAATAATTTACTGCCCTTAAGGGGTATATTTATACAAATAACAAGAATATCCAGAGGTATAACAGTTAATCCAAAAGAATATGGAAAGGTTAAAGCCCTCATGCTTCAGTGTTTAAATTAATTTCTTTTAGAGATTAGGATGAGACTTTCACATGGAGGGCACCCTCCTCTTAAGCACCTTTTCTGAAGCATCCAGTGCTGGCCACTGTCAGGCAAGATATTGGATTAGGTGGACCACATGTTTGATCCAGTACGGCAATTCCTAAGTTCCTATATAGAGCTTTGAACATATAAAGCACTACATACATGTTAAGTATTAATAGCATGACATTTTAGACATAAGAGACCTGCAATCATCCCATAAAATAAGATCCCAAATTTGGTGGAAATAATTAAAAGAACCACATGTACACTGTTCTGCAGATAAAGCTATATACAGCAATTCCAAGATGAATATGGAGGCTAGATTCCTGATGAAACTTAAGCTTATGATTTAATTTACAATGCTTTGCCATGCCACCACTATCAAAAGCAAAACTGATTTCAGTAAATGTACTAGACTGTTAGACTGCAAATGGGTGTTGGTGCTGATTCTAGTGACAAAGTATTATATTGCGTATGAAGTTCTTATTACTTCATCGACAAAGCAGCAGACCATGAAGTGAAGAACTATTTATTTCATTTACTCATAAAATGGGAAAAAAATCCCCAGAGAGCATGGTTATCTTTTCCTTTCATTAGGCACTGACTGTAAAATTCAACTGCAGCAATGGGATTTTCCCTGCCTGATATCCAAAACAAATGAGTCAGTCAACATATTAAAAGGGGCAACTGCATGAAGGTTAAAATATTGCTGTGAGCTTGAAGCATCTCATATCAGTGTAGAACCAAGTGTCCCCATCCTCACACTCATCACCAGATATTTAAAAATCAAAAAACAAATAATGTCAACTTGTAAGAAGGACCATGAAACTTCTTTTCAATCTACAGCTGATCAGGGGAATTGGGTGGAAGGACAGCCCAGTGGTTTGGGTACTAGACTAGGACTTTGGGAGACCCAAGTTCAATTTGCTGATCTGCCATAGACTTCCTGCAAGACCGTGGGCAAGTCACTAAGCCACTCAGTGCAGATGGGGAAACTGAGGCACGCTGGGGATAATAGCACTTCCCTACCTCACAGGGATGTTGTGAAGATAAATAATAAAGATTACTGCAATATCGGAGTGCTCCCTATGGAGGCTAAGTACCTTAAAGAGTTATTCCAGCTATGGACTGAAATAGCCCTCAGGCCTATAAAATGTAGCATTGCCCTAGATAGAAGTTTTAAAATATCTATGACTTGGCTGCAGAAAGGTGTATTTCTCTGAATGTCTTTCACCTCATTTATTCTCTACTGCATCTTTGAGGAGTAAATTGCTGCTGGCAACTGCTTTTTAAAGCAGGCTTACCTGGAAAGCTGGCCTTTCTGTGGAACAAAATACTATTTGAAACTAGCATGGACCCAAGATGAACCGCTCTCTTGCGCTGTTTTGCATTGCACAGAAGACCATGAATGCTTACTGAATGGAATAGGTTTAGCCTGCAGGAAGTGTTTAAGGACAAATCAGAGTTAAACCAGGTAACTAGAGAATTCTAGGATAGAGAAGGGAGGGCTAGGGCAACAATTTTGAAACTATTCAGTCCTAAACCAATCTCCCATACTTAGTACTCATTGTTTCAGCAAGTGCACCGTGCTTCCCTTCCCCTTCCTGGCAGAGACACAGCCCCTCCCTCAGCAATGAGATGGTAGGTACATGCAGATGAAGTTGAGGCTGGAGGCCAGGTGGAAACAGCACATTCCTGGCACCACAGGAGCAGGATTGTGATTGGCACTCAGGTAATGCAGGTGGAGAGGGCAAGACCTCACATATTCAATAGAGGGTCTAAAGAGGTTGAGGAGGGGAGGGGGAATCTCTCACTGAAGCTAAGAGGGAGGGGATAGTTATTTCAGCTTCTACACTTCAGTTTAAAACTAACAGGCATGTTTAAGATTTTCAAAGTTAAGTTATATTTCCACTGAAGTGGGAACAACTGTGAAGATGTGCAGATGGCAGCAAGATGTGTGTAAACCACACAAAAGAACTACATGACAACTTTGTAAAGTGCTGACCCCTCCCCCTGCGTAGAAATGGTACCCAAAAAACCAAATGATTCTAGCCTGCCCAATAGCAAATACTACAGTTAAGGTCACATACAAGCTTCCATTTAAGGCTGGTCAGTCATAAGTGTCTGAAATGCCACCATTAAAAACAAGCATTTTAATCCAAGTTCTTTGAAGTAAATGAAGAAATTCAGCTGTTCAATTATTAGTGACCAGAGGAAAAAAATCCTTTAGTTTAAAAAAGACTCAATTCACTGTTAATTTAAAAGTGGCATTAAAAAAACAAATTAAAATAACCTCTGAATCGTCTTGCTAAATTCTTCTTGAGGAATAATCTCTGCTATATCTGAGTTAGATATGTTGTATCTTATGTTTGGTGAGTAACAATTTTAAAGATTAACCACTAACTCCACCCTTTATGTGACATAATCATAGAGAGGTCAGAACAATCTGGAACAATTTACCAAAAGTCATGGTGGATTCCCCATCACTGACTTTTTTAAAATCAAGATTTAGAAATACAACCAAAGATCTGCTCTAGGAATTATTTTGGGAAAGTTCTATGGCCTATGGTATTCAAGGGGCCAACTAGATGATTACAATGGTCTCTTCTGGCCTTGGAATCTATAAGAAGAGACAAGGTTTTGCAAATTAGTTTCTCTTGCCAGGGCCTAACAACAGGAAGTTGCCCCTGATAGGAGTCCATCCTCTGCTCATTTAGGGTGTATCTACAATGGAAAAAGAGGCAGAGGACAGGACTTGGCTTTCAAAAGTGCAGAGCACTCAGCAGCCACCATCAACTTAAAGCAAGAATGCAGGTCACTATTGGGATTTCAGTGGGAGCTGCTGGATCCTCAGCAGTTTTGAGAGTCAGGTCACTTATTCAGTTGCCTAAATATGGACTGAGAAGTCTATTTGCTCCTCTTCTTAAAAATCTTGACCCCCCCCCCCCCCGCCCCGACTATCTGTGCTTCAGCACATTCAGAATCAAGATACGTAGAAAAATAAAATAATTTACCTTTAGAGAAGATTACAGATCCTCCACAGTTAGCCTTATGTAACTGTGTAAAGTGATCATTGTGCAACTCCACCAATGAGAAAATGAAATGCAAAAATGTTAACTTGTTTTAAATAGGATTATGACAATTCTGTGAAACCGTCAGACTAAAGATTTTAATATCCGTTAAAATGAACAGTCACAACTTGTTTACAAAACATAGCTTTAATTATATACACATGCTTCAATCAGTTTCAAACAGACTTCATGAAGTACCAGTGTTTTAGTATATGTGAAAGAACATTACAATACGCATTTAGGTTCTGAAATAACTATTTATTGCTAACATATCTTAATACTTCTTACTTGAGCAAGTGCTACCTTAAATGTGATCTATTAATATTAATTAGTTTTTCTTTAGTGCACATCGCGTTCATATGGGTTATAGATATTTTAAACGTAGAGGTTATACAGAGAGGCTATGTCCACACTACAAGAGCTACAGCAGCACAGATACAGCACTGCAGCTTTGCCATAGTGTAGAAGTTTTCTATAGTGATGGAAGGGGTTTTTAGAAGAATACTGCTGTCAGCCTAGCTGTGTCTACATTGGGGCTTAAGGTGGCTCAACTACAGTGCTCGGGGATGTGAATTTTTTCACATCCCCTATGTGACATAGCTTCGCCAATCTAATTTTTAAGTGTAGACCAGGCCAGAGTTTCATCTCTTCCCATTTTGCTTATATAAGAGCTGTCCTTAAAAGTTACAGAATGAGCAGATGACTTGCTGGAGCAAAGCCTTTATCTGAAGCAGGAGGATGTAATGAGCTCTTTAATGAAACCTGATAAGTTTGCTCATAATCAAAGCTACAATTCTAGTCTTCCCTCTGTGTTTTAAGATGAATGTGACAAGACACTGTTTAAATGATCCAGCCAATCTAGTAGTTCTGCTGCACTTAGCCTAACATTTCAGTGTAGAAATTCAACTGTGACCCACTGAGACCAAGTACATGGAAGACTTTGATGTAAAACACATGGTATCATACAAGTCTTACAGAATTTCATGCTGTTTGGTCCATACAGTGAATTAAGTGCTTTAGAAAAAGATATTAGCTCTGTGGATAAGTCAGGCACAGAATGGGTTTCCTCATACCTCTCCCCCCTTCAATCCCCCTCATGTAGCTTTACGCAGGTTCAAAGACACCACCTCCAGAGGTGAGAGGATGGTTTATCATCTGGATAAATTAATCCTTGTTTTTTCTGATGAAACTATCAAAAAGGACACCAATTATGAGAGGGTTTCTTATCCAACATAAGATGGACTAAGACCACAGAGCCAAACAGCTATCAGAAGGTGGTTTCTACTTTTGGTTATTACTGACCTGTATCACAGTGACTAAGTGGTGAAAGACTTCAGAATTCCATTAATAATTTTCTGGTAACCCATTTCCTTCACAATGCCATTTTCAAAACAACTCGCTGGAGTTGTGTAGCCTTATACTCCACTCTAATCTGGATTTATACAGATTAATTTTTTTTTTTAAAACAGAAATTTCTTTATCAAACTTTATATCAAATTCGGAGTCTGAAGCCAGAATAGCAGTTTACACTTTGAAAGTTAGATTTAATTTTTTTTTTAATATCTGATTTTTAGATCAGTTTGCTATACAGAACTCATTGGGTTCATTATAAAATAGCTAACTTTTGTATTTCTTGCTGCATCATTTAAATATAAAACCATTGCATAAGAAACATTACAGTGCATCAGTCTGAAATTAGGTCATTCCAATTTGAAAAGCCTAGCCTGCAAGCTATGGGATAGGAAGAATGAATTTAGATAAACAAAATGTTAAATTACAAGTCTAATCATATCAGACCAAAGTCTTTATTAGAGTTTCACAAATGACAGTAATATATAAATAGTATTTTTTACTTCTGCAAGACAGAAGAATCTTGTATAAGGCCTTCTCAGCATGTGATAATGCATTATGAGCTATACCAATTGAGATCTTAGTTCAGGTTGAATGTGTTTGTCTGTTAAAACTTCCTGGAAGAGAACATGAGGACCTCAGCACCAAAAAAGGTGTTTGGTTTTGTTTGAGCCATATGAATAATTATTTACCATTCTCCTGCTATAATGTAAAAAGCGCCGAATATATAGCACTTATCAGAAGTTGTCTAAGGCAGAAATCAGTTTCTTTAGTCACTAAATGAAGATTCACTGTCAGAACTTTCTTCTGCATTCACTTCATCTCCCCACACAGGCACTAAGGCATCTGGTGTCCTAAAAGTGAAGAGAAAGATTATACTTCGTTAAATTCCAAGGGAAAAAATATGATCAAAATGCTACTAATAGCTTAGTTTATTTAGCAGCTTTCACCATAAACTTACACAGCATTTTAAAAACAATAAAACCCGAGTTTACAATATAAGATATAAAAATACATTGGGTTGGAACCTCTTCATTTTCAACTGATGTGTAACTTCAGAGCTTTCAGTCCACTGGATTTTAAGACCCAGTAGAGTTCAGTTTGGAGACACATTAAGAGAGCACCAGAAAATTCCTTAGTCACTAAAAGAAGTTTTACTGGCACCTGAGGAGAAAGCTGAAATCAGATAGTATTGATTAATCCAAATTCTTGTACACTCTTCATGAGTTCTAGGACCATTACAGAATGGAACATGCTGTGCCCCATTAAGCAGTGAAAACAGTACATGACAGGAAGTGAATACAGTATGCAACTAAAACTGCAGGATAATTTTAGGTAGGCAAAAACAATTAATTACTCAGACTGGAATTTGGCTAGGATACCAAGACTGAAAATCTGACTTGCAGAAAGTCACAGGATCTTCAGTGACTACAAGCAGTCAACCCTTTGCATTTACTCTGAAATACAGGAAGTAGTGTACTCTTAGATATGCTAACACCATGCCAGAACATTTGTTCTGTATAAATTCATGGGAAAACATGCCACCTAATGAATCACCAGCATTACTTCCTGCAGAACCTGTTTTTTCTTGGAGGTCCCCCAGCCAAGTATTTCCTAGGCTCAATCCCACTTAGTTTGTGAAATGTGACAAAGATAAGTGCCTGATGGGCATCTCTCCTGGCACAATTTGACATTAAGTGTGTACATAGACTCATAGACTTTAAGGTCAGAAGGGACCATTATGATCATCTAGTCTGACCTCCTGCACAACGCAGACCACAGAATCTCACCCACCCACTCCTGTAACAAACCCCATACCTATGTCTGAGTTACTGAAGTCCTCAAATTGTGGTATAAAGACTTCAAGGTGCAGAGAATCCTCCAGCAAGTGACCAGTGCCCCATGCTGCAGAGGAAGGCGAAAAGCCTCCAAGGCCTCTGCCAATCTACCCTGGAGGAAAATTCTTTCCCAACCCCAAATATGGCGATCAGTTAAACCCTGAGCATGTGGGCAAGACTCACCAGCCAGCACCCAGGAAAGAATTATCAGTGGTAACTCAGATCCCACCCCATCTAACATCCCATCACAGGCCATTGGGCATATTTACCTACTAATAATCAAAGATCAATTAATTGTCAAAATTAGGCTATCCCATCATACTATCCCCTCCATAAACTTATAAAGCTTAGTCTTGAAGCCAGATATGTCTTTTGCCCCCACTACTCCCCTTGGAAGGCTGTTCCAGAACTCCACTCCTCTAATGGTTAGAAACCTTCGTCTAATTTCAAGTCTAAATTTCCTAATGTCCAGTTTATATCCATTTGTTCTTCTGTCCACATTGGTACTAAGCTTAAATAATTCCTCTCCCTCCCTGATATTTATCCCTCTGATATATTTATAAAGAGCAATCATATCTCCCCTCAGCCTTCTTTTGGTTAGGATAAACAAGCCAAGCTCTTTGAGTCTCCTTTCATATGACAGGTTTTCCATTCCTCGGATCATCCTTGTAGCCCTTCTCTGTACCTGTTCCAGTTTGAATTCATCCTTCTTAAACATGGGAGACCAGAACTGCACACAATATTCCAGATGAGGTCTCACCAGTGTCTTGTATAACGGTACTAACACCTCCTTATCTTTACTGGAAATACCTTGCTTGATGAATCCTAAGACTGCATTAGCTTTTTTAATGGCCATATCACATTGGCGGCTCATAGTCATCCCGTGATCAACCAATACTCCAAGGTCCTTCTCCTCCTCTGTTACTTCCAACTAATGTGTCCCCAATTTATAACCAAAATTCTTGTTATTAATCCCTAAATGCATAACCTTGCACTTTTCACTATTAAATTTCATCCTATTACTATTACTCCAGTTTACAAGGTCATCCAGATCTTCCTGTATGATATCCCGGTCCTTCTCTGTATTAGCAATACCTCCCAGCTTTGTGTCATCCACAAACTTTATTAGCACATTCCCACTTTTTGTACCAAGGTCAGTAATAAAAAGATTAAATAAGATTGGTCCCAAAACCGATCCCTGAGGAACTCCACTAGTAACCTCCTTCCAGCCTGACAGTTCACCTTTCATTATGATCCGTTGTAGTCTCCCCTTTAACCAGTTCCTTATCCACCTTTCAATTTTCATACTGATGCCCATATTTTCCAATTTAGCTAATAATTCCCCATGTTGAACCGTATCAGATGCCTTACTGAAATCCAGGTAAATTAGATCCACTGTGTTTCCTTTGTCTAAAAAAAATCTGTTACCTTCTCAAAGAAGGAGATCAGGTTGGTTTGGCACGATCTACCTTTTGTAAAACTATGTTGTACTTTGTCCCAATTACCATTTACCTCAATGTCCTTAACTACTTTCTCCTTCAAAATTTTTTCCAAGACCTTGCATACTACAGATGTCAAACTAATAGGCCTATAGTTACTCAGATCCCTTTTTTTTTTTTTTACCTTTCTTAAAAATAGGAACTATGTTAGCAATTCTCCAGTCATACGGTACAACCCCTGAGTTTATTGATTCATTAAAAATTCTTGCTAATGGGCTTGCAATTTCATATGCCAGTTCCTTTAATATTCTTGGATGAAGACTATCTGGGCCCCCCGATTTAGTCCCATTAAACTGTTCGAGTTTGGCTTCTACCTCGGATGTGATAATATCTACCTCCATATCCTCATTCCCATTTTTCATCCTACCATTATCCCTAAGCTCTTCATTAGCCTCATTAAAGAGTGAGGCAAAGTATTTGTTTAGATACTGGGCCATGCCTAGATTAGCCTTAACCTCCACTCCATCCTCAGTGTTTAGCGGTCCCACTTTCTTTGTTTTCTTATTTATATGGCTATAGAACCTTTTACTATTGGTTTTAATTCCCTTTGCAAGATCCAGCTCTGCCTGGCTTTTAGCCTCTCACTTTATCCCTACATGTTCTGACCTCAATAGGGTAGCTTTCCTTGCTAATCCCTCCCATCTTCCATTCCTTGTAGGCTTTCTGCTTTTTCTTAATCACCTCTCTGAGATGCTTGCTCATCCAGCTTGGTCTACAACTCCTGCCTATGAATTTTTTCCCCTTTCTTGGGATGCAGGCTTCTGATAGTTTCTGCAACTTTGACTTGAAGTAATTCCAGGCCTCCTCTGCCTTTAGATCCACAAGTTCTTCAGTCCAACCTACTTCCCTAACTAATTTCCTTAATTATTTAAAGTTAGCCCTTTTGAAATAAAAAACCCTAGTCCCAGATCTATTTTTGTTTATCCTTCCATTTAGTTTGAACTGAATTAGCTCATGATCACTTGAACTACGGTTGTCCCCTACAACCATTTCTTCTAAGGTCCTCACTACTCACCAAAACCAAATCTAAAATGGCATCCCCTCTTGTTGGTTCAGCAACTACTTGGTGAAGGAATCCATCAGCTATCGCATCCAGGAAAATCTGAGCCCTATTATTGTTACTAGCACTTGTCCTCCAGTCTATATCTGGGAAGTTAAAGTCTCCCATGATCACACAATTCCCATTAGTCTTTACTTCATTAAAAACATTAAAGAGGTCTCTATCCATATCCAAATCGGATCCCGGCGGTCTGTAGCACACCCCAACCACTATCTCAGGGGAGGCTCTAGTAGCTTTCTTTCCCAATGTGATTTTTGCCCAGACAGACTCTGTCTTATCCATTCCATCACTTATTTCTTTACAGTCTACCTCATCATTGATATACAATGCTACTCCACCACCTTTGCCTTTATTTCTGTCTTTCCTAAACAGCACATACCCTTCAATACCTGTACTCCAGTCATGACTACTATTCCCCCATGTTTCTGTTATCCCTATAATATCTGGTTTCGCTTCCTGCACCAGTAGCTCTAGTTCCTCCATTTTGTTACCTAAGCTTCTCGCATTAGTGTGTAAACAATCTTAATTTTTGCCGTTTGGCTTCACTGACATTCTTTACCCGATTAGGCACAGACATTCTACCACCAGTATCACCTATTAGACTGGTATCTACACTACCCTTCCTCCTTGTGTCCATTCTCCTCCCCACAATTATATCCTTTCTTACTTTGTTTTCTTCCCTCTCAATGTTAAATTCCAGCGTGGAGATTACTTGGACATCTCCCAATCATCTCCCCCCAATTCCTAGTTTAAAACTCTCTTAATCAGTTGTGCCAGCCTCCATCCTAGAAGTCTATTTCCCTCCTTCCTCAGGTGAAGTCCATCCCAAGAGAACAGTCCTCTGTCCATGAATGCTTCCCAGTGGCCATACATCCCAAAGCCCTCCTTATAGCACCACTGCCTGAGCCATCTGTTGATCGCCATAATCTTGTCACACCTTTGTTGCCCTTCTTTAGGAACAGGCAGAATCCCACTGAAGATCACCTGAGCCTCAATTTCCTTAAGCATCTTCCCCAGTCGGGCATAGTCTCCCTTGATACGTTCCAGTGAGAATCTAGCCATACCATTTGTTCCCACATGAAGGACAATCAGCGGATTCTTTCCCGCTCCCGTTAGGATCCTTTTCAGCCTCAGGTCCACATCCCGTATCTTAGCACCCGGCAGATAGCACACCCTTCTGTTCTCCGGATCAGCTCTAGTTACAGGCCTGTCTATTCTTCTCAGTAAGGAGTCCCCAATCACGTAGACCTGCCTTTTCCTGGTGATGGTGCGATTCTCCGGTCTATCTCCTGTTCCCTCAGGCTACAAGTGCTCTCGATTTCTACTGTCTCTTGCAATTCTCCGCAACCCATCCCATATCCTCCTGGGGCTCATATTTGGTGTTATCTCCATTGACTCTTCCCCTCTTCCTACAGGACTAGTAGCTCTTCTCTTCTTCCTTGCCCTCTCACCTTCAGCGACCACCTGCTGTGCCACTTCTTCATTTTCCAACTCCACAAACCTGTTCCTGAGCTCTATTTCTCCTTCACTAACCCATCTTTTCCTCTGCCTGGTTCTCTTATAGTCACATGCTTCCACTGTCCACTTTCCTCACCCAGCAGTCTCCCCTCAGAATTCTTTGGTCCTGATTCCATCTGCAAGTCTGAGCTTTTCCCTTCAGCCTCCTTATGTCTTTGCTCCATCATCTGCTCAAAACCCCTTCTAAACTCAACCAGAGTTTCCACCTGCATCTCCAATCCTCGGATCTTTTCTTCCATCAACTCTATCAGGCGGCACTTCATGCAGATGAAACTCTTATCAGGTACCCCCTCCAGGATCATGTACATGCCGCAGCTTCCACATCCAGTCATCTTCATTGTGTCTTCCACTGCTGCCTCTGCATCGGTCATAGCCTTCCCACCTAAAACCTGTTAGTCCAGGAAACAAAACAAAACCACCACCACCCACAGCAAAACAAACCCCCCAACGGGCACCAGAACACCGGCAGAACACTCCCTTCGCTAGCCTGTCTATTCCTCTGCCTAGGTCTCTTAGTCTCCCCCGCAAACTCCCACTGAAACTCCTGTTTACAGCTCTGTTTGCTGGCTCCTATGCCGCTGCAGCTGTCTATGCTGCCGCCTGACTGGCAGGCTGGCACCTTTATAGGATCCCTAAGCAGAGAAGCCCCGCCCCCTAATCAGGGCTCAGCTTCTCTCCAAGCACACTGCCCCTACCAGCCTCCACACATATATCTACAAAATACAATACATATAATACAAGAACCTTTTCCTCCAACAGAACTCCCACTGAAACTCCCCTGTTCACAGCTCCGTTTGCTGGCTTCTGTGCCGCTGCAGCTGTCTATGCCGCTGCCTGACTGGCTGGCTGGCACCTTTATAGGACCCCTAAGCAGAGAAGCCCACATTTATTTTATAAACCTTCAAATAGGTTATTATAGGATTGGCTACAGGCATGATCTTTGGTGTAAGATCTAGGGTCCCAATTGATCTGAGGTCTCTTGGGACTGAAAGCAACCTGAATTTTTGGTGTAAGTGACCATTTATCATTAAATTCAGTTTGTTGGGGTGGTAGGATAGACTAGAGAGTATAAGGGGACTGTCTGTGACTCCATGGTAAGACTGTTCTAGCGCTCCAGGAGTTCATATTCATGACTGGCTTGGTAAAATCTAATTGTAGAACATACCACCTGTTTGAGATACCTGCCCTGAGATAGGCACTCTCAGTTGTTAACCATTCCAGACAACATGACTGAAGCCTTTAAGTGTGTAGCACTCCAACCTTAGTATAAAGATAGAAGTATTACTTACTCAAGGAGATCTGGGTCTAGCCCCTCAGAAATCATTTTGTTTCTTATTGCCATTACAGGAACACCCTGTGAGGAAGGGGAAAAAAGTGTTTAAGTGGTATACTACTACTAAACAAAAAGTGAAAATCTACTGGAACAAATAGACTCCACAGTTGCTTTTAGGAACAGATCATGTGCAATGCTTTGCTGTGCTGACTGAACCATATCACTGCTGTTGAATATATGGAAACTGTTTAGCTGTGGTGGCACCTGGAGCAACAGGGCAAATGTTCATAATTTTAAGCTTCTGAGGGATTTCTCTAGTTAAACAAGGAATAGAGAGGGTGATCTGCATTTACAGTTGTAGGCATCAGCAATACAGCTGACACCGTTAATGTACTGTATGTTCAAAACAAAAATTATTGCATTAACAAGACACTTTCTAAACTTCATTGTTCAACCATTTGCTTTTGCTACATCTCATTCCTCATCTGTATATTGTCTGTTTAGACTATAACCCCTTTCGGGCAGAGTCAGTCATTTTACCACTACTAACGTGCCTAGTACTCTAAGGCTTTGACCTTACACACACACGTGTAACTTTACTCACAATACAATTATGTACATGCATGTTTAACTTTGGGCCCTAATCCTAATTTACAGCAAAGGATGTTCAAGTATTTTCTATCTTACTCTTTCCTGACTTGTTAATTTTTTGTAACCATCCAAAGTTATTTAATTCATAAAGACTCTGCTCCATCAATATTTTCCATAAGCTTGAAAATTAGGTATTCTAATATGTTATAGTCCACAAAAAGAGCAAACTACTTGGTACACAAGATACAACTAGATTTGTTTGTGTCTAAAGACTTAAAGGGAAGTTATCAATTACACATTACAATGCCAAGAGTAGCAAACATTTGACTGCTTAACAGTGCAAGGAGTGGGACTGAACCCCATAACTGAATACACATCCTTTCTGCCTTTAGGTAGCCAGTCGGGGGGTGGGGGGATTAAAAAAAGATGATTAAAACAAACTTTAAATGATGTTCTTTATTTAAAATTAAATAAAAGGTTTATTTTTTTTTTAAACTATTGAATTACATTTGACATAGGTTGTCAATGTTAAGACCTACATTTACTAAAATCTATTAAATTAAATATTCAGTACATATTTGCTACTAAGTTTAAAGAAAGTAAAACCACTGAATGGGTGGAAGCTACTGGTGAAGCACCTGGAACCAGAATTTGTTGAAGTGTTAAACCATCTTTTGACAGCAGTGGCTTCCTCTGTAGGTGCAGAGAGATTATTTTCTTCATTTCAGTTTAATGATTAGTTCATTCAAAATTAAGAAACAAATTGGGAGGTGAAGAAGAAAACAAGTTTTCCTGCTTTTTCTTCTTCCAATCTATGAATAAAAATTAGGTGTGAGGATGAAATCTACTGGTTCCAAAACCTTGAGGGACATAGTGACCAGAAATAATCAGATGAAATAAATAATTAATAATGTACTACAGTTAATACTTCCTTTAGTAAATCAGCTTTAAATGCAAAAAATATATCCAGGACATTTAATACCAATTTAATACAAAAATTAAAATGCTGGCTTTGTGCATTAATTGAATCTGAGTATCCATCCAAATAGAGCTTAACATAAAGCACAGGTAAAAAATTAATCTAGTAAATAAGAAACTCATCATTCACCATTTTCTAAAATATAAAAATTAAGAATCTGAAAAAATGTAAATTAAGCTATACAATTGCTTAAATTCTGTAGAGATATAGCGTATCCTCCTGATTAGCAAAAAGAAGCACCAAATTTAGTGTAAAGGCTATATTTAGTTGCAAATAAACATGTTTTAATGACTACCGACAAATTAGAATTTAGTCTTTCTTCAGGAAAATGACTAAAAAGTACAAATGTAATACATGATTAAAATTGATATTTAAATTACGGTTTCCTGCTTGCTGATTTAAATCAGTGATTTAAGTCTGTCACTCCATGGCCAGTTCAAATCTGGTGCATAAGGTAGTGGACAAGTAATATTACACAATGGCTGTTCAGTGATTTAGACACAACGAGACTGAACTACCCCATCATTGCTAGAAGTAGTCCCTTCAAATCAGAGTTAAAAACATTGATCTCATCTACAAAAGCACTTCACTAGTCATTTTCCCACCATCGTCTAGCACTGGTGAAGTTTCACTTTTAGTAATAGAGGAAGTCCTAGAGTAGGCAGGGTGCAGATGTGAGGGGCTTCCAGTTTATTGCACTGAATGAAGCATGTATAATTACCTGCCTCGTGGACAGGTGGTGTATGTGTGCATTCGGTGCAAGCAACTAGTGGCCCTCAGAGACCGAGTACAGGCTCTTTAAATCAGAATGGCTGAACTGGAGGAGCTAAGAGACAGAGATATACAGACGAGACTTTCAGGGACACAGTAGAACAGTTCTACCCCACAGTCTGATAGCCTCTGTGCTGTTAAGGAGGATGAAAATCTGAGGGAAGGAAAACATCAAACTGAAGCAGAAGGAAACAATCCCATAGTTGGGACAATCCTTCCAGATGATGTCATGGTCTCGTCTCATTAAGTCTACCACTGTAGGGGCGGGGAACCCAGTTATTAGGAAGAGACAGGTAATAGCAGTGGGGGATTCCAGAAGATGACCAGGAGAACTGTGTGGTGAATTGCCTGCCAGGTGCGAATCTTGCAGACCTCTCAAGTCGTCTTGATAGACAATATGCAATGGTCATGGTACACGTAGGTACCAATGACATAGGGAAAGGTAGGAGAGAGATCCTGGAGGCCAAATTTAGGCTGCTAGGTAAGAGATTAAAGTCCAGGACGTCCATGGGAAGCATTCTCCGAAATGCTTCCATTTCCACACATAGGGCGACTTAGACAGGAAGAACTGTTGACTGGATTCATGTCACCTCAGGATAGAATGCTGAGAAAATTTTGACACCATTAATGACTGCTTCTTGGAACAGCTAGTCCTGGAACTCACAAGTGGAGAGACAATTCTTGATTTAGTCCTAAGTGGACCACAGGATCTGGTCCAAGAGGTGAATAGCTGAACCACTTGGTAATAACAACCATAATGTAATAAAATGTAACATCCTTATGGGGGCAGAAAAATACCATTGAAACAAACCACAGTATCATTTAACTTCAAGAGGTGCAACTACATAAAAATGAGGAAGCTAGTTAAATGGAAATTAAAAGGAAGAGTCACAAAAGTGAAATGTCTGCAAGATGAATGGAAACTATTTAAAAACAGCATAACAGAGGCTCAAACTAAATGTAATCCCAATTTTTTAATATATATATATATTAAAAAAAAAACACGGCTAATCATGTCTCACTAATCTATTAGAATTATTTGATGGTGTCAGAAAACACATGCACAAGGATCATCCAGTTGAGATTTTCAAAAAGCCTTTGACAAGGTACCACCCCAAAGGCTTTTAAGCAAATTAAGCAGTCATGGGTTAAGAGGGAAGGTCCTCTCAAGGATCAGTAACTGGTTAAAAGATAGGAAACACAAAGTAGGAATAAATGGTCAGTTTTCACAGGAGAGAGAAGTAAATAGCAGGATCCCCTAAGGATCTGTATTGGACTAGTGCTGTTCAACATTTATAAGTGATCTGGAAAAAAGGGGTAAACAGTGAGGTGGCAAAATGAAGATACAAAATTACTCAAGATAGTTAAGGCCAAAGCTGACTGCTAAGACTTTCAAATGGATCTCACAAAACTGGGCAAGAAACTGGCAGATGAAATTCAATGTTGATAAATGCAAAGTAACGCACATTGCAAAAAAAATCCCAACGATATGTACAAAATGATATGGTCTAAATTAGCCGTTACCACTCAAAAAAGATCTTGAAGTCATCATGGATAGTTTTCTGAAAACATCTGCTCAATCTGCAGTGGCAGTCAAAAAAGCTAGCAATGTTAGAAACCATTCTGAAAGGAACAGATATGACAGAAAATATCAGTCCTGCTATGTAAATCCACACCTTGAATACTGTGTGCAGTTCTGCTCTCCCCATCTCAAAAAAGATATTAGAATTGGAAAAGGTACAGAGAAAGGCAACAAAAAAAAGATTAGGAGTATGGAACAGCTTCCATATGAGGAGAGATTAAAAAGACTTGCACTTTTCAGTTTGGAAAAGAGATGACTAAAGGAAGATATGATAGAGGTCTATAAAATAATGAATTGTGTGGAGAAAATGAATAAGGAAGTATTATTTACCCCTTCACATAACACAAGAACCAGGGGTCACTCAATGAAATTAACTGGCAGCAGGTTTAAAACAACATAAGGAAGTACTTCCTGAGACAGAGACAGTCAACTTGAACTCATTGGCAGGAGATCTTGTGAAGGCCAGAAGTGTAACTGGGTTAAAAAATGAATTAGAGAAGTTCATGGAGGAAAGGTCCATCATCAATGGCTATTAGCCAAGATGGTCAAGGACAACTCTATGCTCCAAGTGTCCAGACCAGGGACTGGATGATGGGCTGAATCACTTGAAATTGCACTGTTCTGTTCATTCCCTCTAACGCCTCTGGCATAGGCCACTGTTGGAAGACAGACTACTCTGCTAGCTGGACCACTGATCTGACCCAGTATGGCCATTCTTATGTTCTTTCCATCATGTTATCTAATTTATTAACTGGCTACTCACGTGTGTCATGGCAGAAGTGAGCCTTTAGGAAATATTAGAATGCTGAGAGGGTAAAGAGACCATGCAGTCATCCAACTCATGAAGAGCATTCCAGATGTAAGAGAGCATGGGGACAGTTGTGGGAGAAGCAGACAAATGCGTTGAGGCAGGCACCATCAGTGGAGTGGATGTGACTAGAAGCAAAAGGAAAAGGTGGAAAAGCAAGAAGGGGTGATTTACACAGAGCCTTGAAAGCAAGGCCCAGAAGCCTAAACTTGATGTAGTGGAGGAGAGTTGACAGTGAAAGGATTCAAGGGGTGGGGTGTGTGCGACAATGGTCAGATAACAGGTAAGAAAGATTATTTTAGCAGTTGTGTTTTGTATGAATTGGGAGGCACAGAATAAGGTTAACAGGAAGAGCAGACAGGAGGATATTTCAATCAAAGGCAAGAAGTGAGGGTCTGAATGAGAGTTTTAGCAGGAAATGGAGGGGAAAAAAATGAGTGTTGGAAATTATACAAGAAGGAATGGCAGGATTTAGACACAGGCTGGATCTGAAAAATCAAATAGGTCGTTGGGAGATGACTCCCTTCCTGAACCTGCTAGCTGTGAGCCTGGGTGACAAGGAAGACTGTGGTGTTGGCAGGGTCGCAGAGAAAGAGGGAGCAAAAAGAGCTTGGGAGGAATCATCAGTTCAGTTTGGGCCATATTAAGCTTATGGCAATACATCCAAACAGAGAGAATGAGACGTAAGACTCAGTGAAAGGAGGAAAGTCGAGAGTGGACAGGCAGATTCGCAGTAGTGTAAGATGGCAAGTTGAAGTCATGTGAGCAGTTACTACTTGGAAGAGGACAAAATGAGAAAGGCAGGCAGGAAAGGAGGACCTCCTAAAAGATACACTGAAGGTATGGCCAGAGAGGCAGGAAAGGACAATAATCTGGAACATTTAAAGGAAGAATTAGAATGGGGAAATAGTTAAAGGATGCAGCAGGAAAGAGGAAATGAGAACGGAATCACAATTCAAAATGACTCCTCTGAATATAATATTAACATATAAAGTCAAGCCTGAGTGTGCACTGGAATATAGGCATTCAAATATATATTAGAGAGAAAAATGCCTTCCTTTCACTGCAAACCCCTCAACAGCTTGTACGCATATTCAGCAACACCTAAACATTCTCCCACTGGACAGATACCCTAGAACAGTTTGGCCCACAACATTTTGAAAGGAATGTTCCAACAGTATCTGCTCCTGTGTTTCCACTAGTACTGCTCAAAGAAAACTTGTTGCTTTGCCATCCTCTGCTGCAGAGGTCAAGAAACACCATCTGGATGACTGCATGCCAAAAAGAAAGTGTCTAGTTTCTGATCTCCAAGGGACTGAGCTTCTGGTGGTCTAAAAAGGACATGGGAGACCTCAAAAGGTAAATGAACAGCAGTGTGGGATTTTTTGGCATTGAAAAAATACTGTTTGTCCAAGGTAAGTAAAAAAAAGAGCAGGCACCCATGACTGATGGATTAGAGAAGCATGTCTGTACTACCATCACAGGAGACAGAACACAGAGTGTCCAGTCTGGTGAAACAATAGCAATGCTAATTCTGTTGCTGTGATTAACATTTTCCTGTGTGCGCTTGCATTGAAAAAAAAAAAAATCACAACTCTAATTTTATATATAAGTGGTCACTTCCAACAAACAATTAAGCTCAGGAGTTTATAATAGTGTCAGATATAGATTAATTTATTTTTATTACTGGGTGTCACACAGCTCTGTTGCCATCTGCCACATTGAAACTTCAACCCAAAGTTTGTTTTTTTTAAATGCATAAACCCTTTGGAGTTGTACACAGCTACAAAATATCTAACATTCTCTCCTGAATTTTAGGATTCATAAGCCCTGGAAGCTAATTGTTTTAACAACTAAATTAGAAAAACAGAACCATTTAATCTTTTGCACTTGTGTTGTAGCAGTTTCAGAAAACATCAGACTTGTCAGCTTCTACATGAATTTGTTATGTGTCACCTGTGATGAAAATACATAAAAGGTGTAAGCTGGTGAAGTTCCTATCCAATTCTAAACAAAAGCTTTACACAAGTAAAAATCTGACTTATCCTGGGACTTTTTTTTTTTTTTAAACAGGTAATTCCAAAATACTACAAATATCCCTAGCCTAAATCTTGTGTGTAGTTCAGTTACTTCTAGGGTTCCTTTCCCCAGCCTAGCCAAGTGAAATGGGACCCATACTCACTTTCTGAATACTTAAATATTGGCTCACACTGAGCAAAAATACCAGACTTACTGGTCTGATCAGATATGGCAAAACCTATATAGTATTTTATCTGTTTTGGTATATCAACAAAGATTTTGTACATAAATCCAGTAAGGATGAGTTCTGATAAGTGCCCAAGGAATTTTTGTTTGCAATGTTGTTGCAGCTCTGCTGGTCCCAGGATATTAGAAAGACAAGGTGAATAAGGTAATATCTTTTATCGGACCTCTGGATGACGCCACTTGTTGGCGGCATTTCGGTGGATGCTCGTCTGCCACCACAGTCCTCCGTGGCTCGTCGTCTGGCACTTGTCAGACGAAAAAGATTGGGGACCACTGGAATGGGTGACCAGATAGCAAGTGTGAAAAATCGGGACAGAGGGTGGGGGGTAATAGGCACCTATGTAAGAAAAAGCCCCAAATATCTGGACTGTCCCTATAAAATCGGGATATCTGGTCACCTAGTACTACAACCACTGCTGGCAACAGCTACATGAACTGAGATAATTCATTAATCAGAAGAAAGTAACTTTTTAAAAATATTTGTTTGAACAGACTGTCTTGGCAAATACAAAAAAAAGCATGTTTACTTTTAGCATGGAAGGTTGACTTTCCTACCACACCATTTATTGCTGGCAATGGAGCCACCAGGACTGCCAGAACAAAGGATAAATGTGGAAAGCGAGATCTCACTCAGTTACTAAAATCAATGTAATTACATATAAAAGACTTGGGTACCCTACTATCACTAAATCAATCATTAAAGCAACAAGTTAAAGTAATGTTCTCCTCCCAGAAGTATTACTGACCCCCAAGTGTTCCAAATAGCTTGTAATAAACTAGCCATAAACTGCCAATTTGTTACTCAAAAAAAAAAATCAACAGAAAATTTCTGGGACAGCACCGAGGTCTGGTGGTAGATCCCAAAAACTGCACCAAGTTTGAATCTTGAGTGCTTTGCTTGCAATTAATTCAACTGCAAGGAAGAAGGGATGAACTGAGTGGTTGGTTCTGCAATTCACATCTCTAGGACCTCTAGCAAAACAGGAAAAAAAACAGATTTACATTAGATATTTCAAATGTAAATAAGTAGAGGGAAAAAAATCTAAGAGTCGTTCATGCCCTATTTATACATGAAGTGCCAACAAAAATAGGGCTTCTAATTAAAATATAAAATTGGGGGTGTCTATCTTCTACAGTTTTGCAATTTGATTTTTTAAAAACTTGCCTCCCCATAAAATCTCCGGTGTTGCGTCTGTGTGATGGGGTATAAAAAAAAATAAATAAATCAGTACTTATCCAATAAAACACAGAAAAAAACCCAACAGAAATGGTTACTTGTACCTAAGGGCAATCATATGACTGTGAGAATGTGATTTCTAAAGTGCACTAACGTATTAAACATCAATTGGTGCATGAAGACCCTACTGATGCACACTAAAAAGAGATTACTCATTATCAGTGTACAAAGAGAAAGTTCCCCAAAAATCTTAATTTTGGACATCTACAGAGAACTCAAAATTGCTAACAATAAACCCTGAAAACCCCCCAAAACAGAAATCCTAAATAAAAAGGTATAAAGCCTAAATCTAAGATGTCTAATTTGTAAAATTTATACTTTGTTCTTAAAGGAGATCGGTTTCTCAGGTGGTAACTAAACCAAAAGGTGTGAAATTTACCACATATGTTCACAATAGCATGTCAGCAACTACTATTTTGCAGAGGCACTGTAAACACATCAATGCTTGGTGTTGAACAACACCCACAAGATTCTTTTGTATCATTCCCTCAAAAAAAAGGAAGCTCTATTAATGATACCACTGTAACAAAATTAAGCAGAAATGTGCTCCAGTGCACATGGCTGATATCTGAATAGACAAGTAAATAGATCCAAAACTGCTAGACTATAACTAGATCTAGTGTTACACTTTACTTTGCCTGAGATCATAAGATTTACTCTAGCTTTTATAAAGGTATAAATTGAGCTAAGAGGCTTATGTCACAGCAAATGCAATACATATGAATATTCAATTGATAACAGTTTTCTGTAAGTTAAAGTCATGGGGAACACTTGAGTTACAACTGTTAGAAAAATAATGGAGACCAATGAAGTGTTCCCTGGGAAGGAGGAACGCAAGAGCAGGAATATGCTATTCCTCTCACTATAGCATTATTCTCTTAAATTTAAGAATAATTAGTCTATTACACATGTAATCTAAGACGGTGGTTTTCAAATGGGGCCACTGGTGCTCAGTGGAGCACTTACAGGTCAAATGGTGCTGGCTCCTCTGTTTCAAGATGTTTCTAGTCTTTTCATTACGAAGAACAACCTGGACCCCTTGACAGATGGGGCTGAAAACATGGAGCAACAGCCAGTCTATTTGCCTTCACGTAGAATCAGTGCTACTTAAGGGGAAGAGGAAACCAGAGCTATCAGTGAGACAGGAGCTGCCAGACATCAAGAGAGAAATACCCCAGGATAAAGAGAAACCAGCTGCAAAGCAATATGTATGTCCACGGTAAAGGGAGAAACAAAAATAAACAAGAAAGAGGAACAGAATGGGTGAGGGACAGATGAAGAGCAAAAGTAGACTGATCCTCCAAACCCCCCCCCCAAAAAGATATAATAAAGAGTTAAAATATATACATTTTCCTATTACCTTCACACTTAATGATATCGTAGCTGTCAGATCTTGCATGAATTGGAGAGGTGAACAACAGAGGTGATGATCTACAAGATACTCTATTCAGAAGCAGCCCACATTAAAACAATGTTTGAGGCCCCTCAGTCTAAAGTGTGAAGGGCTGCATATTTTCCCAACTTAATTTGTGATATCCTATCTGCCCTTCAGATAGGTGCAACAGTTAGAAGTTACCATAATAAGAAGTTACCATAATAAGAAGTTTGTGTAAATTAGGAAATCTCTGGAAACGAAGAAACTATCAGTTATATTCATATACAGTTTCATCATAAAAAATGTAAAGGAATTTCAAATGAAACTAGAGAAAGAACAAACAGGCTTACCACTTGGACCATTTTGAGATATCTGGCATATCTTGGATCCTTGGCTACAGTCATGACATTTTCTGCTGCTGCTTCTGTTTTCTGTTGTCCTATCTCATGTATGCTATTCTGCTGTATACAGAGAACACTGTATGTAAATCTTGAGCAACACCACAGACCAGGAGTACATAAGGAGAGTTCAGCTAATAAGATTTGGGAGTAAGGTAAAATTATCTCCTCTTTGCCCCAATGGACAAACTATAGACTTCTACATGTACACACATTGCCACTTGGGATTACTTTCATTACAGTGTTTGTCACAATATATTTTTGAAAGAGAAATTGTTTTCAACAGCATAAATAATTTAATTATATTAAAAGTTTGTGTGTTAAAGAAGTAATGAAAAAGCTGTCAGGCTGATGATCAAAAGCAATTCTGTTTCACTCAAACAGCTTTATTACATATCATTCAGTCAATTCAAAGTACTATACCAAAAAAAAAAAAAAAAGCTGAGATTTTTCAAGTGTTTCATTTGCCTATGTCAGAGTAATATTGACATCTCTAAAAAGAAAGTCTTAAAAAAGACTGATCCTGTTCCTTTAAATTATACACGTATCCCAAACAGGTCATTCATAAAGAACATTATCTATTACCTAAAAAGTAGTTATTTATGTTTATCTTCTACTGTTTTGCAATTTGATTGTATTTTTAAAAACTTGCCTTCCTATAAAGTATACCATGTAGTAGTACCTGTGTTGTGTCTGTGTGATGGAGTTTACAAATTCTACACCAGGTAAGAAGGGGTTAAAGAGCAGCTTTGGGCTCAGGCAGCCACAGTATGCTGCATCAGTGAGGCATGCCAATTTTGGAGAAGCCTTAAAAGGCAGAAACTCAGTTCAGAAGGCCAAAACCTTGGGAGATGGACAGACCTCTTCCCACTAGCTCCCAGGAAGGAGAACTGCAGAGGACAAAGATGGCAGAGGGTTCCTGCAAACCCTGCAAGATAGCCCTAAGGACACTGGGCGATGCTACAGTTCATCAGGTATCTCCTGAAAGGAGGGAGGGCTAGGGATGTATTTGGATTATTCTTGTGTTGTGCCTTTCGTTTGAGGTCTGGGGAAAGAAGGCTGCAATAGGAAGAAGCAGGAGGTCTGAAGAACCAGATCTTGACTAGCAGCAAAGAATCCTGTGGCACCTTATAGACTAACAGACGTTTTGCAGCATAGATCTTGACTGCCTGCAACAGGGGCCCTGGGCTGGAAATGAAGTTCCCTCTAAGCTGTGTGGCTGTGCAGCCGCTTATTAAGCGCTGCACAGGCACTCAGGGCTGCGGTGCAGAGAGAGGCCTCTTCCCAAGCCCTGGACCTGCCCCAGCGTCCCTCCCCAAGCTCAGTCAAGCCCCGGTCCTGCTGCAGCCAGGCAGGGCCAGTGCAACCACTAGGCAAACTAGGCGGCTGCCTAGGGTGCCAAGATTTGAGGGCGCCAAAAAGCGGTGCCCAAAGCGTCTGGGATGTTCACCTGGCGCTGGCTAAACGTGTAACCCTCTTCCCGCCGCTGTGCGAGGGGGCGCTGCGGCTTTGATGAGCTCCGGCCGGCAGGCTGGGAAGTGATGTCATTCCTTCTCCGGCTGCCAGGGGCACTGCGCTGCTCCCTGCTGCTCTGGCTCTGCCCCAGGGCCCCCGCCCCCTCTCCCCTGAGCTCTGCAGCAGAGCCGGGCCTGCACTCACCGGTGGGGGGAAGTGCAGAGACGCGGCTGCAGCTGCGCCGCCGGGGAGTGCTGGGGGGTGGTTCCCCTCTGCCCCCCAAGCCAGTCCCCCCCCGGAGGCCTGAGCCCCCCTGCTCCCGTTCCCTGCCCCCACAGAGGCCTGGGGCACCACACACCCACCCCCGCAGGGGGGCTGCGTAGGGCCCCAGAATATCTAGGAATGGCCCTGGTACCCGCCACCCTGCCCGCAGCCAGCCCCTGCCACACCCCCTGCCCTGCCCGCAGCCAGCCCCACACCCTGTCCCCAGCCAATCACTGCCTGAAGCCAGCCAGCCCCACACCCAGTCTCTAGCCAGCCCCTGCCGCACCCCCTGCCCTGCCCGCAGCCAGCCCCACACCTCCTGCCCTGCCCGTGGCCAGCCCCACACCTCTGTCTCCAGCCAACCCCGCACCCCATCTCCAACCAGCTCCGCATCCCCTGCTCTGGCCGAAGCCAGCTAGCCCCACACCCCCAGTCTCCATCCAACCCCTCACACACCCCGTGCCCAAAGTCAGCCAGCCCCGCACTCCCATTTCCAGCCAGCCCCTGCTGCACCCCCGTGCCTAAAGCCAGCCTCCACACCCTGTCAGGTTATTCATTTATTTTCATTAAATATGTAGACTAAATAATGAAATTAATAAATTTTCAAGATGAATCTGTATTAATTCTAATGAACTTTTTGAAAGTTTATAATAAGTGATGTTCCAAGGGGAGGTGTGGGGGGTGCAAGGTGGAAGTTTCGCCTAGGGCGCAAAATATTCTTGCACCGGCTGTGCAGCCAGGGGACAGGTGCCCCTCCCCTGGCCCAGCTCAGGCCCAAACGTGCCAGGGCCAGGAGCCCCTCCCCTGGCCCAGCCCCAACCCTGCTGTGGGCAGGGGACAAGGGCCCCTCCCCTGGCCCTGACCTGCTGAGGCTAGGTGGCCAGCTGCTGCTGCAGGGAGAGAGAGCTGCCCACTGTAGACCCAGGGAGTCCCACTGCACCCCAAACCCCTCATCCCCAGCCCCACTCCAGAGCCTGCACCTCCAGCTGGAGCCCTCATCCCCTGCACCCTAACCCTCTGCCCCAGCCCCTCATCCCCAGCCCAGAACCAGCACCCCACAGCTGGAGCCCTCACCCCTCCTGCACTCCAACCCTCTGCCCCTCATCCCCGGCTCCACTCCAGAGCCTGCATTCCCAGCTGGAGCCCTCACCTCCCCACACACCCCAAGCCTCTGCACCAGCTCTGAGCCCCCTCCCACACTCCAAACCCCTTGGCCTCAGCCTGCCACATTCATTTTATTATGTGCACTAATATGGAGGTGATATGTCATACATCACCTCCATATTGGTGCACATAACAAAATTCATTCCACACATGGGTGGGAAAAATTAAAGGGAACACTGGAACCCAGGGTAGAGGGAGACTGGGTTCCCCTTCAGGCCATCAACAAAAGGTCCAGAGCCCTCACCAGGCAAGGTTCATGAGGTCTAGGGGGTCTAGAATCTCGCTTTAGTCCTACCTAGTACATGGCTGCTGGACTGTTACTAGACTGGACTCAATTTTACCTCAAAGGGGTGAGACTAAAAAGTGACCTGGCTGGAGGGCAGAGTCACAAGACAAAGCAGGCTGACTGGGGGTATATCTACATAGGCATGAAAGATGCATGGCACGGGAGCAGCTGGCCCTGGTCCACTGACTCCGAGTCACAGGACTAAAAATTGCTGTGTTCATGTTCAGGCTTAAGCCTGAGCTCTGGGACCCTCCACCCCTACATGGTCCCAGAGCTTGGGCTCCAGTTTGAGCCCGAAAGTCTACACCACAGCTTCACAGCTCCAGAACCTGAGCCTTGCAACCTCAAGGCAGCTGACCCAGAGCAGCCACAGGGTTTTTTTTAATCCCTGTGAAGACCTGAACAGTGGGTGGGTCAACAAGGCTATGAAGAGGAAAACCTTGACACCGCCACATCCAGCCACAAGGGTGCACTGGCTAGTGAGTCACTTTGTCACAGTCTGAATCAAGGACAAAGCTACACAAGTTTCTGAGAAGCTTACATTATAGGTAAGGCCCTGTAAAAAAATCACAATTTCACAGGTGGCACAGAAATTGTGAAAATGTCCCCAAACTATAATCTTTAAAAAAAATTAAAAGCAAATGTCTACAAAAACTCTTTAATGCAAATAAGTGATGGTCACATTAACACCACCCTATACCGAAAACCTACTGACCGCTATGCCTACCTTCATGCCTCCAGCTTCCATCCCGGACACACCACAAGATCCATTGTCTACAGCCACGCACTGAGGTACAACCGTATCTGCTCTAACCCCGCAGACAGAGACCAACACCTAGAAAATCTCCATCAAGCATTCTCAAGACTACAGTACCCACACGAGGAAATAAGGAAACAGATCAGCAGAGCCAGACGTGTACCCAGAAGCCTCCTACTGCAAGACAAACCCAAGAAAGAAACCAACAGGACTCCACTGGCCATCACATACAGTCCCCAGCTAAAACCCCTCCAACGCATCATCAGGGATCTACAACCCATCCTGGACAATGATCCCTCACTTTCACAGGCCTTGGGTGGCAGGCCAGTCCTCGCCCACAGACAACCTGCCAACCTGAAGCATATTCTCACCAGCAACTGTACACCGCACCATAGTAACTCTAACTCAGGAACCAAGCCATGCAACAAACCTCGATGCCAACTCTGCCCACATATCTACACCAGCAACACCATCACAGGACCTAACCAGATCAGCCACACCATCACCGGTTCATTCACCTGCACGTCCACCAATGTAATATATGCCATCATATGCCAGTAATGCCTCTCTGCTATGTACATCGGCCAAACTGGACAGTCTCTAAGGAAAAGGATAAATGGACACAAATCAGACATTAGGAATGGCAATATACAAAAACCTGTAGGAGAACACTTCAACCTCCCTGGCCACACAATAGCAGATCTTAAGGTGGCCATCCTGCAGCAAAAAAACTTTAGGACCAGACTTCAAAGAGAAACTGCTGAGCTCCAGTTCATCTGCAAATTTGACACCATCAGCTCAGGACTAAACAAAGACTGTGAATGGCTTGCCAATTACAGAACCAGTTTCTCCTCCCTTGGTTTTCACACCTCAACTGCTAGAACAGGGCCTCATCCTCCCTGATTGATCTAACCTCGTTATCTCTAGCTTGCTTCTTGCTTGCTTATATATACCTGCCCCTGGAAATTTCCACTACTTGCATCCGAAGAAGTGGGTATTCACCCATGAAAGCTCATGCTACAAAACGTCGTTAGTCTATAAGGTGCCACAGGATTCTTTGCTGCTTTTACAGAACCAGACAAACACGGCTACCCCTCTGATATTTTTAATACAAAAAATTAAACTTGGCTAGTCAATTTCAAGAACAGAAGGAATTGTACAGGTAATGTCAGTCAATTTCGACTAAGGTTACTTGTAAAATTCATTCCATCTTTAGCCCTAATTACAGGACATTAAGACAACATTTTCAGTTGCCAGATGCCTACTTGATGCTACCTCTTGGACTTTTATTTCTTGGCTCTGACACCACCACCAGGGTAGTGGCTCATCATCAGAATCCTGAGATAGCTATCTAGCTCATAATTTCCCCATGTTGTACTTTTTACCTTTAGGGGATAAGAGTAAAATGGTAATTTTTTACATTAGGTAAAGCATTTTAGTTGCTATTTAAGTAATCTGTGTAGCACCCTCTAGTGGTAAAATGTATAAACTACCTTTTTTTATTAAACCCCTCTGCCAAGTGTTCAAACGTCATTTTATCAGTAAGAGACCATACACACTAGAGAAACAACAAAGATTTTAAAGTAATAATTTGTCAGTTGTGTCAAATTTTAAAACAGTTTGTCAAATTTCATTGATATAGCTGTTTAATATTTAATATGTATTGTTCAGTTAAACATAAGGAATCTTAACAGTAATATCCATTACAAACACTGAGAATACAAAACCCACAATATCAGATTAAAGAAAAATTCAAAATCTTAAACAAAAACAAAAAACACACCTGAGTCAAGCATATTGTTTTGTTTGTAGGCAGAATACGTAGCGAGAACAAATTTCAATTGTATTTGACTAGATTTTAAAATCCTGATCATTGGCACAAATTAAAAATACTCCTTTATACTAACATACCAATAACCCCCAAATGACTCTGATGTTAGTCCTAACTTATTCCCCATATAAATTGAGTGTTCTCACTTAAAGGTATGAAAAAAATACAAAAGATTAAAGAAAGTATTTTTGCTAATATAATTAGATTATCTTTTTGCACTAATGTTTCCCTCATCTATCATTTTGATCTCCAATATTTGGACTTGGGAGGACAGAAAAAGATTAAACTATTAAACTAATTCTCCCAGACTATGTCAAACTGCACATTTGTTGACAACACTTAATTGTCCATCTGAAGATATGAACCTGAAGCCCATTTTCAGAAATATGTAGTATTGCTTTAAAATGCAGAGTCAGTGGAAGTTTTCAGAGAAAAGTTGAAAAGAACTGCTAATTATTGACTGAAATTGTGCAATACTGCCTAAGAAACTGTCCATGTTTGCTTCTACTTTGCTATTTCCCTTTAGGGTCAGTGTAAATGAGCAGAATGTGTCTAAAAGTGAGAGATTATTTCATACCACAATTCTGCAGATGAATCTACAGTTACTAAGTATTAATAAGCCAGGAAGAGCAACAATCTGTTGGATTTTCAATACTGCAGCCATCATCACTTCACAGCAACTCCTGCCAAGTTTGAGACTTTATCTGGGCTGAGGCAAGCTATTACATTGTTATTGCTATAAAACAGAGAAGAGTGGGAGACTGAGGGTGAAATGATCAGGAAAATCCATCAGTTCTCTATCTCAAAAATAAGGCAAGAGAGTCGTGCTTTGTGAAATGGCCAACAGAAGTGCTAATTCTTAATAAACCGAGATCATGTGTAAAGCATATCTAGCCTCCTTTATGCTGATAATCATTTATAGTAAAAGTGCTCCTCTAATAAACAGAGGATTTAATAGGGCAAGAATGCATTTGCAATAGAATGTGCTAGAAACTTGGTTTCAGCTGAAAGCTCAGATTCTTAAAAAAAGGGGGTAAAACTGGAATGGTGGGATTTGAAATTTTAATCTCATGCATGATGTTCCCTGATCCTTCTTACCTACCTAGTTCAAGTTGACGTTTCAATGGGATTTAAGAAAAATGTAGGAAATAATTTCTCAGTATAATATTTATTAAATGACTTCAAACATAATTCAACAAAAAAGTGTAAGAAGCTTTTTTTAAAAACAACACTTAAATAACATGAAATGGAAAACGTGTTAGAGAGTTAAAGTTTGGTCTGATTTTTTCCTTACACATACTTGTTCGCTCCATCTTGTTCAACCAAGAGGAAACACTTTCCAAGAAGAAGTATATTTTTTTATACTTTGGTACTTACTTCTGACTGAGGAGATACAGATACTGAGTGCTGATCTGTAGTGGCTTGTGGAATGGGACCATTTGTAACACTGTTCATATTTGCACTCGATACTTCAAATTTGACATCTTCTAAGCCGGGAATAGATGACAACTAAATGCAGAAGATAATTTTCAAATAAACTGTGAGCGTAACATCTTAAGTTTAGCCGATAACATGTATTCCCATCACCTAGAAGTCAGCACATACACCAGTCTAGCAAGGAATTCAATGGATAGTACCCATGTCAGCAAGATAATAGTTTTGGATTTCTTCATTCAGGCCTGGTCTACTAGAGTTGTGTGAAATTTTTTAGACAAACAGTTAATTTGCAAAAAGTGTGTTTCATTTGACTCAAAATTATGGTAAATCCATGTCAATTATTTTGGCCCCAAAAATATTTTTCAGGACTTAGATACTGAGTGGTGGTGCCTCTCTTCTAACTTTTAGCCCAGTGGTTAAAGTAGTCACCTGAGATATGAGAGACTCAAGTTCAATTTGCCCCTCTGCTAGAGGGGGAGAAAGGATTTGAACTGGAGTCTCTCACATTACAGGTGAGTGCCTGAGCCACTAGGCTACAAGATATTCTGAGGCCGGTCTCAGGGTCTCCTACTGAAACTGTTCCACTATATATAAACAAACACACACTGGAGAAAGGACTTGAACATCCTAAGTGAGTACACTAATCGCCAGGCTAAAGAGTCATTCTGGTTCTCTTTCCTTGGACCAGTAACTACTCAAGGTCATTTATAATGGCAATATGTAGTCATTCATGATTGCTTAGATTCTGCAGATGTTGACAGCATTGGATATACATCCAGGACAACCCTCCTACTCAGCCTGTACAAGCAGGATTTTTCAATGCTTCTATTTCACAACCGCCAAGAAAGATAAATATATAGATGCATGGGAACCTTCTGCTTCCATTTAAACTTTTGCACTTTGAAGTTTGAGTTAATTCCAAACAGAGGGCCTCCTCCTAGTGAAATCAAGGGGAGTTCTGTTACTAATGTCACCAGAAGCAGGATTGGGTCTAAGTTTTATATATGGAAATATATTTGTAAGTAGATGACTACAAAGCTGTATCTTTTGGTCATACAGGATACATGTTTTCATCCAAATTATATATCTGCCTTAAATTTGACATAGTTCAGGTCATACTTTTAATTAAAGCTTTATAAGCCATCTAGTTACTTAAAAATAACTTTTTACTTTATGTGGAAGTTGGTGGAAACACATCCAACCATAAACAAACTAATCCACCAAGGTCTAGTGACATTAACCCCAAGACCTTTACTTTAAAGTAGATATAACAGCTAACAGAGTTAGTGTGGTATGTGCAGTTTAGGAGCAAATTACTTATTGTAATAAGGATAAAATTATATTTAATCTTTCCCTCCTCCAAACGAAGAAAAACTTAACAGAAGAGAGTACTAAGGATAAAACCAACATCACTTTCTACTACATGCTGCCTGCTCCTTTGTTCCATGTTCCACAGCTGTTTAAACTGTACAGTAAGTGGTAAAGCATGAGAAAGTAAAGAGTTTGCAGTAAGTTTTGATTTAGCTTGAGCTGTAATTTAAAGTTGTCATTCTGACAATTTATTTTAATACATTAAATTCCATTACAGCACAGTTCTGATGACAATTGTACTTCAGTGCAAAAGTCTGCTAATTATAAGGAAGTTAGACTTTGAGCATCATAAACAAAAACCACCAAAACACATCTATATATACACATACACACCTTTGCATCCAAAATGTTAAGCGTTGTTTCAATTTGTTGGATACGGAGAGAGAGAGCTGACAACTTCTAGGAGAGAAAAAAAATTAAGACATGACAGCACTATTCAATGCCCTTTTAAAATCCAAAACTGGCGATGGTAAATCAAGGAACATGTAGACAAACAAGAAATATACTTCTGTCCTCAGCCTATTGAAGATGCAAAATAAGTGATATGGCAACCCTTGTTAGAACAAGAATGAAGTGTGCTAACTGTACACCATTAGACACTGCTTCATGTTGATTCCTATATAGCATGTGTTGGCATTAAAGTAATTTCACTACCTACAGCTCTTTCCCCATTAATAGCAATGCTGCCAACAGACAGTAATGGGTATATAGAGAGAGTCTACATGCAAATGAGAACAATAGTTAATTGAATCTTACTCAGGGTATTGGGGTAATGAAGTAGGCATACTGTATCCTCAAAGTTGCTTGCTTCAAAGAACTTATATCAAAAATGTGAAAGATGAAAGGTGAGAAGCATATATAAGTAACTGACATACAAGGAGGGACTAGAGGAGAAAAGAGACAAATCAGAAAGAATACAGGGAAGTGAATGGAAGTCATTGACAGTCAAAACCGTTGGTAAGCCAGAACAAACTAAAACCTCACCATGCTCCAGTTCCATCTCACAAGCAATTTTTGTATAAGGTTCTTTTAAAATGTAACTTATATTTTAAAAAAAAATAATCCACAAGAACTGTCACTTCTTTATCTAACCATTGCCATATCTAGCCAGACCATCATAAAGTCGGGTAGCAAGTATGTAGCATTTTGACTGCCTTCTGGCATGCTAGCAAGATTCTGCCCAGCTCATAAGCAGAACTTTAAAACCTCAGAAAATGGCAATCCTTGCCAATGCTTTAGAGAAATAAAGAGGGGCAGAGTGTGACAAAAATTACAGTATCTTGACTTGTTTACAGATGAGTCTTTGCTCTTTACAATAAGTTAATCTGCTATTTAGGGAAAAAATAAGCCACAATCATACATAATATTACACATCTTGTTTAATTTGACAAAAGCCAGGAAATTCAGAGTTGAATCTGATACTGTCTTTAATTTGAATTTCCTGGCTTTTGTCAATTTATGTCAGGGCCTTTACATTTAATATAGTTTTTGTACTTAATAAAAAATGAATTTATATTTCAGAAAATACATATTTACCCACGGTTTAAAATATGTAGTTTGTGCATGAGACTTAACAGTTTTTGTGTGTGCTGATTAAATATATAGTTCTGTTTTGGAAAGTGTGTATTTAATAGGCATCCTAAGGAGATATTGAGGTCCCATGGCTTTACGGAAATCTCCTAGATTTTGGAGTACTGACAAAAATTCTATTGAGGTAGTCAAGCTGCCACAAATACCAAGAGCTTCTTCTGCTAAAAATCCAGAATTATGTTTAGTTTCTCCTCTTCAACTCTTTATCCTGGCACAGTAGCCAAATATTACATTTAAAGAGTCAGGTGGATGATTCAAGGCAGCCTTAATAGATTACAGAATCTTTCATATCTGTATTAGTCAAACTGGATTTGACTAAATTGTTACCACTGATAAGACTGTTTGGTACTCTAAAGCAAGCTAAATCACAAAAAAGTTACTACTGACACCCTCAGCAAAAATGATGAGGCAAGAAAGCACATTGAGACTGAACTAACATCTCATCTTCAGAAGAAGCCCTTTCAGAAGGAAGACAGCTTGCATGGTGCGGCCTGTGGCTAACCAGAAAACTTTCTTGTGCTGTCAATATGGAACATTTTCATAGGCACTAAATTCACCTTGAAAACCTGTCACTGTCCGCTGGTTTTAGCGCTTTGAAATAAAAGAAATTAAAAACTAGCCCACATTATGCACTAACTACATGTCAATTTTTTTTAAATCAAAGTAATTTTAAAACTATAGGACAAAAAAGCATCTTAAATCATTATCTTCTTTAAAAAATGGAGTCAGAAGGAGCGAGAGAGAGAAGCAAGTCAAAAGTTGGATAGTTTGGTGATAGTGGATAATTACATTATTCAGCTATGAAGAAGGATCAGATTTATGAAATGGACCCAGTGCCCCTGCTTCAAATAAGCCACAGCAAATTTTTAATGGCTGAGCCATGCTGAAGAAGGTAATGCTGAAAATCCATCATCTTCCTCCTTATTCCCAGTTTCTTGGTAATGTACTATGTGTATGTCTAATGTAGGAGCAGGATTTTATAATGTCCCATGAGAATTAATGTATGATTTGATTTCATCCTGTCAGCCACCCTTTTTGAATAGCAGAAAGGAATGACAAAGCAAAACAATCCTTATGGTCACCCTTTTGTTTTAGGATAAGTTATAATGTCTGCTATGGTTTCCTATATGTATTACAAATTAGGCACTCTAGTTAAATATACATTTCTTTGTTTTAAGGTTTTAGTAAGCAAGAAACAGGATCTTGTATCGTATTTATGTTAAAGAGATTAGAGGAATGTTGAGGGCCTGAAGCCCCAGTGTGAATGGTTTTAGTTATAAGATTTAGCAAGGTTTGATTTACAATGTATTCTGCTGAATATACAGTACTGCTGTCTGTATACCTTTGAAGGTTTCTGTAAGAGATTGTTTGTGTGAATGAGGAATGCATGCATCAGGAAAAGATAAGGTGTGAAAGCCATCACAAAAGTCCAGATGGTCAAGAAAAAGTGAGAGACTTGGAA
Source organism: Mauremys mutica (assembly GCF_020497125.1). NCBI lineage: Eukaryota > Metazoa > Chordata > Testudines > Geoemydidae > Mauremys > Mauremys mutica. The sequence goes on along the minus strand of NC_059072.1, from coordinate 102,213,253 downwards.
AGACCAGGAGACAATCAGAAAACATCCATTGTATCCTATGCTAAACGTGTTAGCAGCAATGACGACCTCAGAGGTGAGGCAGGCACCCCTGAAGGCGAGACAACAAATAGAAGATAACGATGGGAAGCCTGACAATAACCATCAAATGATAACAGCACTTAAGGACTAATGATTACAGGATGACATTGCAAAATGCATGGACTCAAATGGGAATTGCAACGACAAGAGTCCAGCTCCTCACTTGTGCTCAATCTAACTGGCCATTAGATTGACGTGGGCTACAACAGACTGGTAACTATAAACATCAACTGGCAGGGGGGGGGAGGTGTCTAAAAAGCATATACTAACTGTTGTATTTTCAATAAATGCAGTGTTTTTGCCTTCTCCTATAAAAGATCCCATGTGCTTTGTATAGCATAACACTAAGCTGTAGCTCACGAAAGCTCATGCTGAAATAAATTTGTTAGTCTCTAAGGTGCCACAAGTACTCCTGTTCTTTTTGCGGATACAGACTAACACGGCTGCTACTCTGAAACTAATCCTACACTATCCTCAGACTCCCAGACCAAAAAAAACCAAAACAAAAAACAAACCCCCAGTAAAGCATAGAATGACACCAAAAAACCTAATCTGACATTTTTATTAGACTTCTGATTGAGGTTAAATGGACTGAGATATTTATTTCACAACTTTCACAACTCCGCACGACCACCACCACTAATGTTTAACAGGTACTTCTGTTGGCAGATTCTGCTAAAAGAAAAAGGAACTGAATGGGCATAGAGAATGAAGTACCCTCTCAACCTGTGCTGGTCTCTCTATTTTATGGTTGAAACACATTGATAAGGTAGGAGATTTTGCATGCATTTGTATCATACCTGCTTTGTGGAAGAGAACAGTCTCTAAGACTATCAAATCATGTAAAATGTCCAAACTTCAAGACATAAAAATGGGCTATTGGCTTAGTAAAATTAGAGGTTTCTCTTACACAGGTGAAGAAATCTGCATTAGTCCACTTACTCAGCCTAAACTTTAAGTGGGGAGTGGACTAATCCTTTCAACTCCAACTAATATGCATGGTCAACAGGCACTGAAAGATGCAAAAAAACCGAGCAATACTATACTAGTAATAATTGGAGATATACCAATCTCCTAGAACTGGAAGGGACCTCAAAAGGTCATCGAGTCCAGCCCCCTGCCTTCACTAGCAGGACCAATTTTTGCCCCAGATCCCTAAGTGGCCTCAAGGATTGAACTCACAACCCTGGGTTTAACAGGCCAATGCTCAAACCACTGAGCTATCCCTCCCCCCTAGTATATGTTTATCCATGTTTATATACTATATAGTATATGTTTATCCATGTGAAGACTGATGCAAAGTGATGCAATATGAACATACCTCTTCACAAACAGTAGAAAAGCGGTTAAGGAACTGCACTGTGTGAACCACAAACTGGTTTAGAAATGCCACAGTTCTTTTCTGCTGAATAGCTGGAACCTGTAACAAGATTAAATTAAATGAAGACAAGTGCAAAGTACTTCATTTCATAAAGAAAAATTAAATGCAAAACTACAAAGTGGGAAATAACTGGGTAGGTGGTAGTACTGCTGAAAGATGTGCAGGTTATAGTGGATCGCAATTTGAATAAGTCAACAAGGTGATGCAGTCATGAAAAAGCTAACAACATTAACAGGAGTGTTATATGGAAGACACAGGAGGTATGTGACCCACTCTACTTGGCACTGGAAACACACACACAGCTTGAGAACTGTGTCCAATTTTGGGTATCATGCTTTAGGGGATGTGGACAAATTGCAGAGAGTCCAGAGGAGAGGACCAAAAGTGATAAAAGGTTTAGAAAACCTGATCTATAAGGAAAGTTTAAAAAAAATGGGACATGTTGAGTCTTGAGAAAAGAGCGAGGGGGGACATGATAACATATTTGAAGACAGTTAAGGGCTGTTATAAACAGAACTGATCAGTTGCTTGCTGTGTACACTGAAGACAGGACAAAAAGTCATGGGCTTAATCTGTAGCAAGGGAGATTTAGATTAGGGGTTCTCAAACTGTGGGTCAGGACCCCAAAGAAAGCCAAGGCTGGTGTTAGACTTGCTGGGGCCTAGAGGTGAGGCTGAATCCGAAGCCCCACCACCCGGGGCTTCAGCCGAAGCCTGAGCCCCACCATCTGGGGGCTGAAGCCCAACGGCTTCAGCCCTGGGAAGGGGGCTAAGGTTATATGTCCCCTGCCCAGGGCAGAAGCCCTTGGGTTTCAGCTTTGCCCGCTCCTCCACCCCCACCCGGACTCAGGCTTCAATCCCACCCCCCCGGGATCATGTAGTAATTTTTGTTGTCAGAAGGGGGTCATGGTGAAATGAAGTTTGAGAACCACTGGATTAGACATTAGGAAAAACTTTCTAACTATATGGGTAGTTAAGCTAAGAAATAGGCTTCCAAGGGAGGTTGTGGAATCCCCATCATAAGAGGTTTTTAAGAACAGGTTAGACAAATACCTGTTAGGGATGGTTTAGGTTTACTTGATCCTGTTTCAGTGCAGGGCACTAGACTTGAGGACTGTGAGGTCCCTTCCAGCCCTACATTTCTATGATTCCATACTCAACAGATCAGCCAATATTCTCATAACTCCTAGCATTAGAGAAAGCAAAGTGTTTAGATTTGAGATGGTATCCAGCATTAGCTTTAGCTCCAATAGCATGGCATGGCAACCATTAAGGTCTTGTTATACACTAACTAGAAGCGGGAAAGAGGCATGAAGACAATCGGAATGGTGTGATTTTAATAGCCTGTATTTCACAAACAGAGCAAGAAATGAATGCTATGTAAATAATTAGAAACACATTCCCAGCTTCTGAATGGGGTTGTATAGAATCTATATAGCCGTGATGACTCAACACAACATTTTTTGAATGGCCACTGATTTCTCACCCATGTGTTCTCTTGGGTCCAGGACCTAAAATAGCAAGCCTTAAGACAGTGCAATATTGTAACCCAGTGGATAGTATTTCTAAAGTGAGACAAGCTGCCTCACCTGTATGTGACTCAGCAGCTGGGCTTAAATTGCCTTTAAAAAGACACTGAGTATTTGTAATAGAATAGTTTTGTTATAAACAAATGAAAAGGTTTACAAAGTTTGTTTAGCCACATTATTAATGGTCATTATCTTTCACAAGAACAGGAATCTTTTTCTTTTTAGATACCACACAGAAATACATTGGATACCAAAGTGAAGGAGCAGGGAGAACAGAAATGGCCTGATACTGCTAGTTGGGGAGGAACTGCTTCAACTCACAGATTTTAGCTGGCAATGAGCACAGAGGAATGACACAGGAGATTGTGCAGTTGTGCTTCCCAAATAGTTTGCTACTATAATTATTTGCCACGGAGTTTAATGACCGAAATGCAAACCAATGCAGGAGATTTCCATCAGGAAATTACATAGTTTGAGGTGAATATTACTTCACTGGCTTGGCACACTACATACCTGCTGAAGTAGAAGATGCAAAAGAGTCATGTCTGCATCCTGCACAGAAGTGCAACCACAATTCCCTGACGTTTCCCTCGTGCAAGGATTTAAAAGACTTTCACCTCATATACATCTCGGGGGGCGGGGAAGAGTCACAGAGAAAACACCAGCGACTCGCTCGAGGTGACTCTCCGGCTCCTGCTTTACAACTGAGGCTCAACTCCCCCCTCCCGTCCCGCAAGGGAAACAGCCCCCGGCGCGGGGAGTGCGAGACGAGAACCACCATCGAGCCCTCAAACTGAGCCCCTCCCGCGGAGCGCTGTGCTGGTGGGGCTGGGTAGGGGGCTCCCCAGCGAGGCTCACGCGCGAGGCCGAGGGGAAGGGCCCCCGCGCCGGGGAAGCTGAGGTGAGGGCAGTGGGGGAGGGGGGAGGCCATACCTTGGTCAGGTCGATGCCAGAGCCCACGAGGGGCAGCCCATCCTCATCCATCCCCTGCGGCCAGAGCAAGCGGTGCGGGGGGGGAGGGTACGGCTGAACGAAACCACCACTTCCCCCCACCAGACCCCAGCCCGGAAGTCTCCGGCACGCCGTACCGAGGTTGACCTCTACCCCCGGATACAAAACTTGCTCTACAGGGCACGGCCGGACGCCCCTAGAGAAGGGACCGGTGTTCTGGCGCATGCGCATAGGCAAGCGGAGAACGCGGAAGAACATCGGTCGCCCTACTGCATGATGGGAGTTGTAGTTCGACGGGGCGGGAGCGGCTCTGGCGCTAGGGCGGGCTTCTCTCCCCGTGCGTGTCTAGAGGCGACTGGCTCGCCCGCCTGCGGGTGCATGTCCCGCCCTCTCTGGCCTTCGCCTGGGCGCTCCCACGCCCTCGCCTGCCTGCCCATGTTGTGGGGAGCGGGGCTCTGTGAGCCCAGGGGACCCACCCCCGCCCCTCCCAATTCCATTCTGTAGCAAAACGAGGCCTTCTCCAGCACCACCAGAGTAGCTGTCATGGGGTGATAACCGAGGGTGACCAAGTGCCTGGTTTTTGACCAGGACTCCCGGTCGAAAAGGGAGCCTGGTGCTTCTGGTCAGCACCACTGAGCGGCCCGTTAAAGGTCCAGTCGGCAGGGCTGTGGCGCTAAGGCAGGCTAATCCCTAGCTGTCCTGGCTCCACGCTGTGCCCTGGAAGTGGCCAGCAGGTCTAGGTGACTAGCGGCTTAGGTGGGGGGGGGGAGGGCGGGCAAGGGCTCCATGCGCTGCCCCCACCCTAAGCACCAGCTGCTTGTTAGCTGCAAGGGAAAAGCATCATACTACTGCTATAGCTACCAAGATGCTCACCAATTACTTTGCCCGATCTGCTCACAAGCATGCGTGTCACGCTTTGGACTTTGGAGTCACTCCAAAATACACAAAAAGAGCATGAAAACGTCATTGTCAAACCAATGGACTGCACACACGTTTCAAGACACATACTGGGTTTCTTCAGCATTTCTCCGAAATCTTGGACTGATAACAAATGTATGACACCTCCACAACCAAGCAAGGCCATTCTGATGCTTATTATTAATTATCCTGAGCGAATAATAACTTTTTAAAAACCATAACAACATTAACTTTAAGAGCATAAACCAAATAAATAAAATCCCCCAGTCCTTTACAGAGCTATAACTCCAGCTACTTAACTACCACACAAGTACAAGGGACTGAGTAATTCTGCACAGTAGGCTTTTTAAAGTGAAGTGGGGTGGGGGAAAGACACACAGGCCCCTATGCAGCAGTCCATCCCTATTCAACAAAGCACTTAAGCACATGATAAACTGTAGACCCATGTTTAAATCCCATTGACCTCAACAGGATGCAATCACACTTTTAAGATTAAGCATTTGCTCAGTTGCTTTGCTGAATAGAAAGGACTTAAGCGCACATGTAAATGCTTTGCTGCATTGGGAATAGCAGCAGCATACCTCTATACAAACTCTTTGCCTCTGACCAGACCCACAAATTCAGAAGATTGGTTTTACTAACTCAAGATTAATGTTTAATGATACAGAGTATTAAGACATTCAAGTGTGCTGACTCCACTCCTAGAAATAGTTATAAGACTGTAGAGATTTTAAAAATAAAGACTCACCCTTGATTAGTCTCATATAAAGAAAAACTTGTCACTCAGTGTTTATATCTGTCAAATATATTGAGCTACCTTTGTGTTACGTACCCAATGTGTCTTTCAAAAATGACTATGAATGCTCAAAAGTTTGGCACCTTCAAATGCTGGATGCTTAAAATTGTAGACCGGGGTAGGCAACCTATGGCACATGTGCCGAAGATGGCACGGGAGCTGATTTTCAGTGGCACTCACACTGCCTGGGTCCCGGCCACCGGGCTGGGGGGGGCTCTGCATTTTAATTTAATTTTAAATGAAGCTTCTTAAACATTTAAAAAACCTTATTTACTTTACATACAACAATAGTTTAGTTATATATTATAGACTTATAGAAAGAGACCTAAACACGTTAAAATGTATTACTGTCATGCGAAACCTTAAATTAGAGTGAATATATGAAGACTTGGCACACCACTTCTGAAAGGTTGCCGACCCTTGTTGTAGACTATTGATTAATTTTTTTCCCTATAGAGCTTCTGCATAACTGGAACAAAGAGGGTTCAGGTTAGGTTCTGAAAAGCAGTGACTTTGTAAAGGATTTAGATACTCAGCTGAACATGAGCTCCTAGTGTGACGCTGTGGCTAACACAATCCTTTGATATTTGAACAAGGAAGTATTGAGTAGAAGTAGAGAAGAGGCATTACCTCTATGTATGGCATTGATGAGACCATTACTGGAAAATTCCATCTAATTTTGGTGTCTACATAAGAATATTGAAAAATTGAAAAGGGTTCAGAACAGAGCAATAAGAATGATCTGAAGTCTAGAAAACCTGCCTTACAATAAGAGACTTAAGAAGCTCAATCTGTTTAGCTTATCCAAAAAATGGCTAAGGAGTGACTTAATCTTGGTCTACCAGTACCTACCTGGGTGAGAGATTTCTGATAGTAGATGGCTTTTTAATCTAGCAAAATCATAATGAGATCCAATGGAAACTAAAGATAGACAAATTCAAATGAAATAAGGAACACCACCATTAAACAGTGGCATTAACTAACCCTTGGAACAATTTACTTAAGAATGCAGTAGATCTTCCATCACTTGACGTCTTTAAATCAGGATTGGATGTCTCTTTAAAAGATGTGTTCTAGCTCACTGTTTCTCAACTGGTGGGCTATTACCCCTATAGGGTTCAAGAAAGACACTGAGGGAGATCACAAGGTGCTGAAAATTTTAATACAATCTAAAGCAAAGAAATCTCACTCCCCCACTTCTTATACTCTCTTGCCCTCTAACATCAAGTATTCTCTGTCAATCTGTCAAAATCTGCCCACAAATAAATTATATAGGCTTATTATGGTTATCATTGGTACATTTTTACTCTTACTTTTATAGTAAATGTAAGGAGGTCACAACGACGTTTAACATCAAATAAGGGATCGACACCCTGAAAGGCTTGAGAAACACTGGTCTAGCTCAAGCAGAAGTTATGCGTTTCATGCAGAAATTTTGGGGTGAAATTCTATGGCCTCTCTTATACAGGAGGTCAGACTAGATTATCATAATGACCCATTCTGGCCTCAAAAATCTATGAATTTGTGCTGTTGAATTCCTGGTAAAAAATCTTGGAAAAATAAAATTCTCTAGTCCTGATATTTAATTATGTCCATTTTCCAATCAGTCCACAGCACTGTCTATATTCGTCTTTGAGGTTGCAGAAGTGAACTGTTACATCTCTCATATTCTGGGAACTGTCCTGCCAAGGACAAAGTATGTGATGAGCTTGTTTTAATTTTACCTTTTCCAAATAAATTTAAATTTTCAGGGATCTACATTTCATCAGGCTAAACTAGGCCTTTGTTTTCCATATCTTTTAGTTGTGGGATAAGGCATTTTTTTCTCTATTGCTTAAAATCTTTGAGCTGGTCCTGTAATTTCATCACAGTCTATTCCAGTTGTATAGTGCTGTGGGCACTGATCCAGGTCTTAACTTATGTGCCAGATAGTTGCTTTCTAACTTACTGGATAGATCAAGATTCCCCCTCCCCCATTTTTTGTATTACACCTCATTTAATTTTCTAAGCTAGAAAAATTGGTATCTAAAATAGCTGAAATTAGCAGAGATATCATTCATCAGACTTTATGCCAGCATGGCACAAAGAGCTGTGTGTCCTTCATATTTTCTCCTTCAACTTCTACAATGATCTGCTATTCATTTTCCCCCCTCCACTTTTCATATTTTCACTAACTCCAGGCCAGAAATTCTGCAGAGACATTCTAAGAAATATTATCTGCCCAGTTTTTACAAACAGGAAGAATCTATAGCTTATAAAATGAGGTTTAAATCAGGTCCAGTGGGTGATCTCTGAGCCCTCATGTCCTTCCTCAAACTGTGAAAAACATGACCTATGCCCTCCCACTGAGGTAAGTGCCACCCGGCCAGAGCCTCACCCCAAACTCCTTCCCACACCTCAACCCCCTTCCCCAGGTCAGAACACCGTCCCACACCCAAACTCCCTCCTCCCCCCCAACCCTCTGTCCTGCCCCTGAGCCCCCTCCTGCACCCCAAATTACCTCCCAAAGCCTGCACTCCACAGCCCCTCCTGCACCCCAACTCTCTGCTCCAGCCCTGAGCCCCCTCCTGCACCCCAAACACCTCATCCCTGGCCCCACCTCAGAGCCTGCACCCCCAGTCAGAGCCCTCACTCCCTCCCATACCCCAACCCTCTTCCTGAACTCAGAGCCCCCTACAGCATCCTGAACCCCTCACTTCTGGCCCCCCTGGAGCCTGCACCCCTAGCCAGAGCCCTCCCTCCCTCCCACATCCTACCCCTCTGCCCCAGCCCGGTGAGGGTGAATGAGGGTGGGGGAGAGCAAGTGATGGATGGAGGGGGGAATGGAGTGAGCAGGGACGCAGGGAAGGTGCGGGGCAGGGCAAGGGTGTTCGGTTTTGTGTGATTATAAAGTTGGCAACCCTAGCAGCGGCATGAGATTTGTGGAGGTTTAACCTCCTCCAGCCTCCATTACGTGCTGCCTATACCCTAGGTATTTCAAGTTGAATGGACACTTGGCAATTTCAAACTTCTCTTTCCTGTGCATCAGATCCCCAGCTGTATAATAGGGATAATGCCATCTCACTTCAGAAGGGGGTTGTGAAGATATATTAATATTTGTGAAGCAGTCAGAAACTAAAGTGATGAACACTATAGAGTATATTAATAATTTTGTATGTAGGGCAGGCTTTGGATGGCATGTGTGTAATAAGGCCTGTGTCCACATATTGAATGTGGAGAAAAAAATAAATATTGAGTATCTTCCCATTTACTGAAAGTGGCAGGGGTCTTATGAAAAAAATAGGATGTGATTGTGTAAATAAAGACTGTAACAAAATGCATATGCACAAGGCAGGCACAGTGAGGTTGCACAATAACTGACTTCTGGCATTTCTGAACTTTTGAGTGCTTTATTTTGCAAACGTAATGTTCTTCTAACAAGGTATTATTTATGTGATCATGTGTATAAACTGTAATGCCAGGTTCATTCAAATTTTAACAGCTGGATTCCGTAATATTTTATCCCTAGTGAATTGAAAGGTAGTAAAAGCTGTATAGCTAATATCCTCCTGAAATACATCTTCTGTGTTGTTCAGCACCATTGTGTTTGTGCAGAGGCCTTTGGCCCAATGCAGGAAAGTACATGTTGTTTTCTCTAATGTTCAAAAAGAAATAGCTCATTCCTTTGTGTGCATGTTTGTTTATGTTAGAGATAGGGAAAGAGTAGAGGTCATTGTTGTTATAATTTCTAAGACCTGACAATTTCAAACGTAATGATGCTCCCACCTGTTTATTCTTCTTCAAAAAATCCTTAAGGAATGTTTTAGAGGCTGCTTTTTTCACAGCAGTAGATTGGAAAAATTGGTGGAGCTCTCTTTGGTAGAGATTGACTATCCTGGGGCTCTACTAAGCAAAGAGAGTAACATTATCTTCTTCTTCGAGTGATTGCGCCTATGCATTCCAGTCAGGTGTACGCGAACGCAGAGTGCCGGAGGCCACTGTCAGCAGGCCGCCCCCATCACCGGGTGAGGCCCAGTTACCGCCTGATCCCACGGAGCATCCACGGTCCGAGTCAGCTGTCCACCCCATAGAGGACCCACTTGCGGAGGCGGTGGTCCAAGGTCTGTCCTCGTCATCTTCACCAGACGAGGTGGTGGCGGGGGCTTCTACGGCAGACCCTCCGCCTATTGACTTGCGGGCCCACCAGGACCTTCTTCGCCGGGTGGCGAAGGCTATAGACCTCCCTGTAGCGGAGGTCACTGAGGATGAGGACCCGGTGACAAATGTAATTGGAGCGGAGGCTCCAGTGCGGGTGGCCTTGCCATTCATCCGCACTATTCAGAAGAACGCCACTACCACCTGGCAGTCACCGGCGTCCGTCCCTCCCACCGCCCGCGGTGTCAAAAGGAAGTACTCCGTCCCCCCCCACGGGGTACGAGTACTTATACACCCATCCTGCACCAGACTCGCTCATGGTCGTCGGTCAACGACAGGGAGAGGCAGCTCCAGCGCCGAAATCCAGGGAAGCGAGGCGCATGGATCTGTTGGGCCGAAAGGTCTATTCGGCAGGGGGTCTCCAGCTCCGAATCGCCAACCAGATGGCCCTCCTCGCCAGATACACCTTTGACATCATGGTGTCCCTGGCGAAATTCGCAGAGCTGATCCCAACAGCCTCGCGCCAAGAGTTCACGGCCCTCCTGGAAGAGGGCAAGAAGTCCTCCATCCAGGCCGCCCTGGACTCCGCGGACTCAGGTGCTAGAACCCTGGCCTCAGGAGTAACCATGCGGCGCATCTCCTGGTTGCAGTCCTCCACATTGCCACCGGAGGTGCAGTACACTTTGCAGGACCTACCCTTCGACACTCAGGGTCTGTTTTCTGAAAAGACGGATTCCAGAATTCAGACCCTGAAGGACGGTCGCATAGCCATTCGCACTCTGGGTATGCACACACCGGCTACCCAGCGAAGGTCCTTCCGGCAGCAACCCTACTGGCCATTTAATCAGCCTAGGTCGCGACCCTACAATAGCTGGCGTCCCGGCCTGAGTCGCCGTAGACCGTCGGGCAACAGGCGCAACCAGAGCCAGGCGCCTTCCAAGGCCCCTCAAGGGCCCAAACAGGCCTTTTGATGGGACGCCTGAGGATGGCCCATCAGTCTCTGTACCGGATCCTTCCCGTTTATTTTGCAACCGCCTTTCCCACTTTCTTCCGGCGTTGTCCCTAATAACATCGGACAGCTGGGTGCTTCGTACAATCCAGTCTAGTTACCGCCTTCAATTTGTTTCGCCCCCTCCTTCCCACCCGCCTTCCCTGTCCCTCTTCAGGGACCCCTCTCACGAGCAATTCCTCCTACAAGAGGTCGAGACTCTGTTGACCTTGGGTGCCATAGAGGAGGTGCCTCACGACATGCGGGGCAGGGGATTCTATTCCTGATATTTTCTCATCCTCAAGGCGAAAGGAGGTCTCCGACCCATATTGGACCTCCGGGAGCTCAACGTGTATGTGCTCAAGCTCAAGTTTTGCATGGTCACCCTGGGGACCATCATTCCCTCCCTGGATCCGGGAGACTGGTTTGCCGCCCTCGATATGAAGGACGCGTACTTCCATATCGCGATTTACCCTCCCCATCGACGCTACCTGCGTTTCGTGGTCAACGGTGCGCACTACCAGTTTGCGGTGCTACCCTTCGGCCTGTCCACTGCGCCGAGGGTCTTCACCAAATGCATGGCAGTAGTTGCTGCAGCCCTCCGCCGTCGTCGCATTCATGTATACCCATATCTCGATGACTGGCTGGTTCGCGGGACATCCCGACAGCTGGTAAAGGACCAGATGTCAGAGATACTATCCCTATTTCGGTCCCTCGGCCTTCTCATCAATGCCGAGAAGTCCACTCTAGCTCCATCACAGCGGGTGGAGTTCATTGGAGCGGTCCTCGACTCCACTTTGGCCAGGGCCTGCCTCCCTCGCTCTCGGCACCAGACGATGGTATCCATCATCCAGGACCTTCTCACCTTTCCCACGACAACGGTTCGGTCCTGCCTGCGCCTCCTGGGACACATGGCGTCCTGTACGTTCGTCACGGCGTACGCGAGGCTCCGCCTTCGCCCCTTTCAATCTTGGCTGGCGTCGGTATACCGCCCGCACCGCGACTCAATAGACATGGTGGTCACCGTCACAAAGCCGACACTCGCTTCGCTCAGCTGGTGGCTGAACCCAGAGGTCGTGTGTGCAGGAGTCCCGTTCTGTCCTCCTCGCCCATCCGTCACCCTGACCACGGATGCCTCGGCGTTGGGATGGGGGGCTCACCTGGGCGACCTTCACACCCAGGGTCTCTGGTCCCCCCAAGAGCTCGCTCTCCACATCAATGTCCGGGAGCTACGAGCGATCCGCCTAGCGTGTCACACCTTCCGCGCCCGTCTGCAAGGCCGCTGCATGGCAGTCTTCATGGACAACACGACGGCAATGTTCTACGTGAACAAGCAGGGCGGAGCCCGCTCCTCCCTCCTCTGCACGGAAGCGATGCTCCTGTGGGACTTCTGCGTAACCCACTCCATTCACCTGGAAGCATCATTTCTTCCAGGAGTGCAGAACATGCTGGCCGACCATCTCAGCAGGTCGTTCCTCTCCCACGAGTGGTCTCTTCGTCCGGATGTGGTGCACACAATTTTCCGGAGGTGGGGGTTTCCCCAGATAGATCTGTTTGCCTCCAAGGAGAACAGGAAGTGCCATCTGTTCTGCTCATACCAGGGTCGCTCCCCAGGCTCCCTGTCGGACGCATTCCTCTGCTCCTGGACGGATCACCTCCTCTACGCCTTCCCTCCGTTCCCGCTTGTACACCGAGTGCTATTGAAGCTTCGGAGGGACAGGGCCCACGTCATACTCGTCGCTCCGGCCTGGCCGAGGCAGCACTGGTACACCCTGCTGCTTAAGCTCTCCATTCGGGATCCCATGCCCCTCCCGTTATGGCCAGACCTCATCACGCAGGACTTCGGCAGACTCTGCCACCCGAACCTACAGTCCCTCCATCTTACAGCTTGGTACCTGCGTGGCTGACCCACGCAGAGAGGGTCTGTTCGGCAGCAGTGCAGCAAGTCCTGCTAGAGAGCAGAAAGCCTTCCACTCGCTCCACCTACCTTGCGAAATGGAAGCGTTTCGCGCTCTGGTGTGATCAACGAGACCTCAATCCCTTCGTAGTTCCTATCCCTACCATCCTGGACTACCTCTGGTACCTTAAGGAGCAAGGTCTTGCGGTCTCCTCCTTGAAGGTGCACCTGGCAGCCGTGTCCGCCTTTCGTCCATCCATAGAAGGTCGTTCCATCTTCGCTAACCAGATGGTTTCCCGCTTCCTTAAAGGCCTCAACCGCTTGTACCCACCGGTGCGGCGTCCTACCCCGACCTGGGATTTAAACCTCGTTCTGGCCAAGCTTATGGGACCGCCCTTTGAGCCCCTGGCCACGTGCTCTCTACTCTATCTCTCCTGGAAGACAGCCTTCCTCGTCGCAATTACATCGGCAAGGCAAGTCTCTGAGCTCCGTGCCCTAATGGTTAGTCCACCATACACCGTCTTCCACGGAGACAAGGTGCAGCTTCGACCACACCCGGCCTTCCTCCCTAAGGTGGTGTCGGCCTTTCACCTTAATCAGGAGATCTTCCTTCCGGTCTTCTTCCCGAAGCCGCACGCCTCACCTCGTGAGCAACAGCTTCACACCCTGGATGTCCGCAGGGCCCTTGCTTTTTATATCGAGCGGACGAAGCCCTTCCGGCGTTCGACCCAGCAGTTTGTAGTGGTTGCCGATCGCATGAAAGGCGAGCCGGTCTCCTCGCAGCAGATCTCCTCCTGGGTGACAGCATGTATCCGGACATGCTACGAGCTTGCTTGCGTGCCATCATGTCGCCTGACCGCTCACTCCACGAGAACGCATGCCTCGTCGGCCACCTTCCTAGCCCATGTCCCCATCCAGGACATTTGTAGAGCGGCCACCTGGTCTTCTGTCCACACCTTCGCTTCCCACTACGCGTTGGTGCAGCAATCCAGAGACGATGCAGCCTTCGGCTCCGCAGTCTTAGACTCTGCCACGTCTCACTCCGACCCCACCGCCTAGGTAAGGCTTGGGAATCACCTAACTGGAATGCATAGGAGCAATCACTTGAAGAAGAAAAGACGGTTACTCACCGTAGTAACTGTTGTTCTTCGAGATGTGTTGCTCCTATCCATTCCAGACCCGCCCTCCTTCCCCACTGTCGGAGTAGCCGGCAAGAAGGAACTGAGGAGCGGACGGGCCGACTGGGGTATATATCCAGCGCCATGGCGGTGCCACTCCAGGGAGCGCCCAGCCGGCCCGCCGGAGTTGCTAGGGTAAAAATGTTCCGAAGAGCCGTGCATGCACGGCGTGCACACCTGACTGGAATGGATAGGAGCAACACATCTCGAAGAACAACAGTTACTACGGTGAGTAACCGTCTTTTGTACAAGATTCTGAAATGGGAATACCCTCTATTTACATTTTGAAAAAAATTGCAGGTTTACACTATATTCCTCATTAAACTTAGCTGAATCCTTACTTAGAGCTTCCTGCAATAACCTGTGGCCTTTACTGTACACCAGAGCTAAATGTTGTCAGAGGGCAAATTCAGAGCAGACACAGTAAAGGATGGGACTTCTCGTACAAATAGGGAAACATACATGGGCAGGGATGGTGTCCCTGGTCTCTGTTTGCCAGAAGCTGGAATGCGCAACAAGGAATGGATCACTTGATAATTACCTGTTTTAATCATTCCCTCTGGGGCACCTGGCATTGGCCACTGTCGGAAGTCAGGATACTGGGCTGGATGTACCTTCGGTCTGACCCAGTATGGCCGTTCTTATGTTCTTATCCAAGGTAACTACAAAGTGTTTTGAAAAGGTTCTCAAGGCAAATAAATACATAATACAAGAATAAAAGCATCCCAGGAAATGCAGGATATCTATTTTTCCTACAAAGGAATTAGGAGGGCACTAAAAATACCTAGTTTTATTGTGTCTGCTTGATCTAAAGTAATATAACTGATTCTTGTACAGACAATCACATATTACTGCTACTGAGGCTACAGAAAGTGTGTCTGCTAGGCACTTACTATGAAAACACTTGCACTTGTACTTAAGTTTACTCCTGTGAGTAGTCCCACTGATTTCAATGGGACTACTCACAGAAGTAAACATAAGCACATATAGTGCTTGCAGGATGGGGCCTTGGTATGTAAATATAAAGGCTGATTAATTGAGTTCTCAGAAGTCAAAAAATGCAACTTAAGCTTTACCTGAATTCTTCCTTCTTGTGTGTATTCTTTAAAATATGTCCTGTTCTCTTTTTCTCATTGTTAAGGATATGGCTTGGTCATGGAGGGCACAGATTCTATGATTTTAACAGATCTTTATGACTTCTTCGGCTTCAGCCCCTTGTGGCGGGGCTCGGGCTACGGCTTCTGACCTGCCATGACCATACCCCGATTTTGTACTTTTTTACCATAGTGCTCCATGAATTTTGCCTAATTTCACTGGGACAAAATCTTATCCATATTCGTTGTAGGTGCCTTGTCACTAAAATCTTTATAAACTCTCAAAATGCAAGTTGTAATAGCTTATACAAACTCACAAATAGTAATATAATGTACAGTAATATAGACTTCAGTCTTGGTTTAATTTATAAGCTTCAATGAGATCTACAAAGCAAGCTATGTTTTAAGAAAACTGGGTCAATGGTTTGTCAAGGTTTGGTAGGATATGTGCTATTCCCCGATTTTAATGGGCCACTTCACCCTGAATCGTCTCTTAGAATAAGTGTTAACTACTTATGCTAAACAATCTTTTCCACCTTGTATTTAGCTTTGGCACTTCTAAGGCTTTGTCTACACCAGCACTTTTGTGGGCAAAACTTTTGTTGGTAAGGGCTGTGAAAAAACAAACCCTGAACAACATACGTTTCACTGACAAAAGTGCTGGTGTTGACAGCGCTATGTTGGTGGAAGAGTATCTCCTACTGACATAGCTACCACTGCTCGTTGGGAGTAGTTTAATTATGCCGGTGGAAGAGCTCTCTCGCTGGCATACAGCAGCTACACAGTAGACCTTACAGCTGTGCCACTGTAAGGTCCATAGTGTAGACAGCCTAAGAACCTTTCCCAGACCTGAAGAAGAGCTCTGTGTAAGCTCAAAAGCTTGTCTCTTTCACCAGCAATAAAGGGTATTACCTCAACCAACTTGCCCATATTTAACAATCTCTTGGGAGGACCCCTATTTCTTTGCCAAAACCAGCAAATAGGCTTTCAAAAGGGTGAGCTCCACAGCTCTCTGACTCAGAGACTGGGCCATCTGGCTTCTTCATTCTTGTTTCTCTTTGTGAGCTCTCAACAGCGAGTCCAACTGAGTTCAAACTCTAGCTGAGACTTTTTTTTAACCTCTTCAGGGAGCAATGCAATTGGTAAGTATCTACAGTGACCCAGAGAAACTTTTTAAAAACAAAACCAGAATGCAGTGTCTGAGACTCTATAGGTTAGGATGGAAAGGCTAAGCTTAACAGAGTCTATACAGACAGAAACAAATGCCCTAGTATCCTATGCTCTCCCAGAATCCATCTTGGCTCTCTCCCTGTCTGTCTCCTTGTTTGACTTCCTGAGCGCTGTGTGTCTCTGGCAGCACCCCTAAAACACAGTTGCTGGACCTCTTCTGTTTTTGTTCCAAACTGCAGTCCTGGTGTTTCCACATCTCCTCCTTCTGGGGCTGCCAGGTATTAAGAGCTAATGTCCTGGGTGTAGAGACTTTGATTCATATTTGGTGATTCCATTCAGTTCTTGAGGGCACGTTCTTACTAACTCATACACGCTACTGACTCAGACATCCCAGCCCTTACCCCCTGTTCAGGGGAAGCAATTAATGCCTATATACCAGTGGCTAGTAATACAAAGTCAGTGGGTAAAATGAGTCACACATATTGGTCATTGACATATTACAAACATTCTCTCATTCTCCATTAAGCTGTAAACAGTTAAAGTTGAAAAGCCCAGAGTTTGATAAAGTCACAAATTTAGTCTTTTTTGATTCAGCCCAGTCAAACTCTTAGGACTCGTTCATATTAGGG
This sequence comes from Mauremys mutica, assembly GCF_020497125.1. Lineage (NCBI taxonomy): Eukaryota > Metazoa > Chordata > Testudines > Geoemydidae > Mauremys > Mauremys mutica. Next base: position 102,196,511 of record NC_059072.1, on the reverse strand, counting down.
AAATTTGCAGTAATGTAACTACATCAAGGTCATTTTACCAGAGCAAACCCATGCAGATATAGTCTGCTCATACAAAATGAGACTTACATCACTGCACCATGTCTACATTAAGGGTTTGCACCAGAGGAACTACACTGCCTTATTACACTAGTATGAATATACCTAATCTAGGCAAGCCCTAAATCTGAGCCAGGGTTAAACGTGATCAAAAGATGAAGTGTCTCACAGTATCCCCAAAGTCTTGGACCTTTCTAGTTTTTTATCAATCAAAAATTCAAACAACAAATTCTATTTAATGTGTTATAAACACATTTTATTTATTTCCTAGATCTCAATGAGCAATTAGTTCTGCTATTTTTGAGTTCTACATGCACATTTCATTAGAAGATAGAAGCAAGTTGGTGTTGGATTTAATATAATACAAATACAAGGGCAGTTTATTTTGTTTAAAGTTAAAAAAAAATTCCACTCTGAAAAGCCAAACCCTGGAAAATTTCAGTCCCAAAGGAATATGTTTCAAGAAGTCATTTAAAATCCCAGGCTTTCAATTGCTCATAATAGTTGGAACTCTATCTTAAATATAGCATGTGTTACCAGTGTATTTTTTGAGGAAGATGTTATCCAGAAGATGCCTAAAAGAACTCTTTTTAACTACCTTAACAGTAAAAAGAACAGGAGTACTTGTGGCACCTTAGAGACTAACAAATTTATTTCAGCATGAGCTTTCGTGAGCTACAGCTCGCTTGATGCGAGCTATAGCTCACGAAAGCTCATGCTGAAATAAATTTGTTAGTCTCTAAGGTGCCACAAGTACTCCTGTTCTTTTTGCAGATACAGACTAACACGGCTGCTACTCTGATACCTTAACAGTGTACACTTTATGGAAGAAGAATGAATCTCCTTTAACAAAGAAATGTCTGTAGTTTAATGTTTCCAGACAGCACTGGGGAAACTAGTAATGATTGAGGTTCCAAAGCTTTAGATACTTAGTCAAACCTTATTTGAACTTCTTTGGTCTGCAAAATTGGACAAGAGATCTTGCAAGAATAGACTTTCTTGTGAGATTTCTAATACTTCCTGATTATGGTCAGGCCAAAAATACTGCAAAGAAAGCTGTCTCAGAGCACTTCTGCTCCCAGCTGGAACCAGGAAGTACAGAGGGGAATGAAAATGAAATAAACATAGAAGCAGCAGGAAAATTATCCAAATATTTTCAAACCCTATTAAAAGGTGTTTTTTATTGTATCTGAACTAGTTCTTCCATCTCTAGGTCAAACTTTAAATACTAATTCCTACTAATAAGTAAAGAATGAATAAACTCCAGTGGAAAGATATATAATAAATGTGAGATAATATCCAAGTTTACTCAGTAAATGGTTTGAATTATTGCTTCTTATCATACCCTTTATTGGTTAATTATCAACTGATACAAGCTATGGGTCAAAGTAAAGTAGATGATGTGTGCACATAACTGAAGGCAGAACATGGTCACACACACACACACACACACACACACACACACACACACACACACACACACACACACACACACACACACACACACACTCTGTCTCTCTCTCTCTAAAGTGCTGACCAGGTTCAGGACAGCTGTTTTAAAAATTATTTTTAAGGTGAGCTTGCGTGTTGGTGAGAAGCTAATCTTAGAGGGACTTAAGCCAACTAGAAGTACTAAAGCTGCATCTACACAGAAAATACCAAAGTTGTGTCTCCAGCACCAGGAAGATCAAATATACCATCAGCACGTCTTGTGATTTGCATGCCCTAATGACAATAATATGGAAAACTAAATTGGCACTGAAATTCTTATATTGCATAAAAATGGAACTTCTAGTCAACAACAGAATGAAACATCAATAATTCAAATTGTTTGCACAAGCTGAGTAAACTGGCAAATACTACTGTAACTTGCAATTGTTCATATATATTTTATAATCTTATACAAATGTTACAGTTCCCAAGATACAGTACTCTGTTAATAATCAGCACAGAAATAAAATAGCCATACAACTAAGAAGTAAATTAAACAGAAACAAAAAGCTGATCCAAGGAAATTTCCCAGACATGGTGTCATCTGATCCTCCATAGGGGCAACAATTGTTTTTACTAAGGTGGTCCAATAGACAAGCTGAAAATGTCAGCAAGTAGATTCATTTTTCCCCGCATGAAGTCCTCTAAATCCATGCTTACAAAGGAAACTCTGGCAAAACTACATGTAAGAAATTGATGTGTCCTCAACAGATTTTTTTTTCATAGTTTGAAGCAAATAAAAAACCGCTGATATCCCAATGACTTAGCTATGTGTTAATATGCACCACTGGCAAATAAAAGGTTCCTGGCATATCAGCCCTTCACAGTTAAATACATTCACAAAAGCAAATTTCTAGTGTAATCTCTTTTTTAAAAGACATAATTAAAAACAAATGTTAGCTGGTTTGAAATTCTTTGGCTATGCCTGTTATGTTTTTAAATCCACCAAGTGTTATACTAAGGAAACTTCATAGCATTCTCCTCCTATTCTTAATCCTGGACACTGACAATTTGATCAAAACATGTTTGAACAAGCTGACTTTTAAAACACTTTTATTAGTGCAACATTTATTGTAATACTGTAATATCTTCATCTGAGCTATGACTGTGCTAATAAAAATGGACTTAGCAAAAGTGCTACAGTCTGAACTCTGGTAAAGAACAAAAATGATTTTGTTCTGTAGAAAAGTACATGAGAAACACACTGAACAAATAGTGACTGCTCTTTTTTTTTTTCCCCCCCAAACACACACTTTATAGAGGATTGAAACAGTACTAAGAAAAGCAGACTTGGCAATACACCTCCAAATCCCGGAAAGCAGTTCTGAGATAGTCCTTAAAAGAAATTAAAAAAAATCAAAAAAATCTTGGCCTTAAAATTTAAATACATAACCACGCAAAGTAGAAAATAATTTCTTCTCCAGTAGTATGGGATTTGAGCAGCACCAGGAACAACACAATATTTAGGTCTGTCTCAAAATGTAACAACAAATTCTCAAAGCAGATTGGATTGCGTATGTGAGATATCGTCAACTGCACGTATAAGTGCAATATAAAAATGCTTATAATATACAGGTCAAATAAAATTGGGATTTCTAGGGCACCAAGACATTTCTCTGTCTATGCACTTCTATAGTGCTCATCACTGTTTCAGTGTCTAGGATGCATAGGCTTTGGCAGTTTAAATTTCACCTTAGAGCAATGGTTCCCAAACTTTAACAACCCGCGAACCCCTTTCACTAAAATGTCAAGTCTCGTGAACTCCCTCCTAAAAATGAATATTTCCAGGGATTTTCTCCTTTACCTGAGGATAAAGTATAAAAGCAGTAATCTTGGAAGTATAACATTTCTTTTTATGACATGCTTATTACACACTATTATTTATCATTACAGTATTTTATTACATTATGAAAACGGCACCACTCTTCCAAGATCTCACTTTTGCAGCTTGTGTCACTTTGATTAAGCCTGTTATAAGACAAGTCTCCTAGGTTTCATCAAGGAGTATCAGATGTGAAACAGCATGAAGGTATTTAAAAAGCCAACTCGAAGAGTTCCTCCTACACAACATTCAGGTCTTGAGCAGTCCAGGCAAACAACGCACGTTCCACAAAGCTTAAACTTGTTCTTCATAATAATTTCAAAAACAACACTAGCAGCCTATTTAATTTTAAAAACAGTAAAAAAAAATCCACCTCCCTTTCGATTTCTTATAAGGCATCTTGAAGTTTAAATCTTCTCAGTGTGATGATATGCTTGCTTTGATCTCCTTAGCTCTTGGAAGGCCCCCGGGGCTCTGGGCTGCTGGCCCTGTGGTGCCTGGGATCCCTAGGGACAGCTCTGTCTACCATTAGAGAATTTTTTCCCAAGAACCCCCTGTAACATTTCATGAACCTCAGTTTGGGAACCACTGAGGTAGGGGCACTGTTCTTTGATTGCTAATCTATATGAACTGTTTTTGGCAGATGCCACCCATTTGTCCTTGCTTCTCTTCTGACCTATGGAGGGGGTAGATCTTCAGTGCCCCCTTCCTGAACTTGCAGAAAAATGGTATGCCTTGGAAAAAAGTATGCCTATATCTGCTTCCATAGGTTCAATAAGAGGAAATGCACAAGTGGAACATATTTTTGGTTTGCTTCCCATGCTAGAGCTAGAGACTTGCTGTAGTTGCAAGGTAAAAATATGCTGCAGTACCTCAAAGCAAGAGAATGCTAGCTCAACAAATACCCCCTAGGTACACACCTCTGACAATATTATTCCATTTGCTGAAATGCATCCACCAATATCAGGAGAAACTTAGTCCCTGCTTATGATTGACTAGTTTGACTGCCTCTGAAGCTGCGAACACCCTGAAGATCCCAGTAAGGATCTGTGGACCTGCCTCGGCCAAAGAACACTTTCCCAACAGTTCTGTCCTCTAAATCATTGGACAACACTTACTCTCTTCCCCTACTAAACGGATGGGGCAGATCCTCAGCTGTTGTAAATTGTCATAACTCCACCAAAGTCAATGAAGCTCTGACAATTTACACCAGCCGAGGCTCTGTCCGTTAGCATATTTGTTGATTAGATAAATGTCTCCCAAATGTTCACATACTGTACTCAATGTTTTGCCTAGCATAGACAGTTAGTGAAAAGAAAGATAATTTACAGAAAATGGCAAATCTAATTTATGGTAGCACCCAGAGTATCAATCAGCATCCGGGCCCATTGACATGGTCCCTGCCCAAAATACCTTACAATCTAACGAGGCAGTGACATATGAAGAAGGGTGATGTGGGAAAGAGGGATACAATCAAATTACACATAATTTTTAAAAAAAGGTACATTTACTTCTCTCTCATTATACGTAAAATGGAGACAGCTAACTCCATTTGTTCCTCAATCTAGCCATCCCTAAAACCAGCTGATTTTTCATCAGTATTGTGGCAGAGGTAGGTCTTGCAGAAGCATCTAGAACAGGGATGGGCAAACTTTTTGTCCCAAGGGCCACATTGGGTTTACAAAACTGTATGGAGGGCCGGGTAGGGAAGGCTGTGGTTCCCCAAACACCCTGGCCTCCGTCCCCTATCCGCCCCCTCCCATTTCCCACCCCCTGACTGCCCCACTCAGAATCCCCGACCCATCCAACCCCCCCTAACCGCTCCCTCCCGGGACCTCCTGCCCCTAACCACCCCGGGACCCCACCCCCTATCCAACCCCCCTGCTCCCAGTCCCCTGACTGCTCTGACCCCTATCTACACCCCACCCCTTAACAGGCCCCCTGGGACCCCACCTTGTTCCCTGTCCCCTATCCACATCCCTGCCCCCGACAGGTCCCCCCCCACGCTTATCCAACCCCCCTGTCCCCCATCCCCTGACTGCCCCCCAGAACCTCCGCCCCATCCAACCGCCCCTTGCTCCCTGTCCCGAGACTGCCCCTCGGGACCCTCTGTCCCTTATCCAACCCCCCCACCCCAGCCCCCTTACCATGCCGCTCAGAGCAGCACGTCTGGCAGCTGCACCGCCCGGCCGGAGCTAGACACGCTGCTGTTCTGCTCCGCAGAAGTGTGCAACCCTGCTGCCCGCGTGGTGGCATGGCTGCGGGAGACAGGGGGCAGTGGGGAAGGGGCCAGGGGCAGCGTCCCTGGCTGGGAGCTCAAGGGCTGGGCAGGACGGTCCCACGGGCTGGATGTGGCCTGTGGGCCGTAGTTTGCTCACCTCTGATCTAGAGTGAAAACAAAGGTGGTGGCTTTCTGGATCATGGCCGTTGGATACTACTACTAATTGCCTGATTTACAGCACATCATCATCCAAGATTTTCTATCAGTTAATTTAAAGCTCAGGAGTGCAGCTCATCTAGATCTTAAATCTCTAAATTACTGGAAATCATGTAGGGAAGGTCTCACTCTGGCAGAGTTATGCATGGGAGTACCAAATGGAAGTATTCATGTGCATAACTCTTTGCAGGAATGGGTCCTAATTATGCTCATGGCTAGTATCCAGGGGTTCCTTTCATTGTTACTCTTATCTCCAATCCCTGTCCTTTCCCCTCCAATTATTTGTTGCATCTTATCTTTCATTATTAAACTTTTCAAGGCAGAGATGGTTTTTAAATGGTGGTTTCCTACACGGTCCAGACATAGTGGGGCCCTGATTCTAATAGGACCCCACGGTTATACCAAAATCGTTATCTATATTTAGTTCTATCAGATATTCTCACACCAACTCTAGTTACCCTGTCTTTGTGGTATCCAACTGTTGTCGCTAATAATTTCCTTGCTTTCCCCACAAGGATCTCAGATATCTTTTCAATAATTATCCCTTTCATTGGAAGCCTAGCAAAATGAGCTGTTTTTAATATTTCAGCATTTTAAACTCCTCCGATTTCTATATTGACAAGTTGCTTTAATTTGTGTTTTGGAATTGTTCACATCCAAAGCTTTGTAGGAGGTAGCTTTGTGATAACATCAGCTTTTGTTTCTTTAGTAAGGATAACTGGAACTCAAGCTGCAGCAGATGGTAACCCTATGACAGAAAGTTAAAGGTCTTCCAAATAATTTAGAATAGTCTAATTTTAAGACTGTTCATGGTGGCAAGGAAAATTAACAGCTGTATAAATGAGTGTTTCCAATCTAGGTTAGATGCACAATACTTAAGTTATTATAGCTTTTTTTGTGTGTGGAAAGGAATCAAGCAAGTAATATAATCAGAATTTTAATGCATAACAAAATGGCGATGACACACTGACATGACTTTCCTGTTTAGAAGAGGGCAATTTTAAACTTAACTGGAATCACATGACAATTCATATGGTTAAAACGACTGTCTGGTTTGTAGCCATATCAACTGAATTTATAAGAAACACTTTCCTTTTATTGATAATTAAAATGATAAAATTTGAAACAATGTGACATAGTAGGCTCTAAACAGATTTTTGTTTGGTTGGTTGTAACAGCTTGTGGGGAATAAATAAGCGTGCAGTATTTTCCCAACAATTGGCAGCTAAACAATTTTAATATTAGTTTATCCCCAAATATAATTGTGGTGGTAATCTTTTTATAAGCTATACCTAGAACTGGGGGTCCAAGCAGTCACACCATGCTTCCAGGGACCAGACATATAGAAAAACTGGAGGAAAGTGGATTAGATTGAGGCTTTACAATTAGGACTCAGCTATTAGGCACAGGAGCTTTTGTCTCCTTAGGTGGAGCTGTAATGTTGTACTGCCTTAACTGTCCCTAGGCTGGAAGAAGAGTGCTCTACAACAGCAAGAAATCTATTATGGTAAACTTCATGTCAGTTTTCACTATGTCAAGCCTCCTAACATAAGAGAAGAATTGTTTAAACTAACTCTGAAAAGCAAAGCAAGTGTGCAGGGCTTTGGAGCTGTGCTCCGGCTCTGCTCCAGCTCCGGGCAAAAACCTGCAGCTCCACTGCTCCAGAGCTGCTCCGCGCTCCAGCTCCAGGCTCCACTCCAAAGCCCTGCAAGTGTGTCTATTATCTACTGATATAAAGTGTCAAGCATTTCTAATTGAATAGCGGTCAGAATAATTGTTCATCTCCTTGCATGCATTAATACAATGAAAATAAGTCAATTTTCCAGATTTCTCATAGGCATAGCAGTGGGAAAATGGCTTTGATTTTGCTGTAAAAAGTGAAAAATGATTACTCTTTGACCAGGCTGGATTTAGACTAATAAAGGATGTTATTTAATGAGACGCCAGAGATATCTATCAAACCCTGATCTATGCAACAATATAAAAGAAATACTGTTACTTCTTTTACCATGCTTAATATGTAATGTTTGATGACTTTCTAAGACTGTGGAACATAGGCTTTTGCTCTCCCTAATATTCTCTGTTTTCAATACAAATGCAATAAAAAATAAGGTATTCAAAAGTTTAACAAATGGAAGGGGAGAAACCAAATATGCTTCTTGCCTGAGGTGCCATTTGGTCTAGGGCAAGCCCTGTTCTTTGATTATAATTATGATTATCCATTTCAGTATTATTCATCCCAAGTATATCTAGTAAATGTGCTCACCACAGTAACTTGATAAAACTAAGGACATTTCCTGACAACAGATAAAATTGTTTATCTTTTTAGAATATTGTTGTTCATGAAAGCTAACTATAAACATTGGCTAGAGCCAGGCATGTTGGTTGCAGGTGCAATACACAGAACTTTAAAGAGCTCTCCTAATGCTGCTCATATTGACAAACAATATACAAATTCCTCTAGCAATAAGCCTCTCCTGGCCGAGATTGTCAACTAAATGGTCTAAAGCAGTGTTTTTCAATCTGTGGGTTGTGACCCAGTACTGGGTCACGGCATGTAAGGCGCTGGGTTGCCTTGCTCTGGTCAGCACTGCCAACCGGGACATTAAAAAGTTCCGTTGGCGGCGTGACGGGTTTGGTCACAGAAACTCCCTCAAGATTGTCACTAGATATGCTGGGATACCACTGAGAATAAACCCTCCTGCCAGAGAAGGCTTCCCTCCACTCCCATCTTGCTGAGCTAGACACACAGCACAGACCAAGAGATTGGGCCATGCCCCCCAGCAGTTCTACCGAAACTAAGATTTCCCTTAGCAGGGACTTCTCAGTTAACAGGGACTTTCCCAGCACCCAGTATTCAGTCTTTCTGGGAGCCTAAACCCCAAGTGAACCTATTTTACTCTGTATAAAGCTTATACAGGGTAAGCTCATATTGTTTGCCCTCTATAACACCGATAGAGAGATAGGCACAGCTGTTTGCTCCCTCAATATTAATTACTTACTCTGGGTTAATTAATAAGCAAACATGATTTTATTAAGTATAAAAAGTAGGATTTAAGTAGTTCCAAGTAAGTTACCAAGCAAAATCAAACAAAAACACTCAAGTCTAAGCCTAACACATTAACAAACTGAATACAGGTAAATCTCACCCTCTGAGATACTCCAATAAGCTTCTTTCACAGACTGGACGCCTTCCTAGTCTGGGCCCAATCCTTTTCAGACCAATATTGTAGTTTACGGCCTAGGTCCAGCAATCACTCACACCCCCATAGTTACTGTCCTTTGTTCATTTCCTTTCAGGCATCTCTTTGGGGTGGAGAGGCCATCTCTTGAGCCAGTTGAAGACAAAATTGAGGGGCTTCCAGGGCCTTTTATATTCTCTCTGGTGAGCGGAAACCCCTTTCTTCTTTTGTGCAAAATCACAGCAACAAGATGGAATTTGTAGCCACCTGGGTAAGTCACATGTCCATGAATGATTCAGTTTTTTGCAGGCCAACGCCGTTGTTTTCATGTTAGTTTGAATGTTCCCAGGAAAGCTCAGATGTGGATTGGCATCTCCCAAAGTCCACTGTCAGTTAAGTGTTTCTTGATTGGGCACTTACTCAGAATAGTCCCTTCTCAAGAAGCTGACCAAATGCTTCACTGATGCTACTTAGAATCAAACACATAGCCAAAATTCGTAACTTCAAATACAAAAATGATACACACATCCAGACAGCATAATTATAAACAGCAAATCAAAACCTTTCCATAGACACCTTACTTGACACCCTTTGTACAAGTTTTGGTGCAACCATAGGACCTTGGTTGCAACAATGATCTATACGGTCACAGTTCACGTCAATAATGTCACAGGTGGTGCTGCCCAGCTAAGGCAGACTAGTGCCTACCTATTTCCACACCGCGCTGAACCCTGGAAGTGGCCAGGAGCGATCCAGCTTCTAGGAACGGGGGCCACAGGGCTCCGTGCACTGCCCCTGCCCCGAGCACTGGCTCCACACTCCTGTTGGCCAGGAACCGGTCAAAGGGAATGGGGGCTGAGGGGGGAGAGGAAGGGGGCAGTGCTTGCGTGCCTCCGCCTAGGAGCCAGACCTGCTGCTGGCTGCTTCCGTGGCGCAGTGCGGTCCACCCCAGCTGTGCCACTGAACTGCCGGAGGTAAGTCCGTGCCCGTGCCCCAATCCCCTGTCCCAGCCCTGAGCCCCCCCACAAACCTGGAGCCCCTCCTTCACCCCAAACCCCCCAGCCTCAGCCCAGAACCCTGACCCCCTCCCGCACCCCAACCCCCTGCCCCAGCCCCGAACCCCCCCCAACCCAGAACCCCTTCCTGCACCCCAAGCCCCTCATCCCTGGCCCTACCCCAGAGCCTGCACCCCCAGCCCAGCGCCCTGACCCACCCTGCACCCTAACCCCCTGCCCCAGCCCAGAGCCCTCTCCCACACCCCAAACCCCTCATCCCCATTGAGTCGTGGGCATCAACAATTTTCTTCAACTGGGTCCCCAGAAAAAAAGTTTGAAAACCACAGGTCTAAAGAAGGTTGTTTAAAAAACATCTCATCAACAAATATTGTGAAAAAAAGGTACTTATGTTTTATTATGAAAGTCACACCACTATCTGAAACATAGTATCTGCCTTAACAAATCTTGTTATAATTGTCATCTAAAAACAAGCAAAAGGGATTTAAGTTTAGTTTCGTGTGTTTTGGTTATTTTATTCTTGTTCCAATAAATATTAATATACAAGAATGACTAGATTTCTTCACTTCTTACTACAAAAAGGGACAATATTTGAGAATTTAATAAATCAGAGCACACATTTATTTTACATTTCTGTTACCCAAAAGAAAAGTTTATGATCTCCGCCAACTGCACATAATGGAAGAGTCCTATGCCAGGTCAAACCAGATCCTACAGCAGCAGAGCCAATAAGAATGGGCTAAAAATAATAATAATAAAAAAAAATAAAGACTTTTTTTCAATATATCATACAGATATTTACTAAACCAGAGCTAAATATGCAATCACAAGTTCAATAGGCAACTAAAATGTGAGACTTTTGCAAAAAAAACAACCCACCACACCATTCCTTAAAGAAAAAAAAAAGAGTATTTAAGTTAAAAATCTCACTGCCTACTATCTATTTCTGTCAGCTATTGAACGCATATTGTTAAAATACAATACTGCAAAATGTTCTACAAGTGATAGAATTGAATCTTTGCAGAGTATCTACAAAGGCTGTCTCCAGACCCCAGATGATTTTAGTAAAAGCTGCTGTTATTTAAGGTTACAATTAATATGCTTGGAAATAGTATGCTTTTTGTGCCGAAGACAATGAAAATCTGCCTAATATAAAACCTCCTTTCCTCTGTTCTATTAGAGAATTGGAATACATTTGAATTATAAAATACTGTAGGATATCTTATAGGTTATTTAGTTTGTACCTTGTAGAATGCAAATAAAACTCAAAAGTGGTATGATTTAAGTTGCCTTAATAAAGCAGATACAATTAATATTTTCTAAGATTCTGAACAGTCTTAATGCTTGCATGTGAAAAAACAGAGACAAATGATGGAAAGAACAAAGATCAACAGATTCTCATTCCTCTTGCAATTGTACAAAAAGCAGTGTGTGGCATATGTCCACTTGATTTGACTGATGATCCTTGCTTAGTGCTTCAAAGGCATGACTTATTCTACCATCCTTCCCAATATTATACTCTGGGATAGTATTTCTCCAGCCTCAACTTGGTAATCAGTTCAATAATATAGATGTGACAAAAAGCCACCACAGTTAATCATCTGATTGCATTTGTAAACTATGATTGTCCAATTTGTTTTTGAGCCATTAATATCACTAATGATGATTCTGTCAGTATTACTTGGAGTGGAGAATTCCATGGTAATTAAAAGATATAAAAGAAAGTCTCTCCTTGTACCTTACATACATTTTATTTGTACGTATTTTCAGAACACCGAGAATTGTAAATAAGCTTATTTTAAACATAATAAAGTATCAGAACCTTCTGATTTGGCCTTATTATAACTAAAAACAGTGGGGAAAAAAGTGCTAAACCCAGAGTTGAGAGTATTCTAAGATTTTCCTCTGGTAACTTTTGGCACGGAAAAAGATGAAGTAGTAACAGTTTCTACATGATCTTCATAAAATTTTAAAAGGTATAGCTGTTTATACATGGATTTAAAAAGAATGGATTGATACAAAACAAAACATAGAATTGTATAATTTTACCTGAGGGTGTCCTAAATGATGAACTAGAAGCTGGGAAGTCATCTTTCCTGGATAGCCAGTGGTTGCAAACAAGTTTTCATTCACTCTGGACCACCTATGAATAAATCCAAGGTGCTCTTAAATACATGTGTTATACCATCACGAGCATACGCAAATCTGATTTTTTGCCTGCAGTGAAATATTGTGTAAAGCCACCCTAAATTCTGCTGCAACCTGTGAAATACATGCACTGAGATACTTTATATTTAAGACACACCCCATTCAGTCCTATCTACATGAATTAAAAATGAATTAATGAATGTGTTATACATTAAGGACCCTATCCTGTCAAGTCCCAATCACTCTCAACACCCGTTGAGATTAGAATCTTGCGGGATGGAGCTATCTAAAAGCTAACAGTCTATTGATGGAAAGAAGACATGAACGCTAGAAGGAATTGGGACCCCAATCCCACAGCTGCGTACATGCAGGCAGACCCCTGCACTTGTGTAGAGCCCCACCGATTAGCAACAAACAAACTGTTAAATTATTTCACTTTGTAACATTGCTGTACTACAAGATGCAACGCACTGTAGGCATTACTGGAAACAATAAACAACACTTGCTAAAATGAGCTTTTAAAAATTAAACAGGCTACTAATATAATTTTTCTTCAAATTAATTTAACCCCTCTCCCCCAAACTATACCTGAATAATCTGGCTCGATCCACATGGACAGGTCTCTTATCTTGTGGATAACTACATAAAAAAAGGCATTTTGAGTAAGCATCCATTCCACAAACTATAGGAAATGATACACTTCACTTCATATCACAAGGACAAAAAGTACAGATCATTTAAAAGAGTAGCAGGTTCAAGTTGTAGGGTGGGAAAACATCTACTAACAGACAAAAATTCTTTTGACAATCATGCCATGTCTCATAGAAAAACAAGGAAGTGAAAAGTTAAGCCACCTAATAATACACATCCCCTATCCCTCCACACACAAGCACACCCCATTACCACAATTACCATGTGCAACAGACCACGCACTACAACCTTAATTCTGCCCCACTGTCACCATTTCTGCATGCTCCCCTTTAAGCAGATTATTTCCCTCCTCCACCATACACTGAGATGGCTTCATGGAGTAGTTGGTTGTGTTGGTAGATGGAAGTTTGATAAAAGGTGGAGTAGAAAAGATTGATTAAAGGGGGTGAAAGAATGCTCACATTCCTCCAAGGGCTGTACTTATGCCCTGTAGTGATACTATGAGGGGAAGAAAATCTAATGTGTCTTTAAAAAAAAAATCAATTGAATCTAAGGAGACCACACAAACTAAAATGAGAGCTCTTAACCGCTTTCAAGTTCTGTGTCTAAAAACCGAGCCTCGGGGGAGACTGAGGATCTGAAGTAAAGAAGACTGCAACATGGTACCCAGGAGAATGGGCGGGAGGTGGAGAACCCAAGGCCTACCAACTTGTGTGAAGCAAATGTTATATTTATGCAAGACAATATGTGCTTAGGCATTTGTTGATTTAACCCTTTTCTCGCTGCTTGTCATATTCTATGGATTAACAAATAATACTTTGTTTTGAAGGAGCTGTTCTTTGTCACTGTGTTTACCAGCTGGTTACAGCTCCTGGAGAGAAGTTGATAGCAGAGGCCAAAGCCAGTTGGTTCCGGTGAGATAATGTAATGGATGAGCAAGACCGGTGATCGATTTTAAAAGTGGGGCAAATTGTGGTGTTTTACTCTAAAAGTGTAGGTGTAGGCCTATCACTTTAAAGAGGTGCCACTGGAAAGGTCAAAGGCACAGCACACTCCTGAACCTTAACAACTTGAGCCCTGATTCTGCAAAGACGAATTCATACGTTTAACTTCGTGACCTGTAAGTAGTCCCATTTAACTGATCAGGGCCTTATTTGCACAAGTAGTCTCACTGAAGTCAATGAATATGCTTACCAAAGTAAACGCTCACCATCCTGAATGAGGAAGGCATGATTTGGCCCATAAAGTTCAATTTTCAAGTAAAAGTTCAAAAGGAATTGTCATCTTCTAAATCTTAAACATATGTTTTCCATTTATTCTCTATTTTCAGAATTTTAATTGTGTAAAAGAACTTTGCTTTTGGTACAATCTCCAGAAGCCGTACAGTCCCAACACTTATAGTAAAATATATGTTTAAAATATAGTGTAACATGTGAATGGACTGGATGGCTGGGGAGGGGAGGCTTATATCATTTTGGAGATCAGACAGGCCCAGTTAGGTCACACCCTACTCAGCTGAAAGGATGGGTAGGCCAGATGCTGAGTCTCTGTTGGGAAGAGGAAGGAAAGAAAGGGAAAATATATCGGTGAAGAGGGAGGTAAAAGAAGTGTGTGTGTGTGTGGTGGTGGTGGGGAAACGGAAATCCTGAGGAAACTCTCGTAATCCTTTCTAAACCCCTACTTTCTCCTTCAATTCATCAAAAGGCACTAGTCTAAATTCAATTCCACCAACATTTCAATTGTAACAGCAATTTAGCTGAAGTAACAAATAATGCATTACACACTATTTAAAAAGAAATCATTATAAGAATTTGTTTGTGAATGATAACGGTAAAGTCACAAATTCCCTGGAGAAGAGAGCGGGAGTGGTTTATTATAGAAATGCTAGATACTAAAGCCCCAGTTCATTTCCATTTAGCAAAGCATCTAAACATGTGCTTAAAAGCTTCGTCAAACTGGGGCCTTAAGCACTGGCTATAACTATAATGAAGTTCTACTTAGCTAAGTAAAACATTATCAAAAATATCATCCCTAATCATGCAAATGGAAGAGATGGTGTGGGGAAGTCTTCCCCAGTTTGACAATGATACCTGGAGCGAGTAATATCCCAGATTAACCAATCATTTCCAGCAACCGCTCCAATTTTAAGGGTGTTTCTTAAACACCAATGTGCGGACATCAATGGCATTTGTTCAGACTGGAGAGACAGAATGGCCTGCTGGGTAATGAGATCGTAAAATCGAATTGTTCCATTCTTCTCTGCTACCATCAACTGCAAAAGAAAGCAATACAAGGATTTTACTCAAACTTTTGTAAACTGCATTCTTTGTAATTTTGGCCATAATTTAAATCTTTATTACTGCACAGCAAACCAAGTGCTCCTGCAACAAAGCATTAACAGGAATGGAAGGTGTGACACCTAGCTTTTGGGGTGAAAGTGGTCATGTATGTTAACATTCTGCCAACAATTAAAACAAAATGATAACCCAGCCACTGGTATTTAATTTTTTATGAGATGGGTGGGTACTGGAGAAAATATAAATGTCAGTTAATATAAATAACTGACATCTATCAATTCACATGCTACACATGATGCACTATAGGCTTTTCCATGTACGCACAGCAACGGTTTAATCATGTGGAATGGTGGCTGAAGCATGAAGGGGCATACAAATGTTTAGAATATCTGGCATGTAAATATCTTGCAATGCCAGCTACAAAAATAGCATGCGAACGCCTGTTCTCACTTTCAGGTGACATTGTAAATAAGAAGCGGGCAGCATTATCTCACGTAAATGTAACAAACTTGTTTGTCTTAGCAACTGGCTAAACAAGAAGTAGGACTGAATGGACTTTAAAGTTTTACATTCTTTTGTTTTTGAGTGCATTTATGTAACCAAAAAAAAATCTACATTTGTAAGTTGCACTTTCATGATGAAGAGATTGCACTACAGTACTTGTATGAAGTAAATTGAAAAATATTATTTCTCTTATCATTTTTACAGTGCAAATATTTGTAATAAAAATCATATAAAGTGAGCACTGTACATTTTGTATTCTGTGTTGTAATTAAAATCAATATATTTGAAAATGTAGAAAAACATCCAAAAATATTTAATAAATTTCAATTGGTATTCTATTATTTAACAGTGCAATGAAAAAGACGGTTACTCACCGTTGTAACTAACTGTTGTTCTTCGAGATGTGTTGCTCATATCCATTCCAGTTAGGTGTGTGCGTGCCGCGTGCACGTTCGTCGGAAGATTTTTACCCTAGCAACACTCGGTGGTTCGGCTGGGCACCCCCTGGAGTGGTGCCGCTATAGCGCCAGATATATACCCCCTGCCGACCCATCCGCCCCTCAGTTCCTTCTTGCCGGCTACTCCGACAGTGGGGAAGGAGGGTGGGTCTGGAATGGATAGGAGCAACACATCTCGAAGAACAACAGTTACAACGGTGAGTAACTGTCTTTTCTTCTTCGAGTGATTGCTCATATGCATTCCACTTAGGTGATTCCCAAGCCTTACGTAGGCGGTGGGGTCGGAGTGAGATGTTGCAGAATGCAAACTGCTGAGCCAAAGGCTGTATCATCTCTGGACTGTTGGACCAATGAGGCAAAGGTGTGGACCGAGGACCAGGTAGTTGCACGACATAGCCCCTGGAAGGATATGTGAGTCAGGAAGGCAGCAGAAGACGCCTGAGCCCTGGTGAAACGAGCAGTAAAGTGGCTCGATGGAACATGGGCCAAGTCACAGGAGGTGCAAATGCATGACGTCACCCAAGATGAAAACCTCTGGGAGGAGACAGGTAGGCCCTTCATCCGGTCTGCCAGTACAACGAAGAGTTGGGGCGTACGAAAGGGCTTTGTCCACTCGATATAAAAAGCGAGCGCCCTACGGACGTCTAGGGAGGGCAAATGTGCTCCCTCCGGGATGAATGTGGCTTCGGAAAGAAGACCGGAAGGAAGATATCCTGGTTGATATGAAAGGTAAACAGCACCTTAGGGAGGAAGGCCGGACGCGGTCACAACCGCACCTTGTCCTTGCGAAACACAGTATACCATGGGTCCACCGTGAGAGCCCGAAGCTCGGAGACTCGTCTGGCCGATGCAAAGGCTACAAGGAAAAAACTGTCTTTCAGGACAGGTATCTCAGCGAGCAGGTTGTCAGTGGCTTGAATGGGGCAGGCATAAGTCTGGTTATAACCAGGTTGAAGACCCAGGTTTTGGCGGGGCGGCGAACCTGGGGGTATAAATGCCCCAAGCCCTTGAAGAACCTAGAAACCACAGGGTGTGAGAATATGGAGCGGTCACTCTCCCCTGGGTGGAAGGTAGAGATGGCTGCCAAGTGTACCCTTAATGATGACCGCACCAGGCGCTGCTGTTGAAAGATCAGAGGTAGTCCAAGATGGAATGGATCGGAACCTCGGTGGGAGAAACATTGTGCGTTTCATAGCATCAGGAGAAACACTTCCAGTTGGCCAGATACGTTAACCGATTGGAAGGTTTCCTACCACCCAGGAGAATCATGTAGAACCGAGGCAGAACAACATAACTCGGATCGGTTTAGACCCACAGCAGGCATGCTGTGAGGTGCAGGGATTGCAGGTCTGGGTGGTGAAGTTTGCCGTGATCCTGTGTTATGAGGTCTTGGCAAAGAGGCAGGGGAATCGGGTTGGCTACCGACAGGTCTAGCAACATGGTGTACCAGTGCTGCCTGGGCCACGCTGGAGCGATCATGATCAGGTGCGCTCTGTCCCTGTGGAGTTTTAGCAGGACCCTGTGAACCAGTGGGAACGGCGGGAAAGCATACGGCAGACGGCTCGGCCACGGCATCAGAAAAGCATCCAAGATCGAGCCCGGGGAAAGGCCTTGGAATGAGCAGAACTCTCTCGTTCTGTTCTCGTGAGAGTGAAGAGGAATATGCGGGGAAAACCCCACTTCCGGAAACGGAATGGATAACGTCCAGAGGAATCGACCACTTGAGAGACAGGAAGGATCTGCTGAGGCAATCCGCCAGAGTGTTCCGGACCCCTGGGAGAAAGGACGCTACCAGGTCCATCGATTGGGCTGTGCAGGAGTCCCGGAGCTGGATAGCTCCCTGCAAGGAGGGGAGGACTGTGCTCCTCCGTGCTTGTTTATGTAACACGTGGCCGTTGTGTTGTCTGTGAACACCGAGACACAACGGCCTTGCAAGTGCTGCTGAAACGCCTGGTACACAAGGCAGACTGCTCTTAGCTCCCGGACATTGATGTGCAAGGCCAGCTCGAGCCAACCGAAGGCCTTGAGTGCGACACTGACCCAAGTGAACACCCCAGCCGAGAGATGGGGCATCCATCACGAGGGATACCGAGGGGTGAGGTGGATGGAACAGCATCCCCGCACACATCAGGGAGGGTGTCGACCCCCAGTCGAGGGAGCCGAGGACGGTCGGGGGGAATCGAGGCGACCATGACCATGCTGTCTCTGCCCGGGTGATACACCGAGGTGAGTCACGATTGAAGTTTACGGAGGCGAAGCCTGGCATGTTTGGTTACGAACGTGCAGGCAGCCATGTGACCCAGGAAACCTAGGCAAGTGCAAGCCAAAGTTGTCGGGAAGGTCCGTAACAATGGTTACCATCGCATGAAATCAAGGCGTAGGTAAGCAGGCTGTGCGAGACTGGAGTCCAGGATGGCCCCAATTAAGTCTATTCCCTGTGTGGGAATCAGGGTGGATTCCTCTATATGGATCATCAGGCCTAAACGCAGGAATAGGTCCTTGTCGACGCCCACATGAGTGGTAACTTGGGCCCCGGTGGTCCCTCGAATGAGCCAATCGTCTAGATACGGAGAACGTGTATCTGACGGTGGCGGAGAGGGCGGCGACTACAGCCAGACACTGTGAATACACTTGGGGCTGTATAGAGGCCAACTGGGAGGACCGTAAACTGGAAATGATGACGGTTGGCCACAAACCGGAGGTACCTTCTGTGTGGAGAATAAATGGCGACGTGAAAATACGCGCCCTTCATATCGAGGGCGGCATACCAGTTTCCGGGATCCAAGGATGGGATGACGGTCCCCATGGACACCATGCGGAACTTCAGGTATATCATGAACTTGTTGAGCTCCCGCAGGTCTAGGATAGGTCTGAGACCTCCCTTCGCCTTGGGGATCAGGAATGAGTGGGAGTAGAACCCTTTGTGGTTAGGAGGACCCTGATTTTGGCCCCTTTGGGGTCCTGACCAACACCTACGACTGCCCCAGCAACACCTGCTGGCAAAGCCTTGTCTTTGTCTAGGCGCAGGGTAAGGGCGGTGAGGCTCGGTGGAAAGGTGGGCGCTGAGTCATCAGCATGTGCATGCCGAGAGGGAATGCATAGTGACCTTGCTGGCCTTTGGCCCTTGCAGCCTAGGGTCAGTTTTTTTTTTTTTTTGGGCGGGGAGAACAGGCCTTGTCATTGAAGGGCAAGTCCTGTATATTGTGCAGCAGCTGCGAGGGAAGGCTCAATAACTGGAGCCATGAAATGCGCCTTGTGGCAACACCCGAGGCCAGAGTCGTGGCTGCGGAGTCAGCTACATCCGACGAGGCCTGGAGGGAAGCTCTCGCCACCTTCGTCCCTTTTTCCAGGAGGGCATCAAACTCTTGACGGGAGTTCTGAGAAACCGACTCCGTAAATTCTCCCATCGCCGCCCATAGTAGCGGCTAAGCAGGGCTTACTGGTTTGCTACGTGAAGTTGCAGGGCGACTGCCGAGTACATCTTACGGCCCAGGAAGTCCATTCGCCTAGCCTCCTTGGGTTTAGGGGCTGGTGCCTGCTGGCCATGGCGTTGCGTCTCATTGACAGACTAGATGACAAGGGAGCAGGGGGAAAGATGTACATATAGGTGCCCGTCGCCCCTGGAGGATACCATGTACATGCATTTGACTCCCGTGCCCACGGGCGGGATAGTGGCTTGAGGCTGCCAGATGAAATCCGCATTGGCCTTGATTGTTGGAATGAATGGTAGGGCCACTCTAGAGGGGGTGTCAGCCGACAGAATGTCTACGACCGGATTCTGTATCCCCGAGACTTCCCCCACTTGGAGATTCATATTGAATGGCACCCGTCTCAGGAGGTCCTGACGGGCCCCCAAGTCGATTAGGGGAGGGCCCGAGGAGTACGCTCCTGCCACCGCCTCATCTGGGGAGGAGGGAGAAGAAAGGCCGCGGACAAGCGGGTCCTGTGTGGGCTCACGCTCCTGGACGACCTCCTGATGCGGTGGGATGTGGGAATCTGGTGGCTGAACCGGGGCTTCCTCCGTACTGGTCGGAGGGGGACGGCTAACTGTCGCCTCTGGCACCCAGTGCTCTGACGGAACAGAGCGAGATGGGATCACAGGTAGGCCTTTGGCCTGATGGCACGCCCAACATGTACAGGGTGGCCACTGATGGGGGTCAGGGTCCTGGGCCTGGGGCACCTGGAAGACACTGGTGTGCACATCCGAATGGATGGCCATGGAGGAGCTTAAAAGCCCTGGGCAGAGACTCCCTCTCTAGCTGATGTCGCTCGACGCGGCACCGGGGATCGGTACCGGGAGGCATACCGGTACCGAGAGCGAGAATGGGACCTGCGACTGGAGCGGTGCTGGGAGGTCGACCGAGATCTCGAGGCTCGATGTCAGGAGTCCAGTGCCTGGAGCGGTGCCGGGAGCTGGATCGGCGCCGAGTGTACCAGGTCGGCGAACGGGACGCTGATTGGTGCCGCGAGTACGACCGGTACCGAAATGGAGAACGGTGCCGGGACCGTGAGCGGTGTCAGCACCTGGCTTGGCGACAGGACCGAGAACATCTGTGGGACCGCAATCGTGAACGTTGCCGCTCTGCGGTGCCGGCGCAGGGTGGTCTGATCAAGGCAGGCTTGCCGATCGACGATATAACCCGCACTGGCGGTGCCGGGGGTTGAGGCAGCGCAGGCGCTGTCATTGCCATCAACTCTCTCTCCGTGGAAATGTCTCCGGCGTGGAGGGAATAGTGAGCTCAACCACGGCTCACACCGGGGAGCGTTCAGGCACTGGACTCGACAGCTCTTGCGTGGCCGGAGTTGATGGTGCCGATATTGTCGGTGCCGCGGCAGGTATCAGAACCGGGCAGACCGACTTAGTATAGCGCTCGGGCTGTGGAGCAGGCGGCTCTGACGCAGCTTAATAGTGAGCTCAACCACAGCTCGTACCGGGGAGCTTTCCGGCACCGGACTCGACAGCTCTTGGATGGCCGGAGTTAACAGTGCCGATATTGTCGGTGCCGCGGCAGATATTGGTGCCAGGCGGTCCGACTTAGTATAGCGCTCGGGCTGCGGAGCAGGCGGCTCGGATGCAGCAGAAGTCTTGTACCTCTTCATCCTCCAGGAGAGGGATCCATGCCGAGCGGACGTCAGAGCCAGCGACGGCCAGTGCCGAGAGGTCTTGGCGGTACCAGCGATCCGGTGCCGAGGGAGCGCTTCTTGAAGACTGACCAGCGCTCGGTGCCGAGAGCGGAGGAGTAAGAGCTGCTTCCCTCAGGAGCTGCTTGAGACGAAAGTCCCGCTCCCCTTTGTTCTCGGCTTAAAGGCCTTACAAATGCGGCACTTATCTGTTAGGTGAGATTCCTCGAGGCACTTAGGAGAGGATCTCGTCGGCATCGGCTTGTGGCCGACCGAGCATTGTGAAACCCTGTGAACCAGGCATAGTACCCGGCACCGGGTGCGGGGAAGGGGATAATCCCCGAACCCCTGTGAACTATATACACTAACTATACTAAAAACGAATAAAGTTAACTACAACTATATAAATCTGAACTATATACAAGAATTAACAAGAGAAACTACGAGTAGCTAGGGAAGTGGAGGTCCACTGTTCCAATGACCGACACGGGCGGTAAGAAGGAACTGAGGGGCGGATGGGTCGGCAGGGGTATATATCTGGCGCTATAGCGGCGCCACTCCAGGGGGCGCCCAGCCGACCCACCGAGTGTTGCTAGGGTTAAAATCTTCCGACGAACGTGCACGCGACGCGCACACACCTAACTGGAATGCATATGAGCAATCACTCGAAGAAGAACACAGTAAATGTTTTAATCGCAATTAATTTTTTTGAGTTAATCGCATGAGTTACCTGCAATTAATCAACTGCCCTATAAATAACACCAATAATAATACAGTGATTTGAATTATAAGCTGTGATCTGCTTCATAATGAT
Source organism: Mauremys mutica (assembly GCF_020497125.1). Classification (NCBI taxonomy): domain Eukaryota; kingdom Metazoa; phylum Chordata; order Testudines; family Geoemydidae; genus Mauremys; species Mauremys mutica. Next base: position 102,174,516 of record NC_059072.1, on the reverse strand, counting down.
CAGGGAATACGAAAGTCATTTTATGTGGGAACTGAGGCTGAACATAAGAAAAATGTTATCAGAGCTCAGAACGCAGAGGTTACTTACCTTATACAGTAACTGGAGTTCTTCAAGATGTACCTCTCTGTGGCTGTTCCAATTGAGGTGCGCATGCATCTTTGATTGAAGATTTTCAACAGTAGTGCTTGTCTGGTTCACACATGTGTTCTAAAAACCCTTATGCCCCATGCCAAGGGATTACAGGGCTGTGGTGGATGACCTGCACACAGTTCCTTCTCCTCTGCAAAAGCCCCATCAAGATGAGACACTGAAGCAAAGGGGAAGGAAGGGCAGGTAGTGGAGCATCCATAGGGGGGGGACACATCTCAAAGAACTCCATTTAGTTTACAAGGGTAGGTAATCTTTCCTTCTTTCAGTAGAGCCCCTATGGGTGCTCTACTTCAGGTGACTCTCAAGCAGTACCCTCCAAAGGAGGTGGCAACTTCAAAATCTGGCCTAGAACTGATTGCAAAACTGAAGGCAGCATCTGGTCTACAGGCATGCACTAAGGCATAGTGTCTCAAGACGGTGTGAACGAAGACTCATGTAGCAGCTTTCCACTATAGGAACATCTTTTAATAGGGGAACAGATGTAGACTGAGATCTGATAGAGTGAGCTATGACCTTAGATGGGCACAGCACATTAGCAGCTCCATGACAGGAGAGGATGCAGCCGGAAACTCACCAGAAAATCTCTGGGTGGACACTGGCATTCTGCTAGGTCTTTGACAGATACAGTTAGTCTCAGAGAGACTCTAAAAGATTTAGTACCATCCAATATATACTAGCACTCTCCTAATGTCAAGAGAATGAAGGGCAGCAACCTCCTTATTCTGATGGGGTTTAAGGTGGAAAACTGGCTGATGAACAGGGAAGTCAAACGACTTTGGTAGGACGCATTGGTGTGGTCTGAGGGATACCTTTACCTCAAAGACAGTATAAGGCAGGTCAGCCATCAAAGCCCCTAATTCTCACACTCTTTGAGCAGAGGTAACTGCCACTAGAAAGATGGTTTCCATGAAAAGTTTTAAAAGCAAACAAGTAGCTAGTGGCTGAAAGGGAAGTTTTATAAGAGAATTAAGAACTAAGTTCAAATCCCAAGTTGGCATTCTCTCTCTAACATTTGAGAATGATGAATCTGGAAGTTGCAACATGAGCAAATACTTAGAAACCTTCCAATGGAGAATGGAATGCTGTGACAGCCACTTGGTTGATTTTGTGCTCCATTAAAGAGAGACCTCAGATAGGAGATCTGAACCTCTTCCCAAATGTGGAAGAGAACATGGAAGGTGTGCTGAGAAATCAAAATTAATTAAAATTCCAGGCTATTTATCTATGCTACCACAAAAGGGACAACTGCTACAGAAAGTATCACTAGATTCTGCCCTTTTCTTAGAGGCTTTACATGAGTAGCTTGCAGGCGTCTCCCTGGGCTCATCTCCCTTCGAAGTAGAGGGTTGCAATAAGGGCTCCTGCTGGGACTCCAGAGGTTGAAGGGCTGACTCCATGAGTAGGAGTTTGAGCCTCAGGTCTCTGTCTTTCCTGAATCTGGGCTTCAGTTGTTGACACAAAACACTTCTGTGGAATGTGTTTCTCTCCCAAGCAATGAACGCACTGCGAGTGTCTGTCAGTCACTGGGATAGATTCCTTACAACTGAGGCAATTTTTGAAGCCTGGGAAGCTGGGCATACTCTTGTCCAGTGGGGACCTCCCAACAGCGGTTAGCAGAAGACAAAGTCCTCTTCTTTTCTTTCGTTTTTTTTTTTAAAGGCAATGGCCAAAATAAAATGTAAATGAAGTGAATAAAGAAAAAGAGGCTTTAAAAGAAGCTACAATTAGCAATTAGTGAGTTAACAATCCAGGAACGGACAACTATGGCTCCACCTCTAGCCAGGAGCTGTTGAGCAGAAACTGAGGCGGGATCGCCCGTGCAGACTAGCTAGCCTCGTGGTAGGCAGGGAGCGGTGCATGAGTGGGCTGAACGGACACCAAAGGTGCTGGAACAGGGAGGGCTGGTGGCCATGGCCCCATCCCTTTTTACCAGTTGCAAGGGCAAGCGGGGGAGGGGGGGGGGAAGGGCAGCGGCGTGGAGAAGAGCGAGCATGGGACGGAGCCTCAGGGAAAAGGGGAAGTGCAAGGGCAGGGTCTTGGAGAGAAGGGGTGGCATGAGGGGGCAGGGCCACAGTTTGCGTGCCGGTGGCCCCCCATTGTTAGGAAGCTTCCACTGGTCCAGATGGAGACTGCTACCAAAATTCCCCAATCAGCATCGCAGGGACACAGACACACTTACAGTGGAGCACCCAAAGGGACACTACTAGAAGAAGAACCAGCCAAATTACAGAATCTGCTGATAATGAAGAATAATACAGAATGTGCTTCTACAGCGAACTCCAGTCATACTATAGCTTCAAAATTTTATAGTTTAGAAAAGCGACACACATTTACATACTGGTTTAAGAAAAATAAGCTGCAAAGTATAACCTTAAAAGCCTCCTCAGGATGCCAGCACACACTCATTCCAGGGGAACGTAGAACAAAATAAGCCTTTTGATTTCCTTCCAAGTCCCAAACCCTAATAAATAAATAAAAAAAAAAAAAGTATTTACTGCTGTTTGTAAAAACATTAATTTCCAGCCTTAGCCTGCTGACAGAGAGGTGGCCAGAACCAGATGAGATCTGGTATCTATACTCCATCTTTTGAGCACAAAGGTATCTAACAGAAGGCCTGATACTGAGAGGTGTTAAACACCTACAAATCTCACTCAAGTTGAAGGGAGTTGTGAGTGCTGAGTACTTCAATGGGTGAGATCCAGATGTGAAAATGAATTTTTTAGGAGACACAAAGGTAGTACATTATTATTTTCTCTTCCTATATTCAAGCATTCTCCCTCCATAATTAACTTGGGGATGGAAACAAAGAAGTGTTATCATCAGTGGCCCACTTGACCCTCACCCACCCTGAACCATAATTTTGGAGCTACTCCGTACAATAACCCTATAGTGCTATACAGTAGAATAGGGGTTGGCAACCTTTCAGAAGTGGTGTACCGAGTCTTCATTTATTCACTTTAATTTAAGGTTTCACGTGCCAGTAATAAATTTTAACATTTTTTAGAAGTTTATATATTATATAACTAAACTATTGTCATATGCAAAGTAAACAAGGTTTTCAAAATGTTTAAAATTAAATTAAAATGCCAATCTTCCGCCGCCGGCCTGCTCAGCCTGCTTCTGGCCATTCACCTAGGCCAGCAGTGGGCTGAGCGGGGCCTGCAACCAGGATCCCAGCTGGCAAGGTGCCGGAAGCCAGAACCCCAGAGGGCTGAGCGGGACCAGTGTCCGGGACCCCAGACCTGCTCACATAGAGTGGGTACCTATCTTCTCCCTGGTTTGAGCCCATTCTCTTCCTCTCTCTCTGCACTGAGCTGAGGGTGGGAGTGCACTGAGCATAGGGCTAGGGGTGAAGGAGCAGGCTGGGGGTTGGGGTGTAAGGTCTGGCCAGGATCTAGAATGAGGGAGGGGGCTCAGGGTTGGGGCAGGAGGTTTGGGTGTGGAGTGCTTACCTGGGCAGCTGGTGTGAGGGGTGCAGGTGGGAATGGGGGGTGGGGTGCAGGAGCTTCCGTTTGGTGCTCAGGATAGGGGTGGGGATGTGGGAGGTGCAAGAGTCAGGGCATGGAGTGTGGGGGGCTAGATATGTGTGAGGGGTGCAGGAGTCAGGGCAGAGGGCTGGGTGTGTGTGAGGGGGGTGCAGGAGTCAGGGCTGGGGTCTTGGGGGGCTGCAGGGGTCAGGGCAGGGGGCTGGGAGGTGTGGAGGGTGCAGGACTCAGGGTAGAGGACTGGGGGTGTGTGTGGGGTTCAGGAGTCAGGGCAGGGGGTGTGGGCTGTAGTCGTGGGGATGCTCCCATCCCCCTGCCCTGAACGGCTCACGGCAGGGGGCTGGAGGGGATAGGCCCTAATTCCACCCTCCTTCCCCAAGGCCCTGTCCCCGCCTCTTCTCCGGAGCAGCGAGCAAGCTGTGGCTGTGGTTCTGCTTCTCCCCCTCCCTTTCCAGGGCCATCAGCTGTTCGGCCGCAGAGAGGGAGAGGAAAAGGGGCAGGAACCCAGCATGCTGGGGGGAGGTGGGGGTGGAGGGAGCTTGGCTGCTGGTGGAGGCTGCCCTGTAGCAGCAGCCAGCAAGACCAAGCTTCTGCCCCCACTGCCCCTGCAGGAGAGAGCGGTGGGGGGTGGGCAGAGAAGAGCAGGCTGGGCTGGGCAGGATTTTTAATGGCACGCTGCTGCCCGCTGGGGTTCCAGCTGCCAGCCCTGCCCAGCCCGCTGCCGGCCTGTGTTCAGCAGTGGGCTGAGCGGAGACAGCGGCCAGGACCTGGCAGGCAGCAGCATGCCACTAAAAATCGGCTCGCGTGCGGTCTTTGGCATGCGTGCCATAGGTTGCCGACCCTCAGGTTGCAGTAGAACCTCAGAGTTATGAACACCAGAGTTACGAACTGACCAGTCAACCACACACCTCATTTGAAACCAAAAGTATGCAATCAGGCAGCAGCAGATACACTCCCTCCCCTCTCAAAAGCAAATACAGTACATTACTCTGTTAAACATAAACTACTAAAAAAATAAAGGGAAAGCAGCATTTTTCTTCGGCATAGTAAAGTTTCAAAGCTGTATTAAGTCAATGTTCAGTTATAAACTTTTGAAAGAATCATAACATTTTGTACAGAATTACGAACTTTTCAGAGGTACAAATAACCTCCATTCCCAAGGTGTTCAATTATACAGGGGTGACATCACATTGTAAACTATACTCATTAAAACAGTAAGTTCGTACTGTGTGGATATGTATATTCTTTACAGACGCATAAGGCTATAGAAATATGGCAGTTCATAAAGTTTTAAATAAAATGCTCTGTATAGTCTTTAAAGGTAATAATTGGAGATATACCAATCTCCTAGAACTGGAAGGGACCTCGAAAGGTCATCGAGTCCAGCCCCCTGCCTTCACTAGCAGGACCAATTTTTGCCCCAGATCCCTACGTGGCCTCCTCAAGGATTGAACTCACAACCCTGGGTTTAGCAGGCCAATGCTCAAACCACTAGAGTTGAGTAGTTACACACTTCTATTGTTTATTCTAGGGGAACTTTCACTGACTTCCAGGGTGCTTAACATTTTAAATGTAAGAGATTTCAACACACTCTCAAATAATACATCACAAGTCTAGACAAAATAGATATGAAGTAAAGTAAACACATTTAGTGAACAATGTTAGCTTCCTATGCCAAACCACAGCAGATCAAATATTTGTTTTCCCTGTAGAAATCATAGGGTTTCCAATCCTGAGGGATCAGTGTCTTTATTTAAAAAGCTAACAAGTGTTTTAAAAAAATGGAATATATGCTTGATTAGGTAATTTAGAAATGTACAGTACTTTCTTCCACTGCCAGATATTGTGCCTTGTAGATATTCCAAGTCAAATCAACACTTTTCATGTGTATTTACTGTGTGGGAGAGAATTACGATATAACTGAGGATGGTGAATCATTCTGGCTAAGGGAGCATGCTATCGTGTCTTCTTCCCAGCTGTGAATGAGGTTATTAGGTGTGGAGACAAATTTATGCTCTCTCCTTTACTCTGTAAACAGCAAAGTGCTATGCTTGTATCTGGTTTATTCTATGTTGAAATGGTAGGATTAGGCATGTTATCTTTCATGAGTCCTATGGGAGAACAATATGGCCATCTCTTCCGTCCATTTCTTTTCTGCATAACAATAGGGGCCATCTCACTTAATCTGAAAGGATTTACTCTCAGATAGGCAGCATGTACCAGAACAGTTCCTTTTGACTAAAAGGATTGGGACAAGGTTATTTATGACCATTTACAATTACATACGTATTTGATTATGTACTCATTTACTAGTTCTCTGTGGTTCAGTAATGAGAGTAACAAACATGTAAAAAGCAAAGCTTTGGCCAAACTGGATTGCAGTCAGTTAATCAGTTATCATAACCAAACTGGCAGAAGTAAAATTTTGCTCTCCCTTTACTGTTTTCTCCACAGCTCCTGATCTTTTCCCCCTCTTTTGTACAAGTCTTTTTATAGCACTCAATAATTTTGTCTTTGATTTTGTATCTTACCCTAGAGAAACAAGGTGGTGAGGTAGTATCTTTTATTGGACCAACTTGTGCTGGTGAGAGAGACAAGCTTTTGAGCTTACATAGAGCTCTTCTTCAGGTCTGGGAAATGCACTGTCACAGCTAAATACAAGGTGTCATAACTATAAAGGGAAGGGTAACAAACCTCCTGTATACAATAATATAAAATCCCTCCTGGCCAGAGGCACCAAAATCCTTTTACCTGTAAAGGGTTAAGAAGCTCAGGTAACCTGGCTGACACCTGACCCAAAGGACCAATAAGGGGACAAGATACTTTCAAATCTTGGGGGGGTGGGAGGAGGCTTTTGTTTGTGCTTTTTTTCTGAATGGAGGTGCAGACCCCTTTGGAAATCTTAGGCAGTCTGCAGACCCTTAGGGGTCCATGGACCACACACTGAAAACCACTGGCATAAGCAGTTAGCACATATTCTAAGGGACCATTCAAGGTAGAGAGGTCTGTTAACACCGCTGCAGTCATAGGGCAAAAAGGGAGGGAGGATTCATGGGTTACAGTCTGTTGTAATAAGCCATAAATCCAGTGTCTCTGTTCAGTCCGTGATTTTTCAGTCCGTGTCTAGCAGAGCTAAGAAATTTAAGTTCCTTGGTTTGTCTTCTGAAAGTATTATGCAGGTTTCCTTTGAAGATGAGGACTGATAGGTCAGATATAGAGTGATTGCTTGTGAAAAGTGTTTCCCTACAGATGATAGGGTGTTTTTGTCTTTTATCATTTTCCTGTGTGAGCTTATTCAAGGGTGTAGTGATTTTCTGGTTTCAGTCACATAGTAGTCACTGGGGCTTTTAGTGCACTAGATGAGGTATTCTAAATGTTGTGATAGGTATAGTGTAGGATCCATGGATCTGCAGGTTTTACATCTGTTGTTCTGGCAAAGTCTGGTGCTGCTTTGAGTTGGTGCGTCTTGGGGGAGCTTGCTTCGGATGATGAGCTTGGAGTAGGATGTAGGAGTGTTCCAGAGAGAGTTTAATGGTGAGGTGGTAACTGTTGAAGATGTGGTTGTCAGATGCTGGAAATCTATGAGGGAGTTTAAGCCATGAAATATCATTCATGTATCTCAGTTTTATCATTGGCTGTGTGGTGTATTTGTCCAGAAATTCTTCAAGGTGGCCCATGAAGAAGGTGGCATATTGAGGAGTCATACTAGTTCCCATGGTTTGGACAAAATGTTTGCTGTTGAATGTAAAATTGTTATGGGTGAGGATATAATTGATGAGATTGGCAATGAGCTTGGGGTGAATATCTGAGGGTTGTCCATTGTCTTGTAAATATTTGAAGCAGGCAGTTATACTGTCATTTTGAGGGATGTTGGTGTTTAGGGAATTGACATCTATGGTGGCGAGGATGATGTTCTGAGGCAGGTTGTTAATGTCGGGGAGTTTGTGGAGGAAGTCAGTTGTGTCCAGAGGAAGCTGGTCCTTTGCGTGGTGAGTGGTCTGAGGATGGTTTCTATGAGTCCAGATATTCCTTCAGTAGGAGTGCCGTCACCAGATCTTGCATTTAGCTGTGATGCTCAGAGTATCTTTCCCAGACCTGAAGATGAGCTCTATGTGGCTTGAAAGCTTGTCTCTCTCACCAACAGAAGCTGGTCCAATAAAAGATATTACCCTCACCCACCTTGTCTCTCTAATATCCTCGGACTGACATGGCTACAAATACAGTAAGTTATTTTAAGATTAAAAAGGCTCAATCGTTACTCTGTGGAGAAAATCTTTGGCAAGGATCAGAGGGGTAGCCGTGTTAGTCTGGATCTGTAAAAGCAGCAAAGAGTCCTGTGGCACCTTATAGACTAACAGACGTTTTGGAGCATGAGCTTTCGCGGGTGAATACCCACATCGTCAGATGCACGTAGTGGAAATTTCCAGGGGCAGGTATATATATGCAATCCTTAAAGTACTAGCTTTCTTTCATCGGAAAACAAGAAATTGGCTGGGGTTATTCTATCTGAGCTCCTTAGATATTAACATACTTCCTTCCTAATGTGAACTAAAAAAATCCCTCAAAACTTTTAAATAAACTGTTTTTGAAAGATGATCGTACTGAGAAACTGAACTTTGTTTCTGCCAGTAACCTTTGAAAAAAGTCCATGAGGTAGTTTTCAAACAGATTAAATGTAGTGATTTCATTTTTAAGGAATTTACAGTATAGAATAAAAGTTCTCACTACCACTTCATGATCCTCAGTATAAATCATAACAATGTCACACAGGAAACTCTTCACATTTCATTAAAACAAAAAAACAAAAAAACGGTTACTTAGTATTACATTAATAGCACAAAATTAACCTGAAATGTTTCTTTTTGAATAACTTCATAATTAAAGCTTATTCAACTAAATTCCAAAGATTTGTTTCAGAAACTGCTTTTACTTTTACAGGATTATCAGATACTGTACATAGGAGACAGGCTTAAACTTTCACAATGACCACAAACAGCAGTGCAATAGAAGCTAAACAGAATCACATCTGGGGGACATATTAGGATGCATACAACAACAACAAAAAATGGGCAGAATATAAGACTATGGAATCCAAAAATCAGGAAATATTTTTATTATGTCACAATCTTTAATCTTATTCCAATTCCTTCTCCATTGTAACCCATTACAATGCATAATAGCTATCTTGGTGAATGAGCTCAACAAGTCTTGGATTTGAAAAGTCTCAGTCCTTAAAGAAGAAATGTTTTGGTAGCATTATAAAAAAGAGGTATCAATGCATTCCAGATACTGGAGGTGGTGTTCTGCCAGAATAAATAGGGTAAGGATAAAATAATACAGAGTACAATAAAAATCTGCTAATTTTTTAATTCTGGCAAGAAAAAAAAAGAAATAATTTTGAACATGTGCTATAAAGACTAAATAAGAGTGGTGACAAAGATATTCAACATTGCAGGAGGCAGGAACAAATGAGGACAGGCAGCAATTTTGTGCACACTATGGCCAAGAGTCTGAAATGTTTATTGAATTAACAAAATGACACCCAGGAACAACATGTCCTGGCAATGGTTTTAACAAAAGTGAAGGACAAGGGAAAGAAACAGCAGTCCAGAGCCATCACTAGCTTTCCTTCATTTTGGTTTTTATAATACTGAGCAACCCAACTGTTCAAAGGTCAAATATCTACCAAGATTCATAATGTTGGGCAAGCTACTGCACTGGGAAACCACTGAACATTGCACTAAATTTTGGCATTCCAGCAAATCCAATCTCTAACAATGAAACACACCTTCCTGATGTCAATCCTTCTCCCACATATCTCCATTCAAGAAGCTAATCTAACCCTTGCTGCCAGGATGCATTAGCAAAATTTGTGGTCATGTGAAACAAAAAGAAAAAAAGATTGAACCTGATTGTGACCCACAAAAATTCCTAGAGTCCATGTCAATGAAACAACCTGTACCTTGGCATGAATAGTCCAAAATGAATGGAAGTGAGAAATTATCTGAGATGCAGCAACAAAGCAGCACCAGACACATACAAAAAAAGGGGGAACGAGCCTGCAATATACATCTCTTTTGCCATGATATAAAAAATAAGGGTGGGTAGGTGGGTGCTGCTGTGCGTGCTAGAGTAGGAAGGTTATGTGTCTGACCCCAGCCTTGGATGGTGACAGCCAATCCTAACACATGACACAGACAGCATTACTGACCAACTGCTGCCCTTCCAACAAGGGGTGCCTGCCATTGGCCGACAAGAGTTCTGATGCTACCTGGGGGAGTTCAAACAGGTTTTCAGATCATTTCCCAGCAAATTGGTGCTAACCAGTGTATTCACAACCCTTTGACATACTTGAGTTTCAGCTTGGTTCTCAACCCATGGCCCAAATCAGCACGCAGCTGTGGCCCATGTGACATCCTCAGGGTCATACAGGTAATACTGGATGCAGCCCACAATAGTAAATAGGTTGAGAACCACTGATAGAGCATGAAAAACCAACTGAAACTCTAGTCAAGCAGTGAGATGACATCCAAAATCAAATTGTGCAGTTTAATTTTTTATTAGAACAACAGTATGTGGCTCTCAGTTGGAAGTGTATCAATGCCCAAACTTGAGTATTCTTTGAAGAGATATAAAATAATAAAAAAAATGTTGTGCTTAACTACTTTGCTTTTACTTTGTTCTGATATATTCCACATTAATTTGCATGGTTTACAACTGAAATGAAATGATTTTTAAAGTTTGGTTAATATAATAATTATGATTAACATTTGTTTCAGGTATGACACCTGCCTCTATGGCCCTCTGTTAATTGTTGTGATTTTGCCATTACATTTTCAATTTAAAAAAAAAAATTTTTTTCTCTCTTCTTCTGCGAAAAAAAGACTCACCCAAAGTACATGGGAAATTGCTTGACATATTATACAGGGAAAACCGTGCTGCCAAATGCACAAAGTAAAACTGAAAAATCCAGAAAAATATCTCCCTGCAAACTCCAAGATCTCCTATTTATCTACATCTTAGGTTAAAAAGAATGTGCATAAGTGAGATTTTAAAAATCAGCAGCATCCCTTTAAGTTGATACACAAACTTGAGACAGTAACTCGCCTCTGTCCCGGCTCCGCGTCGCGTCTGTGCAATGCACAGTGCATGCCTACTCCAGCCTCTGGCGGGCGGCTAGTGCACTTATTCCTGTTGCCTTAAGTTCCTGTCTCTAATCACTTGTGTTCTTAGCAAGTGATTTCATCCACCACAGAAATGTAGCTACCTCTGGAATTAAATGAATCAACTGTAACATACAGATGTTTAGGAGAGGAAGTTAAAAAAAAAAATCAGTTGACTCTGCATGTAGGCAGATTAGGATCTTTAATGGCCATGATCGATCAGCTTTGACATTTTCACTGAAAGATGGCACCTCCAGCAGAATATCGCTTCTTAATGCTATATCAGAACAGAAATTCTCAACATTTTTAATAGTGCAGACCATATTTTAAACACAGAAATGGACTTCTGGACACCTCTTCTTTTGTTCATGACTCCACACACCATTACTGGAACTGCTTTCATAGAAAATCAGTGTATTTATTCTCATTTCAATTTTGCAGCTGAAATAAGGGGGTACCTACATCATTGACTCCTAGCAAGTGCTACAGTTCAGGAATTGTTGAACTACAGGACTTATTCAACCTGGACTCACAAGGAATGTACCACCTAATGAATCATCAAAGCAGAATCTAGACTTTTACTGGAGGTCTTCATCCAAGAACTGATCAGGCCCATCCCTGATATTCTGACAGCATTATAGCACAAAGTTTTAGTGTATAAAATATTTCTATATCTCCACAGAATTAATATTTCTGATATAGTAATATTATTACTACTCAGTGCCTTTAAAACTGCATTAAATCCACTGTTGTATAGATGAAAATAGGAAAAAACTAGAGACACTTCTATGAAGTCCAGAAAGCTGTATATTGAGAATTACTCTATCAACTACAGGCAAGTTGGAATGAAAGCACTGTTCGTATCTATACAGGACCCTAACAGTGAGAAATCTAGCAATACCCTCAAACACTGGAAACTTTATCCTTTTTGTATTCTTGTACTAATTGCTCTAGTATTGCATAGCATAACCATTTCAACAGATGCTCTATTCCTAGAGCAACTAATAGCTGTTTTCACATTTTTGTTGAAGAGGCAAATTATACAACAAATTAAATATGATTTCTATTAATTTTTAGAAGGCCTTTGTAAGACCTGTGGATTGCACTCTCTTTTGATTTTTGGAGCAAAGCTCTATATTCAATTTTTAAATGAAAATGTTATCGTCATTCTCCGCGTTTCTATCCCATGAATAGAAAAAAATATGAGAACTCTCAGGTGGCCAAATACATCCCACTTCTTCCCATGGCTGTTAGCCAGACTTTACAGTCTACAATGAATAAAGTGGCTGTCTTATATTTCACAGCTATTGAGTTCAAATTTCGGTGGTGTTATACTTTCATTAAAAAAGCTTATCTTTTATTCTTTTGGTGTCAAGTGGATTACTACAGTTTAAACAGTTCTTTCTTTCATCACTAAATATGTTGTATTTAATGGAAATATTTAAACAACTCTTTGCTGAAGAAACACCGAGTACTAGTCTATTTTAATGAAGAAACCAAGGACATGGATTGAAAAGAGAATGCTCTTAGTATCTCTTAAAAGTATCATTTTAAAAAGACTTTTGTTGTATGTTTTGAAAAAAAAAATACAGGACCCTTCTAGTGACCAAGGTAATACCTCTGAATTCCCAGTGGGCATTAATTTAACATCGTGTAGCCCACTGTATGAAATGTCTTCCTTACTCACAGAGTTAAGGAGCTCATAGCCTTTGAGTTGTATTTATTAAGTCTTCTCTTCATTTTTTTCCCCTAAAAGACAGACCAAAATCTCATCCAAAATGATAAATTAGAAAGTCCAGCTATTGTGCATAATAATGAGATATTTAAAAAAAATAACTCCTTTAGAAAAGGATTGCCTAGAAGTTTAAATGGTCTTGTCTAACAAAATACAATTCGGAATAATGTGGCTCCTCCCGCTTAAGTTTACAACTCCCATTCTAGGTTTATAAACCCTACAAGTGTCTTACTTTGCCATTTTAACAATATAAGTTACACTGAACATTTGGTAAAGAGGTGTGTGTGTGTGTGTGTGTGTACTTTTTACCATGGGTTCTAAAGGCCAAATCCTTAGCTGGTGTAAATCAATGTAGTTCAGTTTAAGTTACTGGAGCAATGATGATCTGTCCCAGAGTACACATATCGTATCTAGCTTTAATTTTATTTGTTTCTGGCTGCGAAGGAGGAACCTCACTCCTATTCTTAAATGGATAAATCAGGGGTAGGGGTTATTTTGGGTGTTATTTGGCTACTGATCTATTTAAGAGTGACTGTTATAAAAACACAATAATCTTAAACTACAAAAATCACCTCTGTTCTGACATCTTCCCCATCTCTTTGGAATATTCAAGGGTCACCATTTTCTTCGGCTTTCCTCTCCCTTGTAGAATGCTCTATTCCAGCACTCCTTGTCATGTACCCTTGAAGAGTCTACTGCATTATTTATCACTAAACCATTAGCGCAGAGGCATCAACCTGTGGTTTTGGGATCACTATGGCCCTTGACTCTCTAACCATATTTGATTTTTAATTAAATATGTTTCCTGAGTCTTCCCCTGTGATTTTTAAACATAAGTGTTGAGTCAGCCCTGTCACTCAAGGGAGAAGATAAAGGCACTGCCTCCTCATAAACCTGCCATCACTTCCTCTGCAGCTCACGAGGAATTCTGAGCAGCTACTGTCCCTTCCCTGCTGCAGATGCTCAGCAGTTCTGATGTCTGCCACATTGCAGGGGACAGAGAGAGTATTTCTGGCTGTTACATCTGCAGTGCTGTGGCAACCTCTGGTACAGTAGGATAGGCGCTTGGCTCTCTTTGCGTAAGCTTATAGGAGTTGCTAGCAAGGGATAGCTTCCCTCCTCATTGGAGCCATCTAAGGCAGTCCAGGATTTCCATCACACTGTGAAGAGAATACATACCTGCAGGTGTGATCATCACTCACACTTGCAATATCCTGACCTTCTTTAGGGGCAAACACCAGATCATTAATGTAATCTGAGTGGCCATCAAAGATCTGTCAATCAGAACAAAGAAATATTTTCATACTGAGATTATAAAAACAATAATTCTGATAAACAGCAATATTTGAGCATTCCAGAAGCTTCTACAATGTGTTTTAGAATTGCTACAGGGAAAGCATATAAATTTAAAATGAAGTTGGGGTTCTAAAGTTAGGAATACAAACTTATCCCATTATTAAATATTTGTATTACCATAGTGCCAACAAGCTCCAGTCACAGTCCAGAACCCCATTGTGCTAGGTGCTCTACAAATGCAGAACAGAAAGATAATGTCTGCCCCCAAAGATTTTACAGTCTAACTTTAAGACAAGATACAACACATCTACACAGATAGGGGAAAACAAGGAAAAGAGACAGTACTGGTCAGTGTGGTAGACAGTGGTCTTACACACCAGCAGTCTAACTGTTCTAAGTTATTTTTTATGGGCATCACCGCAAATGAGAGTTTTAAGGAGAAGCATGAAGGAGGATAATGAAGTAGCTTAACAGATGTTTACAGGGAGCTCAACCAAGTGTTTGGGGCAGCAGGGGAGAAAGCCCAAAGGTGCCTGTCTGAAAATTTAACAAGTGTCTGCTTTCAGTTCTTTGCTGATAATTAGATCAAACCAGGTTTTCCTCTAAGACAGTAATGTCAGACTATAGTCTGTGAAATCCTTCCAAAAGTGCCAAATGCAAATGAGGTTTACTATTAAAAAACAAAAATGGCTTAGTGGTTACAGTCCGACTAATCCTATTCTTTAACTGCTTTTGCATGTTTTGTGTATCTCTACAAAGTCCCTTATTGTGTAAAATGTGTACTATGTTGAATCAAAGTCCTCCATACATCCACTGTAATTTTGACACCCAGCTATATGCAACAGGTAGTTTTCAATCAAATGTCATTAGGAAACTGGGGTATCAAGTTAAAAAAAAAAACCCCCAAAAACAGCCAAACATGAGGCTGGTCTGATCCTGGATGCTCAACAAGTTCTGAGCATCTATAACATGTTTTAGGACTGTGTTGTGTATTACAGAAGCTCTCGCCTTTAAAAAAAAATGTTTTCAGAGCAAACAGATAAAATTCCCTTGGATGGCATTTTCAGCAACTTTGACACAATGCTCCTTTGCTTACAGAGAAGGAGCAACTGGTCAGGTGGCTTAGGAGGGTGGATCAAGAGTGGCACAACAGTAAAGACAGTGATAGCTGCAGCCTCTCCTCCTTTTAGGAAAGTGCTGGATCTAGGGGCAGGAGTGTATACACATGCTACAGCGCTGCTGGGTGGTGCATGCAACATCATGTGCACATGTGTTTAAATTCCAAACACCCATACTCATTTTGGTTCTTTACTGATTGAATTATGGCTTTTTTCCATTGTCTGTTTAATCACACAGAAGAAAATCAATCATCATACATAAGGCAGATGAGCTGAAACCTGATTAAGGTACAATACAATAAGTAAAAATGAAAGAATTTATAAAGCAAAAATGCATAATATTTTATAAAAATATAAAACTGACAGGTTAATACACCACAAATGAAAATTCTGATGAGAAAAAATAAATGTAGTTCTCAGCAGTGTTGATTTTCCTAGCAAATTTTTCTTGAATTTCAATTGAACATTTGTATGCACTAATCAGTACAGTCAATTACACAATAAGTGTAGGAACTAGAATGCTATTATGCATCAAGATGTAAGGTAGAATTTTCAGAAGCCCAAAATGCTTAAGTCACTTTTGAAAAGGGACTTTGGAGCCTAAGTCACTTAGGCGTTACAAAAAATGACTGTAGATAAAATTTTCACAAGACAAGTTTCTAAAGCAGATGTATGTGTTCTCCACCGGTGCAGGTGGCGGCACTGCCTTCAGAGCTGGGTGGCCAGAGAGCAGCAGCTGCTGGCCAGGTGCCCAGCTCTTAAGGCAGCACCCAATGATGGCAATACTACACCATGCCACACTTACTTCCTTCAGAGCTGGGTGCCAGGCCAGCAACTGCCGCTCTCCAGCCCACCCAGCTCTGAAGGCAAGAGCGGCTTCTCCCAACCTCCCAACCATGGGAATACATTCCGCACCCTCCAGTTGGAGAACCTCTGCCTTAAATAAATGGAATAAAAGACTAATGCATTTCTAAACATTCTTTGAAATATGTGTTTGTTTTTATATGGCTTCACAAAAAAGCAATTGCTGGTCTAAGAATGTATTTCTCAGAATTGTCTACAATTATGGTATAAATGACTGCACTGATTTCTGTATTAATGCTTTCAATTATGATGATTATAGAAGGAGAATCTTAAAAGTTGCAATGAAAACAGAAAATAATGATTTCCCAATCATTTTAAAATAAACATTTATGCTGTATCCCTAATTTATACTCACTCGCTAACTCTTTCCTTTATAGAACATTCCTAAAGAAAGCCTAGATATTAAAAACATTAGTATGAACTTTTGCCCCCAGCTTTCAGTATGTAATAGAATCTTTTCACTTCCCCACTTCAAGCTCACATGTTGACAATCTGTCCTTGCCTCATTTTAGTCCAAGCATAAATAATTACCTACTTGCTGTTCTAGAATTGTGTTAAATTCATTTATGCAGTCATTTTTCTTTTCTATTAAGAAGTACAGAACAGGAATAAATTGTGATTACCCGTTGCATACAGACCTTTCCTTCTTTAATGTGTTGATTAAATGTTTCCAGGTATTAGGACACATTCAATGTTGCGGATCATAATAGCAGATATTTCTTTTACAGTACAATTACAGTTAGCTAGCTTTTAATACAACATGTAGGTTAGGGGATAAAGCGTTCAGACTAAATTCTACTAGAGGCTAAAAAGATAAAAATAAATTCTAATAATGTCTATCTTACCTTATATTCATTCTTATCCTGGAGATCTGAAGTGAATAGCCTTAACTTCCTATCAGCAGCTGCAGTACAAAATCTAGAATAATCAGAAGGGGGGGAAAAAAGCCCTTTAATCATTTCTCACTTGCAAAATTTCCATCCCAACTTAAGTTAAAGATTCACTTCAATTTTCAGAAGGAAATTCAGATTATGCTTTTGAAAATGCTTCTAGATATTATATTTCCCTTTTGGACATAACAGTCTTTAAAATATTAATTGGAACGAAGTGTATTGTAGCTGCACGTCAGGTGGCAGGGATACTTTATATTGAAAGAAAACTATCCATTTTGCCCAACCAAATAAGTCACATAATGAATTAACTGTGAAATCTTTGAAAATAGTAAATTATAATTAGCATTTGCACTTATTGTTACAGGTGGTGGTCAAATGGCTAGAGAAGTTAAAACATTTATAATAGCAATTGAAGTAGATCCTAATGTAAGTTCATAAAGCAATTTCTAGCATGCTTTAGTAGCGGTTTAAAATAGAAGAATGATATTAACACTAAACATTTTATTTTTAACAAACATCAGATTTGGCATCTATACACCATGTTTGAAACACTGCTTGAACATTAAAAGTACTTCTAATTGTTAAACAGGTACTACTATTTAAGGGTCAACAGTTTGTTCAGACTTAATAAAAGCATAAAACCAGGTTTTAAAACTCTTTTACTGTAGTCCCACAGTTCTGTGGTTTTACAAATAACATCTGATTCTTGCATGACACTGGCTTGTACCAGAGAGAGAATTTCATCCAGTCCTAATGCAGACTTATTGTTGTAGAATAGGGCATTACGGAGAGTCCCTAGCAGTGTTCTTTCTAGACAAACTTCAGAGAAGGTTAATTACATTTTATTTACACCCACATTCATATTAATTATTTTGACTAATTCACAACTGAATGGTTCTTTGAAAAAAGTAAAAATTAAAGTCAAAGGGTGAAATTCTGACCCAGCTGCAGTCAATGGGAGTTTTGCCATTGACTCCAATGGGGCTAGGATTTCATTCAAAGAGTCTAACTTTACTTTGGCATTAAGGAATAAAAGGCAAACAGATAAAAGAAGAGTTGTTTCAGAACTTAAATGTTTTTAAAATACCTTATCTGGGGAGGTAAAGCATCCAGTCTGGTTTCTGGACTCCATGCTATGGCATCGACTCTGATCCCATGATGAAATGTTCTTAATGTCTCATATTGTATTCCCTCCACTTCTGCATCCTCCTCCTAAATATATAAAACATTGTAATAAACAGAAAATGGTATGCTATTATTGATCCTCCAAACAAGCCCTTAAATTCTAGATTAGTGTGAATTAAGTCAAAACTACTACACCTCTACCCCAATATAATGTGACCTGATATAAGGTGGGTTCGCATACAAGGCGGTAAAGCTCTGACATGATGCTCTGAGCAGCGTGTTAAGGGTGTCGGGCTAGGCTGGGGCTGAGGGGTTCGATAAGGGGCAGAGAGTCTCGGGGGCGGTCAGGGGCTCCCCCCACCCAAGGTCTGGGGGGCAGGAGCTGTGGGAGGGCACTTTTGGGGGCCCCGCAGTCCCAGAGTGGCCCGGGAGCAGCCCACTCTGCTTCCCTCACCCCGGCCCCAGCCGTGTCGCTCGGGGGAGGGGGTTTGGGGGGAGGAATCCTCCCCTGTACTCACCAGCAGCGGCAGAAGCGGAGCAGCCCGGCCCCAGCCCGCTCCACTCCGCCAGCTCCCAGCTGCAGCGCTCCACTTCCTGCTGCTGGTGAGTGCGGAGGGCGTCCTTTCCCCAACCTCCCCTCACTCACCGATGACAGGAAGCGGAGCAGCCTAGCCCCAGCCAGCTCCACTCCGCCAGCTCCCCGCCGTGGCACTCCGCTTCCCGCTGCCAGTGAGTGCAGGACCTTTCCCCAGCTGCCCCCCAGCGACATGGCTGGGGCCAGGGCAAGGAAAGCGGAGCGGGCTGGGGCCAAGTCGCTCCGCTTCTCTCCGCAGGTGAGTGCGGTGGGGGGAGCATCCTTTCCCCAACCTCCCCGCACTCACTGGCAGCGGGAAGCGGAGCGCCGCGGCTGGGAGCTGGCAGAGTGGAGCAGGCTGGGTCCCAGCTGCTCTGCTTCCCGTTGCTGCTGGTGAGTGCCTGTCAGGGGGCAGGAGATGGATGGGGGTCAGAGCAGTCAGGGGATGGGGTGTTGGGTAGGGGGTGGGTTCCTGGGGGTGATTAGGGACGGGGGTTTCTGGAGAGGGCAGTCAGGGAACAAGGAACGGGGAGGAGGGCGCAAAGCAAGTTTGATATAATGCGGTCTCACCTATAACGCGGTGAGATTTTTGTCTCCCGAGGACCAAGTTATATCGGGGTAGAGGTGTATTTGATTGCTTTTCTATAATGTAAGCTCCTCATGGCAGGGACCATGTCTTTTGATAGGTTTGTACAGTGACAAAAATCATACTTTGAGTGATTTTACAATATAAACAACAACAATAATATTCAGTAACTTGTGATACATAAGTGAGTTGTTGGTCTCCATCCAGTTTTTAGTGAACAAGTAAGCATATCACAAAGCCAACAGTGCAAGTCACATCTTTGTTAGCAGTCTCAGCAGAAATGTAAAACTCTGATTGTGCAAAAAGATTGAGACTGTAACTCTCAGAGATAGGAACTTCACAGACTTCAGGTACATTATCTGAAGGATATGGAAAAATTTGTACTGCATCTGATCTTTGAGTAAATATAGGATATTATTTTCAAGTGTTGTCCATTTAGAAACTTTCACAAGAGCTAAGAAAGAAGTCAAAGCACCATAAAGGTCAACAGTATGTAGTAGGTTTTCCAAGCTAACTAGTTTCCAAGTTAGTTACTGAACGTTGTTAAATGTGTGGAGAACTGCTATCATACAGCAGATAAAATAAAGGTAAATCCTGAACTATGTAGTAAAGAGTATCTAAGTTAACTACAGAAACTGTTAAAAATGTACTGCTGTACTGTGTCAGCTACTGGCAGAAAAAGAAAAAAAATCCTATGAATATATTAGAGGGGTAGCCGTGTTAGTCTGGATCTGTAAAAAGCAACAGAGTTGCTTCTGACAAAGTGCGTATTCATCCATGAAAGCTTATGCTCCAATACATCTGTTAATCTATAAGGTGCCACAGGACTCTTTGTTGCTTTTATGAATATATTGTTGTTATTGCATATGCATTAGTGTTCTATCACACACAGCCAAGTGCAAAGATTTTAGAAATTTGGTTCAAGGATAAAAAGCTCCCCCATAGGTTTTCAAGCACATAAACCAAAAAGAAACTCAACACTATAAGATAATGTATGCCCCTTTTTAAACAATTTGTATTACTTGATTATTTATAAAATTATGGGCACAGAGAATAATATCTTAAAGTTTTACCCAGCTATTTGCCAACAGTAAGTATGCAGAGATGTTCAGAGTGAGCATAGTCAAATAAAACTGTTTCTACTTGTAAAATTCTGTATTTCAATGCAGATAAAGCAGTATAAGAATTTTAAACATGTGAGTGCCATTCATTTGATATATTTTGTGGAGTTTTGCCACATGTTTGCTAGGAATACTTCAAAAATTTTCCCTCTTATCTGAGACCCTTTAAAAAGTAATCACTAGTTTATGGCATAATTTTTATCACTGAGTCAGTTGTCATGAAAAAAGGCACCTTGCGAACTATATACTACTTATCACAAAGTTAGGTCCTCATTTCAGGCCTAACCATTTCTTAAAAAGCCAGATAGATCTAAGAGAAAAATCACAAATGCAAAATATTTGTACCACACAGGACAACAGCTCACTCTTTCCTTCAAAATATTATTTTCTGAAATATTGCAGTATTTTAATATAACTCATTTAGAACAAAAATAATTTAATTAATCTCTGGCATTTTGGAAGCTAGCCAGAAACTTAACATGGACACAAATCATTAATAATAGATACCCAAAATACAGATCAGGACTCAGATTGGTGTTAAAGAAAAAGTTGAATGGAATGTGATAAAACACAGCACTTCGTAGATGCACAGCAGATACCCAATTACACAAAGAATAGTGTGAACTCAGAATTGCGTAACTTTTCAGGTAGTGGTTAGGATCTTCAGAGATGCTGCAACAAAGATTATTTTCCAAGTAATCTTCAGTGTAAATCTTGCTCATTGTGAACGATGACATTATGAAACTTTGTAGTAGCAGAATGAAAACCTCACAGAGAACTATCTATAATTTCAGTTACAATGTGTTTCTGTGTGAAGCAGAGCTATTTGGCGAATATATATTAGACCCATTACAAATAGAGTAAAAGTGTTTTTGTTCCAACATACTATTTTATCAGTGCCTTTTAATTCATCTTTATTAAATATTGTAAACTAAAAAAATCTTTGATAAAAACATATACTCACCTGAAATCGGCAAGTCCCAATAACTACATAATTATTGCCACCGTATGCAATTAGGGAACCTACATTTCCACTATCAAATGGATTGAATTCCACCACATGCACATAATCCTCACAATCCACAGTATAGGTAGCATTTCGAGCAGAGTCTTGCTTCATCTTCATTGGTAAAAATCAAGTTAGCACAGATGTAACTTCTTCTGTAGGGCATGGAGCTATATATCAAAATAAATATATATGTTTTAGAGAACTTGCAGCCACAGTAGTGTATCAAAATACAACATTAGTTTATCAGCAGATACAACAACAAAACAGAAGAGGTTGTCTTTAGAATCAATATTTTAAAAGTCAGAATGCAGTTCTGCTCTTGAAATTGTCATCTAAGATGACAACTTCCTGACATGAATTCTTTTCTGGCTTGTACATCGAGATAATTGTTCATTCCCAACTGTAGGGCCACCTTTGCAACCCCATGGTCTTCTAATTCTGATCTAATTTATATTTATGCAATAGGTTTGCATATCTATAACTGAAGGTGGAATGTGAACACAATTGGGATTGACCAGATGTAAATGAGGGCACTTGGCCTGCAGAATCTTTATTATTGACAATGATGATAAACAGCTATAATTTCAGTTCCCAGGCTGCCTTTGCAGGGTTGGTAGTTTGAAGGTCCCAGTATTAATTTTTTAAACTTATAAACTGGACAAACTTGATGTGAAAGTCACTGGCACACATAAGCAACTCAGACTTATTTTCTTTTGGTGTTGGCAATGACGACTGCAGTATCACTTAAAACTGTTTAAACAATTTAAATATTTTAAAATGCTCATTTTTGGTTTGTTTAATATTACTTTTAGGGCTGTCAAGTGATTTAAAAAATTAATCGCAATTAATTGCACAATTAAAAAATTTGTGATTAATTGCACTAATAGAATACAATTTATTTAAATATTTTTGGATGTTTTCTACATTTTCAAATATACTGATTTCAATTACAACACAGAATACAAAGTGTACAGTGTTCACTTAATATTTATTTTTGGATTACAAGTATTTGCACTGTAAAAAAACCCAAAAGAAATAGTATTTTTCAATTCACCTAATACAAGACAAAGAAGTTTGTTTACATTTGCAGGAGGTAATGCTACCTGCTTCTTGTTCAACTGAAAGTGAGAACAGGTGTTCTCATGGCACTGTTGTAGCCGGCATCGCAAGATATTTACGTGCCAGATGCGCTAAATATTCACATGTCCGTTCATGCTTCAACCATCATTACAGAAGACATGCATCCATGCTGATGACGGGTTCTGCTCGATAACAATACAAAGCAATGCAGACTGACGATGTTGATTTTCATTATCTGAGTCAGATGCCACCAGCAGAAGGTTGATTTTCTTTTTTGGTGGTTTGAGTTCTGTAGTTTCCGCATCCAAGTGTTGCTCTTTTAAGACTTCTGAAAGCAAGCTCCACATCTCATCCCTCTCAGATTTTGGAAGGGGCTTCAGATTCTTAAACCTTGGGTCGAGTGCTGTAGCTATCTTTAGAAATCTCACATTGGTACCGTCTTTGTGTTTTGTCAAATTTGCAGTGAAAGTGTTCTTAAAATGAACATGTGCTGGTTCATCATCCAAGACTGCTATCACAGGAAATATTTGGTATAATGCGGGTGAAACAGAGCAGGGGACATACAATTTGTTCAGTCAGAAATTTAATTAACACTTATTTTTTTTAAATGAGTGTCATCAGCATGGAAGCATGCCCTCTGGAATGGTGGCCAAAGATGAGGGGCATACGAATGTTTAGCATATCTGACACGTAAATACCTTGCAATGCCTGCTACAAAAGTGCCATGCAAATGCCTGTTCTCACTTTCTGGTGACATTGTAAATAAGAAGAGAGCAGCATTCTCTCCCTTAAATGTGAATAAACTTGTTTGTCTTAGTGATTGGTTGAACAAGAAGTAGGACTGAGTGGACTTGTAGGCTCTTAAATTTTACATTGTTTTGTTTTTGAGTACAGTCATGTAACAAAAAAAAATCTACATTTATAAATTGCACTTTCACGACAAAGATTGCACTACAGTACTTGTATGAGGGGAATTGAAAAATACTATTTCTTTTGTTTATCATTTTTACAGTGCAAATGTCTGTAAGCAAAAATAATATATACTTTGATTTCAATTACAACACAGAATACTATATATATGAAAATGTAGAAATATTTTCCAAAATATTTAATAAATTTCAATTGGTATTCTATTAACATTGCAATTAAAACTGCAATTAAATTTTTAAACGCGATTAATTTTTTTGAGTTGTTCACCTGAGTTAACTGCGCTTAATCGACAGCCCTAATTACTTTTGAAAACATACAGTCATTTTTTCTGGAGTCACTTTTCAGAATGGAACCAAGTTTTAACACTTTCTCCATGTCCACCCTTCAATAAGCCATCAATCAATAAATATACTCCCTAAATATAAAACTCTAAAACTAGATAAAACCAAAATGTCCACCGAATTTTTTGTGTATGACTAGTTCAGATCTGCTGTAGAACTGGTGGTTGCAGGGAGCTCACAACAGTTTTCTTTATTCAGTCCACTGGCATTCGACAGTTAACACTGATGTGGAAGAATACTCACATCTTCAACATATTCAGATCACGTGCATGGATGTTAGATATCTCAGGGAGCTTTTCACAGGAGTAAAGGACAAAATCTTCCTTGCCACACTCTTGTGTAGCCCACTGTGCAGAGGAGGACTACTACATTTTAGTGGTGCTGCTTATGTGTGGCATTACAAACATGTTTGGATAAAAGATAAATAAATGTCAGAAAACAGAATTGTAATGCCTGTTGTTCTACACTATGAAGGGAGGTTGATGCAAGTTGCACATATTTGTGCATGTGTCTGGTGGACATAAGCACCTTGTTATATCGATACAGATAATGAGTCATAGTTGGCCTATTGAGCTCCCCTCCACTATCCCCCTGGAAAAAGGCAAATGTTGAGGCCTATGCTTCTCACAGCTCCTTAGATTCTTCTTCTTCTTATACTGAAAAGCACGATTGATGACATCATATTCCACATTTGATATTAAAAGAAACCATTTTTCACATAATTAAGATTTGTAGAAGGCCTATCAAAGTGCTGAATGTAAACAAAACCAAGCATCTAGTAACTTACGAGCATCAACAAATTGGTAAGGAAAGAAGATTTAAAGCGCTGTCTTAAAGCAAAGAAAAAAGTCACCCATTGGGAGAAAAATCTATGAATATTTTTGGCTGAGTTTCCTTGGTCACCTCTATGTTAGTTTCCCCATCTATAAGGATAACAAATGTTATCACCCAATAGAGTGGGAACTCATCTGGGAGGGGGGGGGGGGAAAGCAGCAGGAGATATGTTTAGTGTTGCTAACTCGTGATCTTATGAGAAATCTTGCCCTGTTTGGTATTCTTCTTAAGGCCCCAGCTCCTGGAGCCAAACAAAAAAGCTTGGATTCTCATCTAAAGCAAGTTTCTCTGGGGGAGAGGAACCTTGAAAACCAGGAGCCAAATACATCCGATTCAAAACCCACAGGGCGAATTTAAAGACACCCCTCCTCCCAAACCTGCTGCCGATGGGGGGCCTGGCTCCCGCTTCGTTAACGGTGGGGGCTGGCAGCAGGGCATGGCTTCGCGCCCTGGGCACCCGGGTCTCTTTGAACACAGCTGGGAAAGGGACGAAGCGTGGAGGAGACACGGGGCGAGGGGAGCAAGCAGCAGACATTGGGGTTGGGGGGGGGGTGCAGAGGACAAGGACAAGGGCTGCAGCCCAGAGAGCCCCCGACAGGGCAGAGTCTACGGGGCCCCTTATCCCCCGGCCCCGACAGGAGCGCAGGCCTGGGCCCCAGCGCGCGACGGCTGGCGGCACCGAGCGGCGCACACACACTCAAACGCACGCACGCGCCGCCGCCACCTACGTACATCTGCGCCTCCCTGCCGATCTCTCTCCCGCGAAGAGTTTGTACTACCTCGTGGGCGCTTCCGGCCCTAGCGCCTTGTGTTTCCGGGTCAGAGGCTACCCGCTCTTTGATCGGGCAGCTGCGGGAGATTTAAATTTAAACCTCCGGCGGCTGGGCGCGTGCGAGTGGGTAACTAGGCAACCGCCCGCCCGCTCCTCCTCTCTGAGCTAGGGACCGGCCGAGCTGCCCCAGCCAGGCCAGGCCAGGTAACTCTCTGCTCCCTCCCGCGGGGAGAGGGGACGCGGGTGGCGGGTACAGGCTGGGGGGGCCCCGGGATTGGGAGTGCCTGGGGCTGGAGTCTAGGGCGGGGGCAGCGGCCGTGACCATTGCGCTCTGGCGGGGCCGGGCCGTGCTCCAGCTGCCCCCGGAAGGGCCGGTCCCTGCGGCTGGCTCGGGCGGAGTCTCGCTTCTCGCGCGGGCCCCGCAGCCTGGCGGCAGGCCGGGGCTGACTCGCCCAGCGGGCTGTGACAGGGCGATGCCGAGCCCGGGGGCTCTCTAAATGGAGTGGGGCCACCGGTGACTTCCCCGCCCTCCATGGGCTGTGTCAGCTTCTAGCACCGTCCTAACCCTGTCCACTACCCCCCCTCCCCGCTGGATTTCCAATTAGCCACAGTAGGCACGTGCCTGGGGTGCCTAAGAGTTAAACATGGGTTAAAAGTTTCAGTTTTTATGGACAACAGGAAGGTGCAGCCGTGTCAGGAATACTGTGGGCAGGACTGGTCACCCTGTCTCAAAAAGGATGTTGTAGTGTTAGAGGAGGGTTCAGAGAAGGGTGATGAGAATGATTAAGGGCCTGGAAGCATGCTCATGAAGACAGATTGAAAGGATTGGGATTGCCTACTTTAGGAGGCAAGTAAGAGGGGACATGATAAAAAGCATATAAAAATGAATGGTATAGGGAGCTTCTGTTTCCCCTGTCCCATAATACAAGAAAAGGGGGGACATTCAATGAAATTAAAAGGTGGCAAATTAAAAACTGAAAAGAGGAAATAGTTTTTGTACAATGTGTAGTTAAATGGAAGAACACATGGCCTCATTGACTTCCCGTGGCAAAGAATTTTGCAAGCTTCAGAAAGAGTTTGGCTATTTATATGAATAATGAGAATAGTGGAGTTAGTATTAAACCCATGTTTCAGGATTTAAGCTGATCACAAGTTATTTGAGATCATGATGAGATCTAATGTGGGGTGCATTTCTGATTATTGCAGAGTTCTTACACCTTTCTGAAGCATCTGGTGCTGGCTGCATTAGATGCTGAATTAGCTATACTTGATCAGACCCGAAGTCTGGCACTTCCTATGATGATTTTGTACAGGCAGAACTAGAGGTGGTGATGGATGATACGAGTGCCTTGGCACCAGAAGTACTTCTCTTCTGGGGGATAGAAGAAGAGAGGGAATACAGCTTAGCCTGCTACAATGAGTGGTTATCCTTAGAGCAGAGGTTTTCAAACTGTGGGGCACCCCGCCACCGGTGGTGCAGAGGAACATTTGGGGAGTTGTGGGGGATGAGCAGTGATGCCAGGCAGCTCAGGCTTCAGCCCAGTGTGATGCACCCCTGACTCGCTTCTTTTTGTCTGGGTTGAGGGTGCAACCAAAAATTTTAACTCAAAGGGGTGGCTCAGCTCAAAAAGTTTGAAAACCACTGCCGTAGTCTTTTTGCATAAACTCTGTATTCTGATTTCTTTATGGGGAGGGGGCACTATGTTGAGACAAGTCAGAGGAATAAATCACAGCAATTGCATAGGGTTAACGAGAATGGAGAGAGATTGATAAATGTGGGGTGTCTTGTCCCCAAAGTGTTAATTAGAAAATGATGGTTTTAACACTGCATTTATATTTATAGACTTAATTCACTCTCTCTGTGTTCCACTTCAGGAGTATGGCTACCTTTCAGCAAAAGATCGTAAATATGATCAAGTGTTTTAGAAGACAATGGTGCTTATTTTCAGACTCAGAAAGGACTACTGTTTGTGGTGCAGACTGCATGATGATGGCTTTACAGCTATCAATGGCTGAAGTCAATAAACAGGTTAGTGATCTGCCAATGGAAGCTGCTGGGCAATCAGTTCTTATGAAAATCAGACTGCTATATTTAGGCATAATAAGATTTAGGAGCCTTAACTTTAGGCACACATTTTAAAACATTGGCCTTAATTTGCTGACTTTTGTATACCTAATTTCTCAACTTCAGTATTACAATAATATTTCTGAGGTTTGTTTTTTTTCGTGTGACTTCTCAATTTCTCCCTCTTCCATCAATGTTCATTCTGGCCAGTAGGGGGTAGATTCACAAAGGAGCTTGGTTGTGGTGATGCTGTGTGTTGCCACACCTAACATACAGGTGCCTAGAAAATCACTGGGATTCACACAGCTTGAGTTTGGTGCCACTGTACAATGAATGGGGGGAGATAGAGGCAACTTAGAATGGGATTCACAAAAGCCAGGATGCTAGGTGGCTCATTGCCTGAGGTGCCAAGCTGAGCGATGTGTGTTAAGCCCTGCTCTTCTCTTGGAGATAGGCACCTATCTCTGCTTGGGATTCTCAGAGGCAAACCCTTTCTTGGTGTTAGGTGCCTGTGACACTGTACCCCATACTCTTTATAGTGATATTATGATATGGTTATGACATCATTACTTATCTTGCATAAAATGAATGTGAGATTTCATTGGAAAGGTTATGATTTACTGAATATGATTACCCTATTTGTGTTCATGTATTGCTTCTGTATCTGAAGTTAGGAATATTGACTATACATTTGTATTACAAATGTGTTTACACCTGGGGAATGCCCACTAGGCAAAAGGCTCTCAGTCTAGATGGCTGGCTGGGAAGGGCCCATTCAATTATTGAGCCATTAGGAAAAAACAATAGGTCTTAAAAGCTTATCTCCCACCAGGGTGGGGGTGGAGGAGTCTTCCTGACGGTGCTGGAAACAGCTGCTGACTCATGGCTGCTTTGACACTACAGGGACATGAGACCAGGTCACATGGTGCTGGACTCTATTTTGGGATATCAAGAGTTTTTCCACTGACTGGCATGGGAGCCAAGCTTTGAAACAAAGGGTTCCCGCCATATGCAAAGGTTATTTAAGGCAGGGGAGTGACATCATGGTTCTTCATTAACTCCCCACCCAAACAGACTGTTGGAAACACCTGAGGAACAAAGACTGAACTGGGGGAAGTGCTGGACCCAGGCTAAAGGGATTTTTAGCCTGTGAATAGAACACCTGGGGATTCCAAGCTGTAAGCCAATGCAGTTTGCCCCTTAAGAATCTGCAGCCTGCTTGTATCATCACTTAGGGCAAGGATTTGCTATTCATATCCGATGTACTACATAGGTTAAGCTTAGTTTGCGTGTTTTGTTTATTTGCTAGGTAATCTGCTTGTTATCCATTATAAATCACTTAAAATCTATCCTTTTGTAGTTAATAAACTTATTTTATGTTTTAATCCAAACCAGTGTGTGTTTGATTAAGGTGTCTGGGGAAAATCTCAGCTTGGTTACCACAAGTGTGCCTAGTCCTCTTCACATTGAGGGAGAGGCGGACTGGGTATTAAACCCATATAGTGGCCAGATTTGACCAGTGCAGGATGGTACTACTCTGGGGTCCACGCTATAGGGGCCTGATCTGATTGGTGAGTTCTGAATACACTTTCTGGATTGGGCCCCACAGGAGTGTTAGGTGGAGGAACATCTACCTGTCTTCCCCTAGTTCATGTACTGGGGCATGCCTATACTACAAAATTAAGTCGACTTAAGTTAGGTCGATCTGTAGCCACTGCAGTAATTAAATCGGCTCTGTGTCCACATTATGCTTCGTCTGGTGGTGGTGGTGTGCCTCACCAGGAGTGCTTGCACCAATTTAAGTGGGGTATTGTGGGGGCACTGACAGCTGGAGCCCTGCTGCCCAGGGGTAGTGGGATTTGGGTTGTCAACAGGCAATTTAAGCAATGTAGTGTCTACACAGACACTACCTTACTACATCAACCTAAGCGTTACACCTATCGCAGAGGTGTAGTTTTTAGGTCGGTATAGTGGACAACTTACAACAATGGGAGCAACATGATAGTGTAGATGCTTACAGAGTTAGGTTGACAGAAGACCGCTTATGTCAACCTAACTCTGTAGTGTAGATCAAGCCTTCCTCTGTGGCTTACGCATCGGGATTCTAAAAGGGAGACTGCGGTGCATATGCACCAATTCGCTGTCTTTGTGCCTTATCCACTGGGAGAAGACAGAGTGTTTTTTCTTGTCCTCTTCTTCTGTTCCTCTTCCATCACTTCTAATGAAGCCCCAGATTTGGACCTCGCTGGAGAGGTCAGAATTTTGTTACAGCTGTGGCCTGGACTGTACCCTGAAAGATGGTGTACTGGCTTAGCCCATGTAGGTCAGTCTGACCAGGATGTGCCACTGATACAGCAGTCTTCTCACTGAAGGGTGTCTGTTGGCTGAGGTGAATGACCAGTCCATCCACTGTTGTCTGTCTTTTTGATTATTTTTTACTGCCTAGTTAAATGATATTAGTGGGAGTGATCTGGTGTGCCCTCACTCACACAAAGGAAGTAAATCCTGTTGCATTATACTACTTCAAAGCTATTGTGTAAACTCAATCCCCATTAAGGAACTTGGAGAGCTGTACTTTGTCTTGTTTGGGGTTTCATCTTTTTTTTCTTTTAAATATCTCCATGAGGACCGAAACAAAAAGTGTGATCCCACAATGTGTAATTAATGTTTGTATTTTATTGGTACATAACTTAATTACTTAGAATGGTATGAAATATTCTCAATACTAATAAACACTAAAAAGCAGTGTTTTAATAAAGCTCAAAGATCATGCATTGTGACAGTTTGGGGAACATGTCTGTGTTTGATATGAATATGAATTCTTCTGTTTTATAGCATTTAATTATAATCTTCAGAGTGGATTTAACTTCCATTTTTATAGCAGAAAACAGGCGATGTCTGGGAAACTGAACCATGGCCATCAACAAGTCATCAACATTGATTAGCTCTACCCTAGAGTTAGAGGCAGATCTCTTGACTTTTAACAACTCTTTGCCAGCAATCCCATACAAGGTTGCAGGAAAAAAAAACCCAGCAGAAGGACAGGACCGAAGAAAAATTGTTGCTGTTTCTAAAAATGATATGCTCTTTTAGCAAGGGGAGCTATGTCATTGCCAGAACCAGAAATCTCAGCAGAAAAAATGGTTGCAGGAGGGACCTGGCCCCCCTTAAGGACTTGAACCAAACCCAGAGACTCACAATAGGGGTGAAACCAGTCTAAGGGGGACAGTATTCAGAAGCTTTGTTTCGCATAGCTTAACTCTTGTGCTTTCTGGGTAAAATGTGTGTGTGTGTTTGCAAAGCCTCAAAGGAACATGTGTTCCCCAGAAAGTTAAACTATAATCCAGAGTGCCTGTGGGGCTAGATAGAGAGAATGCACAAACTACTGGGTTGGCTTGGGAAGTTCAGGATGGTCTGAGTGTAGATAGAAGTTGGGATTTTGCAGTCTTCATGCCAAGGAGGGGTACCGGGCAGTGAATCAGCATCTCAGTGGTATGACTGAGAGGCCCAAATTAAACACAACTTGGCTGCTGCTCAGACAGTTATTTTGAAGCTCTGGGGGATCCAAAGGTTGGGTCCAATACAGCAAAATGGTGACCATCTACTAGGAGGACTCAGCCAGGGAGAGGGCTGCAACATGCATCTCTTTCTATCCTTAAACAACTTTTACAATAATAGTAGGTGCCTTGCTAACTAGTTAGCCCTAGAAAGAACCTGCAATACCTGTGAAGTCTCTTTATTAAAAAACCCTCTAAAACCTGAATAATTAAGATTTAATCCTAGATTGAACAAAGACTCTAATAAAAGTCCAAAGAGAGTATGTGTGATATAACATACTAGTAAAAAGTACAACTGAAGTGCTTTTAAAATGTGTAAACCTTGTTTTATGCTTGTGAAATAGAATCTTCATGATGTCTATCACAGAATGAAGGCACTGAACTTTTTGAACTTCCTTCAGATATTAGCCAGCTGGCATGTGTTCCTAGCAAAACATTTTTTGACTCCTTTTTTTTTTTTTTTTTAAACCACAGACTCTCACAATCGGTTGTATGAATAATATAATATACTGTCATGGTGGGCACCTGATCATGGAAATGGATATCTGAAGTGCATTTTTATTTGGATTTAAAATGTTTTTACAACACAAATATAAACACTTAATCTCTGCAAGTTCTTGATCTAGTGAGAAGGTTTGGGCTGAGTTATACTGAAGTCTTATTTTAACTAGTTACATTTGTAGGAATTTGTTTCAAAACAAAGTGAGAACACTTTTATCTACTGCTGTTTTAATTGGGTAAAGGTTTCACAGTGACTAGCCTTATGAAGGAGTTTACATGGAAAATTTGAAATAGGAATATTTTAGAAAATGTATGTATACTCTTTCAGATAAGATGACTTAATTTATAATCTGCAGAATAACATTCATGTCAGTAGTACTGACATGTCCTAATCAATACAGTATGTTAAAAGAAAATGGAAATAACATCTATTATTAGTAGGTCAAAGGTTTAAAGCCAATCCTGGTTCATAGCAATTGAAAATGTTAATATATGACTGCCATTTAAAGGTTTAGTAGCCTATGTAAAATAAATAAAACGTTGTTCAAAGAAGGTGGTCCAGTAGGAACTGTACTGTGGGTTTGTCTACACTACAAAATTAAGTTGACTTTATCTAATATGACCTCGAGCCCCCTGAATTAATGAAGTTGATTGTGCGTGGCCACACCATGCTCATTGTCTCGATGGAGTGCATCCTCACTAGTAGTGCCTGCATCGATGCACAAAGCAGTGCATTGTGGGTATATATCCCAAAGGGCAACTTGCCGCAGTGTATTTTGGGAAGTATGTGCAATGCCTCATTGGACCAAAACATTGTTGGAGGGGAGAATGGGAACATAGCGTTGGCATCCCATGATGCATTGTGCTCCCTCCCTCATATCAACAGGAAACGACCCAGTGGTTTTTGTGCCTTCAAACTGCTGTGCGTATGTCATAACCCCAGAAGCATGGAGCCTACTCAGTTGTGCACGCTTGCTGTGAGCATCTCAAACACCTCACGCCTTCTCCTGCAGTATTTCCAGAGGCGAAGTAGGACCTGCTGCATGGAACATAGTGAT
Source organism: Mauremys mutica (assembly GCF_020497125.1). Taxonomy (NCBI): domain Eukaryota; kingdom Metazoa; phylum Chordata; order Testudines; family Geoemydidae; genus Mauremys; species Mauremys mutica. The sequence goes on along the minus strand of NC_059072.1, from coordinate 102,142,259 downwards.
GTCCTGCAAGCAGCCCTGCTGGAAGCCATTGAAAAAAAATAATTCACAGTTGCTGCTGGCAGTCGCAGTGCAGCTGCACTCTGAGTGCCATTTTTGGTCCCGTGAAACAAGCACTGACTGGTGGGACGGCATCGTTTTGCAGATATGGGATGATGAGCAGTGACCGCAGAACTTTTGAATGCGGAAGACCACCTTCCAGGAACTTTGTGCAGAGCTTTCCCCTGCCCTGCAGTTCAGCAACACAAAAATGAGAGCTGCTCTGACAGTGGAGAAGTGAGTGGCAATTGCTATTTGGAAGCTTGCAGTCCCAGACAGATACAGGTCAGTGGGGAATCAATTTGGAGTAGGTAAATCAACTGTGGGAGCTGCTGTGCACCAAGTGTGCAGGGCCATAAATCGACTTCTGTTATGAAGGGTAGTGAGTCTGGGAAATGTTCAGGACATAGTGGATGGTTTTGCCATGAGGGGGTTCCCTAATTGCGGTTGGGGCGATATTCCCCATCTTGGCACCAGACCATCTTGCCAAATAGTACATGAACCAAAAGGGATACTTTTTTCAATGGTGTTGCCAAGCGCTGGTAGATCACGGGGCATTTCACCAACATCAGCATAGGATGATCAGGAAAGATGCACGACACGCGCATCTTTAGTAACTTGGGTCTGTTCAAAAAGCTGCAATCCGTGACTTTCTTTCCAGACCACAAAATTAACATTGACGATGTTGAGAAGCCTGTAGTTATCCTGGGGGACCCAGCCTACCCCTTGCTCCCATGGCTCATGAAGCCATACACCGGCCCTCCGGACAGCAGTAAAGAACGGTTCAACTATAGGCTCAGCAAGTGCAGAATGGTGGTTGAATGTGCCTTTGGTCATTTGAAAGGGTGCTGGAGAAGCCTACTAACAAGGTTGGACCTTAGTGAGGAGAACATCCCCATGGTTATAGCTGCCTGCTGTGTGCTCCATAATATCCGGGGGGAGGAGGGAAAATTTTCCGCAGGGGTGGGTAGTTGAGACAGATCACATGGCAGCCATTTTTGAGTAGCCAGACACCAGGGCAATAAGTGCACAGCAAGGGGTGATGCGTATCTGCAAGGCTTTGAATATCCATTTCAATAATGAGTCACAGTAATGTGAGCTGCTTGTGTGCATTGTGCTTTCCCAAATCTTCACCTGCCTTTTATTACTGTCCCTGTAAATACAACCCCCTGCCCAAGCCCACTATTCTTTAGTCTACTCAGTAAAGAACATTTTTTTTCTTGAATCTATTTACTTATGTTTGTTAAATAAAGTAAAGAGGGAGAACAGAAAGAAAAGCTAACCTTGGGGAAAGGGCGTTGTACAGTTGGAACAGGAGAAACTTTTTCCGCTGTGTAACAACACCGCATTCCAGACCATCAGAGGTCTGTGAATGGGTGCCTTCTGTTTCTTGTACCTTCCTCCCTCCCTGAGTTAAGTGAAAGCGAGAATGGACTTTTTGCCCACGCCTAATGGAACGCTTGGGGGAGGGTGATTCTGCACCAAGCAATGCTGTCTGCCTGTCCACCAGAGTCTGCAGAGGGACTCTACCCTCCTGCTTCTGTTCCTGCAGTTCAACCAGATGCCTCAACATGTCTGCTTGGTCCCTCATAATCCAAAGCATCTCATCCTGCGCCGCACACTCTCGCTCATTGGAAGCTTTCCTGCTCTCCATGTCCATGTCTAACTTCTCGGACAGTGAAATCCTCCATGCTCTTAATTCTGTGTCAGCTGTCCTGGAGGCATTCATTATCTCGGTGAACATGTCCTCCTACGTTCTTTCTCCTTCTAATCACACTGCTTTCAGGTGTTGATGACGCACCAAAGGACACATTTCCAGCTGTCAGGGGAAAAAATAAAGGAGCCATTGTACATGAATAAAACTGTTTCCATAGCAAGGCTGTTTTAAAAAAACAAAAAAACAACAAAAAAACACCCTTATTATAGTAGGTGCAAACCATAACATAATGAAATCTGTAACTGTTCACTGTGCTGTTTTGCTGCTCCAGCCATGGTGAGTGTGCCACCTCTGGGTCATTGGTGACCGCACCTTTAATGAAGTTTATGGCAGGCTCATGTCGGGAGCGCAGGTAGCTAATCGAACAATGGCCCTCCCCCATAGCACCACAGGAAACTGTTTATGAATGGGGTGGAGGGGAACGTTTTCACTCCCAAATTGTGGAATCTCTCATATGGGGCCTCAGTCCTTTATCAGCCACTTTAAACTACTTGCTGAGCACAGTAAAGGCACATTAGTGGCCGCATGGTTTGGTGATCTGGAACGTGGGGGCCAGGGTGCATCTACATGCCCTTTTTTCCCCCATGTAAGAGCACCTTTAATGAGAACTTCCCCCGTTTCTCCTAGGTGACCCTATGTGATATCAATCTCCTGAGGCTAACAGAGGTGGAAAGGAAGGAGATGCTGTAAGCATCTGGGTATAGAGACCTGGGCCTTATGCTGCGTCCTGCAATGATGCCAGCAGAATTAATTCAGGAGTTGTGTGGGAAAGTGTCCTACCATGGTGAAAGAAATAAGACTACCCTGCCCAGAAACCTTCTGCAAAGGATTGAAGAGTACCTCCATGAAAGTTTCCTAGAGAGATCCATGGAGGATTCCTGGGCTATACCAGTCCACATAAATAGTCTTTTCCAGGGGCCAGCCTTATCGTAGCTGGAACGGCCTCTTGTAAGCAGAGAACCACAGCACCTCCCTTGTTTTTCAGTGGTATTGCATGTTTACTGTGAATGTGTGTGCCTGCTAAAGTTTAACTGGACTTTCATTGTAATTGTATACTCATCTGAGGTGCCTTCCCTGGCATCATGGCTGGCCATCATGATGTCCTGCGACTCACAGGGCTCCAGGGTAAAAATATTTCCTGGCTCTTGGGGAGAATGGATCCATGGCTCGCCTGCCTCCCATCCTCCTCCTCCTCTTCCTCATCCACCATATCATCCTCCTTGTTGTCCATAGACTCACACACCTGTGAGTTGTCCACATTGCTTGTGGGGGTGCTGGTTGGGTCACCCCCGAGATTTGCATGCAGCTCGTTGTAGAACTGGCGTTTGTGGGGTTCAGCACCAGAATGACTGTTCATCTCCCTTGTCTTCTGGTATGCTTGGCGAACTTTTTATTTTCACATGGCACTGCTGTGTGTCCCTCATGTAGCCCTTCTTCCACATTCCATGAGTGATGTTTGCATAGATGTCGACATTTCTTCTGCTGGATTGGAGCTCTGCCTGTACAGACTCTTCTTCCCACACAACGATGATGAGATCCAACACCTCCTATGCAGACCAGGCTGGAGCGCGTTTGGGGCATGTAGTCTCCGTGATCCGCTGTGCTCAAGCTGGCATGCTCCCAAAGCTGATCAAACAGGAAATGAGAAATCAAAAGTTCCTGGGGCTTTAGCAGGAGAGGGGCTGTTTCCTGTGTATCTGGCTGCAGTGCAGCGGAGTTGAGAGTGATCTCCAGAGCGGTCACAGATGAATATTGTGGGACGCTACCTGGAGGCCAATCAAGTCAAATTACACAACGCTGCATCTGCACTACCTTGCAGTCGGCCCATGAAAATTGAACTAAATTCCACGCCTCTCACAGAGGTGGATTACAGAAGTTGACGTCAGAGGTGACTTAGGTCAACGTAAAGGACCCGGTAGTGTGGACACATACGTTAACAGGTCGACTTAAGGCAGATTCCTTTGACCTAACTCAAGTGTAGACCAGGCCTGAATCTACTAATAGGAACAAACAACTGAGAACAAAGAAACTTGCTGCTGGTGACCATAACTTACTCACAGAACATACTGGTAGAGCATTCTCCTTGAGGACTCTCTGCATTGGAACTTACTCCCCCAGCACCTTGGCTTGAAAGAGATCGAACCTTCTGTAGGAAATTGCAATTCGTTCTTCCACCCTGCATAACTTCCTCATCATTGGCCAAGCAAAGCGAGGCTGTACACTGTTTCTCTGTATGTGACATGATAGCTTTGGAACAGCACATCTGATTCCAAAACCTCAGGGAGTGTTCTAGGCATCAGTGGTCAGAACCATATTGATTTTGGGTGAAAATCAGAAATACCTGATTTAGAGCAAAGTCAAGCCAACAAGCTGCCAGACACTGGAGCCTAGGCGGAGCGGAGAAAGCACCTGACCCTGCGTCCCTAGCAGAAGCGTTGGGTGGGTGGAGCGGGGCAAGACCCCATGCTCCGGCATGGCGGGCAGAGTGGGAGCACACTTTTTTACAGGACCCCCTATTTTTATGGGAGCCCTGGCCTGAGCATCTATTGCCCTCTCACCCCAAGTGTTCCCTCATGCTTACCCCACTGCTGTACCAGCGGATCCCTGGTATAAGTCCTTTTGGTATCTGTTGCCTTTTTCAAGAACACAGCCCCAACATATACCAGGGACCTGCTGTATCTAACCTGAATCTCCCTGTGGCAGATTAAGATGATTACTACTTGTCCTATCTTCAGTGGACATAAAGCACAATTGATCACTGTCATTATTACAGCCCTTAACTTATTTGAAGATTTATCAGGCCCCTCAGTCGTCATCTTCTCAAGACTAAACATCCCTATTTTTTTAACTTTTCCTTTCTCAGGCAGCAACTGCCTCCTCCTGAGGTGTGGCCCACTCTCCTGGGCCAGATCAGTCCTAGGGCTTTCCCCTGCTGGGGTAGCCCAAACAAAGTAAAGGGGAATTAACAAAACTTGGAGCCCATACGGGAAGGAGAGGGGAATGCTTCCCTCTCAGACTGTAGCAGGTCCTCCCTTCCCTCCTGGAGAGACCTTTCGGGCACAGATTCTGCCTTTCCCTCAGCTCACTGCTAGAGTTGCAGGTCTGCTCTCCTCCTTGGTCTGCCATCAAATGAGCTGCTCCTCTGCCTTTTAACTCCTCCTTCAGTTGAAGCATTTCCTACAAGTGTGATGGGTGTGGCTGGCTGAGCCTAGAGCAGTTCCTTAACCACTGGTTGCCCATGTAGGGTTTGTAGACCCTGTCACAGGTGGCTGAAATTTTCATTTTATTGCTTTTGTTGGTTTGTTTGAGTATGTGGGTGTAGTAACCCTAGCAGCTTCACAATAAAGACTTGGAGTATTAACTACATTATAGAAAAATAAAAATAGTTTACCTTTTTGGATATCCATGCTCCTTCTCACACAGGGTACTTTGTTTCAAGTATTCTGTTAATGCATATTTTAAAGGTAGGGGTTTCCTCCAAAAATTGTCATGCAGATTCCTACTTCTGGAATGCACATGGCCTCCTTGCTGCAAACCTATACTACAAGCACTTAAGCACATGCTGAACTTTCTGCATGTGAATACTCCTGTTGAAGTCAATCAGACTACTCTCATAAACAGTGGCGGATTATCCAGTGGGCCAATGGGGCCCATGCCTGGGGGTACCTGGAAAAATTGGCACCCCTGGTGGGCCGGGGGAAGCCCCAGCACTGGGACTTCCGCTGTGGCCCCGAGATAGGAGGAGCTTTCGCTCCCTGCCGCTGCCTCAGGACTGGGGGAGTTCTCACTCCTTGCTGTGGCAGAGGAGCAAAGCTTTTTTAGTCTTGGGGCTGCAGTGGGGGTGGGCAGAAAGAAACAAACAGATTGCAGGGCTGGAGTGGGTGGTCAGGAATGTGGGTGGATTGGGGTGGGGCCATGGAGGAAGGGGCAGAATGGGGTAAGGCTGGGGTGAGACCACAGACCAAAGGAGCGGAATGGGCTGGGACTGCAGGCATAAAGGGATGTGGAGGGGCCTCCCACTTGCTTTGACCCAGGGCCGCAGGAACCTTAATCCACATCTGCTCATAAATATAGTTTTGCATGTGCATAGGTCTTTAAAGATCCATAGATTTTTTTTTTAAAAGCCAGAAGGAACCATTGTTATCTTAAAAATTAGAGACTAATAGGTTGCATATTCTAAGGCTACGTCTACAGTGGGGGGCGGGAGTTGACCTAAAGATGCATCCACTTCAGTTACGCTATTCGCGTAGCTGAAGTGGGTGTATCTTAGGTTGATTTACCTGGCCGTGAGGACGGTGGTGAGTCGACTGCTGCCACAACCCCGTGCTGCGGTGGAGTTCCGGAGTCAATGTTAGAGCGATAGGAGATCGATTTTTATCACGTCTACACTAGATGCAATAAATTGATCCCCAATAAATAGCCTATGTCTGTTGAACTGCATGGTCAATACACTTCAAGAACTCTAGTTAGAAGTAACATTTTTTTCCTTGAGTTTAATATAAATGAATCAGCATTAAAATACTTCAGTGTACAGAGTGTATTAAAAATATATGAATGTTTTATTAAAGTTTTTGATATCTACACTACCAGCAAAGCATAATGCTTTTCTTTTACTTTTCCTGTTTTTATATTAGCGTCATGGAGATTTCACAGTGTCTCTTAGTGATGTGGTGGAAACCTGGAAATACTTGTTACATGATAAACTGGGATTGATATGTGAGAATATGGAAGCACCTGAAAATTATGCTGATATCAAAAAAGCTTATGACTCCTTCTTAAAGAGGAGTAATATGTTAGATCTAATTGATATCTGCCAGCAGTGTCGTACATTAATACCTGAATCTGAAATTGAAGAGATGTCCCCTGTAAGTATGTCTCTCTTTATATTTGAAATTGTGTACCAATATGGTTAACTCCAGTTCAGAAATGCAATAATATTAAGATCTGTTCAGAAGCCATGAATTGTTCATACCTGTTGCTTAATTTTTCTGTGGGGAAGAAAGTTTACTTTTGTAATTACTAAATTGTTTTTAAAGAGTAAACTTTTGTGATTTAAACATTTCTCCCTACCCTCCCGTCTCATGGAAACCACAGTCCTTCTAAGGGTCAGCTAGTCTTTGGGGGCAGAAAACTCACCTGACTGAAATGTAATAAGTGAGTGGCAGACACCACGCATTTGGTTGACTTAATATACCCTCTCTACAAACCTGCACATCACATACCATTTGAAAGCTTATTATGTCTACTTTAAGATGAGAGATGATGTGGAGTTGTCAAGTGGTGCTGTTATAGAAACGGGATTAAACAATGATGCCATAAACATTAAAAAGACCACTTTTAAATATTTGCTTTTGTTCCTGTTAATTTAATGACTGTATATATTATTTCAAGACATAAAATTGGATTTTTGTGACTTCAAAGCATCACAACAACAATCCAAGGGTATTACAAAATCTAGTAATTGATACAGGTATCATTTAAATGTAATAGCTCTGGTGACTTCTAGTCAACATCATTATCATCATCTTAGTCACCATTATCTCTGAGAGTGGGTGTGTGTGACCCTAAGAGCCCCTCAATGCCCACTGCTAACGGGTTCAATGTCACGTAACAGCTACTCCTGTCAAGCCTGACAAACTTATTACACCAAACACCATTTTTGTCACAATATTTATCTATAAAGAATGTTGTGTAAGATATCAAGTGAAAGCTGGTGACATATTAGTCATTAATATTATGAAATGTATGTATTAAGGAATTACACTTTTACTGTTATACTTTAAAGTCTGCAACGAAACAAAGGGAGAAACAGGGTTTTCTTCCATAAAAGAGGGAGAATCGTGATCTTCCTATCTCCAGTAAAAATTGAGCATGGTGATGGAAGAGACAATAGGCGGTTCGTTTGCATCCTTGATACACGGGAGGAACAAATTAACATGAGGATGTGAAATCTTCAGTATCGGAAGACACTGGAGTCTGAACTCCAGGGGTTCATCCTGACTCTGGTGAGACAGACCATAAATTTTGAGGCTATGAGGAGAAGCAAAAAGACGTTTTGGTTATCCATCACTCGGAACAAAAAGGTCAATGCTCTTTGCATTCATGAACAGTGGATCCCCAGTCATGTGGGTTGCATGGTGCTAAGAAGTGGCTGTAGATGAGAAAACTGCATTAGACAAGGATTGTAGCCTGTTGAGTTGAGTTTTAGTCCCTAGAAAGTGTGATTTATACTTTTATTTGTAACCATATTCTGTTTCTGTGATCTGATAGTATCCCCTAAATCTCTGTTCTTTATTAATAAACTTATTCTTGTTTTATTATAAATTCATCTTAGTGTTTTAAAGTGAGGTGTGCATTCTCAGCTGAGACCACAGGCTGATGTGTAGTCTGTTTCTTTGTAGACAATAGATTTATGAGTGTACAGTAACAGGGCTGGATACTGCAGAGAAATGCTCTTCCAGGGGGTTCAGGAACTGCAAGGCAGTGTTCAGGAAGTGTTACCTGCAAGGCAAGTAAGGGCTGACAAGAGTTCTAAGGAGTTTGGCTGGTAACAGATTGGAGTGACAGGGAGCTGTCACACCGTTTAGCACCAACAAATTCCTTTTATGCTGTGGCAGAGGAATAACAGGGTGACTTACACTTGTGGACACACCAAGAAAGCATCACAGTGGGTTACCACAGTCTTCGCTGCCTTGGCATGTACACGTCTATGTAGGGAATATTGTCTGTAGGCAGCACACAGTTCATTGTGCAGTGACCCCTACTGGTAGAGGCACAAATAAAGTCTTGAAGATGCTCCGATGCCTTTGCACTCTTGAAGAACAGGGCTTTGGACCTGCTGCTCCATGCTCCAGCTCTGGGCTCCGCTCCAAAACCCTGTTGAAGAATACAGAAAGTTGTTCATCATCCACATTTTTCCATCTATTTTGCAGTGGTGATCCAATATCTGGTTTACCTGTGTGCTAAGACATCTAAATCTTTGTTTGCCAAGATGCTCTTTTGACATACTCTTCAAAACTGTCCTCACATGATAGTTTGGCCTGTGGCTTGTCCTTTTTGATGGCTAGATTGAGGCATAAGTAAATCAGGTGTCTGTGAGTCTTTGGGTTGGTTGGTTGGTTTGTTTGTTGGTCTGGTTGTACAGCACTGCTACTAACTTCTTGCTGCAGAAGTTGCTCCTTGTCTATCACTCTCTTCCAATTTGGCAAGACCTCTGAAGCAGTAAGCTCTCTGTTTTGATAACACTAAATAACGATTCCTTCCTCCCTTCCCCATACCAAATAAGGATGACAGAGTCACACTCTGTTGATGCATGTACAGCAGGAAGTATGTTGCAGAAGTCAAGGGAGTGCATTACAAATTGCACATGCAGGTATGAAGTGACACATCAGTTGTGCTGGTAATGGTGCCTGCTTCAATCCACATTTTATCTATCTGTGCTCCATTTTTTTGAAGGTAGTAAACAGCAAAGACTAAAACATCTGTACCAGATGACCTAATTCTATGGTTCCTTTGGCATTAAGAGACCCAGAAGCCATGTTGGCACATATAGTATGCAGAAGCATTTTTTGCGTCTGCTTCCTCTTGAGTACTGTATGAGACTTGAGCTTCTTCAACACCTCTACCGGTGATGGACTTTGCTACTTCACCGCTGGACAAGTCTGCAGTAAGGAAGAGTGTTTGTGCTGGGTGTGCTCCTATGCTTTCAGGTGCATCGTGAACGATGCATTCACAGAGGAATCTTACAAGTGACTGCTTCTTGGATGCCACATTTAGAAATTTTTTCCATGGAGGCACAGGGCATCCACCAATCACTGGGTATTTCTTGCATCCCGCCTTAGATCCCGTCCAGCGCTGTCTTTCTGCAGTTTTCAAGGAGTTATTGTTGTCACATCTGCCAAAGACTTTGATTACAGAATTAGCTTTGTCAGATCCTTTTAGGACCTGCCTCAAGTGTTCAGCAACCAGTTCACTGTATGTGTGGAATTTATCTCCAGACATTGTTTGTATGACAGCCATGACATCTCTGATGTACACTGTGGTTTTTGTTGCATGCTCTTAGCTCATGGATTCTTTCAGCTTGAGCTTCCAGCTGATGCACTAATTCAGCTTTTTGTTCTTTTCATTATTCCATTGCATGAAAGAGGAACAGGCACAGGTTCTGTTCTGTGACTAAGAACAATTGCCATTGAAACATCATCTCTGCATCCTTACTAAGGACAAGGCTCTGTGGAAAACAATTTATGGACTGATAGCTGCTGTGATTGTTCCTCCCTTGCCAGACTTAAATTTGGTCTTCGAGGCCATGTCAGCAAATGTTTTTGATGCCAGATTGCTTAACTTGACAGAAGAAGCTGTGTTCCATCAGAATTGGGTGCATCTCTCCCAAATCTCTCCATTTGTTCTTCACCAACATCTGCTGTTTTCAGTAGAGAGTTGTGCACCTGATGTTACCTGCAGTCCAGTAAATATGATGATGATGATGATGATCACCTCCTGGATGTGATTCAAGGTCAAATGGGTTTGTCATATTGTTGATGAAATGGTTGATAAGAGCTGTAACATGCTCTTTATGCCCCTTCAGTGCAGAGTCGTGGACTTTGTTTTCACTATTTATTAGGTTAGTTGTTGCTCTCATAGCTTCATATTACAAATATGCAAAAGCTATGTATTTTCATCTCTAATACTAATACTGACCTTTGCATAAATGTCACTGAATTAAAAAGCTAGTTTCCAGAATATTTCAAGAAGGCTAGTACTGCATGCGTAGGCAGTTACAAATTAAAACTTTTATCAGAATAGATGCTACATTGTATGTACAAAAGCTTACAAATGGAGAAGCAGTACATTAGGAATTCATGTACATTTATATCTATCCACTATGTAGTACAAACAGTGGTCATGACTTGTGAGATACTTTGGCGATTAATGTGTGATGTGAAATATGCAATATGTTGATATCTGCCATTTTTGCCACCTGCTAAAGAGCTTCATCAGATCTGAAAAAAAAATATTTACCCATGCAAAACCAATATACATCTTTGAATACATTCTTGTTTGATGGTTTTGGCCATATTAAGGTGTTAATTAACACACATTTAAGGTGTTAATTTTAACTTAAACAGAAAAAACTGTAGTCATAGTCCAGTTTCAGTATTTCTGGAACTGGACAAAAAAATTATTCTAATTTAGGGTACGATTGTTCCATCTCACCTATAGTCTTATGGCACCACTTGACTGATCCACATCATAGCTCATCTAAACATACATAAAATAAGCTTTGTAATGATATATCAATGTGGATATGAGGGTACATTAAATTCCAAAAATATGACCTGTTTTGGATAATTGCTGTGTGCCTATAACAATGTACAGTACTTCTGAACGTGGAGAATCAATAGACTGATACTCACTGATTGAAATACACTTCAAAGATTCTGTGGGGGAAACAATTGAAATGAATACATAATAAGATAAGTTAGTGAAAGGCAGTTTTGGTTAATTACAGTTATTTATTTGATTCAAACCCTAAATTTTATAAATCGTGAGAAGACAAAAGTAAAAGGCTACTAGTAATAATGAACTGAACAGATGATTGATTTGAGACAGCCTCATCCATCTTTAGGGCCCAGTTTGAGTGAGATAAGTGATGGTAAGTCATTCATGTTCTATTTTTTGCTGCCATGTCTGTCAACTATAGAAATGTCACCAAATACTATTTTTTTTCTTCCTAAATTTGTTATTTTGAATCGACCTCCAGAGTACAATGAGTACCTATCTGAGTTTCAGTGAGTGAGCCTCAATTTTGGCTGTGGCACTTGGTGGTTTTCCGAAAACCACGTCTAATTGAAAAGGAATTTGACGTAAAATCTAAATATCATAATCAGAATGCTTGACTATAGGATGAAAAATGGCATACACAATTTTAGATCTATGTCAAGATTCTTAAAGTGTAGCTAAATAGAAAGGAGCAGAAGATGGTTTTGTGCCTCTGGTCTAGATTCTGGGAAAGTTTTTCATGTTTGAGGCCAATAGCTGTCCATCTTGCCTCTGCCTCCACCTTTCCTCCTAGCATCCTTAGGCATGGATTTGACTCTGCCTCCAGTGTCCTAAGTTGTTCTTTAGCTGTCTTTTCTTCCTCCTGTGTGCAGCTTCCTTTTTTTGGTTAACCATTACCAGTAGTCCCACATTTTTCTGTTTTGGAGGCATCAGCTGAAACAGTGACAAACATAGCTTTCAACACAAGCCTGAGTATGCTGCTGCCCAGCATCGTCATATAAAAACTCTTCCCATAAACTAGTTTTTCAGGCTTGCGTCTCGGTTACTTGCTTATACAGGTTCCTCTTTGGTATTTTTGCCTCTTCAAGGGTAGAGAGGCCTTTGCAGGCTGCTTCCTCTTTCAAGGATTGGAGGAGACCATTGTTGGGATAAGGCTATTTACAGTACTGAAATAATTACTAATTTTTTTCAAGTTTCAATCATCTTCATATTTAATCCTACTCTATATATTTTACTGAAGGTTCAACTGTTAAAATTTATCTCTGGCTTATCAGAAGAGAACGGTTCTAGTCTTTCCATACCCTCAACACCAATGAGACACAGCCAGGATAATGTGAAGGTAAAACTTTGTTTGTCTTCATTACAACTTCTAACAAATATTCACTCTCTACAAAAGTGAATAGGTGAAATGCAATAATTGAGGAAGAGCAAATTGTGTTGCAAGTCTAAATTGTCAGAGTAGGGAATGCTTGACCTCCAGTATCACACCTGAGCTTGTTGGTAGTTCATGCCTCTGCTTATAGGACTAGAAAACATGCTATATGCTGCTCTCCTCTGCCCCCCTTGAATCAAGAGACACGGGTCTTTTCTGCAAGCCTGAAGAGCAGGACCAGGCTTCTGTAGGAGCCCTTAGTTAGGGGGTGTAAGATTAGGTCCCCATTAAAGTGGAAGAAAAAGTTAACTTTCCTTATGCATAGTCATGGCAGGAGTTGTGGGCCATAACTTGTCTTTTCTCCTCCTTTTATACTCAGATGTTGCCTTGAATAGTGGTCTAGTGACTTGCTCACAAATGCACAGTGAGGTAATGGCTCCAGTAGGATTTTCACCTCAGATTTTATTTAACTTCCACTCCTTTACCCCACTTACACATTAGAGAAACTCTCTCACCAACAGTAGTGATGCCAGCTCCAGCAAATCAAAGGGAACAGGGGCATAAGTTGGTGTTTGCTTGTCCTCAGTCAAACCAGCATGGGCTTCCTGGAAATGCTGGGTATCCATGCCTCCCCGTCCCTTCTCCTCTTGACCCCCACCACGGGGAGACTGACCAGCCAGTAGGAGTCTCTTGCCCCCTCCAGTATTCATACGCTCACCATAAGAGGGAGCTCCAGCATGGCATTGGGGACAAGTCAGAACATGTCTGCTTCCATTCCCAGAACTACCTTCTCAGCTACCTGACATCAGACTTGTTGAAGTTTTGAAACTTGGACTCTTGTTTTCTCCTTACTCTGCCCCACTGCTACCAGCATAAGTCTTCCTTGGTCTACTTGACAAATACATTTCTCACCCTTCCTTCTTTTTCCTTTTCTAAACTTCAGTTTTCCTCTACTTTTTTTCCTCTTGTTCTTAGTGTCTTCTCCCTTTCCTACGATTCTTCTTCCTACATCTCTGTCCCAGCTGTCCCATTAAAAAAAAAACCTCAGATATGTATAACTTCCTAAGTAACCATATAATCTTGTTTACCTTCTTCACCGATCTATTTTCTTTTCCTTTTAGTGTGTCTGTTCTTGCTTAGACTGTAAATTCTTCAGGTCAGGGACTGCCTTCTTATGTTTGCATGGGGCCTAGCACACTAGAGTGCAACTGTAATATAAATACATTTTTGGAGGGGTCACAGTTTATCACTTGAAGTTCTAGTACCTTGTTGAAAAGTGGATTCACTAGAAATCAAATCATGAACCATTGGCAAAACTTCCAATGACTTCAGTGGGGCCCTAGATTATGAAAGAAGCGCCTTTGTTGGTAAGATGTTTATGGAGGAAGCCCTAGATAATATCAGATAGAAATTGATGCTTATCAAAGTGTTGAAGAGAGAGGGAAATTAGAATGCTCTAAATCTCAGGTGGATAATGTAGCATTATGTACAAAAACTTGCAACACATTAAAATGCCACATGTTCGGTCCATACTGGCTTACATTCATCATTTCCCAGTCTCCATATGTATAGAAGTCAATGTCTTGTAATTCAGCATGACTGATATTCTTACTCTTTCAGAATGATTTCTGCATATACCTAATTCATTTTTAAATAGTTTATTTTAATTTTTTTTTAAGACATAAGCTAACTTGACACTTTCTTATGCAGTTGCTATTGATCGTGAAGAAGTTTGTTTATGCATATTTAAGCCTGTTGGTGAATTCTAAGAATGATCTGGCCCTGGCTCATGTTCTAAATATTCCTGATAGAGGACTTGGAAGAGAAGCCTTCACTGATCTAAAGCATGCTGCACAGAAGAGACAAATGTCCATTTTCCTGGTATGTGTAAAATCAGCATTAATCTTTCAAGAATACATATTTGGAGTAGATCAGAAGTAATGAAACAATTATAAAAATGCGAGTGCTGTGTCTTTAAACTCAGATGTAAGGCTGAGAACAAATTGGAATCAGGCTAACACATCCAGTCAGGACAAATAACCTGAAAAGCCTCTCTCTTAGACTAGAGCAGGGGTTGGCAACCTTTCAGAAGTGGTGTGCCGAGTCTTCATTTATTCACTCTAATTTAAGGTTTTGTGTGCCAGGAATACATTTGAACGTTTTTAGAAGGTCTTTCTATATTATAGAACTAAACTATTGTTGTATATAAAGTAAATAAGGTTTTTAAAATGTTTAAGAAACTTCATTTAAAATTAAATTAAAATGCAGAGCCCCCCAGACCAGTGGTCAGGACCCGGGTAGTGTGAGTGCCACTGAAAATCAGCTTGTGTACTGCCTTTGGCACACGTGTCATAGGTTGCCTACCCCTGGACTAGAGCAAAGAGCTTGCAGAGTGGGGTGGATGCCTACTTGAACATCAGATGCAGAGGTGAGTAAGGAAACAATTTTGTGTGCATGTACACCCAAGTTGTTAAAAAGGATATGGGAGCAACAGGAATCAAAACTGTCTATCCAAAGTAATGACTAGAATCCTGAATGAGTATGGTACACATACTGATCTGAATCATAGAATCATAGAATTCAAGATCAGAAGGGACCATTATGATCATCTAGTCTGACCTCCTGCAAGATGCAGGCCACATAAGCCGATCCACCCACTCCTGAACTAATTCTCTCCCTTGACTCGGCTGTTGAATGCTCCAAATCATGATTTAAAGACTTCAAGTAGCAGATAATCCACCAGCAAGCGACCCCTGCCCCATGCTTCGGAGGAAGGCGAAAAACCTCCAGGGCCACTGCCAATCTACCCTGGAGGAAAATTCCTTCCCGACCCCAAATATGGCGATCAGCTGAACCCCGAGCATGCGGGCAAGACTCTCCAGCCAGACCCTCTGGAAAAGGCTAACAATATCCCAACATTGACCCTTTGTACTAATTACCAGTGTGGCACGTTATTGACCTATTGACTAAACCCGTTATCCTATCATACCATCCCCTCCATAAACTTATCCAGCTTAATCTTAAAGTCATGGAGGTCCTTCGCCCCCACTGTTTCCCTCGGTAGGCTGTTCCAGAATTGCACTTCTCTGATGGTTAGAAACCTTCGTCTAATTTCAAGCCTAAATTTCCTGACTGACAATTTATATCCGTTTGTCCTCGTGTCCACATTAGCACTGAGCTGAAATAATTCCTCTCCTTCCCTGGTATTTATCCCTCTGATATATTTAAAGAGTGCAATCATATCTCCTCTTATCCTTCTTTTGGTTAAGGAAAACAAACCGAGCTCCTCAAGTCTCCTTTCATACGACAGGCTTTCCATTCCTCGGATCATTCTAGTGGCCCTTCTTTGTACCCGTTCCAGTTTGAATTCATCCTTCTTAAACATGGGAGACCAAAACTGCACACAATACTCCAAATGAGGTCTCACCAACGTCTTATATAACGGGACTAGCACCTCCTTATCTCTACTAGAAATACCTCGCCTAATGCATCCCAAGACCGCATTAGTTTTTTTAACGGCCACATCACATTGCCTACTCATAGTCATCCTACGATCAACCAGGGCTTCCAACTGGTGCGTCCCCAGCTTATAACTAAAATTCTTGTTAGTCATCCCTAAATGCATAACCTTACACTTCTCATTATTGAATTTCATCCTGTTACTAATACTCTAGTTTACAAGGTCATCCAAATCTCCCTGGAGGATATCCCGATCCTTTTCCGAATTGGCAATACCTCCCAACTTGGTGTCATCCGCAAACTTTATCAGCCCACTCCTACTTTTGGTTCCGAGGTCAGCGATAAATAGATTAAATAAAATCGGACCCAAAACCGAACCTTGAGGAACTCCACTGGTAACCCCCCTCCAACCCGACAGATCACCCTTCAATACGACCCTCTGCAGTCTCCCCTTTAACCAGCTCCTTATCCACCTCTGGATTTTCATTTCGATCCCCATCTTTTCCAATTTAACCAGTAATTCCTCATGCAGTACCGTATCAAACGCCTTACTGAAATCTAGATATATTAGATCCACCGCATTTCCCTTGTCTAAAAAATCTGTTACTTTCTCAAAGAAGGAGATCAGGTTGGTTTGGCACGATCTACCTTTCGTAAAACCATGCTGTAATTTGTCCCAGTTGCCATCGGCCTCAAGGTCCGTAACCACTCTCTCCTTTAAAATTTTTTCCATGACTTTGCATACTACAGATGTTAAACTAACAGGCCTGTAGTTACCTGGGTCACTTTTTTTCCCCTTCTTGAATATAGGAACTATATTAGCTAATCTCCAGTCAAACGGTACAACCTCCGAGTTTAGAGATTTATTAAAAATCATCGCTAACGGGCTTGCAATTTCACTTGCCAATTCCCTTAATATTCTAGGATGAAGATTATCTGGGCCCCCCGATTTACTTCCGTTAAGCTGTTCAAGTTTGGCTTCTACCTCAGATACCGTAATGTCTACCCCCATATCTTCATTCCCATCAGTCCCTCTACCACTATTCCTTAGCCCTTCATTAGCCTCATTAAAGACCGAGGCAAAATATTCTGGATTAACTTCTGCACAGTTTAGTTCTAAATATGTTATGCACGCATTTTCTTCTGCTTTAACTCAATTTTTCTTTATTTTTAATACATTTTGTTTTACTACAAGCTTTATGATTTAGGCTCTCTGGGAATTTCATGCAGACCATATCAGAGCAGTGAAAATTCCCTCTAAGAGGTAGTGAAAGAAGAGTTTTGGAGCATATTCTGCTTACAATAAGTGTCAAAAAGGCAAATATAGAGATCCTGTCTCATAAGGTATATCACTGTCAGGGATACTGTTTTAATTACACATAGTTGATAAGGAGATGAGAACTTTGTTTAAAGGTCTCCAACCTTTAAAGCACCCAGTTGTGTGCTTTTTTGTTTGTTTGTTTTGTTAAAGATCAGATTCTTTTGAATAGCAGTGTCTATTGGTGGCATACATGCCTCCTGTGCCGCCTTGTGCTTCTTCACAAGGGCTTATGCAGCAGTTGTGATCCTACCTCACTTCCCTCTTTCTGCTTATGACAGCAAGATGGAACCTAGTGAGTGTGCGACACTTCTTAGATACTTCAAAAACTGTTTTGTTTTCATTACATTTATGAAGAAAGCTTCATCTTTACACTCCCTTCATTTGGATGTCCCTTCTCCCTGCAAAAAAGAGGGGAGAAAAGTTCCTGGAAACCATGCCTGCACAGTCGGACAAGGTGCTGGGTGTCAGCTGCTATGCCTCATAGTGGACTCCATACTGTCAAGGTTTAAACCTTGCCCATCCTGTGAGAGACTGATCCCTTTCAAGCATGGACAATTGATGCCTCTTTTGCCTAGACTAGGATATCTACAGCCTGGACAGGTGCTCTATGTACAAGTCCTTTTCGCTCAAGCTACATCTATTGGAGCAGTCCATATGCATCATTTTGGAACCACAGGAGATGGTCACTGCCAGATAAACCAGTATGTGCCAGCACTTCCTCGAGCATACATTGTACATAGAGATCGAGCACTAGAAAGAATCTGAAGAAAGCACCAGCAGAGCCAGCACTGGTGACTTTGATGCCGACTCCTTCAACACTGGCCAGGTCCTTGGAACTGAAAACCTTGGCACCAAAAATGGACAGCCTTGGTGCCTATCCAAGGCAGGAAATCCAGCACCTGTGCCTATACATAAAGATGAGGCTCATTCATGGAGCTGAATGGAGTTCAAACATAGATGCAAATGTTAAGTGAAGTCCCATAAAGAGGAAAGAAAACATGATTCCTCAAAGGACAGAGCATGAGAATCCTCAACCAGATCAGGAATGGCAGAGGGGATGAGATCTCTGATGCTGACCTTTCTATCTTTGATGGAACCCAGCAAAGGTCTGAGACATACTCTGGAGGAATCTGAATAATATCCAGAGTTGTTCCCTGCAATGGAAAAAGACTATCAGCCCCAGTACCCTATCTACCTATGGCACTGCTGTACAAAGATGATATGCTCTTCCATGCCATTGTTGGTGTATTCATTCTTGCTGGTGTTGAGCAGAGATTTTTTTTTTCTTTCCTCTGCCTTTAGCGTGTGACCCTAATAAAGGACTCCCACGAGTCGTCCTTAAGAGCACTGCCCCGGATGAGTGGTACTTGGGCTAGCACTGGTCATGCCAGTACCCATATGACATGATACCTTGGCCATATTGTCTTTACTGGAGACTGTCATGGCATGCGTTCAGGAATAGATTCCTTCCCCGCCCCCCCCCCCCCATGTTTACAGAAAGAGGGGGAGATCCCATTCTCTGGTTGCATCATTAGCCAGGCCTCCCACACTAGAACTGGACATGGTCCCCAAGAGCAAGACGTGACAGAGGGATCACAACAATCCCTGTCTCCACCCACAGAGTCTTCATCATTGCCAGAATAGGTACTGACACCAGCCCCAGTGCCAGTGATTGACTTTAGATTTTCAGGACTTCTAGACCCACATTGTGAAGACCCTGGATGTTGAGACTTCATTTATACTAAAGAAGCATCTCAGACTTTGGTACTTTGAGTGTCACAATGCCAGTCAGAATTGTTCTCCCTGTTAATGAAGGGATCCTGGAAGTGGTCAGAGGACTGTGACAAACCCTGGCAACTCTTCCTCCCACTTTGAAGAGAGTGGAGAAGAGATATTGGGTGCCCCTCAAAGGCTTTGAACACTTTTATGCAAATCCAAACCCAGAGTCTTTAGTTGTTCTGGAAGTACAAGAAAAATCCGAGTCCATAAAAGGCATACCAAAGGATACAGATCCAAAAAAATTGGACCTCTCTGGATGCAAGACATGTTGATCAGTCTCACTCTAACTCTGATAAATTACTAGGCCCTATTTGCCAAAGTACTGTTTTCTCTCTTGGGTTGAAGGTCACTCCCTTCTCATCCAAAATCCAAGAGAAACAGGGATGAGTTAAAGGAAATCATTAAGTGGGACCAGATGGTCATCAGAATGTAGCTATGGGTATCCATGGACACAACTGATATGGCTATAGGGTTGATAGCTGGGCAGTCACTATGAGATGGGCCTCATGGTTCCAGGTGTCTGGCATACTGTCAGGTGCAGGCCATTTTAGAAGACCTGCCCTTTGAGGGGATGGAGCTCTTCAGCCAGAAAATAGACTAAGTACTCCACTCCCTTTCAAAGCAATGGTATTTTAAAAAGTATAAGCCCCAGCAGAGGACACAGTTCTATTTTTGTGGTTGTCAATCAAAGCACCCACAGAGAGCCCAGTACTCCAGGGGGTGACTTTTCCACCTCCTTGGCTAACCCGACTCGCTCTCAGAAACAGCAGATTTGATGGGAGTGTTGAGAGTCAATCTGGAGCTTTCACCTATCTTTGGGAACCACCTTGCCCCTTCTTCGCCATGCCTAGGCAGCCTTTACAGCTGGCAAATTGGCACTAGAGGCTATCCTGTCCATTTCCAGACATTATCCTTACCAAATTTCCTGACCTTTCCTTCAGGATCCCTCTCATGAGAAAATATTACAACAAGAAGTGGTCTTACTGCTTTATCTAGGAGCCATAAAGTACCTACAGAGTACCGGGGAAGAGGGTTTCTTCTCTTTCAGGAAGAAGACAAAAATATCAGAAGAAAGGGGTCTTAATAGTATACTAGACCTTAGACTGAACAAATACATATGATGCCTGAGTTTCAGAATGGTAACATTTGGTCTCCTCTTGACTTGAAGGATGCGTACTTCTACATAGCCATCCATCCAGCCCACAAGAGGTACCTAAGATTCACAGTGGGACTCAATCATTACCAAAACAAGATACTGCCATTCAGACTTTCCATGGCATCAAATCTTCATTAAGTGCCTAGCAATAGTAGTCGCTCATTTCAGAAGGAGAGGTAGCCATGTCTGTGATTACCTCAACAATTGGCTGATCATAGGCATATCTCGGGAGGGGATGGCTGTGAGCCTGAACTATGGTCTGTCCCTATTCTCTCAGCTGAGTCTCCTGGTGAACGACAAAAAAACAATCTATTCCATCACAGGTGACAGTGTTCATAGAACCCTAGATCAAATCCAGGTTTGCGGGAGCATACCTTCCCAATGACAGATTCCTCTCAATGCAACTGCTATTACTTGCAATAAAAACCAAGTCAACGATGACAGTATGAATGTGTCTGAGGCTGCTATTCCCTATGTTAGCATGCATGTATGTTGCACTGCTTGCCAGACTTCCCCTGTAGCCACTCTGACTCTCTTCCCCACCAAAACACCCAAATAAAAAAGAATGTTGTGGTTCCACCTCATGGCACTGCATAACAGAGATGGTGGAAGGAACCCAAAAATGGACATGGAGGTGTGCATTTCTACACCCCACCTCCTAACAAGAACTTTAATTACTAGTGCATCAGGAGCAAGTGAGGGAGACAACCTGGACCATCTACAGATTCGAGGGACCTGGTTCCTGGAAGACTTTCAGCTTTATATCAATGTCCTGTATGGACTTACTATCTGGTCTTCAAAATTCCACAGTGCTGAACCTGATGTACTACATCAGGGGTAGGCAACCTATGGCACACGTGCCGAAGGCAGCACGTGAGCTGATTTTCAGCGGCACTTACACCGCCCGGGTCCTGGCCACCAGTCCGGGGGGCTCTGCATTTTAATTTAATTTTAAACGAAGCTTCTTAAACATTTTAACAACATTATTTACTTTACATAAAACAATAGTTTAGTTTATATATTATACACTTATAGAAAGAGACCTTCTAAAAATATTAATGTATTACTGGCACACGAAACCTAAAATTAGCGTGAATAAATGAAGACTCAGCACACCACTTCTGAAAGGTTGCCGAACCCTGTACTACATCAACAAGCCAGGAAGTTCATACTCATTTCTTCTGTGTTGGTGGACCATCAAGTTATGGATGTGATGCCATTGACTTGGGATAACCCCAATGTCCCATCTCCGGGGATTCAGCAATAACCTGGCAGACTTCCTGAGCAGGCAGTCCATGGCCAATCGCAAGTTCTTCCTGTGGAGATCCATCATACACCCAGTATTCTGTAACTGGCTGGGTTCCTGTGGTAGACATATTTGCCACCCAGGATGATGCCAATTGTCAGAATTTCTGTTTCAGAGGGATCATGAGTCTGGGATCATTGCCTAATTCCTTTCTACTGCAGTGGAATCCAAGCTTTCTTTATGCCTTTCCACTGACTCTCCTTTATCCTTAGGGTGATTTCCAAAATTGAGACAGACAAAATTGTTTGTGTAGCTCCATACTGGCAGAGGCAGCACTGTAGTCAGATACTTCATCTAGAATCTGCATCTGATAGTCTGGATGTTGTCTGGTTAAGTGCCATAGATGGACTGCTCTAGATAAGTCTAGGATATCCTGATACAGAGCAGGAAAATGTCCACCAGAAGAACTTATTTGTCAAATTGGAAGAAGTTCTTTATTTGGGGTGCTCTATGGGGCCTGAACCCTATTTAGGTTTCAGTACTGCAGATCTGCTACTACTTCCTTCATTTTACTATGCTTTGGCCAGTTGAGGTCCACCTTGTGTCATGATCAGTGGACCTGGAGTCAGAGGACCCATGTTCCCTGGAGGGGCTGTCACTGAGGGGACACCATGGGAACAGGGAGCACAGATTTAAACTGGAAGCAACTCAGCCAGATGGACAGAGCAGTTCATAAGGTTTAATAAAGTTCCACTTAACCTGTAGTCAGCATCACTGATGCAGATGAAACCTACTTCACGGCCATTTTTGCTTGCTATTTGCCTGTACAGTCATGCTTGGTCTCCACTCACTTGATGGTATCGGATTTCCTCAAAGGCCAACTTCCTCTTAGGACCTCAACTTTGTCCTCTCAGGACTCTAAAGACCACCCTTTGAGCTCCCTTCAGAGTGCATTTTACTCCAGACTATCTTCCTAGTTGCAATTGCATCAGCCAGGAGAACGAGGGAGCTCCAAGTACTTGCAGCAGGGCCTTCCTACACAATGTTTCATGGGATTATGGTGGTGCTGAAACCTCAATCAAAGTTCATCCCCATGGTGGGCTTGGGATTCCATCTGAATCAACCAATAAATCTGCCTGTCTTCCTCCTGAAACCCACTCTTCTTCAGGAGCGAAGTTGTATACATTAGAAGTTTCCTGAGCCTTACTTTACTACATTGACAGAAACAAACTGTTCAGACAGTCTCCCTTTTTTTCTGTCTGTAGACAGCCATTCCAAGGCCAGGCCATCTCATTACATTCTGATACCCACTTAAATATTCTTTGCATCTCCCTGTTACCCATTGGATGGTGTGCTCCTCCCACTGACCATCAAGGCTCACACCACCAGGGCTCAAATTACATCCTTCACCTGCTTCAGAAATGTTTCCATTTCCGAGATCTGCAAACCCACTGACAGGTTTTTCCCCCACCTCCAAACATACACTTGACTTAGTTGCTAGAGCAGATGCTAGATTCAGAAGAGCAGTACTAAAATCTGTTCAACTGAGGAAGATACTACTCATCCTATTATCCAGAAGGAGAGTGCTGTTTGTGACGAAGTGGGGCTGTTCTTAATGTTTCCTCTGAATAGTGTGTGAGTGCCTCAGTTTCCCCTATGCATTTCTTAAGTCTCTAGGGGGTGAGATTGTTGCAGAGCAAAGGGCCAGTGCACATAAATGGCCGACACTCTATCTCCTGGCAACTAATGGCTGGGGCCCTTCCCCCCCTGCAAGGAGATAGCTAAAGGTGTTGGAGAACAAAGAGATCAGGTGACCTCCTGGCCCAGGAAAGGAACAAAGCCCAGAGGAGGAGCGGCTGGAGGGGGAGTTAGTTTTGGAGCTAGCTGGGGATGAGGAGTGAGTGCAGATGTGGGTGTCCGGCTCGCTGGCCCCCAGGATGGACCCGGCTGAGGGTCCTGTTCTCTGTACCTACAAGCTCTGTTTTAGACCATGTTCCTGTCATCTAATAAACTTCTGTTTTACTGGTTGGTTAAGAGTCACGTCTGACTGCAAAGTGGGGGTGCAGGACTCTGTGGCTTCCCCAGGAGCCCGCCAGGGCGGACTTGCTGCGGGAAGTGCACGGAGGGGCAGAGGATGCTGAATGCTCCAAAGGTCAGACCCAGGAAGGTGGAAGCCGTGTGAGTTCCTTGCCCTGAAGACAGTCTGCTCACAGAGAGGAGACTTCACCAGAATCTTAACTGGCTTCGTAGGGAGCAGTTCCAGAGCATTGCCCGGGGACTCCATGACACCGTTTGTCAAGTCACTTATAATGGGAGCCACACTGACACATACAGAGAGAGAAGTTACGTACCTTACACTAACTGGTTCTTTAAGATGTTATTGTCAGTGTGGATCCCACAACCTGCCCTCCATCCTTGCTTTTCAGAGTCCTCCACTACCATGGGATTCAAACGGCAAAGAAACTAAGGGAGGGTTGCAGCAGCTCTGCCCTTTATGTCCTTGTGTGGGAGCACAAGAAGTCATAGGGTGTGTATGTGGCCCTGAGAAACACTGCTATTTGAAAGAGTTTGATCTTGTGTACATGAGGTGCATGAGCAGCTACAGTGGAAGACACTGATGCAGTGAAAAACCACTCTTACTGTAGGGTAAAGTAACCTTTATTTATGCTGAAGCAGCTGAACTCCCATGATCTTATGGTTGAATAAATATGGAAAAAATTGTGAAACCTCAGTTCTAGGATTATTTCAGCTCCTAATGTTGTATTAATGTTGTAAAAAAAAAAGTGTTTGGACTGGATTCATTACCCTCTCTTTCTCAGTTGCCAAAGGGGAAACTTCTTTACTGTATAAAGAAGCCTTCTCTTTTTGGCATCTTTGTCTAGGATAAATTACATGAAGCCAAAATATTTTCCATTGAGGAGGCAAGGTCCTATGAACCACATGCAATCCACAGCAAATCTTTAACAGAGCAAAGATATGAATGTTGGCAGATCTGCTTTCTTTCTTTGCTAGAATTATTTCAGTTGTACTGTTTGCAAGTCCTAAGAGGTCATGAGCTTTTTATAATCTGAAGTTAAAAATTATATACACAATTACTATTTCATCCTTGCAAACAGATAGGATTGTCAAAAGTTTTGTTTACCTAAAAAGGTAGAAGTAGAAAACTAATTCTTCTGAAGTTGCTCTAAAATAGTAAGTGTTGTGCTTGGGGCAGTCTTATATTTTTAATAATATTTTAGCTACTATATGTATAGATCTACTACATAAATATATGAAAACTTTACAATATGTATATAGTAGATAAAACTGACTTGATTGTAGAATATATAACTGACTTGATTTTTAGCAGTGGTGAACATCCTGAGCTCTCATTTTCTCCCCTTTCCCCGCAGGAAAGTTGTGGCTGTCTGGAAAATTAGGCCACTTCAGTGACTAACTTTTAGTCATTCTCACTTTTAGAAAATGTTAATAAAGCACAGTATGTCCCTGATCCTAGTCATATCTATGAGTTAGGACTGTTGAGTTCAGCTTGCGTGCAAAAAGTTACTCATGTGCATATATCTATAAAATAATGCGCAGTGATATTTTGAAGTTTAAGCACAACTTTTTGCCAAATTAATTACTTGGACCTAATTTTATATAATTTTGGACCTCATATAATGCTGCACTATTTTAAGTTGTGATCTTGCCAATGGTTGTCACCAGGCATAATGCTTACTATAATGCGTAACCCCATTGACTTCACTAGGACTGTTCATGCTAACAACCAGTTGCCTTTTTGCCTTGGGAGAGGATTACTTCTTCAAAACAATTCATAATTGTCTCTTCCTAATGTTATACACATCTTTACCACTATAGTTCTACCTACCTAAATATTTTTCTGATAATAGATGGCGACATCTTTCATCCGAATGATAGAACTTGGAGGAAAAGGTTATGCACCTTCACCATTTGATACTTTAAGAACCCATGTAAAGGGACTTTCAGAT
The DNA here is from genome assembly GCF_020497125.1 of Mauremys mutica. Lineage (NCBI taxonomy): Eukaryota > Metazoa > Chordata > Testudines > Geoemydidae > Mauremys > Mauremys mutica. The sequence continues at coordinate 102,116,905 of NC_059072.1, read as the reverse complement.
TTTGTTAATTTTATCGACAAGCTGGAAGAAATCATCGGCGAAGTCCTGGATCCACGGTAATGGAGTTTCCCTTTTCTTTTCTTTCTTTTCTTTTCTTGCTGGGTGTGGGGTTATTCTTGTTTTTTGTTTGTGTTTTGTTTTCTGAATTCTGTAAATTTAGTTATTGTTTGTTGATAGCTCCTGCCCCCTCCCCCGGAGTAGTAAATGTTTATAGCTTAAATTGTGTAGCTCTAGAAACTTTATTATTCATGGTCCCTATTGTTTTCACTCTCTTTGGGCAGCAGGACTGTCTTCTTCTGGATTAAATTTTTCTAATTCCAGACCTTGGTGTGCACATTAGGTCCCATAGGAACCTTTGATTGCTGTCTTCTATCTTGTGGTCTCTTTCAGGGATAGATTCTAGCTACCCCTGCTTCTTGCTTATTCCAGTAGTTGTTGAGTTCCAGGTGGCTTCTGGTTTCCTGAGCTGTAGTTTCCAGCGGTATCCTCAAGATGTAAAATGCTCTCAACAGTTTCTATATATCTTGATAACCATACAGTCATTATCATTGTAGTGGTTCAGCTGTCTGGTTTTGTTTCTTTGGAGAATCCTCTTTTTGTTAGCACTTGTAAAACCTTACTTAGGATCTGTCTTTGGACTCTTCTGTAGTCACCACTACTGCCGCACAGAAAACATCCAGTGCAGTTCTCCTCTGTGCTATTCTGTAAGGGGCATGGGAGAGGGAGGAAGGAGGAGTGGGGTGCTGTGGTTGCACCTCTAGCACTGTCTGAAGGCACTGTTGCTAGATGCTGATTTTTCCATTGGACAGAGTAAATAGTGTTATTTGTGTAGTCTTCTCTCCCACATGTAAGGGTAAGTAAGAGAGGCAAGGAAGAACAAGGATCCAGATGGGATTCCCAGAAATAGTGAGGAGGGCTTAAAGAAAACAAGATGCTTGACAAGTGTATCCTAGGTGCTCTCCCAAAATACATATAGGTATCCTAGATTTTTACTGTGGGAAATCAACAACCTGAAGGTGGCCCAACACTTAGAGTGAGAACTTCAAACCTGTTCTTCCCACTTACTCTGGATAAAAGGGCCAGAGTAAAACAACAATGAAACTTGCCCTGAGAGACAACACAATGTTTCTGTTGAACCCAGAGAGATCCTAGGCTTTCTAGGCCACAGCAGTAAAAATGGAAGGAAAACTGGCACTGAGGAGGGCAGATGGACCCTGCACCCCCACTTTTCCTGACTGAGACAAATTGAACTGTTGGCTTGTGCTCAGCTTTATAAGGAGAGACAGACTACAGCTGTAGAGAGAGAGAGACTGCAGGGGGGCCCTAGGAGGAGGAATACTGGTGCTTTTTATAACCAATTGGGGCCTGTGTTCTGCAGCTCATCTGAGAGGCATGCACATGCAATATTGCAGGGAACTTTTTACATCCTACACAGAGGGAGTCTAGGCTGGGACTTGATCTTCTGTTTCCAGTTAGTGCGGTTATTTCAAACATGATATAGTCTATTAATTACCCAGATGTTGGACCTGGCTGGGGGAGAGGAAAGGAGCCAGAAAGCCCTTGCAAGAGCAGAGATTACCAAAGATTGAGCCAATGGAGAAGTCTTTGGTTTAGGCATCCATGTACTCAGGAGAGGCTGGGTGGCTGCTAAGGAGCAGGACAGGCTACTTTGGAGAGCAGTTGCTGGAGCAGGGCATTTGACAGGGAAATGGGTATCCAGCAAAGTGAGATAGCTGGCATCTTCTATGGCTGCTGTGAAGACCAGATCCCTTTGTATAAAAACCTTGAGACAGGAACTGTGTGGCTTTCATGGTGAACAGAGGGGAAGGAATCACTGGAACTACAGGAAGCCTAAGGATCATGGGAGGGGATAAGAATGACCTGAGGCTGAGGAGCTGCAGTTGGAGTGGCAGAAATATCTAAGGAGGCGAAGAAGCAGGAGGCTACTGTAAGGTCCAGGAAGAGGTAGAAGAAATAACAGCTAAAAGGGGACTTACCAGTATCGGGGCAACTGGGAAACCTCAGGTCCAGGAGCCCCATACCCTGTGGAGGCAGAGAAGTTGCTGCTAGAGCTGGGTTGGCTCTAGTACATGCCAGGTGCCCTTCCTGGGGCTTGCAGACAAGTATTCCAGTCCCATATGTAGACCTTTTAGTTACCTGCACTCATGGATGTCTTCCTTCTGTCCTTTTCTTCCAGCCTTCATCCCCGGGAAGGGTATGGTCTCCACAGCTATCCCTACTCCAGGGAAGAGGGAGAAGGAAAGCATGTGCAGATTCTGTCCTGCCCTGGTTCAGGCAGTTAGGTTGCTTCCCAGAAACAGCAATACACTAGATCCTCCCAGTTCCATCTTCATCAGAGTCTAGGGAGAAAGAGAGTGGAGCAGTCAAAATCCCTAGCTACTTGGGAAGTCTCCAGGAGTCTGTTTAGGCACACAGGAGTGTGCACAGGCACCAGCATTAGCAGTTCATGTTGGAAAATCCAGCTATCTTCCTGTCCCCACTATAGGGAGTTCAAAGGAACTGTTCCAGTGGCAGCAGCAGCTTCTCTGTGTTGCTGACTCCAATTCTAGAAGAAAACCTAGTCAGAGAAGGGAAGGAACCATTTTAGCTCCAGCAGCTCTCATCTGACCTGTAGCTACAGTGGTATGGATCCTTGTGAGAAGCCCCTCATACTGGCTAATGGTTGAGAAGCCTCTCAACCTGCAGTTGCAGGAGAAAGGCAGAATGTTACTCGAGTGCTTGCTCATATTGATTCCAATTAGGTGTGTGTGCGCCGTGTGCACGATCGTCGGAAGATTTTTACTCTAGCAACACTCGGTGGGTCGGCTAAGGCACCCCTTGAAGTGGCGCCCTTATGGTGCCGGATATATACCCCAGCCGACCCAGCGCCCTCTCAGTTCCTTCTTACCGCCTGTGATGGTCATTGGAACTGTGGACCGCGGCTTAGCTGAACTCCACTTCCCTAGCTTCTAGTGTAGCACTTGTTTATAGTTTTAAAAGTAGTTGTTGTTAGTTCTTTAGTAGTAGTTATTGTTCTTAGTGTAAATAGTAGTTGGGGATAAGGGGGCCCCTCCCTCCTGGTACCCTGGCTGATGCCTAGGTCTCTGGTTTTCAAACCATGCTCGACCTGCCTTAAACCGATGCCTACGGGAGACCCCCATCACTCCTGTTTGAAGTGCCTGGGGAATCTCATCAATCCGATAAGTGCCGCATTTGTAAGGCATTCAAGCCTTGGACTAAAAAGGAGCGGGACTTTCACTTGAAGCAGCTCCTTATGGAAGCGGCACTTAGCCGGATGTCCTCAGCTCCGCACCGAGACCCGGTGCCGACCTCGTCAGTTCGAAGCGCACTTGTGGCACCAGAAGGGTCAGCACCATGTCCGGACACCGGCAAAGACTCCCGGCACCGGACACCTCTGGCACTTCTACCAGTGCGGCGCCACTCGCTGTCTCCAGAACCGAAGAAGCAGCATAAACAACCTGCTGCTCCCTTGCAGTTGCCGGCACCACCTATGCCTCCCTCGGAGCTCCATCCCGTGTTGGACCGTCCCGCAAAGGCACCAACCCCTGGACCTGCGCGGACTCAACAAATTAATGGTAAGGTTGAAGTTCCGCATGGTTTCTCTGGGGACCATTATTCAGTATATTTCCAGTATATTTCTGGTTTTGAAATGAATGGTTCCGCAAATCGACCAGTTTTGTTCCACATATGCTGTAGTACACTGAAGTGTTAAAATAATTTCTGCCACTGTAGCTAGAGTTCTAGGAGGACATGACCCTTTCTATGAGGAAGCAGCAAGTTGTTTTGATTCATCTGCTGGGATTGCACTTCATGTTGTTTTTATGACTGAACAGTCTGCTGCTTGCTTTATAAGTTGCTATCTCCATCAGAATTGTATTTTTGTTTGTATATCCTTTAAAATTTACAACAGCCACTCTGAGATCACAAATTGGATCAAATTCATCATCAGAAAGGTCACTTGATTTTGCTGTGATACTATTTTGGGTTTTTTTCCCCCCTCTTCAGCTTCTGTAAATGGACTGTGTTCAGTATCTCATAAATGTGTTTTTTAATGTCCAGGAACTTGTTCTTGGCATCAGACAGAATAGAACCATCATTTTTCATTTTCGGAATGAACTGAGCTACAGATTCAAGCAATGAAATTAATTTTAAATTCTGCATCCTTCAGGCATAGTCAAGAATTTCAGTTTGGATTACTGGGGGTCACACCAAGCCATCCCTTCTTCAGCAGCAACTGAGTGAAGAGCCTTCTTGCATATTTTAAGATCTTTGAGACATTTATAATAGAAGATACCTATTGAGTACAACAGGGCTTACTCAATGTGGATGAAACTAAATTTGTGCTGGAAAAAATAGCTGCTGGTACTTGTTTGCTTTTTGTAAAACAAAATGCTTTTAATTTTTGACATGAGATGAGAAAGTTGTCAGATCTTCAACATTACTTGTGAAAAGCTGCATTATATGAGCAGCACATCCATAATGCAGAAGGTATGGATTCTCATTCATCAACAAAAAGCCCAAGCTGCTTTCATGTTATCTGCATTTCTGCCACAACAGAAACAACTTTTTGTGGACCCAATTCATTGATTATATTTTTAAACTAGTCATCAATAATATATTGGGCTACGTGGTGATGCTCAGTTGCACATTATTATGAGTAAAACTCTAGTTGTGGAGTTGTTACCATGAAGCTGATGACACCCTTATTTTGAATATTGCTCCATCCATCAGACACTAGACCGGGGGGCCACATCGGGTTGCGGAAATTGTATGGAGGGCTGGTTAGGGGAGCCTGTGCCTCCCCGAACAGGCAGATGTGGCCCGGCCCCAGACTCCTGCCCCATCCAACCCCCCTGTTCCCTGACAGCCCCCAGAACCCCTGCTCCCTGCTGCCCAATCCAATCCCTCCTCTCATTCCTGTTTTGTCTTCTTTTCTTCAGTAACCCTACCTTTGTAGGGTTCTACAGAAAATTGCCAGGTTTCAAGGAACCGTCATCCTTGCCACTAAGAAATGGTTGAGGAGGCCCTGGAACTAACAAATATATTCAGTTTCTTGTTATAGATGACTTTTGGGTTAAGAACCAGCTAACAGAGCCCAGCATGCCTAGTCTAGTTGTGAAGCACATGAATCTGAATGATTCCATGATAAGCAAGTATACACAATGATGCATTGCCAGTGAAATTGACACCTTTCTGTATACTTGAGGATTTGGAGAATGTAATTTCTTTTGGTGTATTGCTCTAAAAAATCCATAAATCCACTGTATCAGCAGTTCTGAAGATCCTTATTCCTTCAGACCAGTTTGGAGATGGGCCTGAGTGCCAGTTACATTAAGGTTCAGTCTCTCTAGAATGCCATCATGAAGTTTCCAGGCTTCTAAAAAAGATGGTTACTCACCGTTGTAACTGTTGTTCTTCGAGATGTGTTGCTCCTATCCATTCCAGTTAGGTGTGCGCGCCACGCGTGCACGGCTCTTCGGAAGATTTTTACCCTAGCAACTCCGGCGGGCCAGCTGGGTGCCCCCTGGAGTGGCGCCGCTATAGCGCTAGATATATACCCCAGCCGGCCCGTCTGCTCCTCAGTTCCTTCTTACCGCCTGTGACGGCCGTTGGAACAGTGGAGTGCTCCGTTGACCTCCACAACCCTAGTGTATCTCCTTGTATAAGTGTATATAGTTAGTTAAGATCGTTAAATAAGTTAGTTAGTTAGTGTATTAAGGGGAATTAGGGGGGCTAGCCCCTCTTTTTCCACAACCGGTGCGGTCTCATGCCCAAGGCACCGGGGTTTAAGCCCTGTTCGGCTTGCCAGCGGCACATGCCGATTGGTGACCCTCACGACTCCTGCCTGCGCTGCCTCGGAGAGTCCCATCGACCAGATAAGTGCCCAATTTGCACGGCATTCAAGCCGAGGACAAGGAAGGAGAGAGACTCGAGATTGAAGCAGCTCCTCATGGAGTCGGCACTTAGCCCTGCAGGGCCGACCCAAGCGGCTCCAAAGTCCTCCTCGGCACGCAGCGCACCAGCGGTCCCGAGCCGGTCCGGCACCGAGACTGTTAAAACTCTACAGCCGGCACCGGCGTCCCGGCACCGTTCCCTCTCTCCGACGAAGAAGCAGAAGACGGCGCAGATGGCCTCCAAGCCTCCTGCACCAGGACCGCTCACCCAGCCACCTCCGGCACCGACTGTGGTGGTGCACAGACCGGGCACGGTACTGTCGACTCTGGCGCCACAAGAGCCGTTGAGTCCGGTACCGCCCTGCTCCCCGGTGCAAACCGCGGTCGAGCTGCCTCTCCCGTCGACGCCCGAGACTTTCTCGATGGCGAGAGAGCTCATAGAGCTCACAGAGGCACCGAGCCTCCGGCCCCCGGCACAGCCGGTGCGGGCTGTACAGTCAGTGGGCAAGCCGGCTATGATGAGGCCACCTTCCCCTGACAGACGGGATAGAAGGCGTTCCAGGTCCTGGTCCCGATCCCGATCCCAGAGACGGTCGCCTTCACGCCGATCCAGATCCCGGTACCGCTCCCCGTCTCGGCGCCGGTCGCAGTCCTGGTTCTGCTCCGCATCGCGGTACCGGTCGCACTCCCGGAGACGATCCCGGTCCCGGTCACCCGACCGTCGGTACCGAAGGAGGTCCGGATCCCGGTACCGTTCCCGGCACCGCGACTCGCGAAGCCGCTCCCACCGACATCGGTCGAGATCGCGGTCGACCTCCCGGCATCGGCACGGTCGATGGTCGCGCTCTCGCTCCTGGCACCGTGACGACCGGCACCGATCCCCGGCACCGTCCAGGGACAGACCGGCGGCATCGACGGCGCAGTCCCTGAGCGCCTCTGCCCCCCCATGGCCTTCTCGCCAACCCTCAGTTGCCTCTCAGGCGGACAGCGGTGGAGATCTCTGGGCCGACCCCCAAGGGCAAGACCACGGACCGCAGCAGTGGGGCTTTTGGGCCCCCTGGGCCTACCACGAGGCTCAAGGGCTCCCCTTCCCTCAGTGACCCAGGGGCTCCGAATACAGGGTGCCGGAAGCCATGGTCAGCAGGCCTCCTCCATCACCACCGGTTGAGGCTCCACCGCCACCTGTAGCGGCAGAGCATCCCGTAGCCACGGCGGCTTCCCACCCCCGGAAGAACCACCTCCAGAAGCCATGGTCCAGGGCCTGTCCTCGTCTTCGTCGCCAGATGAGGCGGTGGCGGGGGCATCTACATCAGACCCCCCCACCGATTGACTTGCGGGCCCACCAGGACCTCCTTCGCCGGGTGGCACAGGCTATTGACCTCCCCGTTGAAGAGGTCGCTGAGGATGACGACCCGGTGACCAGGGTGATTGGAGCTGAGGCCCCACTGCGGGTGGCCCTACCCTTTATTCGGACCATCCAGAAAAATTCCACTACCATCTGGCAGTCGCCGGCGTCCATCCCTCCCACCGCTCGAGGGGTAGAACGCAAGTACTCGGTTCCTCCCAGCGGGTACACGCACCCAACTCCGGACTCCCTCGTAGTGCAGTCCGTGAATGACCGGGAGAGACATGGGCAACCCGCTCCAGCGCCAAAATCCAAGGACGCACGGAGAATGGATCTGTTGGGCCGGAAGGTCTATTCGGCCGGTGGCAATCCGGAGCTGGAGACCAATCAGCTGGCTCTCCTTGGTCACTACACCTATGACACTTTGGTGTCCCTTTCCAAATTTACGGAGCTGATCCCAACAGCCTCCCGACAGGAATTCTCAGCCCTCCTTGAGGAGGGCAAGAAAGCCTCCCGGTCCTCCCTCCAGGCCGCTCTGGACTCGGCAGACTCAGGAGCCAGAACTCTGGCCTCAGGAGTGACCATGAGACGAATCTCCTGGTTGCAGTCCTCCACCTTGCCTCCAGAGGTCCAGTACACCCTGCAACACCTCCCTTTTGACACTAAGGGGCTCTTTTCCGAGAAAACGGACTCGAGGATTCAGACCCTCAAAGATGGTAGAATCGCCATCCGCACCCTGGGTATGCACACACCGGCTACCCAGCGGAGGTCGTTCCGGCAGCAGCTGTACCGGCCATTTAATCAGGCCAGGGCACGGCCTGATAATGGGCGCAGAGGCTGCCTAAACCGCCGTAGACCATCGGGCAACCGGCGTAACCAGTCCCAGGTGCCCTCCAAAGCCCCTCAAGGGCCTAAGCAGGCATTTTGATGGGACGCCCAAGGATGGCCGATCAGGCTATTTACTGGATCCTTCCCCGTTATTTTGCAACCGTCTTTCCCACTTCCTCCCGGCGTGGTCCCAAATAACGGACAACTGGGTACTTCGTACGCTCGAGTATGGTTACCGCCTTCAGTTTGTTTCGCCCCCTCCCCGTCCCTCTTCAGGGACCCCTCTCACGAGCAATTCCTCTTGCAAGAGGTCGAGTCTCTGAGTTTGGGTGCCATAGAGGAGGTGCCGAACGACATGCGAGGCAGGGGATTTTATTTCCGATATTTCCTAATCCCCAAAGCGAAGGGAGGTCTCCGACCTATACTAGATCTCCGAGAGCTCAACAGATACCTGCTCAAGTTTCACATGGTAACATTGGGGACCATCATTCCCTCCCTGGATCCGGGAGACTGGTTTGCCGCCCTCGATATGAAGGACGCGTACTTCCATATCACAATTTACCCTCCCCATCGACGCTACTTGCGGTTCGTAGTCAACTACACACACTACCAGTTTGCGGTGCTACCCTTCGGCCTTTCCACCGCGCTGAGGGTCTTCACCAAGTGCATGGCAGTGGTTGCCGCAGCCCTCCGCCGTCGTCGCATGCACGTGTACCCGTATCTCGACGACTGGCTGGTTCGCGGGCCATCCCGACAGCTGGTAGCAAGTCAAATGGCCGAGATCCTAGCCCTGTTTCAGTGCCTGGGCCTTCTGATAAACGCGGAGAAGTCCACTTTAGCTCCATCACAAAGGGTGGAGTTCATCGGAGCAGTCCTGGACTCCAATTTGGCCAGGGCCTGCCTCCCTCGACCTCGGCACCAGACAATGGTCTCCATCATCCGGGACCTACAATCCTTTCCCACAACAACGGTTTGGTCCTGCCTACGCCTCCTGGGCCACATGGCGTCCTGCACGTTCGTGACCACGTACGCGAGGCTGCGCCTTCACCCGTTTCAAACTTGGCTTGCGTCGGTGTACCATCCGCACCGTGACCCCCTGGACATCGGTCACGAAACCAATCCTCGCTTCGCTCAGCTGGTGGCTGGACCCAGAGGTCGTGTGTGCAGGAATCCCGTTCCGCCCTCCTCGCCCATCCGTCACCCTGACCACGGATGCCTTGGCGTTGGGATGGGGGGCACACCTTGGCAACCTACACACCCAGGGTCTCTGGTCGCCCCAAGAGCTCTCCCTACATATCGCCCACGCGAGCGATCCGTTTGGCGTGTCAGACCTTCCACGCCCATCTTCAAGGCCGCTGCGTGGCGGTGTTCACGGACAACACGACGGCGATGTTTTATGTCAACAAGCAGGGCGGGGCTCGCTCCTCCCTGCTTTGCACGGAAGCGATGCTCCTGTGGGACTTCTGCGTAACCCACTCGATTCACCTGGCAGCGTCCTTTCTTCCAGGAGTGCAGATAAGCTGCAGTCCCATGGTCTGACCCTTGGAGTTTGTGATGGTTGTGGTCATATAAATCTCTGAGTTTAGGGAGGAGCAGACTGAGTTGATCAGCAGCAGGGTTGCTGTGCCTGGGTGGGGCCCTGGCTTCCCTGTGTAAAACTAGCCACTAAGTCGCGCTGTTGCACAGCTCTTAGAATTAGCAATAAGAGCCTGTAGCAGCCACTTCAAGCCCTCTGATCCAACACTTTTGGTCAACATGCAGTCCTCAAGAGGATCTGTGTGAGCCCCATGAACCATAATCTTTGCAGTTGCTTATGCAGCTTATTCAGCCTGAGGCTGAAATTGACCATGAGTATAGGTCTGTGGATAGGCTTTCTTTTGAGAAGGAATGACTCAATTTCTCTTACTTTGTGTTCTGCCATTGTAAAGCCACACCCACATTTGAATGCTTAGATGATTGTATTTTAGGTAAGAGAGAAAATGAGGCAGCTGTGGTTACAGAGCTTTATACATCCTTGCACTGAATGTTTGGATCCACTTGGTGGTGGTCAGGTGGCCTCAAAGTATCTGCATTCTGAACTGCTGTGGAACTTGTAGCTCAGAGTTGTCCATCTCTTAAGAGCGTGGATCTGCAGAGGCAATATACTCAGTAAACCTTCCATTTATATAGGGACTCTTTAAACTTTCACGGTTACATGAAAAATTGTAAGGTAAGTCTGTTTTCAGTTACTTTGGAACATTTACAATGTATTGCAATTCAGTGAAACAGAAATATTGTTTAAATGCATCTTGGAAACTACCACAAAACTGCTTTGTATCTGTCAGTTCATAGTACAGAACAGATGCTAACCTGTATTTTGGCATTTAAAATGTTAGGGGGAAAGTTGCTGATCATAAATAGTGCCAGTTTTAAAATACATTAAAAGGGTTGGACTAATTACTTCTAAAATCATAAAAATAATTTTGTACATTTTTAGAAAGTGCAAAGGTCTTCCATGACTTTTCAAAGATAATTGCTAATGGCTCAGACATCTGTCATCTCCTCGAATATTCTAGGCAATTCAGGGCAATTGTTTCGGACCCCACGCCACAGTGGGCCCTGTGAAGATAAGTTGCTCAGACTTCGGCTTCAGCCCTGGGTGGCGGGGCTTGGAAGCCCAGGCTTCAGCCCCATGTAATGGGGCTTTGTCTTTCTGTCCTGAGCCACAGCAAGTCTAATGCCGACCCTGCTTGGTGGACCCACTGAAACCTGCTTCGGGGCCCCCACAGTGGGTCCTGGATTCCTGGTTTAGAACCACTATTCTAGGATGCATTTCATCAGGTCCTGGTGACTTGAAGACCTCTAACTTGTCTAAGGTCTGGTCTACACTACGGAGGAGGGGGGGTCGAACAAAGGTACGCGACTTCAGCTACGCGAATAGTGTAGCTGAAGTCGAACTACCTTAGTTTGACTGACTTACCCGTCCAGACACGGCGGGGTCGAACTCCGCAGCTCCAAGGTCGACTCCGCCACCGCCGTTCGCGGTGGTGGAGTTCCGGAGTCGACCGGAGCGCGTGGGGAGTTCGAACTATCGCGTCTTGATTAGACGCGATAGTTCGAACTCTGAGAAGTCGAACTCACCGCGTCGACCCTCGCAGTAAGTATGGACCTACCCTAAGTAATTAACTAGTTCTTTTCCTATTTTAGCCTCTTATCCTATGTAATTTTCACTGACATTCACTATATTAGATGTCCAATCACCACCAACCTTCTTAGTGAAAACTGAAAACAAAGAAGTCATTAAGCACCTCTGCCATTTCCACATTTTCTGTTATTTCCCCCCCCCCAGCCCCACCATTGAGTAACGGGCCTACCCTGTCCTTGGTCTTCCTCTTGCTTCTAATGTATTTGTAAAATGTTTTCTTGTTACCCTTTATGTCTCTAGCTAGTTTGATCTTGTTTTGTGCCTTGGCCTTTCTAATTTTGTCTCTACATACTGGTGTTATTTCTTTATATTCATCCTTTGTAATTTGACCTAGTTTCTACTTTTTGGAGGACACTAATTTTTAATCATTGAAGATCTCCTGGTTAAGCCAGGGTGGTCTCTTGCTATACTTCCTATCTTTCCTACGCAGTGGGATAATTTGCTCTTGTGCCCTTAATGTCTCTGAAAAACTGCCAACTGTCTTCAATTGTTTTCCCCCTTAGACTTTGCTTCCCATAGAATGTTACCTACCAATTCAGAGTTTGCTAAAGTCTGCCTTCTTAAAATCTGTTGTCTTTATTTTGCTGTTCTCCCTTCTACCATTCCTTAGAATAATGAACTGTATCATTTCATGATCACTGTCACCCAAGCTACCTTCCACTTTCATATTCTCACCCAGTTCTTCCCTATTTGTCAAAATCAAGTCTAGAACAGCCTTTCTCCTAGTAGCTTTCTCCACATTCTGAAATAAAAAAGTCTCCAATATATTCTAAGAACTTGTTGGATAATCTGTGTCTTGCTGTGTTATTTTCCCAACAGATGTCTGGGTAGTTGAAGTCCCCCATCACTACCAAGTCCTGTGCTTTGGATATTTTGTTAGTTGTTTAAAAAAAGCCGTATCTACCTCTTCTTCCTGATAAGGTGTCATGGTAGGGGTCTACTACAGACCATCAGCCTTGTTTTTTACCCCTTTTATCCTTACCCAGAGACTTTCAATAAGTCTATTTCCTATTTCCATCTCAACCTCAGTCCAAGTGTATATATTTAATATATAAAGTAACAACTCCTCCCTTTTTTCCCTGCCCGTCCTTCCTGAGTAAGCTGTACCCTTCTATACCAATATTCCAGTCATGAGTATTATCCCACCAAGTCAATCTGTGATGCCAACTATGTCAGTTGTGTTTATTTACTAGCATTTTGAGTTTTTCCTGCTTATTCCCCATACTTTTCGCATTAGTGTACAGACATCTAAGGCCTGGTCTACACTGAGGTGGGGGATCGATCTAAGATACGCAACTTCAGCTACGAGAATAGTCGACGTACCTTAGGTGGACTTACCCCATGCCATGAGGATACGAAGTCAACTGCTGCTGCTCCCCCATGGACTCCACTTCTGCCTCTCGCTGCGGTGGAGTACAGGAGTCGACGGCAGAGCAATCGGGGATCAATTTATCGTGCCTACACTAGACAGGATAAATTGATCCCCGATGGATCGATCACTACCTGCCAGATCAGTGGGTAGTGTAGATGTACCCTAAAATACTGATTTTTATTTCTCTCCCCCCCATCCCCTTCCAGTTCTGTCTTGTCTCTCCTTTATCCCTGCTATAACAGCCCATGCTCTCCCTAAATTCTGACTCTTCTCCCAGGTCTCCATTTTTTTTGGACTTACCTGTTGGTTTTGGTCATCTGCCCTCTTTGAACCTAGTTTAAAGCCCTCCTCAGTAGGTTAGCCAGTCTGTATCCAAATATGCTCTTCCCCTTCAGATATTCCTGGAGGTTTGTGATCAGCTTTGCCCTGACCATCCAGTGCCAGGACACATGCATGAGGGACGTCATGCCGGTCCAGAAGCAAAACTGCTAGAATAGTCTGGAAGTTGGCTACTCCACGCTGATACAGGCCTGTTGCTAGCCAGTTTGGAGTTGGCAAGTCAATTGTGGTGGAGGTTTGTGGAGCAATCAAGACTATGATTTACCCAAAGGTGAGGGGTATTAAAAATGTTCCTGAAATAGTTGCTGGCTTTGAGCGAGTGAACTTTTCAAACTGGGCCAGGGTTATTGATATGGCACTCATGACCATATTTTGTCCCCTGCAAGGAGCATGTGAATACATAAACTGTAACAGGTATTCTTCTTCAAATGCTTGCTCATATCGATTCCAATTAGGTGTGCGCGCGCCGCGTGCACGCTCGTCGGAAGATTTTTACTCTAGCAACACTTGGTGGGTCAGCTGGGTTGCCCCCTAGAGTGGCGCTGCCATGGCGCTGAATATATACCCCTGCCGACCCAACGGCCCTTCAGTTCCTTCTTACCGCCCGTGTCGGTCGTTGGAACAGTGGAGTGCGGCTTAGCTGATCTCCACTTCCCTAGCTACTCGTAGTTATCTCGTTAATTCTTGTGTATATAGTTGTAGTTAATTTTATTAGTTCTTAACATAGTGTATATAGTTAAGAGGGATTCGGGGATTATCCCCTTCCCCGCACCCGGTGCCGGGGCCCATGCCCGGTTCACCGGGTTTCAAACCGTGCTCGGCCTGTCACAAGCCGATGCCAACAGAAGATCCCCACGACTCCTGTCTTAAGTGCCTCAGGGAATCTCACCTCGCAGATAAGTGCCGTATTTGCAAGGCCTTTAAGCAGAGGACAAAAAAGGAGCGGGACTTTCGTCTCAAGCAGCTCCTGATGGAGGTGGCTCTTACCCCTCCACCCTCGGCACCGAGCGCTGGACAGTCTACAACCAGAAGCGCTTCCTCGGCACCGGATCGCACCGGTACCGCTAAGGCCTCTTGGCACCGACCGTCGCCAGCACCGACATCTGTTTGGCACCGCTCCCTCTCCCCGAGGGTGAAGAGACAGAAGACTCCGGCTGCTTCCATGACACCTGCACCGCAGCCAGAGCACTCGACTTGGTTGGACCGCCCGGCACCGACACCTGCCGCGGCACCGACAACGTCGGCACTGTCGATTCCGGTCCCGCAAGGGCCGTCGAGTCCGGTGCCTGAAAGCTCCCCGGCGAGAGCCGTGGTTGAGCTCACTATTCCCTCCACGCCGGAGACACTTTTCACGGCGAGGGAGCTGATCGCAATGACAGTCTGCGTAGTCTCAACCCCCAGCACCGCCGGTGCGGGTCATACAGTCGATCGGCAAGCCTGCCTTGATCAGACCACCCTCTGTCGGCACCGCAGAGTGGCACCGTTCACGATCGCGGTCCCGCAGACGTTCTCGGTCCCGACACCGCTTGCAGTCCCGGCACCGTTCTCCTTCTCGGTACCTGTCGCACTCGTGGCACTGATCACCGTCCCGTTCGTCGGCCCGGTACTCTCGGCACCGATCCAGGTCCCGGCACCACTCCAGGCACTGTGATTCTCGCAGCCGCTCCCGTCGTCGAGCCTCGAGATCTCGGTCGACTTCCCGGCACCATTCTGGTCGCAGGTCCTGATCTCGTTCCCAGTACTGGTAAGGCTCCCGGTACCGATTCCCCGGTGCCGAGTAGAGCGAGATAGGTCAGAGGGAGACTCTGCCCAGGGCTTTTCAGCCCCTCCATGGCCATCTCAACTCACATTGGCGTCGTGTCATGCGGACAGTTCCTATGCTCAGGACCGTGATTCCGATGTGCCCACCAGAGTCTTCCAGGAGACCCGGGCCCAAGACCAAGGCCCCCATCAGTGGTCATTCTGGACACCTTGGGCGTACCGCCAGGCCCAAAGTGTACCGGTAGTTCCGTCTCGCTCTGTCCCATCAAAGCACCAAGTGCCAGAGGCTACTGTTAGCCGTCCCCCTCCGACCGGTACGGAGGAAGCTCCAATTCAGCCTCCTGACTCCCAGATCCACCTGGAGCAGGAGGTCGTCCAGGAACAAGAGCCCACACAGGACCCGCTTGTCCCCGGCCTTTCCTCTTCCTCCTCTCCAGATGAGGTGGTGGCAGGAACATCCTCCTCGGGCCCTCCTCCAATCGACCTGAGGGCCCATTAGGACCTCCTGAGACGGGTGGCATTCAATATGAACCTCCAGGTGGAGGAAGTCCTGGAGATAGGATATCTACTACCGGGTCCTCTATCGGCTGACGCACTCACAAGAGTGGCTTTACCATTTATCCAGACGATCCAGGCCAATGCTGATACCATCTGGCAGTCTCTAGCCTCTATCCCGCCCGCTGCCAGGGGAGTTGAGCGCAAGTACATGGTGCCCTCTAAGGGGTATAAGTACTTGTATGTGCATCCTCCTCCCTGCTCCCTCGTAGTGCAGTCCCTCAATGAGAGGGAACACCATGGCCAGCAAGTGCCGGCTCCAAAATCGAAGGAGGCTAGGCGTATGGACCTACTGAGCCGTAAGGTGTACTCGGCAGGGGCCCTACAACTCCGGGTGGCAACCAACAAGCCCTGCTTAGCCACTACAATTATAACACCTGGGCGGCGGTGGTAAATTTACGGAGTTAGTCCCTCAAGACTCCCGTCAAGAGTTTGCCACCCTCTTGGAGGAGGGGAAGAAAGTGGCGAGAACTTCCCTCCAGGCCTTGTTGGATGCAGCCGACTCCACAGCCAGGACTCTGGCCTCGGGTGTTGCCATGAGACACATTTCATGGCTTCAGGTGTCAGGCCTCCCGCTGGAGCTACAGCATACCATACAGGACTTGCCCTTTGACGGTAGAGGCCTGTTTTCTGAAAAGACTGACCCTAGGCTACAAAGCCTAAAGGACAACAGGGTCATTATGCGCTCTCTCGGCATGCACACTCCGGTAACTCAGCGCAGACCTTTCCATCCCCAACCTCACCGCCCTTACCCTGAGCCTAGACAAAGACAGGACTTTGGCAGAAGGCGTGGCCGAGGCAGTCGTAGGCGACAGTCAGGACCCCAAGGGGGCCAAAATCAGGGTCCTGCCAAACCACCAGTGGGGCCAAAGCCAAACTTTTGAAGGCACGCCCGAGGACGGCGTACCAGTTATTACCCAGGATCTGTTCCCTCCCTTTTACAACTGCCTCTCCTTTTTCCTCCCTGCGTGGTCCCATCTAACCTCGGATCGTTGGGTCCTATGCACGGTGGAACTTGGGTACTGCCTCCAGTTTATTTCGCCCCCTCCCTTCCACCCTTCCTCCTCGTCCCTCTTCAGGGACCCCTCTCACGAGCAGTTCCTCTTGCAAGAGGTGCGGACGCTCCTTGCCGTAGGAGCTATAGAGGAGGTACCAAAGGACGAAAGGGGCAAGGGGTTTTACTTCCGCTATTTCCTAATCCCCAAGGCAAAGGGAGGTCTCAGACCTATCCTAGACCTGCGAGAACTCAACAAGTTCATGATAAAGCTGAAGTTCCGCATGGTATCCCTAGGGACCATCATCCCATCCTTGGATCCCGGAGACTGGTATGCCGCCCTCGATATGAAGGACGCATATTTTCACGTCGCCATTTATCCTCCACACACACAAGGTACCTCCGGTTTGTGGCCAACCGTCAACATTTCCACTTTACGGTCCTCCTGTTTGGCCTCTCTACAGCCCCAAGAGTATTCAGAAAGTGCATGGCTGTAGTCGCCGCCTCCCTCCGCTGCCGCCGGATACATGTTTTTCCGTATCTAGACGATTGGCTCATTCGAGGGACCTCCGAGGCACAAGTCACTCGTTATGTGGGCATCGTCAAGGACCTATTCCTGCATCTAGGCCTGATGATCAATATAGAGAAATCCACTCTGATTCCCACACAGAGAATAGAATTCATTGGGGCCATCCTGGACTCCAATCTCGCCAGAGCCTGCTTACCTCAGCCTCGGTTTCAGGTGATGGTAACAATTATACAAGGTCTACGGAACTTCCCGACAACTTCGGCTCGCACTGGCCTCGGTCTCCTGGGTCACATGGCTGCCTGCACGTTCGTGACCAAACATGCCAGGCTACACCTCCGTCCCCTCCAATTGTGGCTCGCCTCGGTATACCACCCGGGCAGAGACAGCATAGACGTGATCGTCACGATCCCCCTGAGCATCCTAGGCTCCCTCGACTGGTGGTTGACGCCCTCCTTGGTGTGTGCAGGGATGCCGTTTCATCCGCCTCAGCCCTCGGTGTCCCTGACGACGGACGCATCATCTCTCAGCTGGGGTGCTCACCTTGGTCAGCTTCGCACTCAAGGCCTTGCACATCAAGAGCTCAAGAGCTGGCTTTGCACATCAATGTCCGAGAGCTGAGAGCAGTCCGCCTTGCGTGCCAGGCATTTCAGCAGCACCTACAAGGCAGGTCTCAGTGTGTCTCAGTGTGTCTCGTGTTCACAGACAACGCAACGGCCATGTATTACATAAACAAGCAGGGAGGAGCACGGTCCTCCCCTCTTTGTCAGGAAGCCATCCATAGCCCAATCGATAGACCTGGTAGCGTCCTTTCTCCCAGGGGTTCGGAACACTCTGGCGGATCGCCTCAGCAGATCCTTCCTGTCTCACGAGTGGTCTATTCGTCCAGACGTTATCCATTCTGTTTTCTGGAAGTGGGGCTTTCCCCACATAGACCTCTTCGCTTTTGGCGAGAACAGGAAGTGCCAGGCGTTCTGCTCATTCCAAGGCCTCTCCCCGGGCTCGATCTTGGACGCTTTTCTGATGCCGTGGACGAGCCATCTGCTATACGCTTTTCCACCGTACCTGCTGGTTCACAGGGTCCTGCTAAAACTCCGCAAGGACAGTGTAAAGGGTCGGACTCACCCCTGCGGCGCCTACTGCTGGTGACTCCAGGGAATTAGCTTTGTGTCCAGCTCGGAGCACCCTCTGCAGGCCAGTGATCCGCCTGTTCTCTGACCCCGAGTCCCTCCCTGGACCCCGGTGCCCTTTTACATGGGGTGCTGCCCCCCTGGCAGTAACCCCTTTCTCTCAGGGTCTCCCCTCTCAGGGAACCCCCACCCTCTATCCCCACCTTGCCTCAGTATATGGCTACTGCCAGTCATTGTCTAGCCCCACAATCTGGGGCAGACTGCCGTATCAGCCTATTCATCACTGGCAAGGAGGGTTTGGACCTGCTGCTTTGGCCTACCCCTGAGCTGCCTCTGCAACCCCCAGTACCTGTTAGCCCAATGCTAGGCTGCAGCCTGGGGCTTTCCAGATTGGAGCTCCCCAGCTCCTCAGCCTTTCCCCAGCCCTGCTTCACCCTCAGGTACTTTGTCTCAGCTCCCTGCAGCCAGGCCCTTCTCCCTCTACAGGCAGAGGGAGACTGACTGGGCTTCTGGCTTCCCTGGCCTCCTTATAGGGGCCAGCTGGGCCTGATTGGGGCGTGGCCCAGCTGCAGCCACTTCCCAATCAGCCCAGCTTAAAAGCTGCTTTCTCAAGCCTCAGCCCCTTCCCAGGGCTGTTTTTAACCCCTTCAGGGCCGGAGCAGGGGTCCACCCTGCTACAGACAGAGCACACCTGATCGTGATCGCTCCAGCGTGGCCCAGGCAGCACTGGTACACCATGTTGCTAGACCTGTCGATAGCCAACCCAATTCCCCTGCCTCTTCGCCCAGATCTCATAACGCAGGATCACGGCAGACTTCACCACCCAGACCTGCAATCCCTGCACCTCACAGCATGGCTGCTGCATGGTTAAACCGATCCGAGTTACGTTGCTCTGCCTCGGTACAACAGATACTCCTGGGTAGTAGGAAACCTTCCACTCGGGTAACATATCTGGTCAAGTGGAAGCGTTTCTCCTGCTGGTGCGAAACACACAATGTTACTCCCACCGAGGTCCAGATCCATTCCATCTTGGACTACCTCTGGTCTCTCAAACAGCAGGGCCTGGCAGTGTCATCATTGAGGGTGCACTTGGCAGCCATCTCTACCTTCCACCCAAGGGAGAGTGGCCGCTCCGTATTCTTGCACACTATGGTTTCTAGGTTCCTCAAGGGGGGGTATAAGCGCTCCAAGCCAAGTTCGCCGCCCTGCCCAAACCTGGGACCTTAAGCTGGTTCTAACCAGACTTATGACTGCCCATTCGAGCTGCTGGCAACCTGCTCGCTGCTATACCTGTCCTGGAAGACAGTTTTCCTCGTAGCCATTACATCGGCCAGACGAGTCTCCGAGCTTCGGGCTCTCATGGTGGGCCCACCATATAGTGTGTTTCACAAGGACAAGATGCAGTTGCGACCACATCCGGCCTTCCTCCCTAAGGTGGTGTCGGCCTTTCATATCAACCAGGATATCTTCCTTCTGGTCTTCTTTCCGAAGCCACACTCATCGCGAAAGGAGCAACAATTGCACTCCCTAGACGTCCGTAGGGCGCTCACATTTTATATCGAGCGGACAAAGCCCTTTCGTAAAACGCCCCAACTCTTCGTCGCAGTGGCAGACCGAATGAAGGGCCTACCTGTCTCCTCCCAGAGGATTTCATCTTGGGTGACGTCGTGCGTCCGCACCTGCTATGACTTGGCCCATGTTCCATCGAGCCACCTCACTGCACATTCTACCAGGGCTCAGGCTTCTGCTGCTGCCCTCCTGGCCCACTTACCCATCCAGGAGATCTGTTGTGCAGCTACCTGCTCCTCGGTCCACACCTTCGCCTCACATTATGCACTGGTTCAACAGTCCAGAGATGATGCAGCCTTTGGCTCAGCAGTTTTGCATTCTGCAACATCTCACTCCGACCCCACCACCTAGGTAAGGCTTGGGAATCACCTAATTGGAATCGATATGAGCAAGCACTCGAAGTAAAGACGGTTGCTCACCTTTGTAACTGTTGTTCTTCGAGATGTGTTGCTCATATCCATTCCAAACCCGCCCTCCTTCCCCTCTGTCGGAGTAGCCAGCAAGAAGGAACGGAAGGGCCGTTGGGTCGGCAGGGGTATATATTCGGCACTATGGCGGTGCCACTCTAGGGGGCGACCCAGCTGACCCACTGAGTGTTGCTAGGGTAAAAATCTTCCGACGAGCGTGCACGCGGCACACGCACACCTAATTGGAATGGATATGAGCAATACATCTCGAAGAACAACAGTTACAAAGGTGAGCAACCGTCTTTTGCTCCATTGTTATGCAGGCCCTGGTCAACTGAGACAGATTCATGGACACTAATGTGGGATGCACTGGTGCATGATGTAAGGGTATCCTAGAGATCGGGATTTTACCTTCATGGATAAGCTATGACATTATTTGCACCAAATGCCATTGTTATAAATGGAGTCACTGTTCCTACTATTTGAGTGGACCCTTCTTAACCCCTTTAGCCACGGCTTATGAAACTGTACCTTGATTTCAGAGGTCCTGGTAAAGGAAGATTCAACTACACTCAGTAGCTGTAGGCTAGTGGTGGCATGTGCATTTGGCAGATTGAAATTCTGTTGGTGCTTGTCATGGGGTGCAGTCCTTCATTGTCATACTGGCCCCTCCTCCTGGTCATGCTGGGGATTAGCTTGAGGCTGATGCCCACCTCCGCGGTCTGTACACCAGCACTTTGTCTCTGCTCCTGCCTACAGCTCCCAGAAACTCAGTGTCCACTTAGCGACTCAGCTTTTTGGCCGTGCCACCATCCAAGTTACCCTCCCTCTTCCCCCCCCCCTTGGAAGGGGGAATCTCTGTCCAACCACTTCCCCAGTGGTGAGTGGAAGGACTCAGGGCCACCCACCACTTTGGGTCCTGACCCAGGGACCCAGTGAACTACATTCACCTACTGTATTCCTTTGCCTTGACTACCGCTGCATTTCCCTGGGCCGCTTCCCTGTGGCCACAGCACCCTACTCAGTCGCAGCAACTTGTCTGGAGCTCTTTCTGTACTCCCCAGGTCTCTGCCTGCACTGCTCTGTCCAAGGTCCTGCAGGGTTGCAGCCTGTTAGGGACACAGTCCTCTCCTCGAGCTCCCAGCAGCCACTAACTACCTCTGGACCTCAGCCCTTTTTATGTGAGCCTGCTAGGCTCTGATTGGCTATTCTTTGCAGCCGCTCTCCTATTGGCTGCTTCCTGTGCAGCCTCCTTAGGCCTCTTTTAATCCCTTACATGCCAATGTGGGGCGGACGCCCTATTACAGTGCTGCATTCAAAACCGTGTGGATACCAGTGTCCTCAATGATGTCCATATTATTGTGGCTAGCAGTGTTCTGCATGATGTCTGGGAAGACAGAGGAGAACCTTTTTGCCAGGAGTGGACTCCAGGCACCGCCAAATTGCAGAACTAGTGTACACAGCCCTTTATATATAAAATTTAAAAAAATCCTCCATATTACAATCAGTGGTTGAAAGGAAGGGGCTGGGAGAAGAAGAGCGCTGGTATTCTAAAACAAGCATTACTTGTTACCTATATCCAATGTGTGATCTTAATTATGGCTGGGTCTGGTAGCACTGCATATGATAAGGTTGCCTCATATTTCCCATTTCAGTTGCTTATAACTTTGCTAAACTTTTTAACCATTTGGGCTGAAATTTTCTGTGCTGGAGAGAGCAGAAAGTCACTGTGCTATAGGAATTCTGCCAGCAGTATGGCGAGGGGCCAGTACACATTGAAGGTCTCAAACAGATGTAGTTGCCCATATTGAAACCCCCTTTTGCGGGTACTCTGGAACTTTCCCCCAACTACGGTGAGAATACTGACGTTTTTGAGAAAAAGAATGTGGAAACCCTTCCCCCACATTGGGACTACAACTGTCCGTAGAATTTCAGCCAGGAGTGAAGATGCCATTTGGACAGATGTATACAATGTCAAGCCTGAACTAGCAGCATTGCAAGAATATCTCTGAGAACCTGGCCTGAGGGGTTGTCTGCAAGTTGACTTCACTGGCTGGCACCTCCGTCCTTTTCGTATAAAGATGGCGGCCTCTGCTTCAATTACTGAGCACTCCATCAGATAATCTGGAACTGTTACCTGGTGCCCAGTTTCCTGATTGCTGGATCACAGGGGTGCTCCTTGTGTATTCACCAAACTGGATCTCTGGGGAGCTTATTTTAGAGAGGGGATGAATGGAAGACTGCCTTTTGAACCTGTTATGGCCACTTTCAGACTGATTTAATGCCCTAGTGACATTCCAGCTATGAGACCTACTGGACCAGTTTTGTGGGGGTGTACTTAAATGACATATTGATCTTGTCAGACAATTTGGACCAACACACCACTTACATCCACACAATCCTGTAGAAACTATGAGAACATGGTCTCTGCTAAATTTGAGAAGTGGGCATTTGATCAGACCTTCACAGAGTTCCTGGCGTTCATCATGGACCCGGAACGAATCAAGATGGGTCCATGCAAGGTCTATGCCGTTCACGACTGGGGAATCCTGTGCAATATTTGTGACCTACAACATGTTTTAGGCTTCACAAATTTTTGCTGGCGGTTCATTTCCAATGCTTCAAAACCAAGCTGAGTCCCTCACTGCCCTATTCTGGGAAAAATGCCCAGTTCCATTGGTTGCCTGAGGCTGAGTGCACCTTCAGGCAGTTGAAACCTGTCTTCACTACTGCTCCAGTATTGGTCTACCCAGACATGATGCAAGCTTTCACTGTGGAAGCCAAAGCCTCTAATATAGTGTTTGTGGCAGTCCTCTCCCAGAGGCATGCATCTGGGAAAATACTGCATGTTATCACATCCTACTCAAGGAAGCTCATCCCTGCTGAGCAAAACTACAAGATCTTGTAAAGCAGGCCTGCACAACTTGTAAAGCGGCGAGGGCCATATTACTCCAAAGAAAACAGCTGAGGGCCGAACCCCCCCGCCCCACCATCCCTGAAACACAACACACACACCCCCAGTGCTGCCCGCACCGTGGAAACAAACTCTCCTTCCCCAGCCCTGCTCCACTGAAACAACTGTGGGCCGAAAAGGAAGGTTGGGGGGAGAGGGGGAAGAGTGATACTTAAGAATTTTTCAATTAAAGCAAACAATTTTTTAAAATTATTTTAATTTTATCAATCATGGAAAAATGAAAAACGCCTGATCTGTTCAAAGAAAACATTTGTACTTTTCATAATTACCTTTCAAATTTAATGAGAGATATTACATCTCTTTTTGGTTCATTGAGAGGCAAATCCCAATGAGCCTTTATAGACCCCAGGGGCCAGCTATGCCCAGGGGCTGCTCCCCAGACCAGGTTCTTCTCCCCCCCCGCCCCAAACTCCCCTGGAGGGAGCCCAGCCCCCCCACGAGCCCTCCCCACCCCATCCTGGCAGCCTCCGCCCCGAGTCCACTCACTGGCTTTGCCAGGCTTGGGCCGCTGCAGCAGTTTGGCAGGGAGGAGCTGCCTTCTGGAGGCACCAGAGAGCCAGAGCATCCCGCTTGTGGCAGTGGTGAGCCCTAGCCATGGAGGGGCTGGCATGGTGCAGGGGGGGCAGCAGCCCTGCAAAGGTGCCGGCACAGCTAGCGGGGAGCAGCCACGCCCCCCACCATTCCTGCCCAGGCTGAAGCCTAGCACCCCGCCTCCCCCCCCCCCCCGGGCCTCCTGCAAGCTGCAGTGGATGCATATGGGCGCCAGCCCCCCATGCACTCCTCTGCCATGCTGGGCTCTACGGCTCCTGGGAGTGTGAGCCACCACTGCTCCTCCTGGAGCATGCTCAGGGCCCCGTGACCCGGCGGCTCACACACCCAGGAGCTGCAAAGCCCGAGTGTGGTGAAGGAGGAGCTGGGGGGTGCATGGGGGCTGCCAACCGCATGCATCTGCTGCAGCCTGCAGGAGCCCCGGTGGTGGTGGGGTGCCAGGCTGCAAGAGGAGCGGGGGGTACGGCTGCTCCCCGCTAGCGGTGCCTCCACTTTTGCAGAGCTGCTACCCCCCTGTGCCCCGCCGGCTCCTCCATGGCTGGGGCTTGTCGCCCCTGCAAGCCAACACTTTGGCTCTCCGGTGCCTCTGGAAGGCGGCTCCTCCCTGCTGAGCCAGGGCACCACTTTTTTTAAGGTTACCATATTTCAACAATCAAAAAAAGATGGGGAGAGAGCCCCACCTGAGCCCTGCCCCACCCCCACCCCCAGTTACCACCCCCCACAGAATCCCCAACCCCCCTGCTCCTTGTCCTCTGACTGCCCCCTCCTGAGACCCCCCCACCCTAACTTCCCCCCTAGGACACTACCCCTTACCTGTTCCCTGGCTGCCCCAACCCTTATCCACACCCCCCGCCCCCAGACAAACCCCTGGGACTCCCATGCCCCATCCAACCACTCCCCGCCTCTGACAGCCGCCACACCCCCCCCCCCCAGAACTCCCGACTCATCCAACCCTCCTCCTGCTCTCTGATTGCCACCCGGGCCTCCCCTTACCACCATGCCACTCCAGCCACTGGCTCCACGTGGATCCAACCAAACAAGCTGCTGAGCACACAGCCCCTCCCCTGCAGAGTGCTGCAATGAGACGCTGAGGCAGGGGGAGGGGGGCAGTGGGGGAGGGACTCTGCCTGCTGGAGACCAATGGGAGCAGCTAAGTCAGGCCCAGTCGCCCAATCAGCCATGCCACACTCTGCGTGAGGGGAATGGAGGGGAGGGAGGAAAAATCCCAGTCAGTTGCACCGGCCCTGGGCGAAACCGACAGCCCCACCGCCTTGCTTGCCCGCGGGCTACACTGTGAGCCCATGCGGGCTGCATGTTGTGCAGGCCTGTTGTAAAGGAACACTTGGCAATTAAGACCACCCCTGGAGAGTGGAGATACCACTTTGAAGGGGCCTGCCATCTGGTCCAAATGCTTATCAACTATAAGAACCAGGAGTATCTGTATATGGCCTTGGCCCTACACCAACAACTGCTCCGGTGGGCCCTATTCTTCTCTCAGTTCAACTTTACCTTTTACCTACAGCCTTGGAGCCAGGAATGGTAGTGCCAATGGCTGTCCTAAAGATACGGCTCTGACCCATGAGACTCCAGTCCAGAACCAGCTCACATTTTCAAGTCCCATAACTTCCTTAATACAACTGGCTGCTAGGACCTGTCTACACTCTGCCTCTGTGTCTGAAATTGTGCCCAGTGTGTTGGCTATTATCAACAAAGAAATGCACAACACCCAGGAAGGGATCACATGCCTCTGTGTTCCCTCCGGACCTGTGATTAGCAGTTCTTCAACTGTGCCATGATGCTACTTTGACAGGATGTTTAGGGTGATTTAAAATCCAACAATTAATGTCCCATTTCTTCTGCTGGCCCTGAATGTGCCCCATGAGAGAGACATTTGTAGCTTCCTGCAAGGTTTGTGCCCACACCAATATCCCATGTCAGAAACCCTGCAGCCTTCTCCAGTCTTTAGACACCCCATCTTGGTCCTCAGAGGCCATTTCCGTGGACTTTGTAATGGAACTACCAGAGTCCAGTGGTTTTATGACTATCCTGTTTGTAGTTGGTGGATTTGCGTTGCTAAGATGGTTTAGTTAATTCCCTGCGTAGGTTTACGCTCCACTGGGAAAAGAGTCCAGCTCTGGATAAACAACGTAGTCCATCTTTGTGGCCTCCCAAGTCATGGCATCTGCAATTGGGGTCACAGTTTATTGCCCACTTCTAGCATGAGGGCCTATGTTTATTAGGAGGCCACACACACGCCTGTCAACCAAATGATCAAATACAGTCGACCAACAATCTTCCAACAATATTTCTTCTTTGAGTGCTGTCCCTGTGGGTGCTCCACTCTAGCTGATGGTGCGTCCCGGCGCCGTTGATCAGAGATCTTCAGTAGCAGTGCCTGATCGGGACGCACGCACTCAGCTGGCATCTTGCAGTCTTGTTAAAATCTGCCTGAGTGCACGCGTCCCGCCCCCCTCTCAGTTCCTTCTCAACTGTCCTCGGCTGAAGACAGGACTCGGGGCAGTGCTGATTCTCTTGCTTGGTCTCTCTAGGAAACAGTTGCAAAGAACATAGGAATAGTTGTTAGTAACATCCCAGTAGTTTCCCTTCCATTAGAATAGTTACATAATTTAGTTAATTTAAAAAAAAAACCCAAAACTTTTTCACCTTAGGCTTGTCCTCCCACTGAGACACTCTCCCCTGCCATTTCTAATTCATAATGCCGGGGACTTCAGGATTTAAGAAGTGTGTTTCCTGTCAGGACTCCATGCCAAGGTCTGATGGGCACTCACGCTGTATGAAATTCCTCGGCAAAACACACGTTCCCGTAAAGTGCCTCTACGGTACGAGCCTCAAGACCAGGGCTCGTCGTGACAGGGACCTGCGGCTTAAAATACTATTAATGGAAATATCTCTACAGCCGCCTTCGGAGATGGGGAAAGTGAAACCCTCTCCCTCACGCTCCCCAGCCACATCTGAACCAATTGGGAGCATGGCTTCACCCTCTCAGGAGCAGAGGCAAGAAGCGCAACTGTCTCCGAGGAGAGACTTTAACAAGGGTAAAGGGTCTCCCGCAAGATCCTTACCCTCTGTATTGACAGTGCAGAAGGCAGGAGCCTCAGGCTGTCACAACGCCTTAGCCACAGCTCCCGCGGAGCACAGAGGCAGGGACCTGATCTCCCGTACCAGGAAGGTCTCCTCAGCACCAGTCCGCTCAGCACCGAAAACAGACACGGTGCCAACAGTGCACTCTTCCCCAGTGCCGAAAAGAACATCGGCACTGAGCCTGCCTGCTGCTCCAGTACCGGCAGTGGACCTCCTACAGGGCACCTCCAAGCGACCCGCGGCACCGGAAAAACTCAAACTCAGTAGTGCGCCTGAGTGCAGATCATGCTCAGTGCAGCCCAGGGAGTAGGAGCAACAGTTTCTCAGTCAATGTGACCTTTCAGTGGCACCTGAATCTAATTCCCCGCTCCTGGATACACAGGGCTCACTTTTTGAACAGCCGCTCTCCCCACCTGACCTGGCTACCTTTACTGACAGTGAACCTGATATGCAGCAGCAGGTGGAGTTCTCCCCACCTGCGCCGCCTCCTTCACCATAACCTTTTCCACCTCAGGTCAAGGCTCACAACCACCAGCTTCAGTTTCCCTATTTTGTCCCCCTTCCCCCTCCCCAATGGGCAGAGCCTGGGTTCTCCTACCCTATGCCTTGGCCTCAGTGGTACCCTTGGCCACCTCCTACTGCCACTCACCCTCAAGCCCCTTCCACCGAACCTCTACCTCCTTCTGCGCCTCGATCTCCAGCTCTGTCTACTTCTAGAGTGGCTGAATGCCCCTCGCCCCCGAGAATGTGAGCTACGGACCATATCCTGACTCACCGACCCCTAACTCTCGATCAACTCCAGACGGAGCCCTCTTCCCTCTGTCTCTGCAGAACGTGGACGACTGTAAACCATTTCAAGAACTTTTCAAGAGAGTGGCACTCAGCCAAGACATCCCCTTAGAAGAGGTTCAGGAGACACAACACAGACTCCTCAAAATCCTCCAACCCTCTGCGCCCTCTAGGATTGTGCTCCCCATAAATGATGCACTCCTGGAACCAGCTGACATTCTCTGGCAGACTCCAGCCTCTCTCTTACCAACTTCCAAAAAGGCTGAACGTAAATACTAAGTTCCCGCTAAGGATGCTGACTTTTTATTTTCTCATCCACAACCGAACTCTGTTGTTATGGATGCAGTTGCACAAAGGATGAAACAGCCACACTGTCAACCCACCCCGCAAGACAAGGACCTTAAATGCCTTGACGTCTTGGGTCGCAAGGTTTATACGTCCTCCACTCTACAATTCAGAATTGCTAACTATTCTGCCCTCCTTGCAAGCTATGACTTCGATAATTACAATAAAATTTATGAATTTGCCTCCTATATTCCAGAGGATAGGAGAGCAGATTTCAAGTCAGTCCTTGCTGAGGGCCAATTGATTTCAAGAATGGCCCTACAAGCATCTCTAAAGACAGCAGACACAGCGGCCCGTACTACTGCAGCTGCTGTGGTTTATGTGCAGATCTTCATGGCTCTCTGCATCTGGCATCCCTAAAGACCTGCAGACCAAAGTGGAGGACCTCCCCTTTGATAAGGAAAAGCTCTTTTCCACAAAAAAGATGAAGTCCTTCACACCATGAAAGATTCTAGAGCGACACTGCGCACCCTGGGCATTCACCCATCCCTTCCCAGGAGACGACGCTACCAACCTTATCAAAGACCACGCACACAACAGTATTACCGGCCTCAATCCAAACCATACAATGTAACCAGGAATCGTGCTAAACCTCCTAAGCGCAGACAGAATCAAGCACAAGCAACTACCTTCCACCCATCGGGAAATAAACAACAATTTTGAAGCGTTGGTCGAGGGTCTGCATGACCACCCCTTGATTCCACCATCTACTTGCCCATTTGACCACCGCCTCCAGGGTTTCCAACTGTCTGGCCGCAGATTATGCAGGACCGTTGGATCCTTGAAATAGTTCAGTCTGGTTACTCCATCCCTTTTATATCCTACCCTTCCCCCTTCCCTGTCCCTCTTCAGGGACCCTTCTCATGAGTGCTTACTTTGCGCAGAAGTGGCTCAGCTTCTACAACTAGGCGCAGTGGAACCTGTGCTGACACAACATTGGGGGGAAGGGTTCTATTTCCATTACTTTCTGGCCCAGAAAAAGACTGGGGGATGGAGGCCTATGCTAGACCTGTGCCAACTTTAACAAATTCGTGAGGATACAAAGATTCAAGATGGTCACACTGGGCACAATAATACCTGCACTAGATCAAGGGGACTGGTATACAGCCCTTGACCTACAGGATGCTTATTTTCATATATCAATTCATCCAGCCCACAGACGCTTCCTACGATTCACAATCAGACACAACCATTTTTAATACAGAGTTCTTCCTTTTGGACTCTCCACAGCGCTGAGAGCATTT
Source organism: Mauremys mutica (assembly GCF_020497125.1). NCBI lineage: Eukaryota > Metazoa > Chordata > Testudines > Geoemydidae > Mauremys > Mauremys mutica. Next base: position 102,087,977 of record NC_059072.1, on the reverse strand, counting down.
TCCAAGACTCTAGCCATAGTTGTGGCTCACCTCCACAGACATGGGATCACGCTTTTCCTTTACCTAGACGATTGCCTCATCAAGGGCAACTCCTATGGCGAGACACTACAAGCTACCTATTTTGCCATCTCCCTCTTCCACAGCCTAGGCCTCCAAATAAATGTCCAGAAATCCACCCTGACACCTACATATCAGATCGAGTTCATTGGAGCTCATCTGGACTCAATCTGAACCAGAGCCTCACTCCCACATCACAGATTCCTAGCTATCACACAGCTCATACGCATGCTCTCTGTTCATCCCAGGGTATAGGCAAGAATTTGTCTACAGCTCCTTGGTCACATGGCAGCCACCACCTTCGTGGTCAAGTACTCCAGGCTACACAGATGTCTTCAGGGCTGGCTCAATTCCAACTTCAAACCCAAGAGACACACCTTAGGTATGCTGCTAACTCCTCCAGCCAATGTTCTAGCTTCTCTACAATGGTGGACAAGACCAGAAAACCTCTGCACGGACGTACCCTTCCATCAACGATCCCCAACGCTCATGCTCACCACGGATGCTTCCCTAATTGGTTGGGTTGCATATCTAGGGGGACACAGGGCACAAGGTTGCTGGTCTGCGTCAGAGACGCGCCTACACATAAATCTCTTAGAACTCAGAGCAGTGAGGCGAGCGTGCCTTCACTTTCTTCCCCTCATAAAGAACAAATCTATTCAGATCCTAACAAACAACACAACATGTACGTTCTACATCAACAGATGAGGGGGAGCCCGATCACATTCCCTATGCATGGAAGCCATCCAGCTATGGAATTGGTGCATACAACATCACATACAAATCATTGCTTCGTACCTGGCTGCCACAACACTGCCGATGCACTCAGCAGGCACTTCTTGACAGAACACGAATGGGAACTGCACCCCGCAATACTTCTACAGCTCATCTCCCTCTGGGGCACCCCGTCAATAGACCTCTTTGCCACAACCCAGAATTGAAAATGTCATCTATTTTGTTCCAGAGTGGGACTCAGGACTGCATCCCTAGGAGATGCGTTCCTCATCCTGTGGAACAACTATCTCCTGTACACCTTCCCCACCAATCCCTCTGCTACACAGGGTTCTTTGCAAGATCAGAGACGATAAGACCCGGGTCATACTTATTGCCCCAGCTTGGCCGAAACAGACGTGGTATCCATACCTACTCTGCATGTCCTCCCGTCATTCATGGACACTCTCCCCAGGAGATCAGATCTGCTTTCCCAGGACAATGGATGGGTTCTTCACCCTTAGCTCCAGAAGTTCCACCTGAAAGTGTGGTTTCTTCATGGTTCCAAACCCACAAACTAGCTTATTCCGCGCAAGTTCTATATGTCCTCCTGCACAGTAGAAAAAACTCCACTCGTAAAACTTACCTGCAGAAGTGGAAACATTTCTCACTCTGGTGCTCACATAATCACTTAATGGCCATACGGTAACCCTACCTAACATCTTAGACTACTTTCTAAAATTGAAACCGGATGGACTCTCGCTCAGTTTCATCAAAGCACACCTGGCGGCACTTACCACTTTCCATGACTTGTTAGAAGGCTACTCACTCTTTACCCACCCCACCATAAAACGATTTATCACGGGTCTACAAAATCTCTACCCAGAAATGTATCCAATGGCAGCTACATGGAATCTTAACTTTTTTCTTCGTGGTCTCATGAAACCTCCATTTGAGCCCTTGGCTACCTTCTCTCTTCTTCATATGTCTATGAAGGTAGCTTTCTTAGTTGCAATAACGTCAGCAAGGAGAGTAGGAGAAATAAGCACTCTGATGGCCTATCCTCCCTACACAATCTTCTCCAAAGACAAAGTCACTCTGACACCACATCCTAAGTTTCTCCCTAAGGGGGTGTCCACCTTCCACCTTAACCAACCAATATACTTACCTACTTTCTATCCCAAACCTCACAAGACTCTGGATGAGGCAACTCTGCATGCTCTCGACATCAGGCGAGCAATCACCTTTTATTTAGACAGGAGTAAACCATTTTGTAAGTCCCTGCGACTCTTTGTCTCCATTACCGAAAGATCGAAAGGTACGGCTATCTCTAGGCAACGCCTATCCAAATGGATCTCTGACTGCATCAGATCCTGTTACCGCATCCAAAATATTCAACCACTCGAAGGCATTAGAACTCATTCCACTTGAGCCATGTCGACATCCGTTGCCTTCCTACATAATGTACCCATTCCTGACATCTGTAAAGCGGCTACATGGTCATCTGAACACACATTTTTTCTAAACACTATGCTATCACGCAGGATACTATGGCAGACACTATAGTAAGTCATACAGTACTCACTGCTGCATCTCCAAAGTCCCACCAACCTTAATGGGTACTGCTCCACATTCACCTAGAGTGGAGCACCCACAGGGGCAGCACTTGAAGAAGAGAAAGTTACTCACCTTACAGTAACTGAGGTTCTTCGAGATGCGTGTCCCTGTGGGTGCTCCACTCCTTGCCCTCCTCCCCTCTACTTTGGAGTACTATGATTTCTCTATGGTAGAGAAGGAACTGAGGGGGGCGCAGGATGCGCACACTCAGGCAGATTTTAACGAGACCACGATACACCAGCTGAGCGTGTGTGTGTCCCGACTAGGCACTGCTACTGAAGATCTCCAATCAACGGCGTTGGGATGCACAGTCACCTAGAATGGAGCACCCGCAGACACACACATCTCGAAGAACCTCAGTTACTGCAAGGTGAGTAACTTTTTCTCTTATGCTACATCAACCACTGCCAGCATGACTGGTCTTCACTGTTTTCCTGTGCAGAATTCTTGTACAATAATGCAGACCGTGCCTCCACAAACCACAGCCCCTTCTTTATCAACTATGAATACTACCCCTAATTTCACCTATGACTACACACATCCTCGACCAATCCATCTGCCTCAGACCTCGTACAATATATCCATCACATCCAAGAGGAAGTGAAAGGACATCTTGATAAGGCGAAAGAGGACTACAAAAGTCATGTGGACAAACATAAACAACAGGGCCCTACCAACCCTATAGGACAAAAGGTATAGGTTTCAACAGAACATATCCTCACGGACAGTCCTGGATTCAGCAACAAATCAACCCAGTAACCTTCAAGCTCCAGCTCCCTTGATCTCTTAGAATCCACCCTGTAGTCTGTCTCACTTCTAAAACCATACACAAAGAACACATTTTCCCCATAGAGCCCAGCTGCTGCCCTCATTGGCACAAATACAGGGTCAGGAGGAATACATTGTACATTAAATCCTTGACTAAGATCAAGCAGGGCAAATTATGGTACCTGTTTATTGGGAAGGTTATGGCATGGAGAAACACACTTAGGAGCTAGCTGAAAACATTTGTGCTCACTCTGGTTCAGGCCTTCCACAGGAACCACCCTAAGAAACCTGGATCCCCTGTACCCGCCCCTACAGAAGAGGGTGATGTCATGATCCAGGGGTCTCAAAGCTGGGATCAGCCACACTCTAACCCAATACCTGGCTGTCTGTTGGTAGTAGCTTACCTGAGCCGCATGAAGCCCAGCCTCAGTGTCAGGCTCCTCCCCTGAGATCTAACTGACAGAGTCCAAGAGTGAGTGATTTGACAGCTTCCAATTCCTGCTGCTGTGTTAAGTACAGCCAGCAGGTCAGACAACTGAGCTCCATCCTGCCCCAGACTGTGTGCTTTGTGGTTCCTGCTACCTTTTCCTGCTACCCCAGCTTGATCTCCTGTCATTCTGAGCTGGCTTGACTCCTGACATCTGACTTGTGGTTCCCCACCTCCAGTTTGTCTCCTGCTTCTCACCTCCCAGAATCCAGACCTAGCTGACTCTTGACTCCGGTCTCATGACTACAGACTTTGACTTTGCCTACTAGGTCTGGCTGCCCATGATCTGGCCTGTGAAACACCCTTTCTGTGTATTCCTCATTTGTGTCCCACCTCTTTCTGACTGTTTCTTTTTAAATCTCTCTCCAGTTTTCTTGTCCTTTCTTTGTTTTTCCCCTCCTTCTGTCTCTTTTCTTCTTCCCTTTTGTTTTCACTGAACTATGGGGAAAAGTGTGCCTGTCAGCAGCAGGGTTTTTTGGGGGCGTGAGGAGAAGGCAGTGGGCAGAGCAGGTACAAGGCCTATGTCTGATTGCTCCCTGAACTATCTAAGGCCTTGTCTACACTACAAGACTATTTCGAATCAACTTAGTTCGAATTTGTGGATTCGACCTTATGAAGTCGAATTTGTGTATCCATACTAAATACACTAATTTGAATTTCTGAGTCCACATTCACGGGGCCAGCGTCGACTTTTGAAGCGGTGCACTGTGGGAAGCTATCCCACAGTTCCCGCACTCCCCGCTGCCCATTGGAATGCTGGGTAGAGCCCCCAATGCCTGCTGGGGGGAGAAATGTGTCGAGGGTGGTTTTGGGTAAGTGTCGTCATTGAACCGTCAATCACAACCTCCCTCCCTCCCTCCGTGAAAGCGCCTGCGGACAATCTGTTCGTGCACTTTTCTGGTCAGTGACAGCGCGGACGCCACAGCACTGCAAGCACGGAGCCCGCTGCGATCATCGCCGTTTTCTCCTCGCTCTTTATCGTCCACGTCTTCCACAGTCAGCTGCTGAGAAATTGGGCTACTTTTCAATGGTGCTGCAAGCACTGGGGGACCATAGGGGACGTTTTACAAACATCAACGTCGGGTGGCCGGGCAAGGTTCATGATGCGTGTGTTTTCAGGAACTGTGGGCTGCTCAGACGCCTGCAGGAAGGTAGTTTCTTCCCGGACCACGAAATAACTGTTGTGGATGTGCAGATGCCTATAGTCATCCTCGGGGACCCAGCCTGCCCGCTAATGCACTTGCTCATGAAGCCCTATACAGGCGCCTGGGACAGCGACAAGGAACTCTTCAAATAGCAGCGAGCAGCGTGACCTGTGACTGTTCAGTTTCTTTACAGAGAAGCTGAACCTGCCCCTGTTTCTTTAAACAGTTACTGTTGACTCTCCTCTTCGGTTACATACCCCGTTCACCCCGTTACCCCCACTTCCAGCACACGTGTAAAAATAAAATACATGTCCCATTATTACTTAACAAAGGTTTCTTTATTCATGACTTTTCGTGAAAGGGTTGAAACTGGGACGCAGGCTGTGCTGGCTAGGGTGTGCGGTGATGTAAAGACCTCCTCTAAACTCAAGGAATGACAGGCTCCTGCTCCTAGAGAGGTCCGCAGTGCCGGAAGGCTTCTTTCAACGGAGCCTGCCATCCCTCTTTATGGAATTCTGTGTGCGGGCGGATATGTGACCTTGTGGTGGAGGAGGACGGATACAGATTCCTCAGCTGCGTGACTCAGCGGTCCAGGACAAGGACCGCTGTATAAGATCTGTAACTGCCCTCCCCCGCTGCAAAGTCACATCTCCCCCGCCCACACAGATCCTGGAAACCACCTCCAAAAACCGACCAGGTTGCCTACTGACTGCACCGTGTGTGTGACCCGCTGCTGATCCTGCCCCCGTGTCTGTACCCTGGGAAAGGTGATTGTCCTATGCAATTAACCACCCCCTTCCCCACGCCCCCCATTCGAACACAGTCTTCTTTGAAAAAACATAACGGAAACAGTAATTAACAGCAAATCATTTTTATTAATTAAGTAGACAGTTAGGGGATGGGACTGGGATTGGGACTACTGTGAGTCTGGAAGTGAAGGACTTCGGCAACTGTAGGGTATGAGAGCTTTTGGGTACTTGAGCACTGTGCTGTGGTGCAGTGACAGTATTCACGTCCCCGGCCGCCCCTCCTCCTGATTATTTTCGGTGAGGGGGGTATGGGACTTTGTGGCGGGGGACGGCGGTTGCAGATACACTGCAGGGGGGCTCTGTCCTCCTGCGGTCCTGCAGAACATCCACAAGGCGCCTGAGCGTGTCCGTTTGCTCCCTCACTAGTCCAAGCATTGTTTCAGTCGCCTGGTTGTCTTCCTCACGCCACCTCTCCTCCCGTTCGCTGTCTGAGCGCTGGCACAGAGAGATGGTCTCCCTCCACTGGCTCTGCTGGTCCGCCTCTGCTAGGTAGCAGCCCATACGTTCCTCGAACATCTTGTCCCTTGTCTTTTTCTTTCGCCGCCTAATCTTCGCCAGCCTCTGCGAGGGGGATGCTGTGGCATGTCTGGAGACAGTGGAAGCTGTGAGATGGGAAACAGAGAGTGAATTCCTTGCAAAGATACATTTTTGCGAACAATTAACTGAGTCTAGGCTGTCTCTGTGAATTCTGGGTTGAGACCCCTGTGCCTGCTGGGGCAGAAATCATTTTCGCGGTGGATTCTGGGTAAATGTCGCCAGTCATTCCTTCCTCCGGGAAAGCAACGGCAGACAATCATTTCAAGCCCGTTTTCCCAGAATTGCCCTGGCATATGCCATAGCGTGGCAACCATGGACACTGTTTTGCCTTTTGTGTATGTCACCGTATGTGTACTAGATGCCGCTGACAGAGGCGGGCCAGCAGCGCTACACAGCAGCATGCTTTTGCTTTTGCATGACAGCAGAGATGGTTACCAGCCATATTGTACCATCTACCATACCATAAATTGGTAATAAGATGGTAATAAGATGGGCATGGTTACCTGTCCTTTTGCACTGCCCCATTTGGTGCTGTCATAAGTGCCCCTGGCCGAGCAGCCAGGGGCGCAAAAGCAAAAATTGGGAATGACTCCCTGAGTCAATCCCTCCTTTTTGGTATCTAAAAATAGAATCAGTCCTGCCTAGAATATAGGCAAGTGTACTAGATAACCACTGTATCATAGAACCAGAGAGCACAGCTGCTCTGTGTCAGATCCTGCAGAAATTATGATCTGTATGCTATTCACAGGGGGTGCTCCTGCAACAACACCACCTGTTCATTCCGTTCTTACCCCAGCCTTCCTGGGCTACCATACCATTGTCCCAACACTTGTGTGATGAAGTAATAAAGAATGCAGGAATAAGACACAGTGACTTGTTTGTGAGAAATGAGTGGAAGGAAGCCTCCAGCTGCAATGATAGTCCAGGCAGGACATTAAGGAGTGTGGATGAAGGAGCCCATCATCCCTCTGCTAGTCCAGGGGCAATTGAATCTTTTATTTACAATGAAGGGTGGGGGCTGATGGAGCTCAGCCCCCTGTTGCAATGATGAGGACGGTTACCAGCCATATTGCACCATCTGCCATCAAAAATTAGGGACAGGCGCCCTTGATCGACCTTACTGATGCTAGTCGGCATGGTTACCAGCCCTTTTGCACTGCCCCATGTGCCAATAGGCTGATGATGAGGATGGATTTCCATCATTTTGTACCATCAGCCATCCATAGCGTGGGGGGAGCAAGGATGTTGGTGTTGAGTGCTGCACCATCGCGTCTATCTGCAGCATTCAGTAAAGATAGGGTGACATGTAAAAGAGTCAACAGAGGATTGTTTTCACTTCTGGTGGTGGGTGGGGTGTGTGCGCAAATTGCCGAACTATGCCCTGACCCACCGCAGATACTGTGTTTGACCCTAGAAGCATTTGGAGCTCATCCAAGAATGCAAATACTTTTCAGAGACAGCAGGAACTGTGGGATACCTTGCGTCCTCATTCCCCCCTCCCTCCATGAGCGTCCATTATATTCTTTGGCTTTCAGTTACGCTCGTCACGCAGCTGCGTGCTGAGTCTGTGCTATGCCGTCTGTCCGTAGATTTTTTAAAAATACTTTGGACCAGGCGTAAAATTACAGTAATTAACCTAATTAGATGCAGGATTCTCCGAGCGAAATCACCCTGAGGAGGGTCACTGAAGGAGATAGAGAGTGCATGCTGCGTGAAAGCTAGCACGAACCAGGGCCCGATGCAGCCGTGCTCGGGGAGGCAGTGCTCCCTGAGTACCTCATGAAAGCCTCGCGCGGAAAACTGTGCTACCACGGAGCACCCAATAAGGCAGCTCTCCTCAGGAACCTCCTGCTGATGCTTTTCGATTAACGCAAGGAGAGCTTCGTGGAGATCTCCAAGGATGATTTCTGTTCTATCCCCATATATAGAGAGTCCTCCTTTTCACACAGTTAAGATTCCTGTTATATTAAGAATAAAAGTTAACATGGTTAAAGCACTTACCGACTGCTCCTTCCCCTGATTCAGGGTCCGGGTTAATGGCCGGGGAGGGTTGTTGGGGGATCTCCGTGACGGTGATGAATAGATCCTGGCTGTCGGGGAAACCAGCGTTGTAAGCGCTCTCGCCTGCCTCGTCCTCCACAAACCCTTCCTCATCTTCCCCGTCCGCGAACATCACCGAGGAACTGGCTGTCGACACTGTCCCATCGTCAGAGTCCACGGTCACTGGTGGGGCAGTGGTGGCAGGCTCCGTAGCGTCCGTTTGCCGCTTTGATTTTTTGGTAGCCTTGTCTGGGGTCCTTGGTTTTCACGCGGCGATGCGTTGCATGACGGCTGTATCCTCTGTCTGGATCATGGCTTTGGAGACCTTCTCGTAGGTCTTTGCATTCCGTTTGTTGGAGCGCAGCTCCGAAAGCACAGACTCCTCGCCCCACACACCGATCAGATCCAAGAGTTCCCTGTCAGTCTATGCCGGGTCCCTCTTTCTATTCAGAGATTACATGAACTCCTCTGCTGGAGAGCTCTGCATTGCTGCCGGTGCTGCTGAGCTCGCCCCGATGTCCAACCACGAAATGAGATTCTAACTGTCCAGACAGGAAAAGGAATTCAAATTTTCCCGGGTTGTTTCCTGTGTGGCTGTTCAGAGCATCGAAGCTCGGACTGCTGTCCAGAGCGTCAACAGAGTGGTGCAGTGTGGGATAGCTCCCGGAGCTACTAAGTTCGATTTGCATCCACACCTAGCCTAATTCGAGCTAGCCATGTCGAATTTAGCGTTACTCCACCTGTCGGGGTGGAGTACCAAATTCGAACTAAAGAGCCCTCTAGTTCGAATTAAATGGCTTTCTAGTGTAGACGGTTGAGCGGTTAGTTCGAATTAACGCTGCTAAATTCGAATTAAAGTCCTAGTGTAGACCAGGCCTAAGATGCCCTCTTCTTCTGTCTTCTGAGCATGGTATGGCTGAGACAGGAGTGAGTGGTGGGTGTGGGAACCAGCAACATGTCTTCCAAGTGGTCTGTACACTGTCCTCTTGTGGTACAGAGGGAAGTCTTCTTTGGTCAGTGAGATGTCCAGGATTTTAGGACTATATTCACCTAGGACTGTGTTTAAAATCTCAGGGCAATCTTGGGGAAAAAACGGACAACTTACAATTTCAGCTTGGAAAAGAGGAGACTAAGGGGGGATATGATAGAGGTATATAAAATCATGAGTGATGTGGAGAAAGTGGATAAGGAAAAGTTATTTACTTATTCCCATAATAGAAGCACTAGGGGTCACCAAATGAAATTAATAGGCAGCAGGTTTAAAACAAATAAAAGGAAGTTCTTCATGCACCGCACAGTCAACTTGTGGAACTTTTTACCTGAGGAGGTTGTGAAGGCTAGGACTATAACAGTGTTTAAAAGAGAACTGGATAAATTCATGGTGGTTAAGTCCATTAATGGCTATTAGCCAGGATGGGTAAGGAATGGTGTCCCTAGCCTCTGTTTGTCAGAGGATGGAGATGGATGGCAGGAGAGAGATCACTTGATCATTGCCTGTTAGGTTCACTCCCTCTGGGACACCTGGCATTGGCCACTGTCGGTAGACAGATACTGGGCTAGATGGACCTTTGGTCTGACCTGGTACGGCCGTTCGTATGTTCTTATGTAAATATACTGTTCTCTTACTACAAAATGTGAAGCAACTTCCTAGATCATCTTTACCAGCAACATGTCAAAATACTTCTGCACTTTCTGCATACCTATGTGCACTCACTTTTCCTTGTATTTGATATTGTAGAATTGCTCTTCTGTCGTTGTAGATGTGATGGATTAATACATTTATTTATGTACTGTTGTTTAAATAGACATTCAAATTTCAACTTACATTTACACATTTCTTAACCAGCAACCTCTTCCATACAAATTCACAAACACTATAGTTTGGTCTAATTTCTACTACATCATATTATGTATAGTTTGTTTGTTCTGCGCTTTTTAACCATTCCGTATTCTCCATTCCAGCTTTGTGTCTCTTAGCCAAAGTTCAGACTATTCTTCTCCCGCAACACTGACTCACAACCCTTGAGCTCCTGGCTATACAGCAAACTCCAATTTCAAAGCAACATGTGACTAGACCCCTGACCTCAGCTCTCTTACATAAGTGTTTTTTCTTCTCCACCTTGCCTCAAGCGTGCCTCTAGACTAGGAAAAAATTTTACGCTACAAGTTTGCATCTCAAGGGAAGTTCCAGGTTCTTTTTCGTTTTACTTTCCATACCACTGACTGAAGCTAGTAACTGTCTTTGATGGATCAGTTAGATGACCTACTCTCCCTCCACTGAACCAGAAGAGAAGGGGCTGCTGTAAAGAGGTCTCTGTCTGTTAGCATGAATTTGTCCGCATTTATATATGAATGCATGCATTCACTCTAGTGTGACTATTTGAGTCACTGAAGCCTCAGTTAAATTTACATTCTTTTCTATAAAATATATGTTATCCTATTGACAGTAGCCCTTTAACAAATACTATGAGGTAATATTCCAGATCCGTTTTCAGTATGAAAACTAACTTGTTTGTTAAACTAGTTTTCCTTAACCCAGGCCTTGTCATATTTGATGGGTGTATTGTCATTTTGGGCAAAAGCTGCTATTCCCTTAACCATGTTTCCCACTGTAATAACTTATTCATCAACCACCTGCATCTATATATGGGTAAATATTGTAGCTAAAATAATACCTTTCCCTCCATGGACTGGGTAGAGGCCATATTCTCTAAAGTCAGCAGTTTTGGTAGTTTGACCCTTCTGTAATAAATTTTAAATCATTCATGAAATATAACTATTGAGGTAAAATCAACCTTTGGGCACTGTATTCCAGCCTTGACTAAAACCAAATCTCAAAACATAGTGTATTCTATTATAGTGTACTTTGGTTCAAAATGAAATAAACTATGTCACAATGTCTTAATATAATCTGCACACACATTAGATTAGCAGTTTATGCCTTGGCTTGTTTTTATAAATTCTAGCTGAAGAATGAATAAACTTTTCCTTTCATTGCTCCAGCTAGAATTTGTATATCTGATGGGGAACTGGAACTCTCTTTTCCTGGAAAGGAGGGAGGAACATAGGCAGAAAGAGAGATTAAATGAACTTTACTTCAAGTAGCAAATATCGTCAATTGGCATGAGGTACAGACTAAGAAAAAAAGAAGTATTGAATGTGATTTTACTGCTCCTCCCTCCTCCCCCACCCCCCCGAATGAAAACTGTGGAGTGATCAAGGATCAGGTAAAGTAGGTAAACATTTGTGGAGAACTAAAAATATCAATAAACCTGTGATGAAATGTATACACATAAATATTGGAATTCTGTTCATTTTGAATTAGCCAAATTCTTCATTTAAATGCTTGAGAAATATGTAATCTTTTTTACATAAATTCAGGATTTCTGTAGTTAGAGGACTCAATCCAGCTAATAAAGACTGCTAACTTTAGGTGGTTCCTTCATCTGTTTGTCTACCTTATGTACTTCAGGTTGATTACAATATTTATGGAATAGGCCTTACTACAGTTATCACAGTACATTTCTCATTGACAGTAAGCATTGTTTCTGGAGATGCCAATTAAACACTGCAAGGAATAAGCAGTTTGGCATGAAATTTCAAGAGAGTTGGCTAGCACTCCTAGTGTGTAAATCCTTCAAACACAGAATTTTCTTCAGAAATGCTCTGCTCTTACCTGTTGTTAACTGCATTGGATGACTTTTTTCTTTGGAATTTTCCATTTCATGCGCTTAAATCTGACTGTTTTTTGGAGCAAAGGTTCCCCACCATCTAGGAGATTTTTTTTTTTTAAATATACTCTCCTGTCTAAAATCAGATAGCCCATGACTTGTGGGCAGACTGACTCCACATGGGTGTTTCCCTTTGGCTACATCCAAGCATTATACTTAAACTTTTTGTAGTGGGTTAGCAGTTGTCCCTTTCCCTCTCTGGTTCACTGGGAGGGCACTTCACCTCACTGCATCACTGGGATGTTGCCCACTAATGGAGAATTACAAATTGAACATGAGGGGCCCTGGTGGCGGGAGCAGGGCTAACCAATATCATGGTCTAAGCCCCTCGGCCCAGGCAGAGCAAACAGTCTTAAGGGCTCAGGCCCTGAGGCAGGGCAGAGCAAACCAACAGTTTTAGGGAGCTCATGCCCTCAGGCAGGGGAAAGCTATAAGCAGTCCAGCGGCTCAGGCCTTCGGGCAGGGTAGAACAGTTAGTCTATCACCTGATGTCCTGGCTCAGGCAGATGGCAGACAAACACAGGTCTCTTGGCCTAAGGTGGGGAGGCTGCCACCCCAGGGGTGGGGTTGGCAGCAGAAGGTAGGAGGACTTAGGCCTACCCTACTCCACCAGGTCCCAGCTTGGGGCCCTAACAGTGGCGGAGGGTTCTGCCACTGGGTCAGTGTGAATCCTATCACAACACACTGACTGGGGTTCTAACAGTGAAACTGGGCCAATATTTGGTTTCCCTGGGCTACTTCCTACCATAGTCTGGGCGAGGGGCTCCAGAGATATGATGCCTACTTCAAAGCTTCTCTAGCACAATCAGGAGTGCCTGATTCATAGTCAAATTTGCATTGCAGTATGTGCTCTCTGATTGTAGAGGAATCTTTCCTGCTCTGTTATGGAATGGGAAATTGTACACCTTTATAACAAATATCAGTGGTCAACTAGTCTCTTTGGCAATCTGATATTTTAGTTAAACTGAAAACAAACTGGTTGTTGGAAGGGCTTATGTGAAACAGAAATATATTTGCAAATAAAGCATTATGCCTTACTATGTAGTGGTTCAGTTCTCCTAGAACTTTGTCACATGCTCATGATCTATGAGCAAAACAGAAAGATGTGGATTTGCAGAAGATACGTTTATCAGAACTTACTTTCCAGCCAAGATAGTTCTTCTTTGTCTTGTAGATCAGCGTACTGCCAAATGTTGAATTGGTTACCTTTTTATTTTTCCTTTTGATTTTTCTAATCTTTAATATTTTAGTAAACTATTATGTCAAAGGATAGTATTTAATTGCACACTGCTGTTTTATTTAAAAGATCAAAGCTGTTCTCTGAACAGTTTTGATTAACTGTGAAGACTCTGTGTTCAGAAGTAATAGGTATATTAAAGCATTGCCAAGATTAATGTGGGGATGACTCTATGCCTATTTTCAGAATTGCAGGGGGGCGAATTCTATCAACAATCAAGATGCACTTGATAAAAGGCCGAAACAGTGGGGATCCCTTCTGTCGAGCAGCAGAGGAAGTTTTACAAGATTTGGATTTGAGGATTAAAAATATTATCAATTCTCAACATGAAGCTGTGACTGCTAGCACCACTGGAATCAGTCCAGCCCGGGTAATGGGCCTCCTTTTGTTCTCCTACTATATAGCTTTACAAGAAAGCTAATGTCTTTTTTAATAACTTGAAATACAGAATAATCTTTTTCCAATCATACAGAATAGTGTCATTTCCTGTGTAGCGAAGTACACTTAAATTTGTTGAAAGACTCTTTAAATCCTTTAGGATTATAGTGTGGTTTTCAAAAAGCCATTATACTTTAACTAAAAAATTCTTACATTAAAATGATAAACTTATTAAAATAACTTTTTAAAATGCAGTTTATTGTTCCCATTCATAACAGAGTTTGTAAAATATTACATATTTATAAAATAACTCATCTGTTACTAATATGAATACAGTTAATTTTATCGGGGAATTTAAATGACAATTTATGTTAAGATGCAGTTAAGGCTGAGCATACATATAAGTAATTTAGGATAAAATACATTGATGACATAGTTATCCCAAAATCAATCCATATAAACTCAGAACACACTATGTTAAATTTAAATCCAAACATGTTAAGATACAGTAATGCATATCCAAAGAACCTTAACTCTGCTCTGTAGAGACCATGCAATAATGATATGATTATGATTACTATTTGTGGTCCCAGATTATATTAGTGATTTTAAATTGACTTGTAAAGACTCATTAGATTTTTCTCTCTGTCTTGCTCTCCCCATTTCTCTCTCCCCCCCAAAAAGTGGGGGGGAGGTATCGCTACAGTGCAGAGTTCAGGTTACTTAGGTGGTGAAACTGTGATTTCCATAATTTTAAAATGTTTGGATTTCTTTTAAATTTGAGCTCAGATCAAGTGTAGTATTAATTCTGATTTTTCCTGGTTTATAATGCTTTGTTTTGGGATCTCTTCAGTGCAGTAATAGGTAGTTATAGCCGTGTCGGTCCCAGGATATTAGAGAGACAAAGTGGGTGAGGTAATATTTTTTATTGAACCAACTTCTGTTGGTGAGAGAGAGAAGCTTTCGAGCGCACATATCTCTTCTTCGTCACCCACTTTGTCTCTCTAACATCTCTGTAATGTATTTTACTGTAGATTACTGATATGTACCCTCAACCTTAACTTCATCTTCATTTCGGTTTTGTCTAGGAATTTTCTTTGTTTAGTGTTCATGCATAAAATTTTAATTAAAAAAGTCAGAATGGTACCATTTGATATTCCTAATGATTTGAAGAGATCCCTTAAATTATTTTCTATAGGTTTAACTTTCTGTGTCCAGATTTACCAATATGGACTGACTGCTTTATGCCACTCTGAAGGAGCACAAGCAGCTAGAGTTTATATCTCATTTGCCTCTCTTTTCATGTCCCCCAGTTTCTACTTCTTGCCCCACTCTGTTTCCCTGTGCAGTTTCCCTTTTGCGCAGTTTCCCCTTTACTCCTGTCCTCCATATTTTCCATATAAACACATCCTACTTCTCCCACCCACTGATTCTCTGCATGTGAACATTTTCCTCCTCTATCCTACCTTCTGAATAGATCTGGTGGAACAGGTAGCTTTTGAAAATAAATATTTAGGATTAATAGTCACTCTTGTTGTTATTTTTCATAACTGAAAGTTTTTCTGCCAGCAGAGGCTTCTGCATGAAATCTTATTATTGAGGAAAAACTCTCAAAGAACTATTATATCACAATGGCTGCCATCTCTTGTTGTTCTCAATGGAACATAAGTCATAGGTTGATGTCCCCTATCAACATGGCCACTATTTCCCTTGTTCCCTGCAGGAGAGAAGCCAAAGATGGTGGCATCCTATATTGTGAGGAAGTGAAGAAGAATACTTGGGCCCATTGAGAACAATGGGGAATAGAGGCCCTTCTCTAAATGGGCAACTGAGGGCAGCCTGTAATGTCAGTCCCTTTGAGAACAATGAGAGATTCAGCAATTTTGAAAGTGCAGTTTTTGGTGAAACTCTTTGTAGAAGAATATTATTCTTTAGTGTCTGCTGAAAAAATATACAGTTATTAAGAATAATAGGGGCAAAATAGCCATTAATTCTTGAAAAAAATCAAATATAGCCTATGTTTATGAGTTCAGTGCGGTTTTTTAACTGTATGGGAGACATGAAGCATCTGTATTTTGTGAAGATCTTTTTGGACAAAAAAGGCCCAACCCTGGGTGCTATATTTCTTATAGGATTCACTAATAGATTCCATTATAAAGTCTCAGAAAAATTGGTTTTTTATTCACAGTAAGTGCTGTGATTTTTGGGGAGGGTATGCTATGTATTTTTTGTACCTAACAAAGGTTAATCCCTTCTTTAAGTGCAAAATTCAACTTCATTTTAACTATGGAGCCACAACTGGTGCTTTAACAATGTAGTATTGCTAGGAAGGCTGTCTATCTAATTCATTTCTGAATAAAATGCACTTGAAAAAGTTGCCTTGCAGCAAACAGATACAAAACTTTTAACCTGGCAATATTTTTATTTGCCATATTGATGTTGTGGGAATCCCTGGGCTTCAGCTAAATATTTATTCCACAGGGGAGGAAGCTTTGCTTTAATTTAATTATATTAAGCCTGAATTAATGGTTAATGGGATTTTTCATCACTTTCTGAGAAGTTTACTATTCTGGCCAGAATTTGGCTGTTGTGACCTGGATTGAACAATATAGGACCTGGAGTAGCAGAAAGTCATTCATGAGAGACTAGTCAATTTATTTTGGAGGCAAGAAGAAATGGGCCATGGGCATAGCTTTAACAAGCATCAGAGAAATGATGCTTGCATGTGGCTGCTTTTTCCATTTAAGTCTGAATGCCTTAATTTGTAGTGGAGCTTTTTTTAGTCTGTGTGCATAGTTATAGTCGAGACTGCTCTTTTTTGCAGTTTTCACAGTAAGACAGTTGTGCTATGACACAACATGATATTGTACAAAAGTCATTATATGGTAATGTAATGGCTGCATTGGCTCAGAATATAATTTTAGGGAAGTTAAATGGTAATGAAATAGACAATTCTGTTTTAATTTTAGGTGACAACCATAGCTGTAGTTGCTATTTCTATTTACTAGTTGTTAACTTATAGCAATATAAATGTCAGACATTTACTATACTACTTGAAAGGTAGATACACTAACTGGTGTAATCAGGTAGATAGAAGAATAGAATTTGATTTATTCAAGGAGATTGTTTAAGCTTAGTTAACTGATTCTATACATTCTGTTGCTACTTGTCCTATCTTTTAGAACAAATTTAAACCGCAGTAAGCTTTTGTGGGTGAATGCCCACTTCGTCAGACGAATTCACCCATGAAAGCTTATGCTCCAATACTTCTGTTAGTCTATAAGGTGCCACCGGACTCCTTGTCGCTTTTTACAGATCCAGACTAACACGGCTACCCCTCTGATACTTAAACTACAGTGTGTTTTTTACATGTAAACAAGAAACCCTGTGGTTTTAAAAATCTACTACTGTACATTTAAAAAACAAACCAAAAAACAAACCCTAAATTTCTGTACAGGATTGTTACTTTTTTTAACTTTTTTTTTTATAGCAACCCTGCAATTCTTGCAGTACCACAGTAGTTATGAAGTTCTACGTCTCTGCTGCTGAGAGCAGCATTGAGCATTTCCACATGTAGATTATTTTCTTTGAGAACTTCTCCATTGTTGTGGAAAATCCTGAGGGATCTATTTGATGCCAATCTGGAGGCTGTTGTACCTAACACACCTCTGGTCAGGTCTGTGAAAAGAGTTGGCTAATTGGTAAAAAGGGATTGGTGTTAGACTGCCCCAGAGTGTAGCTGTGTGCTCCATAGCACTCAAGAATACGTGATGGAGAACTGTTCATTTTCTTCCCAACCTAACTTCTGTAGTGCAGTCTTATTGCTCAGACTCCGATATTTATCTGTGTATCTTATTAAGCTCATGCTTCCATCTAGCAATTAGCTAAATATCACTAATTGCCTGGGGTAGGAGGAAAATTCCCTTTGGTAGGTTATTCCATAATTGTCTGTGGGCGATTTCTTGCACCTTCTGAAGCACCTTGCTGCTGTTGAAGATGGATTCCTTGTTGATTGGTTTAATGCATTGTGCATTTCTTATTGTATGCTCCTATTAATATTTACTTAGATGGAATAATTTCTATTTACTTTCAGCCAAAATTACATGCCATAAACCATGGCACTGCCTACTGCGGCAGAGAAACTGTGAAGGCCTTACTAGTTCTTTTGGATGAAGAAGCTGCCAATCTTCCCACCAAAAACAAAGCAGAACTATTATATGGTGATGAAAATGTAACACCATTTGGAATCACCTCTGTCTTAACACTCTTTAGGTGAGTACTAGTAAATCTATAAAATAAAACAAACACCTGTAATAAATAGTCCGAAGAACAAGAATAATGTTCTTGCTTATACAAAGCAAATAATTTAGTAGCAAACTAAGAGATGTATTGTCAATTTGCTGTCAACTTTTTGTTTCCATTTTTTTTGTTTACTCAGTATGTCTAATTTTCACTTCATTTGAGAATAGTGTGTTCATAGCTCAAAAAACATAATTTTAACACTAGCAACTTATTCAAAGAAGTGAATCTACCACACTAAATGGTCACTTTTTAAAGTAAAAGTAAGATACTTTACACAAACTGAGGGATTCTTTTTGCTGAAACAGTGGAAATCACATTTATTTCCTCTTTTTCCTTTCTTCCCTTCAGACTCTAAAATCTCTTAACAATTTGTACTTCTGTAGCACCTTTATTCGGAGGTTCTCAATTGCTTTACAAACAATAAAACTCTCAACGTTGTGTGATAGGTAAGCGATCACTTCATCCTCCACCTAAATACAGTCACTTCTGGGGTATAATACTGTTTGTAAGTTCTTACGTTATAAAAATGTTTTACCTATGCGATGAAATGTATCACTTTCCCCAAAAATACCATATTCTGCTAATCTATAACACTACCAATACATTTGCGTTCCAGGTTGGTCACTGGTAGAAACATAGGAAATATTAAACCTTACTATAGTTTGCCATCTTATTTGTTAGTTTAAAATTCTCAATTTTAGCATCAGATGACTTGGTTCTAAGTATCTTCTGAATTTTAACAAATGTATTTGTTGTGTCAAGAGATTCCATTATTTTTTATACTGAACGGTCCCAAAAATCTGTTTAAACTTTATGGTCAGCTGTGCTTGGGATCTGATCACCTTCCAGAAAGCTGTGTTTATTTTTAGGGCCAAGGTTGGAAGAGAAAACTAACATGTCTCATGTATGAAACTTTGAGAGATTCAGATCATTTCTCTTCATCCCTCCCCTATAGCTCTGTGTTGGCCTTGACAGAGCTTTCAGTTTAAATGGTTAGACTGGATGGTTCCAGGGCTTTATCTTTTGATTCTTAAACTTGGCAAGAAGTTCACAATGAAAAAAACCTTCCACAGAGGTACTGGTAAGGAGTGGTTACAATCTCCTTTATCTGATATTGTAGTATTTTGTTGCTGGCATCTATGTATCTTTTGGCAATGAAAGTACCAATATTAACAATAAATCATCAAAAATATTTTAGAATTTTCAGACAAAATGAGATTTTTCTCACTGAATCAGTCTCTTCTGTGTATACTGCAAATCTGACAGAAGATGTTTCATCCTTCCCTTATTAGATGGATCCCTGCTGCTCTCCACTGGAGACTATATTGAAACAATTTCTTGTGTGTATATATTCTTGGAGTGCAAATACTTAAGAAAAATAAGGGGTGGTTGTAATTATTATGAAGTCTTATTGATGGCAGAAAGGGGTTACCTGCTGTGTTTCCCATAGCATTTTCAGCTTTTCTTTTTTAGCCACCAGAGAAAATGCATTGAAGAGAATATCAAAATAAGGAGACTGCTCCAGTTAGGGCTACTATCTGTGTTTTTTAGGGTAAATTTGGAATGAACATAGACTAAATATTTCCGTAATGTATTAAGAAAATGTACACAATTCTTTCTTCTCTGGCTCCCTGCCTCATTGATAAGCCTTAAAGGTCCTACGTAACTTTGCTTCTCCCAGTATTCTATTGTCAAAGTTATGTTGCTACTCCCATCCCCTTCATTCCGTCAAGGATGCCATCTTTGGCATTCCATTTGTCTACTTCTCCCATAACTGTTTCTGTGCTTTCTTCCATGTTGCCTCCTACTCATCAAATGCCCTTCTGTGATGGGGTGCCTGGCCCACACTGGGCTTTAAGGGGTTAATAGAGCCCTTGGGAGGCTGCACAGGAGGCAGCCATCAGAGATGGGCTGCGAGGAGCAGCCAGTTGGGGCCGGGCTGGCCCATATAAGAAGCGCTACAGAGCAGCTTCAGTCACTCTCTGGAGCTTGAGAAGGGAGGAAGACTGGTTGCTTGTAGGCCGAAGGCAGCAAGCACTGTGGACAGAACAGGACTGCAGGCAGAGACCCGGGGAGCTAAAGGCAGCTTCTGGTGGGCTGCACGGATTTGCAGGCTGAGGCCCTGAGGCAAGGGCAAAGAGTGTGCTGGGGCCGCGGGGAAGTGGCCCAGGGAGATCTAAAGAGGAGTTAGAGGGGATACAGCAAGTAGCTGCCATCTAAAGGGTTTCCGGGCTGGCACCTGGAGTAATGGGCGGACCTGGGACCCTTCCTTTCCAGTTGCCCATGGGGAAATGGCGGAACTATGCAGTTGCCACTGAGGGAAGTGGCTGGACAGATATTGCAGAGCCCCCAAAATGGGGGAACCCAGAGCGTAACATGGCCGGAGTGCTGTGTCACTGAAGGGGATGCCACGGTACTGGGAGTGACGTGGGTCTCAGAGCAGAAGTGATGGCAGCGAGGCACCACCAGAAGAGGGTGCACTGGCAAGAAGAGCTAATTCTCGTGACAGCCAGTAGGAGGCGTTGGAGTGGTGAGTTGCACCCCGTCACACCTTCCTATACTGGTCTGCAAAGCTAATAATATCCTGAACACCCACTTTTTGTAGGTGTAGTGGAAGGAACTAGGTCACTGAGCTAGAGAAGCTACTAATGTTGGCAATTCATCTTGCCAAATTTATACCTCATCTTGCAGAAGTCTTGGCACAGCTAAAAGTGTCTTAACGAGACTCAGATCTTCGGGGGAACACCTAGAAAGGTTCCGTGTCTGCTGAAATGAAACCAGTACTTGTCAGAGCAGGCACATTGGCTGAAAGTGATAATAAAGAGGTAACCATTAGGTGTATATTTCCAAGCAAAGAACAGATTTTGTTACTGCAAGAAGCAAAACCACTTGTGTATGCATCCAAGTCTTGTGTCATTGGAAATGAACTATGCACAAACTGAAAAATAGAAGTGTAATTGTTTGTCTGTGAGAACTACCATCAGAGTGTGGGTGGGTGAGAGAGAGAGAGAGAGAGAGAGACAGACAGACAGAAGTTACTGTGGAGACTGACCAGAAGCCTTTGAAGACAATCATGGGAAGAAACTTGCTGTAGCACTGCCAATGCCACAAGTAACAATGATGTGCCTGCAGAATCACAACTTTGTGGTTAAACTTAAATCCTAACAGCATATGCCAGTTGCTGAAACCTTAAGTCAGAAATTTTATTGTACTTCCCATCAGTACTTCACATGCACACAGGGTGGTTTTTTTTCGGGGTGGGGAGGTGTGGGAGAAGGGCAGGAGAAAGGATAGAGGAACAGAAACTTGGATTCCTCCATTCCCCCTGTTTCTGAGGGGCTCTTAAGCGTATGAATTTTTGTTACAAAATGCTGAAGTGTAATTAGTTAAGAATTTTTTTTTATTGTAGATCTCCAGCACAATCCACTGCGTCTTCTCCAAAACCTCTCAGACAACGTATTAAAACATCTGTTGGTGAAAGAAAAATTAAGGTGTTGTATGGTTGTTTTATATAATATTATAATATATATTGTATGAATGTAATATAATACTTTTGTGTTATGCATTCAGTCCCTCTCTCTCACACACACACATGCACATATACATAAATAAATAAATTGTGTAAATAATATTAATACATATTGGTAATTTTTACCAAAATCCCAATTTGAAAAAGGATTCCATAAATGAAGAAGCATATTGGTGATTATATTAGTTATATCTCCTTAAAGAGGGAGCAATACAGACATAGGCCTGACTAGAAGAGTGACATGATAAATGAGAACAGCAAAGTTTGTAGGAAAAAGAGGCTTAAAAACTTGGTTGTGGACATGCCATTCTAGTGCATGGAGGAATGTTGAATTAATCTATATATTTTCATAGTCTGTGTAATTTTAAAAAAGTATAATAAAAGCAAAAATGACGACAAACACATGCTCCTTAACTCTTAATTTTGCATTCCTGCTAAACTGGGCTCTGCCAAAGACCAATAATGGAATTTTTCAGTATCATTTTATGGGCGTCTTTTTATGTTTCTAATTTCCAAAATCCTGTTACAAGGCAAGAACTCTCTGAACAAGAAACTTAAATACTTATTAAAAACTTAAATTCTATATCTTGTTGTGGTGTTCAGACAGAAATCTTACTTGATAATAGTGAGTTATAGTGTTAGAAACATCATTTAGGAGAATGTCTTTAACAGCACTGACAGCTCCATGAATGCTTTTTTATCAGAAGTGCAAAATTTAATCTGTGTTGGGACTATGCTAGGACTAATCCCTCGCATGTGGATGTTGGGAGCTAAATGAAAGTTGGCCATCTAGTTCCAGGAGATGGGTTCTAGCAATAGATAATGAAATAAATTAGATCCATTTTAATAGTTGAGGGAAGAATATAGTGGTATTATCAATTTGTGGTAAAATGTACTTATTTAGCAATAAGAGCAAACAGTAGACTAGCATAACTAAAAGTAACTTTCCATAAGTGGGAAATAATTTGTAAACAATATATATTTGGGGTGTGTGAGGAAGAAACAAAACAATCACACACACACACACCCCAGTACCAAAATGAATTAACTTGGCATGTTGGGGCAATGTTTAGTTATTCACAGGGTGCAGCCTAGTGCGTGTAGTCCTCTGTGACATAATGTTGTCAGGGGTTTCAACCCCAGGTAGATTTATTGGGTTTTCAGTACAATTCCTTGTGGAACTAAAATAAAGCAAACCATCAAACTTGAAGCATGTCTGTGTATCCTAAATGTATTCCTGTTTCATATAGATAGGTTTAGCTATCAAATAAATGAAGGAACAATCATGGTAAACTAAGAGTGAAATTAAGACTAAAACAGATTCCAAAAATATGTCAGCTGAAAAATAAACCGGATAACAATGATTTTAGCCTGCTTGTTAGTGATAAATTAAACTCCGGTTAGATCCATCAAAATATGAAAATACGTTAGTTAAAGTACATTGTAGGGCCTATTGAAATCAATAGGAGCTCTTTTGCCTGAATGAAGAGTTCAAGACTGAGTCAATGATCAATTGTGCTCAATATCAGAAAGTCCAGAGTGTTTATTAATTAAAAATAATTATCCTTAATATTCAAAAAACCTTTTCAAGTATCTTAAAAGAGATGCATAGGAGTCAAGCTTCCATCACAGAACTTACCAAAAATGTGACTCTGGAAGCTGATTCCTGATTACTAAAACACTTTCACTTTTTCAGCAGGGTAAGAACAGAAAAATAATGTAAACAATAGTACAGTAACTCCTCGCTTAACGTTGTAGTTATGTTCCTGAAAAAGTGACTTTAAACGAAACGATGTTAAGCGAATCCAATTTCCCCATAAGAATTAATGTAAATAGGGAGGGTTAGGTTCCAGGGAATTTTTTTTTTCACCAGACAAAAAAATATTTGTACACACAGTATAAGTTTTAAACAATTTAATATTGTACACAGCAATGATGATTGTGAAGCTTGGTTGAGGTGGTGGAGTCAGAGAGTGGAAGAGGGTGGGATATTTCCTGGGGAATGCCTTACTGTTAAATGATGAACTAGCATTTGCCTGAGCCCTCAAGGTTTAACACATTGTTAATGTAGCCTCACACTCTACAAGGCAGCACAAATGGAAGGAGGGGAGACAGCATGGCAGACAGAGACACATGTCCTGTGTGTGAGAAAGAGAGAGAGAGAGATGCGCACTGCCCCTTTAAGTATGCTGACCCCACTCTTAAGTACATTGCCTTTAAAAAAAATCAGGAAGCTGAGACAGCAGCTGCAGCCAGCTGTGGCCATCTCTCCGTCCTGAGCCCTGTCCTGTCCCCACCCTGCTCTATATGAAGAAGGAAGGGGTAAGTGTGGGGCAGGAGTAGGGGGGGAGGGGACACCCTGACATTAGCCCCCTCTTCCCTGCCGAGCAAGCAGGAGGCTCCTGGGAGCAGCTCCGAGGCAGAGGGCAGGAGCAGCACATGGCAGTGTGGGGAGGGACAGCTGAACTGCCAGCAATTGTTAGACTGCTGGGTGGCTGCTGCACAAGGAACTTAGGGGAGTGGGGATCTGATGAGGGGCTGCCAGTCCACCCTGGTTCCAAGCCCCCACCAGCTAGCTGCAACAGGCTGCTCTTCCTGCAAGCAGTGGACAAAGCAGGCAGCTTCCAAACAATGTTGTAAGGGAGCATTGCGCAACTTTAAACGACCATATTCCCTAATTGATCAGCAACGTAACAATGTTAACAGGGATGACTGTAAGTGAGGAGTTACTGTGGATTGGGTTTTTTGATTCTTAGGTAAAGGAGGTTTTATGGTGTAATCAAAATTAGTCTTAGTGCTGCAGAGGATCATTACTTGGTAGCAGTCTTTTGTGACTTTTAAAGCCACTGCCACACCAAAAAGGAATGTAGAGAATCACCGTGGCCACAGCAGTTCCCAGAGACATTCTTCAGAATGTGGCCAGACAGAAATACTTGTGGGGTGGTAAAAGGCACATGTAGCAGTGGCAATCTTTACAACCTTGACTAGGGTGCTTGCAGACACCACTCCAATGGCAGGAACACACTGAGGAGGAAGCATGGCTAGGGTTCTACCCATTCTTGCCTGTGCTCCTTGTGGTGGTGCTGTGACTCCCACCCAATTTATTTTTATAGCACAAGATTGACTGGCTTTTTTGCAGGAGCTGAGGGAAGGGGAAAGACTATGAAACTACTCGGGAGGCAAAACCAACCTCTAGTTTTCCCCTTAGGACACAGAGAGCCATAACTATTTCCTTTAAGCAAAGATTAGTGCCTAATACTTCTAAGAATTTTTTCCTTGAAAAAAATTCATATGGCTCAAATTAGTTTAATGATATCCAGATTATTGAAGACTTTTTAATTGCATTTAATTGAAGAGTCTACTTACAAAGCATAAATTATAATGCAAAATATTCAGACAAATGTAAGTTTGTTGGCTAAAGACTACCTACAATCAAGTCTCTTATTTTAGGGGTGAAAGGCAAACAAATTGCCATCTTGTAGTAGTAGTGTTCTACTGTATTATTTTTAGAATGTATATGGCCTCTTTACATTGATACTTCATAGTTACAAGACCAGCATCTACTGTAGCTGCAGACAGTTGGCACAGAATATGTAGGGGTTTATTTAAAGTAAAATTTACTCTTCTGTCTCATCATCTACACCTCTACCCCTTTATAACGCCACCCTTTATAACACGAATTCGGCTATAACGCGATAAAGCAGCGCTCCAGGTGGGAGGGGCTGTGCACTCCAGCGGATCAAATCAAGTTCGATATAACGCGGTTTCACCTATAACATGGTAAGATTTTTTTGGCTCCTGAGGAGAGCGTTATATCGAGGTAGAGGTGTACTAAGCATTTCTTTTTAACAATTAAATATTAGAGCCATTGCTAAGAAGAGTTTTATACATATTTCAAATAAGTCAGTAATTACTTAGGAGTTGTTCTTTCATTAATGTTTCTCCTCAGGAGCTTTTTAAGATGTGCAAATTGGTTTTCTCCCCAAATGGTCTAACATATTCTATTGCAATGAAAAGCATCTGTCTATAGGCTTGTCTATACAAAGCAGTAATACAAAGTACAGGAGTGTGATTTCTAAATCTTGCTGACATGGTGCACATTAATTGGTTCATGTAGACCCTGCTGGTGTGAACTAAAATTCCCTGCTGAGTTTTAATGTAATACTGTGTAATAAAGATCTCTAAGAAAATCTGGTAAACGAAAAGTGGAACACTTGCATGCACTAATTTTGACAAAGAAATGTATCCTCCAAAGCAGTTGTTTACCAAAGCATATTCAAAGTTATGAATAGAACTACAGATTTGTAAGTTTGAAACCAGGAGCTGTGTGTGTGTGTGTGTGTGTGTGTGTGTGTGTGTGTGTGTAGTTTAAAGAAATACAGATGGTGGACAAAGCAACTAAGTTATTGTGGATTTGTGATTTTAGAGTAAAAATCTGTGGAGAGTTTCCATTGTGCCAAATTTTAGCTGCATGAGTTAGCGAAGTGTAAGTGAAAGCATGAGGAATAATGCAGTATAATTTGGGGCATGTTCGTCCCATACTGCTTTGCAATTCAGGACGGGGGCAGAAAACGCAGAAATGTTTGCACATCCCATTCCTGAAGAGTTATTGGAGGTGGTACAAAAAGATCAAACATCCTTCAAAAGGAGATCTAGTGAGGAAGTATGCCTATTATTCTTGACTCCTTGAAGGAAGAGGAGAAAGTATGCTCCTGCTCATCCTCCCTACCAGACTTGCAAGAGCTGGGAAGGATAAGAGATGTTTGAATCTCCTGCATCTTCCTCTGGAAAAAAAGTAAGGAGGCAGATCAAATATCTAAACATTCTCAAAGTTCATGTTTTGTAAGGTGGGAAAGAGGATTATTAATTTATCTGGACTAATTCATTCAGCCCTATTTATGAGGTACATTGAATCATGCAGCTATGTTGCTTAGAAAGGTTTAGGTGCTCTTTGGGCTGGATTGTGCCTGCCTTATTTTCCCTAACTTCAGTGGGATTATTTGTATGACTATCTACTCATCAGGGTGAGTAAGGTGGTCAAAGTCTGACTTCTAGCAATTAGATGCTACAAAGACTTAGGCCCATAGGCAACCTTACTTGAAGACTGCTTACCTCTTCCTCGGGCTACTCTTGCCTCTGTTTCCTTTGGCTAAGAGGGCTGCTTTTTGAGAAGCCAAGCTTTCTCTTTAGTCACACAAATTTACCTGTAGTTCTTTACTTAGTGGTCAGAGTGAGGTGTTCATATTTCTGTATGATGTTTTTTGGATTGGGTTTGGTCCTTGGTTGAATTCTTTTAATAGATTCATAGTGGATTTTTTTTTTTCATTGAAGAAAACCCTCATTTTCTATTTGTGGATCACACATGTAAATCTGGAGTTGAGATTTTACCAGAGGTACCGAATAAACATGGAATGAGAGTTTAGGTACCTTTGAGAGTGATCTGTGGTAGTCCTTACTCTAAGATAATTGTATGATGACTGCTTCTAAAACAACTTCAGATATTTCTTCTATGATAATTCTCATGGAAGGCAATTAGCTTCTAACGTCTAGTTGAATCTGATAGGAATAGAAACAGTGGATACAGGCAACAAGAGTTTAGCCAAGTAATGCTTGTTTTAGAATACTATCGTTCTTCTTCTCCTATCCCCTTCCCTTCAACCACCAATTGTAATATGGAGGAGATATATATATATAAAGAACAACTCTGTTCTCTGGTATTAGTTGTAGTGACTATGTCCATGTACTGCGGAAAAGCATCTGGGGGTCATAGTGGACCACAAGATAAGATAAATATGAGTGAACAGTGTAACATTGTTGCAAAAAAAGCAAACATCATTCTGGCATGTATTAGCAGGAGTGTTGTAAGCAAGACACGAGAAATAATTCTTCCGCTCTACTCACCACTGATTAGGCCTTAACTGGAGTATTGTGTCCAGTTTTGGGTGCCATATTTCAGGAAAGATGTGGACAAATTGGAGAAAGTCCAGAGATGAGCAACACAAGATGATTAACGGTCTAGGAAACATGACCCATGAAGGAAGATTGAAAAAATTGGGTTTGTTTAGTCTGGAAAAGAGAAGACTGAGAGGGGACACAGTTTTCAAGTACATAAAAGGTTTTTACAAGGAGGAAGATGAAGAATTATTCCTTAACCTCTGAGGATAGGACAAGAAGCAATGGGCTTAAATTGCAGCAAGAGAGGTTTAGGCTGAACATTAGGAAAAACTTCCTAACTGTCAGGATGGTTAGGCACTGGAATAAATTGCCTAGGGAGGTTGTGGAATCTCCATCATTGTAGATTTTTAAGAGCAGATTAGACAAACAGCTATCAGGAATGATCTAGATCAGTGCTTCTCAAAGCCGGTCCGCCGCTTGTTCAGGGAAAGCCCCTGGCGGGCTGGGCCGGTTTGTTTACCTGCCGCATCCGCAGGTTCGGCCAATTGCGGCTCCCACTGGCCGCAGTTCACCACTCCAGGCCAATGGGGGCTGCGGGAAGGGCGCCCAGCACATCCTTTGGCCCGCACCGCTTCCCGTAGCCCACGTTGGCCTGGAGTGGCGAACTGCGGCCAATGAGAGCTGTGATCGGCTGAACCTGTGGACGCGGCGGGTAAACAAACTGGCCTGGCCCGCCAGGGGCTTGCCCTGAACAAGCGGCAGACTGACTTTGAGAACCACTGTTTTAGATGATACTTAGTCCTGCCATAAGTGCAGGGGACTGGACTAGATGACCTCTCGAGGTCCCTTCCAGTTCTATGATTCTATCATATCTCGGTACTGAGCAACTCTCTCTCCTTCCAGATCGTCAAGGGATATGGGGAGGCCCTTGAGGATATTTATTGGGACTGTTCACTGCCTTAGAGAATTGAGCACCTGATCTATCATGAGCACTGAGGCGAAATCTCATATCTTCCTCCTGAAAGTATGGTGACACCTGAGGTGTGGCCTTGCCCATGAAGTGATCCCTATGCATGACACTAGGAGGCTCAATAACTGAAGACTCTGAGCTATGGTTGGCCTGTTGCATGTGTGCAGTCCGGATATGAGATCCTGGCTCTTCTGGACTCTGTCAAATGATGGGTAGATTTTTGCCACTGGGGTGTTTTTGTCCGCTCCCAGGTGAGTTATCCTTGTCGAAGGAATCAAGAAACTTTTCTTGATGTTTATTACAAAACCATGCACTTGTAGGAGATCCAGACTCTGAATCATGTCTTTGTGAGCTGCAGCTTGGGGTAGGCTCTGATCAGGATGTTGTCCAGAAAGGATTGTAGATGCATACCTTATGACCTGAGTCTGGTCAATGTCACTGCCAGCATCTTTGTAAAGAACCTGGGGGCTGAGGAGAGACCAAATGGGAGTGTTTTGTACAGTAACTCCTCATTTAACGTCATCTCGCTTAACGTTGTTTCAATGTTACGTCCCTGCTCAATTAGGGAACATGCTTGTTTAAAGTTGTGCAGTGCTCCTTTATAACGTCATTTGGCTGCCTGCTTCTAAGAGTCTGTGGCAGAGCAGCGACTTTACAAGGGAGCACTGCACAAGTTCCGCTTCTCCGCACCCTCCCCCTCCCTCCCAGCGCTTCCCCCACCACCAAACAGCTGTTTGGCAGTGCTTAGGACTTTCTGGGAGGGAGGGGGAGAAGCAGGGAAGCACCATGTCTCTGCTCCTCCCTATCCCTCCCAGAAAGTCCTAAGTGCCGCCAATCAGCTGTTTAGCGGCATTTAGGATTTTCTGGGAGGGTGGGGGAGGAGTGGAGACACAGGGCTTCTCTGCTACTCCCCCTCCCTCCCAGCACTTTGCGCTTAGGACTTTCTGGGAGGGAGGGGCAGGAGCGGGGAAGCGCTGCATCTCTGCTCCTCCCTCCCTCCCTCCTAGAAAGTCCTAAGTGCCACCAAATAGCTGTTTGGTGGCACTTAGGACTTTGGCAAGGGGAGAGAGGGATGTGGCGTGCTCCGGAGAGGAGGTGGAGTGGGGGTGGGAAGAGGTGGGCCTGGAGTGAAGCAGGGACAGGAAGAGGAGGGCCTGGAGCATTTCCAGCAAAGTCCGAGCCTGTTCTTCTCCAGGGAAGCTGCTGCTGCAAAGGTGCTTCCTAGTGTCCTTGCCTGCAGTGGGCTGTGCCTGTATGGGGCAAGCCAGGGGCACTTCCCAACCACAGTACAATACTGTACAGTATATAATGCCTTTTGTCTGCCCCAAAAAAATTTCCTTTGAACCTAACTCCCCGTATTTACATTAAATCTTACGGGAAAATTGGATTGTTTCACTTAAAGTTGCATTTTTCAGGAACATAACTACAACGTTAGGTAAGAAGTTACTGTACTAGTAATGATCTGTACCACAAGTAAATCTCAGGAGCCTGCAGTGGCATAGTCCTATGGAAATGTGGAGATAAGCATCTGCCAAATCCCCTGAAGTTAGGAGATCTCCTTGAGACAGGAATGATACCATAGAGGCTAGAGTCTCCATCTGAAATATCATTTTCTTCATCCACTTATTGAACCTTTTGAGGTTGAGGATGGCTCTGACTCCCCTATTCGTTCCTGCATAATCAAGATGATGGAGTGGAACCTTGAGAACCTTTCTTTTGAGGGAACTCATTCTATTGCTCCCAAGTCCAGGAGATCAGAGGTCTCATTCCAAACCAGTTTATGCTTTGCAGTGTTGCTGGAGATGGGAAACTGGAAGAAGAAGGGATGGGATGGAGCTTGCAGCTCAAGTGAGTATCACTGGCTCGCTATCTCCCTTGCCCACTTGTCTATGGTCAGTGTGGACCAGACCTCTGCGAAATGGAAGATTCTGCTTCCTAGATTCAGATCTGGGTGGAAGCACATTCACTTATTGTCATAATGTGGCTTGGTGGGCTGCAGAACCACCTCAGGCCTTTCCAGTCAAGCCTCGGTTCCAAAACTTTCCATTGGATATCTGCTGTCCTTTCTCTGTTACTTTTATGAGGAAGAGGGATGAAAGGAGTGTCTCTGCCTGAAAACAGATTTGTACTCCCTTCTGACAGCACTCTGTGGTGCGGGAAGGGACTGCTTAGATTTTTTGCAGCATTTTCTGCTGCTATTTTACCTTTTCTCCAAAGAGGAGAGACCCTGTGAACTGAGATGAGCACAGGACTTTTTTGGAGTCCACTGTTTGCCCTATTTTGGAAGGCATCTACCTTCCAGGGTTGTAGCCATATGTACCTTGTGGCTGCTGAGCTGGATGCCTTGGCTCTGGCAGAAAATCTCATTGCATTCATTGAGGCATCAGCCACGAATACTGTTGCTAGGGAAAGTTTCTTAAGTATGGCACTGGAGCCAGGGTGGTCACTGTCCTTCAGAGCCCTAATGTCTTCCATCAAGGACCTTTTAGCTTTTGCAAAGCATGTCACAGTGAGGGACGTTCTGGGGGTAGGCGAGGAAGCTTTGAAATTCTTTCTGAGAGGAGGAGGGATAGCTCAGTGGTTTGAGCATTGGCCTGCTAAACCCAGGGTTGTGAGTTCAATCCTTGAGGGGGCCACTTAGGGATCTGGGGCAAAAATTGGTCCTGCTAGTGAAGGCAGGGGGCTGGACTCGATGACCTTTCAAGGTCCCTTCCAGCTCTAGGAGATTGGTATATCTCCAATTATTACTTTATTACTATTACTATTACTTTACTAGCTTCCACTTTCCTGTCTGTTGGGTATTTATGGAAGAATTCCCTTTTTGAAGGGATATCCATATCCTCAGCTAAGGCTTGCCATTGCAGCATCAACCTTTGGGACTTCAGTAATAGTATTTTTTGATTCTTGCAGCTTGTGGAGTCTAAGGTCCTGTCTGTTAATGAATTTACCTTTGTCAGATTTCTCCAGTTCCTCTCTGATCATATCTTCAAAGAAAGGAGGACAACAGGGGAATCATTGCCTTGGGGAAGAATTTTTAGGGAAGATATTTGCTTTGAGGCTGAGGTCATGTCTATACTACAAACTTAATTTGACTAAGGTTACTCTCTTTTCTGACTGGTGGATTACCACTGGCAATGTTGAAATGCCAATAGGGATCCTGGGTGACCCAACCTATTCCTTGGCTCCCCTCGCTCATGAAAGCTGTACACCAGCCACCTCGACAGCACCAAAGAACTCTTCAACTACTGGCTTAGCAGGTGTAGAATGGCAATTGAATATGCCTTTGGTCATTTGAAGGGGTGCTGTTGTTTACTCACAAGATTGGACCTCCGTGAGAAAAATATCCCAGCTGCCTGCTGTGGCCTGCATAATTTCTGGAAAGCAAAGGAGAAAGTTTCAGCAAAGGTAGCGGGTGGAGGTGGAGCAGATGTCTGCTGAATTTGAACAGCCAGATACAAGTCTATTAAAAGAGCTCAACACTGAGCTAGCAGGCTGAGGGAGACTTTGAAAGACCTTTTTAATAGTGAGACAGAGTTTTGTGTGTGTGTGTGTGTGTTGGTGTGTTGTGACCTCTACCAGGCCCTGCTCTCTTGCAGCCTGGTATGAATTGTGTGGTGATTGTTGTATATGTAGGAATGTAACATTGTTAATGCACCTGTTAATTTTGCTTCCGAATATTATGAGTTGTGTGACACTGTGCAGTATCACGTAAGTGGGCACTGTCAAAACTGTTGAGCACCAGCCAGCATATATTGTGAACTAATAAAAATGAATTATGTTTCCATTATAGAATTTTATTCTATAAAAATCTATGCAAAAATATCCCTGGACAATTTAAGAACAAATACATTAAAGCTTAATAAATTAAGAGAACAGAACTTATGAAGGGGAATGAACATTCATGTCCATTTCAGCTACACATACAGGAACTGTGGCTTTCAAAGGTCAGTGTATGTGAAGCTGTTACTGTCTTTAATGTCCCCCAGGGTTGATAAGGTTAGTGCAGCAACCACTGATGCCATATGGAATGTTGGAGTTGGGAGGGTGTTTAGGGAGGTCCTGATATTGATTCTCAGTAGGCTGCAGAGGGAGGTAAGCACAGGATTGTTGAACCTGAAGTTCTACCAAAGTCTGCAGCCTCTTTGTTTGCTCTCTGAGAAGCCCCATTGTGTCCTGGTGCATTTCCCTATCCTTTTCCTTCACCTTTCTCCTCTCTACTCTATCCTTCTCCAGGATGTCTGCAGTGGTCATCCTCCAGACCCTGTGCTCACAGTGTGATGCAACACTGGCTTGCAGGATCTACTGAAACATGTCAAGCTGCATCCTCTTCTTTCTCCTCCTTATCTGGCTCAGGTGTTCTGTGGGTGTGAGTGGGAGGAGACCCTGAAGGCCACAATGGCAGCAGCTGCAACTAAAACACACAGTTACCATTGTCAGTGTATTCTCTATGGAAAGCGAAACTTAAGATGCTAAACTCACTCCCTTGCTCCCCTAAAGTTTAAAGCGTTACATTCTCACTTCTACTTGAGATTGCTTGTGCATGGCGCCAGTCACAGCAGCAGCTATGGTGAGCATGGCCTGCCTGGGGTTGGGGAAATGAGGAAGGAATTGCTTGGTTGCATAATTCTAGTAGTATAGGGCAGTGGCACCGAATACTGGCACCGTTTTCCACAGGCAATGGTGATTTTAGCTCCTCTCGCTCCTGAGGATAATAAAGACAGAGAAAGCACAGCTGCTGCTGGCGTCCTTAAGCCGCATGGGCCCATATATGTTGCAACTACAACACAGGAAAAACCCAACCTGGAGAGACAGAGCAGAGCAGGGAGAAATTCTAACGATGAGGAGGACTTCAGCCAGCTAGCCCAGGTGGTAAGTCCTGGAGCGACACAGGACTGCAAGGATAAGACCCTTGCAGTGCTACCAATGGGTCTTAAATGCTTTCAGGAGAGAAGCAGGGCTCATATCCATCTTGCCCCCTCGTTCCCAATTCAAGTCAGAAAATGAGACCCCCATCTCCCACTGAGGTACTGCAATGGTGCATGCTGACATTATTGCTGAGTGGCATGGGAAAGTATTCTACCGCAGAGGAAGAAATAAGACAGCCCTCCCTCGAAACATTCAGCAGAGGATTACAGAGTACCTACATGAAAGTTTCACAGAGATGTATCAGAAGGATTCATGAGACATCTGTATGTACATAAACAAATTGCTCCACGTGGCCCTCCTGCCTAACTCTAGAGGGAAATAAAAAGCAGATAGAAACTCTACCTCTCTTTGTTGTATAACTACCTCTTGTAGCATAAGTAAATTAATGAGTCAAAAGGTGTGTCCTGCTACTTTGGGGGTGCCACCCTGTAATTGAAAATTTATCTACATACTTACCCGAGGTTCCTTCCCTTGAATCAGGGTTGCCAGTGCTTGACTGGCAGGACTGACTAGACTCTGTGATGGAGTCAAAAACAGATTCTGGCTCGGTGCCAGAACTGGCTCTTTCCCTTTCTGTTCTTTTGGGGGTGGGGGTTGATACGTTTTGTGGACATGAGTGGCTGACAGAGAGTCCTTTTGTAGCTTGCCTTTATGCACTTCTAGAGCTCTCTAGAAATTTCTCCTTCAAAATCTTCCCCTTCAGGGCCTCACTCCCCCTCAGTGGGAGATGGGGGTCTCATTACCTGAGTTTTCTGACTTGAATTGGGAACGAGGGGGCAGGATGGATATGAGCCCTGCTTCTCTCCTGAAAGCATTTAAGACCCATTGGCAGCACTGCAAGGGTCTTACCTTTGCGGTCCTGTGTCGCTCCAGGACATACCACCTGGGCTAGCTGACTGAAGTCCTCCTCATCGTTAGAATTTCTCCCTGCTCTGCTCTGTCTCTCCAGGTTGGGTTTTTCCTGTGTTGTAGTTACAGCTATTTGGAGAAGTATGGTCTCCAACATCCTTATCTGATTCAGAGCTCAGGGCCTAGAAGAGATGGGGGTCAGCTGGATGGGAACAGGCTGGATGTAATTCACTTTCTGCCAAGCCTGGAAAAGCTGTCTTATGTATAGAGCACTGTTTGGATTTTGTCTAATGCTTGCACAGCTGTTTTGCCATGCCTGAAATGGGGCAAAGGAGCTGTGCAGGGAGTTGCTGCAGCAGAGGCTCTGCATGGCTATAAGCACCATGCTGTTAAGACCCTGACCGGAAGGAGGCTTGGAAGAGCAGAAAATTGCTCCTCACTGCTCAAAAAATGGTTGAAAAAAGGAAGGTATGGGAATAAAATGAACTGCCACTGACCTGGTATCACAAAGGTAGAAGAAGCAATCAGGAGAAGTGGTGTGGCCAACATGAGCAGTGCTGCAACTTTAAACTGCCTCCAGAGCTGCACAGTGAAGGGGAGCTGCCTGGATGTAACAGAATTGTGGGAGATGTTGGGCTGCAGAAGTCCTCTCCCCACCCAATAAAGCAAGGTATTATGTGGAAACCAACCCAGTAGCACTCGTCTATCAAAGGCTGTCTCTGCAGAGCAATGGAAATTTACTTTGCAAATCTTCCTTAGATGAGACCCATACACTTTTCCTCAGCGCCCCTAGGGATTTCTGTGAATAATCTCACAGATGCCTTGCATGCCAGCTGGTGCAGGATTTTAACCTCTTGCCTGCAGCACCCTTGTGGCCCTGAGGCCTTGGTATTTTGGATAAAATGAGATGAACAGAGTGCAATTGGTGTGAGCAATTCTCTGCATTCTCCAAATGCTTGAGATACATCTTTAGAGTACTAGGAATGTTAAGGGTTAGAATAAAATGGTGGTAGAACTATTTCCCAGGAAAGAGGAACTTACCTTACATAGAGAGGTTTCTGGAGCCATAAGAATCCTTCTCACAACAGCACCAATTTGGTTCTTGTACAGGTAGAGGAACTAATTCCAAAACCTGCCTATCAAGGTAACGACAACTAGAAAGGCCAGCTATAGGCTTGTGTAATCTGTCATTGATTAAACTTGGCTTCTGATGTCTGATGTGCCTGCATATGGAACACCACCAGGGCTGGTTCCCATGTTTGCATGGTGCTTGGCTGTAGGACTCAAATCAGAACTTTTGTGATTATTTTTATTATATTGAGGTAACATCTAGAGGTCAGGGCCCCGTTGTGCTAGACACTATACAAACAAAGAGGTAGTCAGTGCCCCAAAGAGCTTTCTGTTTCCTCTTTCATAAGAAAAGTAAATTTGACCAAATCAATTAATGAAATTCCCTGGCTGGATACCAAAATACATCATAGGTTAATGGAGAATCCATGCTGAAGTACACTTCTCTTCTAATGTCCAGGATGTTAACTGTAGGTCTTGCTGGTCTGGATGAAGGAGTCTTTGCTTCAAGAGAACTGGTCTTTTCTTCAGGTACGTGTGTTCCTTGGCTAACTAGCAAGTCAAAAGTGCCTTTTGAGCCAGTGGAGGACTAGGAACCCTTCAACTTTCTTTTTCCCCTTTCTTTTGTATCTTTTATGCGAACTGCCTTGCAAGGTAGCAGATTCTTCTTTTCCCAGGACATTATTTCCATTGTCATGGAGTACCTTTGACCTCTGGTTTCTCCCTGGTTTTGGAAGGGATAAAAACATTCATGCCTCAATCATAAGCCAACCTTTAATGAGAGATAGGAGGAGACATCCTCTGTGAGTATCATAATTGCCTAGTACATGGTTTCTTGTACCTTCTTCTGAAGCAGCTGGTATCTGGCCACTCTCATAGGCAGGATACTGCACTCAATGGACAACTGATCTGATTCCATAGAATCATGTTTACATGTGAGATTGTTTGTTTGTTTGTTTTTGTTCAAACACATGACTGTGATATAGTGTCAAGGTGAACTAAAAGGATTTGTATTCTGAAATTTTGGAAATTTGTCTTCCAAGTATGTTTCCTGCCTTAGGAGTCTTCCTTCCATAGTGAGTGTGTGCAATCTGGAGTGGAAAATTGGGTTGGCTTTCAGCATGTTTGTACTTACCTACTCACAGAGACATTAGGATGTGATCTCAGTATGATGCCTAACTTGGCATTGTATCAGGTGTGTGGTTCCATATTCTCAGAAGAAATTTCTGCGAGTGCATTTTCAAAAACCCACTTGTGATGAAGTCAATGCATGGCACCTGCAATTCTAGCCATTGGGGATAACTGGCTACAGATGATCACTGTCAGGGAATGACTGATGCAATGAAGTTTTGGATCTTTGCAAATCTTTACCTTGATGAACTTTGCAGTCCCTTCTAATCCTGTGATTCTATGATAGTAAAATTATGGCTAGAGACATGCCTGCTATGACTCCTGGGTGAGCAATTCTTTGCATTGGGTTCAAAAGCTTTACTTGACTTTGAACAACTGGTGGATGTGAATCCTTTCCAGCAGCTGTCCAGTTGTGAATGGGTTTGTTTCTTTGGGCAGGGCTCTGATTGGCATGTTGACAAGGTATGTAACGTGTGACCTGTACTTTGCTATGACAACTACCAACCATTTCTTAGGATTCTGGATCTGAAGGATAGATAAGAAGGAAGAGTCTGATACAGGAATTATGAGCTCTCGTATACAAATATGGTCTTTGGCATGTTGAGGATTTTGTTGGTTCGAAGGAAAATTTATCTAGGTTTCCTTGTAGTGTCTGCTCTAGATTTTTTTCCTCTGCCAGCGTAATAGTCTCTACTTGAATACCCTTGGTGGTGTTAAACCCAATGGATTGCTATGCTGGCTATGATAGTGAGGGTTGTGGCCTCTCTTCTGTCTCAGCTACTAGTTTCTCTGTCTCCCCAAATAACTCCTCACCTGTAAGTTTGGATACACAAGATATCTGTTCAGGATAACTGATTTTGTTATACATGGGAGTACCATGGTGTAACAGCCCTTTTAAAGCTCCCCCTGCTGGACACTCACCAGGAGACTTTGAGTCCCCCATAGTTGAACTATGTGATTCTAAACTTCCCTTGGTCTGAGTAAGCTCCAGCACTCTCTCTTTCTTTGACCTCTCTGACACAGTTCCTGGGCACAGACTTTCTGCCTGTGGTCCGGCTGCCCTAGGCACCAAGGACCAGTGCTGACAGCC
Source organism: Mauremys mutica (assembly GCF_020497125.1). NCBI lineage: Eukaryota > Metazoa > Chordata > Testudines > Geoemydidae > Mauremys > Mauremys mutica. Next base: position 102,050,700 of record NC_059072.1, on the reverse strand, counting down.
TATTTGCTTAAATACACAGTTTTCCTGAGCTCCAACCTTGGGGTCATTCTGGTTTACCATTTATTTCTCCAGAAACACGTGATACTTTAAGCACATAATGCACAGTCTTTGTAAAGGTTTCTAACACAATGATTCTTTATTTTAACCAGCATAAGAAATATACAGATATAGACAAAACAATAAAACACCTGTTGGGAAATCCCTACCTCAGCTTCCTCACTGATGAGCTTTCTTTGGGCTTGTGTCAGAGTCTTTTATGGATTCACGATCCTTTCTGTCTCTCCCTTTCCTTCTGCACATGACTTCTCCTTGGGAACATGAAGTCTCCTCTCACTTCTGTAGTCATCTGTCTGTTTCTAGTACATTGCTCTCAAAAACGACTGGTGGGACCCATTTTTTTATAACTGCCAGTCTCCTTTCATAGAATCATAGAATCTCAGGGTTGGAAGGGACCTCAGGAGGTCATCTAGTCCAACCCCCTGCTCAAAGCAGGACCAAACCCAACTAAATCATCCCAGCCAGGGCTTTGTCAAGCCTGACCTTAAAAACCTCTAAGGAAGGAGATTCCACCACCTCCCTAGGTAACCCATTCCAGTTCTTCACCACCCTACTAGTGAAAAAGTTTTTCCTAATGTCCAACCTAAACCTCCCCCTCTGCAACTTGAGACCATTACTCCTTGTTCTGTCATCTTCTACCACTGAGAACAGTCTAGATCCATCCTCTTTGGAACCCCCTTTCAGGTAGTTGAAAGCAGCTATCAAATTCCCCCTCATTCTTCTGTTCTGCAGGCTAAACAATCCCAGTTCCCTCAGCCTCTCCTCATAAGTCATGTGCTCCAGCCAGCTTCCATCCCGGTCACACCACACGATCCATTGTCTACAGCCAAGCTCTAAGATACAACCGTATTTGCTCCAATCCCTCAGACAGAGATAAACACCTACAAGATCTCTATCAAGCATTCTTAAAACTACAATACCCACCTGCTGAAGTGAAAAAACAGATTGACAGAGCCAGAAGAGTACCCAGAAGCCACCTATTACAGGACAGGCCTAAAAAAAAATAACAGAACGCCACTAGCCATCACCTACAGCCCCCAACTAAAACCTCTCCAGCGCATCATCAAAGATTTACAACCTATCCTTAAAGATGATCCCTCACTCTCACAGATCTTGGGAGACAGGCCAGTCCTCGCTTATAGACAGCCTCCCAACCTGAAGCAAATACTCACCAGCATCCGCACACCATACAACATAAACACTAACCCAGGAACCTATCCTTGCAACAAAGCCCGATGCCAGCTCTGTCCACATATCCATTCAAGTGACATCATCATAGGACCTAATCACATCAGACACGCCATCAGGGGCTCGTACACCTGCGCATCTACCAACGTGATATATGCCATCATGTGCCAGCAATGCCCCTCTGCCATGTACATTGGCCAAACCGGACAGTCTCTACGCAAAAGAATAAATGGACACAAATCTGACATCAGAAATCATAACATTCAAAAACCAGTGGGAGAACACTTCAACCTCTCTAACCACTCAGTGACAGACTTGAAGGTGGCAATTTTGCAACAAAAAAACTTCAAAAACAGACTCCAAAGAGAAACTGCTGAACTTGAATTAATATGCAAACTAGACACAATTAACTGTGGCCTAAACAGAGACTGGGAATGGTTGGGTCATTACACTAATTGAATCTATTTCCCTATGTTAAGTTCTCCTCACACCTTCTATGGGCCATCTTAATTATCACTTCAAAAAGTTTTTTTCCTCCTGCTGACGATAGCTCATCTCAATTGATTAGACTCTTCCTGTTGGTATGCATACTTCCACCTTTTCATGTTCTCTGTATGTATAAATTTCTCCTGTCTGTGTGTTCCATTCTATGCATCCGAAGAAGTGAGCTGCAGCTCACGAAAGCTCATGCTAAAATAAATTTGTTAGCCTTTAAGGTGCCACAAATACTCCTGTTCTTTTTGCTAATCTTTTTTGTTGCCCTCCGCTGTACTCTCTCCAATTTATCCACATCCTTCTTGTAGTGTGGGGCCCAAAACTGGACACAGTACTCCAAATGAGGCCTTTGTCATGTGACCTCCCCCATCAACCTTGTCAGGTGATCAAAATGCCCCACAAGGTGATCTGTTAGTTACATCCTCCCCTGGAGTTCAGACGTAGAAAACTGGCTTGTTCTGAGTGGTAGCCAACTATTTACCCATTGGGCTTCCATGTGATTAGAGGACAATAAAAATTGAACGACCCTCCATTGTTAACCCTGTGTCATTACCCCTTAGAATTTCAGTCCAGCATGGAAGTAAAGGCAACAGAGAAGGCAGACAAGCCTCATGTTCAAATTAGAGTGTGTATTATGACAGAGACATAGTCCCCAATACTAAACAGAATTTGGCTTCCTTGCACCAGTGAATTAGAAATAATTGCACTTGTCACAAATCACACAAAATGTTTGACCAGGACCAAATCAGTGATGTCTCAGTCCAAGCAAAGAACCTATCGCAAGACAATGAACCACTTACTTGCTACCAAGTAGGCTTTTCTTACTAAATATATGAAAAACCTTTGGTATGAAAGGCTGTAGCTAAGGATTTGAAATTGTTGTGTAGTGTGTCCTCTGTTATGGTCTTTGGAAGGAAGTCTCTTTCTGAAGGTATGATTACCTTTGGGGGGAGGGATGGCTCAGTGGTTTGAGCATTGGCCTGCTAAACCCAGGGTTGTGAGTTCAATCCTTGAGGGGGCCACTTAGGGATCTGGGGCAAAAATTGGTCCTGCTAGTGAAGGCAGGGGGCTGGACTTGATGACCTTTCAAGGTCCCTTCCAGTTCTAGGAGATTGGTATATCTCCAATTATTACCTTTCACTGGTGGAGCTAGTACTGCATCAACCTTAGGCTCCCAAAACTTAAGAAATTTCTTTGCGTACATATAAAACATTATAGTTTAACATTTGGTTTTAATCAGCAGTCCATCATCCTTATTTGGATCTTATAATGTCCTCAAAGGAGGAATATACAGGAAACCATCTATCAAATAATGCTTGAAAGGCATTTATTGCTTGCCTGGCTGTACTACAGGTGAGAGATAGCACAGTATTTATTCTGGCCTGAGGACCTCTCAACCAATGAGAGGTGCTGGTGCATATATCTCGACTGAAGAAGTAGCTTGCTAGATGTACACAGGAGCAGAAAGGGTTGCTTGCTTCCCAAGGCTGGCTAGCTCCCAAGTAAGTACTGTAGAAGCAACCTAGTACCACTCAGGGCTTTACTTAATAAACCAGGATCATTTTGGCCACGGGAAGGGATTTCTCACTTACCACCCTGTAATCTCATAATGGGTCAACTTTGTGCGGAGCATAATCTTCATGTGCCTTGGCGCTGTTCACAGGCTGCCTGAAGGTGCGCCTTACATTTCAGTGTGGAGCTAGACTGTGGAGAAGAGGAGTGGAGAGAGACTTTTGTTTCCCACCTCTTAGAATCTGAGCCTCCTTCCCTAGCAGAGCAAGGGAATGATCAGAAGGCACAATTCCCATTTTGCTGCTGTCTTTAATCTGAGCCCCTTTCCCTGACTGTGAGTGAGGGTTCTTGGGCTGAAACCGGACAGGCGTAATTCCCATTACACAGCAATCTGAGTGAGGGATTCAAGGGAGTGACAGGCTTCTCTGCATGGCCAGACATGTTGTAGGGTGGGAAGGGCATGGTGAACCTCCTACCTCCATGTAGGAGAAAAGCCCCAGCTAAGCTCAGTGGTTTGAGCATTGGCCTGCTAAACCCTGGGTTGTGAGTTCAATCCTTGAGGGGGCCATTTAGGGATCTGGGGCAAAAATCTGTCTGGGGATTGGTCCTGCTTTGAGCAGGGGATTGGACTAGATGACCTCCTGAGGTCCCTTCCAACCCTGATATTCTATTCTATTCTACCACTCCCTCAGATAAGAGGGTGCTGAAGGCAAAGGAGAAGGGGCTTGACTCTTGATTTTTCACCTGCTTGTTCACTAACAATACTAAATGCTGCCTCTGATGGTGATGCTTGCTTTTGCCGTTTTGGAACTTGGAGTCTCTTCGGTTTGCAAGATCATGAGGATCCCGTGCTTCATAGTGAGAGGAAGGGGAGCAGCGCAGGCACCCTGTTTCTTTTCCCAGAGAGCTGAGAACTCGCTTCTTATCTGTGGGATGGGACATTTAGAGCATTTCAGGGTTTAATCTTCCTCCTGCTTGGATCTGTTGCAGAACATAGCCCCTGAGCTGACTGGATATTGTCCTTAGACTCATTCTTTGAGTGCTCAGAAACTCCTGCTTGGGCTTTGCTGCATTGGAGTCACAGATTCTTGGCAGAACCTGACATGCCAATCTGACTTTGAGCCCCATGCCCTGGCAGTGCCAGGGTCAGCTGGTTGTGAACAGGCAGGGCATAATTTGCCACTGAAGAGCCTGTAAATGTTGCTTCACATAGGGACCACTGCTTAGATTTAGCCTGTGTCCATTTAATTTGTTTATAGTTCTTCTGTAGTTAGTAGTAGTTTTTATAGTTAGTTTAGAGTGTGTTGGGGGTCGTCCCCCCCGACTCCCCCGAGCCATGGTATGCCGCAGTCCCTGGGCTTCAAAAAGTGTGAGGTCTGCGTCAAGCACATGCCAAAAAGTGACCCACACACCGCATGTTTAAGCTGCCTAGATGAGGGTAATCAAAAGGACCATTGCAGAATCTGCTGCGAGTTTTGCCCCAGAACTTTAAAAGACAGGGAGCAGCGGCTCAAAGTTCTGCTCATGGAGGCAGCTCTGTGCCCCGACTCAGACCCGGGTTCAGGGGATCCTGTGCCCGGCACCACCTCCTTGGTGCGGAGTGCCCCAGCGCCATCATCCCGGGAACTGGTGCCAAGAAAGGACTCTGTGTGAGACCCTCAACACCGTCATGGCTCCTCCTGAGTCCATTCAGTGGGTAGGCACCAGTCTCAATCACCAGTACCTCAGAAGAAAAAGAAGTCGGAGAGGGATCGTTCTTCCCTGAACAAGTCTAAAGAGCCAATGACTGAGACCCCATATCGGACACGACCAAAACTTTATGGCAGACCCCATCCTCATTGTCCCCCAGAGCTAAGTGCAATGAAGGGCTCTATTTCATGCCATCTAGGGGCTACGATCATCTGTACTCGCACCCGCCACCTGATTCCCTTATCATGGACACTGACAATTAGTGCGAGCGGTAAGGTTACCAGGGACCCTCCCTTAAGAATAGGGAGACGAAAAGACTCAACCTTTTTGAGAGGAAGGTCTCCTCTATGGGCCGGTTGCAGCTCTGCATTTCAAATCATCAGGCCATTGTTAGCAGGTACTGCTATAATACATGCAGGGCAATGGCAAAATTTGCAGAGCTGCTGCCGCAAGACTTCTGTGTTGAATTCTAGGCGTTCATTGACGAGGGTAAGCTCATTTCCCGAGCTTCCCTGCAGGTGGTGCTGGACGGAGCTGATGCGGCCCTGGGGGTGATGGCTATAGGGGTGGCCATGAGAAGGGTTGCCTCGCTCCAGGTCTCTTGCCTCCCTTATGAGGTTCAACAGACAATGCAGGACCTTCCTTTTGAGGGTGTGACTCTGTTTTCTGAAAAGATAGATAAAAGGCTTCACAGTCTGAAGGACTCCAGAGCCACCTTCAAATCCTTGGGCCTTCACATCCCCAGCATGCAGCGGAGACACTTCAGGCCGCAAGCTCTGCCACAGTTCTTCCAACAACAGAACCAACAGGATGGTTCAAGGAGGAGGAATAGGAGTGGCAGAAAGAGGCCGCACCCGTCCTCAGGCCAGGGCTCTGGCCAATCCAAGCCACCTCTGGGCCTGATAAAGGCCTTTTGAAGGGGCAATCTAGGACGGTGTACCAGTGCAAGGACTGGATCCACCCTGCCCTATTTTTGTCCCAACTATTCCCTTTCTGCCCTGTGTCGTCCTGCATCACATCGGACAATTGGATTCTCCGCACGGTAGAGAGGGGATACTCCATTCAATTCTGTTCCCTTCCACCCCTCCCTTCCCCGTCCCTCTTCAGGGACCCCTCTCACGAACAATTCCTTGTACAGGTGCACTCGCGCCTGTCGCTAGGAGCAGCGGAAGAAGTTTCTCAGGAGCAGAAGGGCAAGGGCTTCTATTTCTGGTATTTTCTAATACCGAAAGCCAAGGGCGGGCTCAGGCCATCCTAGACTTGCGGGAGCTCAACAGATTCTTAAAGAAACTGAAGTTCCGCATGGTCTCCTTGGCTTCCATCATCCCTTCCTTGGATTCAGGGGACTGGTATGCCACCCTCTTTGAAGGACTCGTATTTTCATATTGCAATCATTTCGTCCCACAGAAGGTACCTCAGGTTTGTGGTGAACAACAACCACACTCAATTGACAGTCCTCCTGTTCGGCCTGTCAGCGGCACCTCGGGTGTTTACCAAATGCATGGCAGTTGTGGCCGCGTTCCTGCGCAGGCGGCAGGAACAGGTGTTCCCATACCTCGACGACTGTCTCATCAAGGGCCGCTCCAGGTCTCAAGTGGAGGCACAAGTCAACTTCATAAGAATGACGTTTGACAAACTGGGCCTTTTCCTCAATGTGGGGAAATTGAGCCTGTCCCTGGTTCAGCATATAGAGTTCATAGGGTGGTACTGGACTCGACACAGGCATATCTCCTGGAAGTGAGGTTTCGGGCCCTGGGCGACATCTTTCGAAGTCTCAGTTTCCCACCACCACAGCAAGGAATTGCCTGAAACTTCTAAGACACATTGCCTCTTGTACCTATGTGGTGCAACATGTCAGGCTCAGACTCTGGCCACTCCAGTCATGGCTAGCATTGGTGTATCGGGTGGCTCGGGACTGTTTGGACAGGGTCGTGACTCTACCTCACCCGGTCCTTGACTCCCTCCAGTGGTGGCTCGACCCACAGGTAGTCAGTGCAGTGGTCCCCTTCACCGGTCCTCAGCCATCCCTCTCGCTAGTGATGGATGTGTCAGCTTTGGGCTGGGGAGCACATCTGGGAGACCTCAGGACACAAGGCCTCTGGTCTCAGGAGGAACTTGCTCTCCACATCAATGTCAGCTGAGTGTGGTGTGCCTGGGATGCCAGACTTTCCGAGCCCACTTGAGAGGGAGATGTATATCAGTCATGACAGACAACACCATGGCGATGTTCTATATCAACAAATGGGGTGCACGCTCCTCTCCCCTGGGCCAGGAAGCCCTAATGTTGTGGGACTTCTGCGTAGAGCATTCAATACACTTGCAAGCATTGTACCTCTCCGGGTACCATTGTACCTCTCAGCAGGTTGTTCCACAGCTATGAGTGGTCCTTACGCCCGGACGTCACAAAGTCAATCTTCCAACGGTGGGGCTTTCCCCAGATAGACCTGTTCACCACGCGATGCAACAGGAATCACCAGCAGTTTTTCTCCTTCCTGAATCACAGCCCGGGCTCCATCGCGGACGTGTTCCTCCTTTGATGGGGAGGCCGTCTCCTCTACATGTTCCCGCCCTTCCCTCTCATTCACAAGGTGCTCCTCAAGATATGGAGGGAAGAGGCTTCAGTGATATTGATAGCTCCAGCCTGGCCCAGCCAACACTGTGTACATGTCTCTCCTGGAAATATCTGTGGAAGCCCCAGTCACCTTGCTGCTCCTCCTGAATTTAGTAATTCAGGATCCATGGCTATCTTCAGCACCCGAACCTTAAGTCGTTGCACTCCATGGCATGGAAGCTCCATGGCTAGACCCCATTGAGCTCTCTTGCTCAGACCCAGTTAGACAAGTCCTCCTTGGCAGTAGGAAACCCTCCACCAGGGCTACCACCTACCTTGCCAAGTGGAAGAGATTCTCAATCTGGTCGGTGCAGCATCATTCATCCTCGACGCTCGCCTCTATACCACTCATACTGGACTACCTTCTCCACTTCAGGCAGCAGGGACTGTCCATGTCATCAATAAGGGTTCACTTGGCCGCAATCTCTGTCTTCCATCCAGGCGCAGAGGGCTGGTCGGTCTTTGCCAACCCTAAGATCAGCCGTTTCCTGAAAGGTCTCAACAGGCTATATCCGCATATCTGACAGCTGGTCCCAGCCTGGGACCTCAATCTGATCCTTTCCAGACTGACGGGGGCCACCCTTCGAACCACTGGCGACATGCCCCCTGCTCTATCTCCTCGTACAAGGTGGCATTTCTGGTAGCGATAACCTCAGCCAAGAGGGTGTCTGAGCTCAAGGCCCTAACATTGGAGCCTCCTTATACCGTGTTCTATAAGGACAAGGTTCAGCTCAGGCCATATCCAGCTTTCCTCCCGAAGGTTGTTTCCCAATTTCACATCAACCAGGACATCTTCCTCCTTGTGTTCTATTCTAAGCTGCACTGAAGTGGCAGGGAACAGAGGCTTCACTCATTGGATGTCCACAAAGCGCTAGCCTTCTACATCGAGAGAATGGAACCATTCCGGAAGTCCATTCAACTGTTTGTGGCTATGGCAGACAGGATGAAAGATCTTCCAGTCTCCTCCCAACGAATTTTGTCATGGATCACATCCTGCATCTGGGAGTGCTCCTCCGCTCACGGCGTACTCCACCAGGGTGCAGGCTTCTTCATCAGCGTTCCGGGTGCAAGTTCCCACCCAGGAAGTATGCAGAGCAGCGATGTGGTCCTCCATACATACTTTCACTGCGCATTATGTGATTAGCCAGCAGGCCAGAGATGATGCTGCCTTTGGAAGAGCATTGCTCCAATCAGTGCATAACTCCAACCTTGCCTCCGGAATTTAGGCTTGGGAGTCACCTGATTGGAATGGACATGAACAAGCACTCGAAGAAGAAAAAACAGTTTATCACCCTCTTGTAACAGTTGTTCTTCGATATGTGTTGTTCATGTCCATTCCAATACCCACTCTTCTACCCCTCTGTCGGAGTAGCCGGCAAGAAGGAACTGAGGGGATGGCGGGTCGACAGCGCTCTATATTGAGCGCTATGAAGGAGTGACCCCAGGGAGCACCCAGGCCGACCCAATGGATGCTGCTATGGGAAGAATCTTCCTGCTGCCGTGCACATGCGCACGTACACACCTGATTGGAATGGACATGAACAACACATCATGAAGAACAACAGTTACGAGAAGGTGAGTAACCATTTTTTCATTGTTAGCACATTTAGCCCAAAACAACTGTAGTGAACTTTCAGTAGTTTGGCTTATTTCACTTCTTAATATAACTGGAGACAACCTTTCCTATATGAGGTACTCTTTTCTTCCAAAAAGGAACTTAACACTAATTTAAGTTTAAAAAAAAAATTGTGGCTAAAGGACTCTAGCAAACCTTGTCAAGTTTGAAGTTCATTATAATTTTACTGTGTATGGAAATTCTTCCAAGGCAAAAGCTCTGTAAAGCAGAGAATTTCAGTCTTCCTTTCTCATGTGACTTGATTATGTCTATATAAAGTGACTTGACAGCAATGCATGAAGCTAGATATTATTCTTAGTTGTTTAGTTCTCCAAGAGCTGTTGCTAGTGAGAATTGTTTTGCCTATTTATGATTCCAATACAAATAAAGAGAGACTTGGAAGGCCATCAACAGGAAGCTATCAAGATTTTCTGTGTATCCAATACACTTGTGCAAAAAAACTCACATTTGACTAAGGAAAAGCTATCTTTCTGAGATACTAGTCTCATCTACTGCACCAAAAAAAAATTTGTTTGTTTTTAGTGGAGAATTATGAGGAACATTTTTGCTTAGTGTTTTCAACCTCTGAGGAGTGTACTAAGCATTTTTTCTTGTTTTTTGGCACAATAGAAATTCTGCAGTAAGAATAATTCTAGCCTTTTTTTGCTATCCATTAATTTCTGTTAGAATCTGATAAACCCTACTCACATGGGAGAACAGTATTTGTGATTCCAGGAACCACCTAAACAGCTCTCCTAGGGCCAAATCCTGTGAGTATCAAGGCACCCTCAAATCCCAGTGATGTGGTGATTTAACACTGAACGCTCTCAAAACAATGAGTAAACCTGGGATAGTCAAAGGCTGATATGGTGTCTTGCTAAAGATTTTGATGGATTTGGGAAAAGAAAAACTTGCTATTACCTGAGAGATAGCCAAGACATTTTTCATGGTTGAATAAAGCGATATTTTGGTTTGGTCAAGGCAAATGACATTTTGCCATTCCTTCTTTCTCTTTCCTTGTAAACCTCTTTCAACCTCCCCTTCCTATTTTTTCCACAAAGAGTGAGGAAAAGATTTCCTCCTTTTTCTCTCTCTCTCTCTCTCCACTCTTTTTTCCTCCTCCAGAGGATATCTTGATTGGTTGGCCAGAAAATAAAAACAGGTGTTTGTTGTTACTGATGTATTCTTTTAAATTATATTATGCTATCCCAGTATATAAAAACCCACTCTGAGCATTTTTACTGACTAAGTGTTGGCAGTTCTGTCTGTATGCAGAGGCTGGAGGGAGATCTGGAGTAGATTATCAGATGTAACTTTTTAGAAATAAATAGAAGGGCATACATTAGTAACAATTAATACAAGGGAAAATATGGGCTTCTCCGTGGCATATCATAAACAAACTAAATAAAATGCATTTTTTAAAAGGTACAAGAAGACCAAGTGAGAGCATATGCTAACTAATCTGGCCCTTAGGACCCCACATATGCCTCTGGCATACCACAAAATGAGGCATCCAAGCCCATTGTCGTGACCCTCTTTGGGAGTGGCCGTGGCAGGGGATCCCTCTCCTCTTCTAGCAAGGGAGGGGAAACTGCATGATCTCCCTTTCCTCCACATAGGAGCACAGCAGGACCCTCTGTCTCTGGGGGCAGCAGATCTACCCCATAGTACAGCTGTTGGGGTATAACTGCTTCAGTGGATCTTGGGACTTAATATCACATTGAAATGAAAAGGGCAGTTCTAATCTCTAAGAACTATTATTTCATGTTGTCTGCAGACTCAGGCAGTCATCACTGTATCAAATATACTCAGGTGGACAATTATTTTATTTAGGGTTTTGCAGTGCACTGTTGGAAATGACTTACACAGGGTGTAATGCAGAGGAGAACTAGACCTTGAGACCAAGAGCCAAGACCCAATGAAGTATATAGACAAATGGCTTTTTTGTCAGGCCCCTAGTGTTTAAGACCTAAAGTGTCCAAGTTTGAAACGATCTCAGTGGACATCACCCATAACATTTGAATCATTATGTTCTTATAAGCTTTCAGAGCTGACTTGCCTCACTGAGGCCTGTGAAAGTAAAAAAGAAACCCTTGTGGTTTCTTTGACTACTTTGATGTTCTATGTACTGGTTCAGTCATGTAGATGAAATATCTTAGTCAGCTCTGCTCAAATTGTAACTCATCCATGTTACCATGAAGAACATGGGAAAGTTCTGTAATATTTTTGACTATTATGTGACCCTCTGGATGGTTGATGGTTAATGTGTTGCTTCCTAAGGATAAGTGAGGGTTATTTCTGTCTTAAGTGGTTTTGCAGATCTGCAGGAATCAAAGTCAGTGGTGTTAACCTAATAACCAATGTTTGACAATATAAATGTCAAGGCCTTTGAGGTTTTGTCCCTGTCCAAGTGGGGCACAACATCTGCTAGCTTAGAAGAGGGGAAGAGTCCTCCAGGCTGAAAACCTTAAACCAGTGATACTCAGACTGAGGCTTGGAAGCCGCAAGTGGTTCTTTAATGTGTCTCCTGTGTCTCTTTGCAGCGCATGATATTAAAACACTGTGATTTAATTATTAACCAATGTAAGTTATTAACCAGTCAGGATGCTTTTTCTATATTATTCACCAACTGTAGAATACTTGGTCAGTCATTTTGCTGTGAGAATAATACAGTACAAGCTTTTTTATCCAGCATTTTGAGGGAATGAGGGGGGTGGGTTTGCCGGTAAGTGAAAAATTCCGGTTAACTAAGAGGGAAGGAGTTTGGGTACAGGAGGGGGTGCAGGGTTGGGGCAGGTGAGGGGGTGTGGGGCGTGGGCTCTGGGAGGGAGTCTGTGAGAGGAGGCTTGTGGCAGGGGGTTGGGGCGTGGGAGGGGGCTTGGGGTGCCAGATCCACGGGGTGCTCACCTCAGGAGGCTCCCTGCAAGTGGCACCTTGTCCCTGCTGCTCCTAGGCAGAGGCGTGGCAGGTGGCTCTGTGTGCTGCCTCCGCACGCTGCCCCCGCTGCAAGCGCTGGCTCTGCAGCTCCCATTGCCCAGGAACCAATTTCAATTGATTTCAATTACGACAGAGAATACAAAGTGTACAGTGCTCACTTTATATTATTTTTATTACAAATATTTGCACTGTAAAAATGATGAACAAAAGAAATAGTATTTTTCAATTCACCTCATACAATATAGAAGTGCAATCTCTTTATCATGAAAGTATAACTTACAAATGTAGATTTTTTTTTTGTTTTTTACATAACTGCACTCAAAAACAGAACAATGTAAAACTTTAGAGCCTACAGGTCCACTCAGTCCTACTTCTTGTTCAGCCAATCGCTAAGACAAACAAGTTTGTTTACATTTACGGAAGATACTGCTGCCTGCTTCTTATTTACACTGTCACCTGAACGTGAGAACAGGCGTTCACATGGCACTTTTGTAGCTGGCATTGCAAGGTATTTATGTGCCAGACATGCAAAACATTTGTATGCCCCTCCATGCTTTGGACACCATTCCAGAGGACATGCTTCCATGCTGATGATGCTCATTAAAAAATTGCATTAATTAAATTTGTGACTGAATTCTTTGGGGGAGAATTATGTCCCCTGCTCTGTTTTACCCACTTTCTTCCATATATTTCATGTTATAGCAGTCTTGGATGATGACACAGCACATGTTCATTTTAAGAACACTTTCACTGCAGATTTGACAAAAAGCAAAAAGGTACCAATGTGAAATTTCTAAAGATAGCCAGAGCACTCGACCCAAGGTTTAAAAATCTGAAGTGCCTTCCAAAATCTGAGAGGGATGAGGTGTAAAGCCTGCTTTGAGAAGTCTTAAAAGAGCAACACTCCAATGTGGAAACTATTGAACCTGAACCACCAAAAAAGAAAATCAACCTTCTGCTGGTGGCATCTGACTCAGATGATGAAAGTGAACATGTGTCGGTCCGCACTGCTTTGGATAGTTACCGAGCAGAACCCCTCATTAGCATGGACATATGTCCTTTGGAATGGTGGTTGAAGCATGAAGGGACATATGAATCTTCACTGCTTCTGGCACATAAATATCTTGCAACACCGGGTACAGTGCCATGGAAACACCTGTTCTCACTTTCAGGTGACATTGTAAACAATAAACCAGCAGCATTGTCTCCTGCAAATGTAAACAAACTTGTTTGCCTGAGTGACTGACTGAACAAGAAGTAGGACTGAGTTGACTTGTAGGCTCTAAAGCTTTACATTGTTTTATTTTTGAGTACAGTTTTTTTTGTACATAATTCTACATTTGTAAGTTCAACTTTCATGATATAGAGATTGTATGACAATACTTGTATGAGGTGAATTGAAAAATACCATTTCTTTTGTTTTTTTATAGCACAAATATTTGTAATAAAAAATAAATATAAAGTGAGTACTGTACATTTTGTGTTGTGTTGTAATTGAAATCAATATATTAGAAAATGTAGAAAATATCCAAAATATTTACATAAATGGTATTCTATTATTGTTTAAGTGTAATTAATCATGTGACAGCCCTACTTGTATGTTATCAGTAGAGTTGTTAGTTGGCTATTCTAATTATAAAGTAATTGTTTCCTTTATTGATACCTGTCAGCCACTTTGAAGTCTGCTGAATTCTATAGCTAGAACTCAGGACAGAATTTGGTCTGCAGAATCTATATTCTTGGTGATAAATGGTCCAGAAAGAACAAAGCTTGATATTTTTTTCAAATCCCAGATTGATTTAGTAGTGCTGGTAGCTGGGGAAACCATATTTTTGTATATAAACTGAGCAAATTTGATCTGGAGTCCTTGACTCCAGTGAATACGGAAATACAGCCCATAATGTCACTTTTATTCTTTTTTTATTGTTGAACAATACTTTCTGATTGATCTATACTAATCAGCTGGGTTTCTGGCTTTGGAAGTTTAGGGGTGGAAATAAATTGTCTCTAAAATACAGCAGAGGTAGGTATGATAGTGTTCTTTGGTACTGTGGAATTCCGACAACTCAGGCTATGCAGATGCTTTTAATGCATTTGGAACTTGGTCAGTATATCTGTGGAAATCGTATGGCCTGCCTTTTACGCTCTGTATGGAAATTATTTGGTTTTGTGAGGGAGTTGAAAATTTCAAATTTTCATCTAACAAGAAGAGGATATAATAATATTGAGTGTTCTACAGTTAGACCAATTTTTAGTATATTTGACTCAAATTTTATATTGGGCTATAGGTATTTGTCTCTCTCTTTGGGGTGTGTGTTCTTTTTTGAGGTTTCATTTTTTCCATTCTTTTACATAGTTTGTTTTGATGGGGAGCCTTATCCCAATGAAAGTTGCTTGTTGACTCTTCAAAGGAAATAGTGGGCTCATCTTGTTCATAGCTTGTGTAAGGGATGATTTGGCTCTAGACAAATACTCGCTATGATAGCAGCTCAAAATGGTAAACCGGTGCTACCAAATGTGAAGGCAAAAGAAAAATCTCTTACAGAGAGGCTTAGGCTGATGGGCTTTTAAAAGGCTTAAATATGCAGCTTTCTAAAAGAGACCAGTCAAAAGAAATCAAACAAATATTCATTTTAGAATGCCTCAATTCACTGTTAAATAAAATGTTTCTAGAACTAGTTTATATATAATTACAAAATATCATAAACAATTTATTTCACCTTGGTTGTGTTGTGTTAACTTTCCTTGTAGTTTAGGTAATTTTTGATTAATTTTACCTTTTAAGTTAAAACTGGGAGGAAGGGAGGGAGGGGGAAACAATGATACCCAAGACTTTTTATTTTACCAATAATAAAAAAGTTTAAAATTTTCTAAACAAACATTAAAAATTAAAAGTAGTGTCATTCACCCTTTATAGATGAAGCAACCCTTAATCAGGTCCCAGTTCGCTTGTACCTACAAGGATGACCTGATGACTGAGAAGAAGGGTCAGCACTTCTTCAGTAGGAGCCAAATCCCGACTTGCATACATCCAGCACCAAAACAAATGCTTTCTCTCTGTTTAGAAGCTGAGACTTTTGCAGGTAAACTGAATTATGTTTGAGTGAATGAGAAATTTTTATTCCTGATTTTTCAGGACTTATACCTGTTGATTTTTATCAAATAGACTACTACAACAATCTTTATTAAAAGTCAAATGTAAAGGATTTGTTTCAAGGAAAAACAAAACTGAGGGTTTAATAGCTTTGCACAAGTTACAATCAGTAAAAACTGATCTAAAATATTTTTTAGTCTATGCTATGTGAGATAAGTGCTTTGAAATTAGCAGTATAGATTGTAAATGATTTATTATTTACTGCCTTCATAATCCCCAAATAAATTTTAATCATCAGTATGTCAGGTTTCTTTTTACCTATTTTACGGAGATGACATAGTGCTTGAGGGAAATTTATGTATTGAATGGGAAAATTATGACTAATTGTTAATTTTACTTTTTAAACAAGAACACATTACAAGATGTGTATTATATAAATTACTGTTAGGACATAAGTATATTCATCCTTTGCAACATTTTGACCTTTGTATATAAACTTATTTCCTGAAGTTGTTGGTTACATTTATGCATGCATTTTAAAATTTAATGGTGAAGTGTCTATGTTTAGGTGTGTTTATAGTTGTTGGCTAGCTGATAGCCAGTCAAATTATTATTATTCATTTTATTTAAGAAAGCACTCTCTTTCTAAAATACATGACCTTTATGCCATTTAAATCCTAGGACTATCCTGGCTAACTACTTTAGGAGTAATAACTTTTTTTTTCTTCCTAAAATATTTTATTCTCTTACACAATAGAAGGTGTAAAGTCACCTCCTGAAAGACCAGCACTTGGAACCAGTTCTGAAAATGTTCTTCAGAATGGAAGTAAAAGTGAAAAAGCAAAAAGTTGTCAGCCAAGAAACAAGAGCTCAAAGAGGAAACACATGGCTCTGAATAGTGAGAAAGTCATCTGCAATAATGAAAATGAACCATCTCAGTACACAAATATTAAGAAACCCAAGATATCAAACATACTACAGGAGAAATTGGACAGCAGACTAGATGGAGCAGCAAAAAGCAACAAGGCTACAGCCAAGAATAAATTGATTGCTGGTCAGAGAAAGTTAACTGACTTTTTTAGACTATGAATCTTATTTTTATTTTGATGTATATAGTAAATTTACTATTCCATAATAAACATTGTACATTTTGAAAGAACAAGATAACAGGTGCATTAACACATTTTGGCTTCATAGTGTCCAAATATATGATGTTAAAGTAGGTTACATATATTCTTCATTAGACTATAGTGACAAGTCTTGATTTGTAGAATTGTCAGTTTCAGTAACAATACATCATAACTATTACAACTAGGTTATCTAGTGAAAATGTCAATCATGTTTCCCTCTATTTTGAAATACAGATAGTAGTATTTAGATGTACATATATAGCAATACCAAAAGCACAGTAACTTCAAGTTTCATTAAATTGGCAACCAATGCTTCTTTAGAGAGGAGGCCAACAGTTTTCAAACTTGCCAACAAGGTCGATAGACTCTTCCCAACATACACCTGAGCACTGAAGAAAAAAATCATTTTACTCTTTTTATATTCTAAGTTGAAATATTTTTTCTGTGGAAAAATACACACATACTTACTGTCAAAATCTCTCCTTCCTATAGGAAATTTAGCTGAGTTTTCTTCATCCCCGGTCTCTCGCCTTTCCTGTATTGATTCAATAGTCTGAATTTCAGTGTCAGCTGGAAAAGCCATAGATCCTTTCAATGCAAGATAAGGTAGCTGTTTTATACCTAGGTTCAGTGGCGAACCATGGCTTATGAAATTGTGTTTGGAACCTATATTCTGAAGTAAGGAAAAAAGATTTAAACAAAGGCATTATAACAGTCATTTAAAAGACATACAATGCCACACATTGGGACTTTGGCTAAGAAACCTTAAAATCAAAGTGCATGTTAGAATAAGGTGGATGATCAGCTTAATTTCAATTTAGTTATTCAGTGGGATTGAAACCATCTTGGTATGTATGGCTAATCCAGTTGACATTCTAAGATATATTTTTAGTACAGAATGGGCAAAATTTTCAAACAGTGATAAAAAAGTAGACTGATATTTTCTTACAGGTTCTGACCACCTGGAATCCTGGTAAAAATCAAGTCATTTGTTTAGTTTCCCAAACTCAGATTTAGGTGACTAATATTAGATACCTATATTTGAAAACTTAGCATTCAATAATTGCATGATCTTGTAACTGAAACCATCCACCACAACATTCTTTTAAATTGTAAGCTTTTAACCCTTTTAAAAGGACTATAAATTGAGCTTTTATTCATGTTTTAGTGTTCAATAAAAAATGGAAACTCACTAAGAATTTTGGGTTTCTGTCTTCCTCTTCATCCAGAAAGCTGCTGTCCTCCATCTTGTAGTGCTCAAGAGTAGGTGTAGTCTCTGTCTTCTCTGTTTTACCTCCATTCCAAAGAGCTTTTCCTATATTGAGCGCATTTAGTATCATATCATCATCTTCTACCTTTCGCATAGACTTCGAAACTGAAAGTAAAAAACCTTGAGAAAAGAGAGAGAAGATTAGTATTAACATATAGGATGAAATATGCATTCTTAGATGTTTAATGTTTGCATAGAAGTTAAGCAGCTTTCAGATATATTTAAGAAAGGTGTCCCTTGTAAATTAATGTGTTCTCCAATCATGTCTACCTTTATATATTTTACAGATTGAATAGAAGCCACTTCAGTTGCTTATGAGTTCACCCTGTATAAATGACTCATTATAAAGAGGCTAACCTTTTGAATAGTACTTGTAATGCCATATATTGGTTAGAACTACTTAAGTATGGGTATTTTTTACCATGGATTATTAGCTCCTTTGTAGACTTTTAGAACAGTACAGATTAGTAGTTCCTTTCAATGGATCAGTTTTAGCAAAATTCACAGGATACCATAATCTCTACACATGCTCTTTTTAAATTAGGCTTTACTTTTCACTTAAGGCAGTTTTAGAAAAGAACTATTACACATGTAAGAAGGAGGGTCAGCAAAGTAATTTATTTTGTTTTAAACCCTGGTCTTTATTTTAAAGAGGAATTGATTTTCAAATCTTTTTAAGAAACAAGTTGAAAAAAACTTTGAAGGTAGCAATGGTTTAAAATACTACCATTGCCTTAATACAGGCAAAGCTGAATCCTTTAACTTGTGTCCAGTAAATTGTGTACCTTTTTATCTGAAGATATAGCTGGCAATCCTCACTCATTGCTGATGCATGTACTTGTCAGAGTTTGGAGGCAGTTTCCCATCTGAAAGGATCAGTGCCGCAAACACCAATAGGTCGGTACCCAGATCATAATTTCAGATGTTGCTCCCTCTCCCACTCTGAATAGAAACTTCAATTTTTGCCTCAAAGAATCTTCCAGATTTAATGTCCTATTATCCCCTCCTCTGTTTAGAAACACGATAAAGGTGTATGGAAGGAAATTTCTGTGGCGATTCCTCCACATTTTGCTGTTTGAGAGGCAGCATTTGTCCCCCCATGGGGAAAGTGTATGGGGGCCTGCCCAGATCTAGCAGATCCCTAAGGGATCTATTTGATGCCAGGGTCATCTGCATAGTAACCGTTACCTCTGCACTAGTTCTGACTTCCGTTTATCCACCCTGTGAGGATCTGTGGGTCCTGAACCCGGGCCCGTAGGCCACTGCTGCATCCCCAACACCACTGGATGGCTATAGTAATGACAGGAGAATTGGGAGCCCTAAGGCCTTGCACTCCATCAAACAGAGTCCCTTATTGGGCTGGTTACACTATTTAAGCTAGAAAGAGAAACAGGAAGTTGTCTGTGCAACAAGATGGATTCTGGGTTACTGCTGCTACAGACCCTCTTGTTCAATATCTGACTTTCAGTCTCATCTCCAGTTCCTGACTTCAACCTTGCCCTGTACCTGGCATCTGCCCTCAGCCTCGTTCTGGTTGCGGAACCCTGTCGGCCTGTTTTTTGACTGCTCCAGCTCCGACCTTATGCTACTGACCCTCAGCTTTGGCTTCTGTTTCCTGTTTGACCCCAGTTCTGACTTTTGCCCCTGGTCCCATGGTTCCTGTCTTTGGACTGCCCATTAGCCTATGGTTCCTGAACACTGTACTGAATGGGAGGCTGGCCTGCCTATGTCCAGGTCATTGCGCCAGTCTTCCACAGGCTCTGACACACCCGTACTCCAGTCTTTAAGAGGTATCTGCATGCACATGGCACTCAGCTAGTCAGAGCAACTTACCTAGGGTGACCAGATGAGAGGGAGAAAATATCAGGACACAGAGGGAGGGGTGGGGGCAGTCTGCTGGCAGAGAGGGGGGAAAAAAGCCAAGTGCTGCCGGCATAGCAGCAATAAATAAATTAAAGGCGAGTGCTGCCGGCGGAACGAAATATCAGGACAAATTGTGTCCCGACAAAAGATCGGTCAGGACTCAGGAAAAACACCTAAATATCGAGACGGTCCCGATTTTTATCGGGATATCTGGTCACCCTAAACTTACCAGACCATCAGGAAACTGTCCACAAAACTGAGTAAAGAAAACAATGAGCACCTCCCCTTTCCCAATTTCTTTAATTTTTACTTCCTTGTTTACTTTTTTTTTTGTAATTCCACTTTTTATTTAGCTAAAATTCACTTTTGCATCAAACCGCAATTGTGGTTTCTTGCACTAACCCTTTTTCTCTATCAGCGGGTATCTTCTCTCCACTACTGACTGGCACCAAGGAGAGACCTGGACCAGTGCCTACTTCTGTTTCAGACAGTTATAATAAATGTCATCAGAGGTTCATGAAAACTTACTTCAAAATAGAAGTTTACCAAATGCTTTCAATTCTCAATCAAACAACAAAATTCATGTTTTGGATCAGTTTGAACCAGTTTGCTCAAAATAGCAGGCTCTCTTTGCTCTCTTGTGGCTAGCATGAAATCCCAGAGCTATAATCCATCCTTGGATGGCTGAGGGAGGAAGGAAGATAAGCTTTGGTCTGGGTTGAGCCTTTTTAAGAAAATTTAAAAAATCGCTTATTTGTGTGTTGGGAAGGGCACTTTCCTTCCCACATTGTTGTTACTGAGGACTCTGCAGTTGCTATTGTTTGGGGAGAAAGTCCTATTATCTAAAAGTCATGGAGTATGTTGTCACCAAAATGAATGCCAATTTTTTCGGGGGGTGTCTAAAAGTCCCTAAGACCTCCTCCTTGGTTAACTGCTAAAACAAAGCTGTCAGTTGAGAGAAGACCAAAAATACAGCCCTTGGCCTCTTTTAAAATTCAGTGGTGTCTGTCTGATAGTTGAAGAAAATGGAACATGCTCAGTACGGTCTCCAACCCACATTACAAAAAGCACAGTTGCTATACATGGCTGTAGTATCAGGTAAAGTCATAAATTGTGGTCAGTACAGACCGTAGAGAGTATACTTGGCTTTTTCAGATTTGGAGTAGCTTCCGTGGCTGCAGAGACTGAGCACAAGGTAGCTTCTGTCAGGCTGCAGCCTCACAAATTCAATAGGTGCATCTGTGTCCAATGCATCTAGGTGTTCACAATCTAAATAAAATGCATATTTTTCCTTTTAGGCTTCAAATACTCCACTTCTGGCAGAAAACTAAAATGTTTTAAATTACGACAACTAAATTCATATTCTAAATTGCTGCCTAAAATCTTGTCTGTTATCAAATGGCCTTTTCATTTCACGTTTAATATTAACATAGTTCTCCTTAGTACCGCTTGCATCAGTAATTTACAATTATTTTGAGTAACTCCTCTTGCTTTTACATGGAATCGTGTTACTGTGAAATCAGACTTAATCTAAAATCTAATGTGAAATGCAAAAGTAAATAAATTTGGTCGATGATGCTTAATATAGCTGGAACTTATCTTTTATTCTGTTTGCATGCCTGTAAAAATAAATATTTGATAGACCTTTTGTTTCAGTAAGTTAGTTTATTGACTCTTAATGTTCATTTCTGAGCTTTTGAGTCTAATAAGCACTGTCTGTTTCTGAACAATAAATAAAACCAGGTAAACTTTTTCTGTTTTTTTACAGGGTTTTTTTAAGACTTAAGTGAAATGAAAAGCAATAAATAGTATAGTGTGGCATACTATTGAATGGATATTTAAATATTGAAAAATTACTGAATTTTAGACTGTAGTGCCAAAATCCCTGTTCAGTGATCATTTCTACACTAGTATACTGTTTTTCAGTTATCCTTCCTTAGCCACCAACATTGGGTTTTGCTCCATATTTAGAGTTAATGGTCTGTTTTATAGAATCATGATTTTATTAATCTCTAGCATGCTATGGAAAATTTTGTTTGCACTTAATATTTTCCTCTTAAGTTATATTTTATTTCAGTTTTACCAACACGTCTCATCTTTTTTTTTAAATGGCAGTTGCTGCCTCTTGTTAGTGTTCTGGATGAAGTTCATCTCTGTGCAAAGAGCCCAGCACAAGGCCTATTTTTTCCACAGCACTTGTTCTGTACCACTGCATGTGGGTGAATTTGACCCTACAAGTACCTACTCTTTTCCCCATGACATTTCTTAATTAGCTTGACTTCTTTAAGTAATCATATTAAACGATAAGCATATCACTTAGTGTGTTTAAATGTACAAACATATTTTTCTATAATATATATAGTACTGTATGTGCATATATAAATAATATTTTAGCAGCAGAAGCTATCCTAGGTAGAAAATCAATTGCAGAAATTTAAAATAAAACAGCACTTTTAAATTGTTGAACAGATAGATAGCTGCAAGAAGATTTTTCCCTAGGATTTTGTACCTTTTATTCGGGTGGCTATATTTCAGTTATATACAGACAACATCCTCATAAAATCAGAACCTACTCAACTTTCAGACTGAGAACCAAATGTCTTGAGGTTCATAAGTTTGCCTAAAAACACTTCATAATGTGTCTGTTCAATTTCTGTAATGCTGTTACTGTGCAGAGGGAGCAAGGGAGATATTTTGACTCCTACAATGCTGTAAATAGGTGGAGCAACTGAATGTGTGTGTGACTGTTATAGGTGGTTTTGAGATAATCAGGTGTCTTGAAGTAATATAACGGCATGTTCTTTCCTTGACATTTATAACTAAAGATGTTGTTAGTGATCATGAAATTATCAGTTCCTTAGAAAATCCACCTAAATATTTTGACGCAACTATGTATTGCAGCAATAAATTCCACAGTTTTGAGTATAAGCTGTGTGAAGTAGTATTTGCTTAAATTTATGCTGGTCAGCTTTTGTAATATCGGACAGAGTAAAAGCAAAAGACTGTAGTACTGTTAAGTGTAGATCTGGATGTCTTTTGTTCAGCACTGAAGGAAAATAGTAAAATCTGAATGGTATGCAGTGTACTGCATTTGCCTGCACGTGTTGCCAATAGAAGCTTCAAAAGGGTATTCAAGTGTTTTCTGCCACTCATTATTCTTAAGAGGAATTTGAAGATCTCAACCAGAGGGTATAAAACTTGGTGTACACATTTCTTTCTGAATGAAGAAGTTGTACAGTAAGAGAGAGACAATTATTGGGTTAGGTCATTTATTGAATTTTTCTTAACTTGCTCTTCCTAGGCATGATTACTACAGGAGAAACTCCATAGTTGGGTAAAAATGGACGAGGCTTCAACTACAGGAAAGTTTTCTGAGCTTGATTCTGAAGCAAGCACAGAACAAGTATACCATTATCTTGCGCCTTCCCCTTCCTTCCCCAACAAACACCATGACCATCATGAAGCAGTTTTGATGGGTGTTATCCTTATTTGTTTTAGAAGGTCTCAGAAATTCAAACCATCTTGCTATAAAACTGTACAATCCACAAATTTTGCATATAGTCAAGCCAAAGGGTCTGGTTTGGCTCTATGAGCCAAAACATGAGCTGAGCCATTTGAGCTGACTAGCCAAATACAAAAAGAAAATACATAAGTTGAATATATAAATATATATAACATCACAGTGGCTGACAGGGAATAATGAGAAAAGTATTTAACTATCTTGACTTTTTCTTGGCTCATCTTTATTTATGGATGAAGAGCTGAATCAGAACCAGATTGTAACTTTCAATTTTCCTATCTCTAATTTCTTGACATTTAAAAGTAGAAATTTGTGGGACTTATTTCTGCAACTATTATAGAGATCTTAGAGAGGATTTTTTTATTTACACTTCCCCATGCCTTTTCATTAAATCATACTTACCAGTCTTTTCATCCATCTTCTGGAACAATCCACAAATGTCTCCTCAGAACCTGAGGAGATGACCTCCAAGATCCTGCTAGTGGACAAGCCAATATCATCCAGTACCTCATCTGGCAGACAAGCTACACCAAAAACTGGCACAAAGAAGACTGCACCAAAAAGGAACCAGTTACCATCACTTCGGCACAAAAGATGATTCCAATGTCAACAGCATCAAAACAGGAACTAATCACCTCTGGTGTTGAAGTTTGGCATCAAAAGAGGCTGGTCTGAATGCAGAGGCACCAGGTAGAGCTTGGTGTCCTCCTATAATGACAGACCATCCAAAACCTCTGGAGAGAAATCGATCAGGCCTCATACAGTGTTGAGGGCTAGGGATAAGGAGCAGCCTACAGTGACACAAATCATGAATCTGGTCATGCACCTCTCAGCATCAACAGAGAATGAGCTGGGGAGAACTGGAACCACCATTGGTGCTGAAACACCTGCCAGTATCTGTGACAGAGGCCCATTAGTACCAGTGGGCAAAGATTCTTTACAAGCAACTCCTATCTCAGACCTGACAAACTCACTCCATCTAATACACTACTTTCCTGGTATTTATCCAGGAAATGTAGTAGGTGAGGTCTCTACTGAAAGCTTGTAACTTAACGATATTCATAATCATTGTGAGATGTGTGTATGGGAAATATTTTAGGAATAATGTAACTATATTGAAAACTGTGCTTTATGGTCTTGGAATAAGTTAGTCACCAGAAAATCATGTGTCTCAGTGATGGTCCATTCAAGTGGGAAAGAGTTGTTACCCTTCCCTAGAACTGCTGATGAAATGCAAGGTTAAATTGTCTACCCTTGCCTCATCCCAGAACAGCCAATGGAAATCTATTAAAGACAACTGCAAACAATCAAAACCACTTTGGAGGTTAATAGGAACATTATAACAGGGTGGGGATGACCCTGTCTGTGAATAAAGACAAAAGACTGATTCGGTATATCAGGGTTGAGAAAGACACTTTGCATCCATTTACTGAGAAGACATATTGTTGAACTGGTGTTTTTCATGAAGGATGGGAACCTGGTTCCTGTGAAGCCAGCCAGCTCTGCAACCAACTGAACTCTGAAGGGATAACCTACTTCATTGGATAGGAAAAAGTAACTATTAATAAGTGTAGGCCCTACTTTGTGTTTTATGATTTTGTTTTGTGTTACAACATTTATTTCTGTCATTCTTTTGTTTCCAGTGGAACCTCTATTTTTCTTAAATAAATCTTTTGTTTTATTATAAGTGCTCATAAGTGCTGTGTGTTATATAGTAGCAGTGATGTAAGATAAATACACTATTCCTTTGAGATCAGAGGATCTGGGATTTCTGTGAGTAGCCAGTGTCAGGGGCTAGATACCTGGCACAGGGGAATGCTTCAAGGGGACTTGTCAATCAACAAGGAAAAGAAAGGGCTGGCATAGTCCTGAGAAGAGTGGTTGAGAGGCTGTTAGGCTGGTGGTGTTAGGGAGCTAACACCCAGCTATCACAGGCAAGATGTTCGAGGAAGGAGGTAACAAGGTGACACACAGTCCTGGGTACCCCGAGACCCATAACAGTACCAGGACAGATGCCAGTACCAAGACCCCTATATGCTGCATCACTGCCTCTGGAGATCCACATTCCACACCATCACTGGAGCATACATTTTCCCCATATTGAAGTAGAGTACCCTCTCCTGGGAGGTCAGTGGTTGACACCATGGAAAGGTCTGCTTGCTTCCCCTACAGAGCTGCACCACCACTGGCTCATTGGGGCTGATGCTTGATTAACCAACACCCAGTGAATCAACCATACTTGTATGGTATGCAACCATGGCCCTAACTGTGTTACTGGAGTCCACCATCTCATGCATCAAGAGGTTGGTTTCACAACACATTTGAGGAAGAATACAGGATCACTCCAAGGTATCAGGAGGAATTAGTTCTTCGAGTGATTGCTCCTATGCATTCCAGTTAGGTGTGCGCGCCGCACGTGCACGGCTCTTCGGAACATTTTTACCCTAGCAACTCCGGCGGGCCGGCTGGGCGCCCCCTGGAGTGGCGCCGCCATGGCGCTGAATATATACCCCAGCCAGCCCATCCACTCCTCAGTTCCTTCTTACCGCCCATGACGGCCAGTTGGAACAGTGGAGTGCTCCTTTACCTCCACAGCCCTAGCGTTTCTCCATTTCCTACGTGTTCATAGTTGGTTAAGTTAGTTTACTTGTTAGATTAGTTGAATAAGTTTAGTTAGATATAGTATAGTTAGGGAATTAGGGGGGTTTAGCCCCTCTTCTTCCACAACCGGTGCGGGCTCATGCCCAAGGCACCAGGGTTTAAGCCCTGTGCAGCTTGCCAGCGGCACATGCCTGTTGGGGACCCGCACAATTCCTGCCTGCACTGCCTCGGGGAGACCCATCGTCCAGATAAGTGTCCCATCTGCACGGCGTTTAAGCCGAGAACTAGAAAGGAGCGGGACACTCGCCTAAAGCAGCTCCTTATGGAGGCGACACTTCAACCTCCCGCGCCGACCCCAGCGGCACCGAAATCGTCATCAGCGCACAGCGCACCAGCGGCCCCGAGCCGCTCCGGTACCGAGACTGCTCGAGCTCTGCAGCCGGCACCGGCGTCCCGGCACCGTTCCCTCTCTCCAACGAGGAAACAGAAGACGGCGCAGACGGCCTCCAAGCCGCATGCTACGGGACCGCTTGCCCAGCCACCACCGGCCCCTCCGGTACCGGGTGTGGCGGTGCACAAACTGTGCACGGTACCGTCGACTCCGGCGCCGCAAGAGCCGTTGAGTCCGGTACCACCCTGCTCCTCGATGCCAACCGTGGTTGAGCTGCGGCTCCCGTCCACGCCCGAGACATTCTCGACGGCGAGAGAGCTCATCGAGCTCACAGAGGCACCGAGCCTCCGGCCCCCGGCACCGCCGGTGCGAGCCGTTGAGTCAGCGGGCAAGCCGGCGATGATGCGGCCGCCTCCCCCTGACGGACGAGAGAGACTTCGGTCCCGCTCCCACTCCCGGTCCCGCAGACGGTCACCGCCACGCCGTTCCAGATCTCGGCACCATTCACCATCGCGGTACCGCTCGCCGTCTCAGCACCGGCCGCAGTCCCGGTACCGCTCAACATCGCTGTACCGGTCGCACTCCCGGAGACGCTCCCGGTCGCCCGACCGTCGGTACTGAGGGCGGTCCGGATCTCGGTACCGTTCCCAGCACCGCGACTCCCGAAGCCGCTCCCGATGCCATCGGTCGAGGTCACGGTCGAGCTCCCGGCACCGGTCGAGCTCCCGGCACCGCAACAGTCGCTGGTCCCGCTCTCCATCCCGGCACCGCGATGACCGGCACCGATCCTCGGCACCGTCCAGGGACCTTCTGCCGGCATCCACGGCGCAATCTTTCAGCGCCTCTGCCCCGCCTTGGCCTTCGCATCAGCCCTCAGTCGTCTCTCAGGCAGGCAGCGGGAGATATCTCCGGGCCAACCCCCAAGGCCAGGACCACGGACCGCAGCAGTGGGGTTTTTGGGTCCCTTGGGCCTACCACGAGCCTCAAGGTCTCCCCTTTCCCCCGAGGCACGTGGGCGCCGAACATAGGGTGCCCGAAGCCACGGTGAGCAGACCTCCCCCATCACCACCGGGTGAGGCCCCGTCGCCACCTGGTCCCGCTCAGCGTCCAGGGTCCGAGGCGGCTTCACACCCCCTGGAAGAACCAGCTCCAGAAGCGGTGGTCCAGGGTCTGTCCTCATCATCCTCGCCGGATGAGGCGGTGGCGGGGGCTTCTACCGCAGACCCCCCTCCTATTGACTTGTGGGCCCACCAAGACCTTCTTCGCCGGGTGGCGAAGGCTATCGACCTCCCCGTGGCAGAGGTCCCGGAGGATGACGACCCGGTGACCAATGTCATTGGAGCTGAGGCCCCGCTGCGGGTGGCCCTGCCCTTCATCCGCACCATTCAGCGGAATGCCACTACCATCTGGCAGTCACCGGCGTCCGTCCCTCCCACCGCGCGTGGCGTGGAGCGCAAGTACTCGGTCCCGCCCACCGGATACGAGTACCTCTATACCCACCCGACTCCAGACTCCCTCGTGGTACAGTCTGTAAATGACCAGGAGAGGCATGGGCAGCCCGCTCCGGCGCCAAAATCCAAAGACGCACGGCGCATGGACCTGTTGGGCCGGAAGGTCTATTCGGCGGGTGGCCTCCAGCTCCGGATTGCCAACCAGATGGCTCTTCTCGCTCGTTACACCTTTGACATCTTGGTGTCCATGGCGAAATTTTCGGAGCTGATCCCGACAGCCTCACGTCAAGAATTCTCGGCCCTCTTGGAAGAAGGCAAAAAAGCCTCCCGGTCCTCCATCCAGGCCGCTCTGGACTCTGCGGACTCAGGAGCCAGAACCCTGGCCTCCGGTGTGACCATGCGGCGTATCTCCTGGCTGCAGTCCTCCACCTTGCCGCCTGAGGTGCCGTACACCCTTCAAGACCTCCCGTTCGACACTCAGGGTCTCTTCTTGGAGACTCCAGAATTCAGACCCTCAAAGATGGTCGAATTGCCATTCACACCTTGGGTATGCACACACCGGCTACCCAGAGGAGGTCATTCCAGCAACAGCCCTACCGGCCCTTTACCCAGGCCAGGTCAAGGCCCTATAATAGCGTGCTAACCTAAACCGCCGTAGACCATCGGGCAACAGACGCAACCAGGCCCAGGCCCCTTCCAAGGCCCCTCAAGGGCCCAAACAGGCCTTTTGATGGGACGCCCGAGGACGGCCCATCAGTCTCCTTCCCGGATCCTACCCCGTTATTTTACAACCGCCTGTCCCACTTCCTCCCGGCGTGGTCCCAAATAACATCGGACAACTGGGTCCTTCGCACTATCCAGTATGGTTACCGCCTTCAGTTTGTTTCGCCCCCTCCTTCCCACCCACCTTCCCCGTCCCTCTTCAGGGACCCCTCTCACGAGCAATTCCTCCTACAAGAGGTCGAGACTCTGCTGAGCTTGGGGGCCATAGAGGAGGTGCCGCACGACATGCGGGGCAGGAGATTTTATTCCCGATATTTTCTCATCCCCAAGGCGAAAGGAGGTCTCCGACCCATACTAGACCTCCGGGAGCTCAACAGGTACCTGCTCAAGCTCAAGTTTCGCATGGTCACCCTGGGGACCATCATTCCCTCCCTGGATCCGGGAGACTGGTTTGCCGCCCTCGATATGAAGGACGCGTACTTCCATGTCGCGATTTACCCTCCCCATCGACGCTACCTGCGCTTCATGGTCAACAGCGCGCACTACCAATTTGCGGTGCTGTCCTTCGGCCTGTCCACTGCGCCAAGGGTCTTTACCAAGTGTATGGCAGTGGTGGCCGCAGCCCTCCGCCATCATCGCATACACGTCTACCCGTATCTCGACAACTGGCTAGTTCGCGGGACATCCCGACAGCTGGTAATGGACCAGATGACGGAAATACTATCCCTATTTCGGCTCCTGGGCCTTCTCATCAATGCCGAGAAGTCCACTTTAACTCCATCACAACGAGTGGAGTTCATCGGAGCGGTCCTCGACTCCAGTTTAGCCAGGGCCTGTCTCCCTCGGTCTCGGCACCAGACAATGGTCTCCATCATTTGGGACCTACACACCTTTCCCACGATGACAGTTCGGTCCTGCCTGCGCCTCCTGGGCCACATGGCATCCTGCACGTTCGTGACCACGCACGCCAGGCTGCGCCTTCGCCCATTTCAATCTTGGCTGGCGTCGGTGTACCGCCCGCATCGCGACCCCATAGACATGGTGGTCACGGTCACGAAGCCTACCCTCGATTCGCTCAGCTGGTGGCTGGACCCAGAGGTTGTGTGTGCAGGAGTCCCGTTCCGCCCTCCTCGCCCATCCGTCACCCTGACCACAGACGCCTCAGCGTTGGGATGGGGGGCTCACCTGGGCGACCTTCACACACAAGGTCTCTGGTCGCCCCAAGAGCTCTCCCTCCATATCAACGTCCGGGAGCTGCGAGCGATCCGCTTGGCATGTCTCGCCTTCCGCGCCCGTCTGCAAGGCCGCTGCGTGGCGGTGTTCACGGACAACACGACGGCGATGTTCTATGTGAACAAGCAGGGCGGAGCTCGCTCCTCCCTGCTCTGCAAGGAAGCGATGCTCCTGTGGGACTTCTGCGTGACCCACTCGATTTGCCTGGAAGCGTCCTTTCTTCCAGGAGTGCAGAACACGCTGGCCGACCATCTCAGCAGATCGTTCCTCTCCCACGAGTGGTCTCTCCGTCCGGATGTGGCGCACACAATTTTCCGGAGGTGGGGGTTTCCCCAGATAGACCTGTTTGCCTCCAAGGAGAACAGGAAGTGCCACCTGTTTTGTTCGTACCAGGGTCGCTCCCCAGGCTCCCTGTCGGACGCATTCCTCTGCTCCTGGACAGATCACCTCCTCTATGCCTTCCCTCCGTTCCCGCTCATACACCGGGTGCTACTCAAGCTTCGGAGGGACAGGGCCCACGTAATACTCATCGCTCCGGCCTGGCCGAGGCAGCACTGGTACACCCTGCTGCTCGAGCTCTCCGTTCGGGATCCCGTTCCCCTTCCGTTATGGCCGGACCTCATCACACAGGACTTCGGCAGACTCTGCCACCCGAACCTACAGTCCCTCCATCTTACAGCTTGGTACCTGCGTGGTTGACCCACGCAGAGAGGGACTGTTCGGCGGCAGTACAGCAAGTCCTACTTGAAAGCAGGAAGCCTTCCACTCGCTCCACCTACCTCGCGAAATGGAAGCGTTTTGCGCTCTGGTGCGATCAGCATGGCCTTAATCCCTTCCTAGTCCCTATCCCTACAATCCTGGACTACCTCTGGTACCTTAAAGAACAAGGACTCGCGGTCTCCTCCTTGAAGGTGCACCTGGCAGCTGTGTCCGCCTTTTGTCCATCTATGGGAGGTCGGTCCATCTTCTCCAACCAGATGGTTTCCCGCTTCCTTAAGGGCCTGGACTGCTTGTACCCGCCGGTGCGGCGTCCTTCCCCAACCTGGGATTTAAATCTCGTTCTGGCCAAGCTTATGGGACCGCCCTTCGAGCCCCTGGCCACGTGCTCTCTACTCTACCTCTCCTGGAAGACAGCCTTCCTAGTCGCAATTACATCGGCAAGACGAGTTTCTGAGCTCCGGGCACTAACGGTTAGTCCACCATACACCATCTTCCACGGAGACAAGGTGCAGCTTCGACCACACCCGGCCTTCCTCCCTAAGGTGGTGTCAGCCTTTCACCTCAATCAGGAGATCTTCCTTCCAGTCTTCTTCCCGAAGCCGCACGCCTCACCTCGTGAGCAACAGCTTCACACCCTGGACGTCCGCAGGGCCCTCGCTTTTTATATCGAGCGGACGAAGCCCTTCCGGCGTTCGCCACAGCTGTTTGTGGCGGTTGCCGACCGCATGAAAGGCGAGCCGGTCTCCTCGCAGCGGATTTCCTCCTGGGTGATGGCATGTATCCGGACATGCTATGAGCTTGCTCGCGTGCCACCATGCTGCCTCACCGCTCACTCGACGAGAGCGCAAGCCTCGTCGGCCGCTTTCCTGGCCCATGTTCCCATCCAGGACATCTGTAGAGCGGCCACCTGGTCTTCTGTCCACACCTTCGCTTCCCACTACGCGTTGGTGCAGCAATCCAGAGACGATGCAGCCTTCGGCTCAGCAGTCTTACACTCTGCCACGTCTCACTCCGACCCCACCGCCTAGGTAAGGCTTGGGAATCACCTAACTGAAATGAATAGGAGCAATCACTCGAAGAAGAAAAGACGGTTACTCACCGTAGTAACTGTTGTTCTTCGAGATGTGTTGCTCCTATCCATTCCAGACCCGCCCTCCTTCCCCACTGTCGGAGTAGCCGGCAAGAAGGAACTGAGGAGCAGACGGGCCGGCTGGGGTATATATTCAGTGCCATGGCGGCGCCACTCCAGGGGGCGCCCAGCCGGCCTGCTGGAGTTGCTAGGGTAAAAATGTTCCGAAGAGCCGTGCACGCGCGGCGCGCACACCTAACTGGAATGGATATGAGCAACACATCTCGAAGAACAACAGTTACTACGGTGAGTAACCGTCTTTTCCAGCAGCAGAGCAGCACCAGTGCCCCATATTGCCACCAAAGGGCCTTTTGTGATGAATTGGCTTCCTTGGCATTGAGGCCAGTGCCTGATGATGTTCAATCATTTCAGGAGGACCATGTGAAGGTTCCTGACACTCTAAAGATAGAGATCACAGCAATATCAGCAAAATCCCATAAGCTATTTGATTTTTTTGTAAGCTTCTGGTCCAGCCAGGATTGTGTTTCCCACAAATGAGGGACTGCTGGACCTTGCTAAGGCCTTATGGCATATTCTGTCCACAATGACACCTATTGCAAAGTAGGTAGAGAAAGGGTACTAAGTACTTCCAGCAGGATTTGAGTACTTACCCCAGCCAGGCTCCTTAAATCATGTCAGCAGTACATGAGAAATCCAAGTTGAGCATGAACACCCCAAGGTCAAGGAGGACCCCAAATGGCTCAGTTTGCATGGGAACAAGTCATACTCCTCTGCCTGTCCAGTTGCCTGTGGCTAACACTCAGAATTTACTGGCCAACTGTGACTTCCTAACCTGGGACAGGGTGGCAGCTTTCCCAGAGAAGCTCTTGCACAACAGCAGGGAGGAACTAAGAGATAATTAAGGAAAGTTCACTTGGGACCAAGACTACATTACAGGTGGTTACTGATTCCTCCCAGACCATAGCAAGGTCTGTGGCCAATGAGGTGAAAATACGCAGAGCATTGTCTCTCCAAGCATCAGGTATCTCAAGAGAAGTATAGGCCATGATGAAGGATTTGCCCTTTGAGGGCATGGGGGCTATTTAGTGAGCAGACAGACAGCATTCTACAGTCACTGAATGACTCAAAAGTTGCTCTGTTCTCCCTGGAGATTTACTCCCCAGACCCATACAACAGGCTGTACTGTCCTTAATCCCAGTCAAAGTCATGGATGCCATCCTAAATATCAAGCCAAGAAAATCCCATGATACAGAGGGAGCCAACCCTCCTCGTCTTCCAGAACTCACCTTGCTCCTAAACCACATCAGTAAATTTGACAGAATAGTCATGAGCCACATCCAATTCAGTCAAGTGAGTGCTACTTTCAGCAGCTGATGGCTACCCCATCCAACTCCCCTTTTTGCTCCCTACCCACATCATTTCCCTGCCTCTCTTCAGGGACCCTTCTCATCAGAGCCTAGTACAGTCAGATGGCCTTGTTGTTTCATCTTGTTGATTCTGAAGAAGAAAGGGGATCTTCATTCTTTCCTTGACATGAGCAGACTTAACAAATACATGAGCCATCTCAGGTTCAGGATGGTAACGCTTTCCTCCATCATCCCATCTCTTCAAGCTCAAGAGTACTTTGTTGCTTTCAACTTGCAAGATGCATACTTCCATATAGCTAGCCATCTGGCCCACAAGAAGTACCTGAGAGTCACAGTGGGATCCAACCATTACTACTACAGGGTTTTGCCCTTTGAACTTTCCATGGCACCAAGAGTCTTCAAGAAATGCATAGCAGTGGCAGCACATTTAAGGAGACTGTGGCACGGCCCTCCTTGGTCCTGCCTCTTCTCCATTCCAAAAACCACTCAGAACCTTCTGGCTCAGCAATCACCAGTGCAATTTATTTACAGCTTGCAGTCCCACCACCTTCTCACCATATACTTCTTGGGGGTTTCAGCCTTAAGGGCTTCTCAGTCCTGCAGCCAGGAGGGGAGAGTTTACCCTTCTCCTTCCACTCCCTGGCTTCTCCCCTGCTTCCTTCCTCTGGGCCTGTATATAGCCCCAGGCTAATTAGGCTGGCAGCTGTTTCCCCTTCGCCAACCAGGTGCAGGTTTCTCTAGCCAGCTCCAATTTACCTCCCTTAATTGGAGCTGGGGTGACAGACGGTTGGCTCAGGAGTTTCTGATTAGCACCCTATCACAGAGACCCATACCTCGATGATTAACTGATCAGAGTCAGGTCCCAACAAGAGACTGCAGTAACCTTGGGGATATATCCTTTCTCTTTTCTCTCAGCTAGGACTCCATGTGATCTATGAGAAATCATCCCTCACATCATCACAGATGATAAAGTTCATAGGAGTTATAATCAACCACTAATTGGCCAGAGCCTACCTTCCAGAGGAAAGTTCTCCAGCTGACAGTAAATTTAGACTAAAGTCAAATCTGATTATGATAGTTCATATGTGCTTAGGACTCTAAGGGTATGTTTACACTGCAGTTAAAAACCTGTGGCTGGCCTGTGCCTGCTGACTGGGGCTAACAGGGCTTGGGCTAAGATGCTGTTTAATTACAGTGTAGATGTTCAGGCTCAGGCTGCAGCCGAAGCTCTGGGACCCTCCCACCTCACAGGGTCCCAGAGCTTGGGCTGCAGCCTCAGCCTGAATGTCTACAATGCAGTTTAAACAGCCTTGCGAGCCCAAGTCAGCTGGCACGGGC
The DNA here is from genome assembly GCF_020497125.1 of Mauremys mutica. Lineage (NCBI taxonomy): Eukaryota > Metazoa > Chordata > Testudines > Geoemydidae > Mauremys > Mauremys mutica. Next base: position 102,016,805 of record NC_059072.1, on the reverse strand, counting down.
CAAACATACATGTCTAAATGCAGTATAGACAAGCTGTGAAGGTCACAGCTGCTCCCTTTTTTATACCTTCATGTGGGAGCACAAGGAGGCACAGGACACACTGGGTGGCTCTGATGGACATTGCTGTTAAAATATATCTGATTTTTGTGTGATTGAGGTACAGTACGGGTTGACGCCTCTTCACTGCCTTCTTACCGCCACATGGCCTGAGTCTGAATCCTGTCCTTTGCTATTGCTCATTTTGGAAAACTTTATTGTAAATAGTTATATATTTTAGCTTATGAATTCTAGTTTGTACATAATCTAGTATAGAAGAGAATAACACACCTTCATACTTGGGGGGGCGGGGAAATCCTCCTCTGCCCCATGAACTATGCCCAGGGACCTGGACTTCAAGAATTTAATCTCTTGCCTCTGTTCCTTTTCCAGCAACAATGAGCATCACCAATGCCTCTATTGTCTGGGTGAGATACACATTTCTTCAAAGTGCAGTATCTTCAAGTCCTTCACGCCCAGAACTAAAGAGCCCCAAGAGCTCCACCTAAAGAAGCTCTTGATGGAAGAGGCTATGCTCCACTCTGTCCCAAGCCTGGGAGACACCCCCTGTACATCAGTCTCAGCTGACCAGCTATGCCCCTCCAAGCATGAGCCATGAAGCAGAGCCACCAATACCAAAGCCCAAGGACTCAGCACGCAGGACTCCCCATGAGAGTAAGAAATATTCCCGTGGGTGTAAGGACAGATCCCCACAGCAGACCGTCCGAAACAAATGCGTTTCCTCCTCAAACCACTCCAGTTGGGGGAGACATCGCATACAGAACCCATTAAACTAGCACCAAAGAGACACACCCCCTCGGCTGGAGGGTAAGGTGCAAAAGAAGAGGATCCGCCAGTTCCAGTAGTGACTGTGGTACCAGGGTGGAAAGATAAACACTCACCAGTCTCATCCATGAGTGCAGGTCTGGATTCCTAATTGGTACCATCTTGTCAATATAGAGACCATCCAGCCACGATGGAGGAAGCAGGCCCTTCAGGCATCTCTGGGCCACACAGAGACCTTTCTAACAATGGAGGATATCTTGCAACTACCTGCAGTCTCCATTTCTTTTGGACCCTGCTTTACTAAGAGACATTCTTACCCCAGAGGAGGAAACACTGCCATTGTTGCAGGAGGGGCCCCATTCCTATCTGTCGGTCAGGAGCACCTCAGTACCAATGGTACCACCACTGCCAATGGAACTGTCCTCAGAATTGGAGGAGATAGCTGCACCAGTATCTCTGCGAAGGTCCAAAAGCCCGGACAGACATCTGAAGCATTATTATCCCTGTGGTTATGACCCCTTCTCAGGGACACATGGTACTGATTCCCATTAGAACCTCCATTACTGATGGATACTTTCTTTTGGAGGCTCCTGTGATCCTTATGGCAGGCGCCCAGACCTGTTGTGGGAGTCATACCACTTCCCCCTCTCGGCAGCCAGTTCCACTGGTGTATGAGGAGGAAGAATCAGAACTGGTACCGCCAGTTCTGACTGGGGCCTCCTTGTCCACTCTGGATGATGAAGTCATCCCATTGTCAACCTCTCCACCAGCAATTGATCACCAGCAATTTCAAGAGTTACTGCAAAGAGTCACTAATGACTTACAGATCCTGTTTAGAGGTGACCCATGACCCCCAACACTGACTCCTCGACCTTTTACAGCCACAGGGACTGACCAATGTGGCCCTTGATCAACGAGGCCATATTAGAACTGGCCAGAGTGGTCTGGAACACACCAGCATCTTATGCCCCTACCCAAAAGAGAGCCAAAAAATGCTATTTTGTTCCAGCCAGGAGTGCTGACATTTTATTTTCCCACCCTGCCGCTAATTTGCTGGTAGTACAGGCGGCTATGGAGAGAGCTCAACAACACTCACAGAAATCCACTTTGCTGGATAAAGGGTCAAAGAGTTTGGACCTTCTGCATAGGAAGGTCTTCTCTGCAGGCCTCCAATTTTATATAACCAATTACCAAGCTCTGCAGGGTAAATGCAATTTTAATATCTACACCAGGCTTGTTGAATTTAAAGGTAAACTCACCATGGAAGATCAATCCCAGTTCCAATACTTTCTGGATGAAAGGAAATTGATGGCAAAGATAGTTCTCTAGGCCATGGTAGATGCTGCAGATACAGCATCCCAATCTTTGGCCACCATACCGGTCATGCCTAGGAAGGAGTACTGCGGAAAGGGATCTGGGGCTCATAGTTGATCACAAGCTAAATATGAATCAACAATGTAACACTTGCAAAAAAAGCGAACATTCTGGGATTTATTCGCAGGAGTATTATAAGCAAGACACGAGAAGTAATTCTTCTGCTCTACTCCATGCTGATTAGACCTCAACTGGAGTATTGTGTCCAGTTCTGGGCACCACATTTCAGGACAGATATGGACAAATTGGAGAAAGTCCAGAGAAGAGCAACAAAAATGATTAAAGGTCTAGAAAACATGACCTATGAGGGTCAGGCTAAGCAGAAATTTCTCTACAGACCACAAATGAAAGGTGCATGGCACAGTTCTGACCAACATATTTACAGGATGGGATACTCCCCTATGGGACCTTTTGCATCCCAGATGAACAGGAAGCTTTCCATGTATTGCTCCAGAGGAACCATATGCAGCAATTCCCAGGGCAATACTCTTGCTTTTTTGGACAGACAGCCTCAGATATGCCTTTTTCCCCCATCTCTCTCATATCACAAGTCATACGGAAGAGCCACCACCATCCTACTAGCCCAGACAATTCTGGTTCATGGAACTCCTAAGGATGTCCACATGCCCACCCATCAGGATCTGCCCACTTCCAGATCTCCAAACCCAAGATGGCAGGAAACTCAAGCTCCCCAACCTGGGCTCACTACACGTCATGGCCTGGTATTTGGATTAGCATCAGAAATAGAACACTTATGATCTACCCCGACCAGGAAATCCTTACTCAAAGTAGGAAAGATTCTAGTACAGCTTACTACTAGGCTGAATGGCATCACTTTTTGGCCTGGGCACAATGCCACCAACATCCCCTTGATACAACGAGCATTCAGGTTATCCTAGACTATCACTTCTCCTTAAAGATGTCAGGCCTAGCCCTTAGTTCACTGCAGGTACATCTAGCAGCAGTTAGTGCTTTCCTTTCTCTGGTGGAGGGATAGTCTGTCTTTCCTCACCTAGTTACAGTGCCATTTATGAAAGGCTTGATCAGGACCTTCCCACCAGTCATTAAATCAGAATACACCTAAGGCAGTTAGCGGAGGAGGTGAAAAGAGACTGCACTGGGATAAAAAAGGATTTGCTTAGGAAGCTGAGGAGAGGAAACTGGACCCTGAAGGGCAGTGTGTCAGGGCCTTGGGGAATGGGTCTGGCTCTCTGGGTGAAGAGTTGCTGTTTGTGGCTCGACCTGTTGGAAAGTGATGTGGTCATTGCAATGTTGAAGCAAAGGAGCATCGCAAGCTGAAGAGAGGTGAAGGCAGGACAATTCGGGTGAAGCTTGACTTTGCAGCCAGGGAGAGAAGGAGCTGATTCCTTCTTAGAGAGACACAGTGTTGAAAAACATCTTTTATTATGATGGTAATTTGCAGTTTACTAATTTTCTAAGCAAGTATTTGATGTTACTTCTTATTTATATTATATTATTATTCTATTAATTTTTTATATTATTGTTCCTGCCCAATGTCTTGGTTTTTCTTTTATAAAGTTTAGAAGTTTAAGATTATCTCCATTATGTTGGTTTGCCTCTGCCTCTCTTCACAGTAGACATAGCCTAGCTGGGGCCTGGGACACTGCAACGCCTTCAGTTTAGAGTAGGGGGCCCATCTAGACAATCTTCAAACTCAAGGCCTACCGTGTCCTCAAGAAGCTAATTTATATATAAATGTCCTAAAACTAAGGGCTATTCATTGGGTTTCACATATTCCTGACAATTTTGAACTGTTTAAGTGTATTGTGACAGATAACATCATAATGATGTTTTATATAAACAGGCCAGGGCGGGGGGCAAGATCCACCCCTCTTTGTCAAAATGCTGTACACCTTTGGTACATTTCACTTACCAGGCTTGCAGGATGTTGGCAGACCACCTTAGCAGGCAATTTGTGAGCAACCATTAAGGTTGCCAGATGGGCTCAACCCTCTTCATGAGAAAACAGAACAAAAAATGTCACAAGTTCTGTCTCCAAATTCTGCCAGAACCAGGGATCTTTGTCAAATATGCTCCTGATTCACTGGACTTTGGGTCTAATGTATGCATAGCCTCCAATTCTGCTAATTCCAAGAGTCATCAGGAACCTAGGAGAGGACTCAGCCAAGATAATCATGCTGGTATCGATATGGCCCAGGAAATTTTAATTCTCGGACCTGATGAATCTCTCCATTAAACTTCCAATCTCCAGCCAGATATAGTATCTCAAAGTGAGGGAAAGATTCTCCATCCAGATCCAATTTTTCTGCACCTCACAGCATGGATTGTGGCTGTATAACAGCAGTAGAGGGAAGCTGCTCTTCGGAGCTCCAGAATACTTTTATCCATAGTAGAAAAGACTCTGAGGTTATGCTATGAAATAGTTAACACAGACCCACTATTGAGAGTATGGCCCACTCCACTAGGGCTCAAAGAGCTTCTGCAGCTTCTTTGAGAAATGTTCCAATATTTGGAAATACGTAGGGCAGCAACTTGGAGTTCACCAATTGCAAGACACCAAGAGTGGAATATGTATGGACAAGCACTTGAAGAACGACAGTTATTGTAGGTAAATAACTAATTCTTCTTTGAGATGTGTTGTCCATACATATTCAATGATGTGTCCTTTCCCTACCACTATGGAGTTCTATGACACTTGGAATCTGTGTTGTTGCCCTGTCCATGCTACTCATTCCCTGGGTGGGAGGCACAAGGAAACTTTTGAGTGGAGACTGCTGGCCAAAAGAATCCAAAGTCGAGTGTTTGGGGCACAAGTACATTAACAATAGAATGTATATGGCCATCATATCTTAAAGAACAAGTTAGTTGAAAGTAAATAATCGTTTCTTCTTCCGAGTCTAACAGTTGCATAAGGGTGTGGGGAGAAGAGTGATGAAGGGCCCATGAAACTAATTGAGATAAAAATCTCTCTGAGGAGTGTCAATGTACATGGCTGTGCTTTCCCCACATCCCATCTTCTCTTTAATATGGAGAAGTCACTTCTCTAACTCTGTTAAGTCTTTCTCTGAATACTTAGAATGATGGAATAAAACATTGTTTCTCTAGCAGAAGGTCTTTGAAATATGAATAGGGAAAGGCTGGGTCTGAGACCCCCTGGGTGGCCACGAGCAGCTTTCAAGGGGGTTCGCCAAGATAAACCAGAGAGCAGGGCTGGCGTTAGTCACGAGGCCTAGGGAAGAAAGCTGAAGCATGAGCTCCACCATGTGGGTCTGAAGATGAAGCCCAAGCCCTGCCACGTGGGGCTGAAGGTGAAGCCCAAGCCCCACTGTGCGGGGCTGAAGCTGAAGCCCAAGCAACTTAGCTTTGCAGGGCTCTCTGTGGCGTGTGGCACTGGGCAATTGCCCTGCTTGCTACCGCCTAACGCTGGGCCTAGCTTTTAATGTACTAGATATGCAGAAAAACAGTTGTTATGGCACAGGTTGGCAGGCAGATTTTATAACATGTGGCGGGAGGGAAGCTCAGAAAGAAAAAGGTTGAGAACACCTGTTTTACCATACCTCAAAAAAAATTATTGATGTTTTCAGCAACTTTGGCATTGGAACACTAATAAAATTAAAGCTTGTCCAATATAACTAAAAATACACAAAGCAATGAAGCTAGATACCTACAGTTAACTAATTTGTCTAAACTCAGAAAGCAAACTCTTAAAGTCCAATTTCAGTTACAAATTCCAAATTTTGCACCCAGGATTTAATGGTGGGCACAAGTTATGGCATTTATATATCTAATAATTTGACTGTGCTCACAAAATCGGAGGCCAGTTCTCTTTTAAAAAAAAGAAAAAGAAATTCTTTTGTGAAAATATGCTACAGGGTCATAAAGTTTTATAAAACTCTTCTTATTCTGAATAAACTGCTAAATGTACTTGAAAATAAAAATGTGCATAGACTGGCATTTATAAATTTACCCTCCTGTTGATATACTATGTTAATACAATTATGAAACAATTTATAATCATTAAACAAACTTCAGTGCTTAAAAATTGAATGTTTTTTTAAAAAGGTTAGCCATTAAAGATTTTCTCTGAACTGCAGAAGTAGTATTAAATCAAGTTTGAAATTAGTTTATTTACAATCTCTGGAACATGGTTTCTAGACAGCCAATGTCACAAAGCAAGATGGTTGCCACCAGCTGAGGATTTAAGACTCCAACTGTAATTTAAAATGTTATTTTCAAATAAATCTAACAGCTTATTCATGGTCAGCAGCGCTTTTTTACTTTATGAACTTGTAGATTTCTAGGCTAACCAAAATGGGTGGAGTTTTCTTTTAAGATACATAAATTAGAGTGTCTGCATTCCTATTGGCACTCATATGCAGTCTCATGTCTACACACTCTGCTAATGCTTTCCTAAATTGTGATATATCCATCATCAAGACTTTGTATACCTGTAAGCAATGTCTCCTGTCCCAAAAAAGGACACATGGATCTGACTGCATGATTTGCTAATGCATCCAGCATAAAAACTGGAATCTTTGGGAAATACAGGTAAGTGGAGGTATGTAATTAGTAAGAATATTATCTTCTTAATTTAATAGCTCAGAAGGAATTGGTTTTCCATCTGACCTTGTCTGGTCATGGGTTGGAAATGTATTTTCTGTTTAGCTATTTAAGTTAATGAATAAATGTTTGAGTTTAATATTTACAGTAACTATTTTAAATTTATATTTAAATTGTACGCTTGATTGTTCTCTCTCTCTCTCTCCCTCTCTCTCTCTCTCTCTCTCTCCCCCAAGACCACTGGTTTCTGCTGAAATAGCTTTTAATCATTATTGATGTTGTTTTATAACAGACTTGTCTAGACATTGGTACGCATGATTTACTTGTAATTAAACACACATTTATTGAGAAATCAGTGGTTCTATTAAGTATTACATTCACATATTTTAAAATAGTAATAGAGCACGTCTGCAAATGTGCTATGAGTCTTTTTGATAATGGGAAAACTTTCTGTGTTACCATATTGTAGTCTGTGCTGATATTTAATGGGAGAACAATACGTGTGTGAATGTGTGTGTGTGTATACACATACATTTATATATATAAAAATCCTGCAAGATAGTAACCATGAATGAGAACAGAAATTCTACTAAATATGCAAAAGTTTGTTCCATGTAGCATAGCTACATATACCACACAACAATGTAATACCAAGAAAATAAGATACTTGACTTCTAAATTGGACATATTTGAATATATATATATACACTATCAGATTCACACTAATTAGGCTTGCTGTAGGAAGAGTGGATTATTATGTGACCTTTTCAAGAATGTTATTTGCAGATAATAATTTTGTATAATTCTAATGAATTAACATCCAGTAAAGTCAGGCAACTTTATACCATAGATGACCTTGAAAGCCAACAGTATTTGGCGTTAGAAAAGCATATCTAATTGTGATCATTGGGATTTTTTCCTGTTGCATTTTTGTTTGTTAAACAGGCAAACATTGTTAGAACTCTAAGGAAATCATTTAACATCAGCTTACTAAAATGGGTTCACACACTAAATAGTTACATATAAAAATGAATATATTGGATGTTTGTCACATAGTGACTGTACAAAGCCTTGCTTCGTATGACTTATATGATTATATGCCTTTGAATACTTTTACATTAGAAAGAAATAACTCAACTGTTAAGTTTGTTGCGTACTATCATTAACTAGCATATTTCTGTGAAGAAAACTGGTGTGTGTAATGAATAGTCAGTTATAAAATAATTGTTATCAAAAGATGCTTATTTAACACTTCTTTTTCATTTAAACTTTAACTTAAAATTTTTGCTTTCGGAGTTTTAATTATTTATAGCCCAGACTTATTAAATGATAGTGCTTTTTGCCAACAAACAAGGATTTATCAAGTAAGTCCTATGACTGAATCAAGACACTTCTCGGGAAATACTGGCAAGCATCACAAAAGGGGCTAAAATAGTGGAAATGTAGTAAATTTAAAGAAGGTATTTTTTGTACCAAAAATAACTGACAATTTTTAGTACAAATGCAATAGCAGTGCATTTGTAATAACAGTTTTGAACTATAATTATGCTGTTTTTCTAAAAGATCTGCTACAGGAATTATTCTGGGAAAGTTCTATAGACCTGTGCTATATAGGAGGTAAGATTAGATCATAATCTTCTGGCCTTGGAATCTATGAATCTACAGTATTTATGTTAAATCAGCCCAGCTCCCCAAACAAAAGAGACTTAGTGTGTGTGTGTGTGTGTGTGTGTGTGTGTGTGTGTGTGTGTGTGTGTGTGTGTGTGTGTGTGTGTGTGTGTGTGTGGAAAATATAGAATACATGTTGGTGTGGTGTAAGCACAGGTTTTAGATGATTGCATTATCCACAAATGACAAATCCATGGTTGAGTTATGAGTGTCTTCCACATATTCTGTAGAAGCCACATGTTATAGTATAACTAAGACTATCTTAGTACATTATAAAGAATTTTATTGGGACTTTCGTTTATCCCTCAGCTAGGAAGGCCAGAGAGGCCTTAGTTACTACCAATCCAACTTTGCAGGGCTCAGAGGAGAGCAAAATGAAAAATAAATTTAAAATGCCTCCAATAATGACCTAAAATAGATTTCCTTAGTTAAAAAAAAGAATGACTTTAAAGTTCGTCCCCTCAGAACCTTCTAGGCTAGAGGCATCTTCACAATGGCTTAAAGTTTCTAGCCCTACATGTCTGTGAAAGAGTTGATATTTAAAGTTGTCATTTTTAGGTATAGCAAAGATGTACTAGCCCAAGACTGAATAGTACTCCGCCCGGCCATCAGGCAGGTATCATTTTGGAGAAACTTTCACATTGAGAGAAGAAAATATTACTCTGACAGACTACAACAAATGAACAAAAAGGCATCTGTTTGAACTAGCAAGATGGATTAGTGAGCAAGGGTCAGGTGAGGCAGTCAAAAGTCTCATACATTTATTACATGACATCACCTATACATCTGGCAGTTTCAATCTGAGGAGAGAACTGGCTGCTTTTTTAGGGGGATGATCTCTTTCTTTTAAGACTGGAAGGAGCTGGGTCTACAGCCTGAAAGAGAAGAAAGCAGGACTGGCCTTGTGTAGGAGAAGGCTCACCCCTAGAGCTTCCAGGGAGCTGGTCTCACAAGCCTTAGGCCTACAGCTAGCTGGTGGGGAAGGGGAGGCTCAAGTCAACAAGTTGTCTGGCCACTTGGTGATCAGGGAGAGACTTGCAGGTCTTGCTGAGGAAAAGGAAGACTGGGATATGTACTAAATGGGCATTTCCCCTCTCAAGTTGACCCCAGGCTGTATCCAGCTTGGGCAAGAATACTTTGCTGATTTGCTTGTTTGAGTAAAGAGGGTTTTTTCCAATACCACCTAAAGGTGTATCTCTTTAGGTCCAGCTGTGGCCACTGGGTACACCACTATTGATGTGAAACCTGTACAGGTACTGCCTATAGACAAATAGTTTAATGCCAGACTGCATTCTACCCAGTTTACCAGGAGGGGCATTTACCTGCATATTCCAATATCATTCTACCAGTTGGGTGCCCTCTCTCCAGTATTCTTTTCAGACATAACCATCCTCAATAATCTTCTGTAAAGCTCTCCGGAACATTTTTACCCTAGCAACTCCGGCGGGCCGGCTGGCGCCCCCTGGAGTGGCGCCTCTATGGCGCCTGTTATATACCCCAGCCGGCCCGTCCGCTCCTCAGTTCCTTCTTACCGCCCGTGACGGCCAGTTGGAACAGTGGAGTGCTCCCTTACCTCCACAGCCCTAGCGTTTCTCCATCTCTTACTGTATATAGTTCGTTAGTTAGTTTGATAGTTGTATAGTTTTATAGTTAGATAGGTATAGTAGTGTAAATAGGGAATTAGAGGGGTTAGCCCCTCTTCTTCCGCACCCGGTGCGGGCTTATGCCCGGGGCACCGGGATTCAAGCCCTGCGCGGCTTGCCAGCGGCACATGCCGGTGAGTGACCCGCACGACTCGTGCCTTCGCTGCCTTGGGGAGGCACACAGAACAGACAAGTGCCCGATCTGCGTGGCCTTCAAACCCCGGACGAGAAAGGAGCGGGACTTGCGCCTTAAACAGTTGCTAATGGAGGCTTCGCTCCAGCCTCCGGCACCAACTCCATCGGCGCCGAAGCCCTCCTCGGCGAGCAGCGCACCGGCAGCACCGAGCTGCTCCGGTGCCGAGGCTCCTCGACACCCGGCACCGAAGTCCCGGCACCGCTCCCTCTCCCCAGGAAGGAAGCACAAGGTGCCGAAGGCGGTCTCTTCTAAACATCCGCAGAGACCGCTAGCCCAGCCGCCTCCGACACAAGCGGTACAGGCTGAGGCAGTGCACAGGCAGTGCACGGTGCCGTCGACTCCGGCGCCGCAAGGGCCGTCGAGTCCGGCACCACCCAGCTCCCCAGTACCCACCGAGGTAGAGCTGCGGATCCCGTCCACGCCGGAGGCGTTTGCGACGGCGAGGGAGCTAATCGAGCTCGCGGAAGCTCCAAGCCCCCGGCCCCCGGCACCGCCGGTGCGGGCACTCAAGTCAGTGGGCAAACCGATGATGATGCGGCCTCCTTCCCCTGACAAGCGAGACGGACGCTCTAGGATTCGGTCTCGATCCCGATCCCACTCTCGGAGGCGGTCCCGATCCAGAGGTCGATCAGCATCGCGACGCCGCTCCCCGTCTCGGCACCGGTCGCAGTCCCGGCACCGCTCGCATTTGCGGCACCGGTCGTACTCCCGGCAACGGTCCCGGTCACCGAGTCACCGACACCGCAAAAGGTCCGGCTCCAGTGACCGCTTTCGGCACCGAGACTCCCGGAGCCGCTCCCGACGTCACCGATCGCCGTCGAGGTCGAGCTCCCGGCACCGCCAGTCGAGCTCCCGGCGCCGCCGGTCGAGCTCCCGGCACCGCGCCGCATGCAGGTCCCGCTCTCCGGTTAGGTCACGTGATGACCGCCACCGACCTTCAACGCCTGCTAGACACCTGACGCAGGTTTCGGTTGGGCATTCGGGAACCGCCTCAGCTCCTCCCTGGCCCTCGCGTGAACCCTCCATCGCTTCCCCTGAGGGCAGCGCAGTGGACTTCAGGGCAGCGTCTCAAGGACGGGACCTTGGACCCCAACACTGGGGATATTGGGTTCCCTGGGCCCAACACGAGCAAGGGCCTCCCCTGCCGCCGAGGCAGGCGCCTACGGGACGCTCAGTGCCGGAGGCCACGGTTAGCAGGCCCCCCCCCCATCTCCACAGGAACAGGCTAACTCGCCACCAGGCCCGGCACCGGGGCCGGAGTCCGTGGCTCCTGACCGCCCAGGAGCGGACCAGGCATCCGAGGAGGTGCTGCCGGGCCGCTCCTCGTCCTCCTCACCTGACGAGGCGGTGGCGGGGGCATCAACATCTGAACCCCCGCCTATTGACCTGAAGGCGCATCAGGACCTTCTCCACCGTGTGGCAAAGGCCATGAACCTGCCCGTTGAGGAGGTCACGGAGGACGATGACCCTATAACGGATGTTGTGGGTTCGGACGCCCCAGTGCGAGTGGCATTACCCTTTATCCGCACTATTCAGTGGAACAATACGACAATCTGGCAGTCGCCCTCCTCAGTCCCCCCCACGGCGCGAGGGGTGGAGAGAAAATACTCTGTCCCGCCCAAGGGGTACGAGTACTTCTATGTGCACCCCACCCCGGACTCTCTAGTGGTCCAGTCGGTAAATGACCGGGAGAGGCATGGACAGCCGGCCGCTGCGCCAAAATCAAAGGAGTCGCGGCGCATGGACCTGTTGGGGCGAAAAATCTATTCAGCGGGTGGCCTTCAGCTCCGCATAGCGAACCAGATGGCGCTCCTGTCCCGGTACACTTTCAACATCTTAGGGTTCCTGGGAAAATTTTCGGAGCTGACCCCGCAAGACTCCCGCCGGGAATTCTCGGCGCTCCTGGACGAGGGCACGACGGCCTCCAGGACCCTAATTCGGGCAGCCTTGGACTCCGCTGACTCAGGAGCCAGAACTATGGCGTCTGGAATAACCATGCGGCGCATTGCCTGGCTGCAATCCTCCACCTTGCTGCCGGAGGTACAATACACCCTCCAGGACCTCCCGTTCGATGTACAGGGTCTCTTCTCAGAAAAGACGGACTCGAGAATTCAGACCCTGAAGGACGGGAGGATTGCTATCCGGACTCTGGGCATGCACACGCCGGCCACCCAGAGACGGCCTTTCCGGCAGCAGCCCTACCGACCCTTCACCCAGGCCAGGTCTAGGCCATTTAACAATCGCCGGACGGCCCCCTACCGCCGCAGGCCGTTGGGGGGTAGGCGTAACCAGACCCAGGGCCCCTCCAAGGCCCCTCAGGGCCCGAAACCGGCCTTTTGACGGGACGCCCGAGGACGGCCCGCCACTCTCCCCCCAGGATCCATCCCTATTATTTTCAAATCGCCTTTCCCGCTTCCTCCAGGCGTGGTGCTCTATAACATCGGACAGCTGGGTCCTCAACACCATCCAGCACGGCTACCGCCTGCAGTTTGTTTCACCCCCTCCCTCCCACCCACCTTCCCCGTCCCTCTTCAGGGACCCCTCTCACGAGCAAGTCCTCTTACAAGAGGTCCAGACTCTGTTGAGCGTGGGTGCTATAGAGGAGGTGCCTCGCAGGAGGCGGGGCAGGGGATTCTATTCCAGATACTTTCTCATCCCCAAGGCGAAAGGAGGTCTTCGTCCCATCTTGGTCCTCCGGGAGCTCAACAGACACCTGTGCAAGCTCAGGTTTCGTATGGTGACCCTGGGGACCATCATCCCTTCCTTGGATCCGGGAGACTGGTTTGCCGCCCTCGACATGAAGGATGCATACTTTCATGTGGCAATTTACCCCCCCCCACAGACGCTACCTGCGCTTCGTGGTCAACGAAGCTCACTACCAGTTTGCGGTACTGCCCTTCGGCCTCTCCACCGCACCGAGGATGTTCACCAAGTGTATGGCAGTCGTGGCCGCAGCCCTCCGCCGTCGTCGGATACATGTGTACCCGTATCTCGACGACTGGCTGATTCGGGGTCGTTCCCAAGAACTGGTAGCAGCTCAGGTGACCGAAGTCCGGTATCTGTTCCATTCACTAGGCCTCCTTATCAATACCGAGAAGTCCAGCCTAACTCCAGCACAAAGGGTGAAGTTCATAGGAGCGGCGCTCGACTCCAATTTAGCCAGAGCCTGCCTCCCTCGTCTTCGGCACGAGACGATGGTCTCGTTCATACGGGCCCTGCAGGCCTTCCCTTCAACGATGGTGCGGTCCTGCCTGCGCCTGCTGGGGCACATGGCGGCGTGCACATTTGTGACCGTGAACGCAAGGCTGCGGCTCCGCCCGTTCCAGATGTGGCTGTCATCGGTGTACCGCCCCCACCGCGACAGCATAGACATGGTGGTTACGGTTACGAGGCCCACTCTCCAGTTGCTCACCTGGTGGCTGGATCCGGAGGTTGTCTGCGCAGGGGTTCCGTTCCGCCCTCCTCGCCCGTCGGTCACCCTGACCACAGACGCCTCGGCACTCGGCTGGGGTGCTCACATAGGCGACCTGCACACCCAGGGTCTCTGGTCGGCCCAGGAGCTCTCCCTCCACATCAACGTCCGGGAGTTGAGAGCGATCCGCTTGGCGTGTCTCGCCTTTCGGGTCCACCTGCAGGACCGCTCTGTAGCGGTGTACACGGACAACACTACAGCAATGTTTTACGTAAACAAGCAGGGCGGAGCCCGATCCTCCCCGCTCTGCAGAGAAGCGATGCTCCTATGGGACCTTTGCGTGACCCACTCGATTCGCCTTGAAGCGTTTTTTCTGCCGGGGGTGCAGAACACGTTGGCAGACCATCTCAGCAGGTCGTTCGCCTCCCACGAGTGGTCCCTTCGCCCGGATGTGGCTTATACAATCTTCCAGAGGTGGGGGTTTCCCCAGATAGACCTGTTGGCCTCCAGGGTCAACAGGAAGTGCACCAGGTTCTGCTCGTACCAAGGTCGAGCTCCGGGCTTCCTCTCGGATGCGTTCCTCCTGACGTGGACAGGTCCCCTCCTCTACGCGTTTCCCCCGTTTCCACTCGTACACCGAGTGTTACTCAAGCTTCGGAGGGACAGGGCCCGCGTAATACTCGTCGCTCCGGCCTGGCCGAGACAGCACTGGTACACCCTGCTGCTCGAGCTGTCAGTTCGGGATCCCATTCCCCTTCCGTTATGGCCGGACCTCATCACTCAGGACCTCGGCAGGCTTTGTCACCCGAACCTGCAGTCGCTGCATCTTACAGCTTGGTTCCTGAGTGATTGACCGACGCAGAGAGGGGTTGTTCGTCGGCGGAGCAACAAGTCCTGCTCGAAAGTAGAAAGCCTTCGACGCGCTCTACCTACCTCGCGAAGTGGAAACGCTTCGCGCTCTGGTGCGACCAGCGAGGTCTTAACCCATTCTTGGTCCCTATCTCGACCATCCTCGACTACCTCTGGTACCTGAAAGGTCAAGGTCTTGCGATCTCTTCCCTGAAGGTGCACCTGGCGGCTCTGTCGGCCTTTCGGCCCGCCATCGGAGGTCGGTCTGTCTTCTCTCACCCGATGGTTGCCCGCTTTCTTAAAGGTCTTGACCGTCTGTACCCGCCGGTACGTCCTCCTGCCCCGACCTGGGATTTGAACCTGGTTCTGGCCCAGATGATGGGACCGCCCTTCGAGCCCCTGGCCACGTGCTCTCTGCTTTATCTCACCTGGAAGACGGCCTTCCTCGTGGCAATTACATCCGCCAGACGAGTCTCGGAACTCCGCACCCTGACGGCCGGGCCCCCGTATACCGTCTTCCATGCGGATAAGGTGCAGCTTCGACCGCACCCGGACTTCCTCCCCAAGGTGGTGTCGGCCTTCCACCTCAACCAAGAGATCTTCCTCCTGGTCTTCTTCCCGTCCGCAGGGCCCTCGCTTTCTACATCGACCGGATGAAGCCCTTCCGGCGTTCGACCCAGCTGTTTGTGGCAATCGCCGATCGCATGAAAGGCGAGCCGGTATCCTCGCAGCGGATTTCATCCTGGGTGACGTCATGTATATGAACGTGCTACAAGCTTGCTCGCGTCCCCCCATGCCACCTCACCGCTCATTCGACCAGAGCGCACGCTTCTTCGGCCGCCTTCCTGGCCCATGTCCCCATCCAGGACATCTGTAGGGCGGCCACCTGGTCTTCGGTACACACCTTCGCTTCCCACTACGCGTTGGTGCAACAGTCTCGAGACGATGCAGCCTTTGGCTCAGCGGTCCTACACTCGGCCACGCCTCACTCCGACCCCACCGCCTAGGTAAGGCTTGGGAATCACCTACATTGGAATGCATAGGAGCAATCACTCGAAGAAGAAAAGATGGTTACTCACCGTAGTAACTGTTGTTCTTCGAGATGTGTTGCTCCTATCCATTCCAGACCCGCCCTCCTTCCCCACTGTCGGAGTAGCCGGCAAGAAGGAACTGAGGAGCGGACGGGCCGGCTGGGGTATATAACAGGCGCCATAGAGGCGCCACTCCAGGGGGCGCCAGCCGGCCCGCCGGAGTTGCTAGGGTAAAAATGTTCCGAAGAGCCGTGCACGCGCGGCGCGCACACCTACATTGGAATGGATAGGAGCAACACATCTCAAAGAACAACAGTTACTACGGTGAGTAACTGTCTTTTTTTTTTTTTTTTGTGATTCCCATATTCCAAAGTGGCTTAAAATGTGTGAGGAGGTCAATGAGAGCTGTGGTTCTTCTTTTAGTATGTGTCCTTGTGGATTCACTATAGATGCACATGCACGAGAGATCAGATTTGATACTGTAAGGTGTGAGGAAATTGGAATCTGACAAAATTGGTGCATTATGCACCGATATTGCTGCTAGATGGATTTTGAAAGAGCTAAAGGTGAGTACTGACTGTTTCAGAAACAGCATATAATCCAGGATCCTTGGAATCAGGGTTTTAACCAGATTCACATAGTTCTTCTTCAAGTGGTTGTTCATGTCCATTCAAAGTAGATGTGCATGCGCTGCGTGCACGCCAGCCGGAAGATTTTCCCCTTGCAGCGCCTGTAGGGTCGGCCCTGGCGCCCCCTGGAGTGGCGCCATTATGGCGCCCTATAAATGGGCCCGCCGACCCTCCACCCCCTCAGTTCCTTCTTACCGCCGGTGACGGCTAGCTGGAACTTCTCTTGCGCATAGCAAGTTAGCAGTGTCCTATCCTTGTGTATAGTCTGTGTATATAGTTGCGTTATAGTTAGTTTACTTAGATTATTGTATATAGTTCTTTGTAGTTGGGGGGGTCCCCCCGCAAGTCGTCGTCGCCCGCTGGGGCATGCCCGGGTCCCCTGGGTTTAAACTCTGCAAGGACTGTGGGAAATTCATGCCCAAGAGTGACCCACACTCTGCTTGTTTGAGGTGCCTCGGAGAGAGCCACCAAAAGGACTGATGCTCTATCTGCAGAGGCTTCCGCCCGAGAACTGTCAAAGACAGAGCTCAAAGACTTAGAGTCCTCCTGATTTAGGCTGCCCTGAGGCCATCCTCGGACCCGGAACCGGGCGAGGCGGTGCCCAGCATGTCTTCCTCGGTGCGGAGTGCCCCGGCACTGACATCAGGACTTAGGGCCTCGCCCAAGTCATCTAAAACCCGGCACCGGATGGAGTCGGGTCATAGGAAGTCGGCCTCAGTGCGGCACCGCTCACCGTCGCCGGTGCCCGCCAAGAAGAGAAAGCCGGTGAGGGAACGGTCACCCCACCAGGATCTGAGGCCGACGCCGTCCGCGGGTGCAAGCGGACAGGCTGGGCTACAGCCCTCGGCTGCTCCGTCGACTCTCGCACCGCAGAGAGGGTGGTCGAGTCGGGACCGGCCTAGATCCCCGGACCTCAGCAGAGACTTGCGCCTCCCTTCAATGCCAGAGACGTTCGAGGAGGCCTCAGACTTGATGGGACTCCCGGCGCTGGCCTCCCCGCACCGTAGGGAGTTGCCTACCGCGGCCCGTCCCCCGGTACAATCGAGGGGCAAGCCGGCCATGCTGTCGCCTCCCTCCCCGCACCGCACTACGCTGCTAAGGCGGCACCGGACCAGATAAGAGGCTCCCCGCCGCCTCAGCACCGCTCTCCAACGGCACTGGGTGCTGCTCCCCCCAGGTCCTCGTACTCAGAGACCTCAGACTCCGAGGCAGACTCCTACCACTCCAGCCAGTCGCGGAGCAGGAGATCGGTTTCGGGGGCGAGCCACCAGCGTTACCCACAGTGGCAGCAGCAATGGCATCTGCCCTCACATTGACCGTTTTGGACCCCCTGGGCCTACCACCACTCGGTAGGCCAGGCGTTTGGTCCTCGATCGAGGTCGGCCTCAGTCTCCTCGGCGTCGGTGGCCCCGGCGCAGCTGCCTCCTCCACCGTCACCGGGCAGGGGTGTGCCATATCCAAGTTCAGCACCCCCTAGTCGGGCAGCGGCACCAGCAGCAGCTTCAGTTCGGGCTCCACAGGCACCGCCCGATACGCCAAGCCGCTCACTGGCGACCCCAGTACTGGTCACGGTGCTGTATTGAGAATTGGAACTGGCACTGCAACCACAGTACCATGTGCTGCAGGACCCCGAAGGGCTGCATGCACCGGAGGAAGGGCCGATCCATGTAATTTCCTCGTCTTCCTCCCTGGACGAAGCGGTCTCGGGCACGGCTACGGCACCGGCCCTGGAGGACACTCGAATCCTCCAACAATTGCTCTGACGAGCAGCTCAGAGCCTCGCAATCCAAGCTGAGGAAATAGAGGTGGACGCGGAACCTGTAATAGATATCCTGGCTCCCTCAGGGCCATCCAGGGTGGCTCTCCCGCTGATAAAGACTATAGCGGATACATCCCGCACCTTATGGCAAACGCCAGCCTCACTGGCCCCTACTGCCAAGAGAATGGAGCGGCTCTATTTCGTTCCCTCTAAAGGGCACGAACACTTGTACACCCCCCACCCCCGGACTCCCTGGTGGTGGATGCGGCCAACCAGCGGGAGCGTCAAGGGTTTCAGGGGTCAACACCAAAGAGCAGGGGTGCTAAAAGACTCGACCTCTTTGGTAGAAAAGTGTACTCCACGGCAGGCCTACAACTCCGCAGTGCCAACTAACAGGCGATTGTAAGCCGATATGGTCATAACACGTGTTCAGCCATGTCGAAGTTTACGGACCTCCTTCCCCAGGACTCGAGGTCAGAGTTTTCGGCCCTAGTGGAGGAGGGAAAGCTAAGCTCCCGAGCCTCTCTCCAGGCTGCCTTACATGCGGCGGACTCAGCCTCACACACACTGGCCACAGGCCTGGTCATGCGGCGGGGAGCCTGGCTTCAGGTCTCGGGCCTGCCCTATGAGGTCCAGCAGACCATTCAAGACCTCCCCTTCGAGGGGCAGATGTTACTTTCGGAAAAGACGGACAAGCGTCTGCATAGCCTAAAGGACTCACGCGCCACGCTTCGCTCGCTGGGCTTGCATACCCCTTTGACCCAGCGCAGGCAGTTTAGGCCGCAGACAGCCCCATGCCCCTACCTGCCTCAGACTTGCCAGGAGCCGGGGTGCAGGCGGGGCAGAAATGGCAGGAGGCGTCACCAACGCCACCCCTCCGGCCAGGCGTCCGGTCAATTGAGACCACCATCGGGGCCTAGACCCCCTATTTGATGGTACGGTCGAGGGCGACCTACCTATCGAGACTCTGGATCCTTCCACCCCTACCTTTGGGTCACGTCTGTCCCCCTTCTACCATGCCAGGTCCTGAATCACATCGGACAGATGGGTGCTCCGCACGGTAGAGAGGGGATATTCTATCCAGTTCTCCTCCCTCCTGCCCCACCAGCCCCCCTCCCTGTCCCTCTTCAGGGACCCATCTCACGAGCAACTTCTAACTCAAGAAGTGAAGTCCCTCACGGAGGCAGGGGCAGTGGAGGAAGTCCCTCGGGAGCTCAGGGGCAAAGGCTTCTACTCCCAGTATTTCCTAATACCGAAGGCGAAAGGGGGCCTGAGACCCATCCTAGACTTGCGGCGGCTGAACACGTTTGTTTGAAAGCTCAAGTTCCCCATAGTCTCCCTGTCCTCAATTATTCCCTCCCTGGATCCAGGAGATTGGTATGCCGCCCTCGACTTACAGGACGCTTATTTCCACATTGCCATAATTCCCCGACACCGTCAGTACCTCAGGTTTGTCGTGGCCGACGCCCATCTGCAGTTCACGGTGCTCCCGTTCGGCCTGTCAGCTGCTCCAAGGGTCTTCACAAAGTGCATGGCAGTCGTGGCGGCCTTCCTGCGCAGGCGTGGCATCCAAGTATTCCCCTACCTGGACGACTGGCTCATAAAGGGCCGCTCCAAGGAGCAGGTGGAGACCCAGGTGTCGTTTATCAGGCGGACCTTCCTTGATCTCGGCCTCCTCTTGAACGAAGCCAAGTCCACCCTGTCTCCGACGCAACGAATAGAGTTCATAGGAGCAGTTCTGGATTCTACCCACGCCAGAGCGTACCTGCCGGAATCCAGGTTCCGTGCGATTTCCGAGCTCATCCTCGATTACCATGGCGCGAGTTTGCCTCCGGCTGTTGGGTCACATGGCGGTGTGCACCTATGTGGTAGACCATGCCAGACTCCGGCTTCACCCGCTACAGTCCTGGTTAGCGACAGTTTATCACCCGACCAGGGACCCCTTGGACTCAGTGGTGTCCATTCCCCGCTCGGTGCTGGACTTGCTGCGATGGTGGCTTGACCCACAGAAAGTGTGCATGGGTGTCCCCTTCGCTGCCCCTCAGTCCTCCCTCTCCCTGGTAAAGGATGCCTTGGATCGGGGTTGGGGAGCACACCTGGGACACCTCAGGATGCAGGGCTTGTGGTCACCGGAGGACCTCGAGTTGCATATCAATGTCAGAGAGCTGAGAGCTGTTCGCCTGGCTTGTTTGACCTTCCGGTCCCACCTGGCCGGCAGATGTGTTTCAGTCCTCTCGGACAACACGTCGGCAGTCTTTTATATCAACAAACAGGGGGGTGCACGCTCCTGTCCCCTGTGCAGGGAAGCCCTCACGCTGTGGGATTTCTGCGTCCACAATGCTACCCACCTAACGGCGTTCTACCTTCCAGGGGACCAGAACGGTTTGGCGGACACCCTTAGCCGCTCGTTCCGGGGTCACGAGTGGTCCCTCTGATGGGACGTGGTACACTCAATTTTCCAGCTCTAGGGCTTTCCCCGGTTAGACCTGTTCGCCTTGAAGGAAAACAGAAAGTGCCGATGGTTCTGCTCCCTCCTGGGCCGCAGTCAGGGGTCTCTGTCGGATGCCTTCCTACAGTCTTGGGGAGTTGGTCTGCTCTATGCCTTTCCTCCGATCCCACTGATACACAAGGTGATTTTGAAGATTCGCAGGGATCACGCACGGGTAATCCTGATAGCTCCGGCGTGGCCGCGCCAGCATTAGTACACGTCACTCCTGCACATGTCCGTTCAGGCGCCCCTAACGCTGCCCCTGCTCCCGGACCTGATCACTCAGAACCGGGGCTCCCTCCGCCACCCGAACCTCGAGTCCCTTCACCTCACAGACAAGTGCTGCTCGGTAGTAGGAAACCGTCAACTAGGGCCACCTACCTGGCCAAATGGAAGCGCTTCTCCATATGGTCGGGTCACAATCCGCTGGGGGTCCCAATCCCCATTGTCCTAGACTATTTGCTCCACTCAGACAACTGGGCCTCTCCCTCTCCTCGATTCGTGTTCAATTGGCGGCCATCTCGGCTTTCCATCCGGGAGAGGGGGGTACCTCGGTATTTGCACACCCGCTGGTCGGGCGTTTCCTCAAAGGTATGGACAGGCTATTCCCGCATGTTCGTCAGCCGGCCCCTGCTTGGGACCTGAATCTGGTCCTCTCCACCCTTTCGGGACCTCCCTTTGAGCCTCTGGCTTCGTGCTCCCTGTTGTACTTGTTGTATAAGACCGCCTTCCTGGTGGCGATCACCTCGGCCAGAAAGGTGTCGGAGCTCAGGGCATTAACATCCGAGCCCTGTACACTGTCTTCTATAAGGACAAGGTCCAACTTAGACTTCACCCGGCTTTCCTACCCAAGGTCGTCTCACAGTTCCACATGGGTCAAGATATTTTTCTCCCGGTGTTTTATCCGAAACCACACTCTTCCAATGAGGAGCGGAGGTTACATTCCCTGGATGTCCGCAGGGCCTTGGCTTTTTACATCGAGCGTACCAAGCCGTTCAGTCGCTCAACTCAGCTCTTCATTGCAGTGGCGGATAGGATGAAGGGGCTCCCGGTCTCCTCTCAGCGAATCTCTTCGTGGATCGCGACCTGCATCCGGGAGTGTTACCGTATAGCTAAGACCCCTGTCCCTCCGGTCACAGCCCACTCCACTAGGGCGCAGGCCTCCTCTGCAGCGTTCCTGGCTCAGATCCCGACTCAGGAGATTTGTAGAGCGGCCACGTGGTCCTCCATCCACACGTTCTCGGCACACTACGCCATCACGCACCAGGCTAGGGATGATGCAGCCTTCGGTTGTGCAGTACTCCAATCAGCAGTGATCTCCGACCCCGCCACCTAAGGTTAGGCTTGTGAGTCACCTACTTTGAATGGACATGAACAACCACTCAAAGAAGAAAAAACGGTTACCCACCTTTTAGTAACTGTTGTTCTTCGAGATGTGTTGTTCATGTCCATTCCAATACCCATCCTCCTGCCCCTCTGTCGGAGTGCAAGAAGGAACTGAGGGGGTGGAGGGTCGGCGGGCCCCTTTATAGGGTGCCGTAGTGGTGCCACTCCAGGGGGCACCAGGGCCGACCCTACGGACGCTGCTAGGGGAAAATCTTCCGGCTGGCGTGCACGCGGCGCACGCACACCTACTTTGAATGGACATGAACAACACATCTCGAAGAACAACAGTTACTAAAAGGTGGGTAACTGTTTTTTCTGGGTCACCCATTTGGAAAGCCTTCCTCATTTTTCAGAGCAGGTCCTTTGAGTGGCAGCTTTTCCTGCTCTGCATGAGAATTTCTTGCACTTGCTTGGAGCACTTTCTCAGTGATGCTCATCCAGCCAGCATCCAGGCCCGATACAGGCCAGCCCAGGGGTCCTCATCTCTAGGATATTCATGTACAGTTTCAGGTCATCTGGGGACCACGTTCCTTTCAGTTGGAGGTGATTCAGGTGGGCATTCCATCCTGTCCCTGATTGTGTCCATAATAAGAGTCATTGCCAGGGATAGGAGTGAGAAGAACACACCCCTTTCCTGTATGCAATGTTGTAGCCATGTCGGTCCCAGGATATGTGAGAGACAAAGTGGGTGAGGTAATACCTTTTATTGGACCGACTTCTGTTGGTAAGAGAGAGAAGCTTTTGAGCTTACATAGAGCTCTTCTTCAGGTCTGGGAAACACTCTGATTAAGTTTGCCTGACCTGAAGAAGAGCTCTGTGTAAGCTCGAAAGCTTGTCTCTCTCACCAACAGAAGTTGGTCCAGTAAAAGATATTACCTCACTCAACTTGTCTCTCTAATAACCCCCTCACCCCGCCTTTCCACATATTCAGAGGGTCTATCCATCAAGTTAGTTCTAGCAGTTCTTGGGGTGGTACTGTGACCAATTTGTTCATACGGTATTTGGCAGGGAGGTACAGTGTCAAGATTAATCAAGGGCCTTCTTCATGCCTGCCTTCGGGTTAGAGACCCAAATCCCACCTCGGACCTCAGTGTAGTCCTCTTACAGCTTGTGAAGCCTTCCTTGAAGCTATAATTGAATATTCCTTGTACCACCTTTACTATCAAGATGGTCTTCTTAGTCACAATCACATCAGCTCAGAGAGTCAGCGAGACTGAAGCCCTCATGGTTGGACTGCCACACATGTTATTTCACAGGCACAAGTGGTGATGAAATGACACCAGAAGTTCATTTGCAAAGTAGTGTCAGTCACTCACCTTTCCAGTCTTCTTTCTGAAACATTTGTCTCCAGGAGCAAAGAAACTTCACACTCAGGACATTTCCAGACCTCAACTGTATAACCTAGACAGGACTAAGCCCTTCTGGCTCTCTCTCCATCTCTTTGTGGCCATATTAGGTGTATTGAAAGGCCAGGCTCACAGAGACTTTCTAAGTGGGTTACACAGTGCATTTCCACATATTATCAGCTGACTTGTGAGCTTTTCCTGCCAAACATCAATGCACACTCCATCAGAGAGCAGATGACCTTGTCAGCCTGCTTCAGAAATGTGCCAGTCTCAGAGCTTTGTAAGGCAGCCACATGGAATAACCCCCGCTGACTTTTGTTAAACATTATGCAGTTACCAAGGCAGCCAAGGCAGGTACCAGGTTCTTCAATCCTTATTTGATTAACACAGCTGATATGCCTCATACACACCATCTGAAAGAGGATACTGCTTGCCAGTCATCTACAGTGGGACCCTCACTGACATGCTCGAAGAAGAAAGTATGATTGTTTACCCTATAATAACGGAGGCTCTTTGAGATGTTGCAGTCAGCATGGATCCCACAATCCAACTTCCATCCATGCTTTTCAGAATCCTCAGATACACAGGCTATGAATTGTGAGAGAACTGAGGGAGAGTTTCAGCTGCCCTCCCTTTATGATCCTCTCAACCGATCTACATAATTTCACCTTATAATTTGTGCATCCAGCCCAATAAATTATCATTGCCTGCAAACTTCTTAAAATGTGGACCTAGATTCTTTTCAGCTAAAAGTCAGTGGGGAAAAATGTTTGGTGTCTATCACTGCTTATGTAGACTGAGTTTGTTTATTTTGCCACTTAATATGTTAGAGGTAAAAAAAATTCTAGTGTTGGGAAAAATTGATTTAATACATCCCTCTCAAAAGAACACCCCTCCCCTTAAAGCGACTAACATTGACAATAGTAAATGTTCTGGCCTACCAAGTGTGTCCCTATGTTAAAAGGCAGTTTTAAAGAACAAGGAAGAAAAGCAAGCCTGAGGCCATTTTTGTTAATGATGTAGAGGTTAAAACTGTGAGATAAAGGGAGGTCCAAAAGACACTTTAGTGATAAACAAAAGCTGAGGTAATAATGGGACAAATTTTGCTCTGTCAGTTGATGTTTATACAAAATAACTTTTTTGAAGTAATTGGAATTATTCTGGATTTACAACAGTGTAAATGAGAACAGAATTTGGCCTTTTAAAATTGTGAGGTAATGGATAGCAATTCAGCTGAGGCAATTTTTAGATTCTACTGGGAAAGTTTAAAGAAAGGAGCCAGAGTTGGATTTTGCTACAGAGTCAAACTTTGAGCTAGTTGTTATTAGCTCAGTCTTTTAACTAATCCCTCTTTGGTGTGCATGGTGATCTGGGCTTGGGATGGGGGATTTAACATTTAAACTCTGAATAAATTACACAATCTAATTAGCTTTCACTTCCAAAAGTGAAGTATATTAGTTTAGCTTGTAATAATTTGCTTAAACTAGGGCTTGCCACATTTTAACTAGAAGAGTGTTTCTGTGTGACCTCTCACTTAAAAAAAAATGTAGCCATAAAAATACTTCTTGTCAAGACATTACTCTCTTGGAGTATGTTTTGTGCTCAATACTTCTGAAAGTGAGAGACTGCTGATGGCAGGGATTCTATACAGGGAAACTAAGAAAACCTTGCTGAAAATGAGGCTTTGTGAATAATCCCCATTTTGCTTCATACTATTAAAAGAATTAAAAAGCAATCTGGCCCAACTTCAGCAGATTGATTAACCACATGTCTACATTTCAAGCATGTGAGTAGCAGGGCCGGCTCCAGGCACCAGCTTATCAAGCAGGTGCTTGGGGCGGCAACTTGGGAGTGGGGCGGCACTTTCAGGGATTCGGCAGCAATTCGGCGGAGGGTCCCTCACTCCTGCTGAATTGCCGCAGATTGCGGCAAAACCCCTGGAGCCGGCCCTGGTGAGTAGTGTTCTTGAAGTCAGCTGGACTACTCGTGTGAGTAAATTTAGGCACACACTTAAGTACTTTGCTAAATTGGGGCATATAGTAGCATTGTGGTTACCTTGTTCTGCTGCCATCAATACCTTTATGAAATGTTTAAGATCTCTGCATTACCAGTTACTGTTACATGACTGTGTGTTGCTAATAGGCTACTACAGGGATAAACATAGATATTTCCCAATTCCAGGTTAGCCATTGACTCTAGTGGTAGGAAATATTTACTAAGATGATGGTGAATGTTGAATCTCACCAGTTTTTCCAAGAAATGTGGAAAATATACCACTGTAACATGTCTGCATTGGTTTTTACATTAGTATGGGCCTGGACACTTTGAAATGGGAGTAGATCAAAGTGCATTAAGGAATTGTTGGTGCATAGTAGCATGGTCCACACAGACACAGTGTAGAGCAGGCTAGCATGGGGTAGATTCACACTCAAGCTTGCCTCAGACTAAATGTTTGTGTAGACATGCCCATATTAATAGTTATCAGAAGGTAGTATCTATCTAGTGGTGTAAAAACAAGTGGATACACTAAAAAAAACAAGTGGATACACTAAAAAAAACAAGTGGATACACTAACCTAAACTAAGCTCCATATTCCCCAAATGAAAAATGAGTACATTCAGTTTATCTGAGGTTACCCTCAACTACGCTACTGGTAGTATCTGACATACAATCTAAAATATAATTAGAATTTGTACCACATATCTCACATACCATTCTGTGGTAACTGTTTGCAAATACTGATTATTTTTTTAAATGGTGATCACCATGCCTACCTCATAGAAATGCTGTAAGTGTGTGTTAGTTTAATGTTTTTTCAAAGAATGGAACACGTGTTTTCTATAAATGTTAATTAGTATTCTTAACCAAGTAGCTAAGTAAAAAATATTGGCCTTTTGGATGTGAGTGTTCCATTTGATCTGCATTTTGGAAATGTGGAGGGCAGTGGGTGAAAGGGATGGGAATATCCTTGTTGTGTTTTGAGATGCAAATACTGTTGTCCAGACTGAATGCTGCACAGTTTTGCCATCGTTTTTGGCCTTTCAACACACACAGAGGCTGAAAATGTGAGGTGAGTTCAGAACTTTTAAAATTAGAAAGTAGCAAACATTTTGGCGTTTAGGCAGACAGCCAAGGCATTTGAGTTTGCAGAAGCCACCTAAACATAAAGAAAGACTGAGTCTCTATGGTTCTATGTACAGAAATTAGAAAGCAAAGAAACCTTTTGTGTTTCTGCTATTTTGTGTAGATTTAAGAAACATAAACCCTCTTGCCAAAGAAACTTCTTATAACCTGCTGGGAAGGGTGTCATATCTCGTGGTCTATAAACCACCAGCTTATGCTGGAATGACCATATTATGGAAACTAGAGCGCTGATGAAAATGTGTACATGTGTGATACCCTTGGATTCAGGACACTTAAAGAAATAAAAAAGCTAATATACATCATAACTGATATCCCAAAGTTATAGTATAGGAAAGGGGAAGGGAATTGTTATAATTACTTTTATTTTTTGCCTTTGTTTATATTTGTAAGGGTTCCTTCCCCACTCTGAACTCTGGGGTACAGATGTGGGGCCCCGCATAAAAGATCCCCTAAGCTTATTTTTACCAGCTTAGGTTAAAACTTCACCAAGGCACAAATCCCTTCCTTGCCTTAGTATCGCTGCAAGTGATTTAACCAAATATTCAGGGAGGGCCACTTGGAGCCCTACCTTCCCCAAATATCCCCCCAAGCCCTACACCCCCTTTCCTGGGGAGGTTTGCCATTCCTAGCCAATGGGAGCTGTGGGAAGCGGTGGCTAGCATGTCCCTGTGGCCTGCGTCGCTTCCCGCAGTTCCCATTGGCTGGGAACGGCAAACTGCGGCCACTGGGAGCTGTGGGTGGCCGTGCCTATGGACGGTCAATGTAAACTAACTGTCTCGCGGCCCACCAGCAGATTACGCTGATGGGCCGTGTGCAGCCCGTGCGCCACAGGTTGCCCCTACTGATCTAGTCTGATCTCTTGCATCCCACAGGCCATAGAATTTCACACAGTGATTCTTGCATCTACTCTACAATTTGTGGTTGAACTAGAGCATAGCTTTTAGAAGGGCATCCAGTTTTGGTTTAAAAACTTCAAGTGGTTCAGAGTCCACCACATCCTTGAGTATGGGTCCAATGAGAGAGACAAGCTGGGTGAAGCAATATCTTTTACTGGACTAACTTTTATTGATGAAAGAGACAAGGTTTCCATGGCCAATTACCTCCACCGTTAAAATTATTCTCCGAATTTCTAGTCTGAATTTGTCTATCTTCAGTTTCCAGCCATTGGATCTTCTTATACCTTTGTTTGCTAGACTGAAGAGCCTTCTACGATCAGAAATCTTTTTCTATATTTAGGTTCTCATAGACCATGACCAAGTCACTTGTTAACCTTTGTTAAGATAACATTAAACTTCTATAATCAAATGTTTAGTATTGGCCTTGTAAATTACTGTCTGATTTGTTATTGCCAAGTTATGTATGCAAAATATGTATGTACGTTGGTGCCAGGGTTTGGAAGTTAAACTTTCCTTGCACTGCTTCTTTTGGTCTTTGCAAAGAAAGTTTAACTTCCAAAAGCTTGAGTCAACGTACATACATATTTTGTAAAGGTGTAGAATTCATATGCATGGCGTGGTATTTCATTCTCGTATTGTTGGTTTGGTCTAATAAAGCAAGTGGCTTTAATATGGCTGGAACGATGAAACTCAAAAAGCACTTCAAGTCTGATATTTCAGCAGGCATTCTCATATAAGTAGGGAAATGGATGTGGTACTATTGCCATTAGGATATTCACATTGCTCTTTGTTTTTGTATTGCTAGTGATACATGGGAGAAAGTCAGAGAAAATGGGAGCTCTTTTCAAACAATGTATTTTTATTTTGAGCCATATTCAGGTATGAAGGCATAGTTATGTAACTTTAAGTGTTCACTCTGTGTAGTTTTATAAAGTATATATTGTACCATGCACCAGAGTATCATTGTTCTCCGAATGTTATAATTTGTCTAGGTAGTGTAGTAGTAGCTTGAGGCATGAAATAACATTTTGGCTCCCATTCTTTTAGATATTTGTGTGAGAATGTTTATGGTACTTTTGGAAAGGATTTCAGCTCTTCAGAGTTTGTATTTGTGTCACATAAAAATGTACACATTTCCTAGATTTACATTGGCCTAAAAATGTCATTAACTATTTGAATTTTGAGTGCATTTTTGGTACAATAAACTAATAATGTAAGTTACATAATCTTAATGACATTAAAAGTTGCAGAATGGAGGGAAAAAAGAAATCACAGCTAGCACAGAATACTGCATCCAAATGAACACATTATTGTCAGAGTTGAATTGCCCTTTTTAAATTTTATTTTTTTTAAAGTGAATTTAATGTTGATAGAAGGTGCTGATTGAGAGCTCTGGAGAAATCTTCTGAAATCTTCTATCAGTCATATTTAAGGCTAAGATTTTGTCATGGTTATTTTTAGTAAAAGTCATGGACAGGTCATGGGCAATAAACAAAAATTCACAGAAGCCGTGACCTGTCTGTGACTTTTGCTGCTGTGGCTCCATGATTTTCCCCAACACCGTGGTGGCTGGGAGCTGTGGGGTTCCCCCTCCACCCACGGCGGCTGGGAGCTGCAGGGTGACTGTATTTTCCAAAAAGAAAATGGGACACCCCAGCCGCTTGCCCGAGGCTGTCACCTGTCGCTGGAACCCTGAGAAGGATGTCCTCAGGAGTCTGCCACCTGTTGCTGGATCTTTGCAGGGAGCCTTTTGTTGCCTGTCACCAGAACCCTGTTAGGACCCCACTGACTGTCAGCTCCAGAGTTCCGCGAACCCTGGGGCTGAAACAGAGACTGTCAGCGAGGTCTCTGGAAGTCATGGATTCCGTGACCTTCATTACCTCCGTGACATAAACGTAGCCTTAATCATATTGTATATGTTAAAGGGGTTATGTTACCAAGTGTTAAATAGTGATTTTAAAATAGTTTAAATGTTGAACCAATACTGGTTTAACCAGTCATGATTCTGTCTGGACCTAACTCAAGTATAAAGCAGGCATAGTTGTACAAAATAGGTATATTTGTTACTATTGTACTTTAATAATACTATTGATGCAAAATGACTATTGAGATCGTGATAACAGGCTAGGGCAATCAGATTTTTTTTTTAGTGGGAAAGATGTTTGGCGTCTACCAATAATTGAGAGAGATGAGCCTATTAGACCATTTTACCATGAACCACATTCAACTATAATGTCACTACTTTTATTTATAAAGCTGTGAAAACAAAATGATTGCCAAGATAAAACTAACACAGAATGGTATTGTTTATTTAATCACTAATGTCTAGGCCATGTGCAGTGTATGTAGTGCCTTTCTCTTAGTTGAAAGCTGATTGGGACAGTTTGACCTGTAAGACAAGATTGCTCACCAAAGAAGCACAGGAAAATGGACTTATTTGTTGGCAATTTCTTGATTCGGAAACCTGCAGCAATACCACATTATTTTTTTCATCATCATCAGGAGTCACCACTTTTGCTTGTGATTTTTTTCAGGTGGAAAATGTAACTTGCTAGTACTGGAGGCTTGGTATGGTGTTCCTGCAATCAAGGGCGGCTCTAGCCATTTCGCAGCCCCAAGCACAGCGGCACGCTGCCGGGGGCGCTCTGCCGGTCGCCAGTCCCGCGGCTCCGGTGGATCTCCCGCGTGCCTGTGGATGCTCCACCGAAGCCACGGGACCAGTGGACCCTCCGCAGGCACGCCTGCGGGAGGTCCACCGGAGCCACCTGCCGCCCTCCTGGCGACCGGCAGAGCGCCCCCTGCGGCATGCCGCCCCAAGCACGCGCTTGGCGTGCTGGGGCCTGGAGCCACCCCTGCCTGCAATAGCAAGGGGTTTGTCATTAGATTTTGCCCTTGATAATGGTCTGTTTTGCTTGAAAAATGAGTAGTAGGAGTCCCATCTAGAGTAAACCAACAGTGCCTGTGGAAGAAATGAAAAGTCCTGAATATATTGCATCACCCCTAGAGCTTCTCCAGGGTAAAAAGCTGAATGATGTGAACTCGCAGTAACAAATTTGACAGCTTGTCTTATTAACAGACCATCCAAAGTATATCCAGAATTAAAAGACGTAGTGGTTTTCCATCACAGGTCATGTTTGTTGTACAAACTGGTAGAAAAAAAAACTTTTTGTGAGATAAATGAAATGTTTCCAGGTTATAATTGCATTGTATTGATGAAGACATCACTTGAGTTCCATACCTATCTTGCTATTAATGCTTTCATTCGCTCTTCTGCCAAGTTATGCCTTTTTTGTTTAAGAATGCCTAAATAAAAATGCTTTGAGAATTATTTTTAATGCAAAGCAAAGATGTTGTAGAAGATGCCAGTTATGTTAAGAAGCTTCATGCAGGTGGCATTCTGACCTCCACCAAACAGCATTTACACACTAGCCACCAAACTTGCTCCTTTCTTGGGGTTTGCCTTTTACAGTTAAGGTAAATGATAGCAGAGTAGATCTCAGCCTAAGCTTCCTCCTGATCTTAGCTATTCTTCGAACTATTCTTGTAGGATTCTTGCACCTTCCTCTGTTTACCTTTGTCTCAGGGAGAGGCTCAAATGTTTTTACTGCTGGATTGGTACTAACAGGACCCATCTGATCTGGCTGTAGGGTGAGCAGATATCCCAATATTAGGGGTTTTATCTTCCATAGTCACCCTTCTAATCCTTAATCTACAAGATGTCCTGCAAAAATTTTATTTTAAAACATTGAATGTGGGCAGTACTCCATGAAAATCAGTCTAAGCTTTGGCTTGTACCTAGTGGATGCTTGAAAGCCAGAGCAGTGTAAGTAGGCATTAACATAAATAAGAATCAGGCCCATCATCTCCTGAATGAATTGTATTTTAGAGCTCACCACCCTTTTTCCTGGGAACACCATTTTAAAACTCACAGCATTTAAAATAAAATGTTGTTAGTTCTGATATAGCTACAGTGCTTTTAAAATTAAATTTCTTTTATATGTTGGGCTGTTCAGTTCTTTTTAGCTGTTCATTGCTGCTTTCTTGTGGGGTTAGTGAATCTGGAAGATTGTCAAGCACAGACAACACAGTTTTCATGCTGTCTGCAAATACTCAACTATAGATTTGGAGGTTTTGGTACAAAAATGAAAAATGCCAGCCAGCTCCTTTTTGCTATTTTTTTTTATAGGACAAGGCTTGTAATACTGCCAGAAGAACACTGTCAAGCTATCTGGTTTACCTGAAGAAACTCTTTCTGTGAGAATCCTTTTCTAATATTCATTTAAATTCTCCATTTATGATAAAAGTCTGTCTCTTTTCTTTTGATAACAAAAATATGAAGTGGGCTCCACGTTCTCTTACAAAAATAGCAGTGCTTACAAAGTGAGTAATAAGGGATTCTTAACTTTTTCCAAATTTTTGATGAGATCTGTAAAACAGAACTTCTTGGTTCCATGTAATGTCAAGGAGCTAATTGGGAAGATATTTACACTATGACTGGCTGTTTTGTAATTAGCAGTGTGGTATTATTCTAATATTTCCATTGCTTCATCTGTGGCTCTGATGTCAAGAAAAGGTGCAAAGGAGATGAACAGTCAATAGAGATTACATAGTTCTCTACCAGACTAACTATAGACCCCAATTCTGGAAAGCATCTCTATTCAGGTAGAACATTAGGTATCCACTAGTGAAAATTTTAGCCAGGAATTTTGGAACCAGAGATATGTATTCACAACACTAATCATTCATTGCATTGGTTAAAAACTAGGGTATAGGTTTTGCAAGTCTACTTTCTAAGATCCTTTTGAAATGGACTTTTAAAGACTACAAATGTACATATGCAGCATCACAGCCATTGTTGGATGAATTATTCATTATGAAAAATGCATCTGACAAATACTGGCCTCTCGTATTTGAAATAATTTGCAAATTGATTCTGTTGCTATGATTGTATTTGTTATCCATTGGTATCCATTGAATACTTTATGAACAAAGTCTGGCATTTGCACTTTTCATGAGCAATTTGCTGTCACTATTGCTTTGTGTATTCACTACTCATTGTTTGTGGTGTATAACTGATCACTTAAGTCACCTGGTATTACTTATGGCCTGTGACTGGACGGTGACCTTTTAAACAGGATAATAGTGAATAACAAATAACAATAACTAGAAAAATAATTTCAAGCGAAAAGCTTATTGTTGTATGCAATATAAATTGAATATTTTTATTTCAGGAAGACCCAGTCACAATGGGTTTGATCCATAATCTATTTAATCCAATGGTAAGACTCCCATATGAGCTGTCCTTTTAATTAAAACTGCTATGGCAAGCATGAATTTTAGGTGGCATGATAAAATTCTGCTAATTATTTTATCAGTAGGGGCTGGCTGGATGGCCTGCCCATTAAGGGAGATGGGACTCAGCCTTGCCTGTGAAAGATCAACTGCCTCCCCAGCTGATCATGATCTGCTGGGAAAGTGGGCAATTCAGTTATCAAACTCAGCTGGGGAAGAGCTGGGTGACTGCTATCAAGGGCTGGGAAGGCTGAGTTGGTGAGGAGAGATGCATGAGGGAGGTTGTGTCCTGTGACGTGTCCTAGGGAAAGATTGATAGTGGAGAAGGAGACTCCTATTGCAGCCATGGGAAAAGGCCAACCCCCAGGCAGATGGCCTGGAGGTAGACTGGGAATAAGGATCCAACCTGGGGAAAACCAGACTTGGGGAAGGATTCCAGGGGAAAAATCCAGAGGGTCAGGACTACAAGTGAATGGGGTAGAAGGATAGCCTAGAAGGGGCAGAAGAACCTTTTGTTTTATGTTCTTTGGACTAGAGACTGCAGTATTACCCACAATAGAAATCCCAAATCATGAGTCAGACCGCCAAAATTGTGTGTGTGTGTGTGTGTTTTAAACAGATGATATTGTGGGTTTTTTGAGCTGGTCTTGATTTTTTTGACCTCTCCTTGGCCATCCCCAATGTATGTGTGTACATGACAGTTAGTTTTGCCAATTCTCTCAAATTTCTGGGGTAAGATGATTTTTGGCCCCTGCTGCAGTAGCTCTCAGCCTCCACATCTCCCCATCAATTAAGCTTGCCCCACCCCAACCTCCACATCAATTCTGTTCCCCAATACTTGCATCAGTCATGCTCCCATCTCCATCAGTTCTGCATCCCCCAAGCCTGCAATCAGGTCAGCTCTTGCCCTCACCTCTGCTCCTCTGGGGGTTCTTCATCCCCTCTGGTAGGCCTGGGGGCTGCAGCTGCATCCCCTTCCCCCCATTCAGGCTGGGGGGCAGCTCCAGGGGATCTTCATCCCGCATTTGCCTCTTCCTGGACAGAGTTTGTAAGGGGGGAGAAGGGAAGAGCCAATCCTATTGCTCACAGGAGAGGAGGGGGCAGAGCTACCCTGATCTGCTGGGCTCTTTCTGTCCCCGAGGCCCCCGAGAATGGGGCTTGCTGAGGAGGTGGGGTGGGGGAGAGAGCTCTTTCGGTGACAGCACTGATGGGTTTCTCTGTCCCAGGAGATGGGCAAGTCGGGCAGCAGCCAGTCAAAGGGTGGCTTTCCCCAGGTAGGGCTCAAATTTGGTTGAGGGCTGGAGCTTCTGGGTTACTTGTGAGTCTGAGTTCCAGCACCAGCTCCAGCCAAAACTTGTCACTTGCAGAAAAATCGTGAGGTTTGGCAACACTGAGACCGCTGCTTGGCAGGGCCTTGCTGAGGTAAGGTAGACCTCTTGCAGGGCTATTGTTGGGATGAAGAGGGAAATGGAGGTGGAACCACTGCCACAGTGTGCCACAAGGGGGCACAGGGAAGTCAGCTTGCCCCAGGCTTTAAAATAGCCCATAGAGCAGGGGTGGCCAAACTGTGGCTCAAGCATGTGGATCTTTTACAGTTAAAGTGAAGCTGGCAAAGCCCCCCACACTCCTCCCCCATTCTCCACCTACCAGACTGGGGAGTGGGGAGCTTGGGACCTCTGCCTTGCAGCAAGGTGGTGAGGTAGGGGCTTCTGCCCAGTGAGGAGAGGGATCTTGGGGCTTCAGCCACATGGGGCGTGCCTGCTGGGGCTTG
This sequence comes from Mauremys mutica, assembly GCF_020497125.1. Lineage (NCBI taxonomy): Eukaryota > Metazoa > Chordata > Testudines > Geoemydidae > Mauremys > Mauremys mutica. Next base: position 101,982,557 of record NC_059072.1, on the reverse strand, counting down.
GGGCATTAGCAGGAGTGGAGCAGAATCCCCAAGCCCTGGCAGGTGCCTCCCATGGGGCAGAAGTCCCGAGCCCCAGCAGGTGTGCCCCATCTCTTGAACTTTTCTGAAGATTGTCATATGCGGCTCAGGGGGTCAGTAAGTTTTGGCCAACCCTACTATAGAGAAAAAGAACAGGAGTACTTGTGGCACCTTAGAGACTAACAAATTTATCTGGGCATAAGTTTTCGTGGGTGTCATAAACAGTTAGTTAAGGGTTAAGGTCTCTTTTACCTGTAAAGGGTTAACAAGCAGTACCTGAGGAACACCTGACCAGAGGACCAATCAGGGACAAGATAATTTCAAATCTCTGTGGAGGGAAGTTTTTTTTTTCTGTGTTCTTTGTTTTGAGTTGAGTCTCTCTTGGGAGTTAAGGGAGTCCAGACATCTTAATCAAGTCCTCCCAGGTTTCTGCAATACTTTTCATCTATTCAGTCTAGTGAGTATTAGAAAGGCGAATTAGTCTTATAATTTGATTTCTACATTTGCAATTGTGTGTTTGCTGAAGGAATTCTTTATTTCTGTTTGCTGTTACTTTGATTATGCTGAGGAGGAGGGAGGGGAAGTCTCTCCAGTTTTTATAAGTTAGACCCTGTATTTTTGCATCCTGGTAATACAGAGATAGTGTACTTTTTTTTCTTTCTTTAATAAAATCTTTTCTTTTTTAGAACTTGATTGATTTCTTCCCTTGTTTGGATTTTCAGGGGAAGGGGAGGGGGAAAAAGTGAATCCCTCTTTGTTTGATTCAAGGAGTTTGAATCAAGGTATTTTTCCCAAGGACTAGGGGAAAGGGAGGGGGGATAGGGAATCCCTCTTTGTTTGATTCAAGAAGTTTGAATCAGGTATCTCTCCTAAGCACTAGGAGAGGGGAGGAGGGAAATGGTTTGTTTCCCTTTGTGTTGAGATTCAGGTTTGAATCTGTGTTCCCCAGGGGAAGTTTTTGGGGGAACAGGGAGTGTGTCAGACACTTAAAACTGACTGGTGGCAGCGAGAACCAGATCTAAACTAGAATTTTAGTTTAGAGGAGTCCATGCAGGTCCCCATCTTGTGAACGCTAAAGTTCAAAGTGGGGAATAAACCTATGACAGTGGGCTAAAGCCCACTTCATCGGATGCATGCAGTGGAAAATACAATAGGAAGATATCTATCTAGCTATCTAGATATACAGAGAACATGGAAAAAATGGGTTTTGCCATACCAACTCTAACGAGACTAATCAATTAAGGTGAGCTATTAGAGTTGGTATGACAACACCCATTTTTTTCATGTTCTCTCTGTTTGTTTGTGTATGTCTGTCTGTCTGTCTATCTATCTATCTATCTATCTATCTTCCTACTGTATTTTCCACTGCATGCATCCGATGAAGTGGGCTTTAGCCCACGAAAGTTTATGCCCAAATAAATCTGTTAGCCTCTAAGGTTCCACAAGTACTTCTCATTCTTTTTGCTGATGCAGACTAACACGGCTACCACTCTGAAACCTACTAAAGAGAATAACTGGCTCAGCCTCTCAGTAAAGAGCACATCAGGTTCCTGACAATCTTGGGCTCTTTGAACCTAAGTGATCCTGTGTGAACTGTCAATGCCTCCAAAGCCTGTGCTTGGATGACTGAGAGTGAAGGGGGCCTTCAGATTAATTTCTAAGGTTGCTTTTGTGGTGTATTGAAAATTGTTAAAATTGTAAGCTGTTGTTTTAAAATATCTAGGAGTTTCCTGGTCCTGCTTGCAGGCTAAGGTGTGATCTTGACCTTGCAGCAGCCTGTCAGCAGCTATCCAGCCTACAATAAGGTGGGGTGAGTTGTGCCTCTCTGTTCTAGGGAGCAGCCTGCTTTGTTACTCTCTGTCTTGTGGCACTTTGGTGTTATCATTCTGAATTCCAAGGAATAAAATATTTTTAGGCTGTATGCATAAAACATAAGCCATCTTTTTAGACTTTGTTCTCAAGAACTTTGGGGACTTTTTGAGTCTGGCTTGTGCTTCCTGCCTTTTGGAATTTGAGGGTCTTACTATTGGTGTCAATGGGATTGGGCACTATTGGTTTCTGTTGCCATGGTCAAAGTTCTGTGCAGCAAACAAGCCATAGAAAAGGATGTAGCTCCACTGCAGAGCTATAAAAATATCCATGGTTAGTCTTCAAAATTTCTGTTTGGAATGCAGCAAAATTTTAAGTAGGAATACTGTAGGCATTTTTGTTTTCTTTTGAGTGTGGTATCCAAGCAGTGGGGCTGGATAGGGACATATATCTTAATGATAAATACACCATTTATAAAGCGATTACTTCTTTACTTTAAACAATGCACACATAGATCCTGAATTCTGACACACACTTAATAGTCATGGCAAGAACACTGGGTGATTTAATGCTCATCATGTAATTCTCCTGTCCTCTTTCTTATTTAAATAACATTCAAAAGTGTGCTAGGCACTCTACAGAACAAATAAAATGGCAAGTTTACTTACAATCTAATTTTTGATGTAACTCTGAATGCGAGTATTAAATAAGGGTAGGGTGGAGGGTGGTGAGGTTGTGGAAAGATAAGGGTAATGGTAAAAAGATTCTGCAGTAACTCAGTCATGGTTATCTTCATTTGTTTTGTTTTTTTTATGAATTAAATAAGGCTCTCCTCTCACAACTGGACTTAGATTGTAAGTTGTTTCTGGCAGGGACATTGTCTTCTATTACATCTTATGCTGCATGCACAATTATGATGCTCTATAAAACATAAATTTAATGATATTCCTTATGTATTCAGACTTATATTTGCAAGTTCTTCTGATTTTAAGTCTTGTGCCAATAGAAATAATTTTTTAAGTTTGCTCTTTAGCCAGAAAGGAATCATGATGTTTAAACAACCCTTCCAAGCATCAGAACATGCTAGACTTAGTGTCTTTCATATCCCTTTACATTTTTCATCATTTTGTGCATGGCCTCACAATTTAGTATTTATTCATTGTTTACTTTGATTTAGAAATCATACACACTAGGACCCTTTATCCCCATGCTCTGAGAACCCTTTCCCATAATAAAAGCACAGTAATCACCAAGAACACAGAACTGCTACAATCTTCCCTCCCTCACATTCAAAAATGAAAAATATCAAATAGTATAAAAACTGATTGTATAGTCTTCTGTTCTTTAATGGGGGTCTTCTTCTGTTTCATCTAAAAACTTAGTTAAAGAAACTGGTTTGTGGAAAAGCAAGTATTTTAAAATAGATTTGTCTTGAAGGATAGGTTACCATCAACATGTTTTGCCTTTTAGCATTCATGTGTGGAACTTTACCAGGCTCCCTATATGGATGTACTTGTTTTGCACATGAGAAGCAGCTAGTAAGTGGTCAGCAAAACGGGTGAACTGTTGGGACCTTTCTGCCCCAGCATATCTCTGACTTTAATATTTTGTGTGAGAATTCAGTTGAATGACCTGGAGAACTGAAGGCCTCTATTTCTCCATAGAACAAGTGCAGTATAAGCAGCAATTGGGACCACTTTTGGAGTAGCCACTTTTAGAGGTAAAAAGGTCACTCAGTCTCCATGCATGTAACTAACTACAAGCTCAGTATAACACAAAGAAAAGCAGCAAGGAGGCAAACTGTCTCAGTGGATTCATAGATTTTTAAGGCCAGAAGGGATCATTATGATCTGATCTGACCTCCTGCATAACACAGGCCATAGAGCTTTCCTGAATTAATTCCTGCTTCAAGTTCAACAGCTGTGGGTGAACTATTATTTTAAAGAAAAAAATCAATCTTGACTTAAAAAATTGCTAGTGATGGAGAATCTACTGCAAACATGGTGAGTTCTAACGGTTAATTATCCTCATTGTTAAAAATATGCACTTATGACTGCTTGAAAGCTTAAGCAGACCTGGTCAGGTGAAGAAGCTAGCTTTGTTTAAAAATAAAACATGGCTGTCATTGCAAACTTATCTCAATCAGCAAACATTAGGAAAAATAGGATCACTAGAAGTAATTTAAAATATAATAAAATAAAAATCTCTACTTGGACACTGTCTAATTGCAGTTCATACTTCCTACCAGCGAACTGAATAGCATCCATATTAACACAGAAGTCTTATCTCATGTTTTCTGTGTAAGCTGCCGCCTTTTAATTTCTTTTTGAGTTTAGTCAGAAACCCCGGAGCCAGTTTAAGATATAAGCAGCCTATAATTGTCATAGAACAACAGGAAGAGTCTCTTCTTGACCTTTGATTTAACAGGAAGGCTGTCTTGTACCGAAGTACTCTGCTGCTACAGCTTTTGCAATGTATCATTACAATCAGTATCTTTTGTTCCAAGCTTTCTCAGCATCTGTGAAGCAGCAGCTGGTTACTTGTCTTCATCATCAAAGTGTGTTCAAGGACATTGCTCTAAAAACTTATTCTTCTAATCGAATTTCATTGGTTTGCAAAATTAAAACTTGGGGCTTGAATGTTTTAAAAGATGGTTTTAGCAAGATAGGTAAAAATAATAAAAGGGATCTTCCATCATGGAAATACTTACTTAAATAGAGAGATGCTGCAGCTAGAACTACAACTACTTATCCAAACCCCCAAATGTTGGAGGTTTAGATAAAGTGGAACAGAGGTTGAATACACCTCTGGGTTGGGATTCTCTGAGCCACAGTATAAGGGAGGCTTTTCAAAATTCTAACCCTTCCTGTTTCTAAGCAGCTCTAATTTTTATGTATGCTAGAAAATGAATGAGGCAGATTACTTGGCAGCCACCAGTCTAGGTTTTACTACATCCAACATGGTTGCTAAAAGCTACGGTAGGATTATGACATCATACAGCAGTTCTCTGCTATTTAGAAGCCATTGTTCCAGGAGCTTTTGCTTTACCTCATTGTTCTTATATTTGTGTATTGAAGTGGGGATTTTTGTTGCTTTACTATTTCATGAAGCTTATTTAAAAAAAAAAGAGGAGTTGAAACTTTTGTTGAATGACTAAAAATAGTGCCGATTCGGGGAGAAAAAATGCTCAGAATAATCAACACATTAAAACAAGCTAATAAAAATGGGCACCAGCAGGAGTTAGTGTAGAAAGAGTGGCACATATGAGAGCTGACTGACCTTACTCTCCTTCATTATTTGCTCCATTGTCACTTATGATAAAGCCAGCAGGGGTGATGATAATAGTAACTACACATCGATAGAGCCATGCATGCTTCTGAACAGCATTAATAGTACCGTACGCTGGCAGCTGTGTGATCTTTATTAAACCTAGAAATATAAACTGCTGCTTGTTTTCAAAAATCCTTTGTATTGACTGAGACAGATGCCTTTGGAAAGAGATCCAGCAAGGTTTGAAACAGGTGAAGTGTTTGTCTACATAATGTCAATGCATCCTTTGCTTATGTGAATGATTATTCTGTCTCCTTCATGGCTTGTCTTCACTAAGCTGGCTAAGTATTGCAAAAATGTAGCTGTTCGTGATTTTCAAGCTACTGAGGCTTAAATTCTGATCACTTCTGAACATTTGTCCCTGGGAGGTTTGAGGGGCCCTGTCATGTTTCAGACCCACTAGATGCCCAGAAAATCTGATTTGTTTGGCCTTACCCCAATCAATTTCAGGGAACTGAAGGTGCACACTTCATTACAAGAGTTGGCTGGAATGCCGGAACACTGCAAGGGGCCTAAGTGAGTTGAGCACTTTCCTCCCCTTGACCTTCAGTGAGAGTTAGGTGTCTATTTCCCTATAGGCCCTTGTGAAAATGTCAGCTTTACTTGTTACCACTCACAGAATTCTGCCACTCTTTTCTTTCTCTTTTTAAGTGTTGTAAAAATTCAGATGAACTATTGACTGAAGTGGTCTGTATTTCTCCCTCAATTATTTCCTTTTCCCAGCAATAGCCTTTTTCTAACTAGTATCTTTTCTGAAAATTTTCTGGCTCCTGAATTATTTGTAGCCTCTCAGGATAAAGATCTGTCATCATATTTCACAGTGTGTTTGCATTCTTAATTACTGACTAAAGGTCTCCTGTACAGTACGTTCCCCCAGATAAAGAGGATAGTGAAAGATGGAAAAGAATGTGAACTCCAAATGGGAAAACCAGACAAAAGGTTTCTGGCATGGGCTTATTTATTAGAACTGTTAATAGATCAGTAAGGGCTAAATGTTGAAGTTCTCACTCAGTTTTTAATCCAGTCTCTTTCTAAGGGCTCATCTACACTGCTCCGCAGTTTGGATTTTGGGGGTGTGAATAGCAGTGTACAGCAAAGTGCTGTGCTGTAACATGTGGATGCTGTGGGCACAAATGAAAAGGTCCCTAGTTTGCATTAACATAGGTTCCTTGTTCACATTTGAACTATTAGTTTGTACCTGTAGCATCCACATGGGGGAGTTACAGCGCAGCACTTTGATGTGCACTGCTATCACCCCCGCTCATCCCCCCCCCCCGCCCAGTCTGAACTGCAGGTTAATGTAGACATAGCCCAAGGCAATGTTTCATTGTGGCCAAGGATCTCAGTCCTAGAAGAAATATGGGAAGAGGTTTTTAATCCCATTTATTACCAATTTTTAACACCTATGCATAAAGAGATTTGTATAGTCATTAAGGGATGAGAACACATACTTACTAGTGAGAGCTGACTGGGAGAAACACTTAGTTTCCTTTATATGAATTGCAGGATATAGAAGAACACAAAGTATATATGTCTATGAGATAAGGCTTGTATATCAAAACAAATAATGACAAAACATTTTTAAGGAGGAATTGGAAAAAAAACAAGGCAGGCTTAGCAAGGCTTTCAGTGCAGTCAAGATTTTAAATACTACACAATCTATGTCTATACTACACAATCCACAGGTTCCATAGAGTCTCTATGGATAGAAATTTCATGCTCTAGTAAAAATATAACAGTAGGGATCTATTATCGACCACCTGACCAGGACAGTAATAGTGATGATGAAATGCTAAGGGAAATTAGAGAGGCTATCAAAATTAAGAACCCAATAATAGTGGGGGATTTCAATTATCCCCATATTGATTGGGAACATTTCACTTCTGGACGAAATGCAGAGATAAAATTTCTTGATACTTTAAATGACTGCTTCATGGAGCAGCTGGTACGGGAACCCACAAGGGGAGAGGCGACTCTAGATTTAATCCTGAGTGGAGCGCAGGAGCTGGTCCAAGAGGTAACTATAGCAGGACCGCTTGGAAATAGTGACCATAATACAATAGCATTCAACATCCCTGTGGTGGGAAGAACATCTCAACTGCCCAACACTGTGGCCTTTAATTTCAAAAGGGGGAACTATACAAAAATGAGGGGGTTAGTTAGACAAAAGTTAAAAGGTACAGTGACTAAAGTGAAATCCCTGCAAGTTGTGTGGGCCCTTTTTAAAGACACCATAATAGAGGCCCAACTTCAATGTATACCCCAAATTAAGAAAAACAGTAAAAGAACTAAAAAAGAGCCACCGTGGCTTAACAATCATGTGAAAGAAGCAGTGAGAGATAAAAAGACTTCCTTTAAAAAGTGGAAGTCAAATCCTAGTGAGGCAAATAGAAAGGAGCACAAACACTGCCAACTTAAGTGCAAGAGTGTAATAAGAAAAGCCAAAGAGGAGTTTGAAGAACGGCTAGCCAAAAACTCCAAAGGTAATAACAAAATGTTTTTTAAGTACATCAGAAGCAGGAAGCCTGCTAAACAACCAGTGGGGCCCCTTGATGATCAAAATTCAAAAGGAGCGCTTAAAGATGATAAAGTCATTGCGGAGAAACTAAATGGATTCTTTGCTTCAGTCTTCACGGCTGAGGATGTTAGGGAGATTCCCAAACCTGAGCTGGCTTTTGTAGGTGACAAATCTGAGGAACTGTCACAGATTGAAGTATCACTAGAGGAGGTTTTGGAATTAATTGATAAACTCAACATTAACAATTCACCGGGACCAGATGGCATTCACCCAAGAGTTCTGAAAGAACTCAAATGTGAAGTTGCGGAACTATTAACTAAGGTTTGTAACCTGTCCTTTAAATCGGCTTCGGTACCCAATGACTGGAAGTTAGCTAATGTAACGCCAATATTTAAAAAGGGCTCTAGGGATGATCCTGGCAATTACAGACCAGTAAGTCTAACGTCGGTACCGGGCAAATTAGTTGAAACAATAGTAAAGAATAAAATTGTCAGACACATAGACAAACATAAACTCTTGAGCAATAGTCAACATGGTTTCTGTAAAGGGAAATCGTGTCTTACTAATCTATTAGAGTTCTTTGAAGGGGTCAACAAACATGTGGACAAGGGGAATCCGGTGGACATAGTGTACTTAGATTTCCAGAAAGCCTTTGACAAGGTCCCTCACCAAAGGCTCTTACGTAAATTAAGCTGTCATGGGATAAAAGGAAAGGTCCTTTCATGGATTGAGAACTGGTTAAAGGACAGGGAACAAAGGGTAGGAATTAATGGTAAATTCTCAGAATGGAGAGGTGTAACTAGTGGTGTTCCCCAAGGGTCAGTCCTCGGACCAATCCTATTCAATTTATTCATAAATGATCTGGAGAAAGGGGTAAACAGTGAGGTGGCCAAGTTTGCAGATGATACTAAACTTCTCAAGATAGTTAAGACCAAAGCAGATTGTGAAGAACTTCAAAAAGATCTCACAAAACTAAGTGATTGGGCAACAAAATGGCAAATGAAATTTAATGTGGATAAATGTAAAGTAATGCACATTGGAAAAAATAACCCCAACTATACATACAACATGATGGGGGCTAATTTAGCTACAACGAGTCAGGAAAAAGATCTTGGAGTTATCGTGGATAGTTCTCTGAAGATGTCCACGCAGTGTGCAGAGGCGGTCAAAAAAGCAAACAGGATGTTAGGAATCATTAAAAAGGGGATAGAGAATAAGACTGAGGATATATTATTGCCCTTATATAAATCCATGGTACGCCCACATCTCGAATACTGTGTACAGATGTGGTCTCCTCACCTCAAAAAAGATATTCTAGCACTAGAAAAGGTTCAGAAAAGAGCAACTAAAATGATTAGGGTTTTAGAGAGGGTCCCATATGAGGAAAGATTAAAGAGGCTAGGACTCTTCAGTTTGGAAAAGAGAAGACTAAGTGGGGACATGATAGAGGTATATAAAATCATGAGTGATGTTGAGAAAGTGGATAAGGAAAAGTTATTTACTTATTCCCCTAATACAAGAACTAGGGGTCACCAAATGAAATTAATAGGCAGCAGGTTTAAAACAAATAAAAGGAAGTTCTTCTTCACGCAGCGCACAGTCAACTTGTGGAACTCCTTACCTGAGGAGGTTGTGAAGGCTAGGACTATAACAATGTTTAAAAGGGGACTGGATAAATTCATGGTGGCTAAGTCCATAAATGGCTATTAGCCAGGATGGGTAAGAATGGTGTCCCTAGCCTCTGTTCATCAGAGGATGGAGATGGATGGCAGGAGAGGGATCACTTGATCATTGCCTGTTAGGTTCACTCCCTCAGGGGCACCTGGCATTGGCCACTGTCGGTAGACAGATACTGGGCTAGATGGACCTTTGGTCTGACCCGGTACGGCCTTTCTTATGTTCTTATGCATTTTATAGTCATTAGAAAACTAGTGAATACCCATTCCATCTTCCCATCCTTGCTGTTTGCACAATCCCAGCATTCTATAAGTATCTGAGGTTTGGCCAGTTAAATACTCCTCCTGGATGTGCATTCAGGTTAGAGCCAGGATGCAGGCAACAGTAAGATATAGTCTTTTAGAAGAAACTTTTTTTTAATCCCCTGATTTTTACATAAATGATTGTTTTACCAGACCAATTGGAATTTACCCTTTTTCTTTTCCTAATTGTGTGTAGCTATCACATGCTTCATTGTAATGAAAGGCATGAAGTCTTTGATTCACTGTTGGGGAGTAATTTGTCACATCCAGATGAAAGTAATCCTGATTTTTTGCTAAGTAACACACAGTCCAAAGTGTCATTGTCTGTGTCGTGTCTCCTTTACCCCGTAGACCACTATCTTCTTATTTTGTTAAATATGAGGCTTTTGATGGCTTTATTTAGCCATTGAAAGGGAGGTTTTTTCACATTTTCTGCAATATTTTTTCCATCATAACAACTTTTAGACATTGTTTCCATTTAACCTATCAAACAACATTCCCAGTTATGAATATATATATATATATACTTACGTTATGGAAACCCTGGGCCTGCTCCTGCTCCCACTTAAGTCAGTGGTAAAACTCCCTATTTTTCCACTCTTCTTTTTCTCCTAATATATTTAACAGTTCTATTGGTGTAGGGAATTTGGAGAAGTTTAAAGATTCTCTATGGATACTAACAATTGTGTAGTTCTTAAATATCTGTATTGCTTCAATCACAGTGGGTCAAATTCTGTGGTTTTTAATTGAGCAAAACTCCTGTTGACTTCAGTGGGAGTTTTTGCTCAATTTAACAAATGCAGAGTTTGGCCTATAGCTTTTCCTGTATTAAATTAAAGGGTATAACCATGTTTTCATGAAATAAGCCTACCATTCCTCCCCCTTTTTGCTTTTCCTCTCCAGGAACTCATTTCCTCCAAGGCATTCTGGCAGCCCAAGATTGTCCCTCGGGAGCATTTCCTGGTGCATAAGCCCTGGAATCTTAGCACTCTGTAAAGTTTTATACCATATCATGTGTGTTTTTAATAATGTTGGGAAAGATAATTTTTCAATTTGTTCTTATGCACAAATTTGCAAGACTTTTGCTCTTAACAGTAGCTTGACCAGCTGCCATATGCAGCATCTGAACTACAGGGGGGTACAACATATACTGCCACTAGTCAGTCAGGTAATCAGTCTTAAAATTAGAGGCCAAACCTCTTCTCTCCTCTGAAACAAAGCATATTAAAAAGTTCATAGCTTAAATCTGGGTTCTTTCTCTCACTGTATTATTTACTTTCTACTGTGAGCTTAGTATGCTAATTTAAATGATTGTTCAGCAAAATCTAATGCTCTTAAAAGAAGAGATGAAAACTTAGGGTCTGGTCCATCCCTCACTGAAATCAATGGAGAGATTGCCATTGACTTCAATAGGAGTAGTACAGAGCCCTTAGGGAGCCTCATTATCTTAACTTTTTATTTTATTTTGCCTATCAGTGAGAATAGACATTCACAACTGAAACCTTGAAGGCAACGGACTGTCCCAAATCTTGCACTGTATTCATGCCCATGACTACTCTGACACATGGGCCTGCATCCCAGCTGAGCTCTCATACATTCAAGGAAATGCAGTTCCTGCTGACAGCTGGAGGGGCTGGTGTGGCTCTTACTTTCAGGCAGCCAGGTGAGTGCCAGGTCAATTGAAGCCTGCAAGGCTGAGGAGGTGGAGGCTGCAGGTGCAGCAACTGGTTGGGGAGGCAAAGATGCAGAGTGAGGGACAGAATAGGAGTCTGAAGGGGACAAAGTAAGGGGGCAGGGGCTGAAAGAGGAGAAAATGGGGCCAGAATTTCAGGGGGAGCAAATGAAGGGAGCTACCTTAAGTTCCCCCATAACCTCTACAACCCTGCAGAAGCTTCCCAGCTAGAATCTTTTTATCCAACACTTAAAAGATGGTGTTTATGTAACTGCTGGAGTTTCTACCAGTATAAAGGGCCAAGTGTCTTAATCTGTCGTGTGCAGTATGGGTGATCAGCAAAAGCTGAGATTTTTCTCTTAATTTTTTAGAGTGCAGAACAGCTTACAATGCTCCCCATGGTTTTGAATAGCCTGATTAGGATTTGCACCAGAACAGAGATGTTAAATAGTACGTCATCAGGATATCCTGATAATAGGTTGGGGCTGCCACTTGTTTTTCTGAACTTTATTCCCTTCCCTTTTTCTCCTTTAATAGTGTTAGATGGAATCCTGTGGGTAAAAGTGAATGCACTGTAAAAGAAGGTGAAGCACTTGTGCAATCCAGCAGTTGTGGTGTTGGCAGAGTAAAGATGTGTGTGTTATCTGGGGGTATTGGAGCATTACCGAAAGAGGGCAGGGTTAAGGATACATGGGGAACCTTACCTGTGTATTTTCTGTTTTTTTCAGAAGTTTGATTTTTGTTCCTCTCAGTGTTCTGCTAGCAGATGACATACCACCAAGCAACCTTAACTCTGCATTGATTGAATTTCCTAGTTTTTTTAAACAGGAAAAGATATGTTGTTAATAGGAGTAAGTAGTCATTTAGTCACTTGTACATATGCCTCAGTTAACAGACAGACAGCCCCCTCCTGCCCCCACACACATCAGCTGAGCTGCATCAGTCTTGCTTTGGCACGCCATGCCCTTGACCCATTCATTCCATTCTCCCTTCCAACCTCATCCCCTCCCCACTACTCTACCTACCCCCTCCCTGCAAGCAGGGAACATATCTCCCTGAAGTCCTCACTCTCCAGTATATAAATATTTCTATTGCCATTGCTTGTCTCCCTCCTGTGACCTGACTCACATGCAGTGCCTTTAATGATGGACAACTGTATTACAGTGGAATGGTGTTCCTGGTCGTGTTTCAGAATAGTTGGAGGGTGAAGTTTGTGGCAGGGCTGGTGAGAGAATCACAGACAGGCTTTCTGTTCCAAAATACTGACCGTTTTATGTTTGAGAGAAAGATTCTCTGACCCCGTCCAATAGATGTACCCCATCTCTGAGAAATAGTGAGGTGTCAGAGCTTGTAATGCTTCTGTGACATACAATTTCACACACACATTTTCTGTCATGACTCCCTCCCATTTCCCGATTAATGTTCTTCTAACACTTATTAATAGCTTTCATACTCGCTGTATTCAGACGCTCAGCCAAATCACAGAAAACTATCACAACTCCTGAACACAAATCTTGTATGAGATCAGATTTGGACCTCATCAGTTTGTATGAGGTGCACACCAAGAACAAGGCCCAGGTCATTTCCACCTGTTTGAATCACTTCAATGTCTGGTAGATCACAGCCTCTTAAGTTGTTGGTTAGATGCAGCAGAGTGGGCAGAAACATAATACCAAGGCAGTCCATCTCTCTCCACCCAATCAGCATGTAGTCAGCAAAATCCCTGTGTCATGGTGTATTCCTTTCTCTCCTGCAGATTTCTGCAACATTATGATCTAGGAATTACCCAAAATCCATATGTTGGCAATCCTCACAGTGCAGATGTTTCTTTTCTCTTAGCAGTCAAGGTACCTGTGCTGTCAGTTCCAAACCTCTGTATATATCTGTGGAAAGACCACATTAATCTGCTCTGAGATCAGGAAGTTACCACTCCCTGCCCCCCTCCACTCCTCCTCCATGGGCTAGTATAATATAGATTTTCCCCAAACAATCAAGCCAAGGTTTACCTACCACTCATCCTCATTTCATAGAATATTAGGGTTGGAAGGTATCTCAGGAGGTCATCTAGTCCAATCCCCTGCTCAAAGCAGGACAAATCCCCAGACAGATTTTTGCCCTAGATCCCTAAATGGCCCCATCAAGGATTGAACTCACAACCCTGGGTTTAGCAGACCAATCCTTAAACCACTGAGCTCCCCCCCCTGCACCTGTCCCCAAAGGACCCCACATTTAGATCACTGATGCTACACCATACCCCATGAGTCACACCAAATTTCAAAGCAATTCAAGTAACCATTTTCATTTTAGAGCAGTTACAAGTGTCAAGTTTTAAAGCATACAGAAAGATGGGAACGGCATGGGTGCTGGAACAATTTTTATAGTGGGGGTGCTGAGAGCCATTGAATCAAATCGTAAATGCTCTATATGATGGAAACCACTTCAAGCCAGGGGGTGTGGCAGCACCCCTAGTTCCAGTACCAGTGGGGAACTAACATTCTAGCTGTTTCTCTGTATTGGCACATGCACACTGTAAAAGAGTACATTTTCTCAAACACCATTCTCAGTTTTGGTCCCCCAAAGATGTAATGGGTGCCATGCCCTACCTTGGTAAAACTCAAGAGAGTGAGACGATCTTGATCTATATCACTTCAATAGTTTGATATCTAGCTCTATGCAAAAAATCCTCCTCCCCCTGGTAACTTTTTGAAAAAATGGCTATTTTTAAGAGCCTATATTTCTGCAACCTCTAGCTCAGATGACTCCAAGTTTGGGTCACCAACCCTAGCCTGAACCCCCCATGAGGCACACTGTATTTCAAAGGAATCTGACTTGATTTGAGAGGGCTTAGAAATGTTAACCTTTAAACAGAAGTTGTGACGTAATCTTAACAATAGCGGTGCTGCCACACCACTATAATGTAACATGAATGACAGGTTCATAGAATCAAATGTTCTTTTTTGCATCCAAGTTTTCAAGATCAGTTGAGTCACACTATTGTTAGGTTATTAGTTATTATAAATAGTTGAGGTAGTCATACTTATGACAACCTAGTCTGAGTACAGCCAAGAATTAAAAACAAAAATTAATGTTATACCCAAGAATTTTACCAAGTCTACATGGGTCCTAGTTCAATGCACATTCTCCAGGTTTATTTTTAATAAGTGAGAGATTTAGATGGTGCACTGCTAAATGTTTACTATTATGGGGCCCACTGTACAGATCAATGACAGTTAGCAGCTGTACTTAGACTAGACATTTCTAAACTAATTCAAATGATGCAATATCATGAAACAAATTAGAAGAACTATGTTCAAAGCTGGGGTTTGTTTTCTTGGGTGCAATCCTGGCTCCACTGAGGTCAATGGGAATTTTGCAATTCACTTCAATGGAACCAGAACTGCAGTCCTGATCTCAAGCTCAGTAATAGCTTATAACAAGTATTTGATTATTCTTTATGGAGAGGCCATTCCATAGTACCCATTATTGGGCAATTTTAGTTGCCAGTTGCCCTTGTTCTCTGAGCTTATATAAAGCATGCCACAGAGCTAATGCTGGCAAAATAATTTGACATAACTAGACTCATTGTTGAGTAAATTAGAGGCGAGGGTAAGCATATAGACAATGTTTTTCTTAATGCTAAATGTACTTAATAAGAATGCCCAGACACTGAAATGTATGTAATGGTAATATTAGTCCCAAATTGCACGTTGGCTTGTAGTTGACATCTTTTAGAGTATAGATAGAGGAGAGATGTGGTACGGGCAGAATTCAAACCTCTTGCTTCTGAAATTGTTGAGCTGGAGACAGTTGTCTGGAAGACTGGCTAGGCAGGGCAATTATACTTTGACATAAGACAGGCTGCTTTTGTGAAGAAAAGTTTATAAACTTCAAGTTCTTTAAAAATAAATCTTGGCGTTTGTAGGAAAAAGCTAAAATCTACAAACTTTCCACATCTGCAATTTTTCCACCATTTTTGATTATTACAAAAAAAGTCATGTTGATTTTAGACGATACCCCTGCTTCTGTCTTCCAATCTTTATTTCTTCTGCTGGATCTTCTGTTTTGCCCTTTAATTTAAGGATGTTTGGTCAGCAACAGAGCTGCGCTTCTTCCATAACATAGTAATAACCACAAAAAAATCTCAAGAATATATACTGCCTTTAATAGACTAAAAAAGTTAATGTATCTTTGGGTATGTCTACACTACCCGCCGGATCGGCAGGTAGTGATTGATCTATCGGGGATCGATGTATCGCATCTCATCTAGATGCGATACATCGATCCCTGAACGCGCTCTCCGTCAACTCTGGAACTCCACCAGGGCGAGAGGCGGAAGCGGAGTCGACGGGGGAGCGGTGGCTGTCGATCCCACGCCATGAGGACACAAAGTAAGTCAGCCTAAGTCGATCTAAGATACATTGACTTCAGCTATGCTATTCTCGTAGCTGAAGTTGCGTATCTTAGATCGATTCCCCCCCTCCCCCAGTGTAGACCAGGCCTTTATGCAGAGTTAAATAAGGTATATGGGTAGTTCTTATTGTCATGTAAACATCTTTCTACCAATCCTTTGTTGCCAAGCAGGCCACATGTACCCTCACTTAAAAGGAACTCCTTAGCTTAGTACAGAAACACAATTGTAATGCTATTAGAGGCTCTCATACGTCTCTGTACAGACCCAAGAATTCCAGTGACCTACTTCTGTAAAAGGAAGTGCTGCATATACTTAATTCTACAGGAGGAGGTGCTATTGGTGCTATGTAATCAGCAATATGAGTAGTTAAATTGAAAGGGTATTGCTGGTAGCATCACTAGGGTTGGTCTATATATGTAAGGGGTCCCCTTACTAACATTCAGTGCGGGTGTTTTGGTAGGCTAGCTCCCAGTACTAAAAGAAAGGGGAAGGGTCAATGAGAAATCAGGACCCTAAGACTAACAGTCCCTAGGGGCAATGGGGAGAGGCCAATGCTCCAGGTCAGCCTGATTGACAGGGCGGGCAGGCTAATCAAGGAGTCAGGAGGCCAGGGTGGGTCCCATCCTCCGTGTGAGCTGGAATTGCCTGGGTCAGACAGAGTGGGGCTGAGCTAAGGAGAGAGCAGGGGTCCAAGCTGAGCTGGGGAGCAGAGCTGTGCCAGATCTAGAGGGGCCAGAGAAGCAGCCCAGGTAGCTGGAGGCAGAGCAGCAGCAGCAGCTGTGCTGAGGCAGAGTGGGGCAGTCCGGAGCTGGGTGTGGTGAGCAGCTGGGAAGTGCGAGGGGGACCCTGGGCAGTGGGCCCAGCACAGGGAGATGCCAGACTTGGAGGGGGATTGTAACCCCGACAAGGTGGGGGCGACGCTGGGAAGAATGGTCCTGCCACCTAGTGCCTGAGAGCGTGTGGCTACCACTAGAACAAGTGTCTGACCTGCAGCATCCCTGCAGCACAGCCAGGGCCTGAGAAGAAGGCCTGGAACCTACAAGAAACAGACTGAACTGCCTTGACATTCCAGAGACACTGTTTGTGATGTTCCCTGCCACAGAGTGGGGTGATGTGTTTCCTTCAACCTTTCCCATTTTTCCTTATTCCTTTTTAAACTAATTGCTGATTAAATAAATTGTATTTGCGTTACATCATATGTAATGATCAGTGGGTCACGGAAGTGTCCAGTGCAGAGAGAGTACCCCGGAGTGGGGACACCCTAGCCCCTGTCCTGAGTGACCACAGCAGGGTTGGGGGTTGAGCCTCCCAGGAATCCCGGGCCCAGTCTTGTTGGGGTTACAAGGACTTTGCCGGACAGGAGAGTGCAAGGGGAGTCCTCGAGGGCAGGGAGGCCTCTGGGTAAAGGAGGCTAGCCCATTTCACCGGGGTAGTGCAGAAGCCAGGCAAGTTCCCCACAGTAGTGGGACCATTCCCCTGCTTACATATACAAGCATTTAAACAGTTTCTTTTTTTTTTTTTACTAAGGACTTTTTGGGGCTAGTCTGTAAGAAATCCCCCAGTGTAGCGATTTGAACTCTGGCTCCATATGAGCATCCACACGATTGTTAAGATTTTGTTTTTAACAGCTGTAGAAAGAGAGTAGTACTAATCTTTTGCCATAGGTTTCCTGCTAATGGAAGGTTGAGATATCAAAACTTGTTAATTGACACCTCAAGATTATGAAGAGTGTAATGAATTCTAAATGGTTTCTCCTTTTTTAATTTGTTTTTCATAGTATGAGAACAAAGAATGTGATTAAATTAAAAGGCTGTACATTTATAATCAATTATAGTAAATACAGGTACCAGATTAGTTTGTGGAATGTAGTCAATTTATGGAATTCACAGGAGTTTATCAAGATAAATACTATGGTTGGATTTGTGTATAAAAATTGGATAACATGATCTTTAATATAAATAGCTATAAAGGTAATGGTAATTCTTTTTTGTGTTTGTGTTAAAGGGGCATAACCTGACTCTTGTAGGAGTCGGAAAGGACTCGTTCATGCTGCTTTTATGGTACTATATTGCACAAGGAGCTAAGCCAAAATTTTCAAACTTGAATGCCTGAAGTTAGGAAATCCATATCTGAGCACCTAAATAAGTGGCTTGATTTTCAGAGGTGCTTCTAGGTTAGCCCAAATTACTCCCAGGGTGCCTATTGCAGTGTGGCCCCTTTGAATACTCCAGAACATAGTCGTTTGAAAGCCACTTTTGAGCCCCGAGACTATAAACAAGCAAACAATTCTTGGTGACAAATTCAGCGTTGGCGTAAGCAGGTGCAATTCCATCAACTTCAAAGGCCTTTCACTTACTTAGGCCTGGCCAAATTTGGCCCTTGTCTCCTCCATTTCAGTGAATAGTTTTCAATGCCAAGATGAGCCAATTTAGTTTAGCCGCCTTGTATAGAAAACAAAAGATAAAATAACCAAATCAATAGTGTAGTTGGCAGCAGTGTTCAAGCTAATCAGGCTCTTGATGCTTTTGTCTTCTGTGCTATCATGTGTTCTTTAGCTAATCTGGCATTCTGGGACATGGCAAATCCAGAAAATTAGTGTGTTTAAAAATCCCAACCAAGGAATATTTGAATGAAGTGTGTCAACTTTGTGTCTGTAAGTAGTGCAAGAGGTATTCCTCCTGTTCAGTCAGATGACATGGCAATTAAAATTTAAAATGTAAATGCATAAAGAGGAGTGGGGGCGGGGAATCTGATAACACTCTTTCAAATATATTAAGGGCTGTTATAAAGAGGACTGTGATCAATTGTTCTCCATGTTCACTGACAGTAGGAAAAGAAGTAATGGGCTTAATCTGCAGCAAGGGAGACTTAGGTAAAATGTTAGGAAAAACTTTCCAACGATAAGGGTAGCGAAACTCTGGAATAGGTTTCCAAGGGATGTTGTGGAATCCCCATTACTGGAAGTTGTTTTTAAAAACAGGTTGGACAAACACGGTCAGGGATGGTCTAGGTTTACTCGTTCTTGCTACAGCGCAGTGGGCTGGTCTTGATGACTTCTTGGGGTCCTTTCCAACCCTGCAGTTCTATGATTCTATTATTCCTTTAAACTAGGAAAATGGGTGACATAATTTCTTATTAAGCTATCTGACCTTCAAGAACTCCTGGAATCAAAATGAGAAGAATGTTTTTCTTCAATCGATAATGAGATGCTTAAACGGTTTTTACTGCTTTCTCCCTGACACAATTGTATAAACAGAGACATTTTTGCCAAGTCTTTACGATGATCAAAATCTTGGTCCCTTTTTGAGTAAAATGCACGACAAATAAATTGGCACACAAATTTACTGTATCATCTTTTCCGTATTCAAAAACTGTCTGAGACTCATTTGATTAAGCTTAAAAATAACTCTGTGAATGTCATTAGAAGTGCTGATGAATATTCAATGTCAGTTGCCTGCATTTGTATTCTGGTAAGGAATTATTAAATTGCCTGTTAGTCTTTCCTCTTGTAAGAACTTGATTGTACTTGCCAGAGCCTGAAGGAATTATTTTCATATTGAGAGTTTTAAAGGGTTTAAATTTTCCACTTTCCATTGAAGAAGGAAACAGCTGGTAAATTAGTGAACACTTGTTACAATTTATTTGGCTACTGTAATCTTCTCTTGCTTCCTTGGTAAATAGAATTTAATAATACAAAATCTTTTGGTGACACCATGTAGTGTTCAGGAAAAGGCTGGGGGGAAGAGGGGAAAGGGGAAAAGAGAAGGGTAGCAACATTTCCACAGAGATTAGTTGGTTATCTTCATGCTTGACTTTGTTTTTCTCATCCACCAGTTCTCTGCTTCTACCTTTCTGTCTGGTGGTGGTTTTTGTACTGCAGCACAACTAACTGAGCAAGTGCAAAGTCCTTTACAACTGTCCTGATTCCTACTATGTCAGCATTACATGGCTGCTTGAGTTATGCAAAATGTCTTATTTTCTTCCTACCTGGGTACTAATCTCTGAAAAGAATAATTGACTGAGATCCAGAAACCCCATGCTACCTCATTTTGAGTTTGAATTCCCATAAGGAACTCTTCAGGAGATGAGGGAGGGCATAGTTCAGAGGAATTGGACTAAAAGAAAAACTATTAGTAATATGTATAAAGTCCAAGTTGTAATGCAGCGAACTACATGTAACTGTTCATACTATTTCTAGAGATATAAGGACTGTGGGATGTTTTTCAGGAAGACTTCTAGGCCTTTTGGCTAAGATAAGTGTATTACCAGCTTACTATTGTGCATCTTCTGAACTTGCAAGGTGATAAACTCTAATATCTCACAGTCTTTTCCATATTTAACTTCTATGATCCTCATTTGTTCATAATGTTATAAACTTTTCCCCTAATATCTCCATAGTGTCAAGTGTTTTCTCCATCTACATTCATGATATGTGCAAAGCCACTAAGATGTAAATTATTTCATTTTTTCAAAGTAACATAATGGGCCAAATTTTTCCCTGAAGTCAAGGATGACTTTGGTCCAGAGCATTTCATTTAGCATAGCTACTGTTGAAACCCCTCTTAATGGCTAAGGACAATGCGACTGTGGAACGTTATACTACAATATAGAAATTCTAAACTCTGAGAAACAATCAAGGCAAACTTAGATAAATGTATTAAACAGATAAACTGAAATCCTTCCATGAGGCATAGGGTTGGATCCAGGTGGTCTTCTATCATTGATTATGCTATCATGTTTGGTAACTGGAAGCATGTTTAACAGAAAGATCTTTTAAATACCCTGTTCACTCTTCTTCCATTTAAATGAGGCTACTCTTAATGAATGAAAGTCTTATAAGGAAAAAGTCAAAGTCAGTTAATTCATATAGGTGCTGCATTCCAAAGGTCATAGAGGTCAATGGGAGTCTTTTTCATTGATTTCCATGACTTTTGGATCAGGCCATACTGCGCTATATCATCTTCCATTTGTTCTTTAATCCTAGAAAGAGTACGTGAAATGTGTGTAATGAGGTAGTGTGGGTCTAGTGCTAAGATCAAGCGACTGGGAGTTGGAACTCCTGGATACAGTTCCCAGTGCTACCACTGACTTGCTTTGAAGTTTTGAGCAGGTTACTTAAAACTCCTGAGTCTCAGCTTCCCTGTTTGTAAAAGGGGGCTAATACTGTTGCACTGTCTGTAGTGGCTCAGAGCTGTGAGTGCCTACCTCAGGGCAGACTGTCAGAAATAGGGCAGATTCCCCAAGCCGGCCGTGTGTTCTATCATGAGATTTCACCAAGCCAGTAACAAATGCGAACTCCCGGATCACTATGCCAGTCTTACCATGGAGTCACAGACAGTCCCCTTGGGCTCTCCAGTCTATCTTGACACTCAGGCAAACAGAACTTTGTGGTAATGGTCACTTAGAGCAAAAATCACACCACATCAGGTTGTTCCCAGTCCCAAGAGACCAGCCACTTCCCCCAGATCAATTGGTACTCTGGATCTTTCACCAAAGACAATGCTGGCAGCCAATTCTCTAGTAAACTAATGAAAGATTTATTAGCTAAGGACTAAGAATGAGAGTTATTCAGAGCTGAAAGCAGGTAAAATATATGTACAGTTGAGTCACACTTTGTAACTCCAAATGGTGGCAGTGATGTAATAAGCTGCCAGTTTCCTCAAAGTCTTTTCAGGGTACCCAGATTGTCTCTTGGGATCACTGCTTTGCATCTGGTACACTTCCCTGTAAGAGTCCAAACAGTCCAGAGATGAAGGATCTTTCCTTGAATCCATGTTTATAATTTCTCACAGAAAGCAAGGTGACAGTTTCTCTCACACATGGGAATTTCCTTTGATGACAGTGAGTGAGGAATGCACGTTGAGTCATTGACTTCCAGTCATCACGCCCAATGGCCATTTGCTTTGAAACTAGAACTTTTTCTGATAAAGTCCTTCATTAACATTCCACAAGGTTTCTTTGATGGGTTATTTAGTTACAGGGATATACACAATGTAAATGTTTGCCGCTGTATCATAAGAGAATACAGATAAAAGAAAACAATGTCAGTAATGTCCTATTAGTTTTATGAAGTCTAAACACCAAATATACTCTTCTACCTTCAACAATCACTTTGATCTATACTAATATACAAATGACTTGGCCTGAATACAGTCTGGCATGACCTGGTCTGCCAGCATCACACATACAACTTACTGACTTTCTGCGAAGCACACTGAGATATTCTATTTAAATACAAAGAGTTGTTATTTATTAATCTCATTACATCATCCTCTATTTTAGCTATTATAGAATCTTGTGTGTATGTTGTCGTGTGATCAAATTATTCAGTTACAATCACATAGTATATAGTACTGACATATGTGAATTTATGCAGCTACCTCCTTGTGCACTGAGATGAAGTTATGTTTTAGGGATTAATATTTCTCTTAAATCATGCTTTACACCATTGAGTCTAAAGGAAAATGCATATGATTTATTCCAAGTACTTGAAGCCAGTTATCCTTACTATTTATACTCCTTGTCACTAAGATTATAACTTCAGCTGCTTGAGTGAGGTAGCTCCTTAATAAATCGTGATCTATGTTTTTGATTTCCTGTAATAGCATCAGGGCTGTAGGTAGCACATCACCTTTGTAATATGCTCAGGATTTATCAACCTTAGCTACAGTAGGGTATATTTCCAAACTGGGAAGTGAGACTGCATCACTTACTATATAGTTACTGTTGTGTATCAGTTTTTATTATAAACTCCTGCACTCAGTTGTTCAGTTTTCTGAAACTTTAACTTTTGAGGCTGAAATTTCCCAGACTTGGTATCAACCTAAAAATGAATTTTATTTGAAAGTTGAAGAAGTCACGACCACTTTTCTGTGTGAGGATAATAGAGAAGGGAGAGAACCCACTATAATTTTTCCAACTGTTGAATTTTTTTTTCTACAGCCAAAAAAACTAGAGAGAATGTTTTTTGGCATGGAATAGCCATCACTCAGAAGAGGTGCCTTTGATCCACTGAAAATTTGTTGTTTACTTGACTGAGTTATGAGCCTTTGGCAATTGCATTTTGCACCTGTAGTATAGCTTTTGAGCATGATTTTTCATTACGCTGGTAAAGTGTGTGTCTAAGTATGCCTGCATTGTGTATGCTTGTGAACTGACTTAACTGTTCATGCAAACTCTAGTTTCCTAATTACTCCCAAGTGATCAGGCCTCATTATCAAATGTTTCAGAGAAATGCAGGGTCAGGTAAAAGGGATGGAACTTCTCCTTGTAAAATATCCCTTTAGTGTAGGAGAATGAGCACAGGACTGAGAGTTATGACCATCTGAGTTTTGTTCCCATCACTTCCTTTCACTGGCCTTAATTCACTACACATTAGTGAAGCCTCATACCACTTTCCTAACAGAAAAATATCAATTTGCAATCAGAATAACTGAGGTACAAAGACGTTAAATATGTTGCCCAAAGTCACAGAGGAAGTTTGTGGTAGAATTAGGAACAGAATCCAGATCTTGGAAGCAATAAACCCAGATCCCTGCTGCTAGAGACCATTGTGATTCTCAGGAAAAAAAGTCTTGGTTAAGGCCTCTAAATAAGGCTAATCATGCCTTCTTGCCCACTCTTGTCAAATGCTTTGAGATGTACTATCTTTGGAAAGATACAGCTGTGCTTAAATAATTTTATTTATTTTATTATCTGCCCCTGGAAAAGTAGGAGTAGAGAGTACTGCATGGAGCCGAGCACGCTTCCCTTCCTCTGTTCTAGACCTATTGTCTTACACAAAGCCCAGCAAGCATGGAGGATTCTCTGGATATGCCATTAGAAGAGAGGGTTGCAGATTGGATGATAAATGTTCAGCACAGATACCTTCTATACAGAGGAAACTTTAAAAAGAAAATGAGGAAGAGAGAAGGTACTCAAAGTAGCAGTGAAAATTTAGGCTGGGCCAGAGGGGATGTTTTAGTGGTCTATAGATTATAACGTCTTTGGTGCTTGAACCAACTCTTTTTATTTGTACTGTAAAGCAGTCAAAACATTTTGGGTGCTGTAAAAATAAGAAATACTAATTCCATGCATTGGCTGGCTTTTGTTTTCCCCAGAGCTTGCAGCAGTGTCATAGTGTTATAGGTATACAATGTGTAAAGTGCTGTGATGAAAGGTGTCATATAAATTTAGTATATACATTTACGTGTACTCTGCTTCACTGGGACAGAGTATATTAGAATAGCTGTGATTATTAGGTCATCTCTCGGAAAGCTAGCTTTGGCTAATGATAACACATGGTAATGGCAGTTGCTTAATTGGAACAGTATTAGCTGACAAAGCACTCTCAGTCAAGGGGATCCAGCTGTGGAATGAAAATCTAGAGATGGCTAGCTGAATCCAGAGTCTGACCATCTCTAGGAAATGCTACAGAAACCTCTTCTTTGAAAAAGCCTTTCTTCCATAGCAAGAATGACACTCCCACAGTTGACACCTCACACAGCCCCCTTAAGAAAATACCCAAGCTGAAACAAACAAAAAAACCCAAGAAGAAGTTTTTACCTTGGAAGGGGAGAAGAGCCAAAGACTCAACAAAGTCCAGCAGGGACTTTGCTATTGTTGTTTTATATGGAAGATGCTCAGATACTATGGTGATGGTAATTTAAAACCCTTAGATAAGATAAGATAATATGGAGGGTTTTCTGGATGTAAATGGATTTTTTTTTATTAAATGTTATAGGAAAAGGTTCAGAGAAGAAAATAGGAAAGAAAAGGCATAGTATCGCATCCCATACAACTATCATGAGCATATGTAATTAGTTTATTAAACCAGAAATATATAAGTTGAGGGAGAAGTCTGATCATTTTAATCCTAGATTCTTGGTAAAAGAAAGAGACTACTCATGTACTTAAAGTTAGGCATGTTCTGTTCATTCCTTCGGAAGCACCTGCCATTAGCCACTGTCGGTAAACAGGATACTGGCCTAAATGGACCTTTGGTCTGACCCAGTATGGCCGTTCTTATGTTCTTATGATCCCCTTAGAGAATATTACATTAGGTGAAGGGCTAACCTCAGTAGAAAAGAGAGAAGTCATGGTTGTGTTGAAAGCCAAGGAAAAGTATTTTGTAACAAACTTAATCTCACTCATTTGGTGTTAATGTAGTGTTCTTGCAATGAGGCACACCCAGTAACTCGTAGGGCTTACAGGACAACCAAGGAACAGATCAAGGGGGATGTGTAAAGCATGCTAGATATGGGAATCATAACAGTCTCAGACAGCCGCTGGGCTTTCCCAGTTGTCCCAGTCGCAAAGAAAAATCATACAGTAAGATTTTGTGTGGGTTATAGAAAACTTAATGCTGTTAAAAATCCCAGAAGCTTACCCTATGCCTCATGTGGATGTTAAGTATATCTCACATATCAGTAGGGCTCTCAAGCCATTAAAAATATTAATTGCAATTAATTGCACAATTAAAAAAATTAAACACAATCACACTGTTAATAATAAAATACCATTTATTTAAATATTTTTGGATGTTTTCTAAATGTTCAAATATATTGATTTCAATTAACACAGAATACAAAGTGTAAAGTGCTCACTTTATATTTACTTTTTATTACAAATATTTGCACTGTAAAAAAGAAAAATAATCATTTCAATTCACCTAATACGAATACTGTAGTGCAATCTCTTTTCATGAAAGTTTAACTTACAAATGTAGAATTATGTACAAAAAATAACTGCATTCAAAAATAAAACAATGTAAAACTTTAGAGCCTACAAGTCCATTCAGTCTTATCGTCTTGTTCAGCCAATCACTCAGACAAACAAGTTTGGTTACAATTTGCAGGAGATAATGCTGCCCACTTCTTGTTTACAATGTCACCTGAAAGTGA
Organism: Mauremys mutica; assembly: GCF_020497125.1. Lineage (NCBI taxonomy): Eukaryota > Metazoa > Chordata > Testudines > Geoemydidae > Mauremys > Mauremys mutica. The sequence goes on along the minus strand of NC_059072.1, from coordinate 101,956,939 downwards.
GAACAGGCATTCACATGGTGTTGTTGTAGCTGGCGTCGCAAGATATGTGCTAAAGATTTATATGTCCCTTCATGCTTCAACAACCATTCCAAGGAACATGCGTCCATGCTGATGACAGGTTCTGCTTGATGACGATCCAAAGCAGAGTGGACCGACACATGTACATTTTCATCATCTGAGTCAGATGCCACTGGCAGAAGGTTAATTTTCTTTTTTTTTGGTGGTTCAGGTTCTGTAGTTTCCACATTGGACTGTTGCTCTTTTAAGACTTCTGAAAGCATGCTCCACACCTTGTCCCTCTCAGATTTTGGACAGCATTTCAGATTCTTAAACCTTGGCTCAAGTCCTGTAGCTATTTTTAGAAACCTCACATTGGTAACTTCTTTGCATTTTGTCAGATCTGCTGTGAAAGTGTTCTTAAAACAAACATGTGCTGGATCATCATCCGAGACTGCTATAACATGAAATGTGGGTAAAACAGAACAGAAGCAGGGCCGGCTCCAGACCCCAGCGCGCCAAGCGTGCGCTTGGGGCGGCGTCCCGCGGCAGGCGGCTCCGGTGGACCTCCCGCAGGCATGCCTGCGGAGGGTCCGCTGGTCCCGTGGCTCCGGTGGAGCATCCGCAGGCGTGCCTGCGGGAGGTCCACCGCAGCTGCGGGACCAGCGGACCCTCCGCAGGCACGTCTGCGGGAGGTTCACTGCAGCCGCGGGACCGGCAACCGCCAGAGCGCCCCCTGCGGCATGCCGCCGTGCTTTGGGCAACGGAAATCCTAGAGCCGCCCCTGAACAGAAGACATACAATTTTCCCCCAAGGAGTTCAGTCACAAATTTAATTAATGCATTTTTTTTAACAAGCATCATCAGCGTGGAAGCATGTACTCTGGAATGGTGTCCAAATCATGAAGGGGCATACAAATGTTTAGCATATCTGGCACGTAGATACCTTGCAATGCCGGCTACAAAAGTGCCATGTGGACACCTGTTCTCACTTTCAGGTAACATTGTAAATAAGAAGCAGGCAGCAGTATCTCAGTAAATATAAACCAACTTGTTTGTCTTAGCAATTGCCTGAACAAGAAGTAGGACTGAATGGATTTGTAAGCTCTACAGTTTTGCATTGTTTTGTTTTTGAGTGCAATTATGTAACAAAAAACCCTACATTTTAAAGTTATGTTTTCACGATAAAGAGATTGCACGACAGTACTTGTATGAGGTGAATTGAAAAATACTATTTGTTTTGTTTATCATTTTTACGGTGCAAATATTTGTAATAAGAATAATAATAGAAAGTGAGCACTGTACACTTTGTATTCTGTGTTGTAATAGAAGTCAGTATACTTGAAAATATAGAAAAACATCCACAAATATTTAATAAATTTCAATTGGTATTCTATTATTTAATGGTGCGATTAATCACGATTAATTTTTTTAAGTACGATTAATTTTTTTGAGTTAATCGTGTGAGTTAACTGTGATTAATCAACAGTCCTGCTTAGCAGAGTTAAATATTTAACTATTTTAGATTTAGCCCAGGGGTACTGGCAGATTCCCTTGGATACGGCATCACAGAAAAATTCTGCATTATTACCAGTTTGGGCTTTTTGAGTTTAACGTATTACCCTTTGGATTAATTCATGCAGGAGCCAGATTCCAGAGACTGGTCAATCAGCTGTTACCTGAGTTCCAGGCCTTTGTTCTCAGCTACATAGATGATGATGTTATATTTAGCAATACCTTGGAGGAACATAAAACACATGTGGGAAAGGTATTGAAAAGCCTCAGGGAGGCACGTCTCACAGTCAAGGTGTCAAAATGTGTGGTGGGGGCAGCGAAAATCCCTGACTTGGGTGATACTTTGTGGTCCTCATCTGCATAGCATACCATGTTTACTATAACCTCTCTGTTATGGTAAACTTTCAATCTGTTAATATTTACAGTTTGGGGTGAGTCCTTTCCATATGGTTTCTGTGCATGGAATGTCACTTCATTTAGTCTCTCTATTATCTCAAAGAGACCCTCCCATGAGGTCTGTGTTTTATGTTTTTTTTCAAGGGCTAATACCAGAACCAAGTCACCTATCTCAAAGGCTCCATCACATGCCTTTTCATCATACCATGCTTTTCGTACAGCTTGGATTTTTCAAGATTATGCGGTGCCAGCTCCATAGTCGATTTTAGCGCAACCCTCAGTTTCAATACAGATTCAGTCATTGGTTTCCCTTCTGAGTCAACGTCAACTTCCTACACGTCTCTCACCAGATCTAGGGGGCCTCTGACCTTCCTTCCATACACGAAGTTGAATGGGGCAAACCTTGCTGATTCTTGGGGTACTTGTCTGTAAGCAAATTATAGGTATTGCAGTAACATGTCCCAGTCCCTTGCCTCCTGGTCTACATACATTGCTAGCATGAATTTCAATGTTCCATTAAATCTTCAACTAAATCATTTGCTCCTGGTGATATGGGTCAGATGTGAATTGTTTTACCCCACACTTTTTCTACAATTCAGAGAATATGTGGGACATGGAATCTGACAAATCAGATAATATCTCTTTTGGGAAACTCACCCTATTAAATACAGAAAGGAGAGCAGTTGTCACTGTTTCTGTTTCTATATGAGCTAGGGCCACTGCCTGTAGCGAAGTCAACCACCACCAATATATATATTTTCCCCCATTTTTTGATGGCTTAGGCAATGGACTAATAACGTCCATGGCAACATCCTGGAATGCTTCTCCAATTACTGATAATAGTTGCAATGGGGCTTTGTAGAGATTTAGTCTTTCTGCTTTTGGGACAAGTCATAGGACTTATAGAATTCCTGTACTTATAGGTTTATTCCAGGCCAGTGAATTTTTTTCTGATGCATTTAAAATGTCCTCTGTATTCCTAGATGTCCAGTGAATGGATAATCATGGGCCAAACCTAGTAACACTGCCCTGCACTTTTTAGGCACTCGGCATTGTTTGTGGGATTCTCTGGGGCCCTTGATTTTACCCACTGGGACTTCTCTGTATATCCTACTATCTTTCATAAAATGCCTCCCCCTATTATCCTCCATATGGGTATTGCTATAAACTGTTTTCCTAATGCTCTGTAGGGAAGGGTCTGTGTCCTTATCTTTAACAAAGGCCACTTGCCGCTGGTTGGTTTTAGAGCTGGTTTGGTGAGAAGTGCTGATGCCCCCTCCCCAGGAATGTGTTCCCACCCTACAATGCAGGCAAGATGTCCTTCCCTTCAGGGCTTTTGTTTGATACCCAGTCTGGTGTCCGCGTGCAAATCAGTAGCCCGACCAGCTACCTGCTGACCAGTGTCAGGCAATTGTTTGTTTCCCATATGGCAGCTCTGATTTTATCTGGGCATGCGTTCATTTATTCCTCCTGCTTTGTTACCTCTATCCTATCTGCTAATATTACAACCTGGGGACTTAAGGGTCTGTTCTGCAAGGTGCTAACCTCGCTCAACACCCATGGACTTCAGTTAGAGTCAAGAAAGCTGCTCATCTTATACCAGAAGAGAGAGAAAAGGAAAAAGCCCCTTTAAAAAGGAGGCTAGAAACGGAGGTCTTCATCAAGAAATGGAGGGACAATCACTTGGCATGTGTTCTCTTTGAAATGTTAAATCCCTGGTACGCTGGGAAACTGTTCAAAGCTAATAGGTAACTTCCTGCTTAGAGGCTGTCCCTCAGTTTTTTGATGGTCTTCAGTTCAAACCCCTTCTTTTTAAAAGGGGTTTATCCATTTTTCCTCTCTCAAACTATGGTGACTCATGATTATTCAGATTGGGGAAATTCTAGCTTGGATGTCTCACTGTTCACAAGCTCACAGGCTAATCTAGCCCTAACAATTGGGAATGAGTGGGTTGTGTTTAATAAAGGTGAAGTTGGAGATGATGAAGATTTTGGCATGGAAGGCAGTGACACAAAATGTTGGTCTCTACAAAAATAGGTTTTGGAGGAATGTGAAATGAAGAAGTGTCACTAATGCATGAGAAATATACAGTGGAAATATAGATTGTTATGGAGGTTGCAATCCAAAGTTGATTCAATAAAATCCAAATGCAAAATGGGCAAAAACCCCAATGTTTCTGTAAGAAGTGGATTATAAGACAAATGAACAGCATTAAAAATGCAAAGAGATGGAGGAAAATTGGGAGAACAGTACAAATAAGCAGTACAAAGTAAAAACTAAGTAGCTAAAGCTAGGAGGGGCAATAAGAAATGACAAGTGGCAAATTGAAGGAAATATTCCAAATAAAAATAAGGGACCAACTTCAGTTCTGGTGTAAGTGGATGCAACTCCACTGAAATAAATGAATTTGGTCCAAGAGATTTTTCAAATAAGTACACAATAGATAAAGGATAGAAGAATGTTTGGCCTGCTTACAACTGAGAATGAAGAACCTGTACCAAGGATAAGGAAATAGCAGAGTATTAAACTAGATTCTATTCCCTAAATACATCTTAAAAATCTACCGGTCAAGATTTTAAAAAGTGATTCTAGTGATTGTTGGGTGCATCAGTTTTTGGGTACCCAACTTCAGACACTTTAAAAGGGCCTGATTTTTAAAGGGTAGGTCCTCAGCACCTTCTGAAAACCATGCTCCTTTAACATGGCACAGGTTGGGCTCCCAAAATCAGAGTCACTTTTGAAAATTTCAGTCCACTCTTCATAAAGAAAATCAAGAGCTATTTTTTGGGAAACAGCGCTTCAGAAGCTTAATATTGACTATGTATATTCCTAAAATGACAATGTGCATTTAATTTAAAAAAATTCAATACACATCAGATGAAGAGGGTAGAAATTTAAATGATGGATTCATTTCCCAAAACAATCCAAGCTCTTTTTTTCAGCGAGCTAAGGGAGTCTCTTCGCTGTCATTGGTTGGGGCATAGCACTGAACAACCTTCATCTTAATCCTCTTCATTTTAGTTCTGAAGGATGCTGTGATGATCACTTTTACAATAGACTTCAGAAAATATTAGAGACTCTCCCAGACAAAGATATCACCATTCTTATGGGAGACTTCAGTGCCAAAATTGGACCTGACAATACAGGATACGAACAAGTCATGGGGACCCACGCTCTGGGAGAGATGAGTGAGAATGGAGAGAGATTTGTGGATCTGTGTGCATTTAACAACCTGGTCATAGGAGGCAGCATCTTTCCTCACAAGCGGATCCACAAGAGTACTTGGGTATCGCCTGCAGGCACGACAGAAAACCAGATCGACCATGTCTGCATTAGCAAGAAGTTCAGAAGATCTTTACAGGATGTTAGAGTTAGAAGAGGAGCAGACGCAGCGTCTGACCATCACTTAGTGGTGGCCAGATTGAAGCTGAAGAAGAACTGGATAGACGCGACAGATAGAAGAACAAAATACAACATCAGCCTTCTGAAGGACCACAAGATCAAGGAAGATTTTGGACTGACGCTAAAGAATAAGTTTTCAGTACTACAGGATCGGTCTGAGGAAGAGGAAGACAGTGTACTCAACAGATGGCAGAAAGTGAGAGAGACACTTAGGTTAGCATGCCAGGAAGTTCTTGGAATTAAGAAATACCAGCAGAAAGAGTGGATTACAGCAGAGACCTTGACTAAGATAGAAGACAGAAAGAAGAAGAAGGCAGCAGTTAACAACAGCAGGACTAGAGCAGCAAAGGCCAAAGCTCAAAAAGAGTATGCTGAAGCTCACAGAGTAGTGAAGAGGAGTATTAGGAAGGATAAGAGAGATTATGTGGATGGACTGACAGCAGAAGCGGAGCAGGCAGCATACAGCGGCAACATGAAACAACTGTATGACAACACCAAGCAACTGTCTGGAAAGTTCAGCAAGCCAGAACATCCCGTTAAAGACAAGCAGGGAAAGTCTATAACAGGAATAGAACAACAGATGAATAGATGGGCGGAGCACTTTGAGGAACTCCTGAATAGACCAGCACCACCAAATATACCAGACATTGACCCAGCCAATGAGGACCTTCCAATCAATTGCGACAAACCAACCAGAGACGAGATCAGAAAAGCCATCACCATGATGAAGAACAGGAAGGCGTCTGGACCTGACGATATTCCAGCAGAGGCCCTGAAAGCAGACCTGGATGCTTCAGTGGAAATGCTGTACCCCCTTTTTGAGAAGATATGGGAAGAAGAAGCGATTCTGGCAGACTGGAAAGAGGGATACCTCATCAAAATCCCTAAGAAAGGACACCTTAGCAACTGTGCCAACTACAGAGGAATCACACTTCTGTCGGTGCCTGGGAAGGTCTTCAATCAAGTCCTCTTAGAGAAAATGAAGGATGTAGTCGATCCACAGCTATGAGATGAGCAGGCAGGCTTCCGGCAGAATAGATCATGCACGGACCAGATAGCAACGCTCCGCATCATAGTTGAGCAGTCTATGGAGTGGAACTCCTCGTTGTATATCAACTTTGACCACCCAGCAAAGGTGGTCAATTTGATTAAGAACTCATACGACGGCATACATTGTAGAGTGATCCATGGAGGGCAGCTCACAAACAGCTTCCAGGTACGAACCGGAGTCAGACAAGGATGCTTGTTGTCACCATTTCTCTTTCTCCTCATCATTGATTGGATTATGAAGACATCCACTTATGAGCGTAGGAACGGAATTCAGTGGACGTTGTGGACCCAGCTTGATGACCTGGACTTTGCCGACGACCTTGCACTCCTTTCACACAGCAAACAGCAGATGCAAGAGAAGATCAACGTAGTGGCAGCCATGTCATCACGGGTTGGCCTCAACATCCACAAGGACAAGACCAAGATCCTCAAGATTAACTCCATCAGCAACGACCCAGTCACACTGAATGGAAGCTCCCTGGAAGAAGTGCAGTCCTTCACCTACCTAGGCAGCATCATCAACCAGCAGGGTGGCACAGACGCAGACATCAAAGCAAGGATTGGTAAGGCAAGAGCAGCCTTCCTACAGCTCAAGAACATCTGGAGCTCCAGAGAGCTATCTTTGGCAATAAAGATTCGACTGTTCAATTCCAATGTGAAACCAGTCCTACTGTATGGAGCTGAAACCTGGAGGACAACTAAAACAACCACTAGGAAGATCCAGACCTTCATTAATAGCTGCCTTAGAAGGATTCTTCAGATCCGCTGGCCAGACACCATCAGTAACATCCACCTCTTGGAGAGGACTCGTCAACCTCAAGCAGAGGAAGAAATTAGAAGAAGAAGGTGGGGATGGATAGGGGACACACTACACAAGCGGCCAACCAACATCACCAGACAGGCATTGCGGTGGAACCCCCAAGGCAAGCGTAAAAGAGGCCGTCCAAGAAACACCTGGCGACGCGACCTTCAGGCTGATTGCACAAAAATGGGCTATACCTGGAACCAGTTAGAGCAAATGGCCCAGGATAGAGGACTCTGGAGATCTGTGGTTGGCGGCCCATACCCCAACTGGGGTGACGGGCATGAATGAATGATAAGGGAGTCTGTCTCTCTCCATCCTCTCCCCTTTGTCTCCCTTGGGTCCAGTCAGTGTTTGTCTTTCCTGTACTCTCTGGTTCTCTGAAGAACAGCTCTATGGACCTAGAAAGCCTGTCTCTTTCACCAACAGAAGTTGGGCTAATAGAAGATATTACTTCACCCATCTTGTGATTCTCTCTAGGCACTACTATTCTTCTCAAAGATATAGTCTCCTGGGAAAAATTCTCCCCTGTGAGGAGGACCAGCACAAGACCTGTGCTCCACTTCAGTTCCACTGAAAACCGCAAAATAGGGACTTCAGTTGTGCAGATGTCCTTGGGCAGATTGTCTGGATGGATGTGACTTTCCCTGTATCTTGTCTCACTTATTGAGATACATTGTTCATAAAGGATAAATCACTTTTGCTGGGGGGAAATAGTACCATAAAACCATCCTCACTCTTCTGTGTTATATTTATTCAGGATGTATTTACAAGATGTATAATAGACACTAGATGAAAGGATGCAATAGGAATCTAAAATTATAAGGGCTCAAACAGAACTTAATTTAGTATTTTGTGACCGAGGCTATTCTTTAATCAACTATTGTACTACAAAAAATAAACACAAGAAAATATACAGATGAATAAAGTTTCTCCCAACAGATAAATGTCCAATTTCTCACATAATGTTTGATTTTCAAGTATTTTTAACATCCGTGACCTTCTGCTCTCTTAACCTCCTCCTTTCCTATTGTCCTCTTTCTCTCTTACATAAGTGCTTTCTGAATAAGTATCTTCTCAAGGGGCAATTTATTGTGAATTGACTTTCTCCTCAGCTGTGTCCCAAAACCCATTTTGAAGTTAGGGCAATGGCTGAATTAAGATTGCTTCCCCTTATGTCAGTATCTAGACCTGGGTCATTCAGAAAAACTTTGTCATCAAAAAAGTACTATAGATGATTCAATGACCTGCATCCCAGATATTGAGCTCTTGAAGCAAGGAGTTTGCCGCTATACCTGTGATCTAACTGAGCTATTAGTAACTTTGTCATGTTTTATAAATCTTTTGTCTGTGGGGTTTTTTTTTTTTACTGTTAACATGGCTTGACATACAATACATATATTGACAATTGTTCATATAAGAACTGAAACATATTGCAAAATATTTAATGCATTAACCATACACATGCAGTGATCTTGGTTTCTCAGTTCAAATTATGAACAAATTGTGGTTCAGATCACAAAACCCACACAACTGGTTGTGTCTCTGGCATCTGCATAATGTGCTCAGAGTTAAAGGATGAGTGTGTGTTGTTTATCCCTAGATCAACATTTTTTAAACAACAATTTCCATACATTTCCTAAGTATTATGTTAACATGGTAGTGTTTAAAATTGTTTTTGTTCTATGAAAATTTGTATAGAAATGTAAGTTGGTGCAAAGGAATGATATTACATTAGGGACAGCATAGGTAAGTACCCACAAACTTCAGGATGACTGCAAAATAAGTCACCAACAGGTAGCAAGGCCATCTGCCAATAACCATCAAGATCATCTCCCTAAATCAAACCATATCTCAGCACTAAAACCTAATCTTCTGCAGTGTTGGTGGATGTCCCTGTTTTTATATATTCTAACCAACTGGAATGTGCATTTATAGAAGTCTAAACTAGTTTTCTTTCCAGAAAAATCATATACCATTATAGTGTGTGTGTGTGTTTGTGTACATGTGTGTGTGTGTGAGAGAGAGAGGAAGGATGTTCAATACACAGTTGTTGTTAACCATTATCCTTTATTAGACCTCACAGAGGTGTAAACTATACATACAAATACATTAGAAAGATACCCTCTTACAGTAATGCTTCACATTTTGGACCTGATACCAAGAGGGTTGCAAATATTTCAGTACATTCTACAAACCAAAGGGTGCATTAGTCTTTATGTATACAGAATGACAGAGCCCTTTACTGAAATCAAAGTAGATAAAAGTGAAAATCAGTCAGCTAGCTCTTTCAATCTTTGGACCTACCATAATGCATATAAAAGCCTTTAGAAGCCTGGATACACTATCATTTATGGAACAATGTTTACTGATTTAGATAGTTTGTAGAGAGAGGGGGGAAGAAAATGGCTAAAATGGCATTACATGAACTGCAAACTAGCAAGAATCCTTGATTAGCTTTTATATTTGTACATATTAAAAGCTCCTTTCCTTGGCCTTGATGTTTGTTACTAGAAACCTATCAGTGCTAAATGGGGAGAATAGTGCAACAAATGACATTGTTGAGGTATTTGGGGGGTTCTGCAACACAATGATGTTACATACACAGTATGAAATATTATTTGTCATCAAGTAGTGACATCACATTGTGTGTAAGCACAGGATAATAAAAAGGAATGAATCCAGTTAGAGGTTTAGTAGGAAGTTTACGGGGTTGAAAGTGAACATATAACACTCATCACTGTTGGGTTATAATGATTTGTACTGTTAAAACTAGCATTATTCAGTAGTGATAATCAGAAATTCAAGTGTCCATATTCGTGCCTGCATCATGTAAACCCAGGCTTATTCAGGATATCAATTAAAGTCTAACAATGAATAAAGACAGATCCGTTAATATTTCTCTGTGGAAAAAGTGACCTCCTTAGAACTAAGTGCTATTAATCTCAGCATTTAGCACTTCTGGGTGGTCTTACAGACAGCTAGGGAGACAGAAAGAGTGCATATGATTTGAATAGCAATAGCAAGATGGCTAGTGATGCTGCTTCCATAATTTAACTTTGTTTCGTAAAATCATGAGGCTTTATGCTAACAGCGTCTTTAATGCACAACCCCAAAGACTACTAGAACTATGTAAAACAGAAACATCACATTATGATGAAAGCAACATAGTCTATTTGACAGCTAATGAATTCTGTGTCAGTGAAAGCACATTCAGAATGCTGATATATACCAACAGGCCACTTTATAACTCTTGTTTGATTACATTGAGTTTAATCAGATAACTATTGTGATTTATTATAAATTCATCACAATCATTATTGGATCTTTTGCTGCACTCCTATATATTTCAATTGTACAAGTTCTTCATAAATCAAAGTATACGCTGTTTTCATTCACTGAGCGATATTAGGTAGTTTGCATATTTCTATTTTATGCAAGCTCCTCACTTAGTGGAAATAATGCTCAATTAAAACATAATTCAGGTGGAATACTTAGATCTATGTTAATTTGAAGGATTAATTTATTACAGTAAAGTACCAAATCATTAAGGATAAAATTCACCCCTGTGTACTTAGCCAGCATGGGCTTTACAGTGCGACTTAAATCCACAAAAAAGTTCTTAAGTGATGCGTGGGCCCCTATACTGGGCCTTTGCACAAGGTGGAATTATATCCTATAATAGCAAAGTGTGCTTAATAAATTAAAGTAATGAAACACTTATTTACATTTAAAACTCATCAGGGTAATATCCCATTATCAAATATAAATTTGATGCAAAAATCAGCTCTAATTATAGTTTTCTGGATACAATTTTTCTTTAATTCACGAAGTATATTAAGCATGACATTAATTTTAAAGTGTTACCAATATAGAAATTCTTTCAATTCTGCATTTGTTTTGTGCTGATTGTGGGGTGGGAGGATAATGAAATTGTATTATTGAATTAAAATAAAAGACACTGAGTCTTATTGTATTTTATCAACTATTCTTAACCAAAGCAAAGTGTGAAACCATCTGAATCTCTTTCTTAACTGGATTGATGCTGTGTATTTGTTAGAAAAAGCTTTCAATCAAATACTATGTAGAGGTTTTACATAGATGCAGATTTTTACAAGTATATTTAGTGTATGCTTCCGGGAAACAGTGGGTAGCAGCGGAAGTATCATATTAGTGATTATCATGAAATGTATGAGCCACAGATTAGAAACTGGTGCTAAAAAAAAAAAGTCCTTTCCACTTTTTGAATATTTGTCTGTGTGACTGGAAGGTATGAAATCTTAGAGAAGTATTAAGTCCATTTATAAAGCTTATGTAGCTGACATAGGCATAATTCAGATGACAATAAATGACTGAGATCCAAACTCTCCCCATTTTATAACAACCTTTGTTCCTATGTCAAGAAGGAGACTTGAACAATTTTTGTAAAAATGGTATGTAATGAAGGATGAAATGAAAGAAAACACTTAGGCCAATATTTTCTAAACTGGGTGCCTAAAGTTAGGGTCTTAAATCCATACTTAGGCACCAAAATAGGTTTTCTTGATTTTTTCAATAGGGTCTATAAGTTCACAACATTTTTGCAAATCTGGCCATCTATTTAGAGGCCTAAATATGGATGTTAGATCTATCTTTAGCCACTCATATTTTAAAATCTTGTCCTGAAGTTGGAAGAAACATGGAAGAAATTCATGAGAAAAATGTGTAAGAAGCAGAGAAGAAAAATTTAATATGTTGTAGGTCAAATTTCACTGCAGATGTTTTTAAAAAGCACAATATACACCCTTTATGCAACCAGTATGGGACTTCCTAATGTAATGTAAGCATCAGGGAGGTCCTTGTTTTTGTCTCTGTCAGACTGGTATCTATACTGTACTATATGTAATCAAGTTTTAGATATTATAACCTCCTTCATGTAAAAATCAAACAAAAGATGTGTATATATCAGATATTGTGTTGGACAATGATCGTCCTGTAAAATATTACAATGCTGTGACAAGCAAAACGTGTAGTGTAGGATTAAAATGAACAAAAAATTGCATTTATGATTTTTTTCTCTTTCAAGACAGAACTTTGATCCATTTGCTTTACTTTATGGTATTTCCACAGGTAAAATGGATAATTGGTGAGGAGTCTTGACAAGGGAGATTTAGATATTTTGTCAATTTGTGAAAAAAATCCTTTAAAAAACCAAAACAATGATGCAAAGGCATTTTAGCTAGATTTGCCATTTGAAAAAATAACAATAGAAAAGTCTGTTTGAGTGAAACTTCGGCATCTTGAAGATTTGTTTGAATTGAAGAAGTGTTCCTAAAAGAGTAACCAGCTACACAGGTTGAATCCCTAATAAATTATCAAAATTCCTTTTCAGACTAAAAATAACTTTAAAATAATTTTAAATAGACGGATTATAACATAAGTATTCTAGCCTATAGGTTCAAAGAATCTCTATTTGGGTTTAACTTACTAACTCTCCATTCAAAAAATAATAAAACAATGAACTGTCATTTTATGCACATTAAGTTGTCCATAGTGACCATATAAAGTTAAAAAAAATTCACAGACTATTAGCCATATCTTTCAACTGTTTCTCACAACTCAGAATTACTCAGTATTAGAAGATAACCTGTTTTTCATTGGCACTGCTTTTTCTTCATTTCCCACCACGATCTGAGACAGTGCTTTGCATTACTTTCTGTACAAGCAAAAACCTTATTGTATTGCTTGGGGCTAATAGTGGAGGATGGAGGGCTAAGCAGGAGAAATAGGGAGTGTTAATCATTCCCCTGAATTAGAACCTGGACTATATCATGTCACACTGACTAGAAGCAGAACCCACCACTGATTTCAATGATATGGGACCTTCCATTGACTTCAGTGAGCTTTGAATCAGACTCATGGTCTCATGACTTTAAATGCTTTCCTTCATCTGTAATACCCATTTAGAATAAAATGTTGATAATTGTATTGTGTTTGAAAGCCCTTACCCTGGCCCTATCCTGATCATTTAGCAGATTTCTTCATGACTTTTTTGTGATTAAAAAATTGAAAAGTTATGGCTCGACATTTCTATTTCAATAAGCTTATCTATATAATTGTCATTTTCATACTTTAAAAAAATATTTATATGCTTTCTTTTATATTTTAGTCAAGTACTTTCTTAAACAAAACAATAGCACCACTTCGGCATTGTTGGCCAAATCGGTAAAAGGTAAAGCAAATTGCTACATATTCGTTTCTGAACTTGAGTTGTGATGCACTTACTTGTTGAAATTGAGGGGTCATTGAGCCATTGTACTTGGCATAGCAGAGGCTTCATGCATACATACCAATCATCAACAGAAGGGACAATCTGAAAATGGCTACTGCTTATGGATGAAATTCACTCCTGCCTAAGGCCCATGCAAGGCCTATGGACCATAAGTCTTACAGACACATGTAGGCTGTATGGTCTCTTGGGCAGGGACTGTCTTTTTTATTACATTTGTGAGCTAGTACCACACAATATGACCGTGTTCTCTGATGGTGGTTCTTGTTTATGCCATAATGCAAATAATAATAATAAGCCTTGTTCAGACCCTCCTCACAGGTGTGAATTTCACTCTATATGTACAATTTTACAGCTGTGCAGAGCATTTAGTTCTGCTATCCTTTCAAAACTGTTAATGGTTAGTGCTAATTATGATTGAATCTGGGCTCAAATCTTGCTACCATTGAAATAAATAGCGAAAACCATATTGACTTCAGTATGTGAAAGATTGAACCCTTTTTGCACTGCTTGTTAGTCAACAGTCAAGTTTAGCTCTCTCTTTTCTTTTAAACTTCAGTGAAATTCTATGTAGTAATTGAAAGTCTTATTTTGTATCAAATTTTAGAAGGTCAGGATATTTCCTGAAATTTAGTAATTTAAATTTAACACTTTAAAATTTACTAAGGAGTGGAGAGTGCAGAGCTGTCCAGATGCAGAGAGTAGAACTACGTTGCACACCTTGAAGGGGTGTAGCGTTGTGTGTACTCCTCCCCATAGTAGGTCATTCTGGTGCTCCCTCGGCAACAGTGGTCGTTCCACATCACCCTTTAGTACAGAGCTGTTTTAGCTTTGAATCAGAGCGTCACATATCAAGGTTCTGTGAAATGGCACCGATTAGAAACATATAATCTTATTCCTCCATCACCAAGGTATCTGAGTGTATAAAAGGTACAAAGTTACAGTCTAAAGAACTGCTCTGTCCACTTCTCCCTGCAGATTGTTTCTCCTGTGTTTGTAACTGATGATCAGGTTAGCCTTTCTGATTTACAGAGGGATGCTGCAGTATAATTAACACTCAGTTTAGTTGCATAGAGGTGTGGGAAGAAATAGGAGTATGATTAACCCCCTGTTATAAGCGCAGAATACTAATGTTTCTTAAGGATTTAGGGCCTGATCCTACTCATTGAAGACTGTCGACGTTTTTCTATTTACTCCAGTGGGCCTGTGTGTATATGTTTGTGTTCAGAATTACTGTAACTGCATTCATGTGTTACTATAAATACTAGAATCCAAATCTCAAAAAGGAAACTACTGGAACGTCACATCTTTATTTTCTTATGAAAGTGAGAAACAATTTTGAAATAAGAATCTAAAGCACTGAGTCTTTAAAAAAAATACTTGTGTTTTTTTAACCTACTTTCTTTTATTTCATCTTTGGCTTAATTTTCTACTTTGCTTTTTACCTTTTACGGGTTTGGCCGGACCCTTTCATATAATAGATTATAAAATAGCACCATTGTACTATAAAAGAGAATTTTACATACTGTTTGATATATGTGTATTATTGATATGCTAAATTTTACATACTGCATTATATGGAAGAAAAAAACATTATTTATACTGTTGCAAAACAATTTACCTGAAACAATCATTGATGGTCTAATAGCCTACATATGCTTTAACTGCTTCTAACAATCATTTGCCTCACAGGTTGCAACTATTTGCATCTGAGCAAGATGTGGAAAAATAAAGCTTTGTCTTAAATGTATTTAACCCATATGCTGTCAAAATACCACAGATGGAATAAATGGATGTCTAAAAGTTGTGTTACTTTACTGCTGCTGCTACTGGGAATATCAGACTGTGCAAATATGAAAGGGGTAGACAAACAAAGTTATCAGACACTGTAAAACAAACAGCCTGTTCTTGTATAGAAGTGCAAAAAAAAAAAAAAGACCAAACAAAACGGAACCCCAACTCTAAGCCAAGGCTGATGAATGACTCCAGCGGCCAGGGTTCATAGGTTAATTTAGTGCAATTGGATCCATCAAAGGCCCATAAATTTGCAGGCTTTTGAGGGGCACAGGATTTTAAGAGTTTTCGTGCAGGACATTTATAACAGGTTAATAATCAAGCAGCATTGTACCAACCTCAGAACATTTTTAGTACTGGGTTGGTTTATAACATTCTGCTCTCTAAAGACTTGATGTTGGAATGTTTACTTGCATTGTTTATTGGGAGAATGCCCATTGGTTGAGATTTCATCAAGCTTATGAACTATAGTTTTTAAGTCTTCCAATGTTTAACAAATAATTTATTTACAGTGAAGTGTCCTGCAGATGGCACATTCATTCTTCATTCTTGTGGATGGCATTTTCTTACATTCTGTAGTTCCTGTTTCCTGTGTTCCCTCTACTTGTATTCTTCAAATGCACTTCCTGAAAGTTTAAAAATATATTTTAATTAGTTTTTTATCTGAGATATGGTTATATAAATAACTTGGGTGGGTGGAATTAGGATTAGGAATCATGAACTCCTCCATTCATATCACTGGTTCTGACAGTGATGCTGTCTGCGGCCTTGGGCAAGTCAATCATGCAATATCTTCCTTATAGAGGTTTATGGTGATTAATGAATGTTTCTAAAACAATTGGAAGATGTAAATCCCTAGAGCCTGTGCAGCAGTGCATACTCAAAGATTGATGATTTCCAAACATGTTTTCTGTCCATCAATACAGATATGAAGATCAGATATCCTAAGTGTGGGTATTATTAGAGTTCTAACACCAAAACATACAGCACTGGGTCCTGCAGTCCCTTTGCACCCAGAACTCCCAGTGCTCCTGGCATCAGCAGAAAGAAAATTACATCCAGTTATTTATCCGATTTGATTTGTAATCCTGCTCCAATACTCCTGTACCTTTCAACAGTCTCACCAGATAAAAGTTAGCAATCAAGGGATACTCCAATGATTAGCTCAGTGAAATACTGACTCCCCTTTACCAGATATTACTTCTTAATGTCACTAATAAATAGTTGCCTCATATACCTTGAACACATGGGTGGATAAATTTAAATATGATCTGGATCCACTGTAACTTCAGGTTACATTTCCAGCTTCCTTGTGTAGCCCGATCTATAGATTATGGATTGATTATATTGATTACTTAAGAATGACCAGTTAACACTGAGGGCTGGTCTACACTACGGGGGGAAATCGATCTAAGATACGCAACTTCAGCTACGTGAATAACGTAGCTGAAGTCGAAGTATCTTAAATCGAATTACCTACCATCCTTACTGTGCGGGATCGATGTCCGTGGCTCCTCATGTCAACTCCGCTACCGCCGTTCGGGTTGGTGGAGTTCTGGAGTCGACAGGAGCTCATTCGGGGATCGATATATCGCGTCTAGATGAGACGCGATATATCGATCCCCGAGAAATCGATTATTACCCGCCAATACGGCGGGTAGTGAAGACGTACCGTGAGGGTTGATAGGTTCTTGTCCCAAGATCAGGCCCAGTATTATTCAAATTATTATATAGTTGGAAACCCCAATGTACATAGCTGCAACACTCACACTATAGGAACTCTTTTATATTT
Organism: Mauremys mutica; assembly: GCF_020497125.1. NCBI lineage: Eukaryota > Metazoa > Chordata > Testudines > Geoemydidae > Mauremys > Mauremys mutica. Next base: position 101,939,924 of record NC_059072.1, on the reverse strand, counting down.
ACAAATAGTTTATTAATACCTTTAGCACAGTCACAAACATCCCAACTCAGTAAGGTAGATAGCAATACTACAGAATGTACATCTGCACATCCATATACTCTCACCATCCCTTGTAGAACAATCTGAAATGTTAGCCATCATCTTTCTCATCACCATCACCTTCCTCTTCATCACCAGTGGCCATTATTCTGGCAACTCCCAAAGATTACGTCTTTCTCCTACTGTCTGTAGGCCGGGATGCCACTTTTATAATATGTTGTGCTGATGCCACTCTGATGCATATTCAGGAGGGATTTCCTCCCATTTTCTTATTTGTATATCCTCACTTTACTAATGATGGAGTTTTCTTCTCCTATAGGGTGGTATATCAATGATCTCAACTTATCATATACATCAATTCCTTACCATGGCCCTCCTGTGATTAGGTATCTGCTGATGTATATCAGTTCAAAGTTCAAAGGCCTCAGGTCTTATGCTAACTTGCAGAAGCTAATGTCTGTCAGGATACAGGCCTGTAGGTTCCTTGCATTACTGCTGAATATAATAAAAGCAGAATATAATGCAAAAACAGTGAATATAATAAAGGCAAGCTGGCCCAATGTGCTGAACTTGATTTGCCTCTCCCAGGCTTGGCAAAATAACTTTCCTTACCTGTTTCTAATTTTTCCCAAATGACTTCATCTCACAAACACTCACCCCCAGATGAACCCTTTGGTTTTCACTGATTCATTGCTGCACCAGGCCACCTTATGCTGCTGGCCCCATATCTTAAAAATCCCAAGGATCCTACTCTAATCCACCCTGATGGCAACATCAAATTGGGAAAGGATAAATTATTTGCATCTTCAGCCTTACAATTTCTGCTGTGACAATGGCTTAAAATACCAGCGTGATCATCGTTGCTGCAGGATGTGTACCGCCTCTAAGAAGAATTTACTAAGAAATGGGGAAAGGACAAATTATTTTACACAATACTTTTTTCCTTAAGTCAAGTATTCCAAAAATTATCCAAGCATATTATCTGTAAACTGGAAAGTAGCACAAATGACTGTTCTTGATCTACAGCCATATTACATTGTAGAGGAAATGGCTTCCAAAAACTATTAGGCTAATAATGAACCATGCAGTTCCCTAATGAGCAGATATATCTTCTCCACTATTGTTGTACTTTGAATTTATGATGGCTTAGTCATCAAAGCAAAATATAGATTCTGATGGGCTGGGGTAAAATCATGTTTCAGTAATGATATATGGCCAAATGAGACATTGCTTATTATCCTGTCATAACACCCAGAATTAGGTTTGAATCTGAGAAAAGGTGGAGTTGCTTCTCTGCTGTTCTGCTTGTGGACTCAGTATTTTCATCACTGTTGCTAGACAGAGGAGGCATTGGCGGTGGTGGTAGCAGCAGTACATGCTTAAAAAATGGCTCTGCCCCAAGTAGCACATTTTCTACTAACATGAACAGCTGAGACCATTCAAAACTAACTGGAATGTCTGGTTAGCGTTTGGATCATCTCCCAAGGTCTCACATGTGACCGCTTCATGCAGACAATGACAGCAATAGAATAAAAGTATGTGGGGAGCTTGGTCTAGTTCACATCTGCTGGTTCACACATGTTGGTTTTAGTTCGATCATGCAGGGTTTTCTTAACAGCGAATGACTTATCCCAATCACGTTATGCAGAGTTATGCAATGTATGCCCCCACTTTAATTGATCTCCAAAAGCCTACGATGCTCTGTCCCAAATTCAGCTAAAAAGCCCCCCTTGCATTTCCACATCTCGCTGAATAGATTAAAAAAAGAATTCACCGTATTCTTGATGAGAAATTTGTAATCATTAAATACAACATTATATCAAATAAACTGGGACTGATCATCCAGCCCAGAGTGCCATGCTTTATCATTTTTTTATGGATCTTGGAACTCTTTGATGCATAAGAATGAAATTCTTAAACTGAACAAATAATACAACAAATTATCCCCAAATCATCCAAAAATGAACAAAGTGAAGAAGAATAAAGACTCTACTATAGTCCTGATCCAAAGTGCTTTGAAAGTCAACGGGAGCCTTTCCAATGATTTTAATAGGCTTTGAATTAGGCACTTGGTCACTTATGCTGACATTAAAATCCAGAAAAATATTCTTTTTAAAAATGGCTCTTTTCTTTTTCAACTATTTGAGACTCTGTTAGCAATTATTAAATACATAAAGCACTAGCTATGATCTTCTTCAGATGCTGGGTTCTGGGATAGACATCTCCTTGGTTGCCATAACAGACAGAGATAAGGACTACAGGCAATTTTTAACTGACAAGGCAAAGTAGCCATGCTTTCAATGGCAAAATGCCAAATGCCTGCTATACCTGCACAGAACCAGCAGAGAGTGCCCATTGGAGCCAATCCTTCCCTTACAGCCGTACAACTCTACAGAAGACAATCAGGCTTACGGAGGCATGAGAACAGAATTTGACCTTGTCTTCTTCAGCGCTGACTTCTTGCACAGAAAGACCAGCCGATCCTCGGATAATGACTATCTCCATGATCTGAAGGGTCATTTAACTGAAACTGGCAAAGAGGATTACGAAGCATGCAGTGGTTTTCTTAAGCTTTCAGGATGGACATTCAAACCTAACATTGGCATAAAAAGACCTCTCTGCTTTACTGGTAATAATAATAAAAAGTCCAATGTTTGTAGTTTACAGCCACTATATCTTAGTTACGAACCCTCTAGAGTCTATTTGGAAAAAGCTTTTTAGCTTTGTGGGCAATGTGGTCAGTGACAAAATAACTAAACTGAAAAGTCTTAAAGAAAACAGCTGAAATTCTGCTCCCTGTGACACCTACTGCTTCCCATTGACTTCAGTGATGTGGCATGAATGCAAGAGGAGGTAGGATTCATGTCATTGTGCATATTTTGGCCTATGCATGTATATATATGAATTGTTAATGAGCCAATCACCAGAGATGCTGCCAATCTTTCAGAAATAAGAGAACTAAATCAGTCTCCACTTTTCCTCTGCTAACGATGTTTTCTTAGTGTAAAAATAGAAACGTCCACATTTTTTTGTTGTTGAAAAGTCTACTTAGGGCCAAAAGTATAGATACACTCTTTCTGAGATGACCAAATATCTGAATTTTTTAAAGATTACCTATGCTACTTGTATCTGGATGTTACTACATGGGGGCTAAGCAAGAACAAGGTCCTAAAATAAAAGAAAGGGGAAATTAGACCATGAGTTGTCCGCTTCTCTGGCCCTTTTGCTGGAGGGTGAGGGGATTGTCTGCTAGTGAGTCCTTGTCCTCCCCTCTAGCCCTGATGTCTTTTAGGGAGATAAGGTTGGCCTATTAACTCCAGAATTTACACAATATGTGGGGTCTAAAACAGGACATTCTTTTCTTGTCCTTAAGGTTGCCTGTGACACCCTTACAAGAGTGGCCAGTCATGCATTCCCAGAATACTGGACATTCCAGGAACAATGTGGGCCTTCCCCTGCCAGTGTGGCTTTCAGTGCATGGCACGTGCAAGGTCATGCCACACAGAGAATACCTGTGTGGAGAGTACTCCACCCCCACCAGTGTGACCTCGCATCCTGGCTGGGGCAGAACAGTGTGCTCTTCAAAATGGCGTTCTCCCCCTCCCCCAATCTGTGATACCAGACAAAACTGCATCTGATTTTGTCTCAGAACTAGACAGGGGACAAAGCATTTAAAAACAGGACTGTCCATATTAAAAACCAGACAAATGGCCTGCCTAACCCGTACATGTACAAGAGTGATGGTGCCTTTTAAGCTTAAGTCAACAGGCCTTTTTGTGCCCACTGTGGTAACCACAGCACTACTATGTAGGAAAAGTCATAGCCTTCCCTACATCCTTGATTTACATACAGGCTGTTGTGGTAATCTCTCTACCTCTTTGCCTGGATTGAAATTAATTTCCTTTGAGAGTGCTGGCCTGTACTATTTTCTAAATAACTGTCAAAACCCAAAACTCAATTTAGGGATAAATTGACTAAGTTTTTATTGGCAGAAGAGAAAAAAAATCAGAAAAATAAAAATATACGCTCTTAACACGGGATGTACAGCCCACCATATCTAGAATTATAAACTTAAATTCCACAGGAAAGCTGAAGAAAGCAACAATGTTACCTCATGGCCTAAATAATGGAGAGCTGCTCCCACAGTTTTATACTGCAATCTTAGATATTTTATACATGTTGTCCAAAAATCAGATTTCTACCTGAAAACCAGTTTGGTAATTGGTGTAATTCAGACTTTGGTATAAAGGTGTTACAAAGTACAGTGTACATTGGATTTAAAACATCTCTTTGCTAATTGTAAAAATATAGTGATGTCTTCTTTTCTTGGTATTATGCATATTAGTATATGATTAGGTTATGTCCTCTGTAGTAATTTGTTTGCTTCTTTACATGGATAACTACATTCACCTTAGCTGGATTTAAGTATAAAGACTTTTCATCACACAAGGACTTTCAATTTTAGATGACAATGCCTATTGTTTAATGATTCTGACTAGATAAATAAACAATTTTTTTAACAGACTTCAGTTAACTATCCTATTGTATTGCTAAGAAATCTAGGTAATACCTTCCTGCAGAGTATTCCAATAACATACAAATTAACAAGCACTTTTAGCAACTTTGGATAAGCATAGTTGAGCAAAATAATGAAAACCAAATAAATTTAGGTATGATTAAAATTAGACAGCTATGTCACAATACATATGCAGTGTTTAGGGATATCAGTACCTAAAACTCCATTGGACAATACAGATTGAATCAGAGGTCTGTCTCATATTAACAATATACTGTGACCATATGTGGGACTGCCCTTAAACTCAGTGGATGTTTGAAGACTTGGGTTGAAATTCACTCCTGGAGACAGAGTGCCAGCACAAGGGTTGTTCACCACCTTTAAGTTCTATTTTGAGGAGTTAAGTGGGATATAAGTGGTGCATAAGTTGTGTGCTGACCCGCCGCACAGGGGGTGCAATTCATCCTTAATGAATTTGTATATGTTTGGTGAAATCATGGCCCCACAGATGTCAATGGCAAAATTCCTATTTACTGCAATGGGGCCAGAATTTTGCCCATGTAATTACTGCAAATCCAAAACATATAAAGTATGTTTTGAAAATATTTTTTTCAGTCTTCCCAGAATACAACATAATAAAACTTTAGATTTGAAATATTAAATAGACTGTATGTGCTGCAAAAATATGATTTGTATTCAAAGACTAAAAATTCACTTAAAACTAGGGTCTTAAAAACATAGAGTAAAAGCTGCATAGACTAGAAATGGGCTGATACTGAAACATCCATCAAATCCCTGACCTATCAGAAGAGGACACCATTAAGTCCATGTGATTTTTACTATAATTACATCTGCTTTAAATACAACTGTTTTAAGAATAGGTTCTGTGTAATTTAGTGAATTCCAGTGTATATTTGAGCATATAACTTTTCTTATGCAACTGCAGTATGCTTTGCCCAAAGATGTTTGGGAGCTCACGATTTATATCTTGAAATAATTTATTGAGCAATAGTATGTCATCAAATCGCCCTATGTGTATTTTACATTGCAGTTGCAGCCAGTTGGATCAAATTCTGCTCACAGTTACATTGGTGTAAATCTGGTGTGGCTCCACTGGCATTTTTGTAATTCACTCCCAACTTTGGAATTTTTCATGTGTGGCTTGGAAAACTTTGCACTGAAACATACACTGTTTAACAATTTAACAGTAATCTAAGGAATCAGTGCAGTTGTCTGTGTAACCTAATCTGTTGTAGCAAGGGGAAAAATTGCTGCTGTCTGGTACTGGTAAAAATATATGTAGTACTGATAATTATTCTTGCTAATTTACATGCAACCAAATAAGGTAGAATAGAGGAAAATTACTGGTGGCTATTATTATTCTGCATTGATTATTTCAAGTTAAAATAGCTGTAAATGTGTGATTTTATGTTTGCAGTATTACATATGCTTTATTTAGAATAAATATTTAGTTGATCACCACAACATAAAAGCCATAGAAAAAGATGTGGGTTTGAGTGTTACTGAAATTAAACTCATTAATTTTTTTTGCCATATGCTAACACCTAACTTGATTGAGAGAGGTTGGAAAATGGTTTTTGACATGGGACATATTACAGCACTGATTTTACAGATTAGCCTATGCTGCTTTCTGCAGCTCCCATTGGCCGGGAACGGTGAACCAAGGCTACTGGTTGCTGCGGGCGGCCGGGCCTATGGACGGTCAACGTAAACAAACTCTCCCGCAGCCCGCCAGTAGATTACCCTGACAGGCCATGGCAGGTTGCCCACCACTGGATTAGCTTGTTCAATGAAAAGCTGGAGTTGGGGAGGATTTTTTGGTTGGCTCTGACCTTGCACACACTTACACACATGCTTAACTTTAAACATAAAATTCAATGGGACTATTTCAATGTGTAAAGTGAAATGTTTGCAGGATTGGGATTGTCATGGCTGGTTCATGGTCAGCCAGACCTAGCAGTCAGCACCAGAGTCTGTAGACACAGGACAGGAGCCAAGAGTCAACTGGGTTGGGACACTGGAAGATCAGAACCATGAGTTGGGAACCAGTCAGGCCAAGTCAGGATATTGGGGCCTGGAGGTCAGGAACCGCAAGTCAGACGTCCTGAATCAAGCCAAGTTGGAATGCCAGGAGACCAAGGGAAGCAATAGCAGGTAGTAGGTAGCAGGAAGCACAAGGCACGCAGTCCAGAGCAGGATGGAGGCCAGTTGTTCATACAGCTTCCTGTTCCTGCTGCTGGCTTAAATAGGGCCAGCAAGCCAATCAGGTACTCTGGGACTCTGCCAGTTGGACCTCATGGATGGAGCTTTACATTGGAGCAGGCTTCATTGGTCTCAGGTAAGCTATTGCCAGTAGGCTGCTAGGTGAAGGGATGGAGAGTGGATGCTCCCATGAACCTTTTGGGCCCAGGTTAGAGACCTGTGGGTCATGACAAGGCTCTTGTTTTGTAATAATACTAGTGTGACCTACAAAAGGCAAAGTATTAAATTCCAGTAACTTCACCAATATCTTCACAACTCAAATTAAAAAAGGGCAACTACATCCCCTAAAAATATTTCGCATTTCTCTTTCAGGCTTAGGCCAGATTCCACTGTGCTGAGATCAGAGTGATCGGAGCACCCTACAGGAGAATGGAGACAGCTTGTAGATGGTAAAGGCAAGTTATTATTTATTTTATGGGAAGGTGTGATGGTCTATACTCTTATGGTCACCACTTTTACAAGACTATGATAAATTTTGTATAATGTATGCCTTATTGAGATATAATTTGAAAATTATAATCTGCTGAACATTATTGTCCTGGTAAACTATATATGTATCAACACTGTATGTAACATTATAAAAGTTTACAGTATAATATTGCTGTAACATGTTCCAGAGTTAGAAAGGCAGGCTCAAACCAGTTTTTCAGAGACAAAGACACACTAGCACCCCAGACAGGTGTTTAGAGGGCCATCACCTATTTAAATGGCCATCCTCCAGCGGGGCAGGAGGAGAGATGTAAACAAGAAATTTACATTTCATCACATGGATGATTCAAACTTCACATCTGCAATGGACTGTGTGTCACCATGACTCAGCAAGGATGTTTCTAGCACTAGCAATTGAGTTATAAAGTGGGAGGAAAACATCTGACTACATCTTTCGTCCTCTCATCTCCCTGTTCATGACATCATCTATGCTCAAAGAACTGAGCTAAGGTGCAAGTGGTCCCAGGCTGGAAGGAGACCTAGTCTATGAAATTTACAGCAGCATATGATGAGACAAAACCTTTGCTTTTAAGGCCACTTAGTTTATTAAGTTAGGTATTAGCGTGTTAAGTTAGGCATTAATTTTCTTTTGTAACCAATCCTGACTTTTATGCATCAGTGCTTGTAAACACTTAAAATCTCTCTCTGTAGTTAATAAAATTATCTTATTGTTTTATCTTAACCAGTGTGTAGAGTGTGTGGAAAGCTCCATTTGGGATAACAAGGCTGGTGCACATCTCATTTTCTTTTGATGAAATGACAGACTTTCTATGGGCTTGCATTGTTCAGTGGTGTGCTGGACAGTACCAGATGCTCATTTCTGGGGGACAAGGCTGGGACTAAGAATTTGCGGGTGTTGCCCTGCAGTTTAATTCATGAGTGACTGGTCAGAGAGCTCATGTATTTATCTGGGAGTGAATTTGCATGCTGGAGGCTGTGTGAGCGGGCCAGTAGTGGATGTTCTGACTGCAAAGCAGTGTAAAAGGCACCCCAGGCTAGACAATTAAGGGGACAGAGCTGTTCCATGGTCCAGATTGTATCCTGAGGAATGTCACAGAAGTCTGATAATTTTCTTTCACAGATCACTTTCAATGGAAGAATACTTTTCAGCACAAGACAGTATAAAGGGTTACCTAACTTTCAGCCCAGATTTGACTAGTTTCTGACTAGTCAAAATACTTTGGTCTAGCCACAATGGTTATCTCAGGCTGTGACTCTAGGACAAGCTATTGCCCTTTTCAATTATGACTATTTAAACTCTTGGTGCTGACTGGACTGAAAGTTCCATGCTAGAATTAGGGCATTTTTACATTAGAAGTGCAACAGTGTTCTCACCTTCTGCAAAGCCTGTGAATTTTGCTAGTTGAGTTTGGAAGTAAAATTTTTTGATATGCTGCTAGAAACAATTGTGGTTTTGTATTGGAGAAAATCAATTTTCATGATAAAATAAAAAGCATTTCCTGTCCACAAATAGTCCTTTCTGCCCAGAGGAAAAACAACAACCTGCAGTTGGCTGCCCTTGTATGCTGGGACCCAGAAAAATAGTATCTTTGGACAGGGGACATCCTTATCTTTCTTGTTAAGTTGGGCCTAACTCCCACTGAAATGAATGGGAGTTAGGTGCCTAAATACTCCCGAGGCTCTGAATCTAACTCCCTGGTTAGCTAGTGAGTACAGGGATTCCTTTGGCATCCTTTCAGGTGGCTGCCTGCGAACAGGTTACTTCCCAAGGTTTCAACACTGAGGACTGATAGGAGCTGTGTGTCACTGTAGTTTGCAACCTCCCTAACCACCAATATCCAGAAATCTTTCTGGAAGGATGGCATGTAAGACTGCACTTGCTCAATATGGAGTTTGTTGTTTGGCCTGCAGCCCCACCAGCTCGCCCTTCTGCACACATCACTTTATCAGATTATTTCACCCCAGTGACAGCAATTGTGCATGTTTGGTGTAGTAGTTGGCTGCACTGGGAGAGGGTCATTTGGTAAAGGCTTGTGCACAGAAGAGCAGTTAAAGGGGGTGATGAGAGGTTGGCATTCGTAGGAGGGGAGAGTTACAGTTGCAGTGTGTGGTCTGTAGTGTGCCGTAGTTGTGACAATATTTTTTTTAAAGAGATACCCATCACTGATGAAAAGTAGGACTACCAAAAAATAATAAATTTTTTTGAGTCAAAACCCAAATTCAAAGTCTTCCTGTTTGAAACTTATGAAAAGAAACCAACTAAAAACTACATGGAAAATGCAAAGGGAATAAAAACAAACCACGTGTGAAATTTCACTCTCATTGGCCATCAAATTTTAGAGCAAAACAAGAAATGATGCTCTGTTTTAAGTCCATTTTAGAACTCACTTCTAACTGTAAAAGTGTCTCCATAGCAGGAACTCCCTATATCACAGAGGTATTGTGAGGCTTAAATTTGTTGACACTGTAGCTGTGAAGTGCTTTGAGAGCTCTGGGAGAAAAGCATTGTAGAAGTGCAAATTATTATTGATTTAGTTCTGGGACCTGCAGGCCTACGAGATGTGGCTCTCACATAGTTTTTCCTCCAGGGAAGAAGAAGCACAGATGTGAAACTTCTGTTTCTGAGAAGAAAATATTTATTTTCAGAAGATTCCCCAGGCTCAAAATGTGCATTAATCTCTCATAATGGGAAATCAAATTCAGACTTATTCTATTTCTTTATTATAAAACTCAAATTGCCTTTTGCTGTACTATTGTAGTCTCCTGAATTTGATTTCTGTTGTTCCTCATGGTACATCTTTTTATGCAAAACCTGTATGTAAAGTCTCAGCCTGTTACCTTCTATCTGATGAACATACTGGGTCAAATTCCCACTGAAGTCAGTGGGGCTGAATGGGTGTAATTGAGTGTAAAATTTATCTCATTGACTTATTAATGGTTTTTACTGTAACAGAAAAACTCAAACTTCTCACAAGACACTCATCAAATCATAGGAAGCCATGACTGAAATATAGCTTAATCATAAATAAATATGCTATTCAATCTTACTTATATATGTGAATTGGCTCATCACATCAGAGTGACTGAAACAACACAGAGAATATTTAAAAGACTTTCCAATGACCTTATCAGCAGGCTATTATAGGGGTTCTAAAGCCCTCCAGAACACCTGCTTTCACAGGCAAGAATAATCACTGTTATATTTGTATTGGCTTAAAGTCATGTTATGATGATGATGACCTATTTCTAGTAACTTAAATTCTTCTTCGAGTGATTGCTCCTACGCATTCCATGTAGGTGTGCGCGCTGCGTGTGCACAGCTCTTCGGAACATTTTTACCCTAGCAACTCCGGCGGGCCGGCTGGGCGCCCCCTGGAGTGGCGCTGCTATGGCGCTGGATATATACCCCAGCCGGCCCGTCCGCTTCTCAGTTCCTTCTTACCGCCCGTGACGGCCAGTTGGAACAGTGGAGTGCTCCTTTACCTCCACAGCCCTAGCGTTTCTCTATTTCCTACGTGTACATAGTTGGTTAAGTTAGTTTAGTTGTTAGATTAGTTGAATAAGTTTAGTTAGATATAGTATAGTAAGGGAATTAGGGGGGTTTGCCCCTCTTCTTCCACAACCGGGGCGGGCTCATGCCCAAGGCACCGGGGTTTAAGCCCTGTGCGGCTTGCCAGCGGCACATGCCTGTCGGGGACCCGCACGACTCCTGCCTGCGCTGCCTCGGGGAGACCCATCGTCCAGATAAGTGTCCCATCTGCACGGCGTTTAAGCCGCGAACTAGAAAGGAGCGGGACACTCGCCTAAAGCAGCTCCTTATGGAGGCGACGCTTCAACCTCCCGCACCGACCCCAGCGGCACCGAAGTCGTCATCGGCGCGCAGCGCACCTGTGGCCCCGAGCCACTCCGGTACCGAGACTGCTCGAGCTCCGCAACCGGTACCGGCGTCCCAGCACCGTTCCCTCTCTCCAGCGAGGAAACGGAAGACGGCACAGACGGCCTCTAAGCCGCATGCTTCGGGACCGCTTGCCCAGCCACCACCGGCGCCTCCGGTACCGGCTGTGGCGGTGCACAAACCGTGCACGGTACCGTGGACTCCGGCGCCGCAAGAGCCGTTGAGTCCGGTACCACCCTGCTCCCCGGTGCCAACTGCGGTTGAGCTACAGCTCCCGTCCACGCCCGAGACCTTCTCGACGGCGAGAGAGCTCATCGAGCTCACAGAGTCACTGAGCCTCTGGCCCCCGGCACCGCCGGTGCGGGCCGTCCAGTCAGCGGGCAAGCCGGCGATGATGTGGCCGCCTCCCCCTGACGGACGAGATAGGCGACGGTCCCGGTCCCGCTCCCGGTCCCGCAGTCGGTCACCGCCACACCGATCCAGGTCCCGGCACCGTTCACCACTGCGGTACCGCTCCCCATCTCGGCACCGGTCGCAGTCCTGGTACCGCTCAACATCGCGGTACCGGTCGCACTCCCGGAGACGCTCCCGGTCCCGGTCACCCGACCGTCGGTACCGAGGGAGGTCCGGATCCCGGTACCATTCCCGGCACCGCGACTCCCGAAGCCGCTCCCGACACAGTCGGTTGATATCGCTGTCGAGCTCCCGGCACCGAGGCAGCCGATGGTCCCGCTCTCCATCCCGGCACCGCGACGACCGGCACCGATCCTCGGCACCGTCCAGGGACATACTGCCGGCATCCACGGCGCAATCTTTTAGCGCCTCTGCCCCGCCTTGGCCTTCTCATCAGCCCTCAGTCACCTCTCAGGCGGGCAGCGGGAGAGATCTCCGGGCCGACCCCCGAGGCCAGGACCACGGACCGCAGCAGTGGGGTTTTTGGGTCCCCTGGGCCTACCACGAGCCTCAAGGACTCCCCTTTCCCCCGAGGCACGTGGGCACCGAACATAGGGCGTCGGAAGCCACGGTTAGCAGACCTCCCCCATCACCACCGGGTGAGGCCCCGTCGCCACCTGGTCCCGCAGAGCATCCAGGGTCCGAGGCAGCTTCACACCCCCTGGAAGAACCAGCTCCAGAAGCGGTGGTCCAGGGTCTGTCCTCATCATCCTCGCCGGATGAGGCGGTGGCGGGGGCTTCTACAGCAGACCCCCTTCCTATTGACTTGCGGACCCACCAAGACCTTCTTCGCCGGGTGGCGAAGGCTATCGACCTCCCTGTGGCGGAGGTCCCAGAGGATGACGACCCGGTGACCAACGTGATGGAGCTGAGACCCCGCTGCGGGTGGCCCTGCCCTTCATCCGCACCATACAGCGGAATGCCACTACCATCCGGCAGTCACCGGCGTCCGTCCCTCCCACCGCGCGTGGCGTGGAGCGCAAGTACTCGGTCCCGCCCACCGGATACGAGTACCTCTATACGCACCCGACTCCGGACTCCCTTGTGGTACAGTCCGTAAATGACCGGGAGAGGCATGGGCAGCCCGCTCCGGCGCCAAAATCCAAAGACGCACGGCGCATGGACCTGTTGGGCCGGAAGGTCTATTTGGCGGGTGGCCTCCAGCTCCGGATTGCCAACCAGATGGCTCTTCTCGCTCGTTACACCTTTGACATCTTGGTGTCCCTGGCGAAATTTTCGGAGCTGATCCCAACAGCCTCACGTCAGGAGTTCTTGGCCCTCCTGGAAGAAGGCAGAAAAGCCTCTCGGTCCTCCATCCAGGCCGCTCTGGACTCGGCAGACTCAGGAGCCAGAACCCTGGCCTCAGGTGTGACCATGAGGCATATCTCCTGGCTGCAGTCCTCCACCTTGCCGCCTGAGGTGCAGTACACCCTACAAGACCTCCCGTTCGACACTCAGGGTCTCTTCTCGGAGAAAACGGACTCCAGGATTCAGACCCTCAAAGATGGTCGGATTGCCATTCGCACCTTGGGGATGCACACACCGGCTACCCAGAGGAGGTCATTCCAGCAGCAGCCCTACCGGCCCTTTACTCAGGCCAGGTCACGGCCGTATAATAGTCAGCGTGCTAACTTGAACCGCCGTAGACCATCGGGCAACAGGCGCAACCAGGCCCAGGCACCTTCCAAGGCCCCTCAAGGGCCCAAACAGGCCTTTTGATGGGACGCCCGAGGACGGCCCATCAGACTCTTTCTCGGATCCTACCCCATTATTTTGCAACCGCCTTTCCCACTTCCTTCCGGCGTGGTCCCAAATAACATCGGACAACTGGGTACTTCATACTATCCAGTATGGTTACCACCTTCAGTTTGTTTCGCCCCCTCCTTCCCACCCACCTTCCCCGTCCCTCTTCAGGGACCCCTCTCACAAGCAATTCCTCCTACAAGAGGTCGAGACTCTGTTGAGCTTGGGTGCCATAGAGGAGGTGCCGCACGACATGCGGGGCAGGGGATTTTATTCCCGATATTTTCTCATCCCCAAGGCGAAAGGAGGTCTCCGACCCATACTAGACCTCCGGGAGCTCAACAGGTACCTGCTCAAGCTCAAGTTTCGCATGGTCACCCTGGGGACCATCATTCCCTCCCTGGATCTGGGAGACTGGTTTGCCGCCCTCGATATGAAGGACGCGTACTTCCATGTCGCGATTTACCCTCCCCATCGACGCTACCTGCGCTTCGTGGTCAACAGTGCGCACTACCAGTTTGCGGTGCTACCCTTCGGCCTGTCCACCGCGCCAAGGGTCTTTACCAAGTGCATGGCAGTGGTTGCCGCAGCCCTCCGCCGTCGTCGCATACACGTCTACCCGTATCTCGACGACTGGCTGGTTCGCGGGACATCCCGACAGCTGGTAATGGACCAGATGACAGAAATACTATCCCTATTTCGGTTCCTGGGCCTTCTCATCAATGCCAAGAAGTCCACTTTAACTCCATCGCAACGAGTGGAGTTCATTGGAGCGGTCCTCGACTCCAGTTTGGCCAGGGCTTGCCTCCCTCGATCTCGGCACCACACAATGGTCTCCATCATCCGGGACCTACACTCCTTTCCCACGACAACGGTTCGGTCCTGCCTACGCCTCCTGGGCCACATGGCGTCCTGCACATTCGTGACCACGCACGCCAGGCTGCGCCTTCGCCCATTTCAATCTTGGCTAGCATCGGTGTACCGCCCGCATCGCGACCCCATAGACATGGTGGTCATGGTCTCGAAGCCAACCCTCGATTCGCTCAGCTGGTGGCTGGACCCAGAGGTCGTGTGTGCAGGAGTCCCGTTACGCCCTCCTCGCCCATCCATCACCCTGACCACGGATGCCTCGGCGTTGGGATGGGGGGCTCACCTGGGCGACCTTCACACCCAGGATCTCTGGTCGCCCCAAGAGCTCTCCCTCCACATCAACGACCGGGAGCTGCGAGCGATCTGCTTGGCGTGTCTCGCCTTCCGCGCCCGTCTGCAAGGCCGCTGCGTGGCGGTGTTCACGGACAACACGACGGCGATGTTCTATGTGAACAAGCAGGGCGGAGCCCGCTCCTCCCTGCTCTGCAAGGAAGCGATGCTCCTGTGGGACTTCTGCGTGCCCCACTTGATTCGCCTGGAAGCGTCCTTTCTTCCAGGAGTGCAGAACACGCTGGCTGACCATCTCAGCAGGTCGTTCCTCTCCCACGAGTGGTCTCTTCGTCCGGATGTGGTGCACACAATTTTCCGGAGGTGGGGGTTTCCCCAGATAGACCTGTTTGCCTCCAAGGAGAACAGGAAGTGTCACCTGTTTTGTTCGTACCAGGGTCGCTCTCCTGGCTCCCTGTCGGACGCATTCCTCTGCTCCTGGATGGATCACCTCCTCTACGCCTTCCCTCCGTTCCCGCTCATACACCGGGTGCTACTCAAGCTTTGGAGGGACAGGGCCCACGTAATACTCGTCGCTCCGGCCTGGTCGAGGCAGCACTGGTACACCCTGCTGCTCGAGCTCTCCGTTCGGGATCCCATTCCCCTTCCGTTATGGCTGGACCTCATCACGCAGGACTTCGGCAGACTCTGCCACCCGAACCTACAGTCCCTCCATCTTACTGCTTGGTACCTGCGTGGTTGACCGACGCAGAGAGGGACTGTTCGGCGGCAGTACGGCAAGTCCTACTTGAAAGCAGGAAGCCTTCCACTCGCTCCACCTACCGCGCGAAATGGAAGCGTTTCGCGCTCTGGTGCGATCAGCGTGGCCTTAATCCCTTCCTAGTCCCTATCCCTACAATCCTGGACTACCTCTGGTACCTTAAAGAACAAGGACTCGCGGTCTCCTCCTTGAAGGTGCACCTGGCAGCCGTGTCCGCCTTTCGTCCATCCATGGGAGGTCGGTCCATCTTCTCCAACCAGATGGTTTCCCGCTTCCTTAAAGGCCTGGACCGCTTGTACCCGCCGGTGCGGCGTCCTACCCCGACCTGGGATTTAAATCTCGTTCTGGCCAAGCTTATGGGACCACCCTTCGAGCCCCTGGCCACGTGCTCTCTACTCTATCTCTCCTGGAAGACAGCCTTCCTCGTCGCAATTACATCGGCAAGACGAGTTTCTGAGCTCCGTGCCCTAACGGTTACTCCACCATACACTGTCTTCCACAGAGACAAGGTGCAGCTTCGACCACACCCGGCCTTCCTTCCTAAGGTGGTGTCGGCCTTTCACCTCAATCAGGAGATCTTCCTTCCGGTCTTCTTCCCGAAGCCGCACGCCTCACCTCGTGAGCAACAGCTTCACACCCTGGACGTCCGCAGGGCCCTCGCTTTTTATATCGAGCAGACGAAGCCCTTCCGGCGTTCGACCCAGCTGTTTGTAGCGGTTGCCGATCGCATGAAAGGCGAGCCGGTCTCCTCGCAGCGGATTTCCTCCTGGGTGACAGCATGTATCCGGACATGCTACGAGCTTGCTCGCGTGCCACCATGCCGCCTCACCACTCACTCGACGAGAGCGCAAGCCTCGTCGGCCGCCTTCCTGGCCCATGTCCCCATCCAGGACATCTGTAGAGCGGCCACCTGGTCTTCTGTACACACCTTCGCTTCCCACTACGCGTTGGTGCAGCAATCCAGAGACGATGCAGCCTTCGGCTCCGCAGTCTTACACTCTGCCACGTCTCACTCCGACCCCACCGCCTAGGTAGGGCTTGGGAATCACCTACATGGAATGCATAGGAGCAATCACTCGAAGAAGAAAAGACGGTTACTCACCGTAGTAACTGTTGTTCTTCGAGATGTGTTGCTCCTATCCATTCCAGACCCGCCCTCCTTCCCCACTGTCGGAGTAGCCGGCAAGAAGGAACTGAGGAGCGGATGGGCGGGCTGGGGTATATATCCAGCGCCATAGCGGCGCCACTCCAGGGGGCGCCCAGCCGGCCCGCCAGAGTTGCTAGGGTAAAAATGTTCCGAAGAGCCGTGCATGCGCGGCGCGCACACCTAACTGGAATGGATAGGAGCAACACATCTCAAAGAACAACAGTTACTACGGTGAGTAACCGTCTTTTCATTCTGTAGAGCTCTATTATAGAATGATAGAAACATTTAGGCATAGTCCAAAATTAGCAGACTTTGCTCAGACATTCAGGGATAGAGAAGTTGATCCCTTCCTCAGAAAGAAAAGTAGTCTCCTTCCAAAAAGTGCTTATGCTGGCTTTGATTTTCAATGACGTTCAGATATTTTATTGGACTTTAGAGTCTCGTTACTCATCGAACCTCAGTACTTCTTGCTTAATAGTACACTCCTATATTGGTCAATACACCTACGTTGGTCAGTATGTTGGCACCAGCTACACAAAAAATCTTCAACAGTGTCTTTATGTAGATAGGCAAATATGGGGTCAAATCCTCAAATTCCTTACTCAGTTTTTATTTAGGCAAGTCCCTCTTCGACTTCAATGGGAGATATGTTTGAATAAGAATTGTCAGCCCTAAGGTCCCATTCTTTCAAGCTATTCTGCACAGGAGGATCTTTGTGCCCGCACAGGAGGATCTTTGTGCCCACACAGAGGCCCACTGAAGTGAGTGGGGCTCTGTACAGACACAGGATATGCTTGCAAGATTAGGGCATAAGCAAGAACTTCAGGATCTGACCCAGAGGGCCTGCTTCAAAGCCAGTAATTGGAAAGACTCCCATTGGCTTCAGTGGGCTTTGGAGCAGACTTGTGTTGAGGAACTATGCAATGGATATTCTAAAGTAGATAAAGAAATTGTGCACAACCCCAAAAAATCTTTTTCCATTTAACATAATTAATTTCATACATTAAAATGAGAGTGCCAGATCATGGATTAGCAATCAGCTAAATATATTCATATATGGCATGCATTAGAGGAAAAGACCTCATTAGTTTATTAACCTTGCCTTCCCCAGTGGACACTTCCAAAGTTGACTGCAAAGGCTGTGAAATTTATTAAATTTGAAAATGTATCTATTATAAAAATCAATTGCTTGCCATGTTTTTGTTGTTTCATCTGTATGCTGTATAAAATCTGAAGGTCTGTAAGCTTGTATTTATTAATTTTTTATTTCAAAGTGAATTTATGTTCATGAAAAGTCCTGTATTGACAGCCCTAGAGACTGAAGTCCCGGAAGCTGCATGAGCTTTGAAATATCCTACATCTCTATTTATTTTGGCATTCTGGCTTTGCATTTGTGAGAGCTTGAATTCATGCTCCAATTAAATTTTCCCTAGGTACCACAGTTTTGGAAAAGCTATTCCATGCAAGGAACAATAAAAACACATATTACATTAGTTTAAGTGGTTCATAAAAATGGTGTTTCTCAAACACTAACTCCACCACCTATTAAAGCCATTATATAGTATAACTGTCCTTTTTATTTAAATACATTTAAAACTTGCTTTTCAGTTATAACATCTAGATGCATATTATTTCTACAAGTTCCTGAGTTAGTTAATTCATCCTTTTTTCCAAAGTCTGCAGTATATTAATTGCATTTTGAACTCTCTAGCCTGTGTGCTGTAGGAGAATCCACTGTTAAAATATTTCTCATGCTTATTTTCATTTCATGGCAGTAGTTAACATAGATGAATGGAGGTTTAAGGGAGAAAGAAGCTCACCAATTTTGGTGGCTGTCATCAGGCAGAGGAAAGTTTGTCTCATCCAACTTTACATAAAGCATTCTTCTAAAAATGTTCAATTTGTCTTTTTTTTGCTTTCTTTTTACATTTCCCTCTACTTTATCCCTTCATCTGTTGTAGATCTGAGTTTTATTCCTTCCATCTCTTTCCCTGTCTCTTTTGTCTGTCTGATTTTCCCCATGCTTAATGCTTAGCGAACATTTCAGTTCATTTTTCTCTCAGATTGTTCTTCTTTCACCTCTTTTTCTCAGCTTTCTGACTGCCTCTTTTCAACTCTCTTCCCCTCCCATTTCTCCTTAATTATTTTCTCTTTCTTGCACAGATGTTTTTTTTCTCTCCCCTTTTTCAAACTCCAACTTTTTCTGTTGTTCTGGTAAGTGATTCCCTTTCTTTTGGTTTCCTTGAGTTCTCTCTCAGCCCCCTTCTTCTGTTCTCTTTCAGTCTATCCATGTATTCTCTCTCTTCCTTTCAGGTCCCTTAATCAATCCCTCCTCTCCTCTTTCTTCCCCAGAGTGTGTGCTCTCTTTCATCTGCTCTCCCTCTTCTCTTGTCCCCATTTCCCCCTGCTTATCTCTCACTCTTTTCTGGCTTTCCTTCCCCAGGCTTCATTCTCCCTCTCCTTTTCCCTCCCATTGTGCTCACTTCCCCCTCCTGGTTCTCTCAATAATCCCTCCCCTTCTCCCACTTTTTTCTTCTTCCAGTATCCTCCTCCAACCTCTCCCTCCCTTAGGATCATACTTTAGGTTTTGGGAGGATGTAGGGTGACCAGACAGCAAGTGTGAAAAATCAGGACAGGGGGGTAATAGGAGCCTATATAAGAAAAAGACCCAAAAATCGGGACTGTCCCTATAAAATCGGGACATCTGGTCACCCTAGGAGGCTGTGAGGACCTTTCTGCTAATCTTTCTTCCCTTTGTGAGGAGAAGTGTGTTCCAAGGTGATGAGGGCGGCCCCATCTTCTGTTTGTGTGGAGAGTTGTCTAGAGGGTGACTGATTGTTCTTGTGGCCCTCAGGAGGAGGTGTGTCATGGGGAACCAGTAGGGAGCTGCTGGGAATCTTCTCTCCCTTCAACAACAGTGAAATTGTTTTTCCCCCATCTCCTGAGGTCATAAGGGTGTGGAGCACAAAGAGGAGTTGCCATAGTTCTTCTCTTTTTTTTCCCCAAGGCCATGAGCATTAAAGTGCTGGGACGTACAGAAACCATATAGGTTGCTGCTCTATGGTTGATCTTTGCCTGGAGAAGACTCCACTCCTCATACATTCATAGTGGGAGGTACATCTCTGTGGTTGACTCTCAGCAAGTATTACAGAGACATTTCTTCAAAGCATTGAAAAAGCCTTGGGGAAGAGGTGGGACAGGGCTTGCTTTCTCTCAAAAAAGCAGGATGTTGCATTTTTGACAAGACCTTAGAAGTTGTTTTTAGGACTATATAAATTCTAGTTTGCTCTTCTGTAACTTTCACTGAAAATGCTTTATCAGCTTTAACTTTTGCAAAGTATAAATCTCAATATGCTGA
This sequence comes from Mauremys mutica, assembly GCF_020497125.1. Taxonomy (NCBI): domain Eukaryota; kingdom Metazoa; phylum Chordata; order Testudines; family Geoemydidae; genus Mauremys; species Mauremys mutica. The sequence goes on along the minus strand of NC_059072.1, from coordinate 101,920,122 downwards.
CCATTCATTTTTATTTAATTTGATTTAATTTAAATCCTTTTCTCACTACAGTTGGTATTATCATGAATTCAGCTGCCAATTTGGATTCTGTCTTTAAAGAGAAAAAATCCTTCATGTAACTTTGCAGAGAGGATCCTACAGGATAGAGTTGTGACACCAGGCCACTGCACACTGTACTCAGTCAAATGGCCTGGGCAGACAGGCCTAACCCCAGAAAATGTGCTGCACAGTGTAAAAGACAAGTAACACATAAAGGAGAGATGCTCAGAGGCCAAACAAGAGACCAAGGTGGAGACGTGTCCAGATGTGACAGTGGCCATGGGCAGCTTACTTAGGGTCATTTAGATTGTAAGCTCATCAGGGCAGGGACATCTTTTACTACATACATGTACAGCACTTAGCACAATAGGGCCCCAATCCTAGATGGAGCCTCTAGGCACAACTGTGATACAAATAATAATAATGGGGACTCAGAGTGCTAGTGTAATGTATATGTGAAATAATAATGGAGAGCAAGAGCAAAACAAGGAATCACTGGACATCATTTAAGTCTGAATATAATAGCTGTGGTGAATATTAAATTAATTTGGTTCTGGGGAAAAATGCCAGAATTACAGCTTTGGAGACTAAAGTCATCTATTAATTTACAGAGTAGACACAGCACACTTGGGGAGCTGAAATGAAACCTTCTTCCTTAATGTCCCCTCATTGTGCCTCTGTTCTGAGATAGTGAGAGAGTTCTGAGGAGATCAGTTCATGATCATTTAGTGTTTGGCTTCTCTATTGAAAATGGCACTTACTGTCAACAGTAGTGATGGTTTTATGATGTGAATACTTGTCCAGTGGGATCCGGAGTGAGGTTCTAAACTCACTTTCAGTAGATCCACAGTAGCCATCTGATTACATTTGGACAGTGATGAATTGATAATGTAAGAAAGTAAGAACATAAGAATGGCCATACTGGGTCTGACCCCAGGTCCTGTCCCAGTATCCTGTCTTCCGACAGTGGCCAATGCCAGGTGCTTCAGAGGGAATGAATAGAACAGGCCATCATGGAGTGATCCATCCCCTGTTGTCCACTCCCAGCTTCTGGCAGTCAGAGGGTAGGGACACCCAGAGCATGGAATTGCTTCCCTGACCACCTTGGCTAATAGCCATTGATGGACCTATCCTCCATTAACTTATCTAATTTTTTTTGAACCCTGTTATAGTTTTGACTTTCACAACATCTCTTGACAACAAGTTCCACAGGTTGACTGTACATTGTGTAGAGAAGTACTTCCTTTTGTTTGCTTTAAACATGATGGTTCTTGTGTTTTGTGAAGGAGTAAAGAACACTTCCTTATTCACTTTTTCCGCACCATTCATAATTTTATATTTCTCTAGCATATCTCCCCTTAGTGGTCTCTTTTCCAAGCTGAAAAATCCCAGTCTTTAATCTCTCCTCATATAGAAGCTGTTCCATACCTCTTCTCAATTCTAATATATCTTTTTTGAGATGGGGCAACCAGAAGTGCACAAAGTATTCAAGCTCCGAGAGTACCATGGATTTATATAGTATCATTATGATATTTTCTGTTTTATTATCTATTCCTTTCCTAACGGTTCCTAACATTCTGTTATCTTTTTTGACTGCTGCTGCACTTTGAGGAGGTGTTTTCAGAGAGCTATCCACAATGACTCTTTTTTGACTGGTAACTGCTAATTTAGATCCTATCACTTTCTATGTATAGTTGGGATTATGCTTTCCAATGTGCATTTCTTTGCATTTATCAACATTGAATTTCATTTGCTATTTTGTTGCCCAGTCACCCAGTTTTGTGAGATCCCCTTGTAACTCTTCGCAGTCTGCTGTGGACTTAACTATCTTGAGTAAGTTTGTATCATCTGCAAATTTTGCCACCTCATTGTTTATCCCCTTTTCCAGATCATTTATGAATATGTTGAACAGCACTGGTCCCAGTACAGCTTCTGGGGGGACATCACTATTTACCTCTCTCCAATTGGAAAACTGACTATTTATTCCTATTCTTTGTTTCCTGTCTTTTAACCAGTTACTAATCCATGAGAGGTCCTTCCCTCTTATCCCATGATTGCTTACTTTGCTTAAGAGCCTTTGGTGAGGGACCTTGTCAAAGGCTTTCTGAAAGTCCAAGTACACTATAGCCACTGAATTACCCTTGTCCAGATTTTCTGACCCCCCTCAAAGAATTCTAATAGATTGGAGAGTCATGATTTCCCTTTACAAAATCTGTGTTAAATCTTCCCCAGCAACCTGTGTTCATCTGTGTCTGATAATTCTGTTCTTTACTGTAGTTTCAACCAATTTGCCTGGCAACGAAGTTAGACTTATTGGCCTGTAATTGCCAGGATTGCCTCTGGAGTCTTTTTTAAAAATTGATGTCACATCAGCTATCCTCCAGTCATCTGGTACAGAATCTGATTTAAGTGATAGGTTACATACCATAATTAGTAGTTCTCCAATTTCATATTTGAGTTCCTTCAGAACTATTGGGTGGATACCATCTGGTCTTGGTGACTTATTACTGCTTAATTTATCAACTTGTTCTCTAACCTCCTCAATTGACACCTCAATCTCAGACTTTTCTTCAGATTTGTCACCTAAAAAGAATTGCTCAGCTGTGGGAATCTCCCTCACATCCTCTTCAGTGAAGACCGATGCAAAGAATTCATTTAACTTCTCCACAATGGCCTTATCTTCCTTGAGTGCCCTTGCGCATCTCAAGCATCCAGTGGCCCCACTGATTGTTTGGCAGGCTTCCTGCTTCTGATGTACTTTTTGGTGTTAGTTTTTGAGTCTTTTGCTAGTTACTCTTCAAATTCTTTTTTCTCCTGGCTAATTATAATTTTACACTTGGCTTGCCAGAGTTTATGCTCCTTTCTGTTTTACCCTATAGATAATTTAGAGGTGAAATACTCCATATTCAAGGAACCAGGCATTCCCTTGACAGACATTATTTTCCAAAAGTGCCACTAAATCTTTGATACCTATATTTGAAACCTAGGGGATATTTTAAATAAGAGTCACAATCATGATGCTTTTCCTTATTAGGTAAAACACACACTACTTGCTACATGACCAGGCTTGAGTAAAATCTCCTACCCTTTGTGCTTTTGGCATATCAGTGTGGCGCTGAGCACGTACAGAGCGTGCAGATTTGGGTGGCTTGATAGGAGCGCAGTACATTTCCAGCCTCCTCAGGTCACAGCTCTGGAAGCAGCATTCATCCACTATTCCCTTGTGGTGTAAACGTCTACTGCTGGATCCATACCCTGTTGGCTTACCTGCACACAACACAAATGGGAGAGTTTTATTGTTGGGGAAAAAATGCAAAAGCCTCAGTAGCACTCCTATGATAGGCTGCATTATTATAGCTGGAATACTAGTGACAGCTGTAGTTAAGGCTGCCTATATGACCCTATATGCCTATATGACCCTTTCTTCAGTTGCTCATAACTCTCTGAATCATTCACCTGAAAATGTCCAGCCTTTGTCTGTGCCTAAGGGCTATTTTATTTTAACATTTGAGCAAAACCATAACTTTTCTTATTATAAAAATGTTGTTAAAATCTTTTTTGGAACTATTTTAGCACTAAAGAGGTTGAGGGTAGGAAGCTTACATTTGGCAATGTACCTGTCATCATTTGGGTGAAAACTGACTTTGAATTGGTAAAATTAGGAGTGTTTAAAGATCATAGTTTGTTCATAAAAATCATAGAAAAGTAGGACTGGAAGGGACCTTGATAGGTCATCTATTCCAGTCCCTTGCGCTGAGGCAGTACTAAGTATTATCTAAACCAGCTCTGACAGGTGTTTGTCCAACCTGCTCTTAAAAACCTCCAATGACTTTGGGCTAGTCTACACTAGAATGGCTACCTATGTAGCTGTGTCACTCTAGCATTGCTAGAGCAGACGCTTTGTGCCAATGGGAGAGATCTCTCCTGTCAGCATAATTACTCCACCTCCCTAAGTGGCAGTAGCTTCTCTTGCTCACATAGCACCGTCCACACTGGCGCTTAGACAGATGTAACTTATGTCACTCGGGGGTGGCTTTTCCCTGAGCAACTTAAGTTATAGAAAAGTTAGCGCTAGTGTGTGCAAGCCCAGAGAGTCCACTGCCTCCCTATGTAATTTGTGCTTAACTACCCTTAAAGTTAGGAAGTCTTCCTAATGTCTAATCTAAATATCTTTTGCTGCAATTTAAGACCATTGCTTCTTGTCCTGTCCTCAGTGGTTAAGGAGAACAATTTATTCTTATTGATTTTCATCCTACTTATTTCAGACCATTTCTCCAGTTTGCCAAGACCATTTTGATTTCTAATACTGTCCTCCAATGCGTTTGCAACCCTCCCAGCTTGGTATCATCCACAAATTTTACAAGTGTATTTGATATGCCATTTAGCCAAATCATTTATGAAGATAGAATAGAACCAGACCCAGAACAGAACTCTGCAGGACCCCACTCAATATGCCCTTCCAGCTTGATTGTGAACCATTAATAGGTACACTCTGAGTATGATTTTCCAACCAGTTGTGCACCCACACTATAGTAGGTTCATCTAGATTGTATTTCTCTAGGTTGTTTATGAGAAGGTCAGGTAAGACGGTATCAAAAGCCTTACTAAAGTCGAATTATATCACATGTACTGCTTCCCCGCTATCCCGGCTTGCTACCCGGTCAAAGAAGAAGATTAGGTTGGTTTGACATGATTTGTACTTGACAAATTCATGTTGACAATTACTTATCACCTTATTGATAGGTGCTTACCTTGATTGTTTGATTATTTGCTCCATTATCTAAGCTGACTGGTCTATAATTCCATGGGCTGTCCTTATTCCTCTTTTTATAGATAGGTAATGTATAGAAGTTTCTTTAAAATAATGGATAGTGCTGTTAAGATACTATTTCCTAACATTTTAAACAAAAGGGGGCTTCACTGAGCCTGCATGTGAGGCTAAAATTAAGTGTAAAGGGGAAAAATATAGTGAATTTTTACAGACTGTAAGATGTGGTTTAATCAGAAAACAGTAAGCAGTAGAAAGTAAGATTGAGTTAGCAGTAACCGGTAAAGTGCTGTAAAAGCATTAAGCATTAAGGTGCATAGTGAGGGAATGCTGTATACTGCTACCTAGCACTGTATAGTTGTGAAACAATGTATGAAACAGGACTGGTATTGCTGTTTGCTGCTTATTGTACCCTATGGTCACTGATCAGTTGCGATAAGTGTGTGCTCTGTGAACGAGGCAGTGTTTGCCCATTAAATGTTTGCGAAAGTAAAACTCGATGACATTAATGTTTACCCAATGTGAATACAACAGGGGAACCAATGCAGCAGAAATGAATCCACTTAATAACTCAAATTGATGGTCACAGAAAATGTTTTGCAGTATTAAATCCAGCTCTAACCAACAGTAATGTTATTAAAATCCTCACAACATCCACTTCTACTTTTCTCTCCTTCTGATACATGTCTTCCTTCTTTCTGACTTTCTTTTTTTGATTTCTTGGCTAGTTTCTGCTTTCCTCTCCACTCTTTGACACCAGGCAGGGAGTTGGGCATGGAGCAGCCCTTTGGGCCTGTAGATTTACTACTACACAGTGACAACATCCAGTTGGACTGTCAGGAGACTGAGTTTTAGGAAGGGACAAGGGACTCAGCCTGGATGAAGAGTGAGACTGTCACAAAATTGATTAATTTAGTTTTTCATTGGGAAAATTTTGCTTCTTTCCCTTTTACAGTAAATTCTGGAGGCATAAAGACATAAAGAGTTGTCAGTTTGGGAAAGACAGTACAGTTTGTACTCCTTTGTGATTAAAACAAATAATCTCTGATCAAGAGCCTCCGAGACCACAGTACATCCATAAAAGAAAAGATTTTTTTTAGTGATAAAATATGTCTAACTTTTTAGCCAGGGATACCGTCAGCTCAGAACTAACTGTCCCTGTGAGCTTTGTAAACTTAAACAATAGTTTTTTTTTAAACATCCTTTTCCAGGGATTATAAATTAAAGAAAAAGAAAAACATGCTTATTTAGTACATTGTAATCCACTGAGGGCCTCTATACTGTACATTCTCTGCTAAATTATTTGTTTCATAAGGATAAACAGGACAGCAAGCCAGTAATAGATTATAGTAATATTTTATGGTGTAGGGTTGTTTTTTTTGGTGTGTTTGTGTGTGTACCACTGAAATGTCTTATAAATGTGCAGAGATAAAGACATTTTTAAAGGATTTTCTAGATTATTTTCACCCAGTAAGGAACACTACTACCTGTGAGATATGCGAGACTTGATCCTGAAGCTTTCTAACTTGATCTCCTTAGCATAACTTATTTTATAGAACTTAGTGTTTAGGGATCAAAAATAGAGTGCACTTACTTTACCTAGTACTGGGAGCTGTCTCAGCCCTGGTCTACACTGGGGGACAGGGGAATTGATCTGAGGCTTTGGCTACACTTGCACTTCAAAGCGCTGCCGCGGCAGCACTTTGAAGCGTTAAGTGTAGTCAAAGCGCCAGCGCTGGGAGAGAGCTCTCCCAGCGCTGTCCGTACTCCACCTCCCTGTGGGGAATAACGTACAGCGCTGGGAGCCGCACTCCCAGTGCTGGGGCTTTGACCACACTGGCGCTTTGCAGCGCTGCAATTTGCAGCGCTGGAGAGGGTGTGTTTTCACACCCTGCTGCAGCGCTGCAAATTTGCAAGTGTAGCCAAGGCCTAAGTTATGCAACTTTAGCTACATGAATAACGTAGCTGAAGTCGACGTACTTAGATCAACTTACCATGGAGTCTTCACTGCGGTGAATCGACTGCTGACGCTCCCCAGTCAACTTTGCCTGCACCTCTTGGCCTGGTGGAGTACAGGAGTTGATGGGAGAGTGTTCGAGGGTCAATTTATCATGTCTAGACTAGACGCAATAAATTGAACCCCGCTGGATCAATCGCTGCCCGCCGATCCGGCAGGTAGTACAGACATACCCTCAGATTCTCTCAGACTTATTTTACATTTAAATAATTGCAGGTTAAACTCTGTCCCTGGATGTGCCTGTGTAACTCTCACTGACACAGATCATGAAACTATTAATAGAAATTAGTTTATTCATCAAATTTAACTTTTTCAATGTACATGTTGCCCATTCACAGATTGTGATTTTAACAAATCTGTTGTGTCTTGTTTTAATTTAGGTTGTAAAATTTTGAGGTCAAGAACTTTTTTTTTCACTTGTCGTGTTTTTACAGTACCTAGAAAGCACTAATCCTGACTGGTTCCTCTGGGCGCTACTGAATTACTAATAAACAATCAGAATCATATATTCACTGACGCACTGTTTATCAATTGCAATTTGAGTCGTATGCCTTTTTTGTCTAGAAAAGAAGAGAAATTACATTCTGCCAAAAACCAGAACCAATTCATGGTAGCCATGGCTGCTGTCTTCAGAGTAGGGCACTGTTTTAGCAAAGCACTTAAACATGTACCTGTGTCCATTCTTATTCAGAAAAGCCATTAAGCATGTGCTTAACTTCAAACACACAATAAAGTCCCATTGAAATGTGCTTTGCTGAATGGGGTTGGATGTAAACATGTACTTAAAGTTAAGCACATGCTCGAATGCTTTGCTGCATCAGGGCTTATAGGAGCCGAACTACATGGTTCTGAGAGGGTGCTTAGGATCAGGGAATCATCATCAAAATGTCAGTCTGTTCTCAGTCATTCTGTTTATCTTCTTAAGGTATGTAGAGTACAGACACAGCACACCCAGCTAGCACTGGTATAAATAGCAGTGTAGACAGTGAGGCTACGTCTTCACTACCCGCCGTATCGGCGGGTAGCAATTGATTTCTCGGGGATCGATATATCGCGTCTCATCTAGACGTGATATATTGATCCCTGAACGCGCTCCTGTCGACTCCGGAACTCCACCAACCCGAACGGCAGTAGCGGAGTCGACATGGGGAGCCGCAGACATCGATCCCGCCCCGTGAGGATGGTAGGTAATTCGATCTAAGATGCTTCGACTTCAGCTACGTTATTCACGTAGCTGAAGTTGCGTATCTTAGATCGATTTCCCTCCGTAGTGTAGACCAGCCCTGAGACACTACTTAGATGAGTGCAGTAGAGACACACCAGAATCCTATGGTATATACCCTACATGGCTGTCTACACGCCCAAGCAGCACCTTCTATATATACACTGCTATTTTTATCATTGTAGTGTGCCGCTACCTCCCCGCTGCTGGAGTCTTTCCCTGCTGCAGTGATAAGCTCTGGTACTGAAAAGGCAATAGGGATAGGCTCTGGCAGCTCCCCACTGCTGGACCCTTTCCCTGCATCCTCCTCCTTGCCACAGACTTTCACAGTGTGGACTTAGGCCTGGTCTAAACTGGGGTGGGGGATCGATCTAAGATGCACAACTGCAGCTACGAGAGTAGTGTAGCTGAAGTTGACGTATCTTAGATCGACTTAGAATCACGTACTTTGCGTCCTGGCAGCGTGGGATTGATGGCTGCTGCTCCCCCATTGACTTTGCTTCTGCCTCTCACCGTGCTGGAGTTCAGCAGTCGACAGGAGAGCGATTGGGGATCGATTTATTGCAGCTACACTACACACGATAAATCAATCCCCTATAGATTGATCGCTACCCGCCGATCTGGCAGGTAGTGTAGACGTACCCTTAGACTTCCTTTCACTGTGACGTGGAGCTACATGTATCTCACATGCTGCCACAAGAGTAAACAAAGTCTTATACGGTCCTTATCACCATAATATTTGAGTCACTGGGGAAGTCACCATCATTTTTCATCTATCTAAATGCTATGAGATTTCAGCGATAATCATAATATTTAATACTTCTTTAGTGCCTTTCATGAAAAGATATCACAAACAATAAAGCCACACAACAACCCTAGGAAATAGGTAAATATTATTCTCTCCAGATTAGGAAATTGAGGCACAATAAGATTAAGTCACTTGTTAAATACTCCTATAAATCATGAGTCAAGTTGGATATAGAACAAGTTCCCTTCACTGACTACATGTCCTGTGAATGACAGTGTCTTATGAATTTTCCTGAGACAATAACAGTATCCCTGGTTCTCTACCAGAGCCAATTAGCTGTTATGCAGACGTATCAGAACATTTCTTACACTAACCTTTTTCTTTAATGGTAACTTTTTGTCTGATCCTGCAAAAGGACTGAAGGATCAGGCCCTCTGGCTCCTATTCAGCAAAGCACTAAAACATGCACTGAACTTCAAGCACATGCCTAAGTCTCATTGAAGTCCCATTAACGTTAAGCATGTGCTTTAGTGGTTTCTAAATGGGGATAGTCTTAAGCATGTGCTTGGAGTGCTTACCTGAGTGAACAGCATGAGAAAATATCTTTAAAAGGCAAGAAGACCTACACATGCAACATCAGTTGTCCTGTTCATAAGAAATTTTATAATAAAAGGAAATGGTCTGAAGGGGAGTTCATTCAAGGGAATGAGCTCCCTAACCTTCCGTTGCTCATATTGTAATCTGTTACCTAAAAGCCAAGGTTGCCTAAAAATACTGATTGATCCTGATATGCCAGTATGACGTATCCAGTCCTGCTCACCCACACAGTTCTTCCCTTTCGTTCTGACTCAACTTCAAAACTGCTCTCTGGCTGCCATCAAACAGTTCCTTATATTTACTCAACCTTCAGAATGATGCCTTTGGACATGTAACAGTCCTAGGAATTCCTTTTTGCTGATGTATACTCATGTCCTCAGAGGTTTGTTTCCTTTTTTGTCAGCTGTTAGCTCCAAAGAGGTTTCATATCATGTAGGTCAAAGTTTACTTAATAGAATTTTTGGCTACCATTTAATCTACTGTAGCAAAGTATTCTGCTGTTTCTTGAAAATGAGCCAAGTTATAGAATTCCAATGGTTAAACAGCTGGCTTCTGTACTTCCCTTTAAACAATGCGTGGCCGTGAAGTAATTTAGTAGGGCCTTCTCTATGCTAGACTCTTCGCAGCAAATTTCTCACTGCTGAGGCCACAGTTCAGCTCTACTGGTAGTAGCAATATTGGGAGCTCTAGTGTAGACAGCTACAGAAGGTTTAACCATCCTGCCATCTAGACCTCCTCTGAGGATTAGAAACTGCACTGATAATATTAACAATGAGAAATGTCATGAAAAATAGTTCAGCAGAAACACAGAGCTAGCTTACTACTACAAAAAGAACAGGAGTACCTGTGGCACCGTAAAGGTAATAATTGGAGATATACCAATCTCCTAGAACTGGAAGGGACCTTGAAAGGTCATTGAGTCCAGCCCCCTGCCTTCACTAGCAGGACCAATTTTTGCCCCAGATCCCTAAGTGGCCTCCTCAAGGATTGAACTCACAACCCTGGGTTTAGCAGGCCAATGCTCAAACCACTGAGCTATCCCTTCCCCCTTAGAGATGAACACATTTATTTGAACATAAGCTTTTGTTGGCTACAGCCCACTTCTTCAGATGCATAGAATGGAACATATAGTAAGGATATATATACACATGCAGAATATGAAAAAGTGGAAGTAGCCAAACTAACTCTAAGAGGCTAATTAATCAAGATGAGTTATTATCAGCAGGAGAAAAAAAAACTTTTGTAGTGATAATTGAGAGAGCCCATTTTAGACAGTTGACAAGAAGGTGTGAGGATACTTAACATGGGGAAATAGAGTCAATCTGTGTAATGACTCAGCCATTGCCAGTCTCTATTCAAGCCTAAATTAATGGTATCTAGTTTGCAGATTAATTCAAGTTCAGGAGTTTCTCATTGGAGTCTGTTTTTGAAGCTTTTCTGTTGCAAAATTGCCACCTTTAAGTCTGTTACTGAGTGACCAGGGAGGTTGAAGTGTTCTCCTACTGGTTTTTGAATGTTATGATTCCTGATCTCAGATTTGTGTCCATTTATTCTTTTGCGTAGAGACTGTCCGGTTTGGCCATTGTACACGGCAGAGGGGCATTGCTGGCACATGATGGCATATATCACATTGGTAGATGTGCAGGTGAACGAGCCTCTGATGGTGTGGCTGATGTGATTAGGTCCTATGATGGTGTCACTTGAATAGATATGTGGACAGAGTTGGCATCGGGCTTTGTTACAAGGATAGGTTCCTGGGTTAGTGTTTTTGTTGTGTGGTGTGTGTGGTTGCTGGTGAGTATCTCACAGCTCTCGGGAGACAGATCAGTCCTCGCTTGCAGACACCCCCCTAACCTGAAGCAAATACTGGTCACTCAGTAACAGACTTAAAGGTGGCAATTTTGTTCTGTATGTATATATATCTCCTTACTATATGTAATATATATATCCTTACTATATGTTCCATTCTGTGCATCTGAAGAAGTGGGCTGTGGCCCACGAAAGCTTATGCTCAAATAAATTTGTTAGTCTCTAAGGTGCCACAAGTACTCCTGTTCTTTTTGCGGATATAGAGTAACACGGCTGCTACTTCTTCGGTGGCGGGGGGCCCCTGCTTCGGTGGTAGTTCGGCGGCGGGGGGGTCCTTCCGCTCCAGGACCCGCCAATGAAGTGCCCTGAAGACCCACGGTGGGGCCCCCCTGCCACTGAATTACTGCCAAAGACCCAGCACTTCGGCAGTGGGTCTTCGGCGGTAATTCGGCGGCAGGGGGTCCTTCCGCCCCGGGGCGGAAGGACCCCCCATCGCCGAAGACCCAGAGCGGAAGAAGCTCTGGGGGCCCTGGAGCGAGTGAAGGACCCCGCTCCAGGGCCCCCAAAAAACTCTTGTGGGGGCCTCTGCGGGGCCCGGGGCAAATTGCCCCACTTGACCCCCTCTCTGGGCGGCCCTGCCTAAGAGAGTTTTGTTGGGAATGCATGAGCACTCAGATGACATAGCAATGTAACATATGAAGTCATATGACTTTAGTGAGAGTTTTGCCTGAGGAATCATATAATCATAAAGACTTAGGGCTGGAAGGCACCTCAAGAGGTCTCTAGTCCATCCCCCTGTGCTGTGGCAGGATTAAGTATATAAAGACTCATGGATTAGGCTTTATGAGAAAAAAGTCACTGTGTTTTGAACAGAAAAATCCACACAGACAACAAAATCAAACGTATTTCAGCTCTGGAAAACCTAGATTAACATACTGTAGGCTAAATCCACTTAGAAGGAAATTATTACTTCTGTCTATGTGGATTTAGTCTCCAGTTTGTGTTAATTTTTAATTTTAGTTAGTGTTTGCCAGACAACCTGACACATAATTAAACAGGGTAATTTTCTTCCCCTAGGAATCTGCTTTCAGAAACAATTTTTTGCTTTTCATTCGATATTTAATCTTAATTTCCTCAACCCCCAAGAAAACCCAACAACCCCTCTTAAACTTGTTTCCAAAGTACAGAGGATGTAACAATTTACCCTCACACATAGCTGAATTGCACTATGCCCTCTGCACAGAGCTGCTATTTGGAGGCCATTAAGTCTACTAAACATGTAATAAGGCCATTAGTCGCCACATGGTAATTTTCAAAGTCAGTTGCGCTGATGTGAAAAGTAAGGCCTATAGGCTTGGGTAATAGTGCACTGGGGTATGAAGTGAAAATTGTATAGTTTTAGAATTCTTAAAAAAAAAAACTAACAAAAAATTGGGAAACAATATGATGAATTGCTTTAGACCAATACAATTCTCCAGGGGGTGAAAACTTTGCCAGCACAGCACAATTTACAAGCCTAGATCAGATTCCAGCACTGGAAAGTAATAGACACTGCCAAAAAAAATTATACTTTGGCAAGAGAAATGCTTTGCTGGACAGAAATTCATTTCTAAGAGAATAGCCAGGTTTATCAAGGTCTAGGATAAGATAATCAGAAGCCAGTAGATCATTGTTACATTTGAATTCACAGAATGTTGCATACTATGGTGCAGCTTCCATAGAGGACGTTGGGATTGCATTCTTCCAACTGTAATGAGAATATATTCCCTATTCTTGTTACAATAGAATAAATTAACATTACACCATATCCTCTTCTTCTTGTATTTGTTCTCACAACAATGAAGTACTGCATAAGAATTTTCTGTGGTAGTGGTGATGGTATTGCCCTCAGCTATCCAAGTAAAACATGGACCCCCAAAATCCAATTTAGATGGGGTTAGAGGCCTCTTTAATATTGTTAATGAAATAAATATTGGGAATTGTGTGATTATGGGAGACTTTAATTTCCCAGCTATATATTGGAAGACAGGTGCTACTAATAATGGTAGGGCCCAGATATTTCTGGATGTGATAACTGACAGATTTCTTCACCAGATAATCACTGAACTAACAACAGGTGATGCTATTTTAGACTTAGTATTGGCAAGTTGCAAGGACCTCATAAAAGAACTGGTTGTAGAGAACAGTCTTGGTTTGAGTGATTATGAGCTAATTCAGTTTAAACTAAATGGAAGGATAAACAAAAATAGATCTGCAACTAGGGTCTTTGATTTCAAAATGGCAATCTTTACAAAATTAAGGAAATTATTTAAGGAAGTGGGCTGGACTGATGAACTCAAAGATCTGAATATGGAGGATGCTTGAAATTACCCTAAGTCAAAGTTGGAGAGACTATCTGGAGTCTGCATCCTAAGCCAAGGGAAAAAATGTGTAGGAAAGGGTTGCAGACCAAACTGGATGAATAAGCATCTCAAACAGGCTATTAAGAGAAAGCAGGAAGCCTACAAGGAATGTCAGAAGGAATAGATCAGCAAGGAAAGCTACCTCTTGGAGGTCAGAAAGTATAGGGAAAAAGTGAAATGCCAAGCAGGGCTTGCCAAAGAAATTAAAACCAATAATATAAGGTGTATGAATAAAAAGAAGGAAAGAAGAAGTAGGATGGCTAAGCACTGAGGATGGGGTGGAGATTAAAAATAATTTAGATATGGCTAAGGCTGCGAGTCTGTCACGGAGGTCACAGCAGTCATGGATTCTGTGACCTCTGTGACTTCTTCAGCAGTTGGTGCTGGCCCACGGCAGCAGTTTGGATGTGTGCAAGGGGGCTCAGGGCTAGGGGCAGGGGTTTGGAGGTTGTGTAGTGGGTGCTTACCTGGGGTGCCCCCTCCAGCTCCTAGGCAGTGAAGGGGCGAGGGGTTTCTCTGCGCTGCCCGTGCCCGGAGGCCCCATCCACACAGCTCCCATTGGTTGCTGTTCCCAGCTAACGGGAGCTGCGGCAGCTGGCGCTTGTGGTGGGAGCAGCGAAGGAGCCCCTGCCCTGGCCCCTGCCTCTGCCGCCTAGGAGCTGCAGAGATGCAGAGCTGGGTAGGGAGCCCCTGCCAGCTCTGCCAACTTCCCCACCCCCAGAACCTGCGGGGTCCCAGGTCACCTCCTCCAGCACCCATGGGGCCACCAGATCGCCCCATTCCCAGAGCACCCCTGCCCAAGTTTTAGTCATGGTGGATATTTTTAGTAAAAGTCATGGACAGGTCATGGATATCTGAATTTTTGTTTACGGCCCGTGACCTGTCCATGACTTTTACTAAAAATACCCATGACTAAAACATAGCCTTAGGTATGGCCGAAAATCTAAACAAATACTTTGCCTCAGTTTTTAATAAGAATAATGAGGAACTTGGAGACAGTGGCAGGATGGCTAATGGAAACAAGGATATGGAAACAGAAATTACCACTTCCAAGGCGGAAGCCAAACTCAAACAATAATGGGACCAAATTGGTGAGGCTCAGATAATTTCCATCCAAGAATATTAAAGGAACTGGCACATGAAATTGCAAACCCAATAGCAAAGGGCTGTAACCTAGGACTGGAAAATTGCAAATATAGTATCTATATTTAAGAAAGGGTAAAAAAAGGTGACCCGGGAAACTACAGGCAGATTAGTTTGACCTCAATTGTATGCAAAGTCTTAGAACAAATTTTGAAAGAGCGAGTCGTTAAAGGCATTGAGATAAATGGTAATTGGGATAAAATGCAGCATGGTTTTACAAAAGGTAGACCGTGTCAAGCCAATCTGATCTCTTTCTTCAAGAAGATAACTGATTTTCTAGCCAAAGGAAATGCAGTAGATCTAGTCTACCTAGATTTCAGTAAAACAGTTTATACAGTTCCACATGGGAAATTATTAGTTAAATTGGAGAAAATGGGGATTAATATGAGAACTGAAAGGCGGGTAAGAAACTGGTTAACAGGGAGACTATAATGGGTCATACTGAAAGGTGAACTGTCAGGCTGGAGGGAGGTTACTAGTGGAGTTCTGCAAGGATTGGTCTTGGCACAGTCTTATTTAACATTTTCATTAATGTCCTTGGTACAAATAGCGTGAATGTGCTAATAAAATTTGTGGATGACACAAAGTTGGGAGGTATTGGCAATACAGGGGAGATCTGGAATATCATACAAGACAACCTTGAAAACTGGAATAATAGAAATGGTATGAAATTGAATAATACAAAGTGCAAGGTCATGCACTTAGGGACCAACAACAACCATAATGAAAAAGGCTAATGCAATCCTAGAGCATCGGGCGAGGTATTTCCAGTAGAGATAGAGAAGTGTTATTACCATTATACCAGGCACTGGTGAGACCTCACCTGGAATATTGTGTGCAGTTCTTGTCTTCTATGTTTAAGAAAGATGAATTAAAACTGGAACAGGTGCAGAAAAGGGCTACTAGAATGATCAGAGGAATGGAGAACCTATTTTTTGAGAAGAGACTTAAGGAGCTTGGCTTGTTTAGCCTAATGAAATGAGAGCTGAGGGGAGATATAAATGTGCTCAATAAATACATCAGAGGAATAAATACCAGGGAAGGAGAGGAATTATTTAAATTAAGAGCCAATGTTTGCAGAAGAATTAATGGATATAAACTGGCCATCAACAAGTTTAGGCTTGAAATTAGATGAAGGGTTCTAATCATCAGAGAAGTGACGTTCTGGAACAGCCTTCCAAGGGGAGCAGTGGGGGCAAAAAACCTAACTTGTTTCAAGACTGAGCTTGCTACATGTATGGAGGGGATAGTATGATGAAATTGCCTACAATGGCATATGGCCCATTTGTGACTGCTATTAGCAAATATTTCTGATGGCTGGAGATGGGACACTAGATGAGAAGTGCTTTTAGTTACCACAGAGAATTCTTTCCCAGGTGCCTGGCTGGTGGGTCTCGCCCACACACTCAGGATCTAACTGATCATTATATTTGGAGTTAGGGAGGAATTTTCCCCTGGGTCAGATTGGCAGAGACCCTGGCGTTTTTTGGGTTTTTTTGCCTTCCTCTGCAGCATGGGTTAGGGTCATTTGCTGGTTTGAATTAGTGTAAATGGTAGATTCACTGTAACTTGAAGTCTTTACATCAAGATTTGAGGACTTCTGTAACTCAACCAGAGATGATGGGCCTATTACAGGAGTGGGTAGGTGAGGTTCAGTGGCCTGTGATGTGCAGGAGGTCAGACTAGATGATCACAATGGTCCTTTCTGACCTTAAAGTCAGTGAGTCTATGTATCCTTTCCTTGCCCACACTCAGTAAAGATATGGTCCTGAGAACAACTATTATGCCTCTTTAATACCCATCTTTTCCTGTGGTCAATGTAACATCTCCCTTTTTCCAGTTGGATTAGTCGGTGAAAAGCAATGTTAAAGCCATTGTTTGAGTAAAATCTTAGCTCCATTGAAGTCAATCTCAGAACTCTCGTTGACTCCAGTGGGGTCAGGATTTCACCTTATACATTGCCTGCAAGAAGCTGCTTATGTAGGCCCTGATCCAAAGCGCATGGAAAGACTTCCATTGTCTTTAGTGGGCTTTGGATCAGGTCCATAGTGAGTAATCCTCTGCTTTTCCTTCCGTCTGTCCAGATGGAGAACAAACATCAGCTCACTAACATGTAAAGAGACATGGGGTCAATGGATGTTTGGGGAGACCTTGAGGGAGGCAAGAATAAAAAAGCTAGTGAGATGCCCTATATCAGAATGATCATTTTCCTATGGTAATGCTGGTGAAAATGGAAAATAGTATACTAATCTGGCTACATAATAAAGTTTCTAACCATGTAGTGCTCCTTGGATGTCCTTCCTTAGTTGTATTCTGAGGAATGATAGAAGATAACAAATTACACATGTGGTGTTCTTCTACATTTCAGCATCACTATCTTGTTAGGGACAGTAGGATTTAAGAGCTTTGGCATAATGACATAATAGAATTTATTTCTCTGTGGCATTTTTCACACTCCAGGTATGTCAAAATATCTTACAAAGATGTGCTAGCCCAGTGACTGTGTAAGACTGCACACAGCCATTATAACCCATGTTATGATGATTTTCATTTATCCTATGATAGTCCCCAAAGGTCTCGATCACAATTAAGCCACCATTGTGTTAGCCTCTTATAAACACATAGGTAGACAATACTCCCTGTCTCAAAACATTTACAATCTCATTAAAGACAAGTGAGAATGACAAACAATAGGAGGGACGGGAAGAGGGAGAATGAGGATAACGGTAATAATATTGTACAGTTATTTAGGTTTGCAATGTGCACAATATGATAGAGGCTCAAGTTATCATTACAGTCAGCAAAGCAGCAGCTTCATGCTCTACACTATGCAGAAATAGAGAATGAGCCATAAATAAGCCACTAACGTTTCATTCTGTGGCTTCAGGTTGAGTAGCATTGTTTGAACCAGCCCTGACTAAGAGCTTTGTAGTTCTTTATGAGTTAAAAGGTGATTGGTTACCAGAGCTGTGACACGAAAATAACTTAAATATGGCTGCTTATGTAATTTCAGTTTGTAGATTTCTTATGCCCATAATTTAAAAAGTGAGTTATTTGCCAGGGAGTTGAATTTTGGTTTACTGCCACTTTCAGGATATTGAGGTACACATATGTCCCTGTCATCACTGTGTTCCCAATGCCTCCCAAGTATTTGTGAAGATATCCATGCAGGACCTCTGATAGGTAGTGATGTATTTACCCCTTTTTCAGGTGGAAAACTAAAGCACAAAGAGATTAATAGCTGTATTAGTTCATCCCTTCTTATGTTAAGTAGTACCTTCCTCCAAGTTCAGAAGGTTCCTCACGGAGCAAGAGACTTCTCAACTTGAACAGTGGTGGCAGAATACAGCCTTAAGTGATTTGCCTAAGGGAATTCTGTGACAGTGTCAGGAACCAAACTTAGATCTCCCAAGGACCAGTATAATGCCTGAACCACATCGTTATCTTCCCTTCATCCCTCTTTTTAGTTATTAGATTTATGCTATTGACTTGTAAAAGAGTAACCTTGAAAGAAAAACATTCCTGTAAGGTCACGATGCTCCTGTCAAACTTGTTTTATGAGCTAAAAGAAAAAGTGAAGCTTTCCAGTAGAGTACATGGTTATTAGAGAGTGAGGATAAAGTCACAGGTGAGAGAAGGACAATGAGTTGTGCCTGGATAAAAACCAACAAGTAGCTAAAATATACTGGTGGGCCTGATTCACCTCTCTCTCACACTGCTTTTACATTACTGTGACTCCATTCACTTTGATGGATTTGCTCTCATTTAACACTAAAGTAAGTGAAAAGAGAATCAGCTTCAGCGACAGCAATAGAAACAAAGAGCATGTTTTGAGAAATAAGTGAAACTTCTCCAGAGATGTTCCTTGGATGTTTGAACACTCCTTGCTGCTGCTGAGGGGATCCTAGAGGGATCAGCTCTGGTATACTACTTGTAGGACCACAGAAGACTGTTTACAGGCAGTGAAGTTTGGTAGCAAATAGGAAAAATTCCTGAACTTGCAGAGCTGACAGAGCCCTCTTATTCCTGCTTTTATTACTTTTTTTTTTAAAGGACCACATGCCTTTCTAAGTGGGAATTTTGAGTTCTCACTAACTTGGTATAGTCTTTTTAGTGGCGTTTCAATGATACATATGTTAAATTCCCTCTTAAAGTTGAGTTTCTTAAGTAACCAGAGTAATTGCTTTCTTGTACTATTTCCACTCCAACTTTTCTAAAAACTTGAATGATGATGGAAAGCCCGGATCATTTAAAGATGTTTCTCAGAGATTTCTCTTTTATTTGGCAGTCTTTCTGTCTTTTTGTTTCACTAGGTTCATTCTCTGGATGAAACAGGAACATTGTAAATTTTAAGAGGGGTGTGGTTATATTGAAGTCTGTATCTGAAATGAATCTAGCTTTCACTCGAGCTCCTCCTGGGATTGGTATAACTCCTAAATTCCATATGCTATATTAGAAGCTCACAGACTTCTTTTGAGTCCACAGCATTACCCAGACACAAGGATGTATGCACAATAATCTAGCTCAGTTTATGAGGTGGAGAGACAGGATGAAACAATAGCTCTAAAAATGTGTGAATTTTTTCATTTATTTTAATACTGTGTTAACTTGGAATCCTAGAATTGACCATTTAGATGTCAGTTTTGATGGATGTGTTTTCCTGTTGATCATTCTTCTAGAAAGAGCCAGACAATGTTTTTGCCTAGTCACATCATGACAGCCCCTTCAGTGGACGGGATGGTTCACAGAACTAATGTTGCAAGTTTTGAATATGCAGTTAGGCAACAGTCAAACTATTTGCTGCTAATTTTTAAACTGGGTTAAAAGTGAGGTTTACAGTAATGTGGGCTAAAAGTGGTTGACTGAAGCAGTGTGGTTTTTGGAATATTGCAGATTTTGTGGGATTTATGTTCAGCTTCATTGACGCTTGGGCCTGGTCTCTCATTCCCGAGTCAAACAGAAGTTAGGAGTGTTCTGGAGCAAAAATAGTAGCGGGGCAGGAGGGAAAAATACTTGTCTGTAACATACTTGAGAGGTTTATGGGCCACAAGTGCCATATTAGTGTGGTAGTAAAGGAGGGCTGAACAATTTTCACGGAATAAATATGTTTCTACAAAATGTCTTTTACTCCTGTGTAGGTTATTGGAGAGCACAGTCTCTTTTAACTTTCTAGCGTTCAACATCTGTAATTCAGTTTTCATTTCTTTAAATTTTAATATCTCCAAAGCCTGGGGGAATTTGGAGGAAGCTTTGTATCACCTGCATGGGTTCTAAGTTGCATCTGAAGCAATTACAAAGGTATAGACCACTGTATGGATGTCTCCTTCAAACATTTTTTGTTGTGTGCCCTGAGGTTCTTAATCAGTGCAGTCAGAAGTTTCTTAAACTATCTAAATTTATCTAAAATTAGTAATCTATTATTCAAGAAACTAGATTAATAGTTCCAGTTTCACATAAGGAAGTGATGTGAAACATGCTCCCTGGGCACCAAAGTTTGGTTTAATGAGATGATAGACATTTTTGAATGACTATCCTTGAATTTGTATGCAGTGTAGTTGTACCCATGTCAGTCTCAGAATATTAGAGACAAGGTGGGTGAGGTAATATCTTTTATTGGACCAACTTCTCTTGGTGAGAGAGATGAGCTTTTGATTCACACAGAGCTCTTCTTGAGGTCTGGGAAAGATACTCCAAGCATCACAGTTAAATGCAAGATGGAACAGATTGTTTATCATAAGTAGTAAGCACATATCCCATTCTAAGGAAACATTCAAGGTAGAGTGGAATACGTGCTAATTACTTATGCTAAACCATCTGTTCCACCTTGCATTTGCTGGGCCGCTCGCAGTGGCCCAAAAGCTTGTCTCTGTCACCAGCAGAAGTCGGTCCTATAAAATATATTACCTCACTCATCTTGTCTCTCTAATATCCTGGAGTTTTACAGTTATATCTGGTATTGAAATACAAGAGCTAAGCCAAGTAAGATAGAAAACAGAAAAATCCTCACCACAAAACTGTAGACTTTGGATCAATCCCTGTGATTCTGGGGAGATAAATCTTTGCAGATCTAGAAAAATCATCATGCATTGCTATGTCCTTTGCTAATATCATAGGAAAGGACATGCTTGATTATTTTATATATATATATAAATGCATTTTGTTCAACCAGAAGCAGTTTGTATGTGAAATTCTATTAACTGTGAGTACAAATGATAGTGCACAGATAATTAGGGACCATGTTTTGAAAATCTAGCCCATGATGGAACTGATCCAATAACTTCAAAGTGTTTGTGTTTCATTGTACTTGTATGCATTGAATTAAAAAGATTTCCCCCCACACAACTAAGGAAAAATGACCAGCAAGTTATTTGATAAAATCTCATTAACTCTGTTAATAGTTGTTGACACCTTGAAAAAGAATGTTTCATTACCATGAAAATGGGGAGGAAACCCTTGAATGCAGTATTACATTCCTAAACATTTCTGTAGTGAGACATGTCCTTTCATGGTCTCAATATTAATGATTAGTAACAGCTCAATTAAAACCGTAAGTAATCCATTTTAAATAGGCTTAATTTAAATCATATGGGATGATGAAATATGAAGGCGCAAAAGACATGAGATTATTTTGTTTACCTCTTGCCAGTGAAGGATAGTCCATACAGTATATTCCAGAGTAGCTTCTCCAGTCTAATTTGAAATGACTCAAGTAATGTGCTGTTCCCTTGGGGAGAATATTCCATGGCCTAATACCATAGATGTCACTGTTAGGAAGAGCTTCCTAACACCTTATTTGGATTAACATTTCCTTGGCTTACTTAAATTCCACTACTCTTACTAATGTGCTCTTGGGAAACTCAAGTAATTCTGCCACATTCTTGATGTATTTACACTGTTCAAATGTTTATGAAGATGTCTATTGTATCCCTCCTTTAGTCCTCCTGTACCAAAGCTATACATACTGTAGTTCTTTCCATACAGAGTGATTTTTGGATAAAATATGACTGCTCCTCTCACTGCACCTTTGGTCAAAATGTGTACCAAATGAGGCTTTTCTGTGGTTTGGGAAAGTTGGACTAGCTTTTTTCCTCTTGTTATTTTTCATTTCAGTGCCAGCCTGAATGGGAAGTGCCAGAACAACCCAATGAGGTTGTTCAGCCTGGCTGGAAGAAGGAAGTACTGAAAGTCTAACAAGAGAATCAGTTCATGTAAGATTTCCAAATTAATTATGTCTTCATCATGTGAGATGCTTTGTGCCTTCAACTCCCATTAAGAAGAGGACACTCAATAAAGGCTGCTCAGCACCATGCAGACCAGACCTTACTTTTGCAGATCCTCCAAATTTGTAGAGTTCAGAAAAGCTTCAGGTCAGCCTCTGGACTGAAATCAATGGCAAAGCTCCCATTGACTTCAGTGGGGCCAGGATTTCACTGCTGAGCTTTCGGAGGCTTACTCAAATCAAATCTTTTGCAATTTGCGTTTGCTACTTCTGGTCTTTCCTCACATGTCAGCCTCTCCTGCCTTTTGGTCATTGTTGCTGCTGTTCTTTGGGCTCTCTAATGTTAGTCATTAACTTTCTGCTAACGAATTGCCCAGATCTTGGATAGTAGCATTCAAGATGCTTTTTTGTTTATCCCTCTAGCAGTTAGACAGCAGTCATTAAAAATAAAACGCAATCTCTTTAAAAAGCCTCACAATTTTATTTTTCATCTTCTATTTATTATAATAAAAATGCTGTGCAGTAAGCCATGATCATTCAAAATTCTTAGAGATTAAAAGATGATGACAAATAAACTATTAAATGAAGCCTCATTTAAACAGCACAAGAATTATGTAATCTGGAGGCTATTCACATTTTAAAAGACATAATTTATTGTTTGCGAGTAATGAACAATCACCATAAGAATGGTCTATGGTAATATTTTTGTTATCAAAACTGAAGCTGTTAGGACCATATTAATATAACTATTTCAAAACAAAGGGTGAACCAAATGTTTTGATCCATTATACAATTACATATTACATTTGTGTGTGTGTATAGTTACATCAATAGAACTCCTGGTGTGTATGCAGTTATACTGGTATAAAGATACCACATACTGGTATAGCTTATCCCCTTTCACTTATGGCTGAGGCTTTAAGGTACTTAAGGAAATTTTGAAAGTGGGACTTAGGCTGCTAACTTGGTCACTTTTGAAAATTTTCCCCTACACATTCAAGTATTTGTTCTATATTATTTGTTTTTTACACATTTTTGCATCTTGACACAACAGCCATAGGAACAACTTTAGAAGTATAGGTGAGTGACTTCAGTGTTTAAAGAATTTGGTCTCCCCATCCCATTTCTTCCCATTCAGCTCAGTGATTCATCTGGTTCTTTATCTGTCATGATTCCATCTGTGAAAGAGTTTCCCTTTCTCCAGGTGGTTGGTTAAATGAGATACTGTGGGAGCCAGGACATAAAATTGTGAGGGAACATCATGGAATTGCACTAAGTAAGCTGCAAGCAGCTGAGCTGGAGACAACAAGGAAGAGAAAATGGGAAAGAGCTATTGTCCCTGTCCTAATAGTACCTGTTTAGATGTCTTGCCTTAGTCAGCACTCTGTGACTCCATTTCCTAAAGTTGCTTCTGCATAAACCTGAGGTGGCTGACCTCAAGTTCAGTGGCAAACTGTCAGAGCTGACTTTTGGAGCCTGCAACTGGTTCCTCTCCTCCTTCACAGTTTGGGAGACCTAGAAATGTCAGGGGCTTATCTTATCTTTGATTTAAGAATAAATAAGTTTCAGGCTCTTTTCTTGGTAAAGAGAAACTTGAAAAGGTAAAACGTTATAAACTGGTTAGTAGGATTGAAAGTTTGTCCCAAATTTTCCCTAAAAAAACCCATAGGTTATTTAAGGTCCTTCTTATAGCCACCCATGGATGGATTTTGGGGTCTGCTGAAAATCATGACCACTTGTCCATCAATTGTTAGGAGAGTCCAGATCACTTTGTGGACTGAAGGAGTTGTGGAGGCCAAGAATTAATTAATAAAGGTTTGAAGGGATCTTAATGTATGTTAGCTAATTAGCAGAGGTTAAGCTGTTACCCTGTATCTGGTGCAGAGTGAATTGTGTGAAAAGTCGTTACGACCTTGTGAATTGCAGTCTTGTTTTCTGTTCTGGTATTGCAGACAAATAAGATAACGAATAGGCTTATGTATAAACAAATGCAAATGTTTACTTTTACTGTCTGCAAGTATGCTAACCATGGTCTGCTAGAAAGGTATAAAGATTGTTATGATTGTTTACTAATTGAGAGAGATCTGTCCAGGACAAGGGGCAACCCAGTTCCTGACACTCTCTCCCTCTTGTGTTCACTAGAGTATTATAATAAAGTATTTGTTTTTGCTGCACCCAAACATAAAAGCGAGAACTGAGTTTTTCTTCGACAGAGTTAATTATATTTTGGTGGAAGAGAAGTTATTGTGTGCTAAGACCAGCTCTACAAACTGTAATAGGTGCTTTATGTGTACCCAGACATCACAGATACAGTAGCTCAAACACCAGGCAAACAGTAGATAACAAAGACAGGATAAGTCTTAACTGTAGCTGAAAGGCTCCCCCTTTTGATAAACAACTCTGGTCTTGTTTATGTTGGAATTGAAAATGATTTGACCAATCAATAATAATAAATAAAAATTGGTGATCAGTGTGTGGCTTTCAGGAGGTAAAATTTCTGTCTATCACTTTCCCCTTGCTTTGTGAACATCCAGTCTTTCGTTAGCCATGAAAACAGGAAATTATTCCTATCAGCTATGTATTCACATATGTCTAGGTAATTGTTTAAATGTTACAGATATATTGATAGTGGATTAAATAAAATAATAATAATAATAATAATAAAAACAGATGCTGAAGAACAGAACTGCTTTAAGTGGTTTTCTGCTATATACAGAATTATTTTACTGTCAATCCAGCTAATCTACCTTCCTTTTCAGATTAAATGGAAAATTATGGTAAGAAAGCAGATGATACAAATTTAGGGCAAGATTCTGATACTCTACTTTAGTAGTGCTTTACTCCCGAAATAGCGGGTCCCAATGATTTCAAAGGGACTGCTTGTGGAGTAGAGGTACTATTCCATGTAAATAAGTATATCAGAATCTGTCTCTAAAACCTGATGATAATTTTTTTTACTGCTACTGATCTCTACAGACTTAGTTCTTAGCTTTATGCTACTCCTTGTCAGCTTTGTGCTGTGGAATGTCATAGGGCTGACAGCTGGTGATGTGGAGATGAAGAGCCCAGTCCTGATAAGTGTCAAAAATATGCTTGAGAAGTACTGCCATACAGTAGAAAGACAAGACACTGTAACTGTTGAAAACAAGATGTGCTGCTTATAAAATCCATGACCTCTTGTTTCCTACAGTATCCGAGAACTCCGTGTTGGTTCTAATTGAACATATAAGTGTAGTTGAGAGGTGTGTTTCACCACCATTCCTCAATAATGCAGCAATGAGGAGATTATCCTTGCTTCCTCTCCAAGGTGACGTCACTGCATTAGGTCTCTTGTGCTGATAAGCAGGACTTAGAAAAGGTTTATGTTCTTAGCACCAGCATTTAAAAATATAATACTCATTTCAATCAAATAATTTTAGCTCTGCTAACTCTTAATATTTATCTTGCAAGATCATTAGAGAATTCTGTAATAATTTCTTTCCGATTTGGAAAAAAACAGAGAGAGAGAGAGAGAGAGAATGGGGTGATCTAAGGACAACTAAGCTCTGTGTTGTAGTGTTCCTCATCCACTGTATCACATCTGGCAAGTATCTAGACTATCTTCCAAACTGATATGCTGTAAAATGGCTAAGTAAATTCAACATTTAGGAGTTCAAACATATTGTTAACATTTTAGTGCTGAAGCTGGCAATAATGATTGAGTATATTTGTTTTCTAAGACAGTGGTTTTCAACCTTTTTTCATTTGCTGACCCCTAAAAAATTTCAGATGGAGGTGGACCCCATGGAAATCTTAGACATAGTCTGCGAATCACAGATTGAAAAGCACTGCTCTAATAGAACTGGAGTTTCTAATGTATGATTTCACATTGCAAACTTTCATGTCTGACACTGCACTGGCTGAAGATGTTGTATCAGTGATAGGGCACTTGCTTTTTCATATAGACATACTTGTGCCATCTTCCATATCTTGTTGAGATTCATTTTGACTAATTTCCTTCAGAAATTGCTAAAGCCTCTCCATGTTCTCCATGGGCCATGTATTAATTATTACCTCTGGCCTGTTGCACAGACACCTAAAGCCTCTTCTATTAGATATGGAAGAAGAGAATTAAAGGGCTAGATGCTCAGGAGTGGCCCTGTGGCACTGGCACAGCTCAGGGTGGGGACCACTGGGCACCAGCCTGATCCCTAAGGAGCAAGTTATACACTCTTATTGTGCAAATGGTACATGTAATAATTTGATAGCAAAATATCTCTGCTAAAATGAACAAAAAAATCCTAGTACAATGATCATCAATCTAATGGAAGAACTGAGATTATAAGAATCATGAAATATAAATTGTAATTTCTGGCATAGAATATTACCAACCAAGTAAACTATAATTAAGGTGGCATGACAATTTCCATGATAAGATCCTGTTTTTGGTTACTAATAGCTTAGAAAACTTAAACCTTTTGGGTTGAAATTTTCCATGGAAGATGGCTTCCCCCGGCTTACATTTTTTGGAATGTTTCAGCTAAAACAGTTCTGCCATTTCTAAGAATGAGATTAGGGGAAAATACATTGTTTTGTCCATATTAAAAAGAAATGTTCAACTGTTTTGTTGAGAAGCTGTAGCACTTTCATGCTGCAGAGCAGAGACTTGAAATTTCGCAAGTAGGTTGCCTGGGTGTCAGGAATGTGCAATTTGCCATGTGTGTGAAAATTTCCCCACGTTTGGCCAAGTTATAAACCTCTGAAATATCTCAGTTTGCACATGCTGAATAGAGATTTGTTACAGTTTGGAAGCTATAATCTCTGAAAACTCCATCTGTATTGAGCTTTGGATCAGGCCCAACATATCTCCTACATGTTGTCCAGACTCTGCATGTGCTGTCCCCAGAGAGTGATGGATGGTCAGAGGGGAAGGAGTAAAGGGAGAGCAATGGCAGCAGGAGCCAGAGCGGGGAAGGGACAGGAACAGAAGGATGCATATGCAGAAGGGCACTTGTTGTACAGGCAACATTAGACATTTCCTAACTCTTGAGTGCTTGACTTTTCAGCCTTGACCACATAAGTTTGTTTTGTTTTTATGTAATATCATTTGTAGAGTGCAGAGGCAATGAAAGGGTCACAAAGGCCCAGTCTGTGCCTGATCTATGACTGGCACAAAAATCTGAATGAATGAACCTATTGGACTAAGAGAGCGAGAGTCTGCAGAGACAATGGAGCTGTCTTTGAAAACCATGTTAAAAAGCAGTTCAGTCTCAAAAGATTCAGAATTTCAATTCAGGTAAGATAAGTTCCATCCCCTAAATAGATACTTAGACAAACCTTTTGAAGGCAACTCTCTCCTCTCTGGCACCCTCCCAAGTCCCATCCTTGCTGCCTTCCAGACCAAATAAATTCTTCAATCATCCCTGACTATCCTCTTTGCTTCCCACCAGCTCTCCCTCCTTTCTTTCCAGTCCAATGCTAATTCACAATTACTATCTTTTTTTGAAAATAGGATAGACAATTAGCTTCTTTAATGAAGAATGAACCTCCTAAAAGTTCACAATAGAGGGTTTTTTGGTCTTAGGAAATGCAGAAGCTAAAATGGAGCAGGAATAACTAGATATAGAGACTTTTGAATCCTCAACTGGTTTCCCGCAGTTGCTCAGAAATCCTGACAAACACTGCTTTCAGCCTGATACTGAACACATTTCAGACACACACAAATGTAAGTTTGAAACATGCAGAGTGGCAACTGAAGCTATCACCGCTCCAGGGAAATCTCTGAATGATGTTTGTTACTCTTTCAGGATTGATTGTAGAAACATTTATAGGGAAAGGAGAGGCAATGCTGCCCTGTCACTAGGAGCCTTTTGACTCATCCCTGATGTGGCATTGGCTGAGTACTTTAGAGAATGAAGAGAAGCTGCTTGCCAGGCTGCACCACTGAAGTGGAGCGATGCAGCAGTAGTTGCTGTGACACATCTAGGGAGAAAGGGGGAAAATATGAGCTGGAGGCTCAGAGAAAGCTAAAGGATGATGAGTCAGAACGTACCTAAATGTAAACTGAAGACTGGAACTTGGTATTTAAAACCTAACTGCACCAGTTTGCTCAGAACAACAATCTAAAAGCTTATGTGGTAAGAGAAACAAACCACTGTGTAAAAAGATATGAATTGTGGTTGAAGGTTAATGCTACAGATGGTGACCAACAGTATTATTATTAGTATTTATTATTTATTAATATTCTCCAAGAGTCTCAGAGCCTGGTATCAGAATTGGAAGAATAATTTTTATCCTTCCCTTAACATTTCTAATGTAATCCAGCACAATAATGCCTAGGTGCCTTTTAAATAAATAAAGTACCTAACTATTGTTCTGTCCAAAATAGATTTAAAACATTCTTTCTCACCTTTATTTTATCTAATTATGGCTGTTTTCCATGAGACCATGGCAGGAGATTACTATTATTGTGGGAAAGCCTGCTCAAGGAGATCATGCTCTATACATTCTGAGACTTAGGCTCATCATGGTCCGCTGGTGTTTCACAGCCTAAGGCCTTGCATCTAGAATACCTTGCCCTTGAGAGTTTCATTCTAGGGATTGGTAATTGTAGTATTGTGTTTGACCATAGCTGATACATGAAGCATGAAGGGAGAAGTGGGCTCAGAGATAACATGGGCGTATCCCACTGAGAACTTTTGAGGTTCAGGATCAACGCTTTGAACTCATGCCAAAATTAGATGTGGAGCCTTTGTAAAGTGCAGAGTACTGATGTTTTTTTGCTTTTTAGTCTGTCCTATATTGGAGGCAGGACAACATGGTGCACCAGCTGCAGGAATTTAAACCTGCTTATGGTTGAGCCTCTTCCTCCCCCTACAGGATAAGGAGAGAAGTCCTCCTTAGATTTGCTTGGACAAAGTGGTGGTCAGATCAGATTATCGGCACTATTACAACACCCCTGATATCTCCCTTTAGGACAACAGTTCAGTCTCTGTTGGGCATTATGAGTAGGTTTGGAAGTCATTTCTATTAATTCTTTAGTACGTGTGGTCTGATTTGCTCTCCATTAGAGTTCCCATATTGGATTTAATTTGGGATTGACACACTTGATGAGCACATTGGAAAAAGTTTGTTTCCAGAAGGGTTTTTCTTGCATTTTATGTCAGATGCAAATAGTATAGTACTCTACCTCCCTTGTCCTCTCTTTTTATGTGGCAAGCTGAGCAGTGTGGTGGACAGAGCTACACCAATTCATACAAGGTCAGTGTTGTCCTGACAATAGCCTCCTGTTATCATCGATAGGTATGTGGCAAGCTGAGTAGCATGGTGGAGAGAGCTGCGCCAGTTTATAGAGGATCAGTATAGTCCCGGGATTAGTCTCCTCCTGTTTAAACTAAGGGCTTGTTAGTTCTGATATCTCCACTGGTCACAACTGCTGGGGTACCATTAAAGGAGAAAGGTGGCTTCTTAGATAGCTGGGCTTTATAGGTCAAAACTAACCTGAAAACAAATTGGAAGCAGAGCAGGTTGTGGAGCATATTTAGCAAGCTGCCCTATAAGACATGAGACACTGGATTCAGCACTAGCTGA
Organism: Mauremys mutica; assembly: GCF_020497125.1. Classification (NCBI taxonomy): domain Eukaryota; kingdom Metazoa; phylum Chordata; order Testudines; family Geoemydidae; genus Mauremys; species Mauremys mutica. The sequence goes on along the minus strand of NC_059072.1, from coordinate 101,890,589 downwards.
CATTTCCCAGTGATCTTCAGGTATAGCCCCATGTAGACAGCAATATTATAGAGGTAATCCCAAGCCGACAAAGGAAGAGTTAACTGTAGCAAACTCACAAAGCAAACTAATGTTTTAGCTCTCTGTGAAATGCATCACTAAATTCTCAACACATTTTTCAGCCAAGCATGTGGGAAGGCTCAAATCTACTTCTGCTGAAGTCAAAGGTGAGATGTTTGAACACATGGGAGTTTTGTTGTTTATTTCAATGGGGATGGAATTGGGCTCATATTCTGTTTTTAAACCAATGTTAAAATAATTCCTTTTGTTTGGAGAACAAATCTTAATACAAATCATGGACCCAATCACATACTCTTTATATTGGCAATGTTCTTGTCAGTGTGCTCTACATTTAATTTCCATGACATTTTATATAATGGTACAGAGATTTACTAAAAGCTTTGAAGAATTCTGTGCAACCACATGACATACAATGACAGTTTTTTGAAAGCTGTAGCTAATTTTTATTTATTTGTCAATTGGAATGTGTTTATTGCATTTGCTTGGACTCAGTCTGGTAGCAGATTATAATCTATAATTTCCCAGCATGTTCATATTGCATTTTGCTTAAAATTTGGATTAGTTTTATTCCAACAATGCAATTATAGATGAATGAATTTCTAAAGCAAAAGAAAAAAAAGAATTTATATCAGATGGAAAACATTCAAAAAAGACAAGGTAGAAAAAGAACAATTGAACCTTATTGTGTCTAGTTAAACAGTTTCATTACTCTCAAATAATATGAATAATATTTATATTGTCCTTTTAATCAGTGGATCTCAAAAACATTGAGAAGGTGGATCACTAGGTTCCTCCTTCCATTTTGCAGCTCCCACTTGTGGATTCATGGACTGTATGGATAGGGGCCAAGTTAGTCTTAATGGTGTTTTACTGAACTTCATCATTTCAATAGCTAACTCTTTCCTTTTATTGATTTAAAATTATGGATAAGTTGTTCTGTACATATGAGAATTTGATCAGAGACATGAACAACTGTCCTGTGTTGCATATAGAGAAATCAAGTGACTAAGACCCTGATACTTGAATTGCTGTGTGTGCACACCCCTGTTGACCTCAGGTGGGAATTACAAATGTGGAGTACTTGAAGGATCAGACCCTAATCTTGTTTCTTGACATCAGAGAAGCTCATGTACCCTTGCACATTGCCACAAAAGTTGTGATTCATCCTAAACTAGATGCTGGTGTATTTGGGGCACCCTCTCTGGAATCTTTTGAAATTAGCTGTAACCACAGCTAAAAATACATTTGGACTGTGAGTAACCTAAGCTGGTTCCTTTCCTACCCCTTTCATTGCCACAGGGGCAGAGACTGTGACTCTGCCCAATGTCACAGACATTTATTTCAGCTAGGTCAACATACAAACAAGTGGCTGGGGCCTGGATTATGCCTTGATTGACTGATGATTGTGATGAGTGGATGGGTCACCTAATGCAAGTCATTGTCTCTAGTTGATAACTCTAAGATGGAACTGACAGTCCAGAAGGGCAGATAGGTCTGTGGCAGCTTCCATTGTTTCACTGGAAGCAGAAAGAGGCCTAGGATCCATTGCAAGTATGCTTAGGTTTGGGGAAGAAGAGAGGATCTCATTTGCATGAGTTTTCCAATCTCTAGCATGGTTGGGTACCACCCTTCATTCCGTTTAGTAACTAAGCCTGACCACCCCCAAGCCAGTTCATGCTGCAGTCTGGGATGACCATGCTGATTACTGTTATATAAATCTGTCAGGATTTGACCCAATGGCTTTAAAAAATTAAGACTATTGTTGCTTATTAAAAGTCAACATCAGAATTAGTTCCTTCTAACAACCTCTCTTCTCCTGAAACTCTGAAAAGCCTCTGCAGCATGTGAAGCTGTTAATAAAAAAATTCAAAAAGGAATATTCAATCTCTTGGTTCTTAGTTGCTATATATCCTCATTACACAATCTATTATCATAGTTAGAGTCACTTTTGGCAGCCCAAGTGATGGATTAAATATGCACAGAAGATGATGAACTACTTCTCTCATTCATTGACATGGTCACTTTAAGTCAGGGTTCAAGCAAACTGCCAGAACAATGCTCATGATTCTTGTATTTTATTGGTGGTGAAACCTACCCCTGCCACCTCAATTCTGTGAATAAATAAAGGATTTCAATTTCCACTGCTAGCATTCTGGCTTCACAACCTCTACATTCTCTTTTTCTTACTTAAAAAAAACCAAAGAGCTCTCATATTTCAAAAAAAATCTTGAATGATGCTTTTATTCAGCATATGTGACTGTTGAGATTTTAAGTTGCTGAATGAATAGTGCATTTACAGAAGTCATATTGCTATGGTTATGAGTTACGCAACAACACAGTGTCAGTCTTCTGACTGGAATCACGCTATTTAGCAATACCATTTGGACGAGCGAGTTCACATACTGAAGCCTGTCCAACAGTTCTAAGAAATTTGTATCTTTGAAAGTATTCAGTATATTTCTTTATGTGTTGCGGCATGTGTTATTGTTCTCCAGAAATCTCAGTGAACTTGGGGTCATTGGATTGCTTTCTTACTGGCTGCACTGAGACTGAGCAGCCGTCAGTGCACTTACTGTAATTTTAAATGCCTCTAAAATGGAACACAAAGCAGTGCTTTAAAATAGCTTCACGGCTATACCTTTAAAATAGTATACAGGAGGAGTTAGAGTCTGAAGAAAAGGTAGGTGATTCAAAGTGTAGTTTATTACTCTGCCCTGGGGTCATGCTGCTGTGAGATGGTGATTCCTAACTTTTCTCAGCTTCAGGCACAGTCTGTTTATTCCAGTTTCTTTGTAACTGTAGGCCTTTTGGCAAGGAAATAGTCTTCCACTGGTATACAAATAGATCTTACCTCAGGGATGTGCACAATCAAACTCCTCTGGGGCCAGAGCGGGAAGAGAGAGCTCCTCCATCCCGGGCCAGGGCAGGAGATGACAACTCCTCTGGTCCTGGGGCCGCGGGGGAAGATCCAGCTCCTCTGGCTGCCATGGGGACAGTGAGCTCCACTGCCGTGTGGGGAGTGGTGTAGAATCAGCTCTACCGGCCCCAGGGCCGCGGTGGGGAGATTCAGCTCTTCCAGCCTTGGGGGGAAGGGAGAGTGAGCATCTCCATCCACCAGGGGCACAGGAAATGCCCCTCCAAAAGCAGCCACATTTTTATTCCTGCACATGCCCCTGCTTTGCCTGGATAGCCTGTCATCTCTTGAGTTTATAAGCAACCAGCAAAATGAAATCTTTACTCCATGTATAATCAACCTGCTTTGAAAACATAGAAACAAACAGCTATCAGTTTCTCTATTCTTCTGAAAAATTCAGGTCAAAGCCAGTTAAGATGGACTTACTGGGAAAAGCCTGATTTGTCAGTTCAAATTGTTCAAAGTAGATATCAGTTTTTGAGAGTTGAACACAATGGTGGGAGAAGAAAAGCCACAAAGGGAGAAAGCAATGTATCATGGCACTTGGATGCATAGAGAGGACTGGGATGGTTCAAGGTATTAGTGGGGTTTTGGTAGTGCATCAGTTCAATTCCAATCAGACTCAATAAGTGAAATGTGTTACGATCTGTAAATGGTTGGGAAAAGAGTTAGTAGTCTCTGTTATAGTTCCTAAGGGGCAATAATTCACATCACAAAACCATTGGCACTAGCTGGCACTCTTGTTAGTAGTTTCAGTAGACTGGCAATGGCCGAGTGAGCAGAAAGCCTGAATTATACTTTCACCCCTAGTAGTCTGGAGATAGTCAATCCAGCTCAGGGCTGAAACACATTCACATCTTACTGTGAGGGATGCTTACACAAATGCTGCAAGTTCTGCACTTGTGGACAAATAAAGAGTTTGTCTCTAAGTTTCTCAGTGTTACCTGTCACTACCTCCTACATTAACTTTTAAAAAAAAGACAGAGAAAAGAAGGTTGTCATAGTTCTTTTCTTTTCTTTTCTTTTCTTTTCTTTTCTTTTCTTTTCTTTCAGCTAGCTAAAACCAGGAAATAGAGGAAATCATAGGAAAGAGTCAGATTTCATGAGATTTCCAGACCAAATTGGTTTACATTGGATAAGAAAGCTAAACAAATTTCTGAACCTTTTGAGCTTCACTGACAACTTTTAATGCTGGAGGCTTTACTGATCTAAACTATGCTCAGAGAAATATATAGAGAAAAGATGTTGAGATGTGAGGAGTTTAAGAAGTTATTGATACTCTGTTAAGAGGGTTTGCTATTACAGGGTTTTCTGTAAGTAAAACTGGAATACTGTACATTGTATTGAAAGAGAGACACTGAGTTTTCTATAGAATATAAAAGTTAGGGAAGAAGCAAAGGTTTTGCTTCTTTGTGGCTTGAAAAAGAGGTTGAATGCAGCGAACAATGAACTGAAAACAATATACAATTCTTCTTAGAAACAAAACTAGAAATTGTTCTAAACATAGTGCTGAGATCTGCAAAATACAAACCATCTTTAGAGGAAATCAGTGAACATAGTTAATTGCTGGATACAACTTTTAAGGAGCTAGGAAGTAAAAATCAAAAGGAGAGGAGAAAACACGAGAGAACAGTTTTGAGTGACTACACACATACACTATAGCCACCTTCCCCTCAGGTTGAAAGAGGGTTAAGGCATTATTGTTAATCGGAATCATGGTAGTATCTAAGCTTTCTCAGGTAAATTAGAATTGCCTCCTTTATGCATGGGGATACACTTACTGCTGCACTTGTGACGCCGCTGTACAGGGCTACTCTGCTGAGGGTTCCACAGTGGAACAGCTTTCTGTGGGCCTTCCACAAGGGTGAATTTCACTTAGTAAGCCAGGCTTCATTATGACAGTGTTTACCACAGGGCTATTCTACTCTGTATGTACACAGATTATAGCGGGAGCAGCAATAATCTATAGTTAGACTTGTAAGAATTCAATTTTGACATTTTAAAATAATTTTAACGAATAATATCAATGTTTAATTTAGGTATTTTTTCTGTATTTTGATAGATTTAAATGTTCACAATTGTGGGAAATTATGGATGTGTGTGTGGGGTCAATAATTATTTAATGACAGCAGACACTGAGATTCAAAAAAGTTAAAGCTTTATAACCGTTAAAACACACCACATGTCAAAATATACAAAGTAAGTATCTTTAAATTAAACTCTGATAAGTTCTCAAGCAGTATTTTTCATACCTTGCCTATCTGTCAATTTCAGTTATCGTTGATGGAAATATTTTTTCATCGATTTGTAGCTGTACAGTGAAATTGATGTTTACTGACATTTACTAATATCTAATCCTTCCAAGCCTACTTATATTACAATGCCTAACACTTCCCATTGTGCAGTTTCTCTGACTATTTTTTTTTGAGAGTTCTAAAGACTCCCTACTTTGCAGCAGGACTTGGATGTTTGGCAAAGTGATACTTCTGGGTCAAGAAAAGCCCTTTACTGTCCCTGTGGATCTCTCTCTGTTCAGATTTGGTGAGCTGTAAAGCAGTCCACTGTGTGCATGTGTTTATACATGCTCCACTAATGGCTGGTTCACACAGTATAACTTCATACTCCTGTTGCCTTCTGTTCTTGTTAGTCTTTTAGCTCAAGTGGTAGAGGTCTATGCTGCAGTGCCAGGTTTTAGACCCCACTGAAGAGGTACTGGAGTAGTGGGCAGGACAGTTACAGCTGCATATTATAGAATTTGGTTTTGCCGTGTCTCAATTTCACCATCAGCACAATGGGGATAATAATACTTAGATTTCAGCGGTACTATGAGGATTAATTAGTTGATGTGTGTACACTATCTTAAACATCTAAAGCTCTATCAAAATTTTAAGTACTCTGAAAAATCAGGCCTGGTCCCTCAATGTATTTGGTTGGATGCCCAATCAGTAACATATCTACATTTAGAAAACATCCTACACATTTTGGCCTTAATCTCTCTCTATCTCAGTTCTGTGAAATAGGGATAATCACAGGGAAGTTGTAAAGTTAGACACATTAGTCTTTGTGAGGTGCTCAGATATATTAGTGATGAGCAGCATAGGAAAGCTTGTAACAAAATTAATAATTCTTTATTCAATGCAGTTTTTGGCTGGTGTGCCGTTGATAGGGCCATGCATTGAATAATGAGGAAAAAATGAATAATTACATCATGACACCTATTTTTATAGGACCAGCTGTTCAATAAAGACTATCATAATATAGAAGCTGATTTGCCCAAAGCCGCACAAAGGAGCAAATTTAAGGTTAATAGGTTCATAGATTTCCAGTCCAGAAGGGACCATTATGATCATCTGGTCTGACTTTCTGCATAGCATAGCCCATAGGACCCTCCCAGAAATTCCTTCATTTAGCCCATAACTTCTGTTTGAATGATAGAATACATTTTTAGAAAGACAGCCAGTTTTCGATTTAAAGATTTCAAGTGATGGAGAATCCATCGCATTCCTAAATAAATGATTGCAATGGATAATTACTCTCACTGTTAAGTTTGTCCCATATTTCAAGTCTACATTGGCTCTTGTTATGCTTTTGTCTGTTTGATTAAAAAGCCCTCTACTATTAGATATTTTCTCCCCATGTAGGTATTTATAGACCATGATCAACTCATCTCCTAACTAGACTTGGTTGAGAATTTTCAGACAAAACTGTTTTTTTGTTTGAAAATGTTGATTCATCAAAACTGAAATTATATGCAGGAAGGGACTGGTTTTCATAAATCTCCTGGTTTAAAAAATGTTGGAAAAAAAGGCTTTGAAAGTTTCAAAACATTCTGTTTTAACATACTGTATTCAAAATGAAAAAGTTTTGGTTTTTGGTTCAAAACAACTTTTTGTTTTTATGTTAGTTGATTTATACTAAAAAAAGGTTAAAATGTTAAAAGGTGGAAATCAGTATGAAACATTTTGAATAATTTACCCAATCTGATTTTTTTTTTCAGATTATCAATTCAGGAAAAATTTTCAAGATTGACTTTTTGTGCCGATTCGGTTCAGGACATTTTTTTAGAAATCTCAAAAGATCTTGTGGGATGGGAAAACCAGTTTCCACCCAACGGTAGTTCTAACCTTCTGTCTGATAAGACAGACAAATTGATTTTTAAGATTGCAGAAGCAATCTTAATGCTGCTACTTCCTAGCTTTTGATTACTTAGCCACATAACCTTGAGACCATTCTTTTAACATATTTTTAGTATGTAATACAATTGTGTGTGTGTGAAGTGTCTTCTGTTGACGGATGTTAAGATTAATTGGTATATCAGACATCAAATAAAATGTTTATGATTTGCATTACTGTGGGCTTCCCACATCCCTACCCTTCCCAAAATAACTAAGTCTCTGTGCCTGTTTACACATTGAGATACTGGCCAAAGATGGGGGTGATATCACACCCTGTCTGTATGTCTACACAGCAAAAAAAACCAAACCTGTGGCTGGCCCATGCCAGCAGACTCCGGCTGGGGCTGCGAGGCTGTTCAATTGCTGAATAAACTTCTGGTCTCAGGCGGGAGCTCAAGCTCTGGGACCCTCCCACTTTGCAGGGTCCTAGAGCCCAGACTGTGTCCCAAGCCTGGAAGTCTACATAGCAATGAAACAGCCCCACGGGCCAAGTCCTGAGAGTCGGAGTCAGTTGGCCTGGGCCAGCCGTGGGTTTTTCTGAGGTCTGTAGACATACCCATACATTCCTGCATTCTTAGGGTATGTCTACACTACCCGCTGGATCGGCGGGCATCGATCGATCCACCAGGGGTCGATTTATCGCGTCTAGTCTAGATGTGATAAATCGATCCCCGAGCGCTCTCCCATCAACTCCTGTACTCCACTGCCGCAAGAGGCACAGGCGGAGTCGACGGGGGAGTGGCAGCAGTCGACTCACTCACCGTGAAGACACCACGGTAAGTAGATCTAAGTACGTCGACTTCAGCTACATTATTCACGTAGCTGAAGTTGCGTAACTTAGATTGACACCCCCCCCAATGTAGACCAGGCCTTAGTGAGTACTTAGATAAGATAAAGGAGTAATACTGGTATCTTATAGCAACAGAGACATTTGAAAATCACCAACAATTCCTTATATTCTTCAAATTGCAAGGAATTTAAAATTATTTAAATACAGTTAGTTGCAGCTCATTGTTATGGAGACCAAAACTATGGTCAGATTATTCAGAACCCACAGAAATAAAATCCTTTAATAATATGGACAAAACTCCTTAAGAGGTTATGAGGTATTTTTATTTATACTCTTCTACATATGAGACATTGAAGACATTAGAAAACATGCATTGTCTCATGCTTCCTGCATCAATTATTGTTTTCCCAATACTGAATTTTTATCCTCTATTGTTTGTGTCCCACGTTTGGGCTTTGGCATGTTGTAGGGTCTTGCAAGCAATAACTTGCAAACTTGAGGTTTTGCAGTCTTGACTGACCACCATCTGTTTCAGACTACCTCCTGATATAGAATATTTGTTCATATTCAGCTTTCATTATTTTTAGCTTGCTCTGGAAATTACCACCCTTCATTTTATGTTTTACATATTTATGCTAGAAGATTTTATACTAAGCATATTAGAATGTTTCACGTCCGAGAGGAATCACTAAGCCAATTTTTATTTTAGAGAGTTTTTGATGTCTCTCTTTTTAAAAATGGTCATGTTTTTTCACAAGCAGTGACAGGGTTTACAAACACTACACAAATCTGGAAAGGGTTAAACAGCTCCCGGGGTCCAATCAGCCCTACCCACTGATAACTTCTGAAGTAGATATGAGGCTTTGAGGAAGAAGGTAAAAAGGGAGAGCTCAGCTCAGTTGGTGACTGACTGGGAGGGAGAGCAGGCCTTCAGCTTTCACTGTGGGGAGTGAAGGCTGCCTGGGGTGAGGAATTGAGGACCTCCCTGAGGGAAAGTAGACTTGGCCTGGCCTGTTTGCTTTGTTTGGTTGCCAGTGACCAACTTAAACTTGCACGAACCCATGCGGGGCAGAAGTATTTGTTTCTTGGTATGCTGTTGAGCCCAGGAGGAGTGGAGGAGTTTGTTTCTTTGTGTTTATTTTGGACTTTGGGCACCCCGAATGGGGTGGAACTTCTATGTGACCTAGCCAGGGGGCTAATTCACCTCAGCCCAGAAGGTGTTGGAGGCTGGGTGGATCAATGGAAGATCAGGAGTGAGACAGAGGCAGAGCCATTGCCATACTGCACCATGGAGTACAGGGGCATGTGGGAGAGCATGGCTGCACAACCATTATTAAAGTCTGTGAGTAAAATTTTCAAAAATGCCCAAGTGACTTAGCAGTCAATCTTCTATTTTCAAAATTGACTTAGGACCAGATTTTTAAAGATGTTTATGCTCCTAAAGATGCAGATAAGAATCTAGTGGGATTTTCAAAAGTGCCTGAGCACCTAACTTCCACTGATTTCTATAGAAGTTAGGCACTTAGGAGCTCCTATGTTCCATTGGCTTTCAATGAAACGTCGGGCTTGTCTACACAGTAATTTGGACCACAGGGGTGTGTGTGAGTGAATTGCAGCATGCCCTAGTATTTTGCACTGAAACTCCCCTGTGTGGAACTGCAGACTCAAGCTAAAAGGTACCCAGTTTGTGTTAACTTAGTCCTTCTGAACAAGGATTCAGACAAGGTATCTTAATGCAGACAAGATACCTTTTAGTTCACGCCTGCAGCTTCCACATGGGGGATTTACAGCACAGCACACTAATGCATGCTACAGTTCACACTCTCATAGTCTGAACTGCAAGGCTATGTAGACATAGTCTTAGGCTCCTAATCTTAGGCCACGTCTACATTTACAAGCTTTCAGCGTCACAGCTGTACCAATACAGCTGTGCCACTGTAAAAGCGCTCATGTAGCCGTGTTATGCTGATGGGAGAGAGCTCTTCTGTTGATATAATAAAACCAGCTCAATGAGCGGTGGGACCTGTGCTGGCAGGAAAGCATCTCCCAATGACATAGTGCTGTGCACACCAGCGTTTATCCCGGCAAAACTTATGTCGCTTGGGGTGTGTATTTTTTTTACACCGCTGAACGGGAAAATTTTTGCAGGCATAAGTGCTAATGTAGACATGGCCTAAATAACTTTGGCCAATAAGACTTAGGCTCCTAAGTGACTCTTGGGGATTTTGAAAATTTGCTCTCTGTGCACAAGTGATAGGTGAACCTCAAAAAGTACACAGGTTGCTTATATAAGCCCCCCAAATGAGTGTTTGTCTCATTTGCCCTATCCAAGCCAAGTGTTGATAGTATCTGTCAATAGTCCCACAGCCACCCTACTATAAACAACTAGGATGCACAAGTATCAGACATGCAGGTAGTGGGTCTCAGGGAACCCAAATGACAGTGGACATACTGAGAGACAAGGTGGGTGAGGTACTCAGAAACCAGATTGAACCCTAGCAAGAGAAACAATCTATCTGAAGCCTATGGCACCTGCAGTGAAAAGGCCCAGAGAAACCAGCCACAGAGATGAATGGGAGCCTTTTCATTGACTTCCGTGGACTTGTGATCAGGCCTGATCTGATGGGGCATGGTGGTCTGGGTTGGTGAGACTATGCATTACCTGAAAGAATTCAGCTGATTGGTTCCTTAAGTTTGTTTTTGGTTTTTTAGATCAAATTTTTCTGAACCTAAAGAAGGCTGAGATTTGGCAAAATTAGAATTTTGGACAAAGAACTGAGTAGGTTCTTATCCAATCTGGTTCTCCCCTCTTTAGTATAGTCTGCACTAGTCTTAGCTCTGTAACTTCTGTCTCGCTTCTGCTCTGTGCAAGTATAGATATATTTTTTCCGTTATGTGCTAAGCTATTTATTAAAACTGGGTGGAGTCCTACTTGTTTAATAATTCAAAAATAATCACTTTAAATTCAGAATCTGTTATCTATTACTTGATTCTTTTTGGTGGTGATATCAAATCTGATTTATTAAAAAAGTTTCAATCTATTTCCAATCAATTCACGTTGGTCTGTTTGAAATCAGAGGTGATCCAGAATATGACTCACATTTGAAAAGAGTCATAGAAAAATAGGATACCACCACCACCACTGTCAATTATCTTCTCTTTATGAGTTTTACTCTTAGTGATAACAATTAGTTTTACAGCATCAACCCCTGTAGGTTTTGAAAAATAAAATAAGATGCCTTTGCAACAAATATGTTCAACTTAAAACAGAGGTACAATAACAGAGGTGTACTCCAATGCTTACAAAAAAGAAAAGGCTAAGAGTCAAATGCTATTGTCTCTGCAAATGTTGCATTTTGTAGTTCCTGAAAGAGTAATTCATGATCCACAAAATATTTTCTTTAAAAAAACTAAAAAACATTCTGTGTGAGCAACAGATATCAAATTAAAAGAATTGACCTAGTGCAATGATTAAGAGTTACTTGCAGTCACATAATCTGATAACGTACTATTATTTCTTTTGAGGAGACTAAATTATTTTGACCACAGCTTGTGAAGCTAAAATTGTGTTTAATACATCTATTACTTGACCAGAGGGCTATTTAGGAGTGTTTCTAAAGAGTCAGTGTTGTGAGTATCTATTTCTAGAGCACACCCTTCAGTTTTTAAATTGCTGACCCCAACACATTTTTACAGTTTCTTAAACCTAATTTTCCGTTCACACACTGAGACAGACTATTTTTTTTCCCAAACAAAGTCAAAATAGTACAAGGCAAAATATTAAGATCAGGTTGAGAATGACAAAGAAAATAACACCATTCAAGTAAACTGCACATTTATCTATTCATAGCAAATCTAAATCACCCTCTTTTTTTTTTTTTAGTGCTATTCTCTGGCTCTTCTTGAAGAATGTAACTATTGAAAAAAAATTGGCAAGATCCAAATAACTGAAGTACTGTCCTGGCCCCAGCAATTGGTTTGGAAATTGCAACCACAGCAATTAGCATTTCCAATTTCCAGTTCACAGAAGGTCAGGCAATGGGGTTATCCTTGGAGCAGTTATATTAGGGATGGAGTTAAAGGGATTTTGCACTGTTGAGTCAGCACATGAATTGGTAATGACCTCAAGCAGAGTTTTGTCTTGTTTTCTTCCATCAATTGTTCTGCCACATACATGTCCATTGCTGAGCTAAGTAGAGCTACAATATCTGTTACTTTATTGAATCCCTCCAAATGCATATATGTGGGAACTTGGCAGATGGGTATGTGAGAAGCTGAAGTGTTTAGGCTTCAAGGACGGGCTAATTAAGCTGTGAACTGTGTAGTGAGATGCTGGCCTTGGGCTGGTTCTCATCTGCCAGTAGGCAGTAAACAGGATAATAAATCAAAAAATTATACAAAATAACAATTACCCTATAAAGTTATAGCTGTGCCTGTATGTATCTTATTAACCAATTAGCAATTGCTTAATTGCCTGCCATAATTGTATATAAAAGCATGCTAAAAAAAAATAAAAAACTTTGCTACCAATCACATTAATTGTTAAGCTCTGTCCATGCCCGCCTAAAAGGCACTAAAACGCAACACATATAGAACCTATGGGTCCTTCTAACAGTTCAGCTTAGTGTCATTCAGTGTTCACTTGCTTATTGAAATATGGTCCCTTTCCCCATGTACTTTGGGGCACAGCATTATAGTACAGATGCTGTTTCTTTAATTGTCAGATTGAATGGTCCAGTGGGTTCAGAGATAATCCTTATATAAAAACAACAAAATCGCTTTCCAGATTCAGAGCTCAATCTTGGCTTCTGGTAAAACTGTCTCCTCCATCTCTAAGAACATTGCATTGAGTCAATTTCTTCTATGTATACTCATGGAGCAAGACACTAAATATGAGAAAATGTTATCAGAACCTGGCCCTGTATTTGCACATGGATAAATCATAGAATCATAGAACTGGAAGGGACCTCGAGAGGTAATCTAGTCCAGTCCCCTGCACTCATGGCAGGACTAAGTATTTTATAGACCATTCCTGACAGCTGTTTGTCTAATCTGCTTTTAAAAATCTTCAATGATGGAGATTCCACAACCTTCCTAGGCAATTTATTCTAGAGCTTAACCACCATGACAGTTAGGAAGTTTTTCCTAACGTCTAAACTTAACCTTCCTTGCTGCAATTTAAGCCCATTGCTTCTTGTCCTATCCTCAGAGGTTAAGAAAAACAATTTTTCTCCCTCCTCCTTGTAACAACCTTTTACATAATTGAAAACTGTTATCATGTCCCCTCTCAGTCTTCTCTTTTCCAGACTAAACAAACCCAATTTTTTCAATCTTCCCTAGGAGGTCATCTTTTCTAGACCTTTAATAAATGTTATCTCTCTTCTCTGGACTCTCTCCAATTTGTCCACATCCTTGCTGAAATGTGTTGCCCAGAACTGGACACAATACTCCAGCTGAGGCCTAATCAGCGTGGAGTAGAGCAGAAGAATTACTTCTCATGTCTTTCTTATAACACTCTTGCTAATACATCCCAGAATGATCACTTTTTTTGCAACAATGTTATACTGTTGACTCATATTTAGCTTGTGGTCCATTATGATCCCCAGATCCCTTTCTGCAGTACCTTGTTCCTTCCTAAAAGGAATACTTTATATTTGTCCTTATTGAATTTCATCCTAGTTACTTCAGACCATTTCTCCAGTTTGTCCAGTTCTTTTTGAATTTTAATCCTATCTCCCAAAGCACTTGCAACCCCTCACAGCTTGGTATTGTCCACAAATTTTATAAGTGTACTCTCTATGCCATTATCTAAATCGTTGATGAAGATATTGAACAGAACTGGACCCAGAACTAATCCCTGAAGGACCCCACTTGTTATGCCCTTCCAGAATGACTGTGAATCGCTGATAACTACTCTCTGGGAACAGTTTTCCAACCAGTTATGCACCCACCTTATAGTAGCTCCATCTAGGTTGCATTTACCTAGTTTGTTTATGAGAAGGTCATGTGAGACAATATCAAAAGCTTTACTAAAGTCATGAAATAACCACATTTACTGCTTTCCCCCATCCACAAGGCTTGTTACCCTGTGAAAGAAAACTATCAGCTTGGTTTGACACTATTTGTTCTTGACAATTCCGAGCTGACTGTTACTTATCACCTTATTATCTTCTAGATGTTTGCAAATTGATTGCTTAATTATTTGCTCCATTATCTTTCCAGGTACAGAAGTTAAGCTGAGGGCTCTGTAATTCCCTGGGTTGTCCTTATTTCCCCTTTTATAGATTGGCACAATATTTGCCCTTTTCCAGTCTTCTGGAATCTCTCCAGTCTTCCATGACTTGTCAAAGATAATTGTTAAAGGTTCAGCTATCTCCTCAGTCAGCTCTTGTAGTATTCTAGGATGCATTTCATCAGGCCTTGGTGACTTGAAGGCGTCTAATTTGTCTAAGTAATTTTTAACTTGTTCTTTCCCTATTTTAGCCTCTTCTGATCCTACCTCATTTTCACAGGCATTCGAATACAGCAGTGGACTTCCCATGATACTCAGGAACACACACCATGTATTGTATTCTCTTTCCACTTTTGCTGTACCAGTGTGAAGTTTGCACTCCTACGAAACTCCCACTGAAGTTATTGGCTGTTCTGCTTGAGTAAGAGAGCAGGAGGAGACTCACCTACCATGATCCACATGAGCAGATCCCTATGTCCATGCAGAGTTCCACTGAAGTCAGACCCAACTAACACAAGCTTGAGTTTGCAAATTTAGGTCTGCAATCTGATCTGTATGAGCTATGCCCATGGTGGAATCTACTGAAGTCAAGTGAGGGTCTGAAAGGCACAGGAGACAGCTTGTGTGGATCAGATAGGAGGATCCAGGCCTTAATGAGGTTTGTAAAATTAGAAGTAAACTGTCATATAAGGAAACTACAGGGAGGAACTGTGGGATTGAATGTGAGACGCTGAAGGCTTCTGGGCTGGGAATTGTGTGTGAAGGGCTGGCCTTGGGCTTGTTCTCATTGGGCAGTTAATAGTGAACAGGCAGACAGGTGTGTATAATGATGATTACCCTATGGGTTACAGCTGCGGCTGTGTGGGTTTAATTAATTAATTAGCAATTGTGATTGCTTACCATGTGATATATAAGAGCATGCTGGGAATGAATAAACGAGCATATGCATACACACACTCTTGTTTCTGCTTGAACTTTGTTCCTGCTCTCCTGCGATGCAACATATGGTGGAGGAGCTGCGGGCATTGAGGACCTGTTACCTTGTAAGGCACTGGTTCATGCTTATAATTATTATGACATCTATGAAATGGAGCTCCGAAGCCGTTGTATAGATTCCCTTAAAGATATTGTGTTCAAGAGGTATAGCTAGACTATAATTTTAAATCTCTGAACCAGATGTGCTTGTGATGGTATCGGTGGCCTGAAAGAAGAAGAAGAAGGAAAAAAAAAAAAAAGGGGAGATGCACCTGAGTCTCAGTGTTGAGCGGCTGGGACGTACCTGAGTCTCAGTGTTGAGTGGTGGCCGCAGGGCGTCCGAAGGGGAGGCGCACCTGAGTCTCAGTGTTGAGCGGCTGGGACGTACCTGAGTCTCAGTGTTGAGCGGCTGGGACGTACCTGAGTCTCAGTGGAGTGGCGGCCGCAGGGCGTCCGAAAAGAAGGACGCACCTGAGTTTAGAGTTGAATGGCTGGGAGCCATAGGGCGTCCAAAAGGAGGGGCGCACCTGAAGCTCAGTGTTGAGCGGTAAGCTGCAGGTCGGCTGAAAAAAGAGAGGCACACTCGAATCCAGAGGTGAGCAGCTATTATGGGAACTGCTGTATTAGTGGAAGAAAGGATGGTCATATGCATCGCGGAGTAGCAGGAGTTGTGACTTAGCCGCCTGCCTCCGTCCCGTCTTCCCTGTCTCCTTCCCGGCGTGGCGTAGATCTTGATCATCTTGGATTATAATCTCCATGGCATGAAAATCTGAAGATAATCCGGAGTGGAAGATTGGTTTGTTTAAAGTGACTATTGTATCACGCCGAGGGGAGCAGCGTGGTGGGCTCAGGAGTAGGAGCGGGTAGCGTGGGATGGTCGCGTGTGCGGTTTGTTTATTTTTTAAATGTGGCGGGCTTTTAAGAAATGTTTTATAAGGTGCCCGCGGTCCTGAGTAGGACTTGGCGTTTGTCCCTGATCATATGATGATTGAAATGCTTGTAACAACTGAAGCTCAGGAATTATTAATGCTTTGTTGGAATAAGAGTTAAGATATCAATCAAAGGCTTTTGACCTGAGACTAATTGAAACTGCTCATGATAATGGCCTTCGAATGACTGCAAAGTTGCGAGACTTTGAAGTAAAAGATCTTCTCAGCTTAACTCAATTCTTTGGATTAAGCTGCTTTTACCTGGTTGTGAAAGCAGTAGAAGAAGAAAGAAACATTCCCTTAGCTACTGACTTAATTCGAATAAACCAATTCTATCACTTCCCCATTTAAGAAGGGATAATTTTGCTGTGCTTGTAGGAAAATTTGTGTTGGCTGCATAGCATTTAGTATACCATGCAATTATTATTAAGAGTTATGTTTTGTGTTTTGTTTTGTGATGTTTTTTGGTATGTATTTTCTCTAGGACCCCCCCTCCCTCAGTGTCAGTCTGATCACCTGACATCTGAGGGATGTTTCTATTGGAAAGGGGGGAATCCTGTAGAGTTTGCACTTTGTTTTTGTTTGGTGTTATTTGGGTATATGTAAAGGATTGCATGGTTATATGGGTTGGCTTTATAAAAGTTTTTGGCTTGTGATAGATTGTGGTGTTATGTTGTTGTGAGTTGGAAATGTTTGGTGAATGTTTTTGTCTTGTTTTCCTTTTCCCTCTTCTTTTGATTGTAAATAGAGGGGGGAGATGTGGGATTGAATGTGAGGTGCTGAAGGCTTCTGGGCTGGGAATTGTGTGTGAAGGGCTGGCCTTGGGCTTGTTCTCATTGGGCAGTTAATTGTGAACAGGCAGACAGGTGTGTATAATGATGATTACCCTATGGGTTACAGCTGCGGCTGTGTGGGTTTAATTAATTAATTAGCAATTGTGATTGCTTACCATGTGATATATAAGAGCATGCTGGGAATGAATAAACGAGCATATGCATACACACACTCTTGTTTCTGCTTGAACTTTGTTCCTGCTCTCCTGCGATGCAACAAGGAACCATTAGCACTATTATATTATGCAATTTCTAGCCTTATATCTTTCAGGTGCATGTATTCATATAAATGCAAAATGACACAAGCTTGTCACTGAACATCAGTCTGAGAAAGGACTGAGTGAAGAGAAAAACATCTTATCTTAATTTGACAAAAGAATCAATGGAATTTTCAATATAGCTTGGGAGACGTAGTTATTCTAACAACACATCTCTTCATACAAAAAATGGGAAAGTAACATCAATGTAATTGATCAGAACCTGGTGGAAAGTAAATAATTACGCTAATAAGGAATGTTTGTTTGCTGAATTCCAAAGTATAGTTAGGGTCATACTAGAAAAGGTTTCAGTAGGATCCGTAGGATCCGTGTTTTCGTTCAGTGCCCATTGATTTAAGGGACAGTGCCAAAAACAATTAGAAAAGAAGCCAGGAATATCTTATAAACCAATGTACAGGTATATTTGCGTTTGATCTTTGTTATATATTTCAAGAATAACAAGACTTCTATACAGGATAAATATTTGGCAATAATGCATCTGATTAAACCAAGAAAAACTACATGTATTATTAGTAGCTTACTCCCAAATTACACAAGGAGAAATTGGATACATTTTCAGTAGCTTGCTCTCAAATCTCTTCATTCCATGAGTCACCAGAGTCACTCTGCCAAACTAAATATGTCTCTGAAAGGCTGGAAACTTTAATGGAAAGAAACATAAAACTCAAAATACGTAGGAAAATTTAAGCTTCTTCTTGGATGACCTATTGGCTAGTAATTCAGGAATTTAGGGGATGCAGAGGCAAGACATTACAATCTTCTAATCTACAGGAGTTTTGAAGTATTGCAGAATGTGAACATGCAAATTAAACTAAAATAGATGTCCAAATTAACTCTCAGAAATCTATTGTGGCTGATGAAAAGTTACAAAAAGATGTTTTAAAAAAGCTCTTAGTAATAGTAGAAGCACTTGTCTGATAATTGAGCGTTGACTCACGAAATAGAAAATGTCAGTATGTTGTGTGCGTATATGCATCCCAAACAAAAACTCTGTTATAAACCAGTAAAGGTTGCTGAAGTGCATACAACACTAGCACATCCTTCAAAAGTACCAGGGAATTCCAAATTAAGATTTCCTCATTTTTTCAACCTGCAACCATGATTTCACCTTCTTCACACTATCTTACCCACATCCCCTATCCACGACATACACGCCTTCTCTCTCCACCACCACATAAACCACACAGCATTTAAATCTGACCATGTAGAGTTGTTAAAGATGGATGTTTGTCAGTTGTTTGGAATGTAGAATTGGTGTTGCATTGAAAGAGATGGCAAGTGTGTAGGGTTTATATTTTTATCTCATGATTCAGTAACTAGTGTTGGATGACTGTTGGAGAGAATTGTTTAAGATGAAATAGTTTGCTGTAGTGTTTATCATTTTGGGTAGTTGTTTGCAATATTTCTGGTAGTGTTATTTTGTTGCTTACCTCATTTGGAGGTAGAGCTGGTCAACAGGTGTTTTTGCAACCCTTTATTTATCTTCAGTAATAAAATTACTTGGCCAGGGTGATTGGAATGAGTCACTTCCACTCTTCACTTTTCATAAAAAAAGTTTACATGATAGAGATTTAAAAATCTTTTCTTTTCTTTTCTTTTTCTTTCACACACTCAACCATGGGTAAACATTCACTTATCATACAAAAGCATGAAGAATAAAAAACCCAAATATTTTTATATTAAGAATCACATGGTTTTGAATTAATGTGTATGGTCTAATTTTCAAATAAAACGGGACATCCTTCCCCATATTTATGCATTCACACAGGCAAACATAAGATTCATTTTGCACGCCACAATGGGAGATTTGGACATTCTATTATGTTTTCAATGCTGGAAAGTTGGGATTTCAGTTGAATTTCAAAAATAATATAGGGAAAATATAAATATGAAGGGTCAGAAAAGATGAAATCGGTATAGCTCTATTTAAGCCAGTGGAGCTATGCCAATTTATACTAGCTAAGGATTTGGCCTGAAAGCAACATCTGTCTGGATAGACTAGAGAAATCAGGTGTAATCTGCTTTGAGGTAGGCTCTTTGAAGGCCTGTTGTCTTTGACTCTGCATAGATGCTGTAGTTCTTGATGAAATTCTATCTCAGACTCATTTGTCTGCTTCAGATTTTATAGCAGTTTAATCATTACTGTGACATTCCAAAGCAACTCTACAGGAGTTGGCATTGGATGGGGAAATTTAAGAATCAGAGATACATAAAAATTAACAGAAGTCAGAATTTTAACTTAAAGATTGCTGCCATAACACTGACAAAATAAACCCATCTCTAGAATTGTTTCTAATCAGCAGTGAAGTTTTGGGAAGGGATATCATTTAATTTTACTTCCCTGGATAGAAGTAAAGCAATTTGTCACCCTATGCTGAGTATTATTGGTTAACACATGACTATGATGAGCTATTTTGGATCAGGAAGGCACTGAGAGATGTTTTAACTAGATTTACTTGTCTAAACCTGTGCTTATAATGACACTGTTAAACTTTCTATTGTTGTGTGCAGCCCACTCATCAGTGTATGTTACAAGTTCCCTTCTGTGCCTGATGCACAGAAGATATTGATCTGTTAATGCTCTCCCATTGAGAACCTGGCTCCTTAGCTCAAACTGTGGAGATGTATGTTTTTAGCTCTGGTTTTTAGCTCTTTAATCTCTGATGCAGCAGTTTAGATGGTGACTATCATATTTGCACTAAACCAAATTGTAAAATAGTTTGAATTTCTAATAATTTTTTTCCATTTGACACAAGGGGCCCTAGAGTTACTCCAGGGATGAATTTGGCCCAATATCTTTGCTAGGAGCAGCATGAAAGAATTTGATGCCACATTTTTATTATTTTTTATTAGTTATATTGAAATATAACTTAGCTACACATAATCACTTTCATTTGTAGTCATAGTTTTGAACAAATGGGCTCATTTTAAGGAGGAATGTCGACATTAGGTACAGTTAAATAAGAAACTTATCCCAGACATTTTGAAAAGCATTAGAACATATGCTTAAATCCATCCTTATTCTGCCAAGCACTTAAGACCATGCTTACATCTAAGCACACATTTAAATTCCATTGAAATCAGTGGGACTTATGCACGTGCTTTGCTGAATAGACCTAGACTGCTGAATTGAGTCCCTAGAGAGGCTGCCATATGAATTCCCTGTCCTGAAACACTTACAATATGGATTGCTGTTGTATCAATCAGTCAAGGTACTAACAAACTTCAACAGGACTTTATTTTTAAAGTGGAAACCTCTTTACCAAGCTGCTGCTGCACCCTCTGTAACTCTCACTCTGCCTCCTCAACAGATCCTTCCTGTTTCCTGTCCTTTCACACTCCCAAAAGCCAGTGCTCCCAGTTCTAATAATTACATGCAACATCTAAACACCACATTCCCTCCTCTCTTAAGAAACTCTCCCAATTAAAATAAACATTGTTGTTCTAACCACAGGAACAAATAGGAAACAAGACACTATACTATTGGCAGAAATATTACACTGAAAACACTGTAAATACTACATAACATAGTCTCTAGTCTAGACAGGTGGTCGTCTGGGTCTGAGAGGCCATCTCTCAAGCCCCGGTTTCAATGCAATGTCTTGTTGTGTTGATACCACAGTGAAGTCATCCAATGCAGACTGGGTGTTGGCATAATCTCCTCTGCCTCCTCCATAGGCAGGTGCAAGATAAGAAGCATTCCATACCCGCCCATCAGAAAGTTAATAGGTGTAAGATCCCTTCTTCTCTATGATTTTAAGAGGAACTGTGAATTCATGGTCACCTTTGCGTAAAATTCCAGGTTTTTGTATTCTAACGAAGGAACCACACTCAAACTTTGGTTCCTTAGCACCTCGCCGCTTGTCTGTGAAAGCCTTATACTTTGCTTGGTTCTGTTCAACTGTTTTTCTCACATCATCCTCGGTTGGGGCTTCAGGTCGTGCCTTTAACAATCCAGCAATGTTCCGTTTAGTATTCATCTGTTTCCTATGCAGTAACTCTGCAGGTGATCTTTGCATTGTGGCATGTCGTGTAGCCCAGTATGCTTTCAAGAAATCAGTAGTGAAGGGTATCCACAATCACCCTTCCAGTTTAGCCGTTTGCAAACTCTCTTTTGAATTTCTTTTAAACCGTTTGATTTCCCCATTGGCTTGAAGGTAATATAGGGATGACCTTCTGTGTAAAATGTTCCTCTCTGCTAGAAAAGTTTCAAACTCCAGGGAAGTAAATTGACTACCATTATCTGAAACCAGTTCTTTGGGGTTACCTTCCCTGCTAAAAACTGAAGAGAGGAACTTAAATTACTTTAGCAGGAGAGATTTGCAATGTAAACGCTACCTCAGGCCATTTACTGAAATAGTTTATTAAAGTGATGGCATAATGACAGTCAATTGGAGCAGTATCACAGGGTCCTACAATGTCAATCGTCACTTTTTCCCATGCAGATTCAGGAAGAGGAACAGGCTGTAATGGAGGAGTACATGTCACTGCTGTCTTATCATACATTTGGCACAAAAAAGTTCTTTAATGCAGTAAGTGCAGTCTCGTATTTATCATCTGCAAAGGGAAAAGTGTAAAATATACTCTGCCCTTCTGCTCCAAGGCAGTGGATTAGCAGAGCATGCTTTCTTACTTCAGAAATCTCTGTAGCACTGATTGCAAACAGATAAGTCTCAAACATATGGATCCAGGCAGTAAAAGCAATTGGAGGCTCACCTGGGCTTTGCAGAAAGGGTACAGGTGGGTTCAGAGGCAGAAGACCCATCCTCATCCCCAGAATGTTGTATCAACCAGGCAAGATACTAACAAACTTCAACAGGACTTTATTTTTAAAGTGGAAATCTCTTTACCAAGCTGCTGCGGGACTCTCTGTAACCCTCACTCTGCCTCCTCAACTCCTCCCTCCTCCTTCCTGTTTCCTGTCCTTTCAGACTCCCAAAAACCAGTGCTCCCAGTTCTAATAATTACAAGTAACATCTAAACATCACATTTGCCTTAGACGCTCAAGCATTTAATGCAAAAGGTTTGAATTAAGACACTGTGTGGTCTTGGTCAAAATTGTATGATTTGTCTTTGTGACTCTAGCAGCTCTGATCAAATATTGCAAAGCCATTAATAATATCAGGACAAATGCAGAGGACCATGTGCAAAGGTTTTGGCCAATTGCATATAGAAATATGCCAGAAGTAAAATGAGTCAAGGGTTTTTCTTGGTATTTAAGGTTCAGTGAAAAAGTAAGAGGGGCAGCAATGCCAAGAATTAACGCTGAGCTTGCCAATTTCTTCTTTAAGCGACTTTAGCCAACATGAGACTAAACAATGCATTAAATACACATACAACTAGCTGCAGTTAAGGAATCACATGTTAAGTAACAGCTTTTTGCTCAGTGTTAAAGTTGAGCTAGCACATTGATAAAGACAAACATCATGACAAGCTTTGTCATCTCTTTTGTCTAACCACTAATGAGGACACACACAATTTGAAATTTTAGGGAACCTACTGCACTCTCATTTGGATCTTTCACAAAGATGTACATGCGTGAAAGTTTGCCCACTGCTTCAGCTTCAGAGCAGCCAATCAGCTGATCACTGTGCTCAGTGTAGTGCCACTGAATGAAAATTAAATTTATTTTTATTATGACTGGGAGACTCTCTAGGAGAACACAGTGGCACGAGACCCCCAACCCTTTCCAATGTGGCAAAAATTGCAGACCCTCTCATAGGCCCTGCTTCTTTTTAAGGCATTCCTCCATGTTTTTTATGAATGGCAGTAAAATGTAGGTCATCACACCAGGGATTGAATTGGGAACTGCAAAGATAAAAAGCATGAGCTGCTGCATCTTGAACTAAATAGCCAAGACTCTATAGGTGGAGTTTGGAACAACTCATATCCTCTGTGGATTGGCACAGAGCAGGGATCCATAGCACACACTCACTGGTGGGTTATATAGATACAAAAGAAGTATGTGTCAGATCCAATTTGATTCCACAATTATTTCAGTCCAAAACTGCACAGTTTCCATGTTGTTACTACACAGGCTCATCTGTTTCACCAGGATATATTTTTGGAACATCTATAAAAATTCCCTAACACAGTTGAACATAGTACAGTAATTGCAACTTTTCAATGTTTCTTTTCAGGGCTTGTAATAGATCATTGCTTTCAGCTTGGGACATTTAGAGGCGTGAGCATCTATATGGTTATCATAGTCCCCATAGCTACGGGAGAGGTATGGAATGCAATGCAATTCCATCTGTTGTAATTACATTGATGAATTCTGCTGTCAGGCCTAAAAATCCTAAAGCCATCCTAAAAGCAGACTTTGAGCAGGGAGGGGAATCATTGTCCTGGTTCTAAGCAGAAGCATTGTGCTGGTCACGTAACTACCTATTACTGGGCCACTGATTTCCTTCTCTGCAGGATACTGACTCCTTCATTTATACCTCCTTCTTACACAGCATGGGAGGTGTGATGACAGGTCTGATTATAGGGATTCCTGCCCATTTGGAAGAATTATCCAGTATTCTCATGACATGTACAAGGGAGGGGGGATATCTCTGAGCATTCCCAGGGATACTGAATTGGTTTTGTTGTCTCAGTGGAAGAAAATCAATAGTAAAAATATGTCATAATAGTCCACACAGTGGTTGTCAAAGGCAATGGGAGGGGGGATACTGGGAAAACCTAAGTCTGCCCATCCCAGTTATTAGAGAGACAAGGTGGGTGAGGTAATATCTTTTATTTGACCAATTTCGATTGGTGAGAGAGACAAGCTTTTGAGCTCTTCTTCAGGTCTGTGTAGCTCCAAAGCTTGTCTCTCTCATCAACAGAAGTTGGTCTAATAAAAAATATTATCTCAACCCCCTTGTCTCTCTAATATCCTGGGACTGTCACAGCTACAACAACACTGAATACATTCCTGTTCTGAAATTCTTTCTTCTATGTAAGGAAGCATGTGTTAGATCATTCTTCACTCTTTGAAGAATGTCGAAAGACCTTCACTATGCTAGGTCCCTAACTTTAGCTTCCATTTGTATACATGGCCCCAGGTACATATTACGTCTAAATTGGGCCTGAGAAATTAGAATGGCTCATTGAATTCTCTAACCATCTGAAAGGCCATTTATTTTTTAACACTTATATGCACTTTTAACTAAATTAATCATCCATATTTGGGAATGTGGCAATGCATGTTTCTTAAAGAAGAAGGAACTGAATTGAAAACAATGTGACTTGTTTCCTAGAGCAAATTGCACATGCTCTCCTCTCCCAAGCTAGTGCAATTTATTCATAACATAGACATGTAAGCTAGAGTAAACTGTATTCTGTTATTCTCTTTGAATTATATAAAGAAACAATCTCCTTTTAGAGAAATTGACTGGATAACTCTTACAAGAAGAGTAGAACACTTACAGCAAAATTCTCCACCTCTAATCTGTGCTGTAGCTATCTGGAGCATGTTCTGCTTCTATTCTTTACCTTTGAAGTCTCTAGTGAAATATGAATGATGAAAGAATAATCTTCCTATAATACGATTTTCCTCAGCAAGTTACACACAGATTTATCAGTTTGCCAGGCGAAATAAGCACAAAGTCTACAATGTATGAACCTGAAATACCAGGATGTGAGAATACAAGGTCTATGTTGCCCAGAAAGCTATCACAAGGAAGAATGATCTTGTGGTTCATACACAAGACTGCATCAGGACAAGATCTGTGTTCTATACCTGACTCCATTACAGCCTTCCTGAGTTTCCTTGGGCAGTCACTTAACTGGTTTGGTTTCAAGCTAAAGCAGGTGACCCTTGAAGGTGTCAATTGAGTTGTTTGTGTTCATTCCTACTGAAACTCTGAGTGAATCATAGATATCTTAACCCATATTTAGGGAAACAAGGGGAAAGGTCTACATTGATGGCAAACCAAAACTGCAGAATTCCACCTCAGTGTAGCAATAATTATCCTTTTAACTTCCTGCTTACATATGGTAATATCTTAAACAAAAGGGAGGGTGGTTCAGGGAGTATAAGAATTTGAAACAGAATCCTTAAACTCAAGATCACTAGAGCTGAAAGTGAAATGAGTGACCACTGCTGACTAATACCTTACCTTTATGTTTACCCCTAAGAAACCTAAAGAGCTATACATACACTGGGTCACATTGTATGGCATTAGTTGCCACAATTGCAGTAAACAGATGCAGTGGTCCTTTGCACAAGCAACAGAAATTCTGCATGTGGAGAAAACACTGGTAGTGAGTATGCACAGGACTGTCACACCATTACAGGGGCCAACACATGCTTCTCACAGTATTGTCCTCAGCTGCCAACCAGTATGGAAGGGGAACGGCACATGGTCACAACCCACAATGGCATTATGGCCCTCCTCAAAGTCTTACTTAGTGAACTCAGAGTGTGGGATTCTGGTTGCCTGTTAGCACAGGAACAGAAGGAGGACATGCAAAGCTCCCTATACTTCCTCTGCCCATGTCAGAAACCATGCAAGAGAAGCCAGAATATGGTCTTTTATTAATCTACCACTTCATGGAATGTAGCAGCTGTTGAACATTACTGGATTTAGTGTTTAAAGCAACATGTGTCAAAGGATGGAGAATTGACTGTCCCTTCAGGGCAGATCCCAGTGTTTGCATGGGCAGCAATTGGATGCCATGTTGATAGGCACTCTAGAAATTCTGATAAATAGATAGTGATAGGTAGATATGAAGTACAATAAAGGAGGATTCAATTACATGCATGCAGGGTGGTAGACTGACTTCCCAAACTTCAGTTTGGACAAGCCACTAGGGCTAATTTTTCGTCTCTTGTAAAACATGAGATAGGATCTTTTCAGTGATTAGGACTTCTCTTAGTCTCATCAAACAGATGGCACCTTCCTAATAGAATATTTTGTCACTGGCTCAATACTGATGCCCAGGGAAGAGTATCACTTACTGAATATGCATCTCCTGCAGCAGCTTGTTGTTTTCCTTGAAGCTCTCCCATCCAAATACCAATCAGACCCAACCCCAATTAGTACACTAGTTCTAACAAGGTAGCAACAGAAGGTGATGTGGTTGAATTGAAGGATTCAGTCTAGTAGCTAATAGACAGGTGCTCACATCATAAAACTGCCATCATAGTAAGTACTATTTAGCACTCTTGATAGCATTCTCAGTAGAGATTGCCAAAGATAAATGCAGCGTGTGGAATGAACTACCCTCTCAGCCCTAGAGATGGTCCCTCCGGATCAGGGTTGAGGCACATGGCAGAATGGTTTGGGGAAGCTTGCGTTGCTGATGCACATGCTGTATTTGTTCTGTGAATAAGCAGAAAACTTCAGTCTGCCAAGCTATCGATACAAAGCCTATTACGAGCACTGCATTCACTTAAAATACCGTGGTGTTTAATACTTAACCATTAGTTAAAAGTTTGCTTCTCCTCACTGGTAATGAAGATAGCCTAGGTACATGTGCTTTAACTAAACGCTTGGCTGTGCTAGTAAATGGAAATTTAAATTTACATATAATTACGCACACAACCCCCCCACCCCATTTTAAAAGAACATTATGAAGGTTGCAAAATCAAGCACTCAAAAGCGCCAGAATTAAGTTACCTATGCCCTTTGCATATGCATTATTTGACAGTGTTTAATTACATAGTCACCATACTGCTTCTGCCACAGGACTCCTGCCTCTTTCATTGAATAGGATGGACAGTGCTCACTTAGTGAGCCTTTATTCAGTATTTTGTTTCCTCCCCATTATTCAATCGGTGGGCCTAAGCCTTATTTACTTCACACTATTCAAACCTTGCTATGAAGAAAGAATTATTAATTTCCTCATGGGTTTTTCTATGGCGCTCATCACTATACCATCTGAGTACTTCACAAACAATTAATTTATTTTCACAAAATCCCAGTAAGGTGATGGGGTGGTATTAGCGCCATTTTACAGATGGGGAAATGAGGCATAGTGAGACTGAGGTAAAAATATCAATGAATTTTGGGGGCCCAGTTTGAGTCACCTAGGACCTTTACAATCATTAGAACTATATATTCAAAGGAGAGCTGCCATTGACTTCCGTTGCAGCTGTGAGGAACCCTGTGCTCTAGTGAGTTCAGACTGTTCTGCCTATTTCCTCCCAAGCTTGAATGCTTCTGCCCTGTCCCTATCCCAGTCCTATCTCTTCCCCACCCTGGCTCCACATCCCAGTCCCATTCTCCTCACCTAGCCAGTCCCAGACCTCTAGTCACAGCATCAGAATTTAGATGATGAAAGTCAATTTGAGAAGTTACCAACTTTTCAGCTGAGATGTTGCTATGGAATGTTGGCTCTGGTGAACTTAGTACAGCACTTAGTAAGCATCTAGCCCCTTTTATTACATACATAGACCTAAAATGTAACCTATTCTCAAATGAGGCTTGGTGAAATAAAAGATAATTTTTGCCAAAATGGTGCATTATGGGCTTTGAGCCTCCTCAGGCTCATGGGGTTTTCCACTTATACAGACCTATGAAGATTCACAGGAAAAGGGGAATGACCTCTGAGCTCTTCCCTCAAGCTACCCCTTCCTTGTACCTACTGAGGTCTTCCTTTGGGATCTGATCCAAAGCCCATTGAAATCAATGTAAATGCTTTTATTGACTTCAATTGGCTTTGGATCATAGCTGTGGTCCTCTGTGGCAGCAGTAGTCCCCTGTAACCAGCCCCAATAGGTTTGCTGAGTGGAAAAGGCAGGGAAGTGTTGAGGGATAGTGTGTGCATAAGAGACACCTTACTTATTTTAGTCTGGGGAGAGCAGTATTGGGCTGGTTGAAATAAAAAAAATGATCTAAACTGTTTTTCAATAGAAAATTTTCATGGGAAGTGCCTGCTTTCTGTAGAAAATTTCAACTTTTTCTTGAAAAACCAAAAACAGGAAACCTAAAAAGTTTGGTTTTATTTTTCCATAGGGGAAAATAATAATCTGACCAGCTCTAAAGGCATGGTAACTTGGAGCAAAAGGCGAACTGGGACGTGTTAACCCATAGAGTTTTAAGTACTGAGGGTCAACATTTTCAGGAGCTCTTGAAGATCTCATAAGTGCTCCAGGAGCCCAAGGTATAGTATGTTCTTAATATTCCTTAGGGGGAAAAAAATCTCAGACAAAATCTTCATTGTTAAAGTAAAAGTTGTTAGAGTAAGTAATAAACATCAGAACAATAAATATCAAGAATGTTATACTTAAAAATTAGAAATAATAAGGAAAGTTTTAATTTAATTAATAGGTTTAATTACTCATATAATTCAACCATTTGAATTACTCAAAGAGTATAATTACACTGGTCTACAATTTTTGAGAAGTCGTCTGCTTCAGAGATAAAATGTGGTATTTATTATGTATTTTGATGTGCTGAATTCAAATATGACAATTAAAACAACTGATTGGCTACTGTTTCTAAGATATTTAAGTTTTTACATTTTATGTCTATGTATATTGTGTAGATAGTAGAGTTTTAATCATAAATTGTAAGCCTAGGTCTTTCAATGTGTTTATGGTTGCTTTACATGATAATATTTCACCTGTCCTGTTTATGTAACACTTTAAAAATCAGCAAAAGGGTTATCTAACTAAAATTTATTATGAAACAAAAGGCAAAAAACTATTATGTACATAGTTTAGTCCTATTCAGTGTCTACTCGGCGCTTCTTGGCTTGTCTCTTGTATTCATTAAATGGAACATCTCTTGTCACTGTCCAGCAATAGTCTGCAAGCATTGATGGGCTCCATTTGCCCTGATAGCGTTTCTCCATTGTTGCAATGTCCTGGTGAAATCGCTCGCCATGCTTGTCGCTCACTGCTCCGCAGTTTGGTGGAAAAAAATCTAGATGAGAGTGCAAAAAATGTATCTTTAGTGACATGTTGCAACCAAGGCTTTTGTATGCCTTGAGGAGGTTTCCCACCAACAACCTGTAGTTGTCTGCCTTGTTGTTTCCGAGAAAATTTATTGCCACTAACTGGAAGGCTTTCCATGCCGTCTTTTCCTTGCCACGCAGTGCATAGTCAAATGCATCATCTCGAAGAAGTTCACGAATCTGAGGACCAACAAAGACACCTTCCTTTTAGCTTCACTTAACCTTGGAAATTTTCCATGGAGGTACTTGAAAGCTACTTGTGTTTTGTCAATGGCCTTGACAAAGTTCTTCATCAGACCCAGCTTGATGTGTAAGGGTGGTAACAAAATCTTCCTTGATTGAACAAGTGGTGGATGCTGAACACTTTTCCTCCCAGGCTCCAATCACTGTCGGAGTGGCCAATCTTTCTTGATGTAGTGGGAATCTCTTGCACAACTATCCCATTCGCAGAGAAAACAGCAGTACTTTGTGTATCCAGTCTGCAGACCAAGCAAGAGAGCAACAACCTTCAAATCGCCACAAAGCTGCCACTGATGTTGGTCATAGTTTATGCACCTCAAAAGTTGTTTCATGTTGTCATAGGTTTCCTTCATATGGACTGCATGACCAACTGGAATTGATGGCAAAACATTGCCATTATGCAGTAAAACAGCTTTAAGACTCGTCTTCGATGAATCAATGAACAGTCTCCACTCATCTGGATCGTGAATGACGTTGAGGGCTGCCATCACACCATCGATGTTGTTGCAGGCTACAAGATCACCTTCCATGAAGAAGAATGGGACAAGATCCTTTTGACGGTCACGGAACATGGAAACCCTAACATCACCTGCCAGGAGATTCCACTGCTGTAGTCTGGAGCCCAACAGCTCTGCCTTACTCTTGGGTAGTTCCAAATCCCTGACAAGGTCATTCAGTTCACCTTGTGTTATGAGGTGTGGTTCAGAGGAGGAGGATGGGAGAAAATGTGGGTCCTGTGACATTGATGGTTCAGGACCAGAAGTTTCATCCTCTTCCTCTTCCTCGTCTGACTCAAGTGAGAATGATTCTGGTGCATCAGGAACCGGCAGTCCTTCTCCGTGGGGTACTGGGCGTATAGCTGATGGAATGTTTGGATAATGCACAGTCCACTTTTTCTTCTTTGACACACCTTTCCCAACTGGAGGCACCATGCAGAAGTAACAATTGCTGGTATGATCTGTTGGCTCTCTCTCCAAATCATTGGCACTGTAAAAGGCATAGATTTCCTTTTCCTGTTCAACCACTGGCGAAGATTTGTTGCACAAGTGTTGCAGCATATGTGTGGGGCCCACCTCTTGTCTTGATCTCCAATTTTGCAGCCAAAATAAAGGTGATAGGCTTTCTTAACCATAGTGGTTATACTGCGCTTTTGTGATGCAAAAGTCACTTCACCACAAACATAGCAGAAGTTATCTGCACTGTTCACACAAGTACGAGGCATCTCTGCTCACTTTGGCTAAACAGAAAAACTAGAGCCAACCAACAATTTTAAGCATCATTTTCGTTCTCAGTGACCCAGAATTAGTAAAGTTTGACTACATTTATTTCAGAAGCATTTTGGCTGTAGAGCAGTGTTTATCAATGGTTCACTATCAAACTGGGCAGATGTATCTACTAGGGTTTTGCAGAGGTTTGTCCTGTGTCCAGTACTATTCAATATTTTCATTAATGTGTTGCATAAGGGAGTGGAGATTGTATGTATAAAAATTACAGATGGCACCAAGATGGAAGAGGTTGTAAGCAGGTCAGGATTGGTATTAAAAACTACCTTGATTAATTGGAAAATTGGACTAAAATCAACAAGATAAAATGCCATAACAACAAGTGCAAAGTGTGCTCTTAGTGAGGAAAATCAAATGCCCAAAACAATATGGGGAATAACTGGGTAGACAATAGAACAGCTGAAACTGATCTGTGGTTATAGTGGATCACAAATTGAATATGAGCCAACAATGTGATGCAGATGCAAAAAAATCTGATATCATTCTGGGGTGTATTATTAGGAATGTCATATGCAAGACACAGACAGTAATTGTTCCACTGTACTCAGTAGTGATGAGGCCTCAGCTAGTGCACTGTGTCTGATTTTGGGCATTATACTTTAAGAAAGATGTGAACAAATTGGAGAGAGTCCAGAGGAGAGCAACAAAAATAGTAAAAGATTTAGAAAACTTGTCCGGAAAGATTAAAAAACTGGGCATGTTTAGTCTTGAGAAGAGATGACTGAGTAGGAACGTGATAACAGTCTTCAAATATGTTAAGGACTGTTATAAAGAGGACTGATTAATTGTTCTCCGTGTCCACTGAAGGTTGGACATGAAGCAAAGGGATTAATCTGCAGCAAGGGAGATTTAGGTTAGATAGTAGGAAAAGCTTTCTAACTATAAAGATAGTTAAGTACTGGAAAGGTTACAAAGGGATATTGTGGAATGCCTGTCATTGAAGGTTTTTAAGAGCAGGTTAGACAAACACCTGACAGGAATGGTCTAGGTATAGTTAATCCTGCTTCAGTGCAGGGGGCTGGTCTATATGACCTCTTGAGGTCCCTTTGAGCCCTATATTTCTGTGATTCTATGATACTTCCAGAAAAATTTAAACATGTAAAAATTAATATTACATTACAATTACAGCCTCAACTCTGACCCCAGGACATAGCTTTAAAAAAACATAGCACTTCAATTTTTTAATTATAGAAAGATAGTTATAAACATTTAAATAACGGTGTTGAAAGATAAAGAGCTAACAGTTCTACAGTAACTATAAGCCCTTGCACCAAAATACAGAAACAACACATTCTAAGGTCCTTTGAACACACAATTTCTATCAGAATATCAATATTTTATAATTACCAAACTATGCAGACATTGTGCAAAGAAGAATGTTGCATATTTAATACATTTAACATATCTTTGTACAGTATACCTTCTACTGTGGTAATATATAATATCTAAAGTAACACCATGTTTTCACTGTTCATTGTACTTATATATCTGACTTCCTTTGCCATACCATAGCAATTAGATAAAATACAGAATAACTGTATGAAATTAAAAAGAAGAAAAAAGAAAAAAGGGGTCAGAGTTAAGGTTGTTATTGGAATACCTAATGTTTATTTTCACTTGATTTTCATTAGGCAGTATAATCACTATAAAGGTATTCATATCTTTAGGTACAATGACATCATTATAATTTTGTATGCTTTAATGAGTAGGGTATTTTTTTTACTTGTAGTGTTCTTGGTTTTTGTTTTAATCTTTTTTATTGTACTGTAGGAACCCTAATTTTAAGTTGATGAGGTTATTTTTATTTCTGGTAATATAATATTTTAAAACTCATGAACAGGCTACACCTCATAAATGTATTTTACGTATGAACTTCCATCAGATCACTAAATGTATTTTAAACTATGTTTACAATAGATAAAGGCGCGTGGATGTCAGTCATTACTGTTGGTGCTAGATGTATATTCAAGAGATGTACAGTACATTCATTTAGCCTCTTATGAAAACCTTTGAAAGTGGGAGAGAGGTTTTAACAGTCTTTCTAGGTCACAATAGGAATGGGTTAACTATTTGGAAAAAATAATAGGTATCTCAAAGTTCAACCCAGACGTTGAACCAGAGCTTGAAGGTCCAGGTTGGTAATAACCTTCCACCTTTCTAACCTGTAGTTGTTTCCTTAGGGCCATACTCCATACAACATTCGGAGTTGTTCTTATGACCTGTGCAGCTCTAGAACATATGAATTTTGGGAACAGTGCTTGTATATAAGTAGAGACCTAATGTACTTGGTGTGATATCACCAAAGCTATGGAAAGCCTGAAGGAGACCAGGGAGAAGGTTATTTGGTGTTGGAGATCACAATAAAAGCATGAAGAGAGAGATAACCGTGTCAGAAAGCTGACTGTGCTGGGGAGAATGGGGAAGAAAGAGAGGAAGTGACTTCATTTTTGAAGTGAAGTTGGGGATGGCTGGGAAGAAAAGGAAGGATCTGAATAGACTGAAAGGATGGAGAAAGCTTCCAAAGATTTGGATAAGCTTCAGGTAAGTGTCCAGAATTGAGGTGCTTTATCTGAATCTTTTGTGGTTTTCCCAAAATGAAGGCTAGTAAAGGCACAGAGTGAGCCTTACACCAACTAGAGTAACTTCACCAGATGCTGAATGGCTTTTCTTTAGCAAATCACTGAAAGTTTCATTAGAGGCCACATGTCTTTCAGTGGATTCAAAAGCTGCAATCTCAGTAGTTACCAGACTGACATGCACTCGACATGAGTAAATGTGGAAACTTTGATATTTTGAAGTGTATCAGAATATACTCGATGCACTGGAATCTTAGAATAAGCCACCTTTCAAGTAAGAAATGACACTGAAATTCCCTCTGTTTCATAGCTTTGCTCTTTTTGAACTGCAGACCACCTGTAATTGTTTAGTATCAGGGGCTAGCAGTATTAGTCTCTATCCTCAAAAACAATGAGGAGTCCAGTGGCACCTTAAAGACTAACAGAAAGCTTATGCCCAAGTAAATCTGTTAGTCTTCAAGGTACCACCACCCAAGTAAATCTGTTAGTCTTCAAGGTACCACCAGACTCCTCATTGTTTTTGTAATTGTTTAGGAAGGTATAATGAGTTTGAATCACCACTGCATTATTCTGGTTTCATACCAAAGAAGCTAAGGAAGTGAAATATTGCAATGGTCTATCAAGGCCAATTTTGGGGCTTTTGCTTAGAACAGGAACTCATGTACTAACTTATGTTCAGCCTCATAGTCCAGTCAGTTGAACTGTTGGCTGTATTTGTGATTATTGTTTTTTATTATCCCAATGCAAATTAATTTTGTCTTCGCCTGAACTGAATTGATGTAGTGTATGGATATTTGGATGTTGTAACTTTCTGCCTGCTGCCTTCCAGATTTCCTCTCTCAAACCAGATGTTGGAGCATAGTGTGTTTTTAACATGATGTGATATGTACTTAACTTGTTTTCTATTGCCTGATATCTTAGTACATAGAACATCCAATAGTATACAAATTGATACATTCATGTACCACTGCACCTACTACGCTGCCACATGGACCTATCAGGTCTAGCATGTCCTGTCATTCCATTGATTTCAGTGGAAGGCCAGCAGAAGGTAGCAGCACAGCAGGTGGAATAGAAGCAGCTGGGAAGTGGTTAAAAGGAATAACATAGTTGAAAAAGCAGCAAAGAATCCTGTGGCACCTTATAGACTAACAGACGTTTTGCAGCATGAGCTTTCGTGGGTGAATACCCACTTCTTCGGATGCAAGCACTCTGCTTGCATCCGAAGAAGTGGGTATTCACCCACGAAAGCTCATGCTGCAAAACGTCTGTTAGTCTATAAGGTGCCACAGGATTCTTTGCTGCTTCTACAGAACCAGACTAACACGGCTACCCCTCTGATAGTTGAAAAAGAAAACCCATTAAAATCTCAGATAAGCTGAACTCTGACTGTGCTCTATGCTTTATTGAAACTTCATGATTTGGAGAACTCCGAGATTTAGGATAGTAGCCATACTTCACAGTCGGGTTTGATTATTCTAGTGCATGCTTGCAGTGGTTGCAAAACCCAAAGGAATACATGGAAAAATGTCGAAGCTGAACGATAGAAGGGGTTGACTTACTGAAATAAAAGCCTCTGTCTCCACAAACGAACTGGAGAGCATCAACCAGCTCAGCACCACAGAGTGTCTCTGGGCCAGCAGTGGCAGAATTGGTTAAGGTAAGCAAACACAGGCCAAGGTAGAAGAGATGAATGTAGGACACAGTGTGCATCTTCACCTGCCAAAGAAGCAAAAGTACTGCGTCAGAGTTTCCCAGTAGAGTCCTAACGAAAATGAAATACTTCACCCCAGTGAATTGGGAATGCGTACGCAGTGTAATTTGTTAAATAGGAGTAACCACATATTAAAGCAGCTCTCATGATAATACTGCAAGTCTTTACATTTTCCATTGCATGCATTTTATAACCTGTTTTTTTTCTTCCGGGTGAATAGTCATGGTTCATGTTTACACAGAGTTAAAGAACCTTCTAAGAATGGACTTTGACTTGTTGCAGCTGCATGTGGAAGAGGTAGAAAGAAGGCAAGGGAATGCAGGGAGGCCAAAATAACTAGGGAGGGAGAGAGAAAGCAGGAAACAGGAAATGTTCAAGAAATTAAGATGAAAATTAGTCATGGTTTATGGGCCAAATTCAGTTCTGTGCCAGCAGGTATATCTTCATTGAAATTAGAGTTACACCCATTTAGCTCATGTCTGAACTTGACCATATACACAAGAGATTATAATTACTTTCTCTCTCTTGTATTTGTGGTATAGACTCACTTTTTTCTTTCCTAGAAAAAATATTAAAGGTCCAAATTCTCAGCTGATGTAAATTGACAGAGCCCCATTTGTCTCCATTTCTGTATTGATTTACAGCAGCCAAGGATCTAATCCAATATGTGTAGTGCTACACTACCCCTAGGCTGCAGAAATGACATAGCAGTTTTAGAAAATACCATTGTCAAATAGTAGGAGAACCCATTTATGTCTAGTAGTAGGGGCAGTGAGTGAGACAAACATTCTGCAGACTTACGCCCCATGCTTACCATGTTGCAGATTTCAAAAGAAGAAAATATATCAATAATTTGGAATGCTTTTCCTTTTTTCTAGATGGCATTTCCGCTGTGAAAATAACCAACAAATCCAAATCCCTTAATATGTCAGACAAAGTATGAGAATCTAATGTTCTTGCATCTACCATTGAAGTCATTTTAATGCAATAACATTTGTTGGTTTTTCCATGGCAAAATTGGCTAAAGACTCTTGTAAATGGGAATATAATTATTATACATGACTGATAACATAGGGCATCATTTCCTGTAAGGATTCCATATTTTAACAACACCAGTTTCTTCTTTCCCCTTCCATACTCTTGAATTTCAATAAAAAAGTGATGCACCTGCAATTTAAAATAGCTCTTACTTCAGAGGAGATAAATCAGAAAGCTATTAAACACATAGCCTCAGTAGACTGAAAGGCTTTGTATATATAAGAGCATTATGTATTTAACAGTTTGTTCTTGAATAACATTTGGGACAGCAATAAACATAAATCCTAAGCATTTAACAATTTTATGTTTTTCAAGAGTTTTCAGCTGGGTTACATGGTAAGATAAATATCAGCATGTAGCTAGGACAAGACAGATTCTCCGGTGTTTTTCCTTTAGTGCAGGCCAAGAAAGCTGCACAGTCCAACCACAGAGAATTTCTGAAGTTTATCCCAAAATATAAAACAATCAAGAACTTGCAGACAAGTTAAAACGTTGAAAAAAGAAATGGATTCCCATGGTCATAGGGCTCAACTGATTTTTTTTTTAAAGTTAGGTACTGTTCCCTCCAAACTTATTCTGAAACTATATTTATTTTCTTTATCATTTTAATTAAATGTGCCCTTAGTTGATTCAAGATGTCAGCGATAAGATTGAAGTTCCCATTTACATCTGAGGGCAATATAAGAAAAATACTTACAGAAATGTAACACAATTGGTTACAGGTTTTTTACAACAG
This sequence comes from Mauremys mutica, assembly GCF_020497125.1. Classification (NCBI taxonomy): domain Eukaryota; kingdom Metazoa; phylum Chordata; order Testudines; family Geoemydidae; genus Mauremys; species Mauremys mutica. The sequence continues at coordinate 101,853,927 of NC_059072.1, read as the reverse complement.
GTTAGTGTCTTTATTGTGTACCCAATCTGAGTAGAAAACTGAGGTATTTAAAAAAATGCACTGGTTAGTGGGTGGGGTTTACTGAAGCATTTAATTACATTTGGACACCAAATACAGGTACAGGATGAGCCTGGGTAAACACTTCCATTAATTGCATCAAATGATTGATCATATTTTCACAGCTGGAATTCCATGGATCTTTCTTCAGTAACATAACCAGCTATTACTGCAGGCCTGTTCCAGCAGTGCAAAATAGTGGCACATAAATGACCTGACATAGGCTGAACACTCCAGACCTCTTTTACACCTTTCATGTTTTCTGACTCCACCCATTGCAAAAACTTTAAATCAGTTGGCACAAATTGCATGTAAATAAACTTTACATTCATGATGACAGTTGTCCATTTAATTACATTTGCAGTCATTATAAATACTATGTATAAATACCAGTAATGACATAAGTAGCATGTATTACAGTGTAAAATAGAATATAGGGTTATATGTATCTTCTGAAGTACAGGTTGCATATGAAACTGCTGAAGCGAATTACTAAACCAGAGTATCTGAAGAAACATGTAATTACAATGTAATAACATAGTATTCACTAGTAATTATCATGTAAGTAAAGTATACGTTTGGACCAGATCTTCAGCTGGTGTAAATCAGTGTCGTTCCATTGACTTCAATGAAGCTATGCCAATTTATACCGACTGAAGAACTAGCCCATTATTTTTAGGTCTTTTAACTGTTAGCATTGCTCAGCTATTTTTTTATTTGTTCATCTTTTAGGTATGTTGGAATGAGGTGCCTATCTGGACACCAAAAATTGTTCAATTGCAATTCACATATTTTACTTAGAAAAGCTATTATGAATTATAGTAAGGAAAGTGGATGAATTCTGCTTGTGACAGGCACTTTTTTTAATGAATTGGGCCCTCAGGTAATTCTAGCTGTGGAGGTTGTGTCAACTTCTTAAAACTGTGGTGCTTACAAATTGGAAAAAAAAATCCCAACATAGTTCTTGAAAGATATGATTTTGCTGAGAATGGAAACTTGAATGGGGGCCAGTTGATAGAAACAGAGGTCAGTGCATCTATTGCAGTCAAATTTACCTAAAGAGAATTGACACTCCTGAATAGAAATGATAGTATTATAACATGAAACTTTGCCTGGAAAAGCCCTCCCTACAAAGGGAAAAGTTGACAAGATGATGGGGAATATTTCCACTTTCCTTATGTACAATTGTTTAAACTATATGAATATGCAAAGTCAGCAAGAGTTGTAACTGGTTTCTAATATAAAAGGCAAACTGAACTTCATTTTTACTTTTAATATATGAAAGCACAAAAATAAGTAAATGTAATACAGTGGCAACACACTGCTGCAGTGATACTATCACCTATAAGTTTGAACACCATAAAGTATGAGTGTTTTATATATTGATTGCATAGAATAATAGTACAGTACTTTAACATTTACCATATGTATAATGCATATATCAATATAAACCTCTGCACCTGCAGAAAATATCTAGAAGTTCTTATTCTATGTTGAACAACATTAATTAACTATAGATAATAATGTAACTGGAAGCTTTAATATTGATATAACAGAAATATTGTAAAGTTTTCCTAACAGAAGCAGAATTTTAAATAATTACCTGCAATAGTTTTACCTTTACAATTGTTATCGGTATGTAATTGCAACTATCACATACAGCCATTTTTCAGATCATCTAAAACTGCATATTCAGCAATTTATAAATAATTTCCAGTTCAGAAATAATGTTACTAAAAAGTGCATAACACTCTCTTAGCCAGAAGCAGACAATACACAATAAAATAAAATGAAAATGATTTCAAATAGTAATAAAGATTTACCTTCAAGAAATCACAAAAGCAGCACTTTAATAATTGTGTTGAAAGACTGTTGATGTTTTCCATTGCTTCTTAAAAGTGCAAAGTCTGGAAATGAATTTGTTAGCAGAAATAATGAGAAAAAAGAAATCCAGAGAGATGTGAGATGTTGAGAGCAATGTCACATTTCAATATTGAGGACTTTATTCCATTGCGCAGACTCTATCTGCTCTGATTTTAGCAGTGACAGTGAGATTTAGCAAACAGAAGAGGGATTTAGAGAAAATCCTCACATTTATCTACATTACACAGACACTGTAGACAGGAAACAGCTGGGGGAGCATTTGCCTTCTCTCTCTCTCCCTCTTCTGGCAAAGTTACCGAGTAAGGACTTTTTTGGGCATGGTGACAAATAACATCATACCTTTGCATTTTAAAACTAGAGCACAGAAGCATATTTTTTTCCCCTTAAAAGAATGTGCATTAGTGACAGAAGGGTTAGCACATGAAAAAGCTTATGCTGCTAAGGAAAAGAAAGTGTATTATGGTTAACTTTCAGCTGGGTATCTATCTATCAGCTTATACACCTTTGCATTGTTAGGGTTGGAAATTTGGTAGTCTATACAATGGGTAATAATTTAAGTCTCCAGCTTGTAGTGATGTTAACCCTGAAATAGCAGTTAGCAATTTGATATAAATATGAGGCTCGGTGAGCCCTTACTTGTGCTAAATAAGACAAAATACCTTTAACAACCTCACGGGAGAAGTGATATAATTTCCTAGAACCTACTGTAGTCAGAATATAGCAGTGCTATTGGCCTAGTATGGGGCACTGTCTCATGACTTTGCTTTTTTTTGTACAGTAAAAATAAAGTGAAATTTCCCCTTTCGCTAGTATTCTTCATAATTATTCTTGGTAACAAGTTAAATGCCAAGAGGCAGGAGATAATTTTATTTTGTTAGCTTTATAATACATAACTTTTGCCTTTTTATTTTTCCTCAGTTATGTGTATATTATAAATAACACCAGCTGGCCAGCAACATGCTCTCACGGGTTATGATGTCATTCAAATCCCTCAACTGTTAGTGGCTTGCAACACAATCCAAGCCAGCTGTTTTTCTGTTTATAATGTATATTGCATTTCAATTTTTGCCATTGAGAATAAAGATGTGATGCTATTTCATAGATACAATTTGTGCTTGTTATCCTTTGGGCTTGAGAGGTGGCCTATACAAGAAGATTATTAAACAACATTGCATGGCCAGGGACCAAACACATGCCACAGACAGTGCATTATTTCTATAAAAACTGTTTATTTACATGGCATTTTGTCCTTATCTCTTTCCACTCCTCCATATAATGAGCACCTACTTGGATGTTATTAAAAATCACATGTTAGTTCATATCATTACATGTGTAATGGTTCAAGTCCAGTTTTCAGGTCCACCTTGAAGTACATCATATCAGTCAGGCAGAAAAGATACATGACAATGATTAATCAAACAACATTTGGTTATTCCAACACTCTCTCACTGGTTAATAGTCCTTTGATTAATTCTCTGTATACTGTTCTAGGTGGCATACAACTGCCCAAATTGAATACTCCTTGGTAGGGACTTCTCTCTCCTAATCATAGGGTAGTAAGGCTGAATCATTTGTATTTTTGAGCTAAATTAAATATTGGTTGCTCAGATAACACCCAACATTTAAGGGATCCTCATATTCATGTGTGGTACAGGTACTGTATTTTATTATTTTACTCTTCGGGGTGGCTTCAGTGTATTTTAACCTTGTCAATACATTTCAGAGAGTCTGTTGAATAATCACATGATCATGCAGAGAATCAGACATGTCCTGCTGTAACTCAGAATGCATGTATCACCTTACTTCATCAATTTAATAGGATTGTTTTGGAAAAGAGGTGATCAAAGCACTGATCTCCTATAGGAGTAACCCTTATAGCAACAAAAATGAGTATGCTTGATCCTTCCTCCACGCTCTCCCCTAACCAGCAGAAACTCCAAACACAAGCCCTCCCTTACTCCCTTCTTTACTCCCTCCCTCAGTCCTTCCTTCCTCCCTCCCACCTGACTAGCCCTTCCTTGGTTGTACTCTTAGCAAGATGGATAGCGATTATACTGGAAGATGGCACTAATATAGCTCCTATGGTAGTTGGAAAGACTTGAGGTCTCTGGTCACTTTACAGCACTGCTAATTCTCCCTCCGTACATGGATCCATTCTGAACTCCTGCAGTGAGGTGGAGTGGCTTCCCTCTGAGCCAGAGGGTGAGGGGCTTCTCTCTGTGCCTGGGTGGGTGAAGCCAGGCTGAGCTCTGCCCTCTCACTGAAAGTTGAGCGGTGGGACAGGAAGTATAAGAAGCGGGGACCACAGCTCAGTGGAAGAGGAGTCAGAGAAGGAGACAAATGCCTCTTGTTTACTGCAGGCCTCTGGCCTTGTGGCCAAACCAGGCTGCCGCCTCCCCGCAAAGGAGACTGAGCCCAGAGAGGAGCATCTGGGATTGCTGGCAGCCTCATACCACAAGGAGATGGAGGACCCATGGACGCCGGAGCTCCCCGCCCCAGATTGTGGTAGGAAGTGTCCCAGGGAAATCAGATTTTAGTCCGTTTTGCTGTCAGTACTGGAATCGGTATGTTACGGTAGGATCCCCACTGACCCAGTGGCACAGTTCTCTGCCACTGTCAGGCCCTGGGCTGGGACCCAGTGGAGTAGGGTGGGCCCTGGTCACCCTACCCCCTGCTGCCAATCCCACTTCTGGGGTGGCAGCTGCCCCACCGTAGGCCAAACGGTTTGTTTGCTGCTTTTCCCTGCCTGAGGGCCAGAGCTCACTATACTGTTTGCTGCCCTGCCCTACTTGAGGGCCAGAGCCCCCTAACTGTTTGTGGCTCTGCACTGCTTGAGCACCAGGGCCCCATATATCGTAGCCCTTGAGTCTCTAATTCCCCCTGAGACTGGGCTAACCCCACAGTGACGCAGTGAAGTGGAGTGGCCTCTCTCCTAGCCAGAGAGGGAAAGAGAACAGCTAAACCCACTACAACTCCACGTTCCTCACCTTGCCTAACTTTCTCATGCACTTCACTTCTTTCTACCAGTTCTTGGCCTAAGAGTGAGGTCTTGAAGACGCAACCGGGGGAGCCTCAGAGAGAGAGAGCAGACCATGTTAAGAAGAAGTTCCTGGCAGTGGCCCATTTACACTTACTGCTAGTAAGACTCCTAACCTGAGCTCTCTTCCCATCAGCCACAAACTATCCCTCTTACAGAACCCCTTGTCAGACTCCCACTTCCTTCCTTTAGAAAATTAACCATTTCATAGGTGACATCTACCTTGGGTTTTGCTAGTTCCTGAACATGTAAGGTACAGAGTCACAGCTCCTTTTTCTGGTGGCCACATTCCAGTAACCTCTTTCTAGCCCTATCTTGAAGACAATATTTTTTAAATGGGTATCCTAGCTATTGGACATAAAACAAATAAAACTGATTTTTTTGGTGAGTTGTAATCATCCTCATCAGATGCCCATTTTGAAACATTCTAACTTTAAATGGCAGTTTCTAAGAGTGAGAGACAATTTCCTGAAAATATTTTTGTATAGATTTCAGTTTGGGGAATGTTTTTTATTATCATGCAGGACTGTCTATTAACTCTCACTGCTATGTAGAAGTAGGCTAACTACCAGAAAAGTGTCAATTCTTTCCTTGCTAATTCTAATAGCCTTGACTATATAAACCACAGGGAATAATGTGCCATATGATTACTATTTAATGACTGAGTTCTTACATGGTTACTTGTGCCTCATAAAATAAAGCACATCTATAAATTACAGACTACATAGTAGTCATAAAAATGATCACCAAGAAATGTTTAGATCACAAATAAGGATTTAATTTGAATGTATCTAATCGATCTAAAATTACAGAATGATTGCATGGGTGGTGCTTTGTTTGGTGAGAGTTCGTCTTAACTAGATCCTGAAATTATATGATACCCATACAGATAACTGCAAATATATGAGATAATTGAACTTGTGGAGATTTATATATCGTCAGTGTCACCTTTTGCACTTTTAAGACCTGTATGATGTAATGGTCATTTGTCAAGTTTTCCAACAAGCACAATTGCACCTTCTCTCTCATCCCTACTTATAATGGGAGGAGCTCTTGGTAAAAATCTGCAAGGCTGTTACAGTAGCCTTCTTTAAATCTCTCCTTAAAACCCACTAATGATGTGATGTCTGCAAAACACTCGACAATGGGTAGGCAATTGAGGTGCTGTGACTTCTGCTTAATACACTAATCATAACTGTATCACTGTTACTTTGTGTTCCATCCATCTGTTGGTTATCTCTAGACTTATGCATAGATTGTAAAGTCTTTGAGGCAGAGACCAAGATGGTGTGAGGGAGGATGAGAAATACAGTGTCACTATTCTTGAGCAGGGAAGAAGGTGGGATGTAGGACAGCAGAAGACCATAAACAGAAATAGTAGTGAGTAATTTTGCCTCATTGTACATCTCTCTTCTTCCACTCTAGCACAGAGACAGGGCAGTCATCTGGTTGTGCTGCTTGAAAGACAATGATCCTGAAAGAAACATGCAGAGAAGCAGTGAGATCAAAATGGCAGTGCCTTAGGAATGTGAGGAGATATCATGTTGTCTTGAATATCTGTGGTAAGATTCCTTCAGCTCTCATTCCCCAAGAAGTAGAGACCTGTCTGGAGTGATGCCTAAATAAATATGATTGCTAGCTTGCTACTAAATTAAAAGTCTTTGGCCTATCTGGCAATTGTAGTTTTTGTGGCAGCTTTTCGCCTTGTGTCCTTATTGGCTAAATTAGAAGTTAATGCTGAGATTTCCAAAGGGATGAAAGACACCCAACTCCCATTGAATTTCAATGAGAGTTGGGTGCCTAATTACCTTTGAAAATCCCATCCTCAGCTCTGTGAAGTGGGGACCATCTCTTTTCATACATTCTGTAAATCACCTCGCACACTTTTAGATGCTGTAAAATTATAGGTACTATCTCCTGAAACATACGAGGATTGTTTGGCTTTTCTAAACTCTTGTGAATGAGGTGTAAAATTTCACATTAACCTTGGACAAATGTAGTTTTTATATCCTGGGAGGAAACTGGGCTTGGAGAGATGATGGGGGCGAACAATAGTTTTATTGATATGAAATTCTGTGTTACAGTAAGGGATAAAGTCAGGTGGACAATGAAAGACCATGTTCAGCATGCTGCAAGTAGTGGGGAGTAACTCATCTCATTTATTTGCTTAGCAGAAGTGGTAGCTACCAAAAGGGGTGCTTTAAAAAGTTTTTCCTGCAGAGGCTCCTGACTTAGGGTTTTTTCCCATGAAGTTATAACTTATTTTTTTGGAAATGTTTGATTTCTATTCAGCAGGTTCGTTGGTTCTTTATTCTGCTGACTAACAAAGGAACAAAAATTAGAAAGGGCCGTGTGCTTTAAAACATATTATAGCCAGGTTACACATTTCCACACAAATCAGACAGTGTGAGGACATGGCAGGAAAACCTGTTTTTATCTTATCATAAACTGAAGCGATCTTGTGTGATGTTTGATAAGGAATTTATTTACCAATGTCTGAAGTTCTATAAATTTCCTAGAAACAAACGTTAATGGGGTTGAGGGGGGGAGGGAGATGACTCCAAATGGAAAAAGGCAAGCCAAACAGTCCATTTTCTTGTATTCACCACCAAACCACATCCCATGCAAGGCCAATGTGACGATAAAAGATTGTTACAAATATGTTGTATTATTCATCCATTATTAATATTGTAAGCACTCCAACATATGACGTATGGGTCTACCAAAAGCCCAATTGACATCAATGGATATTGGATACTTAATGATCTAGCAACCATCTCTCCCCATTTCCCTCCACTCCAAACAGTTTTGACTGGCCAAATTATATTTGCTTTTCACCCTGAGGTACAAACTAGATTGGGCTGTTGGGTACTTCTTGCATTAGGGACAGCATCTACCAGTATGGAACCATTTTCCCTGATTGTGTTTGCCTAAATCCTTTGGTGGCTCTCCTCACATCGCTGAGCAAGAGCTTGCCTGTCAAGCCAGTTTATTATTCACCATCGATCCCTTTTGTCACCAGCAGCTCTTCCTTTGTCCATAATGTTAGGTTTCCTGAATGGTTCTGGCTGCCTGGTCCATGGAGGCTAGTTATGTTAACCTACAGTTTCACATTTCAGAGCATTCAGATAAATATGTGGATACTACAGAAATAAAAGAACATCTTTAGCCATTTGTAATTTTTCTCAAATATGTTTCCATTGTAAGTGGCTCCTAGTCCCACTTCTCCCTCTGAATTGCTGGGTGACCTTGGGCAAGTCACTTCTCTCTGTGCTTCATTTCCCCCATCTGGAAAGATGCTCTCTCCCTTGCTCTCCTTTGTAAAACACTCTGAGATCTATGGATGAAAAGCAATATACATAGTGATTTATTTACTTATTTATGCATTATTTTTTTTTTGAAAACATGGGAGCACCCTGGTGGCCAAAGTAACATCTCTACATTCGAATAGGTAATAACAAATTACCACATAACCTAGGTTACATCTACACTACAAGCTAGGAATGTGATTCCCCTGCTTGTGTACACATTTTTGCTCTAGCCCTCACTGAGCTAGTGAGACTATAAATAGCAGTGTGGCTGCAGTAGCACTGGTAGCGTTAGCAGAGAGCCATGGCTGAGCCGCGCTGAATACAAACCCACTTGAAACCTGTGGGTATGAACTTGGCACAGCTCAGTGACCTACGCTACCAGAGTGACACTGCTATTTACTCTTGCGCTAACTAGCAAGTATGTGTGTGCGAGTAGGAGAATCACACTGCTACCTCGCAGTGTAGACATAGCCTTAGTGGTAACTGTCTGGATCATTTTTCCCAGGTGTTGAGCATAGCTGGATGAATCTCCAACAGCTGTTTGCTTTGACTATTCTTATCCCCCTTTTCGTACCCTATTCACAAAAATTCTTGTGAACAAGTTTATGTCACCCAGTTGTTTGGGAGGATGGCTGTTCTTTGTACCAATGCTAATATTAGTGCATAATAAATATCCATGGTTCATTATTCTCCTGTTTAAGAAGCTCCAGTTGTTCAATCAGGCAGAAAAAAACCCACAGAATACCATGGGCCTGATTCTTCTCTCTCATAAGCGAATGTAAATCAGGAGTTGCTTAGCTGAAGTCAGTGGAATTACATGAGCGTAAACCAGCATGATAGGAGAATCAGGGCCCACGAGACTTAGGGGACCAGCTGCTTGCTATTCATTATTTGTGATGTATAGGTGAAATGAACAGTTACAAATAACCCATAGACTGAAATTTGTTCCCATAAAAGATTCGTCCCTCAAAAATTCTGATTAGAGAATAAGACCCTGATCCTACAATAGGATCCACTAGCATGGAATCCCATGCTCGTGCAAAGTCCCATTTCAATTTGCTGGCTCCACACATGCATTTGCTCTAGTGGATTGTCAGGATCTACATTTGAACAAATTAAGATCTGTTGGTAAAGAGTTGGCAAACAGAACCATGGGCAACCAGGAGCGCCGCCAGCTTTTTTGCCGCCCTAGGCGGCGGAAGGTCCTGCCCCTGAAATGCCACCCCCGACAGAGGCGGTGGAAGGTCCCGCCCACGAAATGCCGCCCCCGACAGAGGCAGTGGAAGGTCCGGCCACTGCGGTTGCCGCCCCCCAAATGTTAGTGCCCTAGGCGACTGCCTAGGTCGCCTAATGGGTTGCGCCAGCCCTGTGGGCAACATTTGGCAAATAAAACAATGGGCCTATTTTTGAGGGGTGCTAAGCCTTTAAAGTTGTAGGTGCTCCACGCTTCTGAGTGTCAGGCCCTATTGGACTGTTGTTTGTAATTCTTAGTGATTCTATTGCCCTTTCTCCTTCAGTGGGATTGGAGATGAATTTCTGCTGCTTTTTTCAAAATAAAAATAAATAACTGATCTGAAAGGTTTTATGATATGTAGAAGGATTAGTAAGAAAAATGACAATTCAGCCATAAAAAGAGATTCATAAAAATATGTTATTAAAGGGTTAGCTGTGAAAATGGTGAGGTAAAACAAGGTACATTTAGGGCTAAATTGGTCTTTGCTTATGGTTTTTAAACCTATACATAGACGTTTTGACTGAGGGAGGGAGGAGACAAATTATGCAAATTGTATCTGAAACAATACACACCTTTCTGATGTGGCTGTTTTTATAGCTATCACATTTATTTTGCTGCACTATTTTTTTTAGTTTGGCTTTAATGCATAGGAAATTTTCTGGATCAGATAATACTGCTGCTTCTTTAGAGAAGTGCTGCATTTGTGCTCTTTAATAGTTAATGATCTTTTTTTTTTGTGAATAAGGGCATCATGATCCTAAAAAAGAACTGAACACTTCTGCAATTATTTTTTTTGAGGGGGGGGCAGGGGGGTGTTCATCTGAACAGCAATTCTGATTAGACAGGAAATGCATTTTAGACTGTAAATGAATTGGGTTTTATGAATGGGGCAAAAATCTCTCCTTGTGAATGGATTAAAAAGGGTTCTCTTTATTTACAGAAACAAGCATTTCTACTTCTATTTATATGGTATTTAACACAAGGGAAAGCACATGCACAAGATCTATGGCTTAAGCAGGTATTTGTGCAACAATCCAATATTTTTCTCCCCATTATCTAGTAGCATTTTTCTACTTTTACATCTTTTGCAGAGTGATTCAACCTTCTGCAAAACACAATAAACCAGATACTCAGCTGATATAAATTGGCATGGTTCCAGTGAAGTCAAGGCCATTGGAGGATATGCCACTTTATGCCAGCTGAGGATCTAGAGAGATATCTGATTTCTAATACTGTTAATAATTTAATAATTCTCCCTCTCTGGATATGATGATCTCATTACCAAGACACAGAACATATTCTGGCTTCATTAGAAAGTTCTAGAGACACTTACAGGTACAGTTTAAAAATGATATCTACATTTCATTACTGTAGATTATTGCCTTCTGAAAAAAATTGTTAATTGTCTTTTTACCTGTTATTTGCTGCTGTCATTATTTTATTATTTATTTTATGTTACAAAAATGTGCTGTCAACATTTTGTTGTCATTTATGTATTCAGTTCTAACCATGCCAAAATACATGTATGTGCAAATCTTTTTGTTCAATCCTTTTCCAGGTGATCTGGGACATTTCTTCACACCAAACTGCTTTGCCTGTTGAGCATTTATGGCACCTGATTTATGGTACCACTGACACAGTTTTTATATGTATATGTACAAAGTTAAAAAATATTATTTAGATTGCAAAGCTAAGCACTCAAAAATTAGGAAATGTCAGATTTACAGTTGCCTCTGCAACCTTAATTCAGCATCCTTATGTATCCAGCCTGTGCACTGAATGAGGCAGTTATGATAATGTAATTAAAGATCATAATAAGGGGGCTGAATCCAGATTGCATGGGTAACTATAAATTTGGCATTTCCTAAACCATTTTCCAGTTCTGCAAACATACATGTGAGTAGTCTCATTGGATTCAGTGAGACTACTCATACATGTTAAGCACATCTGTACAAGTTTGCAGGGTCAGGGTCTTAGTTTGTCAGCAACCAGACCATCTTGTGTTGTGATCTTGTCACGTCTCACACTCTAATAAAGGTTTAATAAGGTAAGTATTTGAATGGAAACCTGCCTCTGAGAAAAATGCTATCCACTGCAAATATTGGTTCATCAGGTGGCACTCTTCCAGTAAGGGACCGGAGTGTAGGCAGTCTGGCCTAGCAATCACAGCTAGCCTGAGATCTGCCTACCAGGGACAGGAGTTGCCAGGCAAGAATTGGGGGAATTGCAAGGCTGGGTCCCATAAACAAGAGTCAGAGCCAGAGACAGGCCAGGGTCAGAGACCAGTGGTAGTACCAGGTTAGAATTGACAGGCAGGAATCAGAGTCAATGTCAGGCTGGAGTCAGAGATCGGGAGATGAGGCAAAGTCAGGCATTGCAGCAGGCCAAGTCTGTGTGATTTCCCAGACAACTTCCTTCCTGGTGCAACCCCTGGGTTTAAGTAGTGGTACTTGGCCTGTCATAGGGCTGCAGGGTACTGTCACTCTAGGTCTCTTGGGCTGTACTTCCTGTGGCACCTACTCTCCACACTGCTCCCTGGCTGTGCCTCCTCTTGGCCTCCTGGTGGCACTGTGGAAATATCAGCTGCCCTATGTTCCTGGGCCCTTACATCACCAGCATGGTATGAGTGGGCACTGGCTGCTGGAAAAGCTGCCGTTTATTTTTTTTTAACTTTATTGCAGGAATGAGGGGCATCCTGACAGATCCCAATATGGTTCTGTATAAACTTCCTACATTCCCCTGCAATTTCAGTTGGTTACAGTATTCTGAACGTTCTGGTGTGCAGTCCTTTGCAATGTAAAATAGTTGCCATGTGCCACTCTACTGCTGCATGAAGTGAGACTTTTTTGCAATGCACTTTTAGATTCTTCAAGATACACTCTATTATATACTAATTTATTGTGTTTCATGGGCAATGCAATCTATATTTAAAACACGATCACCTAGCACTTTGTGTAACATTATAATTAAGGTAACATTTGAGCTATAGGCTGGAGAGAGAGGTTCAATAAGAAAGGATCAGTTACTATGGACCAAATTCTGCCACCTTCACTCAAATTGAGTTGTACCTTATTACAGTAGTAGTCCCAATCAATGAGACTAGATGTGTTTTAATGTATTATTCAGTGTGCATGTAAAGAGTGGCACAATCTGGACTCAAGTTAAGTAGAGGAAACTTGCAAGAAATCTACAGGGCTTGCCCACAACATTTTGGCACCTGAGGCAGGGAGCTCAAATGACACCTCCATGCCTCCTCGCTTGGGCCAAAACTTTGAAAGGTTCAATTCTGCCTTCTTCCTGTTCTACTCCTCTCATGGTACTGCTCTGCTACCTACCCCAATAAAGGAGAACTAACAACTTAAAATGCCTTGTTCAAAAATTTTAAGTAACACTTAACTTTCAGTCGCCTGAACAGTGAATGTAACTTTTCTTGTCTGCATAGTAAACACTGGCATTTTTATCTGTTTGAATAATCAAAGTGATGCTTTCCATGCTTTCTTGGTTGCAAAGATTTGAACTGCTTCCTGAAGATCCGCAGTCTGGGCCAGCTCATGCTCTACTGAGATGGTTGCAAGGCCGACCAGCCTCTCCTGTGTCATTGTGGAGTGTAGATGTGTTTTTATTAACTTCAGCTTGGAGAAGCTGCGTTCTCTACTGGCAACTGTTACAGGAAGTGTTAGAAGTATGCACAGAGCAACAAAAGCATTTGGAAAGAGGTTGGTCATCTTATTTGTGCACATATATTCCAGAACAGCCTTTGGAGTTGATCCTGCTGAAGTGTATCTTGAAAGGGCTTTCAGTTCATCACCTAAATCACTCGCATCAATATCGCGCATGTCATCATGTGTCAACACTGTCTCTAGTGCCTTGCATTGCTGGTATAGTTCTTCTTCAGGTATAGTGAGGAGTTCTGGAATATCATACAACATCCCCAATATACTGCTGTGTTCCTTGAGCTGCATGAAACATTCTTCAACTGACTGTATTGCACAATCTAGCACCTGGTTAAAGAATTCAACTTTGAATTGTTGTTTGGGGTCTCTTATGGGATTATCCTGTGTTTCGTAATCAAAATGTCTTCTTCTTCGGTGACTCTTGTATTCTTGAATGGGTGGGAAAATAGCTTCAGTGTGAAGTTCCTCTGCTAACTTCTGTGCACTCTTCAAAATGTTTTGAAATCCCTCATCTGACCAGTAAGACTGTAGGTATGACCTTGCTTTGTCCAGTTGTTCCATTGCTCCAGATATATCAAGATCAACACCTTGGAGTCTCTTGCTTACAACCTTTATTTCAAACAGTATGTCATGCCACAACACTAAGCCACATAGAAATTTGAAGTTATGTATGTTTCTGGTGATTCCATTTCCCTTTGCCACTGTTCTCCCACGAACAGTTCCTGTCATAGTGTTATCCTCCATAATGGCAACTATGGCATCATCTAGCTTCCCAATTTGGTGTTTGATAGGCTTTATCGCCTCCACTCAACTTTCCCATCTTGGCACTCAGTGGTTTCAGTGTCAGAGAGGATGTTCGCAGATGTTGCTTCAAAATTTGCCATGGATGAGTTGATGCAGAGAAAAATACATAGATGCTTTGAATTACATTAAAAAATTTAGCAGCGTCACTAGAAGCTGATGCTGCATCACTGACCACCAAGTTCAATGAATGAGAACTGCATGGGACAAAAAAAGCTTGAGGGTTTAACTCTCAGATCCGTGTCTGCACTCCTGTGTTCTTTCCTCTCATGTTGGTACCATTATCGTAGCCCTGATCTTTCATGTCAGCTATCGCAATTCCCGTATCTTCCAGCTTTTTAAGAAGCACATTTGTCATACCAGCTCCTGTAGTATCATCAATGTCAATAAATTCTAGAAAATGCTCTCTGATAGTCACCATTTCAGGGACATTTTCACTAGGTTCTGTTGTTGTTACAAAATGCACCATTAAAGTCATCTGTTCCATATGGCTGATGTCAGGTGAGCAGTCCAGAATAACAGAGTAATATCTTGCTGACTTCAGATCTGCCACAATCTTCTGTTTGACTATTGTTGCCAGTACCTGTATGATCTCATTTTGAATTGTTTTTCCAAAGTAGTGGTGTGTGTACATTTCTTGGGTGGTGACTCTTCTTAGATGCTCCTGGAGTACAGCATCAAACTTAGCCATCAGCTCCGCAATTTTAAGGAAGTTTCCATTGTTTGGCACATACAACTGATCTGAAGTGCCACGCAATGCTAGGTTTTGGGCAGAAAGCATTCTCACAATGGCAATGAGTCTTTTCAGAACATTTTGCCAGTAAAGAGACTCTGATGCAATCTTCTCTTGATGCTGATCATCTATGGTGGTCTTTAACCTTAGTCTCATCTCAAGCTCTTTCCACCTATGGCATGCTCTCTGGTGATTTGCTGCTTTCTCATGGCATGCCAGATTTCTAGCCAGATTTTTCCAGTCCTTTGTTCCTGTAGAACCCAATGTGTCTGGAACATTAGACTGGAAGAGTTTGCAACAAAAACAGTATGCAGTATGCATTCTGGGTTTTTTAGTACATAAACCATGCCCTCTCCACTTTGTCACCATTGAGGATTTCACGCCAGTAATTTGTTGGCTGGAAACTTCTATTTTCATTGTCTTTGGGGAACATGAAGTTTTTCACTTGCTGTGGCTCAAGCAGTACAAGGAAGTCCCTCAGGCTACTGCTCAAGTGGGTCCACAGTCCTGAATCATCTAGACTTAAGGAACTAAACTCAACAGCAGCTGTTTCTTGTGCCTCCACCACACTCTTCTCTGATCTACACTTTTCTTTAGGAATGTGCATGGTTACATCCATTTGAGATGGAGATATGGATGCTGCAGTAGCTGCTAGGTCACCTGCACTCTGACTAACTGGAAGATCAGGCATCTCCTCACCATTTACATCCTCACTGGGGCCGGAAGGCTCACCGTGAACATTTGTGTCTATGTATTTCAGGAGAGCTCCTTCCTGCTTAGATAGAAAAGCTTCCTTTGCTTTCTTTCTTTTTCTGAATGCTGCCCCAGAGGGGCGTTTTCTTCTTTCACTCATGACTACTGTTCTGTGCCAGCTATAGTGACTCTCAACACTCAGTTGAAGGGGACAAATAAGCAGGCTGGTAGCAGGGCCTGAGTGAGGGAAGATATCAGCGTCTTAAGGGCCTAACTGACTCTTACTACTTCAGTTGACTGCCTATTCTCCTCAAGTGGGTTCAGGGAAACAGGAAGCTCCCTGAGAAGCTGGTGTTAATCAGTCAAGGCTCCTGGGGGTGCTAGAGAGGTACATCAGAGGCTCCTCCTCCTCGCTTTCCCTGCAGCTCCTGCTGCTTTCTGTTATTCCCTCTCACCTTTTCTCCTGCCTGCCTGTTATGTCTCTTGTGCCCTCCTTCCTCCAGCACAGCACTTCACCATCTCTGTGCATCTAGAGCAGAGAGAATACATATGCACCAGCAGCAGACACAATTTTCTACACTCTGGGTCCTAGTGGCACCCCCCCGTCTAGCAACTGAGGCGACCTCCTCAGTTCATTTCATGGTAAGGCCAGCCCTGGAAATCCAATGAAATGCATTGTATCTTGCAATACATTTTTTCAAACAAATGTTAGGTAAACATCTCTGCTCTGGGTAAATTCATGTGTTATAAAAAGCAGCTGAAGTTCATGATGTAATCATGTTAACACTTTTTATAGCTCTGTGAGAACACAACAAAATTGTGTTTAATTGTAATCATTTAAAGAAAACACCATATGTTCCAGATGTTGAGTATGTAATCTTTTTCACCCAGCAAAAAGAGGTGTTTCTGCCATGTCCATGTTCAGTATCAGTGACCTGTGTATGTGTAAAGCTATTATCTTTCATTATAGATTATACTAATAAGCCAGAGTTTGAATTGCGTGTGTGAAAATAATAGTGAAAGAGAGAGATCTAGAAAAGCATTTTCTTCTTTTGGTTCGGGACCTTTAGTCCTCAGCAGACTACAGTCCAGCCCCACAAAACCACTACAATTAGAATGACTGGCAGACTCTGTTCTCATTGTCAAACTAGCCTTTTAAGGTAAATTTGTAAGAACTATGAAAATTTTGCTAACACCAAAAAGTAGAGAAAAGAAAGCAAGCCACACACAGATTCAAACATACCATTAAATAACTGATTTTGAGTAAACCATGAAATTAGATGACCTATATTAACAGAAAACATAGCATTTACTTATTTGTTGCTTAAATTTCAAAAACTCTTCCAAGGAAAACTTGACATTCAATATCTAATCAACAAGATGGGTGTGTCTTATTAGACTTACAGTAGACAGCTATGTCTAAACTTGTTCAAAATGTTAAATAAAGATTCTATTTAAGGTTATAACTTAAAGAAATAAATAAACTAGGGCTTTGGGAGGTGGTGGAACATTTTCTATATATCCATTCCATGGTAGTAGCGTCAAATGTCTCCAGTGGTGGGAATAGGTTAGAATAAATTTCATTTCTAGGCCTACCTTTTTGCATCTCTCTATCCTACATGAATTAGGAGGAATTAGTATGGCCCAAATGCTCTTCTGCACCTAGATCTGTTCAAGGGAAATAGTGAGGGGTGCAGTCAGGGAACTAGTTATGGCTCCTTGATTCTCAAGCTGCACTGGCTCTGACCAAAGCCTTGGAATGGCTATTCTAAATCCACTTTCCCCAGTGACCCCATCCCATCCCCTGATCTCTCTTGTGCACATTCTCATCCCTTCCCTTACTCTTCTCTTTACCCTCTGCTCTCATAGACTTTAAGGTGAGGGGGGACTAGGGTGACCAGATGTTAAGGGGAAAATATTGGGACTGCCACAGAGGGGGCATTTTTTTTTCACACTCACCTGTCTGTGAGTTCGGCGGCAATTCGGCGGAGAGCCCTTCAGTCCCGGATGGTCTTCGACGGTATTTCGGCGGTGGGTAATAAACCTTGCTGCCAAAGACAGAAGCACCCGCTGCCGAAATACCACTGAAGACTGTCCATGACTGAAGGACTCTCCGCTGAAGACCAGGAAACAAAATATCGGGACAAAAGACTCTCCGCTGAATTGCCGCCGAAGAGCAGGAAACAAAATATCGGGACAAATAGCGTATGGGACGTCTGGTCACCCTAGGAGGGACCATTGTGATCATCTAGTCTGACCTCCTGCACATTCCAGGCCACAGAATCTCACCCACCCACTCCCGTAACTTCTGGCTGAGTTACTGATGTTCTGAAATCATGGTTTAAAGATGTCAAGTTACAGAGACTTCACCATTTACACTAGTTTAAACCTGCAAGTGACCCGTTCCCCATGCTGCAGAGGAAGGCAAAAACCCACCAGGGTCTCTGCAAATCTGACCTGGGGGGAAAATTCCTTCCTGACCCCAAATATGTCGATCACTTAGACCCTGAGCATGTGGGCAAGACCCACCAGGCAGATACCTGGGAAAGAATTCTCTGTAGTAACTCAGAGCCTTCCCCATCTAGTGTCCTGTCTCTGGCTCTTGAGGATTTTTGCTACTGGCAGTCACTAATAGGCCATATGCCCTTGTAGGCCATCTCATCATACCAGCCCCTCGGTAAACTTATCAAGCTCAGTCTTGAAGCCAGTTAGGTTTTTTGCCCCCACTGCTCCCCTTGGAAGACTGTTCCAGAACTTCACTCCTCTGATGGTTAGAAACCTTCACCTAATTTCGAGCCTAAACTTGTTGTTGGCCAGTTTATATCCATTTGTTTTTGTGTTCACATTGGCGCTTAATTTAAATAACTCCTCTCCCTCCCGGGTATTTATCCCTGTGATGTATTTATAGATAGCAATCATATCTCCCCTCAGCCTTCTTGTGGTTAGGCTAAAAAAGCCAAGCCCTTTGAATCTCCTATCATAAGGTAGGTTTTCCAGATCATGCTAGTAGCCCTTCTCTGCACCTGTTCCAGTTTGAATTAATCTTTCTTAAACATGGGAGACCAGAATTGCACACAGTATTCCGGATGAGTTCTCACCAGTGCTTTGTATAATGGTACTAACATTTTCCTGTCTCTACTGGAAATACCTCACCTGATGCATCCTAGGATTGCATTAGCCTTTTTTCACAGCCACTTCACATTGATGGCTCAGAGTCATCTTGTGATCAACCAATACACCCAGGTCTTTCTCCTCCTCTGTCACTTCCAACTGATAAATCCGCAGCTTATAGCAAAAATTCTTGTTGTTAGTCCCTAAATGCATGACCTTGCAGTTTGCACAATTACATTTCATCCCATTTCTATTACTCCAGTTTGCAAAATCATCCAGATATTCTTGTATGATATTCCAGTCCCCTCAGTATTGGCAATACTTCCCAACTTTGTGTCATCTGCAAATGTTATTATCACACTCTCACTTTTTGTGCAAATGTTAAGTAAGATTGGTTCCAAGATCGATCCCTGAGGAACTCCACTAGTAACCTCCCCCCAGCCTGACAGTTCACCTTTCAGGATGACTCGAAGTCTCCCCTTTAACCAGTTCTGTATCCACCTTTCAATTCTCATATTAATCTCATTTTCTCCAATTTAACTAATAATTTTTCATGTAGAACTGTATCAGATGCCTTACTGAAATCCAGCTAGATTAGATCAACTGCATTTCTTTTGTCTAAAAGAATATCAGTTATCTTTTCAACAGAGGAGATCAGGTTGGTCTAACATGATCTACCTTTTGTAAAACCATGTTGCATTTTATCCCAATTATCGGTCACCTCTATATCCTTAACTACTTCCTCTTTCCAAATTTGTTCCAAGACCTTGCATACAATTGAGGTCAAACTAACAGGCCCGTAGTTTCCTGGATACATTTTTCCCTTTCTTAAAAATAGGAACTATATTAGCAATTCTCCAGTCATAGTGTATGACCACTGAGTTTACAGATTCATTGAAAATCCTTGCTATTGGACTTGCAATTTCATGTGCCAGTTTCTTTAATATTCTTGGATGGAGATTATCTAGCCTCCCCCTCCTCCCTGGTGATTTAGTCCTATTAAGGTGATTTTTCCACCTTGGATGTGGTAATTTTTACCTCCATATCTTCGTTGCCATTAGCCACCCTGCCACTACCCCTATGCTTTTCATTAGCCTCATTAAAAACTGAGGCAAAGTATTTATTTAAGTATTGGGCCATACCTAGATAATCTTTAATCTCCACCCCATCCTCAGTGCTTTGCGGTCCCCCTTCTTCTTTCCTTGTTTTCTTCTTGTTTATATGGCTATAGAACCTTTTACTATTGGTTTTAATTCCCTTTGCAAGGTCCAGCTCTGCCTGGCTTTTGGCAGTTCTCACTTTGTCCCTACACTTTTGACCTCCAAAAGGTAATTTTCCTTACTGATCTTTCCCATCTTCCATTCCATGTAGGCTGTCTGCTTTCTCCTAATAACCTGTTTGAGATTCTTGCTCATCCAACTTTGTCTGCAATCTTTCCCTACACATTTTTCCACTTGCTTGGAATGCAGGCTTCAGCTAGCTTCTGCAACTTTGACTTAAAGTAATTCCAAGCCTCCTCCACATTCAGATCCTTGAGTTGTTCAGTCCAGTCCACGTCCCTAACTAATTCCCTTAATTTTTTTAAGTTAGCTCTTTTGAAATCAAGGACCCTTGTTGCAGATTTGTTTATCCTTCCATTTAGTTTAAACTGAATTAGCTCATGATCACTTGAACCAAGGTTGTCCTCTACAGCAAGTTCTTCTATAAGATCCTCACTACTCTCCAATGCCAAATCAAAAATGGCATCACCTCTTGTTGGTTCTGCAACTATTTGGTGAAGAAATCTGTCAGCTATCACACCCAAGAAAATCTGAGGCATAAACATCCACAAAGCTACCTCATTAAGGCCTGGTCTACACTGGGGGGGGGAGGGTAGGAGGAGTCGATGTAAGATATGCAACTTCAGCTACGGAAATAGCATAGCTGAAGTCGACATATCTTATTTCAACTAACCTCCTGTCCTCACGGTATGGGATCGATGGCTGTGGCTCCCCCGTCAACTCCGCTATTGCCGCTCACCCTGGTGGAGTTCCGGAGTCGACAGGAGCACGTCCAGGGATCAATATATCGCGTCTAGATGAGATGTGATATATCAATCCCCGATAGATTGATTGCTACCTGTCGATCCGGCGGGTAGTCTGGACATACCCTAAGTAAGTAAAATCCATTGACTCTGAAAATTGGTGCCACCAGAGCAAAATTTTTGGAAGCCTTCTTGATCCATCTTTGAAGATTCAGCTAACCTCAAAGTGATCTGCAAGCACCTTCTATCCATCTATTTGCTGGTCGGCCCCTACTGAGATGACCTGCCAACATTCCTTCCATGATAAATTTCTTGAGGTTATTTCCATCTCTACACCTGATGCGGCCAAAGTACATAAGTTTGCGCCTGTTGATTTCTAACAGTATGGTATGCTTCTCTCCAATATTGTTTCAAACATAAGCATTTGTCTTCTTTTCTGTCCAGGAGATATGCAAGAGTCTTTGCCAGCACCACATATTGAATACTTCAGTTTTTGTCTTGTTAGCAGCATTAATTTCCCATGATTCACATCCAAAAGTCACTAAGGAAAAAAAATTAAGCATTTAACCAGTTGAACCTTCATACATTTCCAGCTGCCACGTTTTTTCCAAACTTTTGTAAGTGAGGCCATGGCTGAGCGAGACAATCCTAGTCTTTTTCTGATTTCTTTTGAACTGCCTTCTTGGTTATATAATATATATATGATCCGAGATAATTTAATTCATCTACTACTTTTACAACTTGACCATTAATTGTGATGTTTGCTTGCATCTTATTTTTGCTAATCATGTCAACATGCAGGCATTTCATTTTTGCCATATTCAGGAATAATCCATATTCCTCACTAACTGTTTTTACAGACTTACATTGCACTACATTAGTGGCTGCAGTAAAGAGAATCATATAATCAATCTTAGGTCAGTTAAGAGGAGTCCACCAATTGAAATCCCAGCTCTTTCCACTTTGTTAAAACTTTCCAGGGCGTCTTATAATAAATTCTGTGTGCATGTTGAAAAGGTTTGGGGACAGAATACAACCTTGGGTCACACCCTGCCCAGTAGAAAACCACTTGCTCTTGCCTGCTGCTGTTTGCACCATGTTGTTGACAGTAGAGACTTATGATGAGTTCAATGAGGTGCTTTGAAATCCCCATGTCTGCCAATATCCTCAAAAAATGGTCATGTTGGATGGTACTGAGCATTTTTGAGTAGTCAATGAAACACACGATCAATGTGTGATTGTGCTCCCTGAATTTTTCAATGATGTGAAGGATATTCACTATTTGATCATGTGTGCTTCATCCCTCTCTGAAACCAGTTTGTTGTGGTGGTAGTTCTGCTTCTATTATTTTCTTCATACAATTCTAGATTATGTAGGGCAGAACTTTCTTGTGTACAATATCATGGAGACAAAACGATTATTACTACATTCTGTTATGTCTCCTTTCTTTGGTAAGGGCAGAAAGATTTGTCTGCTTGTATGGTCAATTTCAAGTAATCCATATATCATTATCCAACTTCAAATCCTCATTATCCAACTTCAGCTCCCTCCTCAAAACTCTCCTTTGCTGAGTGTTACACTCTCTGGAGTGGCTCATGACTGTGAGTGCCTACCTCAGGACAGACTGTCAAAGACAGGGCAGACACTGCCAGATGGTGGTGTGTTCTATAATTAGATTTCACCAAGCCAGTAACAAATGTGAACTCCTGGATTACTATGCCAGTCTTACCATGGAGTCACAGACAGTCCCCTTGGGCACTCCAGTCTATCTTGCCATCCAGACAAATTGGACTTCATGATAAATGGTCATTTACACCAAAAATCACACTGCATTCAGATTCCTTCCAGTCCCAAGAGACCAGTCACTTACGCCCAGGTCAATTAGTGTCCTAGATCTTACATCAGTATTCCCCAACCTTTTTCGTCTGGCGGGCGCCAGACAATGAGCCACAGAGGACCGTGGTGGTGAACAAGCATCTGCCGAAATGCTGCCGACAAGTGGCATCATCCAGAGGCGTTGTTGCCGAAATGCCGCCGAATTTCGGCGGCATTTTGGCGGGTGCTCATCTGCCAGCCAGTACGTGGGCGCACTTAGATGCCCTGGTGGGCACCATGGCGCCCGTGGGCCCCGCGTTGGGGACCCCTGTCTTACATCAAAGACAATGCCTGTAGCTAATCCTGAAATAAACTATCTAAAGGATTATTAACTGGGAAAAAGAATTAAGAGAGTTATTTACAGGTTAAAGCAAGCAAACATATACACACAAAGGAGTTATTATCTAAATCCTGAATGACAGAATTGTAGAGCTCTGTCTAATCAAAGTGTCTTTCAGGGCAGACCCAGGAGAATCTGGCTTCAGTCTCGAGACTATGGCCCTTCAGAGTTCAAACAGCCAAAAAGATGCAGTTCCTCTTGTCAGGGATTTTTGTTCCCTTCCCGCAGAGTTCAAAATGAGGAGACTAGTTCGGTCTCCTCTTCATGTTTGTGTGTGTGTGGGAGTCGGGGAGGAATCAACAAAGTCTTTTGTCCTATGATATTCCACAATGGTTTGTCTGGTATCTATGGGCCTTCTTTTGTTGTGCAAGAGAGAACACCTTCTGTGGAAAACTAATATTTCACACTTGGTAATGTTTCTCTCCAAATTGGGGGTGGGGAGTTACAGTTTCAGAGCAATCACTTTTACAGTTACAGAGCAAATGCTTAAATATTGCCTTATAACAATGGTTTTCAACCTTTTTTCATTTGTGGACCCCTAAAAAATTTCAGTTGGAGGTGTGGACCTCTTTACAGATTTTAGACAGTTTGCGGACCCCCAGGGGTCTGTGGACCATAGGTTGAATACCACTGTTTTATGGTTACAACAACCATTCTCGGACCCCTCAGACATAGTCTGTGGAACCTCAAAGGTCCGCGGATGACAGGTTGAAAACCACTGCCTTATACCATGGGCTATAGATATTACAAGTGAGATCAATTCATATATCAACATACAAGCATTTCATAGAGTCTATACACTAAATACATTCTTATAAGATTAATACCCTTTTGAGCAAAACTAACATACAAGTGACCTGGTCTGGTCCCCAGCTGTTCTTAGTTAATGCCAGCGTCACACTGGCATGCCTAGAAAAAACTTGACAATAGTTAAGCTGTTGATATGCAGGGACCCCAGTGTTTAGTGCTGCTCAGTATTATCTCATTGTTCACTTACAGTTAGCGCTTAAACTACTTGTTGAGTCTCTCTGTGATTTATGTGGAGGTTTATGACATTTTGCAAAGACATACGATTGACCCTGGTGTGAATTAGGGAATTGGATTTGTGTGAAATGTGTAGTTCTAAGATACAATTTCCCCACTATACTTATAATCCTCATTATTCAGGAAGCACTACCAGAGAGTTCCTGTAGCTAGCACATGTACATGGACAACAAAGCCTGAGTAGTGTGATGGATGCAATGTCAGGTTTACATCACACAGGTAGTGAATTCAAATCTAGCTGTACATATTCTTTTTTAATAGCTGGCTGCCTGTAAAAACTTTTTTGGGGGAGCATTGGCCTTCCCAGAAGATGCCTGAAAACGAGTGCTAGAGATGTTGTTAGGACAGTGGGTATGGCTAAATAGAAAAGGCAAGGAGACTCCTTGGGCTTGTTCTGGGAGAGGGTGGAAAGGTGTCTGATGGAGGGATATAGTGAGTACAGGGGCCTATTAGTGGGAAAAGGGGAAAAGAAACCTGCAGATTCCATTAGGAAGTTGGTGACTGTTGCTTTGTTTGTACCAGTTTCATCCAGAGGATTTGGGATTCAATCATCCCTGGGGAGAAGAGATGGGTTGGATGGCGAAGTGTTGTCTATAACTTAGACAAGTCAAACTTGACAGTTTTTGTTGGCCCAAACAGGATAAACCAAAAGTGGCAGATATGAAAATCCAATATGGTAGCCAAGATAGGCTCATGTGGATCCCAACTTCCTTGAAATTTGGGCCCTATCCTGATAATAAGTCAAAGCCCTGAAGCTAAGCATCCCCATGCATTGTAACTGAAATTGAGGTTAAAAATCAATATTTACATTTCCTGGCTTGGGCCTGTCCTACAGGAGTTACCGATTGTGGCAAACCCAGGACAAATAGCTACCAAGGGAGGGGTAGTAATTAGTCCCAGAGGGGTTAAAAGGCCTCTCCCTATCCATTGAGGGGAGATAGCCACGGAGAAATTAGGTTCAGCTGGAACAGGGGTTACCAGGGAACTAATTAGGATCAGCTGGTCCCAATTGCTGGAGACCTTTTTAAACCCTCCCTGGCAGGGAAGCAGGGGGGGAGAGAGAGAAGCAGAGAAGCTGCCAGTGAGTAGGTGCAGCAAGACTCTGAACTCTTCCAGCAAGGAAGACTGCACTCTGTCCCCAGAAGGGGAGAAAAACAGCAAGGGACTGACTGAGAAAAGGATCAGCCAGACCCTGCGTGGCCGGGAAGGTCTTTGCTTTGCCCAAGCCTGTGTCTCCAAGGCAAAAAGGGACTGAGCCAGCCGAGGAGAAGCAGGTACTTTGCCACACGATAAAGCATTAAATAATATTCAGGGGCGGCTCCAGGCCCCAGCACACCAAGCGCGTGCTTGGGGCAGCATGCCGCGGGGGGCGCTCTGCCAGTCGCCGGGAGGGCGGCAGGCAGCTCCGGTGGACCTCCCACAGGCGTGCCTGCGGAGGGTCCGCTGGTCCCGCGGCTCCGGTGGACCTCCCGCAGGTGTGCCTGCGGGAGGTCCACTGGAGCCGCGGGACCAGCGGACCCTCCACAGGCACGTTTGCAGGAGGTCCACCGGAGCCGCGGGACCGGCGACCGGCAGAGCGCCCCCCGCGGCGTGCCGCCGTGCTTGGGGCGGCGAAATTGCTAGAGCCGCCCGTGATAATACTGCAACTTGTGGCCTCAATATACTGTATTAATGGCAAAGTCTGTATCATTCATTAATTAAATCTCCCTGAACCATTTTTCTGTTGCTCTCATTTCCTTGTATCACTGCAACCAAAAGAAGTTGTAGTGGCTGGATGTTTTTAAAATAAACAGAAAAGCCCTTGCTGTTATTGGACAAGATGTTCCTGATAATATGTTGCCAACAGAAAAGTTCTCATCCTTGAAGAAAGCTTTTCAAGTGGTCATGACACTCTCAGTCATATAAGCCTCTCTTTGGAACAGACATCCAGTGCCCTCAGATCACTCTCCAGACTGGCTCAGAAACAGCCTGACACAAAAGGGGCTAATTAACACGCTGATTTTCATGTGGAGGAATCTGGTTTCTAAACAGATTTTTACCAGCAATACAGCTGACAAACTGATTCTGCTAGGGCTGCTTCCTTCCTTCCATTTGAATGAAAATGGAAATGGAGAGGGAGGAAAAATTTCATTCCCATAATGATGCTGACATGATGAGTTCCTTTGAGCTGAACTCTTGTCATGTCAAGGTTCTGCTTGACTGAAGCAAGACACACAATTTCAGGGTAAGACAACAGATGGTACTTTATTTAAAACAGACAAATGTTAACTGTGCCATGTGCACAACAGGGCACAGTGTGTTAGTCATCCTCTCTCTAGTACATATGCCAATTGGTCCTATGGTTAAGGTGCTGGACTAGACTGGGAATAGAAGCTTTATCTTCACACTTCTTCGATAGACTTTGTATCTCTTAATCCTGCTGTGTTTCAGTTCAATCTATAAAAGTGGTTATAATAACACTTCTGTACTCTAGTTTACAGGCGTGTCTAGTCTGCATACACAGGTGAATGTGAAAGAAGCCATTTGTAGGCCTCCAGGAGGAATGAGGACTCTGGTAGGATCCAGAGACTAGACAAAACATTGACCACTGTGGGGGGCATATGTCCTCATTGGGTTGGGTCACCACTGTTTCCTTTGACTAGCACAGTCTGTATTTCAGCTGGGTTGATTTGGAGCCAGTTACTACCCTTTCAGGCCCCAGGGGAGATTAAATATACCCCTGTCCCCACTAAAGGAACAACTACCTAGGGTTGATAACTAATTGCTCCAGACTAATCCACTGAATGTGCACATCGGACTGGTAGGGTATTGTATTGGCTGCTATTAAGGGGTTTTGGAGATAAGAACAAGTTAAAATAAGTTTTAGTGCATTACAAAGAGCCCATTGTAACATTATGCCCTTTGGATTAACATTAAAGAAATGTCTTCTTTGTCAGTTTATCAAAGGAAAATTAACGTTCTTGGACATCAGTTATATTGAACATGAGCCTTTAATCAAACTGACAAGAAAAGATAGAGAATTTATTTGAGCTGAAGAATGTGCTTATAGCCTTAATGTTGGGCCTCTGGGATTTAACTCCGTATCACCTACTGATTTTTCTAAAATACAGATACTGCTTTTAAACAAAAAGAAAGCAAAACAAAATAAACAATGCCCCCCACCCTTTTCATTTCAGTATAAAATATTCCAGGAAACTTCATGATAATGATAATGACATCTTACATTTACAATAGATAATATGCTATTTTTCATTCCACAAGGTATTAGACACTATTCTATATACCGTAAGTGTATATTCAGGAACCACTGAAATGCACCAGCTGTTTAGCAGCATGCAGCAGTACTAGATAGTAGTTTAGGCCTGAAGAGCCTGATTCTCCTTTACATTAATGTCTCTTTATACCACCTGGCATTGTAAAGGGCTCTTTACGTGAACGTAATTATAATTTATAGAGCAATATAAAGGGGCCTTAGCACAATTAAGAATCAGGCCTCAAATGTAGAAATCTCTATCCATTTGAAACTGCAGTGCAGTTGTAATATTACCTAAATCAGAGTATAGTCAAAATTGTAAGATCAAGAAAATTCCCCTACTCTTGGAGAAAGATCCAAGGGATGTTTAATGAACACAAGCAGTAAGGACCATATTTTTATGTCTAATTCAAAAGATAGCTCTCCCAACCGCATAATGCACCTCCCCCACACCAAGCTGGAACACTGGTTCAATACTAATTCAGAACAAAAATTGCCACCTACTAACTCACTACTGTGATGGGGTGTACCAACCCCATATTGGGCCGATGGGGATGGACCAATCACTGGGGCCCAGGAGGCCACGCCCCATTTCCCCTGCTGCGCATGCCCCAGGTAGGCAGCCCAGCTCAGTCGGGGCTGGCTGTGGAGAAGGAAGGATGTGTACTGCAGGCTTCTCCAGAGGGGCTGGTGACACTATGGGCAACTCGCTGACTGCGGAGACTGACAGGGACGCCAACCGCCACCAGCTGAGGAGATGCCTGGGAGATGCCTGTGGTAGGAAGTCACCCAGGGGATGTAGTAGAAGCCGATGCCTCAAACCTTAGCGGGGAAGTCTCCAGCTTCATAGGGCCCTGGGTTGAACCTGGTGGAGTGGGAGGAGCCAGGTTCCCCTACCACACCTCATAGACCACTAGGCATGGCTGCTGTTTTCTCTCAGTCCCAGCCCGGAGGCTCAGGGACAATAGCCTGTTGGTTTGTTCTGCCCCACCCCAGAGGCTGATTCCTCAATTGCTACTGCCTGCCCCAGCTAGGAGGCTTAGCGGCTATAGACTGTTTGTTTGTCCAACCCTGCTCGGGGGCTATAGGCTGACCCTTGTTCCATCCTACCCAGAGGGCCAGAACCCCAACTATTGTTGTTGGCCCCAGCCCAGAGACTCAGGGGCTACTGGCTGTTTGTTTGCTCAGTCCCACCAGAGGTCTAGAGCAAGTACCTGATCTAACAGGGACTCCTGACAACTGGGTGATGGGGTGTACCAAGCCCATACTGGGCCAATGGGGGCAGCCTGGCTAGACAACAGGGCCCTTGTCACAACCACACCACATCCGAGAGCCTCTTGGGTGTTCACTGGAAGTCTAATATCCAAATAGTGAATAGACCTTTACATCTGTTGCAATCTCAGCTCAAGGTGGTATGACTGTGGAACTGAAAAGCCTCTTCTTCATGCATCTGCTGCTTCACTGAACCTCATAGTTCATATTATCTCAGTCCCAAAATGATGTAAAGAACTAGTGAAAAGGCAGTAGAGAGTCCAAGAAGATCCTTTCCAGTCTTGCTGCTCCTGTAGAAAACAAAATGGGTTTCTGATGTGATCCCTTAAAAAACAGAAGGGGGAGCAGGCCAATCAGCTGCTGCCTCAAGATCAGTGTGTGGAGAGTGGGTCTACCAGCCATCCTCTAAAGATGAGAGGGACGAGAGAAGGCCACAGGTCATCCAAACTGATGGTAAGAAAGAGATTGGGGCCTGTCACAAGAGGTTTTTGGCTGGATCTGTTGGCACACAGTCTGAACCAGGTCAAGACTAACTCCTGAGTTTCATAAGAACATAAGAGAGGCCGTACCGGGTCAGACCAAAGGTCCATCTAGCCCAGTATCTGTCTACCGACAGTGGCCAATGCCAGGTGCCCCAGAGGGAGTGAATCTAACAGGCAATGATCAAGTGATCTCTCTCCTGCCATCCATCTCCATCCTCTGACAAACAGAGGCTAGGGACACCATTCTTACCCATTCTGGCTAATGAAGCTTGACTAAACTTCTGATTAGTTTTGGGTTTATAAACAGTCTAAGGTACCTAGTTAAAATGTGTTCAATCATACTGAACTTCTTTGAACTTGAACATGGGATTGGAAGGGACTTCTTGGGTCATAACGTCCAGTCCCCAACTTGGTTTGTCCATAAATCTCAATGTGAATGCTAGTCCAAACTGTGAAAAAAGGCTGTCTTCTGACACCAAGGGATAAACCTTCTGAATTTTGGTTTATAATTTGAACAGCACAACTGTGTCTCTATTTGAATGGCATCAACTGTAGGTTTGGGCATTTGTTCAACATAGGTTCTCATGGAAGTTACCATATAAATACTACAAACGTTTTTGCCAATAAATCTTGCAGGCAGCTGAAAGAAAATGTTGAGCCACAGGAAAAAGAAACTTTTTCCTCTGGTGTGTGACGACCAGTCCTCCTATATTTGGGGGTGTCAAGTTTAGCGTGATATCTAACCACAGTCCTTTATAGTGGTTAAAGTCTAAACTTGAGCCAAGTGCAGATGTCATTTGAGATTGCAGGAATTTGGACTTTCAGATAAACCACAAACCTGGATGAACAACTGTTATTTCAGATGCATTAACTCTTAATCTAAAGAAAATAAGGTTGGAGAGGAAAGAATAATAGAATTTTTCCCTGTATGAGCACTTATAGCTATGGTTAGTCCTTAGCCTATTAGAAAAGATTAACCCACAAGTGTGTAAAATTTTAGCCAAACCAGAGCTGAGGATCATAGTGCTTTTAGTATCCCTCAGATCCATAAAGTGGCATTCAAAATTATCTGAATTTATTAATTATAAAGATTTATTTGGGATAAGAAATCTTAGGTTAAAGCCAAGGATGGGAGAATTATACAAAATGCATTGAGTCAAAAATGTATCCATGGTCTTAAGACATTTTGAAAAGATCTGATCTGGTGAATGTTACACTTCTAAATTTTTGCTAGTTTATGTTATACTAGCACCATCCAGCTAATGGCAGTGCTTGGAGCACATTAGTGTGCAGTGTCCTCATGGTGAAAGGTAGCTGGATAGCAGTAACCTATGGGCTTGCACTGTTGTCAGGAAACAGCATAGTGATATCTGTGAGTACAGCAGGACCTCAAGATTAGGACTTTGTGAGGGTGTGAAAGAAAAGATGTGAGGAGGAGAGAGGAATGTGTAGGAGAGTTGGAGCAGGTGGAGAACCTGGGCTCCATGATTCCGATTAGTGCATGGTGCAGATGTAATATAAAAGTTGCACACAAATACTCTTCCTGAGATGATTACACATACATTTAATCAAAACTGACTCCCTGCAGCTGCAGCTCTGTGCTCTAACAGAATGATGAATCAATGCCGTTGTGCTCAGTTACTTGTTCTTATATAATTAGTCTTCTGGGGTGACAGAAAAAATGTAATTAAAAAATAAAGGGGAATATAACAGGAAAAAAAATCTGTATGCCTTCAGCTCATCTTCATCTCCAGTACCATTAGTGCTACCCCACCATTCACTGGTTACTTAGCTGAAGATGCCCTCTACACTTTTGACAGCATTGGGACTAATACAATTTATAATTAAAGATAATTTCTATGCAGATACACTCATTCATAAAACAGTATAGTCACCATGAATGACAAAGCATTTTGTTAGGTCACTAAGATTGCTGAATTATAAGGAGAGAGACACAGCAAGAGAATTGATAGCTTCCTGAAGGAATGAAATAAAGGACAAAATTCTCATTTTTTCTTATTTACAACTGGACTACTGTGGTAAGGCTGAGGGAGAGAAGTAGACTATCCTGATGAAGGGTGTTTATAACTTCAGTGTCAAAAAGAGGAACGATCAATGAAATTGTCATCCAACTTTTCCATTCATGACACATTGTGAATACAGTTTTATTACATACTTTGTGATGAAACATACATAAATAACACCAGTATTGGCTGTCTTTTCAGGTAATACATAGGTCTATATGGAACAACTTACTAAAGGCTTTGGTGAATTCTCCATCACTGGAAATTTTAAAATTAAGGTTGTGTGTTCTAAAATATATGCTCTAGGTCAAACTGGAATTAATTTAGGGAAGTCCTATGGCTTGTGTCCTGCAGGAGGTCAGATTACAATGGTCTCTTTTGTCTTTATAATCTATTAATCTAAAATGCACAAGTAAATGTTCTGTTGTGTTGATAAGGAAGTACCTTTGTGAAGGGAGTGACAGAAAATGTAATTTGTACTTCTATAGGACTTTTCATGAAAGATCTCAAAGTGTTTTACAAACACTGATTAATACAGCTTCATCACTCCCTTTTAAGTATTTGTTAGAGCAAAATTTCATTTTGAATTTTTCATACATCTCTAATTATAATCCCTATTTTATAGAGGGGCAAGCATATGCTGTTTTATTTATATAGATTAATCAAGTTTCCCAAGAAGGCTGCATGAAGAGTCAGTGATAGAAGGCCTAGAACTCAGGAGTCCGGGCACCCAGTCTCTTGTTCTATGCCTACGTAAGCAGAGTCAGGATGAGCTCTACCCTGACATCTGGTGGTGAATTATGGTGAGTGTGGAAAAGAATTTCAGGGGCTGATCTTGTTTGCATAGGCACACCCACCCCACCTAGCATTGCCCACGGCAGCCTAAAGTGGTCACTTTGACAGCTGTGGGATCCCCAATTTCTCTATTATTGGGGCAGGAGGAATAAAGTGTTGTCACCCTGATTATGTGAATGAGGAACTATGAAACTATTTTATGACAGAGGGTCTCACCATCAACTAAGTAGCACTCACTAGACAAGGGACATGGGTTCCAAAACCCAGTGAATTTAGAGAGATGGGAACAGGTATCTGTACCTGGTGGTGTGGGCCTCTTGTGTGAGCCAGAAGCACCAATTGCACCTCCTCCTCTCTCCACTGTTGAATGTCAGAGCTGATTTTTGATTCCATTAAGAATCTAGTTACAGGTTACTGAGCTGAACTCACTTTGGGCTAATGGTGCACCAGCACTGGGGCACCCCTACTATGAGCTAAAATCACTAAAGAGCTAAAATTACTGAGCTGAGATCACTGAGTGCTGTGCTAACTAGTGGGGGAGCCTGAAGCTATATTGCAGAGCAGAGCAGTTTGTGGGGATGGCTGGAGCAGATCACGGGACGGCTGGTGGAGCAGAGCAGCTGGCAGAGCGGAGCAGTCTGTGGGACGGTTGGAGCGGCCCACAGAGTGAGCGGAGCCGAGCAGTTTGCGGGGACGGCTGGAGCGGATCATGGGACGGCTGGTGGAGCAGTGCAGGTGGCAGAGCAGAACAGTCTGTGGGACGGTTGGAGCGGCCCACAGAGCGAGCGGAGCTGAGCGGTTTGTGGGGAGGGCTAGAGTGGATCACGGAATGGCTGGTGGAGCAGAGCAGCTGGCGGGGCGAAGCGGAGCTGAGCAGTTTGTGGGGGCGGCTGGAGGAGCAGAGTGGAGTGGCTGGTAGAGCGGAGCAGTTCATGGTGAAGGCGGAAGCAGAACCTCCGCAGAGAGGCAGGGCAGTCGGCCCCAGACCACGTAAGGTGCCCTTTTCTACCCAGGCTGGGGGTGGGGGGGAACCCTGCAGATAGACTCTTGAACTCTGGGGCTGCACTGACCCAGGACAGAGACTTTTGGGTTGCGGGACTTTTGGGACTGTGAGTGATTTTTGGGTTGCTGGACTCTAGGGACATTTGGGAAAAGGACATGGCCCAATTTCCTGGGGTGGGTCTTTGCTCATGGTTTGGTCTATGAACTCCAGTTGAGGTGTTTTCCCAATTTAATGCTGATGTTGTTTATCTCATGTTATTAAACATTTTCTGCTACACCGAGACTCTGTGCTGGCGAGAGGGGAAGTATTGCCTCTTTGAGGCGCCCAGGGGTGTGTGTAAGATTTTCACAGGTCACTGAGTGGGGGCTCGAGCTGGTTTTGCATTACGTTGTAGGGAAGGGACCCCTATATACTGAACCCAGCCCTTGCTGCTATCAATTCGGCCTGGCAGAAGGGTTACACCTAGATCACATTCCTTCCCTAAACAGCAACAACAAATCCCTGTTCTAGCTGTAAGAGGGACATTGCTTTCTCCCCAAGAAAGAATGAAAAAAACAGAGAGCCAAAGGAAAGGAAAGAAAAGCTACTGTACATCTAGCATTCTAAGTTTCAGTTTGTTCAGTTGATTTATCTCTGGCTGGTTTGGAGACTGGCCTTGTGGCTGACAAGTTCTATTCAGGGGTATAAAGAAAAT
Source organism: Mauremys mutica (assembly GCF_020497125.1). Lineage (NCBI taxonomy): Eukaryota > Metazoa > Chordata > Testudines > Geoemydidae > Mauremys > Mauremys mutica. The sequence continues at coordinate 101,820,587 of NC_059072.1, read as the reverse complement.
TCTATAGGTAGCACTGAATTGCTTCGTATCATTTGGAAATGCTATTGTGGAGTTATGTGCTACTGTCATTACCATCCTGCCTATAGAGTTTGTACACAGGCTGAGAGAAGAGACTGTGACCTGGAGTTAGTCTTTCTGTGCTCTGGTGCAGCCTTCAGTATGTGAACACTGAGCTATATCACATCTGGGCAGTCCTAGAGTTCTCTCTCTCTCTCTTTTCATAACACCAGCATTAAGTGAAGAAAATATTGTGTTTCACTGTTGGTTCAACCTGTGTCATCAGAGTGATTGATGGTTTCTGAATTCCAGTTGTGGAAGGAGCCAGAGAATGAGCACATGTATAGGTATAGGAAACAGTGACATGGAATGAATATGCAGGATGCGGAAGTCAGTGATGCTCGAAATATTGCTGTTAATACCTTAGCAAAATATCCTGGCTCTTCTCACAGCATATATATCTTTGAGATGTCTATAGTTAGCCAAATGATGAAGATTTAACCAACCTCTTATCAGTAGCTAATTGGTAAGGGTTTGTGCCAAAGAAGACTGGTGTGACATTATTGACATAAACTGTGACCGTATAGATCATTGTTGCAGCCAGGGTCCTATGGTTGCACCAGTTCTTATACAGAGGAGGCCAAGTGGGGTGTCTATGGGAAGCTTGTAGTTTGCTGGTTATGATTATGCGGTCTGTATGTGTGTATCATTTTTGTATTTGAAGTTATGAATATTGGCTATGTATTTGTTTGACTCTCAGTAGCCTCAGTGAAGCATTTGGTCAACTTCTTGAGAAAGGACTATTCTCAGTAAGTGCCCAGTCAAGAAACACTTAACTGACAATGGACTTTGGCAGACACCAATCCACATCTGAGCTTTCCTGGGAATGTTCAAACTAACATGTATACAATGGTGTCAGCCTACAAAAAGCTGAGGCCTTGGCTACACTTGAGAGTTACAGTGCTGTTGGTGGCTTTATAGCACTGTAACTCACTCCCCGTCTATACTGGCAAGGCACATACAGCGCTGTATCTCCGTGGCTACAGCGCTGCTTGTACTCCACCTCCCTGAGAGGAATAAAGAGCATAGCGCTGCTGCTGCAGCGCTGGGGCGCCAGTGTAAACAGGGAATAATCTTAGTATGCTGTGACTGACCTCCGGAAGCTTCCCATATTCCTTTAACTGAAGGTTCCACTCTTTGTTTTGTTGTGAACTCCGGGCTCCTGGAGCTGCTTATCAAAAAAACAAACACAGCCCCCGTTTGCTGTGAATGAGCAGAGGCAGGGGGGCTCCCTTTGGAACACCCACAGCTAAAGTTTGCTTGAAGAGAGGGGGAGGGAGGGGGCTTGAGGAGAGAAGCGGCACATCTCGTGGGAGGGAGGGAGCAGGGGACCATTTCGGAGCGGCTGCTTATCTGGTCTGTTTGCTTTCAGTGAGTGAGAGGAAGTGGGGGACGGGGTCGGAACTTGCAAGGCAGCCTGCTGACACAGTGTCGTCTCCAAAAATCCACTCTCTCTCTCCCCCGTGCTCCCTGTCACACTCCACCCCCCCTCTTTTGAGAAGTACATTGCAGCCACTTGAACGCTGGGATAGCTGCCCATAATGCACCACTCCCAATGCCGCTGCAGATGCTGCAAATGTGGCCATGACAGTGTGCTGGTAGCTGTCAGTGTGGACAGACTGCAGCGCTTTCCCTACTCAGCTGTACAAAGACAGGTTTAACTCCCAGCGCTGTACAGCTGCAAGTGTAGCCATACCCTGAATCATTCATAGACATGTGACTTGCCCAGGTGACTGCAAACTCCATCTTATTGAGGGGATTTTACACGGGAGAACAAAAGGGTTTCCACCCACAAGAGAAAGACTATATAAGGCTCTGGAAACCCCTCCATTTTGTCTTCAGATGGCTCAAAAGATAACCCCTCCACCCAAAAGAGATGCTGGAAAGAAACTGGAACAAAGGACAGTAACTAGGGGGTGTGAGTAATTGCTGTACCCAGAATAGGAAGGCATCTAGTCTGTGAAAGAAGCTTATTGGAACATCTCTGAGGGTGAGATTTACCTGCATTTAGTTTCCTATTGTATTAGGCTTAGACTTGCATGTTTTTGTTTTATTTTACTTGGTAATTTACTTTGTTCTGTCTGTTATTACTTGGAACCACTTAAATCCTACTTTTTATATTTAACAAAATTACTTTTTGCTTATTAATTAACCCAGAACAAGTATTAATATCTGGGAAAGAAAACAGCATATCTCTCTATCAGTGTTATAGAGAGCGGACAATTTATGAGTTTACCCTGTATAACCTTTATACAGTGTAAAACGGATTTATTTGGGGTTTGGACCCCATTGGGAACTGGGTAACTCTGTGTTAGAGACAGAAGAGCTTCTTAAGCTGTTTTCAGTTAAACCTGCGGCTTTTAGGGGATGAGGTTCAGACCTGGGTCTGTGTTTGCAGCAGGCTAGTGTGTCTGGCTCAACAAGACAGGGTACTGAAGTCTCAAGCTGCCAGCGAAAACTGGCTCAGAGGTAGTCTCAGCACATCAGGTGGCAGTCCCAGGGGGCCTCTGTGACTCTACCCATCACAGAATGGTATTGTTTTAGTTAGGGGGTAACTGAAACCTTGTTATAGATATTTTATGGGAGAATTGTGTTATTGATGCCATATGTCAACCTCCAGTCTTGGTGAACATTGCTATAATAAGGATTGCAGAACTGTGGGTAGTGATTCTTTCCAACCACAACTCATTAGGATCTGGATGAAAAGCTGAAGATTTGCTAACATGCTCCTCAATAATCTATATCTGACTACTTAATGTATAGGTGCCAACTTAGTCCTACCTGTATCTTGTTTACCTCTACCATTTAAATGTCTAGTCCTTGTCTGGCTTGGTCATTTTAAAATAGATGACACATCTTTCTCCTATCTTGATTTCTTTCAGAGATGATATATTTTGACTCAACTACTATATCTTTTTTCACTCTTACTTTGGAAAAGTAGTAAGAATAACTAATTAGTGGCATTGATAATAAAAAATAATAAAAGAAAATATACAGCTAAATCTGAAATCACTACCTGTGTGATATAAACCAGATGCTGCATCCATCACGCCACTCAGGCTTTGTTATCCATGTCCATGTGCTAGCTACAGGAGCTCTCTGATACTGTTTCCTGAATAATGAGGATTACAGTATAGTGGGGAAATTGTATTTTCGAACTACAAATGTCACACAAATCTAGTTCCCTAGTTCACACCAAGGTCAATCATATGTCTTTGCAAAATGTCATGAAAAATTGACTTATGACAAGGTAGAAAGGTATTCCACAAGCCCCAGTGTGTGAAGCGTTAATCCTGCCTGTCCCCTGGGTGATCAGGGTTGTACATATCAAGGTAGAGGGGAAGTGGTCACGGTGATGGTTAACTCGAGGGAAGGGTGTATTTTTTCCTCTCCTAGCTGTTGAGAAGCTGGAAAGTTCTCTTGCAGCTGGCACTCACTGTTTTGAGTGGCTTGTTTTGGTCTCGGATCTTTCATTTATGACTCAATAAAAGAAGACCCTGAGGTAAGGCACTGAAACTCAGCTGCTGTTGAGAACATTATTCATTTTCTCTGGCTGGTCACTCTGCCCACAGACTCAGTATGTCAAGCATGTAGATTAAACAAATAATGATGAACATCAATTTTCTTGCATTTATTTATAAATCTTTCCATAAATAAAGCCTCTATTCAAATAACGTTTTCAATATGATGTGATTAGGTGTGTGCAAAACACAGAAAGACTAGATTTCCAATTCTTGTTTATGCTCCTTTTTACCTTCCTCAGCAGGATTTGACTTCCAATTTTTAATTAATGCCTTTTCCCCTCTAATTGCCTCTTTTACTCTGTTGATTAGCCCCTGTGGCATTTTTTGGTCCTCTTACTGTATTTTTTATTTGGCATATACATTTAGTTTGAAGCTCAATTATGGTGTTTTTAAATAATTTCCATGCAGCTTGCAGGCATTTCACTCTTGTGGCTGTTCCTTTTAATTTGTATTTATCTAGCTTCCACACTTTTGTGTATTTCACCTCTGAAGTTAAATGATACTGTGGTGGGTTTCTTTGGTATTTCCCCCTTCTACAAGGATGTTACATTTAATTATATTATGGTTGCTATAACTGAGCAGTTCAGCTATATTAACCTCTTGGACCAGATCCTGTGCTCCACTTAGGACTGAATCAAGAATTGCCTCTCTCCTTGTGGGTTGGGAGTAGGTGCTCCAAGAAGCAGTCATTAATAGTGTCTAGAAATTTTATCGCTGCATCCTGTCCTGAGGTGGCATATAACAAGTCAATATGGAGATAGTTCAAATCCCTCATTATTACTGGGTTTTCTGTTTTTGTAGCCTCTCAAATTTTCCTGAGCATTTCACAATCACACTTACGCCCCTGGTCAGGTGATTGGTAGTATATTCCTACTGCTATGCTTTTATTATTCAAGTATAGAATATCTAGCCATAGAGATTCTATGGTATAGTTTGATTCATTTAAGATTTTTATTGCATTTGACTGTATGCTTTCTTTCACATATAGTGCCATGCCCCCACCAGCAAGAACTACTTGGTCATTGCTATATGTTTTGTACCTTGCTATTAGTGTGTCCCATTGATTAACATCATTCAATCAAGTTTCTGTGATGCCTATTAAGTCAATATCCTCATTTGATACCAGGCACTCAAATTCACCCATCTAAATATTAAGACTTCTAGCATTTATATATACACACTTAAAAATTTGTCAATATTTAGTTGTCTGCCTTCATGTGAAGTAATTGAATGGGAGTTTTTTGTTTGACTATTTCTCTTCAGTTCCTATTTGTACTTTATAAATTTCTATTCTCTCCTATTTACTACAACTGGAGAAATGGTCTGAACTGAATAGGATGAAATTCAATAAGGACAAATGCAAAGTACTCCACTTAGGAAGACACAATCAGTTGCACACATGCAAAATGGGAAATGACTGCCTGGGAAAAAGGGATCTGGGGATCATAGTGGATCACAAGCTAAATATGAGTCAACGGTGTAACACTGTTGTGAAAAAAGCAAATATCATTCTGAGGTGCATTAGCAGGAGTGTTGTAAGCAAGACACAAGAAGTAATTCTTCGGCTCTACTCCGCACTGATTAGACCTTAACTGGAGTATTGTGTCCAGTTCTGGGTGTCACATTTCAGGAAGGATGTGGACAAATTGAAGACAGTCCAGAGAAAAGCAACAAAAATGATTAGAGGTGTAGAAAATATGACCTTTGAGGGAAGATTGAAAAAATTGGGTTTGTTTAGTCTGGAGAAAAAAAGACTGAGGGGGGAACATGTTAACAGTTTTCAAGTACATAAAAGGTTACTACAAGGAGGAGGGAAAAATTGTTCTCCTTAACTTCTGAGAATTGGACAAGAAGCAATGGGCTTAAATTGCAGAAAGGGCAGTTTAGATTGGACATTAGGAAAAACTTCCTAACTGTTGGAGTGGTTAAGCACTGGAATAAATTGCCTAGAGAAGTTGTGGAATCTCCATCATTGGAGATTTTTAAGAGCAGGTTAGACAAACCCCTCTCAGGGATGGTCTAGATAATACTTAGTCCTGCTATGAGTGCAAGGGACTGGGCTAGATAATCTCTCAAGGTTCCTTCTAGTCCTACGATCCTAAGATTCTATGATGATATAGAGTATCCCCTTTGATAAATCCTTCCCTAAGGGATGTTTCGTAGTTTCCTCCCTCCCACGTCGACCCTTGGAAAGCTAGGAAGAGAGCACTATTGTTACTTACTTGCCTCAGGTCATTCATGATCTTCAGAACTAGACAGTAGTTTTAGAAATATGTTGCCTTTTTGCTGCCTGAAGTTTTATGTTTTAACTTTTAGCAGTAAACGTGTCACCCATCCAGAAGTCTGATTAATTGCTACGTACTCCATTATATCAAAAAATACTAAATAATGAGTCAGAATGGAGACTGATTATTAATGCAGAATGCTTTGCAAAAGCCAATGAATAGAATGACAAAAATAGATGGAATAATTGCGAATCTCAAAAAGGATGTTGAGATGTACATCTTACATAAATCAAAAGTGAAGTGTGTACAAGACAGCATGAGTCATCCTGTGAATAAGGGGAAGATGAATTCAAATGTTGTGTGCCAGTAGTAATAGATGGTACCACACGGGTTCTGTCAATCTGCTACATAATAGTGATGTGCCTGATCCTGCATTCCAAATACAGGAAGTAAGTGGGAGTTTTGCTTGTATGACGAATGCAGCATAGAGCACCGTCAAATTTCAGAAGTTAAATAAGAGTTGCATTGGCTTGCCTTCTGATCCCACTCTGGATTCAGTATATGGGAAAATGTTCGTTAACATTAATGGGAACAGAAGTAAACACCTAGATAAAAATAAAGTATTTTGTTGTTGGCAAAGTAAAACCTTAGATAAATTGCAAATAATCTGTCTAATATTAATTTTAAGCTCCATCCCCAGTATAAAAAGCTTCCATGTATGTCATTTCAGTAATGGATTTTACCATCCCGTATGGGTTGTGCCAATAAAAGACCAAGTAGGAGAGAGCAATTCACTTGAGAGACAGTGTTAGATTTATATATATGAAAACAAAATGCATAATAAGTACGGAGCATGAGATTTTGGTAACTTCACTTGGGTAACATTTGTTCCTTTTAGTCCTGGTAAGTGAAGATACAGAGCTGAAAAATCCAACCTGGTGTAAGTGGGCATGATTACATCACATCAGGTCTTAAATTGGTCTTGAGTGTTCATCTTTGGAGCAGAGATTGTCAGTTCAAATTCAAATGGTGTCTTTTTATGTGGGAAATTTAGAAGGAGGATAGGAGGACCACAAATGGTTCTGAAAGTTTCCATTGGTTTTTAGGCTTTTGGACTGGTTTGCAGAACTCAGCTTTCAAGTGCCTTCAGAAATGAACATGTACCTCCATCTTTCCTGTTCCTATGCATAGATTCTCATGATGAAAACTGTCCAAATGTTTTCTATTTTACTGCTTCTGTGAACCTAAGCTCTCTGCATTTTCAGTTGTCACTGCTCAAAACAAAGAATAGTGGCATTTTTGGTACTATGGAATTTATTTTATTGGTGCTCTAGGAGCAGAAAGACTTGGCTAGAAAAGGGATAAAGAGAGACTGGAAAGGCAGAGGGGAAATAGGATTGAAGGAAGAGTCTGAAAGAACAGACAAGACCAAAAAAGGAAGAAAGTTTGGAGGAGAAAGATGGGCCTGGAAATAATAAAAAGGGCAAATGAATTTTTGGAGTAGAGAGATGTCTTGGACTCTTAGAGCAGAACAAAACAATGAAAGAGGATTTGGGGACCAGAGAGAGAGAGAGGAATCACACATTGGACAGAGGGATAGGGAAACAGGGAGACCGGGAAATAGGGCTGAAAGAAAGATGTGGGGGAGAAATGGAAAAATGAGATTTTGGGAGCAGTAGAAAGGCTCTGAAAGGACAGAGTTAAGCAAAGAGTATTGCTGAAGGATCCAACTCTGTGAAATGTCAGCCAAGGTGGCTGTCTGTAAATCTCAGGGTTTGTTTATTTTTTCTTGCCATAATATATAAAGGAATTTATTTAGTTAGGGAAATATATTTTTATTGCATTCTGCAGAGCCTATTCTCCTTTCTGTGTACATGCTAATGGGAAATGGTTCAGCAAATCGATGGGAGAACAGATGTCTCTGAGTAGTTTTTCAGCGACCTACCATTTTTAGAACTGGAAATGTCCAGAGAGAATACAGATAATTTATGCAGTGCAAGTACCCAAAAGTTGGAATGTATCTCACAGGTGAAGGACTAGACTGTGTAACTCTTAATCACTTTGTTGAGCTTTTAGGCTTGGATCCAGAAAGTTACTTAGGTGCTTAAGCCCCATTTTTAGGTACTACAGCAATTCACAAAACTTGCGTTCAGCTACTGCCTTCCCTGTAGGCATCTTAACTCACTCGGCACCTATGTTTCTGCAGTAAAAGTTCCCCAGGCACCTATGTTTCTGGATCTGGGCACACGCACTGCTGCTTAACTGAACACCAATGTCCCACCTAAGCCCCAGAACAATCCACAAATTGGGGGAAATAAGTGCTCCTCCACCTAATTTGTGTGTGGGCCATGATCCAGTAGGCATGTTCATAGGCTGCCAGATCTACCCAAAACATGTGGGGGTGGGGAGGATGATGATGATGCCCCATCACACCATTCAGTCTGTAGTCTGTAGCAGAGCATGGGATTCTTCCGTCCTAAGTGCAGAACTCTGCACTTGTCCTTGTTGAACCTCATCAGATTTCTTTTGGCCCAATCGTCTAATTTGTCTAGGTCCCTCTGTATCCTATCCCTACCCTTCAGTGTATCTACCACTTCTCCCAGTTTAGTGTCATCTGCAAACTTGCTGAGGGTGCAGTCCACACCATCCTCCAGATCATTAATGAAGATATTGAACAAAACCGGCCCCAGGACCAACCCTTGGGCCACTCTGCTTGAAACCGGCTACCAACGAGACATGGAGCCATTGATCACTATCCCTGAGTCCAACGATCTAGCCAGCTTTCTATCCACCTTATAGTCCATCCAGCCCATACTTCTTTAACTTGCTGGCAAGAATACTGTGGGAGACCGTATAAAAAACTTTGCTGAAGTCAAAGAATAACACATCCACTGCTTTCACCTCATCCTCAGAGCCACTTATCTCCTCATAGAAGGCAATTAGGTTAGTTAGGCATGACTTGCCAATGGTGAATCCCTGCTGACTGTTCCTGATCACTTTCCTCTCCTCTAAGTGCTTCAGAATTGATTCCTTGAGAACCTGTTCTTCATAAGGGGGGAAGGGACTTGAGCTGGAAGTCTCCTTATTCCAGGCGAATACCATAACCAGTGAGCTAAAGGTTGTACAGATCTTCCCTTCACCCAGATGCTTTGTGTAGATCTAGGTAGCCTCTGCGCACACCTATTGGACTGGGCCCTGCATGTGAGTTCGGCAGAAGAACACCTATCTTGGCCTGGTTTGTGGATCACTAGCAGAGATAGGTGCCTCCCTGCTGCCTGGACTTAGGTACTGATCTCTGCAAGAGGAACAGGGCTTAGGACACATCCCTCTCATCAGTGTATCCCATTGGCTAGTTTAGATGGCTCTCTGCCTAGCTTGCTGGCTTTATGAATCACATTTTAAGGCCACCTATCCATACAGGGACCCTACGCACCTAAATGAGACTTTGTGGATCACAGTGTTGTTCGTGTGATTTTCTAGGCACCTAAAAGTTAGGTTTTGTGATGCTGAGTGGATTCAGGCCTTACTCACCAGAGTAGTCCAGTTGGGTACTGGTGGTGCTACTTATGAAGTGCTCACTAATGTGGGTAAGGATTGCCCATTGTAGTTCCCAAATGAACATCTCTGATGGTGAATTTAAATAGGCTGCATGATTAATAGATATGGTTTGTACTAAATGGATTAATCAACCATGGATGGAGGGTAGTGGTGGTAAAGAAGGAAATGGGAAGATATAAATTGCGTCAGGTGCGCCCCAGCAGTACAGAGCTTCCGTTAAAGAAAATAGAGTTTGGAAGATTTTAGCCAACTGTATATTTATAATGAGATACAACTGTTAGGACTAGATTCTTCCACCCTTACTCATGCAGATGAGTGCCTTACGTCTCTACTAGTCCCATTGAAATAGTGGGACTGCTTGAGAAATAATATATTACTCATTATAAGGTTGAGAGACTCTGACCCTTATTGAATAAGATATTAAAGCTACTCCTTCATCCTTTCTTTATTTCCCCATGACATGCAAATGAAATCCCAGCATAATATCATCCTGCTTCCAAAGATTTTATTCGAAACACATCCTGTTCTTCAGCTTTCACCACCACATGTAACTGGGAGCAAACCCAAACTAAAGGTGGCTAATCTTTGCAGTTTTCCATATGCTTGGTGTTCTTAAGAGTTTTTCCAGTGGCCTCATCACAGATTAACTATATCCAAGCTTGTAGATGTGTGGTGGCAAAACTCATTACATTTCTCATGGCATCTCCCACAAATGTGATTCTTGCTGGGATATGATAAAACCTAGTGCCATAATGATTTGGGATTGGAATCTGAAAAAACAAAAATTAAAATTTCTTTTTTCTCTGAAAATAAGCTATAGGTTTGGATCCTTCCTCAGCTTCATTTGTATGTTTTCTTGTTATATTCCCTAAAACAATATTTTCTTCTCTGTGTGTCATATTGGCACATGAATGTTAAACTAATATAAATAGAGGCAGCAAAAATATGTTCAGACAGTTTTTTGTAAGCTGGTGTGATATGGCCAGAAGGGATAACCATTCCCTCTGCTTGTCTTTGGATGTGGTTTATCTCTCTTTCTGAGTTGAGGAAAGAGCACAGCTATATGCAGTAAGTACAGAGATTGTCAGGATAGCAGGGTTGGGCCAGCTGTTGTGAACTGAGTAATTCCCCAGCATGCTGCGAGGGAAAGTTAGGTGGTTGGCACAAGGAGCCGGATTCTTCTTTGGGGAAAGAGAGAACTGTTGGCCTCTTTGAATTCTGGTTCAACACTGATTTACATCTTCTGTGTATCAGAGCAAATGGTTGATGCACAAAAAGAAGGCCAGTATCACAAGGCTTGCCTTGCAATTGACCTCAATGAGACTTCATCCACAGCCTCCCATAGGGATCTGAGTGAATACCAGACCCCCTTTAGGTCAGAGAGCTCTGCCAACTTGCATCAAGTTTACATTAAAACAAGGAAAGGAGAAATGAATTCTCAAACATTTCAGATAGGGAAACATTTTTTGAATTAAGATTTATGACTTGGTTTCATAATCTGTTACTTGACAGCGGCTGGTCATACAAAATGTGGAGTCTATTGGATTAGTTTATATAACAGATGGTTCTGTTTTCAAATTTACTCCAAATATTCAGATGCTGGACTAAATTAATATTTACCATGTGATAATACCCGATGGGCTTAGCTTTAATCTTTGGTCTTTCAACAAAAAAGAGTGAATAAAGACCATCAGGGTTCACTGACACTTGATTTTAACATGACAGATTAGGGAGTGACAGCACAAGCAATGCCAAATAACAAGGATGAGGCAAATAGGAGATTTTTGTTAGAAGTACAGTATATATAGTCTTGTGTTTTGCACTTCCACAGGCCCTTTCATCTGAGGAGCTCAAATCCGATTACATATGTTGGCCCAGAGCCTATTTTCCTTGCACCCTCCAGAAGTCCCACTCGAACTAATATAAATTTTGAGGGTGTAAGGAAAGCAGGATTGGACCAATAAATTAATTAAGCCTTACAACAGCCCCGTGAGATTTGGAATATTGTTGATGTCCTTTTCCAGATAGGATAATTGTAATTAATGGGTCATCTGTGTGTAATTTTGAAGGGGTGGGGGGGAGTGAAGCCAAGTCAGCCCCAAAAGACCTCCAAACAGTACATTATGTTCTCTGTCTCAGGCAGTAGACTCTCTCTCTCACACACACATATATATACACACACACACATCTGTATTAAACTCTTTCTCTGCCTTTATCTCTAATTACTTTAAAAGAAAATTAAGGTGGCAAAGTCAAGCACTCAGCAATTGCATAATGCCAGAATTAAGGTTGCCTGTGAAACCTTAATTGGGCCCCTCGTGTGTGCAATTTGATAGTTTTTAATTACATGATAACATACTTTTTTCCCACAAGACCGCTGCCTTCTTAGGAGGAATGGTAGCTCTTCAATCATTCTATTTATCCTCGTCATTCAGTGTAAGGTCCCATGCATCATTTACTGTACACTATCCAAGCCCTGCCCTGAGTACAGACTTATTAATTTCCACCTAAGTGTTTCTATGGCTCTCATTAGCTTTTTTTACAAACAATAATTAAATTTTCTTTGCATCACCCCCGTGAGTTGAGGCAGCATTTTACACATGGGGAACTGAGGCACAGAGATTAATGCCAAAATTGCTAAAAGTGTCAACGCCTTTTAGATGCGTAGTTTGACATGCTTAGGGCCTGAGTTTTCAGAGTACTTAGCATTATGTAGATCCTACTGAGCTTCCATTGACCTCAGTTGCTGTTGTGATTGCTCAGCAGTTCTGCACATCAGATGCCAGATGTCTCAAGTTGTCCACCCAGAAAATAAGGAATACACAATTAGTGACCACTTTTGAAAAGATTGGTTTAAGCAGCTTGCCTAGCATCACATAGGAACTCTATGGAAGAGGCAGGGCTAGAATCCAGTTCTCAGGGCTGGTGCAACCATTTAGGCAACCTAGGCAGTCACCTAGGGCGCTGGCATTTGGGGGGCGCCATTTTCTTTGGCAGTGACCGTGGCGGCCAGATCACCTGCAGCAAGTAAGGGGGGGAGCAGCACGCAGGGGAACTCCTTGCCCCAGCTCACCCCTGCCCCGCCTCCTCCCCGAGCACGCCGTCGCCGCTTCACTTCTCCTGCCTCCCAGGCTTGTGGTGCCAATCAGCATAGGTGCTGCAAGCCTGGGAGGTGGGAGAAGTGAAGCAGCGATGGCGTGCTCGGGGTGCTTGTGCGCGGAGCTGGGGCAGGGGGAGTGCCTCAGGGCGGAGGGTGGGAGGTGGGGAGCTGCCGCGGGGGGGTGCCTCAGGGCGGGGGGGGGAGCTGCCGTGAGGGGGGAGGGCACAAGGTGGAAGTTTCGCCTAGGGCGCGAAACATCCTTGCAACGGCCCTGCCAGTTCTCCATGGAAGCATTCAACTGCTGTAGCCACAAGACTGTCCTTTCTCTTCCTGCAATCCCCTGCTTCATTCACAGCACACCTAGAGTTAGATCTCCAGGACTCAGCCCTCAGTCAGGGCTCAGTCCTGCGATACACTGAAGACCCCCGATTCCCTAATTGTCTTGGCCACATATACTATTCTGACTGTGTCACCTCAGGCTTTGATTGTTGTATTCTATTATTTTTCCTACCCCTGTTCATTTTATTCCCTTTCCATTCATTTTAGATTTTCCCTCCACAGTGATGAGTTTTCATTTACCATAGGCCTGATCCAACTCCCATTGGAGTCAAAGGAGTTTTGCTATTGACTTCCGTGGGAACAAAATCAGCCCCTTCCTATTCTTTCTCTCGTCACCCTCCCACAGCTGTCATCCATCTATTCTTGTGTTGTATTTCTAGTTTTTTTTAATCCTCTGTCCAGTATTATAAACTTCATATTTTTAAAATATTCCCCTGGTCTCTTCATGTGCTGTAATCTGACTCTTTTGCTATTCAATCTCCCTAACATTTCACACACCCATTCCCTCATCTCTGTTTCATTTTGTTTTGCATCCAAATCCTGGCTTCCCAGTTTTAACTTCTCTGACTGAAATAGGAAACAGAAAAAATAAATGAAAATACAAAGCACTCTACACAGTAGCTGAGTGAGGCATGGGGTTGGATTAATCAAAGGAAATTCATTTTTCAAATTTTAATGACCAGCTAGGAATTCTGTTCATAATTCATCTACTTTAGAGTTGCAGTGAGAAGTTCCAGCAATGGGAATTGAATTTCCAGACAGAAGTTTCAAAAATAAACTAGCATTTCATAAATATCAAATTATCCTACTATATTCATATGCAGAGATTCTCTATCATTATACAGATGTGATAATTATCCGTGATTATTCATTCATTATAATTTAAGAACTGATAATGAGAAGGCAGAAAAATTATTCACTAAAAAAGGAAAATACCTACAGCTTTAAAATCCCATCTGTTATGTAGTTGGATATTTTTTTGTTTTGTTTTGTTTGTTTGCTTTGTTTTTCCACTTTGCAATCAGGACTCAGTTCTGCAAAGCATTAAGCATATTCTGAAACACATCTTATTCAGTACGTTAAGCTCACATCCCATTGACTTTCTGAATCAGGGCATCCTCAATCACACTTAATTCCTGGAACAGGCTCTTTCTTCCTGAGCAGTAGGCTGAATCCATCAGCCATTTGATGGAGCCAATCAGCTGCATCAAAACTGATTTTGCTATTTTATCAAGTGTTTTTTTAATCAATAGTGATCAGATGATCTACTTTTCCAGAATGGGGCCCTCTCTACTAGAGACTGAAATAATCTATTTAGCCACAGAATAGGTACAGCACAGGCAACAGCAGTGCAAGATTCTCTCCCTCTTCCCTGCCAATGTACCTCAAGTCCTTACTGGAAGGTCAGCCTCTAGGTGGAAGAGGACACAGTTAAGTTTCCATGGCCTAGTCAGTCACCAGAATTCCTGTTGAGAGTGTCAACAAGGATATCAATTGTAGTAGTGTTTCTTGTGATACCCACTGGGAACTGGACAGAGACCACCAACCTCATTTCACAGAGGGACCCAAATTGCTATCAGGTTAGTAAGACAAGGTGGCTGAGGTAATATCTAGAGCTCTGTGTAAGCTCGAAAGCTTGTATCTCTCACCAACAAAAGTTGGTCCAATAAAAGATATTACCTCACCCACCTCATCTCTCTAATATCCTGGGACCGACACAGCTACCACAACTCTGCGTAAGTCAGGTTAGTAACAATTTTCCTCATCACTGAGCTAGAATGGGTTTGAACCAGTGACCTAGAAATGAATAGAATACCATTATCGTGCGCTGTAGTTACAGTACATCCAAACAGGGGAGGGAACCCACCAAATCCCATGGTGGTGGTGATTATTACTTATTATTGTTTAATATTTATATTGTGGTATCAGTGCTAGGCCAACCCGGGTGGGCTGCGATGTTCTAGGTGCTGTCTAGGATAGACCCCAAATGCTTACAATCTGAAAGTGGTTGCATGTCATTATGCAGGTTGAGGTCATGTTGTATCATTTGGTATCCTGGGAACTGGCATGGAGGAGAAAATGGAGGCAGTGGAATGAAGGTGTCTGGACAGAATCTATCCAACTCCTGAAGGCCTACTGCCACTAAAAGGTGTGCACATGTGAAGAGTATGGAGCCAGATTGGGGAATAACCCTTGTGCTCACAGGCTCTCTCTCAATTTCTACCTCACCTGCACAGCCCCATATGGAGTGGCAGGAGGGAGAGGAATTTGACAGCTGTGTTCTGAGCATCTGGTCCTGAATGGTGGTTCCTATCCCTCTCCAGTGGAGCAGAGCAAAAGAGACAGAGCTGCATGTTGAAGAAAGGAAGCAGGTAGGGGATTCCTAGCTTGGGTGATTCTTCTTCTCCTGTCAAGTCCTAGTGCCTAAACATCTACAGGCAGGAAAAGTTTGGAACTTTGTAAACTCCACAATCATGGGTCAGTTTCTTCTGCTGCTCCCACTTCAGCTTCTCCTGCCTGATGTGCCCTTTTTTCACCAGCCAGTGAACAGACAGAAGGAAGTGGGCTAACCTCCCTCAAGCTCAGGAGAGGATAGGAAGAAGAACCCCACCTCTTCACTTAGCAGAAGTGGAGCTACGTTCCCAAATACTCCTCTTTCTTTTAGCCCCTGCCCAGAATCTCTATCTTGCTGGACAGATGCCAAAGATGTCAAGTTAGTGAATCCTTTTTTTCCTGGGTGTATGTCAAGTTGCAACCTGAGCAAAAACCAAGGAAAAACCTCTCATGCTTGCTGGCTGTGTATGAAGGTTTAGATGTCTATGACATCTATGGATGAGAACCTCTGCATTGTTTGTCAGAGGACAATCCACAAGTCACTAACTGAGCATCTTTTATCATGTTGGTGTGATGTCAAGGGGCAAGCCTCTGTGAGGTCACTGACCCAGCAACTCTATCTTGTTGGTCTGATGTCAAGACAAGGGCTTCTGTGTGGTTACAAGATCAGCACCTTCTGTGCTTTTCTCAGGGCACAGATTACTGTGTGGTCTCTTGTTCAGAGACCATACATCTCTAACTTTCTGGGTTTATATCATGACTCTTTAGTTCATTGGCTGAGCAGCTCTAGTTTTCACAGAATCATAGAAATGCAGAACTGGAAGGGACCTTGACAGATCATCTAGTCCAGCCCCCTGCACTGAGGCAGGACTAAGTATTATCTAAACCATCCCAACAGGTGTTTGTCTAACCTGTTTGTAGAAGCCTCCAAAGGTGCGGATTCTACAGGCTCCCTAGATAATTTTTCCAATGCTTATCTCCCTTATAGTCGGTGGTGAAAGTAAGCTGGTATGGACCAGTATGGCATACCAGTACAAATGAATAAAATAGGCCAGGTTTAACTGTAGTAATAAAAAATCAGATTAATCACTTTAATTAAATATATTTTACATTCTCTAGAAACAAAATGCTCCCCTTCAGTTTTCAGTTTTTACTTCTTGTTGGGTGGAAGGTGTTCATGTGATCTGGAATGTTAGCTTCTGAGTGCCATCATGGTAACCACTTGCTCTTATTGGTCAAGTCTGTCGTCTCAGGCGCGCAATTTACATTATAAAGCACCTGGTGTGACTCCCCTCCATTGGCACAATGTAATTAATTGTCATTGATTGCAGAATCACACACTGCATAATTCAGCCTTTGCTAAGAGGAAACGACTCACCAGAGTGGAAATGTTGCTGGAAGGGGACCAGTGTTGTGAAATCTATGCAGGCAGAATGGATTGCAGCAAACATCCCTCTCTGCAAGAAAACAGACCACCCCTAAGCATAGTTGGAGAGGGAATCAGAGTTGACCTCAGAGAATATGGGAGCTGAAAAGTGGCAGGCAGGGGGTTCTAAGGAGTGCAATGCGAACAGGACCCAGGAGTGTGATTGTGCAGAAAGCCCCTTGCTCCCCACCCGGTTCGCTCTTGGGCTGGTTCTCTTGTGGGCCGCCTGCTCTCCAGCGTGCAGATCCATACATGTGGGCCTTTGGGGGACGAGGCAGCTTGGGGAGCGAGTCTTGAGTGCACACTGCAGAACGGAAGGGTGGCTTTGCACTCCGTGCCCAGGGCACTGTGCTATGCTTTCAGCCCTTGGATTCACTCATTATTCAGCCAGCTGCGGGAGGGAGAGCTCACCTGGCTGCAATCGGGGAGAACCAGAACCAGGGACCCTCCTTCCTTCTCTTGTGCTCGGGATCTTTGGGGAAGTCTCTGCAGCAGTCCCTGTTGCAGGTGGCTGTGGGGTGCCAGAGTCAGGAGCCAGCAACGGGGCAGGGACAAGGTGTGGGGCTTGGCAGCACGCGAGCTGGGTTCCGAAGCAGCTGGTGTCCCGGGTGAAACTTCTCCATCTTGCGCCTTTTTCCCACTGTTTGCTGGTCGGGGACACCTCCCAGGCCTCTGCCCGTCTTACACACTAATGGGTATGTTTAAACGTAAAAGTGAGGAAATGGGGGATTGTCAGTCAAAAAGAACAGCAACAAATGAAGAAGCTGAAAGTCATCCACAAAAGGGTATGTCTATACAGCCAACATTAAAGCACTGCTGCAGCAGTGCTTTGACGTCGGCTGTGTAGATATACCATTAAAGCTACTACCAATACTTTAGAATAAAACTAGTAGACAGCTACTGTATCAAAGTCATGCAAAGGGATCCATGAAGTTAAGTGTGTAAGAGTGGAGGTGGGAAGGGAGTTTGCGATACGACTGTACCAGTAATAAATTTAAGTTACTTTCACCGCTGCTTATAGGTAGGAATTTTTCCGAATATCTAACCGAAATCTCCCTTGCTGCCTTTTAAGCTAATTACTTTTTGTCCTGTCCTTAGTGGATAAAAGAATAATTTCTGGGTTTATGACATAGTACAGTAACTCCTCACTTAAGATCATCCCACTTAACATTGTTTTGTTGTTACATTGCTGATCAATTAGGGAGCATACTCATTTAAAGTTGTGCAATGCTCCACTCTTACGTTGTTTGGCTGCCTGCTTTCTCCACAGCTGCCAGCCTCTCTACAGCCCCCTCCCCCCAAGCCCGCCGGCAGACTCTGCAGATCAGCACCTTCTCTGTCCTCCCCCCGCCACCTGCCGGAGGTAATCAGCTGGCTTGCAGCGTTTTGGAAGCAGGAGGGAGGGGAAGGAGTGAGGACTCAGTGCGCAGGCTCCCCCTCCCTCCCCTGCCTCCCGAACGCGGCAAGCCAGCTGATTGCCCCGGGCAGGAGGGAGAGGGGAGGAGTGAGGACTTGGCGTGCCTCACCCCTCCCTCCGCTGCCTCCCGAATGCCACAAGCCAGCTGATTTGTGCCGGCAGGAGGCAGGAGGGAGGGGGAGCCTGCACGTCGAGTCCTCACTCCTCCCCCTTCCCTTCTGCTGGGGCAATCAGCTAGCTTGCCGCGTTCGGGAGGCAGGGGAGGGATGGGGGAAGTGTGCCGAGTCCTCACTTCTTCCCCCTCCCTCCTGCTTCCAAACGCCGCAAGCCATCTGATTGCTCTGGGCAGGAGGGAGGTGGGAGGAGTGAGTGACTGTAGAACACTGATAACTACTCTCTGGGAATGGTTTTCCAACCAGTTATGCACCCCATTTATAGTAGCTCCATCTAGGTTGTATATCCCTAGTTTGTTTATGAGAAGGTCATTTGAGACGGCATCAAAAGCCTTACTAATGTCAAGATATACCACATCTACCACTTCCCCCCATCCAGAAGGCTTATTATCCTGTCAAAGAAGGCTATTAGGTTGGTTTGATTCAATTTGTTCTTGACAAATCCATGCTGACTGTTACTTTTCACTTTATTATCTTCTAGGTGTTTGCAAATTGATTGCTTAACTATTTGCTCTATTATCTTTCTGGGTACTGATGTTAAGCTGACTGGTCTGTAATTCCTCGAGTTGTCTTTATTTTCCTTTTTATAGATGGGCACTATATTCACACTTTTCCAGTCCTCTGGAATCTCTCCTATCTTCCATGATTTTTTGAAGATAATAGCTAATGCTTCAGATATCTCATCTGTTAGCTCACTGAGTATTCTAGGATGTATTTCATCAGGCCCTGGTGACTTGAAGGCAACTTGTCTAAGTAATTTTTAACATGTTCTTTCCCTATTTTAGCCTCAGATCCTATCTCATTTTCAATGGCATTTACCATGTTAGATGGTGAAAACTGAAAAAAGTCATTTAGCACTTCTGACATTTTGACATTTTCTGTTATTGTTTCTCTTTCCCCCCACCCCCCATTGAGTAATGGGTCTAACCTGTCCTTGATCTTCCTCTTGCTTCTAATGTATATATAGAATATTTTAAGAACATAAGAACAGCCATATTGGGTCAGACCAACGGTCCATCTAGCTCAGTATCCTGTCTTCTGACAGTGGCCAAATCCACATGCCCCAGAGAAAATGAACAGAATAGGTAATCATCAAGTGATCCATCCCCTGTCGCCCATTCCCAGCTTCTGGCAAACAGAGGCTAGGGACCTCATCCTTGCCAGTCCTGGGTAATAGCCATTGATGGACCTGTCCTCCATGAACTTATCTTTTTTCTTGTTACCCTTTATGTCTCTAGCTAGTTTAATCTCATTTTTTGCCTTGGCCCTTCTAATTTTGTGCTTGTGTTTGTTTGTTTATATTCATCCTTTGCAATTTCACCTAGTTTCCTTTTTTTGTAGGACTCTTTTCTGAATTTCAGATAATTGAAGATCTCCTGGTTAAGCCAGGATGGTCTCTTGCCATACTTCCAATCTTTCCTACGCAGTGGGATAGTTTGCTCTTGTACCTTAAATAATGTCGCTTTGAAAAACTGCCATCTCTCTTGAACTGTTTTCCCCTTTGACTTGCTTCCCATGGGATCTTACCTACCAATTCCCTGAGTTTGCTAAAGTTTGCCTTCTGGAAATCCATTATCTTTATTGTGTTGTTTTTCCTCCTACCATTCCTTAGAATCATGATCACTTTCACCCAAACTGCCTTCCACTTTCAAATTCTCAATCAGTTCCTCCCTATTTGTCAAAATCAAATCTAGAACAGGCTCTACCCTAGTCACTTTCTCCACCTTCTGAAATAAAATCACGTGGCCTTGTTCCCAAGACAGCATAGGAGCTGTATTTCCCAGGACGCTCGTGCAAGAACACTTTGTAATGTGCACACTGCCTCCTGCTGCAAGGCATAGAGAGTGCTGTGCTCCCCAGAGGTAGTGACTGAGCCTTTCCTCCTTTCTCCCCCAGGTATGTGTGCTGGATACTTATTTTTGAATTTATTTGTCAAATTCAGAAAAAAGTGAATTTATCAGTCAAGATCATGTCATCCACATCAGCCGGTGCTCTCAGTGAAGCTTGGGGTGACTGCTGGTTGCTAATTTTCCTTCTCTGTCTCCAGAAAGAGCTAATTTGTGTTGACAAGTCCACAAATGTCTCAAGTCCTCCCTCACACAAGATCCCTCATACCAACAATGGCTCTCCAACCATGAGATGCTGACCATGTATACTCATTTCCCCTATGACATTCTCCTCTGGTATGTATGAGACATATCACTGCTTTGCCATCAAAGACATGCCCGGCTTGACTCTCTCCTTTCAAAAAACTCTGCACTCCAACCTTCAGGCACAAAAGGTGGCGGGGAGGGGTAGCTCAGTGGTTTGCGCATTGGCCTGCTAAACCCAGGCTTGTGAATTCAATCCTTGAAGGGACCACTTAGGGATCTGGGGCAAAATCAGTACTCAGTCCTGCTAGTGAAGGCAGGTGGCTGGACTCAATGATCTTGCAGGGTCTCTTCCAGTTCTTTGAGATAGGTATATCTCCATATATTATTATATTAAGACATTTGGCTTGGTGGAGCTTTTTAAAACTGCTACAACCATAGGCTCTTTAGATGAGAATGTGTTCTAAGACTCAGAGTTTAAGATCAAAGTGGCCCAAGTGTGCCTTAATTAAACATTAGCAGAGTTTGTGAACAGGAGACACATAACTCCTGTAAATGGTTATTCTTCTTTTAATTTATTAAATAATATTTCATAAGTATGTATCTTGACTGAGAAAGTTCTCATTGCCTGTCTGACTCGTATCTCAGATTTTATGAGATCATTTCACTTTAATTCATTGCTTAATTTAGTACTATCAATTAGGAACCTTTTTAGATATTCAGATTTGAGTTACTGATGAAGTAAACTGAGGTGTCAGAGGGTATAGTTTATCATTCTGCAAAAGACCTCTGCATCAGTGAATTGGTGTTTTGAAGGGTTATGTGAGATTTCAGTCATGCATTGTTCTTATGCAGGACTTCTACAACAGTGAATTCACCCAATATGAATAGTCCAAAAATCTGCTTATACTAAATATAATACAGTGTAATTAAATTAATGATCATCAACCCAAGAGTGTACAATGTTCCCTGTAGCAATACCAAACTGATATGACTTGTGTATGATTGGTTGCATTAGACACCCCATACTGCGTTTACCAGGGAAAGCTTAGGTACTGTCTAATTCTTTGAATCACGTGACTTGAACAAACCAACTGTATTATCAGCAAAGAATCCTGTGGCACCTTATAGACTAACAGATGTTTTGGAGCATGAGCTTTCGTGGGTGAATACCCACTTCATCGGATGCATGTAGTGGGTATTCACATGCATCCGACGAAGTGGGTATTCACCCACGAAAGCTCATGCTCCAAAATGTCTGTTAGTCTATAAGGTGCCACAGGATTCTTTGCTGCTTTTACAGATCCAGACTAACACGACTACCACTCTGATACTTGACAACTGTATTATGTATTAGCAAGATTCTCTTTTGTGGATTGAAATGAAAGTCCAACAATTCTAGCATTTAATTGTTATCAATCATAAAGTATTATAGACCTTCTCAGAGTCTGCTCTTTTCATCCTTAGCTTATTTGATCTTTAGCCAAGTAACCAGCATGATTCAGTATTCTCCCAAGATACACTATTAAAGTTTGCAAACGTGATTGGTAAATGCTTTAATAATTTAGATGAGATCATTAATAACATCACTTGTCAGTGACCTAACTGGGATAATAACTTTCTTGTGACTTGCATCAAATAGATTTTTTTTTAAATTGATTTCCAAAGGTTTCTAGATGTCTTTCAATTGTTTGCCAGTGACTGAAATAGCTTTTAGCTGTGGTATGTCTTGAGGTTTATGCATTCATTTCTAAGAAAATGCGATAATCGGTTAACCAACTATTCCTCTTTAACCTAACTCTTTAACCTAACAACTTCAGCAGTAGTTGCTATAAATAAAAATAATTATATATAATTTTCACCATAATATTATGCTGTTACTAACTAGTTTAAGATGGCAGCCTGTTATTGTCACACATTATGTAAGTCTAATATAGAAGAAAAATATTTAAACCTGATCTCTTGTGGAACAATAATTAACGTTATAGAATTTTGATGAGTATTATGTATGCCTTTTCTTCTTAATATTTTCATATCAAGACATTTACATATTAGCATAGGGTGAGATTATGACTTTAGGGGTAGTAGCCATGAGTAGCCCTGGCAGGCATTGTAACTCTGAGACACAGCTCCTTCCCCTTTGCTCTGGAGAAAGAAGAAATTACAATACCCCTTTTTGTGGAGCAGCTTACTCCCTGCCCTGTTTGCCCAGCCATCTTATCTGTCTGTCTAGTGGGAATGCTCCTCCTACTCCCTTCTGTCTTCCTCCCTCCCGCCCCCCAACTTGCTTACTTGTGGGAGTATCAAGTGAGTAACCATTGCTTGCCCCTCCTTCCCCGGAAGGAGTTACAGTCTGAGTGGGGGCCTTACTCCCTCTTGCTCTCCTATGTGGCCCAGTAAGGAATGTGAAAATCTAGCCCCAAGGGACAAAGCATCAATCTCCACCTAAGTAAGGAAGCTAAGAAAAATGTCCTGGAAACTGCACTGCAAACTGTTAAAGCAATGGGGAGGAAAGCAACTCAGTACAGACACAGTGTCTTCACAAATCTGTGCAACCAATCTCATAGCCAGTTCCTTCTTTGACTGGCCTGGTATAAAGAACATGGCTAGCGGAATGGTCACCAGAAGGTCCCCAGGATTTGTGCTGGGGCAGAGGTCCTGACCATGGTCCTTAGTTTGTGAAGCAACACCCCATTTACCCTTCTGTGGAGCCTTGCACTCCAGTGAAGCTCACTCCCAGTTTTCAGTGTGTGCATGGTAATCAATAACACTAAGATTTTGTCATAGTTATTTTTAGTAAAAGTCACAGACAGGTCATGGGCAATAAACAAAAATTCACAGAAGCTATGACCTGTCTGTGACTTTTTCTGCTGCAGCTCCATGGTTTCCCCCACCACTGTGGTAGCTGGGAGCTGTGTGGATTCCCCTCCATGCAGGGCAACTGGAAGCTGCAGTGGGGGGAGGGGGAGGAGAGGAGGTGCCCTCCATCCAGGGCAGCTGGCAGCTGCAGGGTGATGATATTTCCCAAAGAGAAAGCGGGACACCGCCAGCCGCTCGCTTGAGGCGTCCTCCCCCTCCCCACGAGGCTGTCTCCGGAACCCTGAGAAGGGCCCCCTCAGGAGTCTGTCACCTGTTGCTGGAACCCTGCAGGGTGTCCCCTGTCGCCTGTTGCTGGAACCCTGTCAGGGCCCCGCTGGCTGTCAGCTCCAGAGTCCTGAAGCAGAGAATGTCAGGGAGGTCTCTGGAAGTCCTGGATTCCGTGATTCCATGACCTCCATGACATATAAACGTCGCCTTAGTAATCTGTATTCTACATGTATGTTTTTTCAACTGGTTCCCCTAATTGTGCATTATCAGCAATGATCCAACTTTTGACTCTTGTGCACTTCCATTACCAGGTTCAGAATAGGGCCTATAGTAAACATACACAATAAAAAGCATAGGTTGTTGAATTAGTATAATTCATGGTGTATCTTGTGCAGAAAACAAGACAGCTTGATTAAATTGAAAGACAATATTTTTCCTTTGCCATTCAAATGACTTCATGCCTGCTGTAATGCTAAACACATCAATTAATACTGCAACATGATTTTCAGCTTCATGTTGTTATTATAAAGCCTTGAGAGTATACATGGTGTGGTACAAAACAAAGCAAAGGACAGTCCCTGCCCTGAAGAGCTTACAATCTAACAGACAGGCATAGGAAAGAAATGACAAAAGTAGAGAGGCAAGGGTGGGAACTGACATGACGATTTCATTACTCTAAGGGTATGTCTACACTACAAGACTATTTCGAATCAACTTAAGTCGAATTTGTGGAATCGACCTTATGAAGTCGAATTTGTGTATCCACACTAAATACACTAATTCGACTGTGTGAGTCCACAGTAATGGGGCCAGCGTCGACTTTGGAAGCGGTGCACTGTGGGAAGCTATCCCATAGTTCCCGCACTCCCCACTGCCCATTGGAATTCTGGGATTTCCCCCCAATGCATGCTGGGGGAAAAATGTGTCGAGGGTGGTTTTGGGTAACTGTCATCATTGAACCGTCAATCACGCCCTCCCTCCCTCCCCGAAAGCGCCTGCGGGCAATCTGTTCGTGCACTTTTCTGCTCAGTGACAGCGCGGACGCCACAGCACTGCGAGCACGGAGCCCGCTGCAGTTATGGCCGTTGTCAACTCCTCGCACCTTATCGTCCACCTCTTCCACAGTCACCTGCTGAGAAATAGGGCTACTTTTCAATGGTGCTGCGAGCACTGGTGGACCATGGGGGACGTTTTACCAGCATCAACATCGGGTGGCCAGGCAAAGTTCATGACGCGCGTGTTCTCAGGAACTCTGGTCTGTTTAGACGCTTGCAGGAAGGTAGTTTCTTCCTAGACCACAAAATAACTCTTGGGGATGTGCAGATGCCTATAGTGATCCTCGGGGACCCAGCCTACCCGCTAATGCCCTGGCTCGTGAAGCCCTATGCAGGCGCCTTGCACAGCAACAAGGAACTCTTCAAGTACCAGCGAGCAGCGTGACCTGTGACTGTTCAGTTTCTTTACAGAGAAGCTGAACCTGCCCCTGTTTCTTTACCAAGTTACTGTTGACTAGCATCTGCAGTTACATACCCCGTCCACCCCGCTTCCCCCACTTCCAACACACGTTTAAAAATAAAATACATCTTCCACTGTAACTTTACAAAGGTTTCTTTATTGATGACTTTGCATTAAAGGGTTGAAACTGGGACGCGGACTGTGCTGGGTAGGGTGTGCGGTGATGTAAAGACCGCCTCTAAACTCGAGGAATGACAGGCTCCTGCTCCCAGAGTGGTCTGCAGTGCCGGACTGGTTGTTTCAACGGAGCCTGCCATCCCTCCTTTTTGGGACTCTGTGTGGGGGGCTATGTGGCCTTGTGGCAGGGGAGGACGGATACAGATTCCTCTGCTGCGTGGCTCTGTGGTCCAGGACAGGGACCGTTGCATGAGATCTGTAACCCCCCTCCCCCGCTACAAAGTCACGTACCCCCTCACCCACACAGAACCTGCAAACCACGTCCCATACTGACCAGGATGCCTACTGACTGCACTGTGTATGTGACCTGCTGCTGATCCTGCCCCCGTCTCTGTACCCTGCTAAAGGTGACTGTCCTATGCAATACCCTACCCCATTCCCCACCCACCCCTTCAAACACAGCGTTGTGTAAAAAAGCATGACGGAAACAGTAATTAACAGCAAAGTATTTTTAATAATTAACCAGACAGTCAGGGGATGAAACTGGGATTGGGGCTAGGGTGAGTCAGGAAGGGAAGGAATTCTCAAAACTTAGGGTATGAGAGCTTTTGGGTACTTGAGCACTCTGCTGGGGTGCAGTGACAGTATTCACAGCCCCTGGCGCCCCTCCTTCTGGTTACTTTGGGTGACGGGAGGTATGGGACTTTGTGGCGGAGGAGGGCGGTTGCAGATACACTGCGGGGGGGCGGGGGGGGCTCTGTCCTCCTGGCTGCGGTCCTGCAGAACATCCACAAGGCGCCGGAGCGTGTCTGTTTGCTCCCTCATTAGTCCAAGCAGCGTTTGAGTCGCCTGCTTGTCTTCCTCACACCACCTCTCCTCCCGTTCGCTGTGTGAGCGCTGGTACAGAGAGAGGGTCTCCCTCCACTGGCTCTGCTGGTCCGCCTCGGCTCGGGAGCACCCCATAACTTCAGCGATCATCTCGTCCCATGTCTTTTTCTTTCGCCGCCTAATCTTTGCCAGCCTCTGTGAGGGGGATGCTGTGGCAGGTCTGGAGACAGTCGAAGCTGTGTGATAGGAAAAAGGGAGTGAATTCCTTGCAAAGATACATTTTTGCGAACAATGAACACAGTCTAGTCTGTCTCTGTGAATTCTGGGTTGAGATCCCAGTGCCTGATGGGGCAAAAACCATTTTCGCGGGTGGTTCTGGGTAAATGTCATCAGTCATCCCTTCCTCCGGGAAAGCAACGGCAGACAATCATTTCGAGCCCGTTTTCCCTTGATTGCCCTGGCAGACGCCACAGCGTGGCAACCATGGAGCCTGTTTTGCCTTTTGTGCCTGTCACCGTATGTGTACTAGATGCCGCTGACAGAGGCGGTCCAGCAGCGCTACACAGCAGCATGCTTTTGCTTTTGCATGACAGCAGAGATGGTTACCAGCCATACTGTACCATCTACCATACCATAAATTGGTAATAAGATGATCATGGTTACCAGTCCTTTTGCACTGCACCATTTGCTGCTGTCATAAGTGCCCCTGGCTGAGATCAGCCAGGGGCGCAAAAGCCAAAATTGGGAATGACTCCCTGAGTCAATCCCTCCTTTTTGGTATCTAAAAATAGAATCAGTCCTGCCTAGAATATGGGCAAGTGTACTAGAGAACCACTGTATCATAGAACCAGAGAGCACAGCTGCTCTGTGTCAGATCCTGCAGAAATTATGAGCTGTATGCTATTCACAGGAGGTGCTCCTGCAACAACCCCACCTGTTCATTCTGTTCTTCCCACAGCCTTCCTGGGCTACCATAGCATTGTCCCCCCACTTGTGTGATGAAGTAATAAAGAATGCAGGAATAAGACACAGTGACTTGTTAGTGAGAAATGAGTGGAAGGCAGCCTCCAGCTGCTATGATAGTCCAGACAGGACATTAAGGAGTGTGGAGGAGAGGAGCCCAGCATCCCTCTGCTAGTCCAGGGGCAATTGAATCTTTTCTTTACACATGAAGGGTGGGGGCTGATGGAGCTCAGCCCCCTGTTGCTATGATGAGGACGGTTACCAGCCATACTGCACCATCTACCAGGAAAAATTAGGAGCAGGCGCCCTTGATCGACCTCACTGATGCTAGTCGGCATGGTTACCAGTCCTTTTGCACTGCCCCATGTGCCAATAGGCTGATGATGACGATGGATATCAGTCATATTGTACCGTCAGCCACCCATGGCGGGGGGGGGGAGCAAGGATATTGGTGTTGAGTGCTGCAGCATCGCATCTATCTGCAGCATTCAGTAAAGATAGGGTGACATGTAAAAGAGTCAACAGAGGATTGTTTTCCCTTTCACTTCTGGGGGTGGGTGGGGTGTGTGAGTGTAAATTGCCGAGCTATGCCCTGACCCACCGCAGACACTGTGTTTGACCCTAGAAGCATTTGGAGCTCAGCCAAGAATGCAAATGCTTTTCGGAGACAGCAGGAACTGTGGGATAGCTTGCATTCTCAGTCCCCCCTCCCTCCATGAGCGTCCATTTGATTCTTTGGCTTTCCGTTACGCTTATCACGCAGCAGCGTGCTGAGTCTCTGCTACGCCATCTGTCTGGAGATTTTTTAAAAATACTTTGGACCAGGCGTAACATTACAGTAATTCCCCTAATTAGATGCAGGAGTCTCCGAGCGAGATCACCCTGAGGACGGTCACTGAAGGAGATAGAGAGCGCATGCTGCGTGAAAGCCAGCACAAACCAGGGGCCTATGCAGCCGTGCTCGGGGAGGCAATGCTCCCTGAGTACCTCATGAAAGCCTGGGGCGGAAAGGTGTGCTACCACGGAGCACCCAGTAAGGCAGCTCTCCCCAGGAACCTCCTGTGGAGGCTTTTCGATTCCCTCCTGGAGAGCTTCGTGGAGATCTCCCAGGATGATTTCTGTTCCATCCCCATATATATAGAGACCTCCTTTTCACATACTTCAGATTCCTGTAATATTAAGAATAAAAGTTTACATGTTTAAAGCACTTACCGACTGCTCCTTCCCCTGATTCAGGGTCCGGGTTAACGGCCGGGGAGGGTTGGTAGGGGATCTCCGTGAGGGTGATGAAGAGATCCTGGCTGTCGGGGAAACCAGCGTTGTAAGCGCTGTCGCCTGCCTCGTCTTCCACAAACCCTTCCTCATCTTCCCCGTCCGCGAACATCTCCGAGGAACTGGCCGTCGACACTGTCCCATCGTCAGAGTCCACGGTCACTGGAGGGGCAGTGGTGGCAGGCTCTGTAGCGTCCGTTTGCCGCTTTGATTTTTTGGTAGCCTTGTCTGGGGTCCTTGATTTTCACGCGGCGCTGCGTTGCATCCCGCCTGTATCCTCTGTCTCTCATGGCTTTGGAGACCTTCTCGTAAGTCTTTGCATTCCGTTTTTTGGAGCGCAGCTCCGAAAGCACAGACTCCTCGCCCCACACACCCGATCAGATCCAAGACTTCCCGGTCAGTCTATGCTGGGTCCCTCTTTCTATTCAGAGATTACATGAACTCCTCTGCTGGAGAGCTCTGCATTGCTGCCGGTGCTGCTGAGCTCGCCCCGATGTCCAACCACGAAATGAGATTCAAACTGTCCGGACAGGAAAAGGAATTAAAATTTTCCCGGGGCTTTTCCTGTGTGGCTGGTCAGAACATCCAAGCTTGGACTGCTGTCCAGAGCGTCAACAGAGTGGTGCACTGTGGGATAGCTCCCGGAGCTACTAAGTTCGATTTGCATCCACAAATTCATAGCCATGTCGAATTTAGCGCTACTCCCCTCGTCAGGGAGGAGTACAGAATTCGAACTAAAGAGCCCTCTATCTCGAATTAAATGGCTTCCTGGTGTGGACGGGTGCACGGTTAATTCGAATTAATGCTGCTAAATTCGAATTAAAGTCCTAGTGTAGACCAGGCCTAATAAGCTCCCTTTTTGTGGGCAATGTAGTTCTGAACTGTTAGAGAGGAACGGAAGAGGAGAGAGTAGTGGTCTGTTGAATGAGGATAGGGATGTTGCTTCAAACATAAGGGACAGCGTGGCAAAAGGAATTGGAGAAGGAAACAAAGTGGGTATTTAGGCTAGGTTTTGCATCAGGCTCATTTTCACAATAGAGTGAGTTTGAAGATGCAATAAGAGACCATGTCTGAGATATAGACTGTGGCAGAGTTGCTCAGGGGATGTAAGGTGAGGGAAATTAAATTGAAACAGGATGTAGTGGACAAGAGAGAGTCAGTGAGGGATCTTAAGGATGGAGAGGATGCAGACCTTGGCATACATTATTGAATCAGAACACTACAAAATCAGTAGAGTCACCAGCTAGGCATACACAACTAGTTTTTAAAATTTATGTGGACAAGGATCATTCCAGTTGGATGACTTCACACAAATGAAGCAATTAATGATAGTACTCAGCACTTATATAGCACTTTGTGGGCTTGGTGTTCTCTCATCTTGCACCTTGTGTAGTCATTCAAATCTGTGCAAAGCAGGCTAAACTCCTCCAGGCTGGCCAAGAAGAACACAGCACAAATCTGGAGGATGGCAGAATGACCAAGCTGGCTTTGAACCATCTTTGTGGTTCCCTTGTCCTGGAGCCACTAGACTTTAACGTGATCCTTGGCATACACTCCCTTTGTACAGGTGTGAACTGTGGTATATTGAAAACTGTATTAATTGTAAGTAGGGCTGTCAAGTGATTTAAAAAAATTAATCGTGATTAATCATGCAATTAATCGTGCTGTTAAGCAATAATAGAATACTATTTATTTAAATACTTTTGGATGTTTTCTACATATTTAAATATATTGATTTCAATTACAATGTAGAATACAAAGTACTAACTTTATTTTTTATTACAAATATTTGCACTATAAAAATGATAAAAGAAATAGTAATTTTCAATTCCTCCATTACAAGTACTGTAGTGCAACCTCTTTATCACGAAAGTTGAACTTACAAATGTAGAATTATGTACAAAAATAACTGCATTCAAAACCAAAACAAGATAAAACTGTAGAGCCTACAAGTCCACTCCGTCCTACTTCTTGTTCAGCCAATTGCTCAGACAAACAAGTGTGTTCACATTTGCGGGAGATAATGTTGCCACTTCTTGTTTACAGTGTCACCTGAAAGTCAGAACAGGCATTCACATGGCACTGTTGTACCCGGCATCGCAAGATATTTACATGCTAGATGTGCTAAAGATTCATATGTCCCTTCATACTTCAACCACCATTCTAGGGAACATGTGTCCATGCTGATGACAGGTTTTGCTCGATAATGATCCAAATCAGTATGGACCAATGCATGTTCATTTTTATCATCTGAATCAGATGCCACCAGCAGACGATTTATTTTCTTTTTTGGAGGTTTGGATTCTGTAGTTTCCGCATCAGACTGTTGCTCTTCTAAGACTTCTGAAAGCAAGCTCCACACCTCATCCCTCTCAGATTTTGAAAAACACTTCAGATTCTTAAACCTTGGCTTGAGTGCTATAGCTGTCTTTAGAACTCTCACACTGGTACTGTTGTGTATTTGGTTGTCATGGTTTTTGTTGCTATGGCAACTGAGTTAGATTATTATGGGTTAGCTCAGCCAGCTTCAGCCGGCTGAGTGAGCTCTCTGAGTCTGTAAATAAAATGGTGGTTTTGTTAGCTGTCTGCTGTCTGGCCTCAAGTGATTTCTTCCTAAACCGGCTGCCCCCAAGGATATAACAAGTGGCGACGAGGGTGAGATTCCGGTGCTGCTCCAGTAACAGAAGGAAGTAGAAGTCAAGGTAAAGAACAAACAAACAAAAAAAAGCTGCTTGTTTGCACTGACTGTGAAAGTGAAACTAAAATCATGGCTACTCTGACCAGGCCACTGGAACCTTTTGATGAGAATATAGAGCAGTGGCATGTGTATACTGAGCCTTTTGAGCTTTTTTTTATTGCAAATGACATTACAGAAGCGAAGAAGGTGCCAATATTCTTAAGTGTTGTAGGGGCTAAAACCTACTCCCTGCTACGCAGCTTACTACACCCTGTTAAGCCAGCAACTAAATCTTACAGTGACATTGTGGAAATCTCATTTTTCCCCAAAACCACTGGTAATTGCTGAAAGATATAGGTTCCACAAAAGAGACCAAAAGGAAGATGAAACAGTTGTACAATTTGTAGCCATTTTAAAAAAGCTAGCAGAACACTGTGAATTTAAAGAAATGTTAAATGATGCCCTGCGTGACAGGTTAGTGTGTGGCCTCTACAGTGAAGCTATACGGAAGCGCCTACTGACAGAGGCTCAGCTTACCTTACAGAAGGCTGTTGATATTACTGTCTCCATGGAACTGGCTACAAGGGAGGCGCAATACATCGGTGCATCCCCTAGGGTGCAAAAAGTGTCACAAGAACCGACCCACAAAACTGTGCAGAGTCAAGAATGTTACCGCTGTGGTAAGCCGGGTCACCAGGCATCAGAATGCTGGTGTAAGGACCTGGTGTGTCGACACTGTGGCAAAAAGGGACACATTGAGTGTGCCTGTAAACAAAAGAAAAAGAGGCCTGTGGTCTGGCCGACAAAAAGAGGAACTTTGCATACCCTAGAGCAGACCCAGGATGATCAAGGTGACACCTCAGCACAAGAGAAAGTGCCACTGCATGTTTTGTCTTTGGCAGTGGGCTCACATGAATACTGGGTAACCCCGTTATTGGATGGCAAACGTATACGCATGGAACTGGACACCGGTGCAGCCGTCTCACTGATCTCCGAGACTGTGTATAAAGAAAAGCTACAGCATCTTCCGCTTAAGGCAACAAAAACTGTTCTGAAGACGTATACGGGAGAAGCTGTGCCTATGCTGGGCACTATTGATGTTAAGGTGGAGCTCAATGGACAGGTGGCTAAATTGCCACTGTTTGTGGTGAGAGGTAACTACCCAGCCTTAATGGGTAGGTCTTGGCTTGGGAAGATTCAAATGAACTGGGCAGAAGTGCACCGGATGACTAAAGAAGAAACCAGTCTAACCCCTATACTAAGGAAACATGCTGCTGTTTTTGGAGATGATTTGGGAAGTATGAAGGGAATCACTGTGACATTGAACATTAAACCTGACAGTCCACCAAAATATCTGAAAGCCCGAACTGTGCCATATGCCATCAGGCCAAAAGTTGAAGCAGACCTGGAGCGCCTGGTCACCAATGGAGTCCTAATACCAGTTACCCATAGCTCATGGGCCACTCCTATTGTTCCAATCATAAAGAAAGATGGCTCTCTCCGGATTTGCGGTGATTTTAAAGTCACTGTCAACTCATTGTTGTGTGCAGAGCAATACCCGCTTCCCCGCATCGATGACCTCTTCGCAGGCCTGGCTGGGGGACAAAAGTTCAGTAAGATTGATCTGAGTCAAGCATATTTACAGATGCACGTCGATGAAAAGTCCCAAGAGCTGTTGACTATTGCGACTCATAAGGGGCTTTATCGATACTGTCGCCTACCCTTCGGAATAACGTCTGCTCCCGCCCTGTTCCAGAGGGCTATGGACCAGATCTTGTGTGGCTTGTCAGGAGTTTAGTGCTATCTGGATGATATCCTGGTCACTGGAAGAAATGAAGAGGATCACTTAAAGAATTTAGAGGCTACCCTACAAAGACTGGAAGAGTATGGCCTACGAGTTCGCAAAGACAAGTGTGAATTCTTCAAGCCCTCTGTTGAATATTTGGGACACATCATTGATTCTGCAGGTCTTCATAAGGCCCCTGCAAAAGTTAAAGCTATTGTGGAGGCTCCCCCACCTCGAAATGTAAGCCAGCTGCGCTCGTTTCTAGGACTCCTGAACTATTATGGAAAGTTCATCTCACAGTTAGCCACACTGCTAAAACCACTTCATGAGCTCCTTGGGCAGAAAAAGGCCTGGAAGTGGACTGAAGCCTGTGATGTTGCATTTAACAAAGCTAAGGATGCATTGCTAAATTCTGAAGTTCTAACGCACTTTGATCCATCCTTACCACTGCAATTGGCCTGCGACACCTCCCCTTATGGAGTGGGAGCAGTCGTGTCACATATTATGCCTTTAGGAGAAGAGAGACCTGTTGCTTTTGCTTCACGCACTCTAAGCAAAGCAGAAACTAACTACGCCCAAATCGAACGTGAGGCATTAGGAATTGTTTTTGGAATTCGGAAGTTTCATCAGTACCTGTTTGGGCGAAAGTTTACTCTTCTTACAGACCATCGACCTCTGACGTCAATTTTTGGACCCTACACAGGCATTCCCCCATTAGCTGCTAGTCGTATGCAACGTTGGGCATTGTTACTTTCAGCACACACATATGAAATCAAATATCGGAAATCCACTCTACACGGCAATGCAGATG
Source organism: Mauremys mutica (assembly GCF_020497125.1). Lineage (NCBI taxonomy): Eukaryota > Metazoa > Chordata > Testudines > Geoemydidae > Mauremys > Mauremys mutica. The sequence continues at coordinate 101,787,288 of NC_059072.1, read as the reverse complement.
GCCTCTCAAGGTTGCCTTTGCCGGTCAAACATCAAGAGAGTGCCCAAAAGGAAATCTTCTACTTTGAACAGGTAGAGAATACACCCATCACTGCTACTCAGATAAAGAAGGCAACTCGCGTTGACCCAGTATTGTCCCAAGTTATGGACCTGGTGATGCATGGAAAATCTCGACAAACCTCTCCGGTCTCATCTGACCTTGTTCCCTACATGTCCAAGCGGACGGAGTTATCGGTCCAATCTGGTTGTTTGTTGTGGGGAAGACATGTCATTATTCCACCACCACTGAGATCACAGATGTTAGAACAGCTACATTCCGGTCACTGTGGAATAGTGCGCATGAAGGAAATTGCACGAAGCTATTTTTGGTGGCCTGGATTGGACAGCGCTATTGAAGAGAAGGCAAAAGCTTGTATGTCATGTCAGGGTGTGAGGAATGCACCCCAGTGGGCACCCCTACACCCATGGGACTGGCCTGAAAACCCGTGGCAACGTATTCACGTTGACTTTGCTGGCCCCCTTGAAGGAAGCATGTTCTTGGTGGCAATAGATGCCCACTCTAAATGGCCAGAAGTCTCTATAATGCAGTCCACTTCTGCAGAGAGTACTATCCAAAAACTATGAGGACTCTTTAGTCGTTTTGGTCTGCCAGAACAACTTGTGAGCGACAATGGACCGCAGTTCGTTTCTCAGGAGTTTCAAAATTTTATGAAGGCAAATGGGATACACCACATCACGTCAGCACCATATCATCCGTCCACCAACGGATTAGCTGAAAGATTTGTGCAGACAATGAAAAACGCTTTGAAATCAGCAAGGGGACAACACTCCATTCAAAAGCGTCTGGATACCTTTTTACTTTCCTACAGAAACACACCTCATGCTACGACCCACTCATCTCCGGCCTTTCTAATGATGGGACGACAGCTGCGCACTTGCTTTGATCTGCTGAAACCTTCTGAACCCCGACAAATTGTGCAACATCAGCAGCAATATCAAGTCATCAGACGGGCACCCAGAGCAAAAGACCGAACCTTTAGCCCGGGACAGCCAGTTTTGGCTCGGAATTATACTTCCAGAGCTAAATGGGTCCCGGCCACAGTCATCACTCAAACAGGACCTGTTTCCTACACAGTCCGGACTGCAGAGAATCTTACCTGGCGGCGACATGTAGATCAGCTGTTGCCAGGTCATGCCAGTCCTCAGGACCCATCTGCAGTTGAGGGGTCTGACTTCACCTCTTCTGGTGAGGCACCGAATCACGAGTCACCTGTTCCTGACTGTTCTCCTCCATTACTGCCGGTGGCTGAGATACCCCTTTGCCCAGCACGAGCTGATACCACCTCCTCACCCGTTTGTGCTGCGGACCCTGAGCCCCTAGTGCTTTCGGGTGCAATAACACCAGAAGTTCGCCGTAATCCACCTAGAGACAGAAGGCCTCCTCATCGGCTGGATCTTTAGCTAGGGCGAACCCACGATTATGGGGCAAAATAATCCCCAGGGTTTAGCCGGGAATGGAGGTAGTCTACCCTCCTTCTCTAGTCTAGTGTGTGTTTTATTTAGGGGATGTTCTTATTAGGGGGGGAGGAATATGTTGTGTATTTGGTTGTCATGGTTTTGTTGCTATGGCAACTGAGTTAGATTATTATGGGTTAGCTCAGCCAGCTTCAGCCGGCTGAGTGAGCTCTCTGAGTCTGTAAATAAAATGTTGGTTTTGTTAGCTGTCTGCTGTCTGGCCTCAAGTTATTTCTTCCTAGACCGGCTGCCCCCAAGGATATAACAGGTACCTTCTTTGCGTTTTGTCAAATCTGCAGTGAAAATGTTCTTAAAATGAACAACATGTGCTAGGTCATCATTTGAGACTGCTATAACATGAAATATATGGCAGAATGCAGGTAAAACAGAGCATTATTTTTTTTTCCCATTTCACATGCTGTAAATCAGAAACAACGTCAACATTTTTAATAATGGTCATGAAATTGTTTTTCTGTTTGTTGACAAATTTAGATATCTAGCAGGATACAGTAGTGTGCATATGTTTTATATGTTTTATATTAGGAGTTAGTTGGCTTATGCAACTACTTACATAAAAAAAGCTACGCACATCCTTGTTTGCAGGATCAGGGCCTTAAACTAACAAACTTAAGCTTTGGCCCCATTAGTAGATGCTGTAAACATAACAAAATGATTTTTTATATGGAAGTGGATATATAAGACCACGTAAACCCCAATTCAGCTGTCCATCCCTATGCTATAAATCACTTAAGCACATGCTAAAACTTTTGACTTCGGTGGGAACAGCGTTAGGTTCAGATTTTCAGAAGTGCTTATTGTTGGCCCAAGTCTATGCTTGAGCCCTGATTTTCCACCATTTATGTTAATGGGAGCTTTGCCACTGACTTCAGCAGGGACAGCATGAGGCTCTTGTTGCCAGATTGATACTTTTACTCACTTTAGATAGTACTTTACACCACAAGAAGCCTCATTGAAATAAAGAGTAAGATACTACTCACTGTGACTACGGTTCTCACACCTTGATTTTAAAGTAGTAACTTTTTACATCAAGCTCTTAGCTTCTGGGTGAGCTAGAACAGTATTATTATAATAATTATTATTACCATAGCACCTAGGAGCCCTAGTCAGAGCCCATATCTTTTGGAAGATATTGCCTCTTGATTAAAAGACTTCAAGAGAATCCATCACCGCTGTTAGTAATTACCCTCACCTTATTTTCAGTCTGAATTTGTGTAGTTTCAACTTCTAGCCATTGAATCCTTTCATGCCTTTGGCTGCTAGGTTATTAAGCCATCTACTATCAAAACTCTTCTCCCCATGTAGGTGATGAAGTCACCTCCTTACCTTCTCTTGGATAAACTACATATATTTAGGCTCTCTAATCTCTCACTTTTTCCCGACCTTGGCTCATTCTTGCAGCCCTTCTCTGAACCCTTTCCAATCTTTTGCCATCCTTTTAAAAGTGTGGATACAACTGAATACAGTATTCCAGTAACGGTCTCACTACTGAGAATGAAGCCTAAAATATCTTACTAAATACATTGTTCAAATACTGTTGTGATAGGGACCATATAAGTACCTAGCTAGACAGATATTCATAATATCTGTAATAGCATTCCATTCAAACCTTTCTTTTAGCTTTGATTCATGTGGTTCTGTTAACTTGCCCTGTTCATTTTGCTGTAAGTTTTGAGTATTCCAAGAAACATAAAGTGAAACTCATCCCAAACCACATTCCTTCTCCCCACCCTCAATCTTATTTTGAAGTGATACAAAAATGTGAATTTTTGTTTCATTGAAGACAAAAATCATTTGGACTCACTTTTCTCAGGATTGGGTCATGGCTTTCTCAAAATATTTGCAATCATTTCAAGGAACATCAATTGTATTTAGAGATTGTAAGGAAATCTTAAATCAGCTGAGTTTCAGAACTCACTTGTGAATATTTTTCTTCACTCTAGTTAAAATGGCTGAGCTTTTAATATTTGAAAATTGATTACCAGTGGCCAACTCCTACTTGCCTTCACAGGTAAGTAGCCCCATTGAAGCCAATGGGTGCTTAACTACATTTTTTTCTTCTAATGTGTTTAGTACATAGAATAGGAGGGAGGGGAAAATGCAGTTCATTCATTCAAGTCTGGGTATTAACAATAGAGTTTGATGAACATGAAAATGAACCCATGTTCCTGCCACAGTTTCCAACTTTCACGTGGTAAATAAGCACCCCGACTTTCACAATAAGCCATAAATCAAGCCAATCCCATTTCAAAACAAGCCAGTCCCTAAGAACCTCAACACGCTGTGACTAGATCCCCCTGGCATGCAATCTGGGACTGTGGTGGGCCCGCTGTGCACCCCAGACTCTCTCCCCCCCCCCTTGCCCCTGCTTGCCCCCTGCCTCTGCTTACCGGGATCCAATCCAAAAAAAAGAAAAAAAGAAAGGCAACAAGCTACAAGCCAAATAAGCAACAAACTACAAGCCAAAAACAAACCAACAACCAACTCACAAGCCAATTAAGTAAAAAAAAGCCCAATTTCTGCATTTTTTCATGGGTTTGGCACGTCTGGTTCCTGCTAGTATCCTGGGAATGTGTTTGCATCCTTGAGTTAGCAGTCTTCTGAAGAGACAACACAATGTGATGACAATTGTCACACAATGTGGTGTTTTCTGACCAGATTCAAAACATTCTGGCTTAGTTAGGTAGACATAAATGCAGGTGATTCACTTAGCATGGGATTTCTGCCAAATTTTCCCAGCCATATAACAGTCCCATATTACATTGCAACTGCCATGGCTTATCCATGTTTCAGAGCTGTGAAAAGCAAATCTGGGTCAATTTATGTTTTGGACTGAAAACAGTAAAACATGGCTGTTTCAATTTAGGGTTTTTTTTTAACTTGATACAATCCTTTATGCAAACTGAAAATGAGAAAAAGAAGGCTTTGGCAGCCTTGCAAACTAGACCCAGCTCTACAGTCCAAATAAGACTGGACTTCATATTAAGGGCATGTCTACACTTACTGCTAAATCGGCACTGCTGCAATCGATGCAGTGATGTCGTGGGTCTGGTGAAGACACTCTAAGTCGATGGGAGAGCACTTTCCTGTCAGCTTCTGTACTCCACCTCCCTGAGAAGCATAAGGTAAGTCAGCGGGAGAGCACCTCCCGTCCACATAGCGCAGTGTAGACGCCGCTGTAAGTCAATCTAAGTTATGTCGACTTCAGTTATGTAACTTATGTAATTGAAGTAGCATAACTTAGGTCGACTTACAGCTTTAGTGTAGACCAGCCCTAAGGCTGAGATTCGGTGCAGTACTTCTAACTAAGGGTGAGAGGGCTGTGGTAGATTTAAGCTACCTCCTACTCCTCACCTTAATCACTGATGATATAGATAGGATTATAATAAAGTGCATTTTTAATCTGTCAGGTAAATTTGTTTTTAAAGGGGAATATGTGTTTACAAGTCCTCTGTTTCCCTTAGAAGCAGAAGAATTAAGCCCTACAAATGTACTTTCAAATAACACTTTCAAAGCAGTGCAGCAGGATTTAAACATGTGAATCCCATTAACATCAAATAGTGTCATATTGCTAAATCTCTGTGCTTTTCCTTGAAAATACAATTCTGAATTCAACCCAAGAAGTGGACAGCTATTGCTCCATCTTTAATCCAGCTCCTCATACTTAGTTGTTGTAAGGAGTCACAGAGCTATGGGTGACTTTCAACTCTGTCTTATGGAAAGCTATGCAACACTTTTGATAAGAAACCTGGATTCAAAAATCAACTGGTTTTCGGTTTCATTGGCACCTCAAAATCCAGGCCAGTTTTTCTGAAAGGTTCAGAATGCTTTTAAGTGAATCATAGACTCAGTTTTGAGAGAGCTTGAGCCAATTAATGATTTTGCATCTAAACCAAGGGAAATTGTGGTTCCAACTGAGCTCTGGGGTTCATTCCCTTTATTGGGTCAGATTCTACTCTGTTACACTAATCTAATTCTAGAATAACTCAGTTAAAGTCATTAGTGTATATGATAGCAAAATCTAAACCTAGGGATGCAAACCCTTGTGAATCAAAAACAAAGATAAGGGGCCCAACCCAACCCAATGGGTTTTTCCATTGACTTCAGTGGGAGTAGGATTGAGAACAGAGCAAGGGCTACACTTAAAAGTTTTGCCAGAATAGCTGTGTTGGGCAGTAGTTGAAAAAACATCACATCCTTAACTAACATAGCTATGCTGGCAAAAGCCCTACTGTAGACGCAGCTCTACCAGCACAAATCTTGCTGATGTAACTTATTTCATTCAGGGGACTGATATAAGCTGTACTGCAAGAGAACTTTTTTACAAGTATAACCTGTTTCTCCAATAGATGCTCCACTATTGCTATATCAGCAAATCTTTTCTAGTGTAGACAAGGCCCAAGTTTTGCACAAATCCTTATAAACCAAAACCACCATGTTTCACACAGCCCTGCTCGTATATGCTACAATACCTCCACCCAATGGGGTGAGTTAAGGACAGAGTTTCAGTCCTAGCTTTGAATTTCCTAGCTTTTGTGGGCTTAAGTCATACCCTTAATGTTATTTGAAAGTATTTTTTTGTGGTTTAATATATACCATAACTTGTTCTTTTGTGACAACTGGATTTACACTGGCTTAAGCCCTAATACCACTGGAAACTGGAAGCAGGCTCACAATGTGAGCCTGTAGTCCAAATATTTTAAACAGACAGCAACCATTCTGCACTGATTTGGTTTGCATTGCTGCTGTTCTCCCATAAAAGTTCTATGTGGCATGTTAATTAGAATGATTCTCTTACGTCAATACCACACTCCACTTGTTGGCCATTCAGTCGGCTAAATGTTAAAGTAAAGTTTTTGTGAATGCCTTTTAAACTCAAACGTCTAACAAACAGTTGGAAGAAAATACCTCTTTTTTTAATCAATTCTTCACTCCCTCTTCTTCAATTAAGAAAGGCTGGAGAGAGAGCTCTAAGAAACCACCCAGGACTTCTTTATAAAGAAGTAAAAGGGACACACACTTTTTCTTGCTTTTACTTTGCAGATCATCTGTGAGGAGGCAATTTTAACATTGCCTTGTTTCCCTTAAAGTTTTTAGTTGTGAATGAAAATACTGGGCATTTGGCAGACAAAAGGTTAACCTTTATCTCTCATATTTTATCCCATACTTGTTTCTTTTACATATGCTAAGGTCCTTGGTCTGGGCCTTTCTATGTCCTCTTTGTGCTGCCCAGACAGTGCAAAGGGGATGGAAAACTTGGGGAGGTTGTATAGGGGAATCTTCAAGTGGTATAAAACTGACATAGCTGGCTGGGTGTCACCTGCCCCACCTTCTTTCCTCCCCCTCTTTCCCCATATAGGGGTGTGGCCAGACAGCATGCTGGGCTCTGGCAATCCTGGCTGGCAAAATAGTCTCTGGCAAAACACTGATATTGGTGAAAGCTAGAACAGCCTTGACAGTGCTTTACCTTGTGCTAAAAGGATCTGTGTCACTTGGTTTCTCCCTGCCACTGGTTGCTAGTAAAAGGAAGTGATGGGGGTGGCGGGCACTTGAATCTGGAGGAATGTGCTGAGATGCTCAAAGGCTGCACCAAATGGACAGTGTTTTATATAAGGCAGAAAGCATAGTAGCGGTGGTTGCTGATGCTCCTCTCAGGAGATCAGCTCTTCACTACTAATAGGGGTCTTTCAAGAATATAAGTTCCTTTTTGTTTTTCATTCTTTTTGGGCTGTGGGCTCTAACTAAACAGCCAAGAGCTGAAGACTTGGACTTGAAAGAGTTTGTTATGCTATCTGAAAATAAACCCTGGGGGAGGGGGACCCTTATTTTGAAATAGCTATGCCTGTTTGACAGACAGACTCTGTTAAAGGCTCAACCAGGAGGCTGAACCAGGTTCCAGCTTCCTATTAGGAGTTGGGTGCAGAAAAGTGGCAGAAAGCAATTGCCCAATCCTGTAAACTCTTCACATGTGGAAATACCATTTGAATCAGTGGGTGATCTTTGTGCAAAAAGCTTTCGGGGTTTGCTCCTACATGTCCACAGTGTTACTTTAATGCTTAATTTTTCAAAGCTGCTGAGTATCCACAGACCCCACTGACCTTGAATGGAATTGTGGGTGCTCAGCATCTCTGAAAACCAGGCCTTTAACCTTCAAGACACTTTGACTTAAAGCTAATTGCTCAAAAGGGACTTAAAAATGCAGCATCTGGTATTTGGGTTTATGTACAATTTTTGCTCAAGGTGACAATTCCTGGTAAAAGTTACACTGCAGGAAAAAAAACAAAACAAAAACCCCAAACCCAAAAATCCTGACTTATTCATAGTCTAATAATACTGTGCTTTTAAAACTTATAAATGCTTTTAACCACAAACAATTTGGAGCAACCAACTGCAATCTATTAAGTTTCAAGTCATAAGAATTTCATTTTTCCCCCTCAGCCCTTTCTTGTAAGTTACACAAGTATTTATATGAAACTCACAGATCGTACTGTATTAAAACAAATAAGTTTGTGTGGAGAGGCACACTAAGGTCCACACTTCCCAGCGTAGAGTTCTGAAATGGAGAACAGTCTTCACTTTTTTTTTTTTTGGATGTATATTTTCTATAGTTTGGCTTTCTTTGGGAATTACATCATTTAGATTTACAGGGCCAACTCTTGCCTGACTTACACATGTAGCATCACTGAGGATAATGGAACATTTATCCTTTTGCTTCCTTTGCTTTGACTAAAGCAAATATAATTTGACCTGAAAAGCAAATATTCCCAGAGTATTCTTTAAAGAAAAGTCCTATCATGTGACACATGATCCTTATCGCTGTATGAATTGTCTTCCTTACAACTGTTAATAGTTTTAATAGTGCACTGCTCCTAATAACCACAATACCAAGCAGTTCTACTTCTTTAATCAAACAGTGACATTTAGGAGGTTTCAGTTAGGGCTGAAATATGTTCATATCAGTGTACCTTTGCCAAAGTGACAGGGGTTGATTAATTTTTTTTCAATATAATAAAAATGCCAACAAAATTCCATTGGTGTATCATCCTGACCTGATTTTTCTCCTGCCTATCTTTGAAACTTGATTTTTTTTAAAATCACATGCTACAGACTATACTGTTAGAATAATGGCTTTATTATCTGTTTGGGTTGGTTAAGCCAGGAACTAATGAAATCTAATGACTAAAGCCTGTCCATAGATTTTATAGGGTTGCTCATTATGTGCTATTCTACTTTTATAGATTTATTAAATATTTTATGGAGAGGGCTTATTTCACATTTTATTAGGATTTGTTAGGACAGCGGGTCTTGGTATTTGGGAATAGATGCCTGGCAGATGAGTGAAAAAGTTTCACAATGCTGTTTAAAAACTGATTAAATGCAAATAATGTTTGCTTTGTGACTTTCATGATTTTTAAAGTTATTAAAATATTCATTTTATGATTCCTCCCACACATAGTGGTTATAGAACATAATGTGGGCCAAATTCTTCTCCCAATTTCACCAATAAAACCCCACCGAAGAGAAAGTGGTTGCACCAGCTTGAGAGTAGAATTTGGTCCTGTTGTATAAGTAAACACTAGAAGCCAATCCTTAATTTTATCTCTACTTGATTTGTTCTTGGAAAGATGGGGTATTTTGGAGAATTGATATTATGTACTGTTCAATTCCACCTAAGTGAGGAAAGTACTTATAAAAACAAAGTTTATAGAGTATCACTTAAGGTTACTTGCATTGTGCCAAGTGTCTGATCTAACACAGAGGTGTCCTGGAATCCTGTCCTTTTGAATGTAGAGGGAAAATACTTTTTTTTTGTAAGCTTTGGACAATCAATCAACAACTATCAGTGGGATACAAATGGAAAAAAATGTCTTTTTCACACATCAATTAATTTAAGCCTTGTTAACCTAATGCTACACTAGGCAAATACCATGCCTTGTTGTTCATTAATCTTTTAAAAATCCAACTTGTTTATAAGTTTTGAAAATAAAAATTGCAGGGCCAGCTCTTCCAGCCTTTGTACAAAACTTTCATGGTCTTCAGTGTATTCCAAAATTGGGCCAAGATAGTTTGAAGATTTACAGCAAATGGTAGCTAGATATTACACCGAGGAATGTTCTCTAACTCATCTGAGGATGTTGTTTCAAAATTTCTACAATTTGTTTGTGGTAAGCCTTGATTTCCCACTAAAGACTAGCATGTTCTGGGTATAGACATGTCTGGGTTTGGACATGTCAGAAATAAAGACTTAACTCACACAGATTTGGCTCTGTATGTTCCCTGCAATCTCTGAAACATTGTAAACTCTGCAGATTAAAGTTGATGAGTATATTGCAGGGAAACTCCCCCTTGTCTAAAATTATTAAAATTCTATTTTTCTCCCATAGCATTTTTTTTGTAACTTACTGTTTCATTGAAGATTATCTTGAATGTGACATTACCAGTATCCATGCAATGCATGGTGTTTGGCATATTGAGTGAAACATTCTGAGATATTCTTAGTTAACCGGAAATAGGAAGAGGACTTAATACAGGAAAAAATATAACAAAGTTTAATTAGAACTTATTTCTGTGCTGAATACTCCTCACAAATGTTATGAGATGTGATAACTGAACTGTGCTTGAGTCAATTAAAAATTTTACTTTGCAGTTGACCTTTCACAAATTAATGATCCAGTTTGGATGGAAGGGAACTAGTGATCTGCCAATTGCAATGATTAAATAAAGATACCAAAGGAAACCACATAGGCTGTTGCCTAGCATAGAACCAGAGCATTTTTCTAGCAAGCGTAATGAACGTATTTTCCAGGTTTTAAAAATGCTTGTGCATTGGACATAAATGGGAACTGGGAAAGAGTAAATGTGAGTATTGGCTATTAATAGTACTATATATTATTATAATTTCAAAGATTTTTATGAAATAATATAATGAAGTATTTGAGCTTTGAATCCACATTTCAGCAAAATACTTAAGAACATGCTTAACTTTAATGCATGATTGAGTAGTCCTACTGAAGTCAGTGGAAGCCAAAGGGATTGCTCCTGTGCTTAAAGTCAAGCTTATACTAGAGTGCCTTGATGAATCGGGGCCACAGAGTGGTTATGCTATAACTCCTCCTATAGCTATAGCTACATGTGCAGAGTACTGTGTACTGCAGAAATGCTTCAACTGGGACCTGTTTATAACCTTATTTTGTAAATGTAGGTATTACTTTTTAATACTGGACTGAAAATTAACATAAACTCATGAACACAACAGAATCTTAGAGAACCTACTAGTGCTTTGAGATGAACAAATTTAAAATTTGGAATTATAATTGTTAAAACATTTTTGTAATAAAATCCATATAACATTTAGATTAAGCTGAGTTTCAGGACTATTTGGCTGAACATAGGCCAAATTCCAAGGGAATCTGGACTGATTTGAGGGGGAGAGGATGGATCAATTGGATGGAGCCAGGCAAAAAGTAGGTTGCTTTGTTTTGCTTTTGTATTTGCATTGGGGGGAGGGATAGCTCAGTGGTTTGAGCATTGGCCTGCTAAACCTAGCGTTGTGAGTTCAATCCTCAAGGGGGCCATTTGGGGATTGGTCCTGCTTTGAGCAGCAGGTTGAACTAGATGGTCTCTTGAGGTCCCTTCCAACCCTAATAATCTATTATTTGAGTTCTGGATTTGAAATAAAAGGTATGCAATGCCAACACTCTCTTCCTCCTCCCCCGACCTCAATTACTACAATTAAAGCACAGTTCTGCTTCAATCCTTCCTCCACATAATGGAAGGGCTATTGTTGTTTTTTCCAGAACAAGATAAGGGCAAATCTGTTTGCGGCTTCTTCCTAATTTCGGGAGTTACTTTACCATTGACCCAGTCTGCATAATCTATTTGTTCTAGCTATTTCTACCATATTCATCACCCGTGCTTTCTGGGTGCCAATAAAATTACAATAAGCAACAATCAGTCATAAGTATTGTACTCTTAACACATACATAGCCTCCTCCCCTGTAATGAGTGATTAGGCTGTATAAGAAAGTTTCTGTTGAAGGGCTTTAATGTTGGGGTTATTTCTTATCATGAGGGAAATGTTTTCCTAGGCAATTTTGTGGGTTATTGTGAGAAGGCTACATCAAAAGCTTTGTTTTCGCTTTTATTCTGAAGATGGTAAGATCCATTGTTAACCTGTTTTCTGGAAGACAGGTGTTCCCCAGCTTTTGTGTCTGCTTCTGGGATTTCCCAGCTCCCAGCCTATGGAAGCTTCTCCCTGGGTACAATCAACTTCATAGCCCTGGATGAAGACAAGAGTCTTGGAGGATTGTTGGAGAGAGGCAGACTCGGAGAGTGCCAGTGTCCAAGCCGCTGACAGCTTTGAAGCTTAAGACCAGAATCTTGACTAGGATCTTGTATTGGCAGGGAACAAGTTCAGTGAATGAATCCTCAGAGTCATATACGCTTATCAACCCGAGTTGTTTGGTATTGTGAATACATGGGTAAGAGTTGGGTGTGGAGGCTCTCATCCTGCCTTCCATGCTTCAAGGACTTCCAGTTGTATGACGAGGCCACATTCTGTGAAGAGACTGTTGGGTCCATTGCCTTGTATGAAGTCTTATTTTCTTAGGATCTGGAAAACTCCCCTTGGATCTGGTCAATCTTTTCTGCAAAGTATATTAAGAAGTCCTTGCATCAGTTGGTGCTTGCATCTGAGAATGAGTGAAGGCAGATGGTTCACTATCACAAAGAGTTCCTTGAGGGAAAATTATGCATCTGCTACTGTGAAAGAGGAGGTTCTTTGTTGATTCTTTCATGCCTGTGGCACAGGATGCAAGTGTACCTTGAGCTATAGTTTGTTAGGTAGCCTTTAGGAGCCAATGTGTCAATTTGTTGACCTTCTGTATTGCCCGTCTATTTGAGTGGGCATTGGTGGGGGATGGAGGGAATTTGTCTGTGGGTGCTTTTAAGCTGTGTTGGTCACATGAGCAAAGCACATAAGTGTGTCCTTAAAGTTAAATATTTATGTAAGCCCTTTGCTGAATTGGGCTCCAACTTATGTCTGGTAGGGTGTGAAGAAATAATACTTCTGCTTTGTTTTTTGTTTTTTTAGTTGTCCTATGTTGTTGTATATTAATGGTACTTAGAGCTTTGTGTGGTCACCTTTTTGTATGTATGAAATTTGTATAAGACCAAAATCTAAATAAATATATTTTAGCAGACAATAACTGATTATTTTGCTCCACTAGTTCTTTGGAAACTTGATCCTGTGATTGGGTAGCATTCTTCCATAAGGTCTTCTGGAAGTTTCTTGGGCTCATGAGTTTTGGTGGGTGATTATTTAGTTTTTCTGGCAGGAGTGATGGAGAGGCTGATGGACTGACTAAGACTGACTGTGTCCCCTGTGTCTATATAAGTAGGTCTAATCTGTCTGTCTCTCTCTGTCCTTCCTGCTATGTGACTGGGTATTACAGTCCTTTGTGAGGCAAAAGTCTCATTGAAGTCAAATGGAATTTTGCCTGAGTAATGATTCCAGGATTGGCTCCATAAAGATAAGCACAAGTAAGTATAGACTGGAGGAACCAGAGTATTCTATCTGTGGATCATTAGTCCCCTCTGTACGAGCCTTGAATGTAAAATTGCAGCTTCACTTAAAAGTAAGTCAACATTAATTAAAAGGTGAATATTTATATCTACTTCGTGCACAGATTACTTGGTTTGATGCATTCTTTTCTGGCAGAGAAGGAGCATTAGAATAATTTGTGTTAGTGCTCTTTTTCCTCTCTCTTTGGTCCTATTTTAGTGGTACATTCAAAATAAAAATAAGTTATCATCTGCCTGTTTTGAAGGCACTGGCTTCCATTGCAGGCATTCTGGCATTCACTGTAATAAAGAAACTGAATGGATTCTGATTTGTTTTCCTTTGTGAATGAATATTCAAATAAGTTGTGCTGTCAAGACATGAAGAATCTCCATGTGATGTTCACTGTAGAGGTTAACCCAGTCTCAAAAAGACCAGAGTTAAACGATTGAATGAACATTACTTACAGCATTACCACTGAAATAAATTGGGGAAAATACTTCATCACATGAAAAACAAATAAAAGTATCTCATAAAAGGGTGTCCCAAACCCAAATGAAACAAGAAGTCCAGTGAAAAATTGAGGAAAAAAATGAAAAAACTTTCAGGGAACGGTGCCATTTTGTTTTACAGAAAATGAATGGATAAGATCCCATTTCTGTGGAAAACTGTAGAGGTACCTCACATAATTTATAATTGATTTTCCACTAAACTGTTTAAAAATCTTTTTGCTTCTACTGTTAAAGTGCAACACCAGCAAAAATCTGCAGAATATCTTGGCAAATTCTGCAGAATTTAACTCTGTCTCAGAAGCTTTAAAGCATGGTCTTTTCCCCCCTCGTATTTGCAAATGAGAATAAAGTGAATGTGTGGAATACATTAGTTTCATGGATCAGTAAAATATGCCACAGTATTGTAGTAGCTCTTCCTAAACAACAGTAAATTTTAGCAAACTATTACAAATGATGCTGTCAGGTGAATTTTACATTAAAAATCAGTTCACATATTTTAGATATAAATGTTTTTTATCATTAGAGTACTCTGGGCTAGTCTGTGGCTCAGTTGCCATGTGGCAAAGCAGAATACAGACCCAAGCTTCAAATCTGGATTTAGTTTTTCACTCCTTAGAGATGTAAAAGCCTGGGTATGACACCTTCTTAGAGTCAGCTCAGAAGTTTTCTTATTGGATACTTTCAGCTTTAAGGCCTGGTCTACACTAGGACTTTAATTCGAATTTAGCAGCGTTAATTCGAACTAACCGCTCAACCGTCCACACCAGGAAGCCATTTAATTCGAACTAGAGGGCTCTTTAGTTCGAATTTGGTACTCCACCCCGACAGGTGGAGTAACGCTAAATTCGACATGGCTAGCTCGAATTAGGCTAGGTGTGGATGCAAATCGAACTTAGTAGCTCCGGGAGCTATCCCACAGTGCACCACTCTGTTGACGCTCTGGACAGCAGTCGGAGCTTGGATTTTCTGACCAGCCACACAGGAAATGACCCGGGAAAATTGAATTCATTTTCCTGTCTGGGCACTTTGAATCTGACGTCCTGGCTGGACATCGGGGCGAGCTCCGCAGCACCTGCAACGATGCAGAGCTCTCCAGCAGAGGAGTCCAGCCAATCCAAGAATAGAAAGAGGTCCCCAGGATGGACAGACCGGGAAGTCCTGGATCTGATTGGTGTGTGGGGCGAGGAGTCTGTGCTGTCGGAGCTGCGCTCCAGCAAGCGGAATGCAAAGACCTTCGAGAAGGTCTCCAAAGCAATGATAGAGAAAGGATACAGCCAGGATGCAATGCAGTGCCGCGTGAAAATCAAGGACCTGAGACAAGGCTACCAAAAAGTCAGAGTGGCAAACGGACACTCCGGAGCCCTGCCGCAGACATGCCGCTTCTACGAGGCACTGCATGCCATTCTAGGTGGGTCTGCCACCACTGCCCCACCAGTGACCGTGGACTCAGTGGATGGCATAGTGAACCTGGACAGTTCCTCCTCGATGTTCGCCGATGTGGAAGATGAGGAACGGTCTGTGGAGGACGGCGCAGGCGACAGCGAACACAATACCGCTTTCCCTGACAGCCAGGATCTCTTCATCACCCTCACAGAGATCCCCTACCAACCCTCCCCGGCCGTTAACCCGGACTCTGAATCAGGGGAAGGATCAGGCGGTAAGTGCTATAAACATGTAAACATTTATTTTTTATAAAACAGGTATAAAAAAATAGAAATACTATATATAAAATTTTCAATGAAAAACTATATGAAAAGTAGGTCCACACATATAGGGATTGAACAATAATCCTCCAGGGACAATTCAAGAAAGGTCTCATTTAGGTCCTCGAAAAGCCTCCGCAGGAGGTTCCTGGGGAGAGGTGCCTTGTTGGGTGCTCCATGGAAGCACATTCTTCCGCACCAGGACATCCTTATGTAGATGGGAATCATCGCCTCCACAAGCATGGCCGCATATGGTCCTGGTCTCTGCAGGGCTTCCCTTAGCATCCGCTCTTTGTGACTCCGAGGGACCCGCATCAGGGTGATCTCGTTCATGAAATGCTGCATCTAATTAGGGCAATTAGTGTATTGTTACTGTTGTGAATGGTTGACTTTTACTTTGCATAACAATGACCCTCGCTTAACAGCCACGTGTTGTAGGCCACATAGGAAAAGCATACATTGATCTTTCCCGTGCACTGGCGGGAGTGGCTGGAAAAGGGTCAGAGTATATGATTTCCAGATTGCCTTTAGCGGGAGGGCACAGCTATCCATTAACTGATAAGCAGAATGTACTGTAAGGCTTACCAGGACTGTCTGCTAGACGGATTCAGCTGTCTCTCCCCACTTGTCCGCTCTCCTGTGCAATGCCGCAGCCAATGAGAGCGTATTCCGAAATCTCGAACTTGTCCTGAGATCTCGTGAGACTTGTTGCCCTGTATGGTCTTGTTCAGAGAAACTGACTAGACTGTGTTCACTGTTCGCAAACATGTATCTGTTCAAGGAAATCAGTTACTTTTCCCATCACACAGCTTCGGCTCTTTCCCGGACTGCCCCGGCATCCCCCTCGCAGAGGCTGGCGCAGATTAGGCGGCGAAAGAAAAAGACTAGGGACGAGATGTTCGCGGAACTGATGGCTTGCTCCAGAGCCGAGGCGGCAGAGCAGAGACAGTGGAGGGAGACCCTATGTCAACAGCATCGCACACACATCGAACGGGAGGACAGGTGGCGGCAGGAAGACCAGCAGGCGACTCAAACGCTGCTTGGGCTAATGAGGGAGCAAACGGACACGCTCCGGCGCCTTGTTGATGTTATGCAGGACCGCAGGCAGGAGGACAGAGCCCCCCTGCAGTGTATCTGCAACCGCCCTCCCCCGCCAAGAAGTCCTGCCCCCCCCCCCCCAAAAGTACAAGACGGCGGGGCGGTAGGGGCCGTGAGAACTGTCACTGCACCACTGCATAGCGCTAATGTACCACACACCTCTCACGCTATAAATTTGTAGAAGTGCTTCCCTTACAGGCTCACCCAGTCCCAAATCCAAGTTTCATCCCCCCAGTGTGTATTAGATTATTAAAAGCTGTTTGCTGTTATTCACTGTTTCGGTCACGTCTTTCGTGTCAGAGGATTTTTTTGTGTATGGGGGGGAGGGGATTTATAATTGCACGGTATAGCCTACATTACCAGGGTACAGACTTGGGGCCATGATCAACTGCAGGGCACACACACACTGCAGTCAGTAGGCACCAGGGTCACTCTGTGTGGTGTATGCTGCCCCGGGTCATTCTGTGATGTGTATGCTTGTCCAGGGTCCTAGCGCCTGCCACCCCCTTAATGTTAAGGCACGCTGCCCTTACCATGCACTTCCACCGTAACAACGAGCCTCTCCGCTGCCCTGAGCCCCAACAAGAGCCCTCATCCACGGACAGATACTCACCCTTCCCCCACACCCCTCACCCCTTCCTACGCCCAAACCCGCAGCCCACTGCCGTCATCCAAACCCCTATCCAAAGAAGGCACCACTCGCCCCTTTCTGCAAACCCACCCCTTCCTGCAATCCCTCCCCTTCATGCACAACCACTTGCAACCGTCCCCCACCCCAGAGACCTATGTAGGAGCAGGAGGATGTCATTCCTCTATGGAACAAGCGGTCTGTACATCAGTGCACACCGTGCCCAGCACAGTATGCGTCCATGTTTCAACACCTGAACAGAAATGCAAAGTAAAACAAAGATTTATTAATAATGAGTGTTACAATTAATTTGCTTTAAAACGTGCTTTGGAAGTGGGGGAAACTTGGAGAACGGGGTATGTAACCGCAGATCGAAATCGACACATACAGACACAGGCCCAGGGTCAGTTTCTCTTGAAAGCAAGTGGAGAGTCATAGGTTACCCTGCTCTCCGAGGAAACTTGCTTTCAAAGCCTCCCGGATACACAGCGCTTCCCGCTGGGATATTCTCTCGGCACGGGTGTCTGGCTGAGCGTAAACTGCAGCCAGGCGATTTGCCTCAACCTCCCATCCGGACAAAAAGGTCTCGCCCTTGCTCTTACAGAGATTGTGTAGCACACAGCAAGCAGCAATAACTACGGGGATATTCTTTTTGCTGATGTCCGAGCGAGTCAGTAAGCTCCGCCATCTCCCCTTGAGACGTCCGAAAGCACACTCCACCACCATTCTGCACTTGCTCAGCCGGTAGTTGAAGAGTTCCTTCTCTCTGTCCAAGGCGCCTGTATAGGGCTTCATGAGCCAGGGCATTAGCGGGTAGGCTGGGTCCCCGAGGATCACTGTAGGCATCTGCACATCCCCAACCGTTATTTTGTGGTCCGGGAAGAAAGTTCCTGCCTGTAGGCGTTTAAACAGACCAGAGTTCCTGAATACACGCGCGTCATGAACCTTGCCCGCCCACCCAACGAAGTTGTTGGTAAAACGTCCCCTATGGTCTACCAGTGCTTGCAGCACCATTGAAAAGTAGCCCTTTCGGTTAATGTACTTGCTGGCCTGGTGGGCTGGTGCCAGGATAGGGATGTGAGTCCCATCTATAGCCCTACCGCAGTTTGGGAATCCCATCGCGGCGAAGCCATCTATGATGTCCTGGACATTTCCGAGAGTCACTACCTTTGAGAGAAGTTGCTCAATGATTGCGTGGGCTACTTCAATCACAGCAACCCCCACGGTAGATTTGCCCACGCCAAAGTGGTTCGCTACTGACCGGTAGCTGTCTGGCGTTGCAAGTTTCCAGAGGGCTATGGCCACTCGCTTCTGCACACTCAGGGCTGCTCGCATCCGGGTGTCCTGGCGCTTCAGGGCAGGGGACAGCAAGTCACAGAGTTCAAGGAAAGTGCCCTTACGCATCCTGAAGTTTCGCAGCCACTGTGATTCATCCCAGACCTGCAGCACTATGCGGTCCCACCAGTCCGTGCTTGTTTCCCGGGCCCAGAATCGCTATTCCACACCATGAACTTGACCCATTGCCACCATGATCTCCACGGCGCGGCGTAACCTGCTTTGTGAGAGGTCTGCGCCACTCTGTGAATTCCTGTCCTCACCGCGCTGCCGGAGCCTCCTCGCACGATTTCTCAGCAGCTGACTGTGGAAGAGGTGGACGATAAGGTGCGAGGAGTTGACAACGGCCATAAGTGCAGCGATGATCGCAGCGGGCTCCATGCTCGCAGTGCTGTGGCGTACGCGCTGTAACCGACAAGAGAAGGGCGCGAACAGATTTCCCGCCGGAGCTTTCAGGGAGGGAGGGCGTGATTGACGGTTCAATGACAACAGTTACCCAAAAGCACCCTCGACACATTTTTCCCCCAGGAGGCATTGGGAGCTCTGCCCAGCATTCCAATGGGCAGCGGGGACTGCGGGAACTGTGGGATAGCTTCCCACAGTGCACCGCTTCCAAAGTCGACGCCAGCCCCGTTACTGTGGACTCAGAAATTCGAATTAGTGTATTTACTGTGGATACACAAATTCGACTTCATAAGGTCGAATCCACAAATTCGACTTAAGTAGATTCGAAATAGTCTTGTAGTGTAGACAAGGCCTAAGTTATCAGTTCAACACCAGCCTACTGCAGTAGCAACCAAAAGGCATTATTAACTGGAGGTGTTTAGTGGTCTCTGTGAAAAGAACCGGTGGTCTCATTCCAGTTTCTGGTGAACTTGCATCCTTATAATAAAAAGTTCTACTACAATTAGCACTAATTAGCAATTACAGCAGAGAGGTCAAGGTCATGGAAACTGAATGACCTTCTCTTCCCTAAAATAGTCCCTTCTGTGCAGCGCTGAGGCATCTTGATGGGGGATAGTGCACTGAAGCATGTACACTGCTACCTTGATATAACGCCACCTGATATAACATGAATTTGGATATAACATGGTAAAGCAATGCTCCGGAGGATCAGAGCAAGTTCAATATAACACGATTTCATCTATAACGCAGTAAGATTTTTTGGCTCCTGAGGACAGCATTATATCGAGGTAGAGGTGTATTTCCATTGCTCATATTGTATCTGTTCTGTGAAGGCAGAACTCTGAGGCTGAAATCTTGGCCCTAATTAAAGTCAATGTGAATTTTGCCACAAACTTCAGTTGGGCCAGGATTTCACTTTTGGTTTCCAGGGCTGTCAAACTGACACCTTTCACAAAGCACTGACTTGACTTAAAAATTATCTCCACAGCATCCTTTCCTTAGCGCTTCATGGAGCAGCTTGTTGAAGCAATTAAACAGGAGTCTCTGCGTATCACTCTGGGACATTGTCTGCAGCTTTGCTCTCATCCCATTTATCAGCATAACCTGTACAATAAGCTGTAGGTCAGCCTTCAGTGTATCAAGCTGGTCCTGCTGGAGGTCTGAACAATCTCTTGAAGCAGGCCAGTATTAGGTTCTTTTCATTACTTATATTCTTGGATTTGTATGTTTCATTTGATATTGATGAGGCTTTTAGGTACTTTGTTAAAGCAGATTTCCACTAGCACTGCTTGTCAATATAGATCTGTTTGGCCAGACTGGGATCCACTATTGAGTTCTTTATGGGTATGATTTATACAATACTCATGTTTATAATGTGTTGGCAGCACAGGACGGATTTCTTCTGTTATGCTGCTGTTATGCATTTGCAACAGTGTGTCCAGTCTGATAGAAATCCAGAGCTGGATAGCTCTATATTTTCTGAAACAAAATGCTTCAGAGAGATATTGTACTATTAACTGGCGATAGATATTTGTAATTATTATTAGTTATTTCCTACCCATGTGACATCCAAACCAGTACTGACAACATTACTTTTGCAAATATTGTTTAAAATGTGTTACAGCCAACTCTGCCCTTCAAACAACATATAAAGTCTGTAGTTTTGGCATCCATGAAATATTTGCACTCTTTACTGTCTGAATCATCCAATATTAAAGTGGGGATTTCTCCCCTTGATACTTGATGTTTCCAAAATAGGGCATTGCAATAATCTAATCAGATCATTGCACATACAACTCAGGTAGGATTTTTACTGCTATCAGAGGTCTGTTTCTTATACCTGGTATTTCAATCAAATCTCATATTCATATCTTCAGTCAGGCCCCAATCCCACAAAGCACATAATTTCATTGGAACTATTCATATGCTTAACTTTAAGCATGTGCCGAAGTGCTAAATTGGGACCTCAGTGTGCTGGAGGCTAATTAGAACCTGCATTGTATTCAAGATAATGCATATCAATAAAGCACTGAGGGGGGAAAAATGTGGAATTTGATCCAGTTTGTATTAGTGATCTGCTCTTGCCCTTTGATCTCGGTTGCACCCAGAGTTCCAGAGAAGCAGCTGTACGATAGATGCCCATTTAATGGTACAAGGCTTCCAGCCCCAGAGCTTGCTGCTGCTGTGTGCTTTTGGCTATGGAACTCCTGGCAGTAATGATTTATGACTATGATGTGGTTTCATGTTGTAAAACGACACTAAAGACTCATTTATTTCACATGACTTACTCATAATTACTGAGGCTGCTAATTTTATTCCTTTGTAAACTTCTCTGGGATGTGTGTCATGATGGGCACTACGAAAGAGGTCTTTTGGTATATTAATTGATTATTTCGGTGACACTCTGAGGCTGCACTGGAATTAAAGTATTGATACACTATGAAGAAATGTTTTTGGGAAAATGTTTAGAATTAAATGCATTGAATCCATAAATTTTAAAAATAACCGTACGTAACTGTTCAAAAACCATATGCCTGGCTCTTTGGTTGTGCAACTTCTACTAACCGTAAAACCCAATGCAATAACTTGCAAATTTATGGCTGAGTGAATTGCCAGAGCTCATAAAATGGTAAGCTACCCTATCATACAGTGGAATAAAGGGGTAGCACGGCTCTAGTAAAGCATAGAATGTAGCCTTCCTTTCATATTATTTATGGTTTGTTACATTTAGTCTGACGTGATTTAAATGTGGTGGTTTGTAAGTAATTTCCCCTATCTGTTTATATATATATATTTTAAAAGAGTGAATCTTTTATAAAATATAATAAATGTGTTATTTGCCCAGGGAAATCCTTTAATTCATATAAATACAAAAGATGGGAGTGTGAGATAGTGGTTAGATGTGGGATTTCTGGGTCCTGGATCCATTTCCCACACCGACTAGCTAATGGCCTGAACCACTGAAGTCAATAGGAGGTTCGGCATGAACTCTGAAGCTCCCTTTGTTTTAACAATATTGAATACAGATTTTTTCCCCCCAATACAAATAGGCATGATAGTCACATCTTGTTAAGTATGTTGCAGAAGTCAGGTATAAATGCATCACAAATTGCACTCACAGGTGTGAAATAACACTTGTCAGTTGTGCTGGTAATGGTGTCTATTTCAATCCACATGTTATCTATGTGTTCCATTTTTGGAAGGTATTGTACAGCAAGGGCCAAAACATATGGATCAGGTGCCCTAATTTACTATGGATCCTTTGACACCAAGAGACCCATATGTGCCTACATGTTGGCACATATAGGATGCAGAAGCATCCTTGTGTCCACTTCCTCTTGAGTACCGTACAAGTCTTGGGCTTTGTCAACACTTCTGTCGGTGATGGACTTTGTTACTTCACCACTGGAAAAGCCTCCAGCAAGGAGTGTTTGTGTTGGGTGTGCTCCTACATTCTCAAGTGCATTTTGAACCATGTTTTCACAGAAGAATGTTATGAGTGACTGCTTGTTGGATGCCATGTTTAGAAACTTTTTCCATGGAGGCACAGGGCGTCCATCAATCACCTGGTATTTCCTGCATCCCACCTTAGATTCTGTCTGGTGCTGTCTTTCTGCAGTTTTCACAGAGTTATTGTAGCCACATCTGTCAAAGACTTTGCTTACAGAATTAGCTTTGTCAGATCCTTTTAGGAACCACCTCAAGTACTCAGCAGCCAGTTCATTGTATGTGTGGAATTTGTCTCCAGCCATTGTGTGTATCACAGTCATGGCATCTCTGATGTACACTGTGATTGCTTTGTTGCATGCTCATAGCTCATAGATTCTTTCAGCTTGAGCTTCCAGCTGATGCCCTAATTCATCTTTGCCTGTTCTTCTCATTATTCCATCGGCATGGAAGAGGGACATAGGCACAGGTTCTATTGGTGACTAAGAACAATTGCCATTGAAACATCATCTCTGCATCTTGCTAAGAACAGAGCTCTGTGGAAAACAATGTATGGACTTATAGCTGCTGTGATTGCCCCTCTTTGCCAGATTTAAATTTGGTCTTTGAGCCATGTTAGCAAATGTTTTTATGCCAGATATCTTGACTGGGCTGACGAAGCTATGTGCGCCATCAGAATCAAGTGCACCTCTCCCAAATCTCTCCATCTGTTATTCACCATCTGCTGTTTTCAGTAGAGACTCTTGTACGTCTGATTTACATGCAGTCTAGTGCTATGTTGATAAGCACCTCTGGATGTGATCCAGGATCAAATGAGTTTGTTATATTGTTGATGACATGGTTGGTAAGAGCTGTAACATAGCCTTCATCCCGCTTCAGTGCAGAGGCAAAGAGTGTTTGTGGACTTTGTCTTCACTCCTTCTTATTAGGCCACTTCTTTCTCTCACAGCTTTTGTATATTCACTCAGGACATGTCTTGTGAAGGTCCATCGCACCAAGCGCAGCCTTTTCCCTTGTCAATCCTACAACCCCACTACTGCCCTTTAAGTCTCTAACAGTTTTCTCTCTTCCCCATGTTACTCCAGATTCCACCAGGAGTCCGGCACACAGCAAACTCCTCAGATTCAAAGGCAGGGTGTACTTCTTTAGGGAGAATTACTGTAACAAGAATGTAGATTGGCATCTCCCTGGCATAGCTAGGCCTGTTGCAGCAAAGTATGGAAGCATGGCACGTTGTATGTGTAGGTGAAGTTTCCAGCAGGACAATTTATATAGTGGGGATGCTGAGAGTCATTGAACCAAACTGTAAACCCTGTATATGATGGAAACCACTTCAAGCCAGGGAGTATGGCAGCCCCCAAAGCCCGCCTAGTTCTAGTACCCATGGTTTACAATCATGCTCTCACTTTGCATGGCCATTTAGAAGTAGTATCTGCATAACCTAGAGAAAATGATCCCAGAGCTTGAATGTAGGCAATGGGATACCATCCCCATGTCTGAATTTCCTCCAGTAGTGGTAGCATATGTTGAGTTATAGCATCATCAAGCTCTTTAATGACACGTTGTAAGGACTTGGTGTCTTCAGACTCAGACACCTCAGACCTAAGTTACACCTTTTGAGTGTCAGCCAACATTTGCCAGACAGATGCTGGAACTACATGAGTACCTCTTCCCTGCTTGCCCTATTTAACAAATGAATAAAGTTTTAGAGCACTCAGGGCCTCAAATGCTAGTCAAGCTATATAGAGCATGGGTGAATTGCTTACCAGCAAGCATTTGTTCTGCTGCACAAACTGCATGCACATTGGAATCAATGAGAAGGTCTAGGAATCCTGCATCACCACCACATTTCCCAGTACATGCAATAAAACAGCACAGGGTATGAAAACCACCCAGGCAAATGACATTGGTATCAAGCTCATTTGGGAGAATCCATTTCATTTGCCCAGCAACAGCATGCAGCTGCTGATCCACTTTCTGAATGGCAGGCTGCTGCCCTAGAGCTTCTGACATTTCCATACATTTTAGCACCTTAGTATAGACCGGGAGCTGGTTTGGCATGCACAATACATGCATATGTAACTGCTATGCAGGTGCTCTTTTTTGCATGCTTGTGCTTGAAACCAGTTCAAAATGGAATTGCCTGCATGTAAACAATATCAACATCATTTGGTATTTGTAGGACATTCAGAGGTAGCAGTCTTAAGACACCAGAAGAGATCTTAAACAGTGTTCATTTGAAAGTGACGAGTTTATTTTTCATGGCAAGTCAGTTATGGATGTGTTCTAGGTTTTTCAAATGCTGACCCACTGCATAAGAGACTCAGGGCAGGTCTACACTACGAGGTTAAGTCGACCTATGTTACACAGCTCCAGCTTTGTGAATAACATAGCTGGAGTCAACATAGCTTAGGTCAATTTATTGTGGTGTCTACACTGCGCTGGGTTGACGGGAGAAACTCTCCCGTCAACTTACCTTACACTTCTCGTTCCAGTGGAGTACCAGAGTCGATGGGAGAGTCGATTTAGCGGATCTTCACTTAACTTGCTAAATTGACCCCCAGTGGACCGTTTGCCTCAGTGTCGATCCACAGTAAGTGTAGATGTACCCACAGATTGCCTGGGGAGAGTAAGTGACTTTTCTTTCCCATGCTTCAGTGATAATTCAGCATCACAGGAAATATCTGCAGACTGTTCTTGATATACCGTTCTAGCCATTGAATGGAAGGTATTCTTTTGATCAATGGTCTCTATGTTGATGTCTATATAATCTCCTTCATGGATGAGATTTCCACCAGCATGAAGTGGTAAAATTGTATTTGGAATCTTTCTATTTCAGATTTTGCAGAACTAGTGATGAACTGATGCAGAATCCATGAAGGTGTAGTGTGTGTCAATTAACTTGTGAGATCCAAATTCATGGTATAGCTGTGCAGCAAGATTTATGTGCAGTGGTGTGATAATTTTGGAACTGTTCAATACTGTGCACTCCATAATTGAGAGGCACCTTCTTTGAATGTCTTCTGAAGGATGATACTCATTGTTGGCTGCATTATATGCCCCTCTATCAACCAAAAGACAAACTACTTCACCAATTGGAGAAGAAAAATAGTTGACCTCTGTAAACTACAATCACCTGGCTTTAGTTAATATTGAGACACGTTCATTGTGGCTATTTCAGACTGAAGGTTTGAAGTGACGTTATACAAAATCACTTCTTCCTTTGAAAGCTGTTCATTGGCCTCACTTGCCAGAAAAGCATCCACAAAACATTTGGATGACTTAAGTTCCTGCTAACCAAGCTGCAAGTAATGTTGTTGTGCTGCATAGAACAATCACAGAGTTGCCTTGTCCATGCTTTTCGTGGAATAAAATTAGAAAAATACTATGGTGCTGCAATCTTACCTGTAATTTGCTCCTGCTTGCAGTTACTACATCTGAGGGAAGTGCAGATTTATATCTTTGTAGTTGCTTGGACAGGAGAAGAGCTTTCTTGTACTTAAGCTTGTTGTCTATCTCCTCAATCAGCTGATAAAATGTTATGCCATAAGGTGACTGTATTGTTGCAGTGTCACTAGATGGTTTTGCTTTAAGATTAGTTTTACTCAAGTAGACAGAAAGGAATGTTGAATGATAAACTTAATTCTTAGCAATCAAGTCTTCCACAGATATTCTGTGCAACATGTTGTCATTGCCTCTTTGAAGTGCTGCCTCCCTTAGATTAGTTGAGCTCTCAGATGTTTGTATTTTATTAAGTTTCTTGTCTTTCTGGTGTGCGTATGTGTGGTTTTTACCCATCCTGGCTAATAGCCATTAATAGACTTAACCTCTGTGAATTTATCCAGTTCTCTTTTAAACCCTGTTATAGTCCTAGCCTTCACAACCTCCTCAGGCAAGGAGTTCCACAAGTTGGCTGTGTGCTGTGTGAAGAATTTACATTTATATGAATGCACATTTATATCTACACAACATGTTGTGCAAAATATGGGCACACAGTCTGCTGCTACTGATTCAGAGCCTGCAATGTGAGACTGATTTGGTCAGCAAATTTCAATCTATTGTAATCACTTACGAAATACTTTGATATTTAAGAATTTGTGATGTGAAAACAGTCCATATTAATTATATTGCAAAGCGTTGATATTCACCATGGTAAACAGCTTCTTCACTTCTGAAAAAAAATACTTACCCATGCAAACCAATAAAAACCTTTTAATACAATGTAATTTGGTAACTTTGACCAATAAACACCACATTAAAGTGTTGAAATGAACTTAAACTGTTGTCATAGTCATGTTGCAGTATTTCTGGAACTGTGCAAAAGTGACACTCTCATTTTGGGTACCATTGTTTCACCTCACCTACAGGATTACTGCACCACTTAGCTCCACATCATACCTCACCTAAACACACACAAAATAAGCTTTCAAATGATATATGACACGGGTATGTGTAGGGTGGGTACACTAAACTCCAAAAATACAACCCTTTTTGGAGAATTGCTGCACACCTGTGTCCCTCATAAGTCAATTGCCCTCTCCAACCCACAATTAGACCCAAGATATTAGAGGGAGGGTGATAAGGCCCTGGTATTGCAAAGCTTTACATATGGGAGTAACTTTACACATGTGAATATTCCAATTGTTGGGCAGGAACTTCTTACTTGTGTCTTAGACAGCACCAAGGAAATTGTTGGCACTTAAATTATAGTAACTTGCTACAGTAATTCAAAGTTTTAGTACAGCTATTATAAGGCCCTACTCGCAATGCCTATAACATGCAGCAGTGCTGCCAATAGTTAAGGATAGTTATTATAAACATAAACAACATAAGAACATAAGAACGTCCGTACCGGGTCAGACCAAAGGTCCATCTAGCCCAGTATCTGTCTACCGACAGTGGCCAATGCCAGGTGCCCCAGAGGGAGTGAACCTAACAGGCAACGATCAAGTGATCTCTCTCCTGCCATCAATCTCCATCCTCTGACGAACAGAGGCTAGGGACACCATTCTTACCCATCCTAGCTAATAGCCATTTATGGACTTAGCCACCATGAATTTATCTAGTTCCCTTTTAAACATTGTTATAGTCCTAGCCTTCACAACCTCCTCAGGTAAGGAGTTCCACAAGTTGACTGTGCGTTGTGTGAAGAAGAACTTCCTTTTATTTGTTTTAAACCTGCTGCCTATTAATTTCATTTGGTGACCCCTAGTTCTTGTATTATGGGAATAAGTAAATAACTTTTCCTTATCCACTTTCTCAACATTACTCATGATTTTATATACCTCTATCATATCCCCCCTTAGTCTTCTCTTTTCCAAGCTGAAGAGTCCTAGCCTCTTTAATCTTTCCTCGTATGGGACCCTCTCCAAACCCCTAATCATTTTAGTTGCCCTTTTCTGAACCTTTTCTAGTGCTAGAATATCTTTTTTGAGGTGAGGAGACCACATCTGTACACAGTATTGGAGATGTGGGCGTACCATGGATTTATATAAGGGCAATAATATATTCTCAGTCTTATTCTCTATCCCCTTTTTAATGATTCCTAACATCCTGTTTGCTTTTTTGACCGCCTCTGCACACTGCGTGGACATCTTCAGAGAACTATCCACGATGACTCCAAGATCTTTTTCCTGACTCGTTGTAGCTAAATTAGCCCCCATCATATTGTATGTATAGTTGGGGTTATTTTTTCCAATAAATATTTTTTCCTCTTTTTAGGTGTTTATGACTCTGCTGGGAGGGATAGCTCAGTGGTTTGAGTATTGGCTTGCTAAACCCAGGGTTGTGATTTCAATCCTTGAGGGGGCCATTTAGGGATCTGGGGCAAAAATCTGTCTAGGGATTGATCCTGCTTTGAGCAGGGGGTTGGACTAGATGACCTCCTGAGGTCCCTTCCAACCCTGACATTCAATTATTAAACTTTTCCCATATCAGGTGTTTGCTTCAAGCTGAGTGGTATGTTGTTCTTGTGGTATTTTTTGTGAAATGTTCAGCTAAAGTGGTTTAGCTGTTTCTCAGAATAAAGTTAGGGAAAAATATATTGTGTTGCTCTGCAAAAAAATCTTATATTTGTTTCATTGAGAAGCTCTAGCGCTTCCATTTTTTGGAGCAGGGACTTGAAATTTGGCAGGGGACAGTAAGAGATGCATCATGTCAAGGATGTGTCTCTTATTGTCCCCATGAAAATTCATCCAAATTTAGTAAGTTATGAGCCTCTGAGTCTCACTTTGCACATGGTCAATAGAGATTTGTTAGTTTATCAGCAAAATTCTCTGTGGAATTCTCCCTAAGCACAGGGCATGCCGCATCCCCTGCCAGCTCCTATGAGCAGACTAGAATGTGTCATCCTCACAGAGCAACTGAGGATGCTCTGGCCCAGGACTGCAGGTGCTCAGTAGGCTTTTTCCCTGAATTGGTGCTAGCTGTTGGGGCACTGAGCTCCAGAACTCAAAGCATAGACTCTCTCTCTACTGCTGACTCCAATCCAGAGGGGTGAGGAATGGGGGTGGAGGGAGGAAGAAATACAGGGTGGGTGGACAGAGGCATGAATTCAGGGGAAGATAAAAGCCTGAGAGGAGGGGGAGTTGGGGATAGGGAGTGGAGATGTGAGGAGGAGCAGAAAATGGAGTGGGATTCTGGAGGAACAAAGAGGAAGAAGCCAGGGGCAGGAGAAGGATGGGAGGGCAGGAAAGGGGGATGTTAAGAATGAGAGGGTCAGGAGTGAGACAGGGTCTAAGGATCCAGAGGACTAGAATCTGGGTCTGCAGGGCTCCAGATGACCAATTCTACACTGCCACCTGGCATTATAAACCCTTGGAAACTAAGCTCCGCAGTGGCATCCATGGAAGACCCAGTGGGAAGCATCCCCCCATGACCTCCGATTGGCCAAGGCATGCTATTTAAGCATAGAAGTGCAATTTGGCAGTACCTGGCCTGGTGCTACAACAGACTCTGCTCTTGTTCCCTGCTTTGGACCCTGGCTCTGTACTTTGGCTCTGACCCTTGGCTTGTCTCCTGATCTTTGACTGTAGTTATGTCTCTGACTAGACTCCAGATTCCTGACTCTGGCTCTGACCTACAGCTTGACTCCTAGTTTCTGGCTCTGACCCTGGCTTGATGCCTGATTCCTGTTCCAACCACCTTACTCCTGCTCTGGCCCCTAGGCCTAACTCCTATTTCTACCCAGTAGGCCAGAGCAGCCACGTCCTGGTTGTAACATGAGGGGTGGGGAGGGTGAGAAGGAGCTGGGGAATAGCAGTAGAAGGGGACAGGGCAGGAGCTGAAGGGAAGAAGAAGGGAATAGGGAGAGAGACTGGAGGTACAGGGGAAGTAGTGTCTGTAACCACTAGAATACAGACCCTCTACAGAACCTGTAACTGAACCCCTTATTCCTGAGTCTCTACATTCCTTTGCGTTGAATAAATTCTGTGAAACCCACTTGAGTCTCCATCAATGGGCAGGTCCACATAGGTGATAAAAGCCTTCACCTATACTGCGAATCTAAAAATCCTAGGCCATGCTGGGATCAGTATGGTTCCTCAGGATGAATGTTTTCTTTTTTCAACTTTTAAGTTATTACAAAACTTAAGAAATTACATAAAAAAACAAGCTATGTTAAAAGAAGGTTAAGGTTGAAAAGTCAAGCACTCCAAAGTAATGAAATACCAGAATTAAGATTGCTTGTGCAACTTTCATTCAGCTTCCTTGTGTGCATTTATTATGATACAGTCTTCAGTTACATTTCAATATGCTGAAACTGGTTTGTTTTTTGTTTTTTATTGATGATGCAAAGGTATTAATAAATTGTTGTGCAGAAGCTGGACATTCTGACTGCTGGAAGGAGTGGGTTAGATTATTTGGTGCTTTTGGTATTCATGAAAGTAGGGGAGGCAGTTTAGGATTTTCACGTGAGTACATTTGCTTGACATTTCAGCTAAAATGATAGTTCGTTATGTTGGCATTTAAATTATCATCTCTAAGTTTCAGTGTTAGTTACTTGAGATGAATTGGACATTTCAGACCTTTCAAAGACACGGTTTCAGAATCTCTGCAGGTTCAAGAAGAGAACAATACCAGTTTACATTTGGTTCACATGTTTAATATTTTGCTAACTCTGAGACCTAGAAGAAAGCTGAAATTCTGGAGTACAATTCTGCAGCAAAGGCTGGGTTCTGTAACAAATTCTGAATCTGAAGGACTGCAGAATATCTGGCATCCTGACTACAGGACAATGGTGTAAAGTCCACTATAGTATAAAGGAAGACCAAGAAAACAAAGGCAAATGAGGCAGACTGGGAATGTGGAGCATTATATTATTTACAAGAAATGGCCATTGCATTAACTACAATCCTTCTCTGCGCCTTGAAATATTATGTTCTAAACTGACCTGAGTATGATAATTTTGGTGAGGTGCAGTGTGCCTCCCCTAAACCAGTACTGTTTTTTTCCAGTAATTTTCAGTTCACCATCTTAATGGGTTAAGTTATTATTATTTTTATTTTTCTAAGTACATGGTTTTTATGCCTTGATTTTTGACGGAGTCCAAAGGTTGTTATTTTAATCTTTAATGTCTGAGCCTAATTCACACAGGACTCCATCTTTACCTCATTGTAACTCCGTTGAAATGGATGGAGGTACTCTGGGATGAAGATGAAGTAACAAAATGGTGATCAGGCCCCGAAGGTAACATTTTGAAAAGTGATCAGTGATTAGTTTTTGAGCACATAATTGAAAAGCTGTTCAAGGATTTTTGGATGGCAGGCGCTCAACCTATTATGGCAGTGGGACCCCTTTAAAATATCTCGTGCTGAGCATCCAAACATGGAGCCCTATATATTTTGAACAGTTTCACTGTTACTTTTCAGTAAAGTATTCCCAAGTATAAATAAAAATGAAACCGCATACAGTTAACTTGGAAAGTTGTCTAATGGCCAGCATTTTCTGGTGGGAAGTTAGGTTCTTAAAACTATGATGTCATCTGTGAGTCTGAATGTTCATTAAAGCTCTCTTTGTAGTGTGCACAGGTTATGTATACAAAAGGCACCTGCATGCGTCGGGTGAAGGCTACAATGACTCTTGAGTTTCAATATCTGGCTTAATTAGTTTTGGCTTCTGCACAGTGTTTGTGTGCACTGTATAGTAGCCAAAGCAAGGAGAAGAATTTTAGCAGCTGAAGCTGTTTTGACACCTTCCAAATGACTACTCAAGGGAACTATAGATGATGGATGTTGTTGGAATTTTTTAAACTTACTTTTTCGTGTTTGAACAGGCAGATGATCCTGGAAAAGGGGGGTTTATTAGCTTCATTTCTGGCAAGTCTCTGTGATTCAGTTAATTGTATTATCTGGTCTCTCGAAATTCAAGTGAATTGTGGCTGCATTATACACTTGAGCAGTGGTTTTCAGATTCTTGCTTTAATGTGTCTGATTCCATCATCATCTTCGTCTTTGGATCACTCTCTCAATGAGATTCTTGTTGGGTTGCTTTGGTTTTGTTTTGGTTTTTATGTGTGCAAGGTCCAGATTTTTCATGTCACTTGTGTTACTTCAGCAGATTGTGCTCACATTTTACAGATCAGATGGAATTTTAATTGGGCAGTATTTTGGATTAATAAATGTCCTTTTTCTGGGGAGATGTGTACCTGTGTAACTCCTCATGAAGAGTTATGAAGATTTTAATGTCAGATGCTGATTTCAGAGACATAAGTATAAATCTGGAGTAATTCCCTTGATATCATCTCTATTGCCAGTTGAGATCAGAATTTGCCATTACTTCACTTTTTACTACAGTTTTGCAAAATGTTCACAACAAGCTGAAAAACAATTTGCAACTTACCTATGCTGGGTTTTGTTATTCTCGGGAATCTCAACCCAGGCTTTTGAAAGATTCATAAACCTGTGCTGATTTATGGTTTTTCAGCCACACCCAGCAATTTTTGCAGCTTTGCATTGTTTCCATTTGAAAGCAGAAAATAATCATTGGTGATTTGGATTGTTCCATTTTGTGATTTTAATTTTAATGCAAACTCAATTTGAAACTAAAGTAGTGTGAATCCAACCAGAAAAAAAAGAAATGAGTGTTTAAAAGGACCATGTGAAAGAAGTATTGCTAAGCTGTGATTTCTTCCAACAGTTGTAAAATTGGGACACTTTAATTGAGGAGTCATCTTCTCTAGAACATCAACTCAGAGACTCATAAGTCACAGGTAGAAAAAGACCACTTAGATCCTCTGCCTCCCAGTATGATACTGCATTGTAGTATGCTTGGCATCTACTAGTGTTTTGTCCAGTCTACTTTTAAAAGTGTCTGAAGTGCTGGAATATTATACCACAACCAAATACGTCCGTCAAGAGAATTTTCCTGATATTTAGCCCCTATTTCCCTTACTTAATTTCATTCCATTACTCCAAGTTACATTCCCATGTATCATCCTAAATAAATTTCTCACCCATTGCTATTTACCACCTTCAAATATTTGTGGATGGTTGTTGTTCCCCGCATCCTCTTTGTCAACATTTAGCCAAGCTATGCTTACTTCGCTCTTTTTTAACCTTTCCTTACAAAGCAATTCCTTCAATCCACTAATCATTTGTGGTGCTCTTAGTGCCATGCCTTTTGTTGCTCAGAAGAGCCTGAATCCTGCAAAGCTTCACGCTTTGTATGTAGTCCCATTGACTTAAATGGGACTGCTCATGGTGCACAGTCAAGCATGTAAATCTTTGCTGGATCGGGACCTTAGTGTCAACACTTTCTAATGGCAGAGCCGTATTTTGTGAGTGGCCAGTTAAGATGAACAATATAGTTCTAAAAGAGAGTCCTCTACATGGGCCAGATCCTAAACTGCCTCCCTTTTTTACAGTCATATTTACTGATTTCTCCAAATCAGAGATGTACAGACAATGCCATTCCTATAGTTCAAGGCACCTCAATTAAAGGAAACTTCAAGAAAGTAGCAAGCTGAGAGATTCATCCTGTGAATCAGGCTGTGGCAGGTGAACATTGTCAACGGTGGAATAGCCTATGGATGTTTGAATTTTAAGGAGAATTATAAATCTTCCATTCCAAATTTAGCTTTTTCGGACTGGCCTGTACCTCTGGCAATCCCTGTGTTTCTTCTCTGAAACAGATCAATTTCTCATCTTATTTGGCATTCTCTGTCAGACAGTAACTAATACAGCCTGTTTCATAGAATGGTGCAAAAACGCCATGATGTACCTGGACAACTGTTCAATTCTGTACCATAGGGAACATTTAAAATAAGCTCTGGACAGTCACAACTGTCCGTTTCAGGTGGCAGGTTATGCATGAAGAAGCCTTTGTGTGGTTCTCTTCATTTTGGTTTTGCCCCTTGTAATGGAAGTAACTTGCAGTTGTTATGCCTTTGTTTTCTGCGTACTGTGCCTTCACATTTCTAAGAACTCTGTCTCTTGGCAGAGACAGCAGCCATTTTGTTCTCAGAGTTCCTGTATTCTGTTATAGCAAAGGCACATTCACTGTGTTCTGTCAGGGAGACTTTCCTTTTTGTCATCTTGGTTTTTCCAAATCTAAAATAAGAATATTTTTAGACTAAAAAATGTATGTTTTGGCTCTGATATATGGAAACATAACACCCCCACTGATACTAGAAACTCTTTCACTAAAAGTTGAACAGGTTGAACCAGTTCCCTTTTCTCATCAAGGAAATAAGAAAATCTGCTTTAGCTACTTCTTAATAAACAAGCAGACCCTGAGGTCAGGAAGCTGATACATATATAGTCTTTTTAAAATTACAGATAAAAATACCCCACATTTTATTTACAAATCATTTCATACTCTATTTCTCTGCCAATACTTGAAAAATCATTCAGTGATAAGTAACAACCTGTGTGTTGTGAACATTTCCATTGCCTATAAGAACCCTACATCCCAGACCAGTGCAACTTCTCAGGTGTTTAGTAGAGTTCTAGCTGAGTTAAATTGTTGACAACATTACGTGTACATGTCAGTCAAAGAGTTCTTACACTCTTCTTGTAAATTTATCCTATCCCTGTCTCACCGTTTACCCTTTCTCCCTATAATGCCTGTGACCTCCTGCCAGACTTTCTTGAAAACTAGTATACTTTTTATTGGCAAGAGCAACAGTAGCAGGAGCAAAAGAGTGAAAGAGAATGCCACGTGAGAATGAACAGCATGTAGAGTGTGAGAAGGAGCATCAGCGATAGTTGGAACTGCAGCAGCTGCTTCAGCAGGCAGTCCCTGGAGCGATAAGTGGGGATATACACATTAGAACATCCCAAAATGAATTCTAAATTAATTTTTCAGTATTGGAGGAAGGCACATGGCTAAATTCTCTGCTGGTGTAAATGAGAACAGCTCCTTTGCCTTAAATCAAGTTTTTTGCCCATTTACAACAGCTAAGCCTTTGGCCCACAAATTTCATTCCTTCCTTATATCTGAACAAATGTATATATCCTGCCATGTGGACAAATGGGGATTGTCCTCTCAAACCCAGGTGCCTTTTGTCTGAGGAGACTTTGATGATGTATACCCACTTAAATGCAAATAACTATTCCAGTTGTGACTGGGTCAAAACAACCTTCCTGAAAGATTTTTACCTGACACCGAATGCCTGCCAGCTGGTATGTTGCTGAATTATGCTACTTCTCTGTTAGATTTATACTCAACTGGGTACTTAATAGAATGGGATTTTTATAAATGGAAATAAACAATTAATGACACCACTTCTAAGATGTGGCCAAGGAATTGGAACAGGTGCAGCTTCACAAAAGAACCCCAGTACTTCAGCTGAAGTCTCTTAGGATTTGTCCACATTATAATATCTGTAGAATGGTTCAAAGGCAAAACTAAAAGTCATGTCACATCTATTTTACAAGATGGAGAGTAGTTTAATCAAGAGAGGTGACAAGAAACTTTGTTACCAGATCCCCAAAAGTGTTTATTGTTGTAGTATAAACAACCCTAAATTAGAACCAGGTGTCAGCACCAGAGAACACAGGAGGGAGCTAGAAATTATGGCAGAGTGGCTGTGATGCCTTAGTTAAGAAGGTTGTAGTCTATTGTGCTCTTAGAGTGGGAGTTCAAGCTCTTTATTTGTTACTAAAAACGTTGTGCATCTGTCCCAAATTTTCAGCACCCAAAACTGAGAACAGCCTGAATTGCCTGAGAAGTTTCACCTTCAGAGCTGGATGATTCTTCAGGCCCTTAAAGTTGTACATTACAAACTTTAGAAAAGCAAACGTTTCTATTAGTGATTTCTACTGGGGCTATGTAATTTTTTCTCTTTTTGCTAATTAACAAAACACTAGTGTTTTTCATAAGTGAATCCTTCTACACCACGGTTAGCCAATAGAAAAGACCTTCTGCTTCAGTGACTTCTACTCTCTGATGCAGTGTGAACAGATTAGGAGAGAAATACAAAATTGCCTTTTGATACACCTCAGTACTGTTTCCTGGATAGGGGCATAGCGCATAGGGAATGGATTTTAACTTGATTTGCATCAGAGAAGAGTGGAACAATTTCACAGTGACCACAGTCTGACACATTAATTGCTGGTTCATTAAACACAGGTCCCTCATGAAACTGAAATCTAAGTGTGTGGAATTTTACAGAGCTGTGCAGAAAAGAGGATATCAGGGGGAAGATGGGTGGGTGCATGCGCGCTATCTGAGGAAGGCAGTGCTGGCATTCCTACTTGGCCAGAATTAAGGTTGTGGTATGTTCTGTGGTGTATGGTGGCAGGCATGTGTCTCTGGGTGAGGAGTATAGAATATATACCACTGGTAGCTTTAACTTTTCATTTCCTTCCATTCTAATTTTGTGTTAGGTATATTATATCTAGAACAACTTTAACTTTCACACACTGCAGTGCTTTTGCATAGTAATATAAAAGGAGGTGGGAATAGCTACTACCTCCGAAGGGAAGCAGGCTGGTACTGACACTACAGGGACACTATTTTCACCACTGTATTCCAGAGATGGATGACAAGAGGGATGAGTGCTATGGTTTCAGAAACTGAGGCGTCTCTCATATGACCACTACCCAGATAACACGCCAGGATCAGATATAGGGCTTGGAGAATTTCTGCTCTGAGTTCCAATTTTGTTAAGTGCTTTGAGCCTGAAAGCAGGGGCAGGAGTGTGTCTGTTTCCTCCTGCAGTTAAGTATCCTTAGCATACCAGAGTCTAACCTGTATTACAAACGCTGTACCATGAACATGCCAGATGCTGATTTCATGGAGTATCTGCAGCCAGTGCAGATTAATGGAAGGATTATTCAGAGTTAGAGGGAAACAGGCATAACACTAATGCTAGTGAAACACGTTGTCTGACTCACCCTGAGCAAATGCTTCTCAACCAATATGACTGGAATTAAAGAGCTGGGCATGGCCTGGATTTCTGGTACTCCTAGTAATCAAATGAGGGAGAGGGTATTCTGAATGTTAGTATTTTGGATGTTGTGCCAGTGAATACTATGCTGAGCAATGAGATTAGGGATTTGGGGAGGTATTATGATCAGGTCCTTGAAAGCTGATGGCAGAGGTACAATACGCTGAAGCACAAAATTGACCCTTGCAGCTATTGGGGCTTTTGAGCATGCAAATGCCTACCAGGTCACTTAAAAGTTGATTTGTCTGTAGAGAATGGGGAGAAGATGCCAGAAGAAAATCAGTGTCAAAGTGCCGGACGTCTCTTGATTCGTTATTGTAACCTATTCCTTTCTTGTGCCGCTGTTGCTCAGTTCAGTCCCTCATGTCTGTCCTTAATCTTTCAGCTAAAGCCATCTCACCCCTTCTATACCTCAACCCTCCGTTGGTTTCCTGGCTCTTACCATGTCAAATTCAAGCTGCTCATCCTCACTTACCAGGCCCTTATTGTGTGCACCTGCCTGTATATCCAATTACATTTCCTCCAACTCCCCCTCTCACATCTTGACCTCCTAATCTGGCTTTCAGTGTTTGTAGCCCACAGAAGACAAAAGAGCAATGAAATGGCCTTTGAGCTAAGGGCTGGTCTAAATACTAAGGTACATCAGTGGTGGAGGGGTTGTGTGACTGCCCCACTGGTAGCCTTTAGGTGTATTTATGGTCCCTTTCCAAACATGGCTGAGAGAAAGCGCAGCATGGCCCTGCCAGCTGACACCCAGGTCCCACTGTGCATCATGCAGCGTGCCAGGTGTGTTCCCCTCTGCGTCTTGCTGTTAGCTGGGCCCTCATCTACTGGCTGCTGAAACACTGTAGTGGCTCTTCTCAGTGCTGGGGACTGGCTGGGTCTGGGAAGTGGGACAGATCCATCACCCAAGGGCCTTGGGCTCACCAGCAGGGAGGTTAAAGTATGGGGCAGGGCGGTACAGGAGAGGCAGGGACTCCAGGAGCACTGGGCTGGTGTGTGTGTGGGGGCTCTGGGAGGGTCAGGCTGGTGGCATAGGGGAGACAGGGGCTCCAGGAAGGTTGGGCTGATGGGGTGAGGTTGGGTCCATTGAGGGCTCCTTGAAGGTTAAGCTGGTACAACAGCCCTAAATGTGAGTGGCACCAACTAGGAAGAGGGGAGGAGCAAGGACACAGGGAGATGCTCTGCTTGTGTGTTGCTATGGAGCCCTGCCTAGAATCTAAATCTACCTTCCTTGAGAAGGACCCTGAAGTAGAGCTTACCTACGATTTGCAATCCCTGTCCAGGTGGGGATGAAGTGAGCCCTATATCTGCCACTCTGATGGCCTGATTTTCCAGGGAGTTCAGTTCTTTATAGAGTTATGGTTAGCTCAGGACTGCAGTGAAAGCTAGGAGCTTCAAATCACTTTTGAACTTCTATTTTTAGGCTGGCCCACTCTAATTTAATCTCAGCTCTCTATGGCCAAAGAAGGCCCTTCTGGCATCTGGGAATATCTGGCATTTAAAGGCACGATGTCCATGTTCCCTTCATCCTGGCCACAGCACTGTGATGGTGACTGTGAAGAGAAGTTGCCCAGAGTTGTTACTGTGGCTATCCTGTGCCACATGAGGATTCCCAGGCCAGATCCACTAAGTTTACGATCCCTATGTTGCCTGAGTGACATAATGAGTATTAGATACATCAGAGAATCAGGCATCTTGGGTATTATTTGAAGGCCTTTTACTAAAACACATTAATTACTGATATTTTTTTAGTCCTCGGCCAGGACATGCAGGTGAATGTATTTGGCATACTATCCCCAGAGCCACAATGATCCCTTTGCTTCTTAGCAGTTTTGTAGTGTTATCTTGGTATCCACTGAAGATTGCATGCTGCAGCATTAGGGTGAGCACTAAACAGACATAGGGTTGAGGCATGAGAGAGAAATCTATGATAATTTGATGTATATACACCAGTGGTTCTCAACCTATTTACCAGTGTGGGCCACATATGCAGTTCTCTGTGTGTTATGTGGGCTGTAACCACACAATATATATACTATCTATATGGCCCCAAGGTGCAGGTGCGTGCTGATTGGGCTGCAAGTGGCCACAAGCCATAGGTTGAGAACTACTGATATACCATCAAACATTTTTATCTCATATGTACTTTTATGTGGTTACGTAGATTGGTACTTGCTTGGGATCTCTAGGAATCTTGATGTTGGAAGGTCTCTTCTCCTCACCACTATGTGGCCCCTTAAACACTTCCCTCCTGGAGAAGATGATTTATAGGAAACTCTGAAAGGTGAAACTTTGGCACTTATTGCCTCCTTCTGCAGGTGTGTCTAACGAAGGTGGGGATCTGGCCTAATGGTAAATGAACATGAAACTCTAGGTCTTTTAGATCTACTTATACTGTAAGCCCTTTAGAGTAGGGACTGTCTTTTTGTTCTGTGTTTGTTCAGTGTCTAGCACAGTGAGGTCCTAATTTTGTGACTGAGGCTCCTAGTTTCTATCACAGTACAAATAATAATCTTTGTATTTGTGGTTTTCCATAATATAACTAAATAAAATAATACTTTTCACAGGCTTGTTGGGTTTCACTCATTTTGGAGGCAGATTCCCCCATTATGGATACATTTGAAGGCAGTTTTTGAAGTACGTCACTTATCTGATGAAGGATTTTGCAGCCTGG
This sequence comes from Mauremys mutica, assembly GCF_020497125.1. NCBI lineage: Eukaryota > Metazoa > Chordata > Testudines > Geoemydidae > Mauremys > Mauremys mutica. The sequence goes on along the minus strand of NC_059072.1, from coordinate 101,748,002 downwards.
GTTTCTATGAACCACTGCCAATTTCCCTCTGCGTATGGTGAAATCTTCCTCTTTCAAATTATCACAGTTTACAGTTTATCAGTCAAAGAAAATTTGTTCTGATGATGAAATGCTTGTAACTCAATAGCCTCCTTCAGAGTGTTGGTGGATGGAATTTCTCCAGAATTGGATTGAACTGGCTTTTTCCAGTTTTTAGAGAAGAATCTTTCTCCATTTACTTGTATAGTTTTAAATGAATAATAATAAAGAAAATACTTAGTACATATATAGCTCTTCATCTATAGATGTTGAAGTGCCTGTTAAAGATTATTTATTCTCATAATTAAGCTAAATTGAATTAATCTTGTAATAAATGTGTGTGCTGTCACCATTCTAATTGACCTTTGCAATCCTACATACTCATTACTCCAATCTGAATAGAAATGAATTGATTTTGCTTCCTTTCAAGGGTTTAACTCTGTTATACCAATAATGGGACAGGTCCTCAGGTGTGATGTGGCCACTTTGCATCTTGTCACTAATGTAACTTGGCCATAGCCTTAGTTTAATAAGCTCATGGAAAATCATCTCTGAGTGAGTGAGCCTGCCATATCATACAGCTGACATATGGACTATAATTGAATGTTTGTATGTTGTTATACAGTTTTAAAACTAGAGCTGGTTGTGAGTTTTTGAGGGCACATTTTTGTCAAAAAATACTGATTCATAGACTCTGACACTTTTCACAAGAAAGGGTCAGTTTCAACAGATTTTTCAACTGGCAAAAAAAGTTTCAAAACCGTCAAAATGCCCTGTTTTGGCATTTGGGGGAAAAAAAGTTTTCCGTTTGAACTGAGTTTTGTTTAAAAAATTAAGCTAAGCAGAGTTTTTTAAAAGGGTCAAATTCAATGCAATGTTTCAAAATTGTTGAAACAAAATGTTTTGCTTGTGAATCTTAGGGTTATTTTTGTTTTTTTTTTAATTTTTGGTTCACAAACATTTTTTCAGATTTAGTATTTTTTGTCCCAATTTGGGATTAATTTTTTTTTTAAATCTTGAAAATTTTCACAGGATGGGAAAAATGTTTCCTGCTCAGTTTTATTGATGACCTTCAGAATGTTGTCTTGATTCTTTTATTCTTGTCAACAAGTAAATGCACAAGGTGGAGGCATTTTCTGTTTATGGAATCCAGGTTCAAGCCAAAGGCTGAATCCTGGTCAGATTTGCACAGTTTTTGTTGTGTATTTGGTTGTCATGGTTTTTGTTGCTATGGCAACTGAGTTAGATTATTATGGGTTAGCTCAGCCGGTTTCAACCAGCTGAGTGAGCTCTCTGTATATCTGTAAATAAAATGGAGGTTTTGGTTAGCTGCCTGCTCTCTGGCCTCAAGTGATTGCTTCCTACACCGGCTGCCCCAAGGATATAACAGTTTTGCTTAGAAATCTATTATGAACTGTTATCAAGTAGGGCAAAGAAGGATCCTGCCTTGTTCATATAATACTTTCTGTTGAAGCTGGTGTATGGAGCAAGATGCTGTTTTGGATATACAATTCTCCTTAAAACAAATGAAACCAGGTCCAACAAAAGCACGGTGTGTGTGTGTGTGTGTGTGTGAGAGAGAGAGATATCAGAGAGAGAGAGAGAGAGAGAGAGAGAGAGAGAGATAGTTACAGTGTTTTCTGCACTACAGTGTTTTTATAGAGGCTGTAGATTAAAACAAATTCCCTATCCTTAATTGCATCCAATATGACAAATGTATTGCTGGTGTAAATTGGGCTAACTGTCTTGACTTCAGTTGAGTTTTTGCTGCCTGTGCCAGCTGTGAATTTATTTCAGCATCTATCAGCAGTGAAAAGCAAAATGAAGAGGGAAGAGTGGGAGCTGTAGGGGGAGGGGAAGTCAGGGATCTTTTTACGTAGCTACTCAAACACATTGATTGTAGTTTGGGATTGTTCAAAGCTGCACATGTTGAGTAATATCTGCCAATAAACACAGCACAGTGGGGGAGAATTCTGTCTGCCTCTTGCTGAGGACCAAAAGTAAAGAGACACCCAATGAGCAGTTTCTGCCCCTGTAGGTCATGCCCCTAACTGGGATACTTGTCCCTGACTTAGTCCCATTCCAGATTGACTCTCACTCTAGCCATCCCTATCCTCCTCCTCCTTCTCTGCTGCACTATTGGTGGTCTGTTGCATGCTTCACAGATGTTTTCCCCATGCTATTATAAGATTATTTTTCAAGTGGCTTCTTGGAACAGATGTTCCAGTGTGTGCACCCTCCTTCCCTTGGCTGAAAGTGCTCTGCACAGAGAGCAGATTGCATTGCTGCTCTCCTTTTGATCTAAGGAGGGGGAGAAAAAAACTCACATAAATGATGCTGGTTTTTGTGTCAGGCTGCTTGGCAATGGTGCACCTGGGTGTGTGTCTTCTGCTTTCCTTCTCCCTCATCGCTAGTGCGGCCTGCAGATGTTTTTTTCTGAGCCTTTCTTCTTCAGCCCATTTTTTCCCCTCTGTGACCCAATCCCTTATTCCCACTGCTTTTCAAATTTTCTTTCATCTTACTCTCTGGCATCACCGCTTCCAAATGATTCTCTTGACCATTGCCAACACCTCTTCTTCATCTCCTTTCTCCTTTTGGCAACTACCACACTGGATGGATGGATCATTCTCACATGATTGGGTACAAGTCCTGTCCCCTTTTTGCCTCTTCGTTTTGAGCATGTGGCTTAGCTTTATTCTCTGTTCTTGCTACAGACGCTTGGTGTTTGCAGTCCACCTTTAGCTCTGCTGTTTCTACTCTTTGACTCTGTTCCTCAGTTTGAGTTGGTGATACTGTAAAATTCAGGGGTTACCATCTTAGGCTATGTCTACACTACAGAGCCTATTCTAACATAGCTATGTCAGCATAGCCCTCTAGTGTAGACACAGTATACACTGACAGAAGGTGGAGTTCTGCCGGTATAGGAACGCCACCACCCTGAACAATGTTAGCTATGCTGATAGCAGCCCTCTTCTGTTGCCAAAGCTGCATCTACACTGGGGTTTTTGTCAGCATAGCTATGTCACTAGGGGGTGTGATTTTTCCACAGCCCTGACTGACATAGCAATGCTGGTATAAAATAACTATAGTCCAGGCCTCCTGAGGATGTAAGGCCTGCCATCACCCCGCCCCCATTTTGTCCACCAGACCAATGTGATTGGATGTAGGTATGCAGTGTTTAATTTGTAATGAAAGAGGTGTCGGGGCTGAAGCAATATTTTTACATTCATAACTAATGCAGCAAGCCCAGAGGTGCTGGGCTATGAACTGCCCAAGCCTAAAGGTGGCAGGCCTCAGCCCTGGCACAAATTAAGCACTGTATGTATGTAACCAATTAACAGACATCTCTAATGCCCAGACATGAAGTGTCTACTATCCTCTGCATTCCCATAGCTGAGGCTTAATCAACCTGGCCTCAGCCTCTATGGTTAAAAACCACTGCATTTATTTGACTTAATCCAGCCTTTTAAGGAGACACAAATCTCATCCTTGAACTGAATGTAGCCTTCAGTAAGGAGAATTTTCTGCATTCAGCTGACCTGAATCCAGCCTTTATCGAGAAAAATAAATATTTCAAATATTTGTTCTGACAGCCCATTAATATATAATATGAGGGCCAGATCCTCAGCTGGTGTAAATCAGCATGCTCCATTGGAGTCAAACTGATTTGAGCCAGCTGAAAATTTGGCACTAAACATGCTTTTAGTAAAACTGGCCATTGTTGTTCTTATTTTGAAGTGGCCAGTATTCTCTGTAGCCATATCTTGTCTTTAAAGTATCCCTTACAGAAAAATCCTACAACATTTAATTTTATGGAATTGTCATATCAGATTTATAAAATTCTGTAGCAGGATTATATTTCTCTATTTAATTGTATAGGATGTCTTAAAAATTCTCTAGAGGGAATATAATTCTTTATTATAGTATAGGTTTTTATAGTCATTTCTTTTGAATTCTGCTGGTTTACCCTCTAGTAAATTATCAAACTTTTCCATAAAAGATTTAAAGCACAGTTATAAGCCCCCTTTTTTGACTTGCCCTGTGTGACTATTATACTGTACTGTTGTACTACAGAGCATGTCAGAAAAAAAATTGTACATTTACTAAGTTGAATTTACCATGATTTTGGTGGTATTTCCCATATTAATTATATAGGGAATACCTAAGGTATTGCTGTAAATAGAAAGGGACAGGGCCCAGATCCTCAAAGGTATTTAGGTGGCTAACTACCATCGAAGTCAATGGCAATTAGGCACCTAAATAACTTAGAGGAGCTGTGCTCAGATCCTCAGTTGGTGTAAATTGCCATAGCCTCATTGAAGTCAATGGAGTTGTGCCAGTTTACAGCAGTTGAGGATCTGGCACAAATTCTTTAATTGGTGCTCACTGTACTTGGCTTTAAAGCTTAAATAACAATTATAAGACCATTTCCATAGTGCTTTGTGTAGGAAAACAGGAATTGTCATTTGGGAACAGTTCAGTGGTGAATCTAGTCAGGTATCCAGCCTCCATCAGTGGCCAGTATTTAGATGCTTCAGAGGAAGATGCAAGATCTCCATAATGAACAAATATGTACTAAAATTTCTGGGGGTGAAGTTCCCTAATTCCAGGCAGCTAGTGATTGGTTTGCCATGAAATGTGAGGATTGGTACATTTCTACCCCGTTAGTATAATTATGAATGATATTTTTAATAATATAAACAGTAAATTCTTTTTGGATCATGCTAACCTCTTTAGTGATTTTATTTTGTTTAGTTTAGTTTATATAAATGCACCTAACCAGTGCTCTGGGCTTATGCACATTCAAAAAACTATAACAATTTGAACTGACATCTACCAGCTGATCTCTTGCAAGACCCACCAGATCCCCCTAAAACCAGAACTCTTCAACCATCATCCCATTGACCACCACTACACATGGAGAAACTGTTTTTACTAAGTTGTCCTGAATGACATTTCTCCCTCAGTTGTATGCAGTGTAGTTGTAGCCATGTCGGTCCCAGGATATTAGAGAGACAAGGTGGGTGAGGTAATCTTGTTTATTGGACCTACTTCTGTTAATGAGAGAGACAAGCTTTCAAGCTTTTCCAAACCTAAAGAAGAGCTCTGAGTGGCTTGAAAGCTTGTCTCCCTCGCTAGCAGAAGTTGGCCCAACAAAAGCTATTACCTCACCCACCTTGTCTCCCTTACTTGTCCCTCAGTTGTTACAGTTAGTTCAGAACATATCCGTGTGTATGAGTGATTCAAATTGTTCTTTTCAGTTCATGTTACCTTGTTTAGACTACAGTATACTTCATCTGCATTCATGTTGCCAATTACCAACTTTGTTAGGTCTTTCTGAAATTCCTCACAATCATCCTTAGCCTCAACTTACTTATAATATGTGACATCTGCAGATTTGGCCACTAAGGCAATTACTGCTTGTCTTTGGTGGAAGTATAAATTCTTACTCATATGGCAATTTGTGGACTCTGGCTGAACTGAACAGTTTAGCAGGAGAAGATGAAAAATGAATCCTTGAATCAGCCTAACACAAGAACTAAAAGCATGCATTTAGTAGAGCAGGTGATATCATAATTGCACATAGTCCAGTTTGAATCCAGAATTAGTAGAGGAAGACTAACCAGCGGTTGCTTGGATGATCATATTTGACTTATTGAGCTAAATTTGTGGCGGGAAAAATATTATTGGCAGTCAGCAATATTTTTTCCCTTAGAAAATTCAAAATGACAATTTTTGCAATTGTAATTTTTTAACTGACAGTTTCATTTTTTCTCCAAGCACAATGTGATATAACACAGAAATGGGAGAGATGGAGAGAGAGAGAGATATGTTAAACTGCCTTCATTGAAATTCTTTGAATACACCCAGTTGTTGCTTTACATCTCTGTAGTAGTAAAAATAAAGTCCATGGAAATACATGTATATAAAAATAACCCATACAAGCAACTTCTGGAGACTGATACTAGTGCTAGATCTTTTGTATGTGCCAAGTTTACACTACAACCATAGTGTTCTTGGTCAAGATGAGACTTTCCTGTAACCCACCTTTTCCCTTCCCCAGTGTGCCCTTCAAAAGAATGTAGAGCTGGACGGTAACTTTGGACACAGCCCTGTAGAAGGGGTTGACATGTAAGCTGCACCGCCTCAGATGGTATTGTGATGCCGTGATAAACCTACAGGGCACAATTCCTTCTTGCTCTGGGGTTCAGGGACAAGTAATTTTCTGCTGACCTATACAAGCAACAGCTTATCATACTCTAGATTGCAGCTCAGCTGCATTGACTAGACCACAATGGTTCTCAAACTTCATTGCATCATGACCCCCTTCTGACAACAAAAATTACTACACAACCTCAGGAGGGTGGGACCAAAGCCTGAGCCTGCCTAAGCTCTGCTGCTCTGGGCAAGGGGGCTAAAGCCCAAGGGCTTCAGCCCTCGGGCTTTGGCTTCAGCCCCGGGGGGTGGGCTTCGGCTTAGCCCTGGGTCCCAGCAAGTCGAACACCAGCTTTGGTGACCCCATTAAAATAGGGTCATGACCCACTTTGGGGCCTGACCCACAGTTTGAGAACTGCTGGGCTAGAGAGTATTGGGAGCCATGGCTCTGCCCATTACCTAGCTGCCCCATGGGAAGCAACCATGCACCTAGAGTCAAGATCTGGGTAGCCTGTGCAGGGCTGTAAGGGGAGCTCTTCCTCCTTTTGTGGGTGCTTATTCCAAGTCATAATCTAGTCCATAATGAATAGCAGTCATCTGGGTTTGAAGAAGTGATCAGCTATTTTATGAATTTGGTACGTGTGTCCAGATATTTTTTTAAATAGATGCTACATCAAACTTTTTGAATAAGTTGCCATATGTCAGAACTTGGAACCTGACGAGGGTCACTTTCATGATAAACTAGAAACAACAAATGTGATCATACTGAATTTGTTAACTGTTCCAAACAGGGATAGTAGCAATAGTGAGAGAGCACACAGTAAACCAGATCATTAGAATGTGGATTTCCAAATGCAGTGAGCTAATACCTAGCAAGAGGAATGTGAAGTGATAACTATTGGTTGTAAAAATGAATGGCACAGACCCAAAATGAATGGGACTGAACTTTTGAAGATAGATTTTACAGGGGTTGGATTAACATTGGACTCTGCAATCAGAATATTCAGACAATGTGGGAAAGTAATAAAAAGGAAAATAGGTTATGACAATATTTACCACAGAAGGCTGTAGAAGGTAATTTGAGGTAACACAGTGTATTGGTTAGGCTGCAGTTAGAAATAGTGTAACATGTAGACCTGGTCAATGCGTATCAAAGTATAAATTTTGACAGTTCTCCAAAGGGAAAAAAATCTTCATTAAATTAATGTGGGAGGGGGCAATATTGCTACCCTGTTGAGGATTGAACCTCACATGGGCCTGGTCTAAAGCCCATTGAAGTCAATGGGAGGACTCATATTAACTTCACATGTCTTTGCATCAGTCTTTTGGCCATCCCCAGAGCTTCACAGGTCTGAACGTTTCTGTCCAGCTTAGACCCTGATCCTGCAACTTGTAAAATGTGCCTGGACTAGGGCACCTACTTAGATTTGAAGTCCTCGGGGCTCCAACTATTTGCAACAAGTTACAAGTTTGGGCTCTTAGACTGTGAGTTCTTTTGGGCTCTACCATAATATAAATATCTAGTGCAACTATTTCTCTTTGAAGAAGAGCTATGCCTTCTCCTGTTCTGAACAGCAGCCAAGCCTATTGTTGATACTCAGTAAGTAACAACAAGGCTCCCTTAATTTTGAATGTTCCCATCTCTTGTGTTCTGTCCTTTTGTTCTATAGTTGCCCTTTTAGTCAATATTGAGTGTAGTTATACAAAACTGTAATTTATTAACAACTTGTATAGTTGTTTTTATGTTTCAGAATTTCAGCAGGACTGCTCACGTGCCTAAAGTTAGATGTGATTTTTGCCATCCTTATCGACACACAAACAGGTGTGTGGACAACAGAATCAGGCCCACAGTAAATAAATGGCAGAATTAATATCTTAGACTTGTTGAAGACTGAATTTATCTTACTAAGCAACATCTTAAAAGGAGGATGTGTAATATAATGGGATGAATCCCAAACTGTGACATACCACACTAAGGCTGAAGTTGGTAAAAATTGCAGCTAGCTAGCTAGCAATGGCTGATAGAGTTTGCAAAGAAACTAGAATAGGCTTGTTTGATTTGGAGATTGTTTTAAGTAATATTTCTTAATTGCACAATAGTTTTTAGAATTTGACCCTGAGTTAGCAAGTAGATTGCAGCATTTCCAATTGCTAAGTCCATCTGTCCAAAGTTACCTAAAGGGATCTCTTCCTGATTGCTAACAAATGTTACAAAATAACATTTTTGTCACTTCAGTGAAATTGATTTCATGAGAAATTTAAATGGTGCTGTTGTAGAAGGCTTCCTTCAGTGGGACAGCCAAAACTTCTTGGACCTAGTTGCCAACTCTCTTCAGATTCTTCTTGGTCATACATCTGTCTACTTGCACTACTTTGCTGGATTCATAATGAGTCTTTATGGAAATATTTGCAGCTGCTCTCAATTAAAACAAAGATTGTGATTCCAGCAGTCAACATACGGCAAACATCAGCTGCCTAAGAGATATAAGCACTCTCCACGTACTAAAATTCAAGAGCATTATAGTTTTTGATGCTTCCTATGAGGCTGGACTCAAGTGCTGCAGGGATCGTGGGTGGTGGGACTTTGAGTATATCTACATTTCGAGCTGGAGGTGTGATTCCCAGCTTGAGGAGACGTACCCACACTAGCTCTAATCGAGCTAGCATGCTAAAAATAGATTGTAGCCATGGCAATGCAAGAGGCAGGAGAAGCTAGACATCCTGAATATGTGCCTATGGTTTTAGACAGGGATGTATTCGGCGCAGCTAGCCCCTCCTGCTGCTCACACCACTGCAGCCGCGGTCTGTTTTTAGCCCACCTGTTTGTTCAGAGCTAGTGTGGGTATGTCACCTTGCACCAAGCACTGCAACTCCAACTCAAAGTGTAGACATACCCATAGTGACTTGGCTGCTTGCTCTGAAACGTCTGTCAGCATCCTGTACATGTGCCTAAAAGGACAACTATTAACAATTACATAGTGATCAGATGGAAAAAAATTAAGAGCTTTTTCTAATCACTTTGGGATTGATTGTTACAGCCCTTACTCATATTTGCAGTGGAAGAAGCCCTCCTGCCCTTTACTTCCCTACCTGTCTCTGCTCAGATGGTGCCCCAACTGCAGTGGGGAGGGCAGGGGCTGCTTGCTCCATTACATGCTTGTATGAGCCAATGGGTGGGGAAAGGGCTGAGAGGGGTGAGGAGTGGAAGCTGTCCTGGCTCCGTCACCTCAACTTGCTTGCAGAGTAGCTGGCTGTGTACCTGATCCAACGCCCACTGAAATCAATGAGAATATTTCAGTTGACTTCAATGGGTTTTGGATTAGGCACCAGGCACACAGGGTGAGTAAGCTGCTACACAAAAAGGGGTAAAGTAACTTATTCCTCCCTCAGAACAGGGAGAAGCATGAAGAACTGTGACTCTCTGGGTGACCATCCTTTCTCTGCTCTGCTTCTGAGGCAGTGCAGCTACATGTGGCCCCGTATTCTGGTCAGATTGTCGAGTTACAAAACTATCACTATTTAGTCCACATTATGGACACCCTTCTTTGTAAATGGCATGTCAAGAAACAGTTTGTTGTTGGTAAGAGAATACATGGGATACTAATGTGAAGTTTGCTGATTCAGCAGTTTTGAACATTCAAGGGGTAATCTAAGACTAAAATATTTAATAGAATCCATCATTTCAGTGGAGAAAGAATTACAGATCTTTAATACCCACAGCAACTATAACTTATTGTGACTCTGGCCAAGTACCAATCCCCAAATTCCCTGAAACAATTTGGCCAACGTTCTATTTGCAATAATCTGCATGAAATCTATTTCTGGGTTTTTAAAATAGTCTTTTTGCTTGAAAATTGTTAGTTTTTTTCCTAGGAAGAATACAGATAACATGGCAGATAAAGAGCTCACAAGCAAATAAAATGTGAGATTACAGGCCAAGCAAGTTCACTGTTACACAAGCCATCTAAGTCCACTGATTAGCAACCCTTTGCTAGTCTTCTCCCTCCAAAATTATAATGAAACGTATTTTCAAACTGCATATATATTCTATCTTGTAATCATAAAGTGTCAGTGCAATAATCAGTGTAAAAAGTGCTGTAGGTTGAGCCCTTAGGGATTATTCAAAATGTAGGAGCTGAATAAATAACAATTTTCTGGTTTTTTGTGGCTAATGATTTATCATTTTGATTGGCTGTTGATGATGTAATGCTGTGCAGCTTAATTCAATTCCTTGTCTTTAATCTTGCAGTTTTGAAGTCAGTCTCAAGCTGCTGTTTCAGTCCCTCCTCATATGTTGCTGCATTGGAACTAGCCCATGAATAACTTTTCTTTTTGCCAAGATCTAAATGAAACCCCAAAACCTGATTTAAATAGTTCTGTGGAATTGAAAACTAGACTATATCTTTGTTGTTTTGCAGCTGGGTGCTTCTCCTAGTTGGTGGGATGGGAACAAGGATTGCTTTCTTCCTCTCTTCCTTTTTGATTTGTCCATGGGGGGAAAAGGAGTCAAGTATTTCTGCTGTTGTGGTATATTCCTAATGAGGTGATGGAAGATCCCTTATGGATCAGCTCTAGAAATCTCTCTGTATTGAATGACTATTAAAATGTTTACAATTTCTCTGGAAATCACATAGTAATACTAAGACAGCCATATATAAAACTAAGGCAAACCTATCTGAGGTTTACAAGATATCCGCTCTAATTTTATGTTAAATTCCCTCCTTCACAGGGGCCCTTTACTGAAGCACCACATGGCATCTGTTCACAGATTGACAAGGACCCTGTATGTATAAGTGGGAGGATTTAAATGTTCATTCTAGTTCTAGTGAAGTTGTTCTGTATTTGTACAGTGCATAGCACAATGGGGACCTGATCCATCGCTGGGGTTCTGAAGTTCTACTGCAATACAAATAATTAATAATAATAATACAACATTTCTGATTCTAGCACAATTCCCCATTTTGAGGCTAGCAAACATCACTGAAACTTACCTCTAAAGCTGAAATGAACTATTTAAGTGCATCACCTGTATCTCTTTGATGTGCCAAAGTGCTTGCCAATACAGTAATGTAACTGGCTAGAACAGTTGTTCCCAGGGGCGGCTCTAGACATTTCGCCGCCCCAAGCACGGCGGCATGCCGCGGGGGGCGCTCTGCCGGTCGCCGCTCCCGTGGCTCCGGTGGATCTCCCGCAGACGTGCCTGCGGAGGGTCCACCGGAGTCCTGGCTGCCGCCCTCCCGGCGACCGGCAGAGCGCCCCCCGCGGCATGCCGCCCCAAGCACGCGCTTGGTGTGCTGGGGCCTGGAACTGCCCCTGGTGGTTCCCCACCTATTTACCATTGTGGACCACATATGCAGCTCTTTGTGTGTTATGTGGGCAAGAGCCACACAATATATACTACCTGTATGGCCCTGAGGATGTCACATGAGCAGCAGCTGTGTGTTGATTGGGCCACAAGCAGCCAACGGGCCATAGGTTGAGAACCACTGGGCTAGAATAATCTAAGGACTCTTAGGAAAGCACTATCAAAAAGCCAGGACTGGGAGAAAGTATATTTTTTGTTGCTGGGATTTTCAAAGGAGCCTAAGTGCAGTTAGTTGGTCTGTTCCCATAGAAATTCAATGGGATTCAGGCCCATAAGTCCCATAGGCTCCTTTGAAAATCCCAGACAATATCTATAAGGAAAGAATTCAACTCACTGGATGCAAGAAGGAAAAACAAGCTAATCAAATGTTGATTATGGAAGTGAGGTCGGCCATCGTTTCTCAAACTGGGGTCAGCAGACCCCTGGGGGTCTGTGAGGGTACTTCAGGGGGTTTGCCGGACCCGCTGATCAACTCCTCCCCCCCCCCTCAATTTCTCCCTCTCCCTCCCTGTGCCTCCTGCATACTGTGGAGCAGCTGTTCAGCGGCATGCAGGAGGCGCTGGGAGTGAGAGGGAGGAGCGGGGATTCGGTGTGCTTGGGGGACGGGGTGGTAAGAGGCGGGGAAGAGGAGGCACAGAGGTGGAGTGGTGGTGGGAAGAGGTGGGGCAGGAGTGGGGCCTTGGGGGAAGGGGTGGAGTGGGGACATGGCCTGGGACTGAGCAGGGGATTCGGGGGTCTGCAAAAAATGTTAAATCAAAATGGGGGTCCTCGGGTTGCTAAAATTTGAGAACCGCTGAGGTAGGCCATTGGTGTGGGAGACTAGGTATGGCAGGTATTGTATGATCAGGCACACAGGAAGGCAGGAGTCATAAAATGTGCTGGTCTTTGTGGTACTACTTTGGACACAGAGGGCCTTATTCTCATTTACAGTAATGCCACTTTGCAACAGTATAACAAGGTCTTAAAACACTGCCAAGGTTGGTGTAGAGCGACTGTGGTGTAAATGAGAATCAATACCGCTGTGTCCAAAGTACTACCAAAAAGAGCAGTACTGTGGATATACAAGTGGTTTCTCATTGGCCTATCAGATCATTTACTCTTACAATTAATGACTTTATTTATTTTTAAAATCTTTTGTCTTCCTAGAAACAAGTCATCAGATTAAAATCTTTGTGATGTGAGAATTTTCATCTGATCTAAGGGGAAAAAAAACCTATTTCATCTTGTCATTTATTTTTAACAAATGTGGTTTTGTCCCAATGGTTATCTTGGTAGGTAACAGTTATCCTGCCTGAATGTTACATTCCATTGATATCTCGTAATCATTTTATACATAAGGGCTTAGTTAAGATTGTGAGTTAGCGAGACAAACAAACTGCTATGCTAACATGTAAGAACTGGAATATGAGTTTATTTACACTGACCTCACCAGTGATTAGAAGTGACCTTCACTGAGAGTGAGAGGTGCAGTTTGCAATTATAATTGTCCTATAGGAAACAGAGTATTGAACTTGCCCATTAGGGGCCAGATTCACAAGGGGGACTTTGGCTGAGACTTCTGGGTGCCATGCTACCAAATAGGATTTACAACCGTGAGTTAGGTGCCCTGGCTCCCTATACAATGCATGGGGAGAGTTAAGAGCCTAGAAAAGGATTCACAGACGCCAGCGTGCTGAGTGGGGGAGACATCTAAGAGCTAACCAGTAGGAATTGCCAAGGAGAGGGGTGTGACCTATGCTGTGCCCCTCATAAAGAGTTAGGCGCTTCCATCCAGTTGGGATTCAGAGCCGCGAACCCTCTCTTGGAGCAGGTGACTAAGCCTGGTGCTTTCTCAGGGAAACAATGGCGGTGGCACCTCCCTATACCCAAGTGCCCACTGGTTAGAGCACTCACCCAGGTTTAAATCCCCCCTTTGCCTGAGATGGAGCAAGGATTTGAACCTGTGATATTCATTGGTGGAGGTACTGGAATCTGCATCACCCACATCCCACTGAGCCCTCTAACCACTGGGCTATAGAGTTAATCTTTGTCTCTGGCTCAATGAATAGTTAAACTTTTTATATGAAATGGAACAACTTCAATAGAAGAGACTGAAAGAAACCCACTCTAGGATGCCCTCCTCTAGCCCAGTGCTTAGGGAGGTGGGTACAAACTCCTGCTCCACATTTGGCAAAGGGAGGAATTGAAGCGGGGACTCCCACATTCTGCGTGTGTATTCTTACCATTGGGCTTTTGCTTAGAAGGGGGCACCTCCAGTACCACTCCCCTGCCCCACAACCTCCTCAGGCTGTGCTTTAGGAGAGGCCTGATCCTGTGGATGTTCTTTAAGGCAGCCTCTGAGTACATCTACCAGATTGGGTCCCACAGGTGAGATAGGTGGGGCATGTGGGGAGACCTTATCCTGTGAATCCCGCGAGAGCTTAGCTGTGAGTTAGGTGTCAAGCTGATTGGCAGTGTCAGGACTGAGGTGACTGTGCACATGTCCACAGCAGAAATGTAGGTACCTACAGAGGAAGGTGGCAGCTGAGCAAGGGCTTTTTGAATGCCGGGGTACCTAGGTGTTGGACTTAGGTATCTAAAGGGGCAGTGAGGCACTTAAGAACCCCTTGTGAATCTGGACCTAGCCAACTCCTTTGCTGATGCGAAAAGGGAGGTCCTGCCAGAACGCTAAGGGCTAGATGCTGCCTGCTTTCCTCACTCTGGGCCTGATTGTGGCCTGTCTTGCATACTGTGCAAGGGAGTAGAGGAGTTATAAGGCTCCCCTTTCTCCCTTTTGCTGGTGCCCCATACTGTTGCTTCCTGCATGCTGTGGGAAGCAGGCAGATGATGTACCCCTTGCATTCTCACTATCTTATTTTGTAGTCAGTCCCATCGATTTCAGGGAGACAACTTGCAGCGTTAAGGTACAACTCCGTAGCCAGATTCTAATGCCCTTAGCCAATGAGCCTTGTTGTGGAGTTAGGTGCCCCTCAAAATGAGTCAGGCCATCAGACTCTGGTCCGGAGGGCCAGTTTGTGTATCCCTTACAGAGCAGTTACTCCCATTAATATTCCCAGTGATTTCAATGGGATTAACCCCAGAGCAATGAGTTGTACACTGAGGGGAATAAGGGGTTCACAATCTGCCCTGCTTAAATTCCTCTTTGCAGGAGACATACCACACAGCTTATACACATGAAAGAGAAACCTCAAGTGTGTTGGAAGTGGCATAAAGAACGCCTGTGTGCCAAGATTATGCCGGTTACAGAAAACAAGACAATGAACGACACGCTCATCTAAACATCAAACATTCACAGTGAAAGGAAGGAGAGACTTTTTCCCCTTACTAATAACCAATTAGGCAAGTTCACAGAGGTGTCAATAGATGGCAATTGCATAGTCATCTGGATAATTGTAAGAAGCTTGATTGCTAATCTGGTCTACAAGAAGCACTGAGGACAGGCTAAATGTCACAAAAGCTTTCAACTGTCTAGTGCTCATTTGGGGATCAGTAAAGGCTCAACTGTGCACTGATCTAATGCAGTCATGCAGGAAAGCAGGGGCAGCCATGTTATTGCCTGGATCTAGGCTCTAGGTATTGTGGGGAGAGCAGGGCAGTACCCCCTGATGCTCGCTCCCATCAGCAAGTGGGTAGGGAGGGCTGAAGCCATAGTTCCATCCTTCCACCAGGCACCAACCAGCACAGTTGTTTGGACATGCGGAGGGGAGCAAGCTGTGACCTTGTAAGGCCTGTAGCAATTTACTCCCAGTACAACAGGGGAGCTCAAGTGGAACTGTGCCTCAGAGGCATCTATGTATCACTCCTTATTCTGGGCTGGGCCAAAAGGCACAATATAGCCCTAAATATACCGTGACTATATTACCAAAAGCCAGGACACGATTTTTTTGGCAATGTATTTTAGGGTTGAGAAATATTCATAAAAAGACAACTGCACTTTAAAAGCAATGTCGTCTGGTGTCGCTGTTGCCTACATCTGTCTCCATGGGATTATTTCTCAAGAGTGCAGGATTTTTTTTTCCCAGAAATTTAATACTCTGAATGAGGTTACCATGAAACACTGAAGAAGTATTAAATATAGCTCAGACAGACATTTTGTAGTTAAACAATCCAAATGAAAAACATTTGAAATGACAAACTGGGACACAAAGAAGTTCCTGGGATACCAGGACAATCGATGAAACACTGGGAGGTCCTGATAAATTCAGGCCATATGGTCACTGCACCTAAATATTCACATAAAGTATCATGTGAAAAATTAAGAGGACACATATAACATAAGGAACATATCTGCCTGGCCACAGAAATAAGAGTAGCAGCTAACTTATGATTTCCACAGACAATATTCTAGAATGTGAAGGGTATAATACAATAAGGGGACAAGGCTATAAAACAGTGGAAGTGTGTACCTTTGCCCTTTTTGGCACTCCAGACCAATCTGATGTAAACAATAATTTTCAATTTACAAGCTGTGATTTTGACTCTATTAAAACCTGTCCCCTTTTTCCAGAATCAACAGGAGCAGAAAGAAATTCTGGAGAAACAATGGAGAAGGACAGCTTTCACTAGGGCCTACTTATCTACAGATCAACTCCCACAGAAGCAACAGGTGCCAGTTCTGATCATTTGGGACAGCAGTTAAGGATTACAGACTAAATGGAAGACTTGTTTAAATTGCATGTTTTTGGTGTATGTTAGACAACTTTCACTTATGCACATTTTTCTGACTAATTTGCAGAAATCTGGGAATTCATCAGCTGTGTAGATGTTTGCAGGCAGGGACATAGGGTGCAAACCTGACCCCTTTGAAGTCAGTGGCAAAACGCACATTGATTTAATGAGGCCAGGAATTAACTCTGTCTTTACCTTTCTTTGTAAAGAGCCACATACATGTGGCATTTTTGCAATGGTATCCATGATAGCTGAGCATCATGCGAGCAATAAATTATACATATACATTATAGAGGTGACTGGCAGTGGCTCCATAGTTGACATTTGTGTTGTAATACGGTCTTAAAATGGGGGCATAAATTCCTGTTTTTCTTTAAAAGTAGGTCTCCAAACACTGAAATTTTCACACATGGTTAGTTTTTATGCCCTTTACATAGAAACTTCAGTTTGATTTCTCTTTATACATTTCTAATAAGTAGTCTTTGGATTTGGGCTGTGGCTGAAATTTTTCCTTGGCAGGTCTTTCATTGTAGATCATGTATTTCTTAAAGAAACATCGGTTAATCTACACACAGTTTGGTGGAGGTGCAGGTCTTGATATTGTTATGGTACAATAGCTAGTTTTGTTCTTTTTAAATGCTGGATTAGGGTCAGGGGAGCATCTGAGTGGGTTTTCCTTAGCTCAGTTCACCACAGTGGATATTGCTTTGTGTGAAAAGGCAAAGAATTGTACAAAACGGCGGTGCAGACTTCTTTTTAACTTAAAATAAATGGTTGCTTTGGGTCCATTTTAAAGTTGGAATGAAGGTTCAGGTTGGATTTTATTTTTCTACAAGCTGTCCCCATCCATAGATTTTGATGGATTTTGAGTAGCTGGCAAACAAGCAACATTAGTTTTAACTCAGAGCTAATAATATAAAAGAGAGATTCATTAAAGGTTGGAGTGTAATTACATTTCTATTGCTACTTGACTCCTACAGTAGTTTTCTCTTGGGTGCAATTTAACAGTCATTTACAGTATTTTCGGAATGTGGCCCTGCAGCAGGGACTGAGCTGGGGCAGTCAAGTTATAACAGGCACAAATCCTGATCCCACTAGGAAAAGAAATAATGTTATTATACCTGTGAAATAATTTGGCCATTTTCTCTGTCACTTCATTCCAGACAGCTGTTTCTTTTCCTGCTTGCCACGTATAGCAAAAGGGCCAAACCCTATGACCTTTACTTTTCCGAGTAGGCCCAATTAAGTCAGTTGGGCTACTCATGTAAGTAAGGATTAATTGCCAGATACGTGTTATAGGATTGGTCCCAGCACTTGGAAACATTGTGCAAACTGAGTCCAGCCTAGTTTAATTGTTTTTAAACTTAAGACCAGAACAAATATTTTTATTGGATTTGGTGCTGTTTATTTTATTGGATCTAGTCCCTGCCCACCTCTTAAATAATATGGACTATTCTGTGCAGATAAAAATGAAAGCACATGAAAATCTAAACCCTATCTGCAGTCATTCATGCATAAATTACTACTTCCTAGCTATTTCTATTGCTAGGGCAATGCAAAATGTTTTCCAGGCAAAACTGAAATGTGCACACTTTGCTCTTCATTGTAGTTTTTTTTAAAGATGAATAATAAAAGCAAACAACTATCAGAGATCAGATTTTTTTCCCCAGCACCAAATATATGGTTTTCTGAATGTAATAAAAGCAATCATTTTGCAACAGTGTGTTGCTTTTAACCAAGTTGCAAAGAAATACCAAAGGAGAATCCATTTAGGAAAACAAAAACTATTATGATTCAGAAACAGATTTCTTTGTCAGGATACATTTACAAAGCAAGGTTCCAGAACAGGTTGTTTTGTGACACTGGAAATAAATGAACGCATAGTGCATTTGAAAATAGTTTCTGGAACTGTGTGCCATAATCAAACATAGCATATACAAAAAGGTTAATAGTCACCCAATGTCAAAACTGAAAACTGTTCTTCAAGCACAATGAGCCCATGTGGCAAAGGCACACTGACATCCCTGCAGTGAAGCCAGATACCACTCAGTACATTTTAAAATAATGGCAAAGGAAGTCTCATATGTGCTTGGTTTTGAACAGCATACTGTAAATGCAAATTATCAGAAAGGGTATATAAGCTGTCTACTGTACAGAATACAAGTAGTCTTAAAGTGAGATATTTACATGGAGAGGGATTCATTAAGAATACAATACATCACATAAATATAGGTCCTGGTTTGCTGCCAAAAATATATGCACTGCAAACAATCCTTTTAGGACCTAGTGAAAAAGTAAAAGCTGAATTTGATTGACTTGTAAAATTAGATGTTATTCAATGAACTCAGACACTAGCTGATTGAGTTAATGGTATGGTCACAATAATAAAACCAAACAAATTAAGGATTTGTGTAGATCCAAAAGATTTGAATAAGGCTATGAAAAGTGAGCCTATCCCACGAGAACAGCTGAGAAGGTCATGTCTAGACATCAGAATCCAAGATTTTTTTTCAGCTTTAGATACAAGACAAGGGTTTTGGCAAACCCAATTCAATACAGAAATTCCTCCTCTGGAAGATATGTTGAAGTGATTCGCTTGCAGGATTCCAGTGGTACCTGAGGTACACCAAAACGTCTTCAAGGATCAGGATGGAGTGTAAATAATTATTGATGATCTGCTCATTTGGGGTAAAAATGATTAAGTGCAATGAGACACTGTGTAATGTGTGCCAAAGAAAAGAAACTTACACTGAACAAGAACAAATCTCTGATTGGGACTTGTAAGACTGGTTATGTATGAAACATACTATGATTATTGAGCTTGTAATCTCAGTGCTATTCTCTATTGTCATCTAGCAACATGAGGAGTGGAGCATTTTTTAAAATAATAAATTAGGGAATTTATCTCTGTAAGGCCTCATTTTTTGGGGGTCTTTCCATTTGTCCAATTGCCCTTGCTTGGGTGATCCCAAAACAATGAAGCCTTACAGAGATTCATGGGCATGTTAACATATCTATGTAAATTAATCCCTAATTTATTGGTGGGTTGTACAACATTTGCTCACCATAGGATTGGAGATGAGTTCATAACAGATAACACGTTATGCATCCGACAAAGTGGGTATTCACCCACAAAAGCTCATTCTCCAATATGTCTGTTAGTCTATAAGGTGCCACAGGACTCTTTGCCAATGTTTCACTAGTAGTTCTCAAACTTTTGTACTGGTGACCCTTTCACAGAGAAATCCTCCGAGTGTGAACCTCCTTATAAATTAGAAACACTTTTTTATAAATTTAACACCATTATAAATGCTAGAGGCAAAGCGGGGTTTGGGGTGGAGGCTGACAGCTCACAACCCCCCCATGTAATACCCTTGCAACCCCCTGAGGGGTCCCGACCCCCCAGTTTGAGAACCCCAGCACTAGACTCACCAGTTCAGAGACTTATGGGCAGAAGAACGAAAATATTATTGCCAGTGTCTAAGCAGTTTCCTGAGTCAAAGACAATTAAGCTTAAAGTAGTTTCAAAAGAAATATACACCAAGCATCAAGAACATAAGACGAAGACTGTCCAACAATTACACCTATTGCAAGTGGAAGATGCTATTTAAAACAAAGTGATGAGCAGTCTTCTAAGGTAATAGGCAAACAATATGCACCAAGGTCCTATATTAGCCACCCTGAGGTCAATGTCATAGGAGGCAAACTCAAGAAGACACTGTCTTTCTGTGTCTTGAGGATAGACATGAACAAGCCCACTTAGACTCTGAACATGGAAAACCCACAGAAGCAGTAAACACTGGCTCCAGGTGATGAATCCACTTCTGCAACTGATCAGGTCACTGTAGAAAGAACTGTTTTGAGAACATGAAGTGTGCCATGATGATAAACCATTGAAGCTCGGTAGTGATTATGTACAGATGTTCACAAAAAAGCAGGAAAATCTTCTCTGTTTTGGGCAGTCAAGTAGCCTGCCCTGTCCTGCCCTGTTCTCCACTCTAGACATATTTGTGTATTATTAATTGGCTAAATTAGTCTATTGGGTTTGGTTAACATATTTTACATGGACATTATTTTAAAAAAGGTGGAGGGGAAAAGGGTGTAGTAGCAGCCCCAAGAGTCCAATAGTTACTGACTCCTGCCATATGGTAGAAGGTATAACTTTTTCTAACCCTGACCCATATCTTATAATTTACTAAAGTCAAGATATACCACGTCTACTTCTTCCCCCCCTATCCACGAGGCTTGTTATCCTGTGAAAGAAAGCTATCAGGTTGGTTTGACAAGATTTGTTCTTGATAAATCCATGCTGACTGTTACTTATCACCTTATTATTTTCTAGATGTTTGTAAATTGCTTGCTTAATTATTTGTTCCATTATTTTTTCGGGTACATAAATTAAACTGACTGGTCTGTAATTCCCTGGGTTGTCCTTATTTCCCTTTTTATACATTGGCACTATATTTTCCCAGTCTTCTGGAAACACTCCTGTCTTCCATGACTTTTCAAAGATAATCGCTAATGACTCAGATATCTCCTCAGTTAGCTCCTTGAGTATTATAGGATGCATTTCATATGACCCTGGTGACTTGAAGACATCTAATTTGTCAAAGTAATTTTTAACTTGTTCTTTCCCTATTTTAGCCTCTTTCATTGGCATTCACTGTGTTAGACATTCAATCACGACCAACCTTCTTGGTGAAAACCTTAACAAATAAATCATTAAGCACTTCTGCCATTTCCACATTATCTGATATTGTTTTTCCCCACTCATTGAGTAACAGGCCTACCCAGTCCTTGGACTTCCTCTTGCTTCTAATGTATTTGTAGAATGTTTTCTTGTTACCCTTTATGCTTCTAGTTAGTTTGATCTCGTTTTGTACCTTGACCTATCTAATTATGTCCCTACATTCTTGTGTTATTTCTTTATATTCATCTTTTGTAATTTTACCTAGTTTCCATTTTTTGTAGGACTCTTTTTTGATTTTTAGATCATTGAAGTTCTCCTGGTTAAGCCAGGGTGGTCTCTTGTCATACTTCCTATCTTTCCTACACAGTGGGATAATTTGCTCTTGTACCCTTAATAATGTCTCTGAAAAACTGCCAACTGTCTTCAATTGTTTTTTCCCTTAGACTTGCTTCCAATGGGATCTTACCTACCAACTCCATGAGTTTGCTAAAGTCTGCCTTCTTGAAATCCATTGTCTTTATTTTGCTGTTCTTCCTACCATTCCTTATAATCATGAACTCTACCATTTCATGATCACTTTCACCCAAGCTGCCTTCCACTTTCAAATTCTCAATTGGTTCTTCCCTGTTTGTCAAAATCAAATCTAGAACAGCCTCTCCCCTAGTACCTTTCTCCACCTTCTGAAATAAAAAATGGTCTCCAATACATTCCAAGAACTTGTTGGATAATCTGTGCCTGCTGTGTTATTTTCCCAACAGATGTCTGGTAGTTGAAGTCCCCCATCACCACCAAGTCCTATGATTTGGATGATTTTGTTATTTGTTTTAAAAAAGCCTCATTCACCTATTCTTCCTGGTTAGGTGGTCTGTAGTAGACCCCTACCATGACATCACCCTTGTTTTTACCCCTTTTATCCTTACCCAGAGACTTTCAACAAGTCTGTCTCCTATTTCCATCTCAACCTCAGACCAAGTGTGTACATTTTTAATATGGAAGGCAACACCTCCTCTCTTTTTTCCCTGCCTGTCCTTCCTGAGCAAGCTGTACCCTTCTATACCAATATTTCAGTCATGAGTATTATCCCACCAAGTCAATCTGTGATGCCAACTGTGTCATAGTTGTGTTTGTTTACTAGCATTTTGAGTTCTTCCTTCTTATTCCCCATACTTCTCATATTAGTATACAGTAAAGAGTCCTGTGGCACCTTATAGACTAACAGAAGTTTTGGAGCATGAGCTTTCGTGGGTGAATACCCACTTCGTCGGATACATGCATCCCCCACGAAAGCTCATGCTCCAAAACTTCTGTTAGTCTATAAGGTGCCACAGGACTCTTTGCTGCTTTTACAGATCCAGACTAACACGGCTACCCCTCTGGTATTAGTATACAGACATCTAAGATGCTTATTTGACCCCCTCCCCCCGCAACTTCTGTCTTGTCTCTCCCTTATTTCTGCTATAACAGCCTATGTTTCCCCCAAATTCCGACTCTTCTCTCAGGTCTCCATGTTTTTTACTTACCTGTGGGATATATGTCTATGGGATATATGTCTGATTTACTCCTAGAAACCAGGTAAAGACAGAGGCTCCCCAAGCCTTTTTTTTTTTCTTTCTTTTTTTTCTTTTTGTAGTTATGTAGGTCATTGATAGGTAGACACTATAAGTAGAGTTGGTTGGAGAATTTTTTTTCCATAGAAAGTTTTGACTTTTCATCAATCAATAAATAAATATATAGGTTATTCAGTGAAGACTTGAAGTTTTCTACACACAGCAAACACTTATTGCAAAAAAAAGTTTTATTAAAAAACGTTAAACATTTTTAGTGGGAAATTTTTGACAATTTCTAATTTTTAGTGGAAGCAAATGAAATATGCCAAGTGTTTTGTAAAATTAAGGGATGTGGGGAGGAAAATTCCACATATGAAAAGGAAAAGGAAATGAAGCAGGGCAGCTGTTTGGTTTGTGAAGAGAGAATGCCTGGGGACCACGTTAAGAATTGCCTCCATCTTGTTGGTTTGCCTTGAAACTGTGTCTAGCTTCATGTAAGTGGAATATAATGAAGCATAGGGTCAGCTCAAAGGGTGTTATCTAGAACTGACTGGAAAAAAATGGAGCAAAACATTTTAATGAAAAATAGCTTTTTTTTCAAAACCAAAAAACATTTTTAATTTCTTTTAAGTTTTCACTTTTTGCTGAAAACAAAAATTGCAGATTTTTGTTTTTCCCTTTATTCACCCCCTGTCCTTCCACCTCCTTTTGCCACTGAAAGCAATAAAAGAAATTACGGTATGTCTAGGGTAGAGTTTTTTTTATTGTTGAATTTTCCTTTTTTCTCCTTTTGCTACTCTGTAACTTATATAAGAACATAAGAATGGCCATACTGGGTCAGACCAGTGGTCTGTCTAGCCCAGTATCCTGTCTTTCGACAGTGGCCAATACCAGGTGCTTCAGAGGAAAGGAACAGAACAGGTAATCATCAAGTGATCTATCCCCAGTCCCCCATTCCCAGCTTCTGGCAAACAGAGGCTAGACATACCATCCCTGCCCATCCTGGCTAATAGCCATTGATGGACCTGTCCTCCATGAATATATCTAGTTCTTTTTTGAACCCTGTTATAGTTTTGGCCTTCACAACATCCTCAGGCAAAAAAGTCTCACAGGTTGACTGTTCATTGTGTGAAGAAATGCTTCCTTTTTTAAACCCTGCTGCCTATTAATTTAATTTGGTGACCCCCCAGTTCTTGTATTTTCCTTGGTTTTGAAAAAGTTGCAGAGTGGCAAGAGAAAAAAATATTAAAAAAGAAAACATGAAGAAAAAAATACCTTTGAGCATCACTTATTTACTTGCATTCTGTGGCTAAAAAAGGGAGAAACGCAAAAAAAAATTGTCTGAAAAAAATTCATAAAAACAGTTTCAAGTCCTGTGAAATGGAAACAACTTGGACATTTTCCACAAAATTGGTCTTCCATTTTTCAAAGATTAATAGATTTTAAGGCAAAAAGGGACTATTAGATCACCTAATCTGACCTCCTATATAACACAAGCCATAGAAGTTCACACTGTTACTCCTGTGTTGAGCCATAGGACAGCCTGGGTTTGAATCCAAGCTGCTAACATGACTTAAATGACAAGTTACCATATCATCATGGCTATTTTAACTCAATTTAGGTAATGCAGGATAGCCAGCCTGAGGTAAGAACACTTTTTTTTGCACTGTCAATATACCTTCAGATGTTGCAAGAAAATGGATCCCGGGAAGACAATAAATCAGCATAATTTATAGTCCTGCTGTAGTGGGGTGATACAAAAGCACATGCACTGTAATTCCAATAACTGATTATTAGGAGCAAAATTGTCACACCATCTACACTGACTGCCTTAAGGAAGCAAAGAGAAGCAAGCTAAAAGAAAGGGAGGGAAAGGAGTCAGAAGAAAATAAAAATAGCCATATTGGATCATAACTATGGGCTGTCTCACTCAGTAAACAGTCTACTCAGCGGGCCGCAGGTTGCCCAGCACTGATCTATGCTGTCATCCTCTCCAAGCTTCTGGCAGTGAGAGGTTTAGGGAACCCCAGGGCATAGGGTTTCATACCTGGCCATCTTGGCTATTAGCCATTGATGGATCTATCCTCCATGAATTTATCTAATTGTTTTTTGAACCTGGTTATACTTTTGGCCTTCACAGCATCCCCAGCAATGAGTTCCATAGTTTGACTGCACCTGTGTGCAGAAGAACTTCCTTATGTTTGTTTTAAATCTGCTGCCTCTTAGTTTCCGCAGGTGACTGCAGGTCCATGTGTTATGTAAAAGATAAATAACCCTTCCTTATGCACTTTCTCCACACCACTCATGCTTTTATTGACCTCTATCATACCCCCCCCCCCCCCACACACACACACCAGTCATCTCTTTTCTAAACTATCTTTTTAACCTCTCCTCATATGGAAGTTGTTCCATACTACTTATCATTTTTGCTGCCCTTCTTTGTACCTTTTCCAATTCTAACATATATTTTTGGGTGGGGCAACCAGAACTGCACTCAGTATTCAAGGTGTGGGAGTCCCATAGATTTATATAGTGGCATTATGATATGTTATGTCTTATCTATCCTTTTCCTAATGGTTTCTAACATGCTGTTAGCTGCTGCTACACATTAAGCAGCTGTTTTCAGAGAACTATTCATGATGACTCCAAGATCGTTTTTTTTGAGTGGTAACAGTTAATTTAGACCCCCATGACTGTGTATGTATGTCTGGGATTATGTTTTCCAATGTGCATTACTTTGCACTTATCAACAGTGAATTTCATCTGCCATTTGTTACCCAGTCACCCAACAGTTCTGAAGGAAATATGAAATTGCAGTCAGCTTTGGACTTACCTATCTTGAGTAATGTTGTAGCAGTGGCAAATTTTGCCACCTCACTGTCACACCTTTTTTTCCAGATCATTTATGAATATGTTGAACAGAACAGGTCTCAGTACAGATCCTTGTGGGACCTTTCTATTTACCTCTATCCATTGTGAAAATTGACCATTTATTCCTATTTTTAGCCAGTTACTGATTCATGAGAGAACCATCTCTCTTATCCCATGACTGCTTACTTTGCTTAAAAGTCTTTGCTAAGGGTCCTTGTCAAAGGCTTTCTGAAAGCATAAGTACACTTTATCAACTGGATCACCCTTGTCCACATGTTTCTTGACTCCCTCCAAGAATTCTAGTAGATTGGTGAGGCATGATTTCCCTTTACAAAAGTCTTTTTGACTCTTCTCCAATATATCGTGTTAATCTAAGTGTTTGATAATTCTGGTCTGTACTAGAGTTTCAATCATTTTGTCTGATACTGAAGTTAGGCTGACAGGCTTGTAGTTGTCAGCATAAATCAACAGTTGTCAGGATCATCTCTGGAGCC
Organism: Mauremys mutica; assembly: GCF_020497125.1. NCBI lineage: Eukaryota > Metazoa > Chordata > Testudines > Geoemydidae > Mauremys > Mauremys mutica. Next base: position 101,722,193 of record NC_059072.1, on the reverse strand, counting down.
TTTTTTCAAAAAAATCAGTGTTATAATAGCTATGCTGTAGTCATCTGGTACAGAAGCTGATTTAAGCAATAGGTTATATACTACTGTTAGTAGTTCTGCAATTTCATATTTCCTTCAGAACTGTTGGGTGAATACCATTTGGTCCTGGTGAATTACTACTATTTAATTTATCAATTTGTTCCAGAACTTCCTGTACTGAAACTTCAGTCTGGGACAGTTCCTCAGATCTGTCACCTAAAAAGAATTGCTCAGGTGTTGGATTGGTCTTCCTTGCAGTGAAGACCAATCCAAAGAATGCATTTTGCTTTTTGCAACAGCCTTGTCTTCATTGAGTGGTCCTTTAGCACATTAATAATCTAGTGGTCCCACAGATTGTTTGGCAAGCTTCCTGCTTCAGATGTACTTAAACAATTTTTTGCTGTTAGTTTTTTTTGTCTTTTGCTATTTGCTCTTCAAATTATTTTGTGGGCTGCCTAATTATACTTTTACACTTGATATGCCAGAGTTTGTTCCTTTCTATAGTGTCCTGTACACTGGTGTGTGTTGGAAGTAGCATTACTCAGAGAGACATGCAGGTGCTGGGCCTGTCACCTGGCACAGGTGTCCACAGAAAGACAGAGAGAGGGACAGCGGTGTATTATTGCCTAGGCCAACAAGGCCTAGGCCTAGGGTGGCAAATTTGCAGGGGCGGCAAATTTGCTCACGCCCCCTCCCCAACTCCACCCCTTCCCCAAATCCCCGGCCTGCTTCCTCCCACAGGCGCACCTCGCTTCCCTCCTTCCACCTCCTTCCCAGGCTGGCCACGTGAAAGTGCTGGGAGGGAGGGAAGGAGAAGCGAGTAGCGGCACTCAGAGGAGGCAGAACAGAGGTAAGCTGGGGCCCACGGGTGCGGGAAGTAACCCGGGGGGGTCGGGAACTACTCCCCGCCCAGCTCACCTCCGCTCCACCGCTGCCATCTCCCGAATGCACCGCAACTCCCCTGCTCCCTGCCCCAGCTCACAATCACTCCACCCTGCCATCCCCTGAGCACACCACATCTCCCCCATCCCTCCCAGGCTTGCCATGGGGGAGCAGAGGTGAGCTGGCATGGGGCGGGAGGGGCGGCAATTTTTTGAGGGCCTAGGGGCGGCAAATTTGTTAATCCGCCATTGGAGAGGGGTCAAAGGTACAGCTTACCCTGAACCACAACACATGGTGTTTTCTGTCTGTCTCTCTTCACCCCCCCTCAATGAAAATTGGTTAATGTTTGTAAAGTGCCTTGAAGATAAAAATTGCTCCACAAATGCTAAGTATGTTCTGTGCCATCATCTGATGGCATGAATGCTGTGGTATTTTGAACTACAACTGGTTGAAACGAGATGTTGATTTAAAATAACACAAACTTTTAATGTGTTTTCTGCCTCATTGAATGCTTCTGTTGTATCAGAAGTGTTGAAGTGTTGTTTTTCTCAGTTAGGAAACATGATATATAGAAAGATATGCACTCTTACAGAAAGTGGGAGAGTTTAGGATTAAACAGGCAGAGTTACTTGTGTCCTTTTTGGACTAAAGTCTCTAAACTTGAGCTCTGCCTGTAAACATTCACAATAGCTGCACCTGCTCTTATATTATTGTTTCTAAAGGTAATTAAAAAAAGGTAATAATTGGAGATATACCAATCTCCCAGAACTGGAAGGGACCTTGAAAGTTCATAGAGTCCAGCCCCCTGCCTTCACTAGCAGGACCAATTTTTGCCCTAGATCCCTAAGTGGCCTCCTCAAGGATTGAACTCACAACCCTGGGTTTAGCAGGCCAGTGCTCAAACCACTGAGCTATCCCTCCCCCCTCAAGCATAGCACAGTAGAACCTAGAGGCCCCAACTGAGATCAGGTCCTTATTGTGTTAGGCCTGGTCTACACTAAGGGCGGGGGTCGAACTAGGGTATGCAAGTTCAGCTACGCGAATAGCGTAGCTGAACTCGAAGTACCCTAGTTCGACTTACTTTCCCGTCCAGACACAGTGGGGTCGAACTCCGCAGCTCCAAGGTCGACTCCGCCACCGCCGTTCACGGTGGTGGAGTTCCGGAGTTGACTGGAGCACGCGGGGAGTTCGAACTATCGCGTCTTGATTAGACGCGATAGTTCGAACTCGGAGAAGTCGAACTCACCGCATCGACCCGCGCGGTGAGTATGGACCTGCCCTTAGGCACCAAGCAAACATACAGTAAGAGACATCCCTGAACTAAAGAGTTTACAGTCTAAATGGACAAGACAGAAAATGATGGGGGAAAGGTATTCAAACAGAATATTAGGAACTGTGTGACAGATTAAGGTGAAATCTTGCCGTCACTGATGTCACTGATGTCAGTGGGAGTTTTGCCATTCACTTCAATGGGGCTAGGATCAGGGCTGGCCTTACCATGAGGTGAACTGAGGTAGCCGCCTCAGGTGCCAGACTGGGTGGGGCGCAAAATTAGGACCCAGAGTGTAGAAAATTGTGTCTGTCTGCAGCTGTTGCATATGTATTCTCCCTGCTCTATATGCACAGAGATGGTGGAGTGCTGTGCTGGAGGAAGAAGGGCACAAGAGACATAACAGGAGAAAAGGTGAGAAGGAATAACAGAAAGCAACATGAGCTGCAGAGAGAGAGTGGAGGAGGAGCCTCTCAGGGAGCTTCCTGTTTCCTGCTGCTTCCCTGAACCCATTTGAGGAGAACAGGCAGTCAACTGAAGTAATAGGAGCCTGTTAGGCCCTTAAGACGCTGATATCTTCCCTCACTCAGGCCCTGCTACCAGCCTGCTTATTTGTCCCCTTCAACTGAGTGTTGAGAGCCACTATAGCTGGCACAGAACAGCAGTCATGAGTGAAAGAAGAAAATGCCCCTCTGGGGCAGCATTCAGAAAAAGAAAGCAACGGAAGCTTTTCTATCTAAGCAGGAAAGAGCTCTCCTGAGATACATAGACACAAATGTTCACGGTGAGCCTTCCGGCCCTAGTGAGGATGTGAATGGTGAGGAGATGCCTGATCTTCCAATTAGTCAGAGTGCAGGTGACCTGACAGCTACTGCAGCATCCATATCTCCATCTCAAATGGATGTAACCATGCACATTCCTGAAGAAAAATTGTAGATCAGAGGAGAGTGTGGTGGAGGCGCAAGAAACAGCTGCTGCTGAGTTTAGTTCCTTAAGTCTAGATGATCGAGGACTGTGGATCCACTTGAGCAGTAGCCTGAGGGACTTCCTTGTACTGCTTGGGCCACAGCAAGTGAAAAACTTCATGTTCCCCAAAGACAATGAAAATAGAAGTTTCCATCCAACACATTACTGGCATGAAATCCCCAATGGTGATAAAGTGGAGAGGGCATGGCTTATGGACTCAAACTCAGAATGCTGCATACTGTTTTTGTTGCAAACTCTTCCAGTCTAATGTTCCAGACACATTGGGTTCTACAGGAACAAAAGACTGGAAGAATCTGTCTAGAAATCTGGCATGCCATGAGAAGGCAGCAAATCACCAGAGAGCATTCCATAGGTGGAAAGAGCTTGAGATGAGACTCAGGTTAAAGGCCACCATAGGTGATCAGCATCAAGAGAAGATTGCATCAGAGTCTTTTTACCGGCAAAATGTTCTGAAAAGGCTCATTGCCATTGTGAGCATGCTTGCTGACCAAAACCTAGCACTGTGTGGCACTTCAGATCAGCTGTATGTCCAAACAATGGAAACTTCCTTAAAATTGTGGAACTGATGGCTGAGTTTGATGCTGTACTCCAGGAGCATCTAAGAAGAGTCACCACCCAAGAAATGTACACACACCACTACTTTGGAAAAACAATTCAAAATGAGATCATACAGGTACTGGCAACAATAGTCAAGCAGAAGATTGTGGCAGATCTGAAGTCAGCAAGATATTACTCAGTTATTCTGGACTGCTCACCTGACATCATCCATACGAAATAAATGACTTTAAAGGTGCATTTTGTAACAACAGAACCTAGTGAAAATGTCCCTGAAATGGTGACTATCAGAGAGCATTTTCAAGAATTTATTGATATTGATGATACTACAGGAGCTGGTATGACAAATGTGCTTCTTAAAAAGCTGGAAGATATGGGAATTGTGATAGCTGACATGAGAGGTCAGGGCTATGATAATGGTGCCAACATGAGAGCAAAGAACAAAGGAGTGCAGACACGGATCCGAGAGTTAAACCCTCCAGCTTTTTTTGTCCCATGCAGTTCTCATTCATTGAACTTGGTGGTCAGTGATGCAGCATCAGCTTTTAGTGACGCTGCTGAATTTTTTAATGTAATTCAAAGCATCTATGTATTTTTCTCTGCATCAACTCATCCATGGCAAATTTTGAAGCAACATCTGGGAACATCCTCTCTGACACGGAAACCACTGAGTGTCACATGATGGGAAAGTCGAGTGGAGGTGATAAAGCCTATCAAACACCCAATTGGGAAGATAGATGATGTCATAGTTGCCATTATGGAGGATAATGCTATGAGAGGAACTGTTCATGGGAGAACAGTGGCAGAGGGAAATGGAATCACCAGAAACATACATAACTTCAAATTTCTGTGTGGCTTAGTGTGTGGCATGACACACTGTTTGAAATAAATGTTGTAAGCAAGAGACTCCAAGGTGTTGACCTTGATATATCTGGAGCAATGGAACAACTGGACAAAGCAAGGTCATACCTACAGTCTTACTGGTCAGATGAGGGATTTCAAAACATTTTGAAGAGTGCACAGAAGTTAGCAGAGGAACTTCACACTGAAGTTATTTTCCCACCAATTCAAGAATACAAGAGTCACCGAAGAAGAATACATTTTGATTACGGGATAATGAAGCACAGGATAATCCCATAAGAGACCCCAAACAACAATTCAAAGTTGAATTCTTTAACCAGGTGCTACATTGTGCAATACAATCAGTTGAAGAACATTTCATGAAGCTCAAGGAACACAGCAGTATATTTGGGATGTTTTATGATATTCCAAAACTCCTCACTATATCTGAAGAAGACCTACACCAGCAATGCAGGGCACTAGAGACAGTGTTGACACATGATGACATGTGCGATATGCGAGTGATTTAGGTGATGAACTGAAAGATACATTTCAGCAGGATCAACTCCAAAGGCTGTTCTGGAATATATGTGCACAAATAAGATGACCACCCTCTTTACAAATGCTTTTGATGCTCTGTGCATACTTCTAACACATCCTGTAACAGTTGCCAGTGAAGAACGCAGCTTCTCCAAGCTGAAGTTAATAAAAACACATCTACGCTCCACAATGACACAGGAGAGGCTGGTGGGCCTTGCAACCATCTCAATAGAGCATGAGCTGGCCCAGACTGTGGACCTTCAGCGGGAAGCAGTTCAAATCTTTGCAACCAAGAAGGCACGGAAAGCACCACTTTGATTATTCAAACTGTTAAAAATGCCAGTTTTTTAGTGTGCAGACAAGAAAAGGTACATTTGCTGTTCAGGCATTTGAAAGTTAAGTGTTACTTAAAATTTTTGAACAAGGTATTTTAAATTGTTAGTTCTCCTTTATTGGCGTAGGTAGCAGAACAGTACCATGAGAGGAGTAGAACAGGAAGAAGGCAGAATTGAGACCTTTCAAAGTTTTGGTCCAAGCGAGGTGGCATGGGGACATCATTTGAGCTCCCCAGCTCAGGTGCCAAAATGTTGTGGGCCAGGCTTGGCTAGGATTTTGCCAAACATGATATCCAAGAATACACAGGAAATCTGTGGCAGAGACAGAAATTTGAACATAGTTCTCTTGAGTCCCTGTCAAGTGTCTTACCAATGAGATCATCCTTTCTACCAAAGAAGAAGGCTGACTTACACTTTTATGGCTTGACCTTGTCTTCTCACTCATGTTATTCGGAGTTCTGTGCATGGACAGCTTACAGGACTGGGTCATTAGTACTTGCTACATCCCCTTTCTTCGTCTCTTTAGTAGACTATAGTTTTGGAGGTGAGAGATGTATGAAACTCAGCAGGTTCACACAGGAAGTTCATGTGAACCTTCTGCATAGCACAATCTGAGTTTGGAATTTAGGGTTTGAGGTTTGAGGTTTTTTAAAAGGGAATGTCAACTGAAATGACCAATTTTTGCCTGGTTTGGGGTCAAAACCATGTGAAAAAACAGAATTTCAGATAGTTCCTACCTAAAAACATAAACCCGCCCAGGTTCACTCAAAACCACCTCAAACTCTCTTGAGACTCAGGCCAGGTTCACAAAATGGCATGGAAAACTACATCTGTTGAAGTTTCATGTTGGTAACAAAGCTGTAAAACAGATTAAACTTGGTTGGTTCCAGGATTCTTTCACTTCTAAACTTTGGCACAAATCCATCAGCAACCTAAAATGATATAGTACCATGATACTTTCCAAAGAGTTAGTAGGCTCTTACTAAGAGTTCACTGAACAATTTTTTTATATGTAAAATTAAAACTGCTGCAATGAACACAATGTAGAATAAAGGGATAGCCCTTCATGTGGACTGAAAGTGTATTTGCTGGGACATCCCGTCTCGTAATATTACATGATGAATTTAAGACACACACAAAGTGACTTGCCAGCTAGATAAAGCTTAATGAGGCTTAGCAGAATTTGTTTGTTTTTTTTAATTTTTACAGATGTGGAAAATTATGGGGGAGGGTCAGACAACAGTTTAATGACAGTACACATAGACTCAAAAAGTTAAAGCTTTTTAACTGTTAAAATACAAATTGTCAACATCACATGTCAAAATATACATACTAAATATCCCTAAATCAAACTCTACTAGTTCTCAAGCAGCATTTTTCTTGGTTCACTATCTATAAATTTTGGTTATTATAGACAGAAATATTTTTCATTGGTTTGTGTGTGTACAGTGAAATCAGTGTTTACCAGTATTTACTGGATTCTAATCCTTCCGAGCCTAAATTTAGCATCAGTCCTGGCTAGAACAGTGGTCTGTTATCTTAGGACAACAAAGGTCCTGTTCTGAGTCTCAGCTGTAGCAACAGCAGAATATGCACCTAATACGTTCTACACCAGGAGCACAGTGTTGTCTGGTCATTAGCTGGCAGTCCCATCAGCCTTCCTGGAAAGCCTCTGCTACTGGCAAAGTCATGATGAACCATCCAGAAAACAAAATAGAGAGCTCACTAACTGAGATAAAGGCTAAATAGAGTTATCTGCACAAGTATGCTGGAAGGGTTCAAGGTAGCAATGCTTACATCTGTTTCCTGCAGTACCTGTTGCATTATGCATTAATGGACTAAGTAGATTTAAGCCACGTTCTTTCTATATAATTTAATAAATCAGTCTGTCACACGAATAAAGCAGGGGGTGGTTGGATGGGGTGGAGATTTGGGGCGGGCAGTCAGGGGACAGGGAGCAGGGGGCAGTTGGATAGGTGTGGGAGTCCCGGAGGGGCCTGTCAAGGGACGGGGGTGTGGATAGGGGTTGGGGGGCAGTCAGGGGACAGGGAAAGGGGGGGTTGGATGGGGAGGTACCGGGGGGCCTGTCAGGAGGTGGGGGTGTGGATAGGGGTTGGGGGGCAGTCAGGGGACAGGGAGCAGGGGGGGTTGGATAGGGGGTGGGGTCTTGGGGGGCCTGTCAGGGGGTGGGGGTGTGGATAAGGGTCAGGGGGCAGTCAGGGGACAGAGAGCAGGGGGGGTTGGTTAGGGGGTGGGATCCCGGGGGGTGTTTGGGGCGAGTCCCAGGAGGGGTAGATCAGGCAACAAGGAGTAGGGGGGGTTGTATGGGTCAGGAATTCTGAGGGGGGCAGTCAAGGGGTGGGAAGTGGGAGTGGTAGGGGTGGGGGGTCAGGCTGTTTGGGGAGGCACAGCCTTCCCTATCCGGTCCTCCATACAGTTTTGCAAGCCCAACGTGGCCCTTGGGCCAAAAAGTTTGCCCACCCCTGCAGTAGATTCATTTGCAGTAGAGTTGCCCAGTGAAATTAGAAATAAAGGGCTGGTCTCCACTGGGGGTGGGTGGTGGTGTCGATCTAAGATACGCAACTTCAGCTATGTGAATAGCGTAGCTGAAGTCGAAGTATCTTAGATTGATTTACCTCGGGTCCTCACGGCGCGGGATCGATGTCCGCGGCTCCCCCGTCGATTCCGCTACCGCCGCTCGTTCCGGTGGAGTTCCGGAGTCGATAGGGAGCGCGTTTGGGGATCGATATATCGCGTCTAGATGAGACGCGATATATCGATCCCCGATAAATCGATCGCTACCCGCCGATAGGGCGGGTAGTCTGGACATACCTAAAGACTGGGGCCTTCCTAGAAAAAAAATATCAGCTTTGTGTGTTGCCAGTTTTAGACAGTCAGTTTATTAGCAATGGTTACCCATCTTTTGCAGATGCCTCCCTTTAATAATGGGAGCAGAAAGAAAGATGATGGAGCAAGAAACTAAGGAGGATCAAAATTGAAAGTCAAGCAATTGAACCTTAGGGTGGCAAGAAGAGGGTCCATTTCAAATACAGTTTTGCTTTTCTTAATATTGTTTGTATTGTTTACAGGCCACAATGACAGGTAGTGTATAAATGTGATGGCTAGTTGCAATTAGCTCCACATGTGCCATTAAGGAGCACTTCTGTCTGATCTGTAGGGCACATGGTAAGTATTTCACCTAAGTAACCTTCTGATTTCATTTCAGTGCTACCATCTGATGGACAAAATGCAGATAGCAACAAGTTATATCATTATAATAATGTGGAACATTCTGATACAGTGAGTTTTTGTTTTATTTTGAGGAGGAAACATAAGATATTATTAAAACAACTAAAACATCTGGTTTGGGGATAAAGTCATTTTACAGTGGTGCTGCCAAGCCTCAGGGCCAAGCTTACAGAGAACAGCCTCCCTTCCAGCCCCTCCATAAAGCATAATACCAAAGTGTAAAAATGCATATTGTCCAACACAAATGAAGAACAAAATATACTGAAGCTATGGTTCTCTTAGAGACATTCACCTGATGGATGAAAAGCCAGGGAATTGCAGAACAGTTGTACTTCATTTCATTCCATTTTCATAAGCCCATTTCCCCATGTTATTCAAGCTGTATAACTGTGAAGGCCAATGAGGAGGGGAAAACAGTTTTGTGTTTTAATATGGGTAAGTCCTCCATCAACAAAGTTAAAAATCAATGGGTTTCCCTTACAATAGGCATTCTGAGTAAATGGAGGGGAAAAGGGAAACCAAACCCAATAGTATAAATCCAGGTAATCATTTCTTGAAGAGCTCTGTTGAGCTGCCCTAGTGGAGATCAACACCCCTTCCTTTGGAACATTTGAAATGTATGGTGCATGCCTGTAGAGAAGGGCCAGGGGCAGACCCAGCCCTCCTCCTCTCCAGCCACCACCTGACCTTTCGTGGCTTTGTTAGAAGAGTGCCAGGCCAGTCAATCCAGTTTTGTATAGCTCTGTTTCAGATGCAGCTGCTCCCCCAGCTTCTACCATTTTTACAAAGTTCTTCTCACCCACCAAAAGTTATATGAGACTTAAACCTGAACCTCTTTGTTTTTGACTTCTACAAATCCACAGGGAAGAGGCTTTAAAAATATGAATTCCACCTCAAGGTAAAATCCTGGTCCCACTGAAGTCAATGAGATTTTCCCATTGAATTCAGAGAGACCAGGATTTCACCCTGGTGTTGTCCATCTACTCTCTGCTGGCTTGAATCACTGACAGCATTAGAGCTAGCCACTAACATTTCAAACACCTCCCGTATCCTTTCACATATTGCCTTTGACCACCTGCCTACACCAGATACTGAAACATCTTTTGAAATTTGATTCACGATATCATACCATCTGGGATCCCATTGACTTTTAGCCATTACCTGACAAATCCTCGAAAATGAGATGCAACTTGGCAAAATTGAATCAATAATAATGTTTTTGGGCCAGATATGTGTAAACCACCACCAGGCTCTGATCTTGAAGAGGGATACATTAAATCCTTTGACTGGTTTACTGCAACAGACTTAATACAATAATCCATTGTATGTAAATACTCATATTGCTCTCTCTCAAGTTTTGGGTATTGTGGCAAAGTTCCTCCTCTCCCCTAGTAGGTCCTGCGCTTATTGGCGGATTTTCCTCCCCTCAGTGGTCTTCCCCTTGGATGAAACCCACAGTCTGGATCAACTCCTCCTATGTCTTGTTAGGAGTAGCGAGACTTGGGGGGAACCCGGTCCCACCCTCTACTCCGGGTTCCAGCCCAGGGCCCTGTGAATTGCAGCAGTCTCTATAGTGCTACTTGTAACCGCTGCTTGACTGCTACAGTTCCCTGGGCTACTTCCCCATAGCCTCCTTCAAACACCTTCTTTATCCTCACCATAGGATCCTCCTGGTGTCTGATGCTGCTTGATTGTATGGTGTTTTCCTCAATCCTCCAGTAGTACACCCTCTCAGTTCTTAGTTCCTTGTGTCTCTGACTCCCAGCTCCTCATACGCACTTCCTTCCTCTGGCTCCTCCACACCTGACTGGAGTGAGCTCCCCCTTTTTTATATCAGGTGCCCTGATTAGCCTGTCCTGATTGGCTGCAGGTGCTCCAATCAATGTAGCTCTCTCTGGTGCCTTCTAGAAAGTTCTTATGCCCTGATTAGCCTGTCCTGATTGGCTGCAGGTGCTCCAATCAATGTAGCTCTCTCTGGTGCCTTCTAGAAAGTTCTTAATTGGCCCCAGGTGCCTTAATTATCCTGGAGCAACTGCCATTTTGGTTCCCAAGGTACTAGGGATTTGCTTAGCCTGGGGCTAACATACCTGTTCCTGAGTACTTTCCTGTAGCCATCCGGCCTTGCTCCATCACAGTATTCGGAGTCTTTCAGTCCAGTAGGTGAACCTCAGGTGATAAATGTGACCAAACACCTTTAAGAAGTTACGCTAATGAGTACAAGAACAATCCCTGACAATTTCAACCTGGGGAATACGGTTAACAAAAATCTGGTTAAGTATCTCAAAACTCCAGCATCATGGAAGCTAAGAGGTCTTTGCATTGCAAGTGAGTAAGAACAGATGACCTTTCCCCCTCCCCCCGAGGTTTGTTCCCAAGCCCATTTTCATTATCAGAACCCCCCACCAGCCTGCCTTTTGTGTGAGGGAGCTGCCCATGGATATGGTTGATTGCTACACTTGCTACACTGGTCTTGGCCCCAGACTTTACCATAGTGGAGGGTAATGCTCAGTTCATGAGAGTTATTTCATATAGTTGATATATTGTATGAGAATACGTGGACTCATGATAAAATACTCTCCTAGAGTTTGAATCATTTTATGTCTTTTATAGTGAAAGGGCAATGATAACTGGAGAGCCATAGATTTTTTTAAGGCCAGAAGGGACTACTATACTCATCTAATCTGACCTGCATAGCACAGGCCGTACAACATCTCCCAGTAATTTTTTCATTAAGGCCATAACTTCTGTTTGGACTATAGCACATCTTTTAGAAATATATCCAGTCTTGATTTAAAAACTTAAAATGATAGAGAACTCATCACATCCATAGGTACGTTTTTGATTACTTTCACTCTTAAAAAAAAAAGAGGGGGTGAAATTACAGTTTTGGCTGTTTGTCTAAATCTGGATAAACCCCCCAAACCCAGGTGTTTAACTGAACCTCTTCAGTCTGCATAATCAGCCTGTAAAATCCCTAAGAACAGCATTTTCTCAAGATATTGAAGTATTTCTTTTTCCTGTGTTCCCCAGCAAAACTCCTAGGTACAGAGTCAAACTTCAGTGAAAAATAAGCACACCTTTTCCAGTCTAAACAAAGTGTTCTGTCTGGCCTCTATTTGAGTTTTGGGTGGAGTTTAAATTTTGTGCTTGTTATTATCTGCGCAGGTTCAACCATTCCTAATGATGATCAACTTTAGATGATAGGCACTGCCTCATAAAATTTACTGAGTTAGTTAATGATAAAAATGTTGCTGATGAACTCTCATTTGTATTAACTCTTACATTATGGTGGGCACCTGTGTATTTCTGTACAATTAGTCTATATTTTTTGGCACACTCTCTCACTAGCATCAAAGGATCCGAGTCAGATACTCTTACTTATATATAGTAAAATTCTCACTTTTAGTATCCTGAATTTCATTGGGACAGTTAAAATACTATTCAATATAAGTAAAGATTTCAGAATCTGGCCCAAACTATGGTTAAATTGTGCTGGGTAAACTCTTTAGAGTGAACAAATTATTCCTGAGTCATCTGAGAACAGACTGTTTTTTAACACTGGTTTTGCATTGTAATTTGTACCATGTGGCATATGAAAACATATCTCAACCTATGGATTGTTTCCTAACTATTTGCCTCAAACTCCCACTATGTGATTGGTCAGGGTAGATGAGCCTCTCACCTCTGGAGCATATCCATGTGTTCAGGTGCAGTGTTGCAGAGTTTTTTAAAGTTTAGTGCTCCCTTTAGCCATTCTGGTTCCACAGCAATCTGTCATTTTCTGTGGCCAAACCCTCTAGCCAGGTCACTACTTAGTCCATTCTCCTCCTAAGATAAACAAAAAAGTCCAAAAATAGGAAACTCAAAAGCTAATGGCCTTTGAGCCTGTCTCCTGACATCTGGAACTTGTCACGTTTGGCCTCTTTTAATACCTGGTCTAGGGGAAAGATGGAGGAACCAAGGCCTACCCTCTCCTCTGGGTTCCAGTCTAGGGATTCTGTTTTGGTCAGATAGGGACCATTTCTTCGATTCCTCAACCTCTTCCCTGAGCTGTTCTTACCTTCACCCTGCTTCCTAATGTCTTCATTGAGTTTCTGCTATCCCCATATGAGAAACCTGGGTCTGTGGTTTCTCACAGCTTCTCCTTAGCCAACTAGGAAGGTGCTTTCTCAAAGACTGTCCCCAGCCCTTCTCTGCAGCAACTGAGCTGTTTTGTGAGCCGACACGCTGTCTCTTGCCTTTAGAGCAGTTAATGGCTCCTTCTTCCATACAGGAGTTCCCCTTCAGCCCTCTCTCTGGGGCTGGGGTTTGTGTCTCAGGCCTTTGGCCTTGGAATAGTCAGCTGCAAAACTTTTGCCTGCTCCCTTCAGCTGAACATCCTCTCAGATTAGCCTTCCAGCCTGGAGGGTTCAGCAGACCAGCCTTCTCCTAACCATGTCTGCCTTCCCTGTGAGGGGAGCCTTTCTGCTGTCCCCTTTCTTCCACTGATTGGGGAAGAGTGGAGCATTGCCCCTTCCACTGTGCCAGGGTCATTTAAAGAAACCATGTCTATTTTCTCCCAACCACTACTTATTTCTGGGACTGTGTCTTCTCTATCCCTATCCCTGCTTAGCTCTTTGTATCTCTTTACTGGGCCTTAAACTCTTAAAGGGCCATGCCAGGTGGTGGGAGGGGCTGACCACTACGTGCTATCCCCCTTAAGGGTAGGCCGCCCTGTCACAGTCAGCTAATATGGTACTGTTTCAGCTCCCTGATGGGGGACTCCCAAACATGCAAGAAACTTCCAGGTTAGCTGCAAAGTTGAGTGCACAGACTTATGGTAATATGTTTTGTATATAGCTATTCTCATATGTATTCATAACTACAGCTTGCTGAAATCTTTTTTTGTTGTTGTTGTTGGCAAATGTCCTTTTTATTAAATCTAGACATTAAAATAGAATAGCAAAAAAATTCTGTTTTTCCTTGTTTTTTGTTTACTGAATTAGAAAAGGAAAATGAAAAGGGGGGAAGAGGAATGAGGGGAGGAAAAAAGGAAAAACAAAAACTGAAAAAGCAAAAATTTAATAAAAATGTTTTTTGAAAAATTGAGTACATGAAAAACTGTTCCTATTCTAAACTTATCAAGTAATATTGACTTTCATGGTCCCCCCCCCCCGCATTAGGTGGGGAGAGGCAGCCTTTTCATCTGAGTCAGAACAAAGCACTGGAGAGCATATTATTAACAAGCTTGCTCTAGCAAGGGGATGATCCAGAAGATCTGATAGCTCTTTCCCATCTGCAACTTCTAGGATTTCATTATTTCCAATTGTCCAGGGAAACAAGTGTCTGAATGTTGTTCTCACACCTGGGGCTTGTGCATATGTCATCCCTTAATGCCAACTGGCAGAAGGCCCCCTATACTGTCACTCATATCAGGCCTTCCACCCTCACTGCCCCCAACACACTGTTGTATAATATGTATCTAAGACGTGTCATATAAGGTGTATGTGAACTGTTGACATGCTGGGCTCAAAAATCATTGTGTGGTATATGTAGAGGTTGTATATAAAGAATTATGTATGTGTGCTGGAAATATGTTCTTCACGTGCATTTGGAAGGCAGTACATAAATCCAGCCTGCCCTAGACAAAGGAATGTGGATTTATCTGTCTGACTGGTTTGATTCCAGGCAGAGGACAATGAAAATACATTGTCATCAAGCTACCAAGTTGGGGTAGAAATAGCCTGGTGAGCACTCTGGGGCCTGAGTTTTCACCTCAGGAAGTCTTCCTTTCTGTTGAGACAAAGACAATGAACTTTGGGAAATATAAGGGGGAGCAAAAAGACATTCTAGTTATCCATCACTTAAGGAACAAAGGGAACAGAACCCTCTGATTCCATGCAAGTTGGATCCCCTGGCCTGGAAGTCTTAGGATTCTGGTAACTTGATGTAAGTGAGAAAACTGCTTCAGCAAAGATTGCAATTTGCTAATGTTAAGTTTTAGTCACTAGAAAGTGTGTTTTGGTTTTTTTGTTTGTTTGTAACCACCCTGACTTTGTCTCTTGCTTTTTAATCACTTAAATCTCAGCTCTTTTGTTAATAAACGTGTTCATCGTTTTACTATAAACCATTTCAGTGCTGTTATTTTGAAGTGAAGTGGGAGTCTTCAGCTACACTAACAGGCTGGTTTGTGCCTTGTCGCTTTGGAGGCAGCTAACTTAATTTCTGTGAGCTTCCAGTGAGAGGGACCTGACACTGCAGAGAGAAGTCTCTGGGGAACTCGGGACCTGGTGTTCATTGATAGTTACCTGCATGGGTTAGACTGGCAGAGTCTTGAGGAGTCTGCTGGTGAAGCAGACAGACTGGCGTGGCAGGGTGCTGATACATAGTCTAATCTTTGGCAAGATTAGAGCAGAGTGGTAACACAGCGACTTATGGTTCTGGACTGCCCTGAGGAGAGCAGCAGTGCCACTTGTCACTATCAGAATGACCTGCTTGCTTTATTGACATTTGTATTTTCTTGGTCATCTCTCACAATCATATCCACGTCCTTAGGAACATCCAGAGACATGAAGATTTTTGGAATGTGGTCAAAGGGAGCTGCCTACTTTATCCCTGGAGGCACTCACTTAATCTTTTTAAAACCCATTGCAATAAGAGTTCTATATTTTGACATGTCTAACACTCTGAGGCCCGTGGCAGGCAATTTCAAGTGTTTGAGGTTTCAGCACAGTCAATGGTGAAGTAATGGCAACTATCAATAGCAGCATCTTTTTTTCTCCCCAGTGGAGGTCCACTCCCCTTTCATAGAGCAGATGATTTCTATGGGAAGACCCTGAGGCTGGACCCACCCAAGAGGTATTTTCATCTGGATATGCTTCAGCTACACTGCAGGATAGCCCACTAGACCTACAGGGTGTCTGGGACTTACCGGCTAGCCTGGGAACAAAAGGAGTGGAATAGCTCTGCAGGGGAACTGAAGCCATTACGGTGCAAGTCCACAGGGCTTCTATTATATTAACATGAGAGAGAAAAAGGCATCTTTTAAAATGTGGAAGTCAAATCCTAGTGAGGTAAATAGAAAGGAGCATAAACACTACCAAATTAAGTGTAAAAATGTAATAAGAAAACCAAAGAGGAGTTTGAAGAACAGCTAGCCAAAAACTCCAAAGGTAATAACAAAATGTTTTTTAAGTACATCAGAAGCAGGAAGCCTGCTAAACAACCAGTGGGGCCCCTGGATGATCGAGATACAAAAGGAGCACTTAAAGACGATAAAGTCATTGTGGAGAAACTAAATGGATTCTTTGCTTCAGTCTTCATGGCTGAGGATGTTAGGGAGATTCCCAAACCTGAGCCGGCTTTTGTAGGTGACAAATCTGAGGAACTGTCACAGATTGAAGTGTCACTAGAGGAGGTTTTGGAATTAACTGATAAACTTAACATTAACAAGTCACCGGGACCAGATGGCATTCATCCAAGAGTTCTGAAAGAACTCCCTCAGCCTTTTTTACTCTACCATCTCCTGGTTCTCCTCGTACCTCTTTCATCCCTCCTTCATGTCACCTCTCATATTTAGATTGTGAGCCCTCCAGGGCAGGGACCATCATTCTGGTATGTTTGTACAGTGCACAGTGGAACTCAGGCCTCTAGGTGCTAAAGCAATTCAAATAAACAATAATGATAAAATAATACTGTGACTCCATTGAAGGCAATGGCGTTAAACTGGGCCGTACTGAGCTATAGTGTGTATTATTTATCTCCTTTGGTAATACATGTTATTATCTGTTTAAAAATAAAAGAGGGTTAAAAATAAATAGGGAAAAACTGTCATTGACTTCAGTGGGCTGTATGTTTGGAACTACGATAGCTAAGCTTTGTAACAAAACAAAACCTAACAAGACCCAGACATCTATGATACAGAAGCCAAAACTAAGGGCATGTAATTTAATAAAAAAAAAAAGACAAGATATTTCCATACAGCCAAGATAAAGTTAAAAGTGAAAGCAAAACACATTTTTACTTATAAGGGAGATTTATAATTGGATTAGGGGAATATTTAAATATGAGAGTTGCCATGTTTATGAGCTGCATAGCATGTTCACATGTGGACAAATGTATATTTCAATATCCTTAGACTAGTCTCTGTTGTTATGCCAGTATTCAGGCTAACAATAAGAAGTTGCTACTGCACATGAGAAGAACTTTATCCAGCTGTTGGTGTTGGAGAAGTAGAAGGCAGATGCAGTTTGTTAAATGTAGAGAAGCTATTCTTGAGGGATTTATCTCCAGTATTGCATTTTGTAATGTGTGGATGAAAGCAGTACATAAGCATAGATTAGTGATGTTTCTACAGCTGATGAGTATATAGAAGAGTCAGTATGAAACAGATTTTGCATTTGGTGCTGGATACCCATGATGCATCTGGCTTATCTTCTGTTCTTATGTACAATTCTATGTCTTTATTAAAATCCAGATTTTCTTTAAGACTCCTTTGGGAGTTTTGAGGAAATTCATGTAGGCTTCAATAGCAAACTTTCTTGTCTCTAATATGTTCAGCATAGAAGCAAATAAAACTTTCATTGTTGGCCTAAGTACCATGGTACATAAATGTTGAATTTCCCACATTGTCTGATAGCCTGTAGTTCTTTCCATTCTGGTGTGACCTTGCTAGATAAATATCAGAGGGGTAGCCCTGTTAGTCTGTATCCACAAAAACAGTGAGGAGTCTGGTGGCACCTTAAAGACTAACAGATTTATTTGGGTGTAAGCTTTTGTGGGTAAAAAACCCATGGAGTGAAAATTGCAGATACAGGAATAAATATATATTGGCACATGAAGAAAAGGGAGTTACTTTACAAGTGGAGAACCAGCGTTGAAGGCCAATTCAGTCAGGGTGGATATGGTCCACTCCCAATAATTGATGAAGAGGTATCAATACCAAGACAGGACAAATTGCTTTTGTTGTGAGCCAGCCACTCCCAGTCCCTACTCAAGCCCAAATTAATGGTGTTAAGTTTGCAAATGAATTGTAACTCTGCAGTTTCTCTTTGAAGTCTGTTTTGAATTTTTTTTGTTGAAGAATGGCTACTTTTAAATCTGTTATTGAATGTCCAGGGAGATTGAAGTGTTCTCCTACTGGCTTTGGATGTTACCATTCCTGATGTCTGATTTGTGTCCATTTATCCTTTCATGTAGAGACTGTCGGGTTTGGCCAATGTACATGGCAGAGGGGCATTGCTGGCACATGATGGTATATATCACATTGGTAGATGTGCAGGTGAATGAGCCCCTGATGGTGTGGATGGTGTGGTTGGGTTCTATGATGGTGTCGCTAGGGTAGATATGGGGACAGAGAAGGCAACAGGGTTTGTTACAGGGATTGTTTCCTGGGTTAGTGTTTCTGTGGTGTGGTGTGTAGTTGCTGGTGAGTATTTGCTTCAGGTTGGGGGGCTATCTGTAAGCGAGGATTGGCCTGCCTCCCAAGGCCTGTGAGAGTGAGGGATCATTTTCCAGGATAGGTTGTAGTTCGTTTATGATGCGCTGGAGAGGTTTTAGCTGGGGGCTATATGTGATGGCCAGTGGTGTTCTGTTATTTTTCTTCTTGGGCCTGTCCTGTAGTGGGTGACTTCTGGGGACCCGTCTCACTCTGTCAGTCTGTTTCCTCACTTCCCCAGGTGGGAATTGTAGTTTTAAGAATGCTTGATAGAGATCTTGTAGGTGTTTGTCTATGTCTGAGGGATTGGAGCAAATGCGGTTGTATCTTAGGGCTTGGCTGTAGACGATGGATCATGTGATGTGTCCTGTATGGAAGCTGGAGGCATGTAGGTAAGTATAGGGGTCAGTAGGTTTCTGGTATAGGGTGGTATTTATGTGGACATTACTTATTTACTCTGTAGTGTCCAGGAAGTGGAACTCTTGTGTGGACTGGACCAGTCTGAGGTTGATGGTGGGGTGGAAATTGTTGAAATCCAGGTGGAATTCTTCAAGGGCCTTCTTCCTGTGGTCCATATGATGAAGATATCATCAATGTAGCATAAGTAGAGGAGGAGCGCTAAGGGACAAGAGCTGACTTAGAACAACACCTCCTCATCAGTTATTGGGAGTGGAGCACATCCACCCTGACTGAATTAGCTTTGTCAACACTGGTTCTCCACTTGTAAGGTAACTCCCTTCTCTTCATGTGCCAATATATATTTATGCTTGTATCTGCAATTTTAACTCCATGCATCTGAAGAAGTGGGGTTTTTTTACCCATGAAAGCTTATGCCCAAATAAATCTGTTAGTCTTTAAGGTGCCACCGGACTCCTCATTGTTTTGCTAGATAAGGAGTGCAGCACAGGGAATTCTTCCTTTATTTTGGAACAATCATCCCTTAATTCACAGAACTACAACTACTCCTTGTGGAACATAAAATCACTGGAACCAGGAAATTGGATGTACACATAGCCATCCTCTGAAATTTAGTGGGCAAAATTCATTTCTAGTCATACAATGAAGGCATATCACCAGTCCATGGGAATTGCACCAAGGATGGATTTGTCCTAGTAAGTATCAGACTAGAATACTTACTGCATCAGCCACTCCAGAATTTCAATTTGAAAAAAAGAGAGATCAAGATGCTGCTCCTAAAGGAAAGTGGAATATAGCTGCCTGAGAATTTTTGAAAGTCACAGTTATGTTAATAGCTGGAGTTATGCACTATGCCACCCCTTGTATCCATGTAGGTTTGCTTTGGAAGGATGTACTTAAACAGTGACATAAAAGTTCCAAATCGAAGCTCCATCTGTATTATTGTACAGACTCACCATTCACTCTGACCTTGGATGTCAAAACAATTATTTTAATAGGTGTGATATTTATGGGAAAACCATAGAGACAAACTAGTGGGAACATTCTAGTTGTTCTTCATCCTTCTCATCTTCATGTGAAAATAGCAAAACATCTAGTGAACAAGATACATGTGAGATAGTGTGTGTGAAAAGGCTCTGCTGAGATCTTTCATGGGTTCTTAGAATTTAAGAAGGAAACATATTGATAATCTAGTCTGACTTCTTGTATAGCACGGGCCAGGGAATTTCAACCAGTAATTCCTGCGTCAAACCCATAATTTTTGTGGCAAGGTCATTTATTTGGCTTTTTTCCCTCCTCTAAAGAGAGCAGGATCATGTGAGTAAGAAAACCATTACTAAGCCACTCTTTGGTGTCAGAGTCAGTAGGATAATGGAAATCCCTAGTGGCCCATTTCCCTTTCATTTGATAGATGTCCTGGCCACTCTTGCTTCATGATATAGCACAACACAGACATTTTCTCACTCTCAGGCTTACTTTTAATTTAATTCAAGTAAGCACCAAATACCAGTCATTGATTAAATTAATAAGAAAAGGATTGCTCTATTTTATGTTTCAACAGCCAGGTTTCGAATAGTCTGAAAAAGTGCTACTGCATTTCTATTGTTTTACTTCTGATGACTACTCTTGTTTGTTCCATCAAGGGTAAAGTCTATACTGCAGTGAAGAGTGTGCCTCCCAGCACGAGTACACAGACAAGTATTAGCTCTGCTCAAGGAAGCACACTAAAAATAGCAGGATAGTGGTATTATAGAATCATAGAATATCAGGGTTGGAAGGGATCTCAGGAGGTCATCTAGTCCAACCCCCTGATCAAAGCAGGACCAATCCCCAACTAAATCATCCCAGCCATATATTCTGTTCTTTGGGTTACCTTTTCGCCCGGAAGCATCTAACCTCTGTTCCCTAACCCTTGGCTGAAATTACAGAGGGATTGACTCCTTCACATCTATAGGCATATTTATGCCCCTGAGGAAAGCCCTCACTTGGAAGCTTTACACCTATGCCATCATGTCCCTTGGGCGGGTCACTTCAGCCAGACAAAAACCATATGCCTGGCACTCCGATTCTTCTGGTGGACAAAACTGTGGTCTGATGTTCACACTGATATCAGATTCTGCAACACCTGCGCTCTTACAAAGATACCTCTAACTAAGGAGGGAAGTTGTGGTACCTCATTAATTGGGAAGGATGCAAGCCCAAGGAGTGGATCTGGGAACCAGATCATCATGTACATGCTTTTAAAAAAGTCAACACCTGCCACAGGGCACACTCAAAACCCAGACCTCCAGCACTCCAAGGGGATGTGATGTCAAGAACCACTGGGTTCTTGGGAACCAGCCTCTCACTGAATTACCAGGGAAGTCACAGACTTGGGTGGGCCAACTTCAAGGGTTCCACAACCTGCTTCCTGGTCTTGATCCTGATTGGCTGGTGACCTTATATAAACTTCCTGCTTCCTTTTTGGCCTTGTCTGAGCAACAAACCATTGCCTGCTAGTTGCCACTTGGAGCCTGCTTGACTCTTAGCTTACTGCCTCACCTGACCCTGTCTTGCTGCCTTACTTGACCCCACCAGCTGCCTTGTTGTATCTTCCCCATGAATTGGATCTCCTAACTATCTGACCTCTTGTGTGAACTCTGACCACTGATCTGGACTGTCCTTTGACCCACCTGACTCCTGGGTATTATGAGGGTTCCTCTGTATTGGAGAAATCTTCCTGCAGCTTTTAAATCCAGATGTAAGGTTTCTTTGTGCCACTGGAGTGGTGCATAGCAGACTTGTCAGGGATGAAGATCTGTCCTGCACTCTAAGCACACTCTGAAGGGCAGGCAACGAAGAAACTCAGAATCTATTCTGTATGTGCTGGCCGCAATTCCTGTTTCCCCTGCCAATATGCTTATGGTTTGGCATCTGTTGAAGCACCAAAGCTGTCCATCTGATAAACTGACACGCTTTGGGTGGCCTTAGTCTCTTGAGATTTTACAACTGCTGTTGCTCTACCAGACAAGAGCCAAAGGCTTCCAAACTCTCCCACAGAGACTTTCCTTGTACACCGGTGACAAGTTCAGAACAAGAATTCAGAGCAGACTTTTTATTCCTCCTAACACTCACATCCTTATACTGCAGCTTTCCCTCAGCTAACTGGTGTATGTGATGACCCCATGTTTTATGCACTAATTCCCCCTGGTAATCAGTAGTCTGGAGTAGTTCAGAGCAGTATCCCTGCCACCCAGGAGTCCTCTCCTCGTGAAATATGAGGCATTTTGTGTGCTTGACACTTGGATCCAAGCTTATAACCAGAGTTTGTTGCAGTGCACTGTGCAGTTCTGATTCCTGAATCTCTCTGCTGTGTTTGCGGCATGCTCAACACCCAGGTGAAAGAGATGGTTTGCTGACAATGAGACAACATGGAAAAAACAATGTCTCCAGCAGGAATTTTAGAAGGATGACTTGACTGATACAGAGTTAACACCGCATCATCTCCATTTAAGGTTCACACCATAGGTAGAGGTGCTGGCTAATGTATATCTCGGACTTTGTGTAGAATGCTTTACTCATAGAACCTTTTCACAATATGCAGAGTGGATTTCCACCACTTCCCTCTCTCTGGCTTCACATGGTGGAAGGTGAGAGCATTCTGCACCAAGTTTTGATATTCCAAGATTTTCTGGGCCATCTTCAGTATTCCCATTCTGTTTCAACAACTGCCACATCATTAAATGCAGGCAGTGTGCAAAGCCAAGGTCACAGACAACCCTACCTTCATGCACAGCTCACACCACACTGGAACCGCTCTTGGATGCCATGAATACAGGGGAGGATTAATTCATTAAGTTATTCACCTCCTTTGTTTTGCACAGTGTGCGATATCTCAAAATTGCACATACATGTGGCTGCTGCTTCTGCCACCAGCCAGCACACAAACAAGCTGTTTTTTCTATTCACCACCCAAGCAGACCAAGTGGGTGCTCTCATTCAGTAATTTATAGAGAGTGATCCATAGGTTGGTTTGTCAGGAGGATTTTCCTGTCCTTAGATTTCTCCAAAACAGAGAGCCCTGTATCCAGCAGCATTTAGAGCAGCTGTAAGACTGCTCTTGAGGAGAAATACATCCCACTTGATTCTTACCATCTGGGACTGCCCCTGGGCTCAGTTCCCAGAGGGATTCTCACCTTGTATAAGTGAAAAAAACAATGCATAACTTCTAGGAATTCACTCGCTTTGGCATTGAAAAAATCCACAAGGGAAAGTCCTGAAGAATTTAATGGGATGAATCCAATAGATTTCCAGAGAAATTACTCTAAAACTATATAGAATTTAATAGAGTGATATTCTTTCTCTAGTTTTTTTTAAAATTTTTTTTACAGAATTCCATAACAGGGATATAATTTTCCAATAAATTCTATTGGATTGTTAAAAAAACCTACAGTACACTTTTCATTTTCTATTACCTTCTATATGACTTTTCTATAAGGAAGGACCATTGGGTATTTTTAGCACAGTTAGGGCTGTATTTGAGGGTCTCACCAAAAATCAGGTGAGTCATTCACTTGCTTTCTGACCTTATTGAGGGATGGTGGTTTTGAGACTGCTTCTGCTCTGCCTTCTTAACAATAGCTATTGCACTGAAGGATTCAGCTAAAGAAGTAGCTCTTCCTTAGTTCATAACCTGCACTGAAAGCAGTGACACCTCATGACTGATTCTTCAGCAGGACTACTTTTCTGAGTGAGTGCTCACCAACCTAAGTAAGAGTTGCACAAGGATATGGCAGAGCTTAGGCACACCCCCTACAATGGCTGTCAGGACCCCAGCTACTATTTTGCCTACACAAGCAACATATCCCTTTTACTCACCCCTTTTCCTCTAGGTCACACCCTTGGCTCAATTCTTTTAATATTGATACCTGTGAGACTCGTAGCTGGGGATACTGATGGCAATTGCCTATACAGGGTTCATGTACAAAAGTTTAACTAGTTTCCCTGTGATTTAATTTAGTTTCCCTGTGATTTAAAGATGGGCAGAGAAGTCCTCCTTAGGAAATTCAGTATGACATGCCATTTAAGGTGCTGTAAAAGAGGACAACATCTTTATTCCTCTTAGAAGCTTACACATAAATATTTACAGCATTGAGCACTAGGATTTAGCGGGGCGGGGGGGGGGGGACTTGTAGACTGTCAGGGATCCCTGTTTCTGGAGTGGTTTGGCTGTATTATGTATCTGCTTAGCAACAATTAACACTCTAGTTCCCCCAGGTGGCTATTTATGGTACAAAACAAAATCAGTTGAGCGTCTCAACAAAAGGCTCTCCATTGGTCAGTCCAGGATAACAATATACAAATTCCATGGATCAGCCCTGCTCTCCATCTTCCAAGAAACCTGATATCTAAAGGTTTTTATGGTACCTCTGCTAGAATGACTTTTCTTCATCAATGACCATTTCCTGCAAAGTTTTCATGCTATGCAGTAACTCAAACAATTATCCCTTCCCCCTCACCAACATGAAAGTTTCTGTGCTGATAGTATTGCTACAGAGAACAAATCCAAGCAGTGCCACATTTTCATGATAGCCACTAATGTCCTCTTAGCAGACCTAAAAGATGATCTTTAGCAGCACTCCTCTGCAGGAGCGTTAACCACTCTGCTGCTGGCAGACTTTTCTTTCTTCAGCATCCATTTTCATGCTTTTTTTTAAGCCAATACCAGAAAAGGAAAGAAGAAGATAAAATCTGAGCTGGGATGACCAAAATATTTGAAAAGATCCATTTAATATCTTAAAATAATGCAAAAAGTTATATCTTCAGTAGTTATTCAAGTTAAGGCAGGGGGTTGGTGCAGAGCCAAATGTCTGTGCAAGCCCCAGTAACCCCAGTTGTTACATGATTCTGCCTGCACGTCTTTGTTTGCTTATTTACTTTGAGTGACGACAAGGGCACTTGATGTTATAAAACCTGGTCAATGTCCTGGGTTCAGTTGGAGAGTTAGGTTAGGATGTTATCTTTCTGGAGATTTTCCCTGCAGCAGTGATGATACATGTTCTGGGGTTAACTTTCTGTCGAATAAGCAGGGCAAATTTTAAGGCACTGGTCCAGAATGTAAACAAGTCTGTCTATATGGAGCCTGCACTGGCAGCCGTGCTGAGGTTATTTGTATTAAAATATTTGCTAAGCAATTCTTTATAAAGCGAGGTATGTTTCTGTGAAAAGGAGAGATAACATTGGTGCTTTGTCCCATTGCCAGTAGCAGTACTCTTGCTACCTTTGTTACCACTGATTACTCGCAGGAATTCCAGTGCACTGAATTTGGTGCTGCTGCACAGGGCCGGCCCACAACATTTTGGCACCTGAGGTGGGGAGCTCAAATGACACCCCCATGCCTCCTTGCTTCAGCCAAAACTTTGAAAGGTCTCAATTCTGCCTTCTTCCTGCTCTATTCTTCTCATGGTACTGCTCTGCTACCTACCCCTGTAAAGGAGAACTAACAACTTTAAATGCTTTGTTCAAAAATTTTAAGTAACACTTAACTTTCAAACACCTGAACAGCAAATGTAATTTTTCTTGTCTGCATAGTAAACACTGGCATTTTTATGTTTGAATAATCAAAGTGGTGCTTTCCATGCCTTCTTGGTTGCAAAGATTTGAACTGCTTCCCGCTGAAGGTCCACAGTCTGGGTCAGCTCATGCTCTATTGAGATGGTTGCAAGGCCCACCAGCCTCTCCTGTGTCATTGTGGAGTGTAGATGTGTTTTTATTAACTTCAGCTTGGAGAAGCTGCGTTCTTCACTGGCAACTGTTACAGGATGTGTTAGAAGTTTGCACAGAGCAACAAAAGCATTTGGAAAGAGGGTGGTCATCTTATTTGTGCACATATATTCCAGAATAGCCTTTGGAGTTGATCCTGCTGAAATGTATCTTGAAAGGGCTTTCAGTTCATCACCTAAATCACTCACATCAATATCGCACATGTCATCATGTGTCTGTCAACACAGTCTCTAGTGCCCTGTATTGCTGGTGTAGGTCTTCTTCAGATATAGTGAGGAGTTTTGGACTATCATAAAACATCCCAAATATACTGCTGTGTTCCTTGAGCTTCATGAAATGTTCTTCAACTGACTGTATTGCACAATCTAGCATCAAACTCAGCCATCAGCTCCACAATTTTGAGGAAGTTTCCATTGTTTGGACATACAGCTGATCTGAAGTGCCACACAGTGCTAGGTTTTGGGTAGCAAGCATTCTCACAATGGCAATGAGCGTTTCAGAACATTTTGCCAGTAGACTCTTGATGCTGATCATCTATGGTGGCCTTTAACCTTAGTCTCATCTCAAGCTCTTTCCACCTACGGAATGTTCTCTGGTGATTTGCTGCCTTCTCATGGCATGCCAGATTTCTAGCCAGATTCTTCCAGTCTTTTGTTCCTGTAGAACCCAATGTGGCTGGAACATTAGACTGGAAAAGTTTGCAACAAAAACAGTATGCAGCATTCTGGGTTTGAGTCCATAAGCCATGGCCTCTCCACTTTGTCACCATTGGGGATTTCAGGCCAGTAATGTGTTGGATGGAAACTTCTATTATCATTGTCTTTAGGGAATATGAAGTTTTTCACTTGCTGTGTCCCATGCAGTACAAGGAAGTCCATCAGGCTACTGCTCAAGTGGGTCCATTGTCCTAGATCATCTAGACTTAAGGAACTAAACTCAGCAGCAGCTGTTTCTTGCGCCTCCACCACACTCTTCTCTGATCTAACTTTTCTTCAGGAATGCACATGGTTACATCCATTTGAGATGGAGATATGGATGCTGCAGTAGCTGTCAGGTCACCTGCACTCTGACTAATTGGAAGATCAGGCATCTCCTCACCACTCACATCCTCACTGGGGCCAGAAGGCTCACCGTGAACATTTGTGTCTATGTATCTCAGGAGAGCTCCTTCCTTCTTAGATAGAAAAGCTTCCTTTGCTTTCTTTCTTTTTCTGAATTCTGCCCCAGAGAGGCGTTTTCTTCTTTCACTCATGACTGCTGTTCTGTGCCAGCTATAGTGGCTCTCAACACTCAGTTGAAGGGGACAAATAAGCAGACTGGTAGCAGGGCCTGAGTGAGGGAAGATATCAGCGTCTTAAGGGCCTAACAGGCTCCTACTACTTCAGTTGACTGCCTGTTCTCCTCAAGTGGGTTCAGGGAAGCAGCAGGAAACAGGAAGTTCCCTGAGAAGCT
Source organism: Mauremys mutica (assembly GCF_020497125.1). Lineage (NCBI taxonomy): Eukaryota > Metazoa > Chordata > Testudines > Geoemydidae > Mauremys > Mauremys mutica. The sequence goes on along the minus strand of NC_059072.1, from coordinate 101,695,471 downwards.
GGTGTTAATCAGTCCAGACTCCTGGGGTGCTAGAGAGGTACATAAGAGGCTTCTCCTCCTCTCTCTCCCTGCAGCTCCTGCTGCTTTCTGTTATTCCCTCTCACCTTTAATCCTGCCTGCCTGTTATGTCTCTTGTGCCCTCCTTCCTCCAGCACAGCACTCCACCATCTCTGTGCATCTAGAGCAGAAAGAATACATATGCACCAGCAGCAGACACAATATTCTACACTCTGGGTCCTAGTGGTGCCCCCCTGCCATAGTCTGGCACCTGACATGGCTTCCTTAGTTTGCCGCATGGTAAGGCCAGCCCTGCTGCTGCAAGCCTGGAACTGGTCTGATTGTCTGTCTGCCCAAGAAGCAGGAGCGGAATCAACCCAGTTGCAGAATTCCAGTGGCATCAAATTCAGTTCACCCAGAGCTGCTGAAACTAATCAATGATAGGGAAAATAGTGAGGGTCTATCAGAATAGGGGAAATTCAGGATGTAGGACAAATAAGTTCAGCTCATCCCACCCTCATGGATAAGCTCTATACCGCAGGGATTGTCTTTGTGTTCTGTGTTTGTACAGTAGTGAGCACAATGAGGCTGTGACCTATGACTCAGGTGCCTACGAGCAATATAAGTAATAATAATAATTTACAATACGTCTTATTCCTATCTGGAGAAAAACTGAACAGTTTGAACACAACTTAGTGCAATGTAAAACTACTACAACTATTTTTGTGACAAGGCAGGTGAGGTAATAGATTTTATTGGCCCAACTTCTGTTTGTGAAAGGTACAAGCTTTGAACTACATAGCTCTTCTTCAGATCTGGGGAAGGAAGCCAAGTGTCTGAACTAAATACAAGCTGGGATAGTTGTTTAAGCAGAAGAGGTGAGGTAGTCCCTTGACATGGGCAATGGAGGGTTAGATTATTATGCATAAAGGGTTTGAAAAGGCCAATGAAAGGTTAGCCGGCAGTAAGATTTGTTAAAATTGTTTTAAAGAGCCTAAAACCTGTGTCCCTGTTAAGTCCATGGTTATTGGTATCTAGCAGAGTTATGACTTTAAGTTCCCAGGCTTGCCTTTTGAAGGGATTGTGTGTAGGTTTCCCATGAGGACAAGTATTAAAAGATCAAGTATGGAGTGTTTGCTTCATGAGAAGTGTTTGCCCCTGGCTGCTATGGTGTTTTTGTCTTTTTTACTTTTTCTGTGTGAGTTCATTCGAGAGCAGAGTATTGGCTGGTTTCACCCACATAGTTATTTTATTTTATTTATTTGGGTATGTTGTTTTTTATTAGTTATGTATTATTCTTCATCTAGGCCAGGTCAACCTAAAGGTGCACAGCACTTTTTAAACAAGTAAAAGGCATAGTCCTGGCTTCAGATCTGGTCCTGTCCTGCATTCCTTACACACTCAAGCTTCCAAATTGACTTCAGTGAGTGATCTGAGGGTGCCAAAATGTAAGGTTGTTCCTTATATTTTGATATTAGATGATGAGTGATAACAAGGAAAAAGGAGCAGGGTATTGGAGAAAAGGAGATGATTGTTGCTGAGGCTGGTGTGCACTTCCTGAAGACTCTGGTCTTTTGTTCATTGTGTTTGCAATTGGTTAGGATAAAGCTGTTAGTGATAGATGCAGTCCTTTTAGCCTCTCCTCATGTTGTTCTCCATTTTCCTGGACTCGGTTTATGGGACTTACACTCAAGTTTCTGGCAAAGAAAAATGTGAAAGGACCGGGACAGGGAGGACAAGGAACAGAGGTCACTAATAAATTAGATTCAGGGTCTTTTCAATGGGTGGAGGATCAGACCTAGGATATGCGCCATACTCTATCATGGATGTTAGAAAGAACCTGTATATGGACATTTAAATAGTTTGTGTACAGTGCAGCTGATCTCTCAAGGGTAGAAAAGGTAGCTATTGATTTAGCTGTAGGGAAAAGATTAGAAGACATGGAAGCTCCTTAAGTTTCCAGTACATACCAATGTCTAATCCCTGGCAGGGAGCTATGGAAAGGCATTTGCTGTGCTGCTGACATGGTGTGAGGAAAAATAAATGCAAAATAACAGGATGAATTTGCTGGACATTTTGAATCTCAGATCTAAGTGAGAGTGAAGAAGAGGGAGCCTGGGGTTCTTCTCCAGGAAAAATAAATAAATTGAAGTTTACATGCAAGGTGGGATATTGAGATGGTAAAAGTGGTAAAACTTCCCACAGACCAACAATGAGCACTTCTGAGAGCATTTTACTGTCAGAAAGTTAGGGATTATGCACTCTGGTGGCCAGATGTTAAAAATCAGCATAGCTTCACTAAAGCCAGCTGCAGGTCTAGCCCTCTGGGGTGGAAATTCCTGCAAGTTATTCTTATCTTTATCCCAAAGGACAATGAGGATGCTTCTTTAGCACAACTTCTTGCTGGGTATGTCTCCTCATCTGAATGTAGCCCTCTCTCTTCACCATTTTTCATTCCTTTTCCCTTCTTTCTTTTCCTCCCTCTTCCTTTCCTTTACGATCCCTTTCTTGTCATCCCCACACTCAGCTAGCATATCATTTTTTTCCCTTTTATGGTGGCGTAGATGTGCATGCTGCACAAAAAACAAATAACTCTACAATATCTTTATTATTGTGTTTTGACATTTTTTTATTAGCATGTCATTATAGAATGAATTCCTTTGGTATGGACCCACTCCAACATTTTTTATTTTATTGCTTTGCGTACTGTCAATGAACAATGATTTTTTTAAGTGACAAACTTCACTTTTTTTCTGCCAATTTCTCCTCCTTGTTTCCATTAATTTTTCCCTGCAGCAGGTCAGGTTAGGTAGTTTTGCCATCCCCTGGTGCTTCAGTCATCTCCTAATGTCTGAATAGGCTTTCTCAGAGGCAGCTTTTCTTATCTGTGAGCTATGTTTTCATATGGGGTGGATTTTTACTCCGTCTGTCTTTTCCTCTGTCTCTGCGTCGTGTCTTTTGGTTTGTCTTTGGCCTTGTGTCTTTCTGCTTTTTTGGCTCAACTCTATAGTAACAGAGGCAAAGTTATTGTTAGTTCTGACTGAGAGTATATTACAAGATGGAGTGATGCTTGTTTCTTCCATAGTTAAGACGGATGCAAAGCCTTCCATTATAAGCCTGACTTTGAATTCCTCCCTAATTTTGTCAGGATGAAATCAATCCACCTGAAATTTCACAGGCATGTTCCTACGCCTGGCTAGAATTTTCTTGGAAAGTTTGAGAAAAACTTGGAGTTATTGAAAAAAGGGGGTGATCTCACTTTTTTGACTTTTTCCTAATGTGTGCATTTTGTTAAAGGAGCGTCATAACTAAAAACTGTCTTGACCTGGAAACTCCAAATTTGGTTACATTGTGGTGTCTGGCAAGGACTGGTGCCATGGTCTAGTCTTGGAAAGTTTGATGGTTATTATTTAAATATTAGTAACATCAATGTCGATGCACATTTGGAACACAGAGATATTCTATATATAGCATGCTGGCTTTGTACTTTGTTTGGAAATTGCTATCAGCCAGTTATGTGCTCCTTAAGCAATGTATCAACAGCATGTACTTTTTAGGAATAATGTAGCCAAAGGCTACCAGGTGCCTAAATAGCTGCTGTCATGTGTCATGTGACTGGGAAGCCCTCTACTTATTCATCTTGTGTTTGCCACAGGAATTCTTGCAGAACCTGTCAACTTCGCTGTTGTTCCTCTGGACTTTACAAGCTGCACAGGACCTCTCTCCCCTTTTAGTGCCTCCCTGAAGTCTCAGAAATTTTCTCTACTAGGCTCCCCCTCAGTGCCTGTGGCTTGGGAGACATTAGGGATCCTTAAATGGACTATGGCAGAGTTGGCCTCACATTGATCCTAGTGGAGCAATTTTTATACATTTTTTTTAAAACCGAATGAAATACCGAGACATCAAACTTTGCTAAACTGGAGGTGAGGCCAAGAAAATAAAGTATGGAAATTCTGGTAAGCTGCCCCTATGATGTCGTAGTTATGCCTGAATCTCAGTACACAAAATGGCGAATGGCATTACTATGAAAACTCAATAAAACCTTTAACTGTCCAGATCCAGACTCCCTGGAGGCTCAAGGATGGCTCCTGGGTTTTCTGACCTTAGGAAAAACTGAAGTAAACTGAGACCGTACATTGTAAAGATCTCCAGGTGGCCTTTTCAGTCGTACTCAGCACTGGCCTAACTCTGCTCCCATTAAAGTCTTTGGTAACACTCCAGTGAGTTCAAAGGGAGCAGAGTTAGTCCAACCTTACACTAATAATTTGTGTATTTATAATGTTCTCAGGCTGCTGTACCACATGATAAATACACAGTCAAAACATAGTGAAACCTTAATTGAAAAACCACCCACAATAATACAGTAAAACAAACAATACACAACACAAAAAGGAGTTGATAAATATGAGACCAATGATGAGGGCATCTCGAATGAACACTTCTCTGAGATATCTGACATTGCAAGAGATTGTGTTGAATATCCCAGTTAGTGTAAAAGTGGAGACACAGGATTATAAAAGGCCATTTCTAAAAAACTTTACAGACCAGATACATGATCAGGAAAATATCCTTTCTGTTCCCAAACACATATGTAACCCCTTTTGCTGTCTCAGTATCAAGATCTCAATTCCATCTAGGATAGGGTGACCATATTTCCCAAAGAGAAGACAGGACACCCCCAGCTGCTCACCTGAGAGCCCCTCCCCATGCTGTTGCTTGTCACTGGAACCCTGCCCCCCCCACCCAGGTTGTTGCCCATTGCTGGAACCCTGTGCCCCGCCCCCCACGCCAGGCTGTTGCCTGGTTGCTGGAGCCCTGTGTGGGCCCCCTCAGGAGGCTGTTGCCCGGTTGCTGGAAGCCTGTGGGAGGCCTTGCATGCTGCAACTCTGCTCCCCACTCCCAGCCCTGCTTCTCCCCTGTGGGGGGCTGGCATCTCCTCTTGCCCCCTCTGCACCACACCCCATGTTCCCCCCCCCCCCCAAAATTTGGCATTTGTCCTGTTTGCTTTTGCCATCTAAGCAAGTCAGCAAGAGAAAACAGGACAAATGCCTCATTTTGGAAAAACAGTCGGGATGGCCAGGAGAGGGCTTAAAAGAGGGATGGTCCTGGCCAAAACGGGAAGTAGGGTCACCCTAATCTAGGAGAATGCAAAGCAGGTATTAGACTGAAGAACAGAGAAGCTAGCAGTAATGTCCAGAGTGAGGGTGCTGACAGACTAGAGCGCTACAGGTGCAAAGGTTCCAAAATGAATGTCCAGGCATAAATGAGCGTAGATGTGACAAGCCTAAACAAGAGTATGTGCTGTGAGGAACATTAGCTACCGTCAATGCTCAGCCTAGTTTGAGAAGGTGAAAATCTTTGCAGAGTTAGATTTCCCCTGGCCTTAAATGTTCAGGTTTTCACATTTGGAAATTGTGCCTATGGTGACTGTTTTCATTAAGATGCCTGGTACAGGCAATGTGTTTTGTGACATGTGTTGGTGCATGGTGAGAGAATCCACATACTGTCATTTTGTTTGAGTTAGCGTATTTTTATAGCATTTTTGTAATTTTGTGTTGGTTGTAAAGAACACTCTCACCCTGGCATAGGGCAGCCTACTATATTAGGAGATTGAAGTGATCTCTTCTGGGGCAGAGGATCCTTTTGCACTGCTCACTTCTGATAGTGATACTCTCCTATAAAGATTGATCACTCTCTATAACAGGCAGGAAGAGTTTGTTTGAAACACTCCATTGTGTTAGCAGATGTTGATCCTGCTGGGGAAGGGTTAAGTGGATTGTATTGATTCAATGAAGCAAGCAGGTGATTCATTACCTGCACCTGAATATAAAGGGTGGAGGTGAAGAAAAGAGATGGTTCGAGGATGGGATCCAAGTAGTCCTGGCCTTCCTGAAAAGGCGGCTTGTGCTGATTTTATAGGCCTAATCCAAAACCCATTAAAGTCAGTGGATGTACTTCTGAACACCTTGCAGGGGTCATGAGCATCTCCAGGAAAGAGGTAATTAAAAATCTTGAGGCCTACATTTCCAAAAGTGACTAGCAATTTTGATTCCTCAGTTCTTAGGTGCCCAACTTGAGACAACTTAAAGGCATTAAACACAAGTTATGGGGCTTGGTACAGGGGTAACTGGGTGAAATTTAAGGCCCTATGATAGACAGGAGGTCAGTCTAGATGATCTAATGATTGCTTCTGGCCTTAAACTCTATGAATGAATGAAACTGAGGAAAATCAAAATTAAAGGGGCCTGACTTTGAGTGTGGGTGCTCTGTACTTTTTGAAACCCAGATGTCTCTAAAACTGATTTCTTGGATGACATGTAGAAAAGATTTGGGGGTCATGATGGATAATCAGCTGAACATGAGCTCCCAGTGTGATTTGTGGCCAAAAGTGTGTGGTGCTGATGTGATGCCGGATGGCTAAAAGGGAATCTTGAGTAGGAGTAGAGATGTTTTACCTCTATATTTGGCACTGGTGTGACCACTGCCAGAAGCAAGAAAGATGTTAATAAATTGGAGAGGACTCAGAGAAAAGCCACCAGAATGATTAAGATTAGAAAACATGCCTTATAATGATAGACTTGGGAAGCTCAATCTATTTAGCTTAACAAAGAGAAGGTTGAAGGGTGACTTGATTACAGGCTATCATCACATATGTGGGGAACAAATATTTCATAATGGGCTCTTCAATATATCAGAGAAAAGTATAGCATGATCCAATGTCTTTTCCATTGTAATGTTTTAAAGATGAAATTCTGATCTTATCACAGTTAATAACAAAACTCCTATTTATTTCCATATGATCAGGATTTGTCCTTACAAGAAAGATGATATATGATATGTCTGGTTTCCCCAACTGCTCTTCAAAAAGATTTATGTTTACTCCAAGTGTGCAATAAAAAATGGGCTCACACTATTTGATCACACCCAAATTTTTGCTCTTAACTTCATTAATGATGATTTGCAGAACAACAGTTTATTGTAATCATGTTCCACCCTCATTATGCTGTGTGGTTTGGAAACAGAAATATAATTAAGACCTCCTTTTAAATAATTTTATTTTATGTGATTATTTCTACAAATAAAAGCTTTTTAAGCGGTTCTGAGCTATATGTTTTTATCTCCAAACTCAGTACACAAGCCATAGATGAAGAATTATGGTCACACAGAAATAGCACCCACGGAATATAGAGATGCCATTGGGAAGCTAAGAAATTACATGGTTTTGTGCAATATTTATAATCTGTAGCATACTAATCCTCATTATGGGCCCTATCCTACAAACCCTTATTCATGTACATAACCATTACACATGCAGGTAGTTTCTGTAACTCCAAGAAGTTCAAGATTAGGCTTTCTGGTTTTGCTAACTGTTAAAGAAAGAAAATCTCCAGCTACTATGGGAGAGGAAATGTTAATGCTGTAGTTAACTGGGACAGCACCAGAATCTCTCCGACGCTGTACTGGTCTGTGAAAAAACTTGATTAGTTTTCAGGTTTTGAAACATAGGCCTGGTCTACATGGGGAGGGGGGAGAAGGGAGGGGATGGCATCGATCTAAGTTACGTAACTTCAGCTACATGAATAATGTAGCTGAAGTCAGTATACTTATATCTGCTTACCGCGGTGTCTTCACTGCGGTAAATCGATGACTGACTCTCTCCCTTCGACTCCCCTGCACCTCTTGCCCTGGTGGAGTCCTGGAGTCGACGGGAGAGTGGTCGGCGGTCAATTTATAGTGTCTAGACTAGATGCAATAAATTGACCCCCACTGGATTGATCGCTGCCCGTCAATCCAGCAGGTAATGCAGATAGTGATATCAACAGTATATAAATCCCAGTGTAGAAGACTATCAGTTGGGTAAGAGGGTCAAGCCAGGTGATTTCAGTGAACAGTAAGGTCTTATTTCTGGCGGAATAGGAGATTGACTCTTCCAAATCAATTGGCTGTAACCTTGTGAACCAAGAAAGTTAAGTGGACTATGGGAAAATATAGGTCGTCACGAGGTGTTCACTATGCTCACTATATTATATAACAGATTAACGGTGTTAAGTACTCCCCCTCCCAACTGCGCCCACCTACGTGCGGCTACATTGTACAAGACCCTTTATTAATTTTCCATTGCTAATATGCTGTTATACTAGGCCATGTTTCACAATTATCTGTAGGCGTTGGTTCCCCTTTCTCCTGTTGGCCTTTCGATTATGCCATACCAGCTATCCTATGTCTTAATATCAAGCTGACCTATAATGGCCTAATGTTAATTATGCTCAGCTAATTCAACATGGGGCAAGCGGGACACAGTCTGGGGCAAGTGGGACCCCTTAAAATCCCTAACAGTACTAACATCCATACTTAGTTATCTGATGACTTATCTGCCATGATCACCATAGTATCTGGATGGGTTGCATACTTTAAAAGAACACTTTAATCTGTACGACCACAAAACACTGCAGAAATAGCTACAATCCCTGGTAACCAACCCAACCGACCTTAGGGAAGCCAACCGAGCCTTAGTCAAGTGACTACTTAGCTAAAGAAATGGATCTTGCATACTGTCTTGAAAGTCGGTGAACTTGGGCTCTGGTGGAGCACAGCAGGAACAAGTTCCACAACTCAGGACCTTCTACCAATATCTTCCTCCCTCCAGTCTTCTCGGGTTTGATTCTAAGCATGATCAGCTACTGCACCTCAGCTGATTTCAACCATCACGAACAACAGTAATATTTGCCCCCTTATTTCTCAAAACAAATCAAAATAGCAAACCAAAGATGAGTCATTTCAGTTACATGTTTTTAGTCCATGTTGTTCATACTTCTCATGTAGCCTTTTTCTTTGGCTTGGAGTCTGTTTTGGATGCCTGTTTGTTTAGAAATATTTACCTGCTTTGTAGTATTCTTGTTTGAACTTCACTTTTCCCCCTTACGTTATGTGATTATTAAAGTCTAACACTATACCACAAAGCTTCTGGGGGTGCTGGACCGGAATTAAGAAACTTACTGTCTTTCCATTAAATATTAATGTTATGCTACCACCTTGTGGACAAAATATAAATAACACTGAACTACTATACATAGGTATACTGCAATAAGGGTGGAAGCCACATCACCCAGGGAAAAAATGGCTGTGTGTGAGTGACCTATCTGGAAGCATATCAGAGGCTGAATCCTCCCCGCTAACCAAGACAATACAAACTACCAGTGTGGCAAAACTGTGGTATAGCTCATGTACTGTAATAGCTGCTGCAGGCAGTGTTGAGGGCCTGATTCTCCTCTTGGATGGAGAATCAGGCCTGTGTGGCCCCTGAATTCATATAGCTAACAAACTCATTGATACAATGAGGAGTCCGGTGGCACCTTAAAGACTAACAATTTTATTTGGGCATAAGCTTTCGTGGGTAAAAAACCTTAAGGTGCCACCGGACTCCTCGTTGTTTTTGTGGATACAGACTATCACGACTACCCCTCTGACACTTTAAACCCATTGATCACACTCCAACCTCAGCCCTTAGGGCTGCCTATGAGTTCCCTCTGCAAGCCCTTGAGGGGAACGCTGCTTCCAGTTCACCCATTGTGCTTCTGTGGAGAGGGGAAAACAGAATATTGCCCTACATTCCAGCCTTAGAACCATTATTAAGAAGAATTTTACCTGAGACAGGACCAAGGAGCAGTTCATCCTGTAGGGCTGTAGCTGTGGCGGGGAAGGCACCCACACAAGTACTGGGTACCAGTGGCCTGACTCTCAGTACAGAAGATGCAAACAAACAGCTGAATCCCCCTTTCCCCCCGACAAACATTACAGATCGCCCGTTGCAGGTTTTGGGCTCTGCTTCTTCGAGGGCAGATGTGCGTTGGGTGAAGGACAAGACCATTCTCTACTTCAGCTTCCTTCAGTTCCCTGGGGATTTCCTGCACATGCAAATGCTGACCCAGTGTCTGGTGTGAAAGTGGTGGGACTGGGGGTGTGTGGAAATCAAGCAAGCTGCATTTAGGGTTCCCATGGCAGCTTAGTTACACAGGGAGCACTGTGGTGGTTGGGGAGGCAAGGAGCAGCCCACACCGCCTTTCCTCCTCTCACTGTGACAGCTGCATGTATTTCCTGATGGTTTCCGGGGAAGAAGTTCCTTGCTTCTGCTATAGCCCTAATGGCCTTTTGAGGCCATGTTGCCTTACCATTACATGAGGGCCCAATCCTGCCTCCCCAATCCCTATGCCCTTCCTCTCACCCCCACCCAATGAAAGAGATGATGTGAAAGAAATGTCATAAGTTAAAAGCAACAGAGGTTTCTGGCTCTTTGACTGGATTTTCCCATTTAGGTCTTGGTTAGCATCTGAATATGGAGCACAGGATTAGGCCTTATGTACCTATGGTATAAATTGGTGTATCTCTATTGAGGCCAATGGAGCTATGTCATTTTCTACCAGTTGATATGGCCCTAGGGCTTCAATGAGACTAAGATCTTGCCCATAAATCCTTCCTAACAAGTTTTAGGTCTTACCACTGATAATTGATACCTAGAACTTTTGACAAACTGTGGAGTAACAGAAAAAATGTGGACAGCAATTAGCTCTGCAATAGATAACCATGCAGCTGTTCTTAGAGCCTATTTTTTGTTGTTGCCATTCAAAGTACTGTATAGTGAGCTCCTCTGTGGGTTTCTAAGATTCCTGTCTTTTCATGCTATCATTCCTGCTCCTGGGCAAACTGAGAACTCAAGTGCAAAGGAATCAGAAAGATTATTCCCTCCTCATGGAAATTCACTTTGCTCTTCCCTTCATGCAGTTGAGTGAAAGCAAGATAAGTCATGTAGGATCTGATAATGGACCAAAAACTATGCAGGTAGAAAAAGTATTTTTAATCAGGTTGCACCCAACATAAGAAATAAATACCATAGGAATAAATTATAACCTCAGCGATATCAAAAAAACATATATTAGAATTGGAAAAAGGTACAGCAAAGGGCAACAAAAATGATTAGGGGCATGGAACAGCTTCTATGTGAGGAGAGCTTAAAATGAGATGGAACTGTTTAGCTTAGAAAAAAGATGACTAAGGCGGGGTGTGATAGAGGTCTATAAAATAATGACTGGTGTGGAGAAAGCGAATAACGAAGTGTTATTTACTCCTTCGCATAACACAAGAATTAAGGGTCATCCAATGAAATTAATAGGCAGCGGGTTTATAACCAACAAAACGAAGTACTTTGTCATACTCTACATAGTCAACCTGTGTAACTCACTGCCAGGGATTGTAGTGAAGGCCAAAAGGACCAGTGGGTTAAAAATGTATGATAGAAATTAGTGGAGGATAGGTCCTTCAATAGCTCTTAGCCAAGATGGTCTAGGATGCAAACCCATGCTTTGGGTGTCCCTAAACCTCCAACTGTGAGAAGATGGGATTAGATGACATGGGATGGATCATTCAAAATTGTGCTGCTCTGTTCAGTCCCTGTGAAGCTTCTGGCACTGGCCACTATCAGAAGAGAGGATACTGGGCTAGATGGACCATTGGTCTGACCCTTCATAGCTGTTCTTATGTTCTATGCATTTAATATTTTGATAGGATTTCTGAACAACACATTTGTAACTGAAAGCATGTTTTGCTAACCATTGGATAAAATCAGACAAAGAAAGAAAATAAGTAATGAGAAAAAGGTTGCAACAAACAATAGTGGATAATAAGTTACAAACACAGTTCCTTCCATTTCCCAATGCCCTAAAGCTAACAAAATGTTTAATAAGAGAGCAAAACATAAGGGTCAGATTCAGTTTCAAAGCTTGTATTTGTAGGACACTAGAGACAAAAGAGTTGAGTGAAATCATTTTGTTAACTTAGATTTAAACCAAGAAATATGAACTGACATGAGAGTAGGAACCAAACTGACTGGTTGAAGTACAAGGCTTAAACACTTTTTACACATTTCCTACCATCAGCCAACACACGTTCCACTTCAAACCCAACAGTTCTGGGATCAATTCAGGAAACACTTAAAACCAACATATTTAAAAAAAATTCGGTTGAGAAAGTTTTTAATACTCTTGTTGTGCAAAAGAGAAAGTGTTGCTTAACTGTGTCATCTCAAGACATTCTTGAAACATAACACTGTTTAATTGCCACCGTAACAGCTACTGACCCTCTATGAGTTGGTTTGCTGTCTATTGATTTCAGTGTATTTAAAGTGGGCCTATCCATAGCGCTTGATGAACCTCAATTAAATCCATGCAACTGAGTTATTCTCTATTAATCAATATAGGGCCATGTCACTAAATGTTGTGATTTGACATTACTGTAAATGACTTCTTTATTGAATTCGGATCCTGCTTATGTACCACTGCACTCAATGGGATTTTTTCTATTGCTGCAGTGCCACGCGTGCTATAAATCAGTGTCGTGTTACTAATGTCAAAGGTTCCCCACTGCTTTAAGTCAGCTGAAGCTCTTGCCTCATGACTTCAGTGGTAGCAAGCTCAGGTCCTTTAATTTCCAGTGGTATCCCAAACTGATTTAAACCAGCTAGCTCAGCTTCAGTTTTAGCTTCTAAACTGGAAGAGCTTTTTCCTCACTTTACCTTGCCTGGTCATTGCAGTCTTTTGTGGTATGTTACATGTGATGCAGGCTTCTACAATAACAGCCCAATGAACAGTGCTGTAGAACTGGGCTGCAGCAATGGAAGGGAGGGAGGGGCTTGCTTTGGCTACTGAAAGGAGCACGTCCCACCACTTAGCTAAATATATATTGTGACATTGTTTCCTCCTCTTTTATCCTAGATTGATATAAATTTAATAGCAAAATAGACCAGAAAACACCCCCAGACACCAGCTGGGGACTGCTAATGCACTTTGTGCTCCAGTCATCCCCTGCCTCACCCCATTACCTGTGACATGCTCCCTGCACTGGTAATGTGGTGAGGGAGGTGTATAGCTTGCCTGTATGCCTGTTGGGCACTACCCCATGAATCCCCAGAAGGGGACTTAGGTGAAGTTTTCACTCCCTTTGTACTTCCTGAGTAGTGCAAGGTTACTGGACTGAGGGCTGAGAATTTGGCCCTTTATCTTTGCTTCCTATCTTAACTAGTGCTTCAGTTAGCTATTAAACAGTTATAAAAATTCACTCTTGAGGGAAATCTTGGAGGTGGCTGCATTTCAGTGGTGAGTTAAGTGACCCTTTTATATATGTCAAGACATCAGTTCATTACGTGTTTTAGGATCCTTTGGGAATTTATCATGTGAGTTTGCTTCTTTCCTCCTGGGTCAGTAGGGAGTGGGACTATTGAGGATGTGATACTTTCTACTCATGGGGGAAGGGTCATGATTTCTCCTGCTCCTTGGGGTTGCTTTTATTGGTCATGTCAGGATGGAGGTTCAGTCCATAACAGATCTTCACCCCAGTGTAAAGAATGAAGATGTCTCAGAGGAAAGTGGTTGAGAAATAGGGGTATCCCACTGGACTGTGAGAGCTTTGCCATGAAATACAGATCCTCAATGGGGGAAAGAGGAGGGTGAGGTGAGAAATGGGGAGAAACATGGCCCAGTTTCATGAAGACTTGAGGTTACTTAGGACTCCTCTCTCTGCCTTGCCAAGTCCACAAAATCCTAAGACGTGACCATGCTGGGAACTCCTTGTAAGTCCACAAGGAAGCAATCCGGCACCTGGTGACTTCAGAAGGGTCAAAATGGGTAGGGGATAGAGCTGGCTAAGAAAAAAAAAAGTAATGACTTCCCAAGAATTCTCCCACATATCACAGAAAAACACAATACAGATTTAATAAAATACAGTTTTGTTTTACATACACCCAATCTAGGAAAAACAAGTTTATCAGGATAAGCAAAATATCCACCACAGGGAGTTCATCCATAGTTCAGTTTCAAGTCACAAGACATGTTTTACATGGCTTTCAAGTCACTCTATGAGAGATTAACATGAAACAACTCAAATGTGAAGTATATATAGTTTTTTTCTGTTTGATATTATCTGCTGCTAACCTCTATCACCCCCATATGGCACCATATGCTAGCTTTCCCATGGTTATTTGATGATGATGATGAAAGAACAGCTATTGTAAGAGCAATGCAATTGGTCCACGTCATTTTGGGTCAAACCCTGCAGTTCTTCCTCTGGCCTTACACCAAATAAGGGTTAAAGAATTTAGTTCTTAAGAAAGTGTGATCGCTGCTGCTTTTGGAACAGCCTTTGTTGGATCATATGAGACCCTGACCTAGAACTTGCGTAAGGACAGCAAGTTTTGCCTCTTATGGAAAGAGCAACTTACCCCTGAAATCATGAGTCAAATTAATCACTGTTGGAACTCCATAGGAGTCAATGGAGTTACACCAGGGATGAATCTGGCCAATTGTCATTAAGTCTGCATTTTATCAAAATAGTGCGTTGTTAAAAACACCAAAATCGGCTCAGGACTAGATTCTGCCACAGTAGTACCCTACTCCCTGAGTAGTTCCACTGCAATCAGTGGCCTTACTTGAGAAGTAAGGCACTAATAGGCATGTGTAAAGGCAGGAGAAGCTGGTCCTAAGTTATTTATTTTTCTCTCACTGCTCCAGGAATTGGAAAAGACAAGGGTGTGTGGGCGGCCCTGGAGTCCCTCCAAGGCAAGTGTGAGGCTTTGGACAAAACAAAGCCATTCCTTCCAAATATAGGTCTACTCTGAGCGCCAGCCAAACTCAAGTCTAAAATCCAAATTCCATCTCTCAGAGGGAATTCATGAACAAGACCCTATGGCCTGTAGAGTCCATCTATAGAAAATATTTTGATAGTTCTTCCTCTCTGGCATTATCCTCCACCTATTTTTCCTTGAGCACATGCTTCAGTCTACAAAGCAAAACAACCAGCTTGATGAACATAATATTTTGATTTATTCAAAAATGATTTATTATTAGTCATCAAACATTTTTGCCTATGCCCCAATTGGCAAGAAGCAGACAGATAAATTACTACAAGATGTAATGAAACAAATGGCTCTAAAGAAAAAAAGTGTGTGTGTGTGTGTGTGTGTGTGTGTGTGTGTGTGTGTGTGTGTGTGTGTGTGTGTGTGTGTGTGTGTGTGTGAGTGAGAGAGAGAGAGAGGGGAAAGTAAATCCATAGCAAACGTTGGGCCCTTGTGAATGGCACTAAATTATCTACTAGTATATGAAGGCTGCTAAATGAAGTGACAGTCTCAAACAGATACCATGTACAAGTTCAAGGCCTGATCCTACAAACATTTTCTACAGGGCAGATTGAGGGGACTATGCATGGTAGCCAGTATTATACATCTTAGTAACTGTTTGCAGAACTAAGCTCCAAAAATCTATAGATGATATTTTCAAGCAATTATCAGCCCTGATTGTTTGGGGTCATTTAACTGGCAAACAAAAGTCACATGTCTGAAAAGGTGTGTCATTCAATGAGATAGCCCTAGAAAAGTGGCATAGGTTTCTATATATCAATATAACGCAATAAAGGGTACAGCAGTAGATATGTACACTCCACTCAATACTAGCTTATATTGCCTATCAAAAGTAGAAGATTCTGTTGTTTGTCACTGAAACATACTATAACAAGTAATGAATGTGGCTAAGATTGTGTAGCTTGACTCACTGAGGTGATTAGACTGACTCAGCTACTCATGAGTTAGGATCTTCAGACACACAGTTTCACCACTAGAAATGAGTAAGTTCTCGAGTTATTTGTACACATTTTAGCACCAGCTAAGACTGGCTTTTAAGAAATGTTTTCAAGGGCAAAGCAGAGGTTTTTCAGCTCCTCTTTCATTTGACTGAGCATGTTCTTGACTTTCTGAGGTGTATTCAGAACCTCTATGCTGCAGGTGAATGGATCATAGTGAAGAGAAAAAGGCTTCTTGATCTTCAGCGCATATTTTCTATTGAGGGTGGGGGAAGAATATAAGAGATAGGTAAATGACATTTGAACCTGCAGACAAAACCCTAAATGTAAAACCTGTAGGGCCTTATTTACCACTATGTTACTCCTGTTTTACATCAATAGCAGTCATTTATGTCATTTATGTCAATGTTTCCATTTGGAATTTATTTAATTATAGGGGGAGCTGGACGCAATCCCTACATTTAGGTTACCTAACACCTTTCACCATGAAGGATTCTTGTGAAGCTTTCCTTTTTTGAGATGCTGCAAAACCTCCATTGTAGTAGGCTTTTGAAATTTGGACTGGATAAAGCCCTGAGGCCAGAGAATTGCCTTTTCATTGTTCCATAAGATTCTCTTCAGGTTTAACTGAGATTTGCACTTTTGAAAAATCACCATTTTTCTTCAGTCAGGTGAGTTGTCAGCAACATTTTGGCAGAGTGTGAAAATAACTGAACATTGTAACCTAAGGTGAGGCCTAAATTGCTGCTACTACCTCAATAGCAGACTGTACACTGGGAACCCTTGGAAAAGATAGCGTCTCCAGGAGGTTGGGGGAAGGGAGCTGGAGTGGGCTCTCTTTGAAGAATTCCCCACCCTGACCCAGCACATGTCCCCAGCAGCTTCTTACCCACCCCTACAACCAATAGCTGCCTTCTTCTCCTGCCAGCTAATGTGCTGATGGTTCAGTGTTCAAACACTGCTAAAAGCAGGGGAGGGCATTGTTACACAATAGTATTTTTTTATGACATTTTAAAAAAAATCTAGGAAATTATATCCCCCCTCCCTACACACCCTGTTTTATAAGACTGTTACTTAGGTTACACTCTAATGTTATGACAGAACTTAGGTTGACTGTGAATTTTAATTCTGTTCCCTTGTGCTTACACATTTGGGACAGAAGGATGGCCTTATGACTAGGCGCTGACTTCCTCATTTCCCAGGGGGTGCTTGACCTCCACTCCGTCCCAGGCCCCGTCCCTTCCCCCAAGGCCCCACCCTGCCTCTTTCCACCCCTGTTCTGCCCCCTCCCCCGAGGGCACCTCATAGACAATTGGTACCTCTGCATACTGGGGGGGGCACGATCTAAAGAGGAGGTCCCGTGATCAGTCACATGTCATCCCTCTTGGCGACCCTCCCCCATGCCCAGCCCAGGTCACGTTACCTGTGTGTGTTTTGGGGGGGCACTCTGTCATCCCTCTGCACCTGCCCCCACAGGACATATTCCTGGCAGGAGGGAGCTCAGGCAGGGAGTGGGAGGGAGCCATTCCAACACCACCCCTCCCGGTCGCTGCTCTGCCTGAGAGAGCCTGGCTGTGGAGGCAGCTTCCACTCCCTGCCCGGGCTCGGCTGCTGGGGACCATGGCTGAGCAAGCTGGAAACGTGCCGGGGGAGGGAGGCTCTGGTTTGCTTGCCCCCGGTCCCTGGCATCCAAGCCCGGGCAGGGAGCAGAAGCTGCCTCCCCAGCCAGGCTGAGCAGGCTATGTCAGGCAGATGCCAATGCCAGCCCACCATGCTGCAGAGCAGCATCCCAGCAGCCGGAGGAGGGGCTGGATGGTCCTGCCCCATCTGCTCCTGGCCCCTCGCCCCTTCCACTTCCCGGCATCTGGGGCATGCATCACCCAGCCCCAGCCCCCACCTCTTCCTGCCTCCCCACATGCCATCAAACAGCTGATCAGGGTAAGTGGGAGGCACTGGGAGGAGAGGGGGAGGAGCTGATTGGCGAGGCCTGCTGCTGGTGGGAGACACTGGGGAGAGGAGAGGGAGGAGGAGCCCACTGGTGGGTGCTGAGCACCCACTATTAATTTTCCTTGGGTGCTCCAGCCCAAAAGCACCCACGGAGTTGGCGCCTATGGCCTTATGGTAAAGCCCCTTGACAGGGCTACAAGAGGTCTGATTGCCACAAACTTCCTGCGTGACTTTGGGAAAGTCATTTAATCTCCCTACCTCTCAGCAACAGAACCCACCTCAGAGAGATGGTGCGAGGACAAATGTGAGTAAGGCATTTTTTGGATGTTGGGGCTGGGGACTGGCTAGATATGTAGCAGGAGTCTTATATGCAACTATTGCTTTTAAAAAGCAGTATTAATATTTATTAAAAAAATGTTCAGATCGTGTGTGTTCTGAGTCAGCCACCATATTTTATGGAATGAGGATGTATCTACCTTGATACTGTAAATGGAGCTCAGCTTCTAACCTTAGCTCTGCTACCAGATCGGGCAGGGGTGTAGTAGTGCCTCCTGTGCATTGGAGATTAGCATTTGGCCCAAAGTATTTGTCTCAATGAAAAGAATGTGCATCAATGACATACTCACTGGAGTTTGGCCGTGGCATCTTCAAAATTTTCTGCTACAAAATAGACGGGTTGGAAGGTCTGATCCTGATATGGATGAACTGCAGTCAGTTCAGGATCAAACGGTTTGTGCTCAGGCTTGTTTGATAAAGCATACTTTAAAAACCAAAAACAACACAAAAGGTTAGAATTTGTGCATAAAGACATAACAAAATAAACATCCAGTGTACTGATTAAGAGTCTAAAGTGCATTTGGGATGGGGCAAGATAAATTATGAATAGGATACTACATTTACAGTTTAAAGTTTATTTTAATATTTTTTTACTAATACAACACACATGGAAAAGACGATGTTTCATGCATTGCAACAATGCAGGGTGGGCATACCGTAACCCTTTTCTAGAATCAAATTCAGGGTGTGAAGCTATTTAAACATTGATTCTGAAATGTTAATAAAGAAGGCAAATGCAAGTCATAGGTATAAATACTAGGTAGGGAGTTGACAGAAAAAATGTCATAACAATAATCCCTTTTACCAAGGTGGGTAAGGATGGCATACTCTGGCTCTCTATCATTCAGAGCTTGATGGCATTATCTCTGATTTTGAGCTAACCATCTAGTTTTGAGTCACTTGCCTCTTATCAGATAATGATTTGAAATTTCTTTCTAAATGCTAGAGTGCTATGAAGTCTTTGACTGTGCAGGTCTCTCCAAACCAAGTGAGCTGCGAGTGAAGCTCCTGGTTTCAGTAACACAGCTGTCCCTTCACCTCACAATCCTCAAGTTTTATTTTTAAAGTCCCATCAACTTATTTAATTAGCAATAAATTATGCAACAAGCTCATGGCGATGAAAGAACTGAAGCTCTATTAAACATATTGAGAAGCCACCTTTATGTTCTGAGGTATGGCTACAAAGAATCCTGTGGCACCTTATAGACTAACAGACGTTTTGCAGCATGAGCTTTCGTGGGTGAATACCCACTTCTTCAGATGCAAGTGGTGGAAATTTCCAGGGGCAGGTTTATATATGCAAGCAAGAAGCAAGCTAGAGATAACGAGGTTAGATCAATCAGGGAGGATGGGGCCCTGTTCTAGCAGTTGAGGTGTGAAAACCAAGGGAGGAGAAACTGGTTCTGTAATTGGCAAGCCATTCACAGTCTTTGTTTAATCCTGAGCTGATGGTGTCAAATTTGCAGATGAACTGGAGCTCAGCAGTTTCTCTTTGAAGTCTGGTCCTGAAGTTTTTTTGCTGCAGGATGGCCACCTTAAGATCTGCTATTGTGTGGCCAGGGAGGTTGAAGTGTTCTCCTACAGGTTTTTGTATATTGCCATTCCTAATATCTGATTTGTGTCCATTTATCCTTTTCCTTAGAGACTGTCCAGTTTGGCCGATGTACATAGCAGAGGGGCACTGCTGGCATATGATGGCATATATTACATTGGTGGACGTGCAGGTGAATGAACCAGTGATGGTGTGGCTGATCTGGTTAGGTCCTGTGATGGTGTTGCTGGTGTAGATATGTGGGCAGAGTTGGCATCGAGGTATGGCTGTTTGTCTTCAAGCCATGCTCAGGAACAATCCTCATGCCTGCACTCCTGAGTCTCTAGTCTTACATTAGTGTATGTTCTTCCTGACATCTTACCCTCTTTCTCCAGTTCCACTTAGCCTGTTGCACAACAACCTGTAGCAAAGAGGTGTGGCCACCCTTGGAGATTGACAGTGAGAGATGGCCAGATGCCCCCTACTGGGCAGAACCAGGAAAGCCACACTCACCACACCGGAAGCAGAGGGGTGGGAGAGGAACAGGAAGTATAAAAGGTGGACCCTGCAGCTCAATTGGGCTGCAGCCACCAAGGGAGATAGACATGTTCTCCGGTCCCATTCAACACCTACGTGCAGCCACTAGGTGAACTGGTCAGATGGCATCGACTCATGAACAACAACATGCAGAGGACACAGAACTCTACCTATCCTTCACCACATAGGATCATACCACTACCATCAAGATGGCCCAGTGCTTGGATGAGATCAGTTCATGGAATAAGAACAGTTGGCTGACGCTGAACCTGAGCAAAGCTGAGGTGATGCTGGTGGAACATTTGGAAGGGTGTACTGCTACAGTGAAGTCTCCGTTAGATCCATTGATAACTGAATAATTCAATACATAGTTTAGGAGTACTCCTGGATTCTTCACTGACAACAAGCTCTCATATAGCAGTATCTATGAATCATGCTATCTATTAGCTCTGGTTGGCTAAGAGACTCTGTCCCATCCTGGGGGACAGTGACCTGGCCTCATTTATTCACCTCTCAGCTGACTACAGCACTGCGATATATCTGGACATGAAGCCTTCAGCACCTAGGAAGCCCTAACTAGTTCAGCATGGCCCAGCACCTCTCCTCTTGCAACATAGACTACTGCGAGCACATCACATCTATCTTCTGCTCTCCACACTAGTTTCCAATAGAATTTCAATTCAAGTACAAGGTCTCTGTCTCTACCTTTATTGCACTCTATCACCTGGGCCCAGGATACTTAAAAGACCACCTAGTACTCTGGGATAGAAATCAGGGTCAATAACTCCGGTTCTGTGACACAATGGAATTCTCTACAATAAGGGTAAAGATTGCTGGAGCTAGAACTTTCTCAGGGGCTGGTTTGAGACTGTGGAATGAACCCCTCCATGCCAGCTATTAAGGGCCAACATAAACCTCACCACCTTTCACCCCACGAGCAAGGTGCATCTCTTTGACCTTGCCTTCTGTAACAGAAATACAGAGCAACATGTATATTTTAAAAATATTCCCCTGGGATAGAGAATGAGAGAACACACACAGATATTAGTCGAGTTACTTAATGAGATACTGGAAGGCACTCAGACTATGGTGATGAGTGTGGTATGAGAACCTTGATAAAATAGAATAGACTGGTTGAATGGAAGCAGTTCATTTTAAAATGAAGTAGCAGCAGTTTGCAGGGAAGGAGTTAAAACATCTCTGAATGATTCTACAGTTCTTAATGAGAAAATTAGGCAGCAATACAAATTGCTTGCCTTCTACCTTCAGTTAAACGGCAGATGTAACTTTAGCCTTTACAACCAAGGTCATATTCTCTCACCACAGAACTAGCCTTAGGACTTGACTGGATTCCTCTATTGTGATTAATGCCTTAAAGGAGATTTCAAGCTCTGTCAACATCTCTAGAGGCCATGCTGAAAAATTATCCTTTGCTGAACTTTAGCCTCAAAACATACGTATTTGGAGACATGAGCACCAGTTTCCTTTATTACCCTGCTTAACGTTGAAATAAATTAGATTTAAAGCTATAAAGTATTCAGACATATAAGGGGATTAAAACAAATGTTGATCCTTGCTCCATATTCAGTTTTGATAATGGATCTGACAGGTTTTAAAAGATAAATAAAATCAGCTATGAACTTTATATTTGTTGACAATGCATATGGTGAAGACAGAGGGAAGTTAAAGAAAATATCAGTAGCCGGCAGACTTTATCCGAGAAAAAGTATAAGTCTAAACCAAATATATGGTAACTGAACATAATTTGTGGAGATGCATGTTGATCTTTTGGTTCAAAGCAAGAAAGTCCAGTATTATATGTATAGGTGCTGTACCTCTATAATACCGTTTTAAAATATGGTCATGCACAAGATCACACTACCATATTGTAACAAAGACGCACATACTTCTATACTAGTGTTAATGAGGGAAGTGTTTCCTGCAGACCATAAGGGAAAGCTCTGCAAACCATGCACCATTCAGTTTGGAAACTGAACCCTGCAGTTTGGTTTCCAGGAATTAGGAGCACACCAGTCCCAGAAGACTCACTGCCTTCTAGTGAATAACAAGCTTAATGTCAGACAACCACGCTTCTGTCTGCCAGGTTTTGATCTGTCAAGGCATCTGTGGTCATGTCTACCAAATTCACAGTCCATTACGGTCAATTTCACGGCCATGGGATTTGAAAATTGGTAAATTTCATGTTGTTTAAATCTGAAATTTCATGGTGTTGTAACTGTGGGGGTCCCTACCCAAAAAGGGATTGTGGGGGTGGGGGTTGCAAACCTGTTGTAGGGGGGTCATGGGATTGCCACCCTCACTTCTGTGCAGCAACCGCAGAGCTTCCTGCAGCAGGTTCCTGGAGGTGGAGGTAGGTCTGAGCTCTGCCTCCCCCCCAGAGTAGCTGTGCAGGGGATTGACAAGACCTGTCCCTCCCCTGCCCAGCCGGAGCTAGGAGCCTCCTTTGCTGAGGCGCTCCCAGCAGCACAGGGAAGATCAGACACAACTCCACAAGTCTCCTCCAGCTGCAGGAACCTTTGGGGCTGCTGCCCAGTCCCAGAGAGCATCCTGCAGCAGGAGAAGGCACCCGGAGGTGGGTCTGGTCTCCCCCCACAGAGCAGCTGTGCAGGAGATGGACAAGTCCTGTCCCTTCCCTGCCCAGCCAAGCAAGGAGTCCCCTTTGCTGGGGTGTTCCTAGGAACAAGGGGACATCAGATTTCACAGGGAAGCGCTTATTTCATGGTCCACGATGCATTTTTCACGGCCCTGAAATTGGTAGGGCCCTAGTAATCTCTGAGCCAGTTTTGAACAGGACAGGGCAACTGTGCGGCTAATCTCTTTAAACAGGGTTTTTCTAATGACCTGCAATACTGCTGCAGTGAACTTCAGACTGTCGCATATCCTTACCGACTTATTTTGAGGGCAGGTTACCGGCTCTCTACCTGGTTACTGCTGATGCCATCAAATGGCTGGGCACATTGTGCACATGCTGAGAGAGACCAAGCTTGTACTGGTGAATGTACTGTAAGGAGACAGTCTATTAGTTCATAAGTATAGTTAGTTTTCATGGCTATGTTGACTATTTAGTTGAAAGACAGACAACACTATAACTTTTCTATTCACATTTGTGATGGCTGTTGTAGGAGAGAAGGGAATATCTGGGAGGAGTGGAGAAGTGAGGTTCTAAGCGCAGTGATCAAGTGTTTTTTAAAATGATCCTCAGAATATTTTGATGTCAGAAAACATTCATTAACTTTTCCCACAAACGTTCAAAAATGGATTATAGGAATCAGTCAATAATAAATACATTTTACTTACCACAAGCTCCCCGTAAGATGAAAGGAGTCCTGCCCCATAAGCTTTGATGGATCCATTTTGTTTGCAGAGACCAAACTCAATAGTAAACCAATAGAGCTGATAACCAAGAACAACTAATCAGTTTGTGAGAACCATAAACTAATCTAATAATCACCTCCCTTTTTGTTTATTTGACTTGTGCCCTATCTTGCTTTTGTTTCTTTTCCCCTTATTACTTTTCTTAATTTCTATTTATCTTTAAGCATTAAGTTTGTATATTTTAAGAAAATATCCTTACATATTTATATGTTTACATATTTATATATTTAAATTTATGTACTACTTGAGCAAAATGAAATAGGAAAGGTCCCCTCCCTTCCATTCTCTGTATGGCACTATTAGCAGACATTTGAAATTAACCATCCCTTAGCACCAACATCCACTTTAAAATTAAGCCCATTCCATCTTTATCACATTACAACAGACAGCAAGGACAAATACCTTTTGGCTGCCCTTGCAAATTGAAGTAGTTCCACATTAAGTGCTGGATTACGACCCAGCCCTAAAGACCTGCTCAGGAAAGTAAGGGAATTAGGACACTTTCCCTCTCTGCAACCCTGTTAACACTTCCCACATTGCAGTTTCAGACATGGGGAAGCTGGGGGAAGGAAGAAGCAGGGCCTATCCACTCAGTCCCTTTCCCCAGCAGAAGGGCAGGGAGGGGTGGAACCTATAACCTGCCCAAGAACAAGAAACAACAGGGAAGGAAGGAATCATATTCCCAATGTGGCTTTGTGTCACAATTCATCTCAGGCCTCCTTCTGGGGCATTCAGCTATGCACTTCCTGTTACACAGGGCTGAGCCCTAAGTTTCAATCAAGCCCTACGTGATTTGTTTACAGCATTCCGCTTAAAGAGTTGCTGATACTTCACAGAAGAGTATGAGACTATTCTACCAATATATCTTGGTTTCTTTGATATATATCTTCATAGTTCTCTGACTTGTTATTAGCAAGGACATTTACAATTTAAAAACCCCAAACAACAAACAGGCAAACAAAGAAACAAATACCCAGGATTGTTGTTCCTTAGGGGTTTTCTCTTCTAACCACTTTACATACATTTCAAATGATAATACTCCATTTGTGATGTTCTAATCATCTAGGTCCTTTTTATTTTCTAAAGGGGATCTTTTCCCATTCCTCATCTTTTTAGTATAGGATCTCTTTGGTTGGATCCCTAGGGATAGGAAGGTGGAATGGGGTGCCCCGTTCTTTCTGAAAGTACCCCATGCCACTTCTGTGATGCTAAGAGAGTGAGGATCCTGAATCTTGACACTCACAGCTATAGTGTGATATGTGAGATGATGCTGTCTGGGCAGTGAGTTCAAACATGAATGCTGACAACTTTCAATCTGTCCTGCTCTCACACAGCTGTGTAGAACTGGACATATGTTCAATCTAAATATTAAGAACTGAATAGACGAAGGAATCAATGGTGGTTCAGAGTTAGCGTTAGTAAAATCAATCTCATAACACTTAGCAGCACACGTTAATTACATTAACTAGATAGTCTTCACAATGGTCCTATGATATAGGCATTAAAAGCCCTGTTACAGGTGGAGAGACTGAAGCAGGCCAACTAAATGAGTTAACCAAGATGACAGAGAGAGAGAGAAGTATCAAAAATGAGAGGGAATGCAGATATTCCTGGCTCCCAAGACCTGTGCTCTGGGCACTAGACCATGCATCTCACTTGAGAGGCAATTAAGAGCTAGCTTGTTAATATATGGAGATATACCTATCTCAGAGAACTGGAAAGGACCCTGAAAGGTCATTGAGTCCAGCCCCCTGCCTTCACTAGCAAGACCAAGTACTGATTTTGCCACAGATCCCTAAGTGGCCCCCTTAAAGATTGAACTCACAACCCTGTGTTTAAGAAGGCCAAAGCTCAAGCCACTGAACTACCCCTCCTCCCCATGAGTGCTGTGACAGCAGCACTCATACCTCAGCATGAGCCTGATTCCATAAATGGTCCCACTGACTTCAGGAGACATCTCATGGAGTAAGGTCAGCAGGGGGAGTCAGAATGTGTCTCTATGTGATCTGGTGATTTAGAGCCAGATTGTGGACCCCATACTTCTACTGATGAGCCAGGAGTCTCAGGACTTGTCCCATTAACGTTGATGGGACCACTTGGATGAGTCACGTAAGGGGTTCGCAATCTGACCCGTAGTTTGCATCACTTTATTAGACAACCGTAAAAAACTAAAGAGAATGAATTTGTTCCCTCGCAGAGCTGAATTCCCAAGTACTGGCATAGATGGGATCTAGGGACAACGTAGCTCTTTTTCTCCTATTTTTGCTCACCCACAGAGTCTT
Organism: Mauremys mutica; assembly: GCF_020497125.1. Lineage (NCBI taxonomy): Eukaryota > Metazoa > Chordata > Testudines > Geoemydidae > Mauremys > Mauremys mutica. Next base: position 101,669,827 of record NC_059072.1, on the reverse strand, counting down.
GCCGTAGATTCCTGAGGCGTTTCGGGGAGAACGGAAGTGTGGCTCCTGCCATGGCATTTTATGGGATGCCTGGGCTCCTGCGTTTCACAGTAGGTGCCACAGAAGAGTTAAAAGGTTTATGGGGCACTTTGCTCTCAATCTGCGTCCTGGCAAACATGGCTGAGCAAATCTACTCCAACAGGTGACTGGAGAAAGGGATCGTTAGACAGGCTCACAACCCCTGGGCTATTATTGGTGACCCTCTCCTGGTCTGCAACAAAGAGACTGAGAACTGCAGGGTTTGCAAAGATATATGTGGGCTCATCAGAGAGGGGCAGGAGGGGCTGCAGGAGCTGCCTTGTATAAGGGAGGGTTAGAAGGATTCCTCTGCCTCTGGTAGAGCTTTCCGTAGACTGGTAGTTCACCCCAACACAGCTGATTTATTCCTGGTGCTCAAAAAATCATCTTGATGAGCAAGTATGTGCCTTTGGAATAGGCCAGGTTGCATGAAACAGGGCTGCCCAAAGGATTCAGGGGGCCTGGGGCAAAGCAATTTTGGGGGGGCCCTTCCATAAAAAAAGTTGCAATAATATAGAATACTATATTCTTGTACCCCCCTACCCGGGCGGCCCTGGCATGAAATGGTAGGTATTCCCAAAAGAATGACCCAGGGTGCAACTATACTTCAAAAACAGACCCACACCAGCAAGTCTCAGAGCTTGGGTCAGCTGAGTCAGGCTCAGGGGGCTTGTGGGACCGGGTCAAAAATAGCAATGAAGATGTTTGGACTCAGGCTGGAGCCCGAGCTCTGAGACGTTCCCTCCTCCCTGGGTTTCACAAGCTTTAACCTGAGCCCGGATGCCTACACTGCTATTTTTAGCACCGCAGCATGAGCCCTGTGAACCCAAGTGAGTTGCCCTGGTCTCTGAGACTCATTGCCGTGGGTATTGTTTTGCAGTAAAGACGTACTCCCAAGGTGTTTCATTACGGGGCCAGGACCCCATGCAAGTCAGTGGAGCTATCCCCAGTTATACCAGCTTGCCCCTGGTCTTCACACCACCTCCCTATCCTCAAATGACATAGGTCAGCGTGAGGTGACAGTATGTTATCATATCAATATACTCAGAGTTTGCAGGTTCAAACTGAAAACATCTCTGGCCAGTGTCATTTAAAATGTGTGTTCACTAAGTGGTGATTCTCATAAGCAAGGAAGGAGGAAACTATTTGTTTAAATAGGAGAGTGAGTTAATAGGATCCTCACACAGTCCCCCACCCATTCTCTCCTATAGGTGCTGGAACTAGGGGTCCTGACCGTGCGGCAGCACCCCCTGGCTTGAAGTGGTTTCCATCATATACAGGGTTTACAGTTCACAGCGGTGGCTTCGGGCACTGGCGCAGCAAGCACGTGCCTGGGGCAGCAAGCCACGGGGATGGCGGGGGGCGGCCTGACGGTCGCTGAGAGGGCGGCAGTCAGGCAGTCTTTGGCGGCATGCCTGCGAGAGGTCCGCCGGTCTCGCGGCTTCGGCGGCAATTCAGTGGCGGGTATGCCGAAGGCACAGGACTGGCAGATCACCCGCAGAAATGCCGCCAAATCCACGGACCAGCGGACCTCCTGCAGGCGTGCCGCCGAAGGTCGCCTGACTGCCATACGTGGGGCTGCAAAAAACATATAGCCGCCCCTGACAGTTCGGTTCAATGGCTCTCAGCACCACCACTATACACATTGTTCCAGTGCCCCTGTTCTTTCCACAAGAACTTGCACTCCTGATGCACGAATTTGATCACAGGAGAGCAGGGGATACCTTTTGGGGGCTCTCCTTGTTCTTAAAGTATTGTCCATCCCAGGACTAAGTGATGTAGTGTATGATAGTCCAGCCTTCCTTACAGTAGTCGCACACAACTCTCACAGGCTGACATTTAGGGCCATTAGCTTTGGGGACCAGTAACTATTTTTGCATGGCAAGAAGCCAGGCAATCATGTTGTGCTTTCTGCTATGTGGACCCTGCACTACTCAGATTGCAGGACAGCTGTGAGCAGCTCGGACTGGGCAGCCTGGTAAAGTGAGGCCAGCTGTGAGTTTGTATTGTGGTTTAGCCTTGGAGCTTGATTCCCCAATGACTAGGTCAGCTGGCTAGGGGGCAGCCACAAGAAAGACCTTGTGGAGCAGACCCTCAGCTGTGGAAAAGCCCCACTGACTTCAGTGGCGGTGATGTTGTCCTACTCCAGCTGAGGTTTTGGTCATGTAAATAAATATAACTTCTGCTGTCTGAAATGAACAGTGATGAAATAAAAACACCTAGTTCTTATATAGCACTTTTCATCCATGGATCGCAAAGCACTTTAGGTAGTACATCAGTATCATTATCCCCTTTTCACAGAGGGGGAAACTGAAGTTCAGGGAGGTGAAGTGACTTGCCTGAGATCCCCCAAAAGCAGAGCCAGGCTAGAACCAGGTTTTTTGAGTTCTAGAAGGGCTCTATCTGCAAAGCCATGCTGCCTACAGAGTAATAGCTACCCTGAGATTGCTTTTGATAGTTCTAGTGTTTGCAACTGTAGTGCCTATAAAAAGAACAGGAGTACTTGTGGCACCTTAGAGACTAACAAATGTATGTATCCAATGAAGTGGGCTGTAGCCCACGAAAGCTTATGCTCAAATAAATTTGTTAGTCTCTAAGGTGTCACAAGTACTCCCATTCTTTTTGCAGATACAAACTAACACGCCTGCTACTCTGAAACCTGTAGTGCCTATGTGGATCATCACAGCTAGTTGCTGGTTTGTGCTCACACAAAAATAAACTCCTTTTCAATGCTGGTTTAATTTAATAGTAGGATGCAGGTAATCTGACTTAGTAGCTGGGGTGATGTGAAGCTGGAAGTGACTGGTGACTTTTCTGTGACTGAAACTGAATGAAAACCCTGATTCAGGAAGACATTCAGATTCAGGAAAATAATTAAGCACTTGCTTAAAGTTACACATGTGCTTATCTGCTTTCCTGAAGAAGGATGAACTTGAGCACATACTTCTGCCCTTTCCTGATCTGGAGATACAGTTCAGAGACAACTTTTGTGATGCCTCCATTTTGGGTACCCAACTTGAGACACCTGAAAGTGAATACTCAGCATTTTCTCAAAATCAGGGCCCTTGTATTTTATCTCTGATGTTAAAGTGTAATCTCTACTTACTGTTGCCAGTTTTTCAATCTCAACATCAGATGATCCAAGAGAAGCCAGTCCAATAGCCTAAAGCAAGTAGACAATGTTATACTTGTGTTATTGTTTAGCCAACAGGAGAAAGACAGAGATAGAGGAGTACTATCTCATTTCTAACATGAAATAGTCATTGCTATTTGTCAACCAATATGTCCTACAGCGGTTTCCAGGATACCTTTATCTCTCTGGCCCCATCTACACAGCAGAAGGAACCAGATTTGTTGATCATTAAAACTGTTTAATTGCATGTAGTTCTTGGCCTAATGTTGACCAGCTCTTAGCCTAGTTTTGACTCAGGGCACATGCCCTCTCTCCCCAAACAACAAAGAAATCTTGTTACGGGGCCAAGGTCTATATGGCTGGATGACACCTCCAGCTTCTCCCATTGCATGGCCTGGCAACATACAAATAGTCTCTTTCCCACCTGCCAGACCCCTTTCTAGCTCCTATGCCAGCTCCACTCACTGTCCTTGATACCCATCTGCCAGCCTACCCACCCAGCCTTGCCTTTTCAATTGCTTCCCCCTTGCCCTCTCTGCCTCCCTATCTACATTTCTGGATTCCCTGATACTTTCCTGTTCTCCTTACTGTCTCCCCTATTCTTTCCTTCTCCTCTCTTCCTAACTCTTCCTCTTTCCCCCTCAGCTACGAGGCCCATCCTGGAACTCTCCATCTTCAACCCTGACTGTACAGAAAAGAATTCAGCAGCATGTTACAGGTGAGAATGAGTGAAGTGGTTTGGATAAAAAAAAGAACCGCCGTCCCCTTAGCACCAGAAAAATAACCAAAAACTTGAGCCAAACCTTATCTGAGATTGAAAAAGTTTGCTCCTTCTGTGATGTGACCCTGCAAACTCAATTGTGTTTTCTGACTGAAGGAGTGAGAGTAGCAGAAATGGCTCTCACTACAAAGAATCTGTGTGAGTAAGGAAGTAACATGCCTCATGTCAGACATGTCGTACAGTCAGAACTCCAATGGGCAAGGAAGCTCTGCTGCTGCTTCTTTCATGTTAAATCTACATGCAACCACTAGGTAAATGGGTCAGATGGTGTGAACTCAAGATCCAGCAATATGCAAATGAGACACAGCTCTACCTATCCGTCACCACATATGACCATACTACTGCCATCAAGAGATCCCAGTGCTTGGATGAGTTCAGCTCTTGGATGGAGAACAGCTGGCCGAAGCTGAACCTGAGCAAGATGGAAGTGATGTTGGTGGACAGAGGAAAGTATTTTGAAGAGCTTGTAACTATGGTGCAGTCCCTGTTGGTGGAAGATATACAGCCATAACTGGTCAATTCAGCTGTAGTCTAGGACTACTCTTGGATGCCTCACTAAGCTGTCATATAGCAGCATCTGTGAGGAATGCTTTCTATCAGCTCCACTTGGTTAGAAAACTCCATCCCAGTCTAGTGCCCTCAGTGATTCATGCCTTCGTCATCCCTCAGCTGGACTACAGCACTACGATATACCTGGCCATGAAGCCTTCTGTGTTTAAGAAGCTCCAACTAGTTCAGAATGCAATAGCGTGTCTCCTCAGCAATGCAGGCTACCACAAGCACATCACACCTGTCCTTCCCTCTGTCAGGAATCAGGACATGCAGCATTGCCAGTATGGAAGCAGGGCCTGCAGCACAGAAAGTCTCTGGGCAACCTGATGAGCACAGCTTGCCGGTGCTAGGCTGACTGACTACACTGCCCAACTGGTTTGCAGAGTCAGCAGGCTGGCTCTTAAGCCCAGCTGCAGCAGCAGTTCAGCGGCTGCTCAAAGCATTTGCCCATAGCTGTGATAGCTCCTGCTGGTCCCCAGCCCTGGTCCTGCCTTGACTCCAGCCTTGCCCATGCCTTTCCTCACTCCAGGTAATCCAGTTCTGACCCTTGACTCCAATTCCTGACCTCTGTCTCCAGCTCTGACACTTGGCTCTGATCGCTGGCCCTAGGCTCTGGCTACTGACTCCGGCTGTGACCCTTGGGTCTGGCCCTGGACTCTGATCCTTTGCTACAGACGTCTGGTCTAATGACTAGACCTGACTCTTGCTCTGATTATTGGGCATGACTCCTGCTCTGACCGCCAGCTCTGACCGCCTATGTCCCTATCACATGACACCCTCTTTACACTGAATTCTCATAGAATTTTGAATCAAATTTATGGTCTCAGTCCTTATCTTCAAAGTACTGTGTGGCCTGGGCCAGGCTATGTACAAGAGCATCTAAAAGTCTGCAGGCAACAACTAGGCTCTCCGGGGCAGTGGAATTCTGGACTGTCTGAGTCAAGCTCGTCAGTGGGGGAGACAGATCATTCTCCAGGGCAATCCCAATTTGTGGAATGAATTCCCTGAAGAGCAAAGGACCATCACGAACCTCACCACTTTCTGATCCAAGGGCATGGTGCATTTCTTTGTCCTGTCTTCTCGAACAAACACCGAGTAACAGGTGTATATATATTTTTAAAAGACATATGCTACCAAGAAAAGACACTCCACTACTCACTTTGTGGAGAGGAGGAGAGAACAAACAACATGTGACAGATGTGTAGTCACATGGCTTGATGGACTACTGGAAGATACTACAGTGGTGAACATGGGTATAAAAACCTGAATAGAATCGAATAGACCTTGGTAATCTGATCATAATGCACCTCCAGAATTGTCTAAGATACAAGTTACTTTATAGTTTTACTAGCCCAATGGAAATTTGAACCCGTTAAAACTGCCATTAAAGACAATGGAAAGACTCCCATCAATTTCAGTGGGAGCTGGATTGGGCCTATTGGCACTTCAAAAGAGCACTACTGAACTTTTCAGCAGCAGAGTTGACAGCAAGAATCTGTCTATTCCCTTGTATGCTCCCCATTAAGCTAATTACATTATTTTAACAGTGGGAACAGAAATTCTCCAGAGCCTCCTTACAGTTCAAGCCTGGATACAGTGTCATAGTAACAAAAACAAAACAAGGGCATTTTTACCATTAATTTTCACATTAGTGGATGAAATCAAGAAGAATTTCCATGACAGGAATTCAGCCATGAAAAACACTTGATGTCATTCACTTAAATTAGTGAGCTTTTGTGAGCCTGTGTTCGCTCTTCCATAACAGAGCAGAGAAAACAACAACAGAACCTGGTGGTTCTGAAATTACTATAGCCCCTTATTTTTACATCTTTTAATGGTTCTTTATTTCTAGTATCAAGCAAAAGGGAGTGTTCCCCCCACAGGGCAGGGCAGGGCAGTCACAGGCCATTAGAGTATTATATGATTCACTGCTTCGAATATGGTAATGACCAAAACTGATGACCATGTAATAGCTCCTGCGTGTTCCCAGCCCTGGTCCTGCCTTGACTCCAGCCTTGCCCAAGCCTTTCTTCACTCCAGGTAATCCGGTTCTGACCCTTGACTCTGATTCCTGACCGCCGACCCTTGGCTTTCATCTCTGACCCTAGGCTCCATGACACTAAACCGACTAGTGGTCTCTTTCCAGAACTACTGGACAGGTGTCTATATCACAAAAATCCTGGCACTTTTGTTGGCAGTCTCAGTAGGGCAAAGACTGATGGGGACTGCATAAGGAACCTTCTCATCCCTGGGAGGATCCCACCAGATCAAGTTTGAGGCACATTAACAATGCAGGGTAGGGGAAGCTTGTGCTGCTTTTTCCCATGCTGTACCTGTTCTGGGTTTAATTAGAGAACAGACTGGGAATCCCTAGAGATTGCAGTTCCCTAATTAGCCACAGAACACAGTTTTTTGGAAGCACTAAATCCACTTTGGGCCAGATTCTGATACTTTTATATGGAGTAGCAGCTTACTCCACATGTAAGTCCCGTTTATTTTAAGGAGACTGCTCATGAGGTAAGGGTCTAATCAATATGAGTAATGGTGTCAGAATATGGCCATTTATAAACAAGATAAAACTCTACTGAATGCCACGGTGAAGGACATACTAGAAGTACCCTGGCAGATTGAAATGAGAATGCAGGGACAGGATCAGCCTAAATGATGATGGCTCCTGTCTGTGAAACCCAGAGATGCGAGTTCCCATGCAGTATGATGGGTACCTAAAAGAAGAGCCTATTCATTCTCAGGCAGGCTGTGCTTAGGGGTCTCCATTGCAACTGGAGCTTCCCTCTTCTTATTTCTGCCTTGGTTCTTATCTCCCTTAGGTGATACTGCCTGCCCTGCCCTGCCCTGGGGTATATTTCCTCCAGGGTGTAGCTGGCACCCCCAGTGCAAGAGAGTACAAATAACACCACTACCCTATACAGGTATAAATGGGGGAGAATCAAACCTTCTGAATTAAAATAGCAAATCATATCTAGTCCCTTGTACTCATTGCTACTGAAATTACAGACAAGGTTCCTTACCTGTGAGAACTGTGCAAATTCTTTGTCTGCTAACATGGGAACATGACCCAACAATTCGTGGCAGCAGTCCCTGGAAAACAAGTCACTTTTCTCATGTAATAAAGCTTGTTTTATGTGAAAATCCCCTCAAGTGCAATTCTAAGCAGGGCATAGCTGCTGTTTCACCGCTATTCTTTCTCCCACTCTTTGCACAGCAATTTCACATGGACTAGATTCTCAGCTGGCATAATTCAGTGAAGCTCCATTGGGGACATATATAAGGATACCACTGGAGTCAGACAGATGACAGCTGAGTATTTGGCTCTAGGTCTCTGCTTTCATTTTCTCCTATCCAGTTGTCTGTGCTCTTTCCAAGCCTCCTACCTGTCCAGCTCTGTGTTATCTTCCTACTCTTGTCTTTAAGCCTTCTTCCATGCTATGACTTAGAACTCCCCGGCTCCAGTAATTTGCTCAGATACCTCCTTCTTTACATGGACAGCTCTCCCCCAAATTTACTTCTTCCATGCAGCCTTTCATTGATAACCTTGCCAAGCCCTGAACACACATCATGAAAACAGAACTCCAATGGCCACAGCTCCCATTGACTTCATTCATACCTGTGGGTGCTCAGCAGCTCCTCCGAAAACCAGGCCACAACTACAGAAGAGGCCAGCCTTTTATCCAGTGCCTCTTGTACATATAATCTGTGTATGAACTCAATTTCGAACTGTATGCCATGAGCCAAACTGAGAAGTGGTGTGAATGCTGGTTTGGAAAGGGTGTGGAACTGGTGTGGAAAGAGTGTAGAACTGGTGTGGGACTTGGAGAGACAGAAGTGTGGGCTCATAGCAAGCAAAGCAACTAAGAAGCGGATGTAAGATAAGGCAGGGCAGGTCCTTCCTCCCCACCTACTCGATATGTAAGTTATACTCACTTTCATCCACTCTTACCAATGTGTAACTTACCCCCCAATGTCCCTCCCTAATTATGTCAACTCTGAATTTGGCCCTTGTGGACTCATCTTCAAAGGTGCTGAGCAACCGCACTCCCAGTAACTTCATTGAGATTGATGGGTGTTCAAAATCAAGCCAAGAGGCTGTGTCTAATTTACATTGTAAGCTTCTCATGGCTAGGTCCACATTTCCTGTGTCGTGGAAGCAGCCAAACATCTTCTCAGAGTTCAACAAATGGTCAACACAATAAGAATGATTAGATTAAACCAGATTCTCCCCATCTTTTCCTTCTCCAGACATCTTTGCAAAAGAAACAGATTCCCCCCTCATGGACCACTTCCACCTCTGCTTGCTTCTATTTCACTCTCTGGACCACGTTGTGGTAATTGGGCCTACAAATTTATCCTAATTGTGAGCTCAACTGTAAAAAGTGACTGAAAGGTCTTAAAATGTCACAATCACCTACGATAACAACACATGTTGATGGGCAAAAGGTAACCAAAGTCCAACTCAGACTGTCGTATAAGGTTGTTTATAAAAATTAGCACAAGTGAAAAAACAGAACTGAATTAGTCCAGGCAAAAAGAGCCTCTTGATAGAACTCAAGGACTGTGATAAACAAGAAAAGCCTGGTAAACAAGAAAAGCATGGGGTCTGAAAACTCATGAATCAAAATTTGTGTGTTGGAAATTAGGCCTAATTTAAAGACCAAATAATGAGGGAATGGGCTCATTCTGCCCATCATTCCCTTTTGGGGTCCTTAAAAAAAAAGACAGCGAGAGAGTCAGACCTTGGGGGAAAAGCTAATGGGCTGTGATACTGGTTGATATAAGATGAGAGAAAAGGAAGGAGCAAGGTTCACCATCATGGCTGCCACCCCCACCATCTCCTGGAACCTTGGGCCACTTGCATCCCTATCCTAAGAGGTGTCCTGACCAGACTGGGCCAGCGAGAAGGGGGCATACCTCATCCCCTCCCCCACTAGCTCTGGCTGAATCCCAAACACCACCTGCCATGTGAGACTTGGTTTCCCTTGCACGCCCCCTTTGTTCTTTTCCTTCCCTCCCTTATTTCTTCTCTTTCCTATCTCTCTCCTTTTTCCTTCTGTCTGAGAAGAGTCTGGCTGCATTTTTTTAACACTGCTGTAAGCCTGTGAACAGAAAGGGAGCTAAAAACAATGCTCTAAACAGCCCAGCGATGATATGAGTTCGTCAGGTCTCAGAGTTGCTGGTGAGACTGTGTGCACTGCCTGTGCTTTTCCAGCAATGAGGTTGCAAGCGATACTCAACCTCAGAGACAAGGGCTGCTATTTTCCATCTTTGCTGTTCTCGTCTTTCCCATTTGTGCGTGTGTGTCTTGTTTTGTCTTCTAGGAAATGGGATTGGACTTTAACAACAGCTACAAGACCAGCTCCAGCCCATCTCAACTAACTTCTCTTCTCCCCAAAAGAACAGTTATTCCCATCACAAAACCTGTCAAACAAAGGGACATTTCCTTCTAGAAACTCTCTCCAACCAAAGGGAAAGGGAACAAGGGAGGGATGTTGTTAAAGTGAAAGCCTTACTTAATACTTTATATTTCAAATGCTTTAAATTTTTCCTTCTTTTCTGTATCTTTAATAAAAGGTTTAAATGATGTTTAATGGTGTTTTTGCCATGGTACTAAGCAGAGTGAGGTCTCTGTATGTCAAAGATCTTGTTTAACACTGAGAATGTTGGACAATGACTGGGTTACATTAACACCCTTGACTCTTTGAGGTCCTGTATTCCATCTAAATTAGTACAACCACCACCACCACGAAAGGCTCATGGACTGAGAGAACCACTGGATTGTGCCATATCATCCTACTTACGGTTCTGGGGAATGCATAGGGGAAGAGGAATGCCTTATATACTGTGTACTCTGAAAGACACGAAATGCCAGGCTGGCAAGGAAGTCACGAGGAGATAGCAGCCCTGCAGCTGGTCTCAGCTGAAAGCCTGTTCTTTCTGCAAAAGAAAACAACCCAGCAGGAAAATCTACTTTGAATATGACAACTCCACACCATCCAAGCAGTTTGAAAGTTCCTTTGCATTTAGTCTCAGAACGTTCTTGTACAGATGGATAAGGAAAACGTCTGTCTATTTTAGGTACTAATATGGGCTCTATTACCATGGTATCTGAGTGCCTCAAAATCCTTTGTGTATTTATCTTTCTAACACCTCTGTGAAGCAGGGCGGGGATATAATCCACATTTTACAGATGGGAATTAAAGCACAGAGAGGGTAAGTGACTTGTCCACAGAGGAAAGCTGTGGCACAGCAGGAAATTGAAGCTGGATCTCCCAGGTCCCAGCCCACTGCCCTAACCACTGTCAGCTCTCTTCTCTTGCAATAATAAATGTCAGAAATAAACAAGAGTTTTGGATGGTATGCACACCCTCTTGATTCAGGGCACAAGGCAACTTCCAGCTATTGGTGGCTCAGGAGGTATATTCCCTGGTTATACATTAGCCTGTAACTACCTACTGCAGGATTCTTACACCTTCCTCTGAAGAAGCCGGTGCTGGCTACTGTCAGAGACATGGCACTGAACTAGATGGACCTCAGGTTTAAGCTAGTCTGGTAATTCCTATGGTCCTGCGTGGGCCTTTTATGACACAATCAACTTCAAGTAGTCAAATTACCGTATGGTATTTTGTTGTGTTTCATTTATTTGGTATGCATGATTCAAAAGCAGAAACTGGATTCACACTGGCAGCACACTGCCATACATTTTTGGAGAGTGTATATTTGATGTTTGCAGTCTGTTGAAATCATTGGGGTGCAGCAGCAACTGAATTTACATGGGACCCCTACAAGGTATGTAACAGGTAGAGTTACTCATTATGGGTAATTTGGCCCTTCGCCTTTCTACATTTTCATTTTAACACTCTTTTCAGAGCTGTCAACTCCCATTTTTCCATCTGATCTTGCACCTTTGTGTTTTATTTGTCTAAGTTTAAACTATAAACCCCCTTTGGCAAAGCCCATGTTTTCTGTGTTCAAAAAGCATCATGTAAAACTGCCGTGCTTTAAGAAGAGTAGATGATTATCTTTTTGAAGCCCCATATTCCAAATCTGTGTTGCATTCCCTGCTTTCATAAATCCTGTTTCATCTCTTATTTTGGTTACTTTTATTGTGTACAACTAAAAAAATAAAAGGACAGAAATGGCTTTGTACTTGCTTTCCTAATTTGTTTAAACAGAAATGTTTCCCACAGAAACCAAGCTGTTCACATGAAATGTTTTATGTTTCTTCCAGCATATCTGGTCTTGGCCTGTTTGGTCACGAGTTCTCTTTCTCGTATAAAGACAATCTTCTGGGGGAAGAGGTAGAAGCCCCATCCCTAGAGACATTTGACGTCAGACTGGACAAAGCAGGGAACACTGTTTCCCTGGCAGGATGATGACCTGGAGGAAAGGTCTTTTCCATCTTGAATTTCTGTGATTTCTTGAGCCAAATTCAAAGACGATGTGTAAGACGCATCATGTAAGCTACACAGTAGTAAGTACATATGAATCTAAGCCCTGGTCTACACACAGCCCCTGGTTCGAACTAGGGTACGCGAATTCAGCTACGTGAATAACGTAGCTGAATTCGAACTACCCTAGTTCGAATGACTTACCGTCCAGACGCCGCGGAAGCGAACTCCGCAGCTCCAAGGTCGACTCCGGCAACTCCTCCTGCCGCGGTGGAGTACCGGAGTCGACCGCGGCGCTTCCGGAGTTCGAACTATCGCGTCTAGATCAGACGCGATAGTTCGAACTCCGAGAAGTCGAACTCGCCGCGTCGACCCGGCGAGTAAGTATAGACGTGGCCTAAGAGTTTAGATTGTACTTGGACTACCTGCCTGTGCAAAGGTATCAGGAGGAGCTGGGAGAACCTACACTGGCTATTCAGAGACCTGTTGTGGCATTTAGGCCCTGGCTATAGCACTGGGACTGCTCAGGACTAGCATTGCACATGACCACAGCTCCACCTACAGCTGGAAGGAACTGCACACTGCCTCCCAGTATAGGATATAGAGGCTGGCATGTCCCACCGCATGCTATGGAATTCTGGGAGACACAAAGCCTCCCAGAGTTCCTCTGGGGAAGTGCAGCTCTCTGCCACCCACAACACGGGCTGGATTCCACCCAAGGTATTTGTAAATAAGAGGCACGCCTTGTCAAGGTTCCTCCCCCACTCTGAACTTTAGGGTACAGATGTGGGGACCTGCATGGACACTTCTAAGCTTAATTACCAGCTTAGATCTGGTATCGCTGCCACCATTCACAAGCACTCCCTTCCTTGGGTAGCCTTGAGAAACGTCACCAATTTCCTGGTGAACACACATCCAAACCCCTTGGATCTTAAAACAAGGAGAAATTAACCATCCCCCCTCCTTTCTTCCACCAACTCCTGGTGGATCCAGATCCAACCCCCTTGGATCTAAAAAACAAGGAAAAATCAATCAGGTATTAATAAAAAGGCTTTTAATTAAAGAAAAGAAAGGTAAAAGAAAACCCTCTGGGAGAGATTAGCATACCAGCTTCTCTCACAGACAACAGATTCAAACCACAGAGGATGTTCCTCTGGGCAAAAACTTTAATACACACAAGAATACCCAAATTTGATAATTCCCTTAATGGTACCAAGACAAGTTACAAAGAAAATAAACATAGACCTATTTATTCCTTTCTAAAACTTACTACTCTGATAAGGGGCTGGTTCCTTGATCTTTTTCACTCCGGCTGAAACTGAAAAACTAAACAAAGGAAAAAACCCTCCTTCCTTTTGAAACATCTTATTCCCCCATTGGTTCCTCTGGTCAGGTGTCAGCTAGGCTAGGTGAACTTCTTAACCCTTTACAGGTAAAAGAGGCATTAACCCTTAACTATCTGTTTATGACACGCCTTAGATGGCTCACTGACATGGGACTGGCTGTTGCCGCCGCTGCAGATCTTGCAATGGTACCATTAGACTCTGACTTAGAGTGAGTTTGTGCCAAAGGGATCTGACAGCAACTGCAACTCTCACAATGCCCTAAGAGGAACGCTGTGTGATAAGGAGACTCTAAAGTTAGAATTACTGGTGACAAGGAGGTATTGATGGATATTGATTCGGTCTGGACCCAAGTATCTTATCCACCACTATATGAGTCCAGCCATAAACAACATGGGTTTGTAGAACACTCTGAATTTCCCGCCCCCGATAGATATTTGCAGAGTTTTCTAACTGATGACTTTTTTTTATCATACTTTTGCCCAGAACAACTTGCATGATGACACATGGAAATAACTTAGGACCACAATCTAGAGCAGATGTGGATAGCCACAGACATCAGTAAACTAAATCTAACTGTACACATACAAAGAGTGAGCACCAGTAGATCCTTACTTTGCCCTAATCTCCCCGCTTCTGTTATCCCTTCAGAAGTAAGCTAGGACTGATAAAAAAATACCAATATCAGTCACATTCAGAGCAGTATCCCAAGACCTATTTACAAAGCTAGAGCTCCCTGCTGACTACTGGCAGTAAAACACACAGAGAAGAAACATACCCGATTCCTCGCCACCATCCAGAGATGCTCCGATATTATGGTGAGCGCAGGATGCAGGGTGGGATAGACAGGAATGGGGGAGAGAGAATACTAAAACAAGCCCTAAATTGGTCAGGGGCAGATATGGTTGCCATGTATACCAAGGAAAGGCTCAATGGAGCAGAAAAGGAAGAGAGAACAGAGAAAGAGCTGGGTGATGGGTGAAGCCTGGAGGTTTGACTCAGGGAGTCAAGGAAAGACATGGTTGAAACCACTGTGTAGGATTTTCCAAAATTAACGGTAATCAATAAAACAAAATGTCATTTTACCTACACAGTGAGGTATGATATTCCCTTAGTTGGGATTGGGAATGTTGTGATCCACTATTATTTTAAGTGATTCTCTTTTTTCTTATATTGAATAAACTTCCCTTAGCTAAGGCACTTTCAAGTCTTACATTTTTTTTCAGGACAATTTCACTGTGGCATGTTTTCAAAGGGAAACAGTCTCTGACCACTGGTGAGAGGCAAATGATAAGAAAAAGACAAGTGACCTGGTCCAAGACATCTTCCAGACACTGGCTGTGATCAGTAGGGGTCTGGAAGAAGCCAGCTGAGCAGAGGCAGTGGCAGGAATAGGACATGAAGGTTACAACAACGGTGTGTTAAGAAAAACAATGTGTATTATGAACCTGATTCTGACCACATGTTCACTAGCTTTACATTATGTCAGCAACAGCAAATCTCTAAGACTGCTTTACCATCTTGGAATTTCTGGAGGGCATTGTGCTCCAGTTCCCCCTCCTCCTTGCACTGGCAATGCCTACTATTCCTGGGGTTGGGTGGGTCGATGACATAGTTCTGGCCATTCCAATTTACACCACTGAAGGATTTCTCTACATCTGGGGAGATGTAGCTGCACTACAATCCCTGGCTACACTAGCAATGCAGCTGTCCATTCCCTTTGTGCTCCTGGATCAACACAAGGATCTGGCCCAATATACGTTAGTCTCTAATTAAAATGACAATGTACTGGAAATCTCTTCAGCAGTAGGTTAAGCCAATTTGTCTTGCATCTGTTTATTGGCAGATTGAGTGGTTCACTTGATTTGATAAACATCCAATTTAAACCTAATTTATAGCTACCATTTATATATTTATTTTGCCATACTTTAGCAACTGTCTTTGGCCTGCATCTGGCACCCTTCCTATTGCTGGGAGAGCAGCAAGGAGGGTGTTTTCTTTTACTGTAGCCATTTCTTGGCTACTCCAGATTACAGTGAATTTGGCAAGCCGATTTGTCGAAAAGGCACACCCTGTCTTGGAACTGAATCTATCCTGGGGGTTAGTAATACAGGATCTCAATCTCCACTGTCCTCTGTCATTCAAATGCCTGCTGACAGACTAACTTGAGCTTACACCCTCTCAATATTGTATCTATTCCTACCCCCTTGTTATTAGCAAACAGAACTTCATGCCCAGTTCATTCAGAATGGGGAGTCTACCATCAACACCTCTTTCCATCACACATCATTGTAGATTCCCAACCTAGGGAGTGCTAAAATACAGTGGACTGTAATGTCTTGCCTTTTAAAAATCTGGAGACATCCTGAAGCTGAGGTATACTATCCTCTTGGTATCCACAGCATTTCTCCAGCTGCTGAAAGGCATCCAGGTACTGCTTACAGGCGTGGGTAGGATAGAGGCTGCTCAGCTTCCTGTAGACTTCTCTCCTGAAAGAACAACAACCCTTAGTTCATCTCCTTTACTAGGAGCAGCACCTCGTCTCCCTGGCTTCAGAACCACAGCTGTTCACACAGGCAGTGCAGAGAGGGTATCTAAAACCAAGCTGAGCTCAGAAAAAATAATGCTCTGAAGCCGAAGCCTGGATGGAGGCTGCAGGGTAGGATTTTTCCAGGAGATGGGCACAAAATGAGGAACCAGATGTGGGCCTCGATCTTGCACTTGGCTCTGCTCAGGCAGATCTTGGTGCCTGTGTGGAACCGCATGAACTGTTCAACTGTAAACGGGCACCCAGAATTTCCCTATTCAGGAAAGCAAGTATGTGCATAAAATGCTTCAGTGCTTTCTTGCATCAGGGTCGTTGTGCAAGTGCAAGATACCACCCAGGCAGATCTGAATGCAAGATGGAGATGTCCATCACCTCCAATTTTGGAGGGGTTTAGCTTATTGTAATAAAAGGTGCTATATACCATTATATAAAATTAGTTGGCAGTGCGTGGAATCTAGGGCTTTGGTTTGGGCCCTTCTTGTGTATTTTATTATTTCATTTTAAAGGCCCCACTTTTAAAATATATTTAGTTGTTGCAAAATAAACAAGCACTAAAGTGATGGCAGGGAAGCTTATAGAAATGGTTATATTTATTCACACCCAGCTCTGGGGTTCTAACAAGTGTATAAACATTGTTTTATGAAAATTGAGCTCATTCTTGGAAATACTGACTAAAGAAAATGACTTTCTCTTGTTTTTGTATTGTAGATTTTTTGCTGCTATTGTTGCTATGGAGGTGATAGCCAGTATCTTGTAATGGTGTCATTCCATCACATAAACTTCTTATGTTAGCGTGGGTGTAATTGGGAAAAAAAGAAACAGGCTTAGACAGTGGCTGTTGTCAGTATTGTAAAAGCTGCATGAGCCTGGACCATCTCCACAGAGCAGACAGCGGCCAGAGCCTCAGCCAGTGTAAATAGACACAGCCAATTAGTTTTATCTCATCGTGTGGATGAGGCTTTGGCCCACAGTGTATTTTGGAGCCACGTCTCTTTCAGCACCATTTGTCTGCATAATTATCGCCATCAGCATAGAAGAGGAGAAGCCACTAGATACTGGCCTTCTAGTACAGGGCTTGGAGGAGGAGACATGGAGGACAGAAGCCCCACAGAGAAAGAAGTTGTTGCCAGGATACTTTGATATTGGAGGAGCCATTTTTTGGCCCCTTTCTCCTCCATATGGTTTGTTCTTACTCCCTGGTCGGATGACCAGAAATGGGGAATAACATAAAAGGAATGAATCTATCTTGTGTGGGCATAAATACCTCAGTTCACATGTGAATGCAGCTCTTTGTACAAGGAACAGGCATTCTCCAAACCATTGTACAGAGCACATGAATAAGGATGAAATTCAAATGAATATTTGTCAGCCCTGTATTCAGCCCGCTCTAGCTGTAGGGACCAATGATGCTGAAGGGACCGTGCTGGCCATCCCCACCCTAACAAGATGGGTGGGAAGAGCAGAGTGCAGAGTGGGGGGATAAGCAGAGGAACCTGATCCTATAGCAGCCTCTCAGACTGTAGTCCACACTCTGAGAAGACAAGGCGAATCCCTGCAGAAGAGTTTGTGATCCTGCCTTCGGATGCCTACAATCAGCAGCAAAGGGACATTCCCTGTGTTGAGGCTGCTTTACCTCTAGTTGTCACCAGGGGGTGGGACTTCTGGTCACCTGTGTTCAAGAAAGATTAATTCAAACTGGAACAGGTGCAAAGAAGAACTGCGAGGATGATCAGGGGAATGGAAAGCTATCATGTGAGAGGAGACAAGGAGAGCTTGGCCTCTTTAGCCTAGCAAAACAAAGGCTGAGGGGGAATCTGACTGCTCTCTATAAATGCATTGGGGAGTAAGCCCCATGGAAGGAGAACAGCTATTGAAGCTAAAGGACAATGTTGACACAAGAACAACTGTGTATAAACTGCCCACGAACAACAGGCTGGACATTAAATTTAATTAAACGTTTTTACCCATCAGAGGGGTTCTGGAACAGCCTCCCAGTAGCAGTTGTGGGGCCAAACACCCTAACTCGTTTTAAGGTGGAGCTTGATAAATTTATGAATGGAATTATTTGCTGTGGTTTCCTGTGATAGCACAGGACTGGCCTTGACCCAGCAGATCCCTTCCACTCCTATGTTCCTATCAATTCTGCTTACAAACCAAGTAGAAAGGGGCTGAGTTAAAAACAGAAATTACAGACTTTTAAATACGCTTACTTTACTTTAAATATACTGTACAAAACTTTTTAAAAAATTTATAATAGACCAATATTTCCCTATTAGAAAATTTAAAATTGTGTTTACACTTACAATAGAGACAAGTTTAAAATTAATTGTATGGATTGCTCTAGAGCTAAGTTTAGTATTACATATGCTTTTACTGCAAACAGTTTACTTTTTTAAAGGAAATTATAAGCATTGCAAATAAAAAAATCATATTTTATTCTTAGACAATAGAGAGAAGAAACAGTGGTCTTCATTTAGTATGCTCAGCTGTTGTGCACTATTGATCTGCACTGCACAACTGCAGTGTTCCAGCCCAGAGGTGGCTACAATTCAGTGACAGGAAAACAGAACTGTGTACATGTAGGGCTCAATTCTGCAGTTCTTACACGGGCAAAATTCCCACTGCTTCAGTGCATAGCTTTTCTAGGTCTGAAAGCCTTGGAAACCAGCTCCATAGTAAGCTGTCTGAGGCAGAGGAAAAGTTAACCTGCTTTGAAGGCAGAACCTCCTAAAACCAAACCCCTCCACAGAGCTGCTCAGGAGGAGCAGATGGTGAGCTCAGGAACATGTACTCCTCGCCTTCATTCTGCACTTCCTTCTCTTCTCATTCTTTGGATTGTCTTCAAAGACCCCAGGCCACAAGGGGGAAAGCGGAGGAAGTCCATCCTGAGCCAGGCTGTAGTCACTTCCCTGTGTGATCAATGGTTTGTGGAATGATGCACCACCCTTAAATGTCTGGGATGGGCTTTTAAAATTACCTGGGACACAGAAGAGTGACGTAGTTGCTAGAGAAAGTGGAAAATGGTCCTTCGAAACATTTTTTTCCACAGAAAATGGCTTTTTGAATCAATGAAAATGTTTGAAAAAAATCTGTTTTTCTCAAAATTTGAGGGGATTTTGTTAAAAAACCTGAAAACCAATTTTTTTAAAACCAAAAACCCTACATTTTTTAATTATAAGCTGAACAATTTCAGTTGCTGAGAAAGAGAAATATATATCTATACACACTCGGTGGTAGGTTTTTAGACAAAATCCTAAAAACATACCATTAGTCTGACCCAGTATGGCCATTCCTATGGTCTCATGATAACTGCATTCAGAGAAGAACTAGATAAGTTCATGGAGAATAGGTCTTACAATGGCTATTAGCCAAGACGGTCAGGGACAGAACCCCATATGCTGGGTGTCCTTAAACCTCTGACTGCCAGAAGCTGGAACTGGGTGACAGGCAATAGATCACTCAGAATCAGTAGCTTAGCTGGGGGGGGAGTGGGGCAGCGGCTGCTCCCCCACTGAGCATCTTGGCACCTTTTTAATTTTTACTCACCCGGTGGCACTCTGGATCTTCGGCAGCACTTCGGCGGCAGACCCTCACTCGCTCAGGGTGTCTTCGGTGGCACTGAAGGAAATGCTGCTGAAGACTCGTGGAGTGAGTGAAGGGCCCACCGCCAAGGTGTCACCAAAGACCCAGAGCGCCGCCGGGTGAGTAAAAGCACCACCCCGTCAGTAAAAGAGCCGCAGCGGGTGGCGCCTTTTTTTTTTAATGCTCCCCCTGTTCCCTCCACCTGGCTATGCCACTGCTCAGAATTACCCTGTTCTGTTCATTCCCTCTGAAGCATCTGGCACTGGCCACTATCAGAAGACAGGATATTGGGCTAAACAGACCATTGGCCTGACCTCATGTGGCCATTCTTATGTACTTAATTTTTTTTAGAAAAAATCAATGACAATTTGATTTTCATCAAAAACATTTTGTGAGATGAAAATTATTTCCTGACCATCTCTAGTACCTCCCCTAGATAAAATTTATTCAGAACACTGAGAATAATACACCTGAGAAATTTAGGGTCTGATCCAACTCCCATTACAGGCAGTGAAATGATTCTTACTGACTTTAGTGGAGTTGGATCAGGCCCTATTTAGTGTGGGAGGAGGAAGACAATTACTATTTTAAAAGGGAATATTCTTTGTAAATACTAAAAGCTAGTAAAAATCTGGATTTCTAAAACTGAACCTTGATCTGAATAGTGTTGTAAATTAAGTGCACTGTAAATGCACGCATGCTGAGAGCATATGTGTGCTGTTTCTTTAAAATGACAGGTGAGGGCCGTGAAAGATTCTAGGCAGAATCTTGACAGTGAAGCAGTGGGAAAGACAGCTGGGACAGCTTTAGGGATAATGCTGTTTCCTTATTCTAATCAAGTTCCTTGTTCTCTGTTAGAAGAAAGTGACTGTCCGCCTTTACTATTGTCACATGACATATGTCTCAATATCTTTGTCCTCTGTTCTCCCTTTTCCTGGGCAACTTCTTCCCAGTAAACATCTCCCCATTTGCTCCCATGACCATTCTGTTTATGGCTCTGCAATAACTATGCCTGACAACATAGACTCAGATTGTCCAAGCCCTGTTTTTGGAAGCTGAGATTTCTGCTCTTGTTTTCATTTTTATACACATGTTGCTACAAACTAAAGGAATCCAACAGCTCTTCAGAGCTAACATCAAGGGACTTTACAGCATGTTAAAAAATTTCCCCTTTGGTTTCCCTGTATCCATATTAAGTTGTGCTGTAATGCAGCTGACCTCAGCACACAGCCCTAGGGAGCTACGGTAACAACTATGAGATCTAATTTTGGAATTTGGGTTGCTGGGGCTAACTGTGTTGAGGAGATGGATAGATACCCCCGAAAGGCCTGTTCCATTTACCACTGTGGGAATAGTTCTAGATGGAGAATGGCTGCCATGACGGAGGTTGGCAGAAAAAGGGGAAAAACAGGAAAGAACACAAAATTTAATTTTCTTAAATACAACATTCCCACACACCAGAACATGCCAATATTGTTGGCTGGTGGGAGCCGTCATGCACATGATGCTAAGGACTTAAAAGGCATGTTACTACTTTTCAAAGGTTATTTGAAAATCTAGCAGTTGGATGAGTAGGATATGATGTTCCTTGGTAGTTATCCGGTGCTCATTTTGCAAATTCTAAGGCCCAATGGATTTTATTTAAAATAAAAAACTCCTTCAGAGAGGAAGGATGACCTTGTTGCTGAGGCGCTGGTTGGGGACTTGGGAGATCTAGGCTCAATTCCTGGCTGTGCCCTGTAAGACCTTGGGCTAATTGTCTAATTTCTCACTTTCCCATCTGCAAAAGGGGGATAATAATTTTTCCTTTCTCCCACCTTTTGTCCGTCTTGTCTATTTAGATAGGCCCTACCCAGAAGAGTGTACAATCTTCAACTATGTGTACAGGTAGTACTTAGCACAGTTGGGCCCTGATCTCAAGTGGGACCACAAGACATTCTTGTAAAACAAGTGACCCATAACAATAATTATTGCTATATAGTGTGATTTTTGAAAGGCAGCTAGGGAAGATGGAAGGAGGTGGACAAGAAATCAGAATTCCCCTTTTCTCCAAAACCTTCATCCATTTCTGAAGTTGACAAATATCTTCTAGGTTTAATGAATTTCATGCATTATTTTTTGTTGCAAATCCCACTGGGGTTTTTGCACAGGGATAGCTACAATGAGGAAAACACCAGGGGAAATGGGCTGCACTGGTGTGAAAAGTGACTTTCTCTAGTGTGGCTTGCCCTGGGTTCATCTGAGATCATGAAGCTTTTTTATTGTAAGTTAAGACCATGTTTATTCAGAGAGTGAGTCAACTTTAAAAGGAACATGTTTAACATAAAGGGAAACCTGTGCTGTACACTGGGGTTAGAAACATACCTCACCCCATAAATTGCTAGATAGATGCACTCCCTTGCACCTACTATCTATCTCAGCATGTATATATTAAGAGCACACCTTTGCATCGGTTCTAGCATATACAGGGGAGGACAGACGAGAAAAGAAAAATTCAAATGGAAAAACACACTGTGTGTGTGTGTATATGTATATACATTTGACTACACTGATTTTTCTCTTCCCTCCCACTTTCACATGGCTTTTCACTCTTTTTCTCCATCTTCACCCTTTTTTTCCCCACTGGATTATTCTTTCTCCCCTTCTCTCTTCTTTTTTTTCACACTATCCCCTAAGTAGAACATGAACCAGATAATGTTCAATTTCAAGTTAAGAACATAGGAATTGCCATGCTGGACTGACCAGTGGTTCAGCTAGACCAGCATCCTTTCTCTGGCAGAAACCAGTAACAGATTATTCCAGGCCCCTATGTTTATAAGGAACCAAACAAAAACCACAGACTCAAATCCAGATCTGGATCCAGATCTGAATTTTCTGGCTCGGGACTAATCTCTTTTAAAGATTCTGAAATGCTCAGTTAACATTTATTTGATCCTTTTCCAGTCTTATACACTTCCAGGTTCTGACCAAGACAGGAGCTGCCAAAATACCTTGCGAGAAATGGTTTCATTTTACTTCCAGCCCAACCAGAAGCAAAATAAATCTTTAAAAAGCACTTGTTCTCATGAGTTTTCCAGACAAATTTTGCAGATTTTCAAGAGCTCTGGATAGTATGGTTAAGTAGCCAAACTTTTAGTGTCTTTTAACTGAACCAGAACTCTGAGGGCTAGATCCACATCCCTACTACGTCTACTTTGTACTGCTTTAGTCCTAAGCTCCACACCTCCTACCGACATCACAGGGGATGTAACAGCCCCTTAGCTAGTGCAATTTAGAGCAGCAATGTAGAGATCAAATTTGCCTCTGCTACCTTGGAAACTGGGTGGGAGCAGAAAGAGGGGCCACAAATGTAGCAGAAAGCCCCCCTCACTTAGGTGCACTGACCCTGAGCCTTTTGATATATTCTCACCACTTAATGTAACCCGGACGTAGACTCAGAGGTCTATTCACCCCTCAGTGCAGGCATGTAACGCCTCTTAGCAACACCAGGAATTACACTTGCATGGGGAGAATAGAATTCTTCAAAATGAACAACAAGAAGGGATAATTAATACATCAATTAAAATTAGAGATGTCAAATATTATTTGAAGATGTAGGGCACTGTTGTGCACTTCTTGCACCTCTGAAATTCCCCTGGGTTTCAGTGGAATCGCCCCATGACTTGTCATGGGGCAGGATATGAAAAATATACTCACCAAGTAGCAGTCTCCTGGACAGTGTACTCAACTCGAGGCAAAGGGTCACCTCTTTAAAGAGAGAGAGAGAGAAAAAAATTATGTAGCTGATTTGAGTTCTAGTTTCAAGTACAATTTTCTTTATATGCCTCAGGATTATGTGCCATACTAAAATAAATACAAATAATAAATAATCATCCTGAAGGATTCTAAAGGGTTTTATGACCCAGGTGTCCTAGGCTCCACCGAATCCCCAGGGATGGTGCAAACAGTGAAATACTGTAAAGGATGGACCACTTGATGGAATGTAGAGGAAGCAATGCTGTATTATTTCCCGTTCCAATTGCTTAGCTGCTGGAAGACCATCAACAATTATACAGCAAGTGGGTGTATAGGTATATTGTGCATATTTCAGCATTAACTTCCCCTCTGTAGTTGTATCTACCATCAGAGAAGGAGATAATTCACAATACTAGTGAGGGAGCTGGCTGACTAGCCACAATGTACGGAGGCTGGCATTAAGCAGAAATCTCCCAAGGTTCAGGGTTTCTCTTGAGTTCTTGGGCACCATCTGGCTCACAGCTCAAGGCCATTATGCATCTTGCTAATGCCACCTACAAGTGCATAGAATGAATTTCAGTGTCCCGAAGAACAAGTCCCCAGACTTCTCTTCCACTCCCATGTGTTTTTACACAGAAAGGCAAGAAAATGTAAATTGTTCATCTGAGGATATGTCCATCTTTTTTTTTTCTGTAGGACATGCACAAGTCCTTGTCTACTTGACAGGTTTATTAAGGTACATGCCAAATCCTGGAAGGAAGATACTCTCATCCTCTAATTTAAATGAAAGAGTCATATAGAGACCATTTGCCCCCTAGAATTACATGAAATTATGCAGAGCTCAGTGAGGTGTGAAGGCAGGCCTAAAGTTAAATATTAAATTAATTTTCATTGTATTCTGAAATGTTCCTGATTTGTATGCCATGTGTGTTTCTGTGATTAACTCAGTTTTCCAACAGATGGCACCACAGCCCATTGGCCTAGGATTAAGTTACATCAACCATAAAGCTGCTTACAGGTGAACAAAATCAGACTACTTACTGTAAGAGCACACAAAATGTCAAACTGATTTAGAACAAGCAGTTTTCCAGTGGTGCTGCACTTACTCTCTGTAGCTGAAGGCCAGGTCTGTAAAGAAGGCTCTCCGTTTCCTGTACTCTGGGTCAGTGTAGCCCTAAATTGGGAAATAATTTAGCATCACTCTTACATCAGGACAGTGATGGGCTTGAATGGATTTGCTGACAGAAACATTCAAAACTAACACGCCTGAATTTGATTGTTTCTTCTATTGCAGTCTCTGTGTGGCAAGAAATCATGGGAATATTACAGAATGAGCCAAATTCTGCACTTAGTTACACCCATGAAATCTCACTGACTTTGGACCTGTTCCTAAAAAGGAATGTAGCATACTTTGGTCACAGCTAAGCATGAAGATGTAGTAGGCTTGAGTAGTGATCATTATACAGAATGAAAGGCACAATTTAAGTGGGAGAGTTAGAAACTAAGCTCACACCATTGATTTTCTGCTTAGCCATTGTGAAAAGGGACTATGCTTCTGTGAAATTGTATGCTAGGAGTCGTTGCTATAGGGTAAGGGTTGTTAAGTGAAATTGTAAGATGAGATGTGTCTCTGGACAAAGACCAAAAGGACATATAGAATCATAGAAAATCAGGGTTGGAAGAGACTTCAGGAGGTCATCTAGTCCAATCCCCTGCTCAAAGCAGGACCAATCCCCAACTAAATCATCTTTGTCAAGCCGGGCCTTAAAAACATCTAAGGAAGGAGCTTCCACCACCTCCCTAGGTAACCCATTCCAGTGCTTCACCACCCTCCTAGTGAAAAAGTTTTTCCTAATATCCAACCTAAACCTCCCCCACTGCAACTTGAGACTATTACTCCTTGTTCTGTCACCTGGGTGACCCGAAACACAGGACTCCTGGATGGAAGCTCCATTAGCCTGCTCACTTGGAACTTTTGGGGGTTGAATTTGAATGATCATAGGCTCGTTGCTATGGGGAAAGGGAGCTGGATTGCGGAGGGCTGGGAGCTGGACTGTGGTCAGGAAGGGAAGCACCACCAGACTCTCATAAGCTCAGGTTTTCCCTCCGGGAGTAAGTAGAAGGGTTACTGAAAGCTATTGTTATGTTTAATTAGGTTAAATAAAAGTTGAGTAATTTTTCACACATAAAAGTCGGAAGCATGATTAGTTGGTGGGTTTTGAAGAGATCTGCAAGGCCCACAAAACAGAATTAGGAAAAAGCAGACAGGATCTTCCGTTTTTCACTGGCAAGGGTCATGACAGGAAGCTGAGGGATGGGGGGAAAAAGGCCGTACTAACAACACAGAAACACCAGTGCTGAACAAAGTGTGTGCCTAGGAAAGGGAAGGTTGTGACAGCCATTTTTAATTATGAGACATTTAGAGATGGACATATGATATTTTGCTCAAAAGGGAGCAAATTTAAATTCAGGGTTTCTTTTTCCTTATGTTTTAATAGAAATTCAGCTCTTCCAGTCAGGTCTTTCCAATTATTCAATAAATATTAAAAACGTGGAATCAAATCCCTTTCAGGTTTACATTACTTTTGATATAATAAGAATCATATCTAAATTCTGGCTCCATATTAACACAACTAATAAAGCAGAGCTGATTGGTATCACTCTGCAAATATTTATTATTGTAAATTGTTCAACATTTATTGGAACCATTTTTCATGTTAAGGGCCAAACTTTTCCTTTAGAGTTATGATAATGAATACGACTGTAGTCAATGAGAGTTGTGCACATTTAGCTGAGGGAAGAATTTGACTCTGAGAGCATGTTATAATCTCCGTGTGCCAGGGAAGTATTATTATCTCCTTCAATGGGACTGCTCACATGTGTAAAGTTACCAATAGGTGTAAAGACCATAGGATCAAGACCTAAAATAAGGCAAGATGCAGAAGGTTGAGGAACAGGAACACATTGTTATGTCAGGCTAGCCGCGCACATGATTAATATGTTGTAATTTAGGGGTGGCAAATGAACAAGAGGTTTCTTGTCTAGAAAGTGAGACCTGATCACGTGCTAAAGGGCTTTTCTGAACAGGGATGCACTTAACCATGTACTTAAAGTTAAACATGTGCTTAAGTGCTTTGCTGAATGGGGACCTGTTGTAATAATTGGGCCTACATATTTACCTTAATTGCAAGCTCAACTGTGGGAAAGTGGATGAAAGTTTACAAAATGTTCCAATCACATATAATGATAAGTGTTGACAGGGAAAGGTGCAAAGGGGAGCCAGAAAGACTGAAGTAGCCTTCCCTTCCCCCTCCCCCCCCCCACAAAAAAAGGCCACTGATATAACTCAAGGATTATATTAAGATTATGGCTGGTAAGCAAGAGAAGAATGGATATGGAAATTAATTAACCAAAATAGCTGTGTCAGAAATTAGGCCTAGTTGGTGAACAAAATAATGAGGGGATAGGCTATTCTGCCCATCACTCCCTTGTTAGGGTCCTCAAAAAGAGATGTTGTAGGGGGAAATTAGGAGCATGCTGGCTAACTGAAAAATGGGAGAACACAAAAGAGTAACCTTTACCATCATGGCTGCCATCCCCACTGTCTCCTGGGACCCTCAATCTCCTGTAATGCATTTGGGCCTTCCTTGTACTCATCCTGAGAGATGGTTCTTACCAGACTGGGCCAGAGAGAGGGACTCAGATGACATCACCACCTCCACTGACAGTGACTGAATCCCAAACCCCACCTGGGATGTGAGACTGTTCTCCCCCTTGCCCCTTCTTGTGTCTTTTTCCTTCCCCACTTTATGTCTTCTCTTTCCTATCCCTCTCGTTTTTCCTTCTGTCTAACAAGAGCCTGACTTAGCTGGACAAGACTATATTTTGTGACCACAAAGGCAGCTAAAAGCAATGCCTTAAACAGCCTGATGCTGTACAGGTTTGCCACACCTCAGAGAGCCCAATAAGACCGTGTGCTGTGCCAGTGTTTTTCAAACAGTGACACTGCATGTGAGAGTCAACACCAGGGACAAATATTGTATTTTCTATCTTTGCTATTCTCTACTTTCCCCTTTTGTACATGCTTATCTTGTTGTGTCTTCTAGGAAACAGCATCAGATTTCAACAACAATGGCAATAACAACCACTCCAGCCCATCTCAACTAACTTTTTTCCCTTTCCCCACAAAAGGACAAGCATTACCATCTAAGACACTGTCAGACAAGGGGGATTTTCCTTCTAAAGACACTCTACAGCTAAAGGGAAAGAGGACAAGGGATACTTAAAAGGAAAGCCTTACTTAATACTTTACCTTTCAAATGTTTTAACTGTTTTTCCTTTTTTTTCTGTATCTTTATTAAAGGGTTAAAACTATTTTAATGGTGTGTTTGCCATGATACTAAGCAGACTGAAGTCTCTGTATACTAAACACCAGACCTTGTCTGACACTGTTTAATGTTGGACAGCGACAGGATCATGTTAACACTTAGCTCTTTGGGCCCATTTATTCCATATAAATTAATACAACAGGTTATAAGATTTTTTATTATTAGGTTACTTCATTCATTCCTAGTTCACTGGTGTCCATTGTAAATCCCCTCTTTAAAAGACAAACGTCGGGCACAGAATTGTTTCGGAGGCTAGTTTTACAGAGAATTCTTTCTATTGTGCTTCATCTGGAAAGCAGAAATAACCAATGTATTTAAATAGTTTCAAAGGTAAACTAATGATGAGCTTAAACTTACAGGATGATCATGGTCCAAATCAGGTTCATACTTGGCGATCAGATGGTGGCACTTGTCAAGGTCTCGTATTTTCTTTGGAAACCATAGGACTGTTGGAGATAGCAAAAAATGGTACATTTAAATGACATAGGTTCAGTACAGGCTTGGGAAGAGACAGAATAAAATCAAACCACTGAGAATAACCACCTCTGCTTTATAGGAGGAATATCTTACACCCCTATGTTACAAATGGTGGACTAAAAATGAGTTGAAAAATGACAAACAATGTCACTGTTCACAGTGACCCAAACCCTGAGGGCCCCACTCAGGCAAGCTTCATTTATAGTCAGTCAGAAATTTGCTTTTGTAAAGGGCGATATTCTTGCATTTAGTCAGGATGCTTGAAGTTCAGTGTGGCCTTAACCAGCACTCTCTTTTTGCATCTAAAATGTTATGGGAGCAACTAATTGCAGACATGATTATTTGTGAGTGCAGCGGGGGTTATCAAGGCCCCCAATCCTGCAAACACATATGCACATTCTTACTTTTTTAATCTGTGAATATTCTGATTGATTTTAATGGGACAGCATGTGCTTTGCTGGGTCAGGACCAGAGAGCTCAGCATGTTGCAGGATTGAGCTCTGAGTTCATGACTGCATTACAAATAACTGTCTTTACAAAACGGAGACTGCCTTAATGATGGGTTGCACGTCAATTGCGTGAGCTAAGCAACATGAAATCACAGTTTAAGACAGAAGCAAACCTCTCTCTCTCCTCCGTTCATTGAGAACAGTGCTATAATAACCATCTCTACTCATTTCTCTGATCATGCCACTCCAGTTTTCACTCACCTTTCCCAGCAAATTCAAGCTTTGTATTCAAGCTCTCTACATCTCTGCTCTCATCTTCTGCTGCTCCCTACTTGCTCCCTGCCCTCCATCCAAGCTTCCAGCTGAGGTGCCCCTTTTGTTTCATTCTCACGTTCACAGTTCCACACTCATGGGAACACCTTCCTTGTTCCTATTCACTCGGTGACCTGCCTTGTCACATTAAAATCCCCCCTTAAAATTCATTTCTGCAAGACTTCTCCTCACTAGCAACTCACATTTTTTTAAAGTTAAACATGTACTCAAGTGCTTTCCTAAATCAGACGTTGAATGCTGAAAATAGATTATTAAATCAATGGATTAAAAAAACGCAACCCAACCCCTCTCCCCCGCCCCTCAAATGGACAGTGGCAGTAAGGCTGAAGAAAAGCTGTGTTATCATTATCATTTCTCTCTCTGGCCCATATTTCTTCCCCCAATAACACCTCACTTTATACAACCCCCATTTTCAGAATTGTTTTCTCTGTCCCAGGTGGCATTTGATTAAACAGGTGTTACTATGTACAGTTCACTGCATACAGTATATGCTCCCGCCAATGAGGTCCCCATTCAGCAAAGCCTATGTTTAAATTCTACTGGTGTCAATGAGTCTTAACTACTTGCTTAAAGATAAGCATTTGTGTAAGTGCTTTTCTGAACTGGGCCTAAGGCCCTGATTCAGTAATGCACTTATGAATGTGTTTAAGTCTATGCCTATTCATACTTGAACTAAAAAATGTAGTTTGCATTAGCATAAATGAGTGTTACACACATGTATGAAGCCCATATACCTGTATTCTCTATCATTTCCTCAGGTTTTGATCATAAATCATTCACTCTTCACCAGCCAATGAACGTAAGAATTACCACAATAGGCTGAGCCCCTGTTCTCTGGCAAAGGCTATTTAGATCTTAGACCACTGTTAATTTCAGGCTGGCTGGTGAGAAGGCTGTTTTTCTTCTAAGAGAACAAGTAATATTACAGAAGGAATGTCCTGTCCTTTAGAAATTTAAAAAGAAGAGAACACTCTGTATTCTAATAAATAATAATAATAGCACTTTTTGTTTATAGAACATCAGATTTCCTGAATATTTTCTATTTCATTTAAAATATAATAACTACTACATGTTGACACACAGAGACAGAATGCACAGAACTACTATGGAGAATATGACATTGATAAAATCTATTGCATATTTTGATGTGCATTATTTTCAGAATCATCTAGAAACAGAAGATGCATGAAAAACAGGTGGACACCAATGCTGCAATGTGTTTTAGGAAGGCTGACCTCTGTGAGGTCACTGGAGCTATGCATGAATGTGGGATCTGCTCAGGAACATCACATTGCAGGACAGGGGGCCTAACATCACATGCATAAACTGGAAATTCTGGACCTAATGAATAATTTAAATACAATTAGACACATTGGTGGGAGGAGGGGTACAGATTCCACACATTGCATACCTCTCTCTTCTCTGATAGTTTTCACATCTTCTGCCACTTTCTTTAAGGAGTTTATTAGGACACTGACATCAGAATTATGAACTTCACATTTGACAAAAAATTCGAGGTCATCAGTAGTGTTCTTGGATTTTTTGGCTTGCCTGGTTTCAAGGTGATGGATTCCAGCTTCAAAAGTCTGAAAAAAGACAAAGGTCCACGTGGTGAGAAATCTAAAATCACTGAAAGACAGCTCGCTTTGACTGCAGCTGTAATATATCTTTTAAAAGACAACTGGGTAAAGCTTTACAAGAAATGCCAACACCAATTTTTCTTACGCCTAAAATGAACTATCCATTGGGGTGTATGTTTTACTGTGGGAGATGAGCAGCTCTTTCACTCCCGATCCTGCCTTCAGATAGTTTGCATAGAATCTGCTGAGAGAATCCATAGCATCATAACAGCCAGAGGGTCACATTGGCTGAGGGCTCTTCACCCTAGAATCGTTCTCCACCGGAAGGCACCATAATCAGAGAATGGGAGAGGGCAGGGCGGGCTGCTTACATTGAACAAATACAGCAAGATGGTTCCTCTAAACAGCTGTTCCCATCCCTCTAACCCTCCATCCTCATTTCAAAGGGTCCCTGGCAACTCCCTTCAGCCAGGAGAGCCCCAGCCAACCCCCCCCCCCCCCGAGCAGAGAGGTGGTGCTAACATACAGGGGAACCGAAGAGCTGAGAGCCTAGGAAGTGGGAAGAGGCAGCCGGCTCATAAGGGGGGGACACGTGCAGAGGCTGGACGGGGTGAGGCCGAGCAGGGTCCGAGGGAAGGTACAAGCGTGTGGGAAGAGAGGGGAAGGTTAGGGGACAGAGGCAGGGGGCTCCGATGGAGCACGGAAGGGGATGAGGCGAGAGGCAGGGCAGGGGGAGCTGTGGAGGGCGAGGACTGGGAGAGAGGCCGGGCTGGGGAGGTTCGTACCTCGAAGACGTTGGCTGTCTTGGAGAGCCCGGCCTTTCCAGCATTCCGGAGGGTGAAGGTCAGGATCAGGGTGGCTCTTCCTTCCTCTTCCTCCCAGACCAGGCCCTCTCCCTTGCCTAGGGGCTCTGTGGCGGGCGCTTCCTTCTCCGCATCTTCTTGGAGGCTTGCTCGCCTGCCTGGGGCGCCCGCAGCGTCGCTCTTCATAGAAAAGCGGCTCAGGAAATCCAGATCCACCTGTGCAGATGGGAGTTTAGCTCACACCGCCTACGGGCGCCGAGTTTCAGAGAACCAGCCCTTGGCCTCGCCTTGCTCAGTGCCAGCCCCAGCGGAGATCTGCCATAGGCAGCTAGCGGGGTCTATACACCCGCTGCTAAGGGCTGTGGGACAAAACCCTCCCCGGGCGTCCTTACAGCGCGAGACGGGTTTGGGGTGAGTGTAGGATTCCCCGCGTGCTGACACTGGGGGAGCCCAGCAGGGAGTGAGGCCCATTTATGGTGCCCGCCCCAGGGAGATCAATGGAAATGCGCGGCGGACACTTGTACGCAGGAGACTAAAATAACCCCCCTTCTCATGGTAATTTCAAAGCAGGACCCTCCTGCTCTGTTTGAAAGTGTCTTCATTTTCCGCAGTGTTGCATCTTTTTACCGGTTTACAAATAAAGATCTTTTGTTAAGAGGCCAATTAAAATCTGGATTCAGTTTACATCTCTGAATCTGAGCGTCCATGCTTTGTGTGTGGGGAAAAAGTCCCCACCCCCCTCTTTCTTTGCTTTTACTGTCTAACTGAAAAATCTTCTTTCTATAGCGGAATTCCCACTATTGGACTGGTCCGTATTCTACCTAACGCGTTCAGTTATACAGGTAATTCAGAAGGTGGAAGTAGAATTTCTCTTTTCAAGGTCTTCGGTTTGGGGAACAGGTGATCATAAAGAAACCTTTACGTTTTATTTCCCGGAGCAACAGTCCCCGCCAGCAGCAGGGAGGAGACGGGAGGAAATTGGAATGACCTGGGAAGGGACAATTGTTCAATATAGTAACTCTTTAAACCCCGCTGCAATGTCAGCTGAGAGTGTGAAGCGCTACTTTGAATATTGTCACGTGGAGAATTTTATTAGCGATGCCTAAACCTTCCTCGTACAATATGATTATTTCCAACCGGATGTTATGGATCGGTGATTGTATTTTTTTAAGCAATGAAGTAGAAGAGATGCCAGTCAACAACATTCTGTGATTTTTGCAAGGTGTCCGGAATCTCGCAGTCGGCTTTAAACTTTGTATCAGATTCACATTTTACTTTCAATAGCCTTTTCCCCCAACCTGCCACTCTGAAACGGGCTCTTTGCATACTTCACCCTGGGGAAAAACCCATGTTGTTCCAAGGGGCTGGTTTCTATTGTAATGTTGTATGTTGTAACAGTATTTTGAATTTCACTCAGATTAACGCTACCTAGCAAACGAGTTCAGCTCTGGTAGATAATTTAAACTCCATCTCTTGGGAACACCTGGCTCCGGATTAATGATGGACATTTACTAGATGATCAGTGACTATAAAGTGCAGGCAACTTCAGAGAAGCAGGACACTTGTTCCATTTTACTGATTTCGGTGAACGATGATCGCCAATCTGTATGCGCATTCTACATACAGTACTAAGGTTTCTAGAAAACTATTGTCCCGGATGTGTCTGTGTTTATGGATCCAGAATTAAATTCCGCCAGCATTTCCACTAGGACAGTTCGTGAATTTTAAACCAATTTCAAGTCCGTGGCGTTTTATGTTTTGTTTTCATTCTTCGATTTTTCTTTTGTATTCTTCCTCCCATCACTCTGGAATCTGGGACATGGACACACATCTTTGTGTTGCTGTCAGTTCATTCCCCAGCTTTTAAAGCTGTATTTCGATTTTCAGAGCTATGCCAAGCTGTTACATTTTAGCACAGCGAAATGTAACATCATCTGACGCACACATGACCAGTTTGACTATTTTTTTTTTAGCAGTCGAGGCTAACGTCTCAATGATACAATTTTACTGGACAAACCGTTGGGCCAAACTATCACTTAATAACAAGAGTAAATAATTCAACATTGTTGTAGAAATTATTCCATACAAATGTACCACCAAGCGCGCTACAGCTTTATAAAATCACCCTCCCCTGATTCCAGGAAGGATGCTACAACGACACCATGATCTACCATAAGCCCACTGAATTCCCCTTTTTCCCTGTGGGTCAGATGAGGGCAGGGATGGCCGCTGTCCCAGGTGCTGAAACTCTCCTGTCTTGACCAGAAGCAGCAACCCCAGCTGCTCTCCCTGCTCCTGGATCCCTTGTAATGTCCAAACTCTTACTGCCGGGATT
Organism: Mauremys mutica; assembly: GCF_020497125.1. Lineage (NCBI taxonomy): Eukaryota > Metazoa > Chordata > Testudines > Geoemydidae > Mauremys > Mauremys mutica. The sequence goes on along the minus strand of NC_059072.1, from coordinate 101,636,328 downwards.
TCTAGGGTAGTCCAGTTTGTTGGCTAGCTCAGTCAGTTTGGTTCTGATTTTGGCTGGTCGCTTGGGAATAAGGATCCAGAGTGAAACGCCTTCCCGCAAAAGTAATAACTAATCACAGCTAGAAAATTAGCGCCGAGATAGTGAGGTTTTCACCTATTTGTAATTAACACGAGTCTTCTGAGCTTCGGTTGTTTCTGAGCTAGCCACGAGGGAAAAGACAGTCCTATGCAGTTCCAAGTATTATCCAAGGAGATCCGAGGTTGCCAGCTGATTTGCTTTCAGTGGGAGTACAGTAGGATTACGCATTCGGCATTATTTACATCCACAGTGAAATTAAGGCCAGGTATTTAACAAAGAACAATTTTCTGGAACTGAAATTCCTTGGTGACCTTTTGTAACCAGCAACTGAAAGAGTGATTAGCCGGTAATATAAACTAGAATGCCATCTATATAAACATGTATCATGTCGCTCTATAATCTATAGATATACTATAGAATCCTACTATAGAATCTAATATATATAAAGGAATCAGCAAAGGCACTAATTTATCACATCCAAATCTGCCGTGACGCAGTGCAGAGGTTCAGCTCGAGATAGGAAAGAACACAATTTTATGTAAACCTAATAAAAACCTGCCCAGAGTGGAAAGCCAGTCAAGACAGGCTGGGGATCGATTCTCTCTGAAGATAACAACCTCCTTATATGCTACTTTTAAATCTGGACAGTAAAAGGTGTAAATATTAATATTTGTCTTACAACCACCGGTATTCTCATTCAAAAAAATGACAAAATCATTGGATCAAAATGTCCCGCAACATCCATTTGCTTGGTTTTTTTCCTTCCTGCAAAATAAAACAAATCAAAACCATGTTAAGAAATACAAAGTTGCCAGCGAATGGATCTCCAACTTCCAGCTTCAGACTCAGGTAACGCAGGGCTGAAACTAACAAGGACAATCTCGTCCTTCTCGCCCAATCTTCGTGGTTATAAAGTAGCAACAGCACCGGTCAACCTAACAGGGACAAACCACTGCTCCCTTTGCTCGTCCTGCTGCCATTTTGTTGAGCTGAATGAGAAAGCCCGTAGGCTGCGGTTCACCAGCTCCTTCCCTTTTTGAGATGCAGCAGGCTAGGCTAAAAGCTAGCAATGGAAACTACCCACGGAGCTCTGAAGGGTTAGTGACACACAGAGGGAAAACCAGTGACGTGTTTACTGGAGTGAAGGCACCTCTGATTTGCTTAAGGGGCAAACGAACAAATCCGAACCGTTTCCGTGGGTTTCTGGCTGACAGCCCCACCAATTTTGAAACGTGTTAAGCACAGGAGTTATACCCCGTAATACGTTATTAAATGCAAAGTTATCCACTGAAGTCTTATACAGATGTCATAACAGCAAAAAGTACATCAGGTAAATGAATTTGCAATCCTATTGCATGAGCAAAACCGCCAGCATTAAAATATAGCTGATGGAAAATGTGATCATGTAAATGCTTCTTTTTATACCATGAACGTCTATTATTTCCCCCCGGTAAAGGTATATTTAAAATATGGCCCATATGTTTAATTGTAACCATTACTGGCCTGTTCCAAAGCCCACTGGCTTATGTGAGAGTCTTGACACTGATTTCAGTGGGCGTTGGACTAGGCTAGGTGTGAAATCAGTGCCAGGTGAATGACATTATTTGAGTCTGCCTATACTACAAATATTGCCTGCAGTGGTGCTGTAGGTGTTGGTCCCATGGTATTACAGAGACAAGGTGGGTGAGGTAATATCGTTTATTGGACCAATTTCTGTTGGTGAGAGAGAGGAGCTTTCTAGCTCCACAGAGATCTTCTTCAGATATTAAAAGACATTACCTCACCCACATTGTCTCTATACCATAAATATAGACCACATACATTTTAACTATATAGCTACAGGTATAGTTAAGTATCTGATCAAATAATTGTAAGGGTACAGAGTTACTGGCTATAACGCTAGTGCAACCATTGCAATCCATGCTCTGAACCCAGCTTCCCCAAAAATCACTCTGCGGAGTATTAAAAGAAAGCACCACCGCATTAACAGTGACGTGTGACATTTCAGAGAAGAATGGCTGAACTTTTGTAACACATGTCTGTGTTTTAGGGGTGCCTCAGTGTAAGACCAGAGCAAGAAATGGACTTGATTCCACACTGTCCTATGTAACATTAATTCCAGGTGGTTAGACAGTAAGCCCTTAATGGCAGGGTGTGTCTCTTACACTGTATTTGTAGCTGCCTACCACAATTGGACCAGTCATGTGACAAATATTATAGTTCCAGGGTCTCCTTACAGGGACAAAATGTACCAGATCTTAATAAATTATTATACAGACCAACTTTCAGCAGCTTACAGCTAAGAGAGAAATACTTTCTAACCTCAGTGGTCAATATTTGAAGCCATAGCTCGCCAAATAGGCTACATTTTCTAAAAGGTCTCGTCCTGCAGTCCTCACCCAGACTCCTCCTGAGTCTCACATGCATAGGCACTCGTATACCTGCACATAGTAGAGTAATCCACTGGGGTTTGACTCAGGTCCAGTTTGCACATTTGAATACATATTTTTTGTGTGCACTCACCAGTTGACAGCTTGTGATGACATGTGATTGTACCTGCATCCAACTGGTCATTTGAATATGAAAATGGATGATTTGTGTGCATCTAGGAAATCTGTCCGGTTACATCAATTTTAGGGCATCCGCAGATACTATATCAGGAGTCAAGAAACAGTGTGTGTGTGTGCTGGGGGACCACAATCTGTACATTCTTCTTGAGAGCTGCTAGCCTGAGACATGGATGCTCCAAAATAAATTTGTTGTTTTAAAGTCACAGACTGAGTGTTTTATACAGATCCACATTTAATAAGGAGGATTAATTAAGGAGGATTCCCTCCCCTCTCCCCTTCCTGCTCCAATTAACAGCATGGGAGTATATGATTCCTACTTTGAATCACCATTATCTCACTTTACTTGCAAAAGCAATTTGGTTTACTTTCATTATAGTGCTGGCCAGAGATATTGTAGCCAGTCCCATTTCCCTCTCCCTCCAGTATATCAGATTGCAAATTTCTTTTCTTTAACTAATTCTTAGTATACGTTCAAGCAATTCTCTGGATTGCTCTTGCTGAAAGAGATTAATTGTTGGTCAAAGCTATTTATTTTCTTTATTTCCTGAAGCAGCATTTATACAGCATTGTGATGGCCACTTGCTGAAGAATCTATGATAAGTAAATCCTATGTTTCGGTGTCAACCAGGCTTGGCAGCTTTAACTCAAACACTGGTCAAAGTTTCATTGGACTCAGCTTTTAGTGGGGCTGACACAGTCTTTAAAAAGTCCCGTCTTTGAATACCTCAGTTTCAACTTATGAGAAAACTTGGGTCTCAGACACATAGGCTCAGATCCTCTAAGGTAGTTAGGTGCCTAACTCCAAATCAAATTCTTTTGAGGACATGGGCCATAGTCCTTTTGCAGGAAAATTCCTTTGGAAGTCAGCAAGAGTTGGCCTGCATAAAAGACTGTAAGACTGAGCCCCAAATTAGTTTCCATAGTAAAAGAAAGTCAGAGCTATGCAAAGAAGCTATGACCATGCTTTATATTTTAAAGGGCACATATTAAAGACAGGAAGGTCCTGTTTGTTTAATGGAAAGTGGTGGCATAGCCTTGGCTATGGAATGGCTAGCATGTCTCCATAATAGTAAACCAGGTTACACAAATCACATCTGGTTAATGGGTTTTATTGTTAGCAATTTTATTTGCATAAAACAAAACAAAACTTTCACCTATTGCTTTTAAGACATATACAAGGATCAGCATTTCAATCACTACATTGCTCAACACTTAATATGTACTGAACACTGTATTTATTTAGCTCTGCAAAGGACATGATAATCTGTTGATATAAAAAGTAACAGTGAACATATGCAGTTTAATGAAAATAAATGGTAAGGAAGTTAAATGATTTGGATGCAGTGAGGCACCAAAGTAAGTGTTGGCTCAACTGTGCATTTGCGGAGACAGAAAAACCTGCTAAAGAGATGCTACTCAAAGAAGATGTATAATTACATCCCAACCCCCATACTGAAGATGAAAAGTAAATGCTTCAAAGTACAGAATATCACAATGCACTATATAATATATGGCATCTAGTCACTACTTGATGTGCACATATCACTTATTATTAGTGTTACTTTATGGAGCTTAGAAGAAACTGGGTATACAAAAGTATGAAAAGCCACTCCAATCATATTAGCTATAGGCACTTTTAGGAAAAACAAACAGATCAACCAAAAGCAACTAACTTATTTCAGCAGAAATCCTTTTTATACAGTGGTTTTTACATTGTATTTATTGTTGCGGCTTTATTAATAATGAATTTATATGGTATTGCAATTATTCATTTAGATTAATTAAATGCTAACCAGGTCTTCTATCTATACACCTTTGACATAACTTAAAAATACAGTCCATGCTAAATGTAGCAGTATACTTTAAGATTAAACCATCAGCAGCAAGCAAGGTAAAATCACAAGTCTCCCTCCCACTCTATTTCCCCATCTTACAATAACACCATCATGATCAACTCTATTAAAGGCAGCTACCTACTGTAATAATATCAGCATGGACAGCTGATCTTCTATCAATGCAACTAAAGAGGACTCTGTTTCGTAACCAGATTGGTACCCAAGCTGAAAAGGGTCAAGGAGATCTGAGGCAACTGGATACTGCAAAAGCTGTCTCACCACAACTTTTTGATCACCTTAGCCAGGAATGAAGGCACCATGGATATTTTAGCTTATTCTACAAGAAGCACTGGAGGAAGAGGTTATAGCATGGGACTGGGGGTCAGAAGTTTAGTCATAGTTGAGTCCCTAAGTACATGGATAGCACTATAATGGGAAGACTATAATAGCCTAAATTGACAGCGCCAATCCAGAATTTTTATCTCAGGCTTGAGATCCTGGACATGCCAATAACTTTCTTTGCCTCGGTTTCCCTGACTGTAAAATACAGGTAATACTTCATGGATCTGAGACATCTTAGTTAATGGTTTAAAGCATTTTGATGTTCTTGCATGAATGATACTGCAAAAGTGCAAAAATAATATTGGGTATTTTTTTTATTAAGTCTTTCTGACACACCATTTAAAAAATACTCTCTATATATGTAAATATTTGCTTTAATACTGGCTTACTAAACATTTACATGCATTTAGTTTACAAAGCAGAATGATATGTTTACCAGAGAGAAGAGAAATTAAAAGATTTTTTACAAATTTTAATTTCTTTCTTGAGCTATCCACTAAAACTAGTATTCTAAATGCAACTAATTTAAAATATTTAAAAATAAATGCATAAGCTTATTTTTTAGTAAGAAAATCTACTTTCAGTTTATTTCATCCATTTCTAAAATCCTGAGGAGGCCAGTTCTCTCCCCTCACTTAACACTAGTTTGACACCAGTGTAATGCCATTGACTTAACTGAAGTCACTCCAGCCTACGCCTGTGTAAATGAGACAGAATCAGACCCTAAATGTGAAAGTTGTTTAATAATTCCACTTAAGTATAAAGGAAACCATGTATCCTGTGTTTCCAACAGCACCATGGATGCTGTTCTACTGTTATTCATAGCAGCAGTCACAACAAGATTTGAAAGCCAGCAGCAGATTATTTTGAAAGACTTCAAACTTGTGGTGAAATCATCCTTTTGTGAACACAATCACCTTAGAGGTATCACTATACCAGAAGGGAAGGAACATGGGCTATTTTCACTTTTGAAATAAGTGCCAGGGATTAAAGGTTTGCACAGACATTACCACACAATAAAAAACTCAGTGATAAAAAGTCATACTTCAAAGCACCAAAATGATGCCATTTTGTATAAATATACTTTTATTCAAAAAAGTCCCAGCTGGTATCCTTACAAGGCTGGCTCTAGGCACTAGCCTTCAAAGCATGTGCTTGGGGCAGCAAAAAACCTGGAGCCAGAGTGGACTTTTAAATCACTTTTGTAAAGCCCACCGCAGCTTTTGAACCTCTCATCATGTTAGAGACTAACAAAAAACCTGGAGCCAGAGTGGACTTTTAAATCACTTTTGTAAAGCCCAGAGCAGCTTTAGAACCTCTCATCACGTTAGAGACTAACAAATTTATTTGAGCATAAGCTTTCGTAGGCTAAAACCCAAGCTTATGCTCAAATAAATGTGTTAGTCTCTACGGTGCCACAAGGACTCCTCGTTGTTTTTGCTGATACAGACTAACACGGCTACCACTCCGAAACCTGTCATCACATGTTGAAACTTGTGTATGGGAAAATTGTTAATGGGAAACACTGTTAATGGGAAACACTGATTTGCTCTGCTTAGCTCAGGATGGTTCAAATATCCAATTTGTGACCTAGCAAATTTAGTCCCTGGACTATGAGCTGTGAGAACACACTGCACATGGTGTGAACACAATATTTTAACACTGGAAGAGAAATCTTCACTAATGAGTCAGAAACATACTGAAAACACATTCTCCACTAGTAACAGCAGAGCATCTACTCTTTGACTAAATCTGAAGTCACTTTTGAAGAACAAAAACTTTTACAGCAAAATTCATCCCAGTGCAGAGGACCCACACAAGGTACCACTTAAGCCCCATGTTAAGGTGGCAAACTGTGGCCTCTTCTCTGTGCAGAGTGCCCCGTATGTGGTGGAAGAGGTGCAGATTTGCTATGTAGGGCACATGGTTTGTGAGGACATGTATAGCCTGTGTACTAGCTAGGGATACAGAGCTTAGCTCTCCAGGGGAACCCGGCATGGCTGCAGGCTGGGGGGGATGGGAGTGTAGGAGGGATGTGGCAGGGTAGGTGAATCTGCTGCTAGTCATTGCCACGTTGTCACTGGGACATGGCGGCAATGCAGTACCAGTAACTCCACAGGCTGGTGAATGGAGAAGGATTCCCTCTTCTGCCAGCCTCCAGGATTCAGACAGAAAAGATGTGCAGGCCATGGATAGTCACCTGGGCTGAGGTGAATTTTAAACAGAATTATGATATGCAACCAAAGAAAGCACAGAGTCACCCACAGAAGCCTCTTTTGTTGCTAAGCTATAGTAATTAAGTAATATATATATTTGTGTGTATGTATATATATATATATATCTCATAAACATTCACACATTCAATAGAGTGATAATATGAAATAGCTAGAATATTATTGGCATTTGCATATAGTCACTTCAGCCAGTAGCTCTTGGAAGAGAGGATGTTGGGAAAACCTTCATTGTATCTTCTTGAGGGCACTGCAAAGAGTTCCCATCTCACCTGCATATGAAATAGCAAAAATTAGTGTTTGTCCTGTTAGTCATACAGCCTGTTTAATACATTTCAATGGAACTACAGCACAGCCATATTTTCATGGCCTGAAAGAATGAGACCAAAGAGGCGGGTGATAGACTGGGCACATTAACATCAATGGAAGTTTTGCCTGAGTACGGACAGCAGGCTCAGCCCTTATATCTGGAGTTTTATCAGCAATAGCTGCTGTGTAAGATCAGGGATGCTGGCTCTGAGCAGGCCAGTCAGTCAGTTGGAAAGAACTGCTCATCCTGAAATGACGAAAGAAAATCCAGACGGCCTAAGGCTGGGAATATCCCATTTTCCTTATTGGAAGCAGAGAGAGCCACAACTCTGGTTTCATCCTCCTGTAATATCACCAACCAGTCCTCCAAACTTTGTCAAAGTCCTCCAGCAAAAGGAAGAACATCAAGATGTGATATTTCCAGTGTAAAAACCAAACAATAAAGTGGGCAAACTACTTTGGGGGATGGGTGAAATTAGGAAGCAGATTTTATACACCATAAATATTTAGGAGCTGATCAAATTCCCACTGGAGTGAGAATCAGGTTTTTAATGGAGGCAGGAGAAAAACACTTCTCCTCATTCAAGTCCTAGCTTTTGAGGAACCTAATATAACAAAACTGCAATTGCTTACTGCTGATGGACTCAGCTAAATTCTTCAACTGCTTTGCGTTGTCCAAGACTTCAATTCTCTGGGTGTATGGATTGTAGCGAACAGAGAAAGGCCGAGGGATTGTTGAAGCAAATCTCCTGAAGGAGAAAAGACAAAATCTTATATGAAAACAACTGTTTCTTTTTAAGTAACCTGCTCCTTTAAGTTGGGAGGAGCTTTTATTGATGTGAAGGATAGGGAAACCAATGTGGTAAAGTAACTGAAGACCTACTCCGTGAGTAGGCAGCTACACTATTCTCCAGTGCTTTAGCGATATCCTTGAGGCTGACCTGGGAGTCTTTCTGATAGGTGCGTCATTTATTAACCACCCTTCAGTTTTTCAAACAGACCCTGTTATGCAGTATTTACCATGCTATTGTAGGAGTAATACTGGCTGCTGCTGATTTAACCCAGTGAACAGGTGTCAGAATTTCCCAGACTTTAAATCCCCATTTTCCTATTACTAATGCAGAATGTGATCCCCTGATCCACTTTTGCAGTCCCTGGGGTTGCAGACCCTGACGTGCATTAGAGCAACCTCAGGGCTCATCTAATTTCTGATAGCTGGGAGCAGCCTCCAAGGTGCTGGAAAGCCAGTCAGGGATCACTGGAGTGCAGTTTCATTCTGGCCACACCTTTTCCTCAGCCTTGCCAGGGGAGTCCTCAGCTGAGGGATTAGGGTTGCTTTACAGCCTCTTGGACTGGCACTTATATACTGGAGCTGAAGATCTGGTCCCATAATTGTGGCACAACACCTATCATTTGCCAAAGCTCTCTCACTGAAGTTATACCAGATTATTAACTTGCCTTGGAAAATGTCTGTGCTTCTCAAGTCACCTACAGTTCTGGTTACTTCAAAAGTTTGAGAGAGAAAGAGTGGAAGACTCAAGGGCTAGGTAGTAGGCTACCAAGACCAAGGGCCTCGTGTACTCTGCTGTACAGCTGGACCAAATTCTACAGCAGCAACTCCTGTGTTAAATTTATTCTATCACCCTGAAAGTCCTTCATTCCCCGCCCCCCACAAATGCACACGGTTATGGCTCATAGTTGAATATTGACATAAAATGTGTTGATGATTATGTTCAGCCATGCATATTTCTGGGCATAGGTGTTTTCTTCTATCCTTTCCAGTTGGCCACCTCGCTCCCTGGGCCATGGCTTCCACAATGCTGTCCAGGCAACCCAGCTCCAAAGGCAAATACCTGCATGCGGCTGTGGTCAACAGGCACAAACAATGGAGCAGGTCATATCTGAATGTTCCCTTTGTTCTTTTGCTGGGGGCCTGAAGGACATTCACCAGCTCACTGCTGTGGCAATGTGCCGGCAATCAAATCTAGACATAAATGTGTAGTCATTGCTATCTATCCAAGCCACACGAAAGAAGCAGCAGCAGCTCCAGATTGAATTCAGGCCATGTTAGTAATGACTGAAGTCACAATCCCACCCGAAACTCTTTATGGGCTGCCCCCTGTGTTCATGTGGAGCTACACACAGAACCGTGGCCTAAACATATTATTGTGTGATGGCCAGTCAGTGGTCTATAAGACAAAGGTTGCTGGTATCAGTCCAGGTCCTTCTGGGCAAGTGTCAGCATTCTAGGGGAAAAAAATGTTCCTCCTAGATCTCAGCAAGAGTCCCAAGGGCTTCACTAGAAGTAGAAAACCTTAGCTCAGACACAGAATGATGACTAAAAAAACTAAGGCCGTCTGTGACCAAAATCTCCCTTGTATTCACATCCTACACACTGTTCTAATAATTTTTGTACAAAATATGCCTTGTGAGGTGTCATTTGAAAACTAATAACTCACTGATCAATAATATCATGGTGAAATGCATTTAGCAACATCATATGTAAAGTTATGAATTCCCCCTGTATAATATTATTGGCACATGTTCAAAAACACAGTTATGCCCAGGCAGAAGTATCCTAAACAAAGAAATGTGTGTTTACCTCAGTAATACATATAAGTATTAAACAAGGTTCTGAAGACAACAGGGAGAGGAGATGGCAGGCGACAAAGCAAATTAGCATTTCAGCAAACACGGGTGAGAAGAAAGAATATGGAGCCTCCTTCACCATCAGACTTCATGTCACCTTTACTATTTGAATAAATTTTGTCTTGAGGGGTAATCCTCAGAAGAATCTACTTCAAAGGTTAACTGGACTATAAAAGTAAGGGGCAGGAAACCCCAAGGCATCTCTCTCTTTCTCACCTAAGATGACAAAAGAATCAGACCATTGACTTTGAGAGGAGATCCCAACCTGAGAATTTGGTCAGCCATATTTTTGCGAACGTGTGTGAGGATTTTACTTTGAACCAAGTCTAGGTTGTTAAGTTTTATTTTATTTATTATCAAGTGTAAGAGAGTTTTATTTTTATTTCTCTTGTAACCATAGTACTTGATACTTGAATTCACTCAAAAACCTATCTTGTTTTGTTAATAAACTTGTTTTATTTTTAATCTGAACCAATTCAGTGCTGTGTTTAAATTGAACTGTTTGGTAACTCCAGTTAAAGTAGCAAACTGTTGAATACTGACCCTTTACAGGGGAAATGGATCTCTAATATCTGAACTGTCCAGGAGAGGGCTGGACAGTGCAGAATACATGCTTTTGGGAAAATTTGGACCTGGAAGTGTGTTGGGGTCACCCTGAAGGTAGTAACCAAGACTGGTGGAAGCCAGAGGGTGACTGGGGTGTTGCTGACAGGTTGCTGGGGTCAGAGCTGTTGGATCAAGGCTGTAGATATGCGCACACACTCAGGGTGTGACCTTCATGCTGGTAGCTCTTTGTGAGTGGCCCAGTTTGGAAGCTACAACAGTAAAGCATTGTAAGGAACCCATGGTTACCAGGCAGGCAGTGACACAACCTCTCTCTGGTCTGGTTTGTACCCCAGAATGTGATACAGTCCCATGAGGGAAATAGACAATTATCTTATTTCTATGTAAAGCCCAAGTTGGAAATATATACATGAGGTGTAACATAAATAATCATAGTTATTTTTATTATTAAGGGTTTCCATTGTGGAATAAAAGGGGAAAAGATTTGAGCAGCAGATGAAGCTACTGAACAGAACCGGAAAAGAATAGTTGTTATGAAAGGAGAACATATCCCAAGGATTTTGTTGTTAGTCTCAACTACAAGAAGCCAAGGCTTGACTGGGCATAGAGACTGAACTACCCTCTCATTCCTAGAAGGGATTTTCCCAGGATGTGATTGGCAGAGTAGCATCACTTCTGAGAAAAACTGAAGACTTCAGGGCTATCAAGCTGACTACAGAACACATTCAAACAGTCCCCTTATGCAGAGCAAAAGCTCAAAGAAGAATTCAAAGAACATGTTCCTCAGCTGCAGGGGTCCACAAAGGCCTCGGGGAGGTATGTGTGTGTGTAAGATATTGCCTATAATGGAGATGATTATTTTACCTTACTTTTTCCTTTGCATTTTTAAAACTTTCAGCAACATAGTAAACAGGCTGGAACTCAGTGACAGGATATTTCTGGACTGAAGTCTTCTCCAGGTTAAGGGATTGAATTTCAGGCTTATCTGATAAACAGTACTGCATGGAAAGAGTGAGAGATTTCTTTCAATTAAAAAGTGGTTTTGTTTGAATAACGGATGTTACTTAGACATGCACACATTCGGTTATTCAGGACCTGCTCTTCCTCCCATTGAAGTCAAAAGGAATTTGACCATTGAGTTCAAAGTGAGGAGAAGCAGGGCCCTAAATGAATATAATGATACATTTATGAAATATGACTTCTATGCAAAATAACAGATTCATAGATTCTAAGGCCAGCCCTCCCATTTAACACAGGCCATGGAACTTCCCCAAACCTGTTTGAATTAGCACTGATTTTTTTAATAAAAACACCCAACCTTGATATACTAATTGCTAATGATGGTGAATCCATCACTGTCCTTGGTGAGTTGTTCCAATGGTTATCTACCTTCACTGTTCAATTTTGTGCCGTATTTCCAGTCTGAATTTGTCTAACTTCAATTTCCAGGCATTGGATTGTGTTACACCTTTCTCTGCTAGATAGGACAGCCCACTAGCAAATATTTGTTCTCCCTGTAAATACTTGAAGACTGTCAACTCATCCCTTAACCATATCTTTGATAAGCTAAATAGATTGAGTTTCTTGAGTCTATCACTGTAAAGCAGTGGTCCCCAAACTTTCAGAGTCGTGTTCCCCTTTGCCCCTGTCTGCACCCCCCACGCCCTTGCCGAGGCCAGGAGCGGGGCCACAGCTCCAGGAGTGGGGAGACACAGATGGGGTAAGGGCCAAGGCTGGGGCTGAGCTGGGGGTGGGTCTGGGGCCAGGAGTGGGGCCGCAGACAGAGGCCGGCAGCCAGGCCAGCAGCCAGGTACAGCTCCGCTCTTGGCCTTGCTCCCAGCCTTGGCCCCAGACCAGGAATGGAGCCATGCCCAGAGGCTCACACTGGGGGCTGGTGTGGGGCTGGCAGCGGAACCAGAGTGAGGTTGGGGATGGGGCCAAATGCAGGGCCAGGAGCCAGGGATGTGGCTGGGGACAGGACCAGAGCCGAGCTGGGGGCAGGGAGGGGCTGAGTGGCACTCCCTCCCGTGAGGGGTGGCCCAGGCCCTGCTGCGCCCCCAGCCGTTCCTCCATGCCTGCCTGGAGGGCTGTGCCCCCACTTTGGGACCCTCTGCTATAAAGCATGTTTTACAATACTTCAATCATTCTCATGACTGTTCTCTGAACCCTCCCCAATTTATCGACACCCTTCTTGAATTGAACTGAATACAGCATTTCAGTAACAGTTTCACCAGTGCCCAACACAGAGGTAATATAACCTCCTTACTCCAATTCAAGACTCCAAGTATCACTTTTTGTCCACAGCATCACACTAGGAGCTCATGTTCAGCTGATTGTCCACCATGACCTCCCAAGTCTTTTTCAGAGTCATTTCCCAGTCCTCTACCCTGTAAGTATGGCCTGCATTCTTTCTTTCTAGGTGTATGTCTTAACCTTTGGCTGCATTGAATTATAGTACTCCATTTAATTCAGTCTGGATGCACAGTACTAGGTGAAGATACCGTAACATTGACATAAGACACACGTAATTAAAAAAAAAAAAGAACACGAATCATGTAGCTATTATGATGTGTTATTGGGAACAAACCTGCAACTCGCCAAATGAAGACAGCAGCCCAGCACCATAGGCCTTTATTGCATCACCTTCTTTACAGAGTCCAAATTCCACCGTAAACCAATAGACCTAACATCAAAATTAGACAGAAACAGATGATTCTCCAGGCAAAAAACATCTGACCATGTGGCACTGATTTTTAAGTATTTGGAACTTACATTTGCTAGAGAATGTTTTTATTTAAAGTGTAGCTATGGTTTAAATAGCGCCTGTTTAAAAATGGTTCCTTTTTACTGAACATATCTGCTCTCTTTCAGTGAAATTCACCCCTTTGAAGAGGGCCAGCACTAGGTCTATGTTTCACTTACATCCTACTTAAGCCGTCAAAAGAGCCATGTGTGTTCAGATCTGCTTCCTTTCCTGACAGAGTAAGTTATTTTTTACAGCCTTTCTATTTGTTGGCAGAACAGAGCCAAGAAAGCTACATAAGAGAGAAATGGATTGTAATACAGGTTGTCAATCATTGACAGATGTTGAGTTTTGTTCCCTTAGTGACACAGATTATGTTTCCTGCTCCACATGTAGGGCACCAAGCTATTACAGAGGCAGGAGTGAACAAAAGTGACTAAATTGTTAGCAGAACCCTGACAATTGCTTATGGTTAGGCTTGGAAGGAGTAGATTTTTATCAATAAATGTTGGTAAACATCAATTTCAATGTACATGCACAAAGCAAAGAAAAAATATGTTCAAAGATAACAATTGAAATTTACAGATTGGTGAAGTAAGAAAAATGCTGCCTGAGAACTTACTAGAGTTTGATTTAAGAATATTTACTTTGTATATTTTGACATGTGCTGTTAACAATTTGTGTTGTAGCAGTTCTGAAGCTTTAATTTTTTCAATCTTAATGTCTACTACTGTCATTAAATAAATATTGTCTCACCCCCTCATTATTTCCGACATCTGTAAAAATTTAAATAGATACAAAACAAAAAAGTTTAAAAACCAAAATTTTGTGCAACTGTGAAAATTTAAATGTCTAAAATGCTTAAAAACAAGCATCAATATTAGCAGTCAAATTTATAAAAAAATAAATAAAAATGGAATTCTGCCAAACCTACTTATGCTACTTGAGCTAGAAAGAACACAGCTTGACTTTCGTCTGGAGTTCATAAAGCTCTGCATCTCAACTCTCCCACAGTAGGATATGAGTAACTCCCATTGACGTCAGAGGGAGTTATTTGTATCATAGGGTGGAAGAGCAGAGTCCTTGGCAGGTAGAATGGCTGTGAAAACTGCCTCCTCCTGCACATTTGCAGGAGAAATGAAATAACTGCAGTATCTCCTTACCAGAAAGGGTCCGGCTAGAGCAACTATACTCTGGCCCTTCATGTTTAATCACAACTGTAAAGTCAATAACGCTCTGATAGGATAAGCATTCTTATTATCCATTAAGGCAAGTGTTTACAGGTGGGATTTTCCAAAGTGCTTATCACTGGCCTAATTCTGCTTCCATTAAAGTAAATGGGAATTCCACCACTGACTTCATTGGAAGCAGAATTAGGCCAGCCCTCCGCCCCAGATCTTCAAAAGGTGTTGAGTATCAGAGGGGTAGCCGTGTTAGTCTGGATCTGTAAAAGCAGCAAAGAGTCCTGTGGCACCTTATAGACTAACAGACATATTGGAGCATGAGCTTTTGTGGGTGAATACCCACTTCATCGGATGTATTGAGGCACTTCACTCATTGTAATCCATGGGAATCAGGTGCCTAAATAATTTTTGAAGATCCGGGCCTGAGAGCTTTGCAAAATCCCATCCTAATGTATTCAATTACCGTAGCAAGTTTCTCAATATATTCATCCGGCGCTCCCAAGGATGCGAGTCCAATTTCCTGCAACAATAAATCATTGTTCTTCAATCTGTTTAGTGCAAACATTGCTTCTTATATGCCTTATTTCATTGTTCACTTTTTAATTACCATCTAGCACCACCACACATAAATGTTAACAGAGCACCTTACCCTAGTGCTGACCAAAGGTTCATCTAGCCCAGTATCCTGTCTTCCAACAGTGGTCAATGCCAGGTGCCCCAGAGGGAATGAACAGAACAGATAATTATCAAGTGATTCATCCTCTGTCGCCCATTCCCAGCTTCTGGCAAACAGAGGCTAGGGACACCATCCCTGCTCATCCTGGCTAATAGCTATTGATGGACCTATCCTCCATGAATTTATCTAGTTCTTTTTTGAACCCTGTTATAGTCTTGGCCTTCACAATATACTCTGGCAAGGAATTCCACAGGTTGACTGTGCGTTGTGTGAAAAAATAATTCCTTTTGTTTGTTTTAAACCTGCTGCCTATTAATTTCATTTGGTGGCCCCTAGTTCTTGTGTTATGAGAAGGAGTAAATAACACTTCCTTATTTACTTTCTCCACATCAGTCATGATTTTATAGACCCCTATCATATCCCCCCTTAGTCGTCTCTTTTCCAAGCTGAAAAGTCCCAATCTTATTAATCTCTTCTTATAGAACAGTTGTTTCATATCCTTAATCATTTTTGTTGCCCTTTTCTGAACCTTTTCCAATACCAGTATATCTTTTTTGAGATGGGGTGACCACATCTGCACACAGTATTCAAGATGTGGGTGTACCATGGATTTATATAGAGGCAATATGATATTTTCTGTCTTATTATCTATCCCTTTCTTAATGATTCCCAATATTATGTTTGCTTTTTTGACTGCTGTTGCACATAGAGTGGATGTTTTCAGAGAACTATACACAATGACTCCAAGATCGCTTTCTTGAGTGGTAACAGCTAATTTAGACCCCATCATTTTATATGTATAGTTGGGATTATGTTTTCCAATGTGCATTGCTTTGCATTTATCAACAGTGAATTTCATCTGGCATTTTGTTACCCAGTCACCCAGTTTTGACAGATCCTTTTGTAGCTCTTCACAGTCTGCCTGGGACTTAACCATCTTGAGTAGTTTTGTATCATCTGCAAATTTTGCCACCTCACTGTTTACCCCTTTTTCCAGATCATTTATGAATATGCTAAATAGGACTAGGCCAAGTACAGACCCCTTGGGGACACCACTATTTGTCTCTCTCCATTCTGAAAACTGACCATTCATTTGTTTCCTATCTTTTAACCAGTAACCAATCCATTAGAGCACCTTCCCTCTTATCCCATGACTGCTTACTTTGCTTAAGAGCCTTCGGTGAGGGACCTTGTCAAAGGCTTTCTGAAAATCTAAATACACTATATCCGCTGGATCCCTCTTGTCAATGTGCTTGTTGACTCCCTCAAAGAATTGTAGAAATTGGTGAGGCGTGATTTCCCTTTACAAAAACCATGTTGACTATTCCCCAACAAATTATGTTAATCCATGTGTCTGACAATTTTGTTCTTTACTATACTTTCAACCAGTTTGCCCAGTACTGAAGTCAGGCTTCAATTTGTCTGAGGTCACCTCTGGAGTCCTTTCAAAAAAATGGCATCATTAGCTATCCTCCAGCCATTTGGTACAGAAGCTGATTTAAATGATAGGTTACAGACTACAGTTAGTAGTCTACAATTTCACATTTGAATTCCTTCAGAACTCTCTGATGAATACCATCTGGTCCTCGTGACTTACGACTGTTTAGCTTATCAATCTGTTCCAAAACCTTCTCTAATGACACCTCAATCTGGGGCAGTTCCTCAGATTTGTCACCTAAAAAATGCTTCCCCATAAACTCATATGAAATGGTTCTGGAAGCTAGGGACACAGTGTGAAAGGAACCTACTCTTATCTCAGCTAAATGTGAGTATGAATTACAGAGCCATCCATATGGGTGTAAAATACCCAAAATGAAGAAAAAAATACAAGCCTAACTCAAGACTGTGTATAGCTAACTTGCTGTAAAACACAGTCTGCATGCTGCAGAGTCAAAGGCTATGTCCTCATTGCAAAAAAGAGGGCTATCTTGATGCAAAATCCTAGCTGGAGACAAGTCAGAGGTTGCTTTTGCCTCAATGTAGCTAGTTGAGGTAAACTCCGGGGAGGATGTGGTGGTGTGCACGTGTGGGGGGTTGTGGGTAACAGGGTTGACCTCCATTTACTAAACCAAGGTAAAGACGATCTGTGCCTTGTTTCAACTAGGATTTACACTGAATTAGGTATCTTGATGTACAAACACACCCTTTGTTGCAGTGAAGACATAGCCCAATGCTCAATCCCTTCCTGAGGCTTGGTGTGATTAACAGAGAAATTAAAAATTAATAACATACAATACAAAGTAGCAGCTCAAATTTTTTCCACCAGGTTTGACGGCTCTGAGGGTTCCAATCTTACCTCACCTCAGCTACTCTCCACCCAAGTCACTCCAACTCCTGTATATCAGACTTGGGTAACAAGTCATCTGACTCAGATGCTATTTAATCCTTTCTAAACAGGATTAACACCTGCTAAAAGGGTGTTAGGCAAACACTATCAGCCTGTTACAAGGGATATGGATTAAAAAACCAAAACTACACAAAAATGAAATCTATATTTTGTATACACTAGGGGTTTTTGCGTGAACTGATTCTAATTTTTTAAACAATAAATAAAACAGGTCCTACTTAAATGTATGTACAGCAACATTTTAAATCACATTGCATACTTTACATAACTGATCGGCCAAAGTGCTTCAACTCTGACTGATGGGATCACTTCAAGGAGACAAGAGAGTGTGTTTTCTATACCCATTCAGTTCTTAGCAACTTTGTTGAATCTGCCAATGCAGCTGCCAATTAATATTATGCTTACCTATCCATAAAGAACTAGACCTTTTCACATAGATTGCAGAACAGTGGACAGATAATAAATACTTGTTTTTACATGTGAAACTGACTCACCTGACCTCAACTAGATTTGAGCAGGTCCGCCCAGAGGATTCCGGGGGCCCGGGGTCTTTGGCGGCGGGGGGCCCTTCCGTTCCGGGACCCGCCGCCAAAGTGCCCCGAAGACCCGCGGCGGGAGCCCCCCGCCGCCGAATTGCCACCGAAGCGGGACCCGCCGCCGAAGTGCAGCCCGGTCTTCGGCGGTAATTCGGTGGCGGGGGGGGGCTCCCGCTGCGGGCCTTCGGGGCACTTCGGCGGCGGGTCCCAGAACAGAAGGGGCCCCCCGCCGCCGAAGACCGGGCTGCGCTTCGGCAGCGGCGGGTCCCGCTCCCCCCGGCCCCGGCCTCTTACCGGAGCGTGTCTCCGGCGGGGCCTGAGCTCCGTCCCGCTCAGAGCCGCGTGGTGACGGGGCGGGGCTGTGAGCTCCACGCTGAGTGGAGGCAGCTGCCCCGCCCCCTCCCCACGCCGCTCTGAGCGGGGCGGGGCTCAGGCCCCGTTGGAGCTCCCAGCCCCGCCCCCTCACCACGCGGCTCGGAGTGGGGCGGGGCTCAGGGGCTCGGCCGGAGACTCGGCGCTTGATGCGCTGAGGCTCCAGGAGAGGGGCGGAGGCGGGAGCCTCCGCTCTTCTCTTGGGGGCCCCTGCGGAGCCCGGGGCCCGGGGCAAATTGCCCCCTTTGCCCCCCCCTCTGGGCGGCCCTGGATTTGAAGCAATAAGCTAGAAGTTGGAAGCTCCATAACCCTTTACTAATTTTCTGAATTATCCAGTTTCTGGCATCTTAAGTTACAATGATAGAGTAATGTATGCACTTACCTGGGAAAATTGAGCAAAGCTAATGTCAGCAAACAGAGGTACATGTCCTAGGAGCTCATGGCAAACATCACTAGAGAAAATAAGCTGTATGAATTAACTTTATTTCAGAAAAATGCATAGACACCCTAGTGTCAGAGTCTCTCCATGTGTACGGAGAAGAAATCACATCAGAGAGAAATGCCCAAGATCGAGAGGGAAAGGAATTTCTGTCTCAGGTACTTCTGGAGCCCACACTGCTGTGCCATCTGGGTCTCTCACAAATTATAACAAATTTATGCTCACAACAGCCCTGTGAGGAAGAGAAGTGCTGTTTCCCATATTTCACAGAAGAGACGCTAAGGCTCAGGGAAACTAAATGACTTGCCCCAGGTCACACAGGCACTTTGTGGCTGATCAGGGAATTGGGAGCAGATCTCCCAAATCCTAGGCTAGTGCCCCAACCACCAGACCCTTCTCCCTTTTCATTTTGTTAACAATAATCACTGCTAACAGCTGAAGAAGAGAACAGTAAAGCAAATCTTGGTCCTCAGTAAAATATACCCTGTATATTCAGCCCTGCAGAGAGAAGCAGCTCAAGACCTATGCACCACTTAAGTCCCACAAAATAAGTGCAGAGGCTTTGTCCCAGAATAGGAAGGAACAAGGAAAGAGAGAGGAGGATGAGATTCTCCAGGCAGCACAGGGGCTGCGGAAGACACTCAATACAACTCTGCTGTGCACAGGGTGGGCAGCTACAGAATGGACATGCAGGGGAACATGGTAAGTTGTGCGCAGCAGAGCAGAGCTCCACATAGATCATCATGGAATGAAGTGGAGTAGTGCAGGCTAGGGACAGGGAGGTGGCCAGTGGGTCTGCAGTTATGATGTGTCAGTGGCCCCAAGCCCTTGTGAAAGGGGAGCACAAGGTTCACATCCACTATTGCAGACCAAGGACTGGAGTAATGGCTCTTGAGGGACTGTGAATTTGCCTTCAATTTGCAGGTGGGGTTGTGTGGGAGGATAACACCCACTGCACAAAATGGTTTAACAAATTTCACCTAGAATGAGAAGAAACGAGAGAGAGGGAAGAAAGAAGAATGATGTGAGGGGAAAATGGAGGGAAAGGAGGAAGTGAAGAGAGGGGTAGGAAGTAAAGAAATAAGGGGGAAAGGAGAAATGGAAAAAAGAACAGATTATTTTTAAAGAAAAAGAGAAAGAGGAGAAAGAAAATAAACACAAGGTAGAGTTAACAAGATCAAAGGAAAAAATTGAGAGCGAGAGAATTAAGGATGAAGATGAAAGGAGGAGAGAAAGGCATAAAGGAATGTAAATGTGGCAAAGAATAAGAGATCTATGACAGCCAGTTAGTGAAGCTGCTCAGTTCAAGAAGGGCTAGCAGAGGAAGGGGCAGCTTGCAGAGACAGCAACACTCTCTCGGTAAGGAGACAAGAAATCCCTTTTAAAATGTTCAGCTGAGAGCAACAATATAAGGGGGATACCTCAGTACGGCACAGTGTAGTGCTTTACCATGAGGATGGGTATATTATTAATAGGGCCCTACCAAATTCGTGGCCATGAAAAATATGTCATGGGCCATGAAATCTGGTCTTTTGTGTGCTTTTACCCTATACTATACAGATTTCACAGGGGAGACCAGCGTTTCTTAAATTGGGGGTCTTGACCCAAAGGGAGTTGCAGAGGTCATGGTTTTGCCACCATTACTTCTGCACTGCCTTCAGAGCTGGGTGGCCGGAGAGCAGCAGCTGTTGGCCAGGTGCCCAGCTCTGAAGGCAGTGCCGCCGCCAGCAGCAGCACAGAAGTAAGGGTATCAATACTCAGTGGTGAGCTGGAGCCAGTTCGCACCGGTTCGCAGGAACCGGTTGTTAAATTTAGAAGGCCTTTTAGAACTGGTTGTTCCGGGACAACCGGTTCTATAAGGGCTTTATTTAATAAAAGCTCCGGCACTCCTCCCCAGCCCCAGCTCACGTCCCCCTCCTCCCTTGAACGCTCCGCCCCCCTTCTCCTCCCCCTCCCCCTCCCCCTCCCCTGCTTCCCATGAGTCAGATGTTCGCGGGAAGCCTGAAACAAGCAGCAGGCAGGCAGGCAGGTAGGTAAGCTGGGGTGTGGGGGGAGGGGAGGTGCGGCCAGCTCAGCAGCTCCCTCCAGCCCAGCTCCTGGTCCCAGCCGAGCGGCTCCCTCCAGCCTAGCACCACCTGTCGAGCGCCCCCAGCCCCAGCCAAGTGCCCATGACTCTGGCTCCCTGGCTCCCGCCGGCCCGGCTTCCAGTCCCACCCCAGTGCCCCTAACCCTGTCCTGTCCTGGCCCCAGCCGAGCGCCCCCAGCTTCGGCCCTGCGGCTCTGGCCCGGCCCCTGCGATGCTGGTGATGGTCCAGGCCCCGTGGCTCCGGCCTGGCCTGGCTCCGGCCCCACGGCGCTGGTTCTGGTGCTGGTCCCGGCCCCGTGGCTCCGGCCCAGCCCAGCTCCGGCCCCGGCCCTGCGGCGCCGGTGCTGGTGCTGGTCCCAGCCGAGCGGCTCCAGGCAGCGCAGTAAGGGGGCAGGAAGCAGGGAGGGGGTGTTGGAAGAGGGCAGGAGAGTTTGGGGAGTCGTGGGGGGGTGGATTAGTGTCAGGGCAGTCAGAGGGCAGGGAACAGTGGGTTGAATGGGGATAAGGGTCCTGGGGGTGCAGTCAGGAAGAAGCAGGGGTTGGATGGGGTGGCGGGGGGCAGTCAGGGACAGGGATTCCAGGGGCGGTCAGGGGACAGGGAGAAGGGGTGGTTGGATGGGGCAGGGGTCCCGGGGGGGCATCAGGAATGAAAGGAGGGGTTGGATGGGGCAGCAAGGGGCAGTCAGAGGACAGGGAAGGGGGGGTGAATGGGGCAGGAGTCCCAGGGGGGCATCAAGGAACGTGGGGGGTTGGATGGGGCAGGAGTCCCGGGGTGGGGGGTGGCCATGACCCCCTCGTGGGGTGAGGAGGAGGGAACCTGTTGTTAATATTTTGGCAGCTCACCACTGGCAGTACCATAACCCTCCCTACTATAACCCTGCAACCTCCCCACAACGCCTTTCAGGGCCAGGCCCCCTGCAATTACAACACTGTGGAATTTCAGATTTAAATAGCTGGAACCATGAAATTTTTGTTTTTTTAAATCCCATGAGCGCGAAATGGACGAAAATGGACTGTGAACTTGGTAGAGCCCTAATTATTATTAACAATAGTATTAACTGCAGTTATTATTTACTAACCCAACTGCATAGTTAACCTCTGCAGCTTATGCAGCCCTGTCTACCTTCAGTGCCAAAGTACTTACGGTTCTGGTGTGTACATTGGTTGAGATCCATGGCGGATGTACTGTGTAGAGTGAAACACTCTGAATGCCAAACCAGCCAGGAAATCCCGAGAAGACAGCAGGCCAGCGACAGGGCGTAAGCGGAATCCAGTGCAAGCTTTAGGGAGAAAAAGGTTCCATTTTAAAAAGTCTATTGGGCTTGATTTATGCCTCTCCTTTGGGTCCTGGGAACTGGACAGAACTTTGCATCAGTTTTCTCCCTTAATTATAAGCTTGGGTACCAAATAGTGGAGAACTCCCTCTCTGCCTAAGGTACTTACATGGCCACCATCACCACAGTATCTCTGCACGACCACAGTCTCTGCACCTCACCTCTGCACCTCACCTCACTGAGGCAGAGAGTAACTAAGTGACTTTCCTAAGGTCACACAAAGTCTGTGGCAGAGCAGGAAATTTCACCTAGGGCTCTCAAGTCTCAGGCTAACACCCTAACGGCTGGACCATCCTTCTTCTCTATTGGGCTATTTTAACACAAACTTACTTTGCAAGAATTTTGAAACGTCTTCAAGTTGTGGAATATTATCCTCCTGGTAGCCACAGTATTTTTCCAGTAGCGGGAACACGTGGTTGTGTTCATAGCAAGCATGAGTTGGATAGAGAGTCTTCAGCTCCCTGAAGACTGTGCCCCACGTTTTCTTTTCTTCCTCTGTGTAAGTCACTTTAGGAATAGGCTGCTCGCTGCAAAGCAAAGAGCATTTTTAATCCACAGTGAAATAGATACACCTTAAACCAGCAATATAAAGAAGTGGCTTGTGTCACTGGCATCTGTGCTTGTACTCCCACCCAGAGCTGGACAGGAGATGGTGCAGGTGACAAAAATCCCTCTTCTCATATACAGCAAGAGAGAAAACAATGTGATGCACAAGGGGCCTGGTCTGCCTCTCACTCGCATTTGTGTACATCTGGAATAACTCTACTGAATTCAGATGAGCTACGCTGTCATGTAGATTGTACACTCTTAAGGGCAGAGGCTGTCTCTTCCCCTGTATTTGTTCACTGCCTGGCACAACGGGGCCCTGATCTCAGTTGCAGACTCTTGGTTCTACTGTCGCAAAAATAAACCATGTTTATTTTGCTGATGATGATGATCTGCTAGTAAAATGCACTGGCTGCTGAATTTCATTGATTTTCCTTTCTTGATGTGCAGAAGGTTGCTGCATTTCACGCCTATTGATTTGTTTTGACGTTCCTACTGTGGATGGGAAAACATCAGTTCTGAAGATGCACAGCTCTTACTGGTTTAAGTATTGTGGAGATGCTCCTAATTATCACTAAATGCAGATTTTGGTAAATTTGATTTTTTTAAAAATTAATAACCCCGGGTCAATTTCCCCCTCAATCATGTGTTCATGCAGCTCATGCTGATGTTAACAAGAGGTAGGCACCATGAACCATGACTTTGGCCCTGCATTCCCTATTCCCTTGGAATTAATCGGAGGGAGGAAGATTCCTTAGCAATAAAGAAAAGGGCCATAGGTGAATCCCCAGCTTTTAAAAATCAAAGGGTTTTAAGCAACTTAATAGGGTTAGCAGCACTCCTGGAATAATGCTCGGGCTTTCCAAGCCCAGAGATTCATTGTTAAACTCCAATGATACCCCACCGCCTCCCACTCTCTCATTTTAACTTCGGCCTGGGGGCAGCTCCCCAGTAACTCCGTAATTTTCTGCCTGCGTGCATCAGTCCTCCTTGATCTATGGAGCTTTAAACATGCTCCTGAGTTATTAAGATTGCTGGGGGACCACTGCTGTTCCTATAGCACTCACTGGTCCTAATTAATCTTTGGGCCACTTTCACAGGGCTGGAGAAGGAAGCCGAAGCTTAGCGCACTTTCAAATATCAATCAAAAGGTCCCAGAGATCAAGAGGGCAGGGACGAGGGAAGGGGGCGAGAGAAAAGGGAGCCAAAAGCAAGGGAGAGAGAAGGCAGGGAAGGAGGAATTCATGCTGGGGAAGGATAAGAGTAAAATGAAAAAAGAAAAAGGAGAGAAGAGAGTCAAACAAGCAGCAGATATGGGCAGAAAAGCCGTGCAAGGGGAAAGCGACGGGCGGGGGAAGAGATCAAAGGAAAAGAGGACAAGAGAGTGTGAATCTGCTCATTACATGGCTGTCCCCCTTCTTGTAGCTGATTTTTAGAGGTAATGGCACCTGAATTTCATAGTTACCCTTCAAAGGCCCAACTTTCCCATCACCCCCAACAAGCTCCAAGTTCACCGGGGATCCTCGTCTGCCTGGATCTGCCCCTCTTTACACAGATGGGAACTGAGCTGCCTCCATAGCAGTTTCTCACCCCTCTGCAGAACCTGCAACAGGGCATCTCTGCAGGGCTCAGGGTCTGAGGGTGTGGCTACTGGGTGGCTGGATGGATGGCCCAGGGTGGCGCCAGAGGGTTCTACACGGTACCCCTTCCTCTTTGTGAAGAATCCAAAAAAGCCAAATTTCTTTGCCATCTTGTCACTGTTCTATTATTCTATTATTTAAAAGCATGGCGCTTATGAACGCCGAATAGAATACGAAGTAAACACATAAAATCCCAGTCTGGTCTATCTCCCGATATGGACAATTTAGTAATACTGTGAGGGGCGGGGGTGTCTCATCCTCCTAACTTGTTTCTGGTTTGGTAATGGTTATTCTTGATACTTGTTCTATTATTTTTGTATAAAGTTTGGTTGAAGTCTGCAAAGTGAGGGACAAATTCTGCTCTCAGTTACAAAGGCTACAATTCTACGTACTCCTGTAAGTGAGGATGCACCTCTGTAACTAAGATCAGAACCTGGCCATAGAGGCTTACCCAAACTTTCTAGCCAGCAAGCAGGTTCCGCTCTGATTTCTTCGACTCCTTTCAAGCAATTAAACAGTCAGGTTGGATCTTTTGCCTTGTAACTTAGATTGTAAGCTCTTTGGGGCAGGCACTGTCTTTCTGTTCTGTGCTTGTACAACAGCCTGCACCATGGGGCCTTAAGTAAAATTAATCAAATAATAATAATGGTTTAAAAATCATGAAAGACATGATCTGATCCTTTGATGTCAAAGAGAGACTTACCATTGACTGCAAGGATTGGGCCCGTTAGGTATACTATAAAAGCGTGAATGACTTTGGGGGAGAGTTTTAGTTCCTATTGTCATTCAGATTTGACCGTGAACAGAAAAAGAAATAAAAAGCAGAAAACAAAACGAAGTCCATCCTAGAGAAGAGGATCTGCTCCATTCGTTTATTTTGCTTGTGAAACGAGAACCTAAATTGCTCAATGCAGCTGGATCAGACATGATAAAAGTAGAGTAATAAGCACTGGATTAACAAGAGGACCATACGTTATTCATTATTTTAATAGTGTGTGCAGCTCCTTTAATGTAAATTATATACACTCTCCCCCTCTCCACTGTTTAATATGGAGAATACCAAAAGCTGCATTATTCAGTGCTCAGGTCTTTGTAGTAGCATGTGATACTGTTGTACAATTAGACAACAAAGCTTGGTGCTGGAGTGTGGTGGGGGGGACATGTCCTCATTTGAATGTCCGCCTTGAGCAATTTACTTTTGTTTTGCGGTAATTTTGGATAAATGCATTTACAGGAAGATTTAAACACACGCCAAGAAAGAAGGGGCCAACAGCAAAAAGGAAATCCCTGACAAGAATTTGTTGTTGCCGTGATGAAAGGGCAGTGACAGGTTGGGAAGCATTCACTTGTGTGACCGGTGTCTCTCCTGTCCGTGTGGTGCACACTTACTGTCTGTAGTTGTAGGCGATGTCAGCAAACTCCTTTCTGCGGGCCCGGTAAACAGGATCTTTGAAACCCTAGGAGGAAACAATTAAAATGTACTCCTCCCACTTAGTGGGAACAATGCAGGGCTCAGGCCTTAATCCTGCTCCCCCTGAAGACACTGAGAGCTTTGACACTGAATTCAGAGGGAGCAGGAAAGTGATCTTAGGCTAAAATTGAGATCCCAGCCCGTAGTGTGGACACCAAGCGCACAAGAGCAAGCAGGGAAGACCGCTTCTTCCCAGGCTGAATGACTGCTTTGCTGAAAGTGCATGCAGGCTGTTCACATCCTCCCACCAGAGGGTGTGGGGGAGAGAGACAAGAGGATCCATATAGCAGCCATTTCCCAGCCTTACTCATGTCCTGCCCCCTCCCGTTCTCCGCACGCTGCCAAGCGGGGGCTCACAAAGAGTAGAGCTTCACTCATTACCACACTTGGGGTGTGCACCCCGGTGCATGGCTCCCCCACACATTCAAGCTAAAAATCTCACCTCTTATACACTTATTTCTCACAAGGTTCACCTAGCCAGTGAGGATTAGACCTCACCTGAAGATGAGCTCTGCGGGAGCTCAAAAACTTGTCTCTCCCACCAACAGAAGTGGGTTGAATAAAGGGGATTCCCTCACTCCCTCATCTCTCTCATATCCTGGGACTGACACAGCTACAATGCTGCATACTCCCGTCCTTTCTCTGTCTTGTCTATTTAGACTGTGAGTTCTTCAGGGCAGGGACTGTCTCGCACTAGATGTATGTACAGTGCTTAGCACAATGGGACCCCTGTTTCAGTTGAGACCTCTAACTACTACTCCAATATACAAATAATAATGGTAATTTGGTTAACCTCAGCACAGTACAAGCTTAAACTGGATCTGGGGACAACTGGTATCCAACATAGTTGTATTAGATCAAAGTATTATACACAAAAAGGGGTCAGGTGATTTGAAAAGTTATATGTTATAGAATAGAATGGTATCATAGAACATTTATCCTATTTTAGCTCCCACGTCTACCTAAACGATAGCGACTTAGTGACTCCTAGTTTTTCCTCCTTGCTGCCTCCTAAATTCTACTATCCTTTCTTTCTATACCATATGCCTGGTTGTGCTTTGATTTTATGAGAACATAGAGGAAACTGATCACTAACTAATGAGTTCTACCAGCTAGAACTGAGCTGCTTCATTCATTTCAATACCTGAGTTTTATTTCTTTTTTTTTGCCTTCAAGAACAACATCATTTTATGCCATGCTTGTATGCCAGTGCAACAAATGAGAAGGCTATTGATTCAGTTTGCTGAAGTAATTGTATCTTCTTTCATTCTGTTTTTCATATGACCGCACTGAATATCATGAATCATTGTACATGATACACAACGCACTTTGAATTAAGCAATAGGTAGTGAATGACTAATCACTCCATCTCAATTAAACTAATAGCAGCAATTTTTGCTACACTGCGTGTAATTTATTTATAATCAGCCTGTCTCAATTAAACTAATAGCAGCAATTTCTGTTGTGCTGCATGTAACTCGGTGTGTTTTGACATGAAAATAAGTTGTTGTTTGGGAGGGGGTGGGGATGGAAAGTATTTTTGCATCAAGAAAAGTCTTTAAAACACTTAAGGATTCATGTGCTCACTAGCACAAACAAATGCACTTTCATTATTTAAATTGCAAGCCCCTTGCAGCAGGGACCACTTCTTTTATTGGGGCTTGCATCATAAATGCCATATTGGCATTCAACAAATAATATGTAGGTGTCAACCAACTATATGTTCATTATAAAAGGGGAAAAAAGCTCTTAACATCCCCATGCTGGAATATGGTGATTGTCAACTTTCTGTGGCCAAAAAATTGTTCATCGAGACACCTCATCCCAGAATCCTTTGCATATGTGTAGTTGGGAGAAAGTGAGTGTGCCTGTGATGACTGTGTGCTCTGGAGATCCCCAGCTGCCATAATGCTTGGGGCTGCTGGCATTTGCATAAGTTAGAGCAGCCTCCAGACTGATCTAATTTATGTCAGAGACTGGCTCTCAAACAACCGTAATTATGGGAACTGCCTTTGTGCCTCCCTGGACCACTAGAGTTACCCTGGTATAAAACATGTGTACATGAGAATCCCAATTGCTATAAAGTTGTTCTTTGTTTAAAGGTAGGACTTGTTTCTTACAGGGTGGTCTGCATCCAGTTCAGCTCCATAGCTTAGGATCTGATTGGCAAATCTGTCAAGGTCCTGGATAGTTCTCGGGAACCATGGTACTACAAAAAAGAAAAGAAAATACAAATTAGCCTCTTTTCATTTTAGCTTATCTTGGGGTCTCATCTAACTCTTACATTTCTTTGATCTAAATATAAAGTAGGATAAACACCAGGCTAGATTCACTGGTACTTTTCGGAAGTGTTGCACTGCACCAGTGATGCAATGCAACAGTAAACCCAGCTTCATGAGCCAGTTAAGTTGGGTTTATGGCTGTTTTGCATTGTTGGAGCAATGCAAAGCAGCTGGAGTAAATCCAGCTCCTGACATTACGTTTGCTTGTGATGGTTATTATTTATTGCTTGATTGTTGATATTTCTTGAATTATCAGAACATAGGAATTACCAGACTGGATCAGACTCAAGTTCCATCTAGTCTAGTATTCTGTCTCTGACAGTAGCCAGAATCAGCCGCTTCAGGGGAAGGGGCAAGAAACCCTGCAGCAGGTTGAAATAATCAGCTCCATGAAAGGCTCATCCAATTCCTAATCTCTGCCACTTTGCCTGGCTTAAGACGTGAAGCAGTATACAAATTAAACAGCACTCTGATGCATCCGATTAGTGTTGTATCAATTAGCGGACATCGCGATAATGCATAAGGAGCCATTTCCAACAGCAGGAACAGGTCTGATTGTCCATTGCCCCGGGACTCACATATGCATTTGCATCAGCGCACAGTAGGTGTGAAAAGCTACCAACGCTGATTTCAGAGTCTTTTGCACCCAGCTCGTACTCACACTGCATGAGTGTGAGAACTACATGAGGTGCAGGGCAATAGAGAATCAGGCTCCATTTCTTTTTATTTGCATCAGTGAGGGAAAAATGGCACCCAAATCTCTTGAGAGCAATTACTATAATAGGAGAGGGGTCATTACAGCTCTTGTGGTGACAACAGCACTGCTCTCATCTTGGATGTCACATGGGGTTCACACTCTGCATTCATGCGCCTTACTGTCTTCACGTAGGGTACAAGTCACTGCCATTGATATCAATGGGGGTCACTCATCCCAGAGGGCCCCGGAGTTTAAAGCCCAAGTGCTCTCAGTGTTCTCTCTTCCAGCTGAACTGCACCGTGACTTATATGAATTTAGCCTCTTTCTTGCATAAAGCTGCACCATTCCTCCAGCGAGTGCCTTGAAACGCTTCCCATGCCCTGCTTTCTGCCCTAACGAGGACACTGCTGCTGAGTGAATCAATTTTATTTTGTTTAACATTTTGGTATTTAGTTAATCTCAGCTGCCCGAAAAGTTCTGCACCACCAGCTCTGGAAAGAGAAGTCCTGTATAAATCCTCCAGGGTGCACAGCCAGCTGCAGTGCAATCCCTCCCACAGTGCCCCGCTTATGTTCCCCAAAAATGAGCCGCACAGACCACCTAAGGGATGAGAGGATCATTCCATCTCCAGGCCTATTCAGCCCGTGGTCTCTCTGCTGAACAATAAAGAAGGCATTTATGTGGACACTTGCACATCAGAATTGGAGTCAGACCACTAGCTCATTTCACATAGGCCCCAAAAAAGCAGTCTGCATTTATGACTACTGGGTGGCATGCTTCCGTGACATGTCCATCTGTGCCAGGGCAGTGTTATGCACACTAATGTGAGAGTTGTGCTACTGTCTTTGTGCTTTTAGAATTCCTGCCGCAAACAGTTTCTAAACATCAAAACAGACTCTTTTTAGTGCAGCATTTTTTTTTCCTTTAATGAAAGTGAATGTGGCTTTGTATTGCAGAAAGAAACGTTCTTTGGAGCCCCATGATACTAACTTTAATCAAACCTAAGAAGTTAGTCACTAGATGGCAGCAGAAGTAGCATCAAAATCTTTCATGACTGGATAGATTTATTTTTTATCCATAGCTCCACTGTTTCTTTAGAAATATTCAACTAGTTTCTGTCAGTAATCTCCACCTCCTCAGATTAAGTAAGCAAATGGGACTTGGTTATGAAATATTGTTTTTACTTGATACAAAAGTCACTGTCAGCCTACACACTAAAAGAAGGCAAACCTCATACAAGAACCCTGGAGGATGCCATCATCTTCTACATCTATTGCCTAGGCAACTAAGCTAGTGGCTTTATGGTCAGGAAACTTGGGTTCTGGTCCCAGCTCTGTCAGTGACCTTTCATGTGAATCACATTGCCATGCCTCAGTTTCCCCATCTGTAAAATGGGGGTGACAACACTCTGTAAAGCGCTTTGAGATTTTGGGAGAGAAAAGTGCTACCGTGAAGCTACATGTACATTATTAATTATTGCCACAACATATTGCCATTCCCAGGGAAGCTCTAAAACCCATCAGATCTGAACACAGCAGAAGGCCCACTAGGGACTGTGAAGCCTGCTATGCCCTGTGATGGATTTCAGCATGTGCTGAGAGGATGGTCTGTAAGGGATTTTGAAGAGGAAGAGGTATTCCTCTGAACTAGAAAGGTTTGGGTTCAAATAATTTCTGTTCCAAATGTGGCTGAATTAGACAAAAAATAATATCCAATAAACTTTTATTACCAAAGTGTTTGACAAATGGGTGATTTACAAACCGTGGGGCAGATTTGTTCCTTGGCTGGCACCAATGTAGGGACAGAAGGGAGGTGGTTTGTTTCTCCCTTATTTGAGCAGCTGGGGTGGCCAGTGTGGAGCATTGTGAAGATTAGAGCAGCCCTCAGGGCTCCCCAAACTTGTACCCTTGCATCAGTGGCCCCAGAATCACCAGGACACAAGTCCACCCTAGTCACACCACCTTCCACTACTCCCCTCCCTCCTCTGGCCTAACTTCACCTCACCTCCTGTTATCCCTCCCCCCCACCCCCACCCCCACCCCCACCATCCCACCTCAGAACACCCTCTGAGCCTGGGGCTCATGTGGATTCAGCTCAGAGATGGTGGAGTGGCTCTGTAGCAGGGGAAATCCCTAATGAGGGAGGCTTTATACCTGCCGTATGGTCCATTGGCACCGACCTCACTGGTACAAAGGGGCCGCAGCAGAAGGCTGAACAGGGCCCTATGAATCTTCTGTCGAGAGCTTAGTGTTCTCAGCATCCAAGTCAATGGGAATTGAGGGTGCTGAGCACAGCATGGGATTTAGCCCCTTTGCCCTATACATACAGTAGGAATCAGAGCAATTAGTGATGGGAGAGAGCTGCTGGGTGATATTGTCTGGCAATGCAGTTCAGAAAGACCTTCCCCAACAATGCTAGCAACAGTTTAAAAATATCAAATCAAATTAGGTTCTCAATGGATTTGTCAAATATTTTGTTTGCTGACATGTTTTCGTGGGGTCTAGTTAACCAGACATGCTGGCTGTCTGCACTGCGGTTAATGAATTGCCAGAGCAAGCTGTTGCAACAGGGAGCCTCTGTGAAGACTTCAAGAGAGAACATGGGCTGATCAGTAATAAATATTGATTTGTCTGTAAGTGAAAAAGCAGCATTTATAGGCATGTACTGGACACCCAAGTGGTGACCAAATTAACATGGGGTCAAATGCTTAATAGGATGCTAATAAGCTATTTATATGTGGGGCAACAAAACGGAAGCAGTTAGGAGTTTCTGCAGAGCTCCTACATTCTGACCATTGTGAGGAGGGTCAAAGCCAGGTCTATTAAATTTATAGCTGTTCGAGGCACAGGTTTAGACCTTTTTAAACAGATCCAAATGCTTTGGCCTGCCTCAGGGTTTAGCAAACAAGGCTCTTACAGAACCTCAGCCTCCAGCCGGTCTCAGAAATGCAATAAATTGTCTCTGTTTCCCGCCACTGAAATAGACTAATATTTAATTCTTTTATTCCTCGGCTCCTAGGGGTCTGCAAATACTCAACTTGTTTCCCAAAAGAGTCATGAAGAGATGCACTGTGTTTTCGCAACAAATAACTCTAATTCCACAAAAGGCATTTGACCAGATGAAACACTTCAGCACATCACTCATGTGAAGAGCTAAAGTTACCTTCAGAATGATGACATTTTGCTAGCATTTGCTAAGCTACAGTTATATTATTGATCTAAATCTTTTATTCATTGCTCGAATAGGGGAAATATAATATCTTTTGTCCTACAATTAAGAGCGCTTGGGGGGAAAAAAAAGAGTAAAAATGATAACTGAGACCAAATGAAAAATCATCAGTACACTAAAGCCCCAGACCAGTAAAGCACTCAAAACATGCTTCAAGTTAAGCACAGGGTTCATAGATTTTAAGGCCAGAAGGGACCATTGTAACCATCTAGTCTGACCTCTGGCATAGCACAGACCATAGAATTTCACTCAGTGATTCATGCATCAATCCCAATAACGTGTGGTTGAACTAGAACTTACTTTTTTAGGAATATATCCAGCCTTGATGTAAAGATTTCAAGTGATGGTCAATCCACTACACATTCCAACTGATAATCACCCTCACTGTTCAAAGTGTGAGCTTATTTCTAGTTTGAATTCACCTAGTTTCAACTTCCATCCATTCAATCTTGTTATGCCTTCGTCTGCTAGATTAAAGACCCCTCTAAAGATCCAAGGTCTTCTTCCTGTACTTACAGACTATGATCAATTCACCTCTTGGCCTTTTCTTCAATATGCTCTTATGTCTACACTCCAGCCACTGGATGCTTCCTACATTGACAGAAGGAGTTTTTAAATTCAGTCCAATATAATAAATCCACCTCTCTGAGAGGCAGTAGTTAGGCTGACACAAGAATCCTTCCATCAACCTAGCCATGTCTATACAGTGAGTTAGGTTGACCTAATTACGGTACTCAGGGCACGAAATTTTTCACAGCCCTGAGTGATGTAGCTAAATTTATCTAATTTTTAAGTGTAGACCTGACCTAAATAGATAGAGTACTCACTGTATAGCATGTTTTCCAATCCTTACATCATTCTTGTGGTTCTTCCTTCTCTTCATTGCTCAGGTGCTTTGCTGGACCAGGTCCTAGCGACACTCAACAAACGTCAGGCAAAATGAACAAAAACTATTTAAGCACAAGCCAAAAAAAGCCCAGACTGTCACAATTAGATCACTTGAGGAAAGATAATTTTACTAGCTTAGATGGCATATTGGTCCCCAAGAAGCAAAATAGGGAAATATAACAAAACCCCCTTTGCTACCCCTGTGGCCCTGCACTGGATTCATGTAAAGTGCACAGATGAACTGAACCCATAATCCTTAGCAAAGAAAAATCAAATCCCATCTATAGATGGTGGATAAGGAATTGGTACTATTGCCCTAGCTTAAGTAAGTTGCTTCTTTCTTGACACAGATGTGTCTCACAAGGAGAATATTTTCCTTGGCAATGAAAAAGGCCTGTGTCCACGTACAACATAGGGGAGGTTGGCTTGCTAGTGTGTTTGTCTGTGTGGGGTGATATATTGTTTAGTTTTATATTTTTTAAAAAACGAACATCAGTAGATTCTGATGTTAAGATTCCAATGTTAAGATTTATCAGTGATGATTTTAAAGGGCAAGTCAATGTAGACATTGTCATGGCAATGCTAGTTATTTATTAACACTGTCATATTTGTTTAAGGGACAAATTCAACCATTATGTCTTCAGCTTGGTCTCTCATTTCACTCTGAACCTGTGTATGTTTTGCTCCCTAAGCAGCCTTAGTCCGTAGGTGCTGGAACTAGGGGTGCTGCCACACCCCCTGGCTTGAAGTGGTTTCCATCAGATACAGGGTTTACAGTTTGATACAATGGCTCTCAGCACCCCCACTATACAAATTGTTCCAGCACCCCTGCCTTAGTCTGACTTTTAGAGCACAACCCTTCTGAGATTTAAGCTCATGGTGGGCCCTTCCACTAATGGCAACTATTGAAACTGAAAAGGGAATCAAGGACAGAAGAAATAAAAATAAAATGATTCATTTGATCTTTTCTCTCTCTGATGATAAATTGCTTCCACTAACAAACAAAAACAGTCATTCCTTCAATGAGAAGGGATCCAATTAATCTCTGCTGCTCTCAAGTCAATAGAGATTAACCTGGCTCAAGAAGACCTTTTGATGAACATGGAAACACTAAGTGAAATCCTAGCCCTGATTAAATCAATAGGATTTTTGCCATTGACTTCAATGGAACCATGATTTCTCCTGTGGTCTTTTTGTTGTTGACATTTTGAGCTCTACCCTGTGCTCGAATCAGTGCCTACAAAACCTTTAATCACTGCTGCTCAGCAAAGACTTGCCAGGGTCTGTAGCTTTCTTCTGAAAATATAATACCAAAAGAGGACGCATGACAAAGAGAGAACATCTGTGATAGTAGGTGTAGCTGAGGCCTGGCCTGGAGTAATTAACTCCTGGAAGGAGGCCTCTTTTTTTGGAAGAGAAGATTAGGGAAGGAAATAATCATTAGGTTGAAAACAGAATGTTTGTGCTAAATAAAGTAAGTAAATAGGTCAGTAGGCTAAGAAGACAGAATGTCTGAGACAACTAAGATAAGAGGGAAAACACACACACAGGGACTGTTTACTATGAACTAGATAACAAGGGAAGTTAAGAATATAGAGAGGAGGCAAAGAGGAAGTCGATGGTGGTCAAAGTGTGGACAGCGCATGCTGCACAGAGATTGGTTCCTGCAAAGTAACCAAGCCGATCCAAAAATGTGTGCTGCTATGTATAGTAAATGCAATGAGATGTGTAGTGTATAGAAAGGGAGGAAGTTTCTGTGTAACTTTGGAGCTGTGATGTACCCTGTATCCGAGTCTGATCAGCTCAGCATAGCACTGCTGTGTGTCCAGTAAAGATACCCAAATGACAAAGGCGGGAGTCGAACTGAGTTCTTGGGAAGCTGAGTGAAAAGAGGTCTCAGAGGGAATCCCAACAGTAGTGCTCATAGCTCCCTGCCCAGGCATAACCCTTTCTCTCTTGTCACTTGAATGGAGGAAACTGACCTCAGAGAGTATTTGCTGGAGGTTTCTTTCCCCCAAATGTAATGTCATGGGTCAAGCACAAAGGAGATGGTAAAAGGATTACCAGGATTTATCTTGGGCAGATATTAACGCCCTTTTATGTTGTTTCAAGGAAGGAAGAGGAAGAACCAGACCAAAAGCATTTGAAGACAATCCTAGCTGAAATCCTATTAAAATCACACCTGGTATCTGAAGAGGTATTAGGTATTAATAAAGTGGGTGTCGTGGTTTCTTTACATGAATCTTCTGGGCCATGTCTTTACCCAGGCCCCAATCCTGTGAGGTGCTGAGCACTCTCAACTCTCACTGACTTCAATAAGAAGAACGGAGGGTACTCAGCACCTCCCAGAATCATGCCCTAGTTCCCTAAAAAGGCAAAACTACCCATCAACATTACTGGGAGTTTTGCCTGTGTGAGGATGGGTTGAGCCTGCTCCCCCTGAAATGGGTAGAGAAAACTCCCTGATTTCATGGGTTGGGAGAGGGGTGCGATTGGACCCAAAAGATTTGAGTGAGATTATGGGGGCAAGATTATGCCTATGAGGGGGAAGATTGTGCCTGACTCTTACGTAGGTGCACTGTGGAGGAGGAAGTGCACAAGAAGTCTTCCTCTCCCCTCCCCACTCATCATCCAACCGGCATAAGGGTCAGACACAGCTGCTGCCCCAGAGCTTGAAGAAGGATACAGCCTGCTCCCTCCATCCACCAAGGAGTGCACAGTGCTCCAGAAGGGGATGGAGAGAGATTGGAGGCTGATAAGCCTGTAGAGAAGGACCAGTGTGGAAGAGATGGGGGAATGATTTCCACTCTCTGAAGGGGTGCAGTAATAGATCTCTGCCAGGGAAATCAGAGAAGAAATCTACTTCCTTGAAGCAGAATTTCTTCCTCTACTTCCCTACAGGTTACATTGCTTCATACCAAGCGTAGTGCTGGACTGTGCCTCATTGGCCTTAGTCCTTAGTAAGAGCTGCAGGATTTGGTTTGTTATTAACCAAGATTTAGGGTGTTTTGGGGGTGGCAATGAGGGGTGTTGGTGTTAGCCATGACAATCAACACTTCATTCGTTATTTTGTTACTTGGTCCTTTATCAGCAACTTTTATGCATTAAACACAATTGAGAATATGATCACACTTTGCACAAAGGGTCCATTTAACAAAGAATTAATAAATGACCAGCAGATGTTTTAAGAACTGGTAAATCAATTGTTATAGAGTCCAACATTTCAACTGGTAGCTTATAAGCATCTGTCATAACTTCTACTGATGGATTTATAAACCAACCATAGCTCAAACTACTCATATCTGTAAGATGCTGATAATCATAACACCTCTTATGGTAGTTAACTCTTTATTTCTAAGTGGACCCTTACTATGAAGGGTGACCAAGAAGGGCTCTGCTGTGGATTCAAACAAACAATCTGCATTATCCTATTTCAATGTTAACAAATTGCCTGTCTTCACCTGACTGTTCCCCCGTAAGGGTGAGCAAGACACGGCAGCTTTGGAAAGTGATGCAAGTTCTTCATCAAGGGAGCATAAAGGGCATGCAGTCGCAAATGTCTCTAGGCCACTGTTCTAAAGCCCTCCTTAGTGACTTACAGGAGCCAGCCCTCCTTAGGAAGATGAAAGACAATCTTTCTCTAGATGGCATTCATTACCAAAAATGCACATTAAGGGCTCGATTCAATTAGGTGCTGAGTACTCTGGCATTGCTCCAGCAAAGCAGTTTAAAATGAATCATGTGCTTAACACATGAATAGTCCCATAGATTTCAATAGAATTACTCATGTACTTAAAGTTAGGTATATGCTTAAGTAACTTGCTGAATCTGGGCTTTAGGTAACTTGTTGGAGGTTGGCAAGACTAAAGTCATTGTGCATGTCAAGCAAAGACCATCATTTAAAAAAAAAAACAAGTTTGAATCTAGGTAATGTTTATCGAAATAGAGTAATATCCCTTTAAATACTTTTTGAGTTATCCAGTGGTGCTTGCTGTGTTCTAGAAGCCACTGGAAATCAATCACAGCCAGGGCCAGCTCCAGCTTTTTTGCCGCCCCAAGCGCCGATTGAGCTGCCACCGAAGGGCTGCCGAAGAGGAAGAGAGGAAGTGAAGGACCCGCTGCCGAATTGCCACCAAAGACACAGACGTGCCGTCCCAATAATGGACAGAGTGCCGCCCCTTTCTATTGGCCGCCCCAGGCTCCTGCTTCCTTCGCTGGTGCCTGGAGCCGGCCGTGGTCACAGTGGCAGTGTGCCTGTAGCTAGGCTTGGCATGTTTGCGTATCGTTAGCAAACCAGTCATTGGGAACTCACCTGTGCCCGTGTGGTCTCTTCATATTGTTTGTGTGTGTAAGGAGCAAAAGATAACACTAGATGAATTTGGTAGATTGCTGAAAGCTGTGTATGAAAATATAGCCTATTTGACCAGCAAGGGCACTGTTCATTTGCAGAAAATGACCATGTCTGCAACTTTTTGGAATGGGAGACAGGATTATAAAGGGTGGAAAAGGAAACACAGATACAGGGGTCAACCAGAAAACTGCTTTACTGAAGAGAATAGAAGTAGTTCAAAAAGGCTGAGTGGTTTAGGCAGATAACACAATTTTATAGTCAATATTTTCTTACCAGCATCTTTCTTCTTTTTACGTGAAAGCTCATGAACAGTCACTCCGATTTCGTTTCTCAAAGTTTTGATGATATCTGTGAGAAGAGGAGTATTCCTCCTATCCAGGTTTATGAAGAATTCATACTCATCTTTGTTGACTCGGGAAGGTCTGGACTCAATATGGGTCAGGTTTATACTTTTTTCCTATGAGAAAGGGATAATAGGTTGAATTTTGATACTATATGCTGTAGGTGGAATCACAGCATGTTGAAATCCCCTTGTTGGTGAATGGTCCACATCACAATAATAATTTGTGATTACAATGAAATGAGGTTTGGAAAAGCCAGAAGCAGGGTATCTTGTGATCCAAATCTCAAGGGGCTGAAAATGAAAAGCTATTATATGCCCTCACTCCGTGCATGCAGTTTCCTTGCCTCAGACCCTACTGTAAGCTTACTGCTGTGACTGCAGGGATACGCAATGGACAATTCCTTTCAACCTGCCTACCTACTCTCTTTGCTCCTGCATTGCAGCCAGCCAGGGGAGCAGCTCGAGTGTCAGCTGCTGCAAGCTCAAGTATCTCTGTTCCTGCAACACTCAGCTCAGCCATGGAAGCACATGTGGCATGGCTTCAAAGTGCCACTGCAAGCCACCCAGAACAGCATGTAGCATTCAGGTGAATGGGGAATCTGAAGGGGGTAACAAGACTCAAGTCAGAACAGGAAAGAGTAAAAGAATAGGAAGCCACTCCCACCAAAAAAATACATACATTTAAAAAAAAAATCACAGAAGAAAAAACAGATGAGAAGGAAAAGAGAAAATGGAAACAGAATAGGACAAGAGAGAAAAAATAATGGAAACAAAGGAGAAGAGACAGCAACTGTCCTAGGAAACAGCACAGGAAAAGGCCCCTATTTGCCAATCCAACACTAGGGGAGCACCAACAACAAAATGCACATCGGGAACCACTGACTTAACAAGCTAAATGGATGTTATCAGTCAGATATTGTATCTAAGATACACATTCCAAAGTGTTTTTGAAACACTTCATAGTGTTTCAGGGTCTCCGTTCAGTGAGCAGGACTGTTGTCTCTCTCTGGGAGGTGGCTGAATCTGAGGTAGAGCTGGTCAGAAAATGTTCTCTCCCCTGGAAAAAGTTTGAAGACATTTTTTGTTTTGGACCACGTTTTTCTCCACAACTCTTCTGGTTTTCATCAAAAACCCAGAATGTGCAGGGTTTGGTTTCTTGAGGAAAACCAGAAAAATGTAGTCAAAAGCAGGGTCTCTCCCAATGAAATTTTGATTAAAAATAAAAAAAGAACCATGTTTACTTGAGAAAACCTTTGAACAAAAAATGTCAACCAGCTCGAAACGTAGGATCTCGGCCTGCATTTCTTCTTCAGGCATACGCCCACCGCAGCCGTTGTTGCTATAGGATGAGGCCCATAATGAAATTCTGCCTCCCAAAAGGAAGCTGAGACCCATGAAGACAGAGAAAATTCAGATTTGGGCCTGTCTGCTCCTTGGTTTTGCTCTCCTTTGCTCTCCCCTTTGTGCTGCATAGTACAGTGAGGCAGTTGGCCATCAGCAACACAGAAATGACCTCATTCACCTTGCTACAAAAGGCAGTTCAGAATCTGGTAGGCAAGGAAGAAGTGTGCATGGTGCTCTTCTGTGTCTGTGTCTGCAAGCCGCTGATTACCTTAAGTTGTTTTGCTCAACACCAGTACAGTAAGTTGAAAAGTTCAAAAGCACATTCACCAATGTCTGCTCCTGAAAGATACTCCCCAGTTGTGCTGTCTGAATGCAGAGAATGCGTTTAACTGTGCTAAGCCCTAGGGACAATTTGTTTTAGAGCCATAAAATTCTGTGGAACACACAGACCTTACTTTGTATTTGCTTTTTAGCTAGATGGTCAGAGATCATTACAGGGCTCAAGACCTAGAAGTTAAAATTACTTGAAACTATTTTTTTTTTGACAGAGACCAGAGACAGTGGGCTGTAGTTTGCTGTCGGCTGGGCCATTGTAAATCCACAATAAGTCCAATGAGGTCAATGCAACTACTGAGGATTTACACCAGAGGGAGAATCTGGACCATTAGGCCTTGTTCTTCACTGCCTGGAACCTTGTATAGTCACAGACAACTGTGCAAAACGGTGGTAAAATGCCACCAAACCAGAACGCTCTATTCACACTGACAGTAACATTTTATATTCACTGTGCACAGGTGTAAATGACTGCACAAGGACTTGTTGTTCTGAGGTTGCACAGCACCTAGCACAATAGGCCCATGTTGGGGGGAGGGGGTCCTAGATACTACTGTAATAAACAACAAAACAAAGAACAAGGGAGTGGAGAATGAAGCCCACAGACAGTACTGATTGGCAGGGGGGAGGGACAGAGGGTTATTGTAATAATTGGGACTACAAATGTACCCTCATTGTAGGCTCAACTGTAAAAAAGTATATAAAAGTTCATAAAATGTCACAGTAGCCTATAGGAATAAATGTTGATGGGTACAGGTGCAAAAGGTAGAAGAAAAACTGAATTAGTCTGAAAAAAGGCCTCCTGCTAAAACTCAAGGACTATGTTAAAATTATTCTTGGTAAAAATAGAAGATGTGGAACTGGAAATTAATGAATTAAAATTGGCACCAGATATTGGGCCTAACTGGTAGACAAAATAATGAAGGGATGGGCTATTCCCTCCATTGCCTTTATAGGTTCTTAAAGAAAGAGACTTTGGAGGGAAAAGAGAAAAACAGATGAATGCTACGAGTAAGCTTCATGATCATGGCTGCCTCTCCCACTGTTTCTGGGACTCAGGATCTTCATCATCCTGATCCTGAGAGATGTCCTGAGCAAACCGGGCCAGAGAGAGAGACACTCAGATGACATCACCACCTGTACCAACTCCAGCTGAATCCCAAACACCACCTGAGATGAAATGGGATCAGACTTTGACATGAGCTGAAGCTGCTGCTGTTAACTAACTTCTTCTCTCCCCCCCTCCTCCACCCCCCAAGAGGACAGTCATTACCATCTTTGATATCATTTAAGAGACTGTCAAACGCAGGGGTGTGGGTGGGTGGGTGGGGGGGGTTCCTTCTAAAAAGGGAAAGGGAACAAGGGATGCTGTTAAAATGAAAGCCTTACATTTCAAATGCTTTAACAGTTTTCCCCTTCTTTTCTGTATCATTAATAAAAGGTTTAAAAGGATGTTTAATGGTGGGTTTGCCATGGTGCTAAGCAGACTGAGGTCTTTGCATACCAAACCCTGAAGCTTGTTTAATGTTAGACAGTGACTGGGTTGCATTAACACCTTTGGCCTGTATGTTTCATCTAAATCAGTGGGTCTCAAACTTTTTTACTGATGACCCCTTTCACATTGCAAGCATCTGAGTGTTATCCCCCCTAATAAGTTAAACATACTGTTTAATATATTTAACACCATATAAATGTTGGAGGCAAGCAGGGTTTGGGGTGGTGGTTGACAGCTCGTGACCCCCCTTGTAATGACCTTGTGACCCCCTGAGGGGTCCTGACCCCCAGTTTGAGAACCCCAATCTAAATGAATACAACAGGGGCCACATAGCAATGATTTGTCCAGGAGCCCTTGGAGAACAAACAACGGAGCAGGCAGATAGCCAGCATGTGTCGCACTCTTGTGACAGGTCAGCTCTGCTACGCTTGCTTCACTCCCTTTGGAAAGTCTTGGGCCTGGGGTGCAGGGTCTTGAAATGCAAAGGGACGTGGTGCCAACATGCAGGACTTAGGGGAGGGCTGTTTTGTACCTTCTTCCTATTTTATCTACCCACACTGGTCCCGGTGCAAGCTGGCCTGATGTAAAAAGCAAAAGGAGCTATTTTGCTTATTAGAGTCACCTGTCCTCTCAAGTTCTACTCATCCAACTGCACAACTCATGCACAAATAAAGGAAATACCTACTGATTTGCTATCATGTTGTACAGCAGATTGTTTCTAGTTCACCAGGGGGGCAGAGGAGACTCATGCTGGTTTCTTTTGGTCAGACTAAAAGAGGATGTATACTCACCAAGTCAAATGTCCACCTCCTTTACACCAATGTAATTCTGGAATAACTCCACTGAAATCATAGAAGCTATTCTGAATTTGCATCTGTATAAGCGAGACCAGGTTCTCTCCCCCTTCTCCACTGATTCAGGAGTAGAGGCCAGAAATTGGTCATATTTGGCCATCTGATAATTCTTCAGTCCTTAGCTTGTGAAAATCTGGCACAGCCAGCTCCTACTCCACTCCCCATCTGTTCCTGACATACAGTCTGTACAGAGGTGATGGAAGGGGGAAACAGTAATTATGCTTACCTGGCAGAGTTTAAATCAGGCTCTACAATGCCCTAAACTGTACAGGACCAGCCATGAACCAACCTCAGAAACACAGAGGGGCAGCCAGCTGCCTGGTAGCCCTCTCCACCAATCTGCTCCATGCCCAGCAGATACTGGGCATAGCAGAGAATTTGGGGCAGAATGCGGTCCAAGCAATCTGAAATTCTGATGCATTATAGGCCCATGGTGCTTAAATTACTCAGGATCAAAATTCACCCTGAATTACGATCTGATGGCAGAAAGCAATGCCTTTATTTCAAACTATCATCTGGAAAAAACAAACAATGATTGAACGTGTAGCTTTTGAACTGTATATATCCCATCACGAATTATGTAACTTTACCTATCCTTAGCAATATATATATAAACACACACACACACATGATTTTATTTTCATTTCTATTAAAACCAATGCTCTTAACTACAAAAACATCCTTTACTGATTACATTGTAAACAAATGAATCTGTATTTCTTATGTGCATTTCTATTACAATCAGTAGTTTGCTCAGAGGAACACAATACAGAAAAACTGTCCTTACAAGACAGTTGCTTGCATAGTTGTTGTAGCCATGTTGGCCTTAGTTTTGAGTAAGAAGAGCTGGGTGAGGTAATATCTTTTATTGGACCAACTTCTGTTGGTGAGAGACAAGCTTCCTTCAGAGCTCTGTGGAGGGCATTCTTCACTTCCTGTCCTAAAATCTTGTATAATGCAAAACAACAAACTCTAGGATGTAGTTTTATGCGCTCTCAGACAATTTTTGCCTTTCATTCAAGAGATGCCTGCATCTCAGCAATTGGCAAAAAAAAATTGTGTATTATATAAATCTATATTGTTGCCATTTTGTAAAGAGTGCTTTGGGATCCTTTTGGAGCCATATAAATGTAAGTTACAATCACTGTTTTAGAAACAGAAATTCAGTCACAGAAATTGACCCCTCCCAATTGATAGTTTTGCATAATTATGTTTTCAGATGTTTTGTATTGGTAATAAACACCTTCACTTCAAGATATTTACAGCCTCTGTTACTTGAGTTTCTAGTCAGCACCCAATTTCATTTTGGTACAACTTCTCCACCTGGTGTCTACTGATGGTATTGTAATTATATTTTATATGATTCAGAACTCAGTAGGATGTAGTCTGTGTTGCCAGTTCTTGCAATTTTATTGTTAGTCTCATGATATTTGATGTTTTACTTAAAGCTCCAGCTCCTGGAGCCAAAAGGAGAATTTGGGGTTTAGTGGGGGAAGGGGGGGTTAAGTATGTTTTTAGCCCTCCTGCTTGCAGATGAAAGCTTGTAAACTTGACATGAGTGTCCTCTAAAAGCTCAGAAACCAGAAGGCAAAAAACAAACAAACATCACACCTCCTCAGGTGTTTTATTTCTTTAACTTGTGCCCTTACTGCAATTGCTCCTCTCCCCTATTGCATCTGTGCAAAATCCCCAGGGGCTGGGCACATCCTGGCCAGTCCCCCGCCTACCTCAGCAGGCCCTCCTCCTGCCTTCAGCCTGCTGTGGAAAACCTGCTGCATGGGGGCCTTCCTTATGTGGGATTTATGGCTCTTTTGCAGCACTTTTGTGACTATTTGGCCAACTGAAAGAGGCTTCAGCATGAGCGAGTCCTCTGTCAGAATTGCTCAGCTGCAGAGATGCTTGTAAGCATATAGCTGGTAGGTTTGTTTCCCCCCCCCCCCACCTTTGCTGCTCCAGCTAGCAGGTTGGTTTCCCACCCCC
Source organism: Mauremys mutica (assembly GCF_020497125.1). NCBI lineage: Eukaryota > Metazoa > Chordata > Testudines > Geoemydidae > Mauremys > Mauremys mutica. The sequence continues at coordinate 101,592,581 of NC_059072.1, read as the reverse complement.
ACCCCGCTTTGCTGCTCCAGCCGGGCGGCAGGTTGGTTTCCCCCCCCCGCCACTTTGCTGTTCCAGCCGCTGCACAGGTTTTTTTTGTTTTTGTTTTTTTTTGCTTGGGGCGGCAAAAAAGCCAGAGCCAGCCCTGCCTGGAAAGTAATCTGCCTTCCGCATAAGGCTAGTGCAGATTTCTCTCCCCGTGGAGGAAGGCAGAACCAGGAACCAGATAGTTACTCTGAGTCACAGTCTGGTTCCTTGCCTGCTCCTTAGAGAAAGGAACTATCCACTGCCACTTGCTTAGGACCTAGGGCAAGGTCACAACTGAGCCAACTTCTCCTCCTGTGGTTTTGTGAATGGTATTTCTAAATGTCCTTTGCTTTTAATAAAACAAAAAAGCGATTAAAAATGCTCAACAATGAAACATTTCGTCTTACCAGAAACTATTTTTTTTTAATTTTGTATCACCGAGAAACATGCCCTCCCCTTTTTAAAAAAAAATGGGGAAAAAAACCGCAATAATTTCCACAGCTCTCGTTAGTGCTATCCCAGTACATCACAGTGCTTTCTGGCTTGAAGTTAAAAGCTATGAAATGACCCCTCCGCAGTGTCCAAATCAGGGCAGCAAAGGAAGAGTTTATAGCTGGCGCATGTTGTAGTGGAAATAGGTATACATAGGGAGTTGTGTGTGCACTGAAGGGGGAGAGATCTTATTTATCCCACTAATGTACTGAGTTAAATTCTAGGGACAAATTGCTTTGCAAAACATGCCCGCACCTGCGTAACTTGTATGCAAAACAAGAGGAAAAGCAAACAAGCCAAAATTCAGCAGAAGCCCAGTACATTCATGATGGTCAAAGAGATAAACTTCAAAGTGGTCATTATTTGTGGAACACAAAGTTAGCTCCCTAAACAGAAAAAAAAATTACCACTGTCATCTTTGTTGGCTCAGAAGGCAAAGGGTCTGACTCAATGTTACCATTTACTTCTGGGCCAGGTTCAAGTATCTTTACTCACATGATGTAACAACTTACTGCAGGAGTACAGCCATGTAAATCAAAAAGGTGCTGCACTGTGCAAGCAAGGCTATCAGAGCCTGGCCCTTAGGGCAAAGTTCTGTTATTTGAAAAGAACATTACTCAACAAAAGCAAAGTGATTCCTATTTGAAAGTAAGGTAACAATTTGCATCATATTGTAACCCACACATCTCCTGGGTGTGGTGTTCTGTCTCAGCTAATGGCACCAAGACCACTGAGAGAGAGAAAGAGATTAATGAGTTTGCTCTACAGCCTTAGCTAACAGGCATGCAGCTTTTAGCTCATGCAGTTGAGACTCATGCACTAAGTTCCAGAAACCCCAGGTTCAAACCTGCCAATGACCAGGTCTGTCAGCATTACAATATTATTCCTTCCCGCCCTGCCGCAACACACACACTACTAAACATTTTAATCCATCTAGCTCTGGGCGGGATTTTCCTTACCTCACATGGCCAGTGTTTAATCCATCCAAGGTTTTCTGCACAGAGTTTTTGTTTTGTTTTTTGGTGTACCATACTGTAAAATCATTCCTGTGGTCAAAGCCACTAGTGACATCCTACGTGTTTCTTTACAACATAAAAGCAGTTTCTGCCACCTTTACTTACAGTGGGCAGTACCTTGCTTTGCACATAATCTCATTAAGATCAGTAAGACAGGATGAATACTATTCACCTTGACTAAGGCTGGCAGAATCAGCTGCTATTGATGGTATGTGATTGGTCACCTTAGTCACAAGGTTGACTCACAAACCCACAAAGAGCTTTCAGATCCCGACTTCAGAGAGAGAGAGAGAGAGAGAGAGAGAGAGAGAGAGAGAGAGAGAGAGAGAGAGAGAGAGAGAGAGAGAGAGAGAGGAGTACTTGAGAACAGACAGATGGGTGTCACAGAAGAGGAATGGTCCAGTGGTTAGGATGTTAGCCTAGGACACAGGAAGTCTGGACTCTGTTCTCTACCAGAGATTTCCTGTGTGATCTTGGACAAGTCATTTAGTCTCTCTTTCTGTGCATCAGTTCCTTTCCCCTTCTGGAAAATAAGGATATAGTACTTCCCTAACTTACAGGGGAGTTGTGAGGACATTAAAGATTGTGAGCTGCTCTGATGTTACACTAATGGAAGCCATATCAGTTCCTTAAGATTTGCATGCATATTTGTACACAGATATGCATTTGCAGCATTTCTCTTTCCACAAACATTCTGGCGAATAACAGTTCTTACAGGCATAATGTCATCACCAATCTACTGCTTACTGAAGTTAAGGGAAATACTCCCTTTTACTTTAATGGGGACTAGATTTGGACTGTAGTAAATAAGGACAGGGAAACAGGCTTCCTTTCATCCCTCAAATGGACTACCATGGTCTGGTACTCACCTCTGGCATAGGAATGGTGGATACATCGAATCTGGCTCAGGTTAGGTTTGTAACCACTTGCTTATAACGGTGAAGCTGGATTCACAGCTCAGTTTAAGAATGAGCCTCTGACTCCATGAGGATTTGTTCACCCTGCAGGGGAGGATGGGTTGGGGGGCTTACTGGGAAACCTTCTGGGGGTGGAAGTAGAGCCGGGCAGCAAACGGTGGCAGGGCTGGGTATTAAATGATGCTTCAGGAACACATGCACTCAGCCAGCCTGCTGCCTGGTTCATCAGCTCAGCTGGTCGATGACTCCTTCAGGTCACCATTCTAGTGTTCCATCTGGCCCTGACGTTTTGTCCCACAACTTACAAAGCATGGGACAAAACACTAGGGCTAGATATTCAAGAAAGTTCAGCATCTCACTTGCAGTCCATCTCCTGAGGTCTTCTGAAAACGTGGCCATTTATTTTGCTGCCTAAATGGGAGCGAACTCTCTTGGAAAATCTGGTCCCAGTTGTGCATACTGAGCACTTCTGAAAACATGGCTCTACGCCTGTTGCTGAAAACCGAGAGATTCCTAGTTTAAAGGGATACATGATCACCCTGCCCATGCACCCCAGCCTTTGTTGTGGACCAGAATGGCTATCCACGTCAGCTGATTGCACTTCCCAGAGTCGCAGACCCGACTCTGAAAACTGATTGAAAGAATATACATCAGGAATAAACAGAAGACAAAAACAGATCTACTCAAACATGCTTTGAATTTAAAGCAGTCAGACGCATAGAAGCAGTTACATAGAAATGATTCAACTCTGGTGTTAACATTCTAGCAGATAAAACACCAATTCCTATCAATAGGAGGGGTGCAGTGCACTTCTGGATACAAGTGAGAATTGTACTAAAACAAGAGCTCAGTTTTAAAGCACAAAATTACACAACAGCACCTATGGACAGTCCCCTCGGCCACAGACATGACCTTGAGGGCTCTTTGTATACAATAAATACAGTGCACCCCAAAAGCACATTGAGATTCCCTTAAACTTGGTGTCACAATTGCAGGGCTAGCTGCACCTCTAGCCCCTTTTGGGTTGCTCTGAGTACATCCCCTCAGGTGTCAGGCCTCATGCCCTTACCTCCCCTGGGGTGAAATTCTGCAATATTCCCATTCCTAGACTGGGCCCTGGGCTTCAGTACCCTGTGTATCAACCATGCTTACTGAGCAGGTTCGAATAGGATCAGCCTCTGCGGCTCTTCCCTTCAGGAGTCTGACCAGTGGAGTACACAGTGACTAAGCCACTTTCTTAAAACCAAAGTCTCATTTGTTTAACTGTAGGAACAAAGCTTTTTGAGAAAATGGATTTTAAAACGAACATCTACACTAATGCTTGTGTTACCTAATGGCTTACCACCCTCTGCCAGTAACCTAGGCAGGCCTAATTCCTCTGACACCTCCAGCAGGTGCCTGGATTGCAGTCTGGTTCCCCCAAACAACTTCCCCCTCTCTTGAGGCAATGTTCCTTTTTAAACATGCCAAAGATCTTTTGATATCCTGTGTTCGTGGCTACAATAGGACATGCCTGCCATGCCATTCATCCTTCTGACAAAGTGTGGCTCTGCAGTGTCCCTTCCTCTCCCCGCCCCGCATTAGGGACTCTGTAACAGGGTGGCTTGCCCTGTGGGCTAGAAAGCCTGGGGCCAAGCCAGCCTTGATTACAAGATGAATGACCCTGAGAGAAATCAGGTTGTTAAAATATAAAAGGCAGAAGGAAGCTACAAGGGAAGAGTGTGACTGAGAGAAGTATCTGAGACTACCAGAGGTAGGAGGCCTGCCAGTAAGCTACAGAAGCCTAAGAGAGGCGATTGTGTGGCTCTGGAATGGATGATTGTTTTGGAACTTTGTTCTGTTTTTGACAAGCTTTGTTGCCAACTTGGTGGAGAGTGAATTAAAGAATTTGGGGCTGAGAAGGTGACTAGCAACTTTGTGAATTCTTAAAGGCCCTGATGAAGGGGAAGTAGAGGCAGGTAGTGGCCATGGCACTACAGACTCCATATAAGAATTACAACAGGCTTACCTGTGTTTGTGCCCAAGCCAGCCTTGTTTATTAATATAACGTCACATTATCATTCCCCCCCAAACAGAAAGATTTACCCTATTCTAAACTTTTATGTCCAGCAACAATAGCTCTCTCTCCTTAAAATTCTTCCAGTTCACCCATTCCTGAGCTCTTCTTCCTTGAAATGTTTTAAGCCATATTGCTCAATGCTTAAACATCCCACTTCCCCCACCACCTTTGTGGCCAGGTGAGCTCTCTCCAGATTTTCCTTCTGGAGACAAATGTCTTGTCTCAGCATATTATGTTCCCTGCCACCTTTCCCCAGATGGTACCTGATAAGTGCTCCCTCTTCCTAGAACAAGCTTCTTCTCTAAATGAGGGACATGTGGTCTGGATGAAATTATGTTAAAGTGGATGCCCAAGTGGTTGAAAAACCGTAATCAAAGAGTAGTTATTAATGGTTTGCTGTCAAACTGGGAGGACATATCTAGTTGGGTCCTACAGGAATCTGTCCTCTGTCCAGTACTAGTCAATATTTTCATTAAAGACTTGGATAATGGAGTGGAGAGTATACTCATACAATTTGTGGATGACATCAACTAGGAGGGGTTGAACACACTTCAGAGGACAGAATTAGACTCCAAAGTAACCTGGAGAAACTAGAGAAATAAACAAGATGAAATTCACTAAAGACAAGTGTAAATTACTGCACTTAGGAGGTGGGAAAAATCAAATGCACAAACTACAAAGTGGGAAATAACTGCCTAGCTAGTTGTACTGCAGAAAAGGATCTGGGGGTCATAATGGATCACACATGGAACATGAGCCAACAATGTGAAGCAGTTGCAACATCGGTTAATATTCTGGTGTATATCAACAGGTATGTCATGGGTAGACCACAGGAGGTAGTTCTTCTGCTCCACGCAACACTGGTGAGGCCTCAGCTAGACTACTGTGTCCAGCTCTGGGCACCACAGTTTATGAAATGTGAACAAATTGGTGAGAATCCAGAGGAAAGCAACAGAAATGATAAAAGGTTGAGAAAACCTGACCTATGAGGAAAGGTTTCAATGTGCCCAGTTTTATTTGTCTTGAGCGGGGATCTGATAAGTCTTCCAACATGCTATGGGCTATTATAAAGAGGATGGTGATCAGTTCTCCATGTCCAATGAAAGCAGGCCAAGAAATAATTTGCTTAATCTGCAGCAAGAAGAAGATTTAGATTAGCTACTAAGAAAAACTGTAGAAGGCTAGATAAGCACTGGAACAGGTTACCAAGGGGGGTTGTGCAATCCCCACTATTGGAAGTTAAGAACAGGTTAGAAGAAACACCTGTCAGGAATGGTCTAGGTTTATTTCATCCTGTCTCAGTGCAGGGGAAAGGGACTAGATGATCTCTCCAGGCCCCTTCTAGCCCTACAATTCTATGACTTTTTATGATTAAAAACACATTTCTTAATATTATACATCCTGCTGCCTGTCCCCAGGTGCTGCCTTCTCAGGGCTCAGCCCAGCTGAGCAGCCCGTAATCAGAGATGCACTGAACCCTGCTCCCTCTCAAATGGGCTAGTCAGCCTGTGATAGTTGGCCTTTTCCTGTCCTGGTCCAAACTGGTTTTGTAGGTTGGCTGAAGAGGAGACAAAAAAAAACAACCCACCACAGCTAATAGATAAGGGTCAATGTCAAAGCTATCACTCTCCACAAACTCTTGGGAGTTATCAGGAGCTATTCTTTTCTTTCCTGTTTGTTCCCCCCACGCACACACACTCTTTCTCTCTCCTGTTGATTTAACCCACTATAGTCACACAGAAAACATGCCAACAGCCAGGCCAACACACAGTAGTCATAAATTATTACAGAGCAGCTCCAAATGCGTCACACTGGTCCTCGAACCACAATATGAAGATCTCTGTAGGGGGCTGGGCTTGGCTTTAGTAGGCAACAGACTCACAGAATGCAGACTCCGTTCCATGGAACAATTTCATTTGAACCATATTTTGTACTCTTTGTGTTGGCTTCCCCCCGCCCTATTTCATGCACAAATGTGGCATAGTTTTGAACAGATTAATGAGACTTAAACATGCCCATAGACAACCAGAAAACCATAGATTTCTTCCATGTGCAGTCTCCTTTGAGAAGGGCCCAGGGACCACCACCAGGCCAGACATGGTGCCTGCAGACAGGCTCCCCGGTAAGAAAATATGTCCCCTGTACACCCTCAATTGAGTCAAACAGATGTGACCTACAAAGCCATTTCTAACCTGAATACCAAAGCCATTTTCATTCCCTCTGCTTCATGCAGTGGAAGGGGTGAAAAGAATGGAAAACCTGCTCCTTTGGCTGAACTCCTATTGAAAGTGGGGGCTGGGTGGGCTGAGTGTAAATGTCATCATGTCCCCCATCTTGGACATTGTCAAATTCCCTCTGTCCAGACTCTGTCTCTCTGGTATTCTGTGGTCATGGCCTCAGTGGGAAGAGGGAAGAGGGTCACAGGGAAGAGTGCTGATTATAGCCTCACCCCCTTCCAGACTCACAAGTCTTTCCTCATATAAGATCATGCCGATCATTCTCTTGTTCCCATTCTTACCACAAGACAGGGATATGGAAGGGATCAATAGGAGCATGGCAAAATGTGCTGAGATGGGCACCTGGGAGCAGCGCAGAGTCACTGTATCTCTGTGCAAATGTCCACACACGGAGTTAATCATATGTGTAAACAACCCCTCAGACATGCATGTTGCTAAGAAGTGGAAATACTGTCAAAGGGCCATACTGCAATCCACAGACTGTGTCATAGGTCTCACCCCCACTTGGAGCTGTTGGGTTCCAATGTGGGGACCTGCCTTGGTTTCCCTCTAAACTAAAATCCTAGTTTAGATCTGGTAAAATTGCCACCACCCAATCAATTACGTGGATTGGGACACAATCCTTCCCCAAAATCCTAGGGGATCCCAAGAGCCCCAAATCCATGGAGTTCTTATACCCAGGAGAAATAAACCATTCCCCCCTGCTTCCTTCCCCCTCCCTTTTCCTAGGAGAGACACCGGGATCTAACTACAGAGGGATACCTCCCGCTCCTCTTTCCCTGAGAATCCACCCAAGGAAAGACCAACCAAGTCCTTAATAGAAAAGAATTTATTAAAGAATAAAAAAGAAAAGTCACTGTCTCTGTAACCAAGATGGAACAATACAGGGTCTAAACTTATCAATCTCTGGAGAGAGTTCCCCCTCCCCCTTTCTCAGTAAAAGCAATATCAGTACAGACTTAAAGAAATTCTATAGCAAAACACAGAATTGCAAATACAGAAATAAAAGTATAAGAATACTAGTTCCTTGCTAATACTCACTAGCTTGAATAGAAGAATTTGTTGCAGAAACCTGGGAGGACTTGATTAAGATGTCTGGACTCTCTTAATACCCAAGAGAGACTCTCTAAAAAACAAAGAACAGGGAAAAAAAACTTCCCTCCACACGGATTTGAAAATAATCTTGTCCCTCATTGGTCCTCTGGTCAGGTGTCCACAGGTACTGCTTGTTAACCCTTTACAGGTAGACAAAAACCTTAACCCTTAACTAACTGTTTATGACAGACTGACACTAGCTCTGATAGCTATGTACTCCCCTTCCATTTAATGAATTGAAGACATCTTGGGACATTTTTTGTTTCTATTTGTATTATGCCACTACAGCACCCTTTCATTTACCAGTCAATTCAATTTCCTAATCGAAAATATGTAGTCTGCAGTTCATTACAGTAATCTGCCTAAACAATTGCTCGAAGAAACAATTGATTAATATTAAAGTTCTAAAAACCAAAGAAACCAGTGGATTTGCATGGGATTATGTACACAGCTCTACGTGTCACAACTAAGGCTGTCAAAGGTGTCACGAATTCCATGGGCTTTTTTTAAACATTATCCACGACATTTGGGGAAATGTGCGTGGATGACATTTTAAGAGCAGTGCAGCTCCTTTCTTGCCACAGGATCCCAAAGTGCTTTTATATATCCTGGGCCCAATTCTCAACTATCTCACATCTTGTGTAGCTCTAAACACCTGTGCAAAGTGGGTGTAAAGTGTTGCCATTCTGATCCGATAGCATTTTACACAGAGAGTCTGCACACACTTTGTACAAGTGTCAGTGACTACACAGGGTGCAAGGAAGAATGGAAGAATCAGGCCCTATTATAATCTGTATACATTCATAGATATGAAATATAGGGAGACATCCACAGGCACAGTCTACAAGCTAGTCAAATGCAACCACTTCTAGGGTATATTTTGTTTGCTAAATCATTTTCTAAGGATGCGGGGGGGAAATCAGATTTTTTTTTAACTCTTGCACAAGTTAAAAAACGATTGAAGAGTTGGTTTTGAGGGTCTTTTTTTAAAAAGTCGTCTCTCGGCTGAAACTAAACAAGGAAAATTTGAGCCCAGAAAAGAAACATCCCCCAGCCCTTAAGTCAGGATCATGTGAAAACAGGGGGTAGCATTGGAAGTCCTGACATTTTAAAGACACAGAGAAAAGCAAAATATTTACCTCAAATATGCGCAGAACTGTAGCCAACGCCCCAACCTTTTCTTTCAGAGAGAAAATCAAAGAGATCATATCATTTTTATATGCGTTTTCTTCAATGTACATGGTCTCCTGAAAGATAAAACAAACTCTTTAAAATTCAACTATACAGGTAGGGCCCTATTCTGCTCTGCAGTAAGTCCCCTTTGCCCTCCTCCAGCGACTCAAAGTGGATTTACTGCTGCCTTAAGCAGACATCTGAGCATTGCCCCAGCATAGGGGGTGTGCCAAGCCAGAGCCAAAAGTGTACTCTTCCCATCCTGGGTTAGCATAGGGAGCTGCTTCTGCTAGTGTAAATTAGAACAGCATTATGGCTACTCTGATATATGCTGGGGATGAGCCACCCCTTCAAGGAAGTACCACGATTGGTGTCATTAAGCCCCCAACAATGTCCCACTTCACCTTTCAGACACACCAAGCTCACTTCATACACACTTGAGGATTTAATGTTCTTTTTTCTTATATATTGCAAAAAGTCTTTCTTTTAGATTTTCCTTTCATTAAATCATCCCCTTAGGACTCAGCAGAACTACATGCAGTACATAGAGCCATCACAAGGACCAGGCACCACTTACATCCTCAAAATAGCACTTCAGAGATGACTTTCACCCAGGGTGGGTACCAAAATTAAAGACATGGTGCAGCAAATGTAAAAAGTCAATGAAAGGCTGAATGAATAGTGGTGGATGGTAAGATATGCTTTCATTTATATTCCTTCATAACATTTTAAGTTTTCTTCCTCAAACAATTAAGCACAATTTCTGCCATGCACTAGCTAAGGTGTGCCAGGCCCCCATTACCATGGGGAGATTGCACCTCACAATCTTTAATGTATTTGTCCTCACAAAATGACCCTGAGGTAGAAAGTAATATTATCCTGGTTTTACAGAGGGGGAAACTGAAACACAGAGGCCCAGATCCTCACAGGTATTTAAATCAAATAGGAGTTCAGCACTTAACTTAGTGAGATTTTTGAAAGCACCTAACCAAGTGCCTATCTGTATCTTTAGGTGCCTAAATGCCTTTGGAAAAATCTGACCCTAAGTGATATGCCCAAGGGCACACACAAGAAGCTTGTGACTGAGCAGGGAAATAAACCCAGGAGTCTCAGACTAGCACCTGATTCACTAGACCATCCCTTCCATTTCATTCTCTAATATATTCTTCAGAACTGTATTTTCAGGGTCATCTCCAGAGATTATTCCTCATGCAGAGCTTCTACTAAAATCAATGAGAGTTCGGTGTAAGAGAAAAACAATGCCAGGATAGAGACCTTGCTAATAGCCAAGGTAGAGTCTGCAGCCTTTGGTTCAGCAAGGGAATCTGGCTTTCCTTGTGCCTCCAGCACTGCCCCTGAAGTCAAAAGGGAAGGACTCATGAGGGACAATATTTCCTGGTGCAGTGATACACAGAACAATGTTCATTTTAACAATAAAATTGTTACTTCTCCAGACCAGCTTTTGTACTTGTGTTAGACTATGCACTGATCACCAGAGGCTGAGGGAACATTTTCTGCCAGGTGCCGCTCCCTTTGGGATGCTCAAATGGAACAAAGAGGATTCTCCCAGTAAGGGGAGTCTCCAGAGAGCGAAGGGCTGGTATAGATTGTAAGCTGTTTGGAGCAAGGACTGTCTTTTTGTTCTGTGTTTCTACAGTGCCCAGCACAGTGGGGTCCTGGTCCAGGACTGGGGCTGCTAGGTGCTACAGTAATACAAATAATCTAGCACCTTTCAGATGAGGATTTCAAAACACCTTACAATCATTAACTTTAGATTACGACACTATTGCATGGTAAGTAAGGGATATAGAGAGGTCACTTCACCACGCCATTAGGGGGTAAACCAGCAGCTGTTTCATAGCACACAAACAACATTAGGTAATAGTTTAGGATGGGATGTGAAAAATACCAGTACCAGGGGAAACTGTTCCAGCTTTAACTCATCCCCGCCAGTTGCGCAAATGAGCATGGGATCAAAGCACAAATAAGCATGTGATTGAGGGGTCTGGGTCTGGATGGTTTGTGGAGGGGTGGGTAAAAACCATGTGTAAAAGACTACAGCGTAAAGGAAAGATTGCCATCTATTGAATCATCAACACCACTTCCCACAACATGTGTTTTTTCTGGAGGCTTCTCATACAAATACTGACCCCTTCCAACTCTACTTAGCTTGTGAAGCCTGAGGGAAACAGCAGTAGTAGACAGTATGGCAGCAGACTAATGAAAGCCATTCACACAAAAAGCACTTGTGTAAGAAAAAGGTCAATATTCTGTGCAATTTAATGAGGAAAAATGTTAACAATGAGAAAACAATTCTAAAATATTAGCACCAGATGAGTTTGATGTTCCGTATGCAAGTCAGTTTTTCTTGGGAAAAACCAAATCCATTACACAAACGTCAGGCAAGTGGAGAGGGCATTTAACGTTAAAAGGCTGTGTTCTAAAACATTTTCAAATCCAGGCAACAGTGCAATTAAAATAATATTTAGAACCCTGTACAGATCTCCATAATAGGCTCAGATTAATATGTCTGACAAACATGGCCGCCCAGAGGATTCAGGGGGCCTGGGGCAAAGCGGGGGAGCTGTGGCGCTTGTACTCACCTAGCAGCAGTCCGGGTCTTCGGCGGCATTTCGGCGGTGGGGGGGCCCCTTCAGTTGCTCCGCATCTTCAGCAGCACTGAAGGGCCCCCCCGGCCACCGAAATGCCGCCAAAGACCCAGACCGCCGCCGGGTCAGGGCTCGTGGGGCCCCTGCAGGGCCCAGGGCTTGGGGCAAATTGCCCCACTTGCCACCCCGCCCCGGGCGGCCCTGCTGACAAAGGAGGAAGTTGTGAGTTGGTGTGGTATATAATCAGAGGTGCAAAACCTGCACAGTAGCTATAAAAACTGATCTTTTTAGATCATGTGACTTCAACCGTGTACTCAAACCCTAATAAATTCCCTTTGGCCCTTAACTTTAATGTGTTGAATCAAGTCTTTTTTTTTTTAAACCCAGGAACAGAGGCTTTTCTACGTTTGGAAATTGGTAAAGTTGTTTTGCAGTGTGCAGGTCTTTATACCTCAGACATGTTGCAATAGACCCGGGGTTCCCAAACTGTGGTTTATGTAACACTGGTGGTACACGAGCTTGTGGGAAGGAGTCTACTGTGAACAGGGTAGGCTGTGCCCTTTTAGGGGTAGTGAAGACTGGACAGGCTCCTTTAAGGAAACCGGTATTCAAGGGAGCAGTAGATTAGCCAGAGGAGTCTCAGTCATCGAGTAGCTACTGTCTTAACTTAATCGAACCCAGCTGTTAAGCGACTCCAAGAGAGAGCAGGGGGAGATTGCCTGGAGAAGAGAATTACAAGGCAGCTATTGTGTCAAAATTAACTACATTGGCTCACCCAGCAGAATTAGCTACCTTGATGTTCCTGAGCAGTCACTGCTCAAGCAGTTTGAGCATCTCAGTGACATCTCCTGAATCCCTTGTGCTCATTTTGCCCTGAACTGCCCTCAGAATTTGCTACTTGTTGAAAATGAGGGTACCGGGGTGGAAGCGGGAGGGAGGCAAATTGGATGGGGAAGGATGGGGCAGAATTTGTGCAGCAGCCAAACAAACAGAGGAGGGTAAAGGGGATGGAGGGAGTAGAGGAAGAGGCAACACTGGGGACAGGATGAATGAGCCAAGGTTTAAGCAGGAGGAGTTGCGTTGCCAAACAGTGGCAGGGAAGGGGAAACTCTGGGAGAGTGACGGGGGAGCGGTTAAAGGTTGCTGGAAATAGGGTGAGTCACCTGCAGTGGTTGCAAAGTAGGGTGTAGGTGGCAGAGGGGCTTGTGTTCCTTTCTGGATGGTCCATATCAGCTAGGGTGACCAGCTGTCCTAATTTTATAGAGACAGTCCTGATATTTGGGGCTTTTTCATATATAGGCTCCTATTACCCCCCACCCACTGTCCTGATTTTTCACACTTGCTGTCTGGTCACCCTAATATCAGCACTCCCTCCCCATGGTGTTAAAGACATGGTGTAGCCTGGAGCCCAGACCCTCAGACTCTTGAGGATTTGAGCTCTAGGACACTGATTCAGTGGAATAGTTTACTTACACACACGCACCCCACAACTTTCCTCATTTTCATACACGTTTTTAGTGTTTCAAAGAATTCCTTGTCAGTTTTCATAAGTGCAACATGTCTGTAAATAGCTTTATAGCATTTCTTAAATTTGTCTTCTCTTCGTTCTGATTGCCTGAATTGGACTTCTCTCAAATTATCACACCTCACAGTGTTGGCATAGCACTTTGTTACTGTAATTTTCAATTTTTATTTCTAAAGTTTTAATTTTCCCCCATATGATAAATTCACTCTGTCTTCAATTTCCTTTGATTTTGAAATGAGAAGTTCCTTTCTAAGCTGTTATTTTGGTCTATATTTTTTGAATTTCATCACTTATGCATAGATCTTACTTCCACATATTCACTAAGGACACTACTGTATCTATCTTGCCCTCTTAGAGACAAACTTCTACTGTAATTTTTACCAGTTATTAACACCAAGAATTTAAAAAAAAATTCGCCAGAAAGTTCTAATATGATCCATTTCAGTGGCGGTTTTCATTCTAGAAAGTTTACTTTTTGTTCTGCTAAAAATCAATAAAGTTTTTTAACATTAAATATTTTGTTATTTCTTGGACAACCCTTCATTTAAGAAAAGGGGCAAGGCTTTGAAACCTTTACAAGTTATCTTAGTAATGAAACCAACATATGAAGTTGGAAAGTTAATGTGCATTATGAATTTCAGATCCTTTTTCTATAAAGAAACTGGAAGTCTGGACAACAAAAGTTCCTCTACACAAGAGACAGCAGGATGGACATAACTGTGGGCCACTCATTCTCAAAGTATGCAATGCCAAATTTTGATTGTTCATTCTTAATTATGTATAATTAATATTTTAAATGCAAGTTATAAACTATTAGTTTGCAGAAATGTATCTGGAAGATGTAGATAGTAACAATGTTGAAACCACAGAAGACACCCTAACAACAGTATGGAACAAAAACAGTGACTCATTTAATGAAATAATCAGGTAGTTACTTTGTTAGACATACCTAATGAAGCCAGATTTTATAAAGGTAAATATTTCAGTTTTGAAGAAATTGCACACTTAAAAACAGGAATGATACTCTATGTATAGAAGTTGTATTTTAGTGTTCATATGTGAGAAGACTCAAAAAAATGCTGTTGTAGAAGGCACTGGTGAGACCTCATCTGGAATAATATATACAATTCTAGTCAACCAAGTTCAAGTGAGATGAATTCAGACTGGAATAGGTGCAGAGAAGGGCCAAGTGCAGATGTTGGCCTGTCATCTGACCTGCTGAGATAATCACAATGAATTGCAGGGGTCTGCAAGCCTACACATCCAGCCTAGAGAAAGAAGGAAGAGGGCTCCACCCATAGAGAGGTAATAGTGAAAGGCCAAAAATGAAAAAGGATGCCTTTAAGGAGATTATTGAGGAAGAGTCAGAAGTGCAGTTATCCCCAAACTATGAACTTATGTTCCCTTGTTTATAGAAAAGTATGCTTGTTTATAATTAATGCTGACATATGAAGTAATATACTTGTGCATATATTCTATATCTTATATTTTTAAAAATCCTGTTACATATATCCTTATTTCAGATACCCCATCCATCAGAATGAACTACCCATGGCACAAAATGTGTGCATGGGGTCTAGCTAAAGTTAAGTGGGGAGGGGGGAGAGAAGAGTAGCTCAGTCTGACAGAGGAGGTCCCCGTCTGTTAGAAGGAGGTACCTATGGGAGAAAGCTTGAAGGTCACTCATACTGATAGGGGAGCAAAAACTGAGCATAGTATCAGAAGCTGCTGCTGTTAGCAAATTCTGGTGGGTAGCTGTTTTCAGGGCCTGGATTCTGGTGGGTTGGAAAAGCCTGCTTAAATCACAACTCAGCCCCAGGTCAGCTGTGGACTCCCTTAACCCAGAGGAACCAGTTGTGAGTCTAGAGCAGGGGTGGGCAAACTACGGCCCGCGGGCCACATCCGGCCTGCGGGACTGTCCTGCCCGGCCCCCGAGCTCCTGACCCAGGAGGCTCACCCTTGGCCCCTCCCTTGCTATCCCCCATCCCCCGCAGCCTCAGCTCGCTCGCTCCGCCGCTGGCGCAATGCTCTGGGCGGCGGGGCTGTGAGCTCCTGGGGCAGCGAGCTGCGGAGCCCGGCCTGACCCAGTCTCTGTACTGCACGGTGGCGGCGGCTGCGTGGCTGTAGCGCCGCCAGCCAGCGGTGCTCCAGGCAGTGTGGTAAGGGGGCAGGGGACAGGGGGGGTTGGATAGAGGGCAGAGGAGTTCGGGGTGGTGGTCAGAGGGCGGGGGTGTGGATAGGGCAGAGGTGGGCAAATTACGGACCGCGAGCCACATCTGGCCTGCGGGGCCATCCTGCCCAGCCCCTGAGCTCCCAGCTGGCCCCGGCCCCTCCCCGGCTGTCCTTCCTCCCCC
The DNA here is from genome assembly GCF_020497125.1 of Mauremys mutica. NCBI lineage: Eukaryota > Metazoa > Chordata > Testudines > Geoemydidae > Mauremys > Mauremys mutica. The sequence continues at coordinate 101,577,089 of NC_059072.1, read as the reverse complement.
GCAGCCTCAGCTTGCTGTGCTGGCAGCGCGGCATCCTGGCTGGCTCCGGGGCTGGGCGGCGCGGTGCAGGGGCAGATTTACAAGTGAACACAGGGTGCCCTGGCAAAGGCCCCCCAACAACAGGGGGACCCAGGGCCGGGCACTCGGGCAACAACACTGGCTGCACTGAAATCATATGCAGGCGGGCGGTGCAGATGGCGGGAGCGCAGGGAACGCAGGCGGAGGACTCAGGGGGAGCACTGGGAGGCCACGCAGCCGGCCAGAGAGAAGCGGCCCTTTGAAGGGGAAACCGCTGCTTCTCTCTGGCTGTGCGGCTGCCCCTGCTCCTGTTGAGTCCTCCGCCCATGTTTGCGGGGCCACATTCCGAAAGGGGCTGGGGGGGGGGAGATGGATAAGGGGTAGGGTCCTGGAAGGGGGCGGTCAGGGGCAGGGGGTCCTGGAAGGGGGTGGTCAGGGGGTGGGGGGGTGGATGGAGGGGGGTCGGTTGGGGACAAGGAGCAGAGGGGTTGGATGGGTTTGGAGGTTCTTAGGGGGGCAGTCAGGGGGCAGGAAGTGGGAGGGGGTGGATAAGGGGTGGGGGGCAGGCTGTTTGGGAGGGGGCACAGTCTTTCCTACCTGGCCCTCCATACTGTTTTGCAACCCCAATGTGGCCCTTGGGCCAAAAAGTTTGCCCACCCCTGGTCTAGAGACTATGCCAGGAGGAGATCTGTGGGAAAGACCTCACTAGCGAGGTCAGAGACTGGCAGAGCTCCCTGGCTCAGGGCGCAGTGGTGGGGGACCAGAAAACCGAAGCCTTGGAACAAGAGTAAATTGGAGCTGAAGGTGCTGGGTGCTCAGCTGAAGCTGCCGGGTGCTCTACTTCTAGCCAAGGCTTCTCTCCTCCTTTCTGAGCCTTCCCTACCCTTTTACATCTCTCTCACACACACACCTGCACCCCAGCCAGACCCCCCCGCCCATAGGTGCCGACTCTGTGGGTGCTCCAGGGCTCTAGAATAAATTAAGTTTAGCAATTTTCTCCTCATTCTGTCCTTTTAAGACAGTAAAATAAAAACAAGATGGTTGGCTTAAATACCATTTTGGACCAAGCCACCACCCCTAATGCAGACAGCATGTGGTTGTTTGGACCCAAGTATTTTGCAAGTAAGTGTAATACCAGTAGGTTGAATGTTTTGCATAGAGGCTGCTGTTGGCCTTTCAGGCACACATGATGTTCCAGAATTTGGAGATCCACAGTGCACATCTCAGAGGAAAAATATGACTCATTTCAAAATCTAAAATGTCTGATAATGAATGGCAGAGTTCATTAAATTAAGAATGAAGAGCAAAATCCCAGCCCCAGAGAACACACCTGAAGTTTTGCCTTTGACTTCACAGGGGCCAGGATTTCACCCAACGTTACTAAACTCCAGAGTTGGAATATGTATAAATGGAAAGATATTCCTACTTCAAAACATGACACAAGATCAATTTTTCAAACACACCTAAGTGACTTAGGAGTCTAAGTTTCATTTTCAAAAGTGACTCAGGCACTTATGAGCCTAAATCCCATTGACTTTCAAGGAGACTTAGGTTTGTCAACACTGCAACTAAACACCCATAGCTGACCCGACTCAGATGACTTGGGCTCGTGGGGCTGTAGATTTGCAGTGTAGATATTTGAGTTCAGGCTGCAGCCTGAGCTCTTGAGACCCCACAAAGGGAGAGGTTTCCAGAGCCTAGGCTCCCTCAGAGCCCAAATGTCTACACTGCAATTTTACAGGCCTGTCAGCCCAAGTCAGTTGGCACAGGGTGGCCAGGAGTGTTTAATTGCAGTGTAGACACACACTTGTGCTCCTCAAGCACTTTTGGGGGAAAAAAGAGAGTTAGACTTCTAAGTCACTTGGGTACTATTGAAAATTGTACCCTGTCTTGATCTTCTGTGAATTTCCATTTTTAAATTGCTGTACCTTTTCATTTTCTTTGCAGTTCCACTCTGACCTTGATGCAGTTGCACTAGGGCAAATAAGTATAGAATTCGGCCCAAATAATTTACCTACACCATTGATCATGGACTACTTCTCTCACTTGTTCCTACAGTAAAATATTGCCCACGGCTTAATGGCATGTGCTTCAGCAGATTGTCATCTACTTTCAGAAGCAACGGATTCAAAATAGCTACAACAATCAGAACTTTAAAAAAAAAGTAGCAAGAGACAATAAAGACCCAGAATTTAACAAAATAATCCCTCAAAGTCAGTAATGAAATTGGCTATCATAATAGGCACTGTCTTCTTCTAACACACATTTTGAGATCTCCGGTTTCTTTCTGGTCACTTCTTTTCTTATTCTATTTTGCCATATATACATAAATACATTGGCAGTGGTCTTATGATGTTGCTATAATGGCTCTCCATCTCTGTTTTACTGTTTGATTTTTGTCACTACTGCACACATAGAAATATAATTTACAGTAGAAAAGTGCATTCACTGTCCAAAAGGGAGCAGACTGGACACCACAACTACTGATACAGTAGCCTTGTTTCCTCACATACCATAAGTGAATAATAATATGCCATGTCTCACAAACACAGTACAAGATCAGAGGAGCAAAAGCCATCCATCCTCCCCAAAGAGCAGTATCATTTCACCTGCCATACCAGATACACCTGCCTGTACCACACTACCTACCTGAAAAGGGTCTCCATTCATTTTGCAAACCTCTGTGTCCAGGCTTTAAAGCTAGTAATACTCAGGCTGCAATGCACTCTTCTCTCTGTAGTGAAAGCTTTCTGACCTTACTAGGCTTGACAGATCTGTGCGGTGCAAAGGTATTTAAAGTTTAGCATGAAAGGCAGGTCCAACCCCCCTCACGCTTTCCTCCTCCCTCTCCTTCTCCAGCTGTGTGTGGTTAGAGGGGGCGTCTTCCCTACACGCCCCTCTCCACCCCCTGCCAAATTCTGGCACCAGAGTCTCAAACAATTCACATGTGTGCAGTAAGAGCAGCAGAATTCAAGCCTTTCCAGGAGTGTCCTTTTAGTCACTCTAGCATATGGTATCTATCTGTGACGAACATGGACAGATGGCATGGTTTGAATTAAGATCCCTTCCTTTTGGTTAATATTGCATGCTATGTTCATTTTAGTTGTGCAAAGGGCTTCATCTTTTGTTAAGCAGTTTCTGATCCATACATTGATGTTCCCTGGCTTGTGTGAGCGTTAGACACTGTTTGACATTATACGGGATTTACAGCATTTTCTGTTTACAGTTGGATCTACTTTAGTAAGCAACTGTGTCTAGGGAGATACCCTGAACATAGGGAAAGGCCACAAAGAGAGGAGATACGAAGAGAACTGTGAAAGCTGACGTGAAGGGCACAGGAGTATCAGAGTGCTAGGGTGCTGCAGTACTGAGAAGGGACTCTGGGTCAATATGACAATAGAATCATGGAGGAGGGCTGTGATTGGTAATGGGACCTGCATAGAACAGCACAGAACCAAGCTGGGAAAGAACGAGAATGAGGGAATGCTGCAGAGCCAGGGCCCTATACAAGAAAACAGGTGCAATATTCAGGTGCATTTTGATTATGCTGATTTTGACCTATACACCTACATGATCTGAGGCCCTGATTCTGCAATTTGTTACATGCCCCTGCACCCAAAAAGAGCCTCAATGAAGACAGTGGGACTCCACCGATGTGCAGCAACCTGCAGGGTCAGGGTTGAATAGAGTGTCTCTCTCACCATGTGATACCACCACAACTGTGGTCAGCACAGGCAAAGGGGAAATCCCGAGATGATGGGAGGAAAGAGGTATGTGATTGTTGGGGGGGGGGAAGCCATGGGGAGGAGGGATCCTGAGGTGATTGTGGAGGGAAAGGAGGAGTCCTGGCAGAGCAGATATCCTAAGGGGATTGTTGGGGAGAGAAAGGGAGTCCCAGAGGAGGATGGATCCTGAGGAGATTGTGAGGAAGGGGATTCCCATGGAAGGGAGAAGATCCTGAGGGGATTGGGGTGGGGTAGGAGAATCCCATTGAAGGGGGAATGCTTAAGGGATTGTTAGGGAAGAAAAGGGGAATCCTGGGGGTGGGGAGAAATCCTGAGGTGATTTGGAGAAAGGAGAGTCCCAGGGGAGGGGGTATCCTGAAGAGATTGGGGAGAAGAAGGGTCCCAAGGGAGGAAGAATCCTGAGGGGATTAGGGGAAGAGAGTCCCCTGGAAGGGGAAAGATCTTGGGGGGATTGTGGGGAGAAGATAGGGAATCCTGGGGAAGGGGGAGATCCTGAGGGGTTTGGGATAAGACAAGGTCCCTGAGAAGGGGGTATCCTGAGGAACCACCTCCAGTGGTGTCAGAGGCAGGAAGGGGGGTGTCAAGGAGGGAAGTCTCTGACTGTGCATGGATGCACGCATCTTCTGAGGCCCTGAGAGCCAACGGGCCTGAGCAGGGAGTCAGCCCTGGCCCATGGGACACAACCCACCAGTGTAGGGTGAGTGAGGGGCAGACTCAGCCCCAAAATAGAATATTTTCACCAGCCACCTATGACCCTATGATTCTTTGCCTTCTTTTGTCCTGTCCCTTTCCTTCTCTTTTGTGTTCCCGTATGCCTTCAGTCTTGTCCTACTTCTATTCTCTTATCCTATCTTTTCTTCTTTCTTAGGCATTCCTCTTATTCTACCCACACAGCACTGGCAAGGCTAAAAATCATTCATTCAGAATCTTTGTAATTACTTTTGTATCCCCTCCCACTCTTTGTCTATGTTATATATGTATACCCTAAGCTCTTTGAAACAGAGATGCTGTAGCTGTATATATACCATGTGGTGAAAATTATACTGATCTCCCTTGTAAAACACTTTGAGATCAACTGATGAAAAGTACTGTATAAAAACTAGATATTATTTATTACTTATTAATGTTTATTATTAATTATTATTATTGCCTAGTATAAAGTGGCCTCTATGTCCTTTGGGGCCTTTAGTACCTACCATAATATAACTCATAATATTAGTATCATCAGCCTGTTGCCACCAGCCCTCTGGATCTATCTGTCTGCTTAGTTAGCCAGGACCTTCAAAGGTGGTATGGTCACCAAAAAAAACAATTTATAGGAGAAAACAGGTAATAGGAATCAAGTGTGTGTGGGGGGGTCCCTTTGCCAGTAGTGGATTTCAGACTCCCCCCTTATCTTGGGATAAAGATCCCTCCTAGCAGGGGCGGCTCTAGAGATTTTGCCGCCCCAAGCATGGCAGGCAGGCTGTGGGAGGTCCACCGAAGCCGCGGGACCAGCGGACCCTCCACAGGCAAACTGCCGGAGGCAGCCTTCCTGCCACCCTCGCGGCGCCGGCAGAGCGCCCCCCCGCGGCTTGCTGCCCCAAGCACGTGCTTGGCATGCTGGGGCCTGGAGCCGCCCCTGCCTTCTAGTGCCTTTGCGGAAGCAGGAATTTACCCAGGAATCACTCCAATTTGCAGGACATGGGATATATCTGTCAAAATCTGGACTGTTCCATAATATTCTCCAAGAGTCTACCCCTTTCCTTGCCTATTCAATACATCCCAGACAGTTTGCAGAATCAGTGGGAAGGAGAAAAAGATTCCCCTAGTGGCAAAAAAAAATTCTGAAAAGTTCCATTAAGATAAATTAAAATATCTTCCAAGAAAACTAAGTCCCTTCCTTGGACATGTAACACCACCATCTTCCTGCTGTTCTCTGAGAAGGGCCCTCAGCGGAATTCCTGACACCCTTCACAGAACTACTCCACCCCTTCCCTTAGCTGACTCCCCTCCAAAATGTTCAAACTCTCCTAATTCCCCACGACAAATCATCGGTCTGCCTTTCCTTGAAAACTCCTTGCCGATTTAGTGTAGCTTAAGACTGTTACATCATTCATGTCCCATCCTCTGCTACAGTAACTATGTGATGGAACAAGCCAAACCAAGTCTTTAAACTAAGTAAACCCTGAAGAAATACCTATCATGTAGCTGACTCAAGTTTCAGTCCCAAGATAAGCCCTCTGCAAAAGCAGTGCCTGAGTATCTCTCTGTCAACGTACCCTTTTGCCTCTCACAATCCTACAGCTGGTCGGTAGGTGGCGCTCTGTCCTCATAAGATCACTGACTTTGCATATTTGTATTTTTTATTCAAGATTTTAAAATCATGGAGAGAAGATGGGGGGTGGGGAGCTCAGTCTCTAGCAACCCAATTAATCAATGGAAGGTTAGCAGTTACTACAGGGAATTTCAGTTCCTCGGCACCTGGATCAGCACCTGCCCCTCGCTCCACTCTAGTTAATTGAGTCAATAAAAGGGGAGGTTGGTGCATAGCAACGTCTTAGCGCTGTTTCTCTCCAGGCATTTGGTCAATACACACATTATTCTGTCTTTACCACTTACTGATGGCTCTCTTTTAAAGAGATGTAATCGTTTTAAACAACCTAAGAAGACGAATCAATGCAATGCTCAGAGCAGGCAAAGATCATTAGCTGTTGAGGAAGTTATAAAACACATGCTCTTTCGGCGCATCTGAAATGCTGAGAAGATGCCCTCTCCTGGACAACCACAGTGCCCTAGGAGCTAAAGGAACCTGCCTGCCTTCCTCCTTCGAGCTTGCATAGGGCTTCATCGTAACTGAAGTATCAGCCTTTTCAAAGTGAATTAGCACCAGTGAGTCAAAGTCACTCATTCTGCAATTCCACTGGCATCAACGGACCCACTCAAGGTGCAAATGTATTATTTATTCCTCATTAACGCCATTACTGATTGCTGGGACGGTGCCATAGATGGGCATGGAGCTGGCCCGTTATATCTAAGGTTAAGCGTGGCAATATAACTCCTATTCTATATGAATGTATAATAGGCCATCATCACAAACCAGTTTGCACACATACATACAGTGGGGCCAGGCAAAACTCCTCCCACTATCTTCAAGGGCAGTTTTACCTGAGTATAGGTTGAGACCCAATAGAATCCTGTATCTTGAAATAAACCCCTTCCACCGTTATTCACCTACATCGTGCTGAAAGGGAGTATCGCGTGACCTTCACATAGGGAAGGGTTAACGAGCTCTCAGCTGGACTGAACTAAGCCCAAGGTACAGAGGTTAAGTGTTAGTTTGTGCACAGTTGCTTCCAACCTGCAGGGAAAGTAAATATTTCCGCATTAGTCGCTGACATCTGGGGAATAACAGGAAGAACTTGGGGGATTGATTGATGCTCCCGTTCTGTGCTGCAAGGAGTCGGGCTGCTTTGGACTTCGGGAGGTCCTGATGGACACGGGACACGTGGCCACACAATGGAGACACACGACTGACCTCAGCTAATTCGGCAAACTGCCCCTACCCTTTTCCATGTCCTCGGAAAGGTGGATCGCGAGAGAGAGAGAGAGAGAGAGAGAGAGAGAGAGAGAGAGAGTGTGTGTAGTGGGAGGGCAACGAAATCAGGGGCTGAATATAGCCCCCCCCCAGCTGTTTTGTGCCAGTGACTTCAAGCATGACTGGGAACTGACGGATCAAGAAGAAGTTGCAATATTTTCAAGCCAGGAGAAAGGAAAACGCACAGGCAATAATATCTAATGGCATGTCTCATCCTCACCTCGGTGCCTTCAGTGAGCAACCTTGCACTTCAGATCCTTACATACCACAAATGGTGATTGTGGGGGGAGCTGGATGCTTGTGATATAATAACACGGCTTTGTGAACTAAAAACACGCCAACATTTGCAAAAATTAAAAAAAAATTAAAAGGGAGGGTTGTTGAAGAACTGCAGTGCGGACATCCACAGTGCTTGTGGTTTCATAGGAGAGAAGACTCGAAAAAAGTTGCAGTGTGCCCCCCCGTCCCCGCGCCTTATATGCAAACTGTCACTTCAGGTTAGCATGATATCTGATGTAGCTCATTAGCATGAGCTGTATCTAATATGCTTAAAACCTCTAATTATTTATTATGCCCTAATGGTTCGAGAAACACGGAGACTTTTTTTAATTGGCAGCCCAAGAAATGTCTCTAAAGTCGAGAAGGGTCCATTCCAGTAAATATTCCTAGAAGATTCCAATAACGGCCTTAGACTCAAACATCCTTGTCGTTCTGTACTTTAAACGAGCAGAGGGCATACACTTTAGTCCTCTTCTGGCAGATTTTACAGGAGAGGACTATTCAAACCCGCAGTATGGCGCATTAGCCTCTAACGTGGTTTGGAATGGCCAGTTCTTTAAAATTCAAAGCCAGCAAACCTCCTTCCATAGGGTTAAACTGTTACTAAAAGGAATCTTAAACTACACCTCCAACGTGTATTGAAATACTCCTTAAACATGACCGATCATAAGAAATCTCTCTTTTCTGTGTTATGAGACTAACAACACTTGGAAATTAGATGCACATAGTGTCTGATCCAGAAAACTGTTTCAAAATAAGTTAACCTCTCTCTGTCCCCCCTCCCTCCTGATTGCGTTTTTTTCTTTCCATTCTGTTTTATGTTTCTTCGGGTTGTGCCAACTATTTATTTATCTTTATTCCTTCTCTTTCTTTCTTTTCATTCATTCCTTTCTCTTTTTTGTGTGTGTGGCTTCTCGGTCTGATCTGTAGCTTGTTACCACCCACTGCACGCTCTCTCCTGCAGCCGAGGTGTTTCTATACAAACTTCAGCGTCCAGTTGTCATATTAATTATTACACTGAGTAATGACTGAAATAGTCAAAATAAGGGGAGACTCAAGAGAGCTTTTTCTTGCTGCTCAAAGATTCAGCAAAGAAGCCTTGCAACAAAGCACTAATTGGTCCCCAGAAATACTCTGACAAGGCATGGAAGATAGGTTTCATAAAGCCCAGCAATTGTGAAGGGGGAAAAGATCCTTGAATAGACCCCACGCTTCTTTTCTAAACTCTCTTGCTGAGCAAAAAATGGACTGCTTCTTGAATACTGGACTGATCTTGAATGCTATACCCAGCAGAGAAAAAAATGCACCATTTATTGTAAGTTTTTTTCCAGCTATTCATGTGTTCTATGTGGAGAATAAGCTGGTTTTGTTTACCATGAAAGACCTTTTACTTTATTTTCACTCTTAGGGGGAGGGGGAGAAACACATGTGCCCAGACCCAGACGAGCTCGCCTACTGTAACAAAATGGAGTGTAACAAATCCTACAAAAGTTCAGAATATATTGATTCTTTGAAGATCTATATAGATTAACGACTTTCGTTATGCTTATCCAAGACGGTATTTAATCATAACGTAAATGGGCCTTTTTTTTAAAAAAAGAAGAGCTTAGAAAAGTAAAGAGGGAGGGGGCTTCAAAAGAACTCCTGAGTGTAGCTGCAATTTACCAAAAAAAAAAAAACCGGCGAAACAATAAAATAATGACAGTACAAGATTTAAAAAAAAACAGTGAACGGGGAAAGGGATATTTATCATTATGTTAGAATTCAGAACTCTTAACTGCTGGTGCGGGGCGACTGCATAACGGTGGAAAAAAACTTGGAACAAATATTTATTATCTGTACATGTAGCATCAATAGATACCTTACGCTGGTAAGTGACTTGATTGGAAAGTAGACAATAGACTACTATACGGCCCAATGTTTAAAATAGTTTTTTAAAAGTCGGGTTTGGTTTGGTTTGGTTTTTTTAACATAGAGACAGTCCGGGACTGGTGTAGTCACGAGATGTGTTCTGGTAAAGAAGTTTTTCCACTCTCCCATGGCAAGCGCAAGTTTGTTTTGTGGGTCAGATATGCTATTAACTGTGTCCAGAACCCTTTTCAAGATGGAAATAGTGGGGTTTCTATTGTAGCTCTTCAAAAGTACCTCGTACACTACTCATCTTTTCCAGGTACTTTCCCATCCTTATAAAACTGACTGTTGGGACTCTAATTCTGAGGCTTGCAGAAGAGGCTGTGCCTTATTATTAATTATTATTATTATTATTATTATTATTTAAAATCAGGTTAGTTGGATACCCGGGGGCTAGATTGTAATATTTCAACAAGTTTTTTGACAGTGCTTAATTTGTATGGAAAGAGGTGCAAGGGCTCAAGCAATTACAGAAGGTGCCAGGGCTCAAGAAATTTTTTTACATTCAGAACTGATGCAGCAATCCCAAGGGGGCGGGGCTATGAACTGCCAAATTTGGAGGTGCTGGCACAAATTTAGGACTGCTTTTTGAGAATTTTTTTTCACTACCTAGAGATACTGTGGGCAATCAGCACATTCCATCATCTCTCTGAATAGCAAGGAGACATCAATACGGCCCTTGGCCTAATATAACTAGGTGAACTGGAAATGATACTAGGAAACATGCTAATAGATGTCATTGCGCTGCAACAGTCTGTTCCATATTAAGACGCCTGCAGTCCTTTCACAGGCAAAATTAAAAGTGAAGAAAGACTTGAGTAAGGCCCCCTGGCTCTCCTTTCAAAACCATAAACATTGGACTCGTGGTTTTTTTTTCCCCTCTGATGCTTCAAGATTACTTTGTATCATTTCTTTGTTTGTTTTTATTTAGGAAACAGGTAGTTATGTTAACCTGGCACTGTAAACATGCAGCCTGGGGAAGCGATATTGGTAACACCAAAAAACCGTGTTTCCCCTATGTTAACAGGATATGTCAGAAATGGAACTCCAGCGCCCAGAGTCTACTGTTGCACACCTGTTTATCCATCTATATTGCCTCAGTAATTCAACCACTAGGATTTCTAGTTGCCTTCATCTATATCGAGATAAAATACACTGACAATATGCATTTAACTCCACTTCACCCTCCGAGTCAGTACAAGTCTAAAGCAGGACAAAAACTACAAAAATTAAAACCAAAAGAATATAATGCCATTGTATAGGTCATTTGTATATCCTCTGCTTGAACAATAGGTCCAAGTCTGGTTACCCTATTTCATCTTCCATATCTAGAGAGGATGAACGATTAAGACTAATCAGAGAAAAGACAAATAAGAGTATACATGACCAAGATACATAAAATAATTAATATGACATACAGGAGATCTTTTGGGCAGACCTTTTTATCTTTCTCATAAGGGCAAAGGGACATACAATTAAATTTAAGGCAACAAATTCAAAACTGATCAAAGGATTATTACACTATACATAATTAACATGTGGAATTTACTGCCACGAGACAGTATTCATTATTTATTACTATTAATTATTATTTATTTATTGATGTAACCATGGTAATGCCTAACAGCCCCATTTCGGGAAGACATGAAGAGCTTACACACTGATCCCATGGAGTCATTTCCAAAGGGGTCTTCACCTCCATTCAAAAAATTTTAGGGGTCCGCAAATTAACAATTTTTGAAAACCACTGATTTATATGGACAATATGAACACTCACATAATGATAAAAAAATATAAGGGATATCAACCCTCCTGCTTTGTTGCATAAGCTAACCAGGGAGTTCAGAAGAACTTTCCTCATGGGCAGATTTTTACATAACAGTCCCATTATAGGGCTTCTTTACCTTTCTCTGAAGTATGTGATGCTTACCTCTGTTTGAGGCAGGATACTGGACTAGTCTAACCCACTGTAAAAATTCCCATGTTTACCCATAAATTGTTCAGCAGCAACAATGGGAAAGTATAAATAAAAAGTACATGAGGCTGAGCTGAATTTTTAGTTTTTGTTTTGTTTTGTTTTTAATAAAAAGCCTGCCAGAGTGCAGCAGAGTCTTTCAAACAATAGAACAATATTTATTTCCAATTCAACTTTTTGAACCATTTCCTCCATTCAGCTAACTGGCTTTAGTGTGGGTGTAGAGGTATTGGTTAATACCCTGACTCCACTGAAGTCAATGGGAGTTTTGCTACTGACTTCAATGGAGCCAGAATTTCACCCATTTACTTTAGTGGAGTCACACTGAGGTAAACCAGTGTAAGGTACTGGAGAAAAAGGCCCTTCATCTATATCCAGTGCTTGCTTTTGCAGCAGATGTACAATCAGGGTTTCACAAATTAAATAGATAGACTATTTACAAAGAGAGGTGAAGACATAACATAGAGAGGCCATTATTTTGAGAGAGCATTGGTAAAAACCTTAAACCTGGAGGAAACTAAACCAATACTTTCATGTAAACATGTAGTAGACACAAAGGCACTAACTAATTTGTCCAATAAAAGCCACAAAACCATTATCCTCATGCTGCTCGGGACAGGTGGCAAGAGTCATAGGTGGATCAGAATTCAGGACCATTAAAGACATGGCTTTTTCAATAATATCCATAGTGATTTCTGTTTAGCTGGGTATTTTCAGTTAAATCAGTGGCAGGCCATGTCTTCATAAACATAGCCATGCCTCCAGTGAAAGGTCAAAACTGCAGGCAACACTTTTTATTTGGAGTCTGAGCCTGGACCAAAAGCAAACCAGTCTCCAGTGCAGTAGCAGTGTCTTACCAGAAAACCATTAGCCCGGGATTATACTCTCTTAAATCCATCCCAGTCAGAGTGTGCTCTAGTGGTTGAGGGCAGGGAACAAGAAGATAAGATCCAGGAACCTGGTCTACACTGAGGAAATGTCAGTTGAACTATCTCCATCAGCTTTAAGCAATTTAAAATCCAATTGGAGCCACAGAGTAGACCAGGCTCCAGGTAATCTGAACCATGTGGTTTTGAAATGGTATTGGATCAACTAAAACCAATTCAGGCTGCTTAAAGCAGGTCTATGGTGCGTCTCCAACTGGTTTTAGAACAGGTTTAGCTGAACCATTTAAAAAACCAATTATAATGTTGAGGGGCATTTTCCCTGTGTAGGACATGCCTGGGATTTTCTTTCTGGCCACTGATTCTGTCTGGGCAAGTCTCCTTACCTACTTCTCAAACTGGTAATGTCATACCTACTTCACAGGAGTATTATGAAACTTAATGGAAGCTTGCAAAGCACTTTGAGATCTGCATAGGAAAGACACTATATGAGTGAAAAACATACTATTGCTACTTATATTTATTATTTAACCAAACATTGCCAGCAGAATAAGGAAAGTTCTTTAGCATTCATTTGCACAAATTGATTAGTCTGATTCATAAACTGATTTTTAAAAATAAATCTTATATGGGAATGCCCCACCATCAACACAGTACTATTTGTTAATGCCTAGCACTTTTAAAACTAGGCTGGACAAAACAATAGATAATCCATGGTAGAGAACAATCCTGCACTGGAAGGGAAGATGGAGTGGATTATTTACTTTTTTCCATGTCTTATTTCTATGATTAACAGTGTTCTAGCTATCAGTGAAGTCAGTATAAAACTCCCATTGACTTCAATTGGAGTTTCAATACTGTAACTATTGGGGAGTGATTTTTCAGGTGCTCTCCTTGCTGGACAGAGCTAATGCTCCTTCACTGGCTGGTTCCCACCTACAAACTCCCTGGTTCAGAGGGGATAACTACTTTTGAAACTGAAAATCTTATTGTTGCACATGAAAAAAAATATGTAGGTTATGTACTATCATCATCATAAAATAAGAATTAATACTTAGCACTTATGGCACCTTCCACCCAACCATCTCAAAAAAGAGAGAAAGGATGGTCTTGTACATACCACATGGACTAGCACACAGGAGATCTGGTGCAGTCCCTGGTTCTGGCATAGGCGGGCTGTCTGCAAGCCATTTAATTTCTCTGTGCTTCAGTTCCTCATCTGTAAATTAGAGCCAATAAAACGTTTTATCTCCAGTCCTTTGTCTCTCTTGTTTATTTATGCCCCAACTCAGGAAAGCTCTTAAGCATGTGCTTAATTTTAAGCACATGCTTAACTCCCATGGACTTTAATGGGATTTATGCATGGGATTAAAAGTTGTCCTGAACAGTGATGCTTTCCTGAAAGGGGCCTTAAACTGTAAGCTCCTCAGGGCAGGCACTCTGACAAAGTGTTTGTACAGCACATAACACCATGGAACCCAGATCTTGTTTGGGGTGTCAGAGTGCTACTGTAATGCAGATAATAATAAATGAAGAAAATGTTTGACAAACATTACTGATTTAAGCCTCACAATACCCAGTAAATCAAGGAAATATGATCAGGCATCTTGACTTTACCCGAAGACTTAAACAAGCCAACCACGTCCCAATCCAGCAGGCTGGGAAATGTTAGCTCTCTCTTTGTGTTTATTCACCCCCACTCCCACTCCGGGGTCTTCTTCCATCCCCCCCGCAACTCTCTAATATTGCTTGCAAGACCCTTTTTTTTTCTGCGGGGACGCTATCAGCATCTCTGTGCAGAACAACGGACACATCCACGCCAACAGTTTCTCCTTATTTCTTTAGAAAAACATTGATAAGTTTCCACACTCCTCGAGGTGCTCAGCGACCTTGGACTTTCACTGCGCTCCAGGAAAGTGACGGGTGCTCAGCATCTCTCAGGATCGGACTTTCCACCTGCCTTTCTTCTTTCCCCCACGCCTCTCTCTCCAAACCCCTCTCTCTCCTAAAATCTAGTATATTTCAGTGGCGTCCAAAGGCGCGCCCCTCTCTCCCTCCCCAAACGTCTCTATTTATGGGTCCCCGATGCTGCTAGATCTGCCATGCGTTTTCCTGCCCCACTTTAATCTGCAGCGACCGCTTTAACCCTGAGCTTAAGCACGGCAAATCGTCTCCTGCTTCGCCAGGAGAACAAGCCTCTGTGCAAGCTCATAGCTTGGGCACCTTGTCGGGGCTGGGTGAGATCCCCCCGAGCTGCCTGCCTCCCCTTCTGGTTGGGTTTGGGGCTGGTCCCAGAAAGACCTCCCGCTTCTCTGTGCGCCCCCAACCCCGAGGCTTGCCTACATCCCCCAGCCCATCAGCGCTTGCTCCAGCCTCTGGGTCTCTTCCCAACCGAGCGCCCCCCGCCCTCCCCTTGCAGCTCCTTCCCCAGCCCAGTTGTTTATTCAGCGGCTGGGAGAGCGGCACGCGCCTGGCGCACGCACTTGCAACAACAAACCCGGGAGGGGTAGGGCTGGCGGGGAGAGGCGGGTGAATGAATTGGAGGCCGTGCGGGAAGGGCGGGGGGGGGCTGTTTCGAGCGGAGGCGGGGCCGGGCCGGGGCCAGCGCGTGTGTGCGGGGCGCCCCGTGTGTTGTGGGTTTTTTCTCCCCCCTTCCCCACCCCCCCGCGTTGAAAAGGCGGCCGCGCTCCCCGGCCACTCACTGCAAAGCCGGGGAGCGTGGACGGCGCAAGGTGCAGAGCGTGTGGGGAGGGGGAGGGCGGCGAAGGGTGGGGGGGGGACCCCGCAGGGGGAGTGTGTGTTGGGGGGGGGAGGGGGAGAGGCCGGCAAAGCCCCGGCCGCCCCTTATAAGAGACACAATCCCCAGCCGGCGGTTTGCAAAAGGGGCCTTTGCAAGGCAGGCAGCGCACACGCGAGCGCCACGAGCCTCCCCGCAGCCCGGTGCGCAGGGGGGCCGAGGAGGGGGGCAGAGAGGGAGAAAGCGCCGCGCTCTCTCCGTCCCCCTGCGAGTCCCGCCGCCGCCTCAGCAGCAGCAGCAGCAGCAAGCGGCCGCCGCGCGCCCGCCCGCCCCGCGCGCCCCGTCTCGCCCGCCGCTGGCTGCCAATGGCCAGCGCCAGCCCTGCCAAGATGGACAGCGGCGCCAGCCAGTTCCTGCAGCCCGCCTGCTTCTTCGCCGCCGCCCAGAGCGTGCCGCCGCCGCCGCCGCCGCCGCTGAGCCCGGCCGGCCGCCAGCCCTCGCCGGCCAGCAAGGCGGCGGCGGCGCCCAAGCCCGTCAAGCGGCAGCGCTCGTCCTCCCCGGAGCTGATGCGCTGCAAGAGGCGGCTCAACTTCAGCGGCTTCGGCTACAGCCTCCCGCAGCAGCAGCCGGCGGCCGTGGCGCGGCGGAACGAGCGGGAGCGGAACCGGGTGAAGCTGGTGAACCTGGGCTTCGCCACCCTCAGGGAGCACGTCCCCAACGGGGCGGCCAACAAGAAGATGAGCAAAGTGGAGACGCTGCGCTCGGCCGTCGAGTACATCCGCGCCCTGCAGCAGCTGCTGGACGAGCACGACGCCGTCAGCGCCGCCTTCCAGGCCGGGGTGCTGTCCCCCACCATCTCGCCCGGCTACTCCCACGACATGAACTCCATGGCAGGCTCCCCCGTCTCCTCCTATTCCTCCGACGACGGGTCCTACGACCCGCTGAGCCCCGAAGAGCAGGAGCTCCTGGACTTCACCAACTGGTTCTGAGCTCTGGCTGCAGCAGGTGGGTTTGGCTTCTGCGGGAGCCGCTCTCGGGGCGCTCCCGGGCAGCCGGGGGATCTGTTATTACCGGGATCCGCAGCCTGGGGGTGGTATTGGGGAAGGGAGGGGGGGTCTGTGCAGCCCTGGGAAGGGCTCAGTGACCACTCGTGAAGCTGCGGATGAGCAGAATTCCGCCCCCGCCTAGATCTTGCAGATGGTTGTACCTAAGAGCTACCTTGATGCTGACTCTCTCTCTTGTTTGTTGTTACAGGACTGTTGCAAAAACAAAATGCATTTTTTCCCCCAGCGGAAGGGGAAATACATAGCACACGAGGAGCTTGTCTCGCCTCTCCAAGAACACTGAAGCACTCACTGCCTTTGCACTCCGGTCAGTTTCACAAGACCAAGATGGATCTGAAAGCTGCGGGGACCACGGCACGATGAAGCATGTGTCCTCAAAAACATGTGTCATCCTATCCATCTAAGGAAGAGCACTGCCTAGCCTCAACATAGAGAGGGGCTCTTTCCCCACCCCCCACCCCCACTACAGTTGTAGCCCTTAAAGACTGGTGTTCATTACACTATGGCCACAGTTAGTTTCCTAACGTTTGTGGAGATTTTGAAATTAAACTATGCTGTACTCAAAGAACCCTCTAAAGTCACCCCTCCCCCCACCACTTTGACTTTTTCCTACCATTTTCATCATCGAATGCTTCCAATCCTTTTTTTGTGAATTTTTTATTATAAGAAAATCTATTTGTATCTATCCTAACCAGTTTGGGGATATATTAAGCTATTTTTGTACATAAGAGAGAAATTTATAGAGGTTTTTTGTACAAATGGTTTAAAATGTGTATATCTTGAGACTTTTTTAAAAAAAACTATGTAATGCTTATTACCTCTTGATATTTAGACATGTAGTCAACATTACCTTTACCTTACAACTGCCATTTTTGTATGTGGTTTTGTAAAGGACTTGGAATTCCTCCAGATGTACTTTAGCACCAACGTGTCTTACTTTATAGAAACTTTGTTAATGTATTAATAATGTTTATTAAACAATGTTCAAAGTGAACAAAGTTTATGCAGCTATTGTCCAAACACCAAAATGGTAGCCATTTGTTTTTATATGCTGCCTTTTGAAAAAAGAGAAAAAAGGAAGAAAAAAGCCCTTATACCACTGCCTTTTCTTACTGTTTTATTACAAACTTACAAAAGTCCTGTATAACCATGTTTTATACAAGCTAGTTTCGTAATAAAACCTTTTTTAAAATTCAAGTGATCAGCTGCCTATTGCATGTAATTTTATTTCTGCCACTGATAACTATGAATGTAAAGAGAAAAGTGTTACGTGATAACATGTCAGAGATACGTTGCATATGGAGTATTTGTATGTATGCTGGATGTAACATATATATGCAAAGATACAGAGGTATTACAATTGTTTTCTTGCCCTTCTATGTTGCAAATGTGTATCCAAACCAAGAGGCTCCGGGGTGATTAATGGCTTCATTGTCCTTCATGAAATCACTGCACATTAAAGAATTTCCTAAAAGAATGAACCCTAAAAAAGAGGGCGCTCCATCCCACAATTTCACTGCTCTGACCGTCCTCTCACCGCCTCCAATGAAACAGGGTAGAGGAAAATAGGAAGAAACGTATAGTTAGAGCCACCGAAATAGACAAGCTACATTTTTGGTGGGCCTTTTATATATTTATTTTAGACAAGCAATCAATAAAATCGTTGGGGGAAAGGGGGACTAGGGGGAATAAAAAACCCCAAGGTAGTAGAAATGACACTGATCTTCCTAAACTTATTATTCTGGCCAAATAGCGTGATCTGAGTGTAAAAGTACCCAATTACCAAGATTCAAAAAGATTTTTTTTTTGGCTAGCCTGCTTGTTGTCAGTTAGCAAGGACGTGACCAGAATTCGCCTCCCCCTTTTTTCCCCTCCTGCATTACTTGAAAATTCAGTTTGCGTGCATCAAGCCAAGCGGAAAGCAAAGCGCAAAATGCATCTTTAAAAAAACCCACCACAACCAACAAAAACTGGGATAGCCGGCATGCCTCACAGAATTAAAAATCTAGCCTGATTTTGTACAGCTTTACTATTTATTTGCACGGGGCTAATTTAAAAAAAAAACTTAAAACAGAAAACGTCATTGACTACACCGGAATTTAATGTAATTTTTCCATTGCTGCATTGCTTTAAACATGAATTTCTATACATTCATTTAACTCCCGCCACCTCAAAATTATCAATATGTTACTTAAGCGTGTGGGGGAAATTACTAAATCCCTCATTACCTCAGAACAAACAGTCGTTGTTTTAACCCATCCTAGAACGAATGTTTAATTATGAAAATAATAACCGTTATAATGTCTCCAGCTTTTTATTTACCCACTTTTGCAAGTGTGTAGATAAGGTATGCAAAGAAAGTGTAGCGAGTAATTTATGGCTATGAATATAACATTAGGATAATGTTTCATTCTGTTACAAAGGCGAAATTTCTCTTCCTTGTGTAGACAGGTGTTCTTTTTTGCTCACTTCTGAATAGTAAATATCCAGACTCATTAAACTAAAGGCAAAGTTACGCTGTTATTTGCTACAGTGTATGAGGCAGACTCAGAAATTCATCCCTCTTCCCCCTCCTTCCCCCAGGCCTGAAAAAAAAAGAGAGCGAGAAAGAAAAAGACATACAAACACACAGTTTTACTGAAGATAGGAAAGGCCAAAGCAGGATTGGGGTAAATCTCATTACATCTGCTCTAATCGCTTAGCAACACAAAGCCTTTTCTTGTATGAGGAGGGAGAGCCATTCAGTGCACCCTGACAAGCAGTATTCAGTTAGCTTTAGTAAACTCCATAAATCAGTGGCTTCTATCGGTCGCAGTATAAGTTTTAAAGCTACAAAGGGCTATCAGAAAAATACAAAATGCAGATGGAGATTGCTGGGTCTTTGTTTTTTAACGCTAGAAAGTGAGTTATTAACAAATTCATCTCACCCAAGTTTTTGATTTTGTTCCTCGGCGTAGCTAACTTCGAGCGTGCCTAAAAAGCGAAACAACATTTGTTGTAACTGGCTGATATTGGTGAAGTGCAGAGGACTGAACGAGAGCCCTATGCCTGGCTCGGCAAATTTAGATATTGCTTTAGACACGGGTTGAATATCTTCCTATAATGGTTCTGCACGGTTCAAATTAGGACCTGTAACCCTCCTGGAGTAACGGTCGTCCCCCCACCCCACATAGCTTGACAGTTCAAAACAAATCACAGGGCTTCTATTGTCAGAGCAAAGGTCAAGCCTGAAGGATCATAACTTTTAAAGTTTGGGTTCCCCCTAAAAAGCCCCTTCCTTCTTCCACTGGGTTCATTGGGAATCTGGATCCTCCCTTTTGAAGATCTACATCTGGTCCCATCCTTCATTCCCTGGGCGCTCAACATTTCCACTGCAGACAATGGGAACTTTGGGTGTAGACAAGGAACGTAGGATTGGTCCAGTATTTTTTAGTTGCTGATAGGCTGACTTCATCCTGTACGCATGGTACTGCTGAACCCTATATTGGCACTCTCACTTAAATTGAGAAGTGATTCTGATCATTCATTTTCAGTCTACTCGCTGTATGTCGTAAGGTATTCAATATATATCACATCAAGGTATATCATAAGGTAAAAGCAATGGCAGAAAAGTCCTTTACATGGTAGTATTAACTCTAAGATTAATCACATATTCACGTGGACCCGTGATATGAGGCAAACTACAAATAAGTGGCAATCTTCTGCAGTACTTGTGTGTTCAGGGCTATGTAATGGAAGCCCCATTTCCCTTTCTCGAGGGCTGTTTTCCTGCCTTGCAAACTTTAGCAACAAGAGTAGCAATGATCTGCTCGAATACGATCCAGGTGCTAAAAATGGAAGAATACTCAGCATCTCTTTATATGCGTGGGTTTTTTTTTAAATAATACTGTTTCTATTACTTTTCGAAGTAATCACCCTTTCAAGGTACATCATTAACCTCCATCCCCTGCATTTATACCCTACAGTAGCAGATTCCCAGGAAAATGGGGGTGGGGGTGGAAAAGACGACTTTCCTCTTGATGCAGGTTTAAGTTATATTCTGTCTTTTGTATGCAAGATTAGATTGATACAAAAGAGGTTTTGTAGGTTAATGGCAGGAAGCGAGTTGTATTACAGAGCCCAGAGAGTGGGGAGCGCGTGTCAAGCTTAATGATTTATTCAAGCTATATACCATCCCGGCTTGTTCCCAGCGCTGATTGGCTCCAGGCATGCGTCCACTGTCAGATGCGCACGCCTTAGCCTCATACCGCACGAGCCCTGCCATTAAGATAACAGCAGTTTAA
This sequence comes from Mauremys mutica, assembly GCF_020497125.1. Lineage (NCBI taxonomy): Eukaryota > Metazoa > Chordata > Testudines > Geoemydidae > Mauremys > Mauremys mutica. Next base: position 101,556,615 of record NC_059072.1, on the reverse strand, counting down.
GGGTCGCTCAGTTACCTGATTATTAAAAAAAGGGGGGGAGGGGCGTGGAGTAAAGGGTTTTGCAGAATGCAAAAAAGCTGGGATCGTAAACACACCGGTAGCTCGCAGAAGCCTTCTCCGATTATACTGTTGCTGCTGTTTTCCGAAGCGGGACAATCAAGCTTGCAGAGAGCACCTACACTACGCTCTGCCCTCATAAATAAGTAACTTGAAAGTGGTGGGAAGGCTCCTGCGGATTCTGCCTGGGCTTTTATTATTTATTTATTTTCTTTTCCGGAAGGGGTGGGGGGAAGGAAAGTTCAAGGGGAGACAAAAGAAACGCCACCTGCCAAATGCAAAAATCACGTCGGGAACACCCTTACCTCACACGGTGGGCAGCGCTGGAGGGATGAACTGTATAGTGCAGTGATTATTACTCAGTATATTCATGGATTAGCTTGCCTTGAAATGCAGTGGATGGTTTCTTGTTCCCTTTTTAAATGTGAAGGTACCAGTCACTAGTTCTAATTCCCCAAGCATATCTAAGATCATCCAGTTCCAGGAACTTCTTTCTGGAGCAATTAACAAGCCTGCTTTTACTATGTTAGCCAGTACAAATCCTGCTACAAAAGGCAAATGGTAAGTAAGCAGAGCAGAATGCCTTTTATTTTCAAGAGAGGTGGTTGTTTTTTCTTTGCCCCCAGACAGTGTATTTGCTGCTACTTTCCAGCATCCTATCAATAATCCCATGCAGGAGATTGCAAACAGAGGTTAGCCCATCGTTTCTATGCGCCCGAAGATTAATTTCTCTATGTACAACTCAACGGGCATAGTTATCTCTTTAACAGGGAAAACAGTTTGGCTCCATTGTCCGGTTGCCAGCACCGTCTTTTGAGAAAGGGAGCCTGGCTAGTCTTCTGACCAAACTCAAAGGTTAGTTAAAACACAAAAAACAGCTGAAAATCTTCATGAATAATGCTGCTCCCCTGAGCTCAGGGCAGTGCAAGCGCACATTTCAATGCCAGAGCATTTTGTTATGCTGCTCGCCTAAGTCAGAATTTCACAGAAAAGGCAGAGAAGAAAAGCGTCAACAATTAGGGGTCGCCTGTCAGAAAACATTAACGCCTTCCTCTCCCAGCTTGTCAAGCGTGCTGAAAATAAAAACTGCCATAACGAATCGCACCTCCACCCTGAGAAGCCCGGGGGGGCGGGGGGGGGAAGAGGGATTTCTTTCTCTCTTTCTTTCTTTCTTTCTTTTTTTGTAAGACTAGATAGATGCACGGTTCTACTCAGCTCCGGAGACTAGTCCATCTCAGAAGAAAAATACAGGGATCTACATTGAGATACCCTCTCATTATGTTTCTTTCGCTCTCTCTTTGACACTCTCACACATTACAATTAAGGGCCACTCAGATAAGCTTACATTTTCCATAAACACCTGTATTTCCTACTTTCAAGCTTGTCCTTTCCTGAATTACTCCTTTGAAGTTCAAGTGGCACCCTCAGAGAACTTGTAACCCAGAACAGTGCCAGATTTCAGAATACCATCTCCTACTTCTTAAAGCCCCAACAGCATAACCCACTATCCCCCTCGCTTTTATTTGTAAATACATTCCTGCTAGTCAGTTTTCCAGTCTATAGACTGACTATGATGATAAGGGCCATAGAAGTAGCTGGATAGGGTCAGATCCTCAGCTAGTGTAAATGGGTGTAACATTGAAGTCAAAGGAGCTATTCCACTTTACAGCAGCCGAGGATCTGACCCTGTAGATTTTTAACCATTGAAAACTACTGTATAAAATGTACTCCCCACCACTGCAAATATATATGCCTCAGTTTGGCTAAATAGTGGCATATCCCATTACAATGGCATTCCAGCTTTTAAAATTCAGCCAGACTCTTCAAAATAACAGAAATCTAGACATTGATTTTACTGGTCAAGACATTGATTTTTCCAAGCCTGTAAACCACAAGGGAGTCTGTATGATGCATGATTAAAACAATGCTTGGATACAATTCTTAGAGTGAACTTAGCTTCCCTTGTTAAAAAAATAAAAAAATAAAAAAAAATAAATGCTAGTATTCTACAGCAATGGTCCCAAACACTACATCCTACAGTAGTTATACCCTAGGTTATTGGAGAATACTGTAATATTTTCATAAGGGTTGGGAATATGAAATTATGGCAAAGCATCAACTAATGGAAGGAACTGCTATTTCCCCAAATTGTGATAAAATGTTCTAGCTGGCTCATACCAGGACACAGCTCAGACAACATTAAAAACAGGCTAAATTAGACTGTGCCTTTAAGAGATGGGCTGAGGGTAGTATGGATTCATGCTGCCCCAGGAGGATCTTTGGAAAGTGTTGTGTCTTCAGAGAGGCATAGTCCCTCCCTGAGCACCTTGTTGCACTCCAGGAGTATGCAGCCCACTCCCCCAGCAGAGAGAGGGCAGCAAAGTCACTGCTCCCTACCTCTTTGGGGCAATGTGTCCCGCAGTACTAGTACGCAAAGGGAGCAGTTCCTTTGCTCCCCAGAGCACAGGGATTTTGATTGCCTCTGGACCTGGTACAGGGCCTGGGCTCGGGGAAGACTCTTTGTGCCTTTTTGATCCTTTTCCTATGTACTCATGGAAGGACCAGTCATTGTCCAGACTAGAGTTCATAGGATGGATGCTTCTCTGCACCTATGCTGACAGAAAAGAACAAACTCAGATGGCAATGTAATAGAGAGGTAGTCTTGTAGCCAAGACACTGGAGTAGGACCCAGGAGACCTGAGTTCTATTCTAGCCTCTTCCGACTCCCCGCTACAATCTCTGTGCGCTTTAGTTCCCCAGCTGTAAAATGGAGATAATACTACTTCCTCACCTCACAGAGATCTGGTGATAAGATGGTGCTGGAGAATATATATAAATGCTAGATAATGTGGGAGACAGAGGGCCTTTACAGCAGATAGTGTCTCTGCTCTTGCAAATTTCCTGGGCACCAAAAGGAAGTCCAAACTGCAGTTCAGCATGCTCGAAGCAGCGTTAAATCCCATTCTGCATTTCTAACCACCCTCCTCAGAGGGGGAATCATGCACACGTTTTCAAAAGGGCTCAGCTTCCACGGAGGCACCAAATTTGGCCATAATAAGTGGAAGCTGCTGGGAGCTGAGCCTTTTTGAAAATCTGGTCCTGATTGTGGGTGCCAAGCACTTGAAAACCTAGCCCAATGGGCCATATTCTTCAATCCCCGCTTAATCCCCTTTCAAGCAAAATAGCCAGGTGGTTGGTGTGATATGGTAGCTCCTGCTCTGTCAAATTAATGCCAAAAAGTTGTTTCACTTTTTGTTTATCTTATAAACTGCAAATGTCAAGTTTCCAATAGCTCCAGAGGAAGAGAGATAAAGATCATTGAGGCTACTTATGTCTCCTTGACTAGCTTAGACCAATCTTTTGTGAAATGGAAAGAATAGAAAGTGGCCATGTATATAAAGTTGACTTCCCTTTAAAATCGTACCCCAGATTAATTTAGTCCCTAATGCACATAAGCTTTTTAAAGAGAGATCCCTACTAAGCCACCGTTGGGATGGACTTTTAGTATATTTCTTTCCCCTCTCCTCCCCCCTCAAACCACACTTCTCTTTCTCTCTCTTCCTGCAGTTGATTGGAGCTGTGAGCCATTTTAATTTGCACTGGCTGCACAGGGAGATCTATATTACTCTAGAGCAGGAAAAGGAAAAGCCCCATATTGGTAAAGTGTGAAATGCTGTTTTGATTGAAAAGGGAAACCATTTCGATGGGATTATCCTGTGACAATGTAGATTAAAACCCTGCCATATGGCCTAGATAGGCTTGCTTTTACTTTCAGGTAACAATGCTTTGCTAATTAAGTAGTGATGACATTTCTAAATGAAAAAATAAAGCCACCTGTATGTGAAATAAAGGCCGCCAAGGAAGAGAAGACATTCAATGGTACTAACAACACTGGAAATCAACCCCTCTATCTTTGTGATTTGCTTTCAATAGAAGATAACAAATTAAACAGATTCTATCAAGTAAACAATAATTCACGTGTGCTCTTTTAGAAATGAATTTAGTGCTCCAGAAAGGTGACAGTATGGGAAAGCCAAGTGCAGCAATTGAGCCTGATTCCCAGACAGAAACCCAGGCTGGGACTGAGGAGTAAGATCTTTTCAATGGAACTTTTGCATGTAAGTTCCTATCTTTACAATGCTGTACTGCCATGCTAGCTTTCTGGTCTGGGTGACCAATGGCCAGAGCTATTTTACACAGAAAGGCTCTTAGCTCACATCTGAGTCTCCAGCTCCCCACTTCCTTCTCTTTCGTCCCACACTGTCTGTTTGCCTCCTACATGTTGTCCAAATGGCGGCTGCTCTGGCTGGGCAGTTAGCATCTGTCTGATGATAAAGTCTGACTCTTAACTTTTTTCACACCCACACCATGGAGGGCATGTGCCCATCTACCTATTTTCCTTCTCCCTCTCTCCCCCCGCATCTGCCCTGTCAGACAACACTCTACTTCTCCCAGCCTCTCAAACCTCATTCACCAGCTCAACATGGCAGCTGGCAGCATCATGCAGCCAAAGCACACGTGTGCACAAGCACACCGTCTAGATTCAAATCCTGGAAACATTCATTTGTGCAAAATTCAACAGTTTATTGAGACAGTGATTGCAGGAAAAGTTCGGTTAGTATTCTCACATTATATGAGGTAGACATGGACATTGTGATGCCCTGTAACACATGTTCCTACAGGAAAAGAGCTTTTCCTTAGGGATAGCAAAGCTCTTAATGGCTTCTCACAGGCTTACAAAGAGAAAGACATGGATGCTTCGGACTATCACTGTAGATCCCTATCTATTTTTCTCTGCACTTTTTGCCAGGTCTGCAGAGGAGATAAAGCAGAATCTAAGACTGAGAAATAGCTCTCTTTCGGTCCAGATATTACAGGGAATAGTGACAAGGTCCTTCCTTCTATGCAACTCCCTTCTATGGTCCTGTGGGGACCATCTTGATGAACAAGTTCACAGCATATCTCAATGGTCTGCCTTTTGCCTATTTGAATAAGTCCATTCTCTACCTCCTAGACACCTGCCTCAGCATAATGTCATTGAGAGTCAGAACAGTCCAAAGGGGATGTAGAGATGATTACTATCCAGCTCACCCCCACGTGCCTCCTGCTAACACTTCTGACAGCACAGAATCAAAAATGCAAACCCAAACTGGGGACAGAATTCCCATCCCACCAGCCTCCAACGCACAACCGCAAACCCAAACAGCATGTACTGCACAGGCAAAAATCCCAATACAGCTCTTCTCTTGCACACACCACTTTCCATCTCTGAGGCTCCCCAAGACTCGGAGGACTCTTAGGGAGGGAAAAGTCAGAAAAGCATATTAAAACACGCGATCTTAGCTGCTTTGGTATATGGACAATAACTGCTTGCGATTTCTTTTCTTGCTCCCATAGCCACATGGCACCTGTATCATCCAAACCCCCAAGGAGAAGGCCCTTTCCAAAAGCTGAGCGGCTGGCTAACCTGAGGAGAATAAAAATGGAAAACTTGTGATGAAATGTTTGCTGACCTCATTGCAGGGTCCCAAAGAAAAACAAACAGTGGAAAGATGGAGGCAGTACTTGAGGATGGAGGGGAAAAAAAAGAAACAGAGCTCTCCAGAGAGATGGTCAGAGTGACCAAAGACAGCATCACAGCGACCAGAAACAGCATTGCCATGGCAAAAGACAGTATTGAAAAAGACAGGGAGATGCTGAGGCAACTCCTGGAGGCAATACAGAGCCTGAATGCTCTGCTGCAGCACGGGCTGTGGTTAAGATTGCGGGCACTGCGGTGCTGTAAAGCAAGACCCAGCCGGGTTATGCAGCCCCTGGATATTACTGGGTACTGGGAACACCAGCAGCTCCAACCCACCACAGTGCTCCCAGAGGCCATTCCCTTCACACACCTAAACTCTGGGTAGTGAAAATAGCTGCACCTGGAAGCCCAGCTCTTTTGTGACATCTCATGCCCTCACCACTCAATGTCAGCAGGCCCAAGAATAAGAAGAGGAAGAGCAAAGCATACACTCACCTGTGTCTTGAGCTCCACCCCCACCCCCTTTGTTGTATTCTGTTCTCCACTACACTGTGCCTCTTGAATTTGTGTCTCACTAGTTAGAGTTTATTTCTGTATTTCTTTGCTATATATTACAGGCTGGAGACTCTCTTTATTCCAATATGTTACAGTAAATCAGAATTCTAGGTTAATATTATGCACAAAACACTTTCTCAGAACAGTGGCACAATCCAGCACCCTTCAATTAAAACAGGATTTACACCATTTCATACCACTCCATTTACACAATGGGGTAAAATGAAAGAGAATCCCATCAGTATTGTGAGCCGGGCATAGAACACCAGGCCAAGAGTCTGGAGCAGGAGTCAGGCATGATTGGCTGGAGTCAGAGTCAGAATCAGGAGTCAAACCAAGAATCAGAGCCAGAGTCAGAAGCAGTGGCTGGAACAGGACAGGAATAAGGCTGGGAGCACAGCAGGTACAGGAGTGATCAGAGCTGCAATCATAAATGTTAAGCAGCCAGCAACCTGCTAAGCTTAAAAACACCCATCAGCTGTCTTCCTTCAGCCAATCAGGCAGGCTGGCCAATCAGGTGATCCTACTGCAACCCACCTGAGCTCATTAATCTGCATAGATTCTGGCCTGGCCAGTCTTCAATAGGTGAAGGAGCTCACTCTTGACAACCAGAACCATACCTCTCAAATGTCCCTCAAGTTACTTCTGGTAATCCTCAAATTCTCTCTGTCCCACAGAAAGCCAGTCCCTTCTCACGTTTATGGTTGTGAGTCATTTAAAACAGAAACAAAGAGCCGTGAAGCTGAGGCTGTAAAGAGAGTTCTGTACACGGAGGGAATGAATCCGACAGCATTTTACATTTCCTTCCTCGAGAATCTCCCCCACACCTCCATTTTGGATCTTGGTCACACAGTGCATCTCACATTAGGGCCTGGGCAGGTTGAGAGTTATGCTCAGAACCATGGTCTCATAGCAGTGGGTCCAAGCCAGCACCCTTCCAATAAAACAGGACTTACACCACTTCATACTATACCAATAGAGAAAAATGAAGGTGAACCCCTGCCATCGGTATCACGACAAAACCATTGGCCGGCATGCTTAGTGGTTGAAGCAGAAGTCAGGCACCAGGAACTGGAATCAAGGGTTGGAGCCAGGCCACATATACAGCTGCATATCTATCTATCCAGGTAACTTATACAGTTGTCATTGCCACAATATCTGAGCATCTGTCTGGGATGAGAGGGGCTAAGGGAGGCAGTGAAAGAGGCCCGTTGGTGGTGAGAGTGGCCAACTCTTCCTGCATTTAATGGATATCAAGCCAATAAGCAAGATGGCTGTAAATGCTGACAGCTGCTCATCCCAGCCCTACATAAAGGGTCACCTATAAAGAGACGAGCACGGGGTGGATTTGCAGCAATGTGCCTCTATCATAGGCTGCAAGAGGAAATGTGTCTGAAAGGCAAAACACTCACAAAGAGAGAGGGGGGAAATAGCAGGCTGTCATACCACAATCTGTGGAGCAGACCTGCACTATGCAGGCACCTGCTGCTGAAGCACCAAATGGTCACTGACAGTGAAATGGGAGCATATGGAAAAAGCAGTGCTGGGCAGACAACTCTCCCCCATGACTGCATGAGCTAAAGGCCATGACAGATCACATGTGGTGCCATCAGCTCTGTGCCCACATATATCAGAGTAACAGATCTCTCTGCAGGCTCCTTCTTCCTATGGACACACATACACCAGCCACCAAGCTCTCCAGTAAAGATGGGCAAAGAGTGGGAAAAATTATTCATGCACAGTGAGTTAGAAACCAAATTTCAGTGTGCCATGTTCACATACCCTTTATTCATTTTGCGGATGGGTCTTTTGTACTTGTATTCGTGCACAAATCAAAACTCATTTTGTGACCAATTCAAATTAATTGCAGGTCAAAGTAGTAGCTGAAGAACACCAGGCTTTGCCACTAGCTGAGGTGCCAGAGTGTGATGATACACATATATCTGCCTATGTTAGAATTGTCCCTTGGTGCCTGCATGAGGCCCAACCCCATGCCATTTTGGCAGACCACTTCCGCTTACCATGGCTATGTCTCGTTCACTCTGTGTGGAACTGCTGGGGATCAGTACAGGCGGTTATAAATAGAACAATGTTTAATTAACACAACAGTAGGACAGACTTGTTGAAATGTTCTCCAGACTGCAGGTAAGTGCCCTGACAAGGAGGCTATTGTGGGAATCTTAATGAATCCTTCCGCAGCAGGCCTGCTCAGGTACGCCTACGCTGCAATTGCTAATTTTGTTTGTGAAAATTATGTTGGTGAACAGTGCTGAGTGACAACAAACTGGAGACCAGTAAATTGAATCAATGTGAAATGTTGCATACTGGACAGGACTCAGTACTTAACAATAGCAAGAGACCCTGGGGGCTGAGTTCCTGTAATCCCAGGCCAGAGCCCTAGCACTAATGAAGTTTAAAGAAGAGAGAGAAGGAACCCTGCCCCAGAGGCAATTAAACCAAACAAGGATCTAGCTGTAACTGTAATTGCTGAGACATGTACACACGTACCCCATGCAATTACTTTGTGTGAGTTCAACAACAGAATATTTAAAATCAGATACCTCTGTAATGGGAGGCATATGAGATTCTAGTTTATTATACAATAGCCTACTTTTTCTAATGGTGATTTCTCAGGCATGAAGTGAGTGGCACAGAAAGAAAAAGATTTACAGTGTCAATACATTTCCTTAACATAGTAGTGTAACTCTTCCTAACTCCACAAACCACTCCCACCCTCTACCCAAGACATTACACTTGTCCGGTCAGGGGACAGAAACAACATAATATGATTAAACTGACCAACCACACAGTGGTGACCACCAATAATGAATAAGCGAGCTAGCAAAGTTTAGGAACTAGCCTATACACATCCACAGCAGTTTATTTGAACAGGCTCTTCCTCAAACAACAAATACATTCATAAAAGTCAGAGCTGGCAAAGACAAAATGAGCTAAAGTCACCGAATACACTGTTTGTTATGAATGATTCACGCACCTGTACCGGACAGCACGACACTGCACTAATAGCAGTGAATGAGGAACTGATTGTTTGCGTCTGCTGCTGTGGCTCACCGCTACGAGGGCAGCCTTTCCCCAGACCTAATTGCTCTGTCTTCTCTGTCATTCTGGCTCTGAGGCTGGAAAAAACTTGTTCACCCAACTGGAGCAAGATAACGCCTGGGTACAGGAAGTGTGGCCAGGGAACTTGACCCAACCACCTTTCCCTTTTGGACTATCCATTTCCTCTCCCATGCAGGCAAGGCACATTTCTCCTGTGTGTGAGCTGGGGATGCACAGCTGGCTAATTAACATGGTGCTAGTTTTAGTCCATGCAAAATGGCTTATTGGACCAGGAAGTGATGTGAAGTAGCCCAACTATGGGCTTGCTAATTATGTACAGTCTCAAGTTCTGACCTCACAAGCCCTTACTCACGGGCATAGTCAACAGGACTGTTCCTGAAAGTAAAGGCTACTCACAGAGGGCAGAGGGATGGATCACTTGATGATTACCTGTTCTGTTCATGATGAATTCACTTGATGATTCTGTTTTGTTCATTTCCTCTGAAGCACCTGGCATTGGTCACCGTTGGAAGACAGGATACTGGGCTAGCTGGACCATTGGTCTGACTCAGTATGTCCATTCTTATGTTCTTATTTTGCCTCTACAATGAAAACATCTTGTGATGTGGCAACATCTCTCCTTCCTGTTGACTTCTTCATAATATTTAACCCTGAGTCTTATTTTGCAGATTTAGATCCTACCCTACCCGCAATTCAACATATTTACAATGAATCCACCCTAAACCAGACAGTAACAAAGTATATTGGTAGGTTTTAGCAGAAATCATTATTAGCATCCCGATTAGATCCAGCTGTTACTGCAATACTAACGAGTGGTTCTCCACAGGTACATCTGAACACCATAGTAATGTAATGTAGGAGTTGTTTAGCACTTTACTGGGCTTGATTTACTGCCTTCTGCCAGCAGATCCCAGGCAGCAGGCCCCATGCAATGGAAAGTCATCGGGATGGAGAGTGCAGTGTCACAAGCTGCCCAGAATCTCCACCCTGCTGAGGGGCTTGGATCTGCTTAGTACAGCTACAAAAGCAGGCAGGAACGTCAGGGGCATGGATGGGGACAGGGGAGTTTAGCATTGTGCTGATACAGCCAGTCTTCTAGGTAGGGTCCACATACAGACGCCTATAGAGACCCCATTGTAAATTACAGCTGCTCCCCCGCCCCGGCATAGCCCCCCAAGAGAGAGGGTCAGCCGTGCTTGGTGCCTGCCTTCCCCTGAGGGTGACTCTCCAATGAATCGAGCCAGCATTTTCACAGCGATTTGCAAAACAAAAATCAATTGTGCATTCTAGGTAATGCTAGGGCTTGAATCTGTTACTGCCACTTCCCTTCTTGTAAAATGACTACCCCACTCCTTAAAGGCCCATCGTCTTGCACTTAATTCGTAGCTATCATACTGAAATCATATTGTGCGAGCATACCGCTATATATTAAATGGCTAGTTAAGTGTGGGATGCCTTTAAAGTACAAGACTGGCAAATGAGGTGATTGGAAGGGCTTGCTAATTATGTACAGTCTCAGGTTCTGACCTCTCAAGCCCTCGCTCACAAGCATAGTCAACAGGACTGTTCCTGAGAGGAAAGGCTACTCACAGAGGGTGGGCTTGTGACAGCCAAGTTCACACCGAACAGAAGTACAATTGTAGCACACAAACTGAAATCAGTGGGACTACGTGGGAAGTACGGCACCACTCAGTGTGAGTAAGGGTAGCAGAATCTGACCCATGAGGGTTTGAAAGACTGGGGCCTTAAATACCACTGGATTGTTTTACTGTCCGTTGGCTTCCTGGTTTATGTGTGTGTATGCTTGTTCACATGTGTGTATGTAAATGTGTGTGCACTTATCTGTGTGTAGTGTATGTTTGTGTGCATAGCCCCTCCATACACAACATGGACCACTTGATATAAGCAGCTCATGAATAGGGTTTAGAACTCTGGAGGTCCATAAAGGAGGAGCACTAATTTTACGCCTAGTATTTATACTACCAACTTTGCCAGTGCTAACAAAGATCATTCACGCATTTTGTGGGACTGTTCTCTTTTTGGTCTGGGGACGACAGGTGGGAAAGGAAATCTTATGTTTAGATAGTATAGATTTATATTGGGCTTGGGGTACAACCTTGTCTATTTTCCCACCTTCCAACCACAATTTTCCTTTTCTTGAAACTTTAAAAGAGAATCTGTTCTATATTTTTCTTCTTTTTAAAAATACCAATGTAGTATGTGTGTGTGGGGTTTGGGTGGGCTGTGGAAATTGATTTACGAGTCAACCACTTTTCTCTTTTCTTGCCATCTCTCGCTTGAGTGGTTTGTAGGCCTTGGCCCTTTCTTTCACTCGAGGAGAATAAGGTTGTCTATGGAAGAGGTCAGCGTTTCAAATTGGCGGAGTTCAACTGCACAAATGACATAGAACTGACAAGAAAAGACAGGGGGTTTGGGGGTCATAGACTGTATAGGTCCTGGTTAGGGTCTTTGCTTTGTGATGGGACCTGGCACCAAAATGAATTAAATAACAGGCTTAAGGACTATTGAGGGAGGGCTGAATGCAAATCAAAGATAAGTAGAAGTTTTCTTTCCTAAAAGGGGAATGATTTTTTTTCTTACCTCCCCCTTTCCATATCTGCACAGGCAAGGTCTGCATGTTAAACATGATTTAGCAGGCATTATTCTGGGAGTCTTTTCATCAGGTTTCTGCAGTGATTGCCTATCTTGGCCTATGATTAATGATCTGCTGTGCAATTTGGAGGCTATAATGACTCAACAATCCACACACAAACTATATAGTCACATTCCTTTTGCAGATTTGCCAAGCTGTTACCAAGGGGCCCACAACTGAGCAGGATTGTTAGCGAGATAGCTAAGCATTTCTGCAAATGCCATTCTGCCCTTATCTTGCTGAGAAGTGCGTCGGGCAGCAGGCTCATTTACAAAATTCAAAGCCCAGATTTCAGTGGTTCCTTTTAAAAAAAATCTGGACTGAAATAATCATTAAAAAGGCTGGTAAGAAAAGAGCTCAGTATATGGCCTTGCAGTGATTATGCAGACAAAATACTTTCTTTGTTTCCAAATTTTGAATCTGATTAATTGAGGCCTAATGCTATTAATACAATTTGAAAGAGAAAAGTTAAGCTTTAGAAAGCCTTGGCATAAACAAAATCTGAAAAAGTAAGCAGATTTTGAAACACAACCCTAATCTTAAATTTAGTTTTGATATATGAATAGGTTACTATGATTTCCTTATACCTTTCAGTTGTATCTGCAGCCAGCGAAAAAACTACCCTATGAAACAGCCCTGTGACAAGCAGTTTAATTCAAACAATGATCAAACAATGAGGATTATCTTTTAAAAATCCCATTTCATAACAGCAGATCTGTGGTTTGGATGTTGTTTTCTGGAGGAAAAAAAATCTAAAAAGGAAAAGAAGTGGAGACAAAGTTGAAGATGAACACCACTTTTCAGGAGGACTTTAGTTACCTTACAGAAAATTATTACAAGTCCATTTACTTTTTATGTGTCACTGCTTCAATAAATAATTACTAGATGCAACCTAAATAACTTAGCAGAAATTCAAACAGTTCTTTTGATGGTCTGCTGCAATGACATTTACTTTAATGATTCATTCCATTTTAATCTTCTTTTTTGCCTGACTTGAGGGGAGGGGAATTGGAAGGTCACATAGCAGATGCATCTTGCTACATCATATTATCACGATTATTTATTATGAAAGTGCCTAGCAGCTCTAATCAGGGATGGGGCCCCATTGTGCTAGGCATTGTACACATACAGAGCAAAAAGAGAGGCCTTGCCCCAAAGAGCTGTCTCAGGCCCTGATTCTGAAAAGCAACCCTAATCAGGACAGCACTTAAGCACATGCTTAAATTCCATTGAAATCAACTAGACTTAAGCACATGCGTAAGTGCTGGGGATGGATTTAATCACACACTTAAGTGCTTTTCTCAATCAAGACCTTAGTACACTATGAGGTAGATTGTTCACAAGTAAGGGTGGGACATTTCAAAGTGCTTAGACATTGGCCTAATTCTTCTCCGATTGAAGTCAATGATGAAACTCCCACTGATTTCAAAGCTTAGTGCTTTGGAAAATCCCATCCTTAAAGAAACCTTTTCTGTACAGTAGATTTATTTACTTAGAAGACATCAACAATTAAATTCAAATATATCTGTAAATCATCCCAAGTGAAATGTTATCCAAAGAGCAAATGATTATTTTTACTTTGTCGGTAGATTGTTAGCAAACACAAACTGCATCCACACTGACTGCCTCAACTAATTGTTTCGGCAAATGGGAACTTTAAATTATAAAACGCGTATAAATTGTTTCCTCTTATTGCTCATTTTTGGAATCTTTTTTTTTTGGTGCCATCACAGTTTTAAATGGTGGGAAGAGCTGCAGTGTCATACATTCATTCATCCAGATACCACTGTGATCAGCACAAAATATAGACTGATTAATGACTGTCTGTGTCCACCTATTTTCTCTTGTGTTATTCTTGGATTGTAAGCTCTTTGGGTCAGGGACTGTGTCTTTCTTCTGTGCTGGTACTGCACCTAGTACAATGGGGCCTTGGTCCTTGACCGGGGCTCCTCAGCACTACTGTAATATAAATAATACATAAATAATCATTGATTAGAAAGCTAACATTCCTCTTGTAACATTCTCTTGCTTGCAGAGAGGAAGGAATTGGAAACCCTCCTGTGAAGGCATATACAAGCAAAATATAATTCACTTTCTCTTCCCACAGGGTTCCACAGTGTTCATTTTATAGTGAAATTCACCCCTGTGCTGAGCGCCAACACAAGGCATATCCACCTCTGAAGTCCATACACACACACTTTAGCGAGTTCCGCCCATAGCTTCATATTTTTAATAAAGATTTTCAGAACAAAAAAGCTCTTCTGTGAGATTATTGTTAGGGGAACAGCAATGTTAGAGTAGCTGTGCATTTAAATTTAAATCTAATGGTGTATGAAAAATGCAAAAGTACATGCATTTCACGTAAATGAAAGGGGAATATAGCAGCTCTGTACAGAGGAAAGATTTTAACTACATTGTTTATCAATGGTGCCAGATCAACATCCCTCCAGAATATAGTCTTCTAGCCCTAGAAATGATACAAACATGGGTAGCAACAGTGCAAAGATTTTAAATTGCCAGCATTCCTCAATTTTGACCAACCTCTAGAGTGGGAGGGTGATGTAATTCACCTTCCCCATCCATTGGCTTCTCAACTGAGAAAAATTAATGTTGAATGTGGCAGTGGGTTTTGTGATGTGGACAACTGTCTACTAGGCATTGGGCTGTGACCACTAACCGTATTTCACTTAGGACATCAAATGATCATCACTGATCTGGGGCTAGATTTGAACTGGTGCTTCGAGATGAAAGTAACCAATATTTTCAAAAGTGATTTTGAATGCCTCCATTTGGGGTGCCTTCCCTGAGACACGATAAAGAGGTCTGATTTTCAGAAGGCAGATGCTCAACACTTTCTGAAAATCAGGCCCCTTTAAGGTGTCTCACATTGGGCACCCAAAAATGGAGGCATCCCATGTTGCTAGTCACTTTCAAAAATCTTGGTTGTAGAGCTCTGTATCTCATTAATGATCACTCAGTCCCATACTTGGCTAAAATGTATGGGAACCACGTGGATCTTCAAATTGAGATGGAAATTGTATGGGAAAAAGTTGTCATATGAGATTTATGGGACTTCCTTGGTTCCAGTCAAGCTGGATACTATAAGAACATGTTCTCTTGAAGTATTTTGACGTCTTAATCTCTAGCTAAAAATGGAGACTACAAACAGAAATTACAGGGAGGCATAAGGGGGAAAAGTTATCCAGGTTTCTCCACACCTCAGAAGAGGTTCAATTTGGGTTCAATACAAATGCTGTTAGAAATTATTTTATATGGACAGACTGGCCCATCCTTATCAAGAACAATCATCCCAGAGTGTTGATTATAATACAAGACCTCAAATACAACACCTTGCAGGAAAACTGGATTTAATTATCTCTGACAAAAGATGGATTTTTTGTGTGTGCTGTGCAGTGTTCAAATATAGAGGGATGGCTAACGATTAAACCATTGTGGGGAAGGGCCAGGGTATTCCTGTCTGGGAAAATATTTTGAAAATAAAGATCATTTAATGTTTTCTGATACATTCTGAAAGCAAAATGATTCCTCTTTGAAACTTGGTGCCTTGACACTAAGGTGTTGGGCTCAGCAGAGAAAGAGAGAGAGAGAGAGAGAAAGAAATTAGGTAGAAGTACTATATCTTTATGAATGAGGGGTTGTTTGGCAATATTCCTCAGCTGGGAAGGGAGCAAGAGTATGAGCTTCACCATAGGCTAGGAAATCTGCCCCACAACCACTACAGTCACTGGAGCTTATATAAAGTGGTTGCCATGAAAGGGTCACCATTTGCCAACCCTTAGCAGACATTAAATATCTGAGATACCTGATCATTCCTCTATACTGTACTTGGTATAGAAAGTAGCTGTACTGACTGTTGGCAAATGCTGACTTCTCAACTGCAACCACTGTTTCATTGGAATAGTTTACAAATAATGAGTATATAATTTGCAAAGAATAAACAGGACTGACTGCCACCATTTCTAAGAAATCCTGTCCAAAAAGCACTGTGTTTATAAGAATGACTCTCCATGGAATCTCCATGGTCTGTACTTTTCAGTTGTCATTTACCCACTTAATCAAAGACTTAGAAGAGGTATCTGGCCAAGATTTGAAAAAATAGGAGCTCAAAGTTAGGCTCCCGAATCCATACTTGTGCACCTAAACACACAGAAGTTCTGGAGTGCTCATCCATTTTGGAAATGACGTCACTTATTTAGATGCCAAAGTATGGATTTACAACCCTAATTTTAGGTATCCATTTTTAAAACCTTCGCTATTCATTTAAAGTTATTTTTTAATTTTTAATCACAAAAAAGCACATTCTACCTTGCCAGAGGCTGAAGTAGAGTCAACAAGAACCTGCAGGATATTTCTACAGTGGTTTGTATTTTTCCACACATTTTGTGGCCTTTCAGAGTGACTTCAGAAGAAATGCTGATTGTATTCTAGGATTTAGGATCTCACACTTCTGTTGAATTTTACTCTTCATGGTACAATAATGTACTGTAGATGTAGACATGTATAGCAGGTACTCTATTCAAATGGCTTTAATGGTGATTGTGTGGCTACCTTCCTATGCTCCAAGTTGTGAATATTCCAGGGTGTTTGGTCACTGCTCCTCATTCTTACCATTTGCATCAATCACCATAACCAAAAGGATAACAGAATGAACAGCCAGATCCAAATCATACTATTTCTTAGCGCTAACCACAGAAAAATGTCTGGTATATGACACCTCAACTCAATTCTTTTGTGGAACTCAAGATCTAGGTTTCCATTGATACCAAGTGAGAGATAATAGTCACACAAATTGGTAATATCTGCTCTTCCAGATGTGAACTTCATTAAATTAATCTAACACGTCTTGAGAGATAATACACATATTTTCAGTTACCACAATTATTTAAACAGCCCTGATCTTGCACCTAATAAAACCATTTACATTCTCTCTAATGTCAAGCTCTGCAGGATAGTATGTTAATGCCAGAAACATGACATGTTCTAATTACAGCACTCCTATAAAACAGAAGCAAAAATGATTTGGTAAAGGCTGAGCAGAGAGTGGAGCTTACACTACAACAGGCAGTGATGCAGACGCACAGAGACAAAGCTGCACACAGGCAGACAGTACACTTCCCTGCAGATACACACAAATGCATGATTGAACCCCCCCCCACACACACACACTTCTACGTATGGACTATCACATAACATGCTTGCTATCTTTTGGGAAGGTCACACCAGCATTGACTGAGAGTTAAATTGACATTGTTAGCTTCCTGAAGTATAGGTCATAGGAGAGAATTATCATGTCTCTGCTCTTATATGCCTTAGCATCTTTGCAAGACTGAAGCAGCTGAACCATGAGAGAAAAGGGCTACAGTCCAAAACTGCATATGAAGGGAATGGCGGATGTGCAATGTGCCCAGTGTTTCTGTCAAAACAGGAGACACCTCTGACCTCTGTGATCTACTCTAACAAGAAAGAGAGCCGCATGCAGCAACATCAGTACTTCCTTGTCTAAGAGAAGCCATAGTGCACTTGGCACAGACAGATTGCAAAGCATTGGCCAGATTTTGCTTTCAGGTGCTTTACTGAATTTCTGAATTCCCCTATGGTGCTGGAGAGTCAAATGCTCAGGGGTTGCATGCTTGTCATTTGTCTTTCACTTTTATTTTGGTGGACAGTTCAACTCGGAGGTTCCTGTGTGGCCTCTTAGAAACAAAGGGAGTGATTTTCAAAAGCACAAGCGGGGGTCAGGCCCCTAACACCCAGTGAAAGCCAATCTGCTCTTTGTGTCTTTGAATATCTCCCCTCAAGTAAATACGTAAATAACAATATAAACACAAACATTTGTTGCCTAATAAATTATAAAATACGTAAGTCATGAGTTTTGCCATTGATTTGAATAGGATAAGGATTTGGCACTGTGTTAATAATAGCAGACTGAGTTGAGAGGGGATGAGAGAGGTGCCTCAGAATGGCATTCACAAAACCCAGCATGCTCGGGAGCAGCTTGCATAAACTAGCCAAGGGGAGGTGTCAAGCTAAGCCCCCCACCCTTGGTCAGAGGTAGATACCTAAATCTGGGCTGCAGGGAGGAGCCCTCCCCCCACCCCTTGCTTGGGATTCTCAGCTGAAAACCCTCTCTTGGAATTAGGTGCCTAGGCCATTTTAGCAATAAACTGGGGTAGTGGAAAAAGGAGGAATTTCCTCCTAACTTTTAGCCCAGTGGTTAGGGTACTCCTGACCCCCGGTTCAAGTCCCCCTTCCACCTGAGGTGAGAAAGGATTTGAACTGGGCACGGCTCTCTTTTGGGTGAGTGTGCTAACCACCAGACTATAGAGCTCTTGCACTCTCCCTCCCTCCCTTCCCCCACCCCAGTGGATAATTAATAAAAGACTCTTTGGGCCAAAGAGAGAGCAGGCAGAAACATAGGCACCTGGGGAGCTTTTACTGCACAATTTAGGCACTGAGTGACTTTAGGCGCCTACATGTGGTTGGGGGCAGCTGAGTGGGGGCTTTGTGAATCCCAGTGGGGCCTGATTATGGGATTTAGGCACCTGTGGCAGTTTGGTGCCTAAGTCTTTTTGTGACTCTAACCCAGAGTCTTTAGTGGAGAATCATTTCCTCACCTTGCATCTGAGCAAAATAACAGCAAATGCCAGCAAAACAGAGCTCTTGGCTGCAGACAGCCCCCAAATAAACAGGAACTATTTAGCTGATTTAATCTACTGTTGATATGTTTTAGAGAGCTAGGGCCTTTCTGCCAGGTGCTGGGCACTGGGTTTGGGAGGCCATTCCATACACAGGGGCTACATGAAAAAATACAAAAATCAAGAGCGAGACAGGCAAATTAAAGGGGTGTTGAGGCAAGCAACAATGGCAAAGCAACGTCAGTGACGAGGGATGCAATCAGAAACATGATCTGAGATACAACTCTGCACTAGGCCTGGGAGATGAAGGAGAGAATTTTAAATTTGATATAATGGGAAAGGGAAAGCCAGCAGTAGGCCTCAAAATAGAGCGTCTCATGGTTTGATTGACAGATGAGGAAGATAGCTTTGGCTGCTGTATTATGGATAGATTGGAGGGGAGCCGCCTGGGTATCAGCCATGCCAGGGAGGAGGCAATTATAGTCAACAAGAGAGGGGATGATGACAAGAGCATGGACAAGTGTTTTAGCCATTAGGACAGAAGGGCACATTTGAATCTTTGAAATGTGGTGGAGAAAAGATGGGGCAAGATTTAGTAACAACCTGATGCGTGGGGAGTCAGATGATTATCCCAGGAAAGATGGTGTTGCAATCAACTATAGGGGAGAAGAAGAGAAGCAGAGAGGGTGTGTGAAGAACAAAGGAGAGCTGAGTTTTGCCATATTTAATGTGAATAGGTGGCCTTGGGGATATGATGTCAGACAGATAATTAGATAAAGGGTTGTGGGCAGAAGGGAATAGCACAGGTGTGGAGAGAGAGATTTGGAAGTCACCAGCATAGAGGTGAAAGAGTGAGTAGGAGGACTCACCAAAGGAGAAGAGCAGTCAGAAGTAGGAAGAGAACCACAAGAGGAGGATGCCACAATGTAATAAACTCTTAAAGGGTTCTGCTAGTTTGGGACAGCATCATGTTCCATTATATTAGTAGTATTACAATTCTGCACCCACCGTTGATGATTAGGTACGTACTATAGTTTGGTGCTGGATCCTAAAAGGGTAAAGAGGGCAGTTGAGATTTACGCATAGTGACAAATAGGTTACAGGCAGTGATAAGGGAGCACAGTCATAGAGAATGTATCCAGTTCTTGAAGATCAGAATACTCTCTGAGTGACATATTGGCCTAGAAGGGTAAAAGGTCTGCATGGAAAATGGGTATCTACATGCAAATACAAAAGTTCAGATTAGCATCCCAAACACATGGCCTGAGCCTACACCATTGAAATGAGTAGAAAATTCACCATTGGCTTCATTGGGATTGAGTTTGGGCCCACAGCCAGAACTATTTAGGCTGGGAGTTTAAAGGAGTTAGATGCTCAAGTCCCATGGAAATTAAATGATATTTAATGCCTAAATCCTGTAGGCTTCTTTGAAAATTGCAGCCTTAAGTATATTTTTCTATTATCTCTTGATCACCGACAATGATGTTATGTCCTAGTCATACCAATAAGTAAATAATATTATGGTAGTTTCCGAAAGCCCCAGTCGGGATTGCTGCCCCATTGTGCTGGGTGCTGTGTAAACATAGAAAAGAGACAATTCCTGCTCTGATGGGTTTGCAGTCTAAAGACAATATTTATTTGCTTGTATGGTGCATTCCCATCTCCTAGCCGTAGTAATGTGTGTTTCCCCCTTTGGGGTAGTAATGCTTTAAATTCCACCATTTGACTCTAAATCACATCCCTCTGCAGCTGCATGCACCTGACGAATCACAACCACAGAAACATGTCCTTTGCAGAAAGAAAAAAAAAAAAAAAGAAAAATATATTCTCCCTCCCTGCAGATTTTGCATCTCCCATCATTCTTTTTAATAGTCATTTGCCCTTGGTCAGCCTGCTGAGCATGGCAGTTCATACAACCGCTTGGCCAAACACACAAAAGTCAAAATCAGTCTTAAAATAATGAAGCAATCTCTCATATAAAAAGGGTGCACAATGTAAGGCATTTCTAAAGACTGCTTCACCCAATATTCCCCCCACCCTGCAGTGCAGCATTCAATATTAAGTTATAGAAGGGAATAGAGATGGAAAGAAAAGAAGTGTGTGTAGGGGTTGGGGGGAGTTGAGACTTTTTAATTGCAATTGTTTGGGTTGCTGCTCCAAGGTAAATGACAAGAAATGGAAAAACACCCCAACACACATATTTCAACTAAAGCAAACGCTTGGGGTTATTTTTCCCCCTCTGTGTCTGCTTGAAGCGTATTCTCCTGAGTTGACAAGCACGTGTTTTGGAGACCATTGAAAAGTTTCTGCCATAAATAGAGGAGGCAGCTTGGCTTAAGTGTTGCTAGGGAATACCTGGCAACAAGCAACAATAGCCCTTTTAGAGAGCCCAGGGCAAACAGTGAGCGTGGTAATGGGGTGGGCCTTGAGGGAGGCTCCTTGCCCAAAGCCCCTCCACTCACACTGAGCCCTCGGCACTGGGCTGTGTTCCGGAAATTCCCCACACAAAGCCCCCTATTCAATAGGAGGCGGGCCAATGCATGTGCTTTTTTGAGGGAGAGGGAGGGCGCTGATGAGGGAGGGTGCTTTCTTGCCAAAAAAAAAAATCCAAACTTTTTTTTTTTTTTTTGCAAAGCCTCAGAGAGGCACAGAAAGTGCTAAGTTTGTAAAAGAAGCTGAAAAGGTTCAGAAAAGGAGCATAAAGGAGCCAGGGAATGCCCCGTGAATTTTGAACAGAGAGCAGAAAAGGGATCCTAAAAAGCAATTAGTGATGCTGCTTGTAGCTGAAGAGGGAGCTTGAAGGGGGGGCGGAGGAGATGCAAGAGGAAGAGGGCAGCTCCAATCGTTTAGTAAAGTAAGAGAGAGAGAGGCAGAGACAGAGAGAGCGAGAGATTGACGCCTTCTGGAATTTTTATAGTGAAAGCGGACACACAAATAGCAATGCACAGTGACTAAGAACTGGAGGAATTGTTGAATCTTGAAGCTGGAGGCACATGCCAAGCTGGGGCTCGGCTTACCCCTACCCCACCCCCCAGCTCATTTCTGCAAAGCTTGGGAAACAACTAGACCAGATAAGGTTTCAACTGCTTTCCTTTTCAGCCCCTCTCTCTTCTACCTCCCCTCTAGATTGCAAACCCAGTGACTGGGCTTCAGTGAAGTGTGTGCGTGTGGAGGGACAGGGAGAGAAGGGGAATATAGAAAATGCCCTCCCAATAAAACCTTCATTTCAGTTTCCACTTCTCCCTCTCCCAACATGTCACCCAATTTCATGAGTCATACATAAAACAGAATTTGGCCATACAGTCTTTGTGAAAAAATATAATACGGCCTACTCATTAGCTTGAGAGTTGTAAAAATATGGCTGTCTAGATTAGGACTGAATAGCTATAACCTTAATGGATTGTCAGAAATCTGCTGGCAACGGAAGGAAGTCAGCCAATCCTCCTCTATCTTTTGTTCTAGACATCATTTAAGATCAGCAGTAGTTCATTAGAACTGGACAGTAATATTCTTAGTCCTGCAGTGTGGAGGCCCTAGATACGCATCTAGCCTGGATCATCAGTGGTTTAGCTTTTGCTGCTTTGATCTCGATGGATGTACATTTGTGAACAGTCTGATTTATGTTTCACAGGGTGACTAAAAACTTTTAATAAATGATTTTTTGTGTGAAAAATGTTGAATTGCTACAAACAAAAGTAACCACTAAAGGAGGAGGGCAGCAGCTTGTATTTACAGAATGCATCATTGTGTTATTGCTGCATTAGAGAGAGAGAGGAAGGAAGCTGCAGTGGTTAAGGCATTAGCCTACGTCTTGGAGATCGGGGTGTAAGTCCCTGCTCTGTCACAGACTTCCTGTGTGAGCTTGAGCAAGGCATTTGACTCTCTGGACTCAGTTTCCCATCTGTCAAAGAAGCATAATAATCTGTTCCTATCTCACAGGGGTGTTGGAGGATAAATCCATTAAAGATTATGAGATGCTCAAATAGTACAGTAATGTGGGCTGTATAAGGAAATAAAATAGATAGATTAACTTAATTATGGCTTCCTAAAAGATTACTTTTCAGAGTGGTAGCCGTGTTAATCTGTATCAGTAAAAAGAACAGGAGTACTTGTGGCACCTTAGAGACTAACAAATTTATTTGAGCATAAGCTTTCATGGGCTAAAACCCACTTCATCAGATGCATGCAGTGAAAAATACAGTAGGAAGATATATATACACAGAGAACATGAAAAAATGGGTGTTGCCATACCAACTATAACGAGACTAATCAATTAAGGTGAGCTATTATCAGCAGGAGGAAAAAAAAACTTTTGTAGTGATAATCAGGATGGCCCATTTCCAACAGTTGACAAGAAGGTGTGAGTAACAGTAGGGGAAAATTAGCACGGGGAAATAGCTTTTACTGTGTATAATGACCCATTCATTCCCAGTCTTTACTTGAACTTTGGTTTCTAACCTCAAAGAAACCTCATCTAAATTACAACCTTGAAATAGTCTTGTAAACCAAACCATATTCCAGTGTGCTCTACTAGCTAGCACTCCAGACAGGGAGTCAAGAAAGCTCTGCCATGTCAATACTCTGTGCCTCAGTTTCCCCATCTGTAAAATGGGGATAATGATAGTGCCAACCTTCATAAAGAATTTTGAGATCTACCGATGAAAAGTGCTCTACAACAGCTTGCAATTATTATTATAATATGGAGACATCATATTATATTTTCCTGGGGGGCAGATTGTGGCTGTTTATGTAGCTGCACAGAATGGTAATGGGATTCAGACCCACTCCTTATCTCTGCGCAGCCTTCCAGGATCTTAGGTCCAGTCATTTAAGGCTAAATAAATGCTACCTGATGTCCCTAATGTGGACAATCTAGCCCTCTCTAATATATCATCAATAATGGGTAAAGAAATGTAAAAGAATATTGTATTGAATTGATGATCTGAGAGCATAATTGATAATTTTATGGGCTTTCCCATAACTAAGTAGAACTGCACATACCTCACTGCTGATCACATAGTGACAAAAGTAAAATAATTTAACCTTCTGGAAGGTTGCACTAGTTTTTATGACTGAGATTTTTAAAGAGTTTGAGGGAGTTGTGCACTCAACTGCCTTAGGTTCCTTTGAAAATCCCAGGCTAAATAATTAGCTAGCTACTTCTTTTTGCAAAAGAAATTGAACTAGACACTTTTTTCTGAAGAAATAGACTGGCGCTCCTTTTTAAAAAAAAATGTAATAAGAAGGTGGTAAATATACTAAGGTGAATGTAAAAACATTGAAGGATGACAACCAAAAGGCCAGAGAAGCGATCAGAAAAATACATGACAGAAACTCAGCTAGTGTAAATCATTAGTGCTGCTTAGTTAATGAAGCCATAACTTACACCAGGGCTCAAAGAGCTGCAGCTTGAAAATCATGGAGCCATAAAAGGTACAGCCCCATAGAATCATAGAAATGTAGGGCTGGAAGGGACCTTGAGAGGCCATGAAGTTGTGCACCCACCATATAGTAATTTATTTGAGATAATAGTGCCCTAGTTTGCTTATGAAACTATCCTGTGGAACAATGTCAAAAGCCTTACTAAAATCAAGATATATCATGTGTACTGTTCCCCCCACATCCACTAGGCCACTAACCCTGTCAGAGGAGGAAATAAGGTTGGGTTGGCATGCTTTGTTCTTGACAAATCCATTCTGGCCAGTCTTTCTTGGTAGTCCATCGATCCGATGATGACAAATCTGTGCAGATCATCTATTGTTGGTCTCATGGTGTGCCCTCTGATGACTATACAAGCCAATTCTAGAGGTGCACATTTTGCTGCAGATGGTGCATGGGAAGTTTGCGGTCAGTGGGTTGTGCGCTGCTGGTGCTCTGTGACGTCGTTCACGTCCCTCTTGTAGACACCGGCAGCGGTCTTCCTCAAAGGTGATGCAGGCATTTCTGACTGTTGCACGCCACTATGTACTGTCGCTGGCAACGTCCTCAAGGTCCCTAGGTTTGATACTGCTGTACTGCAGATTGGCTTTGACGGTGTCCTTGTAACGTTTCCGTGGACGACCTATATGCCGGATGCCCTAAGAGACCTCACCATACAGAAGCTGGCGGGGGATTCTGTTGGCATCCATGCGGCTGACATGACCAGTCCAACATAGCTGTGGCCAGTCTTTATACCCTTAATATCCTCTAGGTGCTTACAAATTCATTGTTTAATAGTATGTTCCAGTATCTTTCCAAGTATTGAAGTTGGGCTGACAGGTCTATAATTCCCATGATCCTCTTTGTTCCCCCTTTTAATGATAGGTACGTACTATGTTTGCCCTTTTCCAGTCCTCTGGCACCTCTCGAAGATACTTGCTAACAGTTCCAAGATTGCTTCTGCTCATTTCGTAAGTACCCTGGAATCAGGCCCTGCCAACTTGAATACATCTAACTTATCCAAATATTCTTTAACACTTTCTTTCCATATTTGGACTTGTGCATCTTCCCCCTTGTTAATATTGTGTTGAGTAACTAGTTACCATTAACCTTTTTAGTGAAGACTGAAGCAAAATATGCAAACTCCTCAGTGTTCTTGATGCCATTAGTTATTATGTCTCCCAGAGCCATCCCTAGACATTTTGGTGTCCTAGGCAACCCCCCCACACACACACATGGGGGGCATCCCCAGGCCTCCGCAGGGCAGAGGGGGCTGCACCCAAAGTCTGTGGGGGCAGGGAGGAAACTGCCTCCAGCATGAGCCAGCGGAGCAGGCTGGGGTCAGGTTGCTCCACTTCCTGCCGCCCGGTGAGTGCAGGGCGGGCCCAACCCCTACTGCAGTCCCCCGGGACATAGCTCAGGGGAAGGGGTGGAGTGGGGGCGGGGCTGGGGGAAGCAGGGGTGGGGGCTTTGAGGAAGAGGTGGGGCAGAGCAGGACAGGGACTATGAGGAAGGGGTGGAGTGGGTGCGGGGTGGGAGTGGGGGCAGCTTTCCTGGCTGGCTCAGCCGGCTGGGGGATCAGGCTGGCCACTGGAACAGCACGCAGCTGCATAGGGCACCAGGAAATTTGGGGCAATTTGGTACCCCAAATTTCCTGGTGCCCTACGCAGCTGCGTAGTTTGCGTATGGGTAAGGACGGCCCTGATGTCTCCTTCCCCATTAAGTAGAGGACCTACATTTCCTTCATCTTTCTCTTGCTCCTTATGTATTTAAAAAATCTCTTCCTATTCCCCTTCAGTTACAGCCATGCAAACCCACCTGTATCAATAAGGGTGGGTGGGTGCAAGTGAGAAAAGCTTTGGCCTCCAGTGGATAAAACACAGAAATTCCCTGGAGTGAGTAAAAGGATTATAAAACCTTTCCATAAATTCAAGGTAATTGCCTTGACTTGTGCCTCTCATTCTATGGGGGCGGGGGCAGAAGGTCAAGTCAACGATAACAGACAAACTGGTATCATTTCCCTTATGCTTAGCATAGAAAGTGAGACTTCGCTCATCAACTTTACTAGTTAATAAGGAGCATTGTTTGGATTAGTCAGATTCCTCACAGTCCAATCTTGTACACTGTTTGCTTGTCTGCTTCAAAATTGCATACAACTATAGTACTCTGAAACTTTTAGTAGCCTATTTTCAGTGCAGAATTCCAATGAACACAAACGGAAATAGGGTGTCCAATCTGAAAATAAGCCACTTTCTCCTTTCAATTACTCCAGTACGACCCTCATTAACTAAGAGCAGAATCTGACCCACTGAGTTCAGTGAAATGGCACTGGCATGACTTAGATCAGACTTTGTCCTTTTTCATGTGAACAGAGAGGAATAAAAAATGTTCAGTTTAAGATTTACTGTAAAAAAGAAGCTATCAAAGAAGAGAGGATTTAAAAAAAATTTTAATCAAAGAGGATTGTGCTGGGTCCTAATCTAACATCCACTGAAGTTAATGGAAAGACTCGCTGGACTTTAATGAATTTTGAACCAGATCCCTAATTCAGAATAAAAGTGGTGGGGTAGAGTCTCTGCTCCTACCCATTCTATGTGTGCCACCCAGGCAGTGCAAAGGGAGCTAACACTTCCTGTGACTCCTCTACTAGGTACATCTTGGGTGTAAGGGAGTCCTCAGCAGGCAGAGTGCCCCCGTACCTGACTCCTCTGTCTCCTTCCCCACAGAGCCTGGTTCAGGGGGTCTATCCCTGGGTAGAATGGTGTGGGGTGAGGGAACAGCCAGGACGATGTGCTCCTGCTGTCCTCTGATGGCAAATGGTCCCTAAGGGGCTATTAGTCAGCTGGTGAAATTAGAGCAGCCTGTCAGCTGCTCTAACTTGTGTTAGGACTGGGGCAGAGAATCGGGGAGCCTTAATGAACCCCCTGGCAGTCTCCCTGAGAGCAGCAGAGAATCTTCCTCTATGTCCATAAATGTAAGAAATCAAAAAGACTACTCTAAGCTGTCACACTGTAGTATGAAGAACAGGTGTATGTTTTGGGTTGTGGAGAGCACTGTAATTAAGACAGAGAAGGAAGCTTAAACCAGTTTGCTATTATTTGTTTACAGTTTGTACAGATCACTATTTCAACTTTCTGTGTATATATATTCTTCTAAGTTCTTTTAATCTTAAAAAATGGTTAAAAAGGTCTCTTAAAAATCATACTTTCAGTACCATAGACAGCACACTGTACAGTGACTTTATTCCATTACCTTAGTTCCATAGGGGAAAAGTGAAAATATTATGGCAGAACAATAAATCTATCCATTCTGGAGTAGTACCCATATGACTGGAGAATAATTAATGTTGTACCTATATTTAAGAAGGTGGAAAAAACGATCCAGGCAATACAAGTACACAAGGCTTCAGAACAAATTGTGAAGGAAAGAATAATTAAATTACTGGAAGCAAATTATAATGGGGATGTAATGCACTGTGGTCTTACCAAGGGTAGATCATGCCAGACTAATCTGATTTCCTTCTTTGAGAAAATAACTGAGTTTTTAGTTGAGAGAAGTGCAGTAGGTCTAATACACCAGGACTTCAGTAAAACATTTGACATGGTGTCACATGGGAAATTATTAGTTAAATTAGAGAAGATGGGGATCAGTACAAGAATGATAAGGTGGATAGGGACCTGGCTAAAGGGGAGATGGCAACACGTTGTGCTGAATGAATTACCAGACTGGAAGAAGGTTACTAGTGGAGTCACAGAGTCTTAGAATTTAAGGCTAGAAGAGAGCACTAGATCATCTAGTCTGATCTCCTGCATATCACAGGCCACCAACACCATTCAACACTTGCACACTACACCAAGCAATGGAAATTATACCATAGTTATAATGGTATATAGTCACTGCTCAGCATAGTCACTGCTCAGAGGAGACTAGACTATGATGTACCAGAGGCAGAGAATAGGAGGGACCAAGGTGCACCAGTGCCCCAGGCCCCTGAAATGGCAGGGAAATGATTAAGTGAGATATACCTGAATAATCCTGGCAAGTGACCCATATGCTACAGAGAAAGGCAAAAAAAACCCAAAAAAAACAAGAACTCCAAACCAAAACCCAGGTCATTGCCAATATGACCTGCAGGAAAATTTCTTCCCAGCCACACATATGGTGATCAGTTAGGCTCTGAGCATGTCACCAAGAACCTGCCAGCCAAGCACCTGAGTGGGAGAGAAAATCCGCTGTGCTATCTCAGATCACTGGCTCACCTAGCCCAGTGTCCCATATCTAGCTGTGGCTATCCCTGATGTTTCAGAAGAAGCAGATAAACAAACCTCCCAGAATACATTGGGGAGAAAATATCCTTTCCTGAACCTTGCTGGTGGCCAGCTGAAACCTTGAAGCATGACCATAAGACATACACTGGAGCGAGCCCCAGGGCTGTTGAGTTTACCCTCCACCATCAGAAGCAACTCCATCAGACAATCACACTCATATATTTAAACAGCTCTCTTAAAACTAATTCAAGTTGTTTGCCCCCTCAACTCCTACTGGGAGGCTGTTCCAGAACCTCACCCTGTGGCTGGTTAGAAACCTTCTAAGTTCCAGCCTGAATTTGTTCAAGGCCAGTTTATAATCATTTGTTCTTGCTCCAACATTGTCCTTTAGCTTAAATAGCTCTTTGTCCCTTCCTGGTATTTACCCGCTTTTGTATTGATGATGCCTCCCAAGCTTCTACTTTTTATGCAGAGGTCATTAATAAAAATATTGAATAAGTTTGGTCCCAAGACTGATCCATGAGGAACTTCGCTAGTTACGTCTCTCCAGTAGGATAATTCCCCCCTACAGCACAACCCCTTGTCTTCTCCCCTCTTGCCAATTCCTTATCCTCCTTACAGTGCTTGTGCTGATCCCCATCTTCCTCAACTGAACTAATAGTCTCCTATGTGATACTGCATCAAATGCTTTACTGAAATCCAGGTGTATTAGATCTATTGCACTTCCCTTACCTAAAAATCAGTTATTTTCTCAAAAAGAGCAATCACATTACTAGACCTACCTTTAGTAAACCCATGTTGCATTAAATCCCCTTCACCATTTACGATTATGAATTTAATTCTTCTTTCCTTCATATTTTGCCCTAAAACTTTGCCTATTGCTGAGGTCAGACTAACAGGTCTGCAATTGACCAGATTACCTTTTTTCCCTTTCCTAAATACAGGTACAACATCAGCTATTCTCCAGTCAGATGGGTTCTTACTCCCTGTCCCAAATAGATAGATTTATTAAAAATCCTTGCTATTGGACTAGCAATCTCATGTTCCAGTTCTTTCAATATTTTGGGATGCCAGTTATCTGGTCCCCCTGATTTGAGTGCATTAAGTGTTTAAAGATTTTTTTCCATCTCCAATGTGATAATTTCCATTTCTAGACTCTCATTTCCATCAGTCATACTGCCTTCATGCACATTTTTCATATTATCATCGATATTGAAAACTAAGGTAAAGTATTCATTTAATTTTTGTGCCAGACCTAGATTATCTTTAATCTCTTTCTCATCCTCACTGTATAGTGGCCCAACCTCATCCTTCATTCGTCTCTTTTTTATTTATATAACCAAAAAAACCTCTTATTATTTATTTTAATTTCCTTGGCAAGAGCTAATTCAGCTTGACTTTTAGTAATTCTTACTTTAGTCCTACATTTTCTAACCCCCATGATTTAGCGTTCTTTGCTGATCAATCCCTTTTTCCACTCCCTATACCAGGGTTTCTCAAACAGGGGTCGCCGCTTGTATAGGGAAAGCCCCTGGCGAGCCGGGCCGGTGTGTTTACCTGCCCCGTCCGCAGGTCCGGCCAATCGCGGCTCCCACTGGCCACGGTTCGCTGCTCCGGGCCAATGGGAGCTGCTAGAAGTGGCATGGGCCAAGTGACTTACTGGCCACCACTTAAGCAGCCCTCATTGGCCGGACCTGTGGATGGGGCAGGTAAACACACTGGCCTGGCCCACCAGGGGCTTTCCCTACACAAGCGGCGACCCATGTTTGAGAAACCCTGCCCTATACCCTCTCTGCTTACTCTTAGTAACCTTTTTGGGGTGGTTATTCATCCAGCTGGGTCCCCACAAGATTTTTCTCCTCATGTGGGATGCAAATGTCAGTTTTTCTACAAATTCAAAGACTCCTCCCTATTTAAGTCCCCAAGCTCTTCAGTCCAGCTGACTTCTTTAACTAGTTCCCTTAATTTCCCAAAGGCTGCCCTTTGGAAATCAACAACAATAGTTGATGACCTGGTTTTGATTATTCTTCCATTTAAATTAAACTGAGTCAGCTCTCCCCAGGACAGCACTCTGTGCTGCTTCATCACAGCTGCAGCAGAGGCTAGTGCCAGGGTCAGGGTTACTACCCCATTTCCAGTAGTGACAGAGAAGCATTAATGCCATTGTACAGGGCACTGGTAAGACCTCATTTGCAATACTGAGTACAATTACAGTCACCTATGTTCAACAAGATTTATTTAAACTGGAATGGGTGCAGAGAAGAGCAACGAGGATGATTTAAGGAATGCAGGGCCTATCTTATGAGAGGAGACTGGAGAATTTGATTTGTTTAGTCTTGCAGAAAGAAGGGTGAGAAGGGATATGGTTGCTCTCTATAAATACATTAGGGGGTTAAATACCAGGGAGGGTGAAGGGCTATTTAAGCTAAAGGACAATGCTAGGACAAGAACAAATGGGTATAAACTGGGCATGAACAAATTCAGGCTGGAAATTAGAAGGTTTCTAACCATCATAGAAATGAGGTTCTGGAACAGCCTCCCTGAACAAATTGACACTAGTTCCATCAGAGTTAAGATGCAAGGAAGTTTCTGATTTTCAAGCCAATTTTCAGATTCATACCCACACACCCACCCTCTCTCTGAAATCAAACCGCTCTCTGATTTTTTTTGTCATATGAATCCTTTCTGACTGCAGTTCTAGTAGTTCTGTTTGAAGCACACTGAAACGTTTGTTGAAACATGGCACAAAATTGCTTGAGCAATGTTATAGAGTCAATAATTTCCATCTAAAAATACACTGTGCATAATCCCTGCTGTTCCCTTCTTGTCTTGCTTCAGATTAAGGCACTTTATAATGCCCTGAAAGAGAGAGTTAGCAAACTCATTTAGAAAATATTCTTATAACTAGGAACAGTGAGAGAGAAGAGGCTCATTTCTATAGTGTACAAAAGGTCAGAAAATAATAAACCTGCAACTCACCTCAAACACCTCACTGCACGGGAAAGAGACCTCAACATCTCTTAAGTCAGAAGACAACTGGAAAAAAAATAAACTCTGCTATTAATTCTAGGAAATGTTAGCAAAGACCTCATTTTGTACTTCCCAGCTAACTATGCAATATAAGACCATGGGCCAGACCCTTTGAGGGGCTCTGATGATGAACTGGGCCTGAAGGCTAGTGTAATGGGCTAGTTTGGGTTCCCCCTACTGTAAGTGAGCCAGATATACCAGTTCTAATCCCCTTACCCCCACTTTGCAGGCCATGGTGAAAGGGGTGAGGTCAGGGAAGAAGACCTGAATGGAGGGCTGCTGCAATCTCCAGTTTGCATGCTATTACCCATCTCTTGGGGGCCATTACCAGCTGGCACCAGTTAGAGCAGCCTGAAGGTTGCCCTAGCTAATGATCTATGATTCTATGATGGTCAAACCAGCCCCAGGATTGCAGGGGGATAAAGGCAATGTGAAGCCATCCGCTTTGTTGCCTGTGTTGAGTTCTGCTCAGCTAGACTTGAGTACAGGGGCCCTTCTGGCTAATGTGCAGAGCGCACTCTGGAACATGTATGTAAAATGGGCAGAGGTGACCGGGGTTGCTCTTGCAGGGAGCATGCACCAAGGTGGGGGATTTTAAGCCCTTGTGATTAAAGTGCCCAAGAGCTAAACTCATCTGTGGAGAAGTCTAGTAGAAATAAGCTAACAGCATCCCAAATAAAAACATATCAGTGAATATGAGGCACGCTGTAGTTCAAATCTCCAGTTGGCTGAATAACACTAGTAATGGTATTGCAATCAACCACAGAGCAGGGTGGCGCTGGGAGGCATTTGGCAGTATGCAAGGGGCCCTGTGAGCTTGAAAGCAAGTGCTGTAGGCAGTCTTGCCAACTTTAAAATAATAAAAATCATGAGTTGGACACCCAAAACCACCAGGTTGGCTCAAAAATCATGAGTATTTTTTGGCCTATATTTTGTATTTTGAACTTCCCCTGCCCATCCCGTGTGTGCGTGTGTGTCTGACGATTAGTGTTGCCTGCCCTTCCACGTGTAATGGGAAAGGTGACTTTGGCTTCTGCTGAAGAAGTTTTTACCGCCACATCTGCCCATCCCCTGCCCAGCAATTAATTCTGCCCAACTCAATCCTGTCCCTGCAGTTCCCACATCAGTTCTGCCCACATCCCATCTCCTCAGCCTCCATTCCCCTCAGTTCACTCCCCGCTCATCAATTCAGTGCCCCTCCCCCACTTCACCTCAGCTTTTCCTGGTGTTCTTCACCTCCTCTCCCAGGCCTGGCAGGCTGCAGCAAGGTCCCCTCCCACCTTCCAGGCTGGGGGACAGCTCTAGGAGCTTTTCTTCCCGCTCTGCCCCCTCCCAGGTTGGGCACAAAGACATCTAGGCAGCCTGTGGCAGAGCCTGTCCTAGAACTCGTGCTTCCTGAGTCTGTCAAGGGCCTTGCCCACAAGACCACCCTTCCTCTCCCCAGCTTCTGCTTTGTGTGCCATCTTTGTTGCGCTGCTTTAAACGGAAATGAACGCGCACCATTTTTTTTTCAAGCATCTGTCTTGCGATTTGATATTTTCTCACAGAGTTTTAAAGCTTCTTTACACGTATCATAACATTGTAACTTAAAAGATGTAATATGAAAATATGCAGTCACATGGCTTTTTGGCTGGATTTTAATTTCAAACCTTATGGATATTGTATGACACTTAGGGCTAGATCACGGAGTTCCTAGGAGCCCTGAGTAAGAGGATTGATTACACAGCTCCAGGAGCACAACAAGGAATGAACTGTGAGACAGACAGTCACTGTCAGGTCCCTGACTCCTCTTTGCATTGGGAGGAAGTGAGATAAACCATGGAGCAGCCTCCTGCTCCCTCCACACTGGCTGGCACACTGGGGTGGGAGGTGACATCCAGGTTCCATCCCTGCCTGCCCACAGGCAAAGTAATGTCCCTGCACGGGGAGCTGTTACCCAGGATGCAAGAAGCCTGTGCAATGGAGAAATGAAGCATCTTATGACCCCTCAGTCACCGGCGCAGGCATGTACCAAGGGTCACCATTTGGTCCTTACTTAGTAAATATATTCCTGTTCTATTGAATTAGTGTTATAGTTCACATGTAGGGACTGTGAAGAACTCCTGACTAGGCTACAGTGCACCTTTAGAGGTTAATCTGCATAACCATACCTCCTTTTTTCAACCGCTTCTTTGGTTGTCTCTCTCCCCCGGGCAGTTGGGTGGCTGCGATTTGTGGCGATCATTAACAAGCAGAAGTCGAGACCAGGGAGTGTGAAGCCCTAAGAGGGTGGGTCACAGTGTTGCCAGAGAAAAGCACTTTCCAGCCAAAGGCATTTGGCCTCAGAATCTTGCTACAAAGGAATACACATAAGAAAGCTTTTCCTGTGCACTACCAAAACGCACATGGAAGGTGAACCCTATTAGAATCAATACCCAATAAAGGAATAAGAGAAACGTCTAGTGCCATAAAATGTACAAGAAGAAAAATATAACTGTAGATAGAGCCCTGTGAAACTAATACACAGATGGGCAGAGATGGGGGTGAAAACTAACAGTGGTAAAAGAAAAAGAAAAACTTTAGTGCATTGAACACCATACATTTAACAGCCTACCACGCTACTTCTTCCTTTTTGGAGTAATTTAGATAATAAAAAAGGTCATCCTGGTGACCTATATATACCACGGTACAGTATTCAAAAACACTGTTTCAAACCCCACTCACAATTAAGGGTGAACTCTTCTTTGATTTTAGCACTCCATTTGGAAGAGAGGTCTGGTCATAATTAGGCGCTCACAGCCATTCACCAGTGTGCCTCAGTCGGAAAATAACTGTCTTTGTTCAATTATGAATCTGCATTTTCATGTGACTCTTCACTGAGTATTCTGAATGGCGAATGCTTTCTGATTAAGACAGCTAGCCCTCTCAAATGTCAAGAAAAAGGATGAATAGTAAATCTGAACCACTAATTCCCTTTGCAGGGCTTAACACATTCTGACAGAGTAAGATGGCTGTCTTATATACAAGTACTATGGGCTCATCATTTATTTAAGTGGGCAAAAATACCCCTTTTCTATCTAAGTACATTATTGAGATTCAAGCCCCACCTCTCTTTAAAAAAATTGCAGGAGATTATTCTGCAATTATAGTAGACAGTCTTATTTATTCATCAGTCATCATTTTGCATGAGCTTACCAACTCACCTTCAAGAAGAGTCTCCTAGTGGTGGCCAGTTGTTATGGGGCACAGATTCCAGCTCTAATTCTTGATGTACATAATAGAAAATAAAGGAGAATGAGAGGAGCCCACCATTATTGGAAATAGCAAAGTGTCAAAGACACAAGCAGGAAAGACCCTTATGCCCCAGTATGATGGTCACATTACATTTAGATTTGGCACAATTTAATTTTTTATAACTTTGTCAAGGAATATAGCTGTTTATATTTAAGCTTTTTAAATATTTTTATCAATTTAAATTTTTACAGTTTTTGTGGGAAATTTGGGCAGGTCAGACAATTATTTAATGACTGTAGATGCTGAGATGAAAAAAGCTAAAGCTTTATAAATCATTCAAACACAAATTGTCAGCATCATATGTCAAAATATACAAGGTAAATTTCGGTCAATCAGCAAATCATACCAGTTTTTACTAATCATTTGCTAGTTCATTTGTAACAAGCCCAGCTAAGAAGTCTAAATCATTGGATTTTGACTCTAAATTCACAAGCAGCATTTTTCTAATTCTGCCAATCTGTAAATTTCAGTGATTATCAATGAAAATGTAATTTAATTGGTTTGTGTGTGTACAATGAAATCAATGTTTACCAACATTCCCCCTTCTCCCAACCAATCTAATCCTTCCAAACCTAATTATATTCAAAGTTAGTTAGTAAAGCTGGTCAATAGTGTTCAAATGAAACATTTTTTTTTACTGAAAAATTGCAGGTTTTTTAAAATGAATTTTTTTATGAAAAATTGATGACATTGCTCACACGGTTGGGGCATTTTGTGAAAAATGTCATGTTTTATTCCAATATTTTGGCAACATTTTTATTGAAAATTTTCATTTGGCAAAGTCTGAGGTTTCAACAAACAAAATTTGTCCATAACCATTCCAATAATATTTTGTGCAGTAAAAAACTATCGCAAAAAACACAAATAAGGTTCCATTTCAATCACTTCCAAATAAAAACACATTTGAAATTTTTTGTGAACTTTTGGATTTTTCAACCAATGCTGATATTTAGATATGGATGTAACCAATGTTTTTTTGGAAGCTCATAATGAAAACTGATTATCTCTAATGGACTTTGGATCAGGCCCTCAGAGCAGAGAGAGGAAGCGCACAAATCAGGAGTCAGGGTGATGTGCAATAGCCCAGACCACTATCCCAGCTCTTTGATAGCCCCCATCAGCTTCTTCAACATTTAAATTAAGTATCTGATTCTGCTCTCTCGTACAACAGTGGAATTTACAAGTCTGAGGAGATCTGCCTGATTCACATCAATCTTTAAGGAGAATCAATCCCTAGATTGTAATGTTGTCTATATTCCCCAGAGTCTGAATAATTTATTTTTAGAAGCGTGTCATTATATTTGTACCTTAAATACACATGCTGTGTTTAAAAATCTCCCCTCAGTACATCCTGCTAAGCTTTAACAAAACTCTTCATTTTAGAAACACTAGACAGGTTATTGTAAATCACCGCCTTTGAAGACGTAAGATAATGCCTTCCCTTTGCTAAGCACATTTGTAAAGCTACACACAGACATTTTCCAGAGCCTTGAACAATTTAGTCTCACGGCAAGAAGAAAAATGATTTGCTTAAACACCTGTATGGAAAGTGATATCTAATCTTTTGTAGTCACTATTGGAGAGCGGTCAGGTCAATCAACAGTCAATAGAAGGTGGTGGTAACTCTTATTTTATATTTTATTTTACAGTCAAGGCTGAGTATTTGTTTTTGAAAGATTGGAGGGGTTAGTTGGCAGTGCCAGGGAACCGGATTCTTTTTATCTACATGCTTGATATGATGAGGAGGCAGGTGCAAAGCAAGCTTTCCAATACTGTCTGCAGCAATAATCCCCACCTTAGCCTAGACTAACCACCTGCTCTTCAGGCACAGAGATAATTCAGTCTCCAAGTTAGTTCAGTCCTAAGTATCGCCTGAGTAAAGACTGATAAATGAGCCAAATTACAGCGTGATTAGGGGTTGTGTCAATACATCAATATTTGATCACTAACAGTGGCCCCTGCTTGGTTCTCCCCAGGACATGAAGTTGAACTTTAAATAGCCTAAACAAATTAATATACCTGTAATTTATGAAGGCTCTGTTCCAAATCTCATTGAAGTCAACAGATAACTTTCCAATAGCCTTTGGATCAGCCCCGGGTTACCCACCTTCTTATTTAAAATATTACTAGAATTTGGACATTCTAAAGTTTGGTAGATTTTTGGGCATGTATTTTAGCCTACAGTTTGAAACCCAATAGCACTTAATCCAGATTTTGATACCTCAGGCACTATGGAGCTGGTCATTTTCACTACAGGATTATTCTTTTTCACAGTAAAATAATTTCACTTTGTTTAAAAATACTTCCACTCTGAAGTCTGTCAGCTCCATAGTGTTTAACTGGGCTGCTTAAAGAGGTTGCAAGGAAAAAAAGCAGAGGTGTGCAAAAATGAAAGCTCCCTTTCTTAGAATGGAACTGAACTGCCTTAAATAAAGGTTTACTAAAAGGATGGAACAAGATTTTGCTTCATTTCTTATTTTCTCTAAATTGCTTTACCTACCCCTAATTAATACAAATTGCCCACATGGGGCCACCATTCCTTTAGATGCTGGTCCACACTAGTGGTACTTTTGGAGGAAAACTGCAACTGCTTGGAGTGGCATTGAGTCCTAACCTCAGATACAGTTCTGGTTAAAGCTGGTGTCTGCAAGGCTCCAACATTCTTGAGAAATTCCTTTAACTCCCTTAAAAATACAATTTTGTTTATGGTTTTTATATGACTTTTGCTGATGAAAAGTCACAGAGGTACACCACTGGAAAGTGAAGTACTCTATTTGTCCAGAGACTGGGTCCAGAGATTCTCTCTAGTATTCACCTGATTTGAAGGGTAGTTTTTTCTCAGCAGAACTTGGGGACCCTTCTCCATCATCCCATGTCTCCAGTCCAACATGTTGCCCCAACAGAGACAGGGAATTCCATCAAGTCACAGTGCCCCACAGTCAATTTATAAAAGTCCACGTTAAAAAAAAGCATCTGTCTCAATAACTCCCATGCAAACATATGGCATTCCTAGTCATCATCCTTTATTATTTGTATTACAGTAGCACCCAGGGACTCTAAATGAGAGTGGAGACACATTGTGTTAGCTGTGGTAAGGACACACACAGTAACAGACAATTGTGGCCTGAAGAGTTTACAATCTAAATAGACAAGACAGACATTGGAGGAACTATTATCATCTCCAGCTGCTTTAATGGAGCTGGTAGTTTTCTCTGTCACCTGAGGGGAAAAAAGAAGGTGAATAAAAGGGAGAGGGATAAGGAGGAAAGTGAATCAGCTTCAGGGCCTATTTGCTGATGGCTTATTTCAACTAAGCACTGATCCCGGCTCTGATCTTTCAATAAACTTGCGGTGGCTGAGGGGAAAACATTTCGATGAGCCAAGAGCACTAACATTCCTTGGCAGAGCCTGGCTTTGTCTTGCTTGACACTATCCCTCTCCATTTGATTGTAACATCAGGGCCTATTCTTCTGAGCAACTCCTATGCATATTTTGCAGAGGTTCCATTGAGAATATTGAAGAGCCTCTTTGCTGCAAGGGCAACACAGATGACTGCAGAAAGACTGATTAGAAGAGGGTTTTTGTTTCTACCAGCCTTGTTAGCCTGCAGGGGGACATGTCATTTGTCAATACACTGTATGAGTTTATGCCCAAATAGATTTGTTAGTCTAAGGTGTCACAAGGACTCCTCATTGTTTTTGCTGATATAGACTAACATGGCTACCACCCTGAAACCTGTATGTTTATCGTCTCCCCTCTTACTACCTGCCAGGTCAAATCATTCAGCAAGCTGTATGCATATAATTATGGATAGGTTGCTCATCAGCATGGAATCTGGAGTAGATTTGAGGTCCATTCTACAGCTCTTCCATAAAATTGGTGAGCCGGTACTTTGAGGAAGATATCTCAAGCATTTCTGATTAAACACATTGCAATTATTAAGCAGAAGTTAAGAAGCAAGGAAAATTATCTGAGGCCACTTTTGCAACAATTCCGGTACAAACTAAAATAAGGCATTGCCAATTCTGCTGCATCTTTCAGGGAAGCAGCATACCCCACTGCAAATTACACACAAAGAACTAGAGTGCCACAAAACTACTCCAGCATCAACTCAGCAAACACAGACTAGTTCCATAAAGTCTTTGGAACAGTCCAGCTGGGATCCACTGCCAAAGACTTCAGGAAGCAGGGACTGACCATGTAGGCTGCTATCTCCCTCCCCGGCCTAGAAGACACTGCTGGGAGCTATCTTGTGGCCATAGGGAGCAGCCAGGAGTCTCTGCCAGAGGCTGCAGGGGTCAGAGACTGGCTAAGTGGGCTCCTGCCCTTTCCCCCAGGAGACTGCCAAAAGCCACTTTTCTATTAGCGGGAGGGTAGAAGGAGCAGCACAGAGTCAGTGCTAGAAACTGCAGGAGGCAGGGGGTGGTATGTTGGGCCGAGCCACACACCCCTCCAATGGAAGGAAGGGACAGGTCGTAGACATATTTTGCCAGTTTGTACTTTTTTCTGTTTAGTGCCAGGCTGAAGTGGAAGCTATTTTGGATGGGCAGGAGGAGGAGATGGCACCAGAAGTGGGCTGAAGCATTTAGACAGAGGGGAAGAAAGAGGTTGTTATGTGGAAATTAAAAAATAGGGCAAGTGGGGGAGTGCAACTAGCAGGCCTGGTTGGAAAATGGTCTTATTTGAGAACAATTGTTTTCAGGAAAAATTGCCATCAGGGTTGATATTTTTTTGGCAAAAATATTCCTGGCTCTTTAATATATTTATTTTTTTTCATGAAAATATCATCAAAAATCATTACCAAATGTCATTTAACCCAACCATTTTTTCAGGAAGTGAAAAATGTTGATGACCATTTTGATGCCATTGTTGATAACTTTTTAACTGGAAAAAAAAATTATGCGCAGAAAATGTTGACAAAAACAACAACAAAAAAGGGGGTGGGTCTCTTTTGAGCACTTCGAAATGCAAACTACTTTGAAAATTTTCATGTAGGTTTCCATGTTTTCTACCAGCTCTGGAAACTAGTAAGCTCTGTGCTTTTGACATGTTGCATATTTGTTGTTTAGCTGGGTTCTTTTGCTCTCTCTGGGCTTGGCTACGCAGAGAGTTACCCTGTGGCAACCTGGTGTGTAAATCTATAGCACATTAGCCTGCTGCACACTGGCTGGATGTGGGACCCTATTCCCACACACTAAATTTTTTATTGTGTGTTTTGATCATCTCCTGTTTGTAACAACAATAAATCAAAGTGCACGACAGATCTTTTTTTTAATGTGTGGCCAGTGAGTGTGCAGAAGGCTAGTGGGCTGGAGATTTAGACCCCAGCTTGCCACATAGCTTGCCATGCAGACAAACTCCCTGTTTCTATATGTCTTTCTTTTCTGTGTAGAAAGTTCTTTGGGGGCAGGGACTGTCTTTTACTTTCTTTATACAACACTTAGGCCTCACTCCTGTCTGAGGCCTCTAGGCAATACTATAATATAAATAAGAATGATAACGTTCAAGTGCATGAACGGTTGGAAGACCATATATGCCTAGGAGTTCACCACACAGAAGCTGTCACTCACATCCTTCTGTAGCCAGAACAGATAAATCAGGCCATAAATATTTTAGCATTTTCAAAGGGGAAAAAAACCACACACAGAGAACTGAATAACTACAACGAAACAGGTACAGTTGGGTAATGCTGGATTTATTTCAATACACTGTGACAAAGCTTCTCACAAAGTGCTCTGGCCTGAATTCCCAGGTGAGTTAGTATCACATTTAAATACTGGATGCCTACGATTTAAATAAATAGCAAATCTGCTCAACTGGAAGGTATTAACTGTTTCTAAA
The DNA here is from genome assembly GCF_020497125.1 of Mauremys mutica. NCBI lineage: Eukaryota > Metazoa > Chordata > Testudines > Geoemydidae > Mauremys > Mauremys mutica. The sequence continues at coordinate 101,516,262 of NC_059072.1, read as the reverse complement.
TTGCACAAATAACGTTTGTTCAGAATTTGATTCAGTTACATGCTTTTGAATGTCAGTCCGCTATCTGTAATCTAATAAACTCTACCCACAGTTTACAATGATGCAATAAAATATCGATTTAACTGTTTTCACATTGAATTGATCAACTGAACATATAATTAAGTCATCCTATAACTTTCCCTTAGTGCAAGTGCATTATATTATTATTACTTAAACATTCTAGATATGTATTTAAAGCCTAAATCAATGAAGACTGCAAATCCCAGGCATGTTTCAAGGCAATAATTATACCAAAGTACTGTAAGCATTTATTGGATTCTGATTAAATCTTGGCAGACACTCACAAAAATACATGTAGGCTCTAAATATATATTGTCAGGACCTCAGCTTAAGGCTGCCGGTTGCCAGGCATCTGTTTTTTAACCGGAACGCCCAGTTGAAAAGGGACCCTGGCGGCTCTGGTCGGCACCACCGACTGGGCCGTTAATAGTCAATCAGCAGAGCAGTGGGGGTCTGGGGCTAAGACAGGCTCCCTGCTTGCCCTGGCTCCATTCGGCTCCCAGAAGCGGCTGCTAGGTCCTTGCGGCCCCTAGGCGCATAGGCATCCATGGAGGCTATGCGTGCTGCCCCCACCCCTACTGCCAGCTCTGCAGCTCCCATTGGCCAGGAACTGCGACCAATGGGAGTTGTCGGGACAGCGCCATCGGGTGCGAGGGCAGCGCATGGAGCCTCCCTGGCTGTCATACACCTGGGGGCTCCAGGGACCTGGTGGCCACTTCCTGGGAGCCGCGGTAAGTGCCACCCTCTCTGCACCCTCTCCCACACTTCAACCCCCTGTCCCAGCCTGGAGTCCCCTCCCACACCCAAACTCCCTCCTGGAGTCTGCAACCCCCCCAATCCCCTGCCCCAGCCTGAAGCCTGTTCCTGCACCCTCATCCAGGGCCCCACCCCAGAGCCTGCACCCCCAGCTGGAGTCCTCAGCCCCCCTTGCACCGCAACGCCCTGCCCCAGCCCAGAGCCCCCTTCCACACCCTGAACCCCTCATTTTTGGCCCCACTTGGAGCCTGCACCCCCAGCCTAGAGCCCTCACCCCCCCCCCCAACGCCCTGCCCCAGCCCAGAGCCCACTCCCACATCCCAAACTCTTCATCCCTGGCTCCACCCCAGAGCCTGCACCCCCAGCTGGAGCTCTCACCCCCCTCCCATACCCCACATCCCTGCTGCAGCCCGGTGAGAGTGAATCAGGGTCAGGGAGAGTGAGTGACGGAGGGAGGGGTGAGGGAGCGAGCAGGGATGGGCCTCAGAGAAGAGTCGGGGAAGGGGCGGAGCCTTGGGGAAGGGGTGGGGTAGGGTTGTTCAGTTTTGTGCGATTAGAAAGTTGGCAACCCTACCTCAGATGGTCCAATACTTAGATTTCCACCAGCTGAGGATTTGGTCCAGAGTGCTTTGCATTAGGTATCTAAGGAAAATCCTTGTGAAGGACCTGTGCTACAAAAACACAGTGAAAATCATTGGACACACCTAACATTAGTAAATCAAAACTCCCATTGAAGACAAAGCAAAGGTTCCATAGGAGTCTATTGTAAGGACTTACAGATTGCCACCTATATACATAGTTGCTCTTGCCGGATGTGACATCAACATCCCCCATGACACAACATCCTTGCAAGCCTGCTGGGGTCAGCTTTTGTCTGATACATTTTCTTACTTTTGACTCTTTTAGGTAGATCCAGGTTCCTTCAGTGGCTGATTATCCTGAACCAGATGCTGTTTATCTCACTTTACCCAATGACAGTTTAACAATATAATTTCAAAACGTTTGTGATCAGATTGAAAAGGCAAAATTTTCAGCCTATTTCTCACTACACACTAGAAATAACCTGTTGATTCTCAATAGTTATAGGCCGGTCACAGTAACCAGACTTAAAAGTGCACTGGCTGAGATAAATGGAGAAAAAGGAATTCCTACACATTATATTAGTATTTTACAATTATTTTTTAAAAATATATTCTAACAGCAGATAACGGGTCAGATTTTCAAAAGAGCTCTGGATCCAACTCTTCCCATTCAAGGCACCTACATGAAGTAGCCATTTTGAGCACAACTGTGGTTGCTGAGACCTTCTGAAAATGTGGCCCCTCATGTATAAAGGGGGCCACATCATCACAGAAACCCTGACACGGTTTAATTCTTGGGAACATTTCCAAGACTGTGGCTCAGCCACTGTCCCTGTGGGTGCCAAATGTACCCTCAACATTTACATTTACAAATCTCAATATTTGAGCCTCTATCTGATTTACTCCTGCAAGGCCTGAGTAGGTGACTGAGGGCTACAGATGAGGCCTTGCTGTATTTACACGTACTAGTGTATTGATTGGAATTGCAATTTTTGTTTCTGATCTGTTGTTCCTTAGCACCACTACAATCTGTGGTGTCTGCTGGAAAATGGTAAATCAGAAGCCTTCACAAGACTTCAGCTTCCCTTCTGCTAGAGTTAAGGTAGTTGGTCAGATTGTTCTCGAATCATCCAGTGGATTGGCAATGACAGAGTTGTGGGTAAGGACAAAGAGTGGCAGGTAAGTCAAGAAATCAAGAAGATCCAGTTTCTGGATGTGTCGCAGTTCTCTCTGCACGGCTTTCTCATGCTCTTCGCTTATCCCGCCAGCCTTCAGCTCTACCAAAAGTTGGTCCACTGTGATGCTGCTGGAGTGAGAGTCAATATTCCACAGAAATAATTGCTGGAAAACAATAAGGAGGTGGTTGTTCTTATTACCAGTTTCCCTTCATTTCCAGTTTATATTCCTCACTAACAAAGTCAGCTACCTGTCAAGAGTCTGGATGCAATCTTTGGCTCTTGCTCAGTGTAGCTGAGGATGCTGAGAAAGGCAAAGGTGGCTCTAAACCACTTTTTCCCTTCCCTTAATTCTGCAGGCAGCCAATGGTCAAGCTGTCCCCCAGCACAAACAAGAGCAACCATAGGGCTGTTCTAATTTATGCTAGCTAGAATGATCCTCTAGGGACCATGTTCTGCCAGCTAGAGATCAGCAGAGCACATTTTATTCCTGCCCCACTCCCTTCAGCCTACATCACACCCCTTTCCACTATGGAACATCCCTACCCTGCCCACAGTAGGACCTGACATGTCATCTGCGTCAGGTGGGGCTGGTGCAAAGTTTAAGCTGTATGCCAACCCAAGAGTCTCCCTCACCACTGGAATCTTCACCAGCCTTGTTAGATTAGATAAGATTTCATCCTTAGTCATATTGACTGATAAATACTTAGAAGCACTTTAGAGATGCATAGAGAATCATAACAGTATCTGGGCAATAAGCCACAAATACCTTGGGCAGGTCACATCATCTCTCTGTGCCTCAGTTTGCCCATCTGTAAAATGGTGATAAACGATACTGGGCCTCTTTGTAAAGCACTTTTAGCTCTACTGATTAAATGTGATGTCTGAGAGCTAAGTAATAATAATAATAATAATAATAATAATAATAAAATAATAATAATACAGTGCTAAAGGAACACTAGAGGTCAGAGTTGCAAAGGGCATGTGTCCATGGCAGCAGGCAGTGAGCCTCCCAACCTGGGTAGACGGACTCATGCTAGCCTGGATTGAGCTAGGACATTAAAAATGTCAGTGTGGACACTGAAGCTTGGGCAGCAGCTCAGGCTCCCAAGCCCACCCAATCCCCAGGGTCTGAGATTGGCTGGCTAGCCTAAGCCTCCACCAATGCCGCATCACCCACACTGCTATTTTAAATGTGTTAGCTTGAGTTAAGCTAGCACAAGTCTGTCAATCTGGACTGGGAGGACACACCCAGCTGCTGTGGAGATGTACCCAAAGGAGGGACTTCAATCCAGCCACTTGGTTTGTGACTGAATATTTTCCTGTGCAATTTTTTTGTGGCTGCACACCTCTAAGTTTGCATTTGCTTGTACAAATCAGGTGGTTAGGTATCCCAGCTACACAATTTATGTGTTCAAAGTTCTGGGTGAAAACTTGGAGGATATATCCAAGGTCAGGCTTAAAGGGTCCACAGTTGTAATATGATACTGCCAAGCTCCACGGGCCCCAAAACTGGCGCAGCCTAAAACTTGGGGATTTTTTTAATGTGTTGCCCCCATCTAGAAAATATCTGCCCTCCAGAATAAGAGATGCAACTATCTAAACATCCCAGCTGCTGAGCTGAGTGACTCATAATAAACCAAGCCAGGACACGGAGTTTGTTCTGAGCAAGTGGAGTTAATGCATGGATACACATTGCACCACCTCTCTGCTCCTCTACCAGCTCTAGTCTTGTGTCCCAGCAGGGGCCTGAAATTGATGAGACTGTTGTACTCAAAAAGAGCACAGGATCTCATAGCTAAGCAGGGACAGGCTTAGTCAATACTTGGTCTGACCTTTCACCCATACAGAGTTTGGTCCCTGCAGATTAAGGCTGAGGTCAGCAATGAGGCTGTATAAGGAAGTTAACACTGCAGGTGCAGAATTGTATTTGAGATGGATTAAAAAAACACAAAAGCATTTCATTTTCCATTTCTGCTGTAGGATCACCCATGCTGGAAGAGTACAGACAGAAACACACATCCAAGAAAAACATTAAAGCAAACTATGTTTGAGTGGGGGGGGGGGCGGGTTGTTTTTGTTCTTTTTACATTTAAGTCAATCTGAAACTGGCTTTGAGCAGAGTAATACCTCTTGCAGTCTGCTCTGGACATATATACTGAGACAATCTGAGATACCTAATGCATGTTCCATAACTCCTGATCATTCCTTCAGAACCATAATGCACTCCTTGAGAGTCAAATACAAGAACATACATATTTATACCATTTTAAAAGTACAGATAGGGACAAATTCATCCCTGATGTTACTCCCTGGAATCACTAGTCTCCTTCTTCTGCACTTCTGTCAGCGCTTTGTACTTTCACGGTCTCCACCTGCATCCTGGAGTGGAGCATAAGCCCTCTGTGTTGTTCATTATTTGTATTATGGTATGATTTTGGCCCCAGCTGCCCTAAGCAAGCACATAGTGAGAGACAGTCCCTGTCCCAAAGAAAAACTAAACAGAGAGGATAAAGAGTTGGAGAAAGGAGGCAATATTATCCCCAATTTACAGATAGGGAACTGAGGCACAAAGAGATTAAACAATTTGCCTAAGGTCTCCCAGAGAGCCTGTGGCAGAGGCAGAAATTGAACCAACATGTTCCGAGATCCAGTGCTTTAGCCCCAAGACCATCCTTCCTCTTAAACAAAGCTACTCATGTGAACTGTAATGACTGACCCCCTCCATAGGTCATCCCCAGGGTTCCATGGGGGCATTTTCAGTACTGCAGCCCTGACCACCACTACCATATGCGCTAAATAACTACAGGCATTAGGTCTCGGTCCCATTACTTTTCAAATAAACAGTAACAAACAACTCCTTACGAAACCCATTGGAGAGAAATCCCCAAGTGGCCCAAGAAATGCTTTCACGTGCAGAACAGCTTGCCGAGAACCCTCCCGCACACCACAGTGCAGTTAAAACCTCACCATGCCCAGGTCTTACAAAACAGAGTGCCTGTAGGCTTGCAATGGTATTCCTGCTACCTGGTGAACAAAGAGTGAGCTGTGGTTCAGAGCAGACCACAGAAATGATAACAACAGCCTTCCGTTTGTCAACTGCACTGGCAGAGTACATCAGCAAGCACTCACATGTGTCATGGCACATCACAGCTGCATGACTTAGCATTGCCTCTTTCTTCTGTAGTGAATGCAGTGCATACTGCAAGGGCAGTTCAACATAATGATACCTCCATCTCAGTTTCCAAGCAGCTGTGCCTCCATATCCTTTGTGTCATACTGGACAACTCAACAACAACTACTGTTGTTCTCCTGTTTACTCCCTTAGACCTCAGAAATCAACAACTGTTTCTTTTTTTCATGAATTTCCAAGAATTTTATTAGGTACCTATATTTTCCAGTGTTCCCAGAAAGCTCCTGCACATAGTTCCCACTAACAAAAGTGACACGTACAGCATTAAGTCCTACTCCATGTATTCAGTCCTGTCCAACAAGCCCATCTGATATTTACTTTGTTGCAAAAGCAACAGTCAGGATTTACTCTGCCCATCTAAAATAGGGAAAAAATACTTAAAGAGACACTCTCAACCCAAGGCTGTCAGAGCAACCCTTATAGTATTTATTTAGGCAGGAGTTTTCAGTGGTCCAAATGGATCACTGAGTGTTTAACTCCTGCTGAGAGTCAACAGGAGAGAGACACCTAACCGCCGTTTGTGACTTTGAAAATCTCCCCCTAGTTTTTTTCCCCCACTTGCATTTATCACATTCTATTAACCAAAATTTAATAACATGCTGTGTGGGTCAAATTCTGAGCAAGCGCAAATCAGTGGTGCTCAAAGGGCCCCTGGTTTACGTTGGCTGAGAATCTGGCCAACCAGCATCGTTCAAAAGATTTTAAGAATACATTAAGAGTAAACACCTAACAACCCATTCCACCCACAACAAACTTCACCCCAATCAAATCCTCACAGAAAAACCCCAGGGAAACAAGTGAATTTTGCCACGTGATCCAAAGTCATCTACCCCTTCACATTTTAACCAAGACTCATTTATCTTGGGCAGCTCAGTTGATCACATCTGCTGCAGTGTGGCACAGGGAAAGAAGCAGACTGTCAAAGAAGTGGAACCCAAACCATATAAAAGGCTTTATTAGACTGTAAGCTGTCTTTCTAGTCTGTGTTAATACAGAGAACAATGAGGCTAGAGCTGACCTCAGTTTTTCTGACTGAATGTTCTTCTGGCAAAAAATGCTGATTTTTTGACTAAAAATGATCAGAATGACTTGTTTCAATAGAGTCAAAATGTTTCATTTCAATAAAAATTTTGTTCTAATTTGGAACAACAAAACAATTCAAAATTTTGGAATTTCCCACAGGATGGGAATTCCAGGTTCTGACCAGCTCTAAAAGAGGCCCTGATCCTGGCTGGGATCCTGATTGGAAATACCACTTGAATACAAATGAAATAACAACAACAATAAATTAATTATTTAATTGCATCCGACGAAGTGGGTATTCACCCACGAAAGCTCATGCTGCAAAACGTCTGTTAGTCTATAAGGTGCCACAGGATTCTTTGCTGCTTTTATTAATTATTATTATTATTATTATTATTAGGTCAGAGCCACCACTTTAGTCTTCACTGGGAAATCAAAATTAGCTTCACCTTAAAATCTACCATCCATTATTGTACATGTTTCCCTGATGCAGAAGATAAAAGTATCAGCCCTCCTAAACTAAGGCTGGAAGAGTCTAAGCATAAAGTAGGATCAAAACAACAATCAGAATGGTGATGAGTTTTGCTGGGGTTGCAGACAGAGCATGCATGTGTACTCTGCTATCCCTAGGCTCCCCTGCTGGCTCCATTCTTGAGAGCGAGCAGGGGACTGAAATTGTTGAGAGTCTTGACCTGAGCAATTTCAATGCCTTTGCTGATACACAAGAATGGATCTGGCAGGGGAGCGTAGGGATGGGGCATCATAGGGTTGATGTCATCTGTATACCCATGATGCCACTAACTCAGTGTGTTTTGTTTAGGTCACACAGCTTATCGGCTGGGATTTTAAGACCTTACACTAAGAATCACTTTATCTGTCAGGAACTCTCTTTTCAAGCACTGTCATCCTCTAATTAACAGAGCACAGCCATGCTACAGCACTGCGATGGCCACCGTCTTAGTTGGAAATCCCGCTAATGTGCATACTGATTACTCCAGATAGCCAGTAGCACTACTAGGAGTTGTATGCAAGATTAACATTTGGGTGCCCAACAGCTGAATTATGTTTTACTGACTCATTAGGAATTCTGGCCTGAAAAGTGCCATCACAGAAGCTCCCCTGACTTCCGGGTCTCTGAGCCAGCAGCTGTTTCATCATCATTTATACAATGGATTCATATTCTGCGCTGCAGAAACTAGGAATCTGCTCTTCCATGCCACACCCCTTGATAGCCCTGACTTCCCCAGTGGCCATATATAGAAAAGCCAAATCTGATGATATTAATAGAGATCATTAATATCCAGAGGAGATTCTCCATCCCTGATAGAGAGCAGACCAGCTGCACACTAACTGCAAAGCAAACAGGAGTTAAGTACCCATTTCTCATGTAGCTAAGCCATGAGGACTCTTCATTTACGCTCAGGTTTCCTGGTGTGACTTGCCAGTTTTGAAAGCTGCTGTATTCTACGCTGAGCCCACAGGACTGTTCCTCTGCATTGCCCCTTTCAGTACATTAGAGGTACATAGCCTTATTCTGGAACTGCTGTCTGAATGGAACTCCCCCGGAAGTCAATGGGAATTGCACATGCACAGTAACTGTCAAACTGGCTACTTCATTTGTAATAAAGATAATGGAACAATGTTAAAGAAAACTGTACAACTAAATCTGAGTTAGGGACATGTATTAAGCAATAGGATAAGACTCAGGAAGTCAGTTCAGGTAAGTGACCCTATGAGTTTTTGTTAATGCTCGAGCTGGGACAGAGCCACAAAATTCAGATTCAAGTTTAGAGTCGGGGTCTAGCTTTATCCAGTATAAAGACTTGCCTTAATAGTGAAATTAGGAGCCTAATTCAAGGAAGATTTTGAACCCGCTCCACCACAGCCGCCCTCTGGCTTCCAGCTGAAACTAATTATGAAATAGCCTTTTCCTTGGCTAAGGGTTTGATTCCTATCTTAGATATAGCACTGAGTGCTTTGTAATATCATTTTCATTCACACAAATGCAAGTGCAGTAGGTGATTTTACAAGATATGCAGAGATCCCTGTGTGCTCAGCCAGGTCCTTCTGTCTTACACTGTGCCATGAATCACGGGCGACTCATTGGTTGCTCTGCACACCAGACACCCAGGATCATCAGTCCTCACTGATTTAAAAAAAACCCAAATACACATGAGAGAATGAGAACGATTCTGACAGAGAAACAGAGAGAACCAGCAAAGCCTTGAAGACCAAGGCAAGAGACTTTGCAAGGGATGGGACAGAGGGGAGGGCGGTGGCACTGAGGGATGGTGCATCTTGGGGTTTTCATTCCTGCATCTGTCACTGGCTGCAGCAGAACATCTAACCATGCCCAGGCCCAGGGGTGGTATGTGTTGAGGCAAGTTAAGGAAAGGAAGAGGAGGGTGAAGCAGGCCTTGGCTCAGAAATTTCCTTATCCTTCAAACAGAGTCTATGAGCCAAGACTAATGTAGGTTTTTCTTGACATCACAAAGGCATAAGCAGCCCAGCATTACCGCATACTCCAAAGGCCAGCATGAACCTATGTGATCAGCTTAGAGGAGATCTGGGAAGCATTATGCAACAGGTCAGCATTGCCCTAGGTTTACTAACCCACGTGGCTTTTCACAGGATTGTAGGGGATACCATTGCCATCAGCCAATCTGCAGCCTGCCCTTGCCTGGAAGGCTCCCTCCATGCCATGGGGAGGAGGAGAACCAACTACACAGTGCCTTCCCTATAGACAGAAGCCAAGAGCTGGAATGAATGCAGACTACCCACTTTCAATTTTGTGGAAGTCATGCCACACCCAACCTCCACTTGGAAAGTTTCCCTCAAATCCAGAGCATTCTCTGATACACGGCCACACTGCTCCCTTTGGAAATTTCCCTAAATGCTCACACCTGAGACTGAAATGGAACCCCTAACACTTACTCCTTGGACATAATGCTTATAATACTATAATGTATATTGTCTTGAAATATACACTGTAAACCCAATGGGGACAGGAAGGGGCTTCCCAAGGTTTAATGCAAACATATGTACTTGTGCTTGAGGTGTGATTAGAGAAAAAATGTCCTGATGGTTGCAAAGTATATAAAAACACCAAATCAACAAAAAGACTACTATGAAAATACCAACCGCCAACCAATATTTTATGACAGCAAAATCATGTTTTGTTTTGTTTTGATTTTAAGGCCTTTTTCAGTTAATTTAGAAGTCTTCTCTCTCTCTCTCTGGGTCTGTGCCCGGAGGTCACTCAAAGAGAATTCTGAGTTAGCAGGATACAGTTTGTAAAGGGAACTATTGGCTAACTGATTTCAGACAGCACTATTATTCTTAGGAGTCACTTTGGCTGCTGCAAAATTATTCCAGTGAAAAGGTTTTTTGAGGTAATGCACAATTAAGGATAACCCCCTTTGCTTAAATTAAAATAAGAGTGTAATGAAGAATCTGACTCCTTCCTCTAATTTTACAAGTTCAATGGTAATCTAACCATGCCATTCATTTAGAGAAACCATTAATTTTGCTATGTGGCTGAAACTAGAAGGCCTCAGCTTTCTTTCTCTCACTTTTCCCCTCTCTTTTTGCTCTTTGTCTGTGCACCTGTTTGCACCACTTTAGCATCCCATTTAAAAAACTTTGGGTAATCCTCTGGCACTAACCCTGGTGTGATAATACTGCTGTTATTCAGCAGCGTAATTACAAAGGGCAACACAGATAAAAAACGTCTTTCACTTCTGCTTTGAATATGCCCGTTTTGCCAATCTTCAAGGTGAATGGTTTCCAAAACCTTCTGTATTTAATGTTAATCTAAATTCTTCACACAAATGAAACTTCCAACACCTCAGACAATGACAAATGGTTAATTCTGATTCATTTGAATGAACAGTAATGATCAAAAGTTTTACAACAATACTTTGCCCTTCTGTAGCCTCTTCTGTGCTAAGGTATCAAAATGCTTTATAAACCTCAATGAATGGATCCAATCAGAACCCTGTGAGACAATTAATGATTATCCCCATTTTACAGACAGGGAAACTAAGGCAGAGGGAGACTAAGTGAATTGCTCAGATCATGCAGCAAGTGGCAAAGGCCAGAGAAAAACCTAGGTGTCTTGGAGCTTAGTTATTTGCTTTACCCAGTATGCCATGCTCCTTTGACTTGGAAAATACAGTTAAAATTTACAATATGTATAATTATTTATGAATGGAGATTTATTCAAAACATTAACTAATGCCTATCCAGGGCTCTCGGCATCTTTGTTATATTTTAAAAATACATTATTCACAAAATAAAACTAAATGCTACATGTTTCCCATAACCAAGGATCCAGAAAATCTCTCTCTCCACCCTCAAAACCCAGACCTTGGCTCCCCACTCCCTCTCCAAAAATCTTAGGGGAATGAGACAGTGAATTCTAAAGGCAAGGCCTTGCATGAAGAATTCCCAATAGCAGCTCACTTTCTTTCAGATCCAGGCAGTTCCAGCGCCAGTGCCTCAGAGGATTGCAGCTGTGGAAGTTATGGCACAATCAGCTGAGTGGTCCCAAGCCATTTAGGGCTTTTTAAGGGAAAACCAACTCCACCTGGAAATCAACAGAGAGCCAGTGTAGTCCTGGAGCACAGAGATTTGTCATGTGCTCATGGGGTGAGACTGTACCTAAAAAGTGAGCTATTGCATTCGGCACTAGCTTCTGTTTCCAAGCTGATTTAAGATGTAGCCCTATGTAGAATGCCATTATAGTAGTGTAATCTCAAGGTGAAAAAGGCACAGCTCATCTCTGGATAATCACAAATTCAACTACTATCTCTATGGGATGATTCATAAATCTACCTCTCTACCCTAGACCTGTCTCCTTCCACCCAAACGAAAATCTCAGCCTCGCTGGTATCTCCTCATCAATGTCTAGCTATCAATTCAAGCTCAAAATGACGAAAACAGACGTCTTAAATCTCCCTCCCCCTTTCATGCCCTCCCCTACTACTTCCTTTCTCAGTTACTGTGGACAACACCACCTCCCTGCTTGTCACTCAGGCCCATAACCTGGGCATCGTCTTCAACTCAAATCTCTCTCTAAGTCCTCACATCCAGGTTCTGTCTAAATCTTGCCAATTCTTTCTGCATAACATCTCTAAGATTCAACCTTTTCTATCCATCCACACAGCTAAAACTCTTCTCCAGGCTCTGATCACCTTGTGTCCCCATTACTGTTATCCTTTTCTCTGGCTTTGACAAATGCAATTTTGCCCATCTCATATCCATTCAGAATGCTGCCTCAACGATTATTCTCCTAGCCCATCGCTTTGACCATGTCACCCCTCTCATTGCATCCCTCCACTGGCTCCCCTTCTCTATTGCATCAAACATAAGCTACTTATCTTCACTTTCAAGGCCCTTCATAGTCTATTATCCCCACCCTACCTAGCATTTCTCAGTCTCTACTGAAATGTCGACTCAAGCTTCTGATCAGTCCAAGATGCCAGCTTCCCTCACCTATTTGTTAAATTTTCAACCAAGCACCTTTGTGCTTTCTCACATGCAGTCTCTCACCCTTGGGAAGAGCTTCCTGTAAACATTCACAAAACTAACTCATTATCCTCCTTCAAACTCTCTTTTTCCATGATGCCTACAAAAAACTTGACAACGCTTAGTCTGCTGATGTGCTGATACCACTGCCTACCATGTGGACTAGTACTGTTTCCTTGTACTCCTCCATCTAGCGGACTGTTTCCATCTGTTGTCTCTTGTCTTATTTGGGGTCCAAGTGCTTTGGAGCAGGGACCATCTTTTTTGGTCAGCGTTTTCACTGAGTGTAGCATAATGAGGTCCTGGGTCCATGATTGGGGCTCCTAGGTGCTATGGTAATGCAAATAAATAAATAATGGCCGCCAATTCTGTACCCAAAATAAATGGTCACAACCCTCCTGGATTGAAGTAGATGAAAAAAAAATCAGTTAGCCGTATCTCTACTGCTTTAGGATCAACTAGCAGCAGCTGAGGATCTAATAGTACTTCTCAAACTACAAACTTGAATCACAAATGGTGCGTACAAACCCTCAGTTAAGAGGGTAGATATAATTACCATATTTTCTGGGTGCTTCCTTCATCCTACCAACATCGCTTCTGTCTTCTCTGCATTGAGCTTCAGCCAGCTAGTTGTCATCCATTCCCCAGGCTCTGTCAAACCCAACATCTAGCAAACACTGAGTAGGGAATTCAACAGCCCTGGCTGGAGCAAATGAAACAGAAATATAGAGCTGGGTGCCATCATCATAGTGAAAAAAGTGCAGCCCCTGCTTCCTAACTAGTCTTCCTAACAACCCTGTGGACACAAAAAAGGAGGCATGATGGAGTCCTGCAGACCCCATGTCAAGGAACCCACAGGGCAGGAGGGTAATTGTCTGGTGCAGACTCCTGTGACCTCTCAGAAATAAGAATAAAGCTACTGAGAAATGGCCTGGCCTACTTACCCTCAGGTTCACAGGCAACTCAGCAACATCTTATGATGATCAAAGGCAGCTGATAGATCTAACAGTATCAGAATGGACACCTTTATCCATTTCCAGGAGGAGATCATCTATCAAAACAATTAGTGCAGTCTCCATACAGAAAGATTCAGGTTTCATTAGCCCCCAAAGACAAACCATTAACCTCGAAGATTTGAGAAAAGGTACGCCCCAACTTTGAATTGCAATCTATCCACGTCATAGGTAAAATTTCCATTTGTCTCACATCCAATCTCACCCTGACTGCTTGATTAACAGTGAGGCCAGCTGTATGAGTTGAGCCAGACACCATCTAAGATTGCTCTACAGTTGTTGTGAAATTCTGAGGTACGTCAGAGGAATTGTCAACACTGAATCCCTGAGCACTAACAGCCTGGGTGCCTCCTATGTCATCTCAGCAAGGAACTTTCCACAGCTCATGCAAAAATAACATCTTCTGAATAAAGAGACCAAGAGAAACTTCACAAGATCTTCCCACAGAGTCTATTTTTCCTCTCTTTAATGCCCAGGATGAAAGCAGGGCTCATAGCATATAGGTGTCATTTCCAGATTAGATACCCCAAAATGAATGGAGTGGAGGCATGGTAGTGGTTCCAAAACCAAATGACAAGGTTTGGATCTGAGTAGACCTCATCAAGCTCAATGAGAATGGTTGTAGAGAGTGACATGTACTCTCCTGTGTTGAACACACCCTTGGACAATTCAGTAAAGGAAAAGTCTTCCCAAAATTAATGTCCAACCTGTTTTTTGGCAGATACCCTTGCTGCAGAATCTGCATTACTCATGAACTTCATCACACCATTTGGAAGGTTTTGTTTCATTAGGCTAACATTTGGTATATGGTCTGCTACAGAATACTTCCAGAGCAAAATGTCACAATGCCTGGAGGGTCTGGAAGGGGTTCTCTGCCAAATGGATGATATCCTTATATACGGATCAACTCAAACCCAACGTCTCTTTGCAGTCCTGGAAGGACTAGAGAAAAAAGACTTAATGCTAAGTGACAAGTGTGAATTCTCAGAAGACAGAGTCAACTTTCTAAACCAGGTCATTGATGGAGCAGGGGGTCAGACCAGATCCAGAGAAAGTGCAAATGATTATCCAGATGAAAGAGCCACAGTGTGTTGGTGAAATATGCTGATTCGTGGGCCTGGTGATATACCTGGGAAATGGAGAAGTCAAAGCCATTGCAAGATCTCCTGAGTCCACAAAATTCTTGCTATTGGGGAACTTAACAGAGCCAGACATTCAGAGAACTAAAGCAAGAGCTGAGAACTCCTCCAGTTTTGGCCCTATATAAGCCAAATAAATCCACCACAGTTCCAGATGATGCTTCATCTTCTGGGATATGGATAGTCTTCCTGTAGGAATAATAACCTTCACTGTGGTGCCCAGTAGTGTATGCCTCATGAACAGCTACCCATACAGAGCAGCGCTATACACAAATAGAAAAAGAAGTGCCAGCCATTACATGGGTTTCTGAAAGTTTCAGAGACTTTCTAGTGGGCACAAAATTTCATGTGGAAACTGACCACAAACTGTTAGCTGCTCTTCTAGGTTCAGAAAACCTTGAAGAGTTACCACCTATGTAGCCTATAGGACTAACCTGCTTGCTTGTATATATATTACAATAAACCAAATACTTAAACAATATATGTGTATAGTTTAAGTATTTGGTTTATTGTTTATATATAGTTTAAGTATTTGGTTTATTGTAATAGGTTTATAGATTTATATTAAAGTAAGTTTGGCTGTAATGCAAGAGACCTACAGGCCAAAACCTGCATGTTAAGCTAAGGCAAAGTTAGCATATCTATATTAAGACCTTTTACCCAGAAAAAGAAAGTTGACTTATATCTTGTTACCTAAATAGATAAGTATCCACGCATACGTCTAAGATCTTTTATTTAGACCAATAGACAATGGAAGAATGGCATAAAGGTTTTTTCAGTTTGTACCCACAGACTTAACAGGTACACCACAAGGAAATTTATGTGCGTATGCACATGTCATATATACGCACATACATACTAGCCTATGGAGTAAGCGTACCCTAACATTTTGTGGGTGAGGAATGAAATTTGGGCATAGGAGGAAGGATTTCCGGCACTTGTGCCCTATAAAAGAGGTAACCCCCCTCACTAGAGTATTCTATTTCTACTCTATCTCTCTCTATCTATTCTATCTATCTACAATGACTACTACTATTAGTAGGCTATACTTGTTCTTCTTAAACTTTAAGTTTCAAGGGAACTAGGCTAAGCTTTTATTCTTAGTTTATTAGGTTTTGATTTTAACTTTAAGTTAGTCAAGTAAACCCTAAGTTAGCTTTGAGAGCTTTCAGCATTAGTTTCCTCTAAGCACTGCATCCCTCACTCAAGAACTGAGAAACCTGAACCGCAAGGCTGGTCCTGTGTCTCTTACCACCAGATTATCAAGGAAGAGTGTGAGTATATTAACCAAAGCTTTGTTGCATATAATACTATATTATCACATGTATCTTTTGAATAGCAGTAATGCAATTCTAACTTTGTAACTCTGATTATTTTACCATTTACTTTACTTTTTCATTGATTTTAATAAAAAGTCTTTGAGGCGATATCTGTCTCAGTGTGAGCTTCCTGTCATACCCCTGAGGGTCCTTTATAAATTCTTTGGAGCCTGATTCAGGACAAGAACTTTTATCTTCTGATCAAACATATTGGCTAGCCTAAAACCCACACTAATTAATATTAATAATTAATTATTATTAATTAACATAAAATAAAATAAACTTGATAAATTAAATTAATATCATTAGTACACCCTAAATCAGTCTACACCTAAGATACAACATTTTTGAATGAGACCCATGAGGTTTCAACAATCAATTGCTCATGGACCTGGGAAAAATCTTGCCACAGCTGATATACCTTCCGAGGCCCTGAAATCAAATACACCACAGCAAGTCTAAACAGGAGGGGTTTCTCATAGAAGCTTTTGTAGATGCAATACATACCACTTTACCAAGCACAGAAAAACCCCCAAAAAATTGAAAAAGAGGCAAAAGGCAAATGAATTCCTGAGTCAAGCCATGATTCATTGCAAAGAAGGTCAAAACAGACACATTCAGAAACCTCTATGAAATTGTCCCAGGCAGTTTTTCTGGATCTTATTATAAACCAAGGTCTGTGGCTGAAGGGGTCCAGACTGGTTATCCCTACATAAATGCAACCGAAAATCCTTGACACACTGCATGAGGGACAGCAAAGCATTACAAAATGCAGGGAGAGAGCTAAACAGCCCAGTGGCCTGGGCTGAGCAAAGAATACAACAGAGAGCTGAGAAATATTATATTTGTGCTTGCATGAAAGCCAACCCACCGGAACTATAATACCATCTGCTCTACCAGACTGACCAGGACAGAAAATAAGAATGGATCTTTTTCTATCTGAATAATAAAACCTATCTTTTGATGACTGATTATTTCTCAAGATTCATTGAAGTTGCCAGGTTGCTCAAGACCACCTGAAGTGCAGTTGTGGAGAGGAAAAAGCCTGTGTCTCTGCCTGTTTCAGGATTCCTGGGCAAGTCATCTCTGACAGTGGTCCTTAGTTCTGCTCAGAGACCTTTAAGAGGTTTTGCAGATACACGTGGTTTATTTCATTTCACACCCAGTCCACAGTTCCCTCCGAGTAATGGTGAAGCAGATTGTTCAGTGAAGACAATAAAACAACTTCTTTCTAAATCCTCAAATTCTCACCTCCCCTGTTGGCATACCAGTAAACATATTTTGCAAATGGATTCAGCCCTGCAGAGCCATTGATGGGAAGAAAATAGAGGTCCAATACAGCCTGATTACTACCCTGAGAATGAACCTGTGAACAACACCCCACCTGCCCACATAGAACTGCCAGCATGTCCTCCAGATCCTCTCCCTGCAAGGAGATATCCAGCAAGAGAAAGACAGCCTCCTGCATTCCTGGAGGCTTACATAAGATCTTGAGAGACCAAGGAAGTCAGAGGACTAACAGCCAAATGTCTTAAATGGGGAGAATAAACCCCTTACCCAAGGCTGAAATTCAGGCAGCCTCCCCTATCCTTCATAGGGCTATTTGTTCTTGTTTTGTGTTGATATTTCATTCCTGTGATGTGTTGTTGATTAATGTAAAGTTTGAATAAAGGTTGTATCACCTCCCTTCCTTTTTCAGAAAGCGGGATGTGGTCTTATAGTGAAATTTTAGAGCTGCCACAAGCAGGGCCAGCCCACAATATTTTGGCACCTGAGGCGGGGAGCTCAAATGACGCCCCCATGCCCTCTCGCTTGGGCCAAAACTTTGGAAGGTCTCAATTCTGCCTTCTTTCTTCTTCTATCCCTCTCATGGTACTGCTCTGCTACCTGCCCCAATTAAGGAGAACTAACAACTTAAAATGCCTTGTTCAAAAATTTTAAGTAACACTTAACTTTCAGTCGCCTGAACAGCAAATGTAACTTTTCTTGTCTGTTTGAATAATCAAAGTGGTGCTTTCTGTGCCTTCTTGGTTGCAAAGATTTGAACTTCTTCCTGAAGATCCACAGTCTGTGCCATTCTCTATTGAGATGGTTGCAAGGCCGATCAGCCTCTCCTGTGTCATTGTGGAGCATAGATGTGTTTTTATTAACTTCAGCTTGGAGAAGCTGCGTTCTTCACTGGCAACTGTTACAGGAAGTGTTAGAAGTATGCACAGAGCAACAAAAGCATTTGGAAAGAGGGTGGTCATCTTATTTGTGAACATATATTCCAGAACAGCCTTTTGAGTTGATCCTGCTGAAATTTATCTTGAAAGGGCTTTCAGTTCATCACTCGCATCAATATTGTGCATGTCATCATGTGTCAACACTGTCTCTAGTGCCCTGCATTGCTGGTGTAGGTCTTCTTCAGGTATAGTGAGGAGTTTTGGAATATCATTCAATATCCCAAATATACTGCTGTATTCCTTGAGCTGCATGAAACGTTCTTCAACTGACTGTATTGCACAATCTAGCACCTGGTTAAACAATTCAACTTTGAATTGTTGTTTGGGGTCTCTTATGGGATTACCCCGTGCCTCGTAATCAAAATGTCTTCTTCTTCAGTGACTCCTGTATTCTTGAATGGGTGGGAAAATAGCTTCAGTGTGAAGTTCCTCTGCCAACTTCTGTGCACTCTTCAAAATGTTTTGAAATCCCTCATCTGACCGGTAAGACTGTAGGTATGACTTGACTTTTTCCAGTTGTTCCATTGCTCCAGATATATCAAGGTCAACACCTTGGAGTCTCTTGCTTATAACATTTATTTCAAACAGTATGCCACAATGCTAAGCCACACAGAAATTTGAAGTTATGTATGTTTCTGGTGATTCCATTTCCCTCTGCCACTGTTCTCCCATGAACAGTTCCTGTAATAGCATTATCCTCCATAATGGCAACTGTGGCATCATCTATCTTCCCAATTTGGTGTTTGATAGGCTTTATCTCCTCCACTCGACTTTCACATCGTGTGGCACTCAGTGGTTTGAGCGTCAGAGAGGATGTTCCCAGATGTTGCTTCAAAATTTGCCATCAATGAGTTGATGCAGAGAAAAATACATAGATGCTTTGAATTACATTAAAAAATTCAGCAGCCGCACTAGAAGCTGATGCTGCATCACTGACCACCAAGTTCAATGAATGAGAACTGCATGGGACAAAAAAGCTCAAGGGTTTAACTCTCGGATCCGTGTCTACACTCCTCTGTTCTTTCCTCTCATGTTGGCACCATTATTGTAGCCCTGACCTCTCATGTCAGCTATCGCAATTCCCGTATCTTCCAGCTTTTTAAGAAGCACATTTGTCATACCAGCTCCTGTGGTATCATCAATGTCAATAAATTCTAGAAAATGCTCTCTGACAGTCACCATTGCAGGGACATTTTCATTAGGTTCTGTTGTTCTTACAAAACGCACCATTAAAGTCATTTGTTCTGTATGGCTGATGTCAGGTGTGCAGTCCAGAATAACTGAGTAATATCTTGCTGACTTCAGATCTGCCACAATCTTCTGTTTGACTTTTGTTGCCAGTAACTGTATGATCTCATTTTGAATTGTTTTTCCAAGGTAATGGTGTGTGTATATTTCTTGAGTGGTGACTCTTCTTAGATGCTCCTGGAGTACAGCATCAAAGTCAGCCATCAGCTCCACAAGTTTAAGGAAGTTTTCATTGTTTGGACATACAGGTGATCTGAAGTGCCACGCAGTGCTAGGTTTTGGGTAGCAAGCATTCTCACAATGGCAATTTCAGGACATTTTGCCAGTAAAGAGACTCTGATGCAATCTTCTCTTGATGCTGATCATCTATGGTGGCCTTTAACCTTAGTCTCATCTCAAGCTCTTTCCACCTATGGAATGCTCTCTGGTGATTTGCTGCCTTCTCGTGGCATGTCAGATTTCTAGCCAGATTTTTCCAGTCCTTTGTTCCTGTAGAACCCAGTGTAGCTGGAACATTAGACTGGAAGACTTTGCAACAAAAACTGTATGCAGCATTCTGGGTTTTTGAGTCCATAAGCCATGCCCTCTCCACTTTGTCACCATTGGGGATTTCACGCCAGTAATGTGTTGGATAGAAACTTCTATTTTCATTGTCTTTGTGAAACATGAGGTTTTTCACTTGCTGTGGCCCATGCAGTACAAGGAAGTCCCTCAGGCTACTGCTCAAGTGGGTCCACAATCCTGGATCATCTAGACTTAAGGAACTAAACTCAGCAGCAGCTGTTTCTTGCGCCTCCACCACACTCTTCTCTGATCTACACTTTTCTTCAGGAATGTGCATGGTTACATCCATTTGAGATGGAGATATGGATGCTAAGGTAGTTGCCAGGTCACATGCTCTCTGACTAACTGGAAGATCAGGCATCTTCTCACCACTCACATCCTCACTGGGGCCAGAAGGCTCACCGTGAACATTTGTGTCTATGTATCTCAGGAGAGCTCCTTCCTTCTTAGATAGAAAAGCTTCCTTTGATTTCTTTCTTTTTCTCCTGACTGCTATTCTGTGCCAGCTACAGTGGCTCTCAACACTCAATTGAAGGGGACAAATAAGCAGGCTGGTAGCAGGGCCTGAGTGAGGGAAGATATCAGCATCTTATGGGCCTAACTGGCTCCTACTACTTCAGTTGACTGCCTGTTCTCCTCAAGTGGGTTCAGGGAAGCAGCAGGAAACAGGAAGCTCCCTGAGAAGCTGGTGTTAATCAGTCCAGGCTCCTGGGGGTGCTAGAGAGGTACATAAGAGGCTCCTCCTCCTCTCTCTCCCTGCAGCTCCTGCTGCTTTCTGTTATTCCCTCTAACCTTTTCTCCTGCCTGCCTGTTATGTTAGTGTTAATGTTATATATTTAGATTTATGTAAGGCGTTTGACTTGGCACCGCATGACATTTTGATTAAAATATAGAATAATATAAAATTAACATGGAACACATTCAATGAATTAAAAACTGGCTAACTTATAGGTCTCATAATGTAACTGTAAACTGGACATCATTATCAACTGGCTTTGTTTCCAGTGGAGTCCCGCAGAGGTTGGTTTTTGGCCCTCCAACATTTTTATTATGAAACATAATTTTATTAAGAAAACATAAAATCATCCCTTTGCAGGTGACACAAAAATTGGGAAGTGGTAAATACTGAAGATGACAGGTCACTAATTCAGAGCAATCGGGATTGCTTGGTAAACTTGGCACAAGCAAACAATATGTGCTTAATAGGCTACATGTAAATGCATACATAGATAGGAACAAAGAATGTAGGGCATACTTACAGGATGAGGGGCTCTATCCTGAGAAGCAGTGACTCTGAAAAAGATTTGAGGGTCATGGTGGACAGTCAATTGAACATGAGCTCTCAATATGACACGGTGGCCAAAAGAGATAATGCAGTCCTGGGATGTATGAACAGGTGAATCTTAAGTAGAAGTAGAGGGGTTGTTTTATCTCTATAGTTGGCACTGGTGCAACTGATGAATTGGAGAGGGTTCAGAGAAGAGCCAGGAGAATGATTAAAGGATTAGAAAATATGCCTTGTAGTGCTAGACTTGACGAGTCTATTTATCTTAACAAAGAGAAAGTTAAGGGGGTGACTTGATCACAGTCTGTAAGTCCACATGGGGAACAAATATTTAATAACAGGCTCTTTAATCTAGCAGAGAAACATACGGCTGGAAGTTGAAACGAGACAAATTCAGAGTGTAATTAATGAGTAAGTTTTTAATGGTAAGAGTAATTAACCACTGGAAAAATTTACCAAAGCAAGGGTCACTGTGCATTCTCCATCACTTTACATTTTAAAATCAAGACTGGATGTTTTTATAAAAGATCTGCTCTAGGAATTACTTTGGGGAAGTTCTATGGCCTATATAGGAGGTCAGACTAGATGATCACAATGGTCCCTTCTGGCCTTGGAATCTGTGAATCATCTGAATGGAATAAATCTATTGAACTTATGTTTGGGCATTAAAGGCTCCTATAAAAATACGGTTCTGCATCATTTCATAGATTTGATATGTTTTGATCATACACCTTGACTGTACCTTATCTTTTCAATAGCTTGCTAGATACATTTTGTCTTTGCATAGTTAGTAGGTTGCAGATGCCAGATATACTGTGAACAATTGCTAAGTTAGCACAGAATGGAGAGAGACACACATCTGGAATATGTCAAAAACAAAAACAACAAAAAACAAAAAAAACCCATTAGAAAACACTTACTAGTTTTTCAAAAACTATCCTCACACAATATATAACTTTCTGATGAGACAAAAAAGAGAGAGTTCTATGTTTTTAGAAACAGCAATGGCATTATTCATGCTACAAGCCAAACCACTTAAGAAGCAGAACCTTTGCAGTGCCACGAGGATAATACAAAAAAAAATAAAAAAACACACTTGCTTCCTTTTTTATTTATGAGTATTGACATTCTTGCGCAGTATTAGGAGAGCTCATTTAGCTTACAGTTCTAAGAATTTTTGAATCTATAGCCAGTAATTATTGGCATTCAGGGGTACAAAAGAGAAAAACAAAGCACACAAATTCTAGCACATTCATGTGGGATTGGGAGTTGAATTAAGATCTTCACACCCCATTGAATTATCAGCCCCCCTATTAGAGCCTTATTAAAATGGTAATGATTATATGCCAACTATAGGCAGGCTGCCGCACCTGTCAAAAATACCCCGATTATCCTGTTCATTCAACTGTCTGGCTCTTGAATCTGTGTCTCAGGTTTACTATTCTATGAAGTTGGTAGGGTATTTTTAAGAAAAGATACAAGAACAAACACTTCCATAGGGGTGATAGAAAATCCTCTCTGATTTCCTATGCCTAATGCCATTTGGTATTATGGTATCTTGGACAGCAATAGGAGGAAACAGATACTATTTCACTGGATTTGAGGAAGAAAATAGAGAGGCAAACTACAAGCTCTTTATAAAAAAGAAAGCACTCCTGTTTTAAGATAAAAAAAGAACAAAACCAAACCCTCACATCATTATTCATCTAGCAACCAGAATTGTGTTATATACAGCAAGAAAGACAGCCCTAAGTACAAAATAATACTCTAATATTTTTAAAGGAACATTCCTCTTAATTCCAACATTTGACCAAGTGCACAGCTTTCCCTACTGAAGTGCCGTATTCTCCTGGCTTCTCTTTTAAAATTAATGAAAGCATTTTTCATATTGATCTTCAATAACAAAAGCCTAATCCTGCAAATCCTTACTCACATAAGCAAAGGTTTGAAGGACTTGGAAGGATCCTCTATTCCTTACATTTTAAATTAGAAGTTTTCACTTTAAAATGATAGATAGATAGATAGATAGATAGATAGATAGATAGATAGATAGATAGATAGATAGATAGAATTAATTTTGTCCTGTTGCCTAATAAAACAGAACAAAGTGCAATTGCTTCTGCTAATATTAACAGACAATCCTGAAGGAAGAAGATAGAGTATTTTTTCACTGTTTCAAACATGTCTTTACGTTACCACTATTCTATTAGTTTGTCAAATACCAGAACATAAAATAATGTTGTTATATGGGCATTTAGTGGTTGAATGCCATCCACAGAGCCTGAGATAGATGCTGTGTCAGTAACTGCCCTGAGCACTTTGGGAGGTGGAACAATCAACAAAGCAGAATTTGGTTTGTTTTGGTTTGCTCCCAAAAAGCATTTTTGATTCGAAGCATTTCTTGTGATGAAGCATCAGAAAGGCCAGTAAACATTTTTTTAATTTAAATTTTCAATTAAAGAAATTTCTAAGAGCTTCATTTAATGGGTCTCAGCTACCAAATATATGATTTTATGAATAACAGGCCTGATTCCCCTCCCTCTGATGTCAACAGCAAAACTCCCTTTGCCTTGGGAACACAGATACAAATGTGATGGCTGCCATTATAAGAAGACAGCTACTGTATACAGAGAGGTAGAAAACAGAGGAATCAGGCCTCAAAGTGCCATAATTATTAATCTATGAATTGTGGCTGTAACTTTATTTTCTGTGACTGTATATTCCAATGGAGGTGGGGTGGGGGTCCTCAGTTTAACAGAACTCAGTTTTTAAGTATGTTTTAGTGGGAGTGGCAATACAAAAATAGATCGCAACATCATTACAAATGTATAAATAAATAACAAAAAGATGAAACTAATGATATGTGCTCAATAGCATCACCCAGACTAATTTGTTTGTATGTTTTATCCTGCTTCCCACCCCTTTATCTCTGCTTACAGTGGCCTAGCACAAATATGGCCCCAAGTCTGTTTGGAGGCTTTGAGATCTACCATAAAATGGGGTGGGATTTTCAAAAGCATTCAGAGTTACTTCAGTGGGGGTAGGGTTAGGCCAATGCTGAGCACATTTAGAAATCCTACTCATAAATAATCATAATCCTTTTGGTCAAACTTTTCAAGTGTCCACTAATATCAAGTGTCTCACTGCCTGGGTAAGCAAATCAGACACTTGAGCCCTCACTTTGAGCAATAACAAATAGGAGGCTTTGCACCCATATTTCTATCCCCAGCCCTCATCCTGATCAGAGGCTGAATCAACTTCTGGATCAAGTTAGTGCAGCTTTTGGGCTGCTCTAACTTATGCCAATGGAGAACAGCCCTCAAGGAGCCACTCCACTAACCGGGATCATCAAGGACATTAAGTTCTGACCCTGCCTTTACACATCTTTCTTCTCACTCTTAACCCACTCTACGTCAGCTCAGGATTCCCCACTTATAGGGGAATGCTCATCTGCTGCCTTAAGGCAGATATTAGTTCCTTTGTGCAGGACTTTGGAGAGCCTGTATAAACCAACTGATAGACAAGAGCAAAGGTGTAGGGGCAGGAAGCTGTGGGAAAGATAGAGAAGCCACTGGGGAAAAGAGGGTACCTAGTAGGGATGGTGAGTGAGAGTAGAGAGGTAGGCGGGTGGAACTGAGTAAGAGAAGTGTCATCTGACTGGATTACTGTGCAGCGGCACTCTGGTGAGAAGTTGTGGGGATCAGCTTGGGGAGTGGGAGTATGTAGTATGCACAGCGGGAGAGGGGAGAAAATACCAGGAGCTGAGCTGAGAGGAGGTCCTTCTACCTCCCTTCTTTGATCAAGGGACTGCTGCACAATTCTTCAAATTAAGGTTTTAAAGAATTTTAAAACGAGTGTTTAAAATTCTAAAATGTTGAAAAATGATGGAGAAAAATACATCTATACAGACTAAGATGACTGTGAACTAAACATTGTTAATTCACCCAGACTGAGTTCGAAAGTAATCAGAATATGAATATTTAGGAGGAAAAAACCAAATTACATGTTAAGTTTTAATAATTTTTCTGCCCACATTTCAAAAAACACAGACATTATTTTGTGTCCTTTTAATCCAAATGAATGAGTTTTGCCATATTGGTTGAAAATGATGTTTGTAACTAGAGAAAAAAAGCTGGTTTTTTCATGATTTTTAAACCACTGATGGGTCATTTACCCATTATTAGTGAGGGTTATGAGTTAAAAACCTATGAAGGGATTCAAGCTAATATAGGTCAGTGTTCATGTGCTACTAGTTTGAACAAGGGGATAGATGGATAAAAGACAAGGTAATGATTTGTGACAGGGGCCCAAAATTTAATTTAAACAATTAAATTACCCTTCTAAGAGATCCCCAAGGAAATCTATTAAAATACCATCTCCCCCCATCCCCAAGCATACAAAAGCTGCCTAGTAACTGCCCAGCATAACTTCCTTTGTAAGATGTTGGATGATCCCAAGACAAAAACCATATGCTGTTAGTTTAATGGTAGAGTGATCAACAAGGGTGGGCTATTCTTTAGGTTTACTTGCCCTAAAAATGAGACAATTAATGCCATGTAACAAAATGTCCCAGCAGAAGCGTGGGGTCTGATTTTTCCTCTCATTTCTGCTGGCTTTTCACTGAGACAATTCCATCAATGTAGTTGGAGTTAGTCCTGAGTTACACTTACATGAATGAAAACAGAATCAGATCCTTAGAAGGCGAGGCAGGCAAAATGAGCTCCATATTTGTGGGCCACAAAAGCTCCACAGCCATAGACACTTCCCCCTGTTTTGAGGAGTATACTCAGGATTTGAACCGAGCTGGCTCATGTGTGGTGAGCAAATGAGTCCTGTTTTCAGCCAGCCATCCTTTTGTTTCAGGGCTCATACAGTCTGGCAGCCACTCAGGCTATGTCTACACTACTGCTGTAAGTCAACCTAAATTACACAGCTCCAGCTATGTGAATAACGTAGCCGGAATCGATGTAGCTTAGGTTGACTTACTGCAGTATCTACACCGTGCTGCATCAACGGGAGCGTGTCTCCCTTTGATTTACCTTACTCTTCTCATTCGGGATGGAGTATCAGGGTTGACCGGAGAGCGATCTGCAGTCGATTTGGCAGGTCTTCATTAGACCCGCTAAATCAACCCCCAGTGCATCAATCGCCAGAGTGTCAATCTGGCGGTAGTGTAGACATAGCCTCAGTAAGCATCTTGCGTTGTTGGTGCCTCTGGCCAATCAGGGTATGCAGCTGGGAGTGAGCCTCCCGGCCTGAGTAGACAGACTTGTGCTATTAGTGTTTGAGCTAGCGCACTAAAAATAGCAGTGTGGACATTGCAGCTTGAGCTGTCAAGCCTAGGGGTTTGGGGACCTCAATTCTGGCATTTCCTAATGTTTCAGTGCTTGACTTTGCATCCTTAACATCTTTTTAATGTAGTTTTTTGTATATAAGAGACATTAAAATTATAGGATTTAGGACTTACAGTGATTAGGGCTCTAGTGGTTAGGGCACTAGCCTAGGACTCAGGAGACATGGGTTCAATTCCCTGCTACCTGTGTGACCTTGGACAAATCACTTAGTCTGTTTCTGTGCCTCAGTTCCCCATCTGTAAAATGGGGATAATAGCACTGGCGTGTTGAAAGAAGTATGTTAATGACTGTGAGATGTTCAGCTACTACAACAATGAGGGCTTATATGACTAAGAAATAGATAAGATTCAGTTGGCTGTTTAACACATCATCCTGCAGGATTCTTCCCTAGAGGATATCTTCCAATGCTTTTTTGCTAGTCTTGTTTTAAACTATCAAAGTGATGGGCTTTCCATCAGTTTCCATATTTGGCCAAATACTCTATATCTAGATGTGCTTTAAAGCTACGAAACACAAGTAAACTTTCAAAATAATAAGCTATAAACACACACATTCTGCTGAGTTATTATACCCACTGAGTTACGTCTGATTTGCCTTCAATTAGTCCCCGATCTACAAAGCCATATGCATGTGTGTAACTTTGGGCTCAATCCCACAAAATAATAAGTATCCTGGTCCCAATTCAGCAAGCACATGCTTAACTTTAACCAAATGAGCAGCCCCATGGAATTGAAGAAGACTACTCGTGGGGGTAAGGTTATGCACATGTTTAAATCTTCGCAATATTGGGCTTCAGCGTGGATCTCAAATACCGTTACAAAGATCTATAGCAAATCCAGGGTGGCCACCTAACAATGAAAGTAGGGTTTCCTCACTCTAGAAGCCTGGGTATTTTTAAAGTACAATAGAAAGGTTCACTTACCCTAGCATTGTACATTTTCAGTTCCAAGGCTTTAAAATCCATGCGGCCAATCAACGCTCTCATAAAATTGCTGCAAAATATCAACAACAGAAATAAAAAAAGATGAACTTTTACATAACATGATTATACTTTTTCTTGATGGTCTCTAAACTATTCAGTGCTCCTTAGAAAAAAAGAAATAAACTACAGATGTCACATTCCATTTTATTCTCTATCATTTTCTAATTGATTTCTTCACGTATCACTACAGATGATCCTGAAGTAAAACTTCTGGATTTGAACAACTGTTCCAGTCGAAGTTGGCATTAAAGTTAGCATTAAAGTTCAGCATGTACCACTCGTATTCTGCCCCTGGATCCTCTGGATATGTTTTCACTACTTCCATTGAAGTAAATGGGAGCTGGATAGATATCTGTGGACAGAATGTGACCCATAAGGTCAAATTTTATTCTGATTTACTTAAGTCAGGGCAGGATTTTGCCCATATACTAAGGCCCAGATCCTCAAAGGTATTTTGGATAACTTCTATTGATATCAATGGTAGTTAGGACCCAAAATACATTTGAGGATCTGGGCCCAAGTTTCTAATTCAACAAAGGATTTAAGTATGTGCTTTGCTGAATTGGGGCCTATAGTAACTGAGACTTTTGTATTTATTCTGCCATACATCAAAAAAGATTTCCAACAAAATTCTTGCATATATCAAAAAAGATTTCGCTGCCAACAATGACTCATCTAACCCTTTTACATAGTAATGACTAGACAAACCGGAAGCTAAGCTCACACAAGGGTCTTGTCTCCCCTCCCTCTTACAATGATGTAAATCAGAGTAGATCCACTGACGTCAGTGGCATTCTTTCAGATTTCCCTGTTGTTTCAGAGAAAAATCTGCCTCATGAATTTACAGGGTGACTACAAACTGCTGTGAAGCAAAACATGGACATCATGCTTTGTGGAATATTCCTAATTGACAACACTGTAGGAGGAGAAACTTGCCTGGTTGTAACATCGGTTTCATGTAACTCCACTGAAATCAGAATAGATACATCAGCTTTAAAACTGGTGTAACAGCAGAGAGAATCAGGTCCATTACCTTCCAATTCCAGGTTGCAACAATATGAAAGACAGCAACTCTTTGTACAGCACACCATCCACCTCTTGTAACTGAGAGCCAGGTCTTGATGCAACCAATCCAATAAGTGGTGAATTGGTGTGCTGTGATTTTTTTTTCTTGATTTGCAATTATTACATAAATCTAGCTCTGCAAATATAGTCTAATAAAGTTCTTACCAGCACAGGGGAAAAAAAGAAAACTTAGACCTGGTCTACACTTAAAACTTTTGCTGGTATAGTAATGCCGGTCCGGGATGCAATACTTTTGTGTGTGACATTTTTAATATCAGCAAAAGTCCTACTTTGGATCAGTTAAACTGGCAAAAAATGCTTTTGCTGATTTTGTTCAGGGAACTGATGTAAGCTGCGTCTACACTAAGAAGGTTTGCCGATATAACTATACCAGCAAACCTTTTCTATGTAGACTAGATGTATGACATACTGGATCTCTCGGTGCCAGGCAAATTCACCTTTGCCTTTATTCTGAACAAGTTGGGTCCATTCTTAATTTCTTGTTTTGAGAGAGCAAACTACAGAGACGGTGACATATCTGAAGAAACTTCCCCATGTGCCTAAATAATCAAAGTCTCATTTCCCTCTTGTTGGGCCATATCCTGAAGTCCTTAGTCAGACAAAATTCCCATAAATCAAAAAGGATTTCTGACTAAGTAAGTCTTCTGGGATTCAATCCAATTACTTTGCACCTAGGGGAGGAAGGAGGATCTTGCGGTAAAGACATTGCATTAGAACACAAGAGATCTGATGTCAATTCTTGGCTCTGCCACGGGGGTGACCACCCATCTGTTATTTTAAGGGAGCATCCTTTATTTCAATGATTTGTCCCTTAGGGCAACCACCCATCTCTTATTTTAAGATATATTGAAATGTATTAAAACTGCTAAACATTTTAAACCTTAAATGAAGCTTATAATAATTGCATTGTATATCTGAGAGCAGGAGAAATGTACACTTGAGAGAAAAACACACGATATGCTAATGGAAATGATGTTTCCCTAAAACGTCCCTTAAAATAAAGCGTTGTCATAGGGTTTTCCCTTATTTCCACCCAACAAAGGTGGTTACCCTATTTGCCACAGACTATGTGACCTTGGACAAGTCACTTAATCTCTGTGCCTCAATTTCCCATGTTGAAAATGGGGATACTAATACTCCCCTTCTCCCACCATGTGCCTCTCTTGTCTATTTCGGCACCTTTGGGCAGGGGCTGTCCTAATACATATTTGTACAGTGTCTACTGCAATGGGGCCCGTACATCCTACCATAATATAAACAATAAAAAAAAGTGCTAGATTTCTGAATATGCCTTTTACAGCCAAGTTTCCAATAAACGCCAATGAAATGTTAACTATTACCAGGACTGGAAATAAGGGAGAGCGTCTGAGGAGCCAGTGAAGGGACGCTGTACTCCAGGAGTCCTGCTATGTGGGAGCTAGCTGTGCTTCCTCATGCAGCAGGAGAGTCATAAGAGAATTCTCAGCCAAAAGCACGATGAGGCCTTTCCCCACTGACACTTATCCCTGTGTCATTTTTTTCTGACGGATTGACTCCTCATTTCACCTCACATTCCAGTTGCTCTGTCCTTGTGTCATATCCTGCTTCTACAGAATTTTTTTTTCCTTTTAGCCAGAGCTATGTCAGGGTTCCCGCTCCTGCCCCCTGCCCCTATCCATGCATTTGAAACAAAAGTGTAAACTACAGAAACTATTTGCATTTCACGGGTATTCACACATTGTGCCAACACGATGGCCCAAAAGTTTGGCGGGTAACCTTGCCCAGAGAATTCGTGAGCTGATGATGAATGGCTGTGAAGCCTTTGTGATTGCTCAGGCTCCATTGTTGGTCAAACAATGGAGGAGGACACAAGTCTGGCTCAGGAGAGCAACGGATAAAATTGTTGGGCAGAATGGCGGGCTCCTGCCGACATGACCACTTGTTGACATTGAAAGGATTCAACAACAAGTGAGCAGAAACAGAAACGATTTTGTTCCGCAAGGCTATTAGTTGCAACGTGTGGCACTGGAGCGGTCACTCCTGATGTGTTTCCTCACTAATGAGCTCTGAATGCCCTATTAAACTGGGAGGCTATAGGCCCAGAGCCACTAGGACAATGGTATGCATGAATGACTCCCCCAGTTCCTATTGGCTGGTCAGCTGAAGGAAGCAACTGGCAACACTCAGATTTAAACAGGGCTGACAGTACAGTTAAATGATCATTAATTAGAGTTGGTGAACAGATAGCGACTCAAAGCAATTCTTAATGACAAGATAACAGTCTAACATTACTCAGCTTTGAGCAAGTTCAAGCTTGCACCATGTCTCGTTCTTTGTATTATACAGACTGGCACTGCACTGATTTTAGGCTCTTTCATATATTCGCAAACAAAAACACTTTGTTAAAAGTGTGTCAAGGTTCAGACCGTGAATCCATTTAAAAATAAATAAATAAATACACTCCTTTTATTTAAAAAAATCTACATTCAAAATAACAAACTGCTAACTAATTAAAGCCTCAAATGGACAGATGAGGAATCCAGCAAGTTCATCTTCTGCCATATAATCCTTCATCACCCACTGTCACCCTCCCTGACATAACATTGCCCATCCAACCTTAGCTTTGCCCATTGGTTTGCTTTGTCTTTGGACATTTCAATGGATAATCAGAACGTTCAGCATTACAGCAGTAAGGATTCAAAAGCAAGAGTTTGGAAGGGAGATAAATCATCATGCTCCAGGGCATAAGCCAACCTCTGTCTGATGGGGTTAGGAAGAATTTTTTTCCTAGGAGCAAGTTATTTCATAACTGCCGACTGCTGGATTTCTTGAATTTCTCTCTGAAGCATCAGAGGGGTAGCCGTGTTAGTCTGGTTCTGTAAAAGCAGCAAAGAATCCTGTGGCACCTTATAGACTAACAGACGTTTTGCAGCATGAGCTTTCGTGGGTGAATACCCACTTCTCTGAAGCATGAGGTACTGGGCATTACTGGAGGCAGGGCACCAGCTCAGCAGGACCATAGGTTCGGTATGGCAGGTCCTATGTCATGGAAAAATGCTATTGGATATTTACATTGTTAATTTTATATATTGCTTAGTAAATGCATTGGAAAGTTTTCTAAAGAAATATATTACTGGCTAAATGAAATGATGTCAGAGCACTGCAAGTTCTTTCACTGAGTGATGTGTTGGTAAAGCAGAAGAATATAGTTATGATTAGCATTGGAAAGACTGATGTGTTTGGTATTTTGAAATGTGTTGATTATATGGCTTTGGAGTTTTCCGGGAGTGTATGCAGATCTTGCAATTTTGTATTTTAACTATATTAATTATATTCTGTATCAACTAATTTATGTAGTTTTTCCACAGGAGGTAATGATGTAGTATATGTTAGTGATTCTGCCTACTGGAAATGGATTCCTTGAATAAGAGATTATACAATCTCCTGGTAACTGTGTTGTTCTGAAATGCACACATATTTTTGCAAATTGTAGGGGGCAAAGTTAAAGCTGGGTGGGTGATGTTAGTTGGGTGTGGCGAGAGTGACCGATGAAAGGTTGTATGATGAAGAACCGGCTGCATCTACTATTTAGACTGTAAACTCCCCAAAGCAGGGATCATCTTTTTGCTCTGGGTTTGTACCATGCTGAGCACAATGGGGTCCTGGCCCATGACTGGGGCTCCTAGGGACTTCCACAAAATAAATAATGAATTAACTCTTTGTTCCCAGCCTCTTTTTGGGGGGCAGGAGGAAGGAGATTTGAAGGAGCAGATTTCTTTTGGAAAGAAACTAATTTTTGGTGGGTGTTAGCTTGCTCTGTAGAAACACTTTCTGCTTTAACTTTTTTTCAATGAATAATTTGTATTATGAATTTCCCCTGTTTGATGTTTTTTGTTTGGTTTGGTTTTTTAAGAGCTCTGAAAGTTTAAACTGGGAACCCTTCCTCTGAATGATCCTATTATTCTGACCAAAGTGGTCCTCCAAACTGGTGGTTTACAGCAGCTCCATAGGTTGCATGTGGCTGTTTGCGAGACTTCTACACAGAAGGAAAAGGAGAGGGAACCAGATGGAAAATGTTAATCATGCAAAGATTTGCACCTAGAACATTATAAGCATTTTAGGTTTCTAACGTGCATAAAAGACTCTGCTTTCCCCTGTGGCCATACACCTCTCTTCAGCCCAGTTGCAGCGGCACTGGTTTCTTCTGGGGGGAAGTTCATGGGGGCTGGGAATTGGGCTTTTAGTGGGAAGCCAGTGTCAAACTTAACAATGGGGTAGCTAGCTCCCATTGTGCCATAATCAATTCTTACATGAAAAAATAATTTCTAAATTTCCATGTAGGCTAGTAGGTCCCAAATGTCACTCTGTTCCCTAGATGCAGAGAAACAGTGTGGTTCTGCTGCATAGGGGTGGGCAGGAATTGATAATCCTACAGAGCCAAGATACCGTGAGGCATCCCCACACTGCCCTACATAATGTGGCCTTAGAGGCAGAAAGGGTGGAGCAGAAAGGAATTGGGGTTGATGAAACCTATATTTATTCCCTAAAACCCCACAACAAGGGGGTTTATCTAACTCTTGGAGAACCCTCTTCACCAAGTCCACCTGCTGAGGCACGTCAGAAGAGGTTGGTGGGCTTAGTGGATTTGGTTCATAATACACATTATGTGATGGACCCATTGTATTAATACAGTTAAATTTGGGTTCAATTTTACACTTAAACAGGAGCTCAACCTCTTTGTCTTGTATGAAAAACACAGTGTATCTGCTCTGAATATTCAGCACATAATCTCTTAGCAAAGCTTGAATTTTCTGAGTTTCAAGAAAATCTGTTAGTTAGTGTCTGAGTTCCAATAAGTTAAAAAAGTTCACATGTTCTGGATCTCATGATTTTTCAGGCCCCACTAATTTATAAAAACAAACAAACAAACCCTACACATTGTAGAAAGTCAAGCATTTGTACCCAGGGAGAGTTGCAGAATTAATTTACTTAACAAAAAGGAAAAAAAACCAAGTTGTTAGCATGATTCATTATAATGGAATCCTATTACATTTCTAGAGAACCCAATTGTTTTCCTTCATGAAAAATTCTATAGTTTTCCCTATGGGAGGAATATAAAAATGCAAGAGAAGTACAGTTGTGACGCTCAGGAGCATAGTGATGTAGCAGTCCTGGATTTAATTTCTGTAAGGTGGGTTTGTAGCCTGTCCACACATTTGGGGTCTGAATGCATTGTTTTGTATCATTATTATTTTAAATCAATAAAGACATTGAAATATTAACAAACCCTTGTACCCATACATTTTTTAAAATTGGTTTGTTATTTTAACTGTTGTATAAATATACCAGTTTTGATTTTCCAATAATTACTTTCATTATGAACTGATTAATATTAGTTACCATTTTTGTTTCAGTAGTGCCTAGCCTAGGGTGCCCCATCAAGATAGGAGCCCGACAATGCTGGACACTGTATGAACATATGGTAAACGATGAGTTATGTTAAAGCCTCTCTAATAATTACCTGTTCCTCCTAGTAACAGAATAATTGAACAGAAGTATTGTATATTCACTAAGTATTGATGCCTAGGCTGAACTCTCTTAAACTAATTGGAGTTTGGAATGAGCGCTGAGTGGAGAATATACCTGTGTGTACCACATAGGAAAAGAATGTTTGGTGTGATTAAATAGGGAAGTCCGGGCACTGCTTAAGCTATGCTGTCTGGCAGTGGCCCCCAAGGAATTGTTCACCAGCTTGGAATGGCCAGAATGGAGCAAACTCTGGCCATATCCCCTCAATGCAACAGAGGGCATAGGAGCTGGCCACACTGCCGTGGGCCTCCCCTATCCCAGGGGAATCTTCAGTTGGGGCAATCCACAGGCTTTCTAGCCTCCTTTGTGCCACCCCAGCAGTTCAACTGGTCGGGGGGAAGGGAAAGAACATTAAGCCCACAGTTCTGTGTCCTCCAGATGATACATTTCCTTCATTTTGTAGTGCATAATGACGGTATCCAGATTAGACGGATCACATATAATGTATATAAGGTTACTAGCAGGCTAACACTATTTTCAAATCCTCAATGTGATGATATCTGTTTTCTTTCCCAAGACATGCATTAATATAAAATGATATTTCATGCCATTTAAAGACAGGCAGGTACTATACAGTCCGTAATTCACTGTTAGATACCCTGGTGATGTAAACTTCGTTTACAATGCAAAAAAAAAAACCTCTTTCAAAAAAGCATTCAAAGGAATGTCATCTCTGTGAAGTTTCAATAAAACCAAAGAACATTCAGATGCATCAAACTGTAATGTCTCCCGTCTCAGATACTTCTAGACCATATGGCCAGAGGGAAGCAGATGGACTAGGTCACAGCACAGGGAAGAGAGAGAAAGTCTGCATTGTTATCTGACCCACTGGGCCAACACTAACAGACTGTCCCTAGTGATCAGGCTATTATTATCAGAAAGATCTGATAAAAACCTGATACTTGCATTTATTTCCCCTCAAGTAGTTCTCAGACGTGGCATCTGAGCAAAATGACCTTTATTTTGCAGATCTGTTTATTCTGAAGTGGGAACATTTGAATCATAGAGGAGCAAATGACTAGAATGCACTTTTCTTTTATTGATTTTAGAAAATCAGGT
This sequence comes from Mauremys mutica, assembly GCF_020497125.1. Lineage (NCBI taxonomy): Eukaryota > Metazoa > Chordata > Testudines > Geoemydidae > Mauremys > Mauremys mutica. Next base: position 101,481,103 of record NC_059072.1, on the reverse strand, counting down.
TATTCCTACCTGATCACTCGCCTAAAGTTCAGAAAACAGCTTATCTAAACATGATAAACTCAACAACAAATAAAGAAAAACAGGATTTTTTTTATTGCTGCTTGCACTTCCACTGACAAACATTAGCCAGCCAACTAAAGCAGTACAGCATAGTGCCTGCCAGAAAATGCCTATGATTTTTCTCAGGATGTTAACTGAAGATTGCTATGTTGCTGTATTAACATTAAATTAATTGCCTTGCATTAACAGCTACTAAAGTCCCTCAACATATTAGATCATACTGTACTGGCTTCTAATAGCTTCAAAGTCAAATGGAAATCATTTTTATGGATATTATTTGGGGGGGACATTTCATGAAATTATCACTTATGAAAAATGCCAGAATAACACTCCTAGAGGCAGAAGAGTATTTTTTCATTGGGAGTAGATGTTAAGCACCTCGCAGAAAGCACAGACCCAATATAGCAGGAGCAGTTACAGTGCAAGGATTATTTACTGATAGGGTTTTTTTTAATGGCACTTATTACTGTAGTTTCTGAGCACCTCACAACTATGAATGGATTTATCCCACAACCCCCTGATAAATATCATTATTCCCAGTTTTACAGATGGGGAACTGAGGCAGAGAGAGCTCACATGGCTTGCCCAAGATCCCACAAGAAATCTGTGGTAGATCCAGGAATAGAACCCAGATGGCCTGAGTCCCAGGGTCATTAACCACAAAACTCCCTTTGCTCACAACAGCTAACCAATGTGCCTCACCACGACACTGAGGGAATGACTGTTATTCAGCTTTGGGTCTCCATGTCCTTTCAGTTCTTGGTTTCTGAGGGCTCTACCAATCAGAGTGCCAACTGTGCTGGTGAAATGGGCTGTCCTCTAGGACTGGCCTGAGACCAACTCATTTTATACAGCCCATCCACTAGCTGTCAGAAAACCTTGGCTTTTGATCAATAGTGACTGTGTCAGATTCAAATTGGTGTCGTGGAAGTGAAAGGAACCCTGTTCCATTACCTGTCCTCTGAAATACTGTTGAATACTCGTCTGTAAACAAGAAACACATGGAGCTAAAATGTGGCTCCACAGCCAGGCCTGTGGGTGAAGGGGCAGAGATGCATTGCCCCAGCAGGAACTCACAGGGTATGTCTACACTGGAGTTAAACACCCATGGCTGGCCTGGGCTTGAGTTGGAACCATCCACCCTCACAGGGACCCAGAAACCAGGCTCCAACCCGAGACTGAAAGTCTACACTGAAGTTTTAGAACCCTGCAGCCCGAGCCCCATGAGCCCTAACTCAAGCACAATGCCACCTGGAGCACCACAGAAGGGGAGACCAAAACTAGCCCCTGTGAAAGAGTGCCATCTGTACTCCCTAGCCCTACAAGCTCTGCTGGCCAGTACTAATGCCGAGTGCTCATAGTATCTGTGTTTGCCCTTCCCCATTTGGGGATGCCAGTGTCGCCGTCAGCTATAGCCTGGAGCAGTCCTCCTGCTCAGGTTGTGTATGGGCTGTGGTTGTGAGCACAGGCTAGCAGAGTCACTGTGCAGGTGAGGAAGGTGGAGTAAGGATTTTGGCATCATGTGCCCCCACCCCCACACTGTGCAGTGCGCAGGGCCAGGCACCAATCTAGCCTAGAAATGAAACTTGACTTTCTAATGATTGAAAAATCTTGTCTAAGGTCTTTTCTGTACAAAATAAAATTAACAAAATAATGATGTCACCATTTGTTTGCCCAACCAAGTGGAACCCCTGCCCTGGCTCCCCAGGCTTTTGCCCCAGAATGAATATTCAAGTTTCTTTTCAGGAGTTATTTCATAGCCCTGACACTTGGGCATACAACAGACAGAGATGGAGACGCCAATTTTACAATGAACAATGGTGCTGAGTTCTCCTCTCAAATGCAAGCTATTTTGTAAAGGCAGATTCTGCTGACTAGACAGTGCTGTTTGACCTTAAGCACAAGCACAAAAAGCAGGGAAATTCTGAGCTTAGAATTTCCAACACTTATCAAAGTGATCATTTCAACCCTGTCACTCAAATGAAAACACAATTTAATGTTGCTAAGAGACGTTATTAGGATACTCTGAACCTAAGCAATTCTTTACTGATTCTGCAATCATTGGCTAGTGTCCTTGAGTTGCATTCCCCTCTTGATACACTGTACATTTAACTCATTTAACACTTGCAGGGAGAGGAGGAGATTGTGGGGGAGTCTGGGTCCCACAAGTGCTATAGAGGTGCCCTGGGGGTTCTCTGCCCCTCAACATGGAGGATGATTTTGGAGATGGGCTGGAGGTGTCTGTCTGCGCGTGAATCGGGGATGGTGAGCATGGGAACTAGAGAACCCTTAAGGGGAGAATTTTGACCCCATAGCATTACAAACAGTACACACTGGCCACTACACCGCCTGTTTTCTAGGCCTGTAAGTTGGGTCTGAGGTATGACCCAGTTCAGATTATGTGTGCACATAGAACTGCCCTCTGTTAACTGACTCATACTTTAACAGCAGCAGCAGAGTTCCCTGAAACAAGACATTTCACACAAGAACCTACATGGAAAAAGAAAGTGCCTGGGTGTGTTTCTTTCTTTCTTTTTTTTCCCAAGAGGCTTAAGGTTCTGCTGCCATATAAATATTCAGAGGTCTGAAAAAGAGGCCCAGAATACAAAAATGTCAAGCACTCAGCAACTCCCAGTGCAGTCAGAGGGAGCTGCTAGGAACTTTTCAGCACTTATGAAAAATGAGCCACTCATCTGGACATCTTCATACACTTTGAGGGCTAGCAGCAGGATCTGCAAAATTGCCTGAGTAATTTAGAAGAACAAGTCCCTTTGACTTTCAGTGGGACTTCTGCCTTTAAGTCAATTAGGTGCTTTTGAAAAGCTTGTTCCAGTAACTAGAAATGGACTATAAATGAAAGTCAAAACTGAACTCTGTCACAATATTCGCATTGCTCTCTCGTGTATTGTCTTGGCTTGATGCCGCAGTATACTTTTTATTAAAAGCCACATAAATAGCACCGTCTGATGCTTGCTGGAATGTATCAATTTCTGGATTAAGCTGTCTCATTGTTTTGATGCGAAGTTATAGTTTAGAGATCAAATGGGACATGGCCTAGCCTAATCTAATATCAACAGCCTGTAATAGTGAAGGGATACTCTGCACTAGAGAGCAATCTAAGTCTTCAATTACTTCAGCTACTGATAGATGGGCTCTCACTCCCTCAAATTCCTTTGTCAGCGAGGAGTTAAAATTCATGAGCATCTATGCCTCTGAATACTTACTCCAGTGCTGCTATTTTCTGTGCCAAGCTAGCCATCACTGCGAAGAGTCGGAGGTCTGTCAGGCCATCTGTTACATAATAGTCAACAATCTCTAAGATCTGGGGAAACAGAGATGGAGAGAGCAAAGATGATGAAGGGTTTAGAAAGAACAGATTGCTGCCTTGCTTACCAATAAATAAATAAATAATAATAAGCTATGATCGAAGCAGAGACAAGATTTATTAACATAGCCAGCAAAACAAACAAAGCAATTTCAGCAAGAACCCTGACAACAATCCTGATAAACACTACATTGCATTGTAGGTCTGTAGGATCCCCTCAAAACATTATGGACCTGATTCACATAGAGTCACCTGCACATACGTACACCAGAGAGGTATGTGTTTTAGGAGAATTCACTGTAAGACAGTGTATAGAAGACCACACAAAAACCTTCTACCTAATGCACAAACACTCTTTGCCACACAACTGGAAAGTCAGTGTGACTTCCTCTCCCTAACAACAAACTAAAACCAAAAAGTTATGTACAGCGTATTCGTCAAGTAAGATTTTAGAATATTTTTCAGGTATGCCTATGATACCACATGTTTGCAACCTGCCCACATTTTAAACAGCAGTAACTGCATCCTTAGCTAAATACTCTCAAAGCAAGTTATTATTGTGTTAACCATCTCTTAGGGCACTGCTGTAACACAAGCATAATAATAGGGAGAACCATTAATGATTTATTTATATTATATTGAAATGAGCTTTCTTTGTCCTCTCTCCTCTCTGCTCATGTTGTCTTCTATTTGCTCCAAAACCCTACTGTTGCAGAACTCCCCATAAATATAAACACAAGCTAGCTACCTCGACTGTACTGACATCATGGAAGTAGCTGCTTTGAAACGTTGCAACATAACAAAATTTGTTACCAGACTGTACAGAATTCCCCTCCAAAATCTATATAAAAAGCCAACTTTTGCCTCTAAAGCCTTTTAGCATGGAGGGGAAAGGACAGTGGAAGTTAAATCCACTCCTGTGTTTGCTCACATCCTGATCAAAATTAAGTTTTAAAGAATAAACAAACCACACCTACTTCTCTGTCCCTCTTTGGATAGTATACCTTTCACAACGAACAACAGTCTTATAACACATGTGCCTAACGAGAACCCACAGGTAATCTTTTGTACAAAGCACCTTAAAGCAATAAGAACTATTATGCTCTTTCTAATTACAAGGCTCCTTTGACTGTTCTGCACTCTGAATGCATAATTTGTATCTAGAAACTTATGGCTGTGATCTAAATATCTATCACATGAAACTAGGGGAGGAGGGTTGTTGGTGTGTGTATGTGTGTGTTTTCCAGTTGTCTTTGTATTTCAGGCACTGAATGTTACCGAAAGACTTATTCCTGGATCCTCCCTTTTTAGCCTTTCACAACAAAAACCACCTTTAATCCCTTTAATGTGCCCATTGTGCAAAGCTGGTCTTCTACAAAATGTTGGCACAGTACATATAGTCCTGCTCAGGTACCTTGCTCTTATCTTCTGTTTTAGCTTTGCAAATGATGTTTAATGGTAACAGGGAACAAAATGCATGAACACTGGGGGAGGAAAAAGGGGATGTTTACTGAAGGCACATGCACAAACAACAAAAATTGCTGGGCTAACTTTGCGGTTTAACTTTTCATAAAATAGAAACCACTGACAAAGCAAACATGGTATAATGGAAGTAATTAAAGTCTGTACTCGCTTTTATTATTGCTATAAAAGAAGGCCACTCATTAAATAAGGTCTGAGTGTATAGTGTAATGCAGCCTTTTTAGATTTATTTGTGGATCACGCATAATAATGCTGACAGATGGAAAAGATGAGCTTTCTAGATTCAATAAAAGTAAACAATAAATGTAGGCATCACCGAACTGGATTGTCATCATGCAATATGAGTTGTATAATGATGTTAGCATTGGCGTCTGCCATGGAGCCATTGCTTTGGAATACTAAAATTAAGCCATTTGATATGTGTTTGATGTCTGAACAATTCACATCATTTGCCACCATGAACAAATTGGAACTGGACCTGGTTGGGGAGTTCCAAGCTTTAGCTAAAAATGTGTTCAGATCAATCCAAGGCCACTGTAATTTATCTAAATGGCTTTCCTCTTTTTATCATATGAAATTCGTCCCCTTGCTCTAGTCTTCAAGTCTTATCTAACATTTCGTGCTGAGAATGTAAAGCAGGGAACCAAATACAGTAGTACAAATAACACTTTATTTACAGTTTCATGGCTTTCAGATTTCCTGTCTCCATAATCACTTCCTACTAATTTCCCTCTGTTTTTGTTTGAAGTGGTAGTGTTTTCAAAGAAAGTGTCCAAAGAAACAAAGCCTTTGAAAGGTTCAGATTAAATCATACAGGATTTTATACTTTTCTTTATTGCTGTGTTTCCTGGTACCGGTTTTCTGTTAACCAAGTTTATGCTCTTTGTCAAATGAGTTTGTATGTTTCAAACAAGATCATGATAGAAAGACTGCAAAAAGGCAAACAACAGAGGGCCTGATTCTCAACTGGGGTAATCTGGCACAGCTAAGGACTGGATCACTGAGTTTGCTTTTTGAAGGAAAGCAAAACTGAATGTTTATATGTTGGACATCAACAGACTTTCATACAGTACCATAATTCTTACATAGCATGCTATAAAAATAAACATTTAAGCAAAATTAAAGTAATAAGTTATTTAATATCTGTGCCTTTCAAAAAATACAAAGCAACCAACGGTTATGCTTGGAGACTAATGTGTATGTTTTGGTCCAAAGTTCAGATAAAGGCCTATGTTTTCAGCAGTGACTAGTGATTTTGGGTGCCCAGCTAGAAATATCTTAGCTTATCTCTTTATGAAAACCAGTCCCCTTTATCTAAGTCTCAAGTTAGGCACCCAAAAATGTTGTCTCAAATTAGCCACCCCAATCATTAGTCACTGTTGAAAATGTAAGCCACCAATTAAAAAAAAAATCTATGCAAGGGCAAAATTTAGCCTCTGAGCAGTTTTCATGCTTCCTCTTGACTCTGTTCACACCTGCACAGCCAAAATTACATGAATCAATTTGAAAATGATTACTGCCACATTTTAAAAAAAAAATCAAACTTTCATGGGTGGCTTCCTGCTCACCATTTCTTAACTAGGTCTGGAGCCCACCCCCATCTACCACTAACGTTTTCTGGCTTACTTGGGCTTTGCAGGTCTTTCATCCCTACTACTACTGTAGTACAAAACAAGACGGAAAGGACTATCTTATCAACACTCCTAACATGCTCATTCATTCTTGTGGTATCCTGTTGGCCATTAGTGTCCCAGGAAGGAGTTGACTGATTTGTGGTCAGAAACTAGGGTGGTAGGCTTCAATGATGATAACGTAAGTTTAAACCAAGGGTAGCACAAGATAACCATAGAACATTAAAAAACCAAACATTTTGTGGTAGGAGTGGCCTTGTGAGAGCCCATTAGGCCATCGAGTGGGTTAGAGAGGCTCTTAGAATTAAAGGGCATTTTTTGGCCTTCACATCTCTATGCAGCTTCCCCATCAGTAAAGTGAGTATTATCTAGATTACCTACCTCACACAGATGTTATGAGGCACAGCTTGTTTTGAGATCCTTGGATGGGATGTGTTATAGATGCAAAAAAGTTTGCATGAAGACTAGGGATGGTATGCATATCTGACACATTTGCTCCCTACTCCCATATCATTCAAAGCATAAACAGAGAGACTGTTTTGGATCTGATTACCCTATATACATAAAGTTCTTCGGCATCAGTTAGTGCATCCGAAGGGACAGTTTCTTTCAGAGCCATCAAAACTTGCAGGCAGTTCAAGTATCCATCTCCATCAGTATCCACCTAGAAAAATGTCCACAATGTTAATGATCAGCATGCTAACCATCCTTTGGGTGGGATTTAAATTTTCTAGAGTTTATTTGCATTTCCCCTCTAAGGGAAGGTCCCTGAAGACTCCTAACTCCCTTTTTCTCTAGCTTTAAAACTTTTCAGCTATAAGGTTCTGTGTCATGACCATGGTCCTCCTCGTTGAGGAATAGGTGGGACACTTTTCAGATCCCTCCCAAGCTTCCTTGCCTCCCCACCAACCACCTCTCACTCAGTCACTTTTCAATAAGTAATATGACTTTTAGCATGACAGCAACTTCAAAAGTGCAAAAATCATATGAATGTAAGTAGCCCCTGAAAGCAAATAAGGTGGCCATTGTATTCTAGGACTTGAAGAATGACCATACTTGCCAATTTTCCTCATTTTTCAATGGACAGAACTGTGCATTTGAGTTTCTTAAGAAGACAATGTGTTGTGCACATGAACCTCAGAAATCTAGGCTGATCCACTCTGGTTTAGTACTAGCCCTAGAACTTGCAGTGAATGGGAGGATTACAGGATCCTGGGGGCAGTGGACAAAGAAAGACAGACGGACAGACAGACAAAGATATAGATAAACTAGTTTGGTTAAGCAAGAACTGATCTGAGCTTCACCTTTCTACCCCAAACAAACCTTTTTTAAAACTCCAGGACCATTTGTATAAGGGGCTCTGCCTTCTGGTCCTCTCATTCAACAGCTCCATCTCTCACAAACCTCATAGACTCCCTTCCAACCTGCAACCTCAAACAGGACCCTTGTGCTGCCTTCCAGAGCTTCCTCTCCTTGATTCCCTCCTTCTCTCCCCACAACCAGAACAGGCTCCCCTGGCCCTCATCAGGTGCACCCCTCTCTATCTCTTCATAGGATCTTTGAAGATCCTTGCTGTATCTGAAAGGTCTAACAGTGGGCCTACTGAACTGCCAGAATGCTGTTGCAGTGAAATGCAGGGGCACACTGGGGATTCTCCTACTGGTACACTCCAAAGTGAACTGTGCATAACTTAGGAAGCCCCAAAGTGCCCTTCAGACCTCATTGCAAATCTCCAATGCTTACTAACCTAATAATATGAACTTCAATTTTTTGAGGACTTAGAGACATTGCATTGCTCTTCAATGAGCATGCAAGTTAGCCAAAGTCCCACTGAAAGTCAATTGAAGTTAATAGAATATACTCATATGCTTAAAATTAAGTAAGTCTATCTATCTGGGGGTTTTATACTGCCAATCTCTGTAGTATCTGAATGGCTTCCACCTAATATCAAGAGCAATAGTGATAGTCTTAGGACCGTTCTGAAGTCTGGCACTTCTTAGGGTCAAAACTCTGCATGGGGTAGGTTTCTGTTATTTTGTTTTTTAAGAGTTTGTTCATTTCCTTTGGCAGGGGGGACTGGAAGGGGTAGAAGGGAGGGCCAAGTGTTGTGAAATTTCATTCTTATGACAAAAGACTGCATGCTTAAGTATTTGCAGGATCTAGGTCTTAATGGCAGGAGAGGTTGCTGGCCTTTTCTGTCACAGAACTAGTGTCTAGAGGTCTTGACATCATTTGGTGAGGAAGTCTGACCAAAAAATGCATTTTTGTTTTTTGTAGGGAAAAAAGTGAAAACCTCAAGGATGAAATACCAAGGTATTTCTTGTTTCGTGTAATCCTTGATTTCTCTCCCAAGAAATTCACCAGCTGTGCAAATTTTTATCCATAGTTCAATTAGTGCCATAATGTACCAAGTACACTAAAGAGGGAATGAAATAATAGCAACCTAAAATGAAAAGAAGGGACATCCTGAAATTGGAGTATGCTACTTCAATCAACTTCATAGCCTAAGTCACTGATTTGTAAGGGTAACAGCTTCGTAAACCCCTTAGAATATGCCTTTGGTCTAGACAGATGCTTAAGAATGGAGGACTCCTCCGAAATATGGGGCTTAAGAGGTCCATGAATGAAGAAAAATGTGCTCCACAATTCTATAATGAACAAGAACACTGGCAAGCTACGGGATGCGTTCAAGCTGTGAAGAGATGCAAACATTTAGTTTGTTTCCTGCTATTTGGCATCTTAGCCCATGATGCAAAACAAAAACAAAAAGTCTCAAATGTCTAATTTGACATGGCCTAACATGACAAGGACTGAAAGAAAATGTTACCCCCCGATTGAGCTGTCACTGCCTGCACAGAAAGTGACTGTTCAGTTGAAAACACTTTGCAACCAAATGCAAACGGAACACTCTTGAAAAGTGGAATTTTCTTTTGTGCTTCAATTCCAAGAAGAGTGAAAGGAGGCAAGAAGAGAGGCAGAAGGGAGGGAGCTGACCATTTTGCACGATCAGCACTCCCTGCTGTCTGCTCCACAGACCATCCTTGGCAGACAGCCCCAAAGGCAGCAGATTGTTAGCCTTCCCAGCTGGGTGAACAGTATTGTGATTGCAATGACACATATGCACAGGGGAAACATATTTGGAGGGAGCTGGAGGACAGTGCTGGAGTCTCAAAAATGGAACTTTTCTAAGCCATGGGTCAGAATCTTTAGTTCAAGTTTATCTTAAAGAGTTTGGTAACTTAGAAACTACTATTTATGTGTTTGTGTACACACACACACACACACACACACACAGAATAACTAGCATCAACATATCACAGTCCAGTTGTTGAATGCACTGGATATAAATTGTGTTCAGTACTGCCCTGCTATTTTATGCATTCCATGGACTAGAGCTGTACAAGACTATCCATTTCAATTAACACACTTTGCTAATTCTCACACTAGAGAATTGAGAATGTCATGAAATTTCAAGGAATTTTCAAATTCAGCTCAGGGTGAAATTTCTCCTATATGGTTTTACTTGCAACAATGAAACCAATTTGTACACAAACATGGAGAACGTTTTCATGAAGTTTCCCCAATGTGAAATATTTCAGTTTTTGAGTGGAAAACATTTGTAATGGGGAAAATCATGGTTTTCCAACTTCAAACACCTATCTTTCTTTCTGTGGAGAACAGCTTAGAACCTGAGATATTAGAAAATATTCAAGCTTTATATGAAAGTAATAAATCTATGATTTGACACTGTAACAATTGGTGATTTGACACATTTTTAACGTTTAGAGCATAGCTGAACTATTGGCCTTTACATCCTCTTCAGCCTGTAGTTTATACTTTAGCTTCAATACTGGAAATTTATAAGCAGTGGAGCTATCATGCTACATTCATCTGTTTCATTGTTTTCGGCACCTGCCTGCATGGTCGCTACCTTTTTTCTGTAAAAAAATTACTTTAATGATTGCCTACCAATGAACTGCATAAACTGTTAACAAAAATAAGTATAGTATCATAGTGAACAGTATTCCATTACTACCTCAAAAATACTGCATGTTCAGAGCTTTATAGCACTGAACAAGTACACATCAACTACTACTGGTAATGAATTCGCCCTTTAGTAAGCAGTATACATGCCATTATAAAGGACACGTGGCACAGTAAAACATAGCAAGGGCTTATGTGGTGCATGGATCTTGTGCTGGCCCCTCTGCTTAGAGGTGAGTTTTGTCTTAAATGAGGCAGGTCTTTAAAAGTCCCTGCTTTGTTCATTGTGCAGTACAGTGGCACAGCAAATGAAGCAGAAAAGCCCTACCTCCCTGAATGCAATCTGGTAAGGTGCACCGTGAATGAGGCAAGATTCACTTAGGACCCTACTTACATACTGTGCTGCAAAGTGCTCACTTAAAGAGGTAGGGCTCCGCCAGGAAAAGGAGACAACCTGGTCAAAATGAGGGGAGAACATTTGAAAACTATACACATGGGCTGAAAGCTGCCCCCAAATAAGTTTTTATACAATCCCGGTGCAGCAGGCTGACATGGGTCTCACTGAGTCTGCCAATGCTACAGGGGTCAGAATTTCCCCTACACTATTTCAAGACATACTGGAATAAGTGTTGGCAATGTATTAGGAACAAAAGCTTTTGTCAGACTCAGACATTGTGATATCATTGATAGGCAGTGCATTTGAGTGAGCTTAACTGTAAGTGTGGGAGCCAGTATGACAGTGTGCTGGGAGAACGTCACCACTTGTTACCTATGGGTCAATTCCAAGTACTTGCATTTTGCAACCTACTAGAGGAAGCTGCCTCCTATGGAAAAAATCTTATGGAAAAAGTGTATTGCATGCAGGGGCAGCTCTAGGAATTGCGCCACCCCAAGCAGGGCAGCACGCCGCGGGGGGCGCTCTGGCGGTCGCCGGTCCCGTGGCTCCGGTGGACCTCCTGCAGACGTGCCTGCGGAGGGTCCGCGGGACCAGCAGATCCTCCGCAGGCACGTCTGTGGGAGGTCCACTGGAGCCGTCTGCCGCCCTCCCGCGGCACGCCGCCCCAAGCACGTGCTTGGCGCGCTGGGGTCTGGAGCCGGCCCTGATTGCACGGGAAAGTAGGAAAAGGCCAAGCTTGGATTGCCAACCCTAAAAATTCAAAAATCGTGAATCAGGCTCCAAAATCAGGAGATTGGCCAAAAAAAATATGGTTTAGTTTTGAAAAAAGATTAAATCCAGGTTTTGGTCTGTTTTCTGATTTCTGAACTCCTCCTGTCTCTGAGTGAGAGAGAGAGAGACAGAGAGAGAGAGACAGAGAGATTACAGAGTAGCCAACTCACATATTTATCATGAGTAATGCAATTTTGGCTTCTGCTGCAGGAGCACTCACTAGATCAGAGGTTCTCACCCAGAGGTACATGAGGGGTACGCAGTGGTCTGCCAGGGGTATATCACCTCATCTAGATATTTGCCTAGTTTTACAGCAGGCTACATAAAAAGCACTAGGGAAGTCCGTACAAACTAAAATTTCATACAATGACTTGTTTACACTGCTCTCTATACTATACACCAAAATGTAAGTACAATATTTATATTCCAATTGATTTATTTTATAGTTATATGGTAAAAATGAGAAAGTAGGCAAATTTTCAGTAACACTGGCTGTGACACTTTTATATTTCTATGTCTGATTTTGTAAGCAAGTGGTTTTAAGTGAGGTGAAACTTGGGGTACATGAAACAGATCAGACTCCTGAAAGGGGTACAGTCATTTGGAAAGGTGAGAGCCACTGCACTAGAAGATCCACCTGAGACCTGGGCTCTATTGTCCTAGGCACTGTCCAAAAACTCTTTACACCAAAGAACTTGCAATCTAGTGTAAAGCACAGGAGTGGTCTATATTGTGGGCTTGGAACTGGAGCATACATTATTTGGGAACAATTTTTAATCCCTGATGAGTCACTCTGGTGACCTACAAATGAAAGGCTCTGTAGCACATTATGAATGCCCTGAGTTAGTCTTCTGCTAAGTGCTAATGTTGCATCTTTAAGAATGAGCCTTGCTTTCTGGAAAGATAAGTTTATTAAGTCTAATTCTGAGGTTTTTGGAGCAGGATCTTCCAATCTCTGCATACAGGCAAAATTTTCTTCATATTGCTCTCTGTCTCTCAAGCATGTGACAATAAAGGGTCCCACCCTTTTCTTAAAGGGAGAATTCTCATTAACCTAAATACAAACCCTAAAAATACAAAACAAATATTAACAAGGCATTCAAATTCATAGCTAACTACGAAGTTTTGCAACAAAAAATCATTCTGACAATTACAATTATTCCAGAGATCTTACTCTAATTTTATACATGTATATTTTCACCCCCAGAAGGGCAAATAAAAGGGAGAAAAAGAGGGAAAAGAGGGGAGAATAGGAAAGGGAAGGAGAGAAGAAGAGGAAGAGGGAGCCCTGGTCCCACACCTCCTTACAGATTGGCAGCAATGGATGCAGCTGGGGGAAGTGAGGGGCCCTTGTATCCATTCCCCCATCCCAACTGGTACCACCAGAGGCAGATAAGGGAAAAATCTAGTGGAAGACAGATCCTCCAGGCAACAGGCACACATCTGTGTGCAGTAGCAGCAAGGGCATGTCCATGCATGCACATCATTCGAGGGAAACCTGACTGGACTTCTTTTTAAATGAGACCTGTTTAGTTTATATACCCTCTTGTAACTTGCCCTTTAACCATACTGTTTATTTCTTGTCTTCCTGCTTCCTTAGGGGCATGGATGTCTTTCTGACTCTATCATGGTAGCCTTCATGCTGAGTCTAAGGATTTACATTTCTCCATTTGCCTTTTTTGATAAGCTTCCTCCTCATTTTAAATCCCCTTTTCTAATGTTTAGTGCCACTGTGCTAGCGTTTGGTATGATCCCCCTACCCTCCTCTGAGAATGCTGAACATAATTACATTTGGACACTGCTCTTTAGTGGCTCATTTATACTTAATATACATCTTATGCTGTTCCCTTACATGGTGAGCTAGAGAATCTCTGTGTCCATATTTAAAATCCTCCTTCCACTGCGCCTTCAACCAAACTCTTCAATAGCTTGAGTACAACTTTGTATTTTGAAGACGCATAAAATTGCTCATCTTTTTTTTTTGCATTTGACTATGGATTATTTCTGCCAAGGTTTTTCTTATGGTGGGCTGGAATGGTACAGAGAAGGACCTGTTTTTGCTATCCACAGTGGGGGATTTAATTGAAGGTGGTGTGTGGCTGGCTGAAAATATATATTAAATACCCAGAATCAAAGGCGCTGGGTGCATAAAACAGTAAAATAAATACAGGACTTTGGCTCATTTATTCCGACAACTGATTTCACAGACCGGGAACACTCAGGATTCACTGCTTGCCCTTATTTTGTGTGTCACTGATTTGGCTAGGATCTAAACACAGAGCTTCACAGTTACTGAACCACTGGCCCAGACTCAGCCAAGGATTGGAACACAAAGCAGGACTGAACAAACCCGTAGGCAGACTACAAAGGAAAAGCAATTGTTCTGCTTAGCAGCAGCACTGTTTCGGCTATGCTTAGCATCAGAACAAGTTAATTTGGGAGCACAATCTTCTTAAAGGAAATGTTGCTCAGCACAGCATCCTAAGAGTTCATGTGGTGAGATGCCCTTTTCACTAAGTACAAATTGGGAATTCTACTTGAAATTTATTTTTATGCTATTAAAATCTGTATTTCCCAAATCTCTTGCTGGCATCTTGCTGAAAACTGACATGTCTGACTGTTATAATTGGTTCAATCACATCCTGGGTTAATATTAGCTTAATAAGCAGAGGAAGAATTTGACTGTTTAAAGATGAAATTTCCCTTGAAATATCAAACTCTTTTCCTTCCAGTGCCCTTGGTAAAAGATGCTGCTCTCAACTGCCCTTTCACACAGGTAATAATATATAATTGTTAATAAAAGTATTGCTTAAAAACAAAGGGCCGGATGCTCAGCTGGTGTAGGATGGCAAAGCTCTGTTGAAGTCAATACAGCTACACAGATATATAGTGGCTGAAGATGTGGCCAAACATTTATAAATGGCATATTGAAATATGATAATAACTAAGAAGGAAGACTTTCAGAACTCATAGGGCTGCAGCTTTGTTGAGGCCACTTTGAATCACAGCAGCAGTGCAAAGCAGCCCTATAGTTGGATTAACTGGCCATGGGAGGATCACCTCAATGTAGGGGTCTCCTCCCATGACACAGAGCCAACATAATGGTTCATATGCCCCAACTCTCCCTGCAGCCAATGTAGGGGACAAGAGTATGAGAAAACAGGTATGGCCAGGGCTTTCCTGTGTCTCAACATTCCTCAGTTGCCTTAACAGCTCTTTGGGACAAATGGTAGTCCAAATAAACTAGATCAACCTTTAGGCTGCTCTAACTTATGCCAGGAGACCAGCCTGGTGCATAGCTGGTCTAGGATAAAGGTTCCGCAAGGGTGGCTTAAAGCCACCTTTATATGCAATGCTGACTTCCACTGTGCACTTCTCAGCTGCATGGGCCTTAGCTTCTCTCTCACCTGCACACAGAGCAGCAGTCTGGGTGAACTTCTCAAGAGAACACATGTCAGGGGGGCTTGATGACTCTTTACTCCCCTGTGTAGCTGCAGAGGTCTAATTACACTCTTGCCCTCAGTCCTTATTCACTAACGCAGTGGGCTGAGTAAAAGTTGAATAAAGACTCAGACTTTGGCCCTAGAACATTTGAGGGGAGAGAGGGTATTGTGCAGTATAGTGAAGGTGACCCTTCAGTAGTCTCAGTTCCAAAGGGGACTGAAATGCTTATGGATTTGAAAGGGACAGTATTACAACAGAGACAGTAATGCTGAGCACCTTCTGTTAAATACTGATTGCAAGAACAAACTCAGAGCCAGATTCTACCATACGGACTCACATTGTACAGTTCCTTAACTCCACTCGTCTTCTTCCGTGAGGATACTCGCAGGAAAAGAGACAACTCCGCACGCAAACGGGTGTCACTATCAGGGCCTAAATGAATGACTATCCAGCATAGTGGTCTCTTCACCCCCATCTACCTAGATCTACTTACAATATTAAGACAAAACCCTGCGGCAAAGATCAAATGATTTTTGCCCTTAGTGAGGAAAGTAAAAGCAATATCGCAGGCTCCAACTCTTGGATTCTGCTTCTATTACACACTCTTATTTCGTATAAAGGTGGCTACCCGACCTGGACCTCAGACTGACACTGAAATCTGTAAGGGAAGATAGCTAAAGAACTAAAGCAGACATAGTCACTAAGCTCAGGCAATAAAACAAATGTGATATTTTGAAGAATGTATTTAATTGCTCTGTTTATATAGATACTTTGAATTTACAACCGTTCACTGGGCATTCAGCATATGCCAAACACAGAGTGAAGCGAGTGAGTGAGAGGATAGAAAGAAATATGAGGTCTCAGATAATATTAATGTCATTAATGATGATGGTAAAGGTGCATATGTCTACATTCAAATGATGTATCATTAGACAATGGTGAAAAGCACAATAAAGTTATACAATTTTAAAATAAAAATATCAATCGGGAGACAAAACACAAACATTTTATTTTATTCCTAGGCCTCTGAGTAGAGCGGTAAAAGGGTTATCGTGCACTGTCATATCAAACACAGTGGAATAACCATAAGAGCCATCAAATGAATTCAAATGGGGAGCTCCATGGGAAAAAAAAAAGGAGTTGTTAAAGCATAAAACTATTGTATGTCTCCTGATAGCTGGACTCAAGAAGCCTGGTTAAATACTGACTTTCTTTCACAGTCAATCAGATAATAAGACCCCTTTAGAAGCACAGAATAGTTAAATTCATCACCATAATTTAATTGTAGAAGGTTATTAAAGAGCACTTCGACTCCCCTCCTGCTTCGGCGCTGCTTTTGTGTATTAAACTCAGACTAATCAAATTGCAGATTCCAAGAGTACTGTATTAGTCATCCCCATCCCTTTTAATTTGTTTAATGGCCTCCCTTCTTTGTGTGTATGTGTGTGTGCGTGTGTGTATGTGTGTTCGTTCTGACTGGCTGTGCAGCACTAAGGCTCACGACATGTAAATAAAGAACGGACAGGGGAACAGTTCGCCAAAGAGAATAAAGCGTGCCTCCATTCTAAAGTTACATTTGATGTCAGAGTAATTCATGGGACGTGTACTGCAAGCAATGGTGCTTATTATTTCTGCTTAACTGTCTACTGACACAGGAGGAGAGGGGAGAGGGGTATTAAAAAAAAAAGGAAGAAAGAAAAGAAAAGAAGTCTGAATTTACACTTACTGCTTCAAAAGCCCTTTTGTACTTAGCCAACTTCTCCTGGCTGAAGATGCAGTATTTTGCCAAAAAGTCGACTGAAAAAGAGGACCAAAAAAAAAAAGATAAAATACGACCATAAAAGAACTCTTCCCCCCTCTTTTTTTCTTTTAGCTTAAAAAAAAATTAACATAACGAACACTATTTTTAAAGGCACAGTAATGTTGACCTCCTATAAAACCACAGAACCATCTTCCTGGTAGAAATTTCAATTTCAGATGTACTTTTTTATTTTTTTGGAAAAGTCTTTTCACCTGGCCCAGGGCACAAAGTCAGAGTTAGCTCTGAATAGGCGATGTTTAACATGTGTAACACATAGGTGCTCCATCCTGCAGTCTGGGAGTGTGTCGAGGTTTTGTTGTTGTTTGTTTTTAACTGGCCCAGAAAGACTATTTTCAGACTTTAGGTCTATAAAATAGGGTCCAACACTTTTCTTAAAATCTAACAAATACCAACACGCCATTTTGTTTCATTTTCTTGTCCAGGAAAGAAATAGAAATAGGACAAAGATATCAACACTCCCTCTTTTATGCCTGGGACAGAAATGGAGATAGCTCATGCTATTGCCCATCTGGCTGAAATCAGGAAGGAAATATTACACTATGACTAAATCGATCCTCACTTGGAATTTTTCCTCAGCTCGACTTTGTTGTTGCCTGTGTCCTGACCTATCATTTCTGGAAGGCAAGAAGGGGGGAGATATTGGGTTGTATGAAGGTGGCCTCATTTTCTCACAGTAAACAGTAGGATGAGAAAATTTGGAGGGAAATCTTCTGTTACGCTAGAAGTGCAGATCTGAGGTCTGAAGTGGTGGTGGAACCAATGCGTCCCATATAGAATAAAGTGTAAGTAACTACTGCACTCAGACTCCTCAGATCAGTTATTCTTTCTTTGTTTCTTTCCTCAAGTCTCTAGATCAGTGGTTCTCAACCTGTTAATCATTGTGAGCCACATATGCGGGCCACAATGCGTTACCTGAGTCGCAGGTTGAGAACCACAGCATCTCCCACAGCCCGCTATACCCAGTGTCCCCCAGCCCAGAGACCCCCTCCCCGTACCCTGTTGCGCGGGGCCGAGTGGCAGCTCCAATCCAACCCCGCTGCTAACCCCGACCCCTGCTCTGTAGGGACAGGTGGCAGCGTCAACCCCAGACCCTGCTGTGTGGGGGCCAGGCGGCAGCCAGACCCCAAAGCTGGACCCCGTTGTGCAGGGCCAGACGGCAGCCCTGGTCCAACCCCACTGCCAATCCTGACCCCTGTTGTACAGGGCTGGTCGGCATCCCCGACCCTGACCCCGGGCCACAGCTGTGTGCTAATTGGGCCGCATGCGCGGGTTGAGAACCACTGCTCTAGATCATTGTTTCCATAACTGTATAATATTTTTGTTCTTCGATGAATCAGTTAGATACTATTTTTAGTTCAAGAAAAGTGCTGGCAACTGAGGCCCTGCAGGGAAAAAGAGCTGGATCTCAGCTCCTGTGACCTCGCTTTCATTTAGAGTGACAACAGGCAAGCAGGGCTATTTAGCTTGTGAAAGGGGCCAGGGAACCCAAGAAGAACTTTTGAAATGTGAACAATTTTTTTAAAAATCAGAGCGAAAGAGAAGTAGCTAAGTGGTGCACTGGCTATTAAAGAAACAACCCTGAAACCTACCAATCTACTGCTCTTTTAAGAAAGAATACAACATGTAAGAAACATTACTATTTGCATGTAAGTGTCATTGCTCATTTGGGTCCGTGTCTCAGATGAAACTACAGGAAAAATAAGAGTGTCTTAGTGTCATAGTCACTCATTCTCCACACACCAGATGAATCAAATCTCCATAAGAGAAGCAAAAGTCTCATTGATTTCTACATCAAAACAACAAAGGAGATTTCTGTGAAAATAAAGATATAATCATAATTTGACAGTTGCTGTTAAATCCATTGTTGTGGCATGTGTAGCTGCATTCCAAACAAAACTACATTACCTAAAGACACAATGAGAAAACTATGTTTTAAAAACATGCAGTGTGTGTTTGTTATGTACGTATCCTGTAGGCAGCTGCTTCATATCTAAGAAAGATTCCAGTCAGAGAGAATCAACTTTTCTAGTGACATACTCTGCTTCTAAAAAAGAAGTGCATCACCACAAAAAATTAGCATTTCTCCAAGATCTAACTACCTATACTTTCAGGGTGGGATTTTCATACGTGCTTAGCATTGGCCTCGCTCTGTCCATAATGTCAATCTGAGGGCTCTAGAACATCCTACCCTCTGTTAAATAGAATTTGTATGACTATTTGTATTGGCGCCATCTGGTGATTCCCAAAAATATAACACCACCCTTTTTATACAAGAAATTTATCAAGTTTACTATGAGAGTCTTGAAATTTTCTCTCACCAAGTATTTCAGAATATTGCTATTTAACTTCAAGCCACATTATTCAAATATTAACTTCATAAATGTTTCTAAATTCACTCTCCAGGGAATAATACATCACTGACTGAAGCAGATTTTAGGAGAACTTATTTAATTAGATTCAAAGTTTTTAAGACTGGAAGGGTCTGTCAGTTCACATAGGGTGACTTCCTGCACAGTAAGGGCCATAGAATTTAATAAAGTTACTCCTATATTGAACCCAATAACTTGTGTTTGGCTAAAGTATATTTTCTAGAAAGGCATCCAGTCTTGGTCTGGAGACTTCAAAAGATGGAGAATCCAACACTTCCCATAGTAGTTTGCTCCAATAGTTAATCATCCTCATTGTTTAAAAAGTGTGCCTTATTTGTAATTGGAATTTTTCTGGCTTTAGCTTCCACTGATTGGTTCTTGTTATGTCTTTCTTTGCTAGATTAAACAGTCTTTTAGAACCCAGCATTTTCTCCCTGTGAGTACTTATATACTGTAATCAAGTCACCTCTCAATTATATATATATTTTATAAACTAAGTAGATTGAGCTCTAAGTCTCTCACCATAAGGCATTTCCTTCATCCCCAGAATAAGTTTTGTAGCTCATTTCTACATCCTCTTAAATTTTTCAACACTCTCTTAAAAATGTGGATACTAGAACTGGACCTACTATTCCAATATTGGTCTCACCAATGCTGTATGCAGAGCTAAAATCTCCTCCCTACTCCCACTCACTAGTCGCCTCTTTATGCATCCAATGAACTATAGCTCCTACATGCTTCTCAGGGCTAGTCTACACTTACCATCCGGGTCGACGCGGTGAGTTCGACTTCTCGGAGTTCGAACTATCGCGTCTGATCTAGACGCGATAGTTCGAACTCTGGAAGCGCCGCGGTCGACTCCGGTACTCCACCACTGCAAACGGCAGTGGTGGAGTCGACGGGAGAGCCGCGGAGTTCGACCCCGCCGCGTCTGGACGGGTGAGTAGTTCGAATTAGGGTACTTCGAATTCAGCTATGCTATTCACGTAGCTGAATTTGCGTACCCTAATTCGAACCCCCTTTTTAGTGTAGACCAGGCCTTAGAGTCACTGCTTTCCAGGATATTTCACCCCATTACATAGGTAGGGCCTGCATTCTTTGTTCTTACATGTATGACCTTGATTTTGACTGTATAAAATACATTTCATTCAAATGGGACCAAGTGATCCAAATCGCTCTATATGGCTGTCCTATCTTCATCGTTATCAATCTTTGTGTCATTCACAAATTTTACCAGGAGAGATTTTATATTAACTTCCAGATCATTGCTAAAAATATTGAACAACATTGGAGCTAGTACAATTCTCTGCAGAACACCACTAGAAATATCCCCATTCAGTTATGATTCCCCATTGACGACTACTTCTTATCTCTTTAGCATCGGCTTCATTGATACTGACTGACTTACTCAACTGATGCTGCTTTCTTCCAAGGAAAACATAGTGCCTTCACCGCTGCCTTCCATATTTGGCAGTCTCTTGCTGCCCTTTTAGCATCTTCCCATGTCATTTTAATAGCTTTCAGTTCTGCTTCTGTTGTGTTTCCAAATTGTCCAGTCACTTCTTACCCTGGGGATTCCAGTCCAACACCTGTCTTGTTATGTTGTTCGATTCTATTCTCTGTATGTCCTAGCCATCTCTATTTTCATCCCATCAAATCCTGTCCTATCAGTTTCTGTTTCATCCTCCTCTAAAGATCTTCATTTGTCGTTTATTCTGGCCATTTGATGTTGAGGATTTGTCTAAGGCAGCTATTTATAATAACTTGGAGTTTAGATAGTAAAGTCTTGATAAGTTTCCAAGTTTCAGCACCATATAGTAATACAGACTTTATAATGGGGTTAAATATTCAAAGTTTCATTTGGAGAGCAAGGTTTCTGTTTCTCCAGACTGGTTTTAGGGTTGCAAAGGTGTGGGCTTATGTTATTCTGGCTCTAATGTCTTTGTCAGTTCCACCTGTTTTGCTTATGATGCTGCCAAGATATGTGATATATCAGACCTCTTCTATTTCAATCCTTGAAAGTGCTATTGGAGTTTCTTGTTGTGTGTTGATTCTCATAGTTTTAGTTTACTCAGTGTTGATTTTCAGCCCTAGTAACTGTGCATAGGTCTGGAGATCATTTGTTTTAGCTTGTATATCTCTGTGGGTCTGGGAAAGCAGGCTGATGTCATATGCAAAATCAAGATCTTCTAGGTTCTATGTGAAAATCCATTGTATACGCCTAGTAATCTTCCTCATTACCAATCCTTTACTAGTAGGAAGGTCCTGGGTGACATAAGACATCCTTGTGTGATGCTGGTGGTTACTTTGAGTGGTTTAGTCAATTCGCTGTTATGTATTACTTGGCATGTCACATTTTCATAGACACTCTGAATAATAGTCACTAATTTCTGGGGGATTTCACAGTTGCAAAGCAACTTCCATAACACTGTTCTATCCACTATGTCAAAGGCATTTTGGAGCGGAGATTACCATTCGAGCAAACAGTTCTATGATGATACATAGGGTTATTATTTGATCTATGCATGATTTCTCCTGTCTGCACACTGCCTGTTCTTGTCATCATCTTGAATCTCCAGCTTTCTTTAGTCAGTCTAAGATAACATGTGTATTTTACTTGGGATGGAGAGCAACTGAATGCCCCTACAGTTTGGCAGCTTCGTTATATATGATCATTCTTCCACCTGTTTGGATTTTTTTCTTCTTTCCATATCATTTGTAAGGGGCCTATCAAAACATCTACTGTGTTCTTCAAGACTGTCTTAAGGATCTCCATTGCGATGTTGTCCAGACCCAGTGCCTTTCCACTTTTTAACCAATTGACTGCCCCCTCTATCTTTACTTTACTGACAGGACCTATTTCAACATCCAGATCTTCTTCTTCCTTTATGTTTGGAGGGTTGACCAGTGGCTTGGCATTCAGTAGTTGATTAAATAACCACCTCCCTACATTTAAGAGTTCTGATGTCTTTGTTGTTAAATTGCCCACATTATCTCAGACTGGATGGTTGGTGTTTGTTCTTCTGACAATGGTCTAGTGATGTTATACAGTGTCTGCATATCGTTTGTGTTGTGGTGATCTATGCATCTGATGCCATTTTGTCTGTAAAATCCCATTTGTCTTTTCTGGCACTCTTTTTGACCTCACTGTTCTTTGTGGCATATTATTCCAGGAGTCACTGTTTCTGCGTTCTTGTGCTTTGTTCAATTTAATTTCAGTTTAATTTTATGTCTTTCTTCTATTTTCTGCCATGTATTCTCAGACAACCATTCACTATGGTGTTTCTTCCCAAATACCAGCACTTCTTCCCAAGTTTTGTTGAAAGCCTCCTATTGTTCCATTATCTTCAACTTAAAGCACCGGGTATCTATTTGCTAGAACAATTCTAAACTCTTGTTGTGTTGTTGTCAGTTTTAGCTTGGTGATGTTATAACATGGGCATCTCTGTTGTTCAGTTCTCTTTTTAGGTTCTTCTTTTTATTCTCAGTTCAGATATCACTAATGCATGGTCTTTTCCCATATCTGTTCCATTCATGCTACATACATCATCTACAGTTCTTCTCCATGTGTGCCAAATTGTAATGTGATCGATTTGGTTTCCTGTTCTGTGGTCTGGGGACCTCTATTTTATCTTGTGAATAGGACAGTGAGAGAAAATAGCTCCTCCGATAACTAGGTTACTCATTGCACAAAAATCAGCAAATATTTCACCATTTTTGCTCATTTCACCAAGGCCTTGTTTCCCCATAATTCCTTCCCTGCCAATATTGTTGCTCCTCACTTTAGCATTCATGTCTTCAGTTACTAGGAGGACATCCCTTTTTGGGACCTTGTCTACTATGCTCCATAATTGATTGTAGAAGTTTTCTTTTCCTCTTGGCTAGCTTGATTTGCTAGATCATAGCATTGAATAATGGACACCTGCTGGAAATTTGATGTAAATAATGCTATTATAATCCTTTCTGAAACTGGTGCCCAGTCTATCAGGCTTTTAGCGGCTCTTCTTGCTAGTATCAGACCCATGCCTCTCTCTGTACATCACTGGCACTTGGTAGCATAAAATATAGTAGGATGTGTCCATCTGACAGTTATTTGTCCTGATGTTACCCATCTCTCTTCATTTAGGCCTAGTTTAACTACTTTATATTTGTCCATTCTTGAGCTATGTCCATTAGCTAGTTCTTAATCCCTTTAGCATCTGCTTTATATTGTATAGTGTTAATTTTTAATCAGAATGTGGTGTAGAATCAAGTCAAACACCTTAAAGAAGTCTAAGTATTCCCACAAAATATTGCATCTACTCAGTTACCTTTATCAACAAAATTTGTAATCTCATCAAAAATGAAACCACATTTGTTCAACAAGACCTATTTTCTATAAAGCCATGTTGACAGGCATTAATTTTATTCCTATCCTTTAATTCTTTATTGACTGAATACCATAATAGCTTTTCTGTTATTTTGCGCAGGACAGATGTCAGCCTAAACTGCCTCTAGTTACCCAGGTCATCCTGCTTGTCCTTTTCAATAGTGGCAGAAAGTTAGTGCTCTTCCATTCTTATGGAATTTCCCTGGTATTCTGAGAGTTATTAAAAATTAATATTAGTGTATCAGATCTCCTCAGCCAACTCTTTTACGGCTCTCACATGCAAGTTATCCAGACCTGATGATTTAAAAATGTTTATCCCAAGGAAAGGTTATCTAACAACCTCCTTAGTTAGTAATGGATTGGAAAGTAGTTTGTTGTCCTCACATGATATGAGGACACCATCCCCATATCCAAACACAGAACAGAAATATTTATGGAATACTTTTGTCTTTTCTGCATCCATATCAACAATTTTACCATCTCCATCTAGTAATGGGCCTATACCTATTGGTCAGATTTCTTTTGTCCCTGATACACTTAAAAAACTACTAGCACTACCAGACATAGATTTTTCCTTCATATATTTAGCTTCCCTTATCAATTTTCTATGCTACATAACTTTTAATTTTATTGACTGCTATCTATTTCCCATTTTTACAAATGATACATAGAATTTTTATTGCTGGTTTCATTTCCACACTGAACCAGGCTTTTACCAAACTAACTAAAAAAAACCCAAAACTATTTATAAAATAAACAGTACTGATTCTGCTGCTGTCTATTTTAAGTACTTATATGTCCCCATTGCTGTAATAATTAGGTGTTTCCCTATCTTTAATGTATTTACTCTTACAGAACCCTTATGAGTATAGAGAAGTACTATTACCCCACTTTACAGATGAGGATCTGAGAAACAAAGCAATTAAGGGAGAAATCCTTGCCCCAATAAAGTCAGGGGAAATTTTGCCATGGATTTTAGTGAGGTCAAGGGTTCATCTTGAACTGAAGCTTAATCTTAGACTTGCCCAAGGCAACGCAGGGCTTTTATAACACAGGAGGGAATTGAACCCATATCTCCTGATTCCCAAGCTAGCACCCTAACCACTGAACCATCCATTTTCTCTAATGTAGCCTCCCTGTATTCTCTTTCTCAATCTCTGTAACTGGCTCCTATCTCTATGTATGAGTCTGAGAGAGCCAAAAGGAAATGTAGGAGCAAACTTAACTTAACTTCAAACTTAATCCTTTATAGCAGCTAGGTAGATTTGTACTATGGCCCTGTCAGATAACATAAGGCCAGATGGTGGCTGGATAGTCACCCAAGGGCATAAAGCGGCCTCCCCATATCTCTACTGCCAGTGTAGAGACAGTAACTTGGAGCTGTGTAGGTGGGCAGAGAGTCGGAGGTGAGAAGTGGAGTCCATAATGTTATCTTGTTGCTTGGGATTGGAAATGAGAAGGCAAATCATCAGCCAGCAGCAGTCATAACAAAGGAGGAGGGTTGAGAATTAATATTAATAAGAATTAATAATATTAGTACCTAGTTGGTGAGAGGATACACACATACCTGCAATGGGGTTGCCAGAAAAGCCCACAGTTTACCAAAGGAAGAGCCTTTAGCCCCAAAGTTTCCAGAATAAGTTTGCTTGTGCTCTAGCCACCATATAGTGAAACCATTTTTTTAGCATTATACGTTTAGACCCAATGGGATATAAATTTGAGGCCAGGGTGCCACTGACGTCAATGGAGCTGCACCCGTATACGCTAACTGAGGATCTGGCCCATGAACTTTTAGGCATTTGTTAAAATCAAAGTGAACCTGAATAAGGTTCAATTTACAAGGAACTTAAACGATTGACAGTATGGCAAGCCACCCATTCTGGGTAAGAGAGAAATACCGTCATAGAGCATAAACTCCAAAGTGGTTAGATAATGACTGTAAGAAAAGATTATACTGATTCAGAGGAAGCTGACCACAGCTGCCTGATTGGAGGCCAGATTAGAGTCTGTTGGGATCACAGTGCAGAATAAAAGTGGAAAAAGAGATCTCTCAGGATATTCCAGCAGTACTATCAGGAATATGCCTATGGCAATATAGACTGGAGGGGGGACACCAAAACAACAGTAATGTAAGTCGCAACTTCAGCACATACATTTCCCCTGATCACTGCTGTTTGCAGCTTGGTGGGCCATATTGCAAAACTGCATTTTTCGTCTGTGCAGTCGTAACTGTCTCAGTCCTTTTATCCTTCAGTGGCTGCACCACCACATAGTTGGGGAAAGGGTCATATTAACAAATCCAGATTTCCAACTGGTGTTTCTGGGAGTGGGCATTTTAAGTCAATCTGTATGAACTCCCAGGGCTTACTAGGTTGAGTCATTCCCCTAAAAGAGGACTGCCTCTCCTGGCTGGCACTTTCCTTTCTTGACATGCAAGACAGAAAAGTATCCAGAGTCCTTAACATCTGTAATAAAAAAAATCTGTTGGATACCAGGTTTGGTGCCTTTTCATACCCCAGGTGGCCTGCTGCATTGTTATCATGGAGGCATTCCAGTATTATTCTCTGTACACTTGCTGGCAAGACAACCTTGTTACCTTCACACACCAGCAAGTTGGTAGTCGGATCAATGGATAATTTTTCCTGAACTGTGTTGAACCTCCCCAGCCTAGGTCTCCTTTGGTAGATCTGTTGGTGCACTGAACGTAAGTCAGGATCCTTAGACTGTTCTTGCCAGATATCCTCTCATGAGCAGGCTGAGTCTATTCTCACTACTTCTACTAGGCTGAGAGCATCCACAACTGCATTGTGCTTTCCAGATTTATGGTGAACTGTGAATGTATATTCAGATAGTTTGTGAATCTCACTCATCTGCCGAAGCAATGAGAGAATCCATCTACTGTGAATCCACCTTCACGGGCATCCTTCTGGGTTGTGGAGATGGATTCAGAAACTGTCTGAATATACAAATTTGCTGTTCGCCTACAACTATATTTGGAACTGGGGGTGTGATTCCCAGCTTGAGCAGACATATTTGCACTAGCTCTTATTAAGCTAGTGCATTAAAAACAGAATCATAGCTGCGGAAACATGGCAGCTTAGATTGATCATCCCAACTACAAACCCACCTGGATGCTGGGGTATGGACTTGAGGTAGCTAGCCCATGCTGATGCTCACCCCGACTGTACTACCGCAGCTACACTATCATTTCTTGTGTGCTAGCTCAGTGAGAATGAGTGCAGGTATGTCTATTAAGGCTGGGAATCAGACCCCCAGCTCCAAATGTAGACATTACTAAGCTGGTATAATGGCACTGCAAATTTTTTTTTACAAATTTCCTGTAGAATCTGCAGAGGCCTACAAACCGCTGTACCTCCTCCCACAGGTTTGTAGGAACCTTCCAGTCCTTTATAACATTCAGTTTCTGGGGGTAAGGGCTCCAAGACATTCTCACTGACCATATATCCCAGAAACATGACGCAAATCCTTGCAAACTGACATTCGTTTCCTGCAAGTTTAAATCCTGATTCTCACAAAGCTTTGGAATTCTTTCCATTCCTACCAGATGTTCCTCCCATATTTTGTGGAAACAAATTAAGTCATCTAAGTAGGTGAGGATATCTTTAGTTCTCAAATCTTGGATTAGATCTCTTACCACCCTCTGAAATGTCTCTGGTGAATTCATAAATTCAAAAGGCATTCCACCGAATTGAAACAACCCATTAGAGTGTCACAGAGGCTGTTTTTCCTCAATCCTCAGGTGCTACTTTAATCTGATGGTATCCAGATACCAAATCAAAACTACTAAAATACTTAGCTCCTGACATTTTATCCAGGGTTTCTGCTATGTGGGAAAGTGGGTCGCTATCTTGAACTATCCCTGAACCTATGACACCGCTTATAGCTAAGGTTGCCTGACACTTTCCATTATAAGGACCTGTTTTCAGTTGTTTATAACTTTGCCAAACAAAGTTCTGGCTGAAATTTTCCATGTGGGGTGTCTGCCCAATGGTAAATTTTGGACAATATTAGGGGAAAACACATTGTTTTGTGTGTGTTAAATGAATCCTACAAAAGTTTGGCTGAGAAGCTCTAGAGCCTCCATGCTTTGCCAGCAGAGACTTGAAATTTGTCAGGGTATTGAGCTGGTATCAGGGATCCTACCCGTCTCAAAATCCACCTAAATCCGGCCAAGTTATAGCACTCTGAAAATCTCAGTTTGCACATGCCAAGTAGAGACTTTTTAGAGTTTGGCAGCTAAATTCTCCTAATGTTCCAGCTGTACATAGCATTCTGCAGACCATGACTGAGACAGACTTTCTCTGCAATTGCTCCTCCTAGTAGCTAAGGCCCACTATGGTGCTGGGCAGTAGAGCTGAAAGCAGAGAAACTCTCTGAACTTGTGCTCTCCCTGATGAGTCCCAGTATCTTTGAAACCCAGGGTAACATGTGCCTCATCTCCCTCTAGAGGGTGGCCTACTATTGCTATAATTTACTCCATTAGTTCAAGTAGCAGAAGACTGTGCTGTAGATATAAAGATTTTAATGCCACTGATGAACCATGTGGGAGTCAATATGGTTCCACATGATGGAACTTCTGTTTTTTTCAGTTTGCTTTTTAATAAACCTAGGAAATTATGTACACAAAACGACATTACAAGAACATGGCGCACTCAAGCTTTCGTCCCAAGCACTCAAAAGTTAGAAAATCCATAATTAAGTAATTAAGAAAATATAATATGTGATCATGTAAATAAATACATCATAATGCATATGCACAAAGGGGCTGAATTAAAGTTGCACAGACCGCCCTATGAAAGCAACAATGGAAACAAGCTCAAGTGGAAACTCACTAGCAACCTTTATTACTACTTCTCTCAATAATATACTCTAAGAATGTTTTTTACATTTACTCTGTATTTTTTAAATTATAATAAAGATCTTGCAGCACATTTCAAACGTCAATGAATTAAGTGTCACAACATCCCTCTGAATCATACATTATCCCTGTTTTACAGATGGGAAAACTAGGGTGCAGAGAGATTAAGTAACTTTTCCAAAGTCAGACAAGAAGTTGGTGGTAGAGATGAAAATCCTCAGCTATTCTTTATTGTGTTTTAACTCCTGGACCATGCTCTCCTCTGGGAGATCTGTGTCATAGTTCTGAAGGACATTAAATACTCCCACACTGTCAACGGCGCTAATAGAATAATTGGCATCTGTGTCCATGGTACTTTTCCTTTCTGGAAGGAGGGATTAGAATCTTCAGCCAATTAAGTGATGAGGCTGACTGAACAATCCTAGATGTTTATGAGACAGAGAGGAAGGAAAATACAAGAGAAGGGATAATCACGGACTCAGGTAAATACTAAACCTGGTGGACCATTAATAGGCAGCTAAAGAGCAGATGCGCACACTCTAGCTTTGCTAGAGTAGAAACTACCTCGTGCCTGCATCTGGGCATTCAAAAAGAGGGTTGGGGACCCAGATGCTAAGGTTCACATCAATAATTTTGAAGCAACAGTACACAATACTGGCATGTCTATATTTGCTTATGCAATTAACACAACTGCTCTCAAGAACCAAGCATCTTGCATGTGCAAACTGCTCTTTAGCATAGCTGATTAGATGCCTATCTGAATGTGTAAATACCCGATTTGCATGTGTAATTTTGATAACTGCATGCACAAATGTAGGCATGCAAATTATTCATATGCAAAAATGTAGGGGGACCCAAGGTTTCGCTTCTGAAAAAACACGTCCATCCTGACAAATACTGAAACAGGACAACTTTTCACTAGATCTTTGCCTTTACTAGGCAGGCTCTCTAATCCATCCATCTAAACTGTTCCTACATACCTCACTTCCACCATACCACGGGTAATCTTCATTTTTGTCAAATGTCAGATAAGCTTGAATCTTTTATCTGCTGCTAGTATTTAGCTAGCCGCTCAAAATATCTCCCGACACTGTATCATAATGCATTATATGAACCAGACAAAGCTGAAAAACAGATGCTGCTTCTGAGTCACTCTTTCCTGGATAAACAAAAAATGAAAATAAGAATTCACAGAAAATTACTATGATCTACGTTACAAATGCCTTAGTTTTTCAGAATATATCACAGCTCCCCAGCACCAAGCAGACCAGGCTCTGTTAGCTTGCTTCCTTCCAAATGTTTAAGATGCTCTATTTAAGGGCATGTCATTAAATAATTTTCAGTTAAAGTCTTCTTATCTGAGAAGCATCACTAGACAAGGCCTCTGAGTGCTTCAAAGATCTTGATCTATCAAAACAAACAAACAAACAAACTCATGGCAGATATTTTCATCCTTGGCACTGATATGAAAGCTTATTAGAGGGTGATAGAAAGCTTGTGGGCTTAATTCTTCACTTGCTTGAACTACCATCACCAGCTGGCAAAAACTTGATCAAATCAAATCAATTCAAAGGCAGTGACTGACTTGTCAGAACAAAATGGAAAGCCTTTTGTTTCTGTAGAATCCAGGCCTTATCAGCTCATTCTATCACTCATGCGTCTTCAGTCCACTTGCAAATCCTCCTGGATTTATTGCAGATGTAGCAAGCTTGCTGGAAACAATGGTACAAGCAAAGAGGCTAGTCCGCTATCGACTCCAAGCTCTGGATAATACCAATGGGAAATTATTCACACAAAAGGTGCGCTGGGGTGACAACTGAAGAGAGCGCTTTGGGCCATTGAAGATGCTAGCAACTCGAACAAAGCTAACATCCTAATACCAAACAGCTAGCTTTATCTGATTACATTCTAAGCACTTGATGGCTACTTCGCCCGCCCCAATTCCAATACCCTTCTCCGCCCCACACACTTGCGTTAAAAGGACACAGGTTGCTTTCTTGCATCGTGAAATGGTAATCTGAAGAACTACCACGTTTAAAAAAAGAAACAAAGCAATTTCTCCCCAACAAAGAAAAATACATTTTTAATCTGTACTAATTTGTTTTTAATTGATCATTGAGATAGTTTGAGGGAAAAGAGCACAGAGACATGATTTACATTTACCACATTCTCATGTGCTTTTGAGATGAACAGGTTATTCTTTTGCCCATTTTCTTACATTTGGGAGATTAGCTTTTTTCCTTTTCCTCTGGGTCATCAGTCCATTTCTACATGATAGATCATAGACAATTGATATGGAAAAAGACCTACTGGGTCATCTAGTACACCCTGCGAGTGAAGAAACAACCCCTAGATAAATGACATATCAAACAGGCCTTGGGTGCTGCTGGACTGAGTTATTAGACAGGGAGGTCTAGTTTACTATGTGGCTTTGGGCAAGTCACACAATATCTCAGTTTCCATCCCTGTTAGACTCATGGTTGTGTTGTGAAAGCCCTTGGGAACTGCTGGGTGCCGAGTACGTTTGAAAATCTGCCCAGTTCACTAAATGGGAGTTGAGTTTTTTCAAAATCTGGTCCCAGTGATAGGTGCTCAGTACCTTTGAAAATCTGGCCCTAACCTTTGCAAAGCACTCTGAAAAGGTAAAAAGTCCTACATAAGCGCTAAGTATGATCGTATTTACCCGATAGCAAACATTACATTTCATCTTAGCCAAAAGACCAAGCTAGGAATTCCTGTAATGCTGGTTTGGTTAGATACATTCATAAACTGACCAAAGCCAAAGACACCACTTCACCTCAAACGTTGGTGGGATTCTTGTAACAAATCTGACTCGCTGATCAGTATGACTAGAGACTGAAGCAATAAAACATTTCAGGGAGGGATGACTTTTGAGGGGTTTTGTTGGTTTGTTTAGAAAGAAGAGGAAATGTTATTAAAAATAATCTTGTTTGCTGTTCTAAAAGAGACTTGTAATAACACCTTTGCTCTCCATAATCTGGCACTACAAAATTATGATCTTTATTGAATACCTCTTCAGTCATTCAAGCTCTTCCTCCATGGGGCGTATGCCTGATCACCCGGATGATCCCCACATACATTTAAAGAAACAGTAAAATCTCTCCACTGCACTTTAACCCCTTAGATTTAAGCTGAAGCTCAGCTGGACTTTGACCTTTGAGGTCAATGTCACCAAGCCAGTTCATTAAGAGAATGCTTGCTGGAAAAGTGCTGTCTTGCATCACATCCCGAGAGTGACAAGAATCTGGCTCAGTCTGTTCTCAGCTCAGACTGCATCCCATTTGCTAAGAATATCTTGCTCACAGCCTGGAGAGTCTGAACCTCGCTTCTGTCACCCTTAGAAATTCACATCCAGGGCAGTTGTTGTGGCTGGGAATCATAAGTGAGAGATGCTCCACTTTCAGTCCAACTTCTAAAAATAATGACCAGTACCATGAAATGAACCTAGAAGTGGATAGGCAGATTCTATAGAGTATAGGGGTAACATGGTCGTGATGGTTTGCCCCACTTAGCAAGCAGACCTGCTGTCATTTCTGCGTAGCCTTCACTGTCAGTCCCAGGTGCAATGTAGATGGGACTAAACCATAGATTGCTGTGGCCAGGTCTGCATCTGAGACATGAGAGGGCACTCTCCTATCTAGCCTAAGTAGTAAGAACATGTTTCTGGCCACTGCTGCTATCTGGGCTTTCATGATCAGTGAGGAGTCAAAGGTACCCCAAGCTTGCTCACTGCCTAATAGCTGGCAGAAAGAGACTCTCCATTGAGAAACTAATGAAATCCAGATGACAGAAATCCACCTTGGCGAACAAGGCATTATTTACCATGACACACAATTTACCCTTTCTAATGAGACACACAGACCAGCTGCCCCAACCCCACTCATTCACCAGGGGAGAAAACTTCCTTATTAGGAGAGGGGGCAGAATAGGAGGAGGTAGAAGATTAAAATGTTGTGGTTGTGTTTTGAGATTTTCCTTCTGGGGGTTGGAGGTGTGTTCAGTTTGCCAGAGGGAGTAGGAAACAATGGACGATTTTGTTGTGTGTTTCACTCTAACTTCTGAAATCTCCTTTCAGTCACATTGTCCAGGCCTCTGTTCCCCTGTTACTTGAGGGCATGCACTGAAAGACCTAGGTACTAGAGAGAGGAGGGCTTTACACATAACTTAGATATATGGAGAGACACCCGCCCCTTACCTCTAAGGGTATATCTACACTGCAGCTAGGAGTGTGCTTCCCAGCATGGGTAAACAGACATGCACTAGCTCTGCTCTAGCTCATGTGCTGAAAGTGTAGCCAGGGCAGCATTGGTGGCAGCTCGGGCTAGATGCATGAGTATAAGCCCTCCTGGAACCCCTGTTATTTTTAGTGCTGTTGCTCAAGCAGAGCTAGTGCATGTCTGTCTACTTGTGTTGGGAAGCACACTCCCAGCTGCAATGTAGACGTACCCAAAGAGCAGGATGCTACCCTGAAATGCATCCAGCCCCTGTCTCTCAGGGTTAATTAGACAGTTGCTCCAGCCCGTCGGTTTATGGGGACTGAGGCAACACCATCTGGTCTCTAGGGCTGGGGTTGAGATGAGAAACACCATCACACTGAAATACCCCCTCCCTCCCAGAGAAAAAAGGGGAGGCTGGGTAAGTGGCAACATCTGAGTTGACATCTGTGAATGTGGTGCCCCAACCAAACTGTCTTCAGTTCAGCCCAGACTGGGATTTACTCTCTGTGTAAGGTAGGGACCTGCAGCTAACCATGCAGAAGTAAGGGGTGTCTCACACTGCAGTTATTGTTGTAACTCATGTGCAATGTCCTAGATACCTTGTGATGGGAATTAATAAATAAATAGATACTAAATGTCTGGATTCTACCCTATAAAAGATCTACTCACGACAGAGTCTGCCTCATTTTTCGTTTTATTTTGGGGTCCACAATTTTATGTTTGACATTTTAAGAGTTCCTTTTTTTACGTCTCTTATTTTCCAAGAGAAAACTTGCCATCTCTTTTAATTTTATGTGGCTGCTGCTTCTTCTTTTTTTTTTTAAACAAAACAAAAAGAAAAACATTTTGATGCACATTCTTGCGGCTGGTCTTCGTCCCCATTGCTCACTTTATCAAAAGCAGATGGTGTTTGCTGAATTTTATTTGTTCCAAAAATAAGCAACATCCAACTGTTAGCTACAGAAGTGTGAAAAAAGGCCTGACGTGTGAACAAACTTTCTCCCCCTTATTCTAACACAGAAAGAGCGCGACTATTTCTGTATATGCAATTCATCAAACCCTTTCCATCACCCAGCAAGTAATTTTCCCTTCTAACCTACCATTGGCACACACCACTCTAAAACAGGTCATGTCAAACGATAAATGTAGATTAAACTTAACCAGAGGGTACCCCAATACTCTTTGTAATGAGGATTAGCATCCATTGTTTAAACTGATGCAACCCACAGATGAGGGAAGACACCTGCTTTGAGGCTCCCTGCTACCTCCCTGGATTCCTGGATTGGAACTGCGCTGCTAGTGAATTCACAGCCTGCAGCTGTTCTTAGAACCACTCTGTAAGGTATAGAGACAGAAGGCCTCTGCAGAGGTGGCATTGTCTCTCCAGGAGATATAAGCAGTTCCCAGGGGAACCACAGTTTTTAGGAGCTGGACTCCTGCTTCTGCTGCTAGAGTTGCGGGGGGAAGACAAACCTGCTCCCCGCTGACAGAAAAGTTCAAAGCATACTCAGGGAGAAGAATTTCAAAGTTTTCCTGCCATGGTACTCTCTTCCATGGGCTTTTCCACGGGGCGGGAAGGGCAGTCTAGGCCAGTGGTGGGCAACCTGCGGCCTGTCAGGGTAATCTGCTGGGGAGCCACCAGACCATTTGTTTACATTTGCACAGCCGCCTGCAGCTCCCAGTGGCCGCGGTTCGCCGTTCCCGGCTATTGAGAGCTGCGGGAAATGGCAGCCAGGCCTGTGCCACTTCCTGCAGCTCCCATTGGCCGGGAATGGCGAACCACAGTCACTGGGAGCTGCAGGCAGCCGTGCAAATGTAAACAAACCATCTGGCAGCCTGCCAGCAGATTCCCCTGACGGGCTGCGTGCAGCCCACAGGCTGCCCACCACTGGTCTAGGCCCTGGGAAATAGGCTTGCCCTCGGTTACCATTTTCACAGGGTTAAACAACGTATGGTTCAAAACAGTTTATAAGAAATTTGAGCAGAACAAAACCTTGTGTTATCCTTTGGCTCTGAATTTCAAATGTAAGGTTCTGAGACAAAGATTTCCAGGCCTGGAATTCCACAGCTCAAAGGTGTTTAGTGCTTCCTGTGAGCAGCTGAGCATCTTGTGTAGACTAGGGAAAAAAGATGCTTTTCTTTCCGTCAGTGTTGCTTAACTCAGCTGAAAACCCCACTGAATAACTATGTTAGACACTGTTTAACACCTTTAGCTCAATTTTAGCAGGTCAGGTCAGACCTGCCCCTCCCTCAGGCTTTAGCATAAGCTAAAGTACAATGGCTTTGTCTTGACTTGAGTTTAAGCTATCTAGCAAGAAACCTTTAAATCTGGTCCAGTCTATGCAAGCCCTAGTGACCTCGTTGGGAGCTGAGGGCATTTGGCCGCAAGCAGAAGACACTTAGCAGGACCTTGGTCTTGACATGCCAATCCCTGCATAAATACAGGAGCATGAAGCTTCTGGAAACATCTTTTCTGAATAAAGTAAAAATATATATATATACCAAACCATCATCATCCCTGCAAGGTGCCCTATTATGTTTTTAAACTACTCCCAGTTTGTTTAGCATTTATCCAGAAAAGTCTAATTATACTTGTCGCTTAATGCAAATTGCTGGATAAATAAACATAGAAATAGGAGCTTAGTGACTGTTAGGTTTTCTTTAAAATTCTGTCTAAAGGTTCATTATACTACACACAAAAGAGAAGGGAACGTCTTACAATGCGCTTATTAAAGGCACATTTTCTACAGAAATGATCATAGTGTGGTTGTATAATAGCATATCATTTGCTTTGTTGGCATTTCCAGCATGAAGCTTCCAGACAGGAGGCACGAATAGTGAAAGGGGCTGCAGGGATGCCACTTGTGCTGTGAGAGGTGTCAACAATTATTTCATGGAGGCGGATTCTTTACCCAACAAGGGGAGCATATCACAGCATTAGCAGAATATACACATTTACCCGGAAAAAAAAATGTAGCACCGTACAGCAGTCAATAAAACAAAGGAACTTATTTCAGTACATACATCCTATAAGTTGTGGAGCCCCCTGACTTCCTATGGATTCAAAACCTTGAAGGAGATAATGGTAGTTTGTCTGAGCAGCCACTGAGTAACGACTAAGGATATGTTCTAGCCCACAGCAGCTGTGAGTCAGGTTCTGCGGGTCTTGAAGCTGGGTCCACATGAGTCCTGGGAGTCATCATACTCCAATCCTCGACCCAGCAGCTGGGACTGGGGTCCGTAAAGCCCAGCAGGGGCATGAGCCCTGCCGTTAAGCTCTCACTGGGAGAGCTTCAAGGCTCCTAATTGAGTCACACCTCTGTTCAAGCCGGAGGAGGAAATGGGAAGTTGTCCATACAGCTGGGCTCCACCCTGCCCGTCTGGTATTTACCTGTACATGCCTTCTGAGCCTGACCTCCTGGGAGCCTGACTCAGCCTGATTTCTGGTAACTGACTCTTGATTCCCACCCTCTGATGTGTCTCTCGATTCTGATCTCCTGGTATCCCAACCCAGCCTAATTCCTGGTAAATGGTTCCTGGGCCCAGGACTCTCAGCCCACACCTGACACTAAACTGTAGGCCAGGCCACCCACACCCCGGCCCTGACATTGTACTGCTGCAGCACCCTAGCATAGACACGTCCTACACTGATCAAAGGGGTTTTTCTATCCATGTAATTAATCCACCTCTCCAGCGAAGTTGCTGGAAGGATCCTTTTGTCAACTTAGCCATGTCTACACCGGGGGTTAGGTCAACCTACCTAAGCTGCTCAGGGTGCAAAATTCTTCACAGCCCTAAGCAATGTAGCTAAGTCAATTTAATGTTTAAGTGTAGACCAAGCCTAAGAACAGACCTCAGCAGTTTGCCCTGGGCTATTTTAATGTAATAAGTTAAAGGGAACAGCTATAAAACTGGGTATATTCAATTGCATTAATCCTGACTTTACCCCTGCGCCACAGGCGATGCTCCATAAGTTTGAACAGGGTACACAGCTGGGCACGGCTGTGGCTCCATTTAAATTACTTTTAGTATCTAACCTGACACAGAAGATACTATCTCTATGCATGGTGCCAAAACAGCCCAAAGATGAGTTCTGCATTACCTACCATCTGTCACAGAGCCGGAGTCTGGCTACTGATGACATTGTTCCAGGGGACTGTTCGCTTAAGAACACTTCTTTCAATTTGGCTGTAGCCAGGTTCTAGGTGTGTGGGTGGGTCAGGGCATTAATGAATGAACATAAAGGAGTTTTTTTGTTCCACCTCTTTGTGCTCTCAAGAGACTTTTACTTGCTAGGGCTGATGGCTGTTTTAACCTTGTCAGTCCATTCCCAGGAGTTGTGTAGTATCCTGTGCTGCTTTTGGAAATTTTGTTGTTATCCTGAAAGGGCAATTATTAGGGAAGTGGGGATTAAGTCCATTATACATTGTTTGGACAACTTTCTTTTCACTGAGGGTTGTGACTCAGAAACTTGCCAGCACATTTCAGCCTCTTTTCAGGAACTGGCAGCAAAACGAGGAGCGCTGCTGGCTGAGGACCTGGCATTTGTGCTGACTCTCATGTTGTGGAGCTGGATATTCTAGGCAGCGAATCAAGGATAGCAGAGGCAGAAGTGTCATCTCTAGGTCACTGGTACATTCTATATTGGGAGCATCCAAAGCCATGTACTTCCAGCTGGCCACTGCTATGTCTGGAGAGCACAAACCTAAGCACTTTATTCAAATCATAAATGGTGACTGCCTAGCATAGCAGTAATTTCTAAGAGCTTAATTATTATTATCTGTGATATGCTGGATGCTTTACAGAATCCTTGGACCAGTCCCAATGCCAGTGGGTGTGGTCTGATATAGCTCATGGTTCAGATACTATAGTGAGGGGTCTGTAAAAAGAATTGAGATACACAGATGCTCAGCTTGCAGGCTGAGTTCCCTTGGAAATGTGGAGCCTATGATGGTGACCTTAGGGCCAATGACCCCAGTGATTATATAGATAATGGCTAGTGTGAGGAGGTCAGGCCAGATGGCTACAGGAGAGTGCTCATATTGGGTTTCGGGAAGTGCTAAAGGACCCTCCCCTAGCCTTTGGGGAGGATCCACAAGGTCCAAGAACTCAAGTAATTATGGGGGACAACCAAAAATGTAACAGGGGCAGATGTGAAGGTCAAAGGGTCAAACAAAGGGAACCTGAAGGGGACACCAAGCAGAGAAACCCGGACAGCGCCCACTGCTCCTCAAAGGTGTCAAGGGAGCCAACGGACGCCGCTCAGAGGAACTCCACCCAGATATGTGAGCAAAGGCAGGATCGGAAATAGGCCCCACAGTCGCAGGAAATTCCCTCAGCCAACCTCCTCTTCCTGGAGTAAACAACTTCAAACAAACTCAAACATAAGAACTCACAATCTTCGAAGTTGGAGATAGTCCTAGTCTCAGGTGCTTGGAATGCAGGATTTTGAGTCTCCTGGAGTTTTGAGTAAATGTGTAAGGCTTGAGCTTGTCTTCCCTCAGCTTTTCGTTGTTGGTCCATTCCCAGCAGAATGGTGTGGTCCAGATTGGAAGGTCTTCCTCTATTTGCATGACTGGGTGTTCTGGACTCTCCAGGCCTCTTATCTCCAATGCAACAGCCATCCATATCCTTATTTGACTCTTCCGCTGGTTCTTTCAGTACTGGAAGATATTTAACACACATGAAGGTAATAGCATTAAGAACTGTTCTGAATAGGAAAAGAGATGAGGGACCAGGTATCTCCCCTTTGGCCATTTCCCAGCACACTTTTGAGAGAGAATGTGACCTAAAAGATTCAAGCACAAGATTTGGAGTCAGACAACCTGGGTTCTAGTCCCAGCTCTGCCATCTATTTGCTGGGTGAACTTGGGGAAATCGCAACCTTTCTGTGACTCAGAGTGGGAGAATACCTACTTCACAAATTAATGTGAGGCTTCGGTAGTTAAGGTTTGTAAAGCACTTTGAGATCCTCAGATAGTACATATTATAGAAGTGCAAAGGCAAGCTATTGTGGAGCATTATACAAGTTGACACAAGTATTTTTATTTTACATCACCTACACAGCACTACGTATGAGTCACCAAGTCTCAAGAATAATTGTTAATACAGGCATCAACAGCTACACATTTTGTTCTGCTCCCAGTCCAGTTTACCCTTACTGATACTCTGAGTGTTAGTGTCTAAAACAGATAAAACTTCAAAATTTGGTTTACCAAATAATAGTAACAGTTGATGCGTGCCTAACCCGTTCCTGCTCTGCTCTCATAAAAAACATCATCTTAAGAGACCAAACATATATTATTTCTTCTCATTTGTAAACATATCTATGGTGCCCACCTTACATTCTAGATCAGGGGTAGACAACCTATGGCACGCGTGCCAAAGGCGGCACACGAGCTGATTTTCACACTGCCACTCACACTGCCTGGGTCTTGGCCACCATCCGGGGGGGCTCTGCATTTTTATTTAATTTTAAATGAAGCTTCTTAAATATTTTAAAAACCTTATTTACTTTACATACAACAATAGTTTAGTTATATATTATAGATTTATAGAAAGAGATTTTCTAAAAATGTTATAATATTTTACTGGCACACGAAACCTTAAATTAGAGTGAATAAATGAAGACTCGGCACATCACTTCTGAAAGGTTGCCGACCTCTGTTCTAGATTATGGGAATGATCCCACTTCACCTGTTTTCTTGAAAACCCTGTGAATAAAACAATTACGAACCTTCTCATAACTGTTGTTCTTCGAGATGTGTTCCTCATGTCCATTCCAATTAGGTATGCACGTGATGTATGCATGGCAGCCGGAAAAAATTTTCCCTAGCGGTATCTGTTGGGTCGGCCTGGGTGCCCCCGGGGGTCATACCTTCATGGTGCTCAATATAGGCCCTTCTGACCCACCACTCCCTCAGTTCCTTCTTGCCAGCTATTCCGACAGAGGGATAGGACAGCAGGTACTGGAATGGACATGAGCAACACATCTCGAAGAACAACAGTTACGAGAAGATTAGTAACCATTTTTTCTTCTTTGAGTAATGCTCATGTCAATTCCAATTAGGTGATACCCAAGCCTAAATTTTGGAGGTGGGGCCGGCGCTTAAATGTTTGCTGACTGGATCACCACTCTACCAAAGGCTGCATCATCTCTGGCCTGATGGGTAATTGTATAATGCGATATGAAAGTATGAATGGAGGACCACATTGCTCTGCATACTTCTTTGCTCAGAACATGTGCCAGGAACACCGCTCATGAAGCTGCACCCTGGTGGAATGCGCTGTAAGCGAAGGGGCCGGTACCTTCGCCAGGTCATAGCATTCCTGGATGCAGAACATGATCTATGACTAAATCTTTTGGTAGGAGACTGGAAGCCCTTTTATTCTGTCTGCTACTGCAACAAACAGCTGAATGGATTTCTGGAATGGTTTGGTTCACTCGATATAGAAGGCTAATGCCCGGTGAATGACCAATGAGTGAAGTTTTTGCTCCCTGTTGCTTGAGTGCGGCTTAGGATAGAAAACCAGGAAGAAGATGTCTTGGCTGATGTGAAACTGTGAAACAACCTTAGGAAGGAAATGTGGCCCCATTAGTCTGGAAAGGACCAGATTGAGGTTCCAGGCCAGGACCGGCTGTCGGACATGTGGATATAGCCCGTTGAGACCTTTCAGGAAATGGCTGACCATAGGGTAAGCAAAGACCAACCAGCCCTCTGCACCTGGATGGAAGGCAGAAATGGTGGCCAAGTGAACCTCTATTGATACATGGACAGCCCCTGCTGTTCAAGTTGGAGAAGGTAGGCCAGTATAAGGGGTATGGACACGAGTGTCAGAGACGAATGGTGCTGCGCTGACCAGATTGAAAATTTCTTCCATTTGGCCAGGTAGGGAGCCCTGGTGGAGGGTTTCCTACTGCCCAGGAGAATTTGCCTGACTGGATCCGAACAAGTGAACTCCATCAGGTTCAGCCATGCAGCTTTCATGCCATGAGGTGCAGCAACTCCAGGTTCAGGTGCTGGGGATGGCCGTGATCCTGTGTTATCAAGTCCAGGAAGAGTGGCAAAGCGATTAGGGCTTCCACAGACATTTTGAGGAGAGATGTGTACCAGTGTCAACGGGGGCAGGCTGGAGCTATCGATATCACCGAGGCCTTGTCCCTCTGAACTTTGAGGAGCACTGTGTGAACGAGAGGGATGGGAGGAAACACATAGAAGAGGTGCCCCCCCCCAAGGAAGGAGGAACACATCCGCGATAGAGCTCAGGCTGTGATTCAGGAAGGAGCAAAACTGCTGGCACTTCCTGTTGCATTGCATGGCGAACAGGTCTATCTGGGGAAAGCCGCACTGTTGGAAGATGAAGTTTGCGACATCCAGGAGCAGGGACCACTCATAGCTGTGGAATGACCTGCTGAGATAGTCTGCCAACTCGTTCTGTACTCTGGGGAGGTATGATGCTTCCAGGTGTATCAAATGAGCTACACAAAAGTCCCACAGCCTGAGGGTTTCCTGGCAAAGAGGAGAGGAGCGTGAACCCCCTGTTTGTTTATATAAAACATCGCTGTGGTGTTATCCATCATAACTGATATACATTTCCCTGCCAGGTGGACACAGAAGGTCTGACATACTAGGTGGACCACTCTCAGCTCTCTGACATTGATGTGGAGAGCAAGCTCTGCCTGAGACCATCCTAAGGTCTCCCAGATGTGCACCCCACCTCAAGGCTGACGCATCCATCACCAGCGAGAGGGATGGCGGAGATGTGGTGAAGGGAAGTCACGCACACACCACCTGCAGGTTGAGCCACCACAGGAGGGAGTCGAGGACCTTATGAGGCAGAGCGACAACCCTGTCCAAATTGTCCTGAACCAGTCGATATGCCAAGCTAGCTATGAGTGGACACTGCAAAAAGACGCTTGCTGAGGCAAGAGCTAAAGGCATTCTGGCTAACCATCACTGGCAGTAAGAAGGAACTGAGGGGATGGCGGGTAGGCAGGGCTCTCTATTCAGCGCCATGAGGGCATGACCCCAGGGGAGGGCTAGGCCAACCTGACAGATATTGCTAGGGGAAAACTTTTCCAGCTGCCATACTCATAGCGCATGCACGCCTAATTGGAATTGACATGAGGAATCACTCAAAGAAGAACTATTTTTGTCTATGCTATTGGACCGACACATCTCATTATTAATGTTATTTTAAATGACAAAATAGCTAGAAACATTATCAGCTGCAGATACTGAGAATCACAATTCAAACCCCTCAATCTGGCAACAGAATATGCCAAATCCCTGTGACAATTTTAGAGGTTCTACTTTTGATATTCAGGCTTTTTCCACTGAAGACATATCCATTCTCTTTGCTAATAAAGCTCAGCTAAACACAGAGTTTGATGAGCTAAACAGAAGAGAGACCAGCCACAAGACTTGAATAGTGAAGTGTAACAGGGTGTACTGGCCCACAGAGGCCCTGGGGAGTCATTCTTCTGGACCTACCATGCCGCCCCCCACCCTCCAATGGATGCTGGGAAGAAACCCAACTATCTCTTCCTCTATTTCAGGATTTTATCCAGAATCAGCATGGGTTAATCAAGTAGGTTATTTGGCAATTAGGTATTGTTAATATGCCAATTAGGAGCTATATAACCTGCTGATCTTTGCTGGGTAGGGAGAAGGGAGCTCAGAGATCAGCCAGACAGCCCACAAGTAAGGACTCTGACCCATGAAGCTGGCCTGGGTGATTTTTCCCCCTGTGCTTTGAAATATTTATGTTTCCTTATTATAATTGCAGCCATTAACAAACTATAAAGTAACAGTGGGGATGGAGAGGCCCATGTTTAGTTTGTTCTACTAACATTATAAAATAAACACATCAGTGCAAGAAGTAGGGAAGACAAGATATTTTTCCTGCTGGACCTGTTACTGAGAGGGAAATCTTGGGTCCATTTGGGTGAACTCAATAGGTTATATATAGAACACCAGTGGAGACCAAATCCTGCTAACCTTACTCATATAAGTAGTTCCCTTTATTTCAATGGCACTACATACATGAATATGGTGAGGTGGGTTTGGCCCCAGCTGGAGCAAAGTTAAATGAAGAGGAGACCAACAAGTATAATGGCAGCTCAGAATGACAGAAGAGTTAGTAACGCTATGGAGCCCATTTATGCCAGCCAGTGTGGTTGTGACAATGGGCTGAAGAGAGCCATGATGCCTTTCTGGGAAGAAAGAGAGAGAGAGAGAAAAAAGAAAATTGCCAGTAAAAGAAAAATCCATTAGCAGGAGGGCCATCAATAGAGGAGATTCCTAGTTGGCGAGGAACCTCCTTTGACAGAAAATTCCCTACATTTGTTGATTCTAATCCAACTGGCTTGATTTGAATTTGTAACCACCAGATGCAGTTCAAGCAACTATGGATATTTGAAAGAAAATCAAATAAAACCTTTTAAAATCAATAAGTAGCATTCTTATACACAGATGAAAATGATAATCAGTCAAGAAATGGATAAAATTGTCCCCCCCAAAAATATATTGAAAGACCTCTGGTATCAAG
This sequence comes from Mauremys mutica, assembly GCF_020497125.1. Taxonomy (NCBI): domain Eukaryota; kingdom Metazoa; phylum Chordata; order Testudines; family Geoemydidae; genus Mauremys; species Mauremys mutica. The sequence continues at coordinate 101,437,781 of NC_059072.1, read as the reverse complement.
CTGCCTTTCATTTGTATACATATCAGATTATGGAAGATCTCTCTTTATACATTTTTAAAAAGGATGGCAGCCTCAGTTCAATAGAGTTAGTGAGACAATCCTTTAAGCTGTGTCAAAATGCCAGTTATCCTCAGATGCCACCCAGATTTGAATAATTTTGAGAAAGACAAAACCACAGAAAGGCGGAATCGTCCTTTGACTGCTGCTGCTTTTGACATGGCTGCCTCCTCTCCTTCTCTCCTTTTTACCAAAGCATCTTCCTCTCTCTATCAGCCATGACAAGTGCCAATCAAACCTTCTGTTTTCTAAGGGTTTTTTTTGGGGGGGGGGGAAAGAAACATGAAACATTTTCTAACAATCACTGAAGGAAGGTCTACTATCAGTGTGTGGTCCGGGGGAAGCCAGCCTTTTCCTTTTTCACTTCTAATCTCTGACCCACTGTTTACCTCTTTTTTATTTACATTTTAATCTCTCTGTTCCTCCAAAGGATCCTAAACAAATTGTAGGTCAGCATGGATTAGGCTGCTTTGTTACCAATGATTAGTACATTTACTTTTGCTTTAACATCTTCAGCAACAGCTTAATGTCAAAAAGACCCAGCAGAGGTTTGTTTTATCTCAACCGAAACTATATCCACACTGCAGTAAAAATGCATTTTCTGGTTCAGAATAAAACTAGAACACAATGGGTCCACGCTGCTAATATCTCGACTTTTTTAAGCATCCCCCTTAGTAATCCCACAGCTCAGAGAAGTCTGTATTAAGCAAGCTTTCCACCACATTCTATGCCGTTTTTACCACGGGACAAGTTAAAAATTAAGCTTCAGAAGATTTTCTTAAGAGACCAAATTCTGCTCTGATTTACATGGGTGGAAATGAGGAGCAACTCCACTGGTTTCAGAAACAATTCATAAAACAATGGTGTAGACAATTTTGCTAAAAGGGAGTATCCAATTGCTAAGAAAATACCTTGAAGTATGTGGACAGAAATTAATGAGCAGTATTATTAGATACACTGGGCTAAATTCAGAGGTGAAGTTTAAAGTGGTTGAAATCAGACCTCCATAAACCACCCTATACTCAGGCCAACTCCCATAAGCCTACTTATACCTGCTCTGCTAATGTTTAATGGTGTCAAAGTTAGTGTAACTTACACACTGAGGGACTATAGGGAAGTATAAATGAAAGTACAGTATGTAAAGTGCTTTCGCTTATACCTCCTTGACGTTTAAGGCTATGTCCACACCATGAGCTAGGCGTGTGATTGCCAGCTCTCAGACATACTCATGCCAGCTCGCTAAAGCAGTAGTGTAGCCATGGCAGCAGGGTAGCAGCGAGTGGTGGCATGGGCTAGATGTGCCAAGTACAAAGCTGCTTGAACCCCCTGGATATGTATTCAGCATGGCTAACCCGGGCTGCCACCCACCGCTTCCTGCGCTACCCTAGCTACACTACTGCTTTTATTGCACTGAGAGCTAGCACGAGTATGTCTCTGGGCAGGTCTACATTTAAAACGCTGCTGCGGCGCAGCTACACCACTGTAGTGCTTCAGTGAAGACACTCCTATGCCGACGGGGGTTAAGTCGGTATAACTGCGTCATTCGGGGTGGATTTTTCACATTCCCCCCCACCCCCCCCGAGCAACACTGTCATACCGATGTAAGTTTATAGTGTAGACCTGGTCTCCATGAGCTGGGAATCATACCCGTAACTTGCAGCATAGACATAGCCTTAGTGACACCAACCTGCACTTCCTTATACATCAACAAAGCCGGTGTAAGGAAGTGTGGCTTTGGCTACACTTGCACTTCAAAGCGCTGCCGCGGCAGCGCTTTGAAGCGCTAAGTGTAGTCAAAGCGCCAGCGCTCAGAGAGAGCTCTCCCAGCACTGTCCGTACTCCACCTCCCTGTGGGGAATAACATACAGCGCTGGGAGCCTCTTTGGAGAGGGTGTGTTTTCACACCCTGCTGCAGCGCTGCAAATTTGCAAGTGCAGCCAAGTTTAAGGTCTTACCAGCTGCTAGGATCATCTTCCTTTCCCATTGTTCTGGCCAGGTCAGCCCTTGTTTTAATCTTTCCACTGGCACTCCCATTTCCACCACACCAAGTTCAAGGTTTGTGTCATCACCTTCAGGGCCCTCTGAATCTCTCCCATTCCCCGCTTGTCTCCTCTCCTCTCTACTTGTGTTGCTCCCCTGCCCTCGGTTCTACCAACAATGCCACCCTTGGTCTCTATTTGTCTGCATTTCCAACAATCCGCTTCGTTCTTTCTTCCACATCTTCCCTTTGTATGTATGGAATGGCATCCCTGAACTGAGTTATACACTCTCCTCCTTCTGATCCCCCCTCAAAAACCTCTTCTGCTGTGACGCCTACAGGAAACTACCTATCTAAGAACAGCTAGGCAGAGAAGATGTTGAAGACAGCTGATATTTCTATCAATTTAACAAAGTTGTATGTTGATCTTTATTTTAGAACTTATTTTTCTGGTTTCCATGACTGGATTTAAATGTTGATACGAATGGCCATGTATAATGCAGCCTTTTACTGTTTCTGCGTTACAGAAAAATATATACTTTTAAGCTGTTATCCAATAATATTTTTGAAGTTTTAGAAGGTTTAGGAACGCACACATACACACAGAAAGAGTCTTACATATCACTTCTGAATCTGGCCCATAATATTGTTTGTGAAGTGCAATATATACACAGCTAGAGTTAAAATCAGAATGAGAGGGAGAGAGATCATGCACACAAATGCATACACTCCTACAGAAAAAAAAATCATTACAAACTAACTAAGGTGACAAATTCAACCAACCACCTTAAAAGCAAGTGTTATCTGAGAATTTATGGTGCTCAGCAGCTCCCAGGATCAGATTCTTTATGTGGAGAAATGGCAGAACTGGGAGATCCAGAAAACAAATACACAAGCCAAAAGATCCTATAAACTGAGAGACTAGAAACTTACATAGCATTTTATTTGGGGACAAGCCAGTGATTTGATAATGAATCACTATCCTGTATTATTACAAAGGTAGGCTATGCACAATAATAAGAAAACAAACACAACATTCAAAAGTTCACAAGCTTACCTGTATCATGCTGAGCCTTGTGCATGTGTCCAAGAGAGATGGGGTCCCTACTCTCCAGCTTGGATTCAGTTTCATTCAAGCCTGTCAGACATCATTAATATAAGCAAGACTGAAGAAATACCAAAAGTGTTTCTAAGATTCTAAACATAAAATTGCTTATAAATCTAATTCATAAGCCAGTACAAAGGCATTTTCACCACATTATTCCAATCAAAGCAACCAAAAAAACCCAATTCTAAACTAAAGTTCAATATAAAACTTTGTTAGATTAACGGAATCCTGAGTACATATTTTTCTGTCAATCAGAGGAAGGTAAAGTCTTAATTATCAAATATTGTGATAACCATGCACTGCCTCTGGAATGCATTTATTTCATAGTTTTTAATGCATTATCCTAGTTTATCTGGCAAAGTCAATATACAGATTCATGAAGATGTATGACAAACATCCTCTCAATCATTTTGCTTTTATGTTTGCATGCCTTCCACATTTTCAGTCTACCTTTTTATTGTGGGCAGGGAGGTGAGAGGGGGTAGGGGGGTGTTCCTTCTTATTTCTAATCCAGCATTGGGATCCACAAATGCAGATCCTTACTCCTGCATAGAGTCCTTTTGTGTTTAATGGGACCCTGTGTGGAAAGAAAGGTCTGTCTAGTAGATTCTTACAATACAAGCTATTCAAGTCAGATATCTAACTTGACTTTGCAAATGCGAGGAACCTAGCAAATTGTTAGGTGCTGTATACATAAACCACCACCATCATCACATGTAAAAGCCCTGTAGATTAAGTCAACTCATTCAGGTAAAAACACAAGGATCTTAAAAGCACTTTGTTTCTGAATTAATGCTGTAGCCCAAGAACTCTCTAGAATGTAGAAGTATAATTAGCCAGGCCAAAAAAGACTTTGAAGAGCAACCAGCAAAAGACTCACAAACTAACAGTAAACATTTTTTAAAGTACATCAGAAGCAGGAAGCCTGCCAAACAATCAGTGGGGGCACTGGATGATTGAGGTGCTAAAGAAGCACTCAAGGATGACAAGGCCATTGCGGATAAGCTAAATTAATTCTTTGCATTGGTCTTGACTGAAGAGGATGTGAGGGAGATTACCACACCTGAGCCAAATCTGAGGAACTGTCCCAGATTGATGTGTCAATAGAAGAGGTTTTGGAAAACTGGTAAATTAAACAGTAATAAATCACCAGGACCGGATGGCATTCACCCAAGAGTTCTAAGGAACTCAAATATGGATTTGCAGAACTACTAACTGTGGTATGTAAAAGCAGCAAAGAATCCTGTGGCACCTTATAGACTAACAGACGTTTTGCAGCATGAGCTTTCGTGGGTGAATACTCACTTCGTCGGATGCAAGTAGTGGAAATTTCCAGGGGCAGGTATATATATGCAAGCAAGAAGCAAGCTAGTTAGTTCAATCAGGGAGGATGAGGCCCTGTTCTAGCAGTTGAGGTGTGAAAACCAAAAGAGGAGAAACTGGTTCTGTAGTTGGCAAGCCATTCACAGTCTTTGTTTAATCCTGAGCTGATGGTGTCAAATTTGCAGATGAACTGAAGCTCAGCTGTGGTATGTAACTGATCATTTAAATCAGTTTCTCTACCAGATGACTGGAGGGTGGCTAATGTGACACCGATTTTTAAAAAAAGGCTCCAGAAGCAATCCTGGCATTTATAGGCCGGTAAGCCTAACTTTAGTACCAGGCAAATTAACTGAAACTCTATAATTATGAACACGTAGATGAACATGATTTGTTGGGGAAGAGTCAACGTGGCTTTTGTAAGGGGAAATCATGCCTCACCATTCTACTAGAATTCTTTGAGAGTGTCAACAAACATGTGGGCATGGGTGAATCAGTGGGTCTAGTGTACTTGGACTTTCAGAAAACCTTTAAAGAGGACCCTCACCAAAGGCTTTAAGCAAAGTAAGCAGTCATGGGATCAGAGGGAAGATCTTCTCATGGATCAGTAACTGGTTAAAAGACAGAAAGCAAAGGATAACAATAAATGATCAGTTTTCAGAACAGAGAGAGGTAAATAGTGGTGTCCCCCAGAAGTCTGTACTGGGCCCAGTCCTATTTAACATATTCCTAAATTATCTAGAAAAGAGGGTAAACCGTGAGGTGGTAAAATCTGTAGATAATACACAATTACTCCAGATAGTTAAATCCAAAGCAGATTTTGAAGAGTTACAAAGGGATCACACGAAACTTGGTGACTGAGCGACAAAATGGCAGATGAAATTCAATATTGATAAATGCAAAGTAATACACATTGGAAAACATAATCCCAATTAATACAAAATGATGGGGTCTAAATTATCTGTTACCACTCGAAAGAGATTTTGGAATGATTGTGGATAGTTTTCTGAAAACATCTGCTCAATTTGCAGCAGCAGTCAAAAAAGCTCACAGAATGTTAGGAACCATTAGGTGAGTCATAGATAATAAGACAGAAAATATCATAATGCCACTATATAAATCCATGATATGCCCATACCTTGAATATTGCATGCAGTTCTAGTCACCCCATCTCAGAAAAGATATATTAGAATTGAAAAGGGTACAGAGAAAGGCAACAAATGTGATTAAGGGTATGGAACAGCTTTGATATGAGGAGAGATTAAAAAGACTGGGATTCTTCATCTTGGAAAGGAGACGACTAAGAGGGGATATGATAGAGGTCTATGAAATTGTGAATGGTGTGAAGAAGGTGAAGAAGGAAGTGTTATTTACCCTTCACATAACACGAGAACCAGGGGTCACCCAATGAAATTGATAGGCAGCAGGTTGAAAACAAACCAAAGGAAGTACTTCTTCACACAATATACTGTCAACCTGTGGAACTCACTGCCAGGGGATGTTGTGAAAGCCAAAACTATAACATGGTTCAAAAAAGAATTAGATAAATTCATTGCTATTAGCCAAGAGGGTCAGTGATGCAACCCCATGCTCTAGGTCCCCGTCACCTCTGCTAGCCAGAAGCTGGGAGTGGGTGGCAGGGGATGTATCGTTCTATGATGGCCTGTTCTGTTCAATCCCTCTGAAGCATCTGACATTGGCCACCATTGGAAGACAGGATACTGGGCTAGATGGCCCATTGGTCTGACCCAATATGCCACTTTTATGATCTAGATAACATAGGAAGTATGTCACAATCTGCTTCTTGATTTACTGTGTATTCTCCCACTCAAGAGGCTTGTGACTAAGTCATAATTGACCCCTCTGTTTCTATTCAGTTTTACTCTGATGAACTCCCCATTATTAACTATAGTGGGAATTTTGTCTGAATAAAGATTGAGTAAAGTTAGCAAGGACTAAGTAGGGACCTCTAGATTTGGTCCATGGTATAAAAAGCATATGATTGAAAATGTATATTTAAAATAACACTGTCCTAATTGCAAAACATTTACAGGCAAAGTTAATTGCAAAAAACAATGATTAAAATCATTTTGAGAACAGGCTTTGCCAACAGCACCTCATAAATGATCCTGGGTGGATCAGACTAATTACAGTACATGCACAAATCTTTCATAAATAAAATACCATTGATGTTTTCACACTAATTGTTCTGTAACTCTAGCCCCAGATGTCCAGGAGTCATTGTACTAAAACACTGTAAATCAATTTAGCAATTCAATTCACACACACTGACAGATTTTGTGACAAACCAGATCATATTTCCTGTATAGACAGACTCAGCTAAGCAGTCTGTTGGAACAGAGTAATTTGAACAGTAATTTGAATATATTAAAATATATATATATATGATTCTAGATGGAGGAAACTGTCATGTTCTCATTTTTACCCAAATCCTAATAACAACGTTCTCCTCTGTTGTACTAAAAATGTTACCTCTCCAGGCAAGTCCATTATATAAATTACAAAGCGCAACAGGAAAACATTAACCAATTAACAAAAATAATTGATTGTATCATTCTGTGAAGGGAATATTTCCACATGTTGTAGGTGTCAACTGTTTAAGAACACTTTACTAGAAGCCCCAAAAGCCACAATCCCACAACTGAGGAAGAAGGCCGAATTGGTTAAAAACAACAACCTTGTTTGAAGAGGACATGAAGGCAGCTATACATTAAAAAATGTGTAAGAAAGGAGAAATTGACAGTAATGAGTATAAATCAGAATCTAAGAAGAGTAGAAAAGTGATAAGGGAAGCAAAGAGACACAAGGAGATATCTATGGCCAGCAGAATTAAAGACAATAAAAAAGGAATTTTTAAAGCATATTAGGAACAAAAAGAATCCTAACAACGGTGCTGGGCCATTACAAGATGGGAATATTAGAATTATGAATAATAATGCAGAAAAGGCAGAAGTGTTCAATAAATATTTCTGTTCTGTATTTGGGAAAAATAAATGATTTAGTCATATCATATAAGTCTTTCCGTTCTACTTGTATCTCAGGAGGATGTAAAACAGCAGTTCCTGAAGTTAGACATTTTTAAATCAGCAGGTCTATAAAGCTTGCATCCAAAACTTTCAAAAGAGATGGCTGAGGACCTTGCTGAACTGTTAATGTTGATTTTCAATTAATCTTGGAACACATAGGAAGTTCTTGAGGATTGGAAGAAAGCTAATGTGCAATATTTTAAAACAATAAATGGGATGACCAGGGTTATTATAGGCTTATCAGTCTGACATTGATCCCAGGCAAAATAACTGGGTGGCTGATGTGAGTCTCAATTAATAAAGAAGGATAATATAATTAATGGAAAATAGATTCTGTCAAACTAACAATATATTTTTATGAGATTTCCAGTTTGGCTGATAAAAGGTAGGGTTGATGTAATATTCTTAAACTTCTGTGTAAATATAAAATACATATAAAATGAACAGAGCACATATTAAATGGATTAAAAACTGACTAACTGATAGGTTTCAAAATGTAACTGTAAATGGGGAATTGTCATTGAGAGGGTGTGTTTCTAATGGGCTCCCACAGGGATTGATGCTTGGCCCTAGGCTATATAACATTTTTATCAGTGACCTGGAAAAAAACCATAACATCAAAACTGATAATGTTTGCAGGTGACACAAACATTGGGGTTCTGGTAAATAATGAAGAGTGGTCACTGATAGAGAGAAATATGGATCATTTGTGAAACTGGGCACAGGCAAACACCATGTGTTTTAATATGGCTAAATGTAAATGTATACCTCCTAGAAACAAAGAATGTAGGCCATACTTACATGATGGGGGACTTTGTCCTGAGAAGCAGTTATTCTGAAAAAGACTTAGGGTCATGGAGGATAATCAGCTGAACATGAGCTCCCAGTGTGACGCTGTGGCCCATAGGACTAATGCTACTCTTGGATGTATAAACAGGGAATCTCGAGTAGGAACAGAGAGATTATTTTACCTCCATATTTAGGACTGGTCTGACCACTGTGGAATACTGTGTCCAGTTCTGCTGCCCACAATTCAGAAAAGATGTTGATAAATTGGAGAGGGTTCAGAGAAGAGCCACAAGAATGATTAAAGGGGGCTGTTCTAGTCAACAGAGCACACCAATTCAACCTCAATTTTCAAGTGGGCCACAACAAAAAATAATTGAGAACCACTGACCTAGAACAGTACTGAAAGAAAAGTATCTCTTGTAGTAAAGTAACACTAAAGATTTACTTTGTAAAGAAATAATACAAAATAATGATTTCCCATAGTATTGGATCAGTATTGCTTTTTGATAATGTGATATTAGTTTTACCATAAATTTCCCTTTGTCTGATAAGCTCTTGCTGCTGATTTTAGCTGACTCAATTATAGATTAGTTCATTAAAAATAATCTGGTCCTCCCATACTCTGCAAGTTGACAGGGTCTTAGTTCCACAGAAGGCTGATCTATTCATCATCAAAATCATTTATGCCACAAAAGCAAGGCATGTGGATTCAACCAGTGCTGGTCCCTTGGAGGAGACCTAATGCTAGTGAGTTATCTGCTACCTGAAGATCACTATGCTTAATTCATCAGATGGCTTAAGCAGTAAAACTTGACTGTGCTTTCAATTCAGTAGCCTTGAGAGAAACTCTAATTCCTACTTTTTAAGAAATGGAGGTAAAAAAATTTTTAAATATACCACTAATGTAATTCCATTAATTCCAATGGATTTACTCCTCATTTAAACCTGCATAACCAAGGCCTGGTCTACACTGGGGGGGTGTCGAACTAAGGGAAGCAAGTTCAGCTACGCGAATAGCGTAGCTGAACTCGAACTACCTTAGTTCGAACTACTCACCCGTCCAGACGCCGCGGGATCGAAGTCCGCGGCTCCCCCGTCGACTCCGCCACCGCCATTCATGGTGGTGGAGTTCCGGAGTCGACGGGAGCGCGTTCGGAGTTTGATATATCGCATCTAGATGAGACGCGATATATCGAACTCCGAGAAGTCGAACGCTACCCGCCGACCCGGGCGGGTAGTATAGACGTAGCCCAAGAGCAAGAATAGATCTATGGTATTTACTTAGCAGGGCTTCAGTCACCATCCATCCGAAAGCATCATGCCTTTGGTGGCTATAGATCCTTAATCCTATTCCCTAGCTAGCTAATTGCCTTTGCTGATGCCGACTGGGGAAAGACACATACCCAACATGTGTCTCAGCCTCCTCAACAATACTAGATGAAGGTAGAAGCTATTTCTGGCATAAACAGTTGTCAATGGCTGATATCGAGGGTGACCAGACATCCCGTTTTGGCCGGGACAGTCCTCTTATTAAGCCCTGTCCCAGACATCCTGCCTTTTTTGGCAAAAGTGGGTATTTGTCCCATTTGCTCTTGACCTAGGGCAGTGGTATGGGGTGTGCAGAGGTCTTCCAGGGGGTACATCAACTCATCTAGATATTTGCCTAGTTTTACAACAGGCTACATACATAAAAAGCACTAGCGAAGTCAGTACAAACTAAAATGTCAAATAATTGCTTGTTTATACTGCTCTATATAATATACTAGGGGTTCTCAGACTTTTGTACTGGTGATCCCTTTCACACAGCCAGCCTCTGAGTGTGACCCCCTCCCCCTTATAAATTACAGACTTTTTTATATTTAACACTATTACAAATGCTGGAAGCAAAGAAGGGTTTGGGGAGGCTGACAGCTCGTGACCCCTTGAGGGGCCCAACCCCAAGTTTGAGAATCCCTGCTATACACTGAAATGCAAGTACAATATTTATATTCCAATCGATTTATTTTATAGTTATATGATAAACATGAGAAAGTGAGCAAATTTTCCGTAATAGTGGCTGTGGCACTTTCGTATTTTTACCCTCTGATTTTGTAAGCAAGTAGTTTTTAAGCAAGTAGTGAAACTTGGGGGTATGCAAGACAAATCAGACTCCTGAAAGGGGTACAGTAGTCTGAAAAGGTAGAGACCCACTGCCCTAAGGGGGCACAGAAGAACATTTGGGCAAAAGCAAACAGGACAAATGCCAAGTGTTGTCAAAATACTCTGACAACCATGACATTGGCATAGGTGAGCAGTGGCGGGGGGGCTCAGGCTGCCAGCTCAGCATGGAGGTTGGGGGAGGGATGTATGTCTCGGGCCATCAGCCCTGCATGGGGTGCTTGGGCAAGCAGTGATGCCCAGGAACTCTGGCCAGTCCTGTGCCGGAGGAAGGGCCTTTGGGCCAGCCCCTCGAGGTGTCCCATTTTCACTTTGGGGAATATGGTCACCCTACCGATATCAGGAAAAATCCCATCAGCCAAGCACAGAATAGCATATTTCCCAATTAGGGCTTCCCTCAGCATGCTCAATTACATGCCCTTTAAGGCATTGCTGTATCCAGGAATCCCATTACACCTTCAACTATTTCCTCATCAAGGATCAATCATTACCATCTCTCTCCATGTTCCTTGAGAACAGAGAAGTAGCACATAACATGGTGAATGTTATCACTTTTCAGAAGAAATACCTGTTAACTGGGGGAACAAACAACAGTCTTCAACCAAAGAAGCTCCAGCTATAGATGATTTTATTTCCAAGCCTGTATTTGGGTGTAGTTCAGTAGTAGAAAAAGAATTTTCTTCATTCCTCAGAGTATTTGGTGATTTCATTCCAACAGTCTGCAAACAAAAGAACGATCAAAACGAAAACTTATCATTGAGTTACCATCACAAACATAGAAAGCTATGTAAGACCTGATCCTGCACAATTGAAGTGAATGAGAGTTTTGCCATTGACTTCAGTAAAGCAAGATCAGACCCCTAATGCAAATTTATATAGTATACTTCATAAAGGCCACAGAACATTTCACAAAGAAAACATTAGGCAACCCAGTTACTACTGTGATTTGTTGCATTAGGGCAGGGGTTCTCAAACTGGGGGTCGGAACCCTCAGGGGTCACAAAGCTATTACATGGGGGGAGGTCGCAAGCTGTCAGCCTCCACCCCAACTCTGCTTTGCCTCCAGCATTTATAATGGTGTTAAATATATAAAAACGTGTTTTTAATGTATAAAGCGGGGGGGAGGGGTCGCACTCAGAGACTTGCTGTGTGAAAGGGGTCACCAGTACAAAAGTTTGACAACCACTGCATTAGGGGCTCAATCCTGCATCACCCTGAGCACTCTGACCACAATCCAACAACACACTTATGCACATGAGCAGTATTGACTTCAATGGAACTATACACGTGCTTAAAGTTAAGCACACACTTTGTTGGACTGAAGCCAGAGTGATCAGCACAATGCACGATTAAGCTCTAGGAATGTATAAGCAGACAGACAGACAAACAGTTGGATAGGCCAATTAGTTTAGAAGGTGAGAATCAAGGCCAAGATTTTCAAAGTGGGGCTGTTACAAACCCATATAAATTGGAGCAGGCCCAAACAGAGGTTGAATTGGTGTACTCTGTTGACCAGAACAGCCCCCACAGGCCCCCGGGTCATCACTAAGATGGTTTACATTCACTTTTATTCCTCCCCATATCCTTAGATGTGCTGAGTAGAGCACTACTTTACTTCTGAGGTTCTGGACCATAATATCTATAAAAAGTAGCCATATTGGAAGGGTGTTAACTATTGAAATGGTTACATTGAAAACTAAATGAATAAAATAAAATAAAAAAAAAAAAAGCTACAATTTACCCTAACACAGTTTCCCCATAAATCCTCACCACAAGAACTCTGAACTTGGAAACCAAGTTGACCCTAATTACTTCTTGTTAATTGAGCATATAAATAGCAAACCCATTTTTAAAGTGGCTGTTTTTGTAGCTATTACGAGTTTATTTCGTTGATGTGTTGGGTTTTGTTGTTGTTGATGATAAAATATCTCTGTAACTGAGAGGAAACAGTAAAAATGCATTCTTAAATACTTAACGAGAAAAACACCCACCTGCTCAGAGAGTTAGCTCAACCTTTTACACCTCAGAAAGACATTAAAGTCACAATTCACTGTTGCTCTGCACCTTGTATAGTCATTTGCAGCACTCGAAAGTGTGTGGAAAATTATTATTAATTTGTACCACTGTAGTGCCCAGAAGCCCTAGTCATAGACCGGGACCCCATTGTGCTAGGCAATGTGCAAACACAGAAAATGCTAACCATTCTGATTCAGTAGCATTTCACACTCATCTTGCACTTATTTTGCATTGGGGTAAGTGATGACACATGATGCAGGACAATGGTGAATAAGGTCTCAGAGCTCTTCTTTTTCTAACTTAGCCGGTTTTTTTCCTCAGATATGGATTCCTGATTTATATATATATATATATATATATATATATATATATATATATATATATATATATATATATATATATATCGATGTAGAAATTTCACAGCTATCTATCTCTGTATAGTTACACTGGTGGGAACAATAATAGAAATGTGAATTAAATAAACACCCTTAAAAAGTTTGAAACTGACTTCTTTGTAATAAGAAGCAGACATTCTATGACTAAACTGCTAAGCTTTTGGTTACAACATGTATTAGCATTTAGAGGTATTGTTTTGACCACTGGAGGGCTCCTGTATTTTCCATTTATTAAATAAAAGCATTAAACAACAGCTGGCACCATCTAGAACTGACTGAATAATTTGCAACTAACAATCTATTTGATGAATATCATCTTTCCTTCTGTCTATACCGTCTGCAGACAGATTGTGAAACTATCAAATATTTTAATTATTCAAAATTATTCACAAATGTCTTCATAGAATGTTTCCTAATTTGTAAATCACTCAAATGTTGATATTACAATTAAATATACACCTCACAATATTCACTGTAACTAAAATATTTTAAGGAGTGAGCATAAACTTTGAGTTTTATATTCACTTGTACCAGTTGCAGTTTTCAATGGCCTAATCCAAAGCCCATGGAAGTCAATGGAAAGGCTCCCATTGACTATATAAGGTTATGGATCAGGACAACTTTGCACGTTATTCATTAGTTACACAATTTCATCAGCAGGGAATAGAAACAATTCCCGATAGCTTACATCAATAGTTAATGCAGCTAGAATTTTCAAATTTTACATTCAAATTCACAATTCAAATTTCCCTTTTAGTGAATCTTTGAACTAAAAATTTGATTTTCACGAGTTTTTGAGCTAGAAAAGTTTGAGTGCTCAATTGTCTGTAGAAAGCAAACACAGCCAAATAGTATTTCACTTTCAAATTCAAACACACAGCTCTCAGCTCATTGATCCTCACTGGGTAAACAAGTGACAATCAGAGTAAATTGCAGTCTATTTATTGGACCAACTTCTGTACTCTGAGTACCTTTCTCAGGCCTGGGGAAGAGCTCTGTGTAGTATCTCTCTGACCAACAGAAGTAGGTCCAACAAAAGATATTACCTTACCTGCCTTGTGTCTCTAATATCCTGGGACCAAAATGCTATGACACCACTGCATAGGCTAATTTAATAATGGGCCAGATCCCCTGATGGGGCAAATCAGTGGACCTCTGTTGAAATCAATGGAGCTGAGCCAATTCACCCTGAGGATGTGGCCCTATATAGCTATTTATAATCTTTAACTCTCTAACTTATGGGACCACCAAAGCCCTTCAGATTCCAGAGTTTCAATAAGAGCCCAAAGATATCAGCATATAGGGCCTGTGCTTCCACATTGGCTCTGTGGCCTTGACAGCTCTGGCCCTGGTAATAAGTATCAATAAGTCTGTGCTAACAGGACTCCTCTGGCAGCAGCTGCCACTGAAACCCCATAAAAGTTATATCCCTGCCATGGAGAGGGGTCTACATGAAGGACCCAGACTGGTTGCCTTTTCTGGCCACAAGGGGGATGTTGTCAATCCTCCTGTCTCTGCCCTAGTTTACCTAATTCTGCCCTGCCTGGCCATCTTCCTACACATGGGTCCTCAGACCAGCAAAGAAGCCTTCACAGGATCTGGCGGAAGGTGACATGGAGATGACTTCCCAGTTTTCTTGCAGCACAGAGAAAGCAAGAGAGAGAGAGATCCTTCCTATGCAGAGATTTGGGGACCCCATTCATCTCCCCCCATAGGTAAGTGTCACTTCTTATATAAGACTTTTTCTCCCTCCCCACAACTTGCAAGTCCTAATCATGGTGAGGATATTCAAAGCAGACAATACAAACCTGGCATAATTTCCATTAGAAAGCCAAATTAAACATGTCATGTTGACAAAAATCTCCTAATGCAAATTAAAAAAACGACTTTATGCAATCCTGATGAAAGATTAATGTTTCATATGCACTTTAAAATGAGGAGGTTGCTGGGAGCCCGAGAAACTAAAAACCTAGAACTCTCTGGTCTGCCATAAAAGACTTACTAAAGTAAATATTTATTTTCTAAAATGATAGGCTAAGCTCATGAAGTAATTGCTTTCTAGTTTTTTTTCCAGCAATGACCAAATGTCCTCTTCACAACTCCAGCATCCACACAAACAAATTCTTATTTTTACAGATTTTAACTTTTTTTGTAAAAACAATTATGAAGGAACTTTAGTGTGAAGCCTTCATTCCCTTAGGCTTTTAATTTTTGGTAAACATTTGTTAAGTGCCACCAACAATGTGCTTATGTGCTTCATGCGCTTTCTGCATGATTGCGCTTTCACACAAGACCCACTGCATTTATGTATACATTTACCTCTTGAGTTATTGCTGCATTGATAAAAGCGGGTTTTGATTTGCAGTACACTGCTATTATGCTCACTTTACTGCTTCCTAGTGTGCTACATTATCTATTTTTTGGGGGGTGGAGGATGTACTGCTGCCCATCACCATGGTATCTGAGCATATTCAGCATAAAATTGAGTGACAATAAAAAAATCCTTAGTAGGCTTCATGGAGTTTGTGGGTCGTCTTCTCCTTTTTGAATTACAGAAAGCTCTCCTTGGGATTTGTTTGTTTGTTTGTTTTTGTCTGGGTTTCTTTTCAGCAGGGGAAGGGAAGAGAAGTTGAAAGTCATTCTAGCAGAAAACCTAATAGGAACATTCAGCAGTAACTTGCTAAAGGTGGTCAGAGTCTGGATCTGCCTATTCTCCTCTGGAAGTGTGTCCCACAGTTGCATCCCCTCATCCAAGAATAATTTTTGAGCTCGGTTCTCCCATAATTCATGCTGGACTTTGTGATCTGCATTGTTCCAAAGGACACAATTGTATAGGTGGTGCATAGATGGAGATGTGGACACAAAAATATAGCAGAAAAATCCCTAAAGTAAAACTCCAGAGTCAAATTTCTTTACTGAAGCTTTATAGAGAAAGCTAGAGTTAAGGTTACATTACAATACAGACTTCCATTTTTATGTGGTCGCTACTAGAGGTGGACTAATATATTGCAATGAATAATTTATTCAATGAATGTAGTCACTTTTTCTGTTGATGGAAAATCATCAAGCAGCTTGCAAGTTCCTTGAATTTATTTGATGTTCAATGACATATTTTGGCAAATTGCATTTTTCTCTGCAAGTATTTGATATTCAATATTGGTTATTTGAGTGGTATAAATTAGTTGTGATTGGTCAGATGAACCACATGGGTATTCAGTGAGACTGGCATTGGAGCATCCAGAGGAAAAAGTGTTCCTACTCCTTGTATGTTTCCAATATGCTGCAGCAGCGGTACCATGACAACGTATGCATGCCAGCCAAGGCCAAAGTGGTGATGAAGTCCTTCATGAGTGATCTCTACAGGCAGAGGACGCACAGATGCATTCATACCACTAACTCCTCCAAAATGCAACCCCTTATAGTGGGTGATGCCGGAGGAAGTGGCCAAGCATTCAGCC
The DNA here is from genome assembly GCF_020497125.1 of Mauremys mutica. Classification (NCBI taxonomy): domain Eukaryota; kingdom Metazoa; phylum Chordata; order Testudines; family Geoemydidae; genus Mauremys; species Mauremys mutica. The sequence continues at coordinate 101,421,456 of NC_059072.1, read as the reverse complement.
ACACACATGATGGGTCTCCCGCTAGAGAAACATTTCTACCTTTCCCCCTGGGGCACATATTAGGAGGGATAAAAGAGAGAAAGGAACCATGTGACTCCCATGATGCATCATGATGCTCAGCCAGAGGAGAGACTGTGCTGCATTATGGGAGATGTAGTTCACCCAATGTTGAACTGACTTGAAATAAAATATTTCAGGTCAGTATAACAAAATCTTTTGTTTCATTTTTCCTGACAGAAAATGGAAACTTTTTGACAAAATGAAAATCTTCCTGCAGAAAATTTCAATTCAGCAGAAACTGGATTTTTCACTGAAAATGATTCAGATGGAAAATTTCCAACCAACTCTATTCTTCAGTCTTTTTACATTTCCTTAAAAATTATATCCAGTCCAAAATGGGAAAAATCCATCAAGGCTAACGCTACTGCCTGGGAATTTAGGATCAGTAAAGGCTCCAGGAAGAACACAATATTTTAAACATCTCAGACCAAGAGTGGGCATATCCTCTCCACAGAGGAACAGTCTCAATCCCCTCCAGTTTGGTAGGATTTATTCCCCTTCCTATCAGCGTGACCTGGGTCTAGTTTGGATTGAGCTGCAGCCACTCGGTTTCTTCCATATTGCTATCTCTGCTAGTTTCTGAGAGCAAAAGCTCTTTTGAGAGGGCTTTCGAGGGGCATTTTGCAGATGGCTGGGTAACATTTAGCCAAAACCCTAAGACCATCCATAAGTGTGACTGAATGAAACTCAAAATCTCTGCTGTAGCACTCTGGGAGATAGTGTGCAAACTGATGTGACTTCTTTCAACACAGCCACAGTTCTTATCTTTTAATGTAGAAATTTTGACCCTGGAAGGTTTGTTGTTTAGAACTATTGGTCAGATTTAATCATGAAAACCTGAGACACAACTTTATGGTCTCCGATTACAAAGTGAAAATAATTCTATACCGCAAACTGTACCAATGGAGGAAGGACGGCCTTGTGGTTAAGGCACATAATGAGGACTTACGAGAGCTGGGTTCAATTCTCAGACTCTGGCACAGACTTTCTGGATCCCCTTAAGGGAATCACTTAAGCTCTCCATTCCCAGCTAATCATAATACTTCCTTTCTCCCACTTTTTGTCTATCTTGGCCATTTAGAATGTAACCTCTTTGTGGCATGGACTGTCTCTTACTATGTTTGTACAAGTGAATAGCTCAAGAAGACCCTGATCTCAGTTGGAGCTTCTGGACTCTACTGTAATATAAATAATAATAATAATAATTAAGGAGCTGAGTAAAGAAAAATAAATGAGTGTTATGGCACACCCACACTTTTTGTGATTTTTTTTTCCAGTTTGATCATAAAAGTTTGACAAAGCAAAATCCAGACTTTCCTTAGTGTGAACTGCTGGATAGTAAGACTTCATTTTCAGAGAAATACTATGTTTTATCATATCTAGTACACTGCACAACTAGCCTCCTCCTTTGTACCTTGCACAACCTAAGCTTCCATTTGACTTCACAAGGAATACAGGATTGGGATCAAAATACAAACTCATTGCCACCTAAGGACCTCCCAGCTGTGTCACTATGATACACACAAATGCAGCTCAGATATTCACAGTGACAGCAGGAAGAAGACTCGGTCATGCTACAAAATAACAGGCATCTACAATGCAAGCTTAAGGAGAATCACTGTTGGCAGAACTGAATCTACAACGCAGAGTGGACAGTAGAAGGAAATGGTCTAACCAGCCCTTCACACTGTTAAACATATTTCTCTCCTGGAAAACAGTCTCTTATTTCACTCCTACCTTTAGCTGTGCTAATAAAGGTTTACCCCATGAATTAAATGCAATTAAATCGACTTTCAACCCCCTGAAAATGAATCCCTTAATGTTTTTAATCTTTAATATAGCTAATTTACAGAGGTTCTTTAAGAGTGCTTGTTAGATTTGTACATCATAAACGAATGAAACACAAAAGAGAGGCATGAAAGCTGTTTGTTATGGGCTCTGCTGACATAGCATACTGTTTCAATCTAATATAAGAAAAATAAGGTGCAATTTGAGTAACTTGACACCAGCTGTTAACTTTATAGGCTACACTTTAAAAAAAATTAAACAAACATGCATATTATATTTTCAAAAAGCTTCTTAGTCAGGTGCAAAGAAAGACACAGGTGATCAGCAAGTCCTTCTGAAGGAACATCTGTTGTAAAAAAGAGAGAGAGAGAGATGGGGAAGGTGCCATTTTCTATCACTATAGTAAACACCTAATGCACCGTAAACAGAACAGGTCATGCGGTAAAACATGAAGAAGCTCTTTTTAATCATCTGAATAGAAATTTAATATCTTTGCATTTGCTAAGCAAGGCGACTTGCCCAAGCAATCAGATACACAAAGCTCTATATATTTGTTCTGCTTTTGTTGCTACTGAGTGAAGCTTCTAAGTCACAAGCATTAAGGCTGGTTTTTATTAAGTAGTTTTGCACTTGAGTGCTCATTAGGAAAATTAGGGTATCTGAACATGTAATAGTGGAGTGTAAGGAAACCTGATAGATCAAAGGAAAATCGCCACATATACAATATAAAGAACACCTACAACGATTATTATTATTATTTTTATTTTTTGCTGTTAAGTTTCTGGGTCCAATTCTAGGTCTGAGTCACGAGTTCATTACCCCTGTTGTATATCAATGTAACGCCGCAGAATTACAGCATCATAAAACTGGAGTCATGCAGTGGTGAATCAGGACCTCTGGCTAGTGCTGAATGACATGAGGAAAAAACATTGGCAACTAGCCTACATTAATGTCTCCATCCATTGCTCTCACAAGTAGCGCTACACCAGGGTTGGGATAACAGCAGGAGAACCTGAAAAAATCATCATCCACACGAGGCCCGTGGACTCAAGATGACGTTTAAGCAGTATATCAGTGCAGTCATTTTGCAATAAGTGAATGGAAAACATCAGCCTGCCTCCAGGCATATGCAAAAATGTGGCCCTGATGTTCAAAAGGGAGACCTTGCAATATAGCAACATTAATATTCCAGTTGGTATGTTTTAGCTTTGGCTGTGTTTCCTGATGCATTACCTCCATGAAGGATGATCTCTGCCAAAAACACGAGTCTCCCGAGTGCACTAGGAAAGCCAAATTTTCAGTCGGGGGAGGAGGAGAGCACTCAGTTGCCGTCCAAAACATATTAGTAATAGAAGTGGGCTGCATTCAAAATGCCAACAAAATCACCACAGTGACATTAGAGTAGCAGTTTACCAGATTTCCTGGCACTGCAATGTTATTCCTTGAAGTATTGCCTTTAAGGGTGGTCTTCCAGAAATTATGCCAAATTTATAGGGCACCCACTGCTATTCCCACTGGATGTCTTAATGCTGAATATACTAGCCAGACCAGCAGGCCTTCACAGAGCATGTTATATTTTTCTGAAGCTATTCAGCCTATGCTAAGTTAGCCAAGTTATCCTACATAGTCACTGTTATCAGTTTTGCAGAAGGCTGAGAGAGCCTGCCTTTCCAAAGGCAGAAAATAAAATGTGACCATAGGTGAAGACTGGGAAGAAGATAAATGAGGATAAATGCCAACTCAGAATATTAGTGTAAAGAATACTTTCTGAGGCAATAGAAACAAGGAGAAGTTAATATATATTCAAATAGAAGGGCTTTATAGTTGAAACAAATTCTGTCCCTACTACTTTGAGCCAAGAGCTACATACAAGCACCATTTCACATACACCAGACTTAGACCAAATTAACTTTATGTTTTTTGTTCATGTGTTTGTTTAGATTTTGTGAAAGGTGCCAGGCAGAGCCCCGGAGACTGATGTCCTCTGTTTAACAGCAGAACAAATACCCCGTAGGCGTATTTGCACTGCACCCCCGTAGGCGTATTTGCACTGCACCCCGTAGGCGGCTGCAGTGCAAGCTTCCCCCACATTGCCTGATCAAAATACCTCAACACTTATCTGGAGGGACCCTCTTTATTGTGAGAGTATAGGTCAGCCCTTAGCCACTGTGATGAGACTGCCAATGAGGTTGCCAGTTAGTGCCAGTTGCGGTGATGGTAACTGTAGTGTGGATACTTATCCCTGGGAAAAGACAGTTACCTTTTCTGTAACTGGTGTTCTTTGAGATGTGTTGCTCATGTCTGTTCCACAACAGGTGTGCGTGCTCGCCACGTGCACCGGTGCTGAAAGTTTTTCCCCTAGCAGTACCTGTAGGGGAGCACCCCTAGCAACCCCTGGAGTGGTGCCTCTATGGTGCAGTATAAGGGGCGCTGCACTCTCCCCCCACCCTCAGTTCCTTCTTGCCAGACAACTCCGACAGAGTCGCCATGGCGGGGCGACTGCCAGGCTCGTGAGGCTCCTGTACCAACGTTGCCTGGGCCACGCTGGGGCAATCAGGATCCGGGCCCTGTCTGTTTTTATCTTTCCCAGGACCTTGCCAATCAGCGGGATCGGGGGGAAGGCATAGAGAATCTGGCCCAACCAAGATAGGAGGAAGGCATCAGAGAAGGCAACCACTCCCAACCACCACCACCCCCCAGAGAAGAACCGGGGACACCAGCGGTTCTGCCAAGTCGTGAACAGGTCCACCTGGAGAGTTCCCCACTATTGGAAAATCCCGTGCACCACCTCTGGGTGTAGAGCCCACCTGTGCTGAGAGACGTCTTGGCTCAGGCAATCCGCCCACAAGTTCTGGGCACCCGGTAGGTGATAGGCCTGTAGGCAAATGTTGTAGGCTATACCGAAGTCCCACAGCCTGAGGGCTTCCAGGCAGAGGGCAGAGGATCAGGCCCCGCCTAGCCTGTTGATGTAAAACATCAAGGCCATGTTGTCCGTGAGAACCCTGACCACTCTGCCCTCCAGGTGTGAGTGGAAGGCCACTAACGCCAGCTGGACCACCCTGAGCTCCTTGATGTTTATATGCACGGCAAGGTCCTGCGCTGACCACAGACCTTGGGTCTGAACATCCCCCACATGGGCTCCCCATCCCAGGTCTGACGAGTTGGACACCAGCCCCACCAATGGGGGCCTACCCCTGAATGGGACCCTGCGGAGCATGTTTCTCGGAGAGGACCACCATTGTAGGAAGGCGATCACCAGCTCGGGCACAGTGAGGACTTTGTCCATCCTATCTCTGGCCTGGGAGAACACCGAGGCCAACCAGAGCTGCAGGGCCCTCATCTTGAGTCTGGCATGGCGAACAACATATGTGCATGCTGACATGTGACCCAGGAGCTGGAGACACGCTCTGGCTGTGGTCACGGGGAACCTTGTGACTGTGTCGATGAGCCCTTTAAGGGTCTCAAATCTGTCAGGTGGGAGCGAGGCCCTGGCCGATGTCGCATCCGGGACTGCCCCGATAAATTCTATGTGCTGTACCAGGACTAATGTGGATTTGGTGTTGTTCACCAACAGGCCCAGGGTGGCACACATGGACAGGAGGAGCTCCATGTGATCCCGCAGCTGCAATCAGGAGCTGCCCTTGACCAGCCAGTTGTCTAGATAGGGGAAGATCTGGATCCCACAATGTCTGAGGTAAGCTGCCACCACAGACATGCACTTTGTAAATACGCTGGGAGCAGTACAAGGGCCAAACGAGAGGACCGTAAATTGGTAGTGTTCCTACCCAACCATGAAACGGACGAAGTGCCTATGTCTCTCTAATATATGAATGTGGAAGTACGTGTTCTGCAGATCGAGGGTGGCATACCAGTCCCCAGGATCCAGGGAGGGGATGATGGAGCCCAGAGAGACCATGTGAAGCTTGAGCTTTACCATGTATTGGTTCAGGCGTTGCAGGTCCAGAATGGGCCTGAGCCCCCATTTGACCTTCGGGATAAGGAAATAGTGGGAGTAATACCCCTTGCGTTTGAATTCTCCTGGCACCACTTCCACCGCTCCCAAGCCAAGGAGCCACCCCACCTCCTGCTTGAGCAGGGCCTCGTGAGAGGGGTCCCCCCGCAGAAGGGATTGGGGCGGAGGGTGGTTGGGTGGGGTAGAGGTAAACTGGAGGGTGTAGCCTCGGGAGATGGTGTTGAGGACACAACAGTCCAAAGTCAGCCGCGACCACTCCGGGAGAAAAACTCGCAGCCGGCTGGAGAAGGGAAGCTTTATTGCGGGTGGATCCCTGGTATGAACTGGTAAGTCTCCCCTGGGCGTCCCGTCAAAACTGACGTTTCCCCGCCTGTTTACCCTTGGGGGGCCCAGGCTGGGGGGGCAGACCAGGACTGCCTCTGTGAGCGTTCCTTATAGCCCAGTGAATTTTTATAAGGGGGCTCATATTTAGAGTGGGTGGCCTGGGTGGAAGCCTGCTAAGGCTTAAACTTGGACCTGGCCAGAGCTGGGACATAGAGGCCAAGTGTCTTAAGTGTTGTGCGGGAATCTTTCAGGCCATGCAACTTCACGTCTGTCTGTTCCACAAACAGGGCCTTGCCATCGAACGGGAGGTCCTGCAAGGAGTTCTGCACCTCACTGGACAGCCCAGACAGCAGGAGCCACAACACCCTCCTCATGGACACCGTGGAGGATATAGACCTTGCAACCATAGCCATGGCATCTGATGCTGCCTGCAGGGTCGCCCTGGCAGCCGCTGTACCTCCACCAGAGCTTTGAACTCCTTCCTGTCACTCTCCTGGAGGGAGTCCTTGAACTTGGATAGAAAGCCCCACAAATTGAACTCATACCGACCCAGGAGAGCCTGATGGTTCACCACCCTTAACTGGAAACTTGAGGATGAATAAACCTTTCTCTCAAATAAGTCCAGCCTCCTTGAATCTTTACTTTTTGGAGTAGGGGCTGGTTGACCCTGCCTCTGCCTGTGGTTGACTGACTCGACCACCAGGGAGCTGGGGGCAGGGTGAGTGTACAGGTATTCGTGACCCTTGGTGGGCACAAAGTACTTCCATTCTGCCCTCTTAGAGATGGGGGGCAAGGAAGCCGGGGTTTGCCACAAGGCGTTTGAAATTTTTGCCGACCCTTCGTGGAGTGGAGTGCCCAGTGCCAAGGTCAAGAGGATGTTGAAGAGGGAGTCCGAGGGCTCCTCCACCTCCTCGGCTTGAAGGTTGAGGCTTGATGCCACCCTTTTTATAGTTCCTGGTGGGCCTTAGAGTCCTCCTATAGAACAGAGGGAGGAGGGGCCATAATTGCCTCATCAGGGGAGGATGAGGATGCGGGTGCAGTACTCTGCATACCCACCAATACCAGAGGTCCCACCACTTGGTCATCCTCCAGGCACGGAACCAAAGATGCACGCCCCACCAACTCCTTTCTGGGAGGCCGGGAGAGGGAGGCCGACGGTCTCTCCGAGGCTCCAGCCACCAAATGAGCCCCCGCTGACTGACTAGCCCGTCCCACCAAATGACCACTATGAAAGAAGGCTGGGCTGGCGTACGACCTGCCGCTGTCCCTGGATCAGGAGGAGCAGTGGTGTCAGGAATGGTGCTGACCACAAGACCGTGATCCCGATATAGAAGAGTAGTACAGCCGGTAGCAGCTGCTCTGCGATCAACTCAGACGGGCAGATCCGTGACGGCGAGGTCCTGGTGATCGACGCCCGGGACTGCGGGAGCAGTGCTGCGGTGGGGTCCTGGAGTGAGACGAAGAACGGGAATGGCGTTGATGCCCGTATCGCGACGGACTATGGTAGCCTCTCAGAGATGAAGACCTCCAGTGCCGTCTGTCCTGGTCTCAACGGGCCCCGCTTCCCTCGCGAGGTCTACGGTCCCTCAAGGCGGAGCGGTGTCTGGAACCCCTGTCAGTCGGAACCCAGCCAGACAATCTGGTGAGGGTCAACGCGGACTGGCGCAGACTGCGCACAGGACCGTCGCTGAGCGGTGAACGACATCAGGAACATTCCCTTGACCGCGAATGATACCAACCAGGCAGCGACCAATCAGTCCAGAGATCCAAGCAGTCGCTTTCCTCTGGACTGGGGACCCAACAGTGGTGGTGCCCCTGGTACCAGCAGAGATATAACATCCTGGGCCGCTTGCAGGGCCTCCGGCGTGGAGGGCACCCGGACATCTGGGGAAACCTGCGCCGAATGGGCCGGGCTACTCCACTCAACCTGAGTCGGAGGTCTGGAGGCTGACAGAGACTGAGAACTGCCCAATATGGGTCTAGTCTCTCCCCTGGTCTTGCTCTGGTGCCTCAGCGGAGAAGACCTCTTCTTAGCCTTCATGGAACGCCCTGCGGATGGGAAGCAGTGCTGACTGGAGGAAGGCACCAAAAGGTCGTCGCACACCAATACTGTGGTACCCAGTTCTGACTTCGATCGGCACACGGGAGTCGGGGTCAACGTCGATTCCATCAGAATGGCTTGAAGCCAAACTTCCCTCTCCTTCTTGGTCCAAAGCTTGAAATATCTGCCAATCTTGCAGCGATTGCTGAGATGGGTTTCCCCCAGACAGCATAAACAGTCTGTGTGCGGGTCACTCACTGGCATCAGCCACCTGCAAGTGTCACACGACTTAAAGCCCAGGGCAGGGGCATGCTCCGACCCGGGTGCACTAAACTAAACTAACACTAATCTAAACTATTTTAACTACAGGTACTACTAACTATGAACGAACAAGAGTTCAAGAGGAAAGCTGCAGACAAGCCGGAGCAGAGCAGTTCCAATGCACCTTCACTAGCAGCAAGAAGGAACTGAGGGTGTGGGGAGCGCGGAGCGCCCCTTACACCGCACCATGGAGGCGACACTCCAGGGTCACTGGGGCGCTCCCCTATGGGTACTGCTAGGGGAAAAACTTTCAGCACCGGTGCACATGGTGAGCACACACACCTATTGTGAAATACACATGAGCAATCACTCGAAGAAGAACTAGACTGAAACCATCAAACAGCTTCAGGTGTATGAGCAACAACTTTAGGCCACTGGTAGGCTTGGCCAGAATCCAAACAACAATCTAGAAACTAGGCTTTGTTTAATATAACCGTATTTTTTCTTACATGGTTGTTTTTATAGTTAGAAGATCTTAGTCTTCCAGGAAGAGCAAGAGTCAGGCTAACTCTAACTCTAATAACGCGAGACTTTAAGGCAGGGCCTGGGCGAGTGGGAAAAACTGTGAGAGGTTATTTTGACCTTCTGTTAGATAAGAATGGAAAGCAGACTGCAGCAGAAAATTGCTGAGAAGATATCAGGAAGGAATATGTATAAACAAAATGCAGCTGTTGATCATTACTGTATGTCACAAAAGGTATAAATGCTTGCTCTAATTGTGTATCTGGTGGAGACCTACCTTGGGAGGGGGAATCCCTGTCCGTGCGCACTCTCCCCCTTGCAATTGCTTGAGAATAAACACTGCCTCTGACTTGCTGCAACCAACCTAAGAGTGAAGACTTATTCTTCCACACTCTTAACATATGAAATGTTTTGGATCAGATAGAGGAACCTAGTTAGAGTCTTTATCCACCTAAAGAACTTTTACTCAGTCTTTAATGTATTTCTCCTCACAACATCCTGGTGAGATAAGGAAACACTATTTTACAGATGGAAAATGAGGCACAGTAGAGCTAAATGACTTGTGCAAAGCACCTATGCTTGAGGTAGAACTAGACCCCAGCTCTCCTATACTCCAGACTAGGGCCCTAACAATCAGACCATCTATTTCTCTTGGGGTATAGCTTTTCCTGTTCCAGATTAGCATCCAATCCTGCTCCGATCAGAGCTAACAGTATGCATTTGTTTTTAGACATTTTTAGTTTAGCCATTTGATGTTTGTGAATAAGAATTCCATATGCTCTATTAATGAATAGCTCCCACCATTTTTCTCATATACAGACTCATGGTTTGATTCTTTTTTTTTCTTTATTTGTGTGTTGGCTATATAATACATGTCCCAATAAACATAATGCATATATGAATATATCATACTGGATCAACCCCAAATGAATATTTGATTTTGTTTTAATTTGCTTCCACATTGTTTACTTGGGTCCCCAGGCCTATGAGTGAGATGCAGTTGCATAATGGTTTGAGAGATGATAATTTGATATTGATATTCCTACATTTATACAGACGATGCAGGTGTTTTAAAGTATTTATGAAATTGCTTGATTGACTCTCATATAGAAGCCTATTGATAATAAGTTTAAGCTTTGCAGCTAGGGTGTAAAATGATTATATTAACATTACTAACGGTCATGGATGTCATAAATCTTAAGAGAAAGGATGCATATGTCACATATAACGCATGAAAAAGTTGTTCTTTTACCATGGATAACTTACCATTGTGTAGATACTCTGCTGATCAGCTATTCCATTATTTGAGTAAGTATCTGATGTCTTGTTTTCTTTCAAGAAGGCAGGTGCAAGATGAAGCAGGAAGCCTGCCAAGAAAGATGATAAATTGCTATTTGGTGCTGAGGACCAATGCTTAACATTAATGTAATGCTGCTAGCAATTAAAGCAGCTAGTATAGTAATAAGAAACTGAGAAGAAAATAATTTCTGATCCCAACTGTAAGATGTTCATTTCTTTAATTGTCATCATCTTTAGTACATATAAAATATTTGTTGGGATTGTCTGATTGCAAACAAAATGAAATGAATAAAAATCCTATAATGCACAAGCCATATGTTACAGTATGATTAACTGCTATTCCAATGGGAGAGGAATATTACAAACTGAAGCAAACAATTTTACAACAAAATTAAACAGAAAAATAATGGGAAAAAATTAGGGGCCATACGCGCACTGGGGAGCAATTATCTACTTGAGTAATCCAACTGACTTTTATATGCTTCACAATCTAGACTAAAGCAAGAGAGATCTCAGAAAGAAGAGCCAGAGTTTCCCTATGTACTTTATTCGCCTTTGCAATATTAAACTTAGGTTTGTTTAAACTAACTTCAAAAAGGATCCTGTGCAATTTCAGTATTTTATGTTGGTTCAACAAAGAGTGGCAAATCCAACATGTTGTTCAAAATGTTTAAGTTCAGTATTGTAAGAACCAAAAGCTACGGAGGTGGAGCTGCCAGGCTTTTTGTTTGATCAGCTATAACCACCCATGTCCTAAGAGATTCTGGATCCAGGTGGCTTTCTGAAAGAAACATGATTCCATCAATTTTATAAATTGTGTTAAAATTCATTAAACGAATTAAAATAAAAATCAAGAAAACATATAATCAAACCTAAGCCATTGTTAATACTAAGCTAAACTAAAATAATACTATACAACCATCAACTCAATATCAAACCAAGGTCAAATTAAAAAAATCAGCAAGTTAGTCTCAGTGCTGGAATGGAATTAAATCATGAAATTAATTCTAAAAATAATCAATCCTTACAGATGCTAAAGGGGATTCCAAGATGGCAGCTGTCCATTTGTTTATAAATCCCAAATGAAGAATATTACAAAAGTCCATTGTATCTGTAACTTGGAGATGGTTAAATGTCTTAATACTGAAACCAAATTATTATCTAATGTCTGAACCACAACCTCAGAGCTAATTATAAAGCATCCTACTTAGAATTCTATTCTTGGGTGCTGACTAATAGCCCCTCCACCCCCCCACCCCACAGACCGGAAAGGCTTCTTGGCTTAAAATCGTTGTTTCTTTGTTGGATGCAGAATGGGGGAGGGGCTATTAGTCAGCACCCAACAACAGAACTCTACGTAGGAAACTTTATGATTAACTCTCAGGTTGTGGTTCAGACATGTATGGTTTGCTATCTTTGCTTACTTCTTGCAGCACTTCCCTCCAAGGCTATCAGACAAATCAGGTGTGAGGCTAATTTTAAGTGAAGTTCTGTTTGAAATAGCAATTTTAAAAAATATTCAGTGTTTTACATACCACAGATATTGTAAGTCTGTGACACTCCAAACTTCCAGATGCACAATACCATTTTTGAGGATGTTGGCATGGTCTTATGCAGGTGAATAGGTCGTGAGATGACATTGTGTCACCAGTTTGCAGAAAGTTTGATACAAAGATCTTATTAGGGTGTGGGGGGGATTGCTAGGGTTCTTTTTCAACAACTAGTCACTCAACATTCATCCATCAGCAAAATTAAAAATAATTCGACTTATGATCAATGTCATCATTCTTCTCACAAACAAGACCATTTACAGCAATCTTTCTATTTTGGAACGGGGCTATGTGTCAAACAGGAATCTTTATCTTGATAGAGAAAGTGGCTTTAAGACCTATCAAGATGAAATCCATTTTAGAAATATAATTTTTAAAATGTATATAAGGTCTTTTATTCCTCGATATGCTATTTCTCTCACAGTACACCCAGAGTAATGCAAGTCTTTTAGAATTAATGAGGCAAAGTTGTGTTCTTTTTAATCTTCTCCACAGTTACTTCAGAAATACAAGCCAGATCACTGAGGCAAAGTAAGGCTGTGAGATGGGAAGTTGGCTCAAGATTTAATTGTTGATTTTCCATGTTTTCTATCCCTCTCAAGTTCTAACCTTTAAAAAATTATTTTTGCAAACGTGGATGACTTCTCAGCTTTATTAATAACATGTGCAATGTTTGTGCCCATGTCTCAATTTATCTTTACTATAACAAATTTTCTCTTTGCAGCTGTGACTTTATCAGGATTATTTTGTTTTATCACACACCGTGGACAATAAGAAACCAAAGCCAGCAAAAAAATTCAAAATACATATCAAGCCAGTGACATCGCAAGACATATTTTAAAGCAGAAGTCCTTAGGGAGAAAAAAGAGTAGGAAGAGATGTCAGAGAAGACATGCCACTGTGCTGGCACTTTAAGTTACTGTAATTATCTGGGGCATGTATAATGTGCACTGAAAACGATAACAACATAGACAAGGTAATTTATCAGTGTAGAGGAAGTGCAATTCTAGTATTTTTGTGTTACACTCACACAACTCCATAACCTCACTAGGATTGTACAAGTATAACTGAGGGAAGAATCTAGCCTTAAAATAGGTTACCATTTTTTTCAGTTCTCAGTGTTTCAGATTTAGAGAGAGAATTGTAAATATTCTGCCATTATAAAAAATAAATGTTCCTTAATATCACTACTGCCTTTGTATTGATAAAGGCATTAATGGCCTCATCCTACAGTCTTATTACTAAGGGTACGTCCATACTACCCGCCCGGGTCGGCGGGTAGCGATCGACTTCTCGGAGTTTGATATATCGCGTCTCATCTAGACGCGATATATCGAACTCCAAACGCGCTCTCGTCGACTCCGGAACTCCACCACAGCGAATGGCGGTGGCGGAGTCAACGGGGGAGCCGCGTACTTCGATCCCGCGCCGTCAGGACGGGTAAGTACTTCGAACTAAGGTAGTTCGAGTTCAGCTACGCTATTCACGTAGCTGAACTTGCGTACCTTAGTTCGAACCCCCCACCCCTAGTGTAGACCAGGCCTAAGTGTAGTGACTACACATGGTGGTTACGAAGTTTCTGTGGGATTGGGCCTTTAATGGGATCATTGGTATGAAGTCATATTATGAGCCTAAACATGACAGGTAAGCTATGCACTCAGAAAAAAGACACTTCCTCTGCCCTGTCTCTCCACCTCTCACCATTCCTCACCTCTCTCTCTGGCTGGAGGAAAAGGGGAACAACTAGGACACTTTTGCAGCTGCAGGTTTGGCCCCTTGGGGCCCTCAGATTGCTCTAACTCAATGAAAGCGAACTGGCCCTGTAGCGGCTCTACCACAATTGGGGAAGTACAACGTTGAGATTTATATAGGGTGACCAGACAGCAAATATGAAAAATCGGGCCGGGGTGGGGGGTAATAGGAGCCGATATAAGAAAAAGACCCAAAAATCGGGACTGTCTCTACAAAATCGGGACATCTGCTCACCCTAGATTTACATCACTTTAGCACAATGCTCCCTGAGCAGCACTCTCCTCTGCCCTGACCCTGTGCCCAGCATATGGCCCTTTTTCATTTGTCCTTTATTCATTTTCTAATCCATAAGAATACTTTACTTCTCACTTCATGACTACTTAGTACTCTCCGATAAGAGACTTTTCCATTGGCCTTTATTATGTCAAATGGTCCCCTTCTATCCACCACTTCACTGACATGCTCAAAGGATTTGAATAGATAAGAGAGACATGATTTTCTTTTGCCAAAGTCATATCCATACTCTGCTTTCATTTCTCTTTTTTCCTTTTGCAGTATACTTCTGTGATTCTAAATAGCCTCCATATTGAGTCCAAGGTTTTTAATTTCTCTCTCTCTCTCTCTCTCTCTTTTTTGTTTAATGTTTGCATTTAGGGTCTCCTTGATTAGCTTATTCATTTTCATTTAAGCCTCTTTTCTAAAATTTAGTTTGCACAAGTGCAGGGGCAGCTCTAGACATTTTGCCGCTCCAAGCACGGCGGCATGCCACGGGGGGCGCTCTGCTGGTCGCTGGTCCCGTGGCTCCGGTGGACCTCCCGCAGGCGTGCCTGCGGAGGGTCCGCTGGTCCCGCGGCTCTGCCTGCGGGAGGTCCACCGGAGCCCTGCCTGCCGCCCTCCCGGCGACCGGCAGAGCGCCCCCCGCGGCATGCCGCCCCAAGCACGCGCTTGGCATGCTGGGGCCTGGGGCCGCTCCTACACAAGGGGAATGTTCAGGGAGACTGTTGAGCCAGTTTTCCCACTGCTTTGTGCTGCTAGAGAATTGGGTTCAGGGGGTTTCTTTGGAAAATATACTAGTGACTGGCTTGAACTCATTATTTGCTATAAAGCCTGTTTTAATTTAAATCTCTCCTTACCATTGGCATCTAGGGCTGCAGATCCAATAATATTTTCCATCTTATATCCCAAAATGTCTTCTGAGGCATTGCACCATTCTTCGACATCATTCTGAATACCTTCATCTTGGCCTGTCTTTTCCCAACTCTGGTGATCCAACAAGGAAAGCCTGATTGCAGCTAGTGATTCATCTTCACTTACACATCCAATGTTCAAAGACGCAGCCCTTTTAGAAAGTCCTGTTGCAACACAAGAAAACATTACTCTTATAAATTACACTGACTAGGTCTGAAAGGGGTATGTGAAGCATCTGATTAAAGTGAATTCACTTGAAAAATCACAATAGCATTAGGGAGAAGTAAAACTCTAGGAATAGTTAATATAATTATGAATAATATCAATTCTGTCCTTGATTCCTAAGATTGAAAGACCAAGAAATGTGATAGAGCACATTCTCAATACCCCCTTATATAAAAAGGAAATATGAAAATTAAATATCATGAGTCTGATTCTTCATTGCTTTGCACACCTGTGTAGTCATTTGTGATGTATGGGAAGCAGGTGTAAGAAGCTACCAAATCAAAAATCCTCCACTCAATCACAATAATGGCAGCACAAACTGTGGTAAAGTTAGCACCACTTCTCACAGGAGTAAGTGATGACCCAATCTACAAGTCAGGGGAGAATCATCAGGCCCTAGGACTGCTTGAACTATACTGTGTATTTTACAGATTTATGTTGTTGTTCTTGAATTAAAAAATATGTTACACTTTTGGAAAATATTTGAAACATTCATCAACCAACCTCCAGATTATCTGCTGTGATCCTAGTCTTCCAGCATCAACATAAATGTATTTCAAACTTAAGTTAGGCTCAGTTAGAATGATTATTGGACCTGATTCTGCATTCATTGAAGTAAATGGCAAAACTCTTATTGGACTTCAGTGAGAACAGAATCGAGTCTGCTATCTGTATGAGTTAGAGAATAAGGAATGTATTCATCAGCCTGTACTTATCCATAAGTGCATAAGCAGCCTCTCTGACATCAGTGAACTACTTCCAAGAGTACAGACTGGGAATTAGATTCTAAGGAGTGAAGTCTTTTCGGTATTTTAACATCAAGATCATGAACCAGAAACATATTGTTACCTTTTTTGAACCTGAGCAGCTACTCAAAGTTCTGGGCCCTGAGGATGTCCTTGTCTACTGATGATAGACTCTGGTATAATTTCTTTGATGCAGCCTTCTTTATTTACAAGGAACATACAAAGTCCTGCTTCTCTGAATGCAAGAGGGGGCCAAAAGCAAAAGGAGCCATTTCTTAGTTAACTTTCATATGAGTGCATTTGAAAATAGGGACAGAGGGGATATCTTACAGCTGGACAATCTATTAGAAGTCTGGTATGCTGAAGAAGGATAGATTTAATCACATGCTTAAAGTTAATCTTGTGCTTAAGTGCTCTGCTGAACTGAGGTCATAAGTTATGAGTAAGGGGAGTCAGGAGCTATAATTTATGTAAATTCTTTTCACAGACATGATAAATGAGATTTAAAATGTTTTGGTCCATCCTCTGTATTTGTATTTTGTCATGTAGCAATGAATTTTGTTGGCTACCTGCCTTGTTAAATACAGTATCTGAATTCATGCATTCATATTCTGATGCCTTCTTTTAGGGGATTTCATTATTAAGTATTATTATTACAGAACACTGACATCCTTAGAAAAAGCAGAACCATATTTTGGGTAATTCTGAACATAACTTAATATTCTGAGTGCAAAATTCCCAGAAAAGATCTAGATTGTCAATGTTCTGCTCACATGCCGTACCATGCTTAAGTGCTTTGCTGTATAGGGGTTTAAGTTGTGGTCTCAATTAAAACAAATATTCTCAGCAATTTGGAAAATCATGCTATATAGAGCCTGATCCAAAGCCCATTAAGTGAGTTATAAGATGCTCCTCAATTTCATTGGGCTTTGAATCAGCCCCCTATTTAGATATGTAAATATGGATTTATGAGCCTAACTTTATGCTTGTTGTATCAACCAGGCAAGTTACTAACAACTTCAACAGGACTTTATTTTTACAGTGGAAACCTCTGTACCAAGCTGCTGCTGCACCCTCTGTAGCTCTCACTCAGCCTCCTCAACTCCTCCCCCTACCTTCCTGTTTCCTGTCCTTTCAGACTCCCAACAGCCAGTGCTCCCAGTTCTAATAATCACAAGCACATCTAAACACCACAATACTCTCATTTTAAAAAGTTTTAGCCAAAATGTTTTGTCATAAGCATTTGTACAGTGCTCTGTACATTTATGTTAATACACAAAAGGGGAAAAAGTCAGGAATCAGATAGGAAACCAACCTGAGAGATCTGATAGGTCTTCCTCAGAGGAGTTCCTTTCATTGCACTGAGACAAAGAGCAGCCTGTTCGTGGATTAATTCCTTCAGGTTCATTGAATGCATCTTGTGTAGCACTGCTAAGTTTGGATGTCTGAGATCTGACCTCACATGTCGTATCCGAGCATGCTAAAATATACAGGAAAATGAAAGTAGAATAAAGATTTCACTAAAAGCTTGTTTCATTTCTTTTTAATCCAGACATTTGTTTCACAGAACAATCTTTAAAAAAAAAATCAAAGACTTTGGGTCTGAAAGTAGCTGACACTGTCCAAACTGATCCTGCAGCCTTTCTGCACACCCAGCTCCGGACAATGGCACCGGCCTAACAAATTGCTCCTCCCAAGGGAGGGGAAGTTAGTTTTTCAAAACGTACTCTTGACCTCCTTTCCCGACCTTGACTGGCTCCTTCTCTCGTTTTTGGGCCTGGCGGTGCTCCCATACACAGGCAGCAACAAGTTAGTGGCTTCTGATATGATGCCAGGACAAAATAATCTTGCAGCAATCTGTTCCCTTGGGTCATTTTGCATCCTGGCTGGCTGAAGTGACCCCTAGGGAGTGCGTTGCCCTGGGGATTGTTCTCTTCATTGGGCCAGTGACTTATCGTAACATCTTCTTCCCTCCCTTGGAACCACAGAAAGAAATCTGCTGTATGTGGCCAGCAGAACAAGGATATAATTTGTCTGATGGGAAGGACTGGACTCCCTTTTTGCTCCAGCACTTACTTCCTCTTGGCCTTCTGCCTATTCCCTAGTCATGGCAATCCCCAATGCTGGGGGCAAAGAAGAGAGCCACATTTCAAAACCAGAGCCACAGATTCTGCACTTCTGCTCTACTGGAGAGAATGTCAGGCCTACTCAAGTGTTGTCTCTATGGGCTTCATCTGTAGCCCAGGGAAGTCAATGGAAAGGCTCCCATTGATTTTAATGGGCTTTGGATCATGTCCTATGTCATCGCTTCTAGTGACTTCTCCAAAGATGATATAAAGCTTAGTACTACTCGAGCTAGTGGAGATCCTTCTTTAGCTCAAGGGGTAGGTGTAAGGACTCAGGAGTTAGGTTAGCTGGAGAGAAAGCAAGGCACTTTTAACAGCTGGAATAGTTGCTCAGTTTGAATCTGCTCAGGATTCTGGAACCATCTAGTTCATGTTGGACATGCTCAAAGGCTTAACATGCGCATTACCATAGTCAATTCCCACAGTAGCAGCTTTACATTCTCCAATTTGCATTGTCCCACATGCTAGTAACATGCTATCAGTCCTTACACTTAGGGGCCTGTGCTTTTGGAACAGAAGGTACAGAGTTCTATCTCCACTGACAACCGTGACGTCTATATGGCTAGGGCAAGCAAAATAGTTGACAGCCATGAAGTTTATACAGCCAGTGAATTGTTAGCGTGAACATATTATGATGCATCAGCAGGCTGTGAAAAATCTTTGAAGATTTTGTGAGTAGGTCTGCATTAAAAGGGCAGTTGCTTTTATTTTACTGAAGCTAGCCCTATTGAAATTTCAGATGCTCATCATGTAATAATAGCTAGCTCTTTCATGACTATACGGGGGCTGCTGCTATGTGTATTCTGCACTCCTGTGAAAAAGGCATTGGTTCCCCCTTCAAATTGTTCAGCTATGAGTGGCTTCAAACAATGAAAGGAAAGCCCTAAAACAGAACATGATGCATGTTGTCCCAAGAAATTTTTGTTCTACGTGTCCCTTGGCCTAATTATCTTAACTACAAAAATAACCTATAAGTAAATTCTCAGCACTCCATTTGGTCCTTAGTTGAAAAATGTCACAGATTTTAAGATTAGATTATCACATGACACCTACTGATTATAGTTGGCGCTGGTAGCTACACCTACAGTTAAGATTGCCCAATGCACCGTACTGCAAAATCCTGTTTTCAATTGCTTACAGCTTTATCAAATTGTATCAGTTTGGTCTGGAATTCAGTCATTTCCAAGAACAAAGGTAAAGGAAAAGATGTTGTTTTGTGCATTTAAAGAAAATATCTTGTGACCATTTCACTGAGTTCTAGCACCTCCAAACACTGAAGCAGGGACTTGAAACTTGGAAAGAGGTGGCCTTTTTGCCACAATTGTGTCTTACTATTCCTGTGGAGAAACTGCACAAAATTGGCAAAGTGATAAGCCTTTGAAAATATACCGGTAAGTTTGCATATGCTCAGTAGAGGCTTGCTAGAGTTTGTCAGCTAAATTCTCTGAAGATTCCATCTGTGCTGAGCATGCCCCAGCCCAGGACGGCAGGGGGATGGGCAGGACTTTCCCTGCAACTGCTTCTCCAAGCATCCAGTGACCACTTTGGCACCAGGCACCAGAACTGAGAGCATGAAGATGCTCTTTCTTGTAGTCTCAATGCTGCCCCTGCTGGCTCCCAGGTAGCATGGAGGAGGAAGACAACAGCCTACTTCACAACACAACCCTAATTCATCCCCAGAGTAGGTCCATCCTGTTCACTGAATGAGGTACAGGTCCTGTGGAAAAAAAGTATGTAATCATGTAATTAAAGGCTATATCATAATGCATACATCCAAGGGGGCTGGATTAAGCAAATTTAAAATGTCCTACCTTTGGAGTGCTTGACTTTGCAACCTTTGCATTCTTTTAATGTTGTTTTTATGTGTAACATAGAGTCACAGTATATGATTCATACCCACTGCAGGTAAAATTCATCCTTGGAAAATTTATCTATATAGGTGTGATATTCTTAAAGGGACATATATTTAAAAATATATCCCTACTTCTGTTACAAATAACATCTTTGGTTATCAAAACAAAGAATTTTACAAATCTTATTTATACAGAACCTAACTTTGGGGCAAGTTTGACAAGTCTTTTTGCATATATGTTATCTCTCTGCACTCTGTTTCTAAATCTGGAACTTATCTTTGGCCATTAATTTTAAAGTCAATTAAGGGTTAAAACACATTATAAAACTTCCATGCACATCAGCTGAGGGACTTATTTGATAATGGTTGTGTTCTGACACAATTTAAATATATATGATCAGAAATAAATAGCAAGAAACATATTCTGTATTATCATAACACTGATGGGCTTCATCTAATTATTAGCCAGTACCAGAACAGATTTGCAGTCAAGATTAGCAGAAACATATAGGCAGAGACGATAAACTGCATGAACTATAGTACTTTTAGAATAACAGAGTTACTAAAAAATGAGACATGTTGCATCTTGTTTTCATGACTTACTTTTAAACTCTGGATTTCCAATATAAAATGGAATTAATAAAGGAAGTTACTGAATGGGGACAAAATAGCCAACCATTCCAAGGAATCATTTACTAAAAACTAATCTAAATTCTGTTGGGACTATTCTGTGACTCTGATTCAGGACAGTAGTTAAGCATGTGCTCAACTATAATACAGTACTTTAGTTCCTTTTACGTCATGTTTGGATGTTTTTCTTCAAGATTGGATTTTTTTCTAAACAATATCCTCTACGAATTATTTGGAGGAAATAGCCTGTACTATACAGGAGGCCAGACTAGATGATCACAATGGTTCCTTCTGGCCTTGGAATCTGTGTTTAAGTGCTATCCTGCATAGGAATGCTTTCCTGAATTGTAGCCTACATTAGTAAACTGCAACAAGTATCTTGTAACCATTTTCATGATCAAAACCACAAATGAAAAAACAAATGTCATCAAATCAGATGAAGTAAAATGGCTTCTAATATAATAAATGCTCTGTTCATTACATACCATCATGCTAGATACACATTTTTTCTATCAACACTTAAAAAAATGTTTCAAATGAGTGTACTTATGTATGTTGAGATATTATGACAAAGATTTTTTAAAAATGAACTCTGAACGTAAGTCTCCAAAATCCATATTTAAGAGACTAAATAATTGGTCTGATTTCCAAAGGTACTGGGCACTCCGGAATTTCCACTGAAGACAATGGCAGCTGCTAGATGCTCGCACTTTTGTAAATCAGCCCATTTATTTAGTCACTTAAGTATGGATTTTGGAGAATTAACTTTAGGGACCCATTTTTGAAAATCTTGGCCTAGTCCTTTTAAATCACAATGAACAGGCCAAAAAGAGCAAAATTTAGCCCTAAAAATTAAAAGACATAAAATTTCAAATTTGTAAAGCCACAGCAAACACAAATATATGGGTAACAGAACGAGACAGAAAGCATACTAACATGCATGAGTCCCAACGTCATCTCTGGATCACCAGTGTAACACAGCATTATTATTTGTTATTTGTACTGAGGTAGTGGCTAGCAGACCCCAGCCCCATTGCACTAGTAATATATAAATACATGTGTAATGTGGCAAGACACCTGTTGTGACAGATTAATAATAATAATGAAGCAAAATCTCTTTGCAAGGGGGAAAAAAGCCATATGAAGCTTTAGATTCAGAATAGCTTCTTACTTAGTCTATAATCACTTTTGATTTAGTGATGGCACTGTTCATTTTAGCCCATATGTTGTTACTAATCTGAAGATGTGGAAATCTAGAACTTTCCTGCTCTAAAGAGCAGTGAATCTGTCTTTTCCAATCAGATATAGTTAGTGCAAGTCATAGATGAGATTATGAAATGCTTTTATTTAGGATCACGTTTTTTGAATGTATTCTAGCTCTTTCTCTATGAACATTATCATTTTTCTGAGTTATAACTGTTGGTTATCATTATCAAAAGGTCAGGCGAGAGGTCTGTGGCACTGCTGTTTGCCTTCACATCTGGGTTAGCAACATGTATGTGAAGGACCTTTAGAAAAAGCGAGAGAGTGAGATAGAAAGGAGGAACGGAAGGCATCACCACACTAAATGAAAAGCAAACAATATGCATATCAGCATCCTAAGGAGCCATACCACTCTGCTGGGAAAAGCCAAGACAAAAGAATTATCTGACACAACAGTTCAAAGCATATTGCACCTGTCAAAATGTCTGTCATCTTCTATAGAAATGCACCATTCTAAAGGAGAAAAGGGAAACTCTAGCAAAGTCACTCAGAAACAACAGACCACTTTGTCTCTTTCCTTCCAGCCAACTCCTCCAACTGAAAGCCATTTAACTCAATGCTAAAGATTGCCTGGAAGGACCAGACAATAGGAAGTTCTCTTTCATTGTCAAGGACAGTTACACTTTGAAGATGATGCTCAAAAGGGGTTAAAATGGGTCAACAAGCAATTGTTGGTCCTAGCCAAGGAAATGTGAACAGAACATTGTTAAAGCCACCAAAAAAAATCTATCTAAAAGAACACATCTTTTAACTAGGGGAGGTGTGGGAAGGGGGGGGGTGACCAACACATGATACTGATTTAATCACAAAGAGAAATTAAGACAAAAAATCAATAGCACAAATGGATTAATGGGGAGTTGCTAGCTATATGCACCCAAGTTGCAGAAAAGGTGAGAAAAACAGGGGGCAAACAACGGGGAAAGAGGAAAAACTAATTATAAACTGACAACACTTTTACCTTGGTGAGATGTGAATCTTCAGGAAAGCCTCATTTTATATTGCATGTTAGTTAACTACATGGAAACAGGATTTCATTAGCGTTGTACTTGATTTTATGTATTTACCAATTACTTAATCTAAAAACAAAACAGAAAGCCAGCTCCTTGCCTACATACACATGATCTTTGCTAATATTTTTTATAGCTTTAGTGAGGTGAACCTCAATGTTTTTGATGTCAAGCCGATGGAGAAAATAATAAATGCTTCTCACTTAAAGAGGTATTAAAGGTAACACATGACTTTAAATCCTAAATTAAATCTTTTGTAAGGCAAAAAAGTAACTTTATGCTATCCCACTTAAAAACAATTATTATTTAGGATTCTTTATCGTTATTAATGGGACCCTTGTTCCTCTGCTTCTCTCTTCTGGTCTATTTCTGGCATTTACTTGGAGCATCATGTGTGAATATAGGCACTGATCCTGCAAACACTTTAGTTCAATGCTACTACTCACTGTAAAGTTACTCACCTGTATCAATGTTTGCAGCACTGAGGCCTTAGATCGTAAGCTCCTTAGGGAGGGGAACATGCGTGAAATCTTGGCTCCATTGAAGTCAATGGTAAAACTCCCATTGACTTCATTGGGACTTCATGTATTTATATGTTTCTATAAAGAACCTAACACAATTGTCAGTTCTCAAAATGTTCATCACCATGATAGTTTCACATACATTTTTCATAAAGTAACATTTCTCCTCTTTTATTTCATTTCAGTACTTCAGGCATAATGACAATAAGAATAGAACATACACGTATCTGAATTAGAGGGGATATACATTGAAACAGCGGATCAAGCCACCCCAGAGTGTTGGAAAAGTGTGGATACGGAGGTGGATGTGAACTCCCTAAGGATGTTGGAGTGTGTGCAGGTATGGAGCCAGATTCTCAGGTAGTGTAAATTGCACTAGCTCCTGAAGGCCATGGAGCTATGTCAATTTCAAGAAGGCAGACTTTAGTAAACTCAGGGAGTTGATAGGTAAAATCCCATGGGCAGCACATCTAAGGGAAAAAACAGTTCAAGATAGCTGGCAGTTTGTCAAAGAGACATTTTTAATGGCACAAGAGCTAAACTATCTCATTGCGTAGGAAAGATACGAAGTATAGCAAGAGATCACCCTGGCTGAACCAAAAGACCTTTAATGATCTGAAACACAAAAAAGAGTCCTACAAAAAGTGGAAAACTGGTCAAATTATGAAGGATGAATATAAACAAACAACACAAACATGTAGGGACAAAAAATTAGAAAGGCCAAGGCAGAAAATGAGATTATCTAGCTAGAGACATAAAGGGTAACAAGAAAACAGTCTACAAATAGAAGCAAAAGACTAAAGACAGGGTAGGCCCACTCCTCAATAAAGGGGGAAAAACAATAACAGAAAATGTGGAAATGCCGGAAGTGCTAAGTGCCTTTTTTGTTTCAGTTTTCACCAAAAAGGTTAGCAGCGATCGGACATCTAACACAGTGAATGCCAGCGTATGAGGGGTAGGATCTGAGGCTAAAATAGGGAAAGAACAAGTTAAAAATTACACTGACAAATCAGATGTCTTCAAGTTGGCAGAGCCTAATGAAATACATCCTAGAATCCTCAAGGAGCTGACTGAGGAGATATCTGAGCCATAGCAATTATCTTTG
This sequence comes from Mauremys mutica, assembly GCF_020497125.1. Taxonomy (NCBI): domain Eukaryota; kingdom Metazoa; phylum Chordata; order Testudines; family Geoemydidae; genus Mauremys; species Mauremys mutica. The sequence continues at coordinate 101,397,223 of NC_059072.1, read as the reverse complement.
AAAACTCATGGAAGACCGGAGAGATTCCAGAGGCCTGGAAAAGAGCAAATACAGTGCAAATCTATAAAAAGGGAAATATGGACAATGAGGGGAATTACTGACCAGTCAGCTTAACTTCAGTACCCTGAAAGATAATGGAGCAAATAATCAAGCAATCAATTTGCGAACACCTAGAAGACAATAAGGTGATAAGTAACAGTCAACATGGATTTGTCTAGAACAAATCACGTCAAACCAAGCTAATAGCTTTCGTTGACAGGGTAACAAGCCTTGTGGATGGGGGGAAAGAACGGTTACTCACCTGTAGTAACTGTTGTTCTTCGAGATGTGTTGCTCCAATCCATTCCAGTTAGGTGTGCGCGCCGCGCGTGCACGGCTTCTCCGGAACTTTTTCCCTAGCAACCCCGGCGGGCCGGCTGGCGCCCCCTGGAGTGGCGCCGCCATGGCGCTAAATATATACCCCAGCCGGCCCGTCCGCTCCTCAGTTCCTTCTTGCCGGCTACTCCGACAGTGGGGAAGGAGGGCGGGTCTGGAATGGATTGGAGCAACACATCTCGAAGAACAACAGTTACTACAGGTGAGTAACCGTTCTTTCTTCTTCGAGTGATTGCTCCAATGCATTTCAGTTAGGTGATTCCCAAGCCTTACCTAGGCGGTGGGGTCGGAGTGAGACGTGGCGGAATGCAATACTGCAGAGCCGAAGGCTGCATCGTCTCTAGACTGCTGCACCAACGCGTAGTGGGAGGCGAAGGTGTGGACCGAAGACCAGGTGGCCGCTCTGCAGATGTCCTGGATGGGGACATGGTTCAGGAAGGCGACTGACGAGGCGTGTGCCCTTGTAGAGTGAGCGGTGAGTCGGCATGGTGTCACGTGAGCAAGCTCGTAGCATGACCTGATGCATTGAGTCACCCAGGAGGAAATGCGCTGGGTAGAGACCGGTTCGCCCTTCATGCGATCAGCGACTGCGATGAAGAGTTGGGTGGAACGCCGAAAGGACCTTGTCCGGTCGATGTAAAACGCCAGCGCCCGACGGACGTCGAGAGTGTGGAGCTGTTGCTCCCGGGACGAAGCATGGGGCTTCGGAAAGAAAACCGGGAGAAAGACGTCCTGATTAAGGTGGAAGGCCGAGACCACCTTTGGTAGGAAGGCCGGGTGAGGACGAAGCTGCACCTTATCAGCGTGAAAGACGGTGTAGGGGGGGCCCACCGTCAACGCTCGGAGCTCCGAGACTCTCCTTGCAGACGTTATGGCAACCAGGAATGCCGTTTTATAGGAGAGGTAGAGGAGAGAACACGTGGCCATAGGCTCGAATGGCGGACACATGAGCCTGGCCAGGACGAGGTTCAAGTCCCAGGTCGGGGCAGGGCGACGTACTGGCGGGTACAAGCGGTCGAGGCCCTTCAGGAAGCGGGAGACCATCGGATTGGAAAAGATGGTTCGACCCTCCACCGACGGACGAAAGGCGGACAGTGATGCGAGGTGGACCCGCAAGGAGGAAACCGCCAGACCCTGTTCCTTAAGGTACCATAGGTAATCTAGGATGGTAGGGACAGGTACCACGAATGGGTTGAGCCCTTGCTGGTCACACCAGAGCGCGAACCTCTTCCATTTTGCCATGTAGGTGGTACGAGTGGAAGGCTTTCTGCTTTCAAGCAGGACTTGCTGCACCGCCGCCGAACAGCCCCTCTCTGCGTGGGTCAACCACGCAGGTACCAGGCTGTAAGATGGAGGGACTGCAGATTCGGATGGTGGAGTTTGCCGAAGTCCTGCGTGATGAGGTCCGGCCACAATGGGAGGGTGATGGGCTCCCGAACGGAGAGCTCGAGCAGCAGGGTGTACCAATGCTGCCTCGGCCAGGCTGGAGCCACGAGTATCATGGTGGCTCGATCCCTCCGAAGCTTCTGGAGCACTCTGTGCACGAGTGGAAACGGAGGGAAGGCATAGAGGAGGTGAGTCTGCCACGGATACAGGAAAGCGTCCGACAGAGAGCCCGGCGAGTGCCCCCGGAACGAACAGAACTGGAGACACTTCCTGTTCGCCTTGGAGGCGAAGAGGTCGACCCGGGGAAACCCCCACCTCTGGAAGATCGTGAGAGCAACGTCGGGACGGAGGGACCACTCGTGGGAGAGAAACGACCTGCTGAGATGGTCGGCCAGCGTGTTCTGCACTCCCAGAAGAAAGGACGCTTCCAGGTGAATGGAGTGGGCCACACAGAATTCCCACAGGAGGATCGCTTCCCTGCAGAGAGGTGACGAGCGGGCTCCGCCCTGCTTGTTCACGTAGAACATTGCTGTTGTGTTGTCCGTGAATACTGTCACACAGCGGCCTTGCAGCTTGGTCCGAAAGGTGTGACATGCAAAACGGATTGCTCGGAGCTCGCGGACATTGATGTGGAGTGTGAGCTCGCTTGCTGACCAGAGGCCTTGAGTGTGGAGGTCTCCCAGGTGAGCCCCCCATCCGAGCGCAGAGGCGTCCGTGGTCAACGTTGCCGATGGCCGGGGAGGGTGGAACGGAACTCCGGCGCACACGACCTCCGGGTCGAGCCACCAGCGGAGGGAGTCGAGAGCCGTCCTGTTGACTGTGACCACCATGTCGATGGCGTCGCGATGCGGGCGGTACACCGTCGCGAGCCAGGACTGAAACGGACGAAGGTGAAGTCGTGCGTACGCGGTGACGTATGTACACGATGCCATGTGGCCCAGGAGGCGGAGGCATGACCGCACCGTCGTGGTCGGGAAACTGACGAGGTCTCGGATGATGGAGACCATCGTCTGGTGTCGAGCGCGAGGGAGACAGGCTCTGGCCATCGTGGAGTCGAGGACCGCCCCAATGAATTCGACTCGCTGCGTCGGAATCAAAGTTGACCTCTCGGTGTTGACAAGAAGACCGAGGCGCCGAAAGAGGGCCAGGACCTCTATTATCTGACTCTCCACGAGCTGTCTGGACAGACCGCGAATCAGCCAGTCGTCCAGGTACGGGTATACGTGTATCTGGTTCCGTCGCAGTGCTGCGGCGACGACCGCCATGCATTTGGTGAATACTCTGGGGGCGGTCGAAAGGCCGAATGGCAACACGGCGAATTGGTAGTGGGCGTCGTTGGCCACAAACCGAAGGTAGCGCCGATGAGGGGGGTAAATAGCGACATGGAAGTAGGCATCCTTCATGTCGAGGGCCGCAAACCAGTCTCCCGGATCCAGGGAGGGAATGATGGTCCCCAAGGTGACCATGCGGAACTTGGGCTTGAGTAGGTATCTGTTCAGCCCGCGAAGGTCCAGGATAGGACGTAGCCCGCCTTTTGCCTTGGGGATGAGGAAATACCTGGAGTAAAATCCCCTGCCCCGCCTGGAGGGAGGCACCTCCTCTATGGCACCCACGCTCAACAGAGTCTGGACCTCTTGTAGGAGGACTTGCTCGTGAGAGGGGTCCCTGAAGAGGGACAGGGAAGGTGGGTGGGAAGGAGGTGGAGAAACAAACTGAAGACGGTATCCCGAGTGGACCGTGCTGAGCACCCAGCCGTCCGACGTTACTCGGGACCACTCCAAGAAAAAACGGGAGAGGCGGTTGTGAAATAAACGATGAGGATCCGTAGGGGAGAGTGATGTGCAGCCCTCGTGCGTCCCATCAAAAGGGTTGCTTCGCTGCCTGTGGGGCTTTGGAAGCGGCCTGGCCCCGGTTTCGGCGGTTGCCCGACGGGCGACGGCGATTTTGGGCCGGTCGCCGAGCCGGGTAGGGTCGGTACCGCGACTGATAGCGGGAGGGCTGCGGGCGGAAAGGTCTACGTTGCGTAACCGGCGTATGCATCCCGAGTGTCCGGATCGCCACCCGGCCGTCCTTGAGCGACTGGATCCGCGAATCCGTCTTCTCCGAAAACAATCCCTTGGTGTCAAAGGGCAAATCCTGGAGAGTAAACTGGACTTCTGGAGGCAGGGTGGAAGATTGGAGCCAGGCGATGCGCCGCATCGTGACCCCTGTTGCTAAGGTCCGTGCCCCTGAGTCCGCCGCGTCGAGGCCGGCTGTAATGGAGGAGCGAGAGGACCGCCTCCCTTCCTCCAACATTGTGGTGAAGTCCTGGCGGGATGTTGACGGCAGGAGGTCAGTGAACTTGGCCAGAGACGTGAGTATGTCGAACACGTATCTGGCCAGGAGGACCTGTTGGTTACCGATCCTCATCTGCAGGCCCCCTGCAGAATAGACCTTTCGGCCGAGAAGGTCCATCCGCCTTGCCTCTTTCGCCTTTGGGGCAGCGGCCGGCTGGCCGTTACGCTCCCTATCGTTAACGGACTGTACCACCAGGGAGTCCGGAGTTGGATGCACGTACAGGTACTCATAGCCCGATGGAGGGACTGAGTACTTCCTTTCCACTCCCCTGGCTGTGGGAGGCACGGAAGCGGGCGTTTGCCAAATGGTGGTGGCGTTTCGTTGGACCGTGCGCACAAAAGGTAACGCAACCCGGAGTGGCACGTCTGACCCCACCACGTTTGTGATGGGGTCCTCGTCCTCTTTTACTTCCTCTATAGGGAGGTCCATAGCCGTCGCCACACGGCGGAGTAAGTCTTGATGCGCCTTCGCATCAACGGGGGGCGGCTCCCTTGATGCCGCGCCGGCCACTGCCTCATCGGGAGAGGATGAGGAGGATAACTCCTGAACGACCTCAGCCGAAGAGGGGTCCACCGCGTGGTGGGCTGGGGGTTCGGAGGGGCACTCTGGCGCCACCGGAACGGCTGGCGGTGGGGATGGCGGTGGTCGGGATATCGATGCCTCTGGGACTCTGCGGTGGGCCGCTGGAGGCCTCGGCGGAGCAGGCATAGCGTCCAACTCATATTGTGCCCATGGGACCCAAAAACCCCACTGCTGGGCCCCGCTAGGCTGGGCTGGCGGCGTTGGAGGCGGGAGCCCATAGGCTTCTGCGCCGGAGGCGACCGACTCAGGGCGGGAAGGCCAGGGAGGTGCCAAAGAGGGTCCAGGGCCCACCGCCGGGGGATACTCTTCCCCTCGGCGCTGGGAAGGCGACCTCGCTCGACGGTCTTCACGGTGCCGGGAGCTCGACCGGTGTCGGGAGCTCGACCGGTGCCGGGAGCTGCGCCGGTGCCGGGGGCTGGTCCGGTGCCGGGAGCTCGACCGGGAGTAAGATCTCCGATGCCGAGACCGACAATGATCACCGCGGTGCCGGGAGCTCGACCGGTGTCGGGAGCTCGACCGAGAGTGCGAACTGCGACGCCTGGAGCGTCCGCGGGAGTCTCGGTGCCGGGAACGGTGCCGGGACTGAGACCGGCGGTGCCTAGCTGGTGGCGACCTCGATCTGGTGCGACGTCGGGAGTGCGACCGGTACCGCGAAACGGAGCGGTACCGGGACTGCGACCGACGAGGAGACTGCGATCGGTGCCGCGATGGGGTGCGGTGCCGGGAGCGCGATCGGCGGGACGGCAAGCTGTCGACGGTGCGGGAGCGAGACCGGGACCGTGACCGACGTCCACGCCTCGATTCCATGGAGGGTGGCCGGACCATTGCCGCCGGTTTTCCCCTGGAGACGACAGCCCGCGCCGGCGGTGCCGGGGGCCGGAGGCCTGGAGCCTCTATGAGCTGTATCAGCTCTCGCGCAGAGGCGAACGTCTCCGGCGTCGACGGCCGCCGAAGCTCGACCACGGACGGCACCGGGGAGCGAGGCGGCGCCGGACTCGACGGCCCTTGCGGCGCCGGAGTCACAGGTGCAATGCACTGTTTGTGCAGAGGCACCACAGGGGCTGCAGGCTGCGGAGTCGCCTTGGCGGAGTCCTGCACGCGCGCCTGAGCCAAAGCCTTCGCCAGTCTTTGCTTCCTGGCGGGCGAGAGGGAGCGGTGCCGAGTCTTCGCAGCCGCTTTCTTCGCCGGCGGTGCCGCAGTCGGTGCCGGCGGTGTGTCCTGCACGGGAGGAGGCCGCGGAGGCGGCGCGGGCGGTGCCGGTGGTTGGAGGGACTCCTCCATGAGGATCTGTTTTAAGCGGCTATCTCGATCCTTGCGGGTCCGCGGCTTGAATTTTAAACAGATCTGGCACTTGTCAGTTCGGTGCCCTTCGCCTAAGCAGCGGAGACACGCGTCGTGCGGGTCTCCTACGGGCATCGGTTTCTGGCACCCCGTGCAGGGCTTAAAGCCCGGTGCTTTGGGCATGAGCCCGCACCGGCTAAGGCAAAAAAAGGGGGAACCCCCCTTTTTTAGCCTAACTAACTAACACTAACTATGCTAACTGAACAACTATAACTAACTATGCTAACTATGTACAACAATGAACTAGAGAAAGCTAGGGACGTGAAGAGCTATCAAGCACTCCACAGTTCCAACTGCCGTCACGGGCGGTAAGAAGGAACTGAGGAGCGGACGGGCCGGCTGGGGTATATATTTAGCGCCATGGCGGCGCCACTCCAGGGGGCGCCAGCCGGCCCGCCAGGGTTGCTAGGGAAAAAGTTCCGGAGAAGCCGTGCACGCGCGGCGCGCACACCTAACTGGAATGCATTGGAGCAATCACTCGAAGAAGAAGCAGCAGATGTGGTATATATTGACTTTAGTCTCACGTAACATTTTCATAAACAAACTAGGGAAAGATACCTTAGATGGAGCTACTAAAAGTTGAGTTCATAACTGGTTGGAAAACTGTTCCCAGAAAGTAGTTATCAGTGATTCAGTCAAACTTGAAGGGCATATCGAGTGGCATCTTGCAGCGACTAGTTCTGGGTCTGGTTCTGGGCAGTATCTTCATCAATGATTTAGATAATGGCATAGAGAGTACACTTATAAAGTTTGCGGACAATACCAAGTTGGGAGGGGTTGCAAGTGCTTTGGATGATAGATTAACATTCAGAATGATCTGTACAAACTGGAGAAATGGTCTGAGGTAAATAGGATGAAATTTAATAAAGACAAATGAAAAGTACTCCACTTAGGAAGTGTCAAGTGCACACATACAAAATGGGAAATGACTGCCTAGGAAGGAGTAATGCAGAAAGGGATCTGGGGGTTATAGATCACAAGCTAAATATGAGTCAACAGTGTTCACTGTTGCAAAAAAAGTGAACATCATTCTGGAATGCACCAATGGCAGTGTTGTAAGCAAGACAAGAGAAGTAATTTTTCCGCTTTATTCCGAGCTGATAAGACTTCAACTGGAGTACTGCGTCCAATTCTGGGCACCACATTTTAGGAAAGATGTGAATATATTGGAGAAAGTCCAGAGGTGAACAATGATAAATTATTAAAAGTCTAAAAAAGTCTATGAGGAAAGATTGAAAAAATTGGCCAGTTTAATCTGGAGAAAAGACTGAGGGGTGGGAGTGGGGAACACATGATAACAGTTTTCAAGTATATAAAAGGTTTTTACAAGGAGGAGGGTGAAAAATTGTTCTTCTTAACCTCTGAGGATAAGACAAGAAGAAATGAGCTTAAATTCCAGCAAGGAGGTTTAGGTTGGACATTAGGAACTGTAAGGGTAGTTAAGCACTAGAACAAATTGCCTAGGGAAGTTGTGGAATCTCCATTATTGCAGGTTTTTAATAGGAGGTTAGACAAACACCTGCCAGGAATTATCTAGTTAATATTTAGTCCTGCCTTGAATGCAGGGTATTGGACTAGATGACCTATGGTGGTCCCTTCCAGTCCTACACTTCTATGCTTCTATGATTATATAGTTTACAACAGCTGAGAATCCTAGCCCTGGTGTTCTGTTTAGGCCATCATAGAGTGATCAGAGTCATGAAGCTCATGTATATAATGGCCTAACAGAACAACGACTCTGCAAACACTTGAAATTAGGGGAAGTTCAGATTCAAATCTGATTCCAGAACCAAGATTTGCAACTTGGACCCATCTCTAACAAGAGTTATAGGTGGTGACCATAACAATATATAGGATATAGATACCTATAGATAAGTTAACCTTACAGCTTTCTCAATATTTTGATTTTGGGGCTGAAATTTGCTGTGTTTGCTCTAAATCAGAGTGAACTTTTCCTGAAAGATTAATCAAAAATGGTAGCACCACTGCCGAATATTTGCAAGGCCATTTTTTAGTTAAGAAATATTTTCTGACGTTTTTTTGACCAGTTCTATCATCTCAGTAGAAGCCACTTGAAACATAAAATTTAGCAGGGACATAGATCTGCTTTTCCTAGGTTTGGTGACAATTCAGTTTTATTTGGCCAAGTTATTTTCTTCACAAACATGAACCAGATTGTATTAAACAATTAAAAATAATGATCTCCCAATGTTACACTGGCACTGAGTATATCTACATATAAAAACTGAGTGAAAAGTTCCACTGAACATGCCTCGTATACTGCACACTTCAAATACTGCTCTGAATATAGAATTCTTTATTTCTTCAGGGACTTTTTATGGCAATATTCACTATAGGATCTGAATACTTCACAAACATTCATTAATTTATCTTCATAACATCCTTGTGAGATAGAGTGGCATTTTCATCTCCATTTTACAGATGATGAACTGAAGCACAGAAAGATTAAGGTAAAAAATATTCACGGATTTGTGGATGCCCAATCTGAGATGTCTACAGCTTGATTTTTCAGACTATATATTATTTTATAGCACATTCAGAGCATGCCTCCCACAGATTTCAGTTGCAGCTGTGAGTGCTCAACATGTCTGCAAACCAGACCCAAGGGTCTCAAGCTGGGCACCCAGAAAATAAGGAACCCACCATTAATGACCACCTGTATAAAATCTGGCTTTTGTGATATGCTCTGCATCATACAGGAACTCTTTGGCAGTGGCAGGAATAGAAGCCACTTCTCCAGGGCGGCATTCAACTACATTAACCCTGAGACTTGTCCTGTCTCTTCCTACAATCCTCTACCTCATTCTCCCTACTTCTGCAATAAATGAGGCTGGGGTTCTGCAGACCACAGCTTCTTTCACTTCACAGACTTCACTCATTCCCAGAACACAGTCTCCCCTGAGGACTGAGTGAAGAGGGGGCCTGTGGAAAAACAGTACGTGATCATATAATAAAAGACTATACCATAATACATGAATACAAGGGGGCTGAATTAAGATTGTACAGACTATAATTCTGGCATTTCCTAAATTTTAAATGCACAATTTTTGTAACCTTAACATTCTTTCAATTTAGTTTTTTGTCTGTAGTTACATAGACATTGGTTAAAAAAGCAAACAAAAGAACAGAAATGTCATTGTGTGGAATCATATTGACTCCCACCTGCATTATCAGCAGGGTTGGAACTATCAGATCCATAGCACAGGCCTCTATTGCTTGAGCTATCAGGGTAGCCAGTAGCAGTAGTAGATTGCAAGCTTCTGTGTGGATCAGCCACCAGAGGGAAATGAGAAACATTTTACCAGTGGGTTTCAAAGGTACATGCTGACAGCAGAGGAATGTTGAACCTTGGGAATCCTAGGTTCATTTCTATTTTCTTAGAGGTGGGTGTTCTTGTGTTTACTAACCTCTCTTCACTTCTCTCTCCATTTAGTTCTCCTATCCCCACCAGCCTCTTCCTGTCCTAGTCTTCTTCCGTAGACAACTCTGTCCCTGTCCTAGCCCTCCTCTTTCATCTCTTATCTCAGCCTCGCCTTGCCCCAAGCTCCTCATCCCTCTGCATTCCGGTCAGGCTATTTCCTTCTCCTCCATGGAGTCTGTGTATCAGCAGTGGGGGCACTTAGCCCACAGGACACACAGTCTCCCTGCTTTTAGTTTTGGTGCCTGGTGCAATGGTGGCCTTTGGCAGCCAAAGGGCACCACTGTAGGGAAAGTTTTGCTCATCCCTGGAGCTCCTGGGATGGAGCATGCTCAGTCACTGTATCAGGACAGCACACGCACAGCCTCATCAGCACACAGACACTGCCTAGGGATGGAGTGTGCTCAGTGCAGATGGAATCACTGGAGTATTTAGATGATGAAGTCTAACAAACCTCTACTGAATGTATGGAAAGTGTGGTTTTCATGGTTTATAATTTGTCAAAAGTTGGGCATATTTTCATGAGACTAGCAAAGGGCACTTTCTTGATACCAGGGTGACACCCTCTGCCAAATTTCATATCCATGTTCCAAAGTAGAAACACTAGAACTTCTCAATGCAACACCTGTATGGATTTTTAACAAACAACATATTTTGCCAGAACATATTTGCTGAAACTTTCCAAAAAATTCAGCCTGAGGCAGACACCCAGAAGGAAAATTTCAGCCTTAATGGTTAAAACTTGGCTAAGTTATAAGCAACTGAAAAGAGGGTTTTAAAATGGAAAGTGTTAGGCAACCTTAACTATAGACATTGCTACCAGCACCGTAACTGCCATAAACTGAAAATATACTGACATGTACAAATACTACATTTCCTAATAATTTTTAAATGCATTAAGTTGTGGTTAGCAATTAGATATTGCTGTGATTGCTAGAGCTGTTTGAATATTGCAAAAATTTTGAGCCAACTTTTCTGTTGGTGTAATTCCATTGAAGACAAGCAAGGAATTCAGCTCATTGTTTGCAAAAATTCATTTGAAATATTAGTGGCTATTCACTTTGACCATGGTCATGCCCCACTTTCATTCACTATTCATATATAAGTCTGCACAAATGTGAAGAAGGACAGCCATGCTCCAGTGAATACCTATATTCACATATGAATAAGTGCACAAGCATGAATAATGAATAGCTAAGAATCAGAGTGAACAATTCATAGACAATGCAGACTGAAGTTTGTTTGCGCAAACTATTAGAATACTTTTCGGTAATGAATAAATTCATAAAAATCACAAGTCTGTGCATGAATGACTCATGAAAAGAAATGTTAAATTCATCTGACAACTTATCTGCAATAAATCATTTAACCAGCTATAGTGATTGTGCACTTTATAAATATCTCAACAGAATTTTTTTTAAAAGTGTTTACATAAACGTGGGCTCTGTTAGAAGCAGGGTTTTTTAGTACTGTTGCTATATCAGGGTTCCCCCCCCAAACCACCATAATGAATCAATATCTGGTGTGACCTCACAGTCTTATCTGCTACCTTACTGACCAAAGTTTGTTTATTACTATTAGCATGGCAGAACCAATACAGCTGGGAGATTAAGCAAGCTTCATCCTGTTTCATGAATCAACAAAATGGCTAGCTAAATTCTAATTTCAGAATCTCTATAAAGAGGATAATCTAATAGGCAATGAAAACACAGCTTGACTTGCAAATCTCAGACCAAGTTAGCTGGTAACTCAGTCCAGAATGCTGGTAAAATAGAACCGGAGACATACCATTCTCCCCCAAGGTGTTCAGTCACAAATTTAATTAACACATTATTTTTTTAATGAGCATCATCAGCATGGAAGCATGTCCTCTGGAATGGTGGCCGAAGCATGAAGGAGCATATGAATGTTTAGCATATCTGGCACATAAATACCTTGCAATGCCGGCTACAAAAGTCCCATGTAAACGCCTGTTCTCACTTTCTGATGACATTGTAAATAAGAAGTGGGCAGCATTCGAGGGTGCTAAAGGAATTGGCCGATGAGATTGCAGAGCCATTGGCCATTATCTTTGAAAAATCATGGCGATTGGGGGAGGTCCCAGATGACTGGAAAAAAGCTAATGTAGTGCCCATCTTTAAAAAAGGGAAGAAGGAAGATCCAGGGAACTACAGGCCAGTCAGTCTCACCTCAGTCCCTGGAAAAATCATGCAACAGGTCCTCAAGGAATCAATTCTGAACCACTTAAAGGAGGGGAAAGTGATCAGGAACAGTCAGCATGGATTCACCAAGGGCAAGTCATGCCTGACTAACCTGATTGCCTTCTATGATGAGATAACCGGCTCTGTGGATGAGGGGAAAGCAGTGGATGTGCTATTTCTTGACTTTAGCAAAGCTTTTGATACAGTCTCCCACAGTATTCTTGCCAGCAAGTTAAAGAAGTATGGGCTGGATGAATGGACAGTAAGGTGGATAGAAAACTGGCTAGATGGTCGGGCTCAATGGGTAGTGATCAATGGTTCCATGTCTAGTTGGTAGCTGGTATCAAGTGGAGTGCCCCAAGGGTCGGTGCTGGGGCCGGTTTTGTTCAATATCTTCATTGACGATCTGGAGGATGGTGTGGACTGCACCCTTAGCAAGTTTGCAGATGACACTAAACTGGGAGGAGTGGTTGATACGCTGGAGGGTAGGGATAGGATACAGAGGGACCTAGACAAATTAGAGGATTGGGCCAAAAGAAATATTATGAGGTTCAACAAGGACAAGTGCAGAGTCCTGCACTTAGGACGGAAGAATCCCATGCACTGCTACAGACTAGGGACCGAATGGCTGGGCGGCAGTTCTGCAGAAAAGGACCTAGGGGTTACGGTGGACGAAAAGCTGAATATGAGTCAACAGTGTGCCCTTGCTGCCAAGAAGGCTAATGGCATTTTGGGTTGTATAAGTAGGGGCATTTCCAGCAGATCGAGGGACGTGATCATTCCCCTCTATTCAGCACTGGTGAGGCCTCATTTGGAGTACTGTGTCCAGTTTTGGGCCCCACACTACAAGAAGGATGTGGATAAATTGGAGAGAGTCCAGCGGAGGGCAACAAAAATGATTAGGCGGCTGGAGCACATGACTTATGAGGAGAGGCTGAGGGAACTGAGATTGTTTAGCCTGCAGAAGAGAAGAATGAGGGGGGATTTGATAGCTGCTTTCAACTATCTGAAAGGGGGTTCCAAAGAGGATGGATCTAGACTGTTCTCAGTGGTAGAAGATGACAGAACAAGGAGTAATGGTCTCAAGTTGCAGAGGGGGAGGTTTAGGTTGGACATTAGGAAAAACTTTTTCACTAGTAGGGTGGTGAAGAACTGGAATGGGTTACCTAGGGAGGTGGTGGAATCTCCTTCCTTAGAGGTTTTTAAGGTCAGGCTTGACAAAGCCCTGGCTGGGATGATTTAGTTGGGTTTGGTCCTGCTTTGAGCATGGGGTTGGACTAGATGACCTCCTGAGGTCCCTTCCAACCCTGAGATTCTATGATTCTATGATTATCTCCTGTAAATGTAAACAAACTTTGTTTGTCTGAGTGATTGGCTGAACAAGAAATAGGACTGAGTGGACATGGAGGCTCTAAAGTTTTGCATTGTTTTGTTTTTGAGTGCAGTTTTGTAACCAAAAAAAAAAAATCAACATTTGTAAGTTTCACTTTCACAATAAAGATATTGCACTACAGTACTTGTATGAGATAAACTGAAAAATACTGTTTCTTTTGTTTGTCATTTTACAGTGCAAATATTTGTAATAAAAAATAAGAATATAAAGTGAAATCAATATATTTGAAAATGCAGAAAAACATCCAAAAACATTTAATAAATTTCCATTGGTATTCTATTGTTTAACAGTGTGATTAAAACTGTGATTAATCACAATTAATTTTTTTGAGTTAATCATGTCAGCTAACTGCAATTAATCAACAGCCCTAATATATATATATATATATATATATATTCAAGTCAGCAGGTGATTTTAAAGCAGTTAGAATAACCCCCCTTTAAAGAGAAAGTGATGCTCAACCTTAAGTATAGAAGATCTGGTATGCCATTATGAACAGTTTCACACAATTCTATTTGAACTGTTTCCCGTCGGTTGCAGATATGATAGAAGAATTATTAGCTTATTTCCCAGTCCTCTAAATGGTCTGTCTCTCTCTCTCCTGGTCTTGCAATTGGCCTGCATGTTTTGAATTACTGGGAGACAGACCACTTTTCATATTCTCTTACATGTCTCTTCCCTATACATTAGACATGGTCTTGTCACTATCATCAAATCCAATGGGACTTTTACTTGAGTACGAATATTAATATGTGGTCTATTATTTTGGCTGTAGAGGAGCAGACGAAGTACAGCTCCAAGTTTCTTTGACAAACTGACTGGACTACAAAACCTACTAGTAGTTCTTTCCAATCCAAATAACTTTATTATTAATTTGTGACCAAAACAGATGCTGCTTTCTATTCTAATTAAGTAGGATGTCCAAGAGTGTGTGTCATTTTCCCTATATACATAAGGTGCCAAAGGAAAATCAAGGACAATTTTAATCCAGATATACAGCTTAATCTGTATATGCACCTGAGACTACACAATAGGCACGTTTTATAAATCTAACATAAGGTACTGAGATGAACTTCTAAGAAGAGCAAGCATCTTTATCAGAATGACTTTGACTATTGGTGTTATCTTCAATGTGGATCACATTGTCCTTGGCTGATATTCTGAAAAGAAGTAATTGAAGATGATTTTATAAATGGAAACTTACAGGAAATTTTGACAAAATGTCAAATTTTGATGAAAGAAGGTCAAGATTTTCAAGAAAAAATAATCCATTCTCCCCCGTCCCCTCTTTTTCAACTTGCTCTTGAACTAACTGAGTCACAGTGGAGATGGAAAAACACATGGATGCTACTGGTGCTCTTGTTCAAGCAATGGTGCAACAAGCCAAGAGAGACTTAGGGTACGTCTATACTACCCACCGGATCGGTGAGTAGTGTTCGATGTATCGGGGATCGATTTATCGCATCTCGTCTGGACGCGATAAATCAATCCGCTAATCAATGCTCGTACTCCACCTCGGCAGGAGGAGTAAACAGCATCGACAGAGGAGCTGCGGCAGTCGACTTGCCGCCGTGAGGACGACCAGGTAAGTCGTACTAAGATACTTTGACTTCAGCTACACGAATAGCGTAGCTGAAGTTGCGTATCTTAGTTCGAACCCCGCCCCACTAGTGTAGCCCAGGCCTAAAGATAACAAAATCATAGAAATGTAAGACTGAAATTAAAGAGACTTCGGCTGGTCACCTATTCCAGCCCCCTCTCCTGCCATTGCTAGGCAATCCCTGACAGATTTTTGTCTAACCTGTTCTTAAAAACCTTTAATGACAGGGATTCCCCAGCTAAAAAGAGAAAGGAAAATCCCGATGGCTATATAGCCAGGGATACATTTAGCATGAGGCCTCTAACTACTTGAACTGTGGGATCAGACGTAAATTGTAGTTAGATTATTATTTGTATTGCTTCAGCATCTAGAAGTCACAACTGAGATCGGGGGCCCATTGTGTCAGCGCTATATAAATGCATAATAAGAGACAGTCTCTGTCTCAAAGAGCTTACAATCTATACAGACAAGGGTGGGAAGGAAAACAGACACACAGAGGCTTGTCAAAGATAGATGACGAGCAGAACTGGGAAGAGAACCTAGGTTTCCTGTATCATAGTCCAGGGCTTAAGTCACTGGACCATGATATCATCTATGCCTATAAATATTTGCACACGTAGGCCTGGTCTACACTAGGACTTTAAATCGAATTTAGCGGCGTTAATTCGAATTAACCGCTCAACCGTCCACACCAGGAAGCCGTTTAATTCGACCTAGAGGGCTCTTTAGTTCGAATTCGGTACTCCACCCCGACGAGGGGAGTAGCGCTAAATTCGACATGGCTATCTCGAATTAGGCTATGTGTGGATGCAAATCGAACTTAGTAGCTCCGGGAGCTATCCCACAGTGCACCACTCTGTTGATGCTCTGGACAGCAGTCCAAGCTTGGATTCTCTGACCAGCCACACAGGAAACGACCCGGGAAAATTTGAATTCCTTTTCCTGTCTGGGCACTTTGAATCTGATGTCCTGGTTGGACATCGGGGCGAGCTCAGCAGCACCTGCAACGATGCAGAGCTCTCCAGCAGAGGAGTCCATGCAATCCCAGAATAGAAAGAGGTCCCCAGCATGGACAGACCGGGAAGTCCCAGATCTGATCGCTGTGTGGGGCGATGAGTCTGTGCTTTCGGAGCTGCGCTCCAACAAACGGAATGCAAAGACCTACGAGAAGGTCTCCAAAGCCATGGCACTCAGAGGATACAGCCGGGATACAACGCAGTGCCGCGTGAAAATCAAGGACCTGAGACAAGGCTACCAAAAAGTCAGAGCGGCAAACGGACGCTCCGGAGCCCAGCCCCAGACATGCCGCTTCTACGAGGCACTGCATGCCATTCTAGGTGGGTCTGCCACCACTGCCCCACCAGTGACCGTGGACTCTGAGGATGGCATAGTGTCGACGGGCAGTTCCTCGGCGATGTTCGCCGATGGGGAAGATGAGGAAGGGTTTGTGGAGGACGACGCAGGCGACAGCGCTTACAATACCGCTTTCCCCGACAGCCAGGATCTCTTCATCACCCTCACAGAGATCCCCTACCAACCCTCCCCGGCCGTTAACCCGGACTCAGAATCAGGGGAAGGATCAGTCGGTAAGTGCTATAAACATGGAAACATTTATTTTTAAAAAAACAGGAATAAAAACTATATAAAAACTATATAAAAAGTTTTCCATATAAAACTATATAAAAAGAAGGTCCACACATATAGGGATGGAACAGAAATCCTCTTGGGACACTTCCACGAAGCTCTTGTAGAGGAGCTCGAAAAGCCTCCGCAGGAGGTTCCTGGGGAGAGGTGCCTTATTTGGTGCTCCGTGGAAGCACACTCTTCCGCGCCAGGCCATCCTAACGTACAGCGGAATCATTGCCTCGACCAGCATGGCAGCATACGGTCCTGGTCTGTGCAGGGATTCTCGCAGCATCCTCTCTCTCTCTCTCCGAGTGACCCGCCTCAGGGTAATCTCGTTCGGCGACTGCTGCATCTAATTAGGGCAATTAGTGTACTGTTACTATTGTGAATGCTTGACTTTTACTTTGCATAGCAATGACCTTCGTTTAACAGCCACGTGTTGGAGGCCGCAGAGGAAAAGCATACAGTGATCTTTCCCGGGCACAGCCGCGAGGGGCTGGAACAGGGTCAGACTTTATGCTTTCCAGATTGCCTTCAGCGGGAGGGCACAGCTATCCATTAACTGTTAAGCAGCCTATAGTGTAGTGCTTACCAGGCCTGGCTGCTACACGGATTCAGCTGTACCGCCCCGCTTGTCCGATCTCCTGTGCAAGACCGCAGCCAATGAAAGCGTATTCCGAAATCTCGAACTTGTCCTGAGAGCTCGTGAGACTAGGTGCCCTGTATGGTCTTGTTCACAGAAACTGAGTAGACTGTGTTCAGTGTTCGCAAACATGTATCTTTTCAAGGAAATCACTTCCTTTTTCCCATCACACAGCTGCGGCTCTTTCATGAACTGCCCCGGCATCCCCCTCACAGAGGCTGGCGCAGATTAGGCGGCGAAAGAAAAAGACTAGGGACGACATGTTCTCGGAACTGATGGCCTGCTCCAGAGCCGAGGCGGCCGAGCAGAGACAGTGGAGGGAGACCCTATGTCAGTACCAGCGCTCACACAGCGAACGGGAGGACAGGTGGCGGCAGGAAGACCAGCAGGCGACTCAAACGCTGCTTGGGCTAATGAGGGAGCAAACGGACACACTCCGGAGCCTTGTAGATGTTCTGCAGGACCGCAGGCAGGAGCAGAGAGCCCCCCTGAACTGTATCTGCAACCGCCCTCCCCCGCCACAAAGTCCTGTCCCCCCCTCACCCAAAATCACAAGAAGGAGGGGCGCTAGGGGCCGTGAAAACTGTCACTCCACCCCAGCAGAGCACTCATGTACCAAACAGCTCTCATGCCATAAATTTTGAGAAGTGCTTCCCTTCCTGGATCACCCAGTCCCAAATCCAAGTTTCATCCCCCCACTGTGTAGTTGAGTATTAAAAGTAGTTTGTTGTTATTCACTGTTTCCGTCACGTTTTCCTTGTCAGAAGACTTTGTGTGAAGGGGGGGAGGGGTTTTTTAATTACATAGGACAGCCTCCATTACCAGGGTACAGACTTGGGGGCAGGATCAACAGCAGGACACACACAGACTGCAGTCACTAGGCACCAGGGTCAGTCTGTGAGGTGTATGCTGCCCCGGGTCAGTCTGTGAGGTGTATGCTGCCCCAGGGTCCTAGCGCCTGACATCCACAAATGGCAAGGCAGGCTGCCCTTACCATGCCCTTCCACCCTAGCCACGAGCCTCTCCGATGCCCTGTGCCCCAGCAAGAGCCCTCATCCACGGACACATACTCACCCTTCCCACACACCCCTCACCCCTTCCTACGCCCCAACCCCCAGCCCAGAGCCTGCATCCAAACTCCGTCCCAAAGACGGCACCCCTCACCCCTTCCTGCAAACCCACCCCTTCCTGCACACCCACCTGCAACCGTCCTCCCCCCAGAGACCGCTGTAGGAGCAGGAGCCTGTCATTCCTCTAGTGTAGAAGCGGTCTGTACATCAGTGTACACCGTACCCACCACAGTCTGCGTCCATGTTTCAACCCTTGAACAGGAATTCATAATTAAGAAAACTTTGTTAATAATCAGTGTTCCATTAAATTTATTTTAAAACGTGTGTTGGAAGGGGGGAAACCTGGAGAACGGGGTATGTAACCGCAGATCGAAGTCAACAGTCACTAAAACGGGCTCAGGTTCAGCTTCTCTGTAAATCAAGTGGACAGTCATAGGTTACCCTGCTCTCCGAGGAACCTAGCTTTCAAAGCCTCCCGGATGCACAGCGCTTCCCGCTGGGATCTTCTATCGGCACGGCTGTCTGGCTGAGCGTAATCAGCAGCCAGGCGATTTGCCTCAACCTCCCATCCCGCCATAAAGGTCTCCCCCTTGCTCTCACAGAGATTGTGGAGCACACAGCAAGCAGCAATAACAACGGGGATATTTTTTTTGCTGAGGTCCGAGCGAGTCAGTAAGCTCCGCCATCTCCCCTTGAGACGTCCGAAAGCACACTCCACCACCATTCTGCACTTGCTCAGCTGGTAGTTGAAGAGTTCCTTCTCACTGTCCAAGGCGCCTGTATAGGGCTTCATGAGCCAGGGCATTAGCGGGTAGGCTGGGTCCCCGAGGATCACTGTAGGCATCTGCACATCCCCAACCGTTATTTTGTGGTCCGGGAAGAAACTACCTGCCTGGAGGCATTTACACAGACCAGAGTTCCTGAACACACGCGCGTCATGAACCTTGCCCGGCCACCCGATGTAGATGTTGGTAAAACGTCCCCTATGGTCCACCAGTGCTTGCAGCACCATAGAAAAGTAGCCCTTTCGGTTAATGTAATGGCTGGCCTGGTGGGCTGGTCCCAGGATCGGGATGTGAGTGCCATCTATAGCCCCACCGCAGTTTGGGAATCCCATCGTGGCGAAGCCATCTCTGACGACCTGGACGTTTCCTAGAGTCACTACCTTTGAGAGCAGTTGCTCAACGATTGCGTGGGCTACTTGAATCACAGCAAGCCCTACGGTAGATTTGCCCACGCCAAAGTGGTTCGCTACTGACCGGTAGCTGTCTGGCATTGCAAGTTTCCAGAGGGCTATGGCCACTCGCTTCTGCACACTCAGGGCTGCTCGCATCCGGGTGTCCTGGCGCTTCAGGGCAGGGGACAGCAAGTCACAGAGTTCAAGGAAAGTGCCCTTACGCATCCTGAAGTTTCGCAGCCACTGTGATTCATCCCAGACCTGCAGCACTATGCGGTCCCACCAGTCCGTGCTTGTTTCCCGGGCCCAGAATCGCTGTTCCACACCATGAACTTGACCCATTGCCACCATGATCTCCACTGCGCGGCGTACCCTGCTTTCTGAGAGGTCTGCGCCACTCTGTGACTTCCTGTCCTCACCGCACTGACGGAGCCTCCTCGCCCGATTTCTCAGCAGCTGACTGTGGAAGAGGTGGACGATAAGGTGCGAGGAGTTGACAACGGCCATAAGTGCAGCGATGATCGCAGCGGGCTCCATGCTCGCAGTGCTGTGGCGTCCGCGCTGTAACCGACCAGAGAAGGGCGCGAACAGATTTCCCGCCGGCGCTTTCAGGGAGGGAGGGCGTGATTGACGGTTCAATGATGACAGTTACCCAAAACCACCCTCGACACATTTTTTCCCCCAGCAGGCATTGGGGGCTCTACCCAGCATTCCAATGGGCAGCGGGGACTGCGGGAACTGTGGGATAGCTTCCCACAGTGCACCGCTTCCAAAGTCGACGCTGGCCCCGTTACTGTGGACTCAGTCGAATTAGTGTACTTAGTGTGGATACACAAATTCGACTTCATAAGGTCGATTCCACAAATTCGAGTTAAGTAGATTCGAAATAGTCTTGTAGTGTAGACGTACCCGTAGTTATAGTGCAAATTGAGCACACAAGCCAAAGAGGATAGTTTTTAAAAATCAAATCCTAAAGGTAGCAGTAGGAACTCATCAGTAGGAAGTAATCTAAAAAGGCAGCAGCAAACTGCCTGCAGAATTTCATGAGATCCCATGGAAGCCATACGTCTTCCATATTTTAAAAGTGATGGCACTGTACTCTGGATACTATGGTTAATAATCCGTGTTTTTTAAGCTGCTGACTAGTCCCATTTCAAAGAGGAGTAGATCAAAGTACATTAACTGTTAATATGCATCAGCAGGGTCCATGTGGACAATTCGTGCATGGCAGATTCACACCCTAGCTTGGTGTGAACTAATTGTGATTTTGCAAACTAATTTTTTGTGATATTGCAGTGTGCATTTTGATAGGCATATCCGACTCAGAAAACACATAAATGTGTTGGTGGATGTACTAAACATATCTGTTTTGTTCAGCTTTAATGTATTTTGGCATCATTAATGTAATGCTGAGGTGGCCAAACCATGGCTTGAGAGCCACATGCAGCTCTTTTACAATTTAAGTGTGGGTCACAGAGCACCCCCTCCACCTCCATCCCATTCTCCACCGATGAGACTGGGTGGGGGGGTGGCTCAGGGCTTCTGCCCTGCGGCAGGTTGGTGAGGTTAAGGAGGGGAGTCTTGGACCTTCAGCCCCATGGGAGGTGCCTTCTGGAGCTCGGGGCTTCAGCAGGAGTGGGGCTAAAACCCCAAGCCCTGGCTGACGTGCCCCATAGGACTGAAGCCCCGAGCCCTGGCAGGCATGTCCAGCAGAGCTGAAGCCCCGGATGGCGCACCCAGCTCTTGAACTTCTGAAGATTACCATATGCAGCTCGGAGGGTCAGTAAGTTTGGCCACCCCGATGTAATGCATTAGAAAATGATTTTTTCCACTTTAACTTCTAGAAGTGTACCAACGGCAGCATTCATATGGTGGGTTAGGGAATCCTGTCTCTCCCATCACTTTCAGCAATAATGGTCCTGCCTTTATCAGGTTTTTTCCTTTATATTCTGTGAAAACTGGAAGGTATATTAGGATTGAAATCATTAATTATTATTATTATTATTAAAATAAAATTATAAAATATTTTGTGAAGCTGGCAGAAATCTTGAGAAATGTCTAAAATTTTCATGAAAACATAGAATTTCTCCATGTTCTCTGATTCCTAATTTCTGTCACTTACAATCACATTGTGAATTTTCAAATGTTAGGAATATTTTTAAATAATCTGTCCCCCATCCCGTCCACCCCCTTCCCCTCCCCCCCCCCCCCGAGGGTATTGGTAGCATGAAAAGAAAAGAAAAGAAAAGAAAAGTGCAACTAGAGTTAGAAGCAGGACTATCTTATGTACATTACCCAACAGATATTCTCCCTCTGTATAATCCTGTCACATTTGTTTAATTACAAAAATAAGTTTTTTAAGACTTCTTACTTCCATCAGCTTTGCAGAGCTAATAGCTGCACTGCATTGTTAAGTGAGGGGAAGGGAGGCTGTTGTCCAGCTTGCTGAAGGAGAAGGAACAGTGTTACGGGTGTGGGGGGGAAAGAGGTGCTCAGAAGCTGCTACAAAAGGGAATGGGTCAGCATGGGGATGCTGACACATCCCTTGGGACCGGAAGGGCTGAGGAGTTTAAAAGGGGTAAGCCTGGCTGGGAGAACCCCTTTTGCCCAGGAGCAGGGGCAGCAGCACCCACCCTCGCTCCTCTTGGTGTGGTAAAATACCAGGTTTGGCCAGGACCTGCTGTGAGCATCACACTAGCTGCTCCTTTTTAGGGGGGCTGGGAAGGAATTTTTCCCTCACCACCCTATTGGCCTAGGTGGAGTGGAGGAGTTTTCGCCTTCCCCACAGTAGGTTCAGGGAGGGCCTTGTTATGTTGAGTAGGGAAGGGAGTTAAGCTATGATATCACAACTCATTCAGTAAGTGTGGGATGGCTGTCCAGTGCAGGTACTCCACAGGGAGGATATACAGTGACCGGATAAATGGCTTGGTAAAGGACTTAAAAGAGTAGAACATGTGGGTTCGGGGCTCCTATTAATAATATGGCAGGGAGTCAACCCCCTTTCTTATAGCCCACTTTAACCCTCGTTCGAGGGGGGATGATAAGCTCCCAGCAATGTATTGGCTGGGGGGCCTGGACAGAAAACGTGGGGGCTGGCGTAAGCTCTCCCCTTCCCAGGTATATATTGAATGAGCATGGTGTACCTGCACTTACACTTTTATCTGCCAGGTAGTCCTAGACATCTAATAATATAGTTGCAGCCTGGTTAAAACATATGAAGGGTTTCCTGCCCCTCTTTCCATATAGCCGGACAATGCTGGCTCTTTTCTGGCTCACCCATCAACAAAACAGTTAACTAAGTTCTGACTGCAGAACCTTAATTATGGGTGGTAATGCATTAGCCAGGGAGAACACTGCTTGACTTCGAGACTGCAGGTTACATTTGGAAGGTGACGGTTAGAAAAGATCAACTTTTTACTCATCTTGAGTCATTGTCCTATGTATTCAGAGGCAAACCTGGAATTCTAGAGTAATTTTGAAGTGTTTGTCTGTATTTTAAATTTGTCACCTTTTCCTACTTTAATAACTGATTGAAAGATATGCTGTTATTTATCAATATATTTTTAAAAATGCAGTGGTGACACTCATTTTTCTTTCCAAGAAAAAGGATATGATGTTCAATCTTGCACACCATGTCATATCAACTCACAGTTACTGGAAGCCATTGTTTCCTTAGGAAACCATGGCAACCAGCATTTACAGTATGTACCTCCTGCTGTAACAATTGCCATAGCTCAGGGCCTAAGAATGGTGCATGGATGTGCAGTGACATTTTTTAAATGTGGACTACATAGGACAATGAACACCAACAAAAATCAGCTGAACTATGGTGCAGAATATTAGAGGCTTAAATGTATCAGCGCCGACATCTAGAATGATGCACTGTAATACAGTTGCAGTGACTTAAATTTTGTTTTGGGCCTCGTATTGTTCTCTGATCACACAGAAGGTAGCCTGTCTATATATCATATAATATATATTACTATTGTAGCCATAAAACATGTCAAAATGCAACCTCCATTGCCAGATAGAAACAATTTGACTTTCTATGAATGAATCATAGCCTAGAAGTAAGTGACTACTTACAATATCAAGTAACTTGAGCACCATATTGGACTTAGACATGCACATGTAAGTCTTTTTACTTTCCCCCAAATATCAAGATCCCAACAGATCAAAAAAAGGAAAGTACAATGCACAGAAATCAAATACATCTCATAAATGTTCTCCATAGCGCTAGGTTGGTTTATTAGAGGCTACTGGATCTACAAATTTTACCTACAAATTAAACTGCTGTTTAAAGACAATCTGAGTTTGTTGCTATTACATACTACATGGCATATAATGAATTGTAGTGAGTCTCCTATTAATTAGAGTTTCTTTCACCATAAATTGTCATCAGGATTTAGATTCAAGGATTTTAAGGCCAGTAAGGATCATTGCAATCATCTTTGACCACAGTGATCATTGTTTCTCAGTGCATAAAGCAAAAGGCTTTAGACTTAATTTAATTATGAGTTACGCAACAACACACAGAGGAAACTCACAGAAATAGCATCTAATTGAGTTCAATATTTCATTTTCCTTCACTTACTTCCTGCATCATTAACATTTGATCATACTATATTTTGTGGAATTTAGTTTCATTTAAAACAGTAACCTTCAAAATTAAGATGATTATTTTAAAAAAGAAACATTTAAGCTAAAAGATGGGAGTTCTCCTTTGCAAAAGGAAAAGGCTTTATATTATATATATAAAAAAAAGTTGCAAAGTGGCACGCGATACACCAGATTCCTATTGTGAAGCTCAAATTCTTTACAACACTGGGAGACATCACAGAACAAAAAAATACTATTAGAGCTGTTTCAAAAGGAACATTTTTGGCTAGGATAGAGACTTTTGACATTATTTATTAGGTTTAAAAATGCTTCACAAAAGCCTGACAATGGTCCTGTGGAAACCACTACATCTGAGGCACTTTCTGTTGTTATGTGCAGGCATTGATTTGAAGATGGCCAGCATTCGTGGAACAATTCCCTCACAGCAGTCAATGCAAGTGAGCATTCATACACATACAAGCAAAAGCCTGTGAACAAACCATATGGAAACAGGGAAAAAAATAAACATTTATTAACCTCTTTGTGGGGAGATCGGTGGAAGAACAGGCCAGTGGTGCAGGAGACGGTCATGCCAAATTTCTACGAAAGAAGGTGTTTGCCCTGAGCATTTTTTCACAGAATATGATGAAGCTTGGAGAATGTTTGCAGTGCCATGGTAACTGGAACTGTTCAGACTGGGGCTCAGAAAGCCACTGCAGTAACCACTTGCCACCAGTAGAGAGCTTGTATGCAGAATGGGGTGGTAGGAAGTTTGGCTACTGCTACTGGCTGCTTCAAGTTCTGTGTCTGAGGAAGCCATTGCAGACATGGAAAAAGAGAAAGAGTGAATCTGAGAAAGTTTTCTAGAAAAATCTGTAAAATAGATATTTGTTAAGTATCTGTGCAAATAGATACAGAAACACACTGCTATTTTCTGGGTGCATATGTATTTTATATAACTCTCATTATATATTCATAAAATATATATAGAACAAATTTTATCAGCAAGGGGCACATCACTCATGAGCAAGGCTATGTCTTAGTCACAGGTATTTTTAGTAAAAGTCATGGACAGGTCATGTGCAGTAAACAAAAATTCACTGCCCGTGACCTGTCCATGACGTGTACTATATACCCCTGATTAAATCTTGGGGGGGGGGCAGCCTGAGGTGTGCCATGGGTGCTCAGGGGGTGGCCCAGGGGTGCCACGAATGCTCTGGGGGGAGCAGCCCTGGACCCCCACTGGTGCTGAGGGGTGAGGGGTTGGCAGGGTTGGCAGGCTCCTTACCCTAACCAGGCTCCGTGTGGCTCCCTGGAAGTGGCAATATGTGTCCCTCCCTCAGCTCCTAGGCGGTCTGCATGCTGCCTCTGCCCCGAGCATTGGCTCCACAGCTCCCATTGGTTGGAAACCCTGGCTAATGGGAGCTGCGGGGGTGGTGTCTGCAGGCGGAGGCAGCGTGTGGTCTCCACCTAGGATCTGAGGGAAGTGGATGTCATCGCTTCCTGGGAGCCCCCTGAGGTAAGCACCGCCAGAACCCTCACCCCCTCCTGTGCCCCAGCCCTGAGCCCCCTCCCACACCCAAAATCCTGCTACTGCTGGCGGGGAGAGGCTGTGGAATGAGACTGCTCCAGCAGTGGCTGGTGTGGCTGGCCCAGGGGCTTCCCGAGTTGCACCGGCCAGCTGCACCGGCCACTGCAAAAGTCAAGGAGGTCCCAGAAAGTCACAAAATCCATGACTTGAGTGACTTCCATGACAAACTCGCAGCCTTACTCATGAGTGACAAAGACACAAATGATCTCTGCAAGCATCCCAAGTAAGTGCTGATAAAGTCTTTGTACCATGTGAGCCCTAAAATGCTTTATCCATCCTCAGCAAGGTTTGAAACACCATCCCCCTTAGATTGGATGTTAATCAGTGACCCAGTGGGGTTACTTTAGTGAATAAGCATCCTTCACTGGGAGTCAGGGTTGCAGAATCAAGCCCTTTATTTTTGCAGTTTGATTTCTTTTCCTTGTCATTAGCCCTAACATACAGAAAACATGAGTATCCTTAAGAACTGAATTTCTTAAGTTTCAAAGACAGGAGCGTTTAACACTACAAAGGCTCTTGGTGGGGGGGGAGGGGAGAGGAGTGGAAAATAAAAGAAGTTCAATATTGTATTATTTAATTTGCAACAGAAAATATGGTGACTCTTCAACTGGTTTTGGAAGCATGTTACACAGGCTAATTGATTCAAACATTTCCTAATATATCATCTATTCACCTACAGTACTAGTTCCTGTCTTGTTGAAGATTAGGTTAAAGGTAAAATGGAGAAAATGAATACTGGTAGAAAAATATGATAGAGACAGGAATTTATATAGTACATACCTGACCAGTCAGTTTCTCTCTCAAAGCTGAACAGCGTCTGGTTGCTCTTTATACTTGAAGTCAGCCTACTGAAATCTGAGGGAGTGTGTTCTGTTTCAGAAAGTAATGGAGAAACACTGTTCCGAAGCTTGTCTAACTCATCCAACTCTGTATCTTTGTCAATTTCTGTGTTAGTCCATAAGAGCTCAGGTTCTTTTTTCTTTTCTTCTGATCCAATAGTCTGTGTTAAAGAGGTCTCCTGGTTTCTAACTGATGGAGTAGGTGTGTGGACAATTGCCTCAGCCAGATCTTCCTCGCTGGAAGCCAAACTTGGTGGAGGTAATTTTGGAACTTTATATTCACGGTGAATGGGTATATTTGTATGCACAACCTGTTTCTGTCCTCTTCTAAACCAGACTGAAATGGAGAAAAAATAAGTTAAAATACATACATTAGTATTACATTTACCAAGCTGCAGCAGAATTAAGCCAGATGGATAATTAACTGTTTCTACAGTGTTGCCAACTCTCATGCTATTTGGTGATTTTCTTAAAGCCACAGATACGGGAATCAGGCTGCTACCTGAGAATCTCAGATTTCATTTTAAATAAAAAGTATGTTTCTAGCTCTTGCAGTTGTGGAGAAAACCCTCAGAACATGAATCTTGAACTCTCTAACACCAGAAGGCAAATAAAAAGAACACAAAATGTATTATTTTGAAAATTTTTCATTATTTTTAAGCCAAGCTCATGATTTTGGGTGGAGCCTGTCCTGACTCATGATTTCTTAATGCTTGGAGTTGGCCATACTCTGTACTTTGATTCTGAGGATCAAATTTTCAAACACGGCCTCTAAATTTGTGATGCCAATTTTCAGCATGCAATCAAGTTGCATACACCAAATCCTGTGTGTGTGTGCACCAAGAGCACCTGCATACATAAATCAAGCAGTTGGGTTTCTAGCTGTCTTGGGTTTTTGCATGGTTACAGGTTGTTTTTAATTTTTCACATGAATTTGGTTGTTACTGACTTGACCAAAAGCCCAAAGAATTTAATTAGAGTCTTTCCATCGACTTTAACAGGCACTGGATCATGCCCTAAGTGAGACAGTGAATTGACAGCACAGAAAACTGCAGTCTTTATCCAGAGGGTCAGTACAACCCAGCCAATGGCAATGTAAGTTTTCCCACACTGCCTCAACACTGAGTTGGAGGAAAACCTCCCGCAGTCACAATCTTTAATAGATTAAATATACCTAGTTTATTGTAATATGGCCGTACCATAATTACAATACTTAGGAAAAAACAATAAGTCATAAATATTCATGCTTATATTTAGAACTGCAAAAATTTAATATTTTCTTGATGCATTCAAAAGTTATAAATTTTATAACCCCGATACAGCTATGTATTTATACATGTACTTAAGTACCTTATTGAATCAGGGCCTAAAGCATTTAAACATGTGCTTAAAGTTAAACATGTGCTTAAGCATGTCCATTCCTATTCAGGACAGCACTTAGACCAGGGGTAGGCAAAATACAGCCCATCTAACATTTCTGTCCGGCCCGCCATGACTCCAGCGGCGCAGTGGGGCACTCAGGCAGGCTGCACGCATGCTGTGGCCCCACGCCACTCCCGGAAGCGGACAGCTGCTGCTCGCATGTCTCTGCACGCCCCTTGGGGAGAGGGGGACAGCAGGTCTCTGTGCACTGCCCCTGCCCCCAGCACTGTCCTCACAACTCCCATTGGCCTGAAACTGGCCAGTGGAGCTGTGGGGGCGGTGCTTATGGGCACAGCCAGAAATGTGGGCGCCTGGAGGCTGAATTTGAACAGCCAAAGACCAGGGCTATTATAGCGGCACAGCGTGGGGCCATAAGGATCAGGGATGCCTTAAGGCAGCAATTTGAAGCTAATATTTGTTGCTATGCTTCAGAGTGCAGTGCTTGTAATGCTCGGAGGTGATTGTGAATGGTGCAGACGATGCACTATGAAGGTTTAAGAAAATTGCCTGTTGCTTTGCAGGGCTCTGTTTGCTTTCAGTTAATGGAATAAAGATTGCTTTCAAATCAAAACAACTCTTTTATTAAAAAACAACAACTGGAGGAGAGAGACAAACAAAAAAATATCAGCACTGTGGGGGATGGGGGGAAGGGAGGGTCCCAGGAGGAGGTGGCATCCTGGGACAATTAAAGATTTGTGTACGTCCGGGTATCATATCCAACCTTCTCCTTTAGAGTACAATGCAGCAGGTACTGTACTTCAGCAGGGTTAAACTGCAGAGGGATGGGTGTTGAGTGCAGTGGGTATTGAGTGCAATGGGGAGTCTGCAGGGCTCGACTGTGATGGGGCAGGAGTGGAATGCAGTGGGTACAGACTGGAGCCAGGAGGTTGATAAGAGTGTGTTGGCAGTGTCTGGTGGGCACATGGGAGAGTTTTGCGACAGCGGCTGTAGGGGAGGGCGGGTGTGGAGCTGCTCAGTTTGCAGTGCTAGTAGCACCTGGAGCGTGTCCACTTGGCACTCCATAACTTTTAAGAACTGCTCCATGGCTTCGTTCTGGCGTGCTGCATTCTCCTTTCGGTCCCTTTTCTCGCTGTCACGCCACTCCTTCAATTCCTGTTTTTCCACGGAGTGCCTCATAACCTCACGCAGAAAGTCCTCTTTAGTTCTTCAATGCCGCTTTCTAATTCTGCGCAACCATTCAGCCGGTGATAACGAAGAGGGAGGCTGGGCTCCCAAGGTCATATCTCTGAGTGCTCATTATGGAAGATATCTTTCTGCTGAGGGTAAGCAGCGAATCAAGGGAGGGTCTTCTCCAAGACTTCAGTTTTCGCCCTGGCCCTTATGCCGCTCGCTTGTGTGCGTCAATGGTCCCTGCCAAGTGACGGCAGAGTGGCATGGGAAAGTTACCCTTAATGGGGCAAGAAACAAAGCAGCTCTGTGAAAGAACCTGTGGCAGCAGATTACCCAGTATCTCCATGACAGTTCCGTGGAGATCTCTGAGGCAGATTCCCGTGAAGTGACGGAGTCAACACCTTGTTCCATCGCTCAGACTAGGCATGTGGCGGTACGCGCATCATACGGACACAAGCCTGCTTTCTGCAACCCTCCTGCCCCCAACAACTTGCTTCAGTGATTCCCAAAATCAAAGCCACTTACCAGGGGGTCTCCTGTCCTGTTTGCGCTGTGCCAAGCTCTGACAGCTGTGATTGGCTAGCCTCCTCTGGGGTAGAAAAGAGCTCCTGGCTGCATGCATCTCTGTCCTCTGAGTCGTCCTCTGCCTCTGGGTCTGCCTCCCCCTTCACATCCTCATCCAATATTTCCTTCTTCTGGCTTGGTCCACTCTCAGCTGGCACGTGAGCCACCAAAGTATCCACCATGATCTTCACAGTGGAGGTGGGGTCACTGCCAAGTATTGCGTCCAGATTTTTGTAGAACCAGCAGCTCGTGGGCACAGCATCGGAGCAGCAGTTTGTGGTAAGCGCCTTGTGGTAAGCGTTCCGTAGCTCCTGCACTCTTATCCTGCACTGCAGTGTGTCCCGGTCATGGCCCTTTTCTGTCATTCATCGTGAAATCTGTCTGTAGGTATCATCATTCCTACGGCTGGAGCACAGCTGAGACTGGACAGCCTCCTCCCCCCAAATGCTGATGAGGTCCGGCAACTCAGCATTGCTCCAAGTGGGGGATCGCCTGGTGCGTGGAGCAGGCATGACCACCTGGAAAGATGCGCTGAGACCACTGCACGCGTCACTGAGCAAACAGGAAGGGGACTTCCAAAATTCCCAAGGAATTTAAGGGGTGGGGCTCACAGTTGGTCACCTGAGGTCAGGGCAGTAGACCCACTAACTGGCTTGGCAGTGTGTACACTTCTGGAGTTACAGCGCAGAAAGCTGCTTTACTGCACAGAAACTTGCCAGTGTAGACAGGACCTATGTCACTAATATAAAAATACCTTCTAAAAGCAATAGAGGTATTTGTCTAATTAAATTATTAATTGCCATCAAGAACCCAGAAGTCTTCAGCCTTTAGGCACCCTACACTTTTTTTAATTGTTAGAGCATTTGTTAAGACAATAGTTATCTGTATGTTCATGTGCCAGACTTTGGAAACTAGTGGCATCCTGGATATGAAGAGTCTAATCTTGCAAAGAACTGAATGCCCTCAACTCCCATTCAATTCAACAGGAGTTGAAGGAACGTGGAAATTCACTGGAGTTTTTCAGCACTTTCCAGGATGAGACTGTACTTATCTGATGGATTTTAGATTGAAACTGTACAGCTTGCTTGCAGTGTTACTCATTAATACTAGAGCAGGTTTAAAATACTTATCTGGAGGAGCTGTCAAAAATGTTCCTACTGCAAATTAAAAATAACAAGAACAAAGCTCTAAAAATGGTGTGTCATAGCCCAAGAAAAATATAAACATAAAAATGGAAACAAACACAAACACTTGGAAGCATATTAATTGTTAGCAATATGTCATGGATCTGTTCGTAATGTATTTTTGGAATTCGAATCACAATTGGTGTTAAAATGTATGTTCAAATTAAGCTTTTGGACGCAAGCACCTGTGAAGTGGTCAGCAAAATAAATGTGACAGCCCTATTCTTACACTAAAATGATTCACTATGTATAGAGAGAACATAACCATCTACGCTTGATTAATTAGGTTTGTAAGTATTGTTCAAGAACTAAACAATATTTCTAAAGATTTCAATAGTTCAAAGATTGCCCTATGGCCGTCTGGCTAATACATCTTCCAGCACACGCAGTTTACAAGCATTTTTCTTCCCAATATGTTGTCTTTGGTTGGTGCGACATTGTTTGAGTGCAGGTCTATTTGGGTCAAAGTGGTTTTCTTCACATCACAGCAGTGGTGCTGAGTACAGCACTTTGACCATACATCTTCCATGTCATTTCAATCAAAGGCACATGATGTTTCCTGGTGACCAATCAGGAATGGTCCAGCATTCTAACAGAGGGTCATATTGGCAATCCACGCTTTCTTAATGACAGGCATTGTTCAAGACAAACAAAAGCATGGTCCTGAATATTAACATGTGGCCTTGTGTAAAGGTCAGCTGTATGTCACATTTATCATATTTCAAAAACAGGGGGGGAAGCATTTTACAAATTCTGTCAAAACCCACTATTGTAAGAATAAATTTACAAAGCTGACAGCTGATGCAAACATAGCAAACTATTTTGAATGATTTGCTTTATGAAAACAACTTTGCAACCCTTTGAAGCTGCAGTAACAATTCTGAGAGTGAACTTAAGACAATGGATATGTTTCTTGCTTCTCACTAGTGGCGGGTTATTTTAATTATGTTGTCCAATTAAAAAAATAATGTAATGATCTACAATCATTAGACTGAAAATGGTTCCCTTTAACAGGAAGGACTCCCATAAAAACCCCTGTAGACTAGTATTTGCTGAATATTAACCAAGATCATGTAATCACAATAAGTGCTCTGTTTCATGAGGAGTGAGTATATATATATATATATATATATATATATATATATATATATATATATATATATATATATATATATATATATATATATATATATACACACACACACACACACATACACACACAGAGTATATGCTTCTCACTTGTAAAGCTGTTAGAAAATTTACATTACTAGAACACAGTACATCATGGTAAAATCTTAGATGTGATCCTGGAATAGAGCCTCGTAAATGTCAATGGTATTACTCAGATGAGTAACTGTTCGTTGGTGTAAGAGGTTCACAGTTTAGCCCTTAGAAGGCATAGAAGGAACAAATTATTTTCAAGGAATTTACTGAGCTTTTAAGTAAAATTAACATAGTACAATAAGATGCTATCAATAATATTGGTGTTCATTTAATTTATCAAATTAAATGGTTTGAGTCATATATTCACTAAACAAATTTCTCTTTAATTTTATGGTGCTCCAAGCTAGTTAAGAGCCTGTACAGGATTATTTATTTAATATTTATAAACCCTTGTTTATCCAGCTTTTCAATTTATAATATAGTAGAACTACAAAGTCACTTTTAAAGTGAAATTTTGCATGCAATATGTCATCTTAAAAACAAATTATTTTTAACAAATTGGCTTTAGTTGGTGTGGTTACTTTTTTTCACAGTCATGAGATGGAGAAGGGAATGTGATGCTTCCAGATCATTTTTACATTCTTAGCTTAAACCCACCAGTTTTTGTAAATCATTTTATTTCACAGGTGAAGGGCTAAAGCTCTGGGTATGGTGCAATATATGTTGTTATGCTACCCTAGAAGCAGTGGGGAAAATATTGTAACTGAAACTACCATAGATTCATAGATTTTTAAGGCCAGAGAGGCTCCTGATCAGCTACTTTGACCTTCTGCTTAATACAGGCCACAAAATTTCACTAAGTGGTCCCTGCATCAAGTCCATAGCTTCTAGTGAAACTAGAGTACACCTTTTAGAAAGACGTCCATTCTTGATTTAAAGACTTCAGGTGATGAAGAATCAACCACATCCCTAGTTAAGGTGCTCCCATGGCCAATTATCCTCACTGTTGAAAATGTCCTCCTGATTTCCAATCTGAATTTGTCTAGCTTCAGCTTCCAGCCTTTGGAACTTGTTATGCCCAGTCACAACCTTCCCTCCCAGTTTTTCCCTGCGCTGATGGAGACATACCAAACCCAGACCTGTCAAAGGGAGTCCAACCTCTGCTCAATCCCTGTCCCTTCCCAGCCATGTTGAGCGGGAGCTAGGAGCCCTATACACGCTGCTGCTTCACTGTGCTGCTACCTACAATCTAGGCAGTCAGTGCAGGACTTACTTCTGTTGTATACTTCTGGGGCACAGAAGCAGATGAAAATCCACAGCCAAAGACAAAATATTCAGGATTCGAGGGGGTTGTTTTTAGCACATTTTGTTACAAACGCAAATATAAGCTCATTTCAGCCTCACACTGACATGTTTCATGAATTTATAGCTAGATAATAGGTCCCTTTGCCAGTAAATCTGAGCCCATTTTTGTGAAGCAAACCTACAGCCAGACAGGGGCTGCTCGCTCAGCTGCACTGACTCGTGTGGGGCCTATTTCTGATCGTCCCTTAAGTCACGTCTCCAGGCAGAGTTCCTCTGGGCCGCATCCACTGGTTCCCTAGATGCCTTTGAGGAGTAGTGGGCACTGTCCGGGGTCCTCTGCTGAGTGTCCCACTCTGCATCCCTGCTTTCGACCCTGTGACCCTCACTCCTGTCCCTGTTTTTTCATTTGTTGTCCCCCATGATCATCTGATGCCTGGGTCCAGTGTAGGGTGACCTGATGGCCCGATTTTATAGGGACAGTCCCAATTTTTGTGTCTTTTTCTTATATAGGCTCCTATTACCCCCCACCCCCATCCCGATTTTTCATATTTGCTGTCTAGTCACCCTAGTTCAGTTGCTCCTCCCACTAGGCGGGGAGGAGGGCGGCCTTTAGAGCTTCAGTAGCTGCACAGACTCATCTGTGAAGCAGAACCTGCTGTGACTCATCCCTCAGGCATGCAGCTGCAGTCTATTCTTGGGCAGGACCCAGGTCAGATGACCCACCCAGGCACAAGTATTCCACAAGTTAGTCTGTGCAACAGCATCACACAGCTAGGAACCCTCTTGGTGCCTCACGATGTTACAGACTCCCCAGGCTTCCAGTCTGCCCTCAATCCTGTCCCTGTTCTTGCCCCAGCCTTGGCCAAGCCTTGTTCCAACACACTTCAGCCTTGTCCATACCCTATTCCAACCCCATTCCAGTCCTGTTCCTGACCCACTCTAGCCCTGCACCCACCTCCTGATCCCCAGACCCTTGGACTGACTTCAACCCAGCTTCAACCTTTGGCCTGCATCCAGACTCCAACTACAATCATTATTTGGCTCGTCTACAGACTCTGAGCCTGGTTCTGACCCTGACCACAGTTTCAATGCTGCCCTTGGCTCGGTCCCAACTCTACTTCTGGCTTTGACCCTCGGTACCTGTTCACCACCACCACTCCAACCACCAGGTCTTACCACCTAGAACCCAGAGCCCAACAGTTTTTCAAGTGAAAATGGAATTTACAGTAAGTGAATGGTGGCTTTGAAATTGGAATTTTTGGCAGGCTTTCATTGTGAAGTTAGCTATTTAATCGAATTTCACAGGGAAAGCAAAAGCTGAAGAGTGCAAAGTCGCCCAAAACAGAGTGACAAATAATTCCCATTGAAATATTGCAGAAAAGCTTCCACCAATTCTGTGAAGTATCAGGGGGTAGCCATGTTAGTCTGTATCCATAAAAACAATAAGGAGTCCGGTGGCATCTTAAAGACTAACAGATTTATTTGGGCATAAGCTTTTGTGGGTAAAAAACCTCACTTCTTCAGATGCATGGAGTGAAAGTTACAGATGCAGGCATTATATAATGACACATGAAGAGAAGGGAGTTACCTCACAAGTGGAGAACCTGTGTTGACAGGGCCATTTCAATCAGAGTGGATGTAGTCCACTCCCAATAATTGATAAGGAGGTGTCAATTCCAGGAGACCCAAAGCTGCTTCTGTAATGAGCCAGCCACTCCCAGTCCCTATTCAAGCCCAAATGAATGTGTTAAATTTGAAAATGAATTTTAGTTCCGCTGTTTCTCTTTGAAGTCTGTTTCTGAAGTTTTTTTGTTCAAGAATAGTGACTTTTTGTGACATCATGAATATATTCTCCTGGGGTTTTCAGGTCTCTGTCTGTCAGGGTTCGATCATGTAAGGTGTTGAACACTCTGGATTCAGTTAGGCAAAGCATTTAAGCACATTCTTAACTTTATATACTAGTACTGAAATCAACAGGACTCAATCCCATTGCACCCTTAATAGCCAATTTATCAAATTTGTTCTGGTTAAAAGTCAAAATCCATTTCTCCTAATTAGAGAGGGAAGGTGGGTGAGATAATGGCCTGGGACTGACACGGCCACAACAACACTGCATACATTTCTTCAAACTGCCAGCCTTGTGGAGTCAATATAGGATCTCAACATTCAGTAGTAGTATTTGTGGATCACCTTTCAACACCAATAAAAAAATATTCTAGAATCAGAGCTTAGTTAAGAATTCCATTGATGATGCCTGAATTATGCAGATACACTTGGAATAATGATGATAATCTATAAGAGTATAACGAGCTAATACATCTAGACAGGAGCAGCAGCCAGCTTCAGTAGATGGCCTAGCCTGATGCCCAACCAGGATCCTTTCCCACTCTTGTAAATTTGTCACCATAACACTACTGAATCTGACTGTCATGTGCACTGAGCCACTCCAAGTATACATTCAGAGTACATGTTGGGGGATAGGCCATGTATATATTCCAGCAAGCTATTTCTGTTAGCATTGGCAGCTCACTGATATTTCTCTGCTCATTTGTGAATCTCATACAGAAATAATAATCATCGATTCCTCTTTAAACAGTTTTCATAACTACGACTACAAGAGAATAAAATAAAAAATATGCAAACACCAGCTTTAGCACAGCCAAGCTGCACATAAGAGCATACAGTACACAAGTGTCACCATTGCAATACAGCACAGAGTAAATAACCTCCCACATAGCAAAAGTATGTATACATCTAGCGATGGTGGGATCTCAAAAGATTGAAAGTGCAGTTCAAACATCCAAACGCTTACCTGACCTAACTAATTGGAATTAGAACACACGGTTCTGTGTTCCCAAACAATTGTGCTCTGTTTAAAAGCTTGACAGGAAAACCCACCCTATGATGACCCATATCATTCCAACCTGACTGGTTGTCTTTTGGAGGTGAATGACTGGTCTGGTCATTGGCTACTTCACTTTGCTGTCCTTGGAAGATGGCAGATGACTTTCACTCTTTGATGCCTTGGGTGGGTGTCAACAGGCAAAGCCACAGCTCCCTCTGAATCCAAAATAGTTTTTGATGGAGGCTGAAGTTTGGTAAATGGCCCCCCCATCACACTACAGCAGGCAGGCATACTGAGATGCTTCTCTGTGGCTGCCACTGTGTGAATGGGAACCTGGGGTTGTAAGGTGGCTAAAGAAATTCCAGACCTTAAACTCAACTGCAAGCTCCTGGGGCAGAAGACCAATGTCATCGTATGTGCTTGCAAAGCGTCTAGCACAAAGAGGCCCTGATGCTCACTGTAGCCTCTTGCTGCTACCACGATACAAATATTGAACAACAGATAATAACAACCAGACCCATGGGAAAATAACAGATGCTATTTTTTTTCTGATTGGCAGTAGCTCGGAAAGAGCACACAAAATACAGCCCTTCTCTTTGAAAAAAAGTGTCTCATTCTTCAGTACTAAGGACAAGAACTGGTCAAAACAAATTTGACAAAAAAATTATTAATTGAAAAATGGGGTTAATTAATTATATTTGATTAAATTGACTTCCGTGGGAGCAGAGTTAGTAGGCCAATCCTGAGCACTTTTGAAAATCTCATTGTAACATTCTGCAGACCAAATCGTAGTCCTATTTCCTAGATGACATAGAGCTTGGCCAGATCTGTATGGCCCATTCTAATTAGACTCCACACTCACAGGATGGTACTGGTATCCAGAGGGGAAGATTTTTTCTTTGGCACAAGTATATACCATAACAGCACACCCCAGATTGGGATGCATGACTCCCACTGAGTTTATCATCTGGGTGTCCCTTTGACTCAATAACATCAGAGCTGTAAGTCAATTCAGGTCACCCTTAAAAAGGCTGCACACACCTCTTAACTCCATTTCTGGCAGACAGCCACTCC
Organism: Mauremys mutica; assembly: GCF_020497125.1. Classification (NCBI taxonomy): domain Eukaryota; kingdom Metazoa; phylum Chordata; order Testudines; family Geoemydidae; genus Mauremys; species Mauremys mutica. The sequence goes on along the minus strand of NC_059072.1, from coordinate 101,360,335 downwards.
CCAAGAGAATTAGTCCCATATTACCATGGGCAAGGATTTGGCTTTAACTCAGGTTATTATTAATACAGGTCAATTTGGCATAATGTAACATACTGTAGTCACTTCTGTGTTGGGATGGGGTAATTATTGCTCAGACAAAAGGACAGGCTCCTGTGTTGGCTACCAAGTAGCATTTGTGCAAAATTTGAGGGAGCAGCCAAATAGACAAATACGCATGAAAATTAAATTTAGGCATAGGGTACTTTCCTTTTCGAACCATAGAAGAACTGATTACATGTTCACAGCTGGAATTTGTGTTGGCAGTGAGACTTTATTCACTGAAGTAGTAAGTATCTGAATTTGTGCAACACTCTCCCAGCAAAGATAAAATGCCAACATAAAAGAGTTACAAACACAGGCACTTTTCAGCTATCAGAGGCAACAAGCCCCTCCCCTTTATATCCTTTTCTTTCAAAAAATATAAATAACTCTTTCAAGAAAACAATAATTGAGTATTCTGTGAAAACAAAAACACTTTCTTAACATAAAAGCAGCAAAGAATCCTGTGGCACCTTATAGACTAACAGACATTTTGGAGCATGAGCTTTCGTGGGTGAATACCCATCTGACGAAGTGAGTATTCACCCATGAAAGCTCATGCTCCAAAACGTCTGTTAGTCTATAAGGTGCCACAGGATTCTTTGCTGCTTTTACAGATCCAGACTAACACGGCTACCCCTCTGTTTCTTAACATACATATCAATATAACACTGAGAACAAACATTTTCTCATCACAAACACTGAAATGTTTGACTTTAACCCAGAGAGACAGCTAATATCATGGGACCAACACAGCTACACCAACACTGCAAACAAGTTTTTAACACCGCTTTTTTGTTCCATCTTAGCATGTGTAAGGGTTTCTTTAGCAGGCACTAGGTACTTCAGAGACAGCTTTTGTGTTATGGGAAAATGTTGTTGCTCTGGTTAGTGTCTGCGCTAGGTGGCTACAGCAAAATACAGTCCTGACCTTGCAACTGGATCCATGTGGGCAAAGTCTCACATCTAACGAAATGAGACTCAGTAGAGGGACAGCATTCCACTTGCAAGCATATGATTGCAGAATTGAGACCCAAAATCTCATGGAAGAGAACCAAGATACATGACGAAAGATGATTGAACAAGATTAATTTATGTCTTGAATGAATTAGAGATGGACCTAACCTGGAGCATTTAATTTGCAAATATAGTGGACAAGGTATATTGGCATTCTAACCCATTGTGGCATGGATTTGGCTTTACTTCAAAGCAGACACCTAACAAAACACACATCTCCTCCATTGCACTCAGTGTGGCCACTGAGAAGTGTCTGCAAGTCTACTGTGCCATCATGTGATTTTTGGATCTTTGTGCCTCTATTGTGCCATTGACTGCCATAGCTCACTCAATGAGCTACAACAAAGCAACTCATTTAAGGAGCCAGAGTAATACATGTGATGTTTTTGCTCATCTAACGGACATAGGGTTGCCCTGTCTAGAGAGTGTGAAAAACCACCCTATTCCCAAGATGCTAATTATTTCTATTCCAATTTGTGAGGGAGTGCTTTCTTTAGCTACTTTTGGTCTGTCTCCTTCTGTGACCACAGTTCCATTCCCCAAAGGGTCAGCAGCATCTTGCGTATCCATTACTGTTCTTAGTGGTCCTAGAGTTGCAAGCAGGATCACTCAGAGTAGGAGAATATTGGCTAATTCCAGCAGAACTCTGAGGATAAAACATTTGAAGCACAAGGAACCACATCAAATACAATTTTCAATAAGTAACAATACAATCCTTACAAAATCCCAGTGTCACACAGTGGAACCATACATTTTTGTTAGGCAAGGTCATCGACTCACTTAAAGTCAACCTGCTGCTAACTTTTACTCTGATTTAAATATATGCCTATATATGGTCCTAGCTTGTGCCACATATGTGATTGTAGGGAATGTCCCCTTGCATCTCTTATTGTTGTCACAAGTAAATTACTGCTACTTTGCTGTGCCCTACTAGCTGTTTCTTGCCTAGCTTCACTAAAATTGAAGTGCATAGCCAGAGATGATCTTACGGGTCCATCCATACAGCATATATAGCACAGTACTTGTGAAAGGAAATTAAAAGATCATAAGTGGAACAACATTAAACACACCATTATAAAGAAAGTTTATCTAGATATTAAAAAAATTCATAAGAAATATTTACAGGGAATCTTTCTTATGTAAAATTTTGCAGGCAATACAAAAAAGCTGAGGCTGACAGATGTTGAATGATGTGTGTGTAAGGTGGCCAGAAGATCAAATGAAAAATAGGACTTTATATAGCATTAGGAAGAGCACAAGGTTATAAGATCACAGGAGTGTAGACAGCATTGTAATAGGATTAACCCTATTAGTGTCAATAAGAAGTCCCTACATGTCAAGCTATTTGTAGCTAATTTGAACTAACTCACTTTAAACTCAAATAACCATTCTGGCCTGCAAAATTGAAGTATTTCAGGGGTCCAAGCTAAATAGCTAGCAAGTTCAGTGATGGTCCTATCAAAAACATCAAACCCAGTTCCATGGGAAAAGACGGATCCAGCATTACTGACTCCATAAGAGAGATGAAACAAAACACCTGGGTTTATTACGAAGTTTAACAAAAGTCACTGGGGAAAAAATCACTGCATAATTTCATTCATTACATTCGTAATGTAAAGGAAAAATCTCCTCTAGATTCCTTATCAGGATTTGAACAGCCAAAGAAGAGACAGTGGGAAAATACTTTAAGTTCACCCACTAACTGACTACTCATAACTATACAAACATCAATAAAGCTCTAGTCATCAGATAAGCATTAAACCCCAGCGTCTTAATACTTTCCTCTAAGGAGCTTTCAATAACCACGGATACTTGCCGCTCCTTTTTGGTTTTAATCAGTGACACTTGTAAGAGACTTGAGGAAGAGAACTCGTTCAATTTATTTTTTGTACTACAATGTGGGACGAGAACTAAAAGTGCTTCCCGCCACTTAAAATGCTGGCATTTTTGTATATATATAAACACATGTAGACAATTAGGCTACAGAGCATTTTCAAAAAAAGATAAAAATCCATGCATGCATCCACACATGAAAACTTCTCTACCATGGAGACATTGGATAAGACTGAGTGGAGCTAGGAATAAAACCTTCAAAAAGTGTTTATGTAGTCTTAATTGTCTAACTTTGAAGTGAACCTCATGGAACTAATCTTGCCTAAAGTGATTTAATAAAATGTTACAAAAGCAAATATTCTTCATGGATGACAAATTAATGGCTCGTGTAAGTTCAGAGCAGTGTTTTATGCCTGAGTTATGGACCCCTAAAATATGAGATCATAATAGCGTAATGCAGACAAACCCATCATGATATCAGAAAGTAAAGCATTGAATCGTTTCTATTTGAGGTATTATACAAATATTATTCATTTGCAATAACTGTTGTCCTAGGATTAAAAAAGAAGAGGACTGAAACAAAATTAAAGATAATCTAATGTATACAGTATGGTCAAGAAAAAAAGCTAAAAACACAGTGAAGGCATTCACAATACAGTATATGGTTATAGTGAGTGTCACTGGGTGGAATGATTACACATAATTTTACTAGCATTTTTAGCAACTTTTTCTTAGCCTGTTCAATCTTGGAAGAGATGTTGTATTGTTAGTTTTGTGATGTATTTTCTTTTGAGGGAAGTTGTTGCAAACAGCTGGAAAGTTTGCACAAGGCCTTAATCTCTCTAACTATAGTCAACTGCTGGGGCACGGTTACTTCCTGGGAACCAGGCTTTGGTGCGTTAGCTGAGATTCGTGAAAGAGGAGATTGCGGGTGTGCTGTTTGACCACATCTTTTGAAAGAATTATGTATATTGTGTAAATAAAACACGTTACACTAAGAAAATACCCAAAGACCATATAATTGATTTCTCCTCCAATGGAAAATTGATTTGCAAGGTCCCAAAATCTACTATCACTCGACAGAAGAAAGACTCTATAGAATTTCCAAAGATATATTGAGTTAATGACATGATTACCAGTTTCAGCACAGAATAGATGGTAACAAAGCAGGTGGTTATAAAAAAAGTATAATAAATGTTTGTGATGGTTCACAAATGATGCATATTAATTAAGGGAAGAGTAATTCAGTTCAGCTGTTCTTAGGGCAAAATGCATTTTAGCCTACCAACAGAATAAACAACATATTCTATCCAAATGGATGAGTCCATCAGCTCAACAAAGTGACTATAAAGGTCTGTGCAATAATTTAGGGGGGTGGACAAATTAGCAAACTCTGGATACCAGGCCTGAGCTGTAGCCCCCAAATTTGTCATTCCTGCATGTACCCTAGAATTTGACAGTACTGCGGTCAGCTATTTTGTATGTTCAACCACTGTCAGCTGAAACCCAAACATCACACCGCTAGGGATAATCTTTTTAGGACCCTGAGAAGACAAGGCCATGTTTGCACCTCTGCTAATCAGAATCAGAGGTTGGGACAGGGACTTAAGGTTCCATGAAAACAGAAGAAATGTTTGGACAGCTTTGGTTTTAGGTGCCTCTGACATGTAAGTTTCATTGTTGTTATGACTAGAAATGCTTTGCTGATAAGAAAAATAATGAATTGTTATTGGTTGTTGTTAGGGAAATTGTTAGCCTATTAGGGGCTGTTATGAGTTATGTGCTTTGTTTGGAGAAAATGTATAAAAAGTTTAGTTAGAAAGTGTACTTTTGGAGCAGTCCAAGGAAGTTTTCTTTGGGTGAGGATCTGACACCTAAGTTTCCCAGCAGCTAGACGGAAGGCAGGGACCCCCTGAAGCCTGGCTGTTGATTCTTCGAAACCATCTCTTAATTTTTGGTAAACATAAATATTTTTGAGATACTCTGAACCTACTGCAACAGCATATGTGTGTGTGTTTAAAATCTAATAAAAAGTAGTTTTAGGTAAAAGGATTCTGGTTTGTGTCGATCATATATCAGACGGAGCAACTGTGTCCCCATTGATTTATTCCTGACACCATCTGGAGAAAAACAGTAAAGTTAACATTGCTTTGGGTTTTGAAAACCCTGGGTAACAGACAGGGCCGGCTCCCGGCACCAGTGCAGCAAGCAGGTGCTCGGGGCGGCCAAGGGAAAGGGGGGGCACGTCCAGCCCTTCGATGGCAATTCGGAGGGAAGGACCTGACGCCAAATTGCCGCTGAAGAATGAAGCGGGGATGGTAGAGCTGCTGCCGAAGTCCCGCAATCGGCTTTTTTTTTTTTTCGTTGCTTGGGGCAGCAAAAACACTGGAGCCGGCCCTGGTAACAGAGCCAGATAAGGCTGGAGTGATGCATCCCCATCGTTTATGCCAATTCATATAGATATGGATGTTTTTCTCAGTTGGGCATTCACCCAACTTCCCAGATGAAGGATGTAGACACTCTTGTGCCCCAACATATAAAAAGAAAAGATTTCCTTGGAATTTAGGGCTATGTAATTAAGGATACGACGTGGTCAGTTTGCTGGTCACTTAGGCAGGACCTGGTACAGAACCAAATCGTCTATACATAGCAGAAAGGAGAGACATTCTTGGGGAAATGTTTTGGAAAAAAAATAAAGCTTAATACAAAATAATGGAAAAACTTGAGATTTCTTGTACCCTAAATGTAAACATTTTAATACCTGATTTTTTTGTTCAATAACTATTTTTGTCCAAAATGTTTGCATTTTTCCAACACAACTTCTTTTATAAAACTGATAGTTATTAAAACAAACACAGCTATCACCTTTTTAAAAAGCTATATCAGAATATATGGTCATAATCAAATGAACATTTTTAAAAAGCAAAAAGCTCAAAGCAAAGTTGCTATACACACCTCAAGGAAAACTTTGAAAAAAACCTCCTGTTTAGAATCAGTTTTGCTGATCTTTAGCATATATCATCCTATTTCTCCTCTCTGATTACTAAAGATATTTAGAAAAATGTAGGATCTTTCCATCCTAGGAATTCTTCTGCTCCTACTGCTCATCTCTTATCTGAAATCATAGTAATCAAAAGCAACTTTCACATCCCTCATCTAGCGTTCCATCTCCAGCCATTGGCAGGCCATACGTTGTTGTAGGCAATCTCATCATACCAGCCTCTCCATAAACTTATTAAGTTCAGTCTTGAAACAAGTTAGGTATTTTGCTCCCCCTACACACACTACTCAATACTATAATTCTTACAATCAGTAGTACTTACTCCTGAAAATAGTCCCAATTCAATTCAGTAGAATTATCTGAGAGTAATTGGTACTCATTGTGAGTAAGGGCAACAGGCTAAAGGCCAATTTAAGAAGAAGGGATATTTTTAAATTACAGGAATGTCAAAAAGAGTTTGAATTAGAGCTGGACAAATTATCCATTGCAAATAATACTTGTGAATTTAACCCTTTTTTCTGCATGTGTATCAATCTTTATTTTTACAAATGTATTCATTATTCTTAAGATTTCATCAACTAACTTATGTGAGCAAATGTAAACCTGTGTATGTGTAGAGCATGGGCCGTGAAATGTGACTCCACTCTACCCTCTGTGTGACTTTCAGAAGTTACATGATATTGTTTCTTATCTTTGACTGGATGATAAATTTTTTAAACAGAAGAACATATGAGCGATCATACTTTTCAGATAAAAACTGTTCATGCTAAAACTTTTAGGATTAATAAGCACTTACATTAATGCTCAGCAACCATCTGAGAACTTATGAACAATAAATAATGTCACTCCACAACAAAAATATTCACTTCATTATTTATTTTGTATTGTTTGAACCTCAAGTTTGAATCTACAAGAGATATTCTTTTCTGTAATGCTATCATTTAAACATGATCAGAGAATTTTGTGGTTCATTGTGTTTGGGGAAACACACACACACACACACACACACACACACACACACAGAGTGAAAAAAATGAGCGTCCTGAGCCCAGACCTTGCATACTACCTTTCCATTTGGAAGCCATTTTTTTTTAAAGAGACAAGCTCAAACTACAAAATTTAGGTGTGGATACAGAGTTTTTGGATATTCAGTTTTGGGCCACTTTCTCATTTTATAACCAAGAGAAATGATACTCAGCATGACCAGCATGAGAATGGTAACTGAATAAATATAGTAAAAGAATGGCACTGTAAATACCTGTATTGCATACTCACTTTTCCTTTTGCTAAGAACAGTCATGTAGGAAGAGATAGAAGAAAGTTCTGATCTGAGCTGCCATGATCTACCACAGTTAATTAAAATTTAATTTGCTTATAATCAACGATTCAAACTAATCTGATTTTTTTTTAGAAGGCATAAAAAGCCCAGAAAATCTCCTGTTGGCAACTTTCACCTTCTTCCCCATTTTTTACGTCTTTGGAACAATGTAAAATCCAGAAAGCACACAAGTTGCAAGTGCAGCATGTTCAAATTAATCTTACCCTCCGTTCCTAAGCTCCTCTGGAAAAAAACACTAACTCATTTCAGGTTTGAGTATTCTGAATCTAAAACAGCTCTTATCTTAACTTGCCTATGTGAGATTTACAAATGAGAAGAGAACAAATAAGGAGTAATTTAAATTTTAATTTAAACCCCCTCCATTTTCTTATCCCTTATCAAACTGCCAGCATTTTTCCTGCTAACAATGAGCTGAGTGTCATTGCCACAGCACAAGCCCCTACCACAAACCAAGTAATCTCTTTCATCTAAAACCCTGATCCCTTTAATAAACAAAATACGAAAAGGCAGTCAAAATTACACTCTGGCTTTATGAAAGAAGCAGGGAAATCCTCAGAGTACAATCCCCCGCTTGTTATTTTCACAGACCATGTGACCCAAAGTCATTCTGAAGGATAAAAAGACAGAGGCTGCCACCAGATCTCTGCCATGATTTTTCCACAGTTCCCAGCCTTAGCCCATCTGTTATTCAGAGGCCACATGAATGGCATGTGTCAAGAGAGTCATCGCTGTGCAAACTGCCCAAAGAAATCAACCAGCCAACTTCCTTTTGCTTCCATGGCTTCAGCAATTGTTGCTGAGCCAGCCACCATATGGTGAATAATTAGTTTTTCGACCCCACTCCAGAAAAATGTTCGCCCCATTGCCAGACATTAGCAATATGTGTGTTAATGAACAGCCGATGATGAATGCCTATACATTAACAAACGTTTGGATTTTGTGCTGCAAGCTGTATCCCTTCAAGAATCTTAAATTTCCTAATACACGGTACATTGTATAGCATTTTACTTTGTTTGAAAAGTACAGACACATTGAATTTTACAATCTTTTAACATTAAAACAACTTATTCTTAATAAACTAATACACTCCTTTAATCTCACCACCAACCCCCCCACCCCCTTTCATAAAATGATGAATTCAGTGCACATAAAAGATTGGCAATTTAGAGCTTTAAAACAGACCTCTTCTGTTCTTGTGCAAGTGAGGTGCATTGTGTAAATACCCAGAATGTAGGTTGCACTACACTTCTCTCTGTCTGAGGGCTTGATTTATATGAATTTATACTGAAAACCTCCAGTGTGCATTCTCCTTGAAGATTTAGTCTTGGGCCTCTGAGTAAACACTCACCTCATAAGATCACCGATGGTAACCTATTGTGCAAATCAAATGGACTTAAAAGCTCAGCGAAGACCACTAAGCATATTTCACTTGGGGAAGGAACATTTTTTAGGCATCTAATTAGAAAAGAAATCTTGACTAATTTTTTCTATAGAAGGAAATATCTTTTTATTACACAAAAATTTGGATTCTTGATCATATAAAGAGTTTATGGTGGCATTAGGCAATTGTCAGTCATTATTAAACTTCTCAAATACACATTGGTGGGAATTTTCAAGTTAAAAATAATTTATAAAGAGGCATGCATATAATTATATAAAACTGATGAAAATATAGACAGCTAGAGTGTATATAATGGGTACAGCCCATAAATCTACAATTCATGTGTCACAATTAGGTACAATATTATTGGAGAGAGATGATCCAATAGAAAGGGAATGTATAAGGAATCAGAAGGAGGCCTCAGTCTCCTTTACTAACAATCTGTGGTGGTGAACATAGTATGAAAACCTAGACAGACAGACTGACTTGGGTTCAGTTTCTGGTTCTGCTGCTGACTCACTGTGTGACCTAGGACAAGTCACTTAACCTCTCTGCAGCAGTTTCCCCTTCTTTAAAATGGGGGTTAATGCTAATTATCCACCTTTTTGAAGCACACTGATTTACGTACGAATAACACTGAGACAAGCAAAGATGCTTACTGATACATACAAGTCACCAAGACCTCAATGACCACATATTTGGCCAAATCCTGCAATTTTCACTCAGTTATTTATATCAGAGTGAGTCTTACCTAGGTAAAGACCAAACTAAATTGAGAAAAAAACCTCAGGATTTGTCCCATAGCATTAAAGCTCTGATAGCATTTTGTGCTGAAACAAAACTATGGATACATCTACATGGAAATAGAAAGAAATAATTGGAGATATATACCAATCTCCTAGAACTGGAAGGGACCTTGAAAGGTCATCAAGTCCAGCCCCCTGCCTTCATTAGCAGGACCAATTTTTGCCCCAGATCCCTAAGTGGCCCCCTCAAGGATTGAACTCACAACACTGGGTTTAGCAGGCCAATGCTCAAACCACTGAGCTATTCCTCCCCCAAGCAGAAACTCATAGCAGTGAGTCTCAGAGCCCAGGCCTATAGACTTGGGCTTGTGCTACAGCACTAAAAACAGCAATGTAGCTGTTTGGGCTTGGTCTGGAGCTCAGGCTCTGAAATTCAGGGAGTGGGGGTGGTCTTCAGAGCCCAAGCATGACTATCTACACAGCTAGTTTCAGCACCGTAGTGCAAACCTGATTCTGTAGACCCAGGCTCTGAGAACTGCTGTGGTGGGTTTCTGCTTGCTGTGTAGACATACCCTAAAAAGTCTTCAATGACCATATTGTTACCATTTCAGCCCAAGCCAGTGTGGACTCCCCGTGGGATTGTTTATCATCTCAATGATGTTCCCTTTGGTTTACTTAGAGATCCTTTTGACTACAGGCTATGATAAAATAAGAGGACTCTTCAAGAAAGTTATAGGAATTGACTAACTTTGATTGTGGTTGATAGAGGAATATTTCAAGGGAATCTCTTGCCTTCCACAAGCAAAAATCACTGTTCCCATGCTTATTGGATTTAAGAGAAGCAAAGAAAGTTTTCTGCCTCATCTGGATTTCTCAAAGAGACACCACTTCACGAGGTCTGATCATAGAAGATTAGGGTTGGAAGGGACCTAGTCATCTAGTCCAACCCCCTGCTCAAAGCAGGACCAATCCCCAGACACATTTTTACCCCAGTTCCCTAAATGGCCCTCTCAAGGATTGAATTTACAACCCTGGGTTTAACAAGCCAATGCTCAAACCACTGAGCTATTTCTCAATATTTTTTCTAACTGCCAGCCCACAAACTAACTCTAGGTTCTGATAGTCCATCTGGGATCTTTTAATCTTGTATCTCATGAGCAGTCATGAAGGTTCTATAGGCAAAGTTCAATAATTTCAGCGTTACCTGTGCAACCCCCGTGTCTTCAGACTATGACTTTGATAGTATCTGTGCAACCTCATTAGCCATCAGAGGGTATGTGGACATGTTAACTGAGGACATAATCTGAAGGCAATATGTTTGCACAGGTGTAGCTAACTGAGCTCGCTGAACTTTTACTGCTAGTGATAATGTTCAATATGGGAAGTATACATCTTGACTCTGAAAAGCCAGGGAGAACTCGTGGGGCTCAGAGCTAGAAAGAAAACATCTTTTTATTTGCAGACTGAGCAAACTGGAAGTGGAAATCAGTGCAATGCAATGAACTTAGAATCCCCAAATCCCATTTCTACAGAGTCACTTTTCAAGTCAGAACCAGAATTCAAATAATGGGTTCCAAAGAGTTTGCAAAACTGTGAATGTACTCACAAAGAAATGAATGCAACTAAGTAGCTGTATTCGTTTTAGAGACAAAAAAATGTATCAAATGTGATTCTGAAAACAAAAAATGTATGTGCCCAGAATAAAATGCAAAATGAAAGAATACATGCCTATGATTTTCTTGCCAGATGATTTATAGTGATGTTTAATTTAAAATCAATCTTAGTAAATAAAAGATATGGAAAACACAGAAACACAAAACCATAGTTCAATTTAACTATTTTTGAAAAAGTCATTTAGAGTAATGAAATTAAGATGTTCCTAAAATCTTGCATTGAAAATCCATGAATATCTTTTTCAGCTAGCCTGTGAACAAAGTTTTTCCACTTCAAAAAGAATATCTTTAAAAGTCATTATGTAGTTGAATGATCTTAAAAGAAGGCATATAGACAGCCAAGGAAAATTCCTGACATGCATTTTAATGGCATTTGTGAAGTAGCATTTATAGTAATGTTTCAGTAGGAACAAGAATGGATTCCATTATTTTCTTTATTTGTTGATTGTTCATTTAACTACAGCACTACTCATGATTCATCATAGTAAATAAAGAAAAATATCTCTTTAAGAGATTTTTTAAAAATATTTGTCCATAAAATGCTGAAAATATTGTGACTAAATAAAGGTCTTTGAAGCAAAGAGGTTAATGCTTTAACCCAGATGAATCAAAATTTAGCCAAAGAGGGCCACATTGGCACCCTGCCAGGAGCTTTAGGGTTGAAGCTAATTTGCATGTAATGGAGGAAATTGCAGCTGCCCTCATCTTTGATATGGAGGTGCAGTCAGCCCCAACCAAGATAGAGCATCACACATTGAGAATTGCAAATACGACGTGCCACACTTCCTATTAAAGATGAAGGTAGCCATAGGCAAACATTGTAGGACTCCATGGAACCCACGTAATTACCTCTGCCCTCACCTTTCACCTCCAGAGACATCATTTCAAGTCCAGGTGTAGGTCATAAATAGAAATGAAGCAAGGCCCTGGGAATTATCCCTTTTCAGGAAGAGTGTTTAAGCATGTGTAAAGGCCACTGAAGTGCTTTCCTGAAAATGGATGGACAGTCTTACATGCTTGCCTGAATCAGAGCCCTGATGACCTCCTCCTTCTGGTAGTTCCCACTTCCTAGTGGTCATTGTCCACATTGTAAAAAGCACCACACTGCCAGAGAAACCCGTGAGTGGAATATCTGGTTTTGGTGAATAGAGCTGGGGGTGTGGGATGCTTACACATGTCAATCATACAAATGGGGGCAGCCACCCTTTTAAAACTACCTTTCTCATGGGTTTTATTAAAAAACAGCACCCCGATGTTAGTTCACCGTATTAGGGTCAAATGTCTGTTTAGCATTATTTTCAGTGCTAGGTTAGGTTTTTATTATCCCTGCCATTCTATTCCCATGCAATGTTGAGTTGGCCCTTTTAAAAAAACGTATGTTTTATTGGCCAATGCTGTAAGATGCAAACATAGATAGATCATGATAAAGGATGTGCAGGCAGCATGGGTTGCAGAACAGAAGCACTTGTCCCCATAATCGTACGTTTTGATACACCCCAGAACAGCAATCCAAAAACACACCCACACCCCGTAGCCAGACACGGAGATAGGTTGACAATCAAAACATATAATAACCCTGAACCAGGCCGCTGTGGGGAGCCCCTGGCCCTTTAAAGTGCCGCCGGAGCTATGGCAGCCAGGCTCGGGTGGGGATTTAAAAGGCCTGGTGCTCCTGCCACTGTGGGGAGCCCCAGGCCCTTTAAATCCCCGCCAGAACTCTGGCAGCTGGGCTCCCACGGTGATTTAAAGGGCCCGGAGCACCACGGCAGCCGGAGCCCTGGGCCCATTAATTTGCCCCTGAGCCCTGGGGCTCCCAGCTGCCTCTGCAGCTGGGAGCTCCGGGGTGATTTAAACGCCCTGGGATCCCAGCCACAGCCAGAGCCCCAGGGCCTTTAAATCTTGAAAGGCCCCACCTCTTCTGGTTGAGGCCACACCTCTTTCGGTTGAGGCCACGCCCCCACTCAGGACTCTGGCATACTGTTAAGTCCTTTAAGTTACTTTCACCCCTGCCCAAGGCTGATGCTTGGGCCTATGTTTGAGACCTGCAATCCCTCACATCTTCATCCCCAAAATTCAGTCTGATTGCCTGGGAGGATAAAAATCCCCTGACCGGTCCCAAAATCACAACAGCTTAGCACCCCTGTTTGAAAGGCAATAACAGCCCTCATAGGGTCTATTATAAGATATTGGCATGTGTGTCTTTCTCCTGTCACAGCTTCCTCAGAGCTCAGGTGGGTGCTGTATGTTGAAATGCCAGTATTATCACCCCCAAACACTCAAAAATCATGAAGCCCCAAAAATGCATCAGATTGGCTTGAAAACTATAAGATTTCTTAGAAAAATAATAAATTTTAGGTTCCTTTTATTTCCTTATGGTTTATTAGTCTTTAGTTTGTATTCGGATCTCCTTTTCAAGCTTTGCTCTGCAACCATAAGGACTAGCAAGTTAATTTCTCCTTTAATGAAAGCTGAGATTCCCTTGTAGTCAATTGCCTCCAGTAGCTGGAGCTTTAAGCAAAATATCAACTACAGTGAAACTCATGCTAAAATTGCAAGAGCTGGCAAAACAAACTCCTACAGAAACAGAGGAACTACTTTGCTATAATTCTGTTAGGCTACAAGGACCTGTCAAGTCAGTATATCAACAGAAATAAAGCAAGAAAGGTTGGGGGTTGGTTTGTTTGTTTGTTCAAAGTGGGTCTTGCTATGTCATAATAAATACCAATGGTTTAAATATGGAACAAGTTCTCTTACAGGTCAGACAGTCAGTCAGATATTAAAGGTACAATTCCAGCACCGCAATGGCCTTCAGGCCTTTGGCTGTATTTCAAATGGATTTTTAAGGTTGATTAGTATCTGGAGGATGGAACTCACCAATTCTATTAACCTAAAATTCTGTGACTACATAAACCAGTGAAGATAATGGAAGCTGCTGGGTGTTCAGCACTTGAGAATCATCAGGTGCCTAAATACAGAGTTAGGAGCCTAACTTAAGGCACCCATTTTTTAAAACTCTTGGCCTTATACCAGGGGTGCCCAAAAGAATGAAGGACCCACTCTCCAGCAAAGTACTTAAGCATGGGTTTAAGTGTTTTTCTGGTTTGGAGTCAGAATCCCTAACTCATTATTAAAGAGGAGCACAAAGAGCTCATAAATAGAAACTTACTATGCTACAACACAGACTGATTTGTGATGGCATCTACATCCCCTAGGAAGGAACGTCACCTACTGAGCAGATAACCTAGAGTCAGATACCAAGATACACCTTTTAGTGGTATCCAGAGGACTGAAGGTATGGGTTTCCTATTCATATGCATGTCTGACTGCTCTATCAGACCAAGTTCCCTTTCATAAGGGCTTGATCCTCTCAGCTTAACCTAGTGGTCACCATAGGTGGAGTTTCCATATGCTAAAAGATGATGGGCAAGATTTTTCAGCTACACCAGTGCAAATCCATGGAAATCAGTGGGTAAACAGAATGCTGATAAAAATCTTTATATTACAACCCACATTCTATGTACGCTACACATTGTACAGAAGAGCTAATTTAGAGAGTTTTCAATTTGGACTATTTTTTATTCCTTTGACTTCAAAACCATGCATCACAGTTAACATGTATCCACTGTACAGAGTTCAGAGTGACAAACATTAAAACTGAAATCTAAAACACCTCTAAAATAGTTTTTCTGTACATAAAAGTGTCACAACTTTAGAGCCACATACATCAGGATAGCCAAGACAAGAAGCAAGTTCTGTGTGTGTCCTACTGGGGTGGTGAAGAACTTCCTTTTCCAAATATCAGAGGGGTAGCCGTGTTAGTCTGGATCTGTAAAAGCAGCAAAGAGTCCTGTGGCACCTTATAGACTAACAGAAGTTTTGGAGCATGAGCTTTCGTGGGTGAATACCCACTTCGTCAGATGCATGTAGTGGAAATTTCCAGGGGCAGGTATATATATGCAAGCAAGAAGCAGGCTGGAAATAACGAGGTTAGTTCAATCAGGGAGGATGAGGCCCTCTTCTAGCAGCTGAGGTGTGAAAACCAAAGGAGGAGAAACTGGTTTTGTAGTTGGCAAGCCATTCACAGTCTTTGTTTAATCCTGAGCTGATGGTGTCAAATTTGCAGATGAAATCAGCAGTTTCTCTTTGAAGTCTGGTCCTGAAGTTTTTTTGCTGCAGGATGGCCACCTTAAGATCTGCTATTGTGTGGCCAGGGAGGTTGAAGTTTTCTCCTACAGGTTTTTGTATATTGCCATTCCTAATATCTGATTTGTGTCCATTTATCCTTTTCCGTAGAGACTGTCCAGTTTGGCTGATGTACATAGCAGAGGGGCATTGCTGGCATATGATGGCATATATTACATTGGTGGACGTGCAGGTGAATGAACCGGTGATGGTGTGGCAGATCTGGTTAGGTCCTGTGATGGTGTTGCTGGTGTAGATATGTGGGCAGAGTTGGCATCGAGGTTTGTTGCATGGATTGGTTCCTGAGTTAGAGTTACTATGGTGCGGTGTGCAGTTACTGGTGAGAATATGCTTCAGGTTGGCATATTGTCTGTGGGCGAGGACTGGCCTGCCACCCAAGGTCTGTGAAAGTGTGGGATCATTGTCCAGGATGGGTTGTAGATCCCTGATGATGCGTTGGAGGGGTTTTAGCTGGGGACTGTATGTGATAGCCAGTGGAGTCCTGTTGGTTTCTTTCTTGGGTTTGTCTTGCAGTAGGAGGCTTCTGGGTACACATCTGGCTCTGTTGATCTGTTTCCTTATTTCCTCGTGCGGGTATTGTAGTTTTGAGAATGCTTGGTGGAGATTTTGTAGGTGTTGGTCTCTGTCTGAGGGGTTAGAGCAGATGCGGTTGTACCTCAGTGCTTGGCTGTAGACAATGGATCATGTGGTGTGCCTGGATGGAAGCTGGAGGCATGAAGGTAGGCATAGCGGTCGGTAGGTTTTCGGTATAGGGTGGTGTTAATGTGACCATCACTTATTTGCACCGTGGTGTCAAGGAAGTGGACCTCCTGTGTAGATTGGTCCAGGCTGAGGTTGATGGTGGGGTGGAAGCTGTTGAAATCGTGGTGGAATTTTTCCAGAGTCTCCTTCTCATGGGTCCAGATAATGAAGATGTCATCAATGTAGCGTAGGTAGAGAAGGGGCGTGAGTGGACGAGAGCTGAGGAAGCGTTGTTCCAGGTCAGCCATAAAAATGTTGGCATATTGTGGGGCCATGCAGGTGCCCATAGCGGTGCCACTGATCTGGAGATATATATTGTCATCAAATTCAAAATAGTTGTGTGTCCAAATGATATCAGGGCTCTAGCTTTTATCTCTCATGGGTAATGATATAGACATTTAACCTATCATCACTGGTGTGAGGCTGAATATTGCCCATATTGGGCCTTGGGCCAGTATAATGGGAGGGAGAAGTGAATTCCACATTTGAGAGACAGAAGGGAATACTTTTGCGGAGGTTGGCTTCTGTAAAAAGAAAGGGGAGATGAAGACAGAATACAGGTGAAGCAATCAAAGGTACATGAGAATTGCAGCTTATCACATGGCTTCATAATTTGTTACATCCATTGCACTAGGATATATTTTAAGTGTATGTATTTTTTATATAAAATGCATGAATATGTAGAATGAGAATGAAAAAAATATCTGTATTGGAAGGGCAGCACATCCCAGCCTTAAGGCATCAACGTCTAGCAAGTTCCACCATGGGTCTGAAAGTCATTAGAGTTGAGCATTTCTCTGAAAGGACCCCTGACCACAACCTCCACTCTTTTGCAAGTGACTGAAATGACATGTAGTTTTTGCACCAAAACACACAGTTTAAATTATGCATCTGACGAAGTGGGTATTCACCCACGAAAGCTTATGCTCCAATACTACTGTTAGTCTATAAGGTGCCACAGGACTCTTTGTCACAGTTTAAATTATGAGCGTTCCAGTGTATGATTTTAATTGAATCACTCTCTCAAAGCAGGAACAAGGGGGAAAAATCCACAGTACATAGATTTTGAAGCTCAAGATGATCAATACAAATATTAAAACAAACCAAGGGTTTAGCACATAGAAAAATTCAAGACACCTATTGGTATGCAGAAAAATTAGAAACATACCTTAAACAGGGGGAGTTTTATCAAAGACCCAGTGCCTATAGTACTCATATAAATTCTCTTTCTTTTATTCCTGCAGGGTTCCAAAGACTAAAAAAAGAAAATACAAAGCAGAGGAGGCACCACTGAGTGAATGCAACAGTGTTTTATTAATCCATGTGATTAATCCAGCATGCTGAGGAAGATTCTTTACAGAATCAAAACGTTCATGTTTTTGATCCACATGGATTAAGGAAACACTGTTGCATTCACTCAGTGGTGCCTCCTCCGCTTTGTGTTTTGGTTTTATTCTTTGGAGTCCTGCAGGAACAAAAGAGGGAGCATTTATATGTGTACAGCAGCATGGGGACTTTGATAACACCCCTTCCTGAAGGATGCTTCCTGAATTTTTCTGAGAGCTCAGCCTCCTGTTTGTATTTGCATCATTCCCCCAGATAAACCAAACTACTATCAAATAATAAAAAGCTCTCTCTGCTGGCTCATGAAAGGCAGTTGTGCTGCTGTGTGAGTGGACTGCAAATCAGCCTGTTGATGCCTGCATAAAGCAATCAGACAATAATTATCTGGGACAACTAACTCAAAAATGTATTTTGGAAAAACAGCATCTTCCACGAAGAGCAAGCCTTCAGACTTCTTTCTGACCGGGCAAAAGGCTTCAGGCATCAAGGACACTGAAATGTTTCGGGCCTCATGGCTAAGCATGAGCTTCCGTCCAACCTTGTTCAGCAATGTTCTAACGCATGTGCTTACCTTATTATTTGCTTAAATGCTTCACTGTATAGCAGCCTGAGCTCTCTCTTGTTAAGCACAAAACTGAGTGAGTCAGCAAGTTTCCCTGGTTCTTTGTAGCTAATTTTAATCTGATTCAGAACCCAGTAGAATCAACTATCACAATAAATAACAAAGCATAGGATCTGCCTTTGCTTGAGCCAGAGACATATGTCCAGGAAACCATTTTTTATTCTCCTCTCCACTCTACCAGGAATCAGGAAATAAGCATGCCATATCCAACAAACTATCTCCAAAAACGTGGGAGATCATTTCCTCATATGTGTCTGAGAGCAGGAACACTTTGCTGCATTCTCAACAGCCATCGACTGACTCCACCTCTTTTTCAGAATCTTATATAAAACTTTCCAGCTAGTCTTCATGATTCTCCACTGATTTGTTCCCTTCACACATCTCTTTAACCTAATTTTTTCTTATTTTTCATCTTATTGCTACTTTGATCAAAATATATCATAAGACTTTAGCTGAATTTTATGCTACCTAGGCTTGGAATGTGGAATAGATATGTATGGTTTTGAATAAAAAGACTAACTTCATCAGTTGATAGCAAACTAAATGACTGTATGAATTCTAGAATGCATTGATGTAGCAAGGTATCTCATGTCAAAACACACACACATGCGTGTGCATACACACATTAATATCTTCTTTCTTTTCTGTATCCTCCTGCATCCACAGATGCATAGAAAGTCCACCAATTTCCACCATTTATTTTGGTCTTGTGCTGGTCTGTTCAGGTTTCTAAGTGTCACGTTGGTGAATCTGGCTTCTTTCTCTGTTCTGCGTTTCGCTAAGTTGCCGTCTCTCTGCTTCTTTCCAGGTGGTGTCCACATTATCACTTGCCATGGAAGTCTTGTTGGTGGCATCCTTAAAATGTGTCCTAAATACATGCATCATTGTCTCCTTACCATATTTGATGCTTTAGATTGGTTTGTTCTGCGTAGAATTTCTGATATTGCAAGAAACTCTAATGGACTCTGACAGACTTCTGCGGGCATTTATTTTGGAATGAGATGAACTTATCAATTTCTGTTGTAGATGGCCATGACTCTGCTTTATAAAGGAGGACAGACATGACGCCAGTATTAAAAATCTGTGCATATGTGTCAGTGCCAATTATGCTACTTTCAAATATTTTCAACTGTATGAAAGTTGTTTGGTGCTTTTGATATTCGTTGCTTGACATCTAGCATGATGTTACCATCATTGCATATCTCAGTCCCCAAATAGGTAAAATGACTTCTTCTAGTGTTCTGTCATCCACTCTGATAATTACTTTTGGGACAGTAATGGCCATATAATTTGTCTTCCCCTTGTTGATAAACAAACCAACTTGTTTTGCTGTATCTGCCAAAAGTTGGGTCTTTTCTTCCATTAAGTGATGTGTTAAATTACACAGGACAATGTCATCACCACAAATGAGGTCATACTTTATCATTTGCTCATCATGCTTTATCATTTGTCCATAAAATTCCTTGGTTGCCTTCTGCAGTTACTTTCCTCATGCCAAGTCAATAACCAGCGCAAACAAAAGTGGGGACATAATACACCCTTGTGTTATTCCAGTTGTAACTGCAAACCATGAGCTGATGATGTCACCATCTTTGACTGCTCATTCATCTTTATCATATAGATCAGGGATCGGCAACCTTTGACACACAGCCCGCCAGGGAAATCCGCTGGTGGGCCGGGACGGTTTGTTCACCTGCCAATGGGGGCTGCGGGAAGCGGCGCAGGCTGAGGGATGTGCTGGCTGCCACTTCCTGCGGCCCTCGTTGGCCTGAAATGGCTAACCGTGGCCAGTGGGAGCTGCGATCAGCCGAACCTGCAGACGCTGCAGGTGAACAAACCGTCCCAGCCTGCCAGCAGATTTCCCTGATGGGCCATGTGCCAAAGGTTACCGATCCCTGATATAGATCCTTGATTATTCTAATTATTTTTGCTGGTGTTCCATAGTATACCATAATTTTCCAAAGACTGTCTCTGTGCATGCTGTCAAAAATCTTCTGAAAGTCTATAAAATTTATCACGAGGTGTTTCCCATTGTACACTTTGTTCTATAATACAGTAAGTCCTCCCTTAACGTTGTTGTTATGTTCCTGAAAAATGTGACTTTAAGCGAAACGATGCTAAGCGAATCCAATTTCCCCTTAAGATTTAATGTAAATGCGGGGGTTAGGTTCCAGGGAAATATTTTTCACCAGACAAAAGACGATATATGTGTGTATGTGTGTGTATGTGTATGTATATATACATACACACACATGCAGTATAAGTTTTAAACAAACAATTTAATACTGGTACACAGCAATGATGATTGTGAAACTGGGTTGAGGTGGTGAAGTCAGAGGGTGGGATATTTCCCAGGGAATGCCTTACTGCTAAATGATGAACTAGCATTTGGCTGATCCCTCAAGGGTTAATTGGTTGTTAATGTAGCCTCACTCTACAAGGCAGCAGGCATGGAGGAAGGGGAGAGAGCATAGCAGACAGCGACAGAGACACACACCGTGTGTGTGAGAGCGAGAGATGCACATTTCCCCTTTAAGTAGCTGACTCCAGTCTTAAGTACACTGCCTTGTTAATTAGATCGGCTTGCTGAGACCGCAGCTGCTGCCTGGAAGCTCCCTCCATCCTGAACCCTGTCATGTGTACCCCCTGCTCTATGGAAATGGGGTAAGCAGGGTGCAGGAGCAAGGGGGAGGGGGACACCCTAACATTAGCCCTCCACTTCTCCCCTCCACCCGTACAGCAAGCAGGAGTCTCTGGGAACAGCTTCAAGGCAGAGGGCAGTAGCAGCACATTGCAGTGGGGGGAGGGACAGCTGGGCTACTGCAGCACAGGGAACTTAGGGGAGCGGGGAGCTGATAGGGGGGCTGCCAGTCCTCCCCGGTTACAAGCCCCCACCAGCTAGCTCCAATGGACTGCTCTTCCTGCAAGCAGTGGACAAAGCAGGTGGCTGCCAAATGACTTTAGAAGGGAGCATTGCACAACTTTAAACGAGCATGTTCCCTAATTGATCAGCAATTAACAACAAAACAACGTTGACTGGGAAGCAGTTCTGCAGAAAAGGACCTAGGGGTTACAGTGGACGAGAAGCTGGATATGAGTCAACACTGTGCCCTTGTTGCCAAGAAGGCTAATGGCATTTTGGGCTGTATAAGTAGGGGCATTGCCAGCAGATCGAGGAACGTGATCATTCCTCTCTATTCGACATTGGTGAGGCCTCATCTGGAGTACTGAGTCCAGTTTTGGGCCCCACACTACAAGAAGGATGTGGAAAAATTAGAAAGAGTCCAGCGGAGAGCAACAAAAATTATTAGGGGGCTGGAACACATGACTTATGAGGAGAGGCTGAGGGAACTGGGATTGTTTAGTCTGCAGAAGAGAAGAATGAGGGGGGATTTGATAGCTGCTTTCAACTACCTGAAAGGGGGTTCCAAAGAGGATGGATCTAGACTGTTCTCAGTGGTATCTGATGACAGAACAAGGAGTAATGGTCTCAAGTTGCAGTGGGGGAGGTTTAGATTGGATATTAAGAAAAACTTTTTCACTTGGAGAGTGGTGAAGCACTGGAATGGGTTACCTAGGGAGGTGGTGGAATCTCCTTCCTTAGAGGTTTTTAAGGTCAGGCTTGACAAAGCCCTGGCTGGATGATTTAGTTGGGAATTGGTCCTGCTTTGAGCAGGGGGTTGGACTAGATGACCTCCTGAGGTCCCTTCCAACCCTGATATTCTATGATTCTCTGATGACTTTAAGTGAGGAGTTACTGTATGTTTAAGAACAATATTATGCTCTGCACCCGATCTCCATGCTCTAAAACTGCTTGTTCCTCTAGAAGTTGAAGTTCTATTTGTTTCTTGACACATTCCAGAATGATGTTGCACATGATTTTTCCAGGCACTGAGAGTAATGTGATTCCTCTCTGGTTATTCACCCCTATTTCGCAATTTTACTATAAGGCCTCTCTTCCACTGGGTTGGTTTCTTTTCTTCATTTCATATCCCATCCAAAAACACAAGGAAAGTCTGGAGGGCTGTTTCATCACTTGATTTAAGCATCTCTCCAGTAAATGTTACCTTCTCCAGCTGCTTTCCCATTTTTGAGTTTACTGATGGCTTTTCTAACTTCTTCCATTGTAACATCTCCTAAATCAATATCAAGCTCTAGTGGTAGGTCTTCATCACATATTTCTAGTAGTTTGCTTGGGCTTAGTTTATTTAAATCAGCTTGAAAATGTTCTAACCATCTCTTCCTTTGTTGTTCTGTGCTAACAGTCTTTCCATTTGCATCATTAATAGGGCCTCCAGTACTTAGTACTGCTAAGTTTCCTGTTGGTTGCTGGATTGTCTCATACAAGGTTGTAAGGTCAGCTTTGGCTAGCATCTTCAGCCTCTTGACATTCTCTGTCACCGTATGGCCTTTTATTTCTTCTAGCACCACTTTTTAACACTCTGTCTAGACTTCTGTATACTTCTTGTCCCTGCTTATCTCTTCACATGTCTTAGCATTCATGAGTTTTTGCTTTACACTTCTGTTTTGCACTGCTGCCCAAATAGCATTGTTAATCCATTCTTCCCTTTTAGATTACATTGTTATTAGAACTGTCTTTGCACTTTCTAGATATCACTCTCTGACTTGCATCCGAAGAAGTGGGTATTCACCCACGAAAGCTCATGCTGCAAAACGTCTGTTAGTCTATAAGGTGCCACAGGATTCTTTGCTGCTTTTACAGAACCAGACTAACACGGCTACCCCTCTGATACTTGACACTCTCTGATGTTTTCCCACAAAGTAGTGATGTCTTGGTTTGCTTCAGTTAACTCCATTAGAACACTGAACCTGTTCTTCAGTTCAAGCTGAAGAGCACTTTTTGTGTTTAAGTCTTTTATTTCCACAATGTTCATGCACAGTCTTTTTTTGAACATTCTTCATAGTCTTTAACTTTCACTTCAATTTAGCGATACAAAGATTATGGTCACTTGCCTACATCCACTTTCCTAGAGTAGATGATGATCTTATTTGCTTCTCTAACGTGTATTTAGTTCAAAGCTGTCCATCTACACCAGGGGTTCCCAAACTTGGTTCATGGCTTTTTCAGGGTAAGCCCCGGGCGGACCACGAGATGCTTTGTTTACCTGAGTGTTCGCAGGTATGGCCGCTTGCAGCTCTCAGTGGCCACGGTTCGCCATTCCCAGCCAGTAGGAACTGCGAGAAGCGGTGGATTTGACCAATGCCTGTCCTTCTTCACATGAAATTGATCTCATTTGACACTACTGCACACCGATATGGTTTCTGGTGTTTGTTTCTGTCGTAGGTTTCTTTTTACATGGTGGGGTTACGGGTGGGGTTACGAGGCCATGCACAACCTTAGGTCCATGGCTCCTTATTCATTTCTTGGAGCTGACAAAATGTGGACACTTCCTCATCTGCCACCCAGGGGACATGCTTGGTAGCTCTGGATGCCTCAAGACACTATCACCTGGCATTTGCCACTGTTGGAAGACAGGATACTGGGCTACATGGACCTTTGGTCTGATCCAGTATGGCCGGTCTTATGTTCTTATCATATGTTACACTCAAAATCTATATTAAGTTGCAATTTATCTTCACAATACCCCTGTCAGATGAGGAGGTGGTATTATCACTATTTTACACGTGGGAAACTGAGGCACAGACATGAAACCCAAAATTATCAAGGGTCTGCTAATTTTGAATATCCAGTTGGGAAGCCAGGCACCTGATTTTTCAGTTTTAGGATTTTATACCACTTTCTAATGTTCAGACTGAGCTCAGCTGCATCTATGGGCCCTCAGCACTTCTGCAAAGTAGATCTCTGGGTCTCAAATTGGACACTCAGAAAATGAGGAATACACAAGTAGTAACCCCCTGTGAAAAGTTTGATTTAAGTGTCTTGACTGGCATAGGAACGCTGTAAGAGAAGGATAAAATCCAATTCCCCAGGGTGGCATACAACTACCTTAACCACAAGACCATCCTTTCTCTTTCTGCAGTCCTCTGCAGACATTCACCCTCTTTCATTCACTACACACCTTACAACTTCTGTAAAAAACAAAGCAGGAGCCCCACCAACAACAGTCTTCTTCACTACACAACCCTGATTCATATCCAGAGTACGGGCATCCAATTCACTGAATGAGGCAGAGGTCCTCAGGGAAAAATAGTATGTGGCCATGTAACTAAAGACTACCATAATGCATAGAAACAGGAGGCTCAATTAAGGTGGCACAGGCAGCCTTATTTCTGGCATTTCCTAACTTTTGAGTGCTTAACTTCACAGCCTTGATAATGTTCTTTTAATGTAGGGTGGCTGTGTTCTCATTTTGTTTTTAATTTAATTTTCTTGAAAAACACTTAAGACTTGGGGAAAAAAAACGAACAAACAAACTTTCACATGTAGAACCCTACTGACCCCCCCAGCTGGGTTGGGATCTTCAGATCCACAGCACAGTCCTCTAACCACTTGAGCTAACAAAGTAGGAGGCTGTTATCGTCTATGTGCACCTGACGCTAGAGTGGGTGATGGAGACACAACTTTGCTAGTGGGTTTCACAGCTATTTGCTAAATAGTAAAGGAATGTTGAGACTCAGGAATCCGGCATCCAATTCCCGGTTCTGTATGGGATGTGTGCTCTAATGAATATGGACCACTCTCTATGTCCCCTGCTGCTCCTATTCCCTGTTTGCCAGCTAGGGTGACCAGATGTCCCAATAAAATCAGGACTGTCCCGATATTTAAACCTTTGTCCCGTG
Source organism: Mauremys mutica (assembly GCF_020497125.1). Taxonomy (NCBI): domain Eukaryota; kingdom Metazoa; phylum Chordata; order Testudines; family Geoemydidae; genus Mauremys; species Mauremys mutica. The sequence continues at coordinate 101,335,595 of NC_059072.1, read as the reverse complement.
TCCCGATCAATGTACGATCGGGATGCCATTTGGTATGATATTCAGGTAAGGAGGTGAGCGGGAGGGAGGCACTGACCCCATGGGTGCTCCCGGGCTGGAGCACCCACGGGGAAAAATTGCAGCCAAGCTCCCTCCTCCTCGCCTCCTTCTCCCCCCTCCCCAGTGCACCACATCCATGCTCCTCCCCGCCTCCAGCGCTTCCCGCCACCTAACAGCTGTTTGGTGGTGCTTAGCGCTTTCCAGGAGGGAAGGGAGAGGAGCAGTTACGTGGTGTGTTCAGGGGAGGAGGCGGAGAAGAGGCAGGGCAGGGACTTGGGGGAAGGGGGTGGAATGGGGGCAAGGTGAAGGTGGTGCAGAGGCAGTGGGTGGGTGAGCACCCACCTGGCAGAGGGGAACTCAGTGCAGTAGGGTGAGTGGCAGGCAGGGGGGTGAAGAGGCAAGTGGCAGGCAGGCGAGCGAGCAGGCGGGGAGGCGAGCGGTGGGTGGGGGACTGAGGAGGGATGCAACAAGCCAGCGGCAGGCCGGGAGATGAGGAAGGGCCTCTTTTCTCCTAACCCTGAGCTCCTCCCCCTTTTATCCCATCCCCTGACAGAAACACACTTCCTCTTTCCCTTCCTCCCCGGTTGTCCACCCCTAGGCACTAAAGTCAGGCAGCTTCCTCCCTCTAATCCTCACTGCCTGGAAGCCAGCAGGGGGAGCACTGAGAGCCCAGGAGAGACTTTCTCCATGCTCTGAACTCCTGTGCCTGGGGCCACAATGACCCTAGGCAGCCTAGAAGAGCAGTTCCAGAGCTCAGCCCCTCCAGTCTTGGGCTGGAGCATGTTCAGTCACTCCATAGGGATGGTAAGTGTAAAGTCTAGGTCGCCACCCAGCTGGCTTTTGTAGTACCTTGTCAGTTAATCATGAAAACGTGCCAGATTTTTTTCCCACGGCACCAACATTCCCTCTATAAGCTGGCCAATCATCTAGTGATCTTGTAATTACCAGCAAGCACACGTTGCACGGCTGGGAGCAGAGCATGACCAGCCCAGCACCTAGGTCCTGCTCTGAGTGCCAGGCCCTCAACCTGCTGAAACTGCAGTGGCTCCTTCCAGCACTGGGGACCAGGAATTGGGACGGACCAAGGCTCACCAGCAAGCTGGCGTTGGAAACAGGGACTGGGGTCAGATAGGTAGGGACTCCTGAGAGAGGGTGGGTGTAGGGGGTAGTGGGAAGGTAAGAGGAAAAGAGGTCTTCAACCACCCCAAGTCCCCCACCTGCACTGCTGCCTGAATGAGGGGGAGCAGAGGGGTAGAGAAGGGTCAGGCTGGTGGGAACAAGCAGTGCATCTCAGAGGTGGCAACCCTACAATCTGGCCACATGTAGGATCTGTAAGTGGATGGGGCATGCTCTGTGAAGGCAGAATTTAGCTGCCAAATTCCAACAAGTCTCCACTGAGCACAATGTGAACTGAGATTTTCCAGACATCTACAACTGCCAAATGGGAGTGAGTTTTTCACAAAGAAAACAAAAGGCACATTCTCGTCACCAGTGTGATCCCACCCTCACACGCACATTCTAAGTCCTTATTACAATAAATTGTTTTTAACGTGGGCAAAACAACATATTTTCCCTAACATCTTTTTCAGAAACGGATTGACCATTTGAACTTAAACTTCAAAAACAAAACAAACAGAAAACAAAACAAACAAAATGGCCTGAGACAGACACTCAACATAAAACATTTCAGTCCAAACCGTTAAAGTTGGCAATATTATAAGACCCTGTTTTCAGTCACTTACAATAGGAAGTGTTGAGCAAACTTTACTATAGGCATTGCTACCTGTGATGCCAATAATGAAAGAGCATAAAAATAGCAGCAACAACATACAGTAATTTAACCTTTATTTTGCATTACATCAGTCTCCATACAGGACTTCACATTAAGAAAGAAAAAATGCATAAGCATATTCATCTAAGAATTTACAAAAAGATCTGTATAAACTTTTAAAAATCACATATTTTCCAAAATCATTCCTAGCCATCCCTGTGGATCAACTGATTTGTATATCTCACTGGTTATACCAGGGTCTTTCCCCTCTGATGCACAGTTATTTTGGAATGATATGTTTATATACAGTATGAGAGCATTTCAATGCATGGTCAACTAATTCTCTTCTATAGAACACTTACTAGCTAATTATCTACAAACACAGAAGGCATATTTGATTTTTCATGTATATTACTGTGGTAGCCAGGCTTATGTAATGTTTGGTCTGTAATCTTCAAAAGACTTTCCAGAAAAATCTCAAAAATCGCTCAGTCTGAGAAATGTAACAATTAAACTTTATTTCATATTCAGACCAAATAGCCTTAATGTAAAAACTCTCCATATTCTTCATGTATTTTCCAGACACCTATTGTTAAATAGTTTCCACTTAGATTTGAAGAATTTGAGACAGTTCCTAAATTTGAGCCTCTTAAATTGAGACTCCCTGTGATGAATCTGTGCCCTTTCTGAGCAATCATTTGAGATAAACTGTAGCCCTTAGTATATAGGGAGGAATTTCCACAGCATTTGGCATTTGGCCTCACACCAATTCTCCTTTGAAGCTGAAGACTATAGAGAAAATGTCTGACTCCCTGCTGAGTAAACATTTGACCCTAGACTACTGGGAAGAGACAAACTAGAGCTTCTGCTTTTCAGAGACAGCTAAAAGATTACACAACCCCTCCTGCAGAGTCCTAACAACTCAAGGCAATATTCTTAAGTAGGTCATGTAGGCTGAGGTGTCGTCATGGCTCTTTCAAAGACATAGGACATCATATGACATGATTCTGGTGCACTTGCACCCCATCCTGAAGACAGTGAGATTTTATGCCAAAGTCATACAAACATACCAAGAAAACATTAAGAACAAGAAGTCTACTGGCAGACTGACCTGATACATTATAGGACAATAACAATAGTTCAAAAGGCAGATATGTACACCTGGAAAAAAAACTGGCAATTGGGTCAATCAATGCTGTATTTTTGTTGTATAATGAGATCCACTGGCTGAGAGTTGAAATTAGACACATTTAAGCTGGAAATGTTGCACCGATTTTTAACCTTAAGAGTGGTTTAACCATTGGAACAGATTACCAAGGTAGGGTGACTAGATGTGCCGATTTTATAGGGACAGTCCCGAGGTTCGGGGCTTTGTCTTAAATAGGTACTTATTACCCCTCACCCCAGTCCTGATTTTTCACACTTGCCATCTGGTCACCCTATACCAAGGAGAGATTCTCTGTCACTTTGAATCGTTAAATCAGGACTCCATGTCTTTCTAAAAGTTGTGCTTTAGTTCATCCACAAGTGATTGGTTTAATTCAGAGTTGTTGGGTGAAAGTTAATGGACTATGCAAGAGGCTGAACCAGACTATCACAATAGCCCCATCTGGCCTTAAATTTTATTAATCTATTTGCGACAATGGTTACAGTGATCACCCCCCAAAAGTTAACAGCTCCCCAAAAGTGGTATCCTATGTACCCTCACGTCTTTAATGGATAGATCTACAATTGTTGCCATTTAGAAATAATACATTCTACATTTTTGTTTTGAATAGACAGGACTGATGTTGATTATTGAAATACTATACCATTGGATTGTACTGTCACCAGGTACAGTACCAGAATTAAATGACAAAAGGTGTGGTTATAGCAAATAATGCACTTCTCGGGTATACTGTGGGCCTGAAAGAAAATATTTTTTTCAAAATTATTGTACTTAAGAGTATATACTCTGTGTGGGTGTGCAATACAACAGAGTGCACAAAGTAGTAATATGTCTTGATTTTCTCTCTTACATTCTCCATTATACTTTTGGAAACAAACTGAGATGACAACGGAGGTTTGCATTTGTATTGCTGATAGCTGAAATGTTTTATAAGACTATTATTTAAAGCACAGATATTTTACCTGTATCTCTCCAGGTGTTTCTCTGAGTTGGGAATTTTGTTTTGTTTTGACTCATCTGTTTGACTGGAAAGCCACGGAACTTGGTACTGAGCATCTGGGGAGACTCAAGGATTCCAGGTGAAATTTTCATGTGAGCTGTAAACCTGGGGCATAGTAATGAAGGTCTCTCATGGCGACGATTGTGCTGGGGAACAAAAAACAAGAGTCAGAATCCACCAGTCCTCTGTGTGTGCAGAAAAAGCCACCACCCTGCTATTAAATGAATTAAGGCAACAGCAACAAATGAAAGGGTAGAGAAATTGCCAGTAATTTTCTAGCTCATTCTCCATTCTTTAAATTCTAAGAACTTGAAATTGAGACCCGCTACATACAGGAAAGAAAACCATGTATTGGTGTGAGGTATACACATTAGAACGAATATCATTAATTGTCATGTAAGAGAATTCATTTTCTGTTAAAGATTTGTTTTTAAAGTACTGTAGTCTGGGCCATTTAACATTCTCCCTCGGTTAGGCAGCAGAGCCCAGGCTATTAGCCGAGCACACACTCCTGCACCCAGATTAAATGAGACTCCATGTTTGCACAGGGGGTTCTAGCTAATGCTTTTGCTTACAGACTTGGGGACCAAATGAGGGCAAACAGCAGCAGAACAGAGGAGTCTATAGTTCACTAGCACTTGGGGTAATTGTTTTGGAAGTTCTAAATGTTGCCCCATCTCAATAGTTGCGTAGATTTTAGGAGCTGATGATTTTATGGAATACAGGTATAAGGACTGTTTTGTCTAATTGGCCCTTATATTGTTTGCTGTTGGAGAATGTGTTTTGGCTTTTGCTGGGCTAACATTTATCAGATTTACTGACCCAGTGTCATAATCCTGCAACTAACTTTGTGCATGGGCCACTGCAACCACACAAAGTCTCATTCACTTCCATTACTTGCAGGTTCAGGAGGATGCTGGTTACCAGTTTTGTAACCTCACCCAGCCACAAACGAACTCCAGACTAGAGCTCTCCTCCCATCTCAAATGGACTCCATCTACCCAGGATTGAGGGGAATGAGATCTTGTATCTTTACTGTTCCTTAATTGTGAATTGTCAGGATAAAAATCCTATAGTCCTAATTGTTCTCTCCGTTTTCTTCTGTGCTGCCTCTCACACTTGGGAAGAGCTCTCCATAAATGTATACAAAACTACCTCCTTGTCCTCCTTCACACTCTCCATTGCTGCGCCTACAAAAAATTGACATCAGCTGGACAACTGGTGTACAAAGATCAAAGCCTATGGTACTGACCAATATTGTCTCATTGTTTCCTTGTCTCCTTCCCCCATCTGTTTGTTGTATCTTGCGTTATACTTAGATTGTAAACTCTCTGGGGCAGGGACCAGCTTTTTGTTCTTTGTATGTACATCACATAGGACAACTGGGCTCTGTTCCATGCCTAGGACTCACAGGTCCTACCACAATACAAATAAATAATAAATAATAAACAATAATAATCATAATTTTAAACAATGAAATAGACTAGCTAGTTTCTAGTCAACTTCACTTTCATGTTCTCATATACTAACACAATGCTGAAATGTGAGGGCTATAAACTCTGCAGGACAATACTTGTTTCTTTAAAATAACAAGTATTACATATAGTTCTTCACCTCCTCAATTTCCTTTATGGCTTAAAGGTTATAATGTTGTCGATAGACAAATGCTACCTACGGTATGTTTAACTGATATCCTCAAGATCAGCACATGTGAAGCAACAATGTGGACAATGCAGAGATTCCAGAGTATTGTAGATTTCTTGCTAAATGGGTCCAAAAAAGTGAGGCCATCCAGTGAAAAAGGAGGGATTTATGAACTCTTACTATTCTTTCTGTGTCACTCCAACTTTCCTCAAACCACAATGAAAAATGACAATAGTACTCAAACTTTATATTTTACATTTGTGGGGTTTTTTTGGCCAATGCATTGATATTTTTACAAAATACAAGTTTAAACCTCCTGTTAAACCGTAATCTGAAATACAAATTAATCTATGGAATCATGAACCGAGACTTCATAATAAATGACACAGTGACAGAAGAGTGAGAACTATAAACCTAAACAAGGCAGTTAACAATTGACAAGAATTTGCATTCCCTGCATTTAAAGCAATTTGTCACTTCCATGCATCTGAAAAAGTGGGGTTTTTACCCACAAAAGCTTATTCCCAATAAATCTTTAGTCTTTAAGGTGCCAACGGACTCCTCATTGTTTTTGTCACTTCCAGTTTCACATAACTTGCCTACATTCAGCATATGGAAATTGTGAACTGTGTGGACTATCTCTAGCTTTCTTTTCCTTGTTCATACATTTTCCCCTAAAATCTAAAGAGATAAATTACAGTTAAAAGGCTTAGACTAGAAAAAGATCACATGAGACGTTAAAATTGATTAGTTCATAGCCAAAAAAATTAAAAGCAAAATGGAGTTCTGAACTTTTTCAATGAAGATTAGTCTCAAAATTGATGTATAGAGTATTAAACCATTATTGCTATAAGTCTAGTTATGCAACTTTGTATTGTATTATTCAATAAAACTGTGTTTCCTCGAGGTCAAAAGTTTTATTTCTTTGAGAACCATATTTCAGTTCTTATTGTTGTGATTCTTTTGATGTGCACAAAGTAGACTCTAGCTGGGAATCAGGGTTAGAACTGCCAGTGCTAGCAATGCTCAGTGTTTAGAGGTTCCCACATTTTTTACAAAGCACTCACATTTTCAGCAGGTATAGAAACATAGTTTTTACCATCACACATAAAGCACATTATTTAGCTACAAGTATATTTGAAAAAGAAACATGACTGCAATCAGATTTCAAATTTAACAATGACATTATTTTTCAGTGTGTTTTATGCAAAATTTATGAGCAGACTAGAAAGAAGTATGGAACTTCTAGGGGTTAAATGTGACTCATTGTAAAGAACGCGCCCTTTTCAATAACACTTCTCTTTTGATTAACGAAAAGCCAGGCCTTATATATTATACACAATCCTCTTTTTAAACAAGGCAAACTCCCACACCACAAAGATACTAGAACAGTAAATATTGATTTTCTTGACTGATGGTACACCTCATGCTACCCAGACCACTCAAGCATCTGCTTGTTACCACAAGCTATTCCTTTTGTCAAGGAATAAAGCAAAGTGGCGTTATGTGCTATCGGTTGTGGATTGCAAATACTTAAATACATTTCTCAGAATGAAAGGTACCTTCTTTTGATTTTTTTAAGTGTTTGCTTTAGCCCCATACACACTCCTAGCACCTGTACTTTTCAATTGTTGGTTTGCCAAGATCACTGTGGTTTTCTTGCTGGCTTCTTTATAACTGTTTATTATAAGTAAATCATCTAGTGAAGCCATAAATGATTTATTTGTTTATTTATTTACTGCTAGAAAAAAAAGATAGACATGAAAACAAAACCTCCAAATCCTGGTGCAAGTTTTGCACGTACCCTGATACATTAACAAGTGCTAAATATATGATTATAAAACAAGTGTGATGTATCGGGGGAAAGGCTGGGCTTGTCCAAAGTATTTAATTATTATTTGGGACGTCTTTTTCTTTTGATTTTGGAGTGGATCCAAAACCATGCTTTGCTGAAAGATCACCACACCAGCACAAACTGGCCAGGTATTTACTCCTGCTAAATACTTCAGAAGTGAGAGTGAGGAGGCTTTGCAGCACTGAGCACACTTTTAGTGCTCTACGGACACTAATTATCAGCACTGCAAAGTGAGAGTTGCTATTCAATGGGAATATGTATTTTTTTCTTTGAAAATTTGTCTTTTTTGACAAAACTAGAAAAGAAAAAAATTCTCCCCTTCCCCAATTTTTTGGTTTATAATTTTTCCACACCAGCACCTGATGGGAGGAGAATCACCTAGGCTGGGAGTCGACTATTTGTCTTTCTCTGCAGGAAGACCTGCTCTCCTCCGCCCCCTCACTGCTGGTTCCCCTTCCCTTGTGGGAGGGCAGAGCCAGAAGAACCTTCTTCCTCACCTATTCTTCCTCCCCTCCAGAGGAAAAAGGAAACTTTGCCACCTGCTTCTTCTTCTGCAGTCAGAATCTTTAGTCAACAGAATGGTCCGATCAGCTCCCTCTCCCCTTCTGGCTTTCCACAGTGGGGACAGAGGTTGGAAACACGAGGTGGTCCCCTGTTCTACTAGTTTAGATAGAATCTATCTGCTAATGGTGTTAACACAACCCAGTCACTGTCCAACATTAAACAGTGTTAAACAAGGTTCAGGATTTGGTATACTGAGACCTTAACCTACTTAGTACCATGGCAAGGACACCGTTAAACAGCCTTTTAACCTTTTATTAAAGATACAGAAAAGAAGGGAAAACAGTTAAAGCATTTGAAATGTAAAGTATTACGAAAGACTTTCATGTTAACAACATCCCCTTTTTCCCTTTAGCTGGAGAGAACCTTTAGAAGAAAAAAACCTCTTGCTTGACAGTCTTTTAGCTGGTGTCAAAGATGATAACTGTTCATTTGGGGGAAAGGAGAAGAAGTCAGTTGAGATGGGCTGGAGCTGTCGTCGTTGTTGTTAAAGTCAGATCCTGTTTCCTAAAAAGACTCTCACTTTGGCCTGGTCTGGTCAGGACATCTCTTAGGATCTGAAGAAGAAAGTCTGAGGTCCCAGGAGATGAAAGGGGCAGCAGCCATGATGAAAGCTTGTTCCAGTAGCCAATTTTTCTCCCCAAAGTTTCCTTCCTCAAGAACCCACAAAAGGGAGTGCTGGGCAGAATAGCCCATCCCGTCATTATCTTGTCCACCAGTTAGGCCTCGTTTCTGACCACTGATTTCCGGTTCCACAGTTTTCTTGCTTACCAGGCAGGATCACAACACAGTCTTTGTGTTATGTCAGTAGGACTTTTTGTTTGGACTAATTCTGTCTCTTTCCCGTTTGGACCTTTTCCCATTTGTTGTTACAGGTTATCATGAGAACTTGAGAACTTACACTCACTTTTTACAGCTGAGATCACTATTAGGGTAAATTTGTAGGCCCAATTATCACAATACCCCTACTGTGCGTGCGCGCACCCACACTTATTTGGCTGGTTATTGGCCTGTTTTCAGACATAAAGTCTCTTCAGGTACATTTATCCTCCTTGTTACCATTCTCCTCCCACAAGATGATGCTATGTCACTTCCCTATTTAACATCAGTACCAAGCCTTGAGGCCAATCAACAAAGCCAGTGGGTTTCCTTTCCTGTTTTGGTGTACCTTACCACTGCATTTAAGACTTCATTTAGCAAAACCCAGCCAGAGGAGATGACACATTTATAATCTCCAGTTTCCATACTGTACTAACAGACCTGATTAGTTTTTTCATCAAAATGGATAGAAAAGTCTTCACTGTGCAAGGAACTTGAACCCAAAACAGGCAAGTGAGACTTGGGGAGGAATTGTTTAGAGTTATCCAAGGTGGTTAATCTAGGAGTAATGATATTCAATCAATTAAACTGAGCAAATGACTTATTAGGCTGAATATATATACATAGTTCTAACAGTGAAACTTATTAGACTGCAGTCATTAAAACAAGAGTGTGCCAAACAATTGAGAATCTGCTGTAAGAAAAACTACTGAAATGAAAGGGGACAGACAGTGTGGCCATATAAATCAAGTCTTGTCCACTCCTGAGAAGATCTCCTCAGAGGAAGGCAGCATTTGGTAATGGTTAGAGCACAGGACTTGGAGTCAGACTTGGGCTCTATTCCTATCCTTGCCACTGGCTTGCTATATGCCATTGGGCAAATCACTTAATGGTCCTGTACCTCAATTTTCCTATCAGTAAAAAGAGGATAATACTTCTTGCCTACCATTGTAAACTGCTTCAGGTTCCTAGCCTCACAAACCCCAAATGCAAATATCTCCCATACCTATGTTCAAAGAATAATGGATTTAGTAATTGTCCTTATGTGTTTTGAAAATAAGGAACCAATACATGTAAGTGGGGTTTTTTAAAAAGGATATACGAAACAAACATGGGAGAAAAGAGACATCCTCAAAATGCAATAAAGCTATCTTAAAAGTCTGACACAGTGAGTAAAAATAAATAAACTATGCCATGAATACAGTCTTATTGCTTGTAAAATAGGCCCACATATTAAAGATCTAAACTGTGATACAGAACTTCCTAAGATGCTCAGTTTCTGGAGGGGGTTTTGGGGGGTGAAGGAATCATAATTCAATTACTTAATGATTTATTACAAAACACTTTGCCCACACAAGATTTTTCAGTATGTAAACATCATACTATTACACTATCTACTATTACAGGCCTAGTATTTCAGATTTCATTAGTCAATAAAGCCAGGTTTATTTGTAATAAAGTTAAGCCCTTCCAACCACTGACCATGGAAACCAGATTTTGAAATAATTCAGATTTGTGTTTCTGTTCTTTCTAATTAAGGGTAATATCAGGAAGGACAGACAGTGGGTAGCATTGTTCAAGCACCATGGATTTAAGCAAGAAAATCTGATTATCAGCTCATGTCAGAAGCCAAGCGATAATGCAGCTTAGCATTTGTTTGGGCTTTTTCTTTAGCCAAAAGATAATTACTGTTCGTTAAGTCTTACGTAAGTGTATCTAATATCTATGGTCCTAAAAATTATGAATAGTATAAGCACACAATAGGCAAAGAAGAATTACTGTATTTATTATTTACTTGGGCTGTTCCATCAAGATAATTTCATTAGCCAGGAAAGTTAAACTTAATGTCAAAGTATAATTTCTTAAAGGCCAAAAAGTTAAATATCAATTCTCATGCAACTTGTATGAGAAGTTGCATTTTTATCAACATACAAAAGCCATATTAAAGTAACACTAAGATCCCAGTCTTGCCATTCTTACTTAAACAAAACTCACAATGACCTTAATGGGAGTCATCTTGCCGTAGCACTGACTGCAGGATCTTGCCTTTAAGATCCATTTTTTTGCAGTGTTGAATGCCTTTAGCATCCATTGACTTCAGTATGTTCCCCATCTTGCAAAATTGGGCCCTACATTTTTTTAACAAACTGACAAAATCGTACTTCAGACCAAAAGTTGTAGCTCTGTTTCTAGGTATTGGAAACTAATATGATGACATGTTCATTAAACAATGCAGGAGCACTGTTATCCTGACAAACATCATGTTTTATGAAGTAATTAATAGGGACGAGAGAAAGGCTCATTCACACTTATGACGTTATCAATGCTTCTGCTTATAGGAGCAGATAGAAAAGGCAAATATTGGCCAATAGGAACCAGAAAGCATGATGCTGAAATGGGCAAAGAGGAGCCTAAGTAACCAAAGCAGCAGCATCCTCAAATTGAACCTCTTGTGAACACCATGTGCTTAGGTCCCTATAGGCTTTGGTGGGGTATAATAGAGTCATGGCTACCCCACAGGGAAATACCTGATGGAATTTAACCTACCGACTAGTTGAAAATGTACATGCACATTTTCACTGAAATTTCAAACTTCAATGAAAAATAGAAACAATGTCAACTAACTTTTCTTCACTACTTGGTGTGCAGTCTTGACTGGGAAGAAGGGAGGAGAGACGGTGTATGTGTAAAAGCAGGCAAGGGGAGTGAGCTGATTTCAAGATCAGTTATTACAACCTTAACTTCACTTTAACACATTTTTGTATGTGTGAGAATTTCCTTAGTTTTAAAATAATCACAACACAATACTGGGTTGTGAATAAAACTGGGGGAGGGAGCAATTCTCCCCCTTCCTCCTGATGTCCTAAGATCTGCAGAAGAATCATCTCACTAATGCATATCTTCTAAGACTCTTAGGAGGGGAGCCAGACTCCTGTAGACTTCAGGAGATGCACAAAGTAGAGATCCGCCTAGGTATATGAATCAACCACCTGGCGAGCCTTATGACAAATTAATTTGACAAAGTCAACTCTGACCATCTGTATTTGTCCACAAGCCAAATACTGCCTTTAAAAGAATTGACATTTACACAACCATCTCTCTATGCAAATTCTATATAGCACTTTACAACAGGCAAAATGGTTGATTAGGTGAAATGCACAGTAGAGATGAAAGCTAAACCGCTACATGTAGAGAGAAAAAAAGCAATTTGAAAAAGACATTTGGAGCCATCTGCAATAGGAAATAATTCACAGCTAACCAGCTTAAAACACAAACAGAAGAATACATGCATCAAGTAAAGGTGGTGGAACTTGTTCTGACTTTCAATGAAAGTTTTTGTGAAAAAATGTGTGAAAAGTTTCTGCTCTTTTTCCATACAGTGTCGAGGCCTAATCTTTAGCAGTTGTCCATTCTAACACTTAGAATCACAGGCGCCGAGCATCTCACAGGATAGGACCCTAGTTTACTAATATTTACTAGTAAGAGATGGAATCTACACATGAAATGAAAATACAATTTCAGTAGCCGAGAACTGGTCTCTGAATTGGTACTCAGAAGATACTCATTCAGGCCCTGATTCAGCAAAACGCTTCTGAAACATGTTTAAATTTAACCATGTGAACAATCCCATACTACTCACATGCCTGAAGGTTAAGCACGTGCTTATGGATTTTGTAGAATTTGGGCTTCAATAAGTATTATCCTAAAAGTCAAATACAACTTTTGGATAATAAATTATTAGCCAACCAAAAGAATAGGACAAAACTAAAGTAAAATAAAAGCTTTTTTATTCAAGTTATGCAATACAAGCATACCGTGAACTAACTTAACAAGATGAACGACAGATGAAAAAATAATCAGCCTACTGTGCACCACTTATATAACAATTCCAGGTTATAAACCAATGATATACAATAATGATTATGAAATTAAGATCTCTTTTGCAGGGAGGAATTCAGAAATACCTTGTCACTGTAACGTTACTGAATGTAATTATAACATTTGGAATAGTCAAAATACGTGTCTACTGGCCATTAACAATAAACAACAGGGAAGATAGTATTAAGGTGTAGCCTAAATTAGTCACTTAAAAAAGACAGTTTTTATAAGTAATACAATACCACACAAGAATTTAAAAAAACCTGCAGACAAGAAGCAAAAAAAGAGAAATAATAATTAAATACTGCCTTGTGTTTATTTTTTATTCACAGATTTTAAGGCCAGAATGATCTACTATGATTAGTCTAAACTAGAGCTGTCGAACTATTTAAAAAATTAATTGTGATTAATCACAAGATTTAAAACAATTATTAGTTTTAATTACACTGTTAAACAATAGTAGAATGCCATTTAAATATTTTGATTGTTTTTCTACATTTTCAAATATATTGATTTCCATTACAACACAGAATACAAAGGGTACAGTGCTCACTTTATATTATTTTTATTACAGATATTTGCACAGTAAAAAAGATAAAAGAAATAATATTTTTCAATTCACTTCTTACAAGTACTGTAGTGCAATCTCTTTATCATGAAAGTGCAACACACAAATGTAGGGGTTTTTTTACATAACTGAACTCAAAAACAAAACAATGTAAAACTTTTTAGATTCTAGAAGTCCACTTGTCCTACTTCTTGTTCAGTCAATTGCTATGACAAGCAAGTTTGTTTACATTTATGGGAGATAATGCTGCCCACTTCTTATTTACAATGTCATCTGAAGGTGAGAACGTGCGTTCATATGTCACTTTTGTAGCCAGTTTTGCAAGGTATTCACTAGGGCTGCCAAGCAATTAAAAAAATTAATTGCGATTAATCGCACAATTAATCACACTGTTAAACAATAACAGAATACCATTTATTTAAATATTTTTGAATGTTTTCTAAATTTTCAAATATATTGATTTCAATTACAACACAGAATACAAAGTGTACAGGGCTCACTTAATATTTATTTTTTATTACAAGTTTTGCACTGTAAAAAAACAAAAGAAATTGTATTTTTCAATTCACCTAATAGAAGTACTGCAGTGCAATCTCTTTATCATGAAAGTTGAACTTACAAATGTAGAATTATGTACAAAAAAACCTGAATTCAAAAATAAAATAATGTACAATTTTAGAGCCTACAAGTCCACTCAGTCCTACTTCTTGTTCAGCCAATCGCTCAGACAAAGAAGTGTGTTTACATTTACAGGAGATAATGCTGCCCTCTTTTTAGAATCATAGATGATTAGGGTTGGAAGAGACCTCAGGAGGTCATCTAATCCAATCCCCTGCTCAAAGCAGGACCAACACCAACTAAATCATCCTACCAGGGCTTTGTCAAGCTGATCCTTAAAAACCTCCAAGGATGGAGATTCCACCACCTCCCAAAGTAACCCATTCCACCCTCCTAGTGAAAATAGTTTTTCCTAATATCCAACCTAAACCTCTCACCTGCAACTTGAGACCATTGATCCTTGTTCTGTTATCTGCCACCACTGAGAACAGCCTAGATCCATCCTCTTTGGAATCCACCCCCCCTTTCAGGTAATTGAAGGCTGCTGTCAAATCCCCTCTCACTCTTCTGCAGACTAAATAAGACCAGTTCCCTCAGCCTCTCCTCATAAGTCATGTGCCCCAGCCCCCTAATCATTTTTGTTGCCCTCCGCTGGACTCTCTCCAATTTGTCCACATCCTTTCTGCAGTGGGGGACCCAAAACTGGACATAATACTCCAGATGTGGCCTCAGCAGTGCTGAATAGAGGGGAATAATCACTTATCTCAATCTGCTGGCAATGCTCCTACTTTTGTAGCCGGCATTGCAAGGTATTTATGTGCCAGATATGCTAAACACTCGTTTGTCCCTTTGTGCTTTGGACATCATTCCAGAGGACATGCCTCCATGCTGATGGACGCTCATTAAAAAAATAATGCGTTAATTAAATTTGTGACTGAACTCCTTGGGGGGAGTATTGTATGTCCCTTTTTCTGTTTTACCCTCATTGTGCCATATATTTCATGTTATAGCAGTCTCGGATGATGACCCAGCACATGCAGTTCATTTTAAGAACTGCAGTTTTGACAAAATGCAAAGAAGTTACCAATGTGAGATTTCTAAAGATAGCTATAGCACTTGACCCAAGGTTTAAGAATCTGAAGTGCCTTCCAAAATCTGATCAGGATGGAGTGTGGAGCATGCTTTCAGAAGTCTTAAAAGAGCAACACTCCGATGTGGAAACTACAGAACTCAAACCACCAAAAAAGAAAATCAACCTTCTGCTGGTGGCCTCTGACTCAAATAATAAAACTAACATGCGTCGGTCCGTACTGCTTTTGATTGTTATCGTGTAGAACCCGTCATCAGCATGGACATATGTGCCCATGGAGGCTGAAGCATGAAGGGAACATATGAATCTTTAGCACATCTGGCACGTAAATATCTTATGACTCTGGCTAGAGCAGTGCCATGCGAATGCCTGCTCTCACTTTCAGGTGACATTATAAACTAGAAGCAGGCAGCATTATCTCCTGCAAATATAAACAAACTTCTTTGTCTTAGCAATTGGCTGAACAAAAAGGAGGACTGAGTGGACTTGTAGGCTCTGAAGTTTTACATTGTTTTGTTTTTGTATACTTTTTTATTTCTATTACAATACAGAATACAATATATATAAAAATATAGAAAAGCATCCAAAATATTTAATAAATTTCAATTGGTATGTGTGGTGGGATGACAACTCACTGGCACGGCGCCTCCTGCTGGTTGTCCAGGAAATTAACTCTTTTCCAGCTCCAGAGCGCCCTCTGCCTGCTGCTGGCCCATGTCCCTCCTAGACCTCGGTGCCCTTTACTCAGGGGTTCTGCCCACTGCAGCAACCCACAGTCTCTGGGTCTTCCCTCCCAAGGGAACTCCCAAGTCTGTATCCTCACCTTGTCTCAGTGGCTACTGCCAGTCACCATCTAGCCCCCGCTCACTGGGGCAGACTGAAGTCTATAAACCACTCATCATCGGCAAGGGGGGGTTGGACCAGCCGCCACTGCCTATCCCTGGGCTGCCCCTCTGCAGCCCTAGTACCCTTTTGTGGGCCCTTAACTCAGCCTGCAGCCTGGGGCTTAGCTAGGCTGGAGCTCCCCAGCTCCCCCTGCCCTTCCTTAGCACTGCTCCAGCCTAGGTACCCTCCTCAGCTTCCCAGGCAGGCTAGAGGCTAGAGAGAGAGGCTCCTTTCCTCTGGCCCACTGCCCTCTTATAAGGGCCAGCTGGGCCCTGATTGCACTGGCTACAGCTGTGGCTGCTTTCCCAATCAGCCCAGCTTTTCCCCTGCCACAGCCCTCTCCCAGGGCTGTTTTAAGCCCTTCGGGGCAGGAGCGGGGTCACTACCCCGCTACAGTATGCTATTGTTTAACAGTGCAATTAAAACTGTGATTAATCACAATACTTTTTTTTAATCACAATTAATTTTTGAGTTAATCATGTGAGTTAACTGCGATTAATTGACAGTCCTCGTATTTACGTGCCAGATATGCTAAACGTTTGTATGCCCCCCTCATGCTTCCACTACCATTCCAGAGGACATGCTTCCATGCTGATGATGGGTTCTGCTCGATACTGATCCAAAGCAGTGCAGACCGATGCACGTTCATTTTCATCATCTGAGTCAGATGCCACCAGCAGAAGGTTAATTTTCTTTTTTTGGTGCTTCAGGTTCTGTAGTTTTTGCATTGTAGTGTTGCTCTTTTAAGACTTCTGACAGCATGTTTCACACCTCGTCCCTCTCAGATTTTGGAAGGCACTTCAGCTTCTTAAACCTTGGGTTGAGTGCTGTAGCTATCTTTAGAAATCTCACATCGGTACCGTCTTTGTATTTTGCCAAATCTGCCGTGAAAGTGTTCTTAAATTGAACAACATGTGCTGGGTCATCATCCGAGACAACCATAATGCAAAATATATGGCAGAATGTGGGTAAAACCACAGAGGAGACATATAATTCTCCCCCAAGGAGTTCAGTCTCAAATTTAATTAACACATTGTTTTTTTAACGAGAGTCATACAGAAAGAGATGTACAGAAAAAAATACATCTTTTTTAGTTTAAATAAAGTTGATAACAACCCTCCCCAAAATAATCACACTATGACGGTTAATAATAAGTAAGCCTAAGATTTAGTCACAGGTATTTTTGGTAAAAGTCATAAACAGTTCACAGGCAATAAATAAAAATTCACAGCCTCTGATCTGTCCATGTGTAAGCAGAGTCAGGATGAGCCCCACCCTGACATCTGGTGGTAAATTATGGGGAGTGCGGAAAGAAGTTTCGGTTATTTGCATTGGCACTCCCACCCCACTTAGCATACCGCAAAGCAGCATGGGATGATTATTTTCACAGCTGTGGGACCCCCCAATTTCGTTGTTATTGGGGCAGGAGCAATGAAATGTTGTCACCCTGATTGGGTAAATGGGGAACTACAAAATTGTCTTGTGATGGGGGGTTTCATTGTCAGCAGGATAGCGCTTGCTAGACGGGGAACATGGGTTCCAAAACCCATTGGAGAGAGAGGCTGGGGACAGGTATCTGTACTTGGTGGTGTAGGCTCCTTGTGTGAGCCAGAAGCACCAGTTCCACCTATGCTTCTCTCCACTGTGGAATGTCAGAGTTAATTTTTGATTCCCTTAAGAATCTAGATGCAGGTTACTGAGCTGAATTCACTGGTACTGGGGCTCCGCTACTATGAGCTGAAATCACTGAAGAGCTGGACTTGCTGAGCTGGACTTGCTGAGCTGAGAGCACTGTGCTAATGAGTGGAGCTGAAATCACTGAAGAGCTGGACTTGCTGAGCTGAGAGCACTGTGCTAATGAGTAGGGGAGCCTGAAGCAATACTGGCAGAGCGGAGTGGAGCAGTTTGTGCAGCCACTGGGTGAGTGGAGCTGAGCAGCTCGTGAGGACGGCTGGAGCGGATCACAGAACAGCTGGTGGACCAGAGCAGCTGGCAGAGTGGAGCAGCCCACAGAGTAAGCGGAGCTGAGCTGTTTGCGGGGACAACTAGTGGAAGCAGAACCCCACGAAGAGGCAGGGCAGTTGGCCCCAAACCACGTAAGGTGCCCCTTTCTACCTAGGCTGGGGAGGGGGACTTCTGCAAAGAGACTCTTGAACTCTGGGCTGCCTGACCCGGGACAGAGACTTTTGAATTGTGGGACTTTTGGGACTGTGGGTGATTTGGGGGGTTGCTGGACTCAAGGGCCCAGAGAGAAGGACACGGCCCAAGTTGCTGGGGTGGGTCTTTGCTCACGGTTTGACCTATGAACTCCAGTTGAGGTATTTTCCAAATTTCATGCTTCTTGTTGTTTATCTTATGTAATTAAACCTTTTCTGCTACACCAAGAGTCTGTGCTTGCGAGAGGGGAAGTATTGCCTCCTTGAGGCGCCCAGGGGTGTGTGTAAGATTTTCCCAGGTCACTGGGTGGGGGCTCGAGCTGGTTTGCATTACGTTGTGGGGAAGGGACCCCTAGGTATTGAACCTGGCCCTTGCTGCTATCGTTTCAGCTTGGCAGAGGGGTTACACATGACTTGTATCAAAAATACCCCTTACTAAATCTCTACTTCTGGGCCCCCAGAAGTGGCACTGGGCCCCCAAAATGCAGGACAAATCTCATCTGACAACCTGCTCCCGAGTCCCAGCTGGCGGTGCAGCAGGGCTCAGGCAGGCAGGCTGCATTCCATGGTCCCACACCGCTCCCAGAATCAGCCAGCTGCTGACACGTCTCTGCGTGCCCCTGGCTGGGGGGGAGGTGGATCCACACGCTGCCCCCGCCCCAGGCAGCGCATGGAGACCCGCTGCCTCCCTCCCCGCAAGGGGCGCGCAGAGACATGCCAGCAGCAGCGCAGCAGAGATAAGGCAGCTCCCTGCCCATGCTGCCTTCCTCCGCACCAGCACCGCTTCTGGAAGCGGCTGGCATGTACCTGCAGCCCCTGGGGGAGGGTGTCTCCGCGCATTGTCCCTGCCCCGAGTGCTGACTCCGCAGCTCCCGTTGGCTGGGAACTGTGGCCAATGGGAGCTACGGGTGCAGCGCCTGCGGGCAGCAGCACACAGAGACCCCCTGCACCCGCCACCTAGGACCCACTGACAGAGGGGTGTGCCAGTCGCTTTGTGAGCTGCACTGCCCAAGGTAAGCGCTGCTCCCCTGACCTCTCCCACACCCCAACCCATGGGCGCCAACTTATATGGGCTCTTGGAGCTAAAGCCCCAGGAATATTCATAATCAGGGGCTCTGCTCCACCAATATTTGGAGCTAGATTTTTCCCCCCCCCCGGAGCTTCCCTGCCTGAATGTAAAGAGAGCGCACCGCGCGTCTCTCTCTCCTTTGCTGCTGCTGCCCTAGCCTAAGGGCTGCAGCATTAGCATAAGAGGAATGCTAACTACTGCTGAAGCACTCAGGAGGGGGAGGGGAGTGGAGGGGGCCTCCCCTCTCCTGCCCCTACCTGGAGGAGACACAAACGGGCCAGGAGACAGACATCATTCACCTTAGCAGCTGCTGGGGCTTCCATGAGTGTTTGACCCTATGATTTTTTATTATGTTTGAGTGTTTGACCCTATGATTCCCCCCCTGCCCCAGCCCCAGTCCCAGCCCCTACTCCTACCCCCAGTGAGGCACAGCAGGCTGCACAGGGGAGGCAGGAAGCCACATGTGAAGGCAATACCCCCTCCCCCAGCACTCACCAACCCACCCGCCACAGGAGGGATGGGAGAGGGAGGCTTCCTAGACCTGAGCAGCTGGGGCTTGGGTGAATTTTATGACACCCTGCTCCCCCACCCCATAGCCAGCCACCACCCTGCCTACCCCACTTCTGCCCCATGCTGGGCAAGGGGCAGCCCCATCCACAGTGAAGTTATGGTGAGGGGCAGCAACATGGAAGGCCACCTGTGCCCCCCCCCCAGTACCCATCATAGGGGAGGGGAGTGAGCTTTCTGGACCTGAGAGGGGCTCTAGGAGCATGTGCAGAGTGTGTGTGCCATGGGGGGCAGGAGGGGTCCCTCCCCTGGAGCTTGCTGCTGCCAGTGGTGGTGATGGGGAGTCCTCTCTGGCGCTAGCCCTGGGGCAGCCTGTCTGCACCCCAAGTTCCTCATCCTCAGCCCTGCCTCACCCCAAAGCCTGCACCCCCAGCACCGAGCACGCTCCTGCACTGTGAACCCCTCATCCCCAGCCCCACCCCAGAACCCTCACCTGAGGGGAAAAACATGCAACTTAAATTTGGTGGTCAGTTTGGAGTATCATTGTATTTAGCACAATATTTGATTATTTTACACCCTTCAAAGTATGTAACTGGTCGTATACAGGTGTTTTCTCTGAATACTGTCTGTGTGCCTCAGTTTCCCCAATGCATTTCTTAAGGCTCTAGATGGTGGGATAAGGGGGTGTGATTGTTGTAAAGCCCTAGAGGGCCAGTGTGATGCTGTCTGCACAGAGAATGGCTGACACCCTGTCTCCAGGCAACTGATGGCCTGGGCCACTCTCCTGCAAGGTGCCAACTGAAGGTGTTTGGAGTATCATTGTATTTAGCACAATATTTGATTATTTTACACCCTTCAAAGTATGTAACTGGTCGTATACAGGTGTTTTCTCTGAATACTGTTTGTGTGCCTCAGTTTCCCCAATGCATTTCTTAAGGCTCTAGATGGTGGGATAAGGGGGTGTGATTGTTGTAAAGCCCTAGAGGGCCAGTGTGATGCTGTCTGCACAGAGAATGGCTGCAACCCTGCCTCCAGGCAACTGATGGCCTGGGCCACTCTCCTGCAAGGTGCCAACTGAAGTGTTGGAGAACAAAGAGATCAGGTGGCCTCCTAATGCTTGGAAAAGAGACAAAGGCCAGAGGAGGGAGTGTCAGTGCCTGTGCAGACTTCCGGGAAGCGCATGGTGTGGAAGGGGATGCTGGGATGCTTTGGAACAACTCCATACAAAGCCAGTCAGGACTCTGGGGGAGCCTCCTCTCTGAGCATACTGTCTCCAGGGCAAGAAGCTTACACCTTCCTGGGTCTGACCTCGGAGCATTCAGCATGCCCTTCCACACTGTGCACTTTCCGCAGCGAGTCTGCCCAGGCAGGTCCTGGGGCAACCAGAGGTCCCTGCACCCCAACTCCACAGTCAGATGTGACTCTCAGCCAGACAGTAAAACAGAAGGTTTATTAGATGACAGGGATACAGTCTAAAACAGAGCTTGTAAGTACAGAAAACAGGACCCCTCAGTCAGGTCCATCTTGGGGGGTGGGGAGCCCAGACCCAAGTTCTGGGCCTCTCCCGATTTCCCCAGCCAGCTCCAAACTGACACTCCCTCATCTGGCCTTTGTGTCTCTTCCGGACAAGGAGGCCACCTGATCTCTTTGTCCCCAACACCGTCAGTTGGCACTTTGCAGGGGAAACTGAGGCACCCACACAGTATTCAGAGAAAACATTAAGAACATTCCCACTTTGTCACAACAGGTGCAACAAAATTTAATACCGTATATTAGGTATTAATAGGCAAGTGCTGCTTCTGACTTTCCACTTTTAATTGACCCTTGTAATCTTGTGGTGCTGATGCATTGTAGCTTCATTTTATATCAGCTTACAGGGTGAGAGCGGGGGGGGGGGGGACCACCATTTTGGGCCCCACCAAAAATTATACGAACCTGCCGCCTATGCCCCAACCCCCTGCCCCAGCCCAGAGCCCACACCCCTCATCCAAACTCCCTTCCAGAGCCCAACCACCACACCCTCTCCTGCACTCCAACCCCCTGCCCCAATCAAAGTACCTCACTTTATTTTCAGTTACTTCCTATTACTTATAATATAGGAGGAGGAGGAAGGGAAAAATTAAAAATGGGGCGGAAGAATGTTCTTTTTCTTGGCTGGGTCCTGTGGGGAGGGGAAGCCCCAAAAATGAAGCTGCACACAGGGCCCCACTAACTCTAAATCCTCCACTGACTCCATCCCTCCCTGGATACCATCACTGCTAGTCAAACCTATTCATTCATAATGATGTTGCTCTATCACAAAAAAGCAGATTCTTTTCTCTTCTCTAATTGTGTTCTGTGATGGGACAATACCAGAATGAACACCTTACCAGGATATCAATGGAGGCAGGCAGGATCAAGTAAAGTAACTAGGAAGTATAGGCCAAATATAGTTTTTAAATCTGGCTCTGGAAGTTCTCAAGAGGGAAGCATACCTACACACAGAGAAGGAGGAGGGACTGGGCATAAGAACCCTGTTTCTGGATTGGTTACTACTTTGTCTGATAGAAAGATGAGGACTCACACATTGGTCCATAGCACTGTTGCCACATCACATAAATAATTAGCTGCATAAGATAAAAATTGTTTTTCTGTTTACTCTTAGGCATTTGTAACACACATCAGCATATTCCTAATTGCCCTGATCTTGCAAACATTTATGCACCCAAGTAACTTTGTTCACATGAGTGGTCCCACCACATTCAATTAAACTATTTGTGTGAGACAAGTTACTTGTGCTTAAATGTCTGTAGAACACCTGGGTATTAGAGGATTGAAATGATATTTGACACAGCCTGTCAATCAGTCATTCTGAGAGAAATTAATTTGGTAACTAAACACCACATTGTCCTTTTTCAAGTTACAAGTTATTTAGTTATACTGATGTTCAAAAGGTATGTTGAAGGTATAAAGTCCATCTGAGTATACCAATACCTGGCTATCTATAAGTCTAACATACATTCCACCCTTTTCTCTTGATGTAAATATTACTATAATAAAAACAACATCCTTGTTAATTTTTTTAAAGTGATCTAAAAATTAACTAAACATCTACCATATGGAGGGTTTTTTTAAGCAAACACTTACCATTGTGCAGTGCCCCACTGTTTTCACTCCTTCAATAGATGTCTTTTAAAAGTACACATAAAAAGAATGAGACGCTGTGTCAAACCTACTGGCACTGCATGTTTAAACACCTGCTTCTCTTCATCAGCCCTTCATAATATTGTTAAACGATAATTATACATACTGATGAGTAACGAATCAAAATACTGTAATCTGTCTTGAAAGGGTTTGTACTAATATTACAAGCATAGCATTAATAGGCTATTTAGCCTGTTCTTTTGAAAGAAAACATACCTTCATATACAGATATCTCAAGGAAAAAAACTGGGAAAAACTTACTGCATGTTTCTCCCTGTGCTACACCATTGTATGTTATATGGTTTACTACTTCAGATATATGTGTATTCATTTGTTTTATGTATATATTTTACTATTTTTGAACTTTACCTAATAAATTAGGCCACATCCATAATTAATGCTGCTATTTTGTCTATTTATTTTCTTGGAAAAATTGAGTCACATACCTGAGCCATTTTTAGAATGTTTGTGGTAGACACTGTGTTAAGGCTGAGTTCCATTTTTTATTCTACCCACCCTTTTCATTTTCTCATAACATAAAAAAAAAGATGTTTTGGAGATTAAATGTTGTATACTTGGTCTGAGCTTGGTCTCAACAAGTCAAATATTGTGGGGCGGGTGGGACCACAAATACTCAACAAATATTTATTTGAATTTAAAAAAAAACCACCATGTTTCACTGGTGTTTGCCAAGCCCTTTTATTCACTTTCAACAAACATTCGTGCAAGTGAATGCCTGTGCACGAGAATGTTTGCGGAGAGTATTCCAAATATTCATGTGAATGGATGAACTTATGATGGTAGGCACTGAAAGTGTTAATATTGGAGGTCTCTCTGCACCCAGAAGTAGTTCTGACACTGATGTCCCTCTTCCCGGATAGCATAAATAAATCACTTACTTTTAAAGAACCCACATGTACTTCTGTGTGTTTCTTGTTCCTGCCTGCACCACACCATGACATGGTGTGAAATGTGGGATCCAAATCCAAGCCTATGTGCCTGTCAACTCAGCACATGCACAAATATTTGTGCCAGCAATGATCACATCCTGACAACTCCTAGCAGGTTTAGGAGATAAATCACTGACAATGAACACTCCACACAAGTCATGGTGATGAGTTCATAGGCAATCTATAAACTGAAATAGACCTACATGGAACCATCTATCAAATGATTTGGAATAACAAATGCATTTGTTAAATTAAAATAAATGATTATTGATAATTTAATCAATAGAAAAAGGAGCCAAATTCGAATTCTGATGTGAATAGTTCACTTGATGATAGTCTCAGCCCAAAAGTTAATTTTTTTAAAGTTTTAGCAAAATTGGCTAAGCAGTTTGACTAATGCACTGCGGCAGTGGGGGAAGAACGGGAAATACCCTTCCTATATCTTATGTTCCACGTGCTATTTTTCACTCTCATATGGCTCAAAAATAACTGAAGCTAAACACTTCACACTGGTTGTGTTTCATAATTCTCAGTGAAGAAGGGGTGAAAAATTTATGTTTGGAAAAAAATTAGTTCCATCTTTTAAAGTTATGAATATTAAAATTTGGAATGTGTGAGTTATAACACAGGGAAGGCTGCCCAAGCTAAGGGTCATCCTGCTAGAGCAACTCAGGAGTACAGAGATAAACGTAAGGCCATTCAGCAGCAGTACAATACTGGGGCAGTTTTAAAGCGATGTAGCAGTGATTTTCCCTTCTTGCCCTCACCCTCCACCCCCCATATAAGAATGAAATCCTTTGCAAAAATGAACATGCAATCCTGTAATTGGATCTATATGATGGACTCAAGGATGATAAGGCCATTGTGGAGAAACTAAATGAATTCTTTGCATCGGTCTTCACGGTTGAGGATATGAAGGAGATTCCGAAACCTGAGCCATTCTTTTTAGGTAACAAATCTGAGGAACTGTCCCAGATTGAAGTGTCATTAGAGGAGGTTTTAGAACAAATTGATAAACTAAACAGTAATAAGTCACCAGGACCAGATGGTATTCACCCAAGAGTTCTGAAGGAACTCAAATGTGAAATTGCAGAACTACTAACTGTAGTCTGTAACCTATCATTTAAATCAGCTTCTGTACCAAATAACTGGAGGATAGCTAATGTGATGCCAATTTTTTAAAAGGGCTCCAGAGGTGGCCTCAGCAATTACAGTCAAGCCTGACTTCAGTACTGGACAAACTGATTGAAACTATAGTAAAGAACAAAATTCTCAGACATGGATGAATATAATTAGTTGGGGAATAGTCAACATGGTTTTTGTAAAGGGAAATCATGCCTCACCAATCTACTAGAATTCTTTGAGGGAGTCAACAAGCATGTGGACAAGGGGGATCCAGTGGATATAGTGTATTTAGATTTTCAGAAAGCCTTTGACAAGGTCCCTCACCAAAGGCTCTTAAGCAAAGTAAGCAGTCATGGGATAAGAGGGAAGGTCCTCTCATGGATTAGTAACTGGTTAAAAGATAGGAAACAAAGGGTTAGGGATAAATGGTCAGTTTTCAGAATGGAGAAAGGTAAATAGTGTGTCACCCAGGGGTCTGTACTTGGCCCAGTCCTATTTAACATATTCATAAATGATCTGGAAAAAGGGGTAAACAGTGAGGTGGCAAAATTTGCAGATGATACAAAACTACTCAAGATAACATAAGAACATAAGAAAGGCCGTACCGGGTCAGACCAAAGGTCCATCTAGCCCAGTATCTGTCTACCGACAGTGGCCAATGCCAGGTGCCCCTGAGGGAGTGAACCTAACAGGCAATGATCAAGTGATCTCTCTCCTGCCATCCATCTCCATCCTCTGACGAACAGAGGCTAGGGACACCATTCTTACCCATCCTGGCTAATAGCCATTTATGGACTTAGCCACCATGAATTTATCCAGTCCCCTTTTAAACATTGTTATAGTCCTAGCCTTCACAACCTCCTCAGGTAAGGAGTTCCACAAGTTGACTGTGCGCTGCGTGAAGAAGAACTTCCTTTTATTTGTTTTAAACCTGCTGCCTATTAATTTCATTTGGTGACCCCTAGTTCTTGTGTTATGGGAATAAGTAAATAACTTTTCCTTATCCACTTTCTCAACATCACTCATGATTTTATATACCTCTATCATGTCCCCCCTTAGTCTTCTCTTTTCCAAACTGAAGAGTCCTAGCCTCTTTAATCTTTCCTCATATGGGACCCTCTCTAAACCCCTAATCATTTTAGTTGCTCTTTTCTGAACCTTTTCTAGTGCTAGAATATCTTTTTTGAGGTGAGGAGACCACATCTGTACACAGTATTCGAGATGTGGGCGTACCATGGATTTATATAATGGCAATAATATATTCTCAGTCTTATTCTCTATACCCTTTTTAATGATTCCTAACATCCTGTTTGCTTTTTTGACCGCCTCTGCACACTGCGTGGACATCTTCAGAGAACTATCCACGATAACTCCAAGATCTTTTTCCTGACTCGTTGTAGCTAAATTAGCCCCCATCATGTTGTATGTATAGTTGGGGTTATTTTTTCCAATGTGCATTACTTTACATTTATCCACATTAAATTTCATTTGCCATTTTGTTGCCCAATCACTTAGTTTTGTGAGATCTTTTTGAAGTTCTTCACAATCTGCTTTGGTCTTAACTATCTTGAGTAGTTTAGTATCATCTGCAAACTTTGCCACCTCACTGTTTACCCCTTTCTCCAGATCATTTATGAATAAATTGAATAGGATTGGTCCTAGGACTGACCCTTGGGGAACACCACTAGTTACCCCTCTCCATTCTGAGAATTTACCATTAATTCCTACCCTTTGTTCCCTGTCCATTAACCAGTTCTCAATCCATGAAAGGACCTTTCCTTTTATCCCATGACAGTTTAATTTACGTAAGAGCCTTTGGTGAGGGACCTTGTCAAAAGCTTTCTGGAAATCTAAGTACACTATGTCCACCGGATCCCCCTTGTCCACATGTTTGTTGACCCCTTCAAAGAACTCTAATAGATTAGTAAGACACGATTTCCCTTTACAGAAACCATGTTGACTATTGCTCAAGAGTTTATGTTTTTCTATGTGTCTGACAATTTTATTCTTTACTATTGTTTCAACTAATTTGCCCGGTACCGACGTTAGACTTACCGGTCTGTAATTGCCGGGATTACCCCTAGAGCCCTTTTTAAATATTGGCATTACATTAGCTAACTTCCAGTCATTGGGCACCGAAGCCGATTTAAAGGACAGGTTACAAACCTTAGTTAATAGTTCCGCAACTTCACATTTGAGTTCTTTCAGAACTCTTGGGTGAATGCCATCTGGTCCCGGTGACTTGTTAATGTTGAGTTTATCAATTAATTCCAAAACCTCCTCTAGTGACACTTCAATCTGTGACAGTTCCTCAGATTTGTCACCTACAAAAGCCAGCTCAGGTTTGGGAATCTCCCTAACATCCTCAGCCGTGAAGACTGAAGCAAAGAATCCATTTAGTTTCTCCGCAATGACTTTATCATCTTTAAGCACTCCTTTTGAATTTTGATCATCAAGGGGCCCCACTGGTTGTTTAGCAGGCTTCCTGCTTCTGATGTACTTAAAAAACATTTTGTTATTACCTTTGGAGTTTTTGGCTAGCCGTTCTTCAAACTCCTCTTTGGCTTTTCTTATTACACTCTTGCACTTAAGTTGGCAGTGTTTGTGCTCCTTTCTATTTGCCTCACTAGGATTTGACTTCCACCTTTTAAAGGAAGTCTTTTTATCTCTCACTGCTTCTTTTACATGGTTGTTAAGCCACGGTGGCTCTTTTTTAGTTCTTTTACTGTTTTTCTTAATTTGGGGTATACATTGAAGTTGGGCCTCTATTATGGTGTCTTTAAAAAGAGCCCACGCAACTTGCAGGGATTTCACTTTAGTCACTGTACCTTTTAACTTTTGTCTAACTAACCCCCTCATTTTTGTATAGTTCCCCCTTTTGAAATTAAAGGCCACAGTGTTGGGCAGTTGAGATGTTCTTCCCACCACAGGGATGTTGAATGCTATTGTATTATGGTCACTATTTCCAAGTGGTCCTGCTATAGTTACCTCTTGATAGTTAAGTTACCTCTTGATAGTTAAGATAGTTAAGTCCCAGGCAGACTGCGAAGAGTTACAAAAGGATCTCTCAAAACTGGGTGACTGGGCAACAAAATGGCAGATGAAAATCAGTGTTGATAAATGCATTGGTAAATATAATTCCAAATATATGTATAAAATGATGGGATCTAAATTAGCTGTTACCACTCAAGAAAGAGATCTTGGAGTCATTGTGTATAGTTCTCTGAAAACATCCACTCAATGTGCACCAGCAGTCAAAAAAGTGAACAGAATGTTGGAAATCATTAAGAAAGGGATAGATAATAAGACAGAAAATATCATATTGCCTCTATATAAATCCATGGTACGCCCACATCTTGAATACTGTGTGCAGATGTGGTCGCCCCATCTCAAAAAAGATATATTGATATTAGAAAAGGTTCAGAAAAGGGCAACAAAAATTATTAGGGGTATGGAACGACTGCTCTATGAGGAGAGATTAATAAGACTGGGACTTTTCAGCTTGCAAAAGAGACAACTAAGGGGGGATATAATAGAGGTCTATAAAATCATGACTGGTGTGGAGAAAGTAAATAAGGAAGTGTTATTTACTCCTTCTCATAACACAAGAACTAGGGGTCACCCAATGAAATTAATAGGCAGCAGGTTTAAAACAAACAAAAGGAAGTATTTTTTCATGCAACACACAGTCAACCTGTGGAATTCCTTGCTAGAGGATGTTGTGAAGGCCAAGGCTATAACAGGGTTAAAAAAAGAACTAGATAAATTCATAGAGGATAGATCCATCAATGGCTATTAGCCAGGATAGGCAGTGATGGTGTCCCTAGCCTCTGTTTGCCAGAAGCTGGGAATGGGCGACAGGGGATGGATCACTTGATGATTACCTGTTCTGTTCATTCCCTCTGGGGAATCTGGCACTGGCCATTGTCAGAAGACAGGATACTGGGCTAGATGAACCTTTGGTTCTTACGTTCTTATGACTCATGGTACCCATCACCATAGAAGCTGAGCACCTCCAAAAAGCAAACACAATGCATAAACCTCTTCTTTTCCTGCCTACAAAAATCAGGCTTGGTGATCTTTTTATTTTTAAATGTTGGTTTTTAATTGGATGGAAGTGAGACAGTCAACAGCAGCACCCTGGTGATACCAAATTCGACATGGACAAAAAGAAACACATTAGGTTGTGACCAACATGAACCAGCAAATGCCTGTTAATGGAACACACCCAAACAAGTTTTGTAGGACTTTGGATTTTCAGTTTTAACTGATAAACACAAATAATACACCCTCGATGTCAAAAAAGAAATCAGTGTTTATCCAATAAACACTGGAAAAGCACCTGAAACGGTTACTTGTATTTAAGGGCTAGTCTACCTAGTGCAGTAACACAGACTACAGGATGTGATTTGTAAAACACACTACCATGTTGTGCATTAATCGGTCTGTGTAGACCCTGCTGGTGCTCACTAAAGGTTCTCTAACATGTTTTAATGTAGAGCTGTTTGAAACAGTACTACATTAAAATGCACTACGGAACTATGAGGCAGTATACTCATCACCCATCGTTCCCCCTTGTGTCAGGGACTGCAATGCCCTTACTTCCATCACCTGCTGCAGGTCATCTGCCTCTCACCAGGTCTTCCATAGCTCAACCCTCCAACCTAGTCACATAAAATTAATTCCACATTGGGGATAACAAAAAGGTCCAACATGAAACTTCACAAAACATCCCAACATGAAAGAGCCTTCAGCCTCCCCCCACCCCCGCACACACACACACACTTGGACTGTGCTTCAGACCGGGTTCTGGGCCATGGACCCTGTATTAAGCAGCTATGTCTGCTTCTTCAAACATGCTTCTGTTTCCCTGAGTTGCTTTCTACCTCCAAGAACTCCTGTGCTGCTTCTTCCCAGCTTGTACTTAACACAGCCTCCCTTTAGTTCTCAGGCCTTTGGCTTCTCCTTTCTCTACTGAACTAACTACCGGTACTCTTCTGCCCTGCTCTCTGTGGGTTTCTCACCTATCTCCTCTGCAGTCTTCCCCTCCACCCCCACCAAGTTCTCTCAGCTTCTTTATATGGGCCAAGTGTCGACTGATTATCTAGCCCCACCCCCTCTGGCCATGAGGCAATCTATCAAACCACAGGCGCACTATCTGGCTCTTAACCCCTTGACTAACAAGTGATCAGAGTAAGCACCATCACAGAAACATTACAGAGAGATACTCATTGCCAGTATATGCAAAAAGAATAGCCCTGAAAAACCCTGATTTGGGGACATCTACATAAACCTCACAATTTGCTAAAAATAAACTCCAAACTATGAAATTAATAAAACCTGAAAACCAAAAGTCCTAAAGATGTGGCTTTCTTAAGTCAATTGTCCACAGGAGTTTAGTCAGTCTGGCTCTGAAAGCCTTCAAAGTGCCTCTATGAGTAGGGTCAAGAGCGTCACCTTCTATTACTTATTCCATAGAATCCAGGCCATGTAACACTATGGAGTCATCTGTTTTCAAAATCTGAAATCTCTGATTTCCTCTTGAACTAAAGCCTTAATTTCTAATGTAAAGATTCAGCACTCACTAACATGTCACTGATTATCAATCCAAAAAATGCACTATTACTGCTGCTGCTTTGGGCTTGCCTACCCTGCGCTGCAGTGCGGATGATGGAGGTGTGAACTGCAGAGTGCACCAAAGCTATGCCCTATGGGGACACTGCTGGAGCAAACCAAAAGGTGCCTAGTTAGTGGTAATGCAGTCCTGTTTCAAAGAGGACTATGCTAATTGACTTTTAGTTCTGTGCCTTGGTTTCCCCATCTGTAAAACTGGGATAAACGATTCCCATCCCTCCTTTGTACAGTGCTTTGAGAGCTATGGATGGGGGGCAGCGGGGAAGCATAGAGCTGTTATGTATTATTATTATCTAGATGTGTGGAAATGTAAAATTAGAACCCCAGAGACTGCTGGGTGTCCCAGTCTGGTTACATCCCTCACTCACTAGTATGATGATATACTGTTTATCAAGGATGGCTGTAATTTTAAACAGTTATACTTTTAGAGCCTTGACAGATCAACCCTGTAAGTCTGCACAGGAGCTTAATAGAAAGTGGGGGTTGGCACCAGACTATCTGATTTAGCCGCAGCGGATTGTTCACATGCTGTTACCACTACATGTTTGAAGATTAGCTAGTGCATACTGCCTACCCTTCAGACCCCAGCTGAGATGAAGATACTTTATATGAGAGTAATTTCTGAAAGGGAGCATTCTCAAAGGACCTGCCTCTTATCTGAATTTGAGTCACTTATACCTGGAGGGAAGATTATGCTTTTTTTTTTTTTTGGTCCATGCATCTCCTTCCCTGTTGTATATTTCCTTCACATCATATGATATGGAGTAACCTCACATAACCCTATATGATAATTTCCTAATATTTTATGTTTATAATGTATGATTTATTCCCTTGAAGAGAAACATTCCATAGTTTAATTGTCCATCAGTTAGTTGGTAACTAGACCAATTTTCCAATAATTTTCTTTCATCATATTTTTTACTCTCACAATCATTTAGACCACTGTTTAGAGAGCAATCTTTGATGATGCTTCTAATATTTGTATTTCATTTTGTTTCACACAGAACAATTTAAGGTAATACAATGTGCACTATCCAAACGCAACTACACTAAATTAACAATGTTACAGCCTAATTGTTCAGTACAGTTGGGAGTTTCAAAGCTGCCATTTGACTTCAGAGGGAACAGATTTAGGCCAATGCTCAGCATTTTTGAAAATCCCACCCTATACAAATTTGACTAAATCCCCTGGGACATGTTTACACTGCATAATAAACCCAAGACTATGGGACTCACGTCTGCAGACCTGTTTTTCCAAGCTCACACTTGAGTGTCTACACTGCATTGCTGTGTGATCTTCATACTTGTGCTGATGCGTCCATACTGCACTATGCAAACCCAAGTCAGACCTTGTTGGTGCTTGGGGTGTATTCCAGGGTTCTTCTGCCCTTGCTAGCTGGAACTGCTCTAGGCCTTGATTCATGGTGTATTATGACAGAACTTGGCTTTTCATCCTGAGGCCCATCAACATATCCAGTGTAACCATTTTGGGATCTGCACATTCCCTGTGACTGGAGCCAGCAATATGGACTTAAGACCAGTGGAAGATCTTCTGCTCATGTTTTCACTCCTATTTTGGGAATCGGGCAGGACATCTGTCAGATGCTGGTGGACATGCAGGCAACTGCATTTGTCCTATCAAAGGCACCCCTCAGAGAGGGGTACTAACATGGCAGCTGATGCTGCTCATGCCTGTTGTTATAACCATAGATTCCTCATATGTAGGCCAGTCACAAGCAGAGACTGGTGGGATCACATTGTCACATGGACCTGGGATGACCAGCAGGGGCTCCAGAACTTCCACGTGAAGGAGCTGTGTGATCAGCCTGCCTTAACCCTCCAGTGTCAGGACACACATAAGGGAGACCATACTGTTCCAGAAACAGGTGGCTATTGCCATCTGGAAGCTGGCTATCCCAGACTGCTACTAGTCAATGGCTAACCAGGTTGGTGTTGACAAGTCAGCTGCAGGGCTTGTGGTGGTGGAGGTTTGAGAGGTGACCAGGACTGTGATTTATCCAAAGGTGCTGGCCATAAACAATGTTCCTGAAGTAATTGCTGGCTTTATGAGAATGGGGTTTCCAAACTGCGCTGGGGCTATTGATGAGACGCTCATGCTCACAGACTGCCCTACAAAAGGAACACGAGTACATAAATCACAAAGGGCACTACTCCATCGTTATGCAGGCTCTGGTCAACCACAGATGCAGATTCATGGACACTAACATAGGGTGTACTGGCAGAATGCATGACGCCAGGGTTTTACTGAGATCAGGACTCTACCTTCATGAACAAGGTTGGACATTATTCCCACCAAATATTGTTATAAATGGAGTCACTGTCCTCACTGTTATTCTAGTGGACCCCACAAACCCTTTTGCCATGGCTTATGAAACTGTACTCTGATCACAGAGGGCTTGAACAAAAAAAAGAAGGATCAACTACATGTTCAGAAGCTGTAGGACGGTGATGGTATGTGCACTGGGCAGACTGAAATCTCGGCCTTCAAAACCATTTGGATGCCATCTGCATTTTTGTGGCCTGCTGTGCACTGCACAACGTCTGTGAGGACAAAAGTGAGCCATTTTCCTAGAAGTGGACTCAAGACACGGATGGATTGCTGGACCAGAAAGTGCACCAATAATTTACCAGGGCAGGATTCACACATGCAACAGAAGTCAGGGATGCTGTGTGCGTCCTCATAATGGGACTTCACAATGCAATGGAGGGAGAGAATGACATAGTATTTGTAATTATGCCGTTGTATCAAGTGGGAAGTATGGGCATAGAAGGACCAGGAGACACAGGCCTAGGGGATTGTGGGATAGCATTGGCAGGCTCTCTGGACACAAGCATGGTTACCCCAGGCTTGAGCAGTAGCCGCCACACTGTGAAATGAGTGGGCTTGGACCCATGCCACAGTGGAACTCAGCCCTAAGTGAGTTCACAGGCCTGAGTCCTGAGAGGATTCTGACTTGAGTCAGAAGGCTGTGTGTGTGAACGGTAGTGGTGTTTGGGCTTAAAACATAGCCCTGGTCTACACTAAGTGGGGGGTCGACCTAAGATACGCAACTTCAGCTATGCAAATGGTGTAGCTGAAGTTGGCATATCTTAGATCGACTTACCTGGCCCTGAGGACGGTGGCGAGTCGACCGCTGCCACTCCCCTGTCGAATCCGCTTTCGCCTCTCATGAGCTGGAGTTCCAGAGTCAATGGGGAGCACATTCGGGGATTGATTTATCCATGTCTAGATGAGATGCGATAAATCGATCCCCAATAGATCGATCTCTACTCGCTGATCAGGTGGGTAGTGAAGACCTGCCCTGAGTCTCAGCCAGAGGTTAATATGCAGTGCAGACATACCCTATGAGGTAATTTAAAAATCTGAGCCCAAAGGAACAAGTAACACACTGGGGCTAATTTAGGCACTTGTGTAAATCCAGAGTAGCTCCATTGACTTCAGAGTTACTTCAGATTTCAGTTGAGCACCAACAATGCAGTTAGTATTCATCTCCTATGAAAGCCAGCCCCTAGATGTCTAAAGTAAACCTAAAATTTGAGGAATTCAAAATTAGAGGTCACTTTTGAAAATTTGCGCCTAACTTTCCAGTCTTCCTGGTTGTGAGGAAAACCCCAACAATGTAAACTGAACTAAATGGTGGTCCAAAACCAAAAGTAATGCAAACTTTCCACACTGATCTTAATGAGGTGGCTAATTTTAAAGGCTAATTGCATGTTCTTAAATATCAACATTGTTAGCCTTTTTTCCCTGGTGGTAATCACACTAGAAACATTAAACTAATATAGCCTGTCACATTTTGATATTCCATATGTTAGTAAGGACAATCTCATCTGCAAATAGCTAAATATTATGTTACTTGTGTATCTGAGGCATTTCCTACAAGTCTTAAAGGAAATGTAAAAGTGATGTCAATGGTGTAATTAGACAAATATTAGATTTCTGATGCAGCTTTTCAGAATGTGAGGGTTTATGTATAAAACTTGGTCCAGCAACAGTAAAGGCACTTAATAAGCCAATAAATATCTTAGAATATATTAGCTAGGGATATTCAAAGTTACAGTTATAGAATTAGATTTAATAAGTTACCTAGATTGTAAACTCTTTGGGGCATTTCTGCGTTTGTACAGCACCTAGAACACTGGGGTCTTGGTCCATGGTTGGGGCTCCTTGGTGCTACCACATTGAAAATCAGTAATAATATCTCATAATGAAATACAGAAGTTAGGCCACAGAGAGCAGAAACAGGTTCCAGGCCTGTTCCTCTAAAATCAGTAGCAACTTCAATAGAGTAGGAGAGGTCTCCAGATTAATGAGTATTGCAAGTAATGCAAAGATTTTTAATTAAAAGTCCACATAAATTCTGACAAAATGCCTTGCAGATTTCTACAGACTGTGCAAACAACAAGGAAAGAAAAGTTTAGGTTAATTTTATTTATTCATTAGGTTTGCTTCCTCCATTTCATTAGACTTCAGCAGTAGAAACTTCAAGCACCATAAAGCTTGGGGGTGGAAGAGTGGGTCAAGGAACGGCAGAATATGTCCACCAGTTTCAAATTACCTCCAGTGTTATCTGTGCTCCCCAGTGTATATACAGGAAAATCTCAAACAGCTAAAAATGGGCACTTTGATAGAAAAAGGCTGGGTCTGAATCTTGGGTAGTAGTTTACATCGACGCAAAATGAGCGTCAAACACTAACACATCAGACAGGTGATGTTTTACACCCATGTTGCACTCACATTGCACTGGTGCAAATAATTATATTAAGGAAAAGGTAACAAAGAGTCAGGCCCTTTAACTGCAACCACCTATGTATGCATTGGGCTTTTCATGTCCAAGACAAGACTTTCCATTGTGAAGTTACAGCCTAAATTGAGACAACACAACCAATAACAGACCACGAGCAGCTGTAGGGCCAGACTTGACATGCCGCACAACCTAAAGTCACAGAGGGATGCCCACCGGGCAAACTTGTATAGGGCAAACTTGCATAGGGCACAAGGGTTTTGTGTATGCTTGCTACTTCCCAATATACCACCTTGGTCCTAAGTGCTAGAGTTCCAAGCCAAACCTCTCACTCTATGCATCTTAGACCCACAGCCTTCAGGCCTGGCCCAGTGTTTGGAGCTTCCCAGAGCTGCAAGGCCAACCCAAAACCCAACCAAAACCAAGCAAGACAAATGGGGATTCTGGGCCAGGAGATACATAAGAGGGAAAGTGTATCAATAGCCTCTTTCTTCCCTAGCTTCCAGTTTCCTCAACCCATTCCTAACCTGGGCTGGGATTTCTCTCTCACCCCCAACCTCCATGGACTGTTCTCATTGAGATTCCTTCAAGGCCCCTGTTCCCTGACTCTGCTCCTCCCCACCTCGGCTATGGCCTAGTAGAGCTTCCTCTGCAGTCCCTCTTACCATTGCTATGATACTCCAAGTGGAACAGCCTCTCTGCCTCCAGGAGACAACTCCTGTCCCAAGCGAGGATTCCTCCAAGGCCCGCCTCCTGCCCAAAGGCACATCTTCTTCTCTACCCTCTTTGGGTTTTCTGTCCCAAGCAAACATTCCTCTGGGCCCACCTACCTAGGGTCTGTTCCTGTTCCTCCTCCCCCCAAGTTGCTTCATGCTGCCCCGATGAGGCACCACCTCCACCATTACCCTCTTCCTTGCTGCTACCTGCCCCTAAATGCCCTTTTCACTCAGCCATCTTCCCATCCAGCCTGCTCATCTCTGCATTCCCAGTCCTCTCAGCCTACCCCCATCAAGCCTCCACCATCCTCCTATCCCACACCCATCTGTGAGTAATGGGAAAATTTACAGATGAAGTTTTTGCTAATTGTATATGTTTATAATGTATGAATGATGGAATGATCTCTTAGGAGGGGCCGCAAGCTAAGCAAGTCCTCATGGGGCCCTTGCTGTTCTTGAATCGATCCTGGTGGATACCAGGTTATGGAAATAGAGACAAGGGCTGGCTGGAAAACAAGAATTCAGTTTTGCAAAAAAAAAAATTGAGGTTTTGACATTTGTTTTCATTCTGCATCAAAATGAAACTAGACCTTCCAAATTTTTCCACAACAAAGCCCAGAGACAGATCCACCTAAAAATAGCCAATAGCCAGGGCACTCACCTAGGATGTCCCAATCAGGCAGAGCAGTGACTTGAACCCAGGCTTCCCTAACCACTAGCCATTCTCAGGTGGGTCAGTCTCTCTCTCTCTTCCCCTCACCCCTTTATCCCCCAAAAATTCTATCTTGGACCTGAGAAATCCTCCCAACTAAAGGTTTGTTGGAATGTTTCCTCAGAAGCTTCCAATTTCTACAAATTGGCATTTTCCAATGAAAAAAATGTTTTGCTGAAAAATTCCCAACCATCCCTCCTGGGGACTGCCTGCTTGGGTGTGAACCACATTGCTATTAACTCCAAGCATTCACTCCAATTAGAGAGTATGTTTTGTAATTCTGAAAACAGCACGCCACAGCAGATAGCATTTCTTCTCTCTAACCTTAGTTGAACCGTGATGCAGCACAATGCTAGGAGCAGGGTTTGTTAGCTCCCTCTGCTGGATGGCCAGCTCTACAGCTGCGGAGCCAACATACTGTAGGCTCATGTCTGAACAACAGGGAATGTTTGTTATTTTTAAAGTCTCTATGGAAGAGTGCAAATTATTTTTTACAAGAGATATTTAGTATCCACTGGCAGAGTGAGAACACCCTTCGATGGAGAAGTCACTACAAAGAAATGCCCACTGGCTCTCAGTCATACTTTCTGGGCCATATGACCTCCTTTGACTCAAAGACATGGATGAGGAAAAATTAATCACAAAAACTCTGAATTTAAACGCACATGGTGAGACTCGTCTTCATGCAAAGAGAAGGAGTCAGCACCAGTTGACAGGGGGCAAGGCCTCTCCCTCAGACAGAACCACAAAGAAGTCCAGGCCCCAAGGCAGCCATGCTCAGTGAAAGCCCCTCTGCGTTAGTATCCAGGCTCTGACTCTGCACAGACAACACTGCCAGCTCAGTGGCAATGCTGCCATGGAGTTTCCCTACTCTAATGGTACTCTGTGAGGTCTCCTGGGGGCTCAGAGAGTGCAAAGTGACAGTTAATGCTGCCATTGCCCATTCTTTCTGTATAACATCTCTATGATAAGTAAGGTTAAGAGTTTGCCACAGAAAGAAAGAAAGAAAGAAAGAAAGAAAGAAAGAAAGAAAGAAAGAAAGAAAGAAAGAAAGAAAGAAAGAAAGAAAGATCTCCAGTCAGTCCCAAAACTCCACTACATAGTTTGCACTGAACGCCTTCCACAGACTCTGGCGAATGGTGAGAGCGTGCCACAGGAGCTCCATTTACCCCTTTATGCACATACATCTCATTCGGCCAGGATTTACTGAGTTGGCTCCCCAGCAGAGAACATCATGTGGGAGCATCTAGGGCTTTAGTTGACCACCATGTACTGCCCATGTCAGACCCTGGATTCCAAAGCTTTAAAAAAAAAATGTAGCATCCTCTGCAGGGGAGCATCTTCCTGAGCTTCTAACTATGGAGGCAGGATCAGTCCCAGAAGGGAGTTTTGTTTTCAGACTTACTGTGTGAGTTCCAGTATTTCCAATTTCAAGGGTCACAATTCCAAAATTTGAATTCCAAATTTGTGAGATTTAAAGGATAAATCGTCATTTTTGGCCTGTTTGGTTTTGATCTCCTCCTGATTTTGTTTGACAATTACAAGTCAAAAATTGACTCAAATTAATACAAAATGTGCACCCAAATCTACAGGCCCCAACTCCCCTGTGCATCATCTTCCTGCTCTCCTCCAAACTGCCCATAGCCCCTCCCTGCTCCCCACTGACATATTCCTGCATCCCCCCATTACCCCAGCATGATTCTGTAGCCCTGCTTTCCACAGCCCCCAACTCCCAATCCCTGACAAGCACCAGCAGCCACCGTATCTCCAACCTACAGGAGAGGTTCTTCTCCTGGGCTACTACTTCCTTTAACCCCTTCTTCCTGGACTAACACTGCTGAACAGGCATTGCTATTCTGCACCTGCTCAAAGTGCACAGGGGCACCCCAATACAGCAGGCAGCTATTAAGTCTGCCAGCAGCACAAGTGGCAGAGTGGCCTCTAGTGGCCATAAGAGAATCTTCAGGCAGCTCAAGCAAAATTCCTTAACAGTTGCATTCTTTCGCAAGATGGCAAGCACCGCACAAATTTGGCCCACAATCAGAACGCTCACAAGATCATGTAGCTGTAGCCCACGAAAGCTTATGCTCAAATAAATTTGTTAGTCTCTAAGGTGCCACGAGTACTCCTGTTCTTTTCACAAGATCATGGGCACTGATGACATCCGAGTTCTGTTCAGGTGAATCCAATCTGCAGCATTCAAAGAACTCATTTCCTTTTAAAGATAATTTTGCAGCAGGTGCTATTCAAATTAAAAAGTTTAACTAAGCTAGAAAGTCAATTTGTTGCTTCTGTAGGCTATGCGCACTGCACATACTAAGGGCTCCTTGCATCCCTCCATTCTAGGGTGACCAGACAGCAAGTGTGAAAAATCGGGATAGGGGGTGGGGGTTAATAGGAGCCTATATAAGAAAAAGACCCAAAAATCAGGACTGCCCCCATAAGATCAGAACATTTGGTCACCCTACTCCATTCTCTCCCTCCCCCCAGTTCCCTATTTGCCACCCTCTCTTCCCCTCCTATTTCAGGGACTCCCTGTAACCACGCCTCCTCCCTTACACCAGAAGCTATATGTGTGCCCCATTGCCCCCTTCCTCAGGTCCTCATTTTTCCCCCCATTTGCCAGGGATTCTATGTGGCCCCCATGCCCCTTTATCCCATCCAACATTGTTATTTCTTTTCGCAAGTCATTCATGGTGTGAACATTTTTTAACTCTGTTGGGAGGATGGGCAGACCAGAGAGATGGAAGGTGTTAATGGCTGCCATCAACTGTGTCTTTGATCTCTCAACAATTACAGAGGAGGCTGAAGTTGCTGGATCTACTAACCAGATGCATGAGGCTTTGTGTGTCCCCCATTCCATCTCTGTATTTTCCAATTTTCACAAAAATCAGCAGGATTTCACCCACTGAGGCCGAGAACATACCCTAAAATTCTGGGATTGATAGGATGCAACATTCAAAAATTACCATATTACAGACAAGCAGAGAAATGCCATTGAGCTGAGTATAGGACTCGCTTCTCCCAGCCAACAAAGAACGTTACTTGGTTCTAGTTACTTTAAGCGGGGATCAGATGGTGGGGAGTTAAATCATGGGGATGGGTTTGCAGCCCTTACATATACAACTGTCATTAACTTTATGCAAACCTAAGGGCTGTAGGATCACATCTGTTGACATCGGTGTTGCATGCAGTACCTCTGCAGGATAGAAGGGAAAAGGAGGAGAACAAGCAAATGTGTCCTCTAATAGCAAAGCAACTTTTAGGAAGAGAAGCTATAGTAGGGCAGGAAGTGAACTCAGTGTTGAATTCTTTGATTATATTTATTATAGAGGAAAGAAAGATGAGCCACTGGCAGAAAAGTAGTATGTATCCCTCCCAGAAGTTGATAATATAAGGGATAAAACCACTTGCCCCTTTGTCTTCCCCACCACCTTGCAGTGGATTTGTTTGGTAAAAGCACATATACCTTGAACATTTCTGTATCCTTCCATTGATAAATCCTATTCTTTCTTTAGACTCCCACTCAGACTATCTATTGTTACAGCAGTGCCCACTGGCCAACCACTAATAGGGCCCCATTGTGCTAGGCACTGTACAAACATAGAAGAAGATGCTCATGCCCCAGAGAGCTTATTACCAAAATGGACAAGACAGATGCAGGGTAAGGGAAGGGGTATAACACACACAGAGTGAACAATACAATGACAGCAAATGTCATGTTAGTTCAGTGATTTTTTTATTTGTGTTTAAATCCTTTCAGTGGGGTGATGTTAGGAGGGGTTAGCTTGATGGAAAGACAAAGGAAGGCACAAAAGTAACAAGAGGCTAAAGGCCATGAGGGAGGGAACAAACAGCCAATCAACACAGGAGAGACAATGTTCAGAGTGAAAACTGCCAAAAGCAGTCTGGTGACATCATCTGCATCCTCAGGTGCCTGTTTGAACTGCTTTCTGTATCTGCCCTGCCTACTTCCTGCTTTGGAGGAGAGGGTGAGGGGAGAAGGGGGCCACATGGGTTTGAGTGACCCCAAAGGGTGTGTGCCCTGCACAGTTCTGGATCATCCCAGGGCCGCCCGGGTGGGGGCGGGGGGCAAGTGGGGCAATTTACCCCAGGCCCCGGGCCCTGCAGGGGCCCCCACAAGAGTTTTTCAGGGCCCCTGAAGCGGGGTCCTTCACTTGCTCCAGGGGCCCTGGAAAACTCTCACGGGGCCCAGGGCCCGGATCTTCTTCTGCTCTGGGTCTTCGGTGGCGGGACCCGCTGCCAAAGTGCCAGGTCTTTGGCGGTAATTCAGCAGCGGGGGGTCTCGCCACAGGTCTTCAGGGGACTTCGGCGGCGGGTCCCAGAGTGGAAGGACCTCCCGCCGCTGAATTACGGCCGAAGCGGGGGCCCCCCGCCGCCAAAGATCCCTGGTGCCCTGAATCCTCTGGGCGGCCCTGGATCATCCAGGGCTGCAGCAGGGGAGGGGTGTGTGTGGCCCAGTTCTCTTCCCCTTTACTCACCTCCCCCTTACACACACAGTACCTGCCTGAACTGCTTTCTGCAGCTACTCTGATACATTCACATCATACTAGTGACTGTGGGAAGTAAACATTTAAGATGTGACCTAAATTATTATTACTGGAATGGACATATTATGAATCACACACAGCCACCAGCAAGATTTACCTGAACAAAATAAAAGAAGGGAGGAAACAAACAAAAGTTGGAACTTTCTACCTAGTTCATGTAGAACTTGAATACGTGGTCTGGCTGCAGGTGTGCAGAGACCACTTCCTATCATGCTGCCCAATACGGTCTCATTGTTTCTTTGTACTCCCTCATCCATCTGTATCTATCTGTTGTCTCTTGTCTTAGATTGTAAACTCTTTAGGGCAGGGCCCACCTTTTTGTTCTGTATTTGTACAGAGCCTTGCACAATGGAATTTTAGTCAATGGTTAGGGCTCCAAGGTGCTACCACCATACAAATAACTTAGTAATAATAATATAAATGATAAATAATGTAACATATCAGATGCCACAAACTTAGGCTCTATTTCTTTATTAATGTGTATTTGTGATAGTGGATCAGAAGTAATTTATTTCAGTTATAGCGCTTAATGTTGTCTTTGACACAGACAGTCTGGAACAATTTTAAACATAACTAGCCAAATTCAAGTTAATGGTGCTCATCACCAGAATGGAAAACAACCCCAAGAACAAAACAATCCACTTAGCATATTTAGAAACACTCAGGGACAGATTCTCGTTTAGCCTAATGTTTCTTTACACCACTTTATTAGTGTAAAGGGACCTTTAAGTAGGCAGAAATTATATTGACACCTTTACATCCCTTTAAGGCCCTTTCATACTGCCAGAGTGGTGGCAGAATAAGGTCCAATGTCTCTCTAGATGTACAGTAGCTATCTATATCTAGAAAGAGAAAGTGAGAGATATGAAGCATGTAAATTCCTGCTAGGATACAGATACAGCCAGGAAACATGGAGAGATTTCTGCAGATCCTTTAGCGCAGGTAACTATAGGACCAGCAAAAGGCAATGTATCCTAATACTGGTTCCTCAGTTCCCTGCAGGATTTCACACACTTCATATCCCTCACGACAGGCCCTACAAGCAGGCAACATAGATGGTGCTGTTCTAGAGAGTCATTTTCTCTCTGAGCAGTAATCTAAACCAGTAACCTACAATGCTAGACTTTCAGGGTCATTGTGTCCCTATGACGTCCTCCCACAGTAGTGCCAGTGGAACTAGCTCAGCTACTTGTGCTGCAAAGGTTTGATACCTTACCGTGGTCATCACAGAAGCCTCAGAGTTTTCTCAAAAATAAGCCAGACACTTAACATAAACGTAAACAGAGTATTTTGAAAGAAACAATCGGGGGGATGGGGGAGGGTCGGTTCCCTGGCAAAAATCTACCAAGCATCATAGGTAATCAAGTCAGGGAGAAAATAAAATTCAAATGATTGTTTTGTAATCTTCACACTAAAGGAACCTGTTTGTAGATGACCTTCCAGATGGATGTAATGAGTCTAAGATAAAGTAAGTTGCCAGGTCTATTTATTCCGCACAAAGAGACTTTGGGGGCTAAATTTCTATCATCAGTTATAACCCCTTACGCCCAAGGTTGCACAGAAAATAAATGAGGGCAGAGCATAGCCCTTTGGCTTGAACTTTAAGAACCATGTGGTCATCACTGAAGGTTACTGTCCTTACCACACACACTAAATAGGGAGAAAATTAGTACAATTAGAACTGTTAAAATGTAAATTACAAAAATAGCTGAAAACCATTTTTCCTCAGTTCCTACTTGTATAAACAAAGCCCTAACAAGCTACAATCAGAGAGGCCTGCAATGGATCCATGGCAACGAAAAGCACTGGCCTATGGCTACCATCTTCATAGGCATACTTACATTAATTTACTAGATGTACGTGTACACATTTCAGAAAAATCAGTTGGCTCAAGCTTAATTCACTGAAAAGGGGGATCATTAGCAAATGAAAGAAAAAGCAGGTCAGCAATTTCCTTGATGAACTCAGCTATTTATTTTTATTTGAAAGAGAAAGATGAAATTATTCTTGTAATGTTTGTGCTTTGTAGCTCTACTGAAGAGCAAATTACACCTATACTGCTGATTTTGATTCTTAGCAAGCAGATGAATAATAAAATCAATATCACAATATCTATACAGTCCTAAAATACTCTGTATATAGACATTTGAATAGTGCATTAAATGGTAAAGGTGATAACACTGAGGAAGTTTACACAGAGCGAGCACTCCAAGGTTTTATTTGTTCGGGGGTGGGTGGATTTGTATTGTTTTATAATCCTTTTTGGGAGGGTGGGGGTGTATTTAAGGGATTGGAAGTTTGAGAGCTATCCAATAATGTGACCAATAGCAGCTCAAAATCTGATCAGAATATAAATGCCCCATAACACAGCAAGAAATAAAACAAGCACAAAAACTAACAAAAAAAATCCAAGACAGTTGTAGCATGAGTTTCAGGTATGCTGGTGTGGTATTGATGTTGCAGTAATACTGTTCAGCTAATAAGGAGTTAAAGAGTTAGATCAGGGGTAAGCAACCTATGGCACATGTGCCAAAGGCGGCACACGAGCTGATTTTCAGTGGCAATCACACTGCCCAGGTCCTGGCCACCGGTCCGGGGGGCTCTGCATTTTAATTTAATTTTAAATGAAGCTTCTTAAACATTTTTAAAACCTTGTTTACTTTACATACAACAACAGTTTAGTTATATATTATAGACTTATAGAAAGAGACCTTCTAAAAATGTTAAAATGTATTACTGGCACGCAAAACCTTAAATTAGAGTGAATAAATGAAGACTCGGCACAGCACTTCTGAAAGGTTGCTGACCCCTGAGTTAGCTAGTATGGGTAAGGGGGAGAAGTTAAGATTATGTTTCCTGTCAAATATTTTCTTGTTGCAGTTTGATAGGTCCAGCTAGTCTAGTAACAAGACACATTATTATAATGAATCCCTGCAATACCTAGGCTGAGTTCTGTCTGTCTACAACATCCATCACCTGGTAACCGACACTTGTCTTTCCAGTTGCTGACACTTATTTACTTGGATGGTGTTAATGCTGTTGAGTTATGTACCTAGGTATTTTTGACATGTCCATTGCTGTGGTTTCTGAGCTATATCTTTGACTGTGTCTCACTGATTCCAGAATTAAT
Organism: Mauremys mutica; assembly: GCF_020497125.1. Taxonomy (NCBI): domain Eukaryota; kingdom Metazoa; phylum Chordata; order Testudines; family Geoemydidae; genus Mauremys; species Mauremys mutica. The sequence continues at coordinate 101,291,239 of NC_059072.1, read as the reverse complement.
ACACACATCATTTTGTTCAATGCAAGGAGAGGAAATAGCTCAAGCAGAGGATATTTTCTGAGTCAGATACTGAGCCATTGTCAGTGGGCCTGTGCAAGGCCCCTTCCATACAGAGCACTTGAAGACAAAGCATCGCTGCAGGAGTGGAGAATTGGTGTGGGTGGAGCAGCCATGCACAGGATACAAAACAACAATTAATGCAATACAGTGGTACCGAGATAGTACTTACAGCAGGATGGTAAATGCCTCTATCCCACAAAGTTGCACCACTCACAAAGGTTGTGTAGTTAGGGACCATCTGTAAGTATAAAAATAAGTAGTTCTATTTACTATAATCTAGTTTCTCGGGTTAAAACACACCATTTCTAAGATCAATGTCTAAAAATGTCAATACCATGGTAGGTCTAAAGTGACTTTCACAACATTGCTCTAAATAGCAGATCAGACTGAAAAATATAAAATTTAACTGTTGAGTTAATTATTTGCCTTTTATGGGGTTGTTTTACTGCAGCTGGATGGTCTCTCTTCTCCATTTTTCTCCAGCCCATTTTCTTTAGGAAGTTTCTGGACTGTGTAGTTGTGACTCACTAGCAAACAGCTTCTGGAAATGCTTAACTGGTATCTTATTACAAATTAAACCATTTGGCTAGACATGACCCTCTTGCCTAGGGCCTCTCTTCTCTGAGCAGGATGTGAAGACAGACATATTTTCCCCAGCATGTCCTGGGTGACATTCTTAACATGACCAAAGCAATAGGAAATAAATAATATTCAGTATCTGCGTCCTTGTCCCAATATTGTTCATATGCTTTGTTAAAGTAGCATTCTAATACTAACTGGAGAAATTTCCCTCTCTATTCTTGGCTCTGGGATCCAGCCTCTGTGCTTTCTACAACCAGATAAAACTTTCAGCATGAAAGATATTATAACAATCTGCCTTGTGCCCCAGTTCAGCAGTCAATCCCTATTCAGCACAGCATTAAGTATGTGCTTAACTTCAGGCACATGCTTAAGTGCTTTGAGATTCCATCCTACAAAGTGCTAACCATTCTGGCTCCAATCCAGCAAACCATTAATATTAAGCACATCAGCAGTGTCATTGAAGTCATCAGCAGTGTCATTGAAGCAGTGTCATTGAAGTCATGCTTAAAATTAAGCACTGACTTAAGTGTTTTGCTGGAGATCAAAGGCTAGTTGAATAGGGATGGACTTAAACACATACCTAAGTGTTTTGCTGAACTGGGGCATGTGATCTTGATTACTACCAACTGTACTGGCCAGCATTAACTAGAAACCCTTATGCCCTCTGTAAAGAATAAAGGTAGCTGAATATTTTTCACTAAGTATTAAACGAATTTTGCTATTTTGCACTTGAATAACTTCTAACAATATTTCTGTCTGTACTATTTCATCTCACAACTTATTTGATAAGAACATTATAATCAGGAAATTAAATTTTTCAACATTTTTTTAAAATAGTCTACCCATTCTAGCAAACAATGGCAGTCAAAGCAGTAACTCACAATATTCCTTTCCCAAACAGTTTACCATTTGTAATTAGGGTAAACCTGTACCTCTAAATTTTAATTAGCAATGATGAATAATTACTGAGTAGCCTCCTGGACCATTCTGTATGTAGTCCCACAGGGACCATGTTTACCACCTTTATTATTCAGATGATCTCCTGCATGGAGAACTTGAGGATGCTCCAAGGCCCTAGGGCCAACGAAGCCTCAGATTTGAGGACTTGAAAACTTTCAACATCCATGTCGCAAACTCTGCATCAGGAAGATGCAGCTAGCAACATGCTACACTGGAAGGCAGTGCTGCCCCAGGGAGTAAAAGAGGCAAGAGAGGTGGTTGTGAGAGAGGAAAGCAAAGAGAGTGAAGGAGAAAGCACAGCAAGCCTCAAGCACTAGGAGTGCACCAGCTTCACTTTCTGGCACCATGCTTTTTTGCCTGCATTATCTGTGGTAAGGACTGTTGCTTGAGAGTTGGACTTTTCAGCCACTCGTGATGCTGTGGCACAACATATAATAACCGAACTGCTTTGGCCCCTGCAGCGTTTTCTTTTGAGGCAGACAGTTGTCACTCATTTGTTCAATGTGCATCTGAAGCCACTCAAAGATCCAATAAGGTGACACAGCGAGGTATTACAAGTAGAGCTGAGTGAATTATTTGATTTTGCAGTTCAGTGGCTGAAAAATGGAGGAAAACTCAGTTTGTTTCAAATTGAGACTGCAATTTTATTTATCTTGCTGAAACAAAACAAAAATATCATCTTGTTACATTTGGAGGGGAGGTTACCCTTTAAAAAAAACTAGCTAAATTTCTAAACAAAACACTGTTTCAAAATGAAATCAAAACATTTCCTTTCAAAAATGCAAAAAGAACTATTTTGACTTTTTCAACTTTTTTCACTTTTTTATTCAGCCCAAAACTATTTGCTAAATTCAGCCCAAATTTGGGGATAGTTTTGTTTGCCCTGAAACTTCATTTTTCAGCAAATTTACAATTTGACCAAAAAATTTCATCCAACTCTAATCACAAGTGTGCTGATGAAACACATGATTGTCAATATAGCCATTTATGGATGTGCTCTTTCCTGAACCTAGGAAAAACAGCAGTTTCAGCTCAAGCTCCAGTAGGATTTCTAGGCTTTGATGTGACCATGGAAGAAGCCCACAGTGAACTAAGACAAGCCAGTTATTTACAAAAGAGAAAATATGAAATATACTTATAGCCTAGCTATAATTTTCCAAATTGCCAGGTCATTTTGTCTGAAAGAAGCTTACATGTACTTCAAAAGGCAGAAGATACTATGCAAGGTCGCTTACTTTTAAAGAACCTGTGTAAGCTGTGGGGGCAGTCTCCATCAAGGAAAAATGAGTAATTTGAACACATAATAAGAGCTACGTTTTCAAAGTGCACACATAACTAAGCCTTCCAAATTTGCAGGTAAAACCATATGCATGTACAAATACAAATGTTGTGTGACCAAGGGAAACATTTTCAAAAGCGTTTAAGTGACACGGAAGCCTAAGTCAGATTTTCAGAAGTGAATAAGACCCATGTCTCCACTAGCACTTACGTCGGTAAAACTCTGAAAAAACCCCACCCCTGAGTGACATACGTTTTGATGGCATAGGCTACCACTGCTCGTTGGTCTAGTTTTATGATGTCGACGGGAGAGCTTTCTCCCATCAGAATAACGCAGCTACACCAGCGCTCTTACAGCGGCACATCTGTATCAGTACAGCTGTGCCACTATAAGCTTGTATGTGTAGACATGGCCTTAAACACATAAAAACCCATGTCCTATTGACTTTCGCACCTTTAGCTTCCCAAGTCAATTAGTTGCTTTTAAAATGTTACCTCAAGCCTTGATTTTTGAATGTCAGTGAGGGAGGCCATTTGAACATCTGACATGAAATATGATTTATATCTAAAAAAAAGTGCCAGATATCTTTAACTGATCAATGTAGGATGGATACATATAATTTATATTTCACTTTCCAAACTCCTGTGCATATATATATATATATGCATGTGTCATAGATAGACACACTATATACATACACACACACACACAATCATAGAAGTGTAGGATGGGAAGGGATCTTGAGAGGTCATCTAGTCCAGTCCCCTGTACTCAGGGCAGGACTACATAATAACTAGACCATGCCTGATAGGTGTTAGTCCAACCTGTTCTTTAAATCCTTCAAAGACGGAGAGTCCACAACCTCCCTAGCAACGTTCCTTCTATTTTTTTACATCCATGTGCGGAATGAATTTTGTTGTGTGCACCAATATGGAGATGATGTGTGACCGGGTGGGGCTGAGGGGTTCGGAGTGTGGGAGGGGGCTCAGGCCTGGGGCAGAGGGTTGGGTGTGGGGGGGCCTGGGGGTGAGGGGTCTGGAGTGGGACTGGGATGAGGGGTTTGGGGTGTGAGAGGGGGCTCAGGCCTGGGGCAGAGGGTTGGGGTGGAGGGGGTGAGAGCTCTGGCTGGGGGTGTGGGCTCTGGAGTGGGCCTGGGGATGAGGGGTTTGGGGTGCAGGCTGCCCCATGGCTGTGGCAGGGAGAGAGGACTCCTCCTATCCCTCTCTCACCGCAGCAGCCCGGAGCCAGGGGAGAGCGTCTCTCCCCGCTGGGGCAGCTCTGGGGCCAGGGCCAGGGGAGAGGTGCCTCTCCCTGCCTGTGCAGCCCTTGATAGCCTGCTGCAGGGCCACTCAGCTTAGAGCGAACTTAGCTCCCTAGGTAATTTGGCCCCATGCTTAACTTACTCTGACAGTTAGGAAGTTTTTCCTAAGGTCCAGCCTAAATCTCCTTTGTTGCAATTTAAGCCCATTACTTCTTGTCCTAGTCTCAGAGATTAAGGAGAACAATTTTTCACCCTCTTTCTTGTAACAGCCTTTTATGTACTTAAAAACTGTTATGTCCCCGCTCAGTCTTCTCTTCTCCAAACTAAACAGACCCAATTTTTTCAATCTTTCCTCAGAGTTCATTTTCTAGACCTCAGAGCCGGCACTAGGGATAAGCAAACTAAGCAATTGCTTAGGGCCCCAAGCAGCTCAACGGGGCCTCTTATTCATTATTAGAATGTGTTGGGGGGGGAATATTCCCGCTTAGGGCCCCCAATAGGCTAGCAACAGCACTGCTAGACCTTTAATCATTTTTGTTGCTCTTCTTTCGACTTTCTCCATTTTGTCCACATCCTTCTGGAAATGTGGCACCCAGAACTGGACACAATATTCCAGTTGAGGTCTAATCAGCGTAGAGTAGAGCAGAAGAATTACTTCTCATGTATTGCTTACAATACTCCTGCTAATACATCCCAAAATGATGTTTGCTTTTTTTTGCAACTGTGTTACACTGTTGACTCATATTTAGCCTGTGATCCACTATGACCCCAGATCCCTTTCCGCAGTACTCCTTCCTAGGCAGCCATTTCCCATTTTGTATGTGTGCAACTGATTGTTCCTTCCTAAGTGGAGTACTTTGCATTTGTCCTTATTGAATTTCATCCTATTTACTTCAGACCATTTCTCCAGTTTGTCCAGATGATTTTGAATTTTAATCCTATCCTTCAACCCCTCCTCACTTGGTATCATCCGCAAACTTTATAAATGTACTCTCTATGCCATTATCTAAATCTTTGATGAAGATACTGAACAGAACAGAACCCAGGACCAATCCCTGTGAGACCCCACTAGATATGCCCTTCCAGCTTGACTGAGAACCACTGGAAATTACTCTCTGGGAATGGTTTTACAACCAGTTATCCACACACACCCCTTATAATAGCTCTATCTAGATTGTATTTCCCTTGTTTGTTTATGAAAATGTCATGCAAGACAGTATCAAAAGCCTTACTAAAGTCAAGATATAACCACGTCTACTGCTTCCCCCCATCCACAAGGCTTGTTACCCTGTCAAAGAAAACTGTCAGGTTGGTTTGACATGATTTGTTCTTGACAAATTCATGCTGACTGTTACTTATCACCTTATTATCTTCTAGGTGTTTGCAAATTGATTGTTTGATTATTTGCTCCATTAGCTTTCCAGGTACTGACGTTAAACTGGTCTGTAATTCCCCGGGTTGTCCTTATTCCTCTTTTTATAGATTGGCACTATATTTGCCCTTTTCCAGTCCTCTGGAATCTCTCCCCTCTTCCATGAGTTTTCAAAGATAATTGCTAATGGCTCAGATATCTCCTGTCAGCTCCTTCAGTATTTTAACATGTATTTCATCAGGCCTTGCTGACTTGAAGACATCTAACTTGTGACAATAATTTTCTTCTTTCCCAGCCTCAGATCCTACCTCATTTTCACTGGCTTTCACTATGTTAGACATCCAATCACCAGGGCCGGCTCCAGGCACCAGCTCAGCAAGCAGGTGCTTGGGGCGGCCCAGGGGATGGGGTGGCACATCGAGCTCTTTGGCGGTGGGTCCCTCGGTCCCTCTCGGAGGGAAAGACCTGTCGCTGAATTGCCGCCGAAGAAGAAAGCAGCGCAGTGGAGCTGCCGCCGATCACGATCGCAGCTTTTTTTTTTTCCTCCACCACTTGGGGCGGCAAAAACCCTGGAGCCGGCCCTGCCAATCATTACCAACCTTCTTGGTGAAAACCTTAATGAAGAAGTCATTAAGCACCTCTGCCATTTCCACATTTTCTGTTTTTGCTTCCCCCCACCATTGAGTAATGGGCCTACCCAGTCCTTGGTCTTCCTCTTGCTTCTAATGTATTTGTAAAATGTTTTCTTGTTACCCTTTATATTTCTAGCTAGTTTGATCTCATTTTGTGCCTTGATCTTTCTAATTTTGTCCCTACATACTTGTGTTATTTCTTTATATTCATCCTTTGCAATTTGACCAAGTTTCCACTTTTTGTAGGAGTGTGTGTGTGCAGGGCCAGTGCTACCATTAAGGCGAACTAGGTGGTTGCCTAGGGCGCCGAGAGTAGGGGGCGCCAAAAAGCGGTGCCCCCAATTTTTTTTTTTTACAACGGTTCCTCTCCGAGCGCACGGTCGCTGATCTACTTCTCCCACCTCCCAGGCTTGGGAGGAGAATTAGAGTGGGGGTGGCGTGCTCGAGGAGGATGCAGAGCAGAGGTGAGCTGGGGTGGGGAGGTGCTGCACGGCTCCCCGGGGGTGGGAGCTGTCGCGGGGGGGGGCGCCTCAGGGCGGGGGGGGAGCTGCCACAGGGCTGGGGGGGGCAAGGTGGAAGTTTCGCCTAGGACGCGAAACTTCCTTGCCCCAGCTATATGTGTGTGTGTGTGTGTGTGTGTGTTTTTCAGATCATTGAAGATCTCCTGGTTAAGCCAGCACAGTTTCTTGCCATACTTCCTATTTTTTATGTGCAGTGGGATAGTTTGCTCTTGTGTCCTTAATAATGTCTCCTTCAAAAACTGCCAACTCACTCGAACTGTTTTTCCCCTTACACATGCTTTGCATGGGATTTTACCTACCAACTCCCTGAGTTTGCTAAAAAGTCTGACTTCTTGAAATCCATGATCTTTATTGTGATTTCCCCCTCTCCTATCATTCATTAGAATCAGGAATGCTATCATTTCACGATCACTTTCACCCAAGCTGCCTTCCACTTTCAAATTCTCAACCAGTTCCTCTCTGTTGTCAGAGATGGTACCGGTATGGTGCTCTGCTCTCTCCAATGTTGATATCACTCGGCTGTGTGCGTGTGTTCCCTCTGTGTGCTGCCTCAGCTCTGCGCAGATAGCTGACACAGCAGACCCGACGAGAACCCCCAATAACCACAGAGTCCAGTAAGATGCAAAGTCACGTCGACTAGGTTTATTGCGACCTCGGACACAATGGCAGTTCCCTGTAGGTTTCTTAGCCTAATTCAGGGCATACTACGAGAAAGTGCCTCTTGGCAATGGACTCAGCTCAGTCAGTGGCGGGACTTTCCACTGCCCCCTAGGCTGGACAAAGACACCGCCCCAGGGATGCATTCTTATACACAGATACAAACAAGTTACACATCACACCTGACGTATTGAGGGGCCACCTTTCTACGTAGCAAGGTACAACCCCTCTACGTATTTAGGTGCCGCCTTCTATCTTGTACATGTTGGTTCGATCAAAACAACTCTATCCATCATTTTACCCTTTTGTCCCTGTCATTGGGATGGGTCGGCCTGTCCTTTTATTATCTATGGAATGTTTCAGTATAGTGTGTTCTAATGCTGTGTTTATACTTTGGTATGCTAGGTGAATATGTGTTTATGCAGCATCAGCCCTTTTCTTGCCAACATCTGTGAACTGAGCCGGCCTACAGCTCACAGCCTCACTTTGCTTTTTAGCTAAGTCTTGTTCATTACTTCAGTTCAGGCCTCAGGCCTCATACTGGGCCTTTATCAGGGCCTGCACTTACTACACTCTCTATTTGTTAAAATCAAATCTAGAACAGCTGCTCCCCTAGTGGTTTTCTCCACCTTCTGAACTAAAAAATGGTCTCCAATACATTCCAAGAACTTGTTGGATAATCTGTGCCTTGCTGTATTACTTTCCCAACAGATGTCTGGGTAGCTGAAGTCCCCCATCACCACCACGTACTGTGCTTTGGATGATTTTGTTAGTTGTTTAAAAAAAGCCTCATCCACCTCTTCTTCCTGATTAGGTGGTCTGTAGTAGACCCCTACCATGACATCACCTTAGTTTTTTTTACCCCTTTTATCCTTATCCAGAGACTTTCAACAAGTCTGCCTCCTATTTCCACCTCCACCTCAGTCCAAGCGTGTACAACTTTGATATACAAGGCTTACACATGCACATGTATGTATGATGCATGCTTGGAAAGTAGTCATGTAAATTATGCCTACCAAGCTCCTGTAAGTCAAAATACAAAATTTGAAAAACAGTACATAATATTACACACATAAGAATTACTTCACCCATCAGGAAAATGCAGCCACCTTTGCAGTGGAATGCAGCAACCATGAAAATATCACTAACATAACCTCACTATAGTGTTAGAGACAGGAAGTTAAGATGCATTATCCTATGGCAGAAGCAAGGGAATTTGGGTAGGCAGAATGTAATTTGATCAGGATCCCAAGGCAAATTCTTTTACCTATTACTGTGATAAGTATATTGGGGTCTTTACATGATAAAAAATGGTCAAGACCTCAGTTTTACGTCTAGTCCCAGACTGGTCCTTCCCACAGAACACAATTTTGAAAGCCTCCTGCCTTTCCCATGCTTTCAAAACAGAACTGCATTTCTTGTGTCTCAAATGACATCAGACTAGGCTTCCTGCTGGGAAGTGTCAATAAATGCCAGCTTTCAATGCTATGTACACCACAGCATCAGGGGATATGCAGATATTAAAACAGTGACATTTTTTCCCCAAAGTTGCTTTGTAAATTCATAGGGGCAGATGCTCAGCTGATGTAAATTGTCACAGCTTCGTTGACAGAGCTGTGACAATTTACACCAGCTGAAGATCTACATCATGGTGTGTATATTCGCACACATATACTCATTTATTTATAAACTATATATAGAAATAGAAAATATTATTGGTATGTACATATTAGGTAACGTACAGCTAATCACTTCATTTACCTTTAGTGTCTCCTGCTCCTTGTCCCTCAGCAGTTACAGTGACAGTATATATAGTTTTTAATGTTTATGTTGCCATACTTCCACAAAGGGAACTGTTGTCCTACATATCTGAAACTCCCATATGTACCAACAGGATCGGCAGAAGCCTATCAAAGAAAATAATCTTCTCTTCTCCAAATTTCTAATGATTGTTCAGAAGCAACATGTAGTGCTTTCTGTTGCTCGTACCAAAATAAAGTAGCTTTAAATGTATGAAACCAAGTATGAGTAGCCACCGTATATGTTAAACATAAACTAATAACAAATTGGCTGCCACAAATTAATATGTATCCAATGTTTATTAATATGTATCCAATGCTCCTTTTAAAGTCAAAGCACCTGCCGTGCAGCAGAGAAGCAGTTATAGGGTTTTCACAAAGGTTTGATCTCAAAATGTTTTAGTCAGACTAAGAGACAGGTAAGATTTCTTTATAAATAAAAGAGTATTGTAATTAACACGAAAAAACACACTTGAAAGTACCAAGTAGCTCAGATATTCATTGGTAGCCATTAACCTGATTCTCTAATGAATATGACATTAGGAATTCATTAACAATCATTTGTGTTTATGTGGAACAGTGGCTGTATAATGAAGGTTGATAAATGAATGCAAATGAAACAAGGGAGTTTGGGACAATTAACTTGTTTGGCAGTAATTATATACTGAAAGCGAAATCAAGTACATTTGGAAAGGTAGAGCCACAAACTACATGTACATAGATATAAAGGAACAGAAAAGCTTTATGTCTTTTAAAATACCTTATAAGAAAGAGACAGCCTAAGTATGATATTAATGGCAAACAGAGTCCATTTCTAGCAGAAAGAAATAGGACTGCAGCCTGCATGTTAATAAAGAACAAAGTTAACAAAAAGCAAAACAACTTAGCTAATAAAAACCCCCTCACAGTTAACAATAAAGTGCAAACAGGTGGTGTACTACAGGGTTAATGTTTTTGTTTCTTTAAGAAAGACCAACAAGTGCTCACATACTTGAATGTACACTAATAAATGAAACCACCTTGCAAACTGGATGCAAGAGATGAGTGAATGTTGAAGCTTGTTTTACCATTACCAGGGTGCATTCCCTCTAATGAGTTGGGAACATGATCTCTCCAATAGGTTTTTGATCACTTTATTTCTGCTCACTGTGGCCCCAATCCTGCCAACAGATGCAGTAATATATGAAATCTCACCTCTGGACAGAGAGCTATTAACTGCACTGGAACTCTGCATAGATTCAGGTGTCTGCCCCAGTGTATTTGTTTGCAGGATCAGGAAAGGATCTATATTTATGTTAATGATCAGAGGTGAGTGAATAATTAATAGCAAAGAAGATGAAACTTTTGCTTGAGTGGCAACAAACCGGCTTGGGGACACATATCTGAAAGGAATCTATTTATTCCTTAGTCCCCATGCCATGCCCCATCACACATGATGATGCAGTGTCATTTCACCACATGGCATCACCGCACTTAACCATATATAGAGACTGAATTCAGTGACCTCCCTCCTATTTTAATCCACTTTGACCATTAGTTCCAGTGCCTATGGGCTGGGTAACATGGTTCTTCCTCTGCCCTAGGTGGGGAAGGACTGCCAGCTGAGCCAGTCTTTCTGCTACCACTGGTATTGTAGAGCTTACAAGTATGACAGAGTAACGCTTGCCAGCAAGGTCCATTCCTGCAACCTTAGAGCCTCTTCACCCACAGCAGCATCCAGAAACAGATGCTGGTTGCCCCTCAATCACAAGTTCACTCCCTATGTAAGACCTCTGACCCATCTACCTTGTGCCAATGATAGTGATCTGGCTGGTTCAAATCCTTACCCAGGCATTGCAGGGGTGGGAAAGAACCCTACCCCTGGTGCCTTGGACATAGGGATATACCAAAGTGCAGTATGTAGGTGGTTTAAATTTTCTCTGCCTTAAACACACACACACTTCAAATCAGGAGACCTTTCAATAAGGTTTACTATTTCAAAAACATCCAATAAACAAGATGGGCAGAATTTAGCTCCTTCGAAACTAATCTCATTCTTCAGTCTGAATCAAAAATGTTTTGTTTCTGAGAATCAATAACAGCCTATGTCAGGAGTCTAATATTGTGCCAGTGATTCCGTTTCTAAATATTTAGATTTAGAAAAAGTCAAGCATAAGCAAACTCGAGGCCTGAAAGAGATAATCTATATCCAGGTATTTAAAATTAATCAACAATCCAAATAAATACAGTGTACCATAACAAGGAATTTAATATTTTCTCTTGTCTACAAAATAAATTAGCATAGCATAGGAAAACTAAATAAATCATGTCTATTTTCAATTATTCTTGTACAATAAATAAAGTTTTGTATTGGATGGTTAACATCAAAGTTACTGCTAGTCACAAATCCTATGCATAACCAAAATCATGTACTACAGTTCCATTTAGACTATATCAAATTACCTCCAAAAAAAAGTATGATTAGCCTAACTTGAGATTTATAAAAATCTGTCTTAAATTGTTTGAGTGTAGTTCTAGTCCATAGTTTTGATACTTCTACATTATGAGAGAACCCTGTGGAATGTTAGGGAGGAACCAGTACATCTAAAGGAAATCACAAATACTGAACTAACATATGCTAACTTTTCTTCTGGGAACAAAAGGAGCATCTTTGTTTTCCCCTCACCAGCAAACACCAAGCAATCAAAGAAAAACCTTTTCAGCAACAAACGTTAGCAGGGAAATTCAGTTGTATTTAATTAAGTTCTTCGGAAAGAAACTGCACGCTGTGGCACTGAAGAGGTTATCAGAGGTCAGATGCCTGCACTGACTTTGTGACCTCCAAAAGGCAAAATAAAAGGTAGTGGCATCCCTGCTGGTAAGATGGGCTTCCACGTTTGTTTCTCTCCCTTTCTGCTTTAATCTAATAGCAATCAGCACAATATGGCTGCTTTTCTTTTAACAATAGGATGGGCAGAAGTTAGATTTACAACACCACAAGGGGTAAGATAGGAAACAAGTGCAGTTCACTATGACTCTTGATCTACAATAGGAGTGTCACTTTGATACACATAAATAACACGCAAATCTACTTAAGATTCATTGTTGTCAAAACTAGACAGATGTGCACTTCTTAAAATTTTGTATTACCTTCTGGAACTTCTCACATATGCAACTTATGTTAGATAAAATAGTTCTCTCTAAAATTAAAGATAATCACATTTATAAATTAGGGCTGTGCAAAGAATGTTTTGTCAGTATTTCTTTGATCATTTATAGCGGAGCTGTTATGACAATATTTGCATGTGCATATCAAAATATATAAAAAAACAGTCAGTACAGTAAATAGAACTGAAAGGTATTCTAAAAGAACCCTGGCAATATCATTCTCAGTATCCCCTTACTCAGAGAAAACTCACATTGTAGGCAGTGGGGCTACACAAGTACGGTGACCAGATAGCAAGTGTGAAAAATTGGAACAGTTGTTTTTTTTCAGGGGAGGGGGATAGTTGTCTGTATAAGACAAAACCTGTAATGGTCACCCTATACACAAATGAGTAAGGGGAGCAGGATTTAGCCCAAAGTATCTAATGAAAAAGTTGTATAATTGCACAGATTAATAAGGCTGCATGATTTCTGAACAGCTATTCTTATACTGATGCCCTAATAATGAACACATTAATACTATTGAGACAAAAATTCAGTCTCCCTTTTTAGTAACCTGAAGTTAAAACTGATCTGGTTATCCTCTAAGGGCTTGGCTACACTTACAAATTTGCAGTGCTGCAGCAGGGTGTGAAAACACACCCTCTCCAGCGCTGCAAATTGCGGCGCTGCAAAGCGCCAGTGTGGTCAAAGCCCCAGCGCTCCTCCACAGGGAGGTGGAGTACGGACAGCGCTGGGAGAGCTTTCTCCCAGCGCTGGCGCTTTGACTACACTTAGCGCTTCAAAGCGCTGCCGCGGCAGCGCTTTGAAGTGTAAGTGTAGCCAAAGCCTAAGTTTCCTTTAAGTGTTTTATATTAAGACAACTTTAGACATGCATGTTATCTTTGTGAGGAAACAACTCTTCCTTTCCTTAATTAAGCTATTTGCATAATAGCTACCATGAGTTTTTAAAACTATTTCTCCCTACTTCATTTGTCAGCTATTGTGCTTCATCCCCTTGACTATTTCCCTATTTCATCCCCTCAGTGGGAGATGCCTTCCACTGGACTTCTCAGTCTTGGAAAACTCGCCAGCATAACCCTTCAGATGGTGGAAGTATAGAGTTCCTCCTGTATAGGACAACACTCTCCACCACTGACACAGTTAATAATTGGGAAATCCTGGTCCCACTGACTTCAGTGGGGCCAGGGTATCACCTATTATCTCTTTCAGGCCCAAACTCATACTCCATAAAGTCCAAATCCTGCCTGCCCACCTTCACAAGTGGGGAAGACCCTAAATGCAATGGAACCACTGCAGTTCCATAATGGAGGTGAGACAGGAGGGGGATTAGAGCAACCTGTGAAGGGGTAGCAGCACCAGAGAGGGGGAATTTAAGGGCATGGTAAGGGAACAATTGGTAGATCTCTAGAGTGGGTGCAGGGAAGCTCTACCTACTATTACAGTCCATGAGTTGTAATAAAGACGTTGGAGCAGCTGTGCCAAGTCACTAGCCTGGAGGAGAGCAGTTTACTTGGGTTTGGGAGGGAGCTAGGGTGGAGGAATGAAGGCTGTATTTTGTTTTCAGTCTTTATTATGGCAAAGCTCCTATTAAAATCAGTGTGAGTTTTGTTTGTATCACACCCCTCAAATGACATATCAGACTATCTAGTTTAAAATATATATATATATATATATATATTATTAAATGTAGGAAACATCAGTATTTTTTTTAAATAACTACCGTATTTGATCTCAGTCCATCACAGTATTAAATCCCACAGACCAGCAATAGTTAGATTATTTACAGCAGGGCACACATCTTTTCTAAAGCATCTACTTAGCAATGCCGTGTCGACACTTTTGCCTGTCAGCTTTATCCATCGGAAAATGGAGCTGCTCCTCCAAAATGCAGTGACACTATAATAGTTGACACAAAGCCTTTGAAAATGCCAATCTCAACAACTGCATCACTTCTAGTAACTACAGCTATACAGTACAATAGCATAAACTTGAAAGTGACTGAAAATAAATTAGAAAACAGATCTTGAGATGAAAAGTATCAAAGGATAACAAGGGGGGAAAAACTACTGTTATTTTTCTTCAACCCCAAACAAGCCTATTCTTCCCTGTGCTTTAAATTTTCTCTTTTGCTGAAACTAGTTGCAGTCATGATGCTTTAGTCAATACACAAAGCAATTACTTTCTAAAGTAAAACAACCTTAGATCAACTAAAGATAAGGGCAATCATACAGTGTGTCTTGGTGATAGCTAAATGCCAAGCTTCTGGTTTCACTTCCAGCCAAATCCAAGTGATATGAAGGAGCACAATATTTATTTTCCCTGGTAACGCACTGGGATACCAGAGTGTACACTTTAGCTAACTACAGTCTGCTGTTTGTGTTCATCTTGTTCCACATAATTCAGTAAAATACACAGACAAGTGTCACATCTGGATTTGTTACCTAGGCAGCAAATAAACTTAGTCTGAAACCTCACAGCAAAACATACAGTTTTAAATGTTAACTAGTGTGGAGGGCTACTCATTTATTAAACTCTGCAAGAATAAAAACAAATTCCAGGTTTCCAACTTTGTCTCAATTAAAAGTTAGATTACTTGGCGGGGGGAGGGTATCTTAAATTTCAAGGCTCTTATTTTTTGTGTAGGGTTTAATATTGAATTGAGCAGCAGCGTCTCAACAATGCAGCAATTCTGTACATTCGGACAAACTCAGAGCCCTGTTTAGAAAAAGCAAACAACTAAATTCATCTTCATAATAGCATAACTAAATTAATAACAAAAATGCAAAGGGGTACCTCTAAGTATTCTTTGTTGGTTTTGTTTTCACAAACATTACAGCTTCAAAAAATTAAGCATGAGAACAACCACAGTTCACTTAAGTCAGAAAAAAATACTTAACAAAAAGTCCAATCAGTGCTTTTACATTTCACTAAAATTCAAGATAAAGGCTATCAAATAGTTAGCATTTGATTTGTTTCAACGCCATTTTTAAGAACCTTACAAAGTTTTGGCCTTTGTCTTGAATCCATTAAGAGCCTTATGAAACAGTAACTTAATGAAATATTGGACCTCACACTCACCTTACACATAGCAGAGTTTTTTAACATAAATGTCTTGAAAACATTTTCCTGGGAAGATAGGCAGGGCTGCCATGATGGACGGCTGGTCAATGTAAGATTTTTCCTGCTCTCATGAAAATAAAATGTCCTTTGCCTTCTGTTGCATGTGAAGTCATTTACACCTTTTGTGGCAGAGTGACTGGTCTGGTTTGTTTGAGAAAGAAGAACAGGTGTCTTTGCCTTCACTTCAAAGTGCTTCATATTTGCATTTTATCCTTCTCCACTTTGGTTCAAGACAAAAATTCAAAATCTGAAGAGAAGAGGGACAGTGCAATGGGGCGGGGCGGGGGGTGCTAGCTTGAAAATGATCCACACACAGTGCCTATGGTAGCCAAGAGAGTTTTCTCAGGTATTTTCACAAGGGTATGAGCTCATCCTGTAAATGATAAACTAAAGGAGGAATGTAAACTCTTGAGGCCTGAAAAAATCTAGGAGTGTAGTCAAATGCATCCAAGCTAGTTACCTTAAGGCTAAGCAACATGAAAAAAAACCAAACCTAAATTAAGTATCACAATTTTTAGAAAAAGAGATCAAAATTGTTCAGTGTAAGGAAAAATCAAGTTTTTACTACTGTTCATGGTTAAGAAAAAAAGATAAAACACTTAAAGACAGAAAATGTAATGGCCTTGATCAGAAGTGACAGTGAAAATGTATAGTTCTTGTGACTTTAAGGTCTTGCCACTATTTTTGCTGATTTCTACAGAATCCAAGCTTTCATTTGAAACCAAATCAAATTTCAAGCTTTTTTATAGGGAAGATAATCAGACTGGTAACCAGAATACATATTTTTTTTTAACAATACAACTCAAGTTATCTCAAATCACTTTAGTAAGTGGTGGATTTGACTGTGTAAGCAAATGTAGCAGCAGCAATTATGTACTTGACCAACAGGGTACTCAAAGCCTTTGGCCAAGATCCTGTGAAGCTTATGCTTGCCGTTAACGAGACCAGTCCCATTGACTTCAATGTGACTGCTCAACATGCCTAAAGTTAAGCACATGCATAAGCCTTTGTAGGACTGGTGCCTTGGACATTACAGACCATTTTACTGAAAGAGAGAATATTGCTGAGCATACCAGCTTAATTCCCTAACCCTAACAAACAAACAAGCAGATCCACGGGATGGTTTAGTCCTACTTGATCAGCGACCTTGAGCAGAAGGATCCTTTGTTTAACACCTTAGCCATAGGTCAGCATCGTTAAGAGCACAGCAATCCTCAGCATCAACATTATAAAACTGATTTGGACAGATTATCCCCTCCTCTGTGAAAAGCCATGGGAAGGAACTTTTAACTTGAAAATCCCCATGAGGAATCCCTCACTGAGATTAACCCAAATTGTGGATATCCACACCCTGCCCCGCAATCCTCCAAAGCCTCCTCTGTGCCTGAAGGATCATTTGGGACCCACAGAAGGCAAGGGTTATCCACACAGACACGCTGCACCCTCTGCTGTGGTTCTAGACATTGCTGTTGCTCTCTCTCTAACACACACACACTCCACTGGATGCAGTGGCTCCCAAGGAAAGAGGTGTGTAGAGACATTCATGAAAGAGATAGTACTCTATCGACTATGCCAATACAGTCCCAAGCTGTACCTTCCACAGGCCTGGAGAAGGAATGCTATGCTCTCCCTCACCCACTCCTCCCCGGCCTACCTTAACTCCAGCCTCCTCCGCCCCCCATACAGACCTTCAATCAAATGAAGACGTCTCTACAGAGTGTGTAGAAGCGGGGGAGACGTCTCTACAGAGTGTGTAGAGGCGGGGGAGAGACAAGGAGGAAGGACAGGTACCATGAAGCCCCCTAAGCTCAAAATCTACATGGAGGGCAAGAGGAGAAACAATCTGTGTTTTGGGGGAGGGGTTGTTTTGAGGGACAGTGGTCTTGATATTGCCCATTGAGGAGGGCTCTGTAAAGCAAAAGGTGCTATCGCTTACAGGGAGTATATGAGCCCCGTGTTTTGCTTTAATAGTTTCTCAGAGGGATGGAGTGCTATTCTAGGCTCCTGTTCAATCTTGCAGCCATGTGAGTGTTGGAGCACTGCAAATTATATTCTACTCTGTAACAAATATTGTTTGGGTGTCTGCTAGGAGTTTTGTGGTTAAGGTAATAGCTGAAGACTCCCAAGAGATGTGTTCAATTCCTGCCTCTGCCACCTGTGACTTTATACAAATTATTTAATCTCACTGTGCCTCAGCTCCCAATCTGTAAAATAGGGATAATAAACCTCCTTTTTCCCCCATCCTTTTTCAGTTGTGTGTATTTACATTATAAACTCTTTGGGGCAGGAAATACCTCCTGCCTTGGGTATGCACGAGGCCCTAGCAAAATGATTTTGAAAGTGAGTATTCAGTTGTGGGTATTATGCACTACTGCTTTTGGTGTCAATTAGTTTTCTGCTTTGCGCTGTATGGGCCTTTTGGAATTAACTCCAGCTATTTTTAGTCTTTATGAATCATCATTTAGAATAAGAAATAGCAACCCTAGAATTTATAATTATTTTCTGCTAAAACCACCTCTGCAACAAAAAGCTTGATTTGAATGAAAAACTATAGCTTTGTGTACTGGAAAATATGGTCGCTTTGTATGCTAATTTAACAACAAACCACTCAAACCCTTTCACCAAAGGAATTCTTTTACATGAATAATATTGAATATAAATAATAATTTAAAAAATAAAACCAAAACAGTCTTTCTTCCTGCAATTGAACTAGAGCTGTCATAAAAGAAGAAAGAGTAAAAATAGCTGGAGTTAATTCTAAAAGGCCTAAACAGAGCACAGCAGAAAACTAATCCAAACAAAACAATATATCACAGAGAACCCACAATTGAATACTCAATTCCATAATCATTTTAATAGCAGTTATTTATTACACACACTAGAGGTGGGGTTTTCAGAAGTGCTCTCCCATTAGAGCAGGATTAGGCCAACACTGGGCACTTTTGAAAATCCCATCCTAAAGACCCAAAGTCTGATCCAAAACCCATTAAAATCAAACAAAAGACATCAGGTTGCCTTCACTGGGTATGTGGTGGGGTCCTGATCCTTCAAATCCTGTCATGTGAGTAGTCCTTACTCCCCCTGATTTCAGTAGAACTGCTTATAAATAAGTAAGGGTTGCTTATATGAGAGCTGCAGGATCAGGCCTCAGACCTCCACCTTGATTAGCCAGCCTAGAAAACTATGTTTAGTAAAAGATCTGTTTAGCATGTAAATTGAAGAACCAAACCTGAGAAAGAGTTGGGGGATGGGGGGGATCATCCTCTCCCATAGAGAAGCAGAGGAAAAGCTCTTCAAATGGAAAAGGTTAGAAGGGAAGGCATCTCTCTTCTCCCCACCTCTTATCCCCATTACCAGCCACTTCTGCGAAGTCTTCCCACAGCTTTTATTCTCCTATATGCCTAAAAGTGAAGAGGATGATCTGGGCCTTTGGTTTTGCTCTTCATTCCAGGCTGGCAAAGTTCATTCAAATCCCCATAAACTCACTGAACCTGTTTCCGTACTGAAAAGGTAGAGCTTTAAAAGCAAATGAAAGAAATCTCTGAAATGCTAATTAAATGGAGCATTTTCAGTCATTTCAAGAAATAATCTATCTTTCACAAAATCTGCAAAGAGCGTGTTTTAATGAACCATATTTGGTATATGATAAGCAGTTATAGTTCAACTAAAACAATATCACACAGCCGTGTTTTCCTGAGCTGAGAAAATAAAAACACCATCAGAGGGGGAAAAGGACACAATTTTTTAAGAACACACAATCCGTTTCATTACCATCTCTGTAGATCACACTGCAGTAAACTATATTTAGTCATTTGTGCACAACTGGTTTATTTTGGAGCAACACATCAATTTTTTTATGCACTTTGAAGCAAGAAAATACTTAGCTTGTATCTGTCAGAAGAAGTCTCATGGAATGAGAATTAAAAATCTATAGATAAAAAAACAAACACTGAAGTATTTAATATGATGCCAGCAACCGAGTGCTTGGGTGATTAAAAGACTAGGCAGAGCACTAGACTCTATCTGGAAACATAGAAAAGACACTATGTTCCAATATTCCTAGCTGAACTAAATTACAGATCTGGGAACATAAAAACACCTTCAAAAGAAAAATAAAACAATGCTACTAAAATAGGCCTGATTATGTGGGTCACTAAGTACTGTGTATTTCCCCTGTAGCATTTCATAGTAGTTACTGTTGCCAAGGGAAGCTTGATCCTCTCATTATGTATGTTTGTCTTTCACATCAGAGCTAGCCTCTTTCTTTCTATGCCCCAGAACTGTAACTGAAATAAAAATAAGGAATGAACCCCCATTATTACACAAATACCTACAAAGCCGAGGGAGTGACCCTTGCAGGTCAGAGGGTCAGCCCCCTAATCATTGATGCACTTGCTCCAGCAGACCCCTGCCTTTTGTAGAAGGGTCAAAGCCAAGACCTCTGCTGAGTGTCCCCAGTGAAGAATTAACAAGTGTGACAATTTGTGGTCCCTCCCCCTAAGGCCCCTAGTCCTGTCTGTTTGAATGCTGTAAATAGAGACATCTGGATGGAGCCCTTTCACTGCAGTAATTGAAAATGAACATGGATCAAGTTCTGGCCTGTTGTATTCATAAATCTTGAGGCTTAATTACATTAAAGGGAAATCTAGGGCCTAGCTCTATGGAAACAGCAGATTCTATCAGGCTCTCAGATCTTGAATCTTTAAGAGAAGTGTTTTTGCTCTATGTTAGCACAGTCAGATAAGAAATTTTTGATCAAATGTTACAGCATTAGAACACCAATAAGACTTTTAAAGATTTTTGTTGTCATTCTATTTGCATATGCATTTCAGTTAAGTTTTCATTAGCTGACAGTTGAAAGAGTTATATATTTAAGGAATTAAATGATCATATTCTTGTGATTAATTATGAGGGGGCACATAGATTTCCAAAATGTATTTTTTAGAAGGAGAGAAGAAAAATATGCAGATAATTAAATATAATGATTTATAAGAAAAAGATGGTTTGGCCTACACACCCGTTGTTCCTATTCAAAAAAAACAAAAAGAGAAAACAACCAACCAGGGTTTATAATCCCAATTTAATAATATGCACAGTAGGGCTGGTCAAAAAAATTCTTATTTTTTTTTAAATCAGGTTTTCACCCATATAAAAGTGTTCCCAGAAAGTGTCTGCTTTTTTAAAAAAAAAATCACCTTTTTGTTGAAGGAACAAACACCCAAAGACTGATTTTCTAAAACTTTTCAGCTTTCAGCAGTTTTTGGCTGAAAATATTCACTGAAAATTTTGAGTTTTCAGGGTTCTGGTTTGGGTTTTTTTGGAAAAAGACAAAATTTTCGGCAGAATTTTTTTTTTTCAGGACAGTTACATCACATACATTTTCATTGTGGATTTTGCAGCTACATGTTTAATTCACACAGTAAAAAAATCTTTGCTAAGAAGAGCACTGTGATGGCAAGAAAAATTCAAAAGAGCTAAGAAATTTAACTTGAAAAAAATTGATTTATTAGGCTCCTGACCTTCCAACCCCCTTCTAACTGTATTTGCATGACCAGGGTCTGTGGCCCCAACCCTGAATATGAGAGCATATGGGCAGACTGCTGTGCTCATGCATAGCTCTATTGGGTTTCTGTATGGGGCAGAGCAGTCTGCTCTCATGCTGTTAATTACAGGATCAGAGCCTTAGTGAACACATACTAAGATTATAGCTACATTAGGAGTGCTTTATTGGTATAGGAATGCTGGTATGCTATACTAGCAAGGAATTCCTAAGGTGAACACAGTTTATTTCAGCAAAGCTGTGTTTTGTATGTGTATAGTAAAACCACTCCCCACCAATGAAACAAATTATACTGGGAAAAGCACAGCTTTGCCAGTAGAACTGTGTTTATGCAAGGGACTTCTGCCAACACAGCTCTGTGGGCCAGCAAGGGATCACACTTCTTCACACCCCTGACCCACACAGCTATATTGGCAGAAGTCTATAGCGTAGATCTGGCCTATAGTATGAGATAGATCTAGGCCTTTAAAAGAGAAATTCTGAACTAATTACTTCCTAAATTGTGTCTTCTTTTTATTTCCAAACATTTTTAAGTTAAAGGAACATTAATATACATCCAAAAAATCCTCTCTTTTTCCTCCCTTTTTAACAATTATAAACAACAGACAAGATCTTGATATTTTGAAAACTTAATTTATTTCCAAACAGTGGCTTTACTTCCATCTGAACTGTATGTCATAGAAACAATTTAGTCATTCACTGGAGGGAAGGGTTACAGATATA
The DNA here is from genome assembly GCF_020497125.1 of Mauremys mutica. Taxonomy (NCBI): domain Eukaryota; kingdom Metazoa; phylum Chordata; order Testudines; family Geoemydidae; genus Mauremys; species Mauremys mutica. The sequence continues at coordinate 101,269,566 of NC_059072.1, read as the reverse complement.
CCACTAACTGCACATTTCTCACTATTCCATGCAGCTACCTAAACAATCAACAACAGAGAAATCACTTATCTTGCCTTCTCACTTAGAGGCATGCTGCAATAAATGCAGTCACTGAAACCTCTCTAAAGAAAAAATGAGGGAAAAACCCACCATATTATCCTTGTCCAAGTCTGAATCCTATTATATGAGTTAGTAGAACCTGCTGTAGCAGAAAAACTTCTATATTATTTGCCTGTGCTCTGTAGTAGGAGTGGAGTTACTTTTACCCATTTCTGGTGTTGACTTTGGCTGTCTTATTGGTAAAAGGGGACAGCAATCAGGCCCTAATTATGTATTTAAAACTCCAAACCAATGGCATTGCAGATTTTTGAAAGAGGATGAAATCACAAAGCAGCTGTACTATATCCAGATTGAAAGAGATGAATGGGAAGGGGGACTATAGCTGCTGAATTACACTCTTCACATATGAGTTCATAGAGAAGTTTTTCACCAAAGGAGAAGAGGGGTAAAAATCCTACCTAATATATTTTAAAATGAAAACAGACTTCTGCTCAGCAATACAATATTTATCTAAAATGTTTACCTGTGATTGCACTCCTGAGACATTCTGCTCTGAGTTCTAGGTAAATGTGTAATTTAAGTGCAGTCTACTTTATATCAGTCCATTTATCATACACAGAGGAAATACATTAAAAGGGCACTTTAAATTATGGGTCAGATTCTGCAACCTTTACTCATGTTGAGTAGCACTTTACACCAGTGGGCAAACTCTGGGAGTAAAGTACTCCTCCATATCAGCAAGAATGGCAGAATGCAATACTTTTTTAAAATTAATATTGATATTAATAATCACCTGAGACTCAAAACAAATTTATTTTCAAATCCGAACTGTAAGCACGCTCTAGAGTCCAGACTAATCCCTGTTCTATATTTGCACCTTCCTTTTCCTGACATATGTCATTCCACTCCCAACCATATCACCTGATTCCCCTGCAAGCTGATTTTGCCCACATCCCTCTCCCTTACTGTATACTTTTCTCTGGTATCTTCCAGGATCTGCCTCGGCCCTCACACTCAATTAGCAGGTCAGAATTAAGGTCATACACTACAGTGTGATTTTCAGATCTTTTATATGTGCACTCAGGGTGATGTTATTCTAGAACTGAAAGTTAATGTGTTAGATTCCAGTCCTGGAAAAACACAAATGCTTAACTTCAAACAAATGAATCACGCTTTTGGCTTCAGTAGAACTACTCACATACTTAAAGTTAAGCACGTGTCCATTTGCAGAATGAGGGCCTCACAGAAGTACATTAACATGAGCTAGAGTTTGGGGATAGATATTGTGCTAGATGTGAAGGTACCTTTCACTTTTCAAAATCCCACCCTTTAATAATATTTGTGTGTGATTTTTATAGTGTATATTGAATAGTTGATTTGATTAAGTCATAATGTAAATATAGAAGAGTCTGTGTTTATGATACGGTAATAAATGTTGAGTATGTCATCAACTTTGCATTCTCTTTTTCGCTTGGCATATAGTATATGACAATATTGCATTACTAATATTAAGATTAATTATCATGGTAGCCCCAGCACTGTGACTAGCTTGGTGTTGGTAGACAAGTGTACCTGCAGAGTCCCATTAAAGTAAATGGGCCTGTATAAAGGTGCAAGAGCCACTCACATGAGCTAGGTGCAAAACCCGAATCTACATTATTAAACGTAGGATTTAAAAGTTGGCAGTGTGGTTGTGCTGTGCACTGCTCTGCGATGACTGTATTGATGTTGATAGTATTACTGAATTAAAGTGTGTTTGTGTTAAAGAAGGTTGGCTAATGCTTGGTGATTAAAAGAATATATTTTGGCAGGAATGTTCACAGAAAAAAGTTTGATAATTTCAAAGGAGCCTAGGGAAGTTAAACACCCAAATTCTATGGGAGTTAGGAGCCTAACTTCCTTAGGCACCTCTGAAATTACCAAACTTTGTTATATTTTTATATATATCATATGCCATACACTTGACAAAATGTATATGAGAACATATCCTTCAGAAGTATGGATGTAAATATTTTGTGAAGTCAGTTATGGTTAGGTTAACTTTATATTTTCCCGTAAAAAAGGCAAATAGGCAGTGATAGAGCTTTATTTCCATTAGACATGTGTTTTTCTTCCTCAGTCATCAGTTTCTGATGCTGGTGGGTATGACTTTAGACGTATCCCCTAAACCAAAAGGCAATGGGATCCCCTGTGTCTAGCAGTGAGTTTCAGCTGGCCTGACCAGCTCAGCATACCTCAACACACTACTGTTATAATCTGTATCTAAAAGGTGTCATGTAACATGTCACTGGAAAATAGCTCACTAATATTTGTGCATGATGTATGTAGGGTCAACTCACAAGGGATTAGGCAGATGAAATCATAACTAAAATGTGTTTAAACCAGTTATGTCAGGAGACGTTGATTTAAACAGGTTTTTCTCCAGAGTAAGACCAGAGGCCAACATCTCAAACCAGGTGTGGCCAAATTCAGCCAGCTATTGATTTGTATGGGAGATTGCATGAAGAGATCATTTGCATTGTAAAAAATCTCCAGCAGGGAACAGCATGGAATCTGCACCAGACAGCATGGTGTCCACACTCAGCAGGGAAAAGGAACTTTATCTGGGGATGCTTTTCAGAAGAATATGTTTCAAAGGACTATAATGAGAGGTGGAACAAACCCCTAAATTCCTTCATCTGAGAAGGCAAGGAAAACTAGCACCTTGGACTGTGTGCGGAGACTGACTAAAAGCTAACCAGCCATGGCTGGAAAAGAAAGATGGGTAAAGAAACTACCTGGAAAAGAAGCCCATAGCTTGTTAAGTTAGGTTTTTGTCATTAGAAAGTGTATTTTTACTTCTGTTTGTTTGTAATCCTTTCTATCTTTATCCCTTATACTATAATTCACTAAAACCTCTCCTTTTAATTAAATAAACTTGATTTACTTATCTAAACCAATCCAGTGCTTTGATTGAATTGAAGTGATAACTGCAGTCAAGATAACAAGCTGTTGTTTCTGTCTCTTTAAAGGAATAGCAAACTTAATATCTTCTGTGACTGTATAGTGACAGGGACAGTGCACTGCAGAGAGATATCACTGAGGAGCTCAGGGGCTGGGATTCACTGATTGTTACCTCCAATCAAGATCTGGGCTGGGGGAGCCCTGAGAGTTTGCTGGCAAGACAGACAAGCTGGTGTAGCAGGGAGCTGTCACACAGCTTAGCTGCAGCAAAGCTCCCACTTGCTGAGGCTGAGAGGGGTAGCACAGTGGGTCACATTAACTGTACCTTAGGTGAAGAGTAGCAGTTTCATCATGAACAGATGCTAATAGGATCCTGCTGGTTGATCAGCAGCATTGCCAAACTCTATCCAGCTGAAAGCCTCCCTCAAGAACTGGTCCCACTTTCCTCAGCCCAAAGTCTTGTATAAAGGAATGTATTTCAATAAAGAGCTATCTCAATTACTGGTGCAGAGTCCTGCTGCTGCATCAGCTAACTCACCTGAGAGGATCTTTACGCAGCTGGTCAAGACAAAATCATTTAAACTCTAATCCTGCAACCATTTACATACCTTTAACTTTAAGCATACAAATAGCTCCACTGAAGTCATCAGGACTATCCACATTCTAAGCATGTGTTATTTTTTGCACAATCAGAACTAAATTGTAACTTTACAATCTGCCCTGAATAAGGGGGGGCATATAGATGGACTGCCCCAGGTGCAGCAGACCAGAGAATGAATTGTGACTCACTCACCATATCTCTCTTGCCTTCCCCACTGCTGGGGGGAGAGGAAGTGAATTATTTTGCCCATTTCATGGTGTGGTTTACATCTCCACTGAACTCCCAGCCAAGTACTCTGGCCAGAGAATGGTAAGGAGGTGAAGCTAGAGCTCCTCCCATTTCTCTCTGCCCACTTGTTTGCAGGACAAAGTGCAATAGGAGTCTCCTCTGCTCTACCCCAGAGAGCTGGTTTCACAATCTGAGCAAGGAGGGTTTCCTCCCTTCCACAGCTAAGCAAAGGCTGTGCCAATCTCAATCTGTAATTTTAAAGTGTGATGCAACTTTCAAACAACTGTAAAGCAAAGAGTTAATCAAGTGTTTGAGCCTCAAAATAAGTGGGGTTAAATTCACCTTTGCCCAAGGGCCTAATGGACTAGTTACACCTAAATCTATTTGGAGTGCTTAAGTGACACAGATTTGGGCTGGCTCTCTGCATAGCAGTGAATTGCACCCTGACAGCATACAGATGTAAATCTCTATATTTCAGAGAAGAGTATAAAAAATTAACTGATGAAATCATGGCTGGGCAGGTAACAAATTCTAATATGTTCCTTTCATGAGCTAGTGGCTTCTCTAATCCCTAAAATAGAGCATTTCCTACATTGACTCAGAAATCAACGTCATCAACTCTTCAAGAAAAAAATGTTTGACTCTGAACTTGGTGGTTGGCAAACAAATAAAAGAAAAAAAACTGATTTTCAACTTCTATCTTCAAATATGTTTGGGTTAAATCTTCAGCCCCCCAGCAAGCAAATGAGCTCTGCAGATTTACACCAGCCAAGCATGTGGCCCATATTTACAGTGTTACATATCTGCAGTGAAATGAAACACTGGAAAACTTGCTTCAGTTTGAGTTTGTAGGTCTTCAGAGAATTTTTGCATGGATTTTTTTTGTGTAAGACAAGTCTTTGGAGGCAAGCATGATATTTCCCTTTCCCACCTACCATCACACCCACACACAAAATCTATATCTGTGGACAAGTCATTGCATATTTTGCTTTCCATTTTTGAATTTTCAGTTGGGTTAGTTGAGATTGGTCCCAAGTGTATCATGCTCAGTTCCTTGATTGGCTGAGGCCACTTCATGAGGTGAGGGCAGTAAGAAGCTGATGATTTTTGAGGAAAAAGCTGTAACTTATGCTGCTCTATGAGCTATAAAAGGAAAACAAAAAACACTGTGCCTGTACAGATTTCCAATTTTTTTAGTCAGAATGAGTTAAAAACTGATCAGTTATATTATGACATTTTCACAGTATTTCCTTTGCATTACTGTAGTGTTATGTACCAATTCCTAAAGGCAAAGATCCTTTGATATGCTGTTCTGTTGTGCTTATGGTGTTAGTACAGACCTAGTATGCCTATTACATGGTTGAGCCCAGATTCCTTGAAATACAAACAACATAAATTTAGACCACTGCCTTGTTTAATTCCCCATGACCATATCTCTTGGGAACAGACTGGATATATTTTTCCCTTAGAGTTAGGCTTACATTTAAATTGAACTGGAATATAACATCCCAAGAAATATCAAATGTGTCTTCCATTGCACAGATGCCTCCAAGTGATCCTGCACGCACTGAAAAGGAGAGGACCATTGACATCAGTTACTGGTTACTAGCTCCTTCACTGATTCTATTCAAGAAAAAAAAGATATTTAGGGCCAAATCCACTGATGCTGTGCATTTGCATTGGTGCAAAGTTAATGGAACACCTTACCAAATTAGAATAAGGGTAATTTATGCCCATTTTGAGCAATTGGGCCCCTTCAGAGGAAGAACTGCCTTCTCCCTTATTTGAGAGTTAATACTCCACACTTTGCTTAATTAGGAGATAATTGCTTTAGCACAGAGGGTTGTTTTTCCCACTGATGTTCACACATATAGATAGTAGCAGTTCTGGGAGTTATACACAGGCTTTGAATAGACTAGCTGTCTGTACACTCAGAAAAATGATAGTGAGTCTCATGAATTCCTAACAAGTGTATTTTAGAGAAACATTCCTCCCTTTTTCTGTATAGAGTAGAAATCACACTGGAGTGAAACAATATACATTCTATAAATGCAACCTTTGAGGGTCCATTTCTGACATGTGGGGCTGGCACTCATGGTAATTGGACAACATTCTCATATATCTAAGGTTTTGCTAGAATAAAATCCTTTCTAATAACCCAGTGGAAAGTTTAGACCTTCCTCCACAGCAGAACTTTGGTCAACATTTTGTTGTGCTTAGACACAGTAGGGGGCGCTCTTTCTCCCTGGGGTTCATGGAGGCCCTATTTATCTATGAAGTCAATGGAGGAAAGACTGTCTGGTGGTCAAGATACTGGACCAGGATTAAAAACTCGCCTCTGCCACAGAATCACTGTGTAACCTTTAGAAATCACTTAATCTCTTTTAGACTCATTTTCCCACCTATGAAATACTCCTGGTGACAGGTTTCAGAGAGTTAGCCATGTTAGTCTGTATCAGTAAAAACAATGAGGAGTCCTTGTGGCACCTTAGAGACTAATACATTTATTTGGGCATAAGCTTTCAGGGGATATAATCCACTTCATCAGATGCATGGAGTGGAAAATACAGTAAGCAGGTATAAATATACTCCTGGTGTTTGTCTTGCTTAGCTTGCAAGCTCCTTAGGGCAGGAACTGTCTTACTATGCATTTTTATAGCATCTAAAACACTAGGGACCTGAACACAGATGTGGTGTCTAGGTGCTGCTATAATTAATAAAAACAGTTATACCAGGGATGGATTTGGCCTCTGCATTTTTTAAGTTGAAATTTATAATAATTTTCTTAAAATAAAAAAAAATCAATTAAGGCTCTCTGCAGTTCTCCTTTTCTTCTAAAATTAGGCAAGTAAAAGCAATAACTGAACCAGAAAAGTCATTATGTAAGAACCTACACTCTCCTTCATGAAGAACAGTAGATAGAGGGCACTTAAGCTATGTCTACATTGCCCTGCAGTTTGGACTATGGGGGAGTAAATAGCAATGTGCACCAGAGTGTTGCGCTGTAACTCCCCCGTGTGGACACCGCATAAATGAACAAAAGGGTTCCTAGTCTGCATTAATGGAATCCTGTTGGAAGCAGACTACATTAACGCAAACTGGGAACCTTTTAGTTTGCACTTGCAACATCCACACCAGGACATTACACGCAGCACCTTTGTGCACACTGTTGTTTACACCCCAGTAGTCTAAACTGCAAGGCAACATAGACAAGCCCTCACTGCCTTGTACTATGGTATAGCTGTATTTTTAGTAAGCACCCTGGGAGTACAAATGCTTCCTTACCAGTAGAGCCACGTAGCGTCAAAAAGCTGTCTTCCATTGAGAGGACAATTGTTTTCTATAGACATGATAAACAAATACCCCTGACCCAGGTCACCTTGCCCCAGCAGGCTTTTGCAGCAGCTTCCTCTGTGCAAAGACAACAAAGTCTGGCAGCAGTCAATCCTTCGAGCCCACACTGAGCCACGACAGAGTGCACTGCTATTTACCCTTCCTATTAATCTGTCAGTGTTCTAGTTAAACACGTAAAACAATATGGTGTGTGCATATCTTGATTAGTCATTGCTAAGTTACTGAGGGGAAACGTGAATGAGTGGGAAAACAATCCCACAAACTATAATACAACATTGTAGGTATGAAATATTTGAGTACACAGCTGTCAAATTACAGGAAACATCTATGTTATTTGTAACATGGAAGCAATCATTTGAAATCTATGCATAGGATCCAGGTTGCCTCTTTCAACGTGTGATGGATTAGAATTCATTAAAAGTTACAGTATATGTTTGCTAAAATAGTATATTTAATCTTGATTTCTTTATAGGCTCCCTGTCCTATGGAAGGGAGAAAATAATTAGGACATTTGGACCCCAGTCCTTCAAGGTATTCCACACAATGTGGATCCCCACTGAAGTCAACATGGTAACTTCCAGAATCAGAGTATAGGTTGGAGAGGGAAGGCCTAGATATTGATACAGACTTGGAATATTCTACTAGCCATTGGTGAGTAATCCAGCTGAATCAAAAACCCACCCCTACTGGATAACCCCTTCCGGTCCAATCTAATAATCCTCACTCTTGCAAAATTCAACTGAATCTTAGTGCATAAGGGCTACAAGAACAGGCCCTTACGTTTTCTCAAGCCTTTCACCTCAGAAAGAATAAACATTAGATGATGCTCCTGGACAGCAGCAAAAGTCACACTGTCTGCTATTTGTGGGAAGAGATTTGGGAAGGAGCATGCGCGTGACTTGGAAATCTTACAAAACCCCTTGAAAAAATAAAATACAGTTCATGATAATCAGCTGTGTATACTGGGTTTGATTTAATGCTTGCTTTATACTTAAGAAGGCAAAGTTTCATGTTGGTATTACTGGGAGAGAAGAATTTTTTTTTGAAAGGTAGCTCATATATGCCAAACGAACCTTGTCACTTCATTATTAAAAAATAAATACAGATTAAAGCCCCAATCTTGCAACCACAGCTTCACATGCTTAACTTTACATATATGAGTGAGCTATCTGTGTGTGAAGTTAAGCGTGTGAGGAAGTGGTTGCCACCTCAGGGCCTATGATCCCAAGCCTGCAAAACCTTCAGCAAGACTATCCAAGAAAGAATGACTCTGTAGTCACGGCACCTAGCTGGGAGGTGGAAGATCCTTAGTCCGGACCCTTTGCTCCAATCACTCATTTAATTATTTATCCAAAGTGGAACAGTTTCAGCAGGAGAGATGGGAGCCCCACATCAGAATATCCCATAGCCTAGTGGTTAGAGCACTCTACGAGGTGGGAGACCCCTGTTCAAATCCTTTCTCCCCCCTCTGGCAGGGATGAGGGAATTGAACCTGGATTTCCCACATCACAGATGAGAGCTCTAACCACTGGGCTAAAAGTGATAAGGTGGGCAGCACCACTTCTTCCTCTGGTTTGATTTTGAATAGAACCCAATCCTGTAGGTGTGCTCAGAGGCCACCTACAGGATCAGGCCTCGCATACAACTTAGGCAGCTGAACACCTATCTTCCCTGGTTCACAAATCATTCTGGGGCTTAGATGCTCCGGAGATAGGCATCTGGGCCTAGAGGGAGGTAGCAGTGTGCATGCCCCAGAGTCTGAAACTTTGGCGCTTAGGGAACTTTTACAGTGGAAAATTACATGTCAGGTGTGTTTAGGTGCCTATGGGGTTAGGCAGTGGCCATGCAGGTGATGCATGGATCACAGTAGTGCTGCGCATGGGGACTTGGGTGCCTAACTCTGGACACCTAGACACCTAAGTTGCCTTGTGTTTCTCACTCATAATATACTTAAAATCATTACATTGTAAGACAATAAATAAAAATCAATAAGCTATGCAAAAAAATGTTAATATAAAGGTTTTTCAACTTACTTAAAAGACTCATTGTCTGGTCAGTCTCAGGTTGAAAGGGACACCATCCAGCATGGTTAGCCTGTTGCACTTGGGACTTTGTCTTGGACCCCTGAAAGGTGGGTGGTACTGGGGCAGCTCTGAAGGATATCTAGGATTCATCCCAAAGACAAAACCCACTCATTAATCTCAGTTCATGCTCATGCAAGCAGCGAGAGAAGTGCAAATGACAGCAGTTATCCGGATCCTATCCAACCAATAACCAAACTGTCACAATCTCAAAGTACCTACAGGTGAAAGATCACTCTAGTTGGTAACCACCACTGATCATATTGGATTAGTCCAACCTCAGTGTCACAAAGGCAGGTATGTAACAGCATCATCAAGTGAGAGACGTGATCATAATTTGGGGGTGACATTTTTATGGTGGTAAAAATTTCTGACCACAGCTGACATACTATCTTCTAAAGGCAGACCCAAATCTACAGCTATGACTAGATGTCAACCCACACTATCTCTATGTGACTTCGTATAAACTTGCAAGGAAATGCTCTCTATTTCCAATTCCCTTCTGGTTCAAACAATATAATTTAGGATTAACCTTAGTGGTTCTAAGCCACAGGATCATGGAGTTTCTCGACACAAACGCCAAGATACCTAACATCCACCCAGAGTTTGAAGAGGCAAAAACATACAGTGACTGTGTATTATCTGCATAATAGTAATAACCTAACCTAGGTTTCTCACAAAGTTCTCCACAGGCTTGTCAACACTAGAGATTTTGGTTGTGCTGTAACTCAAGTGAATTGATTAGCTATTAGTTCAAGGTAACTGACATTACTGTAGACAAACACTTGTAAATGCTAACATAGACATCATACACAAATATTTGTTACTTGTTACGGTTCATCCTAGGTCTTAACACAGACCTTTTGTAGATAGTCTATAACAACTGTATTAGTTAACTCAAGTCAATTGGCAGGCAGGCAGCTTGAGTTCCAGCACAATCAAAAACTCTAGTGTGGACTTACTCTTGTGTTATATCCAAAAACTCAAGAGCCAACTCCAGTCCCTTGGTGACAGACTGTTTCAACAGAAAAGAAGGGTGTGGGGAATTCTAGAAAAACAAAATGCAGAAGAGAAAACTTCAGTCAATCATGTTAGGGAAGTTCTACCACTAATCCAATTTCCTGCATATAACATATTGGCACAGGGTGTAACTTCATGGTAAAACTCTTAACAAAATTAGCATTCAGTATTATGGGCCACCTCCTAAGCTGGTGGAATATAGACCCATTGAAACGAATATAACTATTGTGATTTACCCCAGCTAGTGATCTAACCCTAAATGACATACTGTCTATTAAATAGGGCCTCTTATGCTCATATTTGATATGAAATTCACATTCAAATTTCCTTTAATTCTTTCCTCAGAGCCTGGGGTTGCAGCCAAATGTTTTGAACATTGTCCAGCCTAAGCACTGTACAGCAATTGTGACAATCAGTAAACACTTATTGTACAGAGACTTTAAGTTACTGAACTAGCAGGATCTATTCTGACTCAATTGCACATTTCAGGCCTGATCCAAAGCCCACAGAAGTCAGTAGATTCTCATGGACTTCAATGGACTTTGGATCAGGTCCATAGAGAGGATCTATCTGCTTAAGGGTGTAAAAAATCTTCTTTCTTTGACCTTAAGCTGATGGCTCTCCTGCTACAGAATCTGCAGAACAGCAGGAATTTTACTCCAGGAATTGATGCCTTGAACTACAACCTTTGAAAAAGACTTAATAGTCCAAGCTAGCCCCCTACTAGGTTAAATTACCACATAAGAGCTTCCATGCTCAATTCTTCTTTCCCCATTGAAATGCTAGTGCTAATGTCCTCAAATTGCTTACATAAAAGAAAAACAAAAACAAAAAAACCTAACCTGTCCTGGAAGAAAAGGACAAAACTTCCCTTATGAAAAAGTATTCAGGTTGTGCAAAGAATGGAGAAAATAAATATACTATTTTAACTATTAAAAATATGAGCAACCTGATACTGCTCTAATTTTACCTTTACCATAGTGGCATTTTCTATGATCTAAACTAAAAGTTTTGTTATTGTTTCAAATAGCCTGTTCTGATTTAATTGTTAATGGTTGCAATGGCAAGGCATGTGGTAAACAACTGATGATCTTACAATAATAAACCTATGCACAACTTATGTCTGTGATAACAGGCATACATATAAAGATTAAATTTTTCCTGGCTGTTTCATCTTCTCCAATCCTATATGGAGGCAGTGTACTTATTTTTTATTATTATTTTTATTATATTATTGCCTAGAAGCTTCAGTTGAGATCAGGACCCCACTGTGCTAGGCACTGTACAAACACATAGAAAGAGACAATACCTGCCCTCAAAGAGCTTATAGTCCAAATAGACAAAACAGAAAAATGGTGAGAGGGAAAGTGACTTGCCCGAAGTTGCACATCAGTTCAGTAGCAGACCTAGGATAACGTGGAGTACTTGTGGCACCTTAGAGACTAACAAATTTATTTGGGCATAAGCTTTCGTGGGCTAAAACCCACTTCATCAGATGCATGGAGCGGAAAATACAGTAGGAAGATATATATACACAGTACATGGAAAGATGGGAGTTGCCTTACCAAATGAAGGGTCAGTTCAGAACTGGTAAGGCAACTCCCATCTTTCCATGTACTGTGTATATATATCTTCCTACTGTATTTTCCACTCCATGCATCTGATGAAGTGGGTTTTAGCCCACAAAAGCTTATGCCCAAATAAATTTGTTAGTCTCTAAGGTGCCATAAGTACTCCTTGTTGTTTTTTCTGATAACAGGCTAACACGGCTACCACTCTGAAACCTGAGACTAGGATAGGAAGCTTGGTCTTCTGATTCCTAGTCCAACATCCTAACCAATGGACCACAGTGGTTTTCAGGTGAAGTTTGTACAAATCTACTCCATAAGTGCTTCATCAAGGCACATAAGATCTATAGTATTTAGGCAAAACAAGATAAGCACTACATGTGCACAGACATTAAGCTTACATGTATGCCCACAAGATAATCGAGACAAGATACAGGACAACGGTTCAGATAAGGAAGGGAGTGGGGCAAAGTATGTAGGAAAAATTCCTGGAAGAACTGGATTTTAAAGGAGAGATTGGTCTGGTTTTTTACCTTGAAAATTCAGTTGCCCAGTGAATAAACTAATCTTAACCTTAAACATAAAACACCCTTTTAAACATTTGTTGCAAACATTTACAACAAATCTCAGCTCAGACTTTAAAAAGGGAGCTTTCTGATGCTTTTGCATGAAAATTCATCTCCCAGGCTGTGATATCGGAGGCTTTTGACTATACACATTCCATTGATATCATGTCAAATTCTGAATGTCTGTCTTGGCTCACTGAAGACTTCAGGGTACTTTTTGATCAGTTTAGGATAACTGAAGTTAAAATATAGATAGTGAAAGGATGGGCAAATCAGAAAAGCACCTTGAAGAACAAGTGTGGACTGAAAAATGGAGACTCTGAAGATAAAAGGAGGAAGAAGGAAACATTGCAAAGGGGACAGTATGATTTTTTAAAAAATATTTAAAGAAAGTTTGCTTTACATAGCATTTTGATTTTATGAAATACTCTGAAAGTGTGGCCAGTTTTGGATGGGGAAATGGCGAAGGCTTCTCCCTAGACCCAACTCCTTTGGATGCTATCGATCACCCTCAGTTTGTTTTTGGAAGGCTAATGAGTGCAAAAAGGAACCTTCCCAGAGCTGATTAATATTCTGAGGTAGGTGAGGGAGCACTTACCTCATGACTCTTTCTGTGGGGTTGCTCTGTTGAGTGACCTCTCACAAAATGCTTGCCAAGTAGGAAATCCATGACGGCAGGGACAGACACTTCACCAATGGACAGAGGAAAAGAAAATGTAAAAGCTCCTTCTAGTTATATTTTATTATTAACAGGGAGTCGGGATTTTATGTTGTTTTTAATGCAATTGCCTTTCATTTACCTGAGTGCCTAGCTACCATAAGAATCTGAGGTTCAGTAATATGATGTTAAGCATTGTTAGGCCAGATCCTCAGCTGCTATAAATCAGCCTAGCTCCATTGACTTCAGAGCTACACTGGTTTACATGCGCTGAGGATCTGGCCCCATTACCTCTACTCTCCTCTGTATTCTCAAAGTTGTGTTAGAAATGTGCCTCAGATGGCATGAGAAAGACTCATCGCCTGCCACATCTTCACGCAGTGGCACAGGCTTTAAGCCAGAACTTTCTACTTCCTTTGTCTGTTTTTTTCCTGCCCCAACCTTCACATTCCTTAAATGTTGGTATTTGTATCTAATAGCATTTCTGAGGCTTTATTAGACTCCATAGCCTCTGACAAGTTAAAGGAAAACTATTGTGCCCACTTGGTACATGGGGTGTAACTTGAAAACAATAGCTCTGCTCCTTTATTTATTTATTTAGTCCTTTGCAACCCTCTCTGAGTAAACCCCAGGTGTTTGTGGGCATAATGCTCCCAATGCAGCAGAAAAGAGTTTATTGTGAGGAGTCTTTTCTTTGCCACTTGTCCTAAACCTGTTCGCAAAGTGCTACATGCGTTCTACCGATCACCATAAAAATCAAGAAACAAGAAGTCCTCTGTAAGCCTGCCCAGCAGTGCCACTATGACATTAGTTGTGACAGCTTTGTGACCCTCTATTGTCTGGGCTTCATTCACAAGCCTCTTTTCTTTTTGCTCTCTCTCTCTCTCTCTCTCTCTCTCTCCTTTTTGCAGGGGGGGGGGAGGAGAGGGGAGTGAAAAAAAAAAAGAGAGCCTTTATAGGCATTTCTATTTACTGTAAAAAAAAAAAAAACGGTGGGCAAAGGGAAGAGTTCGTTTTTTTAAACTACAGAGCAGCCACATTAGAAAACACTGGATGGAGTTACTGTAGTTATGGTTTCAAAAACCATCTGCAAACAAGTACAGATACCGTAGCAAACTGTGCCCTTAGGAATTCTTTCTTTTTACGTTCCCTCTTGCTATTATAAGCCCAAGTTTGGCAATGAATTTATGTGACAGCTATGAAGGTAGTATTAAAATTGTGAATAGTGGCTAACAGTTTTCATGCCTCAATGCTAGCATCTTCACAATTTGCTATACATCAGTGAATGCTAGACTGGGGTTGATGAATGAGATGGGAGGGGGGTGCAGACTGAAAGGCCCTGGTTCTCGTTCTTATTATCAGCGTATGTTGTGGGGAGGGCGGTGGAAGGGGAGAGACGTGACCTGTGGGGCCCTTTCTTTCTTCCTTTCTCATGTTTCTATGAGTGTGTGTTTGAGAAGGGGTGAGAATGAATGGAGGGGGACAGCCCGGGGGTTCCCTTTTTGTCACCTTGTGTTTTGAAGGTAAGGAGAGTGCAAATGGGAGGGAAGCAATGGGGGTGCAGACTGAAGGGCCATGGATTTCTCTCATTTAACACCAAGTCTGAGGAAAGTGGATGTGGGGGAGGGGGGTTACAGACTCTGGGCCCTTTCTAATGCGTGTGAGAGAGAGAGAGAGATGAGAGTGAGGTGTAAATGCAAGCGGACAGCTGAGAGGGAGGCAGGCTGCCGAACACTCGCACTCTCCTGCGTATACATAGAGCTGTGTTTGATGGGCTTTGGAGGAGCTAATTTTGAGGTCCCTCAGTCTCTTTCTCCTATTTCTTTTCAGCTGATAAATGGGGGTGAGGGTGCAGGGTGCGTGTAGATGAGGGTGAAGGGCTTTAGAAAGAGGAACAGGCTGTGGGGTTCGGGTATGTCAGTGTGTACTGAAATAGGGGGAGAGGGAAGTTGAGAAGCGGGGGTGTGTGCCTAGGGGGAAGAGAAGCCTGGGGTTTCTGAATAGCATGAAAAGCGGGGAAAACAGACTGTCTTCTATTTTTTGTCTGTGTGATTGTTGGGTCAGGTTGTGGATAGGCAGGAGCAGCTGAAGGGATGACAGAATACAGGGCCCTCCTTTTCTCCTCTGCACTTGTGCTGAATTTGAGGGAGAGGGGGTTGAAGAGGAGGAGGATGTGGTTAGAGGAGTGGAGGGGGTGAGCTGGCTGAAGTGGCAGTGTTGAGGGTTAAGGATGGGCATGCAACTGTAGAGGAAAGACAGTGTGCAGTCCCCTTTCTTCCTCCTTTTTGTGAAGGGTCTTGGGGGGAGAGCGGAGACAAGTAAGAGTGTTTGAGCTCTCTACCTCCCCCGCATCATTAACTACTCTTGGGGTGGGTGGGAGGAGGAGAAGCCGTAGTGCGAAGTGTTTGAGAGTGGCATAGGGAAGCAGGTTAGTAGTGGAAAAGACTCAAGACTAAAGTTGAAGCCAAAGAAGAGAAAAGGAGCAATATGATCAATATGGTTTCATTGTTGGGCCCCGCTTACCTCCGCGGGAGACCATCTGCTCCCTGTCAATGCATCACCTGCTTGTCTGGCCTGTTGGCTGGGCAACCAGTGGGCGGAGGGATTAAGGAGACGAGTGAGTTTGTGTTGCAGAAGGAGGCTTGTTTTGTTCCCTCATGCTGATCTGGAAGGTGGGGGGAGGTGGCTGGGATGAATATGGGGAGAAGGGGCTGGACTAGATGGGAAACAAGCTACTCACTTCTTTGGGATGCTTAGAAACTGAAGGAAGCAAAAATTGCTACTTAGAACTGAGGCGGGGATGCTGCTGTTGCTCACATTTCTGCTGCAAGGAAGCTCACCCTCCCTTTCCCTCAACCTCTGCTGAAGGACAGATTGGCTCTCCAGCACCAGGGACAACAACCTGTTGCAGTAACTAAAATAGGCAAAGAAATTTGTTTCAGATTGCAGAGGTTTCAGAATCCTTTTTCTGCCCCCTGGAGCATTTATATAGCACGAGGGCTCTCAAACTTACGGTAATTGCACCATGCCCCCCCCCCTCTGACAACAAAAATTACTACATGGCCTTGGGGGAGGGGTGGGCTGAGCCTGCCCAAGCCCCGCTGCCCCAGGCAGGGGGGCCGAAACCAAAGGGCTTTAGTCCCAGGCGAGGGGTCCACCACCCAGGGATGCTGCCCTCAGGCTTTGGCTTCAGCCCCAGGCAGTGGGGCTCAGGCTTCAGCTTTGGTGCCGGGCCCTAGCAAGTCTAATGCCAGCCCTGGCGACCCCATTAAAATGGGGTCACAACCCACTTTGGGTTGTGATCACTTTATTGTGATTATCACTATAAAAATCACTCCTGATGGATGTAGGCAGAGTGCAGGCCTGGGCTATGCCACATTTCTAACTACAATATACTGCTTTATTTCTCCAGTCTGTACTGACAGTTTGGTACAGAGGACAGACCATGATGGTGGAAGGGTGTGCACAGCACCACTGCTCATCGCATTGAGCAATGACCTATCTGCAACTAAAGTTATACAGAAGATAATGGAAGTAAAATTTGATACCATCACCTCACAACTGCTTAATTGAAATTTTTTTTCCAGGTTTTACAAGTGACTTTTCAAACTGCAACTAATCAAAAGGAAGGGTTAAAAATGGAAACTGAGGCTTAAAACAGTGTAGTTCGGCCTTGTAAAGAAGCACATTATTATCCAGAAAGTTGGAGATATTATTGGAAAAGCAGAAGTCTTCAGGTGTTATACACCAGTGAAAGCACTGAGGGTGATCAGTCTACAAGTGGATCCAAAATTACTGAACGTTTATTGTAAATAAAATTTGATCCATTTTACAGATGGTTAAGAGTACAACATATTAAATCCCAGACCCATCAATGCTAGGGTATTCAAGACACCACTGAGAAATTACTATGTGCTAATTCTGGGGAAGTAAAATCATAAAAATGTAGGTCTGAAAGTCCCGCCCCTCACACTGAGGCAGGACTAAATATACCTAGACAATCCCTGACAAAGTGTTTGTCCAACCTATTCTTTAAAATCTCCAGAGATGGAAATTACATATCTTCCTTCCAGTGGTTAACAATCCATACAGTTGGAAAGTTTTTCCTAGTATCTAACCCAGAGATTGGCAACCTTCAGCACGCGGCCCATCAGGGTAATCCACTGGCGGTTAGTGAGACATTTTGTTTACGTTGACCATCTGAAGGCACGGCCCCTCGCAGCTCCCAGTGGCCACGGTTCACTGTTCCCAGCCAATGGGAACTACAGGAAGCAGCAGCCAGCACGTCCCTGTAGCCCATGATTTCCTGCAGCTCTTATTGGCCGGGAACGGCGAACCGCGGGCACTGGGAGCTGTAGAGGGCAGTGCCTGCAGACAGTCAATGTAAGCAAAATGTCTCGCAGCCCGCCAGCAGATTACCCTGATGGTCTGCATGCCGAAGGTTGCCGACCCCTGATCTAACCTAAACCTCCCTTGCTGTGGATTAAGCCCATTATTTCTAGCCCTACCTTCAGTGGAGATAGAGAACAATTGATCAGCATCCTTTTTATAATGGTCTTTTAATATATTTGAAGACTTATCAGGACCTCTCCCAGTCATCTTTTCTCAAACCTAAACATGCCCAGTTTTTTTTAACCTTTCCTCATAGGTCTGATTTTCTAAATCTTTCATCATTTTTGTTGCTCTGCACTGGGTTCCCTCCACTTTATCCACATTTCCCCTAAAGTGTGATACCCAGAATTGGACACAGAACTACAGCTGAGGTTTCACCAGTGCTGAGTAGAGCAGGGCAATTACCTCCCCTGTCTTACATATGACACTTAGTCCTGGTCTACACTACGGGGTTAGGTCGAATTTAGCCGCGATTAAAAAATGACTGTGTCCACACAACCAACCCCATTCCGTCGACCTAAAGGGCTCTTAAAATGGACTTCTGTACTCCTCCCCGACGAGGGGAGTAGCGCTAAAATCGACCTTGCTGGGTCGAATTTGGGGCAGTGTGGACGCAAATCGACGGTATTGGCCTCTGGGAGCTATCCCAGAGTGCTCCATTGTGATCACTCTGGACAGCACTTTGAACTCCGATGCACTAGCCAGGTACACAGGAAAAGCCTCTGGAACTTTTGAATTTCATTTCCTGTTTGGTCAGCGTGGCGAACTCAGCAGCACAGGTGACCATGCAGTGTCCCCAGAATCATAGAGCGTAGAATGTTTCTACGCTCCCACTATCATCTCCATCCCTGAGGTTATCGCAGATTAGAAGGCAAAAAAAATGCACTCACAATGACATGTTTTCCAAGCTCATGGAGTCCTCCCACAGTGATAGGGCACAGTTAAATGCATGGAGGCATTCAGTGGCAGAGTCCAGGAAAGAATTAAGTGAGCACGAAGAGCAGAGGCAGGACATGATGCTGAGGCTAATGGGGGAGCAAACGGACATGATGAAATGTCCCTTGGAGCTGCAGGAAAGCCAACAAGAGCACAGACCCCTGCTGCATCCACTATGTAACTGCCTACCCTCCTCCCCACATTCCATAGCCTCCTCACCCAGAGGGTGGGGGAAGGTTCCAGGCACCCAGCCACTCCACTGCAGAGGATGGCCAAGCAACAGAGGGCTGTCATTCAAACAGTTTGATTTTTAGTGTGGCTACAATAAGCAATGTGGCCTTGTCCTTCCCTCCTCCCCCACCCTACCTGGGCTACCTTGTCTGTTATCTCATTTTTTTTAATTAATAAAGAAAGAATGCATAGTTTCAAAACAATGGTTACTTTATTTCAAAGGGGGGAGGGTGGTTGGCTTACAGGGAATTTAAATCAACAAAGGGGGCGGGTTTGCATCAAGGAGAAACACACACAACTGTCACACCAAAGCCTGGCCAGTCATGAAACTGGTTTTCAAAGCCTTTCTGATGTGCCTTGCTGTGCTCTTCTAATTGCCCTGGTGTCTGGCTGCTCAAAATCAGATGCCAGGCAATTTGCCTCAACCTCCCACCCCATCATAAATGTCTCCCCCTTACTCTCACAGATATTATGGAGCACACAGCAAGCAGCAATAACAATGCAATTGTTGGTTGTGCTGAGGTCTGACCAACAGTGCCAGTGCATTTTTAAATGTCCAAAGGCACATTCTTCCACCACTCTGCACTTCTCAGCCTATAGTTGAACTGCTCCTTACAACTGTCCAGGCTTCATGAGCCATGGGAGCAAGGGGTAGTCTGGGGTAGATGCGACCGTGCGGTGCTGCCATCTGGGAGAGCAGCCTGAGGCAGAAGCCTCCAGCTCGCAACAGCAGCAGTGACGGTGAGCTGAGCGGGCTCCATGCTTGCAGTGCTATGGTGTCTGCACGGGTAACCCAGGAAAAAAGGTGTGAAACAATTGTCTGTCGCTGCTTTCTCAGAGGGAGGGGCAACTGACCACATGTAGCTGAAACCACCCGCGACAATGTTTTTGCCCCATCAGGCTTTGGGAGCTTAACCCAGAATTCCAATGGGCGGCGGAGACTGTGGGAACTGTGGGATAGCTACCCACAGGGCACCACTCTGTAAGTTGATGCTAGCCACGGTAGTGAGGACGCACTCCGCCGACTTAATGCGCTTAGTGTGGACGTATGCAATCAACTGTATAAAATCAATTTCTATAAATTGGACCTAACTTTGTAGTGTAGACATACCTTTATATTAATACAGCCCAGAATTATAGCCTTTTTTGCAACTGCATCACATTGTCGGCTCATATTCAATTTGTCATCTACTATAAGCCATAGATCCTTTTTCAGCAGTACTGCCAGTGGCCAGTTATTCCCCATTTTGTAGTGATGCATTTGATTTTTCCTTCCTAAATGTAGTACTTTGCACTTATCTTTATTGAATTTCATTTTGTTGAATTCAGACCAATTGTCTAATTTGTCAATGGTGTTTGGAATTCTAATCCTGTCTTCCAAAGTGCTTGAAATCCCTCCCAGCATGGTATCATTTGCAAATTTTAGAAGTACACCTCTACCCTGATATAACGCGACCCGATATAACACGAATTCAGATATAACGTGGTAAAGCAGCGCTCCGGGGGGGCAGGGCTGCACACTCCAGAATATCAAAGCAAGTTTAATATAATGCAGTTTCACCCAGGATTGCCCCCTGCAAGACTCACTGGATAACTACTCTTTGAATATGGTCTTTCAACCAGCTGTGCACCAACCTTATAGTAATTTCACCAAGACCACATTTTCCTAGTTTACTTATGAAACTGTCATGTGGAACTGTGTCAAAAGCCTTACTAAAAAAATCAGGGTATAGCATGTCTACTGTTTCCCCCACATCTACTAGGCCAATAATCCTGTCAAAAAAAGGAAATTAGATTAGTTTGGTGTGATTTGTTTTTGACAAATCCATACTGACTATTCCCTATAACTCTGTAATCCTCTAGGTGCCTACAAGCTGATTGTTTAATAATTTGTACCAGTATCTTTCCAGGTATCAAAGCTAGGCTCACCAATCTATAATTCCCTGGATCCTCTTTGTTCCCCCTTTTTTAAAAATAGACGCTATATTGGCCTTCTCCATTTCTGTGGGATTTCTTCCATCCTCATGAATTCTTGAAGAAGCCAGTTCCTGAAGCACCTTAGGATGAATTTCATCAGGCACTGTGGACTTGAATATATCTAACTTACCTAAATATTCTTTAGCTTTTTCTGTTTTTTTGCATATGTAGACATCCTCTCTTTATGGGCTCTTCCTCTGCACTCCCACAGAGCAGAGTCAATAAAACTAATGTGCTGAACATAGTGGAGCTGTGAAAAATGTTTGCAATGAAACACCAAAATTTGTCTTTTGGGGCATTTGATTACAAACTCAAAATTCAAGACAGAGACTTCCAAAGTAATGCTAAGTGTCACAGATCTTTCAAATGAACATGGACTGATTTAGTGCATTGCGTCTAAATTAGACACCAGGAATTTTGCAAAAGAAATTAGTACAAAATGGTGCTTTTGACTGCATTTCCCTTTAGATTTTAGACCTTTTCAATCTCAGTGTAAAACTTGGAGACAGGGGAGAGGGATATACAAGCACAGGTGGAGTGAAGCCAAAGAAAAGTTTCACACAAACCCCTGTAAAATGAAACCACAGAGCTTTCCACACCTCTAATAGATTTCAGAGATCATATATACACACAGGCAAACCTGTTTGTACATAAATCATTTCAAACAATGTTTCTCAAAAGAGAAATTGTCAACTATAGCAATTGCAAATAATTTATTACAGTGAGTTTTTATGCTACATAAGGATGAAATCAACAGGCTATGTACATAGTCAGAGTTTTACAATGAATCCTATCAAGAAGAATCAGTGTAGTCTAGAGATATGAGCACAGAACTGGGATTCAGAAAGTTCTGGTCACAGTTCTGATGTGAACTCCCTTCTCTGGCCTTCAGAAGGTCACACTTCACCTCTCTGCCTGTTTTTCCCGTAAGTAGAATGAGGATACTATATAGTTTACAGTAAGAAGCATGGTGAGGAATCATTAGTTACCGTATGTAAAGTTTTGAACATGCAAAGTGAATGTTATTAATGTTATCATGCCCCAACCCAGGACCATATAAACAGCAACCCCATACTGCTTCCTCCAGTTCACTGCTGCTGTTCCCTGGGCCTTTTCCCACATAGCCCCCTTCTCTTCACCTTTACCTCAGGGCTTAAGTTCTCAGATCCTCTGTGATGGGTTCACCCCAGGGTGCCACCTGGAACCGAGGTACCACTGAGCCCTCTGACCCACCAGCCTGGGTTCCCTCTCTCCCTGTACTGCTGTGACAAGCTGCATACTCACTCCCAGTCCTACTCTTCCACCAGCATTCACACAGGTAGGGACACATCCAGCTGCAATTCCATGCAGGCTCTCTGACCAGCCACTGCATGAAGCAACAGTAGAAAGTCTACAGCAAAAGTAACTCTCAGGTCCCCAGGCATGCACCCCCTCTGGAGAATACACCCAAAATTATACTGCCTTGCACTGCACAGGGATTTGTACAGTGTAAGCTCATAGAGTTCTCCCCCCTCGATGTGGAGAGAAATATGCAAGTCTTTGCCCCTTGAGTTACGATTTCCCATGAATTTCACTCAAACGCACTGTTTTAGATAAAGCAAAAACAAGTTTATTAACTACAAATGATAGATTTTAAGTGATTATAAGTGATAGCAAACAGACCAAAGCAGATTACCTAGCAAACAAACAAATACTCAAACTAAGCCTAAGATACTAGAAAGACAGGATATGAATTAGCAAATTCTCACCCTGAGAGATGGACCAAGCAGGCTGCAGATTCTTAAGGGACAAGCTGCACTTGCTTTACAGCTTGAAATCCCCAGGTCTTTCATACACAGGATAGAAATCCCTTTAGCCTGGGCTCAGCACTTCCCCCACTTCAGTCTTTGTTCCTCAGGTGTTTCCAGGAATCTTCTTGTGTGAGGAGTGAAAAACCACTGATGACGTCACTCCCTGCCTTACATAGCTTTAGCATATGGCGGGAACCCTTTGTCCCACACCTCAGTTTATGGAAAAACACTGACATCCCAAGATGGAGTTCAGAGTCATGTGGTCTGGTTATATGCCCTTGCCTACCTTGCTGAGTCATAGCAGCCATCACTTACAAGCTGTCTGGAACATTCACAGGAAGGTTGAGTTCTTCCAGGGTCCATTGTCTTTGCTGATGGGCTATCAGCGCTGTCTGGCTTCTTCACTGTTGTACCTGAAAGACTGGCTGTGCGTGTTTTCCAGAGTAAGCCGATTTGATAGACAGATCCCTAGTCAATGTTCATAATTTCAGATACAAAAATGATACATACATACAAATAGGATAATAATATTCCGCAAATCATAACTTTTCCAATGATACCTCACATGACTTATCTTGTACAAAATGCATCATAATTATGCCATGATCATATCAGAATAATATTACAGTAAAAGCTGTGTTATCTGGCACTTTACCAACCGGAAAGCTCTAGAAACCGGGTTTAAGGTGCCAGATCTGGGCGGCACTCACCTTGGGTGGCTCCCTGCAAGCGGCGACATGTTCCTTGGCTCCTAGGCAGAGGACCAGCCACAGAGGCTCCATGCGCTGCCCCCACCCCACCCTGAGCGCTGGCTCCGCAGCTTCCATTGGCCAGGAACTGTGGCCAATGGGAGCTGTGGGAGCAGTTCTTGCAGGCAGAGGCAGCGCACAGAGCAGCCTGGCCGCACCTCCACCTAGGAGCCGAGGGACATGTTGCCACTTGCAGGGAGCCACCCGAGGTGAGCACTGCCCGGATCCTGCACCCCAAACCCCTGCCATGTCCCACCCCCTGCCCAGAACCCCCTCTCACACCCAAACTCCCTCCCTCCATTGGTAAATATAACTCTTAATTAACCAGAATTTGACTAACTGGCACCCCCCCCCCCATTCTCCCAACATGCTGGATAACAAAGCTTTTACTGTAGTATAACAAATATGGGGTGCAGTATCACACCCTTTTCCTCCTCACTGAATGCAAATGCCCCCAGAACCCATCTTGTTCTCGCTCAAGCTCCAATGACCAATAAGAAACACCCTGTCTTACTCCTCTGGTCCCAGCCAGGAACTGACTAGCTCACATCCTGCAGCTCCTTTTATCTGAGTCTTCTAGGTTTTGATTGGTTGTTTCTATGCAGCCTTTCTAGGGAGGCTTGGAGGACCCACCTTCACTGCTCTTTTCCTGGAGTGGGGCGTGGTAGGCAGATGGGGCCTCCAGCAGGGGGCTTCAAAAGGCTAGGTATACCCCATTACACCATCCCACTGAATTTATGCTGTGGCCTAGGATTCCCTCTCATTAATTTGTTAATTTGGAACTAAGAGAAGGAATATTAATTTTAATTTGAATATTAAATTCAAATGGCAATAAGATATAACCCCACACACACACCATAAACTCTGAGTTTTATGTCTTTCTCGGCAAAACTACTTATGCTTGTCAAGCAGATAGCATAGCTTCTTGGTATGTAAGAACAATGTATATTTACTAAAGCAGTGGCAGCTTATTCTGTGAATCAAGCAATGAGTGTGCAAAGGAGAGATGACATCAAATTCTTTTAAATATGAAAATCTGTCAGCACCGCTAAATAAAAATATTTGGCCCCAAAGTAATGATGGGGGGAAATGACTTTCAAACACATTTAGGTGGATAATTAAGAGGTAATGAATGCGGGGATGTGCTCTGTATTCCATTCCAGCACATTGGAGGTTAGCCTGGGCATGATGTGAAGCTCAGTCCCCGAACTGCTCCTGCCATGCATCAGTGAAATACAAAGCATTGCTTCAAGTTGATTATGGCCCCTTTTTAAGAGGTTGTCAAAACATGTAAACTGCCAGTCAGAGATATAATTTTAATAAAACTCCCTATTTTCATGTATAAAAGCTACATGCTTTAATACAAATTTTTCATGTGAGCAAGAGAGCATGTAATCAATGCAGCAGTGTTCACAGAAAGCAGTAGTTCATCATGAGGAAGCAAACCGGGCATTTATTTAGATATGCTAAATGTTCTCTATGCACTGTGTTGCATGACAATGAGTTGATTTATTGTGAACTGATGAATACACTGTGTTTGCAACCTGAGTAACATCAAACTTCATAATTTAAACCAGTTTCTAAAGTGTTTAAGATGAAGCAGCTTACCCATACCCTTGTGTTTGAGAGTAGTCAACTCCAAAAAAAAATTGTTTAAAAAAAATATTTGGGCTGATCTACTCAGTGCAGCAATGCACACTGGGGGGATGTAAATTGAGAATGCTATAAAGTGTTGTGCACTAACAGCCCTGCGTAGGTCCTACTGATTCACTCTAAAAGGCACCTCCTGTGCGTTGATGTAGTCCCATTTGAAACAGCACTAAATACAGATCATTTAATTTAGTGAATGGCACTACAAATGACAAAATTAAAAACTTTAACATAAGATAATTAGTTAAGCAAACAGGGCATTACAGTATGACCATACACTGCATTTATAGTCTCATTCTACGATGAAATGATGCGTTTTGGGATGATCAGTCCCCAGTCTCTAATGGTACTTCAATGGTGGATGGGTTCAACTAATCTAAAAATTAGCAAGCTACCCTTTTTATAATCAATTATAATAACATCCCTTAATTAATTAGCATTAAATTCACCTTTTTTACCATGATTAAATATTTTCTCATTTCTCATTGGCTATTTAACATTAAGCTCATCTTTAATTAACATCTGCGAAAATTACATACCAGTTAGGACCAACACATGTTCGCAACATGACCTGGGGTTATGCTCAAACTTATCTTCAGTGTGCCTCTGAATGATCTCATTTCACTTTACTCATATTTTACCAGGCCTCACTCAACTATTGTCAAGTCTATTTTTAGGAAATAGATTTTTTGGACCTACTTACATTTCTATAAACTTGAGTATCTCTATAGGCTCCAGTATCAGCAGCGGGTGAGTGTAAACGCAGGTGAGCACCTACATGATGTTGTGATTGGAGCTCTAAATTATTACAGTTGGTCCCAGGGAAGTGAATGAATCACAAAATCATAGAATATCAGGGTTGGAAGAGACCTCAGGAGGTAATTTAATCCAACCCCCTGCTCAAAGCAGGACCAACCCCAACTAAATCATCCCAGCCAGGGATGGAATGGAATGCCTTGTGAAGGAATCCATGAGACCTAATGCAAATCCATTGAACTCAGTGGAAAGATTGCCATTAACTTAAATTAGTTTTGAATCAAGTTCTTCAGAAGGCAGGAAAAAAAGTTCTTGAAAGTTGTTTTAATGGCCTACTACATACAGAAGCCATCCAGCCAATAAAGGAATACAGTTTCTTTCACAAACCAACATTACAATGAGTTTTACATTTGAACCATATTTTCTACTTATGATGTATGTTTTATTAATCAGCTTCTAAATGTTTAAATACACCAATGCTACCTTGCCTCTACAATCAACGATTATGGCTTTCATATGTGTGCACTCCTGCATCGAATTATTGCAAGCCCAACGAAAGTGCCATTGCTCATTTTGAAAAGTAGGGCCTGCTGCCTATCGAGTTTTAGCTTTAACTTTTTAATCTAATAAGCCCTATTCGAATAGAGCTTCTCCACCATACCAGCATAGATCTTTGGGAAAAAATACAGGAGACTTCCCAGAAAAACAACCACACACCTTAAAAAAAATATCATTCCTCAAAAGTGTATCTTCTGCAAATTCACTTCAATTACTTTGCACTGCAGAATTGGTCTTTCAACCCAGCTTAGGCAGGGTTGAAGATTTAACAGAATCCTTGCCTCCTCCATTATCATCTTTCCTCCACACTTTTACTCTAATTTTTTACATTGCTTTTCTCTACAGTTCTTTGTTCTCTGTCTCTTGGTCTGTTCATTCAATTACCTTCCTGGGTGTCCCCCCCGTTGTGCAGGTGAGCTGGAGGCACTCTCACCTGTTTGACTTTTCTGTGCTACGGGAGAGCTTTTAAGCCTCATAGAAAAATAAAAAGGCAGCAGGAAGGTAACCCCCTTCATTTAAAAGGGGATACTTCTTCCAAAGTAGCACTGCATAATCGCAAGACAAAAAAAAATATGGTCATGTTTTTCCATGTGTCCTCTTTTGTTCATAAAGCCAGAAATATACTCCCTGTGCTCCAGCTCACTACAAGCAACATCAAAATCAAAGGCCAAAACAAAACTAGCAATAACCATTTCTGTACGGTGTATTTCCTAATGAAAGCCAGCTCCGTGTCAGCAGTACTGGACTACTCAATCTTTTTTTATTTAAATGTATAATTTGCTAAGTACATTTGGCTTTCTTTTTGGTGTTATCTGCCATAACGCTTTGGGCAATTTCCTGTCAGGGTGCCTCATGATTAATAACTCTTAACAAGCAGGGCTAACGTGAGTAACACACTTGACTCATCAGCTGATAGAAATGTTTTCAAACATGGCAGCGGAAAAAATGGTTTGCACTGTCATAGGTTATTAGATGGCTAGGAAACGCAAAACAAATATTTAAAGAACAGTCAAGTAGGCACTGATGGATAGGGGACCAGCTCTTGCACTCCTTCCTCAGCCAACTAGAATCAGGAGGAAGAAGAATCCATTACAAATGTTTCCTTAATGAATGTTGATCAGGGAACTGCTAGACAAATCAATAGACCGTGTCGATCAGTGCTCTGCCCTGATTAACATTCTTAATCCTGTCACAAAAAACAATTCTCTTGGTATAGGAAGAACTGCTTATCATGTAGATAATCAGAGCTGTGTCACTTGTGCTCTGTCCATCTGCTTGTCATGATGGTTTGTTGTTGTCTCTCATTTTAGCTTTAGGTAGTGGACAGTTTGGGGGAGGGAACAATCTTTTCGTATGTACAGTGCCTAGCACAAAGGGGCCCCGATCCCTGATAGCAGTCTTTCAGCACTATCGTAACACAAATTATCAACAAACTGAAGCCTAACAATTCAGACTTAGTGATACAGATTTTATGTACCTTGAGCTTCAATGAGAACTGCATCTGTCTTCCAAGTGTGCATTGAACCTGCAGTGTCAATGTAAAACTTGTCTATTGAAATTTTATAGACAGTGTATTGAATGTTGGGTAGCACAGACAGGAAACCTACTTCCATCATCATTCAATATTAGTTTCATACTAATGGACTTTGGGCCCCAAGCCTGCTCCTAAGTCCATTAAAGTTTTGCCATTGGATTTCAATTAAAGTTTTGCCATTGGACTTCAGTAGAACCTAGATTAGGCCCTAGGACATTTAATTAACACAAATGATTATGTGATAAGGAATGACATTTGTCTGCCTGATGTTTGTCTTTGTAAATGAGGTTTTCCTCCCCAGACATGCTAGTGTTCTTACTCAGAGATGTTACTGATATGTGTATGTGTGTTTTGTTTGATTTTGCTTGGTTTATAGCCATAAGCCAATTCATACTTGCCAAATCATTCTTAATTCCCTTTTGTGCCAATAATGGTATGACTCAGTACTAATAATGCATCAGGATGAGTAAATGAATACAAATTTATTGAATATATTGATTTCCAGTTTAAGGCAAGATAATAAAGGACCAATTCTGCATTCACTTGTTTCCATGCAACTCCAGCAAACCCAGTGGGGTTGCATGGTTGTAAATGAGGGCAGAATTTTGGCCTAAATTATCAAAGGCCAGAGCACTTAAGAAATGAATTGCACATATCCATTTAAATTAAGCTAGCACAATGAATTCTGTAACACAACTAACAAGTAGTTCCCCCAGCTAAGCATATATTCAGATGACCATTAATTATAGCTAATTTTGTTTTTTAAATTAGATGGATATATATCACTCCATATGAAGAACATACACCTCTACCCCGATATAACGTGACCTGATATAACACGAATTCGGATATAACGTGGTAAAGCAGCGCTCCAGAGGGGCGTGGCTGTGCACTCCAGTGGATCAAAGTAAGTTTGATATAACACGGTTTCACCTATAACACAGTAAAAATTTTTGGCTCCCGAGGACAGCGTTATATCGGGGTAGAGGTGTAATTAAATTTTCAAAGTTGAACCAGGTCAAACTTATTTGAAGAGTGCTGTACTTCGAACTATCGTGGCTAATAAAATCTATGGCCAATGCTAGTTACTAGAACCTTATTTATAAAAATGCCACTTACCAAACAAGCTTTGCCAATGGTCAGGAATCCTGATGTGATACATTATTAGACTTTTCCTCTATGTTTCATCCTTCTAACAGTAACTTAATTTTGTGTAATGTATATCATGTATGTGATAAGTATTTAACAACGAAAAGTGTACATAATATATATTTAAGACAATTGCATTCTTTAACAATTTGCACCATACATTCTCACTCAAAGTATACAGTCTTTTAAAAATGCTAACTATAATAGGTGAGATTGGAATCAGGCCCACTTACACTGGGAGTAAGTCAGGAGTAAAACTGAAGCCAATGGGGTTATACTGATGTCAAGCCAGTTTGAATAAGCCCATGTGCTTTCCTCTCTCTACTTTTTTGCCTTTATAAACACTGATACTATTTACATTTCCCTTATCTTGGATGACGAAATTAAACCAGAGAGAAAAGGTGGATGAGGTAATAGCCTTTTCTGGACCAACTTCTGTTGGTGAAAGAGTCAATTTTTTAAGCTACAGAGAGCTCTTCTTCAGACCTGAAGAAGCTTGTCTCTTTCACAAACAGAAGCTGGTCCAATAAAAGATATTACCTCCCCCACTTGGACTAATATCCTGGGACCAACATGGCTATAACAATGCTAAAAACAGAAGTTACGCCAGTGTTTCAAGTAAGCTTTCTGGCTGTCATTCGCTAATGGATGCCACAGGGGTAGCTTAAAATTGAAGCAAAATCATTTACATTGAAATTAAATGGTTCCATCCCTGTGGTAAATCAGCTGAGTTCTAAACTGTTTCCTGCCCTGGCATCTCCCATGCCATCTCTACTAATAGTAAAATGGATTATTAGAACTGTTGCCTGTAGCTTTTGCTGTAGATTTCAAACTTCCCAACACCACCATAAAAATTCCTCCACCAGTTCTTCATTCATTGCATGGTAAGCTTACAGGGCTTCTCCAGTTAGTACTGGCATCAGGGACAGAGTTTATTCAGCCTGTGGACAGCTGCACAATATAGTCACCATCTCCAAAAGAGAGTTATGAGCAATGAACACAAAGCACACAGAACTGGCAG
Source organism: Mauremys mutica (assembly GCF_020497125.1). Lineage (NCBI taxonomy): Eukaryota > Metazoa > Chordata > Testudines > Geoemydidae > Mauremys > Mauremys mutica. The sequence continues at coordinate 101,239,744 of NC_059072.1, read as the reverse complement.
TATCACTCAGAGTTTGGAACTGGTGACACGAGGCCAAAGGAACAGAGTAACTCAGGGGATACTCTATGACCTGGAAAGGTGGAAGAAGAAGGAAAAAAAGAACCCACTTCTGAATTCATCATGTACTGAGTTCAATCCTTGAGGGGGCCACTTAGGGATCTGGGGCAAAAATTGGTCCTGCTAGTGAAGGCAGGGGGCTGGACTCAATGACCTTTCAAGGTCCCTTCCAGTTCTAGGAGATTGGTGTATCTCCAATTATCTGAAGATCAGAAACATTAGTATATTTTTCAGGCACTCAAGAGAGTGGGTTAGGTTTTATATGCTATATACTGGGGAAAAATATTCATGGAAGTTAAAACAAATGCATGTATTTAATCTATTTAATTTTTGTTTTGATGTTGAAAAAAATCTGTATAAAATCATTACCTACAGTGCCATTTATTTCTCCATTTTATCCAAGCGGCATCAAAGAAAAGATATTGGATATTTGGATATTTTCTTAGCTAAATTTTCTGTGTGGTTGAGGGTTTTTAGACTAGTAGAGGTCAGGTTTCATGAAGGTTGTTCAATTTAGGGTTCTTCTGCATTGTCAGATATTAGCTTGTCACATTCAACTGAACACAGTGCATTTTAATTGTGTAACTTTCCCCTCTTCAGCTTATTTGAGATAAAAATCATTAATATCAAAGGCGGCCAGGATTCATGTTGGAAAATTAAGGACTAATTTGAAGCCCATTGTAGTCAGCGATTATCTTTCTATTGATTTCAATGGGCTTTGGATCAGGTCCTTACAATCAATTATGTACATTCTTGAATACAAAGAAGAGACTCTCCTCCATCTATCAGGATCATAATCACAGAATAAAATATGTTTAACAAATTTCATTATAGTAAGTTCAAGATTGTCACTTTATTTTTTAAGATCTCATTAGAGCTGGTCTATGCACCAATTTAAATCAGTGCAATTTCAGCATGAAGGCCAGACCTTAGAATAATATTGTTAGAATGGTATCAGAGGGGTAGCCGTGTTAGTCTGGTTCTGTAGAAGCAGCAAAGAATCCTGTGGCACCTTATAGACTAACAGACGTTTTGCAGCATGAGCTTTCGTGGGTGAATACTTGCATCCGAAGAAGTGGGTATTCACCCACGAAAGCTCATGCTGCAAAACGTCTGTTAGTCTATAAGGTGCCACAGGATTCTTTGCTGCTTCCATTGTTAGAATGTGTCTCCAAAGAACATTCCTGGATACATTAGCCAAATTCATCCCAGGTGTAACTCCACTGAAATCAGTGGCACTATATCAGCAATGAATTTGACCCCTTATGTTTTGGAATCTGAACTGTCACTGCCACATGGACCTTGGACTGACTTATTAAGAGTTTGATGAGCAGCACTGGGTGTTCCACAAGGAAGATAGCAATTGCGTGAATTTGGGAATGAAGGCGATATGGAGTTTCTATGGGTCCTGCAAGCCTTTTATTTCATTCAAATTTCCACTGCTGCACAGCATGAACTGACTGAGTCTCAGGAAAGGTTAACTAGCACAACAGCCATCATTTGTGAGGAGTGGGAAAGCGCCATGTGCTGCACCAGCTCCTTTTCAACAGTCCTGGTTTGTTTTTTCTTTACGGTGGCATAGGGCAAGTACCCAGCATAGCTTGTCTTGAGGAACTTGGCAGCACTTTTTGTCCTGGCAAATTTTATGAAGCCAAATAAAGAAATCTAGACATTATCTATTCCTGTAAAAGACTTAATGGAAGAAAAGAGTACGATTCCTAGGCACTTTACCATATATCATTGGAAACGTCTACGTTTGGGCCTAATCCTCAAATAAAATCCTGCCCATTAATTGAAAATTATTTTTGGAGACAGCTCCATTTCCCCCCTTTTGAAATCATCATTGCACAGGCTTATTCTATTCAGGGCTCACATTAGCAGAAGTGAATGAGGGAATCTGACTGAGCTGTCATGGCAAAGAAAGCCATGAAAGAACAGACAGAAGAAACATTACATGACTATAATGAAGGCCACAATGAAAATATGCTGGCGTGAAAACAATTATTGAAATCAGTGTTCTAAGTTCCTGGGCTCATTTTGGAGACAGGCAGCCGGGAAGCATTAACTCCTGTCTGTTGATGCTGATCTCAGTAGAAGGACAAATCCTGAACCACAGAGGAAAATCCAAGTAAAAAGACAGCTCTGCATACAAAGCTGGTCTGATGCCAGAGTTTAAGGGTTATCCTCTGCCCCAACCTGAAGTAGCTGTCATGCAGCAGGGTCTTGGCTGCTGCTTCAGAGTATAGAGGAAGTAGCAGGCGTGGCCTTGTGCCAATGTGGGATTTTGGCTCATTGAGGCATGTGATACCATTAACTACATTACCAACATGCCCACTTTACAATTTTTCAGTCCGTTTGAGAGATCTACTCCACAGCACACAGTGAGATGCAGAATCCCCAGATAGGTTTCACTCACCTTGGGGCACCTGCACAGGAGAAATACTCCTTTTCCACTGCTCACAGCATTAGTGGTCCTTGGATATAGGAGCAAAATTTGGACCAAAAAGGGAAAGACAGCCCACAGAGCAATCTACTGCATACCAACCAACATAGCAGCAGATCTAAACTGGCATTAAGATTCCTGGTCTAATTTAAATATTTATTTATTTTGTTTCACAGTCTGATTGTGAACAAGGCCAAGGTGGGGAAGGGGAGAAGAGAAGCAGAAGGTTTTCTCCCTGAGGTGCTATAATATAGAAACAGATACTGCGGCAGGGTGTACATTATCATATAGATGGATTTACATCACTAAGCATAGTGCGTGCATCGGGCACAGGGACTGGGCATACTAAAGGAAGGACGAGGTGGGACTCACTCAACACAGCTGAGGATTCAGCCTATTAACCATCTCTATCCCTACATAGGAGTGAACAGCTTGAGTGAGGGCACAAGTCACAATGAATTCTAGTCTTTGTAGCAACCACAGCCCAGACTCTCAAAAGTATTTAGTGCCCATGGGAGTGAGGCATCTAAATACCTTTGATAATCTGGGCACAGGAGCCCTGAATCCAGTGGCTTCTCCAGGTGCCTCAAATTTGAAGGTATGATGCTCCTTGTGGTAGATGCACAACTACACTTCCAACGAGCTACCACTGGATCTGGCCCGGTATAGGTATATAAATATATTGATTGAACAGGACATACCAAGGAATTTACCCATTAATTGTTAGCTTTTTCCAGGCCGATTTTTTTTTTGGAGGGGTGGTCTTTTCTTCTCTCTTTTTTTGAAGAATTATTTGCATTAAAAGATTATTTGCCTAAATCTGATTCAGATTATTTACCAAGGAACTCATTTTGATAACATCCTCTTAAATTACATTTGCAAGTATGCTACCATATGTTTATATACCTAACTATATTTTGTCCTATTTGATTTTCAACTGGTTTCCTCTGAGCGCAGTAACAAGAGTGTGGTCCATGTGCTGTGATTCTATTTATAACCTAGTTCCTTGGTGATAAGGATGAATGATCCCATGAAATGCTGAGGTATTTCTCTTTTTAGAGTTATCTCAGTCTTTCATAATTATACACAAGATATTAATGATTTTTATCTCAAATAAGCTGAAGATGGGAGAGTTAAGGCCGATCTTGTCTTCTTGGCTAAGTACAAGGTATCTGTAAGTCATTGCTGCGGGATCAAAACTTGTTGCACATGAAGGTAATAAATCATCATCACCTGCTGCACATGTACTTGGGACTCTGTCTCCCAATAGCCCAGTTCTACATACAAGTGGATTTGCAATGTCAAACTTTAACTGAAAAACCAAAAGTACAAATTTAAATTCTCTGCTGACAATTCTAAGAAATGAAACTTCTTGATAGATTCTCCGACTGTACCTTACAACAAGGTGAGCACCTGCACTTCTTCACTGAACTATGGGTGCTCAGCCTCTCTCTGGATCAGACTCAGTCACTATCAGACTATGTATTGGTTGGCATTCTGCAGGGCAGTTTGCTGGTTTTGCCACTCCAGTAATAGAGGGATACCTTATCTCAAGAAGTGATAGATGAATAGTGGGAGAGGGGAAAAGAAATTGTAGGTAATACAAAATCTGTCCCTAAAAGGCAGGGCTTGGACAATAGTTTCATTGCTACAGAAAATAAATGAGTAGCAAATCAGTACAAAAATCCAAAGCTATAAAAAAAATCAATTTGGAAAATATTTACTGAATGCGTAAAAATAAATCAGACATCAAGTACTGCACATCAGCCTTCAAGTCTCACTTCAAGTCATAGACGTACTTACTGAAATAAATGTACTGTCATTTAAAATTGGAAATATAATTAAATTATTGCTTTAGTTCACATGCTATCACTGATGCAGTACCTAAATACTTGCAAGTGACTTTATTTTGCTGTTTTTTTATTTATAGTCAAAAAATGGTCAACCTAAACTGTACCATATTCAGATGTCATCATCTGTTAAGTATGATATGCTAATTAGACTGCTATTAGAATATGCGACTGGTGACTATTTGCAAAAATACAGAGAAAATTGGGATAGCTACAGCAGTCATTAAAACCATCTATGTTTGCCAGCTCCCTATTATGACAGAGTATAAATAGGGGTTAGACTCATGCTTCAGTCTTCAAGGAGGTCACATCAAACCTCTTTCACCCCACAGGCAAGGTGAAAACAAGACCACACATACAAAGAAGAATTGTTCTTCAGCTGGCATGACTGGAACCAATGCCAGTCAAAGAGTTCACTGAACAGTTCAATCATTTATCTTGACAGGATATGATTTTTTTCAGTCTCTGTCTATCTCTCAAACACAGTCAGCTCCTTAACATGCTCAGACTGTATTTAATAGCTCTAATGAACCAAATGAATATTTAGTCTAGAAAATTAACTTTTTATAGCTGTAATAGATGTATTCTCTTACCCAATAGTTACCATGTTTACAGAATGCTATGGTAACTTATCATTGTGGAAAACAGAGCTAATTTCTTGAGGGGCCTCCATTTTTTTAATTAGATTTTCAGAGAGAGATTTGTAATGTTGTAATGACTGCCTCAGCAAGGTATGAACCCAAGATCTTCATCACCAAAACACACACTTCTATGACCTGAGCTAAAGTAACATCATTATTGGGCAGCAGTAATAATCAATATGGACCAGACACTACAGGGGATATGAAACACTTATTCTGGATTTACTCTGTCTGATTTGAGATCCATATGTTATATTCTTGAAGAATTTTCACACCACCATATTCTGAAACTGCATGGGTTATGATTATCCGGGGGTGCTGAGGGAGTTGGCTGATGTGATTGCAGAGCCATTGGCCATTATCTTTGAAAACTCATGGTGATCGGGGGAGGCCCCGGATGATTGGAAAAAGACAAATATAGTACCCATCTTTTAAAAAAGGGAAGAAGGAGATTCCGGGGAACTACAGACCAGTCAGCCTCACCTCAGTCCCTGGAAAAATCTTGGAGCAGGTCCTCAAGGAATCCATTTTGAAGGACTTGGAAGAGAGGAAGGTGATCAGGAACAGTCAACATGGATTCACCAAGGGCAAGTCATGCCTCACCAACCTGATTGCCTTCTATGATGAGATAACTGGCTCTGTGGATGAGGGGAAAGCAGTGAACGTGTTATTCCTTGACTTTAGCAAAGCTTTTGATACCATCTCCCACAATATTCTTGCCGGCAAGTTAAAGAAGTATGGGCTAGATGAATGGACTATAAGGCGGATAGAAAGTTGGCTAGATTGTTGGGCTCAACAGGTAGCGATCAACGGCTCGATGTCTAGTTGGCAACCGGTATCAAGAGGAGTGCCCCAGGGGTCAGTCCTGGGGTTGATTTTGTTCAACATCTTTATTAATGATCTGGATGATGGGATGGATTGCACCTGCAGCAAGTTTGCATACAACACTAAGATCGGGGAAGAGGTAGATATGCTGGAGGATAGGGATAGGATCCACAGAACCCTAGAAAAATTGGAGAATTGGGCCAAAAGAAATCTGATGAGGTTGAACAAGTGCAGAGTCCTGCACTTGGGACAGGAGAATCCCATGCACTGCTACAGGCTGGGGACCGACTGGCTAAGCAGCAGTTCTGCAGAAAAGGACCTGGGGATTACAGTGGACGAGAAGCTTGATATGAGTCAACAGTGCGCCCTTGTTGCCAAGCAGGCTAATGGCATATTGGGCTGCATTAGTAGGAGCATTGCCAGCAGATCGAGGGAAGTGATTATTCCCATCTATTCGGCACTGGTGAGGCCACATCTGGAGTATTGCATCCAGTTTTGGGCCTCCCACTACAGAAAGGATGTAGACAAATTGGAAAGAGTCCAGTGGAGGGCAACAAAAATGATTAGGGGGCTGGAGCACATGACTTATGAGGAGACGCTGAGGGAACTGGGCTTATTTAGTCTGCAGAAAAGAAGAGTGAGGGGGGATTTGCTAGCAGCCTTCAACTACCTGAAGGGGGGTTCCAAACAGGATGGAGCTTGGCTGTTCTCAGTGGTGGCAGATGACAGAACAAGGAGCAATTGTCTCAAGTAGCAGTGGGGGAGGTCTAGGTTGGATATTAGAAAACACTATTTCACTAGGAGGGTGGTGCAGCACTGGAATGGGTTACCTAGGGAGATGGTGGAATCTCCATCCTTAGAGGTTTTTAAGGTCTGGCTTGACAAAGCCCTGGCTGGGATGATTTAGTTGGGGTTGGTCCTGTTTTGGACAGGGGGCTGGACTGTATGACCCCTTGAGGTCTCTTCCAACCCTAATATTCTATGTTTCTATGATTCTTCTATGATTCTATGATTTATTGTATGCTTTACATTAGCCCAGTTGTTATCTCTTCTTGAAAAACATATTTTATTGAAGATTAAACCAGAGCTTGAATTAGAATGCAGAAGGGCTGGGCTGCCAGTCCTTCTGGTGAAGGCCACACTTCTCCCAGCCGACAGTATTTCCAGGATTCATATGAAGAACCTTGAATTTTTCATAATGGCGATAGAAGGGCAAAATATTGTACCATGCTGTTAGAGGTTTGTTTCCAAGACTCCCTAATCTAATATCTGTTTCATATTCCCCTTATGACATAACCAGAAACCTTCAGCGGCTGTCCAAGGCTACACCACTGTGATGCATACTGCCTGGTTTATGAGTTTTACTATTAATTTACATGAGAGCAAACAGAGTTAGGCTAACAGTGAGTGCTTTTGAAAATCCTACCAATTGCATCTGTGGTCCTATGGGATAGAAAGCCAGTAAGCATATGAGTTATTCCTATTTAAACTTTTTTCGGTACATCTCTCCTACTATCAAATTAATGTCTGCTTGCCCCTCTTTCAGCTACTCCATAGAAGGGTTTTAGAATTACCTCACTAACTCACTCATAGTTTCTCCCCTTCTTTGCTGTGAGCCTTTTAATGAAATTCAGTGGCAATTTCTCTGCTAGCTGCTGGGAGTCAAACTGCCCCCTGAGTTTACGAGCTGCAATGCTTCTGCATCTTTGTTGGATTCAACTCTCATATAACTAACATTGCCCTGCTCACCACTTGACTTTAAATAATTGCCACAAAATGTGCTGGGCCATCATACCTTGGTCAGCTAAAACTTTCAAATTCAAAAGGCTTAGAAATTCTTTCACTTGTTCTCGTTGTGCTTTAGAGATGCTATAAGAACACTCATGGTGTGAATCAAAGAGTCAACACTGAATTTTTTCCAGTATACTATACTTGAGGCTGCCATGGAAGACCACCTGGAAAGTCTGGGACAATATATATATATATATATGTTGCATTGTATTATCCTCAGGATAGATAGATAGATAGATAGATAGATAGATAGTGTAGCCTACTGGGGAAAAAATCAGTCTGGACTCTGATTCACACCATGATACTGTCCACAAGTTTTGTAGGGCTCTCCAACTACTGAGTGATCTAGAGCAATGATTTTATTATAGGTGGAGCTGGTAGTGCTGCCTATAGTTAGGGTTGCTCAACACTTGTCATTATAAGACTCTGTTTTCAGTTGTTTATAACTTTGACAAATTGTAAACATTTGGCTGAAATTTGCTTTGCATGTTGTCTGCCCCTAACATATCTAACAGAGTTCGGTTGAACCTCTCTGGCTGAGGGTCACCCTGCGGGTGATACGGCGTTGTCCTTGACTTTTTAATTCCTGCTATCCTTAGCACCTCCTTTAGAAGGTGACTCTCAAAGTCTCGTCCCTGATCCGAGTGTATCCGGGCTGGGAAGCCATAAACTGAGAAATATTTTTCCCACAGTACTCGTGCGACAGTGGTGGCCCTCTGATCACGTGTGGGATATGCCTGCGCATATCGCGTATAATGGTCGGTCACCACTAGAATGTTCCCAATATTCCTCTTGTCCACTTCTAAAGACAAGAAATCAATGCAAACCAGCTCCAGAGGTTTGTTGCTGGTGATGTTCTTCAGATATGCAGCCCTCGTGGGCAGAGTTTTCCTTTGGACACATCGAGCGCAGGTCTCACATTTCCTGCAAACATCTTCAGCCATCCAGGGCCAATAGAACCTACTGCGGATAAGTTCCAGGGTCCTTTCCATCCCTAAATGTCCAAAGTCATCATGCAGGGCCCTCATGGCCAGGCCTCTGTACTCTTTTGGCAGCACTAGTTGGTTCCGTTGCCTTTGTAGAGGGTCTGTGGTCACACGGTGTAACACTCCCTGAATCAGTTTTAGCTTGGTCCATTCTCTCAACAGTAGTTTGCCCTCTGGGGTAGGTGGAACAACCGCAGCTGGGCCTCGCCCCTCCCTTTTGGCAAGTAGCGTATCACGAATGGAAATATCTTGCAGCTGGGCTTCCTGCCAGTCAACTGCATTGAGCACGGGCAGGGGAGATTGGTCCAAAGCAATATAGTTCACTGAAGCAGAAGGCACGCATTCAGGGGGCAGGCCCAAAGCTTCAGCAACGCATCCATGAAGGCTCTCATGGGTCTCCAGCTCTCGGCGACTCACACTGCAAATAGCTCTCACTCCATCCGTGGGTATCACAGAAACTCCTGGTGCTTGTGGACGCCTGGACAATGCATCTGCATCTACATTGCTTCTCCCTGATCGGTATTGAATGCTGAAGTCATAGCTAGCCAAAGCGGCCACCCATCTTTGCCCTGTAGCATCCAGTTTAGCACTTGTTAACACATAAGTCAGTGGGTTGTTGTCTGTCCACACCTGGAACTGAGCACCATACAAGTAGTCTCGAAATTTCTCAGTGATGGCCCATTTCAAGGCCAAGAACTCCAGCTTGTGGGTGGGATAGCGGGTTTCACTATCAGACAGTCCTCGGCTGGCAAAGGCTACAGGCTTACGCTTGCCTTCCACCTCCTGGTACAGTACTGCTCCCAGACCCTCCAAACTGGCATCAGTATGCAGGATAAATGGCTTGCTTGGGTCAGCAAAGACTAGGACAGGGGCATGAGTTAGGCAAGTAATGATTTCTCGAAAAGCCCTTTCACATCTCTCATTCCACCGTGGCCCAAAGGGTTTGAAGGGGCCATAGTGTCTCTGCACAGAAGGCCCTTTATTCTTGGTCTTAGATTTGTCCTTGCTGGACTGATATCCCCTGGTAAGATCATTGAGGGGTTTTACAACTGTAGCATAGTTTTTCACGAATCTGCGGTAGTAGCCACTAAACCCAAGGAAAGTCTTGAGTTCTCTGTAGTTGCTTGGACGGGGCCATGTAGTGAGTGCTTCTATTTTATCAGGATCAGTACTTACACCCTCTTGGGACATGATGTGGCCCACATACTTCACCGAGGTCCTGCAGAACTGGCATTTGTCAATGGAAAGCTTCAAACCATACTCCTCCAACCTATCAAGCACTTTAAGAAGTCTTTCTTCATGCTCTTCCAAAGTTCTTCCAAACACAATTAAGTCATCTAAATAAACTAACACTTGCAGTAAATTCATGTCTCCCACAACTTTCTCCATGAGACGTTGAAATGTGGCAGGTGCTCCAGAAATCCCTTGGGGCATGCGTTCGAACTGATAAAACCCTAATGGGCAGATGAAGGCTGTCTTCTCCTTATCTTCTTCACCCAGAGGGATCTGGTAGTATCCACTCTGAAGATCCAACACAGAGAACCACTGGCTTCCCAGCAAACAGTCTAAGGCATCTTGGACTCGAGTCATTGTGTACTGGTCAACCACAGTACGGCGGTTCAGGGTGCGGTAGTCAATACACATCCTGATTTTCCCATTCTTTTTACATACCACCACAATGGGCGAGGCGTATGAACTGCGGGACTCTGTAATGATGCCATTCGCAGCCAGCTCTTGAAGATGTTGTCGCACATCTTCCATCTCGGAGAGAGCAAGCCTTCTAGATCTCTCTCTGAAAGGTCGGGAGTCATGTAGTCTGATGTTGTGCTCTACTCCTTTTGCGCATCCCACATCCCACTCATGCAATGAGAATACCTTGGGTCTTTCACAAAGTTTCCTCCTCAAGCGATCTTTCCACTCCTCGGACAATGGTGAATCTCCAAAGTCAAACTTTGCTGGGTCTATTGTCGGAACTTGAGTCTCACACTGGGGTTTCACAATTGATTCAGGATCAAAGAGGTCTGCTATCTTTTGTCCTTGCTTCACAACAACATCTCTACTTGTTTCATTGGCAATCAGTATAGTCACCTTTTCCTGGGCTTCAGCAGGTAGGGTTATGACTCCACTGGGGACCAGCACTCCTTCCGGGAGCTCTCCTTCAACTGGCTGCTCTATCATTGCTAGTGCCCCTTTACTGCCTTTCAGCCTGGTACTCATGACAAGCACTTCTTGCTCTGTCCTTGCGGGCACTACTAAGGGGGTTGTGCCCATGTACTTCAGTGCCCCAATCGGTAGCTCAGATGTCTCCTTTTTAGCACTCTCAATTTTCCTATAGGCTTCAGCACAAAGCGTATGGATCATCAGGGTACTCAGGTACTGGTCCCCAGCCCGTCGTCTGCAGTAATCCGCGAGCACCTTGAAGAGACTGGAGTTGGTCCCTATCAGCACAGACACATCAGAGGTCCCTTTAGGGTCAGGGCATATTAAGGCAGCTGTGTCTACCTCTTCCCTTACCCCAGCAACCTCCTCTGGGAATTCCAGGTGCACTATGACATACCCTTGGTACGGGTATTCATCCATGCTGAGGCCACACAGACCAATGCCAGTCAGTGGCTGTATAGGCAGGTGCCTAAGCATCTGTTGGTAGAATGACTGAAATATAATAGTCACTTGAGATCCAGTGTCAAGCACGGCTTTACACTCCACCCCTTCAATCCTCACCATGACCTCTGCTCGCGGCCCTATCAGTCCTGCAGGGATCCCAGCTGGACGGTCTCTTTTGGGGGAATCTTTAAATCCTGTAGGTCTAGGTGGTCTCCATCCCCAGACCTTCTGGCCGCTACTGGGTCTCTCCCAACTGCTCCTCAGCTTTTCATACACTAAGGAGGGGTTCTCTTCCTTATGGCAGTTAGCAGCACTGTGCCCATCCTGACCACACCGGTAGCAAAAGAATTGCCCTTTCCCCCTTCGCTGGGGTGGGACAGTGGCTCTAGATACTGACTTCTCCATTGTCACAGTCTGAGGCTCCTTATTCCTGGAAACCTTAGCTCGGTCAATGATGCTTTGCAGTTCAGCTATCCGTTTCGTCAGGACCTGCATTTGTTGGGCAAGTTCCTCTGTGGTGCTCACCATCAGTACACTGGCCATTTGCAGTGGCGTTGTGCTGCCTGGTTCCAATGTTTGGGCTTCCCAACACTCGCTGGCAGCCTGCCTTTCTTCCTCTTCCCTGACCTCCTTTATCAGCTGGGAGTAACTTGGGGGATGTTCCTGCCGTTCTCTTAGTCGGAGATGCAGTAGGATCGGGTTCTGATACTGAGTCCCTCTTACAACTTGAGCCAGTCTGGTCTGATCCATCTGCTCAACAGTCACTGCTCCCCTCATAACAGCTCTCTGAAGCAGTCTTTCCAGCCTTTGTATATAGGCTGAAGTTTTCTCACCCCTTTGCTGTCGGGAATCAAGGAATTTACAGTAACTGTCTTCAGGGCTCTCTACGCTCCCAAAGGTATTATCAAGGGCCTTTAGGCAGTCCTGCACACTAACCCCAGGGTCAATTAGCTTCAGGGTGCGAATTACATCTAGTGCTGGGCCACTAAGGCTCTCTATTAGACATCTTCGCTTTTCTACATCGGGTACGGCCCACTCCCGCAGCATTTCAGTGGTATGCTCCAACCAGGGCTCAAACTCCTCTTTCCCATCAAATAGCCTTAACTTACGACAAGAGTTTGACGTAGCATATGCCAGCACAATCTTTTCCAATATATGCCCCAGTGCTTCTGCCCAATCATAGGCTGTGGCTGCCGCCCCTGAGCTAGAGGCTGCAGGACTGGGGCCCATCAGACCCGACATATTAGCCATTATACCAACAGTAATTTCCTCAAAATATAAACACAATTATTTCCCACTACAGTGGAACACTCAACATGTGCTTGCGAGGGGTACTGACCCAGGGATCCCGGACGAGCCCCCAAAAATGTAACCCTTCTGCCAGGCCGAAACAATAGCAGCAAGGGCCGGGTTCAATACATAGGGGTCCCTTCCCCACAACATAATGCAAACCAGCTCGAGCCCCCACCCAGTGACCTGGGAAAATCTTACACACACCCCTGGGCGCCTCGAGGAGGCAATACTTCCCCTCTCGCAAGCACAGACTCTTGGTGTAGCAGAAAAGGTTTAATTACATGAGATAAACAACAAGCATTAAACTGGGAAAATACCTCAACTAGAGTTCATAGGTCAAACCGTGAGCAAAGACCCACCCCAGCAAATTGGGCCGTGTCCTTCTCTTGGGGCCCTTGAGTCCAGCAACCCCCAAATCACCCACAGTCCCAAAAGTCCCACAATCCAAAAGTCTCTGTCCCGGGTCAGTGCAGCCCCAGAGTTCAAGAATCTCTCTGCAGAGGTCCCCCTCCCCAGCCTGGTAGAAAGGGGCACCTTACGTGGGTTCGGGGCCAACTGCCCTGCCTCTTCGTGGAGTTCTGCTTCCACTAGTCGTCCCCGCAAACAGCTCAGCTCCGCTTGCTCTGTGGGCTGCTCCGCTCTGCCAGCTGCTCTGGCCCACCAGCTGTCCTGTGAGCCACTCTAGCCATCCTCACGAGCTTCTTGGCTCCACTCACCCAGGGCTGCACAAACTGCTCCACTCCGCTCTGCCAGCTGCTCTGCTCCACGGTATTGCTTCAGGCTCCCCCACTCATAAGCACAGTACTTAGTGCTCTCAGCTCAGCAAGTCCAGCTCTTCAGTGATTTCAGCTCTTAGTGATTCCAGCTCATAGTAGGGGAGCCCCAGTGAGTTCAGCTCAGTAACCTGTATCTAGATTCTTAAGGGAATCAAAAATTAACTCTGACATTCCACAGTGGAGAGAGGCACCAGTGGGACTGGTGCTTCTGGCTCACACAAGAAGCCTGCACCACTCAGTACAGATCTCTGTCCCCAGCCTCTCTCCTTTCAATGGGTTTTGGAACTCATGTGCCCCATCTAGCAAGCGCTATCCTGCTGACAATGAAACCCCCCATCACAAGACAATTTTGTAGTTCCCCATTTACCCAATCAGGGTGACAACATTTCATTCCTCCTGCCCCAATAACAACGAAATTGGGGCTCTCACAGCTGTGAAAATAACCATCCCATGCTGCTTTGCGGTATGCTAAGTGGGGTGGGAGTGCCCATGCAAATAACCGAAATACCAATGCAACACTTTAAACTTCGTTCTGCACTCCCCATAATTTACCACCAGATGTCAGGGTGGGGCTCATCCTGACTCTGCTTACATTAAGTTTTAGCTAAAATGTTTCTGCCATTTCCAGGACCAAGATTAGAGGAAAATACATTGTTTTGCCCACATTAAAAACATTTGAGTAATTGTTTCATTGAGAAACTTGAGTGCCTCAATTTTTTTGGAGCACAGAATTGAAATTTGGCAGGAAGGGTCAGCCTGGTGTCAGGGATGTGCCTTTTGACCTCCTTGTGAAAATTCACTTAAATTTGGCAAGTTATAAACCTCAAAAAAAATCTCACTTCTCACATGCTCAGTAGATATTTGTTGGAGTTTGGCAGCTAAATTCTCTGAAGATTCCCTCTGCACTGGGCATACTCCATCCACTCACACCTACTACATGCTAACCAGACGGTGCATATGCCACCCCCACAGAGTAACCAAGTATGCACCATCCAAGGGTTGCATGAGCTGAGCAGGACTCTTTTTACTATTGCTCCTCCCAAAGTCAGAAACCAGTGTGATGCTGGGTACAAGAAATGAGAGCAGGGAGACAGTCTCACCTGTGTTTTCAATGCTCCTGCTGCTTAGTCCGGCTCCCTTGTAGGTATGTATTATGATTACGGCCCTACCAATTTCATGGCCATGAAAAATGCATCATGGACCATGAAATCTGGTTTCCCCTGTGAAATCTGCCGAGGAGGGTCAGGGTACCATACGCCAGGCTCCAGCTGCTAGTCCTGGCAGGGCTAGAAAGGGATGGGACTTCTTCTCCTGCAGGGGCTGCTCCCAGAGCTGGCTCATATCCACCTCCAGGAACCTCCCGTGGCTGCAGGAAGTGCCACACCCCTGCCCTCCTTCCTGCCCCTGTTGCTCCCCTGCTGCAGGGGTAGGGTCACTGTACAGGAAGCAGCCCCAGGCCCAGTGCTCTGGAATTAAAGGGGCCTTCAGCTGGTTGTGGGGGACCACAGCACCCCTCTGACCATGGGGCACCAACCAGTCACCCACCCGCAAGGCCAGCCCTGCCCCTCCCAAATGATGACACCCCCATACCACGCAACCCTCACATCAGTGAGGCTCGCTGTTCTCCAGCTGCCCAGCTCTGGAGGCAGTGCTTCCATCAGCAGCAGCACAGAAGTAAAGGTGGCAATACTGCCCCACCATAGCCATTTGCAACACCTCCCCCCCCCAACCCTCTTTTAGGTCGGGACCCCTATGGTTTTAATGCCATGAAATTTCAGATCTAAATATCTGAAACTGTGAAACTGACCATTTTTTAAAGCGGGGGACCATGAAATTGACCAAAATGGATCCAGATTTTGGTAGGGCCCTAATTATGATATAACTGCATGATCTTTAACTGCATGATCACAACTATTTTTTCCATAGAAACCTTGCCTCATTCAGTGCCCGGGATTGATAGTGCTCTGGAAACTAATCAGGGTTTTGTAGTGAAGGAGCCTTATCTGTAGGATCCCTTCCTCATTTGTTGCAGAAGTTGGAAGGTGTGTAGAGAGTGAGGTAGGGTACTGCAGGAAAAGAAAAGATGATCTACTGGTTAGGGAAGCTGAAAGCCAATCTGGATAGCTGGAGTCTATTCCTGCCTCTGCCACACAGTTCCTGCGTGATACTGGACAAGTCACTTGAGCCAACATTTTCATAGTTTGGCCACTAATGGTTTGTTCCAGGACCAGCTGGTATTCACCCAAGAGTTCTGAAGGAACTCATATATGAAATTACAGAAATACTAACTGTGGTATGTAACCTAACTCTTAAATCAGCCTCTGTACTAGATGACTGGAGGGTAGCTAAAGTAACGCTGAAAACATCTGCTCAGTATGCAGCAGCAGTCAAAAAAGCTAACAGAATGTTAGGAACCATTAGAAAAGGGACAGATAATAAAACAGAAAATACCATAATGCTGCAATATAAATCTATAATATGGCCACACCTTGAATACTGTGTGCAGTTCCGGTCACCCCATCTCAAAAAGGATATATTGAATTGGAAAAGATGCAGAGAAAGGCAACAAAAATAATTAGGGTACAGAACAGCTTCAGTTTGAGGAGAGATTAAAAGGACTGGGACTGTTCAGCTTAGAAAAGAAATGACTAAGGAGGGATATGATAGAGGTCTATAAAATCATGAATAGTGTGGAGAAAGTGAATAGGGAAGTGTTATTTATCCTTTCACATAACACAAAAACTAGGGGTCACCTGATGAAATTAATAGGCAGCAGCTTTAAAACAAACAAAAGTAAGTACTTCTTCACACAGTCAGCCTGTGTAACTCATTGCCATGGTATATTGTGAAGGCCAAAAGTATAAGTGGGTTCAAAAAAGAATTAGAGAAGTTCATGGAGTATAGGTCCATCAATGGCTATTAGCCAAGATGGTCAGGGCTGCAACCCTGAGCTCTGGGTGTCCCTAAGCATCTGACTGCCATGGATGACAGGGGATGGACCCCTCGAAATTGCCCTGTTCTGTTCATTCCCTATGAAGCATCTGGCACTGGCCACTGTCAGAGATATGTTACGGGACTAGAGGGACCATTGGTCTGACCCAGTATGGCCATTCTTATGTTCCTCATTTTCTGGATGCCCAACCTGAGACACCTTGGGCCAGATTTGGTAAGTGTTGAATGCTTACAACTGCAATTGAAGTTGACTGGTGCTTGCTTTGTACATATAAAGTGCTCTAAAAAGGCTAGAGTACTCTGCAAAATCAAGGCCTCAAATTGGGCACCCAAAATTAGTGGACATTTGACAACTTGCCCTTAATCCCGCTATGCCTGAGCTACCCCTCTGGAAAATGAGAATAATATCCACACCTGAATTTATGGGGTGTTGTAAGGATAAACTGATTAAGTTTATGACGCTCTCATTTACTAGTGACACCCATGAGGAAATGGATAGTTTTATATTCAGAGCCAGGGTTTGGCTAGTGTGCTTCAAATATGGCCTGGGGCCACATATCGAATGTGTAAAATAAAAAGAATTATTGAATAACTATCCATTCTCTGAATGATGCCAGGGGCCTGTGGAAAAATAGTATGTGATCATGTCATTAAAGACTGTATCATAATGCTTATATATAAGGGGGCCAAATTAAGGTTGCACACGCAAACTTAATTCTAGCATTTCCTAACTTCTGGCTGCTTGACTTTGCAATCTTACATTCTTTTAACATAATTCTTTTTTTTTTACTGTGACATATATAAAACATACCTAGTTTTGAATATGAGGTGACTCCCATACCTTACATAAGTATGTTACCATTGTGATACAGAGATACAACACTTAACCAAGTAAAACACCAACAACTGAACTATTGCTCTTAGAGGGTTTCATCACAGTTCTGTGCTCAAGATATTTTCATCACCAGTTGCACTTGTAGACAGAGAGAGATAAACATAGGCTTTTAATTTTTTTAACTCAACAATAGTAATTTTTGGTGTCTTTTGTATGACTCGGTAGGAGATAAGTTGTTACAAAAGAAGGTGTTTCATCACAAAAAAGAACACTGAACCTTCTAAAGGGTGTTTGAATGGATTGGTCTTTACTGTGTGAGGCTAAGCAGCATCCTTCACATATTACTTCAGTAGACATCTCTTCTCACCATATTAGGAATTATTCAAATCTTTTGATCATACTGGATATTTGACATTAATTTATTCCCTGAGAAAGGAATTTCTTCTGAAGTAATGTCTCAACCTACAAAATATAATATGTCCACACATGTATACAGATTTCTCTCTCTCTCTCTCTCTCTCTCTCTCTCTCTCTCTCTCACACACACATACACACACACACGAGCTGGATGAATTCTGCAAAAATTCATTCATATCCATCCAATCAAATAGAAAGCATATTTTCTTAGTCATGTTCCACGCACGTTTGCATAAGCAAACACATTTCCAAGAATGTTCACAGAAAATGAATGCTTCAGATATTAATTCAAATATGTTTTCACTGGTATACTCTTATTTGACTCTTCCTGTCAAAAACAGTTTCAGTCATGTGATCAAGAAGCAGAAGAATATCATGCAATTTGGGTAACATCACACTACGCAAACAGCTAATGGTTCCTGAGAGATGCTAATGTGCCACAGTCAGACAAACAGGTGATCCCGACCAAATATTTTAAATGTTTCATCGCTGATTGTCATTCTGTGTATTCTAATGTTTTGAAGTTGGCTTTAATGTGGGAGTGACAGGGCATAGGTAAAAACAGTTGAATTTCTGTCTAATCTGTTTGAGATAGGGGAGCTGGAGCGAAAACAGGAAGAACTATTTCCTTGATGAGTACATAGCAAGAATTCTACAGCACTTATGGGCAGAAGAAACTAATGAGTCTAAATCAGTGTTAGGCAGCCAGAGCAAGCAACCTTAAAGCCAAGAGGGTATGTCTTTATACCCCAGGGGCGTAGATATTAATTGAACACTGACTATATTCAGAGGGAGCATACCTCCCTCAAGCCCTGCCACATCTCAAGAAGTAGTTAGAGATTATTCCTTTTTTGGATTGAAAACTGGCATTTTCGGTCAAAGGCTTTTGTTTATATTCTGCTGCCATCTGGTGGTACAGTAATGAGTTACTGATTTGTACACTACTTATGACATTCCATTGAATTTGGACTATTTGGACTCATACGACTGAGAAAACTGTGAAAGCAAAGGAGGACTTTTGTAGACACTGAGTGCTGGAAGACAGTAATCTCGGATTGCTGAAATCAACTCATTATAGGGGTAAATATTCACATATGGACAATTTTATCAGGGCTGGGGGAGGGAGGGGTTAAAGATGAGTGAAGGTTGATTGCTTTACATCTTTACATGCATTTTAATTTTATTACTAGCAAATTATTAACTATACTAAACTAGCTTTAAGTCTGACTTTTCAAAATGAAGACGTTTACTATGTAAGAATACAAGCAATATGTCCACTAAAAATTGTAGCAAACTCTCTTCACGGTCTAGCACAAGAGGAGAATTCAGCTGGATGTGCTGTTTACTAATACATGCAATGGGACATAACACCTCAACTTTTGCTGCCCCTGGCACCTGCCGTAACTATCGTACTAAGGATAGAAAACACACCATACCTCAATCATTGCAGATTGGCAAAATTGGAGTTTTTATGGCATTCATTATACTACTGTTCTACCCTGGAATTATATAGATATGAGTGCAAAGTAATTACATCAAAGTTATGGTAATATGTACAGCATTACTGATTCAATATCCATACAGAGTATAGGAATTTCATCCTATCTCACCCTAGACAGAACCAAGAAGTGCAAAAAGCATGCAAACAAAAAACTCCTATCCCGAACTTTGATAAACCTCAAAGAAAGTTTGCTTCAGGCTTTGGTCTTAAGTGAGTTGAGTTCTTATTTTGTTTAAACGCACTATTCATTCCCTAGTTTCAAAATGGCTCTGGTGTTTACCAAACCAGGGGTTCTTACATTCCTGCACTACACCAATAGGAAGAAGTTGGTTGAAACAAAGTTTAATTAAATTACCAGGTTACTTTGGTAACATGTATCAAGTGATTCATGATCTCAACACATTTTAACTTTCATTCAAAATTCTGTGCAAAGTGCGTTCTATGCTATTATACTATCAGTCAAATATAAGTTTCAATAATTCTAATAAATATTAGTGATACAAAATCACATGGTTTAAACCATCAAGATTTGTTGGCATTGTGATATCTCCCCTGTTTAAAGCTCCTATCAGAATGTGCTGAAGGACCTGATTCTGTTGTGAGTCTCCTGAGAGATGCAGCACAGAAGGTGAAGAGCAGAAGGAGGAGGGACAAAGGTGGATTTATGCCTTCTGGACTCCAGAGTATAGCTTATAGCACCCTTCCCGCTGCTGCCCATTGCAGCCCAGAATCCCAGTAGCCTCCATGCCTTACAAATACTCCCATTCCTATCCTAAGACACTCTGCACTTGCCCTCAATACCAGGACTTGCAATGGCAGGCCAGGCAGCAAAGGCCTGCTTTGGCTCTTGAGCTGGAGAAATTCTCCTAGATCCTATTTACAGCTGCTATATGCTCCTGTAGTGAGGTATAATAGCCAGCGCTAGGAGCAGGTTCAGCCCTTACGTCTTTTAAATAAACAAAAAGGCCAATATTACAAGGCAGTAAAGTATAAGATCCTGTGCTCTGGATTGATTCATGGCGCTGATTGTACATGGAGTTTGTGCTGCTTGTTCTCACTGGCATAGCTTCTCTTAACATGCCTCCTAGCAAAGCCTTCTCCGCTGTTGTCTCAGATAGAGCTGCCTTTTGTTTACAATTTCACCAGCTGAGACTCTTGAGAACAAAAAAGAAAGAATGAAAGAAAGAAAACTGGAGAGGCCACTATGAGGATCTAATCTATGTCTAAGACCACCCCGTGACTGGCAGTCTGCATTGCCATCAGCTGTATGCATCATGAACACATTCTAGATTAGATCAGCTGTCTGTGCCTTCTCCCTCATTAACATTGATAGAAGTGATGGCTTCTGTCAGACATGCAGCATTGCTCAGCATACCAGCTGCAGCTGTATCGTAATGCATCATATGGGCTTAGAGAATTAATTCGTTCTGTTAGTCACAAAGTTTCAAAATGATACTGTCATAACTCCACAATTAAAATTACACACCTCCTGAAATTCTCAGTTTTACAAGCTCAGACCTTCTATAAGCTCATCAGCTAAAGCTTAGGTTTTTGAGAGGTATTACATTGGACGGATTTAACCTATATATACTCAATTAATTCTGCTCTAATGTAAGCGGAACCAGAGAACACAATGGCAGTCAGAGTACCCTAGCAAGAAATTTGGAGGTCCTCCTGTAAGAGAACCTAAGAGGGGCCCCTTTCCATTAATAATATTCCATTACCAATGTAATCAAAGTATACAAATAATGATGTGTAGAAATCCACAACTAGGAACTGGCTGCAAATACCTTCAAAGCTAAATAAACAAATAAAATCTCTATCATGTTTTACTCTAGTCAATGAATAACTACTGGAAAAAAAGTATAATGAGTTTTCTTACCTTGTTTATGCTGAGTAATGGAGTCCTCAGTTGACAAATTCTTCTATTATGCCCTTGAAGTCCAGCGTCTTACAAATGTTAATTTCTGTGGACAATGTAGCCAGTCCTACTAATGTTCTTCAGACATGGTAGACCTCATATAAGTTTTTATTAACTTAAGCTTAGAGAAAGTTCTTTTTGCAGATACCACGGAGATTGGAGCTGTGAGAAAAACTCGTAGAGCAATACACATTTGGGTACTTCGTGGACAAACTGCTCCTGAAAATGAATCAAAGTCTCTCAAGTGCATCCACAGGCTTCAGCAAACACTAGAAAGACTCTGGAGTTCATGTACCAGGTCGTACCTGTCTACTGCCATCAGAACTCATCAGAGCTGCTTCCAGGTTACTGCACAATTTTTCCTATTCACTTGTTGGAAAAATGTTTGCAATCTTTTTCACATCACACAGGAATCCAAACTCATTCATGTGCTCTCGCAATAATTCAAAATGTTCTCCCAGCTTCACAAGAACAGCATCTACAGCAATACTGAAGAAGTCAAATTTAAATCTCTTTTTTGCATCAAACAATGACTTGAACCTCTACTTCATAGCTGAACAATTTCTTTTTTTCTGTGGACTCATGTTTCAGTTAGCAGAAAAAATGTCAGTGCCTGTAGAACTATCTGTTTAACAATTAACAATGCCTCTTCAAATCCATTTTCACGATAATTCTGTATTTCTGTCCGAGTAGCTGCAATTAATTTGCTGACGTCGTCAAGACCAAGCATTTTGCTTACAATATTTATTTTTTAACAGTAAGTTTTGCCAAGCCACAAGTACAACAATGCGCCAAAATGAGGAGAGTTCATCTGCCAGTGATCTGGATTCTGCATATACCCCATTATCTTTTGTCGTTTATCTGAATTTCAACAGCGCTGATTGTATACTCTGTGTCTGAAGCCACAAAGCTTTGACACTTTCAATTTCACTCTCTCATCTTTTATTGAAGAGAGGCTTTAATGGTGTTTTCACACAGGATTTCAAAACTGTCCACCTACTTCCTGAAGCTGCAAATATAGCGTACATTTGTAGAAGAACAATGAAAAAATGGTTTTGACCTGTTTGAGGAATTTGCTGCATCACTCAACATCAGATTTAAGGAATGGCGTTCCACAAGGAACAAAAAAAATGCCGCTTTGTTCTTTTGAATGAAATGATCTTGCATACCTTGATGCTGCCCTCTCATGTTAGCTCCATTTTCATCTCTATGTCCCCTGCAATTATCAAATGTCATACTATATTTGGATAACTCCTGAAATATCTCATCTGACAGACACTTTCTGGTACTTGCCTGCACATTCAGAAATGATAGGAAGTGCTCTTCAATGTTGACTTCTGTCTCTTGGATTTTAACATACTTCAAATGATAGACATTTGTTCCCTGTGACTGACATTAGATATGCAATCCAAAATAATGGAGTAATATTTCATCTTGTTTATGTTGTTAATAATTGTACCTGTTACCATTTGAGATAACTTCAAAATATCATTTTGTATTGTAGGGCTTAAATAATGGTGTCTTTCTTCTTTAGCGAAGAACCTTCTTACATGTTCCTTCATCGCAGACTTAAATTTAGCATTTAACTCGACTTGACCTAAGAAGTTTCCATTTCCACACTCGTTACATTTTTCCATGAATCCATGAAATGTTAGGTTCCATTCACCTAAGTGAAGAATAATGGCCACAATTTTTTCAAATACACCTCACAAGTGTTGTCTCTCAGT
Source organism: Mauremys mutica (assembly GCF_020497125.1). Taxonomy (NCBI): domain Eukaryota; kingdom Metazoa; phylum Chordata; order Testudines; family Geoemydidae; genus Mauremys; species Mauremys mutica. The sequence goes on along the minus strand of NC_059072.1, from coordinate 101,217,125 downwards.
TTTGAGCAATGATTGTGAAGTCTAGTCAATTACAGATTCAGTTTTCAGTCATAGTTCCAATTATCTTCACTTCACCATATTTCCAGTGTGAACATGGCTTTTCTCATGAGTTTCAAGAGTTTTACGGATATATTTCCATTCCTAAAAACCGCCAACAGTAAGACTGCTTACCAACACCAAATAATTTGCAACAAAAACAAAACACTGCATTCACATTACCTGAATATGACACTCCATTGTTGTACGTTTTCTCCATTTTTCAATTTTCTTACATAATTTTCTTCTGTAAACCTTCTGTTGTGACTTGGGAAACTTTTACCTTTTACTTGCAATAGTCCATGTTTCACTATTGTTATTCTTGTATTGTCATCTATGAATTTCGGCCATGTTGAAGGATCACTGATGTTAAAAAGAGATATTGGAACTAGTAGAATGTCTTCTGAGTTGTGGCTATTCTCTTCCACTTCTTAAAATATAGTGGTATAACTGTCAGACATTTCTTACTCCTTATTTTCTTCATTCACCTCTAAGCTTTCTTCTTGATTAGTTTCTTGGATTGATTCTACATTCAAATTGGTGCCAGGAGTCAAAGACCTCTCAAGTGCACATTTATGTCTCTTACTCTGCTCCTCTCTTTTTCTTTTTCCCTTCCTTTTCAACACAATTTATTACTTCTGTGGGAATTCTTCACCAAAAAATTCTGAATCAAAAAATTAAAAATTCTGCACATAATATTTTAAAATTCTGCAAAATTCTGCAATTTTATTTGTCAAAATAACACAATCACACCAGTTTAAATTATTTTGGTAATTTATTTCAAAATACCTGTCAGCAAGTATGTCTGTAACAATACAGACACCAAAAAATATTCAGGATTTTTTTTTTTACAAATAAATTCCTTACTAGCATATTAATATAGAACTCTGAGTAATAATTCATTTAAACTACAATACAGAACCGTATTTCCCGCATTCCTCAGAAGTAGTTCAAAGGCTTGGGACAGTCAGGGGTAATGGAGGAGCTGAGGGAGAGGGAAGTAATTGCTGGGAAGGAGCCTAGGTGTGAACTTGGAAGGCTGTTAGTTATTGGTGGGGAAATTATGAGGTTTTTTGGTGGGGGGGGCAGGGAGGGATTGTTAGGGAGCTTCCCCCATGTAGACCCTGACTGAACCCTAGCCTCTCCCATTCAGTCAGACACATCTGCCCCTGTCCCCATGTGTCCCTGCACCCCCATCTGTCCTTGCACCCCCTGTCCACATGTAACCCTTCATCCCCACTCAGTCACCCCCTCCCCCTATCCCCATGTGGCCCTGCACCCCCTTCCCCTGTCCCCATGTGGCCCTGCACCCTCTCACCCATTCCCATGTGTCTCTGTGCCCCCACTCAGCCACTCCCAACCCCCTTTTGTCCCTGTACCCCTCCCCATGTGGCCCTGCATACTCTCCCCAGCCCCATGTGTTCTTGCACCCCCTCAGCCAGCCCTCTCCCCTCATCCCCATGTAGCCCTGCACCCCCTCTCCCTGTCCCCATATGTCCCTATGCCCCCACTCAGCCACCTCCCTTCCCCATGGGGCCCTGCACTCCCTTCCCTCTATGGCCCTGTGCCTCCACTCCCATTCAGCCCCTGACTCAGTCTGTAACTTCCCCACTAGCCCTTATGAACTCCGTCTGTGACCCCAAGGAACCCCTTGTGCCCCACGCTGTCTCTCTCCCCATATTCCCTGTCTCCAGGGGCTGCAAAGAAGGCATTGCAGGCTCTTTCTCTTCCCTAGCTGGCCAGGAGCAGCTGCTCTGTTCTAGCACCACAGTGTTCTCCGATGAGCAAAAGGTGGAACTGCAGCAACTTTCCGGCAGGAGCTATTTTCTGTGAAAAAAAATAAAAAATATTCACGGCACATTAATTATGCGTGTGTGCAGTGGTGCAGAATTCCCTCTGGAGTAACCTTATGTACATTTTCTAAGAGTCCTGGCATCTTGTGGAACAGAGCCTAGCTGTAAAAATGTTTAGAGCCAGAGTACAAAAATGAGAGTGAGGTGATGCATGGAGGCCACATCCAGCCTTCTCTCTCTCACACACACATGCACTCTCTTGATTACTCTTTCCCATCATAATATAATAACAAGAAGACATTCAACTAAATTAAAAGGAAATACATATATTGAGTTGAAAGTCAATTTTTAGGTTCCCTCAGGGCAAGGGCTGTGAGGCCCTCACCCTCCCTGATCTAGTGATTTTGGCTGCATCTAATTTTAACAGCAACACACCATGTAACAGGTACCTGCAACTGTAAAGCAGAAAAGCAAACGTTCACCCGCAGCTCCCCAGCAAGGAATGTACCATTTCTAAGGAACAGAGTTTGGAGTGGGGGGCAGGGGGGTGTTTCCCAACCAATCATGGCTAGGGAATATATAATTTGTGTAAGGAACTCAGTGTATTTGTATGAGGCGTTCAAGCAGGGTGTATCCTCTCTTATTGTGTTTACTTTACATCTGCAGTATCACTTTCAGGGTGCAAAGGGCCATATAAGTACCAAGTATCCCATAATTGCACTACAGTAAGCCTGTTCTGCACTAATCAAAAGAACCGTGAAACTGCTGACTGGATCTGAGGCCCCCTTTGGATCTGGGGGCCTCTGCAACTGCAGGGTGGGTTGCTACAGCACTGGGCAGCCAAATGACATGCTGTGGAACCTTAAAGCCAGAGCCAATGGAATCCTGCTTAAAGCAAGTTCCTCACCTGACCTGCTCTAAAATAAAGTCCACACACTGCATAGCTAGACACTCATTCCATTCCTGAAGGTCAGCTTTATTTACAAAAAAGCTATTAGCAATAGAATAAACACAAAGTTCAGCTCAAGTGGGCCTTACTCCCACCCTCAACCTCGATTCCTCAGGTTCCTACTGAAGGACTGCTCAGCCCACACTCTAGGTCCTCTCTAAAATGGCCACTCCCACCACCATTATATCTGGAAGGGGTGATGAGCCAGTTACCACAGAGAAACTTTTTCTCAGCATGATTAATACCTGCTGACAGGATGGAGTGTTTCAGGCAAACATTGCCAGTTTATTACACAGCGGTCATTAACATTCATTCCAGTTTTTAATGCTTGTTCAGCGGGATCACATCTGTGCCCTTTTTCATTCATTTCCACATGGAGTTTTGTTCACGTGCTTGTTTGGGGAGTGGCTGTTCTTTGTATGGACATGTATGTTTGCATGCAAAGTGGGGTATTTGTAAACAAATAGTCATTATTTCCTATTCATCACTCTCTGGTTTAAAACGTTCCTGTTGTAAAAAGTTCAGGGAGCAAAACCAACATGCAAGGCACATAACCAATCAGACACCACAAATAATTCCACTCTTTATTTATTTTAGTTGCTTATCAAAGCTTCCTGCAGGGAGGTGGGTACAGGTAGCAGATTTATATGTCTCTCATCTCAACCATTTTTCATTCTCTCTTGGCCTTGTATAAAGTTTCTAGTTGTGTCACTGTGTAAAGAAATGAAGTGCATCGCGCTGCTATTTTGGGTAGGATGTGCACTGTGAGTAACATTTTCTAAAGAGCCAAAATGGATTAGGATTAGAATCTAAATCCCATTTCTATCTGAGTATGGGAAGAGTAGCTATCTGGAAATTAATGAGAGTTAGGCACTTTGCCTGTTTAGAAGACTTTGAAAATCCCACTAGGTGCCTATCAGCATCTTTAGGCACCTAAGTACTTTTGAGATTTTAGCCCTAAATCCCACTGAAAATCAATGGGGGTTTAGGATTTTCACTTTTGAAAATATGATTTAGGCTCCTAAGTCTTGTAGACGCTTTTGAAAATTGTACCCTGTCTCCTGTCTTTATTGTGCCCTCAGCCCTACCCTCCACAGTGCCAGTGTACAAGTGGGTCTGATGAAGGAATTACTGGGGGGAGGTTCTATGGTCTGTGTTATGCAAGAGGTCAGAGTAGATGCTAGACTACAGGCCTTAAAATCTATAAGTCTGTGAGTGAAAAGTGGCAGGTGGAACTTCCTCCCTATAAAAACAACATAGCACACAGAACCACACTAGGGCTTGAGTCCATATAGTGCACTTGCACACACATCACATCACCAAGAGAGTTTTCTCTGTGGGTTAGGAAGTATGGCCAAGTCCTGAAGCTGGTTAATGAGTAGGCTGCCATCAGCAGCATGTGTACCAGCTGGCAGGTATGCTCAGATTAGCATCAAAGTGTGGAGCCCCAGCCTTCCCCAAGCAAACCTATCCCATTTGTCAGATGATGTGCTAGGGCATCACTGCACTGGCTGAGGCAGGATTTAGTCCCATCAAGATAAAGAAATGAGCTACTAATTACTTTCCATTGCAGTCTAACATATTCCATGTGTAACCCCTGTGGAGCACCGTAACTCACTATACCAATAAGAGAAGATGGTGTTGAGTTATCCAGAGTAGGAGATGAGTAACTGAAGCAGTAAATGAAAATATTGTATTATGACATGCAAGAGATGGGGGGGGAAGCAAGTCACGTGAAAGTGGCTTTATTCCATCTGAATGGCTACAAGAGGTGTTACACAGCAGATAACTGGCAGTTGACTAATGTTTTTTTCTTGATCTGCAGCACAGGAAAGGGAAGTGCCTGATTTCCACTTCTCTTATCACTGCAGTGTCTGAACTGACAACAGGGAACAAACCATTCTGACCTCCAATTGTTACAGTAGCTGGCATTTGGGAACATGTTACTATGCAATGATATAGCCAGTCTTGGGCAAAGCTGGGCACAACTCAGGTAACACTACCACTTCCCAGATGGCAACCCTGGGAAGAGTGGCTAACACTGTATTTCAAAAAAGGGACTGTTTCTCTTAGCACCCTTGCCGCACTCCTCCTCAAGATATTATCATTAATAAAATGATAAATAATATTTAATAATTAATAAGCAGTACTCACCTACATTCACCGGGGATATTTCTTGCTGCTTTTTGAAAACTCAGCAACTCCTGACCTTTTTGTCCAGAGATGAAAAAATAAGGGGCGTTCCTTGTAATGAGGGACTGGTGGCAACCTTATTTCCCATACTCAAGTCCTGGGCTGCTGTCCTAGCTGCAGCTAGGCCTTTTGCTCCCAGAACTCCTGCTTATTTGGAGAATTGTCCCTCGAAAACATTTGCATGTGTTGGCCACAGTCAATAATGCAATATCATGGAACATGATGGGAAAAGGAAGATTCCCAAGGCTCACACAGCTCCAGCATGTGCATGGGGCAGGAGGATTGAGAATTGGGGATCCTTCCTTTTAAAAAAATAAAAGGCCAACCTTTTGAGTTTTGGTAGATGAAGATAGACAGTAGGGACATCCCTTCATCTGCCAGTTGCCAAGGAGGTAGAATCTAGGGGCCAATAGGTCTCCTCCTAAACTCTCTGGCTGACAGCTGGAGTTTTTTCTTCAGGATATGTTGCCTCCTCAACCTGTGGTTCATTGGCCATGGAGGAACCCATCCCCTTAGCGGGACATCAGAGAGATGCCCTTCTGATCTTCCTCATAGGGACTGGACAAAATCTGGCCTCTAATTGAGATTTGTGATGTCTCTGGCTCAGACCAGACATGATCAATATTGCACACAAAAATGAAGCTGTGTGGAAGAGCTTGACCTAACAAAGGAAAAATGATAGTCCTCAGGGCCACATGGTCATACATGCCCTCAATATATACATTGTGACCTCTGGCTACTGGCTTGTCTACACAAACAAGAAACGGTTTACTTTCCTCATCATGTAGCGGAAAGGAACAGGATCTGATGAGTGCACAGGAAAGCTCTTTGCCCTGTCAGTTCCCCACCAACATTTTTTTGTTTTTAAAGAACTGAACTCTTTATGTAAACAATATAGAGTCCAAGCTGACAGGTGACAGCTTGGAGATTTATAGGCCAATCTATTTGTTTAATGATTTCAAACAAGATAAAGTCCATACACAGCCATAATTTAGGCAACATTTAGTGTTGTGGGTACAGTATGTCTAAAGGATCAAGAAAACTGTTCAGCCAGAGCCTTTCACATGCAAAGCACCTGGAATCCCCAGTAGAGCAAAGAGGCACATGTGGTTACAACAGAGATAAGTGATAATCCAAAAGTGATACAGAAGAGAGCACTATTTCCAAGTGCTGTATAGTGCACCCTACAACATTAATTGAGCACCTTCAGCACAATCCAAGGGATATTCTTTTTATAACTGTTCTGTTATTCAACCTCATTTTTACCTGTGGTAGTGTCATGTCTGCTCCACAATATTTGCCTTTACTTTATAACAGGAGATAGGGGAACCAGTGTGGATAACTTCAAGACCTGCCCCAGAATGAACAGGAACAAAAACGTTAAGGTTTAACGCAGCTCCATTACTTTTTTGTTTTCCCTTGAAAGCCTGTGTTTCCTGCTTTCCTGTAAGCAGAACTACTGAAATACCATAGCAGGGTCTATTCTCATACTGCTTCAGCCCCGGCAGAACCAAGCAGCACAGGAAACCGCATGAGAGTCTGTTCTTGCCTGATTTATAGACAAATGTGAAGAGGCAAAACATCAGTGGATCTTTTAGCGCCTCAGGAACCAGGCCCAGAGCCATAGCTGCTTGTAATGAGAAATGGAAAGGCCTGTGACTTTGATGTCCTTTACATCCAGGTTTGTCTCTGCCATTTTTGAAAAACATGGCATCAAGTTGTTTTGTTTTGTTTTTTGATTTGCAAAATAATATTTCAGAGAACCTGAAAGACAAAGACTTGAGAACTTGCGAATTGTCATGCTTTCTGCCTGCCTGGGAAGGAGCCAACTGTCTAGTCTTCCTGTACCAAATGAAATATTTTCATGGCTATGGTGGCTGCACCTGGACAGCCCGAAGTCCTGAGATTTCAGAGACAGTCCTGTGGGCCTGACAAATTCCCTCTCCCTAAAAGTCTTAAATCTCAAACCAAATACATGAGGCAAGGCAGATATGAGCAGCATGGGAAGGCAGCAGGCACAATGTCTGTTGCCTGTTAGTAGCAGGCAATAACAAAGTAATTAGCACCCAGGACAAAATGGGAGTTGTGTACAGCTCACTTGACCACCCTCTTTATTCACAGCGCCTCAGGTTGGGTTGAATAGAAGTGAGCTGCCTGTCTGGGAGGAAGTTCAGACCTAGATTCAGGGTTTGGTTTATGGCCAATTCTGTATCAAATTTAAAATGAGTGGCCCCAAGTGGGTTTTTTGTAGAAGAAAAACAGGAGAGACAAGAAGGAAAAAACAAGATAGTTATGAGCTGCATTTTTGCAAGTTGAATAAAAGAAGCCCCCTCAACTCTGCTGCTATCTGGTCGCTTACTTTAGTAAAAGTACTAACTAGCATTAAACCAAAGCTTTGTCTTCCATGATATGGAGGAGTGCCTTGGACTTTCTGAAAACTTTAGAAGTATAACGAGTTTATAAAGTCAAGCAATCAAAAGTTGAGGCACCCAAAATCACTAGATACTCTTGAAAACATGGGTCATTGCCTCTGTGATTGAGAATGACCGGGCCCCGTAACATTGAAAGAATTAAAAGGAGCTGAAAAACTTTGAAAACAGCGAGAAAGACAATTTCTTCCCTTACTTCTTCAAAATGTCCTTCAACTAATTCTTTCCTATTATACAAAGCTAAGTTGACCTAATTAATTTTCTTTCTACCAGTTGTAAAAGATTAGTCATAATGATGTAATGAAGCTTCAAAGAAGGTAAAAACAAAGGAGGAAAAAAAGTCCCTTCTTTTATCCAGCTAACCAAAACTAGAAGATACTGATTTGGCCACCTCAGATAATGTCTCTAACTTTGCTGAAAGCGCTACAGTTGGTGGATACACCCTTCTGTTTCAAGAACTGATAAGCCCAGCAACATAAAGTTTGCATTCTGCCTGACCCCATTCAAGTGATGACAACAAGATCAACAGCTATTCCCAACCTCAGTTCATGTCCACCTAAAAGAAGAAAAATATCGTCTCTCACCACAATTCAATGTCCTTGGAATTGTATTGTCAACAGCTACAGAGAGAGGGATCTGCAGAGCAGAATCCTATCAGGATATCCTGTCATTCAATTAGGAAGGGTTTATTCAGCTTTGCAGTGAACACTTTCAGCAAAAGCCATGTATTTTGGTATTTTTCCTATCTAAGGGCAGGTTTCACGTGCTTTGTGGTTTAGCTCATTGCTTTCTTCAGGAAAAGGAGGGAAGTCACTTCAGTTTTTTCACTGGAATGTAGTAAAGTGGTAAGGCTACCAAAACTCTGATCATTTTCAGCCATAGCATTGTTACTCATGACTGAAGAGTTCTGAAGAAAAAAAATCAAGTTTTTCATAATGGAAAAACATATGGTTGTTTTATTCCTCGTGTCTTCTTTGGTTGCAAAGAACCTCTCTTCACCACCAAAGCCCACAGATCAGGTAAGAAAAGTCTTATATTTTCTTTTGGATACATTTTTTAGATAATGATGTATTGTGTTTGAGGTATAGTACAGAAGGGTTCTGTAATTTTTTTTCACATATACTGCATCTTATGGGTGGGGAGGGGCGGGAGGGGACCCACTGCACTATCCATCCATGCTTATGTGATACTGTCTCCTGGATAAATAGATATCCCCAACTGTTGTAAATTAGCATATCCCCATTGAAATCAATGGAGCTAATTATACCTGCTAATAATCTGGTCCATAAACTATGCCATAAATAGACGTGTGCAATTAAATAAATAAATAAATCTCCACATTGGTGAAACTGCCAATAGATGATGTTTGTTTATGATTCTCCAAAACCAAAAAATGGAAGTTATTAAATTTTCTAGAAGCAGCAAAGAGTCCTGTGGCACCAACGTCTGTTAGTCTATAAGGTGCCACAGGACTCTTTGCTGCTTCTACAGAACCAGACTAACACGGCTACCCCTCTGATACATTTTCTACGATATCAGAAGATGAAAACAGTTTTTGTTTTTTGTTACCAAACAGCACTCTTTATTCTCCACCAGTGTGAAAAGCTATTTTGGCCAGGTGAAAAACAGTCCTGGAGAACCTGATAATTTTTAACATGCACAAAAAGTTGCAAACTTAACATGAGATTTGTAGATATTTCTGGAATTAATATATATGCTGATGTGACACAACCAGTGCAAATTTCCTGGATTTATGGAATTTCACAAAAATGTGTTTTGTAACATAAATTGAGGGAAGTGAAAAGTGTTATTGTTTTATAGATTTAACTATAGAAATGAGAACTGATAAAAAAAATTGTGTTCACTTGAACTACCTTAAAGCATATGGTTTGAGATTACTGTATCCTCACTAGTACAACTGAGGGGAAAGGTTTGAATAACCTATTAGAGGAATGAAACAGATGGGGTGGGGTGAGAGAGTGTCAGAAAAAGGGACAACTCCCACTATCCCTCCTTCTTTACTTTTCAATTAGAAACGTGTGAAAAAGTGGCTTTTTCTTTTTACCTTTCTTCCCCCTTTTCAAACGGGAAGAGGGGGCAGGAAGGGAATGGAGAGAAAATGGGAATTTTCCAACTATTGCAAAATAAAATAAAAACTTTCAAAATTTTGGGGAAAAAACAATTTTATTTGAATTTTCTCATTTCAAAATCTTTGAAAATTTAAAAAAATCTCCAATTTCAATTTTGATGATTTAAAATGTTCTTTTGACATTTCAGTGAAATAAGCCAACCCAATATCTTAGTCCAGTTGTTTTTGCACTAATGCACCTGTTAAAAGTAGTTTGCTTGCATATTAAAAGTCCAGATCCTGATATCCTTGAGATGTCAAACTCTGAGTGACTTTTCCTGAGCAACTTTGTAGATCAGCACCTAACAGCATATTAAATTAAAAACACAAATGTTGAAATAAAAAGTTCAGCGGGTGCATCTAGCTTAAGGTGAACTGGCCAGATCCTTCAGCATTTACTCATGTATTTGTATCAGTGGGACTACATCTGGGAGTACAGATTGACAAATTGAGCATGTTGTTGTATTGTTGAAAGCTGACTTACTTGATTGCATAAGAAGGTTATGTCCTTAGGTAATTCAATTAGTTGTCTAATCAGAGTTACAACTGAGGAGCACGGTTTGAAATGCTGTGTGTTTTAAAAATGACCATCAGAGTCTTTGAAAGGTGTGCTATAGTGGCTAGAGAAGGGAACAAAACGACACAGATTCCTGAGTTCTGCTCATGCCTGTATAGTTGACCCATTGTGTAGCCTTGAGCAAGTCACTTGTTTCCACATCTCCATACATAAAATATGAATACTTACCTATCTCTTTTATACGAGTGTTGCAAGGGTTAAGAGGGTAAATGCTTCTGAAGTGTCTTAATTATATATTTTCCTAATATTTAATATTAATCATGATTAATATTAATATTTTTCTGTTTTTAAAAAATGAAATATTCAGGGAGGAATTATTATTCTTAATAAGCAGCTTTACCCTTAGAAAAATATATAAACCACTATACTAAATAGTTTGCGTTATATAAAGAAATCACAGGGGAAAATCTTAGTGCAAAAATCATGCCCTCAACTAAAATGTTATACATTTTGGGGGCTTTCTGCTTGGAGCTACAAGCATCTTCATCTTTAATTGTCTGGACATACCAACTAGTTTTAAGGTTTTGTTGGGGGCGTTTTAAGAGGTAGGTCAAACTAGAACCTTGAATCTGAACTTTTTCAAATTTTCATCTTGGAGAGTTCAGATCCAAACTCATTCACATGGTTTCAGTTCCACATCAGATCCAAACCTAGAAGGTGTCTACCTTTCATTTCAAATGTGGACAAACATTTTGGCCACATCTCTCATGATTTCAAGTCGATCTAATCTAAACCCAAAATACTATCCAGATTCATCCTTGAACTCAAATTCTGCCTATCCCAGGTCTTGATATTGCCTTCTTAGTCCTTGGGTTAGGGGGGAGGTAAATATTTTATTATGCAGAGACTGCATTTTCACAGGGCATAGTGCAGTCAGGTTAAATAACAACACATACTTCCTCAGCAAAGATCCAATTTTATATTCTCTTCTCTGAATTGGCTCCATCACAGATCTTTTCCATCCAGTTGACTGAAATTGTACTACAGGGCACATGACATTTTGGGGATTGTAAGAACTGGTTAATGGGTCAACTAATATCACAAAATTTCTCCATACTTAGAAAATAATGGACCTCCTCCCTGGTTTGGAAATCTAACTGAGCTTTACAATTTAACACCCCATGCACTGAAGTGCTTTCACTGAGCTGTCTTCGGTTTCCCTTTCAAACTTGCCAAACCAAGCATTTATTGCTATCATATTCAGTACTATTGACCAAAGATTTATCATGATCCCAGCAGGGATATGAGACATGGTGGCGGGGGGGAGGGGGGGAATATATGGAGTCAGACACTATAGTTTGTAGGGCTCCTCTGTAGAGAAGCCTGCCGTTATATCATACTGACAGGCCCCACAACCTGTTTTAGGCCTGTGGGAGCAAGATAGCAAAATTGAAAAAGTGCACTGTAGCTACAGGAGAAGGATGGGACTGGGTGGTTATGAAAATGTACCCATAATAAGACTATAAGAATCAAAGCAAGATTTCCCATTGACTCCAGTGGGAGCAGTTAAGCCAACTGTGAGTGTTTTTGAAAATGTCACCTTAATGATTTAAACCTATTTCTGGCTTTTTACAGGTGAAGAATAAGTGTGATCAGAAGATGCTCATTACAACCAAAACCGAATGCCGATCTTGCTCTCTAAACCTTGAAATCCGGTGCCCTGATGGTTATAGTAAAATGACCAATGGATCTGGAATACGAGGCTGCAGGTATATCTTCTGTCACAATTATTCACTATAAATATTGTTCACCCTGAACCAGAAATTTTTAAGCAGCATTGGAAATGACCTATGCCTTGTTAATCTGTAAAATATGTTCTTCATTGTCCTAACCCCACATTCAAGTTGTAGCAGAAAGACTGCTTAATCAGGTGGAAGCAAGGACTGCAGAATACCCGCCACTTTATAGGCGCTGACGTCTAGTTTTCCCTGGGGTGTGCTCCACCCCTGCTCTGCCTCAAGGCCCCGCCCTTGCTCCGCCTCTTCCCACCCCTGGTCCACCCCGCACCCCTGAGGCCCCTGCCTGCCCTCTGCTTGCAGCTCTCTGCACTCCCCCAACCCCCTTCCCATGCCATCAAGCAGCTGTTTGGCAGCAGCCACCAATCAGCTGTGGCTGATGGGTGCTGAGCACCCACTTTTTTTTTCCATGGGTGCTCCAGCCCCAGAGCCCCACGGAGTTGGTGCCTATGCACTGCTTTGTGTCTTGGGTTTGTGCTTTTCTATAGTGTGTGTTTGGTCTCTTTCACATCAAAAGTGGTGGAAAGTTTTCGGTTACTTTCATGCCTCATCTACTTCCTCCCATTTGAGCAGCTATCACAGAAGCACTATGAAAGCATTGAACCCATAGGTACAATATTATTATTTGTATTACAGTGGTAATGGGGCCTAAAGGCCCCAACCAAAATTAAGGCCCTCTTGTGCTAGGCACTGTCCAAATACGTAATGTGAGAAGAGCCCCAAAGAGCTTACAATCTACAGATAGAGTTCATGTTCCTTTGAGTGCTCACTTAGGTCTGCCAAGAGATCTTTCAGCAGGGAGTGTCAGTGGATAGAACAAGACAGAAGGTGAAATCCTAGTCCCATCAAAGTCAATGGTAGTTTTGCTGTTGACTTGAATCTTGGATTTTACCCAGGATAGTTTATGTTCAGAGTTACTCCTGGATGAGATCTTGGGGAAGATGTAAGTATTGGTATACATGACCTCCCAGTTTATCTCTGTGAGTAGTATAGTAAAATAGTTCTCAGTTGTATTCTGTAGTATTTATGTGTTCCAGCTTGGATATGATGTTTCCATTGTTAAATGCTGCATTCAGTTTTAATCTCCCAAATCCTGTGAGTCAAAAATTCAAATGGAGTTTTCAAAACTTTTCAGGGATATCCCTCCTAAATAATCTTGTCACAGTTCTTTATCCTACTCTAGACTAAATATATACTAGACAACTGTGGAATATCCAAAATACAGGCAGTAAGGAGGACAGAAATATTGTACAAGAGAAATGGCTGCAAGGATGCTTTTGGACTTCAATAAACTATGGGGGGAAATCCTATGTTTTACATGAAAAATACAAAAACAGAATTGTGAGGCTGTAATTTTTGAGATCTGTTATCTGGCTTTAAAGAATTAAGAGATTACAAACTTCATTTGTCCCCACAGGAGGTTTTAAATACTCTAAAGTATCTGCAACTTCTTGTCTTCAGGTATTACCTTGAAATCAGGACTTACACTTTGTCTCTTCCTGGATGTCGGCATATATGTATGAAGGAATTTCAACAACCTGAGTGCTGCCAGGGATATTGGGGCCCAGATTGTATGGGTAAACTCACTTTATTGACATAATATCTGTGGATGTGTAACAATGATTTGTCTTTTCCTCTCAAATTATTTGCATGGTAAATGTGATTTAGTTTCAAAATATGTCAGGAGCAGTCAGCTCAGTAGAGCATCTTGTTTGGTGAGTGTGCTTCAGAGTCTCACATCAAGTATGTAAGCTTTAAAGGGCCAATATACCCAAGGGATAGTCTACTCACCTAATGCCTGTTACAGTATTGGATCTACTGACATCCTATATTAGGGTTCTGAGAAGGTGTGACATAGGGCCTTCTCATTTAATAGCCTACAGTTTTGGAATACTCCCATTCCTCACTGTTCACCCAAATACATTAGTGACATCTTTCTGAGGCTATATATGTTCCTTTCCTGTTTAAGTCAGGGTGATTCAGGGCCTGATGGCTAAATAGACAAAAAGAATATTAACAGATGATCATCTTCTATATAGGCAAAGGTACGGTTTAAACATGGACCATATTTACTGGAACCACAGTTCTAGAAACCCTACTCACAGCTAGATCTCTCCTTACAACAGAGAGTGACAAGCCAACTTTTTAGTTATTGTCTTTTTTTTTAAATAAAGCATAGAATCCAGCCCAATGGTACTACAATGACAACAACAATACTTGGTTAGTTTTTACACTGCAACGTATTCTGTGACACCAAGTTATGGACTGCATGTGTTTTAGAATATGGAAGAGTTCACTCAAAATGGAACAGTGTCAGAATCCATGCTAAAGGGATTCCCTAGTAAGTAGAGAGGCCCCCTTTTCCTTCTAATAAACATCCTGGCCAGAAAAAAAGGAACTCTGTATAAGAATCAAGGTCTAAGCATTGTTTCTGCTGTCACTTAAAGAAAAGTGCTATTTTCTTTCCTTATCTTAATCTGTTTAAGAACATACTGTGTCTTACAGTTTAGAGGAAAGCAGTTCCTTCCTAAAACTAGTAGAAAAATCCCTGACTAGGAGCATACTTCATCTTTTGTATTTGATGGTGATGACAAAATAAGCTCTTAAATTGCACTTCTATTTCCTTAAATGATAGACCACATTGGAGCAACTGGTGTTCTTCTGTCCTTCCCTCACACACTGCAGGATTCCAGTACCGCAAACCTTCCATGCAAGAAAGCCACACTCCTGTTTCATTTTAAATGGACTACAATATATTGAATCCAAACACGAACCATCACGAAATATCAGGCTATTGACGGCAAGGAGGCTCTGCCCAAATTGTTGGGAGGTGGTGGGGTTCAGCAGAGAGGCTGGAATAAATTCCTTTTTGAGAAGAATTTATGAATTCTTAAAAGCCTGACAAGACCAGAACTAATATTTTCAAAAATGAGCAAGCCCCTGTCCATGTCTGATTTTCAAAGTTGCTGAGCACCCAGAAGCTTTCACTGAAACCATTTACCTAAATATGGACCTAGAATCTTAACTTTCAGCAGTCCATGTTTGTAAATCTTAGCCTAGTGTTTTAAGATCACAGCTAGAATGCCTGCTGCATTTGAATGTACATTAAATTACAACTGACACGAGATCCTTTTTATTGAGCATTCCAAACACGCTTCAGTAAACTTCAGTTAAAATCAATATCGTTTCAGAGCTTCAAAAAATTTTAAACCCTGTGGGGACCATTATGATTATCTAGTCTGACCTCCTGCATAGCACAGAAATATATCATCCTAATTTCTTAGTTGTGCAACTGAGGCACAAAGAGATCCAGGGCCAGATTTACAAAGGTATTTAGGTGCCTAAAGACACAGATTTGACTTTGACTTGACTTTAGTGGGAGTTGGGTGCCTAACTGGATTAGTCACTTTTGAAAATCCCACTATGCACCCATCTGCATCTTTAAGCACCTAAATACCTTTGAAAATTGGGCCTTAAGTGACATGGCCAAGGTCACACAGCCAATCAGTAGTAGAGTGAGGCACTCAGCCTGAGGTCTCCCAGGTCCTAGTACAGAACCTCTAGACCATCTTTCTTTTGAACCTCCCTCCCTCTGACTTACTCCGTTGCATCACCCATCCCTGCTGCAAACTAGCACCACTCACCCGCTCCCTTCTGCAGCCATTTAGATTTTTAATCAGTATCTGGCAGATACCAAGGCCACCTACTCTGCTCAGTATTTAGAAAACACTGAAAACTAAGATTTGTCACATAGCTAGTTAGCGCAGTCATCAGAGGCATAAAAGCAAAGGACATGGAATAAAAGTTAGAGTAACAAGCCCCAGAAAGTAGAGCTCATATATAGGACCCTGTACAGATGCCCAGCCTTTGACTTTTTCTCTAAGTTTTAGTTACATGAACTATTTATTACTACTGTCATATGGATTCCTAAGAATTTTATTTGCTGTACAAATTTAAGTGAAAAATCAAAATAGATTAGGGAAATGTATAATATGTAGCTACTAATCAAATTCAAGTGGAAGGATATAAAATGTTTCCTAAAGGGCTGGCAACATTAAGTCCATTCTGCTCTTGCTTGTGTAATACAAAAGGCAAATGGAAAACAGAGTAAAGATAATAGTTTTAATGAATGAGGCAAGAAAATGTATGTATTTAAATGTTTTTTCTAAAAAAAGCAAAAGCTCTGACTATAAAGAAGCCAAAAACTTGGGGGGGGTGGGGGAAATCCACAGAAACTCTGACAGATTCAAAAGTATTTCCCACCCTGTTATGTTTTCAGGTGACCTGCTTTTGTTTTCTGAATTTTCAGTGGATTTTTTTAAGAACAGAATTTTTCAGTTTCAAAATCAGAAAAACCTCAAAAATTGAATGTTCCAATTTAAAAAAAAATCTAAAGATTTTAAAAAATGGGTGCCTAAAATTAGGCTCCTAAATCTATATTTTTGGTATCAAAATAAATAACCTGATTCTAAGAGGTGTTGAGCTCCCAGCCATTTCCAATCTTATGCTCAGACTATTATATAGACCACACACACCTCTTTTGGTGGGTTAAACTGGAAAACGCAGCTTTCTTACATCAGTTTTATGCTGGCCTGACTACGATAAAGTCTTTGGATTTACTCTAGTGTAAAATGGGTGTAAGAGACTGAGGAATGCAGACCATGGCCTTCTGGAATATAGCGATCAAGCAGAAGTGCTCTGTCTGTCTGTCTAAAGTTGGAGAACAATACGATAATTTGCTAAACAGTTGGTAAAGGACTGGCTATGGTAGTATCAAAACAAGAGGCAAGGGTGGTAGTGATGACAAAGGGAAATGGAATGAAATCAGCATCTAAAGAATTATTGTGTCCGCCATTTCTAATATTTGTTTTGCCAGAATTTTGTACTTACTATATAAATCCTGAGTTCTTTCTCATGATTTCATTTGCTAGCCTTGCACATTGCAGGCAATGAGTTAAAACAACAAACTACTCTCTATGCAGGCCATAGATTAGCTGATTTGTGTCATCATTAGCCCTAAGGATAATTTTTATCTGTGACCTAACATCTTGAAAACATTTAGAAGCTCCATGAGGACATTGGTGCTGACATGTATTTATTGTTCTACCTTGTCCCTGGTTATCTCATCTCAGATCTTAATACAACATTATGATTTCAATGCATTCAAGGTACACTGGACTGAAAATTGTATCTGTTACAGACTGATTCATCAAAGAAGTGTATATAAAGTCAATAGCTCTCACTGGATTACTGACTCATCTTTAAGGGATAGATTAGTATGCAGCCAAAGTGTTCGCAGAAATAATGCGTATGCATGTGCACATCCACTTATTTGCTCACTGCTCAGACCACTTGCAATTCACCCTTGTGCAGAGGCACAGAACAAGGCTTCCAGATCCCTTAAACTCCTGGAGTCAGGATTAAATTAGACATAAATGGTGCATAAATCTTGTGCTGGCTCACTGCACGGAGTAAATATTTCACCTCCTGCTGCACAGGAGGGTTGGCTGGAACACAACAAATCCATTTCAGGAAAAACTTTGAAGTTTCAAAATGTGCTTTTTGTTCTGCATCGGAACAAAAGTGCGACCTTTCGAGAGTGAGCCACCTCAGAATTTGGGGCAGGAATTAGAGCCTGGGTCCCTTTCTCAATCTCTCTTGTTGGAGCTGTTCCCCTTTGTATACCGGGTACATAATTAAATATTGGGTCAGAGAAAGAGACAAAACAGATAGAACAGGAATTTGAACCTGGGTCACTTCCATTGCAGGTAAATACTCTAATGGCCCGGCTATTCTGAGGTGGGTGTTGCCCACTTTCGTCTTTCTCCCTGAAATTCCGTTCTGGACCCGCAAAACCTTTTTGATGGAAAAAAACTTAGCAATTTTTGGACCAGTTTTACACAGACCCAACACAAGGTCCTCTCTACTATTTAAGTCCAGTAGTGAAGCACAGGGGCTATAAGTGGCAGCACACAATGGGGGCTTGTCTCCTCTACAGACTACCCTAGTGAGGCTCAGTGCTGGCATGTTTTGCAGCAGATTGGAGAAGGGGCCACAAGCTCCACAGCTATGTAGAGGAGCTTATGAATAGTTGCCATTGAGAGGCTGCATTTAGACCTAGTCATAAAAGCAGGGAGGTTTCTGTGGAAAATTTCAACAAAAACAAAAAGCCTAAAAATCTAAGTTTTTTATGAAATTTTTTAATTTTTGTTGGTGAAAATTTGAATACTGAAATATTTCAATTGGAATGCTGTCATGCTGCCTCATGCTCCCATTTTCTATAGGTTGGGCTCCTTGGTCAGACTAATTCTCCTATGATACGCCATGGTCACCCCTCATGGCAAGGGGAGGTGGCCAAGTGTATCATGGGTGCTGTAGTTCAACTGGGGAGCCTGGCCAATAGAAGAGAGTGGAGACAGCAGGTAGCCAAACTTCAGTTCTCATGAGGCGCTGTGACAGCATATCCAAATATTTTGGTTTTCAGGCTTTCAGTTTTTCAACGAAAAATCTAAATTTTCCATGGAAAGCAGATACTTATTTGGGAAAAAAGTTGTTTAAATGAAAACCCAATTTTCTGCCAATGACAGTTTTGACAGAACATTTTCAATCAGCCCCAATTGCATTACATCCCGGCCTAACCATGAGATGGGCAAGGCAAACTCCATTCCCAGCGCAAGGCCATTTTCTTAGGCTTTATACAGGGAGAGATGGATTTTACCCACAGTACAGTGGATGCGAAAAATTAAAAATAAAATAGAAATACAGAAACTGTACAGAACAAGCAGCAAAGAATCCTGTGGCACCTTATAGACTAACAGACGTTTTGCAGCATGAGCTTTCATGGGTGAATACCCACTTCTTCGGATGCAAGTATTCACCCACGAAAGCTCATGCTGCAAAACGTCTGTTAGCCTATAAGGTGCCACAGGATTCTTTGCTGCTTTTACAGATCCAGACTAACACGGCTACCCCTCTGATATTTGTACAGAACAAGAAACTTATTTTCTAAGTAACCGTTTTATTTATAGTAAAAAATTAAGTAAATATACCAATTGTGGACTATGATGTTCTAGCTGAGCTAATAAGTTGTTTCCATCTATACCTTCTATGATTCCATGAGATTTTATTCAGTGAATGTTTACTCTCCCAAAGGCTCAAAGAGTTCCGTCTGTTCTAGAAAACATTGGACTCTTCACCTCTCAGTAAACCAGTAGGAGTATTGGCCAAGACTTTCAAAAATATGAGCCTAAAGTTTAGACAACTTAAAACATGCCCAGGTTTTCAGAAGAGCTGAGCAGCCAAGAGCTCCCAATCACATCAGCACTTGTGAAATCAGATCACTTAAGCCCCAATCCTGCAAACACTTGCAGACATGCTTAACTTTACTTCTACAAGTAACCCCAAACTACTCACAATGGTAAAGTTAGGCACAAGTGTATGTGTTTGCCAGATTAGGGCCTTATTCCAGTGCATGAATATGGATATAGAAGTTTAACTTCGGTCAAGAATTTCTATCCTACAGTTAATCTTCTATATCCATATTAAAGCATCTAAATAAACAAGCTGATTAGTAAAACTGCAGAGGTCTTGAAAATCTTGTCAATTTTGAGATGTCTAAATATAGATTTAGGAGCCTAACTTGAGGATCCTATTTTTGAAAATCTAGGCCAATATACATTTTATATCAGGGGTTGGCAACCTATGGCATGCATGTCAAAGACAGCACATGAGCCGATTTTTAATGGCATGCTGCTGCCTGCCAGGGTCCCAGCAGGCAGCAGCGTGCCATTAAAAATCCTGCCCAGCCCAACCTGCCCTGCTCTTCTCCAACCCCCATCCCCCTCCCCCTCCCACGGGGGCAGGGGCAAGGGTCAGCGGGCAGAAGCTTGGTCCTGCCGGCTCCCCTGCCTCTTCCTGCACTGTGCTAAGTTCCTGCCTCTCCTCCTCCTTTCTGTCCCTCCCTGCTGGCTGATCAGCTGATGGCCCTTGCAAGAGAGAGGGTGAGGGAGGAGCAGAGTCAGCGTGCTCGCTGCTCCCAGCAGAGGCAGAGAAGAAGCGGGGGCAGGGCCTTGGAGAAGGGGGGCGTGGAATCAGGGCATATCCCCTCTAGACTCCTGCTGTGAGCACCCCACGACCCCATCCTACACCCCCAGCCCTCTGCCCTGACCCCCCCTCACACACACCCAGCCCTGAGCCCTGCAGCCCCACACACACCCCAGGCCCCTGACCTGAGCCCTGTACCCCATTCACACACCCAGGGGTGGCTCCAGGCACCAGCACTCCAAGCGCGTGCTTGGGGCAGCAAGCCACTGGGGGTGCTCTGCCGGTCACCGCGAGGGCAGCAGGCAGGCTGCCTTCGGCGGCTTGCCTGCAGAGGGTCCGCTGGGCCCACGGCTTCGGCAGACCTCCCGCAGCCTGCCTGCCATGCTTGGGGTGGCAAAATGCCTAGAGCCGCCCCTGCACACACCCAGCCCTCTGCTTGACTCCTTCACCACCACCCCATGACCCCAGCCCTGACTCTGGCACCCCCACACATACCCAGGCCCCCCACACCCCATGCCTTGACACCTGCACCCCCTCACATGCCCCCAGCCCTCTGCCCTGACTCTTGCACCCCCCCACATACCCATCCCCCCCATGCACCCCTCACATCCTGGCTCTTGCACCCCCCACATCCCCACCGTGAGCACCAAATGGGAGCTCCTGCACCCCCCCATACACACATTCCCACCTGCACCCCTTGCACCAAATGGGAGCTGCCCAGGTAAGCGCTCCACACCCAAACCTCCTGACCCAACCCTGAGCCCCCTCCCTCATTCTAGCTCCTGGCCAGATTCTACACCCAACCCCCAGCCTGTTCCTTCACCCCCAGCCCTGTGCTCAGTGCACTCCCACACTCAGCTCAGTGTAGAGAGAGAGAGGAAGAGAATGGGCCAGAACCAGGGAGAAGGTAGGTACCCACTGTATGTGGGCAGGGCCGGGACCCCAGACCAGCAGTGGGCTGAGCGGATCCAGCAGCTGGGATCCTGCCAGCCCCACACAGCCTGCTGCCGGCCCCTTGCCAGCTGGGGTCCTGGCCGCAGGCCCCACTCAGCCCACTGCCAGCCTAGGTGAATGGAACCCCAGACCAGCAGCGGGCTGAGCGGGCCGACAGCGTAAGATCAACATTTTAATTTAATTTTAAATGAAGCTTCTTAAACATTTTGAAAACCTTGTTTACAATACAACACTAGTTTAGTTATATAATATATAGACTTATAGAGAGAGACCTTCAAAAAAACATTAAAATGTATTACCAGCACGTGAAACCTTAAATTAAAGTGAATAAATGAAGACTCGGCACACCACTTCTGAAAGGTTGCATACCTCTGTTTTATATAATCCTCCATACAAAATGTTAAACAAACTCCATACTCATCTTGTGTTTTCAGAAAATCCTTTAATACATTAGCCCATACATTTGAGATTATGTTGATTTAGAGAATCATAAAGAGTAAAGATGAAAAATAGCTACTATGTCATCTTGTCTACCTCTCTGCCAATGCAGAACTGGTCCTTGTAGTATATTTTCTGGAGCTTTGTCCAATCTACAAATATCCCAATATATGGTGTTTTTACTATGCTATATGGAAAAGACTCTCTCTTCAAATATGATCACTAAGTGTAATTTTTAATAACTGACCCTCTGGATGCTGCAAATGCTGTAATAAAATGACTACTATAGCAATTTCTAGATTGCCTATCAATCATTTGATTAAAACAATAACTTTAAATTCAAATTTTAAAAAGTGTGATTACATTTTTTTCTTTTTATTTCATTTTCATGGTGGTCTGCCCCTCCACATTCCATCTGGTCAAAACAGAGGAAAAAGTGTTAGAAATCTCATTGTTCTCACAAGATTTCCAGTCCTGCATAGTCAATCCTGGCTCCATTCAAGTCCATGGGACTTTATTGGGGCCAAGATGTCACTGAAGATACTTAGGTGACTGTCATAAACAGACAGTTAAGGGTTAAGAAGTTCACCTAGCCTAGCTGACACCTGACCAGCAGAACCAATGGGGGGACAAGATGTTTCAAGAGGAACGAGGGAAGTTCTTCCTTTGTTCTATTCATTAAGTTCTATTCTGGAGTGAAAAGAGCCAGGAATCAACCAGGGTAGTGAGTATTAGAAAAGGAATAAATTAGCTTATGTTTATTTCCTTTTGTGACTTTGTCTTTTTGCATTAGAGGGATAATCAAATTGGGTTTTCTTTTGTGTAACTAAGGTTTTTGCCCAGGGGAACATCCTCTGTGTTTTGAATCTGTTGTCTGTGAAAGTAACTTACCTGCTAATCTCAGAGGTATTCCTTTCACCCCTTTTCCTTAATTAAAAGTCTTCTTTTTAAGAACCTGATTGATTTTTTCCTTGTTTTAAGCGCCAAGGGGTTTGGCTTGGTGTTCACCAGGAAATTGGTGGAGAAGTCTCTCAAGGTTACCCAGTATCAGAGGGGTAGCTGTGTTAGTCTGGATCTGTAAAAGCAGCAAAGAGTCCTATGGCACCTTATAGACTAACAGACGTATTGGAGCATGAGCTTTCGTGGGTGAATACCCACTGCGTCGGATGCAACATCGGTTACCCAGGGAAGGGTTACAGTATTTGGGAGGGAGAGATTTTGGGGGAAAAGACAGAGTTTCCCAAATAACTCAAACAGCTGTTTTTAATGATTTGGGTGGTGGCAGCATACTGATCTAAGCTGGTAATTAAGTTTGGGGGTTCTCATGCAGGTCCCCACATCTGTACCCTAAAGTTCAGAGTGCGGGTGAAACCTATGACAGTGACTCAAAAAAAATCCATGCTTTGAGATGCCTATTTGAACTGATTCCCCCAAGCCCTTTGAGAGTCACCATCACTAATATAAAGGACTTTGTCTGTATAACCATCACAGTCAGTTTTGTTGATTTGTCACGTTTTATTCTGTAGCGTGTCCAGGAGGAGCTGCATCACCATGCAATAACAGAGGCCGCTGTTCTCAGGGTATAAACGGAGATGGAAAATGCACTTGCCAAGTATGTCCTTTCAATTTTTGGAATGATATTGTGTATCACAGCTAGGAAATATGGCATATTTATGCCAGAAAAATACATAAAGTGAAAATATTTCAGAAATAGCCCGCAGAGATGGTTTGGGGGTGGGACAGGTTGGTTTTATTTCATTTTTGTTTTTTTAAGTTTCTGCTGACATAAAACTTCAAATGATTCCTTATGACTATTTACCTTATGGTTTCTATAATGTTCATTTGGTGGTGTTAAATAACCCCACCCAGAAGGGAAAAATAAAAGGTCAAATTCTTCTTCCTGATATGTGCATGTCAGCCCCATTAAATTGGTCCACCTCATTCTGCTTTGGATAATCTTCTAGAAACACTGCAAAGCACATCTTTTCTAGAGCACATGGGTGGGAGCTGGAGAATGAGAAACAGGGTAGAATTGAGGCATTTTTATTATTATTATTGATTAGCTAGTAATTAGAATGATATGAGTAGTCAGTTAAGTTTTGTTGCAATTCTTCATTATATTTTAAGCCTTCTGAGTTTCTGTGGAAGTGGTCAGAGCTCTGAATGGGAACATAATGGCTAATCACTGACAGAAATTAAGTTTAATGTATAAGCATGTGAGGGAGAAAAATTGTCCAAAGGAGATTTTACCTGGGATTTACTTGAGCAGTCCTCATCTTGGTGGCACAATGTTTTTTCCAAATTGCTGTCTATAGTCCTTTCAGCATTATAATATTTTCTTATGCATGGCTACTCTGCTTGTATTCAAACGTTTAATTATATAGTAGAATGACTTTCCTTATGTGTTCCATAGCAAGGATTTGGTGGGACAGCCTGTGAAACTTGTGCTGAAGATAATTTATTTGGACCCAACTGCACTTCAGGTATGTCTGATTTTAGCTCCTTTTATAGAAGTGAAAAAAATAAGAAATATTAAATCTGTATTAGTGCAGGATGAATTGCATGGCCAATAACCTAGGTGCAGCACAGTGAAAAATAGTATCCTTAAATATCTTTGTTTTATCATATAATCAAATAAACTAGAGATGGGAAGGACCTGCTAGATTATCCAAGTCCTCTCACAGTTAGGGCTGGAATGTTTCCTGCCATATATTTTCCTTGGCTATATATATATATTAGGGCTGTTTAACTGCAATTAATTGCGCTGTTAAACAATAATAGAATACCATTTATTTAAATATTTTTGATGTTTTCTATATTTTCAAATGTATTGATTTCAATTACAACACAGAATACAAAGTGTACAGTGCTCACTTTATTTTTATTACAAATATTTGCACTGTAAAAAAACTGTAAAGAAATAGTATTTTTCAGTTCACCTTATACAACTACTGAAGTGAAATCTCTTTGTCATGAAAGTTGAATTTACAAATGTAGAATTATGTACAAAAAATAACTGCATTCAAAAATAAAACAATGTAGAACTTTAGAGCCTACAAGTCCACTCAGTCCTACTTCTTGTTTAGCCAATCGCTCAGACAAATGAGTTTGTTTACATTTGCAGGAGATAAGGCTGCCCGCTTCTTGTTTACAATGCCACCTGAAAGTAAGAACAGGCGTTTGCATGGCATTTTTGTAGGCGGCATTGCAAGGTATTTACGTGCCAGATATGCTAAATATTCATATGCGCCTTCATGCTTCAGTCACCAATCCAGAGGACATGCTTCCATGTTGATGACACTCATTAAAAAAATAATGCATTAATTAAATTCGTGACTAAACTCCTTGGGGGAGAATTGTATGTCTCCTGCTCTGTTTTACCCGCATTCTGCCATATATTTCATGTTATAGCAGTCTTGGATGATGACCCAGCACATGTTGTTTGTTTTAAGAACACTTTCACTGCAGATCTGATAAAACACTAAGAGGGTACCAATGTGAGATTTCTAAAAATAGCTACAGCACTCAAACCAAGATTTAAGAATCTGAAGTGCCTTCCAAAATCAGAGAGGGACAAGGTGTGAAGCATGCTTTCAGAAATCTTAAAAGAGCAACACTCTGATTCAGAAGCTACAGAACCCGAACCATAAAAATAAAATCAACCTCCAACTGGTGGCATCTGATTCAGATGATAAAAATGAACATGCGTTGGTCCGTACTGCTTTGGATCATTATCGAGCAGAACCCGTCATCAGCATGGATGCATGTCCTCTGGAATGGTGATTGAAGTATGAAGGGACATATTAACCTTTAGCACATCTGGCATGTTAATATCTTGCAACGCTGGCTACAACAGTGCCATGCAAATACCTGTTCTCACTTTCAGGTGACATCATAAACAAGAAGTGGGCAGCCTTATCTCCTGTAAATGTAAACAAACTTCTTTGTCTGAGTGATTGGCTAAACAAGAAGTAGGACTGAGTGGACTTGTATTTCTTTTATCATTTTTATAGTGCAAATATTTGTAATAAAAAATAATAATATAAAGTGAGCATTGTACACTTTGTATTCTGTATTGTAATTGAAATCAATGTCTGAAAATGTAGAAAAACATCCAAATATATTTCAATCAGTATTGTATTGTTTAACAGTGTGATTAAAACTGTGATTAATGGAGATTAATTTTTTTAATCATGATTAATTGTTTCTAGTTAATCGCATGAGTTAACTGTGATTAATCGACAACCCTTATATATATATAAGTATGGTGGGGTGGGTAATTGTGGTATTTTAGGATACCATTGTGTGGTAACCTACCAAATGCCAACTTGCAGTATGTTTAATAAATTCGCTAACTAAAGGCCCTGGAAGCATAGTATATAATTACACACAAAAACATTTCCCAAAAATCAAATAAATACAATATAGTATTAAAACCAGTGTACTTGAGTCAGAAACTAAGTCACCAACCAAAATGCAGTCATGAATTGGCTGTAACTTAAATATTCTGTAGTGGCTTTTATACAATAATCACAGTAACTGTACAGCCTCAAAGGCATATTGTTTCCAACAGTTGTCCACTGGATGCCAGTGTTGATTCATATAAATGCTATTGAGACAACATTTTTATACAAATAGGGCATTTGAATCAATTCAGTATCTTTAATGGAATTATTCCTAAGGCTATTGGAGGATTCAACAGCATGTTCTTTTAACTATGATTTATGGTTTCAGCCTTCAGATATTTCAGCTGTTGATGCCTATTCCAAATTCTCTAGGGGCCCCTGGAGACTGTGCATTGGCATGAGGCTTGCATGAGGCTTTTGACATTAAGGCCTGCATGCACAAAAGGAGCTGTGCACATGGGGAAATCACTGCAATGCACAAAGCCTGACTTAGGCAACTAGCACATGTGCAATGAATGGGGAGAGAGGGTTACCTTAAACTGTGATTCATAAAAGATAGCACACTAGCCAGGGAACTGCAGGGCCGTCCGGGGGGGGGGGCAAGTGGGGCAATTTGCCCCAGGCACCGGGCCCCGCAGGGGCCCCCACGAAGTTTTTCGGGGCCCCTGGAGCAGGGTCCTTCAGTCGCTCCAGGGTCCCTGGAAAATTCTCATGGGGCCCGGGCCCCCAGAGCATCTTCCGCAGCAATTCAGCGGCAGGGGGGTCCTTCCACTCCGGGACCCGCCGCCGAAGTGCCCCAAAGACCCATGGTGGCAGGTCCCAAGGCAGAAGGACCACTCCGCCGCAGTGCCGGGTCTTTGGCAGCTATTCGGGGGGGGGGCTCCCTGCCGCCGAAAACCCCAGGCCCCCTGAATCCTCTGGGCGGCCCTGGGGAACTGCCTAAGCTAGTCAATAGGAGATGCCTACCAGAGGGGGGTGTCTCACGGTGATAGATGCCTAAATCCAGGCTTCAGGAATGTGCCTATTTCTGCTTGAAATTCACAGCTGGGAGCTCTCTTTGGAGTTAGGTGCCTTATGAAGCTTTAGCAAGAAGCTGTTGGGTGAGTGGTCACATGTAGGGCCCAATCCAGTAGGCATGCTCAGAAGCCATCTACTAGATTGGGCCCCTCAGGTGAGTTCACACAAAGAAGTGATGGGGGAGGGAGGACTTTTCTCATAACATTTTTACCAGTTGTTAGACCACTCAGCTGGGACATGGGTAGAGTTGCCAACCCTCCCAGTTTCACCGGGAGTCTCCCGGAATCAGGCTCTATCTCCCCGAGGCTACTAAAGCCAAACCGGGAGATTTTAGGCCACTAAAAGTCCTTTCGTGCCCTGGCCCCGCACCGCTCCCAGAAGCAGCCAGCATGTCCCTGTGGTCCCTGGGGGAAGGGGCAGGAGGTTTCTGTGCGCTGCCCCTGCCCCAGCGCCAACTCCACAGCTCCCATTGACCGGGAACTGCAGCCAGTGGGAGCTGTGGGGGTGGTGCCTGCAGGCAGGGGCAGTGCACGGAGCCTCCTGCCCCCCTCCCGGGGCTTCAGGGACATGCCGTCCACTTCCGGGAGTAGTGCGGGGCTAGGGCAGGCAGGGAACCTGCCTTAGGTCCGCTGTGCCACCAACCAGGAGCCCACACCCCTGAGGTAAGCGCCACCGGCCAGAGCCCACACCCCTCCCCGCACACACACCCCAATCCTTTGCCCCAACCCTGAGCCCCCTCCTGGAGCCAGTACCCCAAATCTCCTCCTGCACCCCAATCCCCTGTCCCAGCCCTAAGCCACCTCCTGGAGCCAGCAGCCCAAACCCCCTCCTTCACCCCAACCCCCTGCTCCAGAGTGGAGCCCCCTCCTGCACCCAAACTCCCTCCCAGAGCTCACATCCCTCACCCCCTCCTGAACCCCAACCCCCTGCCCCAGCCCTGAGACCCCCCCAGCTCCCGAACTCCCTCCCAGATCTTGCACCCCACATCCCCTCCCGCACCCCTTCCCCAGCCCAGTGAAAGTGAGTGAGGGTGGGGGAGAGTAAGTGACGGAGGGAGGGGGGATGGAGTGAGTGAGGCAGGGCCTTGGAGAAGGGGTGGGGCAGGGTGTTTGGGTGATTGGACAGTTGGCAACCCTAGCTGTGGGAGACCTTCCAGTTCAAGTCTCCCCGCTGCTTGAGAGGAGAAGGGATTTGAACCATGAGCATCTCAGGAACATGCTCTAACCATTGAGCTATAGGATAGTCTGATGTGAGCCTCCCTCAGTATCTCCTCTTGAAGCTGTTCCACTGTATATAAATAAAGAGGATCCTTGCTCTCCCATATTCTGTGGGAATGGACTAGCCCCCAGGCTATAGGGTTATTCTCATGCTTAGGTGCTCTCTCTGAGAGAGAGAGAGAGAGAGAGAGAGAGAGAGAACACATAGCCGGGTAGTGAGGGGTGGCAGACCCCACTTCAAATCCCACCTCCCCTGGTGGGGACTTGAACCAGGGGTTTTCCATGTCCCAGATGTGTACCTTAACAACTAGGCTAAAAGTTATGAGGGATTTGCCTCCGCCACTCCCCAGTCAGTTTTGTGTGAACTAACCTGACAAGCCCAATGGCCTACACGTGACCTAGGCGGTTTAATGCCTTTCTTCCCTTTGTTCATGAATTAGTCTGGGGCTTAGGTGGGAGATAGGTGCCAGGGTGTCTAGAGAGAGGCAGCAGGGCACACTTTCAGATACAGAGACATAGACATAGGCACCCAGAGAATTTTCACTGGAAAAACTTAGGCACCTACAAGGTTTGGCATGGGGAGGGGTACATCGTAGTGGTGTTGAAACCAGGACTTAAGTGTCTAAGTCCCTATTTGAGGCACCTAACTGCTGTTGTGCATTAAAACCTAAGAGCTTGTCTACACGAGAAAGTTGTAACAATGTAACTATATTAATATAGCAAAAACAGTACAATCCCCTAGAGTAGATGCAGCTATATATATATATATATATATATATATATAAAATAAATAAAAAGTGCTTATACTGGTATAGCTCAGTAGTTCTCAACCAGAAGTCCAGGGTCCCCTAGGGGGCCTCAAGCAGGTTTCAGGGAGTCCACCAAGTAGGGCCAGCATTAGACTCGCTGGGGCCCAGGGCAGAAAGCCAAAGCCCCACCTCATGGGGCTAAAGCCCAGTCCCTGAGCCCCGCCACCTGAGGCAGAAGCCTGAGCAATGTAGCTTTGTGGGGACCCTGTGGCATGGGACCCTAGGCAGCTGCCCTGTTTGCTACCCCCCAACACAGGCCCTGGCTTTTATATGCAGAAAACCAGCTGTTGTGGCACAAGTGGGCAGTGGAGTTTTTATAGCATGGAAGGGGGGGCTCAGAAAGAAAAAGGCTGAGAACCCCTGGTAGAGCTTATTCCCATATAGGAAAGGGAATAAACTGTCCCAGTATAAGTCACCTTTATACTGACATAACTGTGTCCACACTAGTGCTTTACCAGTATAACTTTTTCAGTAAAACATTTAAAAGTACACCTAGTCTAAGGGACAAATTTTCAAAGGGGCCTCAGTATTGTCTGGAATTTGTATATGTGCAACTTTGTGCATGAAAATTGTTAGCCACAGAATTCTGTGCACCCCTTGTCCCCAGAAATGTTGATTTTGTCCTTCCAATGTAAACAGTTGAAGGACTAAATAAAACCTGTTTCAGAGATTGACCTATTTATGGATGCCCTTAAAATGGCTAATGTTCTCCCCTCTGTGCCCCTTGATATTAGCATGGGAACTGTTCCATTTGATGTTTAAAGGCTGGGGTCCCATTTTCAAATCTGAGTAAAGTTAGGCCATCCAGGTCACTAGCAGCATGTTCTAATCAGCACCTCCACACCCAGACACCCATTTTAGGCCCCAACAGGTCTGCTTCAGCAACCAGGAGTGGGACTTGAGCATCCCAGTACAAAGCCTGTAACACTCATGTTTGTCAAAAATGGTAGTGTCTAATTACTGCATCTAAAACATTAGTGGCATGAAAAACCACTGAAGACCTTGTTTCAAATCCACTAACTTATTTACCAAAACCAATCCATTTCTACATATAGTTTGCAACTGTGCTCATGGAGTATGCAACAGTGGAATTACAGGGGATGGAGGATGTACCTGTTTGTCTGGATACGAAGGGCTTAACTGTGATCAAGGTAAATATAGCGTTTTTCTTCCAGCACATAGTCACCAACTTCTTTATGGTGGCTGCTGGTGAGAGCTAAATATATTCATTTAATGCACATGAAAGTACAGCAGCAAAATACACACCCCAACTCAAACCCCGTCACATCTAAACCTAGCAAAGACCCATTATCATTATCACTGCATCATTACATCATTGATCACCACTAACAGTGGCCACATCACCACTCAACAGTGCCTTGCTCATCTATACTCTGCATTGGTTCTTGAACAGCAGAAGGATTGAGTGTAATGTTCATTAGTATGATGTTCAGCCACAGTATAACCCTTTGTCTTCTTTCTCTCCAGCAATACCTGAGTGTGAGGCCTTACAGTGCCCTGAAAACTCCAGATGCTCTATTTCTAGTGAAGATGAAACCAAACTGGAGTGTACATGTCTTCCCAATTACCATGGAGATGGTAAACAATGCGAACGTAAGTAGCCGTGAAGCCTGATGGGCCATGGCCACCTAGTTTGCTTCCATAAAATCAGCCCAGGTGAACAACGATTTACATTCACTGAGAGAGGTCCCACCGCATGGTGACTCCCCCGACAGAACGTTCTGCAGCACTGACACACAGGTCTGGGTTTTTTGTCATGAAGAAACATTTGTTTCTAATTATTCTATTACATTAATACATAACAATACATTATTATTCTATAAAAAGCAACAAAGAGTCCTGTGGCACCTTATAGACTAACAAATGTATTGGAGCATAAGCTTTCCTGGGTGAATACCCACTTGTCAGTCTGACGAAGTGGGTATTCACCACAAAAGCTTATGCTCCAATACATTTATTAGTCTATAAGGTGCCACAAGACTCTTCATTTCTTTTTTACAGATCCAGACTAACATGGCTACCCCTCTGATTATTATTCTAATAATTCTAACAAATTATGGTGCTGAAGACTCAATAGTGTTTATCTAGTAACACAGTAATTGCAGTCCTGGATCAGACCCGAGATCCCTCTCATCTGGTATTTTGTCTCCAACAGTGGCTTGCACCTGATGTTTCAGGAGAAAGTTCAAGAAACTGCATCAGAGAAGTTTCTTCCTATCTCCCATCAGTCAGTGTCTGTCCTATGGCTTAAAGCAAGAGAGATTATGTGCCACTATATTATATTTTATCTAGGGTACTAACGGTAAAATTTACCACTAGGTTCAGTTTTTTAAACTACATAATGAGTTGATTCAGGATGGATGAACTAATTCAGATGACTCACTTTGAAATCACAAGCAACCACTTGTGCTTTAGTTTCCCCATTGGCTATCATCAGTATTACAGATGAAGGGCCAGATCTTGAACAGCTAACTCTCAGTGGTGAGCAGTTACTCACAGGAGTAATGCCACTGACTTCAATGGAACTACGAATGTAACTGTTGTAACTCAACATCCCAGCTTTAAAGGTCGCTTATGTACAAAAACACAGATAGTTGTTTGCTATGTTGGTATAAATAGGTTCCTATCTCATATCTTCATGTTGATACAACACTCTGGACTTAGCTATTTTAGGCAGTTCATTCTACAGGCTCCACCACCCCTTACTTTTGCAACTTTGGGGTAATTATTAATTTGTTTTATTAATGTTTTTTCAAGCTATCAACCCGTGCTTAAAAAAGGTCTGTGCTCCGAATGCTTATTGCACCTATCTTGGACCTAATCGTCATAAATGTGTTTGCCAAGAAGGTTACAGAGGGGATGGCCAAGTCTGCTTACCAATAGACCCTTGCCAAGGGATGTTTGGAAATTGCCCTACAGAGTCTACCATTTGCAGATATGATGGTCCAGGAAAGGTAAGTGCTGAACTGGAGCCCAAAGCATTTCCAAAATCAACTGACTAGGACCAAGAATGGTTTTTCCCTGGGGGGAGACAGTCTTGCCTAGTGGATAAAGCTCTCAACAGGCACTTGGGTTCTATTCCCAGCTCTGCCGTGGCCTGCCGGGTGACCTTGGGCAAGTCATTTTCTCTTTCTCTGCCCTTGTATCCCCAGTTTACAAAAGGGGGAAATGATAACAACCTCCTTTATAAAGCACTTGTACAGTGCTCTTGCATCAGTAGATCTCCAAGAGCTAGGTATTATTCATTCTGCTGGCTACCTGAGTGAAACATTCCATAGTAAAATTCCCTCCATTGATCAAGTAAGGCTTTCAAAGGTCCCACATGTTCTAAATAGACATTAATGTTCCCATGGCACTTTTTGTAAGAGGTGGGGCTTGCCTTAGAGTCCTTGTCCATACATTTTGCCTGCTCCCAACTATTTTGCAGTCCCCCGTGTGCTGGTTTGTTGGCCTTCACTATTCTCGGGGCGGGGGGGGCTGCATTTCAGTGATGTTATAGGCATTTACTGTAGTTTATTAAATGCTTTGTGATCTTTTTGGGGAAGAAAAGGTCTATGTGACCACGGATTATAAATTTGGCCTAGCAGCACTGATTTTAATAAATACCTCCTTGTAAGCAATGGCACCTAAAGAATTTTATTTCTTTTTTAAGGATATCATTTGAAAGCCAGAAATTTTCTAGGATGGATAAAATCTAGAAAAGGGTTGAATACATCTGGATAAGCTGCATATATGCATCTGAATTTGCTGGGTGTTTACCTGAGCCTTTGGAAGTTGTCTTTAAATCCTTGCCCTGGCTTTTGTGACAGAAACATGCTGAAAATAGCAAGTCACTAATGAAATCTGAAATACAAACTAACTTTTGTCTTTCGCCCCTGATTTAGTCCCACTGCGAATGCAAAGAACATTACAGAAATTTAGTCCCTGGAAAAGGATGCAGTATGACAGATATCTGTAAGACCAACAACACCTGCCATAAAAATGCAAAATGCACTATGGTTGCACCGGGACAAATTTTGTAAGTCTTTTTCCTTCTTAAATCTTTCACTGATTATAGTTTATTCAGTAAATAGGCTATTAAGGAAAAAGAGATGGCAGAGCAATTCTCAGTGTATCACCGACAGTTTACTTTATAGAACTTTGGAGCATATTAGATCCTGCTACTAGTGCAGGAGTAATGCTTGGTACGGTGTAGGGAACAGCAAGATAGTTGAGTGTTGCGAGAAGAGAGTGTGCATTTATATTGCTCATTTATAGCTTGATCCAGTGTCCATTGAAGTAAATGGGAGCTCTTTCACTGATTTCAATAGGTTTTGGATCAAACAAGTATGGTGGTATCATAGATGGAGGCACAGTATATTAGCAAAGAATTATACAGTATAATGCTACAGAGACTATGTACTGTAGCTTAATGCAAAACCTTAGAACATAGTATTAAAACAAAGAGTTAAACTATAACTCTCTTCACTCTCCAGAGATGTTGTCATATGACTGATGTTTGGTTTATAAGAGTTTATTTGTAGTGTTGCTTTTTAGTATTACAATATGGCTGATAATACAGGGTAATAATTCCTGTCTGGTGTCAAAAATACCTTCCAAATAGGTGTTCACACTTAGCATAAAGGCAATTCTCTTGGTTTAAGAAGAGGACAGCTTATCAATTTTGTGCATTCTCATGCTGGTTGTCCTTACAATATTAATGGAACTTTTCTATTATAAATGACTGTGCTTTTAGTACAAGTTTATACAGAATGTTCTTCTGCCCACCTGCGGAGCAGGTTACACAGCCTCTTCTCTGTGCCTCACAATCTTCCTTGTGATAATGACACAGAAGTAGAGCTGGGTGGGAAAGAGTTTTCCTATCGTGTGAGAGTTTCTGAGATTTAAAACAAAAATAAATTCTCAAAAAAATTCACAAACCAAAAATCTGAAAAAATTCAAATCAGGTCAAACAAAATGTTTCATTTTCATAATTTTGAAATGGTTTGTTTTTATTTTGACCTTTTTAGTATTTTTATTTACATTTTTTCTATAAATTCATTAGATTTCAAATCAAAAAGTGGTTTCCAATTCAAAATGAAACTTTTCATTGAAAAAAATATTGAAATTGGAAATTTGACAATTTTCATTGGATTTTTTTTTCAAAATTAGTTCAAAATGGGAATTTCTTAAAAATAAAAGAAATCAAACTTCAGCCCTGCACCGGACTTTCAGTTACATAAGCCCACAACATGTCCAGAGTAGAAGGAGCTGTAGAAAGTAGTGACAGAGCAGTAAAGTACAGATCAGATCAGTAATTTATGCAATAGGGAATGAAGCTGAAAATATTTATAAATCATTTGCTATCACTGAATAAAGAGAAACAGATAACTATGACTTCTTTCTTTAAAAGTCTGCTGGCCATTTCATTCCATGAAAGAATAGACACATGAATGGTATTACTTTTACCAAAGGAAGCAGAGGCCTGGGGAAAGCCTGGAAACCCTTTAGTCCCTATATGAACAGTGGAGCATTACGGTTTTATTGGTAAGGAAGATCACAGGAGATCATCCATTAGGTGGGATTTGAAACAGAAAACTCTTAGAAAATTTAATATCTGGGCTAACTCTGGAACCAGCATTGCAACTCTGGCACTACAGTCTAGTAAAACTAGTAAAAATAAAATTCACCCAACAAGAAAGTAGTAGAAAGTAAAATGAATGCTGTCCAGGAGTTTTCTTTCATGCTTTATCATTTTTCATTTTGCCACTTTTCAAGAGTTGAAGAAGGGTTTTTATTTTACATTTTCCAACTCAGAAAAAAACAAATCCCCCTGAACATCATTTGATTACATTCTGTGGCAAAAAGAGAGATCGGAGGGAATTCTAGATGTCCCCAAAAAGCTGGACATTTTTTAAAAGATTGAAACTTCCAGTTTGTGGGAAAAGCTATTTATAGTAAAACAAAAAAATATTTGAATGAAAATTGTGATAGCTAGATGGGGGCACAGCCATAATAAAGAGCTACGAATGCTGCTGTTGTATCACAAGTATACAGGGAAGCGATGCCACTGCTGTGTTTGACTGTAGCTCAAATTTTAAACCTATATGTCTCCAACTTCCAGCTCTTCTTCCTTTGTTACACTTGAAAATAAGTTATTGTGGTGGCCCCAAGCTAGACCCAGAATGTTTTGTTGCTCTCTCGTAACTGGAAATTGTAAGTTTCCATTGTGTCACCTCCCCTGCAGTTTTTTTGGTTTTTTTTAAATGCACAGTTGTACTGCTGGTCTGCTGCCTCAGTCACTTCGGCTTCCTGTGGAAGCTCTTTGCTTAGAGGAAGACACTGTACCCGTAGTTTGGGGATTATAAAATAGCAGTAGACCGGGGTAGGCAACCTATGGCACGTGTGCCGAAGGGGGCACACGAGCTGATTTTCAGTGGCACTCACACTGCCTTGGTTCTGGACCACTGGTCCGGGGGGGCTCTGCATTTTAATTTAATTTTAAATGAAGCTTCTTAAACATTTTAAAAACCTTATTTAAACTATTGTTGTATGTAAAGTAGTTATATATTATAGACTTACAGAAAGAGACCATCTAAAAAGGTTAAAATGTATTACTGGCACGCGAAACCTTAAATTAGAGCAAATAAATGAAGACTCGGCACCCCACTTCTGAAAGGTTGCCGACCCCTGCAATAGACTATTGCTGTCTGTTTCTGTTCCCACAGAGGTCTTTTTTGCACCAGTGTTAAAAAATTTTAAACAACATTTCTTAAAGACAGGTGTTACTTACATCTATGCCGTTGAAGGCCACTAAGAAACTTC
Organism: Mauremys mutica; assembly: GCF_020497125.1. Classification (NCBI taxonomy): domain Eukaryota; kingdom Metazoa; phylum Chordata; order Testudines; family Geoemydidae; genus Mauremys; species Mauremys mutica. The sequence continues at coordinate 101,181,575 of NC_059072.1, read as the reverse complement.
AGCTGGTGCAGAATATGGCAGCTCAGCTAGTTAACAGAGCTGGTTATTGGAAGCACAGTCAATTGTAAACTCTTTGGGGCAATGCCAAGCAAAGTGGGGCCCCCAATCCTTGCCCCCTAGCTGGAGCATATAAACCTCTTCCCTGACTTCTCTCTTCTGCTTTTTTACTTCTCTCTATTTTGACTCTGTTCCTAAAATAAAAAACACTGGTTAAGTAGCCACACCTCTTTCCTATTGCAGGGGAGAAGCAGGGAAACTCTCTCTCTCTCTTCTCTGCTGAAAGGAGAGAGAAATACTTCCCCACTCCCTAGCTTGGGTTAGCAGCACTCCCCCACAACTCCCATCCCTCCACGACTGGTGCAATGAGTCTTCCCCATTCTGTTTCATTCTAACAACAGAGATTAAAAAATAACCGTGCCTGGTTTGCTTTAGGCCTGCTTCTCCCTAGCTGTTCCCATCCCTAATGGAAAACAGTGGATGGAAACAGCCCCATTCAAAGTTAAACAAACACACACATATACACCGAAAGACTTTACAGATTGCACCAGGTACATGCTCCAAACAAGAGACAAAAGTTACCCAATATAGGCAACTGCCTGGCTGCTCCCTGCCCCAACACACAGAGATAAATTAAGTCATTTAAAAAGCAAAAGGAAGTTCAAATTGGAAGCTTTGCTCCCAAGCAGAAGCTATAATTGCAAAATCTTTATTTCTGCAGCACTCAAATCCAAACCAAAAAATTGGCTTCTAACTCCATTCTGCACAGTCAGAGGTGGTATTTTTCTGACTAAATTAAATTAAATTTCAAACCACAATGCACAGCCCATATTTCTAAGCACACCGTGACTCTAGAAACAACCACAAACAAATGCGGTCAGCAATCTCTTCCTTGACAAGCCTTTGCTGTAAAAGAAGGCAGCATTAATTTACAAGTCTTAATCTGATTTCTGTATTATTTCAAAAACCGCTTCTTTTGCCAAGTTGTTTCTCAGCTTTTTTAAAGCCCAGATTCTAGGAAACTGAATTCTTGCACCCACAGCCTGAGATTTGCCCAACCACTCCCCTTCCCCCACAGAAAGAAGGGTTAAGCCCCAAATGTTTCAAGGCAAAAAGGACCTGTGCCTCTGCAGCAGATCTGGAGTCCCCTGCTCCCCACTCATGCTCTGTGGCAGTGCAGATGCCCAAGGGATCCCCTTAAAGAAGGGGAGGGTTCACCAGCTTAGAGGGCCTTCCATGAAAAGTAATATGGCCATTAGTCTGAATTAACGTTCCTGCTGTTTTTCCACTGCGTTGGTAGAGGGCAATACACGGGCCCCTTTGATCACAATCCCAGATCTCCTTCCAAACTTCTAGTTCTCCAGACTCAGGGATGACTCTGTGGACTTTAGGGCAAGAAGGGTGTTACCTTGGAGGCAGCTGTCACACATCCCCCCTCTGTATAGGAAAAGGAGATCTACAGGGAGACAGAGCACCATCTGGTTCTGGATTAACACTACGCTACATGTGGGGTGTGTGTGTGTGATTGGCAGAAGATGTGCATGTGTAATAAATATAAACAGGAGGTGGACACCTTGAGGTTGTTTGATCATATAAAGAAGATGCTTTTGATTGTGTGGAATAACACTCCTTTAATGGTGCATGTAGAAAACTCAGCCAGATGAATCATTAAAAATAAGGCTCATCTGATAATGTAACTTGCTTAAGACTTAACTGGGAAGGGTGCTATTGTCGACTTTTTAATTTCAGCCACGGTCACTGCTTAAACCACACAGCAGAGCCTGCAGGCAACCTACCAAGTGCAAAATATCAGTGGCAGCATTAGTGAAGATGGCAACCTAGGAAGATTTTCAAAATCAGCTAATGATTTTATGTGCCCAACTTGAGACACCTTAAAGGAGTCTGATTTTCAGAAAGAATTGAGCACCTACCCTCCTAATAATCAAGCCCCTTCAAGGTGTCTCAAAGTTGGGCACCCAAAATTGCTACTTTTGAAAAACCTTGCCCATTTATGTACACTAGCAGCTACTCAAGAAACATTTGCGGTTGTGCAATTGTAACAGTACAAGGTCTAACATCCTTTGGAGGGTGGAGCCTCTAGTGGGCAGCCTGACTGGGTATTTGAACAGATGACACATTCCATTCAATAGAGAGCAGTAGCGCACACATTGAGGAAGGACAGAAACACACGCTATGAAAGCATGTGATTTCATATCATAATGACTGTAGAAAAACTATGCTAAACCATCAGTAATGTTGACAAAAATGACTGTTAGTTTGATAGCAGTATTTTAACCACCAAACCTTTAGTTTAATTAAAAGACATACACAAATAACTGCCAATATGTATCAGAGATACAGTGTACATTGTGGCAGATAAAAACATGGCTTCAAATGTACGTAGCTGCAGCTTGGTGATCAGTGAGCCCATATCAAACCTCTTTATAGATAAGACCAGAGAAGTTTAGCTTAAAGAAACTATAAAATCTGGCAAATAGACTTTAATTTTGGAACTCTATCTTTGCTTCAATGTCACGTGGCTTCAGTTTCATCACTTTGTATGGTCCTGTGCTAAGATAGGATATAAACGCTGTTACTGCAGTGAAGTAAAATTACTGCTGGTCAAATAATGAATAAATGTATTAACTTTATATGATAAGTGACAGAAAACTGAGGAATCATTTATTAATCAAGTGCTATTTGACAGTCTGTAGAACTGATCAAAAAAAGGGAAATGAAATGTATTTGCAAATCATCAAAACGCTAGAACTCAGATAAGTGATTCCCAACAATTCAATTACATCTGGTTAAAATTTTACTGATACAACAGTATCTGTATCCAACTGATACTGAAGGTAAATTTTGTTCTTTTCACAGGTGTACTTGCCAGAAGGGTTATGTAGGTGATGGGTTTGTATGCTATGGAAATATAATGGAACGCATCAGAGACCTGAACACTGAACCGGGAGGACAGTGGCAAGGAAAACTGACATCTGCCATAGCACTCATTGGTAGGTACCTAAGGAAAAGAATGCAAATTTAGTCTGAAGAGCTGTCAGCAAAGAAACAACATTTAGCCTGAAGCCTAGAAACTCCCAAAACTACCAAAAGTGTGAGGGTACCTCACTCTGTCCCTGAAGTATATAGTGTTTCATTAGTTTAGTCAGGCTGAGTGACAGCTGATTGCAAGGGTTCTGGCAAGCCTTCTAGAAGAATATCACGTGAATTAAGATAAATCTCAGCCCAATTTCTGAAATTAAGAATGAGTACACAATTTCTGCATGGAAAAAGAGGCTCCTCTTCCACTGATCTCACTTGAGTCTATTCTTCTAATCACTTTGAGAGAGAACTCCAAAAGATGGCTCTAGGACTTGCTTATTTTGATACATTCTGTATTTAGATCTCACCGTGGCGGGCTTCCGGAGCACATGGGCTGGAGAACCCCCTAATCTGAGGGACTTAGAAAAGGAAAGAAGAAATGCAATTTATATTTGTTTAAGAAATACATTTCTAGCTCTATTCCTTGCAAAAAGAGCCTTGAAAATGCAAACTGGTGTAAACCAGTTACTAGAGTTGAAGGCTTGTCAATGATTTTTCACTAAGATCATAGGTAACTTGGCGTCCAGCCACACCTACTCACAACTGGCCCTTGGGGCTGGAAATACTATTGCCACAGGTCCTTCAAATCAGTGCACAGCCATTAGAAGCAGCCCTTCCCAGGCTACCTGTAATGGCACTAGGACTGCAGCAAGGTTCCTATTAGCCACCTACTTATGGCTAAACTCTTCTACAGAGCAAACAGTAGGATTCTCTGACTACCTGTGGCAGCTCAGTAATGTGAAAGGAAGCATAGCTAGTTCAGTGGACTCAAAGAGACTGAGACCATGTCAGACTCAGCTCTGAGATGGATATTTTGTAGATAAGATGACACTTAGCATTTCCATAGCACTTCTCACTAAAGGAGCTGAAAGCATTTTCTAAATATTAAATGAATATAATCCCTCTATGAGGTAGGTAAGTATTCTTATCCTCATTCAACAGAGGCATAAAATGAAGCACAGAGAAGTAAAGTGGGGTCAAAGATCTAGCTGGGTATACATGGAATCCTGACTTCCAGCATCTTGCTCTATCTACATTTACTTTGCTACCCCTGTACAAAATAGCTGTTATTGTACTGCATAGTGTCAAATCATATGTTATGCTGATGGCACAAGCCAGATGAAATGATACATGTTACAGACAGAACAAAGACCTACCACCATATTCGGACATAATTTCCAACCCCTTGCCAAGGCAGCTTGATATTTTGTGCAGTCTAATGATATCAGGAAAAAATATACAATCCCACAAGTGAGCTACACGTTTGGCCATTATAAAGCAGATGCGCTGCTGGAATTTTGGCATTTATGATGTTTTTAATACTGTTACTAAAAGAGGAATGGGGGGGAAGAGGCCTGGCTGGAAGTGGAGGAAAACAGGAAGGATGGTAACAGTAGAGGGAACTGCTGGAGAGAAGAGAGCAAAGAATTTGGAAGCTACGGCAGATTCTTCATATGGAGTACAGAGCAGTGTTTGGTGAATAAAATGAAATGTGACTTATTTATGAACTGCCTTTTATAAAGAAGACTGATGGGAAAAAATCTAGGATGCTTTTGGTTTTGCAAAGCCAAACTCCATACCAGGAATGGCTTGCATTTGAATCCCATTTTATCGGAATCCAAAAAGTTCAGGTGGCTGAGTAAGCCAGTTATTGCAAGCATCTCATGAGGAGAGCAACAAAAATACATTGTCTTCTGTCACAATCTTAAAAAACTGAAGCTACAGACAGATAGTCCCAAAATGATGTTACATGTCAGAGTTAAATCCCTAAAAGCAGGAAATACAGAGATAAATTATTTGCATAATCCTCTTCACTATGCCCAGTTATTGCAATAAATCTGCACAAGGTTCTGAATGCCTCCCCGGAGAAGAATGGGAAGATCCTACATTTGGCTAAGGATAAAATGTGGTAATTTTTGCCAATAGACCCACTTTTTGCAGTGAAAATGGGAATATTTTGCATCGGAGTTACGTGCCAGAGTTTGACCTCATTTGTTGTGCTGTATATTCCACTACTCTTGTTCCAATCTTTACTTATCCTATAAGCCTTTAGATATGTCAGTGTCCGGTGGGACAGTGGGAATGACTGACAGCAGTTTTAAGTGTCAGTAACATCAAATAGATGACTTTAAGCTAGCAGGCACGGACATTGTTCTGTTATTTAGGGCAAGAGAGCCCTAGGGTGGTCTCTAAATCCAGGCCTGGTGCTCAAAAAAAAAAAATCCAAAGATTGTATCATGACTCAAGCACAACAAACTTTCAGTATGGTCCAAAGAACAGGTCACTAGACTGGCAGTCAGGGGAGCTGATCCTATTCCTGCTTTTGCCACTGACCTGCTGTGTAAGCTTGGACAAGTCACATCCCCCTCTGTGTGCCTATGCTTTCCCTCCCGCCCTGTGTCTGTCTTGGCTAATTCGACTAAGATCCTCAGGGCAGGACTGTGTGTCACTATAGGTATGCCTACGCTGCAGCTGGGAGGTGGTATAATTCCCAGCTCAGGTAGACATATGTATGCTTGTTTTGTTCAAACTAGGGGCAGCACGGGCAGCAGCTCATGCCAGCTCTCAGAGTACAGTCCATCCAAGACCATAGGTTGGTATGTAACCCATGCCTGCTTGGTGTGGCACTCTGTGCCCCTAGACCTGCTTGGTGTGGCACCTAGACCAACTACAGATTGATGAGCCTGCTACAGCCTTGGCTAAAAGACAGGTATCTTTTGTTTCACATGTCAAGCTCCAGAAGTCTCAGGTTTGATCCTGGCCAATGACGACTGGGGTCTGCCCGCATTAAATGTAGGCGGACAGCTAGCCTGAGCTGCCACCACAGCCACACTGCTATTTTGAGGGTGCTGGCTAGTATGTGTATGCCTCCCCAAGCTGGGAATTACACCTCCCAGCTGCAGGGTAGACATATGTGTTTCTACAGTGCCCAGCATAATGGGGCCCTGATCTTGGTTGGTGCTTTTTGGTACTGCTGTAAAACAAAAAATAACATTGAGACAACAAGCCATCTTTCCCCTTAACCAGTCCTGGGGCATGAATGTTCCCCTTCATTTTGCCAGCACGGAGAACCTATGACATATGCATGTTAACTGCACAGGTTACTTTGCTTTACACATTAACTGCATGTTAATGTCTTTTAAAGAATAAAAAGTAAATAACCTACATATTCTGCATCTTCCAGTCAAATTATAGCATCTAAAACTACATTTTGTGTATTTATTCTAGAGTGCACAATACCAGTGAAACTCCAAAAAGACGAACATGCTCTGTCAGTAAACTTTTACTGTTGTGTTATAATTGGAGTTGGGTGAATAACTGATTTTTTGGTTCGCTTTCAGTTCTGAAAAAAACAGGAAAAAAAGTCATTTTGACCCAAATTAAATACAAACTTGTTCAGCGTTTTGGTAAAACAAACAGTTTTCATTGAACAAACATTTAATTCAACTGGAAATGTTTTGTTTCTGGGCATGTTTAAAGGGCTAGATTCACAAAACAGCTGGAGGAGGTGTTGGTGCTAATAACCTTTAATCTAGTGGTGAAGGCCCTCACTTGGGGGTGGGAGACCCAGATTTGAATTCCTGCTCTGAAACAGGGACTTAACACAGGGCTCCTCCCATCCCAGGTGACTACCCTAACCATCAGGCTATAGAACCCTTCTCACAGTGGCTCAATGTCTTTCACTGTATATAAAATACTAGAAAACAGCTTCAACAGGAGAGACTGAATCCCATCCCAAATTCAAATCTAGGTCTCCCACATCCTAGGTGAGGTACCCAATCACTGAGCTAAAGTGCTCCTCTTTCTCCATTGTTGCCTAAGTCTCCTTGTGAATCTAGCCCCAAAAATTGTTGGCCAAAACTATTTAGCAAATTCATGACAAACTCACAAATGGTTTTGGTTTGAACAAAACTGCATTTTTCACTCAGCTGTGTTATAATTTTAAACCTCTGAAAACAGGGCTTAATAGTGAAACTATTAAAGGGCTGAACCATAGAATCAGTGCTGTGAAACTGCTGTTTTGCAAATGATGTGTCACCGTGAATAGCAAATTAACTTTTATTACCTAGCTATGTGTTCTCTGGTATTTGCACTACCAGCAGTTAATTGGCAACTCCCCAGAGGGCTGGATTTATTTCAAATAGCAAGTCTGCTCCTGGACAGAAACTAATACAAGGCTGAGGAAACCCAGTTTTCAAGACTTGCACTGGGTTCTGTTCCATGGAACTAAAAACAGTTCTAAATGTGCTTGCCTCACCATATATAGTAGGTTCAGTGATGATTTGGAGTCCATCCATAATTTGCTGCTCATATTCCAGGCCAATCACCAAGTTATTTAGCTGTTAAATTTTAACAATCACAGGTATTGTTATTTTGCTTTTTTGGCGCCGACAGTATACCTTATATTGTACAGAACATAGAATACACAATCCGTCATGGTATTCATTTTGTCATTTGTTTTTTCTTGTAAGAAAATGTCTACGAATGGCCTCTAAGTAGTCTGGGACCTTTTACTGTTTTACTGCCAACAAACAAGGGATTCAAAGGAATTAATGTAAGTGTGTGCGGGGGGGGGAGATTGGTTTTTTTAAATGTCAAAAATCAGATTTGTATAATATTTTGCATTCCATACAACCTTTTCAAGCTAGTATGATTTAACACTGATTGTATGTGTCTAGGAGTCAAAGACTAAACCTTCCACACTTGAAAGAGAAACAAAAAAAATGTCTGTTGTTTTGAGATAAGATCGGTGAGGTAACATCTTTTATTGGACCAATTTTTTTTTGGTGAGAGGGGCAAGCTTTCGAGCTTACATAGAGCTCCTCTTTCAGCCTCCTTTATTTTTTGAGTCTGGCTATAATGCAACGTTACTTTAAATCTTTAGGTTTCTTACTTCCATTTACCCCTATATATATATATATACACAATTATTTACAATTAAAAAAAAAATTCTAAGGCCAAGATTTTCAAAAATGAATGCCTAAAGTTAGGCATCTAAGTAGGGCTAGTCAAAATATTTTCAATGAAAAAATTTCTACCAAAACAAAAAAGTTTTTTATTTTGATGAAAATTTTTCACACTGTTTTTTCTGTTTTGTTTCAAACTGAAAATTGTCAGGTTTGGGGGGAATCTTCCTACATTTCTCTCCCTTTTTTCCCCCCACTGGGATATGACCAGGATGCAAAGGGAGAGGAATTGGGGGAAAACAAAACACAAAAAGCAAAACAAAAAAAATGAATTTGATTCATTCCATCAAAAAAATTCTATTGTTAAAAACAACAGTGAAAAATTTTCAACCAGCTCTATTTCTGCATCTATATTTAGGTGCCTAAATAAGTGAGCTGATTTTCAAAGTGTTGACCATCCAGCTATTCCTTTGAAGTCAGTGGGACTACTCACATGCTTAAGATTAAGCATGGGTGTAAAGTGCATGAGTCAGAGAGACTCCCATTGATTTCAGTGGGCCTTGGGTCAGGCTCCTCATTTCAGGAAGTACTATGTACTGAATTAACCATCTGGGATTCAGACACATCTATTGCAAAAATAGATGGACAGAGCATGAACTCATCAGGGAGGTTCATTCTGTTTGTTAATAAAGCCTGTAATGTAAAGAAAGAAATCACTGTCTTTTTGCTCTTCTAGGTAAAGGACCTCCTGAGCAATAAGGAGAATGCCCAGTACTTTGTAAAACTCCATATAATTGCCGGTCAGCTGACCACCAATGGCTTGAATAATACAGATACAATTTACACCTTGACTGGAAAGCCAGGGGAGATATTAAAAGGTGATAAGGTAAGAGTGGGTCTAGGTTTTGCTATAAGGAGTAGCACCAGCAGGGGACTTCTTGCTTCTTTTATTTAACAAGGAGAATGGCAGTCCCATTCAATCTGAGACAGGAGGGTGCAGTTAGATTTCTGGCTAGGAAATGCAGTCCTGTACAATAGCCAGAGTCCAAACACTGCAGAGGGCTAGGGTGAAATCCTGGCCCCATTGAAGCCAACAGCAATGCTCCCATTGACTTTGGCTGAGGCAGGAATTCACTCTTAGAATTCCAACATAACTCAACAGGTAACAAAGAAGCTTTTATTGATTAGTAAAGATGTTCTCTAAAATAAAGTGCTTGTAAACACAGAGACATGGCTTGCCCATACAGCATACTACCCTCTACCACAGTGATGAGCACGATACAAGAATCTCAAATAGTAAGGAAAACAGAGTGGAGGCCATTCAGATGGAGATAGAAGATTGCAGGCAGAGCCCTGTAGCTCTGTATGAAAGAGCAACCACAGCGGAATTATAGACCCTGTGGTCCATTGAGCCACAATTTGGTCACCCTTTTGAAACACATTCAAAATAAGTCATCAATCTAAATAAAATCAATAAGGCAAGAGTACTCTGAAAAAGGTGGGGTAAAGTGCATCAACTCCAGTGATGTAAATTTGGAGTTTCACTATGGATGATTTGACCTCATATTTTCATATGGATGCGTACTACATTTAAAAACTCTTTTTAAAAGCAGGTAGTGTTGTTCATAGCCAAAAAAATGTCTCTTGATTTCTTAAGCCTGTCTGATGACTGAAATCCAGCTCTCCTTATTTCTTTCAGTAGATCAGTAGCATCTAAGGGTAAGTCTGCACTTCAACCACTATAGCGGCACAGCTGCACTGGAGCGTGTCAGTGTAGACACTACCTATGCCGACAGGAGGGATTCTTTTGTCGGCATAGGTAATTAATCTTCCTGAAGGGTGGTAGCTACATCAACAGAAAAATTATTCTGTCAATCTAGCACTGTTCTACACAGAGACTTTGGCCGTCTTAAATAAACTGGTTGGGGGGCTGGAGTTCCAAACCCCTTTCCCCCCTCCCCCCCCCCCCAGTGTGATACAGTTATGCAGACTGAATTTCTAGTGAAGACCAGGCCTAAGAAAACAGATCTGACTTGCTTTGTGTTTTAAACAAACAGCCATTCCTTTTGTAACAGGAAAGTGCAAATGCCATCTGAGGCTTGTGAGGTTTCCTGCAGATTTCAGTACAAAGCACGATCAGCAACATTTTGTTGTTTTAAATATATATACTATAAGGAAATGGCTTATATTCCCTCAAGACTGTTGGAGTTTATCCATTAGCTTCAATCGCACTTTAAATGGTTTCCTGGCAGATTTTCATTACCATCTGTTATCAGAGCTGTGTTACTGTAAAGTTAAATCCTTCCCCTCACCACTAGGCTAATACTCTTCACCATCCTTGCTTCTCTTCTGAACTTTGCTGTCCTGTAACCAAGCAATATGGGCCACATCCAAAGTCCGCTGAAGTCACTGGGAGTCTTTCCACTTCCTTTGATGAACTTTGCACCAGGCCCTGGCACGTAATGGATTTAAATTTCAGATGCTGGCCCTGCAATATGCTGTATGCAATACAGCCTCCCCACAGAAATGCAACAGCTCCAAGAAAAAAGGACTCAGTGCCTATTCTCTGGCTTGTTTTAGGACAACCAATTAAAAATTAGGATTCAGGGAAGTAAGAAGAAAGGAAAACTCTTACAGGGGGATATAATTGCTTCCAATGGAATTTTGCACATTATTGACAAAGCCATGGACAACGTGGAGCCAACGTTTGGGAGCAATAAAGAGGTGAGGCCTCATACATATAAGTGTCAGCAGGACTTTTTAAAAATATTACTTTTAAATGAATTTAGGACTCATGAAAGATGCCTGATGGAGAGCAACTGTACAAGTTTCCTCACTCTACCCTGCCAATGTGCCTGAACTGTGACCTGCATGCACAGTGGCCAGGTGTCCAGTTTTCAGCCGGAACACCCAGTCACAAAGGAATCCTGGTGGCTCTGGTCAGCACTGCTGACCATGCCATTGACTGTCCGATTGGTGGCACCACACAGCAGGAATGGCAGGCTCCCTGCTAATCTCCGTGCTGCGCAGCTCCCTGGAAGCAGCCAGCATGTCCCCCCTGTGGCTTCTACACATAAGGGCAGCCAGGGGGCTCTGCAAGCTTCCCCTACCCCAAGCACCACCCCCGCAGCTCCCATTGGCTGGGAACCATGGCCAATGGGAGCTGCAGGGGTGGCACCTGCGGACAGGGCAGCGCACAGAGCCGCCTGGCCATGCCTCCTTGTAGGAGCCAGAGTGGGGACATGCCGTTGCTTCTGGGAGCTGCTTGACTAAAGCGCCGCCCAGAGCCTGCACCTCTGACTCCCTCCCAGCCCCAAACCCCTGCCCCAACCCCAGCCCTGATCCCCCTCCCACCCTCTGAACTCCTCGATCCCAGCCCGGAGCACCCTCCTGCACCTCAAGCCCCTCGTCCCCAGCCCCACCCCACAGTCTGCACCCCAGCCAGAGCCCTCACACCCCCTCGTGCACCTCAGTCAAAATGAGTCGAGTGAGGGTGGGGAGAGCAAGCGACAGAGGGAAGGGGGAATGGAGTGAGCGGGGTGGGGCCTCAGAGGAGGGGCGGGGCAGGGCAAGGGTGTTCACTTTTGTGTTAGTAGAAAGTTGGCAAGCCTACCTGCAGGGACAGCCTCCAAAGTAAGAGGGGGTAATGTAGTTTTCATGCCATTCAGACATTTACTTCTCTGCTGAGATGATCAATGGAAGAGTCAGTTGTAATGATGATTTCTGACATGTGGACCCCTGTCCACTGGGAACTGGACTAAAACCATGAACACATATCCCAGAACAGCCATTAGATGATAGTGACTTTTGGGTAACTCCTGACCTGAGTTAAGTTCAATCAGCAACCAAAATATTGAAGGCCATGATTTTGAAAAATGATCACTAATTTTGGGTGTCTCCATTTTTCAGTGCCCAATCTCAGATACCTTCTGAAGACACATGTTCCTGTGTGATCTTGGGCAAGACACTTAATTTCTCTGTACTTCACTGCCTTACTGGGAAATACAGATAATAATCCTCCAATACTGCCACCCTTTGTGTGTCTTGTGGATTTGGAATGTAAATTCTTCGGGGTAGGGCCATCTCTTACTATGTGAAAGAACAGTGCCTCGTATTGGGGCTCTGATCTCAGCTGGCGTGTCTGAGTCCTACAGCAATACAAATAATAAATAAAAAACAACAAATACAGCCAGGTCTTTAATGACTGAGACTCATTCAATAATTCAAGTATTTGTAAACAAGGATTTTATGAGCATGAAAGTATGTTTTACTATTGATAATACACTTATGATCATGCAATGAATATATTTTAAATGTATTAGTTATTTCATTTCTAATTTAACTATAATGTAACAAAAATTAAAAATACATTTTTAGGAGACCATAATGACAGTGATTCAAGACAATAGACGATACAGCCGATTTAGATCCATGTTAGAGGTAAGAATATAGAAGTGGAATTCTATAAAGCTATTTTTAAATGCACAACAAAACTAGTATGTAATTTCCCTTTTTTTTCTTTTTTTTAAATAAAAACCAGAAAACTATTCTGGGACTGGTCTTGGAGCAGGAAGGTGGACCTTACACAATCTTTGTTCCAAACAACAATGCTTTGGATAACATGAAAGATGGAGCACTGGACTACCTGCTTTCTACAGAGGTATAACTCTTCAGATAACGCAGATCAATATAGATTCTTATATAGTAGGTATCTTTTACAGCTTTGGTGTTGATAAAACTAAGCTTTTGTACTTCTGGGTTTAAGTCAATCTTTTTCTATCGTCAATCAGGAAAAGAGCTAATGTAATCATCATCACTATGGCAAATCCCAAAGGGCCATAAGCTCTCTGCAGACTGAATACCGCCCAGGCTCATATGAGGGACAGATTACACCACAACTGCCAACTGCATGGTTCTTACACCTTTCTCTGAGGCATCAAAAACAGGATATTGGGCTAGATGGGCCTTGGGTCTGATCCAGATGGTAATTTCCATGCGTCTAAGCAGCTTTAAAGTGAAACTTTCACACTAAGGAACAAGAAAATATAACGTTTTCAGAAACTAGATTTATCTAATCCTCCTCGTGGTTTTTGCTAATATCTTCATGTTTAGGCAAAAATGTCCTCACCCCCTTAATCCATCCTCTCCCCTTCTACTTGCTCCCAAAGCGAAGGCTGGAAAATTCACTGTCCTACAAGTTCCTGATAGAAAAGGCTGGATCAGCCCATCTCCTCGCAAATGTGAAAACAAAGTATGATCTGCTGAATTCTTCCATCCAAGGGTTGAGGTGCAGATTTTCTGTCCCATACAGAGAAACATTGTGAACCCCCACCGGCTACAGCCCCTTGCTCCCATTCTGATTTCCTGGTAGCATGGCTCCATTGAAACCATAGTGACAAGGCTTTCCCTGAGAGCTGACCCCAGAGACTCTTTAAAGGGAGGTTTCACAGCACAGAGGAGACACTGAATAGGAGTTAATGCAGCTTCAGGCTTCATTATGTTTTGGGTAGATTTACTGCTGCTGGAGCTGGGAGACGATACATGTCCCTCACTAGCACCTCCCCAAGACTTCCCACTTCATCTGGATGGAAAGGGAAGATTAATGTGGAGGTGGAGGGAGGATGGTTTCCTCTGTGCACTGATCCTAGGGAACATCTAGCGGGAAATGCACAGCAAATAAAAGGTCACCCCCAAAAGGAAATGTGGGTGAAAGCACAAGGACAGAGACCAAATGAGAGTAACCTCTAGGACAGACTAGATGCAATGAGGAGAGCACTGTTTGGATTTCAGGGGAGTGTCACCGATAATACAGACATTTTCAAGACTCAGGTAAATGATAAAAATATCCTTATTTTATCGGTGCTGTGTTAAAGCAGATCAGATTTGTGCTATCTGCATTGGGTTAAAGAAAGTCCTTTGTTCATTTGTGCAGGGTGCATGGAAACGTCTGGAGCTCGTTCGATACCACATTGTTTCTTATGCTCAGGTTAGTGTAACTGCTTGGCTGTCCTGTCCTATCGCTGTCCAGGAAAGCAGCATGCTGGCCCTGCAGTGTGATTTCAAACATTCTGCATCGCTGAAAGCAAAAGGTTTCTCTAAACACAGTTTCCATTCAGTGTTATTCAACAGGGTAGCACATGGGGTAAGACTGTCTTCACTGCAAAACAGGCATGTTTTTTACAAAGAAATGCTTAATGTAAACTCCTAATGGAGACATGGTACTGTCATTTTTATCTGATGTACCTAGTCAGCAACAACCCCAGATAAGGTGCTTAGCATTGACCTCAACTAACTACATCAAGGTAAAAACTACTTATGCCTTGTCTACGCTAGGATTTTAAATCAAGATAGGTATTTTGATGTAAATGCACCTTTTTTGCCACTAAGATATAATCCAATAGATGACAGGATCACACCTTGCAACTGGAACGTGCTAACTTACTGATATGTGAGATGGTACAAAATTTGGCTGTGTCAGCTCCGCACTGCTAACGGGAATAAAAAGAAGGGGGAAAGTATCTTTGTCACTAAAATAAGTGCATATGACTCTGAACTGATGCTATTAAGATTGACACCTGCCTGGTTTAAACTGGGAGGAGTGGGTTTGTCAATATCTAAATAAGTTCCCCAGTTCTTCCCCCTTTTTCTACCAGAGTCAAAACAGAAGAACATAGAGTCCCATGACATCACGCATGTATGAGGGTGCCTCATTCCTGTCTTGCTGCTGCCCCTGCTTCCTCTGCACCAGGTTGCGGGACAGGAGTCTTAATAAGCTCAGTACAGGCCACACATATAGTTTCCCAGATGGGGGTCCCCCGTATTGGTCTGCTTCAGGGTAGCCACCAGCTGGATTTCACCCCCCTTTCTTCATAATTTTTTCTCATTTTGTTAACAATCTGTTTCTGATAAGAGCAGATGACAGTCAGCTTTAAACCCCCATCACACATTCCTTTGTTTGTTTTAATCACTTTTACTCATTGCAGTTGGAGGTTGCCAGCCTCATCTCCATAGAGCACGTCAAGACCATGGCTAGACAGTTCATCTATTTTAACGCGACCAGCAATGTAAGTCAAGGAGAAGTCAACTTTTTACTGATAAATTTTCCTTTCTGATCCACTCATCCTGTTACTTTAGGTGCAAGTGAAAAATTGTTGAGCCTCAGGCTCGTCTACACTAGAAAGGCTTTGCCAATACAGCTATACCGGTATAGCTATACCAGCAGAGCCTCCTAGTGAAGACACAGCTTACACCAGCAAAAGGAGTTCTTTTGATGGTATAGTTAAACCACCTTCCCCATGGACAAACTATACTGGCAAATGGGCTCTTTTCCCATTATAGCTGAGTCTATGTGGAGGATTTTGCTGCCATAGCTATGTCAATCAGAGGTGTGGATTTTTTCCACAATAGAGATAGGGCAACAAAACTTTGTAGTGTTGAACTGGGAAGGAATCAAAGGAATTTCCCATCTGAGTGAGTGGAAAATTCACAGCATTCCACTCCCAGAGCCCTTCAGGGCTCAGCACTATGAAAGACACAGAAAATATAAATTATTGTTTAGAAGGGTGTCAGGAAGGTCTACAATTTTTTTTATTATTTTGTTAAGACTGGGCCAAATCCTGAGCTCCTCCTTCAGCCCTGGAAAGTCGAGAAGAGTAGGTGTGTTTTTAAAATGTGTCCACTGACATATTTTAATTAACATTCTTAAATACCTCTCAGCACCAAGTGTAGACTGGGTTTAACATTTTTTTAAATGTTTTAGCTGGTCATGATTAACCCAGCCAACACATTTTTTAAGGTATTAAACCCTGGCTACACGAGGTGCCAAGTTTTGTTTAATAATATGTTAACTAACATGTTTAAAAACATACCTCTCCCTAGCCTAGACCTGCCCTTAGTTTTCACTCAATATTTCATCAGGCAGATTCCCATCGATTTCAATTGGAGTTTACATGAGTAAGGACTGAGTGAAAACTTAGGCCAAATCCTGAGATCTTTGCTAATTAAATAAGTGGAAACAAAATTAAGAAGTCAAGCTTATTTAAATTTCTACTCTCTAACATACTTTTTTTAAAAATGGTGATGGGTCATACTCTTAGTTCAAGATACAGCCTTTTAATCAGTGAGCTATAAATTAGTCTCTTGAAAATGCTTTTGGTGTGCAGTACATTTTAAAAAAATAATATTACTGTAGGTACTTTTAATAAGTCAAGCTAATAGATGTATGAAATTTCCTTCCATTGTTCACATGCATTAGCCAAAATTGTGTTAAGCATGAAAATTAGATCTGTATAAATAATTCACCAAAGCAGAATAGCAAAGAGGGCTGTTCAAATGTCAAGGAGCATGAAAGAATTCCTGAGTTCTAACCCTGGTTCTTCCACTGATTCACTATGACCATGGACAGATGACAACTAAGGCTGTCAAGCGATTTTAAAAAATTAATTGCAATTAACTGTGCTGTTAAACAATAATGGAATGCTATTTATATAAATATTTTTGTATGTTTTCCACATTTTCAAATATATTGATTTCAATTACAACAGAGAATATAAAGTGTTCAGTGCTCGCTCTATATTTATTTTTTATTACAAAATATTTGCACTGTAAAAATAAATAGTATTTTTCAATTCACTTAATACAAGTACTGTAGTGCAATCTCTTTATCATGAAAGTTGAACTTACAAATGTAGAATTATGTACATAAAAACTGCATTCAAAAATAAAACAATGTAAAACTTTAGAGCCCACAAGTCCATTCAGTCCTACTTCTTGTTCAGCCAATAGCTCAGACAAACAAGTTTGTTTACATTTGCAGGTTTACAATGTCACCTGAAAGTGAGAACAGGCATTCACATGGCATTGTTGTAGCCGGCGTTGCAAGATATTTACATGTCAGATGCACTAAAGATTTATTTGTCCCTTCATGCTTCAACCACCATTCCAGAGAACATGAGCCCATACTGATGATGGGTTCTGCTCAATAACAATCCAAAGCAGTGCAAACCAATGCATGTTCATTTTCATCATCTGAGTCAGATGCCACCAGCAGATTGATTTTCTTTTTTTAGTGGTTTGGGTTCCGTAGTTTCCACATCAGAGTGTTGCTCTTTTAAGACTTCTGAAAGCAAGCTCCACACCCCGTCCCAATCAGATTTTGGAAGGCACTTCAGATTCTTAAATCTTGGGTTGAGTGCTGTAGCTAGCTTTGGAAATCTCACATTGGTACCTTCTTTACTTTTGTCAAATCTATAGTGAAAGTATTCTTAAAACAAACATCATGCTGGGTCTTCATCCAAGACTGCTATAACATGGAATATATGGCAGAATGCAGGTAGAACAGAGCAGGAGACATACTATTCTCCCCCAAAAAGTTCAGTCACAAATTTTATTAACACATTTTTTAATGAGCATCATGAACATGGAAGCATGTCCTCTGGAATGGTGTCCAAAGCATGAAGGGACATACGAATGTTTAGCATATCTAGCACGTAAATACCTTGCAATGATGGCTACAAAAGTGTCATGCGAACATCTGTTCTCACTTTCAGGTGACATTGTAAATAAGCTGGCAGCATTATCTCCCGAATACGTAAACAAACTTGTTTCTCTTAATGATTGGCTGAACAAAAAGTGGAACGGAGTGGACTTGTAGGCGCTGAAGTTTTACATTGTTTTGTTTTTGAGTGCAGTTATGTAACAAAAAAAAAATCTACATTTGTAAGGTGTGCTTTCACGATAAAGAGATTGCACTACAGTACTTGTATGAGGTGAATTGGAAAATACTATTTCTTTTGTTTATCATTTTTACAGTGCAAATATTTGTAATCAAAAACAGTAATATAAAGTGAGCACTGTACACTTTGTATTCTGTGTTGTAACTGTTTTCAATATATTTGAAAATGTAGAAAAACATCTAAAATATTTAATACATTTCAATTGATATTCTGTATAACAGTGCGATTAAAACTGCGATTAATTTCTATTAACTTTTAAAATCATGATTAATTGTTTTGAGTTAATCGTGTGAGTTAACTGGGATTAATCACCAGCCCTATCACAACCTCTCTCTCATTTTTCTCCCATCCATAAAATTGCGATGACACTATGGACCCAATCCAACACCTACTGAAGTGAATGGGAAGACTCCCACTGACTTCAGTGGACATTGATCAGACCCTTGGTTACTGACCTCACAAGATAGCTGAGAGGATTAATTAATTAGGCTCAGATGTTGCTTTTATGTTTGTGGAGCAGATATCAAGGAAAAGGTGTAATCCAGGTACACTATTTGCCTTTGGGATGTGAAAGATGGGATTTGCCAATTAACTAAACCAGGAGCTAAACCATTTTATCACTAAAAATAATGAAATTAGAAGATTATGAAGTAGTGGTGTGGTAGTTTTCAAAGATGATTTCAAATTCTTTTATTCTGCAGGGACAAATCTTGGTGAATGGTGAAGAAACAGAAGAAACAGATATTGTTGCCAAAAATGGTCGAATATACACTCTTGCAGGTGTTCTTATTCCTCCCTCAATTGTTCCTATTCTACCACACAGATGTGATGGGGGAAGGAGTGAAATTAAAATGGTAAGGAAAGCCAGTCCAACAAGGTTTCAGACAGTAGCCACTAAGTACTCCATGCATGGTACCAGGAGCGGCTCTCGGCATTTTGCCACCCCAAGTACAGCAGGCAGGCCACCGAAGTCGGCTTGCCTACTGAGGGTCCGCTGGTCCCGAGGCTTTGGCGGACCCCGCTGAAGCTGCGGGACCAGCGGACCCTCCGCAGGCAAGCCACCGAAGGCAGCCTGCCTGCCGCCCTCGCGGCGACCAGCAGAGCGCCCCCAGTGGCTTGCCGCCCTAGGCACGCGCTTGGCGTGCTGGGGCCTGGAGCCACTCCTGCATGGTACTTTAATCTTCTCTTTATTGCAACATCAGAGAAATCAGCAAAAAGTATGGTAACATTTTGGATACGATACACAGCCCTGCAGACAGCCCAGTATGTAAACAGGTCAGTTGCAAGCTAGAACCTGTCCCATCTCAAGTTCTCATCCAGTTTCTATAGCGACCCTTTAAAATTAGTTATCTTTCCAGTCAAACAATCTGCCTCCCAGAGTTCCACTTGTGCTTATACCAGTATGTAGCCACTTCTAGTTCCCATGGTAACTATTTAAGATCAATCATTTTATTTTTATGACGCGTGAAGAAAATACAGTTAAATAAATACAACATATGGACTTGTCCATGCTCCATTTTGCACCTTATTTCTTCAGCTTAGGAAACAAAAACTACTGCATATTTCAAATAATTGAGTTCCCCACCACATACTCAATTTGAATATCACATTTTAGGGCTTGTACACTTGGCAGCAGTGATAGTCTGGTAAGGAGCAGAATAACTGTCAAGCAAAGCTTTTTGTCTGCTATAGGTGTTGCTCTGATCATCTGTTCTTGGATCACACTCAAGTACATATCTGGGCCAAAGACATTTCTGACACAGTGATATGGCAAAACAATTACAATCTTCACTTACAACAATACAAAAACATAACTCTGAAGCAAAACCTCAGCTGAGCTGGACAGCATCCATTCATAATGAAATGAACTGAACTGAAATGAAAGAGGCGATGATAAAGAGCCATTAACCATGGTAATAACTAAGTGCCATGTGTGCAATATAATCATAAACCTGGCACACCACCACACAACAGTTCCTGGCATGGAAACTGAACAACACCTAAAATACATTAGTATTTCAAATTCCTTAAACAAAACCTTTTCACCTAAGTAGGATTCATTTCCTGCCTTGATTAACAAACATTGCAACAATGATAGGTAATTTAAAGGTGGGGATCTACATGACTAAGTTTTCTGTCTTTAAAACAAAAATAAGTAACCAAAAATAAAGCTACTGACCTTTTGTTACATCTGATATTTGCATTCTGGACTGGTATCAGAATACTAGGTTTCTGTACTCGGGTCTACCATGGACTTGTGAAACTTCATCTCTCCGTACCTCAGCTTCTCTATCTGAGAAATGAGAATAATACTTTGTAAGGTGCTTTGAAATGTATGGATGAGAAGCAATGTTATGTAGATTTATTATTATATTAATGAGAACTCATTAAGTGATCAAATAGGTGACTTGTGTGACATTGAATACTGGAAATATTGGTACCATTAGAAAGAACTATGGGCCAGCTTTACAAAGGAAAGAGGTTAGTGGGATTTTCAAAAGTTCCTAAGCAGATAAGGTGCCTAACTCCCATTGATTTTCAATGTGAATTGGGTATCTAAATCACTTAGGATCTTTTAAAAATCACACTAGACACTTATCAGCATCCTAAATACCTTTGTAAATCTGGTCCTATGTTCCTATGTGCATTGTATAACATTGGATATATGGACATCCAAAACATGGAACATTTTAAGGCTTGATTCTCAATTCTTTCACAAATAAAATGTCCACCGTCTCCCATGAGAAGTCTGTGGACATAATTACTGTTACTGTAGATCAGGCACTTAAACATTATAGAAAGCATGAAACATCTTGGACCATCACTCAGAGATTATTCTAATTTATTTCTGAGACTGAGGGTAACATCATCAGTCGTGAATAGTCTAACTCAAGTGGGAACCAGGGAACCCTTTTTCAAGCCTTGACAAACTCTACATCCTCACTATCGAATACTTATTAAAGCTGGGTGAAAATTTTCGACAAAACTTTTTCAACAAACATTGCAGATTCAGTGTCAGCTGAAACATCTGGTGAATTTGTGCAAATATTTACCAAGTTATTTTGGTTTAAAAAAAAAATAATTCTGAAAAGATAGACACATTTCTACATGTTCCAAAAAAGTTTCAATTTGAAATGACCTTTGGTTTTGAATTTTACGTAATTTTAATTTTGAAAAGGTAAGAAACCCTCGAAAACAAAATATTTTGCTCAACCCAAAACAAAAATTTTTAGACTTTTCTAGTTCAACAAAAAAATTAAACAATTGTTTTAGGTCACCCAAAAATGTTTTTATTGTTAATTATAATTATTATTTTGGTTTCAGTCAGCAAACCTCAGTTATTCACACAGCTCCCATCATTATCAGATGTTGAGTTTTTATGACTCCTCATCTTGAAACCTGCCAGTTGATTCTAAATCATCTCACTACTGCAGCTGTCATTGCCAGGCAATGCTAAACTAACCATTTGTGACAATGAGCTAAAAGATGATAAAAAAAGATTGATCATCATAGCTGGATTATGGCTCAATGTAAGATTTATGATATGGATACAGAAAGAATATTTTTTCTCTTCAGACTGTATATGCATGAGATAGATCTCAAGTTAGTTTGCTAAGGTTGTCTTCCTATGAGTTACAGAAAACATCTCACAAATATTGAAATATACAAATTAGGCCAGATCCTCAGCTGGATGAAGTTGACATTGGCTTCAATGAGTTATGCAGATCCACACTGGTTGAGAATCTGCCCCATTATGTGTGTGTGGATTTGCTGAAACAGTAACTCCCCACTCCAGTTTAGGGAGGTGCCAGGTCTCCAAGAGAAAGTGGTCAGGAAAGAAAGGAATGGGGAAAGGGCAAAAAGCCGGGGAAAGGAGGCAGGGGGAAGGATGAAAAGATAAAAATTAATGTTCATTAGAGATTTGATGAGGGAAGATTCAGTTCTGGTTCTGTTACTTAGTTCTGTGATTCATGACATAACTGAATTAAGTTTATCAGACATCGCTATAGCCTTCCTAAAATGTGACTGTTGTCCTGTCTCTATTCAGGGTACCTGTGTAAAATGTTCAGTATTCTACAGGAGCACTTGTCCAGGGGACTCAAAGCCCATAGTAAGTGACCTTCCTTTACAGATATTGCCAAACAGTCTAGAGTATTGTTTAAACTTAAATTCAATTTTCTGCATTGATTTCCCCAGTACAAACAATAACTGATTTCTTCTACTCAGCATTCTGGGAAACCAGTAATATTTAGCTTACTAGGGCTTTATGGGAGTTAGCTGTCTCAGAGTTTTGTACTAATACTTGTCACAGCAGTACTTGGGCAACTCCCATGTTATTTAAATTGGTATAGCAAAGGCCCTAGGAGATTTCATGGAGTCTCCCACTCTTCTATCCTGGGTATCGGAAGTTCTGCTTGGGGTAGCATTCTGTGTAGGAGGGGCGTGTTTTTGTTTTGTCTTTTAGAGGAGGGAAGGAATAAGGGAGGACAGTTGCTATAGACTCTGCTTTGAGAATTTGTATGTGGAAAATACAGGAGGGTTAAGACTACACTAGACCCAGACCTGTTAAAACTTACCGCTCAGTCACAAAAATAAATGCTTTGTTTCTCTCCAAAGAATTAATGCCATGTGCAGTCGCAAACAGTCCTAGCCTGTGCTGCCCCCTACCCTTCACTTGTCCATGGCCTGGTCTACACTACGCGTTTAAACCGGTTTTAGGAGCGTAAAACCGATTTAACGCCACACCCGTCCACACTAAGAGGCCCTTTATATCGGTATAAAGGGCTCTTTAAACCGGTTTCTGTACTCCTCCCTAACGAGAGGAGTAGCGCTAATATCGGTATTACCATATCGGATTGGGGTTAGTGTGGCCGCAGATCGACGGTATTGGCCTCCGGGCGGTATCCCACAGTGCACTACTGACCGCTCTGGACAGCAATCTGAACTCGGATGCAGTGGCCAGGTAGACAGGAAAAGCCCCGCGAACTTTTGAATATTTCCTGTTTGCCCAGCGTGGAGCGTGGAGCTCCGATCAGCACGGGTGGTGTGATGCAGTGTTAAAAAATCAAAATAAAGAAAGAGCTCCCGCATGGACGATGCGGACGTGATTGCTGTAAGGGCAGGCAAATCTGTTCTATCAGCGCTCAAAATCATTTTTTAAAATATCTCCAGACAGATGCCATAGCAGGGACTCAGCGCACTGCTGCGTGACAAGTGTAACGGAAAGCCAAAGAATCAAATGGACGCTCATGGACTGGAGGACTCAAGCTATCCAACAGTTCCTAGCAGTCTCTGAAAAGCATTTGCATTCTGGCTGAGCTCCAAATGCTTCTAGGGTCAAAAACAGTGTCCGCAGTGGGTCAGGGCATAGCTAGGCAATTTACGCACACCCCCACCCACCCCAGAAGTGAAAGGGAAAACAATCCTCTCTTGACTCTTTTACATGTCACCCCTATCTTTACTGAATGCTGCAGATAGACGCGATGGTGCAGCACTCAACACCAACATCCTTGCTCCCCCCACGCTATGGATGGCTGATGGTACAAAACAACTGGTATCCATCCTCATCATCAGCCTATTGGCACATGGGGCAGTGCAAAAGGACTGGTAACCATGCTGACTAGCATCTGTTAGGTCGATCAAGGGCGCCTGGCCTGGCCCTAATTTTTCCTGGTAGATGGTACAATATGGCTGATAACCATCGTCATCATAGCAACAGGGGGCTGAGCTCCATCAGCCCCCACCCTTCATGTGTACAGAAAAGATTCAGTTGCCCCTGAACTAGCAGAGGGATGCTGGGCTCCTCTCCTACACACTCCTTACTGTCCTGTCTGGACTATCATAGCAGCTGGAGGCTGCCTTCCACTCATATCTCACTAACAAGTCACTGTGTCTTATTCCTGCATTCTTTATTACTTCATCACACAAGTGGGGGGACAATGCTATGGTAGCCCAGGAAGGCTGAGGGAAGAACGGAATCAACAGGTGGGGTTGTTGCAGGAGCACCCCCTGTGAATAGAATACAGCTCATAATTTCTGCAGGATCTGACACAGAGCAGCTGTGCTCTCTGGTTCTCTGATACAGTGGTTCTCTAGTACAACTTGCCCATATTCTAGGCAGGACTGATTTCTATTTTTAGATAACCAAAAAGGAGGGATTGACTCAGGGAGTCATTCCCAATTTTGGCTTTTTTGCGCCCCTGGCTAAGAGCAGCCAGGGGCACTTATGACAGCAGCAAATGGCACAGTGCAAAAAGGACTGGTAGCCACGATCATCTTATTACCAATTTATGGTATGGTAAGATGGTACAATATGGCTGATAACCATCTCTGCTATCATGCAAAAAGCAAAAGCATGCTGCTGTGTGTAGCGCTGCTGAATCGCCTCTGTTGAGCGGCATCTAGTACACATACGGTGACAGTCCACAAAAGGTGAAACAGGCTCCATGATTGCCATGCTATGGCATCTTCCAGGGCAATCCAGGGAAAAAAAAGGCATGAAATGCTTGTCTGCCGTTGCTTTCCCCCAGCGGAAGGAATGACTGACGACATTTACCCAGAACCACCCGCGACAATGATTTTTGCCGCATCAGGCACTGGGATCTCAACCCGGGAAATTCAAAGGGGCGGGGGAGGCTGCGGGAACTATGGGATAGCTACGGAATAGCTACCCACAGTGCAATGCTCCAGAAATCGACGCTAGCCTCGGACCGTGGACGCACACCACCGATTTAATGTGTTTAGTGTGGCCGCGCACACTCGATTTTATACAATCTGTTTTGTTAAACCGGTTTATGTAAATTCAGAATAATCCCGTAGTGTAGACGTACCCCATGTCACAACATGACCTCAGAGGTTGGGGGTTGGGTGGGAAGGGGGCATTCAAGGAACTGAGACTCTAGCCAGTACTAGGAGCAGCAGAAGGACCCAAAGCAGGAACTACAGCCTTAGGGGGAAGGGGGTAAAATGAGGCCCAGCAATCTCCTGGACCCAGAACTGTACAGAGCAGATCCACACACACACTGTGGGGGCACTAGGACCACCATGGTACCTTCTTATCAGAGACTCCAGTTAGTAGGGGCAGAAGGCGCCAAAGCGGTGTCCTATGGACACTCAGAGAACTTTCTAGTTTTGACTGGATGTTCTCTGCCTTATGATGATTGGCTGTTTGCGCCAATCCTCTTCCTTCATCAGTCTCTCCACCTCAGCTTCAGTCCACATCTGCCTCTCTCGGCCTCTTCTCCCCAGCCCTGTCGGTCTCACCCCTCATCCCTTCCCATTTAGCTGATCCCCTCCAAAGTAAACCCATCCCCTGGCCAAAAAAAAAAAACCCATCAAGGAATTAACATGACATTTTCTGTCATCATATTGTTCACCCCATGCTCTACTCCTTCCCCCACTTTATGTCTGTCTTGTCAAATTAGACTGAAAACTCTTCGGGGCAGAGATCTTCTATTATTGTGTGTTTGTACAGTGCCTACCCCAATGAGATCCCTCTCTTGGTTGGCCCTTAGACACTGCCATAATAAACATGATTATTACTATTATCAATAATAGTAATAATAATAAATGTACACATGCTTTGGAACCAGTGGAAAGCCTTCATCTGTTTTGTCTTTAAAAGCATTAACCGTCATTTCTGGTGGTGTATTTTTCCATGTACAAAACTCACATATTGCTGTCAAGAGATTTTGTTGTCCATAGATCAGAATTCACTTGTATTGAATACTCTATCCCATGTACAATATAGTAAAGATCCAACCACAGATAAAAAAAATCAGGAAGCTACACATTATAGTAAAACTAAAAATATCCTTGTAAGTATCAATAGAAAAAAATAACACAGTGTAATGATATTTCCTGTTCTTCAATTAAGTCGTTCCCTAACATTTTGATTGTAGTGCAGTATTGAATAGCTACCTTATTTATGTTCTAGGCTTTTTCAAGACGTAGATGTGTTTATGAAGCCCTGTCCTATCCAACAACTGGCTGTGCTAGGTACTGCAATGTAACAATAAAGGTAAGAAATTGTACAAGGTTCATATAGAAATCAGCCCAAATATTGCGGTTGGTCTTTGCTAATTTTACTTTACCTTATCGTAGTTCTTTGAGCAAGAGTATCAACCAAAGACACTTAGCTTCTCTGCTATATTACCCTTTGTACTACCTGAAATAGCTCCTCTCCATTCTTCATGTTTACCTCAGCTCTTCTGGAGAGGCTTTGTAGCTGCCACACATTTCTGTTTAGAACTTTCTTTTATTATATAACTCAGCTTTTCTTTCTTTTTAATCTCAACATCTCCCAAACACTTTTCATTGATTCGTTTGGCTGCCTTTATGAAGGACTGCACAGTTGGACAATTAGCAACACTAGTAAGATACATAATTCTGCCAAGAGTTCATGTGCTGCTCAGTGGCAATGAGCAGCCAAATGCTTGCAAGGATTTTACTACATTTTGCCTCCTGTGCTATGTCTAATCCTTACAAAAACTGTCAATCACAACCCAGTACCATTAATTTTCCACATTCCTTTTTCCAGTCCTTCTAATTAGGTTTCTGGGTTTCATGATACATATTAGGTGCAAAAGGTCTGCAAATCTCTAAGAAAAGAGAGGCCTTTGGACCCATGCTTCCCTATGAATTAGCCAGTTCCCATGCTTTTATAGTCATGAATCTGCATAGCAGCCCAATTCCTGAATAAAAATGTTGATACAGGAAATAATTATTTAGGGCTAGATTACAGCTAGCCCAGATCTGGGTGCACATCTGTGGACGAAGCAGTTGAAGAGGAAGTAAGGCAATTACTCCTGTGTATGGCCAACCTGTAAACTGAGGAGAATTGCAGTCCCTGATCTCAGGAGTGCAGGCACTGTCCAGGGCAGGCCAGAGGGGGGGCAAGTGGTGCAGTTTGCCCCGGGCCCCGCAGGGGCCCCACGAGCCCTGGCCCAGTGGCGGTCAGAGTCTTTGATGGCATTTCGGCGGAGGGGGGGGCCCTTCAGTGCTGCCGAAGACATGGAGCGACTGAAGGGCCCCCCGCCGCTGAAATGCTGCCGAAGACCCGGACCGCCGGTGGGTGAGTACAAGCACCGCAGCTCCCCCGCTTTGCCCCAGGCCCCCTGAATCCTCTGGGCAGCCCAGGCACTGCCCCTTTGAGTGCGCAGCACCCCAGGCCTCAGACAGTTGTCTGTGTCAGAGCTCCTTCTCCACATGGCCATAAAGCTTAGAGGAGTATAGCAGCTTGTGCAGTCCATCACACACTAAGACGCTTTGGGAGACAGGTTGCAGCTGACTCTGGGACAGTGTCACTCCAGGTCAACCACAGTTCAGGGCTGTGCTGAAATGGCACCATCTAGCCCTGAATGATTGGTCCATCCCTCAAGTCTTCAGATGGAGGAAGAAAGTGTTACTTTACATGCCATGCAGCAGTATGTGCTTTACTTCACAGGAACCTAAGTGTTGCAAAGGCTTCTATGGGCCAGAGTGCAATCAGTGTCCAGGAGGATTTTCCAAACCCTGCTCAGGAAATGGACAGGTAAATGGAGCAACACATTGTAGGGGTAGAGACAGGCTGGGCTGGGGAGTCTCCAGACTCCCTTGTTCCTTTAGCACATAACAAATGTGAAAAATATTGCAGGAGGTTCACACTCTGCTAATCTATGTTGGCAATCTGGGAGTCAGACACTGATATAGGAGAGGAAAGATAGTGGAACCCTCCAGTTGACTAAAACATCCAATTCTGTGGTTTTAATACACTGTATTGGACATGGTTGGGATTTTAAGTGACCCACTCTGGGGCCCAGGGTTGTCTGGGGCAAAAATAATAACAACATAACAATAAAATAATCATTTTAAAGTTACAATTGAGAAGGAGAATGGAATTATGGGCATATGGGAACAGGGAAGAAACACAAGCTGGGGGAAAGTTTCCACTAGAAAAATTATTTATCATTGGGTTGAGATTCATCTTACATTTAAAGAGGGCGCTGCTATAATCATGGTATAGACTGGCCCAAGTTAGTTATACAACTTTTCCCCCGTAGAGTAACAAAAAAGGATTATTTTAACATTCGTATATAAATCCTATATCTTCTGTGTTGCAGTGTGTGGATGGAATGAAAGGAAATGGAACTTGTATTTGTACTGATGGATTTCAAGGATCCCATTGTCAGTTCTGTTCAGACCCTGATAAATATGGTCCTCAGTGTGACAAAAGTAAGCACAGCTGCTCCCTCCTCCACTGTGCATAACCTGTTGTCTTCTAAAACGTTATTTGTACTACAATCCCAGCTAACTGATAGTGGCCTACTCTCTGTAGAAGGCCTTTGGGGTGGGCTAATTTCATATGGTTTCCAACAAACAGCCTAATCCACAGCCCACTGAAGTCAATGGAAAGGCTTCCATTGACTTTACTGGGCTTTGGATCAGACTCGGATTGCTTTATGTTAATTGGTTTTTTTCATGTCTGACTTCCTTGCATGATTATCTAAACAGACAAAATCCTCCTCCTCAACATTTATTTCTATTCTGGAATTGTTTACAAATGTAATAGCAGCTGTCTACATACATATGAAGACACAGTCACCCTCTTGGAAAAAAAAATCCACAATCTGAAAATATTGAGGTTATGTAGGAATCAGATTCAGATCCACTTTAAACATCATTCTTACTAGATAACTATGGTGTCTATTAGTATAGGGCCCAAAGTAAAAAGAAAAGTGGCATATGGTAATATTTTTTCCCCTGTAGGATTCAATATTGTTATATGTGCTGTAAAGTGAGAGACAATAGACTAAATAAAATGAAATATACAGATATTCACTCTGTCTCTATAAGTTACATTATTATCCATAGCCAGGGGTGGCTCTGGCTTTTTTGCCGCCCCAAGCACAGCAGGCAGGCTGCCTCTGGCAGCTTGTCTGCGGGAGGTCCTCGGTCCTGCGGATTCAGCGGTTTGCCTGCGGGAGGTTCGCCGGTCCTGCAACTTCAGCATACCCGCCACTGAATTGCCGCCGAATCCGCAGGACCAGCAGACCTCCCGCAGGCAAGCCGCCCAAGGCTGCCTGACTGCCACCTTCACAGAGACTGGCAGGGCGCCTCCCGCAGCTTGCCGCCCCAGGCACACGCTTGGAGCGCTGGTGCCTGGAGCCACTGCTGGCCATAGCTTTTTGACTATGAACCAGTCTATCGTACGCAAAAAGCACTTTCCCCTAAGGCTCAGGCTATGTCTACACTGGGATAAAAACCATACAGCTGTTCTATGACAGCTGACTCAGACTCGGGCTCTGGGGCTAAAACTTGTTGTGTAGATGTTCAGGCTAGAGCTGGAGCTTAGGCTCTGGGATGCTCCACTCATGCAGGATCTCAGAGCCCGGGCTCCAGCCCTAAGCTGAATGTCTACACAGCAATTTTTAGCCCTGCAAGCCTGAATCAGCTGACCTGGACCAGCCATGAGTTTTTTATCGCTATGTAACCATAGCCTAAGAGGCCACTGGCCTTCCATAAGATGATGGAAGGTCAGAGGCTGAAGCACAGATACTTTAAAAAGATATAATATTAAGATCTTTTTGAGCTTTGATCCTGCAAATTCATCAACATTTGTTTATCTTTTGGAACTCTGAGTAGTTCTGTGACTTCAACAGAACTGCTCATAGGGTGTAAAGTTAAGCACATGAATAAATTCTTGCAGGATCAGGGCCTTGGTTTGTAAAAGTTTAGTGATTTTGTTTGACCTGTTCATATGTAATCATTTTAGTTTTTTCAATCCAAGATATTATGTTGTGTGCCTGCTTCATCCACTTCTATAGATAACTTTAAATTCCAATGGCAGACAGATGTGCTATAAAAAAATATGAAGATTATTATTAGAGGTGTTCAGATTTAGAAAGAACTAATCTGAAATATTTAAGAAATGGCATATGGGGACAATTGTTTTAATTTCACGTTTTATTATTCCCCCTACAGAATGTCTGTGTGTTTATGGGAAGTGTGATAACAGGATAGATAGTGATGGAATCTGCCTTGCCGGATCATGCAAAAGTGGATATGCTGGGAAACTCTGTGATAAGCAGATAGTTCCGTGTGGGCCTTTTGTGCAATTCTGTCATGCACATGCAAATTGTCAGCTTAGTAATGGTGCCATGAGGTAGGTCAGTTACTTATATCTAACTAATATTAGGTGTGCTATAACACTTTCAGAATCAAACTACAGGATTGGCATTTTCTGTTTCAAGATAACATTTCACACTATTGTATAAACATTAATCTTTATAATAATACTGTGAGGTGGTACGTGCATGTTCCTTTCATTTGAGAGGGGGAGAAACAGAGGCAGAAAAGTGAAGGGACCTACCCAAAGCAATGCAGTGAGTCAATTGCACAGCAGGGATTAGATCTCAGTGGTTTGATTCCCAGTTCTGTGCTCATTTCCACACATTATACATAGCTTTTTCAGATCTTAAGATCAATATGTTTGAGCTTGTAAAATTGCAGAAGTAAGAGGGTAACAGTCAAAAGTGTCAAAGCAATTTAGGAACCTAAGTTTCATTTTCAAAAGTGCCTAAATATCTTAGGCGCCTAAATTCATTAACTTGCAATGAGACAGGCTAAATACTTAAGTCACTTTTGAAAATGGGACTTCAGTGCTTTTGAAAATTTTGGGCAGTGTGCTTGTCTGATGTTCACCCTTAGCCATCTATGTATTTGAAATGACGTGGTATCTTCCATAAAGCCAAAGCTAATAATTTTAAGCAACCTGTAATTTAGACAATGTGCTAAAGAAAAATAGTATCAAAAATCAATTCAGTTTAATTTTACAAGTGTCCTATCATGCGAAGTGATTTAATCAAACCTTGTTTTTATAGCTGCGTCTGCAAACCTGGATATGAGGGAGATGGGACAACCTGCAGTGAAGTAAATCCTTGTGCTAGCTTAGCTCCAGGTGGTTGCGATAGCAATGTAAGTATACAATTTCTTACAGAATGAATTGCTTAGTTTAAAGGAAATCTAAAGAAAGGCTAGGAATAGAGTAAGAAATATTTGCATATATAAATTCTGAATTCCCAACCAAATTCACATCCTTCCCATAGTTAAAATTCCTGCCCTTACAGTTGCTTTGCTATGAAAATTGCTATGATTTATATAGTCATTATGCCCAAAGATGGATGCCACACAGCTTTTTTAGAGAGTTCTGTGACATTCTTAATATAACCCAAAGTAAAATCTTCCTTCAAAGCAGTAGAACCATGGATTGAAATCTCTCTACTCCTCTATGCCCTCCCATTCCATAATGATGCTAATGCTATGGCAATGAGGGATCTTTTTCCTCTTTAGAGATGGCAGACCAGGATCTACTACAAGGAAGCCCGTAACTAGTTCAAGGGATTAAGTAATGGATTTTAAAATTATTTTCAATGTTTAAATTGTCAGATCAAATTCAGGTCAAGTTATTAGTGACCTAAAGTTATTTATTATCATCTGATGACTGCTTGGAAGCTTATGTGAAATAAATTGCTAGTTGCATTACAGTCAGCAGTGCAGAGGTATCCACATAACAACACCCATGGTGGCTGGCATTAATTGGCATCTTTGCTGATTGCATCAGTTCAGAGGTCAAAGATTTGATTCAGTCAACAGAGACCTTCACACCTCCTAAATGTGGTCCCTCCACTCCTCCAAGTCAGGGTGAGACACACTGACACAGCATTGTGAGGGAACCTTTCACTGCCCACCACTGCCACCTGTGGACAAAGGGGAACGTCAAGCTCCCGGGCTGTAAGTCCAGCACTATTCACGAGCACTAAAAAAAAAAAAATCCATTAAAATATTAAAGGGGAAAAAATAGAGTTTGGTTCTCTAGCGTCATAGCCAAAGATTCCATCTCCTTTCCAGCATGTCCTTTTCCGAGCTGTCCATTTTAAGATGGTGGTTGGTGTCCATTAAACTTGTTTACTCTGACATGTCTCCACAGGCAGAATGTATTAAAACAGGCCTCGGAACTCACACATGTGTGTGCCAGCCAGGATGGAGTGGGAATGGAAGAGATTGTTCAGAGATCAACAATTGTCTGCTACCAAATTTCAGAGGGTGCCATAACAATGCTACCTGCATATATGTAGGGCCAGGTCAGGTAAGTTTTGCTCATATCTTCCTGCACTACCTCTACCTCATTCTGTTCTGCCCAAGTTTGCTACCGAGCTACATCTTCTCCCACTCCCTTTATGTGCCCTCTTCCATGCAATCCCACGTACCTGGAACAGCCTCGCACATCTTGTGTCCCTCATCTCATAGGAGTAGGGGCAAGAAACCAAAGTGGTTTTCAGATGGAGCTTGATAAATTTATGAAGGGATTATATGACACAGGGCCAGATTAACTTTTTGTGGGCCCCCATTGGGGAAAGGGCATGTGATGGGGGGCCGTCCGCAGAGCGAGGGGCCGGTTGGGGCCAATGAGGTGCAGTGCAGCGGGAGTGGGCCCACTCAGCGCAGCACAAGGGCATTGTTTACAAACCCGCAACTGCTAGACACACACTGGCCCACCCAGCCCTGCACTGCCAGCATGTCCCTTCCACACTGCCCCCCTGCCCAGTGCCCTGCCCTTATGCCCAGTGCCACCTCACCCAGAGACCTCACCCACAGATCCCTATGCCCAATGCCCCCAGACCCATTATGCCCAGCATCCCCTGCCCAGAGACCCCTCCCGCTGACCTCCCACCACAACTGCATAGCACCCTCACACCATACTCCCTGCCCAGCTCCCCCACCCACAGATCCCCTACTGTTCAACACCCGCTCAGAGTCCCCCCATCACAGCTGTACAGCGCCCCATATTCCTGAGGGAATTCTGCATCAAATTCTGCGCATAATATTTTAAAATTCTGCAATTTTTTTTTTTTACAATAAATAAATGTGGAATGACCTCCTAAGGCTTCTTCCAACTCTGCTATTCTATGATTCTAAGTTCCACCATGGCAGTGGGGAGCACAGGCCACTGGCTGCATGGAGGTGGGAGAATACCCTGCAGCCTCCCCCGCCCCCCGGGACAGGGACTTGGCAGTGAGGCTGAACCTGACCCTGACACAGCACAAGGGCCATGCCTGCCTCAGAAACACCCTGGGGCCCTGCTCCTTTTGTGCCAGACACACCAGATGTGGGCAGGGAGGCTCAGCCCGGCAGCAGGATCCAAGTGCAGAGGGCAAGGCCGGCTCCAGGCACCAGCAGAGCAAGCACGTGGCTGGGGCAGCACATGCTAAGGGGCAGCATTCCGTCCATTCTTGGTGGCTTTTTTTTTTTTTTTGGCACTTTGGCAGTTCGGGCAGCAGTCCAAGCATTGTTGGTTGGTTGGTTTTCAGGTGGGTTTTTTTTTGTTTTTTCTCTGCTTCGGCAGTTTGGGCGGCGGCAGTCCGAGCATTTTTTTGTTTTTTGTTTTTGCTTGGGGTGGCAAAAATGGCAGAGCCGACCCTGGCAGAGGGACTTAGTGTGGGGGGACGCAGATGGGGGAAAGTGGGTTCTGAGTGGAGCAGTCTGGGTGCAGACAGCTCAGTGGGGGATCTGAATGCACAGGGAGGTTCCAGGTGCAGGGCCAATGGGAGTCTGCAGGAGGGACCAAGTGAAAGTGGTTGGAGCTCAGCAGGGATTTGGGGAGAATGACCTGGCCCCTGCACTGGTCCCAGGCGGCTCAGTCCCAGGAGGTAGCGGGCAGAGCAAGACCGCTCAGAGCCGCAGCCACGCTGGGGGGGGAAGGCAGATCCCTGTGGGACATGACCCCCAAGAGCCTCCCAACCCAGCCGGCAGAGGAGCAAGTGGGCAGAGGGGATGGGATGGGGCAGGGATACCTGGGCTGGCTGGACAGATGAGAGGAGCATAGGGGAGGGGCTGGAGAGGAGAGGAACCAGCCTGCGGTGGCCCCTCGGCTGGCAGCACAAGTGAAGCGCAGTGCACGGCCGGCTGACAGGCCCCTGTTGAGCATGGGCCTGGCGCCAGGGTGCCTCTGGCACCATTGTAAACCCGGTACTTAGAGGGTTTATTGCAATAACGGGGGACCGGAGTCGATGATACAGGAGGCCCCTTCGAATCTGATGTTCTTATGTCCCAAATGATTACCCTTCTCTCCATCTTAAATCTTGCCTTAAAACTCACTTCTTCTGAAAAAAACTTATTAATTCTCTATGGAAAGGGACTGTACTTTATTCTTTAGTTATTTACAGCTATTGAGAAAAAAATTTTAAAAATCCATCTACAATCCATGAATGCCAATTATCTCTCTAGGCTATTTCTAGAGCAGACATGTATATAGTTTTTAAAATCACCAATTCTTTTAAACATCCATGCAGGACACACTGGGAACGATGCCAAAAGATTCAGCCCCTCAGCTCCACCGTGTGCTGGGCCTCAGCTTGCTGGTATTAATGTTGGGGATGCAACAGTAGGCTCAGAGTTTCAACACAAATCCTTTGTAGGTTTAAAGTACAAAGGGACAGATTCTCAGCTGGTGTAAACTGGTGTCACACCATTGAAGTCAGTGGAGCTATGTGGATAAACACCATCTGGAAATCTGATCCACAGTGTTTAGAATGTTCTACAATGTTTTAAGCATTTTACCTTACTGCCTTGTTTTGTTGGAATGGTAGAATGACTGTGAATGTAAGGAAGGATTTCGGGGGAAT
Organism: Mauremys mutica; assembly: GCF_020497125.1. Classification (NCBI taxonomy): domain Eukaryota; kingdom Metazoa; phylum Chordata; order Testudines; family Geoemydidae; genus Mauremys; species Mauremys mutica. The sequence continues at coordinate 101,147,177 of NC_059072.1, read as the reverse complement.
GGAATTGAATGTGAACCAATAAACTCTTGTCTGGAACAAAATGGAAAGTGCCATCATCTGGTGAGTTTATTTGTTCAGAGAAAAATTGTCAAATAACATTTCTTTTACTGTATGCATCAGTGGATAATATTTCCTCCATGGACATGAGAATGAATGGCATTCCGCTAGAGCAAATATGTCTCAGCTCCCTGTTATAGGATCTTTAAAGCTCAGTGGAGTTCATGAAAATGTCCCTCAGTATCAGGTGAAGTGATTGCTGATATCCAAATAGATCCCTATTCAGTTTTTCCCACTGAAATCCATTAGAGTTTCCCTGACTGAAGTCTGAGTGATAATTGAGTAAGGCCCCTATAGTTTGGTCTTTTAAGAAGGAGATCAAATTTCCAGTCGATCTCCATGTTCTCTGTAATATCTAGATGGTTTGTTTTGGGGTTTGTTTATTTGTTTGTTTTTGGAATATCAGCAAAACATGAAGAGACAGAGACAAATTCTCTGCTGCTGTAAATTGGTGCAGATCCATTGAATCCATACACCATAGACAGAGGCGGCTCTAGCCATTTCGCCGCCCCAAGCACGGCAGCACACCGCGGGGGGCACTCTGCCAGTCACCAGTCCCGCGGCTCCGGTGGACCTCCCGGTGACCGGTAGAGCGCCCCCCGTGGCATGCCGCCCCAAGCATGCGCTTGGCGTGCTGGGGCCTGGAGCCGCCCCTGACCATAGAATAAGTTCTTTTTGGTTACTTACAATAGCTAGTTCAGGATTCAGTTATCCCATTCACCTTTCAAAGATGGCAAAAGGAAGGGGGCTTAGTAGTCTCATCATCTAGTCTAACAATACATAGACTCTCAGGAGCCATAGGTTCAAATTTCAGGAGGGTCTGCTCATCCATCCAAGGTAGGTACATTTAGTATGATGCAATTTACTCTGTACGTCTCAAATCAAGGTCCAATTTGCGTTTCCCAGATAGTTAAAATACTTAGTGGCCGCTACCATTTCTTCTCTCCAGACCAGAAGTATCTGCTCAGTCAGGCATTATGGGATTCTTCAAGATGTGATATGCTACACTGCAGAAAGAGTGATTATTTTTAATTAGAACTGGTTGGATTATTTATTGCCAGTAAATTATCTGATCAATTTAGCCTTTTGTTTCTGTTCCTAAATTATCTGCAACAGCTCTGGTGTGCACAATTTTGTACTTCACAATGGTTTGACAGTTTGAGTTTTTCCACTAACTGTTCTCTGAGCTTTCCATCATTTGTGGCATGAGACTGGTTATCTAAATTGTATTTTTTCTGGTATGCTAGATGAAAAACTTTCTACGGGGAGGAAAATAAAGCTAATATATTTTATTGGACCAACTTCTGTTCGTGAAAGAGACAAGCTCACCAACAGAAGTTGGTCCAATAAAAGATGTTACCTCACACACCTTGTTTCTTCCATTCATGAAAGCATTTAACTCCTATTGATTTCAGTGGGACTTAAAAACATGCTTAAGTGCTTTCCAGAATACAGATACTTTACTGAATCAGGGCCTCAATGAAGGGATTTTCAGCTATTTTAACTTTGCTACATCTCAGCATTGCCTTGTATTATATGCAAGCATATTATATCAACAACATCTCTTGAATCCCCAGCTCTTTGGCAGATTACATTTTCTCTCCCTCTTTTTTTAAAGGCAACTTGTCAATTTGTGTCATCTGGTGTCTGGGACTGTGTGTGCGCAAAGGGCTACGAAGGAGATGGCATCATATGCTATGGAAGTGCAGCAGACGTAAGTAAGATAGTGGTCTTTTGTCTAAGGGCAAGTTCAACTGCAGATTCTGACAGTGATGCTGGCTAGGGAGACAGTAACGTAACTTCTGAACAACGATAACAATGTAATGCACAACAATGCTGACTGCAGACAGCATTCCTGCTGAGACTCTTGCAAATCCCCAAAATGAGATACTGTATTTAAAGAGAGAGGCTAGGACTTTCAAAGGGGCCTAAGGGAATTGGGCATCTAATTTCATTAACCCTCTGAAAATGCCAGCATGGGAGCCTAATTTTCATATATTTTCACAAAATCCAACTGAAGTGATTGAGAGCTGCGGATGCCCAGTTTATATGAAAGTCTGACCTTGAAAATTAGTCTCAGCTGAACCTGTCAGTTTTGATCAGAGATCGACTCATAAGTAAAATAGGAGAACAAAACGGGTCATTTAGTGAAGAAGGTAAATTTTCAACTATTTAACTGGATAGGAAAAAGAAAAGTATGTGTCAATCTTCTCAGCTTTCTTATCTTTTCTTTTTAAGCTGGCAGCAGTAAGAAACTGGGATTGGCATTACCATTTATAGCCCAATCTGTTCCCAGTCTCAGCACTGAAATGAACAGAAACCAAATAAATTACTAAGAATCCATTACAGAACATAAAGACATTTACAGCAGGTTTGCCAATGGATTTATAATATCAGGTTAATTTTGCAACCTTTCACATTACTTGGAAATGGCAACACAGAGCCTGAAAACTCTTCCATTCTCCAGTTGGTGGAAAACAAAATGTCTGTCTAGGGAGATATTACACTCAAGATGAAGGTCTGCAGTAAACATGCTGCATGGGAATGGGGAATCATAACTGAATAGCAGTATAGTTTTCCTAGGACTACAGTACACTTTGGCTACTAAAAATGTCCCATTTCTGAAAATGACCCTAAAGGATTTCCATTCACTATCAGTACTACCAAAAAAAAAAAAAAGAAAGTTTTAAAAACTGACTTGCCTTTAATTGTTATGTTTATTATAATGGAGCACTATCTTCACTATAGTTAAGGTTGAGAAGACCATTCTGTGTAAAGAAGGTCTCTTCTTAGTGCTGTAAAATCTGCACTGTTACATAGATTGCCTTGAAATTTAGTGTGCCCTGTAGGAGTGCAGGGTATGGGTAGTGATCCAAATTTGAGGTCATTTGAACAAGGGATTCCTGAGATACTGCCCCCTGAAATAAACAGCTTTTCTAAAGATATAGTCTGGCACCATTTTTTGCCCACGCCTAGAGATCAGACATAAGGGTCTCACTAACTTGAGCATTACCGTCAGTGTGCATAGCACCGACAAGTCCTTTCAGGGAGCAAAATTGAAAACAGTATTATCAAGAGTTTGGCTCTCCAGTGAAGCTCTTGCGTAAGGGTCAAACACCAAACAAATCACACTGAGCATGTGCAAAAAAAGGAGGCTAAGAGGATTTGTAGGTGGAAAGTTTTCACTGTATCTGGATAGTTCAAGGCAATAAGTAGTAAGTCTTTTGTCCTGAACTCACCCAGCTAGTGACAGTTCTAGCCCTGCCTAGGGCAAAAAGGCATATAAAAAAAATCTGCCCCTCTTTGGGAGGGAGGCATTTTGCGGGAATAAATTTAAAGTATTTTTGTAACAAAACAAAAGTTAGATGTAAGAATGCTTACGGTCAGGGGAGGGGCATTTTAAGGGGTGGAATATAGGAGTGAGAGGGGTTTGGGGCTGCATCAAAGGGAGCAGGGATAAATGGGGATGGGGGGGACGACACTGGGAAAGGGACATGGGGGTGAGTGGCAGGTGGATTGGAGGAGAATAGGGGCAGCTCCAGATCGTGTATGCCAGATCTTGGGGCTCCTACCCCCATCAGAGAAGTCTAAGCCCTCTCATGTAAGATGGAATATGGGGGCCTTGCATCTGTGGGCGTGTCTGAGCCCTGCTCTCAGCCCCTTTATAATGAGCACCCACAGCTCCCATTGCCATCTGAGGTGACCTAGAATGTCAGTCCTGGGTGATGGTACCTGGAGATGCAGGGTTTCAATACAGAATTGTGTGGATTATGTCAAGCAGAAGGGCACTGGGGTCTTCTTGCCATGGGTATTGCCAACAGTGAGGTGGGATAGAAGAGCAGTCTGTGGATTTAATGATGAGTGGGAGAAAGCATAGGTTTAGATGGTATCCTGTGTGCACGTGTAAAGGGGTTGTAAAAGGGTATGAGGCGGCTGTTAAATTTGGCAAGTGGTATTTTGTTGGAGTAGGCTTCGTGTTTGAGTGTAGAGCAAGTGCAGGGAGTGCCTGTGCATTACAGCCAACAGGCAGAGTATGAGTGTGTGTGTGTGTTATGGGTGATTAGGGGGCAGCACTCAAAGAAGGCAAAGTTACATGGGCAAACAACCTTAATTCAGTATTTCTTTGTTTCCAGAAGTCTGAAGTTTGCTGAACTTAAATTCTGGAAGGGCACAGACTACCACCAGGCAACATTAACTCTGTGTTAATGACTTTATCATTTAATCTATATCACGATAGTGCCTAGGTGTCCCAGTCATGGTCCACGACCCCATTGTGCTAGGTGGTGTACATACAGCACAAAACCAAAGAATTTGCTTTTGATTTATTTAGGATTGAGTTAAGCCAAGATTTGTGCTTGAATATTTAGAGATAAAATGTTTAGCCCAAAGTTAAACACCTATAAATTAAATGATAAAATAATTAACACATGCATATTTAAGCATTAGGTGGCCTGATTTTCAGAGGAGTTGAGCTTTCTCAATTCCCACTGAAACCAAAGTATATCATAGTACTAGGAAAATGTTACCATTTGATTGCTGATGGTACAACTGCCACTATCCTCATTCTGTATGCCTTCTGAATCCCTGCATCTCCATGTGATAGCACCCAGGACAGACATTCTGTGTCACCACAGATTGCAATAGCAGCTGTATGGGCTCATTACCTCTGAAAATCAGGCCACTTATGTAGGTCTTATGAATAACCTCTGTATTAATTCTTCTCTTTATTGGATCAGGAGTTGTCTGCTCTGTCAGAGGCAGCTGGATTTAACCAATGGGTTAACGTGAGTATACTTTTGTTTGAGGAAAATACTATCCTTTTAATATATAGAAATGTGGATCTCTAGTGATGTTCCCTGTGATGGGTTTGATCACAGGGACCCCCTTGGGACTGTCACCTGATGTGCTGAGACTACCTCGGAACTCGTTTTCTCTGCCAGTTTGGGCCTCCAGAACCCTGCCTTGTCGAGCCAGACACACCAGTCTGCTCCAGCACCAACCCAGGGTCTGAACCACGTGCCCCAAAGCTGCAGACTTAACTGAAAACAACTTTAGAAGTGCTCCTGTCTCTAGCACCCAGACACCAATTCCCAATGGGATCCAAACCCCAAATAAATCCTGTATAAGCTTTTACTCTGTATAAAGCTTATACAGGGTACACTCATAAATTGTCCACCCTCTATAACACTGACTGAGAAATATGCATAGCTGTTTGCGACCCCAGGTATTACTTACTTACTCTGGGTTAAATAAAAGTGATTTTATTAAATATAACAGGTAGGATTTAAGTGGTTCCAAGTAATAACAGACAGAACAAAGTAAGTTACCAAGCAAAATAAAACAAAACATGCAAGTCTAAGCCTAATACATTGATAAGCTGATTACCGATGAAATCTCACCCTCAGAGATGTTCCAATAAGCTTCTTTCACAAACTAGACTCCTTCCTAGTCTGGGCCCAATCCTTTCCCCGGTACAGTGCTTCGGTGGAGCATCCGCAGGCACGTCTGCGGAAGGTCCACCGGAGCCACGGGACCAGCGACCGGCAGAGCGCCCCCGCGGCGTGCCGCCGTGCTTGAGGCGGCGAAATCGCTAGAGCCGCTCCTGCTTCTATCTTCCCCCCTTGGTGAGAAGGCTGCGTAAGGTCTGTGGAGCCAATGGCTGCTGTAGACTCCACAGCAAAGGGGATGGAAGGAGAATTCTTTCTCCTGCCTATTTGCACAGTGCTGGATGGCATGAAAATCCTAAACTGTGAGTGGTCATCATTCTGACTATCAGAGCAAGTGAGGAGGAACCCACCATCTGCACTGACTTGATTGAACCATAAAAAATGGATGAGCAGGTGAATCACAATATAATGTCTGACTTTATAGTAGGGTTAGAAACATCAGTTTGAACAAAATGAAAAAACTGTTCCAAACAACAAACGGATTCACATTTGCCAGCTCTCTCTTGTAATGTATTACTTGTTGTGACAAAGTTCCTCCTCTACCTTCGTGGGTCCTGCGCTTATTGGCAGATTTGCTCACCTCAGTGATCTTCCCCACACTCTGGGTCAACTCCTGCTGTGTCTGATCAGGAGTTGGGAGGTTTGGGGGGGAACCCGGGCCTGCCCTCTACTCCGGGTTCCAGCCCAGGGCCCTGTGGATTGCAGCTGTCTATAGTGCTGCCTGTAACAGCTGCATGACAGCTACAACTCCCTGGGCTACTTCCCCATGGCCTCCTCCAAACACCTTCTTTATCCTCACCACAGGACCGTCCTCCTGGTGTCTGATAACGCTTGTACTCCTCAATCCTCCCACTACCTCTTGCTCCCAGCTCCTCACACCCCAAACTCACTGACTAACTGGGAGGCTTTTAACTAGTTCCAGCCAGCCCTTACCATGGTACTAGGGATTTGGTTAGCCTGGGGCTAACATACCTGTTCCTTACTACTTTACTGTAGCCATCTGGCCTTGCCCCATCACACTGTATTGCAGTAGAACCTAGAAGTCTGACCTCCATTATACCAGGTGCAGTACAAACACACAGACACTTCCAACTCCAAAGAGCTTAAAGTCTAAATATAAGACAAGAGGCAATACGTAGATCCAACAAATAAATGGAGCAAGCACAGCGTAACAGACAGACCCTTAGGAACAGTGTGATAAGCAACAGTCATAACATGCCAGCTGCCTAACCATTGTCACACGTAGTGTAGCCATCACAGCAGAGTGGACTTGGAGGATAATGTGGCTAATTTAAAAATAGTTACCTGGCTGCCTATGTGACTAAGGCTCTCAAACAGCAGCATATTTCATTGGCAATTTTACAGGCAGAAAATAACAAAACAAGAGTGGAAATAAGACATGTATTAGGAGTCAAGTATTACGAAAGTGCTGCAAGGCTTGCACAAAACTCACCAGATGGTAGAGGGGAGAGAGAGAGAGAGAAGAGTGAACACTCTATGCAGGGAGCAGACCACAAAGTCTATTGAAATAGGGACATGGACATTCCTGCTCTACATCAGAGAAACTCCACCTCTTAAATTAAAGAACTGTAGTGTTAAAAGATATATTCTTCTATAACATCATTGTACTGTGACCCCCCTTCTGAGAACAAAAATTACTACACGACTCCAGGAAGGGGGACCAAAGTCTGAGCCCGCCCCAAGACCTGCCTCCATGGGCAGTGGGGGGGGGGGCGCACGCCAAAGCCAAAGCCCAAGGGCTTCAGCCTCGGGCAGGAGCCTGTAACCTGAGCCCCACCGCCCAGGGCAGAAGCCGAATCCTGAGCTCCACTGCCCAGGGCAGAAGCCCTTGGGCTTCGGCCCCTGGTGGTGGGGCTCAGGTTTCAGCCCCAGGCCTCAGCAAGTCTAACGCCAGGCCTGGCAACCCCATTAAAACAGGGTCGTAACCCACTTTGGGGTCCCAACCCACAGTTTGAGAACCAGTGTTCTATAGTGTCGCATTCCCCACTTGTCTATTAAAAGAGCCAATGCAACTTCCATGATTTTAACATCTCAGGTTAGTAGCAAGTTCTATTCTGTATATTTGTGCGATGCTCCTTCTCCATTGCACAGATGCTGTTCATGGCACTCTTGTAGTTATAATCACTGCTATCTAAATAACCTACCAAAAATACTTTCAATCAATGATATGTAATGTCTTAATTATCTCCTATCAAAATCCGCAGCCTCCCCCATTCCCTTCAGTCCTTCCTCCACACCAGACCCATGGTCACTCACCAGCTAATTTTTTTTTCAGTTCCATTGTCTTGAAACAAAAGCCAAGTATTTCGTTAAATAATAAGAAGTGCAGGGTTCTTGAAGCAGGTTTGTCCCCAGGTTTGTCCCACAGTAAGAATACTAGCCATCTAGAAGTGGTTTTCAAGACACCGGATGTCATTGGCCTTTACACATATCCTTTCCAGTTGCAAATTAGTTTCATAAAAAGCAGGAATTAGGAAATCAAAGCACAATGACTATCCGAGATTTTGTACAAATCAATTCTTGGCCCTTAGAGACTTATTGCCCAGAAAGAGACTGTGGGCCTGACCCAAGCCCATAAGTCAGTAGAAATCTTTCTACAGACTTCAGTGGGCTGGATCAGGCCCTATGGTTGCCTGAGCTATGTTCTGAGGCTGTGTTTTAGGGGTAGGGGAAAACCTCTCTCTGGATCAAATGGTGTTTGATAAGACAAGCAAAACAGGGAGGTCTTTTTCAGGGCATATTTTTAACTTCATACTCTGGCAGGAATGTTCATGTTTATACATTTTCATACCTGAATGCTGTTTTTTCCTACAGACTAGGAAGGAAGGAAGAGGAAGATTGTTATTGTTAGTTCTATTTTTAAATACTTGTGAGGCCCTCAGATGCTGGTGGCAATGGTGACTTGAAAGAAAGATGACACTAACAGATAAAATTCCCAGCTATTTCAGGGGGCTGGTTTATGCATATTCTCCTTTCTTGACACCGAAAGGACAACAAAAGTGATGAAGGAGCACCAGGAAGAGACCACAGCCAGTCTCCAGGCAGCACACTGGCCAGGGCAAGGCAAAACTTGAACCTCTTTGCTCCATGGAAATTTGCAAGAGTGAAATTAGCAAGAGTGAAATTTGGTGGTGGTGTTCTGTTTTATGAGAAAGGAGTTACACAGAGGTTAATCCTCTTAATCTCTCCTCCCCAGTCTCTTCCACAGCCTAAGGCCCAACACTGCTAAATGAAACATGAGTTAGCATCCTCAAATATTAGCAGCCTACAGCCCCATGTTAAAACTGGGATTGTCAACAGCACCTGAAGGGAATTAGGCACCCAAATCCTATTGAAATTCATTGAGAGTTAGATGCATAACTCCGTTATGGTTCTTGGAAAATCTCTGCTTAAATATACAATCTTTCAAATGTGAACCTTGTATTTGGCAGATTACCTATTTCATGGCTATTAACTCTATTTATCCTGTTTCTTAAATACATCTGACTACCCTTCATGGGTACTTCAGTTGCAACTATTATCAAGCAGCAGTAGTAACCACAATATTTTGTAATTCAAACACATAAAATAAATGACACAGTAAGATAGTTGTGTAGATTAATTCATTTCTTATATTAAAATTGGTTCTTCTCCTTATTAAGATTGTTTCCGTTCTTCATACACTGACCAAAAATTCACTGTTTTGACTTTCCACACATTTTTTTTGGTAGCTTTCTTTGTAGCCATTGGTTCAAATCATTACGCTACTTAATGGTTCTTCCTCCCCACACCAATCACAGGACAACTCATGTATGGAACCCTATTAAAAGGGTCACCTGATGACACAAGCTTAGGACATATAATATAACACATTTTACTCTGATTCAGGAGGCTTCAATAAACACAATGCTGTCGGTGACTTCAAATCTGACCATCCTTGTGCCTTCCCTTCGAGCAATTGAAAACATGGATCAAGATGAGAAAGCCTTTTGGATGTCAAAGAATAACATTGCAACCCTACTAAAGTATGTTGATGTTTTGTTTAGTATTTGATACATCTGATTCTTTAAATGAATTGGTTTTCAATGCAAATATAGTTTTAATTTGAACCCATTACAGCGAGGCAGCTTTTACATCCTTAAAGACAGTGAGTCAGATTCTCCTTTTTTACACTGAAATGGTAATCCCATTGAAGACAATTATTCATTATTTGTATTATTACAGTAGCGTTAAGATCCCCAGCTGAGACCAGGGCCCAGCTGTGCTATGCACTGAACAAACAACCCCAACTTTAGCCCAGCGTAGCTCAAAGCAGAATCTGACCTAGAAAGTGTGGTCTGAAACACCAAAATGTATTTATCTGCAAGCTGTAAGAAAATACAAACATTAGAATCCAGCTGAATTTCCTTTTAGGTATCATATATTAGTGGGAGCTTATAGACTTGCTGACCTCCAGAATTTATCATCATCTGACATGCTGGCAACATCTCTGCATAACAATTTCCTGCATCTGTCTAATGAAAATGAGGTAAGATCACTTGTCAACTAGCTTGAAATCCCATTTTGCTTTCAGTCCATCAGTAGTGGTATAATAATATTAATACGCATGCATACTCTTACATTTAAAGATGCCTATGACATAGGCATTAAAGGAATTTCTCTACAACATTCTCACACTGTTGGGTTCTCTGACAAATATTGTACTATGTTCTCTACTGCTTTATCTAGACAGCCAGACTGAGACACATCAATTCTTATATGTTTGTTTATTATTGGTATTGTTGTAGCAGCATGAAACCCTAAATGATCAGAGCCCCATTGTAAGGGGGTACAAATAGGAAAGCACAATCCATACCCTGAAGAGTTTACAATCTAATTTAACACAAGACACATTAAGCAAGGGTAACAAACAAACAATACTAGGGATAGGGAGAGAGGATTAGGGTAATAGTAATACCGTGCAACTACATTGGCTGACTGCATGCACAGCTTGATGGTCCCAAATCATTTGAAAGTATTTTTAAAGGTAAATAACTGAAGCCAGGTGTCTTTGACCACCTCTCAACCTAGCCTTCAGAAGTTGTCTGATTTATTGTAGAAAATCTATACACATTTCTGGGAATATGCAAACTCCATAGTATTTAGTCCCTTGAAGGAGTATTCTTTGGGGGAGCATGTTGAAGAGGTTCCACTAGGTCAGTAAAGCTTTGGGAATGCACAGACTTCTTAAAATTACTGAGGGCTAGATAGTGTTTTTAGCATGCAAGCCGTAATAAGAGACGTGGTGCCTAGGTGCACCACCTCAGAAGAAGCACCAGGAGGTTCTGCCTCGGAGACATAATTCTTCCTGAGGATCCTTAAGTACATTTGGGGGAGGAAGTAATTTACTTTACCTATTTAAAGAAGCCAGCATGCTGCCTCCATGCAGCTAGTCAGTTCTACTGGCCCACATGTAGGGAATGGAGCTGGGCAAATAACTGATTTTTCAGTTCAGTGTCAGGTCCAAAAAAAAAAAATTTTAAAAAGCTCTGGGGAAAAAAGTGTGGTTTAGATTGAACCGAATGTGAAATTTTTCAGAATTTGTGGTGAATCATAAAAGTTGGTTTTAGAGCAGGGATCCAAACCCGGGTCTCCCACGTGCCAGGCAAGTACCCAAACCCCTGGGTTAAATATTACCAAGGGCCAACAGTAGCAGTAACCCCTCTCTTTCTGGGCATTTTGTGATTGACTGAAGCTATTTGTGTCAAATTCATGGATAGTTTCAGGGTGACTGAAACTGCATTTTTGTCAACTATTCATCTGAAAAATTTCACCCAGCGCTAGTAGGGAAGACAGAGCCACAATGCCACCTACTCCCCATCCAGTTTCTTCAGAGCGAATCATCAGGGGTGCAGCCCCTGTGCTCCAGGACTGAGAATCTGGGGAGCCCTAACATGGGCTAGGCTGTGGGAGGAATACTTACTGTCTCCCATGCATCTTGCTTGGCCACGTTAGACAAGGATACAGTCTAGCTCTATGTAAACAGGTGGCAATCTGCTGCACAATCAGCAAACTGGTGTAACTGTGATGTGAAAGTAAACCCTATTCCTTTGCTTTCCAGAACATCACTATTGAAGGAGCTAACATTGTAGTTGGTGATATTGCAGCCACGAATGGAATCATCCATGTTATTGATAAGGTACATGACCATGTAATTAAAAAGTTAGCACCCTGCTCTCTATTCCTTGGCCTCCTGAGTAAGGCAATGCAACTTGTATGGGAAAACAGCTGAGGAAAAATATTGTATGGTACATCAATTTATTCTATTTCCAGTCCTTGCACTTGCAAGCATATATGTCAATGTATTGACATTGTTTCTATGTTTTGATTTCAGGTTCTAACACCACTCAGAGGTCTGAGTGGCACATTGCCAAAACTGCTGGCCCGCTTAGAACAGATGCCCGATTACTCCATTTTCAGGGGTTATGTTATTGCAAGTATTCATATTATTTTAAGAATACAGATAGTTCTCTGGACTGTGTGTGTTTGGGCTGGTTGCAGATTATCATTACAAGTTTTTTTGTCTTTCCACAACAGCAATATAGTCTGGCAAATGAAATTGAAGCAGCTAACACTTACACAGTTTTTGCCCCAAATAATGATGCAATTGAAAGTTACCTCAGGAATAAAAAGTCTGCCACTCTGGTATGTATTATACACAAGTCTTGAACACACCATTTCAGTTTCAAAACTGCTAGTGCTCCACAGAATGAGTGAAAATAGAAATGAATAAAACAGCAGGGTCTGGGTTTTGCAAAAAGTCAGTCAAGTTGGCTTAAAATCAAAAAAGGCAGTTGGGGATGGGTTTATGAGCTATTTTCCCCCAAACAATGGGAGGTTCCAATTATCATTCTTGGGTTTTGTCCATCTCTACTTGAAAATAACAGGTATAGTGTTATTAGTAATGCTTTTCCTCATTGGATCTCAAAGCACTTTACAAAGGAGATATCATTATGCTTGTTTTGCAAATGGGGAAATTGAGACACAAAGAAGAAGTGAAGTGATTTACCTGAGGTCACCTAGCAGGCCAGCAGCAGAGCCAAGAATAAAACCTAGATCTCCTGAGCCCCAGTCTAGTAATCTACTAGGCAACACTGCCTGTTTTGTTCATGAACATCAACCTGCTGAAAAACTGTGCCAATACTATTTTAGTTCTCTCATGATACAATGTTATTGTTTCTATAATCACCTTCCTGGAAAAGTCCATAATGAGCATTTGAAAGGGTATCCCTTGAGAGCTGCCTTTTCACTTAGAAAACTGAACCTGGTTTTAAAAATTAGTTAATTATATGACAGAGCAGCTAGACATGGTCAGCAACATCAAGACCTTCAGCATCACAGAGTTTGGCCTAAGGGCCTGTCTGCACTTACAGTGCTGCAGCTGCACTGGGTGCAGCTGTGCCCCGCTAGCGTTTAGTGAAGACACTACCTACACCAACAAGAGAGCATCTCCTGTCAGCATAGGTACTTCACCTCCCCAAGAGGTGATAGTTATGTCAACAGGAGAAGCCCTCCTGTCGACATGAAGCTGTCTATGCCAGGAGTCAAGTCAGTATAACTGCATTGCTCAGGGGTGTAGATTTTCCACACCCCTAAGTGGCATTGTTATACAGACGTAAGTTGGTAGTGTCTGAGTCTGCAACCCTCATGAATGAAACTAAGCTCAGATGAGTGGCCCTGCCTAAGTCCATTCACACACAGGTATTGGCAGGATCAAGCTTTCAGAGTGTAAAAGGCTTAATGGGTGCTCTATTAAGTTTCTTCTTTTAAATTGAACTGAAAGTAGAGTTGAGTAATGCTGTGGATGGCTTGGGTTTTCAAAAGCCAGCCAATCAGGCTTTGGTACTGCAGAAACAGATGTTTTTAAGAGCTGAACCCCCACTGTAACTGCACCTTGACATTTGGGTTAAGAATGGGTAAGAGGAAAAATGGTCTTAATTTCAATCCTTCTTTAAAAGGTAATTAAACCAAGAGCAAGCAGTGACTGACAGGTGTACACACTCAGGCTTTAGTTTTCTATGCATCCCTCATTTTTTCCTATTACTTATTCTGGCATATGGAGGTTTCAGTTCTTGCTTTTCAGCCACTATATATTGTACCTGTAATTTTCTTGTGGCTCTCCTCTTGGCCATAGACACTGATTGCCTCTGTTTGAGGTGTGGCTCCCTGAAAGGCAGAGGCAGGAAGTGGTCAGACCTTTTCCCATTTTATAGCAGCTCTGCCTTAGAGGGAGGAGTTTGGAGCAGTCACTGGGCCCAATCCTTGATTTCAGGGGGAGCAAGATTTGGCCCAAATAGAACATTGGTCAGGAGGGGTATTTTTCAGCCTGCTGGTGATAGGTGGCAGGAAATATCTCCCTACATTTTAACTGATGATGAGTGAGATTTAATGTTCCCATCCCAAGTGCCTAGTTAAGGGAGCTCAGATATCTGAAAACAAAACAGTAGGATTTCTACCCGGTGGGAATTCAAAATGGACACTACATTACTGCATGAAAAAAGCCAAAAGGACATAGCAAAATTTACAAATGTTGTAGTTTGGAGTCATTTCTTTCACTAGATCTATGAAAGACATGAAGAGCATGACATGGCATGAATTTTAATATGTAAATTGGAAGAGCATTCTAAACATGTTCCACATATATTAGCCTTCTGGACAGGTGAAAGCAGGGGAAAAAAATTAATTGGCTTCCTGAAAAACAAAACAGGCTTGTTAGAAGTGGAACATCTAAAGTAAAGTGGGAATTAGGCTATTGAGTCCCTTAGGATATGTCTATGCTGGAAAAAAAAATTTAAAAAAAATCTCATAGCCTGGATCAATTGACTTGGGCTTGTGCGGCTCATACTACAGGGCTAACAATAGCACTGTAGACTTCCCCATTCAGGCTGGAGCCCAGGTTCTGAGACCCTTCCCCCTCCCTGGGTTTCAGAGCCAGACTTTGACACTGCTATTTTTAGCCCCATAGCATGAGCTTGAGTCAGTGGAACTGGGCTATGAGACATGCTGCCGCTCATCTTTATTTTCAGTGTAGATGTAGCCCTAAGTGCTCTTGAAAATTATTCCCCTGATCCCACTAGTCCATTACAAGCAGAACAGGCCACTAAAACAAAGCATTACTGACCATACAAAATGTAAGTTACAAAGTAACTCCAGCAAGATGGTAAAAGACCTGAAGCCACACAAAAACCAATAATTTTTAAAATCAGAAAACAACTTAACCATTTTTAAGAAAAAATGTTCAATCCACCAATAACATGCAGAAAGCTGTGTGAAGGAAAGCCTCAGCTTTCATTTATAAAGTATTGATCTAACCCTTTTCCTGGTGGAGATAAGCTTCAAAATGTAAACTGATATAAATCAGTGCCAACAGATAGCTGAGGTTGAAAGGATCAAGCTGCTTGTCTTCACTTCTGCAGCAGGAAACTGGGGAGGTGGGGAAGAGACCTAAAACTTGCAGATGACTCCATGCTGGGAGGGGTTACAAGCACTTTGAAGGACAGAATAGACTTCAAAACAGTGTTGAAAAATTGGAGAATTGGTCTGAACTTCAACAAGAAGAAAGTCAATAAAGACAAGTGCAAAGTACTACTCTTAGGAAGGAAAAAAATCAAATGCACAACTACAAAATGGGGAATAACTGGCTAGGTGGCAGTACTGCTAAAAGAGATCTGGGCGTTATAGTGGATCACAAATTGAATATGAGTCAACAGTGTGATGCAGTTGCAAAAAAGGCTAATATTCTGGGGTGTACTAGCAGGAATGTTGTAGGTAAGAGGAAGTAATTGTCACACGCTATTCAGCACTGGTGAGGCCTCAGCTGGAGTATTGTGTCTAATTATGGGCATCACACTTTAGGAAAGATGTGGACAACCTGGAGAGAGTCCGGAGGAGATCAACAAAAATGATAGACGGTTTAGAAAACCTGTCGTACAAGGAAAGGTTAAAAACACTGGGCATGTTTAGTCTTGAGAAAAGACGACTGAGGGGAGACCTGATCCCAGTCTTCAAATATGTTAAGGGCTGTTATACAGAGGATGGCAACCAATTGTTCTCTAGGTTCACTGAAGGTAGGACAAGTAGTAATAGACTTAATCTTCAGCAAGGGAGATTTAGGTTAGATATTAGGAAAAGCTTTCTAAGTACAAGGAGAATTACACACTGGAATAGGCTTCCAAAGGAGGTTGTGGAATCCCTATCACTGGAGGTTTTTAAGAACAGGCTGGACAAACATCTGTCAGGGATGGTCTAGGTCAGGGGTTCTTAAACCCGGGGTCATGACCCTTCAGGGGGTGCGAAGGTTATTATGTGGGGGTCGTGAGCTGTCAGCCTCCACCCTCAAACCCTGCTTTGCCTCCAGCATTTATAATAGTGTTAAACATAAAAATTGTGTTTTTAATTTATAAGGGGTGTCTCACTCAGCGGTTTGCTGTGTGAAAGGGGTAACCAGTGCAAAAGTTTGAGAACCACTGGTATAGGTTTACTTGGTCCTGCCTCAGCACAGGGGGCTGGACTTGACTTCTCGAGGTCTCTTCCAGCCCTACCTTTCTATGACTCTGTAGAGAGCTCCTCCACATGCAGGATTTTATGTAAAATGAATTAGTTAAGATTGGGATGTAGCCCAACGATCAATCTTGCTAACTCTCCCCAAAATCCGTCGGCCAGCCCTATGCACAGAAATATAGCAATTG
Source organism: Mauremys mutica (assembly GCF_020497125.1). Lineage (NCBI taxonomy): Eukaryota > Metazoa > Chordata > Testudines > Geoemydidae > Mauremys > Mauremys mutica. The sequence continues at coordinate 101,130,946 of NC_059072.1, read as the reverse complement.
CCATAGTGGCTCAGACTACAGTAGTTTGCTTCCACCAGTGGCCAATACCAGATGCTGAAGGAGAAAGTACAAGAAACTCCATAATAAACAATATGAAATAACCTGCCCACAGGGAAATTTCTTCCTAGACCCTGGAGGTCAGTAGGTGTCCCCAGCATAAGGGCCCATAACCTGTCTACATGTTTGTGCTTTGTTATTAGAGAGATGAGGTAGAGGAGGTAATATCTTTGAATGGACCAACTTACCTATTTAGTATTAAGATATTACCTCAACCACTTTGTCTCTCTAATATCCTGGGACCAACTCGGCTACAACATCACTGTAAACAATATTTCACCCAAACATTTGCCAACTAAGCTGAACATCTTGTGAGTGCACCTTTGTTAAAATGTTGGCAGCACATCACTGGTTTACCCCCCATGTCTTGCAGGACGAAGACCAAATCCGATACCATGTTGTGTTGGAGGAAAAGCTCTTGAAGAACGACATGCACAATGGCATGCACAGGGAGACCATGCTCGGATTTTCTTATCAAGTGGGATTCTTCCTGCACAACGGCCAGGTGCTGCTGCCTGTGTTTAAATGTAGAAACATGTTTTCTTCACTACAAGAATGAAACTTCTATCTTAAATTGAAATGCAGGCAACAAGAGCTATTGACTCATCGTTGCTTTCTGACACCTTAATATTACAAGAGATTCCACTCAAATGTGCTGTTGAGTCTCCAGACAGTCTAGACAAAGCCTGCTTAATTCAAAGTCACACTGGAAGGGACCTTTGACTGGATTCAAATTATGCTGTTCAGATTTAGCATCTGATTTTACAAGACAGTATGATGGTCTCACACATCTGGTGACTAGAGACCTGCATTGCAAAGCAATCATTAATCTTTTTTCTAACAGTTTTTCTGGAAACTCTCTTTTAATTTTAAAAATAGTAGTAATATTGATTTGTAGTTTTATAAACCCTTTCAGCCCAGGAGGTCAAAGCACTTTGCAATATTAGTGAATTTACCCTCACAACACCCTTTCTATTCATGAGGAACCTAAGGGACAGGAGACAGGGCTGCCCAGGGGGGTGGGCAAGTGGGGCAATTTGCCCTAGGCCCTGGGCCTCACAGGGGCCCCCACGAGAATACAGTATTCTATAGTATTGCAACTTTTTTTATGGAAGAGGCCCCCAAAATTGCTTTGCCCCAGGCCCCCTGAATCCTCTGGGCAGCCCTGACAGGAGAATTTATCCTCACAACACCCTTTCTATTCATGAAGAACCTAAGGGACAGGAACTGCCCAAATCTGTAGCAAAGCCAGGAAAACAACCCAGACCACCTTGCTCCTGCTCCTATTCTCTAGTCACAGTATTATCCTTCATGTAATCAGGGGCGGCTCCAGGCACCAGCACGCCAAGCGCGTGCTTGGGGTGGCAAGCCACTGGGGGCGCTCTGCCAGTCGCAGGTCCCGCAGGCATGCCGCCGAAGCCACGGGACCAGCGGACCCTCCACAGGCCTGAAGCCGCGGGACCAGTGGACCCTCCGCAGGCCTGAAGCCTGCCATGCTTGGGGCGGCAAAATGCCTAGAGCCGCCCCTGCATGTAATGGCCCTGTGGCGGTGTACGCACACCCCATCTCCTGCCGGGGTTGATAGTGGGTGTGTGGACACCATGGTTATTGTTTGCCCAACTGTCTCAGACCTCACCACACTGAGGTCCAAGAGTCAGAGTGAAGGCAGCGGTCCTTGGGTCTGGGGCTGCGTAACCTAGTGACCAGAGTCAATACGGAAGCCCTTGTGTTCAGGACAGTGTGGCCTAGCGGCCAGAGTCAATACAGTGGCCCTTGTGTTCAGGGCAGTTTGTCCTAGCGACCAGAGTCAATATAGCAACCCTTGTGTTCAGGGCAGTGCAACCTAGTGGCCAGAGTCAATATAACAACCCCCAGATACAGGGCACTATGGTCTAGAGGCCAATACCAAAGGGGCCACCACCAGGGGTATGGCAGCTTGGGGCGGGGGGCAGGCCCACCCAACTGCACTGGGACCCAAACTGGGGCCTTATCTGTGGTGGAGTGGTCTGCCACTGGGTCAGCAGGGAATCCAACCAAAACATGCAGACCTTGCATGGGTTGAAGATACCACTTGCCCCCCTCCCTGGGTCACTTCCTACCATGCTTCCTGAAGCTGTAGTCAATGGGGTACCAGGGTCTCCAGGCTCCTCAGCATGGGTAATTCCCTGGGGCTCCAGTCTGGTTCATCAAGCAAGGGCTATGATGGTTCCTCAGCTGGAGGCTCTACCAAAGGTCCTCCCTCTCCGGTGCTCAGTCCAGACTGAGCTGGGCTGCTCCCTTTTGTACTGGCATAGCACTTGCCCAATATGGTCTGAGGGGTGGGACTCCCTCCGCCCATAGTGTGGTGTTAACCCCTTCTGATCCAGGCACCCCCCATCACAGGCCCCAGTTCAGCAAAGCACTTAAGTACATCGATGGGACACGAGCATGTGCATAAACCTGATCATGTTCTTAGGTGGTTTGTTGAATAAGGATGTTTTGAAGAATTGAAGACATTATGCTTTTCCTTCTTTCTTCCATCACCACTCCAGAGAACTCTTTCAATCTGGGATCTCCTTGGGCAATATTTTTTGTTACAGCCCCCAGCTGAATCTATTTCCTCTGTCAAGTCAGTACTACTGCTGTGCAGTTCAGCTGATCTACTGTATTTTAACGGACTGCATTTCCTTTACAGCTGTACATCAATGAGGCACCTATAAATTACACAAATATTGCAACTGACAAAGGCGTTATCCATGGATTGGGAAAAATTCTGGAAATACAGAAGAACAGATGTGATATCAATGATACTGTGATGACAACCGTAAGTTATGTCTTGTTTGAGATTGTTGCTTTAAAATTTGTCATAGATGCTAGTATGAAAATATAGCTAAGGCATATTGGACATACTGCATCGTATTGACCAGTCAAAAATGTTTGAATTTTCCACAACAAACTCCTGCAGTAGCTTTGATATCATATAAAAACTACTTTGATTCTGCAGTCAGTATATTAACAGCCTGAATACAATAACAACATCACAACAGTAAGCCCACTGTACCCGCCAGATTTCAGTATATCAATATGAGCCCAAGTTAACCCACTACTTTAATAAACACTGATTGGGTTTTGTCCACTTTTGATTAATGAAAATACCTTCCGAACAAAACTTTTTACAGGAGAAAAAGTTCCTCTTTCCATTCTGAGATGTAGATTCCTTCTACACACATCCATTCCCATTCTTAACGGTTAACAAAGGCATTCCTGCCCATTGTGTTCTTCACATAGATCAGACTGATTGACAAATTGCAATGACCGGTGGGTGCTTAATTTGTAATGAAAGAAGTGCCAGGGCTCAAGCAATTTTTTTTACATTCAAAACGGATGCAACAAGCCCAGAGGTGCTGGGGCTATGAACTGCCCAAGCCTAGAGGTGCCCTGGCACAAATTAAGCACTGGTTCTACCTTCCTCTGGAGAACAGGATGTGGTTTTCCATGGGGCTGGCAGTCAATGGTTTCTTTACTGGAGAGGCAAATAGGACAGCCCATAGACAGTTCACTTTTCTTGTTCTTAAGGCTGGCATGGTACAGAAATTAGACTTGGAAAAGAATTTAAGGGCTTGGCTACACTTACATTTTATAGCGCTCTGACTTCCTGACTCAGGGGTGTGAAATGCGCTAGTGTAAACAGACTCCAAGCTCTGGGAGGTGGATTACCAGGAGCATTGGGAGAGCTCTCTCCCAGCACTCACATGCAACCACACTTGCACTTCAAAGCGCTGCCACGGGAGCGCTCCTGTGACAGCACTTTGAAGTTTCCTGTGTACCTGTTATAAACAGACAGTAAAGGGATAAGAAGTTTACCTAGCCTAGCTGACACCTGACCAGAGGAACCAATGGGGGGACAAAAAGTTTTACCCAGGAAGGAGGGAAGAGTCCTTTGTTCAGTCAGTCCATTAAGTTTTGTGCCGGAGTGAAAAGATCAAAGAATCAACCAGGGTAGTGAGTATTCGAGAAGGAATGAATTAGCTTATGTCTATTTCCTTTTGTGACTTTGTCTTTTTGCATTAGCGGGATAATCAAATTGGGTTTTCTTTTGTGTACTAAGGTTTTGCCCAGGGGAACATACTCTGTGTTTTGAATCTGTTGTCTGTGAGAGTAGCTTGTATGCTAATCTCTCAGAGGTATTTCTTTTATCCCTTTTCCTTAATTAAAAGTCTTCTTTTTAAGAACCTGATTGATTTTTTTCCTTGTTTTAAGATCCAAGGGGTTTGGATCGGTGTTCACCAGGAAATTGTTGGAGAAGTCTCTCAAGGTTACCCAGGGAAGGGTTACAGTACCTGGGAGGGAGAGATTTTTGTGGGGGAGACAGTTTCCCAAATAACTTATAAACAGCTGTTTTAAACGATTTGGGTGGTGGTAGCAACCAGGTCTAAGCTGGTAATTAAGCTTAGGGGTTCTCGTGCAAGTCCCCAGATCTGTACCCTAAAGTTCAGAGTGGGGGTGAAACCTATGACATGGTGGTAGCAGTGGGATTAAAAAAAAACCAAAAACCAGTAGATTTTTTTCTCTTCTCCGAGCTGCAAGGAGAAATAGATCGTTATTGTGCTTTGCCTGAAGGCACAGGTGAGAAGTTTTTCTAACAGGGCTTTGTTAGAGGAGGTTTCCAGCTGTGCACAGCTGGAGGGTAATTAACAGGTTGCAGAAGACAAAGTCACAAAAGAAAATAAATATAAGCTAATTCATTTCTTCTCAAATACTCACTACCCTGGTTGATTCCTTGATCTTTTCACTCCGGCATAGAACTTAATGGACTGACTGAACAAAGGACTCTTCCCTCCTTCCTGGGTGAAAGGCAGGAACCTCACCATTACCCTTGTGCTGCCAGAGTAGGATGCAAGGGCAGAGCCAAGGACAAGGATCTGTCCCCTAGTCTTATTGCTATGAGATTGCTATGGGATGGATTTCCTTTGGCTCTTGGGCCTGTAGAGCCTTTACACTTCTCCACAATGAGAGTTCTTTGGTAGGAATCTTCTTGTGGGAAATCCCTACAGTCCTGCTGTGATGTACACCCTACATTGCCGGGCAACCCAGCTGCAGTGGTAGTCTTTGATGCTTCTGCCAAGCGATTAAAAAAATTAAGCGCGATTAATCGCACTGTTAAATAATAATAGAATACCATTTATTTAAATATTTTTGGATGTTCTGTACATTTTCAAATATATTATTTCAATCAAACACAGAATACAAAGTGTACAGTGCTCACTTTATATTTATTTTGATTACAAGTATTTGCCCTATATAAAAACAAAAGAAATAGTATTTTTCAAGTCACCTAATACAAGTACTGTAATGTAATCTCTTTATCATGAAAGTTGAACTTACAAATGTAGAATTATATACAAAAAAACTGCATTCCGAAATAAAACAATGTAAAAATTAAGAGCCTGCAAGTCCACTCAGTCCTACTTCTTGTTCAGCCAATCGCTCAAACAAGTTTGTTTACATTTGCAGAAGATAATGCTTCCCACCCTTGTTTACAATGTCACCTGAAAGTGAGAACAGGCATTCTCATAGCACTGTTGTAGCTGGCATTGCAAGATATTTACATGTCAGATGAGCTAAAGATTCACATGTCCCTTCATGCTTCAACCACCATTCCAGGGGACATGCGTCCATGCTGGTGGTGGGTTCTGCTCAATAACAGTCCAAAGCAGTGAGGATCAATGCATGTTCATTTTCATTATCCAAGTCAAATGCCACCAGCAGAAGGTTGATTTTCTTTTTTGGTGGGTTGGGTTCTGTAGTTTCCGTATCAGAGTGTTGCTCTTTTAAGATTTCTGAAAGCATGCTCCACACCTCATCCCGCTCAGATTTTGGAAGGCACTTCAGATTCTTAAATCTTGATTCAAGTGTTGTAGCTATTTTTAGAAATCTCACATTGGTACCTTCTTTGTGTTTTGTCAAATCTACAGTGAAAGTGTTCTTAAAACATACAACATGTGCTGGGTCATCATCTGAGACTGCTATAACATGGAATATATGGCACAATGCGGATAAAACAGAACAAGGGACATACAATACTCCCCCAAGGAGTTCAGTCACAAATTTAATTAACGCATTATTTTTTAATGAGCGTCATCAGTATGGAAGCATGTCCTTTGGAATGCTGGCCGAAGGATGAAGGGGCATATGAATGTTTAGCATATCTGGCACACAAATACCTTGCAATGCCAGCTACAAAAGTGCCATGCAAATGCCTGTTCTCACTTTCTGGTGACACCGTAAATAAGAAGTGGGCAGCATTATCTCCCGTAAATGTAAACAATGTCTTAGCGATTGGCTGAACAGGAAGTAGGACTGAGTGGACTTGTAGGTTCTGAAGTTTTACATTGTTTTGTTTTTGAGTGCAGTTATGTAACAAAAGAAATCTACATTTGTAAGTTGCACTTCAGGACAAAGAGATTGCACTACTGTACTTGTATGAAGTGAATTGAAAAATACTATTTCTTTTGATTATCATTTTTACAGTGCAAACATTTGTAATAAAAATAATACACACTTTGATTTCAATTACAACACAGAATACTATATGAAAATGTAGAAAAACATCCAAAATATTTAATAAATTTCAATTGGTATTCTATTGTTTAACAGTGCACTTAAAACTGCAATCAATCATGATTAATTTTTTTAATTGTGATTAATATTTTTTTAGTTAACCGCGTGAGTTAACTGCAATTAATTGACAGCCCTAATGCTTGGTTTTCCAAAGTGATGATCTTTCACTGTTTTATATCTCCTGATTCCCCTAACGGCTGGGAATAGAAACATAGGTTGAAACTATCTGCAGTAGTGTAAACCTTTAACTGTGTACCCCTCTGTGTTTGCCAAGGAAAAGTGCAACCTGTGTTCGTATCGATCACGCTGCCCTCCTGGAACTAAAGAATTTGTAAGTATTTTATAATTAACTTTAAGTGTGCATCGTTTGTATCATTGTCAACTCTAAATACAGAGAGAGATTAATGGGCCAAGTTTATCCCATGTGGACACCCATTAATTTCAATGGAGTTATCTCAGTGAATTTGGTCTATTACATTTATTTAAATTATTCAGACCCAACAGCCCTTGAGTCCAGCTGAGCCATTCTTGCCTTGGGCTTTAAATTGAGGTGGTTTGGACAGTGGCACTTGACTAAATTGACTGTAAATTATTTAGCTAATTATCTGTTTGCGTACTTTATTTTTACATCAGAGAATATTTTCTTAGCATATGTATGAACATGTTTATCAATAGGGCCTGACTATTTACAGATGTACAGAGTATACTGTTTACACAAAGTTGACACCATTTTTAAATGTCTAAAAATAGTTGTATGATATCAAACAATGAAGCAGCTGTCTTGCCAATTTTTGTACAGCTAGGAGAGAAGAAATATTGCATCTACACTGAAAACTTTATGGGAAGGACATCCATTCATATTGGATGCCAGCCAAAGTGTATTAAAACGATCATTGTAAGTATTATTATTCATTATTGTTATTTATGATGTGTTTTGTGGTGGGCCTTAGGAGCCCCACTCATGGTCCAGGACCCCATTGTGCCAGGTGCTGTACAAACACAGTACAAAAAGGCAGTCCGAGCCCCATGGTTTAATGACTTTCTGAGTAGGTCTCTTTATCAGAATAGCTTCCAGTTATGGTGAGCGATCCGAAGTTTAATAGGGCAGGTTGAAAAATTTTCATTGAAAGTTTTGTCGAAAAATGCTGTTTAGATTAAAACAAAATATTTCACAAAAAATAGAGATTTTAATTTAAAAATTGGAAAAAAACTGTTTTGAAAATGGCAAGCCATCCAATTGTGACACTTTCAGAACAGAAAGTAGTTCAGTAGTGGGGGACTGTGCAGGGATAGGGAAGAAGAGCAGAGGTTAGAGAACAGTAACTCTTTGAAACTTCTCACAATAGCAATCCCTACACTCTGCACTGTGGGGAGCACAGGAACTAATTGGGCTCGCTCCCCACTAGGGAGCAGGAGTCTGAAAAGGAAGCAGTCAGAGGTGGAACCATGGCCCAGCCTTCTCCACATTAGGCCATAGAGCAGGGCTGAGCCACTGCCCATGCATAAGAACCAGCCCTAGGACAGATTGTGTTTCTCTAGTGAGAACTCTGGCACTTCTGCTGGAGCAGTGTGATTCTGCACCATCCCCTACACAGGGAAGTAGCTTAAAAGCCCCAATTCTAGCCTTTGGTATGTTGTTTCTCCGTTTCAGACCAGAGAATGCTGTGCAGGTTTCTTTGGTCAACAGTGCCAGCCCTGTCCAGGGAAAAGTGGAAATGCCTGCTTTGGAAATGGCATCTGCTTGGATGGTGTTAATGGTACAGGCGTGTGTGAATGTGAAGAGGGGTTTAATGGAACAGCCTGTGAGAAATGTATTGAAGGCAAATATAGTCGCAACTGCAATCAAGGTAATTAATTACTCCAGACTATGCAGATATCATCTCAAATCTTGACAGGTGGAAAGCTGACCAGCCAAAAATCTCTGAAATTATTTCAGAATTCAGTGGCCATATGATTCAGCTCTCTCAACCCCCTGCCTCTGATATCCTCTCAATGCTCTAGGCATTAATTATCTTCCCACTTACACTGGTGTAAATCAGGAATAACTCCACTGAAGTCACTGGAGCGACACCTGTGTAAAAGTGGTGTAAGAGGCAGGGGCGGCTCCAGGCACCAGCGCTCCAAGCGCGTGCCTGGGGCGGCAAGCCACGGGGGGCTTTCTGCCGGTCGCCGCGAGGGCAGCAGGCAGGGTGCCTTCGGCGGCTTGCCCGTGGAGGGTCCACTGGTCCCGCGGAGGGTCCACTGGTCCACTGCGGGAGGTCTGCTGAAGCCGCGGGACCAGCTGACCCTCCGTGCTTGGGGCGGCAAAATGTCTAGAGCCGCCCCTGGTAAAAGGGAGGGAAATCAGCCTCTCTTTACATGCATACACATCATATAAAATGTAGTGAGAAAGAGAGCTTGCAGGTATCCCCTCTCTATACCCAGTATTGCCAACACCAAGTGTTCAGAAATTGAGTCACAGACAAAAAAAATCATGACTAGCTCTAAAAAATTGAGGGGCATATTTGTTTGTTTGTTCTTGAGCCCTTAGGTTACACATAAGTCATATTTTTGAGTTTTTCTCTGCCGCCATGAGGGTTGGAAATTTACTTATTTTTAAATGAAAGCTGAGATTCTCTCATGATTACGTTATTAACAGGATCTGGGGCTTTATGAAAAACACCAAATACCATGAGATTGAAATAAAGTTGCAAAGAGTTCACAACACTGTACACCATATAGTTTAGTTTAAAATTAAGAAGTCTGAACTTAAGCCTTCCACCCAAGAAGGAGATAATCTCTTTCCCTCTGACTCATCTAGGTTCAACCCTTTACCCACAAAGCACTCTTGTCATTACTGTATTTCCACTATTAGCATCCTTAGGCCATGTGCCCACATTACACTGGGCCAGTCTCATGCATGACACCACAACAGCACCTTCTCTGACCCTACTGATGCTGTTTTTCCTCTGCTCTGCTTTTCACAGCACTTTTCTGCTCATTGACTCCACCTGCTCAGCCTGCATATCACTGCCTTGGTCTAGCAGCTAACGGCAAGACAGGATGTGTGTGTAATCTTCCCCTTAGTGCTCTTTTCACCTTTCATCTCTGTCATTTCCAGTTAAAAAGTCCTAACTGGAAACATTAACTTGACAGTGATACAATTATGCTTTTAGATTTATTCTCTGCTAAATGGCAAACAGACACGCCACGCACATTTCTCTAAATAGATTGCTACTCACTAGGAGGGATTTTCCAAGGCAGGAAAGGGGAATAAAGGCATGGGCTAGCTGCTCAAGTGCATGCCAAGGGTCCTAGGCGGGCTTGTCCAGCCTACGTTGCTGCCCATGCTGCCGTGGCTTCACTGCTGTATCTTCCTGTGTGCTGCAGTCACACATCTGATTGCAGCGAAGACGTACTCTGAGAGGAACCTTTTTGGGTAGGAGGGAAGAGTTTACAAGTAAGTTTATTGCAGAGGCATGTGCATTCTGCACTGGGGGGATGGGCTAAAATCTATTAGAATCCATGCAAATGATTTTAAATCCATACCTCAAAGAAAATAGTGACTGTATATATGTAACATTCTACCAGTCATGGGAGGCAGGAAACAGTCGAATGCTTGCATAGTGTTGGTAGGACAGGATGGTCATAAATGAAAGAAAATATCCAGACCATTATCCATTGAGTCATTTATATTATTCTGTGTATGAAAATATGATAGGCATCTCTACTAAATGTCTATATATACTAGAGATATACAACTGAGTAAAGTACATTAGAAAACGGAGTGTGTAGAGAGAGTGCATACAGGCAACCCATCTAATGTCTCAGTTGTTGCTCTGCTATGCACACTCTATGTTACACTGCATATTTTAAGTGGTTTTCTTACATCTATGCATTTAGAATGCGCTTGTGTCCATGGGAAATGCAGCAGTGGGATTGAGGGCGATGGCTCCTGTGAGTGTGACGTTGGCTGGAGAGGTGTGAAATGTGAGAGCGGTAAGTGTGTCCTGGGCCGGCTCTAGCTTTTTTGCCGCCCCAAGCAAAAAGAAGAAAAAAGGGAGGGGGGCAGGGCCACTGGAGCAGCAAAGCAGGGGGGAAAAAAAGGCGTGGTTGGAGCGGCAAAGTGGGGGTGGGACACGGTGTGGCTGGAGCAACAAAGCGGAGGGGGGACACGGCATGGCTGGAGCGGCAAAGCAGGGAGGCAGGGGGAGAAACAACGGCACGGCTGGCAAAGCAGGGAAAAAACAAAACAAAACAAACAACACTACAGGGCAGACAGAGCCAGGGGACTCCCTGTGCTGCAGAGTGCGTGCCCGGTCTAATGGGGGGGAAGAGGGGGGGAGAGAGAAGGGGGGTGGCCTGCACTTCAGCGGGGCACTCGCCACGCGGCCCCGACCACCGCGCCGCCTGCCAGGAGGGCTCCGGTCAGCAGGGAGGGAAGGACGCGGGCTGCCCTGCCAAGTTTGCTGCAGGTCCCTCCCCTTCTCTGCGTTGCCGCCCCCTACAGGGCGGCCGGAGCAGTGGAAAAAAAAGGTGGCCGTGCCGCCCTAGGTTTGGGCGGAATGCTGCCCCGTAGAATCTGCCACCCCAAGCACGAGCTTGCTCAGCTGGTGTCTGGAGCGGGCCCTGAGTGTGTCTTCTCCTTTCTCTGATGAAGTTCGTATGTGTTCTGGAATGCAGAGCAGTGGCAAGGAATACATCCCAATGCACTGTGTACTTAAGGTTCTCTCCCACAATACTAGGTAACAATCAGCCTCCCAAGGCTACAGAAAGGCAATGAGACCCTCAGCCTGGCTGTGAAAGAAATGTCTTTGGAAAGCTTTCAGACCTGTGTGAAGGGATTAGCCATCAATAGTAATGGAGAATCATGCAACCCAATTGACAAGCTTCGCTCTTAAATATATCCCTTTGCTTGTCTATACCTATTTCATTCAGGATCTTTTCAAACCAAATTCCTGTTTGCTGTAAATTTGTACTATTTCCAGAGCAGAGTTGTTCTGCAGAGCAAACTCCCCTTCAACTCCTGCAATAAATTGGCTTCAGCTATATGATATTACATATTGCTTTATAATTATTTACTTGCAAGTAAATAAGAGTTATTTTTAATTAGTTGGTGGGGGAATAAGACCAAGGCCTAGAAGAGAAAGCCGGCTATGCAGGAATTTTCAGAAGGGGCCCAAAGTAGTTAGGCATCCAACTCCCCTAGAATTTCAATTGGATTTGAACAACTAATTCCCTTGGGCTCCTTTGCAAACTCCAGCCTGCATGCTTAACTGTGACCTCACATGCAACACAAATCATTGCATGGAAACCAAAATGGTAGGTGCTATATAAAATGCACAGGTTAGATAAAATAGAGTATCTTCAATAGCAAGGCACTGGACAAGACATATAAAGGAAATACAATAAATAATCAGCAAAGAATCCTGTGGCACCTTATAGACTAACAGATGTTTTGCAGCATGAGCTTTCGTGGGTGAATACCCACTTCTTCGGATGCAAGTATTCACCCACGAAAGCTCATGCTGCAAAACGTCTGTTAGTCTATAAGGTGCCACAGGATTCTTTGCTGCTTCTACAGAACCAGACTAACACGGCTACCCCTCTGATAATAAATAATCATATATTCAACAAAACAACAGGCGCAGAAGAGACAAAAACCAGTGCCCAGAAGCTCCTGATGCAGATGCAATACTGAGCTAAGGAAAAACATCAATACACTAATGGTGAAATACCCCTGTGCAGCAGGCAGCAGAAGGCCTATGTGACACTCAAGTCTCACTAATGCTTTATTTTGGGGCTTAAATGGACCTTGAGTGGTGCATAGCCCTTGTGCTGTCTCTCTGCACAGAGGTGAATCCTACCCCAAGGTAGGTAGAGGGGGAGAAGAGAGATTTTAGGGTGAAATTTAAAATGTGAAAATGAAATTAGGTACAATGAGTTGGGATAATGACGCCAATAGCTGTATTTCACAGTTAGGCTTGTGAAATAGGCTTGACAGGATAGAAGAATTAAAAGAACAAGTATGGCTCTCTTCCCCATCTTAGATTAGCAGTGGAACTGCCTGAGGGAGGATGGGCCAAGTCGGCAGAACTGTGTAGAGATAAATCACTGATGACTATTGTAACATCAGTATGTAAATGTACTGTAACCCATCATTTACACTGCTTTGATGCCTTTGTGCACCTTTCAGCTTCACTTTTACTGCTTATATAACAATTATGTTAACAGGTTTCCTTTAATTTTTTTTAAATAAGTAAAATGACAGGGATGAAATGCAACCCTAGTCAGGTACATCACTTTCATCCCTTGTACCTCCCAAAATAGGACATCAGGGATGCATAGCCTACACATTGGGATGACCTATGCACAGGGAAGACTTTCACCCTTACTCACATTGGGCAGTCCCTTACTCCAAGCATTCCCGGGGATTTCGTTGGGCAATAAGGCATTATTTAGTACAAGGATGACAGAAGCTGACCTTGCATAAGGAAAACGAAGGGGAAGAGTTTGAAACCACAGAAAGGGGTAAAGGAACTTATAGTTTTAGAATGTTGACTTGCAAGGGTATAAACGTTCATTTTGTCTCTTCCAGAAATCAAAGATGATGCCTGTAACAGTACGTGCCACACCAGCGCTAAGTATGTATGAAATCCGGCCACTTTGAGAGTCATTCTCATAGTATAATGTGAATGTTCTTCATTTTTATGTTCCATATTTCCCCATCGTCTGAACAGATTGCAAATATTCTCCTATTTTGTCTTGTTCAATAATTTGTTGTCCCAAGTTTAGATCACTTCCTATGCTTCCCATTTTTAGCACAGTTTTGCAGCACTTTGCAAAGAGAATATAGTAGTGACAGGCCAACCTTAAAAGTTCAGTATCCACACATTAACAGAGAAAAGACATTTTCAAAGGCGCAAGTCTCGACCAAAACCTAAGCAGTTAAGCCCAGATTTTTTAGAGGTACTTACACATTGCTCGGCTCAGTGTTGCAAGTTCTATCATTAGACAGCTACGTCCTGTTTTCAGACGTGAGGTAGGCACTTGGGGGCTAGATTCGAAAGTGAACTTAGCACTGAGTGTCATCACACCTAACTTTTAAGCACCTAGAAAATCACTGGGATTCACCAAGCCTGAGTTCGGTGCTTGGCTCCCTATCCAATGAATGTGGACATACGAACATAAGAATGGCCATACAGGGTCAGACCAAAGGTCCATCCAGCCCAGTATCCTGTCTGCCGACAGTGGCCGATGCCAGGTGCCCCAGAGGGAGTGAACCTAACAGGTAATGATAAAGTGATCTCTCTCCTGCCATCCATCTCCACCCTCTGATAAACAGAGGCTACGGACACCATTCCTTACCCATCCTGGCTAATAGCCATTAATGGACCTAACCTCCATGAATTTATCTAGTTCTCTTTTAAACCCTATATAGTCCTATATATGGAGAGACAGCTGTCTAACAATGGGATTCACAAAATTCACCATCTAGATGGCTGCCTGCCTACGCTAGCCAATGGGAGATGCCCCAGGGTGTGTGCTAAGCCCTGCCCCGCTCAGTGCCTAAATCCAGGCTGGAGAGATACACCTCCCTCTGCTTGAGGTCCTCAGCTGCAAACCCTCTCTTGGCATTAGGTACCTTCGCTGGAGGCTCACCTCCCTCATAACTTTTAGCCCAGCGGTTAGGGTACTCACCTGGAATGTGAACAATCCACCCCTTCCCCCCACTGTTGCTAAGGAGAAGATATCTGAACAGGTGAGTGCCCTAAGCACGGGGCTAAGGGACATTTTGAGGTAGCGCTACCACAGTCTTTCCTGTTGAGGCTGTTCCACTGTGGATTAAGTCATTTAAAAAGTCATTGGAGCTGGGAGACTGGATCCTGGGATTCCCAGCAGACCACCAGACTACAGATTCATTCCCACACTCTCTCTGACCCAATGACTCCCATTATTATGGACAGCCCTGCCTCAGAATAATCTATAGCACAGTGACCAGGGGACTCAGCTGAGCACTGTCAGATCCCTGTTCAAATCCTTCTCCCCCCACCAAGGGGGACTTGAACCAGGGGTCTCCTACATCCCAGCTGAGTACCCTAACCACTGGGCTAAAAGTTACAAAAGATGACTGCCTCTTCCTCACACCTCCCACTGTTTTCTGTGCGCTTGCCTGCATGGCCTGATCTGGTATGCAGCCTCTAAACGTGCCTATAGGATTGGGTCCCGCAGGCGAGTTAGGCAGAGGAGCACCTGTCTTGAAGGTTCATGAAGAACACAGGGGCTTAGGTGTCCAAAAACCCAGCATAGGGCTGCAGAGACACAGGTACCTAGGGAACTTTTACTTTAATGTTGGTACTGAACAAGTTTCGGTTCCTACAGAGTTAGGTGGCAGCTGAGCGAGGGTTTTATGAACCCCAGCAGGGTCTGATTCTGGGATTTAGGCACCTAAAGTGGCAGTTGGGCACCTAAGTCCTTCTGTGAATCTAGCCATTGGGAGCCTAAATCTTATGAAAGTCAATGGGGCTTGGGCTCCTGAGTGCCTAAGCCACTTTTGAAAATGGAACTTAGCTGTCTAAGGCTTTGTCCACACTGGCAAGTGAACAACAAGGGGTCTGTCGTGCAGAGGTGTTTAAAAAAAACACCCCCTCAAAAGACAAAAGCTTTGCCAATGACAGGCACTGGTGTGAACAGCACTTTGCCGGCAGGAGCTCTCCTGCCAATAACGCTAACGCCGCTCATTAGCAGTGGACATTTGTTGTCAGCAGGAGAGCTCTCTTCTGCCGACAAACAGCAGCTACACTACGCACCTTTTAGCGGCACGGCGGTGGCGGTAGCGGCACAGCCGTGTCGCTAAAAGCTGAGTAGTGTCGACACAGCCTATATCGCTTAAGCCTTGCAATGGTGAGTGGAGCAATACCTAAATTCCTTTAGAAATCTGGGCTTTACTATAAGGAATCCAGCCTGCCACTATACACCCAGGGAGATGCTGGCTAATTTATCTTAGACTTTCAGAGAGCAAAGAAGATATTTTGGAAGTTCGCCTCTTATGTGCTGACTGCGTATTATAAGACGATCAGGAAAACAGGAACAGAGAGCCCCAAACACCTACAAGCTTCTTTGCTGACAGCTCCATTTAAATATTTATCCCATCTGCTTTTTATAGCTCTACTGTTTAATAAGACTTTAGGGAAAAGTTATATTAAGATCTGGACAGCAGAGTTTGACTATAGTAGTCTATCCTTCCTCCATGCATAGGTGCCGACTCCATGGGTGCTCCAGGAGCACCCACGTAAAAAAATTAGTGGATGCTCAGCACCCACAGGCAGCCCCACTGATCAGCTCCTCCCCCTCAGTGCCTTCCGTCCACTGGCGGCCCCGCCAATCAGCTCCTCCGCCTCCCTTCCTGTGCCTACCCCCCACCAGCGATTAGCTGTGCAGCGATGTGCAAGAGGCGCTGGGGGGAGGAGAAGGAGTGGAAGCGGGAGGTGGCAGAACAGGGCAGGAAGGGGCAGGGGTGGGAAGAGGCGGGGCAGGAAGAGGTTGGGTGGAGTGGGGCCGTGGGGGAAGGGGTGGCATGGGGGCAGGGCCTGGGGCAGAGCAGGGATTGAGCACCCCCAGAGAAAGGAGGAAGATGGTGTCTGTGCCTCCATGTGTTGAATTTGAATTGATGTACTGAATTTCCATGCATGTTAGAGGAGCACAATACCAGAGTGATGGTCCGGCTTGTGATTACAAGAGCAGAATTCCATCTACCCTTGTGTAAGCCTTCTGCCAGGTGGAGTTGGCTGCAACAAGAGCCGCGTTCAATATATAGGGGCACCTCTTAACAATCCAAAACAGAACCAGCTCGAGCCCCGACCCAGTAATCTGGGAAAATCCCTGCGCACCTCTAAGAGCCTATATTTCCCCAATCACAAGTACTGAGTCTGTGTATACCAAAAGAAAACTTTTATTAAAAGGGAGAGAGAACCTAGCATTAATCTAGGAAAACACCACAACCATAATTCAAAAGCACAGAACCATAAGCAAACACCCATCACACAATACATTGGGTAGTGCCCTTTGCAACAGTTTCCCACCCTGCATTCAATATGAAAGTGAATTGTAATCTCAAACCAGCCAAAATTGATCTGTTTGGCAAAGCAGATCCGTCTGCTGAACACCTAGGCAGAGCAGATGTGTCTATGCAACTACAGTCTTCTCCTGACATCTTTTCCCACAGTGCATCACTGGATGTCAGGGGAGAGCTCATTCAAACCCTGCTTATACATGCTAGTTCATTACAGTTTTATCTTACACGTTCAGGACTAAATTTTCAAAAGTAGACTTTAATTAGAGGCATTGAAATGTTGGTTATCCAATTTGGGGCCTCTGCATTTCTAGTGTCCCAAACAAGGGCACTTATGCACAAAAATCGAGTATACAGACATGCAACTGCTAGATATGCATATAGATAATAAGTGTGTGTGCACACAGCAGAAATTATAGATGCCTAAAATTAGAGGTTAGGATGAAGTTCCTTTAAAGTCTTGGCATTTTGCAGTTTAATTCATAGCATTACTGTAACTAGGTCCTTTTTCAAGATTTCATGTCCATTTGCTTTTTGCGAGCATTACAGTCAAAGATACCGTGCATCATCGTATCTGCCCTCCTTCTCCTTCCCTCTCCCTTCCCCCTCAATGATTCCATTTCCCCATCCTTCTTACCATCATTCCTCTGCAGTTCCCACCAGCTCTACCTACCCCTCTTCCCCTTTCCACCTTGATCTCTCTCCTCTTCAGATCCAGATCCCACATCCAGACCCTCCTCGGCCTCCTCCTCCTCATTTCTGGTGACATTTGCTCCAGCCCTGGTGCTTCCTCCATCTCCACCCTCTCCATTCCCATACCAATCTTTGCCACCACCTCCGTCCATCGGTAGTCATCATTCCTAACCTCCCACCCATGCCCCTTCCTCCTCTTCTCTTGCTGTCTATGGAATGCCCACTCCATCTCTCCAAAAAACATCACAGCCAATCACAACTTCTGTATATCTCGCTCCCTGCAGTTCCTGGCTCTGGCAGATGAAGGAGTCCAGGGCTCTGACACTGCCTCTGCAGCTGCCTTCTTCTTATGGAGACCTCCCCTTCACTCATACTTCCTGCCCTGGATCAGACAGTGGTGGGGGTGTTGGGCTTCCCCTCTCCCATTCTTGCCCCTACTAACCCCTTCTTCCTTCCCTTCCCACTCTTTCTCCTCCTTTGAATAGCACTGCATCCAACTCTTTTCGCCTCTCTTCCTCCATGTTGCTGTCATCTACTGTCCACCCAACTCCTTCCTATGAGCCCCCCGCCCCCATCCCTCTGCCATTCTATGACTTCCAGTCCATCAGGACTGATGATTTCTCATCTGCTATCAGCCATCTCCTCCCTGCCCTCTTTTTCCTTTCTGCCATTGACAGGGCTGTTGATTCTCTCCATTCCTCACCCTTGACTTCTTTGCCTCTCTCCCATTGCAAGGTCCGCCCTGTCAGCAGCTAGTCCTGGATCATCCCCAACATCCACTTCCTCAGCTTCTGTTCTCATATTGCAGAGCATCTCTGCTGGAAATCTTGTGACTGAGCTGACTTCTTCCTCTATAAATTTATTCTCTCCTCTCTCAGTAGTGCCATCTTTCTTGATAAACAACTTTACCTTCCAGCTTAATTCAATACCATGCCCACAGCCCCCACGTGCCTCTCCAACTACTGCCTCATCACCCATCTCTCTGTCATCTCTAAGCTCATTGAACATGCTGTTTACAATTGCTGTCTGGCGTTCCTGTCCTCCAATTCATCCTAGACCCTCTCCAATCCAGCTTCCACCCTTTGCATTCCACTTCAACCATTCTCACCAAAGTCTCTAATGACCGTGTCTTAGCCAAAGCTCAAAACAAGTACTCCATCCTCATCCTCCTTGACCTCTCAGCTGCCTTTACCACCATCAGCCATGCTCTTCTTCTTGAAAGCTTGTCCTCCATTGGTTTCATGACTGTTCTCTCCTAGTTCTCCTCCTACCTCTCTAATTGTTCCTTCAGTGTGTCCTTCAGAGGATCCTTCTCATTACCCCTCCAGCTTTCTGTGGTGGTTCCACAGGGCCGTATCCTTGCTCCCCTTTCCTTCTCCCACTACACTTATCTTTGGATAATCTCATTCATAAACACAAATTCAACTACCATCTCTGTGCTGATGACTCACAGGTCTTTCTGTTTACTCCAGCTCTGTCTCCTGTCCAAACTAAAATTTCAGCCTGTCTCTCTGCCATTTCCTCGTGGCTGTCTAGCCATCAGCTCAAGTTAAACATGTTGCCTCACTCCATTCAGAATATTGCTGCAAAGATCATTTTGCTAGCCCGTCACTTTGACCATGTCACCCCACTTGTTGAATTCCTCCCCAGGCTTCCCCTTCTGTGTTGCCTCGAACAATGTATTCACTATCAAGGCCCTTCAGAGTCTATCCCTACTCTACCTATCTCTCTCCACCAGATCATCCCCTCTGACCTCCTGTACATCACAGGCCACCAACACCACCCAGACACTAAACCCAACAACTGAAATCAAACCAAAGAGAACAGCAGAGACCAAGGTGCACCAGTGCCTGAGCCCCCACAATGGCAGGAAAATGATTAAGTGAGATGTACCCAGATAATCCTGGCAAGTGACCAGCACCCATATGCTGCAGAGGAAGGCAAAAGAAAACCTAAGGACAGTCAATCTGACCTGGGGGGGAAATTCCTTCCCGACCACACATATGGTGATCAATTAGACACTGAGCATGTCAGCAAGAACCAGCCAGCCAAGCACCTGAGAAAAACAATGCTCCATCCACCTCACAGAACTGGCCCGCATAGGGTTGCCAACTTTCCAATTTTTTAAAAACTGGACACTACAAGCTGCCACACCCATTACTTGCTCCCCTCTCCCCTAGGACTCACCTGCCATCTGCAGAGACAGGCTGCGATGAGCTGACGTGGAGCCTGCCTGCTTGCCCAATTGGGGCACAGCAGGGCAGAGGGGGGTCAATCCCCAGAGCAAGGGGCCAGAGGCAATTGGGGCATGGCAGGGCGGGGGTCGTCTCTGGAGTGAGGAGCCAGAGAGAGTTGGGGCCTGGGCCACCTAGCTGAAAAAGCGGTACCTGCGTCTCTCCACTGAAGCTGGGGACCAGTTCCTAAACTTCTCTCCAGTCCATCAGCTGAGCTCCTCCAGAAGAAGCTGCTCTTCCCACCCTTCTGGCAGTGTAGGCCGGTCACTGTGGTAACTGGACTTTTGTTGTCCAGTCAGCAGTACTGACCGAACACTGCACAGGTCCCCTTTTGACCAGACTTTCTGTTCAAAAACCTGACACCTGGCAACCCTAAGCCCTCCCTGTCCAAGGTCCCATCTCCAGCCATGGCCCCCGATGCTTCAGAGGAAGGAGTCAAAAACCCTCCCAGATTACACTGCAGGGGGGAATCCCCTTCTGACCCCCTAAAGGTGGCTAGCTGAACCCCTGAAGCATGAGCAATAGGGTCTGTCTGCACTGCAATTAAACACTCAGAGCTGGCCTGTGTCAGCTGACTTGGGCTCATGGGTCTCGGGCTGCAGGGCTGTAAAATTGTGGTGCAGACATTCAAATGTAGACATTCCAAACTCTGGGCCACTCCCCCATCGTAGGGTCCCAGGGCTCATGCTCCAGCCTGAGCTGGAACATCTACACCACAGTTTGACAGCCCCATAGCCCAAGTCTCACAAGCCCAAGTCAGCTGACATGGGCCAGCTGCAGGTGTTTTATTGCAGTGTAGACATACCCTTAGGAACATAAAATATAAACCAGAAGTGAGCCCCAGAGCTATTGAGCCCTCGTTCTACCATCACAAGTAACCCTGTCATACAACTGCACTCAATTGCATTGTTGACTCCCCACTTCAATTGGCCAATTGTGCAAGCCTCCATCACCCACCTGTGAACAACCTTTGTGCTTTCTTCCAGGCTGCCCCTCACACTCAGGAGACGCTCCCCATAAATATCTGCACAATTCACTCTTTATCTTCCTTCAAAACTCGCCTTAAATCTCTTCTTTTTTGTGCTGCCTACCAAAAACAATGGTTAGACCACTGGTGTGCTGAGACTACTGCCTATCATGCTGACCAGTATTGTCTCACTGTTTCTTTGTCCTCCCCTGTATCCATCTGTTGTCTCTTGTCTAATATTTAGATTGCAAGCTCCTTGGGGCAAAGCCCTTTTCTTGTTCTGCGTATGTACAACGCCTAGCACAATGGGGTCCAAGGCGCCATGGTATTACAAAAAATAATCATAATAAAGCTACAGTAGAGCAGAAATGACAATACAGAGCACATGATGATTTCTAATATACCACCTTCCTCCTTTCTCCGTTCTAGCTGCCTCCTCAAGCCTGGTGGCACTGCATATTGCAAGTGTGCAGCTGGCTTTACAGGGAATGGAACACACTGTACAGGCAAGTGGGCTTTGTTTTATACCTATTCAAAGAATGTGCTTGAAGTACTTGGTGTTCACTGTGAAACAGAAGAGCTGTTGAGAGATGCACGTTTCCACACAGGAAGTGAAAAGAGGACTTGCTGCCAGTTTGTTCAAAATGAATGGACTGCAACAGGTGCAGATTCAGAAAAACAAAGGACTAGAAATCCCTTAGATACAGTATATTGTGGTAAGGGGAAAGAATGGGGAAGAGGGAACATACTGTGCACAACTGGAGCTGTTAGTTCTGGAGTAGCGAAACCTGGATTATGTCTGTTCTTTTTTTCTGACCCAGTTTAGTGAACATAGGCTGATTGGCGGTACAGTAGCACTTCTGGCTAGTCCTTTGGTTTTGTCCATTTTCTGAATTGATGTAAATTTGTGGCGATTAACTAAAACTGCTCTATGGATAGCCTAAGAAAGGGGCAATTGCAGTTAATCCCAGGTGTTCTTTGGAAAGCGTGGAAAATCCAGATTTATGAAACAGACTGTTTCCTTCTGCAGTGTGCGTAATTAATTCCCTAATCCTTATCTGATTAAAATAATGCCCTTTGGAACAATAGAGTATTTGTCTAACCACGCTGGATAGCACTGTCCTGACGCCAAATTCTAACCCCTGCTTTGCAACACCCTAGCAGCACAAATCAGCCAGAAAGCCAGTTTAATCTGTTACTGGGAAATTCCCCATATGTAGGGAGCATCTAGGGTGGCATAGAACCAGCCTAAGGCTCTATTCTACTTACTGTTGGTTCCTGGTGTAAGGGCTTTCCTGAGAAAAAGGAGTTATGGGTCAACTTGCCAGTCCACTATGGTCTGGTTATTCTAGTTACTGGAACAGCTCATTGACGCCATGAGTAGCAGAGTGTAAATTCAAGCACCTGTTACACTGCTCTAATTTGCACAGGTTCCCTACCCTCCTTTGCACCACCCAGCACAGCTCAAAATCTGGGAGAACTGAGAAAATGGCAATAATTTCTATCTGAATAGCCAAAGTTCTGCAGAACCTAGATGTATTGAGACCCTTATGTTTATGCTATCTTGGCCTTCATCTCTCTCCTGGTAGGGACTTTCTGCCACAGTCAGGCTGGGTGAGCTGGTAGGGCTGTCCATGTCGAAAACACTATATTCTGTTTCAGTGGTTGAAAACACTACATCTTACACTGGTGTGAGTACAGTGTTTTTGAACATTAATAGAATACTGTGGAAGTGTTTTTAGCAGAAAAGCCCATTGGCCAAGTAGAATGGACTCATTTCTACCAAACAAGAGCCGGGGGCAGGGGGGCTGATTCCTATGCCCAGCCTCTGACTCATTAGGCTGGTAGTGACAAGGAAATTTATGCACTGTAGAAGCAACACACTCACCAATGGGTAATCCAAGGACTGTCTAGGATTGCCAGAATACCCTGACCTCCTTCAATAGAGGGATGTTTGATTCTGAATGGGGAGGTGTAGCAGAGTTGCCAGATGTGAGAGTCCAGCAGCTGTGCCTCAGTTTCCCTTTTGCATTCTTCAGCCTATTCTAGCCACAGGAATGTCCTCAAGATCCAGACAAGACACCTTTTAAGAGTCTAACAACTCTCAGGGTCAAAGTCCTTTAGCACATCCAAATGATATGACTAGCACTCTCAGGCTCCCTTTCCTTTTCAGTGCCAGTGCAGGGTTTACATCCTATCGCAGGAGATGTAAACTTTTCCAAACTAAGGAAAAGTTGGAAGGATCCCTGTAATCCCATGAAACATGAGGAGGGCCCTCTCTTTATTATTCGTAGTTAAACTAGGCAGCATTGGAGGATGGGAACTTCTGGAGAACCAATCACAGCTGACTTATTATTTTTCCACATTAGAAATGCACTTTCCCCTTTTCCTATTGCAGTTTATAAGAAATACGTGTAAGATTCTAATTACTTCGGAGGACTCTTAAATCAGAGTTTGTCTAGGAACTATCACTAAATTCCTTTACCTTTGGAGACATGACAGAGATCAGTTAATGTGCCAATAAAAAAATTAAGCACATTGATTTTATTTTTTGTTTCCCATTATACAGTTATTGACGCATGTGAGACCAGCAATGGTGGCTGTTCTGTCAAAGCAGAGTGTAGGAAAACTACTCCAGGAAACAGAGTATGTGTTTGTACAACTGGATACACTGGAGATGGAATAGTCTGCCTTGGTGAGTGATCGCTAGATCAGGGCACTTGTCATAAGACAGGGAATTGGTACAGTGATGTCTCCACAATGTCTGTACTGTGTATATTAATGCTGTATGGTGTCCACTGTGCATGTGATGGATCCCCAAAGATATATTTCTCTACACACACACACACACACACATTCCCTTACCTTGGGGCAAACTATAAGACACTTTCAAAGAAAATGCAAAATTCAAGTATCTCCAAAACAAAATGACTCCTCTGAAATCATAACAGTGAATTGCCCCTTAGACCTAACAGTCCTAACATTCAGGTCACTGCTTGAAAGGGCTGATGCAAAGCCCACTGAAGTCAAAGACTCCCACTGATTTCAGTGGACACTTTGGATCAGGCCTTAGGCCCTATATCCATCCAAGGAAAGGGTAAAAGACTTGGGCCTGGTCTACACTAGGAAATTAGGTCACTATAACTACATTGCTCAGGGGTGTGAAAAATCCACACTCTTAAGTGATGCAGTTAAACCGACCTAACATCTCCTGTAGACAGGGCTCTGCCAATGGGAGAATTTTCCTGTCAACATAGCTACCACCTATCGGGGAGCTAGAGTCCTTCCAACACTGATGGGAGAACCCTCCCGTCGCCATAGGGAGTGTCTACACTGAAGCACTCCAGCTTTTTAAGTGTAGACAAGCCCTTACTGTATTAAACTTCACTGTGAACCATTCTAAGAGCAATATTGTCTGCATGTTTACAGATCTTGCTGAGAAAGATGAAAGATACTTACAAGGAGGGCATTAGGTAGCAATAAGAATCAGTCTAAATGAATCACATTTGTCCATAGGTACTGAGTTTCTAATCTGTGAGGGGTGCTCTCCCCAGCTCCACCCAGGCCCCACCCCCACTCCACCCCTTCCCCCAATGACCCACCCCCACCCTGCTTCTTCCCACCCCCACCCCACCTCTTCCTGCCCTGCCTATTCCACACCCTTTCCCCAAGCGCACTGTGCGCTCACTCCTCCCCACATCCTCCCCAGTGCCTCCTGCATGCCATGAAACAGTTGATCATGGCAGGTGGTAGGTGCTGGGACGGAGCGGGAGGCACTGATCGGTGGGGCCCGCCAGCGGGCAGAAGGCACTGGGGGGAAGGAGAGGGGTTGATAGGGAGCCTGCCAATGCGTGCTCAGTACTCACCATTTTTTTCCTGTGGGTGCTCCAGCCCTGGAGCACCCACAGAGCTGGCACCTCTGCATTGTCACAAGCCTGCATTCCTAGTACATGTTACTTTAGCTAATCAATGAAGTGAGAATTTGTAAATCACTGAGTTTTCTCCAATTGTTTTTGTCTTATAAAGAAATCAACCCTTGCTTAGAGAACAACGGTGGATGTGATAGAAATGCGGAATGCACTCAGACTGGACCCAACCAGGTAAGTCATGTGTCATCACAGTTAAAAAGGCCTAGTGTGGTCACTCCGAGCTAGGGCTGGCTGAAAAATTTCCAACTGGGCTTTTTTTTCTCGGTACTTTTCTTCTTTTTGGACAGAAAATTGGGTTTTCAACTAAACTACATGTGTGGGAAGTGTTTGCTTTCCTCAATATTTTTCAATTTTCCTTAGAAATCAAAAACCTGAAAAATGTTGACCAAAACCCAAAAAAAAGTCGGCCAAAACCATTTCTGTTTGTTTGGTTTTTGGCCCTATTTTTTCATTTTTTCAGTTTTCAGATGAAAACTTTTTTGGGGGGAGGGCAGGTTGAAAATGAAATTCTCTTTATTTCCATCAACATTTTCTGCAGAAAAATCCCCACTTTTCAACCAGCTCTGCTCCCAATGTATAACAGATTCATGCATAAGCAGATACAACAAGGGATGTATTAACTCTGCAGTCAACGTGCAGTAAGTTTTACACGGGTAATTACCACTGCTTTCACATGACTAGAAGATTAGCTCTGACTGAAGTACTTATTACTACCCTTCTACTTGCGTACTTTACTGTAATCGCTATGGGCTGGACGGTAGTTCTACAATCCAGCCTGCATAGCTGTGCTTCCCCAGGAGCAGGGCAAGAAAAAGACAGTGACTGGGAATAACAATCTGGTTCCTGCTCCCCATTAACTCCCCTTTTGGAGCAATCTGCATCAGCCCTTTCGCTGGCACAGATTACTTCCCCTTTGCCTCTGCCAGGGGTGCAACCAGAATTTCCCTAAGGAGGGAGCCCAGAGCTCTCCCTCCCCTGCCTCTGTACATAGATCCATGCTCTCCCCACTGCACCCAGCTCTACACACACTGTCCTCCTGCCACCCACTCCCAGCCCTGCGCTTTCCCCTCACCTTGCCCCTACCCCAGCTCTGAGCTCTCCCCACTGCACCCAGCTCAGCACCCACCTCACCTGCTGCCCCACACTCAGACCCACCCTCTTCCCCCCAACCCCAGACACATTGCCCTGCCCCCCAACTCTAAGCTCTCCCCCAGCCCCCAGCCCTGTGGTGTCCCCACCCTGCACCTAACCCCAAGCACTTCCCCAGAGAGCCAGCCAGGCTGGAGAACACCATCGCCACTAGGTGCCAGACAGTTCTGGGAGCTCCAGACCAGACCCCCACCCCCTTGTGCGTCTCCACTTCCCCAGGAAGCACCTGAAGCCTGAATCCAACTTTCCCACCCTCCTGGGAGTTCCCAGTGACCCCTGCTCCTCTTCTCCCCGGGGGATGAGGGTGCCCAGTGCCCAGCAGCAGCAGAACGACTGCAAAGGTGGAGTGTGGGGGACCAAGTAGGCACACGGGGCTGCAGCACCACTCAGATCTGGCCTGGCCATCCTTCCACCAGGACAGAGGGGTAGCTGGGCCAAATATCCAGCTCTGGTCAGGAGCCACGTGGACAGGCCCAGCCTCAGCTCTCATGTATGGGATGGCACATTGGGTGAGAGGAGCATGGTGCCAAAGCTCTGCCCAGCTTTACAGGAGGGGGTGTAACAGCCCAGCAGTGGCTGCCCTCTCCCCTGCAATGCAGGTAGCTTCCCCGAAGGGGCTCCTTACACTGCCTTTCTCCCCTGTACAGCTGTGCAGGAAGGCTCACAACTGCCCCTTACGAAGTATTATTTTTGATTCATATAATTTCTACAAACTCCTATAACCAGAGGGCTAACTATATGCCTGAGTTGCTTGTCCTTCCCCCGGTGTGTTTTAGAATGCAGGTACACTGAATATCCTGTCATTCCACTGTGATTGCTGGGTAGTTTTGCTTTCTGACGCACCAGCTACCTCCGAAAGAATAACTGCAGAGTAATGACAGCATCAGCATAGTGTAGTTAAATGGCCCTAGATTCTAAAATGACATGCATAAAGTGTGCAGTGTAGTTGTAGCCATATCGGTCCCAGGATATTAGAGAGACAAGGTGGGGGAGGTAATATCTTTTCTTCGACCAACTCCTGTTGGTGAAAGAGACAAGCTTTCGAGCTACCCAGAGCTCTTCCTCGGGTCTGGAAGAAGACTTGAAGCAGAGCTCTGTGTAGATCAAAAGCGTGTCTCTTTCACCTAGGATGACCAGACAGCAAGTGTGAAAAATCAGGACAGGGGTTGGGGGGTAATAGAAGCCTATATAAGGAAAAGACCCCAAAATCGGAACTGTCCCTATAAAATTGGGACATCTGGTCAA
Source organism: Mauremys mutica (assembly GCF_020497125.1). Lineage (NCBI taxonomy): Eukaryota > Metazoa > Chordata > Testudines > Geoemydidae > Mauremys > Mauremys mutica. The sequence continues at coordinate 101,104,021 of NC_059072.1, read as the reverse complement.
CCTACTTTCACCAACAATCCCTGGTCCAATAAAAGATATTACCTCCCTCACCTTGTCATGCATGAAGTCTGACCTTTAAAGAGAGAATAAGTAATTTTCTTTAGCCATGGTAACCTTCCAGCTGGGTGATAATTGCGGGTATCAAAAAGCATAACCCCGGTGTAACTACACTGAAACATGCACAGGACACTGCTGAGTAAGACGCTGGCAGTAGTGACACAAGGACACATTTGTTAAAGTGCTTTTGTGGGAGTATTTCACCACCCCAAAAATGTCCCCACAAAAGTGTCCTGGTTCTTTATTCTGAAAACATGGTCAACTTCTTTAATGATTTAAATAATACAGCTAAAAGGAGGGGGAGATGAGTTGTGTTTTCAGCTGATATCTTAAATGGGCTACACTGTCAGGAGTGAGATAAAGAGAGGCCATTTCTGATGCCCTCGGTTGCAGAGGAAAAGGGAGAAAGGATAATGGAGCTATGACACCTTGCATCAGCTGAGGATCTGCCCTAAAGAGATGATATGCTTGTAGTGTGAGAAATGGAAACTTACAAAATGGATATTAAGATAAAATGGGATTTTGAGTTCTGTTCTCTCCTCATTTTACCATGCAGATCAGTATAGTCAATAAAAAGTAAATAAAATCAGAAGGTACTACAACCAAATTCCATATGTTTCTGTGTTAAAATGGATCCTTTCTTCTCCTGGTAGGCCGTGTGTAATTGCTTGAAAGGATATTCAGGAGATGGTAAAACATGCACATATATCAATCTGTGTTTATCGGTGAGTATCATTTTACGGGAAAGTATATTCTCATCATTACTTTTTTTATATAACACCAAAATGCTTTTGGTTTTGTACGCATGAAAGACTAGCTTAGAAATGTGTAGAGTAGCCCATCTGGACCTGATTCAGGAATCATGTAAGCATCTGCTTAAAGTATAGTTGACAGCACTTAAGCATGTGCTAAACTTTAAGCATATGCTTAGATGTTTTGCTGAATTGGGGCCCAAATATGGAACAGTCTAGTTTTTAGGCTGAGCACAAGATTTAAAAAAAAATAACCTTAAATCAAATCCTGGGGGAGATACTGTATTTTTTGTGGTTAAATGCAAGGAGTAATTTTCATTATTTCTGTACAGATTTTTCAGTGTTGCTGAAGTTAGTTAAAATTTACAAATCCATTCTATAAATTACTCATTTCTGAAGTACCTAAAAACTTCTAAGGTTTTAGAAGAAGTGAATGCAGTGTCTAAGAAAGACCAAATAAAATAACCAGGTTCCAATGATAACATGCGAAAATTCTTCTCTGATGCCTGTCTCACTGATCATTCCAAGATGACAAATCAAATCTCACAGCTCCATTCCTGTCAGCTCATCTGCTGCCAGGATAATGTACAATGGGCCAGATTCTCCAGTCTGCTAAGTGGCCTGAAAATGGCACAATGTGGCCTTAAAGTAGCGAGATGGCAGGTGAAGAATTCCCCCTATGCAGTGGCAGGGCCGGCTCCAGGGGTTTTGCCGCCCCAAGCAGTCCTTTGCTCCGAGCAGGAGGGAGGGACCCTCCACCAAATTGCTGCCGAATACCTGAACGTGCCGCCCCGCTCCAGAGTGGCCACCCCAAGCACCTGCTTGCTAAGCTGGTGCCTGGAGCCGGCCCTGTAGTGGAACTCTTCACTGGTGCTAACTCTGGTGCACCCCTCGGTGTAAGAGGGAGAAGAGGGCATGTTGAGAGTGTTCTGGGAGCGGGGTGGAAGGGCAGGGAGATGAGGAGGGCATGGTAGAGCAGAGCTCTGCTATGCTTGATCCTCCACCGGTGTAAGTTTCCTCAGGTAATTTAGGGCTCTCCCTGTGTATGTGGAATCAGGGAACTGCAACCCTGTGCTCAGATGGATTGGAGAACCAAACCCCCTGTCTTTGGAATTACTTGTTATGTGCAGAGAGTTGGCACACACTCTAGGTACCAGTTGGCTCCCATATGACTCCTAGCCTTGGTGCTGGCCCTCTGCACAAGGTTGAATTTTACTCAACGGGCCCAATCCCATACTTCTGACACAGGCAAAACTCCCATTCACTTTGAGCCCAAATATGGAGTGTAGGATTGAGCCCTTTGATGTGTACAAGCACTTGCTCATTGGTCTCAGATGAAAAGCCCTCCACGTTCAAAAGCTGCCTCCCTGTGACCCCAGGCTAAGGATGGCTGACGCATTTCACTGACCTGTACACACTGATCTTTTGTCTCCAGGGGATCGTGACAAGTAGTCATCATCCCTTGACCTGGCAACAGTCTGGCACTGGATTCTTTTTCAAAGGTTGCCCAGATGGAATAGTTAAGAAATGTAAATTAAAAGTCAGGGGGAGGGGATGTTGTTCAGATTTATGAGCTGCTGCGTATGTTTTTGTGTGAGCTTCATTCTGACAGCTTCTCTTCCACTTCACTGGCTACAATGCTATTAAAAGAATGTTTTTACAGAAGGTTGGCTTTTGTCAATGTTGTGCACATGCTAATCTGGCTGTAATATAGCCAAGTGCTCCATGGCAAAGCTACACAGAGAGCTCTGAATAAACTCAATTCCCTGTCCAACAGTCCAGCTAGATCTACCCAAATAAACAGCACACAAATCCAAACCTCGCTGCACAGGGTGAGAACTGTGCTAGAGCCCATCCCAACCAGACCCCTGGTGGTAATTCAAGAAGGACCCCCCCTCCCCCCAATACCACTCAAAATGGGAGGTCAAACGAAGTGGAAGTGCGCTCCCATGTGACTGGCATCTGAGTTTTAGAAATGAGCGTGTGAAACAAAAATGAGCTACATTTCTCATTGAGCAGCATTCCCTGGTTTGTCATGAAGAGACGTTTCCCCTTGTCCACAAGTAAACCAGTTTGCAGTCTGATTATCACATTGGCACCAGTTCTGGGCTGGCTCGGTGGGTGTAACAGGGCACCTCTGGGGAATTCCCCTAACAAAGGGAGCTCCCAGGACATGGAAAGCCAAATTAAGAGACCTATGCCTCCTCCCTCCCAGATGGAGGTGGGGAAGAGGGGAGACAGCAATGAGTTGGGGGAAAGACAAGTGTGGCAGTTCTGTGCTCCAGCTATTCTGGGCTACCAGACACATAAGGAGTAAACTAGAGCAGCCTCAGCAACCCAGAATCCCAGAGCCACTTTTGGCTCCTTCCCCTCTCAGGATGTACCTCCTAAGAAGAGCAGCTCAGCATCATAGCCCAGGAGTCCATGCTGAGGCCTGCATGGAAATCTTTTGGGTAGCAGTATACAATGGCCAGTTACATCACACTGAACTGAGGAGCTAGCGAGTGGGTGTTAAAGAAACTGGCAATGTGCTTTGCTTTAAGTGTCAATAACTATCTTTACATTAATCTTGAATGCCTCTTTACTATTCATAAGAAAGAGAATATTTCTCTCTGTTGGAGGTTTGAGCAAATGAACTGAAAATATTTTGTAAACACAAATACACCAACTAATTTGATTTTGTTTGATGTTGCTAATCTTACAAGAATAACGGTGGCTGCAGTGAATCTGCAATCTGTAATGACACCGAGCTGACAGAGAGGACCTGCACCTGCAAACCTGATTACATTGGGGATGGATTTAAATGCCGAGGCAACATCTACCAGGTAAAACATTTGTGTGTGTTCACAGTATTGAATATTTTTCAGAGTTCTGTAAAACAGTGGCCACTCTTAAAACCATGCCAGTTTTGCATAGATAAATAGGTACAGCTACCCAAGTGTTTCCTAGGTATGTCCTGCAGTAGTTATAGAGAATACTGCAAATGCTGAAGTAAATTTATCTATTTATCTAAGGGAGACATGGCACCTTTTACAGAGCAACAGCTGCTGCACATCAGGTGGCTTGTTAAGAAACAGTGGCATAGGCATGGGACGAGGGCTGAGGAACTTGTGAGTTCTATCCTCTCTTTTGCCAATTAATTTCAGTATAAATCATATAGGACTAAATTTTCCAAAGTGCCCACTAATTTTGGGTACTCGGGCTTTGGGTGTCCAATCTGAGATACATAGGATGGCTTCGTTTTCAGAGGTGCTGAGCACCCACTTCTGCAACTGAAGTGACCAGGAGCTTCAGGTGCTTGGTGATTCTGAAAGGGCCAGATTCTGCTTGACCCTTCATGGATGAACAGTGGAAGGGCAAAGAAGTGCAAGGAGCCGTCTGCTCCTTCATACAGTTCATATGAAGGCCAGGCAGAATGGCAGAACCTGCACCCTGGAGAGTGCACAGCTAGCTCCTTCCCTTCTTGCACAGACAATAGAAGGGCCAGAACTGAAAGGGAGGAAAAGGTTTCCTCTGATAGCCAGAAAGATCTCAGAGTTTATAGCCTATTAACTCTTCAGCCCTAGCCCAGGACCTGATTATTACCCTTTAAACGAGGATTGTCCTGAAGATGTCATCTGAATAATTCCCTCCCTTACTTTTTATTACTTCTCCAAAGACATGGAGGAATGGCTATATCGCCTCTTAGTTATCAGTTCTCTAGGTTGTATATGCTCATTTCTCTTAACCTCTCCTTCATATGTCATACTTCCTAAACCTTTTTGCAGTTTTGCTTGCCTTTTGGGTTTTCCCCAGTTTAACAAAGTTCTGTTGCATAAAGCCCAGAACCACATGCAGAATTCTTCGTGTGGTTGCTTCAATGTCATATAGAAATTTATCCCCCTAATCCCGTAAGTGTTACCTCGGGACAAGATTTTCAAAAAAGACTAGTGCGTTTGAGGGCCCAATCTGAGACCCTTAAAGGGACCAGTTTTTCAGAAAGTGTTCTGACCTGCCTTCTGAAAATCAGGACCCTCTGAAGTGTCTCCGGTGAGGTCCTCAGAATCACTAGTCACTTTTGTAAAGTTTGGTTTCTGTATATAACTTTCAATATAGCATGTACTTTGTGCAGCAGCAGCAAGATGCCTGCTCTGTGACAAGCTGAAATCTTCAATATTGACAGCTGAAGCCTGGTTTTGTCTCTCCGGGTCTCTATAATAAGACTAGAACTATAATATGAGGAAACGGAGTGACCTGACATCTACCTGGCACTGCAAGGAACATGAATGCTGCTATTCTTCGAGTCTCACAACTGCTTTCTGATAGACTGGCAAGATAACACATACAACAAGCCAGACAAGAGCTACAGTGAGAGGTCAGCTGACAAGCTGTACCAATGCAGGCGATTACTGTATCATCTAGACCAAAAAGTTCCCTTTCTAACAACAGGCATGTTCCTTCCCTGAGGGCCACACTCATTAATATTCTTCAGACACAATTCTACATTCACACAATTCAGTCTAAAAGTGCTGTTATTCTTGGTTGCAGGAGCTTCTTAAGGATTCCAATACTACTGATTTTTATTTCCATCTCAAGGTAAGAAAATTCTTGAATGTTTTTTGTGCCACAGCATCTCTGGCCCTGATCTCACAAAGTAATCCGGACTGGAGTTGGTCAATTATTACTTATATTGGAGACCTTCACAGAAAACCTAGACTGTCGCATGTAGTGGTGCTAGTTATTCAGTAAGTGACATTTTTCCCTCTGAGTCTGTACTGCTCCAACTCCCCAGTATGGCTTTGAGACTAGAGGGACTCTGCACTGGTGTCCTTCCGATCAGACCCAAAACTGAAGCCCTTCCCATCCATAGACAGAGATCCCATGGCATTTTTTTCCAAATTCTGATGTGGGCAATTACATTCTTTTCATAGAATCATAGAATCTCAGGGTTGGAAGGGACCTCAGGAGGCCATCTAGTCCAACCCCCTGCTCAAAGCAGGACCAAATCCAACTAAATCATCCCAGCCAGGGCTTTGTCAAGCCTGACCTTAAAAACCTCTAAGGAAGGAGATTCCACTACCTCCCTAGGTAACCCATTCCAGTTCTTCACCACCCTACTAGTGAAAAAGTTTTTCCTAATGTCCAACCTAAATCTCCCCCTCTGCAACTTGAGATCATTACTCCTTGTTCTGTCATCTTCTACCACTGAGAACAGTCTAGATCCATCCTCTTTGGAACCCCCTTTCAGGTAGTTGAAAGCAGCTATCAAATCCCCCCTCATTCTTCTCTTCTGCAGACTAAACAATCCCAGTTCCCTCAGCCTCTCCTCATAAGTCATGTGCTCCAGCCCCCTAATCATTTTTGTTGCCCTCCACTGGACTCTCTCCAATTTATCCACATCCTTCTTGTAGTGTGTGGGCCCAAAACTGGACACAGTACTCCAAATGAGGCCTCACCAGTGCTGAATAGAGGGGAATGATCACATCCCTCGATCTGCTGGAAATGCCCCTACTTATACAACCCAAAATGCCATTAGCCTTCTTGGCAACAAGGGCACACTGTTGACTTATATTCAGCTTTTCGTCCACCGTAACCCCTAGGTCCTTTTCTGCAGAACTGCTGCCCAGCCATTCGGTCCCTAGTCTGTAGCAGTGCATGGGATTCTTCCATCCTAAGTGCAGGACTCTGCACTTGTCCTTGTTGAACCTCAACAGATTTCTTTTGGCCCAATCCTCTAATTTGTCTAGGTCCCTCTGTATCCTATCCCTACCCTCCAGCATATCAACCACTCCTCCCAGTTTAGTGTCATCTGCAAACTTGCTAAGGGTGCAGCCCACACCATCCTCCAGATCGTTAATGAAGATATTGAACAAAACCGGCCCCAGCACTGATCTAGTTCTCATTGCATTTTCCATAGTATTTTTCACCGCCTCTCTAAAATGTTGCAGGATGTTGCTGGGTGCTTCTAAACAGCTGCTTTGTGCCTTCTGCAGTTCTGACTACATTTCAGAGGACGGTGATTCCTTTGTGTAGACATGTGTAGTGAGGCAGTGTGGAACAATGGACAGGGCACTAGACCAGAAGACCTGAGTTCTAATCCCAGCTCTGTTCTGTGTCTTTGTTTCCCCTCCATCCTTTAGATTGTAAGTGTTTCTGTACTGGGATTCTCTCTTGCTATATGTTTGTGCAACATCTACAGAAATGGGCCGTAGGTTTCTAACCATAAGATTATACATAAGCATATGTGTGTGTGTGTGTCTGAGAATATGGAAACACTTTGCATTCCGTCAAGATGAAAGGATTTAACCACTCTCCCTGCAAAGCTTGTAACCTTTTTTGCTTCCATATTAATCGCTGCTGAGCACAGCTTTCTCTCTTACTTTCAAGCACTACTTGTCCATTGTTATAAAGGAAGGCAGCACATGAGAGAGAGCAGGAGAGCTCTGTGCCCTTAATAGCAGCAGAGGAAGCTGGGGGAGAGTATGGTGAGGCAAATCTTGCAGAGAGAACGCTTTAAATCCTGTAAGACTGAAGGAGTTGGGAGGGGATCTTCCCCATGGCAACAGAGGCCTCAGTCTTACATTACTTATGGTGGGATGGGAGAAGGGAATTCAATGTGAGGCAGATGGCAGCAAGGAACAGGGCTGTGGGCAGCCACAAAGGTCAATCTAGAGGCCCTGCCTACGGTATGGGGCCTGGTTCCCTATATGGGATCCAGTCTAATTCTGCCCAGTGTATGAAACTATGTGCATTAATGAATGATTTTTGCTTTGTTCTTTTTAAACTTTCCAGGCCCTTGCTCTCAAAGATATTGCAGGTTCTGGTCCTTTCACTGTGTTTGCACCCAATAAAGAAGCATTTAATAGTGAACCAAAAGTAAGTAAGAAAAAGGCAATGGACTTTGGGTGAGTCAGCTGAGAGCTTTTAGATTTGTACGTTCTTCTGTCTTTGCCTTTGAACTCCTCCAATTCCTGCCCTAGATTAAAGACTGGATTGTCAACGGAGTGATGCCCCAGATCCTTAGGTACCATATGGTGGGCTGTGCCGGACTTCTCTATAATGACCTGACAACAATTACAAATGTCACCTCACTCCAGGGGGACCCCATCCTGGTCACTTTCTCACAGGTAACAAGATAGACAAGGTAAAATTGTTATAATAATAAACTAACCATTTTCATTTGTTGTTTTTAAAATTAGAATGTTCCTTTTCCTCCTAAAAATAATTAATAGCATTTAAAATAAAAATTGTTTATTGCTTATTGTTTTCACAAATGCCACCCTCTCCACAGTCTTGAAGTTCTTGCTTGTGTGAGTAATCTACTTGTAGGACTACTTGTGAGGCTGAGGGTTGCAGGATCAAGCCTTAAATTACTTAAACTGGTGCCCTATTTATGCAAGTGTATTGCAAGCAGTGAGTTGGCCTCTCACAGTAAAGAGTTTTCATTTCAGCATTTCCCTGCTGCACGTTTCCATAGAAAACACTTTTTTGTTTACCTTTTCAGAATTCAGTGTATCTGAATACCAAGGCTAAGATTATATTCAGCGATACCGTCAGCACAAATGGTGTGATACACATCATAGATAAAATCCTACTTCCACAACACATGCAGGATTTCCCTAAGAAGGAATCGGGCATTGAGTGGGTATGTACCTCATTCCTGTAGCATTCTGCCAGTCTAATCTGGAATGTTTCTTGCCAATTACCTTTTGTCACAGTAGTTACAACAAAAGCATTGGCATTATAAAGCCCCTACACTGAATCAATAGCATAGTTTTACATTGTTATATATTTAAAATTCATTAGGATCATTCATACGTTAAATGTATATTAAAGATGTTCTGCTTTGTAAAGGGAGCATCTAAAATAAGACCTCTAAGGTGGCTTTGATTTCACAGTGAGAAGTGAACTACAAGATCAAACATGCCAAATACCTTATTACTAAATCTATATCCAATTTATTTCCAAGACAAGACAAGTAAGCCCATTTCATCCTCATATCTTTCTAGGAAAGCCTTAAAATGGTTGCAGCCAAACAAGGATACATCATGTTCAGCAACTTGCTAGAGGTAAGAGAATCCAGGAGGCAATGACCATTTGGCACTGGTTTGTGAAATTGGCACACAGCCTGAGTGATGGGGCTGTGTACAGTATGAAATGGGGCACAGGCTCTCTCCCCACAAGCTATGGAGGAGCCCCTGCAATCAGTTCTCTGACCGTCCACACGGGAGAATGGCAGGTCTGAGCACTCATGGGTCCATAAGATCCATCCCCTCCCTGCTCTTTAATCCACCTGTGTGCTAAAACTTTTTGGCCCAGATTTGTAAAAATGGCTCCTAAGCTCGGAGATAAGCATCTAAATAAGTGGCCTGTTCCTTAATAAGAGTTGCTGGGTGCTCAGAACTTTTGAAAATCAGCTTCAGAATAGACTTCAAAACCTAAATTTAAAACACCCGGTTTTTTAAATCTTGGCTATGTGCCCAGGAAGGCAAAAATACAGGCCATTTACTAGGAAGGCTATGATGCATTCAGCATCCTTGTTGCTGGGCCAATTCACTCCTACCTACAGTACATGGTTTCTCACAGTTTATCCTTTACAGTGTAATTTTACAGGAAGAACAAAAAATCACTCATTTTTTCTATGTTGCAGAATGCTGGTTTGATGAACGTAATCAACGATCCTCTTCATAAACCAGTCACCTTGTTCTGGCCGACCGATGAAGCTCTCAGAGCTCTGCCTAAGGAACAGCAGGATTTCCTGTTTAAAAAATCTAACAAGGACAAACTGGTGCAATATCTGAGATTCCATGTCGTCAGAGATGCTAAGGTGCTTTCAAACATTTCCTGATTTGTTTAGAAGAGACATTGCTAAAACTCTGTTCTTCAACACCAAATCTTCCCACTCTGTGTATTTCTTTCACAGATTTTAGCCTGTGAGCTCCCCAGCTCCAATTCTCTGAAGACCCTTCAAGGTTCTGATCTCAGTGTAAAATGTGGGGATAACAACAACTCTATTGTAAGTGTTTAACATACCAGCACATTGGGAATCCTAATGGAATGTACTATTTAATAACTTAGGCCTTGATACTACATTGGGAACCACTAGTGCAAACCCCTCCATGCCTATGCAGAGCCCCCTTAAGGAATTAGCGACACTGGAATTAATGGTGCTTCACATATGCACAGTGGTCTCCATTAGCATTTCCCAGTGCAGGAGCAGTGGCTTAGGAAACAGATCCACAGGTTTGTGATTTTGCCTTACAGGTAAGGTGGCTTACTGAAGAATAATTTTCTTTATCATAAGGCAATAGTCTCTCTAAATAACTGGCTGGCACATACCTCAAAAGAGAAATACCACCATGCCTCAGGCCCAGATCCTCAAATGTAGCTGAGTTCAATGGGAGTTAGGTCCCTAAATACCCTTGAGGATGTGGGCCTTAGCATGTAACACATCAAAATATAAAATGAGCTCCCACAAAGTGAAGTTGACTCTGGGAGAAGAGCCATAAGTGTACGATGTACAGTATGGGCTACATTTTAGAACTAAGGACCTGCAAGTTGTTATTGCCTAGATACAAACCTGCACAAAATCTGTTGTGCAAACTGCATGGTTTGTGTGTGTGATCACCTGTTTGTACTCAGGTGCACTGACTTTGCAGGTAGCTGTTTCTGAACATTTGGCCTTATATGTATATACACTGAATAAGAGACACTATGAGGGAGCACTCTGCATACTCGTGGGGGGGAGGGGATTCATGGGTGATGACATGTGCCCACCATTCCCTCTGGTGCCTAACTAGGGGGTATGGCAAACTGGGACCCCACCCTTAGAGACAGGGGTTTGCATTCATAAGCCCAGTGGGAAATGCTGTTATCCTATCTGGAAATTATAACCAATTTTCACTTTGTAAGAGAGAGAACTGACTTCAAAGGAAGAGTTATATTCTTACTAATTCCTGAACAGGAACTTCACATGGACTGAACCAAGCATCCAGTGAAGCAGGCTCCTTATTTTATGCAATTATCTTCTTGCCTCTCTCTCAGGGTGACCTCTTTCTGAATGACAGGAGGTGCAGGATAGTGCAGCGGCACCTGGAGTTTGATGGTGGCATCGCTTACGGGATTGACTGCATGTTAATGGACCCCACCCTTGGCGGGCGATGTGACAATTTTATCACTGCAGATTTCACGGTCAGTCAGTCCTTCAGTTCAGTTTTGTGACCCTTGGGGAGATGTGAACTGTAGGCCAAACCCTGGCCCCACTGAAGTCAATGGCTAACCTTCCACTGATTCCAATGCAGTCAGGATTTGGCTCCAGGGCTGAAACTCTGTTTAGAGTGCTACTTTGGGTTTGTCTGGTGGGAAACCTCGGGTGGACCTTGACTAACTAAAATAAAGTAAAAGGTGAAGTATGGTGCTTAAAAGATACACTAAGTTCCACCTGCAACTACAATCAGGAAAAGGGCAAGGTTAGGTTGGAATTAGCTGAAACATATTAGCTAACCCTGACCTAATTTCAGCCACTTCTCCTAGTCTAGACAAACCCTTTATGGACAAATATGACTATGAACAGAGTGCAGAAATTTAATTCTCTTTGGACCCTTTTGAATAATGCATGTTGAGAGGGTCAAATAAAGTTACCACCTATAAGAGGATGATGTTATTACTTTCGGAGTTACATGTAGGGTTAAAGCAATCATCCATCTAATCTTACACTGGCTAATGCTGTATGCCTTCACAGGAACATGTAAAAGCCTATTATAATACATCTACATGTGTATTATCATAACACGGGGGATTTTTTTCCTGACCCTAGATGGTGAGCGCTATAAGCAGGAGGATTGTTAGTGCTTATTTTTATCCTAACTGGTATGTCTGTGGATGCTTGTGCTCTTTGTATAAATATCTATATCTAGATACTCTCATACGCACAAGGTGCTCATTTACTATGTTGATGAGGGCCATATCAGTTTCTAAAGAGAAAGAGAAATACAATATGGCCAAAAAGCCACTAATGGTTTTGAGTCCTCAATTTGAGTCACCTTAAAGGGGATTGTGTAGGGTGTGTCCCCAGCACTTTCTGAAATCAGGTCTCTTAAAGCATCTCAGTTTGGACATCCAAATCGGAGACACCCCAAATCCATTGTCACTTTTGCCAACGTAGGCCTATATACAAATAGATAAATACATCTCCCCATCTTACCTATTTAGCTTAAATAGCAAATTTGCACTTTCAGAATTATTCTACTGTGAAATTTCATATCTCTTTCATTTCATTAAATTAATGTACCTATTTTGTTGTCGTTTTCCTTTACTGTTTCCCCTCTGTTATCTCTTTTGAAAAGCTCCTATAATCTATGTTAGAAGTAATGAAATTGGATATTTTTAAAGGTATTTTTCTCTGGTCATTAATTTTAACTGCCTATATGAAAGTAGACACTTTTCTAGCGCTTTCAAACAGCTCTTTGTTCTTATTTTTAAATATGTTTTTCCCTTTCTACAACAGGGGGATTGTGTTGGCTGTTACAATAATCCTAAATGCCCTACAGCGACTAAACCGAAGGTAATAGTATCTTTTTAAGGCAGTCTAATTGTCAGGCTTCTGTGCACTGCACAATAATAAACTAAAAATAACACACACTTTCAAAGAACAGTAGAGCTGTGAACAATGAAATCACTTGTTTAAATGGAACAATAAAATCCCAATCCTACTGAAGTCGGTAGTGGGTTATAGATCAGATGCAAAACTACTGAAGGCAAAGTGAGTGCTTCCATTGGCTTCAATGGGTTCTGAATTAGGCGCTGTCATATCAGCCTTTCCCCATTAAGAATTATGATCAAATCCAACTAGGTCAGAAGTGCCAGAGTTTGGTTGTCTCATCCTAGCACATACTGCACACCAAAAAACCGCTTGACGCTTCTATACATGTGGCAGGTTGTGTTATAGTGAGCAGAGTGGACCTACGAGCTAGAGGAGAGTGGCTGGGCCAGTGTACATCAGCTGAGGTTCTGGCCGATAGGGCACTTCTCTTCTAGGTGACTGGTTCAAATCCAGTCTAAGCCAGTAATGACCAAAAGTTACCACCATCTGATGGCTCATGTGAAATGAATGAGGTGGTGCCAGCTCTCTTCTGATGTGTCCTCTCCCTTTATAGCTACCTGTTGGCTGTCTCAGAAGACAGGCCATAGATTAAATGGGCAGGAAGACTGAACTAACCTCTTTCCTTAGAGTTAGCCTCATCACATCAGGGTTGAAGCACATTGGGGGAAGCTTGCCCCACTACTGCCCATGCTTTGCTTTTTCTGTAGGTAGATCACTTCGATCTCCAGGGCTGTCAAATTGATCAACTCTACGTTAAAAAAAAATACAGTGAGTTAAAAATAAATCTACATAACATTCCATCACCTGTGTTTTTATCCCCCTGTGCAATGTTTAGGGAGGGATACAGAAGTGTAAATACCAATTCTATGGGAGGAGCTTAGAGGGCTGTCGTCAGGATTGTACGATGGTCGTCTGGATTGCAAAGTGCTGTCAAGGCTACTATGGGCGAGACTGCCAAGGTAGGATTGCCCTGATTAACCTTTGAGATCTCTCTGGGAATAGCCACCTGACACCACAAGGTGACAAGGCAATTCATTATTGGAGATTTTTAAGAGCAGGTTAGACAAACACCAGTCAGGGATGGACTAGATAGTACTTAGTCCTGCCATGAGCGCAGGGAACTGGACTTGATGACCTCTCAAGGTCCCTTCCACTCCTACGATTCTATGGTTATATTTAATTGTTTAAAAGGAATATTGAATAAAGGCCTGCAATCATGACTATGCATGAGTCATGACAGGCTTCGTGATCTAGTGTACTGAGTATACTAGCGTGCTGAGTAAGAAACAAGAGCTGCTGAGATGTAATCTCAGCTCTGACAGAGATTTGCTCTATGACCAGGGATAACCTCTCTCTGTCTGTATTCCCTCTTTGTAAAACATGGTAATACTGCAGTGAGAGTTCATGCAGGCATAAGTAACATTATTATTATTTTCCACTCCAAATAATAACTTAAATATGCTCAAAAAGGTTCTTTTTTTATGTTAGCAATTTGTAAACTCCATGTTGATAAAGAAGAGTAAAATTAATGCCATAAAGTGTAAATATTGCTTTGTTGTGACATTGCATGGAGACACATTTCAGCCATTTGAAAACATACAAAAGATGCGAGAACCATATCATATGCCAACTTCTGGGGACTGACATCAAAGCGCATTAAACACATGTTCTAGAATTCACAGCTAGTGCATGAGCATATGTGTATCTGGTATGAGTTCAAAGAGCATTAAGCACTAATGGGGCTGGGGGGCCCTGTTAGTTTAACTTGTTTATTGACTTTGAAAACAACAGCTGAAGGGAATCACTACCAAGGCTGATACTGTATCATCTAACTCACTTCCCAACCTTCACTCAGCTGTACCAACATGCTTGCAAATGTCACGTGTTTTAATCCAAGCAATTGTTGGTTTTGACTTCACCGGAACTCTGCATGGGCTATGGGGTTCATCCACATGGATCTGACTGCAGTCCTGCAGGCCAAGAGTCTAAATGAGTGGGCTCCATGTTACACCCTTCCAGTAAATGAGGTTGTATGAATCCACTGTGGTCCACTAAGTGTGTATGTGGGGGATTTTCAGTAGCACCTAAGGGATTTAGGAACACATATGAACTAACATTTTTGTGCTCAAAGATTTTCTAAAACCAGTTTTCTTAGAAAACAAACAAACTTGTGAATACAAGACAGAGCTGAAGAGAACTGACTCACTGCATTTTATCCTTTCTAGCCTGCCCAGGAGGGCCAGAGACCCCATGTAATAATCATGGTTCGTGTAACGACGGATACTCAGGAACCGGAGAGTGTAAATGCAACAGTGGCTTCAATGGGACTTCATGTGAGCTGTGTTTGCCGGGAAGATATGGCTCTGACTGTAAACGTATGTTTCAGCCTTGTTTCTGAATTAATATCTGATTAAAATACACAATTTTTCTATATTTATTTTTGAAGCAGAAAAATATTTTAATGAATATTCTTTGCTCTTCCATTTGGCTGCCATAGCCCGGACACTGGTGGAAGATCACTCCCATGCAGAGAGCCAACACAAGGTGGGACTTACATGGGACTTCAGAAGTACATAGGCTTGTGTTGGCCCTCTGCACTAGGGTGAATTTCACCCACTCCGCCTATCAATTATACAGTTCCATTTTGCAGTAGCATGAAGCAGGTTGAGGCTTCACTTCTTGCTTGATCTACAGTCCTTTTTAACTAAAACATAGCCGTCTCCCAACCCTGGCAACAGATAAGACAATAGAATGAAAACGCTGATAAAATACAAGAAATCAGAAGGATGTCTCATGGCTACTAAAGGCAACACTTTATACTTACCATATGAAAAAGAGAGTAACACAAGAGGGAAAATTAATTTGTGGAGAGGGCCAACAGAAGGCCTATGCTCCCTGGAAGTTCCTACATGATCCTGCAAGTGTGGTCTTAAGTGGGACTTCCCAGGTGTGTTGGCCTTGTGCATCCTCATAGGGGTAAATTTCATCCTAGATTAAAAAAAAATTATTCTCAGTATAAAGGCTTTAGTTGAGAGACTAAAGATAGCAGAAGAGACAGGGTATTAACTCTTTCACCCTAAATTACTGTTTCAATCCAACACAGTTTTGTAGTAACTAGCACTAACCTATAAGATTAGGGTATGCATGCAGAAGTTCCGATGCTTACCCAAAGTTTATCCATTTGACATCTATTGTATGGGAATGTGTATGTTTATGGCACTATATAAACTCTCAGTCTGAACCTCAAACTAAAAGAAAAGCCAAAAAGGTCTTGTGGCCCTATATTCTTTTTTTAAATATACATGATTTGTTGATACAAATTAAACATTAATTGACTAGGTTAAACCCTTCACAAATCAAAAGAGAAAGTGTGAAATCCTGGCTCCACTGGACGTTTTGCTGCTGACCTCTGTGGGTCCAGAATTTCACCCATAGAATCAGAACTGCTTATAAGCCAAATCCCATGCCATTACTTTCCCACATACACAAAAAACATTCCTGGCAGAGGGGTGGGTCAGCAGAGCCAAAACTCCATTAAATAGCAAAACACATAAAGAACTATCAATAATAAAGATTCTTCATGAGAGACCAGCTCTGTTGCTTGGTATTTCCACAAAGAAAGATCTACTACTCAATGAAGAAATACTTTGTACTTAAAGTTTCAGGGCATGGAGGTATGCGGGTAGAGGAATATCCCCCTACTTTAAAAAAAAAAACACCATCCCCATTCAGACACTTTTATACAGTCATGAAAAATAGCTGAGATATTTTTGAGGGTAAGAATATGTGTGAGCAGGTAACTTTTACACCTGCTTGGAGACAAAGTCCACCTACCCTGTGCAGAGGCAAATCCCAGCTTTGCCCTTGTTAACAATCAAACGAACAATCAGGCAACATGAAGACCAGCCTGAGCCTGCTTCCCAGGTGTGAAGGTTCCTCAGAGGGTTCCTTGTTCAGGCTGCTCCGCCTCTTAAATCCTCTCTGTCTGAGAGCAACTCAACTGTCAAGCTTGTCAACTCTCTTTATTCCCTCTGGCTAGAGACCCCCCCCACTCCAAGTTTGATATAACTGACAGTTGTTGCATGGTAAGCCTGGTTTCCACCGCTCTCTCTAAGACAGACCATTAACCCCTTCTTGCCAGGGGCCTGTGTGGTTTTGTGATATTGCTCTAGGGAATAATTTTCCTTTCCTAATTACTATTCTGTCTGTGATCAATCTACATTCCTTTCACAGCATGTAGATGCAAGGCCCACGGGCAATGTGATGAAGGAATCTCTGGATCAGGACAGTGTTTCTGTGAAACTGGATGGACTGGTCGATTCTGTGAAACCAAACTAGGTGTGTAACTTCTCAGCAGAATCTGTTGCAAAACAATAGGTTACAGTGCTCCCAGGAAGTTTAATCACTTCAGTTGTTTTCATGGGCTGGACATAGCAAGACAGGGTTAATAACACCAGAAATCCTGCTTTGTGCAGGATAAATGTTGAAGGAGAGTATTTTGCTTTTGATACAAGCAGGATTGAAAGCTATAAAGAAAATTATATTGTGCTGCACTATGCCATGATCTGCACGGCGCCCAAAAAATTGCTGCAGTTCCTCTAAAGTTGGAGCTTCGTAAACCTGCTTGAGGACTGACTGCAAAATGTATCAAAGGTGTACTTGACTCAGGATCAGTTCCATGTACACACAAATCGCACTGACCCAGGGATTAGATCCAGAGTCCCAGGACCACATAGAGGTGAAGGGTCTGACCCTGAGTCGAACTCTATTGTTCTGCAGTTTAGATGCAGCTCTACTGGAGTAGTGTTGTGGGAGTCTGCCACAAATATCCCACAATCCCATGAGCCAACTTTTTGTGCCCTCTGGGCAGTCAAGAAGACAGTCAAGTTTTCACACACTGCACCAGGAAAAAAGGGGTAGCACAGCCACATTTTTTGTGGGGGTGCCAGGGATATGGGTGGTTGGACTCAGGCCCACATAATGCAGTGTAGACGCTGGAGCCCCAGGTTGGGACACATGATTCAATAATTCCTAACCTACATGCTGTAACAAGGGTTACAAATAAGCATAGACACTCAAGCATTAGGTTAACAAGCCCAGGGTCTGCAGCTGTATTTGTCTACTCTGGGATTGCTCAAATGCTGGGAATTCCATGACTGCTTTTAGCAGAGTATTGTGTTGTCTATGGGGGCAGGCAGCATTGTCTAGTGCAGTGTTTCTCAACGATCAGTCCGTGGACACGGTTTAGGAAGGACACGGTTTAGGAAGGCAGCAAGCTGGTCCCTGGTATCAAAAAGGTTGAGAAACACTGGTCTAGTGTACCAACCACAGGACGGAGCATTGAGACCAGAGAGTTCTAATCCCAGCTGTCACAATGGACTTCAACAAATTGCTAACCCACTCTGCGGCTTTGACCTTGTATGTAAAATAGGGATATTATTTACTGCCAATTCTGAACAATTGGAAAAAAATCATTTTGGGTTGAAGCAAAACTGAAATTTTAGGCGAATTGAAAAGATTTTTTTAAACAATTTCATTTCATTTAATGAAATGAAAGGAAATTTTGAAACAGTCATTTCAATTAAAAAAATCAAAGTATTTTGAAAATGTCAAAATGAAATGTTTTGATTTTTTTTCCTTGACTTTTTTTTTTAAACAAACTATTTGGTGTCATTGACAGACATTCACAGAATATTTTTGTGTCACAGAATCTGCATTTTTCACCGAAAAAAAAGTGTAGATCAAATACTTCCTCCAAGTCTACTTCCTAGAGATGTTAGGAGGATTGCTTAGTTATTGTTTATAAAGTGCTTTGAAAATGTAAGCACTACATGCCTGCAAAACACAATAATTTTAAATGAACATATGTTTTGAAAACTGTACTTAATATCAATTCAAACAACATCCCCTTTTATAATATTAGGCTATTAATGTAAGTGTGCTTCAGAGTAATGAAGATCACTTCACTTGCAACTGATTAGCATCTAAGTATGGCCCAGTAGATAGAGCTTTGAATGAGGATTTGCATTCTGGTCCTGCACTGACCTGCTATGTGCTCTGGGACAAATCACCTCACCCTTGTTTGATCATCTGTAAAATGGGAATAATGATACTTACCACCAGCATAAAGTGCTTTGAGATTTATGATGAAAAGTGCTATACAAAAGCGAGGCATTATATTCTGTAGTAATATGAATTGTCTCACAGGTTTTTAAGTAAACATGTACTGCATACAAGTTTTCCTTTCTTCTCTAGATGAGAGCACATTTTTAAAGTATAAAAAGTCATTTTCATCAGATATTTTACATTCTTCACAGCTCTACTGCCTGTGTGTTCACCTAATTGTTCTAGTAACGCCGTCTGCAAAGAAAACAACATGTGTCAGTGTAAGCCATTTTATGAAGGAGATGGAATCACATGTACAGGTGAATTTTTGTACTGTCCCAGACCTGAAGCAGAGCTCTGTGTAGCTCAAAAGCTTGTCTCTTTTACCAACACACGTTGGTCCAGTAAAAGATATTAACTCACCCACCTTGTCTCTCCCCAAACGTTAAAGGCAAATGTTGTTGTTTTCACCTAGCCATTCACTTTAATACACAGGACTCATCAGAGTGAAATGTTAACTATCAAAGAGGTGCCTGAACCAAAATTTCGGATCTAAAGACTTTCAGAGGTGGGAGGCTGAAATAAATAAAAAGAGTAGTTACTGATTTTTCTTATACAGAGTGTGAGGTCAATGCATGGTTGCAACCATTGTAATAGATGATAGAGTTTGGCCCTGAAAGGCGCAACACAGGGTGATTTCATTGGGGCTTCAGATGCATATGTGAGGGCAACAAGATAGCGAGCTAGCTCTATTCGGGTATGGGAGGACTTTGTGGTTTTCCAGCTCAATAATTCATTTGCCACAATCTGTGTTTGATTACCTGAGGCAAGGAAACACTCTGACAATATTACTTAAGAGCTAGGCAGCCATTATTACTGGGACAGATAATCTCCTCCACAAACCCATACATGGAGAGTTCCTTCATCTGGAAAGGGGTCTTGGCACATTTCCCACTCTCCGTTGTATGGAGTCAGGCTTGTTGAAGGAGTAGGTAGGCTGGAGGACCATGGCAAATGCAATCTCCCCATTCCATCCCAGCGGAAGTTAGCCGCATCCCCAGGTTGTATTAACCTTTCTATAATCCACCCCCAAGGTCGTTAGGAGCCACCCTATTAGAGTGGCTCTATTGTGGTACCAACGAGCCAAGCAGAGCCACTGGGAGCCAGCACCACTGTGAAGTACCGAGCATGTGTGGCCCTGGCTTCTGGAGAATCTGCCACTCTTGGGGACCCTTTTTTGATGGGGTTGAGATCAGGAGAGACTTTCCTCTGCATTGTCCCAGAGGACTGCAGGGCATCTATACTCTTCATGGAGGTTTCCTTGCAAAAATTCCCTTGCTGAAGCAGGAGAGGATGGTCTAGGCCAGTTCTAATATGTTAGATTAGAGATGTGCCCAAGCCTCTGAAGAGGACTGGGACCCCTTTTGTGCAGGACTCTCTACAAATAGAGATTAGCCAAAGAAGCTTACAGTCTAGTCAGCCAAAAATGTTCCAGTTGCTTTTAAAGAACTGGAGGCAGCGTTTCCTTGTGAAGGAAAGACACTCTTTAAAAATACACTAACTTACATATTTTCTTTTTGCTTTTTAGCTGTGAATCTTTGTAAACAAAACAATGGTGGGTGTCACCAGAATTCAAAATGTACCCAAACGGGTGTGAAAGTCCTTTGTAGCTGTCAGAAAGGATACACAGGAGATGGCCGCACCTGCCTTCCTATAAATCTTTGCGCTGATGGGCTCAATGGTGGTTGCCATGAACATGCCATTTGTACAATGACAGGACCTGTAAGTTGTTGGTGGGGACGGGGGTGGGGCTAGCCTTTTTGGGTTTTGTCTTGGAAATCCTGACTAGACGCCCACTCCACCTCCTGATGAAGTCAACAGGAGTCTTTCCAGTGACTTCAGTGGGAGCTGGACCAGACCACCCCTCCCAACTGTCCCTGACTTTTGGGTCCCAGCCTGCTTTCCACATAACTTTGGTGTCCACTCAGCTTACTGGTGGAAACTGTTTACATGAGAAATGCAGTATCATGAAACTGAGGTTATTTGTACTAAAGGAATGGATCCCACAGCATGTTCAAGTATTCTGCATGCATATTTTGATAACCCTTATGCTGAGTGTCTCACCTCTCCCCACGTTGGGCCTTGGCAGTTTGGAATGTATAAGATGCCTAGAGGAGACGTAAATATTCCTACAGCTAAATCTCACTTCTCAGCCTGTTTCAATCAGTGTATTGTTAAATTCTTTTCATGGTTCCATATGTATTTATTTCATTTTATTTTAAGTGGCTACCATGTATATTTATTATTATAATTCTTCAAAGCATACTCTGAATGGGTTAGGTATAAATGCTTTGGCCTTAATTCAGCAAATCACCTAAGTAAGTACTTAAGTGTTTTGCTCAATAAGGATGAATTCTAATGTGTGTGTAGATGGTTTATTGAGTCAGCTTTTGCTAGTGGCATTTTAGCAAATACACAGTGTGCTGTTGCTGGACTCAGCAAATGGGATACTTCCATCCATTCAGAAAATGCTATTTTAGGTTGTCATTTTTGTTTGTAAAACATTCTATTTGAGCGTTTTTATTCTTTCTCCTACCAGGATAAACGCAAATGTGAATGTAAAGATAACTATGTTGGTGATGGGGTTGACTGCACTGTGATGCAGCTTCCAGTTGACCGTTGTTTGCAAAACAACGGGCAGTGCCATGCCGATGCAAACTGTGCCGATCTTCACTTCCAGGGTCAGTATGCCACATAGACTCAGAAGTAGCGTGGTATGAAGAGCTTAGGCTAGGATCCTTCAATGGGATCCATCCAGGTGGACTCCTGTGTCCATGTCAAGTCTCACTGAAGTCAAAGGGGTTCTGCATAGATGTAGTCATTTAGATCCCAATTGAACAATCCATCCCTATACAGCAAATCACTTAAGCACATGCTTAAGTCTTGTTGAAGTAATGGGACTTGTGCACATGCTTAAAGTTTAAGAGTGTGCTTTAATATTGTGAGTTGGGACCTTTGAAAGCAACACATTAAAATGATTCCAAATGGAAATATTACCCCACAAGTGGCTTGTTACATACCAGCTGCATTTCATGAAAATGCCTCAAGGATTGCTCCAACTATTACAGAACAGAGTGTTAAAAAACATACAGCCCTAAAGTTAAATTATTTATTGTTTACTTACAGATGCGACAGTTGGAGTTTTCCATTTGCGCTCTCCCCAAGGGCAGTACAAACTGACTTATGAAAAAGCAAAGGCGGCCTGCACTGATGAAGGGGCAACAATTGCTACATATAATCAGCTGTCATATGCTCAGAAGGTGACATAGTGCTGAACTTCAGTGGCAATGGACTCACTGTGTGTACTGTATTTAGTGGCTGCACAAGGGTGAAACGGAACTATGAGACTTAGCTATTTGGAAGTTAAATGCTACAGGGATGTACATTTATATCTTAAGGAGTGCAACTTCTTCACTCTAGGAGTAGGCTTGGTAGAATTTGATTTTTTTTTTTTTAATTTCAACAGAAAATATCAATGTTTCTTTTTAATCTTTTTTAGATTTTTGATTTAAATTTTCACAGCTGTGCAAAATTATGGATTTTAAGCATTTTTTAGCTATTTAAATGTTCGCACTTCTGGGAAATTCGGGGGGGGGGGTGTCAGACAATTATTTAATGGCAGTAGATATTGAGATCCAAAAAGTTAAAGTTTTATAACCATTAAAACACAAATTGCCAACATCACAGGTAAAAATATACAAAGTAAATAACCTGAAATCAACAAATCGGACCTGTTTTTACTATTCATTCACTAGTCCATTTGTAACAAGCCTAATTCAAAAGTCTAAATCACTGGATTTTGACCAAGTTCTCAAGCAGCATTTTTTTTACTTTGCCCGTCCGTAAATTTCAATTATCATCAGTGGAAATATTTTTTCACTGGTTTTAGTGTGTACAGTGAAATTGACATTAACTGACATTTACCAAGAAAAATCTAATCCTTCCAAGCCTATCAATGAACCAAGTTCTTCTCTTGAGTACAGACACAGAATGCTCATTGACTTTGAACAGGAATTACACATGCACTTGTGAAGACAGGATTTTGCCTTATGTCTGGAAGCTGAAAACTAACAACGGAAATCAAAATAGGGTTGTTTCTTTTTGCCAAGTTCATAAACACACAGTAGGACTGTGACGTTCCTGTCCCTGTATTAATATCACTGTAATTACTGCAGATGAATCAAAAGGTTTGGAACTGTAGATTGCTTGAAAAAACTTTACTTACCTTGTTTTCTTCTATTCACCCTTCATTTCCATGTCAAGCAGCCAACCGATGTTAGAACTCTAATCTGTCAACGTTAAGCACCTGCTTGAGATGTGGCAATACCAGCAAGCAAAAAAAGTGTGTGCTGTTCTAACTTTGTACCTGATTCTACTTCAATTAAAATCATTAGCAAAATTGTCACTGTTTTTAGTGGTAGCAGAGTAAGATTCTTTAGTAGTCAAATTTTAGAATTTTTTTAATTACACACATTTTTTTAAAAAACTTACTTAGAGAACTAGGCTTACATTTTTTTCTTCAAGGCTTTGGGTTTTTTCCTGGCTGGTATCGGTCTCGGATAACCCTTTTAATATTGCTTATACTAAGCATCTTCTAGATTATGTATAGTTGAAGTCAATGAGAGTTTTGCCATTGTCTTTATTAGGGCCAAGATTTCACCCTGGATTTGTAAAACTAGTTTTAAATGGTAGGTCAGACTGATTGTCAAGTCATTTCCACTTGTCTCATTCCTATTCAGAGTTCAAAATGTAGCAACAAGGCCCATTAGTTAAAGAGACAAGAGATACTGGTAAGATGAAAGACTGGAGTATGTGCAGTGTGTAAACTTTCTTCTTGGGCAAGTAGAGAGTCCTGAACCAAACCCAAGGATCCAGAGCCCTCTGGACATTGGGCACATTCAGCTCTGGATCTGAACAATACAGTTCAGACTCCTCTTTAGTGTCAATATTTCTCTGTGACAGCAAAACCAGCAATAACATTGGCTTTGAGTTTACTGAATATTCATTATTCACATTGAATTGAACTTGTCAACTCTTCGTCTGTGTTGATAAAAGAGGTCGTTTTCATTCATATCTGTTTGGCTTTTGCACACAAAAACCACCCAACTGCTGCTAAGCACTCTTTGGCCCTGCTCCTGCATTGAGTTCTGCATAGACAAACCCCCTGTGCCTGGGACTCCACACCCAGGTGCAGTGGTCCGTGCAGGACTGGGCTGAGTTGACATTCACCCTGTGCAGAAAGACCACACAAAGTCAATGCATGGCTCAAGTCCTCAGAACAGGACTTTAGTAGGACTCCTGGGGCACGTAGGCATTATGTTGGCCATCTGTGGGAGGATGAGTTTCACCGTGTGTTAGATTATTTACAGTTCTGTTTCCT
Organism: Mauremys mutica; assembly: GCF_020497125.1. NCBI lineage: Eukaryota > Metazoa > Chordata > Testudines > Geoemydidae > Mauremys > Mauremys mutica. The sequence continues at coordinate 101,080,086 of NC_059072.1, read as the reverse complement.
CTGTGCGTTACAGTATTATTAATGTGTTGGTTACAGGCACAATACCACTTCTGTGCTGCTGGCTGGTTAGATAGTGAACGAGTTGGTTATCCAACTGCCTTCTCTTCCCCAAACTGTGGATCAGGATTTGTTGGAATAGTTGACTATGGGCCTAGAGCCAACCTGAGTGAAACCTGGGATGTCTTCTGCTACAGAGTCAAAGGTAACAGAGTGCCTACTGCCTATATCTATGATAGTTTGGTCAAAAGACAGCACTATAATTAGTTCCAGTAATGTCACTACGTTTAAAGAGCCCAGCCCATTGTATTGGCAACAGGTTCTTTTTCTAAGCTAGGGAAAATTTCTTTGGACTGGCAAATTATTTTTCCTCCACAGAGCATTAGCAAACAATCTCCTGAAGACACCATGCATTCTTGGCTTGTTATCTAAAAGACGTGTATTTGTATTTTACAGATGTGAACTGCACGTGTAAGACTGGCTATGTGGGTAATGGCTTCACATGTAGCGGGAACCTGCTACAGGTCCTGATGTCTTTCCCCATGCTTACAAACTTCTTGTCGGTATGGACTAAAGAAGAAGTGCATTGTTTTGAGATTCAGACAAACTAAACTAAGTTTCACAGCATAGCAAATACCCCACGCATTTGTTTACATGTAAATGTTCGCTTTATTAGCTCATTCCACTCACATTGAATAGCATACATGGCTGGGTAATCTCACTCTTCTCTTACTATATGAGAAAGTAAATACAAGCATTACAAAAATGCAGAATTAAAGCAGGGTGGAGCCATTTAAATCATGATTTTAAAAAAAATCACTGGTTTAAACCAGGTGGAGGCTTTGTAAAAATATATTGAAAATTTGTGCTGTTGAAAAATGTAGATTGAACTAATATGTTAATAGTGGGTTTGGGGTTTGGTTTAATTTTAAATGCCACAACTGGTAGAATATTGTATTTGAATGTTACCACACTGCTAGAGGCAAAAGACAAAAGATTGACATTTAAGGCCCTGATCCTGCAAACACTAAGATTGGTATGTAACTTTGCTCATATGAATAGCCTCATTGATGACAATGGGTCTACGCATGTGCTTAAAAGTTAAGCCTGTGCATAAGAATTTGCAGCATCAAGGGCTAAAATTGTGTTCTTAATAAAAACTTCTCTCCAAGGGTATGTCTCCACTGGAGCTAATTTCCAGCTGAGGTAGAGATACCATGCCAGCTCTGATCGAGCTAGCGTGCTAAAGGTAGCAACGTAGCCTTAGCTGCACGGGCAGCAGGAGGGGCTAGCCATCCTACATATATACCTAGGGTTTCAGGTAGGATTGTATTTGGGTGGCTAACCAGTCCCAGCTACACTGCTATTTTTAGCATGCTAGCTTAGTCACAGCTAGTGTGGGTATGTCTCCTCAACCTGGGAATTACGCCACTGGCTCCAGTGTACATATTCCCTTAACAGGATAAAATGGCTGTCACTTCAAAATTATTTCAGTGTTAACAATGAAGTTTTGTTTTTTTAACATAGTATTCGTTCAGCTTTTGTCACAATAACTGGACCATAATCCAGATTGCCCTCAATTAAGAATGAATTTTGTTTCTTCCTAGGAAGTCCTGGTTTACTCTAACAGCTCCACGAAAGGCAGAGAGTTCCTGAAATACCTCACAAACTTGTCAACCCGGGCCACTCTCTTCGCCCCAAACAATAATGGGCTAAGAGAAAATGAGGTGAGCATCTATTTATCCTTTTCTTTCATGGTATCAGTATTACCTCATTCTCAGCAGGCATGCTGGAGTCCAATAGTAACTGTTTAAATTTAATTTGAATGAATAAATCTCAGGAAGAGATGGCAGGCCGGATGGTTTTACTAGGTCGCAAATCAGATAGGAAAACTTGTCTCTTTCCTATTTTTCTCCCGCACAATCATGAATACAAAGCTACATATTGTTGGGCCCCTTTTAAGAATTTTCCATACAGTGGGTTTTGTTGCCATATATGAAAGTCCTTTCGAGGCAAGGTCAGCTCTCACTTATCTGCAACTGCATCTGTAAGGACAGTTGTTAAAAGAAAGTTGTGTGTAATATTGGTATCTGGTATTTACTACACATCCATTTAGAGGAGGTTATTCTTCTACCTTATCATGTCCTTCATCCCTTTCCAATCAACTGTTGCTTTAAATTTTATGGGTGGAATCCTGGTCATTGACTTCAGTGGGGTAGGAGTTCATCCTCAGGCCTGGGTTATCCCACGGTAGGACCAGAGTTCATCCTGAGGCCTGCGTTATGCCCCAGTGGTGCGCTAGGTAGTTTGAAACTTGTATATTTCTTAAAGGTTTCCCACAAACACATTTTTTAAAGAAGTGGGCTTGGACCGTTGTTTGATTCTACAAGGGTCCTCTGAGCCTGTGATAGTGCAGAAAAAGCAGCAAGAAGGGGAAGCCTTTTGTCCAGCTAACATGTTTTGTTTTGTGTAATACTCTAGGGCCAAAAGAGCCACAGGCCCTCTTGCTAAAGACCCGTCAGGGAATGCAAATAGCAAAAATGGAGAATCTCAAGATCCATCCAGGGAACTTCATCGAGTGGTAAAATCAGCTGGGTGAGTTAGACTCGTAAATGTGTCTATTTTCCCTCTTCTTCAGACACTTTCTGGACGAGACATTGAGTATCATCTGTCCAATGCCAGCACAGTGTTCTATGAAGACTTGACCAATGGGACTACTCTTCAAACAAGGATAGGGAAAAGACTCTTAATTACATACAGCAGAGGCCAGGGTTACCAAATCCCGACAATGAAGAAGGTATCTGTGTTAAAAATAATTCTTCTGTCCTCACTCCTATCCACCATCTTATCCTTTGTCTTCCTTATTAGCAAGCACCACACAATCCAGGGTAGCACTGCCCGAGGGAGAAGCAACAAGCCAGGAGACTGCAATGATTTCTAGTGCAAGTTATTCAGCATTTCATTATAAGGTGCTGTTGAGTTACAGAAAGCTTGAAACATGGGGTGGGGGAAGATGGGGTTGGCCAATATTGCCAGAAGCATGTAATGGCACAGTGCAGGCTTGGGCCTAACTTGCACCCCAGAGTGGTAGGAGAGCTGGAGCTCAGTGGGAGAGGGTGAGGGGCATTTAGTTTATTACTAAGGAACATTCTTAGTTCCTGATCGAAATTTTTAATTAAAAACAAAATGGACCAAAACTGGCCTTTTAGAATGAACATTTTCACAGAAAATTGATTTTTTTTAAAAATAGTTTCTGCCATTTTGTAAAAAAGCTGAAAACCCTCCCCTCCCCAACAAAACCAGAAAAAGTCAAAACAGAAAATTCTTAAATTTTGGAAAAAACATACATTTTCATTTATGGTGAAAATTTTCACCTTGTGCCCCAGCTCAAACACTTTGTATGACAACAGCCTCTATGTAGCAATTCCCTTGGGCTAAACTCTGGATGCATATGTAACCCACACACCTCCTGGGTGTGGTGTTCTGTCTCATCTAGTGCCACCAAGACCACTTAGAGAGAGAGATTAATAAATTTGCTCTACAGTCTTAGCTAACAGGCAGTTGGCTTTTAGCTCATGCAGTAGAGGCTCATGCACTAAGTTCCAGAGGTTCCAGGTTCAATCCCATCTGCTGATGACTGGGGTCTGTTGGCATTACACATGCATAGCAAGACAGAGTCCTTGCCCTAAAGAGCTTGTCATCAAGCAAGACTCTTGCAGACAAGCTTCCAAAGAATGTGTGGCTAGTGTTCCTTGGCTAGAACAGAAGCGTGGGCTTCTGAGGAAGGTGACACATGGGGAATAAATGAGAGCTGGAAAGAAGATTGCTCTGGAACCCTTCCCTTGCCCCTGTCTCCAGAAAAACATTCAAGGGTGACAATTACAGCATGTCAGATAAGGAATTTAAAAATAAAATTCCACCCTCCATTCTACTCTACTACCCCGTTAGAATATACTATAACAGCCAAACCATTGTCTCAGCATAGTACTAAAATAATCTTTTCACTGCCACTTCCTCCTTGTCTTACACTTGAGTTAGAAAATAACCAGAGATCTATTGGGGGTGGGGGGAAGTTGCCCTCCTTGAACCTTGGTTTGTGGGGGATGGGGAGGTGTCTTGTTCCAGTCCATGTGTCCAGTTGATTTTGGTCTCCAGGTGACTTGCAATACACAATCCTCCACCCCTCTGTTTAAAATCCACCCAGAGAACATCCAATTTATTTTCTAGTCCCCTTGAGGACTCTCAGCATGCACGTGAACGAGCATGGTCCAAATACTAGAGTATGCTCCTGTCAGAAAGTATACTCCAGCACGCACAGCTGTACCCCTACAAAGGTGTCTCTAGCCCCTTAAGCACAGGTCACATGTTTGTACAGTCATAAGCCAACAGCAGGCTGCAGACCAATCTTCAACCAGCTGAGTTAAACCATCTTCGATTTTCCTACTTACAGCAGTGCCCAAAGGCGTGTAAGAGTGGAAGGGAAACGAAACAGCTGTCTTACAAGTGTGCACCCTCCATTCAGCTAAGCACTTGCTTCTCTCTAGCATGATGAAACAGCCCCATAACATGCTTTCAAGGCATTTTAAATAAGCACTGATGGGCTAGTAAAAGTAGGGAAGATTGAGATTATAACCTAGGCAGTAACAGTAATCATTTTCCTATTATAGTGCCTGTTTCACTTCTTCCTTCTGGTGGCAACATTACATTTGTGTTTGCAAAACTAAAAATGCTTTAATCTAATCCCTGAGGCCCTGGCACAGATCCACACATTTACACTGGAGGACATCTGCACAGGGAGTTATTTAGAGGTCAAGCAAACACCTGCATCCACACCCTATCGGGCCATAGAAACTGACGTTCCACTTGCAGTGGCTGAGCTCTAAATCCTTTTCATAAGAACGTTCATGCTGCCAGGAGAGACTATAACTCAGAATCATGCTGGGTGACTTCTAGCATCTCTTGTGTAGTGCAAACGACAGTCCATGTGATTCTGTTCTGTATGTAGAAAAGGCTACTTTGCTCACTGTTGTCACAGCAACAAGCTGCAACTTACTCATGAGCAAGATCATCTGTGCTAATTCTTATTTAAAATAGAATGCTTTAGACAGGGTTCAACAGTGCATGTGGTTTTAGAGGGACTAGAAAAAACAGGTAAAGATGACTGTAGCCCTTGCCCTCAGCCATGCCCCACATACAGTGAGCATAGGTCTGGGGTAAGAGAAGCTGTTTGCAGCTTCCTGATCCTGGAGCCAAGCAGAGACCAGTTTGCCACTGGTGTCACTGAGAACTGCCCTGCCTCACCAGCCAGAGATTGTCACATCCCTCCCTCAGAAACTCCCCAGGCACAGCTCTATAGTGTAGGAAGCTGGATATGCTACATCTACATCAGCGAAAGATTCCTCAACAATGGAAGAATCACCAGATGGTGAGCTCCAGCTCCTGTGTGCCATAGCAGCAGGATAAAAGGGACCAGACAGAGGCTCGAGATGGTTCCATAGGTAGCAAGAGTTCAAGATGAGTTTGTCAACTGCATTTAGAACAGTCTGGAGTGACTGTAGGACTGGTTGATCCATAGCCCATTACTGCTCCCTTTTCATCTCCAGATTGTCCATTCAACTAGAGCCCAGGGAAGCAGTGACCAAATGCTGCCATCCAAGACCTGTTCCATGGCCTATAGGAAATGAGTTGGTGGGCTCAGACTGGTTGACAGGTGTCCACCTTGCAGTGCCACCCGCACAAATAGTATTTAATGATAGTGTCAGCAGAGAGCCAAAAATTGATGAGCATGGAGATGACAGTGCTCCTGGCCAGGGTTGAGATAGTGGCAAGGCCACAAGGAGACAATTGTCCTGTTGCTACCGGTATTGTATTTTGCTATTGAGGCAAGATTGTCAGTTTCATAAATCACTAAAAACATGACATAGATAAAGGGACAAAAATTAATTTCCTGGCATTGTCCATTCCTGGATTCCCGCTCCTGTTGGTTAGCTCTGGCCCAGAGGAGCCCTCAGAGGGTTTGAGCAATTGTAGGCTGATGTCCAATAACCAGGTAGGGTATTTTCTTTAGGCAAATGTATAATTACACAAGAAGAGTCTCCCTCTTCTAATCAGACATAGGGAAATAAATCTAAATTTTACTTTGCTCCTGAAGTCAGGAAGGTCAAAACTCAGTTCCCACTGTTCTTTTTCTTGATTAGAATGAGACCAGATATGTGGATGGAAAATCTATTCTTGAATGGGATATCATTGCTTCCAATGGAGTAATCCATGTCATTTCAGAGCCCTTAAAAGCTCCTCCTCCACCTGTAAGTTGTTGTTGTTATATGTTTTGAGATCATTGCTGAATAACTTGTCCATACAATCTTCCTATAATTCCTTAAAAGTAGCCTGTCAGTTGCATTCTGGTTTTATTTCCAGGTTAAGAATTTACTTTAGTATAAGTTGAATTTAAAACTCAAGGACAACGTTACTGGTAGAGTTGGTCAATATTTTTTTTTCTGATGGAACAATTATCGGCTAGAAAATGCTGATTTGACTGAATCAAGTAATTCTGTGGGAATTTGTCAATTCCATCAAACCTTCCTATGGAAGCTTCAGCTCCCCCAGATCCGTGGCTCCCCTGAAGCTAGCTGGGACGCTGGTTTACCACACCAGAAATTTTTGAAAAATTCCATTTTGGTTCTTCCAAAATGGAGTTCTTTGAAAGTTTCTGTCCTAGGGAAAATTTTGCATTTCTGATTTTTCATTGCGACGCAGAACAAAAACAATTCTGTGCAGTTTTCTGCAGGATGGAAATTCCAATTCCCACATGATTTTGATTAGCAGATTATCACCACAAATCATACCAAGATAGCAAGGCTCATGAACACACTTAGATTCTCCTTTCAGTGTGTGCAAGTTTGGCACTTTGCCACATCCTGAGCAAGATCACCCTAAGAGCTCATCTACACATAAGTTGTACTGCTTTAATTACAGCTTAGGTGTAATTGTACCAGTTTGACCTTCTCAGTCCAGTTAGAGTGGAACAACCCCATCTGGTGTCGGTGCAGTTATACTGCTATACGCATTTACAGCAGTGGAGCCTGTCCCTGTACAGAAAGAGGAATCAACTATTCCAATCAAAGGCATCTTTCTACTATATAACTGCATCCGCATTAGGGGTTGTACTAGTGTAAGTATTTTGTTAATAGTTCACACCCCCAGCTAACAGACAGAATGTGTGTGTAGACCAAGATTGTATCATTCTACTCCCACTTACCTGCACACAAATTCTATTGCAAAAGGCTACATTTCCCACCTTTACAGTACAATTGCCTGACTATGTTTTTTCCATAAGAAGGAACCTTCCCTGGGGAAAGGGATTGCTGCTGATCAATGAGCAGCTTGGAGTCTGTTAGAAAAGGAGGGTTTGTTTTAACCCCCATGGTTTATGAGGGTCTTAGACCTGGGAATTCTCAAGCATAAAAGCAGATCAAGAAGAATTAAACTAGAGGCAGCATCCCTGCCTCCTACCCTGCCATCAGCATCCTTGCAGTGTACAGCATTTTAAATTATGATCTACCACTTTGGAGTGATGCTCAGCACCCAGCTCCAGCGCTTCCTCCTCTCTCTATGAGCAGGCTTCTCTCCACGCTGGATATGGAACAGGAATATTCTTCGCCATCATCCTGGTTATTGGAATCGTGGCTTTTGTCGGGTACTCGTACTTCAGATTCAAGAGGAGAAATATTAGCTTCCGGTATTTCAAGGTAGGAGGAGGTTGACTGTGAAATTGAATGAGAAGGGGTCAGCACCTTCTCATGCCCATCCCCATTTAGGGGCAGATACAAGCTACGATGTCCATCCTGTTTGGGTCTGTCTTCAAAAACATCCATCCTTGTTACTATGCTAGTTAGTAATTATGCTTGTTTGCGTCAAACCATCCCCCAACGGACACAGCTGCCTCTATGTGCGGGGTCAAAAACTCTGTTCCTGAGAATCTAGGGGCTGTTCCTACACTTGGAGAGGGACAAAGTCTCTTAAAATGGTCACAATGGAGCCTTGCCCAGGCAAACCAACAGCCTGCACAAGAAACCTCCCAGCTTCCCTCCCACCCCAGCCCGTTTACCTCAAAACAAGGACAAGAGACATAGTCTCTGCAGTCAAGGGAGCGCAAGAGCCTAAACAACGAAGCGGCAAGGCTATGGCCCATCCTACTCAACAGCAGTCCTGAGTGGGCCACATGCTGTGTGTGGATGCAGTGTGCATGCTGTCCTGCACACCAGGGTGAAACTGCTTGTCTGAGGCATAGTCCTCCCAAGAACTCCCCCTAGGGCAGTGTTCACACCCACCATCCACGGCCACAGCCTTGCTCTAAGCTTGTATTCTACAGCAGCCCTGCCACAAGGTCCTATTTCTCCAGCTCACCTAGACACTCAGCTTCAGGAGACCGTTAATTTGGAAGCCTAACTATGCCCACATAAGTGGAACACCACCCAATACCCCCATTTTACTACCAACCATCATGCTAGTCCTGGGCTTGTCCAGCAGCTGTGTTTGAACCGAGATTTGATAGCAAGGAAAGCAGAGATTTAGACAAATTAAAGCATTTACTAAGGTTCTAAAAAGTAAGCTTAGATGCGATATTTAATGTGGAGCCAGCCAACACCAGTTAGCTTTGCACAGTGCCACCACAGGAAGCAATCCAGGAACAAAACTATTCAGCACAAGATACAAGGATGGATGGCGGAAAAAAAAGAATGTGTGGGGTCATGTAAAAGGATCAATCTAAAAGAAATTTCCCCCCAGAAACAGCCAGTTTTTGTCTCTACCTATCAAACGCGCTGGCTTCCCCTCTGCCCGGTGGGTGCTCAACCCCCTGCCTCTGGCCCTGCCCCTACTCTGCCTCTTTCCACCCCCTTCCCCCAAGTCCCCGCCCCTGCCCCAGCCCCACCTTTTCTCCGCCTCCTTCCCCGAGCACACCACATCCCTGATCCTCCCTCGCCCTTCCAGAAAGTCCTAAGCACCGCCAAACAGCTGCTAGGCGGCAGGCGGGAAGTGCTGGGAGGGACGCGGTGTGCACGGTAGAGGAGGAAGTGAGGCAGAGGTGGGGGGAGCTTGGCTGCCGGTGGGTGCGGAGCACCTGCTAATTTTTCCCCGTGGGTGCTCTAGCCCCGGAGCACACGGAGTCAGCGCCTATGCTACGTATTCTAGCTCCTGCATATAATATGAATAGTCATTTAGGGTTGTAAGAGGAATATTGACCAAGGGAAATGTGATTTATTTGTATTATGCACCCCGAGGCCCAAAGTGAGATGGGGAACCCGGTCTGCTAGGCATGGTACAAATACTGCTCCCCATGCTAAAGCATTTGCAATCTAAGTAGAGAAGACAAAGGGGGTGGGAGAGAAAAGAGAGTGATTTGCTTAAGGTCACGTGGTAGAGCTGGGACCAGAACTCACCTCGCCTGAGTCCAAGTCCAAAGCTTTAGCCATTAGACCACACTGCCTCCAATCACTACACTGCTGCAAATTACTTGGTTATGTGCGGCAGAGTCAATGGAACTCTGAATGCCTCACATGATATGCTAATGCAGAATGATGGATTTTAAATGGGTGTATGGTTTTATACAGTCAAAAGAAGACATAGATGTAACAGCACTAGACAAGCCACGGCTTTCAAACATCACAAATCCCTCCTATGAAAGTTCTACTCCTCCTCCACCACCTGAGCCTGCCTATGATCCTTTCGCTGTAAGTTTTCATTTTGATTTTGGAGACTATGATAACAGTTTAAGATCGTGGCGATGGAATTCTGTAATGGGACAGTGTCTAGCTGAAAGTCGGGAAGGAGGGGGTCTATACTTGGGGGGTGGGGGGATAAAAATCCCACCATTGCTACCACTTGGCCAGCTCCGCCAGTAGCAATAGCAGGACTCTAGATCACTCAGCAGCATTTTAACAACCAGAGCTAGCTGTAAAAGACACTGCGGTTAAAACACTGGTGGCTGCTAGTAACTTTTTTATTCAAACATTCCCCTGGACTGCAGTTACTGCCTGATTGGTAGCAAGGGTAGGAAATGTGTAGAAGAAGCCTTATTTTTTAAAATAAGTTTTCCTTATCTCAGCTGCAGACACCTTATAGCAGTGGTTTCCATCCTGTTCTGTACAATGACCCCATGTAAGAACAGATGTTCCAGAGTGAATATTCCTATAAAAAAATGTGCATGTTGCTCTTGTATCAGAGTTTGATGGTCATTCAGTGGCATTTTACGAGCCTGCTGTTACACTTAGAAAAAAGTTTGCAATAGCAAGGGGACACAAATACTTGGGGCACTATGTAATCCCTCCCTCCATAATAATAATTGCAGGGAAAGGTTAAAGAAACTGAAGGCAAGTGGGGTTAGTCCTTGTGGCCCCAATTCAGCAAAGCACTTAAGCATGGGCTTCAAAATCCTATTGATGCAGTAGAACCAAAGCCTGAGCTTTAAGGGCTTTGCTAAACTGAGGCTCTTAGAGGGCTGATGACTCACGTTTACTTTGCCTCCTTTCATGGTGGCTGGAGTCAAACAACATGATGCAATGCTGTTCTGGATGTAGGATGAATGACATTTTGGGGGAAATCTCTCACTGAGAATCTGGAATGCAGTTTAATGTTTGGCTGGGTTTGGGATTTCCTGGTGCACATGCAATAGGCACAATACGTATAGAAATTCACTGTCAGGGAACTTCTAGATTAGGCAATAGAGTCTAATACTTCATTTATATTTTATAGGATTCTGATGAACAGCAGCTTGTAATGAGTGGGCCTCATGATCAGTTTTGAAGACTGAAGCTGGAATTATCAACAATGAAAAAACATTTCTCTACAGTCTAAAATTAACATTTACTGTGAATAAGCCCTGCCTAAGCACTTGAGGGGGAAAAAATTACCTTTTATAATTTTTTTTAAAGTGTTTAAAATGTAGTCCTAGGTGTTTAAGTCAGGGAATTTGCTGAAAAGTTGGTTGCATGTAAGGAATATCAAGTTCCATTTTAAACAAATACAGAATTAATGTAGAAATGTATTCCTCTGCCTAGGAGACATTTAAAGGTTATTTCTATTTAAGGACATAGCAGTTGCTAAACAACAGCCCACAATGACTTACAGTTTTTCAGAACACCATGTAGCCACTTTGATTTACAATGCCCGTCTTTTTGTAAAAAGATCAAACTGCCTCCTAAACACATAGTCCTGATGGCCTCTGACAACTGTACTTGGAGGATGTACTCTGTGTTTGCTACCCTTGTGTCTTTATATCTCATTTTGTCTTGGGGTCGAATCCAGAAGTGGCTGACAAGCAGCAAAACTCGCAAATATTGCTTAATAGCATTATGACCTTCATTTTTAAAACTGTTTGATTTTAATGCTCTTCCTTCTAAAAAGTGAACTAATTGCGAATGCAAGCACAGTATGTCTGGTTTGCCCACTCTGAGCCATTTATGGATTCTTTGCATCATTGTTATGAGGAAGAAATATTCCTTGTAGAGGAATTAATGAGGAATGCAAGTTATGTATGACTTTAACCTTGTTTCATTCTTCTATTTCAAGTCATTTTTGTGCAGAATAAACATTCTGCTTGTTTACTGCCTGCTTTGCCTTCCCCATTCACTTTTCAGTGGTCTGTGTAAAGTAAAGTAAAAAAAAAAAATCTTCTGCCTTGTCGGTGTAGTGTATTTGTGTCAACTCTGTTACACCTGAGATGCAACTTTTAAATGAACAGTAATAGCAGCTGCTGTTTCTACCTGTACTATAGTAAAATAAATAATGAAATAAAGTTGGGGGCGGGGAGGTGGGGAAATTCAGTCTTAAATGATGAAGCAAGTCTCCAGCTGACTGGAAAGGCTACATAACACAGTAAACCTCAAGGAGAGAATTTTATGTTTGTGAGAGCAGTGGTGGTAACATTTCATTTCAACTATAAGTTTACTGGCATTCTCTTCTCTCTCTTTTGTAAGAAGTCATTTTTTGTGTAGCACCAGATTGCTTTCAAATAAATATCCCAGGGTTTTTCAGCAGATTAAGCAATACAAGCAAACCACATAGGTTACAGTAGCACAGTGTATGTCTACAATAATAATTTAACAGCTGTGAGTGGCCTGTGTTAGATGGCTTGGGCATGGACTGCAGGGTTGTAAAATTGTGGTGTAGATGTTCAGGCTGACACGGACAAGCCACAGGTGTTTAATTGCAGTGTAGATATACCCAGAGAGACCCAGCACTTGTTGTTGTAGTCAGACTCGTGTGAGGAATTCCAAGTTTAAAGGGTAAATGAGTGAACAAGTGAGGCAAAGACTACAGCAATTTTCATGTTTATCTCCTCCCTTCCTGTTCTCCACACACACGCATTTTTACTTACATTGAATTTAAAAAAATATCTAGGATAGTTTTTCCACATAGTAGGCCCAGCTAATAAGCTTCCTGCCATCCCCTCCCTGTCATCAAAAAGATTAAGGCTCTTTAGGGACCAGATAAATCACCATGCATTTATTTTTGTAGCAATCGTTAAATATTCTTCACATAAAGTAACATTTTCTGATCATTTATTAACCAAACTATTAATTTTTGCACTTCTGATTTAGATTAAATATAGGACAATTCATCTCACTCTGGTTGAGTTTAAATATACTCCAAAAATGAATATAGACACACTGCATTTGAAACATGCTGTAAAATCTGCATGAGAGAAGCGATCTGGCAGTGTTAACAAAGGTAATTAATACAGGAAGTAGGAGGTACAGAGCTCAAGAATTCTGAAGCCATTACAAAAATACCAAAATACATTTTTAAAGTTATGCTGAAGTAGAAAGAGCACTCAAACACTGAAGCATATTCATTTATTTATATTTTCAAAAACCACTAGTCTTAAATTCATATTGTACACGGTGTGCTTGAACACTAATCCCCGTAACTAAAAATGTCATGCAATATAAATAAATAAATAAAAATCATAATAGCTGCTTTCCATCAGCTCTCAAAGCAATCAACACCAAGCATAACATAACATTTTACTGTATTTTAAGTTAGGTTGAAGTTTTTCATCTTGAAACAAAATGCACAGTAAATGGACGGATAAAATATTCCCACACAACAATTTCACTGTTCCTTGCTTAAACACACTTTAGCAGTGCTCAGAAGGACTCACTCTTTACCTAGATTTAGAAAATTAGGCAACAAAGGCTCATGTCAAGAGCCATAAGCATCAAAGTGTTCTAACAAATGTAACCACTCAATTTTTAAAATGTGACATTAACTATTATCTGCTGGTACTAAATCAGATGGAAAAAATATACTGTCTATTTTCTCTTAAACTAGTTATGCTCTGCAGTACAAATAATATCACTACTTTATAAAGCACTTTGCTATCCTTTGGGATATGAAATGTGCTATGTATAGTAACACCAAGTTTTGTTCTATCTTAGCATGATAACACACAAATTGACATTGGCAAATTGAGATTACCCCCCCCAAATTTCAGCATACAAAATAGACTAGATATCAAATTATGTAAAATATTAAATTAACTAGAACTTGCACTGTCCAGTCTAGCCTATAACTCACCTGATAACACTAGAGTAGGTACCAGTGGAAGTTTATACTTCTGTCCAGCAAACAACAGTAGGACAGTCAGTGGAACGCATACATTTCAAGTCAAGTATAGTCTACTCATATGTATAAAGAAGTACCTAACACCCTAGAAATATTGCACATAGTCTTAGAAACCAAGCTAGAGAAAACTTCAAGCAATGCTATCATATTAAACCTCCATGGCGATTTCAGGCATCCATGTTTAAAGGAAACTTACACTGGATTTGTGCAAGCAGTTTTTAAATGTTCATTTTGCAAACATGTTTTTTAAAATGTGGAAAATATTGCATATGAAAGCCATTATAAACATTAGACACAAACACATGAACAGAGATGGGTTTAAAAAAAAAAAAAAAACCCATAACTTTTGGTCACCAAAAGTTTATTTACACTATGGTCATTGCTGGAAGCAAATTATGCCCTAAAAGGAAATTGGCAAAATATATAGCAAGAATTATTCTTAATTATATTTTCATATACTTTTTAAAATTAGAACTAAAACATAGGATATATTAAAATGAGTTAAGCTATACGAGTTCTGAAATGGTTGGGTAGGGAAGCATTGGGTTTTTTGTCTTTGGTCACAGAAGAGGGAAAAACCCTGCTTAGAAACTTCTGTAGTGGTTTATTGAAGTGCCACTGCTTATTTGATGAAACATGCTTCAGCAGGCGCTTCCTTTGTGCGAAATTCAGATAAGCTTCAGTTCACTCTTAAACTCTGGGAACTAAACAGTGCGAAATTACCTGCTCATCTATTACCTAGTGTGACATTCTATATCTTGGAGGAGCACCCTGTAACCTCCATATTCCTCACTTATATATAATTGTGATATTGTTCATAAAGCAGGCTGTGTGAGGTATCAGGGAAAGGTTATGATCCACTGAAAGTCACTGTTCTATCAAAATATGTATATCAATAATGCATATGAAGTTATGAGAATTGTGTTGTATGGTTGTCACTAAAATATGCTGTGGGTTTGGGAAGCGCCCAGGTACTTGCTCTCCAGAGACAATGCCAAGGAAAGTAACCAACGCCCAAGTGGTGTCAAACAACCATTGTCCAGCAAGGAAGCTACAATGCAATGACTCACCTGCATAAGGTCACATCAGGGGAATTGCTCAACCTTGCCTGGGGACTCAGCAATGCCCACCAGACATGCCCGGACTTGTGCTCCCCAAGCACATGGGACTGAGCATATAAAACAGAACATAGTGGCCACATGCTGGGCCTTTCTCCTGCCCCCACCTATGCTGCAAGCACAAAGACACTCAGAAGAAGACTGAAGACTCCAGCCCAGGTTCAAGGGACAAACCGGTGTATTAAGGACTGCACTATCCAGTGGGGTGTGAAAAACTGCTTAATGTAGATGTTGCCCAGTCTAGTAGGGTCAAGAGTTTAGAATGCGTGCTTATATTTTCTTTTCTTTTGGTAACTGACTTTTTGCCTATCGCTCATAATCTATTTTTTTTCAGTCAACAAATCGGTTTAACTGTTTATCTTTACCAGTGAGTTTGCCTGAAGTGCTTGGTAAATCCGATCAGGTTTGTAAAGGCTGGTGTATATCCACTTTCCATTGATGAAGTGGTGAACCAATTAATAAATGTGCACTGCTCATCTTGAGCAGTGCAAGATGGCATATTCCTGAGGTACAAGGTTGGGAGCTATGGGGATTTGACTCTGGTGCCTTTCTCTGGGTGATTCATGAGTGGCTCTGGGAGCATTCATGCAATCTAGCTGGGCATTGGGCTTCTCATGCGGTTGTGCTGAGTGATAACAGCACCTGGTGGGGCTTGCTGCTTGTCACTAGCAAAGCACTGAGAGAGAGAGCCCAGGCTGGAGAGAGTTAAGGGGGCACAGTGATCCCACAGTCCCAGGCTGCACCCCAGGGATCCCACCACACCTAGAATTTCAGGTATTTAAGTAAATAAAGCTCCTTGCTAGTCTGTACAGTCCCAATTACTTTGTGTGATCTAATTAGTCTTCCTTCCCCCGTTTTGGGGGTTTTAAACCAAAAAGATCAGATATGATTTTACTTTTCATTTTTCTTTTTCCTCCTTTGTTTTTTTTCTAACTCATTTACCAAGACTGCACATTTATTTTGAAACGTAAAAGTAAAAATTACAGAAGGCTACATCAACGTGTGATGAAGGCTTAACATTCCGAAACACAGAATATGTCATAATAAGACACTGTTCAATGTTGGGGGGGGGAGGCTGCATTTTATTTGAACATTCATTCATAGTATTTCCCTGATAACTAGGACCTAAATATTCAAAAGGTGCCTACTTTGAGATACCATCAAAAGGGCAACTGTTCAGCACTTTCTGAAAATTAAGCCATTTAAGAGGTCCAAAGTTGGGCACGCAAAGTCACTAGTCATATTTGAAAATTTAGGCCTATGCCCAGGGACAACATATTTATCACATATAGAACACAGGTTATTATATGACACCAATGTAAAATGCATGTGCAGATAGAAAAAGCAGCCCATTAATGAGTCTCTGTAAAACTACAGGTTTAAAGATCTATTGTAACTCAAGTATCCAGCACAGAAAGTGACTATACTTACATTACTCCCTCTCCACCTCACTGTAAACTGTTTGATAATTGTGTTTCTCTCTGAACTCCCAATAGAACTTAAGATTTTCAGTCATGTCAAGATACATCGGAGTCACTGGGTAGAGGTCCATCAGACCAGCACCAGAAGAGACAGGCTATATATTTTTTGTATCTTTGTGAACCGCAAGGCTGCAGATACGAGTTTCAATATGAAAAAAAACACAAATGTTCCCTTCCAGCCAATTCTGTTTTGGGGGTATATTTCCCCCTCCCTCTATGTGCAAGCATAAGTCCGATTATTTTGAAGAGGATTTATACATAGATACTCCTGGGGGAATTCTGCACCACTGCCACCTGCAGAATTCATGTCCACTGCAGATTTCTTTCCTCCACCCCCACAGAAAATAGATTCTGCCAGAGAGGCACTGCAATTACACTTTTTGCCCACCAGGGGCTGCTGTGGCACCAGAACAGAGGGGAGTCAGCTCAGGGGCCAGAGCAGCTGCAGAGTGGGATGGGGACAGGCTGCCTTCTCATGGTGCCCTGCCTGTGGGGCCAGGTGAGGAGGCACACGACATGGCAGAGATGGACAGAGCAGGACACACAGGGCTGCTGAGGAATAAACTGGGGTTCAGAAGGGCTGGTGCTAGGGACAGACTGGAGCCGGGGCACAGGAGCTAGTGAGGTGACAGCATTGAGCTAGGGACTGAATGGGAGTGGGGATGCATGACGACATGGGCGTGAGGGGAGGGTGTACAGGGCCACATGGGGACAGGGGCAGATGTGTCTGACTGAATGGGAGAGGCTAGGGGCCAGCCAGAGTCTGCATGGGGGAGGCTCCCCACTCCTTAATCCTTCTCTTTCTCCCCACCCCCCAAAAAATGTTCCTTACTTCTCCCACCCACACCCACAACCTCCAGGGTCATTCCCAGGCTCCTTCCCCGCAATTACTTCTCTCTCCCTCAGCTCCTCTGTACCCCTGACTCCCCCAAGCCTTTGCACTGCTTCGGAGGGGTGCGGGAAATTCATTTAAACTACAATACTGAACTGTTATTACTCAGAGTTCTGTATTAATATGCCTAGTAAGGGATCTATTTGTCAAAAAACATTTCCTGAGTCTTTTTTGGTGTCTGTATTGTTATAGACATACTTGCTGACAGGTATTTTGAAATAAATTACCAAAATGATGGAAACTGGTGTGATTATACTGTGAGCAGAACTTTTAATTTTTTGACTCAGAATTCCCCCAGGAGTAATACAGGAGAGGGGAGACAAGTTATATATGAATTCTTGCTATACCAGGACAGATAAGTCCAGTAACAGGATCAAGATACATAAATGTACTAGATGATTAAAAAAAATAAATCTACATTCTGGAAGTTACTGATGGGTATATTCATCCATTTGGGGTGCTATAAAATAACCCAGGTACAAACCTAAAGCTCATTTGATCTGAGCCATCTCTTGCAGGAAGGGTATTCTGAATGTACCACTGCACAGTTGGTCTGACCAGGTAGGGAGTTCATGCTGCAAAGGAGTCCTCCTTGGATAAAATGTGTAATTGGGATCATAGTTCAAGAGACAGCTCAGCGATGCCATGTAAATATCAGCAAATCGAGATAAACGCCTTAAGAAATAGGTTGGATTCTGGTCAGTCCTGAATAAGCCCCCAAATTGCGAGTTGAAGAAGTTTCTGGTCATTTCCCTGTCACCAGAGAGAGAACATTTAAAGAGAGACAGAGGATGAGGGGGGAAATAAAAAACAAAACCAAACCAAAAAAAACACACTTTTTAATCAATTTCTATAACCCGATATCTGAAATGAACAGAACTTGTAACGTAAGAGGAGTTATTTATACTTTTCTCTTAGTGCTGTCACTCAAAGCCACTTAACCTTGCTTTGAAAGGCATTTCATGTGACAATAGGTAATTTAGTAGATATCTTTAGTGTGATTATTAAGAAAGACCTTGATCTTGCACCCACTGAAACCAATGGCATAAGATTGGATTCTCAGCGTTTCCAATGTTTATTTTGAAGGGCTGGGGAGGAAACACAGAAGAGAACTTTGTCCTTGTCTTAAAGATTTTCATTTCGTACACAAAGGCTACACTGCACTTTTGTCAGTAAAACTTTTGTCGCTCAGGGGCGTGTGGGGAAAAAAAACCAACAACAACAATTCACCCTTCCCTGACAAAAGTTTTACTGACGAAAGCACCAGTGTGGACAGCGTTCTGTTGGTGGGAGATGCTCACCTGCTGACAAAGCCACTGCTGCTCGTTGGGAGTGACTTTATTTTGCCAGCAGGAGAGCTCTCTCCTGCCAGCAACAAGTGGCTACCCGGGAGACCTTACAGCATCACAGCTGTGCCGCTGTAAGGTACGCAGTATAGACATAGCCTTAAACTCCCACTCTTGAGCTCCTGCATCCTAGCCAGTCTTGCCCAGACACCATTCTTCCAACTGGAAGAGATTCAACAGCAGTCTTTTTGGAAACAGGACTGGAAGAGGGAGTTAAGGAGCGGCATTAACTGGTTTCAAAGGCTTTCCCCTTCCCTTTCCCACTATTTTTTTGGAAGTTCCCTAACTAACCAGCAAGAATCTCCACAAACCTCAACTTCTCATGTACAAATTCTGACATCTCAGACGTAGGTCTCTTGAAGTTTAATTTAAAAACATAAGGTTATTCCCCTTATTGAGAAGTATGGGTTTGAGTTATGCGAAGATTTCCTTATGGAACTGTTATCAATGGGTAGCAGCTGAATATAGGGAGGACAGGGGAACGAGGACATACAGAATTTGGGGATGGTGGACCAGGGCTGTGCAGGATGGGAGGAACAACAGGGTAATTCAGGCCATTCATATGGGACAAAAATATATGTGTTGTGGATCGGGAAGAAGAGAACAGAGTTCTGCAGGGGCACATGGGGAAGGAATTCACGGGTGCAGAGGGGGACAGGAGCTGTATAAAAGGCACATAGAAGACAGATATAAATGCTTGTCCCTATCCATAGCAACAGGCAGTATAGAGGATCTAGATTTCTGGAAAAAACTGGGGAAATCCAAACAAAACAACATTTTGATTGCAACAAGTATTTGTATGTTCATTTCTTACCTCATTTCTTTTCTTTCCTTTTTCCATTCCTGTAAAATCATTTGTGAATCTGGATCTTGGTAAATCTGAAATATAAATGTGGTCAACAAGTAACTAAACATACGCTTGCAGAATAAGAGTTCAATAAAGGGGAAAAGACTCATTTGTTGCTGGAACAAGGAAATGCTGCTGCTTAAAAAGGTAATGCTGGTGCAGCGCCTATGTGCACTGAAAAAAATCTGAAGGGTCACGAATCAAGTGTGATCATTATAAACAGAAGGGACAGGGAGAAATCTGCATTATTCCCTACTCGCCAAATCAAGATGATGGCCCTAGTACAGGTTTAGTGTGCTTTCTGTTACCAACAATATCGAAAAAGTGTTTTTGCTGATTAAACAAAAATATTTCCTTTTTGTTTCAGTGCAGGTGCGAGAGTTTGTAAGTAAACTGGCTTATCAAATATACTGCAATTGCAAGAATGATTGTACCTACAATCAGATTTGAAAGCTTAAACATAACAAAATTAAAGTCAGACTGAAAACACTTGTAAGGCCATTAATTCAAACCCTTAAAGAGTTGGCTGAATTCCCTCTATTATAAAAGCTATTTAAAAAAAAAAAAGACACACACACAAAAGCCCCCCCACACACACACACACCCCAACAAACCTGCATATGTTCCAATAATCCAGTCAGGGTTTGTAGCCAAGTCATGGTTTGAATGTACTGCTCTGTGTTCATTACTTTAATCTCCGATCGTAACTCTGGAATAATTGCACCTGTGCGCCAGCCATGCTTCAGGGTCAAATCCTGTTTACCAACAAGAATTTCAAAAAGTATAAGCCTTAAGAGAATTGAGATTTACTTCTTTGCTATTCTTTAGCCCAAAGGGATGTTAATTACCGTAAATTACTTCTTACGTGTAAGCAAAAACATTCAAACACAGTGGTTCAACTGTGCCAAATTGCAAAAAGGTTTAATTTAAAGCTTCAAATCCCACTTTTCTAAAGTTAGGGAGCAGATCCAGGTGACACAAAGTGAATGGATTCTGGCCAATAGGAAATTCCCCTGGCACAAGAAAACGCTGCAGGCATAAGACTGAAGGAGGCATAAGGGGAAAGGGAGGCGCATCAGAGCATGGAGGGCAGTGCTCCACTAAACCAAGCCTCCAGTGGCATAAGGGCGGTTACAAGCCCCCAGCTACTCAAACTCCTCCCAGGGCTGATGGGAGCTCAGGGAACTGGTTGCAGTTCCCTGCTCCAGCTCCTTTCTCCACTGTGCCTGAGTGGAACGTGACTGTCCTTTTCTTTCTTGGGCCCTCAATCTGCAAAATATTTGTGTGCGCTTAAGTATTTTGCTGAACCAGGGCCCTTATGGCAAGACAGGATGGGGAGTCCTGAAGCTTTTTTTGTAACATGGCATCACGAAATAGAAGAGATTGAGAACCACTGATGTAAGGGAAGCCACATGAGGCAACAATAATTAAAGATAATTAAAATGCTGAAGCAGTGGTGTCTAATATAGAGCTATCAGTTAGTACATTATTTCACTTGTGTAGCATGACAGGAGGAAAAAGTAGACACTTTCTGGCTGTAATCGATAGTGTAACATAAAACTAGATGTTGTTAATAGAGAAGTTCAAAATAGAAGTTCATTCATCCCTTATTACAGTGGTGGTAAAGGTTATCCAAACCAGCAATATCCTGCACTTCAGGATATCTGCATTAAATTCTCTGTTACACATGGTACAAACAGTGCCGGTCTCAAGTGTGCAGGCTTATATGGCTGTTCTTAAATTGTGGACCAGTTAAAAGACACAAGGCAGCTCGGGGGATGACGACGATCATCCTTTTCAGGAAATGATTTTTAAATTTCTAAATTGTTATTACAATAATGTGATTTGCTTTTGTTAACTTCTACAAGCCTAGCTGTTTTAAAATGTAATATTTATAAATATCAATTGAGGGTTTATAATATTGAATCACTTTTTTTTTTTCCAAATCTGGAAAAAAGACTTTAGCCTCCATGGAACACTATAAAGAAAAAAAACAAGTTACTTACTGCCAGATCACTATAAATGTGATCACCAAAATACAGGACTTTGGAACCCCTCCAGCCAGTAAGCTTCAGAAATTCATATAAGTTACCCTGAAGAAACAAAACAGCAGGATGTGTGTGTACTAAAGTAACATCCAACTTTCATGTTTTTGAACACTGAGGAAAATCTGACAAGTTTAAAAACAAACAAATCTAAAAATATATTTACTACAGTATGAGAATATTAAAGAGTCTTACTCTCAATTTCATTAAATTCTATAGCTCTTAAATTATACATGCCATTTTTGTTGCAAGATAAGATTTAATCACACTTAAATGAACATGATATTGTATGCTGAAAGTCTAGAACTCCAATAATGGATGTTTTTAAAACTTATTCAGTTATCAATATAATTACCTTCAGTACATTAAATTAATTTTAAAAAACCATTATGAAGGCTACAGAAAAATAATATTATAGGAACTAGATATGTAATGGAAGAATATATTGGAAATGTACCTGTTTGTAAATCTGGCCTTTCTGCAATTTATGAATTTTGTCCCAAAGCAACACTCCCCTTTCATTCACCTTCCGAAAAGGTCTAAAAACAACAGAATTGTATAGAATTGTCACACTATCACAGCACGGCTGCCACTTTTTAAAGTTGGGGCGGGAGAAAGAGAATACGAATAACACCCAATTTAAAAAAACTAAAAATAGGAGAATGTGCTCATTATGCACCAAACTCTCTCAAAACCAAAAACAGGTCTCCAAGATTCAGCTTTAACCTGGTGCAGTCAATGTATTTTATACTATATTGACTTTGGTATATCAAAGTTTAAGAAAAGTTGCTCAGTAAAACATTAACTCTTGTTTGCTTTCACCTAAAATTTATGAGCATCCAGAGTTAAGGCACAAAAGCAGCCTGCCTGCTCAGACAGACGGCAGGCACTATGCTACTGGTAAACCAGGTAGACGTGGGAAGAGAATAAAAATTAAGAATGAAGGATGGGCAAGATACCTTGTTTTATACATACAAAGCAAAGCGAATACCTAGAACTAGTTCCTTTACGAGCGTACTATTTTATTTTTTATTAAGAGGAAGAGAATACTTAAAAAACCATCACAGCAAGGGTAGAAAATCCCTCCAAACTATACAAAAGTATAAAGGAAATAGTCTTTTTTAAAAACAAGCAGGTACATCTGCATATAAATGCACATTCTAAATCAGAGGTGGGCAAACTACAGCCCGTGGGCTACATCCAGCCCACAGGACCCTCCTGCCCGGCCCCTGAGCTCCTGGCCCGGGAGGCTAGCCCCCGGCTCCTCCCCTGCTGTCTCCCTTCCCCCAGTGTCTCAGCTCACTGCGCCGCTAACGCAATGCTCTGGGCGGCGGGGCTGTGAGCTCTTGCCAGGCAGCGCAACTGCAGAGCCGCGGCCTGACCTGGTGCTCTGTGCTGCACTGTAGCGTGGCTGGCTCCAGCCGGGCGGCGTGGCTGCCTGTCCTGGCGGCGAGGCTGTAGCACTGCCAGCCACCGGTGCTCCAGGCAGCACGGTAAGGGGGCAGGGAGCAGAGGGGGTTGGACAGAGGGCAGGGGAGCTTTTATGTGGGGGGGGGCGGATAGGGGTCAGGGCGGTCAGAGAACAGGGGGTTGAATGGGGGCGGGGTGCCAGGGAGGCAGTCAGGAAGGAAAGGGGGAGTTGGATGGAGCAGGGGGGGGCAGTCAAGGAGGGGTGGATGGGGCAAGCCTCCCCTAACCGGCCCTCCATACAGGCCCGATGTGGCCTTCAGGCCAAAAAGTTTGCCCGCCCCTGTTCTAAATTGTTTACTTCAGTAAGAGGCTGTCCAGGGACTCCAGCCAAATCAGTCTGCTATTTAATGCCTCTTACCTAATGCAAGAGAGATCAGTACGAATGTCTCCAAACTCAAGGCCTGATCCTGGAAAGTGCTGAGCCATTTCGACTTGGAAAGCGAGAGCACTCAAACACACTGCAAGATTGGGTGATAATGGAACAGTTCTGCAGCCCTTACTCAGTCCAGTAGCCCAGTAGATACTGGAACTCACTACTCCGTAGGCGAGAGGTGGGCAAACTACGGCCCGCGGGACGCTCCTGCCCAGCCCCTCAGCTCCTGCCCTGGGAGGCTAGCCCCCGGCCCCTCCCCCGCTGTTCCCCCTCTCCCGCAGCTGGCGCAATGCTCTGGGCAGCAGGGCTGTGAGCTCCTGGGGAAGTGCAGCTGCAGAGCCTGGCCTGACCCGGTGCTCTGAGCTGCATGGTGGCAGCGGCATGGCCCGGCTCCAGCCGAGCGGCACAGCTGTAGTGCCGCCAGCCACCGGTGCTCCAGGCAGCGTAGTAAGGGGGTAGGGAGCAGAGGGATAGAGGGCAGGGGAGTTCAGGGTGGTGGTCAGGGGTTGGGGGTACGGACAGGGGTCGGGGCAGTCAGAATGCAGGGAACAGAGGGGTTGAATGGGGGCAGGGGTCTTGGGGGGGCAGGGTTTGGATTGGGCGGCGGGGGGGGCAGTCAGGGGCAGGCGTTCCTGAGGAAGTCAGGGGACAGAGAGAAGGGGTGGTTGGATAGGGCAGGATCCTAGGGTGGGGGGGAACCCCAATTAGGAATGAGATGAGGGGTTGGATGGGGGAGTCAGGGGACAGGGAGCAGGACAGGGAGAGGGGCAGGGTCCCGGGGGACCGTCACGGAACAGGGCAGGTTGGATAGGGCAGTAGTCCGGGGGAGGGGAGGTAGATTGGGGGGCAGGCCACAACCCCCTCCCCTAACCAGCCCTCCATACCATTTCCAAAACCCGATGCGGCCCTCAGGCAAAAAGTTTGCCTGCCCCTGTGAGCTCTTTTTATATTACATATAGATAATTTAAAATGTTTCAAAACATGTTACATAACCTTACACAGCATGAATCCCTTGAGCCATGCTATATTAGCAAGAAACCCACCTTCTCTTATCATTGAAGAAGTTTGGCTTGTCAGCCTGTACAATGACTACATCAAAGAGATCCCTCCAGTCCTTTCCAACGATGAACTTCATACCTTTGTCACTACAGAAAGGGCAACAGCATTACCAATGAAATAGGGCAGCGGTGAGCTTACATTGACAAAACAATAAACTACCTTGATTTTAAAGTTTTGGAAGTATAGTTAAGCAATAAATGGCAGTAAACTTACACAAAGCTACTGGGACTGTTTGTGATGAGAAATATCTTCTTGCCATGATCAGCCAGCTTTCGTAACACTGCACGGGTCTGCTCAGCATAGCAGATGTACTTCTCTAGGAAAAATATTAATTTTAATATCATGTTGAACATCAATGTAAAGAGAATACGTTTCTGGATCATTTTCTAGTGAAAGTAGCACTTTTGATAACTGCAGGTCATATTTAACTAAGACAATCCAAGGGAGACATGTGAAGCTGAAAATATCCTCCCCCCACTTAGGATTTGTAAGTAAGTATTATAAGAAAGTGAGAAAGAAACAATAAAAATGATGGAGGCAAGAGTAATCCCTACATGTAATCTCACTACTACTTACCAATATCTGCTTCAATTGCTCTGTACATTATTCCTTTGATGTGGACATCTCGGATTGAATCCTGTCAAAGATCGATACAGCACTCATAAAAGGGTCTTTCAAATATGAAAACCCTGGTCACAGTACAATGTCTGCATGTTGCTTTTATAGCAATTAATTTATCTGATCTATGATCTTTATTTCCCCTAAAAACAAATGTTACCATGTGATCGTCACTATTTGTACGTCACTACTACGCTAAGAATAAAATTATACTCCAAGATAAGATCATTTTCATACTTCCCAGAAGTTTGAAACGAAGTGCAACAGAAGCTTTACATAAGTGAGGATTGCAATATAGCACCCTTGAGGGTAATGTGGGCCTAAGACCCTTAACGGAGTGCTGGTTTTTGTTGACGCACATTCCTTTCCTCTTGAAGAAACTGAAGTTTTATAGTTCCTCAGATTAGGATCACTCCCAACTAGTTTGTCATTTAATGAGAGAGATTTATGAGTAGATGAAAGACCTAAAAGTTAAAGCAAAGAAACAAAAAAGAACTCTGAAGGCATTTGGCTGCTTTCCTCAGCTTGAGCTATGCCAGAGCCTTCCTGATGGGACAGTATTACTGCCATTTTTGTTACTGATGTAGCTACACACCAGGACTTAGATAACACTATGGGCTATCTAAAGTAATTTAGGTATTTTTAGAAGGGAGATAAAGCAAAGATTCCTACATACTAAGGCAGAAGCTGGGGGGGAGGGGGAAATGGAGCTTTGAAAAACCTTCAGAACTTCTCAAAAAGGATGGAAGCCTGACAATGTCAAAAGAATTACATGTGAGCTACTGAGTTCGTTAAAAGTGTTTGTCTAATGGAGAAAGATGACAGACTATACATTTAGATACATCACACACAAACATGGCACAACATCAGAGCTGGAGGTTTCTACCTTAGAATTGTAATACTGGACTAGATACAAGAAAAGTAGTGTTTAAACAAAAAAATGGACTTTTTTATATTTTAAAATTTAAGTAGGCTAGAGATGGCCAAATCACCATCAAGCTGTTCCAGACAGGAGAGGCTCAGGACTTTTTTCTGGTCCTACATTACATCACGACATTTCTCTTTTCCTCTTTCAAAATTAAGTTTTCAGATACCTCTCTAGGAGTCAAGAGAGTTGAGTTGCTCAACTTTTTGCTGCCTGAGGACACCCACCCAAAAAAATGGAGGCAACATACACGGACACTTTATAAGGAGTTCCTAATGGCCCTTCTGTTCCTTGCTGGTAGAGAATATCTAATAGCATAGCTTCACATGGTGAAAAATATTTGGCTGGATCACATGGAAGTGAGTCTTATTTCTACACCCTTTCCCATTCTCCTCTCAACCCAGATCTACAGACATACACAAACCCACCCCCACACTCCAAAAAATATACTAGAATTTTAATAAAAGGTTTTGAAAAGATTAAGCTAAGGATTTTCAAGGTCTACCATCTTTTTCATAGGTTTTTGCGGTTCTTATTGCAATGCACTGTTCTGTAAGAAACTGGAGCTCCATAACAAGCTGAGATTTTTTAAACTAGTTCTATAAAGCAGAACCAAAGAGGGTTGAAACTTCTTTGAGTTGTCATAAAAGAACAGCATAATTATGTAAGTGCCCATGAATCTCTGATAAAGTTAATACCTTGACATCTTTGTACAAATGAACAGGTTCATAATCTATGTTGTTTTTCAGAAAATATTCATTCACACAAGAGAGGAGAGTCATCTCTGGTAATGAAAATATATCCATGAACTGCTTCATTGTGTGTCCATGTGAACTCTGCAAATAAGGACATGCGTGTCAGAAATATTTACCAAAACTAAAGCCTGTAAATCTAATATTTCAGATTCATTGCCAAAAAACTTTTTTATTTTTTACTATTGGCATTTTACTGCTGCAGAATTCTGTTTGCACTAATAAAAGGGAAAACCCACATACCAATATGATAAAGTTAGAAGCATTCTGCTTTTAATTTAAGGTCCAGTAATTCTATCTAGGACTACCACCACATTTTTACAAGCTATTTGTTTATTTAAATAGTGATATCATGTGAAATCTCCCAGAACCCTTTGTCTAGAATTTTGCAGGTCTGCTTCGTCTATGTATTGCATAAGCTAAAGATGACTAAGGAACCTGTAATACAGGCTTAGGCTATGTCTACACTTAAAACACTACAGCAGCACAGCTGTAGTACTGCACCTAGAGTGCCATAGCGTATTTTCCCATCACTGTAGTTAATCCACCTCCCCAAGAGGCAGTAGCAAGATGAATGGAAGAATTCTTCCAGCAGCCTAGCAATGTCTACACCAGTGGTTGAGCTGGCTTAGCTATGTCTTTTGAGGGGCATGGCTTATTCACACCCCTGAGAGAGGTAGCTTTGCCGATGTAAGTTTTCAGTGCAGACCAGCCCTAAGACTCACAAATATTTTGCTTTCGTCAAGTGCTTATTGAAGAGAAATGGCAAAAAGCAATAAGGTTTTGTAGCCACAAAACTAGGAACATAAATTCTTATAGGACATAAAAGCTAAACACAATTTTAAATTTCCCAACACTTGAGAAAACATAGAGAAGTAAATAACAAACCCAACCGCTCCCAAAAGGGCCACGCACAGAGAGCAAATGGGTATGTTTTGCTTGGGGTTGCATACAGGCTAAGCCCAGAAGAATGAACAGCTCCTTTGAGACTACAATGCTATGAAGGATGTAAAACAAAACATTCAGGACCTGCCTCTACACTATCACACCAGGGACCACATTTGAGAGAGTCTAGTTTTTAAATTCTTTGGCCTGAGAACAATACTCAGCACCAGGGAGTTGGGGGAGAGGTACCTCGCACTGCTCTAGAGAGCTTTCTGGTTGATTTAGGGGCAACACTCATGGGCCCCCAAAGGAGCCAAACACATCCCTTCTTGGCTGAAGGAAGGTACGGTGGCTTGGTGCCAAACAAACAGGAAGGTGATAGACCAACCATAGACAGCACCAGCCTCCTCACAAAATAAAATTCTAACTGAAAGCTTCCTCTTGGCAACGTCTTTTTAGTGGCCCCATCCCACCTAGCAAACAAGTCGGTGCATCTGACTGCTGCATAACGAGCTAAACCTTCGTGCCAGCCAGGAAGAAGGATGGTCTTGTAGTTAAAGTACTGGATGAGGACTCAGAAGATCTGGGGGGTTTTTTTGTTTTGTTTTGTTTTTTAACAGCACTGCCACAGATTTCCTGTGAGACACCTGACAAGTGACTTAATCTTTCTAGGCCTCTAGTCCCCCATCTGTAAAATGAGGGCGATAAACTTTTCTCCCCGTCTTTGTCTAGTCTATTTCAACTGTGAACTCTTCAAGGCAGGGATTGTCTCTTACTATGTATTTGTACAGCCCCTAGTACAACGGGGCCCCAAAGCACAAATGTAACAAATATTAGCAGGAACATTTTGAAAATATAAAACAAGTCAGTGGCACATATGGGGTTTCAGTTAGTAAGTTTTAAACAGAAGTAGTTTGTGTTTTTACCTTTCCATAAAAGTCACTCATTTGTTCCAAGGGGACATGGGAACCATCATACATTGCAATGACTTCTTCATCTGGGACGACACTGAGGCCTCTGGCAATAACAATATTAGTTTCGGTTTAAAAGTCCAACCAGAAATTTCAGGTAATTATTGTATGACAGCCTGCCTACATGTACAAACTCAGTTCCTGAACTTCTTAAAATACCAATACTATCCGATGGTTTCCCATAAAAAACACCTTGGTCTGTAATTTAAGAAAGACCGTCTTGCTAGCTTCCAAAACAAGTAGCATTTCAACAAACTGACACACATGAAACTCATTCCAGCTTTTAAAGTTCTTTTTAATTTCTTCAAAAAAGTGAATTAATTAGTCTCCATTAAAAATTTGCCTCCAGGGGTTGAAAAGTGCAGTTACGGCTTCTAGTTTCTCAACAAAATGCAATTCCCTCTCTGCTTTTGTTTCACGAGGCATAGATGATGCAATAGTGCTTAACCAGATTATTCTGCAGTGTGACCTTGAAGGACAGAGGCCAAAAAATGCAACCTTCTTAACTGAAGTAATAACCAGATTTTTTTTTAAACCCTAATACAGTTAAGTCTCATTGAGTTGAAATTATAATTAAGGAATTGTGACAAACATGTTAGATACAAAATCAAAATACAGAGGGGAAAAGGAGGCCTATATTTGTCCCCAACATATTTGTACCAGCCATTATATAGCTATTTCCCCACCACCACCACTTACAGTATTGAACACCTTTTACTGAGTATTTCAGACATATTAGTAAACTGATAACACACACCCCCACCCCATAGGAAGAAGTAGTGAGAAAAGATAGTCTTGTGGTTAAAAAATGGGAATGTGGATCTGCCACAGATTTCTTGTAGTACCTGATGTAAATCAGGTGAATTCTGCACCTCAGATTCCTGATCTTACCTACTTTAGAGGTGTCGTGAGGCATAAACATTAGTTTTTAAAAAGCAACTTGAGATTCTAAGAGTATTCCAGATAGAAAGTACTATAAGAAATGTGAATTATTCTTTATCGTCATCCATTTTACAGTACGGCTGATCAAACAGAAACAAAGAAGTTACATTATTTGCCTAAGGTCTAATACATCAGTAACAGAGCCAAGAACAGAATTCATGATTCATGTTCTAACTTCCAGACGAGTCTGCCAAATATCATTGGAGTATCGCAAAACAGACCTTTTGTGAATCATGATATACTTATTTAATAACAAACCTACTGTAGACAGTAGATATTTATTAAGTGCATGTTCAGAGGTACTATTTATACCATTTTTGAGACAGCATGGAGGAGTGTGCTCAACTATGAGTGTGGAAGAAAAGTTTAACATCAGCTTTGCCAAGGGATTCATTTTATTGCTGTAGTTGGCAGGTCAGCTGTGTACATATGGGGTTTCTTTTACCCTGTTCAGAGTAAGGCTACATGGCAAGATAGACAGAACACCATGGCTGGCCTCCACTCCTGCTGGTGTACTATAGTTACAGTTACAGTAAGCATTGGTGGACTGGCACCAGTGTAAGGACTGCAGGAAATCCTCATGCAGACAAGGGCATGCCTAACTCTGAGTACACCTACCAATTAATATAACTACGCCAACTGCGTGTGAGAAGGCGATATACTGCACAGCTATGTGATAAATAAAATCATGATGCACCTTTAACCACTTCACCTATCCCCTAATCCAGCCACCCAGCATTTACTCCACTATTCCAAACCTATGGAAAGCTTCATACAGCTGCCGTTTTAAAAATATAAAGCAAAATAAAATCAACCTGTCAGACACATCGCCTCCTTTTCTCCCTAGAAGTACAGCAGCCCAGGACTAAGAATAAGCAGGATCCTGGGCATGTGCATTTTTTCTGTACAAAGAAGTGTTATGATTAAGATCTGTTGTTGTTATCCCACTGTATTGCTGGAATAGATTTGGGAGCCTGAAAACCCAAAAATAAAGACCTTTTATACAATGAACTTAAGCCTGGAACTGAAGGTTCTGATTTTTATTTATATACCTTTGTAGAGAGGAGTTTCCCAGCTTCCAAGTGGGAAGCTGCAGTTATAGAAGGCACCCCAAGATAGACTCTGAGGATTTGATGTGTTGCATATCAGAACACATGAGGAGGTTGTTAAAAGGTTTAGTGGTACTGTGTTATAAATTACCAGAGTATCAACATGATGGCTGCATTAAAATCTTTATATCACACACACTATCTTCTATTTTCTCATATATATACGAGAGACTCCACCATAATAGAACGTAAGAACTGCCATACTGAGTCAAACCAACAGTCCATCTAGCCCAGCAGCCTTCTCCAACAGAGGCCAGTAATGGAGTTTCAGGGGGAATGTACAGGACAGGGCAGTTGGAATGATCCACCCCGGTCTTCCCCTGGCAGCCTCTGGAACAGATTTTCTAGTAAGAGTAGTATAATAATCTACCTACCAAGTATATTGTTAACTGGCACAAATATACACAGAGAGAAGTTCTGAAGCTGGGATATGACTTAACATCTATAGATTTTTCTTAAAGGGAACATTCGATGGTACACATTCCAAATACAATGTATTTTCCCCTCTGCTACTGTAGGTACAGAACGTTAACTGTTTTAATTGGAATACCCATATCATAATAGAGGAAGTCTCAAGGAGCATCTCTCCCTCTTCATTTGAGATTCCAGTGTCCCTGCGGCAACAACTCACACAGAAAGCTAACATTGGAGAAGCATTGAGTGTATTGGTAGCTGTTTTTTAATGAAAGCTGAAAGCTGGGGACAAGGTGCTGAGTCAGCACCATATCACCAGCCAGCTCTCCATAGAGAATCCCTTCTTCTAGTTCAGCCAGTAAAGAGCACACCTGTGTCCATGCCTTCCAGTAGAAGACTATACAATATACACTGTACTACACTGCTACTGGCCTGACTCTTCAATGTGCTTGCAGAGGAGCATCCAGTGGATTCAGAAACAGGAGTGTGTTTTATATCAACTAAGCAATAATTCTACCTACCTGTATACTGTTCCCAATTGAATATAGTGAAAAGCATCAATCTTCATCAATAATGCCTTGAACAAAAACAAAAATTTTAGACCATTTACATTTCATAAAAGCAGTCTTATATACAGTTATAAAATCTATAACCATTTTATCGGTCACAAGGAGTAAGACTTTCTTGCTCAGATATGGATGAATTTTATAAGAATTTCAATTAGAAATTCTTTGTAAAGGGCAGCAGAGAATTTTGTCAAAGGAATTTATTCAGAGCTTGTAAAAACCACTAGAAACTGTATTATTCAGATGACATGGGATTACAATCATGAAGAAATAACTTTCCCTAACAATACTGGCATATTTGTGTTTAATCTCTTCCAACCTGATTTGTCATAAAAGCCTTGACGAAACCACTCTTTAAAACAATTCAAGCTGTCACAAACATAAGGAAAAAAGGAACAAAGGGCCTACATGTCAGCACAAGGTAAAACCTTTGATGACATTTATAAAATGCAATATTTATTTTCATAATCTATGTATTCGGCAGCACGTAACTCACCACATCATTTATACCTACCCGATGTACATCATAATGAAGTCCTCTTATTGCAAAATTGGGATCATAATCATACTTCCTTATTTCTGCGGGATACTAAGAATAAAAAGTGAGGGTTAATTTAAACTATTTACACACCCCAAGAAATTTCTGTTTCCAATTCTAAAAAGTTTAACTTCCCATGTGTCAATTTTAGCATTCACTGAAGTACGCCCTTCAACATGCTGGTGATGTACACGTGAAAGTATCTACAACTCACATACAAGAATGGGAAGAACACCTGGGGGGGGGGGGAAATCTATAACTCAAATCTTCAAATGTGAGTGATTAAAGTTAGGCATCTAAGGAAAAGTGGCCCAATTTGCACAGAGGATGAGCACATGCAGCACCCACTAGCTTCTGTGACATTTCTAAGTATTCATCACCTCTGAAAATTGTACTAAAGAAAAACAAATACCTTTAGACACCTGTGCTCAAAAGTTTTGGCCCAAATTTTCAAAACCTTTCTAAAATTAAAAACTTGGGCTTTCTTATTGCCCTTAGCATGAAAGGTTCACACAGTTCATTATGCAGCAAGAGGCCAACACATCAAAAACAAAAGTTTGACTTGAAGCATTAGAGCTAAAGACAGTCAGATAAATGGCCTGATTCCAAGGCTTCACCCCTTGTGAAATCTTATCTGGACCGTTAATTTAGATTACTAAAGTTTTGATTAATATATATATTAATCAAATCAAATCCAAAGTTGATTATTCCAGGGTTAATATCTATTCATTTGATGTTTACTTTTAAATATATTTCCAGATTCCATGCTGCCTACATCAGAGTTTTCAATTTTTATTTATACTAGTCAGATTACATTTTAGTGACAAAAATTAGCCATCTTTTAAATTGACTGAGATACGATGATCACCTAAAAGCTTCTCTCTGTCACCTAAAAGCTTCACCTGCAGGGTAATTCTGATACTATAATACAGGGGTCGGCAACCTTTCAGATGTGGTGTGCCGAGTCTTCATTTATTCACTCTAATTTAAGGTTTCGCGTGCCAGTAATACATTTTAACATTTTTAGAAGGTCTCTTTCTATAAGTCTATAATATATAACTAAACTATTGATATAAAATCAGCTCAGGTGCCACCTTCGGCACGCGTGCCATAGGTTGCCTACCCCTGCTATAGTACATAGAGGTCAATAAAAATGCAGCTAGAGAGAGACTGGAGTTAGAGAGAGTTGTTTTCCCTTGGGCTGAAAAAATATATTCCTATGGGAAACTATATCTCCCAACAGGTGGCTTGAAGCATTACATCATATTGTAAGTGATTACTGGTACCCATAGGGGACTAGTTTCCAATTTCAAGCTACTACTACAAGCATGCAACCCCACTGCTATTGCAATGTGTCAGTTTCTATTACAAAAACGACACCGAATACAATTTGCTAACTTTTGCTGCAGAAGTTTCAACCAAAATGTTGCAGAATTTTAGAGGCACTAAGTTGTGTGTGTTTATGGTACCTATGAAGTTTTAACTTTGTTTGTTAATCCAGAGATATTTATAGACATTTATGCATAGCTGTTAACCTTTGGACTGAAATACAGGAATGGAAATGCCCAATGCTACAATGTCCATTCAGTCCAGGTTAGGGTATGTAAAATATTCCAAACGGACAATAATAATAATTGCATTCATAACAGTGCAGTAAGTGAATTCTGCTTAAAATACAGGCAACTTAAGTATCCTCATACCTACAAGATGTCTCTGCTAACTGACTGACAGATACAAGAACGGAGTCTTCCTTCCAGTTCCTGGACTGTCTCCATTCTGCACATTACTGCAGCTAAGACTGAACGAGGAACTTTGTAAGCAGCTGCTGCACAAGATGTACCAAAAGACAGCCAACTGGGGACCAAGCCATTACGAGATGTACAAAGCTTCTCTCAACTAGAAGTTGCTCATAGCATTCATACAAATAAAGACGCATACTGTAATTTCATCCATCTTACCCGATGCTCATTAATGAGAAGATCTCGGGCAGCATTATAGATCAAAGTGTGCAGATCTTGGGAATAAAAGACCAATGTGTAGTCATAATCAAAGCCATAGATTTCAATGTCTGATAGACTCATTTCATTGTTGGTAAAAACAGCATCTGGATTCAGCAAATTACTCATAATTGAAGGAACCAAGTCTGAAGAAAATTAAAAAAAAATGGAGTTAGTAGTCCAGCCTTATACAAAGCATAAAATCAAATCCCATGCATATTATATTTTAAATTTGACATTTATCGTTATATATTTGTAATGACCGGGTTACTGGTCCAGTAGATAGGGGGCAAGCTGTAGATGTGATACAACTTGATTTTAGTAAGGCTTTTGACAAGTCCCACCTGACATTCTCAAAAGCAAACTAGGGAAATGCAGTATAGATCAAATTACTATCCAGTGGGTGCACAACTGAAAATTTTAAAATTCAAAATGGAGAATTGGTCTGAATTCAACAAGATTAATTTCAATAAAGATAAGTGCAAAATATTTCACTTAAAGAAGAAAAATACCAAATGCACAACTGCAAAATGGGGAATATTTGGCTAGATGTCAGTACTTCTGAAAAGGATCTGGGGGTTATAATGGATCATAAATTGAATACGAGTCAGCAATGTGACACAGTTGTGCAAAAAAAGCGAATAACGTTCTGGGGTGTATTAACAAGAGTGTCATATGTAAAACAAGGGAGGTAATTATCCTGCTCTACTCAGCATTGGCAAGGCCTCAGCTGGATCACCATCTCCAGTTTTGACTGCCACACTTAAGGAAAGATGTGGACACACTAGAGAGAGTCCAGGGGAGAGGAACAAAAAAAATTACAAAAGGTTTAGATTAACTGACCTATGAGGAAAGGTTAAAAAACCCTGGGCACATTTAGTCTTGAGAAAAGACAACTGAGCTGTGATCTGATAACAGTCTTCAAATGTGTTAAGGGCTGTTATAATTGTCGTCAGAGCTGTACCGGTGTGGTGCTCTGCTCTCTCCAATGTTGATATCACTCAGCTGCGTGCGTGTGTTCCCTCTGTGTGCTGCCCCAGCTCTTCGAAGATAGCTGACCCAGCAGACCCGATGAGAACCCCCAATAACCACAAAGTCTAGTAAGGTACGAAGGCACGTCGGCCAGGTTTATTGTCGAAAAAAGTACAGCCTCCGGCTCCCCGGCAAACGTAGTCCAAGGTGCTGCTGCGATACAGCTAGCCAGTACATATGTACTCCCTGACAATGGACTCAGCTCAGTCAGTGGCAGGATTTCCACTGCCCCCTAGGCTGGACAAAAGGCACCTCCCCAGGAATGCATTCTTATACCCAGATACAAACAAGTTACACATCACACCTGACGTATTGAGGGGCCACCTTTCTACGTAGCAAGGTACAACCCCTCTACGTATTACGGTGCCGCCCCTCACCTTGTACACGTTGGTTCGAGCAAAACAACTCTATCCATCATTTTACCCTTTTGCCCCTGTCATTGGGATGGGTCGGCCTGTCCTCCTGTTATCTATGGAATGTTTCAGTATAGTGTGTTCTAGTGCTGTGTTTATGCTAGGTGAATATATGTTTATGCAGCATCAGCCCTTTTCATGCCAGCTTCTGTGAGCAGGGCCTACCTCTGGCTCACAGCTTAACTTTGCTTTATGTTAGCAAAGTCTTGACCATTACTTTAGTTCAGGCCTCAGGCCTCATACTGGGCCTTTATCAGGGCCTGCACTTACTACAATAATGAGGATGGTGATCAATTGTTCTCCATGTCCATTGATGGTAGGACAAGAAGCAATGGACTTAATCTGCAGTAAGTGAAATTTAGCTTAGATATTAGGGAGAAAAAAAACTTTCTAACTACAAAAGTTAAGCACTGGAATAGGCTTCCAATGGAGGTTGTGGAATCCCTATGATTGGAGGTTTCTAAGAACAGGTTAGGCAAATGCCTCTCAGGGATGGTCTAGGGTTATTTGGTCCTGCCTCAACACAAGGGGCTGGACTTGATGACTTCTCGAGGTCTCTTCCAGCCCTGTATTTCTATGATTCCACAAATATAAGTAAGTGTTGATGGATGCTATTAAGCCATTTCACTTTAATATGCAGACTTTAATATGGTGGAACAATGATAATCAATAGGGCACAGTAATACCCGATACAAAATATACAGGAATGACACAGCAAGTCACTCTGGTGGGGGAGTGGCAATATTTGTGAAAGAAGGCAGCGAGACAAGAGTCTTAAATGACTTGAACTGTACCATAGAATCTCTACAGATAAAAATTCCATGCTACAATAATAAAAGTATAACAGTAGGAATATACCAATAATCACCTGACCAGATAGTGACAGTGATTGCGAAATCACTCAGGGAAACCAGAGAGGCTACAAAAACAGAAAACCCAGGAACAACACGGGATTTCAACTATTTCCATATTGACTGGGTATATGTCACCTTAGGATGGGATGCAATAATAACATTTCTAGACACCATTAATGACTGCTTCTCGAAGCAGCTACTCCTGGAACCCACAAGGGGAGAGGCCAGTCTTGATTTAGTCCTCATGGGAACACAGGATCTGGCCCAAGAGGTGAAAATAACAGAACCGCTTGGCAATAGCGACCATAATGTAATTAAATTTAACATCCTTACAGTGAGAAAAATACCAAAGAAACCTACCATAGTAGCATTTAACTTAAAAAAAAAAAGAGAGAGAAAGAGAGAGAGAGAGAGAGAGAAACCACACAAAAATAAGAAAGCTAGTTAAATGGAGATTAAAAGGAACAGTCACAGGAGTGAAATGCCTGCAAGCTGCATGGAAACTATTTAAAAATACTATAACAGAAGCTCAAACATATACCCCCAATTTTATTTTTCTTTTTTAATTAAGAACCAAAAAAATGCCCCCATGGTTAAATACCAGAATAAAAGAAGTGGTTAGAGGCATAAAGGCATCCTTTAAAACCTGGAAGTAAAAATCCCACTGAGGAAAACAGAAAGGAGCATAAACTCTGGGAAATCAAATGTACAAATATAATTATGCAGGCCAACAAAGAATTTGAAGAGCAACTAGCAAAAGACATACAAACTAATAGCAAAAAAAATTTAAGTACATCGGAAGCAGGAAACCTGCCAAACAATCAGCAGGGCCACTAGACGATCAAGGCACTACAGGAGCACTCAAGGAAGACAAAACCATTGCAAAGAAGCTCAATGAATTCTTTGCATTGGTCTTCACTACAGAGGATATGAGGGAGATTCCCACACCTGAGCCATTCTTTTTAGGTGACAAATCTGAGGAACTGGCCCAGATCGAGGTATCTATAGAACAGGGGTAGGCAACTTATGGCACGCGTGCCGAAGGCAGCACACGAGCTGATTTTCAGTGGCACTCATGCTTCCCGGGTCCTGGCCACCGCTCTGGGGGGCTCTGCATTTTAATTTAATTTTAAATGAAGCTTCTTAAACATTTTTAAAACCTTATTTACTTTACATACAACAATGGTTTAGTTATATGTTATAGACCTATAGAAAGGGACCTTCTAAAAGCGTTAAAATGTATTACTGGCATGCGAAACCTTACATGAGAGTGAATAAATGAAGACTCGGCACAGCACTTCTGAAAAGTTGTTGACCCCTGCTATAGAAGCAGCTTTGGAACAAAATAATAAATTTAA
Organism: Mauremys mutica; assembly: GCF_020497125.1. NCBI lineage: Eukaryota > Metazoa > Chordata > Testudines > Geoemydidae > Mauremys > Mauremys mutica. The sequence continues at coordinate 101,042,458 of NC_059072.1, read as the reverse complement.
CTTATCAGGACCAAATGGTATTCACCCAAGAGTTCTGAAGGAACTCAAATATGAAATTGCAGAACTTAACTGTGGTGTGTTACCTATTGCTTAACTCAGATTCTGCACCAGATGACTGGGGGATCGCTAATGTAATGCTGATTTTTTAAAGATTCTAGAGGTAATTCTGGCATTTCCAGGCCAGTTAATTTAACTTCAGTACCAAGCATACAGTAGTGAAGCTACAGTAGTGAACAGAATTATCAGACAAATTTATGAACGTGATACATTGGAGAAGAGTCAAAACAGCTTTTGAAAAGGGAAACCATGTCACACCAATCTATTAGAATTCTTGAGGGGGTCAATAAACATGTGGGCATGGGTGATTCATTTGATATAATGTACTTGGACTTTCAGAAAGCCTTTGACAAGGTTCCACACCAAAGGCTCTTAAAGCAAAGTAAGCAATTATGGGATAACAGGGAAGGTGCTCTCATGTATCAGTAACTGGTTAAAAAATACAAAAACAAAGGGTAGAAATAAACGGTTCAGTTTTCACAACAGAAAGAGGTAAATATGGGGGATAAGGAGGGATATGATAGAAGTTATTAAATCATGAATGGTGCAGAGACAGTAAATAGGGAAGTGTTATTTACCCCTTCCCATAACACAAAATCCAATGAAATTAATAGGCAGCAAGTTTAAAACAAACATAAGTACCTCTTCAAACAACACACAATCATAAGACTGGAAGGGACCTCGAGAGGTCATCTAGTCCAGTCCCCTGCACTCATGGCAGGACTAAGTATTATCTAGACCGGGGTCACCAACCAGAGTATATTGATTGACTGGCCGATCCTGGAGCCACTGACAGTCTATCACGATCTCTGGCCGTTAAAAGTCCGGTGGCGCAGCGGGACTAAGGCAGGTTCCCTGCCTGCCTTGGTCCCGCACTGCTCCTGGAATTGGCATGTCCCTGCAGCCCCTGGGGGGAGGGGGGGGAAGGAAGGAGGTCTCTGTGCACTGCTCCTGCCTGCAGGTGCCGCCCCCGCTGCTCCCATTAGCTGGGAACGGGGAACTGTGGCCAATGGGAGCTGCAGGGGTAATGCCTGCAGGGAGGGGTAGCGCATGGAGACCCCTGCTCCCCCCTCCCCCAGGGGCCGCGGGGATCTGGGGGCTGCTTCTGGGAGCGGTGCAGGGCTGGGGCAGGCAGGGAGCATGCCTTAGCCCTGCTGCACCGCCGACTAGGAGCCGCGCACTGTAAGCACCACCCAGCACGTGCCCTCACCCCAACCTCCTGCCCCAGCCCGGAGCACCCTCCTGCACCCAAACTCCCTCTCAGAGCTTGCACCCCTCACCCCCTCCTGCACCCCAATCCCCTGCCCCAGGCTCAGCCCAGAGCCCCCTCCCACATTCTGAACCCCTCAGCCTCAGCCCAGAGCCCACACCCCCTCCTGCACCCCAACCTCCTGCCCCAGCTTGGTGAAAGTGAGCAAGGGTGGAGGAGAGCAAGCAACGGAGGGAGGGGGAAATGGAGTGAACAGGGCGGGGCCTCGGGGAAAAGACAGGGTAGATCCTGGGCTGCACTTAAATTCAAAAAGTGATCTGGTCCATAAAAAGGTTGGAGACCACTGATCTAGATCACCCCTGACAGGTGTTTGTCTAGCCTGCTCTTAAAAGTCTCCAATGAGGAAGATTCCACAACATCCCTAGGCAATTGATTCCAGTGCTTAACCACTCTGAGAGGAAGTTTTTCCTAATGTCCAAGCTAAACCACCCTTGCTGCAATTTAAGCTTGTTGCTTCTTGTCCTATCCTCAGAAGTTAAGGAGAATAATTTTTCTCCCTCCTCCTTGTAACAACCTTTTATGTACTTGAACCAGTGGAACTCATTGCCAGGGGATATTGTGAGGCCAAAAGTATAACTGGGATCAAAAAAGAATTAGATAAGTTCATGGAGGATAGGTCCGTCAACGGCTATTAGCCAAAATGGTCAGGGACACAATCCCATGCTCTGGGTGTCCCTAAGCCTCGGACTGCCAGAAACTGGGACTGGACAATAAGGGATGGATCACTTGATAATTGCTCTGTTCTGTTCATTCCCTCTGAAGCATCTGGCACTGGCCACTGTCAGAAGATAGGATACTGAGCTAGCTGGACCAGTGGTCTGACCCAGTATGGCCATTCTTATGTTAAGTCTCCACCTGGAACAAAGAAAAATGCTGTCTATAATTTTATTAAGATGTTTGACTACCCATAATATTAAATACACACACATTTACTTTGGCTACTACTTCTGAAGTAAGAAAAATATTTGTTTTGGGATACTTGACAGAAATCCCTCTTTCAGACACAATACATGCATTTTTGACACCTCTATAAATATGTTTTCATTTTGTTTTGCTTTTGTTTTGCCAGTATCCTCTTCTTTTAGTCTGCACCTCTTTCCCAACCATTACTTAGTTTATCTGCTGTGCAGTAACTGTTTTAATTTTGGTTTCAAGCACAGCAGGTATGCGTAGAAGCACAAAAGATTCAGCAGAAAATCACACAGGATTAATCAAGTGAAGGATAGATAAAGCAACACAAGAAATGGCCCATGGTCTGAAATCCGTATTAGGCTTCAGAAATGATTGTAGATTTACCCTTTTAACAGTACACTTACATAAGAACATTAGAACAGCCACACTCGGTCAGACCAAAGGTCCATCCAGCCCAGTATCCCGTCTTTCAGGAGTGGCCAATGCCAGGTGCCCCAGAGGGAATGAACAGAACAGGTAATCATCAAGTGATCCATCCCTGTCGCCCATTCCCAGCTTTTGGCTAGGGACACCATCCCTGCCCATCCTGGCTAATAGCCATTGATGGATCTATCCTCCATCAATTTATCTAGCTCTTTTTTGAACCCTGTTATAGTCTTGGCCTTCACACCATCCTCTGGCAAGGAGTTCCACAGGTTGACTGTGCGGTGTGAAAAAAATATTTCCTTTTGTTTATTTTAAACCTGCTGCCTATTGATTTCATTTGGTGCCCCCTAGTTCTTGTGTTATGAGAAGGAGTAAATAACATTTCCTTATTTACTGTCTCCACACCAGTCATGATTTTATAAAACTCTACCATAACCCCCTCCTCTTAGTTGTCTCTTTTCCAAGCTGCAAAGTCCCAGTCTCCTCATACGGAAGCCGTTCCATACCCCTAATCATTTTTGGTGCCCTTTTCTGAACCTTTAACAATATCAATATAACTTTTTTTGAGATGGGGTGACCACATCTGCATGCAATATTCAAGATGTGGGTATACCATGGATTTATACAGAGGCAATATGATATTTTCTGCCTATTATCTATCCCTTTCTTAATGATTCCCAACATTTTGTTTGCTTTTTTGACTGAGTGGATGTTTTCAGAGAACTATCCACAATGACTTCAAGATCTCTTTCTTGAGTGGTAACAGCTAACACTTGCACCATTTAATTCCAACTCAGGCAGATAAAGGTAACTTAACAGATAATTATTCTTCCCAAACAACAATGAAGTAAACATTGATAGTGTGCTATTAACGCCCAATTTCCTAACCCGAGAGTGTGAAAAGACCTCTTTCTCTCTCTCTCTTTCAGCAACAGTGCATTCAACATGGCACAGTTATTTCTGTTTTTCGTCAGTGTTTTTGCCCAGAGTTCATTTTATAGGTATTTCATGGTTGCCTGAAAGCTGTAAACCAAGCTATTATAAACAGATTTTAGATATTAACTACATTGTCTGGCTGACATACCCCAAGCACATACTACTTAGGCCAAAATGACTTAACGTAAGATGATTAATCAGTCCTGACTGAACAGTGAAATAAAAACTAAATGTCAAATAGCCTATAACAAACAACCTCAATTCCCAAGTGATCCTGAAAATACTTGTCCTCTGCCTCTATATTCCCATCTGAGTATTTACAGACCTCATTCCCCTAACGTAGGCCAAGCCTCCTCAGCAGCACTGTAAGACAACGCCTCTAAAAATATTTCTAGGTGGGATTTGCAACCAACATGGATAAGGAGTGCCAAAAGAACAGAAAGAAAAGATCCAGAACAGTATGCGGCATGTATGTTTGCATGATCTCTACGTTTCTCCACCCAAAAACCCCTTGTATTATCCTTTGAACTCTCTCATATATGGCGAAAGTGCCTGCGATGATACATTTGAGTGTGTGATTTTAGCACTTCTGAAAGATGGGAGTCTGAAGTATTTTCCAGAATGATTATGCCATCGGTAGCAGAGGGCAAGCTTCCCCACATCTTTCTCTCAATATGCCTGAACCCTGATGCTGAGCAACAAACTCTACTTCAGTCGTCAGACCCCATTCAGTCCTTGACTTACCCAATGAAGCTGCAGACATGTGCACCTTGGTAATGCTCTACCTCCCTCGCCCCCAATGATAACATGGGCAGAGGGAAATAGACTGAGCCCACCTAAATAATTTCACACAGGCCAAACAGCCATCAGATGGTAGTGACTGAAAGTTGTTACTAACATTTTATAATTGTAAGATGCCTCAGAGAGCATGCTGCTATATAATGATGATATACCTGCGTGACTGAGGTCACTGGACGTTCAAATTCTCAGCTAGCAACTTAGCCAGGCTGTTAAATAATAAAAATACATAGTTTTTATATAGGGCTTTTCATCAGTAGATCTCAAAGAGCTTCACAATCTTTAATGCATTTCCCTACCTCACACAGGCGTTCTGAGGAACAGTATTATCCCAATTTTGCAGATGGGAAACTGAGGCAGAGAGAGGCTAAGGGTACCTCTCCATTGCAATAAAAAACCCACAGTACAGCCGTGGCTAACCCGGGTCAGGTGTCTCAGGCTTGCGGAGTATAAAATTGCAGTGTAGGTGTTCAGGCTCAGGCTGGGGCTCAGGCTCTGAGACTTCATAAGGGGTCAGAGCCCAGGCCCAAACATATACACTGCAATTTTATAGCTCTGCAACCTGAGCCCTGCAAGCCCGACTCAGCTGACCTGGGTTCTGAGACGCTGTGCCGCAAGTTTTTTATGGCAGTGTAGACATACTCTAAGGTAACATTTCTCAAATGCGGCCACCATGGCCACATGCAGCCACTAGCAGATTTATTTCCAGCCACAACAGCCTCCAAAGCATGGGCAGAGATTGGAGGCGCATATGGGGGTGCCCCCCTCCCAAGTTGTGTATGTTGTTGGGGGGGCACAATTTAAAGGTTCAGCCACCCCTCAAATAGCTTGAGTCACAGCCCTCCTTACCCTCAGTCTCCCTTTGCGGAAAGCAGCGGCCACTCCCTGCAGTGCCCAGCTGTTGTTCCTGAATATTTGTTACCAAGGACAGCCAGATGTGCCGCCTTGATGTTTGCGCAGGAGCCGCCAGCAGGGATCGGCACCCTGCACTGCGCAGCCTCCTTGGATGCTCTGGGCAGCGCCTCTGGAGACACATGGGACACCAGTGTGCACAATGCCTAAGGCAGCTCTTGTCAGTGAAGGTAACTGTAGCATTCAGTTGCTGGTGCGCTCTCCTGGGCAGCTCCCCCACAGTCAGGGAACAGGGAGCCTGGGACTCCACAAGCAGCCAGTGGGTTCCAGATCCACCTTCCCTGGGGCGGGCTCTCACTGAAGGGCCGTAGGAGGCAGGGACAGAGAGACAGGTTGGTGCCTTGGAATGTGTATATGTGCGTATCTACTTGTTTTTCCAATGCCTAATTACATATTTTAGGGGAAATTGTCAGAGCAAGAGTTGGTGGCCGCACTCTGGGGCCATCAAAAAATTTGTTGTGAAAACCCCTGCTCTAAGTCACTGACCCAACGAAGCCTTGTTCCCTCGTCTTCAGAAAACTGCCTGAAGTTACTTTGCACAAGCCTACTTATCAACTTTTGCTTCCTTGCTTCAATACCTCAGAGTTATTTACCAGAAGTGGGGACATTCCTCTGCAGCAGTCTTGGGGTTAAATAGTAATTAATTAATTGGACTTGTAGCCAAAAGAAAACCAACTAAAAGGTCATTTCATTCTACCACTTTTGGAACGTGACCCCTTTGCAGAAGGGGCCTCAAACAGAAAGACCACATACACACACATTAAATTAACTCCTTGCTTTTCTTATTTGTTTAATTTACTTTTGCCTCAGTGCTACAGTGAAACAGATTTAAAAAACAAAGATGTAAAAAGTTTTATCAACTCTGAGCTACACCATAGCAAAACATTTTCTTTCAAAATAGTTTTAAATATTTAAAGTTAATAGTTTCTAATTCAAAAATGTAATTAGAATGGTTCACAGTTACTTCAGTATTTGTGGTCTGAAAAAATACAGGTGCTGAGCCGATCATGATTCCAACATTTGTTGATAGTTCAGTCTTCAGACTCCCTTATCAGTTTTAATGTAGTCTCTTATCTCTGATGAGATAAAAGTGAAAAGTCACCCATAATTTAAGATGATTATGAAAGGAGGCTACTGTCGTTTTCCTGAAGACAAAACCACATAAATCATAGTCATACTAAAAATACTGTATTTGAGGAACTGCATAACAGACTTCAGTCACATCACCAGGCAAATTCATATTTTAGCCATCTGCAACTAGTTACAATCACCATGGTGTAAGGCACCATTTGGCAACTACAAAACACACAAAAAGCCAAATGGTAAAAACAAAATGCATTTTTAACAGGTATGCTTGATAGAAAAGCTCAACATGGACTCAGTTTACCTTCAATTTGCCACCTGAACCCACTATCTTGCGGAAACTTTATTTTCCTTCTGTCTTATATAGCAAACATAATACCAGCTAGTGCAGGTACCTCGAGGAAAGATAAAGCACAAATTTTGTTTTGAGTGAAATGTTTTGGCCTTTAACTGACTCATTCTATTTCCTATTGGGGAAGCATCCACTTCACAACTAGCACCCTTAAAGCAACTACTGAAGCAGCTAGCTTTATGAGATAAGGCTCCGCTGCCAGGCTCCCTGCAACCACAAGTCCAAATCCTAGCAGGAGGCCGTCAGTCCTTTCCTTCACCCTTTCCAGGCTGGCACCAAGCTCCAGGAAGCTTGCTGAACGTGGAAGTTTGGGGAAAGCTTTTGTATAAGGACTCAAGGTCCTCCCTGCTCCTCAAGGGCATGAATGGTGGTGGGGTGCACGACCCAGGTTAATGCCCCTCCCCCGGTCTGGCTGCCGCTCTTCAGCCCGGAGCCTGGGACGTACTTTGGCAAGGGAATCCCGCAGAGCCGCCTGGCCCGCAGGCAGGGCAGCAGAGGGGGTGGCGGAGCGGTGCCCTGCGGCAGCTGCTGCCCACGTGCCCGAGAGGGCGGGGGGTGCCCTCGGGCCCCAGCGTGACACTGATGCTGGCGGAAGCCCCAGTCCCGGGGGCTCTGCGCGGCACTCACCCTTGGTCACTTTCTTGGCCTCCCTGTAGCGCGCCCACAGGTAGCTCTTCATGTCCGGGGTGGGCGCAGGGGGCGGCGGCTGCGGCTGCTGCTGCTGGGGAGCCACCGTGCAATGGGGACCCGCTCTGGAGGCGCTGCAGCAGCAGAGCCCGGCGGCAGCGCGACCCGCACACCCCGCCCGCCCTGCGCCCAGCAGGGAACGCGCCGCCATGCCCGGTGCTGCCGCCCCGAGCTGCGAGCGACTCCTCGGCTCTGCCGCCGGGGCTCCCCGCCACCCCCCTCTCGCCCCGCCGCCGTAGCGGCCGCCTGAAGTCACTTCCTCGGGCCCGCCCTTCCCCGCGCTGACTTTCCAGGGGGGCGGGATCAGCGGCGAGACACCAGCCGCGGAGCTGGCAGCTGCTGGTGCAACCCAGCCCCGGGAGATGCACGTGTCGCACCGCCGGCGACTGGGGGGGAGGTGGGACGGGCCAACGGCGGGGGGCTGCTGCCGAAGGGGGCTCGGGTTGCGATCCTCGCTTAGGTTTTGCACATGATCCACAAGTGGTTTGGCTTCAGTTCTGGCCAAGCCCTTAAGGAGAGCTGGGTAAAGGCGCTCCCCGGGCAGCCCCATCCCGTGCAATGGGCCAGACTCCAGAGACAAGCAGGGCGTTCCCCAAACTAGCTGAGCAAAGAGAGTGCGTTGCAGAACCAGAAGCCAGGGATCAGCTCCTCCCTTACCCCAAAGCTGGGCGCACAGACGCTAGTAGTGGTAGATGTCCTCAACCAGTGTTTCGCAACCTGGGGGTCATGACGATCTTAAACTGAAGCTCCAAGCCCCAGAGGGTTGTGGAAGCCGGAGTTAAGGTAGAGGTTTAAAAAAAAATCTAGTGGGGGGGAGGGGGAATGTGGTCGCAATTTTTCTTTTAAGTCCAAAGGTGTCATCAGCCCAAAATGGTTGAGAAACATCATCCTACGGTGTCAGGCCTGCACCTGTTTTTCTCTAGGTCAAGCATAGACCACCCCACCCGCCTTTGGTTACCTGGATCTGGAAGCTCAGACTCAAAAACCCAGCTGCACACAGTGGAGTTCAGAGACCGTTTCTATAAAAGAATGCATGCAGTATAGTTGTAGCCATGTCAATCCCAGGATATTAGAGAGACAAGGTGGGTGGGGTAATAGCTTTTATTGGACCAACTTCTGTTGGTGAGAGACACAAGCTTTTGAGCTATACAGAACTCTTCTTCAGGACTGCGTGACTGGCGTGGCTCAAAAGCTTGTCTCTCTCACCAACAGAAGTTGGTCCAATAAAAGACACTACCTCACTCATCTTATCTCTCTCTTTATAAGAATATTAGGGTAGGATATGGGTACAGACCAGTGGGCTGAAAGGGGATGGGAGACTTAAGGGACTTAAGCTACAGTAAAACAGTAAAATAACCCTGAATAATTCCTTCCCCCACCTTCAGAGGGGCACAAAACCTAATCCCACCAGTGGTGCACATAAAACTGAGATGCCCTAGCCAGTTGTGGTAGCAGCTCAGGGGCTGCTCAGTCTGGACCTCTAGCGTGGTGGGGTATGTTGTTTCTCGGCTACTCAGCATTTCCCCTTCCCAGGGCCGGTGCAAGGATGTTTCGCGCCCTAGGCGAAACTTCCACCTTGCGCCCTCCCCTGTCCCCGAGCCCCCACTCTGAGGCACCCCCCCCACGGCAGCTCCTCACCCTCCGCCCTGAGGCACCCCCCCACCCCAGCTCACCCTTGCTCCGCCTCCACCCCGAGCACGTCGTCGCTGCTTCACTTCTCCCGCCTCCGAGGCTTGCAGCGCCAATCAGCTTAGGTGCCACAAGCCTGGGAAACGGGAGAAGTGAAGCAGCCACAGCGTGCTTGGGGAGGAAGCGGGGCAGGGGTGAGCTGGGGCGGGGAGTTCCCCTGCATGCCGCCCCCCCCCCCTTACTTGCTGCAGGCGGCCCTCCCCGCGCTCCCCTGCCCCAGTGCCCTCCGCCTAACTGCCGGCAGCAACCGGGGCAGCCGAAGATCCGGCCGCCATGGTCGCTGCCGAAGAAAATGCCGCCCCCCAAATTCTAGCGCCCTAGGCGACCGCCTAGGTTGCCTAAATGGTTGCACCAGCCCTGCCCCTTCCATCAGGACATACACCAGTATGAGTGTGCACCATCAGGCCCAATCTAGCAGTGCCCATCCCATGTCCTGTTTCCCAGGCTCACATACAGCTACATCTAGGGAAAGACAGTCCTTCCTTTCCAACGAGGCCCCTGCGCCCACACTCCTGCCAAGATGGCATTCTGACCCCCCTCCCTGACTCCTCCTAACTGTCCTGGAATCCTCCCACTTCTTGCCCTTCTAGGCCATTGATCCTTCAGCACTTGGCTGCTCGCACCAAGGTGCCATGTGCTCATGTATTACATTACCCCTGCTTTTAAGAGGATGCGTCTGTCCGTTCCTCCTGCCCTCTCCCCCCCCCCCCCCCCAATCTGGCTGAAGCTACTTCAAATACTCTTTAAGCCACTTGGGCCGTCTGCTCTGGAGTTCTGAGACTGGAGCCGGGGGTGGCGGGGGTGAATCTCAGGAATACTCTCCTGCTGAGCCCTGGCCTGAAACCACCTTGAGTGTTTGCACGCCCTCGTTATCTCTGTCTTCACTGAGCCAGGGTACCCTCGCTAGGCTTTCTGACTCAGGAACATTCCTTGGGGTTACACGTTGGAATTGCTGGGGCTGTAATAGGGGACCCCCAAGAGAATCTCACCCAGTGCTCCTGTGTATGATCAGTGTCCTTGTGCCATGAATTCACAGAGGGCTTCAGATGATTGTAATGAACCATGAAAGATTGTCCACCCAGCTCTGAGGACAGCTTATATAGCACCCCATATAGTTTCCTGATAACTGTAAACAGATGAATAAACTTGACACTGCCCCTTCCTTCTAGTCTGTTCTCACACCCACACCAACTCTCCAGGCTCAGACATCTGTCTGGTGACCTTGAGATCATAGTATTCCTTCTGTCTTTGTGTAGCTCTACCCTGATGCCTCTTAACAGTCTGGCTCACAGAACTCAAGCACCTGACTACCTGTAGGACGTACTCAGATGGATTGCCAAACTCTTCTGATACATCTATCCCAGATATAAGTTCAATTGTCAGGTAGCTCTCCTGACCAAATAACACCACATAGAATGTATAGCCCCTACATTACTGGACACTGCTCCAAAAGACCATCATAATATAGGGGAGTAGCTCGTTCCACTCACTTCAATTGTCTTAACCAATTATCCACGTTAAGGTAGAAAGCTGAAATAGCTGCTAGATGTACCTTGATAGAAGTAACAGCCAATCCTTGCTGTTTCAGGTACAATAAGTAATTTAGTATGTGTTGAATTGAAGAACAGGATGACTATACTCCAGAAAGGCATAACCAGATGGAAAAACGTCTCCTCTTTGAAAGGTAAGTAGCCCTAGTAGATGACTTTCTATTATTTAGCAGGATCTCTTGAACATCTTTCAAGCAAGATTGCTCCCTAATATCTAGCCAGGGAGCATCCATTAAATGAAGAGATTGCAGACCATGATCTTGGGAGATAAGATCCAAGTCTAGTGGAAGTGAAATGGGAGGTTTCAATGAAAGCACCAGGAGAATGGAGAAACAGTGCTAACAAGTCCGTACTGGGGCTATGAGTTTGACTGTGGCCTGATCCCGTTTTATTTTCAGTAATACTTTTTGAATGAGTAGGATTTGTGGGAAAGCAAAGAGGAACCTGTCTGACAATGGTAGTAAGAATACATCTATCAGGGAATTGGGGCTATAACCTCACAGGGAAAAGAAATGCTGACGCTTTCTGATGATACTTGTCACGGCACGAATAGGTCTTCCTGGGCAGACTCCGACCACATCTGGTGACATCGGGATGAAAAGACCACTCTGGTAATTCGTAAATGATCTGCTCAGGTATTCTGCCAGATTGTTTTGGACCCCAGTAGGTAAGAAGCTTCTAGATCTATCGAATTGGCAATGCAGATCTCCCAAAGCGAGTTGCCTCTTGACACAGCAGAGAAGAGTGGGGCTTCTCCCTGCTTTTTGAGGTAGAATGTTGCTGCTGTGTTGTCTGTGAGGACCAACAAGCTGTTTCTCTTGATGTGCGGCAGAAAAACTTGGCACACCAACCTGACAGCTCTCAGCTCATTGACACTGATGTATAAAGCTCAGTCTTCTGCAGACCATAGACCCTGAGTCTGTAGAGGACCAGATGTGCCCCACCCAGCCAAAGGCAGAAGCGTCCATTACTAATGTGAGTGTTGGTTGAGGGCGGCAAGGGAAACACACATACGTTGGCCAGACTTGTCCACCAATCTAGGGAGGCGAGGATGTGAAAGGGCACCCTCCCCACTGAGTCTAGTCTAGATGATGGCAGCTTGGTGAATAGACTGAGGCTAGCCAACCTTGTAGAATTCTGAGGCACAATCTGGTACTGAACCAAATGCCCCAGGAACTTGAAACAGTTTTGTGTCATTGTGACCAGGTGAGATTTGAGATCTTCAGCAACTGATCATATTGACTGAAAGCTCAAGTCTGGAAGAAAAGTTCTGGCTTGAGAGGAGTCCACTACAGTCACTATCAACTCTGTTCTCTGGACTGGAGACAGGAGAGACGTCTCTGTGTTGACTAATATTCCCAGAGAATTGAATGATGACTGGATCAGAAACACACTTAACAGTTCCTGCACCGTGGATCAGCCCTTGACAAGCCAGTCATCCTGGTAGGGATAAACTTCTACTCACAATCTTCTGAGGAAGGCAGCTACTACTTGTAGAACTTTCATCAAAACCTTGGAAGCTGCTGATGGGCCAAATGGTGGTATGGTAAACTGGTAATGATTTCAGTTTACAAGAAATCTGGTGTACTTCCTGTGAGCATGATTGATCACCACATAGAAGTAGGCATCTTATAAGTCAAGGGTGGTATACCAGTTTCCAGGATCCAGGGAGAGGACAATAGAAGCCAGGGTGACAATGCGGAACTTTATCTTTTTTAAGAATTTGTTGAGTTGATGCAGGTCTAAAATTGGTCTGAGACTGCTCTTTGCTTTCAGGATTAGGAAATAGCAGGAGTAAAACCCTTTCTCTCTGTGACACTGTGGAACCTTCTCCGTGGCACCTGCCTGAAAGAGAGACTGTACCTCCTGGAGAAGGAGATGCTTGTGAGAGTGGTCCCTGAAGAGGGACAGGAAGAGAGGGAGGGAGAGAAAGATAGAAACAAACTGGAGGATATATCCCACCTCTACAGAGCTCAAGATCCACTGGTCTGTAGTAATTCAGAATCAAGCACAGAGGAGGTGGGAAAGACAGTTTGTAAATGCAGGGGAGATAGGGTCTGGAAATATGGAGACTGGTATGGCGTCCTCGACTGACCCACAAAATGATTGCTTCACACTTCCAAGGTATCTAGAAGGGCCAGGAGTTGGAGCGAAGTCGAAGGAGGGGAGGAGGTTTTTCTTTTTTGTTTGTGTTTTTTTTTGACAGGTCCTGATGAGGAGGCAGAGCAGGATAACAATGTGTCGGCTGAAGCCAATAGTGCTTTCTCACAAGGGCAGGTGTGTACAAACCCGACTTCAAGATGACCCTTGAGTCCTTAATGCTATGGAGCTTCCTGACTGTCTGGTCTGAGAAAAGAGAAGGACCTTCAAGGCAAGTCCTGAATAATATTCTGGACGTTATAGGGGAGACCAGAAGACTGCAGCCATGAGGACCTCTGCATGGATACCACAGCAGCTATGATCCTAGCTGCTGAATCTGCTGCATCCAGCCCAGCCTGTAGTGAAGTTCTTGTTCACTAGGGAAGAGAACTATCTAGCATTCTCAGGGAGCAGCTCTTTGGTCCAAGGAACTAAACAGCAGTGACAGAAGTTAAGGAGGTGCAGCATGAGGCTGCTATCCATCACACAGGCAATGAGAAGACTTCCTGACCTCCTTGACCTGAATGCCTAAGTCTGAAGCCACCCTCTTTAACAATTCCTGATAAGTCTTGTAGTTGGACGAAGGGGGTGAGGTTGCCTCCAAGGAAACCGCCTTGTCCAGAGAGAATGAGGATGAAGCCAAGTCTGGAAGCAGTTGAACTTCTTGCATAGGACGCTCCTCTGGCTTCTCAAGTGCCTCTTGTTGATGCTTGGCACCAGTTCTAGTACTGGACAGAACTGGATTGGTTCAGTGCCAGGACTCACTCAACCTGGGCAAGGGCACTAAGTAGGCACGACCAGGGGAAAATCTAGAATGGGGTGGGCAAACTTTTTGGCCCAAGGGCCACGTCTATGTATGGAAATTGTATGGCGGGCCATGAATGCTCACGAAATTGGGGATTGAGGTTTGGGGTGTCGAGGTGATGGCTCCAGCTGGGGGTACAGGCTCTGGGGTGGGGTTGGAGGTGCAGGAGGGTGCTCCAGGCTGGAAAAAGGGGTTTGGAGGGTGGGAGAGGGGTCAGGGCTGGGGCAGGGGCACAGAAGGGGGTCGGGGCACAGAAGGGGGTCGGGGGTGCAGGCTCCAGGCAGCGCTTACCTCAAGGAGCTCTTGGAAGCAGTGGCATGTCCTCCCTCTGACTCCTACGCGGAGGCTAGGTGGCTCTTTGCCCTGCGCCCTGCCCGTGGTTCCCGACCAATAGGAGCTGCGGGGGTGGCTCTTGGAGTGGGGGCAGCATGCGGAGCCCCTTGGCTGCCTCTGTGTGTAGGAGCCAAAGGGGGAACATGCTGCTGCTTCTGGGAGCCACACAGAGCCATGGCAGGAGCAGGGCAAGACCCAACCCTGCTCTCTGGCTGGAGCCCCGGCAGGAGTTCGAGGGCCGGATTAAAACATCTGAAGGGCCGGAAGCTGCCCCCAGGCCATAGTTTGCCCACCCCAGTCTAGAAACTGGGGGAAAACCCTAGGGTTCCAAAAGGCTTCTGATAAAGGACGGCACCCCAGTGACCTCCTGGCTACATTACCATAATAGTTCCTGTTGTGGAGTCACGAGGGTATGCAGAGAAGAAGGATCTATGTGGGGACCTGCAGGGCCTGCTCCAAGGCTGAGAGATATATAATCCCACCTCAGCATCTGATGGAGAAGACTTCCCTTCCACTGACCATGGAGGGGCTTCCCCTGGTTGGAGCCTCTCTGGAAGACTTTTGCTTCTTCCTAGGCACAGGCCAGGACTCCAACCATCTTGGTAGTGTGCTTCTGACTGAAGCAGCAGCACTCGGCACTGGATCAGACCAGGACAGCTCTGAGGGTAGTCTCAGCAGTGCTCAATTAGCGGGAACTTCAGCTTAGCCTCCCTATCTTTTTGCATCCTTCTCTTGAATTCCCAGTATATTTGGCGCCAGTCCTTCATGTGTGCTTTGCCCAGGCACTTAAGACAACTGCTGTGTGGGTTGCTCACAGGCATAGATTTTCAGCAGGAAGCACATGGCTTGAAGCCCGGTAACCGGGGCATGCCTCGGTGACAGCAAAAAAACCTCAAAACAGGGAACAACAATAAAATCAAAATTATCTTTTTTGTTTTTAAATGAGTAAAATTACTAAAACTAGCTAACTATAACAACTACTGACTACAACTAGACTACATACACAAAGCTGAGAGAAACTGTTGGGTTCTGTAACGGAGACACTCATCTCTTGAGCACCTCTTGCTGCTGCGTGTGGTACTGCAGTCCTTTTCCTGATCCTGGTGCCCCCATAAGTTGTGGACTTCATTTGGTGGGTCTTCAGTGCCTTGGCCCTCCAGCCGAGTCACAGCATCAAAATGAACCCCTTCTGGGGTAACAAAAGTCCAACAAAATTGTCTGTCTGCCCTCACCAGGGTCTTCAGCCCCAGCTCTGGGCCCCTTAAATTCAGTCCTTTGCTCATGCTTCTAAACAAGCTTGGTCTTCTTCTTGAGGTTTACACCACTTCACCTGCCCACTACTCCAAGTTCCAACAGCAGCCATGTACTGCAATCCTCGGCTGCTGTTTCCCTGGGCCTCTTCCGAACTGGCCCCTTTATCATCACCCCTTACCTTAGGGTTAAAGTTCTCAGGCTCTCTCTCGTCCCAGCTTAAGCAAATGCAGCCAGAACCAAACTCTGGTTATCCCTCAAGCTCCTTTGGTCAGAGAGGAGTCCCTTCCTTGGCCCTCTGGTTCTGGCCAGGAACTGACCTGCTAAGGCCCTGAACTCCTTTTATCTGAGCCTGCTGGGCTCTGATTAGCTGCAGGGATCCCACTGCAAGCTCCAAAGAATACTTGAGGGCATCTGTTAGGTGCTTATAGTCTTGCCAAACCTCACTGCTAGGTCTCTGATAGGCTTCCCCTATGAGAAATAGGCTCAAAAACTTCAGTTTAGTAGACTCAAATCACCCAGTTAGCTCATTTCAAACTGATCATGCCAATCACTCCTATTGCACCACACTATAAAGTGCCAGGTTAAATATGGGCTCTGGACAGGACCGTCTCCAGGCACCAGCTCAGCTAGCAGGTGCTTGGGGCGGCCAAGGGGAAGAGGCGGCAGGTTGGGCTCTTCTGCGGCAATTCGGCGGCAGGTCTCTCAATCCCTCTTGAAGGGAAGGATCTGCCGCCGAAATGCCGCCAAAGAAGAAAGCAACGAATTGCCGCCAATCGCGACTTCTTTTTTTTTTCACCCTGCTGCTTGGGGCAGCAAAAACCCTGGAGCCAGCCCTGGCTCTGGAATCCTACTTGGAGGTGACATATCGGACCCTTCCAAGAGGCACCCATTCCTCTTCATCACTCATTTTCTTCCTTTCCAATGTCTAATGACAAACACACACATGTAAAACATCTCTACAATTAAGAAAGCAGTTTATCTTTCATCTTATGGTCTGGACCACAGACGTCCACTTAGCTCAGTTGAGGGATAACCCCCGCAATCCCACCATTGCCACCAATTTGTACCAAACTCTCCCTGCTTCTCTGCACTGGACATGGGTGCTAATAGATGTCCTAAGGTTACTTTCCTGCACCCATTTCTCTCTGGGTTGGGCACAGACCCCCTTTGCTTATGTGGATCCAGAAGCCCCTGGCACAAAAACCCAATTGCACACAAAGGAGTTCAGAGACCATTTATATAAACCAGGGGTAGGCGAACTATGGCACGCGTGCTGAAGGCGGCACGCAAGCTGATTTTCAGTGACACTCACACTGCCCGGGTCCTGGCCACTGCTCTGGGGGGGCTCTGCATTTTAATTTAATTTTAAATGAACCTTCTTAAGCATTTTAAAAACCATATTTACTTTACATACAATAGTTTAGTTATATATTATAGACTTATAGAAAGAGACCTTCTAAAAACGTTAAAATGTATTACTGGCATGCAAAACCTAAAATCAGAGTGAATAAATGAAGACTCGGCACACCACTTCTGAAAGATTGCTGACCCCTGATATAAATGAATATTTCACAAGGAAATGGGTATAGACCAATGGGCTTAAAGGGGATGGGGATATAAGGGAATTCAACAGCAACAGTGAAACAGTAAAATAAACAATAGAACAATCTCTTCCCACACCTCTGGGAACCTTTACTCCCCAGATGAAGCTTCTAATCCCACCAGTGGTGCATATAAAACTGAGATGCACTAGCCTAGTGTAATACACTACTCGGTGGCTGCTCAATCTGGACCTCCAGCCTGATGGAGTATGTTGCTCCTCAGTTACTCAGCTTTCACCTTCCATTAGGACACACAATTCTAAGTCAAAAGTGCTCAGCACCGAGGTAAATCCAGGAGTGTCCCTCACATGTTCCATTCTCTGGGCTCATGTGCCTCCAGGGAAACACAGTCTTTCTTCCTTTCCACAGAGGCCCCCACATGCACAAATTCCTACCATGATAGCTCCTCCCAATTGTCCTGGAATCTTCTGGCTTCTTGCCTCTCTAGGACAGTGGTTGTCAACCTTTCCAGACTACAGTACCCCTTTCAAGAGTCTGAAGCTTGAGCCTCACTGCCCAGGGCTCAACCCCAAGCCCTGCCACCTGGCGCTGAAGCATGTAACTTAGCTTCACGGGGCCCCTCTGGCACGCGGCCCCAGGCAATTACTCTGCTTACCTAATGCCGACCCTGCACTTGCAACCCCCCTAAACCCATCCCATGCCCCCCAGGTTTAGAAACACTGATCTAGATGAGCTGATGTACCCCCTGGAAGACCTCTGCATGCCCCTGGTGTACCCCTGGTTGAGAACCACTGCACTAGGCTGTTGACCTTCCCAGCGTTGGATGTTTGCACTTAGGTGCCATCTAGTGGTTTATTACAGATGATTCAGGTCAGAGATTCCACTGAAGTTCAGTGGAATAGTTCTAGGTTTTTTACCCATCATTCATACCAAGTGAAGCATGCACAGAAAAGGATTTTATACAGAAGTGTATTGGAAGGCAGGCCAAAGCTGCTTAGGAGGATTTGCATATAGGCAATGTAAAAATAAAGAAATCATTTTTAGTGTCAAAGTAAAAACACAACTTCATTTTTCAGTGCCAAAGCAAAGCACTTTTCCTCCAGCTTCTTCCTCTTCTCATCCCAAAGCATCTTTACAGACATGGGGAGCAGTACAACATTGCCATTCATTCCTCTCCATGACTTGTTCCTCCAAGCCCAGCGGGGTCATGCCCTGCATACCATGTCCTGCCATCTAGTCAGTGGTCAGCAGATCTTGGTTACATTTACATTATTTACTGTCATAGGTCTCACCCCCACTTGGAGCTGTTGGGTTCCAATATGGGGACCTGCATGGATTTATCTAAACTTAAATCATAGTTTAGATCTGGTAAAAGCTGCCACCACCCAATAAGGTACGTGTATTGGGACGCAGTCCTTCCCCAAAATCCTTGGGGATCCCAAGAGCCCCAAATCCATGGAGTTCTTACACCCAGGAGAAATAAACCATTCCTCCCTGCTTCCTCCCCCCTCCCTTTTCCTAGGAGAGATACCAGGATCCAACTACAGAGGGATGCCTCCCTTCGCCCCTTTCCTTGAGAATCCACCCAAGGAAAGATCAACCAAGTTCTTAATAGAAAAGATTTATTAAAGAATAAAAAGAAAGTAACTTGTCTCTGTAATCCAAGATGGAACAATACACAGGGTCTAAACTTATTAATCTCTGGAGAGAATCCCCCCTCCTTTCTTTCTCAGTAAAAGCAAAGTAACAGCAAACAGGAATAAAAGAGTTTCCTTCAGCAAACACACAATTGCAAATATAGAAATCAAATTATAAGACTAATCCGCCTTTCTAATTAATACTCACTATTAGATAGTAGGAGCTACTCCAGGAGAACTTGGAGACATGACTGGCCTCTCTTAGATCCAAAAAGAGAACACTCTAAGGCCTGGTCTACACTAGGACTTTAATTCGAATTTAGCAGCGTTAATTCGAACTAACCGCTCAACCGTCCACACCAGGAAGCCATTTAATTCGAACTAGAGGGCTCTTTAGTTCGAATTTGGTACTCCACCCCGGCAGGTGGAGTAACGCTAAATTCGACATGGCTAGCTCGAATTAGGCTAGGTGTGGATGCAAATCGAACTTAGTAGCTCCGGGAGCTATCCCACAGTGCACCACTCTGTTGACGCTCTGGACAGCAGTCCGAGCTTGGATTCTCTGACCAGCCACACAGGAAATGACCCGGGAAAATTTGAATTCATTTTCCTGTCTGGGCACTTTGAATCTGACGTCCTGGCTGGACATCGGGGCGAGCTCCGCAGCACCTGCAACGATGCAGAGCTCTCCAGCAGAGGAGTTCATGTTATCTGTGAATAGAAAGAGGGACCCAGCATAGACTGACTGGGAACTCTTCGATCTGATCGGTGTGTGGGGCGAGGAGTCTGTGCTTTCGGAGCTGCGCTCCAAAACAGGGAATGCGAAGACCTACGAGAAGGTCTCCAAAGCCATGAGAGACAGAGGATACAGGCGGGATGCAACGCAGCGCCGCGTGAAAATCAAGGACCCCAGACAAGGCTACCAAAAATCAAAGCGGCAAACGGACGCTACGGAGCCTGCCACCACTGCCCCACCAGTGACCGTGGACTCTGACGATGGGACAGTGTCGACGGCCAGTTCCTCGGTGATGTTCGCGGACGGGGAAGATGAGGAAGGGTTTGTGGAGGACGAGGCAGGCGAGAGCGCTTACAACGCTGGTTTCCCCGACAGCCAGGATCTATTCATCACCGTCACAGAGATCCCCCAACAACCCTCCCCGGCCATTAACCCGGACCCTGAATCAGGGGAAGGAGCAGTCGGTAAGTGCTGTAACCATGTTAACTTTTATTCTTAATATAACAGGAATCTTAACTGTGTGAAAAGGAGGTCTCTCTAGATATGGGGATAGAACAGAAATCATCCTTGGAGATCTCCACGAAGCTCTCCTTGCGTTAATCGAAAAGCATCAGCAGGAGGTTCCTGAGGAGAGCTGCCTTATTGGGTGCTCTGTGGTAGCACAGTTTTCCGCGCAAGGCTTTCATGAGGAACTCAGGGAGCACTGCCTCCCCGAGCACGGCTGCATCGGGCCCTGGTTCGTGCTAGCTTTCACGCAGCATGCGCTCTCTATCTCCTTCAGTGACCCTCCTCAGGGTGATCTCGCTCGGAGACTCCTGCATCTAATTAGGGTAATTACTGTAATTTTACGCCTGGTCCAAAGTATTTTTAAGAAATCTACGGACAGACGGCATAGCACAGACTCAGCACGCAGCTGCGTGACGAGCGTAACGGAAAGCCAAAGAATATAATGGACGCTCATGGAGGGAGGGGGGAATGAGGACGCAAGGTATCCCACAGTTCCTGCTGTCTCCGAAAAGTATTTGCATTCTTGGATGAGCTCCAAATGCTTCTAGGGTCAAACACAGTGTCTGCGGTGGGTCAGGGCATAGTTCGGCAATTTGCGCACACACCCCACCCACCACCAGAAGTGAAAACAATCCTCTGTTGACTCTTTTACATGTCACCCTATCTTTACTGAATGCTGCAGATAGACGCGATGGTGCAGCACTCAACACCAACATCCTTGCTCCCCCCACGCTATGGATGGCTGGATCTGTGTGGGCGGGGGAAAGATGGAAATCCATCCTCATCATCAGCCTATTGGCACATGGGGCAGTGCAAAAGGGCTGGTAACCACGCCGACTAGTATCAGTAAGGTCAGTCAAGGGCGCCTGTCCCTAATTTTTGATGGCTGATGG
Organism: Mauremys mutica; assembly: GCF_020497125.1. Classification (NCBI taxonomy): domain Eukaryota; kingdom Metazoa; phylum Chordata; order Testudines; family Geoemydidae; genus Mauremys; species Mauremys mutica. Next base: position 101,021,920 of record NC_059072.1, on the reverse strand, counting down.
TACAATATGGCTGGTAACCATCCTCATCATTGCAACAGGGGGCTGAGCTCCATCAGCCCCCACCCTTCATTGTAAATAAAAGATTCAATTGCCCCTGGACTAGCAGAGGGATGATGGGCTCCTTCATCCACACTCCTTAATGTCCTGCCTGGACTATCATTGCAGCTGGAGGCTTCCTTCCAGTCATTTCTCACAAACAAGTCACTGTGTCTTATTCCTGCATTCTTTATTACTTCATCACACAAGTGGGGGGACAATGGTATGGTAGCCCAGGAAGGCTGGGGTAAGAACGGAATGAACAGGTGGTGTTGTTGCAGGAGCACTCCCTGTGAATAGCATACAGCTCATAATTTATGCAGGATCGGACACAGAGCAGCTGTGCTCTCTGGTTCTATGATACAGTGGTTCTCTAGTACACTTGCCCATAATCTAGGCAGGACTGATTCTATTTTTAGATACCAAAAAGGAGGGATTGACTCAGGGAGTCATTCCCAATTTTTGCTTTTGCGCCCCTGGCTGCTCGGCCAGGGGCACTTATGACAGCAGCAAATGGTGCAGTGCAAAAGGACAGGTAACCATGCCCATCTTATTACCATCTTATTACCAATTTATGGTATGGTAGATGGTACAATATGGCTGGTAACCATCTCTGCTGTCATGCAAAAGCAAAAGCATGCTGCTGTGTAGCGCTGCTGGCCCGCCTCTGTCAGCGGCATCTAGTACACATACGGTGACATACACAAAAGGCAAAACAGTGTCCATGGTTGCCACGCTATGGCGTATGCCAGGGCAATTCTGGGAAAACGGGCTTGAAATGATTGTCTGCCGTTGCTTTCCTGGAGGAAGGAATGACTGGCGACATTTACCCAGAATCCACCGCGAAAATGATTTGTGCCTCAGCAGGCACAGGGGTCTCAACCCAGAATTCACAGAGACAGCCTAGACTCAGTTAATTGTTCGCAAAAATGTATCTTTGCAAGGAATTCACTCCCTGTTTCCCATCTCACAGCTTCCACTGTCTCCAGACCTGCCACAGCATCCCCCTCGCAGAGGCTGGCAAAGATTAGGCGGCGAAAGAAAAAGACAAGGGACAAGATGTTCGAGGAACGTATGGGCTGCTACCTAGCAGAGGCGGACCAGCAGAGCCAGTGGAGGGAGACCGTCTCTCTGTGCCAGCGCTCACACAGCGAACGGGAGGAGAGGTGGCGTGAGGAAGACAAGCAGGCGACTGAAACAATGCTTGGACTAGTGAGGGAGCAAACGGACACGCTCAGGCGCCTTGTGGATGTTCTGCAGGACCGCAGGAGGACAGAGACACCCTGCAGTGTATCTGCAACCGCACTCCCCCGCCACAAAGTCCCATACCCCCCTCACCGAAAATAATCAGGAGGAGGGGCGGCCGGGGACGTGAATACTGTCACTGCACCACAGCAGAGTGCTCAAGTACCCAAAAGCTCTCATACCCTACATTTGCCGAAGTCCTTCACTTCCAGACTCACAGTAGTCCCAATCCCAGTCCCATCCCCTAACTGTCTACTTAATTAATAAACATGCTTTGCTGTTAATTACTGTTTCCGTTATGTTTTTTCAAAGAAGACTGTGTTTGAATGGGGGGCGTGGGGAAGGGGGTGGTTAATTGCATAGGACAGTCACCTTTCCCAGGGTACAGACACGGGGGCAGGATCAGCAGCGGGTCACACACACGGTGCAGTCAATAGGCACCCTGGTCGGTTTTTGGAGGTGGTTTCCAGGATCTGTGTGGGCGGGGGAGATGTGACTTTGCAGCGGGGGAGGGCGGTTACAGATCTTATACAGCGGTCCTTGTCCTGGACCGCTGAGTCACGCAGCTGAGGAATCTGTATCCGTCCTCTACCACAAGGTCACATATCCGCCCGCACACAGAATTCCATAAAGAGGGATGGCAGGCTCCGTTGAAAGAAGCCTTCCGGCACTGCGGACCGCTCTAGGAGCAGGAGCCTGTCATTCCTTGAGTTTAGAGGCGGTCTTTACATCACCGCACACCCTACCCAGCACAGCCTGCGTCCCAGTTTCAACCCTTTCACGAAAAGTCATGAATAAAGAAACCTTTGTTAAGTAATAATGGGACATGTATTTTATTTTTACACGTGTGCTGGAAGTGGGGGTAACGGGGTGAACGGGGTATGTAACCGAAGAGGAGAGTCAACAGTAACTGGGTAAATAAACAGGGGCAGGTTCAGCTTCTCTGTAAAGAAACTGAACAGTCACAGGTCACGCTGCTCGCTGCTCGCTGGTATTTGAAGAGTTCCTTGTCGCTGTCCCAGGCGCCTGTATAGGGCTTCACGAGCAAGTGCATTAGCGGGCAGGCTGGGTCCCCGAGGATGACTATAGGCATCTGCACATCCACAACAGTTATTTCGTGGTCCGGGAAGAAACTACCTTCCTGCAGGCGTCTGAGCAGCCCACAGTTCCTGAAAACACACGCATCATGAACCTTGCCCGGCCACCCGACGTTGATGTTTGTAAAACGTCCCCTATGGTCCCCCAGTGCTTGCAGCACCATTGAAAAGTAGCCCAATTTCTCATCAGCTGACTGTGGAAGAGGTGGACGATAAAGTGCGAGGAGGAGAAAACGGCGATGATCGCAGCGGGCTCCGTGCTTGCAGTGCTGTGGCGTCCACGCTGTCACTGACCAGAAAAGTGCACGAACAGATTGCCCACAGGCGCTTTCACGGAGGGAGGGAGGGAGGTTGTGATTGACAGTTCAATGACGACACTTACCCAAAACCACCCTCGACACATTTCTCCCCCTAGCAGGCATTGGGGGCTCTACCCAGCATTCCAATGGGCAGCGGGGACTGCGGGAACTGCACCGCTTCCAAAGTCGACGCTGGCCCCGTGAATGTGGACTCAGAAATTCGAATTAGTGTATCTAGTATGGATACACAAATTCGACTTCATAAGGTCGAATCCACAAAGTCGAACTAAGTTGATTCGAAATAGTCTTGTAGTGTAGACAAGGCCTAACAAAGAACACAGACAAAGGCTTGCCTCCACAGAGATTTGAAATTATCTTGTCTCTGATTGGTCCTCTGGTCAGGTGGTCATCAGGTACTGCATGTTAACCCTTTACAGGTAAAAGAGACCTTAACCCTTAACTATCTGTTTATGACATTTACATTCACCTGTTTGTCTTCTACAGTGTGCACTGCATGTTTCTGTTTATATGCAAAGTACATTAAAAGATCACAAAGATGTTTTTATGTTTGGACACGCAGATCACATGGTATCTGCACTAAATCTTCAGTGATGGCAACAGAAACTGTATGTGTAGCTCAAGTGTAGTAGATGTCCCTCTGATTTATTTCTGTTCACAAAACTACTGAATCAGCACTAAATACATGTGCATAATACTGAACTGCATTTGCAACCATTCTATCTCTGTATTGTTTTTACAAAACCAATATTTTGCCCTCACTTACATCCCATGTAACTCCACTGACTTCAGTGAGGTTACACAGGGTAAAAGTTAGGGCAGAATCTGGCACAAAATAAATACCGCTTCATGGCATCTTTAAGGCCAGACTTTATGCTTGCCTCTTATTCTCTTTCTACCAAGCAGCCTCCTTGAGATCCTTCCTCCAAGAATATGCCTTGTGTGAAACGTCTGGTGCTGATTTTTCTCACCAATCATGTCTAAATCCCTTTGTTTCTGAACTGTTATCAGATGTATATATCATCTATGTCTAGTCTGGTCTGTAAACCCCTTGGGCAAGGTCCTTGCCTTTAAGTATTATAAAGTATTATGTACATTATTATGGTAATCTATAACAAATATAACCATATCATTTTGATTGAACCGATAAAGCATCATTAAAATGGTTTGGTTTATACAGTTAGGAACCATATTTCACTTAAAATGCATATTTTGAATTTGTTATTATATCTATATATATAGTCTAATTTTAAAAGTAATGCTATTGCAAGTTCATTTTTCCTTATTTTTATTTAACTATCATATGCTGTTTAAAAATAAATTTCACTCTTTGCCCCCAGATTGGTTATCCTCATTTGTCTTCCTTGTGTTCAGGTTAAAGAAAATGAAATAATAACAATTCATGTTGCTACACTTTCTCCAATATTTGTCTTTTGAGTCATAAATTGGGGCCTACTATGGAAGAGGAGAAATTTGTCTAATAAGGTAATTTTAAATAATGATGCCTCACATGATAATACAGGCTCTCATTCTGCAAGCATGAAATATTTGTTCATGTAAATAATCCATTGACTTAAAAAAGCCTTCTGCAGAAAGCTTATGCCAAATATATAAAAGGAGGCTGTAGCTAGCAGAATACGAGACAAAGGTTTTTTGCACAGTGAAAATTAGGATGATCAGATAGCAAGTGTGAAAAATTGGGACAGGGATGGAGGATAATAGACACCTATATAAGGCAAAACCCTGAATATCAAGTCTGTCCCTATAAAATCGGGACATCTGGTCACCCTAGTCAAAATACGTTATCGTTAGGCAAATATTACAAAAGCAAATTATCTGAACCACAGTGGGATCAATTCTGCAAACACTTTCATGTAAGTTGTTCCGGTGACCAAGAGGCCATTCAGGCTAACAGCTGACTCTCAGAAGCATGCAAAGAGAATTTCAAATTTTGGGTCTGGTTATCCACTGCCTTTATCTTGTACAGTCATTATATGGGTGAAAATTGAGCATAGAATGCCAGCATTCTGATTTGGTCATGTGCACAGGGGTAAATGACTACACGAGGTGCAAGACAGAGGAGAAACAGGCCCTTCGAGTCTAACTGGGCTGTTGATATCTTATGTTACACATTCTCATGTTTTATTGTCTTTATCCAAACTTCTAATAGGAATAAACTTTATAAAACATGATACTGGAAAATTTCTCCAGGACATATACTACTTGACCCCTAATTCTCCCAGACTGACCACCTCACAGTGTCAACACTCCATGCCCAGTAGAAGCAAAGAAAAATACTAATTTCTCTATTCCTACTCCTTTTTACTTTATGTTGCATTAGTTTTCCTTTGAGGAGTACTATTTGAGATTGTGCTGTGTAACCTCACTGAAGTCAGTGGAGTTACATGGGATGTAAGTGAGAGCAAAATATTGGTTTTGTAAAAACAATACAGAGACAGAATGGTTGCAAATGCAGTTCAGTATTATGCACATGTATTTAGTGCTGATTCAGTAGTTTTGTGAACAGAAATAAATCAAATAGAGGGACATCTACTACACTTGAGCTACACATACAGTTTCTGTTGCCATCACTGAAGATTTAGTGCAGATACCATGTGATCTGCGTGTCCAAACATAAAAACATCTTTGTGATCTTTTAACGTACTTTACATATAAACAGAAATATGCAGTACAAATTACATATGCAATCATATCACTATCTAAATTCTTTGCTTTTCACAGTTTTGATCATATGGGATATGATCCTTCAAGTTATTAAAGTTACTGCAGTTTGCTGAGCACCCTCGGTTACCATCAGTTTCAGTAATTGTTGAGGCAACTCAGCACCTCAGAAACTGCTCATGTAAGTAAAGCTACTCATATGTTTAAGTGTTTGCAGATCAGCCCCTAACCAGTTAAAGGAATTCATAATAGATGAGCCTTTAAATGAGAGCTGAAATTGAGCTGATGCATACACTGTAATTAATTAAACTCCCACAAGGGAACTGTAGGTGAAGTGCAATGATAAGACATTTGAAAATGTATTATGCAACTGCTATACTACAATATTCCAAACAAAGCAACATTTTAAGCAACAAAGCTAGCTGACAGATTGTATCACAGTGATTTATTACAGTGGCAAATGACCTTGGACTGAGAAAAGATTGAGAAAAGGTTATGTAGAAGCAATCTGTTGTGGAAAGAATGGAAAGTCCGCTTTCCTTAATCCAGTCTGAAGGTTCTTATTCATTTTCTCTACTTTTGTATATTTTCTATCTGCATAAATATCTTTCATAAATTAAGATAATAGGAACTTTTTAAACACACAGACCACAGACCAACCATAAGATGGTAAACACTTTTGATCATTATTAAGGCTAAGATTTTGTAATGGTTATTTTTAGTACTGTAAAAGTCTGGGACAGGTCATGGGCAATAAACAAAAATTCACGGAAGCCAGTGACTTGTCCCTGACTTTTACTAAAAATAACTGTGACAAAATAGGGCTGAGACCAAGCCCTGTTGTGGGTGGGTATGAGGGGGGGTCCAGCATACGCCGCCACTGTGGCTGACAGCTCCGGGGTCCCCCACTGCCTGTCATGGCTTGAAGCTCCAGGGTCCCCTAGCTGCTCATGGCAGCTCAGAGCTGCACGGGCCCCTGCCCCTTGTGGCGACTTGGAGCTCTGGGGCTGGAGGCTGTGAGCTCTGGGCCCCCCCAACCCCCCACTGGCCACAGTGGCTGAGAGCTCTGGGGGCCTCTTTGAAACTGAATCCTGGTACAAATCTCCTGAGTCATCCAGTACATCTTCCCTCACATACAGGGGCGGCTCCAGGCCCCAGCACGCCAAGCACGTGCTTGGGGCGGCAAGCCGCGGGGGCCGCTCTGCCAGCGCCGCGAGGGCGGCAGGCAGGCTGCCCTCGGCGGCTTGCCTGCGGAGGGTCCGCTGGTCCCGCGGCTTCGGCGGACCTCCCGCAGGCAAGCTGCCGAGGGCGGCCTGCCTGCCGCCCTCGCGGCGCTGGCAGAGCGCCCCCCGCAGCTTGCCGCCCCAAGCACGCGCTCCCCCAAGCATGCCTGCGGGAGGTCCGCCGAAGCCACGGGACCAGCGGACCGTCCGCAGGCAAGCCGCGGAAGGCAGCCTGCCTGCTGTGCTTGGGTGGCAGAATTCCTAGAGCCGCCCCTGCTCACATAAGGTTTCAGTACTGAAATTTGTGAACATTTTTTCTTAATCTTATATTCTCTAGTGTCCACAGAAGTTTAGGCTCTGACTCAGGACAGCACTAAAGCATGTGCTTAGCTTTAAGCACATTTAAAGTCAAGTGATGCTTTCCTGAAATAGGGCCTTATTGTGTAAATACATATAATTGGTTTTCCAGTTTTTTTTTTACTTATATTTCAGAACCTCCCTCCCTACTTGATAATTCAGTTTTATGAACATTTTTTCCTAATTTGATGTCTTTTAGATGGAAGGGGGTTTTGAGGAGTTGGGTACCTCCTGGGCACATGGCACTATGCTGCTTTATGAAAGAGCAGACATTTTTCTGACCTGGTGTCTGTTCTGAATGAGGAATTCAGGGAACTAATTGTTCTATACGGGCCTGATATGGATGTTTGACAGATAGTAATAGGTTGACAGACAATACAGCTTTTATCATGGCTTTGCAATGAAACAGGTCTTTGGCCTGGAGACCATGAGACTTTACTTACTTTGGACAAAGCTAAATGGTTAGTGAAATTGTCATTTGCTAGTGTTGATGAACTGAGGCTCTCTCGTTGATTTGATAATGTGATATTGTCAGAGATATCTATTTTCATATCATCACATTTAGTACTGCAATGAACAACTTTAAAAATGCTTTCACTTTTTCTTGAGATATTTTTCAGTGCATCTTCAGTTGAATTTCTGGACTGAAGTGATTCCATGCTTATGGTCCTCTGAAGTTTAGTAAAACTGCTAACTGGAGATCTCACAGTAAAGCAACTCTGAGTTTTGTTCTTAAGCCTGTCCTGAGAAGGTTTCTTCTGCAAATGTAAGGCGCTATGGGGACTTTCTTCCATCTGACTTCTATGTCCAAATCTTGGTCCACTACCATGGTAATTTTTTTCAACTTCCTTCAGTAGACTGAAAAAAAAGTCAAGATTTTCCAAGAAGTAATTGTACCCATATGAATTACCCTATGGATTAAAAGGTAAATAGAAACTTGCCACTGGATTTCAAAGATGTGAGGGTGAGCGCGACCAAGAAAACTAACCCTTAAATCTAATAATCTCTTCAAAACTCCTATTGCTTCTTGTTTAACTTGAAAGCCAGATTGACTATGTAGTAGTTGTCCTGAAAGATATGTGTAAAACAAACATAATATATTGTAAAATATTATTCAGTTTCTTCATTATACAGAAAATATATAGAAATCTGATATAAAATCTTCAGGGAAAAGATAAGTTACAAGGAAAATGAAGTTATTAAAACATTTCAAACAATCATTTTATTAAAATGGCACAAAATAATTGGCTTGAAAAGTCTTTTTTTTTTTAACAGTTTTAAATTTTGATACTAGCTTTTAAGAATCACTATAATTATTTGAAAAGAAATCTAAAAAGAAGTCTGCTGTTTGTTTTTTTAATCTCGGTCCCTATTTGATTCCCCCACTTCTGTCACCACTAAGTATATACCTCTTTGAAGTGATCTGCTTTGCTGAATGTGGAAGAGCAGGGATATATACATATTTTAATATTTGTATTCAGCTCTGAGCATGAAAAGAAAGTCAAAATCAAAAACAGACAGTCTTTGTACTCTTTGAGACAAACTCACTCCAGGGGAAGCTATTCTATAAATCCTAAAATATACTGCACTAATGTTAGTGGAATATTTATAAAGGCTTAGCCAGTGTAAAGGAGCCAAAAGTCAACTATGAATTGAGTCCTTATATCCATTCAGCGCATGGTGCTGTACCTAACTGACAGGTCAGAGTTTGTTTGCAGTGTTGTTGTCGCCATGTTGGTTCCAGGATATGAGAGACAACATGAGTGAGGTAATACCTTTTTTAGACCAACTTCTGTTGGTGAAAGAGAGAAGCTTTCGAGCTCCACAGAGCTGTAGAAGAGCTCTGTGGTGCTTGAAAGCTTATCTATTTCACCAGCAAAAGTTGGCTAATAACAGACATTACTTGTCTCTCTCAAGTTAGAGATTGTGTATGTGAAATACCATGTGAGTTCTGCTGTGTGTATAAATACTATTTTTTAAATGAACAGAAATACTGTTTTAAAAAATACTGTGATTTTACTTTCACACCCAATTGTCAGTGGATTTGATGGTCTAGTTAATATTTTTTTAAATGGATAATACTTGTGGGAAATATGGCACTAGAAGTTTAAAAGAAAACACCTCAAATATTCAGTTTTTCAAATAGATACTGTTGTGGAATAATTCTGTAAATAGAGCTTAACCTAGTAGTCATAAATATAATTTGTAAATATTACCTAATTTAGACCAGGTACAGCTCAGGCTGTAATTATGCTGCTTTCTGACTTGTAAAGATTTAGTCAAAAGTTGCATATCATCTTTTATCTTTATCACTTCTCTATAATATTGAATTGTCTGTCTCCTGTGGAAACTAAAACGAAAAGACTTATTGCAGGTTTGTACATTTCTGTTGGAAGTATAGGCCTGGAAATTCAAAGTAGTCTGTGCCAGATTTTGTAAAATTTAAGCTTTCAATGTTTCTCAGAAGGTTCTATTGGAATATTAGACACTGAACGTATACAACCTTTAAAAATATACAAATCATGTCAGCTTCTCAGCTCTTGAGCTTTGCTAAGCTGAGGATCTGGCTGCTCACCTCCCATTATTTTTTAGTAACTTGTCTGAATGTAATAGAAATAGCAGTTAAAAGTTATTTGTCAACAGTTACCACAAAGCGGTGTCTATGATTTTTTTGTCCAGTTTTCTTTTTATACTTAGAATAGGAAATAACTTCAGGATCTCAGATATTATTGTATGATAACGCTCAATAAGTTCTGAGTTTTTAATAGCAACCACAGCAATGCACTCACAAGAATTTACAGGGTTTTCCTTGTTACTAGTACCTTGTGGAATGAAAAAACAAGCTTTTGGATGTAGCCTCTTTCTGATAATAAACATGACTTTTGTTCTGAATTTTCTCAGACAGGAGAAGTCATGACTATCAACTGTTAATAAAGACCAGATGTGTGGTCAGGGACAAGTCAAATCATCCCTCTGCCTCAGTTTCTCCCTCTGTGAAATAGGGATTATTTATTTAACTACATCGCAGAGGTATTTTGGGAATTAATTAGTTAACATTTGCACAGCCCTTTGAACATGCAGTGCATTAGATTAGTGCTAAATATTAAGTAATATGCATAATCAGTTAATGAACAACCAAGTTTATTCTCTAAATGTTTACCCTAAAAATGTGAAAGGAAATTGCATGTTAAAGGACAGAGGGCTCAATCCCATAAGGTGCTGTTCACCTCCTGGGAGGCACTAAGCTTGCTGAACATTCACTGAAGACAATGTGAGTTGAGAGCCTCCACAGGGCTACTCAGCATCTCTCAGAATCAGGCCCTCAAAAAATTAAACCAAACAGATCCAACTATAAAACCTTAGAAACCTGGGCCAGCTTGTGGGAGTCACTTAGCCAGTCATGTTTGGCCAAGAATATTTTGTTACTCTGTATGTTTTTTGGATACCAAACTAAGGCTGTGTTTAGAGTTTGAGAAATCTAGTACCCAGGGATCTTTGAGTGTACCTTCCTCCTAAATCAAAATGACTCCCAACTTCTTAAACCAGAAGGCAACTGTATTCTCCTTATCAGAGGGGTAGCCGTGTTAGTCTGGTTCTGTAGAAGCAGCAAAGAATCCTGTGGCACCTTATAGACTAACGGACGTTTTGCAGCATGAGCTTTCGTGGGTGAATATCCACTTCTTCGGATGCTGAAGAAGTGGGTATTCACCCACGAAAGCTCATGCTGCAAAACGTCTGTTAGTCTATAAGGTGCCACAGGATTCTTTGCTGCTTGTATTCTCCTTGGAAGTACTACTAAACTACTCCTGGGTTCTTCCAGGAATTATATCAGAACATTAATTATCCAATTGGTGTTGTACAACATTATCATGTGCTGAAGAATAGTATTTTGACCTCCCAAACAGCCCTCACAGCAACCACCAGCAAAGTATTTGCATTTCAATTTATATTGCCTAAACTTATTTAATGTTGTAGGGCATAACACATATTGCTCACTACTAAGATTTTAGGGTGACCAGATGTCCCAATTTTATAGGGACAGTCCCAATATTTGGGGCTTTTTCTTTTATAGGCTCCTATTACCCTCCAATCCCTGTCCCGATTTTTCACACTTGCTGTCTGGTCACCCTATAAGATTTCCATGTGGTTAACCTGAAATTGTTAAGTTAGTTTAATGTACTTGTTTACTAGTTCTCTCTCTTGTTTATACCCTGCAGTTACCTTTTGCTTTACTCTATCTGTATTCTTTTGTAAGTCATCTGATGGCAGACATCCCAAGAGTATCCCATGACTTCTGGACATAATAGAATCCTTTCGGCATCAGTCCTGTTTCAAGATACAGTTCTCCAATGCTGTTCTGCATTCTGAAAAGCATTTCTGTTACTATAGATTTTTCAAGTTCATGCTGTAATCAGTTCAAAGGATACACATCTGCATCCACAGTCACACCTGGTACACTCTTTTTAGAATAGCTGCATTTCACAGAAAAGGAAGTAACACATTCTAAGTTTTAAAATGTTCTTTCAAACATTTATATTTAACAAAACAAAGTGAAAACATTCTTCTGGCTGCAATAAAAAAAACACCCTACACTCTGGGCTAGTTTGTGCTGGCAAGCATAGCCGGGGAGGCATGATGACTCAGAAAAACACTTTTGAGTCATAGTTGCTCCCCTGTTTCCTCCTTGCTCCTTCAGAAAGTAATTTACTGCTCACTTATACTACCAGTAAATTCAGCCCCTCCCTCCCACAATTCATGCTGGCTCAAATAGTCTAGTTCAGGGGTAGGCATCCTATGGCACGCGTGCCAAAGGTGGCACATGAGCTGATTTTCAGTGGCACTCACACTGCCAGGGTCCTGGCCACTGGTCCAGGGGGCTCTGCATTTGAATTTAATTTTAAATGAAGCTTCTTAAACATTTTAAAAACCTTATTTACTTTACACACAACAATAGTTTAGTTATATATAACAGACTTATAGAAAGAGACCTTCTAAAAATGTTAAAACACATTACTGACATGCGAAACCTTAAATTAGAGTGAATAAATGAAGACTCGGCACACCACTTCTGAAAGGTTGCCGACCCCTGATCTAGTCAGTGAGTGAGGGGTGGAGCTAAGGCTTATCCATGCCCCACCCCTCCCTGTTTGCTCCTTTCCCACCTGGTGCAGGAAGGAAGTAAACTGGCAAATAGCTGAAATGGTCCCACTCAGTGGTGAGCTGGAGCCGGTTCGCACCAGTTCACGTGAACCGGTTGTTAAATTTAGAAGCTGGTTTAGAACTGGTTGTTAAAGGGGTGGGCAAACTCCAGCCCGCGGGCCACATCCAGCCCGCTGGACCGTCCTGTCCAGCCCGCCTGAGCTCCCGGATGGGGAGGCTCCCCTGGCCCCTCTCCCACCTACCCCCCTCTCGCAGAGCCTCAGTGTAATGTGCCGCCAGCCCCAGCGCTCTGGACCGCTCCTGGGCAGCTCTGCAGCTCCTGCCGCTTTGAGCAGCATGGTAAGGGGGTGGGGCTGTGAGCTCCAGCAGGCCGTGCAGCATCCAAACACGCTGCCCTGAGCAGCATGGTAAGGGGGCTGGGCCACGGCTGGGAGGAGGGGTTGGGTAAGGGTCAGGGAATGGTTAGAGGGGGCGAAGGTTCGGGGGGGCAGTCAGGGGACGGGGAATGGGGGGCTTGAGTAGGCGTGGGAGTTTGGGGGTCTGTCAGGGTGGTGATGGATGGGGTTGGGGAGCAGGGCAAGTTGGGTTGGGGGGGGAGTCCTGAGGGGCAATTAGGGTAAGGGGGTCTCAGGAGGGGGTGGTCAAGGGACATGGGGGGGTTGATGGGTTGCGGATTCTAAAGGGGCAGGACATCGGTGGAGGTCAGATGGGGGGACAGGCTGTTTTGGGAGGCATGTGGGGCTTGTACTCACTGGGCGGCACTCTGAGTCTTCGGCGGCGGGTCCTTCACTCACTCTGGGTCTTCGGCGGCACTGAAGGACCCGCCGCCGAAGTGCCACTGAAGACCCGGAGCAAGTGAAGGACCCGCCGCCGAAGACCCTGTAGGGAACCGGTTGTTAAGATTTTGGCAGCTCATCACTGGTCCCACTGATTAGGCAACCCCTTCTAACTGACTGGTGCTACAAACAATTTACTTTACAGATGCTTTTGCCATCTGCCAACAAGAGGGTTAAAAGTGATAAATATTACAAGCAAAGATAAAGAGACATGCTTGTCTAGTAAAAGGGACAATGTTTTCTTGATAGGATAAGAAGGAAGGCAGAAACAGAAAGAATATACCAAACTAAAGGTAAGAATTATAAAAGCAACTCTTATAGCTGAGCAGGTTTTTCTTTAAAACTCAGGGCACCACAGAAGTACATATAAGAGCAACAGTGAAGTCACACCACTTTTCACTCCATTTATCAGGATTTCAAGGGTGAAGCAATAATACATATTGTACAACATGTGCTGGACTATATGATTAAAAGTTACAACAATAAACATTATTGAGCAGTTTTTGCTAAGACTTGTGGCACTGGTTGTATAATATACTATATAATTTCTTTCATACATTTGTTGTTCCCTTTGCTTAAAGAGACACGTACTGATGAAAGCCCTAGTGTTCCACTGCATGGCCTCGCTCGTGCTGGCTATAGGCAGCAAACCATTTGCCATCACCCTGGAACAGAGTTGTAGGTTTAGAACAAACATTTTTCCGTCTCACCAGTAAATATTGGTAAAGGATACAGGATTTGCAGTAAAAAATCATTTCAAATACAAGCTAATAATATATTTGGCAAAATTCTGATTTAATCTGAGTGAACATATATTAGCTATTGTTGCTTTGAAATATTTCTTAATATACCTTTACTCAGGAGTGAAAGTAACTCTGCAGACCTACCAGGACGGGGGCCGGCTCCAGCCCCGGGAAGGGGCAAGGCCTCGGGTGGAAGAGGCGGGGCTGGGGGGGGTCAGCGTCCCTCAGCCAGCCCTTCCACACTGCCTGGCCTGCGCCACCCAGGGCTCCAGCAGCAATTTAAAGGGCCCAGGGCTCCAGGCTCATTTAAAGCACTGGCCCCAAGGCAGATGCTCCCTTTGCCCCTCCCCCCCATCGGTGGCTGGGGGAGCAAAAGAGGCAATGACATTAAAGTGCTGCTGCAGTAGCGTTTTAAGCAGGGTCCTTTGCCGCAGCAGCGCTTTAATATTGCTGCCCCTTTTGCGCCCCCCCGCTGGTGGGGTGCCTCTCCAGGTACTGCACGTAACACAGACATCCATAGGCAGGGACACACCCAACTGCGTTACATAAATGTTTTGGAGAGGCTCCAACCAATTCCCCACAACTCCCCAGTCTAGGATGCCAGAGCTATACTGTCTTGCCCTGGTCAGAAGCCCGACCAGTGTAAGTTTATTACCCAGTCCACCCCTCCCTCAATGTGGAGAGGACATGCACCAGATTTTGTTCCTGAGCAGATTCCCCAAGCACTTCAAGCAAAACACGCTGTTTTAGGTAAAATATAAAAAACAGATTTATTAACTACAGAAAGCCAGATTTTAAGTGATTATAAGTGGTGACGATACAGATCAAAGTTGGTTGCCCAAGAAAGTAAAATCACAATTTGAGTTCTATAAATTAGACTTGATTTGAATCAAGTAGTGTCTCACCCTGATGGTCTAGTTCAGGGGTCGGCAACCTTTACTATCAAAAGAGCCATTTTGCCCCCTCTTCCACTAAAGAAAAATAGTCTGGAGCCACAAAACATAACACTGCTTATAAACTTTTAAAAGTTTTAATCTTTTTTTAATTTTACCTGTTACAACAATAGAATACAACAAACAGAAGTGCAGTGTGCATGTGTAGGCCTACTTTGAAATAAATTAAACACTGAACTATGCAGGCCTTTTTGAGTCCTTCCCATATTTGTGTAAAATTAAAATAAAACGTAGCCCACTTTAATATAAAAAAACATATAGTTGCAGCTTAGCAGTTTTAAAAAAGTAAACATAAAATTAGGAACGTTTTTTGACAAGTCCATTTTAGTGTGCTCTCATCCTCTTCGGGTTTCTTTCTCGGCCAGCAATCAACCGAAGCACATACAATAAACATACAATAAAAAACTACATCAGCTCCGGGTCTGAAATAAATGTTTTTTTCTGAATAATAATAGCCTATTAAATGCTAGTGTTCTCACCTGTTTAATGTGACTTCTGTTTCTGAAGCTCGATGGTGATCTTCCCTATGTCGGGGCTGTAAGATGTGACTTTGATCTTCACACAGGACTGTAGGCTCTCATTTGTGAGGCAGGAGCGATATTTGGACTTTATGAAGTTCATGCTCGAGAAAACTTGCTCGCATAAGTATGTTGAGCCAAAGATGGACAGGACTCCAAATGCATACTTTTTCATGTTCATATACGTGTCGGGAATGGCACTCCATGTTTCAAAAACAAGTTTGTCGGGTTTGGGGAGGTTTTCAATATCATTCCATTTGTGCTCTTTAGCGAGAGTGGCCTTCTGACGGGCAACTTCTTCGAGATCCGCTGTCAGGCTTTTGAACTTGGACACCCATAAGTCTTTATCCGCTATGTCGGCCAGTTCAATTTCAAGATCGGGCTGACTTATCCCTGTGAATGCGGATATGTTCAGCAGGGATGGGTCGATGTCCAGCGGTGTGACAGGGAAGGACGGAGTGTTTTTTTCCTTTCTGAACTCGCTGAATCTTTCTCCAAATGCAGCTTGCATTGCCATAATTGCACAGTGTAAATAATCAAAATGTATGTGATTGTTCTCTTCTTTGAACTCTCTCAGGGAGGGGAAGTGAGAGAGCGTACCTCTTTGTACATCTCTGGCAAACACTGTCATCTTGCGCTCAAACGCCAGAACATCCTCCAGCAACTGCAGGGCCGTGCTTCCCTTTCCCTGGAGATTTTTATTCAGCGTGTTTAAGTGACTTGTCATATCCACCATGAAATAAAACTTTTCCAGCCAATCGAGGTCTCCCAGTTCGGGATAGCTGAGGCCTGGCCAGGTATCTTGGTCATGAGGATGGAGCCGAGTCTGTGTCAGATGCATCTGATGCTCCTGGAGGCTGGCAGCAGAACCAGAGACTCGGCTCCATCCTCATGACCAAGAAACCTGGCCAGTAACTTGGCATGAGCAACATCTAGGCTGGTAACTATAACATCTATATAGAACCTGAATGAATGATTGTGTGAATGAATATATGTGTGTGTGTATAAGAAATAAGTAGTAAAACAACATTGTTTACTGTTGTCTTTTGTTTTGTTATGGTATTTACAATAAATGTGGCATCTTTGCCTTATCCCTCTTAATAAGATCCTGCTGGTTTTTATTATATTGGTATAACATTTTGGTGGAGAATAGCGAAAGGGGGATTATTGGTATTTTTGCCTCACTTATTGTAAACCATTCTGTGTGCACACAACCGGCTCTACAGAGCACGGTTCTATTCTTGGTTAACCAAAACTTGCTGGCCCCCGTGTGGGTAGCAGGAAAATAAAGAGCTCATAAAATTGTTAACAAAACCTGCTGGCCTCCGTGAAGGTAGTAGGAAACGTAAAATTGTTAACAAAACCTGCTGGCCTCCGTGAAGGTAGTAGGAAACATAAAATTGTTAACAAAACCTGCTGGCCTCCGTGAAGGTAGTAGGAAACGTAAAATTGTTAACAAAACCTGCTGGCCTCCGTGAAGGTAGTAGGAAACGTAAAATTGTTAACAAAACCTGCTGGCCTCCATGAAGGTAGCAGAGAAAGAAAAAAAACTGCTGGCCCCCGTGTGGGTAGTAGGAAAAGTAAAATTGTTAAACCTGCTGGCCCCCGCGTGGGTAGTAGGAAACTTGTTATATATATATATCAGGAGCAACAAGAGGGTCCCAGGGACCAGACAGTGCTGCTCGCTGAACAAAATTTAAAATGTTTAAGAAAAGGCAAGGGAAAACAGTCCCAGAGGAAGAAATGAAGTCAAAAGTAGCTTCTACCTCACCTTTTATTAAAGAGATAACGCCTTTTCAGCAAATTCTCCAAAGATATGGGCACAGTCCTTGGACTGAACAAGCCCTTGCAGATATCTGCACCATTTTGGACCTAGAGGATAGATTGGCCCAATATATCCTCATATGCAAACCCCCCAAATGCAGTAAAAAGAGATGCTGCAGGGATCTGGCTGCTGTGGAAGGCTTGTAATGACAGCTACCTCCACCTAGCAGCCTGTAAAGAGGAGAAAATATCTCTAAAACAAAAACTATCCCAATTGGAAAAAGGGGTAGAAAATTGGAAAGTAATGGCACATTGGGAAAAAGAGGCTTGGGACCCCCGAAAAACATGGGAAGAAAATATGTAAAACAACCATTGTAAGCTGCTCTTTTAGGAATTAAGGGTTATAGTGCTTAATATTTATCAGTTTGGTTTTTTTTTTGTTGTGGTTGGTTGTTGTTCACAACTGTTGGGAAAATGTAAAAACAAAAAACTTTATTAAGATTTACAAGCCTCTGCTGCAAAAGCAGAGAAATAAAAATGTATGTAGTACCCAAACCCAGTTAGCTGCCCTTAAGGTTGGGTACAGAGAGTTAAAACAGCACTCTCAAATCCTACAACAGCAGTAACATCAAAAGAAGAAACATTTGAGACCCCAGAAGGGGCAGGTTTTTGGGACCCCTCTGAAGAGTGGAACAGGAAATATTTGGGTAGATTCCTCCTCCCAGGGCCAGAATGCCATTGCAACAGTAACAACAGTGCCTGCTTCTGCCTCAGACCTCCAGGCCATGGCAAAGTGGCTGGGGATTTTAAAATAATTTTTCTTTTTTTTTTTTTGCTTTGCACCACTTAATTAGCATTTGTGCAGCCCCAAGTACCAAACACACAATGGCAGAAACTAAGCAGGGTCTGCCATGTGGAAGCACTGTGCTAATTTATTTTTAAGCTTTTATCTTTCAGGCTCTAAAACCAAAACATCAGGAGAGCTGGTACCAGCTGAAGAGTTATAAAATACCATGGTTATAGTGTCGCGACAAAGTCTGTGTTCAGTGTTCTGTGTTGCATGTTCTCTGCTGCATGTTCTGTGTCTGTCTCTAGTGGTGTCCTGTGCTAGCATTGGGTCCAGAAAAAAAATACTACACTAGACAGAGCAAATGTCTTTTCCTCTCTCTACTTCCCCCATGTCCATCCAACTTATCAGTCACCACTTGTGTCCAAAAAACTTTGGTCCCCAGTGCATCAGGTTTATTTTTTGTTAGGTTTTATTAATACATTTGTATTGTTAGTTACATTTGCTTGTATTGTTAATTCCACACTTTTCTCTATGCACTCTGGTTCTACTTCCCCAAGTCCTAAAGGGTAGTTCTTGGGCCCCCATAACCTGTAAGACCTTGGCCCATAATTGCAGGGCCCCATCTTTCAGGTCCCCCAAAAACCTCTTAAGTACAACTGTTAAAAATAGTAAATTCTGCAACATTTTAGCAAATAAATGTTAGTTTAAGTCCAAATCAGCTTAACCTTGCATAACTGTGGTCCTCCAACAAAATCTTATTTGTTGTGTGTGCTTAAAAAGGTCCTAACCTCAGTAACTTTTATTGTTTGATGGCTATTGCAGCATCAAATGTACCCAATTATTGTAATGGTTATGGTTTTATTGTACTCCCAATTATTATAACTATAATTGTTTGGATTTGTGTTTAGGTTATATCTGGTGTTTAGTCAATTGTAATGGTTTTAGTTATATTCACCTGGTTATAATTGTTTGGTTTGTTTACAATAGATCACCTGTGCCCTACCATAACAACAACTACTGTAATGATCATAGATCAAGGGGCAAAGTGTTAGCAGCCCCCCCCCCCCAGTAGATAAATGTAAATGCAATGTCAGTGCTGTTTTTACAAAACAAATTACAACCTACCACTGGCATGATATATTCTCTGGATGATCCCCAACCACCACTGGCATCCTGTCAGTAATGCTACATCCCTTGATAGTTGTCTTAGTATTAAATTGTATTTGTATTATTGCAATGTTTAGCATGTGCTTTTGGATAAAAAGAATGTACAATAGATTGGAATCACAAACCCATGTTGCCTCACAGTATCTTCTTTTAAACAGGTTACATAAAAAGTGACACTAACGAGTATATGTATATCGTAGTGTCAAAAGGGGGATTATGTAGGGATATTAAAGAAGGTTTATATTAAACATGGTTTATATGAGAAATGATTTATTGATTTATTGTTAATTGATACTTTATAACTTAAGGTTTATGTTAGAAGTAAATTTGTGATTCCCAACATTTAGCCTCTAACCTGCAAGCCACCAGCTGTGTCTGTGCGAAGTCTGCTCAAAGAAATATTATTTTTTCAAAAAAAAAAAAAGAAAAAATAATATTTCTTTGAGCAGGCTTCACACAGACACAGCTGGTGGCTTGCAGGTTAGAGGCTAAATGTTGGGAATCACAAATTTACTTCTAACATAAACCTTAAGTTATAAAGTATCAATTAACAATAAATCAATAAATCATTTCTCATATAAACCATGTTTAATATAAACCTTCTTTAATATCCCTACAATGACACGATCTATTTATGCAATGGCTATATGAATAATCAGCTTTCAGGCTTGATTCTCCACTGCCTTGCACTTTGTGGAGGCATTTACACCCTTATAAATTCTGTGCAAATCAGTATGGTAGCTTTTTATATCCACTTTGCATATGTTACGGACTGTGCAAGTGCAAGCCAGTCAAGAATCAGCCCCTTCACTTTTAAATTACCTTTTTGTTTAAAGACTTAATTTTGAAACCACTATTGCAGCAGATTGGAAACTGGCTCTGTCTCTTCCATAAGGTTCCCAGTGCCACATATGTTACATTTCAACAGGACACCAACAACTAGAAATAGGATCAGAAATGTCAGTTGTAACTAAAATTGTAAGCCAAATCCTGTTGTTGAACCACTTGGGCATAAAGACAGGCACAGTGACATATGGCAAATGCAGCAATATTATATGTCCAAATAACAGCATGTAGCTGTGTGATAGGGTGTACAAATCCCGCACTGGAAAGCAAGGATTAAGGAACAGCTCTGGGCCCAGCTCTGGGCCCACTCAGCCACACTGGCAACACAAGGTGGGCCTTAAAATGGGAAGCAATGCTGCTCAGAGGCAAGCAACTGAAGGGAGCAGGTGGCTGCTCTGAGAGCAAGTACTGCCCAGGAGATCATTGCCTGAGACCTGACAATGGAGACCTGAGCAAACCTACAAAGGAGAGGCAGGTGACTGATTGATTGTGCAGGTCATAGACTTTATTTGAGATTATTCAATTCACTCTGTGGAGAGAAGGAAATAAGGACAGGAAGTCATCCAGAGGGTGGCTGCTTCATATCCCAAGGTGCAGAGCATAACTGTCCATCATTGGACCCTGGACTGGAGCCCATTAGAGAGGAGGTCCAGGCTCCCATACTCCATTCCAAAAAGATGTGACAACAACATGAGCCTTCCCCTCCGGGAAGAGCCCAGCTGGTGAAGACCTTGATCATTCAAGGACTCAGACCCCAAAGTGCCCCTGTTAAAGGGAAGGACGGAAAACTCTGGGAGCTGTGGGAGAGAGGGGTCTGTGAAGGACAGGACTGTATTTTCAACAGGGAGACCACCACCTACACCCCAACCTGACCACTAGGTGGCACTGTTGGTGGTTGCTCACCTTCTATAAGCAGCTATATGCATTACCCAGACATGGAAGTTAGTTATTATTCTAGGAATAACATTTATCTGCATGGATAGCTGTGAAGTTGTGCAATCACCACTGTGGGTCAAGGGGCTTAAGCAGACCTAAGTGCAGGCCACTCCTCTTAACCCATTGGCCCTGCCCTGAAATACTCTTTTGTTACTACTCACTGGGGGCCTATGAGGTGGTTTCTCTGGAGTTTTTGGTAGGAGCAGAACTCTTCCCATTTTTCCCCATCCACCGGCTGGTTTGCTGGCATGTGCAGTGGACAGAAAAGTTGACATTTCATTTTAATATACATTTTGCAGTGTATTCCCACTGAAAAGTGGTTCTTTTCCTTTTGGACTAGTTGGCTATGCAAATAATGGTACTAGTGTTCCTTTAATAAACTTTTCAGTCTCAAAAAAAGAGCATTATGAATAAGATATTCTGAGGACACTTACTTTTGTAAGAAGCCTGAAAACCTTAAGATACTTCTTTTCTTTTGATGCTCTTTTTTCGTGTCTACTCTCCAGCTATAGTCTTTGATCCAACGTGTAAGAACTAATAGCCATAGTTCCTGAATAGAAAGTGTTTCCAAATATTCATTAAGACATTGATGCTGATTTCTGTACATTCCATATACACAAAGCTCAGTGGCCCAGATTGCTAGTTGTAATGGCCTCATGATGTCTCTGACTTGAGGAGACAGGATTTCCTTGTCTGGCACTGATAAATGTTGCTGAACGATTCTTATTTGTGTATCTTCTTTGGGAGTATTACAAAGATTCACCATTTGGACATCTGAACGTGCACTGAGTGCTTTGTAGGATAGATCAGAACAGAGAGAAGTCATGATAAATTTGCAGTGAGGTGGTAATGTAGTGGATAATCAGGAATAATCTTTTACCTAGTAAAAAGATTTAGAGAAAGAAATATAATTTAAACAATAATTGCAAAGCTATACCGATGAACCGGCTCTTTGCAAACTTAGCTTAATATATCCTCACAGTGAGGTGCAGATGATGCAATGCATTCTGCTGGTGATGTGCCCTATTCACACACAGTTATTTTGACTCTTCTCATGCAACTTTCTCATATTGTCTTGAGCTATGGCAAATATAATAAAAATACTCCTTAGAAGTAATAGGCTACAATCAATTTGCCTCCGTCTTCATTGCCAGAATTAAAAGGCACAATACCTGTGGTTTATTAATGGGAGAGCAATCTTACAGTCCACTAGGGTGTGCTACCATCCCACAAATACTTCACAGTTGATTTCACAGCATAGTCTATGCTCAAGTGTTCAAATCATGTGTAGGCTTTTTTGTTAGAGAAGTAAAGATTAGGGCTAAAGGACAACAGAAGTCTAAAAATTGACTTCTTATTTGTAGCCAGAGATGCTTCAGAACTAAAAGGTAAGAATTCTCCACTAGCAATACTTTCAACAAGCAGCATTTTGGTAAATGGATGGGTGTGAAAAGAAATCTGTCTTCTAATGTCATCATTACTCCATTATTCCCACACCAAACTATCTACTGATACAATAAAAAAGGCAATTCATCTCTGAGTTAATTGCTCTTGAAGAGAGACAGCTGAAATTCAACATAAAATCAAGACTGTAAAATTCAAGTATGTGTTCTTGGGCCCTTCTAGTTCTAAGAGCAAATGCTATGTGTCTCACTGGAAAGCTACAGATTTCACTCTCCAGTGCCTATGGCTAATTTTTCCAATCATTTACACTTATGTAAATCTGGAGTAACCCTACAGGAAGTCAATGGAGCTACACTGGTCCAAAACTAGTGTAAATGAGAGGAGAATTAAGCCCCCTACTTTTAGCCTTTGTAGTTTGTGAGAATATCTGACTTTAAACCTATCACTGGCTCAGGACTGTATATATAGCCCATCCTAGCTCTTAGGCCAAAGATTTTTCTGTGGGGAGGAGAAGGACTTTTTAAAATGGCAGCCTTTTTAAAGCTGTTGAAGGTTTTAGAATGTTAGAATAAATACTGGTGTAAAGGGTATAATAAGCAGAGCTGCAGGTGAGCTGATCAAAAGATGAGGATAAATGTCATTTGTCTATCACATGACTACTACCACTACATATGTAATATATGCAGGGCCGGCTCCAGACCCCAGCGTGCCAAGCGCACGCTTGGGGCGGCATTTTGCCGGCAGGGCGGCAGGCGGCTCCGGCGGACCTTCCGCAGTAATGCCTGCGGGAGGTCCACCGGAGCCGCGGGACTAGTGGACCTCCCGCAGGCATGACTGCGGAGGGTCCGCTGGTCCCGCAGCTCCGGTGGACCTCCCGCAGACATCACTGCGGATGCTCCACCAGAGCCGCGGGACCAGCGGACCTCCCGCAGGCACGTCTGCAAGAGGTCCCCCGGAGCCGCGGGACCGGCATGCTTGGGGCGGCCAAATTCCTAGAGCCGCCCCTGAATATATGTGAGCCTGGTCAATAAGAGAACAGTGTGGGAGTGTGATGGGGCGTACCTACCCCACACCAGCCCCAAGAGGGATAACTCTGCTTTGCAGGCTGAGGAAGCCCCACCCTTCTGACCCTGCTGGGCATGCTCAGCCTGGAGGCAGCATATAAAAGGTAGCAGCCCAGGTCAGTCTGGGTAGGCTGCTGGAGGGGAAGGATGCAAGCTCTCTCCAATGAGTTGCTACAAGCTGTGACCATGGCTTCCAGTGTTCCAGACTGACTCCAGGCTGCCTGATGAGCCCCGAGAAGGGACTGCACCAATGGGAGCCTGGCCATTTGAGGACCCCAGAGGAACCAGGGAGCTTTGATGAGGGGGAAAGGGTAAGAAGCAGCCCAGGGCACTTAAACTTTTTGCCAGTGAGTGAACTGGGGAACCAATCAGTGTGTTTTGGGAGGATCCTTGCTGGCTTGGTGGTGAGCACTACCACCAAGGCCCTGGCTGGGACTTGGAGGAGCAGGGAGGGCCTGAGTCCCTTTACTTGGGGTGCCACACACCCCTGAGTGGTGCCTCCACTCCTCCAACAGGCCATGCAATCCCACAGAGGTGGGCTGCTTTATGACTCTGGCCATTGGGCCATGCTGCCTTGAGTGGAAAGGTGACCTTATTGATGCCAGCCACTAGGCCATACTACCATATTATAGTAGAGGTCATCTGCATAAGAACTAACTGGCTGCAGTACAGCCTTTTCCGTTCTTTTGGACCACATGTAACCCAATACCCCATAGTGGGGTGTACCTACCCTATGACAGGGAGAGACTTTTTAGAATTCAAATATGGGAAAGCAGTTCAGGGATTCAGGTCTCAGTAATAATGAAAATAGATAAATCACACATGATCATAGTGGTAACAGTCCCCACTAGGAGTCCTGTCTTCACAGCCTTGGGTGGTTGTGCAGCAGCAAACACAACAGGCTAAAAGAGACATGATAAAGGTTCTAAGGCTGTTGTCTGTTTCTAGCATTTAAGAGTTTTTTCCATCCAATGAAAACTTTTGAATAACTTCATAGCGACTCTGCTAAATTGAGTTTTTTAATTGTTACTTCATTATCCCAACACCCCTCCTAACCCTCAGTTGCCTCTGTTTGTCCACCTGTTATATCCTGTTTACCACCTAGACTGTAAGCTCTCTGGGGCAAGGCCTTTCTATCCCAAACTGTCTTGCAGGTGACATTTTAACCTTCACTCAGTAATATAAGAGAGAATATTTACTATATGTATAATTAAAGCGGGCAACTATGTAATGCTACATCTATGTTGTGCTATACAAATAATAAACTAGCTCCTCAGCTAGTGTAAATCGGTGTAGTTCCACTGACTCCAGCTGAGCTCTGCTGATTTATACCAGCTGAGGGTCTGACCAAGTTTGTGTAGATACCATGTAGAAATAGTGCTTCCGTTGCAATAGCTGCAGTTGCCAATCTGGAAAAACAAAAACAGAAGTGATACTATTAAGCAATATGAAGCACTCTTTGAGCCAAATTCTCTGCTGGTGCAAATGGGCCAAACTTCATGTAAGTCAATGGAGCTGTGCTGATTTACACGAGCGGCGAACATGGCTATTTTTCTTTTCTGTCTCCTTCTGAACGAAGGCCGCAATCCAGCAAAGCACTTTGGTGCATGCTTTACTTTAGGTATGTCAATGGTCTCACTGACTTCTGTGTTAAGCGTACACCTAAGCACTTTGCTGGTGCGAGGCCCTAAAAGAATTAATTAAAAAAAACATGGCCAAAGCTGTTGTGGAGCCAAAACAACTTTGCGGCAGATGCTACATCTTGTGTGTTTGCCATGGTTGTCCAGTTTGACCTAAAATCTTTCAGTTGTAGAGAAGGATAGAAAATCTGATAACTCTTCTCTTGTTTGAGAGAAATGATATTCTTTATGTGTGTTCTCACTCTCTTGCACTATAGCATGACTGTAACATATTGCTGCAGGTGTAGATAACCAGCAATACCAAAACGTAAAGACTGGTAGCGGTTGTTGTTGTTGTTGTTTTTAAACTTTGCATTGTGCAGTTAATGTATCTGTACTACAGTTGTTCCCCTAGGTATAATTTATCTAAACCTCAGATTTTACCTTCTGCACTGAGACTTCTGAAAGACCATTCATTCCAGTCAGTTCATCTATTCCAGGGGTGGCCAAACTGACTTGCGAGCTGCATATGGCTCTTCTACAGTTAAAGTGCGGTTTGCAGAGCCCCCCTATTCTCTGCCTACCAGACTGGGGAGGAGAACTTGGGGCTTCAAACCTGCAGTGGGGTGGTGGGCTAGGGGTTTTGCCAGAGATGACGGGTGCCTGCTGAGAGTGTTGGGGAGGCACAATTTAGAGGTTCAGCCTCCCAAAAGCTTGAGTCCCACATCAGGCACGCTCCCTTCTTACCCTCAGCAGTCCCTCCCCCACCCTGCAGCTCCCAGATGTTAGATCTGAAGGGAGGGGCTACTGCTTTAGCTCCCTGAGACAAACTGCAGCAAAAGCAGCAGCTGTCCCTCGGCTCCCAGCTGTTTGCCACCCCCTCTCCCCATGGCCGCAGCTCTTAGCTTGCTAGCTTCTGCAGTTGCCATGCAGGGAAAGGACCCAGCAGCACCATATGACCAAGCGGGGCCAGCAAACCCTGGCAAAAATCAGGGGGGAGGGATGCCTGCCCCAACATGTTGCTTCTGGCTTCTGCCTGGCAGGGAGGGAGGTGTCAGGGCTTCAGCCCCCTGGGTGCACCTGCTGGGGCTCAGGACTTCAGCAGGAGCAACCCTGGCAGGCAATTCCCACAGGGCTGAAGCCCTGAGGCCCCCCTCCCCACAGAGCTGAAGTCCCAAGCATTGGCAGACACGCCCTGACTCTCGAACATCTGCGCTGGTCAGGCCTCAGCTGGAGTATTGTGTCCAGTTCTGGGCACCGCATTTCAAGAAATATGTGGAGAAATTGGAGAGGTTCCAGAGAAGAGCAACAAGAATGATTAAAGGTCTAGAGAACATGATCTATGAAGGAAGGCTGAAATAATTGGGTTTGTTTAGTTTGGAAAAGAGAAGACTGAGAGGGGACATGGTACCAGTTTTCAAGTATCTAAAAGGGTGTCATAAGGAGGTAGGAGAAAACTTGTTCATCTTAGCCTCTAAGGATAGAACAAGAAGCAATGGGCTTAAACTGCAGCAAGGGAGGTTTAGGCTGGACATTAGGAAAAAGTTCCTAACTGTCAGGGTGGTTAAACACTGGAATAAACTGCCTAGGGAGGTTGTGGAATCTCCATCTCTGGAGATATTTAAGAGTAGGTTAGATAAATGTCTATCAGGGATGGTCTAGACAGTATTTGGTCCTGCTATAAGGGCAGGGGACTGGACTCGATGACCTCTCAATGTCCCTTCCAGTCCTAGAGTCTATGAATCTGAAAATTGTTGTATGCAGCTCAGAGGGTCAGTAGGTTTGGCCACCCCAATCTATTACATCTATTACAAGTACACATGGCATTAAGCTGATTGCTGAAATCTTCATGGCATCTATAACTAGGGTTACCACCTTTCTAGTTGCTGGTAACTGGACCCTGAGGCCCTGCCCCTGCTCTGCCTTCCCCGCCTCGAGGCCCCACTGCTCCACCTCTCCCACCTAAGACCCTATCCCCATCGCTTGCTCCTCTTCCTCCTCCCACCATTGCTCACTGGATCGTCTCAAGGAGCCTGCCTGCAGGTAGGAGGCAGTCTTGGCTGAGCAGGGGCTGGCACAGGTTAAATGACCCGGCACCTCCTCCCACCCTGTGGTAACCAGACTTCTGGTTTGAGTGCCATGCAGGGCTCAAGCATCACAACGCTCCAGGGATGTTCCTCTTAACCAGGGCAGGGTGAGCGGAGCAGCTGCCCAAGCTGCAAAGTGGGGTAGAAGGGGTGGAAAAATGGGGCAGATGAAGAAAACAATAGTGGGTAGAGCCCTGCAATGGGACTGGGATTCCGCATGTCTTGTACCATACCAGGCTGGGCGCCTAGCTCTGTAGGCAGCACTCCCACCACCAGCAGCGCAGAAGTAAGGGTGGCATGGTATGGTAATGAGACCCATGGGATCCCAGTCCTGCATCAGTACTCTACCACCTATCATTTTCTTTTTCATCCACCCCATTTTTCCACCCTCCCTTGCTTTGCACCCTGGGCAGCTGCCCTGCTCATCCAGCCCTGGTTACGCCCCGATGGATACAACTGTATTGAGAATTTTAAGAAAAAACACATTTCAGAGCAAAAAATAGAGTTTTTTTTAGTTCTGTAACTACTGTACCAAGACCAGAGGTGCCGGGGCTATGAACTACTAACCCTGATCCCCAGCAAGCCCTGGCACAAATTCAGCACTGCCTATTGTCTTATACAATCACTGTACGTACAATTGTCAAAAGAATACTTGCTTTTTCAGAAATAATTTAAATAAATCTTCAAACTGAAGACTATAACATTTCAATATACTTTACTTTGGTGTTAATGCCTGGAAAGTGATTGAGTCATCATCTGAGAGAATGTTCATGTTCATTTTAAATGTCACTAGTAGCAAATGTAGCCAAGATCTCAAGCTGCCTTCGATTCATCAGAGGGCAAAGATAACTTATACTGCTTTGCAGCAAAAGCTTCATGATAAGAGTGTTCAAGACTGTGTTCATGATTTAAGGAATAGAAGAAACCACTAGAAAAGGTTTGCTAAACTTTGGTGAAGACTAGTTAAGCAAAATCTTAATTTATTTTTAAGGGATCAAACTTCTTTTGGACTTAGCACACACTTTCTTATATATTGTCTTTGTACTGAACGCTAAAACAGAATGTTCATGAAAGTGAACTTCAATATGCAAACAATATAATCTAAGAAAGTAATCAACACTTAGTTATACTGTACTTCAGATTATGCCATGACCTCTACATGACCTGGACAAGGCCTAGCTTTTTTTATTTCCTAACTCTTTCAAATGTTTTCTAACGATAATTCCACTTTTGTGTAATTATCAGAGTTGGCTAAACCCACTTTTTTGCAAAACCCAAGTTTTTGCAAACTTCATCTGTGGTTTCTTGGTTTAGCAAATCCAATAACCAAGTTGGTTTGGATCTGGGTTCCATTTTATCTCAACCCCCGAAAATCAGAGGGATTGAGATGAATGATTCTAATGTCCCATATTTCAGAAGAATGAGCTGCAAAACACTCATAAAACTTGTTACACATAAAATTTTATTCACAGGTATATAGGTGCCACTTTCTTCTGCTCTGAGTTCCCATCTCTTCCAGATGCCTATATGTACTCCTACAGCATTTGTACTCTTTATTTAGGAAACATTTAGAAAGAACTCAATCCTGAAAGTATGTTTTTAACAGAGTTCTAGAAATGTTGTGCTTCTTTTGTTCAAATTTCTGAATTACTAACCTGTATTTTCAGGCTTCAAATCAGGAAAAAGTTTTTCAATTACATCAGGCCAGTCTTTGAAAACTCTCTCCAAATTCACACAGATTTCTATCACATCTGGCTTTCAACTCTTTTAATTCTTCATAGTCGCCATCACATGCCTGCTGGAAAAATATTCTTCCCTCTTCTCCATCTGCAGCATTCAATAGTTTGTCATCAGTGTAGCAATATTCTTTGAAGTAAAAATATTAATACTGCAAATCACTCAGAAAAGCTGCATGGAGTATTTCCATCTCAGGCTGCAGTGTTGGTTCCCTTCATCAAGAACTCAAGGATAACCATGCTTTGTGGCAAAATAGTGGTTTCTATTTTGGATAAACTTTGAATGTCTGGTGAATAAGGAGGTAAGGACAATGAGTTTTCAGGGTGAAACACACCACATGTCTGTCCCAGCATGCAAAGAAAGAGTGATGAGCTTGTTATGTAGTCCAGACAAAGCTTTAGCTGTAGACTGGAATGTTGTTTGTGAAGTCTTGAGCAGGATGGATTTTGTACCTCTTCTGTTGACCATCTCAGATCAATTGCTTTGAAATATGTCACTCATAAAGTGCAGAGTTTATTAAGTCCAGTGAAAACATTGTTTGCCAAGTAATCTCTTTGTTCTTGGCAGTCCTTTAACGTCAAACATGTATAAGGCTGAATAGATGATCAGTCTGTGAAATGAAAACAATGGTCTTCTCTTTTTTTCACTTAAGCATGCTGGAGTGTGGGACAATTCCAACATCTTATTCATACACAAAAAAGAACTTCAGGTTCAACACTCTTCAACTTCCAGTGCTTCTAAAACATTAAAGCAGGGAAACATGTGAGATGCTGTTGCCTGCTCAATATACGAGAGAACCACAGGGTAGGTCCTTATGAACAGCAGGTTACGCATATATGGGACAACTTTGGGACAACTACAGATGCATTTCTCCTCCATGGTCCAACAAGGGCACCCACTCTGGGCTACAGGCTTCCCCAGCTGTCACCCCAGCTCTCTTGTGTAAAGACACATGTTTATCTTCCTTGTCCTGATTGGAATATTTCCAGGCAGCACAATTCCCAGACTACACTTCGATATCCTCAGCAAAAGACAGACTGCCAGAGCTGTAACTAGACATTTTAACGCCCTGGGAAGAGCAAGCATATTTGCTTCCCCCTGCTGGTTTTTTTTTTCCAGCAATTCTTTGCCCCATTTTTCCACCCCTGTGGCTTTACGCCCTGGGCATCTGACCCACTCGCCCCACCCTCCAGCCTGCCTAACCAAGCCTGCTTCGCTTCTCTCAGAGACAGTACATAATGTAATTGCCAGTTAAGTTATCACACAGCTCTTTCTAAGCAACTATATTTATTCTCAAGGTAAAAGCATTACAGAGAAAACATATTAAAACAATAAAAGAACCTACATGCATGCTTATAAGATTAGCAGCAATAACTCCACCTCCAAAGAGGGGTTCCCGATGGTGTATAATCCTTCAAACCTCACCCAAAGATTTTTTTTTGGTAACACATTCATAACAGCTTTCACTAAGAACAATAATACAGACTGGGCCAAGTCCTTCCAACCCATTTGGCTCCATGTCCACAGATGGTGCTGTCCATTTCTTGGATCAGTAACTAAGTCCTGAGCCAGTTTTTAACTCAGACTATTTAAGTAAGAATCCTCTCTTTATGTGTTACTCCCTGAATAAACTACTATGAACCAATATACACAAGCCTCTGTCCAGGTGGTGGTAGATGTTACAACCTGAGTAAATTTGCTAACCCTTTCTCCTCCCCCCCACCCCCACACTGTTCTTAGTTCCTGGACATCTATAGTCCCCCTCCCCATTTTTTTATTTTTAACACAGTGAACTCCTAAAATACTTGAACTTAATTCAAAAGGATTTGTACAGACTATTGCATGATATTGTCCTATCTATCACAGTCATTAAAAATCCTCTGACACTTTTAACACATTAACCCCTATGTTATGACCTAAATGCAATTTGTGTGTACTCTGCCCCCGAAAACACCCTGCAGTTTCTGTTAGTGACAGTGTTGTAGGGTTGCCAACCCTCCCGCTTTTGCTGGGAGTCTCCTGGAATCGGGCTCTATGTCCCAGAGGCTACTTCAGCCAAACTGGGAGATTTTGGGCGCTAACGGTCCAGCGTGGCAATGGAGCTACGGCAGGCTCCCTTATCTGCCATGGCTCTGCTACCAGAAGCAGGCAGCACCATCCTGGCCAGAGCCTGCACCCCTCTCACACCCCAACCTCTTGCCCCAGCCCAGAACCTGCACCCAAACTCCCTCCCAGAGTCTGACCCCACAGCCCCTCCTGCACCCAAACTCCCTCCTAGCGCCTACACCACCTCTTGTACCCCAATCCTCTGCCCCAGTCTGATGAAAGTGAATGAGGGTGGGAGAGAATGAGTGATTGAGGGAAGGGGGATGGAGTGACTGGGGGCGGGGCCTTGAGGAAGGGGCAGGGCAAGTGCAATTAGACAGCTGGCAACCCTACAGTGTTGTCTTGCACTTTCTGGCCCAGAGCAGGATTAAAGTGGGGAGGGGGTGTACAGGGTTCACACACATCCAAGCTTATGCGAGACTCCTACTATGATGATGATTCCTGTCACAGGGAGCCAGCTGCTACACCCAGTGCACAGGTAGAGCGGGCCACCCTCCAGGATTGTCCTGCAGTCTCCAGAAATTAAAGATTAATATTAAAGTTTATGACATGTGATGAAAGCTCCAGGAATATGTCCTACCAAAATTGGTAACCCAAGACACATAGGGTGCAAAAGGCAGGAACGTCACTGCTCTGGGATGGCAGCTGTCACGTCAGGGGCACATTTTCAAAGGGCTCTAGGAGCTCAATGAGGCAACCGGTGCCTAGGGGCACTTTTACCATCTTTAGGTGCCTAAATGCCTTTAGAAATCTGGCCCTAAACGACTGCAGCGGTTGGGAGCGTGGCCACTATGGCCCAGCCAAAGCAATGAGCGCGGCGGGTCGACTCTTGACCTCCAGGCACGTCCCCCACAGTCAACGACAAGGCAGAGGCTGCAGCTACAAGCAAGGGTCGCGGTTCCGGCCCGTGGTGAAGACACGCCGGCACTATGACGTAAACCACAACTCCCAGCATGCAGAGCGCCCTCAGCTCGTTGAAAACGTAAGAACTACGATTCCCCTCCTCCAATGCGGCGCCAGTACGCAGGTCCCGCCACGCAATACCGCGGCGCGCTGCATGCTGGGAGTTGTAGTCTAAGAGGTCTGGGGGAGCCCGCTCCCCAGCCCACATGCCTTGTGGCGGGAGCAGCTTCCCTTTCCCGGCCCGCATCCCGCGGCAGCGCAGCCCCGCGCATTCCGGGTATCGGATTGGCCTCCGTCACTCACTTCTCACCCCCTCCTCCGGAGCGGCCTCCGCAGAGCTTGTACCTGCCGGAAGTAAACGTTGCCGTGGTAACTGTCTCTGGGCAAACATTCCGGGCGCCCCGGAAATGCTTTGGATTGATCCGGCCATGTGGAGACTTTTATCGCTTTAGACACGGATCTCATTCGTGGGTGAGTCACGTGCCCGCGGAGTCAAACATTTCCGAGTATTTAATTTAAATAAAAGGCAGGCAGGCAGGCAGATTAAACTAGCTGTTAAAAATGATTGGCCGACTCTTCCTTCCAGTGACCAATCAGAGGCAGCCACGCTCTGGCCGCAGTAAGCCGCACATGGAAGGCTCTAATTGGCAAGGACCGGACTCCGCCCCACCTCTCGGGGCTCTTCATTGGCTCTGTGTTTGGCGTGGTGCGCTCTGATTGGCGGCTTGCTGAGCGCCGTTCCCCGCCCCGCGTGCCGGAGAGTGATAAGGCTGGGGGGAGGCGGGCTCACCTGGCTGGTGGCTCGGCAGATTCGGCGATAGACCCGTTCCGCTGAGCTCGAGTCGCGGGGCAGGGGGCTCGGCTGTTCTCTCCTGGGTCCGCATTGACACCGCCATGAAGCCGCTGTGGGGACTCGCTCTTCTGTGTGTCCTGCTCCTAGCCTGTGAGTCGCCCGCCCGCCCGCGGGTTCTAGAAGCTTCTGGCGAGGAGCGGTTGGGGCAGGTGGCCCGAGCCTGGGCCCGCGCGGCCTCCGCCCGGGGAATAAGAGGGAGGGGCCGGGACCCTCGGGGCAGGGGCGCGGGGCTGTTTGAACCGGGGAAAGGGGAGGGGGGGATCCGCTCTGGGGCGAGCGGGGAGAACCGTCCGGCCCCGCCTCCCCATCTCTCCTCAGCCTCCCCGGAGGCTGGCGGGGTCCGCGCTGGCTCGTCCCCTCAGGGCCCTGAGCCTCGAGGCGCTGCGCCCGGGGGCGGGGGCGGGGCCGCTCCCCCCAGCGCCGTTATAACCAGGGGGGGGGGAGAGCGCCCGGCCCGTCATGGCGCTGGGGCTGCCGCTTGGAAACCTTCCCCGCCTCCTCCCTCCCCTCGTGTCGCCCGCGGCGGGGTCCTGACAGGCGCCTCCTTCGCAGTGCACGGCGCGGCGGGCCCCCCGCAGGGGCGAGGCGGCTCCGCGCCGTGGGTCAGTTCTCTAACGCCCCCTTCTCCCCAGCATCGGCTAGAGCGGAGGATCTGGACGCGGAGGCCAGACTAGATGACGACCTGGGGAAAAGCAGAGAGGGCTCTCGGACCGATGACGAAGTTGTTCAGAGGTTTGTGCCTATAATGCTGTAAAGAGCTGTGAGCCCCACGTGCTGGTTACTGCCTCCTCTTTCTGGCTGGCCAAGGCCTCAGTAGTGTGCTGGGGGAGAGGTTTGTGTTTCTCATGTAGTGTCTCTCAGGGCAGTGGTTCTCAAGCAGGGGTACATGTACCCTTGGGGGTAAACCGAGGCTCAGGGGGTACATTGGTTCATCTGGCTATTTGCCCAGCTTTACAACAGGCTGCGTAAAAAGCCCCAGCAAAGTCTGTACAAACTAAAAAAGCAAATTGCCTGTGTTTGTGGTTTTATATTAAATTAATCCCCTTAAAAGCAGATAAATGGTAAGTAAAACATAATAGCTGAGTGAAATGGGAGCCAGATTGCCATGTTACATATTTGAAGTCACACAGATTGACATCTGTCATTGACTTCCTTTGGTACCAGTCAGCATCCTTCTTTTTCTGATACTCCTTAGGGCAGGTATCAGAGAGGTAGCCGTGTTAGTCTAGTTCTGTAAAAACAGCAAAGCATCCTGTGGCACCTTATAGACTAACAGATGTTTTGCAGCATGAGCTTTCGTGGGTGAATGCCCACCATCTGTTAGTCTATAAGGTGCCACAGGATCCTTAGGGCAGGGTTTCTCAAACTGGGGTCAGGACCCCACAGGTGGTCACAAGGTTATTACATAGGGGTCACAAGCTGTCAGCCTCCACCCCAAACACTGCTTTGCCTCCAGCATTTATAATGGTGTTAAATATACAAATAAGTGTTTTTAATTCATAAGGCGGGGGGGTCGCACTCAGGCTTGCTGTGTGAAAGGATTCACCAGTACAAGTACACTGGCTTGGGGCAAACAATGCAGTACACTTGAAATAACCTCTCTGTTATAAAAACTCAGTTGTATACCTACCCTTCTATAGCATAGAGGTTATTGTATATTGTAACTTCAGAGTGGAGCCTTTAGACCAGGGACTGTGGTAGGATTTTTGCTTAATAGTAGAGAGGTCCAGCTTTTAAAACATCTAGTTCACTCACCTGTCGTCAGACTTTCCCAGTAGTTTTCACACTTAGTGTTCCATGGTCAAAATCAAATCTTGCAGTTCTAAACTGTCATCCTGATGTCATGGAATGTCATAGTAACCGAAGAGCTGTCTGCTGTAACCTCAAATTCAGTTGTTCCTGCTGCTGGGCTAACTACATACTAACTGAATAAGGCCTAATAAAAGATGTAACTTTGTCTCCACAGAGAGGAGGAAGCTATTCAGTTAGATGGCTTAAATGCATCCCAGATAAAAGAAATCAGAGAGAAATCTGAGAAGTTTGCATTCCAAGCTGAAGTTAACAGAATGATGAAACTCATTATCAATTCTTTATACAAAAACAAGGAGGTAAGCAGTATGTTTATCTAGACAATGTCAGCATGTACAGTTCTAGCATAAATTTTATCATCCTTATACATTTCATTTCAGATTTTCCTGAGAGAATTGATTTCAAATGCTTCTGATGCTCTAGATAAGATAAGGCTATTATCACTGACTGATGAAAATGCCCTTGCTGGTAATGAAGAACTCACTATTAAAATAAAGGTAAGAGCTACTAGCTGTTAATAGTAATCTGCTGATTCTTCCACCCACCCACCCCCTCCAGTGGACAATACTTCTTGACTTGCCCAAGCTACAAATCTGTATTTAACATTCTGCCTATCCCAGAGTTTGTAAACTACTTAGACTAAAATCTTGGTACACTACCATTTGTTTGACCATAAAATCCTCAAATGCCTCATCTTACTGTTGTAGCAAGCATTTATAGCTGCCTCTGAAGTGTTCCACTTTCTGTGGAGAGTGGCTGAACCCCACTGCATTGCTTCAGCAAGAGTATTTTCCCTTATTGCATTAATGTGAATCCATACTCTAGCCAGATTTTTGCATAGCAGACCTTATTCATGAAGAATCTTCTCAGTTACTGTAATTTCTCACCTGTAACTTTCAGCTTTAACAAGATGCAATGCATACTGTCTTCAAGTGACATTTAACTGAATTTACCTCATTTATTTTCTAGTGCGATAAAGAGAAGAACATGCTTCATGTTACAGACACAGGTATTGGCATGACCAAGGAAGAATTAATTAAAAACTTGGGTACCATTGCCAAGTCTGGAACAAGTGAATTCTTAAACAAGATTACTGAAATGCCAGAAGATAGTCAGTCAACATCTGAGTTGATTGGCCAGTTTGGTGTTGGCTTCTATTCTGCCTTCCTTGTAGCAGACAGAGTTATTGTTACATCAAAGCACAACAATGATACTCAACACATTTGGGAATCGGATTCAAATGAATTCTCAGTGATTGATGATCCCAGAGGAAACTCCTTAGGCAGAGGCACCACCATAACGTAAGTATTGCAGCTGATCCCCAAAAAACTTATTAAACTGTTGATGTATACCCTGCTCATTAGCATGTTGTTTGTTCTCTGCATTATGAATAGGGCCCTACCAAATTCACAGTCCATTTTGGTCAATTTCACAGTCATAGGATTTTTAAAATCATAAATTTTATGATTTCAGCTATTTAAATCTGAAATTTCAGTGTTGTAATTTTGGGGATCCTGATCCAACAAGGAGTTGTGGGAGAGTTGCAAAGTTACTATAGGAGGGTAACAGTACCACAACCCCTATTTGTATGCTGCTGCCTTCAGAGCTGGAAAGCAGCAGCTGCTGGCCAGGAGCCCAGCTCTGAAGGCAGTATAGAAGTAAGGGTGGCAACCCCTGCAACTCAGTGTTGGGTCAGGACCCACAATCTGAGAAATGTGGGTCCCCCTGTGAAATCCCTATAATGTGTATATAGGGTAAAAGCAC
This sequence comes from Mauremys mutica, assembly GCF_020497125.1. Taxonomy (NCBI): domain Eukaryota; kingdom Metazoa; phylum Chordata; order Testudines; family Geoemydidae; genus Mauremys; species Mauremys mutica. The sequence goes on along the minus strand of NC_059072.1, from coordinate 100,985,904 downwards.
ACGAGCAGATTTCATGGTTTGTAATGAATTTTTCATGGCTGTGAATGTGATAGGACACTATGAATCCTGTGCATGCAACTCTTCATTTATAATGTCCTTAGCCTGGAATAAGTGCTTTTCCTGAAAAGGAATGACTTCCTGAATCAAAGCTGTGGTATAGGGACTTGAAAATAACTACTGACTAAAAGTGTTCAGTTTTTTGCCAATTTTTTTCACTTTCTTGCATAGCTTAAGGATGTGATGAGATTTAACAGGTATGCTTGGTCATGCTTGATTTCTAGTTTTTAAAGTTGGAATTTGATTTAGTTCAGCTACATTACCTGAAAAGTACATACTCCCAGTACTCTTGCTTAAACGACTAGTGTGTTTTCTAAAGTGGACTTAGTGATGGAGAAGAGTGGACCAGAAGAAACAAATGAACTGCCTGCAAACTTAAATACTTTAATAGCTGCAGTCAATTTCTGTGGGCCACATTGACAAAACTTTGTTATGCACGGTGTAGAGAATAACAAATGACTCTTCAGAGCTGATCTCCAAACTCTGTAGTGCTCTGACATAACTGGCTACTGTGTTGGCTGTTTTCTGCTAATGCAGTTGCATTGCTCTTCCTATCTGAGGCTTATCAAACTTGATTAGCAAGAATCACAAAGAGAAACATGCCATTCTCCGTTTTGTCAAACTTTCCATTAACTTCAAGTGCTGTAGACAACTTAAATCTTAAACTTGTCTGCTACTGACCTATAAAAACTGAAACTGCATGATTAATGTCTACCTTTTTTGCTGTTCACTTAGTACATTTCAGATTTCACTAAGAGAAACTTCTTTCTAGTCTAGTCCTGATAGCTTGAGTTGCAAGTACTGTTTGGAAGACTTTCCACAATGTAATGTGGTGGAAAAAATGAAACCAGTGCTAAATGTAATAGTTCCTCTTAAATGAGGCCAAACCTACCCGACAATAAAAATCCCTCTGAGCAGCCAATTTCAGTTATACTCTGGGACTGGCTTGGTGTGCAGCTCATGGATTTAGAGGGTGACTCAGCATCCTCCAATGGACCCTTTCTCTTCATTTGGGGTATGCTTCTTGGCTGCAGCTGATTTAGGTTTTTATTTTTAAGAATATTATTCTTGTTGGGGAAGATCCTCAACTAGTAAGACTCTTCATGACACTTCTCCCTCCCTCTTTCTCTCCCCCCCCCCCCCCCCTTTCTGAAGTCTAGTACATGATGTAGAATCTGTTTCAAACAATGATTTTGTCTGCTAATGTGATTTGTCTTTAAATGCAGTTTTCTAAAGCTGTTCTGGTCTGCTTTGTTGGGCTTCCATAATTGGAAGAGCTGTAATGGTACTCCTTTTTCCTCTGGAAAAAGGACAGCAAAGGAGCAGAGTAGACTGTTTTGGAACTTTCCCAAGGGACTGTCCACTATTTGGGTGTTCTGATACACTAGATTCTTCAAGTTACTTATACATAGATTCAACTAAGTAAAACTGCCTTGAAATACTAGCCTGTCTAATGCTTGTACTGTCTTCTTCAGTCTTGTCTTGAAGGAGGAGGCATCTGACTATCTTGAGCTGGATACAATTAAAAATCTAGTCAAGAAATATTCACAGTTCATTAACTTCCCCATATATGTGTGGAGCAGCAAGGTAAATAGCTCTAACTCTTAAATAATTACATTATTATATATACAGCACAAGTTTCAAAGGTTTGAAAAATCCATTTCCTGATAGGGTGCCCTCATTCATCACACAATTTCCTGAGCTGTTTGTTCTACAGAGCTTAATCATTCTATGAAAGCACTTATCCTCATGGTTCCAAAAACTCCATTGGTTCTTGTTTGGCTGGTAGTGGTTCTCCAAATTGACTTTCCCAAAGGAGCTGAACTGACAAGATACTGGTCAGCTTCACTGCTCTTCAAACCTGGGGAATAGGAGCACTTATGGCAACTTCACACTACATGTAAAAGCTGAGCAGTAGCTGAGGAAACTGGAATCCATATGCAGGATGACTCAAAAGAGGTGAAGGGATAAGTGAGGGACCTGTCCCTCCACCTCCCCAACTGGGGGGAGGGGGAAGAAATAACTTCTACTCTTCCTCTCAAGAAGCTGCAGGGTGGCTCTACCTATCTAATAGCAAGAAGCAAAACCAAAAGGTGGAAGCCTCAAGCAGAGAATGCATCATGGTGGAAATATCTACCTGCTGCCTGGAGATTCTGAGGCTTCTCACCAGGGTATTGTTTTGGGGCCTCGGAGGTTCACATTTTGTCGTGTGCCTCTGGTTAGTCTTCAGTGTGTTACAAAATTCAGACACAGTGGCTGAAAATCAACTTAGGCAAGCTTGTTTCTGCCGCAGCCACACTCACATCTGTTGCTATTCAGAGTGAATTATTACATATTACTAATCAGAATGCAGAACATACTACATGGTTTATCTTAAAGCATGGTAGTTGACATGTTCTAGAGTTACTCGTTCATTTAAAATGGCTTTTTGTAGTCAAATGGTGACTAGATTTGAAAATCTAAGCCCCTTAACTACCATAAGTCATTTCATGAGTGCCAACCAAGGAAAGGCTGTTTGACCAGGTCTTTCTGAAGCAAAGTAGACTTACAGCTAAGTGTTTCCACAGACTGAGACTGTAGAAGAGCCCATTGAAGAGGAGGAAGAAAAAGAAAAAGAGGAAACAGATGATGAAGCTGCTGTTGAGGAGGAGGAAGAGGAGAAAAAGCCAAAAACTAAAAAGGTAAGGTTGTGTGTAGTTTTCCTTTCTTGGGGGAGGGGGGGTTAATAGACTTCAAAGCACTAGACAATTTGGTTTACAGTTCCATGTTCCTTTATCTTCCAGATGTGCATGATATATTTTTAGCAACAATGGTGCCTTCTAGTAAGTTTGCCATCTGTATGGTGTTAGTAGAAATCTGCTGTTAGTAAGGCAGTAAAATAGGATCAAAACATTGTGTATTAGAATTTTAACAGTTGCCTGAACAGCAACAAAATCTTTTCCTTTTCAGAAATACTGGTAGTACTTTGTGAATGGTAGTTCCATATGGATTTCTCTACAAGAGTCTGAGAACAGGGCTAGGTGTACTGTAATGTATTTCTTACATTGGCAAATAAGCTTTTGAGGGCAGATCAAGAGTCTTGGACTTAGTTTAATGGCTAGCCACTAGATAATGCAAACTCTATGCTCCTAGTACACCACTGAGTACTTGGTGAAGTAATACTCTGCATGCAGAACACTACAAAGGTTGACAATACATATCGGGGTAGCCGTGTTAGTCTGGATCTGGATTGGATGATGAAGTGGGTATTCACCCACGAAAACTCCATGCTCCAATACGTCTGTTAGTCTATAAGGTGCCAAGGGACTCTCTGCTGCTTTTTCTAATTTGAGATGCCTTGGTGAAGCAGTGACTTTCTTCTGTAACTTGCAGTAATTTATACATGTGCAAAAGAGTTGAACAATGTAGAATTGACTTTTTTTTTTTTCTTTTTTCTTCATGCACAGGTTGAAAAAACTGTCTGGGATTGGGAGCTTATGAATGATATCAAGCCAATTTGGCAGAGACCATCTAAGGAAGTCGAAGAAGATGAATACAAAGCTTTTTACAAATCGTTTTCTAAGGTAAACTTGATAGGGGCTTCACATTTCTATAGTGCGCTTCTGGTACAGTACAAGCTCAGTCTTAAAGCAATATATGGGTTCAGTAAAGGTCCTTGTTCTGATTGAGGGGAGTGGGGAAGGGAATGTGAGTTGTGGGGATGGTAGTTGGTATGATCTTCCCCTTTTTGGGAAATGCTGCACCAAAATATTTTCTGCACAATTTTAAAATATTGTACATATTGTCAAAATAACACAATATATAGTCATGCCATTTTCAATTTATTTTGGCAATTTATTTCAAAATGCCTGTCAAGTATGCCTGTAACAATAGAGACAGATTCAGGAACTGTTTTTTGAGAAATAGGTTTCTAGGCATATTAATAAAGAACTTTATGCATCTTTGACTGTTCTGTTTCAGTTAAATTAAATGAAATATTTCAACAGTCATTATATAAGAGTATTATAATGACCTGGCCTAAGAGAGCAATAGTATCCTTAAGGACTGCTTTGTGTGTCTGTCATGTCTAGTCTCAAGTTCAAGCTTCTATGTTTAGAGTATGTTTTTTGGGTCACACCATTGTAGTGGGATGGGGGAGGGTTGGTGTGTTGGCAGTAGTTGAAGATAGCAGCAGGTGGCTAGCATGGGGAAGGGAGACCCAGGATAGTCAGTGAGTGTGCACGCAGGGGTTTGTGTGTTCAGTCATGTACATGGTTTGCCAGCCAACACCCTTTCATCTCCAGAAGTGATGGCCCCCATGCCAGGTATGGGTAGGAGTGCTGGGTAGGGATTTAATGATAGATGGGAGCAGAGGGGATGTGGATTTAAGCTGGCAAGGAATATAAGATGGAGGGTGGTGCCACTAGGGTCATGTGCACATAAAGACGTTGTGTGTACACATAACTAACCTATTTGAAATGCAACTGGAAGAGAAGTTTCTTGGTGGAAATCAAATTCAGGGGGAATTGTGCAGGAACATTAATTCTGCATTGCATAACGGTGCAGAATTATTCTTTGCAAATGAGACCTCCTACTTTCTTCATGAGTATGTTAATGGTTGTGTAATGGCTTATTACTTTTCACTAGTATATTGCTTAATTTTTCAGTTTCAATCATCTTTCCTCACTTTTGGTAGAACCAGGCTGCTTAGTAATATTAGTTAACTACTGTTTACATGCTATTTACCATAATCTGGGGTTTAAGATTTCAGTCTCAATATTTAGTTGACAGTTTATTTCCATGTTAATCTCCTTAATCCCATTTCATGCAAATCTAGAATGAAAGGAAGAGGTTAAATAAAACTTCCCTTCTAAAGGATGGATAAATCAGTGGTAGTTATGCAGACAGTTACCAGCACTTATTTATCCCATGAATTATTTCTAGATCACTGATCCAGCTGTTCCTTCCACGAGTGCAAACTCACAAGAATAGCTTTCACAGTGTTTTTCTTTCCAGAGCTTGACTAAATAGTAACTTTTTTTCTTCCACAGGAACACGATGATCCTATGGCTTATATTCACTTCACTGCTGAAGGAGAAGTAACATTCAAGTCTATCTTGTTTATTCCCACCGCAGCTCCACGGGGCTTATTTGATGAATATGGATCCAAAAAGAGTGATTTCATTAAGGTAAAAACATAAGTATACCAAAAGGTAGAATAAACTTAAACATCCCTCAAACATTCCTAATTCCTTTTTTATTTTTTTAATCATGCAGTTGTATGTCCGGAGAGTGTTCATCACTGATGATTTCCATGATATGATGCCTAAATATCTTAATTTTGTCAAGGGTGTTGTAAGTATCTTGAAGTTTTTAACTGAGTTGGCTTAAGTTACTGTTGCTTCTACTTCATAAATTCCTTTTTTTCCCTCCCTTCCCCCCCATTAGGTGGACTCTGATGATCTTCCTCTGAATGTATCCCGTGAAACTCTCCAGCAGCATAAATTGCTAAAGGTATCTTTATTTAGACATAATTTAACAAGCTACCTAACGGCAAGGAGTAGATAAATCTACTTCCCTGGTTAAGTAACATGATTGTAGCAAGTATGGGGAAACAAAATACCCAACTAACCATAGTTAGCCTAGACACTCTTGGCCCTATCGTATCTAAATTAGGAGTAAAGTAAAAAGCAAGATATCAAGCTTAACTTGATTTCACTTAATTAAAAGTGAAGATGCAAAGAGGAACAATTCATGAACTCTTGCCACAAATTCAAAGTGTATTAGATCTTAAGTGGAAGAAAATGAAAAGGAGATGGCTACAGAAGAGTAACATGAGAACTGAGGTAGTATTTAACAGATTGTCTGGAGCATTCTTTGTAGTAGCTTTTAAAAGATTAGTTGTGCTCACTGTTTATGTAACAGTATGGATGAACTTGCTATTTTGTCTCTGGAATTCTTAGGTTATTAGGAAGAAACTGGTTCGTAAAACGCTTGACATGATCAAGAAGATTGCTGAAGAAAAATACAACGATACATTTTGGAAAGAGTTTGGTACTAACATAAAACTTGGAGTAATTGAGGATCATTCCAACCGTACCCGTCTAGCTAAACTTCTTCGTTTTCAATCATCTCATCATGAAAGTAACACTACTAGTCTGGACCAGTATGTGGAGAGAATGAAGGAGAAACAAGACAAAATCTATTTCATGGCCGGGTCCAATAGAAAAGAGGTAAGAATAAAAATCTTCCAATGTTATACAGAAGAATGCAACTTTAAGCAACTCCAATTTCTCCATAAGAATTAATGTAAATGGTGGGGGCCAGGGGAAGTGTTAGGTTCCAGGGAAATGTTTTTTCACCAGACAAAACTTTGATAGAGAGAAAACAATGTTAATACTGTACACAGTGGTGACTGTGAAGCTTGGTTGAGGTGGTGAAGTCAGAGGGTGGGATATTTCCCAGGGAATGCGTTACTGGTAAATGATGAACTAGCATTCCTCTGAGCCCTCAGGGTTAACATGTTAATGTAGCTTCACACTCTACAAGGCAGCACCAATAGAGGGAGGGGAGACTGCATAGCAGACACACCCCGTGTCAGGGAGAGAGATACACATTACCCCTTTAAGTATGCTGACATCACTGTAAGTACATTGCCTTTTTAAGTAGATCTAGAAGTTGAGACAGCAGCTGCAGACAGCAACAGCAAGCTGTCTGTCCTGAGCCCTGTCCTGTCCCCACCCTGCTCTATATGGAGAAGGAGTAAGCAGGGGGCAGGGACAGGAGAAGTAGGGGAGGGGGACACCCTGACATTAGCCCCCCTCCTGCACAGCAAGCAGGAGACTCCCAGGAGCAGCTCCAAGGCAGAGGGCAGGAGCAGTACATAGCAGTGCGGGGAGGAACAGCTGAACTGCTGGCAATTGATAGCCTGCTGGGCAGCTGCCCCACAGGGAACTTAAGGGAGCAGAGCGCTGATGGGGCAGGGGGTCTGCCAATCCACCCTGGTTCCAAGCCCCCACTAGCTAGCTGCAATGGGCTGCTCTTCCTGCAAGCAGTGGACAAAGCAGGTGGCTACCAAACAATGTTAAGGGAGCATTGTGCAACTTTAAACAACCATGTTCTCTAATTGATCAGCAATGTAACAATGTTAACTAAGATGACTAAGTGAGTTACTGTAAAGCAAAATAGTCAACTAGCAAACCTATCTGAGTTTAGGAATCAAACTAGTTGTAATTAAAGATGTTACTGCTGGAAAGAATGGCTATACTCAGTGTGCCATAGTTGAGTGTACTGTAGTACTACTGTTGCTGTTCAAGGCAACTCAGCCCTGGTCTACACACAGCCCCGGGGTCGAACTAGGGTACGCGAATTCAGCTACGTGAATAACGTAGCTGAATTCGAACTACCCTAGTTCGAATGACTTACCCGTCCAGACGCCGCGGAAGCGAACTCCGCGGCTCCAAGGTCGACTCCGCCAACTCCTCCTGCCGCGGTGGAGTACCGGAGTCGACCGCGGCGCTTCCGGAGTTCGAACTATCGCGTCTAGATCAGACGCGATAGTTCGAACTCCGAGAAGTCGAACTCGCCGCGTCGACCCGCGCGGTAAGTATAAACGTACCCTTAGATATATTAACCTAAATGCCAGACACTAATATTTTCACAACTGGCTGAACTATACAGCAATAGAATTCAATAATTTAGTGTCAAGCAATATTAAACTTGTTTCTAATTAACTTGTCTTTCTAGGCTGAATCTTCACCATTTGTTGAACGTCTTCTGAAAAAGGGTTATGAAGTGATCTATTTGACTGAGCCTGTAGATGAATACTGCATTCAAGCGCTGCCAGAATTTGATGGCAAGAGATTCCAAAATGTTGCTAAGGAAGGAGTGAAATTTGATGAAAGTGACAAATCCAAGGAGAGTCGGGAAGCTTTAGAAAAAGAATTTGAGCCACTCTTAACCTGGATGAAAGACAAGGCTTTAAAGGACAAGGTACAAATTCTGTGTTCACAGGAGCATTATTTTGCATCTAGAACAGGAGTACTTGTGGCATCTTTGCTCAAATAAATTTGTTAGTCTTAAGCTTTCGTGGGCTACAGCTCACTTCATTGGATGCATGCAGTGGAAAATACAGTAGAAAGACACACATGAAACAATGGGTGTTACCATGATTGATCACTTAGTGTGTAACACCCATTGTTTCATGTTCTGTGTGTGATCTTCCTACTGTATTTTCCACTGCATGCATCGGAAAAAGTAGGCTGTAGCCCACAAAAGCTTGTAGCACCTTAAAAACTAACAAATTTGAGCACAAGTACTCCTGTTTTTGCAGATACAGATTAACACGGCTGATACTCTGAAGGTGTGTGTGTGTGTGTGTAAATAAAAGGCATCTGACTAATCTCTTTAATTTTTAATTTTACACCCTCCTCCTCGCAGTAGACTTCATTCATTTATTTGTCCCCCTGGGGGCATAAACTTCATTTCTATATGGATGTAGACAGCTTCTAAAAAGCACTTTGCTCAACTCTCAATGGCTTTTTTAGAAGACAAATACTAATGGGATATTAGGACTCTGATTTCCAATGAAAAGCTCTCAAAGCCAACTCTGAAGTATTTATAACAAATGTATTATAGGACTGTATTTAAACTTTCCAGATTTTAGTAAAAACTAACGATCTCAAAGTTGAGAACTGCAAATTTTATCTCAAATTACTGCAGTAATTTGAGATCAATGAAATAGACACTTCTCTTGTTCATTAGAGGTTTCCTCAATCTTTTTTTTTTTCCCCTAGATTGAAAAAGCAGTGTTGTCTCAACGCTTAACTCAGTCTCCATGTGCACTGGTGGCTAGTCAGTATGGATGGTCTGGCAACATGGAAAGAATTATGAAGGCTCAGGCATACCAGACTGGGAAAGATATCTCCACAAAGTAAGCTTTCATACCTGTATATCATGGTCTACCAATACCACAGATGCGAGCCACAGTTACCATGCATTTATGAATTGACTAACAGTGCTCCATATTGATAATGGACCTATAAGAGAAATAATCCTCATTTTTAACTATTTTTCATCTCAAGGACTGAAGTATACACTCATCATTGACTTTTATACATATTTACAGGACTTAACTATGTGACTGGATCCCTTTAAATTAACAGCCCAAACTACAAAAGTGTGTGCGCGCGCACACACCGAAACTTTCACTGAAAGTCTTCTTTTTGTATGCAGATATTCCCCTGCAGTGTTAACAGTAGTGAGGCTCTAGCCCAGATAGATAGGCTTTTACTAATGGTAAAAGCAAGGTGATCAGATGCCCAAAAACTCAGGCCTAGTCTTTAAGTTAACCTGTCTTGACTGTCTTAAGTATTTAAATTGTTTGACAAATCAAACTTTCTGTCCATTGGTGTAATAGTGTAAATAAGTGGTCTGTCACAGCAGTAATGACTAAGAAAAATATTCAGAAAATATTTATAAAGGCATCCAACAGTGCTACATTAAACTATTTAGAAAGCAAAGCCTACAACACTCTTAACTGAATCCATCTAGTGTCTAAGCATTGAAAGTGTTTATTGGTTTGTAACCCCCTCTTGTAGCTAGCATACCTGCTTGCTTCACAAACTGATGCTACTGAAGCACAACAGAATGAATTGATAAGCATCTGCACATATCAAAGAGCAGAACAGCACTGTGAACTAAGTATTACATGTAAAGCTGACTTTCTGCATTTTAGTTGTCTTCCAGAACTTGAACTTATGGACTATTCTGAAATAAGCCAAGCCTAAAATATTAGAGGGCAAACTAAAGTGGTACTACTGCTTTTAAAAAGCTAGCTACTGATGTAATTTTCTACTTGTAGTTACTATGCTAGTCAGAAGAAGACCTTTGAAATTAACCCTAGACATCCGCTGATCAAGGACATGCTCAGGCGCATCAAGGTAAACAGAAGCTACAAAGCAATGATATATCAACTGTTTGGCTGCATGAACCCTGATTAATGGCTCTTCCTTACTTTCCAAATCAGGAAAATGAAGATGATAAAACTGTTGCAGATCTTGCTGTAGTTCTGTTTGAAACAGCGACCATAAGATCGGGTTATATGTTACCAGACACAAAGGAATATGGAGAGAGAATAGAAAGAATGCTTCGTTTAAGTTTAAACATTGACCTTGATGCAAAGGTGAGCTTCCTTCCATTTTGGGTAATGTTTGGTGCTCAGTGGTCTTAATATTCAAGCACTCTAAAAATAAATAAAATCAAAACTTAAGGTGTGTGCATGTATGGGGCATATGGGTATGTCTACACAACATTCTGGAGTGAGTGTTCCTGGCCCAGGTCAATAGATCTGGGCCAGCAGGGCTTACAGCTATTTTTAATAAACTAGCTGAAAAGCCACAGATTGAAGTTCAACAGTGCTTTCAAGTTGAGACTATACAGCTGTTTTTAGAGCACAAGCCCTGCTAGCCCAAGTCTGTCAACCTGGGCTTACTCCAAAATACTGTGTAGATGTTGTCCAAGTAACAATTGGACATATTAACATCTAGACCCATTTACAGTATATCCAGTTTCTCTGCCCTCAAGGGTGGGTCATTAATGACCCAGTTCTGATTTATTGGCCACATTCCAAAGCTGCTCTTAAGTTCTGTCACTTTTTTTTCCCCCAAGTGACTCCACCAGCTGAAGACAGTGCAGAGTGCTGAGGTAGAGCATAAGAGCACGCATCTTCCACCCCCCCCCCCCCCCCCCTCAAATTGTAGCTATATAGAGATAATGTGAGACAGCTATACTTGATGTGCCCACTGGAGAGAATTGGCCACACTTGAAGAAATCCACCTCAAGGTATATGGGCAGGTCTTGCTACCTAAGTAGTGCAAAGGCAGGTGAATGGGCCAGAAAAGTGAGCCTCTGACCCACCCTCTACCAGACTACTTCTTGGGAATCTTAAAACTAAAAGATACTGCAAAACAGTTCACTTCATTGCATTTGATGTACAACTTCATTTAACATCCAATAGCTAGATGTAGCAAGTGATTAAATCTGTTGCCTTGCTTCACTAAAATCCATTCATTCTCCATTCATACAATAACATCCAACTGAATCTTGCATATATCCTGTGTACCATTAAGACAGAGAAGCAAACTGATCTATTGAGGATGGAATAACAAATAGCTTTATTTCATCTTATCTAAGGTGGAAGAGGAGCCAGAAGAACCTGAAGACACTGCTGAAGTAGAGCAAGATGAGGAGGAAGAAGTAGAAGCTGATGGTGATGAGAGTGAAACAGAGAAGGTCAGTTCTCAGAATAACTCTTCATTACCGTCTAATTCAGATTTTTCTAAACCTAATGAAAGTAACATTTCAAAGTGAACAGTTCATGGAGCAAACAAAACATGGCTTCATCGAGGCATTGTGTAGATAAAACTTGTGGAACTCCACTGTATACCAAAGACTGATGATATGCTTTGACATCAAGCAAGCTGCTACTTGCTGAACTTGTTAAATGAGACTGAGATAAATCACTTCATTTTGTATTCTAAGGCTGGATCTAAACTGGATTTAGGCAAGGCTACTTCCCTAAGGCACTTGGTGTGTGCCTTTCCTAACTCTAGTAGACAAGAAGCCACTAACTTTAAGTTCAGAAGAGCTTAATTGGGAAGTATAACTTGTTGGAGATGGACTATTTAGCTAGTGGCTGAACTTTGCTGAATCTGGTCAGAAATAAGTTTTTATTAGAATGCTAGCACTTTCTAATGTTTGTAAATTCCATTTGTGGGTGTTCAGTAATCAACTTTAACCTTGAAACATGATCAACTGGAAATAATAAAGTAACCCTGGGTTTTTTAGATGTCTGCAACTATTTTAATGTAGATGGTCACAAACTGTGATGCTCTGGGACTCTTCTCCTCCTTTCAGTACTGCAGTTCCCTACTGCTTCATTCCCAATTCTGAGGACCAGCTGGAAGGGTTATTGAACCAAACAGACTAAATTATTGGTTCCTCAGAGTTTAGGTTGGGGAAGGGCCTTGTTTTACATAAATCTGTTCTAATCTCTTGGTGATACCAAGTGGAGATTGGTCCTGGTGTTCAGTCACCTACCTGAAGCGGTTGGCTCCTATAGCCTGTATCTCTTACCTGTAAAGCTGGAGTTTGCATGGTGGTGCTTTTTCTTAATTTGTACCCAAGAATCTAAGGCTGCTTTTAATGAAGTACTTGCCCCAGGAGTAGGTTGGGGGGGGGGGTAAAAATGACTTAGAACTGCTCCCTGTATCTGGACTCATAGCGTCTTAAATTTACCTGCCACACCTACTCTGAGCTGCTGCAGCAATAATGGTATGGGAGGGAACTCTATTCTGTTTTGGCTTGTTAGTCCACACTATTGAATTCCTGTTATGATCTCAACAGTCATGACCAGAAAGCCAGTAGATTTCTCAGCATTGGGGGGAGGGGGAGCGGCTTACAAACTGAGCAGAGATGGACCACAATCATAATTGCATTCCAAAGGTGGCCTACAGTAGAGAAGTTGGGGTTTGTGCCCCTTTTTGCTGCTCTGATATAAAGGGCCTGGAAGGGTTTTTCTTTAAATTGTTCTAGATTAAATAACAGATCATATTTTCCCCTCCAGTTGGACAAGCAGACAACTGGAGCCCCTGTAGACAGGGTGGTCTTAAAGATCAGACAATTGTCTAAGACCGCTTTGAGTTTTTACACAGGTGTCAACAGGTACAAAATCCCTTTTTAAAGGGGACTAAAAATCTTGTCGCAGGTATTACAAGTGCTGTGAAAATGAGAAATGCAGCAAACATGGTACTGCAGAAACTGGCCTTTGGAAGCATCATATAATGCATGGAAGCTATTCTTTTCTGTATACAAAGATCTATAAATTGAGATGACTCTAAGCTCTTTTTTTTAAAACTGTTTTGAGACCGTAAGCTTAACTCTGTCATATCTTTGCAGGAATCCACAGATGTAAAAGATGAACTGTAAGCTGCACTCAACTAGCATCCTGTCTGGGGTGAGGAGGGAATGTGAATTAGATTGTTCAGTTTTTCACTGTAAAATGTTGAGGGGGGTGTTGTGGGGGTTATGGGCAGAGGAGTATTTTTTAAGTTGAATTTTTTTAAAACATTCCTCATGAATGTAAATTTGTACTATTTAACTGACTATTCTTGGTGTAAAATCTTGTCACGTGTACAAAATAAAAATGTTCCCAAATACTATGTGTAAACTCTACACTAAAGGGCCAGTCATCTGGCATGTAAGCTAGCACTACTTCATTCCATGTTTAATAGCTGTGGGGAATATCCTGTGATGTCAAACTCATTCTCTAGAACAGTCTTAACTAAAACTTTCCTGTTAAAGCAAGACCATTCAGTTCTCTTGTGGAGAGAGGTAGGATTAACCTTTTAAAGATCATATGTTTGGGCAGTGGGGAGACTAGGAGAAGCTGTACAAGTATCACTTCAGGTACTGAACTACATCTTATTGTCAAGGGTGAAAATGCAAAGCAGGCTTCTAAATGCACTGGAGCATCTTACCACTCAGGGTTTGAAGGGTCACCTTCAGAGCTTGCTTCAAAAGGGGCTGGGTATAGCAAATAGAAATGATTTTAACTGCAAATTGCATTCATGGTCATTGATTGTATAAATGTCTCTGCTGCACAAGATGAATAGACTCTATTGCCATACCTAAATGGTAGGATGTAGAAGTTACTGAGGTTCATAGACTAAAGTAGTTAGAGTAAGTTAAACCTGTTTCTACAATTTGTTCAGTAGTCTAATGCACCATGCGCCCACATTTATGGGGTGGATGGTGCATGGGTTCTCAAGTACAACTTGGACCACTTTTCTTGGACTTTGAAGAAGTAGACTAATCCTCAAACACTTCTGTGAGTGAGGCAGGTGCAGTTGCTGAACCAGAAAGGTGAGGTGGCTTGCCTAAGGCCACAACAAATTAGTGGCATGGATGGGATTAGAACAAGACCTTTGTCTTCATACCCAAAAACAGCAGAAGGAGGAATCGATGTAAAAGTTAAATAGTTTAATGTGTTTCTGGTCATTAAAACTGATTTACCACCTTTAATCTTAATTCCTCAGATATTCTTTAACTGCAACTCTGCATATGGTGAACACTTATAACAAATCCAAATAAAATAGCTCTCTTCTTACTACACAATGTATTAAGTTCAGAATTCATATGGGCTCTAGGTCTCCCAAAAACTCCTGTTGGGCCAAATGTAGGTGGGGGTGTTGCTCATACTCTTCTTTTAAGATTCAGAAGAGCTATGATGAAGAAAGAAGCCATGGACTCTGACTTGATTACTGTGCTAAACCCCAGCTTCAAAGTGTACAATAACACCTTGCTTAATGTTGTAGTTAAGGTGCATTTTTTCAAGAACATCAAGTGAAATGTTAACCAAATCCAACTTCCCCATAAGAATTAAGGTGGGCTAGGTTCTAGAGAAACTTTCATTACACTGTTTTAAACAAATTAATAGTATACACAGTGATGATGACAAAGCTTGAGTGAGGTGATACAGAGGGTGGGATATTTCTTAGGGAATGCTTTACTGCTAAATGATGAACTAGAACAGCTGAGCTTTCAAGTGTTAACACTGTTTAATAGAGCCTCACACTTTACTTGAGGGAGGGGAGACAGCATGACAGACACTGTCACCTATGTGTGAGAGAGATGCATTTTCCCCCTTTACACTGACCCAACTCTAAGTACATTGCCTTTTTAAGTAGCTCAGCAACTTGACAGTCCCTGCTACCCTCTGGCTCTAACATACCATTGCTCCAGATAAACCCAAAGTCCTCTAAACAGGCATGAAGAGGGTAAAGGTTAAACACTTCCTTAAGAAGAGGGATAAATTACCTCACCTTTCTTTTATAAAGAGGACAGCCTACCTTCAATACCAGGAGAGACTCCATACCCCCAGTTCAAGTGTGGCTGGAGTTCATGGATAATGTCTGTTGGCATCAACCATACTGATAGCTAGGTGTGCTCTGAAGCTGTTGATGCAAGGGGTGGGTCTGAACCCTGCAAGAAGAGAAGAAACCTTTCACTTCCTGCACTGGCAGTACTGCACCACAAGACTGCCTCACACAAACCTGAACATAACCTAGAGCAGGGATCTCAAATCACTGTGATGACTAGTACATGGGCCTGAGGGTCACATTACTGACACCTTTTCATACAAAGATACAAAAGTTCACCACTCCACCCCTTCAATGGGGCCCTATCTCTTCCCACCCCTTCCCCAAAGTCCCTGCCCCTATTCCAACCTCAGCCCCACCTCTTCACATCCTGGAAAGTCCTAAACACCACCCAGCAGCTGTTTGGCAGCAGGAAGTGCTGGGAGATAGGTGGAGAAGCAGAGACATGGCCCACTTCAGGGGGGTGAGGGGAGCTATGGAGAGCTGTAGGAAACAACTCTGCATGGTTGAGATCCATAGCCTAGAGTCAGGAGTCCTTCCCACTCCATCTGCCAGACTCAAATATTCTTGACCTGGCTATCTACAGAGTTGCCAGTCCTTTCAGTCCCAGTATTGTCCAGGGATATTCCTACACCAGTGTTGTCAGATGCCAATTCTGAATACCAGTCACTGCTGAGGCTCTAAGAACAACAGCTCACCGCTTACTGGTTCCTTCCCTTAGAGTGTCATAAGGCAGCTGGTACCATCAGTTCCACCAGTGGAGTCAGGCAACTCCTATTCCTCCAATGAACAGGAAGTGATACCAGAAGTTTCACTAACAGTCCTGAGGTGAGAAATGGACCCTGATAGGGCTTCCAGAGCTTTCCCAATGCCACTACATCCCCACACAGAACATTATTGGCCTAATGACCAGTGATTCCCCCATAGAGTCCTCCTAATCCATATGATCCCACTCACTGGTCATCTTAATTCCTTAAATCCATAAGAGTTCTAAATTACAAAGACCCTGGGCAATGCTTTAGACAAATCACCACCCGGAGAGGAGTTTCAGGCCCCTCTGCCCCCAGAAGATTTTGAGGAAGAACCACCACTACCACCCACGCTACTGGCAGCACTTTCTTTTTCCCAGATGAGGCAGTGGCACCAGCCTCACCTTTACCACTAGATTATTATAAACAGTATCAGGACCTCTTTAGGAAAATTGCAGATATCCTCCAGAGAGATCTGGAGAGTGTTCAATCCATAAGCTTTTGGAGATCTTCTCAAAATGAAGGAAACTTGTTTGCAGCCCTCAATCAGAAGGAAGCCTACTTTCATATAGACATTCATCTGGCACACAGGAGATTCCTGCACTTCACAGTGGTTCAGGAATACTTTCAATACAGGGCTCTTCACTTCAGCTTAGTGGTAGCACTGGGTTTTTACAAAGTTTCTCTCTGTGGTAGCTGTGTATCTGCAGCACCAAGGCAGCATAGTATTTCCTCAACAATTGGCTGCTCAAGGGACAGCCATACCAGGAGGTGCAGAGGGCTGTCCTCTCCTCACTTGATCTCTTTCACTTGTTGGGGCTTCAAGCAAATCTAAAAAAGTCCACTTTGACCTATATCAGATTTTATCTG
Organism: Mauremys mutica; assembly: GCF_020497125.1. Classification (NCBI taxonomy): domain Eukaryota; kingdom Metazoa; phylum Chordata; order Testudines; family Geoemydidae; genus Mauremys; species Mauremys mutica. Next base: position 100,969,310 of record NC_059072.1, on the reverse strand, counting down.
CGTGAGTCTGAATTCAATTTCAGCCAAAGCATACTTACTCCTAGACAGATTCCTCATGATGAGGGATCTCAGTGCCCAAACTCCGACTCAGCCCCCAGACAACAGTCTGGTTCTGTCTGGTCCTTCTAGGTGACATGGCTGCCTGTACCTATGCAGAGGCATATGCAGAAATTTAAATTTGACCACTTTTGGTGGGGCCAGTTCTGTATCCCCACCACAGCTTCAGGGCTGGAGGAACTGTTAGCTCTAGCCTTGGGGCCACGGCGGCGGAGTTCTATGCTCATGCCAATTGTTGTGGGCATGGCCCCTTCCTCCCCATGCCTATGTGATACCTTTTGTGAGACTTCACCTCTGTTGCCTCCAAGCATGGCTGCAGTCTACATGCCAAGCAGGCACACCCTGGACAAAACAAGTTTTTCCTCCCTCAGTGTCCTCACATCCCTCACTTGGTAGGAAAACAGACTATGTAGGGATTCCCTTCATCCCTCTATCAGCCACAAAGACACTTACGGATACCTCCCTACTGGCCTAGGGAGACCTGGGTGACAATATAGCTAAGCGTGCTTGGACTCCACCAGAATCCAAACTACACATCAATCTTCTTGAGCTTCAGGCACTTTGTGAAGCCTGCAAGAGGTTTCTACCCTTTCATCCAGTGCACACGTCCAAATCATGTCAGACAACATCATTATAGTACATTATATAAATAAGCAGGAAGGAGCAAAGTCTTCCCTACTCCGCATGGTGCGATCAAACTCTGGAACTGGTGCATCTGACATCAGATCACCCTCTCAACAGTTCACCTACTAAGAGTAGTAAACACCTTAGCAGAAGCCTGAGGAGGCATTTCCATCAGGATCACAAATGGGAGCTCCCCTTTTTAGTGGCACAGCATTATCTAGCAGTGGGGTTTCCCATCCTGGGACCTCTTGTAACCCAAACAAGAAATGCCCAGATAACTTCTCCTGAGCCACCCAGCGGCACAACTCCAAAGGGGACTATGTACTCTGGTACTATGGTCGGATCCACTCACATACGCCTTTCCTTCCATTCCTCTATTATTTTGCATCCTCAGAAATGTCAGGCAGGACAAGGCGAAAGTAATCCTGGTAGTACCTTCGTGACTGAGATAGTTTTGGTTCACCACCACCCTGCAGATAGCCGCTCACCTATGCATACATCTACAACCACTCCCACAAGTACTATCTCAGAACAGGGGCAGAACTAACCATCCCAACCTGGCCTCTATCCGGCAGACTGGTTTTTGGATGATTAACAGATTTAGAGATCATGCTCTGAGCAGGACAATCCATCCTCAAACAACAGGAGACCCTCTACAGGAAAGTACTGTGTAGCCAAATGGAAGTTGTTCTACCTCTGGTGTCAACAGCATAACCTCTCTAGAAGAGTCTGGGATCCCTTTTATTCTGGACTACGTTCTTTCCTTGAAGACATCAGGTTCACCTGTCAGTTTGCTCCATGTGCATCTGGCAGCTATCAACGCCTTCCTTCTCCGATGGAGAACTCCATCTTTACCCATCTCACAACAGTGTGAAGTTCCTGAAAGGCATCATCAGAGCCTTTCCATCAGTATTACAACCTGCACTGGCCAGGGACATGAACTTGGTACTCTCAGCACTTTTGAACCCACCATTCGAGCCTCTGGCCTCCTGGTCTTTTTTGTACCTCTCTGTGAAAACAGCTTTTCTAATGGCTATCACCTCTGCTAGAGGAGTGGGTGAGTTTGAGGTCCTCCTGGCGGACCCTCCCTACACCATGTTTCACAGGGATAAAGTGTCCTTGAGATTGCATCCCGAGTTCATCTCGAAGGTTCCTTCTGAATTTCACCTGAATCAGACTGTTCATTTGCCCATTTTCTATTTAAAACCTCATAATAAACAGGGAGGACAAAAAGCTCCACTCTTCAGATGTCCACAGAGCTTTAGCCTTCTACTTGCAGAGGACTAAGCCCTTTAGGAAGTCTCTGTTCTCAGCGATGGAAACAAATAGTCTTGAAGAAAGCAGCTCTCCCCATAGACTCGAGATGGATTTCAGGGTCTATTATCTTTTGTGAGATTATGAAGCCCCTTCCCTTCCAGCTTCAAGGCACACACTACTAGAGCACAAGCTGTCTCGGTGGCTTCCCTGCAGGGAGTTCGCCTCTTTCAATTTTGTAGTATGACAACTTGGGGGGTTATTTGCATCATTACTAGGCATTACGCCCATGTTTAAACTTCATCTGGAATGCCTCCTTTGGTTCAGTGATCTTGCAATCGAAGATGCAGCTTCCTCGCCCCCTTCTCCACAATGAGTACTACTTGGGAGTCACCCACTGTGAATATCCATAGGGCCCAGCACTCAAATAAATGAAGGTTACTTACCTTATAGAAACTGGAGATCTTAGAGATGTGTAGTCCCCATGGGTACATTCCATGACATGTCCTCCTTCCCTGCTGTTCAGAGTCAGACCATCTCCCAATTCACAGTGGAGCAGGAACTGGAGAGGCCGTCAGTCTACAGCACCCCTTATACTCTCAGTTCAGTGGAGACACAGGTACAGACCAACAAACAGTGCTATTGAAAAAGTATCCAATCTCAGGAACAGGGAGCACATGTATACCCACAGTGAATACCCTTGAGGATGACATCTCCAAGAACTCTAGTTACTATATGGTAAGTAACCTTTATTTTCCAACCATTGGATCTCATGTCTTTTTCTGCTAGATTAAAGAGCTCTCTACTATTAGAAATTTCTTGTAGACTGATCAGGTTACCTCTTAGCCATCTTTTGAATGAACAAAATAGATGGAAATTCTTAAACCTCTCGGTATATAAGGCATGTTTTCTAGACCTCAGCTCGTTCTTATAGCTCTTTGCTGAACCACTTCTACTTTTTCAACTTTTTTATTTTTTAGGGTGGACCCCAGAACTGAACACAGTATTCCAATAATGGTCTCACTATGCTTTATACAGCAGAAATATCACCTTCCTAATCCTACTTGATGTTCCCATTTACATATCCAAGAATCCCACTCTACTCCCTCTGACAGATGTCAGAAAGATTAGGTATTAAAACTGAGGTCACCATGTGTAACTGGAGCGTTAACTGAACCCAACAAGAAGCTGCACAATCCTAAGTGTTACTGACACTCAGACCAACCATGTGGAAAGGATCCTCCCCATCCCAAGGTTAAGAAGATTAGAAGAAACTGAAAAGAAATCTCACCAAGATTCTATTTCCACTTCTGTTTCTTTAATATAGTAACTGTAGGTTTTCTGACTAAGTCTACACATTCTAGTGAGACCTCAAGTAACCATATTTTAGATTGCAACTCCTTTATAAATCCAAGCAAATTAACCTAAGAGAAATTGAAAACAATACCTTTAAGCAATTTTTTTAATAGTCTAAAATTGTCCCTTTTTTAACCAATTCATTCGAACAAGATTAACCAAACTCTTAAAGTGCCTTAAAAACAAGTGCATCCTTGAAAGTGTGATAAATGAGTTAGATACTAAAGAACTTGACGATCGAAATACAAAAGGAGCGCTTAAAAACGATAAAGTAATTGCAGAGAAACTAATTGGATTCTTTGCTTCAGTCTTCACGGCTGAGGATGTTACGGAGATTCCCAAACCTGAGCTGGCTTTTGTAGGTGACAAATCTGAGGAACTGTCACAGATTGAAGTGTCACTAGAGGAGGTTTTGGAATTAATTGATAAACTCAACATTAACAAGTCACCGGGACCCGAAGGCATTCACCCAAGAGTTCTGAAAGAACTCAAATGTGAAGTTGTGGAACTATTAACTAAGGTTTGTAACCGGTCCTTTAAATAGACTTTGGTACCCAATGACTGGAAGTTAGCTAATGTAACACCAATATTTAAAAAGGGCTCTAGAGGTGATCCCGGCAATTAGAGACCGGTAAGTCTAACGTCAGTACCGGGCAAATTAGTCGAAACAATAGTTAAGAATAAAATTGTCAGACACATAGGAAAAACTGTTGAGCAATAGTCAACATGGTTTCTGTAAAGGGAAATCGTGTCTTACTAATCTATTAGAGTTCTTTGGAGGGGTCAACAAACATGTGGACAAGGGGGATCCAGTGGACATAGTGTACTTAGATTTCCAGAAAGCCTTTGACAAGGTCCCTCACCAAAGGCTCTTATGTAAATTTAGCTGTCATGGGATAAAAGGGAAGGTCCTTCCATGAATTGAAAACTGGTTAAAAGACAGGGAACAAAGGGTAGGAATTAATGGTAAATTCTCAGAGAGGGGTAACTAGTGGTGTTCCCCAAGGGTCAGTCCTAGGACCAATCCTATTCAATTTATTCATAAATGATCTGGAGAAAGGGGTAAACAGTGAGGTGGCCAAGTTTGCAGATGATACTAAACTACTCAAGATAGTTAAGACCAAAGCAGATTGTGGAGAACTTCAAAAAGATTTCACAAAACTAAGTGATTGGGCAACAAAAGGGCAAATGAAATTTAATGAGGATAAATATAAAGTAATGCACATTGGAAAAAATAACCCAACTATACATACAATAAGATGGGGGCTAATTTAGCTACGAGTCAGGAAAAAGATCTTGGAGTCATCGTGGATAGTTCTCTGAAGATGTCCACGCAGTGTGCAGAGGCGCTCAAAAAAAGCAAACAGGATGTTTGGAATCATTAAAAAGGGGATAGAGAATAAGACTGAGAATATATTATTGCCCTTATATAAATCCATGGTACGCCCAGGGGTGAGCTGGAGCCGGTTCGCACCGGTTCGCGCGAACCGTTGTTAAATTTAGAAGCGCCTTTAGAACCGCTTGTTAACTAGCTTCCCTGCGAGGGAAGCTTTGATGGGCTCAGCCTGGGAAGCCTGTAATTCCTCCTCCCGGCCGCAGGGGGGCGCTGCGCTGCACTACGGGAGCCATGTGGGCTGCCTCCTGGCCCTGTTGCTGCTCCTGCTCTTTGGACCTCTGGCCCTGGGGCTCCTGCTGCTGCTTGGTGAGTCCCCGGCTGCGTCCTGCTGCTCCCAGCCCCCCCCCCCGTGTGAGTATCTGCGCCCCTCCCCCGCCTTCCCTGCCACAGCCACCCCCCTGCCCGCAGCCACCCCCAGCCACCCCCCTGCCCCCAGCCGCCCTCCGCCCGCAGCCACCCCCAGCCACCCCCCTGCCCGCAGCCGCCCCCTGCCCGCAGCCAGCCCCTGCCCCCAGCCAGCCCCTGCCCACAGCCGCCCGCAGCCAGTCCCTGCCCGCAGCCAGCCCCTGCCCACAGCCGCCCCCTGCCCCACCTCCTGCCCACAGCCACCCACAGCCGCCCTCTGCCCGCAGCCAGCCCTTGCCACAGCCAGCCTCTGCCCGCAGCCAGCCTCTGCCTGCAGCCCCTGCCACAGCCACCCCCTGCCTGCAGCCACCCCCTGCCCACAGCCGCCCGCAGCCACCCCCTGCCCACAGCCACCCGCAGCCCGCCCGTCTGCATCACCTGCCCACAGCCAGCCCGTGTCACTCCCTGCCTCCAGCTAGCCCTGCCCCACGCCCCTATCTGCAGCCAGCCCCACATCCACTGGTGCCCTGCAGTTCCCAGGGCAGTAACCCTGCACACCTGCTTCAATGAGGGGGGGCAGGGAGCAGCTGGGACCCACACATGTGCACACCCTAGAGTGACCAGACAGCAAGTGTGAAAAATCGGGACGGGGGTGAGGGGTAATAGGAGCCTATATAAGAAAAAGACCCAAAAATTGAGACTGTCCCTGATCACCACCCACACATGTGAAACGGAGCTCATTTCTAGTTCAGCCCCATCTTTTTAAAAAAGAACTTTAGGTAGGGTTAAAATACATCTGTATTTTCCTGGACATGTCAGGTTTTTCGGTTCTTAATCACCTCCTGGGAAAATATGGACGTATGGTAACCCTATTGGTACAAAAAATACATGCTGTCGCACATCCCTTAAATCAGAACTTTTTATAGGGAACCCGTTGTTAAATCAGAACTTTTTATAGGGAACCCGTTGTTAAGATTTTGGCAGCTCATCACTGGGTACGCCCACATCTTGAATACTGTGTACAGATGTGGTCTCCTCACCTCAAAAAAGATATTCTAGCACTAGAAAAGGTTCAGAAAAGGGCAACTAAAATGATTAGGGGTTTGGAGAGGGTCCCATATGAGGAAAGATTAAAGAGGCTAGGACTCTTCAGCTTGGAAAAGAGGAGACTAAGGGGGGATATGATAGAGGTATATAAAATCATGAGTGATGTTGAGAAAGCGGATAAGGAAAAGTTATTTACTTATTCCCATAATACAAGAACTAGGGGTCACCAAATGAAATTAATAGGCAGCAGGTTTAAAACAAATAAAAGGAAATTCTTCTTCACGCAGCGCACAGTCAACTTGTGGAATTCCTTACCTGAGGAGGTTGTGAAGGCTAGGACTATAACAGCTTTTAAAAGAAAACTGGATAAATTCATGGTGGTTAAGTCCATAAATGGCTATTAGCCAGGATGGGTAAAGAATGGTGTCCCTAGCCTCTGTTTGTCAGAGGATGGAGATAGATGGCAGGAGAGTGATCACTTGATCATTGCCTGTTAGGTTCACTCCCTCTGGCATTGGCCACTGTCGGTAGACAGATACTGGGCTAGATGGACCTTTGGTCTGACCCAGTACGGCCGTTCTTATGATGATCATAAGTAAACATAGTAAGAAACCTTGATAATTTGCATTATTCTTTGACATAACTGTTGAGCCTCATGTCTGATAATTGCTTGCAAGACAGTATTGTGTATGTGTAGCACACCTACAACATTGGTTTGATTACATGAGTGGTCAACTGTTGATTGTACACTAATGTGGTTCTGGGTGGATTAATAAATTACAGATTAGATAAGAATAAGCAAGTATCCTGATTTGAGAATACTATTCAAGTTAAAAGTTGACCTGAAAAGAACCCAGTATTAATATTAGTCAGCTAACACTCCCAGGACTCAGTAAAAAGGGGTTATTTTCTATTACATTCCATTCTATATTGGTTATAACACTTATTCAATTGACAAACATAGTTTGTTAGATTTCAGCAAATTTATAAAAACTGACCTCCTTTCTGCCAAATTATGTAAGCACGAAAGGAGGACTAGTATACATTGTGATTCCTTATTACTGGCCATCAGGGCCTAGTATTACTACCAACTTTAGGATAGCATACACCCATTAATTCATTTACCTCCTGAAGGAATAGAAGTTAGTAGCAGTAAGAGATTTTGCAGAGGGTCACACAGGTTTCAGGCATGATCTCCATGCTTCATAGGAAGTGTCAGATGAGGGTAAGAAAGTAAGAAGTGATGTTTGTTCTGGACGTTCACAACAGTAAGAGGTACAACTTTTTGGGAAACCTTCATTAAAGTAAGGTTTCAGAGTAGCAGCCGTGTTAGTCTGTAGCCGCAAAAAGAACAGGAGTGCTTGTGGCACCTTAGAGACTAACAAATTTATTTCAGCATAAGCTTTCGTGGGCTACAGCTCACTTCTTCGGATGCATAGAATGGAACACACTGACAGGAGATGAAAAGGTGGAAGTATGCATACCAACTGGAAGAGTCCAATCAATTGAGATGAGCTATCATCAGCAGGAGGAAAAAAAAAAAAAGAACAACCTTTGAAGTGATAATAGATGACCCATAGAAAGCGTGAGGAGAACTTAACATAGGGAAACAGATTCAATTAGTGTAATGACCCAACCATTCCCAGTCTCTGTTTAAGCCGGAGTTAATTGTATCTAATTTGCATATTAATTCAAGTTCAGCAGTCTCTCTTTGGAGTCTGTTTTTGAAATTTTTTTGTTGCAAGATTGCCACCTTCAAGTCTGTCACTGAGTGGTTAGAGAGGTTGAAATGTTCTCCCACTGGTTTTGAATGTTATGATTCCTGATGTCAGATTTGTGTCCATTTATTCTTTTGCATAGAGACTGTCCGGTTTGGCTAATGTACATGGCAGAGGGGCATTGCTGGCACATGGCATATATCATGTTGGTATATGCCCCTGGGGCTTGTTCACCTGCACATCTATGCATCCGATGAACTGGGCTGTAGCCCACAAAAGCTTATGCTGAAATAAATTTGTTAGTCTCTAAGGTGCCACAAGTACTCCTGTTCTTTTTTCATTAAAGTAAGTTTTTCATTCTGTCTTTTATACTTATCATTCAATCTTCTTAGTGCTTTTATTTCTACTCTCTTCCCTTCTTTAAATTTTGTGATACATTTCTTAAAGCAGCCCATATCGAGATGTTCCAATATTCAGGGAGGGGAAAGGCACACACACACCAGGACACTCAACTCCACTATTTCTGCCTTTTCCCCTCCATACAAGAACAGCAGCTACACTGAATTATACATATACATAAACAGTATTATGAAAAAAAGATGATTTGCTGACAAAATTTCTGATGAGAAATCTAGCATAACTGCTCATAAAAGCAACAGTAAGCAAAGTTCTACTTAACCTCATATGCAGATACCATGTATATATGCACGTACAACTAGAGAAAATATTTAAAGCATGACTCCGTAGTATTAAATGCATTAAATGTCCATGCTGTTTTTTTAAAAGGCTAATCAATTCAATGTGGTGGTGCTTCAGAAAATGTCAAGCCACTATCTCTAGTGATCTGTACTAAAGAAGATGACTTCTGAGTCTGCAGAGCATTCTGTAATTATAATTTTTTTTTACATTTTTATTAATCCTAATAAAATCTTGTTAATTTTCAAATTCCTAATAATTCTTTAGACAAGGAGCCAATATGAATACTTTCAATAGATGTTAAAAATTCTTACAGAGTAATCAGGACAAAAATATATATATATTCTTTTGAAAACAAAAATACAAGGAGTTTTAATGAACAACTGGCTGGATTTCTGATAAACAGGGTTCCTCAATTATTTCTTACTTACAAGTTTTTTTTGTTTTAAATAAATAGAAATATAGAGTTACAGGACTACAGCATTTCATACATGGACTTTGGGTACAATTTTCAGAAGTGCATAAGTCCCAATGACTTAGGAAAATGAGACTCAGGACTCTAAGTTATTTAGGCACTTCTGAAAATTCTACCCTTCATGACTTCAATATTCTGTGGTCATTGTTGTGAAGTATGAACTTCGCTTGGGCTTTGTTTTAGACCCAAGAGTTCCGTTTTCAGTTCTCCAGGCTTAGGCGGAATTTCAGGTATAGTCTATAAAATAAATAAACAAACAAAGAGAGGTCAGTGCTCAAAATCTGTGACTGAGATATAGAAAACGGAGCTAAACAAAACAGAAAATTAGACATCCCCTGAGAGGCAGAAAAAAACCACTACATTCAAGTTACAATTTTGTCTCCCTCTTTCTTGAGCTAATTGTAGACTGATCTCTAGCATCAAACAAATTTCTTTCTAATTCAGCTTCAACTTCTTGCAGCTGGCAATTTGATTTTAGTCCTTTGAAACAACTTGATCTTGGGGGAGGTGGGGAATACCTTTTCTAAGGAACCCTTCCCACAGTGCTAAATTCCATTCCAGGGATGGAGATGAGCCACTGAAACCTGGTTATTTTATAGGACATTATAAGTGTGGCTGGCGTTTTAGTTACTAGTGATCTGGAGTGGACTGTGTTTTCACCATCTCCCTTAAGAATATAGCTCAAACTGATGTGGCAATACATGAAGATTAAGGGAAGGATACATGGTTTCCTGATAAGCAGCTGTCTCACTTCAGTTAAGTCATCCACCTTTGTAACCGCCATTCCAGTTAACCTGGTCAGGGTGCATGTGCATAAGGACTCCCAAAGATACCATATTCTCCCACCATTTTCAAATTGTAAGTGCTTGGCCACAGGAACAAGAACCTCTTCTACTCTTCAGAAGAGGAAAGTAGCTGTATTACATGGCCAGTATACATTTAAATTGCCAAAGGGAGCTTCAGATTACATGCCAAACAGGGGTGATAGTGGAAATTCACATCCTCACCAGCCCTCACACTGGTCTTGAAGATGAAACACCTACACTGGGGGGAAAAAACCCTTCATATTATTTAACCTTTGCTGCTTTTAAAGCTATAAGCTCTTAGAGTTTTCGCTAGTTTAAATAACTACAGATGAGCATTTTGTACAGCTATACGTTTTGTTTTGTCATTATATGTCAAAGAAACTATTTCATAAAATTACTATATACTTCCTAATTATTAATCTACTGGTAGGAAAAGTATCAGTCTAAAACTGGGAAGATTCTTCAAATATAAAATTTTTCTTTTTAAAGAATTCCTATTTTGAAAAGGGCATTGTGAAACTGGTCTTTTGTTTCCTCTACTAGAAGGCAGAGCTACCCCACCACTTTTTGAAATAAAGTTACACAAGCTTAAACAACAAAAGCTCTACAGACAGACAGAGTGGGATGGCTTATAGCTTGCAGAAGCTGTAGGGCAATGGTTCGAGTTTAAACCAGGTCACCAGTTAGCATCTGACGGCTGTTGGATTAAGAAATCGGTTCAAATGAAACCACCCTGTACCTAGTGATTGCAATGTGGACACATCTACTACCACCACAACTGGTACTTTTGTCAGCAGCATTATGAGAGAAGCCAAAGATCTAATAGGCATGGAAACAGATCTAATAGGCATGGAAACCCTCGAAGGATTGCCTCTAGATCAGGGAGAAGGAATACTGGTGGGACCCTGTGGAGTACCCTGTGCTGGTATTGCCATAATATGCCAAAACATCACTCTCCAGGACTGCAGATTTGAAGTATTAAATTCAGTTTCTTTTTAATGTATTTGCTTTGAACAGCAAAATGTTGATTCTATTTCCTCTCCTTTTTTGGGAAAGGTGGAAGACTAAATAGAAAGAGCGTGTGATATTACAGTGTGAGCATAAATAGATCCATCTGAGAAGATAATAAAGGCTCAGTTACCACTGCGTGAATAAGACAGCACCTGTTTATATGGGAGCCACACTTTGCATCTGCACAGCTGTGGTAATAGTAGATTATGCTAATGTATAAACAAGGCAACAAAGCCATGTTAATTTCAGCTCCATTTTTTGGAAGCAAAGGAATATTGTGGGAAGAGGGAATGTTTTCCTAACATAAAAGGGACAAAGGAAGAAAAAAAGAGGTTGTAAGAGTCAAGAGCTCGGAAAAATATAGAAGGTAAAATGCAAGCTGTAAGAATCAGATGTCAAACCACTGCATTACTTTTTCTAACATTTGATTTGCATAGATTTTTCACCCCTTGAATCTCTAGACAAAGCAAACTACAAATCTCTACCAAAACTGTAGTATTTCACCTGATTTAGGATTGAATTAATTCACAAAAATTTCACATGCTTTCCACCCAAATCATAAGTAGATCCAACTTTGCCCAAAAGTTCACTTCTGAGCTTTAGGTCTTAATAAAACAAGTTTACTTTTTCCTGGTTCTGTGTCTAATGCCTTTAAAAATGAAGATTATATACTTTCAGGTCCTGGAAAAAGTACCACCTCTGCATGTGGTGTCGTTTTACTACTACAATCTGCTTCCCAACCAAGCTGTGAAAGCAACTAACTGCTGACTCGGATTTAAGCACAAAAAAACCCACCCACCCTCGTGTTGGTATTACTGACTTGGGATTCTAGCTTTTCTAGTCAAGAGTGGAAAAGAATCTTATAACCCCATAGAAAAGGTAACTTTACTCTGACAAAAATACTCCAAGAAGAGTGCCAATTTTCATTGCACATGCAGAATGTTTTACATTCTGGATAAACTAGATAATTTCTTTTAATGTCTGATGCACATTGCTATTAATAACTGAGGAAAAATCCTGAGACATGACTTTCTAGCAGCTTCACATATTTGCTTCTTTTTCCTTATTATTGGACTGACAAACAAGCATATAAACATTTTGAAATAGAAGTATTTTGGTATTTTTGCCACAGTGACCGTAACAATGTCACTAAACAGCATTCCTATAGGAGAAATTTCAAAACACATATTACTTAGCAGTTATAAATGAAATGAAAATCAAAACTTTAAATCACTTACAAGATCAGGTCTGTAATATCTATGCACAACTTCTGCACCTGCAAACATAGCCAATGTACTTGCACTGAGCATTTTCAAGTAGCGAGGCCAAGATACCCCGGCAGGCATGATGACAGCGCTTGAGATTTGAGTACTCCAGTTGACTGAGTGAAGAAGTAGGGGGGAAAAAGTTGCAATAATTAGTATGCCAACTAGCCCATTCTGAAATACAATTCACCCTATTAGAATTTGTTAACAAGAAACTGCGTTTGGTTAAATCACATCCACCTTCGGTAGGAAATGGAGATGGGGACGGGAGGCCTTTTGCGATGGAGCCTTACTTAAAGAGTTTAAAAGCAGGTAAAGAAGAAACAGTGCTTTTAAAATGTTCAAATGTTTTCAACACACTACAGAGGTAACCGCTCCCCCCGTGGACTTCATCCGGTAGGATTCTTTGTCCTTACCCCAAAGGCAACTCCACAACTCTGGAGAGAACCCCACTACCCAACCACGCTACACACACCATCCTTTGCCGGTGATTGAGGCATGGAAAATGCACCTACTTGCACGCAGCAAAGCTCTACTAGGCTGGGCTGACAGCAATTTGGTCTCTGCCCAGGACACATTAGAAGGCGGTCCCGGCTGACAGGCTCTCCGCTCAGAACAGCACCAAGGCCCCAGAGACAAACCAGCCGGCCCGTCCGTCTGCAGCAAAGGAGGAGCTGAGCGACTCTCATCAAATCATGTGACTCAGGGCAGTCACGTCATCTCTCAGGTGACTCTAGCAGCTGCTACGGAACTACGTGCATTGCCAGTCTGTCCTCGCTTCCCCGCAAATGGGAGATCGCCCTATTGAGCCGCTGCTGCAAGGCCCCCTTCCACACTGGCTGGGGAGAGAGGATGCTGCGGTGATTAGGGAGGCACCCTCACTGGTCCCGTGTTTGGCTCCGTAAGTCTCTGTTCATTCATATCCCTGAGTGGTCTAACGCATCCCTCAGAGGCTCTCTGCTCTGTCCTTAATACACCACAGGGGCCTAAAGGCTTAGCCCACTGTAGCAACCCATCCTCCTGAGGTAAGATTAGCATTAACTGAGTGATTACATTAACAATAAAATACTGTAGTAATAGGGTAGTAACTCCTAACACTAGTAGTTGTAGTTATGTTAACAATCCAGGAAGAGTATGGGAATTGCCAAGGTTCAGAACGTTTGGTGTTTTTCATTAGTTGTCCCGAGTTCTTGGTGTTGTGTGATTGAGAAAATCTCCGCTTTGTGTGTGTGTGTGTGGGGGGGGGGTTGTTTGTTTGTTTAAGTTTCTAACCCTCGTGATTGTGGGGAGAAAGCTTGGAAATGTGATAACTAAAGGCTCAAAGATAAGGCAAATATTTTTATGTCAATCTCATACTTGGGGCCTGATTTGTGTTTTTTGATGCTTTGTGATAGTGGAACTGTAGTTCTATGGTAACATTAGTTGCCTTGTTACAACAATATAGGCCCTACTCCTGCAAACATTTACATGCCTTCTTAACTTTATTCGTGTGAACCATGATCTAGCAAGGCACTTTTGCATGTGCTTACCTTTAAGCATAAGTAGCCCTGTTGGCTTCAATGGCCCTAGTCACATGCATACAGGAAAGCATTGGTACAAATGTTTGCATGATCAAAGCCACAGTAGCCATATGTCAAGTATTGGGGGTGTTTAGTCTGTAGCCACAAAAACAACAAGGAGTCCGGTGGCACCTTAAAGACTAACAGATTTATTTGGGTATAAGCTTTCGTGGGTAAAAAACACACTTCTTCAGATGCATGAAGAAGTGGGTTTTTTACCCACGAAAGCTTATACCCAAATAAATCTGTTAGTCTTTAAGTAGCCATATGGAAATATACTAGTCCTCTATTGTAACTCTGTAAGCTGCAGTGTTAAGAACTGTTACTGTGGAATACAGTGGTATTTTCTTTTAAAGGCTTTGGCATGTCCTTTAACAGTTACTATAGGCTGCTTATTGGATTTCTTCTCTTGCCTTGTGTGATTTTACTTTTCGGGCATGCACTTCCATTGATGTGCACAGAGCAACCAGTAGTGTGGGCAGGTTAGATGGACTGTCTGGCAAACACTGATCACATTCTGTCTTTATTCTCCCAAATAAGAAGTACACAGGCGCTTTTTAACGGCTTATGCTCAGCGATGCCTTAACTGTGACCAAAGCCCAGCCTCTCATCCGAATCCTACTTCACGGTGGCTCCGTTTGAGAGCCACATTTCCTAGGAATGTCAATTGCTGGATTACGGATCCCCTCTCTCTAGCCCCAAGACTCTCACAGCCTGGCCCATGTTCACGTCTGTGAACGTGTCTAGTGTGGACCCAGTCGCGAGGGTAGCCCGCTGTGACCACCCCCGCCCCCCTTGTACTGCCAAGAGAAAAGGCCTGAAAGTGGGAGGGAGTCAGAGAAAACTGGAGCCAGGAAACAATCCCGGCGCACGTCAAGCGTCCGGGGTCTGTCATCCAGCAGGCTGGGGGGCGGGGGGAAGTCAGTCAGCCGACAGGCTGCCGTGGTACGTTCCGGCCCTTGGCGGCGCGAGCAGAGAGGCCCCGCCCCCTTTCACCCCATTTCGCCTCCTCTGTCTTCTCCCCACCCCCGCGAGCCTCGTGGTGATGGCCCGGCGGGTGCCTGATCCGGATTGGCTGCCCCGCCCCACGTGACCGCTCGCTCGCTCGGCAGGCCGGTCGGCGGCGCTGTGTGTGAGAGGCGGAAGGGGTCGGGGGCAGCGGGCGGGCGGGCTCTGCTGCTGGCGCGCGCGGCAGCCCGCTAGGCCGGACGCACCAGCGCCCGGGGATGGAAGCCGAGGAGCCGGGCAGGTACACGGGGCAGCCGGGCCTAGGCCTGGCGCGGGGAGGCCCCTGCCGCTGCTCAGCTCCCCCCGCCCGCCGGAGCCGGCTGCCCGGCTCCCAACTGCCGGGGCTCGCGCATGGTGACGTAGCGGGGCGGGGACTGGGCAGCCGCAGGGGTGACGTCAGCGGGCGCTCGGCTCGTCTGTCTGCGGGAGGCGAAGGGGGTAAAGCGGGAGGGGGAGGGGTGTATGGAGCAGGGGCCTATGTCTGTGAGTGGATGGGGGGAGGGGGGTGGCTCTGTATATACTAAGCGTTTATGGAGCAGGGACCCGTGTCTATGAGTGGGAGTTGGTGCCCATATGTGGAGGGTGTATTGAGCAGGGGCCCTATGTTGGGCAGGTCTGTGAGTATATCTGGGGAGGTATATCTGGAGTAGTAAAAGCAGCAAAGAGTCCTGTGGCACCTTGTAGACTAACAGACGTATTGGAGCATGAGCTTTCGTGGGTGAATAGCCACTTCGTCGGATGCAAGTCATCTGGAGTAGGAGTCTCTGTGTAAGGGTTGCAGGAGTGGCTCTGATGTCACTGGCCCGTGCTTGGTACAATACTGCTTAAAGATAGGTTTCAGAGTAGCAGCAGTGTTAGTCTGTATCTGCAAAAAGATACTTCTGCTTAAAGATACTAAACAGTGCGCACTGTGGCTAATTGCCTCAAATCACCTAGGCACCTATACCATCGTGCAACCCCGAGTGCTGCACACACTCAGTATGTATTAGATAAAGTAAAATAATTTGATGGAAGATTAAGTAAATTCAGAGTTGGCAAAAAGTCAGGTAATTCTAATTGTTGTATGCAGTGTTATTCTAGCCATGTTGGTCCCAGGGTACAAGGTAGTAAGGTAATATCTTTTGCTCAACCAACTTCTGTTGGTGAGAGAGCCGAGCTTTTGAGTTCACACAGCTCTGCTTCAGGTCAGAGTTCTGTATGAACTCGAAAGCTTGTCTCTCTCACCAACAGAAATTGGTCCAATAATAGATGTTATCTCACCCACGTTGTATAAATTAATTCTAAGGCTTGGTCTACACTACAGAGTTAGGTCTTTGTAAGGCAGCTTACATCAAGCTAACTCTGTAAGTATCTATGCTACAATGTTGCTCCCACAAAGTGGTTCCCAAACTGGGGTTTGTGAAATGTTACACAGGGTTCTTGGGGAAAAAATCCCTAATGGCAGACAGAGCTGTCCATAGGGACCCCGGGCAGCATGGGGCCAGCAGCCCAGAGCCTTGGGGACTTCCAAGAGCTAAGCAGATCAAAGCAAGCATATCTGTCACACTGAGGAGATTTAAACTTCAAGACTCCTTATACGAAATAGAAAGGGAGGTGGACATTTTTTGCTGTTTTTAAAATTAAATAGGCTGCTAGTGTTGTTCCTAAATTATTATGAAGAACAAGTTTAAGCTTTGTTGTAACATGCATTGTTTGCCGGGACTGCTCAAGACTTGAATGCTTGTGTAGGAGGAACTCTTTGAGTTGGCTTCTTAAATACCTTCATGCTGTTTCATATCTGATACTCCTTGATGAAACATAGGAGCCAGGGGCGCCAGTGCAGGGGGACAACGAGAGTCATGTGCTGCCCACGCATCGGTGCCCCTCCCCCCTGTGGGTCCCTCCACTTTTTTTCTGGCAGCCCCTGTGGGCCCTCCCACTTTTTCAGCTGTGCCCCCCAGTTCCTGGGGTGTGTGGGGGCTTTGCCCCGTACCCCTTTTTCCCACTGGCGCCTGTGATAGGAGCCTTGTCTTATAACAGGCTTAATCAAAAGTGAGATCTTGGAAGAGTGTTGCCATTTTCATAATATAATAAAAATACTGTAATGATAAATAATAATGATAAATAGTGTGTAATAAGCATGTCATAAAAACAGATTTTATATTTCCAAGATCACTGGTGTTATAATTTATGCTGAGGTAAAGGAGAAAATCCCTGGAAATATTCATTTTTTAGGAGGGGGGTTCACAAGACAACATTTTAGTGAAAGGGGTTTGCGGGTTGCTAAAGTTTGGGAACCACTGCTTCCACTGATGTGGATCCCCCACTACACTGACTTAATAATTCCACCTCTGTCAGAGACGTAGTGCTTAGGTTGATGTAGTTATGTTGACACACTGTCTATGTAGATGCTGCATTATTTAAATTTCCTGTTGGTTGTCAGCTCTGCACAGGACTCACCACTGTCAGTGCCCCACACGGTTAAGTTGGTGGAAGCTCTCCTGGTGAGGATGCACACCACAGACATAGGGGGCATAGTGTGACCATGAACCATCACAGTAACTACTGACTTTGGCTTTGCCTACACTACCAAATTAAGTCAAGCTAAGTTACTTGGACAATAGCTTTAACTCAGCTAGATTGCCCACACTCTGTGTATTTGATGGTATACTTTTAAGAACATAAAGTGTAATGTGTTATAATTAATGCTAAGATTTAGTCACAAGTATTTTTGGTAAAAGTCATGGACAGGTCATGGGCAATAAATAAAAATTCACAGCCCGTGACCTGTCCATAACTTTTACATAAGAATGGCCCTGCTGGGTCAGACTAAGGGTCCATCTAGCCCAGTATCCTGTCTTCTGACCGTGGCCAGTGCCAGGTGCTCCAGAGGGAATGGACAGAACAGGTAATCATCAAGTGATCCATCCCCTGTCGCTCATTCCCATCTTCTGGCAAACAGAGGCTAGGCACACCATTCCTGGCTAATAGACATTGATGGACCTATCCTCCATGAATTTATCTAGTTCTTTTTTGAACCCTGTTATGGTGTTGGCCTTCACAACATCCTCAGGCAAGGAGTTCCACAGGTTAACTCTGCGTTGTGTAAAGAAATACTTCCTTTTATTTGTTTTAAACCTGTTGCCTATTAATTTCATTTGGTGATCCCTAGTTCTTGTGTTATGAGAAGTAGTAAACAACACTTCCTTATCTACTTTCTCTATACCAGTCATGATTTTATAGACCTCAATCATATCTCCCATTAGCCATCTCTTTTCGAAGCTGAAAAGTCCCAGTTTTATTGATATCTCCTCATAAGGAAGCTGTTCCATATTCCTAATCACTTTTGTTCCCCTTTCTGAACCTTTTCTAATTCCAATATATCTTTTTTGAGATGGGGCGACCACATCTGCACACAGTATTCAAGATGTGGGCGTACCATGGATTTATATAGAGGAAACATGATATTTTCTGTCCTATTATCTATCCCTTTCTGAATTATTCCCAGCATTCTGTTTGCTTTTTTGACTGCCACTGCACATTGAGTGGATATTTTCAGAGAACTATCCACAGTGACTCCGAGATCTCTTTCTTGAGTTGTAACAGCTAATTTACACGCCATCATTTTCTATGTATAGTTGGGATTATGCTTTCCAATGTGCATTACTTTGCATTTATCAACATTAAATTTCATCTGCCATTTTGTTGCCCAGTCACCCAGTTTTGAGAGATCCTTTTATAGCTCTTCACATTCTGCCTGGGTCTTAACTATCTTTAGTAATTTTGTATCATCTGCAAATTTTGCTACCCTTTTCCCAGATCATTTATGAATATGTTGAATAGGACTGGACCAAGTACAGAGCCCTGGGGGACACCACTATTTACCTCTCTCCACTCTGAAAACTGACCATTTATACCTACCCTTTGTTTCCTTTCTTTTAACCAGTTACCAATCCATGAGAGCACCTTCCCTCTTATCCCGTGGCAGCTTACTTTGCGTAAGAGCCTTTAGTGAGGGACCTTGTCAAAGGCTTTCTGAAAATCTAAGTACACTATATCCAGTGGATCCCCTTGGTCTACATGCTTGTTGACCCCCTCAAAGAATTCTAGTAGATTGGTGAGGCATGATTTCCTTTACTAAAACCATGTTGACTCTTCCTCAACAAATTATGACTTTTACCAAAAATACCCATGACTAAATCTCTGCTTCTGGGGCCCTGCTTCCCTGGTGGTGAGGGACCTGCTGGGGATGGGGGGAGCTCTGCTCCAATGCTGGGGGTTGACTCCTCCATCCTGCCCCCCTCCCCTCCTAGCTGCTGCTCCTGGGGACTTCTCTCCAGACTGCTGCTGTTCAGGTGGTCCCCAGGGCACCCCCAAGACCACTGCTCAGGCACTCCCCGGAGTCAGCCACAACAGCCGTTGTTCCGGAGGTCTCCAGAGCCAGATGCCAAGGGCCGCCCAAGCAGCAGCCGGTGTGGCTAGCTCCAGGACCTCTGCTCTGACGTTCACTGGGGCCGCCCCCAAGCCCACTGCTTGGACAGTCTGCAGGACCAGCCACACTGGCTGCTGCTAAGGTGGTCCCTGGAGCCAGCTGCCCAGAGCATCCCTAGCAGCAGCTGGCCCTGGGGACCGACGGAGCAGCTGGCCCTGGGTCGCTCCAGCAGTGGCCAGTGCGACTGGCTGTGGGGTGCCCGAGCAGCTGGCCCCAGCCACTGCGGAAGTCATGGAGGTCATGGAAAGTCACAGAATCTGTGACTTCCCACGACCTCTGTGAAAGTATCACAACGTTTAGAAGCAGCAAAGAATCCTGTGGCACCTTATAGACTAACAGACGTTTTGCAGCATGAGCTTTCGTGGGTGAATACCCACTTCTTCGGATGCAAGTCAGTGGGTATTCACCCACAAAAGCTCATGCTGCAAAACGTCTGTTAGTCTATAAGGTGCCACAGGATTCTTTGCTGCTTCTACAGAACCAGACTAACACGGCTACCCCTCTGATACTTGTCACAACGTTTAGTTATAATTGTGTTATAGAAAAGTGGAAGAAAAGAAGGCATATATTTAATGTGACTGTAATAATCTGAATATTCTGATTCTTGTATACTTAATATTAATTAAAAAGGAGATGGGGTGTTCAGCAATGTTTGATTCCCACTATGTGATCAGAAGTATTGGCCATTTATTTAATGGAATTGGATATTCTACGTGTTGTTGTAATAGACTGTAACTGGAGAATATAACATGCAGTGTATGCCAACGCTGGTTAGGAATGCCATGATTTTATTTTGATTAAGTAATGTACTGAACAGGTTATAAACTTAAGAAAATTCTGAAAGATTAATGTTATATGGCTAACAATACTGACGTTTTTCTTTTAAGATATTATTCTCCTCTTCAGCAAGCTCAAGCATTTTATACATTTCCGTTCCATCAAATGATGACTGCAGCTCCTAACATGGAAATTATGAATGAACAACAGATTGTAGAGGGCATTTCAGATACAAACTTTGCTCAAGAACCTATTCAAGGTAGTGTGACCAAATTAATATAACTTTATAAAATTAAAATCTTGATTAACGAGGCTGAAAATGAAATTGATACTTAGTAGTTGATTTTCAAGGATAATTTGTCTTAATAATTTGCTTCTGTAGTCTCCTGGTTTTTCTCTTTTTTGGCACTTTTTGAACAAGTGTTCAGAAACTTGTTTTTTGTAACATTTCTAAAAGAATAATAAAAATATTCCTGCATGCATATAGGAAAATACAAATGCAACCCCTGGTTGTAGTTTTGACATTGCTCAGGCTTGCCAAATTCTGATCTTTCATGAGTAATCATTTTCATAGGCGAGTAAACTACGATTAGTTGATTTTTGTGTTGTGGTTTTTCTAAATCAGTCATCATGGTAAAAGGCCAGTAGCTAGACTTTTTGCTTCAGCTAGTAAATGTTCATAGCAATTTTGTAAAATTAGCATAGTAGGATCCCGTTTTACTGAAAGTCTTTATTGTTACATATTTAATTACTGTGTTTTTGGGGTGCATTATAATCATCTGAATTTTTAATTACTACTTTAAAAACTAACTTTAAGCCACCTACAAATATGCGAAGGCTAGAAACCACGCCTTGAGATACATTTCAGTTCTGTGCTCTGAGTATTTCTAGGTAGTCCCTATTATCTTCTTTCTTTAGCCTTCATATATATCGTCTATTTATTAGTTTTGGTGATAAGTATGCCAGAATGGGAACCTGTGTAATGATGTCACCTTATTGCTTACTACTTGTAACATCTGCCATACTTGAATGCTAGTTCTAAATCATTAGTAACTGCACTTTTCCACTATTTCAGAATTAATCCTTTATCCATATTTTGAATATGGGTGTGAGTCTCTCTGTACTAACATAATGCAAGAATGTTAAATCTGGGATGATGGCATCCCAGGCCTAATTGTGTGCCACATCTACATAAATATTTACTTTCACAATAGTTGCTGTAACCCTTGGCAAGATTAAATTGTATAGTGAATCTCCATCTTCTAGTTCAAGCAGTAAATGCTCTGGTCACTCTAACAGAGACACTATATTATTCACTACAGTTAGTGCACAACTATAGTTAGGCATCTCTTGCATGGGGAGAGTTGCATGTTGTGATGAGGAAACAGTGTCTTTTAATTACACTTCCATCTGCTTGGAATTACTAAAGATTTTTAGACCAAATAGTGTTCTGTTATTGAGCTATTCCAGGTCTTGCTGTGAACACTGAGAACTAGATGAAGTCTCCACAGGCTCATTAGCAGGGCTTGAAAAACTAACTAGATACTTACTAACAAGAGGACTAAACCTACTCTCTTGAGATAGATATGAAAGACCAGGGTGGTGTGACTCCTCTAGTGAGAAGCCCATCAACTCCCAGCCCTTGGGAAGGGAGAGGTTTTTGGGATTTCCTGTTAGGATGCTGTCCCTGGACCCTGCTTGGGAGCTCCATCTGTAGTGATAGTCTGGGTAGTAGGTGTCTGATAAATTTGAAATTCAGCCCTGTTTTAGCTGCTGGGATTGAGGAAGACATTGCTCTTCTCCCTTGAGAGTCTGGCTACTGTGAGTAGGGGTGGGTCTCTTCCATTCTGTGACTACTGGCAAAGATTTCTTGCGCCTGCAAGGAGAGGAAGAGGGAGGGAAATCAGTTCTGTCACTCCCACAGACTTCAATTTTTTGGGTCCTCCTTCCTTGTGAATAACTCAGTGCCTGACTGCTGTTGCTTAGTTCTGCATAGTAGCAGTGAAACAGAGTACTGTGGTGCTAATTTTGCTATGCTACTGCTTGGCAGGGTGCCACAGATGCACCAGGGATGTCTGCAGACTCGAAGGCAGTGTCTCTCCATTATATTTTTCTCATCTCAAAGATTATCCTCGTGCTGAAAGTTTTTAAAAAATAAAATAAAAGATTAAATTTTGCATTAGTTGATGGGGTTAGACTTATCACTTGCCACTGTTAAATGGGCATTTGAGTTTTTTAAGCCCGTTCATTAGTGTCACCATTTTAGGATGTCAAGTATCAGAGTGGTAGCCGTGTTAGTCTGTATCCACAAAAATAATGAGGAGTGCGGTGGCGCCTTAAAGACTAACAGATTCTTCAGAGAAGTGGGGGGTTTTACCCACGAAAGTTTATGCCCAACTAAATTTGTTAGTCTTTAAGGTGCCACCGGACTCCTCAATGTTAGGATGGTGGGCAGAAAGTCATCACTAGGATCACATGTCATGACCAAGGTAGTGTCAGAACTGATAGTAAATATAGAAATTCTGTGCTATAAATTTTTATAAAGATTTTTTTTCCCAGCTGCATGAATTACTTTCTGTTCATATATATCCTAGATAACAAATTCCCTTCTGGTCTCACTTTGTCAAATGGAAAGGATAATGATGCACTCAGATTTTAAGTTATGCCTCAGAGATGGATAAACTCTAAATAGATTGTGCAATTTTATTTAGATTTCCTCTATATGCTGTAGGGTTGGGTTTGTGGTAGAAGCAAGCCTATATCTTATATTGTATGTTATCTTTATTATTTATCTTCCCTCTTTCTTTTGATATACCATTCACCCAGCACATTGAAGTATGCTAGGTGCTAAGAAACTGTGATCTCTAGTCATCAGCCTTTGTGTATATATAAGCTGAAGTCCCCTATAGCAGAGTAGAACTTAGACTTTACTGCTTCTGCTGCACCCACAAAACAAAAGAAAAGCTTATGACATTTTCTTACCTCTTGAAGTGTTTCCAAGGCACTGGTGTATATGACATATTGGTCTAAATTATCTGTCTGACTACTGCCATCTTGATTTGTGTTCTGTAGCCACAATATTGTAGTTTCTTCCACTGTGAGAACTAAAGTAGTGCTAGTTTGTTCAGGGTTGGGGTTTTTATTTTTTTCCAATTTATATTAACTTTTGTCCCAAAAATAAGGGAAGGGGAGACAAAAAGAACAGGAAAGGAAGGGGGGGCGTGGAGGGGAAAGGAGAGCAACATCTCAGTTTCCATCTGCTTGGAATTACTAAAGATTTTTAGAAAGTCAGACCAAATATTTTCAAATTTTATTTGAGATCCCTCGTCTCTGACATATTACCTGCTCTTTAGCTGCTGTCAGCAAAGTAGTTGTGCCAAGCTTCTAACCATGGAGGCTGTCTGCTCTGTTATCTAAGCAATATGAGCTGGTGGCCTTTTTTGTTTTTTAAATAAATTTTACTATGCATTCATAGTGGCTACTCTGATTATATGTGCATGTAGTTTTTGCTCTGCATGTATTTTCAACATGGAAGAACTTTTAAAGGTTTTGTTTGTTTTTTGAACGATTCTCAAATAGTGAGACAAGATGGGGCAGCTAAGCATATAAGAAAATATGAAAAACTCACAGTATTTACTGGGCTATCAAGCGTGTAACTCTTCAAGTCAGTTATAATTTATAGCTGAACTATGACGTGTGTCTATAAAGGGTTATCTGCAAAACTTAAATTCTTGAGTAAAGTCTCAGATCGCCAAAGAATTAGCAATAGGCATAGTTAATTAGGTGGTATGGTAAGGAATTTGTATGTGGACTCTTCTTGAGAACATCTTAAATTTTCTATAAAGTAACCATTTTTGTGTGTGATGTTCATTAAGCCAGAACCATGGTTTTGATTTAGGTGATCCTGTCAAGTGATATTCCCAATGAGATAAAGTAGCACCCCATTGGACCATGAGTCTAATTTTCATCACTAGCAAATGAAACCAAATACTCCCCTTTTACATGTCCAGCAACTGTCAAAGGAAAATATGCCAGTACTGTCGGTCTGTCAGCATGAACCTAAACCTCCACAACTTCACTTTCTGACATGGGCTAGTGCTGTTCACAGACCAAACCTGGAATAGAGTTTCAGCTGAAGGCTGTTTTGTGTAAGGATTATTTTGCATGAATATTATGAAAATGAGAGCAGTTTTTAGTAGACAAGTTAAAATTTGAGCAGCATATTTTTGTATTAATGTTTGACATCAATATTATTAAAAACAGTTCTACACTGTTAGAAAAGCCATGCAAAAAGGAATCTATTACTTTGTGTTTCAGAAGTTACAAAGGGAAGGAAGAGAAAAACCAAATCAACAGAGCCAAAAAAACCGGCTGCTAAGGCAGCTAAATCAACTAAATCAAAAGGCAAACAAGAAAAGATCACAGATACATTCAAAGTCAAAAGAAAAGTGGACCGTTTTAATGGTGTGTCTGAAGCTGAACTTTTGACCAAGACTCTTCCTGATATTTTGACCTTCAATCTGGATATTGTAATTGTAAGTGACATTTTCAAGTCTGTAACTCATGAATTATGATTTACTTTACTGTTTATCTAGCATTTTTATGATGAGGTTTCACAGGATAAAGTAACATCCAAGTTGTTGTTTGTATACAGTAGCTTCACACTTTCTGTCAGGGATTATAGTAACAGCATTCTAGTTTATTAAAAAACCTTAAATTTAAATATAAGGGAAGGCAGAAACTGTTCATACTATTATTGAGTGTTCTTTCCTTATTGTTTTCCCCCTAAGTGCTACACCTAACTATTGTAAAATATATGTTGCAGTAATGCTATAACATTACACCTATAAACTGAGATCTTGTCTTAAATTTTTTAAATCTTGAAATAATTGAAAATCGTTAATTGAGCTATGATTCCTAGGTTTGACAAATGCATTATTATGCAAGTAATAAGATCAGTTTAAACGTATTCCCTTTTCCCTTCATTATTTTAATAATTATGTTTTTGAAGCTACAATTTACTGATGCTTTGCTCTGTAGATTGGCATAAACCCGGGTTTAATGGCAGCGTACAAAGGGCATCATTACCCTGGACCTGGAAACCACTTCTGTAAGTTTATTGTTCTTTTCTTTTTATTGAGATTTGCAGAATTCTGTCATAATATGACAAATTTAAATGAGGCTGTTTGTATTTTCAATTTTTTAAACACACTCAGCATTGTCTGTAATTTAACGACAAGCACATACTATGTTTTATCATGTAAAGCCACACAAATAAAACAAAAGTGGGTCATCAATGATTCCTCTGGTCTTTTTTATAAATGTGAGTTCAGAATTATGTAAACAGTTACAAGATTATATAATTGAAAAAACAATTTTGTTTAATCTTAGTTTATTACAGCATATAATTAAATCAGATTACAAGTATTTGAGTTTTCATGGCTTTTTTTTTAATAAGTGAGCAGTCACCAACTTTCAGAATTAAAAACAGAAAAACAACCACCATTTTTCCCAAATATAATTTTCGGAATGCCCTACCAATTCTGTATTTACCTCTTTATTAACAAACCTTCTAGATGTCTGAATAAAACACAAACCCTTTTCCCCTCTACTCTTCCAATTCACCAAACTGGTAGTTTCTAACATTAATGGTACACCATATTTGAAGTTTAAAAAAAAATACTGCCATATCTTTACGACTGCCTCATATTTATTTTAATAATTCTGGACACTTTCATTTTTCATCCGAATGTTGCTATTGGTGTAGAAGGGAGAAGTACAAAAATTGACTTAATTTGTGATTCGCTGTAAACAAACTAGGGCTTATCTACCACTCCCTGTTGTAGGTAGGTGCATAGCTTGTTTTCATGGTTCTTTATAAAAGACTATCTGCCCTTCATCTGTGTGAGCACCTGTTGATGTTAACAGGAGTGACAAGTCCATATTAAAGGCTGTGTATGAGACACAAGTCTGATGCCTACATCTTGTACTGGGTTTTTGTGTTAGTGGATTTTTCATTTATTTTCCTCTGAAATGAGTGTCACGCTGTCTAGAGTGGCTCACAACTTTGAGTGCCTACCTCAGGGCAGACACCCCAAACTGGCCGTTGTTCTATAATTAAACTTCACCAAGCCAGTAACAAATGTGAACCCCTGGATTATTACAACAATCTTAACACTGAGTCACAGACAGTACCCTTAAACTCTCCAGTCTATTTTGCCACCGAGACAAACTGGACTTAGTGAAAAATGGTCACTTACATCAAAAAAATCACACCACATTTAGGTTGCTTCCAGTCCCATGAGACTAGTCACTTATCCCTGATCGATTGGTACCCTAGGTCTTACACCAAAGACAATGCCTGTAGCCAATCCTGTAACCAACTGTCTAAACATTTTAACAATTAAAAAAAAAAAAAAGAAATAAGCGTTATTTACGGGTTAAAGCAAGCAAACGTACATACAAATGAGTTTCCATCTAAATCTTAAGAGTGACAGAATTGTAATGATCTATCTATCCAAATTGTCTTTCAGGGCAGACCCTGCAGGATCTCTGGGGATGTCTGGCTTCAATTTAGAGTCTCTGGGCCCTTCTGAATTCAAAAAGCCAAAAAAATGCTGTTTCTTCTTGACAGGGATTTGTATTCTTTTCTCCCAGAGTACAAGATGATGGGACGACTTTAGGTGGGAGGGGGACCAATAAACAGTCTTTTGTCCTCTGATGTCCCACAGCGGTTTGTCCAGTGTCTATGGGCCTTCTTTGGTTGGGCAGGAGACAACACCTCCTGTGACAATCTAGTATTTCACACTTGATAATGTTTTTCTCCTGACTGTAGAGATTTACCGTTTCAGAGTAAACATTTAAATACTACCTTATAACATGGGCTCTAGAGATTAATGCATGCAGCAACGTACAAGCATTTCATAGGGTATGTCTACACTACGAAATTAGGTTGAATTTATAGAAGTCGGTTTGGTGTTTTTTGTTTTTTTGTTTTTTTTGTTTTTTAAGAAATCAATTTTATACAATCGATTTGTGTGTGTCCCCACTCCAAGAGTATTAAGACCATTAACTTGGCAGAGTGCGTCCACAGTACCGAGGCTAGCGTCAACTTACAGAGCGTTGCACTTTGGTAGCTATCCCACAGTTCCTGCAGTCTCCGCCGCCCATTGGAATTCTGGGTTGAGCTCCCAGTGCCTCATGGGTCAAAAACATTGTTGCAGGTGGTTCAGGGTCCTTCCCTCCATGAAAGCACCGGCAGACAATTGTTTCAAGCCTTATTTCCTGGGTTACCTGTGCAGACGCCATACCACGGCAAGCATGGACCCCGCTCAGCTCACCATCACCGTATGTCTCCTGGGTGTGGCAGACGTGGGACTGCATTGCTACACAGCAGCAGCTCATTGACTTTTGGCAGCTGACAGTGCATTACGACTGGTAGCCGTCGTCTCCTGAGGTGGTCAGGGGCACCTGGACATAAATGGGAGTGACTGCAGGTCATTCTCTTTTTAAGTTTCGTCTCAGGGAGATTCAGTCCTGTCTGCAGTCGTACTGCACCGTCTTTTGGGTTTGTGCTGCATGTTAACTCGAAAATCGCAGCCCTTCCTTTTAAATTGCCAACCCATTTTAAATAAAGAGTCAACCTGTTGTTCTCTAAAATGTGTCTTTTTAACTACCACTCTCCCTTTTGAGCAAAACCAACATACAGGTGAACTGGTCTGGTCCCCAACTATGAGGTTGTCCGTTTTTAGGGTGCAGCCTGGGCAAGAGCTGGCATCTAATCTGCCAGCATCACAATGAGCATTTGACTTAATGTGTATTTTATCATGAATCAGTTCAAATATGTGCATGCTGATAAAACTATTCTGTTGTATGAAGATGCTTGTTTACAGTGAGCCAAAACTAAACTTGTCATTTTAAACTTTTCATGCTACATCAAAAATTGGGGAGAAGCAGAAATAGTACTGAAATATGTAAGATAAGAACTTAAGTACAAAAAAAGCAAGTGTGCTTGCTTTACTCTGAAGAGCTCCATGGCAGTGTACAGCACATAACATGACTCAAGTAGATTAACATTTTATTATATTTATTAAAATTCAAACAATCCATGGTCAATACAAAAAGACAAGTGATGGCAGATAAGTTAGTAAATTAGACTAACAATAGGCATGCCAAAAAATATAATGGAAAAAAACAACTCTGAAATGGTGGTAATTGGTGAGAGTTTTTAAGTAGGGGGAGAATAACAGATGAACGTCAAGGGGCGTGGCTTTCATAGTAAAGATTTGATTGGTTGCTGACTGAAGACATGATATCGAGAGCCATAAAAGTCAGGGGATGTGTTGAACATGTGTAGCAGTTCAGAGGAGCCTTGAGGAGATATCATATGTAGCCAGGGCTTGCACCATTTTGGGTTCCTAATATGAACAGTGTCAACTTGCTTAATATCAGAACAGCCTAAATTTTTGGAGACTTTCATTATAAAGATAACTAACCTTTCAACTTCGTTTGCTTGAACAGTATTGCTTTCTTTTCCTGCTCTTTGTTTTGAACCTCTGGTAGTCTGTAGTGGTGTGTCGTTTGGGTTTTGTTGTTGTTTTGTTTTGGGAGCCTCTTTTTGTTTGTTTTATAGCCCTTGCAGGAAAGGAAAAATTGCTGCAGAAGTGTTCTCTCCAGTACCACAATGAATTCTCCATACCTAGGATAATGCTTCTAATGCTAACTTTGTGGTCCTGGGCTTCACAAGAGGAACTAAATAGAATAATGTGGAAATAGATACTGATCATAGTTGTTCCATTTTTACTTAAGTCATAAAATTAAAGCTCCAAATTTCACTTTTAGGAACAAAGTCCTGTTTACGGAAACAAGGAATCCGGTGGTGGCATTACATTTTTCAATAGGGATTTTCTGTCTTGAAGCGGTATAGAAACAATGGTCGCTAGAAGCAGTCTTTAAATAAATGTAGACAAGGCAATCATCTTCTGAAATAAATGGTGTTTGCTTAACATGGAGTATTTCTTTAGCATTCCAATGCGATATACTGGGCAGTCCCTTTTTTTTTAATAGCTTTTTTTTTTTTTTTTCATTTTAGTATCTCCTTAGAAATAAATATTTCATTATAGTAATTTGGCACCTTGATGTATTTTGCAATGCATATGAGTAAAATGCATATTGTATCTTCTCTCTTCACAGGGAAGTGTCTCTTTTTGTCTGGGCTGAGTGAGGAACAATTGAACCATATGGATGACCACACTTTACCACAAAAATATGGTATTGGATTTACAAACATGGTGGAAAGAACAACACCAGGTAGCAAAGACCTCTCCAGGTAGGAAAATGCAGGATAGTACTATATTTAAACAATGAGTAGTAGCCAAGGTCTTAATCTTTGAATGCAATTGGTTTTTTTTTCCTCATTTAGCAAAGAATTTCGAGAAGGAGGACGAATTCTGATGCAGAAATTACAAAAGTATAAACCTCGCATAGCAGTTTTTAATGGAAAATGTGAGAATCTTAATTTTGAATCATTCTCTCTTTCCAGCAGCCTTCTATGTGGCATATAATGATCTGTCTTCATTTCATTTTAGGTATTTATGACATTTTTAGTAAAGAAGTTTTTGGAGTAAAGGTTAAAAAATTGGAATTTGGATTACAGCCCCACAAAGTCCCAGACACAGAAACTGTAAGTTCTTGCAAAGTTATTTCAACACTAGTGAAACCAGTGAAACCTACTTACTCCAGTGGTGAATTTTGCCCAGAATGTGTGGGGGGAAGAGAAGGGGTCTTACTTAAACAGAAGAGAATGGGATTGGGCAAATATAATCCTTTTCTTCAGCCAGACTTTTGTTGGGGTTTATAGGTTTGCTTTTAGAAATGGTGTATTACTGTCAGCAGGATAGTTACATGCTGAAAGGGATCTATAGTCTGAATAAAAGAATTTATGTACCATCATGAATACCCCTAATTCACCCACAAATAAGATGATATAATTTAACAAGTATACCATTCAGAAACTCAGATCCAATCTAAATACTACAGTATCCCCCCTTCTCTTCTCTCCTGTCCCGCTTTCCCCCCTGCCCCCCATACACACCCACAACCCCCTTCTCTGGTAGCAAGGAGGGACTCGAGCATAGGCGCTGACTCCATGGGTGCTTCAGGGGTGGAGTGCCCACCGAGAAAAATTAGTGGGTGTTTAGCACCCACTGGCAACCAAGTTCTTTCCTCTCCCCTCCCCCCCGCAGCGCCTCTCCCCCACCAGGAGCCCCACTGGTCACTGCTCCCCCTCCCTCCCAGTGCCTCCCACCTACCAGAAACAACTGTTTCACAGCATGTAGGAAGATGGGGGATGGAGGAGCAGGGACGGGGCATGCTTGGGGGAGGAGGCAGGGAAGGGACAGAGTGGGGGTGGGAAGAGGCGGGGCTGGGGCTTAGGGGAGGGGGTGGAGTGAGGGCAGGGCCTGGGGTGGAGGGTCGGGTCGAACGAACACACACACACACACACACACACACACACGCGCGCCTATGGACTCATGGATGACCATGACACTAGTCCAAGCATGAGGGAGGGAACAGTTGTCAGGCACTGTGCTATTAGTGCTAGTAACAAAATTGCTGTATCTGGGCATGCAAGGTGATCGGTACTTTTAAATGCAGCCTTCTAAAGGTTACTTGCAGTTGCACTCTGTTGAATTTTGATGTTTCAATAACATTCTTTGAAGAAGAGTGTGTTAGTGATGGACTGTAAATAGTGAATGGACCATAAAGTACTAGCATAGATGGACTATACATAGACTTGATCCACAAACTGTTCTTAAAATACCCCTTTGATGGACACCTTGAATTTTAATATTGTATCTGTTTTAAGATAAATAACCCCATGTAACATGTTGGTTGTGTTCTAATTAATAAATATTGCAATAAATACATGAACACTCATTATTCATAAATAAGTATTGTAGTACTTCATTGGACAAGTCACTTAATTTTTCTGAGTTAGGTTTAAATCTAGGGCAGATCCTCAGGTGGTGTAAATTGTCATAGCTCTGTCAACTGATGATCTTACCTCTCTGTCTGAGGTAAGATCCTCAGCAGATAAGCGAAAACAAGGAAGTAAGTATTACTCCATCTTCTGAGGATTAACTAATGTTTGTATAAAGGCTTACAAATATAAAAGTGGTTAAGTGCTTAGTTATTCTTGAGTTTTTACATATTGTATGCTTTACTGACCTTTAATTTAGCATTGCTTCCTTTTTGTTGTTTCTCTTGTCAAGCTCTGCTATGTTATGCCATCATCCAGTGCAAGATGTGCTCAGTTTCCACGTGCACAGGATAAAGTTCATTATTACATAAAGCTTAAAGATTTAAGGGATCAACTGAAAGGCATCACGTCAAACACAGAGGTGCAGGAGGTGCAGTATACGTTTGACTTACAGCTTGCACAAGGTATAGTGCTTTTTTTGGTAATCTTCCCTTAAAATTTATATGGTAGCCATAGCATGAGAGAGATAATATATAGAACCAGCCGTTATCAGGATAGAAGGAAATAAAGTATGATAGGAAACATGTAACTATATTCCCTCTAATTTACAACAAACTGTAGAACTAAGCATGTTACTTATTTCATCTTTTCTTAAAATCTGAATTACCCATTATCTCATGGAAGGTGGGATAAGAACTTACATGTATACAGTGTTGTGTGATGTAATGTTCATGGTTTACTATTATCCTGAAGATTAACATATTTGAGGCCTTTTCCTCCAGAGGATGCTAAAAAGATGGCAGTTAAAGAAGAAAAATATGATCCAGGTTACGAAGCAGCGTATGGTGGTGCGTATAGTGAGAAAACCCCCTATGAGCATGAACAGTGTAACTTCGCTTCAAATGGAACAGGTAAAAAGTGATGCTTTTTTTTGTGGCTTTTAATCCCCAAGTCTTTCCGTGTGAAAATATACTAGGGATTATTTTTCTGCATTTCTACTGTTTCAGGCAGTTTTTGTTTAAATGCTGTTGTACTTCAAAACTTTAAACTGTTAAAGTTATAATTTCTTCTATATCATTTTGTCTGGACATTAGGGCCCCCTTTTCTGTTTGAGGGAAAGGGGGGAGACTTTTTTTCTTTTTTCCTGGACACTAGCATTTAAATAAAATTTATTTTCTGCAACTGTCCCAAGATCAGACATTGGGTGTGGGGGAGAAAAAAAAAACATGGAGCTTGTGTATGTTGTGGAGCCTGAATGTTTCCTGACCTGGGACAGAGCTGCCGTCTTGCAGAGCTTTCACAAATAGACAATTTCAGCCCCAAGTGAGTTTGAGAAAACTATTAGCAATAGAAAAAACACAAGGGGAGACTAGAATGAGAGTTGGAACTCTGACTGTAGCAGAATAGCCATAATTAGGAATTCTGATTTTCACTTCAAACCAAAAATGGAGGAAGTGTCATTGGTCACAACTGAAGAACAGGTTTAAATTCTATAAAGGGGAACCAATGAATAATTACCAACCTCTGATAAAGGTCTTTAAATTTCATGTCCTAATCTTGCGCTCTCATGTAGATTGCTGCCTATATTGCTTCCTGTTCATGATCTTTCAAGTTCATTTCTTATTCTCATATAATAGCTGGAACACAATGGGGTTTGGTGTGGGGTTATGAAGACTGGGTAGGCAGGATACAAACAAAATTGAGGATTTTTAAATGTGTTTTCTGTGTGTTCATTGCTAGTGAAACAACTGATTTCTGCTCAAACTTAGTCACAATTCAAATAAACAGAAGTCATTTTTTAGGAAATTAACGTGGACTAGAGAGTGATCAAAAGTAAATATTGAAAAGGAGTTAATGTAAAAACTGAACACGTGTCTAAGCATCTCAGCTAGAAGAGCTAATTGAAAAATGGGGGTGGGGGAATGCTTGGAAAATTCTTTCATCAAAATGAACTTTTCTGAAACTTTCCTACAGCTATGATGCCAACTAAACTAGTAATACTTTTGTTTGTTTTTCTAGAAGCGAACAATCTAGGCTACAGTGGGGGGTCATCCTTTGGTGATATTCCTAATGGACAGTGGATGATGCAGTCCTTCACGGACCAGATTCCAGAATTCAGTAACAGTGGGGCACAAGAGCAAGAAGAAAGCAGTGTGTAAAAGCTGCCTCTTCGGCAGCTCTGCATAAATGCTGCAGTTTTAATGCAGTTATCAAGAATGGTACCTCAGTTCTCTAACTGAAGCATTTTAATAGTATTTTACCTGTTATTTTATTATAGTCCAAACCAATTGTGTGGTAGATTTAATCCTATGAAGTTGGTAATTTTTAAGGAAATGTCCAACATTTTAAAAGGGAAAAAAAAATAAAGGTAGCCCTTTTTGTATATGAGTTTTATATTTAACTTACACCATTTCTTGCAGTTTATGATAAACTGCTTTCTCGTATGTGAAGACTGATTTCTTTTGGGGTTACTTTAATTCTGTAATTTGTAGTGCAGTAGTCTGTGGAATGATACTTTTTACTGATTCCTTCTTATGGGGGGATATTTCGTAAGCCTTTTATATGCAGAGAGAGGAAAATGGGAACATGAAAGCCACTTGCTGATTAAGATTACCACTGCTGCTTGACAGTGTAGCCCTGCTCTCACAGGGAATAGGGTTTTTTAAAGTCAGTGTAGTTACATGAATTGTGCATTTTCAAGGCCTGCCTTCTGTTCTCTGCCATGAGTGAGAGTTTCCCACTTTGCTTTCCAAGCTCCAGCTCCATTCAGCTCATTTGCCATTTGGCACCTGGAGTTCTAAGAAACTTGAGACCTCATCTCCCCCACCTTGTAAAGGGGGGAGGAGAATCCAGTTTGTTGAGCGGGGGCAGGGCTTGAAGACTCCTGCTTAGTTGTCTTGTAATAAGGCTGCCTAGTATCAACTTCGCCCTCAAAGAAATAAGGTGGAGCCTGCTGGGATCTGTGGAACTGAAGTGCCCTCCCTCTCCTCCATGGCTGGTCTATGACTTCCCACTTGGTTTACACTGAGCAGCTCCTTATAGTGCAGCAATAGCACTAAATGGGGGAAGAGAGAATACCTCAGTACTGGCCAGTTTAGAGAGCACCCTTGCAGAAAATGGGGAGGCCGTGCTCCCTGGAAAATCTAAGATTTGCACATGTCACCAAAAGGGAAAACTGGCATGGGGATGGAACAGGACTGAGGATCATTCTTAAGATGTTCTGTTCCTTTCCAAAATAGGAAGGAATTGAGAACTATCTCTACGAGTTTAGGGGGATTTATCCTCTTGGCTTCTCCCAAAAAATAATTTATGGTATGAAGTTAAAACCATGGGCAGCTGGTATGTGAATATAAAGTCAACCCTGGAAAATACAGTCTTCTAAAGTACTTAGATAGTTTGTGTTTCTAGACAAACTTTGACTTATGTGGCCAATGTAATATTCAGGGAGTGAAATGAGTTTTCCATGCTTGGGTATAAAATATCACTCTCTCTTTTGAATAGAAAAGGGAAGATATGGCTTGAAGTAAAAGCAATAAGCTGATCAAAACATTTAATGTTTTGGTGATCTTATGAGAGTAGGTGCTTTGTATACTTGAAATATGCACAAACTGTATCTTCTTAATCCAAACTGGTCAGATATTACACTTCCAGAGATTTTATCCTTTCTTCCACACTTTGGCAGTTGCCATCATGGATTGAGTGGATCCAGGTGATATAGAACCTAAGCCTGCTAATAACTTTGGATCTCTCACACACAGGAAGCACATTGCCAGCTCAGTGGGAGGCAGGCATGATGTTTACAGTTCTCTTCCCCAGTTGTTTGTCTTAATCCTAAGAGAACTTTTTAAATCAAGACAAAATGTGCATTGTGGTTCTGATCATGTTTGTGAGCCTCAGTGTAAAGCTGTTCATTATATGGTCAAAGATGTATGGAAATTGTTTGTTTGTTATTTAAAATGTACTGTATCATGTATCACTGTTTACATGGACATGTTCCTGCAGGTGCTCAAAAGTGCCTTGCATCAGGGATTTGTAACAATTCAATTTATTTTTCAACAAAAGTATGTGAAGCATGTAACTACTATTGCTGAGTAGACAGTGCAATAGTACATAACTTCTGTAAAGGTGTTTTTTTAATTTGAAGGGACAGTTCTGTTCTTTGACAGAGGCTCCTACTAGATTATGTAGGTATAAAGTAGAGTTAAATGTACAATGAGCGTTTTCATTAAATATGGCAAGTAACGTGTGCATTCTCTCTAATTGGTGCTGTAACAGAGGTTTTAAACCCATCTTGAAAATCTAATGATGTTTCACAATAAAATCAGGAATTGTATTGGAATATCTTGTGTTAAAGTGTGATATGTTGCCCTCTTACTAGTGATGGGATCTGATTATGATGCATGTAAACACCTGCTGAATGGTTTCACTGTAGTGTTTTGAAAATTAGACCTATTGAACTGTTTCTTTCATTTTGGTTTAATGCTGCTTAAAAAAACTGGACTAGAAAAGCTACATCTTGTACTCAACACTAAGTACTGCTGGTATAGATTCAGCAAGCAACTGGAACCTTCTTTAGAGGATACAAGACATAGCATTGAAACCCATTCTGTTTAGTCCTGATTTTCATCTTTGTAAACATCTTAATGTTTTTAATCAAGTAAACTAATATCTCACAGTATTACTAGAAACTCAAGCTAATCTGAAGTTTGTATGTATTACCCCCTATACCAGCACAAGTTTATTTTTAGGGTAAAGCTTAAATACTTAGGGTTACTTTTGTAAAATCAGTTACACGTACAGTTTTACACAATAGTTATCATATATTACACAGAAGATAAACTGTATTGCAAAATATGATATAGAATAATCCATCACGATCTTGCTGGAAACTGATTTATTTTTAAAAGCATAAACATTTTAGATGTCTTTCAGTATCAGCTATTGGGACGAATCATTTTGAACTTCCCTGATGGGTCAGGGATAAACCAATTTTCCCATAGGTCATTATGAACACTAGGGTAATCCCAAGGTTTATACCTTCCATTCCAATGAAGTAATTTAGCTTCTTGAAGAAAATGCTCTGAATACCTGGCATCGGGACTCCACCCTAAACAGAAATAAATCTCTAGCTTTCATAAAGATCAGTATTGGAAGATACTATGCAATTAAATAAAATACAACTTTTAATAAAAATGATTTAAAGAAAAAATATGCTAATTAGTATCCTTTTTACTGGTACTAAACATGATGGGCTACTTTGAATTAAGTTTATCAACACTCTTTTTCACATTTGTGCTTATACTTAGTTCTATTTAACACAACATTTTGCATAGCAGCACTACCCTATTCTAATATCCTAGCATAGATGGAATCATAAGGAACCTCAGGTGCCTATTCTAGTCCACTACCTTGTATTATGCACAACTGAACCATCAGCCCTCTGTCCAGGTGAATGTTGACTCTGTCCCCTGAAGCTAATTGCACAACCTTCCCTAGCAGCTTCTGTTCTCTCTAGGAAAAATTTGCCTTATTTGAAATCTCTTGCAGCTGTATTCAAGCTTTTTACTTTTTCTGTCCTTGATTAGTGACACTCTAGGCTTGTGTCTTATACTTCAGAAAAATTATGAAATTTTATTTTAGTTTTTCTTTACACTAAATATGCCCAGTTCCTAGCCTTTCTTCAAGCTATTTTTTTAAAATCTTCATTACTGTAGTCTATCACCGCTGATGTGTCTGGTTGCCAGTGTTGGTCAGTCACAAATGATTAGGGGCCTACCAAATTCACAGCCATGAAAAACGCATCACGGACCGTGAAATCTGGTCTTTTGTGTGCTTTTACCCCATACTATACAGATTTCATGGGGGAGACCAGCATTTCTCAAACTGGAGGTCCTGACCCAAAAGAAAATTGCAGTGGGGGTCACAAGGTTATTTTAGGGGCATCGGTATTGCCACTCTTGTGCTGCCTTCAGAGCTGGGTAGCTGGAGAGTGACAGCTGGTGGCCAGAAAGCGGCAGCTGTTAGCCTGGTGCTCAGCTCTGAAGGCAGCGCCCTGCCAGCAGCAGCGCAGAAGTAAGGTTGGCAATACCATACCATGCCACCCTTACTTCTGCGCTGCTGCCTTTAGAGCTGGGCAGCTGCTGATTGAGGGCCCGGCTCTGAAGGCAGCAGCACAGAAGTAAGGGTGGCAATACCATACCATGCTATCCTTACTTCTGTGCTGCTGCCCAGCTCTGAAGGCAGCACCGCCGCCAGCAGCAACACAGAAGTAAGGGTAGCAGTACCGCAACCCCACCTCCCACAATAACCTTGCGACCCCCCCCCCAACTCCTTTTTGTGTCGGGACTCCTACAATTACAACACAATGGACTGTGAATTTGGTAGGGCCCTACAACTGATGTACTGTACATGCTGCTTTACAAACAGCAGGAGGTGGCCCCCTCCCCGTCATGCTCACACAACTATGTTTGTGCCTCTTTAAAGAATGGTGCCCAAATCCTATTGTTCTAAATAAATCTTTGATTATGGTGGAGTGGAGGGTTATAGACAAGTGTTACTCCTACTAGTGTACATCTCAATATAACATTTGCCCTTGTAGCGAGGGGGCAGGGCCTCCATCTGAGATAGGTGGTGGTTCCTCCCAGTCAGCCCCCTGGTGGCGGGAGCCAGGACAGCGATGCCTGCCCTGCTGGAAACAGAGGGGCAAGACAGGAAGTACAAAAGATGGGCTTTGCAGCTCAGTGGAGCTGGAGCTACTGAGGGAGACAGACACTTAAAACCCACTGCTGGAACGAGAGCCCACAGAAGGCCGCTGCTGTCCCAAAGACTCACCAAAGCTGCTAGGCACACCAGATGGTGGCTGGGTATCCCGGGGAGATGGCGGACAACCCCAGGATTCAGGTACACCCCAAAGGGAGGGTAGGAAGTAGCCCAGGGACAGCCGACTCTAGTCCAGCTGCATTGCTGCCTGAGCCCATGTTGTGGCTGGATTCCCCGCTGACCCAATGGCAGAAAACACCGCCACTGTTAGGGGCCTGGTCTGGGATGCGGTAGAGTTGGGTGGGCCATGTCCCGCTACCCCCTGCCACTCCACCATAGGCCAAGAGGCCTGTGTTAGCCAACTGTCCGCCAGAGCTAGGACACTAAACTATTCACTGCCCCACCCTGCTGGAGGGCTTGAGCCCCAGAGACAGCTAATTCCCCCCACTTTTTCAGACTGCCTTTTGCAGAAGAAGACAGCAAGGGGGCGTAGCCGCCTCTTGAGACTGACAGGGAGAGATGACCATGCACGCCTACACCCTTCTTCTGGAAGGGGGAATTTATCATAAATCAATTAGTAACCTTAACTGCTAAATATTTCTCTGATTCCAGTATTTCCCTGGCCTATTTTTTTCATTCCTAGGTGAACTACCAGTCTCAAAAATACATCTTTAGTGCAATTTTGGATAGTTAAACTAAAGACCCTTCTCTTAAGGCAGTGGGTCCCAAACTGGGGTTTGTGAAATGTTACAGGGGGTTCTCAGGAAAAAATTCCCTAATGGCAGACAGAGCTGTCCCTAGGGACCCCGGGCAGCACAGGGCCAGCAGCCTGGAGCCCCTGGACTTCCAAGAGCTAAGCAGATCAAAGCAAGCAGAGCTGTCACACTGAGGAGATTTAAACTTCAAGACTCCTATAAGAAATAGAAAGGGAGGTGGATATTTTTTGCTGTTTTTAAAATTAAATATGCAGCTAGTATTGTTTTTTTAATTATTATGAAGAACAAGTTTAAGCTTTTTGTTTGTTTGTAGGGTGACCAGATGTCCCGATTTTATAGGGACAGTCCTGATTTTTGGGTCTTTTTCTTATATAGGCTCCTATTACCCCTCCACCCCCGTCCCGATTTTTCACATTTGCTGTCTGGTCACCCTAATTGTTTGCCTGGAGTGCTCAAGACCTGAATGCTTGTGTAGGAGGAACTCTTTGAGTTGGCTTCTTAAATACCTTCATGCTGTTTCACATCTGATACTCCTTGATGAAACATAGGAGCCTTGTCTTATAACAGGCTTATTCAAAGTGATACAACCTACAAAAGTGAGATCTTGGAAGAGTGTTGCTGTTTCCATAATGTAATAAAAATACTGTAATGATAAATTAATAAGAAATTATGTGTAATAAGCATGTCATGAAAACAAATTTTGTAATTCCAAGATCACTGCTTTTATAATTTATACTCAGGAAAAGGAGAAAATCCTTGGAAATATTCATTTCTAGGAGGGGGTTTGCGAGACCTGACATTTTAGTGAAAGTGATTCACAGGTTGTTAAAGTTTGGGAACCACTGTCTTAAGGGTTATTTTTAATAGACTGGTTTTGCACCTTACTGTGGGTAGATCCCATCTGATCCAAATATGAAGTTTCCTATGTTCGCTGGCAGTCTTCATGCTCAGTATGCACCAGGGTTTTGGACCAGGCCAGAGCCAGTTTCAGCCACCCCTTCAGTGAGGTCTCATCTTCCAGTATGGAATACTTGCCTTTTATACATTTGTATCATAGTATATAGGCCAATATGTTCTGGCTAGCTCTTTGTGTAAAATAGCTATCCCACCTTTAACCCCGGCCCAAGGGCTGTTATCAGTGATTTAGCCTGCAACTGCTTCTCAGCCCCTGGCTTCGTAGAGTTTAATACCAGAAGGACCCATCAGATCACCTAGCCTGACCTCCTGCATGTCATTGGTTGTTACATTTTACTCTGTATTGAACCTAATAACTTGGGTGATTAAAGCATATCTTCCAGGAATGTGGTTAATTTGAAGATGGGGAGGGAAGAGAAGCTTCAAGTAAATAGCTGTAGTAGGACAAGGAAAGTGATAAAGGGCTAATTTTGAATCTGGAAGGAAGGGGAATGAGTGTAGAGCAGCGATGTGGGATCTGAGGCATAAAGTAATGTACTGAGGATGAGCAAAATCATCCATAGGGTCCTTAAATCTTATCTGTATTTTGTTCCAGCCCAGAGTGTTTTGAAATGAAACATACTTACCAAGATGTCGGACATGCCACAAGGGATTAATAGTAGAATATTTTCCATGGAATACAATGAGCATTGGAGAGGTGGCCACACCTCCCCCAAGGGTGCTGCTGTAGAGGTTTTCTCTGCGAAAAGACAAAAAAGAGCAGCTCAAAGTCCTGAAATGAAAAGGAACTTTACTACAAAACCAGAAGGCAAAAGCAATAAATACTAATGCTCTGGCTAATTTACTATTAAAATCAGCTTTGTATAGACTGACACGCTACTTCTTTACCTAATTTTAAATATGCACCTTTTTACTGGCATTCCAACACTTATAGATTTTTTTTCTTCTAATTGTGGACAATGTTTGATGCCACTTTTACAGCTTCTGGGGGTTGGGTCTTTTTCTGGTTTTCAGCAGTTTATGTAAATTATGGCTTATCTTTTTAGGAAGTGTTCAAGAAATGGTTCTTGAGTTATGTAAAAAAAAAAAAAAGTGTCCCCTTTCCAGTATTGCTGACATTGCAGTTTATAGGGCCCCAAGCAAGAGCAGAGAGTTTCTTTCCACTCTGATCCCACTGCAAGGAGAGATCAGCCCTGCCCATAAAGAGCCTGATCCTGACTGGCGCTGATCACCCATGATGAAAACTGCATGTGCTCAGCACCTCTCAGGATTAGGCCTGGCTTGCTGAGTCAGCACAAGACTGCAGAGTCCCAAGTGGTCACTTTATGTTGTTCGTGACTGCAGCTGGATTAGAACAGGTGGAAGTTGTGCAACGTAAGGTTATTTTGAATTACGATCTGTGAAGGGTAGCACGTCTTAAGTAATGGACCTTTGAAAAATGAACAGAAAATTCAACTTTAAACAGCACATTCAGTCAGGAAAAAGTGAAGACTTCGATATCTGTACATACTCTACATTTCTTTGCATCCATTTTTCTAATTGCTTTGTAATCCGCTGGTGCTTCCATTCTGTCATATTAGCCACAATTACACCAGGATTAAAGGAGCAGGTGCTGGGGCTGATGCCAAGATCTCTAATTGTTTGCTTCCGGTAGTCCAGATAGCCCATGTATGTGTTCTAGAAAGAAGGGAAATTATATATAGATGTCTATGTAAATCTAATTTATGTCTAGATATGTTTAGATGCAGCTGTATCTACCTCATGCACATGCAGAATACATAGGCATTGAACAATAAGATCTGAGAACTGGATTTCTAGATGATTATTACCTGCCTTGACTTCAGTGTGAGGCACAAGGCTAAAGGACAGGATATTCTAATCATTATGTGTTAGCGATATTTCCATGGGAGTCCTACAGGGCTTTGTCTTTCGGCCCACTCCTCTTCACCTTACTCTAGGTGATCTGGCATAAAACCAGTGTGGTTATCGTATGGCTACTGGACTTTAATTGCAGTTGCAGATGCTCCGTACCACTCCGGATTTGGTTTTCAAACAATAGCTTTTGAGCAGCCCACAAAGTTCAACCCTCACTCCCTCTCAGTTATCAGAAAGTCTAATATCAATCCTATCAATATTCTCTGCTAAATATGTTGCACAAGTGACCTACCGAAACAAGAAGAGTTTAGTAAAATACAAAACATACTGCAAAAGAATCAGGAGACAGCACATCTTAAGATGATTACAGGAAATAATTCCCCTTACTAAACTATGTACCTAAATCCTAATACTATACTTTATCCTGAGAAAACTTTCATTTGGGGATGAAGAAAATCATGTTAAATCTGTACGTAAAAATCCATCAACAATCTGAATTTAAAACTAACATCTTACCTGCATTCCTACACTTCTCACCATTTCATGAGTAGACGGCAAATCACAGTCATCTGAAAAAGCTGCAGCATGGCCTGGAGCTAGCTTTGTGTTGTACAGTTCCTGGATGTCACCTGAGAATACAGAATTGGGAGTTTAAGAATGGGTTTGTTTCATTGACTGTTTAGGACAATATCTGTTCTCCATTACACTGGTACAACCCTACCAATGTCAAGGGATGGCCTGAACGGAAGGCAGGCAGAATTTTGCTCTATGGACATTGGTTTCAAACATGGGTCCTGTAACTGGAAGTCAAAATCCTATGTTTGCATGTATTAATCTATACTTTATGTGCTTATATGCTGATTTGAAGGTCCAAATGTGAGACATGAGCTGTAGCCTGGTGTGTGTCTGTACCTTGCCTCTGGATGGGGGACTGTGTCCCCTTCCCCTTCCATCCCACTTTGGTTCCCTGCACAATGCCCTTTTACCTGGGTTTTCGTTCAGGGGAGCAGATTTTCTCCTTATGGCATTATTTCACTACATCTTATTAAGATACGAGGCCTCGCTGTTTGAAAAGTGGGCTCATAATATCCATAGGCTAACACCAGCAGCTAAAATGTTCACAGTGCTCCTGGCTATACCAGTGATGAAATAATTCTGTTTTTGTTTGCTAGGAAACCTGACTAAAGCAATATTAGCATGAGGTAATACAGGAACTGCATCATCTTGTAGGGGCAACTCGCGAGTTTGTTTGAAAACCTGAAATAGGATTCATGTCCCACAATGGGACAGTGTTTGAATTAAAGGGACACTGTTAACCTAGTTATGGCTCAAAACTGATCTACCTTAAGATTGTTATGATCTGGGAAGGAATTTCCTCTAGATTCTAAACAGCTTCTGTTTTGTGAGATGTAAAACAAAACAACAAGAAAATCAAAAGCAGCGTTTTTGGTGTGACACACCAAAATTCAGTGTGTGAACTTCTTGTTGTTTTGCAGAAAGCACTTAGCTAACAAATACTATTTCCATAGAGCTAAATCCTGAAATCCATGTTCAGTGTTTCTTCTGCAAAACAATTCATTTCAAAGGGAGATTTGACTAGGCAAAGACTTCAGTGCAATATTCCTGCTAACATCATTGATGATAAAAAAAGGCGGAAATTTTGACTCCATTGGAAAGGTGTATGCAAGTGAGGGGGAAATCTATTTTTCCCCAGATAGTATAATGTGGAAGAAATTGCATTATCAAGCTTATTGAAAGTGAAGGGAAGGCAAAGAAAACAAATCCAACTTTAAACAGTGGTCAACAATGCCCTTTTAAGTATTGCTGCTCTGAAATCTACATCTGAAGGCAAGAAAAACTGCAGAAAAGCTGTTGAAAACTAAATGACCCAAACTCTTTGTAATTCCACTGACTTCAAAGGTGTTACTCCAGGGATTAACTTGACCCAATGTCCTTGGACACCCTACTGGCTACTGCATAAAGGTTTCATAAAGCTTAATTAATTAACATTTGCAAAGTGCTTCTGAGATCCTTGGATGAAAGGTGTTATCAAAATAACAGGGATGTGGAAAAATGCTGAAGGGGAACAAAGGATAAAGCAAGAGAAGAGATCAACATTAGCAGGGAGAAAGTGGCAAAGAAAGGAATGAACAGACTGAGAAATCCACCTGGAAAGATAACTGTGCCTCTACTTAGCTTTTGCTGTATGGGCATGGAGAGATTTTCCAGCACTTGAATTGTTTCCTGATTTGTCTTTATTAACCATAAGATATTTTCATCAATAAGCCTGATTCTGTGAGGTGCTGAGTGCCCTTAGCTCCCATAGATATAAATAGGAATTGAGGGTGCTCAGAACAATAGGATCCAGGGTCTTTTACAACCTGATTTGAGTAAATTCTTCTCTCTCAAGAATAAGCAGTTATTTGGGGTGAGGATGCCAGCATTTGTGGGGATTCAAGGTCAGATTCACATCAACCAAACAAAACAGGAAAGGTTTAGAGAGGAGTATTGCTGCCTGTTCTGGTGACACCCCGCTTATTGGAATTGCCTTGTACACTCATGCACAGCAACTGATCCGACGCAAGAAACACTGAACGTCACCCACACACCTACGATCAGGATCAAACATCCAAAAATAGATATTGTCCCTTTGATTTTCCTTTGTTAAATACTATGTAAGGGTGAGTGTGAAGCTGTCATAAGTGCAGCACTCCAAGCAACCTCCTCAATTTTAACTAGAGCCCATCTTTCCTGGTGACCAATAAAGCAGCTGAACTTCCTGCTGCAAACTTCTGTTAGGTTCCAAGAATTTTTGGATGACAACTTACCTTGCACAATCACATCATCATCCAAATATATGACTTTCTCATATTTGTGGATAAGCAGGGGGAGATAATATCGAACGAAGTTCAACTGTTAAAAAAAAACCCAATCAAAATGACAGACTGTAAGTGGCACAGTGGCTTAATGCAGTCATCTTGAATGTCTTTTCAGGATTCAAAAGTGACTTAGTCCTCTCATCACTGTACATTGTCCAACTATTGTTTACTGATTGCCACGATTTTAAACTTGCCTCCATATTTTCTTTAAGACGATGTCATCCTGGCCCCTCTGAAGTCAATGGGAAATTCCTCCCAATGACTTCAGAGGGGCCAGGCTTTCACTCAAGAACTTTGTAAATATTAACTGTAGATTCTCTGTCAAATGTTGAGATTATTCTAAAGCACATGGGGTCCATATTCTTCCTTGGTATAACTCAGATGAAGTCAATGCTGACACAATATGCATGCATCTGACCCACAATGCCACAAGATAATGTTAGAGAAGTCCCAGGAGTGCACCTTTCTCCCTGAATCAGACTCAGTCTGCTTGGGTGCTTACATTCAGAGATTTATCCTGCCACTTTAACTTTAAAAATGTAATAGCCCTGGTGGTCAGTATTTAGTCACAATGGCCCAGATCTGGGGTTGCCAACTTTCTAATGACACAAACCCAAACACCCCTATCCCACTCCTTCTCTGAGGCCCCGCTCATGCCCCATACCTTCTCTGAGGTCCCACCCCCGCGCGCTCCATCCCCCCTCCCTCCGTTGCTCACTCTTCCTCACCCTCACTGGGCTGGGGCAGGAGGTTGGGGTGCGGGAGGTGGTGAGGACTCCGACTAGGGGTGCAGACTCTGGCGTGGGGCCAGGGATGAGGGGTTTGGGCTGCATCA
Source organism: Mauremys mutica (assembly GCF_020497125.1). Lineage (NCBI taxonomy): Eukaryota > Metazoa > Chordata > Testudines > Geoemydidae > Mauremys > Mauremys mutica. Next base: position 100,924,485 of record NC_059072.1, on the reverse strand, counting down.
GGGGGCTCCAGGCTGGGGCTGAGGGGCTCAGAGTGCGGGAGGGCGTGTGGGCTCTGGCTGGGGGTTGGGCCGGGGATGAGGGTCTTGGAGTGCAGGAAGGGGCTCTGGGCTGGAGCAGGGGGTTGGGGTGCAGGGTGTGCGTGCGGGAGGGGTTGAGAGCTCCAGCTGGATGTGCAGGCTCTGGGGTGGGGCCAGGGATGAGGGGTTTGGGGTGCAGGAGGGAGCTCCAGGCTGGGGGCAGGGGATTGGGGTGCAGGGGCCGTCCCGGCAGCACTTACCATGGCTCCAAGGAAGCCTGCCTTAGCCCCAGGCCCCTGGTGTGCCACCAACTGGACTTTTAATGCCCTGATTGGCGGTGCCGATCAGAGCCACCAGGGTCCCTTTTTGCCCAGGCGTTCTGGTCAAAAACCAAATACCTGGCAACCCTACCCAGATCTTCCACTGCAGTGCAGCAGCTTTTCACAGCACTCTCAGTACAAAGCCTTCCTAAAGGCAGCATAGCCAGGCACAGGAGAATCACCCCATCATAAGGGACTCCTCCAGTGGCATAGACTTGGCATAGCTAATCCTACACTACACACAGTTCCTTCTGCGGGAGCAGGGGGCATTGAGAGGGAAATAGCGTAGCAAAGGTTGCCAGTTTTGGCTGGATGTATTCCTGGAGGTTTCTTCACACGACATAATCTTTAATTGAAGATTAATCTTTAATTCCTGGAGACTCCAGGACAATCCTGGAGGCTTGGCAACCCTAGAAAGGGGACACGTTTGCAGCTTCCTTGCATTTTAGCAGTCCTTGTCTTCCACATTAGTCAATAGCAGTTGCAGGCAGCCAGTGTAATTTAGGAGTAGCCTTCAGGCTCTAAATTATGCTGGGAGGGAGTCACTAGCCCAGAACACAGTCAGCTCATGGTTGCAGCTGAGTTTAAGTTCTTAAAGTTATAATAATAAGCCCCAGGGTTCAGCCCCCAAACAGATAACATCCCATGCAGAAAGATGGACAAATTAGTGGGGACATTGCTGCAACGATCTCCTCTCTTTGAGTGATGTCTCAACATTTAGTTGTTGGTTCCTTCTCTGAGTGATGTGTAAGAAACAAATGTAATCTGTTAGGAGTTACAGTCCTGGAGGGCAAGGCAGTAACACTAATTATTCTGATTACCTCTCTACAAAAGTGTTATTTTTATGGATCTCTAAAGTGCTAGTTAAGTTTGGTCTTCCCACTGGCCAGCCCAAGTATATGGCCTGGCCAAGATCTAACCAGGTCAGACCAGGGTTTAATCAAGTCAAGTCATCCACCTGGAAGGCTCTCCTGCAACATATAAAGGGGGTTGTACCTCAGGAGATAGAGCAGAAGAGCAACAATGTGGAGTAGAAGCACTTGCCACAGGAGGTGTGCTAGTCTAATAAGAAAACCATCCAACGTTATTACCAACTGGTGTGGCTCCTCTAATACCCCAGTGGTTCTGTACGAAGGAGCAGAGCACAGAGAAGATTTGAAGTCTTCAATGTGCATTACAAACTTGGAGATTATGACAGCTCTGTTTTGGTGATATATGGCATTTGCTTACTCACAGGCTGGAGTAACTCAGGGCGTGACGCATCTGGTCTTATTTTTCCTTTTAGTATCATAGGGTTGAACTCCACCGTTTTATACTTTATTTCTTTCAGTTTGGAATTTTCAATCCATTTTCTGAGATGAAAGAGAAATAATAAAAGTGTGTTACAGAAAACCACAGAGACCTTCAGTATCAAATGTCAAAGTGCCTACTGGCACATGCCCTGGCTATATTTAACACTGCTGGTTTTAAAACAAAACACAAAAATCTTTTAATGAAAAAAAAAACATTTTTTATAACTTTTTACTCCATTTTTTGACCAGCTCTATACGAGATTCTCTTCTTGAGCCTCATTTTGACAGGTATTTGCACCTTTTAATAGTCTTACCACACCTGGGTTTGAGTCCTTGCTCCACCACAGACTTCCTGTGTCATCCTGAGCAAGTCACTTATTCTCTCTGGCCCAGTTCCTCCAAGATACTTAGACTCTTACCTTCCATTGATTTCAAAGGAAGTTAGAAGCCCAAATACTTTTGAGGCTCTGGATCTCAGTTACTTATGTGTAAAATGGTGTTAACAGTGCTTCTCTACCTCACAGATACATTGGAAGCACAAATACATTAAAGATTGTAAAGAACCTAAAGTAATGAAGGCTATGTAAATATGCTAAAGAGAGAGACTCCTGAATGAGTTTGTTTCTTCATTGAGATGGCCCCTACACTGATGGACTCATTCCTCCTTGGTCTGCACCTGTGTTCAACCCACCCCACTTTAAATAATATCTACAATTTTGTATGATCATGGTTGAACCCCATATTTATAACCTTTACCTCTCCTTTTTTCTCTGTTAGCCCCACTCTATCTGTTCTTCTCCTCTGAAGTTGAAGGCACAGCCCTGAATATGGAGCAGTGCAAAGCCACGTTTTCCCAGAGGCAGCTTCAGGAAGGATTGTGCAGGAGAAACACACACACACTGTACCATCTTGCAGCATGACCTCCCTTCCACCGCTGGTTGGTGCGGGGCAGTGGCCATCACCTGGCTTAGATTAGTCCCCTTCTGGGGTGGCTGGTGCCCCTAGCAGGCAGCAATCCCTGTACCCAGGGGACTGCAGGATCTGTGACTGTGATGGCCTTTGCACAGGGGGGAGGAATGACTCCCTGGGCCCTCCCCCAATCCCTGTGCACCAATGCAAAGCCCAGTAACAATCTGGCCCTAACTAAGCAGCAGAATGAATAATTTTTGGTAAATACTATTACCTGATATGTGGAATTGTGTTCTTTAGGCCAACTATGTAGAACAAAACATTAGCATCGGTGTTGCTGTAGATGCTACTAATTGCTGCTACCGCTGCACCCATTCTTCCTGCAGCAGCACATATCACCACTGGAATTTCTTCTTCCATTTCCTCAGGACTCTCCAAATCAACTGCATATAGCAAACCCCCAAATTAGTGTACAGAATTCAGCACCATTTTATAACAGACCTAGTCTCTGAATTGTATAAACTAGAAACAGAGCAAAAGTCTTACAATGCTGAGGAAGCTGCTAAGGGATGAAGAGCTGGGGAACACGATTAACAGTACTGAGATTAGTGCACATAAATACCAAAATAAATACTAGGGCTAAGTCTTCACTAGAAGTGCTCTATTGATGTAGGAATATACTACACTGTCGGAGCTCTCCTTGTGTGGATGCAGCTGTGCTTTGTACACTATAATCACCTCCCACCAGTTAAACAAGCTATACTTCTAAAAACATGGTTTTCCCAATATAACTGTCCACACTAGGGGCTTCTGCCAACACACCTATGTTGCTCAAGAATCACACCTCTTCACACCCTGACTTATGCCAGCAGAATTCTGTAGTTTAGACCTGGACTACGATATGAAGCCTTTCACCCCTAACATCTGATCTGCACTTAAAAGTTTTACTGGTGTAACTATGTCATTTAGGAGTGTGATTTTTTTTAATCAACATAGTTATACTGGTAAAATCCCTAGTGTGAAAGCAGTTATACCATATAAAAGTGACTTATATTGGTACAGTATATTCCCTACATTTTACACCAGTATAATTGCACCCAGTACAGTTAAAGCGGAAAAACTTTCTAGTGTAGACAAGTCCTTAGTCAGTGGTTGGCTGGCTCAGGTTGGTTATTACCTGCTGCCGCTGTTTGATGGCCTGTTGGAAATGAACTAATGGTCTCAGTCTATTCCCAAGCAGGCAGATTCCCATAATTAAAAAACATCCTCAATGTTACCAATTGACTTTTCTGTTAGTCTCTGCAAAAAATTGAGAATGTGACCCAGCTCCCATTGACGTCAACGGAAGAATTCTCATTGGCCTCAAGGAGAATCGGATCAGGCCCTGAAGCACAATGGAGATTCTTAGCCACTACTGACCTGGTATTATTCAAATCAGCTGATCTAGAAATTAAAAGTTCTGTGTCCTAGATTACATCAAAATAACACAAGTGATTCTGTTATAAATTCCTATTTATCCTACAGCAGGAACAGAAACCAGTGCTCAGTTACCATGAAATCTGAACAGAATAAAATAACGAGCTACTTACTTGTTTCATTATTTAATGTAGATGGCACCTTGTGAACTTTATTATACAGAATGACACAGATGGTCAAAACAAGTAGGAATAATAAGATCTGATTAACTGAAATAAAGAGGACAACTGGTTAAAAGTTAGTATAAAAACTAATGCTAATTAATAATTGCTCAAATACCTGTATTTTATTTTACCAGCTAGATGACTGCCATTTACTGTATTCCTGTATTTGTTTTGAAAATCTCATCTCATTTGCTATTTGACCAAATTAAAAACAGAAACTGTTTGTAAGATTTATTTAGAAATTCGCACTGTAGTCCATGTTCAGTATAATCAGAAATCTGTGGTCAGCTCTTTCCAGATGTTTTGGTTTTCAAAGATGTTCTGATTGCAAGTACTTCCAAAATAGGAAAACTGTTAAATCATTAAGCCTATTATTCAAGGGCTGCTTACCCTAGGAAAATTACCTGTTGAAAATGGTTGGCAGCCATAGGTTCTATCCCCATTTTCTCCTTAACTATTGTTGAAAATGATTTTAACTGCTTTTGTAGATGAGACAAATCCATTTTCATCATAGTTACAGACAGCAAGATACAGGCTTGGTGGGGATTGGTCTCATACACACTTTCTATAGTGATGCTGCAAACTGTTTCCATCTCCAAAGTGGGGTATTATATACTTCATACCATTATGAGCATCCTCTGTCCCACACAGAATGGTGGTTCAGCCACCTTTGTGATACTGACCTCACAGTTCTTCTGCCCCTCAAAAAATGCTCTTTATGGCCCAAACATGGATGGGACTAGGTGGGCAGAGGGAGCAGTGGGCAGGTGGGGGACAGGGTGCTGTCCATCATCCCCAGCTAGGGTGACTAGATAGCAAGTGTAAAAAATCAGGACAGGGGGTGGGGGGCTATAGGTGCCTATATAAGAAAAAGCCCCCAAAATCGGTACATCTGGTCACCCTATCCCCAGCGGACATTGCTTAGAAAAGGTAATTCAGTAATAACTCTGCAGAATCAGGTCCTAAGCTAAGGAGGAACTGACCACACAGGGAGGGGGATGAAAGTGGAAGGATGAGGAAGAGAATATGATTATGAGGTCACTTGGAAGTCTAATACACATATCTAGAGGGTAACGAAGAAGTGCACCATTTTTCTTTATTTGTATAATTGAATGTACTGATTTTAAAATGTGTAAGAGAGGTATAAAAAGATGTAAACTGATTTTGGAACTTCTTTTCTGGCTACCCTGTGGTCCTCCAATTGCCATAGGATTTCAGAATTAACCCTACCTGGCCCTTTCCTTTACCCAAAACCCCTTTGGGTAGAGACCAAACAGTGAAGCATTTTAGATCATTTCAATGAAATAGTTCAGCTATTCAAGGTCTATTTGAGACTAACTCTAAGGCCTGGTCTACACTAGGACTTTAATTCGAATTTAGCAGCGTTAATTCGAACTAACCACTCAACCGTCCACACCAGGAAGCCATTTAATTTGAACTAGAGGGCTCTTTAGTTCGAATTTGGTACTCCACCCCAGCAGGTGGAGTAACGCTAAATTCGACATGGCTAGCTCGAATTAGGCTAGGTGTGGATGCAAATCGAACTTAGTAGCTCCGGGAGCTATCCCACAGTGCACCACTCTGTTGACGCTCTGAACAGCAGTCCGAGCTTGGATTCTCTGACCAGCCACACAGGAAATGACCCGGGAAAATTTGAATTCCTTTTCCTGTCTGGGCACTTTGAATCTGACGTCCTGGCTGGACATCGGGGCGAGCTCCGCAGCACCTGCAACGATGCAGAGCTCTCCAGCAGAGGAGTCCGGCCAATCCAAGAATAGAAAGAGGTCCCCAGCATGGACAGACCGAGAAGTCCTGGATCTGATCGCTGTGTGGGGCGAGGAGTCTGTGCTCTCGGAGCTGCGCTCCAACAAGCGGAATGCAAAGACCTTCGAGAAGGTCTCTAAAGCAATGATAGAGAAAGGATACAGCCGGGATGCGATGCAGTGCCGCGTGAAAGTCAAGGACCTGAGACAAGGTTACCAAAAAGTCAGAGCGGCAAACGGACGCTCCGGAGCACAGCCCCAGACATGCCGCTTCTACGAGGCACTGCATGCCATTCTCGGTGGGTCTGCCACCACTGCCCCACCAGTGACCGTGGACTCTGAGGATGGCATAGTGTACCTGGACAGTTCCTCGGCAATGTTCGCCGATGGGGAAGATGAGGAAGGGTTTGTGGAGGACGGCGCAGGCGACAGCGAACACAATACCGCTTGCCCTGACAGCCAGGATCTCTTCATCACCCTCACAGAGATCCCCTACCAACCCTCCCCGCCCGTTAACCTGGACTCAGAATCAGGGGAAGGATCAGGCGGTAAGTGCTATAAACATGGAAACTTTTATTTTTTTAAAAACGGGTATAGAAAAAATAGAAATACTATATACAAAATTTTACATGTCAAACTATATAAATAGTAGGTCCACACATATAGGGATTGAACAATAATCCTCTTGGGACAGTTCAACAAAGCTCTCAGAGAGCAGCTCGGAAAGCCTCCGCAGGAGGTTCCTGGGGAGAGGTGCCTTATTCGGTGCTCCATGGAAGCACACTCTTCCGCGCCAGGAGATCCTAATGTAGAGAGGAATCATCGCCTCCACCAGCATTGCTGCATATGGTCCTGGTCTGTGCAGGGCTTCCAGTAGCATCCGCTCTCTCTGACTGCGAGTGACCCGCCTCAGGGTGATGTCGGTCTGGACAGGCTGCATCTAAGTCGGGCAATTAGTGTATTGTTACTATTGTTAACGGTTTACAATTAGGTTGCATAACAATGACCCTCGCTTAACAGCCACGTGCTGGAGGCCACAGAGAACAAGCAGACATTGATCTTTCCCGTGCACTGGCGGGAGGGGCTGGAAAAGGCTCAGCCTTTCTGCTTTCCAGATTGCCTTTAGCAGGAGAGCACAGCTATCCACTAACTGATAAGCATGATCTACTTTAAGGCTTACCAGGACTGTCTGCAAGACGGATTATGCTGTATCTCCCCGCTTGTCCGCTCTCCTGTGCAATGGCGCCGCCAATGAGAGCGTATTCCGAAATCTCGAACTTTTCCTGAGATCTCGTGAGACTTGGTGCCCTGTATAGTCTTGTTCAGAGAAACTGACTAGACTGTGTTCACTGTTCGCAAACATGTATCTGTTCAAGGAAATCATTTACTGTTTCCCATCACACAGCTTCTGCTCTTTCCCGGACTGCCCCGGCATCCCCCTCGCAGAGGCTGGCTCAGATTAGGCGGCGAAAGAAAAAGACTCGGGAAGAGATGTTCGCGGAACTGATGTCCTGCTCCAGAGCCGAGGCGGCAGAGCAGAGACAGTGGAGGGAGAGCCTATGTCAACAGCATCGCACACACATCGAACGGGAGGATAGGTGGCGGCAGGAAGACCATCAGGCGACTCAAACGCTGCTTGGGCTAATGAGGGAGCAAACGGACACGCTCCGGCGCCTTGTTGATGTGCTGCAGGACCGCAGGCAGGAGGAGAGAGCCCCCCTGCACTGTATCTGCAACCACCCTCCAACGCCAAGAAGTCCTGTCCCCCCCTCACCGAAAATTACAAGACGGAGGGGCGGTAGGGGCCGTGAGAACTGTCACTGCACCACAGCTGAGCGCTAATGTTCCACACACCTCTGACGCTATAACTGTTTAGAAGCGCTTCCCTTATAGGATCACCCAGTCCCAAATCCAAGTTTCATCACCCCACTATGTAGTAGATTAATAAAAGCTGTTTGCTGTTGTTCACTCTTTCCGTCACGTCTTTCGTGTCAGAAGACTGTGTATGTAGGGGGGGTGGGGGCAGGGGATTTATAATTGCACGGGATAGCCTACATTAGCAGGGTACAGACTATCGGGGGCAGGATCAACTGCAGGTCACACACAGACTGCATTCAGTAGTCACCAGGGTCCCTCTGTGTGGTGTATGCTGCCCCGGGTCATTCTGTGATGTGTACGCTTGTCCACGGTCCTAGCGCCTGCCACCCCCTAATGTTAAGGCATACTGCCCTTACCATGCACTTCCACCGTAGGCGCGATCCTCTCCGCTGCCCTGAGCCCCAACAAGAGCCCTCATCCACGGACAGATACTCACCCTTCCCCCACACCCCTCACCCCTTCCTACGCCCAAACCCACAGCCCAGAGCCTGCATCCAAATCCCTATGCAAAGACGGCACCACTCGCCCCTTCCTGCAAACCCACCCCTACATGCACAACCACTTGAAACCGTCCCCCACCCCAGAGACCTATGTAGGAGCAGGAGGCTGTCCGTCCTGTATTGTACAAGCGGTCTGTACATCAGTGCACACCGTACCCAGCACAGTATGCGTCCATGTTTCAAACCCTGAACAGAAATGCAAAGTAAAGGAAAGATTTATTAAAAATAAGTGTTCCATTTAATTTGTTTTAAAACGTGTTTTGGAAGTGGGGGAAACTTGGAGAACGGGGTATGTAACCACAGATCTCACTCAACACATAGAGACACAGGCCCAGGATCAGCTTCTCTTAAAATCAAGTGTAGAATCATCGGTTACCCTGCTCTCCGAGGAAACTTGCTTTCAAAGCCTCCCGGATACACAGCGCTTCCCGCTGGGATAGTTTTTCGGCACAGGTGTCTGGCTGAGCGTAAACAGCAGCCAGGCGTTTTGCCTCAACCTCCCATCCGGCCAAAAAGGTCTCGCCCTTGCTCTCACAGACATTGTGGAGCACACAGCAAGCAGCAATAACTACGGGGATATTCTTTTCGCTGATGTCCAAGCGAGTCAGTAAGCTCCGCCATCTCCCCTTGAGACGTCCGAAAGCACACTCCACCACCATTCTGCACTTGCTCAGCCGGTAGTTGAAGAGTTCCTTCTCACTGTCCAAGGCGCCTGTATAGGGCTTCATGAGCCAGGGCATTAGTGGGTAGGCTGGGTCCCCGAGGATCACTGTAGGCATCTGCACATCCCCAACCGTTATTTTGTGGTCCGGGAAGAAAGTTCGTGCCTGGAGGCGTCTAAACAGACCAGAGTTCCTGAACACACGCGCGTCATGAACCTTGCCCGCCCACCCGACGAAGATGTTGGTAAAACGTCCCCTATGGTCCACCAGTGCTTGCAGCACCATTGAAAAGTAGCCCTTTCGGTTAATGTACTCGCTGGCCTGGTGGGCTGGTGCCAGGATAGGGATGTGAGTCCCATCTATAGCCCCACCGCAGTTTGGGAATCCCATCGCGGCGAAGCCATCTATGATGTCCTGGACGTTTCCGAGAGTCACTACCTTTGAGAGCAGTTGCTCAACGATTGCGTGGGCTACTTGCATCACAGCAACCCCCACGGTAGATTTGCCCACGCCAAAAGTGGTTCGCTACTGACCGGTAGCTGTCTGGCGTTGCAAGTTTCCAGAGGGCTATGGCCACTCGCTTCTGCACACTCAGGGCTGCTCGCATCCGTGTGTCCTGGCGCTTCAGGGCAGGGGCCAGCAAGTCACAGAGTTCAAGGAAAGTGCCCTTACGCATCCTGAAGTTTCGCAGCCACTGTGATTCATCCCAGACCTGCAGCACTATGCGGTCCCACCAGTCCGTGCTGGTTTCCCGGGCCCAGAATCGCCGTTCCACACCATGAACTTGACCCATTGCCACCATGATCTCCACGGCGCGGCGTACCCTGCTTTGTGAGAGGTCTGCGCCACTCTGTGAATTCCTGTCCTCACCGCGCTGCCGGAGCCTCCTCGCCCGATTTCTCAGCAGCTGACTGTGGAAGAGGTGGACAATAAGGTGCGAGGAGTTGACAACGGCCATAAGTGCAGTGATGATTGCAGCGGGCTCCATGCTCGCAGTGCTGTGGCGTACGTGCTGTAACTGACAAGAGAAGGGCGCGAACAGTTTTCCCGCCGGCGCTTTCAGGGAGAGAGGGCGGGAGTGACGGTTCAATAATGACAGTTACCCAAAACCACCCTCGGCACATTTTTTCCCCCAGCAGGCATTGGGGGCTCTACCCAGCATTCCAATGGGCAGCGGGGAGTGCGGGAACTGTGGGATAGCTTCCCACAGTGCACCGCTTCCAAAGTCGACGCTGGCCCCGTGAATGTGGACTCAGAAATTCGAATTAGTGTATTTAGTATGGATACACAAATTCGACTTCATAAGGTCGAATCCACAAATTCGAACTAAGTTGATTCGAAATAGTCTTGTAGTGTAGACAAGGCCTAAAAGTATTACAAAAATAAACTCGGCATGCCACAGAAACTGTGCATGTTCCAAAATCTTTGCAAAGGTATACATATTTTGATTCAAGTACTTTACTTAGCAAAATCAAAGCATGCAAAAAGCAAATGCCTTACTGTATATTTGGATTTTTCAGCTTCTACCAGAGTCTGCCTTGGACTGAATGCTTAAGCAATCTAACATAAATCACCCCTGACTGAGTAGGATGTTACCGGAAAGGCTAAGGGTAAATAAGCATCATCATCATCAATGAACTTGCTGACTGTCATCTTCAATTCTATTTTGTTAGTTATGTAGCATCATAAATGTTCTCAGAATGGACAAAATATACAAAAAACATAGAACACAGAATTCTGCCCTCAGTTATACCTGTACAAATCTTTTGAGCAAGAATGTCAGCTGGTGTAAATTACAATAGATCAAGAATGTCAGTGGAGCTATGCTTGTTTACACCAGCTGAGGATCTCATCCACTGACTTCAGTGGGGTTGCATGGAGTGAGGGCATAGTCTGCTCACTTTACCCTGATCCCGAGAGGTATTGAGAACCCTGAATCCCATTGGGCCAAATCCTAACTGTGGTGCTGAGAAGGCATAAAATCCACCGGAGCTCTGCCGGAAAGCTAAGCTCAGCACCCAAAGGCATTAATTATGTCCTGAGTGTGGAGCCCTCCTTCTCAATAGTGGCCACAGAGCTGCTCCATAGAACAAAAAGATCCATCCATTCCCCCAGAGGCAGAATTCCAATTCTGCTATGTTGGTAGGTGATGTCAAGTGGGAGGCAGTGCCTCTCAAGATGTACCTGCATGGGGGATGGAGAGCAGGTGCTCCCCAGCTGACTGACAACAAGGGAAGCAAGCGACCTATGGAACCAACTGATAGCATCACAACAGAGCTGTTAGCCAAGAAAGCGAAGGACTTATCCACACTGAGGGTCTCCATGTTCCAAGAAAACTGGAATTTGGGAGCTAGCATAGCCCCTTCAAACTCCCAACCATCCACTTTTTGGAAGGCTCAGAGTGAGCCCCAGTTCCTGGATTGCTCTGTCTCCCTCTTGCATACTGCTTCACACAATTTAATATTGCCTCAACACTGCAGTAGCTTCCATGGCTCCTCCAGGAGGAAGACAGAAGGATCCGGATCTGCAAACGGGGATAGGAGGAGGTGGAATTGCTTACATGCAAGAGCTCCTGTAACTCCAATGGACCTGTGAACCTGATGAGAAGCCATTCTACAGCCTCACTGTTCTCAGTGTCAATCAGGCCAACACAGAGTGGCACCTCTCAAGATTTTCTCCATTGATTCAAATTCAGAAGTGATGTGCAAGATGATGCAAGTTACACATTGAAAGATGTATGTAGGAATGGTTTAAGTGCTTTGCAGAATTGGAGTCATAAATTAGCATGCAACCCTCCTATGCAATCTCCTGTAAAATATTTACATGATCTTTATCTAGCTGTTTAAAAAAATATGTGAATCAAATTGATATTGAAATGTTCTGAATCTTTCTTACTTTTCCTTAACAGAGCCATATGTTCCTTTGGTTAAGAACTGCGATCTGTAGTTTAAAAAAAAGAGAGAAAGAGAGAGGTTATAAACATAGTGATGAATATTTCTTTAGTATTTTATGGGCCCAATTTTGCACCATTAGGTTTTGCCTTTGACTTGAATGGAAGCAGGATTGGATCCTAACTTTGCAAAGCTTTTCATGGAAACATATTACATTTGCAATGTTTTGGGCAACAATTTATGACCTTATATATTCCAGAATTTAAAAAGCAAAAATGTTTTAAATACATGACCCAGTTTCAAAGCTATATAACTATAGTGAAACAGTTAATGTTTCGATAAACTCAGTACAATCACTTATATCAGCAATACTTACATTTTATAACACAGATTTTTCTTAATGTAAAACAAAAAATAAAACATATACAATGTGTTTACAAAATGCATCTGTAGGTATTTTAATCCATTGAAATTATCCTTGACTCCCCATACAGCAGAACAACAAATGTAAACACCATAATGCCATTTCTAGATCTTGTTATAATCAAACACACAGCAACAGAGATATTGCCATACTAAATAAGACAAAGGATCTATCTAGCCTAGAATCCTGTCTCTGTCTTGGGCTGTGTCTGCACTGAAAATTTTAGGGAAGTCTTCCACCAACATCAGTGTAATTTCAAAGGTGGCAGCAACCAGGGGACAGCATAATTCAACAGGTTGTAGGAACAAGGGGAGACCGTTGGTGAAGACTGGCCACGAGCATTTTAACCACATCATCTATAGTGCTGGAGCAACTAGCAGTTTCCTTAAAACTGTCACTGTAGTCAAGCATTGAAAGTGGCCAGGATCAGATGCCTCTAAGGAAAGAATTAAATCCCCTTAATGGACATTTATGGAAAAATCCCACATTTCCTTGTATTTTAGAAGCCAAATTATTTTTTAGTTTGTACTTTAAGCAGTACAAATTTAGAAAATCTTAATAGCAAAAAGCAGATTATGATTTATTTTTAAATTTATGGGTCCAAATTCAGACCTGTCACAACTCCCACTGATTTTAATGATGGGCTCATCATACAGATGTTGTGTTGCTTCATTTAAAAAAAATAATATTACTTTTCTTTTTTCTTCCCTGGACATAGGCCTTTAAAAAAAAAAAAACCCCTTGTAAACAGTTCTTTTTAAAAATAAAATACCACACTAGGCACACATTTGGAAACAAAAAGGATGATTAGTTGTGTACAGGGAGCACAAGGCCTTTCTTCTGCCCCTAATAAGAGCTGCCTTTGATGCTAGCCAGCCCACATTCCTCAGGCTCGCAAGCACAGCTAGCCTTCTGGCCCCTCTACTACACCTATGGAGGTTCAGTCATAATCTGGATCAATGTGTTTAAGGGGAATTTCTTTTTACATTCCAGTCGCCTGAGGCCTGTAAACCTATGAAAGCAAACTGAAACTTCAGGAAACAAGTTATTGAAGACACGAGATAAGACATTAAAAATTAAAACAAACAAGAACTACACAACCCTACAGGCAAAAAAGAAAACAATGTACTCATGTGACATTTCTCCCTCCAGCACTGTAGCTCTTCCTAGCATCTCAACCCCCTTTTTCTATATTTTCATGCCTGGAGATACAGATATTATGTTTATTATTTTTAAATACAATTCATTTTGATTCATTTAGAAGAGGCTAGAGTGGTATGAATTCTTGAAAGCTGAGTCACAGAATACAGTTATGTCTTATTGGTTAATTCTGAGTTTACGGAAAGATCTCGAGTCAGTCTCCAATTTTGATTGACACGTTAAATTCTAAACAGAACACGTAAACAGAACAGTCTGTATGCATATAAATATTGTGACTGGTTTGAAAAAGACAGATAAATAAACATAGTGTAAGGTAATAGTTATTTTAGGGCTAAATTCTTATCAGATCTGCACTGTTTATCTAAACTCCAATATTCTGCTCTCTCCATATGCACAGAACCCCCTTGATTTACATATGTAAGTAGATCAGGCAATCAGTCAAGAGAAGAGCTTTGCCTTTAGAAATCTCCTCTCCTGTGCACAGAACACAAATATTGTTTCCTTTCTAGTCTGGAAATTTGAATCAGTAATTTTTGTAAGTGGACAAAATTCTCACTCCTGGGGTGAAATCCTGGCCTCAGTGAAATCAATGGCAGTTTTGTCATTGATTTCAATAGGACCAGGATGTCACTCTTAAAATTAAAATAATTTGTCCCAAACTGTAAATGTAACTTGCAGTCACTGTGATGTGCAGCTGGCCTGTCAGAACCCTACACTAGCTCTAGACATAATTAAAACAGTCCGAATCGCTCCAAGTTTTTAATCTTTAAAATCCAAACCTAGAAAAACTCACATATAACAAAACTTTCAGTTCAATATTTGAAAAGATTCTTAATATCAGTGATCTGCATTTTGTAGCCTTTCAAGAAAGGAACTCTACTTGTTACTCTGCAAACATTTACCCCTAGTTTTCCTAAACGCAGATTACTGGAATCTGACGTCTCTAGACACAATTGCCAGATCATATAACAAAATGAGGGGCGGCAGCAGGGAAAGCTGCATATGAAACAGTGACATTACTGTTTAGATATTTCCTGCTTAATTAGTCTTTACCTTTCAAACCCAGCACAGCACTCACGGCTTCTTTCTCCAGAAGAATTGCAGGGCGACAACACTCAGTTCCTAGCTCACCCAAAACTGCAAAGCATTCATGCCAAAACTGCCTTGCCCATGACTCCCCTTGGAAATCCTAGGTTCATGAGCCTTAAAGGGCCACAGTAATGCTTTTAAATTGGGAATCCTTTTTCAAATCCTTCGAGTGTACTTTGGAGCGGTGCTGGTTTTTCTTTCCTTTTTCTGCTCTGAGAAGCTGCTCAGAATCCAGAAATTGCACTGGCGTAGTGAAAGAGCCCCATAAACCACTTCCAGATGTGCTGAATGATGCAGCCCCAGATCTGGCAAACTCCCCTCAGATCCTCATCCGGCAGATTGCAAATAAATCCCATAGGAAACAAAAGTCCAGATGGGGGAAAAAGCAAATACCTCCAGAAGCAACTTCAACAATCGCATGGCCTCAAGTAACATTTTTATTTAATTGTTATTTTTGGTAACCATGAAGAGATAACTATTGGTAAGCAAGAATCAAGTAAGAAGAATGGGCACAAATCCAACGTATTAACATACTACATGACTATTGTGAACACTAATATGACATCAATAAGTACATTAATTCTTAGAAAATACTCACAATTAAGGACAGCATGACATGTGTTTTTAACAATCGCTGTGGATTAAAGGTTATTAGGCTGGCTTTTTTCTTAGCATCCTTATTGGCAGGTTACATTTAAAAAGAAAAATAAACTATCTGTAATCTCAATAACACAAAGCCTGAACATTTGCAGTGAAATCTCTCTCCTTCCCCTCCCCTCCCATGAAATCAATGGCAAATTCTTACCCCTGGAATTTTGCTGGTATCTTTAGTAGTGATACTTTGCCACTGGACCACTGTAACAGAAACAATTTATTTTTATTTTTTAGATTACAGATTTTTTCTATGTTTCATCATCGTTTCCATTACAGTCAAGCTCAAGATGTAAAAATTTAATGTGGATTTCAAACATGCTAACGTTTTCAAAAGTGTTCACCTCCAGGAGGTTGGTTTGTCCCTTTATAAAACTAGGGGACGTTTACAAAATTCAGCTCTGAATGTGGGTTGTGATTCTGAATTCTGTCCCTCCCAAATCTTGGGGAAATTATGAAATGGGATTTGGTTTGAACAAAAAGGGAATTTGGAACGCCATTACTAAAGTTATTACTATATGCTGATATACCTTTCCTCCTGAAACCCTCTTTGAACCTGTTCCTATTCTTTTCTCCATGTCTATTTCCATGCCACCTCTCGTGCTTGGAATTTCCTCCCTCCCCTTGTACCAGTCAAATGCCCTTTCCCCATTCAAATATTTTCTTTACAATAAAACCATGGGGCTTTCAGGAGGAAGTATTGAAAGAAGTATCACACTATACTACTATTCTATAGCAGTAGCAACATACTGTACATACTATTCTAAACTCTTTTTTAGTATTAGTACAGCTCGAGACAAAATGCAAGATTTTAAGGAGCTTTTGAAGATAGAATTTTTTCATGTCCAGTTATCAATATTCAAAACCGCTTTGTTTTTCTACGGAAACTAGAGTTAGACCAAACCAAAATTCCAAATCTGGCCCAACCAAATTTAGAATATAGATTTTTTAAAAAGCCCACCAGACAAGCAAATGCCTGAACTGGATTGTCTGTGTGTGATTTATGCCCTGATCCAACAAGCAGCTCTTTATGGGTATAGAGTTCCACTTGTGAAGAGGTGCTTGCAGGACCAGAGCGGAAGAAAGGAGCATATAGCTAAGCACCTCATTAGTACTGCCGGGGAAAAAATGATCAAATATTACTTTTTGGTCGTAAGCCCATGTCTCTTCAGTCCCACCCACACCTCGTTCCATCTATCTTCCATTTCCCCTCTAAGCCCACTGAAGAGATTCAGGCTCCACGAGGGGGCAGGAGTCTGCGTGTGTGAAGCTCATTGCAGTATTGGAGCCTTAGATCTCACTCCTACTACTAGGATTAGAGTAATTGGCAGCCAAGCTGCAGCACTCTCAAGAGGGGGGCCTAGTTCATCTGTTTGGTTTGTGTTTATACTCTCACCACTTCACACCCACAGAATCAAGGCCTGTTTGCAGAGTCTGAGATTCATCATCCCCACCCCACTCCCTGGGTCCTGAGTCTCAACACCTTTTGTAAAACTTTCTCTATTTCCGTGGTCTTTTTAATAGATGTGCTCAATAGAACAGCCTGGTTGCTTCTCTCAAGCTTCAATATTTTACAAGTCATTGTTTCCCTCACAGGTTTGTCAGTTCTCATATTACTATTAATAATAATCATGTTTATTGCAGTAGTGCCTGAGGACAAACCAAGAATGAGGCCCCACTGTGCTCAGCAGCATACAAACACAATAGTAGACAGTCCCTGCCCTGAAGACCTTACAATCTAAGTTCTTTGCTAAAGTGATAGGTGGAAATCGGTGAATTCCAGAAAGGGTCAGATAAGGACTTTGAATAGTCAACATTTTCAAAGGTGGGTGCCTAAGAGAATGTCTACATTTACCATCTTACAGTGGCACGGCTGTACCAATACAGCTGGGCAGCTCTAAGAGCGCTTGTGTAGCCACGTTATGCTGAGGGGAGAGAAATCACCCGTTGACATAATAAAGCCAGCTCAATGAGCAGCGGTAGCTGTCAGCAGGAGAGCGTCTCCCGCCAACATACCGCTGTGCACATGAGTGCTTATGCCTGCAACCCTTATGTCGCTCAGGGGGGTGGTTTTTTCACACCCCTGAGAGAGGTAGCTATGCACATATACATTTCTAGTGTAGATCAGCCCTAGGTGGCTGATTGCCCATGAAGTGAGCCCATAGGGCAGCAGGGCAGGGAGGCTTGGCCCTGCTCTGCTTCAAGCATTTGCCCCGAGCTGGACGTTTTGGAGGGGGAATTTCTCCAGAGTGGCTGAAAAACTTCAGCCATTTGGGCCAAACAGCAGAGGGCCATGAGCTCAGGCATCTGGGTCAGTGACATTTCCCATGGGAGGACAGAGCATGGCAGAGCCAGAGGGGACCTGTCCAGGCCACAGAGAAGGTGGTCTCTGAGCCCTTTCCCCACTCACCAGAAGTGCTTGCAGTTCGGGACAGAATATTCCCCTGATTCAAAACACCCCTCCCCGTCCCCACTGATCTGTGGCCAGGCTCCTTCCCAGGTGGGGCAAGGGAGCTGAGCGCAGGGAAAAACCTCCCCTGACCCTGTCTGCAAGGGGAACAGCAGCCCCTCACCTGGGGATAGCACACTTGGAAGGGGCCCATAACAACATGGCTCCAGCCCCAGCATCTTGGTGGCGGGTCCCTCCTCCAGGCCGGGCAGATGGGAGAGCCATGTCCGGCTGCTTCCATCGCAGACAGGGCCTCAGTTGGCCCCACAGAGAGAAAGAGACCCCCGCAGGATGCCTCTCACACACAGAGCTCCCCAGAACCCCATAGCCTGCCTCCCCTGAAACCTCCCTAGCCCACCCCCTCTGAGACCCATTGCCCCCAGTCCAGCCCCATGGAGAGAGGGACCGGCTCCGTCCTGGCACCATCCCCCACACCTCCCCAGGACACCCTTAGTCTGGCCCCCCCAGAGACCCACTTCCCCCAGCCCAGCCCCAGAAAGAGAGAGAGGGACTGGCCTGCCCCAGGACCCCGAGCCTGACCCCTCCAGCCCAGCCCCACAGAGACCCATTGCCCCCAGGCCAGCCCTCCCCCTACATACAGCTCCCTGGGACCTCCCAGCCCCGCACCCCCTCAGCCCAGCCCCACAGAGAGACCACCCCTCCCCCACAGCTCCCTGGAATCACTCAGCCCAGCCCACAGAGATCCACTGGGCCCAGCCTCACACAAGAGACCCCCCGCTCAGCCCCCTCCCTCATACAGACCTGCTCTTGACCCCCCTTCCCCGTGCCCCATTGCCCCCAGTCAGCCCCTCGCTCCCTACTCCTCCTCGCAGTCCTGGCTGGGGGTCTCTGTTATCCAAACTTCTTCATTACCCCTATCCCTTCCTTGTTCCCCAGCCTGAGATGCATGCCCTCTGAAGCATATACCTCAGACTAGGGAACTAGGAAGGGATTGGGATAATGCAGAGATTAGGATAACAGGGTTTCGGATCAACAGGATTATACTGTATCTCATTGCATCATTTCTCTACGATTGTAGGGACTTTGGGCAGTGGTGCACCTCAGTCCCTCCTATTCCCTGCCTGTGGCACATAATAGTTTAGACTCCTGTGGGCTGTAATACTTTGGTCTAATTTCAGTTGTTGAGTTTAGTATATGGGTGCTGGTGGCCTGTGATATACAGAAGGTCAGATTAGATGATCTAATATGCCTTTTATCCCAAATTAGAAGCTGCACATTTGTGTGCCTTGTGAGTCAGATAAACTGTCTTTCTACATGTGAATAAAGTCTCTTTTTCTTGTGAAAGCCTTAAAGGTGGTAGAATGTTTATACAATCAAAATGTATGGACTAAGTCCACTAGATTTAAAAGACAATAAGGGATTTATTTTGTGTTTTTTTTCTAAATTAGGGGTTCTCAAACTTCATTACATCACAACCCCCTCCTGACAAGAAAAATTATTACATGATCCCAGGAGGGGGGGACTAAAGCCTGAACCTGCCCAAACCCCACCGCCCTGTGTGGGGGGCCAAAGCAAAAGCCCGAGCCCCACTGCCCAAGGTGAGGGGCCAAAGCAGAAGTCCAAGGACTTAAGCCCCAAGGGGGGGCCTGTAACCTGAGCCCCACCACCCAGGGCTCTTTGGCCCAGGGCAGTGGGGCTCGGGCTTCGGGCCCAGGCCCCAAGCAAGTCTAATGCCAGCCCTGGCGACCCCATTACAATGGGGTAGTGACCCTGTGATGGGTTGAATCACAGAAACCCCCTGGGAGCTGCCACCTGATGTGCCAAGATCATCTCTGCCCCTGCTTTCCCTGCCAGCGCGGGACCCCAGCACCCTGTCTTGTTAGCCAGACATGCCCGTCTGCTCCAACACAGACCCAGGGTCTGAATTACTCGCCCCAAAGCTGCAGACTTAGCTGAAAGCTGCTTACAGAAGTGTTCTTGTCTTTAACACTCAGATGCCCAAATCCCAGTGGGGTCTAAATCCAAATAAATCTGTTTTACCTTGTAAAAACTTATACAAGGTAAACTCATAAATTGTTCGCTCTCTATAACACTCAGAGAGATATGCACAGCTGTTCCGCCCCCCCTCCCAGTATTAATACATACTCTGGGTTAATTAATAAGTAAAAAGTGATTTTATTAAATACAGAAAGTAGAATTTAAGTGGTTCCAAGTAGTAACAGACAGAACAAAGTGCATTACCAAGCAAAATAAAGTAAGACATGCCAGTCTATGTCTAATCCAACTGAATACAGATAAAATCCTCACCTGTTCCAGAATGCTTCCTTTTACAGACTAATCTCCTTTTAGTCTGGGTCCAGCAATCACTTACATCCCTTGCAGTCACTGTCCTTTGTTCCAGTTTCTTTCAGGTATCTTTGGGGGTGGAGAGGCTCTCTCTTTAGACAGCTGAAGACCAAATGGAGGGGTCTCCCATGGACTTAATTAGACTCTCTTGTGGGTGTAGACCCCCGCCTCTCTCCTATGCAAAGTCCAGCTCCAAGATGGAGTTCTGGAGTCACCTGGGCAAGTCACAAATCCATACATGACTCCCAGTTTTTATAGGCAGAAGCCATTGCCCACACGGTATCTTGAATGTCTCCAGGAAGACTTCTTGTGTGGATTGGAGCATTCCAAGATGCATTGTTCCTTAAGTGCTTCCTGATTGGGCACTTAACTTTGTGAATTCCTTTCTCCAGGAACTCACCAAATGCTCATTTAGAATGTTATTTAGAAATCAAGCCAGTACATGGCCAATATTCATAACGAGTACAAAAATGATACATGCATACAAATAGGATTAATAGACTCAGTAGATCATAACCTTTACATAGATATGTTACATTGCATATGTAGCACAGAACATATTCCAGTTATGTCATATATATTCATAAGCATATTTCCATAAAGCCTTATGGGGAGTGCTGTCACTTTGGGGTTCTGACCCACAGTTTGAGAACCGCTGTTCTAAATGATGGTTGCACTATAGAAGTAGTATGAGTCATATGCAGGGATCCTAGAAATCTGTTTGCCATGGGAAAATGTGGAAAAAACATCCTGTGACACCCCCACAGGCTCGCTGCTGGCACTGGCAATCTATCAGCAGCATGGATCTCTGGCCAAGTCCCCAGTGCATCTGTCAAAGCACCTTCCCCTGGCTTGGGGTGGAGTGAGCTAGTGAGAGGCAACTGACCCCAGTGCACTGCCAAACTCAGCTCCACCATAAAAAAAGTGACAGAATGGCATTCTGGAACATTCTGGCACAACTCAAAACCTGGTGTAAGCAATTTTTCAACCATGAAAATGAGGAGACATCTGGAATACAGAATCATTGCCCTGCGGTTCTAGA
Source organism: Mauremys mutica (assembly GCF_020497125.1). Classification (NCBI taxonomy): domain Eukaryota; kingdom Metazoa; phylum Chordata; order Testudines; family Geoemydidae; genus Mauremys; species Mauremys mutica. Next base: position 100,903,489 of record NC_059072.1, on the reverse strand, counting down.
AAGCGGTATTTACCCAAAAGGAACAAATCCCACAGCATTCTAAACTTCCTGCATGAATGATTTTTTCACATCCCTCATTTTGGGTTGTTGTAGGTTGAGTGATATGGATTCTACAGTTTAATACAAAGGTTCTCACCCCATATGTTACAGGTTGCAAAGAATACTCTGTGTGTGCATGAGAAATGTACAGCAATTTTGTTTTATGAGACTTCATAATTTTTATACAGAGCCCTGTATGAATAATAGCTACCACCCTTCCAGAGCAAAATAATTACAGATGGATGCCTGTTTATTTATAGACATTCCTATGGCACTCATCACTGTAGTATCTGAGTGCTTCACAGCCATTTCTGACTTAAGCCTCACAATACTCCTCTGAGGTAGGGAAGCATCATTATCCCAGTTTCAGGTATCAGGAAACTATGGCAGACAGAGACCCAAGGCCATACAGGAAATCAGTGTCATAGCCAGGATGAGAAGCCAGTTCTCCAGCTCCTGATTCTTAGATCTCACCACAAGACCTCCCTGAAACAAACAGCCTGTGTACTTGGCTATTTCAGTCGAATAAAAAGTTAGTGGTCCTGAACAGCAAATATAAATGGAGTTATGCTCAAAGGGGAAATGTTTATTGGCAGGCCTTGCAATGGGAGGAAGGGGTAGAAACAGATAGTGCCCCAAGGAGCTTTGAGGGGGAAGAAAAATGATGTAATATACCATTCAATTTTTCTGTACAAGCCAGAGAGGTGGAAGGTGCCTGGGTGGCTACAGACGCTGCTGCTGCTGCTTGGAAAGGAGTTTGGGAAAATATAGTATTAAGGATGTGATGTTGACTAGACCAATAGTTCTACAAAGATGCTGTAGGAGACATTAACCTGAAGTAGCTAGGCTTTGGCACAGGTTCCATCTTCTGCCAAGATTTTGTAATTTTTTTTTTCCCCTCTCCCTTGCACATTACATCAGTGGTTCCCAGCCTTTTCTCTGCCATAGCATACCTCAATCTCCAGGGTCTCTTTCCCTTACCTGCGGCTGGAAGCTGCAGGAGAGAAGGGGAGGGGCAGAAGAGCTGATCCATTGCTTACACAAGATGGGAGGAGGGAAGAAAGGAAGCTCTGATTGGTTGCTCCACACCTGGACAAGGAGGGGCAGTGAAGCAGATGGCCAATCAGACGGCGGCTTCCCCCCTTGTTATGAAGTTTTTCAAAAAATTCCACACACATCTGTTTGGGCCTGATAGCACACTGGTTGGGAATCACTGCATTACGTACACCTTTAGGGGGATTCTCCTGTGGGGGACTAGCTCAAGAGGAAAGATAAATTCAATCTCTGGCCTATTCAGTCTTTTAGCCTCAAATCTTATATTATGCCCAAAGTATTACATTTGTGTTTGGTGTAATAGTGTTCCTTGCCCTATTTATACCAAGCTTTTGTTGGGACCTAGGAGGGGATTTCAGTCCAGTGAGGATCTCTTCACAGTTGGAAATTCCATGGTGGCTTTTTCACAGATCCATTTGTTGGGATTGAAACAGCTCTCAGCCAGAACCTCGTCCATGCCACAAACAACACAGCTATGACTGCCACTGCTGCCAGTAACATGAAGCCTAATGGAAGAGAGTGTCAGAGAAGCAGATTTTACTCCAGTAATGTGCTAGTTGGGTATGTTAATAACAGCTTTCACAGAGAGCTTTCCTCCCAACCATTTGCGTTAAATAGATATTCACAGAAGCAAGCAAACGGTTTTAAAAAGTCTGGCTAAGGATTTCCTGCTCTGCCCTGCCCCCACCTCAGTTATTCAAGTTTCACGCCTTTGGTATTTGTGATGTCATAAACCTACTAGTTCTTCCATTGTCCATGGAGTCTCTCAGTTAAGAGAGGGTAGACAAGACCGGAATTTCTAATGTGGGGGAGGGGGGAATTTAAAATAAAATACAAAACAAAAAACAGAACCCTTTCAGGCCACTTTTGGCAAAGGCCCAATATGTTTTCTTTGCAGGTTATCTAGAACAAACCCAAGCACCTCTACATAACCAGTAAGGAAAGGAAATGAAGAATCCTGTTTCCAAGTCAAACTACAGGAGGAATTTTGAGACTGGAAGCTCTTTGGGGCAGGGACCACTTTTTGTTCAATGTTTGTACAATGCTAGGGGGCCCTGGTCCTCACTAGGGCACCTAGGTGCTATGATACTACAGATAATAAGTGGGCAGAAAGTACTGATCCAAAGTGGCATACTCTTGAGAAGGAAGAGAGTAAGCTGGGGATGTGATATCAACTGGTGCAACCACGGCCGCTCCTAAAATGTCTACAAGAGATCAGCTCTTGGATGAAGAGCAATTGGCTTAAGCTGAACACAGGCAAGACCCAAGTGATGCTGGCTGGAGAGGGAAAATGCTTTGAAGAACTAGTTGAGATACTGTCACACCTTCTACTGAAGGCACGCAGCCCCCATTCTTCAAAGTGGTAAAAAAGGCTCAGGGGCCAGTTGGACTCCTTACTAAGCTTGGATCCAAGGAGCATTAGTATCTGAAACTGCCCCCTTTCACTGTTAGCTTGCTAGTTCCTTCCTTCCAGATGAGGACCTAGCAATAGTGATCCATGCATGTGTCGCACCCAGTCCAGGTTACTGTAATTCACTGTATCTATAGCTGAATGTGAAGAGAATGTACAGGCTCCAGTTGGTACAGAACGTGGCTGCCTCCCCTCCCCATGGTTTAGGCAGTTGTGAGTACATCAGGCCTGTATTCAAGCCCCTCCCTGGCTCCTCGTCAGCTGTCAGTTTATGGCCTTGGTACTATTTCTCAAAGCAATTCGTGAATTAAGCCCTAGCTTCCATCAAAGATCAAATTTTGGTTTATGAACTGCTGAGATCGCTGTCCCCCTCTGGGACAATGAGGTCACAAATCCCAGAACAAAGCACATGACAGCTGGGCACAAAGTATTCTGAGCCAGCGGGATGTGGCAGTGGAACAATCTTCCAGAGGAGACCAGGCAAATCAAGAGTCTGGCTGTCTTAAGGAAATGCTGCAAAACTTTCCTCTTCGAAAAAGACTTTCTACAGTAAGAATAACACCCCAAACACTGACCCCTTAAACCTCCACCTACTGACCAACCAAAAATAGGAAATTAACAAAATGTAAAACAAAACCCATAACCCAAGCCTAAGCAGAGTTTTAACTCCCAAAAGCGAGAAGTGCCAACAACTCTATGAAGTCCACAAGGGACTTTGCTCTTGGAATAGGTCTTACAAGGAAGACACTGATGGTCAGATTTCTAAAGGTATTTGGCACCTAAAGATGCAGACAGGTGCTTCTGAAAATCCCACTAGGCATCTATGCACCCAATTTCATTCATGTCAATGGTAAGTAGGTGCTTAGGCACTTTTGAAATTCTGACTAGGTGCCTACCCACATCTTTAAGCACCTACATGCCTTTACAAATCTGGCCCCAGATACTACAGTGGTAGGCAGCAGTATAAAATAGATAGATTAATTAATAAAATAGAGGAATGGTAGAGGTGGTCACTCAGGTACTCTTAATTGCCATCCCTTTCCCTCACAACTCAAGAACACAGGAAAACACAGCAAATTAAAAGTGGATAAAATGAAAGTTTGTTACACAAGACAGTTGACCTGTGGCACTCACTGCTGCAGGAGGTGAGAGTCTAGTACTGTAGCTTGTTTTAAAAGAGGTAGGATAATTTCATGACCAGTAACAGTAGCTGTAGCTCAGTATCTTGTTTCAGGGCATGAAATGATCACCTATGGGGGACAAAAGGAATTTTCCCTATGCTCAGACCCCTGCTCCAGTTGTGCAACGTTGAACATAGGATTGCATTCTGCGGGACTTTCACCTTCTTCAAATACTGCCTTCTGCCACCAGGGCTGTCCTTAGGGTCTTAGTTTCCACCCTCCTACCTCTTCCTATCCCTGTTCTAATTTGACCCTTCCTGCAGACTCCCACCACAGCTGGCTGCTGCAGCCTGGTGAGTCTTCCTCCTGAGGGGATCTAGTACTTAAAAGTGAAAAAGCCTTCCAGCCCACCAGACCTATTAGCACAACACTGAAACTGTTAAAGAGCCATTCAAGTGGTAATGATGCCATTTAACAGGCATTTGCCAACCCCCAGGTATATGCTGTCAGTTTCTGAATTTACTGAAAAATCAGTTGTGCATGACTGTAATATTTATTCAGAACATGTTAGTCTACAGGACTTTAGTTTAATATTTGCTTTAAAAATATGTCATTAGTGTGTTGCTGAAGATTATAAAATCACATCTCTAAAAAATCCTTGCATAGTTTTAGATGCACAATCTGAGTATTCACCTTTAGCTTTAAATGTTTGGATCTTCAGACATATAGTTTTTAAATAAATCCTTCAAAAGACCATCCTTATCTAAAATACACATGTGAACCTGGGCTGCAGTCGGGCATAGGGACACCAGTTTAATAATACTGCATAGGGCTCCATAAATCCTAAGGACGGCCTTGTCTGCCACAGACAGGATACCAGACTAGATGGGCCAGGGGTCTCTTCAGACCTATGATCTTTTTGTTTAGTGCAGTAAAGACATTGCATAAACAATAGAATCCTTATTTGATCCAAATAGTTTAAAATAAATAATAAATAATAATAATAATGAAAGGGAATGGATTCAACATACTTCTCTGCTGGTAACCCGGCACCAGTCACCCACAGCCATCTGTCCTTCCCCTTACTGAGTCCAAGCCAGTAGTAGCCTTTTTCCATCTTCATCCTGTTCATAATAAAGGTCTGGAAGACACAAGACCAAAACTGAATCAGATTGACAGAATAATATTAATGACGGCAAAAGAAAGAAAAATGTGTAATCATTTGTCCCAATGCTCTTATGGGTAATAATCCATAAATAAAATATAATTATAATAAAATAATAATAATAATGTGCAGTTTCATGACACCTTTCATTCTAGAGCAGTGCTTTTCAAAGTCGGGGACTGCTTGTGCAGGGAAAGCCCCTGGCGGTCCGGGTCGGTTTGTTTATCTGCCGGATCGGCAAGTTTGGCCAATCGTGGCTCCCACTGGCTGCGGTTCACCGCTCCAGGCCAATGGGGGCTGTGGGAAGCGGCACGGGCTGAGAGATGTGCTGGTCGCCCTTCCCGCAGCCCCCATTGGCCTGGAGCAGCAAACCGTGGCCAGTGGGAGCTGCAATCAGCTGAACCTGCAGACGCGGAAGGTAAACAAACTTGCCTGGCCCACCAGGGGCTTTCCCTGCATAAGCGGCGGACTGGCTTTCAGAAGCACTGTTCTAGAGCTCTTTATATACATCAGCTAAGTCTTATTATCCCCATTTTAAAAATGGGCAAATTAAGGTACCAAGAGTGAAATTCACCCCTGTGCAGCAGGCCAGTGACTGCAACTAAGTGGTGCTTAGACACTGTTTCTGACCTTCTGAACATAGGTGAATTTGACCCAAATTGTTTAGGTAATTTGAAAAGTCACACAAGCTTGTGATGAGTAGGAATAGAACCCAGGTCTCCTGACTCCCCCAGACCTGTGTGTTAACTGCAAGACTATTCTTTCTGAGCCCATATCAATTGGGTGTAACACTCACTTCCCCTTGTGAACAGTCCCCTGGGGAAGTGGTTGAAACACCATATCTAGAAACTTCTAAAGAAATGAGTTAAAGAACAACAGTGAGCATATGTTGCAAGGAACAATACTGAACTGGCTAGTGGGGTGTGGGCACTAGACTAAGGGCAGCCTAATAATAAATAACAACAACAACAACAAGGCCTTTCCAGGATTCTTTGACGCTAATATGCTTTGGATAGAAAGCTCTCTATTATTGTACTTTGTCCTTAGACAGAAGTGGGATACTCTGAAGGGACTCTGGTTAGCTTGTGAAGTGACCTGGTGCCTTATTGGCATCATCTCACTTCCCTGCACAGAGAAGAGAAGATCCAGGGCTTAATAGTTACAAAAATTAAACCCAATTTGTTTTAAAAATAAGAGCATTAATACAGTTCAAGAAAGGTGGCTACAATGGAGACACTTTCCAGGATGTGCGACAGTGCTCACAAAACATACAAAAGAAAACAAAGCATCTCACACAATACATCCTCCCTGGACTGTTGTATTAATTTACATGGAATATATGGGCTAAAGGTGTTAGCATAACCCACTCACTGTCCAGCATTAAACCGTGTTAAACAAAGATCCATGATTTGGCATACAGAGACTTCAGCCTGCTTAGTGCCATGGCAAATACACCATTAAAAATCCTTGTAACCTTTTATGAAAAGATACAGAGGAGAAGGAAAAACAGTTAAATCATTTTAAATGTAAAGTATTAATTAAGGCTTTTAATTTAACAACATTTTCTATTCCCTTTCCTTTTAGCTGGAGAGAGGTTTAGAAGGAAAATACACTTGTATGACAGTCTCTTAGATGCTATTAAAGATGGTGATAACCGTCTTTTTGGGCAAAAGAGAAGGTCAGATGAAATGAGCTGGAGCAGATTTTGCTACTGTTAAAGGAGATCCCATTTCATCCCAGGTGGTATTTGGGATTCAGATGGAGCCGGTACAGGTACCGCTCTCTGGCCTAGTCTGGTCAGGACATCTCTCAGGGTATGTCTACATAGGGATAAAAGATCCACAGAAGCTGCCTCAGACTGGCGGGGCTTGGAGTGTGGGGCTAAAAATCGCTCTGGTAGATGTTTGGGCTCAGGCTGGAGCTTGTGCTCTGGGACCCTCTACCCTCACAGGGTCCCAGAGCTCAGGCTCCAGACTGAGCCCAAACATCTATGCAGTAATTTGTCAGCCCTGGAGCCCGAGCCCAAGTCAGCTGACCCAGGGTCAGCCGTGGGTTTTTGTCCCTGTGCAGGCATACCCTCAGGTCAGGATAATGAAGGCCCACTGATCCCAGGAGGTGGTGGGGGTGGCACTCTTTTCTCCCCCAAAGACTTTTTCTTTAAGGACTCACAAAGGGAATGGTGGGTGGGATACTCCATCCCTCATTGTTTTGTTCAGCAATTAGGCCTAATAACTGACATACTACTTTTAATTCATTAATATCTGGCTCCACAGAATGTTTTAACAAGGATAATTTCAACAGTCCTTGGATTATATCAACGTGGTCTTTTTGGTTTAGGCTAATCCAGTCTCTGATTCTTTTGCACCCATTTATAACTTTTTTTTTTTAATTGAAAATAACTTAACCTACTTTCCATGGTAATTTTCTAAGCAGGCAAAAGTTATAGACCAGTTGTCACAACAGGACCCCCCAGCGAAAAAATCAGAGAAGACAAACTTTCAAGGAAGCAATTCCCCCATCCCCCAGTATAATAATAGGGCATTGTGGATATACATCCCACCAGTATCTTGCATTGACCATTGTCAGAGACAAAATACAGGGCTAGATGAGGTTTGTTCCACTATGGCAAAAGCTGAGAGAGAATAATGGATTAGATGCACCATTGATCTGATCCAGTAGTGGTGCAGTAGATGAAGGGACCCTGGACAAATGGACTCCTGGTCATGGCTGGTATGTCAGGAACTTGATACAGACCATACAATGGTCTGACCCTCTGTGACAGGAAGTGAGCTACATTTTACTTCCTTCTGGTATGGTATTTCTTATGTTCCTTGTTGGATCGCTCCCCCTTGCTCCATTAGAAGTGTGAACGAGGTGTTTTCTCACCTTCTCCTCCTCATTGTCAATCACAGCCAGGCTGCCTGCCTGTGAGTTGCAGAACCTCTCGCTATCACTCCAGTTTTTTTTCTTCTCCGAGAAGTGGTAGCATTTTCCATGGCGCAGAACCCACCCAAGTGGGCAGTACTCACACTGGGCATGTTCTATAGGGTAAAGAAAGAGTCTTATAAAGAGATCAATGGAGTATCTCCACCCTCCTTTTTCCTCTCTTTTTCCAGCTTCCTCTCTCTTTCACAGATCATCCTTTCTTCTCAGATGTGGAGCTTGACATGGCAGTCCCTGCCTTTGTCTACTCAAGGCTAGACTGCAGGAACACACACTACCTGGGGACTCCCTGAAAAACCAGCTAGATGCTTCACCTAATACAGAATGCAGCTGCCTGCTTTCTGAAGGGTGCAGAGCAACAGCACCTTATTATACCCATGCTCCTTTCTCTTCCTGAGGTGCCAAGTCATCACTAGGTGATAATCAAAGCACTGATCATCACCTATAAAGCCCTGTTTCTAGGCCCCAGCTCTCTCTCTGTCTGTCCAGTCATTGCACCTATGCTCAGCAGGAATGCTCCTGCCGCCTGCCTGAGGTGGGCTACTCCTGGGCACCAGAGACAGGATGTTCCAGTCCTCACATCTGGAATTTGCTTCTGCTAGAAAAAATATCTGATCTGAGCCTGGCTCCATTTGAAATGTGATGTAAGATCCATCTCTCAGTTCAGACTTTATAGTAAGTGCAGGTTGTGGGATGCCATTCAGGCCACTAGGTGGCCCACCCCATGTCCTTTTTGGGTAGCCAGTTTGGTGCTGCAGAGGGCAATGGTGTATTTGCTGTGTATTTGGGGAGAGGGGGAAATGTTGTTTCCAAACCGGCTCTAAATTATTCAAAGTGCACCAAGGTACTACAGTGATTAGGGCTTTATAAATGCCTGCAGTCATAAAACTATGAACTATTATTAATAAAGATACAGGTCTCTGCATGCTTCAGTGATGCACAGGAAGGAGAATATCACATGACGCCGTTACCTGCTTTCCCGCTCTCTAACTCCCCACAAAAATGTTCCTTTAATTTGTCCAGCATCATCATAGTACTTCTGTGAAGGTCATCGGACATATTCTGGTTGTTTCCACTGAGTTCCTCAGATAAATTCTGGGCACTGTTGAGGCAGCTGAGACTAGAGCCTTGAAAGACTTAAATAGAAAACACTAACAGAGATATAAATACATGTAATGGATTGAGCAAAATGAGTAGCTGTGTCACATGGCAACCTTGCTTGGAGTGCCCTTCTACAGCAAGCCACAGCATGAGAGGCACACCTGCCTCAGTTTCCCCTTTCTCAGAGTCCCCAGTAAATAGTCCAAACAATTTTTGAGTACAACCATAGTCCTTGCAGGGTTAATTACCAAAGTCCCATGCACACAACCCATAACCCAAGTCCCATAATCATATTCCCAACATCAAATCAATCAGCGTCCCTCACCACAGGCTCTGGCATCCCTCACCATGGCTCTCTCCCAGCCTTCCGCCCTCTCTGTCCCTTCGGCTTCAGGTCTCTGGCTCCACGAGCCAGCAGGCATCTCCCTCCACTGCTCTCAGCCTTAAGCTCTCTCCTGGTTTGTCAGTCTAGCTCAGGAAAGTCAGCTAGCCAGCCCCTCCACTGCCTTCCTAATAATTCCCACCTCTTTCCAGGGAAGGCCTGCAGAGAGCTCTCTGCTCCCTACAGACTCTGCCAGACAACTCCTCCCATCTCCTGCTCTCTGGGAGCTCTGATTCACCAGGTTTCTCTCTCTCTCAGCCCAGGTGCCCTCTTTTGGGATGGTGCCCCTAACTCCTGTTTGCCAGAAGCTTGGAATGGGTGACAGAGGATGGATCACAGTCACTTGATAATTACCTGTTCTGTTCATTCCCTCTGAAGCACCTGGCATTGGCCACTGTCAGAAGACAGGATACTGAGCTAGATGGACCTTTGGTCTGACCCAGTATGGCCATTCTTATGTTCTTTTAAAACAACTGGGAGACAGCTGATGAGTCACAGAGGCACTGGCCCTTCTCACTCCTAAGGGCAGTGTCACTCTGTGATGAACTGAGAGAGGAAAAATGAGGCTCATCTAATATTGTCCTTTTTTTGCCACAGATGGCCTGACTGTCTCTCCGAATTGCCTGTGGCAGAGGTTTGCTTTTATGCCTCAGTCATTGCTTTACACTTGTCTCATCTGACCAAATGGACAAGTAGCAGGAGCAGTGAATGAAGATGCCAAGCTTTTCTAAATGCAAACTCTTTCCCTCTTCAATGGGCTCTCTTTTCCTTCCATCAATTAAAATGGCTGAGCGCTAGAAATCTCTAGCTGTTGTGTTTCCAGTGTAATATGCAGGGCAGATGGATTAGGGATGGAAGATATGATCATAAAAATGGAGGTCCTATGGCATGTCTCACCCATTATTTAACTAACCCTCCCCTTCTTGTGACTTCTTGGCTTTGAAACAAGGAGCCAGAACGTACTCAGAACAGCCAAACCTGTCACAGTCCCAAGCAGAATGGTCACCGCTACTCCTAGGGATATGGTCAAGGGATGGCAAAATGGAGAGGATCTGGAAGAAACTGCAAGTACAGAAGGAGGTGTTAGCATAGTTTAGAATCAGGGGTCGGCAACCTTCAGCATGCGGCCCATCAGGGTACTCCAGTGGCAGTCCGTGAGACATTTTGTTTACCTTGCACGTTCCTGCGGCCCATCGCTTTCCACAGGTCTCATTGGCTGGGAATGGTGAACCACAGCCACTGGGAGCTGCGGAGGGCTGTGCCTGCAGATGGTCAACATACAAAATGTCTCATGGCCCGCCAGCAGATTACTCTGATGGGCTGGGTGCAAAGGTTGCCAACACCTGGTTAGCAACAGGAAAAGACCCACCAAGGCAAAAGCCAGCTGGGCACTTTTATTCATCCTAACCCATAACAGAAGGTAAAGGGGGCATTTGAAAGGAAAGAAAGTTAGAATTGCCCAATTGAAGGCACTGACCTGGGTGACTACTGAGACAAATAGCTCTCTAGGAATTAAAATATAAGAATGGCATCTGCAGTGACTCTACAAGGGTTACATATTTCCCTCATTCCTAGTGCTTCAGGGCATAAACTATCCCTGGGGGTCAGGAAGAAATTTCCTTTCATGATATATATGGTGGAATGGTGCTTCACATGGGGCATTGTGGATGTTTCAATCTCCTCTGAAGCATCAGAGGAAAAATTAATTCCTGTTTAGCTCAAACAGGAATTCATTTAGGGAAGTTCTATGGCCTGCATTATACAGGTCAGTCCGAATGATCCCAGTGGTCCCTTCTAGCTTTACAATCTATGAATCTATGGACTAAGTATTTTGAACTATGAACTTACACCATCAAGCCTCCCATAGTCAATGTGGCTCCTGGTTGGAGAAAGAGGACATTGCTATCTCTATTTTGTTCTTTGTTGGTTTACTTTCCATGAATACAGTGTTAGTGAAAAGTGCTGGGCTGTGAGTCCAGGAACCTGAAGCTCTTTGTCTCTCTCTCCAAACAGGTATAGTACGAGCAGTGGCAGTACAAGTTTCCAACACATCAGTCCCCCATCAAAGTGACTTGATCATGATCCCTCTTCCAGGGCTGAGCAGGGAATTTGGTCTCTGTAACCCATCCATTCCTTGGGAGACAGCCAATTAAGGGTAAGCAATCCCAGCCACGGGAGTGGGTTTTGTGATGTGGACAATTGTCCAAGCAGGTATTAGACTGCAACCCTAAATAATTTCACACAGTGCACTAAACAGGTGGCAGATGGGAATGAATTCTGATCACTCACTACTGACCTGCATAGAACACATAGGAACTGATGGCACCTAAAGCTGAGTGGCTCAGTGTCCCCTTCCAGCCCTGCTGAATTACTGAATCTCCCCATGCATAGGGCAACATTGGAAAAGATGACTTCTGCAGAGGTGAAAGCTCTATTTAACCCCTTCCCCATGACCTGAGAGTGGATGTAAACTGTGCCTTAGAGATAAAAGGTTCTGTATGCTATCTCCTTGAGTCATTCAATTCACTGAGGTGGAGCTGCATGGCAGCTTGTGCTCTAGAGGTAAAAATCATTGCAACCCATTTCCCACTACTCCCAAATCATTCAGTCACACCTCACCCTCTAAATTCTTACTCTACATTCTCTAGGTCCATGATACAAATATACTTGCTTCCATTTTACTCAGAGATCAGATAAGTTACAGCAGTGGTTCTCAACCAGAGGTACGCAAAGGTCTTCCAGGGGGTACATCAACTCATCTAGATATTTGCCTAGATTTACAGCAGGCTACATAAAAAGCACTAGAGAAGTCAGTACAAATTTAAATTTCATCCAGACAATGACTTGTTTATACTGTTCTATATACTATACACTGAAATGGAAGTACAACATTTATATTCAATTGGTTTATTTTATAATTATATGGTAAAAATGAGAAAGTAAGCAATTTGTCAATCATAGTGTGCGGTGGTACTTCTGTATTATGTCTGATTTTGTAAGTAAGTAGTTTTTACGTGAGTTGAAACCTGGGGGGTACGCAAGACAAATCAGACTCCTGAAAGGGGTACAGTAGTCTGGAAAGCTTGAGAGCCACTGAGTTGCAGTCCTTTCCTTCTGTAGACCCCTCCCCAAATATTTGCTCGATGACCACTCTCCTAAGAGAGCAGCAAAAGATGTCATTAGCTTTGGGTTATTTATTGCCCTAAAGTAATTTTTTCTCTGTTTTTTAAGGATCACATTTCTATTTTGCTGCACTGGGGCAGCACATGCCCGCTCTCTCGCTCTCTCTCTCTGTGTGGAGCTTTAGCTGATATTTACATAAACGGGCAGGAACCTGTGGGTTAAGGCACCATTTTGTGATGACTTCCTGATATGCTGACTTTATAAATAACATATAATTTATTATTATTAAATTATTAAATATTAATTTATCTAAAGAGTAACCCGTGGAAGGGTGACAAATCCTATCAGTGGCTTCAATAGTTCCAAGGAAAAGCAGTTACCCAGCCCATCTCTTCAAAAGTGTTTATAAAAGCAGCCGGTATAGGCTAGGCATATTAGACCTTATCTGATGTGCAAATGGGGCTCCTGTAAGTCTGTTAAGACTCTTGGCCTGATTCTCCTCTCACTTATTCTGGTGTAAATCAGGAGTAACTCCACTGTCATATAAATGAAGAGGACTCATGCCCTCCCTGTTCAAAGTATTCTAACCTATCTGTGGTTATGGCATTTTCAAATCTCATTAAATAAAAATATAATGAAAATAAATATGCCTATGCACCCTGATAGCACTTTTCATTGAAAGTGTTTTATCTCAAAATGTTTTATAAATATTAAGCTTCACCACATCCAGAAACAAGTACATTTTACAGATGGGGAAACTGAGGTACGGAAAGTTTAAATAGCATGCTTAATTGGAGGTCATGCAGCAAGCCATTGGCAGAGGTACGTCTACACAGCAAGCAGAAACATGTGGCAGCAAGTCTCAGACCCTGGGTCTATGGATTCAGGCTCATGCTACACTGCTAAAAATAGCTGTGTAGAAAAAGCCTAAGCTCCAGCCCAAGCCTAAACATCTACACAGCTAGTCCTGCACTGTGGCACGAGCCCTGTGAACCCAAGTCTTTAGACCCAGACTCGCTGTTGTGGGTTTCTGATTGCCATGTAGATATACTCAAGGAGTCCTGACTAGAGCTGGGCAAATAACTGATCTTTTGGTTTGGTGGCAGTTCTAAAAAACAAACAAACAAACAAACAAAAAAAACCAAACCAAACAGTTGGTTTAGGTTGAACTGAACCAGATTTGATTTTTTTAAATGTTGGTGAATCAATAAAGGGTGTTCTGGCTCTATTCCAGAGCACAGATTTAAAGCCAGATCACCTGCATCCCACCCCCGGGCTAAAGGCTGGGGGGCTAGCAGCAGCACCACCACCTCTGCTGTTTTGTGAACGGCCAATATTATTTGAACCAAATTTGCACATACTTTTGGGTCCGTCAAAACTGTATTTTTCATCAAATAAACTGTCCAAAATTTTTTGCCCAGTTCTAGTCTTGACTCCCAGTTTCCTGCTCTATCCATTAAATCCTGGGTTCTCAACTTCTTTCTTTCTGAGGCCCCGCCAACATGCTATAAAATCTCCATGGCCCACCTGTGCCACAACAACTGGTTTTCTGCATATAAAAGCCAGGGCCAGAGTGGGTAGCAAGCAGGGCAATTGCCTGGGGCCCCATGCAACAGGAACCCCTAAGAAGCTACACTGCTCAGGCTTCAGCCCCAGGTGGTGGGGCTCTGGGCTTCAGCCCCATGCAGTGGGGCTTCGGCTTTCTGCCTTGGGCCACAGCGAGTCTAATGCTGGCCCTGCTTGGCGGGCCAGACCCTCTGAAACCTGCTTGCAGCCCCCTAGGGGGGCCCAGACCCCTGGTTGAGAACTACTGCGCTAAATCAAACTATCTGGTGGTACATGGCACAGAAATAAAGTCTGGAGATGTTATTCTTACCTCCATTTGATCTTTTCCTTCTTCCTTTGAAGCGTAGGGCTGTGTAACCATCCTCCCCCTCTTCCATCTCTAGCCTCATTTGCAGAGTGAAACCAAGAGAAACAAACAACCCTTACTGTCACAGCAAAAGTAACCATGGAAAGTTAGTAGGAAGGAAGGGGCAGTGAGAGACTGGTCACTTATGAACTTTAACCAAAGTAAACCACACAGGATGCTTGTATGTGAGTTCAGAGGATAGTGCATGCCTGAAAGGTAGGGCTTGTTTTTATAACAAAAAAGAAAGAAGAAAGGATTTCCATATAATGTGACTATGTTGCATATGTAACAGGAACCATACAGCTCCCGCTTGAGGTAGGAAAAATAAGGCCAGTTAGAAGTGGAAACAGACCCTAGGCCTTCTGCTGCCTATGCCTGCCCCTTAAGCACAAAACCATCCTTCTTGGCAAGTGTCAGATAGGTAAACCATTAAAGACAAGAAGTTCTACAGCTGGGGCGAGTGTGAGGGAGAAGGCTCCTTTCAGCAAGAAGCTTAAGAACAGGTTGAGGCTGCAAGTGCTATAGGCTATATGGTAGCTCTCCCCCTGGGGAGAATTTCAGTACTGCGTGAGGAGGGAGTTAGCTCACAAGCTCCTGCTCCTGGCCGCGATCTTGCTCACGCGTGCCCTGGGGCAGTTTGCCTAGAGTCAGAGCTGGGCTGTTGTGCGGCGTAATGCAGGTGCGGTTGCTGAGCGTTCTGTGCACGGGGTGCTCTGGGGGCAGTTCATCAGGAAGCTGCTGCGTGGGATGCATGGCCGGCTGTGAGCTGGAGAGTCTGCAGAACACATATCAGCGACATAGCTAATGTGTGAAAGCCAGCAGGCGGGGTGGCTCGGCTGCCTGGCATTTTGATTTGGCCTGCTTGAGTCAGTGGTTTCTTTGCTTCAAATGTCAGAGGGGTAGTCGTGTTAGTCTGTATCCACAAGACTGCATCTGCATCAGTGGGTTTTTTATCCATGAAAGCTTATGCCCAAATAAATCTGTTAGTCTTCAAGAAACCACCGGACTCCCTGTTGTTTTTGGTTCAAAATGAGCTTCCACTTCCAAATCTAATCACTGTGAACTCCCGCACACACATTCAGAGGTTGGCTGCTGCCTGACCAACTTCCTTTGTGTGAGTGCGGGCTTCAGATATTTAAGCAATGCCTTAAGATAGGTGAGTTTTGATTCCATAGCACTGAACGTGCAGGGTGGATTGGTGTAATTGGGGGAGGAGGGAGTGGCTGCAAAGAGTACAGTAGCATCTATACCGATAGGACCAAGTTAGCCTGTGTTTCCTGCAGGTTCAGCCACAAGCAGCTCTGCCCTGCACTTGTTTGGTGGGTGTTTTCAGTGCTGTTGTGAAGCCAACAGCTTGTTCTGTGCTCCTGTCGGAGCCAAGCAGAGAGTGAGTCCTGAAGCAGAGCACTGCACTGACCAGCAGGGTACAAGCCGTGCTCTTCCTCTGTGACATGTGCAGGGAGAGGTTCAGAATGGAAGCTACTGCTGCTTCCTTGCTTGAATCCTTCCCAGTAAGAGCCTTCTGGACCCACCCTAAATAACCCCCCCTCCTTCTTTACTGTTCACATCTCTCAAATCCTGCAAACATGCACTTTTTTTAATTTGAAGAATTAAAAACCCTGTGGTGTTAGTTGGGTGTAGGGCTTCCAATGTTCTGACTGCAGAAAACCGAACACCCTTGTGCTTGCCTTGGTCCGGGGACAGCGCCTGTGGGAAAGGGCAGTGTGACGGTACCTCCCATAAGGCTTTATGGAAATATGCTTAGAAAGTTTTTATGCTACATATGCCATATAACATCTCAAAGATTATGATCTACTGAATGTATTAATCCTATTTGTATGCATGTATCATTTTTGTATTCGAAGTTATGAATGTTGGCTGTGTACTGACTTGATTTCTAAATAACCTTAGTAGAGCATTTGGTCAGTTCCTGGAGAAAGGAATGTTGAAATTAAGTACCCAATCAAGAAACACTTAATCACTTAAGACAATGGATCTTGGAATGCTCCAATCCACATAAGAAGTCTACATGAGGACGTTCAAGGTAGCATGTAAACAATGGATGCTACCTGTAAAAATTGAGAGTCATGCATGGACATGTGACTTGCCCAGGTGATTCCTAAACTTCATCTTGGAGCTGGACTTTGCATAGGAGTGAGGTGGGGGATCTCCACCCACAAGGGAAAATCTATTTAAACCCGTGGGAGACCCCTCCATTTTGTCTTCAGCTGGCTAAAGAGAGAGCCTCTCCACCCCCCAGGATACCTGAAAAAAACTGGAACAAAGGACAGCATGCAAGTGATTTGAGTGATGGCTGGACCCAGGCTAAAAGATTAGCCTGTAAAAGGGAGCATTCTGGAACTGGTGAGGATTTTATCTGTGTTCCATGTCTAATCCAACTGAATAAAGTAAGTCACCAAGCAAAATAAAATAAAATGCACAAATCTGTCTGTTACTACTTAGAACCACTTAAATCCTACTTTCTGTATTTAATAAAATCATTTTTTACTTATGAATTAACTCAGAGTATGTATTAATACCTCAGGGGGCAAACAGCTGTGCATATCTTTTATCAGTATTATAGAGGGCAAAATTTATGAGTTTACCCTGCATAAGCTTTATACAGGGTAAAATGGATTTATTTGGGTTTAGACCCCATTGGGAGTTGGGCATCTGAATGTTAAAGACATGAACACTTCTGTGAGCTGCTTTCAGGTAAACCTGCAGCTTTGAGGCAAGTAATTCGGAGTCTGGGTCTGTGTTGGAGCAGATGGGAGTGTCTGGCTCAGCAAGACAGGGTGCTGAGGTCCCGCGCTGGCAGGGAAAGCAGGGGTAGAAATAGTCTGGGCACATCGGGTGGCAGCTCCCAGGAAGGGTTCTGCGATCTAACCCATCACAGGTGGTGCGCAGAGCTTCCGTGGCTGCCCCTGTGCCTAGGAGCCGGAGAGATATGCTAGTCGCTTCTGGGAGCCGCGGAGCCAGGGCACGCAGGGAGCCTGCCTTAGCCCCACTGCGCTGCTGACTGGACCTTTAGTGACCCGGTCAGCAGTGCTGACCGGGGCCACCAGTGTCCCTTTTTGAAAGGGTGTTTCGGTCGAAAACCGGACACCTGGCAACCCTAGTTGGGTGCTTAGAGTTAAGCAAGTGCTTGTCCACAGGATCAGGACCTTGTCACTTAGGGCATGGCACTACTCCCGCGCTTAAAATTAACCATGTACTTAAGTGACTTGCTGGATTGGAGTCAGAGTGCTCAGCACTTTGTAGAGGATCAAGCCCTTAGCCAGGCTAGACAGAGGGATGGATTTCCATTTAGGCACAGGAGACATGTGCCTAGGGGTCCTGGTGTTCTAGGGGTGCCTAAAAGTTAAAAGTGGGTAAAAAGTTAATACAGTGAGAACCTCATAGTTACAGATACCTTGGGAATGGAGGTTGTCCGTAACTCTGAAATGTTCCGTAACTTTGAAGAAGAGGTTATGGACTTCAGCCACATTGGGGTGGGGTGGGCGGCTACAGCTGCAGGGTGTGGTCAGGGCTCCAGGCCATGGGGCGGCAGGAGTTGGGGCCTCTGACTCTTGGGCACCCGGGCTCAGGGCAGGGGGCTCAGGGCTTCTGTCCTGCGGGAGCACCGGGGCTCAGCACTTTAGCTGTGAAGGGAGTGCCAGCACCGCAGCTCCACTCCCAGTTTCAGCCTTGTGGGGATTGTTAGGGCTCAGGGCTCCCCATGGCTCCACTCCCTACTTTGGGAGTGGGGGGGGGCAGGGCTCAGGGGTTTAAACTGTCACTCTCCTCGTAGCTAAAGCCCAAAGCCCTGGTGCCCCCTGCAGGGCTAAAGGCAGGAACAGAACTGTGGGGCTGAAGCCCCGAGCCCCAGCACTCCCCGCCTCTAAAGCCATGAGCCCTGGTGCTCCTGAGAGTCAGAAGCCTGGAGCTGACGGCCCCCCAGCCACCCTGCAGCTGAAGCCTTGAGCCCCAAGGCAGTACAGTACAGTGCTGTCCCCACAGCTCCCATTGGCCAGGGCCTAGGTCTACGTGCCCCAAAGCTGTAGGTTTACCTGAAAGCAGTTAAAAGAAGAAGTGTTCCTGCCTTTAACACCCAGATGCCCAACTCCCACCGGGGTCTAAACCCAAATAAATCCGTTTTACCCTGTATAAAGCTTATACAGGGTAAACTCATAAATTGTTCACCCTATATAACACTGATAGAGAGAGATGCACAGCTGTTTGCCCCCCAGGTATTAATACATACTCTGGGTTAATTAATAAGTAAAAAGTGATTTTATGAAATACAGAAAGTGGGGTTTAAGTGGTTCCAAGTAATAGCAGACAGAACAAAGCGGGTTATCAAATAAAATAAAATAAAACACACAAGTCTATGTCTAAGAAAACTGAATACAGATAAAATCTCATCCTTAGAGGAATTCCAGTAAGCTTCCTTTTACAGACCAGCCTCCTTCTAGTCTGGGTCCAGCAATCAATCACACCCCCTGTAGTTACTATCCTTTGTTCCAGTTTCTTTCATGTACCCTTAGGGGTGGAGACCACTGCACTGACCGGCAGGGTACAAGCCGTGCTCTTCCTCTGTGACATGTACCAGCAAGAGCCAGTACACCACTGACCATACAGGCAGGAGGCAGCTTCCCCAAGCCAGCGATTTAAAGGACTTGGGGCTCCTGGCAGCGGCCGGAGCCCTGGGTCCTTTAAATTGCCGCAGAGCCCTGCTGCTGGAGCCCCAGGGTAGCGGTGGCAGCCGGGAGCCGTGGGGCTCCGGCGGTGATTTAAAGGGCTCTGGGCTCCCAGCCGCCACTACCGCAGTGGAGCCCTTAGTCCTTTAAATCGCACTCAGAGCCCTAGGGCTCCCAGCCACTGCCACTACTCTGGGGCTCTGGCAGCAAGGCTCTGGTGACAAATTTAAAGGGCCCAAGGCTCTGGCCACCACTACCACAGCAGAGCACAGGGCCCTTTAAATCACCACTGGAGCCCCAGGGCTCCCAGCCGCTACTGCTTTGGCAGTGATTTAAGGGGCCCGGGGCTCCCAGCCCCCACTACTGCAGCCAAAGCCCCGGGCCCTTTAAATCTCTATTTAAAGGGCCCGCCTCTTCCATTTGAGGCCCCGCCCCCTACTCAGGACTCCAGTGTACTGGTAAGTCCTTTAAGTTATTTTCACTCCTGGCTGGACTCCTTTTAAGCCCTGGTCCGGCCCCTGACCAATTAGTCATGAAGTAAGGGTAAACCTGAACCCCTTGCTGCTATGGCTGCCATGCACTTTGTAAACATGCGCGGGGCTGCTGGCAGGCCGAATGGAAGAACCATACATTGGTAGTACACATGAAATATATTTTCAGCCTCATAACTACATATAGGTTATAACAGGGGTCAGCAACCTACGGCACGCGAGCTGATTTTTGATGGCACGCGAGACGGGCTGACCCGCTCAGCCCGCCGTTGCTGGCCCCTTGCCAGCCAGAATCCTGCCACCGGTCCCACTCAGCACCTGCTGCTGACCTGGAGGAAGGAACCTCAGGTTGGCAGCGGGCTGAGACCCCAGCTGGCAGGAGCCGGCGGCCAAAACCCCAGAGAGGGGCGGGCTGAATGCCGCTCTGGTGTTCCTGCTGCTGGTCCCTTGCCAGCTGGGGTCCCGCCACCAGTCTCATTCAGCGGCGCTGCTGACCTAGGGGAAGGAACCCCAAGTTGGCAGTGGGCTGGGACACTGGCTGGCAAGAGGCAGCAGCTGAAACCCCAGAGCGGGGGCTGGCAGAGACTCTCAAGCCACCACCGAAACCCCAGAGCTGGGCGGGCTGACCTGCTCAGCCCGCTGCCACTCTGGGGTTCTGGCTGCTGGCCCCTTGCCAGCCGGGGTCCCCACCGCAGCCCCACTCACCTTGCTTCAGCACAGACCCCCTGCCAGACAGGGTCCAGGCCTCCGGCCCTGCTCAGCCCTACCAGCTGCCAGCTCCGCTCACCTCAGCTGCTGATTTGGGGTTCCAGCCGATTAACAACTGATCTCTCAGAAGCCTGTGTGTGCAGCTTAGAAGTATCCAAATACGAGCCACCAGACATCGGAAAACTTAGCAAGGAAAAGCAAGGGAAAGGATCACACTAAACTACTAAGATCTGCATTTTAATTTAATTTTAAATAAAGCTTCTGAAACATTTTGAAAACCTTGTTTACTTTACATATAACAGTAGTTTGGTTATATATTATAGACTTAGTGAGACCTTCTAAAAAACATTAAAATGTATTACCGGCACGCGAAGCCTTAAATTAGAGTGTATACATGGAAACTCGGCACACCACTGCTGAAAGGTTGCCGACCCCTGGGTTATAATTTCATGTAACATTACTGCAACAATTACTATAACAACCATGCTCAGTGCATCATGAGCCTTCTGAAGACACTCAATATGACAAACTTTGCATTGGATACTGCACAATCATTTTATAAAGATGAACATGGGGGTTTAGGGTGTTCCCCCGAGGTACAGAGCATCACACATGCCCTCCAAGAAAGCATGAATAGGATCAGAATAATTGCAGAAGATATTTGTGTTAATTTCTCAATCAGTTATGATAAGAGACACAAGCATAGACAGACAAAAAAATATATACAAAGACATTGTATAGCTGAGTTTTATATACAACTACTTGTTGGTAAATATTAATCTTTTTAGTTCTCTTTTTCTTGTATATTAACTATTCCCCCAGAATCTTTTATATTAGAATTCAAAGATACTCTGGGATTTAACAAAGACTATTGGTTCTTAGCCTGTGAGTGACTTGTGTTCAGGAATTTCCAGTGACTGAGTATTGGGCTGTATCTCATTATTGCTGGTGTCTTCAAGCTTGTGGGAATCTAAATGTCTAAGGAAAAGACCCCTCAAACTAGTAAGTGTCTACAAAAGTATGTTACAAATAAGACTGGGTGACTGATAAGGGATGTCTATGCTCTAATTATGTTCTGTGATTAATAAGAGGTACTTGTTATTACAAAAAACATTTGCTATGACTGAAATTAAGGACCCATTAAAAGACATTTAACTCATTAAGAGCTGTCAGTTGTCAGATGTTATTAATTATGACCAGATTAGAACTCCCTTTAGCTTATCTATCGTGTAGTACAGGAGGTGGTAAAATATGTCTTTTCCTGTATTAATCTGACTGATAATCTTTGATTAAAATAATTCCATTTGTCGATCCCTGTTCTGAAAGATGCTTCACATTCTGAATTAAAAATTAATACACTGAAAAACTTGTACATGATCTAGTTTAAAAAAAATAGTTACACTACAATATACAAACTTAAAGTATCCAACTGTTTAGAAGTGTCTAATACTGCCAGGTACCTTCAGTGGGACATGAGGGTCCTCAACACTTTACTACATCTATTCTCAGGTGGCCTTAATGTGCAATTTGGGATTTTAGGCAGGTTAGAATTGTAGGCTTTTCAGATTTAAGACTGATTTTCCAGCTTGTCAGAGGAGCGTGATCATGGCTTCCAAAGTGTGTCTGGCGAATAACACAGAAATCTAATGCTGAACAAAGAACAAACAATTAGTAAAAAATTATAACAATAGATTCAAGATATCTTACTGTGGCACTGGAACTCACCCCTGGCTACTTAGACTAATAATGGCATATATCTGAGATAATGGATTTTCAACCTGGGAGCTGTAACCCTTGTCAGGCCACAAACAAGTTTCAGGCAACCACCTTCCCCTTCTTTATGGCTAGATGGGAAGAGGATCTTGAAAATTGTTTCTGGTTTCATATAGGATAACTGTATAGAAGAAGTTTAGAACCATTGCCTTAAAACAGCCATGATATAGCATTTAACATGAAATGCTCCAGAAAGCCAATTATAACTTAAGGAAGGCCCAGCAAGTGGGACATGAGTTCTGTAACAAGACTCTCTTGTGTCTGTGGTAAATTGGGAATCCTGCTGTAGATTCAAGTACATTTAAAAAAAAAAAAAAAAACAACCAAACCTCTGAAATGTACTGAATTGAAGTGAGTAACAGGAACTTGAAATCTAGTCAATTAAAAAAAGGTTAAAAGTTCTTCTCCCTGTTGCTGTCAGAAAAATCGATACAAATTGCTGGGAAAAAGAGTGAAAATTAATTTACATAAAATGCTGTTCACAATACTAAATTATTTTCCCCTTAATCTCTTGTCAGTGTTAGAAATTAAGAAAAAAATCCAGACACTTTTTTCTGTTAACAACAACATGCTGAGACTCCCCCTCCCTCCCCCCCCGGTTTGTTTTTTTTTAAACAATGTAATCTCTTTTTATGTGTCTGTAAATTGCCTAAGCCTTAGACAGGCAATAGAGGTCTCCCCACAAAATATGGAGCAAGCAGATACCAGACAGACAGTGTTGGTATATAATACTCTAAATGCTCTCCAGTGATACAAAACAAACCTTACTCACTCCATATTCACACCCCAAACATTCTATACCAGATTCCAAAGGTCAGAATCCTCCTGATGGCCAGTCAAGGTTCCTTCCATCAGGATAAGATCATAGGATGTGGAGAGCCGGCAAAAATCACATCTATATCCACACAGTAGACTGGATCAATAAGCGACTCCGATTTGCAGAAAAAATAGGCATCCATTCATAGTCCATTCTGTCACGTCATAAGGTCTTTGCCGCCTTTGTTTATTAGGCCTTCTACCCACACAACTCCAAAGAGACAATCCTGGGTGGGCTGCCATGGTCCAAGGCGTGCCACTTCCTCCAATTCTTATACAATTTTATATCAGTCCAGATGGTCTTATTACCTTTTCTGATGATTTTCCATGTTTTTCTCAGGGCATAAGATTGTTTTTGCACAAAAAGAGTTCTAATAGTCCTTGACCTTAAGTTCTTGCTTTAGCTGCTAACTTGCAACGCAGGCATTTGTCAAGCATACGTCATTCATACCAGGCCTCAATGACCTATAACATATTACATGGATATATGAATCACAATATGTGTGTGTGTGTACGTACACATACATATACACACACATACTTTTGGGTGCTGACTCTTCAGGACAATGTCTTCATATGAGTTTATACAGCATCTAGCATAATCCAGATCTTGACTTTGAACGCTATCATAATACATACATATGTATATATATACACACACACACAAATAAATAAATAAGCGCAGATGTCCACAGGAGCTGGATTTTGCTTGTCATGGCACATTAGCTAATAGGCATACCCTGATGCACCTTGCAACAGGCCTCCAATCACAGAACCTTAGATCTTATGGTTCAGGAGAGTTCTATGTACTACATTTCTCTACAGAACTCATTAGAATTTATAGCAAGTTGTAATAAACTCCACTGGGGGGGGGGGGGGGGGAGAAGCAGATTATGTTTGCACCTTGCACTACTAACTTCACTGGAGATGAAAAAAGACTCATTTGGACTCTTTGACACAGATCCAGCGTCTTGAAGATGTGCAATCTACAGTAACAATTTTGTCACTGTTTAGGAAGGAACACTTCAGCTTTGCATCTTCATTTTCCAATTGGATGCTAGGGAGAAGAAAAAAAATAAATGGGAATGAATCACTTTCATTCTGAAGATAAATGTTTGTGAAAAGCCAGGATCACCAATAATTTCTACAGCTCCAGTTTTATACAATTAAAGAAAGAAGGAATCAGCAAACAACCTATTTTTTGCTGTTGCAGAAGTTAAATATCTTAGTGAATTAAAAATAATCACATACAATTTCTCTCAACTCTGCTTTGACAGCAACTCATTTTCTTTCTGATTTCAGACATATGCCAATACCCCACACCAAGTTTCTAGTTACAGCTGAAAAACATACACATCATTAGTAAATGGAGATC
Source organism: Mauremys mutica (assembly GCF_020497125.1). NCBI lineage: Eukaryota > Metazoa > Chordata > Testudines > Geoemydidae > Mauremys > Mauremys mutica. The sequence continues at coordinate 100,879,394 of NC_059072.1, read as the reverse complement.
CATCGTCCCACTGCCATCCTGCTGCTTCCTTTCTTAGCCCAATCCAGTAGTAATGGTTCTGTCTCAAGCGTTTGATGTTCTCCTGTAATTGAGAACAGCAGAAAATATTTTTCTTCATGGCCCATCCTAAACTGAACCTTCCCTCTTATGCAATTTGCTCTGCACAGGACAGGAATAGAAGCCGTCACTGTTGATTTGAATTTAAAAATAAATAATAATAATAACAACCCATTACCATCAAAACAATTATTCCTTGGGGAAAAAGGGACCCCAGGCCTCAATACATGAATATACTTAAGAAAACTAGATTCCAGGCAGTTGACAAAAAGACATGCATGAACATTTACAAAGCAGGAGACAACCAATACCAACCTAAATCTCTGCATTTCCCTGTGCAAGCTGCTAATAAATTTACTACTTTTACTAGGTATCAGGGGGGTGGGGGGAAAGAGTGTCAACTAAGGCAGCAAAAAACCTCACTGGATGCTATTCCATCATTCAAGAAGCTACTGTCAACATGGGTATTTTTTGTAAAAGCCATGGACAGGTCACGGGCAATAAACAAAAATTCACGGCCTGTGACCTGTCCATGACTTTTACTGTAAATACCCATGACTAAACCATAGCTGCTCTGGGGGTCCTGGGGGCCAATGGCTGGCCCCTGCTCTGGCAGCAGGGGCTGACTGCCACCAGCCACCCACTACTCCGAGGCTTCTAGGGCCGCTGCTCAGGCAGTCCCTGAGGCCAGCAGCTCTGGGATTAGCCACACCGGCCACTGCGGAAGTCATAGAGGTCCCGGAAATTCATGGAATCCGTGACCTCCATGAAAGACTCGCAGCCTTATTCATTATGTATTGATTATTGGCATTATGACTTGAAGAAGTGGTATTTCAAATGAAGTAGTCTACTTATTAAAAAAGACAGGGGATTAACTTCTTTCTGTTCCTAATCTTATGTCTAAAGAGATTTCTATTGAAATCCATTTGCTTCCTCCTTACTCTTTTCAGTATTTTTATAGGGCTTGTAGATAAAAACGTGTCAGTTCAACTAGGGATAAATGCAGTCTCTGAAGGCCACCATTGTCTCTACTGATGGAATTAAAAAGATCTATTTTGAAGCAGAAGACTTGCACAATATGGAACTAACTTCCACCCTAATTCACAAAAAGTCATGTCATTTCCATCAACAGCAGAGGCTAATGAGATTGTTTCCACATAGTCACCAGTTTATTCTAAAAGTCTTCAGAAAGCCCAGCTCCAGGTCTCTCACTACCATTCTTTCCTGCACATCAAATTCCTCTTACCCTATTCAACTGCCATTATTCCTAAATTTGCATCCCCTTGCCCATACTTATCTCGTCTGCACAATAAACTGATTGTCATTTTAACACCCATGCATGGGAAGGAGATAAATAAATGGAAAAGCCCAGTGGCTAAGAACAGTTTTTCAGCAGGCACTCGCCCTTTAAATAACAGTTTCTTGGTTGACTGATCCCGTAAAAACTATTAGGTCATTTACTGCATCTCCAAAGGGCCAGCGAAGGACTATTCCCTATAGTTCATTTTCTAGTGTTTTGTCAACTTTAGTTTTGAGGTTTCCAAGCAATGGGGTTGCCATCATTTCCCTTGGGGAAAACTACTTCCTATCCTATTATACCCCATACCCTCATATTCAGTCTCCACTTTCTTTTTTATGTTCATTCCATTATTATTGGCTCCACTCTGAGCCCCAATTGTCCCATAAGTCATTAATTCCAGTTGAAATCATTCATATCCTGCAGTGGAAGAATAGGGCCCCAGCTTAGCATATTTTCTCCTTTGAATATTTGTTCCATTATTTTATAAATGGACTGAAGATAAATGGTCCATCCCAATTACCTATTAATCCTCTCTCTGACCTGCCACTACACTGACTTTCTGAAAAACTTTCTCCACCCGCTCTGTCTCTAGAGGATGATAATGTAATATTTTACTATTAGACTGTGGGTGCAGTATTGTCTTGGCTCTAATTCTCCCACAGACATTTATATTGCTGTATAAATAATCAATATAGGAAACCTCCAGAACAGATTACATAAGATAAGTCAGTAATGGGATGTTTGTTAAAACAGGTAAAATAGTTTCACATTCTCACCAGTTGCAGTTTCTCTTTTATCACAGGAAGTGTTGCGCCATGTGAGATGCAGTACTTCTTACTGTCATCCCAGCTCTTTGTATCAGTGGAAAAATAATAACAGTTCCCTCTAAAACATATCCATTCTTCTGGACACTGCCTGACCTTTGGAGAGAAAGTTCCTGGGAGACAAAAGTCAAACAGCAAAGTCACATTCTAAGACATGTTATATTCTCCTTAGCCATCAGATTACAGGCTGCTGAGATAGAGCAAAACAGCTGAATATCACTAAACCTCAGTCTGAGTATCACTGAAATTCCAGCTGAAGTTTTAGAGTGTCAGTTTTCCTGGACAAACTAAACTGGAATAAGTACCTGGTGCAACCAATCTATCTTTGTCTTATAATTTCAAAAGGACACAAGGATCTTCACTAGGGGCTCTGCTACCTCAATGATAAGTTGTGGTATGAAAACCATAAAAAGATAGACCCATTTTCTGTCCCAAATTTTCTGCAATGTTGTGTTTTGTTAAACAGCTGCCACATACTACTTACAGTGATAGCTGCATTTCACTGGTGGGAGAAGTGATTCCTCTCTCTATAGGGTATAAAGCACTAGTGTGTGATAGCTTCAAAAATCCAAGTAAGAGCTTGTCTTCACAGGGAGTTATTCCAAAATAGCTATTCCTGATTAACTCCATGTGTGGATGTTCTTATTCCAGAATAAGAGTGCCTGATTTTTCAGAATACTTATAAAGCACTATTTATAAAAAATGCTATGTTCAAAGCACTGTACAGATATTAAATTAATCCTCACAACCCTCAGAAGGTGGGCGAATATTATCTCCATTTTGTAGATGGGGAAATTGAGACAGAAGGGCAAGTCATTTTCCCTAAGGCCGGAAGACAGCAAGTCAATGGCATAGTGCTCCCTCTTCTTCTGAAGCTAGTAGCAGTGCTGCTCTCTGCAGGCAGTTGAAGTGACAGTCATTCCCTCTGCGCTGCACACAGGATGCAGAAAGAACAAAATGCTGCATATGGCAACCTGGAGCTGCAGTTAAGTCTTGACTTGTCTCCTCACAGACTAAAGGAGAAGGAAAGCAGTTTTTGGTTTTCTTCTGAACACAACATTTGCAGTAGAGGAGGAGGAGGAAGCATGGAGTGAGGAAGAAGGGACAGGAATGGAGGAAAAAAGGACAGGAAAAACTGGTTAAAGGTGACATGCAAAGAAAAGGTTGGGGAAGTTGTCTTTAGTTTCTTATGACATATAAAAACCCAGAAAAAAAACCAACATTTTTTTAAAGTTATTCCCCTGGCAACATATCTTATACATAGAGTTCACAGTGTTTTACCAAGAAGGCAAGATCTGAAGTTTTAATTTAAAAAAAACCAAACAGAACAAACCCATTTAAAAATAATCTTAGTCATTCTCTATAAATCATAATGCAGCAGGGAATAAAGTGCCCATGCCCCTTATTTTCCTTTTGCAGTTTACTTCTAAAGCTAGAAGTAAAAAAATGAAGCAGAGTGGAGAGTAAAGAATAACATGAGAAAGAAAGAAAGTAGCTAATGAAAGGGAAAGAAAAGAAACAAAGTGATACAAAAGAAAGCATCAGATGGGACAGAAAAGTGAATACACTGAAGAAAATGAAGCAAGAGACAGGGACCAAATTCCGATCTCAGTCATACCCAAGTACCCCCAGTGCAATTCCGAGTTGCTTTCATGTAGCATAAAGCTTTGGTTACCAGCTCCAATAATTTGACATAGCAGCTACCAATATCAGTTCGGAATTGAGAACTAGAAAGAAAAAGGATGATATTAATGAATTGTGTGATTTAAAGGCTTGTAACTACAGTGATGACACACAATATTTGTTTCCGGCTTTGCATTGGCATATGCTGTTTATATAGTAAAGTGATGTAGCTTTCTGCTACTCAGTTGGAGAAGGTTAAGCTCCCTCTGCACAACACTAGTTGATGTGCAATTGAATCAGACAATGAGAACGAAAAAGGGCTATGGGCTGGTCTACATTGGGGGGAGGGGGTCGATGTAAGATACGCAACTTCAGCTACAAGAATAGCGTAGCTGAAGTTGATGTATCTTCTTTCGACTTACCTCCTGTCCTCACGGACACAAGATCAACGGTCACGGCTCCCCTGTTGACTCCGCTTCTGCCTCTCGCCCTGGTGGAGTTCTGGAGTCAACGAGGAGCGCAGCGGGGATTGATTCATCGTGTCTAGACAAGACGCAATAAATCGATCCCCAATAGATCAATCGCTATCCACCGATCCGGCGGGTAGTGTGGACATACCCTATGAGACCAACCAGTACAGAGAGGCTGCCAGTCCTTTCAAATATCCCATCACCTAATTCAGGCATTATATTGTAGCAAAAAACCTCTTTGACACCACAACTGCCACTTTTCAAAGATATATGGGAGGCACCTCACCACAACTCATCAGCAGAACACTAATCTGTACTACATCATCAACCATCTCCACAGCAGATGCTATCACACTGTGATGAGCAGAATGGGAACAATTTACTCCCTTTGTAAGAAACTCCTTCCACATCACACATCCAGATCAGAGACTGCCTGGCTTTGAGCTGCCATGCTATCTCTAGGGCAGGGGTCGGCAACCTTTCAGAAGTGGTGTGCCGAGTCTTCATTTATTCACTCTAATTTAAGGTTTCGCATGCCAGTAATACATTTTAACGGTTTTAGAAGGTCTCTTTCTGTAAGTCTATAATATATACAACAATAGTTTAGTTATATAAAGTAAATAAGGTTTTAAAATGTTTAAGAAGTTTCATTTAAAATTAAATTAAAATGCAGAGCCCCCCTGACTGGTGTTCAGGACCCATGCAGCGTGCCACTGAAAATCAGCTCGCGTGCTGCCTTTGGCACACCTGCCATAGGTTGCCTACCCCTGCTCTAGGGCAAGCTCAATCAGTTCAGATGCTGGGTGAAGTGCAGGAAATGACCAGTTCTGGGGACTCAGGAACAGCCGTCTGTGTAGATGAGGTGCACCTGGAGATGCCATACATCTACTGAATGGCTGCTCATCTGCTGATTTATCAGGAGGACTTTTCAAACTCCATACTGATGACCCTGAAGCTATTGAATGGCTAAAATATGTGTCATGTCTACCTAGTCCTTGACATTTTTTTTTTATTAATACATTTCTGTTTTATCTCTCTCCTTTATATTTTGAACCTTTTCCCATCTTTATTGTACCACTTATGCATTTGCTAATAATGGGCACTACCCTAAAATACATGGCAGAACTCTCTAGCCCTGCTGGTTTTCTAAGGTATCAGACCTCAGAACTGTGACTTGATTGGTTTCTTAGACTATCACTGCTTTCTAGACATTGATTCAGGATTTTATATCAGTTACCAGACCTTGTAACTTTGTAGTTTTCAATCCTTTCTGGTTAGCTGCACACAGAACACTATAAAACAGTTTGAGGGGACAAAACGACTACTGAATCCAATTAAACTCATGAGGGGGATTTCAGAGAAAGAAAATATAGTAATTCAAGTTGGATCTAGAATACTTTAAATATTTTGGATCATGAACTGATAAACCAAATTTGAATTCTGCTGATGTTTAGAAAGGAGTATGCAAAAGAAAGGGCCAAATTTGAACTCTCCTACGAGTGAGCATGCATTACAAATTAACAGGGAGCTGCTACAGTAAGAATTTAGTGGTCTCAAAAATCAACATATTTTAGTCAATTGAGTATGGGGTGAAACAAACAAAAGGCTGGGAAGCTTGAATAAAATGGAAATACCAATACTTAACATGAGATAGGTGTTTAGATTTTAAATGTGTACCCGATAACCATGAAATATCATGCAAGTGCTATATATTACTTAATGTACCATGAGGAGTTTTGGCCAGGGATGCAAGGAAGAATCTAAGTCTTCTGCATATTGTGAGCATTTGCATTAGTTTCACTCAGTTCTAGAAACAAGCCAGAAGATGAAAATGTCCAAGGAGATGTTTTCCCCTTGTTCTAAGCCCTTACCTGTCAAAATAACCACAGCTTCAACCACAGCCACAGCCACAGTGACACCAGCTATTACTTTCCAGACGCTGTTGGAGCACTGACCTGAAATCAGAAGAGTCAGCACCCAGTCTTATTATACTGAATATAATGCTTATGAATGCCTTGCCTTTCTACATTACTTTCCATTGGAGGTTCTCAAAGCACTTAAGGAATTAAAATGACTACATCTACTTTAAAACAATGACATTATTGTCTGAACACTGTAACAAGTAATCCCAATGATAAGTGAAAAATTAAAGAAAAATTTAGTTACTTCTATTTTTCAATGTATTTTATTCATGTGATAGCACTCTTCATTGTCAGTCAGTCTCTGTGTTACTTTCAGACAGCAAGAGAAAAGAAAACGTTTTAAAAACAGAAAACTATAACTGTAAAGTTAGATACATTATCATGGGGACTCAAGATTAAATGTGGGACCAGAAACTACTTTTAAAGTAATTTTTTTTTTAAACCAACTAAGTTTCAGGTTGACAGTACACCTCTACCCCGCTATAATGGTGTCCTTGGGAGCCCCAAAAAAAAAATCTTACCACGTTATATCGAACTTGCTTTGATCTGCCTGAGTGCGCAGCCCCTCCCCCCCCCCCCCCCCAGGAGCACTACTTTACCATGTTATATCCGAATTCATGTTATATCAGGTCGTCTTATATCGGGGTAGAGGTGTCTCTCTTTAAGGCCTACAACATCCATGTGAAGCAAATATAGGTAAACTGAGAGATATAGAGATTTAAATATATGGGAGGTGTCTCGCCATAACACATCAGCAGAAGACCAATCTGCACTATGTTATCAACCATCTGCATAGCAGTTGATATCACACTGCAATGTGCAGAATGGGAACAAGCTCTATGAGAAACTTCTTCCATATCACTCCTCCAGATCAGAGAGTACTTGGCTTTGAGCTGCCATGCTATATCATTGTAGCTAGATCAAAGCTAGCTTGAGTAAGAAGTGCTGCAATCACATCTCCTGATTGCAGTGTAGACATACCCGTAGTCACTTTCCTAAGATCACTACTGTGAGGCCAGCCCTACACTACAAGGTTTTGTCAGCCTAGCTATGAGGTCAGGGATGTGACTCCTCCTCCCCAGCAGACACAACTATGCCAGCAAAAACCCCATTATAGACCCAGCTGTGCTGACAGGAGAGAGCTAACATCATGCAAGGAGGTGCCACAAGTAGGGGCAAAATATCTTCTGTTGGCATATCCTGCATCTACGCTAGCAGGCTCTGCCAGTCTATATGAGAACAGTTATATTGGCAAAGCATTTGCAGTATAGACAAGGCCTCAGTCAGCGGCAGAGCCAGGAACAGAACATGGGCCTTGTAAGGAGGATAAATTCCCAGATTGAAGCACTAAGCCAGTCTTTTTTGTTGTTTAAAAAGGGACACCATTAGTTGAAATCTAGTCATGTTAAGAAGTTAAAAAGTAGATTAAGCTATTTGTTACTAGTTGGCCAAGTTCCATGCGTGCATGGAACAATTTACAGGACTGGAGTTTCATAAAATAATTCAGAGATGTGTCTACTATTAGTACTAGAATCGAGAGATTAGAAGAAAAACCCCTATTTTTTCAGGTTTTTTTGTGCATTTGCCATAACTTTGTACATATCTTCTTTGACAGTCTGTTTCTCCCTTGCTGATGAGACCTTATATAATATACACACACTCCACTGTAAACCAAGGTGCAAACTCAGGTTTGAACCCAAACCTCCCTACCATCTATACACACACACCTGTCTGACTCACTTCAGCAAGCACTCAGGACCTGAGTCCTAGGACTCATCCAGGGGGTGAATCTTAGCCCAAGTCCCACTATGACTTGGGTTCAGGCCCTGTCATTTTGCAGTGTGGATACAGGTCAGGCCATGGACCTGAGTCAGAAGGTCTGCATGTGTACATCTACACAGAAAAAAAAAAAAAAAGGCCCATGGCCGCAAATCTAAGAGCCTGGGGCTAAAAATATTAGTGTAGACGTTTGGGCTCAGGCTGAAACCGATATTCAGCCTTATAGGTTTCTGTGTTGCACATGACTCATTGGGGCCCCACTTGGTGCCACTGTAACTTAAAAACATTTCCACTTGATGCAACTCAAGTTGCCCAGTTCCATATTTATTTGACACAGGAAAGATGCTTTCCTCTCTGCAGGGATTGGGCAAAAGGGGTGGGGTGGGGGGCAAGAGGGCACCTGCCACTTCAAAGGGGGAAATTCATAATGCCCAACGACTTGCAAACCGAGCAAAACATTGCAGGAAGAGGGTTTGCTTGAGTTAATGGCCTCTAGTATGCGTTTCCCCCCGCCCAGGGGAGGGGGATGTGTAAGGGGACTTGTAGTTGGGCAGAAACTCAAAGGCAGGAAGATCTTGTGCAGTGTGATTGTCATCATGAACATCAACAAATGTATTAGTGCCACTGGAATAATAAATTTGATAGGGTGATGAGTATTCAGCTGGAAAAAAAAAGTGGGGAGGGTCTGGGAGCCAGGAATCTAGTCCAATAGCTATACTGCTATTTTTGGCCCCAGAGTGTGAGCTGAGCAAGCCTGAGTCAGTTGACTGGAGCTCTAAGAGGAGATGCTGGAGGGTGAGAGGTGTTGCTGGGTAGCTGTATCCATCGTGCAGTAGGCTCCAAGCCAGGAGCAGAGAATCCCCTTGCTTGAAGTAGAATAGATTTAAAGGCATTTCAAGGGGCAGCGCCTCCTAGAACTAGGTTTTTTAAAGCTATTGATCTCCCAGCCATTTAACCTGGGACGATCCTCGAGGGGGACCCTGTACGAATCCCCGTGCCCTCCCCACGCGGGACACCCACCCACAGGCGGCCGGAAAGTCACCCCCACGGAGCTGCTGCTGCCTTCCCCCTCCTCTCACCGCAAGGGCGCTTCACCGGCGCTGGGAGCTCCGAGTCTGTCGCTGCGCCTCGCTGTTCCGGGGAAGCCGCCCGTGCCCGTCCCCGTCCCCATCGCACCGGCTCCTCATCCGCCTGCAGGAGGCTGCGGTCGGACTCGTCTGCGAGCGCGGCCGCTGCGGGGCTATTGGGGCCCGACTCGCCCCCGGCTCCGGAGAGCGAGAACTTTCCCACCCCAGCCTCGGGCGAGTCCGACAGACGCTGCGGACGCCGGTGGGTGCTGGAGCCATAACCCGAGTCCGGGCCCGGCCTTTCCCGCTGCTTCGGCCCTTGCACGGGCGTCCGCGGTTCCGGTTCCAGAGCCGCCTCCATCAGGAATAGCGGGGGAGGAGGAGATTCAAATTTCTCGCGCGCCGCGCCGCGGCCTATAGCAGTGTGGTGTAGGCGCATGCTCAGTAGCAGCGGCTGAAGCCGCTGCCCTTCACTCTGCCCGTATTAGCTGTAAGATTCTGCTGGCTGCTTTTTACAGTGGTTAATAGGGGGCAAAGGGGACAAATCGGAGCAGGGGGGGGGTGGCCAGGGTCTGAGCAGGGGGCAGAAATTGACTGGTCGGGGGCCCAAGCAGCTGGAAGCAGGGTTAAGATAGGGGCTGAAGGCAAAATCAGGGATGAGGGGGAGAGGGACGAAGGGAGACAGTTAAGCCCAGGGATGAGGCGTTGTCAGAGGGTAAAACCCTGGCACAAGGAGCGGCAGAGGGGGTAGCAGTTACCCTGGCGAATGAGACAACAGTATTTGCAAAAAAAAATAGGGCGTGGGCAGTGGTGAGCTGGAGCTGGTTCGCACCGGTTCACAAGAACCGATTGTTACATTTAGAAGCTGGTGTAGAACCGGTTATTAAATGGGCCTGTGGATGGGCAAACTGCGGTCCATGGGCCGCATCCAGCCCCGCGGGACCATCCTGTCCCAGGCCCTTTAAATTGCAACCAGAGCCCCACTGCTGGAGCCCTGGGGCTATTTAAAAAGTCCAGGGCTCTGGCTGCTTCTACCGCCCTGGCCCTTTAAAGAGCCACCAGAGTCCCACCGCCACTAGTCCAGGGCTCTGGTGGCTATTTAAAGGGCTGGGGCGGTAGAAGCAGGCCCGCCACTTCCGGGGGCCAGAGCTGGCCCCAGCATACAGGTAAGTCACTGGACTTACTTTCACCCCTGGTCTCAGGCGGGGGTGGTCAGGGGACAAGGAGCGGGGGTGGGGGGTTTGATGGATTGTAGGTTCTGAGGGGGGCAGTCAGGGGCAGGACGTGGGTTGGGTTGGGGTTGGATGGGGGGAGGGGAGACAGGCACGTGGGGCTTGTACTTACCGCATGGTTCCCTACTGGGTCTTCGGCGGCACTTCAGCGGCGAGGGGGGGGTTGTCTTCACTTGCTCCAGGTGAAGGACCCGCTGCCAAAATGCCACCTGAAGCGAGTGAAGACACGCACACACACCCAGGGCCGGCTTTAGGAAGTGCGGGGCCCAATTTGAACATTTTCGGCGGGGCCCCGGCAGGGATGATGACTAAAAAAAAAACCATGTAAAAAAAAGCCTTTCATTTCTTAGCAACCGGTTCCCTGTAAAAAGTTCTGATTTAAGGGATGTGCCACAGTATGTATTTTTTGTACCAATAGGGTTACCATATGTCCGTATTTTTAAAAATTCCTCCCGGATGGCGATTTAAGAACCAAAAAGCTGGACATGTCTGGGAAAATACGGATGTACGTTAACCCTACCTAAAGTTCTTTTTTAAAAAGATGGGCCTGAACTAGAACTGAGCTCTGTTTCACATGTGTGGGTCCCTGCCACTCCCTGGGGGTGTGCTAGGGTGACCAGATGTCCCGATTTTATAGGGACAGTCCCGATTTGGGGGTCTTTTTCTTATATAGGATCCTACTACCCCCCATCCCATTCCAATTTTTCACACTTGCTGTCTGGTCACCCTAGGGTGTGCACATGTGTGGGTCCCAGCTGTTCCCTGACCCTCTCATTGAAGCAGGTGTGCAGGGTTACTGCCCTGGGAACTGCAGGGCACCAGTGGACATGGGGCTGACTGGAGGCAGGGTCTGGCTGCAGGCAGGGCAAGAGGTGTGGGGCTGGCTGGAGACGGGGATGTGGGGTGGGCTGGCTGGCTTCAGGCAGGGCCGCAGGGGGGTGCGGCAAGGGTTGGCAGGCCTGGAGACAGAGGAGTGCGGGACTGGCTGGCTTCAGGCAGGGGTGTGCGGCAGGAGTTGTCTGGAGACAGGGCAGGGGCTGGCTGCAGGCAGGGCAGGGAGTGCGGGGCTGGCTGCAGGCAGGGGGTGTGGGTACAGGGGGTACAGCCCACCCTGTACGGTAAGTGCCTCCTTCTCCTCCCTCCCCCACCGGGGTAGCAGCAGCAGCCCGGGGCTCGGGGGCTATTTAAAGGGCCCGGGGCTCCCCTGCTTCCACCACCCCAGCCCTTTAAATAGCCATGGGAGCCCTGGGGAAGCGGCAGGGCTCTGGGGGCTATTTAAAGGACTGGGGCAGCAGAGGCAGCTGGAGCCCCCCGCTACCCCAGGACTCTGGGGGTTATTTAAAGGGCCTGGGGCTCCCCTGCTTCTACCACCCCAGTCCTTTAAATAGCCGCGGGAGTCCTGGGGAAGCGGCGGGGTTCTGGGGGCTATTTAAAGGGCTGGGGCTGTAGAAGCAAGGGGAGCCCCAGACTTTTTAAATAGCCCCCAGGGCACCAGCAGTGGGGCTCTGGTGGCAATTTAAAGGGCCTGAGGCTCCAGTCCCTGCTGGGAGCCCCAGGCCCTTTAAATTGCCCCTGGGGAAGCTGGGCCACCCCGGTACAGTGCACTGGCAGGGCTTGGGTGCGGGGCCCTCTTAGGCACGGGGCCCGATTCGGGGGAATTGGTTGAATTGGCCTAAAGCCGGCCCTGCACACACCGGCCGCTGCCGAAGTGCTGCCAAGGACTGAGTAGGGAACCGGTTATTAGGATTTTGGGAGCTCATCACTGGGTGTGGGGATCAGAGGGGCTTTTTTGCATGGTCAAACTGAGCATGCTCAGAAACATCTGCTGAAACTGCTACTCTTCACCCTGTCCTTATTAGCCATAAGATTCTGCTGACTGCTTTTTGCAGGGGTTAAAAAGGAGCAAATCAGAGGAGCAGGGTGGCCAGGGTCTGAGCAGGGGGCAAAAACTGACTAGTCGGGGGGTCAAGCAGCTGGAAGCAGGGTTAGGATAGGAACTGAAGGCAAAATAAGAGATATGGGGGGGGAAAAGGAGCTGGAGTCTTTTACACCCCAGTAACTGCTACAGGGGAGCAGTTTCCCGCCCCACACGCTACGCTGGCGTGTGTCTGACGCAACCAAAGGGACGTTCCCTTGGGGCTGCTGCTGCTGCGCGCGCAGTCCAAACGCCTCCTTTTCTCGCCAGCCTTCGCCCGCGCGGTGCATTGTGGGAGTGGCGCCAAGATGGCGGCGGCCGCCGCCGCTGCTGCTACTACAGCCGCCCTGAGCTGGAGGCGGGTCCCTTCCTCCACCGGGCCGGTGCCCCGCTCCCGCCACGGGCACCGCGCCGTGGCCATCCGCGAGCTGGTGATCATCTTCGGGGGCGGCAACGAGGGCATCGCCGACGAGCTGCACGTCTACAACACGGGTACGGGGCGCGGCCCGCTGCGGGCGGGCGGGTCCGGGGCCGCCGCCGCCACGGCCGGGCCGGGCCGGGCGCGCTGGGGCTGAGCGGGGCTCCCCAGAGAGCCATAAGCGCGGGTGCAGGGAGCATTGGGGGGCGCGTGTGTGAGGGGGCGGATGTGGGTGACGGGGCGGGAGGGATGTTTCCTGTCTCTGCTCCGCTGGTTTCCGTGGGACTCCGGTTTCTAGCCCTGGGTGTCTGGCGGCAGCTGCTGTCGTGTGGGCTGTAGGCCGCTGAGAGAAAAATCGTCCCTAGATTTGGGTCCTACTGGCGTTGTGCCAGCATTTGTACGCCGAGGCTGGATTCACGCCCTGTTCCAAGGCAAAGGAAGTTAAGTCCCCAGGTGTGACTCTGTCACATCCTCCTCTTTAGCTTGGGAGGATTGGATGGAATTGACCGAGAAGGTCCCTGTTGAGCAACTGGAGAGCAGCTTATTCCTCTTGTCTCTCCTTCATCCTCCAAATTCCACTTGTTCCTTCTGGCGGCAGCCCAAGGCACTGCATCTGAAGAGAAATAGATCTGGGTTAGAAAAGTGAATGTGGCTGCATTGGGAGTTTTTCCAGATAGCCACTCCTGAAGACTAATTTTATTCATGAAAGAGTAAATGCTGGAACATTTACTGCACAGAATCCCGTCCAACTGGGGTAGTTGTGTAGAAGTTCAGTGTGTGACATAAGATGGGGAATAAATAGGCTGTTCTATACGAATCAGTTTTTGCTACTGCTGGTTGCGATAAGAATTAAAGGACACCCAAGTTGAGAAAATGAGAGCTATACCATAATTTTACCTCTCCAAATGCAAGTACTCTAGAAACATATACAAATAGCAAAAAAATGGTGGTATGATTTTTGTGAAAGCATTTTAGCTGAAGTCAGGGATTGTGAAAAGATTTTGAAGGTAGCTCATTAAGAGGAGAAATGTTAGGTTCTCTTCTGAGCAAAATTTTGCCATACCAGCTTGCAGATAGTACTTTGCTACACTTTAACAGATGCAGCCAGTTTAAAACCCTCATTTTTTAAAATGTCCTAATCTACTATATTGTTATAAATAATACAAGAGATTGGGGAAAGTTTTATTTACATTTTACTTTGTGTATTTACTGTATTCCTTGTAGAATTAGTTTAATAGTTTCCCCTATTGTGAGCGAGAGTGTGTGTGGGGGGAATCTGATAGCCAAAGGGGAGAAAAATATTTACAGTTAGAAAATTCAAATGTACATGTATTACTGGTAGAGGTAAATATAATGAAACTTTTAAACACTGACTAGATGTCAAATTGACTATGTCCCTTTAAAACACCGTATGGTAGTAAAAGTGTATGTGACTTTGACCTTTATTTCATTGACAGTAGAAAGATGTCTTCTTTGGAAAGAGTCTGTGGAAGTCAGTGAGTCTGACTAGTGTGAGAGACTTTCACTAGTTACCTGGGCATGCCTTCTGTAGGGATAATTGTGACAAATTCGCTGCAGTTGTTAACATTAATTCAGTTTCTGCACCAGTCTAGTTAGACTTTGTGATAGCAGGGTTAGATGACATAGTGCTGAAAACAGTGTTAGTAACAGAAACCGCATCTTCACTAAAACTCTGAGTATTGTTAAATTTGATTAATCTGAACTGGTGTTGGCAATAATGGGAATTTTTTCAAAAGGTTCTCTAGTGTCGACGGAGGCATAGAGTGTGTGATCTAGAATTTAGTATAACTGTGTAGGAAGCCAGAGCTACTACTGTTGTGAGCTTGGGCATGACAATTACCCACTTTGACCTTGTATGCTCTATCTGGGACAGTTCCACAGATTTGTCACCAAAAAGAATGTCTTAGATATGGGAATCTCCCTCACATCCTCTACAGTGAAGAGTGATACAGTGATCCAAAGTATTCATTTAACTTCTCCGCAATGGCCTTGTCTTCCTTGAGTGCTTCTTTAGCATCTCGATCGTCCAGTAGCTCCACTGATTGTGTGGCTGGCTTCCTGTTTCTGATGTGCTTAAAATTTTTTACTGTTCGCTAGGTGTTCTGCAGATTCTTTTTTGGCCTAATTATACTTTTACACTTGACTTGCCAGAGTTCATGTTCAGTAACATCTGTTTCACAGAGCAGTGATTGATGTGTTGTTGTTTCCATCAATTGACTTGCTTTTTTTTAACCTGTTCATTGTTATCCTTTCCCATTCAGAGCCACCTACAGTCAGTAAAGAAGAAAATGTCTCTTATGTGTCCCTCTTTTGATGGCAGAGTTGTTAAAGGAGCATCAGTCACTCTGTGGGTGTTTTAAAAAATATATATTTTTTTTATACTACAGCTACAAATCAGTGGTTTCTTCCTGCTGTTAGAGGAGATATTCCTCCAGGCTGTGCAGCCCATGGATTTGTCTGTGATGGTACCAGAATATTAGTGTTTGGAGGAATGGTTGAATATGGAAGATATAGTAATGATTTATATGAATTACAGGTAAGAAACACAACAAAGACCTTTCAGTTTTAAAGATTGCTGCATTTATCCATTTTGCTAAAAGATTCCACTTTTATTTAAGTAAAATAATAATTGAGTTTGGAATGATCTAGCAGGCTGTGACTCTTAGAAAGCTGGCGTCGATGAGCATTGTAATTAGGTTTTACTTCATCATTAATTTATTATCAATTGTTACTTACCCTCCTAAATCAAACAGGAATAAAGCTATCAGGAAATATTCAATAAATTAATACTCCACTAAAGATTATACAGAAAATATGCAAAGAATAGTCCATGATGTTATCTTGACTCTCAAATTACAATTATTGATTGTATGTGAGCAGATTTGATTTCTGAAGCGGTCTTTTTTCTTTTTTCCTCCCCTTTAAGGCAAGTCGATGGCTGTGGAAAAAAGTAAAACCTCAGCCTCCATCTATTGGTTCACTACCTTGTCCTCGACTTGGCCATAGCTTTTCTTTATATGGTAACAAGTGTTATTTATTTGGTGGCCTGGCAAATGAAAGTGAAGATTCAAACAATAACATTCCCAGGTATGCTGATTGGATTTAATCAAAATATATAAATAATAGATGTAACAAGCCACAAACAAAAAAAGCTTCCAAACTGTTCAATGAAGAAGAATTTTTTTCATGTCCCAGATGGTAAAGTGATGGAATTACTAGAAATGCATGTTAGATAGCCGTTGCACACTAAAGGGGCTTTGCTATAGTCTTCCCATTAGGTTTGTTGCAGGGAGAACTGGCTAGAACAGAGGTGGGCAAACTATGGCCCGCGGGACCGTCCTGCCTGGCCCTTGAGCTCCCTGCTTGGGAGGCTAGCCCCCGGCCCCTCCCCGGCAGCCTCAGGTCACCGTGCCGCCAGTGCTCTGGGTGGCAGGGCTGAGAGCTCCTGCCAGGCAGCGCAGATGTGGAATATCGGAGCCACCTATAGAGTTGCCACCTGTCCAGGATTTTCCAGGATCATCCCTTTGGAAATCTGTAAGAGTGCACACTGACAGCTGATCAGTTTCGGCTCAGGATCATCCCCTATCTCCCAGGTTTTTGCACCTCAGAGATTTCAACCCGAGCAGTGTGAGGTCAAGGAGAGGGACTTTGCAGAAGAGGGGAGGTATTTCGCCCTCCTCTGCAGCACGGGGCACGGGTCACTTGCTGGAGGATTCTCTGCAGCTTGAGGTCTTCAAACCACAATTTGAGGACTTCAGTAACTCAGACATAGGTTAGGGGTTTGTTACAGGAGTGGGTGAGTGAGATTCTGTGGCCTGCATTGTGCAGGAGGTCAGACTAGATGATCATAATGGTCCCTTCTGACCTTAAAGTCTATGAGTCTGAGATGTGAGAATCACCGGGTGTAGTGTATTAAATTGCTCCCTGTAGGAATGTGCTACTTATGGTGTACTACTTATGGCTGACAGTCCTGAGGTTGGATAAGGGGCAGGGGGTCCCTGGGGGCAGTCAGGGGACAGGGTGGTTGGATAGGCATGGGAGCCCCGGGGGTGTAGTGTATTAAATTACTCCCCGTAGGAATGTGCTACTTACAGTGTGCTACTTACAGTGTACTACTTACGGCTGCCAGTCCTGGGGCTCCGTAAGTATCACATTCCTATGGGGAAAAATTTAATACTACACCTGCCCTCCATACAGTTTCGGAACCCCGCTGTGGCCCTCAGGCCAAAAAGTTTGCCCACCCCTGGGCTAGAAGCTCTGACATATTTGCAGTGGAACCTGAATAAATAGACTGCCGTTTTGCGGAATTCCAGGATTAGCTACTAAATTTTTGAACAGCAGTCTCTCTCCTTCAATCTCCTGTTGGAGAAACATCAGATGACCTTATTGGGTACGTCTACACTGCAATTAAACACTCACATCAACTGACTGGGGCTCAGGTTCAGGGCTGTTTAATTGTGATGTAGGTGCCTGGGCTGAGACTGGAGCTTGGGCTCTGGCACCCTGCAAGCTGGGGGGATTCCAGAGCCTGGGCTCCAGCCCAAGCCCAAATGTCTACACTGCAGTTAAACAATCCCTTAGCCTGAGACCCACAAGCACGATTCAGCTGATATGGGCCAGCCACAGGTGTTTACTTATAAGGTAGACATACCCATATATATCTTTATACAGTGCTTTGGCATGCTATTAGTATTTTTAATTTAAATTAATTGAAGTTCACATGAGTCTTCCTGCTTCAGTGGATTTGGGTTGGAAGATTTGTTCACTAGGATGTTGCAGAGAACCATGGAATGTGCTGCATTTACAAACACTTCAAAGTACAGTTAATTTTAAATCAACACACACAGGATATCAAAGCTGAAAATACTCCCCTCTTTCCCCCACAGCTAGCTACTGGCTAACTGCAGTAAAGTGCCAAAACTCTGTTCTCCCTGTTAAACAAGATTTGACTGAAACAAGGATCAGAACTCAGTTCTCTAAAAGTAACTTAGTATAAGTGGAAAGCAACAATGAGTCCTGTGGCACCTTAAAGACTAACAGATGTATCGGAGCATAAGCTTTCGTGGGTGAATACCCGCTTCGTCACGAAGTGGGTATTCACCCACGAAAGCTTATGCTCCGATACATCTGTTAGTCTTTAAGGTACCACAGGACTCATTGTTGCTTTTTACAGATCCAGACTAACACGGTTACCCCTCTGATATTTTACAATAAGTGGATTTCATTTAATTCAACAATAAATGGTGAATTCCTCCTTCACTGACCAACCCGAGGGCGTTCTGCTCATATTCTGCTGATGTACCATATCATAGTGTATTTATCGTTTACAGTTTAGCAAGCAGCTCTTCCATTGCTGAGGAAATTTGTTCAGATGTAGTGAAACATGCTAAGAATCTTGGTGTCACTTTTGAACATGGTTTTTTTGTGGAATGCCACATGTCAAAGGTGGTATGAAAGCAGACTTCCTTCGATGTACAGTTTGTACCTGATAACGTTCCATATTTTGTTCCTCGTTATATTTAAATATCTCAATATTTCTAAAACCTATTTTTTAGAATGAATACTGGTCCTATGTTTAGCTTCCCTTTTATAAATTGGATCTTCCTCCTTTTTGCTTGTTTTGAAAAGAATGCTATTTTGTGGAGTTAGTTTTTATTCTGTTTGTAGAGCCCCTACCATCAAATGTTTGATGGGTACTATAAAAATAAAATCATTATAGCCTTCTGCTATGATAACCTTTTGGGAAAAAAAAACAACATAAAGAGGTGAATTTTAGACCTTCAGCAATGTTCCCTTTTATAATCCTTCAGTTATATTTTTCAGTATCTTCCTAATATTACACTAGATATTTAAATGATTTCTATGAACTGGAGCTGCAACATGGTTCTGGAGTCGTAGGCTGGAGCATTCCAATGACCAAAGGGATCTTGCCTTCTCCTCGAGAATCCCACACAGCCATTGTGTATTGCAGAAAAGATTTGGGAAATCCAAAGATGTATATTTTTGGAGGGATGTGTGGCTGTCGACTTAATGACCTTTGGGAGCTTGACATAGGTGAGTTTGGTCAATGTGTGAATCAGCTTAAGTGCATATCTGGTGTTGAGGAAAAGTGAAACCCTATGACAATCAGTGATATAAAATATAAGTGCAGTTAACACATAATTTAACGACCATCCAGTGTGTAGTCTTAATGCCATTTTATTCAGTGGGACAAGATGTGTCCGATTTCTATGACTGTATTACCTTTACCACTAACATGCTGCAACATTCACTTGCACACTGAGATCATTGGTTTTACTAGGATATCTTAAATATTCTTACCAAAATAATTAAAAATTGATTAGCCTTAGTGAAATTATAATTATAATCGCAATTTCAAATTGGTAAACAGGTTTGTCAACCTATTATATAAATCTGAAAAGGACAGTCAACATAAACATCATCTTAGTGTGAAGTTCTTAAAAAACTGTGTAAATATGAATATAGATATTAGCTTGAAAGGGGCTACCTTCCTGCTTTGTTAAAATCTAATTAATAGTAGGTAAATACACAGTATTTCCTGAAATCTAGGAAGTGATATGCACAAATAGCTATATAGGATATATTTATTACTCTACTGAAATGCTATCATCTTTTTTTTTATTATTTTTTTTAAGAAACAATGACCTGGTCAAGACCAGAAACTAAGGGGACGGTGCCACTTCCTCGCAGTCTCCATACAGCCAATGTAATAGGAAACAAGTATGTCTGTTGTTAAAAGCTCAACTATAGAAAGGTACACCTAGTAGGAGAATGATGATATAGTGTTTCTGTATTGGATTACCCTTACCCACCACTGTACAACATAAACAGCTTTGGCCTTGTGGAATGCTCTTCCGGATGTTGTGCCTTTGTGGAATCTATGGAGATAGCAATATGCCATCATCTAAATTAAGGCTGTTAGTGAATTTTAATATTATTACTATTATTATTACATCCTTCTCACACCAATGTTGGCACACAGGGCAGAAACCAGTCTCTTCCATTCCTCTCTGTTATTAGCTGCTGCTTCCATCTGCTCTGTCGTGTTGAGATCAACTCTTCTGCCCTCCCTGCTAAAGGGTGGTCTTAAGGTTTCTTTTGGCCACCCTCGTTTCCTCACACCCGTTGGCTTCCACTTAACAGCATCATGTGGGAGCCTGCATATTGGCATTCGGAATACATGCCCCAAATATGCCCAACGCATCCTTTTAATTCTAGTGGAGATGAGCTGCTGGTTGGTAATTTCTCGGATCTCTTTGTTGGTAGATAGTAGCAGGTACATAGTCTTCTGTATTCACAGCTTTTCACCTCAAGCCATAACATTTAACAAATTTCAAAAACTCATGAGAATAGAGACAGCTTTTAATACATGTAAATAACCACCCATGCGCTTTTGCAATTGCATAATGATAATCCATAAAACAGGGTTGTGTAATATTTGAACATATGGTAACACATACAATCATCTGAAAGATGGGTCATTCTATAGCTTTGTATGGACTTCAATATTGTAATATACTGGAGTTGAAGAAAGAAGGGAGAGAGAAACATTCCAGATACTGAGTGAGAGTAGGGAAGGGGGGGTGAAGTGTACGTTGAAATGCTAAACTTTAGAGTGATATTTTTAAAAGACTGATATTACTTAGTAGTATAAATAACATTTAGCTTGAATAGATTTTTCCAGGCAATACTGCTGCTAACGGTTTAGGGGGAGAGGTAGAGCTTGATCATTACTTGTACCCTTTCATTTCATAGGCCATCAAAGTGCTGTGGAAATAAATACACACGCGCACACATGCACACGCCAGCCCCATAAACTTCCATCAACAAAACTGAATTCTGTGTCCTGAATCATTTAATTAGACTGAGTCATGCATATATATAATTCTTTCCCTAGTCCCTTTGGTTAACTATACAAAATAACACCTAAAACCTGGAAAATTGCTGTGTATTCTTTTACTCTCTAAATCAGTGGCTTTCAACCTTTCCAGATTACTGTACCCCTTTCAGGAGTCTGATTTGTCCTGCGTATCCCAAGTTTCATCTCACTTAAAAACTACTTGCTTACAAAATCAGACATAAAAATACAAAAGTGTCACAGCCACTATTACTGACAAATTGCTTACTTTCTCATTTTGACCATTAAATTATAAAATCAATTAGAATATAAATATTATACTTGCATTTCAGTGTATGGTGTGTGTGTGTATATTATATATACACACACATATCAGTATAAACAAGTTGTATGAAATTTTAGTTTGTACTGACTTTGCCAGCACTTTTGATGTAGCGTGTTGTAAAGCTAAGCAAATATATAGATGAGTTGCTGTACCCCCAGAAGACCTCTGAGTACTCCCGGGGGTCTGTGTATCCCTGATTGAGAACCACTGCTCTAGATTACTCTTCTACCTGCTAGCATAACTCAGTCCGTCAGATAGCTTTAACAAAGTAAATACACTTGCTTCCAATTTAATCACCTTACAGGTTGTGTATATATGGGGTGGGGGAAGAAGAGTGCCCTCTGAGACAAGATCACAACTTCTGATTTTTATTATTCCTAAAAATGTTATCAGATTGTATTTCATACAACGCATTTCTAATTCTGATATGACAGTCTTTTAAAATGGTCTGTTGTGAATAATACATGGAAGGGCTGTAGAAGTTTTGTGTAAATGTTTAACTTCTAAATATCTAGCCGTTTCAGATGCCTTTATTGAGAATACAAAATTAATACACCTCTGGGATATTTCTTAAGTGTCCTGGTGCATAATGTGGAATATTTCTCAGTTATTTTGCTCAACGCTTGATAGACCTGTAACAGCACCGATTAGAAAGAGATGTGGGGCATAAACAAACTCTTGTAAACTATGATTGAGACACTAAAATCCTGTAAATATTCTGTTTTATCGTAGAGTATATAATGAGATGGAAAGATGCAACAGGCCTAGGAATGTTGTTAATTAGCTTTGTCTTCCCCCCCCCCCCCCCCCCCCAATCCCTCTTCCCTTATTTTTAGAATGTATGTTTTTGGTGGATGGGTTCCACAGACAGTGGAGGATGAGATTTCTGCTCATGATGGTGAATGGAAGTGTACCAGTTCATTTTCTTATCTAAATTTGGGTTAGTATTTCTGCCCTTCTTGTTGATAATGATAAATTGAACACTTGTTTTAACAGATGTAAACCTATGAGTAAAGTCTGAAAAAAAATATTCTTCGGTGACTTTAGAACTAGACATGAGTTTCACATCCCCCCCCGGCACATGTTTTACACTCAACCTCCCCATTGAGTTGGGTGCACATTTAATTCAGGAAAAAATACTTTTTGGATAATAGATGTCATGTTGTAAATAGGGCTGTCAAGCGATAAAAAAAAATTAATTGCGATTAAGCGTGTGATTTTTAAAAAATTAACCGCGCGATTAATTGCACTGTTAAACAATAGAATACCATTTAGTTAAACATTTTTGGATGTTTTCTGCATTTTCAAATATACTGATTTCAATTACAACAGAGAATACAAAGTGTATAGTGCTCACTTAATATTTATTTTTGATTACAAGTATTTGCACTGTAAAAAACAAAAAATAGTATTTTTCAATTCACCTAATATGAGTACTGTAGTGCAGTCTCTTTATCATAAAAGTTAAACTTACAAATGTAGAATTATGTACAAAAAAACTTGCAATCAAAACCAAAACAACGTAAAAATTTTAGCGCATGTAAGTCCACTCAGTCCTACTACTTGCTCAGCCACTCACTGTTGTAGGAGATCAGGCTGCCCGCTTCTTGTTTACAATGTTACCTGAAAGTGAGAACAGGTGTTCTCATGGCACTGTTGTAGCTGGCATTGCAAGGTATTTACATGCCAGGTGTGCTAAAAATTCATATGTCCCTTCATGCTTCAGCCACCATTCCTGAAGATGTGTCCATGCTGATGATGGGTTCTGCTCGATAACAATCCAAAGCAGTGTGGACCGACACATGTTCATTATCTGAGTCAGATGCCACCAGCGGAAGACTGATTATTTTTTGGTGGATTGGAGTCTGTAGTTTCCACATCAGAGTGTTACTGTTTTAAGACTTCTGAAAGCATGCGCCACACCTCGTTCCTCTCAGATTTTGGAAGGCACGTCAGATTCTTAAACCTTGGGTTGAGTGCTGTAGCTATCTTTAGAAATGTCACATTGGTACATTCTTTGCGTTTTGTGAAATCTTCAGTGAAAGTGTTCTTAAAATGAACATATGCTGGGTCATCATCCGAGACTGCTGTAACAGGAAATATATGGCAGAATGCGGGTAAAACAAAGCAGGGGCCATGCAATTCTCCCCGAAGGCATTCAGTCATAAATTTAATTAACACTTATTTTTTTAATGAGTGTCATCAGCATGGAAGCATGTCCTCAGGAATGGTGCCGAAGCATGAAGGTGCATACGAATGTTTAGCATATAAGGCACATAAATACCTTGCAATGTTGGCTACAAACGTGTCATGCAAATGCCTGTTCTCACTTTCTGGTGACATTGTAAATAAGAGGGCAGCATTATCTCCCTTAAATGTAAAAAAACTTGTTTGTCTTAGCGATTGGCTGAACAAGAAATAGGACTGAATGGACTTGTAGGATCTGAAGTTTTACTTTGTTCTGTTTGAGTGCAGTCATGTAACAAAACAAAAAAAAATCTACATTTGTAAGTTGCACTTTCATGACAATGATTGCACTTACGGTACTTGTATGAGGAAAATTGAAATACTGTTTCTTTTGTTTATCATTTTCACAGTGCAAATATTTGTAAGCAAAAATAATATATACTTTGATTTAAATTACGACAGAATACAATATATATGAAAATGAAGAAAAAATCCAAAATATTTAATAAATTTCAATTGTCATTCTATTTAACAGTGCAATTAAAACTGCAGTTAATCATGATTATTTTTTTAATTGCAATTAATTTTTTTGAGCTAATCGGGTGAGTTAACTGCGATTAATCAACAGCCCTAATTATAAACATTCAGCAGCATTGTACATACAGAACAATGCTGGGGTAACTCCACATTAGGGTCTGTATTCTATTATATTCCTGTCGTATAAGACAAGGTTTTTGCCAGGATCCTTTTAGTTATGTACACTGAACTACCTTTAGGACCCATACCTCTTTACTGTACGTTTCCACATGATGCAACCAAAGATTGGGAAAATGGCTTCTACAAATGTGTCTCCTGGCAAAAAAATTTAATTGATCATATATGATACAAATCAGTTTGAGTGTGGGCTCAAATGACTTGCCTGCAATGTAGATGATATCTGGTTTAACTTCAGAGGTTAGAGAATATTGGAAACATTAATGATTCAAATGAGTAAATATAAACATATGTATAATCTCATAGATGATGATAGGTGGATTATTATCTGTATTTCTTGTTTTGAAAACACTTATTGAATGATACTGATTATTTCAAGTTTCACTTACTAGATACCACAGAATGGATAAGTCTAATCTCAGATTGTCAGGAAGACAAAAAGAACTTGTTACCTGGGCCAAGAGCTGGACACTGTGCTGTGGCCGTCGGTACTCGTCTGTACATCTGGAGTGGTAGAGATGGTTACAGAAAAGCTTGGAACAATCAAGTTTGCTGCAAGGATCTTTGGTATTTAGATACAGGTGTGTAAGAACATAATAAAAGTACTATAATATGTTGTAGTATAGAAACTTGGCATCATACCTGCTCAGATGTTTTACTCTATAGCAAATTCATTGAACTTTTAAATCTCAGATTTTTCTAGTAAAACATTGCTTCACTGTTGATGCATTTAAAGATTATTGTTATGGTTTTCTGCTAAAAACAATGATCTGTTTCACAGGCCTCAAATTCCACAGGCCTGCAAAGAGGTTTTGAGGCTAAATTCAGTAAAACACCTCTAAGATTCTTGACTACAAGATGCTAGAGGGCATATTATTTAAATATTTGTAAGTTGTGTTTTGGTTTTTTTTCTTCCTGATGTGCACTTTAAATTTGCCTTAATTTCACTTTATTGTTGCTCCTACCGCTTTCACCACACTAAACAATTGCTATATTTGGTGTTTGCACAATTCAGGTACTTGTAAAAGGTTGTGTTCCACTCTTAGTTGCCTAATGAAACTATAATATTCTCACATTTTCTCATAGGTTGTCTTCTGCTGCTTAGCCATTTTTGTTGAATTCTAATTGCATTCAGTGTTAGAGATACTTAGACCAGTCTTCTGGCTGCATTCTCAATAAAGCTTTCTAGGGAGCCTCTGTTCTCCGTGATCTTTAGGCATATGCAGCCTAAAACCTCATTGTTTTTTCTGCTGCCAAATAAGTAAGAAAAGGCATGAGACTTGACAAAATGTGCCTTGTATGACACTTGAGAGAGACAATTTTAGTATTTTCTGGCTTTATTTTATAACCTTTTTGAAAAATGCTTTTTGTCATGTGGCTTATGCCATATGTATTTTAGAGAAATGAGAACCGTTGATGTACTGTCATTACACAAATCATTTGAACTGCAATGAAAGAGCAACTTTAAACATTCCAGTTGTATTTAATTGGTGTATTTTAGAGAAACCGCCAGCACCATCACAGGTACAGCTGATCAGAGCTACAACTAATTCTTTTCAAGTAAAATGGGATGAAGTTCCTACAGTTGAAGGATATCTTCTTCAGTTAAATGCTGACTCCCCAGCGCCTACAGTGACTGGTGGAATTGTGGTTCCTGAGACTGCTCTGCTGAATTCACAAGGTAATACTATAATATTTCCCTTAGATGAAACTACATTCCTACAAAGGTTCCTGTAGATATTTACATAGATATATTAATTTTAAAATGGATAGTTAAATATGTAAGATAAAGACCCAAATCCTTGGCTATGCCTAGGGAGTGCACATACTGCAACTCAAGAGTTTAAAATCTGGTTTTAAACTGCCCTTGTGCTTCCTGACCCTGAGTTGGCTGAATGGTGGAGTGGTTTGTTGATGTAAGCTTGAACTTCATGAGCCTTGATATGAGGCCGGAAAATACAATGCTCAGAATGGATTTTGTACTTCGCTATCTAATATCCTGAAATCTAGCTGCGACTTTGGCCAGTACATGAAGTAGTGGGGAATGAGTTCAAAGGTAAGTTTAAAATCCTATTTGTATGTGACTCAAAGGACAAGATAGTGGGAAAAGGATTTCCATTGATTTTGTTTGCTCTTACAGTAGCACTAAGTCTGAAATGAAACTGTAACTAGAAACAGGGATTTTGACAGTAAGATGAAGGCCCTGATTCTCATTTACACAAAAGCATCTTCATACTGCTCTGGCGCTCGCTCACTGGGATAAAATAGACTCCATATAAAGCATTTTAATGCTTCATAGAATCAATGGGTGTTTGTTTTTGTTTACCTGTAAGGTGGTTCTACTCAACAGCAAAGTCTATAATCAATGACTATCATCCTTCCTCCAGGAATCAAGCTGGATCTTCACAGCCAAACAAATCACATGGTTCCTAATAATGTAAGTGTGAACTGAAGATTCTCAAATCAGGACAATGTTTTAGTGATGGTCTCACTTCCCACCCTAATTTGCCAATTTTAAGAGTGAAATATTTTTAAGCTTAAATTTACTGCTTAGTTACATTACCTTTGTTCTAATGATGCTACCTCACTTCCTGATTGAATGAAGCATCTTGAAAAGCCATTGCTGATGATACAAGAATGAAGCTGTAGTTGCATTGAGTACTTTATGGTAGCTGGGAGCCTGATATCAAGAAGAAAATCTCCATCATCAAAGCCCCAGCAAAATGGGTACAGGGAGGCAGAGAGGATATGCTACTTTATTAGAGCCTTGGTGAAATTCCTTTCTTTGTAGCAGGCTCCTAATATGGTGTTTGGAAGCCTGTCAGTAGCAGCTGGCTCCTAATATGGCTCTTGGAAATATGTGAAAAACAATGTGTGTATAGCTGACTTCCCATATGCTCTGTTACCAGGAAAAGAAGGGTCATTAAAAGAGAGATTCTGGTTAAAAAGACTTAAACTTTCAAAAATCTAGATTAGGTCAGAACTGTTTAAGGCCTCTTAAAACAGGCAAACTTGTGTGGAATCAAAAATTGAAGATACTTAACGACTACAACTTGTTCCTCAGAACTAATTGGGGATCTTAATTAAATACAAGTTTTCTTTAATAATGCTATAGTTTCCTGCAGGAAGCCTGTTGATATGAGTATGGAGGTGGGATTTCTAATAAAATTTCTTTAATCTTTTTTGGAATATAGTTGAGCCTGCATGTACTTTTATGTGATTATTTGCAAATAAACTAAATGTACATGATAACTTTTAACGTGCACTTCCATTTAAGAATACCAGCGGTCTCCAAAACAGAGCTTTGAATGTTACAAGGACACTGTCAGATCAAATTTAGACTGTGTGAAAAGCTTGTTTTACAAGTTTAATTACTTCCATCTTTATTTGAAATTCCAGTGGAAAGGTTTTATGACCAAACATATCCTTGCAATGTTTGCAGCTCAAATTGTAAACTTTAACAATTTTATTGTAAACAAACAATTGCTTTCTTTTTGGGTAGGTACAAGTTACATCTAATTCATTACTAAAACTAGAAGCTAAAGAAAATATTACTGAACCTGAAAACATTGCTACACAAGAAGCTACAAAGAAAAACCATCTAGATTCTAGAGGATTCAAAGAGTCAAATGCCCCCTCACTTTTGCCAGCGTGCACTTTAGGTAAGAGTTTATTCAGTAGAGACTAAAGAAAAGTTGGAATTAAAATCTTGCAAATATAGCAAAGTAAGAATATTTGAGTGTTTTTAAAAAGTTAAGCCTTTCACAAAGTGTTTGTTCTATACATATTTATAACAGTGAGGAAAGATGAAACCATAATTTGTCCCTAGTTTATTGTGCTTTAAGAGGAATAAAGTTTTCCGTTCTGTCATTATGATGACAAATATTGGCTATAAACAGCTCTCTACAATAGAGAGATCTGTTGCTACAGGTTGAAAATTGGCATACAAAGTATCAACCCAGAAACTAACTTCTACAGTTTATTATGTTTCTAGTCACTTAAATTGCATGCACTGGCAAAAATTTAGGATTTCAATGTCGCTAGGAATTGCTTTCTTATCAATGTTAAAAATTTTACCTCCCAGATTTAATGCTTAGCAGAATAACAGAATTTAATCAGATGGGCCTATTTTATCAATCAAGGAACTAAGAAGCATTTCATGTACCTGTCTGTAGTTAGGTATTTTTGTGTTTTGGGTAAATATATCAACTGGTATGGGGGAGAAATTGATATTAATTAAATAACACCAAAGTTGGTGTATGGCAGGGATCTAACCAGACTTCTAGTGTGACTCTGGCTAGCATCAATTCCTATATCAGACTAGAAAACAACTAGATCAAGCTGATATTTATCAGTTGACATCAATATTGAAGTCGAATTAATATTTTCCATTCCATATTGCAGGTCCTCAGACTTCAGCAAATGTAGCTGAATTACATGACTTGGACATACGAACTGTAAATCCTGATGCTTCTGTATCCAGTACTGTCTCCAGCACACAAACTATGGTAACCCAGCAGGCTGTTAAAACTGAGTCATCAAGTACAAATGGGGCAGTTGTTAAAGATGAAACTTCACTAACAACATTCAGTTCAAAATCTGAAGGTTTGAAATGTGTTTCACATACTGTATTTTGAGCCATATTTATCTAAGGCCATCCAACTTCTAGTGTGGTGGGAAATTTGTCATCTTTGAATAGTGTCTAGGATTGAAATAATGGTTCAGGCATTGATGATATTGGGCAAGCTGAAAGATCTCTGCCCTGGTCTTACTTTAAAATGAGGATAATCCTTACACACTTTTTGTAAACCATTTTGATTTGTGTGGGTGAAAAGTGCTACAGATGTTCATTATAAATTGACAGATATCCACCTTTTAG
This sequence comes from Mauremys mutica, assembly GCF_020497125.1. Classification (NCBI taxonomy): domain Eukaryota; kingdom Metazoa; phylum Chordata; order Testudines; family Geoemydidae; genus Mauremys; species Mauremys mutica. Next base: position 100,850,782 of record NC_059072.1, on the reverse strand, counting down.
ATAATGGTAGCCACCAACTTTGGTGCCAATGCACATTTGCTCTCTGCAATGTTTTTCTGGCTACAAAGGCAATATAATCAAATGGTGACCTCAGATCATCTTAATTTCTTTCCAAATTGGAAGCCTCATACCACAGATTAAATTAAATTAACCAAATTTATTATTTTAGACCACCTCATAATGTATGATTGAAATGAACAGGTTATGTAAACTCAATATATAAACAATGCTAATACAAAATTTCTTGATGGAAGTGAATATGCAATATTTGCCATCGCCTGGGAGCAGTAACTACTGGTTGACCCTTTCCTGGTGTTGTCTTGCATACACAAGCACTATTCTAAAAATTTGACATGTAAGCACGGAATACAAATGGAATAATTAGATTTGTCTGAATCTTGAATAAAATTATTATAATGTAGTGAATTATTTTTTTTTCTCTTCCAATTGGTGGGTTATTTAAAAAATGTATTATTTTCTGTATTCCTTGTTTAGAGTTCTCACATGATCTGTACTGATATGCATGAGTAAGGCTCAGGTTATGTGACTTCCAGAGACTTCCGTGACATTTTCCACTTCAGACCCGGGGCAACGGCTGGAGCTGTTAGCTGGTGGGGGGACTCTAGCACTCTCAGCCAGCCTGGGGGAACCCTGGCGCTCTCAGGAGCAGCGGGGGGGACCCCGGAGCCACAGCAGCTGTGGGTGCTGGACCTCCTCCCTCCCTCCCCATTTTGTCACGGTTATTTTTAGTAAAAAGTCAGGGACAGGTTACAGGCTTCTGTGAATTTTTATTGCCCGTGACCCGTCCGTGACTTTACTAAAAATAACCATGACAAAATCTTAGCCTTATGCATGAACAATACATTTAAAATTATTCATTGCCTAGGTTTAAAATTTAGGTGGTTCATACTGGGTGGGCAATTTCTGCCCCAATCTGATTTGTTTGTGTACAGTTCAGTACTGTTGTAAACAGAATTTATATACGACTTTAGGCCATAACTATTAATAATGCCACTGCCTTAGAATTGTGTAGATCCACTCTTAAGAGTTGTTCTGTAAATTTAAAACCAACAGTTAGTTTAAAAAAGCTATTAAAATTGTCAGGTTGTAAATAGCACTGCATGTAAAACTTACCAAACTATGTCTGAAATACTGAATAGACTTTTTCAAGAGACACTTCTCACTGAAATCCATTTACAAATTTTATAAGCTATGGAGTTTCTTTACATGTCAATTGTTTTATGTCAACTAACGTTTTTAATATAATTCTTGTTTCTAGTTGCTGAAACTACTTTTATAATGCCTTCAACCAAGGTCAGGACTGGTCACACAAATAACTCGACTGTCCACTTATCTGTAAGTATGTGACATTGCATAATAAAAACGAATCATTAAATCTGTACTTAGTCTCAGGCCCCTACCGGTTGTTAGTTATACTTTGTTTGAAAGAAAAACATGATGCATTGCTTAGTAGGTTGCTGTGAATAGTACAGATGAAAATTATACATTGTATCCGGTCTCTCAAAAAATGAGAGCTGTGTTGCAAACAGTTTGATTTGAGAGAGTGTAAATGAAACAACTACTCAGGAAAGGTGGGAGGAAATTTAACTACATTTCAACTGTAGTTTCTTATCACTCAGTATAGTACAACTATGTGCATATAGCTGGTATGTGTAATAAATGCATTCTGTAATTAGTACTTTGATTAAAATAGAAGTATGTAGTCTTGCATACTTTAGATCAACCATACTGCATGGTTTCAAACCTATAGATAATTGAAGTTCCTTTTGAACTCTGGGATGAGCTAATATAGAACTACTTGCCCCATTAGAGGTGACAAAAATTCTAATGTCCTTCCTAGAAGAACCTCTTTTCTGGGGCAGTACTCTTAGAAATGTCATCAGAACATCAGTCAATTTGTATTTCAAATAGATATTTTCCTAACATATATCTTGGCACATACTATCAGGGCCGGCTCCAGAGCCCAGCGGGGCAAGCACCCGCCTGGGGCGGCCCTTTCCCGGGGGGGCGGCAGGCTGGGCCGGCGGACCTGCCGCAGTCATGCCTGCGGGAGGTCCACCGGAGCCCCGGGAGCAGCGGACCTGCCGCAGGCATGACTGCGGAGGGGACGCTCGGCCGGCGGCTCCAGTGGACCTCCTGCAGGCATGACTGCGGACGGTTCGCTGGTCCCATGGCTCGGCTGGACCTCCCGCAGGCATGCCTGCGGCAGCTCAACCGGAGCCGCCGGACCAGCGAACCGCCCGCAGCTGCGGGAGGTCCAGCCGAGCCGCGCGACCAGCGGACCCTCCGCAGTCATGCCCGCGGGAGGTCCGCTGCTCCCGCGGCTCGGGGGCGCCTCCCGGGCATGATTGCTTGGGGCGGCCAAATTTGTAGAGCCGCCCCTGCATACTATCTGCATACTTTCCACCTTACGTGTTTGGCAGTACCAGTGTTTTTTAACAAGTTTAACCACTTAGTATTTTAACTGCATTTGAGTAGTAAATGTATATTTGTTCTTTTTGAAGTACTACAAAGTGTAACTTACTGGAGTTCTTTTTTCATACATTTTAGTTTTGTGAAATGTGACTTTTTTATGTTATGTTAAAGTATGGGTGGTCTATATAACATGTTCCTCAAACATTAGAAAACTACTCCACTAAGGCAGATGGCAACAGTGAAAACAAGAGAACGACAGTGGTACGATGTGGGAATTTTTAAAAGCAACTCTGCTTTGGTGAGCCAGTACTATTTGTTGCCAGAAGAAAAATCAAGCATCTCCAACAAGGTAAGTGCTATTTGTGTGTTCTTAATTTTGGAATGTGTTGCCCATGTATATTAACGGGTTGAGACTAAAGCAGGGGTAGGCAACCTATGGCACGTGTGCCGAATGTGGCACACAAGCTGATGTTCAGTGGCACTCACACTGCCGGGGTCCTGGCCACCGGTCTGGAGGGCTCTGCATTTTAATTTAATTTTAAATGAAGCTTCTTAAACATTTTTAAAACCTTATTTATTTTACATAGAACAATAGTTTAGTTATATATTATAGACTTATAGAAAGAGACTTTCTAAAAACGTTAAAATGTGTTACTGGCATGTGAAACCTTAAATGAGAGTGAATAAATGAAGCTCGGCACAGCACTGCTGAAAGGTTGCTGGCCCCCGGACTAAAGGTTTGGGAATTTCGTGGTTCAGTACACTGTGGAAGGAGCTAGTGCTAATAGGAGTTCTAGACACACAGTTAAAAAAACTAATTCAGGATGCTGGCAGATATCTTGCTGACTTGTGTTTTTTCTGAGGCTAAATCTTGAACCAGCTGAATAAAATGCATGATTATAGGGAAGGCACACTTAAGTTTTTACTAGTTTTATGCCAGTGTTACATAGGAAATAGCTCTCAAACTGGTACATTTTCAAACCCGGAAGAACTTTTTGTGTGTGATCACTGGAGGTATGAAAATGTAGAAACCTGCAACTGGATTTCAAAATTAAGAAATGGTGTGGGTTAGCTATACATTTTTAATATAGTATCTGTTTAAATACAACCTTGAAACTTATTCACTGATGTCTCTTCTCCTTTAATTGTGACTCTTTTTAATATTCATTAACATTGTTTGACATTACACATGTCCTTACTTAAATAAATGAATGAATTCTGTATTGGTTAGCAGCATAGTGACTTTAAGATTTATACAACTTTATTTTAATATCAAGTAAAAGTTATAGCTCATGACTATAAACAGCAACTTTTGAAATAAAAAGTTAAGGGACAAAATATAATAGCTTGGGCATAAAACTTTACATTTTTTCAAATGCGTAACTTAAAAAGCTCGTTCTTCACTATCTTAAAAAAATACGCTTGCACTAATGCGAGAAAGCAATCAAAAAGCATTTTTCAGGAAGTGAAAATAGGGATTAGTTTTAATTGTTTATTACCTTATCTGTCATTCCTCTGCAGTAGGTCAGTGCTTTAATTCGTATGATTTTTGTAAATTACTGAAATAAAAATATATATTTAGTTTGTTTAAAGAAAACTCATAGAATTGTGCTGCTAATACAAAGCAATGTATGGCAACTCCTGTGTTCCCTACCAAAGCAAATAATTTCTGTTTAGTCCAGTATCCTGCCTTTATCACTGACCATAATCAGATGAAAAAACAAACAAGCCATAATATGCTGTGTTCAGTATAACAGAGCACACACTTCAGAGTGAAACAGCAGCTGAGGATTTCTTTATTACTTCTGGGGATTATAAACTTCTCTTAAATGCTTCTGTTATAAGGGCTTTTCTTAACTTTTATAACAGTTTGACCTAACTTCTTGGATCTATTGTGTGTATATACTGGTCACACACACTTCTAAAATCACTTTAAATTTAGTTTTTGCTTAAGCTGAGCCTGCCACCTGCTAATCTATTAGGTTAGGTGTGAATTTTTTTTTTTAGTGTTTTACAGGTAAACTTATTTACTTGACTTTTGCATTATTTAAATTTTCAGGTGGAAAATGCAGATGTCCCAGACTACAGTTTACTTAAGAAACAGGATCTCTTTCCAGGCACTGTGTACAGGTTCAGGGTTGCTGCAATCAATGGCTGTGGTGTCGGCCCTTTCAGTAAAGTCAGTGAATTTAAAACCTGCATTCCGGGTTTTCCTGGGGCACCTTCAATGGTCAGAATCACCAAGGTGAGAGCTGGTTAGGATTTCAGTTGGTGTGGTGTTGTGTTGTCTCCCAAACCTAATCTGGTAATTTCTGGGATTTTTACTTGAAAAAAACAAAAAAAAAACCAAAAAAACCTGTCCTAGCATATAGTGTCAAAAATTGATGGGTAAATTCTACGTGCTGTAACACTTTTTTTGTGTGGCCTTCTTGTTAAGAACCACATTCAGACACTGAACATTGAGATAGGGGTGTTGATGAAAATATTACCAGGTAGCAAATACTTTTCAGTTCTCTGATCAGTACAGACTTTGTCTAATGTTGTGTTAAACGGTCACTGTCCTGAGGTGCTTGCAGCCTAAAAGAAAAGGCCTGACAACAAGACGTTAAAAGATCCAAAGAATGGTGGTGATTTAGAATGTTTTTAATATATCAGGCAGTAATCATGTTAAAATGTTGGTCACTCTGAGAAGTTCTTAAAATGACATTGAAATTTGTGTCTCAATGACTGTGTTAAATTCGTTCATTTACAAGTAAAAAGATGGTGGTTTTTTTTGTTTGTTTGTTTTTAAACTGCCAGCCCAACAAATTCAACTTGGGATCTGAAAATCAGTCTCTGCTTTTTCTGGCTCATGTTATATTACCAATAATACATTTTAAATAGTTTCTTCCATTATTTACACTTACACAACCTCATTCCCTCCAAGATATCCCCTTATTTGTACATCTGGAATCACGGTGTTTGTTCTGCTCTTTGTTTTGCATAAGCCAGAGTAGAAGTTTTCTGTATTCCATACCTGTTTTAGCTCAGAGTTGCTATCAAGAGTAAAAGGTAGTAAATTCTTTTGTAAGTAAAATAAGCAGTTGTGACTCAGAACAAACATAAGGACTGGTGGTCTGAGTAAAAATGTGCCTTTTCACTCTCTATAGAGAGTATAAACACACTTAAATGGTAATGGAACTTTATGTAATGTGCTTAATTTACAGTTGAGTATCAACACATTGTGATACTATGTTTCAATTTTTTCTCCAGAGTGTAGACTGTATTCATCTTTCATGGGAGCCACCTGTTTCACCTTCTGGAAATATCTTGGAATATTCGGCCTACTTAGCTATTCGTACCACACAAGTACACGAAAACCCAAATCAGCTTGTATTTATGAAAATATACTGTGGTCTTAAAACATCATGTATAGTGACTGCTGCACAGCTTTCAAATGCCCATGTTGATTACACCTCCAGACCTGCTATAGTGTTCAGGATTTCTGCAAAGAATGACAGAGGATATGGACCTGCCACACAAGTTCGATGGCTTCAAGGTAAAGTGGATACCAAATGTAGTGTTAAATGGGATTTATCTGCACTATGAGAAAACTATTTATCAAACCATTTTTCTGTTGTTGAGTCCATTTTTCCTCAGCAGCATGCATGAGGAAACCTCTTCTGCCTAAATGATCTCTACAGTTTTTAGAAACACTTGGTCATTAATTTAAGTTCTGCTTAAAACTTTCAGACAACTTGTTCTATTAATTTGGATGCAAGTAAAAGCTGAAAAGTAAAAAAAAAAAAAAAAAAAAAAAAAAACTGAATCAGTATACTGGTTCACCCCACAGGTATACATTAACAGAAAGAACCCAGCCAAACTTTAGATTCTAATTAGCTTCATTTCAACTTCAACATTTTTGTCCTGTTGATACTGCCAACTAACCTAGTAGCATCCGCTGTTTTGATTGGTCCCTTCTGCCCTTTTTCCTCTTCTTTAATCAGAGAGTAATTTGTTGCCTCTGTATGAGGTGCCCTGATTTTGTTAATTTCCAGTAAGGGCAGTGAAATCACTGCTTTCTCTTAAGATTTCTGAAATTGTGTTAGTGTCTTGGCTTATTAGGACATTTAAACCAGTAAAACAATTGCAGGGCTCAAACCAAAGGTGAGCAATTAGAAAACATGATTGTCCACACTTGAAAACTGTTTCTCTAATATGGGGGAAGACAGTATAGAAGAGTTCAGTTTGGTGTTTACTATTCCAGCCTTGCTTTATTGCCAAAACCCTCAATCTATATACTGAAATCTCAGTTTGAATGTGTCAGACCACTTAAACGTTCCATGACTTCATATAGATAATAGTGTGTCTCCTTCTTTTCACAGAAATGAAAACATCAAGTTCAAAATAGAAGCACCATAATATAATTCAAGTTATGAATGTAGTGTTTAACATTTGTAATATTTTGTAAATGCTCCAAATATTTTATTTTTGCATTGTTTTTATCTTAAATTTATATAAACACTTTTTTTTACATTTTGAACATCAGCATTATGCAGCCTTGCTCAGGTTGAACTACCATATATGGAAATTCTTATAGTGAAGATAAATAATTAGATACTATCTTCTATCAACAACCATTTTGATAATTAAAGTTTTAATTATCACTGTCTTTTAAATCTGAAATTGACACTTGAAGCAGAATTTAAATTTGTTACAATTGCAGGTGCACAAGATTATCCGCCACTTGTGCCAGTTTTCAAAGATTTCGTAGAGATTGCCCGTGCTGAAATGTCATTGCACAGATAACTTTGTAAAGCCTCATGATCTCTGTTCAGTTGAAGTTCTTAAACCACATTCATCACTGTGGTATCTGAGTGCAAGGCAAGCATTTCCATTTATTATGGTATCTTAAAATGTATAGAATATTTTAATATATATACTTTTTGTAAAGAAATGATTTTTCTACTATTTGTAACAAATATTTTAATCTTTAAAGGCATTTCCTGAAGATATGCAAATACTAGGAAACTTAGTCACTTCTGTTATGAAAAATATAAATGTAATGTAAATGCACTACTGTTAGTTGGGATTATCCTTTTGAAGTTGTACAAATCTTAAATCTGTAAATATTCTTAATGTTTACAAAGAGACCTCTCTGGTCTACTATTAAACCCTTCATGAGGATTCATCCATTTTTTTTAAACCCATATGCTTTGCTTCCAGCATATGCTTGCTTTTTGCACTAATAAGAATTTAATGTACCTCATTCTTATGTTTGTAATCGCTTGTGTTGCTTCCATAACATTTCTGTAATATTTTAGTCTAAAAATTTAACCAAAGTTAAAATACATGGTAAGCAGTTTTGCACATATTGTATGCTAATTCTTATGACCTATTTATTCCAGTTAGTCTTTATAACTGCTTGATTGGTAGAATTTACAGGTAAAGCAATCAGTTCAATACTCCCATTTACCTATCAGTCATTTTTCATTAATTAGATAGCTATTTAGCTCAAAAAGCACTGCTGTTAGGAATAGGTTGATCCATTCCTGTGCTAAAGAAAATGTTTGTTCACAGTAATAGAACAAATATAAACATTTTAATGCTATTTATTTTTTTAAAATCATTTGTTTACCAAAGTGTAGAGTAAAATGGCTGAATTGTGTGAGGCCACTAGGTGAATAGATTTTGAGGCATCTAATAAGAATTTTTATAAAACGAGTTACTGCACATGTGCAATGAAGTTTATACTTTGCACTTTAAATTTTTCCCTCGATGCCAAAAGAATATACATCAAGGTGAAATTACTTGCCTTTTCCCCTTATATTTGTGTTAAGAACATGCACTGTAAATATGTAATCTTAAAAATTAAGAATAGACTTGCCTGTTTGCTTTGTTTTGGTTTTTAATGGCGGGGCATAGATATTTGGTAAAAGATTCTCAAGAAAAGATTGGCTAACCCAAATATGCTGAAGTAAATTTTTATGGCCAAACTTTAGACTTCTAAAGTCAGGTTTATAATGTAAGTGCTGATACAGCCTTAACACAGCCACAATCTGTGATGCCATGTAAAAGCACTGGGGACTTTACAAATCTTCATTGTAGAATTGATTGTGACATGAGTGTAGTATAAATAGTTCTACTCATAACAATAGAAAACCTGACAAGAAAAAAAGTGTGTATATAGTGTTGATTTCAACAGATTCATTTGCAACTAAGTATTCACATCATGAATTTTTATATAGGGTTTTTTCCTGCAGAGAAAGTTTAAATGGGCTTAAAAACATTAGTATAATGGTCTACATCATCAGTTATGACCTTGACACTACCCAGTAACTAAAATCTCCACTTACATGCAGGCTGTAACTAGAAAAGTATAACTTTGCTTTTCTTATTAGTACTGTAAAAGATGCCTTTAGAAAACATTTTATGGCTTTTGTTGGTTGGTAGCTGTGATTGTAGTGATATTATTTAAGAATAAAATCTGTTGGGTACGTCCATGGATGGAGTTTTTGCACTTGGTTTCATATACTTTGCACATTTTATTTTTTAAAGAGTGTGTCACGATGACCAAAGGTAAAACTGTGGTGTTTTCAATCAAAATATGATTTCTGTGTAAGTGTACTTACAGCTGGCTTTATGTAAGTTTTCACTCTCTTCCGTTATCCCAATTGGGTAATGTTTGAATAGTGAACATATGCAAATCTCCTGTTCCATGCTTTGCAGTTTTACTTTAAAATTAAATTACGTTATACACTGTGAAAATGCACATTGAGGTCTGCTTCTCAGAACTGTACTTGCAAAATGTCTAAATCCCACCTAAGTTTCATCTTAGAGAAACATTTTATATGTTTATAAACTAGATATTGGACAGATATAGTGAGATGTCTGTTCCAGTTTTTAAATTTATTTGAAATACAATTGAAATTAGCTGTTTGAGAAACTGCATCAAAGTCCTCGTTATTTCATATTTGTCATTGTTAAAATTCATGTAAACAAAACACCCACATTGATCAGAATACAATATCAGTTTTGTAGAAATGTCAAGGGGTTTGATAGACTTTTCATGAAAGTTCTGACTATATAAGTAGAAAAGTTTTTGGTTGTTTTTTTTTATGCTAGCTGTGGCAGATATTGCAACAACTTAAGAATGTTTTTGTGAAATTTGAAATAAAATGAACGAGAACCAACATTTGGTGTTTAAAGTAATTTTAGCAATATCTTCTAATATAGTTTGAAGTAGAGCACATGATGACCAAGCCAGAAACTTTGGAGATATAGTTAACGATACTATTGTTAACAGGTATTTCAGGGTGGTTGATTTGAGGTGGTTATAATTTTATGGCCTGTTACTTCAGTGATCTCTACAAAGAAAATTGACGTTTTGTACAATGAAAAAAAATTGAATATCTTATTTCAAAGCATTGTTTATTCTTTGTAATAAAGTGGTTGTCCTATAAAATGAGTTGTCTCAGTACTTTAAATTGAGAACTACTTGTGTACAAATTTCAAAGGTTAGAGGCTTCCGAAAGATTTTGTTCTTTTAGTTTTTAAACTTAAGAATTTGCTTTAAGAGGTACAGGGAAGGAGGGCACTTTCATGATACAGACATGAATGTCAACAGTACCTTTCCCCAGAACAATTTTAAATTAAGAAATTTCTGGACTATTCAAATGCATCTCTTCTGCCTATCCCAAAGAAAATTGGATGGATAAAGATCGATCGATCAAATGTGAGTAAATTAAAAAGGTCTTTGTTTCTTCTTCCTAGTCATGACTGAAATAACCTTTTTAAAAAAAAAAGAGCTTGTCATTTATTGAAAGCAAAATACTTCAAAAAAAATACTTCCAAATTGGAATTCTTCATTCTTATATAAGAAACATTTGTTTCCCAATGAACATCAGATGTTCAATAAATGCACATTTTGCAATTAAGATTAAAATACCTTTGTTTTTGGTTATTAACAAACCTTAGGTGTTATAATAAAAAATAGGGAATGATTCTTAAGGTCATCTAATTCTGACTTGGAAGCACTAGCAGCAATGTCCTTTAAAAAAATTTTTTTTTCAGAGGTAAAAATATCTACAGTTTCTTTGCCAGACTTGAGCTGTTTGCTTCAGTTCACTTGACAGTACTAATCTGTCATCAGCCTTGTTTTGATGTGCCACAACAGTATCTTAGTATTGCCAGTTATTCAAGATTGTTCTACTTGGATGGTTCCAGGACACCTTGAAGATTGTGTAGAAAAGTTTTGACACTGACTTTCAGAGGTTGTTTGAATTGCATATTTTAACTGCCAGTTTATAAATAAACAACAAAACACTGAAAGATTGACACATCACAGTGAGAAAAGATGTTCGTGAGGGACTCATCCGAATAATTGTATTGACCATGTGTATGATTCAGTTCTACTCACTAGATGTTCTCCAAACCCATGAGTGGTTAGGTTATCACTGAACTTAATTTCTCCTGGTCAATACCCATTATGAGTTTGTTTTTTATAGTGTTTATTACTGTAGACCTTAGTCCATACTGTGCTTTGCTGCACATTGGGCTATCCATATTTGCCATCCTTGCCTGTCAACTGCCCTTCTTTTCAGATCTTCCCATTTCATGTTGAGGTGCTTGATGTCATTCAGAACTGTTCGTTTCCATGTTCTTTGCAGTCTTCCTCTCTTCTTGTGTTTTTCTGGCTTCAATTCAAGGGCGGTATTTGGTATGCGTCATTTATCAGTCTACTGAGGGGAGCTGAATGAGGAGGAAAACTGCTAAAAATTATCAGGTAAGTTTCTTGGTCTGTTGCACAACTTCTCTCCTCATTCATCATTAATGGGAAGTAGCCAGCAGTGAATCACAGAAGTAGGGGGAAAGGATAAGCAGGTTTAATTATAGCAGAATAGGCAGGAATTGGAACTTCTCCCCTCCCTCTGTATAAAGCAAGGAATTGTGGTAACCAGCCCAGAAGCATGTTCCTACCAAAGGCGGCGGCTGCTGCAGAGGAATGAAAATGTACTCATTCTTCAGGTGAGGTTTCTATGCTTTCCTCAATGCCCCTAGGGCAGAGGTGGGCAAACTACAGCCCGTGGGCCACATCTGGCCTGTGAGACTGTCCTGCCTGGCCCTTGAGTTCCCTACCGGGGAGGCTAGCCCCCAGCCCCTCCCCCACAGCCTCAGCTCACCATGCTGGCAGCATTCTGGATGGTGGGGCTGTGAGCTCCTGCTAGGTGTAGTGTATTAAATTGCTCCCCGTAGGAATGTGCTACTTACAGCTGCCAGTCCTGGCACTCTGACAGTAGTACACCATAAGTAGCACATTCCTTTGGGGAGCAATTTAATACACTACACTGGCCCTCCATATAGTTTTGGAACCCTGATGTGGCCCTCAAGCCAAAAAGTTTGCCCATCCCTGCCCTAGGGACTTCTGTGAATAATTTCCCAGATGCCTAGCATGCCAAGCAGTGGAGATTTTAACATCTTGCCTGCAACAACTTTGCAACCATCAGGCCTTGGCATTTTGGATAGAATGAGATGAATGGGGTACAGTTGGCATATGTACTCTCCATATGCTTGCGATGTATCTTTAGCATGTTAGGAATGCCTATTTATGGGAAGCCTTCCAGAAGGAGTGCTAAGAGGTAGAATAAAATGATGGGAGAACTCTTACCCAGGGATTGCGGATTGAGGCACTTACTCATGAACAGAGGTTTCTGAAACTAAGAATATCCTTTTTCTCACACCAGCAGTGTGGTTCTTGGATAGACAAGGGAATTGATTCCAAAACTTGCCTGTTGGAGGGAAGGACAGCTAGAAGGGCTAGCCTGGGTTTGCATTCAATGTTTTGTTTTGTTTGTTTTTCCCTTTCTCTCAAGTATCTGCTTTATTAGTGAACATGTACAATTTTAAGGACAGTGTGGCTGCTTTTTAAAACCCAAATAAAAAAAACTTAAGGCTCAAATATGTGTTTTCAAAATAAAAGGGGAAACATTAAAACCTGTGAGCTATAGTGAGTTACTGACAGCGGTTTTGACTGTTATTTTTCTAACAATAAAAATGTGAAAATATTGCATGTCGTGTACAAGTGGTCAGTGTAAACTTTCAAACTGTTTTTTGAAAATACACAAACTGAGTGCTTGTTCCCTTCAATTGTTGTGAAAAGTGGAAAACCTGTCTTGGGTTGCAGTTTACTCATGTTATGGTAACTGTAAACGGGCTACTCACCGCCGCGGTGCCTCCTGCTGGTTTTCCCGGGGAATTGGCTCTTTTTCAGCCCGGAGTGCCCTCTGCAGGCCGGTGATCCCCCTTTTTCCTATCGGCCCCGTGTCCCTCCCAGGACCCGGTGCCCCTTTAACTATAATTGGGTCTCCCCCTCCCAGGGGAACCCCCACCCTACTATCCCCACTTTGCCTCAGTAGTGGCCACTGACAGTCATGGTCTAGCCCCACACCCTGGGGCAGACTGCAGTATCAGCCCACTCATCACAGGCAATAGGGGTTTGGACCTGCTGCTTTGTCCTACCCCTGGGCTGCCCTCTGCAACCCCCAGTACCTTTGGCCCTTTGCTAGGCTGCAGCCTGGGGCTTTCCAGGCTGGAGCTTCCCTAGCTCCTCAGCCTGTTCCCAGCCCTGCTTCACCCAGGTACTTTACCTCTGCTCATAAGCAGCCAGGCCCATCCCTCTCTGAAGCCAGAGAGAGACTGACTGTGCTCTGGCTTCCCTGCCTCTTATAAGCCCCAGGGCTTCAGTTTGGGGTGTGCCCCAGCTGCAGCCACTTCTTTAATCAGCCCAGCTTCCAGAGCCACCCCTCTCAAGCCCTGTCAGGCAGCATTTCAAGCCCCTCCGGGCAGGAGCAGGGTCCACCTTGCTGCAGTAACCTTTCAGTATCTGGTATTCTGATTTTAGATTGTGAATACATAGATCTTGTGTACAATGGGAGTTAGCTGCCTCTGCAACCCCCTGTGTAGCTACAGTTTACACCAATGAAGTGCGGTTTATTTGAACTGAGGGTAAGCTGCCTTGATATAAATCATATCTAGGCTAAGGGGAGGCAGTGGTGTAGCTACAACTAGTATAGTATAAGATCTTGAAAATGTTTACTCCTGGCTTTTTTTACCAAGAAAAAAAGATTATGGTAGGAAAGTTTCTGTAAAATTAAGAATTTAGAAATAAGAGCAAGAACGCTGGCTGCCCTACAAAATGTAGCAATTACCTCTGCCTAGATCGGGGTCGGTAACCTTTCAGAAGTGGTGTGCTGAGTCTTCATTTATTCACTCTAATTTAAGGTTTTGTGTGCCAGTAAAACATTTTAATGGTTTTAGGTCTTTTTCTATAAGTCTATAATATATAACTAAACTGTTGTTGTATGTAAAGTAAATAAGGTTTTCAAAATATTTAAGAAGCTTCATTTAAACGTAAAATGCAGAGCCTCCCAGACCCGTGGCCAGGATCCGGGCAGTGAGAGTGCCACTGAAAATCAGCTCACGTGCTGCTGGTTGCCTACCCCTGGCCTAGATAGAAGAATGAGGGAGATGATAGGGATATCTAGTGGAAGACTGACTGTGTGTACTGATGGACCTGAATTCCAATGCCAATTACTGAAAACAAAAGGAGTTGGAGCAGTATCACCACCTTATTGGGGGGCCTTGTTAATAAAGGACAAAGCAGTTAGAAGTATATGAAATGTTATAATCTTGTCTACACTAGCCTAACCCCAATCCTCACAATTATTTGAAGAGGAATATCTGAGGTATATTAACCTTATAGAAGATTAAATTACACAGACATGTACCAAATGCCTGTGATGTAAGAATTTGGGTTGACTTACCTCCCTGCAGCTGTCTAATCCTCTGAAGATGCAATTCGGAGAAAGTAAGTAGTGTTGAGAGCTATCAGTGACATGTCTAGTGTAGAAGCCCTAGTTGCAGGCCAGCTGGCAGGCATTGAAATGTCCCAAACTATGTTCCTAGCAACAGAACAAAACCTCCTCATGATTAGGAACTTTTTTGTGCTAAGTCTATGATTTAAGAGATTCCTTGTTGCTCCAGGTTGACTAAGCAATGCCATGCTACACTGTGATCTGATTATTCCTAGAGGAGGGCAAGACACAACTACTGTGGTGTGTCTTATGAGTATAGCTGGTGATCCTCTCACAGTTTACTGCTGTCCCTGTCTCCAGCTGATGCAAGAAGAGCAGTGGTGATGTGGTATGGTTTCCTTTCAAACTTACTGGGAGAATTACTAAGGCAGTAACTGAAGAGATTTGTAAGGGTAGGTCTATACTTACCCGCTGGGTCGACACATAGAGTTTGACTTCTCGGAGTTCGAACTATCGCGTCTAATCTAGATGCGATAGTTTGAACTCCGAACGTGCTCCCATCAACTCCGGAACTCCACCACTGCGAACGGCGGTGACAGAGTCGACGGGGGAGCCGCGGACTTCGATCCCGCGGCGTCTGGACAGGTAGGCAGTTCAAACTAAAGTAGTTCGACTTCAGCTATGCTAGTCGCATAGCTGAAGTTTGGACCCCCGCCCCCAGTGTAGACCAGGCCTAAGAAAACCTAAACCCCTAGATTAGTCAGTTCCACTATAAAATCAGAAGAGAGACTAACAGTGGCAGATCAGAGAAGAAATGGCTTGCTGATAGCCTTAAGTAAATGAAACTGCTAGAACTGGGCTGTAGTTCCCCCTCCCATTATGTAATAATGAAATGCCTAGGGCTGAGCAAATCAGCAGGTATAATACTATCTTGAGTAAATGAGGACCTAGCTGTTCCTGGCTCAGTCTACCTAAAGAAAATGAGGCAATAGCACAAGCAGTCCCTCTGAAGTCATTCAAGTTAAGCCCCCAAATAATAGCTGGTATGCTCCTCCATGAAATTGGTTGCTCATGCTGACCCCTAAGAGCAAGAACTGGGATATTAATTGGAGAAAATAGGGTTCTTGCTTTCCATGACTTAACCAGGGAACCTGACTTAGATCCACAAGAATTAGAACATTTACCCCCAAATTGGTGATGTTCTCAATGATTGGGGATATGAAGGTGACTCCTGCATTGTACATTACCAGAGCACTTGGAGATGAATTTGAGTGGAAATGAATAGGTAGAGACTTCATCCAGCACTGGATTATTACAGTCTTGTGGTTGCAAGTACTGAAGCATAGATCTCTGGGGCATGTGAGGGGGGGGGGGGGAAGGTTATATTCAAAACACAATTGTAAGCTTTCAACTGTTAATACTTTACCAAAAGTAAGCTAAAATCTGATATTTTGTGGGGGATGGCCCAGACTGATTACAAGGGATGCAAGGGTTAATGTGCAAGCTGTTTCCTTTGAAGAATAGACTTTAGCCCCCTGAGAGTATTGGTTCATACAATGGCAAACCACATAGCATTACTTCTGATAAGTGCAGTATACAGCCTGCTGTATTGTAAGAGTATAGTCCAGAAATTGACCTTGGCAATTTGCCTGAAAGGGTTTTGGAGAAAGTGCATAGCAGAATCACTCTAAACACAGATATGTCTTTTTTTCTTCTAACTGCACTGCAGCCATGAGTTGGAGACAGTAATTTAGTTTATATGTACCAGGCACCGAATTTCAAAATTACAGTATGTATAGGAGCAGATTATGCTCTCTCCCCCCCTCCCAGGGCCCATGGCTTTAGGAAGCTGTGCCTTGAACTAGCACTGGCTTCCCATTACCTTTACTGGCCACTGATCAAATGCAGCATGCTAGTCAGTTTCATGCTGGCCTTGCAAATAAGTTGATCAACATACAGGTGCCTAGGATGTATATAATTTGCAAGCCTCTTGCAGTGTGCAAGTTCTGAATAGTTGCACCTTTTGAAAAATGCAAGCTATTTCTGAAAAAAGGCCTTTCCTGTGGAAGAGAAAAGAAACCATGCATTCCTCTACTGTAACAGTATGCAGTGGTTTCAGTGTGTGCAATTCCTACTTCACTATGCTAGTTGCATCCATCCTGGTTCACTTTACCCAGCTAGTCTAAAAACAGCAGGGGTGAGGAGAACCTATTTTCCCCCCCACCCCAGAGGGGGAATATTAAAAACTATTTTACAAAGTAGTTAGGCCTCAAAATAAAATTACATTTAGATGCAGTCTTTAAGATGAAAGTAATGTAGAGACTAGTAAGATTAACAGTTAAATTCATTTATTTTTCCTTTCCATGATTCATGCTAGAAGTTTACTTAATGGTAATTCTTCACCAGAGCTGGAAAGTGACAGCTAATATTCAAGTAAACTGAAATCTATTAAGAAAAGCCAGCCCCCTTCTTGCCCACATTTTACCCTGCACAAAGAGAGCTCGAGGGATTCACTCTAAAAACAGATACCTGATTACTTTAAAAAAAAATCTCAGATGAAATGGAACTTTATTCCCTTTTAAAGTTGCTAGCATGCAAAGAATTCCACAACCCTAAATGAGGATAATGCCATTTTTAACAGGTAGATGTTGGTGAAATAAGTGTCCCCCCCCCGTCCCCCCCCCGGTGTTGTGCTGTATACCTTAACAGGCTGATGTATAACAAGTGGCTTGCAGAGGGATATGTTGCACTGCTTAGGTACGATGAACCATATACTCCGTTCCACTGGAGAAAGCGGAGCAAAATGAGTAAGACCATGCAGAAATTAAGATAGTGGCTTTTCTATCCCAAGCTAGCGCCCATTTACCTGTCCATGTAGTTGACAAGTCACCCCATTTCCCCCTCCCTCCCACAGCAGTTATTTGCCTAAAATATGTTAATCCTGTGCAGAATACTATTAACTACTCACCGTACACTCTGTGAATCCCATCAAAGCACTCATCCCTGAGGGGCAACACAGCTACTGAGGAAGCAGGGAGACCTCTAAACCCCAAGGAAGCTTGAGTGGAGACTGACTACTACATGCAGATAGCAGACACATAAGCACAGGTCAGTGGCATTTTACAATCTGTTTCCATACATACCAAAAGTCCACTCTACACACTTTGGCTACACCACATAATTCAATACACAGCAGAGTCCAGAACAAGGGGAGTAAAGGCACAAGCTAAAACTATCAAAACACGCATACTTAATGTTCGACACCTAAATAAGTGGGGTGATGTGTGAAAGTGCTGAGTATTGGCCTAAGTTCCCTGCAGTTACCAGTAATGAAAATGAGAGTTAGAGAGCCCTACAAGTCAGGCCCCTTGTGGGTGGGAGGCAGGAGACTTTAAGCATCTTTATTTGACCACTTTGGCCACAGTAGTTTAACTCTTCCCCTTTTATATGTGAAAAGGGCCAAAAAGACCACGTGAAGTGGAAGTTTTAACCAAGAATTCCAGTATTGGGTGGATTAATATTAGGTTGTCACTACATGCTTTCAGCTACAATAAGAAACTATTGTATATGCTGTGTGAAGTGATCTTTTGTACACTAGTGCTATTTGGAGGTAACATTGGTAACAAGCTAGATATCTCTGGAAAGAATTGGTTACGTTACTTCAGAAAAAACATTCAAAGATAAAGCATTACAGAATTACACTTGGGCTAAAGCATTAGATGATATGACCCAATTGATGTCATTTTAGGGATTGATTGATTGTTTTAAATGGAAGGGAGCTGGGGGAAGAGAGAGAAAACCTCTCTCTAGAGGAAGGGTCCCATGTATTTCAACACCATTGAATTTCTCTTGCCAGAGCTGTGCTCTAGAATCTAAGATTTAATTTAAAATAAATAAAATCCATCCCTCATGTTTGAAGACGTAACCCTGAAAATATGCAGCCTGTGTGCAATGCTGCAGTGTTGTCTTGACTTCAGAAAGAATAGCACGCGCATGTGAACTGCTCCATTCATCTCGAAGAGACTTGTCATCTTAGGTTTCAGAGTAAAGTTAAAGAGATTAAATATCAGCATTGAAATATGTAAGCAACACTATCCAACTAATGAGCTTTCCCTAGAAGTCCAAGATCCCTTCTGTGCACTCCCCAACTGCCAAAAACCTCTAGCTTGTCCCTCGCACTTTAAACGTTACCCTTTTTCAGTAAAAAATTCTGCACATCAAGAACTGGAAATATGGGACTGATCTAAAATAAGTTGAACATAAAACATACAGGGCTCCTGTACTGCTTGTGTTATTAATCTCATTTAATGAAAAACTTAAGTTTAGCCATTGTTGCTGCAAAAATGACACCAGACTGCCACAGCACCTGAGAACACTGCTACAGAAGATACATCCATCTCGCCACAGAATACAGTGGACCTTGTCCAGAGGCTTGCCTTGGCATATTGTTAACCTACATTTAAATTATGACATTATTTCAGTTACCAAAGAAAGATACACCAAGACTTCTGGCCACATATAGCACATAATTCTGAAATTTAATTTTTTTGAGTTTTGTTTTAACCCAGGTTATGTAGTCCATTAAGGTTTTAAACATCACATTTCCAAAATAGCCTCCAGGAAAACTATGGCACCAGGCCAAAGGTTTGTTTTTGTTTTTAAGTTAAAAAAAGAGATGGGTGGCAGAGTGAGGGTTATACTAACTTTCAGCTCACTGAAATGCAAATAGAAATATTAAGTCTCCAAACTCAGCCTGAATAACAGGGATGCTAGTACACTACCACCAACACAGTCTAGGACACTGAAGTATCTAACAAGATTATTCACCCAATTATTTAAAAAACAAACCAACCAGCAACGTTACTAAACAGCTCACTAAATATACAAAATTACATTATCTAGGTACAGTTTATTGCAAAATCAGGAAGGAGACAACAAACTAGAAGTTTGAGTCTTTCATTTCAGATTTTTTTATCACCTATTCATATTTCAGTCACTCACACATGCATATGCATGTACACACGTGCATACACACGCTGTACACACTATTTCTGAAACATTTGAGAGTTCCCACAGTCTTACAGGAAACCAAACCTTATATTTCAGTTTAAAAAGTTAAATTGAGGTCATTTACCACAAGACTATAAAATCCTCCTATAACACTCGAGGAAACAATTACATTTTGGGATTTGGCTTTCCAAAAACCATGCATAAAGGGAAAGCATATTTCAATAGCTCTAAGACTACTTTAAAGTTAACAAATTATTCTTCAGAAGTCTGTACAGAGTTAAGTTAATATAATTGTAAAAGTAGCCTAATGAATGCCTGTAGTAGCTATCTCAAATAACTATTGCATTATAGTAAACACTGTTGATGGGCACCAAATATCTAAATTTCAACAGATCCAACAATTGTTTGCTTCTGGATTAACATTAAGTTCTAATGTTACATTAAAAAACAATTCTAACAATTCTTTTGAGCTGCTAGAGTTTCATAAAAAAAATTCCTTTCAAATTTTCAATAAATATGCCAACATTAAAAATCTAGTTAAGACATGCAAGACAATTTACATAACCAAGAACAATTCAAATTTTATAATAAAGGCAACTTGCATTCAAAATGAACTTTACCCTTATTTTATTTAAAGGGTAAACATGAATTAAACTCAGCTGTTTACCTGAATTACAAAAGTAACATGATTCAATATGAAAATAAGAAACTGTCTACAAATCTCTGACAGTAATAAATTGCAATATACAATGCATACAGGAGTTATACAGAGCAACAAACTCTTGTACAAAACAAAAATACTTTAATACCCTTAAAATCCAATTTTTTTAAAATTCATGAAAAAAAGATTTGAGTCAGAATTCACACCTCCATTAGTCAAGCCTCAGGTAGCTACATTACAGCTATTTAATGTACAAAGAGAACTCTCTCCTCTGTCATTTTAAACTAACGTCTCCCCTCACAAGTTGTACAGCTTTCTTGTCTCTTCCATTCCCAAATCCAAAGCCTTCTTCAAATCACGAGAACTGAATTTGTTGAACACCAGAGATCTAGAGAGGGGGGAAAAGAACGTAAGCTTAGTTTCAAGTTTCTGTCCTCGGAAGCTGTATCACATTTAGTAATCTTGCAGGTCGTAGTGTCAGAAAGTCATGACAAAGGTCTAAATACAAGTTATTCTCATCTCTTTCAGACTGGGGGGTCTGAAATAGGGCTTTGAATTTTAGCAACAGAAGGAAGAGAGTGGATGAGAGGATACTGTACCTGTTGATAAGATGTTGTATAAACCATAACATTTTGCTGCTGGCCATCTGTAGTTATTAAACCTGCTGGCAACTGGTTAGCTAAAAGAAAGAGCATTTTAGTTAAGGTAGTTAGACAAAACTGCAGGATACATAGAACCTTGTTTAAAGTATATATTATCATTCACAACAGAAAGTTCAGTTATGGTGAGAGGGACTATGGCATAACCTTCCTCCTCATATCTACTCCCTGAGTACTATAAACTCACACCTGTTTACTAACAAAAACAAGTTAGCTTCCATTAGCACTGCAGAACTGAAACTGATTTTATTCTGCATCAAATCATTATCTGAAGTCAGCTTGCAAAATTTTTACTGCTGATGATGTATGAAGGCAAAAACCAGCTTTACTTTCCAGTGTGAAGTGGACTTTACCATACTGGCCACTTGAATTCTAAAAAAAATAAAAATTGTTAGACCACGGAGCACGTAGTCCAGGGTTTCCAAGACACAGCGAGAGACTATCCCTGCCCTGACGGAGATGGGATTTGTTAGTGGGGAAAATGGGGCAGTGGTAAGGGTAATGGTTGCAATTAGAGCTGTGATGCAGGCTTGGATGGAATCGTGCAGCGCTCTGAAGGACATGACAAAGAGCTTGGACTTAACACACAGTGACCTACAGGAAGCCAGTGAAGTAAAAGTTTTTGACTAGTAAACTGACTAAATGTGGTGTGGAAGTCAAGAGACTAAATGGAGAACCTGTTAGGTAAACATTATCATTTTGTGGGTCTAAGCCCTGTGACAATCAAAGGGTAGAATTATTACAGAAGTCATTAGGAAGCAAAAGGCTAAACATTCAGTTATAACTTTGATATTCTGCATTTGGAGAGAATAAGTGAGGGGCTGGTTTGGAAAGTCCAGCCATTTCTACATAAGGATAAGAGACAAAAACACAACACTAAATCAGTTTCCTATTTTAAAAAAGTTTAACCAAATGTTTGACAGAGCTGAACATCTTACATTTGAGAGATTAAATTTGGTCTTTACCATATTTGGTAAAAAAAAAAAATTGATTTTCCTTGAATTAAGTTGTGCCCAAATTAAAAGTTACATGCAAAAGACACTAAGTCTAAAGTTAAACTCTTCAGACAAGATAATCCTACACAAACATACGTGACTTGCAAAGCACACTTTTTATAAGAGATAGTGGTTCTGTCTCCTAGTCCTGCCTCTGCTGGCTCTTAGCCAGGGGCCTCCTGCTCCCTGGTGAGTCCTACTATTCTCCTTCAAAACTGCCATTTTTAATGCTGGCATTAAATCATATGTGTGCAGTAACTTTCCCAACCACTCAAGCTTTGCATCATAGAATGTCCTGAAGCCTCCAGAGCCTGGGAAATCTGAAATATGATTGGTGAGCAGGTGTCAAGGCATTTCTTCAGCCTTCTACTTCCAGATTAGGGAGCATCTTGCAGAGACTTGGGAAGTAGACAGCAGACTCACACAGTTGATAGGTGTATCCTGTCTTCACACCAGTTCTTGAAAGCGCTATACTAGTACTTCTAGTAAGCGCACACACTAATGGTGCTGTTAGGAAACATTCCTAGAAGCATAGGAATGTTTCCTGTGAGTACTACATCAGTGCCTGCATAAAGGGCTCATTCATGCGGTTGAGTTAGCTTTCTCTCCTCCACTCATTTTTCTTTACATGAGTCCTTGGGAAATTACGTATGACCCCTGGGTCATCGAGTCCAGTCCTTTGCTACTGCAGGCAACAGAGGTAGGATTAAAAATCCTAAAGTTTAGATTCAAACAAACAAACAATCAGGACCTGCAAGAGTTGAGGTTTCTATAGCAATGTTAAGGCATTGTGAACACAGTATTTTCTATTCCTGTTTACCTTGCTAAATGTATAGATATATACATTACTGTTTGTCTTTAAATGTATGACAGAAAATATACAGAAGGCGCAAAATGGCTGAGTTAATGTTGCTGTTGGAAAGTTACCCTTTATATTTGCTGACCTCTGATGTTAAACCATGAATGTCAATGTTTCATGACCTTGGGGGGTGAGGGGGTTCCACTGTTATCAAGACCTTAGTTCCAAATTAAAAAAAAAAAAAAAATGAGGGACCCCTATGAACCTTCAGGCCCCACTGCATGATATGGGGAAGTAAGCTACAATGGAGCCATAAAGGAAAAGAACAGTTTCACAAGATTCTTCTTCCCTCGACCATAGCTGTCTTTTTTCCCCCATGTCCACAAAGTCTGTGCATTCTATTTACGGTAAGAGTTTCAGAAGGACAGGAACCAGAGAGGAGCCTCAATTTCATTTTGGCAGACTCCATGCCACAAAATGTGATTTTCTTTCTTCCCTCCCATGCATTTTTGCAGGAAGATTGAATATGGGCTTGAATGGGCTACTATGGAAATAAGAAAACTTTAAAAATGATATTCTTTAAAAATCTAATGAAAAATTACAGCACTAGTTCATGCTCTCAAAGCACTTCACATTAGGACTAGAATTTAAACCTAGTGCCACTGGATATGATTACCAACTGCAAAGTTAATATCAAACAAATGATGAATAAATTCTGACCCTAGGCGCACAAAGCTTCCGTTGACTCCAATGAATGCATCTAAGTGCAGGTTATCCCCAACATTTCCCAAATGAAAATTTGGATTATTTTAGATCCCACCCAGATAGTCTGACTCAGGCTCAGTTACTAAGAAGAAAATTCTGATTAACATTTCCTCAAATCTGAAACTTTTGAGGATCTACAAATAAGTAGTAATGAGCTCTGAATTAGCAATTTAGAGGTTTACTTACTAAATGCTTCTTCTGTGAGCTCCTCACTAAGACCGTCTGCAGTTGTAACTGTTCCTCCAATTCCTTTCTCTCCTTTCATTGCCTTGAATGAAATACAGAAAATGTTTGTATTATAATAGTTACCTTAGATTGCTCATCATCGTAGTTTCCTAAAACGGGAACTTTTACAACTGCTAAAAGAGCCTGTATGCAGTAATGAGAAGTGTGACACTAACATCCAAGGACTGCAATTATAATGTTTCTTTAAAATATTAATACACACAGTGAGCTTCCGAATAATTGATTTAAACATTTGCTATACTCCTTACATCAGAGATTTGTACAAAGTATAAAGACTGCACTTTTATAGGAGATCCTTCAAATACTGCAAAAGTAAGAGTTCTGTGGTAACTCACAAGGAATAGTTAGGTCTACATTTTGCACCTAGAATTCACTGCAGAATTCCAGGAGTACTCAAAATGTGGCAAACGTATGCTGGTTACATAAGCTTATTTGTTGCACTTTATACATGGATATACACACTTTCTAGAACAGTTCTTGGGATATGAAGTGGAAAAGAGACAAGATGCAGTATTGGATTGTTCCACTAATTTGTATGCTATAGCTTTAATGCCTTTTCTAATAGCTGTGGGAAGTAATTATGTACAGTGCCAATGTCATACAATAGGAAGATCACTTTAAAACCCAAGATACTGGATTTCTTCCCCATAGTATCCAATATAATCAGAACCTGAGGTCAGCATGATGAGTTAAGGCACTCAATGAACTGGGTGCTGTTCATCAGCCAGGCTTTTTGTGAAAACATCAAGGCAAGTACTAACATAAATGACAAAATGTACATGCGTTTAATGGAAAAAAAAAAGTTGAGGCAGTTTCCTTTATATAGTACTCTGAAGACGAGACTGGGAACATCATTTATGGCTGACAGGCAAACCCAGAACCAACAAATCCAGATTTTAAATGCTAGCTCCATTAGCCTATTGACACAGTTGGTAGGGTAATCAATGTCACTGTAAAGAAGAGGTATGTTTGAAGCCAAACAGGCTTAAAAATTTTCTTAAGAGCTACTGCAACATACAAGCTAACCCAGCATTCAGACAGCACTACATGAACACATGGAAGAGGGTTAGCGTATGGGGTGTTCTGTGTACCGTGTGGGTGTGCGGGAAGAATGGAGGGATGTTGAGGAAGGGAGAAGCATCTTATTAGCTGAACGTTCCTATAACTTGTTTGGACAGACTCCGTTCTTGAGTCAATGTCTCATGCCACTGTCTCACAAGAAAACTCCCCATCCTTTCGCATAAACTGCCACAGAGGGATGATGGGTGAAGGAATAGAATATACATTAATCTGTTCAGATCTCCCCCCCGCCCCAAAGTGGAAAAAGGCAGAGGACAGCTCTATTTTGCGTGAAATTTAGGTTGCTGGAAGGAAGGAAGTTCATGCTAAATTCTGAGAAGACTAGAGGATATGCTGAATCTTGAAGTATCTTCTGCAATAAGAAATGCAAATCTTAATGCCAAAACAGGGTATTGGAAAGTACTTGACAACCTAAGCAAAATATGCTCAAACAAGCATGTAGCTGACAAGTTTTCATGTCACCAAAGTAAGGTGTTAAAATACCTTTCCACTTCCCAGATTAGAAATGCAATCTGACAAACTGTAGTGGGCTAGCTCCTCAGCTGGTGTGAGTAAGTGTAGCTCCACTGAATGCGCTGAGGATCTGGCTGAGTTCTTAACAAGAGCACAAAAACTGATTTTTACCATAATGTTTGAAAGGTTCTTCAAAAATCAGTTGAACAATTTAGTTACTTTGGAACAGCAAGTTTGCCAATACTCTTAATTATGTTTTTAAGTGGTTTTTATCCCATGTCATGTTCTATTCTGATGTGTAACATCCATGTCTACCTCAGAGTAGAACATGACATGGGATAAAAGCCATCAGTCACTGGACAGAAGATTCTGGGGTATGGTGCAAATGAACCATTTTCAGCTGTATATGGAGATAAAGAAGAGCCAACACTGAACACGGTAAGTTTGTCTAAACCTGTGTGGAAAGATAGGCTACCAACCTCTCTGAATTTTTGGAGATACAGCTTCAAAGGTTCAACATAACTATCAAATCCCAAGGTAGACATGGCAAAGAGAATATCCTCTCCATTGATAGTCTTTCGTTTCTCTTGATGACACCTCTCACTTGCTTCAGATGTTATAAAGCTGATGAATTCACTTACACACTCTTGCACACACTCCTTTGCATCTTTAGCAATCTGGTAAGAAAAACCATTACTAAAGTCACCTGAAGTTTGCTTAAGCTTCACCATGTTAATAAACTGAAAATTAAAGCTCTACTTACTAAACCTGTTCCCAAAGCTCAATTCGGAGATCTGAACCTGAAAGGTGCCAGCCAGCCACAACTCCCCTTGACTTCACTGGAAGTTAGAGGTGTCGAGCCCCTCTCAGGATCAGGCTTGTGGGTTACAGCTCTTAGGCTCACTAGTCCAGAGAGTCTTGCAACATTACACTAAAAACCTGTAGTACCCCAATTCTTAGTATCAGAATGATAAACTAGAAGATGTGGGGACATCCCCATAATAATTATCCACAAGTAATATGCATATATGAACAAAACTGGTGTGCATATGCAAGACAGCCACCGGATGTCACCACTGTTCCAGGTAAAATGCAGATAAAATAGCATTTTAAATAGAGTAAGACTATTATGTTACTACTTCAGGTGACACTAGACCTCTACAACTTCTGTAATATTTCACAGCTGCATTCTGTACAAGCTGTTATATATGCACACAGTTTAGAGACACTAGTGGGTTGCATGCTTCCCTTTCTTCTCTTTGGACACAAGCCATTATATTCACAGTCAGATCTGAATTCATAAGTTATAAGTGTAAGTGAATCTCATGGTACTATAACCCTCTGGCAGGGGCGGCTCCAGGCACCAGCACACCAAGCATCTGCCTGGGGTGGCAAGCCACGGGGGGTGCTTTGCCAGTCGCCATGAGGGCAGCAGGCAGGCTGCCTTCAGCGGCATGACTGGAGAGTCCGCTGGTCCCGCGGCTTCGGCAGACCTCCCGCAGGCGCGCCATCAAATCCGCGGGACCAGGGACCTTCAGCAGGCAAGCCGCTGAAGGCAGCCTGCCTGCCGTGCTTGGGGCAGCAAAATACGTAGAGCCGCCCCAGCCCTCTGGAAATGGAAACTAAGAAAGATATGAAATTGGAGTTATGATTAATCTGATTGGACAGCACTTTATGATGTCTTGTGGGACAAAGCATCTTCATGAATTTCTATTCTCCTTTAATTTGCTCACTTTACCATTGAGTCTGTATCTCAGGCCTTCCAGAAGTAAGATTCTGCAGCTCAGCCAGGGATATTTTATCCTAATCAGATCCATAACTTGTGCTTACTCAGTTTGCCCGGCAGCAAGCCTCTGTAGTGGTTTTTAATATTCTAAGTTTTCTAAACAAGCATTCAAGTGAATAAACAGATATGCTCCTGCCAAGAATAAATTGAGTGAGTCAGAGTTTTTAACCCGTTAAAAATAAATTAGGTGATTTAGAATAGCAGAGGGGTGCTATAGCGGAATATTTAGGAAAGTAAATAAGCAAGAATCCACTGAAGGATTATCCTTATTTGATGCTTGTTCATATGTGACAAATCTATTCCAGTTGGAATATGTAGAAGGAACCTTTGTATCTCAGAGTAATAGCAATCTTTATTCAGAACCCCATATTCTCTCTGACATAATTTTCAAGCATCTAGACACTTGGGGTCAGCAGCTCCCATTGTGATATTTATGGCCAGATTTTCAAGACAGCTTAGCACTCAATGTGCCATCTTCTTTTGAAAACCTGACCTCAATTGTGGGTGCTGAGCACTTCTGAAAATCTGGCATAAAGAAAAGATTAATGAATATAACTATCTTACACTGGAACACTCAGCGATTTTGAAAGCATCCATGACTGCCATGGCTTGCCTATGCCAGGTTATACTTTAATGTCTTGCTAGCTGTCTGATTATTTTATAAGCTGTACAGACGAAAAGGAAAGTTTCTGCAGCAAGACAAGAGCAATAAGCAATACTCCAAATCCTATGTAATGGCATTTTGGCATCTTGCTTCTGGAAATACAGAAGTTCAAAGATGAAAAACTAGATTTTTCCTCAGATGATTGAGAAGGAAGTTCTTATTTCACCCAAACTGGCTCACTCATTCCAATTTCCCTGCACTCCAATTAAAAAGAAAAATCTCTTTCCTACAAGTTTAACAGTTCTTAATATTTGATTGCCATCATGCCTGAAAACTTTTATGAGTGAATGTCTGGTGGCTATTTTGAAAACATTCTTAGTCTACGTAAAGCACTGTAGACACTAGATAAACACAAAGCCTACTTTGGACCTGGCTACTTCAGTAATTTACATTTGTCATACAATTTAGCAATCTCATTAGCCTGTTTAAGTGTGTCCACACCAGGGTTTGCACCAGTTCAAACTGATTTAGACACCTGCTTCAACCCTTGTGTTTAGATAAGGTCTAAGCAAGCCAGCTAAAATATTAGCCTCTATTTTTGACCAAATAAGTCCACTCTTATATGACAGTTATGTATAATCTGCATGTTTAAAAAAATACTACCAAACATCACAGCTATAGACTCCATAATATGGATGAATAAATTAGTAGCTTATATTTTTTATGCAAAAGAGCAGTTTTAATCTTTTAATTGTTGGATTCCTGTAACTCAAATATAGTTCAAAATAAATTTTGGGAAACCTGGCCAAAAAACAATTGCTCTCAAAGAGCAAGTGTACAGTTTCAGCAACTGAAGATGGAGATGTTTTACTGGAACCCAAGTTAGCCTAACCGAAGAATGAATGTAATACATGAATCTGTTCTCATTAGCAGAACAGCCCTGTTGGATTTAGCCATGGATATTACCTTTCCTGTCTGGGGTATGGCATTTTTCATTATCCTTGCCACATTTGCAATTGGAAGATATATATCTTGTTCTCTAAAACTCTCTTTTGAGCCATTTGTGTCTTCATGATCATTCATACTGTCCTCCGTGTCTAGCAAAATAAAGAAAAGTTAGTATTGGGTGCATTTGTCAAGCACCTTCTATCATCTTACCTGTATTCTACTTATTAATCCAGGACTATTAACATTCCAAACCTCTGATCACCTTCAAATAGCTGCCATTAAAAAAAAGCTTGCTACAGAAGTGTTCCCTCTTATCATCCCCCAAAAGTGAAATTTCAAACCCCATCCGCAACAGAAAATGATACTGGTCTGAAATAGATGTCTAGCAATATTCAGTGAGGTTTAAGATTTAACAAGAGTTGAAATGGGAGATTCCCAACTTCCAAGTGAGTACCACACTTGCTTACAGCCCTGAAAGGTCCAGAGTTGTTAAAGATCAACACATGCTCCCATGACATTGTGGTGCCTAGGAAAGTTGTTTTCTATCACACCTCACCAATATGTATTCTTTTTATATATTACACATGGACACGTCCAATATTGTTGTTCTGGATACCAGCTTCACAAACACTAAGATTTAATTTGTTTGTTGAACAATGTTATAAATTTTTTTTTTTTTTTTTTTTTTAAAAAGAGGCATTCCTCTTCCAGCAAAGAGGCAAGCAACATCCTTTGATATTTAACACACACCACCCCATTACAGGTCAATGTAGAGCATGTTCCTGTGGATTACTTCTTTTTCCCAGAACACTAGATTGCTTTCAAAGGGGCTCCGATGTTAACATTGAAAGTTGCAAACCCATTTTCAAATTGATCAAGACTGAATTGTATGCAGGGAGTCATTATGAATGCAGATAAATACCAATGCTTAGCTTCATGAATGATGGAGAATTAATGGAAGAGCTAGACAAGAAGTGACAGGACATTGTAATACTTAATAGTATTATGCTAAGACAGACAAACTTCCACTTTAACTGGTAAGTTTCTTACCATCATGAGGCTGTATTACAAAGTGACTACCACCAATGTAATCTCCAGCAATTCCTAGCTGAGAAGCATCTGTTGTAGAACTGTCACCGTCCATCTATAACAAAACAAAACATCAATCATGTACTCTAGTATACCACAGATGCTACTGCTTAGCAGTAGATTCATTTAAGTTACCTTGAAAGTAAGGGGCCAAATTCAGCCCTGGCATAAACAAGCACTTTCCTATTAAAAACAGTGTCCATTGCTCTTCAATTAAGGCTGAATTTGACCCGAGATGCTTTGGCGTCAGTAGCTCATTCACATTTAAACTTATAGGAAGGTACTTTTAACTGTGTGGGCTGAAGTTTTCCATGTTTGGCCTCTGTCTCAGGCTGAGTTTCTGGAGGAAAGCTTCAGCAAAAACTCTGCAACCAGTTGAGAATGAGAATAGGGAAACATAGGTAATTTTGCCAACTTTTAAAAAGGAATTCTAAAGCAGTGGTTCTCTATCCTTTGAACTCAGGACCCATTTGTAAATCTTTATGGCCTGTCATGACCCAGTAAATAGTTTTAGTGCAAAAACCATCCGGCTTACTAAAACATTTCTTACTAACGATATATAGTATATATATTAAGTACTAAATAAGTACACTCTGTATACCACAGCAGTAGCTCCTGTCCTGCAGAGCTATCTGGACTCAGCTCCCTGCCCTGGGTATTGCAATCTCTGGGGTTGCAGTGCTATTCAGGTCTAGCCAGACCAAATTTGTGAATGATGCAAAGGAACACAGCACCACTTGCTCAAATTTGGCCTGGCTTGCCCATCATCATGGTGGAGCAGCAGCTGGGCAAACCTGAGTGATGCTGTGGCCCTTCATACCAGGTCACAACACTCAATGCTAGAACCTGAGCTCAGCTGGCCCCGCAGAACCAGAGCTGTAGGATGCACCCCTCCAGGGTGAGAGCAGGGCAAAAATCTGCAACTTCCTACCCCAGTATCTCTCACCCTCTTCCCTCCCCCCAGAAGCAGGACCCAGCCCCTTGCCATCCTTTGACACATACGGGCAACCCGGTTTTGGGCTGCAACCCACTGGTTGAGAAATCCTGTAAAGCCTCATTGGTATGGAGCAAGAACTCAAAATTTGATTGGGAGTTAGTCCTGGGGCTACAGAGGTGTCTTTTGCTGTCCCCATGAAAATACGTCCAGATTTGGCCAAGTCACACTGAAAATTGCCATTTGCTTATAATTTTCTGGATGTTCTGTCTGCACCATGTATGCTTCTTGGTCTCAATGACCCTCTGGCTTAATTCTGAAGCAGACCAGCAGCTCTAGGTTGTATGCAGACCAAATGGTTTCACCTTAATTTCTGTCATGAGCTTACCAA
Source organism: Mauremys mutica (assembly GCF_020497125.1). Taxonomy (NCBI): domain Eukaryota; kingdom Metazoa; phylum Chordata; order Testudines; family Geoemydidae; genus Mauremys; species Mauremys mutica. Next base: position 100,820,134 of record NC_059072.1, on the reverse strand, counting down.
ATAAAGTAATTGAAATTTCTGCAAATTCAGAAGCACCTTTCATTCTGTTTGTTGTAACGATTTGATTTTTCTGCAGAACTATTTAAAAAAATTTTGGATGATTTTTCAATTGGGGAGGGGGAAGAGGGAACAAACAACAACAACCCATCATGGAATTAAAATTTGCCTGAGCAACACTGGTGATTCCCTCCCCCCTTTCCCCGGCAGACATGCCAAAACTGAAAAAATTTCTCAAAACAAGCAGAAAGTCTTTTCACTTAAAGTTTCCATCAGAAGCTTTTAAAAAAAAAATAAATGAAACATTTTGAAACTGTTTTCATGAAAAAATGCTCTTTGCATAAAAGGCTGAATTTCAATGAAAAATTCATTTGAAAAATGTCAAGCAGTTCTAGCTGTTAGTATGTGCTAGCAGCCATGACAGTAAGATTACATCTGTAATATGACTTACACTGCAAACAATGTATGATATTTTTAATCAGTATTAATAAAATGTACGAAATTCTAAAATTTAATTTGGCATTATTTCAAGGAATCCACTTTAGTAGAGTGCACGGGTGGTCAATTGAGTAACACTGGTGTACTAGGACTTCTCCATTGCTTTCACTGTAGGGAAGCAGAAACACTCATCTGTCATTACCTTTTTACGGAGGAATAGCAGAGTTCCAGGCAACCATTTTAGATAAAGTGTGATAGCTGGGATGCTGTCTATCATATTCACTTAAAAATTAATTCGTTATTTAATGTTCAGCAAGATACACGCTGTATCACCATTTCCATATCTGGGAATTAAAGTAAATGTTTCCTACCTTCAGGAGTTTAATTAATCTTGTTTGTTGTGGTTTTTTTCTGTTGTTTCTTGTTTAATCTTACATAGTCATTGGCTAACAAAAACCCAACCATTCACATCTGGATTTCTCCTTAATGAGAATGAAAAGCAGTCTTACACCTGATCCTACAGAGGGATCCACCTCATGGATCTTTATGACCACAGAAAGGGTTTTCTTCAAATATATATTCTATACCAGACTGAGTACTCATCTTACTGCAACCACCAGCAATATTGCAGATACTTAATTGCTATCACTAGTGAGAGTTATCAAGATGAAAATGTTTGAGACCTGTCTACATCGGCAGCTTAGAACAGGTCAAACTGCACCAGTGCTGGCTGTTATAGTAACAGGGGTGCTAGTATATCTACTGTGGATTAATCCAACCTGAATTGAAGAAGCAACCTTGTAACTATGTTGATAGGAATTACAAGATTAATAATGTTGCTAGTTTAACCACATGAAGGTTGTGTCTATCACAACCTGGCCGAGTCCCTCTCTCTGGGCAGGGAGCATTCTGTTGTGAGTGAACACAACTACTGGATACCACATGTTTCTAAGCAATTTGGGTCTGGACAGTGACTGGTTACTGTTCCTAGCCCTGGATCTTTAGACACTCCAAGGTGAAGATACTTGTCTGACACCTCTCCTGGGCACTTTGGCCCTACACCCCAGTGACCTCACACCGTAGCCCACCTACGCCTCAGGTGCTTATATATGCTCCCTCAGAGTTCCACCACACTGGGTCAACTCTTTCCAAGACAACGTGGCAGGCAAGCAAGGAATACAGACTTGGTAAAGGAATTTCTTAACCACAGACACTTTACTCTTAAAAAAATCACTTGAGTTACATATCTTTGAAAAATAACAGTCCTGAATACATTCCCCGGTCTGATCTCATCCCTCCTGCGACTCCTGGGTTTGATCAGCATCCTTAGACTGGGCAGCCCTTCTTGACTCTTCTCTCCTTAGCCTGGTCTTCTTTGAGTGTGGCACTAGTCTGACATTCCCCACCCCTTTCACAGACAGCATTCCCTCTTGAATAAAGTCTCTGACCCCTTTGGCCATGTGCCTAGGTTAAGGTTCATCAGCCACTTTTCCAGCTAAGCTTCTGCATAGAGTTCATTTTTCTTCTGGATGGGCTGATTGTTGAAGATTGCTCTGTGCCATCTTCACAGACAGTCATTCAATTTGTGTCAAGCCTGTACTACAAACATTGATGCTCTAGTCCACAAAAGGGGATGCAATACCACATGAAGGTCACACTCCAAAGTGAAGATAACAATAAAAAATGGAATCCCTGAAAAGTGGAATTCACACAAAACAAGATGGAGTTTATGACGACAGACTCTCCCCCTCCTCCCCCAACCTGCACAGGGGAATTTCAGGGGGAAAAAATCCCCACCTTACTCTTGCTACCACCTGTATGACCCCACTTGTGGTAATGATGCAAGCATTAATATATAGAGAGGGCACCAGACAGCCATCAACATTTGAGGCAGTGTTGCCTAATCCTGCTCAGAACAAGTCTTTTGGACACAGTGGGTAAAATGCCAGTGCCTATACGAATGATTTTACTGATTATATGATTGGTAGAACTGACTTTTGGTAGCAATGGGGGAAAAAATTCTGAGAAAAAAATCCAAGCATAGATAAGACCCAAGAAGATAATTTATTCCATTGGTTGGAACTGGTGGAATTTGGACTTTTAAATTAGATGTTCTACCCAAAGACATAAAGAGTGCTTCTCATAGTTTTCTCACTTCAACAGAAAAATGATAAAGAATATTCCTTATTCATGGATGAATTTTTATGCTTAGGGCCTTGTATCTTCACTTTTATAAGAGTTAGATGAACAGCAGCCATAGGCTCTTGAATTTTCCCTCATAGTTCAACTGGGACTTTCATTATCCTGTCTTAATCCATTCCTAAACCTTTCTGGAGTAAACACTATTTGTTTTATGGTTTTGAGGTGTAGAGGGAAAGAAAAACTAAATTTCAGTTGTTGCTTAAGCCATCTGGATCCAGGTATCCAGAGAAGAGATATTACACTAACATGACACCCTACTAATGTTTCTTTCGGTTCTGTTCCTGACATTAACATGAGCCTGTTTAAAGATGGCTGTTACTAACAGTTCGGTCACAGTGGATAGTCAGAATAAAAATACTGGAGTTTTAAATTCAGACTTGTTTAAAATTATCATTTAAATTTACAATAATCTGTCATTGGGGTTAAGATCACCGTAAATGTTTACTTAACACGCTCAAAGTTAGCTCAGTACAAGACTCATATTCTATATAGCATGACCTGATTTATGCAACAATAAAGCACTGCAGTATACAGCTATGTTAACTGGCTACAAAATAATTCAAAAGCATCCAGTTTTAAACTGAAATTATTCTAAAAAAATGCACCAAAGTTTAACGTACCAGAGAAATGTCCCCAGCATACAGCAATCTGACTCACTGACAAAGTGTGGTGGAGAAGGGCAGTGACTCCTGTCAGACTGACATTTCTGGTAACAACAATGCAACTACGCCATTGCTGCAAGTGGGTACTAATTATCAGAACATCAATAAGCCTCTAGAAGGAGAGCTAGACCTTGGTTAATAATTTTAAGAGTGCTTATGCAATTTAGGAGCCTATATCCTGCTTTCAAAGATTACTTATGTATTTAAATTCTTTTTGAAAATGGGACTTGGGCATCTTTGAAAACTCTGTCCTGACTTCAAGGACTCAAATCCTGCACAAGGGTAATTCTACTATGTTCTTACCAAGGTGGGATTATATGATATCCTTTTTAATAAAAAGGAGCATATTACTCTGTTTGCATGGTCACATAATGGCATCATACATGGAGCCTCAAAAACACTGAATTTAATATGAGGGGTAGTCATGTTAGTCTGCATCCACAACGACGAGTCTGGTGGCACCTTAAAGAATAACGAATTTATTTGGGCATAATCTTTCCTGGGTAAAAAACCCTCTTCTTCACATCTGAAATGGGTTTTTTACCCACGGAAGCTTATGCCCAAATAAATTTGTTAGTCTTTAAGGTGCCACCAGACTCCTTGTTTAATTAGTATAATGGATTGCATACCTATGCAATAAAAATACAGCTACATTCGACATTTCTAGAGCCTGTTTGAAAAATGACTTGAAAAAACGGACTGGCTTGGACAGCAACACAAGCAAATGGAGTGAGCACAAATAAAGATAATATGGGGTAATGTATCAAATTGAGAGTCATGAATTGGGAATTTGAAGTGGTCAGGTTAGTTCCATTCTGATTTGAGATTGTCAATGATTTGGAAGTAAACAGTACAGTAATTTGCATGTAAATAGTCAGGGATGTATTGCAAACACCACTGAAGACAGAAATACTGCAAAGAGATCTTAAGGAGTTAAAAATAGCAGGAATTAAGTGAAATTGCTGGGGAAAATGGAGATTAAAACACCTGGAGAAGACAATTCAAGAAAAGGAGGGAGGGAGGAAGGCAGGCATTCAGAATTGTACTAAATGAGACTCAAAGGTAATAGTGGACAGCAAATTAGTTTAGATGTGAACTTATAGTATCATATTGCATAAAAAAATTAGGTTCTGGGCTGCACATAAAGATGTTCTGGAGCAGTATGCATTATTTCCTTGTCAGCAATGCCCTATTGAGACTGCACCTAAAATACTAAACTCAGTTCAGAACACCTCACTATCATAAAAACTTAAATGGGATATAGGATTTACTTGGAAGGAAAGAGTAAGGAATATTTGTGCCTTGGCTCAGTGGACATAAGCCTACAAGCTTTTGAGAAGTGTGAATACCAAGGAGGGGAGAGGAAATTTAGCACAGTACAATAAAAGATGCATAACTAAGAATAACAGGAAATGAAAAATCTGCCTTAAAAACAGGGACAACTCCCTGGCAGTGTGATTTGTAAGACTGGAATGATCTCCCACAGGAAGTTAAGCAGCAGGCCTTGTATGACATTTAAAACCAAACTAGAAAAAATAAAATAAACAATGTAGGCAAGAATCCTGCACTGGAAGGGAAGGGCCTAGAATAAGTTTGAGCTTTCTTTATCCTTTTCAGTTGCTGCACTTGATTTAACCCAAATCCTGAGGTTTCCCTTTATCTTTATTCATTGTATTTTGAAAACCCTAGAGTCTTAGTAATATAACCACTAGACAAGAACTTGAATAGTCCACTCAACCAATTTAGAGTAAGAAACTTTGCCTACCAAGCATGTGCATGGGATGGGGAGAGAGGACATTATTCCATCAATTTCTACAGAATTACTTTATTAAAATGTTTAAAGTCTTTACACATTTGCAGCTTGTGAATGGATGCCCTGTGTTCTTCCTGCATCTGAAGCATCTCTATTCACTTTGATGCATCTCTATTCACTTTGATGCTCAATGCCTTCCCTAACAGCTGCAGCGTGACATTAACTAGATCGGACAGTTTCACTGCTGCTATTCAGCATCTAGGCCAGAGGTGGGCAAACTACGGCCCATGGGCCACGTCTGGCCCGTGGGACCGTCCTGCCTGGCCCTTGAGCTCCCGGCCAAGGAGGCTAGCCCCAGGCCCCTTCCCCACTGTCCCCAGTCCCCTGCAGCCACACAGGCATCACTCTGGGCAGAGGGGTTGCGCACTCCTGCCAAGCGGAGCTGCAGCGTATCTGGCTCCAGCCGGGTGGTGCGGCTGCCAGACATGCTGCTTTGAGTGGCATGGTAAGGGGGCTGGGAGGGTTGGATAAAGGGTCGGGGTCCCCGGGGGGGGCAGTCAGGGGACGGGGAGCAAGGGGCAGTTGGATGGGGTGGAGGTTCTGGGGGGCAGGGGTGGAGGGTGGATAAGCATGGGAGTCCCAAGGGCCTGTCAGGGGGCAGAGGTGTGGATAGGGGTCAGGGGACAGGGAATGGGGGGGGCTGGATAGGCATGGGGTCCCAGAGGGCCTGTCAAGGGGCAGGGGTGTGGATCAGGGTTGGGGCAGTCAGGGGACAGGGAGTGGGGGGGGTTGGATAGGGGGTGGGGTCCTGGGGCAGGGGTCCCAGGGGTGGTTAGGGGCAGGGGTCCCGGGGGGGCAGTTGGGGGACAAGGAGCAGGATGAGGGTTGGATGGTCAGGGGTTCAGAGGGGGACAGTCAGGGGGCAGGAAGTGGGAGGGTTCAGATGGGGGCAGGGGCTAGGCTGTTTGGGGGGGGCACAGCCTTCCCTACCCAGCCCTCCATACAGTTTTGCAACCCCAGTGTGGCCCTTGGGCCAAAAAGTTTGCCCACCCCTAATCTAGGCTGTAAGAGGTTCCCTCCATGTAGGCTCATCCACACTATACATAAAAAGTGTTATAACAGAAGCCGCTTATGCCAGTTAACTTGTACACTAGCATGGTTACAGTTGCAGTATGGAGAGGCCCTAACAACAGACATTTCTTGTTGTTGAAACAGACACTAAACTGAGTAGCTTGGTATGTGTGTGGTGGGGTACACCAGGAAGAATCAGGCACAATTTCTGTCATTTCTTTTGTGGGGTTTCGGATTTTTTTGGTGGGGGTGGGGAGGGAGAAAGAGGGAGTATGTGGGGAGAAGAGATGTGAACTGGAAAGAATCAGAGCTTATACAGGCTATTTAAGAAAAAGTTTGTGCAGTTCCTGTATTTTTGCAGAGACTGAAACAGATAAGCAGTGCTGAAGAGGAGGCTACACCAGCAGCTCTCTGTCCCATCTATTCCAACAGCACAAGCACAGACACACAGTTTGAAATGTTTTAAGGACATTCAATTAATATTTTAATAAACTGTCCTAGTACCTTTACTTAAATAAAAATATCCTTCATTTTGTACTGTGATCCATTATTTTTTGTTCCCTCCCCCCCGATTAGTTAAAACTGTAAGTCAGGGCAGAGGCTATTTGTCCTTTATCATATTTAAAAATATTTCACACACATACGAAAAATAATTTCTTCACCTCAAGCAAAGAGCAAGTAGAATTTTCCAAGACTAATTCAGGAGAGTTTTATTTTCGGCCAATACTAGATACTCTAACATGCTAATCTATTCAGTTCAACTCTAACAATGTGTCTTATACATTTTGATGAACTCTATTTATTAAATAAAATAAATAAATAACTTCCATCTATTTTTACTTGGCACTAATCCTAAGAAGACAGACACTTTCTAAATAACAGTTACAAAAGGTAATTAAAAATAAAAAGTCTGAATAATGCAATAACCTCATTGTTTAATCACAGAAAGATTTCAGGTGTGATACCCAACAATTAATTTTAAGATTAAATAAAAGTTAGATTAGCAATTTTTATCCACTTTTAAATCCTGATTAACAGTTAAATTGTCTTGATTAAAATTAGAGATTAAAGCTATTTCTATACCATAGCCCACATCTTAGTAGAGTGTCATGGACTACTGTCCTCTTGCCAGCCACAGCTGTGTAGAACTTCCCCTATCCACAATCACACACAGACTCCTCTCCCACTGGCAATCACATATTTATATGGCAACTACCGCAAATTATTTATATTGAAGGGTAATACCAAGATTTTATTATTTATTTTTAAGCTTCTTTTAGTCTAGTTAGCAGCTCAAAATGCCAGCAGCCAATACTACAGAACCAGCCAGCTCGCTCCAGACCATCAACAAGTGGTTGATATACCATCTTGGGAATTAGTGATTTAGGATCAGACCACCCTGGATTTTCCTGAGCATTACAAATAATATTTTTCCTAATATGTTAAAACAGATGCAATACAGACTATACAGAAGGGATAATTTATTATATAGCAGAGTTTGGCTGGCACAGTGAAAAAGTGTACACGCTGTTCAGGAAATCCATTCTAACAGCTGCACATGAAAACAGTTCTTGCACATATAACAACAACTATACTGTGGTAGTACCCCAAGCTGCTCCTTCCATTTTGCCTTTTGGCTACTGCTTCTTTTGTCAGAAAAGGCATCCCAATTAACTTTTTAAAATACAGTATGTTTTCCTGTCAGCAAGGCAAAGGTAATTATGAATAAAATAAGACATTCAAGGATGAAGGGTGGCCTTAATTTATCTGATACAGTCTTGTAATCTATGACTGAATATACCAGAATACCCCAAAGAATCAATACAACCATGCCACTCTCACAGCCTTCTAAGACTCCTACACTAAATCTTATTTACAGAAGCAAGGACTTGCATTTAAGTGAGACTTGGCCACAAAAAAGGGAAGTAGTAGAATCTGATTAAGTTTCTTTGCAGTTTTACACTTTTGGAGTGGCCTACAAAATGTGCAAGCTTGAAGAGTCACATACAGTACTAGTCTTTGATATGTTACTGGAACTTTACGTTTGTTTTCTTTTCCAAGTTATTCTTAGGCAGTCTACAGCACTCTGCTTTCTGTGTCAGCCTGGATTTTGTTTCAAGATGGCAGCAAAGGCTAGCACATAAAAGGAGCTAAAGACAGGGGTAATGCACCTTAAAATTTAAGAGTGTTGTAGTATGTTGATCCCAGGCTATTAGAGAGCACTTTTGAACTTACACAGAGCAAGAGCAGAAGAGCTCTGTGTAAACTTGAGCACTTGTCTCTCTCACCAACAAAAGTTGGTCCAATAAAATATATTACCTCACCCACCTTGTCTCTCTATTAAAATGGAAATGTTTTCAGATTTAGGTTACTAGTCACCATTTGTTACTAGTTACTTTTGCACTTCACTCAGACTTGTTGGCCTCATAAATTTCACTTCCCTCTTCTTATGCACTTGAACACAGCTGAGCCTGAGTTACAAACACAAAAGGAAAATCTTTACATTTAAATAAGCTTTATGAATTAAACTTCAGCCAAAATCCCCTAAATCAAGATCAAACCTGCTTCACCAGACATCCTTTCTTGTCTGTTGGTTGAAGTTCACATCAAGTTTCTAAACACCTAGGAAAGTTTATTTTTATCAGCTTGTTCAGAAGCCTAGCTGTCATTTCAGTATTAACTGTAGCTGCTGGAAGGCACAGCAAAGGGAAGGGAGAGTCCCCTCTCCCCATCACTTACTTTCCTCATCCTGAGGGGAAGGTTTACCCACAGACTCAAGATACCATCATTTTGTCTATGAGAGTTGTGCATGTTAAAGAAAAGAAAAAGAGAGAGAGAGACACACACACACACACACACACTCTAAAATCCATTATTTCCTCTCTAAAACTGAAGTGCCACTGCCCAACACTGTGGAATCTGATGCTCCTGCCTGGTTACTCAGATCCTCTCACCACATCCTGGTGTTTTCGGGCCTCACCCATGCTGAGCACTTTCAAGGGGATTTTTGCCTGTGAGAGGACTGCGGGGTTAGCTCCTGGGTGCCCATGTAGAGGAGCCTAGTTGCCCTAGCTCTGACCCCAGGATCACCGACATGCTGCACCACGCCAGCACCGCCATCCTCCCAACCCACAGACGGGCACAAAGTCGGAACTGCGGGGGGGAGCTGGAGGTCGGGGAGCAGTTGTGGCCGCACCAGGGGCTCGGACTTCCCGCACGCTCAGCAGCCGTGGCCGGGGCTGCCGAGGGTGGGCAGAAAAGGTCGCCCCTCCCCGCCCAAAATCCCACAAGCGGCCCCCAATCCGCGGAGACCCCAGTCGCCCCGCTACAGGGCGGGGGAGGGAGCAAAGGGGACACGACCGGGGTTTGACCGGGGGGGGGGATCCCCGTTCCCGCCCCGCTGCTGGGCACCGCGGCCAGGGCCGAGGGGGGACCCCGGAGGCGGGCAAAGGGCGATCGCGGCTCCCAGCCCCCGCTGTGACCGGGGCGGCGCAGGGGCTCTCCCCCGTGTGCGGGGCAGGGGCAGCCCGGGGAGCCGCGCTCCCGCCGCCCGGGGCCCACACAATGGAGCCAGAGTAGCGGCCGCGGTGCCCCCAAAACCCCGGCCAGCGGGATGGGGGGGGGCGCGTCAGTCCCATCTCCCCCCGCTGGCTCCGTCCCCGCCCGTCCGTCCCGGCTCCGGCTCCGGCCGCACAAAGAGGCGAGCGGCCGCTGGCGGGGCCCGGGCTCCTCTCCCCACTTCCTGGTCCCCTCGGCGGCGGCGCCGGGGCCCGGGGAGGGAGACGGACATTTCATTCGAGCCTGCAGTGGAACCGGTTACCAATCATTGGCCGGAGCCAGGCACAAACCTCCAGTGCGGCCCTGGTTGGCTCCCTCCGCAAATCGGCTGTTTGGTTGGACAGAAAATGGCTGCGAAGGAACCAGTCCCAGCGCGGAGCCCCGCTTCCCGCAGCCGGCCTGCCCTCCCTCCGCGCCGCCTCGCCGCCCCTCCAGCCCCGCCACCCTCGGCTCTTCCCGCCGCGCGGACTCCCTCCCGCCGCCGCCCGCCTTCGCCTTTATACGCGGGGCCAGAGCCAGGGGGGGGGGGAAGGTTGTTGCTCCCTCAGACGCACTGACCCCACCTCAGACAGGGGTCGCTCTGATATGGGGGTCTCAGTCGGGGGCGGTGGGGTAGACCCCGAACAGCTCTCCCCACCACCATTTACACACACACACACGTGGGGGTGTCAGTGGGGTAGACCCCGTGCAGCTCCCTCGCGCATCCGTTTATACACATGGCCGTTGTAAACCGAATTGTCTGGGCATTGAGTGCCTGTGTAAGAGGAGGGATGTGTTGGACACTCCATTTCTAAGATGGAGATAGTGTATTTATATATTAATTGTTGATCACTAAGAATGACATTACCGAAAGTTGTGTGAAACTCGCGTTATACTTTACAAGAGTTTTTGTTAACATTTTCTTTTGCATCAGTCATGAGAAAATTCATACATACCTAGGCATGCAAAACTCACCCAAACCCACAAATTTCCACTTGGAAAAAACATGAATTGTATGTGTTTGTGTGTATATCTATATAGATATAGATAGATATAAAACCATAACAGAAGAACTCAGATTCACTCAAAAGGTTCATAGGTTTGGTCTGAGTTTCAAATTTTTAATGAAAAATGAAACCATTTTGCATGACTTTATGTTTCATTGCAAACATTTTGTGCAGCTTGAACTTTATCCTAGCTGCTGGGTGTTGTGAGAATTAATTCATTAATTTTTGGAAAGTGTTTTGCAGGTATTATCTAAACAGTCAATAACTTTCCAGCCCTCAGGAATGTATTTTTCCTCCTCTCCATTTATTTTGAAGCTTGTTTTATCACTTGCTACCTTATTACTATAACGGATGCACTATTAGCCTTGCTCTGCGGCTTTAAGATCTTTGTGTGGATTCTGTTACCCCAACCAGAAATTTCACAAATAAATCAGTGAGCACACATTGAGTCAGGTACAGACTACGCTTTCTCTACTATGCTCTACGAAGGTTGGTTTAACTCAAAGCGCTCTACATCTGCAAGGTACAGAGTTTCTCAAATCTTTGATACTAATTAGGGCCAGATCTCACTACCATTTAAGTCAATGGCGAAACTCACTTTGACTTCAATGGGAACAGAACTGGGACCTGTGACACCTAAATTATGGTCAAGTCACAGCAGGATAGCTTCAGTGAGGAAGTAGTTAAGGATATTGAAAGAATAAAGTGCTTTAAAAGACAGCTCAAATATTTTATACTCTGATCATGCAAATATTTTGCGTGAAATCCTACTGTCTTTTAAAAAATACTACAGTATTCTGTAGAAATGACACAGCTTTTTCTAGGAGTACTACAGTGTTTTGTACTATTAATATAGCATTTCATATATATTATACACACAAAAAAACCATGTTAAAAGAACATTATTAAGGTTTCAAAGTCAAGCCTTCAGAAGTTAGGAAATGCCGCAATTAAAGTTGCCTGTGCAACCTTAATTCGTCCCCCTCCTTGTGTGCATGCACTGTGATGCATCTTTTAATTACACAATCACATACTATTTTTTCCATAGGACCCATTTCTCATTTAGTGCCTGGATTGGACGATGTTCCCTTAATGAGAAGCTATTCAATATTTTGTTTTCTCCTTGTTCAGTGACTAGCCCCAAGCATTATTTACTGCACACTATTCAAACCCTGCTCTGAAAACAGAATTATTAATTTCCTAATGAACTTTTCTGTGGTGCTTATCACTATAATATCTGAGTGCTTCAGACACAATAATGAATTTATTACCACAACCACCAGTAAGATAAGGAGGTGGTTGTGAGTGTGACATTACCCAGAGTACAATCTGGACTGATGGACAGCTGTGTCCCTTCAATTCTCCAGTGTGGGGTGCCTTTTACACTGCTTTACTCTGAGAGTAACCACTCCTGGTCTACTCATACACGGCTCCAGCATGTAAATCACTGCCAGCTATATTGTAAGAATGCTGTAGCCAGTCACTCATGAATTACACTGCAGGGCCACACCAGCAAATTCCTTGACCCAGACTTTCCCCCAGAAATGTGCGTCTTGTACTGCCCTGCACACTCCTGGACAACACAAGTTCACATAAAGTCTTATAGACTAACAGACGTTTTGCAGCATGAGCTGCAAAAGAAGAAGTGGGTATTCACCCACGAAAGCTCATGCTGCAAAACGTCTGTTAGTCTATAAGGTGCCACAGGATTCTTTGCTGCTTCTACAGAACCAGACTAACACGGCTACCCCTCTGATACTTGACACATAAAGTCTGTCATTTCAGTAATATAAATTGATATGCACAAATCCTGTTATTCTAAATGGAGTTTCCCAAACATTTCAATCCAAACACACTGGTTTAGATAAAACAATAAAACAAATGTATTAACTACAGAAAGATTTAAAGTGATTACAAGTAATGAGATATAAATGTCAGAATTGGTTACAAAGAAATAAAAGGTAAAACACAACTAATACCTGATTTAACAAGCTACGTGAATTCAAAGCAAAGGTCTTTCTCACCACAGGTTCCAATGGTCTTACTGGCTGAGTCTTTCACTCAGGATCTCTCCTCAGTCCAATGCTGCTTCCTTTCTTCTTCTTCTGGCGTTGGTAGAAAGAAAAGGAGAGGTGACTTGTTCTCTCCTCTTATAGCTCTTTCTCCTGTGCAAGAATCATCTCCAGCTGATGTTCAGGGGACAAAGTCTGTGTGGACAGGACCGTTAAACTGCTTCTTTGTCAAAATGTAGATTTTTTTGTCCACATCCTCTGTCCTAGGGAAGATTTGCACAGGACCTGTGCGTGAAAGCTTTTTAAGTGGTAGAGCCATTGCACGGGAGCAATCCCACTCTCTCGACCTTAGAAGCCAGACACCAATGGTACAAAAAAGTGTCACGACTGGTAACTTCTTTAGTTGCAGTGGATGGCCTTGATGTCTTTCGTGCCTCATCAAGCCCTTCGCTGTTCACAAAGCGTTGCAGAACCGCCTTCTTGGCTGTTGGATCTTAGTGATCTCTTTCACCCAGTCCGCCGGAGCTGACATCGCATGCAGGGTAGGCATATCCCTAATTCACTGAGGTTTTGAGTCCCATCAGTTACACTCACCTGGTTTAGCCGGCCTGTCGAAGCCATTGCCCGGGGTGTGGCCACTGCGCATGCTGCAGCTACTTGGAGCCACGAGTGAGAGTTGAGTGACAGGTGGGGACCAAAGTGGATGGACCACCCCCAAAGGGGTACGACAAGTCCCCCCATCAGAGGTACTACCCCTCCCTGGGCACTCCATACACCCCTAGGGAAGAGTGGCCATTCAATCAGCTGATGGTCCATTTGATCTTGTTGACACCTGGCTGAGGTCCTGGCTAACCTTTTGTGTTTGGGAAACTGGTTGGGACATATCCCAGTAATACCACACAGAAGAATCTTATAACTTTACACACAATATTGACACACATATTTTACCAGAACAATGATAATCAGCAAATCACAAGTTTTCAAATGATACCTCACAAGACATACTGTGTACAAGATTTACCATAATCCTCTAAGGGGTACACATAAGGGTACAGACTGTCACAGTGGTATTATCACCATTTTGTGCATGGGGAACTGAGGCACAGAGAGATTAAGGTCAAAATGTATCCACTAATTCTGGATGCCCAATTTGAAACAACTAGGACCTGATTTTTCAGAGTACTTAGCATTATATAGCACTTCATATGTCCAAAGCACAGATTCCATTGATCTCAGTTACTGCTATGATGCAGTGCTTCTGCAAATAAGATACCAATGACCGTAGGCACTGACTTCCACTGTTCCCAGTGGGTGCTCCACCCCACCCCTGGTCCCGCCCCTGCACCACCCTCACCCTGCCCCCATTCCACCCCTTCCCCAAAGTGCCCGCCCCCTTACCATCCCCATTCCACCCCCTTCCCCCAAGTCCCTCCCCCTGCCCCACCTCTTCTCTGCCTCCTCCCCTGAGGGCACCACGTCCCCACTCCTCCCACCTCCCTCCTGAAAAGTCCTAAGCGCTTTCAAACAGCTGTTTGATGTTGAGAAGTGCTGGGAGGTAGGTGGAAGGCTGGGGACATGGTGGACTCGGGGGGGAGGAGGTGAGGTGGGGCGGGAGGTGAGGGGAGCTTGGCTGCCGGTGGGTGCAGAACACCCACTAATTTTTCCCTGTGGGTGCTCCAGTCCCGGAGCACCCATAGAGTCGGCACCTAACCCAAAGACACCCAGAAAATGAGAATACACAATTAGTGACCACCTGTTAAAAGTTTGGTTTGAGCATCTTAACTAACATCATATAGGAACTCTGTGGCAGAGGCAAGGACAAAATCCATTTCAACAAAGCCGCAGTCTTCATACCCACAAGACCATCCTTTCTTTTCCTGTTATCACCAGGCTCCTTTAATACACACTCTCCAACTTCTGCAACTAATGAAGCATAGGGCCCGGCCTACAGACAACATCTCCTTCACTACACAAGCCTGAGTCACACCCAGAGCGGGTGCATCTTATGCACTGAATGAGGCAGAGGTCTTGTGGAAAAAATAGTATAAGATCTTGTAATTAAAGATTATCATAAAGCATATGCAGAAGAGGGTTGAATAAAGGTTGCACAGGCAACCTTAGTTCTGGCATTTCCTAACTTTTGAGTGCTTGATCTTGCAACCTTATAATTTTATCTTATTTAATTTCCTAGTTTTTTGAAAAAGCAAATTGAAAAAACAGAAATTCAATCATATGGGTCCATATTGACATGGTCATCAGGGTTGGAACCTTTAGATCCACCACACAGATCTCTACTACTTTAGCTAATGAAGTAACTGATGGCAGTAATATGTGGACCAGCACTAGACTCACTTGCCAATGAGTTTCACAGATATTTGCTGACAGCGGAGGAATGAGTAGACTCGGGAATCCTGAGTTCCATTCCAGGCTCTGGAGGGGTTAGACTTTTCCGTGCATTCCTCCCCAAGCGTGACCCTTCTGACTCATCCCCTCTCACTTGTCCTTGACACAGTCCTATTTTTCTCCACTCCAGGCTCCTTCTCCCAGTCCCACTCTCCTCACCTAGTCAATCCCAGTCTCCACTCTCAGGCGTCTCTTGCCAGTCCTAGTTTCCTTGTCCCGTAAGTCCTAGTCTCACTCCTCTGGACTCCCTGTACCAGTCCCAGTCTCCCCTTGCTCCCAGTCCCAGTCTCCTGTCCCAACCTGTCCCAGTTCTCCCCCTTCCTGCTCCTTATCTGATCTCTCTCTCTCTCCTCCACCCTGGCCTCCTGTTGTTCTCCCCACCCATGTTCTCTATCTCCATTGGCTCCCAGACCCATCTCCCTCCCTACACTCCTCATCCAATCTCAGTGTCCCTTTCTCTCCTGGCTCCTTGTCCAGTCTCTTTGCTGAGCCAGGGCCATTTCTTCTCCTGCATCCCAGCTCCTCATCAGACCTGTCTTTCCTTCTCCTCACCCCACTGATTCTTTCAGAGTCCTAGCCCAGCCAATCCCAGTCTCCCACTGGCTCCTCATCTGATCTCTGTCTGCCCCTCATCTAATGACTCTCAGTCCCTCCCCCATTTCCCTTCCTCTTCTCAATCCAGGTCTTCTTGCCCAGCCAATTGCAGACTCCCCAGCTCCCAGTCTCAGTTTCCTTGCCCAGAGAGACAATGAGGGTGAGGTAATATCTTCTGTTGGTGAAAGAGACATGCATTCATGTTCACATGGAACTCTTCTTCAGATCTCCTTGCCCAGTCAGTCCCAGCCTTCCCCTCACCCCAACTTCCAATCCCAGGTTTCCTCTTCACCTGCCCACCTCTAGTTCTACCCTCACCCCACCCCCAGTTCCCTGTCCCATTCTATGCTTCCTGCATCACCCCCAAGAACCCTGCAGGTCCACCTCTTGTCCCAGCTACTTTTGAATCAGATGGCTTGCTGCACAGTGTTGCCTGGGTCCATCAGAGGTGTGTGGGTGTGTCATTAAGAGCAAAGGGAAGACAGGCTCTGTGCTCTCAGTTCAGGTGTCTGGACCCAGACCTGGCCCATTCTGCAGCAACCCAGCACTACAGTTGCAATGACAGTCTGGCTCAGTGCCAGGCTCCGGTGTGCCCAGTGCAGATGGAATCTTTGGGGAATTTAGCTACTAAAATCTAAGTGTCTACTTAGCATGGGCAAACGGCAATTATTCAAAGGTTTATAACCTGGCCAAATTTTGGCAGATTTTTATAGGGATGGCAAAAGGCACACCCCTGACTCAAAGTGAGCCCCCCCACTGCCAAATTTCAAATCCGTCCTCTGAACCATGTAAGTGCAAGAGCTTTTCAAAGACAAGATCACCAGAATTATTTAACATGGGCAAAACAACGTATTTTTCCTCTGACTTCTTCTTGGAAACAGCTGAACTGTTTTGGCTGAAACGTAAACAAAAATATCAGCCTGAGGCAGAGACCCCAGCATGGAAAATTTCAGCCCAAACAGCTAAAGTTTGGCAAAATCATAAGCAATTAAAACAGGGTCTTATAATGGGAAGTATCAGAGAACCTCAATAGTATGTGGTGCTACCAGTCCTGCCTACAATTCTTAGCTGAATTTAGTTCTGGTGAAATAAGTCAGATTGGCAGTTTCTGAGGCTGAAGTCCTCTACCTAATCTAACACAGATACTTGGAACAGAGCAATTTTCTGACAGGCATTTAATAGGTATGTTCCTATTGAGTGAGAATCTTGAAAGTTGGTACACTGATTTCTTATGGGCCGCTATGTACAAGATCAATCCCAAAATGTGAACTTTGACCCAGGGCTGGTGTCAGGGTTTCTGCCGCCCCATGCAGTAAAAAAAAGAAAAGAAAAAAAGCCAACGGGTGGCTCTTCAGCAACAGTTCAATTGCGCCGCTCTATTCTTCGGCGGAAGTTTGGCGGCAGGTCCTTCACTCCCCTCCTTCCTCTTCAGCGGCACTTCGGCGGCAGCTCAAAGAGGAAGAGAGGGACTGAGGGACCCGCCGCCGAATTCCCACCAAAGACCCAGACGGACTGCCCCAATAGCGGATGGAGTGCCACCCCTTTGTATTGGCCGCTCCAAGCACCAGCTTCCTTAGGTGGTCAATCTCTCTAGGTCCTCACATCCAGGTCCTCACATCCAGGCTATGTCCAAGGATATGTCTATGCTAGAAACGCTACAGCAGCACAGCTGTAGCAGAACCACTGTAGTATAGACACTTAACCGCTTAAGCTCACCGCTCTAAGAGGTACAGGCATAATTATGGCATAACTATGGCTCTCAGGAGAGGTAAATTTGTCACACCCCTAAGCAACGTAGCTAGGACAACCTAACTCTGTAGTGTAGCCCAGCCCTTAATCTTGAAGCTTGTTTCTGCATAACAGCTCTAAAATATTGCCTTTCCTTCCATCCGCACATTCAAAACTCTCAGGTAGATTCTCATCAATTCACATCTCAATACTGTAACATCCTTCTTTCTGACCTTGGCAAATGCAATCTTGCCCCACTCCTCTCCATTCAGAATATAATGCTGCTGCAAGATTGTTTTCCTAGCTCATCCCTTCAACCATGTGTGATGGGGTCTCCAGTGATTCCTGCACAAAACACAGACAGGAAGGGGTTAAGAACCCTCCTGGCCTGCAGATAGCAAAAGCAACCCTGACTGCTCAGCTGTAAAAATGGTCAATTATGGAAAGACACGCCCACAACTGCTGTAGCTAATGAAGGCAAGCCCAACTGTAAAGATGGGGGAACAGCATGAGAACGAGTGGAAGAGCTTTCTCCTTCCACAAGCTCCCTCTTCTCTAGCACATCAAACATTAATGACTTGTCTTTGCTTTTGTTGTGTATTTGGTTGTCATGGGTTTTGTTACTATGGCAACTGAGTTAGACTATTAAGGGATAGCTCAGCCGGTTTCAACCGGCTGAGTGAGCTCTCTGTTTCTGTAAATAAAATGGAGGTTTTGGTTAGCTGTCTGCTCTCTGGCCTCAAGTGATTGCTTCCTACACCGGCTGCCCCTAGGACATAACAGCTTTCAAGGCCCTTCATAGCCTATCCTGCTTCCATCTATTATCTCCTTCAGTATCAAAAGATTGACTCCTGCTTCTGATTGGTCCAAGATGCTTCCAATGCCCATTCCATTTCACTGTTTCAAACAGCCACCTTTGTGCATTCTCCCAGCCCGTGCCTATGTTGGGGAGAAACTCCCTGTAAACATCTGCAAAACTAACTCATTATTCTCTTTCAAAACCCTCCTTCAAAGTGTCCTTTGCCATAAGACCTATAAAAATTGACACTGGGTAGGCTGCTGGAGTGCTGAGACCACTGCCTATCATGCTGACCAATATCGTCTCATTGTTTCCTTCTACTCTCCCATCTGTCTGTATTCATCTGTTATCTCTCATTTTACACTTAGATTGTAAGACTTTTGGGGGCAGGGACTGCTTTTGTGCTGAACGTGTGTATTTTCTATCACAATGGGGTCCTGGTCCATGACTGGGGCTCCTTGGCCCTATGATAATACAAATACTAAAGCATGGGGATCCAGCAGTTGGGTTCATTCGCAACAGACTGTTTGTCTTTTCAGAGAGAGGGACTGGGCAGGTTGTGAAATTGAGATTACAATAACTCATCTGAGAGGAAGGGTGGCCTGGTGGTTAGGGTGCAAACTGGAGGTTTGGGAAATCTGCATTCAATTATCTGTTCCACCTTAGACTTATTGTGTGACCTTCGGCAAAGTCACTCTGAGCTGGATTCTCAAAGGTAAGTAAGACTCCTAACGTCATTTGAAATAAATGGAAGTTAGAAGCCTAAATACTTGTGATGATCTGGATCGTTGTCGCTCTGTGCCTCAGTTTCCCTTTTGTAAAATGGGTGTGAGTACCTTTATACTCTTAGGAGTGTTGTGAGGATAAATACTTTAGAAGATTGTGCAGTGCCAGATATTATGCTAATAGGGGCTGTATAAGTACTATAGATCAAAATGGTAATTAATCTTGGTTTCATCAGTGGAACAGCTAGCCATCTCAGCAGCACCAAGGGTATGTCTACACTTGAAACTTAGTCATGTTTTAACGTGTATTAATTAACCCTAGGCTGCCCAGGGTTAAATATGGGTAGCAACAAATGCTTTGTGTTGTAGCTGCACTAGAACCGACTTACTTGGGTTAATTAATATGTTAAAAGATGACTAAAAAGTCTAGTGTAGACCTGCCACAAGGGTGATAGGGAACTTCAAAGGACATCTGCAGAAAGAAGGTCCAGGTGTAGAGCATTTTGAAAGATTCATTTGAGAGATTTATTAATGGAGCCCTTCTACTTTGCCTAAGAACAAAACAGCAACAGTTGGAGGTGGTGCAGTAATGATATCCTCACCATCTTTTATTCAGCAGAGCAGTGTTGCAATTTTACTGATGCACACTCTGACAGGAGCCTGCTTTGTGATTGTGTGGGAGCCTACAATTGCAACATAATAATTTGAACAAAATAATTTGCATTAGTCTTAGCTCCATTTTAAACACAGGAAAAAAAACAATGCTTATCTTAAATGGAAAAAGATAAAAGCATCTTTATGTTCAAGCATTGTGTAAGTATAACAAACAATGACTATGAAATTAGAAACTGATAGTCCTTTTAATTGTTAATTTTTGTAACTGTGTTTATTATGCACTTGCTAATAAAGATCTCTTACCATGTAGGATTTTTTTGTTGTTAGTTTCTAATTCTCTGTATTCCATTGGCTTTTTGGACATTCTCAGCTGCACTTGGGTGAAATTTACCCAACAGCATAAGAACTGTGAAAAGTTATGCTGCACTGGTCTGGAGGATGGACAGCTGCTTAATGGCTGTGCAGATAACTCTACGTCCCCTGCATGTGGTGGAACTGGGTTCCACACCAGCTCTACTTAGGCCAGTGTGGAGGAAGTACTGGGGGCTGGACAGGTGAGGAAGGGGGCATGGACTGTGATCTGGGTCAGTAATCACAAAGATCCTATGATCACAGAACTCTACACAGGTGGTGCACTGGAGTTCTGGAGTAATAGCCACGGAGGGCTGCAGAGATGTCCCACATCCTGCTTGTGGGTTAAGTGGGGATTCCATCTCCTTCCAGTCCCTGCATAGTTCCCTTGCCAAAGCCAATTTTCTCAGACTTTGTGCATGGTGTTGAATTTCATCCTTGTCATGGATTTGAAGACTTTATTTTGTTCATGTCATTGAAGGAATTCAGAACTTGCTACAAAATGACAGAGCTGTCCAGATCCTCTGGTGTTGGTCCTCTTTTTAATTTACATCCCGCACAGGTTAGTGTGTGGTACACTGGGATGCAAGGAATTCAGGGTCTGTCTGCACGAGTACAACCATGTTAGCAACATGGTAAAAACAAAGTTGTCCCCTAAACCAGTTACAAACATGATTCCAATTAGTAGCATCAACTGGATCTGAACTGTCTCCCCTAAATAGGTTTTTTTTTTGACATGGTTGTATCTGTAGTGTAGACAGAGCCATAGATTACAGTATGTTCTTATTTTCTCCTAGGCACAAGTCTTGCAAAATTGACAGCCTATTTTAATGAAATTAAAATCCAGGACATCCATGAACTGTGTAGACTTTAATAGTGCTAAGATATAGCTGCTTTTGCATTCAGGTCTGAGAGTTCAAACCTTAAAGCAGCTGGCATTACAGGATCTTGACATTACTGAGACAAGCTTTTCTCTTCTAGTTTACACATAAGAGAGATCTTAATTTCATCAAGAGACATGGTTAAAAGATAGGTAACAAAGGATAGGAATAAATGGTCAGATTTCACAGTTGAAAGGGGTAAATAGTAGGGTCTCCCAAGGATCTGTACTGGGACCTGTGCTGTTCAAAATGTTCATATATGATCTGGAAAAAGGGATAAGCAGGGAGATGGCAAAGTTTGCAGACAATATAAAACTACTCAAGATAGTTAAGTCCAAAGCTGACTGTGAAGACTTACAAAGGGATTTCACAGAACTGGGTGACTGGGCAACAAAAGGGCAGATGGAAATTCAATATAGATAAATGCAAAATAATGCCCATGGGAAAAACATAATCTCAATTATACATACAAAATGATGGGGTCTAAATTAGCTGTTACCACTAAAGAAAGATCTTGGAGACACTGTGGATAGTTCTTTGAAAACATCTGCTCAATGCGTAGTCGCAGCAGGGCCAGCGCAACCCATTAGGTGACCTAGGCGGTCTCCTAGGGCACTAACATTTGGGGGGTGGTGACCACGGTGTCCAGATCTTTGGCCGTCCTGGTCGTCAGCGGTATTTCGGGGGCGGGACCTTCCGCCATCTAGGGCGCCAAAAAAGCTGGCGGCGCTCCTGAGTGGCAGTCAAAAAAGCGAACTGAATATTAGCAAAGGGATAGAAAATAAAACAGAAAATATCATAATTCCCCTATATAAACCATGGTATGCCCACACCTTGAATACTGTATGCAGTTTTGGTCATCCCATCTAATATAAAGATATATTAGAACTGGAAAAAGGACAGAGAGGGGAAACAAAAATGATTAGGGGTATGGAACAGCTTACATAAGAGGAAAAGTTAAAAAGACCAGGGCTGTTCATTTTAAAAAAGAGATGACTAAGGGGAGGAGATATGATAGAAGTTTATAAAATCATGAACGGTGTGGAGAAAGTGAATAAGGAAATGTTATTTATCTCTTCCCATAACACAAGGAACAGGGGTCACACAATGAAATTAATAGGCAACAAGTTTAAAACAAACATAAGGAAGTACTCTACAGACAACACACACTCAACCTGTAGAACTCGTTACCAGGGGATGTTGTGAAGGCCAAAAGTATAACTGGATTAAAAAAAGAAATAGTTAATTTCATGGAGGATAGGTCTACCAATGGATATTAGCCGAGATGGTCAGGGATGCAACCCTATGCTCTGAGTGTCCCTAAACCAATGCTGAATTTGTAATGAAAGAGATGCCTAGGCTCAAGCAATTATTTTACACTCATAACTGATGCAGCAAGCCCAGAGGTGCCAGAGCTATGAACTGCCAAGCCTTGAAGTGCCAGGCCTCAATCGTGGTAAGCCCTGGCACAAATTAAGCACTGCCCTAAACCTCAGGGGGTAGATTGCTCTACTGCCTGTGCTGTTCATTGCCTCTGAAGTGTTATATCCTTGGGGGCAGCCGGTTTAGGAAGAAATCACTTGAGGCCAGAGAGCAGATAGCTAACAAAACTACCATTTTATTTACAGATACAGAGAGCTCACTCAGCTGGCCGAAGCTGGCTGAGCTATCCCCTAATAATCTAACTCAGTTGCCATAGGAACAAAAACCATGACAACCAAATACACAACATATTCCTCCCCCCTAATAAGAACATCCCCTAAATAAAACACACACTAGACAAGAGAAGGAGGGTAGACTGCCTCCATTCCCGGCTAAACCCTGGGGATTATTTTGCCCCATAACCGTGGGTTCGCCCTAGCTAAAGATCCAGCCGATGAGGAGGCCTTCTGTCTCTAGGTGGATTACGGCGAACTTCTGGTGTTGTTGCACCCGAAAGTACCATGGGCTCAGGGTCCGCAGCACGAACAGGTGAGGAGGTGGTATCAGCTCGTGCTGGGCAAAGGGGCATCTCAGCCGCCGGCAGTAATGGAGGAGAACAGTCAGGAACAGGTGATTCATGATTCGGTGTCTCACCAGAAGAGGTGAAGTCAGACCCGTCAACTGCAGATGTGTCCTGAGGACTGGCATGACCTGGCAACAGCTGATCTACATGTCGCCGCCAGGTAAGATTCTCTGCAGTCCGGACTGTGTAGGAAACAGGTCCTGTTTGAGTGATGACTGTGGCCGGGACCCATTTAGCTCTGGAAGTATAATTCCGAGCCAAAACTGGCTGTCCTGGGCTAAAGGTTCGGTCTTTTGCTCTGGGTGCCCGTCTGATGACTTGATATTGCTGCTGATGTTGCACAGTTTGTCGGGGTTCAGAAGGTTTCAGCAGATCAAAGCAAGTGCGCAGCTGTCGTCCCATCATTAGAAAGGCCGGGGATGCCTGGGTCGTAGCATGAGGTGTGTTTCTGTAGGAAAGTAAGAAGGTATCCAGACGCTTTTGAATGGAGTGTTGTCCCCTTGCTGATTTCAAAGCGTTTTTCATTGTCTGCACAAATCTTTCAGCTAATCCGTTGGTGGACGGATGATATGGTGCTGACGTGATGTGGTGTATCCCATTTGCCTTCATAAAATTTTGAAACTCCTGAGAGACGAACTGCGGTCCGTTGTCACTCACAAGTTGTTCTGGCAGACCAAAACGACTAAAGAGTCCTCGTAGTTTTTGGATAGTACTCTTTGCAGTAGTGGACTGCATTATAGAGACTTCTGGCCATTTAGAATGGGCATCTATTGCCACCAAGAACATGCTCCCTTCAAGGGGGCCAGCAAAGTCAACGTGAATACGTTGCCACGGGTTTTCAGGCCAGTCCCATGGGTGTAGGGGTGCCCACTGGGGTGCATTCCTCACACCCTGACATGACATACAAGCTTTTGCCTTCTCTTCAATAGTACTGTCCAATCCAGGGCACCAAAAATAGCTTCGTGCAATTTCCTTCATGCGCACTATTCCACAGTGACCAGAATGTAGCTGTTCTAACATCTGTGATCTCAGTGGTGGTGGAATAATGACACGTCTCCCCCACAACAAACAACCAGATTGGACCGATAACTCCGTCCTCCTAGACATGTAGGGAACAAGGTCGGATGAGACCGGAGAGGTTTGTCTAGATTTTCCATGCATCACCAGGTCCATAACTTGGGACAATACTGGGTCAACGCGGGTTGCCTTCTTTATCTGAGTAGCAGTGATGGGTGTATTCTCTACCTGTTCAAAGTAGAAGATTTCCTTTTGGGCACTATCTTGATGTTTGACCGGCAAAGGCAACCTTGAGAGGCCATCTGCATTGCCGTGCAGAGTGGATTTCCGATATTTGATTTCATATGTGTGTGCTGAAAGTAACAATGCCCAACATTGTATACGACTAGCAGCTAATGGGGGAATGCCTGTGTAGGGTCCAAAAATTGACGTCAGAGGTCGATGGTCTGTGAGAAGAGTAAACTTTCGCCCAAACAGGTACTGATGAAACTTCCGAATTCCAAAAACAATTCCTAATGCCTCACGTTCGATTTGGGTGTAGTTAGTTTCTGCTTTGCTTAGAGTGCGTGAAGCAAAAGCAATAGGTCTCTCTTCTCCCAAGGGCATAATGTGTGACACGACTGCTCCCACTCCATAAGGGGAGGTATCGCAGGCCAATTGTAGGGGTAAGGATGGATCAAAGTGCGTGAGAACTTCAGAATTTAGCAATGCATCCTTAGTTTTGTTAAACGCAACATCACAGGCTTCAGTCCACTTCCAGGCCTTGTTCTGCCCAAGGAGCTCATGTAGTGGTTTTAGCAGTGTGGCTAACTGTGAGATGAACTTTCCATAATAGTTCAGTAGTCCTAGAAACGAGCGCAGCTGGCTTACATTTAGAGGTGGGGGAGCCTCCACAATAGCTTTAACTTTTGCAGGGGCCTTATGAAGACCTGCAGAATCAATGATGTGTCCCAAATATTCAACAGAGGGCTTGAAGAATTCACACTTGTCTTTGCGAACTCGTAGGCCATACTCTTCCAGTCTTTGTAGGGTGGCCTCTAAATTCTTTAAGTGATCCTCTTCATTTCTTCCAGTGACCAGGATATCATCCAGATAGCACTGAACTCCTGACAAGCCACACAAGATTTGGTCCATAGCCCTCTGGAACAGGGCGGGAGCAGATGTTATTCCGAAGGGTAGGCGACAGTATCGCTAAAGCCCCTTATGAGTCACAATAGTCAATAGCTCTTGGGACTTTTCATCGACGTGCATCTGTAAATATGCTTGACTCAGATCAATCTTACTGAACTTTTGTCCCCCAGCCAGGCCTGCGAAGAGGTCATCGATGCGGGGAAGCGGGTATTGCTCTGCACACAACACTGGGTTGACAGTGACTTTAAAATCACCGCAAATCCGGAGAGAGCCATCTTTCTTCACTATTGGAACGATAGGAGTGGCCCATGAGCTATGGGTAACTGGTATTAGGACTCCATTGGTGACCAGGCGCTCCAGGTCTGCTTCAACTTTTGGCCTGATGGCATATGGCACAGTTCGGGCTTTTAGATATTTTGGTGGACTGTCAGGTTTAATGTTCAATGTCACAGTGATTCCCTTCATACTTCCCAAATCATCTCCAAAAACAGCAGCATGTTTCCTTAGTATAGGGGTTAGACTGGTTTCTTCTTTAGTCATCCGGTGCACTTCTGCCCAGTTCAGTTGAATCTTCCCAAGCCAAGACCTACCCATTAAGGCTGGGTAGTTACCTCTCACCACAAACAGTGGCAATTTAGCCGCCTGTCCATTGAGCTCCACCTTAACATCAATAGTGCCCAACATGGGCACAGCTTCTCCCGTATACGTCTTCAGAACAGTTTTTGTTGCCTTAAGCGGAAGATGCTGTAGCTTTTCTTTATACAGTCTCGGAGACCAGCGAGACGACTACACCAGTGTCCAGTTCCATGCGTATAGGTTTGCCATCCAATAAGGGGGTTACCCAGTATTCATGTGAGCCCACTGCCAAAGACAAAACATGCAGTGGCACTTCCTCTTGCGCTGAGGTGTCACCTTGATCATCCTGGGTTTGCTCTAGGGTATGCAAGGTTCCTCTTTTTGTCGGCCAGACCACAGGCCTCTTTTTCTTTTGTTTACAGGCACACTCAATGTGTCCCTTTTTGCCACAGTGTCGACACACCAGGTCCTTACACCAGCATTCTGATGCCTGGTGACCCGGCTTACCACAGTGGTAACATTCTTGACTCTGCACCGTTTTGTGGGCTGGTCCTTGTGACACTTTTTGCACCCTAGGAGATGCACCGATGTATTGCGCCTCCCTTGTAGCCAGTTCCATGGAGGCAGCAATATCAACAGCCTTCTGTAATGTAAGCTGAGCCTCTGTCAGTAGGCGCTTCCGTATAGCTTCATTGTAGAGGTCACACACTAACCTGTCACGCAGGGCATCATTTAACATCTTTTTAAATTCACAGTGTTCTGCTAGCTTTTTTAAAATTGCTACAAATTGTACAACTGTTTCATCTTCCTTTTGGTCTCTTTTGTGGAACCTATATCTTTCAGCAATTACCAGTGGTTTTGGGGAAAAATGGGACCCCAGGATTTCCACAATGTCACTGTAAGATTTAGTCTCAGGCTAAATGTAGGTTTTAGCCCCTACAACACTTAAGAATATTGGCACCTTCTTCGCTTCTGTAATGTCATTTGCAATACCAAAAAGCTCAAAACGCTCAGTATACACATGCCACTGCTCTATATTCTCATCAAAAGGTTCCAGTGGCCTGGTCAGAGTAGCCATGATTTTTAGTTTCACTTTCACAGTCAGTGTAAACAAGCAGTATTTTTCTTTGTTTGTTCTTTACCTTGACTTCTACTTCCTTCTGTTACTGGAGCAGCACCAGGATCCCATCCATCGTCGCCACTTGTTATATCCTTGGGGGCAGCCGGTTTAGGAAGAAATCACTTGAGGCCAGAGAGCAGATAGCTAATAAAACTACCATTTTTATTTACAGATACAGAGAGCTCACTCAGCCGGCCGAAGCTGGCTGAGCTATCCCCTAATAATCTAACTCAGTTGCCATAGGAACAAAAACCATGACAACCAAATACACAACATGAAGCATCTGGCACTAGCCATTGTCAAAAGACAGGCTACTGGGCTAGATGAACCATTGGTCTGACCCAGGATGGCTACTCTTATGTTCTTAATGTGATACTTTGTGGGAAAAGGGATTCCAATATTATTTCAATGATCCCATTAGCTCAGTCACTGGTTTGGGAGTCAATCTTCTTAAAAAAACATTGAGATAGTGTTGTGGTGGGCCCAGAGCCACAAAGGTATTTAGGCTCCTCATTTCCCCTGAAATCAATGGAAGTTAAGAGCCTAAATATTTTGTGGGATCTGGGCCATACAGCTTAGACAATTGCAGCTCTTTTATTAGGGTCCTTCAGCAGGGATCATACATTGGGTAAAATTACTTGAAAATACCTTCACCAAGATTTCAACATAGAGTGAAATGCCTTCTTATATGTCACCTTTATAGAAGCTGGGTTTTTTATTAGTGACTAGGGCACTTCATAGACTTACTACATTTTACTGAATTTATCACACTCTATCTCCTTCCTTTGTTTTCATGATGCTGATGCAATCTAGGCAATGTAATAGCCCAAAATACCAACCAGTATGATGCATTTGCAACCTTTCTTTTTGTTTTGCAGAAATTCCTAAGGATACAACCTCCTGTCCTGCTCCTTTGAGAATGCTGTGGCATCACAGAAAAAAAGAGAGCAATATATCTAATGGTTTTATACTGCGGCCTATCACTGTAATATGAGTGCCTTCCATGTAAAAGTGGTTAGCAATAATGAAGATCCTAGTGGACTTTGTGGAGCCTCTGATTCTTCTCCCTTTTCTCCAGAATGCTATCTGATGTTCAAAATAAGTGATTGCTTGTTATTGCACAGCAGTCCTCAACATCTGGACAAGCTTTTCACACTGATAGAAATTAAGGATGACTCCAAAGCATTTTTAAGTCAATGAAAAGACTTCTAGTTTTCCATTGACTTCAATAGGCAAGCTTTGGATTAGGACCTTAAATTAGAGTCTGTATCCAGGGAAAGGGCCTTGGAGTTGACCACAATGAATTTGCTGTGATAGCGAAGGGAAGCCAGTGACAGGATTCAAAGCGGGGGCATGAGATGATCAAAACCATAAAGAACATGACTGTGGAAACTGCATTTTGTGTGGACTAGAGGGGGCAGGGGAGCAATGTGAAGTCAGGGACACTAGGGAAGGGGCTACAATAGTCAAAAGGGAACATAGGGTGGTCCCGAAAAAATGTTTTAGAAGTTGGGACAGAGGAGGGGGCGGGGAAAGGCTATTTTAGGAATATTGTGTAGGAAGAAGCAGCGGATTTGGACATCCTCTGGATGTGTGGGGAGAGGGAGGAGCCAAAGATGACCAGTAGCTTATTGGCTGTATTGACCGGGTTCTGCTCAGTAGCAGCAGGCGCTTTTGTATAAATTTACTTACCTACTTTTGTGGCATGTAACACCTACAATAAATGTAACTGAAAGACAGTAGGAAAATATATTTTCAGTTTTCTTATTTTGTGCACTAGACAGTGTATGGCCCCCTTTCACTGTCCCCCCCTTTATAGTCAGATGCAGCCATATTTTCCTTGATTTTGGGCACCTCTGTTTTTGTGTGTCTTAAGTTGGGCTCCCAAAATCATTGGCCACTTTTAAAATGTTGGTCTTAGTTTCCCCTTTTGTTCCCATGGGTCTTTCTCACAGCAACCTGGGGAGAGATTTTTCTTTTTCTAATAAAGGAATGTGATTGTGAAACCACAAAAATTGTCAAGAGATACCAGGGGAGGTGCAGTATCTTATGCCACTTTTAACTTATTTTTTTTCAAACCGATGAAATGTCCATTTGACGGTGTCCCTTTGAAGATTTTGTGGGGCTTGGTGGAATAGAATGACTTCCCACAACCTGTCCTGAGAATGATTTTATATCCCTAATTCTGAAACTGTGTTCTCTGAATGACTGTTCTAGTTATTACCCTCTATTACAATAATTATTGCTATTATAGATGAGTGAATGCAGATATTAACTGTAAAATCTCGGTGATCATTCTCATTGCCAGATCAGAAGCACTGCTTCATTTATAAGTGCCCTGTAATAAAGTCATCTTAATTAAATGAAGATAGCATTTATAGAATTAATTATTTTAACTCCAAATTATTATTCTTTTGCCTTAGAAGTCATTTAACAGGGTGGGCCAAAGGTTTCCATTTCAAAAATATGGCTTTGGTAAAAATATTTTGCCTCTTTGTACAAAATGAAATGGCTTTACCCCTTAGGGTTTTAAATTAGATAGAGGTCAGTATACTTACATACCAGATTGACGTCCCAATCCTGCAAACCCCTATGCACATGAATATCTTTATGCATGTGAAAATTGACGAGTTCAATGGGACTACCAGTGTGATGTTATTTATATGAATATCTGTTTGCAGGATCGTGGCCTTAGTCAATAAGTGTTTCAGAAATTCAGGTGTAATTTTTTGATATTTGAAACTCCAATTAATGATGGAGATTGGATTGTAGGATGAGAGCACTATACAGCATTTGTAATGGGAGTGGCACAAGTCATCCATGCAAACAGACCATGATTCTTGGAGCATGGAGGCTATTCCACCACCACTGTGGGAGTAGAGAAAGAGGTTTTCTTCTATAGAGATCCCTAGTGTTGTTTGTTATTTGTATTATGGTAGTGCATAGAAGCCCCAAGTGAGATCAGGGTCTCATTGTGCTAGGTGCTGTACAAACACATAGCGAGAGAGTGTCCCTGCCCCAAAGTGGTTACAATCTAAATAGAAAAGACTGGTATAAAGATGGGGAAAAAAGAAGGATAATTATCTCCATTTTACAGTGGGGGAACTGAGATATGGATAACAGGAATGATTTTCCCATGATCACTTTAAGTCTATGACCAAGCTACAAAACGAACCTAGATCTCCTGAATCCCAGACTAGTGCTTTAACCACAAGGTCATTCTTCCTCTCAGCATGCATCCTTCATCTCATTTCCCCCCAGGGCTGCCCCGGGGACAGCAAGTGGTGCAATTTGCCCCAGGCCACTGGCCCCACAGGGGCCCCCATGAGAATATAGTATTCTATAGTATTGCAACTTTTTTTTATGGAAGGGGCCCCCGAAATTGCTTTGCCCTAGGCCCCCTGAATCCTCTGGGCAGCCCTATTTCCCCCCACCCCCAGCATATAATCAACCTACATAATGGAAGAGATTATTTGTTCACAAAGACAATAATTTTTTTTTAAACATCAGGTATTGGCCATAAGCAAGAGTAGGATACCAGATTTGATGGACTTATTGTCTGAGCTGATTTGGCCAATCATATATTTCCATACAAAGATAAAGGAAATGCACAATTTCAACAAACAGTAAGAAAACCACATCACATGTGTACTGTCGTTTTATTTTTATAGATTCACAGACTTTCTCTCCCATCTTTTGCCATGTCTCTTTACACTATAAACTCTGGCTCTCTCATGTGTACCTTCAACATCTATCATAAGGGTGTCCCAATTTTGATTGGGGCTTCTAGGCAGTACTGTAGTGGCTTATAATTTAAGAGCAGAAGAAACCCATTATCATCATCTACTCTGACTTCCCCCATAGCTAAGGCCACTGAATTTCGGTTAGACACATGCAGTCAAATGTTTTCTTTTCTTTCTTTTATACTTTTTAAGTTGGAAATTATTGGTTTTGGAAAAAAAAAGACATGCTGAAAATTGTCCCATATGTAGAGCTTTACTTTCAGAGTCCATCCTTGGGGTTCTTTTTAAATCCAAATGTTTCCCAAAGCTAGAGAGCATATGCGAACTTGTGCTACTGTCTGTGATTTACTTATAGTTGAAGTTGTCCTCTTTTACCCCTTTTTAATATTTTTGAGATCAGAAATGAAAAAGATAACTATAATAATTATATCTAGCTCTCATATAGTGCTTTTCACCCGTAGATCTTAAAGCACTTTACAAAGCAGGCAAGTATCATCTCCATTTCACACATGGGAAAATGAGGCACAGATAAGTGAAATGATTTTTCAGCCCTCAAGTCAGCAACAGAGCAGGGAATAGAACCAAGTTGCCTGATTCCACTCCACTGTTCTATCCACAAGGCCACATTGCCGTCCCATACAGGTGGATGCTTACAAGTAGGATTGCAATAAGTGCAGGTCATATTTTTAATTTTTCACTTAACTGCTTTGAGCATGGTTCCAAAAGAAAAAAACTTAGGGATATTTAACTTTTAAAATGTATTTTGCCATGTGCTCTGTTCTAATTCCATATCAGTTTGCAATATGCTTCTTGAGCTGACCTGCTACAGCTCCAGTTTTAGTAGTAGTTTCTGCTTATTTTTATATTGAAGAAAATCCCCCCCCCCACACCTTTACTCAATTCCTTATTTTAGCTGCATTGGTCTTCTAAGGAAATTGAGTAATATCTTTTACTTCTAAGGCTTTGGCTACACTTACACTTCAAAGCGCTGCCGCGGCAGCGCTTTGAAGCGCTAAGTGTAGTCAAAGCGCCAGCGCTGGGAGAAAGCTCTCCCAGCGCTGTCCGTACTCCACCTCCCTGTGGGGAATAACGGACAGCTCTGGGAGCCGCGCTCCCAGCGCTGGGGCTTTGACCACACTGGCGCTTTGCAGCGCCGCAATTTGCAGTGCTGGAGAGGGTGTGTTTTCACACCCTGCTGCAGCGCTGCAAATTTGTAAGTGTAGCCAAGCCCTAAGACACCTCTTGCCTGTGGTGTCTATGGTATGTAAAGCAGTTTGAGGCATGCTTGACTAAAAATTAGGGCTGTCAATTAATCACAGTTAACTCACGTGATTAACTCAAAAAAATCAATTGCAGTTAATCACAGTTTTAATTGCATTGTCAAACAATAAAATACCAATTGAAATATTTTGTGATATTTTTCTACATTTTCAAATATATTGATTTCAATTACAATGCAGAATACAAAGTGTACGGTGCTCACTTTATATTATATTTATTACAACTATTTGCACTGTAAAAATGATAAACAAAAGACATAGTATTTTTCAATTCATCTCATACCAGTACTGTAGTGCAATCCCTTTGTCCTGAAAGTGCAACTTACAAATGTAGATTTTTTTTGGTTACATGACTGCACTCAAAAACAAAACAATGTAAAACTTTAGAGCCTAGACCTCCACTCAGTCCTACTTCTTGTTCAGCCAATTGCTAAGGCATTAATTAAATTAATTAATACCGGTCACAAAGGAGCGGCCCCTCATCAGCTGCTCAAGACTAGATTTGGGCACAGGCCAATTCACTAAACAGCTGCTGTGATTCCCCCTCCACAGTTCTCCTTCCAGGGGCGAGATCAGCCTGGCCTAAAAAACACCCCAACACACAGTGGAGCCAGGAGGCGACCGGGCATCGTGTCCATCACCCAGTAGCTGTGACGCGTCCGCCGGCAGGGGTCGCTCCACGTCCTGGAAATCCGCCGCAGGCACCTGGGGCTGGGTTTATTGGCGGCTCTACTGCTGTCGCAACCGGAGTTTCGTCTCGCAGCAGAGGGACGCGCGGGTCCCGCCAGCCAGAGCGCGCAGCTCCCTTCCCTGCAGCCGGCGCTTCCCCGGCGTCGTTGTCTGGTGCTGGCAGAGGGCGCTGCCCCGCCCTGGGAGCCGCTGGCGGAGGATGCGCTCAGAGCCGCGCCATGGGGAGCTCGGTGAGGAAGGGCAAAGCGGTGCTGCCGGCGGAACAGGCTGCCCGCCCCAGCAGGGAGCAGCCCCGCCGAGCAGGTAGGCAACCAGCCCCTCGCGGGGACGGGGGCCAGGCAGCAGCCGGGCAGGAAGGTGGTAGCAGGGAGCGGGGCTTGGCTCCCGCAGCAGAAACGTCGCTCTGCCCGTGCCAGGTGGCAGCCGCTCCCCAGCGCCTCCCCCACCTGCTCGCGCCTCTCCCCGCCAGGGGCCTGCCTTGCCAAGCGGGGAGTCCTGCGATTTTTCTTTCGTGTGGGCATCGGCCAAGATGTTCAGCCCTGCCACTGGCTAGCGATTTGGGGTGCCCAGCTTCATGGATTGGGGCCTGATTTGCAGAAGGTGCCAGGTGCCTGCCCCGTGGAAATCAAGCCCCTTTAAGATGCCCTAACTAAGGGGTGCCCCAAAATAATTGCTTTGGAAAATTTTGGCCTTGTACATAGATTAGGTGTGAGTCTCTGCATCTATATAGACCATCTTTCTACATGTCTGCCTAATAATACATAGTACTTGCAGCTGTTTACTTAAAGTGCTTGACAAATGCTAATTAATTGATAGCTCTAGTCCATAAACTGACAATGAAACACTTCGATTTTCTGGTAAAAGAATTCACAAGTCTCAGAAACTGAAGCTAAAAATTGTGTGGGGGCAGGCAACATAAAATCAAGAGCTCTGTAGCTATCTTTCTGCTTTAATTCCCTCTTCTAACTCTGACTCAGGACTTCTTCTACTGGGACGTTTTAGGTACCTGTGTATGTATTTTTGTAAAAGGTAGATCTGTTTAATGAAGTAAACATGTGACTGCAGACAAGGCTTCAGTAATAATGTTTCTAAAGTTTAACTTGTGACATTTTAATTGTTTTCTGTGATTGTTTATACTTATCAAAATCTTGATCTAGTTTATGTGAAACAAAGATGATGTGGTTGATTCAGTTCCTATCTATTTATGGCCAGATTCTGATAACTTGTCAGTTCTGTTTTTGTACAGCACCTGGCACAATAGGGACCTGGTCCATGAGTGGGATTTCTAGGTACTTTGATAATGCAAGTAATTAATAATAATTAATGATGTTGAGTAGTACTTTACTCCTTTAATAAACTAACTTAAATCCGGGGGGCTAGTCAGGGAGGACTATGCCAATGAATAAGGACATCAAAATATAGTGATTTAGTATTTACTGGCATGGTAGCACTAGTCACTGAGTGCAAGATTTCTTGGGTACATGTCCATATCACAGACATTCTTATCGCCATAAATGGCACCCTGGTAGCACTCACAGCAGAGAGGGCAAATTTTGAAGTGATATGAAGACTGAATTGTTCTCTCACCCTTAGAGATAGTCCTAACCTAGACTGGAGGGACTGAGGCAACTAGCAGTTCAGTGTGAAGAAGCTTGCACTTCAGCTGTCTGTTTTGTATTTGTTTTATGGATAAATCAAGGTCAGGACATCCATCTTCAATGCTATCAGCCTGGCACTTAGCATGAAGAATACAGTCACTAAAAAACTGTCAAAAGTGATTTAAAAATGTAAAGGGTTTGAAATGCTGAATGCCTGGGAATTAAAAAAAAAAAAAAAAAAAGCTAAGCATATCTAGAGTAAACAAAAAGCCATTTTAATAGAGCATTCAAAGCTGTAGGAAACTTCTAAAACATTGCATATTTTTGGACTATGGAAAGTTTTTAATACACAGCCCTCAGTTCCTCAAAGTTGGATATGGGTTGTTTGTTTTTTGTTTTGTTGTTGCCATAGAGCATTTTTGTATATATGATACTTGGAGAATTGTCAGGACTAAAACACTTTATAGTTCTGTAAAATAATGTAAACCACTTTACATCTGTTTTATACACAACTTCCCCAAAAATACAATGCAGAGAGGAGATTTACTGAGTGTGAAAATTCTCACATTAAAAACAAAGCAAAATGCTAATGGCTACATTGAGCCATTAGGCTCGGTTCTATATGAGAAGCATAGTGAAGCTGTGCTGCTCAGATAGTCACAATTCCTCCATCTTCTCTAGCTTCCCCACTTGCTCCAGAAGGTAGATAATTTATTTTACCCCTTTTGGGGATGAAGAAGACCTCTCTCTGTAGTCCTGGCGAACTCAGCACAGATTGGAGGTTATGCTTGCAAGTTGTGATCGTTGCTACTGAATGGCGAAGAATTGAACATCTGCTAGTATATTTATTACCTTGTCTCTCCCATCCCCACCCTGACCTGCTTGTTAGTCTCCTCCATCTGTTATATCTTACCTTTTAGGTTATAAACTCTTTCTTTGGGTCAAGGACTGTAATTTATGATGTACGATGCCTGGCACAATGGGGCAACCTGTGTGTGGTCATACGTGCTACCATAATATAAATGTTCAATAGTAATCTGCTGGCTGGTGGATTTGGGAGGGGTAACGCAGGTCCATGCTCTATACCAGGGGTTCTCAAGCTTTTTGTTTCTGAGCCCTCCCCCCCCCCCCCCGCAGCATAGTATAAAAACTCCACGGCCCATGTGTGCCATAACAACTGGTTTTCTGCATATAAAAGCCAGGGCCAGCATTACGGGGGTAGCAACCAGGGCAGCTGCCTGGGGCCTCATGTCACAGGGGCCCCCACGAAGCTACATTGCTCAGGCTTTAGCTTCAGCCCCGGGGGACAGGGTTCAGGGCCCTGGGCTTCAGCCCCATACGGTAAGGCTTTGGCTTTCTACCCTGGGCCGCAGCGAGTCTAATGCTGGCCCTGCTTGGTGACCCCTTTCAAACCTTCTCACAGCCCCCCTGGAGGCCCCGGACCCCTGGGTTGAGAACCACGGCTCTATGGATTTCTCCTTGCTATCATGGGGTGGAGAGAGGGGAATACTGGACTTGCAGTCTCTGCTGTCTTCACTCACACTTGGAGCTGCAATCCAGGAGGATCCTTACTGCCTCCTGTGACTGCATAGGTCCAGGGCACAATCTAGCTTTAGATAAAATTCTACAGTACTAGACCATGGATGCAGAGACATGCCTGTTGTGGATGTATCTCTCTAAGTATCATTTAAAAAAAATTATACCAAAATCTGAGCCAGTTTCTAGAATTAAGGGCATGGCAGAAGCTAGCATTGGAAGTTTTTGTCCTAACTGAAATAACCAAAATCTATTAAACTGCTTAAGATGATGCTGTCAAGCCATCCTACTGTGCTTGTACATGCAGAGCAGAGGGTTCCCAGAGTACTAATTAGGGAATCAAAGGAACACTACTGATGTTCCCACTTCTCAGGTTACTATTAAGGTAAGACTTGACAAGCAAAAACAATCCCACCTAGGTTACAATGCTAACACAACTTCAAATGTTTTAGCCTGAATCTAAGCATATGTCTACACTTCAAGCTGAGGGTTTGACTCCTAGCTCAAGGAAACATACCCATGCTAGTGCTGATCAAGCTGGTGTGCTAAAAACAGATTACAGCTGCAGTGGTAGTGCTGGGAGCAGTCCTTTATTTCCTTCCTGTTCCCAAACCCCTAGACTGTTGCCATGGAAATCAAAGTAATGTTACAAATTCAGAATTATTGCTTTCATGTTAAGATCAAGAAAGATATTAAAAAAATGCTGCCAGTAATTAGCAAAATTGGCAAGGAAAATTATGACTATCACATGAAAGGTAAATTTATTTAAGAACAAAATGTTATAGTATATTATAATTTTCCTAGTACAACATTTCTCTTTAGAGGCAGAAGCTCTTCTCTTTACTCCTGCTTTTATACCATGGTATTGTAGAGTTTTCAGACAGTAAATGGTTTACTGTACCATATAATATATATGTTTTCTGTTTTTATTTGCTTTTTAAACGTATAACCTATTACATAAAAATGCACTATATTCAAGGAACATTAAGGTTGCAAAGTCAAGCACTCAAGAGTTATGAAATGCTAGAATTAAGGTTGCCACTTTAATTCAGCCTTGTTGGGAGTATGCACTGTGATAGTGTCTTTAATTACATGATGTCACATCCCTGATCAAATTCATCCTTCTAGGTGCTCACCAGACTGCCCTGTTTCACATGCTGGGCATGTGTGCTTTTTTTTTTTTTTTCTTTTCTCCTTACGCTCGCCTGCATCCCAGTTCAGTTTCAGGCGCTCTCTCTCTCTCTCTGGCCTCTCTAGCGTACTTCCTGGGCACAGACGCTGTGTCTGGTATCCCCAGCTCTCTACAGACAAGCTGGAGGATGGCTCTATCTCATTGATCTCATTGCTGTGTTTGGGCAAGATCTGTTCAGGTGCTTATAGTCTAACTACCATCCTATTCAGAGACAGCCACTCAGGCACCCCTCCCTATCTCCCAGGCATTTGAGGCATGAATACAGGAAAGAGAATCATAAGGGTTTAACATACAGAGTTCATAATCTCAAACAGAATTCCTAAACTATACAGACAAAAATTCCCCAAATCATCACACATGATTAAGGCGGCGAGTCTGTCATGGAAGTCACAGATTCCATGACTTTCTGGGACCTCTGTGACTTCTGCAGCCAGCAGGTGTGGCTGACTCAAGGGCTGCCCGAGCAGCTGGGGCGGCCCTGGGGCCAGCTGCACCCTCCCCACCCCCCAGCAGCAGCGGCAGTCCCTGGCTGCTGCCCCCCCGTGCGAACACTAGCGGTGGTGGTCCCAGGCCGCTGCTCTTCCTCCCCCCCCCCCCACCAGCACCAGGGGTCCCAGGCTGCCCCTCTGCCAGCGGTGTTGGTCCCAGGCTGCCCTCCTACCCCGAGCACCAGCAGGCACCTGGGAGACTCCCCCCCCCCCCAAGCACCAGCGGGTGCCCCAGAATCCCTCCCAGCAGGTGCCCTGGAGGCCCCCCCCAAGCACCAGCGGGTGCCCCAGAATCCCTCCCAGCAGGTGCCCTGGAGGCCCCCCCCAGCACCAGCAGGTGCCCCGGAGCCCCCCTTCCAGAGCAGCAGCTGCGCCCCCGGAACCCTCCCAGAGCACCCAAGATTTAGTCAGGGGTATATAGTACAGGTCATGGGGACGTGAATTTTTGTTCATTGCCCGTGACCTGTCCATGACTTTTACTAAAAATACCCATGACTAAATCTTAGCCTTACACATGATCACATACTATATCGTTCATAGAATCTCCCCCTCCCCCCCAGCTCCATGTCCTCATCCCAGTTTTGTCTCCCCTTATCTCCCCCACCTCCACATCTCAGTCCAAATTTGTGAGGTGCTGAGTGCTTTCCACTTCCATTGACTTCAGTAGGAGTTGAGGGTTGGGCTCCTGGGACTCAATTCTTTGTCACTGATGTGCATGGAAAAACTCTAATTGGAATCTTGGACTGAGTTTGGTATCCGGCCCTTTGTGGGTAGAGTTGCAAAGTATTGTTGCTATTAAAAATCACTGTTGCAGATTTTCTTGTGCTAAGAATAGCTGGCAGAGCCCCAAAATCCAACACAACTTCATGGTATAAAGATAAGGGGCCCAAATCACTGCTGTATTACTCTTTGTTTATGCCAGTGTAACTATACTGAAATCAGTGAAATTACATCAGCATAAAACTGGAGTAACACAGTGATGAATTGGGCCCAAACTCATTTTATTTCTCTTTGTGCTGTTTCCTGTAAACGTTTCTGCCATATTATTGTATGTGTGGACTTTTAAAATATAACAAAAACAGTGCTTCATAGCTGTGTTCACATAGCATTACTGTTGATGGATGCAAGCTTGCAGACTCTGGGCTCAATTTTGCCCTTGCTTACATCAGTGCAATCTTAGGCCTAGTCTGCATCTAAAATTTAGGTTGATTTGGCTATGTCACTCAAGGGTGTGAAAAATCGACACCCCTGAGAGACATAATTGAGCCAATCTAAGCCCCAGTGGAGACACCACTAGGTTGACCTGGCTACCACCTCTCCAGGGGGCAGATTTTCTACAGCAACAGAAAAATCCCTTCCATTGCTGTACCAAGTGTCTATACTACTGCATTAGCGTTGCATAGCTGCAGCACTTGTAGTGTAGGCATACCCTTAATGACTTCAGTAACTGAGAGCAGGACTTATCCCTTAGTATATGAACTGCCAGCACATTTTCTTGCCAGCCGAATGCTCATTCAGTATGCATTTTTTTTTATTCCTGTGTGTTTTGTTCAGCCTTGTTAAAGTTCCTCAAGAGTTTAGGTTATTTCACATTTGTTTTAACCCAGATGTGTCAGTTGGCATAACCACTTTTAAATCATTTCTGAATAGATGCATTTTGTAAGTTGGATGATGAAGAAATTGGAGCAAACTGTTGTGACAGCGCAGCTCTTTAGTGATGTCAGGGCTCAGCATTTCTCCCTCTGTCACTGGGGGAGCCTGGGGTAAATCAGTCCTACTCTGGAGGTTTAGTTCTTCACATTGGCTTATTTACAATATTTACAGAGGAGGCCTGAGGTTTAGCCTTAGGGCTTCTTTAAACAAAAACAACAACAAAAGTGCATTTCCTAATTCCCACTTCATATGCTGGCTACCAATTGCCAGCCACCCTCTCTAACCCACTCTGTGCCCAGCTATGCTGGGAACCAAGGCCCCCCTCCCCAAACAGAAATAAACACATTTCCCTTATAGAGAAAAACATCTCTTATTTGGAAAAGCCTCCCTGCCACAGCCCTTCTGCTGCTTGCTTCTCATCTCTCCCCTCCCCACCTCTCTCCCTCACTCTCACTGGAAGAGATTTCTAAAGGTCACAGGCTGTCCTTAATTAGACTCAGATGTTTATAATTAACCGGAGGTAACCTTTTCCAGGTCATATTAAAAAGGACTTTAATCATTCTAAGACTGATATACCTGCCTTCAACTACATATTTATCCTTTTATAGATCAGCACAAGAGAAGAGGTGCTCACTAATGGAGGTACATTACGATAATGCTCTTCTAATAGAAATGAACAAGCTGTTTACAGTTTAAATGAGCTATTTGAGCTATTTTAAAGCTTACTTTTATGTTTTAGTACAAACTAAATGAAGGTGAAATACATGCTATAGAAAATGCACTGATATTTCTGCATCATGTGTACAGTATTGAACAAAAGGATTTTATTCACTTTGTTTTATTTTGAATATTGTCATGTCTTGAATTTAATAAAGTTATAATATACCACCCGTCTAGAACTGTCAGGTCTGCCTCTGTCACGCTGCTAACACCTGACAGTTTCTAGATTGCAAATCTCTAGGATTTGGATTCTCTTCTACGGCTGACTCATTCTACACTTAGCCTCAAAACACTTTCAGAGATGCTGGGACACTGCCTAGGAAAGCTTGGTTTCCTTTGACCACATTCACTTTAGATGATGGTTGATGGTACTCTTCCTTTTGTGCAAAGTACTTCCTTGTGTTTGCTTGTGATGTTCTGTGTCACTACAATGCATACCTGATAGTAAACAATAGATAGAGATGGTGCAGGAAGGAATAGTTTTACTGGTGTGCATGAGGCAGTGTTGTTTAGTAGATAGAGCAGTGGACTAGGACTCAGGATTCTATTCCCAGCTCTGCTGGGTGACCTTGGACAAGTCAATTCAGTCCTCTGTGCCTTGGTTTCCCCACCTGTAAAATGAGGATGATGATACCGAATTCCTAAGCACTTGGGGCTAGATTCACAAAAGTTTTTAGATACCTAAGTCCCAGTTTTAGGCTCTTTATTGATCCACAAAACTATTGAACTCTGTAGGCATCTAAACTCATTTGACACCTAAATTTTCAGGGTACAAGTTCCCTTGGTACCTACACTTCTGCCTCTGAACGTGCACACTGCTGCATCTCTCTAGGCATCTGGACACCTGTCTCCTGCCTAAGCTACAGAAGGATTGACAAACAGGGAAGATAGGCACCTAGCTTACATGCAGGGCCTGATCTTGGAAGTGTGCTGAGAGGCTACTGATTAGATTGGGTCCCATTCAAAATCTGGCCAATGGTGGTGTCCACCTCACAATTTTTAGCCCGGTGATGAGAGTAGTTGCTTGGGATATGGGAGACCCAGGTTCAATTCCCTCCCCTGCCTGAAAAGGAGAAAGGATTTGAACAGGGTTCTCCTATAGCCTAGGCAAGTGCTAGCTTGCCACTAGGATAATCACTAGGCTAAAAGTTATAAGGAGGGCATCACCACCCACGGGTGCCAGAAGGACTGCAAAAAAAGGCTAATTTCATTCTGGGGAGTATTAACAGGAGTGCCATGTGGAAGATGTGGAAATAATTGTCCCTCTGTACTTGGCACTGGTGAGGTCTTATCTGGAGTACTATGTCC
Organism: Mauremys mutica; assembly: GCF_020497125.1. NCBI lineage: Eukaryota > Metazoa > Chordata > Testudines > Geoemydidae > Mauremys > Mauremys mutica. The sequence goes on along the minus strand of NC_059072.1, from coordinate 100,779,302 downwards.
AAGACTGAGCACCACATTTTAAGAAAGATGGGGGCAAATCGGAGAGAGGCCAGAAGAAAGCAACAAAAATGATATAAGGTTTAGAAAAGCTGACCTATGAGGAAAGGTTAAAAAAAACAAACCTGGGGAAGCTTAGTTTTGAGAAAAGAAGATTGAGGGGGGACCTGATAACAGTGTTCAAATATGTCAAGGGCTGTTATAAAGAGGGTAGTGCTCAATTGTTCTCTACCTCCACTGAAGGTAGGAGAAGTAATTGGCTTAATCTGCAGCAAGAGAGATTTAGGTCAGATATTAGACAGTTTTTTCTAACTATAAAGGCAGTTAAGCTCTGGAACAGTCTTCCCAGGGAGGTTGTGGAATTCCCATTGCTGTAGGTTTCTAAGAACAGATGGACAAACAAACACTCAGAGATGATCTAGGTTTACTTGCTCCTGCTACAGTGCAGGGGACTGGACTGGATGACCTCTTGAGGTCCCTTCCAGCCCTATATTTCTGTGATTTTATGAAAAGGGTGTGTGTGTGGGGGGGGGTGGTGGTGGCGGGAGCAGGCCAACCAACCAAAACATCTCCTTCCCAGAGCTGTGGAGGGAATACCCCCTGCCCCAGCCTGACCCTCCTCTTTCCCTCACACACCTCACCCTCACGCACACCAGTTTGATCATTTCTGGCACTTATGAACCAGAACCAGTTCACCACGAGAGATTGCCCACTAAACAGTGTATTTAGAGATTACAAATATTGCAGGATTTTTCTTCATAGGACCAAGATAGCTGTCAAGAATGGGGGTGGAGGGAACAGGATGAAGGGTAGATAAATGTCTGCCAGAGAGTTAAGGGAGTAACAGATTCATAGATTTCAGGGCCAGAAGGGACCACTGTGATCATCTAGTCTGGCCCTAGAACTTCCCCAAAATAGTTCCTAGAGCAGATCTTTTAGAAAAACATCCAATCTTGATTTAAAAATTGTCAGTGATGGAGAATCTACTGCATCCCTTTGTCCAGTAGTTAATTACTCTCACTCTTAAAAAAAATTATGCCTTATTTCCAGGCTGAATTTGTCTAGCTTCAACTTCTAGCCGTTGGGTTGTATTATATATTTCTCTGCTAGTTTGAAGAACTCATTATTAAATATTGTTCCCCAGGTAGATACTTAGACTCAAAAAGCTCAATCTATTTAGCTCAACAAAAAGAAGGTTGAGTGACTTGATTACAGTCTATCGCTATAAGGCATGTTGTCTAATACTTTAATCATTCTCATGGCTGTTCCCTGAACTCTCTCCAATTAATCAATTTATTGAATTGTGGGCACCAGAACTGGACACAGTATTCAAGTAGTGGTTGCACCAGTAACCTCACAACTCCTACTCAGGATTCCCATTTCTGCATTCCAGGATTGCATTAGCTCTTTTGGCTACAGCATCACACTGGGATCTCAAGTTCAGTTGATTATCTACCATAGCTCCCAAATCTTTTTCAGAGTCACTGCTTCCGAGATTATAGTAATCCATCCTGTAAGTATGACCTACATCCTTTGTCCCTAGATATTTACATTAGGGATGTAAATAATGTGTAAAAACAGTAACCATGTAACCGATTCAGAGTCTATCGATTACACGGTTAAACATTTATCCGGGGAACTAGCGGTGCAGGGGATGCTGCAGCACCCTCACATTTTACATGGTACTCCCTGCCACCCCCCAGGGATCCCCACTGCTGGGAGGGACCGTGGGCAGGGGGTTGGGAGCCTGGAGGGACTCCGGGCGTGCCAGGATGCTGGGCAGCAGCAGAGTCCTGGCATGGGGTAGCAGCTGGGATGCCAGCCGTGCAGGGATGGCGGATGGCAGAGCTGGCAGCCTGGAGGGACCCCAGGAATCCGGGACCCTGGGCGGAGTTTAATCATTAACAGAAACTGATAAGCATCAAGCTTATCGGCTAACCAGTTTACCGGTTAAACTCTTACATCCCTAATTTACATTTAGTCATATTAAAACAGATACTGTTTGCTTGTACCCACTTTACTAAGCACTCCAGATTGCTCTCAATTGGTGACCTGTCCTCTTCATTATTTGCCACTTCCTCAATTTTTTTTGCCACTTCCTGCAGACTTTTTCAGTGATAATTTTATGTGTTCTTCTGTGTCACTGATACGAATGTTAAATACCACAGAGCGAAGAACTAATTCCTGCAGGACCCCATTGGAAACACACCCACTTGATGACGATTCCTCATTTACAATTACATTTTGAAAGCTCTTAGTTAGCCAGTTTTTAATCCATTAAATGTCTGCCATAAGAGCTAGTTGTTGTTATTGTGGTTGCCTCAATTTTGTTTTGACCACAATAACTATGAGCATCAAAGCAGGAAGCCCAGATATGCAGGTCATCTCAAACAAGTGACAATAGAGACTTTACAGAGACTAATCACATACTTTGTTTAGGCCACTTACAGTATGCTGCATCTGATTAGTCATGTTAAAATGATCTTCCATTGTTCAGAAATACATTAGTTTTTATAAAAAAAACAATAATTGATATGGGTATGTCCAAAAGATCATGACATGTTAGATTATATAATGTTTTGAATTTTGTTAAATGTAAAATATAAATATATTTTAACTATTATTTGTATCTGTATTAAATATATTTTTTATTACATTATACATGTATCTGGTGCTTTACAAATAATTAAAAGACGCAGCTCTAACCATGAGGCGTTCACAATTTTAGGACCCGATCCTGCAAACCCTGAGTCATGTATGCAGTTCTTTCACATACAAGTAATCTCATTTAGTTTGTGGGATTGGGTTCCAAATTCAAACATGACATGACAAGGATAAATAACATATATTATGGAGGTAATGGAGAGACAGGACAAATGATACCATTAGTTAATGTTTGCATGAAAATAGTCTGAAAATAGACTGTTCCAGAGCCACAAAGGTATTTACTACTGAAATTGATGAATCAGAGCCTAAGTGCTAAGAATTAATGTTGTTCCTATAGGATGGTTCTTATAAGTTATAACTAAATGTGTCATATAAAGCTTTTTATGAGACCTATTAATGACATTTGTTATACTACAAAACTACAGTAGTTTTATATTTAAGTTTATTTTAACCATTTTTATTTACTTCAAAATAAAATGGAAGATGGAAATGTTCAGATACTGGAGTAAATAATTAGTAGTAAATTCTGTCATTAAGAGGGGTATTATTAAAGTTTAGGAGCTATTGAATTAATTGCTACAACCTTGTTCTATATTAGGCTTGTGTAATTTATATTGTGAATGCTCTGGAAACATTTAAGATTAGCAAATAATCTATTTACCCTCATGTAAAACATCTCCATTAACATTAATTAGAGCCTCATGACTAAATCCCCATATGCTCCACTGAAAACGTGCCACAGTCATGTGGGAAAAGAATATGATAAAGGTTTGAGTCTCTCTTGGAACACTGATGCTCAGCTGATGATGCTGAAGGCTCCAGATCTGAATATGTGGACGCCAGTAATTAGATTCTACAAGGATTCAGGGATCTTCCTGCATGGATCTGATTGCAGGAACAGAGCCAAATCCTGAAAGCTTGTCTCAGTTATAATTTCCAGGGAAAAAATGTGAATGGTAAGGAGTTTTCATAAAATGTCATGCAATGAAATCCTGGCCTCATTGAAGTCAGTGGGAGTTTTGCCATTGGCTTCAGTGAGTTCAGCATTTCATTCAGCGGTGTATTATTGCCTAGGCTGACTAGGCCTAGGGCGGCAAATCTGAAGGGGTGGCAAATTTGAGCACCCACGGAGAAGCTCCCCTGCTCCAGCTCGCCTCCTTTGCGAGCATGCCGCCGCGTCCTATTTCTCTCCCCTACCTCCCAGTGCTTGCGCCGCGAAACAGCTGTTTCGTGGGGAAGGGAGGGTGGGGGAACACGGTGCGCTGGGGGAAGAGGTGGGGCTGGGGCGGGGATTTGGGGAAGGGATCCAATAGGGGCAGGGAGGGGGCGGAGTTGGGGCAGGACTTTGGGGAAGGGGTTGGAATGGGGGTGGGGAAAGGGTGGAGTCGGGGCGGGGCCAGGGGTGGGCGGGGCAACAATTATTTCAGGGCCTAGGGGCGGCAAAATCATTAATCCACCACTGATTTCATGCTCTTAGGCTGTGTCTACACTTGGAGTTAGGGGTGCGAGTCCCAGCTCATGTAGACATACTCACGCTAGCTCTCTTTGAGGCAGCACACTAAAAACAGTAGCTGCGGTAGCATGGGCAGCTGTGAGTGGCAGTACAGGCTAGCCATGCCAAGTGTGTGCTCCTGGGGTTCAGGTGGGTTGGTACTCAGGGCAGCTAGCCCATACTGCCACTTGCCACTGCCATTGCTACTGTGGCTACACTGCTATTTTTAGCACACTAGCTTGATGGAAGCTAGCATGAGTGTGCCTACATGAGCTGGGAATCAACCCCCCAACTCCAAGTATAATCATACCCTAGACTTTGCCTGCTGGTGGGTGAGAAGGGACAGAGAAAGAACAATGGAACCAGCTGACTAAAAATATGGAATTGTTTTAAAAAACCCTTTGAAATAAATCATTAATATTTTAATTTCATCTGAACCTCTTATCAGCATGTCATCTTTATCATAAACCATTTTACAATCTGGTTTTTGGTTACTCCACTTTGTTTTAATTTCTTATAGCAACAGAAGATTATCACCATGAAGCTCAGAATGCAAACAATGGACAAGCCATTACAGCTTCCTGCAAAAATAAAGATGCAGACCTGCAGTTTAAAATACAGGCCTACATAGATAAAAACACTGTTATGATCTTCAGTAACACAGCGTGCAGTCTCTCTGCTAAGGTAATGAGTTAATTTTCATGCAGAGATATGCAGGATTTGTCATATCTTACAAGTTCACTGTTCTTCATTTCACTAATGTACCTGAGTTGCAAGATCCCATTGACTTCAGCGTGGCTCCACATGGACACAGGAGTCTATCCATGTGAAGTCATTTTCAAGATCAAGGTCTTAGTTGCTGTCTCCTCTACTTTTCCTAGTCCAACCATAGCCAGAACAATCTTTCTATTTTTTTCCCCTGCAAAGTGTATGTCTGGTTTCTCATCACAGTTGCAGACCGCTCCTGCTCTGGCACCCATCCCAGTGTCCCTGACAAATATCTGGTCCTGACCTTCCAGCTCATAGGCCTCAATTCAGCAAAGTACTTCAGCATGTGCTTAAGTTTACTTTATGTTTACTTCAGTGGGACATATTTAAGCATGTGCTTAAACCTAAGCATGTGCTGAAGTGCTTTGCTGAGTGAAGGCCATAAAATGCTCTGTTTCCAGATGTTCTCCACCTGGAAATTAAGCTGCAAGGGCTAAATTTTGGCTCTTCATCTCAGCCCATTCATTCAGGTCCTGATCCTAAATTAGAGTTTTCCTATTAACTTCAAGGGTTTGGGTCAGGCCCTCAGATAGGTGACCCAGATGAGATTTCTTATTAATTCTGGTGTAGAATTTATCATCCCTTTGTCAATGCCACTTCTTGAGTTACCTTGCTTCTGTAATACCCTTGCTCTGCTATTTAGAGATTTCTTAAAAAGTTAATTTATCTAGTTTGTCCTTTGGAGAAACAGAACTTTTGAAGAGTAGTTTCTGCCTTTTTCACGTATTCATTGGGTTTGATTAACTAAGGATTATCTTTCTGTTAAAAGATGACCACTTTTTCTTTCTGTTATGGATAAATTGTTTAACTCTTATGCAGGTTGAGAAGTTCCCAGAAGGAAATTCCCATCTACTTAAAGATATTTCCCACTCATTATTTAACGACCTGCATATGCCTCTACACATTAATTGTATATTTTTACTCTAATGGATGTAATTAAAAAAGAATTTAGGTTTTCTCAAAGGGGAACAGAAGTTTTTATTTCAAGTTAATAAATCAGTTTTAGAAATGATGGGCAATTGGAATAAGATTGTGTGCATTAGAGTCTCAAGTCCAGGCCCACATTAGCAGAGGGATCTATCTTAGAGCACAGCCCCATTGTTCCTGTTAATTAGGGCTTCTGTTTTTCAGGATTTATTTTTAGAAATTTTTGATTCATTATTTTATATTTGGCAATTTTATGTAGATGTCCAAAAATCAGGGCACTAAGGGGCTTTCTCTTTGTATGAAGAGATTTACTAATGTTCCCTAGTGCACGTTAATGTAGTTCTGTTTCAAACAGCACTGCATTAACGCACACTATGGAATCTAAGGGTTTACATGGACCAATTAATGCACAACACATTAGAACAGTGGTTTTCAAACTTTTTTTCTGGGGACCCAGTTGAAGAAAATTGTTGATGCCCGTGACCCAGCAGAGCTGGGGATGAGGGGTTTGGGGTGTGGGAGGGGCTCAGGGCTGGGGCAGAGGGTTGGGCTGCAGGGGTGAGGGCTGCGGGTTGGGGCCAGGAATGAGAGGTTCAGAGTATGGGAGGGAGCTCTGGGCTAGGGAAGGGGGTTGGGGTGCAGGAAAGGGTCAGGGCTCTGGGCTGGGGCTGAGGAGTTTGAGGTGCAGGACAGGCTCTGAGTTTGGCGGGGGGTTCAGGGCTGGGGCAGGGCTCTGGGCTGGGGTTGCCGACCAGAGCTGCTAGGTCCCAGTCTGCTGAGCAAGGCGACCCAGTGCCTTACATGCCGCGACACAGTTATGACCTAAACTTGGAAAAACACTGCGTTAAAGTGCATTAGAAATCACCGCCGTAGTCTGCATTCCTGTTCCATGTAGACAAGCCCTTAGATATAAATAACCATTTCCAGAGTTTTTCCAGTGTTTATTGAATAGGCACTGATTTCATTTTTTTGTCAGTAGTGTTTTATTGGTATTATCAGTTAAAACTGAAAACCAGAAGCCCTACTGTTAATGTACAGTATTTTAAATTGAATTCTAGCTCAAGTCATCCGACATCTTGCTCTCACTCAAATCAAGCTGAACTTTGGATGGAAGCAAGATTGGGCCCTAAGACTTTAAAAGCCACAGAGCAGAACAGCCACAGCACAACTAAGATTCTATCATTCTAGTACTTGTGGTCAATAGAAAAATGAAACTTATAATGGATAGATAAGATACTATGAGTGTCTGATTTTCTCAGGGCATTGATTATAAGGACAGAGTGGCAAAAATGGAGGAAAAAATAAGACATTTTGAACTTTGGTGTTCACCTCTATTTTTAAGGCGTCAATACCTTGCCCGACTAACTTCTAATATGGCAGAACAGTCTACCTCACTTCTCACTTACCAGTTATGAAGCTAACATGACTCCTTTTTAATGGATTTTAGAGGGCTCGTCAATATTAAATTTATAATGAAAACTCAAGGCCAGATTTGACCCTGCATCTGAGTTCTTGTTGGCTTAGGGAGGGGAGTGTAATGGAGGAAGGGCATTGGATAGCCAATTCCAGCTCCCTGATCCTGTGGGCCAGTTTACACTGTTCTCAGTCTCTGGATGAGTTAGAGCAGTCTTGGAACTGCTCTAACTTATACCACAGGCATGTGGCTGTAAGAGAACTCAGTGGAATTTCTTGTGCAAGACAGTAACTGCTCAGCATTGGGAGTAAAGCCCAGTGTGTCCCAGAGACTGGCTAAGTGACTTGCGCAAGGACACAATGAGGCAGTGGCAGAGCCAGGAAGAGAACCTATGACCTCTGAGTTTCTTCTCTAGCCATTCATCTACATTGCTTCTCCGTGGGAGGATTCTTATGGGCTAGATGTAGATAGCAGATAAGAGGATAAATGGGTGGCCTAGCAGAGGGAAGAAGGAAAATTTCGGTGTTCAGTGCTTTGTATTAATGTCAGTATTTATACACTGTGCTTTATGCAGGTGAAGGAGCTGTTCAAATCCATGAGCATTCCCTACTGTTCACTTGAACTAGACCAGACAGGTGAGGCTCTTTTGCAGTTGAGTTTCTTGTATGCAAATAAATATACTGAAAGTCTGCAAGCACCACAGTCTTTCTTAATATTTCCTGTGACTACTTCCTCGTTGGCTGTATCTGCAAACAATGAAATCGCTGTTCTTCCCTGTAGTCTAAAGACAAAAAAAAAAGTTTGTCATCTCTTCCTCATGGAGAGCATAGATGTTCTTGTAAAAACAGATAAAACATTTCCTCACCTGCCTCCTCAGAACAACTGCCTGACATGTTAAAACTACAGTACCAAATGGGATTCACTGCTGTTGTGTTTCATTCTGCTATAGCTGTGGCTGGGATTTACATGATGGTGTCTGAAAATGATAGCGATGCTTCCTTCATCCTATACTGCTTTTCATTTAATGGTTTAGCCCCTATGAGAAGTGAGATTGTAGTGCAATTGCTTTTATATGTACAGTGCTTCTCAAACACATTTAAACACAAGTATCTAAATTGAGAGGTGAGACTGTAAGTTCATGTAACAAGCACCTTCATCCATACCTACAGGGCTTGCTTCTGATCTCACTTACGATATTACAGTAACGCAACTCCTCTGACTTCAATGGGTTATTCCTGGCTTGCACTGATGTCAGTGAGAGGCGTATAAAGTCCCTTGTGTGTACATTACACCCATTTAGATTATCTTTGACTGACCAACTTGCTCACTTTGGCACAGCCAATGATTGAACCCTGACTGTGGAGGCAGATGTGGCTCTAAACCACCTTCATGCTTCCCCTGGTCTCAGCAGAGCCAGGGGTTGGGTCATTCCCTAACACAAGTTAGACTATCCACAGGGCTGCTCTACTTTATGGTCGTTTAGGTTACAATAGTCCTTTGATCAGGGATCAGTGCAGTGTCACCCAAGCCAGCCCTGACACATCTCCTACAATAGGGTTGAGGGGTGGCAGAAGCTGCTGGCATAAAGCCAACATAGCTGCCCTCTGCAACAGCACAAAGAACAATTGTTGGAGCAATGATCTAGTCGTATGATTTACACCCACTCATCAAGTGTAGCTTATGCACATGAGCTTTGAATTTGGCCCACTGAGTCTTTTGGACTCTAAGCAGATGTAACCCATATTGCTGAGGTTCTAGATGATAGGAGTAAAGCAACTGGCACATCATTGTTAAAATGAGGCATTTGTTTTAAGTTGTCTCTTCCAGATTGTTAGAATAGTAATGACAGCTAATTTTTCAATCAAATTCTTTCTTGTGTAAAGGTTCTCTTGCTGATTCACGCCAATGCAAATGAGCAGAAAGTTTCTGCTTTGTGACATGGAGAGCAAATTCTTACTTAAATCAACAAAGACCTTTGCCTTGAAGTGCATTTCTTAGATCTGCATGGCAAGTACTTTGAGGGTTTACACCTACCGCTCTTCTTATGTAAGAATCAGGCCCTCCCTGTATTACTCCCTTTTACTCTTGCACTTAATATTGAATTTTGTTTGGCTTTTTAATACTGTAAAGAGTTTCTTGGTTTTGTTTATAGTATCAGATTGTTAATGGACCGTGTGCAGGGGGCCCAAGGGCTGGGGTAAAAGCTCCTTGTGCTTTTCTCCCCTCATCCTGCTCCACTGAGCTACCACAGGAGTGCTTTCCTCCACAAAGGGGGCAGGCACAGGGGGTAGTCTCTCTGCCTGGGCCAGCAGGTGAGGCCAGACGTGAGGAGAGCACACACTGCATCCATTTCAAGGGTGGCAGAGCTGCAGTGTGCACTCTCTGATAACCCCAGGAAGAATTCCTCCTGGGCTGCCATTGCAGCATAGTCCCTCCTTACCCATTCAGCGCAGAGTTGTGCCTTTAAGACACGATCCAGCTCATAGTGCTGTTAACATTAATGTATATTTAGCGACGGGGAGTTTCATATTTTCTTTAATGTTACAGTGTGCCAGATGTAGTCCAATATCATGGCCCAGCCAGCTTTTTATGGGTTTTCCTAATTTGTAGGCCGTATATTCACCTGGTGTAAATTAGCACAGCTTCACTGAAGTCATAATTTCATTAGAGCTATGCTGATTTACACCAGCTATGAGAGTGGCCCTAAATGCCTGGATCCAAATGTGCTAGATGTGAGATCCAAGACGTGCTTGTGGATGTTGCCCTGAGGAATATGCTAGTTTATCTGAGGGAAAATATTGATTCACCAACTCTCTGCATTATTGTAATTACCATTAATGGAAGAGATTATACTGAGTGTTTGCCAGAACAAACACAGGATATGAAAAGCGCTTCTTTGCTTTGTCATTCATCTCTGGCAGTTTGCCCAGTGCAACAAGGGAGTGGCCGAGAAACTATGAATTTATGACTAAGTTCCCCTGGCAGATACTTGGGGTGTCTAGAGCTATTTGTATACAATTTGCCTTGTCCAACCAACATATTTTTATCTAATTTCAGAGTATAGTTTTACATTAACATTCTTGAAGCTGTTTAAACTTGTTATAGGAATACAACATAAGGGTCATTTGTTTAATGACCACAGAACTCTGGCTTTTCGTAGGATTTTTTTTTTTTTTTTGGCACAGGGAATGTTCTACCTCAGTACAAATACTGGGAGGTATTCAAAAACTGTGTCCCAGTATTCCTCAGCATGTATTGGTGTAGGCTGCTATCCTGTCCCCTCTGCTCAGGAAGGATTAAACACGACACTCTGAGTCTGTTCAGTCCCTTTCCTCATGGTACCATTTATTGGTTGCACTGACAATCTTTAGCAAACCCCAAAATCAAACAGTTCAACATAAATCCAGCAGCCACCCTTCCCTCAACCCGAGGGCTTTCTTGCCAGAGCCTCTCTGCACCTGGCAACATAGGTGCTGGGAGTGCTGCCTCACACTCTGTCCTGAAGTGGTTTCCATCATAGCCAGGGTTTACAGTTTGGTTCAGTGGCTCTCAGCACCCCCACTATACAAATTGTTCCACCACCCCTGCCAGGCAACTCTTCCCCAGTCTTCCTATGGACCAGAAGCGGCCAAAGTGACTGACCCTCTGAGCCGTGTACAACAATCTTCAGAAGTTCAAAAGCTAGGGCACAGCTGCCAGGGCCTGGGGCTTCTGCCCTGCTGAAGGCACCTGCCGGGCACAAGACTTCAGCCCTGCTCTTGCCGAAGTCCTGGCAGGTGCGCCCTCTGGGGCTGAAGCCCCACTGGACAGACGCCCCTACCCCCCCACGCTGCTGTAAGGCAGAGGTCCCGAGCTCTCCCCACCCCCAAGTCTGGTAGGTGGAGAATGGGGGAGGGGCATGGGGGCCTCCAAGAGCCACACTTTAACTGTAAAAGAGCCTCATGCGGCTCGTGAGCCACAATTTAGCCACCGTTGCTATAGACTGTCTTCCTGGGAGTCCCCCTGCCACAGGAGCCAACCTGCTGCCTAGAGCGCTCCCTCTCAGTCGAGCTCCTTCAGCCTTGATAGGAGTCGGGTGCTCATCAGGCAATCACCTGACTTCTTCCTTCCCATGTGCTTCTGATAATTGCCTCCACCAGGCCCAAACACCTTTTCGTAGAGGGGCTCTGCCTCAAACCAGGCTGGCCCTTAAAGTGGCAGACTTTCCTGTTACAGTTGGTTCCTACATAATGTTTCCCCAAAATAAAATGTTAATACTTTAACATAATTAATAACAATACCTAGTGCTTACATAACAATATGTATTTTCAGAGCACTTTACAGCCATTAGTTAATTATTTTTCACAATCGCCTTGTGAGATAGGTGAGCATCATAGGTGCTGACTTGGGGGGTGCTCCGGGGCTGGAGCATCCATGGGGGGAAAAAAACAGCGGGTGCTCAACATCCACCAGTGGCCCCCCGATCAGCTCCTCCCTCTCCCCCCCCCCGTGCCTCCCGCCTGCCGTGGATCAGCTGTTCAGCAGCATGCAGGAAGCACTGGGGGGGGGAGGGGCAGAGCAGGGGGGGCAGGATTGGGGCAGGAAGAGGTGGGGGGGCCTTGGGGAAGGGTTGCAGTGGGGGTAGGGCTTGGGGTGTTGAGCCCCCCTGGGAAATTAGAAAGTCAGTGCCTTGGGTGAGTATTATCCCTAAGTTACAGAGTAGGAATTGGAAATAGTCAAGTTAAGGGCTAATTTTCAGTAAGCTGGTCTGTCTGCATATGAGTGCACAATTGCATTTCTCCTTTGTGTGTTCACTACCAGATATGTTTGCACATATCAGGACAGGTGTGTGTCTAGCCATGTGCATGTGCAAACCAGAATTTGCACTGCACATCCTGTAGTAAGCAGGAGAAATATGCACACAGCTAAATTCACACAAGTGCGTGCTGACCAGCTTACTGAAAATCAAACCCTACGTGACTTGACCAAAGTTACATGGAGATTCAGGAGCAGAGCTGGTCATAGAACCTGTCATGTGTGCAGACCTTGCCTCTCCTCTGCATTCAGTGCTGTGCCAGATCAGCACTCCCATCGTCAGGATTGGAAAATGTTAGTTGTTTCTGCTAATTTGTTATACAGACCTTTTCTATGAACATAAGTGGGTAGGGTTTTTTTTCCACTTTGATGTCCAAGAAGGAGGTGTAAATCTCACCCAGCCTTCTGAAAAAGTACTCCACAGAACTGGCTTTCAGTCAGTCACATTATCTTTGTCTTTAGTTGGGCATTCTAAGATTACATATAGCACTTTATATGTGAAATGATTTTGGCATTTGAGTTCTATCAACTCAATTGCCAAATTGAGTTGATAGAACTCAAATTTCTGTCATGTTTAGGGTTACCATACATCTGGGTTTTCCCGGACATGACCTCTTTTTTTGGTAGTCTGCTCTCCATCTGGGTGGATTTTTCAAATAGGAGGAAATGTCTGGGGGCTAGCGGAGCAGATGCTGCAGCTCAGAAAGAGCGGTCTCCATGCCCTAATCGGTCCCTTCCCTGCATCCGCAGCTGCCAGATCCCACCCACCCCACCCCTCCCTGGCCTGCCAGGTAAATGGAGCTGCCAAGTGCCTCTCAGCCATGCTGCTTGCCGCACTGAGGGGCCTTAGAGCCTGGCCGGGAGAGTGACAGGGCCAGGCTGAGGCTCCCTGCCCTGGGACGGGGAGAAGCCCATAGATGTTGACTGATGTGCTGGTGCTGTATCCCGGTCCTGCACTAGCTGCCCTGCCACCTTGACATGGAGTGTGACGTTAACCCCCACCTTGAGTGTGAGGCCACCCACAGGTACTCCCTCCAGCACTGCCTAGGTACATCCTCCAGCACTCCCAAATACCCCTCCCAGGACACCCCCACCTCCTAAATACCCCTCCAGCACCCCCCAACTTAACCTACCCTCTAACTCTCCACGTCTCCTCCTTGGCAGTGTCCTCTATTTGGGAACTTGAAGTATGGTAATCCTAGTCATATTAACAGATGCAACGGAAGGAAGAGTTTTGAAGAAACTAACCAAAAGAGAACCATCCCAAACTTTTAATAAATGTTCATAAGGTATTAGCATGAAAAACTAATGATGATGAGTTGTTTTTTTTTTCCTGGAGCGCTGATAGAGAAAAATATTGGTAGTAATTTTCTTTAAAACTTAAAAACGTAACCATAGAAAATCTAATTTCCCTGTTTTTTCCTAAATGTATTGTAAAACTGGCAGGAATCCTAGCCGATCAGTTTATTGGATTTCAGCAGACTAAAATATAGCAAGTCATTCTAACTTTGCATGTGACTCATCATTGCCTTAGGAAACAGGCTTGCATTGAAGTGTAATCCAATGCATGGGGAAGTGAGTGATGGTTCTTGAGAAACAGAAAGCCACACCCCCTTGTGATTTCACTTCAGTGTAGCCTTCATAAAGGAAGACTTTAGACTCTGTATTCTTTTGTACTTTATTTCACAGAGGATGGGCAGAAGCTGCAAGACGTACTATATGAACTAACCATGGAAACTTCAGTACCAATTGTATTTGTGCAACAGAAGCAAATAGGAGATTATGACAAAACTTTAAAGGTAGGGGAAAAAAACCCAATATGAACAGATCCTTTAAACTTTTTAAATTTGAAGGTAAGAATCAGTACAGATGCAGCCTTCCTTTTTAACAGTGTGTAGTTTGGGGGGTTGTTTCAGCTTCGAGTCACAATCACCCTTTTCCCATATTACTGAATGGGAAGCAGGTCCTGGCAAGATCCCAGCTAAATCGGAGCAGAGCTCTGAAGGGAGGCTGGGAAGGGGGAGAGGGGGAAGATCTTGATATGGAAAAAGTTGAGAACTACTGATGTAGTAAAGACTCTAAACAGTTTCATAACTTATGTGATGCAAAATGAAACATTTCTTTTTAAAAAAATTTCAAAGCATGACTTACAAAGTATCGTCTCCTCTCCGGATACACTAGAAGTAGGCGTTATAGTCTCTTCTTATGATGTGTGCTTCATCAAGGATGCTTTTCTCACTAATTATGCTTGATGGTTATCTGGTAGCTATTTTGTGATGGCTGTCTAGCCTCAGACAGGGCTGTCGCCATCAGGCAAACAAAAGGATGTGTTTTGGGGAGGAAGAGAGGTGGAGAGAAACAGCACGCTTTCCTTTTAAACTTATTTCTATAAACTTGAACACTGTGAGAAACAGTACAAAAAATGCTTCCTTCCTAAGCTGTTCTAACAGAAATAGAACTTGAACCCAGCCATAGGGCAAAGGCCATGTTACCAAAGGGGAAATGAATCCAAAGTTTTAGATGCAATATTCTTTTTTTTTCTGTGGGTTTTGTGTGTGTGTGGGGGGGGGGTTACATGTTCCCAGCTACTGATGCCTCTGATGCTTTCAGGGTTTTGTTTCCATTTTTAAAAAGCAGTCAGTGATTAGCTAATGCTTCTGATTTAGCTTTCTACAGCCAAGTCTACACTACTGACTTTTGCCTGCATAGCTATGTTGGTCAGGGGTGTGGATGAGATGTGATCTGTGACTTAAAGAGCTGTACTGGCAAAAGCCCCTAATGTAGATGCACTACACATAACGTCTGTTCGGTGTGAGAGTCACAATACATTGTATATGGTAGAATATTAACTCTTTGGAAGATATGATATACTCATTGAATGAAACTCCAAATAGAGAGAAATTTGTAGTGATTTCAATGAGGCTTAGGGCATAAGGATGATTTGTGCTAATTTATCATATATGTGGTTTGTGATTTATAAATGACAGCACCATAATTTATTGAGATGTTATTTGCTTAGTGTGGGGTTTTGGGGGGAGGCAGGGAGATGGATGGAGTATTGCCTGATCTGTTCATTCTTTACTTCCTGATTTTGTTCTATGAATTAGTATTTTCTTAATATGTTTATCTGATGCATTTGTTCTCTTCATGTACTTTCACATCTTGATCCATGGGGCTAATAACCTCGCAATGCAGTGCAAACAGCTAAATCAACAAAAACGTGCTTGGCATGTAATTATAATAGATGCTTGAAGGGGGTCTTGAAATGTAGTCAGTTTAATGAAGTGAGTTAAAGGTATTTTCAAGTGCCATTCTTGTTCCCTGAATCCCTCTGCCAATTTGGGGGGTTTTGCCATCACACTTTCCTGTTTTCTTTTTTGTTTGTCAATGGTTTTCTCTCCTTGCTGTCTGAAAGAAATAGAACAACAAAAGAAGACACTAACAGACAGTGAGCTACCTCTTCTCCTTTCTCTCCACCCCACCCTGATCCAGGCATGGCTCTCAGTCCCTTTGTGCTGAAGAGGGATTCATGTACTTCCCCCTGCTCTGGACACTGCAGAGGCTTCTCTGCTCAGTCTGGGGTCCATGCAGAAGTATAAAATGGGGGAGGAGGATGCCTGTCATTCCCCCTCTGGCCTTACAGAATTTATCTGGAGAAGGTAATTCAGCCCCAGCCTGGCTGTGTTACCTGTTCTGTGGAGCTCCACATTCTGAAATGAAGTTTCAGAATTACAAGATGCAAATTTTCTGACTTTTTTTTTTTTAGTTTCAAACTTT
This sequence comes from Mauremys mutica, assembly GCF_020497125.1. Lineage (NCBI taxonomy): Eukaryota > Metazoa > Chordata > Testudines > Geoemydidae > Mauremys > Mauremys mutica. Next base: position 100,763,466 of record NC_059072.1, on the reverse strand, counting down.
TTTTTTCTGTGGGAATGTCTGTTGAAATAACACATTTTTTCTAAATGCTTTGGTTTCGACAAAAATTCTCTCAAAAAAAGTTTTGATGAAAAATTTCCTTCCAGCTTCTTTCCAGTAGCTAACAAGCTCTCAGAAAGCTGTGTGGTTTCAAAGGTGGCTGTGTCCCTTTAACATACGGGGATGTTTATTTAGTATGGAAAGTCATTTGGAGCTATGCCCATGCACACTAGCTGAGGACCTGGTCTTTGCTCACTAGAGTTTTTATCTTGTGCCATTGAGGTCAATAGAAGTTTTGCCTGCAACGTCAAGTATCAGGCCTTGTGGGAAAAATCCTTCATTTTTTTTTTTTACTTAGTCCCATTGAAGTGGGGCCCCACAAACTTAACACAATGGCTGATTTTGGACAGAGGGATATGAAGATTAATGGAATGTGCTTTGTAGACTACAACTGTCCAAATGCATGACTATTAGAGCCGAATAACAACAGCTAATCCACAGAGAGAGAGCAGAGGCAAATTCATCCCTGGTGCAACTCCATTGACTTCATTTGACTTTCTCGCATTTGGTCCCATGATTCTGGAATGAAAGCTAAAACTATTATGTCAAACCTCAGGGAAAGCCACATGCAAAAAACATTAAGTATAGTTTTCTTTTCTAAGAGACAGACTAGTTTATGTAGTTGGTAGAGTGGTTAACTGAAATTTGTTTAAAAACTTTAGGGGATGTTTTCAGGGAGTATGGCATTGCTGAATTTTCCTGCTCAGACATGCTGTGGATAAGGGTGGCAGCGGATGGGGGAATAATTATTTAAAAAAACCCAACAAATTATAGGCTGGGTGAATTCATTCTGTGTCAGCATATTATATAATATGAACAGGACTAGGACTGATTTAATGCAGTACATTGAACTGTTCAGTCCAAACCTGCACAAAAGCAGCAGGTTCATATTTTTGTGTCTATGCAGGAAGCTGAGCTATTGGAGTATGGCTTACAAAGATACAACCCTAAGAAGCTAACTGGGAGTAGTGTTTGCAAAATCAAAAAAATACCCATTTCTCCCTCCCCCAGCACCTGTTTCTCACTGGAAGTATTCATTTTGTCATCAATTTCAGATTTGAGAGCTATGGATAATGCTTTTCTTTGAATAGATTTGTCTCTTTTGTTTTCTTCTTTCAGGCACATAAGGAAGGAAAGATTCAAAAACTACTTGAAACAAAGGGACATGATCACATGCAGGATTCCTATGACTATGATCTCATTGTCATTGGAGGGGGTTCTGGAGGTCTGGCTGCTTCCAAGGTATAAGTGACAAAACGCAAATTTATGAGCCATTGATAATTGAGCGGAATACATCCTGAACATTTCAGGTCTGAATATCTCTAATATTGTAGAGGCATCAAATTAATTCTTGTTCTTTTGTGGATCTTCCGGTGCTAGTCCCAGGGGAATGGTATCCTCATTTAAAGAGACAGTTGTCTGAAGATGAAAAATATGAAAATGTAACAAAGTGAATATAAAATAAAACTTGACCTTTTTTTCCTCTTCAAGAGATGTTGTTAGAAAACACTGGGAAAATATCTCGAGAGGTTTTCTTAGCATTTGGATTAAATTGCTGAGAGTATTTTAAAAACTATCCTGAAATTATTATAAAATTTTTTATTTTTGTCTGAGATTAATATGTACCTGGGAATCTTTCTGTGTGTGTGTGTGTGTGTGTGTGTGTGTGTGTGTGTGTGTACATAGATGTGCGTGCGCGCACACTTTTTTTTTTTTTTCATTTTTGGATCAGCCATTTTATTTTTAATGGAAGAAGTTGTATAACTTCATAGTTTCATAAAATGAAATCCTGGCCTCATTAAAGTCAGTGGGAGTTTTGCTTAACTAGCTGTGAGCCCCTCATATGATGGAATGCAATTGATAACGCATGAGCTAGTTGTGGTCATTCAAGATATCAGGTTACTAGTTTGAAAAACAAATGCCACTCTTGACATCTACAGATCATGAGCTAAATTCTGTATTCATGTATACCAGCACAACCACACTGAAGTGCAGGAGATGTGCAGAGATGTAACTGAGGGCAGAATTTGGCACCAGGAGCCTTTATGCTGTTATAGGACATGTCAGATAAATGCAGTAGAAACACATTTTTAAAGGGAGAACCAGATAAATAATGTTGTTAGAAGGATTTTAAAACAAATGGAATGTTAAGAAATTATTTAAGCAATATGACTGGCTGAAGTGGAGAGCATCAGTTCTTTACCAGTGCCCTCAGCCTACCAAATGAATCTGCATCACTTGTAGAAATCTATATGCCTGTTTTTTCCCCCTTTTTTCCATCTTGAGCATGCAGATTAATCCTGAAGATTAATGACCACCTGGCCATGCCTTTTGCAACTCAATTGTTATTACATAATTAAACATGACATTGATTTTCAGCAGTGTATGATGCTATCATGTACTATGGATATAAGTTCTAATATTTAGATATTTGTGTTGTTTAATTTGTTCTCCAGGAGGCTGCCAAGTATGGCAAGAAAGTGATGGTGCTGGACTACGTTACTCCTACTCCTCAGGGAACTAGATGGGGTAAATTTCTGCTGACTACAGTCATGTTGTTATAAAAGGAAATTTCTTATTAAAAAACTCAGATTCTCTTTTAGGACAGAGCACATTCATACATAAAACATATTCTATTTCTCTCTTAGGTCTTGGAGGGACGTGTGTAAATGTGGGTTGTATACCTAAAAAACTGATGCACCAGGCAGCTTTGCTAGGACAAGCCTTACAAGATTCACGCAAGTTTGGATGGCAGTTTGAGGAGAAAGGTATGGACATTTTTAAAAAAAAATCTCTTAATTTTCATGTACCTCATTCAGAACTCTATCCTGCAAGGTGCTGAGCACTCCAGAACCTCTGCTGCAAAGCAGTTCAGATTGTGTGCTAGCTTTAAGAACATGTGTGGTACCATTGAGTTCAGTGGGATGACACACATGCTTAAATACATTGCAGGATCAGGACCGGAGTGCTCAGCATCAGGTCCTCAGTGGTGTAGTGTGAATTTTTATAGCCCATTGATTCCTTCCAACTTTAATATAATGAACCCTACGTGTCCATATATGTGTGGGTCTGGATTTGATGCAGGCATGCTCTCATAAATGGGAATATGCAGAGGCAATTCTTAGAGACGTAACCTGTTCATGTTTTAACAGACACCTGCTCACAACAGTTGTCAACAGAATAATATTGATACTGAGATAAAGCTACAAGCTTCAAGGGTTAAAAAAAAAATAGGAAAGGCAAGATGTTGAATGGCTTGGTCGGAGCCCACTGATAGCAAAACGCTTGCCTGCCGCTGTTGTTGCAGCCATGTGGTAAGCACTGTAGGTCAGACTCACCACTACCTTATTCCAATTTTTTGCTGGTGTAACTCATTAGATTTCAGGGGGTACACCAGGGTGAAACAGGAGTAACACAGTGGTGAATTGGGCCCTGTGTGACTACTGTTATGTGAGAGTCCCGTTGGAAAGCTGGGGAAAATGAGGGATAGACAGGTTAAAAGCTGGACATCATTTTGTTTCTTCAGCAGTCAAACACAGCTGGGAGACAATGACCGAAGCTGTTCAGAATTACATTGGCTCTCTCAACTGGGGCTACAGGGTATCTTTGAGAGAGAAGAAGGTCACATACGAGAATGCTTTCGGAGAATTTGTTGGGCCACACACAATTAAGGTACCGAATAGCAATGTGTCCTCTATCCCTTCTTTACTATTTTTGGACAATGATGCTTTTCTGACACACAACAATCTTCTTGTTGGTAAGAGTGTGAAATACAAACTGTCTTGTTGCTTTGCATATAGGCAACAAATAACAAAGGAAAAGAGAAATTTTACACAGCGGAGAAATTTCTGATTGCCACTGGTGAAAGGCCGCGCTACCTGGGTGTCCCTGGAGACAAGGAATACTGCATTACCAGGTAAAAAGGAGCAAGAATGCAGAATAATCCACTATGCCTATTTTAAAATGGTCTCCTATGGTATGAATGCTGCAGGTTGTAAGAGAGTAGGGGTGCTGAGCATGGTGCATCATTACTCATGGCCCTGTAAAGTAACACAAGTAGAGGAGAATGGCCATGGCAGAATAATGGACCAGCAAGAACACCAGACTTAGCATACATCACGAGTCTGTGAGCACTTAGCTATGAGACATGTTTCATGTGATCCTTTGGTAGTACTACTCCTGGCTGACAGCAGCAGTAATTGAGGATGCCATAAATGAGAGTGCCAAAATGCCCATAATTTGCATTAATTCATCAGGCCTATCTCCATCCCCATCCCCATTGCACTCATTGCCTCCTTATTCGTCTGCGCCCGGTTCAGTGCAGCTGTAGTGGTTTGTTCAAGTTGAGGAGCACTGTATACTTTGAGAGAGCCTCTCTGCACAAGTGCTGAGGAAATCCTGAGTCTGAAAGCATTTCCACTTCTATAAGTCAGCAGTCTGTATAAGCGCATGCAGCGAGCTGAAGTACTGTTGACCCAAGAAATACTAGAGTTTTTGTTGTGAAACCACATGAAATTTGCCTGTCTTCTTGTCTTGTTACAACCTTGAAACTTAATCCAGATTCCCAAAGAAGTTCATAAAATTTCATGAATCTTATGGGTAAACACAAACTGATTTATGACTCTGTGAAAGCCATACAAAACTTATGGCTTTGCAAGGTTTTAACACACATCCAGGTGAAATGCAGTGGTTTCAACTGAGTTTAGCTTTTAGGTTCTTTGGAGCATGAAACCAAAGACAAAAATTATGGGCATGCAAACTTATGTGAGTCAAAACAAATAAAAGGTTTGAATAAACTCCTATGAATGGAAACAGCCAAATGTCATACTTTTCTACTAACAGGAAGTGGTGAGTGTGAACATCAGGGTTTTTTTTTTAAATTATATATATTACACACACATTGTTAAAAGAACATTAAGATTGCAAAGTCAAGCAAGCATTCAGAAGTTAGGAAATGCCAGAATAGTTTGCCTGTCAATCTCAATTCAGTTCCTTTGTGTGCACGCATTATAATACAGACTTTAATTACATAATCACATTCTGTTTTTTCCACAGTAGCTTTCTCAGGGCGAATCCTGCTCAGCCCCAGCAGTCCTGGGCTGGAGCATGCTTATTATAGATGGAATCCTTGGAGAATTTAGCTGCCAAACTCTAATAAATCTCTACTAAGCATGTGGGATGCATCCATTGCCAGATTTCAAGCCATTGCTCTAAAGCAGGCGTTCTCAAACTTGATTGTACCGTGACCCCCTTCTGACAACAAAAATTACTACACGACCTTCAGGAGCAGGGACTGAAGCCTGAGCCCACCCAAGCCCTACTGCCTGGGGTGGGGTGGGGGGGTGGGAGGGGCAATTCCAAAGCCTGGTGGGGCCAAAACTGAAGCCCAAGGGCTTCTGCCCCAGGCCGGGGAGCCACATGTAACCAGAGCCCCGCCACCCAGGGCGGAAGCCCTCGCGCTTTGGCTTTGACCTCAGGTGGTTGGACTTGGGCTTTGGCCACAGGCTTCAGCAAGTCTAATGCCACCCCGGCGACCCCATTAAAATGGGGTCACGACTCACTTTGGGGTCCTGATGCATAGGTTGAGAACCGCTGCTCTAAAGCATGGTGGAGCTAAAGCCTCTCCACAAAACAGTTGAAAGAAGTTGTTTTGCCCATATTAAAAAATTATTTTTTCCTACTTTCCTTCTTGGAAACAGTTGAACTGTATTTGCTGAAACATTTAAAAAAAAAAAAATCCAGCCTGAAGCAGACACTCATGTTGGAAAACTTCAGCCCAAACAGTTAAAGCTTAGCAAAGTTATATATAACTGTAAATAGGGGCTTTTAACAGGAAGCAGCAGGAAACCTTAATTACGTGTGGACCTAATAGCCCCACCTATAGTTATGCTTTGTGCACATTTGTTATATTGTTTTATTTGCATATCGGTTGTATTTTTAATATTCTGTACAATACTGATTAAAATAAAATCTTCAAAAAGTCCAGATGGTACATTTATCTACACACTGAGCCTTCTTCCTTGTGAACAGTTAACTCATTACAACACCATTTGCAATGAGATTCAAATTTAAGAAAAGCAGACACTAAGATCAGTGCAGCTGCTTATACTTTATTGTAAACAATCCATATTTTTTTTTTGTAATTTGGACAAACTGAGAGACAAATTAGAGTATTCCACATTCATTTTTGATGCTCCTAATTAGAACTTCTCTGCCATGTGTTGACCTCAGATTCCAACTATGTACATAATGTATTCCTAGTTCTAAAGATTTCCTATTTCCGCTATAGAAAAATAGCTGTCAGTTGTTTAATACAATTCTTTACAATCTGTCTAATTTAATGTATTTTATTTTTTTTCAGTGATGATCTCTTCTCTCTGCCTTACTGTCCAGGAAAGACCTTGGTGGTTGGAGCTTCCTACGTTGCCCTTGAATGTGCTGGATTTCTTGCAGGTCTTAGTTTGGATGTAACTGTAATGGTGCGATCCATCCTTTTAAGAGGATTTGATCAGGAAATGGCAAACAAAATTGGGGAACATATGGAAGAACATGGAGTCAAGTTTATTAAAGAGTTTGTGCCAATTAAAGTAAGCCTTTTCATTGGAACATTTGAAAGTGGTACATACACATAAATGAAAGCAATCTTCAGATTACAGAATTTTAAGAAACATGATTTATCCATCTGAATGACAACAAAAAGTTGAATCCGTATTATTGGATATGCTAAAACATAAGTAAGGTTAATTTTTTATTACCTTGTAACTGATTTTGATAAACTTTATCTAATTGAAAACTACAATCTAGTTTTATTACTTAAATTGTCTGAGGTTTTAAAATTCTTTATAAGAATTAGATTCTTTAGCCTCCTGTGCGAAAAATATTGTTAGAAATGAAGGTCCTGATTCTGCAAACATTTAATTCACATGCTTAACTTTGCGTATGTGACTAGTTCCAGTGAAGTTAGCGGCACTATTCACATACTCCAAGTTAAGCATATGCATAAGTTTTTGCAGAACTGGGGCCAATGCATCAAAAGCATTCACATTACATGAGGATAAACTGAATGTCAGTTTCAGTTTGTAACATTCTGAGCCTCCAAATGCTTACTGCAGTGCCTAATGCTTACCACCCACTACGGTCAAGGAGCTATCCTTAGATATTAACTACTAAGGCCAGGTCTACGCTGGCGGGGGGGAGGGGGAAATTGATCTAAGATACGCAACTTAGTCAACGTATTTTAGATCAACTTAGAATCACTTTCTTCGCATCCTAGCAGCACGGGATTGACAGCTGCCGCTCCCCTGTCGACTTTGCTTCCGCCTCTCACCGAGCTGGAGTTCAGCAGTCGACGGGAGAGCGATCAGGGATCAATTTATCGCATCTACATTACACACGATAAATCGATCCCCGATAGATCGATCGCTACCCACTGATACAGCAGGTAGTGTAGACATACCCTAAGTATGGTAGTAAGTATTTGCAGCATAATACGTTAAATTTGCAAGGTGACAAGAAAATTCTTTTCACTGTGCAATAAAAATAAGAAGAATGTTTATCTGATTATTTTATTGAAAGTAGTGTAAAAAATCAAGTACCAACCACCTTGCAGTTTAGTCCCCAATCGTGCAAATAATTACACATGTGTATATCTTTACTCACATGTAGTGTTTGCAAGATGGGGATCCCCAGACATGGACTCCTGCACGTGTGGTTTTAACGGAACTAAGCGTGGGCATTGGGATCCACAGCATGAGATCCCAATGCAGGACTGGGGCCTAACTGTGTTTTTTTTTTTTTTTTTTTAAAAATACAATTGTATCTTTACAGTGTAAGATAATGGTTAAAATAAGGCAACAAAAAGGTCCTGATTTGGCAAAGCACATAAGCACCTGCTTAACTTTGACTTTATGCATATGAGTAAGCCTGGTAAAGTTAAGCATATTCTTAGGTGAATTAAGGCCATAAAAAGGACCCATTATACTACACATAGAGCTTTTTTTGTCCTTTATGTAAAGTTACTATCAAAGACCAGGGCGGGTGCCAACAGCATTTTGCTTAATGATTAGGGTTTAATTATTATAAAACGGGAAAGGAATTACGAAACAACTTCCATTAGGCACTAAGCCAATACATTATAATGTTTTAGGTGTTCAAGGATTAAAAATTAAATAAAATGCATTCCATTCTGTTCACTCCTAGCGCACCAGGGGGTAGGCTTAAAAAACGTGTGTGTGTGGGGGGGAAATTGCCAATTTCTATTGTGTGAACTCACCCTGTTCTCATAAAGGATAAGAGATTTATGCCAAAAGGTTAGAGTGGAGATTGCAAGGAATTTTCTGTTCTTATTCATGCATAAACTGTAGCCATCCCTATGCATGTAAAAAAGAGAGAGCTGAATGTTTAGCTTCTAATTGCTCCATATTTAGTGCAGCAGTTTTTATTGGACCCGATCCTACAAGATGCTGAGCCTTCCTGCAAAGTGCTGAGTACTCTCCACTCCCATTGAAGTCAGCAGGTGCTGAGGATGCTCAGCACCTCATAAGTGCTCAGCACACTGCAGTATTGAGCCCCTACTTATATTTTTGACTGTTGCATACTGTGTCTCTGCTACCTTGCCAATGACTTCAGTGGGAGAAAGATTCAGACCTGTATCCCATTCAGGAATATCCTTTGACATTAAGTCTCAGATGGCTGGGCAGATTTTCAGCAGCCATCTTCCTTGTTTTTCTTTTTGGCACTGTGTTTGACGTTATGTACATTCCATTTTTGTATGAAGCCTCGTGTTGAATGTTGTGAGACAGCAGATGCATCAACTTAAATCAGTGGTTTTCAAACTGTGGGTCGCAAGCAGGGCCGGCTCTAGGCACCAGCGGGCCAAGCACCCGCTTGGGGCGGCATCCTGGGGAGGGCGGCAGAGGGCCCCGGTGGACCTCCCGCAGGCATGCCTGCGGGAGGTCCACCGGAGCCGCTGACCCGCAACCGCCAGAGCGCCGCCCCGCCCCGCCCCAGCAAATCCTAGCCGCGGCTGGGAGTTAAAAGGCTCTGGGCTGCCCGCCACGGCGGGGAGCCCGGAGCCCTCTGATTCCCAGCCGCGGCTGGGATTTAAAAGGCTCTGGGCTCCCCGCCGCCGCGGGCAGCCCGGAGCCCTCTGATTCCCGGCCGCGGCTGGGATTTAAAAGGCTCTGGGCTCCCCGCAGAGGGAGCCCAGAGCCCTTTAGACACGCCTGCCGCCCTAAGGGCGCACGGACTGCCCCCCCCAGCCCAGGGCGGCAATTCAGTGCGCTGCTTGGGGCGGCAAAAACTCTAGAGCCGGCCCTGGTCGCAAGCCAGTATTGGGTCATGGCAGCTCTGGTGAGCACTGCTGACAGGCTAAGGCAGGCCAGTCCCTACCTGTTCTGACACCGCACTGCACCCCAGAAGTGGCCAGCAGCAGGTCCGGCTCCTAGCTGGGGGGGCCCCGGGGCTCCGTGAGCTGCCCCTGCTGTGAGTACCAGCTCTGCACTTTCATTGGCTGGTTCCCAGCCAATGGGAGCTGGGGGTGGCAGTGCCATGCAGGTGAGAGCCATGCAGAGCAGCTTGTGTGCCTCCACCTAGGAGCTGGACCTACTGCTGGCGGCTTTCCAGGGCGGAGTGCAGTCCATGGTGCCAGAACAGGCAGGAAGCCTTTCTTAGCACCCCCGCTGCACCACTGACTGGGAGCTGCCCGAGGTAAGCCCACGCCCCAACCCCCTGCTCCAGCCCTGACCACCCCCCAAACCCAGAGCCTCCTCCTGCACCCCAATCCCCTCATCCCCACCCCATCCCAGAGCCTGAAACCCCAGTCCAGAGCCCTGACCCCTTCCCACACCCCAACCCCTTGTCCCAGCCCAGAGCCCCCTCCCACACCCTGAACCTCATCCTGAAGCCCTCACCCCCGCACTCCAAGCCTCCCAAACCCCTCATCCCCAGCTCCGTTGGGTTGCGGGCATCAACATTTTTCTTCGACTGGGTTGCTAGAAAAAAAGTTTGAAAACCATTGCCCTAAATAATACTGTGCTGATTCAATGCAACCTGTAAAATGGGTCCAGTGACACAAAGATTTTAAGAAATTGTTAGGAAAAAATTGCCTTTTCTGTGCCTAAATACTGTAATATAAAATAATCACAAGAACAGTTGTTACAGTTTATTATTCTGGGTTGCTAGGTAATTATGCAGTAAAACTGACCCTGAAAATTTCATACCATGGTAAAGGGCTAGATTGTGTTTTATAAACCGCCCCAGGTCAGAGGCAGCATGGAGCCTCATGGCCTCTGGGGAAGCACAGGAAGGGATTGTACTTCAGGAGGCACAGTCTCATTCACATGGCTCAGAGTGAAAAGGAGGTGTGGCACTACAGAGAACTGGCTGCATGCATTTGCAACCTAAATAGATTCAGAGTCTGTTCTTTAATTTTGTTTGATTAAATGTTAGTTTCCCTTTGGTGAGAGCAGATCCTGTGTATTCATCAAAGGAAAAAAAGTGCCATGGAAAAGATTGTGATATATCTTGCTTTTGAAGTGTCCATAGGATCATTCTCAGTAGGGAGACCTAGCTGCAATTAGATACACAATTTCTGTCTTTCACTCTGTTATGCTAGGGTGAAAAGAGCTGCAGCCTTAGCATTTTACTCCTGCATATCTCTCGTTTGGAAAGTAAAGCTTAATTTTCAAATATTGTAGGTCGAACAGATTGAAGAAGGAACTCCTGGCAAATTGAAAGTCATAGCCCAGTCCACAGACGGCAGGGAAATAATTGAAGGGGAATACAACACTGTAAGTAATTCATAATGGTGCCTTCACATTGATAAAGAAGAGCATGAAAAACCTTTCAGTGAACATTAAGATTTAGTGCTGCTGGAGAGAGCTTCTGGAGATTGAAGTGTTTTTTGTTGTTCAGGCCTTGTCTACACTACTGTGGTAAGTTGACTAATTCATGTAGCTGGAGTTGACATAGCTTAAGTCAACTTACCACGGTGTCTAGGCTCTCCAATCGACTAACTTATTCTTCTCATTCCGGTGGAGTACGTGAGTCAACTGGAGAACGCTCTGTGGTCTATTTTAGCGGGTCTTCGCTAGACCCACTAAATGGATTCCTGTTGCATTGATTGCAGCAGCATTGATCTCCAGTAAATATAGACATGACCTCAGTGTCAAGATGTGTTTCCTGTATATCTGCAACAGACAGTGAGTAAAATTTGCAAAAGCACTTAAATGGCATAGGAGCATGAGTCCCACTGACTTTCAAGGGAACTTGGGCTACTTGAGCCACCTGGGTGCTTTGAAAACTTTTACTCATTAGGTTTTAGGGAGTACAGGGGTCTGCACGTGTGGAGCCACTTGCAGGATTTGGCCCTAAGGAGTTACCCACTGTAAACTATTGGCGAAGGAGGATACATAATGGCTTCTACTACAGTTGCAGCATGCTACTGCAATATTAGCATACCACAGATGGACTCTGTGAAAAACAGACACAAATAAACGTGGTCCCTTCTCAAGACCAACTGGTGAAACAACACTTATATGAAATCACCTAATGCAGTGGTCCCCCAACTTTTTACCTCATGCCTCCCCCTTGCTCCTGTCCATGTTTCCACCCTCCCCTCCTGGGGCTGGGAGTGGGGCCGCAACTGTGTGTGTGTGTGTGTGTGTGTGTGTGTGTGTGTGGCGGGGGGGGGAGGGAGAATATGGACAAGAGTAAGGGGACCAAGGCTGGGGCAAAGATGAGGGCGGGGCCAAGAGTGGAGCCCTGGGCGCAGGGCCGGCAGCTGGAACCCCAGGTATGGGGCTGGTAGTGTAGCACAGAGCCAGCAGCCAGTGCTGGGGTTAAGAGCGGAGGTGGATGGAGCTCCCTCCTCGCTTCCCGTGGTGGCTGACTTGGGCCCCAGCTCCCCCCCCCCCCGAACATTCCTCTGCACCCCCCTGGGGGGGCATGCCCCACAGTTTTTATGACCTCTGGCCTAATGGCTAGGCTGAAGGACAGCTAGGGAAAGCTATATTTCTTTATATAATGACAAAACTAAAATAGTATATTTGTGTGTGTGTGTGTGTGTATTATATATATTTGATTGTTGCCCTTTCCCCCTCACTTCTTTGCATGCCACTCATTTTCTTAGGCCCTGATCCTGAAAAGACTTATGCACACAAAGTCAGTGAGACTACTTACAGTGCATAAAGTTAAGCCTTGTGAGATCCGGGCCTTTGATTGTAAGTGCTTGGGGGCACGGACTTGTCTACCTCAATGTATGCACAGAGCCTCTGTGTATCTCAGTGTATCACACCGGGACCTCTGGGTACTACCATAATACAAATGTTTAATAATAATTGTGTTGTGTGACATTACTTACTTACTTACTTACTTCCCCTTTTTTCTGACTTATGCTAGTGGGAAGCCCCAGGTCTTAAAACCTGAGCCATCTCTTCATAAAGAGAGCTGCTGATTTCCTACCACCAGTACCCCTCCTCTGACTATATCACCTTGACCTCGCCTTCCCGAAGGCTATCATTCCATTTAGGACCAATGAGCTGATGTGTCAGCCCAGTTAAGACTGTAATCAGTTACTCTGCTGGAGAACTAAATTTAGCTGAACCATCTGGTAGTAATACATATCTGATGTGCTCAGTCACCCAGCAGGGATGAGAGGGAGTTTTTGAACGTGTCTTCAACAGTTCTTAGTGGTTGGATGTGTGAAGCAACTCCTTGACCATAATTGCAGATCTTGAGGGACCCTTTTTTGGGAATCTACCATGCTCAACTGGTGGCCAGTTAGTGGGATAGGTGAAGAATTTCACCCGGCCTGGCCAACATTCTGAGCAAATGCTTGTGTGGAGGTAAGAGATAAGTCCTCTTTGACAATCATCTTGCTTAGGGGACATATCTAGACATAGCGGCTTGGGGTTCCAGAGCCAAAACAAAAAGAGACCGTTTTGCTCTCTTCTAATTTGCCAACGCCTTTGAGTTCCCTAATTAAGGAAGCCTTTCATTAAAGAACAGTTGCAGAGTCATGTCTTGATTTTTTTTTTTAAGTGTCATAATACTTCTGTATCACAGATGAGAGAATGGAGAGACAGGATCTGATCTTCATTTGGGGATGTTTTCTTGAGGGAAGATATTTAACTGGGCTTAATGCTAAAAATATCAGCTGGCACCATTAGCTCATGGAAGAGGCAGGGATTGTCTCTTGTGCTTGTGCAATGCTTTGCACAGTGGGATTCTGACTGGGCCTCTGGCTACTACCATAATACAGATAACAACGTATAATAACAGAGAAGTATGCAAATACCCTTCCATGCTCTTAGGAAATCACTAATATGTGCGCTGATGTTTTTCAGGTGTTGTTAGCAGTAGGAAGAGATGCATGCACAAGGACAATTGGCTTAGACAAAGTTGGAATGAAGATCAATGAAAGGTAAGGACAAACTTTGCAATTCAAATTTTTGTGTTGATACGATTTACTATTGCAACATTAGTTATATAAGACATAAAAGATTTAATTTTTGAGACCTTTATTTTTCTTTCCATTTCACTTACATGGCAGTAGAAAACCTCTTAGCAGATAGCCGCCCCCTGTATTAAATACATAAAAAGGACAAACTCGGCAGTAATGCAAACATAGTCTGTTTTACCTAGCTTCTTATACTGCCCTTGTCACCATGGTATCTCCCTGCCTTCCAGCAGTGCATTAGGCAGTGTGACTAGCATCTGTCACATGGTTCATTCTTTTTCTCATCCCCTCCCTGGGGGGAGAATTCTGTCTGCACTGTAGTGTTTTAGTAGGGGTTTGTTTATTAGGGTTTTTTTTGTTTGTTTGTTTCTTTTTTAATGTACATGCTACTGTGTGTTTAAGTGAGAAAGCAAGGTTGAAGAAATGCACCTTGCACTTCAAGTGTCAGGTGTGTGATGGTCCTTAGTTCTTGGGGGAGTTCATTCCACAGTGTGGAACCGTCCCCCCCAAAAAATATTCTTTCACTTGCACAGACAAGCTTCTCCCTCACTGTAAGGGAGCATGTTGTGCCAGAGAAGTGGCGTTGTCGGCCATGGTATTCATCCTGAAGCTTTAGTTGATCTTTTAAATAGTCTGGGCCAGGGGTCGGCAAACTTTTTGGCCCGAGGGCCACATCTGGGTGGGGAAATTGTATGTAGGGCCATGAATGTAGGGCAGGGGTGCGGGGTGCAGGCGGGGGTTCAGGGCAGGGGGTTGGGGGCTCAGGGCTGAGGGTTGGGGTGCAGCAGGGGCTCAGGACAGGGGACTGGGGGGTGAGGGGTTCAGGAAGGGTTTGGGTGCGGGCTCCAGTCCGGCGCTGCTTGCTTCTAGTGGCTCCAGGGTGGTGGTAGCACACAGTGGGGCTAAGGCAGGATTCCTGCCTGCCCTGGCTCCGCGCCACTCCCGGAAGTGGCCAGCATGCCTGACGGTGGCTCCTGTGGGTGGGATGGGGTGGGTCAGGCGGCTCCGCCATGTGCTGCCCTCGCCTGTAGGTACCACCCCCGAAGCTCCCATTGGCAGCAGTTCCCCGATCCCAGCCCATGGGCGCTGCAGGGGGCAGTGCCTGCAGGTGAGGGCCGCGCGTGGAGCCCTCTATCCCCCTCCTTCCCCAGGGGCTGCAGGGACATGGTGCCGGTCGCTTCCGGGAGTGGCACAGGGCCAGGGCAGGCAAGGAGCCTGCCTTAGCCCCACTGCGCCATGGGGCTGTCAATCCCGCAGGCCAGATTGAAACCCTGACGGGCTGGATCCAGCCTGCGGACCGTAGTTTGCCCTCCCCTGATCTGGGCTCAGGCTATGGAGTGCCTTGAAGAGAAGGACTGCAACCTAGAACTTGATGCAATATTCTACAGAAGCCAGTATAGAGAGCGGAAGACAGCTCTGATGTGCTCACAAGTAGGCCACGTTGCTGAGGAGATGTGCTGAACTCGTTGGAATCTCTCTACACCTATAGTGTCTCCATTTGTTGTTTTCTTGGGAACAGCAAAAGACACTTCCCTGATGCCAGGCCCTTCCCCAGCCACATTCTAAAGTCCCCGTGTAAGTCATGGAGGGTGGTAGAGCTCTTAAAATAAAAAGTTAGAAAATTTTTATAATGGGAAGTGTGAAGTAACCTTATTATAGGAGTGTATAGTGGTCTCGCTATAATTCCTGCAATCCGTACTGTTGGTTGTTACCATGAAATGAACATCTGTGCGGAATTCCTTATCTATCTTTTCCCCTCCCTGCAGTGCCTACTGTGTTATTTATTTATTAACAACCTGTGAATTATATTGAATGAGTTATTAAAATATTAATAACATTTAAAAAAATTCTTGTTAGCTGCCTTTAGATGAGATGGTCTAGAACAGTGGTGGGCAACCTGCAGCCCACGGGACACACACGGCCCATCAGGGTAATCTGCTGGGGAGCTGCCAGACAGTTTGTTTACATTTGAAAAGCCGCCCGCAGCTCCCAGTGGCCGCAGTTTGCCGTTTCTGCCCAATAGGAGCTGCGGGAAGCGGCAACCAGCACGTCCCTGTGGCCCGCGCCATTTCCCACAGCTCCCATTTGGCCAGGACTGGCGAACCACAGCCACTGGGAGTTGCAGGCGGCTGTGCAAATGTAAGTAAACTGTCTGGCAGCCCACCAGCGGATTACCCTGATGGGCTGAGTGCAGGCTGCAGGCTGCCCACCAGTGTTCTACAAGCTTGAACCGAATGTCTGGCACTTAAAGTGGAAGACAGAGAGTTAGGACTGCAGTAGCAACTTCTACCATCAGGTTGGATAATCAGCAATAGAGAAGCTCTGCTTCTGCTCCAAAGCTTGTGTGGGAAAATATCTCCTGTTTTAGGTCCTGGAGAGTCTCTGTACCTAACACAGCTACTGTGGGTGTGTGCTGAGAAGAGGATCTGGGTCCCACCCTATAACTCTGTAATTCAGAAGCCTGACTACCGCTTCAAGAGCCCAGGTCCTTATCTGGAGTGTAAATTGGTGTAGCTTTGGTTGGAGAGATGCTGGTTTGCACCAGCTTAGATTCTGGCCCAAGATTGTAACACAGCATTGTCTGGCTACTTGAGGTGTGTGAGAGAAATTCAGTATGTATCCTTCTCCTAGAGCTACAGGGCTTTACTTCTGCAGGTTATTAATATTTTACTCCTCCAGTCTCCTATATTGAGTTACTTCATGCCTTGTCTCTTGTAGATCAGGAAAAATTCCTGTCAGTGATGAGGAACAAACAAATGTGCCTTATATTTATGCCATTGGAGATGTGTTGGAGGGCAAGCTGGAGCTCACACCAGTGGCAATCCAAGCAGGTAGATTGTTGGCTCGAAGGCTTTATACTGGAGCAACCTTAAAGGTAAGCAAGCAATTAACACGAAGCACTGTCATTGTTCTATAGGCAGCATATTGGACTATATATTCATAGCAGGTTTTTTAAGCACTAGCTTTGTTTATTCTTCAGCTTCCCTCCTTTGCAAAGATATTACGGCAGACATCTTCTGCCTATAGTGCAGGACAAAATTAATACCTTAAAAATGCAATAAAGGTCTGATTTTTATCTAGTATAAGTGGGTTTTTTTCTTTCTCTCTGAGAGTGTAATAAGAAAGTGAACTGAGGCCATTTTGACTAAATTTTAGTGCTATCCTATATATGTCAGCAATAGCAATAGTTTCATTAAACTAACTCTCATTCACAGGCAATTTAGTAAATCTGCTTATTGTCCCTAAATAGTCAGTAAAAGGGTTTCAAGATCCTAGGTGATGCTGTTAGTTCTCAGAGCTATTTGAACTAATATATTTAACCATCTTTGTGTTTTCATTATAATACAGAACTCTAAGTCCTTCGGCATTTTAAAATATGTATAGAAGAAAGATCTGATACATTAGTGGAGCAACATACTTTCACTTATAGGGTCTGGATCACCACTGCGTATTTCCATTTTATATCAGTGTAACTCTGTTGAAGCCAGTGGAGTTACTCTGGCATCATATAGGAGTAACACAGTGCTCAGTCAGGCCATATAATCTTTATATGAAAAGGGAAAAAATGTGTCTCCAAAGTGCTTTTCCATCTATCTAGGTACTCATGGCCCCCTAATCATTGAATCTGGACACAAGGATTTTATCTTGCAAAGACTTCCATGTTCATATCACTTTCAATTGTTAACCAGTCTTGGTTTTAGGTTGGCCGCTATTGCAGTAACAGAAGTCTGAACCAATGAGCATAGTGCCATTTCCTCAGCCAGGCAAACTTTAATAAATCCGTGACTAGAGCCAAATTTTTGATTGCAATACAGGGAATTTATCTTAATTTACACTTTCTGCCAGATTGCTCTATTTTAGTAATTGACATTCTTACGCTGCAAAAGTGAGAATTCCCCTGGTCAGTGATTCCAGGAAACTAGTTGTTGTTTTAGACAACGTCCTTGCTTGTACTACTCATTTTCCAAGACTTAAGAAGGGTTATTTGATGGGGCATAAAAAAGTATGTATGGAGGGGGAGGGAGGAGAAAAATAGTCAACAGAGTCTTTTCGGTGGTCCCCTACCACAAAGAAAATACATTAAGAAGAGCCCTTAATCAATAGAATTGTTTGTGAAACAGTTTTCTGTCTGAAAGTGAGAATCAGGATTTCCACATGAAAAGGGGCATAGGGAAGAGCCCTGGATCTTTGGCACATCAGGGCCAATTTCTGCAATACGACAAAGGAAACCGTGTCTTATTTTATTACAGTTCTGCCTATTTCCTTATTGTGTTTGGCAGTATAATTTAAAAGTTGCATCCCTGTAACTTTATAATCACCAACAGAGATGCTCTGTTGAGAATACTTGCCTCTGTGGGAAGGGACATTACTTGCTGTACTTGGAAGTCTTCAAAGACAGAGCCTGCTCCTGCTCCCATTGAAGTCAATGGCAAAACTCCTATTGGCTTCAGTGGTGCAGGATCAGGCACGTAGTCATAGAATCTCAGGGTTGGAAGGGACCTCAGGAGGTCATCTAGTCCAACCCCCTGCTCAAAGCAGGACCAAACCCAACTAAATCATCCCAGCCAGGGCTTTGTCAAGCCTGACCTTAAAAACCTCTAAGGAAGGAGATTCCACTACCTCCCTAGGTAACCCATTCCAGTTCTTCACCACCCTACTAGTGAAAAAGTTTTTCCTAATATCCAGCCTAAACCTCCCCCTCTGCAACTTGAGACCATTACTCCTTGTTCTGTCATCTTCTACCACTGAGAACAGTCTAGATCCATCCTCTTTGGAACCCCCTTTCAGGTAGTTGAAAGCAGCTATCAAATCCCCCCTCATTCTTCTCTTCTGCAGACTAAACAATCCCAGTTCCCTCAGCCTCTCCTCATAAGTCATGTGCTCCAGCCCCCTAATCATTTTTGTTGCCCCCCGCTGGACTCTCTCCAATTTATCCACATCCTTCTTGTAGTGTGGGGCCCAAAACTGGACACAGTACTCCAAATGAGGCCTCACCAGTGCTGAGTAGAGGGGAATGATCACATCCCTTGATCTGCTGGAAATGCCCCTACTTATACAACCCAAAATGCCGTTAGCCTTCTTGGCAACAAGGGCACACTGTTGACTCATATTCAGCTTTTCGTCCACCGTAACCCCTAGGTCCTTTTCTGCAGAACTGCTGCACAGCCATTCGGTCCCTAGTCTGTAGCAGTGCATGGGATTCTTCCGTCCTAAGTGCAGGACTCTGCACTTGTCCTTGTTGAACCTCATCATATTTCTTTTGACCCAATCCTCTAATTTGTCTAGGTCCCTCTGTATCCTATCCCTACCCTCCAGCGTATCAACCACTCCTCCCAGTTTAGTGTCATCTGCAAACTTGCTAAGGGTGCAGTCCACACCATCCTCCAGATCGTTAATGAAGATATTGAATAAAACCGGCCCCAGCACCGACCCTTGGGGCACTCCACTTGATACCGGCTGCCAACTAGACATGGAACCATTGATCACTACCCGTTGAGCCCGACCATCTAACCAGCTTTCTATCCACCTTACCGTCCATTCATCCAGCCCATACTTCTTTAACTTGCTGGCAAGAATACTGTGGGAGACTGTATCAAAAGCTTTGCTAAAGTCCAGAAATAGTACATCCACTGCTTTCCCCTCATCCACAGAGCCGGTTATCTCGTCATAGAAGGCAATTAGGTTAGTCAGGCATGACTTGCCCTTAGTGAATCCATGCTGACTGTTCCTGATCACTTTCCCCTCCTTTAAGTGGTTCAGGATTGATTCCTTGAGGACCTGTTCCATGATTTTTCCAGGGACTGAGGTGAGACTGACTGGCCTGTAGTTCCCTGGATCTTCCTTCTTCCCTTTTTTAAAGATGGGCACTACATTAGCTTTTTTCCAGTCATCCGGGACCTCCCCCGATCGCCATGATTTTTCAAAGATAATGGCCAATGGCTCTGCAATCTCATCGGCCAACTCCTTTAGCACCCTCGGATGCAGCGCATCCGGCCCCATAGACTTGTGCTCGTCCAGCTTTCCTAAATAGCCCCGAACTACTTCTTTCTCCACAGAGAGCTGGTCACCTCCTCCCCATACCGTGCTGCAGAGTGCAGCTGTCTGGGAGCTGACCTTGTCTGTGAAGACAGAGGCAAAAAAAGCATTGAGTACACTAGCTTTCTCCACATCCTCCGTCACTAGGTTTCCTCCCTCATTCAGCAAGGGGCCCACACTTTCCTTGACTTTCTTCCTGTTGCTAACATACCTAAAGAAACCCTTCTTGTTACTCCTAACATCTCCGGCTAGCTGCAACTCCAAGTGTGATTTGGCCTTCCTGATTTCACACCTGCATGCCTGAGCAATACTTTTATACTCCTCCCTGGTTATTTGTCCAATCTTCCACTTCTTGTAAGCTGTTCTTTTGTGTTTAAGACGAGCAAGGATTTCACTGTTAAGCCAAGCCATATTTACTTTTCTTCCTACACTTCCTACACGTAGTGCCCTCTGCAGTTCTAATCATACCCTGCAAGAATTCTCATCATGTTTTTTTTTTTCCCCTTCATCATCTTAGAAGCTATGCACCGTACATGCAGTGTTACCTATTGGAAATTTTATTTTAATGGCATTTGAGAATCTACCTTTTATCTTCAGTTTGACTTGTTAAAGGAGGGCACTGAATTTCCTCTTCCTTCCTAATCCATGCATGTTAATTTCTGTGTAATTTAAAAGATTAGTATAATCTTTCTAGTCAGCATCTCTAGAGCCACAGCCTTAGGTCTTGTTGCTTTCAAAGTGATACCTTCAGAGTTATGAATTTCCCATCTCTGCTTCCTATGTGCCAAATCTCTCTGAAATGTTAACAATGCACTGATTTATAACTGGAATATTGATGATGCTAAACATGCTGACATAAAAAAATATATTAAATCCCACACAGTGCGACTATGTGAATGTTCCAACCACAGTGTTCACACCACTGGAATACGGAGCCTGTGGATTCTCAGAAGAGACAGCGTTGGAGAAGTTTGGGGAGGAAAATATTGAGGTAAACTGTTCAGTTCTGCTTATTCATTAAAAATTCTTTTAATTACATTTTACCTTCCTTCCCTCTTTCTTATAAAGGGAATGTCTACACTGCAAGTAGACGCCCACAGCTGGCCCATTCCAGCCGACTCAGGCTCTCAGGGCTTGGGTTGTGGGGCTGTTTCATTGCTGTGTAGACTTCCAGGCTCAGGCTGGATCCTGCGCTCTAGGATCCTGCAAGGTGGGAGGGTCCCATAGCTCGGGCTCCAGCCAGAACCCGGAAGTCTACACAGCTATGAAACAGCCCCGTGAGCCTGAGTCGGTTGGCACAGGCCAGGCATGGGTTTTTCTTTGCTGTGTAGACCTACTGTTAAGGGCGACAGGATACTAAGAATATTTTTGTCACTTTGGTTAGACCCTAAAATCTGGTGTAAACATTAGTCTGCAGTTCTGGTAAACCTAGCTGCAGATGTGTTCTCTTGTTGGCTTGTGTGTAAAATACTTGTAAAAATGTAGTCTTTGTCTCTAGACATAATAAGGGGATCAATTAGTGGAGGAGCATTGAAAGGCAGTAAATGTTTTTTAGTGCCAAAGCTGAACTATTGGTGTAATCACAGAGTATGGCAATATACTCCTCTGCCATGGTTATTATTCCTGTTAGACTGCTTGGACTTATCTACACAAACACTTAGTTCATGGCAAGCTGGGGTGTAAGTCTACCTCACACTAGCCTGCCACCCACTGTCTGTGTGGACCCTGCTGCTATGCACTATTAGTTCCTTAGTGCACTTTGATCTACCCTACTTTGAAATAGCATCAGGCTCTGCATGGACACTTAGGGGAGATCTACATTATGGGGTTAAGTTGACCTAAGTTAAGCAACTCCAGCTATGTGACTAATGTAGCTGGAGTCGACCTACCTTAGGTCAACTTATTGTTATTGGGGTGTCTACACTGTACTGGGTCAATGGGAGAAACTCTCCCGTTGACTTGCCTTACGTTTCTCGTTCTGATGGAGTACCGGAGTTGACGGGAGAGCGATCTGCAGTTGATTTAGCAGGTCTTCCCTAGACCTCGCTAAATCGACCCCCAGTGGATCGATCGCTGCAATGTTGATCCATGGTAAGCGTAGACATACCCTTAGTGTAGAAAGCTGTTCAGAGGTGGATTTACACCCCAGCTTGCTGCAAGCTAGATGGTTGTATAGACAAGCCCTAGGGCCCTGATTGTGTGTGTGTGTGTGTGTGTGTGTGTGTGCGTGTACATGCACGCGCACACACACACACACACACACATTTTATTTTACTCAGGGGAGTAGTCCCACTGAGATTGCTCATGGGAGTAAAATTGACCATGTAAGAATTTGTAGGATTGGGCCCTAAAACAGTAAAATATTCTACAAACCACAGAGTAGAAAAAAATCTTTGCAAGAATTTGGCAGTGAATGGTGTCTTCTCATTGATATTGCTTTGGGAGCAAGGCCTGGATGAATGATTATGTAAGGACTGGTTCATAAATTGGCAAACTTTTACTAGAGTAAAGCTAAGATGATTTTTTTTTATTTTAAGAGGGCTTTGTGGAAAAAGAATGATATGATCTGACGCACAACGCGCCCCCCCCCCTTTTTTTTTTTTATGGGATCTTACTTCTGGCCACTGGAAGATGGCTGAAATTTTCATTTGTACACACACCTTCAGTTTATGTTCACAAACCCCAGTCTGTGCAAGCCCCCAAACTGGATGTGGAATCTTGTACCCTAAACTGTGAAAAATGCACTTGTAGTTTTAGAAGACTTTTTCCAAAAAAAAAAAAAATTTGCTCGAAGGAGGCAAAAAGAATTTTAATGTCATTTGTAACCTGGCTGAATTCTAATTTGTATAATTACAATTTACAGTTTCCTTAGATCTTAGTTGCACCTGTAGTCTCCTTTTCTTTGTCCTCTAACCATTTTTTAGTGGTGGTCTTGAGCTGCCTTTCACCCCTGAAATGGCTAAATTTCAGTGTTGGGTGACAACATCTTTCTATATATGTAGTTTATAAAGTGCCTTAGAACCTTACTTATGTGAAATGCATTAAACCCAGGGCCGGCTCCAGGCACCAGTGGAGGAAGCATGTGCCTGGGGTGGCACAAGCTAAGGGGCGGCATTCCGTCTATTCTTGGGTGGCACAGTCTGGGCGACTTTTTTTTTTTACTTCAGCAGTTCGGGCGCCAATCCAAGCAGCTTTTTTATTTATTTATTTTTTTTGCGTGGGGTGGCAAAAATGGTAGAGCCAGCCCTGATTAAACCAGCTCTCTCCTGATTTGTTGAGGGGCATATGTTCAATTTTTCTCAGTAAGCCGCAGTTAATTAAAAACTCTTCTCATCTAAAAAAACAGGTTTCAGAGTAGCAGCCGTGTTAGTCTGTATCCGCAAAAAAAAACAGGAGTACTTGTGGCACCTTAAAGAATGGTAGAGCTGCACTGCTCCACAGAGAACTCCAGGAGGGATTGTGTTTTACTCATTTTTAAGAACTATAAGGATGAGAATTTCAGAAGTGCCCCTTGTCAGCCTAACTCTGCTCCCACTGAAGTTAGCAGTAAAACTCCCCATTGACTTCAGTGGGTGCAGAGTTAGTCCAATGCTGAGCACTTTTCCAAAGTCTACTCTAGCACCATAAACTTATAAAACTTATTTAAAGTCTTTATTGTATTTCTAGGTTTACCATAGTTATTTCTGGCCACTGGAGTGGACTGTCCCATCTAGAGACAACAACAAATGCTATGCAAAGATAATCTGCAATATTCAAGATAATGTAAGTGCATTTTTTTCCTCCTGGGGAAACAGGAACCGGCTAGTTGTTTTAGGGGCCGCAGTGAAAGGGATAAGTAGTTGTTTTTCCCATTTGTTAAAAAATAAATATCCTTCAGTTTGTCACTAATCTACCTTTTTGAATATTTTTAAACATTTCTAATATGTACCAAATATTTGTTTTATAGAAAAATGGCCCTTTAACAGACTGTATGGCTGACATTTGTACATAATCGTTTTCCATAAGGATTAAAAAAATATTGGTAGTTATCACTAGAAATGTTCATTACATTTCAGAAGTAGGTAAATAAACTATTAGTAATGCTACATAGCTCTTACACTTCTAAGAAGTCTTCCTGTTCTTCCTTTAGGAGATGCATCTCTCTTAAATCAAGGTCAGCCAGAATCCATCAAATTTCATCTCCTTACAAATCCATGGGTTAGTTTTGAACCCTTGGGATGACTATAACAGGATTTGCCCTCACAAATCTTATTTTAAATGATAATGCTAAGATTAACTTGACATAGCAGGGATAAAACTACCACCCTTCGCTACTACAGACATCTACAGAATCTGTTAAACCATTAAGTAGATTATAAAGAATCAGCATTCCCGGCTATAAGTGAGCAAGAGCTGTTTAATAAGAGCTGAGTTGGACTTTAATTATTAACAAGTCTCTCCCTTGCCTTTAACTTTTTCTACTGTGACAGTATCTTTGTTGCTAGATATTGGCATCTAGCAACCAATATTAGCAAACATCTATAGATCTAGTTTATCTAGCTACTCCTATCCATGTTGTCTAATGTACTTATAGTAATTCTAAGGATCCTACCACACACTGATGGTGTCTAAATAACTATCTCATCCCTAAGGTGCCCATCACTATAGTATTTAGGCTCCACTTTTTGGAGATCGCCTTTACACCCATGTGGATCCTGTGGTAGAACTGAGGCTATAGGGCCTGATCCAAAGTCCATTGAAGTAAATGGACTTTGAATCCGGGCCTTAATTTGTTCACATTTTATTGTCCTGAAAATTGTAAATGAGTTTAAATATCTATAGGGTTAGAGGTTGTACAGGATGAAAATTCAGTGCATTAATAAGTTTCTACCTGAAACTCTTACTAATACAATGTCATAAAAAAAGAGAGAACTGCAAATAGATATACTTTAGGTTTTATCCATTATCTTATCCTTGAAATAGCCCATGGGTAACTCACTAATGAGGAAAAATAAACTCAATATATAATAAATATATAAATATTTATATATATACAATATATATACAATATATAAACTCAATAAACCAAATAAACTCAAATCACAAATGGTGTGTCCTGTAGTTAGCAGAAGCAGATAGCCTTTGATATCCAACAGGATTGCTATAGCATGAAAACAGAACCTTAGCTAGCATAAATCACATAACTCCATCGAAGTCAATGGAGCTATGGCAGTTTACACCAGCTCAGGATGTAAAATATTTTATAAATCAGATTTGTTGTTCTGTCGGTAGTACAAAAGGAGCTATACTAAAATGTTTCCAGATATTTTTCATTTGGACACTAGTGTATGCCAGAGAAGTGGAGTATGCAGTGATAGTTGTTTTCTTGTGAATATCTGCCTTGTCTGTTTCAGCAGTCACCAGAGATGTTAACTATTGGTTGTAGTGAAGGCTAAGATTTTGGCACGGGTATTTTTATTAAAAGTCATGGACAGGGCATGGGCAATAAACAATAAAATCACAGAAATGTACACTGGGCTAGTATTAAGAGGTAGCAAGCAGGGCAATTGCCCCGGACCCCCACGCCACGGGGGCCCCACAAAGCTAAGGGGTGGAAAAGTTCAGGCGTTAGCCCCGGGCAGCAGGGCTTCGGGCTTTTGGCTTGGGCTTTGGGCCTGGATGGCAGGGCTCGGGCTTCAGTCTCCTTGTAACCTGACATCACATCCATGAGCCAATGTTTTGCTTTATGACCTTTTGCATAGAATATGTATTACTTGTCAGTGAACATATTTGCCCAGCAGTAATCATTCAATCAGGGCCGCCCGGAGGGGGGCAGGTGGGGCAATTTGCCCCAGATCCTGCAGGGGCCCCCACGAGAGTTTTTCAGGGCCCCTGGAGTGGGGTCCTTCACTTGTTCCGGGGGCCCCAGAAAACTCTCACGGGGTCTGGGCCCCCGGAGCTTCTTCTGCTCCGGGTCTTTGGCGGCAATTTGGCAGCGGGGAGTCCTTTTGCTCCAGGACCCGCTGCCGAAGACCCCAGGCCCCCTGAATCCTCTGGGCAGCCCTGCATTCAGTTACATCAATCCAGTTAGAAAAGCTAAATAGAATCATATATAAGTGTTTCTTGTGTTGTTACACTTAATGTTACTTAACTGCTAAACTGGGAGTTTGTAAAATTTAATTTTTATTGAGATGATTCAGAACAAACACACAGTAAATTACCAGCCAACGCTGGCCCTGGTATTGCAATATGCTTGATATACACATTTGCTTATCTTCACTTAGGCGAGTAGCCCACTGAAGTCAGTGGAACAACTCATCTGAGTAAAAGTTAAACACACTGTCTTTAGTAATAAGAAAATCTTCAAGAATATCTGAAGAGGATAAATGTACAAGGCTACTTGAACTGATTTTCTTTATTTAGGAGCGAGTTATCGGTTTCCATGTGCTTGGTCCAAATGCTGGAGAAGTTACCCAGGGGTTTTCAGCAGCCATCAAATGTGGACTGACAAAAGCGCAGTTGGACAACACAATAGGAATTCATCCAGTTTGTGCAGAGGTGTGTATGTGGTATCAGAGGTGTGTGTGTGGTATCTCGCAACAAAAAATATATAAGGCTAGATTTTCTTATGCAGTGCAGCCTCTTTGCACTGCAGTGCCATATGATGTGATCCTAAAGCTAGTACATCCAGCTCCAGGGGGAATCACCCCAGATTATGGCATTTTGCTTCAGCCAGTGCAAGGGGATCTTCTGATCGAGGAGATCAGGCATCCCTCTCCTTCCTGCTGCCAGCACATGAGGGGAAAGAGTGATGATGTAAGAGCTCCCATACCTGCTGTACTCCACCAGAAGATCTCTCTTTCTGATCCTCAACCTTGTGAACATTTACAGCCATCATAAATCAAAGCATCCCTAAGATGTTCTAACTCGGAGCACAGGGACCAGTCTAATATAGAGTGTCAGCAGGATCAGGGATGGTTCAAGAGTGAACTTTAAGCCTGCCCATAACTACTTCCACCCTTGCACTCCCTAGCTTGCACGATGCACATTTTGGCCGTAGCTGAGAATCTGTCTCACAGCCTTTTATTTTGGGGTCTCGGGGGAAGATGTTGGAAATCTTTGAATAATAAGAGTTTATAAAAATGAATTTTGGTTTCTACACAAAGTTTGATTTGAATTTTGGATGACCAGGAGTTTCAGATATTGAAGTTTTTACTGTTTTTATATAAAGACTCAGGGTTGGGTTTTTTTACATAAGTTTAATTCTTTAACTATTTAATGTCAATGGTCTGCCATGATGTTGTCTCTCCTCTGTCTGAGAGTAGAGAATTCTCCTCACACTCTGACTCTCAGAAATCTGTGTATGAAGGCTTCAAATATTTATTTCTGCTAATTGGTTATCAAGGCTAACATTTCAGGTTGATCTATGTACTTAAAATAAGCTTATAAACTGGTATTCTAGAGAGAGATCAGTTACTTAATGATTTTTCTCTTAAATTCTGCCTCTCCAGAGATTTTTTTTTCTTTACTCAGTTCATGTGTCTGACTCTAAGTAAAGAAGCACGAAAAGGAGCAAAATCATTTGCTGGTGTAAATCAGTTACGTTCCATTGGAGAGTGCCTATTTACACCAGCTGAGGATTTCCTCTAAGGCTAAACATATGCTGCAATTAAAAACATGTGCCCGGCCTATGCCAGCTGACTTGGGCTTGGGCTAAGGAGCTGTTTAATTGCGGTATAGACGTTTGGGCCCGGGCTGCAGCCTGTGCTCTAGAACCTGAGAAGGTGGGTTGCAACCTGGGCTCTAGAACCTGAAAGCCCAGGCTTCAGCCTGATCCTGAACATCTACGCATGCGCAGCTGTATGTGTCTAATTGCAGTGTAGACATATCCTTAGTCACTTTAACTCTTGAATCTGTCAATGGGTCTTGGGCTGAATCTGTGTCCTTATGTACATATTTTAGCTCCAAGCTGTAATATTCTAAAATACCAGAGATCTGCAAAAGTAGCCACATCTACTTGTCTGTGCTATTTGTATGTTGTGTTTGCAGCATAATACAAGGTAGGCAAGATGACAGCCTTTGTGAATGTAACAGATTGGCAGATAGCAGAGTCATTTCAGAGCATCCACAGCAAAGGTTTTATCTTTCTCTGTAACATCATGTTATAATGGGGTTCTTATCAACCCTCAAAGAAAGGAAAACAAGTTCTCATTTTATCAGAGGCCTTTTCCTGGTAGATGGCTGAGTGGGAGTCTTCACACCTGTGAATTCAAATGGCGTATTAGCATATGCAGTGTGAAGATAGAATGATAATCATAATTTATTTTGTACAGCTGAGCTGCTAAAATTGAAAATGAATAGTATGATTAGACATAATGTGGTGTGGTAATTTCAGCTAATCATGTTTATTTGGGGAGGAGTGGGGGAGAGAATCGTTTTGAGGAGGAATATGCAAATTAAAAGCTCCAGAGGGTTGTGGTGATTTTTGTAGTGCCAGCATTCAAAAGGTTTTTGCTCCTTTTACTTAATCTCATCTCTTATTCAGCCAATAAAAATAAAAAAAAAACTTGTTGGCATTTTGTGGGTACTGACTGCATTGGGAGAAATAGAACGACGATTGACCTCAGCATGCTTTCTATGTTGTACACTTAGTAATTTCCTTTCCTTTAGAATGTTTCTTTCACTTTCCTGCACAGATGTAGCACATCTTTATTTCGGACCAGATACTGCCACCCTCAGTGACTTCCAGTAGTATCTCATTTCACAAGCAGTCATCTGACAAGCACTGTGTTGCTCAGCATGAGTAAGGGCAGAGGCGGATTTACAGTGAAACACAGGGTGTCCTGGCATGGGGCCCCCCAATGATGGTGGGGAGGGGCAGGGCCGGGCAGCTGCGGGGGCAGAAGCTTGGTCCTGCCGGCTCCTGGGGCTCCTGCTGCAGGCTCCGCCCCCACCGGCAGCCAAGCTCCCTCCTTCCCCAAGCGTGCCGCCTTCCCGCCCCTTCCCACCCAGTGCTTCCCCTGCCGCCTAACAGCTATTTGTCGGCACTCAGGTCGCTCTGGGAGGGAGGAGGAGGAGCAGGGCTGCAGCACACTTGCGGGAGAAGGTGCAGAAGAGGCGGGGGCAGGGCCTTGGGGTACGGGGGTGGAAATGGGGCAGGGCAGAGCAAAGGCGGGGCCCCTGCACTCCCCCTACATATACCCCCCCCACCATGAGCTGCTCAGGGCAGGAGGCTAGGGTGAGGCCTGGGGCTGGGAGCACCCTCCCAAACCCTGTCCTGACTCCTGCACCCCCCTTATGCACGCCGAGCCCTCCCTGACTCCTGAACCCCCTTACACTCCCCACCCCCCCAAACCTTGAGCACCAAACAGGAGCTCCTGCACCCCCACACACACATTCCCACCTGCACCCCTCGCACCAAATGGGAGCTGCCCCAGGTAGGTGCTCCACACCCCTGCCCCAGCCCTGAGCCCACTCCTGCACCCTAACTCCCTCCCAGACCCTGCACCCCCAGCCCTGACTCATACACCATCTCAAACACCCCCAGCCACCTGCCCTTCCTGATTCCTGCACCCCCCACCCACACCCCACCTGCACCCCTTGCACCAAACAGGAGCTGCCTCCACGCCCTAACCCCCTGTCCCAGCCCTAAGCCCCTTTCTGCACCCTAACTCCTGGCCAGATCCTGCACCCCAATCCCCAGCCTGCTCCTGCATTCTGTCTTTCTCCCAGACCCTGCAGCCTCAGCCCGGAGCCCCCTCCCCGATTATAACTTCTGGCCAGACCCCGCACCCCAACACTTTTTTACATTTTTTTATAAAGCGCTCTTACCCAAAGCACTTTACAATAGTTAGCTAATGGTACAAACAATATTTGGAAAGATCATTAAGGGGTCTGCCAAGACCCTCAGCGATTTTCAAGTGGTCTGTGGAAAAATAGGTTAGACAAAAACTATCAAGGTACCTCACTTGATTTTCATTTACTTCCTATTACTTATAGGAGGAGGAGGAAGAAAAAAAGGATGAAAAACAGGGGTGGGTAGCGGGGAGATAAGAGAGAATGTTTCTTGGCTGGGTCCCAAGGAGGGGCCCCAAAAATGAAGCTGAGCACAGGGCCCCACTAACTCTAAATCCGCCACTGAGTAAGGGTAGAAGGATTGGGCTCTAATTTACTTTACTTTTATAAATTAGTCAGATTTTGCTTCTCTTACTCTACAAAACAGGCTCTTGAAATCAATGAGACTGTTTGCAGAGACAAGTGCTACTCAGTGTGAGTATAGGTGGCAGACTGGGCCGTAATGAGACCTGGTTTTAAGAAAGACTGAATTGTAGTGATTGAAAATGTTGGTATTTACAATTCAGGCAAATCTTCCTTTAAAAACTGGCATGACTCAGCTAGTTCACTAATGAGCACTTTCCATTTAATGGATTCTATAGCCTTGTCTTCACTTGAACAGCTAACAAGCTCTCAATTGAAAAATCATGTTTCCAGTAACTCTCAGATAGATCCCAGCTGGTTTGCTTTAGTCAAGAAGCTATGCAGAGACCGCACAGCAGCTAGAGCTAGCCAGTACACATAGAAGTTGGGGTGAAGACCAAGAAGGAAAAACAGATAAAGCTAGCACATTTTAATCTTTATTTTCATTTCAAAGTGACTTCAACAATGCAATGCAATCAAAGTCCACTTGAAATGAAAATGAAGATTAAGATGCACATACCGTATTTTGCATTGGAGAATTAGAAGCCCTATTTCAAACCCAGTCCCTTAGCTTAAATATATCCTCTTTCTTTTCACTATAAATTAAGGTAGTTTCTTGCATGTATCTGAATTCCTTATTGGCATGTAGTGTTTTATTTGCTTACAGAGGGAGGGGGTTGTGTATCATTTATTGATGCTATTCTCCAAAGAGCTGTTAGCAGTCTGTATACAGCAAGGCTTCAACTTACTGAACTTTAAGGCTTTCAGATCTCTATTAACTGCAGACATTTCAATCTTATTTGCATGAGAGAAATGTGCAGATACTCTGTTCTGTTCTCAGTTTATTCTTCCTCAGAGATGACTTTGATGCCAGCTAATTACTGTCGCTTTGAACCATTTAGATAGAAGTGGTTTTGATTTCCTGTAATCCTTCCTGTATTATATGTGTGCAAAACAACACCATCAGTTGTGTAATAAACCTTAACTACTAACTGAGGTAATTTGTTGGATTTCATGCAACTTATTTTTCTTCTAAAATTTCAGTACTTTTTCATTTTACAAAAACTACTCTTGAATATCTTTATTTTTAATGTAAGTGTCAGGAAAGCACCAAGAGTCCTCACTTTGTAGACTAGATCTACAAAGGTTTCTTAGCTATTGTCTGGGGAGGAGGGGGAGAAGAAAACCTTTACAAAGTGCACTGAGAATATTGTTCCTTCAGCATCATGTTAGAGCAGCTTTAATCCAAGAGAACTACATTGGAAGAGTTGTGCTCATGGAATTTTCATTTTTTTCGGGAACCGTTTAAGCTCATTCAGTCAAAGATGTAGTTTAAAAGAGCCTGGTCCTGAAATGTGTGGGGTTACCTCCATTAAAGTCTATTATTATTTTATTTGTATTACAGTAGCATGTGGGGTTTATACAGTGCTTAGCCCCCTTAGTAAGAGGGAGTCCATGCCCCACAGAGCTTATAGTCTTATAGATAAGACAGACAAGAAGTGTGAGAAAGGGACACACAAAAGCAGAAGATTGTAAACTGAGGCACAGAGCGGTTAAATGACTTGCCCAAGGTCACAGAGAAAAAGTGTGTCAGAGTAGGGAATGGAACACAGGTTTCCTGGAATCTTTGATCTTGGCACTGGATATTCTTGGACTTCAACAGGCGAGTTGCTGAGGTAGAATTTCCTCCTTTCAGGTACTATGTTGGGCCACAATAGGTGTCTCTATACTGGCCCTTCCCCAGACAAACCTTTGTGCCATGGGCAGTAGACGTTGGGGCCTTAGTGTGTATTCCTATGGCCATTCTGGCTTGTACCGCAAATGATAGGAACCCCAAGGTATGCTGCCCTAATTTAAAGCAGCCTCCAGGACTATTCTAAAATGACAACCAGCATAATTTAGCCCCAGAACCGGACAGATGCAAAATTAGCTTAAAACCATCTTTCTCTTCCCCTTGCCCAGGGCTTCTGGAGACATAGCACAGAATCCCACTGTATGTGTTGGAATGGTAGCCACATCTGCTCCACGCTTCCTAAAGCAGGAGTTCCAATCACCGGATCCTGGTCAGCACAAGTGCTGTAAATCCTAATCCAAACTATCTAGAGCTGGAATTGGTTCCAGAATTATATATGATTAACCTGATATTTTAATTTACCATATTAAGATAAAAGTGGTAGAAAGCCACGTGACTTTCCCTCAATTGTTTCTTCTTGACCACAAAAATAAAAACCCTAAGAGAAGTGGTGAAGACAAGGAGTGTGTGTACTGTGTAGCAATGAGGATGTTAAATGTGTCTTTGCCATTACAATACACTACTTTGAATAAGAAATGCTAAGGTTGTAGCATTATTCCTTGTATATCTGAGTGCCATCCTCCTTGGGATTCATTTCAATGGACTGAAAACATTCTTGCTTCCTTCCTCTTAGATATTCACCACGCTGTCAGTGACGAAGCGTTCTGGTGGAAATATCCTTCAGTCTGGCTGCTGAGGTTAATCACCCCCATTGTTGTTGCGTTTGCCAGAGACTGACTTTCATCACCACGGCTGACTTGTGCAAGGCAGAAGAAAACATCTCCAAATAAGCTGTCCTCATCATCCTCAGCAGCGGGGGGCACCCCTTTCACCAAAGCATTCATTTAACTGAATGAGAAGAGCACATTGGGATTTGTTAGTCACTCGTGATGATTGGATGGCAATCGGCAAAACAGTGGGAGTATTTAACATCAAGCTGCTGCATGGCAAGGCATCTACAGGATGCGTCCATGATGTCGCAGCCTTAACCCAGTATTTTCTGGTAGGCAGCGATGGAAGAACTGCTGGCACAGTTTGAGAATAACCCTTTTCTCCTAAATGAAGAGCTTCCTAACTTAAATGTGTAACCACAAGTACTGATAGTTCTATGGTAACTCCATGTACTGCATTATAAAACAGTATGATGGTGACACTTCCTCAGTGAGCCTGCATATCATCAGATCACAGTAATGCAGCAGGTAAAGTATGAGTATAGAGGGGTGATCTTATGTCATGTTTCATTCTGAGTCGCAAAATAGCCTGTCACGTACATTTAGCCATAATTAGCAATATCCAGAATAGCAAGTCCTTTTTGGCTTCCAAAAATCCTAAAACCAAAATTAATCCCTCATAGTTTCTTATCCTAGAGATGAATACTTGTTACCACGGTTGCCCCTTGTACTAGCCTCTGTGAAAGGAAAATGTTTATCTTGGAAAGGCCTTGTCTACATGGGAAAGCTTTTTTCTTTGGGGTGGGGGTGGGGAAGGGGGGGCATCTTTAGTTTTTTGGCATAAACTGCCTTCCATCCAGACTCAAATGATCTTTTGGGGCATTATCTTGCATCTTATCCCTCTGTAATTAACCGACTTTGGAAGTGACATAATTTTGTTTTGGAATGTGTTATACCACTGTAAGATTGGTGTGGACATATCCCCGTTTTGAAATAGCTATATCATATCAGGTATTCCTTGCACTGCTATCCCACACTGCATTACTTCATATCTGGATTGGCTTGTCTGGTTACATGTGCACTCTCCACTAGAGCTGGGACCAAAACTTCTTTTTTGTCCAAAAAATGCATTTTGCTAATTCACGTTGAATTTGCTGAATTGTTTTGGTCGGGAGCAAAAAAATTCTAAAATAATCAAAACACTTTGTTTCAACCTTTTCTGAATTAGATGTTTCAATTTTTTTATTCAAAATTCTTTTGCATTTTGAATTTTACCTCAAAATTATTTTAAAATGTTGGGGGGGAGGGGAAAAAACCCAGACCATACCCTCAAACAAAGCATTTCATTCAACCTAAAACAGTTCCCCCCCCGATTTTACGGTTCAGCCACCAAACTAAAAAATCACTTATTTGCGTAGCCCTATCCTCCACCGTATCCGGTATTTAAAGTCTCTGTGCTTGGTGAGGGAATGGAGGGGCGACATGGTGGTCTAAGGGATTGCAGACCTGGGGGAATAAAGAAAAAGTTTAAAAACCGAGCTAGGTTGCTGAGGGGCACACCTCAAGCACCGTTTTACCAAAGTTGCTGCTCCCAGATTATGATGGACCCCACCCCACAAAAAAACTTTTTTCAGACCAATTTAAGCACCAACTGCATCTTGATTGGACATTCCTATCTCTGTTTAAATACTGGCAGACACACAAATGCATCTGTGTATCTCCAGTTCGAGGCAAGTTCACAGACCCTGAGTCCATTGCACCCTCACGTGGTTGCATCAGGAAATTGAGGAATTCCTGGCCTTCCAGGGAGAAGAGTACATTCAATCTCATCTTTTCAGGAGTCACTAAAATGCCAAGATTTACCAGCAGCTAACATTGCAAACGCAGGAGAAAGAGGCATTCCCAGGACAGGTGCCAGTGTGGCACCAAAACCAAGGAGCAGTGGCAGAATTACAAAAACAAAGATCTTGGTTAATACCCACAGCACATGTGCATACTACGAGGAGCTGGACTGAAGTAACTGCTTAGTTTTAGCCTCTTCTTGCTCTAGCAGCATCCATATGCTGTCACAATGATAGTGATCTTCCATCTCCTCCAACACCACCTGCCTATGCAGTTAACACATATGGAGCACCCTGTTCATATTAATGATGGTCAGGATTGCTGTACTCTGCAGTGCTTCATCCATGCTGCCTGACAGCAGTTTGAAAACTCGTTTGAATCTAAAACAGTTTGAAAATGGTGTTGACTAGTGGGAAAACAAGCCAATTCTGGGTTATAGTGGAAGGAATCAAGGGAGTTTGACCCCATGTTCCAGTAGTCCAGTAGATTCCAGTAGGTATCCCACAATCCAAAACGATAAACAATCTACAGTGTATTGAGCCTAGCAACAGACACGGTACCCTGGGACACCTGCCCAGACAGCTTGTGTGCTTATTTCAAAAAACAGTGCTGCGTGGGCATTGTGATTCACAAAGGAAGTTGCTTAAGCCACTTTAGACAAAGCAGTGTGAATGCACTCTCTCAAGTTAGCTATATTTGTATAGTTGAGTAAACAAAAAGAAAAAAACAAACCCTGTCAATCTTTCCTGTGTAGACAACACCTAAAACTGTCCTAATTTCCATATGTGCATTGTTTATATCCGATTAAGAAAATTTATATTTTTAAAACAGACTATTTAAGTGGTGCACTGGCCTTGTGCTGGGCTTCTGCACAGGGTGAAATCACCATTTTCTATTGAGAAGCGTCTAATAGTGTGGTAAATTATTTTTATAAACTCATATACTTATGAAAGATTTTTTATGCTTTATACCATATAAAACAATGTGTATTTTTTTCTGGCCAGTTTATTGCCGCAAATAAAATGTTTGTGTGAAGTGCTACTCCTTTTGATGCACTCCTGAATGAAGAAACTATAGCTTAACAAGACATACATTTTTAAGACCAGAAAAGGCCACTTTGATCATAAACCTTTGCGTCATTTATTTCAGTCTTTTTTGATTTTTGAGTAGCATGTTAGATATTTTCAGAAAAATGTAGGGCTTTTTGCCCAAATCAAACAAATAACAAGTTTTTAAAATGTAAGGAATGAAAAATTAAGCGCCTACTTTTCACTAACATTAGGAACATTTGTGTTCCTAATGCTCTAGATGTCATATATATATATAAATAAGACTTCAGAACATACAGTGAGTAGAGTTTCACACTAGGTAGGCCCTTGAATTCAAACATTTAAGCACCCGGGGAACTACTGATATGTGTCATCTTCCTGAAGACAGATATTTAAGTATATGAATAAGTTCCATGTGTACTCAAGCATTTGCAGGACTGGGCTATAGATTATAAATCCTTCTTTACTGATTAATGTGCTAAATAATAATTTTTGGTGGATGTTTTCAAAGCAGCTGATTTTTTTATATTTTAAATAAGACAACTGAACTGTGAAAATGTTAGTACTTTCTCCAGATTTTTCTCTCCAATATTATTTTTACTGTGGGTCTATGCATGGTCAAAGAGGCATATAATTTATGAAGACATCATATAAAGCTACATTAAAAGTCCTTTGAATTCATATCAAATTAAATGTACATTTTATTATGAAATCTTTGGAAATATACTAGAAAATGTAATAAATTAAACTATTTATATTCCACTCATGTCCTGCTCTTTATTTTATCAGTCATTAACATTTTTGGATCTCCTACATGGATACAAGCCAAATTCCTCCAAAGGTATTTCATGTCAAAAATGTAGAGAGTCAGCGTTTTGTAAAGTTTCCGTGCTTAATTGGCAGGCTTTATCTAATGAGATTAAAATTTTTACTGTTTAATTCTCTTCCACTTATCTTTTCCCAGCCTTACGTGACCTGTTAGATGATTGTACATGACTGTGGTATTCAGAGAGATTTGCCAATGGGGATGCCTCCCTCTTTCAGATGAAAACACTACAGTTTTCTTCTGTAATCTGAAGGTTGCTTTCTTGGGCTTAATTGTCAGATGCCCTATGACCCCTTTTAACCCCCTGTGCAGACTCACGCATTTTCTGGGGTTGGCGTGGGAAGCAGCTGCTACAGGCAGTGCTACTGCTGTCTCAATCACACAGATGGGCAAGGAGTGGACAAATAAGAGGGGGGAATAGACACAGTATTGGCTCCACATTCCCATGCACCAGCCAGCACAGCTGGGCTGGTGAAGAGAAAAATTAGATACAGTGCTGGTGCAGCTTACTTATCTCATAAAACAAGGAATAAGCAAGGACCCTTGGGTAGCTGAGCTACACGCTGCCCCTTACTAAGGGCTTTTGATAACTCCCAATCTAGCTCACAGTGTCAGTTGAAAGTTTGGCAGTTGCAGGTAGCTATTGTCTATGTAGAACACGATTGCTGGTTGGCATTGTCTCAAATGGCAGAGCACCTCTTAACTTAAAAGGGCAACGTGTAAAACCATAGAAATCTATTCAGTTAGGGCCAGGTCCACTCCCATTAAAATCACTCACAGGACTCCCATCGTTTTTACTAAGAGTTGAATTGGGCCCTTCAAAGCCATTGACAAGCCCACTCAGTTAAAAATGTAACATACTACAACCTAGTGTTAATATTCTTTTAGCACTAAATTTTTTTCTTTTAAGCAGGACTTACTCTAGGTTGCATGTAGTGTAATCAAGTTGTGCCTGCTGCTGGCTTTAAAGAGTAAACTCTGCATAACATTTTTAGCCTAAAAACATCAATGTAAATAAGGCATTCGCTGAACAACATTACCCATGCTGAGAACAATGTATGCCACGCAGTGTGATATGGAAAGAAAAATGATGAATTGTGCTTGGTTTTAGATGAGGTTGGCCTTCATTCTCTGAGACTCTTATTCCATTTGGTTCTTTGGCCATGGTTTTTATTGCACTTTGTGAGTTGTGGCATAGGGGAGCTAAAGGTTTTTCCAGTTAAATTCTTTATTCAAGTCAGCTTGTCGCCTGTAAGTAATTCAAGCAAAACAAACAAAGACCCAAAACAATAACAACAACCACACAGTGTGCCATAGGCAAAAGTTATTTAGTATTCTCCAGTTCGTGTTCTTTGTGCATATTTATCAACATGGTCATTACAAATCCACCTGCATAATTGAGTATAATTGCACACCGAGCAGTATCTGCAAATCCACGCAGAGGAC
Source organism: Mauremys mutica (assembly GCF_020497125.1). NCBI lineage: Eukaryota > Metazoa > Chordata > Testudines > Geoemydidae > Mauremys > Mauremys mutica. The sequence continues at coordinate 100,726,112 of NC_059072.1, read as the reverse complement.
TGAGGTGCTGTGCCAGAGCTGATGTGGGGAAGCCAAGAGTGATGTAGCAGAGGGTATTGAAAGTCAGAATTCAAATGACAGTGACAAAGTTGTGGGTGGGAAGCTTTACACAGCTCTCACTTGTATTTTTCCTGGCTCTGCCCAGCGTCATCTGTCCCTTACTTTCATGAGTGTTAAAAAGTAAGGGACAGATGACGCTTAGTAACTTATCTCCAAATAACATTTAGATTTAAACCTACACTGGTCACTCTGACAATTTGTACAGAAATTATCACTTGCCGCACATTTACAGCTTTAAAAAAATTGCCTCTAAGATGTGCTCTTACTTTTTTGGTCAGCGGATGTCAGGTCCATAACACAGATTAAATGTTTTTGTAAATGATGGTTGTTGCTTTTCCTTAAGGCAATATTAAAGTCTATTTAAAAAGAATATTAACACATGCTTCAGAAGTTAGAGCTTCCAAATTATTAGTATTTGTTTCTCCAAAAGAAATGGTGAGATTTTCAAAGATGGCTTACTTCCATGTTTAGGTGCGAACCAGCTCCCAGGCTGTTACCTCTGGCCTGTTGCTGCAGCCTCTCTCCCTACCCCACACAACTTCCAGCTCTGGTCTAAAGTCCAGAGAGGACAGCAGCTCCCATTTGGCTTCAGTGAAAGTTTGTGTGCTCAGCCCTTTTGAAGTTCAGGTCACTTGTTTAGGTGGCTAAATATGGACTGAAGAGCCCAACTTTATGCATACATTTTTGAAAATCTTGTCAAATTTGTTTTCACACTCCTCGCTAGCAAGGTACATGGGCCAGGGAGAAGAAATTTGTAATTCAATTCAGAATGTTTGCTTCAGGGAGCAATCATTAACCACTGAGGTAAATACACACCACCTTATCCCATCACTGCCAGAGCCTTTTCTCCTCAGGCTTTATAATGAACTGGTCGAATAATTTTCATCAAATAGTTGTATTTAAGAATGTCCCACTTGGACTACATTATTCATGGCATATTTTTAGAGAGCTGGGTGAATAATTTAAACATATCCATCCAATACATTTATCAAGTATGATGTTCAACAAATCTATCTTTTTTCCCTATTCTTTGCCCAGTTCTTCTGTATCTATGCAGTTCTGTTAATGGAGCGATACTAGTCTTCCTGCAGACATCCCTGTGTTGTAGCCAGCTCTTCTTTAAGGGGGTATGGGGCTACGGTTGCCACCTCTGGCATGAAAAGCTGGGATATCCAGGATGATCCTGAGCCCATAAAACTGGACAGCTGGCAGAGTGCACTGAGAGCCCTTAGAGATTGCCTGGGACAGCTACCTCAAAAAAGGGATGATCCTGGGAAAACCTGGTCAGGTGGTAACCCTCCCACGAGGCAGCCACTGACAGGGGAGGCCCTGGTAGAATGTGCCTCCTTTGGCGCTTTGTTGTCATGTAATGGAGGATGGGAAGGTAGCAATTTCCCAGATGTACAGAGCAGTCACAGGATGACTGGCCCCTTTAAGAGTAATAGGTCCAGCCCTACATGAGCTTCCCTCAGCTCTCCTTCCCAGGTGGGGAAGTCAGTGCAGCTGTGTGACAGGTAGGTCTTATGGCTAAATCAGTCCCAGGCCTAGTGATAAAAGAGAAGCCTCAGCGACTCAAAAGGGAGTTGGGAAGGGAACAGCTTGGAGGGGGTCTGCTGACCTCTCCTAGCCTAGGGGAAATATTTGAAAGGGGCCAGTTTAGAAAAGCTGACTGGGGGCTACAGCTGGCTTGAGCTACCAGTACAGACTCCAGGAGGAGGGTTGTGAGACTTGACCTGAGGAGATGAAGCCTATGTGAGTTACCAGCATAGACTCTAGCAGGTGGGTTGCCAGACTCAGGCTAAGGGGCTGTTTAATTGTGGTGTAGGCACTGGGGCTCAGGCTGCAGCCTGAGCTCTGGGACCCTCCCACCTCACAGGGTCCTAGAGTCTGGGTATGTCTACATTACAATGTAAGCCCAGGGTTTGAACTCAGCCTCCAACCTAACCTCTCTTCCATTTACACACAAATCATGCTGACCCAGGGCTCGGTCGCAGGACCCTACCAGATGAGGGGATCAGAGTTTGAGTCAAGCCAGGACCCAGGGTTCAAGCCCTTTTGCTTGGCAGTGTAGACTCAGCCCCACTGGACTTGTGCTCTGGGAGTCTGCCAAAAGTAACCCACAATTCCAAGCCCAAATGTCTACAGAGACTCTTAGCCCCGTGAACCTGAGTCAGCTGACCTGGGCCGCCTGCGGCCATGCCACGGGTCTTTTAGCCCTGTGTAGACATACCCACAGAGACAATCTCAGTTCCAAGTATTCTGGCCTGGGAGCAGTTTCTTACAAGAGGCAGACAGGGAGCAGAGTACAGTATGCCTGCAGGGCCACACTGTGCCACAAGGGAGGTATCCTGAGGGACAGTTTCCTGTCACAAGGGCTTTCACATGAATGACTCTGCCCTGGATTGCTAAGGGTTTGAGGTCTGAATTTGGGGAATCATTGTTTGATGGGTGGGGATGGGAAAGCCTCCCCTTGCGAAGGAGCAATGTGGAAGAAACTCCACAAAGGGGGCTTCCACGAACGCGTCTTCCCCCATAGTTGCTTCCCACGGCTTTTACTGCAGTTAGGGAATGCCAGAATGTTGTTAACCTGGTTAAATGTTTTATTTTTAATGTGTGACAGGTTGGCATTAGTCTGTCAGTTTATATTTGTGGTAGTGCAAAATAATATTAAATGAGAACAAGGAAAAAATGTGAGCTCTCTCTGTCTTTAAGTTCAGATGGAAGACAGACAGCATTTGTTTTTCTCTTAATGTATCTTAATTCAATGGCAGCAATTTATCCTGCTGAGTCAGTGATGTGAGCCATTGCCCTTTAAAAAGAAACAACCCCTCAATCTTGGCTGTGTTGAGGATTCAGAGAAGAGCTGTGTGTGAACTTGAAAGCCTGTTTCTTTTGCCTTCACAAGTTAGTCCAATAACGATATTACCTCACCCACCATGGATCTCAGAGGATTAATTGGCGGTTATAAAGTTTGAGATTTTTGAAGGTGCCTAAGGGAGTCAGGTGTTCAAATCTCATTGAAATCCAATTAGAGTTGTTCACTGGTGCCCTTAGCACCCTTTCAAAATCCCCACCCAAGACTTAAACATGTTGAAGGACATGCCAGACAGTAACCTATTGTTGCTCCTTTTGACCCAAATGGCTAGCTAATTTTCAGGGGGTTGCGTGTTAGGAGGAGACACAGATGATGGAGTCTGGTATTTCTTTGATGCAATCCTGTTAATTTATCAAGAACGTACAAAATCCTGGTTCCCTGTGCACAGCAGGAGACAGTTTCTTTGCTCACAGCCACAATCCTCCTTCCAGCCAATGCTTCAGCTCTTTCTCTTAGTTTGTCTCAGGGTGACCCTACCAGTGCTTCTCTGTCTTCCTCATAGCTGCAGTCCAATCAAACCTGTGCCCCTGTGTTTATCAGTCCCACAGGAAACCCTATGGACCTCATGGGCCAGGCTTGCATGTGGTCTCACCCTTGGGAGGTGATTTTTCCATTGTTTCAGCTATCACTAAACACAGGGGCATCTAATCATTCCCTCTTTTAGCCTGAATGGAAGGCAGCTGTTATGCCCAACTGCTTTGAGTTGTGTGATGCGCAGTCCCCTTTATTACACTATCATCAGTGCTGGTGAGCATTTGGATGTTTGGCTTCAGTTCCAATAAGCACAACAACATTTGGATCTTCATACAAATTATCTGGATCTCATGAATCAGTAATAATAAGGCTGGAAATATCAAAAGGTTAAGTTTCCTTGCGGTGTCCCTTCTGAGCTTCCCAGTGGGCTAGATATACCACAAGAGTAGACTCCCTTGCAGTATTTGGCACCTTGCTTCTGGTAGCCAGTATGCATGGGCATATAGATTGGTGACCAGGATGGTAAAAGTAGAGGATAGATAGATAACCTTTATTCTCCCCAAACTTCTACTTTTTTCAAACTTTAAATTAGGGTTGATTTGAATTTTACATGAACATTCATGGTGATGGGGAAGGGAGGTTTCTACTTTATCTCACCTGATTCACACCTGTTTCTGATCACCAGAAACAATAATAACCAAGATCCATATAATTTCCTTTAATACATGGGATAGACTTTGAAGAATGCTTAACGCTTAGCTCAGTAGAACACTCTGTTGATACTTGCAAGTCTTCCAATTACACTATCAGCTTTGATGTTCAGTGGGTTTATGGTGATGGGCAGAGTTGCACTGGATGGCTTTTATTATACTGGGATGAGTCAGAATTGTAAAGCATTTACAAAATACATTTTTTATTATTTTACTATTATGGCAGCAGCCATAGACCCCAAGTAAGATTGCCAGGTGCTATCCAATCACGTAAGAAGATATGGTCTTGTGCTTTCTAAATTATATGGGGAAAGTGTAGACCTTAAGCAGTCTTAAGCCGAAGGCCAAATTAATTGCTAGCATAGTAATATATAATTCCATGGACCTCAACTGGAGTTAAGTCTCTAAAGGTGCAATTGTATTACTGGCTGTGCAAAGTGTGGGGGTCAGTTGCCTTGATGGGTTCATCTAATATTATGGTAGCAGCCTGAGGGTTTTTTGTTGTGGTGGTACCAATGCCAGTACCAACTGACACCTCAGTAGGGTGGCCAAGCATGCAGTGACTGTTGGAACTGAATTATCTTCTCATTTAGATAAGATATTCCTCCAGTTCAGAGGAGAGACAGATTGGTGAGGCAGTGAGGGGGAAAGCAATGAGCAGGCCAGATCAGGTAGTGTAAATCAGAGTATCTCCCTGAAGTCAATCCTCAGCTGAGGATCTGGCTCCCACCAGTGCCCAACGGTGAAAATAAGACATGTTTCACCAGCACTTCATTCAAAATAGTACATATACCTCTTTAAAAACAACTTCCATGGACAAGACTTTCCTGCTCTTGGGCATGGAATTTGAGCTCTGTTTACAAAATGGATGAACCAATTCAGCTGGAATGCTAACTTAGTAGAATGGAATCTTGTTTCATAGAGGACATATTTGTATGCATTTTTTTAAAATAACAGTACCACAAACTGCCTTCAAAGGGGGGGGGGGAAAGCTATTGCTATTCAGAGTGAAAAATGTCATTACTATGCTGATGACTGTTGACAGGTACATGTCATGGATGTGTGCTATGATGTGCTAATTATTCTGCAGTTTGAGCAGATGGCACTTTGTGTTTTCATTTCAGCTGTAAAAACACAGTATTTGTGACATGTTGACAGTGCATGTTTAATTGCTCCATGGATGTCTTCCAAGCTCATGTTTTCCACTCATTTTCAGAAGAAAGATGCATAATTAGCTCCAGGGTTATGGGGTATGTTGCTCGTTAGCATATTTTCATTTGCTCCTCAGTGATGAATGAAGGCTGGTGTCACAAATACTAAAACCTACCTTTGATGCTGAATGCTGCCAGTGGCATAATACAGGTGGGTTCCTAGCCAATGTTATGAATCAAGGACACAAGCAAAGTACATTGTGATCCAACTCATCTTCCATAAATTCTCCCATTCCAGGGTGAGGCTCAGAAGAAAGGGATTCAAATTAGTTAGCTATTAATAAGGCCACAAAGGACATACCTGGAGGCACTATTCTTGGCATCAGGACAGATTATTTATTTGACATTTAATGGCAGTTTTAGGTCCCCCTTTCTGCTCTTTTCTGTGACTTTGCTTACTTTTTTGGTGTCAGGATTATGATGTACAATTGTATAGCAGGCCAAATTCCTCACATGCACCTGTGCAATCCAGTTGAAGGCAATAGGGTTTTATGGGTGTAATGAGAGAGGGGTCTAAGCCAAAATCCCAGATCCAATGTCCCTCTGTCCCTGAGCTTTGGAGGGATTGCAGTTTCAGGATCTGGATTTGAACTTCTCAGCTGGCTGCTGTCTAGAAATGAACCAAACCCCCAGATATGAAAAACATATGGCTTTGCAATCCAGATCCAGACTTTTTTGCTGGGGCCTATCTCCTCAGTAAAACCAGGACAGAATTTTGCTCAGGAACGTCTATAAATGAAGCTTACTGGACCTGCCCCTATGACAGAGGCTAACAGAAAATCCTAGATATAAGGCATGGTAATGAGGCAATTAATGGAAGACTGGCCCCAGTGTAGGAAGTGATTTGCACTAGTGAGAGTTTTGATTGGGGATAAAGCTTCCACACTGAAGTCCATGGTGGAGAGCCCTGAAAACCTACTAACCAGAGGGACAGCATCAGAGAAAAGAAAAGCACGAAGCTTAGGTTCCACCCACGGTATTCTTCAATTACTCTCAGAAGTAGTCAGAAGAGGTCGTAGGGCATGAGGAGGGTTTTAAATGTGCATTAACTTGGCATCAATCAAGACACACTAAAAATGTCGTGGCCATTGCAAAAATAGTCAGGCAGTAAGACTACAGCATGATGCAGTGGCCTAGAGATAATTGTGTAATTTTTTCTCTTCAAAGAACATTTTAGAATTCTTTTTGAGGAAGAACAGGCAAATCTCTCTTCTCAGTATGGAATGATATACTTTTAAATTGGTTTACATTCTGTCCACTGTTTTATAGATTGGGACCCAACCTAAAACTTCAGATTGAGGGGCACAAATTCTCCTGGGAAAATACCCCCAGCACCACCACTCTGCCATCCGACTTGTTTTAGTCCCTTCAGCTTTTTCCTCTCGTGAAGTACAGCATCGAGATCCGAAGTATCAGATGTCTCTGTGGAGATGAGGCATGCACAGTGGGAGTCTAGCGGTCTGAGAAGTGATAGACGTACGGTGAAACACTTGTCTCATTAGAGCTTGCCCTCTCTGCATTAGATGAACTAGTTCTTCCCTCCTGCCTTTGTATGGTTTGATGAGCTCTCCACCATTATCCCTCCACATTTTGTCATCTTCTCGACTGTTGGTTGGTTTCTATCTATCTAGGTTTCTAGAAGGCTGCCCAATACTGTAGTATCTGAGCACCTTCCATGAAATGAAAGAGGTGACTTGTGGAGGAGATTTCTTTTGTGCTACCACTACAGCTTTCAATGATAGAAAAGTTATGCCTCGTTAACCTTCATTATATCTGGGGTTCAGAACATCTGAGCTATTTTGGAAGAGTGAATGTTTCAGCTAGGATTATTTTGAGAGAAGCAGCACCCAGCTACACCCAGAGTTCCCCAGACACTCCCCCTCCATAGCAGTTGGGAGCTTTGAGGTGTGTGTGGGGGGGAATGTTCAGCTGCCATGCCTGCTCTATGCCACTCATAATTCCCCTACCACAAATGGGATTCGCAAGTAGTTCGTTAAACCTACATTGTGCCGAAGGGGCCAAAATCTGGCCCTACATTTCAGCACTTCCCTCCCTGAAGCTCATGGGGAGGGAGAGCTGCCATTCAGTTACAGGCCCATATGACATCATGATTATCTGCTCCAAAGAGCTTGCCAGGGTCCTCCAGCAAAGAATGAGCAGCCAAGGCTTAATATTTCTGGCATAAAAAACAAGCGGGGTGGGGGGTGGCGGAGAATTCTATTTAAAAAAAATGGAGTCTCTATATACACAATAAAGAAGCAGCAAGGGGAAACCCAATACATTCTTGCTTTGGAGTTAACCTTTGTAAAGGACCAACCATTGCTAGTAAGATTAATGTTCATATTTGATCGTTTTTTATTGTATTCCAAAAGTGACCATATGGTTATTTCTTTCTGCTTTTCTGCCTTTTAATGCTATTTCTCAACAACAACAAAAAGGCTTTTTTCTTCACAAGCCTGGAGTCAAATGGTTTAGATATGTGGGCTCTTAGTGTGTGATACTAGAGGGAAAATGCATTCATTTGTTTTCATGCACTGGTTTATTGGCAGTGATCACATTATGGATATGTGAGCTATTCCCTACTTCCCTTTGCACTGCAACTATTTTGGAGTATAATAGCTATTGAAATGAATGTGTTATGGTGGAATTAGAAGACACAAAAATAATTACCAACGCGGTTGTCTTGCCTCTCATGTGGCATATGTAATTTAATTTCTTTGGCTTGTGCAAATCTGTTTTACAATCCCAGTTTCCTTAACTGTGTATATGAATTTATTAGACAAATAAAAAAGCCAAACTGGACATCTGAATACAGGATGTGCTGCTTTCCTTTCCCTTCCCTCCCTGTGGATGGAAGGAAGCCAGGTCAGAAGAAGTTGTGGCGTTTTACCTATCCCTCCTGTGACAGACCCAGGCCAGTGGGGTACAGGAGTCTGGTAGAGGGCAAAGATACTGGTCACTGGATGAGTAGTTTTCTGTTCCCTGAGTGACCAGGGCAGGGGCTGCACTAGAGTAATCAGGAACCTGCTAGAATCAATTAAGACAGGCAGGATAATTAAGACACCTGGAGCCAATTAAGAAACTGCTAGAATCAATTAGGACAGGCTGGCTAACCAGGGAACCTGAGTTTAAAAAGGACCTTACTTCAGTTTGTGGTGTGTGTGAGTAGCTGGGAGCAAGAGGCACTAGAGTGAGAGGGTGTGCTGCTGGAGGACTGAGGAGTACAAGCATTATCAGATACCAGGAGGAAGGTCCTGTGGTGAGGATAAAGAAGGTGTTGGGAGGAGGCCATGGGGAAGTAGCCCAGGGAGTTGTAGCTGTCATGCAGCTGTTACAGGAGGCACTATAGATAGCTGCAATCCACAGGGCCCTGGGCTGGAACCTGGAGTAGTGGGTGGGCCCAGGTTCCCCCCCAAACCTCCCAACTCCTGATCACACACAGGAGGAGTTGACCCAGACTGTGGGTTCTACTAGAAGGGAAGATCACTGAGGCGAGCAAATCCGCCAATAAGCGCAGGACCCACCAAGGTAGAGGAGGAACATTGTCACACTCCATTCTGAGCTGGGTTTGTTTATTACAATGCAAGCTGCGGACTTCGACCATTCTCCCTTCAGGATAATAATGTACATGTGGGGAGATGAGTAGAGGGGGCCTAGATTTCTACATATGCATGAACAACAAGCAAACAGATTTTAAAAAGCTGTCTGTTAATGAAGCTATTTTTCCTACAGGCTGGAGGAAGAATTAAAATATTATTTATATTTTTAAACACTTGGGAGGTGCTCACATGCTTTGTTGTCGGGTTTCCAGAAGTACATAAATTGAAGCTTGCACTGCTGCTGTACCTCTTTTTGAGTCTGTGGGTGTATCAATTTGGCACTCTTCATGCATTTAAATATTACTCTAGCGACCTTTCACCTTTCCTAAGTATACTAGTAGCTGCCCTCAAAATTCACAGTGAAAATTGCAAATAAACAACAAAAGAGGGAGGTGCCACTTCTATCACTTTCTTCTAATTTTTGCGTGAATGTTTTAAAGATGTACAAACCTAGGCGCTGACAAACACTTGCCCATTAAAAATGACATGCCCAGCCATGAACTTGCCCTCCTGCTTGGTGGGAGTTAATGGAAGAGTTAATGAAGCACCCAACATCTCCATTGTGACTTCTGACCCTGGGGCCGGTGACCCGACCTGTAGTGGCCATCTTGATATTCTGACTACTCAGCTGAAGTCACTGGAAGCTTTGGATGCTCAACACTTCTGAATATCAGGTTCCCTAGGAACAATATATACCAGATGTGTAAGCCAGTTCTTATTAGATATACCTGCAGTTTATCAAATGTGGTTCTATACTAAATAGATAAGGCTTTTTCAGTGTGTGCTTATTGAATGGGAAATTATATATGCACATGGGCCTTGATTTATGTGATTTGCAGTCTATTAGGCCTACTTCTGATGCACCAAGCTCTGCAAACATGGCTTTACAGGGGCCAAATTCTGCACCTTGGATACATGCAGGCAGTTCTGTTTGACTTGGACAGCCATACATTTTAGGGCAAAAATTGGCCTCATATAATTACCTTGATTATTTCCAGCCCATTTTTAAGAGACCTAGCACACCCATAGTGAAGGCTGTGCTTCTCTTTAATATTTTTCTTGCTTAGAAATATTTACAATTTCTCTCCTTGACCGATGTAGTGCTAGGAGATACCTTTGCCTACGTCCTACACATATTTCTGTAAACAATGTGGGATATAACAGAAAAGGCTTGTTTGACTTTCTTCTGGAAAACATTTGCTGTAAAACAAATCAGAGACCTGGCCTCATTTTGTTAGATAAACAAGTTCAAGGGGGTTACAATGATAATCCACCCGACTATATCACTATGCAAACATTAAGGAAAAGAGCAGAGCCTATTACTTTTTTTGTTGTTGTTTTGTTTTTAGCTGTAGCAAAATGCAGCTAGAGTGCTGACGACTGAAAGTTGAAAGCTCACATTCTGTCCACACTAGGCACAGACCTGTGCTAGGTACAGTATAAGCCTGTTCAAACACAATTGTTTGTGGCAAGGTCTAACTATTGCTGTATTTGTGGTTGTCGAATAGTGGGAGATGAGAAGAAAAATGCTAATCTAGACAAGGGCCTACAGATTCCTAGCTGGTTCTGTGGATCCCTCAATGCGGGGGTTCAAACCAGATTAAGGAACTGGGGTTAAATATGGCCTGGTCTACACTAGGACTTTAAGTCGAATTTAGCAGCATTAATTTGAACTAACCGCTCAACCGTCCACACCAGGAAGCCATTTAATTCGAACTAAAGGGCTCTTTAGTTCGAATTTGGTACTCCACCCCGACAGGTGGAGTAGCGCTAAATTCGACATGGCTAGCTCGAATTAGGCTAGGTGTGGATGCTAATCGAACTTAGTAGCTCCGGGAGCTATCCCACACTGCACCACTCTGTTGACGCTCTGGACAGCAGTCCGAGCTTGGATGCTCTGACCAGCCACACAGGAAACGACCCGGGAAAATTTGAATTCCTTTTCCTGTCTGGGCACTTTGAATCTGACGTCCTGGTTGGACATCGGGGCGAGCTCCGCAGCACCTGCAACGATGCAGAGCTCTCCAGCAGAGGAGTCCGGGCAATCCAAGAATAGAAAGAGGTCCCCAGCATGGACTGACCGGGAAGTCATGGATCTGATCGCTGTGTGGGGCGAGGAGTCTGTGCTCTCGGAGCTGCGCTCCAACAAGCGGAATGCAAAGACCTTCGAGAAGGTCTCCAAAGCCATGATAGACAAAGGATACAGCCGGGATGCGATGCAGTGCCGCGTGAAAGTCAAGGACCTGAGACAAGGTTACCAAAAAGTCAGAGCGGCAAACGGACGCTCCGGAGCACAGCCCCAGACATGCCGCTTCTACGAGGCACTGCATGCCATTCTCGGTGGGTCTGCCACCACTGCCCCACCAGTGACCGTGGACTCTGAGGATGGCATAGTGTACCTGGACAGTTCCTCGGCGATGTTCGCCGATGGGGAAGATGAGGAAGGGTTTGTGGAGGACGGCGCAGGCGACAGCGAACACAATACCACTTGCCCTGACAGCCAGGATCTCTTCATCACCCTCACAGAGATCCCCTACCAACCCTCCCCGCCCGTTAACCCGGACTCAGAATCAGGGGAAGGATCAGGCGGTAAGTGCTATAAACATGGAACCATTTATTTTTTAAAAAACAGGTATAGAAAAAATAGAAATACTATATAAAAAATTTTAAATGTCAAACTATATAAATAGTAGGTCCACACATATAGGGATTGAACAATAATCCTCTTGGGACAGTTCAACAAAGCTCTCAGAGAGCTGCTCGAAAAGCCTCCGCAGGAGGTTCCTGGGGAGAGGTGCCTTATTGGGTGCTCCGTGGAAGCACACTCTTCCGCGCCAGGACATCCTAATGTAGAGAGGAATCATCGCCTCCACCAGCATTGCTGCATATGGTCCTGGTCTGTGCAGGGCTTCCCTTAGCATCCGCTCTCTCTGACTCCGAGTGACCCGCCTCAGGGTGATGTCGTTCTGGACAGGCTGCATCTAAGTAGGGCAATTAGTGTATTGTTACTATTGTTAATGGTTTAAAATTAGGTTGCATAACAACGACCCTCGCTTAACAGCCACGTGCTGGAGGCCACAGAGAACAAGCATACATTGATCTTTCCCGTGCACTGGCGGGAGGGGCTGGAAAAGGCTCAGCCTTTCTGCTTTCCAGATTGCCTTTAGCAGGAGAGCATAGCTATCCACTAACTGATAAGCATTATCTACTTTAAGGCTTACCAGGACTGTCTGCAAGACGGATTCAGCTGTCTCTCCCCGCTTGTCCGCTCTCCTGTGCAATGGCGCCGCCAATGAGAGCGTATTCCGAAATCTCGAACTTGTCCTGAGATCTCGTGGAACTTGGTGCCCTGTATGGTCTTGTTCAGAGAAACTGACTAGACTGTGTTCACTGTTCGCAAACATGTATCTGTTCAAGAAAATCACTTACTGTTTCCCATCACACAGCTTCTGCTCTTTCCCGGACTGCCCCGGCATCCCCCTCGCAGAGGCTGGCTCAGATTAGGCGGCGAAAGAAAAAGACTCGGGACGAGATGCTCGCGGAACTGATGGCCTGCTCCAGAGCCGAGGCGGCCCAGCAGAGCCAGTGGAGGGAGACCCTCTCTCAGCAGCAGCGCTCACACAGCGAACGGGAGGACAGGTGGCGGCAGGAAGACCAGCAGGCGACTCAAACGCTGCTTGGGCTAATGAGGGAGCAAACGGACACGCTCCGGCGCCTTGTTGATGTTCTGCAGGACCGCAGGCAGGAGGAGAGAGCCCCCCTGCACTGTATCTGCAACCACCCTCCAACGCCAAGAAGTCCTGTCCCCCCCTCACCGAAAATTACAAGACGGAGGGGCGGTAGGGGCCGTGAGAACTGTCACTGCACCACAGCTGAGCGCTAATGTACCACACACCTCTGACGCTATAACTGTGTAGAAGCGCTTCCCTTACAGGATCACCCAGTCCCAAATCCAAGTTTCATCACCCCACTATGTAGTAGATTAATAAAAGCTGTTTGCTGTTGTTCACTCTTTCCGTCACGTCTTTCGTGTCAGAAGACTGTGTATGTAGGGGGGGGCAGGGGATTTATAATTGCACGGGATAGCCTACATTAGCAGGGTACAGACTATCGGGGGCAGGATCAACTGCAGGGCACACAGACTGCAGTCAGTAGTCACCAGGGTCACTCTGTGTGGTGTATGCTGCCCCGGGTCATTCTGTGATGTGTACGCTTGTCCACGGTCCTAGCGCCTGCCACCCCCTAATGTTAAGGCATGCTGCCCTTACCATGCACTTCCACCGTAGGCGCGATCCTCTCCGCTGCCCTGAGCCCCAACAAGAGCCCTCATCCACGGACAGATACTCACCCTTCCCCCATACCCCTCACCCCTTCCTACGCCCAAACCCAAAGCCCAGAGCCTGCATCCAAATCCCTATGCAAAGACGGCACCACTCGCCCCTTCCTGCAAACCCACCCCTACATGCACAACCACTTGAAACCATCCCCCACCCCAGAGACCTATGTAGGAGCAGGAGGCTGTCCGTCCTGTATTGTACAAGCGGTCTGTACATCAGTGCACACCGTACCCAGCACAGTATGCGTCCATGTTTCAAACCCTGAACAGAAATGCAAAGTAAAAGAAAGATTTATTAACAATAACTGTTCCGTTTAATTTGTTTTAAAACGTGTTTTGGAAGTGGGGGAAACTTGGAGAACGGGGTATGTAACCGCAGATCTCACTCAACACATAGAGACACAGGCCCAGGATCAGCTTCTCTTAAAATCAAGTGGAGAGTCATAGGTTACCCTGCTCTCCAAGGAAACTTGCTTTCAAAGCCTCCCGGATACACAGCGCTTCCCGCTGGGATATTCTTTCGGCACGGGTGTCTGGCTGAGCGTAAACAGCAGCCAGGCGATTTGCCTCAACCTCCCATCCGGCCAAAAAGGTCTCGCCCTTGCTCTCACAGACATTGTGGAACACACAGCAAGCAGCAATAACTACGGGGATATTCTTTTCGCTGATGCCCGAGCGAGTCAGTAAGCTCCGCCACCTCCCCTTAAGACGTCCGAAAGCACACTCCACCACCATTCTGCACTTGCTCAGCCGGTAGTTGAAGAGTTCCTTCTCACTGTCCAAGGCGCCTGTATAGGGCTTCATGAGCCAGGGCATTAGCGGGTAGGCTGGGTCCCCGAGGATCACTGTAGGCATCTGCACATCCCCAACCGTTATTTTGTGGTCCGGGAAGAAAGTTCGTGCCTGGAGGCGTCTAAACAGACCAGAGTTCCTGAACACACGCGCGTCATGAACCTTGCCCGCCCACCCGACGAAGATGTTGGTAAAACGTCCCCTATGGTCCACCAGTGCTTGCAGCACCATTGAAAAGTAGCCCTTTCGGTTAATATACTGGCTGGCCTGGTGGGCTGGTGCCAGGATAGGGATGTGAGTCCCATCTATAGCCCCACCGCAGTTTGGGAATCCCATCGCGGCGAAGCCATCTATGACGACCTGGACGTTTCCCAGAGTCACTACCTTTGAGAGCAGTTGCTCAACGATTGCGTGGGCTACTTGAATCACAGCAACCCCCACGGTAGATTTGCCCACGCCAAAGTGGTTCGCTACTGACCGGTAGCTGTCTGGCGTTGCAAGTTTCCAGAGGGCTATGGCCACTCGCTTCTGCACATTCAGGGCTGCTCGCATCCGTGTCCTGGCGCTTCAGGGCAGGGGCCAGCAAGTCACAGAGTTCAAGGAAAGTGCCCTTACGCATCCTGAAGTTTCGCAGCCACTGTGATTCATCCCAGACCTGCAGCACTATGCGGTCCCACCAGTCCGTGCTTGTTTCCCGGGCCCAGAATCGCCGTTCCACACCATGAACTTGACCCATTGCCACCATGATCTCCACTGCGCGGCGTACCCTGCTTTCTGAGAGGTCTGCGCCACTCTCCTCACCGCGCTGCCGGAGCCTCCTCGCCCGATTTCTCAGCAGCTGACTGTGGAAGAGGTGGACGATAAGGTGCGAGGAGTTGACAACGGCCATAAGTGCAGCGATGATCGCAGCGGGCTCCATGCTCGCAGTGCTGTGGCGTCCGCGCTGTAACCGACCAGAAAAGTGCGCGAACAGATTTCCCGCCGGCGCTTTCATGGAGGGAGGGCGTGATTGACGGTTCGATGATGACAGTTACCCAAAACCACCCTCGACACATTTTTTCCCCCAGCAGGCATTGGGAGCTCTACCCAGCATTCCAATGGGCAGCGGGGACTGCGGGAACTGTGGGATAGCTTCCCACAGTGCACCGCTTCGAAAGTCGATGCCGGCCCTGTTAATGTGGACTCGGAAATTCGAATTAGTGTATTTACTGTGGATACACAAATTCGACTTCATAAGGTCGAATCCACAAATTCGACTTAAGTAGATTCGAAATAGTCTTGTAGTGTAGACAAGGCCTATGATTCCAGCTATAGAGCTTTCTGAAATGGTTTAGTCAGTCACCATGGTCGAGGACAGTAGTTGTTAAAAGCACCATTACGCTGTGCGGTAGGTTGACATTTAAAAGTTTTGCCACTCTGTAAAATGGGGACAATAATACATCTTACTTCGCAGGGCTGTTGTGAGGATAAACAAATGAATAACTGTGACACATTTTGAGATCTACTGAGGAAAAACACCATATAAGAGCCATGTATGTTTGTGGTTATTTATTAACAATTGTCAAGCAGGTTAAAACTTGGGCTCTAATTTAGCTGGTAAATAGGGTAGACAGAATCCTAAACCAATCAGTTGTAAATGTTGTGTGACTGTATCCAAAGACTTGTAACTTAGTCCTTGACTCATTTGTAACTGTAGCATAGACAGCCTCTTGGAACCATGAAATATTACAGGCTACAGTCTATAAAGAGCTCAATTATGGCATGAAGGTAGGCAAAGGGAAGTGCAGAGGACTCTTGGAGACGTGTCTCAGGCAAGCAACATGCATCTGGGATCCCTAGAGGAGCACAGCTACTGCACCATCCTTATTCAGGGTCATCTTTGTTGGCTGTACTGGGTGGAGGGTGGCATCATTTCTGGGGAGGTAGTGCCAGCAGTGGCATCCTCATACGTTCATTAGCAAGGAGTGCCAATATATAATGCCATCAGACATTATAAATGATGGAAGCCATATAATTACCTAGAGGGGAGTAGGAGGAGCTTGCTTGCTCTCTTTTTCATCCCCTCTTCCCTCCCTACCTTAAACAGCCTTGTAGGACTGAGCACAACAGACCCCTGAGGGGTTGTAACATTGATGTCTAGTAGAGAAAAGGTGCTGACTTCATAAAGAATGATGGATGTCTGTGAACCAGCAGTTAATCTCCTTTAAGAAGTGGATCATTAATCTAAGGCCCTATTTGCCAATTATAGGCATATTTATCAATGGAATAGATGTTAGACAGTTTCTAACTTTCTCCACTCTCAGAATCCTAAAAGTCACACAGAAAATATCCCCATTTACACCTTTTTGGGCCATCTCCTCAGCTGGTGTAAATCAGTGTAGCTGCCAGGAGTGGAAGGATGATCCTGGAATTCAGACATTGGTTTAAGAGTGAGGAGATCTTGGTTCAGTTCCAGGTCTGTCATGACCATCCTCTGTGACCTTGGACTAACCACATAGGCACCTAACTGTCTTTGAGGATTGGGGCCTTAATCTCTCTGTGCTTCAGGTCCCCATCTGTAAAGTGGGGATAATAATCATTTGTTTGTCTGCTTTTTAAATGGATTACAAGCTCTTCAGGGCAGGGACTGGCTCTCACTGTGTTTGGACAGTGCCTAGGACAATGTCAGTTGTGGTCTCTAGATGCTGTTATAATAGAAACAAATTAAAAAAGTAAACTAATGGACATATGCCAGTTTACTCCAGTGAAGGACCAGGCCCTGGTAGGTTTTTTTTTAATGAATGGTGAAAAATAAGAATCCAAACATTTCCTTTTACTTTTGTCTTTCCAGCAGAAGTTAGAAAAGCCAGCAGTTTGCTCTGATGTCCGGTGTGTTAGCAATTTCTGTAGAATTAAAGAATATGGGCTCAATTCTTTGGTGCGTTCTGATCCTTTGCAGTGGAAAGTGTCTGGAACCCAACTGGATCTATCCAGCTGAGAACTACATTGCTGTGGGGGAGCACTCAGCTTGGGCAGAGCTACCATATCTGGATCTTATGCCACCCCCCCCCCACACCTACCCTCAGCATGGGGTATCAGGAGAGGTATGTTGAGGCTGTGGCTGGAAGAACATTGCCAATAGATTGGCTCCAGCCTGCTCTCACGTACGCTGGGACAGAAGCTCATACAGATGCACCCAGTGACTCAGGTGAGGCAGCATGGGTCTATGACTAGGCCACTGGCCTGGGTTTTAGGAGATGTAAATTCCCATCCCAACTCTGCTATTAGCCTGCTGGATGACCTTGATCAAGTGACTTCATCTCCGTTTCCCTAGCTGTAAAATGGGATGATGATATTGACCTCCTTTGTAAGGCAGTTGGGGGGGGAGGGGAAGCTAGTATTAACAGGCTCCCCGTGTGTGAATATGCATTATATGGAGATGATACTGGGTAAGAAGTGATCTTTCTATTTCCCCAAGCTTAGGACATAGCCAAGAGGTTGCAGACAATTATTGAAATATTACTCCATTTAAGTAAGTGCCTAATATAGTTTCAGATCAGGTAACTGAGTGGGCCATATGAATTTTTCCAAGGCCTAATAATATTCCAGAAATGAAAATGTTTGGTAAAGGTTCATTACTAAGCACAGTCCAAAAAAATCCTGCTCCTTGTTCATTCACTATGGAAATTAATTCTGTACAGAAAAAGTTGTTCTTGGCAAATAGAATCTCATCTTTCAAAGGTTTCACAGTGTAACCAGTCACTAAAAACAGAATCTGCCAAACCAGAAATCTACCTGTAAACAGCTTGGCATTAACAGAGAGCTTTTTAATATTTCCCTCCCCTGTTCTTTAAGCAAATAAACAAGGGTGAATTACTTTGCTCAGGGTAATGTGGAACTGGTAGCACTTGAGAGAGAGCCAAGCTTAGCAGTGTCAGGATATGTGGAAACGACATTCAGTTCTACTAATGCCCCATTCACCCACCTGATCTCCAGACCTTTTGCTATTCCCGCCCGCCCCGGACCATTGTCCCTGATACAACAAAACCCTGGCTATTTCACTCCTGGGCTACTCCTGAATGGTGGTTCTGGGGTAAGAATAACCATCCACCACAGACAGTGTTAATTCATTAGGACATCTGGCTCCCAACAGAGAGGATATTAGTTCAGTTTATTGCACTGTATGTATCAATAATTAGATATGGGGACCACATTTTGCCTGAGCTACACCCAAGCAACCTCATAGCCCCTAGCTTCGACTTCAGGTTTTTGTTTTTTTTTGCTGGGCCTATGTATCGGCAACTGTGTGATTAATAATGCTGTGTCAAAGAAACGGAAACAATATTAATGTTCCTTGAATAGGGGAGAGAGTCCCCATATTAGACATGCTCATAGCTTTTCACACCAATATTATTCTGGAGGTTCCTTTCTGACTGGAACAAAAGGTTGAATACAAAATATTTTTCTTTATAAATAAGGAGACAGTGTGGCCAAGTATATAGGGCACTGGATGGAAGGTTAGGTTCTATGTTTGTACAACACCTAGCACAATGTGGTCCTGGTCTATGATTAGTGATCCTAGATGCTATGGCAATACAAATAATAAAAATAGACCTGAGTGCTAGTTCCAGCTCTGCTACTGACTTGCTAGATGACTTTGGTCATGTCACCTCACCCCTCTCTGTGCCTCTGTTTCCTTTTGTCTGTCTTGGCTATTTAGTTTGCAAATTATTCAAATAATAGGGCCTTTTATAAAATAATAAAAATGGCCATATATTCAAATTAGCAGGGTTGAGTCCAACATATTATAGCATTTATGCAGTTATCAGAAGTTAGAAATGAAATCTGCCTCAAGCAGAAAAGCAATAGAGAAAACAAGTATGGTATGTGACAGAGATGGAAAGGTATCATTTGTACTGAAGAACAGTAAAATTTTTGCCTACTGTAGTCTATCTTATGGCTTTCTCTAGTGCTTATTGCCACTAAGCTAAGGACATTTAGTTATTGTATATGACTGACCCTGTACCCTTTATTTATCTAAGTGGTCCTTACCCACTATAGAAAGGCTCTGGTCCCCATGAACTTTAGGGGACAATTCACAAGCATGAGAGCTGTAGGCTCAGATGATAATTACATAATCAGTGCAACTCGTATTTTTTTTTGTAGGGAAATGTAAACTGCTTTAGGGCAAACATGATAAATGATTAGAGCTGGTAGCTCTGCCTGGAACACTTTCCTGTCCAAAATTTAATCTCCAAGGAAGCAGGGCTCCTGGAAATATAATTTAATCTTGTAGATTGGTTAATTAGTTGATCATGTACATGTTGGACAGCTAAACAGTTTACCTTCCCTGCAGCTCTGCTGTTACAATGAAGAATATAGCCTCCAAGGGTAATCAAGCCTCCAAGTTTAGCGTTTAAACTGAGAAGCTGTAGCATATTTCACACACTATTGCTGGATGTACTCCCACCACACCCATTTCTCAAAGAACAACTAAGAAGAGATGTCTAAACATACAGAAGCATAGAGCTTTCTCTTTTCAGTTCTGTTAAAAGCTACTTGGATAAAGGATAAATCAGGGGAATTATATGATGAAAACAATTAATGTTTTTATACATTTAATCTCAAACGATCCAAAACATTTCACAAAGCACATACATACTGTAAATGTATATGCAGATACAAATGGCTTCATGTACCGCTGGAATGTGGCAACGTTACACTAACATTTAGTACAAGAATACAGTATCTGTGCTGTATTGAAAATGGAGCTACAATTACAAACAATCACTTTTAAATTTTAAGGGGTTTGCTGGACCAGCTCACGGGCGGGGGGGCTCTGTAGGGAAGGGTGCAGTCTGGGTCTTCATCAGTCAGTCTGCAAAAGAGCCAGTCTGGAGCCAGCTGCGTTGAGTTGTGCAGCCTGATTTCTCTCTGATCATTGTGTGTTAGTTCTCGATTCTTAGAAGTAAAGTTGAACTGCAAGTTTTCAGGAAAAGTATTTGTTTTGTTGCTAACTGTGTGTGTGTGTGTGTGTGTGTGTGCGCGCGCACGCGCGCACCATAAAATTATCCAGTGGGAAATCTCTAACCTATCAAGTACCTACCCACTACGGCTAGGAAGTTCAGCCAGCAGGCTCATCACATAGGCCTGGTCTACACTGGGGGGGCTGGAGGGATCGATCTAAGATATGCAACTTCAGCTACGAGAATAGCTAATGTCATTTGCGCAGGTCAGATTCCTCCACTGGCAGAAGAACTTTTTGTCGGTGTACATTGCATCGAAGCTACGGCTAGGCTGACATAGGTTCCGTAGTGTAAACACAGTCTGTGTCATATTCCCTCTTGAGATATGTCTACATTTCAAACTGGGCTGTGATTCTGATCATGCTAGCATGCAAAAAATAGTGTAGCTCTATCTACCTCTCTTTATAATGGGCTGACTCAAAACCCTGGGCCAACCTAACCCTCCTTTCCCTTTCAAACCAACAAAAAATACCAAACAGAACCCCTTCCCCCCCACCCACCCAATTTAGGTTTGTGGCAGGGCCTGTAACTTACTATGTTTGTACAATGTTACAAACACAATTACAATGATTAGCATAATTGATGTTTGACTGGAGGGGGGCCCTTAGTGCTACTGCAATATAAATGTTTATTAATAACTTTAGAGTGTGCTCTGATCTTGACCACTAGAACCCATCTCTAATAAATTACTAAAAGTCTCCCACTGAGCCTGAACAGTGATGAGCCTATTGAGTTTGGCAGACATTATAAGTACTCAACGCCTCCTGGGATCAGGCTCTATATCAATCAACATGTAAGAAAGACAAAAAAGCTAGGGCCAGAGAAAAATGTACCCTTCCAACCCATGGCACTCACAGCTGTTATTCCTCCTTTGCTAGGTATTAGGTCTGGGCAGATAATTGACTTTTTGTTTTTGATTCACTGGCAGTTCTAAAAAATCTGGACAAATTTTGTTTTTAGTTCAACCCAACCCTAAATTATTTTGAAATGTTTGGTGAATTAAAAAGTCAAAAGAATTAATTTTGGGTTGAAGGAAATGTTTTGTTTGAATCAGACAAAACATTATGTTTTGAATATGAGTGGTTTTGTTGTTTTTTAATGTTTTTAAATAAAATTGAAGGAAATTTTAAAATAAAAAGTCATTTCAAACAAAAAGTCAAAATATTGTGTTTCTAAAATGCTGAAAGAAAACAATTTATTTATTTATTTTTTAGTTTAACCAAAATAATTAGGCAAAGTTCACACAAAGAAGCAAAATGTTCCAGTGAACTGGAATCTGCATTATTTTTGAAGAAGATGGGAAGTTTGGCTCAAAATTTTTGCCCAGCTCTACTAGGTATATACAGCATCAGAGTATTATCGAGAAAAGATATTTCTATTAAAGACAAAAGTACTTTTTCCCTCAGAATCCAGCTTGCTTTCTCTAACACAAGCACATTGTATCTATGGTCCCACAAGGTGGCGCTCCAAATGTACTTTTTGTTCCTGAGATAGTGTGTGTCTGACAGAAAAATGATGGACACTGCACTCAATCTCTGCAGGCTTTATCCAATTAAAAAGATGAGAAATTAGATTACATTCATGAAGCCTGTGGGTTTTCTATTATGCCACTGTTCACCTGTAACCCACAAACGGTTAGCTCCCTTCTCTGCCCTGTGGGAGGCTCAATTAGGAAAAAAAATCAGCTTAAAAGGAGAGGCTTGTTCTAAAGAGAAACATATGGTGCTAAAAATAAACAGCCAAACATACATTAGAGCTGTTCTGCCACATAGTGAATTCAGATGAATGGTCCCCCTCAGGTTTGCAAGGTTTCTACTACTTTCACCTGTCAGGCTGAGTCTTCACAGTAGCCCTAAATGAGGCCTATTAGCCTTGATGCAGAGAGCACAACCGTATATTTGTAAAGTGTCAGCAAGAAAGGGGAAATTTCCCCCTCCAGTTATGTTTAGAACATGCTTGTAGAGGGTGCTTAGTATCTCTTATGCTATGCTGATAACCACTGTAACTCTATAGTTATGTGGAGAGAAAGATTTGTGCCTAGATATCACCGTGATTGGTGCTTCCTAAATACCTGCAACAGAGGAAACCCCTGTGAACTGTAAAGGGAAGAGTGTTGAGGCTTTGGATATTATGGGAGGGGAAATTTTGTAGTGAGCAAAAGAAAGGAAAGCTGCACTGAATAGACTCGGTGGGAATGGGAGGAAGGTGGATAAAGAACACCTCTCTCAAACAAATAGGGTGGAGGGGTTAGTCTTTTATCTGCAACAGTGAAAAAGGCAAAAAGCTGCAGTTGTTTCTCCTTCCACTACAACATCTATCCCTGTTGTGCAGCTGAAGTGTCTATTATCTGGTTCCTCTGGGGAGTCTGACTCTATTGTGTCTATGCTTTTGTGGTATCTACTGAGTCAGTTGGCCCTGGCCAAAGGAGGACCACAAACTGGGAAAAGATGCAAGCCAAAGAGCAATTGTTATTGCTAAGGAACAAGGTGAAGAGGGGATTTCAGTCTGCATTTAGCCTAGGAGGGAAATTCTAAACATAGTTGTAGACTGAGAATTTTGTTAGATACACAGAAAATAAATAAAAAAGGCCCTTAGCAATAGTGTTTGGCTGCTTTTGTGGGTGGGTTCAGCTCAGCTTGCTTATAATTTCTGTTACAAATGTCTTGCTGCCTTAACCATGAGACAGAGGAGCTGATGACTAATTGCTATCCAAAGGGTGATCTACACAGGCCAACTCATATCCATGCTTCACTGGGGTTCCGTACGTGCATAAGGATTTGCCCACACAAATTCTGGTTTCCTTTAGTTGCACACTTTACATGCAGAGCTGGCATCTGGGGCCTACAAAATCCCCAAATCTAAGTGGGAGGTCTAGAAAAGCCAGAGCTACCCCCTGCTTCCCCCCCCCCTTTATTTATTTCTAGCTCTCTTCCTTGCAAAGGTCTCTTTATTAAGATAAACCAACTGCTAAAGTTGGGAGTTTAGCACCTATCTTTCATAAAGATCATCCGTTATTTATAGTTTCATCTACAGTTGCTCAGTGTTGGCTTTTGAGGAAACCAGGAAACCAATTTCTGGTTTCTCAATTTCTGAAAGAACCACACACCATTTTGCAACTGAGGGTAGGAAACTGCTCAAACTGTCATTAGGGGATCACTTGGGGGGGGGGAGCCTAGCTCCCCTTCTTTAGGTAAAAAGAGGAGATTTCCCCCTTCTCCATGGCTGGTATGGTCAGAACTCCCACTTCTGTTTCAATCTTCTTTAACCGTTGGTGGCTGCTGCAAGCTCCTCCCTTGTGGTGAGCAGTTAGAGAGCTTTAGCCGTGCTCAGAAGAAGCAGGTCCAATGTCATCTGGAATCTTGCATGTATAAATCTGTGTCTGATACACGTGAGGAGAAAGGGGGATTTACCCCAGGAACATAGAATGTTTGGGAAAGAATATTAAATTCAGTTTGCAAATCATAATCATTTTACTGTTCCCTCATCTGTCTGTATCCACCCATTGTTTCCTGTCCTACACTCATGTTATAAGCTTCTTGGGACAGGGACCATCTTTTCATTACATGTGTACAGTGCAAAGCACAATGGGGCTTGGATCCGTCTTTAGGTCTCCAGATGCTACCACAACACAAATAACTATTCACTGTAAAACAAGCAACCCTGCTGGAAATAGCACAGACAGCAAAGGCACTAATTCCATTCAATGTGCTGTTGTGAGGAGATTGCCCACATGGTTGTTAATACTACCTAGTGCCACTAGGTCTCAAAATGTTTTACCAAGGGGAATTAGGGTATATGTGGAGAACATTCAGTTATCATTAATAATACTTTTTTAAAAGGGCTATTGAACCTCATGCTTCAGGGTTTAGGACATTCCCTGCCTATCAGATCAGTCTGAGATTTAATGGGCGAGGGGGGGGGGGGCAGATTATCCTGTGCCTGCATACCAGAGGGTACCCGCATCTTCCTCTGAAGCATCTGATACTGGCCACTGGGGGAAACAGGATATTGGATTAGATGGGCCTGGGGTCTGATACGGTATGGCAATTCCTATTTTATTCCCACTTTCTAGATAGGGAAATTGAGGCATGGAGATTAAGTAACAAATTACTAGTGGAGATGGGAATAGAACTGAGGTCTCCCAGGCCAGTGCCCTACCCATTGTATTACACTGTCTCTTCTTTAAGAAAGACAAAACGGTGTTACAAGTGCATGACAGTAGCACTTGCCCAGTTGAAGAGATGGGCTGACATCAAGCTCAAGGTTTGGGGTGAGGGAGTATAGCCCCGTTTTTTTAAGTCTGGACATTTAAACATCAATACAAGGATTTGGCTTTTGACTATGAGGCTGAAAATATGAATCACACAGTAGTTGTAGAACCTGGCTCAAAAAAACATAGTTCTTAGACCAAATCTGCTAAAATTGCTGGGAGAAATGGGTTCTAAAATTGAACTACTGAATTAGCCTCAAATGGAACCTGGGACAACCAGTGCCAAGGTGGGGAAAATTGGATGTAGGAATTGGACCTCTGGCATAGCAGGATGTCTAGGAAGCAGCTATACTGTAGCAGGTGAACTCATATGGAGTCTGGATTTCATTAGAGAATAACAATGTAAGAATGTCAGTAAGGGAGCACTACAAATTCAGCCTAGGAAAATCCCCTTTAAAGATATGATCCAGGTGAAACAATTGCTTTGCAGGCAAGTAATCTGTGGTGAGCAAACTATCCTGAGCTCCAGGGGCTGGAACTATAATTACAATCACATGGGTGGGTAACTTCCAGCAAAGGAAAGAAAAATGGAGAAAATTTGCTTTGAAACAGAAGAATAGGGTAAGATTTTAGGTTTTAATCCTGCAAACTGTATATATGTGTAAAGTTATGCACATGCAGGAGTGAGCCTTACAGTTGAACTGAGCTGAAGCAGGAAAGCATTCTTGTTAGGTTGCTAAATGTTTTTGATAACTGACCCTAAAGAAGGGAACAACTGTTGCAACAGTGGAAGCTAGTAGAATCTGGCACAGGAGAAATCATTAATGGAAAAGGTGAAGGTAAGCTCGCAAAGTTTTTAATGGATTTGTTCCAGTGCCTTTTAAATGAGAAGTTGTGGGAAAGGTTTGTGGGAAAGAATTTAGGATTTATTAATGAGTTTCTAATTTCAGTTTCCTTTAATCACTGAGAGAAGGAAATAATCAGTGTTTGCCCAGTGGCAGAGGAAACAAAAAATCACATGAGACATTTTCTAGCCTTTAAGGTCCTGATTCTGCTTTATTCACATAAGTCTCTTTCAGGACTACTCATTTGAGTCAAGTTAGTCATGTACTGTACTTGTTTGCAGCGCTGGACATAAGGTGGCTGTTTATTCACCAGTGATTTAATACAATTAAACTTTTCACAAAATTGAGTTTTCTTATCAAACTGACTTTTTTCTGCATTAGTGTTTTATAAATTCAGACTGTCAATATCTTTGTGCAGTGGCTCATTTGAAATCAAAGTAAAATCTGTTCTTGGTTCTATGGAGAACAATTCAGATCATTACTTTATCAATCTGCCCACTATTTTCTGTAGTCACATGTTGTATAAAGATCTTCTCTTGAAGGTGATGGTGGTTCTTGATATTGAAATAAAATGTATTTCTTAATATATTTATGGATTGAAAATGGCTGTCTCTTGTGTATTCTTCTATGGTAGTTCAGCAAAACAACTTGATAGCCACACAGGCAGTCCTTTCCCTAAAATATCAAATGAGATCAATGTTAATTTGTATTCCAGATTAGAAATTCATCTCTTTACTGTTGGCTCCAGTAAGTAGAGGAAGGATGGTCTAGTGGTTAGGCTGCTATCCTGAAATTTAAAGCTGGGGTCAATTCCCTACTCTGCCACAGACTTTCTGTGTGTCCTTGTGTAACTCCTCTTGTCTACGCATCCGTGCCCCTTCTGTAAAATGGGTATAATAGCACTTCCCTACCTCTCAGAGGTGAGGCTAAATGCATTAAACCTTATGAGAGGATTAGATACTGTGGTAATGGGGTGTCTGTGTCTCATAAGTACCTATGAGATAGATAGATCAAATAGGTACTGATCTAAATGATTTCTTGGAATTAACTGGCCCATGCTTCACCTGTAACCCTGAAAGGGCATGCACTCTCTGCAGTATTCAAACTAATTGTCTAACATCTGTCCCCTTGCAGGAAGATTTTATTCACAAAGTGTATTGTAACAGGTGTGTACTGTACTATATAAAACCACATTTTCAAAGGCAATTTGTAGCCAACAGCTTCAATGTAGGCACCTAAATGCTGTGGCCAAATTTTCAGAAGTGTTCTGCTCCTGTTGAGTACAATGGGGGCTGAGCACGTCTGAAAATCTAGCTGCTTCATTTAGGTGCTTAACTGGGAGCTGAGCTCTTGGAGAGGAAGGAACCTGGTCCTAAATGTATTATAGCAGCACCCCTTTAGCCTACAAAGCTATTGAGGAGTAGTAGTAATGTTGTAACACATCAGACTGATATGAGAGTGAATTTTAATCCATAGCCCAGTCATCTGACTGAGGTCAGGGCTACAAAAGGTTAATACCCATCTCATAAGACAGGGGTCAGTATCCACTGTCTAGTGGCTGCTGTTACTCTTCACAGATCTTCATTGTTTGGAGCAGTTTTATATGCTTCCACGCTGCCATGCTTCTTTCCAGTTCTGGGTGTGTCCTTGAAATCCTGTTCCTATTCTACATATGGCCAATCTAATTCTTCCCCACCCCCAGTTTAGTTTCATTCTCTTCAGAAATTATAGAACCAAACCACAGGTCTTTTCTTAACATGTTTCCAACATTACCTTGGATCATAAAGAATCATAAAGGTGTATTTAAAAATCCACACTTTTTTTTTCTCTTTTTCAGGAGCTTTTTTTCTTCCCCAGTGTCCTTAGCAAATGTATGTGGTCTTTCATTCTCTGTTGGATCAAAGAGACTTGAAGCAGTTCAATGATCAAATTTCTTTGGTTTCTCCACTGGAGCTTTTGTTTCCTGCTTTGAACAAGATACGTGCTAGAATCGCCCAGCTCATGTCCAAACATGAATGGCAGCTCCATTTTGGACTCTTTCACTTGTGTTCTGTAAGCCATAAAAAGAATGGAATATTCCATTCTTAATGGTGTTTTATACAGGTAGCCGTCTTGAACTAGTTAATTTTCTACCATTCCATCACATTGTAGGTGTGCTGAGGTGGTGTGGATGTCAGGGATCTCACCCTGCTGTTAGACTCTGTATTCAGAGTTTTTCCCTGATCTGTATGAAGCTGAGATGGGACCCTAAATCCAGAAGAGCTGGCTTATTAGAACATCAGCCATAACTGATATATTATTGGGTGACTGTCAGACCACTTTCTCCATGATAAACAACAAGAATAGAGTGCAAGACTTTGTCTCTGACAAAAGCCTAAACATGTGAACACCCATGTGTTGTTCCCTGGGTGATCCCATAAAATACAGCTGCTTTGTGGCTCTTCATGGGTGAAGGCTGTTTCTCTTTCTTTCTCTCTCAACCTTGCTGCTCAAAGATTATATTTTCTGCTTCAATCTTTTACATCTCTTCTGTTCTCTCCAATATTCTCCTTTAGTGTATCTCAGATTTTCACAACCCAAAATATCCAATAGTTTTTAAGCTCTTGGCACAACCTAAATACTAATCTTTCAATGATCTGGTTCAACAATCATGGGATGGTTTCTCCTATTGCCTTCTAGGTTTTAAATTCCACTCTTACCCAATGAGGCCATAAGTTGTGTGTGTGGTTGTTGTTTTTTTTAATGGCATTTTGGGGGAATGCTATATTCTAGTGTCCTTGTGGTTGCTATGTGGCTTTGCCATACATTGTTCTAATGTCTATATTGTCCGTTTGTTTCCACTCTTCCAATACTGCTGTGTCGTTGCACTCCATAATGCTTTATAGAAATATGCTAATGAGTGTAAATATGACATAACTGGAATGTTTTATGCTAGATATGCCATGTAACACATCTCTGCAAAGGTTATGATCTACTGGATATATGCATCCTATGAGTATGCATGTATCATTTTTGTATTTGAAGTTATGAATATTGGCTATGTACTTGTTTGAGTTTTTTAAGTAGCCTCAGTGAAGCTTTTGGTCAGCTTCTTGAGAAACGACTATTCTCAGTAAGTCAGGGCCACCCGGGGGGCGCAAGTGGGGCAATTTGCCCTGGGCCCCACAGGGGCCCCCATGAGAAGGCCCTGGCCCCGCCTCTGCCTTCCCCCATCCCCCAGCGCCTCAGCATGCTGCGTCCAGGAGCGGCCTTGGACAAAGCTAAAGCTGCGTGGCTCCATCGGGGCCTGAGCTCCTCCCCGCTCAGAGCCATGTGGTAAGGGGGCGGGGCTGCGAGCAGGTGCTCAGGTCCCACTAGAGCAAGGCCGCTGCAGCACTGTCCAGGGCTGCTCCTGGACGTTGCGCATTGAGGCTCTGGGAGAGGGAGTAAGCGGGGGTAAGCAGCATGGTAGGGGGCCGGGCCGGGGCGGGGGGATTGGATAAGGGGCAGGGAGGGGGCAGAGGTTCTGTGGGGGCAGTCAGGGGATGGGGAACAGGGGGTTGGATCGTGGGCATTCCCAGGGTCTGTCAGGACTCGGCGGGGGTGGGTGGATAGGGGTCGGGGCAGACAGGGAACAGGGGGGATTGGTGGGGGGTGGAGTCTTGGGGTGGTGGTTGGGTGGTGGTGATGAGACAAGGAGCAGGATGGGTTGGGGAATCTTAGGGGGGCAGGAAGTGGATGCGGGTCAGATAGGGGGCAGGGGCAGGCTGTTTGGGGAGGCACAGCCTTCCCTACCCTAAAGCTCATTCAGCAGTTTGAGGCTTGCAGACAGCTATTTAATACAAAGAGACAAGCTGTTATCTTTCCCCTTAGGGCTACCATCCCTTTCACTTCTCAAATGTCAAATTATAGTCTACATTTAATTTCAGTGCCCCAGGGTCGCTTCATTTAAAATTAGCCACTTTAGATTAACAGTGATAGAGCCATGGGGGAGGGACCACATGAGAAGAGCAATATCGTACACCACCTACCTCCTTCCCAACCCTACCAAGGGAGATCCCCCTCCCCTGCACTCCTCAAGGCTCCAGAGGGGTTAATTCAGAGGTTCTCAAACTTTTGTACTGTGACCCTTTTAACATAGCAAACCTCTGAGTACAACCCCCCCTCATAAATTAAAAACACTTTTTTATATATTTAACACTATTATAAATGCTTGAGGCAAAGCAGGGTTTGAGGTGGAGGCTGACAGCCTGCAACCCCCAGTAATAACCTCATGACCCCCTGAGGGGTCCCGGCCCCCAGTTTGAGAACCCATGGGTTAATTTTAGCACCCTGTGTCTATTCACATACATGTGCTATTTTGAGCATTTCAGTTTTCACAACATAGGCTCATCCCAGATTCTGGAACAAGCTCAAATGCTCAGTTTGTGGAGTATGTACATAAGCTACACTAAAGACAATCCCACAGTAAGCATCTCCAGTTTGTGAGGGACCCCGTGGAGCCAGTCTCTAGGAAACAGATACATTCATGGAGGTTAAGTCTATTAATCGCTATTAGCCAGGAAGGGTAAGGAATGGTGTCCCTAGCCTCTGTTTGTCAGAGGGTGGAGATGGATGGCAGGAGAGAGATCATTTGATCATTACCTGTTAGGTTCACTCCCTCTGGGGCACTTGACATTGGCCACTGCTGGTATCCAGGATACTGGGCTGGATGGACCTTTGGTCTGATCCAGTATGGCCATGCTTATGTTCTAAGCTAAATGAACCCAAAGTTATGGAGACAGATATGAGTTAAGGAAGATAGCAGAGTATCAGAAACCTGGAAAAATCTCTGACTGGATGGGCTTAGGCGTTTGGTTACAAGCTGAGGTGGTTCAAAAGTTTTGGATGTTTTTTTTTAAGCAGATTTTTTTTATTGTTTCTTTAAACAAACACAGCAAGCAGCAAATAGTTGGCCAAACACTTCTGAAACCCCAAACCATGTTCAGGTTTTGGCAGACTAATTTCAGCTTTTCAATTAAAAAAACCACAGCAAATTTTGAAGGAAAGCAGACACTGTGATTTTTTTTCTGCTTTTTAAAACCCCCCAGTTTTGATCCAAAAAAAGTTTTGACGGAAAATATTTGTCCAACCCTTTTAATGAGCTTTAGTGCCTTTTAGCACTAGCTGATGCTGAGAACCAGTGATACCTTGTAAAGGTGACTTAGAAAAGAAGTTTTCTCAAAACTGGGTTTGTGCTGAGATGTGGAAGGTTTTTAAATGTTTATTTTTCCCAGGGCTGCCTTGAGGGGGCAAGTGGGGCAATTTGCCTCAGGCTCCGCAGACTACTATAGAATACTAGTATTCTATAGTATTGCAACTTTTTTTTTTTATGGAAGGGGCCCCTGAAATTGCTTTGCCCCAGGTCCCCTGAATCCTCTGGGTGGCCCTGCAGTGAGTGCCCAATCAAGAATCACTTAAGCTGAAAATGAACTTTGAGATATGCCAATCCGCATCTGAGCTTTCCGGGGAATGTGGCATTGGCCTGTAAAGAACTGAGTCATGCATGGACATGTGACTTGCCCATGTGACTTCAAAACTCCATCTTGTAGCTGGATTCTGCATAGGAGAAGGGAAGGGGTTTCCACCCACAAGAGAGACTATATAAGCCCCTGGGGTAACCCCTCCATTTTGTCTTCAGTGGCATCTCCTTGGGGTGGAGAGGCTGAAAGAAACTGGAACAAAGGACAGTAACTACAGGGGTGTGAGTGATTGTTGGACCCAGACTAGAAGGAGGCTTGTCTGTCAAAGAAGCTTATTGGAATATCTCTGAGGGTGAGATTTACCTGCATTCAGCTGCCTATTGTATTAGGCATAGACTTGTGTGTTTTGTTTTATTTTGTTTGGTAACTTACTTTGTTCTGTCTGTTATTACTTGCAACCACTTAAATCCTACTTTTTGTATTAAGTAAAAAGCAATTTTATTAATTAATACCTCAGAGGGCAAACAGCTGTGCATATCTCTCTATCAGTGTTATTTATAGAGGGTGAACAATTTGAGTTTACCCTGTATTATAAGCTTTATACAGAGTAAAACGGGTTCATTTGGGGTTTGGACCCTATTGGGAGCTGGGTATCTTAGTGCTGGAGATAGGAGCACTTCTTAAGCTGTTTTCAGTTAAGCTAGTGGGGGACATGGTTCAGACCTGGGTCTGTGTTTGCAGCAGGCAAGCATGTTTGGCTCAAACAAGGCAAGGTACTGAAGTCCCAAGCTGGCAGGGAAAACAAGCTCAGAGATAGTCTCGGCATATCAGGTGGCAGTCCCAAGGGGGTTTCTGTGATCCAATCCGTCACAACTGCCTCTGTCCCAGTGGTGAAATGAGGGATACTGGCACTGCTTCTAATGTTGAGCATTTGGGGAAATGCCATTCATTCATTAGCATACTCCTTCACCCTGCTCAACCAGTTCTATGTTAGGCAACGTTTGCAGTTGTCCTCCCAACAGGGAAACCTGGACATCCTTTTTCTCCAGCTGTCTGACCTTGAAATCCTATTCCTATAATTTGTGTAGCCAACTACTGCTTGGCATTCTTGCCGCTAAAGAGCCATTAGAAAGATGAATGAGCTGTAAATTTACTCCTTTACAAATGATGATAAAAATAGCCAGTGGATTCCTTTCTGTTGGCACAATAATTGCATTCTGCAGAACATACACATTTCATGGCACTTACCTCTAACTCTTCTAGCCTTTTTCATTGTGTAGGCCCAAGAATTTACATATGTATTTAACAGGACTGGGGGATAAAAACAAGGGTAAATGAACAATAATCTCAGGCATCCCTTTAGCTCTACCAATGGCAAATTGCACTCTGGTGGTTACATAAAGGGCTTTCGCTTACTGTGTAGGAAAAAGTATGACCTAAATTAAAACTGCTGTTAAAGTCTACTTTTTGCTATACAACCACATGTCACCACAAGGTATTCCAAAGCCTTTTACAGTGTTAACAGCCAAGTCATGGTCAAGCTTTAGATCAGTGTTTCCCAAACTTGGGACACTGCTTGTTTAGGGAAAGCCCTTGGTGGGTCAGGCTGGTTTGTGTACCTGCCGCGTCCGCAGGTCCGGCCGATTGCGGTTCCCACTGGCCGCGGTTCGCTGCTCCAGGCCAATGGGAGCTGCTGGAAGCGGCGGCCCCCATTGGCCTGGAGCAGCAAACAGCGGCCACTGGGAGCCACAATCGGTCGAATCTGCGGATGCGGTAGGTACACAAACCGGCCTGGCCCGCCAGGGGCTTTCCCTGCAGAAGTGGCGGAACAAATTTGCTATTACAGTGGTTCCCAAACAGGAATATAACATTACCTTCCCCCTCCCTAACACCACTGTCATTTTTCTCTGTGCCCCCTATCACACTTCAGGGCCACTGCACCTGTATTTCCTCTGCCCCCGTCCATGGTCTAGCAAGGGAACCTACCCTAGGTTCCTGGCTCCTCAGCTGTCCCCTCTCTTGGGTAGAGAGTCCTGTCTCTCTTGCTCCTGAGCTGGGTTTTTCCAAGCTGCACTGTTCCCTGCCTACACTGTGATATCCCTAGCACAGTCAGACTGCCTAACCAGGCCAGCATCTACATTTTGCTTTCTCTTTGAAGGCTGATGAACAGCATAATTGCCAGTTATAAATTATGACTTTATAAGCAAGCACATTTGTTCTTAAGGTGACAGCATTACTGAGAAGACAATAAAAGTTCTTGTATACAGGCTACAAGCTTACCAGAGATCTCCTATTGGTCTTATGGGGTCTCAATAGGCCAAAATCCTTTCAACTTTTCCCAGGAAGTATTGGGGACCTCCTTGGACAGAAAGTCTTGCCCCTATGCTGATCAGAAAGCTGGTTCTGAGCCAGTTTAAATTCAAGCAGTTTATCCAAAAGTCCTTTGTCTGTTGGTCTCTGGAGAATCCAGTTTGAACTAGTATATGCAAACCTCTCCAGATGGTGGTGCCTCTCTAGCAGAGTTGCAACTGGAGTGAGTGTGCCTAATTTCTCCCCTCCCCCCCCATCACCATTCTTAGTTTCTGGAGGAGCTGTAATCACCTTCCCACATGGAATTACATACACTCCCTGGCCCACAATGATAAAAACTTAATACAATAAGATCTCCCAAAGATATTGCCAGAAGTTACCCTATCATGCCCCACACAACTCCAAGTCTACACCCCTAGTCATATACTCCCAGGGTCCCTCGCTGTGCTCAGTGCAGCACCATTGATCTGGGGAGTGGCAGACATCATCCAGGACAATAAGTCTGAGTGAAGGGTTAGGAAATACAATATCCTGGGGTCTCCTTTGAGCAGGGACCAGAAGATAAGGAATTGCAAAACAGGTCTCTGGCATTCAAATTGACCAGGGAAGGAAACAGATTCAGAGATGGTATTTCCTCAGCTGCAGTTATATAAAGGAAACTCGTGTATTTGAGAGATCTGTGTTATTTGCTCAGGTCATTTGAATGCCAGAGAACTGTCTGAAACATCACAATCTTCCTAATAGAGTGCCAAGACTCAATGACAAACCCATGTGCACAGTTGCAAGTAGCCCTATGTCTATTTGGGAGAGTCACAGGTTAAATACGAATATAAATGGGAACTACCAGGATCTGACAGGAAAACACTACTCCCAGAAAGGCAAAAATGAGGAGATTTAGGTGAAATGTCCATTATGATGCCCCATGCATCCTGGGGATGGAAGTTTAAATAAAAGTGGTAAGGAGTACATGTTGGCAAAGTAAGTTAAATAAAGGTGTAACTGATCAATCAGATCATGACAGATTCAGGAACTGCAGAGATGAGATTTTTGGATGCACATGTATCAAAACACAGAAACCCAGGCTTAACAGAAAGGAGGGGGGTGGTCACGATGAATTGCAGAATAGCCAAGTGAGTCTGGGAAGATTACACACACACACACACACACACACACACACACACACACACTCCAAGACCAGTGTAAAAGCCTCGTTAAAGATCACCAGCTGAAGAGAACAAAGAAGATAAATTTGGTATAGACTATAACCTTGTTTAAAAAAAAATTAAGATTTTGAGTGTGTTAATACAGCTGTTACCTAAAGGGAAATGAAAATGATCTGGAGCACCTCCAAAATTGTATCTGTGCAGTGTAAACAATGCAAAATTGTGTTACTTAACCTGGCAAAATAACAGTGGTAATTGGATACCATCTTGGTCTCAATGTAATGGAGCCTGATGGACTGCATTTGGCCAGGTGACAGGTTTTGAGACACCCCTCCTCCCCTGCGTTGAGATGTGTATTGGTATAGCCACATGAATGGTACCAACTCTAGAAAGCTTTTAGTTTCACTCAACTTAAATTTCAGCATATACTGGTAATCAGTTGATACCATTGCAAATTGGTGCTCTAATGTCTGTAAAAAGTGACAAGTATCAGAGGGGTAGCCATGTTAGTCTGGATCTGTAACAGCAGCAGAGAGTCCTGTGGCACCTTATAGACTAACAGACGTTTTGGAGCATGAGCTTTCATGGGTGAATACCCACTTCGTCGGGTGCATGTAGTGGAAATTTCCAGGGGCAGGTGTGTGTGTGATATAAAAATATGCAAGCAAGAAGACTCTTTGCTGCTTGTAAAAAGTGAGTCCCCAGAAATGCCTCACAGTAAAGCCAGGACCAGAAAGTGGATTAAAAATCCCAGTCAGAAACAGAAATAGTGCACTATGTCGTAATTGTTTCCATGTCCTCATGATTCTTAACATCTCCCAGTGGAATGCTGAACATACTGAAGTATGTAAGGGAAGCCAAGTAGGAAAAGTTATATAGAGAAATGTATAAAAGAATTCTGAAATAGTCCAAAATCTAGGACAGCCTTGGGGGGGGGGAAAGAATATAAACAGTTCATGGACTGTTTAAATTAGGAATGTCCTTAATAAACCAGGGTGATTTAAAAACTAAAAACCAATTAAAATAAAGGTTTGAATCAATAAACTTGAGTGTCTCAGACATGAGCATGTGGCATTCTCCCCCAACACAGAAGGGTCTCCTTTGAGCGGGGACCAGAGAGTCAAACAGTGAAAACTGCTTTAGAGCTTCTGAGCTATTCTCTTCTTCATGCTCCCTGCTGACTTCCAATTGTCCCAGGGAGTAGTACATCAGTGTGATCTGTCTGAGCAGCAATAAAGGGGACAGAGTTAAGTTTGTGTGGGCATGTGCTGTGGAAGGCATGATCTTAACTATACATTTCCTGGTCTTCTAATGTTTGTGCTTTGTTTGCTTGAGTGTATTTCCTATTTCTCCCACCGTCTGGAGCAGCACAAGACACTGCTAAGCAAGCTGACCTGTCTAACAAAAATTTGTATTGGCAAATTAGAACTCACTCAAGAGTCCAACGCGAAGTCCTTTCTTATTGCTGGTGGTATTTTAAAAAGGTGCTGAACCTTTATTTGAAAATATGGGGGGGAGGGAATCACATAAGAGAATAAAATCATTCCCATTTGAAACCAATGGTTATTTTATTGCTTGTAAATCATTTAAAAGCAAATACTTAAATGCTGTTTAGTCAATTGCAATTCAGTTATTTTATAAAAGATAGATTTAACGTACAAAGCTACATGCAGCCAAAACTATTGATCTGTCTGCCAGTTACACTAGACAGAAATGAAGTAAGCGTCAGTTTTATTATGTTTAATTGCTGTCTGGCATTTTAGTATTAAAAACTTAAAGCACTACACAGGAATACTTGAGGTGCAGAGCCTCCTTTCTCTGTGTGCATGCATACTGTACT
The DNA here is from genome assembly GCF_020497125.1 of Mauremys mutica. Classification (NCBI taxonomy): domain Eukaryota; kingdom Metazoa; phylum Chordata; order Testudines; family Geoemydidae; genus Mauremys; species Mauremys mutica. Next base: position 100,690,241 of record NC_059072.1, on the reverse strand, counting down.
GCTAAACCTGGTACCAATTCTGAATAGCCACTGCTCAGGCTGCAGAGGTGGTTCCTCATAATACAAGTAACTTGGACCCAAATCCTGAACGGGTATTAAGGCACCTAAATATCTTTGAGGATCTTGGTGCTAGATCACGACTGCCCTAAGAGCGGGATGATCCATCTGCACAAGGCAGGGCACCTAGAGCCTCTGTGTAGCCTGATTCCCCTCTCCTTCCATGCTCCTACTTGTGATGCAGGTAGCCAGAGCAAAGGTGTAGGGCAGTGTTTCCCAAACTCGGGACACCGCTTGTTTAGGGTAAGCCCCTGGTGGGCCGGGCAGGTTTGTGTACCTGCTGCGTCCGCAGGTCCGGCCGGTCGCGCTCTCACTGGCTGCGGTTCGCTGCTCCAGGCCAATGGGAGCTGCTGGAAGCAGTGGCCAAGCGGCGGCCAGAACATCCCACAGCCTGTGCCACTTCCAGCAGGCATTCGCATGGCACTTTTGTAGCCGCCATTGCAAGGTATTTACGTGCCCAATACGCTAAACATTTGTGTGTCCCTTCATACCACAGCCACCATTCCAGAGGCCATGCTTCCATGCTGATGATGCGTTTTTATTTATTTATTTATTTATTTTTAAATTCATTCATTAAATTTGTGACTGAACTCCTGGATGGTTCAGTGAGAAGGAAGTCTGGCTAGGGAGCTTTGCCCATAAGCGTGACAAATATTTTATCCAAAAGCTTACAATATCATGTTAATCCTTCTAAACAAATTCAAAGATTATTTTTCTTGTACATACTAAAGAGTCATTTTATATAGGCACCTGGGCAAAAGAAAAACAGGAATCCTTAGAGACTGATGAATATTATACTGTATCTTTTACTGTATCAACTTACTCATTGGTACTCTACCTAACAATGAGTCTGTTCTGGGTACTGTCTGTAAACTCAGAGGTGACAAATATTGAGAAGGCTACAGATCTGATGATGTCTACGACACACACAGTAAAATAAACTGAGGAAAATAAGATTACCATATTGTTACACTGTCAAGTAAAGTTAATACCATCACTAAAAGATTTTAAAGGGTAACTTTTTGTAAAATTTTCTTTTGTTGTAAGTTTCAGTCCCAGAAGGTGACTGCAAATCACAGAGCTCTAAATATGTCATTGGCAAAGCTACGTTCTTTAAACTATTTACCAGCTATGTACAGCTGAGCAATAAGACATGCTAATATGTGTTGGAGAAAGGGGCTTCATGATTAAATTTTATGCACAAATCAAAAAGCTTAATCTTGTGGCCAGATCAGATCATTTTATCAGCTGTGTGCGTGGAAACTCAAACTGAGTAGGACTGTTGATTAATCACAGTTAAATCACATGATTAACTTAAAAAATGCATTTTAATCACACTTTTAATTGTCCTGTTAAACAATAGACTACCAATTGACATTTATTCAGTATTTTTGGATGGTTTTTCTACATTTTCAAATGTATTCAGTTACAACACAGAATACAAAGTGTACAGTGCTCACTTTATAGTTTTGATTACAAATATTTGCACTGTAAAAATGATAAACAAAAGAAATAGTATTTTGCATGACAGTACTTCTGAGGTGAATTGAAATCTCTATCATGAAAGTGCAATTACAAATGTAGATTGTTACATAACTGCATTCAAAAATAAAAGTGTAAAACTTTAGAGTCTACAAGTCCACTCAGTCCTACTTCTTGTTCACCTAATCACTTAGACCAACAAGTTTGTTTATGTTTATGGGAGATAATTGTAATTTTTTTAATTGCTTGACAGCCCTAATCTTCAGATATAAAATGTATTCAGCACCTGCTGGTGGTATGAGGACAGCTAGAGACAGTTACAAAAATTGACATAAATTATAAATAACGCTCCTAAAAAAGTCAACCCAAAAGGTGCTGCCAGGGGAAGGATCTGCAGTCAGTTTGTCATCATTATCAAGATAATGGGCCTGTTGGGTTTTGTTTTTGTTTTGTTCCCCTCCTGCCCCCCATTCATTTACACCAGTTTTACTTCAGTGTGACTCCAGTGAAGTCAATGGAGTCACTATATCAGAAAATCCATGCAATCAAGCACCATGTGTTTTAAGATGCATTCCTTTTGTTTCTTAACACTACCCCACTTGGGTTCTGAGGCATGAAATTACAAAAAGTTTCAAAAGGCAAGCCCTCCAGAGAGCTTTGCCCACCTGTCCTTTAACATTCAGAAGAGGGAACTGTCAGCCTGATCCTACCTATCTGATATTAACCTTCACTGCTGCATCAGGATGAGAGGTGATCTTTTAGTGAGTATCTGGGACCCAACTAGGGTTGCCAACTTTCTAATCGCACAAACACCCTTGCCCTGCCCCGCCCCTTCTCTGAAGCCCTGTCCACGACTCACTCCAGCCCCCATCCCTCCGTTGCTTGCTCTCCCCCTGCCGTCACTCACTTTCACCAGTCAGGGGGTTGGAGTGTGGGAGGGGGTGCAGGCTCTGGGGTAGGGGAGAGGTGTTTGTGTGGGAGGGGGCTCTAGGCTGAGGCAGTGCATTGGGGTCTAGGATGAGGGCTTGGGGTGTGGGCTCCAGAAGGGAGTTTGGGTGTGGGAGGGGGTTCAGTATTGGGGCAGGTTTTGGGGTGCAGGAGGTGGTGAGGGGTGCGGGCTTACCTTGGGCAGCTCCTAGAAGCGACCGGCATGTCTGGCTCCTAGGCACAGGGGTGGCCAGGTGGCTCTGCATGCCGCTCCTGCCTGAAGGCACTGCCCCCTCAGCTCCCATTGGCCGTGGTTCCCGGTAAATGGGAACTGAGGAGTCTGTGCTTGGGGCAGTGCGCAGAGACCTCCTGACTGCCCCTGTGCCTAGGAGCTGGAAAGACATGCGGGTCACTTCCAGCAGCCGCGCAGAGCCAGGGCAGGTAGGGAGCCTGCCTTAGCCCAGCTGCACTGCTGACCAGACTTCTAGCGGCCTATTAAAGTCTCCCGGATTGCTTTCAATAGCCACTTGGAGATCGATGCTGATTCTAGTAGACTCCTGGACAATCCGGGAGGGTTGGCAACCCTCGACCCAACCCATTAAAAACTTATGCCTTAAACTGCATTCAGAAGTGAATAGGTGGCGAACAGAGATACCTGAGCACACTAGTGTGCTGTGCTCATAATGGCCCATGCCACTCCAAAGATGGGTTTCTGCATTCTGTGCTAGCTGAAGCTTCTGGTTGGCCTTCAAAGGGAAGATAACCTACACCAATGCACTCTGCTTAGAGCTATCATAAAGGGGTGCCAAAGGCATAGGGTTGCCAGGCATCCCATTGTCGACTGGAACACTCGGTCAAAAAGGGACCCTAGTGGCTCTGGTCAGCATAGCAGATTGGGCTGCTAAAAGACCAGTTGGCTACAGTGGGGCGGGCAGGCAGGCTCCATGCTGGCTCCGCGGGGCTCCCAGGAAGTGGACGGCATGTCCTTCTGTCTCCTAGAAAGAGGGGTGGCTGGGGGGCTCTGCGTGCTGCCCCTGCCTGCAGGCACGTCCCCGAGTACAGGCTCCACAGCTCCCATTGGCTGGGACTGCGAGGTGGCGCTTGTGGACAGGGGCAGTGCGCAGAACCCCCGGGCTCCCCCTCTGCCTAGGAGCTGGAGGAACATGATGCCATTTTCCTGGAGCTGCTTGAGGTCAGCACTGTCTGGAGCTCGCACCCTGAACCCTCTCCCACATCCCAACCCCCTGCCCCAGCCCTGAGCCCTCCTGCACTCCAAACTCCTCATCCCCAGCCCAGAGCCTGCTGGAGCCCTTACCCTCTCCTGCACCCCAGCCCGGTGAAAATAAACGAGGTGAGTGAGGGTGTGGGGAGAGTAAGCGATGGAGGGATGGGGGATAGAGTGAGCGGGGGCTGGGCCTTGGAAAAGGGGTGGGACCTCAGAAAAGGGGTGAGGCAAGGGTGTTTGGTTTTCTGCAATTAAAAATTTAGCAATCCTACAAAGACATGAATTGCTGTTGGTTGATTGGTCCTTATTAGAGGAAAGTTTGCAGTGGATCCAATAAAACCAAGTCTATCAACCTTTTCAGTTCAACGTAGCCGTGCATGCTGACCAGTTCCTACACTGTCAACACTATTTCTTCTAAATGTTTTCCCACTGGGCCTGGTTTCCATCTATCAGAGATGAGTCAGATGTTTTTTTCATCCAGTGGCTAGATGCTGGGAAGGTAGGGAGCCTGTAGGTTCTGGGTCCAATGAAAGGAAGATAAAGAGAGTATCAGAGTTCTGAGACTTTAGCCCAAATCCTCTCAAGACCTCCCCTAATGCCACTACGTAAATATGGAACAGCAGGGGTAATGGGATTGGGTGGGGCCCTGCACACTTCTGAGTTCCCTCAAGGAGAATACCTTGCACTGTACTCCCTTTAGGTACTTTTAAAAATATCCCTCACCCTCTCTACTCCTACTTGAGATTCCCCTGTTTATGCATCCCAAGAACCTATTAGGCCTTTTGGTCATAGAGTCACACTGGAAGCTCACATTCAGCTGATTATCCACCACAACTCCCAAATCACCTCAGTTTCTGAAAAAATCTTTCTCAAGTCATTTTTTGTGAATAATTTTTATATCATTCTCTAAATGTGTCTTTAGGGCTAGCATCATTTCCACTCCTAGGTACCTGAATCATTTTTGGCCTCTCATAAAATGTATCCAAATCTCATCATCTTCTGGTTTCCTGTTGGTTAGCATAGAATCGTAGGACTGGAAGGGACCTCGAGAGGTCATCTAGTCCAGTCCCCCACCTCATGGCAGGACTAAGTATTATCTAAACCAGTGGTTTTCAAACTGCAGATCATGATTCGGCCCTGGGTTGCGGTGGAGGCTCTATTCAGCACCGCTGACCGGGCCGTTAGAAGTCCTGTCGGTGGTGCTGCCTGGCTAAGGCAGGCTAGTCCCTACCTGTTCTAACACCGCACTGCTCCCCAGAAGTGGCCAGCAGCAGGTCTGGTTCCTAGGCGGTGGTGGTGGGGGGCCACAGGGCTCAACATGCTGCCTCTGCCATGAGTACTGGCTCCGCACTCTCATTGGCCAGTTTCCAACCAATGGGAGCTGGGGGGGGTGGTGCCTGCAGGCGAGAGCCACGTGGAGCTGCTTGCACACCTCCACCTAGGAGCTGGACCTGCTGCTGGCCGCTTCCGGGACGTGGCATGGTCCGTGGTGCCAGGACAGGCAGGAAGCCTGCCTTCACACCCCCGCTGTGCTGCTGACTGGGAGCTGTCCAAAGGAACCCCACACCTCTGCCCCAGCCCTGAGCCACCGCAGACTCCTCATCCCTGGCCCCACCCCAAAGCCTGCATCTCCAGCCCAGAGCCCCCCTCCCACCGCTCATTCCTGGCTGAACCCAACAGCCCTCATCCCAGCACCCCAACTCTCTGTCCCAGCCCTGAGCCCCTCCCACACCCCGAGCCTTTCATCCCCAGCTCCACTGGGTCATGGGCATCAACAATTTTCTTCAACTGGGTTGCCAGAAAAAGAGTTTGAAAACCACTGATCTAGACCATTCCTGACAGGTGTTTGTCTAACCTGCTCTTAAAAATCTCCAAGGATGGAGATTCCACAACCTCCTTAGGCAATTTTATTCCAGTGCTTTAACCACCCTGACAGGAAGTTTTTCCTAATGTCCAACCTAAACCTCCCTTGCTGCAATTTAAGCCAATTGCTTCTTATCCTATCCTCAGAGATTAAGAAGAACAATTCTTCTCTCTCCTCCCTGTAATGACCTTTTACATACTTGAAAACTGTTCTCATGTCCCCCTTCAATCTTCTCTTCTCCAGACTAATTAAATTCAATTTTTTCAATCTTCCCCCATAAGTCATGTTTTCTAGACCTTTAATAATTTTTGTCGCTCTTCTCTGGATTGTCTCCAATTTGTCCACATCCTTCCTGAAATGTGTCAAGTTCTGGGCACCATAATACTGCAGTTGAGGCCTAGTCAGCACAGAGTAGAGCGGAAGAATTACTTCTTGTGTCTTCCTTACAATATTCCTGCTAATACATCCCAGAATGATGTTCGCTTTTTTGACAACAGCGTTACACTATTTACTCATATTTAGCTTGTGATCCATTATGACCCCTAGATCCCTTTCCTCAGTACTCCTTCCTAGGCAGTTATTTCCCATTTTATATGTGTGCAACTGATTTGTTCCTTCCTAGAGTACTTTGCATTTGTCCTTATTGAATTTCATCCTATTTTCTTCAGGCCATTTCTCCAGTTTGTCCAGATCATTTTGAATTTTAATCCTATCTTCCAAAGCACTTGCAACCCCTCCCAGCTTGGTATCGTCTGCAAACTTTAAGTGTACTCTCTATGCCATTATCTAAATCAAGGATGAAGATATTGAACAGGCCCAGACGCAGAACCGATCCCTGCGGGACCCCACTCATTACATCCTTCCAGCATGACTGTGAACCACTGATAATTGCTCTCTGGGAATGGTTTTCCAACCAGTTATGCACCCACCTTATAGTAGCTCCATCTAGGTTGCATTTCCCTAGTTTGTTTATGAGAAGGTCATGCGAGACAGTATCAGAAGCATCACCACATCTGTCTTTATGTTCTCTACCTTATAGTCAGAAACTGAGTCACATTCTTTTATTGTTTAGAATAGTTCTGAGATGTAAGAATGTACTATAAAACATCCTGGTGCTGCTCCAAAGCCCACTGAAGGCAATAGGAGTCTTTCCAATGGACTTTGGATCAAGCCCTCCGACATAGGGAAATTTTTTTTAAAAACATTGCCTATTGTCATTCCCATACTTCCCCCTCCCCCACCCCATTTAGTCTCATACTGGTTCCCAGTGGGTTTTATTGCAAACAGGAATGGGAAACGCAGGTGCGTAACTCTTAGTGTAAGAAATTTGGAGTTGTAGCTTTTAATCCTAACTTGAGCCTCAGGATTGTCATAGTAGATTTTAATCCAGTACATATACATACACACATTCTACCAGGAAATCCATTTTTCCTAACATTGGAAAAAAGAGAGATCACTTTACTAGGGACTTGAAGTCAATAATCACAAGCGGAAGTCCCTTGTCAAACAAATATTACATGTTCTATCCAGCTTTCCTTCTGGTTTACCCTGGTAGCAACAAAATACTAACTAATGGCAACTAAACCTGGTGTGCACGCATGCGTACAACCACCCACCCACACACGTGTCCCATTGTGGCCTAATTCAGGAAAGCATGTAAGCACATTCTTGACTTCAAACAAGCATTTAGTCCCATTGACTTACATGAAACTTATTGTACATATGTAAATACAAAGTTAAGTAGTTTCCTGAATAGGGATGTCTCCACTAAGTAGAACAGAAAAAAAAAAAAAAAGGAAGTTCTCCATTTTACCTTTCGCTACCAATCCCCAATAAATATATTTTTAAAAAATTAGTAAACATATCAAGATTCAGATGGAATGGGAATAAACCAAGGGTGAAATATAATTCATTACTCTTGAAGACAAATCTGACTTTGATTCTTGGATGATCGCACTTGTTCTTCTGTTCATCTGGGCATGTAAGAATGAACATGTTTAGCTCTGGTAATGGGAATGAGCTTTGCACTGCTCTGGTGGTGAGCTGCTCCTGCTAGTCAATTGATATTGGCATCCTGTCTTCCTGGCTGGTGCATATTGCTTTAGTGACTAAAGAACACTACTGATGAAGCCTGAGAAAACCCTGCTGAGTGAGAGTAAAATTAGGATGAGCCGTCCGATGTAATTCATCCTTAGTATGGAATGTGCATTCAGAGTCAGGAGATGGCAACAGCCCATGGCTAGTGGAATAAGGAGAATCAGACCTGAAACTTAAGTTCAGTTGAGGGTACAATAATATCACCAGGAAGAGAGTTACTTATTTAAAAGTACTTTTATAAGAGTATGAATGCAACTAATTTTAATGCACAATGGAGCTGGCATGGTCAGAAAAACTTGCAGAGCACTGGTTTGGCCCCTTCAGCAAAGATGCTCATTGGTTAAACTCTTCTCCAACAATTTCACTTTATAAAAGGTGTCCTGGATTGGCAATGGAAAAATGGCAAAAGCACAGCACATGAAGTAAGAGACAACTGAACTGTGACAGAGCTTGGCAGATATTTTAGTTTCTGCCCTGCCCCAGGAATTTGTATTGGCTGCTCTGGCATTAGCTATGGTGTCTGGACATTTCAAAACTTACCTTGGACGTGGTTTTCAGAGGTGCTTTCCACCTGCAGCTACTTTTGGCTTCTGTCCTGCAGTACAATGGGGTAGTGAAGATAGCAGGCTATCCCATAACTGCCTCTTGCAGGGTTTCTTGATCCTTCTTCTGAAGCAGCTGGTACCGATCACTGTCAGATACAGGATACTAGACTAGATGGACCACTGGTGGCAATTCCTGTTTCCATTGACTACAGTGAGAAGAGTTATGGGTGTGAAAAATCAGGCTATTTGACATTTTGATCAATTTTTTTAAAAAAGTTTTAGACACACTTGGCTTTTTTTTTTTTTAAGTTTATGTTGCCAATAGTCAGTCATGCTTCCTTTAAAGCAGAGGGTTCTGAACCTTTTTCTTTCTGAGCGCCCCCGCCCATGCTATTAAAAACTCCACAGCCCACCTGTGCCACAATAACTGATTTTCTGCATATAAAAGCCAGGGCCGGCATTAGGAGGTAGCAAGCAGGGCAATTGCCTGGGGCCCCATGCCACAGGGACCTCCATGAAGCTACATTGCTCAGGCTTCAGACCCATGTGGTGGGGCTTTAGCTTTCTGCCCTTGGCCCCAGAGAGTCTAATGCTGGCCCTGCTTGGAGGCCCCTGAGTGGGCTCCAGACCCATGTTGAGAACCACTGCTTTAAAGTATCCTTGCAATCTACAACTCAACCAAAGCCAGTTTAAAAATACTGCAGTGCCCATCTCCTCCTCCTCCTGAAACTAATAAACATGCAAGTAACAGTTTAAAAATCTTGCAGGTGTTCAGCTTTGGGTTTTCTAGTGTTAGTACTTTATTCTTGTAATTTATTTTGTTTTTCCTTCTCCCACAAAGGAGCCTGTTTAAACCATATGAACACAATTCTTGCCACGTATATCTTATTTGTTTGAAAACCAAACCTTCTGCCACTCTTAAAATAGGCCAGGTCTACACTAGCAACTCTTGCTGGCATAGCTATGTCAGTGAGTATGTGTGTGTTTCCTCCCTCCCATAATATTGTGACATCAGCAAAAGCCCTACAGTAGTTGCAGTGCTACCAGCAAAAAACAAAACAAAACAAAAAAACTTTTGCTGGTATCTCTTATTTTGCTTGCAGAATAGCTATAAGCTATAGCAGCAAAAGCAATTTTTGGCAGTATGACTACATCTACCCTAGGGGGTGTACTAGTATAGATACTCTTCTAGTGTAGAGTAAGGATATGTTTACGCTAGAAGACTATACCCGCATAGCTGTGCTGGCATAGCCCTATAGTGTAGATGCTGCCTATACCAACAGAAAGCATTTTTCTGTCCATCTAGGAACACTAGCTCCCTGAACCAAATTTACCCATGTTAACAAAAGCTCTCTTCCATTGACATAACTGCATCTACACTGAGATGTGTGGGGCAGTCTGGCATAGCTATATTAGTCAAGGTTGTGCTTTTTCACATCCCTGACCGATGGAACTATGTCAACGTAACTCTTCCATGCAGACCAAGCCTAGGCCATAGATTAGGTGCAGTATGGACTATGCTCCAAATTTTGAGGTTGAGCTTCCTGTAAGAAGCTTGAATTCCAACCCTTCCAACTTCTCCCAAAAGAAACATCATCTGGAAACCTTACCTGTCACATCTCATCCCAGGATAGAACTGTGTGTGTGTGTAACAGATCAGCAAGGCCCTAATCCTGTGATGGATCCCTGCGCCCCATGTGGAGTCCCTGGCAGGATCAGTATTTAAAGAGGTTATACAAATGTTAAGGTGTTTCAAAAATGTGCCTATCTATTCAGCTTTTGAAAGTGTTCCTAGCATTTTGGGATCGTCATATCTCCAAAAGGAACCAGTTTACAATCTCCAGATGTGCATAATGTTGTTGGCGTAGTGGATTTCATATAGATGGATTGTTAGTGGGGAATTCAATTCAAAGATATAGGGGGCCCCCTCCAACTGCCACCGAAGTCGATGGAAAAACTCTAGCTGACATCTGTGGAAATGGGATCAGGCCCAGTAAAGAGGTGTTTTCTCATATTTACAGAGTAGGGCTGATAATTGGCTTGTCGTAGATTCCAGGCAGTAATCTGCATCTGCTGCACCGAGTGAGAAATGTGGGGCAGGTGTCATGGGTTGGGGTGAGTAGGGGACAGAACAGGAATCTGAGAGGGAAGCAGAGGACTGGGAAGGTGAAGAGCTGAGTGTGTATAATGGGGCAATACAATGGAGTCATGATTACTAATTTTGGAATGAGGGGCGTCTCTGGGGTAGGCAGGAGACTAATGGGGTGTGGATGCAGGATGAAGGGAGTGCAGGGAACTGGGTGGCATAAAGAAAGGGCATGGAAAGGGATCAAGGGACTGGGAAGGGGTATGGAAGGTTTCCCTGGAAAGTGCATTACCCATTAAAATACACCTCTATGCACATCCATTTTCATCTTACACTGTGTTCATTATTGCCCTTATAGGGCATTTGGGGGAGATCAGTGACTGGCTTGGACTAGAACATTGATTTACTTTTGTCAATGGAAAAAATGACATGTGGCTTCCCTAATGTATGATTGCTGAATTAGGGAAGCATACATTAGGGAAGCAGAAGGATGACTGTTGGGATTTACGGAAGAGTATTGCTGGAGGAAGTTCACCCTGTCTGCCCCCCAAAATAAAACAACAATTTTCAGCACAGAATACAGAGATACTTGCAGCAGCTCCAGAAAAGCAAGATGACCTTCCAGTCCATTGACCTAGATAGCTGCCATTAAAGGTAGGTGACATTGACAAATACTAAGCAAAGTAACTTAATCTGTAACTAAAGAATTCTAATATATTGTTAATCAAACATTTGTATGGTGTTAATAGGCCTTCCTTGCTTTTGTTGAATATGCCTGTATTAGCTGCTTTGCTGTTGCCTGTGGTAGACTATTCTGTGTGTTTACTATCATCTGTGTGGAGTTTTCACTTGTAGTTTTATTTTTAGTCCTTATTCCTGAATCTTGTGGGTTGTTTTTTTTTTTGTAGTTTGAAGAGGTTTATGTTCTGGAATCTCGCTTTCGATCAGGTCTTGGGTTACTATCTTCTTGAGGATCTTAAAGCCATTAGTCTAATTTTTCAAAGGTATTGAACCCTTCTAGTGCCTGTACATTTCTGTGTGAATGGTGGGTGTTCAGCACCTACCGTGCAGTCCAAGCTCTTCTAGCTGTTCTGCATTTGTTAACCTTCTTAATGATCTGATAAATTTCCAAAAAGATGGGCATATGCAACTCAGGCACAACAGGTAATTGAATCCAACTGGAAGTGCAGTTTCATTTGCATACTCAGGACCATGGCTCCCTCTCCCTTCCATATGCTTTTCTGTAAGAGAGCCAGCACAAAGAGATCTCTGGCATCAAAAGCTCAGAGAATAGGCTGCCTTGTTGCACTGTAATTGCACATCAGGCTTCTTGCCAGAAGGAATTATGGACGAGGCTTGAAATTTACACATAGGTAAAGGCATTTGAAACCTTGTGGTGACAGTTCTAGTATGAGTGATTCTCCTTTGCCTGTGCACTGTCCTTTTCCCCCCCCCCCAGCACTGGCAGCATAGCTGGCGTTCTTGTCATGCTGCCTGACAACAGATGCATGTGTTGGACCCTACCCAATGAATGGGGGTTTTAAAGACCCATAAAGCAATTTATCTTTGCCTCTAGCCGCATTAATTTTCTCTCTCTTCCCATATGTTTTGCTTTCAATTTTGAGAGAAAGCATAGAGCGTCTCTCTGTTGGGCTACCTCCTCCCACCACGTTCCTGGCCATGGTCCAATTCTCCCGCTGTGAATGTACTGTACTTGCTATCATAATGCAGCTCATGTACTGATAGGTGTATATTTTAAAGCCACACTGGCTATTTGCTGAGGCCATTTGTAGTATCTTAACATTAATTTCTTCCTTCTGCTCTGATGGTATAGCCCTGGCATGTTTTCAAGAGGTATCCCTTAAGAGCACACAATCTATAATGTATGTGAACAAACACACACAAATAATATGTGGGTGGGCCCTGGCGCATGGCTATCTAGTGTGCAAATGCATTTTCAATATAACTACACCAACCAAGCAACTAAACATAGGCAATGGATCTTCACATTTAAGGTAATTAGAAAAACATGCTGGGCTGAATTCTCTCTTGCACGAATCTGTGTTAACCTCCAATTACTTCAATAGAGTTGCACTGGTATAACTGAGAATTTAGCCATCTGTTTCTAATGCTTTGATCTCTATTTCCTACAGATCTAATTTCAGGGAGGTGATGGCACTGGGAAATGTTGCTGTAAAATATGTTAAATAGCACTTAAACTTGGAGAACTTTGCCCCTGATTCAGCAAGTACTTCAGTACCTGCTTAACTCCGCCCCCCATTGGAATCAATGGAACTATTCAGGTGCTTAAAGTAAAGCGGCTGTTTAAGTGCTCTGCTGAATTGGGACCCTGAAAGCTTTGGTTTAGATTTTTGCTAGCTGACTTCATGTTTTGTAATTTTGATCTATTACAGATTAGGATGTACTTTGGTTTTGTGGGATATTTAGCATTACATCTTCCCTTGGATGGAAAAAGGGGGAAAAATCTGTTTTTTCCACCCCCTTTATATTTGTGTCACAAAATAGAAAAAGCTACTGCCCCCCCTACACACATGCACAAAAAGCCCTCAGTCACTGGTGATAAAATACTTTATTTTCATTTGTGTAACTGAACACTTAATAAAGCAATAATAAACAATATAATCATTGGGAGCAAATGAACTATTAGGAATACCTCAACCATAGCTGATCCACCAACACAAACATTCAGATAAATTATTTTCTATCATTGGTGAGAGAGCCCCAAAAGTGAGTAACGATTTTTGTGTACAACAGTTCTTGGGCGTCCAGCTTGAAACATAATCTGACATTCTACTCCAGCGATGGCTGCACTTCCACAGAAGAGGTTATACATTTTGCTCTTTTGCACTTCTTCAGTGCTATGGATTTCAGTGGGACAGTGTATAACAGAGGGCAGGATTTGTGCCTTCCTCTTCAAATGCCAATGAGGGTGCAGGCATGCAACAGAGGTGAGGCCCTTCATTTTCAGTTTACCGATTTTTAGTGAAAAATGTTCAGGCTTCCCCCCCCCCCCAAAGCTATGATTTGATTTATTTTTTTTACCCAAATTTCAGACCCCTTGTACATGAAAATATCACTTACTTTAACAAAATCAGATCCATTACATTAGGTAGATGTGTTTATGCTAATAAATTAGTCTGTGTAAATTGGCTTAAAAAGTAAGGCAATGTAGGGGAAGAGACACAAATATGTGTACAGGTCATTAAATAAGACACAGCATTAAACTGCTTTACTTTCAGTACTCTTACTTTTTTCTACATTTTTTTCAGCCCCCCTGTCTGCCACTAATGCTGATATTTACCCAAAAACTGAAGTTATTTTTTGCAGTGTTTTTTTAATTAATTTTTTGTAATAATCTGATACATTCCTAGGAAATTTTAAACAAAATAAAGACTGAAAAGGAAGGGCCCGGAACACAAGGTAATGCTTAGCCCTACCTCCCTTCATGCCCTTGAAGGCTTTAGGAGCTGCACTGCTGAAAGTCCAGGAAAGAGACTCTTTCAGGGAGGAGTAGTGAATTTGGAATGTTCTCCCCCCTCAGTAGCCCATCACCATTGCATCTGGATTCCACATCCTGGAATTTTATTTCCACTGTAGTGTGTGTGTGTCCCAGTGCACTACCCAATATCAGCTCCCAAGTCAAGCCAAATCGTTCCTAAATAGGAATCTCCCATCACTTCCCCCCTCAACCAAGAATATCGGGTCTCTGGACAGGGAACCACTTCCTTTCCCTATGTAGGGGGTCTTCTCTTTCCACCCTGGGGTGATAAAGGCTCCCCTAGGGAATCGTCCTCCCCCTCCAAATTCCCTCTCTGGAGATCCTTTAACCTCTCCCTAGAAGCTGCCAAGTGTCTGTCAAGCTGATTTGCCCCGCCCTCATTGTGAAAAAGCCCCTCTTTAAATGTAGGGGAGCGGGTTCATGTTTAATTTGTCCTGGAGCTGGAAACTGACCTGAACCCTATGCAGCAGGCGGAGCTGCTGCAGATCAGAGTGGCTTTGGGACCGCGAGGAAGCCCGCAGCCGTGCCAGGGAGCAGCTGGACGCGACCATGTTCTTAGCAGGGTAATACGCTCTGGCTCTCTCCTTCCCTCTGCGCAGACAACTCCTCCGCCCACCCCGGCCCTGGAGCGGAGAGTGGTAACGCCCAGCCTAGGACTATCACCCAGCCCAATGAAGTAGCCCTTGTGCGCTGCTACCCAGGCATCAGCCAGAGCAGCAGCGGGAGGAGGCGCCAGGCAGGCAGCCGGCCGGCCGGCTTCCAGGCATCTCGGTGCGCTCCGGGCTCCCTCCACACCCCCAACTCCGAGCGGAGAGCGAACCGGCTCCCCATCGCCTGTGCTCCTGCCCCGCAGCCCCGGGACCAAGCCATGAAGCAGGCTCTGATGGAAGTCATGAGGATGAACAGGATTTGCAGGATGGTCTTGGTCACTTGCTTCGGATCCTTTATCCTGGTCATCTTCTATTTCCAAAGTATGTTGCATCCAGGTAGGGCACCGTCACTTGCTCTCCCGGTCTGCCGGCTCCGCCCGGCTGTGTCATGCGGGGGCACTCGGGCTGGCGGACGGTGCGCTCCCCACCGCGGGATTCAGGCTGCAATAATGACTCTCTCTCCTGCAGCCAGGATGGGCGGTAGTTTCTATTCTTTTTGTGTCTGAGAGGTTGGGAAGGGGGCCGAGAGTGGTGCTGCTGTGAGAGGGGAGGGGTGGGGGGGAGGGAATTGATAGGGGATTAGAGAAAAGGGGTGTTTGAGATATTGGGGAGAAATGATTGGGGATTAGGATATTGGGGAAGAGGGATTAGTAGAGGATTGGGGGAGATGTGGGAACGGGGGATTAGTAGAGGATTGGGGGGTCTGGGGCATTAGCAGGAGATTGGGATAGTGGGGGAGAGGTGGGGATGGGGGATTAGTGGGGGAGAGGTGGGGACGGGATTAGCAGGGGATTCAGATATTGGGGGGAGAGGTGGGTATTAGTAGGGGATTGGGATATTGGGGAGGCTCTGGGGCATTACAGGGGATTCAGATATTGGGGGGGATAGGTGGGGATTAATAGGGGATTGGGATATTGGGGTTGGTGTGGGATTAGCAGAGGATTATAGAAGGGGTGATATTAGGGGGGATTATTAGGGAATTAGAAGAGGAACATCGTTAGAGGATTGAGCTATTGGGTGGAGGCTGGTTGTGATAGTGGAGAGATTATTTGGGATTGGGGAGAGAGTGACAGAGGCCTGGGGGGTGTGGCTGGTCGGTCGGTCTGGGGGATCAAACTCGGGTTGTGTACAGCGCCGGGCGCGGATGCGGTGAAATCCGGGTCCGGCGTTGCCTCTCAGCCCTGGAAGGTGAGCTGCAGGCCCGCGGTCTCTCAAATCGCTCCCCCCGCTTCCGATCCATCCTTGCCATGTGGATACAGGGGGGTTAAGCAGCCCTGGGTTGCGCTGCCGCAGAAGTGCCGGGGGCCCCGGGCCGGGCTGCTGACTGGGATCGCGGTCCCTGCTTCCCCCTTGCCCCGGGGGCTGTAGTGCTACCGGGACTGTTGTTTCCGGGGGGGGGGGCGCCCCGGTCCCCGCTTCCCGCTTCTCCCTAGCCAAGAGGATCCGGGGGGGGTGGGGGGTTGCTGTTCCCGAGTGTGCTCTGAGGCTGCTATCCCGGGTCCTGAGGTGAACCTGTGCGGGGGCCCGGGGCGCTCTGGGAGGGAGCGGGGCTGGGGCAGGCGCTGGCAGCGCGTCTCTCGCTGGTGGGCCGCATCGGGGGCGCAGCAATTGCTGCTGCTCCCCGCGCCCTATTCCGAGGGGGCGGCAGCAGCAGCGCCGAGGTGGGAGGGACGCTGCCCCGCTGCAGGGCGCATAGTGACCTTCCAGCCGCTGCCCTAAGAGCGAGCTGGAGATTTCCTCTCCAGAGCCCCCCTCCAGATGTCCTGCTAGCGTGTCTCCCTTCGGAGCTCCGGAAAGGCTCCCCCCAGCAACCGGGACCGCGCATCAGAACTGGGGGAGCCTGAGAAATACCCGCTACCCTCGGCCGGCTGCCACCTCCCGTTCCCCCTCCCCAGGTTTTAGGTGAACAGTGTAGTGCTGCACGTGTGAAGTGGGACACGCTTCCCTGTCTAATCCTCGCTCTCCAGTCTAAAGTGGAGCGCGCAGATGGGAAGATCCTACAGGGGATTACAAAAGTTTATAGCATGATGTGCATATGACTGTCAGTCGGCCCGATCCCGCTGCGGCTGAAGTTAACGGGAAGTGTTACTATGTCTTTCAGTGAGCGCAGGATCGGGCCTAGTATTGTGTTCATCGGAGCTCTGCGGATTGTTTTGAGTGGAGGCCTTTTCATCTGCCAATTTCTTTTCTCGGTGCAGGGTTTACTGGGGCGACATACATCGTTAGATCCATTGGCGGGTTTTCCCTGAGCAAGGGCTGCAGAATCTGGTCAATAGCTGCAGAAATAATTTATTATCCAATTCTATTAAAATGTAGGCAGGTGTTTAATTCTGAACACGCGAATTGTCCTACTGAAATCAACGGGATTAAATACTGTTTGAGGTTAGGTACCTGCCTAGATCTCTGAAGGATGGGGCGGGGGGAATCCTTCAAGGGAATAAATTGTGTTTTATTGAACACATGTATTTTTGAGAAACTGAAAGCCGTGGTGCTTGAATTTTGGGCTGGCAATGAAAGTTCCGCTGTTACTCAGCACATGAAGAGCAATGATGAAATGATTCCCTCTTTCGACTATAGCTTGTGCCCTGAACCCTTTATGCGTAACGTGTTGGTGTTTCTGCGACCCTTAAGTAGCCAAACCAACGCTATAGAATGCAAAGAGAGCTGGCAAGGTAGACTTATAAATGGGGTTTGTACTCCTGCGATTAAAATAGCTGAGTGAAAGTGTTTGCCCTGAAATTCTTAAGACTTCAGTTAGTTGCTCCAATACAGAAAAAAAGTAATTGAGATCGAATATTTTGGAGATTACAGGGTGGAGGAGTGAAATGCTCCGTGCTTGGGGCCGGATCCAAAGTCGATGACAGTCGGCGGAAAGGTTTCCAGCGATTTCAGTGGGCTGAGGTTTGGGTCAGGAGCTGAAAGAGAAACTCATCAAGGTTCGCAGGAGCCGCTAACAGGCCAGCTGATTCGGTGAAAGTGCTCTGGATGAGGCTGGAATGTTTGCACGACAATGGCTTGATTTTATTTAATTTGGTGATAGGGTACTTAAAACTAATGCACGTCCCAAGTGTTTCAGCTCTGTGTAGTGAAGCGTCTGGTGGCATAGAGACCAGTCTGACTTTCCCCTTAAGATTTATCGCTAAACGGAAACCCTCAGTAAAAATGCATCGTTCTGTTAAGTGTAGGAATGTGCTGGGGGGCGCTGACGCTGCTCCCGTTTAAGTCGTTTGGGAGCTTTGCCACTGATTTAAATGGAAGCAGGATCGAGCCCTAGGACATTAGTGTGGAGTGTGTCACTGCAGCTGCTCCAGGCACAGACCTTTCATTGACTCCAGTGGCAGTCCTACGTGCAGAGCGACTGCAGAACTGGGGGGGGGAGGCAGCAGAAGAATATCACTTGCACTGACTGTGCTCTGATTATTTTTTCCCCCAGCTTGAGAAACGATGGGGAAGCTGAAATTAAAAATACTTATTAAAAGAATCACTGAAAGATAGTTCAGTGGAAACGCATGCGTTCAGCGTCGTCCCCCGGCCCCACCTTTGACATTGCCACTAAACTGTAGTTGATCAAAATGACCTTCATTAAGGCTCTTGGGGTCACTAAGCATTTACATTATGAATGGATAGTATTATGATGCAGCTGATCTAGGCTTTTGTGGTGATACTTGGTCCTCCTGAATACCTCCCTATCAGATCGTCTGCTGGCTTCACAAAACTTGGTATTTGTCTGTTGAATGTATTCCCTTTCTTTGCCCGTCTGGGTTCAGACCTGCCAATCCCCCTTAAGTAATACAAATTTATCGTATCATAGGAAAAAAATATCTGCCCAGTGCTTTCCAGTCCCACTGACTTCACAGGAAGTGCTCAGCACCTAGCAGAATTGTGGCCCCAACTGCCAATCATGTATTGGGAGGCTTCAGAATACACTGTAGCACCTCCTTCACAACCAATGCCATTTTTAAAGTGGTTATATCCAGTGGGCAGTATAGTTAGTTGGTTTATTCAAAGGTAAATGGTCACAGATTTAT
Organism: Mauremys mutica; assembly: GCF_020497125.1. Lineage (NCBI taxonomy): Eukaryota > Metazoa > Chordata > Testudines > Geoemydidae > Mauremys > Mauremys mutica. The sequence goes on along the minus strand of NC_059072.1, from coordinate 100,671,760 downwards.
TTTTCCTAGCTTCAAATAAAATATAGTATTAAAACCCAGATTCTGAACTCCATAGGCCAGAGATGAAAATGGTTTCTGGAATGAATTTTTGAATACCTCCAAAAAGTACTAAATGCTTTTTATAGGGACAGTTGAGGATTACTGTTTATATTCTAACTTCTTTTAAAACTGCATTTGAGTTGAGATTTCAAAGCAGTGCAAAGGATTTTATTTAGAGACTTAATAGAAGAAAGTCATGTTGTAGAATCACTGTTGGTTGGCTAATGTGAACCTGATTGCTGTTTTGTACAGGTTTAGACTGTTGTAACTGAATTAATATCAGTGGTGGTACTCCTGATTTACACCAGCTAAAGTGCAATTGGAATCCAACCTTCTGTCGCTAAGGCAGTGGCTTTCAACCTTTTTCCCCCCCCTTCATTTGTGGACCCCTAAAAATTTCAAATAGAGGCGTGGACCCCTTTGGAAATCTTAGACATAGTCTGTGGATTCCCAGGGGTCCACAGACCATAGCTTGAAAACCATTGCTCTAAAGCACCTTTATGAGTGGAACTGGTTCTGCTTTGTGTGGTATATTTCTGTGATGTGAAGTACTATAGAACTATCATAGACTTTAAACTAGGACCATAGATATTAGATTGCAAGCCAGGTGTAGAGAAATGAAAGTGTAATGTGCAAAAATCTATTGTTCCAAGATTTACCATCTATTTGTTACCTTACCTTACCATAACATAACCATATGTCATCTGTGTTGTGATACAAGTGCATACTAGCCTACAGTTCTTATATAAACTTGTGATATGAGTTTTTCAACTCCGGCAAGTTTGGTTTGTTAAGCAAAAGGGCATTGGGTAATTACCCAACTATCATATACTAGAGATATCAATATGAGGCAAGTTTCAGTGAAGTTGCACCAGGGATGAATTTTGGTTGAGAGTCCTCAAAGAGCATGGCTCTGGAGTGTATGTGTTGGGAGTTGGGACTGACGGTATTAGGAGCTTTCAAAGTCTTGGCATTTTCTCTGTTTCAAGGTTTGTCTTTTTATGCAAAAGTTCCTCTGCCTGCCTGAGCTCATGCAACGAGAAGCCAACAGTAAAGTGACCTGTCTCTTTGCAATACGGTTCATCTCTCATGTCACTTATTAAATTTATTTTATTTTATTATTACTGCAGTTGGTATGTTAGGGACCTCACAATTAGGGCTAGTCAAAAATTTTCCACTGAAACTTTTTTTAATGGAAAATTGGGTTCTCAGCTAAATACCTTTTTTTTCCCCCACAAAAATGTTGATCCATGGAAATTGTTAGTTTTCATCAAAATCTTCCCCAAATCAACATTTTCTGGGAGTGGGGGAGAAGAAGGAACCCATTATCACACAAACTCATAATACATATTAAAAGACACATTCCTTATCTAGAATTACTTTGAAATTTAGGATGTGATGCAAAAGAGGGAGAAAAGGCTGGGGAAGTATAGAGGTGACAGCAATAAGATTCTCCAGTTACTCCACAAAGGCTAGCATATATCATTTTTTTTCTTTTTTGAGTTTAAATAGAGTTTGTTTCAGGTCTGAAATAGCTCTGTTTCCTGGAACCACAAGCCCGAACCCCAGTGGGACAAATCAGCCCTTAAGTTGTCAAAATAGATTGAATTCCATGATGTTTAGTTGTGGAGTTTTTGAATGAGACATTTAAAAATCAAGGTCATGAGACAGATCATTTGCCTAGGATGAGTGTGTGAAAGCAACCACAGTAAGAGCTTTAAAACAACAAACAAACCATAGGTAGGTAGGTTGGTCTCTTGTCTCCAGGAAGAATGCAGTTCATGTCCCCTTGTTCATGGGGAACTGGGTCCATTGTACTCCTCACTCTCTGCTCTATATGTCTCTCCTCCCCTGGAAGCCAATAGTAAACTGCTCCAAGTTAATACACAGCGACTCAAGGTTTTACTAACTTTGGCACAAAATCCCTCCTTGCTGTGGAACGTGCCCTTTAATGAAGCTTCCCCAGGTAGCTGCTGGCCAGGGAAGCTGAGCAGTACTGATAGCTGGGGAATAGCTGCAGGGGATTGTGGGGCATTGCAGAGACAAATGCAGATGGCCCTAGTTTCTGGAAGATTCCTGACATCTGTGGGTTCTGGGGCGATTGAACCCACTACCTGTTCCTCTGGGAGGAAACCACAGTCACTGATGGAATGATCTGATGGAAACTGAGGGGAAATCTGTGAAATTTCCCACGGCCTACATGGATTTTTCTGTGAAGTAAAGCAGTCTGCTCTCCTGACTGTTCTATATGGATATTGACTATCACTTTTGTAACTGTTTGGGGTTTATTCACGTGTCCTTCAAAATTTCTCCTTCCTCTACTGTTGTTCATTGCACAATATGCTGGTTGACTTTTGCCTTCCAACCATAAGGTTGCTGCTTTTCATTGCAGCTCTGTCTGTGTTTGATCTTTTGATCTTAGGGTTTTATACTACTGCCCATCACCATAGTATCTGAGCCACCAATTGCCCAGTTATTAATGTCACTCTTCACTGTTGGTACTAGTCTGTTGCTTGAACAAATGCTAGGTCTTCCCTTCTTTGATTGTCAAAATATGTCCCACACTGTACCACTGATTGACTTAAGAGCTTTTTTTAAAAAAAAATAAAAATAAAAATCCCCAACTCACCACTGGTTTCTGTGGTAGGTTCTGATCAGTAGTGCAATATTCCATCTTTCTTTTCTCCCCTGCTTTTCAAGTGGGATGAGGTCCATGATGATCTCTAGCAGTGGAAGGGATGGGAATGTGACACTCTGCAGAGAGACTCAGATTTTGTTCTACTTGGGGTGTTTTATAGTCAGAACAATTGAGGGAGCATGTTTGGGATATTTTTAAGAGTCTGATTCTAATGCAATCACATGGAGTGAAATCCTGTCCCTATTGGAGTCAGTGACAAAACTTCCATTGACTGACTGCAGTGGGGCCAGGATTTCAGACACTGAGTAGCCCACTGCTGCTTGAGCCATTCCATTGACTTCAGTGGGACGACTTGAAGAATGTAGTATTACTCAATGCGAGTAAGCATGTCAGGCTGACCCTGTGTGTGAAGAACACCTGTAGTCTGGGAATGCACTGACTTGGGCACCTAATTGTCCTTTGTACCTTTTTGAGAATCTTCCTCTTCAGTATTAGCCCTCACTTTTTTTTTATATGTGTGGATATGAATATGGCTTTTTGGAAAAAACATTCCCTATTTAACCCCTCCCCCCAAGAAAAAATAATAAAAAATTGCCTGTTATTTCTGGAAATGTTTAAACCAAACTTACAGGGTACCACCCATGGCTACTTTCCATTAAATGGTCAGATCATCTATTACTCCATAATGACTATTTCCAAAAGGTAGATTTGTATAAGTTTAAAAAAAAATTAATGGTCTAAAAATGTTAGCTCTCATTAGTACAGACATTTGCAAAACACCTTATAAATATTGTGGAAGTTCGCGCTGACTTTCATAGTATTAATGCTCTGTACTACAGACTTAAACCTGTCAAGGTTTTGCTCAAACCTCATTTTTTCCAAGACACAAAAAAATTCCATTCACATTAAACTTTTATTTTTTCCGTAAGAAATAGATGTATAAAACAGAAACGCACAGTGCAGTGTATAAAAACATTTATAGGCTTGGTTAAGTGTAACCAGTATGTCAACAACTTCATGTCTGTGCTGGGTGGGCATATTTTCTGAATGCTTAAATTGTTTCCATTACTTTTTCGCAGTGACAGAGTGGTTTATCTTGTATGAGACATGTAACTTTAAAAGCAGTTCAGAGAAGTGGAAGAAGCTGGATCCCTGTTGGCTTTTCCAAAGCCTGCACTTAAGTACAGTATTTCATTTGATTTTTATATGTAGCCTGAGATACTGTATCAGATCCCTGCGTATGACGATGCTTAATTCGTCCTTGTGTGAATGTCGTTATAATAGTATCACAGTCACCTCTCTCAGAAGTCTTTTGAGCTAAAATGTATGTATTATGTATCAACTCAGAGGTAATCCCGAGACATTTAAATAGAAAGATGGGGTTGGGGATGGAGACACAGTATCTTAAATTTGATACAATTTTATCTGTAGATAGTTTACATGGTTTAAGGCAGTTGTTTGGGTTCTTATTTGATTAGCTTAAGCATGAATATTTTTTTATGTATACAGTATAATAGTGTGTATTCAATTTAAGGGCCTTGTCCAAAGCCCATATAAGCAAATAGGAGTCTTTTTATTGACTTCATTGGATGCTGAATCTGACCCTAAAAAAAAATAATTTAAATAAATGTTTGTGCAAATCATCATCCCAGGGTTCAAGGCCAACAGACATTTCTAGGGTGTTAGGTTTGATACTTCATTGATTTACAAGGATAAAGTCCATTAGAAAACACATTCTTATTTGCACTGAATGTGTCTGTTCCTCACGTAGCTCAACTGTCCTGTCTGTTTTTGGGTGGAGTGGATTTCATCCTTTATAGTGGCTATTCAGATTTCAGCGGTTTGGCTGATTCCCCTTTTCTTCTTATTTGTATTTAGTCAAAGATCAGGGCCTCATTTTCTAGGCACCGTACACACATCTAGTGTGTTTTAAAAAAAATAAATAAAAATGGTTCCCTGCCACAAAGAGCTCACAGCCTAAGTCGTAGATGATAAAACAGACAGATGGAAGGTTTCAGAGCCCAGTTACTTCTACACCATTCCTCCACTCCTACCCCTGAAGAGAGCAAGTGCTCTGGATTCTCTGTTCCCTTTATTGTAGGTATAACCGTGGGAGGATATGCTCTGACCCTTTTTATTGTTGGCTGTTTACTTTGGCATCTGAAAGCCAAGACTTAATGAATACGTCAGGACTCCATTGTAGAGTCATTAGCATGAGTACTCAGTATGCCTTGCTGTACAAACAATTTCAGTTCTCTCTCCTCTCCTTCCCTCCCGCCCCCCCATTTCCACTGAAGCCAAATCTAGGCTTTCTAGATCAGGGCTCCGTTTTGTAAACTTGTTACAGGTTTTAACTTAATGAAAATGATTGTAGTGACTTTATGGCTAATAAAATGCCCTGATTCTACTGATTTATAAATATAACTCACTCTGCACATACAGTTCCCCTACAGCCGCTGTGCTGCCCTGGGGTGGTATTGGCACACCAGTTGCAGTAGGTTTTGGGCCATTGGATCCATCTCAATGTTCATTCTCTGTCTTCCCCCTCTGTTGGCCTTCTTTGCGATATTCTGCCCACCCCGTGAAGGCCTGGTATACAGCCCCTTTCTGGTGATGTAGGGGTTTTGCAGGCAGCCAGGATAGCTCCAACTCATTTCCTCTGCATGTCCCCTACACCGGTCTTAAATGTGGTACTAATCCCACACTACCCCAAAGCAGAGCTTGAGTTGGCTGGAAGGCTTTGAGAATGGCCTCCTTACTTTCTAATATACAAATGAACTGCTTGTCTATGTGAATCAGAGAGGGTCTACTGTGTTAAATAAACAAATGTCCTTACCTTAGATTAACATGGAAAGAATTTTAAATACCTCACTTACTTTTACCCTTTAACTCTTTTTGCTTGCTGTTTGCACTGCACTCATCTTAGACAATAAAAACAGACTCTCAGTTCACTTTTACCTTTTCTTAGTTACTTTTGTATACCGGTTCTTATGTCCTAAATGTGAGGCTGTAAGGGTTAGCTTGTAAGAACCAGAAAGGGATATTCATGAATGAATGTATACATTGTTTCCATTGAACATTTTACAGTAAAGTTTCATGATGATATTTCTGCTGAGATTAGAACTGGATGAAAAAATAGTTTGTAGGTTTTTGGTTTTTTGCAAGGAAAAAAATCATTGAAAACGTTGACTTTTTTCACTAAAATTTGAAATTTTGATGGCAAAAACTTATCAATATTGTTAACATTCAGAAATTGTCAGCTCTAGTTAATCTTTTGTAAAAAGTTGGGTTTGTTGATTTGTCTTTTCCATACAACATTTATAATTTGGGCCTATGCAGCCCCAATCTGCTACCCTTCAAGCCACACACTTTTTAGGAGGGCTGCTCATGAAGCAAATATTGTTCAGGCATGAGGTGTTTATTTTATGTTGGTTTGTTCTTTGGTAAGATCATATTGGTGTTCGTTTTGGTTTTATTGTCTTTTTAAAATAATTGTCACATCTGAATAGACTTGTCATTTTGCTAACTGAAAGAAATGTATTCAGCAATGTGACTTTTAAGCTAAATTTCAACTAGTCCATCTCAAGATATGTAGATATTTGAAGGTGAGCTGCTCAGAAAAATTAAAGGTGTTATAAATTCTTCCAAGGCAAGAAATGAGAGTGCAGTTATGTAAACTACATTAGCTTAAGCAAAAAGAGATGGTGTCTTTCAGGGTAGTATGAATGTTGTTTGCGCCACATTATAGACAGTGAAGGAAGAATTCACAATTTCTGCCATCAATCAGTGGTGCTGTGCTTTCACACTTGCATGAAGGAACTGAGCAGCACATAATGGGAGAAATGGAAAGTGCAAACAATATATTTGAGCAGAATTTCTCACTGCTTTGTGAATCCACTGGTATATTTTGTGAGGCAGTATCTGTGTCCAAAGTGTAGTGCAAAAGGGGATTGGACTGTGGTCATGGAAGAACAGACATATGTCCCGATTCTGCTGATGCTTAGGTCTGTTCTTAATTTTCCTCCCATGAGTAGTCCCACTGATTTCAATGGCATATTAATGTGATTGAAGCTAAGCGTGCTTGTGTTTGCAGCACCTTGGCTGGTTCTTCCAGGATGTGAGAAAAGGGCTCAGTCTTTCTCAGCCATGCTGGTTCTGCAAAGGAACCACTTCTCCTTTGAACCCTGTCTGTGCACAGGCTGGCAATCATTGTCTTGGGCTGAAAGATGCTGTTCTTCGTAATCTTCATATCAAAAGATCGTGCTTTTTTATGTTACTTGGCTGGGCTGTGGGAGACTATCGTTTTTAATTGTAGAGTTCATACAAGGAATAAAAGGCTCTGTTGGGTTTCAATCCATTTCTCAAACACATTGTGTTCAATACAAAGCAGAGAACTTTGTTCTTTTCTTTTTTAAACCAGCATTTGCCATTCATTTATAAAAGGTCCTGTTACTGGTGCTTAAAATATATGTATTCTAAAACAATGAAAATTGGGGGTTTTTAGGAAGGGTTACTTTTTTTAAAGGGTTTTAATTCCCTTAACAGATGGTATTCTTTTGTAGCTGGTAATTCACATACTTCATCTTTGCCAACAAATCTGGATTGTGTAAGGTGGGCAGAAAGCATTTAGTGCTTTTAAAATGACTAACTTGTAGGGATTTGGGGATTATGGAAAGATAGAGGTATAATTAATAAGGTGTTTATAATAGGATCCCTCAGATAATCTCTGCTATAATGCCTTATCTTAAAACAAAGAGCTCTAGGTATTTAAAATCCTTTAAATGCCATTTGCATTATTGTACTCCAATTTCTATTGGTATGCAACTGGGACAATTTTCTGTCTGTATTATTTTAGTAAACCTAAATGAGATTGCACGTTGTGCACATATACTGTAGTGTCAGGAACCGATTATACACCCTTCTGGTAATCCATAATAAAACAGCCCTTGCTGGATGTGGGAGAGGAGAATTTTACGTGAGCTAAGGGGTTGTGTGTGTGTGTGTGTGTGGAGGAAATGTTTCAAATATTAAGTATGATAGTTAATAATAACTTGCATGCTTTGGGGTTGTAGGCATGAAAAGGTAAAGCTGGGCCATTCATTATTGGTTATGCGTGGTTAGCTTTGAAAAATGAATTAGACTTGTATGTTTCTAGCTGAGGCTCAAACTATATTTAAGTTAGGCGCTAACGTCTGAGCAGTGGGTTTTTTTGGGTAGGGGGGATAGGGCAGGGGGAGGGAAAAGTGGCAAAAATCTCTCTCAAAATCAGTGTTAATATTCACATATTCTGGTTTTGAGCATTGCCATATATCACTCCCTTTGACAGATAATTCCTGCAGGGGAGAGAAATAATATTCCAGGGTATGAAGAAAATCTTCATTGCCAGATCAGGGGTAATCATGCAGAACATGCCTGCTGATCTTTATCCTACATGTCCCCTCCCCACCCTTCCTGAATGCCCCTCCATGGTCTCTGTTTTGGAGGAACTACAAAGCAGCCCCTCTGAGTTTGGGAGACAGGTTGGACACCATTCTCTCCAGCAATTTGCAGCTATATGGTTTTGATTTATTTTGTTGTCAGATTCCTATGCACAGTGTCATCCAAAAGGGGCCTAGGATTTTAGGGCTGTCATGAAAGGGGTATATTGATGGGAGGGCTGAGTTTGCTAGAGTGTTGACTATTGCCTAGTGAAGTCAATTGAAAGACCCCCCATTGGGTTTTGTGGGCATAGGGTCAAACCTTTGGGGATGGAATAAATGTTTTCTAAATTATGTATAGGGCCCAAATCTACTGTAATGGGTAAACTGCAAGGGTGGGACAAATTCTGTTCAGTTTCACTGGTGTAAATATGGCAAAACTCCAGTGACTTCAATATATTGATTCTGGACTTATACCACTGTAACTGAGAGCAGAATTTGTCCCTTTGTGTTCTTGCTGCTGCTTCTTTAGTGATTTGTTAATTTGCTTTCAGCAACATAGTTGTTATTAGACCCCTTCTACATTAAAGTGAACCGTGGCTTTTTCCATAGAGGTCTGTGTTTTAAAGTACTGAAAGTTGCACTGTCCGCTATTAATTTTGGTGGAAATAACACTGATAGATTAAGACTATATAAAGTCTGCACACAGGCCATCAATATTATCAAAGTGCACTGGTCCTGCCATAAAATTGCACACTCCAGCAGAAAAAGCTATTAATATTTCTGGTGTGACAGCAAAAGTTTAATTGCATTTTAGCAAAAATTACAAAAAAATCTTCCTAGGCTACGATTTCAAAATATTAAACAGACTGAAATGCTGAATGGTAAGACAGACGTGACTTAATTAAAACAAGGTTTCTGATTTGTCAGTCTGTATCCTGTTTTGATATTCAGAATGCATCAGTTTTTTCTGGTGAGTCTTTCAGTACTTATTTCGGGCTTTCTAAACATTTTCCGCAAACATTCCAGAACTGAGAAGGAAGAATTTTTGCAGATGATGCCAAGCGTTAGCAACAGCACCTGTAACAAAACAAAAATATACACAAGGCCATTGTGTCTAAACAAGTTAGTAATGCCCAAAGTGTATGCACTACAGGAGGCTGAAAGTCACTGAGAATGAACTATCTAAAGAATGCCATATAACCAATGTGGTAGCACATTACTGTGAGAATTCTTTGTACAGTGAAAAATGTGCCTTAGTCCCCTTTTCTGTCTGATTTTGCACCTATGGGAAAGGCAATAATTCTTGCTTGTCCAAACTAGCCTGGGTCATTACCAATCACCAGTCTCTGCACTGAGTTTTTTTCTTGCTTCTCTCTGTGACTTTCAGGCCCTTTGCATGCCTCCACATTCACTGGGGTGTGGTGTGAAAACAGTCTAAAGGTGTCTTGCTAACCCTCCCACCTTTCCAGCTACAGAATCTCTTTTTAATTAAGATTATTATTTCAACCAATTGTGCTGTTACAAAATGATTTCTACCCAGTGTATTTCTATGAGGCTGGGAAACGTTGCTACGTGTAATACAATGTGTGTGTTAATTAGGGACTATTCCAGTTCACTCCCTTCACGTAGCCACTTGTTGCATGGCATTGGTTCTAAAAAAATACCCATTTAAGAAGGAAGCAACCATTTTAGAAATCCTTACTGGTAGTTTTGCTTGAGTATGAAGAACAGAATCTGGCTCTTTAATAGCAATTAATTAATAGTCTTTTCATCAATGGATCTCAAACCACTATATAATGGAGACAAGTATCATTACCCCCCTTCTACAGATGGAGAAACTGAGGCACGGAGAGGTAAAATGACATACCCAAGGTCACCCAATAGGCTTGTGGCAGAACCGGAAATAGAAACCTGTGGTGAAATTCTGTACTATGTGTCTCTACGGGTGGAGTAGGGAGTTCTGGAGTCAAAACTTTCTGTGGGCCAAAGTGCTGCCTGGAGTCTCTGCAGTGCTGAATGCTGTGCCTCCTCTGGCACACTGCTTCTGCTAGGCCTTGTGAGGGGTTTTTTGGAGGGCAGCCTGATGGCTATCTTCTGCGGTGTTTGTGCTGGGAGAATCCTCCCCTGGCTGGACACAGGGCTTTTAGGACCCCGTTAGGCTGCTCTGACACAAAGGAGCTGGAGAAGGGATGAGGATCTTGCCTGAGTCTCAATCCAGTGCCCCTTCCACTGGGACAAACTGCTTTAACATATTGTAGAGCAGGGAAACCAACCAACCATTCTAGTTCATAATTTTTCATTGTTTGATATTTACATTTGGGTTTTTAAAAGCCAAATCCACTCTGATCTGTCTTGTATGCATGCTGGCTAATGTTAAATACATTTATTGGGATCAGAAGTAAGCATTACCCTTGAAAAATCAAGACTTTTAGCTCTCTAAATAGTTGGAAGCAGTAGATTTTTAGGTACCAACTTCAAGCAGAACAGGAAAAACAAGTGAGTCTACTAGAAGTCAAGTTCCATGAAAGAAGCTTAGAATTACGCATCAAAATATCAATCTTTTCAAGGGGGGTACAAATAATACATCTCACTTATGATAGTGCCTTTAATCTCAGGATTTCAAAACACTTAAAGTTACACGTGCATTATTATTGGAGCTGCAGCATGGTCTAGTGAATCTGACACCGGTCTGGAACTCAGGAAACATGGTCTGTCATGAGCTCTGCCACTGATCTGCCATGTGACCCAGACCAAGTCATTTCACTTCAGTGTGCCGCTGTTTCTTCTCCATCCTTTATCTGGCTTGTCCATTTAGATTGTGAACTCTTCAGTGTCTCTTGCTATGTGCAGTGCTTGATGAGGAAATGGAGATGTATTGAGATTAAGGCTTTGTCTATGCTTAAACTCAGCTGGTGTAGCTAGACTGGCAAAAACCCTCCTAGTGTAAATAGTTATGCCAGAAAAAAGTGCTTTTGCTGCTCTGTCTTATACTGATTTGGCAAGTGGAAGAAACTATGCTGGCAAAAGCTCTTTGTCTGGCATGACTGCATCTGCACTAGGGCTTGGACATCAAAGCTATTTCATTTAAAAAAAAAATTGTACCCCGGACGAGTGAAACCATTTAATCGTAGACTTGACCTGAGGAAATTGATCTCATAGTACCATTTTGCTACTGATTCTGTAATACTATGTGGATTACCATGCCAGGCATGATAGATAACTTAACCATAAGTTAAAACATTCCTGATACGGGAAGACAGGTTGGTGTAAAATCCCTGCAGTTTTGCTAGTTCAGCTTTTATTGCAAGTTAAGAGCAAAAGTCTCCAGTCCAGGTTACACTTGCTGATGTCAGACAGGTAATATAAATGAAGTAAGTTATGAGTGAAAGACTTGACTGATGCTTTTACAGATTCTCCCATTCTTCTAGCTGTGCCCACCAGATCTGCCTGTCTGGCTCGTTTTAGATGTTGGTGCTTTCTAAGCGGATGAGCTCAATAAGACACATTCTTAACGTGCCTTGTTGCTAATGCATCTTTTACCAGCTGAAAACAACACAAATTAAATTGGGTATTGTGGAAAAATCTTTCAGTTTTTTGGCCTTCAGCAGAAACAATTATACTTCAGGTAATGCCATTCCAAGATGTGAAATTGATCATTATAATTACAACTAATGAGACTAATGCAGGACATTTTGGCCTCATTCCTGAAAATGCAGCTGAAAAACTCTCTGCAAGTATGCAGTCCCACTGCATGTGGGGAGAGTTACTCACATGAGTAAGTGTGTACAGGATTGAGGCCTTTCTTTGTAAAGCAGGATCTGATATTTAGGACAAATGAAGTGCACAAAGTGCTGCCCAAAGACAAGATATTTATGAATCCTTATCATACCCCCCTCGGCCCCTGAAATTTAAATATCTAAGCCCTTTCCACTGTCAGATGCACACACTGGGAAATGTGGCTTTATGATGGGTACTGACTGACCATCTATGGCAGAGCTGCTCCAGAATCAAAGAACATAAGACTTGCCATATTGAGGAGGATGAGGTTTCCATTTATTTTAATAGTTGGTGTCTGACAGTGACTAGCACAGATGTGCCAGGGGAAGGTGCAAGAAGCCTTGAAGTCGGGAATTGGACAGCTGGGGAAGAATTGGTTAGAAAAGAAGCTTCCTAGCCCCACTCCTCCCCTATCGGTTAGCAGCTGGCTTCTTCCCAGAAGCTTGAAGAACTTTGCTCAGAGTGTCTTGACGTTGCTGATACGGGATTGCCAGTGTATTATAGTTGATTCAGTATTGATTAAATGTTCCCAATTAACACTCTGAAATGTGATAGGTTCTTGTCCCAAGATTCTGTCTCACAGAGCTGGAAGGGACCCTGAAAGGTTATTGAGTCCAGCCCTCTGCCTTCACTAGCAGGACCAAGTACTGATTTTGCCCCATATCCCTAAGTGGCCCCCTCAAGGGTTGAATTCACAACCCTGGGTTTAGCAGGCCAATGCACAAACCACTGAGCTATCCCTCTCCCAATCAGGTCAAGTATTATCAGAATTACTGTGTTCAGAATCCCATAGGGCACAGCAATGGCAACATTCTCACTCTGGGAAGACCTTTTGTAACTGTAATTTTTTTTGATTACTACAATGATTAGTCCAATAAGTAAAACAAGTCAAGTGAGATATTACAGTGTTCTAAGAGTGACCCGCACCATTACACTCTACTCACTCTATCCTTGGGGAGCGCTCTAAGGGTCGAGATGGAGCCTAGTCTGACTCTGGCATGCTGATGAAGAACTCCAATGACTGTACCTGAGACCAGATGTTTTATAGGCCCTGGTGTCCCTCATGCACATGCATGCATAGCTCTTTCCTCCCAGGGCCGGCTCTACATATTCCGCCGCCCCAAGCAGTCATGCGCGGGAGGCGCCCCGGAGCCCCGGGAGCAGCGGACCTCCCGCGGGCTTGACTGGTGAGGGTCCGCTAGTCGCGCGGCTCGGCTGGACCTCCCGCAGCTGCGGGCAGTTCGCTGCTCCGGCGGCTCCGCTTGAGCTGCCGCAGGCATGCCTGCGGGAGGTCCAGCCGACCCGCGCGACCAGCGAACGGTCCGCAGTCATGCCTGCGGGAGGTCCACTGGAGCCGCGGGCCGAGTGCCCCCTCCGCAGTCATGCCTGCGGCAGGTCCGGTCGTCCCGGGGCTCCGGTGGACCTCCTGCAGGCGTGACTGCGGCAGGTCCGCCGGCCCAGCCTGCCGCCCCTGCCGGCAAATGCTGCCCCACGCGTGTGCTTGTCGCGCTGGGGTCTGGAGCCGGCCCTGTTTCCTCCTCTACCATATCTTAACTTCCTCACCCTCATAATGTCAGGGTGCCCTTATCCTATAGGTTAGTATATTAATTAAGTCATATGCATCAATTGAATTATGACGGTTACCTGCAGTTAAGCATCTGCTGCTATTCCCCTCCAAAAATATTGTAAACTGGTACAGACTGTGGTCACCTGTCATTTGTCTTCAACACCTGTGATCATTACAAAATAATAAACAAAGACTTGTGCCATCTTGTGACTTAAGGTCACTGTTAGTTTACTTACCTGATAGCCTGAGCTGGAGCAGTTGCTGAATAACTGCTTAAGCGATTCTTATAGGTCTAGGCCTATAGATCTCTTGCATCTCTGCCGTCAGTTCCTTACTCTTTCATCCTTGAATTCCAACTAGGATTATTACATGGCTACAATTTGAACATTCAAGATGGACCACTTCATATGTTCAATTATTGCCTAAAAATACACGGAGATTTTTTTTAAACTTCCTTGCTGAAAATAGCAGGGTTGTGTCCTGTTTGTCTTGTCTTTTGTAGCTGTAGGCATTTGTAAATGCTATATAGTTACACAGCAAACTGGAAAAATGTAGATCTGCCATCCTAAAGTGATGGCATATAGAAACTGTTCTACAGCCACATCAAACACTGTGTATGTGGAAATTAAAGGAGCTGCTTTTGAGCAGAGAACTGATGTTTACACATCTAGCTTATGTAGTAGCATTTTTCATTCTCCATCTGTTCTTGTGCCCCTGGGCAAGTGGGTTTACCATTTTTAGTAACTAACCTTCCCCCCTCCAAAAAAAAAAGGCACCCCCCCAAAAAAACATATTTTTAAATGCAGAGAGTCAGAGGTGGATTCTCCCTTGTCGTCCTCTTTCAGAGGCTCAATAAGCAAGGAGTTTAGTGGAGAAGAGCCTGGCTCAGGGAAGGCAGAAAGTTTTCATCAGCTGTCTTCCTGGTCTATATTTATTTTATTTTATTTGTCTGTTGGGAATTCTGTCCCTTCCTCCCTCTCCTGTGTTAAACAGTTATCAGTTTGATCCCTTCCTGTCGCTTCTGTAGTTTGTTCTTGTGTCCAAGCAATGCAAGAATTCATACACACGAAAGAGTTATTCATGTCATATGGTCACGTTCTGCAAGCAAATTATTCTATATTCTTTTTATGCATCCATGGCTAAACTGTGGCTTTTACCCACTACCATTGGGAGGGGCAGGTGATAAGGTGCATGTCTCACTGCTGCTCCCTGGGGTATTGGGTCTGTCTGTTAAACGAGGGCTGTTGTTACACCCACTGCTGGGTGGAATACGAGCTCTGGCCCAGATGGGACCAGCTCTGTCAACTAGTGGGGAGGAAGGCAGTGCTATAGCCAGTGATGAGCTGCCAAAATCTTAACAACCGGTTCCCTATAAAAAGTTCTGATTTAAGGGGGGGAGGGGCCAGGGAGAGATCGTCGTGGGGCCGGAGGCCCCTGCAGGGCCTGGGCCAATTGCCCCACTTGCCGCCTCCCCTCTCCTCTGGCCAGCCCTGGAGCTTGCAGCAGCCCCCCCTGCCCCCACCTTGCTGGGCCATTCAAAAAGTGGCAGCAGGACAACTCCAGAGCTCAGCTGAGCTGCCCAGCTGATGCTGGCTGCTGGCCACGCTGCAGCTGGGGGGAAGCGGGGGAAGGGCCGGGGGAGCCTCAGCCTCCCCAGCTGGGAATCCTGGGAGCAACAGGATGGTCCGGCCTGCAGACCAGAGTTCTTTGCCCACCCCCTGGCCCTTTAACAACCGGTTCTCCACAGAGGTCTAATTTTAGCAACCGGTTCTTGAGAACCTGTGGGAACCTGCTCCAGCTCACCACTGGAGCCCTGTCGTCATCTCTGCTCCTGGCAGGGGGCCTCGGAACACCACAACACTTCCCCCTGTGGCCAATGTGCTCCAGCTAAATTAAGCTGGAGCAAAGTGGCCAAAATATAGGGGTGGATTTCCCTCCTGAGCAACTTGCCCAAGGCCTGTCAGGAAGCCTGTGGCAGAGGTGGGAACTGAAACCACTTCTGCAGTATCCCCAATCCTGTGCTTCAAGCACAAAACCATCCTTCCTCCTGTGGTTAGCACCCCCGACTACTGATGTTGCCTGAAAACTACGTGTTTGATTGAAACACTCCAGGCTTGATAGGTTGAACAGACCTTTTTGTGAATCTGAAGCAAATTAATACTGAGACCAATCTGTACTTTAGTTTGTCATTAAGCTGGAGCCATAAATCATTAACATAGCAGCTGGGTTTTTCTTGCTCTTGCTCGTTTTTGGACCAAAAGGGTTTTCACTTCCTGGCCAGAATTTCACAGTGGTTGATGTGTTCCTTACGAGTTTATGAGATCAGTTGGTTTTGGCTTGGTTTCCATTTATTTTTTATATTGGGGGAACTTATGTTTGTAACTCCATATCTTACTTGAAAGCAGTGAGTGAAGCTGATTCATCAGCTTTTGAAAAAAGGGACTTTTTTTTGAAGGGCATCGCACATATCTTTGTGCTTATAAAAGAATATAAAGGTGAAGAACATTGGACAATGGGAAGGAATGCATTGTGCAAATGATCTTTTCTAGAAACATGTCGTCAACTGCATAGCTTCAGGTTTTCTCTGAGAATAAGGTATTCTCATTAATCTGCTGTGTTTTTAGAATGTCTCATTTTTGGCAGCTAAATGTTAAGATGCTTGAGAAGCGCACATGGGTGACCTTGTCCTGAAACATCAGGGTCAATGTCCAGCTGTTAAAGCTGGTGGTAAACACTGTATGTGGAATGGTTGCTTCTGCAGAGCTGAGGAAGCAAAGTTTGTTGGCATAATCCAATGAGTTGCCTGATGCTGTCATTGTCATGGAAGTGGGTAAAACCCTGATTTATGTGAGGGAATTAGGAAAGAGATGACAGTAAGGAGGTGTGTTAGCTCCCCGCACCCCCTTTAAGGAAGAGTGGAAACAGATTCCTTGGTAGAAGCTAAATAGTAGTAGTCTCCTTAGAATAAATGCACTACAGTTGTGATTGCTGTCCTCTAGATGAAGATGTATGTCCCTGGAACATCCAGTGAAGTAAATTCTGCCCTAATGTGCAGTCACGTGGTTCCTGTTGAAGTTACTTGGTGAGGTATGTGTTCATCTAAGGGTAGAATCTGATCCATTGACATACCTACTAGGATTTTCATTTCATATTTTAAAAACACCAAACTAGATATTAATTTTTCCTCAGTGCTAATATTTGCTATATTAACAGTATTATGTTTTAAAGGGAAACGGTCAGATTGTTTAAAAATTTAGATATTAAAAATTACAAGATGCAATGTAATATAAATGCTTTCATTAAATAAATGTACATGTTTACACTAAAGATCTTAAGAGTGGGTACTGTAAGGACTTTGGATAATGGTGCAAAACATAAGGTTAAAGTATGAGTGTCATATATTTCTCTAATATTCTTCAAATTTTTCTGCTTAATCAGCCCCAAATTTTTGATTTTGATTTTATTTGTATGTCGGGTTGACCCACTGAACTATCAAGTTCACTGTCAACAGATTCCATTGGGTGTATTAGGATATTATACAGAGAAGTTGTGTAATCTTTAATAATTTGTATTTTTATGTCCTTTCACTTAACTTATTAACTAATTAGGATACACAGTAATCCAATACCCTCTGCTTGGAGTGTTGGCTGTCTACCAGACTTTTCTTTCTATTAGTCCCAATCTTAATGTTGGATTATCAGTGTTGTTAAATGCTTCAAATAAAATTTGGAGGCCATAGTACAAAGAGATTAAATATGTTTATTTCCAGTGGTAAGAACAAGTTCCACATTGCTCACAATAAATCACGTCATAAAGGAAATAATTAACCTCCATATTATGCACAGTTAAGTATACCTGACCAGTCCCCACTTCACTTCACAATATCTTACTACGTATTGTTTGTATGTTACCATTTACTTTCTGCTTCTCTCTGAATCTGCAAGTTTTGGCTGAAATGCTGGCTAAACTCTATTGTTCTGGCACCTGACCTCTTTCTTTTCTCTCTCTTTTTTTCCTTCTTTAAAGGACTGTATTTACAGTGGCAGTTACACGTGTTCTAGGGATGACATTCACCCCTGTGCAGAGAGCCAGAAAACGCCTTGTTAACCACTAACACCCCCTGTTACTGAGTGGGACGTAAGGCGTGCCCAGAGCTTGCATTGGCCCACAGAACAGAGATGGATTCCATTCTGTGGGAATTGTAATCTGATTTTCCGCCCTCTCCCCCTACCCCATTTAAAACCCTGATTCTGATAATTAAACCATGTCCATCTTGCTCTTTCAAGAGGAAGTTTTAGTTGTTTTAAATTGCTTTAAACATACAAATGGTTATTTCACTAATAAAACTTGAGTTGTTTTGATCTTTAAAATTGTCTGATCTCCATAGATAAGTGGGTTGCGGTGAACTTCATAGAATTAATTGTATTTTGGGACTTTGGTTACATCTTGTACCGGTGGGAGCTTTTCACTCTTAGCAGTTGTGATGCTTCCAAGAACCACAATGGCCTTGTTTGTCAGGATTGACTGATCAGATTGGATAAAAATCAGAACTAACACAAGTCTTCGAGTTTAAATATTTTTTGGATATCTCTTCCCCCACCCCCATTTCATGTTCATAGCCTCTGTATTTCTGGTTTGAGGAGAGAAACAGAAGAAGCGACATACTGGAATATGGGCAGCTCTCAAGCTATTTTCAGTTTATCCAAAAGCAGGAAGCACCAAAACTTTTTGCAGGAGAGTCTATTTGACTGAGAGTGTTACCTAGTGGGGCTGGTCCAAAAATGGGATGTGGTGGTGGTGGTGCTTGGTTTTTTTGCAAAAAGATGTCTCCTACTTTGTCTACACCACTGCTAGTCTATATGATGTGCCATCATCTGCCCTGGCAATGAAAAGTACTTGCCTAGGAGGCAACTGCAATCTACTGAAGATATTAGCTCTGTCATGTCAAAGGAAGGTGAGCAGCAAAAGTAGATATCTGTAACCCATGTAAAGAAGAGACTGCTTGTTGTTCATCATCATATAGCATAAAAAAAGATTCCACTCAAGGTGCATGGAGGCCTGCCTCGGGATAGCTATCCCTGGAAACTAGAAATGGGCTGAGGATACGGGGTTCAGAAGCTTAGGCTGGAATTTGGGGTTCTGGCTGAAGACCAAATCAGGACTAGGGTGAACTCTGAAATCTTGCAGGGTGATTTGGGCACAGAATGCTAGAAATCAGGAACCTGCATGTGGTTTTGCTAGATTTATGTCCTCTTTTTAGAGTGGGAACTGCTGGAGATAGGTTGCTCATGTGAGGGTTTTTTTTGGCCATCTTGGGTACCATCTGAAATAGATCCAGAAAATAGGTCTTGGTTGTTTTGGACCTAACCCCAAAACAGACCTGTAGGTTTGGATCTGGGGATTCAAGTCTGAATCCCAGGTCCCTAGAAATTTTGGGGGTCAGATTTGAGGTTCTAGCTAAAGCAGATATCTACACAAATGGTCCTTTCCAGTGAATTGTTTTAAAACCCCCAGTATGTGTCTTAGATTTAAAAAGACAGTCAGTAAAGATAAAAGGGGATGTATATCTGTAAGCACTACAACAAGAGGCCTTAATGGAATAGGAAGTGAGCGACGTTCGACAGAGAATTCTTGCAACAGTGGAAGATTGGCAGGAGCTGGGTGTGTGGGTCAGAAGAGAACAGTTTGAACAAGAGGGATATTTAATTTCAAGTAGTAGCAGTTATAAGTAAGGCTAGCCTGCATATTCTCAATACGTAAGAAGTGTGTTATGATAGAATTAATTGGCACTTGTGAGGAGACTGCAGATGTGAATTTAAGAGAAGAACAGGAGATGTAAAAGGGGAGTGTTTTGGCAGAAACTGAAGGATATGGTACCTTGTCGCCAGAACTGGGTAACAGCTAATTTAGCTAGTAAATGCTCAAGGAGCACCCAATACAGAACCTCTTAAATGTTGTTGTTCAGAAACAAATCTGTTTGTAGACTCTGGGTTAAACTATAAAATTTTTAAATGCCGAAGTCACTCAGGAGCTTTTGGAAATGTTTACCCTAGATCATTTTCTCTCGCCTTCTCTTGCTCTTTATAATTAATATATTGTCATATTTATGTCTACAACACTATGTACAGAGTGTGCATAGTGTTTGCTGTACAGATGGGTCCCTGCCCTGGAGAGTTCCGCGTTAGGGGCTGATCCTATGAGATGCTCGCCTTCATTTTCAATGAAGTCCATTGACCTCAGTGGAAGTTGAGCGAGTCCAGTCAGAATGGAGTCCTTACTTATTCTAACAAAGTTATCATCTCTTTTGAAGCTTTACGCTGGCTGTATAACTAGAGGCGTACAACAAAGCATGTTGCATATTGGTTAATTAGAGAGTAAGGATTGTTTATAAATTTCAGGGTAAAGAACAGCTGTGGGTGAAAGATTGATTTTTCTCTCCCTCCCCCCGTATTCTTGGCAGGCTTAAATAGCCCAGGAAACATTTTGAGTGACTCAAATTATACCAGCGCTTCCATGATTCATGTGAACTGTGTGTTCTTGGAGGGGTGGGGGTGGGAGGGAGAAGAGAGCGAGTTCACAGAAGTGGCCCTAGTAAATTGAGGAGAGTCCTGGAATTTTGTAGGTTATGCAAAGATGTTGGCCATGAGCTCAGTGCAGCTGAAATGGGGAAACAATGATCACCTTTACATCTCCCCCGATCCTGGTGAAGGTTGGGGGTAGGAAGCTGGAGGCCAAACCCACTCCTGGCTCAAGTTGGATCAGCTACAGAGCTCTTTAGCTTGCACCAGCTAGAACAGCCTCCTAGGGAATGTTCTGCAATCCAGAGATTGTTGGAGTGCACTTCACATTTCTTAAGCTCCATCTTATGCTCTCTCTGCATTACTCGCAACACATCCCATGTGGTGACAGTAGGGAATTTTCATCATCCCCTTCAGGTCAGGCTAAAGGTCCCTTTGCATTTCTCCAGGGGCCTTACCAGGGGCCAAGGATTGGGCCATTTTGTATGTTGTATTGTTTAATAGCTAAAATATTTGAGTGTTTTGTTGCAACATGACATCAAAAGCTTTTATTAGTTAATTAAGCAAGTCTCCCTTCTTTCCTCTGTCTTTATTCCACTTTTATTCCTTGACACATATCTTGCTGCATCTTTTCCTCAGCCTTTTTTTGTCTTTTTTTTTCCTGCATAGTACTTTTTCTTCAATATTTATTATTCTTCCCGTTCTCTACCCTCCTTCCCCTACTCTGATCTGTATTCACCTCACTCTGCCTGGTCTGTTCTTGTTCACAGTGCTGTAGCCATGTTGGTCCCAGGATATTAGAGAGACAAGGTGGGTGAGGTAATAGCTTTTTATTGGACCAACTTCTTGGCCTTTTCTTAGGCAGAAGAAACTGACCATTGCTCAGCCAAGTGGCACTGGGGCTGCTATGACAGTAGTATTAGGCCAATCCAGCAGCCTGTGGAAGTCACCAGCCTGCCATGGGAAAATGCCTAGTTGCCTGGCAGTCTAGTCACTTCTGATTTCACTCTTTCTCTACCCAGTAGGCCAAATCATGGGTGCTCTCTTGTTGATGTCAGTGGGGTCAGAAGGATATAACCTTGACAGAATATGGCCTGTTGCTTGAGTATTTGGAGAAATTTGACAACTTCATACTCCCCTTCTCCCCCCATACTTGTAATGGACAAGTGTGTTAGGCTCCGGGATGGCCATTGGTTTTCCCTGTGCCATTCCTCTCTACTATCTAGCTACGTGAATTTGAAAGAAATACACTGAGCTGTCAGGGCAAATGATGAACACTTTTAAAACCCTTCATTTACTGGCCTCCTGTGCTGGATGTGTGTTGTGTTGCTAGGCTCAGCAGAAGTTAAGCTAGGAGCAGGAGCGCCGCCAGCTTTTTTGGCGCCCTAGGTGGTGGAAGGTCCCGCCCCTGCAATGGCACTCCCAACAGAGGCGGCGGACGGTCCCGCCCCCGAAATACCACCGACGACCGGGGCGGCCACCGCCCCTCAAGTCCTAATGGGTTGCGTCGGCCCTGGCTAGGAGCTATGCTAGTGAAAGTCACATTGTGATGCAATGTAATCTATGCTGAACCCATTCTCTGAAGAAACATATGAACTTGCATTCAGGACTCCTCTTTACATTGAATACTTAATTGCCAAAGTGCCAAATGTTTACATGTTTAAATGTTTACATATTTATCACAAATAGAACACATGTCGTGTTGATGTAATTAAATTAGCATTGGGTTAGATGTCTAATGGTGCTGATGAGGTCCAGACAGTAAGGCCTAGGAATTGTAAAATTAATGAGTACATATAGGTACTGAAAGTATTTAGGGATTATTAGATTAGGGTCTGATGTGAGAAATGCTTACACGTGTGTAAATTTACTCTTCTGCATAATCTCTTGCATTATGTTTTAAATCACTAGTATGTAATATCTAAGTATAAGTAAAGTCAATTACATTGAACAGTGTTGTGATGAAGAACTAAAATACAATGCAAGTTAATTTTGTTGTTGGGTCTTACAAATAATTCCCGCATCTGATACAGCAGAGAACTAAGTAAAATAGTTCATTATTTTGTACTTTATCCTTTATACAGGATCAACAGGATGCTGGACATGTATACTGCTCTGTGGCAGTGATTCTCAAACTTTGGACAACATCAGATTAAGTTCTGCATGTGGACCTCTCTTGTTTCCAAATTTCATGCCTGCCTCGTAGTATCTATATGTATAGGACAAAGTTCAGGAAAGAAGATGAAAATAAACTCTTCAATGTGATGGCTGTGGGTGCTTGGTTAAGAACATGCCTGTTTGTATTTGAACTGATCATTTCCTCTCCATGGGTGTAAGATTTTACATACTAGTACTAAATCTACCCTTGTTTCCTGCCATTCTCATTGCTGTGATCCCTCTGAGTCATTTTGCGGTTTGGTTCTTGTGTGCATTTGCTGCTGCATCTGTTTTGGTGGTGTTTGCAAGTTTGATCATAGTTGAGCTTAAAACAAAAAGTAGTACTTGACAAAGAAAGGTGTTAGACAGCCACACAGTGTGTGGAGCGGTGCATGGTATTGTTGGGTTTTGTTAGAGAAAAACCCTTGAAGCCCTAAAAGAGTCCTAGATGGTGCAGTCACAGCCTGGCCTTGTCCTGCTTTCTGGATGAACAACAATTTGTAGTGAGTGGATCGTGCTTTTGGATCCCATATGCTTCTAAGCCCCCTGATTCTGGATAGTGACTCTGTCAGGTGTACTCCCAGGTGCACACCCTATGTCTGACACCCATCTTGGGCAGTGGACCCCTCAGTTCAGCCACCCCACACCCCAGAACCAGTGCCTCAGCCCTCCTGAGTCCCCAGTTGCCTGGATATGTTCCCCACTTCCCCCCCTTGGGAGACAACATGGCAGGAAAGCAAGGAACTCCAGGCTTAGCAAAGGAGTTTCTTGTCTACAAACATGTTAGTCAGAACAGAGTTACAGATCTGTGGCAAACACAATCTACTGGTCTGATCTCACTCCGGAAATTCTTGGGTGTGGCCTGAGTTTTTAGGAGCTGTAGCTCTTCCTGCCTGCTTGTCCCGGTCTCCTTCCTTCTGATGTTTGTGTCAGCATCTTTTGCTTAGAGAAGCTCCATTTTTAAAAACATACTCTGTCCCTTGCTTCCCATGGGTTGCAAGCTGGGTGGAGGTCCAGGCTTCCACCCTTCTCTGCTATCTGTTAGCTTTTTCAAAGTCAATGGCCCTGCAGGTGGAAAACCCATTGTTCCAGTAGAGAAAAGTCATTCACTGTTGATGGCCTCTGATGGCTCTGCCACAGCTTCTCAGACATAGTCCGCTAGGTGTCAAAGCCTGCTACAAAATGAGTATTCTAATCCACAGTAGAGATTGTGGATCACAAACGGCATTCACCAAACAAAATGGCTTTCGTAATTTGACATAAGCATCTCTCCAAACTGTCCCAGGTGCTACAACTAAAGATATGTCTGTACTTTGAGTTGGGGGTGAGATTCCCAACTCAAGGAGACTTATTCGCCCTCATTCTGAGGCCTTGTCTACACTACAGGACTATTTCGAATCTACTTAATTCGAATTTGTGGATTCGACCTTATGAAGTCGAATTTGTGTATCCATACTAAATACACTAATTCGAACTTCTGAGTCCACATTAACGGGGCCGGCGTCGACTTTCGAAGCGGTGCACTGTGGGAAGCTATCCCACAGTTCCCGCAGTCCCCGCTGCCCATTGGAATGCTGGGTAGAGCCCCCAATGCCTGCTGGGGGAAAAAATGTGTCGAGGGTGGTTTTGGGTAACTGTCGTCATTGAACCGTCAATCACGCCCTCACTCCCTCCCTCCCTGAAAGCGCCTGCGGGCAATCTGTTCGTGCACTTTTCTGGTCAGTGACAGCGTGGACGCCACAGCACTGCAAGCATGGAGCCTGCTGCGATCCTCGCCGTTTTCTCCTCCTCGCACTTTATCGTCCACCTCTTCCACATTCAGCTGCTGAGAAATTGGGCTACTTTTCAATGGTTCTGCAAGCACTGGGGGACCATAGGGGCCTTTTTACCAACATGAATGTCGTATGGCCGGGCAAGGTTCCTGATGTGTGTGTTCTCAGGAACTGTGGGCTGCTCAGACGCCTGCTGGAAGGTAGTTTCTTCCCGTACCATGAAATAACTGTTGTGGATGTGCATTTGCCTATAGTGATCCTCGGTGACCCAGCCTGCCCGCTAATGCACTTGCTCATGAAGCCCTATACAGGCGCCTGGGACAGTGACAAGGAACTCTTTAAATACCAGCGAGCAGCGTGACCTGTGACTGTTCAGTTTCTTTACAGAGAAGCTGAACCTGCCCCTGTTTCTTTACCCAGTTACTGTTGACTCTCCTCTTCGGTTAAATACCCCGTTCTCCCCGTTTCCTCCACTTCCAAGACACGTGTAAAAATAAAATACATGTCACACTGTTACTGAAGAGAGGTTTCTTTATTCATGACTTTTCGTTAAAGGGTCGAAACTGGAACACAGACTGCGGTGGGTAGGGTGTGCGCTGATGTAAAGATCGCCTCTAAACTCAAGGAATGACAGGCTCCTGCTCCTACAGCGGTCCGCATTGCCGGACTGCTTGTTTCAACGGAGCCTGCCATCCCTCCTTTTTGGGATTCTGTGTGCAGGGGGCTATGTGGCCTTGTGGCGGAGGAGGACGGATACAGATTCCTCTGCTGCGTGACTCAGCGGTCCACGCAAGGACCGCTGTATAAGATCTGTAACCGCCCTCCCCCGCTAAAAAGTCACATCCCCACCGCCCACACAGAACCTGGAAACCACCTCCCATACCGACCACGGTGCCTGCTGACTGCACTGTGTGTGTTACCCGCTGCTGATCCGGCCCCCGTGTCTGTACCCTGCGAAAGGTGCCTGTCCTATGCAATTAGCAACGCACTTCCCCACGCACCCCATTCAAACACAGTCTTCAGTGAAGAAACATGACGGAAACAGTACTTAACAGCAAAGTATTTTTATTACTTAAGTACACAGTTATGGGATGGGACTGGGATTGGGACTTGTTTGAGTCCGGAAGGGAAGGACTTATGCAAACGTAGAGTATGAGAGCTTTTGGTTACTTGAGCACTCTGCTGGGGTGCAGTGACAGTATTCACGGCCCAGGGCGGGCATCCTCCTGGTTATTTAGGGTGAGGGGGGTATGTGACTTTGTGGCGGGGGAGGGCGGTTGCAGAGATACTGCCGGGGTCTCTGTCCTGCAGCGGTCCTGCAGAACATACACAAGTCGCCAGAGCGTGTCCGTTTGCTCCCTCACTAGTACAAGCATTGCTTGAGTCGCCTGCTTGTGTTCCTCACGCCACCTCTCCTCCCATTCGCTGTGTGAGCGCTGGTACAGAGAGACTTTCTCCCTCCACTGCCTCTGCTGGTCCGCCTCGGCTAGGTAGCAGCCCACACATTCATCGAAAATCGTGTCCCTTGTCTTTTTCTTTCGCCGCCTAATCTTCGCCAGCCTCTGCGAGGTGGATGCTGTGGAAGGTCTGGAGACAGTGGAAGCTGTGAGATGGGAAACAGTTAGTGAATTCCTTGCAATGATACTTTTTTGCGAACAATTAACTGAGTCTAGGCTGTCTCTTTGAATTTTTTGTTGAGACCCCTGTGCCTGCTGTTGCACAAATCATTTGCGCGGTGGATTCTGGGTAAATGTCGCCAGTCATTCCTTCCTCCGGGAAAGCAATGGCAGACAATCATTTCGAGGACGTTTTCCATGAAATGCCCTGGCACACGCCATAGCGTGGCAACAATGGACCCTATTTTGCCTTTTGTGTATGTCACCGTATGTGTACTGGATGCCGCTGACAGAGGCGGACCAGCAGCGCTACACAGCAGCATGCTTTTGCTTTTGCATGACAGCAGCGATGGTTACCAGGCATACTGCACCGTCTACCATACCATGAACTGGTAAGAAGACGGTAATAAGATGGTCATGGTTACCTGTCCTTTTGGTGCTGTCATAAGTGCCCCTGGTCGATCAGCCAGGGGCGCAAAAGCAAAATTTGGGAATGACTCCCCGAGTCAATCCCTCCTTTTTGGGTATCTAAAAATAGAATCAGTCCTGCCTAGAATATGGGCAACTGTACTAGAGAACCACTGTATCATAGAACCAGAGACCACAGCTGCTCTCTGTCCAATCCTGCATAAATTTTGAGCTGAACGCTATTCACAGGGTGTGCTCCTGAAACAACCCCAGCTGTTCATTCCGTTCTTCCCCCAGCCTTCCTGGGTTCCAATACCATTGTCCCCCCACTTGTGTGATGAAGTAATATAGAATGCATGAATAAGACACAGGTAGTCGTTTGTGAGAAATGAGTGGAAGGAAGCCTCCAGCTGCAATGATAGTCCAGAGATGACATTAAGGGGTGTGGAGGAGGGAGCCACTCATCCCTCTGCTAGTCCAGGGGCAATTGAATCTTTTCTTTACAATGAAGGGTGGGGGCTGATGGAGCTCAGCCCCCTGTCGCAATGATGAGGACGGTTACCAGCCATACTGCACCATCTACCATGAAAAATTAGCACCAGGCGGCCTTGACCGACCGGTCCCAAGCAAGTTGGTATGGTTGTCATGGTTACCAGCCCTTTTGCACTGCCCCATGTGCCAATAGGCTGATGGTACAAAAAGATGGAAATGCATCCTCATCATCAGCCATCCATAGCGTGGGGGGAGCAAGGATGTTGGTGTTGAGTGCTGCACCATCGCGTCTATCTGCAGCATTCAGTACAGATACGGTGACATGTAAAAGAGTCAACAGAGGATTGTTTTCCCTTTAACTTCTGGGGGTCGGGGGGGTGCGTAAATTGCCGAGCTATGCCCCGACCCACCGTGGACACTGTGTTTGACCCTAGAAGCATTTGGAAATCAGCCAAGAATGCAAATGCTTTTCGGAGACAGCAGGAACTGTGGGATACCTTGCGTCCTCGTTCCCCCCTCCCTCCATGAGCGTCCATTTGATTCTTTGGCTTTCCGTTACGCTCGTCACGCAGCTGCGTGCTGAGTCTGTGCTATGCCGTCTGTCCGTTTATTTATTAAAAATACTTTGGACCAGGCATAACGTAACATTTCTTCCCCTACTTAGATGCAGGAGTCTCCCAGCGAGATAACCGTGAGGACGGGCACTGAAGGAGATAGAGAGCGCATGCTGCGTGAAATCTAGCACGAACCACGGACCTATGCAGCCATGCTCTGGGAGGCAGTGCTCCCTGAATACCACATGAAAGCCTCGCGCGGAAAAGGGTGCTATCACGGAGCACTCAATAAGGCAGCTCTCCCCAGGAACCTCCTGCTGATGCTTATCGATTAACGGCAGGAGAGCTTCGTGGAGTTCTCCCAGGAGGATTTCTGTTCTATCACCATAGATACAGAGACCTCCTTGTCACACACTTCAGATTCCTGTTATATTAAGAATAAAAGTTAACATGGTTAAAGCACTTACCGACTGCTCCTACCCCTGATTCAGGATCCGGGTTCCTGGCCGGGGAGGGTTGGTAGGGGATCTCCGTGACGGTGATGAATAGATCCTGGCTGTCGGGGAAACCAGCGTTGTAAGCGCTATCGCCTGCCTCGTCCTCCACAAACCCTTCCTCATCTTCCCCGTCCGTGAACATCGTCGAGGAACTGTCCGTCGACACTGTCCCATCATCAGAGTCCATGGTCACTGGTGGGGCAGTGGTGGCAGGCTCCGTAGCGTCTGTTGGCCGCTTTGATTTTTTGGTAGGCTTGTCTGGGGTCCTTGATTTTCACGCGGCGATGCGTTGCATGACGGCTGTATCCTCTGTCTGTATCATGGCTTTGGAGACCTTCTCGTAGGTCTTTGCATTCCGTTCGTTGGAGCGCAGCTCCGAAAGCACAGACTACTCGCCCCCCACACCGATCAGATCGAATTGTTCCCGGTCAGTCTATGCCGGGGTCCCTCTTTCTATTCAGAGATTACATGAACTCCTCTGCTGGAGAGCTCTGCATTGCTGCCGGTGCTGCTGAGCTTGCCCCGATGTCCAACCACAAAATGAGATTCTAACTGTCCAGAAAGGAAAAGGAATTCAAATTTTCCCGGGTCGTTTCCTGTGTGGCTGGTCAGAGCATCGAAGCTCGGACTGCTGTCCAGAGCGTCAACAGAGTGGTGCACTGTGGGATAGCTCCCGGAGCTACTAAGTTCGATTTCCATCCACACCTAGCCTAATTCGAACTAGCCATGTCGAATTTAGCGTTACTCCACCTGCCGGGGTGGAGTACCAAATTCGAACTAAAGAGCCCTCTAGTTCGAATTAAATGGCTTCCTGGTGTGGACGGTTGAGCGGTTAGTTCGAATTAACGCTGCTAAATTCGAATTAAAGTCCTAGTGTAGACCAGGCCTGATTGAACTAGCATGGTAAAAACAGAGTGTAGCTGTGGAGGTGTGAGTGCCAGGTGGGGCTGGCTGCCCTGAGTGTGCGCCCATCTGAGACACTAGGTAAATACTCAGGTTTGCCAACTTTGTAATATTTAAAAACTGGACACTCCAGGAGGAGTGCTGGAACTTTTCCTGCCCTTCCTCTTCCTCCCAAGGCCCCACCTCCATTTTCTCCTCCTCCTTCCCCTCTCCCATAGGTTCTCTTTGCTTTTCCCCTCTTCCCACTCTCTCCCCTTTGCCTGGGTTTGGATAATCTTGCTGGTAGAGAGGGGGGTGGGAGCTGCAGCTGCCCGATGCAGGTAGGAGGTGGCTGTGACTGAGTAGGGGCTGGCACAGGTGATGACCTCACGTCTTCCGGCCTCCCTTGGCTGCAGTAACCGGACTTCGGGTGTCTGGTCAGCAGATCTTACCTAACACTGTCAGGTCCCTTTTTCGACCAGACTTTCTGGTTTTAAAAATTGGACACCCGGACACCCTAATTCAAGTACACTCGTGACACTGTGGCTACATTCTATCTTTAGCATGCTAGCTGGATGAGTGCAAGTATATGTCCTTGAGCTGGGAATTGCTCCCCCAGCTTGAGATGTAGACCTACTTCTTGTTTGGGCATCACTGCTAAAAGACTGATAGACACTTCCTCCTAGTTAAGGAAGCTGCTCCGTAGGTCACTTAGGATTGCACTGGGGAGTGCGGTCTTACCACTGCTCTGTGGCAAAGTCCTGTCCTATGATAGACTGAAGGCAAGGGAGTGTGTCCTTATGCTCATGGTATTGTGTGCTATGTCTATCAACTCTTGGAAACGGTGCATTATCTTACTTTAAAAAACCCCCAAACCTCATCTCCTAAATGATTTCTGAGAATAGCTTGTGGAATAAATGCTGTGTCATTTCTGCTTTACTTCTTGGCATGCAGTGCTAAGGCTGTTTCTTCAGGATGCTGCCCTCCAGGTCTATTGATTGCAGATTCCATTGGAAGATCCTTCATCCTTATGATGAATGCTTATAATAGTTGTTGGACTCCAATCCTCCCCAGGATGGATTGTCAGTAGTAGAAAGGGACACTATGTACTGCTGAATCGAAAGCATAAACAGTGTATGTTTATGTATTTTAGGGAAGAGGATTATTTTATTTAAAAAACAAACACACACCCTGGAAATGGATCCAGCTGGGCAGGTGACCACTCTGGCATTTGTGTTCTTTGGAGAACTAGTTATGTGCTTCCCACACAAGTAAAACTTCCATCGAAGCCAATGAGAGCTTTTCTTGAACAAGAATGGCAGGATTGGGTTAAAACATACAGGCAAAGAAACAGAATGCAACACAAAGGGTCTTTCCTTAGCATGCCCTGTTAGAACTATATCAGAACTCTCAAAACAGCAGGTAACTAATTTTTCAGCCTTTTATTTAATGGTTGTATTAAAAAAATGAGGGGAAAATACCTCCTTTTATATAAGTGTGTGTGTACATATGTGTGTTTATATACAGTATAAAAAAGCAAAACTAAATAACCCCCAGCCTAACCATCTGATAGCATATTGGGCCTGCAGCTCCTTTACATGCTCTCCTATCGGTGTAACTTCTACAAAACTGCACAGTTGTGGGAGTTTTCTGTACATGTCATATAGGGGAGAGAGGTATACTGGAGCCAGTAGCCTTGTGTGATTATACCAAAGGGCCCATCACAGTGATGGTCCCACCGTGCCAATTACTTTTGCAGCCTAAGCAGAGTGGAGAATGTATATATTGAGAAACAAGGATAGTACAGAGTTAATATGCATAAGGATTCATCCAATCCCATTGAAGTCAATGGAAACCTTTCTACTGAATTCACTAGAGTTTGGATTAGGGGCTTAATTGCCGGGGAGCAAACATTCTGATTCACATTTTAACAGCCTATTTAACACTATAGTGTTTCTGGGCCCACATCCATTCCGCATGGAAAGACAGGCACCTTTTAACTGTAAAGGTCTCCCCAGTCCTATTTCTTTGTATCCTACACCCTCAGATGACATCCTTGCATGAGAGTGGCTGTTGTTAAGGAGTCTTACTTTGTCACATTTATATTTGGCTCTTCTTGCGGTCTTGCAGGTGTTACTGGAGACTCGTGTCATTGATCAGCCACCACGATTAATAACCACAACCACAGTGTTCACATCTTGAGCCAATGAGCTATTGTTATGTTTTAGGCAGGAGCTCATTATAAAAGAGAGCAACCTAATAGCAAAGGGAGTGGAATGTATTTTGATATTACTGCTTTATGAGGCAATTCCGTTGAAATGTTGGGTCATTTGGATCTCGCACAATGTCAGTAGAACTCTTAAAGGCTCCCTTTGAAATAAAAATACCAAAGTGCAGGCCACTTTTCTTTTTCCGGATTTAATAAACGAAAAAGATTTGGATTAGCCTGAAGGTAATAATTAATAAGAGTTATGTGAACTGAGGATCTGTGCATTATGTCATCCCCATGTAGTTTGAGAACCAACTAATTAAAGGTGAAACTAATATGTGGGGAAATACAGGATGGGCAATAGGAAACAGTAACTTGTCTTTTCTCACAGATGAGAGCACACTTTTTTTTATATCGGTCTTGCTACTCTGTCTAAACTTAAGGATGTTTTCCAGGCATATGGGAATTCTCAGGTACAAGAATAGAGAGAGCTTGCTATTTGATCCAAGGAATATTATACTGCCCTCCAAAGAGGCTGCATGGGAGAAGATAGCAAAGAATCCTGTGGCACCTTATAGACTAACAGACGTTTTGCAGCATGAGCTTTCGTGGGTGAATACCCACTTCTTCGGATGCAAGCCTGGGAGAGGATAGAACACTGGGCTGACAGTCAGGGGACTTTTGTTCTAATCCCTGCTTTGCTACTAACCTGCTGCTGTGTGACCTTGGACAAGCCATGCCACCTTTACTCTCTCTGTTTCCACCTCCATTCTGTCTTGCCTATTTACATTAAATTCTTTGGGGCTGGGACAGCCTCTTACTATTGGTATGCGCAGAGCCTAGTCTCATGGGACCTGGGTCTGTGTCTTTGTGTCTTGCTAATTTGGAATACAGTAGAACTCTGTCCACCAAAAACTGGTGGAACAAAACTGTTGCTGAACCAAAGCTTAGCATATGTGGTGGTCTTGACTTTTCACTGCATCTTGTTCGCCCAAACCTGGATTATATTCTTGTTTAATGTTTATTGAGATTGTGCTAAGAGGCCCCAATCAGACTGGCTTCCCATTGCGCTAGACCCCATACGTGCATAAGGAAAAGATGGCCCTTGCCCCCAAGTATTTACAATCTGAGTGTTGCCATGTTATCCCTGCTCATAGTGAAGGCATATGCTGGCTGGCTTTTCCAAGGCTGACAGTGAAGGCGGAGCTGGCTGGCTCTTCCAAGGGCAGCCAGCTGGAACTTAAGGAGGAAACCTCTGCTCTACATTTCCCAAGCCAAAAGCACCACGAAGAGCTGTGGATTTCCAAAAAGAATTCAGTGAAAAGAATGACAACCTCCTTTGCATACCAGGTTTCTTTAAAAGGATTGAACTACTTGATGTAAGTCACCAGGCCTCTTCCGCAGTGCTGGCTTTAAGTAAGATGGCCCATGTCCTTTTGTGGCTGGCCATCAATTCTTTGCTCTGCTCCAGTGTGCAGCAAATAGAGAATTTTAACTAATTCAGACCCTTCTAAGCTGCTAGTCTGCAAAACTGGCTGGCATACTTGGCAGTATCAACCCCAAGTGTTCAAAAATCATTAGTTAGACCCCCCCAAAAATCATGGTTGGCTTAACAATCATGAGTTTTAAAAAAAAAAATTAGTTAAGTTCTGGTTCTGTATATTTGCCTTCTGGTGTCTGAGCCTCTATACTGATGTCAAGTTTCCAACCTTTTCTCTGCAACCATGAGGGCTAGAAATGTACTTTTTAAAGTACACACAGATTTTCACATAATCATTTAACTGAAGGATCTGAACCCCCCTCCCCTCCCCAAATACTGAGATTCACCATAAAATCTTGTGTTGGCAACCTTAATTTGTAGTCTAAATTGGAGCAATGGGGATTGCATCATTTTGTGTGCATGTACCTGAAATGAAAATGCAGTCTGCATGCCTGTATTCCAGCCTTGGCATGCTATCAATCTATGCCACATCACTGCTAGCTTGTGGTGTGCCACAGCCCAAAAGCAGATGCGTGCCATGCATTCAGTTCTATAACATGCATGCCACAAAATACTCACTCTGGATAAGCAATCTGTTCTTTCTTTGGTCTTACACACATATTTAATTTTTTTAGGAAAACGTTACCCATTGTGCTCATCCTAAAAATCTGATCTTTTACAAGAAGCTGGCACGAGTCCATGGTCATTGCTGAAAATGGCCTTCTTTGGCCAAACCACAGCTCCTTTCTGGGCTCTGCCAGATATAGATATACACTGCAAAACAAAAAACAAACAAAAAAACCCAAACCCCAAACACCCGCATAGAAGGAGTCTTAGAGCCTGGGTCAACTAAGACACCTGGGGTTCATGTTACAGGGCTAAAAATAGCAGTGTAGATGTTTCTAATCAGGGAGGAGCCCAGGCTCTGAGACCTGGCAAGAGGGAACAGTCTCAAAGGCTGGGCTCCAGCCTGAGTGGGGTCCTCTGCACGCCGCTATTTTTAGACCTGTAGCGCAAGCCCTGCATGTCAGTTGAGTCAATTGTCATGGACTTCAAGACTTTGTGGGTTTTTTTGTTTTTGTTTGTTTGCAGTGTAGATGTACCCTGAGATGCAGAACATGAGTATGGACTTAACCACATTTTGGAGTATACTTGAATCTCAAAGCTCTTTTCAGAGGTCTGGTTGTAACAATAGGTTTCACCAGGACTTAAATTCAGCTGGAGCTATCCAGAGTGGAGCTCCAGTAAATATTTTCAACCCCCCGGGAGTTTATCTTCTTGATCTGGAAATTACATTGGGGGTCACACAAGAAGTCTATGGTAGAGCAGGGACTCGGACCTGGATCTGAGTCTAACCACCAGACTATCCTTCCCTTTTATGCATATGGTTGTCTATTTTATATACACCAAAGTAAACCTGATGGGTGGAATCAATCTAGTTGTCTTCTGTTTGTCACATTTCATGGACCTGCTGGCATTGGCAAGCTATTTTTTTTAAAAAGTGAATCTAGGGAGAAAAATGGAATCCCAGACCCAGTTGCTGAGCTGTGGTTAAGGGGCACAGAGTGCTGCTCAGGATGGGGTGTGCACAAAAGTGGCTTTGACACTTTTGGGTGCCCCCTGTTCTGGGTGGGTCCCCCAACATGAATTAGAGCCATTTGAGGGCTTGTTTTGGCTGCTAGTAACCTCCTGGGGTTGAAATTAGCAGGGCTGGACAGAAAACTGAGTTGTTGTCCTGCAAGAATTTTCATGCATTTGACTAATTTTCTTGTCCCAAATTAGGATTAAAAAATGGGGGGAAAAAATCCTGGTTTGGGTGGATCAGAACATTTTGTTTTGCTTTAGACTCTTTTTCTTCCCCTCCTTTTAACCTTTTTTAGTCTAAAATCACTAACATTATGAAACAGTCATTTTGACTAGAAAAACCTAAACTTGTATTGAAAATGTCTTGAATTGGGAGATTTGGTGAGGTCAGCCCTGTTTTGCTAACACTTTTGGCTTCAACAAAACAGCAAAAAATCCCACCCCATTTTAGTCAAAAAAAATTCCTGACCATGTATCAGGGTACTCTGAGGCACAGGGAAGACCGGCTGTGTCCTTTGTCCCCTGGCTTTGCCTGCCAAGGCCAGCAGCTGGGAGGAGGGTTGATCATGGCCTGTATGTGCTTTGCTGCTGGAGGACCATCCTGTGCTGGTTTGTTTCTCCCATAGCTGGCCGTTAAGTCTTTAGGACTGTTTTGCTCCAGCATCATGGTACAAAGCAACTGCAATGCAGGGGACAATCTACCCCTCACATTTTAACTCCATTGAAATAGGCTGGCCTAGACAGAAGAAGCTTTGAGAAGGCTAGAGTGGAAAATGGTGAATACTTTGCTGAAGAATAGGAACTGTCCCTTTTCAACAGGAATGAGGAGCATGGATGCTGGTCCTGTACCTTCTAACAAATCAGGATTTCTAACTGGAACAACTTTTCCACTTGATCAGAACAGACCGCAAGGTAAAATAGCGTAGGTTGATTTAATTCAGGGTGTGAAGGCTGATGCGCTGCTTCTGATTAGGTGCTGAAGTGGAACAGTTCCTGAACTGTGACTGCTTATTGGCACAGTAAAGGTGAGTCTTGGCTATGAAACCGCTTTCCCTTCCTACTCCATAGGGCTCTGGTTCTCAGACTGCAGTGCCTCAACCTATTTTCTAGATCGTTAACTTTCTTTCATGATATGAATAGGGTATTTTCCCATCTTACAAAACAAAGTGTTTGTGCAATAAAGATAGATGATCCTTACTTGCAGTAATTTTCTTGTCCACTTCATCCAGACAGAATTTTGTTTTAAAATCAATAGCTGATTTATTTAAGGTTTGCAATGTGGTATTGACATTTTAGTACTTTTATAACTCCATGGTTATTACATCAGGCTAGTTCTCACAAAGTTAAATGTTTTTCAGTTTGAGTTTTCATATGTAAACCTTGCATCATTTCACTAATCCTGATTTTTTTCTTAAGGGCTTTTGTTTGTTATTTAGAAATTAACAGCTCCCACCCACAAAACTCACCTAGGAGTTGGTTTTCTTTTGAACACATATCAGTATAAGATCTTCTTTGTTTCAGGTGCAGCTTTTATCCATTTTAATTTATAATTGCCATTGAAAAACTTAACCCTACTTTTTTTTTTTTTTTTTTTTTTTTTTTTTGAAATCTCCAGAGAAAAGTACATCCAAAATAATAGCTGTTGGAAATAGCGCTTTGGGCCAGATTTTGATGTGTTCAGTACCAAGAACTGGAGCCATATTTTTCAAAATGCTCAGCTCCTGTTTAGGTCTCTCCCTCCCCCAAAAGGATCAAATTCTCAAAAGAGCGCAACTCCTAACATGATGAGTTTATTTTTACAATCTGACCACTTATTTTGAGGCCTACATAGGAGCTGAGCTCTCTTGAAAATCTGGCCTAGATTGGGTGTGTTGAGCACTTTTGAAAATTGTGTCCTTAGAGTCTCTTCCATCTGAGGATCTCAAGGAACTTTTCACAATAACCTTCCGAAATAGGAAATAGTACTGGCTCCATTTTACAGATGGACAAACAGAGGCACAAAGTAACTTGCTCATCTTCAGATAGTAACAGGCACAGAAAGCTGAGAAGAGGACCCAGGCTTCTGTTCTAACCAATAGGAACCCAACATGTAGTGAAATGATGTCTGTGTCTTTTAAAAACAAACAAAAAAAACCCCGGCACCAGTCCCCCAGATCCTCAATGTGACAAACCTGTGTCATCTTTCTGACACCCTCTCCACTAGGCTCTGCTCTATGCACAGTCTGACCAAATGGGGTGTGTAGCAAAGGGAGCGCAGTTTCTCCTCGTAATTATTTTTGAGCCATGTTCAAGAAATAACGCCAAGGTTGAAATCCTACAGAGCAGCAAACCTACAGTTTGAACATTATCCATTTTTAATTGCTTCTTTACATAGCGGGAGGGTGAAGTGAGTGTAGTGTCATTGCTCGCAGTGCTGGAGGCAGAAAAGTCCCTTTGTAATGGGAGACAGGAAGGAGACCTGAATGACTCATAGAATCACTTTCAGTTGACAGCATTTACTCTGGGGCATAAAGGAGAAATTAAAAAATGACATTGCATTACACCATGGTCTGTGTTAGACTCATAGACTTTAAGGCCAGAAGGGACCAGCATGATCATCTGGTCTGACCTCCTGCACATCACAGGCCACAGAACCTCACCCACCCACTTCTGTAACAGACCCATAACCTCTGGCTGAGTTACTGAAGTCCTCAAATCATGATTTCAAGACTTCCAGTTACAGAGAATCCACCATTTACTCTAGTTCAAACCAGCAAATGACCCATGCTCCACACTGCAGAGGAAGGTGAAAAACCCTGCAGTCTCTGCCAATCTGACCTTCCTAACACCAAATGTGGTGATAAATTAGACTCTGAGCATGTGGGATAACATCATTCACTCGGGGATTTAGTAAGCTTTAATCCACTTCATAGTCACATCTTTAGTTAATTTGGGTTAACTTTTCTGGATGCCCCTGTGTAGACAAGCCCTGAGATTCTCACATAATCATTTGTCTCCAGGAGCTGAAGCTTTAAATGAGACTCATGGTGAAATAAGGAGAGTTGGCAACACTAATTAGCTTATAGGTATATAATACCTCTCTACATACAGAGAGGAACAGTGGAAGTAGGGTGACTAGATGTCCCTATTTTATAAGGACAGTCCTGATATTTGGGAATTTCCTTCTATAGGTGCCTATTACCTCCCACCCCCGTCCCGATTTTTCACACTTGCTGTCTAGTCACCTTGATGCTGTAGAGTACTGCCTGCTGCATTAGCTGGGCCCTGTGTGGTGGCCATCAGAGCTTCAGATGAGTATTTTGTTTGGTTTTCTTCTCCCTGTCACCTTCCTCTTCTGGAGTGCACCTGCACAGGAGCCAGGCAGAGTGTTGCCATCAGATGTTAGTGATGACAGAGTTAGATGTGCATGCATTGGGGGAGAGGAAATGGCCTCAGTCAATTAGTTAACTACTGTGATGATGAGAGAACCTGAAAAGGGTTGGAGGTTTGCTTGCAAAAAACTTAGCTGAGATTTTTACCCAAACCAGAATTACTCAGAATTCCCAGTAACTTGATGGGAAGACCATGCATAGAATAAGTTCAGGTACTTAGTCTAGAAGTTGGGCTGGAAATCTTGCAGAAACTGGCTTTTTTTGGGGTGAGATTTTGAGCAATTCCTGGTTCTGGCTAGGGTGGAAATAGCATGAAACTAACCTTCACTGCCTGACTCCATAGACCTCTGGTTCCTATGGCCATATCACCCAATGGGCATAGCCTTATTGTGTATTCTGACATACACAGTAAGTTGCATTTTGGTGGGTTGATCTGGGACCAGTTGTCTGTGGCATATGGCCTATCGGTGAGTGCAGCTGTGACTGAGAGATGGTGAGGCAGAAGGAGCGTGTGGTAGCTAGCAGTCTGCAGTGGGGACAGAGATAAGATTGATATTGCTATGGGCAGAATCCACAGCTGACATGGAGAATTACTGAGAAGGTTTTGTAATTAGTTTCACTGGGTGTGGGTGTGTGACGACAAGAGAAGGTGAAGACCATGAGCAAATGATAAGCCAAATTCTAGGTCCTGCTCACAACCCAAGCAAATGTGATGTGTGCAAAGGAGTTCCTGCTGGGTACGGGTGCTGTATCTACCTGTGCCACTGTGGCTTGGCCTGTGCAGCCATACATTGTCAGCTCTGGGAGTCTCTGGGAGACTTAAAGGGGCAGTCACGAAGAATGTAGCAGAGGGGTTGACCCCACAAAGGTACTTTAAGAAAAAACTTCACGCATTAATGCATGCATTTCGGGTACTCCAGTGAAGTCCACCTCTGTCCCTTGCTGAAGGCATTCCCCCAGGATTAATGCAACCTCTTTGCAGGCCTTCTCCACAGTGAGAGGGGAGCAAAGATCTGCAGATGGCTGCTTAGAAGGGGGAACTCATTTGCACGATTTCCCTACCCACCCTTAGTTAAAAGGCATTGAACCCCAGTTCCATCCTTGACCTATTTAAAGCTGATTGTTGTCCCAGTACCTAGCCAGTTTATGTGGTACTATGTAGACTCTCTGCTCTTCACTACTGTGGAGCTAGTGATTGGGACTTATTATTTAGAAATTGGGGTTCCATTGTTCTAGCATCATACCAAATGCATAGTCAGAGACAGTCCTGGACCCAAAGAGCTTAGTCTAAGTAGTCAAAATAGAAGAGGCTGAGAGAGGAAATAAGCATAGAGAAAGTGACCTGCCCAAGGGGATGCAGCAGATCAGTGCCAATCAGGAATAGAACCCAGGTTTCCTGAGTCAGTCTAGCACTCTATGCACTAGACCACGCTGCTTCTTTAACTGTCTCTTAAAGACAGGGTGACCAGACAGCAAATGTGAAAAATCAGGACAGAGGTTGGGGGTAATAGGAGCCTATATAAGAGAGAGACCCAAAAATCAGGACTGTCCCTATAAAATCGGGACATCTGGTCACCTTACTTAAAGAGCTCGGCTCTCTAAGAACTAGTTTTATTTTAAATTCTACATAGAGCTTAATATTTTATTATTTTACATGTTATAGATTTTAAGAAGTTCCGGGAAGCTGCATCACAACTTGCTCCTGAGTTTAATGCACTGCAATTTTAATTTTAGTGTCTGTTAAAGGAAACACCTTTTTGGAACATTAACCTTAATTTACTTCCTTTGAAAAACAAAATACAGAACATGTGTTGTTAGAGCTGTCATTTGCCTACATATTATTACAGTGAAATAAAAATCATGCTGGATTTTTGTCCTAAACTTTCAAAGAAAATTGTGAGGGGAAATGTGTGTTAAAAATAGAAGAGTGGTGGGGATTCCAAATCTAATATGTGATTGACATAGATTTTAAGGTAGATGTAGCTGTTTCCTTGATTCAACAGTCTGGCATTCATTCTAGCCTCTGCTGTGCTACTGCTTATTGTGTATAAATGGCCACCAGTCATATAGGGTCAGAGTGAGAGCCTTACTTACAATAGGATAGTCAGTTTTCATGCTGAAACAGATTTCCATCTGGCCCATAGTTAGCAACAACAGTCTAGGATTCAGAACAATCATTTATTTTCTGCATTTGCAGTATAAGTGCTTCAGACATAGCAATATTGGACATGCCCATTTGTTCTTTAATCTCCTATTAAGACTTTGTATCCCTTGTGCCAGCAGAATGTCAGCGATTTTCTCACAGTAAGCCACATTACCACCAGATCTGCATGTCACATGCGTTTACCTAGATGTCTGTGAATATAAATTACAAGCTACCAAAACCTCCCCACTGTAAGTCTCATTCTTAACAGACAATTATATGTCATATGTATGATTTCATCCTGCTCTCAAGCAGTGTTGGCCCATAGTGCTTGGTTCAAATAGATACACCTTCATTCATCAAGACCCGCAGTACTGTATGTAAATGCAATTGGGAAGCAATAAATTGAACTTAGAAAATTGTAGTGATCAGTGAGGGCATTCTCCCTCTTGAAGAAATCACTGCTAGCACCCGCCACCCAGAAAAAGTTGGGGACCATTGCCCTAGATCCTCTTTCCTTCAGAGAACCACTCCCACGTTCATTATACCCAAGTGGGGGTAAGTGGGGCTTGCGTGCAGGGAGGTCAGCGAGGAGTGGTCTGGGGTGCAGGGGTGGGGATCTGGAGGCAGGGAGTCAGGGGGCTCCAGATGCAGGGACTGAAGTTCAGTGGGGTGGGGTTTGGGTTTGGAGGGCTAGCGGGGTTCTGGATGTACCCAATGAGTCTTGGCAGGGGTTTCTAAGTAAGGGAGGTCCAGATGCCTGGGGGTTGGGTGGATGGGCACAGCTCCTGTACAGTGACCCTCCCCCAACAGCTGAGGAGTGATGGGGACAGGAAGCAGGGGAGGATGCTGAGCTTCCTGCAGCTGGGGGAGGATTCTGGAGGTGGGTCTGACACAGCCCCAGCCATTCCCTGCAGGGGAAAAGGAAGTCCTGTCCTCTTCTGCCTCCAGCCTAGCTGGGACTAGCAGCTGATCCTGGCTCAGGGTAGGAGTCACTGGCTGGGGTGTCCCCAGCCCTGCAGTGATTTACCTCTCCACCGGCTGCTCTGGGTGCCTGAAATGATGTACCTGCACTGTTAGGGAGTGATGCATGACTGCTCTTGCGGCTTCCCTATCAGAAAGTCATTTTTCTGCAGAGAAGCAAAGAAATATGTGGGGGACATGAATTCTGCACACACACATAGTGGCACAGAATTCCCCTAGAAGTAAATTATGGAAGTATGTGGCTTGTGCAACTTTATTGTGTTAAAATTGAAGTAGAGTTTATATTTGTGTGGCTTACAAATAAGGGACAGATCATTTATATGAAATTAAATATACTGGGATGGGGGAAGACAGTAGACTTGAAACT
The DNA here is from genome assembly GCF_020497125.1 of Mauremys mutica. NCBI lineage: Eukaryota > Metazoa > Chordata > Testudines > Geoemydidae > Mauremys > Mauremys mutica. The sequence continues at coordinate 100,631,285 of NC_059072.1, read as the reverse complement.
GACTGAATTGAGATAGAAGAGGTAACTGTCTAACTGCAAACTGCAGGTGATTTCCTGTGTCTTGGATTCAGGTTGTTTGTGCCTTTGGAAGCTGCATCAAAGAGATGGGCTGGCGTACGATGATTATGTTGTTTCCACACCAAGATGAAATTCACTCCTTTCTGAATGGAACCCATGTAATTAGGCTTTGTGAGTGAAACTAAGCAGGATTTTGCAAGTGGAATTTAACTTCAGTCTGGGATTACATTGTAGTGTAGCTTCTCCACAGACACCATTCCAGTTCTGTAGGTTGGAATAGCCGCCACTACCCCTTTGCACCCTTCTGATGTTTTGTGCCACTGAAAGTGTATATAAACCGTGGAGCCTGTATGTAGATTCCCTCATCCCCACACAGGGCATGGAAGCCCCATTACACAGTTTATCCCACTGCTATACCACAGCCCCACTGTGGAGCTTATATGCCATGAGGTATTGATTCTGTGCATGTGGCTGAGTTGAATTTCACTGTAAGGCCCACTCTTGCTCTTAGGGTTGCATGTATTCCTGGAGGATTCATCACATGACATAGTCTTTAATTCCTGGAGACTCCAAGACAATCCTGGAGGGTGGGCAACTGTACCTGCTCTGAGCATGCAGATTTTATGCTCATACAAAGCGCACGGGATCTTTAGAGAGGAAGGCAAATATGCAGCATTTATTGAAAATACAACAGTTAGCATATGCTTTTTAACTTATCCTAAAACAAAAAGGTGACCATAATCAGCCATAAGGATTGTTCTGGTATGTCATTCCTTTCTGCTATTCAAAAAGGGTGGCTGACAGGATGAAATCAAATAATACATTAATTCTTATGGGACACTATAAAATCCTGCTCCTACATATCCCCCTTTTGACACTAAGATTATTAATCGCCAGTGTCACTTCTTATTAATCCGCATAATAGAAAATACTGGGAAGTGATTTGAGCCTGTGGCTCTAGCTTTGCTTACATTTTGTTTTATCCAACAACACATTTCAAACATTCCAATTAAACACATACAATGTAAAACCAAAAACAATTGGGGGTATAACATTAGTATGCCAGTAGTTGTGGGAGATCATCCAGAAAATGTTATACCAATGGTAAGCTGTTATGTCTTTCTGCAGTGGCAATTCGTAACATGTTTCCATTTGCATGTATAATGGTTCTGTTTCCCACATTGCATTTTTGTTTTTTCTAGGAACTATGTTATCTTTTTACCTTTTAACAGATGATTGGTAACTTTCTGCCATTCAATGCGAAGATTGAGAGAGAACTCAACTAAATCAGTGCTCACAGTAAGCTGAGACTTTTTTGGTTGTGGCAAATAGTAAATGTGATTATTGGTAAAACACAGTACTTACATTACATTTACATTTGTCTACTGGTGGGTTGCTAACACTTTTATCCTTCCAAAACAATTTTTCCCAAGAATTAACACATACACATATAGTCCATTATACAGTACTTTGGTCTCATTGTCCAATACATCCCACATACAGGATCCTAGTGAAATGTCTTTACTATGGGGCTTTTGGAGCAACTGGTTAGGATAAGCACATCCACTTTTGAGGAGTCCACTTGGTACAACCTCTGGTGTCCAATAGCTTCCCTCCCTCCCCAGCCCTCTGGCTTGAGGTCCGGGATAGCCAGAAGGATCTCATGTGCAATCTGGGGAGTGGGCTAACTTTTCATATCTTTGCTTCCAGAGCCTGTTGGTGTGAGACTTTTAACAACAATTTTCCCAATTAAAAGGTCTGGCCTTACTATGCTAGAAACATATCAAACAAAGATCTTTTTCTTTGTTTTAGCAAGTGTATTAAAACCTTAGTGTTTCCTGATATTACCCAAAACATTTTGTGTTCCAAGGTGGACAAAGCAAGTATCTGGATATCAATACATTCCATAACTATACCAGTATGTTTTTTTTCACTTTCAGTTGTTTCTGTATTAGGTTGTCCTGTAGGTGGTATTAGCTTTTTCTGAAGGACAAAAATAAAAATTTTCTACCCCTCTTGGGGTGGCATTGATTATTTATTAAAATATTATTATTATTATTATTTATTATTTTATTATTTTTACAAATACCCTTGCCCATATTTTCCTGTGTTTTTTTTGTTGTTGTTGTTCTATAGGCAAGCCAGGTTTTAATGGCTTCTACCTTTTAAGGGTTATGAGGAAATTATTTCACTGTTCAGTCATTAAATCCATGAGGTGGTGTACCTCAGTTTTCCTTCTTGTACAGCAGACCAAGTTTGTAATGTTTTTCTTGCTGTGTTAGGCTTTAAGTTTATTTACAGGTAATAGCTGAGAAGCATCATTACCAAAAAGGATTTTTGAAAAAATCATACACACTATACATTGTTACAGGGGTACTTATTAACATTAAATTTATCTTGTTATACCATGCCTTTTATTTAGACAATTTGTTTGCTGACCAGATATGTCCTTTATCTGTAGCTTCTTTGTGCTGGCAGTTCTTTCCTTCATCAATCAGTTGGGTAATTTGCAATAACACAGACTTGGCTTTTGGATTCAAAGCCATCAGGAAACAATTAACTTTTACCAGAGTTTTGATTACTTTTAACCCTTGCTTCCAAAACACCAGGGGCTACTCCAGGAACCAGCACACCAAGCGTGTGCTTGGGGTGGCAAGCCACTGGGGGCGCTCTGCCGGTTGCAGCGAGGGCAGCAGGCAGGCTGCCTTCAGCAGCTTGCCTGCGGAGGGTCTGCTGGTCCCGCAACTTCAGTGGACCCTCTGCAGGCATGCCGCCGAAGGCAGCCTGCCATGCTTGGGGCGGCAAAATGCCTAGAGCCGCCTGTGCAAAACACAGAGAGATCTGAAAAAGAAAACACAATCTTTTGTGTCTCCGTTGGAGCCCTAATAGGATTTTAATTAAGTATCATGTTTTGTTTGCATTTTTCACCCCTTCTATAATATACACTGCACATGTCCTGGAGAAAATGCACTTTCCTTCTATAGTTTAACTTCTATACATATCAATTTTTACATAAGGTGTAACTGTTTCTTTTGTTCTCAGAGTTTTCATGTACCCTTATCAAAGTGACAGTCTTATTACCCAGAGCCATCTCAAGGCTCAGTGTTTCTAACATTGCTTCTTTTTGTTTTGTGCACCTCACCCCTGCTGTTGCTTCAGAGAGGCACTCTTTTCTTTTTTTAATTTTTAATTCTTTTACTACAGCTCTCATCTGTTATTTTGTTACAAAACAAACAAACAGAATCCAGAATCTCTTCCTATTCTTCTGATTTTGACTGCCCTGCTGCAGCCATGACTTGGTCTTTACAAAATTTAAAATGTTTTTAAATAAAGAATCAAGTTACCCCTTAAGGGTTAAATACCAAATCCCAAAGCCAACCAACACCGATTTACGTGTGTTTGGCAAAAAGGTCTGTCAGTTTTGCAACTTTGAATTAACGAGTCAAATGGATTTTTAGTGGCATTATTCATAACAAAATAAAACCAATTTATCTTAAACCTACAAAACAGGAGTTTTACAAACCAGATATGTTGGTTTAGGTTCTTAGGACCTCACATTTCCACAGACAGACAGATACATACACTTTTTTTCTTTTCCTTAACATTCCTTTTACACTGCTCTGCTTTTACATAGCTGTACATAGATTATATTCCCTTCATTCATTTGGGTTGATTACATTTCCTTTATACATTTGGGGCAGTTAAGTTCCAATAGAACCCCCTTATGTTCTTTTAGTAAATTTGACTAAATTGTCCATAGTCAAATGATTTCAATCAGATAGTCTCTTTACCTGGATTATTTACAGACATTCCTTTGGAAAAGGGCCCATTTTCCTTAAGAATGGCTGGCTGCAATGAAACCAAGAACTCTCTTTAATATGGTCCTTATTAACATTTTCACAAAGTTTAACTGCTTAATTCTCTCCAGCCTCTGTAGAGTTAACTTTTCACTCTTTCCTTAAATCACTTGTTTATCTTCCAAAATGACACCTTTATCAACTCAAAGTTCACCATTTTAAATATTGTCCCAGGGATTCATGCCTGCACTTACTGCTTTTCTTACTCCTACCATTATGCCCTCAGGGCTTCCAACCTGAATGCACCTATAGTTTTTATAGTTTTCCCCAACAGACGGGTCAGAGCGAGGTCTCTAATCCTCCCCCTATTGCCCGGCACTTCTACGATTGGGGGTATACCACCTCCAATTATTTCCCCCCAGCAGTCTGGGGTGGAAAGAGGGATGCTAAACCTCTCTCCTGTCTTTCAGCCCTGCTATGACCGAGGGTGTGTATACCTTTAATCATAACCAATTCTCAATTCATAAAATACCAACAGTGAATACAATATTTTTACTGCCCGGTATCTCTCTGACCGGGGCTGTGCACACCTGAATGATCAATCACTTAGCAGTATTGTCATAATTACAGCGCATATACCCTGCCCACATTCTCCACCAAAAATGTTATGCTTATACAAAACACAAGGGATCTTTATAGAGGAAGGCAAATATGCATCATTTATTGAAAATACAACAGTTATCATATGCTTTTTAGTCACACACACACACAGAGTCCTGCCAGTGATGTTTATAGTTACCAGTCTGTTGTGGATCGAGTCAATCTAATGGCCAGTTAGATTGAGCACGAGTGTGGAGCTGGGCTCTTGGTCGCGATCCGATGCTCCGAGGCTTTGCAGGACTGAACCCAGAGTTCCATAGCAAAATACCCCAGCTTTATAGTTGTAAATTCTCATTTGAGTCCATGCATTTTGCAATGTCATCCTTAAGTGGTGTTATCATTTGACGGTTCTTGTTGGGCTTCCCATCATTATTTCCTATTTGTTGTCTCGCCTTTGGGGGTGCCTGCCTCACCTCTGAGGTGTCAATGCTGCTAACATATTTAGCATTGGATACAATGGATGTTTTCTGATTGTCTTCTGGTCTTTCCAAGTTTCTCACTTCTTCCTGACCATCTGGACATTTGTGATGACTTTCATACCTTATCTTTTCCTGATTCATGCATTCCTCGTTCACACAATCTCTTACAGAAACCTTCAAAGGTATACAGACAGTAGTATTGTATATTTAGCAGAATACATTGTAAATCAAGCCTTGCTAAATCTTATAACTAAAACAATTCACATTGGGGCTCCAGGCCCTCAACATTCCTCTAAGCTCCTTAATATAGATACAATACAAGATCCTGTCTCTTACTTACTAAAACCTTAAAACAAAGAAATGTATATAGTGCCTAATTTGTAATACATATAGGAAACCATAGTAGATATTATAACTTATCCTAAAACAAAAAGGTGACCATAATCAGTCATAAGGATTGTTCTGGTCTGTCATTCCTTTCTGCTATTCAAAAAGGGTGGCTGATAGGATGAAATCAAATCATACATTAATTTTTATGGGACATTATAAAATCCTTCTCCTACACAGATCCCAGTTCTTGAGGCTTCATGAGGTCTGTGCATAACAATTTGTAAGACTGGGACTTAAAAGCTTCAGATTATGGCTCCTAGTGCACCTTCTTCTTTTCCCTGTCAACAGAGCTTGTTGAAATGTGCAATTTCTGTTCCATGGGAAATTTTGAAATTTTTGGGGGAAACCATCATCATTAAGAAGTAGAAAGAAAAGTCAAAATTTCAAATCTTCCCACAAACTGAAATTTCTGAAAAAAACTTCATTTTGGGTCAATCCAAACACTTCCTTTAGATTGTGTTTTTTTAAATATTTTTAAAATTAGATTTAGTGTGTGTTTAAATTATAATATAAAAATAAACATTTTTGAAACAAAAGATGAAAAACTGTAACATTCCATTCTGATAAGGTTAAAATATTATTGAAACGCTTCATTTTTTTGATTTTTTTCAAAATGAAATTTCATTGCAATAATGTGTTCCAATGAACATTTCAGTTTTGACAAATTGGTATTTTCTGACAGGAAAAAAATGTCTGTTGGGAAATTTTCAAGCAGCTCCACCTGTCAGAGGGTCCATGTCCAGAAAATGACAAGGAATATTTTCCTCCTGTAGTATGCATGGGCATTTTACCAAAACACTTTTCTCAAACTCCTTACTTCACCACCAAGGAAAATGAGCTTTCTTAGTACTGGGGTTCATAATTTATTCCAAATATTTCTGTATGTTAAAATGCTGCAGAGTTTTAAGAGTTCTGCTCAAGAAACTTACAGCTGTAAACAAAACAAATTTGGCGTTGTCAGATATTTGTTGTAGGAATCAGTATTTTCCTCTTGGGAATTTGTTTTTAGACTGACTCTTTTGTTTGCTTTCTTGCACTCACCTCTTCCTTGTTAAAATCTTCCTGTCTCTTATTTTCTATTCATCCTTAAATCCTCTAATCTTTCTCTGTCATCTGTTCTTTGCTTTCAGACTGTGTGTGTGTGTGTGTGAATAAAATAGAGGCTGCTTTTTCCACATTTTTAGATGATTGATTGCAATTAGGATAACCAGATAGAAAGTGTGAAAAATCAGGATGGGGCTATTGGGGGAGGAGGGTAATAATAGTTTTATATAAGACAAAGCCCTAAATATCAGGACTGTTCCTATAAAATCAGGACATCTGGTCACTCCAGTTGCAATAAACAATCAGTGTCTGATCCTGTACTAGCAAGGGATCAGTTTGTCAAGAATCATGTGAGCACTTTGCTAGCAACATACAACACTGCTTAACTTTCTTTACACTATTGGCCCTTGTAGTGATGTTTATCCTTTCCTGAAACCAGCCTCTCTCCTGCTCTCAGACTGTGCTACGTCTATAATGGCTAGTTGGTGGTATGTATGTATTTATTTATTCATTTATTTTTTATGGTGAATGTGAGATTCTTTATACTGCACATTTTTTTTCTTAATGAGTTGTTATGATTATACGTATTTAAATGTCAGAGACTTATTCCTGTCTATATTCATGCAGTGAAGAACCAGCTCATTACACACATTGGACCTGAACCTGCAGTCTTGTCTTTCTCAAAACCCCTGTTGGCTGCAACTGGTGGTTTTTGTCCTAGTCGCAACTGTAGGATTGGGCCCCAGTTGTCTTGAGCCCTGATCCTGTGAAGATCTAAGCACATGCTTAACTTTACACACCAAGAATAGTCCCATTAATGTCAAGGAGACTACTCACAAGGTATAATGTTAAGCATGTGCATAAGCCTTTGCAGGATTGAGGTCTAAATTCCTATCTTCCCTGAGCTCTATTATTGAGTTTCTGAAAGTAATAGACTTTGAGCCTTATCTTGGTTTCCTCTCCCCTGGTGTATCTCCACGGATTTCATTGGAGTTACTCCCAACTTATGCTGGGGTATGTGAGATCAGAATCAGGTCCATTCAGTCTAGTCTGTGTGGTTTAGGGAAATAGAAAGTTTGTAACCAATTTTAAAATCAATCTTTTCTTTTCCCCAGTCACAGCAGCAGTTCTTGTTACTGATTTTCATTTAGGTGAATCTTATGAGGATAAAACTGCTTGTTAACAGCAAAGGGCTAAAGGGTAATAGAGACATTGTCTAGCAGGCTGCTCCCAAAGCTGACTGACTTCAGTGGGCTTTGGATCAGGCTCTAGCAGTGCCGTTTCCCCCCTGCAAACTCCAGTACGTTCTTGTTTAGGGGGAAAGGCTGATAAATTGGTGGCCAGATTCTCAGCTGGTGTACATAGGCGCAACTTCTGAACATCTGTCCCTCAGTGGTATGTGCTGATGTAGGAGAACAGGCACAGGGTAATAAAGACAGGCTAAGGGAAATGACAAATTGACTAAACTGAAGTTAACACTTGTAAACACACAAGTATTTTCTTGTACTCCCAATTCAGTGGAAAGCTCTTCTGCTTAGGACTGTAGTTGCTCTGAGGTGCATTTTCTCAACTGAATGGAATATTTTACAACTCCAAGCTGGTCTAGACAGTTTAGCCAATAAATTTTAACATTCTTTTGAGATTATTAAAATTTGCTAGTCCCGTTTGAACAAATGGTCTTTCACCAAGCCCACTCCCTAGCCTCAGAGTTTTCTACAATATAACTAAACGGGTTTTGTTTTTGCTTTTTTTTTTTTTCCTTGTGGGATAGGTGGCAGCGTACTGGGGGATTATCTTGCTTGACGCCTGCTTATTTATTAATGCTCAGACCAGCTACAGCTCAGGGCAGCCTTGAGCAGATTAACGGCCTTCAGAGTCTGGGCAAAGTGGTAAAACTGGGTAACGCCGTGGTGGTGGTGATGAGGATGATAATGATGGGTGAAGGAAATGGCACCCCTAGTGAGAAGTGGCTGATCCAGAGCAGGCAGCATATACATTGTGTCTGCCCTGGCTTTCAGTCTGCCTAAATTTCAGAGTGAAAAAGAACTCGGCAGAAGGCCAGGACCCAATCCTGAAGATCCTCCCAAGCACGCGTCCCATTCCTCCCAGTGGGATAATGCACATGCTTGGTGTTAAGTGCATGCTTAAGCATTTTCAGGATTGGGGCCTAGAAGAGGGGCACAACCCATAGAGAATAGCAATGTCCAGTTAAGTGGGCCTATCCTCATTCAGATGTCACCAGCCTATTTGGCTCCTTTCAGAGAAGAGTAGTTTCAATTCTGACGTTAGGAACCATGACAATTTTCCCTGACAATTTTTGAATAGTTTTTTTGGGTGGTAGGGGGTGGGCTGAACCCTCCCTCCCCCCAAAAAAATGTTTATTTTTTTTCTGTTTAACAAAAACAGCAAAAAGCTTTGGTTTGTTCTCTCCATTTCCCCCATCCCCATATCAGTGACACAATAGAAAAAAGGGGCCTGGTGGGGGGAGGGAGAAGGCTAAACCAAAATATTAAAAACAATTTTAGAAAATCACAAATTTTTGTATCAGCTGGTTTTCCCCCAGAACTTTAAAATGAAGAACCATGTCTTTTGTTTTAGTGTGAATCCCCATGCTCTCCAAGCAACATTATACCAAGTGGTCATGTTCAAGTTTGATAGAAAGTAGATTTTTTTTTTCACCCAAAGTGCTCCTAAGCAATCACCAATACTAACAGACTGTGTGTGAGAGAGTATCATAGCCTTGTTTTATAGATGGATAAACTGAGGCACAGGGAGATCATTAGATGTTTTACCCAAGACCACACAAGCAGTTTATGACTGAGATGGGAATTGAACCCAGATCTGTTGAGTCTCAGGCCACTGCCTTACCCACTAGACCAGGGGTCGGCAACCTTTCAGAAGTGGTGTGCTGAGTCTTCATTTATTCACTCCAATTTAAGGTTTTGCGTGCCAGTAATACATTTTAACCTTTTTAGGTCTCTTTCTATAAGTCTATATATTATATAACTAAACTATTGTTGTATGTAAAGTAAACAAGGTTTTCAAAATGTTTAAGAAGCTTCATTTAAAATTAAATTAAAATGCTGATCTTACACCGCCAGCCTGCTCAGCTCGCTGCCAGCCTGGGGTTCTGTTCACCTAGGCCGACAGCGGGCTGAGCGGGGCCTGCGGCCGGGACCCCAGACCTGGGGCAGGGTGTTCAGGGGTCAGGGCAGAGGGCTGGATGTGTGTGTGTGTGGGGGGGGGGTCAGGGCAGAAGGCTGTGTGTGTGGGGGGGGTGGGGTTCAGGGGTCAGGGCAGAGGGCAGTGGGGGTGTCGGGGGGTCAGGGCAGAGGGCTGCGGGGCGTGGGGGGTGCAGGGCAGAAAGCTGGGTGTGGAGGGGTTCAAGGGTCAGGGCAGCAGGCTGTGTGTGTGGGGGGTTCAGGGCAGAGGGCTTGGCTTGTAGGGGTGCTCCCACCCCCCTGCCCTGAGCGGCTCATGGCAGGGGGCTGGAAGGGATATGCCCTGTCCCACCCCCTTCCCCAAGGCCCCATCCCTACCTCTCTCTGCGTCCTGTACGGAGCTGCCTGCACACTGCCGCTCTTCCCCCTCCCCCTCGCAAGGGCCATCAGCTGATTGGCGCAGGGAAGGAGAGGGGGAGGGGCAGGAAAGCACCACGCTGGGGGAAGAAGTAGGGGAGGGGGGAAGCCTGGCTGCCGCAGGACCAAGCTTCTGCCTCCCGCCACCGAGGGGAGAGCGGTGGGCGGCAGGGCTGAGAGGGGCTGGGGGCCGGGATCGCGGCAGCGTGCCCCTCAAAATTGGCTTGCCCGCCGTGTATGGCTCGTGTGCCATAGGTTGCTGACCCCTGCGCTAGACCCTTATTCCTAATTCTTGCAAGGAGTCCTTACTCGCATGAGTAGTCCCACCGAAGTCAATGGGACTAGTGTATTTGAGTAAAGATTTGGGCCCCTTGTTTAGATCTAGTGTATTTGAACATTGTCAGATGCCTTTCCTCCCCCGCCCCCAAAAGAAAAATATAGCAGCCTCCGGTCTGAAATACTTAGAATGCTAGGTTCTAAAGATAGCTTTAAGATGAAGGGTTAGCATATATAGTTTTATTTTCTATTTTCACATGCATTCCCTTTCCAGGAACATTATGAAGACCATTTAGTGAAATAACACACTTTTTATTTTTTCTGGGCTATCTCCAAAAAGCTGTGGCCAAAATTTTCAAGTATGGGTGCGTAAAGCGAGGCACCTGCTAGTAAATCAGTGGTCTGATTTTTTCAAAGGTGATGAGGACTTATTGATGCCATTGAGTTCAGTGGGTGCTCAGTATCTCTGATAATCAGGCTACTTTCACTTAGTAGATAAACATGAATATGCAAAAATGTGTTTTTAGTCATGGAGTGTACAGTGAGTGTTTGCATGTATTGTTACTGAACTAATCAGTTGTATTGATTTGACAGGCTTTTTAATTACTTAAAGATATCTTGTTTATCAATCAAGAAGAAAAGCAGAGCTACAGAAGCCTATAGTATTTCCTACAGTGACTTTTCTGACTCCTGAGGAATCAGCCTCTCTTTCTCTCTCTCTCTCTGATAGAGTTAAATATAAGGTAGCCTGAAACACTTGTAAAGTATAACACACACACACAGAGTGGAGTTACTGCAACAGAACTGCTATTTTCTCTTTAAAGTATAAGAGTCCAGTGGTGCAGGTCTTGAACTCTATCGGAGTTCTGGATGCATCAAGACTGATGAATTAAGCTGTAATGTTTTAGGAAGACAAAGTCATCAGTGAACATTCAGCACCAGTTCAGTAATATTGATCTTTTTCTTATCTTTATTTAAAAAACAAAAAACTTACAAACCTGGCAACACAACCCCTAGAATCTCAAAGGATGCTACTATCTTCAAGTGTTATTACCAAAGGTTAAATTTTAAACATCAATGAAATCCTAAGTCTATATTTCGGTAACTAAATAAGTGGCCTGATTTTTAGAAAAGTTTGAACATCAGTAGTTCAGTGAAGTTAATGCAAACTGCTGTGTACTCAAAACTTTTGAACATCTGGTGATATTTCTTCTTTTAGATGCCTAAATATGTACTTGGGAGTTATAAATGTGGACATCCATTTTTGAAAATTGTGGTCTTAATTTTTATTTTTGTTTTTCACCAAACAATCTTTACTATTTTTTTCCCCTCAAGGGTCAGGAAATGGCTGTCATCTTACATGTTATAACTGCTGCATATGTTTATGCTGATATAGAAATGATTATTCTTAATGAAGGAGATTAATATGTCAATATTTAATACCTTTCAACCAGAACAGAAAGCAAACTAGTTGGTCCCTGATCCACAGAGTGTTTCTGTAATAATCTAAAAATTGCTGTGAAAGTCTCTCTCTTGTTCAGACACATCCAATAGCCTAGAACACAGAAGGAGAAAATTCTTTGAAACACTGATACAAATACTTAATAATCAAACTTCTGACAATCTTTGCTAGATGTAGCTGAATCTTGGGCTTGATCCTGTTGCTGCTTCAGGCTTAGCTGACTTCAGTAGAAGTTATGTGCGTCAGGTGGGGCTTCAGGATTGGAACTTTTGTTCATATAACAGTGTAGTTTTTACTGACTTTTGTATATGCTATACACACACAAATATAGTACAATGATATAATGTAAGAGATACTTGACCAAATTTAACCCTCAGTTACACCCATGCAAACCCCACTAAAGCCAGCGAGACTTGTACTGGAACAGGCTCGACAGCAATTCTACAGGAACAGCTGCTCTAGGATTGGGAACGACATGGTCTGGGCACATACAATACTGCATATGTCAATGCAGAACAGAGAGGCTAGTGGTTAAGGCACTGGACTCGGATTTAGGTGATATGGGTTCAATTTCTGACTTTTCCACAAACTTTGACACTTTGGTCAAGATAATCTCTCTGCCTCAGTTTCTCATCTGAGAAATGTGGATAACAATACTTCCTTGGTCTGTCTTGTATATGTAGAGCGTAAGGTCTTTGGGACAGGGACTGTGCCTTGTGTTAGGTGCTGTACAAATAAAATCATAATGAGGTCACAATCTCTGTGGGGTCTTTGGGCACTAGCACAATACAAATAATATGTGAACATTAAACGTTCTAAACATTGGATGTTATTCTACCATAAATACATTGAGGATTAGGGTTCAGAAGTCTGACACAATACACACACTGGATCACGTTCTGCCCTCATTGATACCTGTACAGATTTCACTGACCCTAATGGAATTTGCCTGGGTGTAACTGAGGGTTAGAGTTTTGGCCAAGCATTTCTCTTAGTGTATCAATAAACACTGAGGCCAGAAGGGGTGTAACTCCATTGTCCCCAATGTCGTTGCACCTGCTTACATAAGCTCTGCATGTAACCGCTGAACTAGGTTAATCAGAGGTTCAAGTCTTTTCTATTATGAACGGTATGCTAATTTAGGAGGTCCTACTTTTAGTTGTGGAAGTCCCCAATTCAGTCAATAGTCATGGCAGTTATCACAAAATGGGGGGCCTCTCCAACATTTGAACTGTTGTGGGCCTTAGATGCTGGGGATGAGCTACCTCTGTCCAGATGAAGAATATAATCCTTTGTACAATGTGTGTTACGTGTTTCTGTCTGTGCCCAGAGTTTATACTAATGTATCCCCACCTAATTTCCGTGATTTTTGGAGTTCGAGGATGATTCCCAATGCTTGTCTGGGTTGTTGATCCTGTTGTGTCTATATGTAGAAGTCCCGTTTTGTTGGTGGTTACATCAAATTACTCATTTGCGGTAATAGTGGATTTTGGAGCAGACCCAGAATCTGTGGAAAGGAGTAATTCGTGATGGGGGCTTGTATGCATGTGATGTGCAGTTTCTTAATATTTTTTTAGTCCTGATTAAATACTTTTTTCCCCTATGGCATTGTTTTGTTTTTGTTTCTCGCTTTCCTCGGAAAGCAATAGCAATAGTTCAGCCAAAAGCCCAGCCTGGAAAACACATTGTAGCCACAGGTCAGACAGTAAACACAGGCACATCAAACGCCAGCAGCTGGAGGAAACCAAACACTTGAATATGAAGTAAAAGGAGTATGTGTGCATAATGAGAAAGCAGAGAAATAAAAACAAATACACACCACGACACCACCCGGAAGGGTTGTCTGTCTCTGGGATGTGCGGAGCAGTTCACGTTCTCCTGTGGAATTACACATAAAGATGAAAGGAAATGTGGACTTTCCCAATCAAACAGAAGCACCTCTTAAGGAAAAAAAATCTTAACTACTGCTCAGCTTACTAAGGGATGTGGTAAATTCTCTGTCACTTGGATCCCTTCTTTAAAATATGCCACTGTTCAGTCTCAGGTTATTGGACTTGATGTAGAAATGACATTCTGTGGCCTGTGTTATGCAGGAGGCCAGACTAGGTGATCATCCTGGTCATTTCTGGCCTTAAAATCTCTGTATTCCAAAATCTAGAAACTGCCTATGTGCTCCTCCTCAGCCAAACATCCTCTCTGATTCCTCCTCTCTAGCCAATTATTATTTCTGCTTCTCACTGGCTTTGTGAAGACAGGTTGTACATAGGTTTATATAGTGCTTTACATCTTCAGAGTACTTTCTCACTACATTGTTGTGAGGTAGCTAAGCAAATATTTCCATTTTACAGCAAGACAAGCACCTTTACAGAGTACAAAAACAAGTGGGCTAGTGCAGGGGTTGTCAACTTTTTTTCTTTCTTTTTAACTCCCCCTCCCCCCCAACATGTTATAAAAATTCCCCGGCCCACCTGTGCCACAGCAACTGTTTTTCTGCATATATCCAGTAGCCGGCATTAGGGGATAGCAAGCAACGCAATTGCCCGGGCCCCATGCCATAGGAGGCCCTGCGAAGCTAAGTTGCTTGGGTTCGGCTTCAGCCCCAGGCAGTGGGGCTTCGGCTTGGGCTTTCTGCCCTGGGCCCCAGCAAGTCTAATGCCAGTCATGCTCTCTGGTTTATTTTGGCAGACCCCTTGAAAGCTGCTTGTGGCACCCCAGGGGGTCCTGGGCCCCTATTGAGAACTTCTGGGCTAGTGCATGGTTGCCCACAGTTGAGGGTGCATATAACACTTTTCTTGTCTGCTTGTGTAATGCTGACAGACCCTGGTAGTTGGTGGGCAGGATCCAACCGGGGACCTTTGAAGCTTAGTGCGTAAGCCTCTACAGCATGAGCTAAAAGACAACTGCCTATTAGTTAAGATTGTAGAGCAGATTCTTTTTCTCTCTCTCTCTCTCTCTCTCTCTCTCTCTCTCTCTCTCTCTCTCTCTCTCTCTCTCTCTCTCTCTCTCTCTCTCTCTCTCTCTCTCTCGCTAAGTGGTCTCAGTGCCACTAGATTGGACAGAACAGCACACCCAAAAAGTGTGTGGGTTACATGTGCAGAGAAAAAGTGTTAACATTGTGTTGATTAATGGTCTTGTAGGGCAGGCTAGGGTTTTATAGTTGAGGCCCAGCTTGCTTGCCCAAGGTCTCCTCTCAAGTCATTGTTATATGCTGAAGGTGTTTTAGGCTAGTTGCCACAGCTTGGTCTTCCCCCTAATCTGTAGAATAGTTGATTTGAACCCTGACAATTTTACCGTATGCCTGCATGCATAGTGCCTTTTGCTGTAATCATGTGAGGTCTCCCAAGTTATGCGAAGTTCTCTTGAGTCTTATTCTGAGAGGAGACCCTTCCAAGAAGCACCTAGATCAGGGGTCTCAAACATGCATGGCCCGTGGAGTTATTTCCTGAGGCCCGCCATAGATGCCGACTCCACTGGCAGCCAAGCTCCCCTCCTCCTCCCTGAGCGCGCCGCGTCCCTGCTCCTTTGCCTACCTCCTAGTGCTTCTGGCGGTGCTTAGGACTTTCCAGGAGGGAGGAGCGGGGATGTGGCATGCTCGGGAAGAGGTGGAGAAGAGGCAGGGTGGGGATTTGGGGAAGGGGTTGGAATAGTGGCAGGGAGGGGGTGGGAAGAGGCAGGGCAGGGGTGGGGCCTCATGGACTAGACGAGCAGTCTGAGGTATGAAGTTCAGCATGTATGATTCTTTGCTGTGAGTATTTGGAAGTATGTTTGTTAAAAGTGGCAACGTATTTTGTATGAATAGTTACTTTAAAAAGTTCCTGCCATTACAGCTATGTTGATAGACTGTTAGAGTAGATCATCATTAGTGTTACTGACCCCATAAGGAATAGTTACAGGTGTTTTATATTTTTTTTAAAACCCCTCTTTGCATTACAGTTTTAAAAAAGTTAATACATTGACTTTTAATAGCATACTATATTACTCTTCCTTTTTTGCATTTTTGACTATACTTTTGTATCATTGTATGAAAAGGTTTCAGTGATACGGCCCTCGGGCCAATGTACTATAGTCCTCATGTGGCCTTGTGGTGATTTGAGTTTGAGATCCCTGACCTAGATGCTGAAGTAACAGGTGGCCAATGGGTAAAAATTCTTTATATTCCCCTTTGTCTTTACTGAGTCCGTGTCAGATCTCGTAGTAGCTTTTGTAAAAGTATGAGTATCCTTGCCATGCTCCAGATTATGTTTGTTTTACCTAAATTCTCCTTGCAGTGTCCATTGGAAAAGGTTTTATTTACTTCCTGTCCTAATCTGTTGTGTCTTCTGTGAAACTCTGGCCAAATACAGGGACAGAGATGTCACATCCTAGTATTCTCCCCTATATTTTCCTAATTATGAAGACCATAAGGCCAAATTCCAAGCTTCTGCCCAACAATCCCCTAACACCTTTACAATGAAGCTAGAAAGGACAATGAAGTGCCTAGAGCCAACACCCACAGCAAGAGGTGAAGTATCTAATAGGTTCATTGTGGAAGTAGTGAGTCTGGAGTTAAATGATCTAGTGAGAGAAACCTCTTGTATGGTGCTATTATCTCACAAAAATTAAAATGGATTGGGACTCATTCATTAAAGTGGCAATTCCTCTGGGCAGGAACTGTCTTTTCTCTCTAAATAATTCCATGCACACCTGTTGCTTTATACAAATGTTAAATAACAATTAACTAGTGAAGAAGGGCTTGCCTAGCTCTCACTTTCATTATCCTAAAACCATATGCAACCAATTTACTGTTTTTATTTTCAATTAACCCACATCACTTTCATCATCAGGGTTTTTCCTCTCTTGTCTCAAATGAAAGTGTCTGAGAAAGCTACTAATATTGGTTCTCTCCACTGAGAGAACAACTTATATGAAATACAATAGTATTCTGTCCATATCAGTATTCCGTCCTTACTTTGCACATCAAGGCAATTCCTCTTAAAAGAGGGGAAGAGAATAATTAACAAAGCCGAGATGAAAGTAAAATTGAACTCTTACCTGTACAGGGCCGGCTCTGCCCGCCCCCCCTCCGAAAGGGGTGGGGCCTTGAGTGGAAGGGGTAGGGCTGGGGGTCAGCATCCCCCAACCAGTCCATCCGCGCCGCCTGACCCTGCCGCCTGGGGCTCCAGCAGTGATTTAAAAGGGCCCAGGGCTCCGGCTGCAACCACAGTATCAGCAGCAGCGGCTGGAGCCCCGGGCCCTTTTAAATCGCTGGGCCTGGGGCAGCTACTCCTTTTGCACACACACCCCCAGTGGCCAGGAGACTGGGGGGGCAAAAGGGGCAACAACGTTAAAGCTCTGCTGCAGCAGTGCTTTAAGGTCAGCTGTACGTGCCAGTACCACTGGCTACTTTTTACCAGTTCTCCATACTGGCCCGTACTGCCTTACTTTCACCATTGAACAAAGCATAAAACATCTTAGAAACACATTGTTTAATTCAGAGCCAAATTCTGCTGTCTCTTACAGCAGTGTAAATCTGGAATAACTATTGAATTCAGGAAAATGCACCGTATAATGAAAGATTACGCTCCTTTAGTTTATTAAAGAGAAGGTTTAAGAAGATACTTGAGCATGGTTTATAAATATCTACACAGGGAGAACGTATCTGACAGTAAAAGGATCTTTACTCTAGCAAGCAACAGTTGGAAGTTAATGTCAGCAAAATTCAAATGTGAAAAAAAGATGTAAATTTAAATGGGGCAATTAACCAGTGGAACAGATTACCAAGAGAGGTGGTAAATTTTCAGTCACTTGGAGACTTCATTCAACACAAAAGCCTGTTCTACACTGGGGGAGGGAGGAGGGGAAATCGATCTAAGTTACGCAACTTCAGCTACATGAATAATGTAGCTGAAGTCGACGCATTTAGATCGATTTACCGCAGTGTCTTCACTATGGTGAGTCGACTGCTGCTGCTCCCCTGTCGACTGCCTGCACCTCTCGCCGAGCTGGAGTACAGGAGTCAACAGGAGAGTGCTTGGAGATTGATTTATTGTGTCTAGACTAGACTTGATAAATCGATCCCCGCTGGATTGATCACTGCCCACCGATCCGGCCGGTAGTGAAGACATACCCCGCATGTCATTCTGAAAGGCATGCTCACATCAACCTTGAGCTTCATGCAAAAATCACTGAGTGAAAACTAAGGCTTGTTTTATGCAGCAGGTCAAACTAGATGATCATAGACCCTGCTGGCTTTAAATTCATAGATTGCAAGTTGATTTTATGTAGTCAAAATAAAAAACTCCATTATTATTTTATTTAAATTTATGCAGATGAGATTAGAATCAGGCTTTTGGTCTTTGATTCATAAATGGTAGTTGGCGGGAAGGAAAGTAATGCTATATTTTATGTTGTTTCATTGTAGCAAAGTCTGTTGGTTCGATGCTTGGCCTGTCTTTTAAAATCCTCCATCTGTCTCCTAAAATCTTTACTGCCCAAATCTATGGTCCCAATCCTGCAGTCCATGTTCATTGCTCTGTTACCTCTCACAGTCCATGGGAATGTTATGTGTGATATGGTTCTATTCTTGGTCTGAAAGTGCCCAACTAAATGTGGTTCCAGAGCTTTGAGAAGTTTGCAGCTCCTTGGCTATTTTTAGGTGGGTCTAACACTAAAGGAAAATAAAATTCATTTCTCCATTTGAAATATGTATTAAGTTGTGCGAGACCAAGTTAATTATTCCTCTTGATCTGAAAGGGCTAAAAATGAGTGAACTCTGCAATTATTATGCAATAGTGGCCAATGACTGAAGTTGCACTCATTCTACCCTCCTTCACAGTTATAGTATTTTTCAGGTGATTGTGGTGGTGTCTTGTATTAGTTGGTTAACTAGTGGATGGCTCCTGTAAAATGCTGAGCACCTTCTTAGACCAGTTTCAAGTCCCTGGGCATGAGCCCCTTTCAAGAGGTGCCCAGTAGTTATGGCCCTAACTTAGCAATTGGGTTCAAGTCCCCACTCTGCGAGATACTCTGTGTGTGACTTTGGGCAAGTCACTTACTGTCTCTGTGCCTCAGTTTCCCCTCTATAAAATGGAGACAAGGGGACTCCCTGTGAGGTAGGGAGGATAAATGCATTAAAGATTGAGAGGTGCCCAGGTACAGTAATGAGGACCACAGAAGTATCTCAGATACGGAGAAGCATTTAGCATCTCTCAAGATCTCCCCTAAAAGAGACACAACATTTGCCTTTGCTAGGTTAACTGTTACGTCCTCCTTTTCATGAAAACCAGGACATTTTGTAAACTCTGGGAGAGAAAAAATATAGCGTCTTTTACTCCTGCTCAGATGATTAGTGCAGTCCCACAAAATTAATATTACTAATTTGTTCCATAAACCATGGAAGGTAATTGTCATGGAAATTTTAGGGGTAAAGCAAATTGCTCTATGAAAATAAAATGATTATGATTCCCCGTGGCAGATTAAGTAGCTTAGTATGAAACATTAATTAATATTTATGGAGATTGGTAGTGATAGAATAGGTTGTGAGAGCTAGTCCTTGTAGCTTTATATCCATTACAGATACAATTTGTTAGCTGTGTAAATATACAATAGCAGTGCATGCAGGACATGTTAACACCATTCAAGAGATAAAAATACCAGGCAGTTTTTATGCTTGTACAGTTTATTCAATCAACAATTACATCTATTTTGTTAGTGCAGTGAAGCAAGCAAAATGGGACTTTCCCTGTTCCTATGGAAGTCAGTAGCAAAATTCCCATTGACCTTAATGAAAGCAAGATCTGGCCCATTACTTATATTGTCAAATAAACTTTTTTACAGGTACCAATATGGGAAGGGTTATAATATTTATATTGTGATGCTCGGTTGAATTTCTATTATGAAGTTCACCTTCTCAAAATACAGTTTTTAACAATGTTAGGTACATTCCATCATAATAAAGATGACACTTCAGTAATGGTTAAGTGGATTCTGCTTTGGATAGCAGCAAAAACTAAAACCAAAACAAACCCAATCCCCACCCCCACCCCCACCCAAACAAAGAGGCATTTAGAGTACAATCCCTTTACTGGATGTATTTCATTTCTATTTTGAATGGTTAGTAGGTCTGTTGATCTGCAAAAGCTACAGGAGCTGAGTGACACAACTCAGGCTCTGTTTTGATTCTGAAGATTTTTGTCAATTCAATTGTATTTTGGTCTATCTTGATTCCTCCCTCCCCCCATATGTTCTTGCTTTAGCTCTTAATTATTCTTAGCCCAGGCAACTAGTTTCTGGTTAGTCTTGCTTCCAGTTTATCATTATCTACTCCTAAATATGCAGGCCAAGATTTTCAAAAATAGGTGCCTAACTTTGGCTTCCAAATCCACAAGTATATTTAGGAGTCTAACTTTAGGCACAGGGGGCTGGATTTGATGACTTCCTTCTGGAGGTCCCGTCCAGCCCTACATTTCTATGCAGAGCCGGCTCCAGGCACCAGCTCAGCAAGCGGGTGCTTGGGGTGGCCAAGGGGAAGGGGCGGCACGTCGGGCTCTTCGGCGGCAATTTGGCGGCGGGTCCCTCAGTCCCTCTTGGAGGGAAGGACCTGCTGCCGAAGAAGAAAGCGGCGAGGTAGCGCTACCACCGAAATGTCACCGATTGCGATCGCGGCCTTTCTTTTTTTTTTTTTTTTTTTTTTTTAGCCGCTTGGGGCAACAAAAACCCTGGAGCCGGCCCTGTTTCTATGATTCAGACACCTATCTGAAAGTAGCCTGATTTTTCAGAAGTGCTGATCACTCAGGAGCAGCCATGGAAGCCATGGCAGTGACTTGTACTTAGACTTTAAGTAGATGGGAGCTGCTGGGTTGCCCAGCTCTTTTGAAAATCAGGCCACTTTTATTTAGATGTCTAAATGTATATTTAGGAGCCTAACTCTAGGTACCTCTTTTTGAAAATCTTAGCCACAGATTATACCTTATAAAGGGTTGGATGTTCAGAACCTCTTAGTTACTTAGGAGCACAAGTCCCATTGAAAGACAAGTGGAGTTGCGTGCTTGTAGGCATTTTTTAATATCTCAGCCTAAATAGTTAACTATCGAAAATGAGTGTGGTGCATTAGAGTGGCTCCTCTGGGCACTGTAGCTCAGACGGTGTGCTTTATAAGAGAATCCCTTGCGCAGGACCCTAAGCATACTAACCCTGGTGTACTGGCCAAAGCCTAATGAGGGTAATTTAAATTAAATTCAGCCTACAAACATTTTCTCTGCAGTTTAAATCGAAAAAAAATATTCCTGTCATAAATGATTGTGCAGATGGCTACCTGATTTCACTCCCGAAATATACAAACAGGTTGGATTTATAGGTGACATAGCTGGGTCATTGAAGAAGTCTCAAAATATGTGGACCATGTTTCCAGGCTCTTACATCCAACCCGGCAGTTCCCACTCCTGTTGTGGATGGCTTGTAGGTTGGGTTTTTATGGCAGCAAGAATTGGGGTGGAAAGCTTCCCCCATTGTTTCCTTGGTAGATGCTAATTGTCCGGTTGCAAGGTATACAGAATTTGGCTTTCAGTGCTCAAATAAATGAGCTGTTGCAGGGTGAGCGCAACAGTAGAACAAGTCAGAATCCTTGGCGTTGACGATTTTTCCTGTTGCACATCACATATTAAAGTAAATACTGCTCAGTGGCCAGAAGCCTTGCGGTACATATTAGTCCAGATGAAAACGGAATTATCATAAAAAGTGTGAACTTTTTGGCACTCAGCATGGTCTTTATGTATTGTTTTACAAAATGGTGTGTATATGTTTGTGTGTGTGTGTAGCTTGTTAAAAACTGAGGTAATAAGCTGCACAGAGGAAGCCATTGGCAGTGTACAAGACCTTTTATTGGGTCTACCATAATAGGAACTATGCTATGTATTCCTGAGCGCCATCTGCTGGCACTTTGTCCATCTGTAAATAGTTAATAGCGAGCTCTCTTGTAACATGGACTAAAAACTAGAAGTAGTTCTCTTCCCATCAGTTATATCCATCTATGCCTCTCAACCTGCAAAGGCCTAAATGTGGGACACAATGTGCGACAGAGACTCGGGAGTCAGACCCACAATTAGCTTAATGGGGTGTGAGGGACAACAACGATGACACACACAGAAAACTGAATTCATTTCTGTAGTGTAAATAATTCTATTACATCAGTTTCATGATTCTTTATTTTTCACGTAAATAATTTTCAACCATAAAAGGGGGAGGGGGGCATGGATACCAAATTTGTGTGGATTTAACATAGTGCTAACATCCCATTCAAATTACAAACGACTCTAAAGGACTGTTTAGATGATGGTTCTCAATATGTGACAGCCAGGACTTTTTTCTCTAAGATTCCATTAATTTTACATGTACAAAACCGAAGCTTTCACAATGCTTTCCCCTTAAGATGCATATGCATATTAGTATGTTATCAGTGCATTCAGTTGCTTAGCACTGAGGTTTCCTTTTTCTCTTCCTCTGAAAATTGTTGTTTTGAAACTATTTCATAAGCATTTAGGTGGTTTTAACTGACTGAAGTGTTGTTCAAATTGTTCCTGTTTTTAAAGGACTTATGGAGAACCACAATCTCCAGCAGCTATTTAGGAGCCTAACTCCATGTACAGTATTTGGCTCTTTGAATAGGAGAGCAACTGGGAGAATAATAAGAGAAAATGAATCTGGAGACTATAAGGGCAGAAAGATGGGTGCAGTATCACCTATTGTCTTCAGCAAGCAGGCATCTGTAGAAGCTCATCATTACAGTTGTTCTCACACAGATCCTCTGATAAGGTATTGCAAGATGGGGAGAAGCCATTTATAGGGCAAAGAGAGTGGAATCTAAGGAAGCTGATGTGAAGAAATTAAAAAGAATGAAAGGGCAGAAAACCCTGTGTAAATCTCTTATTCTGTGTCATGCACGGCTAAGACCATGGGAGATGCCAATCTAGGGCTGATGGAACAAAGATCCTACCTCCAGGAATTCCCATCACAAGTTCTGCCTGCATGCAGAATGGAAACAGCGGTTCAGTGCCCCCCTAATTTCACTTAATCAGTTCATTTTTTGCCTTGAAACAGCAGTGAGGATGATAAAAAAATGTTTTTTATTTGGTTTAGCCTCCCCTTCCCCATTATAGTGTCTTCCAGGTTCCTTAAAACTGTCAATTTCCTTTCTGCACACCTTGGAGTGCTTTTTCCCAATCTATCCTTTCAGCCTGGTTCATGAGATCTAGAAATAATACAGTGCTTGGAGCACAGTTTTCTATCTCTGGATGGAAGATATTAAACATTTATTCTGTGCTAAGAATGATTCTAATGTTTATCTTTTGCTTGGAGTATTCAAACAAGCACAGGTTAAAGCTAGATGTAAGCCAGGTAGATCAAAAATGTATGGCCCCAAAGCCACTCTCTGGAAAGGGTAGTGAAAGATGCAGGGCTAGAAAAAACTCAAGCTGCGTAGGTGGGACTAGGGCAAAAAATACATTCCCCGCTCCTTGGGAACATGGGCAATCCATTTCACCATGTATTTGGGGGAGAAGGATTTCTGAGTTGGAGGGTGGCCAGCATAGAACATGTAGGTTTCCCTTTCTTTTCCACTCTGAAACCTTTCTTGCTGGTGAGTCTTGACAAACAAACAGCTTCAAGATCCTGGTTCAGCAAAGGACTTAAGTATGTAGCTAATTTTAAGGACATGAATAATCAGGATGAATTGTATGCTTAAATGCTTAATTGAGTTGAGTGAAGTCCTCATTAAAGAAGCTGAAGAGACCATTCATCTCCATAGAAAAGAGCAACACATTTCAGAAGAACTAGTGATAGGGTGACCAGACAGCAACTGTGAAAAATCGGGATGGAGGTGGGCTCTGTGCAGACACCATCACACTGGCCCTCTAGGGCTTTACAACAATCACACCCCTTTATCCCACCATCTAGAGCCTTAAGAAATACATTGGGGAAACTGAGGCACACAGACAGTATTCAGAGAAAACACCTGTATACGACCAGTTACATACTTTGAAGGGTGTAAAATAATCAAATATTGTGCTAAATACAATGATACTCCAAACTGACCACCAAATTTAAGTTGCATGTTTTTCCCCTCAGGTGAGGGTTCTGGGGTGGGGCTGGGGATGAGGGGTTCACAGTGCAGGAGCGTGCTCGGTGCTGGGGGTGCAGGCTTTGGGGTGAGGCAGGGCTGAGGATGAGGAACTTGGGGTGCAGACAGGCTGCCCCAGGGCTAGGGCCAGAGAGGACTCCCCATCACCACCACTGGCAGCCGCAAGCTCCAGGGGAGGGACCCCTCCTCTCCCCCCTGCCCCCCACAGCACACTCACTCTGCACCACAGTCACTGCATATGTTCCTTCCTAGGGCCCCTCAGGTCCAGAAAGCCCACTCACCTCCCCTGTGATGGGTACTAGGGGGTGGGGGTTGCCATCACAGGTAGCCTTCCATGTTGCTGCCCCTCACCATAACTTCACTGTGGATGGGGCTGCCCCTTGCCCAGCATGGGGCAGAAGTGGGGTCTGTACGGTGATGGCTATGGGGCAGGGGAGCAGGGTGTCATAAAATTCACCTAAGCCCCAGCTGCTCAGGTAGGTCTATGAATCCCCCTCCCCCATCTGCCCTGTGGTGGGTGGATGCTGGAGGGGAGGGGCACTGCCTTCACATATGGCTTCCTGCCTCCCTGACCCCTGCTGCAGCCTGCAGCCCCTCACCGTAGCTTCAGTGGGCGGGGGGGACGAACGGTGGGAGGGGATGGCATGGGGCTGCCCCTTCCCCAGCATTGGGCAGGAGTGGGGGGTGGGGGGGAATCATAGGGTCAAACACTCACGGAAGCCCAGGACCTGCTCAGGTGGGTGAGGTCAGTCTCCGAGTCCTGGCCGGAAGTGCCCTTTGCATCTCCTCCAGGTAGGGGGGGAGGGGAGGGCTGCCAAGCATGGCACAGCCCCCTCCCCTGCCCCGGCCAGTGCTCCAGCAAGCAACAGCAGCAGAGGCAACAGGCAAGGCAAGGGAGAGAGACATGCCTGCGTTTAAGCCTCCAGCCTCCAGGGTGGGGCAGAGGAGAGGGCTGCCACCAGCACGGCGGGCCCCCCTCCCCCTCCCTCGGAGATGGTACAGTCAGCAGCAGCTTGCACTCACTGCTGACTGCTGAGCGGCAAGGAAGAGACTGAGACAGGCAGACGCAGCTGCCTGCGTTCAGGCAGTTAAGCTCTCTCTCCCTGGCGGCGGCGGCGGACATTGGTGGGGCAGAGCCCCTGCTTGGGATTTATTCATGGGGCTAAAGCCCCAGAGCCCCATGTAAGTCAGCGCCCATGGAGGTGGGGGATAATAGGAGCAGTGATGAGCTGCCAAAATATTAACAACCGGTTCCCTCCTCCTCACCTCACGAGAGGGTCGTGCCCCCCTGGGGGGTCGTGCCCCATCCAACCCCCCATGTTTTTTGACACCCCCCCCCGTCCCTGTCCCCTGACTGCCCTTTGCAGCCCCATCCAACCCCTCCTCTCATTCTTGATGGCCCCCTGGGACCCCTGCCCCATCCAACCACCCCTTCTCTCTGCCCCTAAGTGCCCCCACCACCTCATTCAACCCCTGCCCCTTCCTGATTGCCCCCCAGGATCCTTGCACCCATTCAATCACCTGTTCCCTGCCCTCTCACTGCCCTAACCCCTATCCACCCCTCCACAACCCACCGAACACCCCCTCCCTGCCCCCTGCCCCCTTACCACACTGCCCGGAGCCGGGGCCGCTCTGCCCAGCCGGGCTGGCACCGGGGCCGGAGCCGGAGCCGCAGTCGTACCCGCGGGGCCCGACTCCCCAGGCCGGCACCGGGACCGCAGCCGCAGCCGCGGGGCCCAACTCCCCGGGCCGGGGCCAGCACCGGCGCCGGAGCCGGAGCCGCAGCCGTGGGGCCCGCCTCCCCGGGCCGGTGCCAGAGCTGCAGCCGCAGCCGCGGGGCCCAACTCCCCAGGCCGGCGCCGCAGCCGCGCGGCCTGACTCCCTGGGCCGGGCCGGCACCGGAGCCGCAGCCGCGGGGCCCGAGCTGGGCCGGGCCCGAGCCACGCAGGCGGGACCAGCCCGAGCCGGAGGTGCTTGGCTGGGACTGGGCTGGGGCGCCCGGCCAGGGCCAGGAGGAGCCGTCCCGCCCCCTCCCCCCCACGCCCGGCTTACCTGCCTGCTCCTTTATTCAGGCTTCCCGTGAACATTTGATTCGCGGGAAGCAGGGGAAGGGGAGGAGAAGGAGGGCGGAGCGTTCAGGGGAGAGGGGGAGGTGAGCTGAGGCCGGGGCTGGGCAGACAGCTGCCCGAGCCTTTGTTAATTTTAAAAGCTTTTTAGAATCGGTTGTTCTGGAACAACCGGTTCTAAAAAGGCTTCTAAATTTAACAACTGGTTCGCGCGAACCGGCTGGAGCTCACCACTGAATAGGAGCCTATATAAGAAAAAGACCCAAAAATCGGGACCGTACCTATAAAATCGGGACATCTGGTCACCCTAACTGGTAAGTATATTTTTCCAAGTACTTCTGCCAATGTTACAGGAGGACTTGATGTTAACATAGGACTATTTCTACAGTCTGTATTCATGATGAGTAGTGCTTACTCATACAAGTAGTCCCCCTGAAGTCAATGTAACTACTTGTCTGAGAAAGTGTAACTCAGGACAAGGAAAGGATGTGGAATCTGGCTAAATGATTTTAAGTTGTTCAGGGCGGGGATATTGTCTGTTTTATACAGTACCATGTATATTTATGGCACTGAAGTAATGAGCTGGGCACTTCGAACTATGGAAACAGAGATCTTTCATTTCCTTTCAGAATAATGCTCCCTAAAATCTCTGAAATCAACATTAATTATCCCTGACTTATTAAGTTCAGGTCCTGTACATCATGTATTTGTCTCAATCTTCCAAATCTGCTGCTTTATACAGGAGCATTTGTAGCTCTGCTGAAGACCTGTGAGGATTCTGCTGATAAAGAGGGTGTTTAGGAAATGCAAGAAAAAGAAAAGTAACTAGAAGATTGTGGCTCTTCGCTTCAGAATCACCATGTTTCTACACAGGGAAAAGAAGCGGAGCATTCTGAAAAACTAGTCCACAGAGCCAGGAAAGACTTGTTCCAATGGAAATACATGAGACCATGATTAAAGCTCTTGGTTTTCAGTCAGACGGGGAGGAGGAAAAAGAAACAAAGCAAGTTTTCATTTTAAAAATAAAAACCCAGTATGTTGCAGTGGGTTCCATTGCATTCCTCTGTATCGTTAATGCCAAGTGAGAACCACCAGATATGGGCTTATGTCTGAACAGGTAATGCGCAAAGTTTTAAAAATAAAAAGGGACCAGTCAAACTGATGTCCTCCAATTCATTATAATAAATTGGCCTATTCCTCTTAGCAATGGTGTTCCTATTATGTCTGTATGTACAGTATCAGAATTGGGAGGCACGATGAAATAAAGACAATTTCGCACATTTCTCCAGGATAAAGTCTTCAGAATTTCACTGCACAGGATTTCCAAGATCAACTCTGTTTT
This sequence comes from Mauremys mutica, assembly GCF_020497125.1. Taxonomy (NCBI): domain Eukaryota; kingdom Metazoa; phylum Chordata; order Testudines; family Geoemydidae; genus Mauremys; species Mauremys mutica. The sequence continues at coordinate 100,604,121 of NC_059072.1, read as the reverse complement.
ACAGATCCCATAAGAATTTATCTTGACTGCTTTTTTTTTTGCCCTCACCCAAAAATGTAAAAAGGCAAAATGTGGTATTTGGTTAAATGAACTGAGGGCAATGATGAGGATTCATTTAAACAGAGCTAAATATTATAGGCCATCTCAATTTCCTTTCACCCTAAATATAAGGGTTATAAAGCTGAGAGAGCTGCTTGAGCCAGATGGCTAGAGTTGAATCATAGAAGCATGTGCAAAGCTGTGAGGAAAGTCTCCTTGAGAAATTAAATCCCATTCCACTAGTTCTTTCCTTTTGCTGAGCAGAAAGAACTTGTGTGTCATCTGAACACCTTTGCAATGTGGCAGTTTGGCTCACTGTGCACGTTTTCCCTGAATACAATGGGATAAATTGTGGATTTATCACTAGCTCTGAGTAAGGGGCAACGCGTATTTGTGCTATGCACGGAGCAGACCTGGACCAAATTGTAACTCAGTTGAAATTTGGTCCCTGGCTCCTCTCTCACTCCAGGGGGAAATAATCAGTGCCTTCCCTTTTCATGCTGCAGGTTACTGTAACAGAGAGAGAGCCTGGAGCACTAGGCCTGATGCAAGATCTGAGGCCTGAACCAGAGGCTGTGAACCAAAGTCAGGCCATGTATTCAAGTAGTTGTTTACAAGTTCATTGTCCAGAACATGAACTTGGCAAAGTTGTTGCTAGTGTACTAGGCACTAGATATTTACGTAAAAATATTCCAGCTAGTACAATACATTCCGATCTAGTACAAGATAAGTTGGTTTGACAACATAATGATAAGGTTGTTTTGTCCAAGAGATCAAGAACAAGGGGAAGTAACAAACAGATGTCATGAAATACATAAGGTGGTGTGTACAGTAACCAGGGCTGGCTCTGGCTTTTTTTGCCACCCCAAGCAAAAAAAAAAAAAAAAAAAAGAGGGGAGGGCGGGGCCACCAGAGCAGCAAAGCAGGGGGAAAAAAAGAAAAAAAGGCACGGCTGGAGTGGCAAAGCGCGGGGGGGGGAAGATGGGTGCGGCAAAGTGGGGGGCGGGACACAGCGTGGCTGGAGCGGCAAAGCGGGGGGGCGGGGAACCACACAAAAACGGTGCGGCTGGAGCAGCAAAGCGGGGGTGCGGGGGGAGAAACAACGGTGCGGCCGGCAAAGCAGGGGAAAAACAAAACAAAAAACCCTACAGGGCAGCCAGAGCCAGGGGACGCCCTGTGCTGCAGAGTGCGTGCCTGGTCTAATGGGGGGAAGGGGAGAGAGCGGGGGGGGGAGAGAGAAGGGGGGCAGCCAGCGCTTCAGCGGGGCGCTCGCCACGTGGCCCAGACCGCCGTGCCGTCTGCTGGGAGGGCTCTGCTCCGGTCCGGTTGGTGGGGCGGGAAGGACGCGGGCTGCCCTGCTGAGTTTGCTGCAGGGCGCTCCCCTCCTCTGCGCCGCTGCCCCCTACAGGGTGGCCAGAGCAGCGAACCAAAAAAAAAAAAGCCGTGCCGCCCTAGGTTTGGGCGGAATGCCGCTCCGTAGAATCTGCTGCCCCAAGCACGAGCTTGCTCAGCTGGTGCCTGGAGCCAGCCCTGACAGTAACTCCTCACTTAGTCATCCCAGTTAACATTGTTTTGTTATGTTGCTGATCAATTAGGGAACATGCTCATTTAAAGTTGTGCAATGTGCCCGTATAATGTTGTTTGGCAGCTGCCTGCTTTGTCCACTGCTTGCAGAAAGAGCAGCCCGTTGGAGCTAGCTGGTGGGGGCTTGTAATCAGGGTGGGCTGGCAGCCCCCCTATTAGCTCCCTGTTCCCCTAAGTTCCCTGTGCAGGAGCCACCCAGCAGGCTATCAATTGCCAGCAGTTCGGTTGACCCTCCCCCCTCTGCCTTGGAGCTGCTCCTGGGAGCCTCCTGCTTGCTCTGCGGTAGAGGGAGGAGAGGGGGGCTAATATCAGGGTGCCCCCCATCCCCCCTGCTCCTGCCACCTGCTTATCCCATCTCCATAGAGAAGCGGGGGGACATGACAGGGCTCAGGATGGAGGAAGCTTGCTAGCAGCAGCTGCTGTCTCAACTTACTTAAAAAGGCAATGTACTTAGAGTGTGGTCCGTGTACTTAAAGGGGCAAGGCGCAGCTCTCTCTATTACACACACACACACACACACACACACACACACACACACACACACACACACACACACACACACACACACACACACACACACACACACACACACACACACACACACACACACTGCGTGTCTCTGTCTCGGTCTGCCATGCTGTCTCCCCTCCCTCCATTTGTGCTGCCTTGTAGAGTGTGAGGCTACATTAACAATGTGTTAAACCTTGAGGGCTCAGACGGATGCTTGTTCATCATTTAGCAGTAAGGCATTCCCCAAGAAATATCCCACCCTCTTCCACCCTCTGATTTCACCATCTCAACCAAGCTTCACAATCATCATTGCTGTGTACAGTATTAAACTGTTTGTTTATGTGTGTGTGTGTATATGTATATATGTGTATATGTGTATATATATATATATATATATATGTGTGTATATATATATGTATGTCTTTTGTCTGGTGAAAATTTTTTCCCTGGAACTTAACCCTCCCTATTTACATTAATTTTTTGGGGGAAATTGTATTTGCTTAACATCATTTTGCTTAAAGTCGCATTTTTCAGGAACATAACTACAATGTTAAGGGAGGAGTTACCGTAATTTATTTGTTTTTAGTCTATAAATGTAGGAGTCCTTTGCCTTTTATTCTTTGCCTGGCCTGGGGGCGGCAGAAATGTCCGCTGCTGACTGAGCCGTTCCATGCTACTAGGTGCTCATGTTTCAGTGTACCTGTAACTGCAGAGCCAGGACACTAATACTGTGGCTAGGGGGCAATTAACCTGGCTGAGTGCCTTTGCCACTGAATGGTGCCTGTGGTCTTGTGTTACGAGGAACGTCGAAGTCTGCTGAATGAGCAGACTGCATTATTAGTAGCAGATAACATTGAAACTCCAAGGACAGAAGCACTGAGCAGCCTAAACAGCGCCACCAAGGCAAGGACGTTCCAGCTGAAGCGGCTCTCTGTGCAGAGCTGGGGACAGCACCCGGAAAGAAAACACTCGGTGCAAACCAACTGACAACATTTACTTCCCCTACATGTTTGCTCATCTGTGCAGGTTAGCGCATTTGGGGGTTGTCAAGGCTCCACCCACCTGTTTGTCCCCTAGGTTACTCGTCCTCCTGCCCCTAGCCAGGCCCTCTCAGGGGTCCAGAAAGGCCTGGGCAACTTCCAGCTTTTGAGGCCCCTAGCCATAATAAAAATAAAAAATTATGACACATGAAAACAAAATAAGGCATCAAAAAAGACGTGACTTTTAAAAAAAAAATTTATTTAACAAATGCTTTTCTGGTCTGATAGGGATGTGCATAAAAACAAGTTGCAAAACTTATCAAATGCCTAAAAATTAACAAGTGTCTACATTTGAGGCCCCCTTTGAGCTTGAGGCCCAGGCGAAATGGACCTCTTGGCCCTCCCTCTGATTGGCCCTGCCCCTAGCTGTGCAGAAGGGAGTGGTAGCCCCATGGGCTGCTCTCCTGACAGACAGACACACTTACACTTACACTTGCTATGGCCTGTGATGGGGATAGTCCATGCAAGGGTGTAACAGGCCAGTCAATGCTCCCATACTCCCGTTTGGGCACCTAGGGCAAGCCAACAACTATGATGTTCTGTCTTGATTGGACAGATAGGTCACATGGTATGTTTGTGTCCTGACCTAATTAATAGAATCTGGTGCAAATACTTGTGATTATGAATTCAAAATTTGCAGTTCTGCAGCATTCTCCTCAAAATGTGCTGTAATCTCCTTCAGGAGAACGTTTGTGAAAAATGAAGGCAGACAAAGCACGTTGGTCATGGATTATTTTTTTTTTCAGTGTTCACCCAGCTTTATTAGCCATATCTTTTCATAAACTGCATACTACCATTTTATGTACTACACAGCCTCATAGTAGAGGTTGTTATTGGTACCTGGTGGCAGTTGGATAGATCTCCACTTAGAAAAAATATTTGGAGTGTATGAACGTGTGTTTATAATAGATATTATCCTTTTGTCCCTAATGTCTACTTAGATTAGATGCTTCATTTCAAAGATTGTCTACTACTCTGTTTGAGCAGTCCCTACTGCAGTGGGGTTTCTCCTTTGGTTGGCCATTAGTCATTTACTACCACAATAAAATATTATATGTATATTTAGGTATATGCTTCTATAATACACGCGCATGCACACACATATTCTCTATATAGTATAATGCAACCAAATGGCCAATATTTGGTCATATGTATGCTTCATACAACACTTTTAGTTACCAAAGTATAGATTCTTGTCAGGTAGCCAGTAGAGAACATAAGAACAGCCATACTGGGTCAGACCAAAGGTCCATCTACTGCAGTATCCTGTCTTCCGACAGTGACCAATGCCAGGTGCCCCAGCGGGAATGAACAGAACAGGTAATCATCAAGTGATCCATCCCTGGCACCCATTCCCAGCTTCTGGCAAACAGTATATGACGCTGTTTGCATTTGGGCTGATGTACTCATTTGGTATCTGATGGAACTAGTCAGGCGTTTGTTCTTCTACTTAGTTATCAGTCTGCTACAAACTAAGCAGTCATTTAAGATGGAGAGGGAAAATTTACAAGCATTGATTAACTCTCAGAGGTCCAATCCTCCTCAGTACATATGAGTGGAAGGAAAAAAAATCACTGTTGGCTTTCTTTTAATGAACAAAATTTGGATCCTTCTGAAAATGGGGATTTCTGCCAGAGGGCATGTACAATATGCTACTTCCTTTCTTTGTCGTCCAATGGCTGCTAATGATTGATGGGTACTCCAAACTGCTTTACGCACCTGACTCCTAATGGTGAATTTATTAGTACAAGGAAAACAAAGAGAATGTATCTTGATAACCTTTAATGTCGGTCTTAACCCATTAATAAACCTCACCCAATCATCAGTGCCTTTAATTCTGTCAGACATGCCTGATCACCCTGGCTGTACCTTGTTTATACCTCTTCATTCCTTATTTGTTTTATCCTTTCACACTGTAAACGGGAAGGCCAATCGTCTGTTCAGAACTCCAAAACTAGACATACAGAATGCCTAGACACAGCAGATGCACTGTCCCAGCATGGGAAGGGTTTGTGTTGTGGTCTCAGGACTATTTATTTTGTGCAATAGGAATATACTTCCTAAAAATAGTGGGCAGTGGGGCTATGTTGACCTATATGAGCTGAGGATTTAGCCCATTTATTTAATCTGAAAGTTACTTTTGTCCCTGAATGGAGAGCAGCCAGACAAGAGGGGAGGAGACATAGAAAAGAGATTGAAATGAAGGGGCTGAGGAATCGGAGGAGGGGGAAAAAAGACAGAAGAAGCAGAAATAGAGTAATGATTGTGTCGGTTCTGAAGAGATAGAGGCCGAGTGTTTGAAAACTGAAGGGGAAACAACAGGGATTATTCTTTACAAGAAAAACCCTCAGAGGGAGAGGCCGACAATGTGGTTTTGTTTTAGAGAGACTACATTGGAGATGTGCTTGACATGCTTTAAGTCTGTCTATGTCTAGTGGGCCTTTGCAGTTAACAAAGTGGATGTATAAACACTGCTAGTTTTTTATAAGAGAAAGGAAAACAAAATATTCACTCTAGTCAAGCTGGCAAAGTTGGGAGTGAAAGCCCCATGGAGATATGCTGCAAGGGGAAAGTTGATTCTTCAAACCACTTTCTTATCTTCAAGAGTTGAATGTATTTTTCCATCCATAAAACATTGTGATATGGTTTAAAATGAGTGTTTATTTGTATGTGTCCTCTACAGCTAAGTAAGAGTGCAGGCTTGTGATGCACTCAGAAGCCTGAGAGATGTGTACAGTCTTGCTCAGTCAAGTTCGCTTCTAAAAGCCCTTCTCTGACCTGGAAGATTAATTTGAAAAAGTTAATAAAATAGTAGCTAAAGTTGACCCAGTGGCCATAATTTACTTGGATATTCAAAAAGCTTTATATAAGCGAAGCTCCCTCAGCAGAGACTATTACAGAAAATACATAACCACAGGTAAAGAGGCAAAGTCTTGTCATAGATTAGGAACTGGTTAAGCGCTAAGGGGTTTAAAGTCACAATGAGCAAAAAAAACCTAGGAATGTTAATGGTTGGTTACCATAGGAGTCCATATCAGGCCAGTGCTCAGTAAAGGTCTGATCCAGCTTCCTTTGGAATCAATGGGAATATTTCCATTTATTCTCATGGGAATTGGGTCATGCCCTGATAGAGTAAAGATTTGAAATAGGAAGCAGACAGCAAGATGGCCAAGTTTGCTTATGGCAACAAGTTGGGTTGGCTAGTTAACACTTTAGAGGATTGTGAGAAATTCTGAAGTGGTATAAATGTTTCCCAAAGGATCAAGCATCATGATAGTAGATTAAATTGAACAGGGATAAAGTAATGATTGCAGGCAAGAAATAATTTAAATTTCTCATGGATACAATTAGGCTCTGAACTTACAGTGATATCTGGGGGGAAGTGAAAGATTTGGAAGTCGTGAATAGCTCACAAAAGATGTCTGGTAAATGTGAAGCAGCAGTTAACAAAGCAAGATGCTTGGGTGCCCCCCCCCTATTTATTTGTATTTATTTATTTTTAAAGAGGGCAGAATTTAATCCAGAAAATATTCTGACATTATATCAAGCCCTGTGTCCAGTTGTCACTGCATTGTAAGAAACTTGCAGCAGAAACAGAAAAGGTCCAGGGACAGAGGAAGAGAGAGTTAGCAAAGAGGTTTAAAGGCATGATAGGACATACATATGAAAGAGAGAGCACAGGCAATTTTTTTAAAAAATCCTGGAAATAGAAGAATAGAAAGAACTTGATTAAAGATCATGAATGTGACTGACCCATCATACTGAAGGCTGGTCACTCTTCCTCCTGTCAAAGAGAAATCTTTTATGTGAAGTATCTCTAAAGAATCAGAGGGGTAGCCGTGTTAGTCTGGACCTGTGAAAAGCAGCAAAGAGTCCTGTGGCAACTTATAGACTAACAGATGTATTGGACCATAAGCTTTCGTGGGTGAATACCCACTTTGTCAGATGCATGTGAAGGGTAATCTCTAGCCACTCACTGTCCCGGGAGGTTGTGTAGTCAAATACTGTGGCTAGATTATTAAAAGGGTTGTTATGATCACTAGTGACAACTGTAGCTATGCAAGCTCAGATAGTAAGGTCAGTCAGTTCTCGTGCTTTGAAAGACCGTGGTGGGAGTTAGAAAAGAATTAGAAATGTTCAGCATCTCCCATTTGGCGAGGTGCATAGTTGGATATCTTTACCTTCTTCAGAAGCATCGGGTGTTTGGCCACAGATACCCAACTGGGCAGACTAATATTGTGCTTTTCTGTGGCAAATTCTATACCCATAGCCACAATTTTGCAGGTCATTTGTATGCTTGTGTAGCTCTCTTGTCCCTATTATGGGTTGCCATAATTATCAGTGATTGAGATTACATTCTCAATCTGAACCTTACTGAGTTTCCTTTCCTTCTCCAAAAGCCTTCTTTCAAAGTTTCAAAGGCCTTTTGGATCACAGAAGTCTTCCTCTTTATCTCTGCTTTACAGCCTCTGTCCTGATGTACGGTATCAGGCTCCCCAGACCCCTTTGCCTTTGTACTATTGTACTGTAGCTCTGTGTGTGTCTGCTGCCTGTCTCCTTTTCATCAGTGAATTCAATCTCTGCTTCCTCTGGTGTGATGTCTCAACATGTCATTTCATTCCATCATAATGACAGCAGGCTTTTTTCCATGTTTCTTATTTCTTCTGTCTCTGTTCAAAGGTTGTGATTCAGAGACACTGAAAGTACTTTCCCTTCCTCTGATCTCTGTATGTTCACTGAATTTGTCCTTGCCTAACTTTTTTTTTTTTTAAATACACCTCAATGGACATCTTTTCTCTTTGCTACTGTAAGCCGCCGTCACCAATTTGAAGACATACTTACTCACATTTACAGTCCAGTCCATTCCTTGTGTGCTAGCTAACTCCATCTTATTCTCCTTGATCGTCTCCTCCTCTTTTTCTGTGCCTTCATTCTTTTGCTTCATCTTTCTCACAGGCTTTCTAGTGACTTAAAATAGCTAGGGGGAGAGAGAGATGCCTCTCGTCACTTCTTCCTGGACTCTTCTCATAAACTCTTTCACAGTAGTTGCAGTTAAGTCAAAATGTGTAACCAACGATATCTCAGATGCTATGGAGTAGTACGTTTCTGGTAAAAGCTGACTTTTTAGTAGATACCACTACAGAGCTTGCCTCATTAGTTAGTTAATGCTACAAATCCTTCATGGTCTAGTTCCTTGTAGGACTCATGTGTCTACTCTGACAATCTCTGTGGAAAAGCTTAATCCAATTCCGATCATGTACATGCTGAAGAATATATCCTACATATTTCTATTTCCCAACTCTTATGAACATGATGACAGATTTTGACAGGGGAAATTAAATTTAAAAATCATGTATTTTAACACACTAGTTTTCCTACCTAGATTACTAGTAACATCTCAGATTATTAAAGTTGTAAGAAACTTAAAAATCCTATTTATTTTTTGCTGCTCATGGTTTACTCTATACATTTCTCTCAGTTTGTGCTTTGAAAGTTAACAAAGTCAGTTTCTTTCTGTTCAGACTCTGATTTAAAAGAGCAAACACTTAAGGACATGCTTATCTTGAAGCATATGGTGCAGTGCTGTCCTGAATGAAGGCCTTAGTCGTCTTCCTTTTCAAATTGGTAGTGCTTCCATTTTTGGCTTGCAGGCTAAAGGAGAATGTGTTTGTCTTGGAATTGAAGTGGATCATTTTTGTTGATCCTGGGTTTTATAGACGCTTGTTTACAGAGAATCTAAATTTTGGACCAAATTTGAGTTGTGTCCCATTAGCCTATCTAACTACATTATTGATATACAGCCTGCCTCCAGCACCTTAGTTGACTTACTCAGCTGGGTTTTGGCGATATCTGTGAGATCTGTCCAACACACACGGAAGTGAATGGAATGGCTTCCATCGACTTCAATGTGCACTGGATCAAGACTCCTTCCTGGGAAAGAATCCTGACCCCCAGGTCTTTTGGATAGAAGTGGAACCACTCCACAGCTGTACCTCTAGCCTGAGGACTGGTGTAGGCTCCGTGATCTTGGAACCCTGTCTGAGAGGAAAGGGCAGGTACAGAGGATCCCTGCTTCCCCATCCCCAAAGAACTATTGTGTCTGGCAGTGCCAGGATCCCCCAGAAGCTGGGCTTCACACCAGCATGCGATGTTCACCCCCGAGAGGTCTCCTAACATCCTATACCTCTCTGCTCAGCAAAACCCCGGCAGCTCCACTGTACTGTGAGCTCTCTGCAAGGAGGGGCAGAATGTTATTCCAACGTAAATACGTTTTTGAAGGATAGTTCTACCATCAGTTGTACATGTGTTTTCATTGATTAGATTTCAACCGTTACACTGTATCCTGATAAAAGCATGATTTCCATAACCTATGTGCTGCTGTAATACCTAGGAAAGCTGGCGTTAAGAACAAGTTTACAACTGTAATGGCAAATAGCTTTGCCTTTGTCAGTTTCTTACAACCTTAGTGTTATTCTGGAGGCATTTTTTGTAGTGTTTAATTCACCGTGGGTATCCTATGTGGAAATTAATTGGAAATTTCAAAGTGGGTAAGATAATATCTTTTACTGAAACAACTTTAGTTGGTGAGAGAGACAGGCTTGTCTTTCTCAACAGAAGTTGTTCCAATAAAAGCTATTACTTTAGGTCAGTGGGTTGAGCATTGGCCTGCTAAACCCAGGGTTGAGAGTTCAATCCTTGAGGGGGCCACTTAGGGATCTGGGGCAAAAGCAGTACTTGGTCCTGCTAGTGAAGGCAGGGGGCTGGACTCGATGACCTTTCAGGGTCCCTTCCAGTTCTATTTTCTATCCTGGGACCAACATGGCTACAACTTACACTGCATACTGGAAGCTTTAGTAATCAGTGGGACTTCCAAGAGAAGCTGTGCAACCCTCCTCTGTATCTTGTGTGTGTTCTGTCATTGTGGTTTCAGCTGCCTTCCAAATCTAAAAAAAAAAAATCTTGATTTACATAATATTTTCTAAAGGTAATTGTCACATTCTACTTGTCGCCCGTTTGTCTCATAATGATGGCATCGGTGTGCTTGTTTTTCATGTTAGCATAAGTCAAGTTGTTTAGAGAGTATGAAATGAATGGATTATTTAAATAAAGATGTTATAAACTAGACAGGTGGGCTTGGTAATGGGGCAGACAGGCCAAGGTTTTCAAAATGTGGCTGCCTAAGATTGGCCTCTAAGGTCCTGGTTTTCAAAAATGTTCAGAAGCCCCAAGAAGACCAGACTTTCCCAAGAGAACTCAGCTCCCACGTAGGCACCTAGATGAAGTAGCTAGATTTTCAAAAGGGCCAACACCCAGCAACTCCTGCTGAGAATAAAAGCAGCTGGTGGATGCTGAGCACTTTGGAAGTCTGACCCATTCATTTAAGAACCCAGCTATAGGCACTGGGTTTTGAAAATCTTTGCCAGTCTCGTAATGCCAGGATACCAGTTTAAACTCCATGTAGTGGCTGAAAATCATTTCCATTTTATGGCTTTTAGGCAGTCCCAAGGAATGGGTTGGTGGCCTCAGTCTAATTCCTGATTGACAGCTATCCTTATCACCACACCAGTTGCCACACTTGGCAACCTGAACAGAGGGTCCAAGATTTAAATGGGCATAGTGACTGAACTACCTCCTCCTTCTCTCTACACTGGCCTCTTAATAATAGGGCTGAAATATTTTTCCACAAGGCAGTAGGTAGAAAGCTTATCCTGCTGTTGGCCATGATATTCCTTTGTTGGATGGATGAGTTCAATCCTGGTGGCTGTGTAATCAAGCACCTGTCAGGAACACCAAAATCACTAAAAACGAATGTTAAGTTACATAAGCCAATTATCTCTCATTTTGTATTTAAGAATTTTCCAAGGAAATGTAGGCACAAGAAAAGAGAGAGAAACTATATGTTGTCAGTATTGAAAGGGATTAGTAATATATATTTCGTCTGCTTGTGCCATATTGCACATGGATGTATGTGTTGGAGTAGGGGAAGGGATACTTTTGATCACACTTGGGTAAGAATGAAACAAATTTAATCTGGACAGTATTTTCATGGAGCAGCACTGGCTGATTTTGAAATGGGATGCAAAAATTAGAACATTAATTTTTAATTGTAGCTGTTAAAATTTGGGGAGCAGATCCTCAGTTGGTGTAAAGCCATATAGCTGTGTTGAAGTCAGTGGGATTTACATCAAGTGAGGATGTGGCTCTTTGTTTTTAGATAGTCCTGGAAAGGAATATTTAAAAATAAAAATCCTTTCTTCCTACACAAATACAAGCACTTCCTCACTTCTTAATTAAAAGGAAACCATTCCTTGCAGTTGACCCATAGTGCCCAAAGTGACTAAAAATACAGAAAGCTCAAACCATTCTTTGCCCCCTGCAGCGATAATCAGAATTACCATTCCAGTGGAGTTACGCTGTTGCTCCATTAAACAAGTGTTGTCATGGCCGAGCTTTTGGCAAATGGGTCTTCCTGAAGCTGTCAGTAAGCAGGGCCGGCTCCAGACCCCAGCGTGCCAAGCGCGTGCTTGGGGCGGCGTCCCGCGGGAGGGCGGCAGGCGGCTCCGGTGGACCTGCCACAGACATGCCTGCGGTGGGTCCGCTGGTCCCGCGGCTTCGGTGGAGCATCCGCAGGCGTGCCTGCGGGAGGTCCACCGGAGCCGCGGGACCAGCGGACCCTCCGCAGGCATGTCTGCAGGAGGTCCACCGGAGCCGCGGGACCGGCGACCGCCAGAGCGCCCCCCGCGGTGTGCCGCCCTGCTTGGGGCAGCGCAAATCCTAGAGCCGCCCCTGCCAGTAAGGCTGTTGATGCAGCATAGATCGCTCAGCAAAGGTTGCTCCAGTGAGAGGTTAACAAACACCATCTCAGCAAGGTTATCAGACCACTGCTCCCAACACTATCTCCTAGCCCCAGCACAATGTGTATTAATGAAATACACATTGCTTTGGTGATATATTGCTGAAGGAATTTCAACAAGATGGGTATGGGGGAAGGGAAATCTGCTATGATTTACTATTTATGCTATGCTGTTGACTTCAGTGGAGTTGCTCAGGGTATAAACCAAGGCAGATTTATAGTACTTTTTTTGCTTGGAGGCTAGTACAATAAGCAAATTTAGCCAACACCAGTATCACAAAGGAGAAATTGTTTTTGCTAGATCAGCCAAGCCTATGTAGGTTTGGTATATGTTGCTCTGAAACACTCTACAAGCAACATACCCCTATATCAGCATGAGACTATACCTATTGTATATGATTTTGCAAAGTGTGTAAAGATATGAGGATGTAGTGAACTTTTAGCTGTGAACTTTTAGCCATTGATTTAGAACACTTGAAAATACTACAGTTTTGCCAACACAGGCCTCTTGGAATGTAACTGTTCCGGTGAAAGGGGCTAATGGTTGCAATCAGGTGAGTCTTTGATCCACAGGCAATCAGATTTAGGGCTTGTCTACACTGGAAATTCACTGGCATAGCTACTGCAAAATAATTATTCTGCAATAGTTCTTCCAGAATAACTCCTCATGTTGAGTCAGTATTCCAAAATATGACTTTATTCCAGAATAGTGTCTATGAGTGGAGTTATTCTGGAATAGCTATGCTAATGAATTTCCCAGTGTAGAGGTGCAAGATAAATGGCAGCTGTGTTAGCTGAGAGGTTTCCTGATTGCTGAGACAGGAGCTAGGATATTGGTTTTGCTGCTTATGTGTGTTAGAGGCAGAAAACCTGGAGAAGCAGTTGTAAGCATGATGTTGACAAAAGGTAGAGGGACAGAGCTGCTTGGGAATAGAGCTCACTGGAGAGGCATACTCAGGAATTTCTGAGCAACAAACTGCTTGCTGTTCGATTATGCTGTGTTCAGGAAAAGAGGTCTTTGTGTACATTCCTTGTAAATAATTAAGATTACATCAACAGTACACCTGGCTTGTCATAGAATATTAGAATTGGAAGGGACCTTGAGAGGTCATCTACTCCAGTCCCCTGCACTCATGGTAGGACTAATTATCTAGACCAGGGGTCTCAAACTCAATTTACCTTAGGGCCAGTGCCAGTCCTCAAATCCTGCCAGTGGGCCAATGTCACTCCTGCTGCCCAGAACCTGCCCCCCCCAAAACTCCGCCCCCCAAAAAAAACTCTGCTCCCACATGCCTAAGGCTCTGGGATGGAATTTGGGTGGAGGAGGAGGTCTGGGGTAGGGGTTTGGGGTGCAAGCTCTGGGAGGGAGTTTGGGTGCAGAAGGGGTCTGGGGTGCAGGCTCTGTGAGGGAGTTTGGAGGTGGGAGGGGGTTTGTGGGGAGGGGTGGGGGTGCAGGCTCTGGGAGAGACTCAGGGGTGCGCCGCTTACCTGGGGCTCCAGGATGGGGCAGGCTGGGGGGCCCACGCATGCTTCTACCCACAGGCACTGCCCTCGCAGCATCCCATTGGCCACAGGGGTGCTCGAGGAGGGGACAGCGCGCGGAGGCACAGCCCCACCCCACTCCACCCCTGGGCCGCAGGGAGGGGCCGGCAGCCACTGGAGTGAGCAGGCAGACGCTGCTCAGCTCTGCTGCGCTGCCAAGGCCCTTGAGAGGGGAGCTCCCAGAAGTGGCAGGTGGGGCCAAGGGAGAGACCTGGCCCCAAAACTGCTGGAGCCCCACAGGCCACACTGGGGAGGCTCACAGGCCACAGATGGCCCGCAGGCCGGGAGTTTGTGACCCCTGATCTAGACCATTCCTGACAGGTGTTTGTCTAACCTGCTCATAAAAATCTCCAATGATGTAGATTCCAAAACATCTCTAGGCAATTTATTGTAGTGCTTAACCACCCTGAGAGGAAGTTTTTCTTAATGTCCAACCTAAACCACCTTTGCTGCAATTTAAGCCAATTGGTTTTTGTCCTATCCTCAGAGGTTAAGAAGAACAGTTCTTCTTTCTCCTCCATGTAACGACCTTTTACATACTGGAAAAATGTTCTCATGTCCCCCTTCAATCTTCTCTTCTCCACACTAAACAAACCCAATTTTTTCAATCTTCTCTCATAGGTCATGTTTTCTAGACCTTTAATCATCCATATCTCTTCCTGTAGAAACAGCTTTGCAAGATCCCAAATATTGGCTAACCTCTTGGGCCAAAGGGTCAACCTAACACAGGCCCCTATTTGTACTCAGTCAAGATCTTTTTCCTACAACTCCACCTACCTACCTCCTCATTTATTACTAATGAAACAGACACAACTATGAGACGTAGATAATTGTAGCGGGTAGTTTCCATCCTTTACAAGTAGTACTTGTAAAGTACTTGTGGCACCTTATAGACTAACAGACGTTTTGGAGCATGAGCTTTCGTGGGTGAATATCCACTTCGTCGGATGCATGTAGTACTTGGTACTTGGTTTTTTGGTACTAAGAAGTGATCATTGTCATCCTTTGACTGTACTTTTCACCTTGTCTCTCTTGCATAAGGGAAGTCCACTGACCTTTACGTCAGTTGTGTAGGTATTGCTGGCAATAATTTATACTGTCGTGCACACAGAAGGGAATGCATCGTAGAAATGTGGACTGTCTGTATCTTTTGGAAATGTCTGTTTGATAGAAATACTGAAGGTTGGGATTCTTCTAATAGACAAGTAATTTCTTAACGGTGAATAATGGCTGCAGATAGACAAATATAGTCGTAAAAGAAAATCCTTAAAATACGAAAGTGGTACTAATGTGATTTAATTCATAATTGGTTGCTGTTATCAAGAGTCCTCTTAAAGCATTTGACTATCTTCTTCTACCCCCACTGGCAAGTGATTTTACTTTGAGGTTAGTGTACCAAAGGTGATTGGAATCAGGTGGTTTGTCTTACATTGGCTGGTCTGCATCCATTCTCTCATGCTTTCACCTCGGAGAGCACAATAAGGCTGACTGGGCTAAATGCATTGCACAAATGCTTTTGTCAGGGTACAGAAGTTCAGATATTAAAAATTTATTTCCATGGAGGCCGAAATGTAAATGAGTCATTTATGTAAAGGGAATTCTGATTGCTTCATAAAATGATCATTTCTCACACTTCGGGGTTATCATTTTCATATCCAATTTATCTAAAGCTTCTATTCCCTGATTATCCCTGTTCTCTCACTTTAATTCTCTGCATTAAAATGTTTTCTCTCCTGTAGGCTCACTGGTTTGTATACTAAACCAATTACAGTTTTCCATCATATTTGATTTCTTGTTCCTATAGTCAGTGCTTTTTAAATGATATGGGTGGCAAGGGCTAGGAATTGTAATATTGTTGGCCAAACGCACATGTAACAAACAGTGACAGCACTAAGACAAATAATAAACCTTTTCGGAGCGGAGTACTATGATGATTCAGAGCATAGGTGCTGGAAGTAAAGGTGTGGGGGGTGCTACCACACACCCTGGCTTGAAGTAATTTCCATCATGTATGTGGTTTACAGTTTGGTTTAATGGCTCTCATCATCCCACTATAAAAATTGTTCCAGCGCCCCTGATTCAGAGACCTGGCTGCTTGTAGATTAATAACTTTTTGTGTTGTCTAGTGGTTAATAATCCGGACTTGGAATCAAGAGATCTGTGTTCTGGTCCCAGTTTTCTCAATGATTTGCTGGGTAACCCAGCATAACTCACTTAGATCTTGATTCAGCAAGATACTTGTATTTAACTTAATTGGGGCAACTCGTATACTTAAGTTAAACACATGCTTAAATACTTCGCTGAATTGGGAAATTTGAGGCAGAACCCACAATAGTGCTCAGATCTCTTGTGTCTCAGTCCCGTACCTTAAGCATGAGACTGCCTTTTCTTCTTGTGTAGAAATTTTGCCTTGAGCATCAGGCCCACTAACTCTTGGAGAAATGTGTACAGATTAAAATCACTATATCTTATTCCCTGGATTCATTTTTATCTTTTATAAAACATACTCACTCCCCACCACCCCTTTTCCTCCATCATTAAGTCTTGCATTACGTATGAGGATTTTTTCTGTAGGAATAAAGAACTGACAAATGATGGGGAAAAATTATTAATTTTTTTTTTAAAAAATAGAACATCTGGAAAGTACTTTAAAGTGAGTTGCTGCTGTTGAAGTTGCTCATGAACACTCCAATTTAAACAGAGTTAAAACAAACCATATTCTTTTATATGTTTAAATGCCAGACTCTCTCTCTCTCTCTCTCTCTCTCTCTCTCTCCGTAGATACTTTTCAATAGAGTAACTTACTGCAAAATTCTACTGACCCAAAATAAAATGTGTTAATTTCACTTGAGGCAGAAAAAAAGTGAAGTGATGATAGTTTCCCTGGAGTAGTCTAAATACGTGTGAAAGTAAAACAACAACAGTGCTGCTGCTATTTGATACTTGTTCAGTTCCTTCCGTCTGAGGATCCCAAAGAACTCTGCAAACATTAGTGAATTGGGCATCTCAGAGCCCCTGTGATGTAGTTAGGTATTCCCATGAGGCATAGAAAGGTTGTGATCCTCCCCCAAAAAATCAGAGGGACAGCCAGGAGTAGAACCTAATGGTGGTTGGGTTAAATACCTAGATAGTGCTGGCTTTCGGTTCTGTGCTTTTGCCTATGCTATTAGAAGTAAACCCCAAAGCTAATTTTGCCAGGTCTCTAATTTTTGGATTAATCTTATTGCAACAAGTAACTTTAAGGAATGTAATTATTTCAGATTGACAGGTAATTTTACGCTCACCCAATTAATCTTCATTTTCACTTATCAATGTGCTGATTAATCTTGACAATGACTTTCACCAAAGTAAATTGCTCCTGCATGCTGTACAAATGTCGTTCCCCACCAAAAGTGATGTCTTTTTTTTTTAATGCCGTCTCAGGCCTTTGCATTGATTTCTTTGGCCCGGAGTCAGATTCTAGACATAATATGTGCATTCAACCGGTTTCTTTGGAACAAGGCTAAGAACATTTGCAGAGACTAAGGAATCTGGCTGTGAAACCGACTGGCTGTGCTCTCAGTAGGTGCCTTGGCACATACAGTCCCAATTGCTGCAGTGTGATGCCCTCATTGTTCTTCCCCAGTGAGACCGTGTGCTCCTGTGAGACTCCGCTTCATTGGGCCTACACTCCATTATCTAGTGATCCTATTTGGTATGAAGCTGACTGACTCAAACATCTCAGCTTCAGAGAAAGTTATGATAATCTTTGTTTGCAGCAGTGATCTTTTGCCACTTACATATCCCTGTGCTGTGTTTAAGGATTCTGGAAAAAGGGAGTAGTCTGGGACTAGACAAAGATAGAAGCCAGCTTGTTTTCTTTTGTTCTCTGCTATTGTCTCTAGTAAATGTCTTCACTTTAAAGACTGTGGCTCTGTATATTATATGACAGAAGACGCTGCATGCTGCTGCTGCTTCTTGCCATGTAATTGAATTTTAGAGCAGCAGAATTACTTCTTCAATTCAGTTTGATGCCAGTTGTCAACATAGCCAAGTGGAACTTTGACAACATCTTGCATCAAAGTAGGTTGAGAATTTTTAAAGGAATATGTCTTTCATTTTTGTCCAAAGCACCTAAGCCGTTGGACTGGCACTTTTTTATTTGTAGCGTAACTCAAAACGAAGAAAGACTAAAGATAAAATCTTCTCTGGACTCAGAATCTGCGTTGAGTATGTATGTACTCGCAGTATCTCTTTGTCACTCTTGCTGTTGAAGCTGCTATATAGATTGACATCCTCATTTTTGCAGATGACGTGCATTTGGCTCCTAACTCAGGAGGGCTCTTGCATTCAGTGACAAGTTGGATAACTAAGGTAACCTCCTTTGTATGACTGCAGATAAACTCAATGACTTTGCATAATGTCAGTCCAATGACTTCCGTGAGTTACAAAGCTAAGTGACAAAGAATATCCTGGTGAGTGGGTGATTCTTTAATACAGTGATTGCCTTAAAGAGTAAAAAGTTGGTTGACATTTGGGGGGAGAGATGTACAACTTTTTTTTTTTCCTTTTTTAAGTTTTCATTTCATTCAAAATTTGGTGCTATTTTTTGTTCATATTTTGGCAAAAAAATCAGAAGAAATGGAAATTTTTGAAATGGCATTGAAGTCTTCTTTTAGAACAGGGGTCTGTAACCTTTCAGAAGTGGTGTGCCAAGTCTTCATTTATTCACTCTAATTTAAGGTTTCGCATGCCAGTAATACATTTTAACATTTTTAGAAGGTTTCTTTCTATAAGTCTATAATATATAACTAAACTATTGTTGTATGTAAAGTAAATAAGGTTTTTAAAATGCTTACGAAGCTTCATTTAAAATTAAATTAAAATGCAGAGTCCCCCCCCCCAGGCCGGGACCCAGGCAGTGTGAGTGCCACTGAAAATCAGGTTTCAGAGTAGCAGCTGTCTTACTCTGTATCTGCAAAAAGAACAGGAATACTTGTGGCACCTTAGAGACTAACACATTTATTTGGGCATAAGCTTTCATGGGCTACAGCCCACTTCATTGGATGCATAGAATGGAACATATAGTAAGGAGATATATACACTCTGTATGGATATATACATATATACACACATACTCTGTGTGTGTGTGTGTGTGTGTGTGTGTGTATATATATAATCCTTACTGTATGTTCCATTCTATGCATCCAATGAAGTGGGCTGTAGCCCACGAAAGCTTATGCTCAAATAAATTTGTTAGTCTCTAAGGTGCCGCAAGTACTCCTGTTCTTTTTACTGAAAATCAGGTCACATGCCGCAGGTTGCCTACCCCTGACTCAGGCCTGGTCTACACTACGGGACGGGGGTCGAACTAAGGTACGCAAGTTCAGCTACGCGAATAGTGTAGCTGAACTTGAACTACCATAGTTCGAACTACTCACCCGTCCAGACTCTGTGGGATCGAAGTCCGCGGCTCCCCCGTCGACTCCGCCACCGCTGTTCACGGTGGTGGAGTTCCGGAGTCGACGGGAGCGCGTTCGGAGTTCGATATATCGCGTCTAGATAAGACGTGATATATCGAACTCCGAGAAGTCGAACACTACCCGCCGACCCGGGCGGGTAGTATGGACGTACCCTTAGAATAATAGTATTTACATTTTTGTCTTGTTTTTCCTCTCTCTCTCACTTTTGTACGCCCCTTCCCTTTTTTCCCCCAGTGGGGGAGAAGAGGAAGAAAAACCAGTTTAAAACAAAAGTGAGGAGAAAAACAATGGGATCAATGGGATATAAGTGGATAAAATGTTTTTGGCCTCACTTTTTTTTTAAACTGGTTTTTCTTCTTCTTTTTTCCCGTGGGGGCGGGGGGGGAAAGCAGCGTGGGAGTTGGTGAATATCCTAACAAGCATGTGGTTACTTTGGTATGCATTTTAATAGGCACTATGGGCAACTGTGGTGGGTCATATTTAATCATCAGTCCTGCCTTGAATGTTTAACTTAATGTGGCCAGTACAAGCCATTTTGTGCCTCAAACACTTTTTCCCGTTATTTCCTGCACAACCTCTGACTTTAGGGTGGAAATTGTGCTATTTTGAAGTGTGTGGTAGAACAAAGGGGCTGTTTCTGTGGAGTGAGATTCCCTGGCTTGGATAATTGGTGCTCGGCTATTTCCATGTTTTGACCATAGGTGGCATGTGACTCCTTCACTGGGGAGGCTGGGTGCACCCAGACCATTGTCCCATCACGAGCCCTCCTGACCCTGCCTCTCACGCCCCTTCCCTTGAGGCCTCGCTTGCCTGCTGCTTGCACCTCTTCGCCCCCTCCCCTGAGGCTCCCATGTGGGTGGAGTAGAGACAGGAAGGGTGGAGTGATGGTGGGCGTCAGGGGCGAAGAGGACGAGAGGGAATGGGGCCATGGGGTGGAGCGTGGGCGGAGCCCTGGCCCGGGTGCCCTTTCAGCAGTGGCGCACTTCAAAGGTGGCGGACCGGCTGTTTGGGGAGGCTTAGCTGCCCATGGTAATAACTACTCACTTTCACAGTTGGTTGGAAAAATGCTGTTTGCGTTCAGTATCATCACTTTGGTCATTGACTTGCTAATATTAAATCTGCCTGAATATTTAATCCTCTTGTTTAAAGGAGGGAAGGGGAAGCCTGTTATGCTTTTGTCTGTGATGAGCAAACAGACATTACTTGAAATAGTAACTATTCCTTATTTACTGTCTCCCATAATCTTTTGAAAATCATGTGGCTTTCCTCCAGTGCTATCATTGCTATACAAAACCATTATGTAGCCGGTTGGTTGGTTGGTTTTTTGATCAGGGAAATTTATTTGGCAAAACCCCACTTCTGCAAACACTAACTCGTGTATAACTTTACTCTTACGTCTTGGGTGTATGAACGGCTCCTGAATGAAGGAGAGAGCTCTTTACACCTGGTTAATTTTTATTATTTTATTTTTTGTTTTGTTTCCCTCTCCCCCATGACCAAAGTGTTTTGTTAGGGTTGACTTGGTGATGGGAGTTGGGCAGTCACTCCTTTCACCCCCCTGGATGATCTCCGACCAAGTGAGCTGTGCATTGCAATCTGGGAGATACAAAGCCAATGCCATAGCTTGGGTCTAAGAGGTTAACTAAAGACACAGTTAGTTCAAAATATATTTGAATCGGGATTTCCTCATTTGGGCCAGCTCTTTTCTTTTGTATTTTTCTCTTTAAAGTTCAATTTGCTGAGGTGCTGCGCATCTTCAGAAAGGTTCCGGTGCCATGCATACACAACAGAGCCTGCGTAGTGCAAGACAATCAAATGATATTTATTTCCAAAATTAAAAGAAAACAGCAAGTGAAAACATTCAGATAAACTGACACCAAATACGTAACTGTTTATTAATTCCAGTGGCTTGAACTATGTTTAACGTGAGACAGTTTATTTGAATACCAGTGCTACACATATAGTACAGTGATGGCCATAGTAAGAGTGCTACACATATGGTAAGATGATGGCAGTAATGCAATGTAAAGACGGGTAGGTGAGGAGAGCAGTGGCTCTCAAGCTTTCAAGACGACTGTACCCCTTTCAGGAGTCTGATTTGTCTTGCATACCCCCAAGATTCACCTCACTTAAAAACTACTTGCTTACAAAATCAGACATAAAAAGACAAAAGTGTCACAGCCACTATTACTGACAAACGGCTAACTTTCTCAGTTTTATCATATTGTTATAAAATAAATCAATTGGAATATAAATATTGTACTTGCATTTCAGTGTACAGTATACAGAGCAATATAAACAAGTCATCGTCTGGATGAAATTTTAGTTTGTACGGACTTCCCTAGTGCTTTTTATGTAGCCTGTTGTAAAACTAGGCAAATATATAGATAAGTTGATGTACCCCCTGGAAGACCTCCACGTACCCCCAGCATTTCTTAAAGGAACATTCCTCAGCCAGACAAAAGTTAAACGAAGCCCTTGAAGTACTTGTGCTGGTGGTGCAGCTCTCAGAATGCTAACTCATCAAAGCTGTTCTACCGTGTTTTAGAATGAAGTAGCAGAGCTCAGACAGAAACAGTTAAACTGTCTTGACATATTGAGCAAAGCATATAGCAAAGCATCGTATACTTTAATTTCCCCATAGTATAAGTAGAATATAAAATGAACATCTGTGGAGCATGGAAATAATTCAGTTCATGTGGGAGGATCTAAATACAATCACTGGTTACTGTCTCTGTTCTCATATTACAATTAACTTGCTATGCTTGAAGACAAAGATTTTTCAGATTCTATTTTATCCTCACCTATGTGTTCTCCATTATTTTTGGAACAATTTTTTAAAAAGCGGGGTTGACTAATCTCTCTGGCAATAAAATTATGCACTGTCAGTGCTCTCCTTTCATTAATTTGCTAAGTGTCTGAATATTTGACAGTTACAGAAAAGTGGTGAAAAATACTTTTTAAAGAAATAAAAAGAACCTTGCTGATGAGACTGCATTACATGTGTTCTCCTTTCGCCGGATTTGAAAGTCACTCAGCAAATTAAAGTAGTCTGGTGAGGGTCCCTCCGTTCCATAAAGACATTGAAGTTACACAAACAAATACGATCCCAAGAGAAGAATAAGTCTGCAACAGGTGATGCAAAGGACATTGGGTATTGCGCTATCAAGGCTGGTAGGTCCAAAATTTCAGCCGGCAAAGAATTTGTTTGAGAAGGTTCTGAACAATTGGAAAAAGGGTCTTAGAGTGGAAAATTCATACCTATCTCCTCTAACAGTAGTGTTCATTACTAGTGACTGCTGTGATTCAATGAAGATTACTGCTGATTGTCACAATTTTTGCCCTTTACATAGGCATCAAGGCACTGCAGATGACATAGTCATAATCCTGTAAATCTCTGATCTCTGTTGGAATGGTTCCTTATAGGTATGATGAACGTTTTAGGATGAGTCACTTATCAGCTTATGAGAATCATTTTATACCTCAGGAATGAAATGAAGATTTGATTTCAAAAGTCATGCTTTACTGTGATCAAATGGCAGTGGAAATCCTGATTACAATCTCCCAAACTGTACTCTACTCCAGGCATAGGTATTAATATGGCCCATATCTGAATCAGTTTGTATTAACTATTTGAAGGCAGATAAATTGAAAGTGTATTTTATACATGCCAGACATACAGTCCCCGGTTTGTTGTAAACATGTCTGTAATATAAATGGGTAAAATCGTAATAACCTGCCTCGAGGGGTGTGTGGGTGGTGGCTTTCCTAATTAATGTTAGTGAGATTCCTGGAGGAAAGGCATTATAGAAGTATAAAGAGTTATTGCTGCTGTTTTAAACCCACTGCTGTTTTGTTAGTGGTATTGTATTTCATGCAACGAGTGGATGAGATTTGGCTGTTCTGCATGTTGATTTGTTGCAAAGGAAGCCCCTCTCCCTCCAAGTATGTTTTCTAAAAATAGAGACAATATAGCCAATGAAATTGTTGACATGATTTTGGGGCCACAGCCAGGTTCCTGGGCACAGCTCTTGCAAATGGGCTGTAACCAAGGAAGGTTCGTGGAAGAGGGGGAAAGAATCTTCTCCCCTACACCTCAGAGTTGCAGCAAAGCTGTTACTGTACTTCATTCTGAAGAAAGGAGCTGCGGCTGCTGCACTAGCCCCTGCTTTCATCAGTGGGGATCTGCAGAGTGGCACGTTTATCAGCCTTGCCCTCCTCTCTCCTGCCCCTGAATCCCTTCTTGGTGCTACAACATATCAAGCCTCTGCAGAGCCCTACCTGAGGCTCCATATCCTGCCACCACACTCCCATTGCAGCGAGACTGTATTTTTAGTCACTGGTGTTGGAAGGCCAGTGAGTGACCCTTTGCCTGCCTTCGAAGTAGCCCAGAAAGCTTCTGCTGTGGAATATTACTTTCTAGTAGAGAAACTTCCTAGGTCTCTCTCTTCCCAACTGCTGAGCTCAGCACAGCCCTGTCAAGGCGTTGCCTTCTCATACTCCAGTGCAGCCCATGAGAAAAGTCAGAAGCAAGTGCAGTAGGTTCTTAATTCTACTTCTGGGCTAGCATTACAAATTAATATTCTCCCTGGTTCATGGCCAAGATGAGCTATAAGGAAGTCATTTTTCAAACTCTGGTCCCTTTCCTACCTCATTTTGTCTCAGACCAATGAAGTAGAGGATTCTTCTCACTCCTTTGCCTTGGGTGCAAGCTGCCCAGCCCATTAGTTTATGCTGAAAAAATTCTGTAATATGAGGGCTGCTCAAATGTTCACACACAAGAGCCGACTTTCTTCAAACTAGCTACAGCTCAGCCAGCAGCATAGTTAGCTTCATCCAGAAAAGTCACTTCTTCAGTCCTCGGCTAGCCTTCTGCCTGCTTGTTTTGGGATTAGTTTACCCCACCTGTGCCTCTGGTGCTTCACACCTCACTTTCCTCCCCTTTTGTGCCCGCGGAGATACTCTCACCACCCAACTGGTGTTTCAAAACTAGAATCACGTCAGGTATATTAATAAACACTATAGTTTGCTCAACCCTTCACCCTCCGCTCACGACTCCCCTCCTATCATGGCCACTGCTAATCTGTTTTCCCTGGCTCATGTCTAGCTCCCTTTCAGTGGGGAACCTTGCCATTCCAGGCAGCGATCTTTTTGCATGGTGCTGTCATGAGGCGCATATCAGACTTCCCTAGTCCCCCACTTTTCCTTGATTAAGCAGCAGGGTCTGCTTTTTATTTCCTACCTTGCATGTACGACCAGTCACATGTTCCACATGAGTGTCTGGGTGCAGACTGCGGGTACCTGTGGCTCTTTCTGAGCAGAATAATAATAATAATTTCCCTGTCAATCCAGGGATGGGATCTGTGCACCCTGTCACAGGATACACTTGTAATAGCACTTCAGGGCTAAATCAAGCCCAGGTTCATTAGCATCCTGCTCACTAGTGATGCAGGACAACCCTAATTTAAACCTAGAATTAAGCAGTGTTGATCCTGAATTGGTCTATTTGTAATGGAGGGGCATGGCAGACGTTCTTATAAATATGAAAACAATCTCTCACCAGTTGATGTTTATAGTTACTAGTTCAGAGTTTGGATTAATTTAGTGGTCAGCCAGATTGGTCGCAGAGGGGAGCGGGGCTCTGTTGGTCGCGATTTGATGCTTTTGGAGTAGTGGTAGGACGACCCCAAAGTTTTATGGCAAAGCATTTTGTTTTATAGTGTGGCTTTTTGTTTGTTTTTGTTTTGTTGTTGAAGTTTATGGCCGGTTACTTCTTAATTGGTGGTGAGTTTTGTTGTAAACCTTTTAAAACACCTTTTGAGAGGGTTATTCTGTCCCAGATTTGATTTAATTAATTGTTTTTAGGAGTGCCAGCCTCTACTTTAGGATTATCAATTTGCCCTTTTTTAATTATGGATGCGCGTTGATGGTTTTTTGGCATTAATAAGTTTTGATAAGTGGTGGTGGTTGTTTTCTTTTTTGTGACCATTTGGTTAACGATGGCCTTTACCTCTTATTTCTTTCTGATGCATGCATTTTTTTTATTTACACAAACAGGTTTTTACAGAGACCTTTGTGAATACAAACAGCAATATTTTATATTGAGCAAAAAGACATTGTAAATTAAACCTTGCTAAGTTTTATAACCAAAACAATTTACACTGAGGCCCAGGCCTTTAACGTTTTTTAATTTACTTAACATAGACACAAAACAGGATTCTGTTTCTTACTAACTAAACCTTAAAACAAAGAACTAGAAGGGCCCAATTTGTAATGCGTATGGGAAACAGAATCCCATAGTTTTAGAGGTTTTAGCTATTTTAAAAAATATTAATTTTATACATTATTTTTATAGTGCAATTTTATACATTAATTTTTATAGTGCAATTATAAAATCCTGCTCCTACAGCAGTGCCTGAGAGAGGCATCATTCCTCTGGATGCCTGCATTGAAGAGCACCACTTGCTTCCTCTGTTGAACAGCTGTAGCCAGCATTTCCTTCAGCACGGCCATCCTTGCATGGGTCCCTGGAGCATTGTGCTGCTCTCTACTCCTCTGGCACTGGGTACACTGCTGGCAATGCTAGCTAACCAGTCTCACCCAACCCTGTTCTCCAAACTCTTGAGAGCTAGGTGGAGGCAGGATTTGATGGGGAGGATGATCAGGAAAGTAGATGAAGGGAACAGAAGTACAACAAAGTGCAAGGGAACATGAGGGAGCAACAGAGAACCAAGGAAAGATAGAGATGTGTGTCCGGGTGTATGTGTGTGTAAGGGCAGGACCAAAGGATTAAGGGGAATAATTTGGGAACAGAGGGATTGGGAGGGAAAAGATAAGAAGAGTTTAGAGATGGGAGGATAAAGGGGACGGGAGGGAAGAGGGGAGAGAAATGGAGACAATTTTATTAAATTGAAGAGGGAGGAAGAAATGGAAAAGAAATGGGTTCTGAAGTAACAGGGTATCTGAAAAAAGAATGGCATTAGAGGAAAAAATTAAAGTGAAATTTTTAGAGTACTAACAATTAGAGGTGAAAGAGCCTGGGAAAAGCTGCAATAAAATACACAGAAAGAAGTAGAGAGGGGGAAAAGAGAGAGAACTGAAACAAAGGAGACCATTAAAATGTATATTTCAAAATGATGCAAAAATGGAATGATAAAATACAATTGTTTGATTTCAGAGACATACACAGGACACAATATGTTATGGTATATACGGATACCACTCAAAAGGAAATCTCTCACTAAAGCGTCACTTTAAGTTGTAGTATTTACCAGCTGTCAGATAGGAATGTAATGGTGAAATAGATTTTTAACTCAATCAGTATTATATTCTGGACAAGACTTCCAAAAGTGACTAGTGATTTTGGGCACCCAGCTTGAGACACTTTTTAAGGGGCCTGAGCTTTTTAAGCTGAGCATCTGCCCCCTAAAAATCCCCCTTTAAGGTGCTTCAGAAATGAAGGTATCCAAAATCACTAATCACTTTCTAAAATGTTGGCCTCTGGTAATAAATGAATATTGTACCATGTTATGTTAATGTCAGTATAATATCAACTTTCCCTTTATAACTTCCACTGTGTAACAATACATCAGCACATGCAGTATTGTTCCCAATGTGAATGTTAGTCATGTTGCTGCTGAGGAGTTGTGTGGGAAATCTCAACAGATCCCTCCTTTAGCAAATTAAGAATCTGGCCTGGATTGTCTTTGTTTAATGAACAGAGATCCATTTACTTCAGTGGAGCTATGCTGATTTACATGAGCTGGGGATCTGGTCCATAATTTATAATGTGAAGCCAAATAAGTTTTTTTCATTTGAGAAATAACACCTAACACAGCCCTTCACATGTGTCTCCCTGACAACCACTGATAAATATTTAATCAAGACAAATGGAATTTTCAGCATAAAATGTAAAGATTGCCCAGAAGTGATAGACTTATGAGACTGCTATTCAAAGGTCATTTATACCTGCCATTCATGTCAATGGCTGACATAAAGCACTAATTAAACAGTGGTTTGTATTATGTATTTGAGATAAAACTGTACACTTTTTTTTTTATTTAAATGTAGTTTTCTTATTTCAACTCATTAGGACTATGGACAAAATCAGCCCCCAGTGTAGAGCATTGCAAGGTCTTATTATATCACATAAGCCTTTAGGAGAAAATCCTGCCCACGCATAGGTAGACTTGGAAATTTAGAGACAGGCAAATAGCGCAAAATATTTTTTTTCCATCCAGTATTCACTCACATTTTAAAATGAATCCCCTTTGCTCTTGTTTGCATCCCTCTTTGTGTTAACGTTTCTGGAATAGTTGAATGGCTGAGTGGTAATGTAAATGGTTGTGGAAGGTGAATTTCAAAGTCTGCAAGTATTTTAAGAAACCAAAAGTGAAGCTGGCAAATGCATGTACTTAAACATTTAGAAACAGAGCTTTGCAACTGCTAAGGGCTTAGCCAAGTCACTGCAGACAGAGAGATTTCCTTCATGGGCTTCTTGTCACTGATCCGACTGTTTGACCGTTGGCATTTGACCTGCCACGTCACCTTTGGACTCTTCTGAACAAGTTCCAAACTGGCCAAGAATATGTGCAGCCAACTCTGCACCTGGGGTCTGCTCAATGATCCACTTGGTCAACGTGGCCTCCCTCAGTCAATGGGGCATGTTGTCGATGGGTATCACCTCGCCAGACTTCCTGTTGGCCTTAGAGGCCTTCATTCTGCTGATGAAGCTGCTGTCAGGTGTCTCAGCAAGCA
Organism: Mauremys mutica; assembly: GCF_020497125.1. Taxonomy (NCBI): domain Eukaryota; kingdom Metazoa; phylum Chordata; order Testudines; family Geoemydidae; genus Mauremys; species Mauremys mutica. Next base: position 100,576,333 of record NC_059072.1, on the reverse strand, counting down.
CTGCAAATGCAAGAAGAAGCGTGAGGAGGAGCAGGATACAACTGGTCAGCCACTAAAGTGAGGACGGAGGTGAGGTTGGAAGAAATAAGGCAGGTAGATGTGTACGGATGCTTATGGTGGATGGATACAGTCCAAATCACTGTTGCTCTGCTGCCCTTCTGATTTGGTGGTGTTTTACAGGCATTTTGACTAGGTGTACATGACTACACAAGGTGAATGGCAATTGTGAACTGAGCCCACAGTCAAAGCTGACTTGAATGATCCCAAGTAATAGGAAAAATATACTTGGGGAACGTCTATGCTGCAGCTAGGAGGTGTGATTCCCAGCTTCGGTAGTAAGACTCACACTAGCTCAGCTCAAGCTAATGAGCTAAATATAGCGAGTATGGATGTGGCGGCACTGGTGGGAGCTTGGACTAGCCATCCAAGTCCAAGCCTGCCTGACCCACTGGGTCCAAGCTCAGGTGGTTAGCCTGAGCCACTGCCAGTGCTGCAACATCCACACTAATATATTTTAGCGTGCTAGATTGAGTTGAGCTAGTGCGAGTCTGTTTGTCCACTCTGGGAATCACACCTCCCAGCTGCAGTGTAGACATACCTTTCTGGACCCTGTTCTCCCCTTTCTCCTCTGCAGTGGCTGAACACATATGGACCTGGACTTGTGTGGATTCTAGACTATCTTGTAGTAGTATTCATGTCTGTGTTAACTTAATTTGGGATGGGTGAGCCAGCTGAGATGAAGTAAAAACCCAAGGTGAACCTTCCTGAGGGTTGAAAGTATTGAATTTCCTTTCCTTCCCTGTTTTTCACTCACTGTGCACTTCCTGCATATTGTCAGGATGTAAAAAATGCAAGAAGGTCACAAGGGAGACTATTCTCATCGTACATCTGGCTTGACTGCTGTCAAGGAGTCCTTTTCTGGTAATCTCATATGGAGGAGGAGGAGGAGGAGAGAGTGCACCCCTGTTCCCGTGAGATTTATTTGTTAATGTTTATATAACACTTTATATAACAATTTACATTTTAAGTGCTATGTCTTACTGTTAGTCTTGCAAAATTCTGCTTGCCTGGGGTGGGTAATCTCATTGGATGAGTGAGGAATATATAATAGGCCAAATCATTCTTTTGCTTGTGAAAGCCCACAGGAAGGGCCTTTTTTGGAAGGAAATCTCCCCAAGGATCTCTTTACAGAGATCCTCTCCTCCCATCCACCCTCACCCCCCACAACATTTTCACACTAAGTAGATAGGGTTTGCCCCCCATGGAAAATGGGAAAAAGTCTGAAGGATCCTGGCTAGGCTTGGATCATCTGCACAGAGGCTGTTTGCCAAAGCAGTAGCTCTACCGAACCCCCTTGTGGCATGGCTCCATTGGAGTCAAATTGGCAGGGACTCACCTTGCAGTTTAATGCTTCAGGATTCCCATGGGGAAATGGGAACACCATGGAAAGGTTAATGAGGGGCAGAGCTGTGCTATTTTTCCAAGAACTTTTTTTTTTTATGGGGGTGGATGGAGGTCAATGTGAGCCTGTCCCAGATCCACCCATTCCTCCCTCTGGCCTGTCCAATCTCCTCCCACTGCTAATGCATGGATCCTAGATGCATGGAGAGACATCTTGCAGGGTCCAGGCGTGTGGTGGAGTGGTGGGAGGAGAGGCAATGTTGCACTGAAAGAAGGCTCAGCCACTTCTGCCACACATCTGAAGGCCCCTTCCAAATATGGATCAGAGAAAGGTGATCTGGCCCAGTTAGATTTTGAAGTCAGAAGGGACCATTATGATCATCTAGTCTGACCTCCTCCATAAAACAGACCACAGAACCTCATCCAGTGATTCCTGGATCTAGCAAAGTCATCCATCACCCCACCATCAAAGCAAAGAGGTGTTTCACAAGTTTGAGGCACTTAATGATTTTTTTTGTGTTAACATGACAAAAGTATACTAATAATGAGATTTGAGTAATTCAAATGAGGTTTGGGTTGGTTGGTACCCATGCTTTCTAGTACTTAGCAAACAGCCTCCAAAACCCAGAGAGGTTCCTCTGTTACTATTTAATGCACAGGAAACCATTGTATTTAAGCAACTCCCTTGCCTAAATTACCATGAGGAACTTTGATACATAGCATGTATCTGAGGTGCAGAATAGAGCCCTCAGTCAGTGTCCAATTCTGAATCTGTTCAGCACCCAACTGGGGTTGATATCGGAAAATGGGCCTTTTATGATGGCTACTTTCGTGAATAGTCACATTGAAAGGAAAATAGCTCTAAATGCTTTCAGATCTTATTTTATTCATTTATTTATTTAATCTCAGTTGTGCCTTCAGGACACAGAATGATGTATTTGGCCCATCCATTTGTGTGCCTGTAAGTCATAATAGTGTGGCATCAAAAGATTTTAATTGAACTCATTGAAATGAAGGGGGCAGGGGAGGTAGATAAAGAAGGGAAATAGAATTGCTGAAAGATAAGCAGGCACTGAAAGCTAATGCAGTGTAGGAAGGTATAGCTCTGAATGGTTTTTCTGTATTTCTCTTTTTTTTTTTTGCAGGGTTCCCCCTCAGAAAACAGATCCTAAATGCTAACTCCATCATCCAAGTACAGCTATAAGGCTGTGTCCCATAATGGAAATACAAATTATGCTCATTGAGATTAAATTTTATAGTGCTAATGTGTATCTTAGTCTTTTATGCACCAAAGTGCACTGTGAATCTAGGGACGTTGACAATGTGCTATTCATATGTAGAATCTGTGGTTTGAATATTTCAAAGCTGCTGCATGAGGGGAAATCCATGATCATACATATGAAAACAATATAATTCTGTGTATGGCTGGATGTTAAAGCAGACAGAGGAGAGTGTGAAAACATCTTCCTCATCTCAAATTCTGAATTTTCGGGATCTACTGGAATAAACCAAGGGAATTAAAGAGCTTCCGGTGTATTATAAGGGAGGAAAAAAGAAGCATATTAGGTCAAATCCCTCAGCTGGAGTAAATGGATGTAACACCATTTTTGAGTCCATGGAAATATGCAGATTTACACCAGTTGAGGTTCTGCCCCATTGTTTAGGGAAAAAAGATCAGTCTTTACTTCATATAGGGTTTGATCCTGCAAGGAGCTGAGTGCCTCTCACTGTCTATTGACTCCTTGGTGATAATGGAAGTTGATTGCGCTCAGCACCTCTTAAGTGTTCATCTATCCCATGGGGCTGAACATGGTTTAAACTCCTAAGTGGAAGGTGCTGAACACCTCACAGGATCAGGATCTTAATTTCTGCAGCCCTCTTCTAATGCTTTGATATCTACATTCGGTTCGAACATTAGCAAGGAAAATAGGATCTTTGTTTCTTAAGAGTTCATCTGTTCCTGCTGCTTATTCCCCAAGCTGCAACCATAATCCTCTTTGACATAATGAATGATTGCTCTGGAAATGATTACTATAGGATTTAATATTTATCTTTCTGCCTTTATAAAATGTTTCATTGTTTCAAAAGAAATTTTTTTTTTTTTTACTACAGTTAGATATGGAAAGGGTGTGAGTGAACTAAAATACCAGAGGTACAACATTACATTTGCTGTGCCTTTATATATCTGAATACATTGTGGGTGTGCCATTATTATTGAAGATACTTCTAGTGCCCTCATTTCTTGTTTTGCTTTACATTAACATCAGATGAGCAGTGTGATTTTGGTTAGAGATCTCATCTCCCTGGAGCTCCTATCAAAACCAAAAGTTTGAGGACATGGCTCTGGCTTAAAATTCCCAGTGCAGCTTTATTCTCTTTTCTGTTTGACTCAGGAGAAGCCCTGCTGGGCCTTTTAGTATAACCATGTCAAATATGATGATTCCTGGTTTCATCTTGAATGTTGAGAAAGAGCACAGTGTAGTAACTCAAATAGGATGCAGCTGGAGCAGCCATCTTTCTAATTTTGACCACATTTCAGGATGACTGCTTTTTTTTTTTTTTTAAATTATACTTCACCAAAGAAATCCCCTTCCTTTAAAGTTTTTTTTCTCTCCCCTCTTCTTAAGTGAGCTCCACTCTTTATATTTTATAGCCAGTCTGGCAGTTCACAGTGATTAATGATTGCTGGGGAAGGGGGTAGGGTGACCAGATCACCCAGGTCAAATATCGGGACGCGGGGGGGGCGGGGCGGGGGCAGAGGGGGAAAAAATGGCGGCAGAGCAAAAAAAAAAAAAATCCCCCACCCCCGATTCCTCCTCCCTCCACAAGCGCTGGAGGGAGGCCCGGGAGACTCAGGGGAGCACAGGGCCGGGGTGAGTGTGAGTCCAGCCTGGCCCCGAGCAGGCAGGACTCAGGCGCGGTATCTGGAGGGAGAGTACGGGGTGGCCTGCGGGGCCAGGCAGCGGCTGTTCTCCCCACCTGGGCAGCAGGACTCGGGAGCAGCCGCTGCTGCAGCTCCCACTGCCGCGGGGGGAGGAAGCGGCTGCTGGCCAAGCTCGGCAGCTGCGGCTCTGGCGCCCACAAACAGCCCGAGCCTGCTGCGGGGACCTAGCGCGCACGCTGCGCATACCCAGCCCCTGGCCACTCGCGTCTGGGCTGGCTGCCCAGCTGGTGCAATCCTGCGGGCGGCCTCGGAGTGGGGGCAGCAGGCCCCAGCCCCCCGCATCCCGCTCGGGTCCTGCAGGGGAACGAACGGGACTGGGCTGCCGATGCCTCCGCCACGGGATTGCACCAGCTGGGCAGCCAGCCCAGACGCGACTGGCCAGGGGCTGAGCGCAATGTGCGCGCTGCCCCGCAGCAGGCCTGGGCTCGGGGGGTTCGGGCCCGGGCACCAAAGCCGCAGCCGCCGAGCGCCATGTGCTTGGCCACTTCCTCCCCCCGCAGCAGTGGGAGCTGCAGCAGCGGCTGCTCCCGAGTCCCCTGCCCAGGTGGGGAGAACAGCCGCCACCTAGCCCCATGGGCCGCCCCCCTACTCTCCCTCCAGGTACCGCGCCCGAGTCCTGCCTGCTCGGGGCCAGGCCAGACTCACACTCACCCCGGCCCCGCACTCCCCTGAGTCTCCTGGGCATGGCATGCTTGGAAAGAGGCGGGGATTTGGGGAGGGAGACAATGGGGCAGTGAGGGGGCGGGGATGGGGGCGAGGATTTGGGGAAGGATCCAATGGGGGAAGGAGGGGGCAGAGTTGGGGCAGGGGAGGGCGCAAGCCCTTCGGGCTCCGGAGCCTTTGCTTGTTTGTCCAGTGTCCCGACCTAACATTGGTCGGGACGCGGGACAAACAAGCAAATATCGGGACAGTCCCGATAAAATCGGGACGTCTGGTCACCCTAGAAGGGGGAAATGAAACATGCAAAACACTATCTCTCTCTCTCTCTGCTTTCAAAGACCCAGGGCCAAAATTAGCTGTTGTAAAAGTGAGTGCCACAACGCTGATTTCAGATGAATTCTGTCCTACATCAGCATTGAACTTGGCTCACAATGTTTATTGGAATTGACATTGCCGAGATGCTGTCTAATGTTTCTTTATGGAGTTGAAAACTCTTGCTGGATATCACTGATAAGAACAAAATGGAATATTCAGCACTTTGTTGTAAAAAGATTCTACAGGCACCTTTATCTGCATTTGCTAGTAATAAGTACCTGGAACATTTAGAAAGAAATGCGTAGAAATCTATACATCTCCAATAGAAATTTTCATACCTCCCTATGTTGTTGGACCTCTACCTAGAAAAACAAACAAACAAAAATTGGCTTGCGCTAGCTTGCATTAAGCAAGTGGAGACAAACTATAAGGAACAGAAAGAGAATTTTAATTTATACTTATGATATACCAGCAGTACTCTGACTGCAAATTTGGATAATTTTGTGTGTCTGTCTGTCTGTCTATAATCTATAGATGAGAGCTAGCTGGAAAATAGTTTTTCCCTCCCATGAAAAATATAGAATCTTTGAAATTTTTTTTATCCTGAATAGGGACAAAAGGTCAAAAAGTTGACTTGTTTTGGGAAAACCGAAAGAGAAATTTTCAATCTGCTTCCGTGCTGTCTTATAGCCCAAGGATGCAGCTTCCACGGGAGTTGGGGAGGTTAGTGGGTGAGTGGGCAGGAAAACAGGCCTTTTCTTTTTCTGGAAGTTTAAATGAAATCGACATGTTCTCACAGAATCTGTTGATTTCAATGAATTGGTGTTTACAAGGGAAAACTTGTGACCTGCGCTACTATAGGCTACTATAGGCAAAAAACTACATTAGAAGAACATTGTGGCAAAGTCAAGCACTCAAGAGTTAGTAAATGTCCAAAGTAAGGTAGGGTGTGTGTCTGCTCTGATGGTATAGATCCTTCTGTCCCTGTGCCCTAGACCAGGGGTTCTCAAACTTCATTGCACTGCAACCCCCTTCTGACAACAAAAATTGCTACACGACCCCAGGAGGGGGGTCAAAGCCGAAGCCCAAGGGCTTCAGCCCCAGGCGGGGGGCCTGTATCCTGAGCCGCGCCACCCAGGGCTGAAGCTCAAGGGCTTGGGATGATGGGGTTCATGCTCAGGCTTCAGCCCTGGGTAGTGGAGCTTGGGGGGCTTCAGCCCTGTCCCCAGCAAGTCTAACACCAGCCTTGGCAACCTGTTTAAAAAGAGGTCAGGGCCACTTTGGGGTCCTGACCCACAGCTGAGAGCCACTACCCTGTGTCTGTCCTATTCTGCTCCCTGCCCATGTCCTCTATTTCTATCCTCCACCTCCCTCTTTCTGTGCTCCTTCCATTCCTCCACTTCAGCTCCTAGCTCCTGCCCACTCTGCTTGCATCCATCCCTCTCCCTCCAATCTGGTGCACTCCCCTTCTATCCACCACCCATCACTTGGCTCCAGGCTCCCTCTCTACCTGTTTTCCCACTCCTACCCCCATTTCTGACCCCTTAGCATTCAAGTGAGGCTGTTTCCTCCTTCCCCTTCCACACTGCCAGGATGCCAGCAGGGGGAGCGCTGACAATCTCCCTATTCTTAGTTCCCTGGTGGCCGGGAGGAGCAATTACAGGAAAAGTACTGCTCTGCCCTTCAAGTCTTGGGCTGGAGCATGCTCATTTGCTCTATGGTGATGCTGCATGTGCAGTCCAGGTGGCCCATAGGAGCAGTGAGGATATGGAGCATGCTCAGTGCAGACAGAATCTCTGGAGAATTTAGCTGCCAAACTCTCACAAACAAACTAATCGTGTGCAAATTGAAACCATTTGAGGCCTGTAACTGGTCCAAATTTGGCCATTTCTTTATGATGACCACAAAAGACACATCCTTGACACCAGAGCACTCCCCCTGCAGAATTTCAAATCCTTGCTCCACAGAATGGGGGACATTAGGGCTTCTGAACAAAGCAGTTGAATTTTTTTTTTTTTTAACATGGGCAAAACATTTTTTCCCTAAGCTCATTCTTGAAAATGGCTAAGCCATTTTAGCTCAAACTCCCCCTCCCGCCCCCGCAAATAAATAAATAAAATCAGCCCAAGGCAGACACATGTCATGGAAAATCTTCAGCCTGAACAATTTAAGGTTGGCAAAATGAAAAGCAACTGCAAACAGGTCTTACAACAGGAAGTATTAGGCAACCTTAATAGCGTTACCATCCCTGCCTATAATATATATAGCTTCCCAATAGGGGGCTTTATAGGATAATAGTATGCTTATGTACAAGGTTATTGTTAGGAACTTAGAGAACTCTCTTATCAGTCAGTCCTGAAAGTAGAGGACAGTATGTGTGGAGGAAGGAATAAAGTCTGAATGTTGCACTGTTTTAGGTCTCTCTCTTCTATTTGAAGTGTGAGTGTGAGTGAGAGAGAGAGAATAGCTCTTCATGCTGGAAGAATTCCGAGTCTCTCCTGAGATGTCCCTGTGCTTCAGATTTATGGATGTTTTGATGATCCTGTAAAGAAATTCCTTACAGATGAATGGTCAAAAATTACTGGAAAACTTCCTCAAGAGTCACTGTTCATTTAGGCAACAAATGCTCTGTTAATTTATGCCACATTCAAAGGTGCATAATTTGACTCCCAGAAATGAACTTCCCCCTGTGCCTAAATAAATCTACCCCCATGCAAATCTTAGAACCACCAACACGGGATAAAATGCAAATTTAGAAAAGCAGCTAGGGTGAAAAGCAATTAAACAATGCTTTACTCTTTGGAAAGTGGTCAGAATGTTTGCAATGAGTGCTATTTGCTCAGAACTGGCACACAAGGCTAATAGGTCTATAAGGCTCAGATCCTCAAAAGGTATTTAGGCAGCTAATTCCTACTGATTTCAATAGCAGTTAAGTACTTAAATACCTTTGAGAATCGGGGCCACCTTGACTTACTTGCTGAGTGACCTTAGGCAAGTCTCTTAACCTCTTTGCCATAGTTTCCCCATCTATAAATTGGAGTTAAAAAATGTCTTTCATATACAGGTGTTGCAAACCAAAATTAATGACCCTGCTACTTATACCAAAGATAACTAGTTCACTAGTACCTTGTACTCCTTTTTTTCCTTCATTTCTGTTGTCTTTTGTCATACATTAAGATAAACTCTTGGGATTCTCTCTTTTGTTATATGGATGTACTGTGTCTAACACAAGGGGGCTTGGTCCCTAATTGGAGCCTCTAGGCACTGTTGCAATACATATAAAAATATGTACCGTTGGCAGTGTTTTGATATATTTTTGCCCCCCATTCTTACAGTGAGTTTACCTTACTCCTTGGGTGGTAAATCACTGCTCGTTGTGAGTAAGGATGGCAGAATCTGTCTCTATATAAATGCAGCTTAAAAGTCTAAACTCACTGTATGCCTGTAACACTTTTACATGCACTGCATAAAATAAAAAATGCTTTGCTCTACAAATAGGTGTCTCAAGCCCCAAGAAGCAACTACAGTACTGCCTTAAAAAAATAAAAATAGGCTAGACAGGCATTTAATCATAAATACCAGCACCTATATTTTCCAGATGAAGGACCAATATTTTTGACTGAAATCGCTGATTGAATGTAACAAATCACGAAGACCGAGATTTTATTGTTAATAAATCTTAGCAAACTGCTGCTAAATTATGAAGTGCTCAAATTCATTGTGGGGAAAAACCATACAAAACTATGTTACTTAAACATTAGATTTATGTACAGTAGCAGTACTTAATGCATCCAGTCACAATGCTTGAGATTCCTATTACAAAATAAACACTTAAAAAATGTTCAGCATCCTTTACATCATGTGTTTGTAAGTGGGCCCTGGAAAATTAACAAAGCTTGAAATGAAAGTGGTCTTTGTATTGGTTAGCTGCTGACTTTTACTGGTGAGTTTCAGAAAATTCCTTGCAGTTGCCTACCAACTAACTAGAATGAAATCTTACAGAACAGTTTGACATGTTTAGTGAATTATTAGGGAACACTTGTGTTTTGCTGCAGCAGAGAGCCAGTTACTAATGGCACGTTTGTTCCGTCTGATTTTAAATGTTAAGTTGAGAAACAGAAGATACCTACAGAACTGTCTAAAATGCAGTACAGTATATTCAGCCCTTGAGGCTCTAACAAACTTTTTCTGGGAAAATTTCAGTTCCTGTGAGACTTCTTTTCAAACATTTTGCGTTTCAGCTGTGTAGTTTCAAATGTCATGGGTCTTATGCACGCAGAGTACTGCAGGATTGAGCCCCATTGCTAGGGTTGCCAACTTTCTAACTGCACAAAACCAAACACTCCCGCCCCGGCCCTTCTGAGGCCCTGCCCCCCCGACTCGGTCACTCGCTCTCCTCTCACTCACTTTCACTGGGCTGGGGCAGGGGGCTGGAATGCAGGAGTGGGTGAGGGCTCCAGATGGGGGTGTGGGCTCTGGGGTGGGGTCAGAAATGAGGGGTTCAGGGTGTGGGAGAGGGCTCTGGGATGGGGTAAGGGGTTGGGGTGTGGGAGGGGATTCCGATCTGGGGCGGGAGTTCAGGATGCGGGCTGTGGCTGGGCAGCACTTACCTCAGGCAGCTCCTGGTTGGCAGCACAATGGGGCTAAGGCAAGCTCCCTGCCTGCCCTGGCTCCATGCTGCTCCAGGAAGCAGCCACTATGTCTAGCCCCTAAGTGGAGGCGTGGCCAGGCAGCAGGGCACGCAGGTGCCACCCCTGCAGCTCCCATTGGCCACGGTTCCTGGCCAATGGGAGCTGAGGAGGTGGCGCTTGGGATGAGGACAGCACTTGGAGTTTCCCTGATCGTGCGTAGGGGCCACACAGACATGTCGGTCGCTTCCATGAGCTGCGCAGAGCCAAGGCAGGCAGGGAACCTGCCTTAGCCCTGCTGTGCTGCCGACCAGACTTGTAATGGCTTGGTCAGCTGTGTTGACTGCAGCCGCCAGTGTCTCTTTTCGACCGGGCATTCCAGTAAAAAACCAGACACCTGGCAACCCTACCCATCACTTTGTATACACTGGGAAGCTAAATGGATGGCCCTTGAATCTGTATTGAAAACAGATTCATGTAGACCCAACAGCAGAGTTGTTATTTCCAAGAGAGAGACTGAGACTTGTGGAAGTTGTGGGTGGTCAGCATCTAAGAATCTACACAGTAGTAGTAGTATTTATGTTACAATAGAGCCTGGGAGCCCTAATCATGGACCAGGCACTGTACAGTAGGTGAATGTGGTTTTCAGTGCCTTGCTTTAGCCATCCAAGCTTGAAAACTTTGCCCTGGCTTGTTCAAGGTCACAGTGGAAGCTTGTGGCAGAACTTGGAATAGAAGCCAGCATCATGCCTTAACCACAAGAGCATCCTTCCTTCCTGACCCATCTGTGCTGGACTATTATTGTTTTTTTGTTTGTTTGTTTTTTAATGTTTAACCTATGAGTAATTGATGAATAATCATGATTGTGCCGCTGAAAATTTCAGTCACTTTCTTGACCCCGTACCATTTTAATGCTCCTGGTTAGTGTAGCCCAAGTTGGGAATAACAAAGCTGAGCCCCTGGACTGATAGAAATCTAATAATCCAGATAGTTGATCACCAGGGCTAAAGTGCTAACCTACCGTCTCTTCAAAGATTGTTCCATAGAATGACATTAACACTGACCATGAAGAAGATGGACTAAGGCAATAATGATAGCCGGGAAGAGAACCTACTTTCTACTAAATAGAGAAGTGCTGATAACTTTCACTATTTGTAGAGAGTTCAATTCAGTAAAGAAATCCTTCAAATTGTCCTACCTTGATTATTTTCCTATAAAACTGACAGTAGAACCTGATCCAAAGCCTCTTAAAATCAATTGAAAGACTCTCATTGTCTTCAATGGGCTTTGGATCAGACTGAATAATCACTTATTTGCTGTTCATTCAAACTTGTGTTGAGGATGCATTTTTCCCTTGTAGATCACACTAGACACAATATTTTTCCTTCACAAGATGAAGTAACTTGTATTCAACACAGATTTAATAAGTGAATGAATTATGCATATCGGTTTAAGCAATGCTGTATTAGGATATTTTGTCATTGTACTTTGAACCAATTTAATGAAAAATTAAAAATTAATATTTTGTTAGAACTTTTTTCAAATGTTTGTAATATGAGATACAGTTAATTTAAGAAACAGCCAATAGTGATAACTTTCTTACATTTGTTTTGCTTTATGTTGCAAACAGGGAGTAATTAGAATAGTGCAAACAATGTAAATTAAACATTACTCAGTAGAATAAAGTCACTAGATAGTAGTGTGGAGAACTGGTACTCCACAGAAGTCTTGAGAATGCCAACATTTGACATCTACGGTGTTACATAATGGGGGCAACATAAGTGGCTTCTGAATGCAGGAGCACACTATTTGAAATGTCAGTTGCTCATTTCTCTAACTACGATGGCAGAAATAGTAATTATCTTTTTCACTTGTTGTGCCCTGGTATCCTTCTATCACCTGATCTGCAAAAGGCTTTTGACAAATACACATCATTTTCACCCATCTTTCTGACATTTCACACGGAGGTGAACTTTTAATTTTATTTTTATGATGCTTGTTGTTCCATTTCCTTTCATCATTTTTTCTTTTCATCTCTAACTTTTCTTTCTCTCCTTTTGTTTGTCGTTCCAGTTACTGGCATAGGTAGGATTAGAACTCAGGAGTTCTGGGCTTCCATCTTATAGGCCATGTAGTTGCTCTGGAAAGACACCACCTGCCTTTTCTGATTCCACTAGCTTTTCTAAAGTGTATAAGCATGAATTTTGGAGTTGATATGGCTTTTATTTTATTTCCACATCATTTGTATTGTGGAAGTGCTTAGCAGGGGTCCTATGAAATGCTTACGGTCTAAGTAGTTTCATATGCTTCAATATGAATAATTTTCAGTTTCCCAAAATTTCTGAAGTGTGCATGAAGCAAAGAAAAGAAGTAGTTCACCCAAGTATCTGCCAATTTTCTCCCTATGTTCATCTAACCATTGTTGAGTTCAGCTGTTTCAGAGCTATTTGAACATTGGATATGGACGGGTTGGATCACAGAAATCCCCTTGGGAACTGCCAACTGATGTGCCAAGACTACTTCTGCCCTTGCTTTCCCTGCCAGTGCGGGACTCCAGCACCCTGTCCTGTTGAGCCAGACACACCAGTCTGCTCCAACAGAGACCCAGAGTCTGAACCACGTGCCTCAAAGCTGCAGACTTAACTGAAAGCAACTTAAGAAGTGTTCCTGTCTTTAACACTCAGATGCCCAACTCCCAATGGGGTGCAAACCCCAAATAAATCTGTTTTACCCTGTATAAAGCTTATACAGGGTAAACTCATAAATTGTTCGCCCTCTATAACTCTGATAGAGAGAGATGCACAGCTGTTTGCACCCCTCTTTCCCCCCAAGTATTAATACATACTCTGGGTTAATTAATAAGTAAAAAGTGATTTTATTAAATACAGAAAGTAGGATTTAAGTGGTTCCAAGTAGTAACAGACAGAACAAAGTGAATTACCAAGCAAAATAAAATAAAAACAAAACACGTAAATCTAAGCCTAATACAGTAATAAAACTGAATACAGATAAAATCTCACCCTCCGAGATGTTTCAATAAGTTTCACAGACTGGACGCCTTCCTAGCTGGGCACAATCCTTTTCCCTGCTACAGCCCTTGTTCCAGCTCAGATAGTAGTTGGGGGATTTCTCATGATGGCTGCCCCATTGTTCTGTACTACCCACTTATATATCTTTTGCATAAGGTGGGAATCCTCTGTCCCTCTCTGGGTTCCACCCCTCCTTCTGAATGGAAAAGTACCAGGTTAAAGATGGATTCCAGTTCGGGTGACATGATCACATGTCACTGTAAGACTTCATTACCCATTTGCCAGCACGCATGTATACAGGAAGACTTGCAAGTAAAACAGAGCCATCTACAGACAATTGTCCTGGTTAATAGGAGCCATCAAGATTCCAAACCACCATTAATGGTCCACACTTTGCATAATTACAATAGGTCCTCAGAGTTATATTTCATATTTCTAGTTTCAGATACAAGAATGATACATTCATACAAATAGGATGACCACACTCAGTAGATATAAGCTTTGTAATGCTACCTTACAAGAGACCTTTTGCATGAAGCATATGTTAGTTACATTATATTCACACTCATCAGCATACTTTCATAAAATCATAGAGTGCAACGTCACAGGATGCATCTTGGAGCGACATAGCTAGGTTACCACCAAATGTACTACCTGGAGCACTTTTAGCACTCTCTGTTGAGAGCTGATCGTGTGGCCTAGGAATTTGGAAGCAAAGTAAATTGCCACCCTCATAACTTGAGGAGGAGACTGGCTGGTAAAAGCATTAATTATAGGATTATAGAAGCAAGTCCAAGGACCACAGCTGGCTTGGCATGTGAACCATGGTATATCAAAGCTTCAAATCTTCTCCCTAACTCGGTCTTCCAAAGTGTGTTTTTATTTGAGGGATGTAAATTTTAATTGCCAGTCGTTTTGGCAGAACCTTGCTACATTACATCTCTGTATGCTTTCTGTATAGATACTAGAGAATGCTGGTATGCTAGGAAGCACTATATATAGTTAATGTGACGTATATCTGAGATCAAATTGCTGCTTTTAACACCAACATGTCTGGATATATTTTCCTAGAAGCTATCAATGAATTCTCCTAGTCCTGAAATAATTTAAGCAGACACTACATATGGGTCATTATTGTACTGGTGCTCTCTCAACTCAGAGGTAAGATTTGTTTATAAGAAGATAAGAACTGCCACAGTGGTCAGAGCAATAGTCTATCTAGCCCAGTATCCTGTCTCTGACAGTGGCCAGTACCTGAGCTTCAGGGGGAGTGTACAAAACAGGGTAGTTGGAATTATCCACTCGCTCAGCCTCTGGCAGTCAAAGGTTTAGTGTCACCCCAAACTTGGGGTTGCGTCCCTGACCATGTTGGCTAATAGTCATTGATGGACCTGTCCTCCATTAACTCTTCTAGTTCTGTTTTGGACCCACTTATACTTTTGGCCATCACAATATACCCCATGGCAGCAAGTTGCAAAGGTTAATTGTGCATTGTGTGGGGGGAAGTACTTTCTCTTGCTTGGGTTAAACCTGCTGCCTGTTAATTTCATTGGGTGACCTCTGGTTTTAGTATTCTGGGAAAGGTAAATAATACTTCTCTATTCACTTTTTCCATGCCAGTCATGTTTTTGTAGACCTCTATCATATTCCCCCCTTACTCATCTCTCTAAGATGACCAGTCCCAGTCTTTTTAATCTTGCTTCGTGTGGAAGCCATTCCAGATCCTTCATCGATCCTTGTTGCCCTTCTCTGAATCTTTTCCAGTTCCACAGTATCCTTTTTGGATGGGGCAACCGGAACTGGGCACAATGTTCAAAGTGTGGGTACACCATGGATTTGTATAGTGGCATTATGATATTTTCTGTCTTATAATAATAATAGGAGATATACCAATCTCCTAGAACTGGAAGGGACCTTGAAAGATCGTCGAGTCCAGCCTCCTGCCTTCACTAGCAGGACCAAGTACTGATTTTTTGCCCCAGACCCCTAAGTGGCCCCCTCAAGGATTGAACTCACAACCCTAAATTTAGCAGGCCAATGCTCAAACCACTGAGCTATCCCTCTCCCTTATTAGACATCTTATCACGTCTTATTTTCTATCCCTTTCCTAATGGTTCCTGACATTCTGTTTGCTTTTTTGACTGATGCTGCACAATGAGAAGTTTTCAGAGAAGTATCCATAATGATTCCAAGCTCTCTGAGCGGTTACAGCTAATTTAGAAGACATCATTATATATGTGTAGTTAGAATTATTTTTTCCAATGTGCATTACTTTGCATTTACCCACGCTGAATTTCATCAATCATGTTGTTCCACCAGTTTTGTTGAGATCTCTTTGTAACACTTCACAGTCAGCTTTGGACTTAACTATCTTGAGAATTTTGTATCAGCAAACTTTGCCACATCACTGTTTTACCCTCTTTTCCAGATTATTTGAGACTATGTTGAACAGCACTGTACCGGTACAGATCGTTGAGGGACCCTGCTATTTATCTCTTTCCATTGCAAAAACTGACCATTTATTCCTACCCTTTGTTTGCTATCTTTTAACCAATTACTCATCCAGGAGAGGACCTTCCCTCTTCTCTCATGACTGCTTACTTTGCTTAAGAGCCTTTGATATATCAGACTTTGTCAAAGGCTTTCTGAATGATCAAGTACACTATATCATCTGGATCACCCTTGGCCAGATGCTTGTTGATACCCTCAATCACGTCTAATAGATTGGTGAGGCATGATTTCCCTTTACAAAAGCCATGTTGTCTCCTTCCCAACAAATGGTGTTAATCTAGGTGACTGGTGATTCTGTTTTTTACTATAGTTTCCACCAATTTGCCTGGAATTGAATGGTGTGGAGATAGCGAATAGGGAAGTGTTATTTACCGCTTCACATAATACAAGAACCAAGAGTCATCCAATGAAATTAATAGGCAGCATGTTTAAAACAAAAATAAGGAAGTACTTCTTCACACAATGCATAGTCAACCTGTGGAACTCATTGCCAGTGGATGTTGTGAAGTCCAAAAGTACAACCGGGTTCAAAAAAGAATTAGATAAGTTCATGAAGGATTTGTCCATTAGTGGCTATTCGACAAGATAGTCATGGATGCAATCCCATGCTCTGGTGTCCCTAAATCTCAGACTGCGAGAAGCTGGGACTGGACGACAAGGGGATGGATCACTTGATAATAGCTATGTTCTGTTCAGGGCCTCTGAAGCATCTGGCACCAGCCACTGTCAGAAGAGAGGATACTGGGATAGATGGACCATTGGTCTGACCCAATATGGTCATTCTTAAGTTTTTGTTCTTATGAACCAATTCATACAATGTGTATGAAGAGTTGAATTTCTGCAAAGTTTTGGTTCTGAGGTTTAGTTGGGACCAATTTGTAATGAGGCCCCTAAACATCAAAGCACATGCTTAAGTCTCATTAACTTCAGTGAGAGCTAAACATGTGCATGAGGGCTTTGCTGAATAGAGAGGGATTTAAGCATATATTTAAGTTAAGCATGTGCTTTGCAGATTTGGGGTTAAACTGATAAAATTACAAACTTTTATAAACAAGTGCATTAGCTTGCCTGGTGCTTGATGTTCAACAGTGCTTTCTTTAATGTAATATACTGGACAAAGTAATGCTGCTTTGTGTGTAGAAGGAGCAAGTGGAAATTTGTTTTGAGGATTTATTGTTAAATTATCTTGTGGCTCATTAATACGAGGATGACAGGAAAGACAATGTTAGTGCAATAGACCATTGGGATAAAAATCATGAGTAAGCCATGTGCTACATACACTATAGTGTAAAATGTTTAATTGTCTTTGGTTAGTATTTTTTATGGCAGTTGGCAGGTTTTTTGTCTTCATCTGGTGTTTTATTAGAGCACTGTAAGATATCAGTTTCTGCAGAAACTGCTTTTGCTTGTTAATCAGAGCTTCCAGCTGTAACTAATGCAGTTTATAGAAATATATCTAGTAAATCAACAAAACACCTGATAAAGATGAAGGGCCTTACTTTCATTTACAGGAAGGCCTCTTTACACTACTGAGACTGTAAAGGGGTCTTAAAATCGGTGTAACAGAAATTTAAACCCAATTTAAGTGCCCTTTGCACTGCCAGAGCTGTGTAAAGAGGCCATAGTGTAGATGAGAATAGGCCTGAAGAGATTGACACACATCATAAGAAATGTTGCCTCAAGGAAATTATCATGTTATACACCGTAGTAGATATGTGTATTTGATCATATTGTGCCAACTACAGCAGGGATGAACTTGGCCTTTAATAGATGGGGTGATTGCTTTGGAAGAGAATAGGAAAACTTGGGGTAAACCATGTTTGTATTTCCAGTTTCTTGCTGTGCTTCTGGTACAAATACACCTCTTTTGGAAAAAGAAACATTTAAAAATATATTTGTAGCTCTAAGAGCATCTCCCATTTTGCCACTGTCCAATTGTGGGACAAAATGTGTGACAAAGACCTACACTAAGAGGGTACTGTCACACTTCAGGGGTGCAATCCTGATCAAGGCCATTGAACTTTCAGATATAATCAAACAGACAGCCATTTTGGCATCCATCACTAGACAAAGATCTTTCATCTAGGCTGACCAAGGGAAGTCAGCACCTTATAGTCTGGTGGAAGGTCCTGACTATGGGAAAGTCAGATGTGGCTAGGAAGAAGAATGATTGGTGAGAGAAACCATCTAAAAAGTCTCAAACTCAATCTAGCAAGGTATAGGCCTAATTTCAAGAGGCTGGAAGACCTCATGCTGTCCTGTGATCTTCCCACCCCCTTCCTGATTTGAATGTAAATAGGGCTTCCATTGTTTTTGGTCATACCTTGCTTAATTTCATTGGACAGAGACAGATAGCTGCTTTCTCTCCTGTGTGGGAGAGACCTGTTTCTCCCTTTCTTTGGTGACAAGACTATAAGCATAATATTAATGAGTGTCCATGTATAACAGGGTTCAACTCACCACCCCGGCGCTTCCTGCTGGCCATCCTGGGAATTAGCTCTCAGCCCTTCCAGTGCACCTTCAGCTAGTGGCGTCACACCCACCATCACTGTTGTCTCCACTCTTTGGACCTGTGTCGCTCCTTAGACCGCAGTTTCCTCTTCTGGGCATGGTCCTCTGGCTGTGCCCCCATTCTGGTATTTTCTCCCCTTCCAGGGGACCAGCAGTCCTTAGTCCTGCCACTTTCCTCAGTGGCCAACTGCAGTCCAAGATCCAGCCCCTCGCCTCAGGGGCAAACTGCAGTCTGGATACCAGCCACTCTCCTCATTGGCAAATGGGGTGCAAGGGGAGGGGAACCCAGGCCCACCTGCTACTCTAGGTCCTGACCCAGGGACCCCATAGCCAGCAGCCATTTACTGCCCTCCTCCAACCTGCTGCTTATTTTCCCTGGGCCACTTCCCCCATAGCTCTTGCACCCTCTCAGCCCTTGTAGCAAGGTCCCAGCCTGGAAGTGGTCAGCCAGCAGCTCACCCTCACACTCAGCCCAGCACCGCTCTATCTTCAGGCAGCCAATCCTCCTCCCTTGCCTTCTAGGGGGAGACTCCCTTCTGCACTGCTGAGCAGCCCTTTATATATGGTCCTCGCTGGCCCTGATTGGCTGCTCCAGCAAGCCTTCCCCCCTATTGGTGGGCTCAATAAGCCCTTTCCTGATTTATTAGTTCTGTGCAGCCTCTCTGGTGCTGTTTTTAACCCCTTCTTCTTCCTGTGTGGGGCAGCCACCCCACCACAATCCATAATTCCTTTTGCAGTGTTAATACATACAATTCACAAGGCTATAAAATATCACATTTGTTATACTTTTATAATACATGAATATTGTATACAATCAGATGATTCAGTTGCTTATCACTTGAGGTTCAGATCCCCTGTCTTTATAGCCTAGATAAAGTTTTTCTTCCCTCTTGCAGTGTAGACACCAAGCTGTCTCCTCCCATGCTTGTTAGCTTGATAGCTTTGTTGACCTGATATGTAAATAGACCTTTCTTTGTCTCTGCATGAGTCAAAGAAGCAAAACACATTCCTTTATCTAGGGCAGACCTGAATGCCAATTCCCCCGACATGCCTGGTTTAAATACACTTTAGTCATAATTCCAGCATATATCAGGAACTCTTAATGCACACTCCATACACACATCACACAATGATATTATCTGAGTTATTAGTTTTCCAATTATATGTTAGATACAAATTTTAACATCAGTGAATTGGGGTATATTGAACTGGTTAGGCCAGCGGAAACTCATCAAGTGATACCAGTGAGCCTCTGGCATTAGGAGGCTCATAGGGTCACAGGGACACACAAAATTAATGTAGAAAACTTAAAATCCATTGGGATTTCTTCTTCTAGTGTCAAGGACTCTTCCTATAAGCTCAGTTTTGTCATTTTTTATTTCTGATGTCAATTTTCAACAAGAAAATTAAACGGGACACCAAATTGGAGGGGTATCACTTATTTTAGTCCCCAAGTAGCCTACCAAAGTTGGGAGGGACATGTCTACGAAAAGTATGTGTTCTGTTTTTGGTAAGGGAAATATTTTATGAAGCGAATTGTTTATTCAGATGTGAACGACCAATCCCAAACAGGTATTTCCAAGGTGCGCACAAACAGATGTATATAATCCCGCTCAGCGTAAGCATGTCCTGTTACTGAAACTGACAAACAGGGAGTTAAGCCCTGTGTTTAAGATGCCACATGGCTGTGCTAATTCCTAAATCTTGGTTTAAAGACTTGATTGGAAAAATGAATCAATTAAATAATATTGGGACTCACAAAATAAAGATTTAATGGTTTCAATGGCTGAAGCCCCACTGGCATTTAGCTGTTGCTTGGAAGTAAAATTTTTTGTAGTTGCTTGTATGCATCTGGGAATCAAATCTTGTATGATGTGTGAATAATTTTTTAAAGCTTTATGACAGTTGCTGCTTCATATAAGGCGTTGCTGTGTTAAGATCTGCCTGTTAGGTGAACCAGGGAGGGCGACTTGTATGTGTTTTACTGTTAACCCTAATTAATGGAAATGAAAAATGATATAATAAATTAAGGAACAGCACACTGCACTTTTTTTCTGTCCAGTGCGATTGAACGGTTTGGAACAAGGAATCTGTGTCTCAGCTGCTGGTTAATCAAAATCTGATCACTTGGATACATTGAAACATTCCCTTCCTCTCTGCTCCTGTATTATAAATATAAATGAAAGTAGCTTAAGGAAGGTATGTGTGAAGGCTGTGTACTGTATTGGCTCTGTTTTGGGAAGAGGTCCTGGGCAGATGGGGGAGCTTAGCTGCAAAGTGATTTGCAAAGGATTTGCTAAGTGAGCTTCAGCACAGGGATTTTACTGGCCAGGGAGGGACGCTATAGTTAGGATGACTGAAAAAAGAGGAGATGGCTGGGGAGGAAGGATACCAAAATGATGAAAGCAGCATAGTTTAAATGCTGCCATGTTTGGCGGGGGAGAGGGAAAGATGTTTCCTTTTTAAATTTAACTGCTGGGTGGCTTCCAGGCAACAGATTGGTTCTGTCTCTTGACTTCTCCTTCACCCACGTATACCACAGAGAAGCAAGGACAGGATTTTCCCCTAAATGTTTGTGTACAGTGGGTCTGTGAATCTAGGCAAATACATCATTCATGTTCGTAATGCAGTTATGTTTCTTTGCTATTCAATGCCACAAAGTTTTACAAAAGCTGCTAGAAATGTTTATTCACTTTTTTAATTTCATGAAAAACTTTAAGGGTTTTTTAAACCTTCCCCTGCAGGGAATGCAATGCAAACATTGAAGCACTTTGCTAGTGCAAGAGAGCCAGATAATGAAACTGAACAGACACTGGCTAAAAACAAAACTGAGACAGACCAATCTATTTTCAAAAGGCCAAACTGAAGGAAATGAAAACTACAAATAGAAGAAATAGTGAAAAGGCATATTCTAAAAATGCTTTCAGTGTTAATCATCTATGGTGTTATATCACAAGGGAAATTTGTTTTTAAAGATAACAATTTTAACTTACTTTGTAAAATAAACATAGCACAAAAATTTAGTAATTAAAATATTTAGCTGCATGACTAAAAGTGTCTGGAAGTTAGTCAGGTATTTAAATATGTAAATTAAAATTATAGCCTGTAGTAACATCCAATATTTTAATTGTGAAGACAAATCAAAACATTTAGCATGTTTTGTTTACTAGACACATACATCTGAATCTCATTACAAAACCCACAGCGTCTTTCTGTGTTCAGAGGAAAGGCAGCGTGTCACTTTATTAGACAATTACCTTTTAATTTTAAAATATCAAGTGGACAAGGGAATCTATTTTCTTTCAAAACTGAAACTGGATGTTCTATGCCACCTCTGTAGAGACTCTTCCATTGTTCATACTACTTGAAATATTAATTATGATTAAGTATTAAGTACTAGCTTTACCTCCATTCACTGAAAAAATGCACCATTGTATTCTATAACTATTTCCCAAAGGCTGCAGAATAGTATTGTTGTAAAATGTGCTGGTTTGAGATGTTTCTGAAAGAAACTGTAGTCCTTTTATGTAAGCGGTGTACATAACTATATTAATACTTTGATTGACTCTAGTTAATGCTATTGGACTCTCAGGAGTCCCCTCTTCCAGTTAAGGCACATTTTAATCTGATTTTTGCATGTACAGGATGAGGCCCCAGTCCAACAATCCATTCCACATGGGTTGGACCCTTCTTGATAAAGCAGAAGATTTTGGGGTCTGCATGGATGCCAGGGTCTGCTGTGTATGCCTGTGTGCAGGATCAGGGCCCAAGTTTAAAAACCTTCCCTGGAAGCTCTTGTAGTACTAAAATGACTGCAATTAACTATAGTAAGAAACTCATAGATCAGACCTTTTGAAAACCTGCCTGTGTGCAACTGGACAAACATAGCATTATTGATTTGGCTTGTTCGACTGGCACAGTCCAGGAGAAGAAGAGGTCAAGTAGTTGGATCGCTTATCCAAGATACAGTATTCAGTGCAAAAAAAACCAAAAAATTCAGATTGAGCCAGTGTTCATGTCACACATGCTACTATCTGTCTGTGGTGTCAAGAAACTTGAAGCCATAGGCCAAAAACTTCAAATCGAGGTGCTTAATGTTAGGAGGCTATGCTAGATCCATTGTCGGGCATCTAACTGGAAATGGCCTGATTTTCAGACATGCTGGGCACAGTGGGTAATTTGGCCCTCTAGAAACAATGGGAGACACAGGTGCTTAAAATTAGGCCACTTTTTATTTAGAGTCCTAAATATGGTTTTAAGAGCCTAACTTTAGGCACCCCGGTATGAAAAATGTTGGCGACACTTATTTGATGGGAAGGGAAAGGGATGAACCCCCTTTTTGTGGATCCAAGCCCAGAATATTCCAATGCACTCTGCTCTTAAATCTTTGCTAGGGCAGGTGAAATGGATGTTTTAAGAAACGCAGAATCATTTCTGGAATTCCTTGGTATTTCTTGAAATCCCTCTCCTCAATGTATGTACTCTATGTTCTTGTTTGTTTTTTTTTAATTCAGCCTTTCTTAACCTGTATTAATTTCCATTTTACCCTGTAGTAATACGTAGAAATCCATTTGGAATGGACATCTGTTGTCGGAAGGGGTCAAGAAGCCCGCTCCAGGAACTGTACAATCCCATCCAGGTGAGTGTATCAACTTTGCAGCCCATCCAACAAACACAGCCTATATTTACTTGCAGAGTTTTGGGTTTTTCTTCCCCATAGCATAATCATGTTCATCCTGGGACCTGCACAGCTAAACCACAGCTTGAGCTAAAGGACTAAGTCTCCTAGCGGGAAGCTGTAGCAGAGTTTTGTCCTCTGTAGATCAGGTGACGGTGGGTTACAATGGCACTGCTGTAAGACACATTTGTTTTCGGGTTATAATGTGGATGGACTTCCAGCTAGCCCAGATGGCTTTCCAATCAAAGCTGGTCGCAGGTATGCAGTCCAAACAAGCTGAATATTTTCCAGTGAGACAGATCATGATATCACTGAATGCTACATTATGCCATGATTAGTCCCACTGAAATCATTGAGGCTACTTGTGGGGGAAGGGACTACTCAATGTGAGTAAAGATATCCTGAGTTCTTCTCACTGTGATATCCAGAGCGAAAAAGCATCTCAATTTCAGGTCTCCAATTTCTGCTGCTCCTCACTTAGTCTCCATGTGGGTGCTGAATTGGCTTATTCAAGCACAGCGCTTCCTGTTGGCAACTGAGAGGAAGCGCTGCCATTGAGAGAAAATGGCAGCTGACTTCTAAGCATACAGTATTTATTAGGGTTTAATAGCTGCCTATTTTATATTTATATCCAAGTTAATACATTTTGCAAAACTGAGTTAGCTATTAGGAAAGTGAGGTTAACTCATTAGATTTAACAAGGCAGTAAATGTTTTAAATACTTATTGATTATGAAAAGAATCGCTATACAGTACACAAAATAAGTGCCAAGTGATTTTAATACATTTATAAAATATTGTCAACAATCTAAAGATACAATATCTATTATGCAAAGGAGTAAAGTGCAGGCATCCAATAATCTTGTGTTTATTAGCATTCATTAGTTTCCTAATTAAATCTCAATTCTACAAGTAGCGGAGAACACGAACTTACCAATTTTTGTAATAACACCTGTTACAAGTGATGTACAATCAATGTTGCTAAATGGAAGATGCACTCTCCATAAGAACAAACATGCTGCAAAGGAAAAATAATAAACTCTTGAAAAGCTTTTACAAAAGGGCTGGTGGGGAGAAGAAAGTTTTGTCTATTGTGTCTGGGGTCTGCTGTGCGTCAGTTGAAATCTTCTTGCCATTTAATAGTCCCATTGCCAAAGGTCATCCCGTATGAAAAGAACAGAGGAATACCTCATAAGGTGTTAATCTGATGCCTTGCAAATTTGGTGAACTACAGGTTTTCTAACCTTTTGCAAGCAGTGAACCCAGCTGGCAGCTCTCTTAATGCTCCCCCCTTCTTTTCTATGTCTTGATCAAGTATTCTGTAAAGCGTTAGAATTCCTTCCCAATCTCTCTTGTGGAGGGAGCCTGAAAAGTCAATGTTTGAATAAGTTCAGCATTTCTTGCAGCCGGTGTTGAACTAAGCAGATGACGTTTTTCACACACACAAAATTTCCATCAGTACATTGGCCTCTTCTGTTCTTAGCACATAAAAAAGGCAGAATATTCTGCTGCTTTTTGGACTGGATTTTATGTGCAGCACATGGTTCAAGAGTATTCCAGTGGACACTTTACTGTTAGCATGCAGATGTATATATTTCAGGGAAATGATAACAGCAAGAGACAGTGGGTGGAGGGGGAGATATTAACAACAAGCTGATTTGTGGGTCTCCACTGAAATATTTCTTTTATTTCTTTGAGCTTCCTCCCCCATTAAGTCACAGCTACATTCTTATCCATAAGAAGGGGAAAAAATCTCTCTACTGCCTGGAAGGTAGCAGAATAGGAAGCCAGATTATGGTTTGGAGCAGCAGTTCTCAAGCTGTGGGTCAGAATCCCCCAGGAAGTCCCCCAACCATTGTCAGGGGAGTATGAGCGAACTCTTATCCTTTCTCTCCAGTCCTCCACTGATCAGTGACTTACAACTCAGAAGTCATGATAATTGGAGAAATAGAAAGTTTTGGCCAAGCAGGGCCGGCTCCAGACTCCAGCGCGCCAAGCGCGCGCTTGGGGCGGCGTCCCGCGGGAGGACGGCAGGCGGCTCCAGTGGACCTCCCGCAGACGTGCCTGCGGAGGGGCCGCTGGTCCCGCGGCTTCGGTGGAGCATCCGCAGGCATGCCTGCGGGAAGTCCACCGTAGCCGCGGGACCAGCGACCGCCAGAGCGGCCCGCGCGGCGTGCCGCCCTGCTTGGAGCGGCGAAAATCCTAGAGCCGCCCCTGTGGCCAAGGACAGCAGCACAAACCTCATTCTCTTATGAAAAATGCCACTGGATGTTTAATACTGTCCAGGCATATCATAAAGGATTGCAGGTGTTAAGGGCTCAGCCAAAAGAAGACACGCACATGCACACAAAGCCACAATAATCTGTTTGGTATTCAGTTTAGCTACCTTTGTAAGATGAAGGTCTACAGGTACTTGTCGCTCCAGGGAGTCTGCGCAATTCAAACACCAGACTAAACCGCTGAGAGAGCCCCTGCAGCAATCTGGCTTTGGCTAGATACGGTTGTAATTCTTTCAGTGTATGCAACTTTAAATATTTAGTTTGTCCAGCTGCATGTTTTTATTACAACTGTACGTTCTAATAATCAGAGAAACCCATTGGCTAGTTTGCTGCCTTCACCTACAGAATGCTAAAGTGCAGCTTTCAGAATTTTTCAGCCTACGCATCTGTTAGCTAGTATTGTACCAGGTACTGCTCTCAGAGTTGGCGTGAATGCTGCCATCAATGGAAAAAGAAGCAGGATTGAGCCCTCTGGTAATAAGAGCGATAACGTTACTATTGGGTTTAGTGATATTCCCATAGCTAATACAAATCATGCCATTCTCAAAAAGTTTTCTTGTTATATGTTCGACACAGGGATAGCCTTGTATTTATAAAGCCCGATGGAGATGCATTGATTTACACCAAGTGAGGCCTGTAGTATCTGCTATACAAAAATATACCAGTGTATTTGGTCTGCTCTTTTCCTCCTCCTTTTATGGAGTTGGTAGCAGATGCTGTGTTTTCTGGTGAATCTCTCTGTTTGATAAATTATTGTAAAAATAGTTTTACTTCAGCTTTATCTTGCTGGTTCAAATCCAGAGGGGACCAAACTTTGTTGCTGTTTAATGGATGTCCAGTGGCCTACGCAAACCAAATTTAGAGGTTTCAGTCCCGTGCTCAGTGGATAAGTGCCCTCATCACAAAAGATTGCCACCCCAATGGGCTGTAATTGACATCCTTTGTTAATAGCTTCACAAGAGAAGTGTAAGATTTAATGGATATAGATAGTGAAATTCACCGCTCAGTAGAGGGGCCAGCACAAAGTCCTTGCACCACTTAAGTCCCATTTACTTAAGTGCATGCACAGCCTTGTACTGGACCCACTGCACAATTCCACAGATAGGAACAGGCTTCTTGCCCCTACACATGGTCCCTCTGTGTCAGGTTTGAAGTATAATAAGAGGACCATGTGTAGGAAGTTTGCCCTCCCTATGCTGTATGTATTCTGTGGACAGAGGACTTCCTTTTTTGGGGCTTTCAGTGAGGGACTTTCACATGCACAAGTACCATATTAAGGCAATATAGTCAAACTTTAGATGAATTGACAAAACAGAGTAGACTCATTCTGTCACATAGCTCCAAAGGGAAGAGGGAAAGCATCCAGCATCAGGTGACTAGTGATATTGTATACTCCTGGGGGAATTCTGCACCACTGTGCAATGCAGAATTTGTGCAGAAATTAATGTTCTGTGCAGTGCTGCTGGCCGCCACTAGAGGCTGCTGGACCCGGCAGAGCCCAGCTCATAAATAGAAGACATTGTCCGGGGGAGGGCAATGGAGCTGGAGGGTTCCGGGTAGCTGCAGTTCCTGGAATGTCCTGAAGGAAGGAGGTGGTATCCAGGAAACTCCACATAAGCCTGGGACCCAGCATCAGGCTGTTTCTCCCTCCGGATCCCTGGGCTCTGGGAGGTAGAGGGTGCGAGTGTCTGGGCTGGGGGGCCCCATGGCTGGGCTCTGGGGGGTAGGGTGTTTCTGTGTCTGGCTCTGGTGGCAGGGGGCAAAGAGGCAGAGAAACAGGAACTGGGTTGTCATAGGGGTTTAACTCTCTACTCCTGGGGGAATTTTTTGTGTCTCTCTGTATTGTTACAGACATAGTTGCTGACAGGTATTTTGAAATAAATTACCAAAATAATTGAAACTGGTGTGATTTATTTGACAAATAAAATATACAGAATTTTAAAATATTGTGTGCAGAATTTAATTTTTTGGCACAGAATTCCCCCAAGAGTAAGTTACTGTACTATGAGTGTGCCTGGGCGGGGGCGGAAATGTAGGCGTAACTGAAGAAGGACTAAGAGCCTTGCGTGAATGTGGCAGAAACTCACTTGGTAGCTTGTTCTTTGTATTTCAAACCTCAGGATTTTAAAAACATGGGTAAACAAATATTTGCAAAGCATATTCTTAGAAAAATGCCACATGCCACAGTGTCTTGTAATTACATGACTTTGTACAGCCCCAGTGCTCTAAAAATAACAGTTAATTGTGGATCAGCCCATTCAGCTCAAGTGACTGAAAGTTCAAAATGAACCAACAACATATTTGGGCTTGAGCACATCAGTGGGCGACACTGATCTGTTCAGCCCAGTTAAAAACAGTATTAAATTGTGAGCAATTAATAGCTAAAATGGACAAAATGTTAAATGAGGGGAAAATGTAAGATAGGGCCCATGATCTTGGACTTCTGTGCAGGCAAAATTCATACTGAATTCTAAGGGAGTTTGGCCTGCATATAGTCTCATCCCGCTATCAGGCATTTATTCTTTATTTCTCACCTACAGAGAAAAACACTGGCCTACATAGAGGCTGCAGGATCAGGTCCTAGGATCATAGTTTCCATGTTTCAATTTCTAACCTTAGATCTCCTGACTTTAATTTGTGAATCATGTGTCTAGTTAACCATGGGTCAAACCTTCAGTGATTTTTGTTGTTGTTTTTCTTTTCAAAAGATGAGTCCATCCATTGAAGAGCTGGGCTGCTAGGAGGTTACGTTTTGGTGGGGCCTGAGCTGAGCTTCCCAACCATTAGCCAAAGCTGGTGGAGCTATGCAGCGATCCCAGCGTGGACCCCATACTGCCTTGTGTCCTGACATTTTATTGGACTACCATTAGAGAGTAGCAATTTCTTTTCTTTTTGCTGTTCTTTTTATCACATCCTGCTAAATGGCCCAAAGAACACAAGCTGATGCCTTTGAGATCATACAGTGATTATGCAGCCTCAGTAATGTCAGCCCTCAAGTGTTCCCTTTCTGGAGATGCTACATCATCATCCCTGGATCTGGCTCTCTGCATAGGATCAGTGTATGTCAACCCAGATCAGCCATAGTCCCTTCCATCTGAGTCAATAATTTTCTGTTCTTCTCTGGCCCACCTACCACAAGGTGACTTCATTGACACTCATACCTGTTGCTGGATGGATGATAGCTTCGTGATCTAAGCTTCATTTCTAGAATACCTTGTTGCCCTGGAAGTACGGGTTCAAATCCCAGCAATGTCAATTCAGCTCATCATACTTCTGAGCTAGAGGCATTGGTTACCCTATGTCGCTTACTGTGTGTGGTAGAGTTTTGGATCTTAAAAAGCAGGGTTTGGAATCTGAAGAAAAAAAAAACAACCCCACAAAGTTCTTGGGATATTTGAAAGGTCTCTGGTACTTTTGGTGAGAGGATGGCGTTGTGTCAGTGCCCTCAGCCAAAATTTTTCCTCCCCTCACTTGGTTATGGTGTACTGTGCACATGCTGGCTGCCATGTTCCACCCCAGGGGTAACCGTGTGTCAACTTTTATTGTAAAAGCCCTGAGATTTGGTACTGTGCAATGCAGGAGATTACAGAAGTTCCTCTGTGTGCTAAAAACCAAGAAATTAGGTGCTGAGCATCAATAGGTTCAAAGACAAATTGTTGTAAATGTGCACCTGCATTTGTTGTGTGTAAGCTTTTATATGCCCAGCTTTTTACCAACAGTGCTAGTAAGTAGAATCACAATGTGTGCCCCTAAGAAACAGGATAACCTCTTGCTCCTGTTTTTACCTGCAGATGAGCTCTTGCAAATAATAGTAACTTGGTGAAAGCAGCTCATAATAGCTATTGTTGATAGAGAACATATAAAAATTCAACAAGGGGCAAGAATGGGGAGCTAGTAAAAACAGATACATACTATTCCAAACGCTGGTCGCTTAATCCTGTCGCTACAGACCATCAGGTAAATGATAGCAGTACATCTAATTATCCTATGCTGAAATAGCAGATGTCCACCGATGAAAGAATAATTAATTGATTTACTCGAAGGATGACTCCTTATGCAAATATATTACTTACTGTCATGCTTGCAAGTAGTAGAAAACAGCTGGCTGGCAATGAAATACTACATTAACCTTAGCATAAGCATAACACTAGTGAGAATACTTTATTTTTAATTACGGATTACAAATAAGAGCTCATTTTAGAAGTTAGGGAAATCACTTGGGTGGGTGTATAATGGGGTGGTACTCACCTCTTGCAAACGCCTCCCCTTGGCAGAGCTTGTGTGCCTGCCCTTTCCCTCTGCCTTGCAGTGAGTCTTCAGCAATTCAGCCCCCCATCCGAGTCTCTCTCAGTCTGTATGTGAAATAAAAAGAAAACTCCTTCCGGTGCTACAAGTCCAACAGGGGCCTCTTTCAGCGTCCTCTGTGACATCTCTTTATCTGCAGCCCTATCCCTGGGCTCGCTCTTTTATCAATCCCAACTATACATACAAAATGATGGTAACAGCTAATTTATACCCTATCAAGAAAGAGATCTTGGAGTCATTGTGGATAATTCTCTGAAAACATCTGCTCAAGGGATGTTAGGAACCCTTAAGAAAGTGATAGATAATAAAACTGTAAATATCATAATATTTATAATATAAATTTATAATACCACTATATAAATCCATGGTATGCCCACACCTTGAATATTTCGTGTAGTTCTGGTCACCCCTTCTCAGAAAAGATATGTTAGAATTGGAAAAGATACAGAGAAGGGCAACAAAAATGATTACGGATGTGGAACAGCTTCCATGGGAGGAGAGATTAAAAAGACTGGAACTGTTCATCTTGGAAAAGAGACGACTAAGAGAGGATCTGATACAGGTCTATAAAATCATGAATGGTGTGGAGAAAGTGAATAAGGAAGTGAATACCACAAGAACAGGAATCACCCAGTGAAATTATATAGGCAACAGGTTTAAAACAAACAAAAGGAAATACTTCACACAATGCACAGTCAGCCTGTGGAACTCCTTGCCAGAGGATGTTGTGAAGGCCAAGACACTAACAGAGTTCAAAAAAGAACTAGATAAGTTCATGGAGGATAGGTCCATCAATGGCTATTAGACAAGGTGGTCAGTGATGCAACCCTGTGCTCTGGGTGTCCCTAAGCCTCTGACTGCTAGATGCTGGTATTGATTGACAGGGGATGGATCACTAGATAATTGTGCTGTTCTGTTCATTCCTTCTGAAGCAACTGACATTGGCCACTGTTGGAAGATGGGATACTGGGCTAGATGGACCATTGGTCTGACCCAGTATGGCCGTTCTTGGGTTGATTACATTTGGGACTATTGCAAATGTCCTATACACAAAAGCTGCCAATTGCTGACATGAAGACAAGTGTTTGTCACATACTCCTCAAGAGACTGAGCACATCCTCTCTGCTCTGTAATAAGTGCTCCAGTACTGCCAGCCAAATGGCTGCATCCCAAGCCCATCTCCCCGCTCAGATCTCCTAACTATTCATACTATAACCTCTCCTGGTTTGTTTCTGGCAACATTCTCCATGGTGTCTGGCGAATGAATTGCATTTGTCAATACATCTTCAATTTCTTCTGTATGTTTTGTTAGAGAGCTGCTTTAACTCTATGCTGCCAATTCATATGTCTCATGCAACAAGGAAAAACAATCCTCTCTAACTCCAGGGAGTCTAGCTACAAACTACCTATCCCTAATGGTCTGTAATGTGTCCTAATAGGCCCTATTAAGAAAACAAGGAAAGAAAGACATTCAAAAACTATCTACTGAGACTTGCAATTTGCAGTTATCTAACTAATGTTTTTGCATCTTTAATACCAAAATTCAAGGTTAAAATATCAGTTTTGTCCACAATGTCCAATTTTCTCAATTCCCATTTTTACAGATGGGGCACATCTAATGTGCAACTGCAGGGGCTGAGAGCTGACCTTTCAGAGTAATTGATAGACTTCTTAGCTCTTTCAAACATCAGTTGTCTCAGTAATATAGCCAGCTGTGTCTGACTCAAGCTCTCTACAGTAAATGTGCAGCATTAAATATATGACCACTCC
Source organism: Mauremys mutica (assembly GCF_020497125.1). Classification (NCBI taxonomy): domain Eukaryota; kingdom Metazoa; phylum Chordata; order Testudines; family Geoemydidae; genus Mauremys; species Mauremys mutica. Next base: position 100,545,303 of record NC_059072.1, on the reverse strand, counting down.
TTTGTAAACACTACAGACACAGCCAAGCTAAAATGTGGTCAGTGACCCCCACAAACTACACGGCTGCAGAAGCTGCTATGCATTTGGCAGTACTCTCATATGGAAATAGGTGGTGTCAGTCTGAGGTGGACTGCATCCAGAAGAATGTCTGTCTGTTTTTCATTGATTTCATTTTAAAACTGCTGAATCACTTTCTCTGAGGAATACATGATTACCTTGCGTCCGATGAAGTGGGTATTCACCCACGAAAGCTTATGCTCCAATACATCTGTTAGTCTATAAGGTGCCACAGGAGTCTTTGTTGATAATTACCTTGTGCTCTGTATTCATCTATCCCCACGTTTCAAAAAAATAGGGACGCTCTGGACAAATTTTATGTACAAGTGCGTGTAAGCGTTTGTTTTTTTGTTTTAAATTTAACAGCGCTTGTGCAAGGGGAATGCCCAGATAGCCAGTTAAGCCATCTTTCCAGAAGCTTGTGCTACTGAAGAGGTGGGAAGTAGCCAAAGTGAGGTGCCAGAAGCTGATCCATGTTACTTAACTGACAGTGTCATTTCAAACACTGTTCCCACTGAAACAAGTTCTACCCAGGTTTCCAGGGTCAACGTGGACCACGTTAGAATCATTTTTATTTGTGAGTTTCAGATCTAGACTCCTAGTGAGCTGAAAAATCTGTTTTAACCGGGTTTTAGCCCATTCCTACTATGTGTGAACCCGATTTAGCAAGATTTTCAAACATGGTTCCTCTGCAAGTGCTGACTGAAATGAAAGGTTCATCTATGTTACAATAGCAACCAGGAAGGCACCTGGTTAGAGTATTATTGTCCCTAACATGCTTAAAACATAGTTCTGTCCCATACTGGGATGGGACCTAATCATGTTTTATCTGTGTCACCAAATTATGGTACAGTGTTGGACAAAATAGGATAGTAGTGGAGTTTAGTGGCATTGTTAAAACAAGATTGTCTCATGTATACTCCAAGGCAGAACCATGTTTTAACTGACGGACAGTCAAGTTGCAACCTTAATTTCCGAACATGGTGATGCATGAAGTATAGCCCAACTTGTCTATTCAGATCATAGAGAGAGGGAGACAGGAATGGAGGGTGAAATCCTCACTCAGGTGAATCAGTGGCAAAACTTCAATGGGGCCAACCTTTCACCCAGAGAATCTAATCAGGATCTCCCATTTGACACATGACAACACTAAAGACTAGTGGGCATTCATTACAGCACTTACTTTGCCTTTCTTTCTCACAGTTCATGACATACTATTGCACTAGAAAATGTTGCAAAGTTTAATTCTGATGCTGAAAAGGTTCCCAGCCCCCCTCCCCCTCATCAGATTATTATAGCCCAGGGGTTCTCAAACTGGGGGTCGGGACCCCTCAGGGGGTCATGAGGTTATTACCTGGGGGAGGGGTCGCAAGCTGTCAGCCTCCACCTCAAACCCCGCTTTACCTCCAGCATTTATAATGGTGTTAAATATATGAAAAAGTGTTTTTAATTTATTAGGGGGGTTGCACTCAGAGGCTTGCTATGTGAAAGGGGTCACCAGTACAAAAGTTTGAGAGCCACTGTTATAGCCAAACCAAAGAGTTGGCAATTTACAATGCTCTGGTGCTCATGTGTTTTTCCAGGCACTAGAAATACACATAGAGGGGTGTTACCTTCCTTCCAATTTTAAATCACCTCTGAGCAACATTCAGACTGCAAAATACTAAAGTCCATCACAGCAAATCAAAAAATTCTGTTGAAGTTTTGGGATGCATTTAAAAAAATACAGTACTACTATTGCAGCCAAATTACATTAAAAGAAAGCATAGTCACACAGCAGATTGGCAAGGACTCTGAAGTTAACTAGCAAATTGATACCTTAGTTTAGATATTTCCCCTCCTTCCTGTAAATGTGGAATGCCACCTTTAGATCATTTTGGACAAGTATCTGGGGATAAGTAAAAGGAAATGGGTGTTAAATCAATTAGATGATAAAAGACAAATACTCAGGCTGCCGTGGGGAATTGACATAAGTTGCTGAAACAATAATTGAATTCTATAGCTGGGAGAAGACTTTTTCATCTATTCAAGTCATGCTTGGCTTTTGCCATGCATATATTTTACTTATGAAACATCAGTTGACATGGTTGTATTTACATAGCAATATAGTTAAATGTCATATTTTGGGATTGAAGCCTTGATGTCAATAGATGGATGGGATGCTAGAGAACAGATGCACAGTGTTAGCTTTCAGCTCATTTTGATACATTAAATATTCATAATAAGTACCGGTGAAGGAGAAAAGAAATGTTTCATTGGACTGGTACATTGAAAGATAAAGCCCTGGAACATTTCCAAAGTATAACATCTTACTTAATGTAAATTGAATGAAGGTCCCTGCGGTGAAGGTGAGATGCAATATTAGTTACTTCTGCAATTGCTGCTTTGCTTTCTTTGGCGGATTGTGTTGCCAGTGACATCACTCTATAAAATAACTAATAATTTACTGTTCTGAGTCATTTCTATAAGCAGAGCATAATTTTATTTTCATTGCTTAGGACCTACAAAAGTCACCCTGTGAACACTTCCATACACTCTCACAGACACTTTTAAACATTCTCTGCAGTGCACACATTTATAGCCAAGGAACAAAACACCTTTCCCCAGGCCACATTTCAAACATGGGCACCCTAATAAGATTGTTTTATCCCATATTTTTGGATGCTCGCATTACCACGTTCCCATGTATGTTACCACGTTCCATGTATGTTACCAGTGTGAGAACCCAAATGCAGGATGGAGAGACCCTATCAAACACCTGCCTTTGACACATGTCACCACACTGTGTGTAAAAGATAAATGGCTTGTACATGCAGATGTGTGTCTCTGTGCATTAATGCATATGAATATTTCAGGTGGCATTCTCAAGGGTAAATAATATCCTAATAAGCCACAACAGGGTTTGCACTAATAGACTGTTGGTGCACGTGGAGGAGCAAGGCCAAGTTACCTCAGATGCACACAAATAACCTGCTAGTGCCCAGCGAAGTACTTAAGCAAATGCTTAACGCTAAGCATGGGAGTATTCCCGCTGATTTCAATGTAGCTATACTGAGCTACACCAGCGGAGGGCTAGACTGTAGTGATTATAGTATGGTGAGTTAAAAGAGGCAAGAAGGCCGCAGATGATTGTTGACTAGGCAGCTTTGTGGAGAGGGGACAGTTTAAAATGGTCACTTTTTCCTTCTGGCCCCTGCTTCTCTTTCCCCCAACTCTGAAGGCTGCCTCTGTTATCTCCTCCAACCCCTAACTTTTTTTTCCTCAAACCATTTAGCTTACTAGGAGTATATATTTTTTTCCTGCTAATAATGTGTTTACAGGTGGAACATCATCAAAAAACTTAAGCAGCCAATGAGAGAGTGACTTTTGACAATGTCAAATGAAATAGGGGAAGGAGGGGATTGTCCCTCTCTAATGTGATGGTCTTGGGTTTTTTAAATCCACCAGTGCAAGAACAAACAGGACACAACATTTTTATTGTATCCGCTGCATAAATAGAGCTGTGCACCATACTTCCCTTCTACCCCACCCTTTGTCCCCTGTTCTTTTCCTGTGGCTTGTGGGAAATGATGTTGGTTTTACTGGGAATATAGCAAAAATTATGTTGAGAACTTAACTATAGTTTGACCCTCTGTGACATACCAGGATTATATTTCAGACTAGTGGAGGGCTGTGTCACCCCTGCCCTGTGACCTTGTGGTGCTTTCCAGTGCCTTGCTGTATCAGCGCCCAGCTGAGCTGCTCACAAACAGCCTTCCAGCAGACAAGCCACACCCTGAGAGTCTGTGTGTAACTGCAGCCTGACAGCTATCCCTGGCTCTCACCAGCCTTGGCTATACTGCAGGGTGACCTCAACACCCCCCTAATCGTGGATTTCCCCCTAGAAATGTAGGTCCTGTACTGGCTCTCTTCTACAGTACAAATATATTAAGTCTGTTATTTCTTTAAGGGACTAATATGCCATTTTATTATCTTAATTAGTTACTTGGACACTTCAATTTAAACACCCTGGATTAAATAAAACACTAAAGCAAGTTTATTAATTACAAAGAGATTACTTTATACTCACTTAAAAGCTATGAGGCATAAAAGTTGGAAATGGTTACCAGAAAAATAAAGATGAAAACATTTACTAGGATCTGCTTAAGAAACTATCTTAGTTACAAAGCAAACATTCTCACCACATGCTCCAGCAGCTTACTGACCAAACTCTCAGGTCAGGACAACCCCCTGTCCCCCAAGTCAAATGGTTGTTTCCTTTTGTCTTCTCAGCTGTGGAGAATGAGGTGGGCAGAGAGAGAGTGAGAGGGGAGCCTTGAGGTGTTTGTCTCTCTTTTTTTATAGGTTCAGTCATCCTCTTGAAAAACATTTCCAGCTGAGACCCAGGAGACAAAGAATCAATGTAGAAGGATGTTCCCTGGTGGGGAGAGCGGGGGAGGGTCACCTGTTTGAACTTCCTTTGTTTTCCCTCCCTGCTTGATGACTCTGTTTACTGCTTAAATGCAAATTAAGGCAAGCACATATTTTTTCCTTTGTTTAGGATAAACCTGACTTCTGCCTGGGCAGGGCTGTGGGGTTTGGAACATGCGTTGTTAACATCATACAAGGGAATCTTATAACTTTGCATACAATATTGCCACACATATTTTATCAGGACAATACCGACTAGCAAATTGAGTTTATTGTACAAACATTATTACTATCGTGTGCAGGGGGTGAATACAGGGGTGTATTCCATCATACCTGCCTTTCCGTAAATTTAGTGGAATTTGAAAAATGACCTGTATACAATTTGTGACTTTGCTGCACATTTTGGAATTTGCTGTTGAACACTCAGTTTTGCGAGCCGAGATGTATGCACATTAGAGAACACAACACAGGTTCTGTATGCAGCCCTCTGATAGCCACACAGTCCCACATTTGCAGACATATACATGAGTTTGTGCATAGAACTTGGTATTTATGGGCCTGATCCAAAACCCACTAAAGTCAATGGGACACCAATGGGCTTTGGATCAGGCCCTTATGTGTAAGTACCAGAAAAGGGAAAATGACTGCAATTACTGCATGGGCAAATGCAAGTTTTTTCCTGTATTACTGAAGCTACGTTGAGCTTGTGTAGTGCATTTTATTTAAGGAAATCAAATGGGTTTAGACTTGTTAATGAGCTGAGAATCAGACCACCACTGTGTGGTAGATCATTATTATCATCCTCATTTTGCAGATGAGGTGAATGAGGCAGAGAGGCCCCTGCACAAGGTCCTTCACACTGCCTTACCCTTCTGCATCAGCCTTAATAAGCCAGCTTGGAGGGGGACATTGGGTAGGTTTATAGATGGGCTTTTGGCTCTGTGCTTATGTGAATCCAGTAGCCCAAACTCGTATGTTTATGTGGGAGAGAGGCTTCAGGCTACAGAACTGTTGTCTGTCACATGTGTTGAGGGGGTAAATTCTACCCTGAACTTGGCTTAGTCATCGAGGCAAAGTCCAATGACATGGTCTTTCTCTTAGGATGGGTGAATTTCACCTAGAGAGAGTCTTACCCAAAGTCAAACAGGGAAGCTTGTGGCAGAATTGTGAATAAACTCCAGGACACTTGACTCTCAGACCTGTTCTTTCCCCACAAACCCATCTTTCCTTCTTTTTATATTTGCTGGGTGTGCTCACAATTTTGCGGGCACTCTGCTTGTGCCCTGTTTTGACAATCATAGTGTCCAGGAATGACAGTGCCACTTTAATTTGGGCTATTTGTGTCAGTAAGGAGAAAAAATATTGATGTTAAAGAAAAAAAAATTACCTTCTTACTGAAGCATAAATGATCTTGAAACAAAATACACAGGCTAAAAAGACCTGAATCCTTAGTCAGGTTTAATTAATTATTTATTCCTACTTCTCCTGACAGTATCAATGTAATTAAATTTGTGGCTGAAGAAGTGATAAGATAGAAGGTATCTTCTGTTAAGATACTGAATCTCTCTAAACAGCCAGTGGCAAAATACTGTCATTTGTTATTAGGAACTAGCCTACTGATGTGCAACTTCAAATTCTATCTTTTGCTAACAAGCTGATGCGACACAAAAAATAAGGCAATAAAAATCCATATATGCATACAGCTGTTTGAATACAAAAATGCAGATCTTAACCAAACCCAAAAGAAACTCACTAAGGTCTTGGAGAGTTGTCTGTTCAGGAGCTATGTTTTACAATTGTGTTGAATAGCAACTCTAGACTAGTCGGGTCCTGCAGGACACACCGTATAGCTCCATATTTATGTGACTAATCAAGCGAGAGTGATCATTGTGCAAGGCATTTGCAAGGGATTGATGACTGGTTTGGAGGAGTAGACAGCTTGAGGTGCTACTGAGGGTCATTAAACTCAGTCAGTCACTCCTCCCCAGAAAGTGCCCTGTATGTCAGTCAGTCATTGCTATTTTAAAAGCATGTTTAATTTATTTAAATTTATTTATAATGTATTTAAATTACCATCTTTTAGCATGATGGGAATCAAAGAAAAACAAACAAACAAAAACTTGTGGCTATAGCATGCTTGTGACAGCAGATTCTAAGACCTAAAGAGGCCTCAACTGCTTGGGCTTTGCGGAGGATGGTGAGAGTATATTCCATTATTATCCCTTTAAATAGTTTGTGAGCACTGCAGTGATGCTCACTGTGTCCTGTGTTGTAGAAATCACCAGAAATGGATGGAGCAGCAGGATGTATGGAGCTAGGCCTGGCATGTTTGTGTGTATCTTTAGGAACCAGTTATTGGGATCCAACTGTGCCTACATGGTTTCTTGCTATTATTTTTGTTGTGTAAAGAGGCCAAAAGATCAAACAATTGCCAATGAGGATGGGATCCTAAATCAGGAATGTAGTGGAATACAGAGTGACTGGAGAGGACAAGCGAAACTAAAAGAAATTTGCAGCCCCTGGGACTGTCAGTAAACTGCTCATTTAGGAAAAATTATAAATGTATTACTATCAATACTACCAGCACTAAAGGTGCAGAATGTTTCAAATTACATCTGAGAGCTGATTAATGACTTTCCTCTGGATAATGTCTCAGAGGCATCACAAAAATATCTGGAACAGTCTGTACTTCCTGGCAGCTTCAACAGCATAGAACAGTGAGCGTCACTAGATGGCTCACAAACTATTTAAAGGGATACTACCCTGTTCCTCATACACTACACTACTTGAAGGTTTTCACTGTGAGGCACGAAGGCTAAATTATATTCTGGCAAAGGTATAGGTCATTGGGTCTGATCCAAAGCCCTATGAAAGTCAGTGGAGTCTTTCTGCTGAGTTTAGTGGATGCTGGGTCAGGTCCTTCATGCCTTATGCAATAGGAGCTTGATGCAAAGGCCATTGAAGTCAGTGGAAAGATTCCTATTGATTCAAATGGGTTTTGCGCTCAAAGTGATCAGAGCTGAGGAAGTGTTCTATTTGTGTAGTTAGTATTTATAATGTAATAATGGCTGCTGCATTGATCCTTAAGAACTAATGGGCATTCACTCAGGTTTAGTCATATGTAATGTAATCTAAATCCTTTAGTATGGAAATGTTAATGATTTAATTGACTCACAATGATGGTGGTAATAATAATAAAAGCATTTTTAGCAGAGCAGTGTGGTTATGCATCTTATTATTAATTATGGCTGTTGTCAGTCATTGATATTACCAGAACTGTTACTGTGAATAAGTAAGGACTTGTCTACATTATCCACTGGATCGACGGGCAGAGATTGATCCAGTGGGGGTCGATTTATCGCATCTAGTCTAGATGCGATAAATCGACCGCCAAGCGCTCTCCCGTCGACTCTGGTACTCCACCAGGGTGAGAGGCACAGACGGAATCGATGGGAGAGCGTCAGCCATTGGTTTACCACAGTGAAGACACCGCGGTAAGTAGATCTAAGTATGTTGACTTCAGCTACATTATGAAGTTGCGTAACTTAAATTGATTCCCCTCTCCCACCCCCAGTGTACACCAGGCCTAAGTGTAAGCCTCATCTTAAGGGTTTATAGAGAAAATTAATTAATCTCCTTCCTTAGCGGTTTTTAAGGTCAGGCTTGACAAAGCCCTGGCCAGGATGATTTAGTTGGGAATTAAGTCCTGCTTTGAGCGGAGTGTTGAACTAGATGACCTCCTGAGGTCCCTTCCAACCCTATGATTTTATGAATTGAATGAACACATAAATGGCACAATGAGGTGAAGAGAGAAAACAATTGTTCTTAATTGTGTCAAGAGGTTTTAAAAATATTTCAGCTCAGATATTATTGCATGGGATTGGGTTCCGCAAATGGCAATTTAGATGAACTGAATGGTGAGATTCTAATGCTGGTTTTGCCTCTGAGTCATTCTGTGGTCTTTATCAAGTCACTTCACCTGTGTCCGTTTCCCCATATGTAAAATGAGGATAATACTATTTACCCACCTGCCTCCCATGGGAGCAGTGAAGTTTTAATTAGTTAATGTCTGCACAGTGCTTTGAACTTAGAAAGCACTATAAAAAGTGTAAGTATAATTAGGGTTCTGGGTGTAAAGTGCCTATGTACCCAAACTCAACAGTTGGCTGCCCTCTGGATGTGTCTAGGTACCTTACTTGTCTGAGTCAAGGCCAAACATGCGGGACTTTTTGTCATGAATAAATGTCAAGAGGTGCCTTCTGTTAGGACACATAATGATGTCATAGCACCAACCAATCAGTATCTGAAGAGGCTGCGATAAATGTTATTCTAAGTAACATTCTGAGGTGGGCAAAATTAATCTTGTGATTATTAAAGACTTGGACACCACAGATTTGGATAGCTAAAGGAATACACTCAACCTACCTACAGGTTTTGTACCATTTGTGTGTCCAGACTGGAAAATATCGACAAGTTGGACACTCTTGAATGAAATCTGGCAGCCTCTACTCAACTTGTGCTAACATAGATAAGTTGATGTAAAGCAATATGAAGTTACTAAAATAAATAGGTTTTTGAATGTATTCATCTACCATTTGATTTTTGTTATCCCCTTTAGTTAAAATGTCTAGTTCTAATGTCAAAAGCAATGCTGTAATATATGCACAAAAATGTGTGTTAACAAGGCCTAACAGAGTATGTATCTCCTGCTGGGTATACAAGCTGGCGTTGTTCCTGTATTGCTCCAGCAATCCAGCTTTGAGCTGGAGAAATACTTCTGGAAAGAGAGAGTAATTGTCTCATTTTAAAATTAAGTGGCTAATTGGTATGTATTCATTTGGTATGAAGTGCAATAATGTTAATCACCATAAATGAATGGTTCATTAATGTGGATGTAATACGTTCTCTATTAAAACTTGCTAATTAATGTATGTGGTGTTCTTTGTGAGGTTAAGAGTCTGCTGTTCATACTGAGATACTGTTAAGCAAAATGTGGAAATGTCTGGTGCTGTGAGATTATAGATTAGAGTACTAATGGCTAAGGCCCTGAGTCAGGAAAACAGCCTTTAATTTTAAATGCGCAAGTGCTCTCCTGAACTGGAGCCCAAAAGACTGCCCTGTTCATGTTTATCTTGCATGGAGATTTGTGATTTCGGTGGCCACAGAGGATAATCTTGGTGGAGGAAAAGTAGTTTACCTCATGAGGACAGACTTTTAGGCACTGATTTTTCAGAGGGATGTCCGATAGTTCTAAATCAGGCTGTAGAGTCAAAAGTTGGGCACACAAACATTGCTACACCCCCAAATTAGAGGTCACTTTTGAAAAATGGGCTCAAAAGTTTGTTTCAGAAACTTGTTACAGAAGATCACTTAGTTGCTTTCTTACATGTTGCAGCTATTACTGTGTCAGTTTGATTTGTAAAATGAGGAACATGCTTTGAAAGCAGTAGCTTTATGCATCTTGGGGGATTAACTCTGTTGTATTATATCTTTGGTTTCATTAATCTTTATCAGAACACTGGGCCAAATCCTATGTGCCACGGAGATCTCTTACTCTCAAGGAGGGGAATTTCAGACTGTCCTAATCTAAGTACACACTGGCTACTCTATGGTTGGGACTCTTAGATGCTCAGAAGAAGGTGAGATTGTGCTGGTTTGAAATGTTAGCCAGTTCTGATGCTGTGTGGAGAGGGGAGCGTTTCCCCTGTGCACCTCATAATTCACCTGGAACCCAACTGCCATATAACAGCTGATGGTAGAATCATGGTCAGTGTGGCTATGCTCTGTGCCTATAGAGAGAGGGAGGGTCAGGAGACAGCTTGTGCAGGATATGATGGTGTTACCTAAGAAATATTTTTTCCTCCTTATTTATGCAAAGCTGTCATTGACATCAATGGAAGCTTTTCCAGAGTAAAGAGAATAGGATTGGGCCCCTTTCATGCGCACTTCTTCTTAAAATAATTTTTAAACTTTTTTATTTATTTGCCAAATTCTAACAAATTGCGTCCTTCAAAATTGCAGATTTGTGTTTGGGGGGACCCGACAGAACAGTTAAATCGATTTAACAGCATGCATGAACCGCATTGATTTGCTGTTCATGAGCATTCTGGTGGATTAGATTTTGGTCACATGAAGTTTGGGGGAATCTTGCATATGTGCAATTATGGATCTTCACACAAGAACATATTTATGTGCTGGAAACATGGGACCTCAGCTTGGTACTCCGATGTCTTAAAAGGCTTCCCTTTGAACTTTTGGCCACCTGTTCCCTTCTACACCTGTCTAGAAAACTACATTTCTCGTAGCCATTACTTCTTCTCAAAGAGTGGGTGAGATAGGGGCTCTGATAGCATACTTCCCCTTTGCCGTTTTCTTTAAGAATAAGGTTACACTGCGACTGCATCCCCAGTTCCTTCCAAATGTATCTCACACTTGCACATAAATCAGCCTATCAACCTTCCAGTTTTCTTCCCTAAGCCACACCAGATAAAGTAGATGTGACATTACATACACTCAATGTCAGGAGGGCATTACCCTTTTACTTAGACAGGAATGAGCCCACTAGGAAATCTCCCAGATTATTTCTCTCCATTGCGGACAGAACTAAGGGATCTCCAATTTCCAAGCAAAGACTCTCTAGAATAGATGGATATCTGGCTGCATTACCTACTGCTATCAGTCTCATGATCTTCAGCCTCCCCAGAGTCTTAACTTACTCCATGAGATCCCTCTCTGCTTCAATAGCTTTTCTTAAGAACATTCCTGTTGCAGAAATATGTAGTGCCATGACTTGGACATCCATTCATACGTTTGCTGAACACTATGCAGTCACTCGTGCCTCAGATTCTGATGCCATATTTGGCTCTACTGATCTGTCTAAAACCTTAGCCTTGACTCCAAAGCCACACCCCTCCACAGATAGTACTGCTAGATAGTCACCTAGAGTGGAGCACCCATAGGGACACTACGCAAAGAAGATGAGAAGGTTACTTACCCTGTGCAGTAACTATGATTCTTCCAGATGAGTGCTCCTATGGGTGCTGTGCTACCCAGCCTCCTCCTCTCTGCCTTGGAGTTCTTCACAATTGGCTCCACATTAGAGAAGAACTGAGGTTGGTTTGCCCCCACAGCTCCAAATAGCCGCAGTGCAGGGCATTAGGCTGCAGGGGGCGCATGCACAAGCCAAACGGACACTGCTACCTAAAATCTCCAATCTGAAGCACTTGGGGTGCAAGTGCACCTAGAGTTAGGGTGACCAGATGTCCTGATTTTATAGGGACAGTCCCGATTTTGGGGTCTTTTTCTTATATAGGCTCCTATTACCCCTCCTGCATCCCGTCCCGATTTTTCACACTTGCTGTCTGGTCACCCTACCTATAGTGGAGCCACCTGTAGGGAGAGACATCTCAAAGAGCCACAGTTACTGCACTATAAAGGGTGAGTAACTGTCTCTTATAACGACTGCACTAGAAACACTAACATCATTATATTTACAATTGAAACTTGTATCAAATTTAAGGTTAAATATGAATTCATATCATTCTCTATGTCTCTGGATGACCTCTAAGTTGATAAATAATACCATCTAGTATGTTTTTATATCTTTTTTACATTGAAGGTACATATTCCTTTTCCTCTCATTCTGTGTATTCTTGCTACTGACAATACTACTCCAAAACATTTTCTTTGCAGGCTGTTGTAAATTACTGAAAATATGGATGACATAACACAAATGTTTTAGTAATTATTATTTGTTGTTCTTTAATAGTAGTAATTGTGACATACTGCCACCTCATGCGGTATCTTTGGAACCATATTATATGAAGTGTATGAAAGAGTGACACACAAACCAGGGTCAGGGATTGTACGCAACTCCAGGGGGGAGAGTTGCCCCAGCTGTACCAGGAACTAACAGTCGGGGGTAACAAAGGTGAATTACTCAGATTGTAAATACCTCTTAAGAGGTAGCAACCCCAGAGGAGGCTTGTACAGAGGGGTTCAAACTGGGTTTTCCAGAGACCAACAGATAAAGAAAGGGCTTTTAAACTGGCCTTTTTGATCCAGCAATGGACAGGACTTTTTGGTCAATGAGGCTCCAACCCTTCTACCGAATCTTGCTTATACTGGATAACTTCTGACAATAATATTGCAATCTTCCTGCGTTTTCAAACTAAATGCACAAAGTTCCCCAGACTCTTTTGACACGTCTCTGAACTAGAATATACATCACATTCATTTGCTTTGAAGTGATATATGCTCTGTGTCATCCTTTGTTTAGTATCTCTGGATACAAATATACCTAGTTCATATATCAGTCTCCAGTGTTCCCTTGAACACTCTGCTTTCCACCTTTCTTGACATTGTAAAACGTCCCTCAAATGATTACCAGTCAAAAAGCTGTATATGCATTCTTTCAGTTCATTTCCCAAAATCGCAGTCAAACAACATCTGTGTAATTAAAAATTGGAAGACATGACTATCTGGAATATCATTTTTTATTTTTATTATTGAAAAATGTATTATTAGTTCATTATCAAATATTTTCATTCACCAAATTATTCCTTTTTCCAAAAAATATTTTCAAAAAAGGGCTACCTAAATATGGTTGGCAATCTAGAACCATTATTTAATGATCATAAAGGAAAAAAATGTTTGATTTATTTTTTGTGATAAAACTACATATGAAGCATATGAAAATCTGTTATGATTGGCTTATCTGTGGTTGTCTTAATTTCATTAAACAAAGATAAAAGATTACATACACAGTAAGGTATTATAGCATATGAACAGGATTATCATTTAAATTAAGGCAATGTAAAGGGGTCTTACTATAAAGGTGAATAAGGACGTGGGTAAAATATTCAGAAGAGTTTAAATGACTGAGGGGCCTAAGTTCCATTTTCGATAGTAACTTAAGCAATTAGGAGTGAAAGCGATTTTCAGTGAGACTTGGACTTAAGTCACTTTTGAAAATGGACTTTGGCTACTAAGTCCCTTAAACACTTTTGAAAATGTTTCCCCCTCTATCTGCATCCATGTCAAAGGAAACTGAGGGCTCAATCTCATCTAATACTGTTGAGCAGCTCAAACTCTAGGACCCAGTCTCCATTGTTCTAGGTCTTGTGTTGTAGTCATTTAAACCTGTGGAAAAGGGTGTAAAATGCGACCAAATCTGAATGGTGGCATTTTGAATCCACTTTGCACTGGTGTGTAAAGGACTTATACCATGGTCCAGGGCAATGGAGAATCAGGCTGTCACAGTCTTGGCTGAGATCCACCTTGTGAATGCTCACCAGGCAGCAGCTGAATATATGTACTTCTGAGTTCCCCTCCATCTAGGTGGCACCAGCCACAATCTCTTTCTCTGGCCTCTCAGGCACATTTTCTGGGCACTGACCGCTTAGTGCCACTTCTAGGGAATGGGGCCCTGCATTCTGGCTGCCCTGGATAGAAACTTTTCAGATGAATAGTTTATTTGATGAAAAATGCATTTTGTCATCTTGAAACTGAATTTTGACACACATAATTTCAACCATTTACAAAATGGCCAGAGGAAGTGGTGCTGCTGCCCTTCCTCCCCATACACACCCCATAACCTTTAGCCTAGTGGTTAGGGTGCTCACGTGGGGTGCCGGAGACCCAGATACTGCCCACCTGGAGTCCAAGCTGGAAAAACTGGTTTCTTGCAGCTCTGGCCACACTCTTTAGCATACCCCTTGTATTGCCAGATTAGAGTCACTGAAAGGTAATGACCCTTCATTGTTCGCGCTGTGTCAACATCTCTTGGCATTTTAGTCCAAGATGGAGGTAAAAAGACAATAGGAAAGGTGCGATCCAGTCTTGGAATCAAAATGGTCCTCAGAAAACAAAGTGGAGTCTGTAGTTTGCTATAGACGGATGGTAACATACTAAAACATCACACAAGCACTAAAGTTTGAGCAGCCCAATAGTAATATTTTAATCCTGGAGTTGCAACGCCTCACTCTCAGGAAGAAGTATTAAGAATTTTGACCATAGGTGACTTAACTAGTAAAACGATGTAAGTAATTTACCTATAATTCTAAAAAATTCATCTGGATAATAATAGGCAGAGTTTGGAAAAGGTACAGAAATGGAGAGCAGTACATTCATTCTTAGAATGTTGGACCTAACTGTAAGGTAGTCCTGAGTCAGCGTCAGAGTTGATAGATTATCCATAGGAATTCACAGGTGTAAAACAGTGGGAAAGCCAAAGACATTGGGTCAGATCCTTAAACTCTTGTTAAATGTGGTAGTGAGGTCAGTGAAGTTATGCTGATTTACACTAACTGAGGATCTGGAGGATCTGCAGGGTTGTTGTAGCTGTGTTGGTCCCAGGATATTAGAGAGAGAAAGTGGGTGAGGTAATTTCTTTTTATTGAGAAGATGGTTCAGTAAAAGATATTACCTCAACACCTTACAGCTCTTAGGTGACATTTATATACAGTATCAATTTGAAGCCGAATGGAGTAGAACAGAATAGAGAATCTCTATTTATGGTAGTTGAATACGGTAAAATGGCTATACGTGATGTCTGTGGCTCATCTGCCTGGTCTGGAAAAAAATAAATCTTTCTTGGGTTTAAGAACTTTAACTAGAGGAAGTGAATATTTTTGTCAAAAGCACCCAAGTCCTGTTGACTTTCAATGATTCCGGGGCTCCTAAGCGCCTAACTAAGTTATGCAAATGGGACTTAGGATTCTGAGTCACTTAAGTGCTTTTGAAAATTTTACTCAGTGGATCTGAGTGACGGAGTTGGTTAATGCATTAGCCTCACCGTAGTCCCTGATGAATTTCCAGCAACATACAACCAGCACTATAATTTTGCACAGTTAGCAGCATCCTACTTAGATGAGACCCATAACTAGCAAGGATGTTGCATGATAAGATTCAGATATTTGCCAGATCTGTGCAGGGGTAGAGTATGTTGCACGTGCCCATACTATAGGACATGTACTGTCACAGGTCCACAGCAGTGGGAAACCTACCTATGTATTGAGAGCAGTATTTGGCCGGATACAGCACATGGTTCTAGTTAGTACCAATATTTAGATGCTTTTACGAGCACCAAAACTTTGAAGAGAACAAAAGGCCCTTTAAGATTTTATTTTCTTTATCCAAATAACTAGAAGCATAGGAAGATACAAGAGTATCTGTAATAACTGAGATTTCAAGACTCCTTTCATTATCTGAAATATCACACACACTTTATTTTAATATGCCCCTGCAGGTATATGAAAAAATTCACACACAAAGACAACAGTTTTGGGTGAATACACTATGAGAATGTTAAAATGTGCTTGGACTGCTAGCTACTGATAAAATAAAAAATCTGTGATATTCAGTAGCTAAAGAAAATACAGGCATGACAGTAAAAATCCTGCTAAAGCACCCTTTTAGAACAGAGCTAACATCAATAATTCTTGCTTTGCACATTAAGTTTTAATGTGTTGACAGACTCTCTGTGCATAGCAGAGGGTCTCTGGAATCATCAATGAAAGCTAATAAATGCCTGCCATATGAAGAATACATTAGCTATAGAGAGCAAACTAAGTGAATCATTTAGTTCTCCTATAACTATTAATCATTTTCATTAATATTTTTACTTTTTATATTAGGCGGCTAATAGCATAGATATGTGCAACGTGTGTTATAATTTGTACATAAAGATTTCTTCCAAAATCTATGGTGGGTGGAGGGATTTGATTTTATTCAATGGACTGTGCTTCAGTTGTGATCTCTTCAGTGTGTCTCTTACAAGATGGTACAAATCCAGATGGTAAGAGAAATAATTTCATTACATGTCTTAGGAATTAGCCAGGGAACTGTCATTTTATGTTAACAGGAACTGAGTAGTAGTAATCATGCTGAAAGTGAGTACCAAAATAGCATTTTTAGAAAGGAATTTCTCCCAATTTTTCAAATGTAACTTACAAAAAGGGTTAGTCTTCTGAGGATGTTAGTTCCTGTTGTTGCCTGTTGCAGTCAAATCCTCTTGAGCTGTTGATCTTGAAAGCTCCCCCATGCTATGTAGAATTGGGAAATGTCAGTACCTAAATGGAAGAACTCCAAGGACAACCTGCACCAAATGGTGTTGATTACATTCTTCACTCTGAGTCACTACTCAAGAAATCTCCACCTTGTAGTGTATGGCTGTTTCTCTGGATGTGATGTGAAGCTGAGCTATTGACTATCTGTGATCATTTTAAGAGTCCGTGGTATTTTTGACAAGAATATGGTATTTAACCCCATATGTCCTGGCTAAATTTCAGTCTGGATTACATACCCCTGCCTACTTAAATGCCTTCTTCCATTTCAATTTATTTGTACTTGCTGTTCTAAACTCTTATGTATTACAGCATGCTGTTTAACTGGTTGCTATATTCACCACAATTGAAGTTTAACCATATCTGTGGTGGATACAGACCCTTTGAATAGACAAGAATCTGTAAAGCATTTGGGGATCATTACGGTTTCGAGTTTAGTGTCTTAGCCATAGGTCATTTCGCATGGATAATTAGAATAAAAGGTGCTACATGTAAAATAGTATAGTTCTAAACAATAAGATATTAAAATCCTTTGGCGTAAATAAACTACTTTCTTGTTTGGGTCTAATCTCTTACTAACACGCTATATAAATATTTATAATGGAAGTCCTGGGAAATAAAGGTATGATTAATTGTATTTTACTGTATGTATTCAACAATATTAATTTTGGGTTTGAACGTATGCATTTATGAAAGCGAGGGAAAAGTTAAACTCTGTATTCCAAAATAAATACCTGTATAGACCTGTATTTTTGATGTACCATTCCTGGGATGGTATTGGAGAAGGGGAAGTGTTGCACTTGGTCTGCTCCACCTATCTGATATGATATAAAGATTTGTCAGTATGAGTTGGGATTGCTACTTTGCTCACAACTAAAGTCAATAATGTAGCACCTGTAGAGCTTTAGAGGGGTGGAGAGAAAAATAACTAAAAAAATTGTCAGAAACAACTACAAATTACCTAAAATAGTTTGTCCATAAATGGCAAAATTGGGAATTCGATGTCCAATATTGCAGCAACAGCCAGAACTAGAAATAAGTGCTGTGATTCTCATTTGAAAGCTGAGAAATCTCCCCTTTCCAGTTATTTAAAGTGCCAGTTCCTAGTCCTGATGAGTCATGAGTTATCAGATCTTAAACCTGTCATTGGTTCAGGACTAATGTGGTGAAGAAATCCACATTGTGGGGGAAAGAATTGAACAAGAATGAGCAAACTGTCCACACTAATATTTTTGTGTGCTAATTTATTTTATCACCTAAATTCCAAATATTATTTTGTCTGTTAGCAAATTTTATATCATTAAAAGCAGCAAAGAATCCTGTGACAGCTTATAGACTAACAGACGTTTTGCAGCATGAGCTTTCGTGGGTGAATACCCACTTCGTCCAAAGCTCATGCTGCAAAACGTCTGTTAGTCTATAAGGTGCCACAGGATTCTTTGCTGCTTTTACAGAACCAGACTAACACGGCTACCTCTCTGATACTTTATATCATTAAAGGTGCTCATTTGACAGCCCTGGAGACTGAAGTCCTGGATTTGTCCACAAAACGGATAGTCACAGTTGAAATTTCCCCTTACATGTTCCTGTGCTACAGGGAAAGAAACCCATTCAATCATCCTCCTCTTTCAAAAGTAGGCTTCTTTTCTGGGAATATTTTAAAGGGTGCCAGTTAGTGCTCTTTTTTTGTGATGGGGGCACACGTCCATTGGGAGCTGGATTGCAACTAGCCAATTTATTTCACACAGGCCACTGCATAGCTTTCAAAAGATAACTGTTGATGTAGACTGGAACTGATGGCCTAGAGATGAAAGTCCT
Source organism: Mauremys mutica (assembly GCF_020497125.1). Taxonomy (NCBI): domain Eukaryota; kingdom Metazoa; phylum Chordata; order Testudines; family Geoemydidae; genus Mauremys; species Mauremys mutica. The sequence continues at coordinate 100,526,953 of NC_059072.1, read as the reverse complement.
TGCACTTCATTACTACTCCTCTGAGTCATTTAGACCTCTTGGTTTTGCTGTCAAGAATTCTAGATCCTTTTTTATTTTTTAGCCATTGACAGCTGCATCAGAATGAACCCACTTGAGTATTGGCAGCTCCCAAGAAAACTGAAGTAACATTTTAAGGGTAATAAAAATATCTTCAAATCTGGAAAGTCTTGGATGGCTTACAGGGGGAGAAAACCCTCAGGAAGAAAGTGGCATCTCTCTCTCTCTCTCTAGTTAAGTGTTGTATTCAAATTGTGAGGGATTTTATGCAATGGTTGCTTTAACACGTTTGTTTATGTAAAACCGCCTTTACATGTACCACTCAGTTGTATAATGAGCTCTGAACAGGTGGATCACAGAGGCCTATTGAAGCCAATGGTCCTTCATGTGGCCACAGCACAGTTATTATGCAGAGCAATTTGTAGAATAGGTGCATAAATCTTTGAAGGGGTAGGTTAAGGAAGGCAGGTTATGGAATTGTACGAAACTGTAGTCTATCTACAAATTAGACAAAACTTAAGAGAAATAAATGGGGCACATAAACATTCCTCCTTTCCTTGCTGTATCTGAATATTGACTCTCCAGCAGCAACTTATTTTTTAATGAGGAGAAATATTTCACAATTCCATAATCTCCAGGGTTTAATTTTTATAAGTGAACTGTTGATGATGACTCACAAGTCTGCCCTGCAAAATACCAGTTTGGCAATAATTCAGGGCTCAGAACATGTGTCTTAATTACCTCTTATTTATCAAGAAAGAAATTATACTGAGCTGTGCATCAGTTGAAAAGCAATATTTAAATGTTTCTAATTATGTTTTAGAAGGTAATATCAATTTTTTTTTAACTCTGTGATTTCGAATTTGAGAGTTTTCTGTGGCAGGTTGGTTGTGACACATCTATAATTACTGTCCACATGTTTTTATGATTCTTCATGGCAGCATTTTCTCTGCAGCTCCTGAAGGGTCAGGCCTGGTGGCAGTCTTCATGAGTTTATTGCTGCTGATTTCATGAATTGTGTAGCTCCGTCAAATGTTTTTATTTTTCGTTTGTAAAATCTAATCTCCCCCCTACACCCTTCCCTTCTATCTCCTCCCTCATTTGCACACAAAAGAAGCCAGCTGGTAACAATGATTTATGCACTAGGTAAGTATTGCCATTCCAAAGCATGTTGTAATTGCCGTTATCTGGCTTTCCCTAGACCTTAAAAAGTTCTAAGCTGCAGGGATTCGCACCAGCCAGTGAAAATGTAGTCTATGGCCCTAAGGCTTGCAAGGAGGAGCTGTGTTTTGTCAGCAATGACAGTTTTAGCACCACTCGGCTTAATTTTTTTTTAAATCCAGCAAATTACTCTATCCAGCCTGAGTGTCTGTAGCATAAGTGGCTGCACCCTTGTACTTTGGGCAGTTATCTTTTGGGGTTTTATAAGCTAAAAAGGGCATGAGCTAATCAGTGTTTGGATGGAAAACCTCCAAGGAAAAAACATGTCCGGTGGTGGTATTGATTCAGCAGGTGGCATTGTTCCTTGTACATTCCAGTCAATATTGATCCAGTGTCCCAGCACTGGGTTAGAGGACACTCTGATGCTTCAGGTGCTGTGTTTCAGATGAGAAAGCCAAGGTCCTGCCACTTCTTCCAGTTATGTTTTTATGATTATGCAAACAATACTCCAACCGAAATACTGGAATGTGTAATATGAAAGTGTGGCTCTACTCTGAAAAAGAAACTCAGTAAAAATGCATGGTGGGGTTCCCTGGCATTGATTTCCAGTTGACAAAGAAAAATATATCATCCTTGAAACTCAACCTGAGCTCTGAAAATCAAGCTGGTCTCTTTCCTTCTATTTCCTCCTCCTCGACATAATCAGAAATCAACATTCCTGCAGGGCTAAACTAGTTCCTCAGTGACACCTCTCCAACCCGCTTGTCTTCAAATCATGCCTTTAACTTTGCTCATGAGATATTATTCTCTTCAGATTAGGACCTCAGGGACACTTATGCACTTACCACCTTCAGCTTGTTTGCACAAGTACAACTGTTGAACCCTGAAATTCCATGAACAGTTCAGTTGATGATACCAAAAAAAAAAAGAGAGGACTAGAATCTGGTTTGTTTCTTTCTATCTGTGCTGGCTGCTCAGGGATAACAGGAGTAAAAAGCAGCAAAAGCATTTTCTTTGTCACTAATGCCAGCAAAACTTGACTACATATGATCAGATCTGTTTTATAATTATGTGCCGTATTTACATAGTCACTTTGCATAGAAGAACATTTTAAAGAAGGGAACACCGTACCATAGGAATTTGTTGCTTTTATTTGTTATAAATGCACCAAGATATTGCCATGATGGGGGTGATGTACAGTGATCACAATTAAAGAGCCTACATTTACCAACTGTTACTTCATGGTGATCTCAAACTTTGCAGTGTTGTCTTGCACCTAGAACATGAAATAATGTGACACCTCAAATACTGTTGTCTGGTAACTGGTGACCTTTGTAGGTTATTAAATGCATGTATTTGGCAATGTGTGATTTATATAGAGTTCTCTATTATGACAATTTTGATGAAAATCCTTGTAAAAACATTGGCTGGATACCATTTTGCATGTCATTGACTATGTAGCCCCCCTCCCCGGACTGCAGACATCCTGGCAAAAATAAAATTGAATTCCTAAAAATTGTATTATGCTGTCAGCCACCATGTCACGGGAGTACAATAGCTTTCTTTTATCATTGGCAGCTCTTACTGTAAGTAATGATTACCAAGCTAACCCCCTAAATTTGAGCAGTTTGCAATAAATTGTGCATCCTAAATCACTTTTAAATGAAACCAGCAGCGATGAGATCCTTGCACATTAAAAGTGAGACTAGAAAGGGATTAATAAAACCTAAAAAAGAATCCGTTGTGGCAGCTGCAGTCATAAAGAAGCTTTATAGTTATGTCTCGCCACCAAATGTCAAGAAAGCTCTGATCGTGCAGTGTGGTAATTTTCAGTCTTGTTCTTTCACATTATAGAAATGGATTTGATTTGCCAGGTGTTGTTTCTGCTGTCTGCTTCCTGGAGTCTCTTTTTTGACCCCCCTTTTTTTTTTTTTGATGAGATGATTGCTTGTAAGACAACTGGCAATTACTGTTCTTTCAAGATCCTGGGTGCATATTAACAGATTAGAAGTTTTGGAGATGTGCCACTAGGTGATTAGGTATATGCACTACAGAGCTATTGGGATCTATATTAATATGTAAGTGTCATGGGGCATGCCTCCTCTCTTGCCTTCTCCCTGCAAAAACTGCACAGACTCCCATGGTTGTGCCTTTACCATGTCCTTTTATTATGCATTCCCTCCACCACTTTCGCAACAGTCCCTGTGCAACAGTCTATTTACAACGTTAACCTACTTTTTGGCCCTCTCATCAGGGCCTTAGAGGAACAGAGATCTCCCTGCTCTGAGCCTCTGTGTGGCTGGGCTGGGCTAGCCCAGTTCCTCCCTTTCTCTCCGTCCTTTGCATTGCCTCCCTGTGCTGCTTCTTATCTACCCTGGGCTGATAGGGTAATCGACTCAGCTGGCCATCCTGATTGACTAATTACCTCCATCAGCATTCTCCAGGGGAACTAATTAATATTAGAGTGATCCGAGTGCAGCTTCCCCTGTTTGCCCCTGCACTCTGTCACAGTAAATTAAAAAAAAAAAGTTAGTCTATTTAAAAAAAGAGCACAGCATTTTAATGTTGTCCTGTGAAGTGTAAAAGGGATGAATTTGTGGCTAATGTACGGTACCTGTGTTTCAACACTTGATGCTATATTAAGCTGAAACAAGTAGCAAGGAAATTTGAGTCAGTCCATTTTAAACATTTAGGTGAATTCAGAGGGCATTGGTGCTTATGAATTTACCTCCCTCAAAAATATTTTGATTTGTACCTAGTGTAGTGCAGTACAATGGGACCTTGATTCAGTTAAATACTTAAGCAAACGCTTAAGTTCCTTGCTGATTCTGGGCCTGGAAGGGGAGTGCTATTCCTCTGAGGTTCCATCTCTTACATATAATGTTAGCGCTCCTGCCTGCCACTCTCTGGCTGTATGGGTGAATGCCGAAGATGCAATGATTAAAGCAACCGAACGATCAAGTATTTCATCATTTACTTGCTGAGTTTCAATATTCATGGAAGCTGTTGTTTGTCATTTAATAATTATTTACATTTCTTCACAATCTTATATCACAGGATCACTAAGTGCTTTCTGAATATTAATGAATTAACACCCCTGTATCTAATTCTGGGCTGATATACTCTTGGTGCAGTGTCTGACGTCAGTGGTATTGCACGGGGTATGGCAGTTGTGAGTTGGTCCCTTTAGGCTCACATCCATTTAGTAAGTGCATCTAAAGGAGTTTCAGGTGGCGTAACTTAGACCCTCTTCTAGGACACTCAGCGTGTAAGGGTAATAATTGGAGATATACCAATCTCCTAGAACTGGAAGGGACCTTGAAAGGTCATCGAGTCGAGTCCAGCCCCCTGCCTTCACTAGCAGGACCAATTTTTGCCCCAGATCCCTAAGTGGCCTCCTCAAGGATTGAACTCACAACCTTGGGTTTAGCAGGCCAATGCTCAAACCACTGAGCTATCCCTCCCCCCTAAAGTTATACTAACATAAACCACTCCACTTTAAACTCAAATCCCACTTACCAGCGTGTAACTTACACACTTGGCATATCACTTCTGAAACTGGTCCACTGGCCCTAACCAAGTCCAATGGAATCTAAATGGGCGTAATTTACAAGCCAAAGGGTCAGAGAAGGGGGTAGGAGGAAAAGCCGTTAAGTGAGGAGCTTCAAAGTAGCTTCAAGACTGAAAAGAAAGATTTCTAAGGTTAAAATCTTACACTTGCACCTTCCTGTTAGTTGTTTTTCCTCCTACACCCTCTCTTCTAGCCTGTCAATGTGCAAGTTACACCATCTTACATTCCCTTAGGCTCAGTTAGGCCCAGTGGACCAATTTCAGAGGTTATGTATAAGGGGGTTTATGTTACACACTTGTAAGTGAGATTTGAATCTAAGAGAATCAGGTTAGTGTAATTTACATGTTGAGAGGGCCAGAAGAAGGTGTAAATTACGCCAGCTGAGACTCCTCAGGTTCATTTAGACCTACCTCCTGAATTTGCTCGTAGTCTCCTCATTTAATCACCAGGAGCGGCTCCAGGCCCCAGCACGCCAAGCGCGTGCTTGGGGCGGCAAGCTGCAGGGGGTGCTCTGCCGGCGCCGCGAGGGTGGCAGGCAGGCTGCCCTCTGCGACTTGCCTGCGGAGGGTCCGCCGAAGCCGCGGGACCAGCGGACCCTCCGCAGGCAAGTCATGGAAGGCAGCCTGCCTGCCCTGCTTGGGGAGGCAAAATTCCTAGAGCCGTCCCTGTTAATCGCTGTACCTGCTGTCATTCTAATGAATTCATTTCTTGTCTAATAAGCCCAGGAAGCTGGGTCCAACTTCTATATTTTGAGATGAGATCCACAGCTAAGAAAGCAGCCCAGCAAATTCTAACTATTAAAAATCCCTGCAATTTAGATCAGTTTTATATACGGTAGAGTGCTGAATTGCAGCTGATGGGATATGAATATGGCTGCAAGATTAAACCCTGAAAACTGGAGTTTGCATTGGAGGAGTTAATCCTTGTTTTTCTTATGGAAGAGTTACTTATTCCATTGTAATGGATGTGGCTGTTGTGTGGATTTAATTTCCAGTGTGCTAGGAGAGATATAAACCAGTAGCTGAGTATAGGACTGGAAACCAGAAATCCCTGAGTTCTAATCCTGGCTCTGTCACTCCCTCTCTCCTCTTTATTGCATTGGGCAACTCATAACCTCTCTCCCTGATTATTCCTATTTATGTCCCTCCCTATGAATGATTTGAGGATTAATTGGTTAAAGTTTGTAAAAAGTGTTGAAGATTAAATACACGATTATTACCTAATTTGAGAATATAGGACCTGTTCCAATGTCTACAGAAGTCCATGGGAAATGTTCTAGTGGCTTCACGGGCCTTTGGATAAGGGCCATATAGCCTAATGATAGGTTTGGATTATAGTCTGATACTTCAATGAGAAACTATATATGGACTGTATGAGTTCAGTTCAATAGAGTTTTGCCCAATCACCCCATCATAGAACTTGGCCGCCTATATCTAATCCAGGTTTACACTAGTTTAATTCCAGTGACAGCAGGAGAGTGTACTCTGGATTTACAGAAGTCTAATTGAGAGCAAAATTTGGTCAATCATCTGTCTGCCTCTCCAGCTGACATTTTACTTCAGTTCGATGGTGGCCCTTGCTGTTTTTCCTTCTAGAGGCACATATTGTACAAATGAATGTGCCATCTTTTTATTTCCCTTCCCCCCCCCACCTTTTTCTGCAGCAGCCTTTGCTCAGTGCCCTTTTGCACGACCGTTTAAATGCTACTCTCACACACATCTTACAGTTGTCTTAATCAAATGAGGTGCTTCCTGATGTCACATTTATTGAGATATATCCCCATCTTCTTGGTGTTGACCACAGTCAGTTTGCAAAGGGACGTGTCTGGTGATTCATTAAATGCTTGATGCACACTAGCCCTTTTTGTGATTGATGAAACAGGTATGGTGAAAATGTCAGTCACTTTCCTATCAGAAGGGTTCTGCATTCAGCTATTGTATGTGTCTCTTCACTTCTCCTGCACGCTGCTTTCATAACCTAGGAAAGTTCAGGGACTTCCTGTAGTTTTTGTTTGCCATTTTCACGGGAGTTCTCACTAATTCACAGTTTTCTTTTCTGAAGAGGTTGTGGCTAACAGCCTGATCTTGCTGTTACTTGTTGGGTTAATTCTGCAACTCTTCACTCCTGCTGAAGTCAGGGGTACTGCAGGATTGGGCTCCAAGGGCCAAATCCTTCCCTTAAAATGTGCCCACTGCAGCCATAAACCTGCAGTGGCGACCCCATAGTGGCTTCACTAGCCCGCTGCAGCTCGAGTGTAGAGACAATTCAGTCCCTTCCAATCCCAGTGAAACTTCCTGGTTCAGCCACCCCCTGCCCCCCATTCACATGGGCTGCCTACCAGGACCAGGACTTTGCCCACAGGGAATTATGGATGTGTGCTCTATTACATCCTATTGATATTCATGTCTAGGGTGGCCAGATGTCCCGATTTTATAGGGATAGTTCTGATATTTGGGGCTTTGTCTTCTCTAGGTGCCTATTATCTCCAATCCGATTTTTCACACTTGCTGTCTGGTCACCCTGTTCATGTCCCAGTGCTGAGTTAAATGAATATTAAATGAAGACATCACAAAAAGTTCGATCACAGCAGATGTATATAGTATAGAAGCAGAAACTGAATGCAGTGACTGCCTTCCTCCAGTGCTGGAAATCTTGTGCGTGAAAGGAAAATGCAATTGTAAATAAAATAGTTGAAATGAAATGTGTTTGTCAGCTGCCTTGAGTTCTGAAAGAAACCCCAGCAAACACTTTGTAAGTGGCAAACCTTAATGTAAAAGGTACCAGTCACTGTAATTCTATTTTTGTCATCAGTTTTGCATAAATTTGCTACTCATCAAAACAGATGCAAGTAAAATAAAATTACCATTAATAAAAATGTCTTATTGTGGAGGTTTCACAGCAAAACCAAACAGTACCTGGAGGGGTTATCATTTTTCCTTTCATACATGTGCATGACTCCTGCTTTAACACTGGGTTTTGTAATCTCCTGGAAACTGTGGGCCAGATTCTGCCTTTTGGATGTGTTTGTGTGAGTCCCCTTGATGTCAATGGAAACACATGTGCATGTGAGGACAGAACTTCCCCCATTCATCCTCCCATTGTTATATTATGTTTCTGCACTAGCTAAACTAATATACATTAGTCAGGAGTAAATATTAAAGGGTCTACCCCAGTGTTTTTCAAACCTTTTTTTTTTTGTGTGTGGACCACTTGAAAATTGCTGAAGGTCTCGGTGGACCACTTAATGATCTTTCCAAATGGTGTTTGTACCGTTAGCCAACTATTGTGAAGTGCTTTGGATAAAAGCGCTATATTAAAAAAAATCTTAATAATAAAGAACCATTTTTGGTCTACAACTAAAAGCACACAACTCATATTTTAATATCAGTAGTCTTACCTTTCTAATGTGATGGATGTACCGTCTCTCCCCTGCTGTGGCAGTCCCTAAGCTGGGGCTGGAAAGGAGAGGGGTCTCTCCCCTGCCACAGAGCTGAGCTTGGGAAGGAGGGCCGTATCTCCCCGGCAACCGCAGCCCTGGAGCTGGGGAAAGTCGCTTCTTTCTCTGGCTTCCACAGCCCTGCACATCCCAAATTCCCCCTACGCCCTCTTCTCAACCCACTGCCCCCTCCCACCTACTCCCTATTTTCCCCCCCCAGGCCACCACCTCACCTTACATGTGCAACTTCTCCAACTTCTCCAAGGTCCACCTAATTAGTGGAGCCATGCCTGTGTCATTCCACTAATTAGGTTGGTGGCCCTTCATTCTCTCGTATGCACCTTAGAGGGACGTATCCATGGACCACAGTTTGAGAACCTCTGGTCTATCCCATTACTTGTTCTGTAGGCAAGACTCCTGTGTGAGGAGAGATCTTCGTCTGTAGAACAAATACAGGATATGTGCTGAAATCATAATATATGTTGGTAACACATGCTCAGTTTGGGGGCATACCACCTATCCAATTTATAATCCACAGCAGCTTGAGGAGGAGAGTTAAACCAGTGGTTCTGAACTTATTACACATTGTGGGTTGCATATGCAGCCCACAATGTGTTACCTGGGCCGTGGGGGCCAGATGGCAGGGCCCAGACCCCGACCCCCAGGTCGCTGCCACGCGGCTGCCGTGGCCCCTGGAGCTTACTGGGCCACATGGCTGCCCCGACCCTGACCCCACAGCTGCCCCAGACCCTGGAGCTTGCGGGGTGGGCTGGGAGCCCCAATCCCAGACTCCCACCACACAGGGAGGGCCGGCAGCCGCCCCCCCCCCACCGTGCTGGCCAGCGGGGCAGCCCAGACCCCTCCGCGTTGTGCAGCCGGGAACCTGGCGGGACCCTGGCCCACGAGCTGCCCATTAGTACACAGCTGACCTGGTGGCAATGGGGGACTTCAACTACCCAGACATCTGTTGGGAAAATAACACAGCAGAGCATAGATTATCCAACAAGTTCTTGGAATTTATTAGAGACAATTTTTTATTTCAGAAAGTGGAGAAAGCTACTAGGGGAGAGGCTGTTCTAGATTTGATTTTGACAAATAGGGAGGAACTGGTTGAGAATTTGAAAGTGGAAGGCAACTTGGGTGAAAGTGATCATGAAATGGTAGAGTTCCTGATTCTAAGGAATGGTAGGTGGGAGAACAGCACAATAAAGACAATGGATTTCAAGAAGTCAGACTTTTTAGCAAACTCAGGGAGTTGGTAGGTAAAATCCCATGGGAAGCAAGTCTAAGGGAAAAAACAATTGAAGACAATTGGTAGTTTTTCAAAGAGACATTATTAAGGGCACAAGAGCAAACTATCCTACTGCGTAGGAAAGATAGGAAGTATTGCAAGAGACCACCCTGGCTTAACCAGGAGAACTTCAATGATCTAAAACTCAAAAAAGAGTCCTACAAAAAGTGGAAACTCGGTCAGTTTACAAAGGATGAATATAAACAAATAGCACAAGTATGTAGGGACAAAATTAGAAAATCCAAGGCATAAAATGAGATCAAACTAGCTAGAGACATAAAAGGAAACAAGAAAACATTCTACAAATACATTAGATGCAAGAGGAAGACCAAGGCCCATTACTCAATGAGGGGGGAAAGACAATAACAGAAAATGTGGAAATGGCAGAGGTGCTTAATGACTAATTTATTTCAGCTTTCACCAAGAAGGTTGGTGGCGATTGGACGTCTAGCATAGTGAATGCCAGTGAAAATGCGGTAGGATCAGAGTCTAAAATAGGGAAAGAACAAGTAAAAAATTATTTAGACAAGTTAGATATCTTCAAATCACCAGGTCCTGATGAAATGCATTCTAGAATACTCAAGGAGCTGATGGAGGAGATTTCTGAGCCATTAGCAATCATCTTTGAAAAGTCATGGAAGATGGGAGATGTTCCTGAAGTCTGGAAAAGGGCAAATATAGTGCCCATCTATAAGAAGGGAAATAAGGACAACCCGGTGAATTACAGACCAGTCAGCTTAACTTCTGTACCCGGAAAGATAATGGAGCAAATAATTAAACAATCAATTTGCAAACACCTAGAAGATAATAAGGTGATAAATAACAGTCAGCATGGATTTGTCAAGAACAAATCGTGTCAAACCAACCTGACAGCTTTCTTTGACAGGGTAACAAACCTTGTGGATGGGGGGAAGTGGTAGATGTGATATATCTTGACTTTAGTAAGGCTTTTGATACTGTCTCGCACGACCTTCTCATAAACAAACTAGGGAAATACAACTTAGATGGAGGTACTATAAGATGGGTGCAGAATTGGTTGGAAAATCATTCCCAGAGAGTAGTTCAGTGGTTCATAGTCATGCTGGAAGGGCATAACAAGTGGGGTCCCACAGGGATCAGTTCTGGGTCCGGTTCTGTTCAATATCTTCATCAGTGATTTAGATAATGGAATAGAGAGTACACTTATGAAGTTTGCGGACGATACCAAGCTGTGGGGGGGGGGGAGGTTTGCAAGTGCTTTGGAGGATAGGGTTAAAATTCAAAATGATCTGGACAAACTGGAGAAATGGTCTTAAGTAAATAGGATGAAATTCAATAAGGACAAATGCAAAGTACTCCATTTATGAAGGAACAATCAGTTGCACACATACAAAATGGGAAATTACTGCCTAGGAAGGAGTACTGCAGAAATGGATCTGGAGGTCATAGTGGATCACAAGCTAAATATGAGTCAACAGTGTAAAGCTGTTGCAAAAAAAGCAAACATCATTCTGGGGTGTATTAGCAGGAGTGTTGTAAGCAAGGCACCAGAAGTAATTCTTCTGCTCTACGGCTCCCCCGTCGACTCCGCTTCCGCCTCTTGCCCTGGTGGAGTTCCGGAGTCGACGGGGAGCGCGTTCAGGGATCAATTTATCGCGTCTAGATGAGACGCAATAAATCGATCCCCGATAGATCGATCGCTACCCACCGATCCGGCAGGTAGTGTGGACGTACCCTTAGCAAAAGAATTACGAATGCCTTTCCTGGGCTTCCAAACAGGGTGGCCCCTCTTTTGCTCTGGAAAATGCAGTGAGTAGCAAATGAGTTGGCCACCCATTTCCAGATGTATATTGTTTCAACTCTTGATTGGACTATGGCTGTCCATAACATATGCTACTTTTTGTTACTTTCACGGGATCGGTTCTAAGACGGCAGGGTATCAGTGCATTGTTGGGAGCGGGTGCTTTTCCCCAACCTGTTCTAAAACAAATTCCACACACTGTGTAGAGTCAAAACCTCACCCACTTCCTGAGGTTTGACTTAATTTCTCTCTTGATAAACATTAACGTAATGTAAAAACTCAGCTCAAGCCTTTGCCCTACGCCAGCATGAGGATTGTTGTCATGCCATTGCTGACAAGGCAACAAGGTTGTTGCCTCCGATCGCCTTTATATTGAAGTGGGGTAATGAGACCCCTATGAGTTCCTCTTAACTCCTTCCCAGCACAGTCAACACCTGCTATGAGGGTGGTGTGTGTCAAGCAACCACCACCAACCTATTCCAGTGGAATTACAGAAGAATCAAGAATAAAGAACCACATACTCAGCTGGCATAAATCAGTGTAGCTCCACTGTAGTCAAAGTGTAGCTGAGTGCAGAATTTGACCTCTGATTTTATTTTAAATTTGACCTCTGATTTTATTTTAAATTTCTACTCTCCTCTATCCCTGAACTTGGATCATTTAACATGATCTGTCTGCCTGTCTTCTTTATTATTTATTTAATATTAAGGTGTAGTTACATTATAATAGTGCTTAAAATGTGCAGGTGGAAATCAGGTTGAAACATGCTCAAATTGTGGAAAATGCTTCATTGCACACGTGAATCAGAGTTTGGGCAGGAGCAAATTCCACATGTGATGTGGCAGGCAAAATTTTAGATGCTTTGAAATTTGGGCTTTAACTATTTTGCTGCACTTAAATTTGCATAAAACATTTAGTCTAAGCATGAGCTTGTTGGTTTATCTGACAGCTGTTTCATTTTAATATGCGCCTTTATAGACACTGGTAAAACTGCAGAAGTTAGCACAAAGCACTTTTAAAGTCTCCTCTCTCTGTTCTGCTGTTGAGGGTGACCATTTGCTGCCCTTCAGAGCAACCATATAAGAAAACCATAGTATAAAAACTCAAAGGGAGCACATAGAAAAAGTCTGATTTTTGGCTAAAACATGCCTCTGAAGAAAAGGTTGGCTTTAGGTCTCCACTCATGGATTTAAACACTTGTTTAGGAGACACTAGAGCAGGAGTCTGCAGTGCTTTTTCTGGCTAAGAGTTGTATTATTGATTGCTCATATATTCTTGATCAGAAGAGCCACATAAATCTGAAACCTGCCTTCACTGAAGTCAATGGGAGTTTTGCTGTTGACTTCAATGGGAGCAAAATGGGGCACATGGTATTTAGATGTGCTGAGGCCATAGCATTCAAAAGGGGAAGTTCCTATAAGTCTTCCAGAAAGTTTGTAAAGGCTGAAATGCAGCAGGTGGAATGGACAAAGATAGAAAAAAAATTACAGGCACCTGTCCTAAATCCAACCACTTTCCCCCACCTAACCTAGGAAAGATTAAAAACCATAAATAAAAATTATAATTAGTGTCCCAAAATAATAAGAAAAAATAATCAGATTTGGTAAGTATGATTACCTCTTCCCTGATCAATAATAAAACAAAATTAAAAGTGAAAAATAATCCAAACATGCCCTTCTGAAAATAAGGGGGAGAAATGCAAAATAACTCCATCATTACCCTCCCCCAAAAAAATTATAGGGGAAAATCAGAACCTCCCCTACAGGAAACAGACAAAAATGACAATTAAACCAGATGATCATTATGAAGTGGTGGTCTGAGTGAGGAATAGAGTAGAAGAAGTGGGCAGGTGGTGAGTGCCAAGGTGGTCAGGGATGATAATGGAAGGATATAGTAGATGTGAAGTTCTCGTTTTGGTCTAAACTAAGTTACTGAGCTATGAAGATGTCTTTGAAGAGACCTACGTGGATCCTATGCCTTGGACTTGCTCATCTGTGTATCATTCTCTTTATTACAATAGCAGCCAGGCATCAACTGAGATCAGGGCCCTATTATGCTAAGAGCTCGACACACCCTTACTAAGAGTATACAGCAGCTGGGACCGCGCTTCCCAGTGCAAGTGGACAGATGCGCTCTAGCTCTGCTCATGCTAGTGTGCTAAAAAACTATCAGTGTGGCTACTGCAGCCCCCCCCCACCACCACTCGGGTTAGCTGCTGGAGTGAAATCCCAGCTAAGCAGTGTAGAGACGTGGGGGGCACAGGTGTCAGTGTGGGATACCCAGAGTTCCCTGAACAGACAGTGCTGGAGCCTGTGCCACCATAGTTGTGCTGCTGTTTTTAGCCGTGCTGGTGCTGGTATGTCTGCCCAAGCTGCAGTCACACCTTAGACTGCAGTGTAGACATGTCCCGAGGTTCACCACCACCCTTTTGGTCACTTGAGATGGTTTTCAACTTCTTTCAAGCCCTCCAGGGCTAGACTCGGATTGTCTGACTCTTGATCTGTGTGAATTGGCACCATTGTTTGGCATTTAGCGTTTCATAAAGATGACACTATGGGGCAGGTGAAGAGAGGAACTGGCTGCTGGATTTTAAGTGTGTTTTTGTGACATATGTTAATAGGCTAGTTGGTCTATTTTAATGTTCCATCTTTTAAATATTACTGTAGGCACTAGCAGGAGCATGATTTGCTGATATTTGCCAGAAGGCAAATAAAAAAGGCAGTTAATGTCAGTATAATAAAATGTAATCATTTATAATGTATAATGCTAATAAAAAAATGTACTACAGCTCATGTCAGTTGAAGATGGATTGATTCTAGAAGACCACTTCATAGTTATGCTTGCAGAGGTTTGTACTGCAAAGTGGTATCTCTAGTCCTGCACTGAGGAAGGAAGGAATTTAGGAGGATTATGCACCAATAAAACTTCAGTCTTCTAACTTCTCAGCTGATGAGAATGTAGGACGGCCTTGTGGTAAAGGCACTGAGCTGGGAAATAGGAGTTGAGTTCTGGGCTCTGTACAGATTCTTGCATTTCCTTGAGCATGTCTGTAGCTCAGTTCTCACCTATAAAATGTAAATAAGACTTATGCTGTCGGTCTTGTAAAATTTTTGGGGCAGAGACTTTTACTGTACAGTGCCTAGCACAACAGGACCCAGCTCTCACTTAGCATCATAGAATATCAGGGTTGGAAGGGACCTCAGGAGGTCATCTAGTCCAACCCCCTGCTCAAAGCAGGACCAATTCCCAACAAAATCATCCCAGCCAGGGCTTTGTCAAGCCTGACCTTAAAAACTTCTAAGGAAGGAGATTCCACCACCTCCCTAGGTAACCCATTCCAGTGTTTCACCACCTTCCTAGTGAAATTTTTTTTCCTAATATCCAACCTAAACCTCCCCCACTGTAACTTGAGACCATTACTCCTTGTTCTGTCATCAGGTACCACTGAGAACAGTCTAGATCCATCCTCTTTGGAACCCCCTTGTAGGTAGTTGAAAGCAGCTATCAAATCCCCTCTCATTCTTCTCTTCTGCAGACTAAACAATCCCAGTTCCCTCAGCCTCTCCTCACAGGTCACGTGCTCCAGCCCCCTAATAATTTTTGTTGCCCTCCGCTGGACTCTTTCTAATTTTTCCATATCTTTCTTGTAGTGTCGGGCCCAAAACTGGACACAGTACTCCAGATGAGGCCTCACCAATGTCGAATAGAGGGGAATGATCACGTCCCTCGATCTGCTGGCAATGCCCCTACTTATACAGCCCAAAATGCCGTTAGCCTTCTTGGCAACAAGGGCACACTGTTGACTCATATCCAGCTTCTCGTCCACTGTAACCCCTAGGTCCTTTTCTGCAGAACTGCTTCCTAGCCATTCAGTCCCTAGTCTGTAACAGTGAGTGGGATTCTTCCGTCCTAAGTGCAGGACTCTGCACTTGTCCTTGTTGAACCTCATCAGGTTTCTTTTGGCCCAGTCCTCTAATTTGTCTAGGTCCCTCTGTATCCTATCCCTACCCTCCAGTGTATCTACCACTCCTCCCAGTTTAGTGTCATCGGCAAACTTGCTGAGAGTGCAGTCCACGCCATCCTCCAGATCATTAATGAAGATATTGAACAAAACCGGCCCCAGGACTGACCCTCCAGGCACTCCACTTGAAACCGGCTGCCAACTAGACAAGGAGCTGTTGATCACTACCTGTTGAGCCCGACGATCTAGCCAGCTTTCTATCCACTTTATAGTCCATTCATCCAGCTCATACTACTTTAACTTGCCAGCAAGAACACCGTGGGAGACTGTATCAAAAGCTTTGCTAAAGTCAAGGAATAACACATCCACAGACCCAGTTATCTCCTCATAGAAGGCAATTAGGTTAGTCAGGCATGACTTGCCCTTGGTGAATCCATGCTGACTGTTCCTGATCACTTTCCTCTCCTCTAAGTGCTTCAGAATTGATTCTTTGAGGACCTGCTCCATGATTTTTCCAGGGACTGAGGTGAGGCTGACTGGCTTGGAGTTCCACGGATCCTCCTCCTTCCCTTTTTTAAAGATGGGCACTACATTAGCCTTTTTCCAGTCATCCGGAACCTCCCCCGATCGCCATGATTTTTCAAAGATAATGGCCAATGGCTCTGCAGTCACATCCTCCAACTCCTTTAGCACCCTCGGATGCAGCGCATCCGGCCCCATGGACTTGTGCTCGTCCAGTTTTTCTAAATAGTCCCAAACCACTTCTTTCTCCACAGAGGGCTGGTCACCTTCTCCCCATACTGCGCTGCCCAGTGCAGCAGTCTGGGAGGTGACCTTGTTTGTGAAGACAGAGGCAAAAAAATCATTGAGTACATTAGCTTTTTCCACATCCTCTGTCACTGGGTTGCCTCCCTCATTCAGTAAGGGGCCCACACTTTCCTTGACTTTCTTCTTGTTGCTAACATACCTGAAGAAACCCTTCTTGTTACTCTTAACATTTCTTGCTAGCTGCAACTCCAGGTGTGATTTGGCCTTCCTGATTTCACTCCTACATGCGCTTGGGGCCTGTAGGCACTACTAGAATATAAATAATAACTTCATATTGACTTGTTAGGTGCAAAGAGCTGAGACTTTTCAATCAATATCCACCGGGCCATCTCTTCAAACTCAACTTTTTCATTGTGTGTCATTTCCAGGCATGACCAGCAGGCTTTTCCAAAGAGACATTCAGGACTGAACAAACAGGAAGGCTGAATCATCTGTTGCCTATATGAAGAGTAATCCTTACAGTTGGGGCTTCATTAGGCACTAGTCAGTCATTGATTTCAGTGGGAGATAGCCTCTGTTAAGGCTGTGGGATTGGTCCCCTTCTGTGTCTCTGGCTTTTATTTGGCATATAAGAACAGGGGAGGGTGATAAGTAGGATGCTACCAAATTCATGGTCAATTGTGGTAAATGTCATGGTCATAGCATTTTAAAAATCTTGAATTTCACCGTTTCAGATATTTAAATCTTAAATTTCATGATGTCACAAATCATGAATATGTATTTAAAAATATAAACATGTAAAGCCCTTAAGTCAGCATTTCTCAAACGGGGGTTCTGACCCAAAAGAAGGTTGCAAGGCTAATGTGTGCGTGTGTGTTTTGGGGGGGGGGGAGGTTATGGTATTGCCATCTTTACTGCTACGCTGCCTTCACAGGTGGGTGGTCAGAGAGCGGTGGCTGCTGGCCAGGCGTCCAGCTCTGAAGGCACTGCTGCCGCCAGCAGCAGCACAGAAGTAAGGGGTTGTGATACAGTGACCACCCCCTACAATAGCCAGATTTCACAAGGGAGACCAGATTTCACAGTCTGTGACACATTTTTCACGGGCGTGAATTTGGTAGGGCCCTAGTGATAAGACACGTTGTATGTTCTTAATGAATTTGTATTGGTTTTTCAAACACATACTCTTCTTGTATGACTAGGTCAGTGAAGAATGAGTGATGGTAATGTACAAAAATAAGCAGGACAGGATTGAGCTTTGGGACAGAGTGTTAGCTGTAGCACCCTAGTCGTTTAGGTAATTGCATAACAGAGAAGATCATGGGTTTAACTGGAATCAATTAACCTTCAATGGTGGGGATTGTTGACACTTTGAGGTAATGATTGAGCTCATGAGATAATTACCTCCATTGGGGAAGATATATAATTGGCAGGAATGAGAAGGAAAAGGAGAGTTCAGAGAGTGAGCTGGGTGTGGTAGAGAGAGCTAGCTAGAAGGTTCCTCCAGACAAATGCCTGTATTATGTTCTGCAGTGCTTGGAATCTAAAGCACAGGAGGAAAAGGTACACATGGGGAAAAGAACAGACTGTGTGTATGTTGTGACTAGGAAACCACCCAAATGGGTCAGAAAGCATGGTACACCATTTTGCTGAGGGAGCCCCCGGTGACAAGGATGTTCTGAGTGTCTCAAGAGGTGTGCTTGGCATTTTGCAAGATCAGGCCCTAAAAGCATAAATGAGAATAACCCAGAGCTGCAGGTTTTTAACCTGGTGACAAAAAGGTTTTTAACCTGGTGATGTAAACTCTGTTGAAGTCTATAAAAATGTCTCCTACTGACTTCAGTGGACTTTGGATCAGGCTCTTGATGTGTTACTAAGGGCTTGGCTACACTTGCAAGTTAGAGTGCATTAAAGCAGCCCCAGGCGCCCTAACTCTCGACCCGTTCACACTGACAAGGCACTTAGAGTGCCCGGACTCTGCAGCTGGAGCGCTCCTGGTAATGCACCTCCACAAGAAGCATAGTGCTTGCTGCTCCTCGGCTGAAACACCCCAGCGTCAGTGGGAATGAGGTGTTACATTATTGCGCTTTGATCAGCCTCCGGAAACATCCCATAATCCCCTTTTGTCAAGTGGCCACTCTTGTCAGTGTTTTGAACTCGGCTGTAGGAATGTGGATATGCCCTTTCAAAGCTCCTTTTCTGACAGCCGTTTGCTTATCTGGTCCGGGACAAAGCAACCATTAGTGTGGAATGTTGCTGCTGTGAGTGTGAGAGAGAGAGAGGCAGGGAGGGGGCAGGAGGAGGGTCTGCTGCTGTCTGAACTTACAAGACTGCATGCTGACATGCTCTCAGCCCCCCCCCAACCCACTCTCTCTCCCCCCACATACACACAACTCACTCCCTCTCCCATTTGAAAAGCATGTTGTAGCCACTTGCATGCTGGGATAGCTACTGCAATGCACTGCTGTCTGTGGCATTACAAGAGCTGCTAATGTGGCCACACCAGTGCGCTTGACTCTGACAACGTGGATACCCTGCAGTGCTTTCTCTACTGCGCTCTCCGAGGGCTGGTTTAACTCACAGCGCTCTACATCTGCAAGTGTAGCCATGCCCTGAGGAATTTAGGAAACCTCATTGCACAGTCTTAAGAGTTGTGATGGCTGCTTCTGACCGCAAACATGCCAGAAAGTCAGTGGTACCAGGTTGTGGGATTTCTCAGTTGTCCAGATACAGTAGGTGGTTGATGTAAACTGGAGGGCTGAATGCACAATGTGCTTTCCTAATATCTCTTGAAATATTCAAAACTATGTCTCAGCAGTTTGTATCTTCTGTTTTTCTCAGAGGACAACACCCCAAGAGAGTTTTTTTGGGGGTGTGTGGCTGTTTTTGTGTTATCTTGGTATGTCATAGGGTCAGGGCCGGCTTTAGGCCTATTCCCCTGATTCCCTGGAATTGGGCCCCGCACCTAAGAGGGCCCCGCATCTTAGGCGCCTTTTTAATTTTTTTACACACCTGGTGGCGGTCCAAGTCTTTGGTGGCACTTCAGCGGCAGGGGGTCCTTCACTCGCTCTGGGTCTTCGGCGGCATTTCAGCGGTGGGGGGTCCTTCAGTGCCGCGGAAGACCCAGAGCAAGTGAAGGACCCCCCGCTGCTGAAGTGCCGCTGAAGACCCGGCCTGCTGCTGAGTATTCGAATCGGGCACTGCAGTTCCTAATGCCGGCCCTGCATGGGGTGTTGTGGTGGTTTGTTTTTGTATCAATGTGGTTTTCTTTCCTGACACGGATTGATAAGCTTATAGACACTGCATTATCCATCGAAGTTCCATCAGTTTATGGCAATTTAGTGCAGTGGTTCTCAACCAGGGGTACAGGTACCCCTGGGGGTACGCAGAGGTCTTCCAGGGGGTACATCAGCTCATCCAGATATTTGCCTAGTTTTACAACAGGCTACATAAAAAGCTCTAGCGAAGTCAGTACAAACTAAAATTTCATGCAGACAATGACTTGTTTATATTGCTCTATGTACTAGTCACTGAAATGGAAGTACAATATTTATATTCCAGTTGATTTATTTCATAATTATATGGTAAAAATTAGAAAGTGAGCAATGTGTCAGTTATAGTGGCTGTCACACTTTTTTGTATTTTTGTCTGATTTTGTAAGCAGGTAGTTTTTAAGTGAGGTGAAACTTGGAGCTAGGCAAGACAGACCAGACTCCTGAAAGGGGTACAGTCGTCTGGAAAGGTTGAGAGCCACTGTTTTAGTGCAATAGGCTCAGGAATGCCTTTTGAGTCAAATCTTCTTGGGGGGGGATATCACAGATTTGGGGTCTAAAAACACCCTGTTTGTTCAGATTTCTCCCTTAAAATAATTTAAAAAAAAATCTTACATCATGTGTGATAATGGAGTCTAAAATGCCCAAATACTTTGGTATTTTTCTAGCTCAGGAATACTTCCCACATGAGTGATCAAAAATGAACGCTGAAATTAATCAATTTCAGCTACTGCAGTTTGGGCTAATTTTTGTCTTTTCTTGCCTGTTAGTTCCAGTTGCCTTGGAACCATGCCATGCGTATGAATAGTTCGAATGATTTCTTCCACTGCATGTTATCTTACGTTAATAAACTTTGAAGTTCATCTGCCATCGGGCTGCCCATTCACCTCGCTTAGTTAGTGTGGAAAGTTGTAATCATTTGGAGGGTGGTGACAGCAACAGATTCTATTTTCTGTGGAAACCTGTGGCGCCAGCTTCTGAGCCCAATTCTAACCTCAGATATATAGTTCCCATTGGACTTGGATATTCTGGGAGGATTTGGACAGCTCACATTGAAATGAATGGAAGTTGTGCATCTAATTTCCCATGGTAGCTTTAAAAACTTCAGGCTCTGTGTATCTAAGGGCAGAACTTGGCCCATACCATGCACTTCATTTTCAGATAAATTACTAGCAAAATTGTGTATAACTGCAGGGCCAACTCCAATCTGCCCAGACAGTTGGAAAGTTCAGATTTCCATCCTGAATCTTCATTTAGAATAAAACAGGTCACTCACCTTCTATGTGAACAGACCTAAGCAGAGTCTCCAAAGCCAAAGTGGAGACCTTTTTCACTCACTGCAAGGCCACCCAGTACCATGAACAGCAGCTAAATGACTAGCTATTTGTTCATCCTCCTGGTTGGGGAAGTGAGATGGGGGTGGGGAGGCAGAAAGGGATGAAAACACTCATGGATGCAGTTTTAACTCTTTCCACCCTAGACTGACCAACACGGGCAAGAAAGATCTACTTTGTACTGCACCTCTGGCATAATCTGACTCTAAAAGTGTCTTATCCTGCCAATGGGGAATCACTCTAATTCAGTGGTGATCATGCAGTGGTGCAGAGCTGACACTGGCACTTGGACCTGGCTGGAAAAAAAAAATCCCAAGCTTTTTTCTGATTAAAAATGGCTTTTGGACTAAATGGAAATCTCCATGAAAAAATGTCAGGATTTTGTCAAAAAAGCTGAACCCGTCTCTCCCATTTCTACTCCCCCTCCCACCCCCCTCCCCCCCCAAAAAAGTTTTGATAAAAACCCCAAACAATTCTGGGAAAAAACTATATGAAACAAAAAGGCTAACTTAAAAAAAATTCACAGAAAATAAAATAAATCTTCTCACCAGCTCCACTTGTGCACCCATCCCCCACTCCCTGCCGCCTGCATAGTGGGGAAAAGAGAGTGTTGCTACAGAAGAGCGGGCATGATCATGACTCATCAAAGCCACAATCCTAGCTGCTAAAGTTTGGGGTAAATTAGACCAGCCCTTGGGATGGACATGTGCAGAGCAGTCCCATGATCGGGTCTATACAAAGAGAGTTAAGCCACTGTTGTGTACTGCTGCCTGACTTATGATCTGTGGACCCAATCGCAGCAAACATTTAAGTAGGTGCTCAGGTCCATCCGTATTCAGGAAAGAACTTAAACACATGCTTAACTTCAGACACATACTTAAATTCCATTGGCTTAAATGGGACTTAAGCACAATGCTTTTCTTGAAGCCTATGCTTCAGTGCTTTTCTGAATTGGGGCCTATCAGAGCAACTATAGAATGATGCATCTGGGGAAGGGAAGGTTATATACTGGTGTGTTAATTTTCAAAGCAATATGTAGGGCGTCTAACTGATTTTAATGGGTGTTGAGTGATCAAACTGCCCATGCAGTGCCTTGAAAGTTAGTTCCTGATGTCCTAGAAAGATTCTCCACAGTGAAAAGGAGTGGACTATAATAAATGTATTATTCTTAAAAAAACAAGTGGATGCTATGGAAAAGAGCAGAGTTCCTACACCCAAAAACTGCAGAAAGATGCTCAAATGAGTATCCTCGGTTATGTTGTGCCTGTCAGTTTCCAGTGGTTCATAGCCACCCAGTAAGTAGCTAGTACAAATGCACTACCAGAGAAAATAGAGCATCATCTCAGTCATTGTGTTTGCATTATGAATTCAGCAACAAGCTATAGAAATGATCACAGGACTAAATCAGCAGAATGTAGGTGTTCTCTAGTCATTTGTCTTTTGGGACTCCTGTCTGATAACAGCCCTTTGTGGAGGGGACATGCCTTCTGACTTTCCTGTATCAATATAGCAGGTATTTGCCATACAAATACGTTTGCGGGTTGGGGAGAGACTGAAATTCCTGATTCATTTTTTATTTTGTTCCCAATCTTTTTCCTTTTCATGACCAAGTTCTAGGACAAGGTCAGTCCTGGTTGAAAGTCTGTTTTAAAACAAGTATCCAAAATGTCATTGTAACAATATTTTTGTACAGCTCTTAGCCTAGTGAGATCCCATCCAGATTGTGGCCTTTTGGCACTACTGTAGTGCAAATTTAACTAATTCCAGCTATCTTAATTGAACAGCTTGCTAGGGAATCATGAAAATGCTACACAGTGGATTCACTGCACCATTTCTGGCCAAGAGTCAGCTGTAGGGTCACTGGGGGAGTCTGCTGGCCAGATCCTCATCTGATATAAATCAGCATAGCTCCAGTGAAGCCAGTGGAGTTATACTGATTTTCACTAGCTAAGGATCTGGCTCTGGAAGTTTTCACCTTCTGTCTGAGACCTGACGTAGTAGCTGTTCATTGTCTCTCTGTGTGGAACTATGTTGTGCACTGGCAGGGCAATGAACTCCATGCTGTAGTAGTTCTTCTCCAGCTCTGACTACTGTGAACTGTTGTTAAAATAGAGAAGGTGGGCCTCATCCAGCATTCTAGTGGTAGATCTGGCACCTGGGCTCAAAGTATGCATGTTCCAGGCTCTCTGAGACTGGCAGCACCATATAGCTGATGCATACGAAGAGGAGAAAGTGCCTCCTGATGCTCTGTAGTGACTTCCTGATGGAATGATGTTGGAAGGAGCTACCCACAGCCCTCTTCTGCTGGCGGGTACATTTCCATAATCCAGGGCCTTTGAGGAAAGAGAGAAATATGACCATTCTGGAGGGTTGACAACCCCAAAGGAGGGTAGAACCTGGGCAGCATCTACTTCCTGAATTGGTATTGTTTAAGTTCTGAATGCCCTGTACCAGTTGCTAGCCAGATTCAGTCTTTTAACTTTGACTCTCACCTATTTAAAAGGAAGAGAGACAATAGCTTTGGCAGTTTACATTGATTACACGGGCATGATTTTTTTTTTAAGGTGATTTGGGTTCTTCATTAAATATAAAAGCTTCTTGTTAGTTATCCTTTTTTTTTTTTTAAAAGTCTTACACTTCCCTTACCCTTTTGTACTGTTGTCACTGTTCTTGTTTAAGCACTCAGTCTCAAAAGGAAACATGAAAAAGCATTGCAAATTACTGGTGTGTACAAAATCTCAATGATATTTTGGGAAACTAGTAAATGTTTCAGATTAGTTGACACAAAGATCCTTCACTGATTCTCCTTCAAGTCAGTTCTTGTACTGGATGAAAGAACTTGCTTTATTGTAAGCAACTTTCCAACTGCTATACACAAATTCCTTTTTTAAACACACAGCCCCTCACTGATTCTTTACACTGTCTTCCACCTCATAAAACATCTTTTCATTCTTTCCTGTCTTTGACTGTCACATATTCTTGAACATTTGTTGTGTACCTTAGATTTTTTTTCCCCCTTGACTCTTAATGAATTCCTCTCTCATTCTCAGACATGTTTATTTGAAAAACAGCCAGTCATTTTGTCTGAAACAGGGCTTTGATTTTCAAGGGTATGCGGAGAGCAGTGTGAGGTACAAAGGAGTAGGGTCACATAGCTTTTGCTTCTGATTCACCTTTCTCTGATTGTACCTGCCCTGTGTCAGACTTTTTTCAGTCACGAGCAATGACATATTTTCGTACTTCACAGATCATGGGACCAATTTTCAAATATAACTGCCGTAATAGAACATAAATGCTGCAAGTGGATGCTCACTTTGGCACACAAAATGTATATTTTACAAGTATAAGTGCTGAGCTGAGATTCTGCTAGTTGATTGACCTGTTATGGGGCCCACATTTGTAAATGGAGGCTCTCAATTAGCTTTCCAGCGAAACCTAAAGAATTATGTACTCACGATTTAAAATAGTGCTGAACACATATATAGTGGCTGATACAAAGCCTAATGAAGTCGATGAGAATCTTTCCATATACCTTAATGGGCTTTGGATCAAGTGTGTGTTCTTAAGAGCATTTAAATATATAGCCAGGGGCAGATTTTTAAATGGTGCTCATGTTTTTTGCTCCTGTATTTTGTGGGCACCAGTAATTGCAGGTGGAATTCAGGTCATTTAGGTGTCTGCGAATCAGGTACTTAGACATCTAACTGACCTAAATTGTGCCATGTTAGTTTGCAGCCATTAAAAATGGAAGTCCAGTTCTGTCCAAGCTAGAAATCAGGTGCAAACTCAACAGTAGAGCACAACAGCTTTTAAAATTAGTTTACTATTATTTTATATTAAACAACCTAGCAAGAGAAGAATAGGCCCTGTCTGGTATGGAGAACAATACACTCAACAAACATAAATATACAACTCGGTTTATTTTGTATTGTGTTTCAACACGGTGTGTGGGTAGAGATGTGAAATAATGCTTAGGCTGCTTTTATTCTCCTGTCTGCTAAAATGCTAGAGAGACTGCCTTCCCTGGAGTGCTACACATGCTGTAGCTTTACTAGCAGGATCCCCATGAAACATGCCAATAAGTTTCTCTGAGGTCAAAGAAAATCATCAAATGCACCACGAATCTGCATTGCAATGTTGTAGATCTTTCTAATGCAAATGGATTTATTTCTTTATTTACGCCTCACATTTCTTGTACTTTTAACCTCACCCCTGACTGCAGAAAATGTTCTTTATTTAATGCTTCAGCTTTCCTGGAACTTGCTTCTCAGCAAGTTTATGAATCCGCATAGTCACGAGGAGCTTGAGTACATGATCGTGCTACATTTAGGGTCAAATTTTCAGTGGCCAAAAAGGTGTGTGTGTGTGTGTGTGTGTGTGTGTGTGCGTGTGTGCGCGCGCAGGCACAAATCAGGTAGCTAGACAATGGAACTGTCAAGATTTATGCCGGTGATTCCACAGTCAGTGCAAAAAAGGCAGGTGTATTTTTCCCCCTACGAGCACAAACTGCAGGCAACATCTCAGCCACCCACCTCATTGATCTTGACTTGGATATTCTCTCCACCCAAATGTGTGTGGAACTCTTTTTGATAGTGATGGTTTTTAATATGCAAGAGGAACAACGTATCAGAGATGGAATCTGGAATGTGGATGGCAGAGCAGAATTTTGCCTGTTGCCTTCATATCTCCCAGCTGTGGTTCTGGTTGAAAAGAGGGAAAATACACTTTCAAAATGTCATTGACTCTTTTTGCAGGGAGAGATGTCAAAATTAAAGGAATTTTTAAAAATATATTCAATAACTTTCCTTAGCTGTGACTTTTACAAGTGAGGTTAGTTGTTTTAAGTCCAAATTTTTATCTCCTTCCCATGCATACTTGATGTCTCTCTTTTAATCTTTACGGCCTATGTATTGGAAATGTTAAATAGTAAATAAAATGAATGTTAAATAATAAAATAGAGATATGAGGCAATGCTTATGTTAACAAAGGCTACATCTTTAAAGCTCCCTGCATCACTGTTTATCTTGGGTCACTCCTTTTTATCTTTATTTGGGCTGTGGCACGCTTAGGGCTAGGAAATATGTGTGAAGTTGAAATTAAGTTTGCATTTTTCTTTCTCTATCTGAATTTTCACGAGGAGGGTGTAATCTAATGGCTAGATCAGAAGATGAAGTCTAAGTTCCTTTCTCAGTTCTGCCACAATGTGATAATAGACAAATCACTGAGCCCCCAATCCCAGATTTTCCCCCCACTTCGTAACTGGTAAAGCTTTCGCCCTGCTCTCATTCTTATTCACACTAGAAGCCCCACTGATGCTCTTGGGACTCTCTGTGTGACTAGTCTATTTGTATAAGGCTTGCACAATGAAGCCTCTGCTACTGGCAGAGCATGTCTCAACCTTCCAAGCAGGAGCAGCTCCAGGCACCAGCACACCAAGCGCGTGCCTGGAGCGGCAAGCCATGGGGGGCGCTCTGCCGGGTCGCCTCGAGGGCAGCAGGCAGGCTGCCTTCGGCGGCTTGCCTGCGGAGGGTCAGCTGGTCCTGCAGCTTCGGTGGACCTCCCGCAGGCGTGCCGCTGAATCCGTGGGACCGGGGACTTCCCGCAGGCAAGCCCCCGAAGACAGCCTGCCTGCCGTGCTTCGAGCGGCAAAATGCCTAGAGCCGCCCCTGCTTCCAAGGCCTGAATGTTGGAAGTAATAGTGTCTGAAGACCCCAAATTAGGGAAATGACAACAATTATACATGCAGGAAACTTAGGCCTTGTCTACACTACAAGACTATTTCGAATCAACTTAGTTCGAATTTGTGGATTCGACCTTATGAAGTCGAATATGTGTATCCATACTAAATACACTAATTCGAATTTCTGAGTCCACATTCACGGGGCCAGCGTCGACTGTGGGAAGCTATCCCACAGTTCCCGCAGTCCCCGCTGCCCATTGGAATGCTGGGTAGAGCCCCCAATGCCTGCTGGGGGGAGAAATGTGTCGAGGGTGGTTTTGGGTAAGTGTCGTCATTGAACCGTCAATCACAACCTCCCTCCCTCCCTCCTTGAAAGCGCCTGTGGGCAATCTGTTCGTGCACTTTTCTGGTCAGTGACAGCGCGGACGCCACAGCACTGCAAGCATGGAGCCCGCTGCGATCATCGCCGTTTTCTCCTCCTCGCACTTTATCGTCCACCTCTTCCACAGTCAGCTGATGAGAAATTGGGCTACTTTTCAATGGTGCTGCAAGCACTGGGGGACCATAGGGGACGTTTTACAAACATTAACGTCGGGTGGCCGGGCAAGGTTCATGATGCGTGTGTTTTCAGGAACTGTGGGCTGCTCAGACGCCTGCAGGAAGGTAGTTTCTTCCCGGACCACGAAATAACTGTTGTGGATAAGCAGATTCCTAAAGTCATCCTCGGGGACCCAGCCTGCCCGCTAATGCACTTGCTCATGAAGCCCTATACAGGCGCCTGGGACAGCGACAAGGAACTCTTCAAATACCAGCGAGCAGCGTGACCTGTGACTGTTCATTTTCTTTACAGAGAAGCTGAACCTGCCCCTGTTTCTTTACCCACTGACTGTTGACTCTCCTCTTCGGTTACATACCCCGTTCACCCCGTTTCCCCCACTTCCAACACACGTGTAAAAATAAAATACATGTCCCATTGTTACTGAAGAAAGGTTTCTTTATTCATGACTTTGCGTTAAAGGGTTGAAACTGGGAGGCAGACTGTGCTGGGTAGGGTGTGCGGTGATGTAAAGACCGCCTCTAAACTCAACGAATGACAGGCTCCTGCTCCTAGAGCGGTCCGCAGTGCCGGAATGCTTCTTTCAACGGAGCCTGCCATCCCTCTTTATGGAATTCTGTGTGCGGGCGGATATGTGACCTTGTGGCGGAGGAGTACGGATACAGATTCCTCTGCTGCGTGACTCAGCGGTCCAGGACAAGGACTGCTGTATAAGATCTGTAACCGCCCTCCCCCGCTACAAAGTCACATCCCCCCCGCCCACACAGAACCTGGAAACCACCTCCCATACCGACCATGGTGCCTACTGACTGCACTGTGTGTGTGACCCGCTGCTGATCCTGCCCCCGTGTCTGTACCCTGGGAAAGGTGACTGTCCTATGCAATTAACAACCCCCTTCCCCACGCCCCCCATTCAAACACAGTCTTCTTTGAAAAAACATGACGGAAACAGTAATTAACAGCAAAGTATTTTTATTACTTAAGTAGACACTTAGGGGATGGAACTGGGATTGGGACTTGTGTGAGTCCGGAAGGGAACGACTTCTGCAAATGTAGGGTATGAGAGCTTTTGGGTACTTGAGCACTCTGCTGGGGTGCAGTGACAGTTTACACGGCCTCTGGCGCCCCTCCTTCTGGTTATTTTGGGTGAGGGGGGTATGGGACTTTGTGGCGGGGGAGGGCGGTTGCAGATACACTGCAGGGGGGCTCTGTCCTCCTGCGGTCCTGCAGAACATCCACAAGGCGCCTGAGCGTGTCTGTTTGCTCCCTCACTAGTCCAAGCAGCGTTTCAGTCGCCTGCTTGTCTTCCTCACGCCACCTCTCCTCCCGTTCGCTGTGTGAGTGCTGGTACAGAGAGACGGTCTCCCTCCACTGGCTCTGCTGGTCCGCCTCGGCTAGGTAGCAGCCCATACGTTCATCGAACATCTTGTCCCTTGTCTTTTTCTTTCTCTGCCTAATCTTTGCCAGCCTCTGCGAGGGGGATGCTGTGGCAGGTCTGGAGACAGTGGAAGCTGTGAGATGGGAAACAGGGAGTTAATTCCTTGCAAAGATACATTTTTGTGAACAATTAACTGAGTCTAGGCTGTCTCTGTGAATTCTGGGTTGAGACTCCTGTGCCTGCTGGGGCACAAATAATTTTCGCGGTGGATTCTGGGTAAATGTCGCCAGTCATTCCTTCCTCCGGGAAAGCAACGGCAGACAATCATTTCAAGCCCGTTTTCCCAGAATTGCCCTGGCATACGCCATAGCGTGGCAACCATGGACACTGTTTTGCCTTTTGTGTATGTCACCGTATGTGTACTAGATGCCGCTGACAGAGGCGGTCCAGCAGCGCTACACAGCAGCATGCTTTTGCTTTTGCATGACAGCAGAGATGGTTACCAGCCATATTGTACCATCTACCATACCATAAATTGGTAATAAGATGGTAATAAGATGGGCATGGTTACCTGTCCTTTTGCACTGCACCATTTGGTGCTGTCATAAGTGCCCCTGGCCGAGCAGACAGGGGCGCAAAAGCAAAAATTGGGAATGACTCCCTGAGTCAATCCCTCCTTTTTGGTATCTAAAAATAGAATCAGTCCTGCCTAGATTATGGGCAAGTGTACTAGAGAAGCACTGTATCATAGAACCAGAGAACACAGCTGCTCTGTGTCCGATCCTGCATAAATTTGGAGCTGTATGCTATTCACAGGGGGTGCTCCTGCAACAACACCACCTGTTCATTCCGGCCTTCCCACAGCCTTCCTGGGCTACCATACCATTGTCCCACCACTTGTGTGATGAAGTAATAAAGAATGCAGGAATAAGACACAGTGACTTGTTTGTGAGAAATGAGTGGAAGGAAACCTCCAGCTGCAATGATAGTCCAGGCAGGACATTAATTACTGTGGATGAAGGAGCCCATCATCCCTCTGCTAGTCCAGGGGCAATTCAATCTTTTCTTTACACAGGAAGGGTGGGGGCTGATGGAGCTCAGCCCCCTGTTGCAATGATGAGGACGGTTACCAGCCATACTGCACCATCTACCATGAAAAATTAGGGCCAGGCGCCCTTGATCGACCTCACAGATGCTAGTACGCATGGTTACCAGTCCTTTTGCACTGCCCCATGTGCCAATAGGCTGATGATGAGGACGGATACCAGCCATATTGCACCATCAGCCATCCATAGCGTGGGGGGAGCAAGGATGTTGGTGTTGAGTGCTGCACCATCGCGTCTATCTGCAGCATTCAGTAAAGATAGGGTGACATGTAAAAGAGTCAAGAGAGGATTGTTTTCCCTTTCACTTCTGGTGGTGGGTGGGGTGTGTGCGCAAATTGCCGAACTATGCCCTGACCCACCGCAGACACTGTGTTTGACCCTAGAAGCATTTGGAGCTCATCCAAGAATGCAAATACTTTTCGGAGACAGCAGGAACTGTGGGATACCTTGCGTCCTCATTTCCCCCCTCCCTCCATGAGCGTCCATTATATTCTTTGGATTTCCGTTACGCTCATCACGCAGCTGAGTCTGTGCTATGCCGTCTGTCCGTGGATTTATTAAAAATACTTTGGCCCAGGCGCACCATAACAGTAATTCCACTACTTAGATGCATGAGTCTCCTAGCGAGATCACCGTGAGGACGGGCACTGAAGGAGATAGAGAGCGCATGCTGCGTGAAATCTATCACGAACCACGGACCGATGCAGCTGTGCTCGGGGAGGCAATGCTCCCTGAATACCGCATGAAAGCCTCGCGCGGAAAAGGGTGCTATCACGGAGCACCCAATAAGGCAGCTCTCCCCAGGAACCTCCTGCTGATGCTTATCGATTAACGGCAGGAGAGCTTCGTGGAGATCTCCCAGGAGGATTTCTGTTCTATCACCATATATAGAGAGACCTCCTTCTCACACACTTCAGATTCCTGTTATATTAAGAATAAAAGTTAACATGGTTAAAGCACTTACCGACTGCTCCTTCCCCTGATTCAGGATCCGGGTTCATGGCCGGGGAGGGTTGTTGGGGGATCTCCGTGACGGTGATGAATAGATCCTGGCTGTCGGGGAAACCAGCGTTGTAAGCGCTCTTGCCTGCCTCGTCCTCCACAAACACTTCCTCATCTTCCCCGTCCGTGAACATCGTCGAGGAACTGTCCGTCGACACTGTCCCATCATCAGAGTCCATGGTCACTGGTGGGGCAGTGGTGGCAGGCTCCGTAGCGTCCGTTTGCCGCTTTGATTTTTTGGTAGCCTTGTCTGGGGTCCTTGATTTTCACGTGGCGATGCGTTGCATGACGGCTGTATCCTCTGTCTGGATCATGGCTTTGGAGACCTTCTCGTAGGTCTTTGCATTCCGTTTGTTGGAGCGCAGCTCCGAAAGCACAGACTCCTCGCCCCACACACCGATCAGATCCAAGAGTTCCCGGTCAGTCTATGCCGGGTCCCTCTTTCTATTCAGAGATTACATGAACTCCTCTGCTGGAGAGCTCTGCATTGCTGCCGGTGCTGCTGAGCTCGCCCCGATGTCCAACCACGAAATGAGATTCTAACTGTCCAGAAAGGAAAAGGAATTCAAATTTTCCTGGGTCGTTTCCTGTGTGGCTGCTCAGAGCATCGAAGCTTGGACTGCTGTCCAGAGCGTCAACAGAGTGGTGCACTGTGGGATAGCTCCCGGAGCTACTAAGTTCGATTTGCATCCACACCTAGCCTAATTCGAGCTAGCCATGTCGAATTTAGCATTACTCCACCTGTCGGGGTGGAGTACCAAATTCGAACTAAAGAGCCCTCTAGTTCGAATTAAATGGCTTCCTGGTGTGGACGGTTGAGCGGTTAGTTCGAATTAACGCTGCTAAATTCGATTTAAAGTCCTAGTGTAGACCAGGCCTTAAAATGCTGTGGGATTCATTCCCTCATTGTCAGTAACTTTCTGAAGCTGTAAATAACTTGCTTTTTTCGTTCTTTGATCCTGGTGTAAATAATTTCAACAGTAAAGCAAGAAGACACCCAATTTGCATGGAACACAGGTAATTTTGGGACTCAAATGAGCAACTTCCCTCTGAGAGACATTTGATAGGCATGGAGCAGAGCCTTAGATAACTTAGCGTTCTTGGGATAGTCTTTCATCACTCTCTTCTCTCCCCCAGAGAGAGAACCTGTCCACTCTGGAGCTCCCACAAAAGCTTCTTTGCTTTGGATCTATTTTTAATTACGTATTTACATAAATCATCTTTTTTTTTAAACAGGATGTGCTGTGATCAAACCTATGTATTTTTAAAGAGCTTTTAGCTAATTCTCCTGTGTGAATGACGAGATTGATTAGAGGAAGAAAGAGCTGTTGAGAGAAGTAACAGGTCATTCATTAACACACATTCCCCATAGTGCTCAGTTTCCACTGATAAAGAATAAATGAGATTCAGAGCTGTTGGAGATGCAATCCTCACTTTTATGCTGGTGTAGACAGTTACCTGTGTAATTCAACAGTAGCCCCAAACACCTACTAGTATTTTACAGGTTCTTCTTTGAAGCGTGATACTGTTAGAGATACATGAGATACAATGGACATGAATAACTGACTCCATACTGTTCAGTTTTATGTTAGGAAAGAACGAAGTAAAGTTTCAAGGGCACTGTATTAATCAGCAAACCACGTAGCTGAGCAAGGTTTAGCCATCCATTATGTTTCAACAGCTTTTGGGGATTTTTAGATATTTACTCATGGTTAAGGGTCTGGAGGGCTCCACTGTAACCTGTAGGAAATGTGTGGGAACCTTACTCAATAAGCAATCTGTGACTGCTTTGGCTTAAGGTAAAATTTAGTATCCAAGCGAGGCTGTAGCAAAATAAAGACATTCTTTCTTTCCTCCTCAGTTTGGAGAGTCTGATTTGGAAGGTAACGGTGGAACAAAGTTAACAGTGTTCTTTGACACCAGCCTCCCTCCCCATTGGTAGTTTTCCACAGAGACAGAATTGGCTGAGCAATCTGCAGAGGAGATATAGGCTTTTTTAAAAATCAAGTATCTAAAGAAAATCAGGCTAGGGAGTGACTACCAGGCTTGTCTCCATGCTACGCCATACATTGAGTTCCCCGGTCAGTGATGTGTAAAGGACACAATTTGTCAGACTCAAGCATTGTATTTGCTTTACCTTAATACAAATGGTCTGTATGTAGCCTTAAGGGGCCTGATCCTGCTTTCCTTGTCCAGGCATCTTTATATGTCAGTGGGGAGTCTGGATGCATATGTCATGTAATTTCAGTTTCTGGGCCAGATCTTCAGCTAGTGTAAACTGGTGTCACTCCACAGAAGTCCAGGGAGACTCTGATCCTCTCTCTTAGGTAGCAGTTGTCATAGTTTACAATTAATTCATCAAATACTTAAAACACTCGTTTTAATTTTGCAAAGCTGAGGCATTTGGTGTTAAATCTGCTCTTCTTCCTCACATGGATTGGCAGCTTCTCTGGGCTCTGCAAGATAGCTCATTACCCACTGCTGTACATCTTTGTGTATGAAAGGAGATGCCTGAACTTTGAGTGCTTCCATGGAGCACAGATGGGGTGCACAGTGTGCTCGGATTTATTGGCCCTGTTTTCTTGGTGATGTTGGCAGTACCTGTGTTTGGCACAGGTGAGTGCTTTGCTGAATGGATGGTCTTGATACCTCTGCTGCAGCCTCAGACAGCAGAGTTTGCTGTTCAGCTGGGGGAAAACACACTGTGGTAGTTTCTTCTATTTTCGGTGCGTCACTGGGGCCAGCTCAACGCAGATATAATAAAAGAACACTTTATAGCAGAGAGGAAACGGCTGAAAGAGAATACTGTTGCAAAAAAAGCATGAAGGAAATTTCCACTCGTTGCATGGGCCCATCTAGGTATCAGCCTTTAAGACTGTTGTTCTGAGCTGCAATTTAAAAAAAAAAAGGTCAATATTTACGTGGTTTCGTCTTTAAAATGAGGAGGCTGTGGGGGTTGTTGATAAATACAAGAAACCAGGAGTATAGTTTTCATAGCTCTTGGGATAAACGACATAAAATAGGAGCTTTTTAGAGTTTGACCCAGTACATTTACTTAGCCAGGGTCCTGTGCTTCCCATCTGCGGGTGGTATGGAGGGGAGCAGAAGATCAGAAACTCCAAAGGGAAGGAAAGCCAAAATGACACAAGGTAGAGAGTGTCCAGCATGAAATGGGGCTCCATGGGTTTGGCATGTGTGGTTGTCTTTATGTGGTGAGCACAGGGCCAGTGGTGTCATGCTCCCCAGGAAACTGGCAAATTTCTCTGCAGGACTCTACCTGGAAGCTATTACTGATCAGCACAGCATTCACTGCTGCTCCTTGACCGAGGTGCTAGAAACACAGCAGAAGACCTGTGGTGCCTGGGCTGCTGATCCAGCGGGGATGAGCTTAGAATGGTGCAAACAGTGCAGCCATTCTGCATGGTCGAGCCAATATCTGTAGAACTGAGCCCAGGAGTCTCTGTGACACCACACAGTCAGTGACTGTGAGTGAAAACCCTTTGGTGTTTTGTAGATTGTATCAGAGCTGTTATCTCTGCTCCCAGGAGCTGCTATTGATAGGATCAAGACTGCACACCCTAGGGAGAGGAGTGTTGAGGGTACAAAGAATATTAGGTAGCAAAGTGTTGCTGTTTGTTTCTAGCCTTCATTTTCTTTGATTTGGGAGCAACAGCCTCAGGGTTTGCAGCTCTGGCGATGGCTGAAAAATCACTGTAAAACTTGTTCATTTCCAGACCAGATGGAGATGCTGGGATTTGAGACTCAGGCAGTATTTAGAATACAACATATCTATAAAGGCTCCTCTTAGCCGTAGGTATGGACCTGAGCTAATGAGCTGACCCTTCCCAAGGTGTTCTGAAATAATGATGATAACTACAGTATCTGCAATCCAGCATAGTCAACAGTTCAGTAACTGCCTGGGTTACAACGGGATTCTGAGATGCAAAAGACCCACTATTTCATAGAAACCACCCCTGGAAAGGTATAGTCCCTGGACAAAACCACAGCACTTTAGATTTTATCCCTCCTTAGACCCTGATTCTCCACTGTACGCCAGTGTAGCTCCATTGGCTTCTAAAGAGCTGTGGTTACACTATTCCATTAAAGTGGTCTCTGGCCTCTCCCTGCTAATGCAAGATTGTTCCCTGCATTACAACTTCTAGTGCATCCTTCCTTCTAAATATAAATGTCCCTATTCATGGGATTCCAATCAGTTCTTTTGAGAAATTATTCCACCAGGATGACTAGAGGACATGCCAGATGTTAAACTCATCTTACATTTAGGTAACTTGCAGTTGTGCTGCTCTTGAAGCATTGCATTGCCACTGGTTCAGACAGAACTTGATATTGACCTGCTTAATAGTTTGAGAACCGTTTTTGTTTGAAAGATCACCCCCCTGACTCCAATCTGCTGGAAAGAAAAGTTTCTTAAATTTACATTTTCCCCCAACGCTTCTCTCCCCCCCTCCCCCGCCTCCCTCCGCATTCTTCTCCTTTTACTCTAGTCTATACAATCGATAAAAATAACCCTGAGTCTCCCCTGCACTGGCTAAGCCAGTAGCTATTCTAAACCCGAAGAAAAAGCTCCTTTCAAATTGTCGATATGCAATGTTTGTTTAATTTCAGTAGGGCTTTCTAAAGGTGTAATGCCAGTAGAGTTTATTACTACTTGAGTCTTTAATTGCTATACTAATATTTTTTACAGCTCCTGTTTAAGGGTCCCCAGACACTGTGATTTATTGGCATTGGTGAATGACTGATAAACGATTTAGGTTAAACAGAAAAACTGGAGGCATTGTATAAAGCATCAGTGGTGCCAGAATGACCATGCAGGAACCACTAATATATTTAATGTGATGCATACTATACCACTGATGCTAACCACAGCCAAAGCAACTACAAATATCAACTGTTCCCTGGGAAGGGGGGGAAAAAGTAATGACAATAAAGAGGTTTTTCTGCTGATCAGGATAAACTGAGTTTGTTTTGCTGAAGTTGAGCTTTTCATTTTAATATCTGACAACATCATCAAATATCATGATGAAATAAAGATTAAGGTCGGGATTTTCAAAGGTGCAGAAGGGAATTAAGCACCTTATTCCTATTGAATTTCAATGGGAGTTGGGTGCCTCTCTCTCTCTGACTCCTTTGAAAATCCTGGTGTAAGGACCCAGTCTTGCATTTCTTGTGCATGCACAATTCCCATTGATGTTAGTGGGAATTTTGCTTGTATGGTGACTTTGGGATCAGGAGCTTAATTCGTGAAAAAGTAAAGTTTCTAAAACTTGAACAGTTTTAACTGAGCAATGAAGCAAAACAACCGTGTCATGATGGATAAACGTTGGAGAAACTCATTGAGATGAACACTTCTATTGATAGCGCTTTAAGGATGTAATGTGGCATATGTGCTTCACCCACTTCAGGTCATTAGTGTTACCTGATGTCTTATAAAACACTGAAAAATGCTTGCTTCTGGAGGAGAAACACACACACACACACACACACACCACCTCTATACAAGTGTGAGCTCTCAAGTGCACTGGGAAAGCGCTCACTGTGTGGTTTTGAAATGTCCACAGCTTTGGTGATTTCCAACCAGCTTTTAAAGACAGAAATGTTCTCACATAGCACATAACGTTCAGCAGTTTGGGTTATTCACATGAGAAAAACGTATGCAGTCATAATATGCAACTAAGTGAATGCTTTATTAGTCAAGCTTAAAAAACCACCACTGTTTTCAGGAAACAAACCTGGTATGTTTCGCCCCCAAAAGATAATTTTCCAAAAGTTATGAGTGCGAGTAAATAGGGGGTCAGAGTGAATTTTTTTCTGAAACGAGCCAAAAAGATAAAAAAGAAAAAGATAGCGTGTGTGTGTGTATGCATGTACTCGTATTCTTTTTACTTCCTATGCAGATGAGACTGGAAAGGACACACCACCAGATCCTCAGAAGAAGTACATTATCGTAGCTCAGCTAACTTCATTGGCATTATGCCAATATATATCAGCTGAGGATATGGCCACCTGACACGTCTAAAGTAAAAATATACAAGTACAAGGTGACAGGTTTCAGAGTTGCAGCCGTGTTAGTCTGTATCTGCAAAAAGAACAAGAGTACTTGTGGCACCTTAGAGACTAACAAATTTATTTGAGCCTAAGCTTTCATGGGCTACAGCCCACTTCTTCGGATGCATGGAATGGAACATATATTGAGGAGATATATATACACATACAGAGAGCATAAAAAGGTGGGAGTTGTCTTACCCACTCTGAGAGGCCAATTAAGTAAGGAAAAAAAAACTTTTGAAGTGATAATCAAGATAGCCCAGTACAGACAGTTTGATAAGAAGTGTGAGAATACTTACAAGGGGAGATAGATTCAATGTTTGTAATGGCTCAGCCATTCCCAGTCCCTCACACTTCTTATCAAACTGTCTGTACTGGGCTATCTTGATTATCACTTCAAAAGTTTTTTTTTCCTTACTTAATTGGCCTCTCAGAGTGGGTAAGACAACTCCCACCTTTTCATGCTCTCTGTATGTGTATATATATCTCCTCAATATATGTTCCATCCATGCATCCGAAGAAGTGAGCTGTAGCCCACGAAAGCTTATGCTGAAATAAATGTGTTAGTCTCTAAGGTGCCACAAGTGCTCCTGTTCTTCTAACTACAAGGTGATGGACCCAATGCAGGAAACACTTAGTGAAATTCTGTGCCCTTTGCTATGCAGAAGGTCAAGTAGGTGATCACAATGATCTTTATTGACCTTTAAATTAGGGTGACCATATTTCCCAAAGTAAAAACGGGACACTGCATGGGGCTGATCTGATCCGCCTGGTGTCGCCGCTCACCTGAGCCCCTCACCATCGCCTGCGCCTGCACCACCCCAGGGCCGGGGCTGGCTGCCCAAGCCCCACCACCCGGTGCCTCGTGTCGCCACTTTCCTCCCCTTGAATGTTCCTCTGTGCCCACCTGAGAGGGGGGGGCACACCCCACTTTTTTGACGAAACTGGGTATTTGTTCCATTTGTTCCTCTGGCCAACTAGTGATCCTTACTATAAAACAAGACAAATGCCCATTTTTGCCAAAAAAAAGTCGTCATGTCCAGGACAGGGCTTAAAAAGGGGACTGTCCCAGCCAAAACGGGATGTCTGATCACCCTACTTGAAGTCCATGATGCTTCAGAAACTGGAAGACTTGCAGTTACTTTGGCTGGCTGCTCAGTTACCTAATCTTTGGGGGATGATTTATCGTCTCGCAGTCTTGTCACAGTTGTGTTCTGGAAGTGCTTTATTCAGAATATCATCTTTATCTTTTTAGAAAGCAGTTCTATGGTGCTCAGAATAAAGAATAATTAACTTTGTTTCTGTATTAATAATACAGGCCAGATCCACTTGCTTATGCAGGCGCAGGGCTCCCATGATTTCAGTAGGTCAGTTTGTATGTGGTTAAGATAATCATGCCTTGAGGAGCATTTAGTTCACCTAAGGCAATTTCTTCTGAGCAGGGCTTGCCTGCTTAGTGATTATCCCCTTTCCAGCAATTTACGCAGAGCAATTGGTTTCTCATAATTCTATGGTAGGGCCAGATTCTGCCCTTGGATGTGCAAATTGAGCTCCCATTGATTTAAGAGTGGGAAGGAACAGACTTAAGGAGTCTATGCTTCTGTGAGC
This sequence comes from Mauremys mutica, assembly GCF_020497125.1. Lineage (NCBI taxonomy): Eukaryota > Metazoa > Chordata > Testudines > Geoemydidae > Mauremys > Mauremys mutica. Next base: position 100,488,968 of record NC_059072.1, on the reverse strand, counting down.
TGCATAAGTGAATGACAAAACATGTAGTATGTAGCAATTTCAGATTCAGCCCCAAACGTGTGAGCGCCAGCTCAAACCTCCCACTTCCTCCGATAGTTGTAGCTGACAGATGATTGGTAAACAGCACAAAGTGGGAGTGTGGCCTACGGGAACATGGGATGAGCCAAATCAAAGCTAGGTTACTATAGCCAAAGTAACTCATTACAGAAAAGGCAACAAGTTAGAGGCAGCAGTAATTTGCTATTGGCAACCACACTGAACCCTTGGTGGTACATTGCTGAAATGTCTTGCTGCTAGTCTTGAACGCAGGTGCCACTTGAAAACACTGTGGGTTTCATCCTAGATTTCAAGGGACTTTAAATTTCCCACCACATACTTCTGCGCACTCTAGCCCTCTGTTACAGTTACAGGGGTCCCTCTGGACACTTCCATAGGTTTAAACTGTCTCTAATGACATTTCATGGGCACGTTTCTTCATCATGGCTCTCAAATGACACAGAGAATGCATACTACGTAACTGTTCTGCAAAACATTTTTGTGCTATTTGGTATCTGCTGGCCCTCTTTCCTAGGAAGCAGGTAGCCCTTAGCTGGGGTAGAGGAGAAAAGAACAGGCTGACGGTGAATGGGAGGGCGAGAGGGTTGAAAGAGGAGCCCAGTTTATGCATCCAAGCGACAGATTTGACCCTGGAACAACAGCATAAGAAACCAAACTGTTAGAAACTTTTCTGCAGCATGAGAAGCTTTGGATAAGTGAAAATCATTAAGCTGCCGAGCGCTACTCAGAGTCAAGCCTTAGATAAATTAGCCACTCTTGAAGGCACAATTTTGTTAATGGCGTACAATTACATACTTTGTTTTTACATTAGGCCAGCTGTGCTGAATGTTCCTATACTGCTGGCACATTTTCCATTTTTTTTAATGGGCTGGTACTAAACCCCCACAATCAGGAGCTTGTTTTTAATCAGAAAAAGTTCAGTGTGTGATCTTTAAAATTAACTTGGTAATTTTAGATATTCAGCATTATTTGCAGGTTTGCTTGGTTTTTTTTAGTTCCTTTTTCTTCCGTTTGGTTTTTCAAGTAACATTTTTGGAGGGGGAAGGGGTTAGGTTATTTTTATACAGCAAATGGTTGCTTAATCTAGGGTTGCCAGACATCTGGTTTTTCACCGCAAACGCCTGGTCAAAAAGGGACCCTGGCTGTTCCGGTCAGCACCGCTGACCAGGCCATTAAAAGTCTGGTTGGCCGCCTGCAGCTGGGCAGGCAGGGTGCTTCACAGCTCCTGGGAAGCTGCTGGCATGTCCCTCCCACTCCTAGACATAGGGGCGGCTACAGGGGCTCCGTACGCTGCCCCTGCTCCAAGCGCCGGCTCCACAGTTCCCATTGGCAGGGCCAGTGCTGAACTGTGTGGCCATGCCTCTGCCTAGGAGCCAGAGCGAGATGCCAGCAGCTTCCCAGGAGCTTCCTGAGGTAAGCACTGCATGGAGCCTGCACCCTGAGCTCCCTCCCACACCCCAACAGCCTGCCCCAGCCCAATGCCCCCTCCCACACTCCAAACCCCTCAGCCCCAGCATGAGCCCTAGAGCCCGTACCCCCAGCCGGAACCCTCACCCCCTCCCACACTCCAGCCTCCTGCCCCAGTCCAGTGAAAATGAGCGAGTGAGCAAGGGTGGGGGAGAGCAAATGGTGGAGGGAAGAGGATGGGGTGAGTTGGGGCGGGCCTCAGAGAAGGGGAGAGGCAAGAGTGTTCGGTTTTCTGCAAATAGAAAGTTGGCAACCCTAGCTTAATCCCAGGGAAAGATGCTCCTTGTTTGGATTAGTCAAGATCTGTAAAATTTACTTGTATAAATTTGAAGGGGTGTTAAAATAGGCCTCCGTTGCTGACCAGGTAGTTTACACTGTATATAACTTCTGCCTTCATTTACACTCCTGCAGTCACTGCAACCGCTACAGTGCATGAAGTTACCTAGGTTGGGTGGGCAAAAGCAGGAATTTGCCAGCACACCCATTGTTACCATTGCTAGGGTTGACAATTTTGGTTGGATATATTCCTGGAGGTTTCATCACATGACATAATCTTTAATTAAAGATTAATCTTTAATTCCTGGAGGCTCCAGGAGAATCCTGGAGGGTTGGCACTCCTAACCATTGCTGAGAATGTGGGTCTCAAAATCCAGGATTTGTGAATATATGCAGTACAAAAGTTGCTTTCCTTGACAATAAGGGGCAGTGGCTTAAAAGGGAGGCATTAAACCACATAAGCAGAGTGTGACAGACTGACAATATCCAGCCATATCCTGCGCAGACCTTATGGAGTTAACTTAATTCAGTAAAGTTTATCTTAAGCCTTACAGAATTAGCTTAATACCTTTGGGGTCCATTGTATTAAAAATGTAATTGTGTATCTGTTATTGTGGAATTATATGTAACTCCTCTGGGAGATGTTAATGTAATTCCTCCATTATCAGCCCTCTGAAGTCACCCTCCTGGAGGTGCACACATACTAGTTCAAACTAGATTCTCTAGGGACCAACAGACAAAGAAAGGATTTTTGGATAAATAGCCTGGTTTTAAACATGCTCAGGGTCTTCCTCCTGATCTAGCAAACAGACAGGACCTCTGGTCCACAGAGGGCCCCAGTGCTTAGAGAAGGGGTTAGAAGGACTTGGCCTGCGGAGGTCCTGTAAGATTGAGTGCTAGTTCTGAGCTGAGACTGATATGAACTTGTGACCAGAGCAGATCCACGCATTTGGGGGTGGGGCTGCTTCTGCCAGAGCCCACGTTAGGGTTGGGATGACCGGTGGTAAGCTTTTTAGCATGTGTGTAGGTTCTTTTATTGCTTTTCACATGTTTTTTTCTGTAGTGCTTTTATCTTACAAATAGGCTTGTATAGAAAGAGCTGTGTGGTCTCCATATCCGTGGGCAGTCACACCGTTAACTGTCTCTGAGGAGAAAGCAAGCAGGTGTGCTAGGGCAGCTTGTCTATGCTGGGAATAAAGCAGTGAAGGCAGGGAACTGTGCAGCCTAGAAATATCCCGATCAGAAAGGAGAGAGATGCAGGTCTTCAGCCAAGAAAGAGTGATGGCTGGGGAGCCAGATGCCTGAGAGCAAGCGCCTGGGCTGGAGGAGGAATACAGGCGCAGTTGCCCTGAATTTTGATGCAGGTTCTGGGTTTCTTTTTTAGAGAGGGGAAGCACTTAAATGCTGTATTCTTCTCCCCAAAACACTTGTCCCTGGTTAAATGAGGCAGGGAGAAGCAACATAAAGAAGACTGTAAAGACACAAAGCTGGGAGGTGCAAATCACCTTCTGTGAAGAGCTGAGTGTCCTCAACTTCTGTAGGAGTTTGAGGCATCTCAATGCCAGTTAAGAAAAAATCAGTACCTTGCAAGATTAGGACCTAAGAGATGCCTGTCCTATGTTGCTATTGGAGTATGTTAAAAGAAATGCCTGTGTGCAATAAATATCCTTTTACCTGTAGGGCTGGTAGATTCAGTCTGTCCTTTGTATCTCTTGGTGGTCAAGACCCCTATTATCCCACAATCTGCACCTCTGGGTGCAAAAGTGGCAATGGAATTTTCATGACTACTTTATGCAAACACAGTTGTGACTAACTGAGGACAGCTGTGGACCATGAATTAAGATGCAAAGATATGTTTTGTCATACTGCCGTCCTGTCAGGAACATGACGCCAAGAAAAAGTGCAGGTCACCTCTGATTTTTAGTTTGCAAGATGCTCATAAATAAAATAGTTAGCTATGCAAGCACTGTCATTGCGCAGATAAAGCTGTATTGTATACAGTACTAAAATTAGGAAGTTGGAAAGTACCATGGCATAAAGCCCTTTGCCTCTGGAAAACCAAGTTTAAATCCAGGCTTGGCTCACAAGGAAAATGAACTTGGTATTTACAGCTTACTCACCATTTGTGTGAGAACCAAAGCTACTACAGAATTTGGCATGACTGGCAGCTTTATGCTCTAGAGAGGCTTAGAACCGAGGTAGCATGTGCATGGTAATGTAGAACTGATGTGAACTGGCTAAGTTGTTCACTGAAGCTTGCAGAATTCCTGTCCATGCTATGTTTGGTTTACAGACGTATGATTAGGTTCTCACTCACTTTCAAGAACACTAAATTCACTTCCTTTTGTTCCCCCTTAAAAATGAGAAAAGCAAAGGATTCCATAAATATTTCACCACAAGGAAGAGAGTGGCTTGGTAACTTGTTGAAGGGGAGGATATGCCTGGAATAATAATCATGGTGTGTCATCAGCTTCAGCTCTGAATGGGCTGGACAAATTGCATGTTGTGGGACTTATCCCATAGATTCGTGCCTCAGAATGCATTTCATGCCAGACCCTTCTCTCTCCACAAGAGCTGAAATCTCCATAGGGAGTGACCTGGCATGCCATGCGCTATTTGATGGGAATGCTCCAGAGCATGTGGGGTGGATGTAGCTAGCTCCTGGCCCAGCTTGAGGGACTAGAAAACTGCTTGATTCCTGAGATGGAATTTTGGGAGGTCCAGTAATTGGATTGTGGGAAAGGCTGCAGAGCTGACCACTCTGAAGACATCGGAGGAGAAGGAATGAGATGTCCTGTTTGGAAGGACTTCTTGGGTTTTTTGAGCTCCTGTGGCTGGGAAGCAAAAAATAATTCAGACAAGTCATCAAACCATAGGACTGGCTGGGTCTGGGAAATAATAATGATATCTAGAACTTTTCACTGCTAGCTCAGTAGATGAAGCCTATCCAGATTGGAAATGACTAAAACTTATCTAAGAGGCTTTTTGTGGGAGTGGGGTTTGTAGGTATGTAAAACGAGTTTTGATCTCAATCTGTACAACTAAAACACTCATTGTGACATTTTTTATTGTTAATCACAGAGAAGCCAAGGACTGAATAGGTATGGAGACTTAAATACCCACTTATTTCTAGAATTAGTGCCTCCAGGTGATGGTAGGAAAAACAGTGGCTTGGTAGTGCAGGGAAGTCTGCATTGCTCTTGGGCCTCTACCGTGGGAAACTGGAGGGTTTTGGTCTCCACGACTTGCCAACCCAGCACCAATCACAAGAACTAAGTCCATTCAAGAAACTTATATGAAATTGATGATAATCTGCTTAAAGTCTGGGGGTGTGTCCATACTGGAAAGTTGGAGCTTCACTCCTCATCAGAATGACTTTTATGACTTTATGTTTCACTTCATGCTTCACTGAAACCTTTTGGTTTAACATCAGACAGGAGTTGGTTCTTTTTACTTCTCTGTATTGCATTTGTTGCCTTTCTGATACCCTCCATAAATTGAAGCATGCTACAGGCCTAATCCAAAGATCTTTAAAATCAATTGAAAAAAATCGCATGGACTCCAATGGGCTTTGGATCAGATCCTATAACTTGCAGTATGGTTACAGTCAGAAAACACTGCTTTGCTACCATTGGAGACCACTTTGCACTTGTATTGCTTTTAAAGTTGCCCTCATTAAATGCTTTACTATGTCACAGGAAAATGGAGAAATCATCTCATTGAGTAAGAGATCTCATTTGATGTATAGCCAAGGGAGGAAAAGGTGCACATGTAAGCTGACAAAAACAACCACTGTGTGAATAATATCGGGCACTCATTTATAATGTATAGTAGAGCACAAGCACCAGAAAAGCCGTACCAGTAAAAGGGAGCTGATAGATGAATCATTGTCTATTAGAGCATGTAAATCTCAACCCTGGAAACCTTTTAAAATGTTTATACATGAGTAATTTTTTCCTTCCAATCCAGTTCTGTAATGATCAGTCTGTTTAATCTATTGATCTGTTTGGTGTAAGGCACGTCACTAGAACAGAACTGAAGGACCAGCTTCCTTTTTCAGATTTAAAAAAGGTATAAAAATGTATTCTTCCTTTTTTCTGTAACCATAATGTGTGGCTTCTGGAAATGCTCACCTGAGATCAGAGCACGTTCTTATGAAAGATCCACAGAGGGCATTTTGCGTCCCATATTCTGTTTTCCTAACATGAACAGGACTTTCAGTCCTCAGTTTTGCAACACAGGTCCAATCATGAAGTGAGCTCTGTGCTTGTGTCTGTGCCTGCAGGGAGCCCTGTTTAGGTCAATGGGGCCCTCCATGGGCACAGAAATTGCATAAGCTCATTGCATGATCGGAGCCAGGGAGAAAGCAAAATATTGGCATGGAGATCCACTGCGTGATCCAAGAACTAAGTTTTTCTCTTAGGGAGAAATCTGGAGTAACCCTGTTGATTTCAGTGGAGAAATCAATCTGGCAGTAAACATTTGAGAATAATAAAATCCCATTCTGTTCACTGGAGCCAGTCTTCCCTTTCTACGGCTTCCACACTGCAGTCAATATTTAACTGTTTATTGGAAAAACTCATGTGACCTTGTCTCAACAAACCTTCTACCCACTACTTGCCCCCTCCACCATTCACCTCAGAAAGCTAATCTTTAAAGATTGAGTTTCGCTGAAATGCAGAAGTGTTTCCACATATGTGTGAGAGGGTGTTGAATCCTCTTGCTTTTAATTTCCTTTTGTGGCAGATGGCCTATCATCAATTCTCTGGTAAAGGCACTAAATCATGTTAATATTGCAATCTGAAATCTTGTTTACTGTGCCATCAGTTAAATCACCCCTTTAATGTAGTCTTTTTTCATCAAGTAAATAGATATGTAAAACTCTATGTTTAGCTCTTTTCTCTGTATTTGGAATTTGATTTTGAAAACGTTCCATAATTAAACTTATTTCATGCATACGTTCTGTGTGGTTTCAAGTACTGTGCTTCTGTTTCTATGAAATTTTATTGGTTTTGCATCAGCTCTCTGATCCAGCTGGAATATACTAATACTTTTGATTTTTCTTGTGTTTATTACTTTGTAACATTTATATGTTCTTTATAGGTCCGATCCAAAACCCACTGAAGTCAATGGGAATCTTTCTACTGTGGGCCTTGGGTCAGGTCCTATATGTTTGGTACGGAAACATGGCCTAGCGGTCTGAACATATTACTAGAAGCCAGAAACTTTTGTGTCCTAGTCCTGAATTTAACATTGATTTAAGACCTGATCCAAAGTCTCTTGATGTTAATAGGAGTCTTCTCCCCACCCCACCCCACCCCCCCAATTGATTTCAGTGGGTTTTGGGTCAGGTGCTTTTTGCACAGCCTTGGGCAGTCTGGAGCAACTTAGAATCTCTGTAATTGTGTGCACCATGGAGACCTCCCTCCCACTTCTGGGACACTCCCTGTCCTCATGTGGGGGCCACAGCAGCTCTATGCTGTGTCTGAGCCAAGGGGATACTACTCCAGTCCCTGTATGTCACCAAGTGGTGAGTGGGAGAGAGTGTCTTCTCATCACAACCCCGAAGTCCTGGTTGAGGTGTCTGATCTCTCTCTTTCATGAGTCGGAATTCTGTAACATCTATATAAAGAGGATTGATTCCCTCTCCGTACAACAGGGATAATAATCCTTCCCTTCTCCCACGCTTTGTCCATCTTTAGTTACATTTTAGATTGTAAGCTCTTTGGAGCATGGGCTGTGTTTGTTCAGCACCCAGCACAATGGAATTCTGATGATGGTTCGATTCCTCTTGGGGCTACTGTTATATGAATAACCATCACTGGCATCTTTCACATTTGGAATCATGTAGCTTAACATACAAATCTACCATAAACTGAAAGGGCTTGGGAATTATTTTCCTGATGGTATCTGCTGCTGGTTCTCAGACTATATAATTTAGTATTTATATTATATATCCCGTCATGGACCACGACCTCCTTGTGTTCGGCGCGGTGCAAGCACAGAACAAAGGGCAGCCAAAGAATTTACAAACTACCTATATCACTATTTGGTTTTACCACCATTTCAATTTGTCCTTTCTAAAAGTCAGATTGCTTTTCATTAGTAATGGTTTACTTTTGGACATAGCTTCTCCCACTGTTAATACTATATTTTGCCTCCTCTTCAGCCTGTGCACCATCCTGTTTGCTTTCCCATCTCAATTGTTGACCTGAGAAGTCATTGCCTCTCATTTGTAGTCTGGAAATGTCACTGAAGCCTGCCAGGCATCAGATTTTGCAGGGATTTGTTCAAACATTTATCTCACTGACCCGCTGCTCTGGGGGCAACCAGGGTTTTAACTGCTGTTGGCAAAAATGACACTGGCAGGCTGCCCAAGTCTACTGAAGGCTGCAGTCTGGAAATGTCCTTTGCTGTCTTCATTTGTGGACTTCAGCATCCCTCTAGTTTACCAGATCTACCCCTGACTAATAAATATTAGAAATTCTCCAGGATTTGTGTCCACTCTTTCTGTTTCAGTTGAATTGTTTAAGCCACATTAGTAAAAGTCCTCAGAAGCAGTCCTAAAACAAGGTCTCCCTGTTGGAAACTAGCCCCTGCTGGATAGCACTTTTGCCTGAAATCTAGTTCAATGTCAGTGTAATATCCGACAGTTTCTCTGTCAGGGAGTAATAGGTCTTTTCCCATGGGAGGCATTGCTGTTTAGTGATCTACGCCAATTCTGATCTCTAACTATAGCTCCAGCAGTAACTTTAGTGTGTGTGGCCTTGGGCAGCAATCTCTGTGCCTCGGTTTCTTTATCTGTAAAATGTGGATAAGAATATCTAACTTAACAGAGGTGTTGTGAGAATAAATTAATGTTTGTGAAGTTCTCTGAAATTGAAAGATGCTATGTAGGTATTACTTCTCTGAGCTTTAACTATGTTATGATTCTGTATATGTGCTAAGTATTATTTTATTATTAAAGTCTTAAATTGACTTTCCCAGTACATTATCAACCCAACTGTACGAAGTTTTATGGTTGGTTTGTTTTTTCAGATTTCTAAAGTAACATTGTTTCTCATCACTGGTGAGAATCAGGACGGTCTGTAGGTTGAGAAGGGCAAAAACCTAGTGGATTCTTAATCAGACAGTAGGATTCTATAGTAATAATGCTATATATCATTTATATAGCACCATAATGAGCAGAGTTGAAAGAGTTGCTCCCATATTGATGAATGAAGTTTTACAACCCCCGGGAGTAGGCAAAGATTATCATGATTTTATAGCTATGGAAATGGAAGCAGAGAGGTTGTGGCTAGCCCAAGTCCCACTGAAAATTGTGGTTCACCCAAGAATTGGAACCCAAATTTTGTGGCTCCCGGTCCTTTCCTTTTAACCACAAGAGTATATATAGTAAAAAGCCTCTGCCCCAAAATGCTTACAGATAAATGTATCAATTCCTGAACTTTTCTTTTTGGTTAACATGTTGCCATTTACAAATTAGCTCTGGGCAAAGGCTACTTTAAGCCACACCTTGGAGAAGTACAGCAATCTGGTCTTTCTGATTTGTGTATATTGGCATGGTAACGATGGTCATTTCTCCTTTTACTACTTCCCCCACACACACCTTAACTTTGTGCCGGTAATAAAATTTGGTTTGAGCAGGGTGTCACAGCTCTGGCATTAGGAGATGTGGTAGCAGTGACATAATAGGTTCTGTAAGCATCTCCTGGGCTAGGGTACCCATCTCAGGAGCTCTCCAGAGATGAAACCAATAGAAGAGTTATCTCACTCTTCTGTTCACTTGCTCCCTGGGAAATGAGCTGTGCGGCAGCACTCTTGAATCACTCCCTACTGCCTCCTTCTCTGTTTGTACGTGAATTCAGTGCTTTTGGGAGTTATGCTTTAATAGCTGGCTCGAGTCAAGCGTAGTGTGAGTAAGCACTTTGCCTCCTTCTGTCTGGCACACAAATTAGCCTCATGCTGTCTTAATACTGTACAGTCAATCCTCATCTAGCCAAAAGCCAAAATTCCTATTGTATACAACAGTCATTTCCCCAACGTCGCTGCAGGAGCTGCTCTAATTTATGGTGTGTTTCCCTCCCCCCCCTGCCCCCAGCTCCTCTGGGCTGCTTTGCAGACAGCCGCAACAGAGAATCCATGCAGCTGTGTATGCTGTAGGGACATTCCTCTTTCGTCCTACACCAGATCTTACTGGGGACAGAGGGGCATGAGTTGGGCAAGGCAGCCTACAGCTGTCCCATGCATTGCCTGGGCTGGGGAAATTCTCCACCAGCAAGCTAAAGAGGTTTTACCATACATAAGGCTGTTGTGGGAAGGAGACTCCCTCATGAGTTCCCTTTCTAACTCTCCTTGCCCACTGAATTTTTTTTTGGGTCAGGTAACCTCAGGCCCAGATCTTCAAAGATATTTAGGCACCTCACTCGAATTGATTTCAATGAGAGTGAGGTGCCTAAATATACTTTGAGGCTCTAAAGAACAGGAAGCTGTGGTACAAGGCGGTTAGGGGCAGACTCTAGAGTCCCATATCGCATCTGTTGGATAAGATATTCTGTAGTTGGTATGAGGAGACTTGCTTCTTCCAGGGTTCTCTATTGATCTTCCAACAGCCCTCAGTCTCTTCCAAGATAGGCTGTTACTCCAGCTTCCCATTCCACGTTCCTAGCTTTGTTAGACCCAAGTGTTCAAAAATCATGATTGATTTAAAAATCATTAGTTTTTTTAAAAATAAATGTTGTGTTCTTTGTATTTGCCTTCTAGTTTCTAAGCCTTCAGGGTGCACTTTCTTCACGCTTCCAAACTTTTCACTCCAACCATGAAGGCTAGAATTATTTTTTTTTTAAATGAAAGCTGAAGTACTCAAGAAATCACTTAACTCAGCCACTGGGGCTATAAGGAAAATGTGGTATATTGCAAGACTCGCCAATAAATCGCAAGATTTGGCAACGCTGTGTTCCCTGTGTGAACCTGACCATCGCTTAGGGATTCAGAGTGAGACTCGCATTTTGCATGCTTAATTCAAACCAAACTTTCTCAGACTTCTGGAGCATGTATGAACTGGTTCTGAGGGAAAGAAATCACCTGTCTGTTGTGAATGGAACTTAGAGGGATTCCCACAGCTCTAGGTGCTAAATTAGGACAGCTTATCTTTCTGAACCTATGTGCGCAGTGAGCTTTAACAGCAGTATTGGGTTCAGAAAGGTTCTATTTGGTTTTATTTGGTGGTCTGGACAGGCTGTGTGAAAGAGTGACCCAGTTTGAAATGGGTGGATCTTTTAGTAATTCCCAAAAGACAAAAACATGTTCTGTAAAATGCAGCCCTAGACGAGGTCAAGGGAACATAGAGCCAGGGCTCCATCTTGCACCCACTGAAGTCAGTGGGAGGTTTAATACGGATTTAGAGGCTGCTCATGCAATTACACCTCTGCAAGAGGATTGCTGTGTCTGCACAGAGCTCAGCTGAAGCCAGTGGAGCTCAGTGCAGGCTCAGGGGTCTGCCCGCATGGAGATCATTGCAGGATCAGGCTCTTATGGGGCTGCAGACACTACAGAGTGATGCATCAGAACATGAATGTGCTGCAGAGCCTGGGTGCTGGTGGAGTGTTAGGTGCTGATGGGGTGGCATTTGCTGGTCATTTGAATTCAAACAAGTGACCCATTGAAATCCTATGAGAAGAAAGATTTCAGGCAGTCTTGCTTCTATTTATTTATCTTTTTAAAAAAGGGATGTATTTTAGTGCTCACGAAAGCGTGCACCTAGTAGTACTGAGTACAGCCAGGCACAGTGCTGGCAAGCACTGTGCAGATTTCCTCATGCAGCTCAGCCAAAGCACCTCAGGCTTCGCCTACAACATCCCTACTATTCCCCTCTTATGCCTCTCCTGAGCAAGGCCTGTGAATTGCAGCTCCAGTCTGTCTTTTAATATATAGCATGTGCACCCCAGAGTCTCGCTTCGCCAAAATATAGTAATGAAACAACAAAGAATGAAGGTTTTGTTTCAGGGAGTGTTGTGTTAAACAAATGACCGAGTCTTCAGCTGGAGGAGTAAAAATAGTGGTTACAGAAAGCAGACCAGAAAAGGTACAGAATTGCTTTAGAAAAATGGAGACGGGGGAAACAAAGAGTTATTCAGCTGACCAGGTGATAGGTGCAAACAGAGGGGGTACTGGGTGGAAACCTTCATGTCAAACAGTATTTCATTTTAAACACCCTGGATTAAACCTGTTTATTGGAAGGGAATTTATATTAAAAAAGGCAGGATATATTACTGTACCTATCAACAGTGACAGGGCATAAAGAGTAAGACTGTTTGATCAGGCTTTCAGAGGTAATATAATGTTTCCACTAGGAATTAGGCATACATTTTTTGTTTTATAATATGGGAGCAAGAGGGTGGGGGAGTCTATAACAAACAATTCCGTAATGGTTGTTCAAAACTGCAAGCAGCATACTGAATATAGATGCAGGGCCGGATCCTCAGTCCGTATAAATTAACATAGCTGCATTAATGACAGCGGATGGATCACTTGATGATTACCTGTTCTGTTCATTCCAGGGCCGGCTCCAGGGGTTTTGCTGCCCCAAGCAGCCAAAAAAAAAAGGGGGGGGGGAAAAAAGCCGTGATCGCGATCTGCGGGAATTCAGCGGGAGGTCCTTTGCTCCAAGCAGGAGTGAGGGACGCTCCGCCAAATTGCCGCCGAATAGCTGGACGTGCCACCCCTCTCCGGAGTGGCCATCCCCAGGGGCGGCTCCAGGCACCAGCACACCAAGCACTGTCTGCCTGCCGTGCTTGGGGCAGCAAAATACTTAGAGCCACCCCTGGCCGCCCCAAGCACCTGCTTGCTAAGCTGGTGCCTGGAGCTGGCCCTGGTACATTCCCTCTGGGCCACCTGGCATTGGCCACTGTCAGAGGACAGGATACTGAGCTAGATTGACCTTTGGTCTGACCCAGTGTGGCCATTCTTATGTTCTCATGCATGCATTGTGCCAATTTATAACAGTTGAGGACTGGGCCTCACATTGTGTACAGATAGTCTGGATTTTTTTTCTTACATTTCTATTTGCCTTTGAAACTTTTTGAGTATTCTAACTGTATTGTTCGTATTAATAATGCCTAGCTCTTATACAGTACTTTTTCATCTGTAGATCCCAAGAACTTCACAAAGGAGGTCAGTAACATTATCCCCATTTTACAGATGGGGAAACTGAGGCACAGAGACCACATGCCCAAAGTCACCCAGCAGGCCAGTGGCAGAGCTGGGACTAGAACTCATCTAGGTAATAATTGGAGATATACCAATCTCCTAGAACTGGAAGGGACCTCGAAAGGTCATCAAGTCCAGCCCCCTGCCTTCACTAGCAGGACCAATTTTTGCCCCAGATCCCTAAGTGGCCTTCTCAAGGATTGAACTCACAGCCCTGGGTTTAGCAGGCCAATGCTCAAACCACTGAGCTATCCCTCCCCCTGAGTCCCGATCCAGTGCTCTATTTTCTACTAGGCAACACTGCACTCCTTTGTAAAATAAAGACTTTTTTTCTTCTCACATGGGTGATTTGAAAGTAAATCATTGCTTGCTAAAGGGATTTGAGATGCTTGGTCAGAGGGTGTGACAGGAATGTAAAGCGTTAATATTGTAAGTAGAACATTGTTTGCTGCCTCTAGTCTTTCACTGCTGATTGATGCAGGTTTTAGGATAACTTACTTGTTTAATTAACAACAAGAAATACCAAAGTAAATGATTGAACTAGGGTGACCATATTTCCCAAAAAGAAAATGGGACACCCCCAGCTGCTTGCCCGAGGCCCCTTCCACTCAGGAGGCTGTTGCCTGTGGCTGGAATCCTATGGGAGCCCCCTATCCCCTGTATTCTCTAATGCTGTCTCCCTCCCCCAGTTTTGCCTCCCCCCCCGCCCCATGGGGGGCTGGCATCTCCATTCGCCCCTTCCACACCGCACCCCACTTTTTTGACAAAAGTGGGCATTTGCCCCGTATTGCTCTTGCCAACCGATCAAGGACAAATGTTTCCTTTGGGGGGAGTCGGGACAGACCGGACCGGGCTTAAAAAAAGGGACTGTCCCAGCCAAAACGGGATGTATGGTCACCCTCAGCCTGGCCGTACTCTGTCTTCTGTTCCCTGCCTGGGTGCGTGGGAGGGTCCCAGAACAGTGTGTCCTGCAAGTTGCATGGCAACTTCAAACTTCCTGCTGAAGCTTAACCTGTTAAAGATCACAGCCCTGTACTGTCTCTGCAGAACTTTGCAGATCTTTTCTCCACTCAGCTGACCTAGCATCTACCCTGCTGGGTAAATGAGTGACCTCTATACTGTGATCAGTGTTGCTAGAGGATGGGGTCTGCTTATGGGGAAAAGGTAGCTTAAATCAAAGGGTCTGACTTTCCCCATGTCAAGACTTCGTTCTCCAAGAGTAACAGTGACTTCAGTTGTCACCAGCACAGTGCATGCTGGGGCAACGGAGCAAAGCGAGATCTCTGACTGCTGGTGGAGAAGGGGGGGGGGCCTGCACTTCGCAGAGCTGTGAAAGAAAAAAGCAACTGAAAGTAACTTTTGGGCTGACTGACCCATATTAATCTTTGCTCCAGTAACATTGGGTAGTTTTTAAAAACATTCTGGTTGGCTTTTAGATCAGGATTTTCAGTTGAGGTTACATGACTAGAGGGAAGCATGGTGTAGTGGTCTAAGCCCAACACTTGGAAGGAAGAACTCCTAAGATCTAACCCTGGTTCGGACATAGACTCCCTCTGTGACTGCAGGCAAAACAATTAACTGAAAGTGAGCCTGAATCGCTTCTGAATGCATCTTTGGATTCAATCTAAATCCACATCTAAACGTCATGTCTCAGGCTTTTCTCAGGTCCTCAGTTACCCTGGACATGAACTCATGCCTACTTAGATAACCTTTCTAAGGCAGGTCAAATTTGAATATCCTCAAATGTTGGAGATCTTAGATCAGCATATGGATCGAAACTATGTGGCCCACGTCTGCATTTTAGCTCTCTCTGCTTCAGTTTCCTCAGCTGTAAATTGGGATGATAACGTAGCTACAGTACTTCAGAAAAAAAGTTGTGAAGCTCAAGTGGCTAACGCCAATAGAACCTATGTATTTTGTTATATGATTAATGGACATTTCTAAGTTGGTGTTAGTACACAGTCTGAGTTGCCAAACTCATCTTTTGACACTTGTTTGTTAGCTGAGATTTTTAAGTTTAATGCCAGAATCTTTGAACTGGCATTTGAATTCTGTGGAAGTATTTTGCAAGGAATTTTTAGTTAATCAAAGTCACTTACCTACAAATGGAAAAAGCAAAAGTTAAGATATTCTGGAAGGAGGTAACTGGGCACAAGTCAGGAAAGAAAACCAAACACAAAAAAACTCTTCCTGGACTGAGGTACTAATCAGCAAGACACTTAACCGTGGACTTCACTGGGGCGACTCTTGTGCTTAAAGTTAAGGATCTGCTTAACTGATTTGCTGGACTGGAGCCAGAAGAAAAAAACCTGGGAGTTGAGGGTGGCTGTTGATGGGGGAAAAAATAAAAACCCTTTTGCCTCAAATGGAGTCATATGTTTGTATGCACACATACTGTAAGAGGAAAGTGCTGGTGAACAGGAAACAATAAGCAAAACCCTAAGAATTACCACACACACCAACTGTGTTTATTTAAAGAGCCTTTCCACACATCCCTGTCTTATAAAATCCACTCATCGCTTTCCATTCTGCCCCTCTTAAAAAAAACCAACAAAACAAAACAAAACACAAACCCAGAAGGCCAGTGTGTTTCCTTAGAGTTAAAAGGTATGAGCCTGCTCTGCTCTCCAAAAAGTTATATTTATAGTTTACGAAATATTGGCAAGTGTGAAAGATGTAGGCTGCATTACAAAAACAAGCACGTCGTCATCAGCCAGCGACTGCTCAGAAACCTTACATTAGAAATGGTACGAGCTTGTGACTTCTGAAGATTAGGTCTGAAGCAGCTCATACTAGGAATTCTCAAGCCATTTCTATTTCCCTGGAAAGAATAATGCGTTTCAGTGTCCAGTCCAGCCTGTTCTCTTTAATGAGAGGATACAGATGGATTTGAACCATTTCTTTTATGATACCTGTGGATTTAAAGCAATGAACAGCCAATATGTGCAACCCAGATTCCCACTGAAGTCAGTGGTTCTCTCTATTAGCTGAAGGGTCCACGTGCACAGCTCCAGCTGCAGGATCAGGCCTTAGTGTTGATGAAATAATCCTAGCGCTGTAAGAGTTTCCAGAGCGTGTCTGGGGAGGCACCGAATCATTTTTAAGACCTGATTTATTTAGATTAGAAACTTAAATATTTTCCTTTTAAAAACAAACAAAAAATGCCACCTGCTTGCTAAAAAGAATAGAATATTGGAATACCCCTGGTTCATCTATGTTTTAGTGAGCAACTCTCCTTTTGCGGAGTGTACAAAAGAAGAGGTATATAGTACATGTAGAGACCCGCTCAGAGCTCTCATGAAAGATATTTTGTGTAAACACTAATGCATGAAAATCAGCAAAATTGGAGTGGAGTGGAGGGCAGTAAATTTAATTTAATATGAAAATAAAAAGCAACAAGGGATACAGTACTATATATATTGTACTGGACTGATGCAAGGGAGAGTGGTGGGTGATGTACCACATAATTCTGGGCTTCTTGCTTCATAATTTAGGTCTGGATCTGGTTTAAAAAAAATTGAAATTCAAAATTTCACCCAAAAATTCAGGCATGTAATTTCTGTGAATATTGTATCTTGCCTTTTTTTCCCTCCAACCAGCGCAATTTAAGTCTATTGTATGGCATAGGACATGGGGCCTTGCTTATTTCATTTTCTTTCCGTTGATAAAAACTAACCATTTTAGAAGCAGAGTTCTAACATTGTAGGCTAAGCATTGAAAAAAAAATGTTTTATAAAAATTCCTCAAGGTGACAACATGCTCTATTCTGTAACTTCTGACATTTTTGCCCTCACTAGAAGTGAAAGTTTTCCATTAGATTTATTAAAGTGTACTTATTTCAGAAAATCCAGCATTGGACCATTTCGTGTAAAGATTGCATCAGAATGAGTGGAAAATTAAGTAGTGGTTTAAAGTTCAGAGTTAAACCCAGTATTGCCAACCCCAGACATACACAAATCATGAGCCAATCCCCTGAAAACTTGAGACCGACTTAAAAACTATGAAATTTACAATAATAAATGTGGGGTTGTTTTTCTTTGCCTTTCAGCTTTTGAGCTTTTAGGGTGCACACTGGTCTCAATTTCAGGCCTTTCTCTCTAACCAAGAGGGCTAGAAACTTTTTTTTTTCCCTGAAAGGCGACATTTTCATATAATCACTTGCCTCCTGGAGCTGAGGCTTTAAGTAAAATATCAAACGTCACAAAACTCGTGAAAAATTTGTAGGCGTTCACAATGTTTTTAAACACTTACTCAAAGCGACTGCTCCTTTGTGGGTGAGAAGTTCTGGATTGCGACCAAATCTTGGGCAGGGGAGGAGGGCTAAAGGAATGCTGCTCTGATGGCCAGCGGTGCACATTATAACTGTCCTTCTGCCAAGGGTTTAAACTTTAAGCCCTGTTTAGTGACGGGGAGCGGAGGAAAAAGCAAACCACGAGACTTGGGACATGTTTTCAGGTCCCAAAACAGACTATAACCTTGGACAAGAGTATGATTCAGCAATGTGAATAGGAGATTGTTCCTGCGTTTATACAGATCAGGGCCCCTAGTCCACTTCTTACAGCATGGCAGAATAAATGATGCTTGGTCGGGTACTTATGTTTAACCTTTTCCCTGCACTGTTAATATTTCACAGCAACCCCCTGTGCTGCAGAAATGTTATGATTTGAGGGCTGAAGTATGTCAGAATGTTAAGAACTCTTGTGGTCACCTTGGAATAATTCAAGCAAACTGTATATGGATTAACAGAGCATGTGCCTTGTCGTCTTCTAGGTTTTATATAGTGCCAAGCACACCATGTGGGCTTGACAGATAATAATTCTAACACTTTCCCCAGCATGCCTGGCAATTTAATTTGGTGCCTGTGTTGTGTGAATACATTACTAGTCTATTGATTTGTATTGTGCAACACCTACGGGCCACAAACACTCGAACAGGTCCTGTGACCCCATTGTGCTAGTTGTTGTACCAACACAGAACAAAAAGGCAGTCCCTGCACCCAAAAAGGTGAAACATTTAAGCCTGGTCTAGACACATTTTTGTACCAGGAATAACTATTTTAGTTGGGAGGTGTGTTGGGTTTGTTTTGTTTTGTTTTACCAGACTATTATACCAGTACAACCCCTAGTGTGCAGAGCCATCCCTTGGGTATGGTGAATTGGGGCAACCGCTACAGGCCCTGCGCTTGGGGGTGCCCCGTGCTTCAGTGTGCATGTGTGCCGGCAGAGGGGGTTGGGGAAGCGCGTGTTGTATTTCTTCTTCTTGCTTGGAATAACGAGGCTTGGCCCCAGCCTGCCCCACCCCACCCCGCCAGCTCCCAGTGTTGCCTGCCACCGCACCAGTTGGCAGCATCCTAGTGCCACCGGAATATGCTAGCCCCACGCTGAGCCCATCCATTTCCCTTCCGCCCTGGACCCCTCCCTTTTCCAGGACTCCCCAGCACAAGGGGCCCCCTCGCCCCTAGCACAGATGCCACCCTCTAACTCTCCATCTTCCCTCACCCCCCAGCACTGGTGTCCCCTCCCCACACCAGATTTCATCTGTATAAAAAATGTTAAGGGGCGGGGGAGGGTGGCATACAGGCTGATTTGTCCCAGGCCCTGCACCCCTCTAAGGATGACCCTGCTAGTATGGATGCAGTTATACCAGTATAAAGGTGTCTTGCTGGTATTGTTTGTTCCCCTTCTTGTATGGGGATAGGTTTAGGGGTTTAAAGTGCCTTTTATACCAATACAAATATAGTTAAAGTGGTACCACTGTTATGTGTAAATCAGGCATTAGCCTTGCCCCTAACCCAGGGGTGGGCAAACTATGGCCCGCGGGCCACATCCTGCCCAGCCCCTGAGCTCCTGGCCTGGGAGGCTAGCCCCTGGCCCCTCCCCTGCAGTCCCCCCTGCCCCACAGCCTCAGCTCGCTCGGTCCGCCGCCAGCACAATGCTCTGGGCGGCGGGGCTGTGAGCTCCTCGGGCAGCACAGCTGTGGAGCCCGGCCTGACCGGATCTCTGTGCTGTGTGGTGGCGGCAGCAGCAGCATGGCCTGGCTCCAGCCAGGTGGCATGGCTATAGTGCCGCTAGCCACCAGCGCTCCAGGCAGTGTGGTAAGGGGGCAGGGAGCAGGGGGGGAGGGTTGGATAGAGGGCAGGGGAGTTTGGGGTGGTGGTCGGAGTAGAGGGTGTGGATAGGGGTGGAGCAGTTGAGGAGGGGAACAGGAGGTTGAATGGGGGCAGGGATCCTGGGGTGGGGGGCCGTCAGGAATGAGAGGAGGGGGTTGGATAGGGCAGTGGGGGTTCGGGGGCAGTCAGGGGACAGGGAGCGGGGGGATGGATGGGGCAGGGGTCCCAGAGGGACCGTCAGGGAACGGTGGCGGGTTGGATGGGGCAGGAATCCCATGGGGGAGGCAGATAGGAGGTGGGGGCCGGGCCACGACCCCCTCCTCTAATAGCCCGCCATACAATTTACGAAACCCGATGCAGCCCTCAGGCCAAAAAGTTTGCCTGCCCCTGCCCTAACCAGTTTTCAATCTTATCATAGAAACACAAAATTCCACCCAAACTCTTAACAGGTTTCAGTACGTCTAACTCAGTGAGCAGTAGATATGGGAAATATCCTATTTTAATGTTGTTGCTGCACATTAAAACCTGGACATTTCTAGACCTTAATTCTAAGCCTTTCTCAAAGATTCCTAGAAAAATATAATAAAAGTGTATTTGCTCATATCACATTAAGGACTTTTAGATCATTCAGATTAAGCTCATCAAAGGGCTCAGTAGGTTAAGTTTCCATTTAATAAAAATTCAAACTACAGTAACTCCTCACTTAACGTTGTAGTTATGTTCCTGAAAAATGTGACTTTAAGCAAAACGATGTTAAGCTAATCCAATTTCCCCATAAGAATTAATGTAAATGAGGGGGTTAGGTTCCAGGGACATTTTTTTCACCAGACAAAAGACCCCCCCATACACACACAGTATAAGTTTTAAACAAATAATTTAATATTGGTACACAGTGATGACTGTGAAGCTTGGTTGAGGTGGAGGAGTCAGAGGGTGGGATATTTCCCAGGGAATGCTTTACTGCTAAATGAACTAGCCATTGACTGAGCCCTCAAGGGTTAACTCTCACAACACTCTACAAGGCAGCAGGAAAGGAGGGAGGACATACAGACACACACACCCTGTGTGTGAGAGAAAAAATGTGCATTTCCCCTTTAAGTAGCTGACCCCAGGCTTAAGTACACTGCCTTGTTAATTAAATCAGCTTGCTGAGACCTGAGACCCGCAGCTACTGCCTAGAAGCTTCTTCCGTCCCTCGTGTGTCCCCCCTGCTCTATGGAAGATGGGGTAAACGGGTGCAGGAGCAGGGGGGAGGGTGAGACACCCTGATATTAGCCCCCCTCTTCTTTCTCTCCCCCCGTACAGCAAGCAGGAGTCTCTAGGAGCAGCTCCAAGGCAGAGTGCAGGAGCAGCACATGGCAGTGGGGGGAGGGACAGCTGCTGCATGGGGAATTTAGGGGAGTGGGGAGCTGATAGG
Source organism: Mauremys mutica (assembly GCF_020497125.1). Taxonomy (NCBI): domain Eukaryota; kingdom Metazoa; phylum Chordata; order Testudines; family Geoemydidae; genus Mauremys; species Mauremys mutica. The sequence goes on along the minus strand of NC_059072.1, from coordinate 100,468,434 downwards.
GGGAGCTGATGGAGGGCTGCCAGTCCACCCTGGTTCCAACCACCCACCAGCTAGCTGCAATGGGCTGCTCTTCCTGCAAGCAGTGGACAAACCAGACGGCTGCCAAACGACTTAGAAAGGAGCATTTCACAACTTTAAACAAGCATGTTCCCTAATTGATCAGCAACTTAACATCGAAACAACGTTTACTGGGATGATTTTAAGTGAGGAGTTCCTGTATGACATTCAATGTGTGACACCAGATGGCAACTTTTATTGAAGGTATTAAAAATCTATTGAGCATACATGTATACAAAACCAAGGGAACTGCTTCATCCTTAAAAACCAAAAATTGGAAAGAAATTACTCACAAAATGCTGACATTTTGGGTGAAAAAACATTAAAATCATTGATACTGAGAAAATTTTACAAGCAGAAAGTGAGCCTGGGATTCATTATTGATTGTTTTTGCTGATGTAGAGCTTCCAGGTTTATTAGTGATGGGCAACTAGTGTAATTTTTAAAAATGCAAATATACATGAAATAAATCTACATTTTTTCCAACAATGACATTAATGATAGAGTCTGATCCTGCACCATTGAAGTCCGTGGGAGGGTTCTCATTGACTTCAGTAGACACAAGATCGCAGCTTTACAACAGTGAACTAAGGGCTTATTTGTAATCTCAAATAGGATGTGTGCAGTCTGCCATATCCTGTATGCCATTTGCGCTATCACTAGGGACTGCATGTGCTTAGTGTCTGAGAATACAAGTGTGGCACTCTCGGTCTGCACTTGTTCACTGGGTAATAAAACTGACTTTTTAAAAACTTCCTAAATGTTGAATTCTACATCTCCCACCTACATGCCTGGAACATAAAAGCCAAGATTTTGAAAAGCAACCAGTGACTTTGGATAGCTCAATCCTTGTCCGCTCAACCAGAGATGTCCTAAAGAGGATGGATTTTCAGACAGTATGAAAATCAGACTCCTTTCAGGTATCTCAAGTTTGACACCCCAAAAAATGAGGTATGTAAAAATCATTGAGTGACTTTTGTAACTCTTGGCCATGTAGCCCTAGACATGTGTCTACCCAATTAGCCACAACAATTCACCATAGCAATATTTTTCTTTAGAACATGTCTATATATATATATAGTCACACGTTATGCCATGAAAAAACCATTTCAGTCTGTCTTATCAGATCTCAAACCAATGCCATAGTTAGGAGTGTAGATTTGGGTGAGCCCCAACTTATGGTGGGCAGGCAGTGACAGGCTCGCGCTAGCATGATAAAAATAGCAGTGTGGACATTGCAGGATGGGCTAGCCACTCGAGTCCAAGACTGCCTGACTCCTGGTTCTGAGATAGAGAAGAAGCAGGGGAAACCAAACTGGCTGACAGAGGTATCTGCCCCCCCCCCCCCGCCCACCCCGTTATGCATAGCTACGACCTTTGGGAGAGAAACACAGGGTGTGAGATGCAGCCTGGGCCCCTTGAGGCTGAGGAGCTGGCCTGACTCCTGCATGGGGCAGAGCAGAGGGAAGGTAAATGGCATAAGGAAAAAGAGAGGGGGCTAACAGTAATCAGTACCAGACACAGGCATGCTATTCCAGGCCTATTCCCACTCTTCACCTCCTAACTCTGGGCTCCAGGAACTTCCATCCCCACCCTAGGCTACCATAGACACTCCAACCAACAACCCTCTCCCTCCACCCCAAGACTTCCACTAGTTAAACATTTCTTTATTTTCCAGTTTTCTGGTGGTGGTTGTTTTTTTACATACTTCCAGAAGCTAATTTTTCATTCCTCATTGAGACATGCCAGGTCTGAACTATTAAAATTAGGATATTTTGAGTTAGAGTGCAAAAATGTCTGGGGGGAAAAATGTAGCTTTGTGTGCATGTGTGTGTGTGTGAGAGAGAGAGAGAGAGACTAAAATTCACCCTTGGGCTGAGAAACAAACATGATCAATTGCATCCCAAAGGGTAATTCTTGTAGACAGGGCCGGCTCCAGGGTTTTTGCTGCCCCAAGTGGCAGCAGCTCCACGCGCTGCTTTCTTCTTTGGTGGCAGGCCTTTATCTCCGAGAGGGACCGAGGGACCTACCGCCGAACAGCTGGACGTGCCATCCCTTCCCCTTGGCCGCCCCAAGCACCTGCTTGCTGCACTGGTGCCTGGAGCTGGCCCTGCTTATAGAAAGGTAAAAGCCTCTGAAAATAGCACAGTGTGAAAGTGCTTCATTGAGAATAACTACAGAGTTGCTACAGTGATGCAGTAAAAAGATGATAATTGATACTTAGCCCACCATAAAGTTGTTCATTTTTTTGATGGAGATGTATCAAGTGTTAGCATTAAAATTAGATCCAATTTTTGCATTATATTCCATTTATCCCCTTTTCTGAATGCGTTTCTATTCTGTTCTAAAGTGATTTGACACGCAGACAAATGAAACCCCAGCAGAGAAGGCACTGAAACAAAGTAAATTGATCAGCTATCTGATCTGTCTAAATCTTCTGTGAGCTGCAGTTTGATGCCATGTTCTTACCTCCAAGTGGCTCCCACTGACAGCAGCAAGCCCTTGGTTGGAATAAGGCTGAAAGATAAGAGCAATGGCTCTGTAAACTGTTTACAGCCTTGTGCAGCAGACACATAGCTGAGAAGAAATCAGAGCTGTGAAATTCCACACCTTTCATTTCAACAGCTTCGAATTGAGCTTCTATCCTCTTTTGTAATCCCTGCAAAACAAGGTAATAAAAACCTTACTGTATTTTATGAGAAGCTTCACTACCTGTTTTTTTAAAAGCATAGATAGGGCAGTAAATATTCTGTTCCCTTCGGCACATTTTTGTATCTCTTAAAAAAAAAAAAGTTAACTTTACTTAGTGCATCATTTTTTATTTTATTTTATTTTTGCTCCCTCAGCATCACTTCAGGTCCAAGTCCGGGGCTTTGGAATGCAGCACGTGACTTCCCAGACTCTTGTGATTCTATAGAACAGTGGTCCACAACCTTTTTTGTCTGGCGGGCGCCAGACAACGAGCCACGGAGGACCGTGGCGATGGACGAGCATCTGCTGAAATTCCGCCGACAAGCGGCAACGTCCATAGGCGTCACCGCTGAAATACTGCCGAAAATTGGCCGCATTTTGGCGGCGACGCCTCTGGATGACGCAGCTTGTCGGCGGCATTTTGGCAGATGCTCGTCCGTCAGCCAGTACACGGGCGCATTTAGATGCCCCAGCGGGCACCGCGTTGGGGACCCCTGCTATAGACTATACTTTCAGGCCAGTATAGCTTCTCAATCATCTGTGCTGCAGCTAAAACCTACTTAGCTGTCTGCCTCAGGTATAATTAGTAAAAGGCTCTGTTTTTATACCAGCTGCATCTCAAGTATACCGGTAATTCATGCTTTTGGCTACAGCCCAGTTGCATTGTGGATGATTCTAATTTCTCTATCAAATAGCGTGTGTAATTTGTGGTGCTTTCCTTAGACAAGTGAAATGATATTAAACACAGACAAGGTACTGTATAATATAATTTGCTTTTTTGCAAAGAGCCTGGACTATGCACATCACAGTATAGACAATTTTGCATAAACGCGAAAGAAAAATATATCCTTGTCTCCTTAAAATTAAGGTCAATCTGTAACTGGATATAGAGTCCTTGTCTTTGACTCTCTCCATGTTGACTTTGGGTTAGAGCCATTAAAGTGCAACAGATTTGCCTCTATATGTACCTATCCCCATCTAAGAAGATTCTGTGTCTAAGCAAGTCATCTGGATCGCATGCTTCAAGAAATGATATAATTTAATTTGCAGCCATTTCAAGCCAGGAGCTAATTTTATGGAGGATAATTTAAGAAGCAGCTGCCTGATGCCATGAACACATGAAATGTTAGGAGGCAAATGAACATTGCTTTACAGCTTTGAATGACTTTTTACAGCTTTGCTTCAGAACGATGATTGGGCCAAATTCTTCGCTGCGGTAATGTCACTGAATTCAGGTGGGTTTACGGCAGGAGAGAATTGGGCCTATTGTATTCTTTTTAAGGTAGAATGAAACTTAGCGCTAGTTGGAATGATTAGTTATTTCCTTCATAACACTCTAGCAATAAGGAGGAATCAGAAAGTAAAGAAAAGTAAGGGTTTTCATCTTCTAAGTGGTAAGATAATGATGGCTTCTTACCATTGATGAGCCACTGAGTGAAAGGATTCAATGCACAAGAGCATTACATGAGACTTTTAAGGGTTTTTTATGCTTTCCTCCACAAATTTGCATATAGTGTATTGCTCGAAGTATGAAAAGCTATGTTAAAAATGTATTAAGATTCAGACTTAAGCCAATGAAGGGCCATATCCCAAGCCCTTGATGCTAATGGAAAGACTCCCATTAACTTCAGTGGGCTTTGGATCAGGCTAACAAAGCAGAAAATGCAGATGCAGGTCTTCCTTAACATATCCCATTCTTCTTGCTACAGACTGGCATCTACAGGGGGTATAACTCAGAGCAGCATTCAGCCCTCTGAATGGAAACTGATGCAGCTTTATTTTCTTGTCTGCAGATGCTCAGACAGAAACAATATTCCACGTTCATCTGTGTTGCAATTCCATTGACTCTGGTGGACTTATAGTTCTTAGAGAGAATTTGGCAAATAGCTCTGAAAACTGTGAACTGCCTCTACTTATTTGAATAGAGTTGTTGATTCTGAAACATAATGATGGCAGATTAATAGCAATATTTGTGACGGGTTGGGTCACCGAAACCCCCTTGGGACTGCCACCTGTTGAGGTGGGACAACCTCTGAGCCCATTTTCCCTGGCAGCTTGGGACTTCAGTACCCTGTCTTGTGGAGCCAGACACACTAGCCTGCTACAAACACAGGCCCAGGTCCAAACCATGTCCCCCAAAAGCTTCAGGCTTAACTGAAAACAGCTTAAGAAGTGCTCCTGTCTCCAACACCCAGATACCAGTTCCCAATGGGATCCAAACCCCAAATAAATCCATTTTACTCTGTATAAAGCTTATACAGGGAAAACTCATAAATTGTTCACCTTCTGTAACACTGATAGAGAGATATGCACAGCTGTTTGCTCCCCCAGAAATTAATTACTTGCTCTGGGTTAATAAGTAAAAAGTGATTTTTATTAAATATAAAAAGTAGTATTTAAGTGGTTCCAGGTAATAACGGACAGAATGAAATAAGTTACCAAGCAAAATAAAATAAAACATGCAAGTCTAAGTCTAATACTGTACAGTAAGAAACTAAATGCAGGTAAATCTCTTCCTCAGAGGTGTTCCAATAAGCTTCTTTTACAGACTAGACTTCCTCCTAGTCTGGGTCCAACAATCACTCACACCCCCGTAGTTACTGTCCTTTGTTCCAGTTTCTTTCAGGCATCGATTTGGGTGGAGAGCTTATCTTTTGAGCTAGCTGAAGACAAAATGGAGGGGCTTCCAGGGCCTTATACAGTCTCTCTTGTGCAACATCACAGCCACAAGATGGGGTCTCTAGCCATCTGGGCAAGTCACATGTCTGTGAATGATTCAGCTTTTTGCAGGCCAATGCCATTGTTTACATGTTAGTTTGAACATTCTCAGGAAAGCTCAGATGTGGATTGGCATCTCTCAGTTCATTGTTAGTTAAGTATTCCCAATTACTTGAATAACCCCTTCACACTATGTTGACCAAATCTGTCTTATGTGCTTTCTGAAGCCAGGCAGAATCAATAGAAACAATTCTTCATTGCCTGTCACTTGATGTGTTATGTTCTTTCCATGTAGATATAACTAAAATTATCATTTTACGAGGAAATCATAGTTACAGTCTGCTGGGAGGATTGTCTTGCTGTGATAAAATTAAATGAATAATTTGAGTGTGTGTGTGTGAGAGAGAGACAGATAGACAGTTGGGGGGGGGGAGACACCCTATAAATGAATGATCCATCCCTCTCATTCTGGAGAAAGCAAACACTTGAGGAAGAGAAGTCATCCGAAACCTATTTGTTTTGCCTCTGCCTGATAAGTCATTCTGAATACACACAATGTGATGTTAGATTCCTTGAGAATCCCTTGGAAGTATGTTAAATAGCCATCTGCATTTTCCTATTTCTTCCCCAAATGCCCCATTGAGTTGCATTGGTAGTGTGTATCATTCCTGTTTGCTTTGCAAAATGACCACCCTGCCGCTTGGCCTCTCTGCTCTCGTTTCTTGGCTTTGAACTAAAATAATACCTCAAAATTTATAATGACTGCTGTCGGTCGCTTTTGAAGTTTGAAAAGTTCATCTTTGTTAAACATGACTGAAGCTGAGGGAGCTGAACGGTTGCCCGGCTAGGGGATTATATCTCTGTACGAGGATGCAGAGGCCCTCTGTGAATCAGCAGCTGAGGAGTTAATTCCCAGCACTGGCACCTCAGAGGAATAATAAATTAAGCAGATATGGGGACTGAATACCAATCAGGCAGGGCCGGCGCTTCCATTAGGCGACCCTAGGCGGTCGCCTAGGGCGCCAGGATTCGGGGGGCGGCATTTTGTGCACTCCCCACGGGGCGCACGGGAGCTTCCGGTTCTGCTCCCGTCGCGCCACCAAAGAAGGACCTTCTGCCGACGTGCCGTGGAAAACAGCGGCAGGCAATTGAGCAGCTCAATGACTGCCGCTGTCGCCTGCGGCATTTCGGCAGAGGGTCCTTCTTCGGCGGTGCAATGGGAGTGGAACCGGAAGCTCCTGCGCTCCCCATGGGGAGCGCACAAAATGCCGCCCCCCGAATTCTGCCTAGGGCACCAGAAACTCTGGCGCCGCTCCTGCAATCAGGTATTCAAAGGAAAGCCAGGAAACTCAGTAGGTGAAATCCCCCCTTGTGCAGGTAAGGCCTATGCCCATTTAAGACCCACAGAAGCCCTATTTTGTGTGACTTAAATGGCGCACAGGTCATGTAATGGTCCCTTGCACATCTGAAAACGTCACTGTATAAAGGAATTTCCCTGGTAACCAGAAGGGACAGGAGCTTTTAAGGAGGCAGAACCCCCAAATCCTCATGTTAGAAGGCTGAGATGTAGCCTGGGCTGGGAGTCTTCTGTTTGCTTCTCTAGTTTCATAGATGCTTCTGCCCCCTTTCTGTGTGTCATAGAGCTTGGGAGGGTGGAGGGAATTCACTTGGTAAAAGATTTTGCTGTTGGATCACATGGCCTAACCCACCAGCTCACAATTTCTTTCACTAGAACTCCCCATCTTACTGAGCTATTTTCTTTTTCACCACTTGACGTGAAAATGAGAGGTGGGGTGAGAAAGGGGAGGGGAATAACTTCAACCCCTTTCTGTCCATGAGAAATGCCTGGAGTGTGGCTGTAACGTATTGGGAAGGGAGACTGTCCATGGTCAATGTCTACCTCTACCATGTTCCTGTACGTCCCATTTTTTATTTTATTAACAGGCTTTCTTTTGCAACAATTCTTTCCTTCTTCCCTTTCTTCTTTCTTTCTTAAAAACAAACAACAAAATGACACCAGGCTCCCTGCAATTGGCAGCATCAATAGACACTCCCTGCACTCAGAAAGCGCTTCCTCAGGCTCTGCTTAGAAAACATACCTTGACCCCATCCGCCATAAAGTGGTGCACAGGTTCTGAACATTAGTCAGCTCAGGATCTGGCAAACTGAAGAAGAGAAGAGAAGCCAGAGTTGAGCACCTATCAAGGAGAATGACTCATCTCAGTCCCAGCAGCAAGCCTGACTTGGTTCAAACTGGTTCTGAGTTTTGCTACTCCTGATTCTTCTCTCTTTGCCGCCATTTCTTGCTAAGGGGTGGATTCTGCGACGTTATCTGTACTGAGTAGTACCTTACCTAGGAGGATGCTGATTGAAAATAGTATCACTAGTAGAGCAGAATAAGGTGGTATTCAAGGTTAGTAAAGGTAACAAAATCTGGCCTTTTGTAAGGGCCTGATCTGAAGTCAATGGGTCTCTTTACATTGAATTCAGTGACTCAATGATCAGGGCCTATGTTCTTATTTTACTACTTTCACTAGTAAGCACCATCATCAGTATTAAATGTTTGCAGTGTTGGACCCTTAAAATGCTCTAGCAGAGCCCATCTCATTTTATATCCCTAAGAACCAGGCTAATCTGTTGCCTCAGTTCGATATCTCCACAGTAAGAGGAGAGTTTTTTTCTACATTTCACTCCAATTTAACACACAGTTAAGTTCCTCTAGAGTTGTTACCAAATATTGAAGACTCTGCAGTACCATTGTGCAGCATAGTACAAGACTGACTGAGTCCATGTGTTGAGGTTAAGAACATCTCTCTGCGTGTTTCTTAACTATGATCTCAACCTTGCCCTGAAAAACCAGTACCATTTCTCAGGATAAGATGCAGTTTTTAATTACTAGTCTGCCGCTTAACAACTCTTGCCAGCTGCACTAAATAGTCCCCAGTTACGAGTGAGATATCATCCTTGCGTCTGTGTTTCCGGCATTGAATTACTGTAACCGAGAGCTGCAAGCGGGGTACAAACTGTAGGCTGAGGTTATATCTTCAATGTGCCATTAACTAGGGCTCTTACTCATCTGTTGCCCTAACCCAGCACCAGCCCTTGGCCAAACACAAAGCCATCTCACCCAACTTGGGTGGTGCTTTAAACCCAGGCTAGCCGGATCGGCTGGGATACAGGCTAGAGCTGGGGTGCTGCTTTCACTTGCACCAACTTTGCAATGAGGATGCAGGCTAAACCACTGAGTGCTGATAGTCCTCCAATGCCTTCCCACTATTCCCCTCCCCACATCCTCATCCATGTACCCAGAAAGACAGACAAGCTCTTCCACAAAGTGTCATAGAGCGGCTCTGCTTACTGCAGCACAAGGAACCATAGCCTATGCCCCCAGAAGTCCTAGCAACGCACTTGGGGGAGGGGAAATGTCGCAACAGTGAGGACACAAGTAACTCTGACGTGGCTTTGCAGTGTGGCTGCTCACCCCTAGGCTAGTAACTCTGACGTGGCTTTGCAGTGTGGCTGCTCACCCCTAGGCTAGACTAACCTGGGTCCCCACCCACTGCTGATTAGCTCTGCAGTGAAGACTCATAAACTTTAAGGTCAGAAGGGACCATTATGATCGTCTAGTCCAGGGGTCGGCAACCTTTCAGAAGTGCTGTGCCGAGTCTTCATTTATTCACTCTAATTTAAGGTTTCGTGTGCCAGTAATACATTTTAATGTTTTTAGAAGGTCTCTTTCTATAAGTCTGTAACATATAACTAAACTATTGTTGTATGTAAATTAAATAAGGTTTTTAAAATGTTTAAGAAGCTTCATTTAAAATTAAATTAAAATTCAGAACCCCCTGAACCGGTGGCCAGGACCCAGGCAGTGTGAGTGCCAATGAAAATCAGCTCATATGCCACCTTTGGCACGCGTGCCATAGGTTGCCCACCCCAGTCTAGTCTGACCTCCTGCACAACACAGGCCACAGAATCTCACCCACCCACTCCTGTAATAAACCCCTATCCTATGTCTGAGCTATTGAAGTCCTCAAATCATGGTTTAAAGACCTCAAGGTGCAGAGAATCCTCCAGCAAGTGACCCAGGCCCCATGTTGCAGAGGAAGGCGAAAAACCCCCAGGGCCTCTGCCAATCTGCCCTGGAGGAAAATTCCTTCCTGACCCCAAATATGGCGATCAGCTAAACCTTGAGCATGTGGGCAAGACTCACCAGCCAGACACCCAGGAAAGAATTTTCTGTAGTAACTCATATCCCATCCTATCTAACATCCCATCACAGGCCATTGGGCATATTTACCACTAATAGTCAAAGATGAATTAATTGCCAAAATTAGGCTATCCCATCATACCATCCCCTCCATAAACTTACCAAGCTTAGTCTTGAAGCCAGATATGTCTTTTGCCCCCACTACTCCCCTTGGAAGGCTGTTCCAGAACTTCACTCCTCTGATGGTTAGAAACCTTCATCTAATTTCAAGTGTAAACTTCCTGATGGCCAGTTTATATCCATTTGTGCTTGTGTCCACATTGGCACTGAGCTTAAATAATTTCTCTCCCTCCCTGGTATTTATCCCTCTGATATATTTATAGAGAGCAGTCATATCTCCCCTCAGCCTTCTTTTGGTTAGGCTAACCAAACCAAGCTCGTTGAGTCTCCTTTCATAAGACAGGTTTTCCATTCCTCAGATCATCCTAGTAGCCCTTCTCTGTACCTGTTCCAGTTTGAATTCATCCTTCTTAAACATGGGAGACTAGAACTGCACACAGTATTCCAGATGAGGTTTCACCAGTGCCTTGTATAACGGCACTAACACCTCCTTATCGCTACTGGAAGTACCTCTGGGCCCCTGATTTAGTCCCATTAAGCTGTTCGAGTTTGGCTTCTACCTCGGATGTGGTAATATCTACCTCCATCTCCTCATTCCCATTTGTCATCCTGCCATTTTCCCTAAGCTCTTCATTAGCCTTATTAAAGACTGAGGCAAAATATTTGTTTAGATATTGGGCCAGACATCGTTCTTGGAAACGGTTGAACCGTTTTAGCTGAAAATTTCCAAAAATATTCAGCCTGAAGTAGACATCCTGGCATGGAAATTTCAGCTCAAATGGTTAAAGTTTGGCAATATTATAAACAACTGAAAACAGAGTCTTATAATAGGCAAATTGGTCTGTTCTTTCTAAGGACCAGCTCCTGCCCTGTGCTATGTGTGTGTGTTAGTCATGGGAACAAGGCACAGAGACAGAGAATCTTGTACCCACCCACCGTCCCATGCAGCAGGCAGGCGGGCAAGATTGCTAGCATTCTTGAGAGCTCAGGCCTGGTCTACTATGCGTTTAAACCGGTTTAAGGAGCGTAAAACCGATTTAACGCCACACCCGTCCACACTAAGAGGCCCTTTATATTGATATAAAGGGCTCTTTAAATCGATTTCTGTACTCCTTCCTAACAAGAGGAGTAGCGCTAGTATCGGAATTACCATATCGGATTAGGGTTAGTGTGGCCGCAGATCGACGGTATTGGCCTCCGGGTGGTATCCCACAGTGCACCACTGACCGCTCTGGACAGCAATCTGAACTCGGATGCAGTGGCCAGGTAGACAGGAAAAGCCCAGCGAACTTTTGAATATTTCCTGTTTGCCCAGCATGGAGCTCCGAACAGCACGTGTGGCGATGCAGTTAAAAATCAAAATAAAAAAAGAGCTCCTGCATGGACCATGTGGATGTGATCTCTGTAAGGGCAGGCAAATGTGTTCTATCAGCGCTCCGTTACAGAAGACGAAATTCAAAATCATTTTTAAAAATTCTCCACACAGACACCATAGCAGGGACTCAGCGCACTGCTGCATGACAAGCGTAACGGAAAGCCAAAGAATCAAATGGACGCTCATGGAGGGAGGGAGTGGGGACTGGAGGACTTAAGCAATCCCACAGTTCCTGCAGTCTCCTAAAAGCATTTGCATTCCTGGCTGAGCTCCAAATGCTTCTAGGGTCAAACACAGTGTCCGTGGTGGTTCAGGGCATAGCTCGGCAATTTACACCCCCCCCCCACCCACCCCCAGAAGTGAAAGGGAAAACAATCCTCTCTTGACTCTTTTACGTCACCCTATCTTTACTGAATGCTGCAGATAGACGCGATGCTGCAGCAGTCAACACCAACATCCTCACTCCCCCCCCACCATGGGTGGCTGATGGTGCAATATGGCTGATATCCATCGTCGTCATCAGCCTTTTGGCACACGGGGCAGTGCAAAAGGACTGGTAACCATGCCGACTAGCATCCAGTGAGGTCGACCATGAGCGCCTGTGTAAAAAACTCCTAATTTTTTCTGGTAGATGGTGCAGTATGGCTGGTAACCGTCTTCATCATAGCAACAGGGGGCTGAGCTCCATCAGCCCCCACCCTTCATGTGTAAAGAAAAGATTCAATTGTCGCTGGACTAGCAGCGGGATGCTGGGCTCCTCTCCCCCACACTGCTTAATGTCCTGTCTGGAGTATCATAGCAGCTAGAGGCTGCCTTCCACTCATTTCTCACTAACAAGTCACTGTGTCTTATTCCTGCATTCTTTATTACTTCATCACACAAGTGTGGGGACACTGCTATGGTAGCCCAGGAAGGCTGGGGGAGAACGGAATCAACAGGTGGGGTTGTTGCAGGAGCACCCCCTGTGAATAGCATACAGCTCATAGTTTCTGCGGGATCTGACACAGATCAGCTGTGCTTTCTGGTTCTATGATACAGTGGTTCTCTAGTACACTTGCCCCATATTCTAGGAGGACTGATTCTATTTTTAGATACCAAAAAGGAGGGATTGACTCAGGGAGTCATTCCCAAGTTTGGTTTTTGCGCCCCCGGCTGATCTTAGCCAGGGGCACTTATGACAGCAGCAGATGGTGCAGTGCAAAAGGACTGGTAACCATGATCATCTTATTGCCAATTTATGGCATGGTAGATGGTACAGTATGGCTGATAACCATCTCTGCTGTCATGCAAAAGCAAATGCATGCTGCTGTGTAGCGCTGCTGAATCGCCTCTGTCAGCGGCATCTAGTACACATATGGTGACAGTCATAAAAGGCAAAACAGGCTCCATGATTGCCATGCTATGGCGTCTGCCAGGGCAATCCAGGGAAAAAAGGCGCGAAATGCTTGTCTGCCGTTGCTTTCCCAGAGGAAGGAGTGACTGACGACATTTACCCAGAACCACCTGTGACAATGATTTTTGCCCCATCAGGCACTGGGATCTCAACCCGGAAATTCCAAGGGGTGGGGGAGGCTGCGGGAACTATGGGATAGCTACGGAATAGCTACCCACAGTGCAACGCTCCAGAAATCGACGCTAGCCTCGGACCGTGGACGCACACCACCGATTTAATGTGTTTAATGTGGCCACGCGCACTCGATTTTATACAATCTGTTTTGCTAAACAGGTTTATGTACATTCGGAATAATCCCGTAGTGTAGACGTACCCTCAGTTGCAAAGTGTACCAGGTACCTAGCCAGTGCACCCCTGCCCAAAAAGGAGCATTCCAGCTGGGGAGTATGGTTAGGCCCCCATCAGGCTAGTGTGAATACTGCCCGGAGGGGTGAGTGTAGCGTGTGCTAGTCTTAAGGGGATGATGCTCCTTTCTGGAGCCACAGCAGGACATACCTTACCATTTCAATACCATTTTTGGCCATTCCGTGCTGCATTGGCATTTGATTCTAGTCCCACATCAGGTGTCTCTGCTTGCCGTGGGATGAGAGCAGAAGAGGGGCTGGTATAACTTGAGCCAGCTAGCATATGGTTTAAGGAGCTAAACAGAATGTGATGTGCTCCAGCTATTCTACCTCCCTGCCTCCAACATGCCCCCTTGTGCTGGGAGCTGTGGGACCTGGCCCTGCCAGCTGTACACATGGTGGTCATTTCTCCATGTCAGTGGTCTCCCCTGCAGGGGAGTTATGAGAGGTCTCTGCTCCCTTTGTGAGTCCTGAGAATCTGCCCCCCATTGTACTTGAATGTATTGAGAAGATGCCAAACAGCGAGGGTAGAAAACAGCATCCAGCGTTATCCCTTTCTCCTTCTCCAGATAGACAACAAGGCCTATTTTTATAATGTGTAAAGCATGAAGCAAGTTTAGCGTTTAGTGAGAACCTTAGGACAAGGGTAGCCCATTAATAACTGAGAACTTTACCCCATCTCATCCATATCCAGTATCATTCAGAGCCCACAAGCATGAATCTAAGATTAACTATAAATTAGAGAGACTGGTGAGCTATAAACCCATCTGAAATATGTATCTGTTTGAAACTGACAGCATCGCTTGTGCTTCTTTCGCTCTGAGGAAACTAACTCTTGATCTACATATGGAAATTAATTCTTGTGTTAAACTTGGAATTTTTTTTTCTATGTAGAATTCAATTGTGTAGGCGGGAGGGCAGCCACAGCTCCTCTGTCAGCTGTTAACAAAGCAGCTTTCTCTAGTGCAGTGGCTCCCTAGCCGTGGTCCACAGAGCACCAGTGATCTGTGGAACTCTTGCCAGTAGCCCATGGAGAGCTGGCTGGTCATGTGGTGCTGGCTCTGCCCTTGTTTCTGGCTGTTAAAGGGGCATTAAAAGAAACTAAAGCTCCATGAAATACTGTCCTAACTTTACTTTCCCATGGATACAATTGCTGGGGTTGCCATAAAGATGGTATCAGATTGGATCACATTCTCTCCTATTGGCAATCTCTGTGGTCAACGCTATGTAAAAGTTAGCGAACCTTCCAATCCTGCAGTTAGTGCCGGAGACTGGAAATCGGGAATCTTGGCTAGGACGGTGTGAACCCAACCAAATATGGTTCATGAACTAAATATTAGAGTTCTGTCCTGAGGCACTCACTTTACATACACCTCCATAGCCAGCTCCTCTCTACTGCCCAATACAGCCCTGAGGCACCCCTCCCCCACCCCCCCACACACTGGTTCGCTGGCTTCCCAGCTACACAGAGAGCCAGAGCTAAAGTGAGCCAAACCCTCTCAAGCATGAAGGGCAAATCACAGCTGCGTAAGCCCTCACTTTGAGAGGGCATGAGGTCTGATGCATAGCTCTAGTCCTGGGTACTAGTCCCAACGCCAGCCCTGATCCACTGTGTGACCTGGGGTAAGTCCACATCCTTGCTTTGAGTTGATTTCTTCAACTGTTAGATGGAGATGATAGTATTTTCCTCTGAGGGATGTTGGGGGGCTCAGATAACTTGCTTCTACAAGGAAGGATGCGTCTATCACCAAGGGATGTTCCAGTGGTCAGAGTGCAAACCTGGGATCAGGGAGACAAAGGTTCCATTTCCTGCTCTGTACTGGATTCCTGGGGGACCTTGGGCAAGTCACTTGGGCTGAGATTTTCAAAGATATTTAGGTGCCTAAAGATGCAGATAGGCACCTAGTGGGATTTTCAGAAGTTCCTAAGCAAGTTAGGAACCTAACTCCCATTGATTTCAATGGAAATCTGGTCCTTCGTCTCTTTGGGCTTCAGTTCCCCATCTGTAAAATGGGGAGAATAGCACATCCCTACTTCCCAGGGTGTTGTTTGGATAAATATATTAAAGGTGGCGAGGCACTCGCATACTACAGCAAAGAAAAAAGCACTTTGTGATCCTTAGCCCCTTAGAGGTGCCCAATATATTATCTGTAGATACAGTATAGCAGATGTTTCAAAAGCAAAAGGCCTCATTTCTGCAAAGTACTTAACCACATAGTTAACCATGCTTAAGTACTTTGCTAAATAGAGCTAGTCGGTTGAATTGGGGCCTGAATGCGTTCTATAAAATAGGTGTATATGAGAAACTCTTTTAATATGTGATCTATTCAAGCCATACGTCAAATCAATTGAACATCTAGCATTGGAGGCATTTTCTGAAACAGACTTCACCCTGTAAAATCCATCCATACAAACAACCCTCTTCTCTTTCCTGAATGAATGGAGACGTCTCTTTCCGTTTATGGGGTGATGCCAATTGGAGCAATGGATGTCTAAGCTGGAGCTGTGTGACTGAGTGTGCCTCTGATTTGATTCTAAATCAGTAGTTACTGAAACAATTTACTTTTCAATAAAGACTTTAAATGAAAATCTATAATTGCTCTTTGTAAGTAAGACTGAAACAGAAGCATAAGCAGTAAAGGATTGAATCTTGGAGTGGCTGCTGCTTTCCCTGTGAGTGCTTGGATGGAATTTGTACCGATCAGTCTACAATTTGCAGAGATTTCCTGGGAACAGAGAAACACAAACAGCTTGTAAAGTGATTAGTCTGTAAGGTTGATATAGTATGCTAAAGGTTACACTGAATATGGCAATTTAAAAAAAAACAATTTTTTAAATTTTGTTTACAAAAATCCAGTTTGAACAGTAGCCATGTTAGTCTGGATCTGTAAAAGCAGCTAAGAGTCCTGTGGCACCTTATAGACTAACAGACGTTTTGGAGCATGAGCTTTCGTGGGTGAATACCCACTTCGTCGGATGCAAGCACGAAAGCTCATGCTCCAAAACGTCTGTTAGTCTATAAGGTGCCACAGTTTGAACAGGAGCATTTCACATGTTATTTTGCCAAACAAGGCACAGAGTGGTAGGCTGTATATTTTTTCCAAGCTATACTCAGTAGGTTGTTCTAAACTTGTTGTTAATAAAGTGAAAAGAATGTATCCTCAGAGCAGCAGGGGTGTTTCAGTATAGAAGTGGGGCCAGTACTACTCACTATTCTATAGGTAAGGAGGGCCTTTTTGCAGAAGAATAGACACCGTTGCACATGAGGGTAAGATCTAGGAGCAATGCAAGAGGTTCCAATCCATATGTGATGCAGTGTTCAGCCCCAGGGGCAATCCCTGCATGTTGCTTGTACAGTAGGTTTTGAGGCAAGGTGTGAAGGATATGCCACTCTTTCATCCTTCAGCCTTCTTTTACCTTTGTGGATGGAAGGTGCCCTTGGGCTACTCGGGTCTAATGACTGTGACCAATAGCAGAGGATTCCTCCCCACACCTTTCCCCTTCTGATCTTTCCATTAGCCATCCAGGGCACTCACACTGGCCAATATTTTTCAATATTTTTTTGTTGACAAAAAAAATAGTTTGATCAGGAGCATTTCACATGTGTTATTTTGCCAGACAAGGCACATAGTGGTAAGAAGTGGTTACTGCTTCATGCTCCATGACTTGGGGTGGAGGAGTCCGTCCCTTCCCTATTTCCGCAGAGAATCCCTGGGCAAAGCCACTTAACTCTGCCTTTTCACCAGGTTCAGGGTCTGGGCTACTGTCAGTTCTGTGATACTCCGCAGCAGGAATATGAATGATCAGACATGATTACAGTGGGGTGAAAAACCGGGAGCAGTGAATGAGCTGGCACAATGAAACTCAGAAAAGTAGCAAAAAACAGGCTTTTTGTTCTGCTTTGTTTAAAAATAAACACTCACAGTGTAAAGCTACAATTCAGCAGTTGTGGATCAGTCCTCGTTGGTATTCACTGGCATGAGTAAGCCTTGGATGCAGTAAATTGCAGCTTCTCGATTGCAGTACATCAGTGGTTAGCTTTTCCACCTGCCTACAGAAGGAAGCAGTAACGCTGAGGCATTTTTTAATGATGAAACAGAGCGCAGAAGAGCACTCAGAAAGGAGAGTGCTCTGTCAGCAGTGTTATGTAACTGTCATGGATTGATACAGATGGTCATGACAGTTTTTAAAATAAACCAGGACTAGAGAACAGCATGAGCAGATCTGGATCATTATATCATGTAGCGCCTTAGGCGGCGCAGTCAGATGTCCCAACACTTTTTTCCCAAGGACAGCTTGTCCAATTCAGTAACAAGGTCACTGCAGTCAAAGTCACATCTGTGTGAGAGATCTAATGCGAGTAGCATGAGAAGTCTCTGGCTTGACTAAGTAGGATGAGACATTCTACTATATGTTAACACACTGTGCAAGAGACAGTTGACTACCTACTACGTGTGATTCTTTTTAACATGCCAGGCCTCAGTCCTGCAATTACATCTGTGCAAGTGGACATCTGATGGAGTCAACAGAGCTCTGCAGAGGCTCGGGGGTCTACCTGCACGGAACCCGTTGCAGAATCGGAACCTTACTATTTCATATGGCATTGAAACAGGATTAACAATTTTGTGTGGCCCACAGAAAAAGGAACTGAGAACTACTTGTAATAGTAATTATAGAGCGTGTTTTTCATTTTCAAAGAGCTGGGCAAACATTCATTAATCCCTGTGTTGAATAGTAGGAATAATTAACTATATTTTATACATGGAGAAAACTGTGACCAAAGATTAAATACCTTGCCTGAAGCTACACAGGGAGTCAATCAGAGTAGGGTTCAGAACTCATGAGTAATCCTGACTACCAGTTCTGTGCTCCGGTTGCTAGACCAGGCCTAACAAATTCAGATGGAGGGCTTCCCAAGTTTTTAACTACATATAGCTAGAGTCCCAAATACATTTTGTTGAAGTTAAATACCATGTTGCTTGTAGCTGGCATGTTCATTTAAAGGTCCCAATGTGTGTTGTAATTATGATCACATTTTTTGTTGTGTCCAATTAAAAAACTGATTGTTGATTTGCAGGACAAATCAAGGCAATCCCAAAATGGACACCTAATGAAATACTGGAATTATTGCATTCATGCCATTACATTATACACTCTCAAAATGAATGGGCTTTCCTATCTGAGAGGTGAAGCTGGAGCCACTCACGGTGAGCCATCCTCATCATGCTGCAGCATTATAAAGAGTGCAGCGAAATCCTCTGCATGCTGTATGTATCAGAGGTCTTTGTCAAGGCGATCAAGTGTAATATTTATAAAAGAATGCCTTGTTTCACAGTATCAGTGGTATCTCAGTTGCAGGGCCGGCTCCAGGTTTTCTGCCACTCCAAGCGGCGCAAAAAAAAAAAAAAAAAAAAAAAAGCCGCGGCAGCACGATTGCGCTGCTCCGCTCTTCAGCAGCACTTCCGCAGCTGGTCCTTCGCCCCAAGAGGGAGTGAGGGACCAGCCACCGAATTGTCACTGAAGACCCGGACCTGCTGCCCCAATAGCAGCCGGAGAGCCATCCCTTGGTATTGGTAGCCCCAAGCACCTGCTTCTTTAGCTGGTGCCTGGAGCCGGCCCTGCTCAGTTGAAATGGCTGCATCAGAACTGAGCTGCTCTTTGGAACATCTCTGCATTTATTTCAGAGTTCAGTACAGCACATGTCATTTTCAAGTTGCTTCTAATTACAAATAACACTGTGGTTATTGGTGTTTATTGACTTCCCTGAAGTTAGCTAAATGGACACAAGGTACCAATTTTCCACATCGATGGAGAAAGATTTATATTAAGACTCTGTCTCTAAAGAAATGCTGTCTTAGTTAGCTAATGCCAGCTTCCCCAAGCATGTCCAAACAGCATTTTTGTTTTTGCCTTTTGAGGTTGTGATTTAAAAAGGACTCTGGACACCTCATTTATTTAAGAATTCTCAAAAACAGAGACTTGATAAATTGACTTTGGATAATAAGTCATTGGGGTTTATACTCCAGTGTGATCTGCTGGGGTTAACTGGCTGGAACCAGGGAAGTATTCCACGTAATGCTTCTGTAACTCTCTTGACATCATTCCCAGCAGTGTGACAGGCAGTGATTTACAGCCCAGACTTATTCACAATGCTCCATAAATCATGCCATTCCAGTCCTATGTCCTCAAAGGCCTTCCAGTTATACCTCACTTGCTCCTTGCCACCCATTTCCTTAATACCGACATTTGCAGGCGGGCAGAAAAGTTACAAACTTCTCTTGCATTCCTACAGCTGACATGTCAATCAGCAGGATTCCTGTGGAAACCTGCTGGATTCTGAGGTAATCAGAGCCTAAAGCCTGCAGTAAACTGTAGTTATTTTGTAACCAAATTAATTACTTTTTTAAAATGCAAGAACAGTGTAGTCAGCTTAACCAAGTAATCGAGTTGCTTTTGCAGATTCCACATACTTTCCCGTGCATGGAACAATTTGATTACAACTCCCAGTGAGCTTGAATCTAAGAGCATTTTTATATGTTATACTTGGACACAAAGTAAGCTGAGCAGATCTGGATGTTTATTTACAAACTTTTAAAATTGTTCTGGTGCACTTAGTGCTTAATAAGGCAAGGGCTATCCCACTCACCACACAGGGAGGCACTACGTAGGTTCTCTTGCACAACTTGGTCAAAGTCCTGCAAGCCTGATCTGCAGTGTGCCTGCTGTTACAGTCCTGGGCCTTTTGTGAACAAAGATTGCCAGTCCTGCCACCTAGAAGGGTAACTTTGGCATGAGGATAAGTATCCAGAGGGACTGAAGACCACACAAATTGTGACTCAGTCAGGATTTGAACCAATGCTCCACAACTGAAAGATGAATACATTAATCTACTGAATTACACAGCTTCACCAAACTTTTACCATGTTTAAAACAGTAATGCCTTTTGGCATACCTGTGGTGTGGCCATACAATATATGGCATTTTGGTCAGGAAGTACCTTTCCAACCATTTTTTTTCTTTCCTTTTCATAGGAAGAGCAAAATGGGATGTAACTCTCCATTTATCTCAATTTTGTTTATATTACTGGATCATTTTAATATAAGGAAATATCTCAGGCATGTACTGTGTGCATTCTACCAGCCTATTTATACTGTACTAAAAAATACATGTAACAGGTTATAAACAGCGTTCAGTGTTGCTCTCAAGCAGCTGAAATTCACAATGATACAAGTGCTCTTGAATCAAAAGTTGAAAGAAAAGTTCAGGTTTTGATCAGGCACTCAGTTCCTATAGTGATGGAGAGCAGTATAAACCCCTACGACAGATAGATTTGTTTTGTTATATTGGTGAGAAGACTCTGATAAAGTCAACTAGCAAAGCTAAGTCTGAGGAGACTTAGGGCACAACAACCTAAGCCAGAAGGAGACGAAAATAAATGAACACAAACACGGCAATATGGCCATCACAGGGCATTGATGTTTTCAAAAATTTCTTGCAGTCCACTGAATGTTGACCTATATGGCTCTAAAGAGAAAGGGATTTAAGGGAGTCCATTTCCACTTTCTTTATCTGTTTCTCATCTTTTGTTTTTCCTCATTCTTCCCTTTGCAAATTAATTGAGTTTCCTACCAAAACCAGCTTCACTTAAATGTCTGTTTGCCTATCTGTTTGGCAAATAATGTTTTAGGCAGCTGAGCAAAATATAATTAGTGTTTCCTTTCATTGTCCTCATGTCAACGATGGGTGAATAGATTTTGCATCTGTGTTGGTTGTGTCAGGGTTGGTGCAGTTTCACGAGAGTTTTGCAAACTCAGTTCCTATTAACGTTTGCAGGAGTTGCATATGTGCTCCCAAGAGTATGGTTTGGTGTCTATTCCAACATATTTTTGCTTAAAATAATCAAAATTGTGTTTGCTCTATGTCTAGATACCTGAAATGACTGCACATTCATATTTAGCTTTCACCATTTGAACCCGACAACTTCTGCTGGATTCATAGTTTTACTAGATCTTGAGTCCCCCAGGAGATGAGACTCACTGTTCAGTGTTGCTTGGGTTTTAGATGGACTAGAGAGATTTTAATCTTAGACACGTTGACCTTAATTTTTAAAAGTAACAAGTGATGCCTCAATTTTAGGTATGCAACTTGGGAGAACCTAAATGGGCCTGATTTTCAGTCAGTGGGTGCTCAATCCTTTTTGAAACTCAAGTCCCTTTAATGTAACTCAAGTTGAGGCACACACAATCATTAGTCACTCTTGAAAATGGTAGGCCATTATCCCTTGCAGGGTAAGCATTGTGGAAAATGGCACATTTAATATAAAAATGTGACCTGCCCTCTCAGACTTTTATTGGGAGTTTCATGATTCCTAATACTTTATTCAAGATATTTATTCGTTGAATATTGATTCAATATATTTATTCAGTTAATGCTGAGATAGTTTGACAAATTCAAAGACTAAATGCTCTGTGCTTCAAGTGCAAATAAAAAAAATAGATGGAAACACACTTTGTACGCCGAGTGCTAAGTGCATTATTGGGAGGTAGTAAATCCTGATGCGTGTAGGTGGTAGCCATTGTGTGCAGTGGAGTGAAGACCCACGTTATCATGAATCTGTTTGTGATTTTATTGTTACAACAACAATAAAAATCAACAAGTAGGCTACATAGCTGCCAAGGACTTGTTTACAGACCCCATTCGAATAAGTGGAAGTGGAACAAGCGGTCAGTCGTATCAGATGAATCGTGCCACTAGCTCAATGAGATATTGCAGTAAAAGTCAAGCATTTATTAGCCGTTGCTTCAGGTGTCCTTTAGAACAGCTTTTTCTGTCTGAATGGCCTTCCCATCAGCAGGACCGCTGCCTGGACTTGCTTTGTTATAGCTGAAGATCAACATACATGGTTTCCTCAATTGAAATGGTAATGGAGCAAACCTACAAAAAGGGAGAGAGTAGGATTTTCATAAAGGCTCAGCAATGCATTAATTCTGCTCCCACTGAAGTGAATGGTAAGTATCCCATTGACTTCAGTGGGAGCAGAGTATAGGCCAGTGCTGAGCACTTTTGAAAATCTTGCCTACAGAGATGGCATATTCTAAAGACTACATAAATCAGCTGGTAAATCCTGTTGCTAAGTAATATGAGCAAGATAAGAATTGCTAATAACAGGCCATTGAAGTCACTGGTGATTTTTCCACTGATTTGACTCAATAGATGTAACCTATTTAGATTTTTGGTTATATTAACTGCAGTAATTTTAACTTATTCTCTGTCCCCTTAACATTGCAGTGGGGTGTTAACATAAATAATACATAGGTGAGGTCTACATACTTCCTATTAATATGTTAGCTGCTATGATGCAAACTACTCAGTTACCCTGGCAATAGGGATCTTATGTACTTAATAGAGATATACAAGTATACAGATTGGGACTGAGTTTTCAGTGCTTTGCACCTTGTATAGTCGTTTCTGCCTTTGCAAAGTGGGGGTATAAAATGCTGTCATTCTGAACTGGTAGCACTTGACACAGGTCTAACCACTGAAATCAGGCCCCACGACTATGAAATATTCAGCAAAGAGACTGATGATGGCATCAACCAATCATTTTCATCAAGTTCTTTTCAAAAGTCAAGGCAAAATTCTGTTCTCCGATCTGCACTGCAAATTAAGGATGAGAGACTTGCACTTTTTTCTGTATTCTCTCCCCAAGTGGTATTCCCGTTGATACTCACTGATATTCTGTGTATTATGGATCTAAATGCAGAAATCGGTCCTCAAATTGTACGGCTATATGTAGATATGAAAATATGATAGTATAACAACTGTATAAAAACCCATGTTAAAATCAATAGCCTTTTGATTCTGGTTCGCCATTGATCAGCCATCCAGTGGATGTGATGTGGTCATCAAAGACCAGTCTAATGATTTGTGCATTCTTAGATGAGATGCCCAGGGCAATAACCCACAGAACAAGAAATTACGTGTAATGATATGGACATTTCCAGCCAGGCAGCTTTTTCCTTGTGTGTTGTGGATGTTGATGATTCTGCTTTTTTAAAAAATGTGTAAGTGCTCTGTCTCATCTGATTCTAAATCTGCAGGCCAAGCAACTTACATTATTTTCTCCAAAGTCCAAATTAAAATGTTCCAGATAATTGCTTTTTAATTTAAAAAAGTGCATACTTCCGAATTGTATTTTACAAGGAACTGCAGTATATCAATTATGTTGAAGTATATGAAGTGCAGTGACACAAATAGCAATAGACTACATTACCAGATGTCCACCTTATAACAGTAAGTTAAAAGCACATGTCAATCTGCTAAAAGGGGGGAGGAGGGTTGGCCATAAATGATTTAAAATGAAAACATATAGGGTTGTTGGTTTCTTTGCCCTGTAATTAGAGGTCTGCATTGCCATATGCCATATGAGGGACTCAAGATTGAGTACTTACCATAGTCCCTTTGAAGTAAATGGAAGGAGACTCACTGAGGATATCATCAGACATATCACCCTGATCAGTTTTATGCTTCTCTCCAGGCCTTTTATGTCAGTTATATTTTTAGACTCAGGTTTCCTGCCCCCAAACAGTTATCTTATGTTTGTACAGCACCTGTTACAATGGAGCTCCAGTCCTGGGTCTAATACAAAATAATCAGCTACAGCAGCTCTAGAGACAGCATGCTGCTTCTGATGGGTGGGCGTGGAGAAAGGAACCTGCCACTTCTTGCCTTTATAGTAAATCTTCTGGCTACACTTGAAGCAGTGCTGAAGAGTTCCAAAGGGAGTCCCATCCATCCCTGGTCAAAGAAAAAGTCTGTGGCAACCGGGAAAATTAGGAGAGTGGGGTATAAATTGGGGCAAGGGAGGATCCCTCATACCGCCCAAAATGAAAGCCCCTTACAGACTTGCTCCAAATAGCTGGTTAAAGAAATATGATTCTTGACACAAGTACAAAATGTTGTGCTGACCCCAAACATCCCCTTTGTTCTAATGCAGACAGGAAAAATGACACGTGAGGATGGAAAAGTATATTCTATTCAGAAATGTGCCAGACCATCAAAATCTGTACGTGTGTATGCATGTTGCCTGCATGCACACAGGTCTTCCAAGAAAAGAAAAACTGAAAGAAATTGCAGCTGAGCTAGATGCATTCAGGGATCAGTGTCAGTGTGTTAAACAAATTATGACTTTTTAAAAAACAACCCTGCAGTCTTCACTCAGGCAAAACACCATTTGAAGTCACAGGAGTTTTGTCTGAATAAGAATTCCAGCACTTTTAGAAAGCAGAATCCTTTCCCCAGACGTTTAAATCCTTCTGAAGAGCACGAAAACTTCCTAATAAATCAAGAAAGAAATACCTCTGACTGTACATTCTCCATTCAGGTTAGGAGATCATCTGTTTGACCATGCACTACAGAGTATGGTGCAAAAAGACAGCTTCCAAATCTAGATCCTAGTGGGACATTTTAATCAGATGTACAGAACAAGTGACTATCATATGAGCAATGTTGATAAAATGGAGCAATTATGCCGAAGCACATGGTCTTGGAGGATCTGTACATAAAAAAGAGCACCCTTTGTATTTCAGCACTACAAAAATTGTGGCTGTTCTCACAAACTACTGCTGATGCACAAGCTGAAGCCTTTTAGAAGTTAACTTTCATTCTTTAGCAAGTTTTAAAAGGGAAAACATTTCCACAAAAAGAAATGCACTTCGCCAGTATTTGTCTATCTTGTTCATTTTCTTTGCTTTTTAATTGGGGTCTGCTCCTACCCAACCAAGCTTCTCCTTTACTTATTATTTGTATTGTCGTTGCAGTGGAGCGCCAGTCAGGGATTAGTACCCTATTGCGTGTACATGCACATACACACACACACACACACAGAGCAAAATCCTGACCTCATTCAAGTCATTGAAGTCAATAGGAGCTTTGTCATTGACTTGAATGGGGCAAGGATCTCACCCACCATCTTCTTGATCCAGTGGTGAAATGAGGCCACTGGGAGTTTTGTCTCCGTAAGAATGCCAGGTGTGGCCCCTTTTGGTAATGAAAGCCTTGTCTGTTGTCACCACCTTTTCCATGAGGTCATATATTTAGCATTATGATTGAACTGCAGGATGAAATAGGAGAAGATGAGCTGTGAGGGAAGAAGTGCTTGTTTACAACACAAAGGGCCAAAATCTACTTCTGGATGTGTAAACACCCCCTTTATTGAATTCAGTGGGAATTAAGCGCACATGTGTGAGGGCAGGAGGTGGACCAAAGAGTAGAGCTGTTCAGAAAATGGGTTTTTCTCCCACAGAATATTTGACCCTTTGGCTGAAAACTCAAATATTCTGATTCAGAAATGCTATCATGATGCCTCATGGGAGTTGTAGTTCAGGCGCTTCATGCTCCCATTGTTCTCAATAGGTCAGACTCTCTGCCTAGACAACATCTCCCATGATGCATCACAGTCTCTCCTCTTGGGGAGTTATGAGCTGCATCATGGGAGATAAACATTTTTGATTTGTGTGGGGTCGATGTGGGGTTTTTTTTTTGACAAAGTTAAGTTTCTGAAGTTAGGGGACACTTTTCACGCAAAATTTCATTTAGTGGAAAATCCAATTTTTCTGTCAAAAATAATTTTGGCATAAGATTTTTGACCAGCCCTACCAAAGAGTTATGCTAAATAGTAAGCTAGGTAAGAAAACCAAAGAGTATAGCCTGCGGTGAAATGATAGGCTGGGGAGGTAGAACCTCTTATGTCTGATTCTCATGTCACTTTATACCTGTGTAGCTTCTTTGACTTCAGTAGAGTTACTCTTGATTTAAACTGCTTGAAGTGAGAGAAAAATAGAACCTGCCCGTGGCTCTGCCACTAATTTACCATGTGAGCTTGGTCAAGTCAATTTCGCTTTGGATTAGTTTTCCGATTTGTAAAATGGGGATAGTATTTACCTACTCCACAGGGACACTGAGATACCGTAGTGGTGAGGATCATATAAGTTGCTTGATAGAACGTCCGTTGCTTTGAGATATTTGAGTGGAAAGTATGATATAAAGACACTAGTAAATTGGATTATGTGGAAGTCTGATATATTTGTATTCTTATTGGTACACACCTTTCTGAAACGTCCATTTCCATGCTGAATGCTCCTCCTTAACTAGAGGATGTATTTTTCCAGAGTCTGAAACTATAAAAATAAATGCATTGAGATATGTTGGGGTAAGTGAGTGTTGTATGGATTGACATTGTCTAGACTGTGTTATTAAGGATCCATGCTGGGAACAGTCTGTGGTTTGTCTAGTTTGTTGAGCCGCAGAGAGAGAGAATTTACATCATGTGTGGTGACCACGGCTATAACCAGCTGAGTGGTTTCTTTGATATAATTAGAGATTGCTTTTAGTTTTAATCAGTTGCTATTTAAAGGTCCATGTAGTAACTGATTTACAATTTCAGAATGTTGCATCCAGCTTCAGTAAAGCCACAAATAAACAGAAAACAGGGACCATATGAAAAGTCAAATGAACTTATCAGAAAGTTTTTAAAAAGTCAATTCACACAAACTCACCCAAAATAACATCCCGTTCTTCGTAGCACCCAGAATAACTAAGTCACTTGTTGAATGACTCCAATGTCCTCCACTCCAAAACTTTGCTTCATTGACTGTTGCAGACAAGTAGTTTCTTATAGTACTTGTAGAGTGTTAGTCCTGAACTTATTTAAACTTCACATTCTATGATGCTGAGTTTTAAAAACCTCATAAAACTCCAATAAACATTATCTGTCCATCTGCATTCACACAGATTTACACATCCAGACATTTATTTATTTTTTTTAGTAATTGGTTTAATATGGAGACTTCAGACCCGGCAGCAAAATAGTCAGATTGACAGGAGCTGAAGAAGCCAGATGGTAGAACTGAGCAAGAGAGAGTTTGAGTTGTAGAGTCAATTTCTACCCTAATTTTCTCCATGAACACTATTGGGATTGCACAGCCTTTAGTCCTTCCTATGCAGCTGTAATGAAGGGATCAGTTGTTACACCCCATTCCGCCAATCCTGGGCCTAACTGGAGGTCAGTTCAGCCTCTGGCTCAAGTTAGAGCAGCCTCAGGATTGTTCTAACTTGTATTGACTGATAGTGGCCCTACAGGGGCCGTGACACCAGTCAGGGATCTCCAGCATGCAGCAGCACTCTGGTCATGCTCTCTCCTGAGCCACATGCTAGATGTGAAAGTAGGAGGGGTGGAATTAACTCAATACCATCAGGACTTGCCACACTGTGGGAATTCTCAGCTGGCTGGTCAGGCAAAGTGGCAAAAAAGAGCTGTGGTGGGAGCTGGCCAATTGTGACCAAACATGTATAACTGAGAACTTTCTCGTTCTTTGCTAGACCCCGGATGGATAAGCCTATGAGCTGAACCAAAACCTGCCTTCAGAGTTCATTTCTGTGCCCACCTATCCGTGCGCAGAGGTATAAAGCATTCATTACCTGAGTCCAAAAAACAAACACACACTTTGGTGAGGAGTTGAGCACAGTTTGTGGATTTTCTATAAAAACTAATTATAGACTTTATTACTAAGGGCCGCATGCATTTCCCCCTCTTCTGGGAGTCATTCAATAAACTTTATGTTCTGAGGTTGAGCAAAACGGCTGCAGCTTAATGCAGTGTTTTATTCACGTTCCCTGGTACGCCAACGCCTGGTTATTGCTAGTGTCCCTGTGTGGATTTTTTTTCCTTCTGAATTTATATTAAAAAGCCTGAGATGCTGCATGAGGGGGGTCTTTCTTCTTAGAGAAGAAGTATGTTTTTTTTCAAAGCAGGCTTATAACTGGATCAGCTTGATTTGGGGATGGGTGCAGTGCAGTCTCATTCCCCAGAGTAAGGGCTCGTTCTGAATTGCAATAAAGATTTATCATTTCCATGCAAACCAGCTGGTCAGCCAATAAACATAATTGGCATTGCAATTACTAACACCACTAGAGAATAGGCTGAAATCTGGGCAATAGCTGATAGGAGGGCAGTTTTGGACCTGATTCTGCAACCCTTGCTCACGAGACTAGTCCAGATGAAGTCACTAGGATTGCTTGTGAGAGTAGGGACTACTCATGTGAGGAAGGGTTGCAGAGAAGAACCTATTTCAACCTGTCTGCAGTAGGTGCTGGGGTGTGTGCTGACAGGATCCTTTGGCTGAAATACATTCTTCCCTTTAAAGATCAAACACTCTTCTAAATATATGCTCTGGTGCAGAGACCACAGTGATTTACATTGTTCCTTGAGCCGTGGGTCTGGAGAACCTAGTTTCTATGACATTATCAAGAAGCTTTTCTCTGTGAGGTTCTGTGAAGGAGGAAATGTAATCCATCAACTGAAGTTTTCAGATTCTTAGCATCCATATATACAGCTCTCTCGTGGTAGCCTTATGATTATGCTACTGCAATTCAGCAGGGTCAAAACAAGAGGAAACCATGTCTAGAAACTAAACATAACCCTGCCTAAAACTAAAGTCGCATCCAAGAAATGCACCCACAAGGAAACAAATTCCAAACTGAGGCAGTCACAGTGGTTTTGATTTAGCCCTTTTTTATCTGAGCCATTCCAGCATTTAAGGTCTTCTATCCACAGAGCTGACTCTTTAATGTAAAGAAATTAGGAAAGATCCCATTTAGGAGGAATATTTGGGGGGGAAAATCTCTTGACAGTGAGATGTATTAGGCTGTAAAATGAGCTCCCAAGAAAAGTAGTGGGACTTTTAAAACCAAGACTAACCAGCACACTAGAGATTGTACAGTACTGTTGAGAGCAGTGCTGTATGGTAGGGAGTTGGACCGGGTGACCAAACAGAGCTTTTCTGTCTCTTATGGGGGGAGATTTTCAAAGGCATGATGGGCAATTAGGCACCTAACTCCCATGGAAAGTTGAGTGCCTGACTTCCTTTTATGCCTTTGAAAAAATCCCCCAGTGATTCTATTAGCACTTCTAAAGCACAGATTCTCACACTATCAAGGGTCCCCCACCACCCATCAGTATTCCATGCTATTGAGACAAGTACCTGTTTCACTACTGTCAGCTGAATCTGTGGGGCTATGGAAAGGTTGTGGCCAATCTGTCTGTTTGGGGGAATGGGGGAGAGTGCTAGCCCCCAGATCCTATTAGAAGCTGAAAGCCCTCTGAAGTCAATGGGAATCTTTCTGTTGACTTTGGATCAGGCCTATATTATATTTTTTTCCCCCTTCTTCTTCTTTTGACATTGCTTGGTACAGAGACCTCACAGAGGGGAATTACTTTCTTGACAGAATAGACAGACTGCAGGTTTTACAGCTGCCTTAACTCAAATCATCCTCCTTTCATAAGTTTGTGTCAGCTTTTATTTTACCATAGTCTTTTACATTTCATAAATATTAATTCCCCAAATATTCCCTGTTATTTAATAGTTCACATCTATCACAGGCTTTTCTGCTTTCCTTTCCCCTCTTGTCACACACAGATGTCATTCTCTGCCATCAAAAGCATGAGCATTTTCAAAAGAAGCTGTTCAGCCCAGAGATGCATGAGCAATATTTTACTGCATGTATTATTTATTGTGGTTCTTTATGGTTCTATCCCTTCATTTTCTAATGCATCAATCTGCCCTCTCAGGCGCTTGTTCACCTGCTTCCTTGGAGGGGACTGCTATGTTTTTTTAATCAGTTAACCAAATCCTGTCTAGTAGGCCAGCATTTCAGAATATTTAACCATATGTGCCAATGTCAAAGTGACATAAAGTACATTTTTGGCTAGTTGCCATTTAAAGCCAGATAGTTACAGGCTGCCTGGGAGCAGTCGGATCACTATAACTGGTTGCCTTCTCACCCACCGTGCATACCGTGCCTTAAACCCATCTAGAGATGGTAGTACCTGGATTAGTAAAAACGTGCATGTTAATTTGGACTGTTGGTAATATTTTATTTTGGCTTCACCCACTAACATGCTTTGTTTCTCATAAGTAATACTGGTTCCCTAAGCTGGCCACTTTGGGCACAATGTTTCGCCCTACTATTCCACAGAAACTGTATCCCTCTTGTGTGTCTCTGCTCCTTACGAAACATGCAGTACTTTTCCAGGAAAACAACGCTACCTTTTACATTTAGCCTGGTAAGTACACATGCATGGGCCAGTTATTTTTCTGTAATATACTGGTTGATTTCCAGTGAGGAGCTAAATCTTCATTTAAATTCTTACATTTAAACAAATAAACATGAAGCTCCTCTTTATACAAGGCTACATGATTTTCTTCCATTGCAAAACGTCTTGGAACTGACGACTTTCACTGAACTAAAGGTTTTGCTGACTTCCAATCAGCTCTCAGTGACTCAGAAAGTTCATGATCTATCAAAACAGCTATTTGTCCTGCTGAAATAGGCACTATACATTTTAACAGACAGGTAATGCCAATTGTCTACCCGTTAAGTTGTTTAGTGTTGCTGATTTAGCTTGGAAATTAAACCCAAAAGTGAGCTCTTAAGAGCAGTGGTGAGAAATGGACAAGTGGCAATGAAGGTAGGATGTACATCCAAGCAATAACTTTTGGCCCCTTGTCTACTACCACTGAAACCCTGCTCGCACCTATCATAGTCACAGTGTAACTAGCATCGTTTCAACCTTAGGCTTTGGCTACACTTACACTCCCAGCGCTGTCCGTACTCCACCTCCCTGTGGGGAATAACGTACAGCGCTGGGGCTTTGACCACACTGGCGCTTTGCAGCGCTGGAGAGGGTGTGTTTTCACACCCTGCTGCAGCGCTGCAAATTTCTAAGTGTAGCCAAGCCCATAGATTCTGATTCAGTAAAGCAGCCCTACTCGGGAAAGCATTTAAGCATGTGCTTAAAATCCACTCATTTCAATGGCACTTTAAGCATGTGCTTTAAGTGCTGTCCTTAATTGGGGCCATAGCAGGGAAGGAGCCTTGGCAATGTTTTAAGGCAAATCCAGCCAGTCTCTGCTGCTGTGGAGGGCCTGACAGGCCCCACCAATAGAAGGGTTTCTCTGTGCAGTGTGTGACACAGCATCCGAGGAGCCCCTGCAGGTGGTTATCCAGTCCAGTCCTGCCAATCCCAAGAGTTCAATAATCAGGAGTTAGGACCCACTTTCTGGGGCGTATCAAGCAGGAAAGCTACAAACTCACTTTAAAAAAAAAAAAAAGGAGAAGAAGAAGGCTGAAATTCTCACACAAAACATATGACTCTGGGAGCTGGGACTGTAAGACAAAAATAAAACAGACAATCAAGTTGGGAGAGCTGGCCACTCTGGGTTAGCACCTAAGGCAGAGCTGTGCTCTGTAGGGGGTTCTTCCAGGCTGCTGGGCAGGGCTGGCTTTAAGCCGATTCCCGATTCTCCGGAATCAGGCCTCGTGCCTAGGAGGGGCCCACCCCTTAGGCATCTTTTTAATTTCCCACTCCGGGTCTTTGGTGGCATTTCGGGGGGGGAGGGCGCTCCGGGTCTTCAGCGGCGGGGGGGTCCTTCGGTGCTGCAGAAGACCCGGAGCAGCCCCCACTGCCGCCGAAGTCCCGCCAAAGCCCCAGACCGCCACCGGGTATTCAAATCGGGCCGCGCCGTTCATAAAGCCGGCCCTGCTGCTGGGCATGTGTGGAGAGAGAGGCTAGGGACAGGGCTTGATGGGGTGGCATTATGGCAGTGTGGCTCCTCTGGCACACGCCCCCAATGGCAGAGGAGTGGAAGTGCAGCCATGTGGGAGCACCTCTCTGTGGCTCAGTTTCTACATCTGGAAGCGGGGAAAATGTTGACTTTGATGTCTCCAGATTAAAAGTACCATATAAAAGCTAAGCGTTATTTTTAGCCCAGCCCTCAGACTGCAAGAGTGGCTGCAGATGCAGCTTCAGGAGGAGGAATCCATCCTGTCACCACCTGCCGTGCTCCCTGCCAGAAGTCTATTTACTGGGATTTAAAACTGCAACTAGGATTTATTCCTATTGTACGTATAGCTGCTACCTCTGACCCTAATAGTGCAGCTCACACCTACTATCTGCCCAGATTTTCCACACACTTGGGCCTGATCCAATGTGCACTGTAGTCAATGGAGAGACTCCCATTGACTTCAGTGGGCTTTAGATCAGGCCCACGGTTGGGTTCTTAAGCATTATTGGTACAATCGACTCTAGCACAGAAAAATCATTGACAGTGGCAAGGGAGGTAATAATTCCATCTAAAGTGTTGGTGTGGAGTGAAGAAGAAATTAATTTAGGTCCATAAGCTGCAGGGGTAAAAAGAAAATTCAGCAAGAGCCAACTCTGAGCTGCAAAAAGGGGCATCCCTTTCCTCCATGTGTGGGCTTTAAGGCTCCTGGCTGGCTGTTCAGTGGCTCATCGCTGCTCAGCTAAGCATGGCAAGGATTCTCTCTTCCTCGCAATGGGATAAGCTAACCCGCTGTTTAGCGCCACTCAAGTGTGTCTTTTCCCATTGTGGATGTAGGCAAGAGACTGTGAATCATTAAAAGCTAAACAGGAGCAGATGTTGTGTGTCAGGTTTAAAGGAGCAGTGTGTGGTAGCTGCTTTATCTTAATCTTCTAAATAGTATGTATATTTTGGAGCAGCCTCTTATCCATTCTGTTTAATATTTGTACTTTCCTTGGAAAGTGGTTTGCCTCTTTTTTTTCTTGAACTGCGGGTTTGAAAGTTCAACTCGACTGGGACCCCAGGACTGTTAAGAGTTCTGCCTAGGAGACGTAAAAAAAAGAGCAGCAGGGGCTAGAGCAAGAACAGCTAGTGAGACACTACAGTGAAAAAAGTCGGCGCAGACAATAGGCAGATTGAAAAATAAATGCAATCCTTAAACTAACAAAATCCTATAGAATTCCAGTGATCTCAGTGCACACCTCCAACCCCTGCTAACAGGAGTGCTGGACTCTTCCAAGGCAGCCACAACACGGTGGTATTGCTAATGTGAGAGGAAGTGCTTTGGACCGTTACAGTGTTTCTGTTTTATTTATAAAGGCAAAAAGATGATGGGGGAAGAAAAGAGTGAGAAGAAAAAGAGAAAAACTAATAAACCCCAGAGTAAATGTACAGTGTGAAGCTCCCACACTTGTAGCTTTGGAATGTGGGCAGGCTCTTCTATTCCGAACACATGGCACAGATTTCACTTTAGCTAGGAAAACAAGTGGGGTTGGGGAATTTTTTTTTTTTTAAATGAAGAAATCATTGGGGGTGGAGAGGAGATGGATCTGGCCTGCGCGACCCTTCTTG
The DNA here is from genome assembly GCF_020497125.1 of Mauremys mutica. Classification (NCBI taxonomy): domain Eukaryota; kingdom Metazoa; phylum Chordata; order Testudines; family Geoemydidae; genus Mauremys; species Mauremys mutica. Next base: position 100,435,235 of record NC_059072.1, on the reverse strand, counting down.
CTGGTGAGAATGCTTGAAATGGAAAAACTAACAAGTTGTGACTTCTAGAGCTCCAGCTGGCATTTGCAGGGCTGGAAGTCAGAGATGGGGGTTAACTATTTCTACTTGTCACTTGAGAACATTTGCTCTTGAAATCTTTGAGCTATGACAATGGGTGAAACCTTCCAATGCCATCATCTTAGTCTCTCTTGAATATGGAGCCATATTTTAAGGGTTAAAAGGAAACTGGGGGTAGAGAGTCTCACCTCCCTAGCTGGAACTCCTGGAAGCTTGTGCCCCCCTGAGGTCTGATGTCTCCAGGGGCAGACAAGGCAGCTTCTCTAGAGAGCCACGTTTCTGGGTTTGCTAGTCCCTGCAGCAACAGTGGTGCATGGAAGCCCTGGCATGCTGGAGACCCACTGTGACTGGTCCATGTCTGAATGCATGAAGAGAAGGCTCCTAGTGCCCTCCCCACCTTTTCTGTGGGCAGTAAGCAGTCTCTTCTCGCCCTAAGTCAAAAAACAGAAAGTGAGCGCACACAGTATCCAAAGTGCCTCAAGACCAACAGCGTGAGATGGCCGACTGACCGAGAACTCACCGGGACTCGACCCACCTCTGTGAAATGCCCGCAAAGGGAAGCATTGATGCTTTGCCCTGATAGGGTCTTTCAAACATTCTGTGTCATCACCGAATTCACTAACTGGACAATAGCCCCTTGATCTGGAACTGCTGCATCTCCGCTACCAGCATGCATTTGGCTTCATTTTCTAGCAGTGGAAGATATTGTAACTCCTGATCTAAGCTGATGCATTTAATTCAATGTAATAGGGTTGCCCAGCCTAAACCACTATAAATAATTTAAAGAAGAAAGGATAAACATCCTGCCTGTAAATCTGTTTGCATTTTAAATTAAACATGAAAGGGAGCTTGAGGCATTTTATGCCCGTTGTTTTATATTGCTAGCTCAGCCACCTTATAGTAGATGTATGTATTCGCATCAGTGTTCAAAGGGCAAATCCGCTGCCTAGAAATTCACCGTGCTTTGTGCCATAGCAACTCTGTGGGACCCTTGCAGAGGTTTCATTGGGCAGGAGGGATCCCACACTCAGCAGCACAGAGAGGGACTGTGCCAGTGGGCCAGAAGAAGTTGCCACTGGCTCCTTACTTATGTGAATCCAGCAGTTGGAAATCCTACCTGGAGGATACAGAGGAGCACATTCTCCAGCTGCAGCCCATAATTTAAAGTGTGGCCTCTGCTAGCAGATGGACCACGTCTTCATGGATTGTACTTTACACGATAAAAAGGGGGGTGTGAATTTAGTGCTGGGCTAAGGTGTCATACTGCTAGCCCTAGCTAAGGACATTTTCTATTCACTCATCTTACAGGTGTAGCACAGGCAGTGGGCAGCATGTGCTGCCTCCACCCTGCCCTACCAAAGTGTTTCAGTCCTGCCCTGGAAGGACCATCTCTAGGCATGAGAAGGCAGTTCAGCCTCCCTGCCCTCTCCGTCCTTAGACATGATCTGAAATATGGTCTCCTGCTCTTTCAAAGCCTATCCATCACGTATGGATTTCATTCTTTTCCATGTTACTAGCATTACTTGTTAAACCCAGAGAAAATGAGCCATTTCCCTTGAAAAACAATGACAAGCAAGTAAAAAAAAAAAAAGGGCAGAACAAAAACCCATTCCATATGTATATAATTATAGTCAAGTTGAAGGCTCTCTTAACCTAGTCCCTTTCCAAGGCTATAATGTGTGGGGAAAGTGCAGTGGGTTTAAACCACATGATACTAATCTCACCTGCATTGAAGGAGAAGCTACAGATGGTACCACTTTACATCAACATGCACCACCCTCCCATTAGGGAACCACGCAGAGGATGAAGGGAAGGGTGCTGGCTGTTCATCAGGGATGGAAGCCATCATGCCTGTACTGGGCAGGCTGGCTTGAGGTGGGCAGCTTCAAGGCTATGCCAGGCCTACGTTGCTCCTCCATTATAAAGGAGGTGAGTGCACCTCCATCTAGTGCATGCTGTTGACCCCAGCCATACACACAGCTGAGTGTTTGGACTTGCCACTGGCTACAGACTGTGCCTCTCTTGGGCCATTGTGTTGCAGCCAGCACCCTCTCCTACCACTTTTTGGGTCCTGCCCTGCTGTTTTCATGGGAATGGGGAGAGGGCACCATTCCCAAGTCCTGTGACCCCACAGAGCCAGTGAGCAGGACCTAGGCAATGTAAAACAGATTATGCCAGCAGATAGGAAGGACCTAGCTGCTTAAGGGTTTACATGCAGACAGCTACAGCCTGGCACATATTTGAAAAACTTATTACTGAAGCTCTGTTGCCTCCCATTCTTGATGGAGTCTTCAAGCAGCCAGCGGAGCAGGACAAGGCTGCGAGAGCAGCAAAAGGGGAGTCAGCATTTTAACCAGATCAGTGGAGGGAAAAAAATAGAATCTGGCAAGTGTTCAGAATCCATGAAAGGAGCATAATGCAAGGCAGGCAGCCATAGTCTGCAGCCTGACAGTTCAGGAGCAAACAGAAAGCAAACCTTAAGAGTGGCTTTCCCCCCCCTCGCCCTCCTCCATAAGCTTTTCCCAAGGAAATGAGCTAAGAGTGAGAACTTAGGAAAAAAATAGAATGGAGCTAGTAGGTTTTTAAAAAAAAATAAAATAAAATACCCAAACTAGTTTAAATGGAAAAAATCTGTTGATTTTGCTGTAAATTAAAATATAGCATCCTGCTCCAAAAATAGATGAGCTACACCACTGACCCAATATAACACGAATTCGGATATAACGTGGTAAAGCAGTGCTCCGGGGGGGGGCGGGGCTATGCACTCCGGCGGATTAAAGCAAGTTCGATATAACGTGGTTTCACCTATAACACGATAAGATTTTTTTTGGCTCCCGAGGACAGAGTTATATCAAGGTAGAGATGAGACAAAACTCAGACAGGAAGGGAACAAGAAGTTATACTGTTAATACAAATTATTGTTAACATTTCCCATAGATTTTAACATCAGAAGGCTTTATGTGGCACTTAAGGGGCTTAAAAATGTAACAAGGGACTCGCTGAATTAGTTGTCACAGGGTTATTTGGGAATTTTTGTCACTACTCTCGTACTGTTGTGCTTAGACTCAGGGAGATACAGTCTTTTCAGAAAGCCCCTGGTGGTCAAATTTGCAGAGCATTAAAATGGTGTCTTGTGTATTTTTGGCATTGTTGCTGGCTCGTGCTGGCATTAATGGGAAGGGGCACTGAGAGAAAGCAGTTGCGGTAGCATTGTGCCAATCAGAACTCTACTTAAGGAAGCTTGCGGTGAAGTTGTTTGCTGCTTACTACTGCCAGTGGGTTTCTCACTGTGCACAGGAACTGAGATGCCTTGGATGGAAATTTAATTTAATTTACAACCCCTCTTCAGTGTATATTGTCATTAGCTTGTCCTGCTCTCTTTGGGCCTCATCCTGAGAGGTGTGAGAAACCCCAACTCTCCTTTGGGTTGGAACCTCTGATATTTGTCTTTAATCGGATGAAAACAAAAAGTTACAAAGAGGTAGAGGAAGCCCACTTTTCTTTCTAACCTAATAAATGATATTTCTGTACGAGTAGATTCTACTGCAGAAATATTTACTGGAAAGTACTATTGGCATTAAATTTATAATTGGCTGGTAGCATTTTAATAGGAGATTTTTTTTACAAGCGTGAAGTCACACCATTCTTTTTGATACATAAGTACGAAGGTGAAAAAGCAGGCTGTTGGGCAACTTCCAGTTTGCCACCATTAAGACAGTGGAATGAGGGCAACCTAGATCAGTTATCTCCTCTGCCCATCAGTGAGTGGCAGTTCCAGGAGTGCAGGGGAAGCCTGGCCCTTGGAGTATCAAGGTTATGATCTGAGTACAATACAAGTGCGCAGAGGGAAAGTAGCAGAAATCAAAGATGAAATGTTGACTTGCAGCAGTTCAGTAAGTTCATTCTGCAAAGGCTTTCGCTGCATTACTCGTGTCTGTCTGACAAGTTCATTTAAATTAGGTTAAAGAAAAATGTGAGCGAGATCGAAAGTGTGGTCCAATAGGGCACTGGACTGAGACTTGGGTGACTGTGGGTTCTATCCCCCACTTTGCCAATGACCTGCTGTGTGACCTTGGAGGAAATAACTTCAGTGCCTGTGTTCCCCTCCTGTGTCTATGTCGTCTCTTTAGATTGTAAGTTCTTTGGGGCAAGACTTTAACTGTGTGTTTATATAGTGCCTAGCACAACGGGGCCCTAATTTTTGTTGAGGCCTCTGGGCACCACTGTAAGAAGAAGTGGAGAGTAGGTGTTTTGTGGAATCTGTTCTTCACACCTAATATTATTTATTTTTTTATTTTAACAAATACAGCGAGTGTAATTCCTTGGCAAAAGCTGGCCCTTTTCTGATCCTACATCCCTTACTCATATGAGCAGAACTGCTTGGGTGGGTAAGAATAGCATGATCATGCCCTGATCTGATCTTGCCAGCACTCCAGGCACGGAACATCCATTGCATGCAGTGGGAGTTCCACACATTTAAACACGTGCAGGATCAGGTCAAAAGTTTGGGTGGGTTTTTTGGGTTGTTTTTTTTTTGGCAAATTACTAAAGCTAGGAAATTATATTATGAGAAACCAGCTAAGCAGCAGTTAGAAAAATAAAAGCTATTTGGTTTTCAAAAGCTTCAGAGCAATATTGGTACACACCATGCTGAGTTAAAAATTGAAAATGGAAAACTGATTTAGGATGAGACTGAGTAAATTGTATTGAGGCAGGATAGGGGTTACCCTGCTGAGACGCAAATAGAAAATATGACACCTAGACTGTGCCAGAGGTACAAGAGCAGTGACGGGTTGGATCACAGAAACCCCTTTGGGAACTGCCAACTGATGTGCCAAGACTACTACTGCCCCTGCTTTCCCTGCGAGCTCGGGACCCCAGCACCCTGCCTGGTTTGAGCCAGACCCACTAGCCTGCTCCAACAAAGACCCAGAGTCTGAATTACTTGCCACAAAGCTGCAGGTTTACCTGAAAGCAGCTCACAGAAGTGTTCTTGTCTTTAACACTCAGATGCCCAACTCCCAATGGGGTCTAAACCCAAATTAATCTGTTTTACCCTCCATAAAGCTTATATAGGGTAAACTCAAAGTGTTCGCCCTCTATAACACTGATAGAGAGAGATGCACAACTGTCTCTCTCTCTCTCTCACACACACACACACACACACACACACACACACACACACACACACACACGTATTAATACATACTCTGGGTTAATTAATAAGTAAAAAGTGATTTTATTAAATATAGAAAGTAGGATTTAAGTGGTTTCAAGTAGTAACAGACAGAACAAAGTGAATTACCAAGTGAAATAAAAGAAAACATGCAAATCTAAGCCTAATACAGTAATACAACTGAGTACAGGTAAAAATCTCACCCTGAGAGATGTTTCAATAAGTCTCTTTCACAGACCGGATGCCTTCCTAGTCTGGGCACAATCCTTTCCCTGATACAGCCCTTGTTCCAGCTCAGGTGATAGCTAAGGGATTCCTCGTGATGGCTGCCCCCTTTGTTCTGTTCCACCCATTTATATATCTTTTGTATAAGGCGGGAATCCTTTGTCCCTCTGGGTTATCCCCCATCCCCCACTTCTCAATGGAAAAGCACCAGGTTAAAGATGGATTCCAGTTCAGGTGACATGATCACGTGTCACTGTAAGACTTCATTGCCCACTTGCCAGCACACACGTATACAGGAAGCCTTACAGATAAAACAGAGCCATCTGCAGTCAATTGTCCTGGTTAATGGGAGCCATCAAGAATCCAAACCACCATTAATGGCCTGCACTTTGCATAATGACAATAGGCCCTCGGAGTTATATTTCATATTTCTAGTTTCAGATACAAGAGTGGTAAATGTATACAAATAGGATGATCACACTCAGTAGATTATAAGCTTTGTAATGATACCTTACAAGAGACCTTTTGCATGAAGCATATTCCAGTTACATTAGCATATTTTCATAAAATCATATAGAGTGCAACGTCACACCGGGTTACAGAGAAATCCATTAACGCTGGATGCCAGGCCAGAGCCATGTAGGGTGGGCGGGAAGTATGTATCCTAGGGGCCTCCAAACCTAGGGAAACTACAGATTTTTTCATCTCTTCTGTTGTATTCAGGATCTTCTCTGATGCCCATCATTGTGGTATCAGAACATCTATCAAGCCTTCAGCCTGTCCTGTGAATTAGAGTTAGGTGCATTTTCATGAAGTAGGCGTGATAATGAATAGCATTGGCAGAGACGCTTCGGTTCAGTGGCCTTATAGTGCATCTCTGGAAAGTTTCTTGTTGAAGTGTGCGAAATACCAGCTGTTCCACTTCAATGACAATGGGCTTGATCAAAAGTCCACTGAAGTGGAGGAGAGTCTTTCCCTTTACGTCAATGGTCTTTGGATTAGGCCCAACATGGAATTGCAGTTGAAGCGCATCTCGAAAGAGAGATGCCTGAGCCAATCCTTCCACTGACTCCCTTTTGCACACTGCAGCAAAATGAAACTCCTTGTCCTTGCATTTAAAGCCCTATGCAACTGCATCTGTTATGATATCCCCCCCACACACTCCCTGTGCCAGATCAGGAGTGCTACTCTTACCGCATCAGTTGTCTCATCATCTCCTTCGGTGCTGCTATATATGAAATGCCCCTCACACCCACTTTCCCTAGCCCCCACTCTGTCCTCATTCAAGTCTCTTGAGACACTTTTCTTTCATAAAGGCTACAGTAGGGAGCCAACATAGAACAAAACCTCAGGTTACTCCCTCTGCTGGGTGTCCTAGAGCACATCCTTTCTTCTCTGTAGTTATCTTAGATAAGTTCTTTGGGCTTGGGCTGACATGTTTGTGTCTCATCAGTGCTTTGTACATTAATTTATAACAACTCAGTTATTTAAGAGATAATTTGCCTTGCAGCCTTCCCACTTAAGTCAGCTGCTCAAAATCTTGTGGCTTATGTAGATCAGTGTCTAATGACTCAAGGCCCAATTCTGCAAGCCCTCCACCTGTCAAATTGCCATAGACCTCAGTGGGAGTTCTGCACACAGAGGGTTTACAAGATTAAACTGAAAGGTTTGTTTTCACTCACCCAGAAGGTCCTGGATTTGACTCCTGTATCAGGATGTCACCTTATAGTGCTCATACCGCAGTGTATCATACACATGAATTGGTGATAGCTGGCCACAGCATGTCTGAAGCAATGTGGCAGTCATACCATCAGGAAGGAGAGAGCCAATATACAGTGGCTACTGGGGATATTCCCTAAAGTGAAATGATGGGAACTCTCAAGGAACAACTTTGGATGAAATCTAGGCAGATTGCAACATAACCGTATTCTCCTTGACTCTTTCCAGTTTACCGTGTTGGGAACTTCTTCCTTTTTATGGAATTCAGCAATGTGTTAGTGTCATAACAGATACTGAAAGTGTGTGGTGACCTCTAGCAATGCAGGTGAGACAGCAGGAAGGTTTTTCATTTTAAATTAAATTCGTAAGTGGCAGGAACTTTTTAGTTTTTAATATGAACAGTGATTTATGACAGTACTTAAAGAATGAGCCAAAAGTGGACAAATTCATCAAACATACTGTCCTTTTTTGTCATAGAAGGACCAAATCAAAGTCATATTATTGTTAGAATCTTGGAGCCAGATCTCCAGCTGGTATAAATGAGTGCAGCTCCACTGCCTATAACAGAGTGACACCAGTTTACACCGAGGGTTTAGCCTTTGGTTTCCTTGTTTTTTGCTACTGTTTTATGAGACAAGGAATTGGAAATCTGCCCAATTCAATTCTTTTCCTTTCTACCAGCCACCTTATAACACTGAAAATATTAGGCAACATGCCTTTAATGCATGCAACTTGAGACACCAAGGTTCCCTTCTGTATGTTAGGTCTCAAGAAATGCTGCAGCACTAACATTTCTCTTCAATGTATCCTGGGTTCATGATCCTTCCTGAGGCTTCCCACCTGTCCCCCCAAAATACTGTATTTAAAATGGATTATTTTAGCCTCTCCATTGTTCTCTGTTGTTGCCAGTCTAGGATACTGCCAGCCAGAATGCTTATTTCCAAGTTGTATTTAAAGGGTCTGTCTGTAGTCCCTTTATAAAGCCTGATTACAACTTAGAGTGTGACATCGACTCTTGCAAGCTAAATGGGCTGCAGCAGGGAGTATGGGCATGGGGGTCCTTCTAGGAAAATGATGGTGCTGGAGGAAATACTGTTGATTCAGAAGGTGTTGCTCTGAATCCATTTTTCCTCTGACCCTGCATAGTATTATGGGCACCTGTGCTGCTAGAGATCCTAGGCCAGAACCTCAGCGGGGTGTAGCAATGAGGATTTACAGTAGCTAAGGATCTGGCTGTTGTCTTCCAAATGAGATGTAATACAGAATCGCTGGCCGCTGTGCTCATAAGAGGCACCATGGTACCTCCCACGTGAGAAGAGTTACTGTAATTTGTAACACTTGTTCTAAAGTGGGAATTAGCCCTGGTACCCTGGGGGACAAGTATTGTACCTACATTTCCTTTGCTTTATTTTTGAGTGGGTTCCATATTTTTCATCTCCTGCAGTGTGACCTAAATCCTGCTGATAGGTGAATCCCTGAATTTAATTCAGTGGTGGTGGGGGGGGGTGCCTGTCCTCATGTTACTTTCCCTCTTAAGCCCCTCCCCCATCTTCAGTGGTGTGTGTTTGTGTCTGAAAAAAAAAAAGCACTTTGAGATCGTTGGAGATGAAAAGTGCAAGCTACCACTATGAGGAATTTTCCACAAAAAACCCACAACCCTATTGATCCCCCAGCCCCCTTCATTCATTCTACATAATAGATGAGAATGTTCTGCATCTTGGGTAACACTAATGAGACTTATTTCAGTAAAGTATACACTTGGGCTCACTGAAAGTGTTGCTATACAGATAAGGTACATGAAAAGGAAAAGCAACCCCACATTATTTTAAGAAACCTTTAAGTGGGTTTATTTGCTCATTTTCTGTCATAGTGCAAGTACTCTTTTACCCCAGTATAAGTATTATCCAACCTCTCTGTGAGGATTACTGTGGGACAGAGTTGTCGACAGACAGGAACGTGGCACACAATCACACAGACACCCCCTTTTATGTACGGGGTTTATATATTGTCTGATGTGGTTTATTAAATTGCGGGGGGAGGAAATATTAATTTTGAAGTTTTGTTGTGGATTTCACGTGATACTAATTCTGACAATTTAAAAAGACCCTCAAACATGAGAGTGCTGGGCGATGAAGTACATAAAATGTGCAGGCAGTAGAGTATTCTGCTGTATGGACTGTAAAATATTACTAAGCTGTTCAAGAAGAGTCACTGCAGACCAAGTCAGTTTAACCAAAGATTTGGTTAAATCTCCCTCTTATCCAAATCTCTTCCGTTCCCTGTCATGAATCATGTTCCCAGAAATTATCTGAATTGGCTGTACTAGAGTTGTTTGTATTGTTAATGACCAACATTAAGTGTTGTAAACCCCCTCAGTTTTCTAATGGAAAATGGGCAGTGTTGGGCTCTTTTCATTTTAAGAGCGCAGCATGGTCTTTCAGGGTATGTCTCACTGCACTTAGACACTCGCGACCGGCGTGTGCCAGCAGACTCAGGCTTGCAGGGCTCAGTCTTAGGGGCTGTGTAATTGTGGTGTAGACAGTCAGGCTCAGACTGCAGCCTGAGCTCTGGGACCCTCACTCTTTGCAAGGTTGTAGAGCAGGAGTTGGGGAACTTTGTGGCCCATGGGCCACATCTGGATATGGAAATCGTATGGCAGGCCATGAATGATCACAAAATTAGGGGTTGGGGTGTGGGTTCTGGAGTGGGGCCAGAAATGAGGAGTTCAGGTTGTGAGAGGGTGTCCTGGGCTGGGGCAAGGGGTTGGGGCATGGGAGGGGGTCAGGGGCGCAGGTTCCAGGCAGCGCTTACCTCAAGCAACTCCCAGAAGCAGCATTATGTCCCCTCTCTGGCTCCTATGCGGAGGCGCAGCCAGGCAGTTCTGCTCACTTCCCTGTCGGGAGCTGCATGGGTGGTGCCTGCAATTGACTGCAGTTCCCAGCCAATAGGAGCTGCAGTGGAAGTGCTTGGGGCAGGGGCAACATGTGGAGCCCCCTAGCTGCCCCTATGCATAGGAGCCAGAGGAGGGATATACCACTGCTTCCGGGAGCCATGCAGAGTTGGGAAAGCCACTGACCCTGTCCCCGGCAGGAGCTCGAGGGATGGATTAAAACGTCTGGAGGGCCGGATGCAGCCCCCGGGCCATAGTTTGCCCACCCCTGTTGTAGAGGCTCAGGCTGCACCCAAATTCAACCTTGACTTTAGTAGAGCTACACTTTAATAGTCTAGCTACAAAAAATGGATTTTAATTGTCTAAATTTACAGATTTGCCATGGGACTAAATAAAGCAGAGTTCTGACAATATCTCCAAATCTATTGGGTTACCTTTTAAAAAAAAAATCAGCCCCCAGCTAAATTTATTTCAAGGCACAGTTCTAAGTTGACCTATAGTGCACATTTCAGGTACGAAATAACGTAGAGCCTACACTACAACAGCTATTCGTTTGAGAAGGGCAAATTGGGAGGTTAACTAACGCTGAGGAAAATCTGTTTTAGGGACCAATAGCTATTGTGATGGCTAGTGCCACAAACTTCTAAAGTCAAGAATTTAAAATGTTGCATAATATCGGTGTGAGGGACTGGCTTGCAGTTACAACACAAAGATGCAAGAATCAAATTCATGTTTCTGAGCTGTAAATAAGAGTGAAAATATTCTGCATATTTTGAGTGCAAGGGTATGTATTTGGGAAAATATTAAACATCTTCTATATTAAATTACTAACCCACATCATAGCATTCTTACTGGGGGTGTTGGTATCTTTTTATTATTGTTAATACTGGAGACATTTTCTACAGCTGAAATATTGTATGCATGAGTGTTACAAATATTATAGGTGGAACTGGTAGCACCAATTATAATTAAGGCTTCCTGACTCCATCCGTTATAAGACCCTGTTTTCAGCTGGTCATACTGTGTTATCATTTGGTATGTGCCTATTTCACTGGTGCAAAACATCTCCAACTTTAACAAAAATTAGCTTTGATTTATACTAATAGTGGATAAAATACATTATCATCAACAGAAACACAGATTAGTTCAGTAGCACCCAAGCTAGCTCCCACCGTGATAAAGAGTAGACAGAAATTTTTTGCATACAAGTTTGAGCAGGAGACAACCTTCTGCCACAAAGTAATTCAAAGCAAATCCTGCAGTCCTCGCTATGGCAATCTCAGCTGTCCCCCTGAACTGAACAGAGTGGCACTCCATGTTACTGAAGGCACAATCCACATGCCTGGGTGTGCTTCCCTGCAGCCACCCTCTCACATTATTACTGCTCCTAATGGCTTTCATGCTCACCGCTCAGGTTATTCATGGCCCTAGTAGCAACAGTCTGCATAAGGAGTAGCTGCTGCAGGGCAGGAGAATCTGGGTACACAAAAACACTTTTTCTGCAGCATGTGTGCACTTGGCTGGGTCCCTTTCACAGACCGAATTGAGCCCTTGATGATTTTTTTGAGTGACATACAGGTATTTCCTCACTCCCCCATTAGGGAAATGCCTTAAGTGCAGATATCTAAATGAACCGGAACAAGCCAAATACCCATAGAGCCTGAAGTATAACACCCTACTTAAGGCTGCTACTCTGAAACCCTACTTAAGGAAATGTTTTCAATTAGCAGGTCAGATTCTGAACATGCTGCTTGACCACAAAGCCGGGAAAGGCCCTCAAAGATTAGTTCACCCTGCTGTGCATACATAGCCCGAAGAAAATACCTCCCAGCTCATTACTGTAGTTTATCCACTGGCAATAAATCTGTAGTTGTCTGTGTTGAAGGCTGTCAATTTGTCAGCAAATGCAGGTCCCAGTAGCATATACTCCTGCAGAGAAACAGCACAAAACCATGACACATGCCTAGCTATGGGCATGATCCAGCAAAGGGCTGAGTGTCCTGAAGTGAAACAATGGATGATGTTCAGCATCTCACAAGAGATGCTAAGCCCCTCCCTGGATCAGGCCCCGACGTTGCATGGCACTGGATGAGCTTAGCAATAACGCACAGGCAGTTTCTCTTTTCTTTGAATTTAGCCATGCTTTAGATATTCCATCTAATGTCACTTAAAGATAAACTAATATTCAGTACATGTACCCTGCCTGAGAGTTTCTGCAGAAGTCAAGAGCGCGGAAAACAGCTGATTTGTTAACCCTCAAAACATTAAAGGACCCCTCCATGTTACACACACACAAATATCCCCAGGTGAGCAGAACCCCTTAAAAAGAAAACAGGTCTTTTTTCCTTTGTACTTCATCTGGGGTCTAATAAGGCCAGCACCTCTAGTACTAGCTATTTCTGGTATTAGACTGTTGGCTAATTATTTGTTGCTGCTGCTGCACCTGAGATTGAGAGCCGAAGAAACTATTCATGGTGTGTTGTCCTGCTTCACCCCGATGCCAAGTCAGGAGAGTGAGAAACTTTTCAGTTTTTACATGGTCGTTTATCTGTCTCAGGTTACAACGCCAGCAGGAAAGAAATAGCGACTGAGGGTTAGTCTCATTGGGGTAAAACTAATGCATTTTAGCAGGTCTTCAAAAACTGTATTCACTAAGTAAGTGCTTTCCTGACTCAAGGCCTAAAACTAAAACACATATTTATCTTCCTCTCCTGCTGCCTCTCTCCCCTCCCCTCCCCTCCTGTCCCCTTCCACTCTTGACTTCAGTGGGACTTAAATCCATCCTTGGTTGGGATAGCACTTTAAGCATGTGCTTAAGTGTTTGCTTAAGTACTTTCCTGAATCAAGGCTGCAATTAATTAACTCTGTGAATTTATGCAAACCTAAGAGTAGTAAGGTCCCCATTATCCTTCCAGTTGTATTTCGTAACTGCTACTGAAGCCCAGCATATGACGACTTCAGTGGGAAACATGAACGTGCACTAGCTGTTTGATTTGCCTCTCGCCCGATCCATGGGATCATCAACTTATTTCAGCACCCAGAGTAAATTGTTCAAACAGCCTCTGGGTATATTTTGCTTTGCTTTGCACTGACATAGCTAACTTTAGAACCACAAGCATGTCTTTAAAGGAGACTAACTGTGCAGCTTTAGAGAAAACAAACTTGCAGGATCGGATTCATCCCTACGTTAAGTAGATGCAGTTCCAGAATCAGCAGCAGATTCGCGTCTCTTTTCCACATTGAGCCAATGAAGTCAATAAGTGACTTTGTCCCTGCACAGAATATAGAATTAAATGCTGGGTCTGAGCCACAGCACAAAAAACTTCAGAGTTATTTTAAAATAAGTATATTAAATATTAAGAATTAGGGCACACTTACTAAAATTGCATTGTATATTATCCTAGGCCCTGGGGTAGACAGTACATGGAATATAGGTCAATTTGGCAGAAGATTGCTTGGTGTCACCCTATGAATTCAGTCATTGGCTGCGTTACCTTAACTAATCTCTGGGCTGCACAGTGAGAGTCCTTTGATGTCTCCCTCTGCTTCAGTTTGAGACCTATAATCGCCTCTTATCACTAGGTGAATGCCAGCAGTGTGCTCTCTCTCTGGATAGAGAAGATCACACCTGCTTCCTAAGATTCATTTGATATGTGGGTCAGCCACCAAAGAACATCTGCTTTACTAGTGGGGAGCAAACCTGCCTATAAATGCCAAGAACAATGCACCTGCTTCACTGCTCAGGGGATGTAGAACTATTGATTTCACTGCAGTTACACCACCTTATGGAGATATACCTATCTCATAGAGCTGGAAGGGACCCCGAAAAGTCCAGCCCCCTGCCTTCACTAGCAGGACCAAGTACTGATTTTGCCCCAGATCCCTAAGTGGCCTCCTCAAGGATTGAACTCACAACCAGTGGTGAGCTGCAGCCGGTTCGCGCGAACCGGTTGTTAAATTTAGAGGCCGTGTTAGAACCGGTTGTCCCGCCTGGGACAACTTGTTCTAAAAGGGCATTTAAATTTAACAAGCACTCGCTGCTGCCCCAGCTTACCTCAGCTCTGCCTCCACCTCCTCCCATGAATGCTCCGCCCTGCTTCTCCTCCCACGAATGAGCTCTTCGCGCGGGAAACCTGGGAGGGCTGAGAAGCAAGCAGGCTTCCCACTCACGCCCAGGAAGACGGAGCTCAGGTAGGGGTAGAGGGAACGAGGAGGGCCATGCGCCCCGGCTGGTATCCGGCCACCCGTCTCCGGTCCCGCGTCTCTCCCCAGCTCCGGCCCCGTGTCCCGCCGCGGCCCTGCCCCGGTCCCGCGTCTCTCCCCAGCTCCGGCCCCGTGTCCCTCCCCGGCCGCGGCCCTGCCCCGCGTCCCTCCCCAGCCCCATGTCCGGCCGCGGCCCGGCGCTGGCCGCGGCCCTGCCCAGCCCCGCGTCCCTCCCCGGCCGCCCGGCTCGGGCTTGGGCTTGGGCTCCGGCTCTGGCCACGGCCCTGCCCGGCCCCGCGTCCTTCCCCGGCCTCCCGGCTCGGGCTCCGGCCGCGGCCCTCCCTGGCCGCCCGGCTCCGGCCGCGGCCCTGCCTGGCCCCACGTCCTTCCCCGGCCGCCGGGCTCAGGCTCCGGCCACGGCCCTGCCCGGCCCAGCCCCGCGTCCCTGGCCGCCCGGCCCCGCCGCAGCCTGGCTCCGGGCAGGGCGGCGGCCGCGACCCCACCTACCCAGATGCCGGGGTCCAGGCCCGGTGGCGGCCCCAGCTGCCCTGCTCCAGCTCTGGCTGCATGGCTCTGGCTGCGGCCCTCCCTGGCTCCCACCATATCCTCCAGCTCCGGGCTCCAGCCATGCGATTCCAGCCCCGCATCCCCGGGCTCCCGGCTCCAGCCGCGGCCGGACTGTAGCACCGCCAGCCACGTCCAGGCAGCGCGGTAAGGGGGCAGGGGAGTTCGGGGGTGGGGGGGGGAGTGGATAGGGGTTGGGGGGGTCAGAGAGTAGGGAACAGGGGGATTGAATAGGGGCAAGGGTCCTGGTGGGGCAGTCAGAAAGGATCGGGGTTGGATGGGGGCGGTGGGAGGCAGTCAGGGGCAAGGGTTCCAGGGGCTGTCAGGGTACAGGGAAGGGGGGTGGATGGGGCAGGGGTCCCTGGGTGGGGGGGGCATGATGCCTCCTGGGGTGAGGAGGGAACCGGTTGTTATGATTTTGGCAGCTCATCACTGCTCACAACCCTAGGTTGAGCAGGCCAATGCTCAAACACTGAGCTATAAGTTAGCACGCTCGTCAAGAAGCCTGACCCAACAGGCAAAAGTCTAGATTGAAGCTCCCAGTTCCAGGTCTCCTGCATGGTGTTGATTGTCTTCCACACTGAGGATGGCTGAATAGTTCAAGTGCTGTAGTGTATATTACATAGATAGATTTTTAAAGAGTGAGCCCTCTAGTGGTGCTCATTGTGTTGTGTGTTTTAGAAACCGCCAGACCCAGAACACCAGTATATATGTAGCTAGGCCTGACACGTTTGTGTCTTTTTAGTAAACGTGGTAATTGGGACCTAACTGTGCCCAGGTAGTTTCTTCATATTGAAAGAGCAAAAAGGCACAAGAAGCGCCAATTTGGAATGTGCCCTTTAAGGAGTGAATTTGATGGTGTGCAACCTAATTTAGTTGCAATCCAAAATGAGACATTATTCTCCTTTCCCTGGACATATGAAATTCCTATTAATGGTAATGTGCATATGCCCTGAGAGAAGAAACTCTATGAGTAATTATATGTATGGGGGAGTACAAAGCATAGCACTGCAAAGATTCATTCATAAATTTTAAGGCCCGAGGAGACAACTACATCATCTTCACTGATTTCCTGTATAGCACAGGCCCTGGAACATCTCCCCATAACTCCTCTGTGTAGTCCAAAAACAGCCATAAGAAAAACACACATATTAGAATATTGCAAACTTTAAAGGTTGTTCTGAATCTGGAAGTAACATAAGGTACTGGACTCTCTCCTGCTCCTACTGCTGTCAACGGAAGTCAATATTGCCATTAACTAAAACGGGTGTTTCTACCTGTATGAAGAGCAGTATTTTGTTCAGTACCATGGGCAAAATTAATCTCCTGTGAAAATCCAGTTAATTTAACGGATAATGTTGCTCCTGTAGCTTTGTGAATTTCAACTGTTGAATTTTATTTCTTTCCCCTCTACCCTCAGAAAAGACATTTTCTTTAAACAGCAGTGTGATCCTGGACAACAGCATTTAGACATCCTACTTACAAATTCCCTGCTAGTCAACTTCCATAGGATATGGGAAGCACATTCTACAGTTGTCTTCCCATCTCCAGGACTGTAACATCAAACTGCATTTTAAATGCGCCTGGCCAACATTCAGAGGAATGCCACACGCAGGAGATGATCCAGATTGTCTACACTGCTTGTGTTAGGTCATTGTGGATGGATTAAAACTCTGAGAAAGAGGCAAAGAAGGTAGAATGGCTGGTTTTCATTTTATTTGTATTACAGTAACACCTGGTGGCCACAATGAAGATCAGAGACCTATTATGCTAGGCACTGTTCAGACGCATAGGGCAGGGGCCAGGGATGGTCTCTGGCTGACATCTGAAAATCTACACAGATACTACAAATGGTAGGAGAGGAAACAGGTGCAGAGAAGTGATGTGACTTGCCCAAGTCACCCAGTGGGTTAGGAGGGCTAGGATTAGAACAACAGTCTCCTGCCTAGTTCTGTAACTTTTTGCAAAGCTGGGTTTTTTTCTGTAATAAAAACAATTTAAATAGTTGTTTGCTTGATCATTAATATTCTAAATGAATTACAAAGCCAGCTTGTCTCCACCCCATAGACACTAAAGATTCCATAGTACTCTGTAAGCAGGTCACCAGCTGCACTTAAATGTTCAAACACTGACATATTAATCAGGGCCAAGACTTGAAGAAGCAGAAAGTTAGGCTCCTAAATCCCAATTTAATCAACTAAATGAGCGGCCTGCTATTCAAAAGCAGTGAGCACCCAGCAGGTCCCACTAATCTCAATGGCTCAGCACTTGGGGGAAAAAACAGGCCACTTAAAGGTGCCTGAATAGGGATTTAGAAGTCTGTCCATAGCCGCCTATTTTTGAAAGATGTGGGCCACCCAAGAAGGTTGCCTCAGCGTCCTTGACCAAGTTTTCCCCTCATTTTCCCATCATTATGCAGCATGCCTGTTGTTGCCACCACCCACATTGCAGAGGTGACAGCATTTCAGTGGTGCTTTGGGATCCTTCAGGGTGAAATTCACTGTGTAAATGTAATAATGTCCTAGCAAGTGGAATTGCAATGTGGGGTCACCCGAATGACGTGATCAACTCTGAGAAAGTTACCTTGTCCTGCAGTAGCTAGGATGGTCTTTCTAGCAATAAGCAGTAATTTTCTGCAGGCCAGTCATGGATTAATACATCTCCCTGTTACATTTAAAAAAAAAATTCCCTCTCATCATGTATTTACATTTGTAGAGGCTAAAGATACTTGTGCCAAAGTTAGACCCTGATGCTTAAGGGCTTTGCTGAACAGGAATGGACTTAAGCACATGCTTAGCCAGGGACATTGACAATGTGGGTCAAGTTTTTCAAAAAAAGGAGGTTTAGTTGGACTTTTAAATAGCTCTTCTATTTAGGCGTCCAACTGGCTTAAATGGGACTTAGGCAAATATGTAAATGCTTTGCTGAACTAGGCCTTAAATGCAAAAGTTTGGGACATACCAAATCAGAGCTCCAGTCCCGATTGTGGCACAGCATTCCTCTGCACCCTGCAGCAATTCAGAGGGAGTGAAATTCTCCCCTGTGCAGAGCATAAGGCCCATTCACCACTGAAGCCTAAATGGGGGTTTTGTGCTGGCCTTCTGCACTGGGGAGAGTTTCACCAGCTAGGCCTCATCTACAACAGTATCACCACCCCAAATGTTCAAAAATCATGAAATTAAAAATATGCTCATTATTCAGCCAAAAAAAACAAGTTATTGGCCTTCTGATTTTTTTAACCTTTAGGTTGCACTTGGCTCACATTTTCAACCTTTTCTCCCCAACCATGAAGGCTAGATAGGTTTTTAATGAAAGCTGAGGGATCTCGTATAACTCCAGGAACTGGGGTGTCAATATCAATACCAAAGTTTGTAAAACTTATAGTAAAATTGCAAAAATTGATAACACTGTTGTACTATGCAGAGCAGCCAGGACCAGCTCCAGGCACCAGCAAACCAAACACGTGGTTGGGGCGGCACAATTTCAGGGGTGGCAATCCGGGCGGATTTTTTTGTTGTTGTTGCTGCTGCTGCTTCGGCAGTTGCGCTCTCGGGGGTTTTTAAAAGGTGTAATTTTTAACCAATAAGGGGGATCAGATAAAGCAAGCCTAGTTTAACCTATAATAAAATTGACTAGGAACAGATTTAAAGCTAAACTGCAAAAAAGCAAAACAAAAAAAAAGCCCCCACTCCTAAACCAACCTAAAGGGATTTGCACCAGTTAAATCAATGTAGTTAAATGGACATAGATCCAAACTAGCACTAGTTTAGTTAAACTAAGTTTGTCTACACTGCAATCGGGAGCTGTGATTCCAGCATGCATAGACATACCCAGATTGCTGCAGCACAGACAGTGGCCACTCAAACCTGTGCCCAGTGATCTGGGTGGGTGGGGCTAGCCTGTGCCGCTACTTGTTCAGCCATGGCTTTACTACTGCTCTTATTCAAGTTAGCTTGGTTATGTCTATGCCTGCTGCAGTTACACCTCCTGACTGCCATGTAGATATACCCTAAAGCATTAATGTCACTGGGCGGGATTTTCAAAAGCACCTACAGGAATTAGGTACCGACTGCCAATGGAGTTAGGCACCTGTGAGCTGGGTGAGATTTCAGTGTTTAACCCAAGTGCCTCTTATTTCTCCCATCTGTAAAATAGGGATATTAATACTTAACTACAGTACATCAAGGAGGGGAAGGGGAAGGGTATTGGGAGGCTAAGTTAATTAAGATATGTAAAGCTCTATGAAATCTTCAGACAGAATGTGCCTTTCTGGCATATTTAGAAGGAATATCTTTGTGCCTGACGTAAGTTAATTGACAATAGCAGCTAGCCCCATCAACAGCTCACAACAGTTAAAAAATTAAGAAACTTAACAAAATAAAAAAGGGTAACATGTTTGCACAGTCTTCACCACTCTCTACTAAACACAAATCCAGAGACGGGAAGTTATAAATCGAATTCTCTTCCTGCTCCTCGAGATATCACTTCAGTGACGGCTTTCCTTGGAAAAGCAGAAATCTCCCTGGGTTTTATTTCACATGACAAGGTCATAACCAAGAAATGAGCTGAGATTATTAATTCTGTCATGTGAAAGCATCTGCAACAAGAGCACACACTGTTTTCGTTTTGGCAAACTGTCTGACAATGGTGTTCTCCAGTCATGTCGCGGCAGTAAAGGTGAAGCTGGGTTCTGTGCTTCTCTAGAAATGAGTTTGACTACAGTGGTCAAAAGAGATTCTTTTTCTATATCCAAGAAAGCAATGACATTTCAGGAAAATTACATGGCAAATAAATTTGCTGCCAAGATGCATAGGATTGCACAGTCCCTTGCCCTTGTGCTGAAAGGGAAAGCAGTAAAATATTAATGACTATATTTGTACCAGCTCGAATCAAGAAGTTTAGAGACAAAAGGTTATCCTGTAACTTTGGAATTACTGCATTCCGCCAGAGAATTAAGTCTTTCAAATACGGTGCTTGCAATGGTCTGTTTTTCTACAAATGGAGCAGTGGGGTTTAACCTAGTAAGTAAAAAGGCAGCAAGAATTTCCCATGTGTACTGAATTGTTTGTATCTATGTTTTCTTTCCAGTTGGAGTTGTCTAACACAGCAATCCTTCATCAGATTAGGAGAGACCAAGTCACAGATACATGTCGAGCCAACAGCATGTCTAGCAGGAAACGCCGTGTGCTGACACCCAACGATCTCAAACATTTGGTGGTGGATGAAGATCATGAAATGATCTATTGTTATGTACCCAAGGTGGCCTGTACAAACTGGAAGAGAGTCATGATGGTCTTGACAGGAAGGGGCAAATACAGTGACCCCATGGAAATACCAGCCAATGAAGCCCATATATCCTCAAACCTGAAGACCCTCAACCAGTACAGCATTCCAGAGATCAACCACCGCTTAAAAAGCTACATGAAGTTCCTGTTTGTCCGTGAGCCTTTCGAGAGACTGGTGTCAGCCTATAGGAACAAGTTCACTCAGAAGTACAACACCTCCTTTCACAAGAGATACGGTACCAAAATTGTGAGGCGCCAAAGGAAAAATGCCACCCAGGAGGCTCTGCGTAAAGGTGATGATGTGAAATTTGAGGAGTTTGTGGCATATCTCATTGACCCAAATACCCAAAGAGAAGAACCTTTCAATGAGCACTGGCAAACTGTCTACTCCCTCTGCCACCCCTGCCATATCCATTATGACCTCATAGGAAAGTATGAGACACTTGAAGATGATTCCAATTACATCCTTCAACTTGCAGGAGTAGGCAGCTACCTGAAGTTCCCCACCTATGCAAAGTCTACGAGAACTACTGATGAAATGACCACAGAGTTCTTCCAGAACATCAGCTCGGAACACCAAACACAACTGTACGAAGTCTACAAACTTGATTTTTTAATGTTCAATTACTCAGTGCCAAGCTACCTGAAACTGGAATGAGGGGGAGGAGGAGGAGGAAAGAAAGCCTGTTTTATTTAAGATTTTTATTTGTCATAATAAATATGGAGAATTGTTATTTTGTAAATTAATATTTTCTTTTTGAATGATGCTGCGAGCAGCACAGTCAAAATTATTTAAATCATCTGTAAGAAAGGACAGTTCTCTTTGCGGGGTAACAGGATGGTGGTGATCTCGCTTTAGAAATGAATATTACTGCTACACTGTTTATAAACGTTAATTGTGTTCTGGTGAATTTCATTTATCTTTGCATTCAACAAATTCTAATTAATGTTATTTATACTTATTTAAAACATGGTCTCTTGGTAGGTTTCACTTGAGCAGCAGAAATACAATAATATTTGGACAAAGGGAATCTGGTTTTGTGCTTTCCTCAGCTGAATTTATTTGTTTATTGTTACTAGCCGTATGTTTTGGAAACCCTAGTAGAAATAATTTCTTCCAAGGCACTTAAAGCAAAATTAGAAAGTTCTCTTCTCATACAAGAAAGAAAAATATGAAACACATTTTGTTACAAAAATATTTAAAATCCAGGACCAAGAGAAATTGGTTTCTTCAAGGGATACATTCAAGCATACATTTCTTATCTGGACATGGTAATATCGCCAGTATCGTTTGTGTCCCAGTGCCTGGCATGTCCAAGCCTGCCAGCCCAATGAATGCTGACAGGGATTTGTGCATATTACAGACCAACAAAGTATGTGCCAAGAGTTTCAAAATTAACTAGAGAGTCTGAATGCTCAACCTGAGCCACTTTAATGGAGGCCTGATTTCAGCGTGTGGGTGCTTAACATTTTCTAAAAAAAAAATCAGGCCCTTTTAAAAGATCTTAAGTTGGGCACCACTAGTCACTTCAGAGAATATTGGCAATAAGAAGTTTGTATATACGGTACAGGCATCCAAAAAGATCACCTTCATATTGAGCTGAGCATACGGGGCAATAAAAGCACTCCTGTATCCTTAATACATGTTGGTTTCATGGCCTCTCCCCTCCAGGGGTAGTGCTGTTTTCTATTTATTAGTCAATATTAAACACCATTGGTGAGCGTGTTTCTAATTTCCAGTGGTTTCATACTGCACCTGAGCTCAGTCTAGTATGAGAACATGACCCTTTGATGTAAGGTGAATGTTTCCGTAGCAGTTGCTCTGTATATAATGTTTGTTGAGATGGCATATTGTGCCAGGAGGAGGAGATTGTTCAAAACATTCTCCAGATAACAAAATAAACAAAGTATGGATAATTTTAGTCACAATAAATAAGAAAAAATGGTATTCTAATCCAGAACTATTAGCAAACTCAGTGCGAAGAATACAGACTTCTCCAACTGCAAAAATTATTTAATTTTATCTGCGTTGGACGTAAATGGGATCCGGCAGTGGGTATGCTATTTATGAAATATTACATACTCTCTACTGAGCTATCTTGACCTGGAGAGGTAGCAGAGGGAACAAATTCAATACATTGCTTTACCACTTTCTTCTGGCTTATTTTCCTGGAGCTGAAAATGGAACAGAGGACTTTGTCTGAACAAGGTGTTGATGATCTAGGCTGTCACTGTGACAAGTGAAAAGTACTTTATCACCATAAAAGCGATAGGATTTTACAAAATCAAAGGTTACTATTGATTTTGCAAACATTCATTGGGCTTGGATTTTGTTTTGCATAAAACAAGGTGATGGGTTAAAAAAAACCTTTCAAAGGTGCCTATGTGATTTAGGAGCCTACATGTGATGCTTTTTTTTAAACTTATAGTTGTCCATATCCGTCTCTCACTATAATCAAATTCCCAATGTTTAAAAGTTGTGAGGAGGGTTAGATAAAACAGCTCTGCTTTTGATCCAATATATCAGTCTCTGGGCTAGACCCTGGAATTACACAGATTTACAATTGTGTCAGTCACCAGGACCCACACAGACACTGTTGACTTTTAAAGGGGACTAGGACTTAGAGGAAATAGGAGTTGGTCTTATTTTGTAAAGCTATTGCTGGACAAAAATCTCAGTCAGGACAAAGTAACAAAGCTAACAAGAAGCAACTAACATACTTTCACAGCTGAAATTTGGCCTTTAACCCCCCCGCCCCCAGTCAATTCTAAAATGGACATTTTATATATAAAACCCAGATACTATTTGGGAGAGAGGATAGCAGTAGGGCGAGTATGCAATTGGCTGTCTGAATTTATGAATTCCTCAGTGGTTTCTGATTGCCTACTCATGTTTTACTTGAAAGCAGTTTTGTCTTGGATAGCGTGTGGGGATCTGGTGCAAGTGCCTATCACAGTGTGTGCCCTGTCTCTCTTTTATTATGTAGTTCACTGGTTATATATTTGCTTTTTTAAAACCCCATCTACACGGATGGTGGATTTTTTCTACAAGTTATTTATAGGTTGTATCTGCTTGCTCAATGTTGTGCCTGGCAGTATTAGTATTTTGGTCCAATTTTCTCTATCATCCGTTGGGTGTGTTTTCCCCCTTTACAGGAAGTTATTTTAAACTTGTCATGTAAGAAAAAATGCTGGTCAGTAAATTTTTAAAAAATAAGGAATGATGCACTTTCCCTCTGTCTTTTTGTTTCTACTCATCCCTTGTCATCACCACAATTTCATGTTTTATATATTCTCTTTCATTTAACTGTTTTGTGGATGCATTTTATTTCATGTTTTTTGCTAAAAAGCACTAGGTGGAGAATGTTTGGCAAAATGAGGAAATTGCATGCTATTAAAAGAGCCAAGATTTTCAACAGCAGCTGGTGATTCGGATGCCTAAATTGAGGCATTTTAAAAGAAGCCTGATCTCAGAAGGCAGGTGCTCAGCACTTTCTGAAAATCCTTATAAAAGGTCTCTCAAATTGGGCACCCAAAATCGCTTGTTGTTCTTGAAAGTCTTGGGCCTAGTTTATCACAGGCTGTTGATTTAAATAAGGTGGAACAAATTTGACAACATGGAGTATAGTTTTAAAAAACCCAAATTGACAAATAGAATATGGTAATATCCTGCTTCCTAATTGGGGCAAAACAAGAGGATCTACCTAAAACTAGGGTGTATTGATTTGACTGAGCCAAATTTTCTTTTGCCTGAACCCATAGAGATGAGGATCTTCCTATATATTCACAAAGGCACCATCCTTTCACAGTGAAAAGACTGGCAGAAAAACAAGATTTCTCTTTTTTCTCCCACAATTTCCCAAACCCAAGATAAAAGATTGAATCCAGCAATGGAATTCAGAGCATCCATTTATCCTTAATTCCACTAACACACCACTCACACCTAATATTTGTTAAGACCAATGAAAACTTCACAGAGCAGAGGTTCCATAAGTGTAGTTTGACTTAATTTTTGTGTGGGGGTGGGGGGGGAAAGCAGTTCCAGTCAGGCCAACAGGGCCATTTGGGGCGGGGGGGGGGGGAATGCAAATTCCATGCCTGCCCGAGGCTTGCAGTTTTGGGGGGAGGGGGACAAAGTGACCACAGCTGAAAAATGAGGGAGTATAAAACTAAGTACAAAACATTGATCCCAAACAGTACATACAAAGCCTGAGGCCATGTCTTCATGCTCTGATAGTTGTTACCAGTGTGGCTAGAGTAGAGTAGTTTGTCTACAGTGGATCCAAACCTGTAAGCTTCTGGACTCTAAACTATACTGAGTCCACCTCATGGAATGTCATCTAGTTAGATTTCACAGAAATTGGACTTCCTCCATGCTTCAGCCTCCTAACAAACATTTTTAGAGACTGTCTAACCAAGTCTTACACACTGCAATGGCAAAGTGCTTTTAGAAGTAAATTGACCCCTGCTGTTTTAAGGTTAACTGTAGTCTGCTGCACTTTTCAGGTACAAAAAGGGACTGTCCTTACTATTACTCTTGTTACAGAGAGTGTTATTTTCTTACATGCATGCACAATACATGTACATATAATTTAACATCAGTGTGCGGTTTGATTTTTTTTTAACCTATTTGTATGCAGTAGAAGGCTTGTTGTAGAAAAGTATCTCCTCATATCTGAATATACTATTAATAAAACAAACAAAAAAAGCTAACTTATACTTTGCCAACAAAAGTGTGAATGTTCATGAATCTTTCCCTGAAGAGGAAAAAAAGCCATTCAAGCCTGATTATTTTTCTAAGTAACTTCAATTAAATTGAAGAAAGAGTTTCTCTGTGTGTTTTATTTTTGTCTTGCATTCCAAAATACAGATTAGAGAGGGGTTTTTAAAGCAAAAAAAACACACACTTTGAGGTAAGCAACAGATTGTATAAGATGGTAATGCCAGAAGGGACCATGATGCTCATCTAGTCAGATCTCTTGCATAACAGACCATAGAACCACATACTAATTCCTCCATTAACCCCATAACTTGTGTTTGAGCTACAGCCACTCTTAGAAAGATCCGCAGTCTTGCCTTCAAGATTGCAAGTAGACACTTGGTCTCTGGCATGGAAAACAGAGCTGCTCTTGGCAATGGCCTAAATTAGTTTTCACCCCTAAGCTAGGGGTAGGATTAATGTGGACAGGGGCGGCTCCAGGCCCCAACACGCCAAGCGCGTGCTTGGGGCAGCATGCCGCGGGGGGCACTCTGCCGGTCGCTGGGAGGGCAGCAGGCAGGGAGCCTTCGACGGCATGCCTGCGGAGGGTCCGCTGGTCCCGCAGCTCCGGTGGACCTCCCGCAGGTGTGCCTGCGGAGGGTCCGCTGGTCCCACGGCTTCGGTGGAGCCGCGGGACCCTCCGCAGGCACGCCTGCGGGAGGTCCACCAGAGCCGCGGGACCGGTGACTGGCAGAGCGCCCCCTACGGCATGCCACCGTGCTTGGGGCGGCGAAATGTCTAGGGCCGCCCCTGAATGTGGAGATAGTTTCTCCCAAGGAGGAGAGCTGGACTGCAATGCATTTGACATTGACAGGTCCTGAAACCAAGGATTGCCTTACAACGGATCAACACTAGTGGCCCAGTTCTCATTTTCACTGAGGCCCCTTGCGCCACTCTGGCAGTGTAAAGAAAAATCAGTAGGAGTTAGATTGGTACCTAAAAACCTTTGTGAATCCTACCCTAAGAAGAACAGGAGTACGTGTGGCACCTTAGAGACTAACAAATTTATTTGAGCATAAGCTTTCGTGGACTACAGTCCACTTCATCAGATGCATGCAGTGAAAAATACAGTAGGGAGAGAGCGAGAGCTCGCACACACACACACACACACACACACTCACTCTCTCTCCCCCCTTCCTCCCCCCCCCCTGTTGGCCTGCTAAACCCAGGGTTGTGAGTTCAATCCTTGAGGGGGCCATTTGGGGATTGGTCCTGCTTTGAGCAGGGGGTTGGACTAGAAGATCTCCTGAGGTCCCTTCCACCCCTAATAATCTATGATTATCTATGAAGAGTGATCAGTTAAGGAGAGAGAGAAAAACTTTTTGTAGTGATAATCAAAATGGTCCATTTGCAGCAGTTGACAAGAAGGTGTGAGGAACAGTGGGAGGCAAGGGAAATAGACATGGGGAAATAGTTTTACTTTGTGTAATGACCCATCCACTCCCAGTCTTTATTCAAGCCTAATTTAATGGTGTCGAGTTTCCAAATTAATTCCAATTCAGCAGTCTCTCATTGGAGTCTGTTTTTGAAGTTTTTTTGTTGTAATATTGTAACTTTTAGGTCTGTAATCGAGTGGCTAGGGCGGTTGAAGTGTTCTCCAACTGGTTTTTGAATGTTATAATTCTTGATGTCTGATTTGTTTCCATTTATTCTTTTACGTAGAGACTGTCCGGTTTGGCCAATGTACATGGGGACCTAATCACATCAGCCACACTATCAGAGGCTCGTTCACCTGCACATCTACCAATGTGATATACGCCATCACGTGCCAGCAATGCCCCTCTGCCATGTACATTGGCCAAACCAGACAGTCTCTACATAAAAGAATAAATAATGAAAACAAGTTATACTGGCCAAACTGCATTTAGCAGTATAACTGCATCTGTACTAGGCCCTCTTGCTGGCACTGCTGGGTTGGTCATAAATCACATCCAAACAGACATAGCTATGCCAGCAAAAGTTTATATTGTAGACGTGGCCTTGGTCTCAATCAGAAGAAGGCCCTAGGGATGTAAAGCAGTGGAAAAAATTGGGAAGGGGATAAAAGTCCTGACATTTCAACCAACACACAAGGCTTCCAGCCGAAAGGAAAGGCACATAAATACAAAAACTACAAAAGGAAAAAATTAAACAGAAACCCCGAAGACTAACATTTCAGAGCTAGAGCAAAGCATTGGCTAACTGTATCACATGCTGCAGAGGGGAGAAATGGCATGCTAAAGATCCCGGGCCAGCAGCCCCAATGTAAAGCCTCCTAAAACCTTTGTATTTGAGAGACTGTGCAACGGCATACAGTGAAACCAGTCCCTGGGTATGTCTACGCTGCAATTAAAAACCTGCAGCTGGCCCATGCCAGCTTGACTCAGGCTCAGGCTGCAGGGCTGTTTCAGTGCAGTAGAGACTTCTGGGCCTGGCTAGAACCTGGGTTCTAGGACCCTGTGAGGTGGAAGGGTACCAGAGTTTGGGCTACATCCCAGTCTACGCTGCAATGAAACTGCCCCGCAGCCTGAGCCTGAGTCAGCTGGCATGGGCCAGCCCCAGGTGTCTAACTGGAGCGTTCATATAGCCAGACAGAAAACACTAATGGGGATTAAGCATGTGCATTTCTTAACCACAGTAAACGTATCAGCTACGTGAACATTTCAGAACACTCTACGCAGAGGGTTCACTTCAACCCACACTGCCTTAAATTCACCTCTGCAGTGAAAAGCAGTAGCTAACCAACAGCACACACAAGACCTGCATAATGTACTTTCAGCTAGTGTTAATAAATCCCACACATCCTCTTCGTGACAACATTCCCTAGAGGGGAGCCATTTCAGTGTTAAAAGATAATGGAGTCAACCTAAGCTATGGCAAGTTTTCCATCAGAAATCCAACTAAGCCTCCTGATAAAGCACGGATGGACCCATCCCCTCAGTCCTCGAGGGCTTCTAGCAGCAGGAACACGTCAACATTCACACTAGTAATTATTTAAAGTTAACTGACTCTCAAATTTATTCTTCAAGTTCCTTCTCTAATATCAAAGGGTCTGGCCACTGAATGGAAGCCAGCAACATCAACTCAAGGACAGATTACACGGACAGTACATGCAGCGAATGTCTGGGCTCAGTGCCAGACCCCCATCCCTACAACATGCAATGCGGGCAAGATTGGCAGGCCCGGCTCAGGAATAGAAAATGCATGCAAACACCCCCCTGCTTTACATCACTCCACTTAAAGCAGTGCTAGGTGTCTTTAATATGATAATTGTAACACCACCTGCAATTTAACATTTCTAGCCCTAATGAACTAGTGGTAAATGTTTTCATTACAAGTTACTGTCAAGAATAAATAAATGCAGCATATGATAATCAATACAAATAGTCCTACACACACAGGGCTGGGCTAAACTGAGAGCTGGTAATAAAGTCTATTGAAGGCAGGTATCAACCGAGCTCCATAGCTCAGTCACCTCCACGCCAGTCTACTTCTTCCTCTGTTTCCAGGAATAGTTGAGTTTGTTGAAGTACCCCAGGTGTCTGAAATGTATTAACATTGTACATTTATAGACCATGCTTCATCCTGAAGACTCTCAAAGTATGTTTACTTCTGATCCCATTGGCAAAACTCTCCTGCTTCACTGGGAGCAGGCCCAGGCCCAATATTTATAGAAGAATTGCTAACTCCACTACTGAAACAAAACTACTTCTGGGATGAAACACAGCAGCTGTTTAAGAGCATACGGCAACACAACACCAACCTAGAGCAAAACACTGAAGAACACTATTTCCAATTGAAAGTGCTTGGGGAGTTTAGGTGAGCAGAAAAGAAAAACAGTTACTAACCTTTTCATAGATTCAGGGACTGGAAGGGACCTCGAGAGGTCATTGAGTCCAGTCCCCTGCCTTCATGGCAGGACCAAATACTGTCTAGACCATTCCGGATAGACATTTATCTAACCTGCTCCTGTACATAGATTGGGGTACAGCTCAGCTAAATTTGGCATCCTCTCTTGAATACTGAATGGTGGAGTAAGGGGAGAGAAAGTGTGCACCAACTACCAGGTTGCTGCTTTGCAACTATCCAGGATAGGGATCTGCTCTAGGAATACCTTTGAGGACACTTGTGAACTTGTGGAGTGGGCAGTCAGCTTGTCTGAAGGAGAGCCAGCTATCAGATCATAATGTATGGGTACAAGAAGTTGTCCAAGATGAAATTCTTTGTGCGGCGATTGGAAGACCTTTCATTCTGTCTGCTATGGCCAGGAACCATCGGGTGGGCCACTGAAATGATTTGGTCCTGTCTATGTAGGACACCGGAGCTCGTCTAATGTCCAGTATGTGTAGCCATTGCTCATCCCTATTTGTGTGTGGTTTGGAGTAAGATATAAGCAAGTAAATTGATTAATATGAAAATCTGAAACTACCTTAGAGAGAAACCTCAGATGAGGCCATAAGTCCACCTTATTTTTAAAGATGATTGTGTATGGTGATCTGGATGTGAGGGGGTGCAGTTCAGAGCCTGGTTTGGCAGAAGAAGTAATAGCACTTAGGAAAGCCACCTTCCAGGAAAGATGCAAAAGCTCAAATGATGGTCTCATAAGTTTAGGCAAAACTAAGTTCAAGTCCCAAGGGGAAACGGGTTCCTGTAGTTGAGGGTACAATCTTTCAAGGGTCTAAGGGAAAAAAACCCAAAATGTTATCCATCCATATGAGGGTGGAAATCTGATACTGCTGCAGGTGAAGCTTGACAGAGGAAATAGCTACACCTTGCTGTTTCAGATGCAGCAGATAGCCAAGTATCTGTTGGATGGACAAATGCATCGGTGAGACTCCAGTTTGACAAGCCCAGATAGAGAACGACTTCAACAGGTAGGCGGCCCTCATGTAGGGCTTTCTTCTAACTAGTAAAACCTGGTGAACTTGCTCTGAGCAAGCTTGCTCCTTGGGATTTAACCATGGAGCTTCCAGGCTGTTAAATGAAGGGATTGCAGGTTTGGGTGGAGCATCTGACTACAGTCCTGGGAGATCAAATCTGGGTGTAATGGGAGTGAGATTGGAGTCACCACTGAGTGGTCCAGCAGAGTGGAGAACCAATGTTGGTAGGGCCCTTCCCTCCCTTAATCTGTGTAGTAGTGGGATTAAGGGAAAAGCATAAAATAGCTTTCCCATTCAGAGCAGCAGGAAGGCATCTGTGATGCAACCCTGATTGTGGTCTTGCAGGGAGCAGAACTGGTGACATTTTCTGTTGTACTTGTTTGCAAACAGGTTGATTTAGGGAGTCACCTACTACTGGAAAATGCATCTGGCTATATCTGGGCAAAGAGACCACTCGGGGTGACTACAGAAACACCTCTCAGGTGATCTGCTACCTCGTTCTGCACCTGTAGAAGCTAAGAGGCCTTAAGGTTGATTGAATGGGCTATGCAAAATTCCCATAGGTGAATTGCTTCCTGACACAAGAGGGACGATCAAGCTCCTCCCTGCATGCTGAGGTAAAACATCACTGTGATATTATCCATAATGGCAAACCGGTTTCTCCCTCTGCTATGAGGTAGGAAAGCCCGACAGGCAAGACAAATCGCCCTGAGCTCTCTGACATTGATATAAAGAACAAACTCTGTTGAGGACCAAAGACCCTGAGTTTAGAGGGGTCCCAGGTGAGCTCCTCACCCTAGAGCTGATGAGTCTGAGACCAGAGTCATGGATGGTTGAGGGCAGAAGAAGGGAATGTCCATGCAAACGCTGAGAGGGATTCAACCACCAATTCAGTGAAATTAGAAGCTGTGAAGGCACCGAGAGCACAGTGTCCAGATGTAGATAGGTTGGTGAGGCCAGCCACGTCTGAAGGGGTCTGAGGTGCAGTCTTGTGTGTTGTACTACGTATGTGCATGAAGCCATGTGCCTTAAGAGCCTCATACAGTTTGTTTTTTGTGATCAGATGAATCTTGAGGTCTGCCACATGAGAGCGACTAGGTTTGAAATCTCAACTCTGGGAGGAATGCTCTGGCCTGGGTAGAGTCCAAGACAGCCTTAATGAACTCTATCCTCTGTACTGGGCAAAGGACAGACTTGTCTGCATTGATCAGTAGTTCTAAGGCCTTGAAGGTTGAAGAAGCTGAACACTAGATATAACCTGAGCTTTAGACCGGCCCTTGATTAGCCAGTCATCCAGATAAGGGTATAGCTGCACTCCTAGTCTCCTGAGCAACACTGCTACCATGGCCATACATTTTGTGAACACCCAAGGAGCTGCAGGTAGCCCGAATGGAACCACTGTGAATTGGTAATGTGAGTGCTTCCCTACAAATCAGAGGAACTTTGCATCCTTGGTATATCATGAAAATAGTCATCTTTTAAATCGAGGGCAACATATCAGTCTCCAGGATCCAGAAAGGGAATAATGGATGCCAGGGTGACCATGTGAAATTTTATATTTTGGAGATAGCTGTTAAGCTGATGCAGGTCTAAAATAGGCCTGAGACCCAGGGGCAGCTCTGTTTTTTGCCGCCCCAAGCACGGCAGTCAGGCGGCCTTCGGTGACATTTCTGCGGGATGTCCGCCAGTCACGCAGATTTGGCGGCGGTTCTGCGGGTGATCTGCCAGTCCCATGCTTTTGTTGTACCTGTAGCCGAATTGCTGCCAAAAATGCAGGACCGGCGGACCTCCTGCAGAAATGCTGCCGAAGGCTGGCTGCCTCCCTCACAGCGACCAGCAGCCCGCCGCCCAGCTTGCCGCCCCAGGCACACGCTTGCTGCGCTGGTGCCTGGAGCCGCCCCTGCTGAGACTGCCATTGGTTTTTGGATTAGGAAATAATGGGAGTAGAAATCCTTCCCCTCTTAAATTCTGCAGAACTTCCTCTACAGCTCCAATCTGAAGCGGAGATTGAACCTCATGGACCAGAAATTCTTCATGAGAAGGGTCCCTGAGGAAGAATACCATTGGAGGGTGTATTCCACTTCTACAGTGCTGAACAGCCAATGGTGCATAGTGATACAGAACCAAGCACTGAGGAAATGGGAAAGGCAGTTTGCAAAGAAAGGAAACACAGGGTCTGGCATCTTAGGACTTGGTACATCCTAAGCATTCTATCAACATGCCTGCTTAGAATGCCCTGGATGTGTAAAGTGGGGCAGACATTGAAGCAGAGATGGGAGGAGGAGATGGTCTATGCCTATAACCGCCCCCCCAGGCACAATAGCAGCCCAAAACAAAAGCAAGGCAAACAAAATAGTCTTGCAGCCTCCCAAGAAAGGGCGCACTCTGCAAAAGGCAAAAAGTTCCTGCGAAGGGAGCTTGGTTCCTAACCCCTTGAGTGTCTGGGGGCCCAGGCTGGGCACCCTCGGGTCTAGTGAAAAGCAAGGCAAATACGGGTATCCCTCTACCCTCTTCAGAGGGCCCAAGCAGCAGAGATTCTTAAGTTGCTATCAGTGTAAGCAGCTCCTGCTCTGTGGGGGCAGGCAGCTCTCACTCTGTTTCCCTCTGAGTACCACCGATCCTTCGTTTTAAGGAGTCACCCCTCTCCAGGTGCAACAGGCCTCACAGATGCATCAGGTTGGGGCTGATTTTGCCCAGAGAACTCTCCAACACAAGGTGTTTATCAAAGATATTTCTAGTGACCAACACTGCAGGCACCACCAGATTTAAGTGGGTGTGTGTGTATTGGGTATATCAGTCATCAGGAAGGTACTGATTGCAATCATCTCAACCACTAGAAAGCACTTCCTGGTTTTTGGCACTTGAAAGGACACAGACCAAGAAGCCTAAAAAGTGCCTTTGCTTAGCTTTTTAAAAACATCCTGGCTATCCTTTAACTGGCTGATAAAGAGCAAAAAATGCCATGTAAAGTCTTCTCTATGCCACACTGCTGAACTCTGAGTACAGATCTTTATTGTATGCGCTCTACAGTCATTCTGCATATGGAACTGCTATTGGCATCAACAGTAATTTTGTCCCAGAGAAAGGATGGTCCTGTGGTTAAAGATACTGAACTCGGGACATCTGGATTCAATTTCCACCTCTGTTACAAACTTCCTGTGGAACGTTGGGCACATCTCTTACTCCCTCTTTGCTTCAGCTCCCCATCAGTATGTTGAGGAGAATAGTACTTCCTTTCCCCTCATGCTTTGCCTGTCTTCTCATTTACAGTGTTTGAGCCTGGGGCAAGGACTGTCTCTCTATAGATGTATGTATAATACCAAACACAAAGATTAGAGCATTTTGGCAATACCATACTAAAAATAGTAATGTACGTGGAAAGAATACAGAGCCTGCAGTAGCGATCTGTGCTCCAGAGCAGAGAGCTGTCATGTGGATGAGAGACATTGTTGCCTGGCATTTGTTGCTCTTGGTCATGAACTAGTGAAAGGGGTGAAATAATTTGTTTCCCTAGAAGCAGTTATATTATGCATCACTGAATGTTCCTCTTTTACTAAGGAAAGAGGCATCCTTCGGCTTCTGTTATTAAAAGGAGCAAGTTCTGATGGCAGTATTGTGAACTGTTCAGAGGTGGGGCCAAAGCCTGGCCATGACCGATACATTCAAAGAAAAACACAATACATAGATGCAATAGCCGAGGGTGAGGCACTCAGAGATAACTTCAGTAAACTGGAAGTGCCAAATGGGTTTTATATAATTTTTAAAGGCAAGTTCAAAACTAAATTTCCATGCTGAATGCCACCTAACATTGCCTGGTTAGTGGGGCCTAGAATAAATTTTCATTTGAGTTTTGTAGTGCACCTTTTAAAGTTGCATTAACAGCAGAAGTATGGCATTGTAATTCTACAGTTGTTGTGTAGCACTAAACATTTTTTAATACGGAACTTGCAAAATACCACAATTGTATTTCTCTGCAGCCTCAGTCAGGAAGAGAAATAATTAAGGTGGTCTCGTTTATGTGTGTGCAAGATGTAACAAACTATACCCAAGCTCTAGCTGCTATACCAATTACTTTGCCCAATCTCTCTTGGCAGTCAAGAACGGCATGGATTACATTACAAAACAAAGCATCTGTGTGTCCTGTCAGTATATGGGTCAAAGAAACCACTTTTCAGCTCTCTAAGTGTCTATCAATTTCAACAACATCTGCAGTCATAAAGATTAAATTGCCGTATCACACAGAGCGAGAGGTAGGGAAATATTTGCACTGTATCAAGCTCAGATGAGACAATATGTACACAGAAAATAAACAGGCACAGTTCAGTTCAGTGTTACTAACAACCTAGAGGGTGATCTGTGTCTGACTGCTAGATCACCTGTCAAGTCTTCATTTAACTTTAATGCAAGTCTGGTAAATTGGTTTAAGGACATAATTTGCTTTATATCCCCTGCATATTGAGGATTTGGATAGCAACTCAGAAAATAATCATCCTCTACAGAAGCCACAGCTTAATAGAGCAATCTAGGGTATAATGCTGAATTAAGAGCACATGACATCAATTTGAAACCCTTCCTCTCCATGCAGGGATATGCACAAGAATAAAAATTTGGCTGCTTTTGGAGGGGCACTTTTCTGTGCCCCCCACAGCCAGAGGAGCTGGCTCTCCCCCATCCCTGGGCTGGAAGAGCTAGGGAGTGGTCCCTCCTTCCCCCTCCCCGGGACCAGAAGACTTGTCATCTCTTGCCCCAGCCAGGGGCTGGAGGAGCTCAATCTCCCTGCCCTAGCCCTAGCGAAGTTCTGTACCACCACTGATTGGGGTGTGCCCCTGCTTGCCACCCCCCCACATGCACGTCCCTGTCTCCATGGCTATGTGGATCCCTGATCAAAACTCCCCATATAATGGGAATAGCCTCTCTTATAACCCATGGGCTAGAACGTGGACTGTCTTGCTCCCATGCAGTCTGCAGTGAGTGGGGAAAAGCAGAGTCTGCTCCCTGGACTTCCATGAAGATATTGCAGGATAGAGTAAACCAGGCTTTGCTGAAGCAGAGGGATGAGCATTTGTCCCTTTGTCTCTTCATTTCTGTTTCAATGGAGGAACACTCTGTAAAACCCTTCATGGCTAAACACCTTTACAGTCATACAGACTCCATGCACCTCCACTCATCATTCTCTAAGGCCTGGTCTACACTAGGCGTTTAAACCGGTTTTAGGAGCGTAAAACCGATTTAACGCCACACCCGTCCACACTAGGAGGCACCTTACATCGATTTTAATGGCTCTTTAAATCGGTTTCTGTACTCCTCCCCGACGAGAGGAGTAGCGCTAATATCGGGATTAACATATCGGAATAGGGTTAGTGTGGCCGCAAATCGACGGTATTGGCCTCCGGGCGGTATCCCACAGTGCACCACTGTGACCGCTCTGGACAGCATTCTCAACTCGGATGCACTGGCCAGGTAGACAGGAAAAGCCCCGTGAACTTTTGAAATTCATTTCCTGCTTCCCCAGCGTGGAGAGCTCATCAGCACAGGTGACCACGCACAGCTCATCTGCACAGGTAACAATGCAGTCTCCTGAGAATCGAAAAAGAGCCCCAGCATGGACTGCATGGGAGGTACTGGATCTGATCGCTATATGGGGAGAGGATTCAGTGCTAACAGAACTGCGTTCCAAAAGGCGAAATGAAAAAGTATTTGAAAGAATTTCTAAGGCTATGACGGATAAAGGCCACAGTAGGGACTCAGTGCAGTGCAGAGTGAAAGTTAAGGAGCTCAGACAAGCCTACCAGAAAACCAAAGAAGCAAACGGAAGGTCCGGGGCAGGTCGAAAAACATGCCGCTTCTATGCTGAGCTGCATGCAATTTTAGGGGGCTGCGCCACAACTACCCCACCCCTGACCGTGGATTCCGAGGTGGGGGTTGTAATCTCTGCCATGTCTGAGGATTATGCAGATGGGGAAGATGAAGAAGAGGAGGACGACCTAGCAGAGAGCACACAGCACTCCGTGAGCCCCAGCAGCCAGGAGCTTTTTCTCACCCTGACGGAATTACCCTCCTCCCAGCCCTCCCAAGCAACTATCCCAGACAATGACGCCATGGAAGGGACCTCTGGTGAGTGTACCTTTGCAAATAGCAAACATTGTTTTTTAAGCAAGCGTTTTTTAATGATTGATTTGCCCTGAGGACTTGGGATGCATTCGCAGACAGTATAGTTACTTAGAAAAGTTTGTTAACATGTCCGGGGATTGATAGGAAATACTCCAGGGACATCTCGATGAAGCGCTCCTGTAGGTACTCCAGAAGCCTTTGCAGAAGGTTTCTGGGCAAGGCAGCCTTGTTCCGCCCACCATGGTAGGACACTTTACCACGCCATGCATGTAGCAAGTAATCAGGTATCATTGCATGGCAAAGCATAGCAGCGTATGGTCCCGGTGATTGCTGGCATTCAAGAAGCATCCGTTCTTTATCTCGCTGTGTTATCCTCAGCAAAGTGATATCGTTCAGGATAACCTGGTTAAAAATCAGGAATTTAAGTAAGGGGGATGGCCATTTTCCTACTGGGTTCGTGGACTGCAGCAGCTTAAAAAAAATCCTTTCCTGCATGTAGCCAAGCGGGGGGAGGGGAGGAGTGAAATGCCGATGATCTTTTTTTTGTTTGGTAAGCGTGGTATTAGCCATGCGTTGGGGGGGAGGGGTAAATCACTACAGAAGCCGAAAGACAGTGGCTTACCATGGCCGCATGCAAGCTGAATTCTGATGCCCGGACCTTTGTCTGTGAGATCTGTAACTCCAGAGCTGCAGGCAGTCAGTATTAAGATGAAAAATGCGACCTTGTAGGGAAATCACATGTGCTATGTAAGGTGAATAGTGCTGTTCACTGTGAAAGAGTATAACCATTGTTCTGTAAAATGTATCTTTTTAAATATTTCTCTCCCTCATGCAGCTGCAAATTTTGCAAGCGTCCCTCCTCCATCCCAAAGGCTAGCACAGATAAGGCGGAGGAAAAAGAAGACGCGAGATGAAATGTTCTCGGATATTATGGAAGTTACACGCAATGAAAGAGCTCATCTGAATGAGTGGAAGGACGTGGTATCAAATTACAGGAAAGATGCCAGTGAACGTGAGGACAGGAGGGACACCCGAGATGAGAGGTGGCGGCAGGAAGATCAGCGGTGGCGGGATGCAACTCTGGGGCTGCTGCGTGATCAAACTGACATGCTCCGGCATCTGGTGGAGTTTCAGGTACGGCAGCAGGATCACAAAGTGCCGCTGCAGCCCCTGTATAACCACCCTCAACCCTCACCATGTTCCACATCCTCCTCACCCAGACGTGTAAGAACGCGTGGGGGGAGGCTCCGTGCACCCGCCCACTCCACCCCCGTGGACAGCCCAACCAGAAGGCTGTCGTTACTGTGAAATTTTTTTAATGGCCTTCTCCATCCCTCCTATCCTCCTCCCAAACCACACCCTTACTTCTCTCCCTCTTTTTATAATGAATTAATAAAGAATTCATGATTTTTAAATGAGAGTGACTTTATTTGCATAAGTAAGCTGTACTCGAAGGGGGAGGGTGAGTTGCTTACAGGGAATGAGTCAATCAAGGGGGTTGGGTGTTCATCAACAAACACAGCAGTCACACTGTACCCTGGCCATTGATGAAGCTCGTTTTCAAAGCTTCTCTGATGTGCACCGCTTCCTGGTGTGCTCTTCTAATCTCCCTGGTGTCTGGCTGCGCGTAATCAGCGGCCAGATGATTTACCTCAGCCTCCCACCCCGCCATAAAGGTCTCCCCCTTACTCTCACAGAGATTGTGGAGAATACAGCAAGCAGCAATAACATAGGGCAGGGGTCCCCAACCTTTTTAGGTCCAGGGACCGGTTTCGTTTGCCGGACCCTCCGCAGGCGTGCCTGCGGGAGGTCCAGCTGAGCCGCGGGACGAGCGCTCCCTCCGCAGTCGTGCCTGCGGGAGGTCCGCTGCTCCCGGGGCTCAGCTGGAGCTTCCGCAGGCACGCCTGCGGGAGGTCCACCGGCTCCAGTGGAGCTTCCGCAGGCGTGCCTGCGGAAGCTCCAGCTGAGCCCCGGGAGCAGCGGACCTCCCGCAGGCACGACTGCGGAGGGAGCGCTCGTCCCGCGGCTCAACTGGACCTCCCGCAGGCATGCCTGCGGAAGCTCCACTGGGTCGGTTCGCGGCCCGGTTTCTAAGAGGCCGCGGACCGGTACCGGGCCGCGGACCGGGGGTTGGGGACCCCTGACATAGGGGACATTGGTTTGGCTGAGGTCTGAGCGAGTCAGTAATGTGCGCCAGCGCGCCTTTAAACGGCCAAATGCACATTCCACCACCATTCTGCACTTGCTCAGCCTGTAATTGAACAGATCCTGACCACTGTCCAGGCTGCCTGTGTATGGCTTCATGAGCCATGGCATCAA
This sequence comes from Mauremys mutica, assembly GCF_020497125.1. NCBI lineage: Eukaryota > Metazoa > Chordata > Testudines > Geoemydidae > Mauremys > Mauremys mutica. The sequence continues at coordinate 100,397,068 of NC_059072.1, read as the reverse complement.
GGGGTAGGCTGGGTCCCCCAGGATAACGACAGGCATTTCAACATCCCCAACTGTTATTTTCTGGTCTGGGAAGTAATTCCCTTGCTGCAGCCGTTTAAACAGAGTAGTGCTTCTGAATACGCGAGCGTCATGAACCCTCCCTGGCCATCCCACGTGGATGTTTGTGAAACGTCCCTTGTGATCCACCAGTGCTTGCAGCACCATTGAAAAGTACCCCTTCTGGTTTACGTACTGGGTGCCCTGGTGCTCCGGTGCCAAGATAGGGATATGGGTTCCATCTATCGCCCCCCCACAGTTAGGGAATCCCAGTGCAGCAAAGCCATCCACTATGGCATGCACGTTTCCCAGAGTCACAACCTTTCGTAGCAGCAGCTTAGTGATTGCTTTGGCTACTTGCATCACAGCAGCCCCCACAGTAGATTTTCCAACTCCAAATTGATTCCCGACTGACCGGTAGCTGTCTGGCATTGCAAGCTTCCACAGGGCTATCGCCACTCGCTTCTCTACTGTGAGGGCTGCTCTCATCTTGGTATTATGGCGTTTCAGGGCAGGGGCAAGCAAGTCACAAAGTTCCATGAAAGTGCCCTTACGCATGCGAAAGTTTCGCAGCCACTGGGAATCGTTCCACACCTGCAACACAATGCGGTCCCACCAGTCAGTGCTTGTTTCCCGGGCCCAAAATCGGCGTTCAATGGATAGAATCTGCCCCATTACCATCAGGATCTCCAAAGCGCAGGGGCCCGCGGTTTGAGAGAATTCTGTGTCTACGTCCTCATCACTGTCATCGCCGCGCTGCCGTATCCGCCTCCTCCTCGCCTCGGTTTGAAGGTCCTGGTTAAACATATACTGCACGAGAGTGCGCGAGGTGTTTAAAACATCCACGATTGCGGTATTGAGCTGAGCAGGGTCCATGCTTGCTGTGCTATGGCGTCTGCACAGTTCACCAAGCAAAAAAGGCGCGAAACGGTTGTCTGCCGCTTTCAGGGAGGGAGGGGTGAGGCTGTACCCAGAACCACCCGCGACAATGATTTTTGCCCCATCAGGCACTGGGATCTCAACCCGGAAATTCCAAGGGGCGGGGGAGGCTGCGGGAACTATGGGATAGCTACGGGATAGCTACCCACAGTGCAACGCTCCAGAAATCGACGCTAGCCTCGGACCGTGGACGCACACCACCGATTTAATGTGTTTAGTGTGGCCGCGCGCAATCGATTTTATACAATCTGTTTTGCTAAACCGGTTTATGTAAATTCGGAATAATCCCGTAGTGTAGACGTACCCAGAGACTAGCTTAATAACTACAGTTCTGCAGTACTGCATGTAAGATGCGTTTAGACTGACTGAATTATTATTGTTAGCACTGATCTCAATTAATAATGGCCAATGATTAGCTGAATCATTATTAGTATAATTTGTACAATACACACACACACACACACAGAGCTGGGTTTACAGGTGCCAGAAATGCTCAGATCTGCTTCTCTTACCATTACTGTTCAGAAGACGATGCATTATCCCAAAAGGTATAGTAATTGATATGAGCACTTTGAATGTAGATTGTGGATCTATTAAACATGTCATGGTCTCCTAGTTTAAAAGGTTTTTAAACTATTTATTAAGATATGTAAATATTTAAATGCAGTTTTAATACCAAAACTGCAAGCATACATTTAAACACCTTTGACTACATCTAATAAGACACTATGCTTGAAGATATGGAGAGGCCTGGGAGCAGTGGAGCTCCTTCACATGAGGGAGGAGACAGTACAGGAAAGCCCAAGTAGTGGTAGAGCACAACTCCACAGGAGCTCTCTGTCCATAGCTGTGCATGGAGATGCGAGGTCACTGGAGTCAGGAACAGACTCCAGTGACCTCATACTAGAAACATAATAGGTATAAATGTCCCTGCCTTGATTCTATAGTAGTAGCTGTGGAGCTGGTCAGCTGCCTAAGGTGCAGAATTCCATTTCTCCTCCTTAGTGCCAAGCCTGTTTATTCCAAGCTTTGTGCAGGGCCCAGGATTTAGTCTATACTAGCGGTCTGACATAGTAATAGCTCAGTTTAATCCTTTCATCCCGACCCTTGTTCTATACCCTCATGCACAAGCAGACATGATATTGTAAGTGTGCAGAGTTTAATGCTACACGGCATGTTATGCTTGTAATGCCTTTTAAGGAGACTTTGTAAAAGAGACAAGTGAATCAGCATTCTAGAGCAGCACTCAGACAAAGGCCATTTGGCAATGAAACCTGAAAGGAAAGACCTCCATTATCTTGATTACTGCAGAAGTGTTTCCAGATTCTTTACACTGCCTTGCTTCAGTTCTATAAGAAGGATGTAGATTTCATGTGCATGGTATTATTTGTACTACAGTAGCACCCAGAGGCCACAATGAGCTGTGAGGGCACAAACTAAGTGAAAATCCCAGCCCTAGAGAGTTTACAATTTAAATGGACAAACCAGAGGGTGAAAGGGGAAACAAAGGCACAGAGAAGTGAAGTGACTTGCTCATGGTCACGCAGCAGGTCAGTGCAAGGCTGGCAACAGATCAGAGACATCGTGTTTTCCAGTCCAGTGTCCTACCCACTATACCACCTTGCCTAATGATTGGTGTAAATAAGGAACTAAAAAATTCTACCCTCGGGTCATCTAGAGTAACTCCATTGACTTAAGTGGAGATAAAGCGGGCACATGTAAACAGCTGATTCTTCTTCTTTTAAAGACATTCCAGGTTTCAGAGTGACTCCTCATATTGCATATAGGAAATATCAGTAACATCTTTAGAACAGAATTAATTTTGCATGTGGGTCCCCTGTACTCCAAATTTACACAAGTGGAAATTGGCTCAATCTTTGTATAATTGCTGTGTAATGCCCTCTTCTACTGTGATCACTTGGATCCTATAATAGATCCTATAAGAAAGCTGGTTGCCTCAACAAAAGGTGAAACCGAATGTGTTTTGGATGTTTCAAGGTGAAACTTTTAAAGAAAAAAAATGGAATACTGTAGTAAGTGACATAGCAGCTTAACTATACAGCAGAGGTAAAAATTCCAGGTGCAACTTGGTCATACAACTTACCTAGTAGATAATATTTTAGGATCAAAATTACACCACACAAATGCATTATAAATCTCAGAAAAGGATTTTTTTTTTTTAGAGTTGTAAATTACAACTTAAAACTCTAACCATTAAAGCTAAGAGCACAGGATAGCAAGCATACAGCCGGATTCTGAGAAAAGGGTGAACTATGGTCAAGAGCTGTTGCATGTACTTCTAAGATTTATCAAGCATGGAATACACATAGGGGCCATCACCCAAAGAAGAAAAGTAGGTTATCCAGAATTCATTAGTGCATCTTCATACAATATAACCTCAGAATTATGAATTGACCAGTCAACTACACACCTCAGCTGGAACTGGAAACATGCAATCAGGCAGCAGCAGAGACAAAAAAAAGCAAATACAGGTCAGTACTATGTGTTAAACATAAATTACTAAAAAATAAAGGGAAATTTAAAAAAAAATGTGACAAGGTAAGGAAGCTGTTTCTGTGCTTGTTTCATTTAAATAAAGATGGTTAAAAGCAGCATTTTTCGTCTGCATAGTAAAGTTTCAAAGCTATATTAAGTCCATGTTCAGTGGTAAACTTTTGAAAGAACCATAACGTTTTGTTCAGAGGTATGAACAACCTCCATTCCCAAAGTGCTCATAATTCGGAGGTGCTACTGTATTTCTCAATTATCAAAGATAAACTGCAATATTTAAGATTATTGCTTTTTTTTTTTTAAAGTCAACTCATCTAAAAAAATAATCAAAGCACTCAATCAGTAATGATCACTCTTTTTTGATTGAAGCCAATAGATATGCTCCTGTCATACATATAAAGGGAAGGGTAACCACCTTTCTGTGTACAGTACTATAAAATCCCTCCTGGCCGGAGGCACAAAATCCTTTTACCTGTAAAGGGTTAAGAAGCTCAGGTAACCTAGCTGGCACCCAACCAAAAAGGACCAATAAGGGAACAAGATATTTTCAAATCTGGGGAGGGGGAAAAGGCTTTGTTTTTGTCTGTCTGTTCTGTATGCTTGCCGGAGACAGATCAAGAAAGCAAGCTATCCAACTCCATTAGTAAGCAAAGAAATGCATTAGATTACTTTTATTTTAGCTTGTGATTTTCCTTGTCTAGAGGGAGGTTTATCCCTGGATTTGTAACTTTAAGGTTTTGACTAGAGGGGAGATCCTCTATGTTCTTGAGTCTTTTGCTATTCTGTAAAGTACTTACCATCCTGATTTTACAGAGGTAATTCTTTTACCTTTTCTTTAATTAAAATTCTTCTTTTCAGAACCTGATTGATTTTTCATCATTTTAAGATCCAAGGGTTTGGGTCTGTGTTCACCTGTACCAAGTTGTGAGGATATTATTCTCAAGCCTCCCCAGGAAAAGGGGTGTAGGGGCATGGGGGGATATTTGGGGAAGGTAAGGCTCCAAGTGGCCCTCCCTAAATGTTTGTTTAAATCACTTGGTGGTGGCAGCATTATCTAATCCAAGGTACAAGGAAGGATTTGTGCCTTGGAGTTTTTAACCTAAGATGGTAGAAATAAGCTTAGGGGGGTCTTCATGTGGGTCCCCATCTCTGTACACCAGAGTTCAAAGTAGAGAGGGAACCCTGACAGCTCCTTCCCACTTCACTTATTAACCAGCTAGATTTCCTTTAGCTGTTTTATATGCAGTTGAGGTTTTCAGAAATAATTTGCATAAAACAGTCCTAGTGGCCGTCTTAATATTTTCCTTCCATATGCAACTTAATACTAAATTATTCAAAAAGGACAGTAAAGGCCAAGACCAGAGGGACAGTTATCTCTAGTAGCCTTGTCAAATAGTAAATAAAATAATCCTCAGGCTCTATTCAGGGCTCTCTCTTGTCTGGCATTTCTTTAAAAATGTGTGCAATTTGAACAGAGAGTGGTTCCTGATAGCTATAGTTCTAATCACAGAAGATATTTCATACCCATACAATTTGATATGCCTATTTCCCAGGGATATGTATTTCCTAACTTTAGTATACAGAGCAGATGTGCTTCTTTAGGATAAAAATCTTGGAATATAACAACTCCAGGACATACTTAAAACACACACACTTACCTAGGTAACTATTAATGAGCACTGCTAAGGGTATACCTATCCATTACAAGTAACAAGACATTTAACAGGTAATGAATAGACCATGAATATTGGAGGTACTTCTGAAAGTTTGCCTTGAGACTAAAAATATTTTAATACATTGGATTTAAAAAAAACCCTCTCTACTGTCCAATATTTACATTGTGGCACATGTAAGCTCTCTGGGGCAGGGACCAGTTTTTTGTTGCATGTGCATACAGTCCCCAGCACAGTGGGGTCCTGATCCATGACTAGGTGTCTACAGGCACTACCAGAATACACATGATGATGTTGATGATGAAGAAGTGGGAAAATAGCCTAATGAATGATTGAAAGTCAGATTGCCTCCCAAGTACACACTCATTTGGGACATCTAATACCTCCAGATTATTTAAACAATTTTCAATTGTATTAAAGACACATGACAGTTTGCATGTTTTGGCTCAAGTAGTTAGGATACGTATACAAAATATACAAGTACAGACTGAAAAGATGTTGCAATAGACAAAAATTGTTTAAGATCCCAGATCAACAACAGAATGTGTGGTGCAGCACATAGATATTTATATTTTAATTTTTCAAGACAAAAGATTGGAAAATCAGTTACTACCTTACATATCTACCAAGAATGTCATTCAAGATCCCATTTCACTAGCAAAAACATTAAACAAAAAAAAAATTCCCCAAGCAAAATATTTTTCTGAACTCTCTGGATCACTGTAGGTTCTTGGTGCCATTAACACTTGCAGAGGATATCCCCCACCCCACGAAACCACCACCAAAACCCACATGAACATAGATTTGGGCAAGTTAAATAAAGGAGGAACTAATTTTCAAGTACAAAACCAAATTCACAAAAAGGGGCATAAGTACAGTTTATTCTAAACTCCACACCCCTCCATACAAGGGAGACTGCCAGCAGGATGCAAAGTGAAAGCAGAAGTGAAAGTCCCTATTGCAGAGCAACTAAACTCCACCCAGTTCCATCCTATGTTCACCCTTTTGGTCTCCAGTGCTCACTTTGTAGATCTTGAACACTCATCCAGAATTTTAGATACCCCTCCACATGCTGCACTTGTATCTGGTACTACAACTGTGATTATCTTAATAGTGTATTTTGTTCTACTGTAAGATAAAAGTACATCAGTGCAGAACAGTACTGGACGGATCCAACACCCATTAAAATCAATGAAAAGATCTCCATGAGTATTAGGTAAGAGCCCTTCATGCTGAAATGCACCAATTCTGATTAAAATCTTGTACCCACCACTTATAAACGCAGAAGAGTGATTTATAGCTTTCTGAACATGTATGGGTAACTGCTAATCAAAAGGACACTTGGAGAGCAAACACTAGTTTTGATTAGAAATTAAAATATTCAATCTCATTTATAAAAAAAAATTATCAGTTACATAACACCAGCAAAAAGCAGCAGTCATTTCACCACAGAGTTTGCATAACTAACAAATATATAGCACTCGCTGTTTTCTAAAACCACTGCTGTAGTTTAACCATATAGTCATTCAATAATTAAGGTGCTATATCAATTTTTCCTACCTCCAGTGACATGCTCTCTCTTCTTTGTAAGAGCAATTTTTCTTTATAACAAGGTGTTTTAAATACTCCATTTCAGAGTTCTCTCATGTATGCATCCAGATGCTGTATTTTAAAATGTTAAGTATAGTGAACCAGTTACTATCTGTTGTGATACAAATTTACTCTAATTGTGAGCTCAACTGTACAAAGTATGTCAAAGTCCATAAAGCGCCACAATATCCTATAAATCTTGATGTGAAAAGGAGACAGAAAAGCTGCATTAGTCTAAGCAAAAAGGGCCTACTGATATGGTTCAAGGACTATATGGAAATCATGGCTGATAAAACCAGAAAATGTGGGACCGGAAATAAATGAACCAAAATTGGTGTGTCAGATACTAGGCATAATTGGTGGACAAAATAATGAGGGAATTGGATATTCCATCCATCGCTCCCTTTTGGGGTTCTTAAAGAGAATTTGGGGAGAAAGAAAGGAAGAACTGACTAAGGCTACTGGAGTGAGCTTCATCACCATTGCTGCCACTCCCACTGTTTCCTGAGACCCTGGGCCTCTGTCATCCTGATCCTGAGAGATGTCCTGACCAGACCAGGCCGGAGAGAGGGATCCAGACAAAATCACCACCCCTACCAGCTCCAGCTGAACACAAACACCACCTCAGATGAAGCAAGATTGGACCTTAACAGCGGCAGCAACAGCTCCAGCTCACATCAACTACTTATTGTCTTTTACCCAAAAGGACAGTTATTACTATCTTTGATTCCATATAAAGGACTGTCAAACAAGAATTTCTTTCTTCTAAAAAGGATGTTAAAATAAAAGGCTTAATGCTTTACATTTCAAACGCTTTATCTGTTTTTCCTTCTTTTGTATCTTAATAAAAAGGTAAAAAGGATTTTTAATGGTGTGCTTGCCATAGCATTAAGTGGTGTGGGATCTCTATATACAAATCCCTGGACCTTTAACACTGGACAGTGACAGTGGACAGGACTACATTAACACTTCTAGCCCATTTATTTCATTTAAGTTAATACAAGTATCTTCAGGATTTAGACTGAACAATACATACACCTAAATTGAGAAACTGGCTACCATTCTGGGCCCCAAGCCTACAAAGCTCCACTATGGTGGTAGTTTTAATCCTTGTAGTAGAGACTCAGCTTGTTCTAGGTAGTGAAGTGACATGAAAGCAAGAAAATGACTTTTTTTATATTTTTAAATACTCTAACTTCAAAAGACAGGACAATATTTTATGATCAATTTGGAAGAGAAAATCAGGGGAATATAATAAAACAAAACATCATGAAGTAAAAACAAAGCCCATACCTAGGATAGCAAAAGGAGATGGCTGTTCCAACTAAGTCGGAACATAAAATCTGTCTCAGTGTAGCACACTACATGGAACTAACCTAACTAGATGATTACAAAGTTAACACTGTTACCATAAAGTGAACAATAGCAATTCAATTCCTGAAAAGTATTTAAGGATAAGCTTTTCAAAGACGTAACCCCCCCCATAATAACCTACTTTTGATTTTAATTTTGTATGTAAAACTATAGATAAATACATTGAAAAACAAAATATTTTCCCTTTACTTACCAAGATTAGCAGAGTTCAATATTCTGTTGTGTGACACAAGAGTTCAGCCCTTTCAAAGCTCCAAGTGATACTCACATCAGTTCAGCACCCATCCACCTATTTCTTAAACTAAGAATAACTTAGATCTACAGAAAATGTGCACACCACTGAGAGTGGTTAAGGAAATACAGCTGTGTTCCTCCTGTCCCAGTTTATTAGGCTGAGAGTGGGCAGCTGTGCTTCTGACCCTGTCAGCAGAAACAAATAGGTCCTGATAACATGATCAGTAGATATGAAAGACTGGAAATGAAAGTTCATTTGAATTTAAAAAAATAGCTTGACCAGGAGGATACTGACACAAAATTTCATCTCATTTGATTTAGCTGAGTAAAATGTATGGCTGACTGATACTGGGTTTTAGCTGAGTCAGTAGAAAGTCTGAATAAATACAGACACCTGGAAGGGGAATCTACCGCCTTATGAAAAAGAAAACCAGGGGGGACTTATTTGTTTGACTGAGGCTTACTACACAACTGATACCACCACTTCAACCTGCTAGGACAGCAATCTCTGCAGTTAGAAATAGCTGTGACTTCAAGTAGAACAATGGTGTTCGCAGCTGATGCAAAGCATTTTTGTGCTATAAGCTGCAACTACCATATGCTTTCTGAGAGAGAGTTCACCTTCAGTGGGATTCCAAAAGAGGGTGTGTGTAAGACATGGGAGAGTCTGAAGGGCCAACACTTCTCCCAGAGACTAGGGAGCAGGACAGTGAGTTCCAGCCTTCAGGAAAGGCTGCTAGACAATGTCTGTACCACTAGATTGTGCCCATTGATCCCCAGAGTGGGGCAGTGGGTGTGCTCCATTCAGGCTCCAAAAGCCTAAAACACCTGTGGACCCAGTGGCTGTGTTCCCTCACAGCAGCTTAGTGAGTGGCTAATTGGGCCTGTAACAGTGGGGTACTGCGGAGCTGAATTCAACAATGCCAGAATCAAAATTGGACCTCATGCTTATGGTCCCTGGTGGATGAAGGATGGTATGGACCCTGACAACTCCTTTGTTTCTTCTTCCATACTGTCCCCATGCAGCAGCATATGGGGATAAAGATTCTTTCTGAAAACTACCACAAGCTTGCCTGAGGCCCCCACACTATATGTTTTAACCCACCCCACCGGGTTCATAAATCTTCCCATTCACCACAATCATGCCCTCCCTCTCTTGCTTCCAGATCTCCAACTTTTCCTCCCTCTCAGCACAAACCTCTCTTAACCCTTCATTCTCCCCTCCCTTCCCCTAAAGCACTCATTTTTCCTCATCCATCTATCCCCCCATTACCATCTCACCCTATACCCTTCATGCTCCCTCCAAATTCCCCACTCCCTCTCCCACCAATGCCCTCATTCTCTTCTCCTCCATCTGTCTTCCCTTCCAAGTCCATTCCCTTTTCCTTTCTTGAAAACAGTGCAGTGGGTCCCACCATTTATTCCTCCAGACTTTTCTTCTTCTGCAAATATCTGCCTTCTGTTTGTTACAGAAAGGGTTTTGTTGCTCCCTGGCACTGCCTCATCTAATGTCTCTCTGGACCTTACACTCACTGCCTCCACAAGATACTCATGTTGCTCTGTCACCCCAATATCCCCCCATTTCCCCCTCAATATACCTAGACTTCCTCTGTCTCTCAGTTCCGCTTCACATCCCTCTAGTTTCCCTGTTCATTGCCTTCATGCTCGAGTTCTTCTACCATCTTTGCTTCCATGGCTCCCCTCCCCCCAAGTTCATTCACTGCTTCTGACCTGAACATCCCACCTCATCACCCAACCCCCGCTACTTGAAAGCCAGCTGCAATGCTTACACTGCTGATTTTAGCCACAGGGCTCTCTCTCCAGACTGGGAGGCTCACTCCTTGCTACAGTGTACACATACCTTCTCTGTGTCTCCTTAGATTGTGTACTCTTCAGGGCAGGGATCATTCCTTCTTGTTTGTCTGGAAAACACTTAGTACATCATGGTGCTACCATCAGCAAACAATAAATACTACAATACAAACATACATTATATAAGTACTGTTCACGCAGGTATTTCAATGCAATGAAGAAACTTTTTTTTATTCTTTAAAGAGCTTTGCAGTTCATTTATTAGGATTTTAAAATCCAGTAATTCCTCCAATAAAAAAGTTTGCCATGACAATGCAGTTCAACAAGGTAGTTCCACCAGAATTAAATTCTGTAATTATTTCTTGGTCTATAGCACAGAATAAAAACAGCATTTTAAAGAAGTCAAACAAAAAGTGAATTATAACCATCCCATTTTTAAACAATTTATAGTATTTCTCACAATATACATTACAATAAACTAATTTAAATAACATTAATACAAAACTATCAAAAGTCAGGGAACTTAAAGTGATATTCATCTTTACCTCACATAAGTAGAAGACATAACAGGTTTATGATCCTTTCCAATCTGTCAACTAGGTAGTCATAATTTTAAGAAAAAGCTCAAGTAAAAATTTTCAAATGAGGGTGCCTAAAGTTAGGCATCTAAATCCATATCTAGGCACCCAAGGACCTGGCTTTTTTTTTTGGACTTGCAAACACCCTGTTTTTCCATGGAGATGAGGATGCTCCGCAGCTCTTTGCAAGTAAGGCCAACTTTTTAAGTGTCTAGTGCCCCAATTCTGTAAAAACTTATGTGGAAATGTAACTTTATGAATTTGAGTAGTCTCATTAAATTCAGAGAGACTGCTCATATGCATAAAATCACACACATAAATGTTTGCAGGATAAGGATATAGGCTGACTTAAGAGTCTAACTTGGGAGTCTAATATGGATTTAGGTGTCTAATTTTAAGTCTCCAAATTTGAAAGTTTTGGTTATAGTATTTACACAATTAACCAGAATGATTCATGCAATTATGTATTTAGGATGTCCTCCATGATTTTTAAATTTTAGAAACATTTTCTGTGCATGAATTGTAGCCAATTTTCAAAATATATCTGTACAATTTAATGTATTTTTTCAAATTACTAATTAGACTAATCACTTGCCAAACTTCATGTTTTAAGCTTTGAGTTAAACAAATATAAGAAAGCATTCAGCCAGTAATTTCTTTCTCTATAGGCCATATTCTGCCACAGCTTTTAAAAAGAAATCCTTATTAACAACGATGGAGATTTCTGCTTAAAAGTTGATGGTATGCTCTGGCCCTATATTTTTTGAAAGTTTATGTAAACTTTCAAAAAGTCCAAATAAATTTTAAAAAAGTCTAGGAAGCAACACAATCTTATACACCCCAAGTTTTGATCGGGGTAAATATTTACAACTGAAACACCTGAAAACTGATTATTATAATGGGAACAATGACACAACCTTAAAGTACATAATAAATGTCAATGCCATGACAGTACTTTTAATATTAATACTAGAAGACTCTCCAGTTGCCAACTAAAAGTACATTTTTCAACAGAAAACTAGCTTAATTCTAGCTTATCCTCATTAATATAGATCAGTGCAGCATCATGCTAAATGTGTTTGCTTATACCAGTGGTTCTCAAACTGTGGGTCAGGACCCCCAGGTGGTCACGACCCTGTTTTAATGGGGTTGCCAGGGCTGGCATTAGACTTGCTGGGGCTCAGGGCCAAAGCCAAAGCCTGAGCCCCACTGGCCAAGGTCAAAGCCTAAGTCCCACCACCTGGGTCAAAGCCCAAGCCTGCCTTCAGCCCTGGCTGGCAGGGCTCAGGTTACAGGCCCTCCTGTAGCTTTGGAATTGGTCCCCTCACCCAGGACAGCTTGAGTGGGCTCAGGCTTCAGTCCCCGCTCCTGGGGTTGTGTGGTAATTTTTATTGTCAGAAGGGGGTCATGGTGCAATGAAGTTTGAGAACCCCTGGCTTACACAATTGATTTAGATAGATATCAAGGGCAAAAGAAGTAGGTTGCAGTTCTCTTGCTACACTGTGGTAGGGCCCAATCATGCAAATACTTCTCGAAGAGTGTAACAGTACATGCAAGTAGTTCCTCTAATGTGCGTAAAGTTAAGCATGTGTCAAATGGTTGAAGGATTAGGGCCCAAATCATTACAATAATTATTATTCTTGATGTACAGCCTGTGGCAACTGGAGAAATACTAAAAATGGCAAAGACACATAATCAATTAAGTAGTCGTGTCTGTGAGAAGGAAATTATTTTGACTCAATGAACCCTTTGTGCATCGTGATTTGAAGTATATACCCAATGTGTGAGGGCTAAAAAAGACAAGATAAGCCACTGATCTGTTTTAATCTCCCTTCTTCACTGTTCATTTATTGTCAGTTAAAGACAGCTCTGGTTTATATGATATCCCATGATTTTCCTTTTTTAAACGCTCCATTTTTTCCCTAATACAAAACACTTGTCAAACAATCAGCCTACATTTCATTGCATCTGGTCAGATGTTTTCAACTGGCAACAGCCCTCACTTTCAGGGTAAAAATCAGATAAAATGCTTTCTGTTCCACCTTTCATTAAAAAAATTAAGGCCATTTAATATCTGTGCCACCTTAATTACCCATACTAAATTGAATAATCATTTTGAAATCCTTCGACTGGAATGGTAAGCAGTCGTCTCCTATTTTTCTTCTGAATCTACTGGGAACACTATGTCCATCTGAATGATTAGTCTCCAACATCCCCATCTCTATCACCAACGAGCCACAGAAAGTGAAAACCCATAGCTAATAAGGCAGTTCCAAGCAGATCTCCCAACGCAGTAAGGTAAGGGATAGAAAAACTGTCAGGATCTTTTCCTTTTTTCCAGAAGTGGTGCACCATCCAGTCAGCAATCCATAACAAAGTAAACACCTATGGCAGAACATTAAACAAAAGATAATCCAAAATCAGTGGGCGTGGAATTAGAGCAGTTTTGAAAATCCCACCCTAAATGTTAACATTGATCCATTTCACTGCTGATTATTTTAGCAGAAACATTAAGCTAACAGGCCTGATTTCTAAGATGTGCTGAGCATCTGGGATGCCCACGGAGGTGGTGGATGCTCAGCAACTCTGAAAGTCATACTGTGTGTGTATTGGTGGGTGTAATTGTAGACACTGGGTGAACTGGGGCAGTTAGTGCCTTGCTGGTGTGGGGAATGAAGAATTCAAACCCTTCTCCCCACAAACTCAAGATCACTTTCACCCTTGCCTAAAAGGCGGAATATCAGAATTGTAGGACTGGAAGGGGCCTCGAGAGGTCATCTAGTCCAGTCCCCTGTGCTCATAAGTATTATCTAGACCATCCCTGACAGCTGTTTATCTAACCTGCTCTTAAAAATCTCCAATGACGGAGATGCCACAGCCTCCCTAGGCAATTTATTTCAGTGCTTAACTACCCTGACAGGAATTTTTTCCTAATATCCAACCTAAACCATCCTTGCTGCAATTTAAGCCCATTGTTTTTTGGTCCTAGCCTCAGAGGTTAATGAGAACAATTTACTTCCCTCCTCTTTGTAACAACCTTTTATGTACTTGAAAACTGTTATGTCCCCCCTCAGTCTTCTCTTCTCCAGACTAAACAAACCCAATTTTTTTCCATCTTCCTTCATGGGTCATGTTTTCTAGACCATTAATCATTTTTTGTTGCTCTTCTCTGGACTTTCTCCAATTTGTCCACATCTTTCCTGAAATGCACCCAGAATTGGACACAATACTCCAGCTGAGGCCTAATCAGCACGGGGTAGAGCGGAAGAATTGCTTCCCATGTATTGCTTACAACACCCTTGCTAATACATCTCAGAATGATGTTTGCTTTTTTTTGTAACAGAGTTACACTGTTAACTTGTATTTAGCTTGTGATCTGTATGACCCCAGATCCCTTTCCACAGTACTACTTCCTAAGCAGTCATTTCCCATTTTGTATGTGTGCAACTGATTGTTCCTTCCTGACTGGAGTACTTTGCATTTGTCCTTATTGAATTTCAGCCCATTTACTTCAGACCATTTCTCCAGTCTGTCCAGATCATTTTGAATTTTAATCCTATTCTCCAAAGCACTTGCAACTCCCACTAACTTGGTATCCTCTGCCAACTTTATAAGTGTACTCTCTATGCCATTATCTAAATCATTGATGAAGATATTGAACAGAACTGGCCCCAGAACTGATCCCTGTGGGACCCCACTTGATATGTCCTTTAGAAGAAAAGACAAGATGCATCTTCTCCCCAGTACGTAAAGTCTCAACTACCTCCTGGTTTCCAATAACCAAAGCTGTCTCCCTGGTGTCCACACCACTAGTGCTCTTTCCCAATACTTTGTCCTACAGTGCAATTATATTTTCAATACAAAAATATAAGAAACAATGAAATTTTGAGGTTAATTAATATAAAAGTAACCAAATGCCACAAGGCATAATTTGATTGAAATTGAGAGAGTAAGTAGGGAGATTGGCTTTACGGAAGCAGCGCTGAAGAAATTGAAGTTTAGTGTGATGCACAGGAGCACTTGTTAGATCACATCTTTCTAACAATTAGAAAGATGTGATCTAATATTTCACCCGGACAGTAGGAACCAATGTAAATTGCCTAGAAACCATGAAGTATCAATTTCAACCTAGGCCCAATTCCCATGGGCATTGTGAGATCTGCACTTTTACACCAGGTCTGAATTTGGTTCAAAGTGCTGTGTTAAAGACTTTATTCCCAGCTGTGACTGTCTCAACACCTAAGAAATATTAATTTAATGCTGAAGGTATGTGTGACTAGTAATCCAGTACTAGTAGGGATTCATTTTTGAATATTCCACAGCTGTATAAGAATTTCTGGCTCCCTTCAATCATGTGGCATGGCATGAGTGGGGGGAAAAGCATACTATCTGAGTCTCCATCTCTTCTTGTCTCTTTGGATGGGACTGCCTAGGCTGAAATAAATGTTCATACAGCACAATGTCTTTTTAGCTAATCAGGTCTTCAGGAATTAAGATTTATAACTTGAGGTCTGAACTAAGGACAGTTCTTATCTTACTAACATACAGAAGAAGATTTACTATATACATTAAAGAAAATACATGTACCGGTAATACAAAAATGGTAAAAGTCAAAAATTAAGATCCGAATGAATGTATTCTTTAAATTAGAAAATTTAAAACTAAATGCATACATTATCTTTCCAAATGCTATCAGTTGCTAGAACATTTTCAGTGCTCATAAGATTTTTTAAAATGATCTCTAGATTAAAGCCAAGTTTAGAAAATACCACGTTAAATATACTAAAATGATTAAATACATTACAAAATTTCCTCTCAGCACTTCATTTTTTAAAAATTAAAAAATTCATGCTTTATACTACAAAAGCATATTTTAAATCTAAACTTGTGGATTTTTTAAGAAATTACCAAACACTCTCCCTATTTTCTCTTTATGAAATATGCATAACTTATTTAGATAAACACATCTTCTGAATAGGCAACTCTGTAGTTTAAGCTAATTATGCATGTGCTAGGTGTGCTTACTGGAATCCAAACAAATATATTTAAAAGCAGATGTTTTCTTTGGAAGATTATGTCAGATTCTTTCAGTCAGCTCCTTCTTCCAACACAGACAAAAAAGGTCTGTATATAGAGATACTGTACATAAACATTCCCTTACAGGCCCTACATAGCAGACTCCATAACTTAAATAGACAATAGTTATACAGGTTTATCAATCTAATGATGCGGGAACTCTTTTAAAGAACAATATTATTACTTGCTCTGAAAAGAGACACGATTAATTAGAAATACTGTACATAGTAAAATGTAGTGCAGAATGTGACATTTTTTAAATTAAAGACTTAAAACTCCAAATTATGTCTATATATTTCCATTTCTAAAATATCTGGCTGGTGTAGGTTTGGGAGAAAAGTAGTCCTTGAATTCTACAAGACTTAAAGGGAGGATAAACTGACCACCATGTTTCAGAAAGGTCAAAGAAATAACTGAGTAGCTGCATACATAAAAGGACTGTCCTCAGAACTGAGAGACTCTATAGTCATTGATCAGGGAAAAGACAGGATAATACTTGGAAAGAAGCAGACTGGTTAAAGAATGAAATATTGACATTTTAAAAGGAAGGTCAGGATGAATAAATTGGATTAAATTTCTTGATGTGGCTGAAAAAAGAAATTGACAGAAGTGACAGAACAAGGAGTAATGGTCTCAAGTTGCAGTGGTGGAGGTTTAGGTTGGATATTAGGAAAAACTTTTTCACTAAGAGGGTGGTGAAGCACTGGAATAAGTTACCTAGGGAGGTGGTGGAATCTCCTTCCTTAGAGATTTTTAAGGTCAGGCTTGACAAAGCCCTGGCAGGGATGATTTAGTTGGGAACTGGGCCGGCTTTGAGCAGGGGGTTGGACTAGATGACCTCCTGAGGTCCCTTCCAACCCTGATAGTCTATGAAACAGACGACATAATCAGCCTGGACTTCAAGAAGGCTTTTGTATTTAGTGTTACAAAAAGCAGTATGTAAAGTTAGCAAGTATGATGGTGTTGGTAAAACTCAGTTTGATAAAAACATATTGGCAGCTGAGGTCAGAGAACAGTGGAAAACAGTATAATGGAAGTGGCAAAAAGAGACTGTTGAGAAGACAAATCTTGTTCAGCCTACACACTGTACTAATGATGCAAAGTCATGAAGTAAATAGTACATGTGTATATAATATAAAACTATATTTTCAAAGCTAGGTGCCTAATGTTTGAAGTTCAATATCTCATGACTCTGCAGGGCTAGAAATGGGAGCATTATACCACAGAAAAAGAAATATTCCTTCTTTTTTAATGGGACTTAGAATTTGCTTCTCATCTTTGTAGGGCTAGGGGTAAACTTTCAATTTCTGATTTTAGACATAAAAAAGCTGATTTTTGGTAATTTTTAGATATCTTTACTATCTCTGAGCCCTCTGCAGTTGGACTCATGGTTATTAAGGCACCTGGCTTCACAAGCAGAAAGAAACAAAAAATATTTCCAATAAAACCCGACATTTAAAAAAAATCTCTTAAACATTACTAATATATATGTCCTGTTTTATGTAGTGTAGAAAGAATACATTATGGTATGTTGTGGGATAATATAACGGTTTTATTGGTACAGTATATTAATTTAGGATTTCCTGCATGACTGACTTATGATTTCACCATTATGATAAAACCCAGATTAATTCATGCTGATAAAAGTTTTATAACCACACAATATTATAAGCACATCCATTATATTTTTATTTATATGTAAATAAGATGTTTTAAATATCTTTCATGAAGATAGATGTAGCTTGTGTAATCAGAGTGCCAACACTGAACTACAGGAATGGGTAAAATTTAGCTACATACTTCTAATGTTCTATCATTTCAATATCCAGGTCACTTCAACATTCAGCCATAAATTTGGGTCTGGAGCCAATACCACTCAGTGGTTTTACCAGTGCTGAAGATTCTTTGATGGGGAATGGGTATTGGCAGCATTTCTTGTGGCTTGCTGCTAGTACTAAATTCACTGCTGTTATCCCTCATGCTTTTACCCATGTTTCAATGTGATAATGTATTATGAAATACAGTTTTATTTTCCCATTACTAATTCATTTAGCTATCGCTAGGAAACAGGATAGAGGTTGTTTACATGTGTATATTTTTCATGAATGAAGCACTGGATAATATGTTCATTTCTAGTATTATGTATGAATTCTGAGAGAAAGGTAGAATGAAGGTCGTGAGCAGGGCCGGCTCCAGACCCCAGCGCGCCAAGCGCGCGCGTGGGGCGGCATTTTAACGGGAGGGCGGCAGGCGGGTCCGGCGGACCTTCCGCAGTCATGCCTGCGGGAGGTCCAACGGAGCCGCGGGACGACCGGACCTCCCGCAGGCATGACTGCGGCGGGTGCGCTGGTCCCGCGGCTCGTGTGGACCTCCCGCAGGCATGCCTGCGGAAGCTCCACCGTAGGCGCGGGACCAGCGGCATGTCTGCAGGAGGTCCTGCGGAGGCGCGGGACCGGCGCCCGGCAGCGCGAGCGGCGCAGCGCTTCGCCCTGCTTGGGGCAGCGGAATTCGTAGAGCCGCCCTTGGTCGTGAGTATGTATCATATTGGGTAAAATCCATTTGATGGATGTAGTAATTATCCCCAAACCAACTATTATAAACCAGAGACTTCAGAGTTAAGTTTACAGTTAAGAACTCCAAACATGTTAATATAAGAAATGCATAATTAAGGCACCAAAACAACCACAACTCTGACCTGTGATGTCATGCTATAACCACAGGATTATTATTATAGCATTTTACTTGTCTGTGGTCCCAGATGAGATTAAAATTAGTTTTAATTCCACATTACGTTTCTCAGATCTTTTCCCCCTCATGGCATCCCTATGGGGCCTTGTCTGAATGGTAACTGTAAAGTACCTATAATGGTCTCATTCTGTAAGCCTCCATTCATGGAGTTCCCATTGACTGCAATGAAAATTCTGCATTCAAAGTACTTGCAAAGTAGGCCCTGAATACTCAGAGAATATAGATGCTGGATGCAGATACCTCGTTGTTCCAAAAAAGGGGATAGCTCAGTGGTTTGAGCATTAGCCTGCTAAACCCAGAGTTATGAGTTCAATCCTTGAGGGGGCCACTTAGGGATCAGGGGCAAAAATTGATCCTGCTAGTAAAGGCAGGGGGCTGGACTCGATGACCTTTTAAGGTCCCTTCTAGTTCTAGGAGATATACCAATCTCCAATTATTATTATTTTATTTATTATAAAAGTAGACTGTTCCATTACATTTTAAAACAAAACAAAAACCAATCTTCTCTGGTGGTGACACGTCAACAGTCCTGGTTCTTTCCATGTCATAACCAGAGGAATCAATCCACTGCCTCCCCCAAATATGGAAATAATTTCTACCACCTCTGGCTCTCCAAAAGAATACTATCCCCTTTCTTCTCTAAGAAGGACCTTGCCACTGTCAGCCATGCCATAATTACTTCCATGTTAGAAAAGAGCAATTCACACTGCTTGGGGGTGTATGTGGACACCAAACGCACAAGCTACAATGCATTCATCATTCAACAGCCTGCCTCTTAAGCAACAGACACCAGCATGGGTATATTCCACTTGCTCCTTGTTTACTTCTGGATCAAATTCAAAATGGTAAACAAATTGATACGTAAACACACTTAGGCTAGGTCTACACACCGAAGTTGCATCAAACTAATTTTGTTAAACTGGTGTGACTCAGTGTATGGATAATCATATCTGTTTAAAACTCGTTATAATATCAATTTAACATGCACCTGTAAATTTACAGGCATAAGCTAAACCAAGATAAATATTGGCAAATCTCTAAGTGGCACTGACAGCATAACCAGCTCTATGTGCCCCTTCCTCTCCTCAATCCCAGCACAGAAGATGTGTTGGGAGCAAGGCCAAGAAAAAGGAGGTATTGCTTAAGACTACTTTGTGCTTTGATGATCCCCAGGTTTGCTAGGATCAGGCCTTAAAATTCTTAAAATGTATCTAAGCAACATGTATAATTACATGATATCTATCTAAAGTGCTTATCACCATGGTATCCGAGAACCTAGATAAGTATGGTATAAAAACCTTGATATACAAAAACTAAGGCCTGCTCTAAACACAGAATTGCACTGGTTTAACTAAAGGTATGTTTTCAAATCAATTTAGTTAAACCAGTGCAACTTTATGTGCTGACACCTTTATATCAGTGTAAACCTGGAATCCTCAACTGGCTTTCCTGCTCCTTTGTGGCACAAAGCTGGCAGAAGCAGGGCCAGGATTGGGCGTTTATTTTAACATTTTCTTGAATCATGAGAATCTCTGGTATCAGTACATGCTGTAGATTTTGGAAGTCAACTTTGGATAATATAAAAAGCAGTCTTTAAAATTCAGCAATATTCTCCTTCTATATAGACCTATTATCCTTATTCAGACAAAAACTGCATTGAACTTCATGAGGTATTTTCCCCCTCTGTGTAAGTAGTACACAATAGTGCCATTAGTAAACATTCCCAAATGATAAAAATAAGGTTCTTTATGGCCTCAGGCTATTGTAGCACCCAAGACACCTTTTAATTGTAAAGAAATAAGTCATCAAAACACCACTGAATTCTCGAGTTTGCAGTCAAATAGAAAACTACTCTGGAATGTTCAAAATATGTCACTCCACAAGAATACTGTTCTGATTTTTACTGATACGAGTAATTGTATTTTATCACGGCAAATTTACTGGGTGATGGCTTCTAGAGTTTCCCATTACTTGTTTATTTCCAGAGTCTATAACACAGCTGCACGCTGAGATTTGGTTGGTAGGTGTGAAAATTCCTCAGAGGGCTCTTTATTGGCTCAGCAGGAACCTGAAGCACAGAGGCAGCCTTTGAATGTTCAAAGCAGCTTGCTGTAAGACTGATGGTTTCATTACTCCAGTTTTGCCTTCATTTTATTGCTGCATGACAAGGCTGAAAATGAACCTTATTCTTTATGCCTAGCTGCAAATAGTTAAAGCACGCTGTGCCTCAAAAGAAAAAAAAAAAAAAAAAAGGCTGACGACCGTATGGCTATTCCAGGGGCATGTGCAGGAATTTAAATTTGACCACTTTTGGAGGGGCACATTAAACAAACAGATAGTATACACATTAAACCTGGGTTCGGCAACCTTTGGCACGCGGCCGATCAGGGTAATCTGCTGGCGGGCCGCGAGACATTTTGTTTACGTTGACTGTCCGCAAGCATGGCCCCCCGCAGCTCCCAGTGGCCGCGGTTTGCCATTCCTGGCCACTGGGAGCTGCGGGGAGCTGCGCCTGCAGATGGTCAACGTAAACAAAATGTCTCGTGGCCCGCCAGCGGATTACCTTGACGGTCCATGTGCAAAAGGTTGCCGACCCCTGCTTTAAACCATATCAGCACACACACATACGTTATATGCATAGAAATAAACAACAGTGCACTTACCATTTCAACGAAAATCCATGCACCGTGGAGCCCTCTGAATAAATGTATTCACAAATACTTGGCTGTGGTGGGGTCACAGAGCTCCTCTGGCCCTGGGGCTGCGGATGGGAGAGAGAGAGAGCGCTCCTCCAGCCAGGGCCAGAGGAGCTCACTCTCTCTCCCTGCCGCGGCCCTGGGGCTGGAGGAATTCTGTGCCAATTGTTGGGGGAGGGGGAACCCTGTACCCCTGCTTGCCCCCCTTTTGCATGTCCCTGAGCTATTCAATCAGATATGCATTGTTGATCCATAGCCAGACTGTATTTTCATGAAGAAGGTATCAAAAGCTTGGCTTTGTATAGTTTTCAGAAAACAAATATGTTCCCCCTCAACAATACAATACACACCAAACCCAAGCCATGTTTAAATCAGTCTGCTGTCATGTTTGATTTTCAGCAATATACAGTTGTTTGCCCAGTCAATATATGCTGTATTATTTGCATTTTTCATAAAATGAAGTAATGTATAGGTTTCAGTAGGTATTTGTACATAGTGTAGGCATAATTACA
Organism: Mauremys mutica; assembly: GCF_020497125.1. NCBI lineage: Eukaryota > Metazoa > Chordata > Testudines > Geoemydidae > Mauremys > Mauremys mutica. The sequence continues at coordinate 100,375,289 of NC_059072.1, read as the reverse complement.
GTACTTATTGTGCATTACTTGAGAATGGTGCCATAGATAAGTATGTGCCAGGCTCTATATTATAAAACTATTTCTGAGATTTTACATTCAATCTTAAAAAAAACATCACTGCATGAAAAGTGGTTTACTTTTTCTCAGATGTAATGTAAATAAAATGATTGAAATATTGACCCCACTGACGTTAGCAGAAGTTTTGCCATTGAGTTCAACAGAGCCAAGATTGCAAGCAATAGATCCAAATCATTTACAGTTGAACCCTGTTATGTCGCCGGCCTAGGGGTTTGCCAAAAATAGTCCAGATAACCGATGATCGAGATAAACCCCTATCCACCCCCCCACCCCTGAACTCCCCTGCCCTCTCTCCAACACCCCCTCCCTGCCCCCTTACCGCGGTGCCTGCACGTGGCTGGATCCGGCGAAGCGGGACGGGGAAGCGGGGCCGGGCGGCCGGGGACGGGGACCCGGAGCCGGGCAGCCAAAGAAGCGGGACCCGGTAAGCGGGCCGGGCGGCAGGCAAAGCGGGACCAGGTAAGCGGGGCCGGGCGGCAGGCGAAGCGGGGACCGGGTAAGCGGGGCGGGCGGGCGGCAGGTGAAGTGGGGACCGGGTAAGCGGGGCTGGGCGGGCGGGCGGCAGGCGAAGCGGGGACCGGGTATGCGGGGCGGGGTGGGCGGGCGGGGAGTGGGGACGGGGGGCCGGGAACGGACCGGGGAAGCGGGGCCGGGCGGCAAAGCGGGGACCGGCGAAGCGGGGCCGGGCGGACGGCGAAGCGGGGACTGGGTAAGCGGGGCCGGGTGGGCGGGCGGCAGGCGAAGCGGGAACCGGCGAAGCGGGGCCGGGCGGACGGGCGGGCGGCGAAGCGGGGACTGGGTAAGCGGGCCGGTGGGCGGGCGGCAGGCGAAGCGGGGACCGGCGAAGCGGGGCCGGGCGGACGGGCGGGCGGCGAAGCGGGGACCAGCGAAGCGGGGCCGGACGGACGGGCGGGCGGCGAAACGGGGACCGGGTATGCGGGGCCGAGCGGGCGGGCGGGGACCGGGTATGCGGGGCCGGGCGGGCGGCGGCGAAGCGGGACCGGCGAAGCGGGGCCGGGCGGCGAAGCGGGGACCGGGTATGCGGGGCCGGGGTGGGCGGGCGGGACCGGGTAAGCGGGGCCGGGCGGACGGCGGGCGGCAGGCGAAGCGGGGACCGGCGAAGCGGGGCCGGCGGCGAAGCGGGGACCGGGTATGCGGGGCCGGGCGGGCGGGCGGGGACCGGGTAAGTGGGGCCGGCGGCGCGCGGCCGGCGAAGCGGGGACCGGCGAAGCGGGGCCGGGCGGACGGGCGGGCGGCGAAGCGGGGACCGGCGAAGCGGGGCCGGACGGACGGGCGGGCGGCGAAACGGGGACCAGGTATGCGGGGCCGAGCGGGCGGGCGGGGACCAGGTATGCGGGGCCGGGCGGGCAGGCGGCGAAGCGGGGACCGGCGAAGCGGGGCCGGGCGGACGGGCGGGCGGCGAAGCGGGGACCGGGTATGCGGGGTCGGGCGGGCGGGCGGGGACCGGGTATGCGGGGCCAGGCGGCGAAGCGGGGACCGGCGAAGCGGGGCCGGGCGGACGGCGAAGCGGGGACCGGCGAAGCGGGGCCAGGCGGACGGCGAAGCGGGGACCGGGGAAGCGGGGCCGGGCGGGCGGGTACGCGGGGAACCGCGGGGCTGGGGAGCCGGGGCTAGGGCAGGAGTCGTGTGGCCGGGGAGGGATGCGGCAGGAGCCGGGCAGGGCCGCCGCCGGAGTTACAGTCGAACCCATTTATCTCAACCTCGGTTAGTGGCAAAAGCTCTTCTGTGCTCCAGATATTAGGGTTCGGCGAGATTAAAGAATCGACATAACCGATGAGAAACCGGTAAGACAAAGAGGGAGTTTGGCGGTTCCACTACTAAAACGTCGACTTAATAGGGTTGGCAAGTTAACCGAGGTCGAGATAAATGGGTTCGACTGTATTTAGTTTAAAAGACATGGTACATTTACAGTTAGAGGAACAAAACAAAGTTGTTTACTGGTTTTTTTTCCATCTTTTGAAAATCAAAACAGCTTTGTTTATAAAAATGATCGTTAGTCCATAATACTGACCAGTTCACACTATTTTCAAAATCAAAACCAGTATTTACAGAGGTCAATGGTTATGTTTAAAAAGTGATTGTAAATTCATTCCGTGACTTTCTATGAGTTTTTCTGTTACTACACATAGCGTACTATTGATTAGTAATAACTAAATCTATATTAATGCTAATTTATATTTATGTAAACTAGGGCTGTCGATTAATTGCAGTTAACTCACGCAATTAACTAAAAAAAATAATCACAGGTTTAATCGCATTGTTAAACAATAGAATACCAATTGAAATGAATTAAGTATTTTGGATGTTTTTCTACATTTTCAAATATATTGTAGTCTGTATTGTAATTGAAATCAAAGTGTATATTACTTTTGATTACAAATATTTGCACGTAAAAATGATAAAAGAAATTGTATTTTTCAACTGACCTCATACAAGTACTGTAGTGCAATCTCTTTGTCTTGAAAGTGCAACTTACAAATGTATATTTTTTTGTTGTTACATAACTACCCTCAAATACAGAACAATGTAAAACTCCAGAGCCTATAAGTCCAATCAGTCCTTCTTCTTGTTCAGCCAATCACTAAGACAAACACGTTTGTTTACATTTACAGGCGATAATGCTGCCTGTTTCTTAATTACACTGTCACCAGAAAGTGAGAACAGGCATTTGCATGGCACTTTTGTAAGGTATTTACGTGCCAGATATGCTAAACATTTGTATGCCCCTTCATGCTTTGGCCGCCATTACAGAGGAAATGCTTCCATGCTGATGACACTCATTAAAAAAATAATGTGTTAATTAAATTTGTGACTGAACTGCTTGGGGGAAAAATTGTATGTCCCCTCTGTTTTACCGACATTCTGACATATATTTCTTGTTATAGCAATCTCGGATGATGACCCAGCACATGTTGTTCATTTTAAGAACACTTTCACTGCTGTTTTGATAAAACGCAAAAAAGGTATCAATGTGAGATTTCTAATGATAGCTACAGCACTGGACCCAAGGTTTAAGAATCTGAAGTGCCTTCCAAAATCTGAGAGGGATGAGGTGTCGAGCATGTTTTCAGAAGTCTTAAAAGAGCAACACTCTGATGCAGAAACTACAGAACCCGAACCACCAAAAAAGAAAACCAACCTTGTGCTGGAGGCATCTGACTCAGATAATGAAAATGAACATGCGTCGGTCTGCACTGCTTTGGACTGTTATCGAGCAGAACCCATCATCAGCATGGACGCATGTTCATATGAATCTTTAGCACATCTGGCATGTAAATATCTTGTGACACCAGCTACAGCAGTGGCATGAGAACACCTGTTCTCACTTTCAGGTGACAATTTTAACAAAAGCGGGCAGCATTATCTCCTGCAAATACAAACAAGTTTGTTTATCTGAGTGACTGGCTGAACAAGAAGTAGGACTGAGTGGACTTCTAAAATTTTACATTGTTTTATTTTTAATGCAGTTTTTTTGTACATAATTCTACATTTGTAAGTTCAACTTCCACGATAAAGAGATTGCACTACAGTACTTGTATTAGGTGAACTGAAAAATACAATTTTTGTTTTTTACAGTGCAAATACTTGTAATCAAAAATAAATAAAAAGTGAGCATTGCACACTTTGTATTCTGTGTTGTAATTGAAATCAATATATTTGAAAATGTAGAAAATATCCAAAAATATTTAAATAAATGGTATTCTTTTATTGTTTAACAGTGCAATTAATCATGATTAATTTTTTAATCGCTTGACAGCCCTAATGTAAATGTATCATAATGACTCCTTTCCCATAAATGTTTTTAACTGTATTACACAGAGGAGGCATAGAACATCTGGGAGTGAGCAAGTAGCAGAGACATATGAAGTGAACTAAATAAAGTAGCAGTGGAAAAGAGTATAAAGGTATTAGAAATAAGAAAGAAAGGAAGGGATGAAGACAAAATTAACAACAGGGGATGAGGATAGGGGAAGAAGACACCCCATGAAAGTGCTCCAAAGACCACTGAACTTAATGGAAGCCACTGACTCTGTGGGCTTTGAATCATACCCAGGGAAGGGCGATAAACAGGAAGAGAGACATCACAATGGTGAAGAAGAAGAATAAACACAATTTGATGGGGTATTGTTGTGGGGGCTACTCGGTGGAAGATACAGCGGTGTTGCTGTGGAGAGATTAGTTACATTAAACCAGCAGTTCCCATCACAATCAAAGCTCTGTTCTCCTTTATAATCATCTTGCAAATGTCAAGAGGTTTTTAGGGCTAGAAAAGTCATCCATTTTCATTTATTAAGCAGAATTTTAGTATACCAAAGGGACTATAAAGAGATTCAGTATGTGGCTATGATCACCATAACAGAAAGAAAGTGCAAATATTCTACAACAGATTTTGGCCCAAAACGAATATAATGAATAAAGCAATAGGATATCAAACCTGCTCAGTTTAGACTGCCCATAACTGATTATTGCCTTTGGGTATTATTGTGTTCTGGCTGTCTACAGATATTCATTTGTTACCTCAGATTTAAAAAAAGCACTTTTAGCCTGCTAATATGTAGGTCTTTCATAAAACAAGACGTATACTGATGATTTAAACACAAAGTGGAAACAACTACAGGTTTTGTATTTCATTGCTCAAGAGATTGTGGTTTGGTTGATAACTGAAATGACAGTAATTAGCAGTGAGATTTTCTAATCTTACTATGAAGGCAAAACACTAAATCCTTGAAAAGGCTAACTGTTGAAGGAGGACAAAATATAAAAGTCCCATGGGAAAAAAAGAATTAGAACAAGATTAGAGTTGATCTCTAAAGAAGTTGGAAGTTGCATATCTCTAAAGAAAGGCCAGCAGAGAAGGATTGATTGGTAATTTCAAACTATTCTCATTACTATCAAGGTGTCTAGATTTCGTCACTAGTGCTGAGCAGAAAATGAAAGGCAAGAAGTGAAGTGGTTTAATGTTAAAAAAAAAGAAAACTAAGAAACGTGCAATTGCATGGGAGGCCCACACTCATAAGGTCCCAATAGGCAGTAAGAAAGAGCACCAGCATAACTGATTAAGGTGGTACAGATAATTGAAGATGTAATCATGACTCAAGGGACAGGGCAGTGTCATTTATATGAAAATCTGAATTCTGCTAATTAAAGCTATACAAAACCTTTCTTTCTATATACCAGCATTATAGAAATGTGATTATATCTGGTATAAGAAAAAGGGAATAAAGGAAGAGAAAAGAAACCATCAATGTAGTGGAATATTTTCATAAGGTGACTAGAAATATGGGGTTCCTAACTGTAACTTTGCAAAAGACCCTTGAAAAATTATAGTGTGCAAAAGTTGTGATTCAGCCACTGAAGAACAATAACTGCAAAATGTCTGTCATGGCCAGAGACAGATGGTGGTAAAGAGAAAATCATCCACAAAAGGAAAAACGGCAAGCTTCAGCCTCCTCTTGCTTATATCAGATTAAAAATCAGGATGGACTGTACTGGTGTCAGTGGAATACTGTAAAACTGGCATAAGTGAAAGGTGAATCAGGCCTTGCAATTTTTGAAAATGTACTTTAAATGTATACTTATGCTGATGCCAAGATTTTTCTACCATGCCATTCTAAAAAGCCTCTTCTTAGCATTAGCAGTTAGCAGCAAGAGAAACCTGAGACTTTCCAAAATGCCAATTCAAAACTGAGGGAAATGATAATATAGTATTTGCATAGCTGCTAATATAATTATAACAGAAAAACATAAAATCAATTTCTTCTAGCAGTTCTTGACATATCCATTGCTTTCAGTGAAATCTGCATCAGGACAATGTAAAGTAAGTACATGAGAGAGGGATGGAGAAGGAGAAATTAAACAAATCAAAGTGATAGAATGGGTAAGAACAGGAAGTATGAAGGAAAAAAGTTAAAAATAATGGCATGACAATTTTAGTATGAGACACAGTTATATGCAAGGCCTTGAGTTTTCCAATTGTATACTAGGTAAAAAAATGGTGTTCTCATATAAAATTCAAATGCTAGCAGTTTGCAAAATCCATCTTTTTAATCACTGAATTTCTAACTTCAGAATATATATATGAGTATATTTAAAATATACAATCCAGGTGATTTTTTTTTACCCATTTAGAATTAAACTGAAACAACACCACTCTAATAAACACAGAAAAACAGAGTTCAGAACACCGAATTATAGGGTTTTTTTATGTAAGAGATTTGTTGACTATGATGATGTTAGTTTTAAAGATAACTTGGTAATAGTTATTTTAGAAGTAAGACCTACACTCCACATATGGATCTTTCAAGTACGTCCTTAATTTTTTTTTAAATATAACTAAATGTTTTATTCAACTCAGCAAAGTTTTAACTAAAACCTTGACTGTAAATAAAACAATTCAATGTATAAGCTGATTTCTTTATTTGGAGTGACTTCAGCTTATGCTATGACTATTTCAACTGCTGCTATTGCTTAGGCTAGAGACTTAAATAAAGCCAGCAAAAGTGATGCAAAAATGTTTAATAAAAACAAGGGATGCAATTAATTATTATTCTGGTTACTGCTAAACTGACTTCACCTTTAATGAGTGTTTAAGAGATGCACACAAGCATATCGGTAAGACGGTTACATTTGTGGGTTATGTTAACCAAGATTGTGATCCATTTTATTTGAATGAAACCAAGTTGAGACTTTTTTAGGAATTTTTCTTGGCCTGCTTTCTATTAATAAAGGCCATATTCCTCTCCCATTGTTTAACATGATGCTTACTGGCTTTAATAGTGCTGACACACGAGGAACAGAGATGAAGCACAACATACACTTGGGAAAATGACACAGTGAGGTATCTGATGAGAAACCCCAAACTGCAGTTGTAGAAGCTGTTGGGTATGTGTGATAATAATTTATTACAAAGAGGGTGTGTGCTGATAACCCATAACACGGACACACACCCCCTATTGCTTCTACTCTTTACATATCTAAAAGCAAGTATCAAACATGGTATTCTTTGAGAACTAAAACATATTATAACCATTTTTTATTCTTACCTGTAGCAGGGCTGCAAACAAATATACTGCTATAAAAATTGGAGTCAAAGAGGTATGACCACTTTTCATTAAATGGATGGTGTACAAGAAAATTAAATGTCCAGGAATCACCAAAAGGAGAAGAACTTGGGCTGATTTGTTATTTACTCCTGTAATACAAAAAAATTTGCCATTTATCCCTTTGAAAGCTGGAAAATATTTTTATCAATAATAGGAGTGCAAATTGTACCCTTCTGGGAGGGCATGCATGATTTTCACCATCAAATTCCCTCAGAGTTTCTTCTATGTTTAGTGTTTGCCAGGGGATTAACAGGACTGCTGATGGTCTGCTCTGAATCAGACCATCCCCTGGCCACCTTGATTGGGTTCCTTACCTAAACATTACCACCCACTTTGAATTGCAGTAGGCCCCTATATGTTTCCTCAGGAGAGGGAAGTTTTGGCCACCCTTGCCTTCTACATAAGTCCCTCAGAGGGCTTTTTATATTGCTACGCAGTAACTTCACATTCACCTATTTTTTTATTTATTAGTTAGAAGTACATTTAATAAATATCAAAGAGCAACAGAAGCTTCTCAAAAATCAACTCTTGCCAAAAGCTATCACACATTTACAAACGGTACCTTCTGTTCTAAATTTAAGGAAAAACTGTGGAAGTCGGAGCAACCATTGTGTGGCATGATGCTAACAACTTGACTGGAAACTTCCCATTCAAGTATTATCACATGGATGGAATACAACCATTATGACTTAGACTAACAAGGTGAAGCAGGAAATAAAAAGTTCTTGGCATCTGGGTAAAGTATCAGCTACAACACTATCTGCTGGTTTATAGAACGGCACTAGATAGCTGAAGGATATTTCTCCCAATTAGTAGTAAAGAGGGTGGAGAGAGTCGGGAAACAAAACAAGTTCTGGGAGAATCAAGTCTTTGCCTTAATACGATTCAACTCCTACAGGATAGGCTGACATATTACAGAATTTACACTTGAATGAATGAAATTCCTTATTAGCCAAGCAAAGTGAGGCTCTACACTCAACATGATGGCATTTCTTTGCTTCGCTGTACGTAAGGTGATCATGTTGGAACACAACATCTGATCATTTCCAAAATTTCAGGGAGTGGAGAGAACCTTAGTGATTTTTGGGGAAAACTGGAAAACCAGAAAATCTCAGCTTAGAGGAAAATCAGACTACCTGGTGCTGCAGGCAATGGAATCTCTGCTGCTGCCTACACATATGAGAGGCAGCAGCATAACTTGCTGTATTGGAAGACTGAGTAGCTAGGAGGCTAACAGACATGAAAGCCTGGAAGATAGGATTTTTCAGAGGGTGGGGGGGAGCAGGTGGGGACTAGGGCATGGAGGGGGAAGCAGACACCTGAAGGCAAGTGGGTGGGTGATAAAGTGGAGCTGGGAATGGGAGGGAAGCAGGCATTCTGGAGGGGTGTGTTGGAGGGGAGCAGTGGTCGTGGTGAGGAAGCAGGGATTGGGAGGTGGGAGTGGTGTGGTGATGAAGAAACAAGGACCCAGAGAAGGGGGTGAGATCCAAGAGAGTCAGTGGGTGGGTTTGGGAGGGGAAAGCAGAGACTATTTATAATGAACCGAGTATTAAATCAGCACACTCTCCACAAATACTGGAAAGAGAAGGACAATGTGTGCAGGTGTGTTGACTCCTAGCCAGGACTTGACAGCAAGGGTAAACGGGGTGTTGGTGGGGAATGGGAATGAACTTCTGAGGTTGGATGGGAGAGATAAGTTTATAGAATCATAGAATATCAGTGTTGGAAGGGACCTCAGGAGGTCATTTAGTCCAACCCCCTGCTCAAAGCAGGACCAATCCCCAACTAAATCATCCCAGCCAAGGCTTTGTCAAGCCTGACCTTAAAAACCTCTAAGGAAGGAGATTCCACCACCGTCCTAGGTAACCCATTCCAGTGCTTCACCACCCTCCTAGTGAAAAAGTTTTTCCTAATATCTAACCTAAACCTCCCCCACTCCAACTTGAGACCATTAACTCCTTGTTCTGTCATCTGGTACCACTGAAAACAGTCTAGATCAGGGGTGGGCAAACTTTTTGGCCCAAGGGCCACATTGGGGTTGCAAAACAGTATGGAGGGCCAGGTAGGGAAGACTGTGCCCCCTCCCAAACAGCCTGCCCCCCACCCCTTATCCACCCCCTCCCACTTCCTGCCCCCTGACTGCCCCCCCTAAGAACCTCCAAACCCATCCAGCCCCTCTGCTCCTTGTCCCCAACCGACCCCCCTCCATCCACCCCCCCACCCCCTGACCACCCCCTTCCAGGACCCCCTGCCCCTGACCGCCCCCTTCCAGGACCCTACCCCTTATCCATCTTCCCCCCCCCCCAGCCCCTTTCGGAATGTGGCCCCGCAAACATGGGCGGAGGACTCAACAGGAGCAGGGGCAGCTGCACAGCCAGAGAGAAGCAGCGGTTTCCCCTTCAAAGGGCCGCTTCTCTCTGGCCGGCTGCGTGGCCTCCCAGTGCTCCCCCTGAGTCCTCCGCCTGCGTTCCCTGTGCTCCCGCCATCTGCACCGCCCGCCTGCATATGATTTCAGTGCAGCCAGTGTTGAGTTGCCCGAGTGCCTGGCCCTGGGTCCCCCTGTTGTTGGGGGGCCTTTGCCAGGGCACCCTGTGTTCACTTGTAAATCTGCCCCTGCACTGCGCCGCCCAGCCCCAGAGCCAGCCAGGATGCCGCGCTGCCAGCACAGCAAGCTGAGGCTGCGGGGGAGGAAGGACAGCTGGGGAGGGGCCGGGGCCAGCTGGGAGCTCAGGGGCTGGGCAGGATGGCCCCGCAGGCCAGATGTGGCTCGCGGTCCATAATTTGCCCACCTCTGCCCTATCCACACCCCTGCCCTCTGACCACCACCCCGAACTCCTCTGCCCTCTATCCAACCCCCCCTGTCCCCTGCCACGCAGCCGCTGCCACCGTGCAGCACAGAGACTGGGTCAGGCCGGGCTCCGCAGCTCACTGCCCCAGGAGCTCACAGCCCCGCCGCCCAGAGCACTGCGCCAGCGGCAGAGTGAGCGAGCTGAGGCTGCGGGGGATGGGGGATAGCAAGGGAGGGGCCAAGGGTGAGCCTCCTGGGTCAGGAGCTCGGGGGCCGGGCAGGACAGGCCCGCGGGCCGTAGTTTGCCCACCCCTGGTCTAGATCCATCCTCTTTGGAACCCCCTTTCAGGTAGTTGAAAGCAGCTACCAAATCCCCCCTCATTCGTCTCTTCTGCAGACTAAACAATCCCAGTTCTCTCAGCATCTCCTCATAAGTCATGTGCTCCAGCCCCCTAATCATTTTTGTTGCTCTCCACTGGACTCTTTCCAATTTTTCCACATCCTTCTTGTAGTGTGGGGCACAAAACTGACACAGTACTCCAGATGAGGCCTCAACAATGTCGAATAGAGGGGAATGATCATGTCCCTCTATCTGCTGGCAATGCCCCTACTTATACAGCCCAAAATGCCGTTAGCCTTCTTGGCAACAAGGGCACACTGTTGATTCATATCCAGCTTCTCGTCCACTGTAACCCCTGGGTCCTTTTCTGCAGATTAACTTCTGCAGAAGTTAATGAGTTACTGGAGGATAAAAGGACAAAGCAGCTCTGAGTGCAGCCATTTGGGGAGTGTCTTTAACCTCTCCTGACTTCCATCTCTGTCCCTCAGTCTCTGTTACACTTCTCCCAGTCAACCCCTATACACAACCTCCCTACCATTCAATTGTTGCAGATAGAGGAATCTTTCATTACTGTCTACCTATCACAGCAACAGCTGAATATGGTGCCCACATTCACTGGGTGTACAGGTCGGTCTACAGAAGCAAAAAAGAGTGCAACAATCTAGTTGCAACAATTAACAACCACCAACACATACCTGTACCATAGTAGGTTCTGCATGGGTAATAGCAACCCTTTGCTTCTTCTGGCAATTCTCCAGGAATGCTATGTAAATGGAGGTAGGTAGAAATTCTGCTAGCTTGAATTGCCACTAAATTACCACCAATACCTGAAACAGAAAAAGAAATTACATCTTTCACTGATTCGTCTCAGACAGATAACAATTTATCAAACTTATCAACTGCTATTACACCCATCACACAGGTACAAAGGTCAAAAAGTGAAAACATCATCACCATGAAATTTATTATTCTGCTTCTATTCAGGCCAACACTAAACACAATGTGACTGGAAAACTCAGAATAAAATTGAACTCAGCTCTTGCCCAGATTTGATTTGCATAGATTTTTAAGGCCAGAAGGGACTGATATGATCATCTAGTCTGACCTCTTGCACAACGTAAGCCATAGAACCTCAGCCAGTAATTCCTATATCAAGCCCATAACTTCAGTTTAAGCTATACCATATCTCTTTAAAAAGATATCCGGTCTTCATTTAAAGACTAAATTGCTTTTGGAACCAATGCAAGAAAGCCATGATACCCTTAGAAGCATGAGAGGACTGCATGCTGGTGAGGCAGTTTAATGGTTGCAGAATTCTATGGTCAGAGAATTCTTACTATTTATCTGCTGGAGGCCTGGATTCAAGAATTTTAGATCTACCATCTTAATAATTGTCTTTGGAGAGCAGGCATAGGTAAATAGAGAAGTTTTCACCTGTTTTTATATTATCCATCTTTAGATAATTTGGAAAAATTTAATATAATTTTTCCATCACTTTTTCCCTTAAGGAATAAAAGTTTGATTATTATAAATATCTTAATGTATTGGACAATAGAGTAGAACGTACCACTTTAAACCATCAAAGATCACTCCACTCAGGATAATAACTAAAAATGAGGGAGGGGGCAGATTGATTCCAACGCAGGCAGCTGATGAGAGTGGTATTTATTGTGGAGGCTCTGGACAATAGTTAAAGAGCTAAGGACACCACAAAGGGGAAAATATGAGAAAAACCTCTTGTCTTCAAAAAACACAATCTAATCTAGGACCACATGCACCAAATGTCTTAAGCATAATCAGATGGTTACTGCACAGCTTTGCTACTGGGCAGGAATTAAGGAATTGTTTGGCTGCATTAACTGTGCATATCTGTACTTTAAAATGTTTGGAATTCTTTTAAGTGAAATCTTAATGCTGAATTTCCAGTACTTGGTTTAGAGATGAAGACAACAACTCTAAATTTTTTCATCCTTAAGTTCTTTCAGACTTAACACTATTTTAATGTAGTTATTTTTGTCTTGGAATACTGTCAGGATATCAATACTGAACCTAGACTCTCGAGGTCCTTAGGCAGCATACTTAGCTGCTGAACCATGACAGAGCACTTAACCACTGCCCTGAACCAACAGCCTTAGTGCTAAAGGCCTACAGAGCCACAGCAACCAAACCCCAGGCCTCTGATTGGATGGACAGGTAGCACTCTCATTGGGAGCCTGGATTATACAAAGGCCCTAAGAGGAAGCTGTCTGAGCAACAAACCATTGCCTGCTTACTGCTGCCTAGATTGCCTCACCTGACCCTGCCTTGCTGCCTCACCCTACTTTGTCTGATGCCACTTTGTTGCCATGCTGCCCTGCCTTACCTTGCCTCCCTAAGCTGCTAACCCAGCCCCTTGGATTGGATCTTCCAGTTCCTGACCTCTGTGAGAACTCCAGCCATTGCCCCGGACTGCCGCTGATACCAATCAACCTCTTGGCTAACCAACCACCTGCACACACTTTACTTCTTTGGACTGGCCCATGGCTGGCCTCTGTAAGATTATTCTGAACTTAATTTTATTATTCGCATTTTGCCAAAATATTTTAAAATAGAACACATTTGAAGTTAAGCCACGATATATATGAATAGTATACAGTGTATATATATTGGCAGTATAAAGCAAAGTAGCTGCACCATACCAGTATAATGCCACATTTCTATGAAACAATTCTGGTGTTAATAAACCACAAGAGCATAGCCTCAAAATGGTAAATAGTTTTTTAAAACGACGTCTTCTGAAATAAATCTATAGAAATAAGAGTCATAGGAAAGAAAATGACTTCTTCTGAAATTAAATAAAGAGCCTCAAAATGTTTGGATAGCATTCAAAACTAAGATGTTTCTTTGAAGCTCTAGATTCAAATAACAGTTTGTAAGCAAACAACAAAAAATGTAGATAATGTTCACAACTCTGATAGGAAGATAGATGTTATGTCAGCCTAGAGATAGAAGAGACAAGACACAACAGAAAACTGAGCTGCAATTAGTCAGTCAGAAATGTTCTTATTTCCCTAATTCCAGATTTCTGTTAATGGGATTCCACAAGGATACATCCAAAGGGAGGGTAGGTTTTTTTGGTTTTGTTTTTCAATCAGGCTATTACTGCTGAATCCACTTGGAAGGAGACAAACTATTTCTTTAAGGAATCTATAGAACTTCTGAGCAGATTTAGGAGTTTGATTTCTAGAGTTAGGCCAGTTCCATAATCTGCTGAGCAGAGGAGTGAATAAGCAAAGTTACTCCCTTGTCTGCCCTCATCCAGGAACAAGGAAAGCCCTGCAAAATTCTTCTTTTCTTACATTCACATTTCATTACAAAGAAAAAAGTTTCTTGCAATGTAATTCCAAATTTATGGAGAAACCCCTTCTGGGGGTCCCTGAGGCATACAATGCTGGCTTGGAGCTTGAGGCTATTTCCCCATTTTTGGAGGAGCCAGTAGAAATCAAGGGGTGAAAAAGAAAATGAGAACCTGAAGAGAATTACATCTTTAGAGGCTAAAGATTTTGCTGTAGAAATGTTAAGGGCTGAAGAAAGCTTATCTCTGGAGACCACATGAAGAGCTGGGAAACCCTCCGGAAATATTTATAGACACCTTTTTAGTGGGAGCAGGAGAGGAACATCTGAAGACATTGTGTGTTCGGAGAGGCTGCATAAGACTTCAAAATCTCCTCCCCTGCCTGCCATCTTGAAGATTGCGGTGAATAAAAATCTAAGCTAACCTTTGAAAGGCAGTTCTATCTTGCTGCTTCTAGAGATGTAACATCCAGTGAGACACAGGAAATGGATATAAAGAACTTCCTGAAAGGTATAAAATCTTGCATTGTGATTGTTTGCCTCCTGCTTCACCAAATTTATTAAGAATAAAGAGTAATAGAGGGTCAGAACCTCTGTCCCTAATTAGTAACAATGGAAAATGAGAAAGGCCAAAGTGAATATTGAGAAAAATGACCTTCTGCATCTTTGGAATGATAATATACAACTGACTAGGGTATAGATATGCAGACTGGTCTGTGAAATGTGGTCTAAGATGTTAAGCCTTTGAAAGATGGCTATTTATCATCATCAAGTGTCTTTGCCTCCTCCATGAGCCATGTTTTAGAGGAAAACAGAAAATTGGTTTGAAAGAGGAGACAGTGGCCCTTGATTAAGGGAAATCTAGTAGAGACCTGTTTTGTTTTGTTTTGTTTTGTTTTTTGCCTTCCTCAGCATAGGGCTTGAGTCACTTGCTAGTTTGAACTAGAGTAAATAGTGGATTCTCTGTAACTTAAAGTCTTTAAATCAATATTGGATAACTTCAGTAACTCAGCCAGAGATTATGAGTCTATTACAGGAGTGAGTGGGTAAGCTTCTGTGGCCAGCAATGTGCAGGTCAGACTAGATGATCATATGGTCCCTTCTGGCCTTAAAGTCTGAGTCTATAAATTGACACAGTCCCCCAAGACAACGAAAAGAGCAAAGATAAGGTATCCAGTTATCAAAGAAAGCTGACAGTATGGCCAAAGTGGTTAGACAGAGGAGACTGTTTTCAAAAAAAGTAAGCTGTTCACTTTTCTCTGTAAATAAGCTGAGAATGTCTTATCTTGTTAACTTCTGAGAAAGGCAAAACTAGATGTTAAAGTAATTCTTTTCTTTTAATACTATGTTCTCTGTTTTTAAATAAATCTTGATAAGATGACTGATGTACAGTTAATTTTATGCAGAGAACTCTGTAAACTCTAAGGAAGAGGTGGGCAAACTATGGCCTGCGGGTCACATCCAGCCCGTGGGACCATCCTGCCCGGCCCTTGAGCTCCTGGCCTCTCCCCTACTGTCCCCGCTCCCTCCACTGCCATGCGGACAGCGCTCTGGGCGGCAGGGTTGCGCGCTCCTGCTGAGCAGCATGGCAACATGTCTGGCTCTGGCCGGGCAGCGCGGCTGCCAGACATGCTGCTCTGAACGGCATGGTAAGGGGTTGGGGGCTTGGATAAGGGGGGGGAGCTCCTGGGGTGTGGGGCGGGGGTGTGGATAGGGGTCAGAGGATGGGGAACAGGAGTGGTTGGATAGGTGTGGGTCCCGGGGGGCCTGTCAGGGGGTGGGGGTGTGTATAGGGGTTGGGGCAGTCAGGGGACTGGGAGCAGGGGGGTTGGATAAGGGGTGGGGTTCTGGGGGGCGGTTGAGGCAGGGGTCCCAGGAGGGTGTGCTTAGGGGACGAGGAGCGAGGGGGGTTGGATGGGTCAGGGTTCTGAGGGGGGCAATTAGGGGAGTGGGAGGGTCAGATGGGGGGAGGGGCCAGGCTGTTTGGGGAAGCACAGCCTTCACTATCAGGCCCTCCATACAGTTTTGCAACCCAAATGTGGCCCTCGGGTCAAAAAGTTTGCCCACCCCTGCTCTAAGGAGAAGTACTGAAGAAGTTTCTGGAACCTACACACCTCCTCCTCAGTCTTGATCAAGGGACCTGGACAAAGGTGTTGTATCCCAGCAGCTTGTGTTCTCATTAGGCTTCAGGCAAACACAAGGGGAGAAGCTGATGAACCAAACAGGACATGAGAGGTGGGGGTTTTGGTCACAAAGTCTTTTCAATCTGAGCATGTGGGCAAGACTCACCAGCCAGCACCCAGGAAAGAATCTGAGTTACTAAAGAGAATTCTTTCCTGGGTGCTGGCTGGTGAGTCTTGCCCACATGCTCAGGGTTTAGCTGATTGCCATATTTGAGGTCGGGAAGAAATTTTCCTCCAGGGCAGATTGGCAGAAGCCCTGGGGTTTTTTTGCCTTCCTCTGCAGCATGGGGCATGGGTCACTTGCTGGAGGATTCTCTGCACCTTGAGGTCTTTAAACCACGATTTGAGGACTTCAATAACTCAGACATAGGTTAGGGGTTTGTTATAGGAGTGGGTGAGTGAGATTCTGTGGCCTGCGTTGTGCAGGAGGTCAGACTAGATGATCATAATGGTCCCTTCTGACTTAAAGTCTATGAGTCTATTCTCCAGTCATATGGTACAACCCCTGAGTTTACAGATTCATTAAAAATTCTTGCTAATGGGCTTGCAATTTCATGTGCCAGTTCCTTTAATATTCTTGGATGAAGATTATCTGGGCCCCCCGATTTAGTCCCATTAAGCTGTTCGAGTTTGGTTTCTACCTCGAATGTGGTAATATCTACCTCCATGTCCTTATTCTCATTTGTCATCCTACCGTTCTCCCTAAGCTCCTCATTAGCCTCATTAAAGACTGAGGCAAAGTATTTGTTTAGATATTGGGCCATGCCTAGATTATCCTTAAACTCCACTCCATCCTCAGTGTTTAGCGGTCCCACTTATTCTTTCTTTGTTTTCTTCTTATTTATATGGCTATAGAACCTTTTACTATTGATTTCAATTCCCTTTGCAAGGTCCAATTCTACATGGCTTTTGGCCTTTCTCACTTTATCCCTACATGTTCTGACCTCAATAGGGTAGCTTTCCTTGCTAATCCCTCCCATCTTCCACTCCTTGTAGGCTTTCTGCTTTTTCTAAATCACCTCTCCGAGACGCTTGCTCATCCAGCTTGGTCTACACCTCCTGCCTATGAATTTTTTCCCCTTTCTTGGGATGCAGGCTTCTGATAGTTTCTGCAACTTTGACTTGAAGTAATTCCAGGCCTCCTCTGTCTTTAGATCCACGAGTTCTTCAGTCCAATCCACTTCCCTACCTAATTTCCTTAATTCTTTAAAGTTAGCCCTTTTGAAATAAAAAACCCTAATCCCAGATCTATTTTTGGTTATCTTTCCATCTAGTTTGAACTGAATTAGCTCATGATCACTCAAACCAAGGTTGTCCCCTACAACCATTTCTTTTATGAGGTCCTCACTACTCACCAAAACTAAATCTAAAATGGCATCCCCTCTTGTTGGTTCTTCAACTACTTGGTGAAGGAATCCATCAGCTATCGCATACAGGAAAATCTGAGCCCTATGATTATTACTAGCACTTGTCCTCCAGTCTATATCTGGGAAGTTAAAGTCTCCCATGAGCACACAATTCCCATTAGTGTTTACTTCATTAAAAACATTAAAGAGGTCTCTATCCATATGCAAATCGGATCACGGCGGTCTGTAGCACACCCCAAGCACTATCCCAGGGAAGGCTCTAGTAGCTTTCTTTCCCAATGTGATTTTTTTCCCAGACAGACAGACTCTGTCTTATCCATTCCATCACTTATTTCTTTACAGTCTACCTCATCATTGATATACAATGCTACTTCACCACCTTTGCCTTTATTTCTGTCTTTCCTCAACAGCACATACCCTTCAATACCTGTATTCCAGTCATGATTACTATTCCACCATGTTTCTGTTATCCATATAATATCCAGTTTCACTTCCTGCACCAGTAGCTCTAGTTCCTCCATTTTGTTACCTAGGCGCCTCGCATTATTGTACAAACATCTTCATTTTTGCCATTTGGCTTCACTGACATTCTTTACCCGATTAGGCACAGACATTCTACCACCAGTATCACCTATTAGACCAGTATCTACACTACCCTTCCTCCTTATGTCCATTCTCATACCCACGGCTGTATCCTTTCTTACTTCGTTTTCTTCCCTCTCAATGTTAAATTCCAGCGTGGAGATTACCTGGACATCTCCCAACCATCTCCCCCAAATTCCTAGTTTAAAGCTCTCTTAATCAGTTGTGCCAGCCTCCATCTTAGAAGTCTATTTCCCTTCTTACTCAGGAGAAGTCCATCCCGAGAGAACAATCCTCTGTCCATGAATGCCTCTCAGTGGCCATACATCCCAAAGCCCTCCTTATAGCATCACTGTCTGAGCCATCTGTTGATCACCATAATCTTGTCACACCTTTGTCGCCCTTCTCTAGGACAGGCAGAATCCCACTGAAGATCACCTGAGCCTCGATTTCCTTAAGCGTCTTCCCCAGCCTAGCATAGTCCCCCTTGATACGTTCCAGAGAGAATCTAGCCGTATCATTTGTTCCCACATGGAGGACAATCAGTGGATTCTTTCCCGCTCCCGTTAGGATCCTCTTCAGCCTCAGGTCCACATCCCGTATCTTAGCACCTGGCAGACAGCACACCCTTCTGTTCTCCAGATCAGCTCTGGTTACAGGCCTGTCTATTCTTCTCAGGAAGGAGTCCCCAATCACTTTTCCTGGCGATGGTTCGATTCTCTGGTCTATCCCCCATTCCCTCTGGCTGTAAGTCCTCACAATTCCTGTTGTCCCTTGCAATCCTCTGCAATCCATCCCGTATCCTCCTGGGGCTCATATTTGGTGTTGTCTCCATTGACTCTTCCCCTCTTCCTATAGGACTAGCTGTTCTTTTCTTCTTCCTTGCCCTCTCACCTTCAGCAACCACCTGATTTTCCAACTCCGAAAACCTGTTCCTGAGCTCTATTTCTCCTTCACTAGCCCGTCGTTTCCTCTGCCTGGTTCTCTTAGTCACATGCTTCCACTGTCCACTTTCCTCACCCAGCAGTCTCCCCTCAGAGTTCTTTGGTCCTGCTTCCATCTGCAAGTGCGAGCTTTTCCCTTCAGCCTCCTCATGTCTTTGCTCCATCATCTGCTCGAACCCCCTTCTAAACTCAACCAGAGTTTCCACCTGCAACTCCAATCCTCAGATCTTTCCTTCCATCAGCTCTATCAGGCGGCACTTCATGCAGACGAAACTCTTTTGAGGTACCCCCTCCAGGATCATGTACATGCTGCAGCTTCCACATCCAGTCATCTTCATTGTGTCTTCCACTGCTGTCTCTGTATCTGTCATAGCCTTCCCACCTAAAACTTGTTAGTCTGGGAAACACAAACCAAACCAAAACACCACCACTCACAGCAAAACAAACCCCCAACGGGCACCAGAACACTGGCAGAACACCACCCACTCCCTTCGCTAGCTTGTCTATTCCTCTGCCTAGCTCTCTTAGTCTTCCCCACAAAGCCCCCTTGCAAACTCCCCTGTTTACAGCTCTGTTTGCTGGCTCCTATGCCGCTGCAGCTTGTCTGGTGATCAGCCAGTCATATTTATTAGTTCTGAAAATATTTCAGATTTAATTATCTAAATTCTCATCAGCTACAGAGTAAAGGATTTTTAAGTTATTCATACCTTAAGAGTATCAATGCCAAATGGAAAGGTATTTTTCTGGAGTAATATTCAATTTGTTTCTTCTCATAGCTGCTTTTTTTTTTTTTTTTTTTACCATGCCCATGAAATCACCCAGGCAATACCAGACTAATTACATCACTGAGGGTAGCAGAAAAGCATTAAAAGATATAATTCTGTAGATTAACAACATTAGAAAAACAACAGGTTGTCAATTCACCGAATTACTGGTGTGAATCCTTAGCTTTTGAATGAACTCCTTTTAAATGCCTAAGGAAGCCCTGTAATTGATAGCATTAAGAAATGAACTGCAGGCATGCCTATGGACTGCTTCAAAGCACAAATTTATGTTTATTTTATATCAGAAATGTGTTTCCTGAAAAAAAATGTTACTCTCATCATGCTAAGCCTTCCAGTTATTATAAAGACTAATTTTGCTAGTTTCCTTTTAGTCACATGGGAACCATAATATATAATGACATTTTCTTTGAAAGTAAAATCTTAAAAATTGACTTGTATCCCTCACAGCAAAGCAGATCTGCTTAACTTCTGCATAAGAATACTAAACTGTCACTAAGGATAACAGAAGTTAAGCTCTCTAGTAGACAAGGATGCCATCCCTGACTTCATTATTTAAAAAATACCAAAAAACCTTGTCACTTCACTGAAACATTTTAGAATTAAAAGACAACTCCTCTCCTTAGGATAAATATTTCTGCAGAACAGTTGTCAGCCTTGTTCATTGTCATTTAACAAACACTCTCAACACATAAGACCCTGTCCATGGTACAGCCAAAATCATGCCAGTTATATCTATAAATATGGTTGCAAACATAATTTCAGTGTCTAGTACTGGAAATAATTTTTTCTGAGAACTGTATTAAAGGAGCTTTGCTACAGACTACACTGAGTTAGTCTGTTAGCTTGGCTATATAACATGGATATAACATTTCTCAAAGAAAAACCACCTGTCCTAATGTATCATGGAAACAATGTTAGGTCTTGGCTACGCTATGGTTAAATATGCTTGTTAATTGCATAGTTCAGGGGTCGGCAACCTTTCAGAAGTGGTGTGCCAAATCTTCATTTATTCACTTAATTTAAGCTTTCGCGTGCCAATAATACATTTTAACGTTTTTAGAAGGTCTCTTTCTATAAGTCTATAATATATAACTAAACTATTGTTGTATGTAAAGTAAATAAGGCTTTTAAAATGTTTAAGGAGCATCATTTAAAAATTAAATTAAAATGCAGAGCTCCCCAGACCCAGGCAGTGTGAGTGCCACTGAAAATCAGCTTGCGAGCCACCTTTGGCACACGTGCCATAGGTTGCCTACCCCTGGCATAGTTCTAAGTATTTGAGGTGTTTCAAGTATACGTAATATGTTGTACTAATAAATATTTGCCCATCTTCAGACTCACTGTATTTGATTACAAAAAAATAAGTTGCTCCACAACACTATATATGTGTGTGTGTGTAAGAGAGAGAATTATATATTTTTGCATCAACCCATCATCTTCATTTTATTGTGCACGTGCACAGTCAGAGATTATGTTAAAAGAATATTAAGTTGTGAAGTCAAGCACTCAGCCAGCCCCAAGTTGCCCCCCCCCCACAAAAAAACTCCTGGTCCAATCTGTCTCTCACCCTTCCCCAACTCCAGTCATTTCCCACATTTGTCTGCCCCTGCTCACTGGCCTCTTGTTCCAGTCTCTTTGCCCAGCTAGTCCCAGTTCTTCCCATGTGCCACAGCTTCTCATCAGATTTGCTCTTCTCCCTACCCACCTCACTGATTCCCAATTATAGTCTGCTTGCCTAACAAGTCCAAGTTCCCTGAGCTCCTCTTTCAATCTCAGTCTGACCCTCCACATCAACTGCTTCTCAGTTCCCCCCAGCCGTCTTGCCCAACCAGTTCCTGTCTCCCAGTCCCAACCCCTCAGGTCCCAGTCGCAGTTTTTCCTCCCCTTCTGTCTTGCAGCCTCCACTCTCAGTCTTCCTCCATCCCCAACCACTGTGGCCCCTTCTCCTAATCTACTCCTTCCTCTTCCCTCACCCTGGTCTAGCTCTTAGCTCCCTGTATCAGGCACCATCTTCTTCCATGCTGCCTGGGCACCAGCTGCAGGGAGTGGGGTGGGGATATTGAGAGCACAAGGGAGATAGTCTCTCTGTTCTCTCTCAGTTCTGGTGTCCAGTCCCACCCAGCCCACAGTAGCTAAGAGCTGAAAGTTCAGGGAAAGTCCTGCTGAGCCTCTGTACCCTAGGAATGGACATGTGTGGTTGCTGTGTGGAGATGGTGCATGCACAGTCACCAGATTTCCATAGGAACAGCAAAAGGTACATACCTGACACAAACATTACCCCTCTGCCAAATTTCAAATCCCTTCTCTAAAGTATGGAAATCTAGAACTTCTCAATAGCAATTTTAAAATATTTTAACATTTTAATAAAATATTTATTCCCCGCCCCCCCCCCGCCCAACATATTCTCTAAAATGGCTGAACTGTTTTGTTTGAAACTTTCCAAAACTTTGAAGCCACAGACAGACACTTGGCATGGAAAGTTTCTGCTGAAATGGTTTACATTACATGTTGTAAACAGTTGAAAACAGAGTCTTATAAAGGGAAGAGTTGGGTAATCTTAATGTATATACCTCCCTCCTTCAAGGGTCTGATCCTACAAGCTGCTGAGCATCACCTGCAAGTCAATGGGAGTTGAGGCCATTTAGCAATTGACAGAAGACATTCAGCATATTGTAGAATCTGACTCCACCTGTACAAAGATGTTCAATATTTTTAAAGTTTCCAGTTGTGTGCACATCTCCCCAACTCAATACGTCTAATCAAGTACTGATGACTTTTGCTATAGCAAGGCTGCAGTAACTTTTTAATCTACAATTTGAGAAATAAGTTATATGTACATTGTTACAATGAATCCCCAAAACATATACCTCTTATAGGTGGAGCTGGTTCGCATTATGATACAGTCTTTAACATTATCACATACTATTTCTTCCATCGGCCCCCCTCCCTGCCTCATTCAGTGCACAGGATGAATTGTGGTCACCAACTGAGCAACTATTCAATATTTCATTTTACTCTCATTGTCCAGAGTGTGCTCCATACCTTATTTACAGCACACTATTCAAAATCTTAAATGTATACAGCATTATTAATTTCCTCATGGGCTTTTCTAAGGTACTCATCACTATAGTATCTGAATGCCTAACAAACACTCATTAATTTATTTTCACAACACCCCATGAAGTGAGATAGTTGTGTTATTCCCATTTTACAGATGGCACAGAAAGATTAAGGTTAAGAGTGTCCAGTAATTTTGGATGCCTAATTTGAGACACCTAGGACCATATTTTTCAGAGTACTTAGCACGATATAGCAATTAATATGTTCAAAGCACAGCTCCCATTGACTTCAGTTTCAGCTGTGAATGCTCTGGACTTCTGCAGATCAGACTGCAGGGTCTCCAACTGGATACCCAGAAAAAAATAAGGTGCTGTACACTCAATTAATGGCAACCTGTGGAAAGTCTAGTTCAAATGCCTTGCCCAGGTGCTTGGGCTCCAGTCCGAGCCCTAGAACCCTCCCACCTCACAAGGTTCCAGAGCTTGGGCTCCAGCCCAAGCCTGAAAGTCTACACAGCAGTGAAACAGTGCTGGAGACCTAGCTCTGCAAGCCTGAGTTAGCTGGCACAGGCCAGCCTCAGGCTTTTCTTTGCCTACCTGCTCTCATTTGTGGCGCCTAGTGCCACAGTGGCCCCCAGCATCCAAGAGAAGAAATTGCAAGGAAAAATTTGCTCGGCCCCTGCAGGCCTCGGATGGAACATGCCAGGTAATTTTGTGGACACAGCACATTTGCAGTCTGGTCAGCTTATAGGAGCTGTATGGGGATGAGGCATACTCAATGCAGATGGAGCCTTCAGAATGTTTAGCTGCAGAACTTTAACACATTTTTATAGAACATGTACTGAGATTTTCAGACGGTTATTAACTTGACAAAATTTGAGCAGATTTCAAACAGGGACAGCAAAAGGCACATCTCTGACACTCGAACAACTCCCTCATCAAATGCTGAGTTCCTGCACCACAGCATGGAGGTGCTAGAACATCTCAGTGAAATCACTGTAAAATATTTCTAATATGGGCAAAATAAATAAATAAATAAATAAAAATACTCCCCTTGCTTCAGAAATGGGCAAACCATTTTAGCTGAAACTTTCCAAAACAGATATGCCTAAAGCAGACACCTGGCAAGGAAAATTTCAGTCTAATGGCTAAAATTGGGCAAAGTTACAGGCAACTGAAAACAGAGCCTTATAATGGGAAGCATTAGTCAACCTTAACTACTGGTGTACCTATCAGCTCTGCCTATATCAGTTAGTATCAGTAGGCAGTAATGTACAATTCACTCCAACTTTTCTCCTTCTAGAAGCAACCTAATATTTATGATACTTAGATGAACAATATTTTACATTTTCAATACTATCTATGAACATTTCTGAGCTAAGAGTTAACCAATCACAGGGTATGAGAGGTATTATAGTCATACCTACTATATAGTTTGTGCAACAGGCCAAAATCAACACAGTAAGGAGAGAATGTGATTTTGGGTATAAAATATAAGGTCTGAGGAAATTCTGATCTCTGAGCAGTGATTTTAATCAGCACAGTCCACAGTTCCAAGCAATGAATTGTGCTGATTAGTCCATCTGGCATTCTGCCAAATAGTCTGATTTCTCATGCAGTTTTTATAATAAAAATAACCATCCAGGACATAAAGAGGAGAAAAATATTCTCCATTACAATAGTCAATGCAGCTCCACAACTCTATAACAAGGGACACCACTAACAAAATATAACCAAATTATTTCTCCAAAACTTCAAATTGAAATACTGCCATGGAGATCTGACCACTGATTTCATAAACTTACATTTTATAGAACTGACGTGCTTAGATTAGCTCCCTTATTTGCTTTAGTACCTACATGCATTGTCCTTTCTTACAAATTTCTTGTCTTCAGAGATGCATGTTGTATGCATTTGTATTAAAAATAAAGTGTTCTGGGGAAAATAGGCAGAATTAGATAAACTATTAAGTTCTCCAATACAGCTGTCTTTCCAGAAAAGATTTTGAGCACAACATTGTGTGAGCAAGTTATTACTTTTTTATAGGAACAATATATAAAATGGACAAAATATCTACATATACACTGCTGTTATATATAAAATCACTTCTAAACCTCACCTATTTCCAAAACACTAGATTATGTTTTGTTTAAGAATTATACCAAAACCTAAACATAAAGTAGCTATTTCCATTAGCTGCACCTTACTTTATGTCTGCAGTACAGTCTGAAGCAAATTGTTCAGATTGTTATTATCTTCCTTATGTTATTATATTATAATTATATTATTTTTGGCAAATACTTATAATGAGGTACCAGGGTTACCAGCCCTTTAAAGCTGGTAAGGAAATCCTTCAGGGTCAGCACTACTACATTGGGGGGGGGGGGGGGTTTGTGGGAAAAGTCTTATGAGACAGGGACTGAGCATGAAGAAGGGTCCTGGAAGCATTTTGGGATTTTGAGGGAGAAACTCCCAGCTGCTGTCCTTGTTTAGGGCCCAAGATAAGAATTCCAAGTGTATGGAAGGCTGGAAATCCTCTCAGCAGGGCTGATTCAGGTGGTGCTGTGCATACCCATACAGTCTCTCTCTTGCACCATACTGAGGGAGCAGGGGAAGCTAGCAGTTTTAGGTTTAACTTATTTGGGCCTGCCATAAGACAGACTTTGAAGCAGAGTCAGACTTTCTGATGAGGGGCCCTGCCATCTTCAGAAAAAACACAAGAGAAGAAAAGTCTCTGGTAGGGGAAGTTTGTGGGAGGTTTTTTGTTTTTGATTGGTCAGCAACAGTAATATTTCAAAAGCTACCTATTAGGTAGTCCACACTTAGGATCTTTGATAGTTAATAAGGTATATGCAGATATGTTTATGTAAAAGGATTTTCTCAGTTCCAGTTTTATACTTTACACTGACAACAGCAATAATCAAGAGGCACCAGACCAACTATGAAGCACAGGAGAGCCTACATCGAATGAAGGAAATTACTTGCCTGTAATTTCCTCTTTCAGAAGGCATATTATAATATAGCCACACTCTTAGCCAGGTGTTCTCAAACTGGGGGTCAAGACCCCTCAGAGGGTCGCAAGCTGTCAGCCTCCATCCCAAATCCCGCTGCACCTCCAGCATTTATAATAGTGTTAAATATTTTAAAGTGTTTTTAATATATAAGGGAGGTCGCACTCAGAGGCTTGCTGTGTGAAAGGGGTCACCAGTACAAAAGTTTGAGAACCACTACTCTTTGCTTTCTGTGTCCCATATGTGAATAGCAGAAATTCCCTTAGCTATAGAATTTGAGGGTAGCCACACATATACCCTCTCAGCAAATATTATGTTCTCCACTGCTTGGTTAAGGGGGAGGAGGGGAAACCAGCAGCCCTTGGTGAACAGTAGTAGTCATTTTTTATTTATTTATTTATTTTTGAGGAAGAGGTAGAAAGTTTTAAGGAACATATTCCCCCAACTCTTTGGGGAAGTGGATGAGAGAGAATCAATGAACCTAATAACTTCAGGAGAACAAGAATTATACATAACTTTTTTCTGAAGGGAGATGTTATAATAGACTCATTCTTAGCAATTTAAAAGCTCTATGAAGTTCAATCACTACTCAGAGGATGTTAAAAAGGGGAAAAGTAAATGAAGGTTTCACACAGTCAACTTGTGTGAAGGTACCATTTTAAATAGAAGCATAGTTTTACTTAGATGGCCGTAGCCTTTAAAAGACATTTAATGGGATGCCACCCTTGATACACACAATGGTGGTGTATCAACCCACCTAGTATGTGTCCACAATACCACTGTGGACACATTCTTGGATGCTGAATTCAGAATCAGAGAAATTTGGAAATCCACTTTTTATTTTACTATTTTGGACCAACTCCCTGCCAGTGCATCTCAGATATAGGTTGCCATTTTGACACCATGAAAGCTTGTGTGACCCAGTACAGTGAGACAAGAGAATCCACCAAGGTGATATAAAGGAAATGCATCAGTTGGGTTCTATAAACATTGGGATGCACTCAAAAGCAAGTTGCACCTTTTGGGAAACTGCACCTCTGCCAACAGACCCCTCATCTGCAAGATCCCACAATGATCAATTCTATTTCTGGTCCTCTTCAATATCTTCATACAGCTACTAGAGGGAGTAGGGTAAGAAGACACACACTCAAGTGCCAGCAGTATGAATGCCAACTGCTCTAGTTATCCTTCACGATATACGACTATATCACTACCGCCAAGATGGCTCAGTGCTTGGACAAGATCAACCTAGGGATGGAGAACATCTGGCTGAATCTGAACCCAAGTAAGACAAAGGTGATGATGTGAGCAAAGAAAATCCAGGTGGAGAAGTTGGCTGCCATTGTGCAGTCTCTGTTGCTTGCAGGTACCCACCCACCAATTGGTCAATTCAGTCTGCAGTTTAAATAGGTTCCTGGATTAATTTACTGACATTAAGCTCTCACATAGCAGCATCTACAAGTAACATTTTCTACCACCTCTGGTTGACTAGGCTAACTCAGTTTCATCTTAGTGGATGATTACATGGCCTCAATTATACATGCCTTCCTTACCTCCTGGATGGACTAAAACGCAATATACCTGAGCACAAAGCCATCAGCCCTTAGGAATCACCAACTCCACACCAAATTCACAATGTAGCTGCACACCTCCTCAGCAATGCAGGCTACCGTGAGCACATCAGATCTGTCCTCCGCTCTCTACACTGACTTCCAATAAAATGTTGACTCAAATTCAAGGTCTTGATCCTTAGTCTGGGCCAAGGATATCTAAAAGACTGCCTAACAGTCTGGGATGATGACCCTGGTCAACAACTCTGCTCCTCAGCCACATTCAAACTTTCTACCACAAAGTAAAGGTAGTCTCTGCAGGTAACAGCCTTCTCAGTGTTTGGTCCCAAACTATGGAATGAGCTCCAACAGGAACTAAGAGTTACCACCTACCTTATCAACTTCCACTCAAAGTGGTATAAGAACCTATCTACAATGGAATTTATCTGTTTCAATGGCTATGCTGAAACTACTGACTGCGGCAAATCTTTCCAGCTAAATCCCAATCTTTTCAAGAACTATCTGTCCTGAACTAGTGAAGAAGAAAAGGGGACTTAAGATCTAGTGGTTTAGTTGGACAGCAACCAAGTGAAAATGTCTCATAGCATGATGAGACTTTTGTCGATATAGGTATGGTGAAACCTCCTGTGAAATCTAAAATTTCTTGCATTCTTGTAGGTAAAAATGTGGTTTTGAGCCCAAACCCTCAATATCTGGACTCCTATACACTCCCAGTATCCCAGGTGAGCAAGCAGGTACTAGGATAGTTAGTATGGACTCAGATGGCTATGGCACCTCAGAGGTGATGCTGTCACATCCTTCAAATTCTTTCAAAGAGAAGAAGCCTGTGATGCATTCAAGGCCCAGAAAAGGGGAAAGCATAGGTTACGATTATATCAAGGTACAACATGATTTCTTTTCACCTCACTTTAACACAGGTGTCATCAACTGAAAAACTGGAATCTCCCCAATTATACTTTGTTTAGCTTGGAAGCTCAACTGCAGGAAAACTCAGTTCACATTGCACATCTGGAGTACTGGATGCTCAAGTCTCAGAGATTGACTGAAATGAGAACATTGATGCCTAATGCCTTTGCAATACTAATTTAAACCATCATTGGTTTCTTGTCAGGCCAATGTTTCTCCTTAATGAACACTGATTTGCCAAAGGAGGGAAACTGACACAAAAACCTTTGCCAAATCCTCCTCACGATACACGAGAGGTTGCCATGGGGACCTATTGGCCTTTCTTCTTAGTGTGCTTTTGATACATTGACGGAGGTTGTCCTGGCAACCACTGTCTGCAGCTCTTTAGTATTTCTGCCCGGTGTAGGGACACATTAGTGGAGGGACTCATCTGTGGCAGTCTTGACGCAGTGTTTCACTTCAGTGCAAGGATGTAACTAAGACAAATATATTGCCTGTTCTCCACCTCACCATTCCAAAATCAATTACTGTTCTACACAGATAGTTGGAAGTATTCCATCAGTACTTTTGCAAAGATTGTGAAAGCTTGATGAAGCTGGATGTTAGTTCTTTGACATAAGACTTTCACTTGGCACAAGGCTGTCTGCAAGGAGACTCTTAAATGTTGTTATACTGATCAGAATTCTAGCTGATAGTCCAGTTGCCTCAAAGCCTTCAGCTATTATATAGTTTCTTGCCACTATGGTAAGCTGTGGGTGCCTTATAAAGCTCTGTCATCTCTGGTGCTTATTAATTCCAGGATCTTGTTGCATAAAGCTCCAGAATCAAGAAGCTTGTCAGCCACACATCACAGGAAAAACAATTAAGGCCAAGATTTTCAGAAGTGATGTGATTTTGGATGCCCAACTTGAAAAACCTTAAAAAAGAACTGTTTTTTAGAAAAATGCTGAGCAATGATCCTCTGAAAGTCAGCTCCCTTGAAAGTATCAAGCAGGGGAGCCAGTTGAGGCACTACTATTGTCTCTTCTGAAAACCCTGGCTTAAGTGGTTTGAGGAATGGTAAATTCAGAACTAACATTTATAACTAATGCATCAGAGAACATCTCCACCATCAATGGTTAAAAACAAGAAACAAAGGGCTGTCGGTTCCACAAACATGGAAGGAGCATACTACCTGGTAGTGGTACCTGAGTGTTTAGCTTCCCTAACAGTTTATGGAACCAATTCCTCCCAATCTTTGGTCAAAGATAGCTCAGGTCTGCTGACCCTCACAGAATGCTGCAAGGCATACTAATTTGGGACTTTGAGGAGTAAGGGGAACTAAAATTCAGGTGGGTAGTTGTGTTAAAGGTAGAGTTTTTTGGGGAGTGAGGAAGGGAATGTTAATGGGTTAGATACTGATTTTCACTTGTTTGTTAATTCAAGGGCATCTAGAGTTCATCTACACTAGAAATGGTACAGCAGCACAGCTGCAGCGCTGTAGCATAAACACTAAAATGACAGAAAGGGTTTGTCCATTGCCAGTGTTCCCTCTAAGCTGCACACCTGTGTGGCCATACAACAGTCCATCAAGTGCTGCACACTTGATTATTAGTTGCGCACATTCTCAGCAATGACGATGTTCAGGTGCCCTTCCCCCACTGCCGCGCTGCTCCTGCCCTCTGCCTTGGAACTCCTCGCCAGCTGCTCCTGGGAGCCTCCTGCCTGCTGTGCAGAGTGGGGAGGGAGAAGGGAGGGGCACTGATGTCAGGGTGTCCCCGTCCTCCCACCTTGTACCCTATCTCCGCAAAGCGGTGGAGGTGAGGGGGGAACAGCGCTAGGGAGTGAGACAGAGCTGCTGGCGGCTGCTGCTTTGTCTGAACAAGCTTTCAGACTGGTGAGTGTTGCTCTGCTTAAAGTGATAGCGCAGTCTCACACACACATACACACTCACTCACTCTCTCTCTCACACACTCACGAATACACACATACACTCTCTCTCTCGCTCTCTCTCACACAGAGTCTCTTTTACACTCACCTCCCAACAAAAACTTGTATTATTGTTTTTGTTGTTACTTCTTGGTACTTCCTGCAATGCACATATATGCTCTATAATTTTATTCGTTCAAAGTGCTGATTTTTTTTTGACTGGTCTGCGCATTTCATAATTTTATTTCTCTCTTATGCTTAAATTTAATTCTTTGAGTAGTGAGTTCTAAAATGCCTAACCTGTCCTGGCTGGAGTAATTATCCCTATGATAACTTCTTAAAAATATATATTATATCTAGGGTTTTAATTTCTACTGGTGGCGCACATCCACACATTATCTCAATATTGGTGCACATACAAAAATTCATTCCGCACATGGATGAAAAAATTAGAGGAAACATTATCCATCGCTGTAGTAAATCCACCTCTCTGAGAAGAATTCTTCCATCAACCTAGAGGTGTCTATACCAGGGCTTAGGTTGGCTTAATTGCATTGCACAAGGCGTGAAATTTTTCACAGCCCTGAGCGATGTAGTTAAGCTGACCTAACTTTGTAGTGTAGACCAGCTCTAAGAGTCTTAGGCTCCCTTTTGTATATTTTTATGAATGGAAATGAGCAGAGATTTATCACAATATTTATATTTAGAGAAAGTATCTTTATACCTTCCACACTTGCTACACAGTAAGCAGAAAACCTACTGCAAATAAGAAAGTCCCGTGTCTAATTTCTACATGAGATCTTTTTGCACACTGCAAAGTAGACCAATGAAGAATAAATCAGAACTAGAAAACAAATATATTTCTTACAAGTAGAGCCTACGTATAGTACAAATCTGCGGATATCCGCATCCGCAGACCATGTCTGTGGATCACAGATTGGATGCGGATACAAATTTTGTACCTGTGCAGGGCTTGACTTACAAGACATTTTATTTTTAAAAAATAGTGTAATATGCTGACAAATTAATCCAACATTCCACATCTATGCTTAAAGAATTAATTCAGAGACAGGAATCTAGGAAATATCCACATATAATTCATGGACCTAATTAATAATATATATCTGCATGGCTGCAAAATGTTTGATTTGTACATGCAGTTGCACATACACCTCTACCTGATATAACATGGCCCGATATAATGCGGGTTCGCATATAACATGGTAAAGCTCCGACACGCTGCTCTGAGCAGCGTGTTAAGGGTGCCGGACCAGGCCGGGGCTGAGGGGGTTTAATAAGGGGCAGATGGTCTGGGGGGCAGGAGCTGTGGGAGGGCACTTTTGGGGGCTCTGCAGTCCCAGAGTGGCCCGGGGGATTAGCGGGGGTCCGGGAGCAGCCTGTTCTGCTTCCCTTGCCCCGGCCCCAGCAGTGTCACTCGGGGGAGGGGGTTTGGGGGAAGGGATCCCCCCCGCGCTCACCAGCAGCGGCGGAAGTGGAGCAGCCCGGCCCCAGCCCGCTCCACTCCGCCAGCTCCCACGGCAGGAAGCTGAGCGCCGCGGCCCCAGCCCGCTCCACTCTGCCACCTCCCAGCCGCGGTGCTCCACTTCCTGCTCCCGGTGAGTGCGGAGGGCGTCCTTTCCCCAACCTCCACGCACTCACCTGTGGCAGGAAGCAGAGCGACGCGGCCCCAGCCCGCTCCACTCTGCCACCTCCCAGCCGCGGCGCTCCACTTCCTGCCGCCGGTGAGTGCGGAGGGCGTCCTTTCCCCAACCTCCCCGCACTCACCAGCGGCAGGAAGTGGAGCGCCGCAGCTGGGAGCTAGCAGAGTGGAGCAGGCTGGGGCCGCCTTGTTCTGCTTCCTGACGCCGGTGAGTGCGGGGGGCATCCTTTCCCCAACTGCCCCGCGCTCACCGGCGGTGGGAAGCAGAGCAGCCCAGCCCCAACCAGCTCCACTCCGCCAACTCCCAGCCATGGCGCTACACTTCCCGCTGCAGGTGAGTGCAGGACCTTTCCCCAGCCGCCCCCCAGTGACACAGCTGGGGCCGGGGCAAGGAAAGCGGAGCGGGCTGGGGCCGCGTCGCTCCGCTTCCTGCTGCAGGTGAGTGCGGGAAGGCATCCTTTCCCCAACCTCCTCTACTTACCGGCAGTGGGAAGCAGAGCGCCGCGGCTGGGAGGCAGCAGAGTGGAGCGGACTGGGGCCGGGCTGCGCTGCTTCCCGCTGCTGCCGGCGAGTGCCTGTCAGGGGGCAGAGCAGTCAGGGGACAGGGGGGTTGAGTAGGGGGGTCTCTGGAGGAGGCAATCAGAGAACAAGGAACGGGGGGTGGGGGGCGCAAAGTATGTTTGATATAACGCGGTCTCCTGAGGACCGCTTTATATCGGGGTAGAGGTGTATAGGCAAGCATATGAACCAACACTCAACTTGCTCTATGATTTCTATATTTTGCCTGCATAATTACCACTTAATACTTGCACCTGCATATTTTGGAGACTGTTTTTGAAAATTTGCCCCATATGTCCAAGAGAAAACCCTTGAAGAATTACATCTTGGTATCCTATATTTAACAGTCACCATAATTTAAAAACAGTATTTGAATATGTGTTCTTTCAACTTTCCCCCTTTCTTACACAAACTTTAAATATGTACTACTAGCCTCCTGTTTTCTCTCTCTCTCTCTCTCATATGCACTTCGATGTTTCTGGTACATAAGACCAGGAGTCACTGCTACTATTTTAAATTACCCTGTTTCTGATACCAAAGTAACAAACTTAAAATTAATGTAGTAGATACCCACCCACTGCAGCTGAACTTTAGTGTAATAATCTTTTATAAAACATGTATAGAGACTCGTTGATATTTATTATAAAATAATCCTATTACAGCCTTACCATTGATTACTGGAGTATAAACAACAATCCCAACCAAATTAGGATCAGAAACAGTTGTGTCCAGAATAAGGCCACCAATGCTGAAAAATATAAAGTACAACATTTAGAACAAAGCAAACAGGTGCACCGATATTTATTTTTCAAATTCTATCAATCAGTCTTTAAGTATTCAAAATTCTTAGTAACACTTGTTCAAAAGGTGACCTGAAAATGTTCTATGCTTGGTTGCTCTCTCACTGTCCCTTCTGCCCGCCTTTTTTAGGAAAGTTTGAGCATACAGTTCCACTGCTCCTGAGGAGATTATTAGTGAAAAACACAGTTTTATCAATGCTCCTTTTAAAAACAGGTTTTGCACCTGAGAGGTTTGAAATAGGAACCTGATATTTGGAAGAGGGAGGTACTGATGTCAAAAAGGTGCCTTTCAATGTCCTTGTGAAAATCCTTTCCGATTTAGCAGATTTATAAATCATGGAGAATTACTATTTTAACATATACATTAGAATTACCAGCATTGTTTATTATTTGTATTATAGGACTGCCTAGAGGCAGCGATGGAGAGCAGCACCATACAAACATAGCATAAGACAGCCCCTGCCCAGTCCGAGTACTTGTCCCTTTATTTTCTGAACGCTCCAGTCACAGTCCACATGCTCCCAAAACAAGCTGCACCTCCTCCACTGTAAGCATTCAATACACAGATCTCTAGTTACAAACAAGATATAGACAAAAACAGATCCTCTCCTCTGACCTGAGCACTATATCCCTGGCAAATTTTAAGTTCCTGCAGAGCTGTCAAGCATTTGGCCCATAGGCCAGTCTTTCCTCCAGCCTTCAATTCCCTCTTCATAAACATCCAGCCCATAATTGCTGCTGCTCCTCCTCTCTCCCGCCATTTCTTTTTGTTCTGTTCAGCTCAGGCTTTGTCTTCACTGTTAATAAAGATGAGCTTTTTTTACCTTGAGGTAATTAACGTGTAGAACTATCCCAAGGTAAAAGTACAGTGAAGACCTGGTGCTTAAATTTTACCCATCAGCTAAACAGCCCTATACCCCTGCTAGCAGTTCACTTTGGGTAGGCTTACCCAAGATGCAATCACACCTTCAACCACAGTATAGACATACCCAAGAGCCTAAAAACACACAAACAACACCAATCTTGCTGAATGTTACCACCTCTTCACCCTTGTCCAGGGGAATCCTTCTGAGACATTGTCTTTACTTACCCTTCACTAAGCCTTGGAGACTACTGTCATGCATACCAGTGGTTCTCAACCTGTAGTCCGCAGACCCTTGAGGGTCCTCAGACTATGTCTAAGATTCCCAAAGGAGTCCACTCAAAAAATTTTAGGGGTCCACAAATGAAAACAAGTTGAGAACCACTGATGTATGCCACTAAACTGCTGACAATCCCCATGGCAAGAAGACTGCTACTGACAAAACCCACAAAATTCAGTGCTGAAAAGGAGGCATAGTTCATCTCTCAAGGTACATACTGTATGCACCTCTGTTCACAGCACAGTCACAGATCTGCAAGCCGCTCCAACTAATCCTTCTACCATTCAACATAGCTACACCTAACACAGTGAATGCAAGGGCATGCATGCAAATAACAGCTGGAATCCAAATCTGTGGAACACAACATAAACAATGGGCACAATTCCCTTAGTCCTTCCTCTACTCTACTAATTGTGGCTTCATAGATTTTAAGGCCAGAAGGGACCATTAGATTATCTAATCCATCGAATTTCAAGTTTTGAGCCTAATAACTTGTATTTGACTAAAGAAAACCTTCCAGAAAGGCATTCAATCTTGATTTAAAGATTTAGAGAGATGGAAAAATCCACTGTTTCCTTTAGTAGTTTGTTAATCATAGAATATCAGGGTTGGAAGGGACCTCAGGTGGTCATCTAGTCCAACCCCCTGCTCAAATCAGGACCAATCCCCAGACAGATTTTTGCCCCAGATCCCAAAATGGCCCCCTCAAGGATTGAACTCATAACCCTGGGTTTAGCAGGCTAATGCTCAAACCACTGTACTATCCCTCCCCCTTACTGAACATTCTCAGTGGCTACTGCCAGCTCTAGGAGGTCAGAGCTAAGGTTGCATACATTGCAGGGGTGAAGTGTACCTCAACTCTGAAAACCAGGACATACTGTACAGAGATTTAAGTTTAGCCACTCTCCACATTCTGGAAGGGCACAAGGCATCACTGGAAAATCTTAATTCTGCATTAATGAAGTTTGGCAGGAGGGTTAATAAGACAAGGACAACAGGTAGATTCAGACAGGGGAGCACAATGAAACAATTAAAAAAAATTACTTACCTGCTTATAAGCATAGCGGTTATAACAGGCTCCCACCCTGAATAGAGAACAGTTCTTGTAGCTGGATGTTTGGCAGCTATTACAATCCACATAGGAGTCAGAGCCAAGAAAAAGGCACCAACTAAAGGAGATATATAGTAATATGTCTCTAAAATAAAA
The DNA here is from genome assembly GCF_020497125.1 of Mauremys mutica. Classification (NCBI taxonomy): domain Eukaryota; kingdom Metazoa; phylum Chordata; order Testudines; family Geoemydidae; genus Mauremys; species Mauremys mutica. The sequence continues at coordinate 100,339,952 of NC_059072.1, read as the reverse complement.
AACAAACATTGATTTAGTCTTTTTGGGGTTCCTACAAATTTTCCCCCAAGGAATTTAAACTTTAACATGGAATTCTGTTCTATATATTATCCATTTTTATACTGTCCTTGTCAGGACTTCCAGTAGAGCATTAAGTGGCATGATTAATATCACATACATTCCTTCTTTCAACCTTTGCCCAGGGGACAAATCATGTGTGCAGTATAGTGTTTTGTTTTGGGAGGTGTTTTTTTTTTTTTAAAGTGTAAACACTGCACTGTGTATCTATGTTAGAGAAGATAAAGAAGACCTGGAAAACAGAACAAACTTTGTGATGCATATCTCAATTTTTTTTTAGAGAAGTAGAAATCAAGTTTTCAATTATTAATTCAACTGAAAACAAACAAAAACACAGACTTCCTCCTCTCCCAACAATAGATTGCAAAGTAAGCTCTACAGAAAAAGCAAGCCTTAACTGATTAAATCATCGTGCTTAATATAATGCATATAAATCAATCATGCTAGGTTTTAAATATCTAGGACAGTTCTGAGCAGAATACCAAAATGCCTACTTTTGTTTTTACTTTGAGTAGCTCATTTTTAAAAATACATATAACCAGCTTGCACAGTGTAATGCTTAAAAATACAACAGCAGCAATTTCATCAAAATTGCATCATAATTTATAGAAAAACAGCAGAGAACAAGGACTCCACAGTAAGGTAATATATTTATAAAGCAGAATTGCTTATACAAACTGTACTCTGTCTGCATAGAAAGAGTACAGTTTTTCTCCATAAATGAGTTTAGGACTCAGTCCTGCAGTTCTTCCCCACATGAGTTGTCCCATTGAGGCTATATTTCCTAATGCAGCGACAACATAAATAACGGTATAAGTCACTTAATAGCAAATAAATGTAAATTTCACAGTAATGCCCCAATACTATTTTGCATATGCTTAATCTTATGAAAAATATAGCACTGTTATTTAGTATTAAACAATCGGCCGTATTTTGCCCACATGTACAGAATTTGGACAAAAAATGTATCCCTAACAAGTTTTGAATGAATGTTTGAATTTTTAATGTAACTGCATGTAAAACATTGCAAAATAGAAGATTATCAGTTTATAGGTATGACTTCACCCAAGCACCATAAGTTATCAGTGTGATATCAAATCCCTGAACAGCAAGATTCTTATTGCAGAGCCTTTCAATTCAAGCAAATGCTACTTTGGTGGCATTTAGAAAAAAAGCTGTTCTGAAAGAGTTTAAAAAATGATGCTGCCACAGTAGTGTTTCAGGATGTGAGACAAAAAGCGCCAAGTGCAAGCCTCAGAGTTGACCTGGACCCTGAGACTCGCTGCTATGGTGGGGTTTTTTTGTTTGTTTGTTTTTTGTAGTTTATACATCCCTAAGCATTCAGGCCATAACATAGGATCAAAGAAAAGCTTTGTGGAGCAAATACCAACATAGCAGCACAGATAATAAGTAATTGCAAAGGTGGAAAAAAACAGTTGTCACAAAAGGGTTAGGGACAAAAAAACTAAAGAAAGTTTGATATTAGATCATCTCAAAACAACAGCCAACAAAAACCCCATAATGATTCATCAATATCAAATAATGAAGATCATCAGACATAGTGAAAAAATTAAACATTATGCAAGAAATATCCCAGAGCAGAGACATTTTTAAATAAATATGTTCTCAAGTTATATATGCCAGACAGGCTGTAATTTTGCCAGCCTTTGGAGTTTGTGTGTCAATTGCTGTCTATTTGTCAGTTTCATGGATGAGTCTGCAGAAGTCAAATGATAACTCATTTACTGAATCAATATTTTAAAACTATTAAAATTGTGCTTGAATAGTTCTATTGTTTCTCAATAGACTTTATTATCAAAAGTTCTTTGGGAGATCTGTTCTGTAGCAAGGCCGTCACCTCACTCCAGTTTGGAAGGGGTTAAAAACAGCCTGGGGAAAGGGCTGCACCAGGGAGCCAATCAATCAGGAGTGGGCTTGAGGAAGACAATCAGGGCCTGTCTGGGCCAGCATAAGAAGGGCTCCTGGGGAGAAGGAAGTGAGTCTTGCTCCAGCAGTGGAGCAAGAAGGACTTAGCTGCCTGGTAGAGACAGGGGTACCTTGGACAGAGCAGTACTGGGAAAGGGCAGGCTGAGCTGGGGAGCTCTGGCCTGGTGACCTCCCAGGCTGAGGCCTTGCAGCAAAGGCTTGTGGAGGTACTAGGGCTGCAGGGAGGCAGCCAGGCCAAGAAAAGGCAGCAGGTCCAACCCCCTTGTCAGTGATGAGTGGCCATTTCAGACTGCAGTTTGCCCCGGAGAGAAGGGGCTAGATGACGACTGGCAGTAGCCACTGAGGCAAGGTGGGTATAGGGTAGTTGGGGTTCTCCTGGGGGGGAGACCCAGAGTGTGGGGGCACTGCTATGGGGCAACACCCCAATATAAGGGGCACCAGGGTCCAAGACAAACACGGGGCCAGAGGTGTTGGAGACAACAGAGCAGGTAAGCGAGGGCAAGAAACTGGCCAGAGGACGGCACTCCTGAGCTGGATGAGCTAATTGCTGGACTGACCAGCAGGAGGTGTCATGCCAGTGAGCCGGCTCTTTGCTACATGCTTCAAATCAGGGGTCCGCAATGCAGTGCCCGTGGGTGCCATGGCACCTTCCAGGGCATCCATGTGCGCCCGCCTACTGGCCGCCGGAAAAGCAGCCGCCAAAATGCTGCGCCAACATCAAGAAGCACTACCGCCGAAATGCCGCTGAAATTTGGCAGCATTTCGGCGGCGACGCCTCTTGATGATGCTGCTTCACGGTGGCATTTCAGCGGCGAAGCCTCTTGACGTTGCCGCTTCACAAATTTCGGCAGCATTTTGGCGGCGACGCCTCTTGACGTTGCTGCTACACGGCAGCATTTTGGTGGCTGCTTGTCTGACAGCCATGGTCCTCAGCGGCTAGTCGTCTGGGCACCCACCCCGCGGAAAAGGTTGGGGACCACTGCTCCAAATACTTAATTTTGTGAAACTGTAAGCGAACAATTACCACTACAAAATAAAAAGGAAAGATAATGAATCACAAATCACACAGTATTGGGTCCCCCCCTTTTTTTTTTAAAACCACTGTAGCTTAGTTTTAATAATACTTCATAAAGAGAAATGTACTATTGCATAGATTCTTCAACTTTTTCATCATGTGGATCACACCGTAAAATACATTTTTTCGCGAATCACCTCCTCATCTGTATGTCACATTAAGATCCTCTCCCCCCACTTGCAATCACATAAAATTCCTGTGACTACTACTGAAATTGCTTACATGGAATCAATCAATCAATCATTGTAACCCAATAGACCAATATATGAACCTGTTGGAACGTGTTCACTAGGAAAAGAAGAGACATATTTAAGCAGTTCTCAAGGGAAAGTGGATAAAGAAATTTTGTTTGTTTGTAGTTACCTCCCCAGTTCCCCACTCAGTAAAGTATCTGGTATAGATCCTTTCTTTTGAAAAGTGCAGAGGTAAAGAGAGGTTCCTAGCAGGTGAAATAACCCTTAAAATGAACTAGGACAATTACATAAAGAATGGTAAATGAGAATGATCAAATGTTTTCTTTTCAAATAAAATATTAATACTTCAGAATAGTAAATTAGAATTACATACAAATATCTAACACTACCACAGCGCTATCCTATGAGGACAACACAAAGAAAACTCTAGAGTTAGAGTCTGAGCTATTGTAGAAAATGATTCATGAACTACAGTTCAAACAAATATAGATTCCCTCTGCAATACAAGAAGACAGTAATATTTCAAAAATGCTGTGTAAATAGCCAGCTGCAGGGGCTGCCTCACAAATCTCAAGCCGCCAAACTAACCCACAGCTGTCGATCAATGCTTTCACAGGTTGAACTGAGTAAATTTTGAAGTTAACAACAACTGTATGGAACAGATACACAGCTATACAAATCAACACAGGCTGTCATATAAAGTTTATATCCAATTAATCAAAAAGCATTATGAAACTTCAGAAGGGCGCTCAAAACTGGCCTAACTTTGCTCCCACTGAAGTCAACAGTGAGTCTTCAAAGGAAATAGAATTAGGCCAGTGCTTTTTAAATCCTACCCTTACTCCCCACCTTTTAATATTCACACACACTTCAATTCCTTGAAGAGTGGGGGAAAATATGAAGCATGTTATTTGCCTGCTCCCTACAAATAGCCGGGCATAAACAGAACTGTGTAGATAAACTAATTACTAGGATTCCATCTACGGAAGGAACTTCCAATGAGAAGACAATACAATCAGTTCCTAAGAAAATTAAGTCTACCATAGGATACAGTCAGAGCCTAAAACTTTTAACTTCTGCTTCACAGCTGCATTAGTTCATTAGCCTCTCTTTAGGGCAGGGGTCACAACTAAACATCAGGAGGCCATGACCACCTTAGCAATATAGGAAGGGCGAATGATAAGGCAGTCTCAGCTTCATAGTAGTAGTCTAGTCTAGAGTTTGAAAACTGACTACAACTCACCTACGTGGGCTTAAAGGCAAAGACCATCTAAAAATTAAAGCAAGTGGCTGCCCACTACCAATATTCTAAATTCCACTGGCTACCTGTCTATTTAATAAGAAGTCCAAATACACAAGGCATTTAATAGGCTAGATAAGGTATCTCAGAGACTGTCATGATGGATTATGAATAAATGTCTGTGATGCTCTAACAATGACAGTGCAGCCACTCAGGTCCAGATTCAGACTTTTGGAAATAGAGAGCAGAATATTCTGAGCTTTGAGAGACTCTAGCTATGAAACCTTTTACTAGAAGAGTTCAGACAGAGTCTGACCTTGTTCAGGACTGAATTCAAGACCCACTTTTTCTATGAGGCCCTTTTATAGTAGTGCCATCTTCCTTGCATGGCCAATCCAAAATGGGGAAGGGAAAAGAAGAAAAAAGTACCACCACCGGAGAGAAAGAAGAAAAAGAAACACACGGTAACTAAAGAAAATAGTTGTCTCGTACTTAGATTACATGGTGAAATGAGTCTTAGCTAAAGAAAGGTGTACAAGGATCCCAAAGAAGTTTCATATGAACCCTCATTTATTCTATGCATCCATTCGTCCATCCATCCACCTCATGAAAACTGTGATCACAATCAGACTTCCAGTACAAGAAACATACACTTCACATTTATCCAGAGTGCAGCACATCTGCAGTATTTATTGAATAATAAATCTAATGCCACTCAAAAAAATGCAACCTTTACTGGACAAATATAATTGGAGATACTATACTTCTCAGTACAGTTAAAAATCGTCATAGGATAATAGGGGCCAATATAATTTGTTTTTTTAATATAGATTTGAGAAGGTTAAGAGACATTATTGAATTTTCTATCTTTAATAAAAGAAAAGCCAGTGTTTTTGAAGTTCACAATAGCACCAGGACATGTACGTGTATTTTTTTTTTGAATTAAAGTTCTGAGAGGAAAATCCTTATTTTCTGAAGATTATAAACTGAGTTTCCAAATCCTGAAAAATGAACTTATCAAAGCTTCAACAACACAGATACACTTTTCACTTAAATAAATTAGGTGTTAGAATTTCAAACTATTTGCATACTAAAATTTTAGTCAAAGAGTACAGACTGTATTCTCAATTATGATCCTATAGAGCCCTCTAGTGTTCCAAAAGGCAGTGCTACTACTCGTGAAATAACTTGATCGAGGCAGCTAATCTAACCTGTTGGTAGTCAGTAGAAGTGAAGTAGCACATCTTCTTTATCAGAATACAGAGCTTCAGCACTATTTAACTACCTTTAACTGATCATATGAACAATTAAAATATTAGTTAATGTGTTTTATAACACCACTCATTTCTCTAGCATAGACAAAGCCATAGCAGGCTTAGGTGTTCTAAGCATTTAAGGTGGCAGGGTACTGAAAGCTAGCCCAAAGGTGATTAAATGCTTTAACAAGCATAAGTGTCTGATGAGAAATTTTAATATGTGATAATTATCTCACTTAAAGTCCTTGTATATCAGTCTAGACACACGGGCATATTTTCCCTTAGTTAGCTGAAGACACAACTTTTTTATTATATAAAATCCAATATAAGAGGATTTATATTGAAATGCATTGTCTTGATGGGTCCATCTCTGAAAAACTCATATGAAACCTTGAAAGCATGTAGATTTTTCACTTTATTAATTCTCAGAAAACAAAAACACAAAAACCCCCACCCTTATTATGATGTTTCCATGAAGCATTACAAGTAAAAAAAGACTTCCCCTAACTCTAAATTTGTTCTGCATTGTATCGTCATTCTCATCATGCTTCACAATAGCATTGTGTGAGCAAAACATGGTGGCACTTGCTCCAGCACCGTGACAAAGACAACATATGTTTAGTCCCTCCTTTCACAGAGCAGGATGATCAATCAAAAGTGGGACCACTCCTTTCCACAGAAAGGTATGCAATCACCACTAGTTCTTTCTCTCCTCATAGGGCTTGGCTACACTTGAGAGTTGCAGCGCTGGGAGTTACAGCGCTGGTCGTACAGCTGTGTAGGGAAAGCGCTGGTGTGTGGCCACACTCACAGCTACCAGTGCTGCAGTATGGCCACATTTGCAGCATTTACAGTGCTGTTGGGAGTGATGCATTATGGGCAGCTATCCCAGCGTTCAAGTGGCAGCAACGTGCTTTTCAAAAGAGGGGGGGTGGGGTATAGTGTGACAGGGAGCGGGGGAGAGAGAGAGAGAGAGAGAGTGGATTTTTGGAGCCGACACTAGCTCCCTGCCTTGCAAAATCAGAAAATTTTCCCGACCCCTTAGTCTTAACTGCAAACAGCCTGCAGACCAGATAAGCAGCACGGACTCCCTTTCTCCCCCTCCCCCGTTTCTCTCGTCAAGCAAACACTCAACCCCTGTGAATGAGGCAGGCAGGGGTTTCTCTCATTTGATTGTTCACAGTCAGTTACAGATTGATCACAGCAAACAGGAGCTGTGTTTGTTTTTTAGATAAGCAGCTCCGGGAGCCCCGGAGCCCTGAGTTCACAACAAAACAAAGAGAGGCTGCATAACAAAACAAAGAGAGTAATTTAGTTAAAAGCATTCTGGGATATCTCCTAATACTCTGGAGGCCAATAACAGCGCTGGTGTGTGGCCACACCTGACGAGCAGCGCTGCATCACCAGCGCTGAACTCGTTATTCCCCAAGCAGTCCAGGTGTTCAGCCAGCGCTGCAGCCAGGGAGTTGCAGCGCTGGATGTGCCTTGCAGGTGTGGACAGTTACTAAGTTGCAGCGCTGGAAAGCCTCCACCAGCGCTGCAACTCTCAAGTGTAGCCAAGCCCATAGTCTCTTCCTCCTAAGATAATTCTCCCTATGCTGATGGAGGCCAGGAATTTAAGCCTCACTTCAGTAAATTTCTGCAGTCAGCCTAATAGGTTGTAGGGTAGGACAGTATATTCAGACGAAGACGGAGAAGTGAATTCACCCTGCTTTATTACTACCTTGATGAGTATGAGGTTCTTTACAATGGGCCAAGTTACCACTCCTACTTCTTCTTGCTCAGATGTTGAGAAGATTTCCTAAAAGGCAGGAGGCTAGTAGTGGACAAATAAATCAGAGGAAATGAAGAACACCAAGATATTCCTGACTCTCAATTCCATGAAAGTAGAGAACTTAAGCTTTTCAGGAAAGCTCTACCAAAAGAAACATCTGAAAGCCTGAAACTATAAGAAGCTAGATGTTACTATTCTTGGGAAATTCAGCTCTAGCAATCCTTCCAAGGGCTTTATAGTATATTCTCATATGAGACAAAGTAACAGTGTGAGGGATGTACCAGACAGGAATTCCTCAGCAACAAATTAAAACCCTATAAAAGGAGAACACAAAGACAATAAAAAAGAACCCAAGGGTAGATGCAGTCATCTCAGAAGTAGCCAGCCTGATTATAAGTTCCATGAAAAGGGCAGTATTTCTGAAGCAGCCCTAAGGAAAGAAAGATGGAAATGACTGAAATGCCATTTGAGTATTCTAGAGCATCCTTTCAAGCATTTACGTACATAGCTTGCTCCTCAATGTCAGTAAGCAAGTGATTTGGATGGCTGCAGAAGCAGAGAAAGAACAGTTAAAATTGGCCAAGATTCTTCTTTTTTAGAGTACTGCTATATTCTTGGCCATATATGACAATCAGAAGAACTTCATAAGCCACCATTGTGTACATTTCAGCTAGAATCTAAGACTAAGCTATCAGCATGCTCCTGTAAAAAGGAATCTGCAGTCTGGTGAACATCATGACACTGAGCCTTCTTCAGTTCGAGTTGACTCTATTCCTCTCACTCAAACAGGCAGTCCAGGTCCTAGAACAGGGGTCAGCAATCTTCACCACGCAGCCCATCAGGGTCATCTGCTGGTGGGCCGCGAGACATTTTGTTTACGTTGACTGTCCACAGACACGGCTCCCCGCAGCTCTCAGTGGCTGTGGGAAGCAGCGCGGGCCACAGGGACCTGCTGGCTGCTGCTTCCTGTAGCTCCCATTGGCCGGGAACAGCGAACCATGGCCACTGGGAGCTGCGGGGAGCCATGCCTGCAGATGGTCAACATAAACAAAATGTCTCGCGGCCCACCAGCGGATTACCCTGATGGGCAGTGTGCCAAAGGCTGACGACCCCTGTCCTAGAAGCCACAATAATAGTTTCAAGAGCTACACAAACATAAAAACTCTAGTTCTGCCATAAAAGTAGAAAAATAGGCAAAAAAATGACCAGTCCACAACCAAACCGAGTTGGGAGAGATGGATGTGCGATTCACATGTTCATAGCCTACCAATCTCAACTCCTAGATGACTGAGGGGGAAAAAAAGGTCACCCGGAAGCTAGACAAAATGCAACTCTGGCCAACAACCTGACAGTGTTAAAACACTGCCATTTGAGGTTAGTAGTCAGTAGGACTCATTGTAGGCCTCATTTATGTAGCGAGTCTAATCTCATGGTAGTTTTCCACTTTTCATCTTTTAAGACTGAATTAGAAAGTCAGTGTTATGGTTGAGCAGTCCTTGCTGCCATGCACAGGGCTATTTTAAAATCAACAAGTTTAGGTTCAGAAAAGAATTTTCGATCCTTGGAAGACAGACAAAACGCAGACAACAAGGGAAGAGTAGCACCATTCTATGGAGCAGCTAGCAACAATCACATTATTTACTGTTGAGCAGTAGTGGTTCCCAAAGGAAAAAGCAGTAAAAAGTTAAGGCCAGTTTGATGATGTCCACAAGCTGGCTCATGTTTATAATTTAAAAGCCCAATATTTTGTTGCAATTTGGGGAAAAGCAAGAGTCCGTTGTTATTTCAATGGATTAATTTTTTTCAGTTTATGTTATTTTTAGCTTTATTTTATCTAGATATTTTGATTTGCATGTATACATATATAGCCTTGACTCTAGGCACTTTAACAATGACTAAAACCACAAACCATTCAAAAAAACAGAAGCAGACCTCTCTACACAAAGACCTTGTCTACACTGGCAAGTTTCTATGCAGTAAATCAGCTTTCTGCATTGTAACTCCCAAGGTGGATACATTGCCAAGCCACTTAGTGCGCAGGAACTGCACAGTTGCAGTGCTGTTAAAAAAAACAAAACAAAAAAAACCCACCCTCACAAGAGGCATACAGCTTTCTGCGCCAGGGCTACAGTACCGCGGTGCCAGTGTAGACACCCTGGTCGATTGCAGCGCTGCGATTGGCCTCCGGAAGGTGTCTCACAATGCCTGTTTTTGCCTCTCTGGTCATCAGTTTGAACTCTACTACCCTGCCCTCAGGTGACCAACTGTCATCCCCACCCCACAAATTCCTTTGGAATTTTGAAAGTCCCCTTCCTGTTTGCTCAGTGATGCGTGCAGTGGTCTCAGCGCATCTTTCCAGGTGGCCAGGCCTGTTCCACACACCAGGTGATCCCCTGCTTGGAGCAATGCCGAGCTGCTGGACCTCGTCAGCATTTGGGGAGAGGAGGCTGTCCAGTCCCAGCTGTGCTCCAGCCACAGGAATTTTGATACTATGGACAGATTTCACGATGAATGACAGAAAGGGGCCGTGACTGGGACACACAGCAGTGCAGGGTTAAAGTGAAGGAGCTGCAGAATGCCTACCACAAGGCATGGGAGGCAAACCACTGCTCCAGTGCTCCGCCCACAAGCTGCCGATTCTACAAAGAGCTGGATGCGATACTCGGTGGCAACCCCACTTCCAATGCAAAGGCCACTGTGGATACTTGGGTGGCTTGCGTGCCACTTGAGAGTGGACTGAGCCAGGAGGAGGAAATCTTGGACAAGGATGTGGAGGGGAAGGGGGGCCCAGAAGCAGAGGACAACTTGGAGGTCAGAGATGCATGCAGCCAGGAGCTCTTTTCTACCCCAGAGGCAGGGCCGGCTTACGGTTTTTGCTGCTGCAAGCAAAACAAACAAAAAACCCCTCAGAGAGCGCAACACCCGAAGCCAAAATAACCCCAAAAAACCTGGAATGCTGCCCCTGGAATTCTGCCGCCCCAGGAATTCTGCCGTCTGGAGGCTGAATAGCCAGAGACCAGGGCTATTAGAGGGGTACAGAGTGGGGCCATAAGGCTCAGGGATGCCTTGAGACAGCAATTTGAAGCTGAAAGCCACGAACATTTGTTCCTATGCTCAGGAGTGCAGTGCTTGTAATGCTAGGAAGTGATTGGGATTGGTGCAGACGATGCACTATGAAAGTTTAAGAAAATTGCCTGTTGCTTTGCAGGGCTCTGTTTGCTTTCAGTTAATGGACTAAAGATTGCTTTCAAATCAAAACAACTCTTTTATTAAAAAACAACAACCGGAGGAGAGAGACAAACAAAAAAACCACATCAGCACTGAGGGAAGGGAAGGTCCCAGGAGGAAGGGGGTCCCAGGATGGTTAAGGATTTGTGTATGTCCAGGGATCATATCCAGCCTTCTCCTTTGGAGTACATTGCAGCAGGTACCATACTTCAGAAGGGCTAAACTGCAAGGGATGGATGCTGAGTGCAGCGGGTACTGGGAGTCCACACGGCTGGACTGTCATGGGGCAGGAGTGGAATGCCGCGGGTACAGACTGGAGCCAGGAGGTTGATAAGAGTGTGTTGGCAGTGTCTGGGGGGGCGCATGGGAAAGAGTTTTGCGACAGCGGCTGCAAGGGCGGGGCGGGCACAGAGCTGCTCAGTCTGCAGTGCTAGTATTGTCTGGAGTGTGTCCGCTTGGTGCTCCAAAACCTTTAAGAGCCGCTCCGTGGCTTCATTCTGGCGCACCGCATTCTCCTTTCAGTCCCTCTTCTCACTGTCCCACCACTCCTTCAATTCCTATTCAATTTTTCCGCCGTGGAGTGCCTCATAACCTCACGCAGAAAGTCCTCCTTAGTTCTTTGTGGCCACTTTCTAATTCTGCACAGCGTTCAGCTGGTGATAACAAAGAGGGAGTCTAGGCTCCCAGGTCAACTCTGTGAAGCCAAAATGGAAGATTTTACAGAAGCAGTGTTGTTTGCAACACACAGAACACTGATCCAGTGATTTAAAACACAGCCACTATTCACATACCTGTCACTAACTGGCTGAGCCACAAAACCCCCAAAATGGTAAGTAGCTGTAGGGATAGGGGGAAATCGGTGTTCCCTGACCCTACTGTACACTGGGCACGTGGCTTTTGGGGAGAGCCAGCACTGTAGTGGGGGCCTGATAATCATCCCTGTGCCCACATTTTCCACAGGCTCTGTTCATTATGAAAGATATCTCACTGCTGAGGGTAAGCAGAGAATCAAAGGAGGGTCTTCTCCAAGACAGCAGCTTCCACCCTGGCCCTTATACGGCTCACCTGTGTGCATCAATGGTGGTCCCCCCCACTGTGACAGCAGAGTGGTGCGGGAACGTTACCCTTAATGGGGCAAGAAACAAAGCAGCTCTGCCAAAGAACCTGCAGTAGTGGATTGCCCAGTATCTCCATGAGAGTTTCCTGGAGAGCTCTCAGGCAGATTCCCGTAAAGTGAGGAAGTCAATCAACAGCCTGTTCCGGCGCTCAGACTAGGCATGTGGTGGTACATGCATCATACAGACACAAGCCTGCTTTCTGCAACCCTCCTGCCCCCAACAACTTGCTTCAGCGATTTCCAAAATCAAATCCACTTACCAAGAGCCTCCTCTCCTGTTTGCCCTTCGCCAAGATCCAACAGGTGTGATTGGCTAGCCTCCTCCGGGCAGCGTCGGCTCTAGGCACCAGCAAACCAAGCATGACCCAGAATTCAGCAGTCCAGCCCTGAGTGAAGCTTTCACCCTTCCCTTCACAAATATGATGGAGCGTACAGCACGCGGCTATAAGCATAGGAATATTGTCATTGTCCAGGTCCAGTTTCCCATATACACAGTGACTGCAGGCTTTTAAACAGCCAAAAGCACACTCAACAGTCATTCTGCACTTGCTCAGCCTGTTTTTGAACCGCTCCTTGCTGCTGTCAAGGTGCCCCGTGTATGGCTTCATAATCCATGGCATTAAGGGGTAAGCAGGGTCTCCCAAGATCACAATGGGCATTTTGACTTCCCCTACGGTGATCTTCTCGTCTGGGAAGAAAGTCCCTGCTTGCAGCTTCCTGAACAGGCCAGTGTTCCAAAAGATGTGTGTATCATGCACCTTTCTGGACCAGCCTGTGTTAATGTCTGTGAAACTCCCACGCTGATCCACAAGTGCCTGGAGAACCATAGAGAAATACCCCTTCCGATCAATGTACTTGGTGGCTAGGTGATCTGGTCCCATCTATTGCCCCTCCACAGTTAGGGAAGCCCATTTGTGCAAAGCCATCCACAATGTCACACATGTTGCCTACAGTCACGGTCTTTCGGAGCAGGATGTGATTAATGGTCCTGCACACTTCTGTCAACATGAGTCCAACAGTCGACTTTCCCACTCTGAACTGGTTAGCGACCGATCTGTAGCAGTCTGGAGTAGCCAGTTTCCACAGTGCTATCGCCATGCGCTTCTCCAACAGCAGAGCAGCTCTCGTTCTTGTGTCCTTGCGCTGCAGAGCTGGGGCAAACTCATCACATAGTTCCATGAATACCTCATCTGAAAGTTCTGCAGCCACTGCTTGTCATCCCAGATGTGCATCACGATGTGATCCCAATACTCAGTGCTTGTTTCCTGAGCCCAAAAGCGGCATTCCACTGTGGTCAGCACCTCTGTGAATGCCACAGGCAATCTCGTGTCATAACTACTACGCGTGGCGAGATCAATGTCGCACTTCTTTTGCCTTTGTAGTTTAAGGAATAACTCCACTGCCACTTGTGATGTGTTAGTCAGAGCGAGCAGCATATTGGTCAACAGTTCAGGATCCATTCCTGCAGACCAAAAAAGGCAGAGTGCGCCGTACACAAACCATTGAAAGATGGTGCCAAATAAGGATAGAAGCAAAGGGATTGCTGAGATGCAAAGCAATGCATCACAGAGCATTGGGACAGGACCCAGGATGCCCCGTGACCCCCTCCATCTTCCCACAACTCTTAGCGGCAGAAGCGGAAGAAATGCTCTGTGGGATAGCTGCCCAGAGTGCACCACTCCGAATACTGCTGCAAGTGCCGCAAATGTGAACATGCTATTGTGCAGGCAGCTGACAGTGTGAACACATAACAGCAGTTTCCCTTCAGCACTCTCTGAGCAGCGCTGTAACTGCCAGCGCTGTAACTCTGCCAGTGTAGACATACACAAAAACAGCTAGTCAACAAAGAAACAACTACCAGAGCAAGTGTGACAAGTCAAACAATGGTCTGGAGAGGGCTAAGATTTGATTTGAAGGTGGACATTCAGAAACTCTAACAAAGCCAGATTCTCTCTCACAGGAAGAGGAGCTAGTTCAGGAGTTCCAGTGACAAGTACATCTGCTGACTGATTGGGACACTTTTAGACTGGTTAGTACAGTAACACATACTGGGAAGGGGGAAAATAGGGACTTCAACTGATTGCAGCTAGTGCTTGAGATCCTGTTTATCTTAAAAAGAATAAATAGCTGTCGCCTAATGTTTCAACCAAAGAGCTATCATTTGGTGTCAAATAGAATGTGTATCTATTTAAATGTTTAACAACAACAAAAGAAGAGCCTCTCAACAGCACATGTAGTTAGGAACATACTTACCAAGGCAATTATAAAGACCCTGACTTATCCAAGCTAGTATAGCAAGAGTGATAAGGTCTCCAAAACTCGCTGCAATAGGTGTGGCAACATTGTCAGGATTTATGCCAGTCTTCTTTGATCCAACAATAACTCCAACCATTATTATCCCTAGATCGAAGGTAAGAAGAAAACATGTCAATCTTTATTTATATTGTAATCCCACAGGAAATCTATGGAAAAACTGGAAATCAAAACCAGAGCTCCTGACAAATACAAGCTTGTGCCTTTGTCCTAAGATCATGCTTCCTCCCACTTGACTCAACAAAATTTATTTTATTTCTTTTTTTTTTTCAAACAGGGTTAATTAGGTATAGCGCAGGGGTCAGCAACCTTAGACACGCGGCCAATCAGGATAATCGCACAACATTTTGTTTACATTGATTGTGCGCAGGCACGGCTCCCTGCAGCTCCCAGTGGCCGCGGTTCGCTGTTCCCGGCCAAAGGGAGCTGTGGGAAGTGGTTGCCAGCATGTCCCTGCAGCCTGCAGCACTTCCCGCAGCTCCCATTGCCTGGGAACGGCAAAACGCGGCCACTGGGAGCTGCAGGGGCCGTGTACTGAAGGTTGCCAACCCCTGGTCTAGCTGAATGAACAGTCAGATTTCATCACTCAATAAATATGCATTAGCTATTATCAGAGGCACACATTTTTTCAGGATGTCCCACCAGAAACTTGGCCACAAGTCACTAAACTGTGTAATTTTTTTTAAAAAATTAAACTATTAGATGTACAGTCAATCAAAACATTTTACACCGAGGTCAATAGTTAGTATGCTTTCTAAAAACAGCAACACTGAAATTATTTTTAAGAGTAATTTCCCTATAGTATTCAAATGGCTGTCAAGAATGTTATTCACAGTGTTACATTAGCAATATTATTTGGTACTGAAGAGAATTTTCCCTCTCATCCTCCAGTAGACCTAAGAGAGAAGAGAAGCTCTGAAGAGAATTCAAATGTGTTTATTCTATTATTTTTAACATTATTTACATATTTTTAAATTAATTTCTTCTCCACCTTCACCTTATTTGTATATACTATTTATTGTAGATTAGGAGTTTACTCTCAGCCCTGTTTAAGAGACAGTGCCTAACTGTGTCACGAGAAATTGTGACTGAGTCACAGCACTTCCTGAGCTCCTGAAGGATTTGGAAATTTAGGAGGGAATATATGTCATCCCACTATCTGACATAGCAAACTTCCCACTCATGTTCAGCCAGTACACAGGTGGGGGCATGCACAGCCATAAGTCTGTTCCCCATCCCTACTCCTGATCCCACCGTGCTTTCCATGATTGGTCTCCATGACTGTGTATTCACTAGAAAAAGAAGTGTGTTCTTAACCTGAGGCAAAATCCTAGTGAAGACAAGGCAGTGTGCACATTTTCACATGAGTAAACAAGTCAAGTTAAAGACTATGAAGCCTAGTACATGAAAGTTACAAACTGCCTTGTCTTCACCAGGAATTTGCCTCAAGTTAAGAGTATGCTTTCTTTTCCTAGTGTAGACAAGGACAATGAGTCAGCCCTGCACAGCCTCACAGGGCATAAGGCCCTCTCCAACACCCTCTTACTCCCCTATGTGGCCACATAGGCAAAGTCTTATTTCATATGGCTTAAAACCAGCAGTGTTAAATGTCTAAGTCTAGGTTGGCAATCCAAATGATTGCTTCAGGTGAAGCTGAGTGGATGGCAGAGATACCTCCAAAATATGATCTTATGGGACATTGTTCAACAAGATGTTCTATAGTTTGAAGTCTATTTCCACAGCAGGGTGGATTTAATTTAAATTAAATTGATTTAAATCATGATTTAAATCACTAGTCAGGAAGACTCAATTTAATCATACATAAAAGTGCATTCTTGTTGGTTGTTATAACCTTAACACATATTCTTCACAACTCAGAGATAGATGTAGATTTCATTTTTAGAAGGTACACACTATACATTTTAAAGTGATTTATTTTGAAAACTTTTCAGATTAGTTTTGCAGCTATATCAGAAAATGAATGATGGTTTGGTTATTCCATTTACCAAAGGTAATTGAAGCAGATATTTATGAAGTCATTGGGAGGTGAACTATCTCCAATTCAACAGGTTAATCATTAATATTTGGAGAATTTTCTTGCCATGCTGTATTAGGAGGAGAACAATCACCAGACAGACATTTAAATTGTTTTATTTAACTAAAACAACAACATTATGTATTCTGGATTTTTTTCTTCAACAGCAAACATAATATTTTAACAAAACAAGCATATGAATTTTTGAATTTAAACAGTCAAGTTTTTTAAAATCAGGTTTGTTTTTGTTAAAATTGTTTTTAACTAAAATAGTTAAATGAAATATTAAAAAACCCCTAAAATTGTCTATGTCAGCCAGTCAACCTGAGAATCTTAAAATATTGGCTTCTGCAGCTAACTCAATCATTTTCATCTTCATTTTCCTGTTTGTTCATAATCTGGAAAAGAAAAACAAGCTTTCCTGCTTTTTCAGGTCCCAAACGATTTCTCAGTTTGGAATGAATTCGTCCAAAAGGAAGAAAATAGTCTTTCTACACCAGCAGAAGAAGCTACTTCTGTTAAAAGTGAGTTTATGACTTCAACAGTCTCTGAATCCAAGTGCTTAAGTGACTTCCACCAGTTCACTGGTGTGACTTTCTTTAAAACATCATCAGCACACATATATTTATTGAATGGTTCACCCTTACCTCTGAAGGTTATTATAGTTGACATTATGGAGTGGACTGTTTTGAGCACTATATCAAGAACTAGCCTAATCTGATGACAGTCCATTGCTGGATGTCCATGTCATAGCCAACTCCTCTTCTTCAACAGTTAAGGTTTGACCCTAGTACCGAGTATTGAGAATAACTGCAAGAAAGTGAGCTGAAGATAGTGACTGTCCCATTCATTTTTAATGCTTGTAATTTAACTCTGTCACTGCATATTTCTCGTTTTAAGATCTCACTCAGTTCCTTCCAAATTTCAGCAGCATCAGCAATTAAACAGCTATTTCCCTGCATTTTGTTCAAGGCTACAGAAATAGGCTTTAGGGTACTCAGCGTGTGTTTGACATTTCTCTTAAGCCCAATGTTGAGAACTTTGGCTGTGACAGTGCCATCTATTTTTTCATGATTTTGTTCACAAACTATCATCAGATTAGGCCAGTTCTTGATATAGTGCTCAAAAGACTACTGAGTTCCATCGCACATCTTGTGGGAGAGTTAGCTTGGTTCCTCCCACTTTTTTCAGAGCAGCTGCTGCAAAGTGGTTGTTACCGAAGTATTTTGCAATTTCAACAACATTAGTCTTTATTTCTGGAACACTGAAGTCTTTGGCTAGGAAGTGCATCAAATGAGCACTGCAAGCGTATGTTATTAGCTTGGGACTCTCTTCACTCTCTTCTAGATAATTTCTTCTAACCTTGGATACATTTGCAGCATTGTCTGTGATTGAATATGACGTAAGGTTTTATTTAAAACTCCTTCAAATAATATGACAATCTATGGGCAAGTATAATAAAGCAGTGGGCCAGAATTGTGGTCATAATTTAAAACCAGTTTAACAATAATAAACAGAGGAAGCAAATTTCAACACAGCTGTTTCCCCACGAATTAAACATCTTGGAAAAGAGATATTCAGGAAAATCTATGCCTAGGTTCTTTTTGTGATCCAATTTCATTACTGTGATTTTAGTTTTTAGCATGAAAAGTGCAAAGGGCATCCAACTGCCATCTGTCTGCTTCAGACAGATTGTACTCTACTGGGATTTATATCTTAAGTAACATTGTGACACAGATGCACATTTCGTATTTACTGTAAAACAGTCACTGTAGAACATTACAAATATATTTTTACCCTGTAGAAGAGATGCTATGAAGGCAGTTGCTACACTGCTAGAACACAATAGGATTGAATGATCAAGGCGATATTTGCCCTCTGGAATCCAGCCCAGTGTGACTGCTGCCACTGCTGCTAGAAAACCAACTACTGTTGCCTGGACCTAGGAGAGTAAAACCATAGTTCATTAATATCAGAAAACGTCACCAACTTAAAATAATTGTTAGACATAAACCAATTGCCACCATTCCCTGTCTCTCATGTCTCACGTTTGAGAGGCAGAGGAAGTACGCTCAGCCACTATGGAAAGGGAGAATTTGTACAGCTCAATTGTGATCTCCCTGGATGATTAAGAAGCAGAATTTATGGAGTCTGAAGGAAGAACTGTTCACTCTTCTTATAAGAAAGGCTTTAACAACGCATCAAATATGGTGAAAGTAATAACTAGGCCTGTCAAGCAATTAAAAGAATAACATTTATTTAAATATTTTTAGATTTTTTTTTACATTTTCAAATACACCTCTATCTCGATATAACGCTGTCCTTGGGAGCCAAAAGATCTTACCATGTTATAGGTGAAACCGCATCATATCGAACTTGATTTGATCCGCCTGAGTGCGCAGCCTCGCCCGCCCGGAGCGCTGCTTTACCGTGTTATATCCGAATTCGTGTTATATCGGGTGGCGTTATAACGGGGTAGAGGTGTCTTATTGATTTCAATTACGATACAGAATACAAAAAGTGTACAGTACTCACTTTATATTATTTTTATTACAAATATTTGCACTGTAAAAAAGAAAATAGTATTTTTCAATTCACGTAATAAAAGTACTGTAGTGCAATCTCTTTATCATGAAAGTTGAACTTACAAATGTAGAATTATGTACAAAAAAACTGCATTCAAAAATAAAACAATGTAAAATTTTAGAGCCTACAAGTCCACTCAGTCCTACTTCTTGTTCAGCCAGTCACTCAGACAAACAAGTTTGTTTACATTTTCAGGAGATAATGCTGCCCACTTCTTGTTCACAGTATCACCTGAAAGTGAGAACAGGCATTCATATGGAACATTCATATGTTCCTTTATACTTCAACCACCATTCCAAAGGACACGCATCCATGCTGATAACGGGTTCTGGTCGATAACCATCCACAGCAGTGCAGATCGAAGCAAGTTCATTCTCATAATCTGAGTCAGATTCCACCAGCAGAAGGTTGATTTTCTTTTTCGGTGGTTTGGGTGCTGTAGTTTCCACATCGGAGTGTTGCTCTTTTAAGACGTTTGAAAGCATGCTCTACACCTAGTCCCTCTCAGATTTTGGAAGGCACTTCAGATTCTTAAACCATGGGCTGAGTGACGTAGCTATCTTTAAAAATCTCACATTGGTAACTTCTTTGTCTTTTGTGAAATCTGCAGTTAAAAAGGTTCTTAAAATGAACAACATGGGCTGGGTCATCATCCAAGACTGCTATAACATGAAATATATGGCAGAATGTGGGCTAGGAGACATACAATTCTCCCTCAAAGAGTTCAGTCACAAATTTAATTAATGCATTATTTTTTTAATGAGCATCACCAGAAGGAAGCATGTCGTCTGGAACGGTGGCCAAAGCATGAAGGGGCATACGAATGTTTAGCATAACTGGCATGAAAATACTTTGCAATGCCAGATACAAAAGTGCCATGCGAATGCCTCTTCTCACTTTCAGGTGACATTGTAAATAAGAAATAGGAAGCATTATCTCCCATAAATGTAAACAGACTTGTTTGTCTGAACAATTGGCTGAACAAGAAGTAGGACTGAGTGGACTTGTAGGTGCTAAAGTGTTGCATCGCAGAGGAGCAGGGACAGAGTCTGACAACCCATGTGATCATAAGCAGAGAGTACTTTATTCATTTCCAGCATGCTCTTTATACTCTTAAAGCAGGCAAGCAAGCAGTTGCTAATTGGTTAACAAATTTAACACACCCGCAGCTGTAACTTCATAGAACTAGCCAAGGCCAACTTCTCAAAACAAAGCTCAAAGCCTAATTAACCCATCCTAAAAACCTAAACATCTTAGCTTCCCACACTACCAACTGCCAAGCTAGCAAAATATTCTCAACACCTCCCCCCTCCACCCAAAATCAAAAAGGAGGGGGAAAAAAAAGGAATAAAAACATAAGCAAAACATTTCCAACTTATTACAGCATAACACCACAATCTATCACAAGCCAAAATTAAAACTTTATAAAGCCAACCTATATAACCATGCAATTCTTAACATAACCCCAACAACACCAAACAAAAACAAAGCACAACAAATAAATGGTGTAAATTCTACAGGATTCCCCCCTACTCAATAGCACACCAACTTGTGGCAAACTTCTATTACCAAAACATCCCTCAGATGTCAGGCGATCAAACTGACACTGAGGGAGGGGGGGTCCTAGAAAAAACACAACATAAACCACATAAAACACAATAAACAATCCTGGCCAGAAAAAAACAAACAAACAAACACCACAAAACAAAACAAAAAACACATAACATAAATTTAACTCTGTAAATAAATGCATGGTACATAAAATGCTATGCAGCTAACACCAATTTTCTTAATATCTAAAAAACAAAACAAAACTACCCCTACTGGGCAATCAATCATTACATACAATATACAAATACCCTTAGTACCATCAGGCAAAAAAGGAAAATTACATCATCAATTAAATCATTTACAGTAATACAATTGCATCCTAACTTACTTCTAAATTCAACTGCTATTCCCTCCAGCAACCACAGAGTTAACTTTGTACTCTGCCTAACATTACTCGCTAGTAATTAATTACCTTTTCTATCAACTACACCCTCAAGGTTATCAACCAGTATTCCAAGCTTGTTGTCTGTTGCCCGCCGCCTGGGCCCGATCCTTTTTTCTTCAAGTTCTCTATCTATTGCGTGCCTGCCTGGGCCCGATCCAAAGCACTTTACATAAAGGTATTTTGGGTCACATAAATTCAAAGCCATTCTCCCAAATTTCCTAGATTTATGCCTACAACTCCCCGCTTTAAGAATACTCAAACAAACCTTTAGGCCGAGTTTTCCCAAACTTTAAAAACAAAAAACAAATAGGCTCTAAAAAACAGGGTTTTGGGGAGGGGTAATATCATTTACAATCCAATTAGGGAGGGCAATACATGCTAAAAAAAAATTCCACAACACAGGGCGCAGCCTGCAAAATAAACCCCAAAATCCAATCAATACCACAGTTTTTAGCAGGAGTCCCAAATTTTTTCCTGCCAGTGTGCAATTCTTTGCTTCTTTACCAGGGTCAGTTCTCAATGTCTTTTTAGTCAGAAATTTCTAGACATTGGCAATATCAATAATGTAAGTGTTTTTTCTCCTGTTCCACCACCATCGTGGTTCAAGTTCTACGGGGGAAATTATCAGGACATCATCCTATACATTCAGGCAAAGCAAAAATTATCTCAATCAATTAAATCATTCAGGGAGGATCAAACAAAAAGAATCCTGGCATAGCAAACAAGCAACTTTCCTCCAGGGGCCCAGGTTGTGTACATCGTGTGGCTCTTTCAGACATTCCATCCACCACTGCAGCAGACATCTCTGATACTAACACAGTTGCAATTTCTTCAGTCCTACTGTTTGCAGCCTCAAATCCCGAATGAGCAGTGGTAATATCTTGGACTAGTTCAGGAAATAGTTTTCCAGGCACTGCTTCTAAAGGCTTTAAAGTTTCAGCTGAGGTTTCCATAGATGTTACAGTTTCTGCAATGATTTGTTCTTCAATTGCTGCAGCTGTAACAGGCACAAATGTTTTTTGAGCCCCAGAGCTTTCAATACTAAAAATGGGTGAGCCAGTATCTGCCAGCTGCACAGCTAAATTCTCTTGCTCCTCTTCGTCTCCCTTTCCACACACAGGCAGTTCTTGAGGACACATGTCGCTCTGTAGAGGGGCCCCATTTACAACTGCCCCTGGGCATTCTGATACTAGGTTAGATGGCGCATCTCCTACATCATTCTGCATGGGGGCCTCAGCTGCAACCGCTTCAGTGTGCTCTGATTCCAAGGTAAACACAGTATCTGCTACCTCTGTCGTCCCAGGTGCCTCAGTTACCCCACTCTGCATTGCATCCCCAATAAAAGCTTCCTGAGTGATTTGCCGCCCATCGGATCCCTGAAGCCGAGCAGTTCGGGTGGGCTTGCACAAAGTAATGTCCATAGCAAAGGCAGTTTGGGGAGGGCCAGTGGATCCAAACCCTCGAGACCCGCGGTCAATCGGGGTCGGTCGGGGCACACATCCCTTGAAAGGTATTAACTGAGCAAGACGTGTACCAGCAGTTATAGTCACAGGGGGACAAAGGGCGCGTACCATTATCCCAATATTCCCCGTATAGTCGGCATCAATAAGGCCAGGCAAAACAAAAATACCTTGTTTCGATATTGACGAACGGCCAATCAAAAGGGCACTCAGTCCAAATCCTAATGGACCATCGGTGTTGGAAGGAAGAACTTGAACCTCGTCAGTCTCTAAAACTACATCTGTCGCTGTGGCCAAGTCCACTCCGGCACTGCCACGGGTTGCTCTGGTGAGGTGTTCCAGGCAGCCGGGTTGGCGGGTGGAGGCACTTGTGTCGTCGCGCTCCTCCGAGGGGCGCTCCGTGATCCGTTTCCCGGCAGCGGTGTTCCATCCTTCGTGTAACGCGCCCAACAGTCGGCGGCGCGATGTCCAAACTTATCACATCGTGTGCAAGCGCCAGTTGCAGCTTCAGGTGACACATCAGAGGCCTGCTGCCCATTTTGCATAGGGCAGTCCCGCCGGAAATGCCCGGGTTTTCCACAACCAAAACAGGGGCCAGCTGGCCGGGTCGGTCTTCTAGCCCCCCGCTGTCCCCCGAGCAGGGGTTGTAACGCCACGGCCAGTGCAGAGGCCTGTGCCTTAGCATGAATTGCCGCCTTATCCGTCTCCTCAAGCATAGCGGCCCTACCACATGCCTCAATCATTTCCATCAGGGTCGCAGTCTTGGGCAAGGTGGCTAATATACGGCGGCAAGTGGGATTTGCATTCTGGGTGGCAAGATCAAGTCCAACTGCAGTTCTGGCTTCTGGCGTCAGATTGGGAGATCTATCAATAGCCTCTCGAAGGCGATCCAAAAAGGTGGAATACGGTTCCGATGGGCCTTGTGTAATTTTAGCATAGGGAGGGACCGGCTTTCCCATCTGGGGCACCGCTTTAAAGGCAGCCAAAGCTAGTTCCTGTGATTGCTGCAGGATCCGGGGCTCAAGGCGAGCTTGCAAGTGCGGGTCAACAAAGCGACCGGCTCCCAAAAACATATCAGCAGTGGCCAGGCGCCGAGGATCATCATCCGGTAAATCCAAATTGCGGACAAGAGCCAAGTCAACTCTCTTAGCCCAATCATCTTTCCACAACAGTTTCTGTGTAGGTGTAAGAAGCATATCAGCTAGCTTAATCGCATCATACGGACACATTGCTTGGCCAACAAATACCTGTTCAATGATAGACTGTACATACGGATTATCTAGTCCATAAGCCATGATCGATTTCTGTGCCTCACGGATCAACTTCCAGTCCAAAGGGGCCCACCGTCTATGATTAGGGTGTTGAGGGTCTGGCGTAATCACCGGAAAGGCCTCGGGTGTTAGACCTTCAAGGATGGCTTCTCTTAAAACCCCATGCCAGCGCTGTACCGGATCCGGAGGGTCTCCAGTTGGAGGGTCCCCGGGGCCAGGCGGGGCGGGGGGGCGAGTTGAATGAAAGCACTTGTGAAGATGCGATCGCGATGATCCAAGTGGAAGACCTTCCAATTGGTCCAACTTGTCACATATATGCTGCAGCTGTCGACCCTGGCGCTCCATCTCCTTATAGAAGGCATCAAACTGAGTAAACTGAGTAAACGTAATCAAATCGGGATATGGGTTTGATGGCACACGTTCCACCCAAGCCTCCTCTGTCCCCCCGCAATCGAGGCACCCCCAGGCCCCGTGGACACGGCATGGCTTTGGAGGGGGTGCATACGGCAAGGCTGTCTCCATAGGCTCGGGCGTATCGGGGGGTAACGGGACCGTAGCAGGATCAATCATGTCGGGGCCGATAGCCACATTGGAGGGTAGTGGGGCCGTAGCAGGGGCAACATCATCCATAGGGTAGGGGTTGGAAGCCAAAGGTATCACCGTGTCCTCACCACCGAAAAACTCTCTGGCTCCAACCGGCAACACAGAAGGCATTCCGGGCGTTGGGCGGCAAAGCTCAGAAAGGGCCGCCTGCACTCCTGCCTCGGCCGCGAGAGTTTCTACTATCTCCTTCGCCTTATTCCATACTGGACTCAGGGAGAAGGCCTCCTTATCGCCCCGAGCCACCGACTTCCAAAGCTCGGAGCCTAGCCGCTCCCAAACAGTTTTATCAAAAATTGTACTTGGTTGAACAGAAAGTCCCCTTCTCCGTCCCCACCGCAGCAGACGGGATAACTTATCAGAGGGGAGCTTCTCTCCCTGCCGCTCCGCGATGCGCATCAAATATTCATGCACCGTCCTTTCTTCCGCTGATGCAGCGGTTCCCATGTTAGCTGCTCACCTCTGGGCTGGGGTGTGCCTCCCTTTTCAGATGCCCTGCGGCTTGCCGCTCGACACTGAGCTCAGGTGCGCCCCTCTTTTCGGACGCCCTGCGGCTCCTAGCCGCTCGACACTGAACTCAGGTGTGCCCTTCTTTTCGGACGCCCTGCGGCCGCCGCTCGACACTGAGCTCAGGTGCGCCCCTCTTTTCGGACGCCCTGCGGCTCCTAGCCGCTCGACACTGAGACTCAGGTGCGCCTCCTTTTCTTCTTTTCAGTTCAGGCCACCAACACTGTCCTCATTCAATCACGTCGGGGTCACCATTTGTTGCATCGCAGAGGAGCAGGGACAGAGTCTGACAACCCATGTGATCATAAGCAGAGAGTACTTTATTCATTTCCAGCATGCTCTTTATACTCTTAAAGCAGGCAAGCAAGCAGTTGCTAATTGGTTAACAAATTTAACACACCCGCAGCTGTAACTTCATAGAACTAGCCAAGGCCAACTTCTCAAAACAAAGCTCAAAGCCTAATTAACCCATCCTAAAAACCTAAACATCTTAGCTTCCCACACTACCAACTGCCAAGCTAGCAAAATATTCTCAACACTAAAGTTTTACATTGTTTTGTTTTTGAGTGCAGTTATGTAACAAAAAAGTCTACATTTGTAGATTGCACTTACACGATAAAGAGATTGCACTACAGTACGTGTATGAGGTGAATTGAAAAATACTATTTCTTTTGTTTGCCATTTTTACAGTACAAATATTTGTAATAAAAATAGTAATATAAAGTGAGCACTGTTAACTCTTTACAGTGTGTTGTAATTGAAATCAATATATTTTAAAATGTAGAAAAACGCCCAAAAATATTTAATACATTTCAATTAGTATTCTATTGTTTAACAGTGCAATTAAAACTGCGATGAAGCGCGATTCATGTTTTTAATCATGATTAATTTTTTGAGTTAATTGCATAAGTTAACTGCGATTAATTGACAGCCCTCGTAATAACAAAAAAAAACTGGGGGATTCTCAGGAGCCTAAAAAGACATACATAACAAAGCTATGTCCGAAGGCAAATGGGAGACTACATCTAATACTTAAATAAATGAGTCAAAACATGGGTATTTTATACACCTTCTTAGCACTGTATGTATTTAACTATAATGTATAACTATGAAGCAGTTATTCAAAATCTAGTTACGGAGCAGCTGTTTTAGATTTAAAGGCTGTCATCTTCTCAAATGTTATAGTCACTTTAATACTATTTATTGTCTAACAGCCACTTCACAGTTATTTAAATATTATAACCTGTGAAAGTAGAGTATAGAAAGCATTTGAGAAGTCAAGATTAAATGGACTTTACTGGAGATGGAACTATTTTTAAATCATCCCTAGAAATAGTCTCTTTCAAAAAAAGAGATGAGATATATTTGAAAAGGCAGGATGGGAATATGTACATGGATGTTACCTGTATTATGCCTTTTATTGATAAAACCGCTCTATTTCTGCTGCAAATCTGTATTACTTTAGAAACTGACTATATACTACCATAAGAAATTAGAAATTAAAGTGAAGTAAATTAACTCTGAACTGATTGAGTGTTGCAGTGTTGTATCCTTTGACTGTTTTTCTATTGTTAGCATCAAAAATTGTGCTGGGCACTTTAAGTAACTGTTCTTGTGAGAGTATGCCAAAATGAGTAAGTTGTACTTACCTGTTTTAAGGCCAAATTGCCAATTATGAGGTTCCACTTCTCAATGGGAGAATCCATTTTCCCAACATTTACCTTTCAAAATGAGAAAAGTGAATTTTAGACATTTGGATTTAAATTTATGGTACCATTTATTAACTTTAAGGTTTAGTAGTAAAGTAAAGGTAAGAACATAAGAACAGCCATACTGGGTCAGACCAAAGATCCATCTAGCCCAGTATCCTGTCTTCCAACAGTGGCCAGTGCCAGGTGCCCCAGAGGGAATGAACAGAACAGGTAATCATCAAGTGATCCATTCCGTTACCCATTCCCAGCTTCTGGCAAACAGATGCTAGGCACACCATCTCTGCCCATTCTGGCTAGGAGGCATTGATGGTCTTATCCTCCATGAACTTATCTAGTTCTTTTTTGAACCCTATTATATTCTTGGCCTTCACAACATGCTCTGGCAAGGAGTTCCACAGGTTGACTGTGCGTTGTGTGAAGAAATACTTCCTTTTGTCTGTTTTAAACCTGCTGCCTATTAATTTCATTTGGGACCCCTAGTTCGTGTGTTATGAGAAGGAGTAAATAACTCTTATTTACTTTCTCCACACCAGTCATGATTTTATAGACCTCTATCATATTCCCTCTATCATAAAATGTGTATGATCATTCAGTTGTCATACTAGAAAAAGGTTGCAGTAGTACCCATTCTTTAGATTAATACAAGTCAATAACATGCCTGCATAATTTCACTGAACACAGCTGCTAATAAGATATTGATAAGACATGAACAATATTTTACTTGAAAAGTTTTTCAGGAGGATTAATGCTTAAATTCAGCTATTTTTAAAAAATTAAAAATTAGCCATATTTATATAGTGATGCGGCTGCTGTTCAGTTAAAATAGCATCTACAAAACTACCCTAAACTGACGGGGTTTGATGAACAAAAAAGTCTTGCCAATTAAGTGTTTCTCACACATTTTTAGCCAATTGCATTGTGAATGCTACTTAATTTCCACGAACACACTCAAATACACCACCTATCAGATCAGTTGGCAGAAAAAAAAATTTGTGTCAGTGTTTAATGTTTAAGGACAAAGTCAGTCTAAAATACCCCTAAGAGCTTACACTCCATGGGCCTCATAATGTAAACATTTATGCACGCAACTTCCCTTCGACAGAACTACCTACATGAATACAAATACATGTGCAAGTATTTACAAAATCAGATTCTATAACTGAGAGCAGAATTTGGCCTTCCAGTTCTGGATTTACACCAATGCAACTACATTGCTGTAAATAATTTCACAATCCAGTTCTGAGGCTGGGACTTGAGACTATCCAATATATTTCAAATGAAACTTGTTTTTTAAAAAAACAACAACAAATCCCTTCATACAAGATCTTCCACAGTATATTTCATATTTCTTTAATATTTTTTTTTGGTGAGAGCAAAACTAACACAAAATGTGGAGACTCATGGAATCAGTGAACACTGTCTGAGGACATTTTAAAAGGCTTTTGAGAAAACTGGCCAGAAGGTCATGTTTTCTAGCAAAGATACTATGCTGCTTAAACTTTTTTTTGAAGTTCATTAATTTATATACATGGGATAAAATATCACTTTATAAATAAATTAAAGCCCTGCTGTTTGGTTTTCCCAGTTGAATTTTTTTTAAGTTGGTTCTTACTGCTGTTTCTTTTCTATTTTGCTCTTGCTGCTTTTGGTTTAGGAGGAAAGTTGCAGGTCAGAGGGAACACCCAGCTAAACTCACTGAAAGTTAATTATAAGGTACTTTATCACAACCTACAATATAAAGTAAATATGTTAGTGTTCAAAGTACACTCAATAAACATCATAAATAATCCTATAGAAAAGTAGAACGCTCAATTATTTCTTACTGGTATTCTTAATAAACACATCTGCTAAACCAGCTGTATAATGAGTTATGGGTAAAACATGAGAAGTTTCTTCCTTAGTAGGAGGAGTCCTTAAAAAACACCAAGGTTTGCCTGAGTGGACATTAACATCCTATAGCAGTTTTAATTAATACAGGTGTTTTCCCTATAATCTTCTGTTCTGATGTAGAACCCTAGCTATATTTAGTCCAGGTCTACACTTTACCAGTATGGCTGTACCATACACTATGCTGAAAAAGAGTTCTTAGTGTGGGAATAGCTTATACTAGCAAAACTGCACCTTTACTGATACAGCTTATTTCACTTGGGGAGAGGAGGAGAGTGATTTGATGGAATAAACTACACTGGCAAAACCCTAGGGGCTACTGCCAGCATAGCTATGTCACTCACAAATCACACTTCATTCACACCTGACTGCCAGAGCTATGCCAGCAAAAGTTTTAGTGTAGACATGGCCTTAGATCTAGTTAGCCTGGATACTGCCAAGTGATGAAGTGGAGGTGAAATCTACTCAGATTTTAGAGAGGACTAGAGATAATATGCTTTAAAGAAGTCTCCTGTTTCAGTCTGTTTGGGGGTTTTATGTGTGTTTTCAAATTATCGAGAGGTAGTGGAAGGATTCCTCCACCGCCTCTCAAGTCCAACATTACATACGTAACCCAGAGAAAGTATTAAGAGCCTAAGGGTACGTATACACAGCAAAAAAGACCCATGGTGGGGAGCCCAGGTCAACAGACTCAGGCTCCTGCTGTAGGGCTAAAAATAGCAGTGCAGATGTTTGGGCTTGGATTGGACTGCTATTTTTAGCCTGCAATGTGAGCCTTGAGACTCTGAGGATCTGAGACTGGCTGCTACAAGAGGTTTTTGTTTTTGTTTTTTTTTCCTGTGTAGACATATCCTAAGTCACCTTTTTTGATTTCAAATTGAATTTTGGGTTCACAGCACATCTCTGAATCAGTCTCCTAAATGACTATACTCTGCCAGCCAGAGCTTGGATTGGGTCAGTATGCAAAGGTACAACATTCAGGTACCTTTCTGAAGCTCCTATCTTGTTCTCCAGAATCTTAGCTTTCATTTTTTTATAACATCAGTCTCTAGCTGTTATGGCTGTGAACAAAGCTTCCAAAATATAAATTGAGTGTAACCAATGCAGAGAGGACTTGATGAGAGCCTGCAACAAATTGCTCTTAGAGATGTGAACTGTCCCATACATCTCAGTGAAGTGATCATTCAGATGCCCAATGATACTTCAAATGTCGACACTGTTAACTATTTCATTCTTCACATAAGAAGAGAGAGAGGATCATAGATCTGCATAATTTACTTTGAGTGATGTCTTGTTTTGGTACCACTAATGAGTGGTGTTTAGGAGATACCAACACATTTTCCCCTCCTCCCCCATGAAGCCTATGAGAACTTACTGGCATATTCAAACCCGACCAACAGAGAACCAAAGTCAAGGATCCCAGCAGAGCACAGAGCATGCATGATCATATCTGGAACACTACTCAATCTGTGAGCAGTCTCTCATTTTGGTGACCCACATGGTAGAGATTATTTTGTGGATGGAGTTTGGAAGAGTAACATACTTTTTCCTGTCCTTGCTATGGGGAACTCCTGCAACAGGTAAATAAACTAAGCCAGGTTCTATTCCAGAAAATTAATTTTGTCTTTTTATATTACAAGACATGTGAGAAGAGGGGGGGAAAAAAAAGATTACTTACTGCAGTTGATAGTCTAGATGCCAAGGTCATTTCCAAATTACCTTTGAGACCAAGCAGTGCAGGAACCAAGATAAAAACTTCAGTAACATTTCTGAACACTTCCCAATGCTATTTAAAATACAGGTAAAGAAAAAAAAAGTAGTTTAAAAAAAAAGGATCTCTTCACATTCTACAACACAGTTTTAAGGGTGGTATAGTATTCTGATCTCAACAGATTTCAGAACACCAGGGGTAAAGTTTACAAAAGTATCTAAGTCCCATTTTCAAAAATGACAGGCACCTGGGCACTTAAGTCTCATGGAAAGTCAACAGCCCTTTGGAAATTTTTCTTAGGTTAGTACTTGGGATAAGAAACTTCTACTAAAAACTTAGGATAAGTATTGGCAGTTCAGGTAATGATACTCTTTTCTCTGAATGAATACAGAACCAGCTTTCTTTTATGATGTTGAGGGTTCTTTGCTGCTGTTTTTTGGATGTGACAAATCTGGGTTCCTCGCTACATCTGGTCATTAAAGAATGCATCGCACTTATTGTAGGATTAAGGCTGTAAAAACTTAAGTTGTCCAAATAGTAATTCAGTTAGTGTCTGAAAGCCAATCAAGATCTTTTAATGAAAGGCATTGAGGTAATAATCATAACAACATAAAATAATAAAAATAAATAATAAAACAAAAAGTCAAGGTCTGTCTCCCTTTATCAGTTCTGAGTTGCCTTAATATAGTCGGGGAAAGGCAAAGCTGATCTTTCAGTGAAGTGTATCTAGTGATTACAGAAGGGGATTGGGAGCCTACATTCTATTTCTGGCTCTGCCACTCACATATTGTATAATGTTGGGACTTAACTCATCTGAAAAATATCAGTCTCCTTTAAAGAGTGTTGTGAGGGTTGATGAATTAATGTTTGTAAAGCTTTTTGAGATCATCAAATTAAAGATATGACAGGACGTGCAAAATAAAATAAACTGAGGCCATTCAACAATTTAAGTAACTTTACTCATGGGTGTTAAGATTTACAAATATACCCAAAGGAGATGCTAATGCAAGGGTGGGCAAACTACGGCCCAGGGGCCGCATCCGGCCCTTCGGACGTTTTAATCTGTCCCTCAAGCTCCCGCTGGGGAGTGGGGTCCAAGGCTTGCCCTGCTCCAGGAATACTGTGGCTCTGCTCAGCTCCCAGAAGCAGCAGCATGTTCCCCGCTCCAGTTCTTATCCATATGGGCAGCCAGGGGCTCTGCACACTGCCCCCACCCCAAGCGCTGCCCCCATAGCTCCCGTTGGCCAGGAACCATGGCCAATGGGAGCTGCAGGGGCGGTGCCTGTGGACCGGTCAGTGTGCCATGCCGCCTGGCTGCGCCTCCACATAGAAGCCAGAGGGGGAACATGCTGCTGCTTCCAGGAGCTGCTTGAGGTAAGAACTGCTGGAGCCTGAACCCCTGCCCCCCTCCTGCACCCCAACCCCCTGCCCCAGCCCTGATCCCCCTCCTGCCCTCTGAACCTCTTGGTCCCAGCCTGGAGCACCCTCCTGCACCTCCAACCCCACCCCAGAGCCCCTTCCCCCAGCTGGAGCCCTCACCCCGCTGCACTCCAACCCCCTTCCCCAGCCTGGAGCCCCCTCCTACACCCTGAACTCCTCATTTCTGGCCCCACCCCAGAGCCCACCCCCCCAGCTGGGGCCCTCACTCCCTCCCGAACCCCAATCCCCAATTTCATGAGCATTCATAGTCCAACATACAATTTCCATACCCAGATGTGGCCCTTGGGCCAAAAAGTTTGCCCACCCCTGTGCTAATGAATGTGTCCTACTCAGTCACTTTAACACGTGTAATTCTCACTGACTTCAACAGGGGATACATACTCATGTCTGAAGTCACATTGCCGTTCTAATTTGTTTTTTTTTATCTGACCACTATTACCTGTTTAGTTTTTCACCATTTTGTTGCCATTATATAAGCTGACACAATGCTGACAGAATAATACACTATTATGATTAAATATCTGACCCAGGAAATGTGAAAAGGTATGTATTTTTATCGCAAAGATAGAGAGGTACAATTACTTCCCTGAACTTTTAGGGCAAAATACCTTTTGTGGATATAAAAGGAAGGGCCACATAAAGCTCACCCTAAGCGAGCAGTGGATATGTAACGAGGCCCTGAGAGCTAAGACAGCCTGTATTAACAAAAAAGCCACTTACTCAGAAAGGGAGTTGAACAAATAACATTCTTTACTCGGGTTACTTCTTGGCAAAACAGAGCCAGTTAAAGCATGAGAGAAAAAACTCAAATAATCATTTTATATACCTTATCTACAAAAACTATATTAAGCTCCTAAATTGATACAGCTGGCATTGATGCATTGTCTTCTCACTTTTAAAAAAATAAAGGTTGAACTGAGGTAGCTAGAATGTTCTGTCTGTCCTGTTCTTTGTGTTCATTTTTATATTCTTTTTGCATATATCTTGAGGGTTTTTTTAATAGTATGTCATTTCCAGGTGCATTTTCAATAACACTGCTGGTGAGTCAAAGTTACCATTAGAAACTAATATGAGATTTAATTTATTTCTATTTAAAAAGTGGCTGCAAATTAAAGCTTGGGATAGAAGTTACTACAATAATGGATGAAAGGGATATTATCAACCTGAAATCCAGTACATTTTTTTGTAATGAGTTAAAAGTAGTATCAGATACCATACCTGCCCTTGAGTATCACTATCAATTTTACAATCATATGTTCTTATTTAAAACAAAAAAAATCTCTCCCCAGTTGCTGTGTAAAAGCACAAAGCAAGAGAAATTGTGAACCTAATGAAGTAGAAAGTGCCATCAAATGCACCAAGTATACAACTGAAAAAAAATTATCCTCTAATCACTGTCAACTATAGTAATCTTATGTATGGCTCATAACAATAAGTATAATATTCAGACTGAGGCATAATTTTCAGTTGATGACATCCTTTTAAGTCACTCAGATTCCAGTCTGACAAAGACTCGAGCTGTGTGCATAATTTTATGCAAATAAGTATTCTTGGGCCTTGTCTGCACAAGGAAGTTGTACCAGTTTAACTACATTTGGTTTTTAAATCCATGTATTTAAACCAGTTCATATACATATTTGAGCTAAATCAACATAAACCAGTTGTAAACTCATTTATGTGTGTCCATAGAGGGCTTTGTACCAATTTAACTAAATGGATTTTAAAAAACAATTTTAATTAAATTGAGGCTACTTTTGTGTTTAGACAACACTAAGATTACATAGGTGTGTGGAATTATGTACATGTTGAAATCTTTACAAGATCAGGGGTTTAATCTTAAGGAAGGCATTGCAGAAATCTGAGTTTAAAGAAAATTTAGTCTTTTTTTCTGGTTTAAATTTTGCTTTGAAAATGGTGTTCTCTGTCAAATTTTAAGTACCGGTACTTAAAAAATGACTTGACTGAGTTTAAACTACATATTGTAGTGACACAGTATAAGGAAGCAATAGTATTTGCATACCAGTTTTGGTTTCCTTTTACTGGTTTACAAGATGGTCATTTTCTTTAGTGTAATTAAATCCTGACTGAACTTTTGATTCTCAGCTTTATTTGCTCTAATTTTTGAGACGGTGAACAACAGAGTATCCTTTTGTTTGTCATTGTGTGCACTTTCTGGATTCTCAAATAATACTTAGTTTCAAATACAAATAAACCTATATTTTTTCCCTTGGAGATAAGGAATTCAGTGGATTCATATCTGTTAAAACAGATTTCTGTGAACTCTAATTGCAAAGAGAGGGAAGTTTTTATTTATACAGAATTTCTGAAACTACCACTAAGCAACTCGACAGAAAATAAAACAAATAGCCCTCAAGGAAGGAGGAAAAGGTAAAGAACTGAGCTAGTCCTTTCTGAGGTTTTAGCTTCCAGTGAATTTTTTCAAACATTATGCAATGCGTCTTTGTACAGTAAACAGTTAGCTGTGAATCATGACTATAATTCCACTAAAGTGCTGCTGATA
Source organism: Mauremys mutica (assembly GCF_020497125.1). Lineage (NCBI taxonomy): Eukaryota > Metazoa > Chordata > Testudines > Geoemydidae > Mauremys > Mauremys mutica. The sequence goes on along the minus strand of NC_059072.1, from coordinate 100,306,025 downwards.
ACCTCTTCAACTCAAGTGCAAAACTAAGGTTCAAGTCTTACAACCTTCATCTATTTCAGTAATCATCAGTTACAAGAATACTTCAGATTAGGAGCCTGAAGCTATGTGGAAATTCAGCTTTCAAAACAGAGACAGTCTATTTTATCTTAGTCTGAACACCCACCTTCAGTTGGGGCTCTTTCCTCAAACCGGTGGGATCTAGCCCTGGTGAATTCTGACATAATTCCATCACAGGGCAGAGTACTAGAGGTGTAATCTTCGGCCCTGTCTGTACTATTAAAGTTAGTGTGCAGTTTTGATAGAGGCACACAATAACAGAGTTCTTAAGAACCGTACACTCACCTCCACATACAAATACTCTAAAGCAGTGGTTCTCAACCTCTCCAGACTACTGTACCCCTTTCAGGAGTCTGATTTGTTTTGCGTACCCCAGGTTTCACCTCACTTAAAAACTACTTGCTTACAAAATCAGACAACAATACACAAGTGTCACAGCCACTATTACTAAAGCTGAGAGTCTCTCACAGAGGTCACAGAAGTCACAGATTCCGTGACTTTCTGGGACCTCCGTGACTTCTACAGCAGCCAGGGGGGCTGGCCCAGCAGCTCGGGAAGCCCCTGGGCCAGTTGCACCGGCCACTGCTGGGGCAATCTCGGGCCATCGCGCCCTGCTCCCCCAGCAGCAGCAGGAGTTTGTGTGTGGGAGGGGGAGCGGGAGTTGGGGCGCGGGAGAGGGTGAGGGCTCCAGTCAGCACTTACCTCAGGGGGCACACTGGAAGTGGCAACATGTTCCTTGGCTCCTAGGCAGAGGTATGGCCAGGTGGCTCTGCGTGCTGCCTCCACCCACTCACACCGCCCCTGCAATTCCCATTGGCCACAGTTCCTGGGCAATGAGAGTTGCGGAGCTGGCCTTGGGGTGATGGCAGCATGCAGAGCCCCCCTGGCCACACCTCTGTGTAAGAGCCAAGAGACATGTCGTCGCTTACAGGGAGCTGCACAGAGCCAGGTAAGGAGCCTGCCTGCCCCACCAAATCCAGCCCCCAGCTGCAGCGGGGGTCCCAGGCCATGCACCGCAGCCTCTCCACCCCAGCAGCTGCGGCGGTCCTGGGCTACCCCCTGACTCCCGCTCCTCCCGCAGCGCCCATAGGCTGTTCCCTGCCCCAGAGCACCAGCAGTGCCCCCAGGACGACCCCTGCCCCAGAGCACCCGTGGTGTCCCCCAGACTGCCCCAGAGCACCCAAGATTTAGTCGGGTATATAGAACAAATCATGGACAGGTCATGGTCCATGAATTTTTGTTTACTGCCCATGATCTGTCCATGACTTTTACTAAAAATACCCGTGCCTAAAACGTAGCCTTAACTATTACTGAAAAACTGCTTACTTTCTCATTTTGACTGTATGAAATTCTAGTTTGTACTGACTTTGCTAGTGCTTTTGGAGTAGCCTGTTGTAAAATTTGCCAGATATTTTGATGAGTTGATGTACCCCCTGGAAGATCTCTGTGTACCCCCAGGGGTACACGTACCCGTGGTTGAGAACCATTGCTCTAAAGAGCCCTGGAACAAGCTCTGTATCATTCCATATGTACCTTTATAGATTGTATGAAATGAAGCAGGGCTTTAATACTCACCTCTACATACCATATATTTCCTCAGAGATCATATGCCACATAAATGTGCACAGGCTCTCATGGGAGGGATAGCTCAGTGGTTTCAGCACTGGCCTGCTAAACCCAGGGTTGTGACCTCAATCCTTGAGGGGGCCATTTAGGGATCTGGGGCAAAAATCTGTCTGGGGATTGGTCCTCCTTTGAGCAGGGGGTTGGACTAGATGACCTCCTGAGGTCCCTTCCAACCCTGACATTCTATGATATTGATGTCAAGTATCAGAGGAGTAGCCGTGTTAGTCTGGATCTGTAAAAGCAGCAAAGAGTCCTGTGGCACCTTACAGGCTAACAGACGTATTGGAGCATGAGCTTTCGAAAGTTCATGCTCCAATACATCTGTTAGTCTATAAGGTGCCACAGGACTCTTTGCTGCTTTTATGATATTGATGTGAGTCATACAAGAAAGGTAGGTAAAGTGAGAAATTTCTACTCAACTTTTCTACCATGCATACATACAGAGCCTATGGGAACACTGAGCATTCAAACACTGAATGAGAACTTCCATTCAGCTACAAATGCAAACATGCATCAATACCAAGAGAATTTTGAACCCATGCCCATGTGGACAATCACAGCCTAGACACCCAAACGGTAGAACAGGAAGTCTGAACCTCAAAGAATAAGCAATTGAATGAACAGGTTGTATACAATGTTATTGTGTATATGTCAAGTAATGTCTTTTATGAAAGTTTATGATGTTCTGAACTTGGTGATCATGATGAGATATGTATACATTCTGTGCTTATGACTTTATGTATATAAAAACTCGGCTCATAATCTGTGCTGCAATATTCAGCTAACCCTTGCTTCCACTCTGCCACAGGCCAGCATTCACAGACAACCCTCAGCCTTCAAGACTGCCCCTCCCTTTTGGATGAAGACTTTTGCTTGAACCTTCCTTTTAAAAAGGACTTTCTCCCTTTTTTTTCCTTCCCCCTCCTCTCTTCCGGCATGGTGACTCATGGTTAGAGTGACCATATTACCCAAAGGGAAAACAAGATATGCCACGGGGCTGGCCCAATCCACTCGCCCTAGCCCTGCCCCATTTCCCCCTCTGCAGGTGGGGCTGGCCCGTTCCCAGCATCCCCTTCTCCCTTGGCACATGGGGCTGGCCCATGCCCTGCCCCCTCTCTTCCACATGCATGGAGTTGATCTGAGTCGCTGGCCTGAGCCCTGCCTCCCCCATGCACAGAGCTCTAGTCCGAGCCCAGCCTACTCCCCACGTGGGGCTGGCGTCACTGATCGCCCAAACCCTGCCTGCCCCCTGCACAGCTGGTGTCGCTGCTCTCCCAAACCCTGACTCCCCACCGCACGGCTGGCATCGCTGCTCGCAGGAGCCCTGTTTCTCCCTGCCCTGCAGGGCTGGTATTGCTACTTGCCCACATGCACATTCCTCTGTGCCCCGCTTGGGGTGCACACCCCACTTTTTTGGTAAAAAAATGGGACAAACTTTTTTGGCAAGAGCAAATGGGACAAATGCACACTTTTACCAAAAAAGTCAGGACGGCCGGGACAGGACTTAAAAAAGGGACAGTCCTGACCAAAACTGGACGTGTAGTCAATCTACTCATGGTTATTTAAAGTGGAGAAATTCTAGGGACCATCATCTGTCTTTTCCTGGGTTTTAAAATGTTATGTGCTTTGAGAGAGTCTCCTCTGGTTAGGGAGGCAACCCCTCCCTGCCTAGTTGACCAGCGCCTTGTTGTGAGGGGGAGCTGAATGTTGCAGCACAAATTATGAGCACAATTTTCTATATACATAAATAAGCACAGTGTGTATACATATCTCACAATGACCACCAAGTTCAGAACACCACACACTATAACATGACTTGACACATTTGTACACATAACATTGTATGCAACCAATTGATTCAGTTGCTTATTTTGGGTTCAGACCTCCTGTTCTTCCTTTGGGGTGTCTGGATCCTGATTGTCACAAGTGCATTAAGTAATTTTTAAAACCTTTAGGATTCAACCAATATCTGCATTTGTACAGAACTTTGCATAATAAGATCCTGGCCCATGACTAGGACTCATAGGCGTTATTGCAATACAAATAAAAATAATAAAAAATAGGTTGTCACCAGACAGCTGTGACACAGTGAGCATACCCCTGGCAAATTTCAAGTTTCTATCACTTCCTATTAAAGCACAAGAGCTGTTAAACATTTGTAACAGTGTATTACTTTCTTCCTATTCAGAATTGGCTGAATGTCAGTGACTACGAAATAAAGCAGTATGTACTGCCACACTAGAATGCATTAGGAAAATTTCTTCGATTATCTAACAAAAACCATGTAAAGTGAATACCAACCTGCACAATATCCAAAACCATACCAGCAGAAACAGTTCCAAATCCTGCTAACAAAAATGGTACAAGTATCTGTAATGCCATAATACTACTGGACTCCTTTGGTTGCTTTCTGCTCCTTTCCACAATGGCATCTTCATCACCATCACTAGACAAGGTGTCATCCTTCAATATGGCATCTGTTTCTGATGTGTCCATCCCATCACAATAATTGTAACTGGCAAAGTCATCATACTTTGGACTACAGCTAGATGGACTGTGTCCATTACTACCATGAAAAGCTGGTTCTGAGAAGTGATGATACTCCGTGTGTTGATCCAATCTAACATTAAAATTGTGTCCTGTGTGTTGTAATCCATCTTGCCAGACACCATTCACTTTTTTATGTCGCTCTTCCTGCTTTTTGTGGTAAACAACTGGAACCATACTCAACAGCAGGTTCAGAAACTTGTCAGACTGAATTGTATTTAGATTTATAGTCCAATTTACAAAACTTTCTCCATCAGAAGCTTTACCATTACCATTTATTTTGGTAGTGGCAGATCTTCCTTTACAGTTAGTCATAGTGTTTACAAAAATATTACGGGGAAGATCACTCTGTTCTTTAAACTTCAGTGAAGAAACACAGCAGACGAGTCAACAACAGCCACACAATCATTGATTTTAAAATCAAATAAATCAAAATGGTCACTCTTATGTAGAAAATGTTATTTTCATGGATCTTAGATCTTGAGCAATTCCACAACCAAGTTTGGATCTGGAAAAAAAATATATAATTTCAGTAGTTTGATTGTGTGTATGTATCTATTATAATTATTAAAACAAATAGAAAAGAAATAACATAGCCTACATTCTCATGTTACTACTGTATGCTGTGACATGAAGGAATTTGAATTTGAATCCAGCTTGGTCCTTGACTCATAACTCTTGATGGTGGGGGCAGGGGGGCATGTGACTGCCCCATGCATCACCTCTGGCCCCTTTCCCACTCCCCCTGCACCTCCCACACCTGGTCCAAGCCAGCATCACCTGGCCCCTACTCCCCTCACAGCTCCTTCCCCACTTCTCCCATCGCCTCTCCACTGCAGGCACGGGCCAGAGTGGGCTCTGGATACCTTCTACCGAGCAGGTAACTGTGGCTGCAGGAGAGGAAGGGATGAGACTCAAGGGCTTCCCCACACTCCCTCTGGCAGAGCTGTGCTGCCAGCCCCATCTCACTTCCCTGCTCTGGGTGCCTCATAGAGGGGCTAAGTGGGAGCACTAGGTGCAGGTGCCTTTCCCAAGCATGTCCCCCTCAGCTGCACTCAGCCAGACTCTCACCCTAGCAAAAATCTGTGGGACATGTGACTCCACGTGCCTCCCTCCCACATATGGCCTCTAATGAGAAGGAAGAGGTTAGGAGCACTATAAGGATAAACCTCTAAATCAGGGGTAGACAACCTGCGGCACGCAAACTGATTTTCAGTGGCGCTCACACTGCCAGGGTCCTGGCCACCAGTCCGGGGGACTTTGCATTTTAATTTAATTTTAAATGAAGCTTCTTATACATTTTAAAAACCTTATTTACTTTACGTACAACAATAGTTTAGTTATATATTATAGACTTCTAGAATGAGACCTTCTAAAAATGTTAAAACTTATTTCTGGCGTGCAAAACCTTAAATCAGAGTGAACAAATGAAGGCACACCACTTCTGAAAGGTTGCCAACCCCTGCTCTAAATTCTTGGATTGCCTTGAACTGTTACTATAATGGTGCCTGGTTGAGTTGGGTGGGAAGCATTCCTGCTGAAGGTTTGTGTCATCAGAAGAAGCTATGTCAACATCCTGGTGGAAAGATGAGCAGGGATGTACTTGGTAGATGGCTTGTGCTGCACCTTGTACAAGAATGAACCTTTGGAAGGAGTGGAGTAACAAGAGTAGGAGAGGAATTGGAAAAGAGGGGAAATGGCGAGCCCAGTGATTTAGTAGTGGGTCAAGGAACTATCATACAGGAAAATTTTATTTTTGATATCTAGCCTGGTCCTTTGTTTCTGGGACTTTGTGGGAAGCAAATGGCTTGAATCTACCTCTGGTGATCCTTCTGGCTGACACAGATATAATAATAACAAGCTCTGAATGAAGCTAGGCCATGCCTGCCTCACCTGGCCAAACATGGGATTGAGGAAGATCAGAGAGAAATAGCAGGGATCATTGGTGTTTGCAGGTCTCTCGGGAGGGAAATGATGTTGGGGAAGTATGGATTTTTATAAAGCCACAAGGATAAACCCAAGTTCCTGACTTAGCTGTTCAGCCCATAAGCATCCTTACTTTCAGGTGGTAAGCCTCAAGACAACATTTTGAGTTGGGGAGGCCTTAAATGCTCATTTAAAATCTGATTTACTGAAGTTACTATTAGCCAAACACACAGATTAAGATAGGTGTAATTCAATGTTTGTATGCTCAAGTAAGTGTATGTTACATATTTTCATAATGTTAGATGTACAGTATATGTATTATAAGAGAAGATCTTTTTTAAGCAAGTTGCAGACTTTGCTTTGTTACAGTTTAACTGAACATATATGCCAGCAACAACAACAACTGGATCTAAAAGAGAGCAACAATTTTAGTTCTGGTTTGCAGCTTAACAAACGGATATGCAAACAAATGTTGTTATGTTCAGAAGTAACATAAGTCATTCTTTATAGTGTAGTTATGGTCAGAAAAATAACTACAAATGTTACCAGTGTTATGCATCAACCAAACTGCAGCTACAGCATGATTTTAGAATATTTATTGTTGATGATTATGGCTTTGGGTACTACTACAATGGAAAGTCACTTCTGCAATCAAAGAGGCAATCTAGTTTTCTGATTAAAAAAAAAACTCCAGTAAGTGTACTTCAAAAAAAATTAAGAGAAATGTTAACAATCCTATTCTATCTCCCAGCTCTCTTTTTTGAGGGAGTGAGGAATAGGGAAAAAAGAGAGAAGAAACTGACATCTCATGCTTCTTTTTCTCCATATTATTTGTCTTCAACTGTAAGATATTTACAAAGGAGGCAGCACATTTTACAGTTATATCTCCTTTCCCGTTACAAGTTCTATTACCAGCTCAGCTACTGACTTCTTGTCTAATCTTGACACATCACTTAGGCCAGTTTTGCCTAACTTGAAACCTTAGGGCCTTAGGCCTTGTCTACACTACAAGACTATTTCGAATCTACTTAAGTCGAATTTGTGGATTCGACCTTATGAAGTCGAATTTGTGGAGCCACAGTAAATACACTAATTCGAATTTCTGAGTCCACAGTAACGGGGCTGGCGTCGACTTTGGAAGCGGTGCACTGTGGGAAGCTATCCCACAGTTCCCGCAGTCCCCGCTGCCCATTGGAATGCTGGGTAGAGCCCCCAATGCCTGCTGGGGGGAAAAATGTGTCGAGGGTGGTTTTGGGTAACTGTCATCATAGAACCGTCAATCACGCCCTCCCTCCCTGAAAACTCCGGCAGGAAATCTGTTCGCGCCCTTCTCTGGTCGGTTACAGCTCGGACGCCACAGCACTGCGAGCATGGAGCCCGCTGCGATCATCGCTGCACTTATGGCCGTTGTCAACTCCTTGCACCTTATCGTCCACCTCTTCCACAGTCAGCTGCTGAGAAATCGGGCGAGGAGGCTCCGGCAGCGCGGTGAGGACAGGAATTCAGAGAGTGGCGCAGACCTCTCACAAAGCAGGGTACGCCGCGCCGTGGAGATCATGGTGGCAATGGGTCAAGTTCATGGTGTGGAACGGCGATTCTGGGCCCGGGAAACAAGCACGGACTGGTGGGACCGCATAGTGCTGCAGGTCTGGGATGAATCACAGTGGCTGCGAAACTTCAGGATGCGTAAGGGCACTTTCCTTGAACTCTGTTACTTGCTGTCCCCTGCCCTGAAGCGCCAGGACACATGCATGCGAGCAGCCCTGACTGTGCAGAAGCGAGTGGCCATAGCCCTCTGGAAACTTGCAACGCCAGACAGCTACCGGTCAGTAGTGAACCACTTTGGCGTGGGCAAATCTACCGTGGGGGTTGCTGTGATTGAAGTAGCCCACGCAATCGTTGAGCAACTTCTCTCAAAGGTAGTGACTCTCGGAAACGTCCAGGACATCATAGATGGCTTCGCCGCGATGGGATTCCCAAACTGCGGTGGGGCTATAGATGGGACTCACATCCCTATCCTGGCACCGGCCCACCAGGCCAGCGAGTACATTAACCGAAAGGGCTACTTTTCTATGGTGCTGCAAGCACTGGTGGACCATAGGGGACGTTTTACCAACATCTTCGTTGGGTGGGCGGGCAAGGTTCATGACGCGCGTGTGTTCAGGAACTCTGGTCTGTTTAGACGCCTCCAGGCAGGAACTTTCTTCCCGGACCACAAAGTAACGGTTGGGGATATGCAGATGCCTACAGTGATCCTCGGGGACCCAGCCTACCCGCTAATGCCCTGGCTCATGAAGCCCTATACAGGCGCCTTGGACAGAGAGAAGGAACTCTTCAACTACCGGCTGAGCAAGTGCAGAATGGTGGTGGAGTGTGCTTTCGGACGTCTCAAGGGGAGATGGCGGAGCTTACTGACTCGCTCGGACATCAGCGAAAAGAATATCCCCGTAGTTATTGCTGCTTGCTGTGTGCTCCACAATCTCTGTGAGAGCAAGGGCGAGACCTTTTTGTCCGGATGGGAGGTTGAGGCAAATCGCCTGGCTGCAGTTTACGCTCAGCCAGACACCCGTGCCAAGAGAATATCCCAGCGGGAAGCGCTGTGTATCCGGGAGGCTTTGAAAGCTAGTTTCCTCGGAGAGCAGGGTAACCTTTGACTCTCCACTTGCTTTCAATAGAAACTGACCCTGGGCCTGTGTCTGTATGTGTCGATTTCGATCTGCGGTTACATACCCCGTTCTCCAAGTTTCCCCCACTTCCAAAGCACGTTTTAAATAAAATTAATTGTTACACTCATTATTAATAAATCTTTGTTTTACTTTGCATTTCTGTTCAGTTGTTGAAACATGGACGCATACTGTGCTGGGCATGGTGTGCACTGATGTACAGACCGCTTGTTCCATAGAGGAATGACATCCTCCTGCTCCTACATAGGTCTCTGGGGTGGGGGACGGTTGCAAGTGGTTGTGCATCAAGGGGAGGGATTGCAAGAAGGGGTGGGTTTGCAGGAAGGGGCGAGTGGTGCCTTCTTTGGATAGGGGTTTGGATGACGGCAGTGGGCTGCGGGTTTGGGCGTAGGAAGGGGTGAGGGGTGTGGGGGAAGGGTGAGTATCTGTCCGTGGATGAGGGCTCTTGCTGGGGCTCAGGGCAGCGGAGAGGCTCGTTGCTACGGTGGAAGTGCATGGTAAGGGCAGCGTGCCTTAACATTAAGGGGGTGGCAGGTGCTAGGACCCTGGACAAGCATACACATCACAGAATGACCCGGGGCAGCATACACCACACAGAGTGACCCTGGTGCCTACTGACTGCAGTGTGTGTGTGCCCTGCAGTTGATCATGCCCCCAAGTCTGTACCCTGGTAATGTAGGCTATATCGTGCAATTATAAATCACCCCCCCCCATGCACAAAAAAATCCTCTGACACGAAAGACGTGACCAAAACAGTGAATAACAGCTTTTAATAATCTAATACACAGTGGGGGGATGAAACTTGGATTTGGGACTGGGTGAGCCTGTAAGGGAAGCACTTCTACAAATGTATAGCGTGAGAGGTGTGTGGTACATTAGCACTATGCAGTGGTGCAGTGACAGTTCTCACGGCCCCTACCGCCCCTCCGTCTTGTACTTTTGGGTGAGGGGGGGGCAGGACTTCTTGGCGGGGGAGGGCGGTTGCAGATACACTGAAGGGGGGCTCTGTCCTCCTGCCTGCAGTCCTGCAGAACATCAACAAGGCGCCGGAGCGTGTCCGTTTGCTCCCTCATTAGCCCAAGCAGCGTTTGAGTCGCCTGCTGGTCTTCCTGCCACCACCTATCCTCCCGTTCGATGTGTGTGCGATGCTGTTGACATAGGGTCTCCCTCCACTGTGTCTGCTCTGCCGCCTCGGCTCTGGAGGAAGCCATCAGTTCCGCGAACATCTCGTCCCTAGTCTTTTTCTTTCGCCGCCTAATCTGCGCCAGCCTCTGCGAGGGGGATGCCGGGGCAGTCCGGGAAAGAGCCGAAGCTGTGTGATGGGAAAAGTAACTGATTTCCTTGAACAGATACATGTTTGCGAACAGTGAACACAGTCTAGTCAGTTTCTCTGAACAAGACCATACAGGGCAACAAGTCTCACGAGATCTTGGGACAAGTTCGAGATTTCGGAATACGCTCTCATTGGCTGCGGCATTGCACAGGAGAGCGGACAAGTGGGGAGAGACAGCTGAATCCGTCTAGCAGACAGTCCTGGTAAGCCTTACAGTACATTCTGCTTATCAGTTAATGGATAGCTGTGCCCTCCCGCTAAAGGCAATCTGGAAATCATATACTCTGACCCTTTTCCAGCCACTCCCGCCAATGCACGGGAAAGATCAATGTATGCTTTTCCTATGTGGCCTACAACACGTGGCTGTTAAGCGAGGGTCATTGTTATGCAAAGTAAAAGTCAACCATTCACAACAGTAACAATACACTAATTGCCCTAATTAGATGCAGCATTTCATGAACGAGATCACCCTGATGCGGGTCCCTCGGAGTCACAAAGAGCGGATGCTAAGGGAAGCCCTGCAGAGACCAGGACCATATGCGGCCATGCTTGTAGAGGCGATGATTCCCATCTACATAAGGATGTCCTGGCGCGGAAGAGTGTGCTTCCACGGAGCACCCAACAAGGCACCTCTCCCCAGGAACCTCCTGCGGAGGCTTTTCGAGGACCTAAATGAGACCTTTCTTGAATTGTCCCTGGAGGATTATTGTTCAATCCCTATATGTGTGGACCTACTTTTCATATAGTTTTTCATTGAAAATTTTATATATAGTATTTCTATTTTTTATACCTGTTTTATAAAAAATAAATGTTTACATGTTTCTAGCACTTACCGCCTGATCCTTCCCCTGATTCAGAGTCCGGGTTAACGGCCGGGGAGGCTTGGTAGGGGATCTCTGTGAGGGTGATGAAGAGATCCTGGCTGTCAGGGAAAGCGGTATTGTGTTCGCTGTCGCCTGCGCCGTCCTCCACAGACCCTTCCTCATCTTCCACATCGGCGAACATCGAGGAGGAACTGTCCAGGTTCACTATGCCATCCACTGATAGGAACACTGAGTCCACGGTCACTGGTGGGGCAGTGGTGGCAGACCCACCTAGAATGGCATGCAGTGCCTCGTAGAAGCGGCATGTCTGGGGCTGGGCTCCGGAGTGTCCATTTGCCGCTCTGACTTTTTGGTAGCCTTGTCTCAGGTGCTTGATTTTCACTCGGCACTGCATTGCATCCCGGCTGTATCCTTTCTCTATCATTGCTTTGGAGACCTTCTCGAAGGTCTTTGCATTCCGCTTGCTGGAGCGCAGCTCCGACAGCACAGACTCCTCGCCCCACACACCGATCAGATCCAGGACTTCCCGGTCTGTCCATGCTGGGGACCTCTTTCTATTCTTGGATTGGCCGGACTCCTCTGCTGGAGAGCTCTGCATCGTTGCAGATGCTGCGGAGCTCGCCCCGATGTCCAGCCAGGACGTCAGATTCAAAGTGCCCAGACAGGAAAATGAATTCAAATTTTCCCGGGTCATTTCCTGTGTGGCTGGTCAGAGAATCCAAGCTCGGACTGCTGTCCAGAGCGTCAACAGAGTGGTGCACTGTGGGACAGCTCCCAGAGCTACTAAGTTCGATTTGCATCCACACCTAGCCTAATTCGAGCTAGCCATGTCGAATTTAGCGTTACTCCACCTGCCGGGGTGGAGTACCAAATTCGAACTAAAGAGCCCTCTAGTTCGAATTAAATGGCTTCTTGGTGTAGATGTTTGAGCGGTTAGTTCGAATTAACGCTGCTAAATTCGAATTAAAGTCCTAGTGTAGACCAGGCCTTAGTCTCAGAGCTACTGAGCACCTGCACCTCTCACTAGCTACAATTGGAGTCAGAAACTTTTGAAAGTTTGGGCCTTAACATCTGTGTACCTCGGTTAACCAATCTCTCAAATTGCAAGAATACTTACCTTTGTAAATCACTTAGAGATGCTCTCATGAAAGCAATTGCAGAAGTGCAAAATACAATCCAGCTGTAGCCAGAGCAGCCAGTACCCTCTGGGGACCTGAGTGCTGTGTCTCCCACAGCTTTGGGGATTCATATTTCTTTCTACTCAAAAAGCATACATACAATATTCATACCAGCATTTCTATATTTGCACTTTTTAAGATTTGTTTAATCATCCATACCTATAATTATATAGTTAAAGAAGATTAGTGCAATAACAAGTAACAGTGAAACCCAGAAAGAATCTCCAGCAGATACTGAGACAATCTTGGCATTTTGAATCTTGTTATTTTATTCACTGTAAATCAATGGCAAATAATCATTGTATAATCTGAGGATAGTGGAAATTCTCTCAAATTACCAGATGATTTTCTAATTGACAACTGTAAACTTTACTGCAGTTTAGAACACAGTTTAATTTTACTTCTTACTTCTAGTTCTAGCCTCACTAAAAAACAAATTCCGCTGTTGGAATTTAGTTAACGATTCTGTTGATTATGTACAAGACATGAAAAACCAAAAAATTCAACTAACTCTCCCATATTGTAGTTGTAATGACTATGTAGTGTTAAAAGGAGTAAGAAAATATGGTTCAGAATACAAAGGAAGCAGAGTAATTACAGGGATGTGATTTTTTACATTGTAACTTTTCTGACATTGTTGACAACACAAAGGCATCAGTCACACATTTAATATATAAGCCATAAACCCGGCTACACTGAATTCCTTTAGAACTAACATGCATGACATCCCCCTGATGAGGAATGCCAATGAGCTCAGCTAGTTCAATAGTATTTGAAGCATTTACTTCCAAAACCCAGCATCTGCTCCTGATGAAGTTAAGAAAATTGTAGTTCATAAAAGTATGAACCAAACTCCATGGTATAGCCCTACAGGTTAAAATGCGGTCACAGTGTAAATAGATGCTATTGAGGCCAGCACGCCATTAGTAGAGTGAGCACTCAAACACAAGGTCATCGGAAGTCATACTATGACACGACACTAAGACATCCTTTGAGCCAAGATGACTTCACCCTTAAATGTTTCTCCAGAGCCCACAAATACTAACTTTCTAAACAGCTCTTAACATCAAAGGTATAGAAACTGATCTTTTCAGGATGACTATGGGGATTTGTCTAAAAGATAGGCAGTTGTACTGGCTAATCAAAATGAAAATCTGATACTACTTTTGTCACAAATTTGGGATGGTTGGGGGGCAAGACAGGCCTAAGTGCTACCTTGCCTTTGTGGAGTATAATATAAACTGGAAAGGCCAGCAGGGGCTGAAACTCTGAAACCCTCCTGGCTAAAATAATGGTCACCAGAAATGAGGCCTTCAGTGAGAAGTGCAAACTCTCAAGGGATATTCCATGAGTTTTGTTCATACCAAATGCAAGTCTCAAGGCTCACTAGACTGTCTCCCAGATGAGAGGATATGAGCTTGTAAACTTAAAACAAAAAATTAACCAGAGGTGCACTCCCCTCTCTCTACCCCCTTTCCCCCATCTTATAACCAGATTGAAGTTATACACGGACATAACTGCCTCTCAAAGCCAGACATGTTCCTGTGGATCCTTGGATCCAAACAAATTCAATTACTGGAACTCTATATCCCCAAGGGTCAAAGTCACCTTCTTAGTTGTAGATTTCTCACTTGCAGCAGAAACTTTGAATGACTCTGAGGTAGAGAAATAATTTCAATTCCTCCATAGGACTGGGATAAGGAATCAGGTTTCCTGATCTCAGAAACATCAGAGACCAGATGTTTCCAGAGTCTTTCTCCAACATATCCTGACTGTTAGAAAACAGCCCTTTCTCCCCAAAAGCTATTGAGTTCTATAAAAGCAGTTCTACAGCATCAAGACATTATGTCAATAACAGGGGGACAAAAACTATGTTTTTACAGAGTACGGGGAGGTGGGAGCAGATTGGATTTGTTGGGGTGCTTTATCAGGGGTGAGAGGGCAGGTCAGACTCAAATTTAGAACTCTCTCTCTCTAACGGATTCAAATCCTGCATCTTGGCAGAAGGTTAGACAAGGCAAGACAAAACAACAGTTGAATCAGAAACTTCAGAAGAGCTGAGGTTCTGTGAGAAGAAATATTTTCACTTATTAACTGATGGTGTGCTGAAACTGCAGCCTATCAGGCTGACCAATATTGTCTCACTGTTTCTTTGTACTCCCTTGTCTGTCTGTATCCATCAGTTCTGTCTTGTCTTATACTTAGACCATAAGCTCTGGGAGCAGGGAATGTATTTTTGTTCTGTATTTGTACAGCACCTAGCACAGTGAGGTCCTAGTCCATGATTACCTAGGTGCTAAGGTAATAACAACAATAATATACTTGCTAATATACGCTGCTGTTTTTATCATGTCAGCCATACTATGCTATACCCATCACACCACATATGTAAAAATTTCTAGGCCCTATAACTGGTTTCTGTGGTAATATTTACAACTATATTATTATTACTACTGTAGGACCTAGGTAATCATGGACCAGGACCCCATTGTGCTAGGTGCTGTACAAATACAGAACAAAAATACAGTCCCTGCTCCAAAGAGCTTATGAACTAAATATAAGAGACAATCAATGGATATAGAAAAATGAGGAACTACAAGGAAGCAATGGTCTCAGCACACCAGCAGCCTAGCCATTGTCAAATTTTCTGTAGGCATGACGACAAAGGGGAGTTTTAAGGAGGAATCTAAAGGAGGATAATGAGCTTTATGGGGAGCAGCTCTCAACTGTGATGTGGCTAGACATCCACAAGGAGATGTCAGAGAGACTGGACGAGATTTTATTTTGGATAGGAGGAGACAGGTCTGGAACAGAGAGACATCTGAGAGACTTCAGTATAACGATGATACCTGAATTTGTGTTTGAAAATGAGAAAACCCATAGATAAGATAGAGGGAGAAGAGAAGGAAGTCCCGAGGAACCTCCCACAGAAAGCTGGAGGTGGGCGGGGAGTGGGAAGATCCTCCCAAGGACACAATGGAAGAGTGATTAGAGAGGTAGGAGGAGAACCAGGAAACTACAGAGTCAGGGAAGCCAGGGGAGGAAAGATATCAGGAAAGTGATGATCATGGTGCACTGCACTGAAGGTGGCTGAGAGGTATAGGAGGAGGAGCATGGAATACTGGTTCTGAGATATTGCTAGGAAGTGTTCATTAGAGACCTTAATGAGAGCAGTTTCAGCGGAGATCAAGGGTCAGAATTCAAATTAGAAAGGGTCTAGGACAGATTTAGAAGAATAACTCCAGCCAGTGATTGTAAACAGTGTGTTTAATGAGCTTGGAGATGAAAGGGAGAAGGGAGATGGGCCAGTAATTAGAGAGGCAAGTGGGGTCAAGGCTAGGTTTTGGGAGTTTTCTGGGTTTTTTTAAATGAGAGAGACTAAATCATGCTTATATTGTATGGGGAGTCAGAAGAGAGTGAGTGGCTGAGTAGAAGAGTAAGGCAGGAGATAAGAGTGGGAACAAGGGAGATCAGGAGATGGGATGGGAGAGGGTTACTGGGGCAAGTGGAAGGATTAGAGGAGAATGTGACAGAGGAAGAGGAGGAGATAGAGTTGTAGGAAAAGAAGGCAAGACAAGGAGAGGAGGGAAGACGTATTCTATCCATTTTCTGTTGGAAGAAATTGGTGAGATTCTGTACAGAGAGAGTGGAGGCAGAATGAGAGGAGGGTTTGAGGAGTGAGTCAAAGGTGGTGAGAATGCAGAGGGGATTGCAAGTGTGGGATTCAATTAAGTTGGAGAAGTTTAGCAAGAAAGATGTCAGAACTGAAGGAGAATGAGTTTGTAGTAGAGCAGTGATTCTCAAACTTTTGTACTGGTGACTCCTTTCACATAGCAAGCCTCTGAGTGTGACCCCCACTTCCATAAATTAAAAACACTTTTTTATATATTTAACACCATTATAAATGCTGGATGCAAAGGGGGATTTGGGGTGGAGGCTGACAGCTCGCAACCCTCCATGTAATAACTTTGCAACCCCCGAGGAGTCCCTACCCCCAGTTTGAGAACCCCTGTAGTAGAGGAAGTCAACGTGGTTACAGGATTTCTATCAGAGACGTTCTGCAATGCAAAAGCAGGAGTTGAGGAAGCGGACATTGGAGGTGATTCCAGGAGCTGGCAGGGTGGACCTTGAGATATGAAAGAGGCAAAAGAGTTAAGGGTGGACAGTGAAGTATGGAAAGAATCAACAACCATATCAATGGCAGAAAGGAAAAAAAGAGCTGAGCACTGAGAAGTCATCAGCACTGATGGACTGGAAGTGACAGAGTAGGCAAGTGAAAGGTGGTGAGGAGGACGGCTGATGCGTGATGCTGAAAGAGACCGGATGACAGTTGGAGAGGGGGAGCTCATCAACAGAAACAGGGAGAGTGCTATGCTCGGTGAAGACCAAGTCAAGTGAACAACCCTTTTCCAGGCTGATAACTATAACTAATTAATGCAGAACCTGTATGAGTGTTTGTGTGAATGAATAAATGTAACAACTGACTGTTGTATTTGCAATAAACATGGCATTTTGCCTTATCCCTCTTATAAGATCCTGTTGGTATTATTTTATTAGTATAACACTCTGACACAAAATAAAAATGGAGATTTAATGTAACTATAAGATTTGTGTTAACTCCGGCACGTAGAAGCAAGCCTTCCAATTTTCAGGAGGATAGTTTGCGGCAAATAAATGCAAAGGAGCACATCTAATAATATAGCCTTGTAAATAGCATACAATGTTCTCCACAATCCTTTCTGACTGCACTGTGTTTCAAGCAGTTCACACTTGGCATGCCTCTGGAAGGCATTTTACCAGTGTATGACCACCAAGGGCAGATCCAGCCTTTAACTTCTACATGCCTCAGTTTCCCATTGGTAAAATAGGAATATTAAACTTTTATCTGTATCACCGGTAATACATAAGGCATAAGACCCCTATTCCTCAAAGTATTTAAGCTTGTTCCGAAAGGACTTTGCTGAATCAGGGCCTAAATTATATTTTTTTAACGTTTTAAATCTAGAATCGGTCTCTTGAGCCATGGTTTTTAAAAAAAAAAAAATCAAAGCTAGATACAGTCCCAATTCTTTTTAAAAAAAAGTTTACAGGTAATTTAAAAATAATGGTAAGATCACAAAGTAAGTACTTTTGTACTACATGTTTGCATTGCTCTTACAGTATCTATCCTTTGAATGTGCTTTGTAGCGCAACCATAACTAACATTCAACAGGATAAACACAGTAAAGTAAACATACCTATCTAAGGAACTGTACCATTGCAAACCACGAAATCTTGCCTATGTAAGTTTATCTAAATATTACATATAGGAACTACAAAAGAAAAGTTTAATTTTAGTATTTTTGCCAAAGTATAAAGCTATCCTAAATTATGGTTTAACTTGCCAGTCTTAAAAAGGATCAGTTAGTTTGATGAGAATCAGGGTATGTTGTTTACTGTGTATTATTTTCCATGTGGCAAACATTGGCCTCTTACATTTGGTAAGGACAGTTTCCCCCCTCTTCTGGCCTTCAAAAAAACTCCTCAACCTCACCAAGCTTATCATTAGAAGCAAGCTCCCCACAGGCAGGGCCATCCTTACTCATACGCAAAGTATGCAGCTGCATGGGGCACCAAATTTCCTGGTGGGTGCCCTGCACAGCTGCGTGCTGCTCCAGCCCCTGCCCCGCTTCTTCCCCAGAGCCCCATCCCTGCTCCGCCCCAGCCAGGGGCAGCTCTAGGAATTTTGCTGCCCCAAGCACAGCAGGCAGGCTGCCCTCCGCGGCATGCCTGCGGGAGGTCCGCCGAAGCCGTGGAACCAGCGGACCCTCCGCAGGCAAGCCGCTGAGGGCAGCCTGCCTGACGCCCTTGCGGCACCAGCAGAGCGCCCCCCGCAGCTTGCCGCCCCAAGCACGCGCTTGGCGTGCTGGGGCCTGGAGCCGTCCCTGGCCCCAGCCCTGCCTCTTCCTGCCCCTGAGGACTGCAGCAGGGCCAGGCCTGCACTCACCGGTGGTGGGAAGTGCAGCGACCTGGTCCCAGCTGCGCCACCGGTGAGTGCTGGGGGGCAGTTCCCCCTTGCCTCACCATCCAACCCACCCCACAGAGACCTGGGGCTGCCCCCCCGCACGGAGGCTTCCCCCCCCTTACTGGGGGGCTGCATAGGGCCACAGAATAGCTACGGACGGCCCTGCCCACAGGCCAGGACACACCAACTCAAAGAGGCATGAGATCCTGCCAGAACAACAGATGCAAAACATGCAGACATATCTCCACTGCTACAATGATCAATAACCCAAGATCCAGGGGTCGTACACATGCCTATCACAACATGCAATGTACCTCATCCAGTGCATCACATGCCCCAACAACAACTATGTGGGTGAAAATAGACAATCACTACACTCTTGAAAGAACTCACACAGGGCTGGCCTTACCATGAAGTGAACTGAGGTGGTTGCCTCAGGTGCCAGACTGGGGGGTTGGGGGGCGCCACTAGGACCCAGAGTGTAGAAGATTGTGTCTGCTGCTGGTGCATATATATTCTCTCTGCTCCAGATGCACAGAGATGGTGGAGTGCTGTGCTGGAGGAAGGAGGGCACAAGAGACATAACAGGCAGGCAAAAGAAAAGGTGAGAGGAGATAACAGAAAGCAGCAGGAGCTGCAGGAGGAGCCTCTTATGTACCTCTAGAGAGAGAGAGGAGGAGGAGCCTCTTATGTACCTCTATAGCACCCCCAGGAGCCTGGACTGATTAACACCAGCTTCTCAGGGAGCTTCCTGTTTCCCTGAACCCACTTGAGGAGAACAGGCAGTCAACTGAAGTAGTAGGAGCCAGTTAGGCCCTTGAGATGCTGATATCTTCCCTCACTCAGGCCCTGCTACCAGCCTGCTTATTTGTCCCCTTCAATTGAGTGTTGAGAGCCACTATAGCTGGCACAGAACAGCAGTCATGAGTGAAAGAAGAATATGCCCCTCTGGGGCAGCATTCAGAAAAAGAAAGAAAGCAAAGGAAGCTTTTCTATCTAAGCAGGAAGGAGCTCTCCTGAGATACATAGACACAAATGTTCATGGTGAGCCTTCCGGCCCCAGTGAGGATGTGAGTGGTGAGATGTCTGATCTTCCAGTTAGTCAGAGTGCAGGTGACCTGGCAGCTACTGCAGCATCCATATCTCCATCTCAAATGGATGTAACCATGCACATTCCTGAAGAAAAGTGTAGATCAGAGAGGAATGTGGTGGAGGCGCAAGAAACTGCTGCTCCTGAGTTTAGTTCCTTAAATCTAGATGATCCAGGACTGTGGACCCACTTGAGCAGTAGCCTGAGGGACTTCCTTGTACTGCATGGGCCACAGCAAGTGAAAAACTTCATGTTCCCTAAAGACAATGATAATAGAAGTTTCCATCCAACACATTACTGGCGTGAAATCCCCAATGGTGACAAAGTGGAGAGGCCATCGCTTATGTACTAAAAAACCCAGAATGTTGCATACTATTTTTGTTGCAAACTCTTCCAGTCTAATGTTCCAGCCACATTGGGTTCTACAGGCACAAAGGAATGGAAAAATCTGGCTGGAAATCTGGCATGCCATGAGAAGGCAGCAAATCACCAGAGAGCATTCCATAGGTGGAAAGAGCTTGAGATGAGACTAAGGTTAAAGGCCACCATAGATGATCGACATCAAGAGAAGACTGCATCAGAGTCTCTTTACTGGCAAAATGTTCTGAAAAGGCTCATTGCCACTGTGAGAATGCTTGCTACCCAAAACCTAGTACTGCGTGGCACTTCAGCTCAGCTGTATGTGCCAAACAATGGAAACTTCCTTAAAAATGTGGAGCTGTTGGCTGAGTTTGATGCTGTACTCCAGGAGCATCTAAGAAGAGTCACCACCCAAGAAATGTACACACACCCCTCTACCTTGGAAAAACCATTCAAAATGAGATCATACAGTTACTAGCAACAAAAGTCAAACAGAAGATTATGGCAGATCTGAAATCAGCAAGATATTACTCTGTTATTCTGGACTGCACACCTGACATCAGCCATACGGAACAAATGACTTTAATGGTGCGTTTTGTAAGAACAACAGAACCTAATGAAAATGTCCCTGCAATGGTGACTGTCAGAGAGCATTTTCTAGAATTTATTGACATTGATGATACTACAGGAGCTGGTATGACAAATGTGCTTCTTCAGAAGCTGGAAGATATGGGAATTGCAATAGCTGACATGAGAGGTCAGGGCTACGATAATGGTGCCAACATGAGAGGAAAGAACAGAGGAATGCAGACACGGATCTGAGAGTTAAACCCTCGAGCTTTTTTGTCCCATGCAGTTCTCATTCATTGAACTTGGTGGTCAGTGAAGCAGCATCAGCTTCTAGTGAGGCTGCTGAATTTTTTAATGTAATTCAAAGCATCTATATATTTTTCTCTGCATCAACTCATCGATGGCAAATTTGGAAGCAACATCTGGGAACATCCTCTCTGACACTGAAACCACTGAGTGCCACATGATGGGAAAGTCAAGTGGAGGCGATAAAGCCTATCAAACACCAAATTGGGAAGATAGATGATGCCATAGTTGCCATTATGGAGGATAATGTTATGACAGGAACTGTTCGTGGGAGAACAGTGGCAGAGGGAAATGGAATCACCAGAAACATACATAACTTCAAATTTCTGTGTGGCTTAGTGTTGTGGCATGACATACTGTTTGAAATAAATGTTATAGGTAAGAGACTCCAAGGTGTTGACCTTGACATATCTGGAGCAAAGGAACAACTGGACAAAGCAAAGTCATACCTAGTCTTACCGGTCAGATGAGGGATTTCAAAACATTCTGAAGAGTGCACAGAAGTTGGCGGAGGAACTTCACACTGAAGCTATTTTCCCACCCAAGAATACAAGAGTCACCGAAGAAGACGACATTTTGATTACGAGGCACAGGATAATCCCATAAGAGACCCCAAACAACAATTCAAAGTTGAATTCTTTAACTAGGTGTTAGATTGTGCAATAGTCAGTTGAAGAACGTTTCATGCAGCTCAAGGAACACAGCAGTATATGTGGGATATTGTATGATATTCCAAAACTCCTCACTATACCTGAAGAAGATCTACACCAGCAATGCAGGGCACTAGAGACAGTGTTGACACATGATGACATGCACGATATTGATGCGAGTGATTTAGGTGATGAACTGAAAGCCCTTTCAAGATACGTTTCAGCAGGATCAACTCCAAAGGCTATTCTGGAATATGTGCGCACAAATAAGATGACCACCCTCTTTCCAAATGCTTTTGTTGCTCTGTGCATACTTCTGACACTTCCTGTAACAGTTGCCAGTGGAGAAGTTGAAGTTACTAAAAACACATCTACACTCCACAATGACACAGGAGAGGCTGGTCGGCCTTGCAACCATCTCAATAGAGCATGAACTGGCCCAGACTGTATGGCCCGGACCTTCAACAAGCAGCAGTTCAAATCTTTGCAACAAAAAAGGTACAAAAAGCCCCACTTTGAATAATCAAACAGATAAAAATGCCAGTGTTTACTATGCAGACAAGAAAAGTTACGTTTGCTGTTCAGGCATTTGAAAGTTAAGTGTTACTTAAAATTTTTGAACAAGGCATTTTAAGTTGTTAGTTCTCCTTTATTGGGGTAGGTAGCAGAGCAATACCATGAGAGGAGTAGAACAGGAAGGAGGCAGAATTAAGACCTTTCAAAATTTTGGCCGAAGAGAGGGGGCATGGGGGCATCATTTGAGCTCCCCGCCTCAGGTGCCAAAATATTGTGGGCCGGCCCTGAACTCACACAGAAAAGTGACAGAAGACAAAAACTTCATATGACTTGTCAGCGAACAATTCACAAAGTGACTTTTTAGTTCTGTCGTCAAAGGAAACCTGCATAACACCTTCAAAAGACGAGCCTGGGAACTTAAATTATTAACTTTGTGGAATACTAAAAACCACAGACTTAACAGAGACTGGTTTTATGGATCATTTCAACAATTTGTAATATACCTTTACTGCCTGCTAACCCTTAATTGGCCACTTCATTTTAAATGGTTTCCTACAGCAGGGGTTCTCAACCTTTTTCTTTCTGTTCCTCTCCCCCGTCCCCCCAACATGCTATAAAAACTCCATGGCCCACCTGTGTCACAACAACTCTTTTTCTGCATATAAAAACCAGGGCCAGCATTAGGGGATAGCAAGCAGGGCAACTGCCTGGGGCCCCATGCAACAGGAGCCCCTAAGAAGCTACACTGCTCAGGCTTCAGCCCCAGGTGGTGGGGCTCAGGGCCCCAGGGCTTCAGCCCCATGCAGAGGGGCTTCAACTTTCTGCCTTGGACCCCAGATAGTCTAATGCTGGCCCTGCTTGGCAGACCAGACCCCCTTAACCTGCTCATGGCCCCTCAGGGGGCCCCAAACCCTGGTTGAGAACCACTGTCCTACAGCATGTGTGACCCCTTATGCTTAACAATTCATCCCACCTTGTATTTAACATAGACACATTGGTTACCTTCCCCAGACTTAAGGAAAAGCTCTGTATAGCTTGCAAGCTTTTCCCTTACACAAACAGAAGTTAGTCCAATAAAAGATATTATCTGATCTACCTTGTCTCTCTCCTATTCTGGAACCCACCTGGCTACAACAACACTGTATACAATCATATAGTCATTTCCATGGCTAAAGACAAATGTCATAAAAATTGTTTGATTTCATTATGAGATCAAATCTAAGTTATAGCAAGTATAATATTAGAAAGTGAAAGTGATATCTAATGTCCCCGGTTCATACACTAAGTCAGGGATAGACAACCTATGGCACGCGTGCCAAAGGCGGCACACGAGCTGATTTTCAGTGGCACTCAAACTGCCCAGGTCCTGGCCACTGGTCCAGGGGCTCTGCATTTTAATTTAATTTTAAATTAAGTTTCTTAAACATTTTAAAAACCTTATTTACTTTACATACAACAATAGTTTAGTTATATATTATAAACTTATAGAAAGAGATCTTCTAAAAACGTTAAAACATATTACTGGCACGCGAAACCTTACATTAGAGTGAATAAATGAAGACTTGGCACACCACTTCTGAAAGGCTGCCGACCACTGAAATAAGTAATGCAACAGTCCTTAAACTCACTGGGCCCATATTTTTGTAGGAGTCAGAAGATCAAGCAGATTGTATGTGTGTATTTCTTTTTGTTTTGTTCTTTTGTGTATATATAGCAGAATCTCAGTAATTGGTACTAAGGCTTGTAAATTACTATGTGTCCTGACCTGTCCATTGGGATGGTTACTGTAAGAGCACACTGGGTTAAATCAACAGGGCTGTTGGAAAACCGACAGGAAGGTGAAAACACTGACTTTCAGTAAGACCCTCCCACCCAAGCAAACACTGGAGGGTTGTTACAGGACAATGGGAGAGCAATTGACCCTGAGGGAACAGGCTCAACTTCCCACTGAGTTTTGCAACCTAGTTTTGAACTAGTGTAGCCAAAAAGTCTGCAAACTGAGATAACAAAGAACTCGGACTAGTTTTAAAAGGCACACTCCTGCAAGCAGGAGGAGAGACAGTTAAGGGAAACAGACTGACACCCTGAGCTCAGAGGTTAGGGGTGAGTAGGGGAAAGCAAGGCCAGCTTAGGACATCTATGAGAATGGTAGGACTCTAGGTAAAACAGACATGCAAACATACCTGTTGTTTTAAAATCCTTTCTCTTATGGTTTATTCCTACTGTTAGTACTAAAAAATACTTCGGTTTAAAACAGGTAGTAGATGAGGGGAGGGGACGGTGATGAGGGGAGGAGGCTGTGTTGGGCAGATAGGTGATGGATGTGGGGGACAATGTGGACTAGACAGTGGTGGATATGGGAGGTAGCCAGGCTGTGTGGGGAAGGGGATGGTGTGGGGGTAGATAGGTAGTGGATGAGGGAGGGGCTTACAGAGCTAGAGGGGCGGTGAATGGGGGAAGGGCTATGGGGGGAGTAGATGAGCCATGGATGGGGGAGGGGCGGTGGGGGGAATATATGAGCAGTGGATGGGGAAGGGGCAATGGGGGGGAAGTAGACAGGCAGCGGCTGGGGGAGGGGAAGTAGATGAGGGGCGGATGGGCAAGAGGGAAGTAGATGAGCGGCGGATCGGGTAGGGGCGGTGGGGGGAGCAGATGAGCGGCGGATCGGGTAGGGGCGGCGGGGGGAGCAGATGAGCGGCGGATCGGGTAGGGGCGGCGGGGGGAGCAGATGAGCGGCGGATCGGGTAGGGGCGGCGGGGGGAGCAGATGAGCGGCGGATCGGGTAGGGGCGGCGGGGGGAGCAGATGAGCGGCGGATCGGGTAGGGGCGGTGGGGGTCCGGGGCGCGGTGTTGTTCTGCTGATTTACTGATTTAGAAACTTTCCTGCTCGGAGCATCCTCCCCGGACCCCGATCCCGGCAGCGCCTCCCTCCGCGCGGCGGGTCCCGGGCTTCTCCTGCCCGTGCTCGGCTCCGCGCAGGGACCCTGTCGCCCCGGATGCCCCCCTCACCTGGGCGATGGTGGCGCCGGCAGCCCGCAGCCCCTCGCCATGGCCGCTCGCTGCCCGCTCTTCGCACGGACCAGCCCGGCTGCAGCGCTGACAGCTCCCGGGCAGGGTGAGCGGCGCCCCACTGAGCAGGCGCGGTGCCCGCACGGAGGGCAGGGGTGGGGCGGGGCGGGGCAGCCCCTTGATGATGTGGCCCGTGATGCGAGTGCGCAGCAGCCGCTGCAGGACCTGCCAGTGAGCTCGGCTCGCGGGGATCCCCCCAGCGGCAGGGGCCGAGCGCGAGGAGCCAGCGCCAACCGTCATCCCGAGCTCCGGGGGCGCGAGGAACCGCAGCCGGGGGGGGCGGGGAGCTCTGTTGTAACCTACGCGCATTAAGCACAGGGGAGGGGAGCGCTCGGCTGTTCTCCCCAGCAGCCCCCTCCCCTCGGGCATAAAGGGGAGGCTGAGGGGGCCGATTACTTGGTCACAGCCGTATGGGGGGGCGTAGGGTGCCACGTAATGACTGATGCCCCCAGCACGGCTGGGGGCGGCTGAGGTATGATTTTCCCTACACTCCCACAAACGGGGGGTGGGGGCAGTGAACCCCCCCTCTTCACACACACACAAAGAGGGGATGGGGTGGGGCTAGGGAGAGCTTCCCAATGGGGCAAGTGGCTGTACAAGAGGTGCAGTGATCCCATTCCCCACACACGCACCCCCAGAGATCCTGGTGGAAGGAAGGAATAGAGGAAGGTTAAGGGGCACTTTAACACACACACACACATATATATATATATATATACACACACACCAAATAGGGAAGGGTAGGATCAGTGATGACAATTTCCTTCCCCAGCACTTTGAAGAGCAGCAAAGGGAAAGCTACAGGGGCAGAGAAAGCCTCCACCCCAATTATCCCCTCAGAAAAACCTAATTGTTTTCTAGCTAGGTGCCCTTTTTAAAAAAAAGTTTCCATTTGGTGCAGCCGTGCCTCCACACCACAATGAAAGATGCCCAGTCAATCGTGAAAATAATTTAAACCAGCCCAGTGCAGAAGTCACACATAATTACCATCCAGTTTGCAATTCAATGCTGTATTAAAAAAAAAAATCCCTCCAGAAAGCCTCTGGTTTTAATTACCTAGACTCCAGGAAGCATAATTTCAAATCCCAGCAGTTCTGGTTCAATTCTTCATCCTTTCCAGATAGATAAACAGAGTTCCAAGTTGTTTACTGTGTGCAGGGATTTTGTGTGCTCATGAGGTACTGTGTGCTCTGAGGGGACGTCAGAGATGAACTTGCTAAATCTTGCTCCACAGTTTGGCTTGCCAATGACACACTGGTTTCTTCCTGTTTTCACATTTCCAGTACTGATTTCACAAGTGCTGGTTTCTCATTGATTAAAAGTGGGTGGGTGGCCTTCTCTGTTTTGAGCAACCATACTGTAGATTTGCAATGTATGAAAGTCAAAAAAGGATGGAAAGCAGAGTAAGCACCAAATGTATTCCTGGCAATGCTTTTGCTTTCACTTGTAAAAGCTTTATTGGCAACAAACACACAAGACTCAACAATTTTTACTTATTTGAGACTCTTGTACAGAATGCACTTGAGCACTTTCTTTTAGCTTGATTGAAATAATTTCATTAAGAAGTCAACTGATTTCATTAATTGGTTCAATGAAATAAAAAACATATATTGCTGTTTGAAAACTTTTCTCTTTAGATTGGCTGGTTTTTTAATTGTCCTTGCCCAAGTACTCTGTGATATGCCCAGAAAGCTTTAATAATTTAAGGCCCTAATCCTGTGAAGATTTACACACGGGCTTAACTTTACACACTGAGTAGCCCCATTGAAGTCAACGTACTCATGCATGTAAAATTAAGCACATGCAAGTTCAGAGTCTAACTATGATACGTATGTGGATTCTTTGTTAAAGTAGATATAGAGAGAGGTGAAGGTCAACTAATTTATTTTGTGCTAATAAATACAGTATTTTAAATTCAAAATGACTAATTTTTACATTCAAATAGTTTAACATTTGTACAAAACATTGAAAGTATGTGCCATTATTTTCTAAAAGAGTACTTCCTACACCGATGCTCTGTACTTCATAGCAGTGGAGAAACCTGAAGTGGAAAAACTTTTAAAAAAAATCTATACATGAATTTAGTGATCATGAAATCTGTCAAGCTAATGACTCTGGAACCTGTTTTTCCCTCTCTAATCCACAGAACATAATACAGCGTGCCCAAAGCACCAAGCGTCTGCAATAAGTGGGAGCTAAATACTGTGAGCATGTGAATAAAAGTTTAAAGTTAAGTATGTTGGTAGGTGTTTCACAGGATCAGGGCCAAAATCATTTGCATTGAAATAGTTAACAGTGTTGACATTCATGTCACCATAATTAGTTTTCAGAGTGAACATGCTATTGAGATTAATTGGACAGTATACACCTTTTAGACCTAATGTTTAGGCTGTTTGCAAAATTCAGAAAGACTTACACCTGGTCCATGCTATCCAAGTTATTTTCACAGTTATGAGAGATACATATATATATATCTGTAAATGAAAATTGAGATTCTGGAGCACAACTGTATGGAAAAGAGTGAATTCTGCAGCAAATTCAGTGGCTACATAACTGTGGAATATACAGAGGCCAAGCATGGGTGGCAGCAGTAGTGGAGGCTTCCCCTGCTTTGGTCAGTCCCTGATCTGGAGGGACCACTTTTAGGGAGAAGGCAGTTCTTCCCCTCCAATGCCCTGCCCTGTGGCATGTAAGTTTTGCGAGTTTTTAAAATGATTATTATTTTATGGTGTGTATATGTGGGGGGAGGGGTTTCCTGGTAGTCAAGGGCCTTCTCAGATGGGGGCCTGGTGCAAGTGCACAGTGGTTAATTTGGGCCTTGGAGTAGGTATTTCATTCAGCAGTACCTGGATAAATTTAAACTCCAGATCACTATGATATCTTAGGCTTATACAGGACACTGTGACCTAATACAGTATAAAATTAACAATAAATGCAATAAACTCAAGTAATATTAAAATACACCAGTATCTTATTTATACAGCTATAAATCAGAAAAATCCTAAATGAGATTGCCTAAATTTCTGTTCTGTCTCTCTTCCAACTCCTTTCTTTATCATCTTTCTTTCCCCTAAGAGAAAGAGTTAAGGATGCCTTGATCCTGCATAGCCTAGGTTTCACAGAGATTCATATGCGGATAAATCTTTGTGGAACCTAGGCTATGTGGTACTTTATTCCACAATTACATTATATTGAACCTACAAGAAACTTACAACAGTTAGGCTGCTGGTGTGCTGAGACTATTGGCTGTCTTACTCACCAATATCGTGTCCCGCCCCATGTCCCTGGCCCCCCGCCCCCTGCCCAGTGTCTCTGCCCCCCAGCCTCCCCACTCAGTGTCCCTGATCCCCCAGTCCACCCCGCCCAGTGTCCCTGCCCCCTAGCTCCCCACCCAGGGCAGGTGGAGGGACCCAGGCTCCCCACAGCTGCCAGCGCGGCTTTCCCCAACCCAGCTCCAGCAGAAGGGTAGGGGGGAAGGCAGCTCGGAGCTGCAGCCTGGCCATAAGAGTGAGGTGGGCAGCGAGCATCTCCCGCCCAGTGTCCTTGCCCCCCAGCCCCTTCACCCAGGGCAGGTGGAGGGACCCACGCTCCCCACCGCTGCCAGTGCCGCTCTCCCCGACCCAGCTCGGGGTGGCTCAGAGCCGCAGCCTGGCCACAGTAAGAGCCTGGCCCCCTGCTGAGGGGAGCCGCAGCACACTCTCCACCAACCCTGGCCCTGGGGCCCAAGCAGCCCCAGGCCCATGTCCCTGCCCCTCAGTTCCCCCACCCAGGGCAGGTGGAGGATCCACGCTGGTGCCTCACAGCTGCCCACCGGGTTCTTACCATCAGAGCCCTGCGTGGATACAAAATTTGTATCCGCATCCGTGCTACTATCTGCAGAAATGGTCCATGGCTATAGAGCGGATACACATGGATGTGCAGGGCTCTAGTTACAACACTGTGAATGTTCAGATTTAAATATCTGAAACTTGCTATTTTTAAAATCGTATGACCATAAAATTGACCAAAATGGACCGTGAATTTCGTAGGGCCCTAATTATCAGATTATACGGGCAGACTGAAATTATAACATTAGTAAACATAGCACAGGCGGTTGCCTTGCCCTCCCCCATCTCCCTGCATGCGTCTCTGAGCCAGCCAGCCCTTACGCAGCAGGGAGATGTCAGCAACTCCCCTTGCTTCCCTCTCAGAAGAGTTTTCAGGAACTTTAAAAAAAAACCCGCAGCGGGTAGCAGAGCCCCTCCCCCTCCCCGCCGGGTCAGCCCGGGCTTAACTGTCGCCCAGAAACGCTCCGTTTGTCATTGGCCAATCAGGGCTCAGTCTCTCACTGACGTCAAGGGTCGCTCGGCCGCTCCTGGGCAGCGAGAGAACCGCGAGCGCCGGGGGCTGCCTCGCCCCGAGCCGCGCTGGCTCCTCCGGGCTCCAGGAGGCGCCGTGGCGCAGCGCGAGGCCGCTAGGCTGCGGCTAGAGCGGAGCCCCGACACCCTCCCGCCCCCGCGCATATGGAAGGAAGCGGCGCGCGCAGGCCCGAGAGCCCGATGGCGCTGAAGGAAGGTGCCGCGGGCGCCGCTGCCTCCAGGGAGCTGCTGTCCGTGGGGAGCGGAGGAGGTAGCCGGTGCAGGCCGCCACGTCCCCGGGATTGGGGGGGGAGGAGGAGGGAGCAGCCGCCTGCGGGCAAGAAGCGGGGCGGAGGATGGGAAGCGGCGCGTGACGGGAGGCGGTTTGCTCGCGCGCGCGGTCTGTTGTCGCCCCCGCGTTTCAGCGACGGCGGCGAGGAGCGGGCGGGTAACGCGGCCAGAGAGCAGCGCGCGCTGCCTGCGTGGCAGGTTGGGGGTCCGCCTCGCGCGGCCGCCCTTGCGCAAGCCGCGACTACGCGGCGCCGCCCTGATGCAGCTGGAGGGGCAGGCGGGGCAGGGTGCCGAGGGCCCCGCTTGTTGGGGGGCGGAAGGTCTCAGTTTCCGCTCGAACCCCCTCCTCCCGGGCATGAAACGCTCTCAGCTCCCCAGGCCGCCGGCGCGTGCCCTGGAGAAGGCGAAGCACAGGCTCGCGCCGGCCCTTTGAGCCCATCCTCTGAGGCCGCGGGGAGTGGGGCCGGGCGGTCTGGGGGCGGGAAGGCTGCGCCACGTCCCGGGAAGCTGCTGAGCCCAGAACTGACCCCTCCTGACTAGCGCTTGGGGGGGCGGGCGGGTACTTTCGGGGGAGAGGGGAGCGAATAGTAAATTTCCTGCCAAATGCATTGGGGGGGGGGGCAAACGAGTCACAAATGGGCCGAATTCGGTGAATAGTTTTGGCCAGAAACAAAAAAAAAAACCCAGGAAACAAATTTTCGGGCAGTGTTGAAATGGTTCAGGTTTTGGAAGTGTCAAAACAAACTATTTTGGCATTTTGCATTCAATCAGTGTTTTAAATGAAATGTTGATTCGAATCGAGAGTTTTCAGGTTTGATATTGGGCAGAAGAGTTGGGGGAAAAACAGTTTTCATAGAATCCTAGGACTGGAAGGGACCTCGAGAGGTCATCTAGTCCAGTCCCCTGCACCCACGGCAGGACTAAGTATTATCTAGTCCAGAGGGGGGCATATTACGGCCCCTGTGCCAATCCAGCCCACAGGACCCTTCCCTCTGGCCCCCAAGCTCCTGCCAGGGAGCAGTGTCAGGACAGGCTTGCAGAGGAGCCAGCCCAACTCCCCAGCACCATAGTGAGTGGGGTGGAGGGTAGCCCCTGGTCCCTCCCCTTCTCCTCCCCTCCCTCCCTGCCTCCCTCACAGTCACAATTCCTCCAGGGCTTGGGCAGCGTGGCTGCTGCTCCGTGGCTATAGCGCTGATAGACCTGGTGCTCCAGGGCGGTGCAGTCAAGGGCAGTTCTAGGGCTTTTGCTGCCCCAAGCACGGCAGGCAGGCTGCCTCCTGCAGTTTGCCTGCGGAGGGTCTGCTGGTCCCGCAGCTTCGGCGGACCTCGGAGATCCACCGGACCAGTGGACCCTCTGCAGGCAAGCCACCGAGGACAGCCTGCCTGCCGCCCTTGTGGCGCCGGCAGAGCGCCCCCTGCGGCTTGCCGCTTCAAGCACGTGCTTGGCGTGCTGGGGCCTGGAGCCGCCCCTAGGTGCAGTTGGGGAGCAGGGGGAGTTCCCGGGGGTAGTGTCAAGGGGCCTGGGCCTTGCTGCCAGGGACAGGGGCAGAGCAAGCCAGGGTCCCCCTCCAGCCCCAGCATGCCTGGCCCCAGCAGTCAAGCCCAGGTAGGGAGTGAGCCCTGCCAGGGAGAGCAGCCAAATGAGCAAGGGAAACAACCAGGGAAAGGACTGAGTCCCTCTTTCCCCCACCCCACAGGTAACGAGCGGGGGGTTGGATAAGGGGCTGGGGTCCCCCGGGGTGATGAGCAGGGGGGATTGGATAGGGGACGAGTGTCCCATGGGGATGGTCAGGGGGCAGAGAACAGGGGTGTTTGGATAGGATGTGGGAGTCCCGGGGGGTTGGGGGGGGGTCCAGAGGGATGGATAGGTGGCAGGGGCCAGGCCACGCCTCACTGTTTGGGGAGGCATAGCCTCACCCATCCCTCCATACAATTTCTGTAGCTGATATGGCCGTAGGCCCAAAAAGTTTGCCCACTCCTGATCTAGACCATCCCCGACAGGTGTTTGTCTAACCTGCTCTTAAAAATCCCCAATGATGGAGATTCCAGTGCTTAACCACTCTGACAGGAAGTTTTTCCTAATGTCTAACTTAAACCGCTCTTGCTGCAATTTAAGCCCATTGCTTGTTGTCCTATCCTCAGAGGTTAAGAAGAACAATTTTTTTTCCTCTTCCTTGTAACAACCTTTTGTGTACTTGAAAACTGTTATCTTGTCCCCTCTCATGGCTTGTCTACACCACTGCACAGTGTCGATTTAAGATACGCAACTTCAGCTACGTGAATAGCGTAGATGAACTTGACGTACTTAGATCTACTCACCGTGATGTCTCCGCTGTGGTAAGTCGACTTTGCTTGTGCTTCTCGTTCTGGTGGAGTATCGGAGTCAAGGGGAGAGCACTCAGCAGTCAATTTATCGCATCTATCTAGATGCGATAAATCGACCCCTGCTGGATCGATCACTGCGTGCCAATCCGGCGGGTAGTGTAGACAAGCCCTCAGTTTTCTCTTCTTCAGACTAAACAAACCTAATTTTTTCAATCTTCCCCCATAGGTCGTGTTTTCTAGACCTTTAATCATTTTTGTTGCTCTTCTCTGGACTTTCTCCAATTTGTCCATATCCTTCCTGAAATGTGGCACCCAGAACTGGACACAATACTCCAGTTGAGGCCTAATCAGCGTGGAGTAGAGTGGAAGAATTACTTCTCATGTCTTGCTTACAACATTCCTGCTAATACATCCCAGAATGATGTTTTCTTTTTTTGCAACAGCGTTACACTGTTGACTCATATTTAGCTTGTGATCCACCATGACCCCCAGATCCCTTTCTGCAGTACTTCTTCCTCAGCAGTCATTTCCCATTTTGTATGTGTGCAACTGATTGTTCCTTTCTAAGTGGAGTACTTTGCATTTGTCCTTATTGAATTTCATCCTATTTACTTCAGACAGTTTGTCCAGAGCATTTTGAATTTTAATCTTATCTTCCAAAGCACTTGCAACCCCTCCCAGCTTGGTATCATCCACAAACATTATAAGTGTACTCTCTATGCCATTATCTAAATCATTGATGAGGATATTGAACAGAACCAGACCCAGAATCAATTCCTGCAGGACCCTACTCGTTATGCCCTTCCAGCATGACTGTGAACCACTGATAACTACTCTGGGAATGATTTTCCAACAAGTTATGCACCAGTTTTGGTTTGAAACTAACTGATTTTTTAAAATTATTTTTTGGTTTGACTACCTCAGGGGTGGCTAACCTGTGGCTCCAGAGCCGCATGTGGCTCTTCAGAAGTTAATATGTGGCTCCTTATATAGGCATCAACTCCAGGGGTGGAGCTACAGGCGCCAGCTTTTCAATGTGCTGGGGGATGCTCACTGCTCACCCCTGTCTCTGCCACATGCCCTTCCCCCACTCCACCCCTTCCTGCCCCCTCCCCTGCCGTGCCCTCCTTCCCCCCAGAGCCTCCTGCATGCCATGAAACAGCTGATTGGGAGGGAGGGAGAGGCACTGACTGGCAGGGCTGCCAATGGGTGGGAGGCACTGGGAGCGGAGTGGAGAGCTGATGAGGGGGCGGCTGATGTATTACAGTGGCTCTTTGGCAATGTACATTGGTAAATTCTGGCTCCTTATCAGGCTCAGGTTGGCCACCCCTGGACTACCTGGTGGAAAAATCAGTTATTCCTGCAGGTCTAATGCTGAGCCTCCCTAGCTTGTGGGATCTGATGAGATTCTCAGCCCAAGGCACTATACATGCATATTATTTTCATGCAAAGGCTTATCTGTTAATCCTTACATATGTTCCAAAGGAGAACAAGTTTAACTATACCTGGTATTGCTGATGTAATGGTAAGTAAATAAGAGAAAAAATACTAAGGATGTACTGTAATGTCAGACCTTTAAAGGACAAAACTAGAAGGGTACTGAATGTTTTCAAACTTCTGATAGGATAAAGAAATCATTCTAAAATAAACTTTTAAAAGTCTCATTTTAATTAGTGATAAATAATTCCTTTGAAATTGGTCATCCCATTTGCTGTATTAAGAGTTGACTAGTTAAATTGTCCAACTAATGAAAACTTTCTTAAATTGTCTGTCTTTTGGTGTAAATCTTGTGAAATATCTAAATAAGGGAGCTAGTATCAGGTTGGTAAATAGTGAAATAACTGATGTAATTTTTCTTTGTAGGTATTCATGACACACTGTTGATTAACTCAAAACATGCTGGCAAAAAGGTCACAAATTTAGAGACAGTAAGGATACCAAGAAGTAACAGTAAGTGCATCTTTTCCTAATGGGACTATGTTGATCACTGTTTAAGTTGCTTTGTGAACCTGAAAAGCACATAACCATGACTATACCCAACATTAATTTAGCCGACTGCTGAAGCAGTTAGCATTTGAAAATCAATTAACAGCATAAGTTTTTTAAATAGTTTTAAACCTATTTTTGCTACTTGTGAATCTGCAGATTTCTCTTGCCGTTGCCGATATGGATGTTTCCCCCTGCTATTTATGTTGGAGCTTGAAACTAACTAGGCCTTTTTTACTCACCAGATAAAATGGGCACAGTTCTCAGAATATTTCTCATGTAGTTAACTGATCCTGCAGAGGGAGCACAAAGCATTAATTCTGCATAATATTTTTGTAAACATTTGGTGTTTTAGGGCGTAATTCTACAAACCCCACTGGTGTCAGAGGGAATATTTCTGTATGTAGAGGGCTTGCAAGATTGAACCTCTGGTGTTACGTTTCCAAGTAGTGTAAAAATGGACTTCTAATATCGAAACTAGCTTCTTAACCCCACTTTTTAAAAGAATACTGTCAAAATCAATAAGCCAGATTACTATCACTATCTATTCAGTGATCACGTTGAATGGCTTCAGAGAAGGTATTTTTCTGCATTTGATCCATGTGCCTTGTCCCCTAATCAAAGACACAGTTAACTGGCAGTGTTGTCTGATTGTGGTATAAAGTGACACATTTTCAGGATTTTTATTCTTTTCACAGAAGACAAATTATTAGTGATTTCTCAACCTTGGATTGTATTTGCTTAGTATGCAAAGGGCTTCTGCTTTTCATATAACCATTCTAATCTCTATATTCAAAACCAATTTGCTAGTATAAAGTATTGGATGCTAGTATATCTTTTTAAAATAATCATTCCTTTTTTAATAACCTTTCAAAATTATCTTCAACTTGTATTTGAGATGATAAAGGAGGAAATATGGAGTTCTTTCTTTGACAGAACTTTTGGGGAGAGTCAGTGTAGCATAAAGTAGTAGTTTGTAAGGGACTTTACTGGAGTTGAATCAGAATAGTGCAGCCTTACTGCAAGAGAGGGAAAAGGCTATTTGAAAAAAGTGTGGAAGTATAACATTAATCTGCGAGTGGAAGGGAGAGGACATGGCCATGACCCATCAAATGGCAAAGATGTCCCAACATTGGTGGGAAATCCCATGGAGTTTGGCAACATCCCTGCAAAAGGCCAGCTCCTCCATGCTGTCACCTACACTGCCTATCCACCTTGGCTGCCTTCTTGGCAGCATAACACACTTGGTAGAAAGCTGCTTCTGAGGTTACTTTCTCCTATCAGTAGCACAGCTTTCTTGACAGTTGTGCCATTACTGACACCCCCCCCCCCCCATCTTCTCTTGGACCCTGTCCCTTTGCTCCAAGAGGGGAGAAGGTAAGGTACAGTACTTCACAGGAGCTAATATTGATGTGGAGCATCCTAAGTGTTTCATTTGTTGGTGTGTTTAAAACAATAGAATTTTGCTATGAAGCGTCTGTTGGACTCGCCATATTTTAGTTTTTAAAAAGGTCAAATAAAAGCCATGACATGACTCCCTTAGTGAACCATTTGGACTGATGCACAAGTTCCATGATATTCTGCACTGTATGTGCCCTGAAAAGTTGAGCAATCTGGTCAATAAAGTAGTAACTTTATTCCCAAATGAATTGTTAAATATTGTAGACAACCTGAAAGTTCAAAATTAAAACAGTTAAATCCTGTGTTAATGAGATATTCATGTCTTTGTACTGCAAAATCTAAATATGCATATATGGTATAATCTCACTATTTCTGCCTTAGTTTTGGACAGAGTTCAGAGCTTTCTACCGCAGATGGCCCTTGCAAACAATGAGCTAAGAAGAGAAATGGCAACAGCACCAGCTCATCAGTTTGATATTGAAAATCTAGACAGCTGCCTTGAAAATATTATAGAGATGGTAAATATATTTCTTGTGTTTTGCTTCTGTAAAGAAAATTTAGTGCTGTGGCATAAAACTCTTCACTCAGTCTTAGGATGGGTTTGTTTGAAAAATAAAGCTCAGAGTTTCCTCTTTTATATTCCTTTATAATTTAGATCTGAAACTAGCCATAAATTTAAAGCAAGGTATGCTACTTGCTCTTCATGACATAGTAATCTTGTCCACCACTGAAACTTGAAGATAAACTGCTAGAGAGAAAGTAGTTGAACCCAGAATACGAGCTGCCTCTAAAGCTCTAATCCTGGCAATGAGTAATTTTTGTAATTACAGATAGTAAATTTAACAAGATTAAGTTTTTGTTTTCAAAATAATCTGACTTTCAATGAATCATAATTCAAGATTGTATAGTAAGTAACAATAACAAGTGTTCTGTTATGTTTACAGGACACTTTTAAGTAGTTTAAGGCCCAAAATCTGGGTCTTGAGTATGTCAAGTATAACAAAACTTAAAAACCTTAATTATGATCTCTCAAATAGAAGAGTTTTTCCAATAAAATTTACTTCAGCATCCCCCTCTGGTGTTTTCACATTATGCTAATGTCTGAGAACCCCAATGCAAAACCCCAATGAGACAAAATATATGAGAGAGCCCCCAGAAAATTATATTTTCAGATTTGGATTCTTGTCTGAAAAATCCAGCCTTTTGTGCCCTTCATTTGTCAGTTTAAACCAGAAGCTTTCACTTTAGACAAAGTGAATTCATCAATGTCCCATTCTCTTTTTGCTTCCTGTGAATTATTTAAAAAGAACTATTACTTTATTATTGAGCACTACAGGTGCTTAAAATGTCTAAACTCATTTTTCATATTTTAAACTTTCATGTTTATAGTGATCCCTAAAAAACTTGCAAATATTTCCAGTCTAACGAGGTCTGCTTACTTTTTGCATAGCACATAATTGATGACTTTAGGGTAAGGATGTTCATGTGTATTAAGATCCTGGATTGATTTTGTAGATATATGGGTATAATATGATTTTGTAGCAATATGTAGATACATGGGTTGTTCATTTTTTAAGAACTGTTGTTTCTTGCAGAATGTAGCCTTGGTTGAATTAAGTGGTTCTGACACGGATGAAGAAGAAATAATTTCAGAAGACAGCTCAGAATCTGAAGAGGACAGTTGTGCAACTGATGAAGTTACCATAGACACGATAAAACTTCCAAAACAAAAAGGAGAAAAGGGCAAAATAGAAATTTTGGACAGCAAAGTGAATGAGTAGATAGAACTATTTTCAGATTTCCATTTCTGAATGTATCATGTCCTGACTACTTTGAAGGCTTGACCCTTAGAAAACTAGCCAATTTCCAAGTATGTGTCACCTGGAAACTGGCGAACTCCCAGTCACTTATGTCACTGGAAGTACTGTGTTTAGTAGGGTGGAGAGTTTCTTATGGCTGGGAGAAAAGCTGGAGCTCTTAGGACTAAATCCTGACCTATCCCCCAAGCTATATAGAAATGAGTTGCATCAGGAGGTCAGGGTGGGGAAGAAACAGCATGAAACTTAGTAATTTGAGAGGCTGCACTGTAAAGATTGGCAAGAAATGTGAAGTTCTTGGCCTGTTGCGAGGTGAAGAACGGGTTACTAGGGTGTGGGGTACTTACTTCAGGAGAGGGAAATAAGTAGATTAGAGGAAAACAAAGCTTGTGTTTTGAGATGAGAATAAATATACTAAGATATTGAAGTATTATATACTTGTCTTCACTAGCAAGTACTAAAAACGAGCACACAGTGCTTCAAGAGTTAAGTCTAAGGAAATATGCCTAATTTATTCTTGCCTCCTTAATTTTATAGGGAGCAATTTGGGCTATTTTACTGTATTTAGTTTAGACATGTTTTGCTTTTCAAATTATGCATCTGAATGCCTTTGTAGATTATAACTTGTTTCTCAAAGAAACAGTATTTTGTATAATAATTTAAGGTTATATTCTTACTGTATTTACTTAGCTACAGAAGATTGACTACCAAGCTACAGTTAAGCACAGGATTAAAATTAATTATTTAAAATTATATTTTTATTCTGTTTTTCTTAAAGATAACCATTTGGAACATTTGGTCAAGATGATCAATACCATTTCTAAGCTTTGTTGAAGAGCATGTCCCCTTATCTGTCTTTATTAATAGGAAAAATAAAATCTTACTGCCATCAATTGCTATTGTGATTCAATTTATGGGTTATTTTAGCTAAATTATTAGTCCAAAGCAGGTCCTTTGACTCATGTTGGTAGTAATCAATCTTTCTGAAAAGCAGCAGCACTTGGGATATGGGCTTTATAAAGACACAATACTGAGATGGTTAGTTTCCACTTATGAATTATGGTACATTAGAATTAAACTGTCCAAACAGTTTTAAATCTGGAGGGAAGCTGGCCTAAGATGCAACACTGGACTGCTAGTCTCACGCATCACTTTAACGTTGCTTCCCACTGGAAGGAGATTTAGACATGCCAATTTTACTCAGCACAGCTATTTAATGACCCATATCTATACACAATATTCCTTGTGTCTCTGGCTGTTGTATCAAAGAACCTCCTAAATATCAGTCAACTAACAAAATCCAAGGCAGTTGGGGAACTAGTATAGTTGTCTGTTGAAGGTACTGTTTCTATGGTAAATTAAACACTTCAGGTACCTTTATTTGGATAGCCTGGATACTGTTTTATACTAAGGTTTGCAGTGGCATCTTTATAGACTAATTTTACTCAATTGTATTTCAAATACACTTTGTCTACATGCCAAGTGAAGGAATTATGCGGTGATTTAATGGTACATTGCACAATGTGGATACAGCTTGTTTATAATGTCACACTTCATAAACCTTGATTAATGGTTGTGTAAACTGTGTCCAGAACTGAATATTTAACTGTTGACCATGTTTATGTGCCTGGTAAATTGAAGGTAAAAAATTGTCTTCTGGCTAGACCACTTTTACTACAAAAACATATATTCCACATTAACTTGTGTCTAACATTGGGCTATTTAAGTAGGAAAATAATTACATAGAACTAACAAACAGATAATTTTGTTCCTGTTATACCAGCTAGAGATGAGCCAAAAAAAAAAAAATCGGTTTTTGGGTTGGTAGCTGATCTGGAAAAAAACAACAAAATTGGTTCATTTCAAACTGACACAATTTGTTTTTTCTTGCCAAAACAAAAAAATGTTGTTTGAGTCAATTCTAACTGACACTTTAAAACAGTTTAAGACTTTAAATATTTTCCTTTAAAAGAAAAAAAGGAAAAAAAACCCAAACCCAGCAGCAACTATTTGCTAAATTTACACATGGCTTTGGTCTCACCAAAACTAGTTTTAAGGAAACTTACTTTTCACTAAAAATCTTCACTGGCTGTAATACCTGTTTTCAGAAGGTGCATACATTTTGGAACATTGTTCAGCTGATCTCACAAACTGATTAAAAAATTGGTTGTATCACGCTGTAGCTTTGTGGTACAGTAGTTTCTCTTAAAACGTTTCTTGAAGTACAGAATGTGCAGTTATGTTCATTATCTTGAAAAACACTTGGTCATTATGTCAGATATCCTTTCTATTTAGTACTTGACAAGTAAAAATACAATTAATATCTGACTTTATAGCATAGTAACTGCCTAATGCCATAATCTTGCATTAAATTCTCCTTGAGGTAACACAAGTGTATGTAATGTGAAATAATTATGCCACATACAATAGTGATAGCAGACACAGCTGGTTTAAATTTATTAATATAACCACCATTCACAATCCCATATAAATTGCACATTCCACATTGGCAAAAAGATTGAAGTTATTGAAAATATTTTCTGCTTAATATTCATAGTTTAACAAAGATCATAGTAAGTGCACTTTCTTGCATTTATTTACATTTTATGGCACTAAGGTTTCCTATACTGCTGAAAAGTCAGAGCTGTATACTTTTGTTGAAAAACTTGATCTGTTTTATAAAAAACTGTATAATGTGCATTTTAAAGTACAGTTTTAAGAGAAGCTTAATGACTAAATGTATGTTAAAAGGTTTTAAATGATCATGTAAAATACATCTTGTATTAATAAAAAATTTAGGCACATCATGGGCCCAATCCTTGAGTCTTACATAAGCAATCTCCCATTGCCTGAGTTAAGAACAACTTGGAAGGTTTAGGTATGTGGACATTTAGATAAGTAAAGACCAAATTCTAGTTCCACTAAAGTAAGTTGCCAAATTCTTTATGACTTTAGAGGGGCTAGAATTTGGTCCTTACAATTTTCCATGGATAAATACTACTTGCTTTTTGTTAGTGGTACTACTTCAGAAAGTATATCCTGGGCATTGTATTAAGTGCTTAACAGAGTACTTAAAATTGAGGCTGTCAGCAAGGGGTTTGCTTTGGCAGTCAGGCTGAGCAGTTTCTTTAATACTCCACAGTTACAGCTTTAGTTCTGAGGTACTCATGAAGAGCTTCTTCACCTATGAAAGATCAAAGGTGAAACAGTTATACCACCAGTTTAAAGGAATAGTCAGAAGACTTAGTTTTAACCACTTAACAGGAATTCTGAACTGTTGCTTGCTAAGTGCTTAGGTATTTTGCATTCACATGTTCCAAAAGCTTGTGGCCAAGGAATTACTTTTTTTTTTAAAATAAATAGACTGAGTATATTTTAAAATACCCCCCTCTTATCCCATTGACTCTACTGAGGTAAATTAAACTCTTTTTGAAGCTGAAAAAATCACTTTAGCAATAATACAATATATCATCATCTGATTACTGTCTATTATAGCACCAAAACACTGTCCTATCTACTTTAGAAGTTCCCCTCGAGAGCTTCTCCCCCCCACCTCTCTCACACACACACACACACACACACACACACACACACAAGACAGTTTGGAGTTGCAGCTTTCCTGATTAAACGGGGGCTACTGCCTGTGAACATTATACGGGGGCTACTGCCTGTGAACATTTAGAGGTTGTATCCCCTTTGCACCTTACAGGTCCTCAGGAATTAAGTCAAGACTTCCTGTGGTGCACTTGGCTCTCTGACTGAAATCTTCCATTCTTGAGTTTTGCCTAGAGGTGAATGTTTCTGGAAAGTTTGACCAAAATTGGACTAGCTAGCCTTAGTGGGGAAATAGACTGCTTTATGCTTAAAAAAACAGGAAAAACTGACACTCCCACACACCCCCTCTCAAAAATACCCCACAACAGCATCAAATTGACATGTCAGAGTTTAAAAAAAAACACTTCAAGCTTAATAATACCATTGTAAGTAGGATGGATTATAGACATGAATTTTTTTTATTTGCAGCAGAGGGTTGTTTTTTTCCCTCAAAATATTTTCTGACATACTCCCTGGTGTATCCAACATAAATTTTATCTGCTATATAAATATCAACACCTTAATACAGACGCCCCGTAACTCACATAACTGTTCCGTTCCAGAAAGCCTTGCGTAACTTGAATTTTGCTTAACTTGGAAATTTATACCCATACATTACGCAAAAATTTCTGCAACTCAAAGCCTATTTCTGGCTTACGGAACTTTTTGCGTAAGTCGGGTCTTCCGTAACCCAGGGAGCGTCTGTACTTTGTATTCTATGGCTATGTTTAAGTGAGATACTAAATAAACCAAAGTTGGGCTTTTAAATCCATATTTAAACACCTGCCTAGTTTTTCAAAAGTGCTGGGCACTCAACCACTCCCACTGAGGTATTTTTGAAAATTATCTATCTCCTTTTAAAAGTCAAAAAGCTCAAGAAATTCAGAGTAATTAGATTTAGAAAGCTACATGATGTGTATGGAATAGTTTGGGAGAAATAGCCTCATAATATGTTGGCAAAAATCAGTCTCAAAGATGTGAGAATGTTAATGGCAGTGAGACGGTTATGCAGAGAAGTGTCATGTATGTGTATGTTAGGGGTATGAAAAAACATGAGGCAATGGAAACTGATATTGATATGAAGGGCGCCACTGTGTGACCATATAGCCACATTACCTATAAGTAGAGAGAGGTTTTTACTGAAAGATATGTGGGTGGGCAGGGTGCCCTGAAGGTGAATGGAAGCCAAAAGTAAGCTTCAGTATTAATATGGGTCAGGGAAACAATTTAAGTTCCTTGGGTAAATGGATTCTTAAGTCTGATTTCCTGTCTAGTGTTTTTTTAGTAATATTAGTCCTAATGTTAGTTTAACTATCTTCTTAACGTTATCGTATGTTTAATTTGCCAAATAAAATCTGGTTTTGATTTTAAGCCAGTCTGAAATGAAGTGAGTTTTGAAAATGATAGGGGAGTTTCTAACAGGGGACTGGAGGGAGACAGGAGCTTCAGTGTATGCTTGGGTCTGGAAGAGACCACAGTCAATTTTCTTGAACCATGTCAAACAAGGGCTGGTGAGAACCAATCAGCCAGAAAACCACTGACCAAAGATAATTCCCATGAAGGTTGTGATGCATTTGGAGCTGCCTACTGATGATTTATTATATGAATTCTGTTTGTTAGCCTGGTTATTGCATGTTCACTGCCTGAGGGCTGTCTGGAACACATGCAGGAAAGAGGGGATGGCTCCAGGTAGAAACCTATCAACTGACACTGAAGAGTCACTGATGGACAATGTCAGAATCATTGGGTCTAAAGAAAGAGAAATATATTAATGTGAACTAGGTACCTTTTAGTTCACACCAGTAGTGTCCACATGGGGTAGTTTGCAGTGCAGTGTAAATGAGCCATTAGACACAAGGACCTGCTGGGGGTGTCTGAAGACGCTAGGACTGCACAGGTTACTATTAGGGGATGCTATGCCTTTAGGTAAGGTAGACATGCAATGCAGACTATCTATTTTTATAATCTTTTTTCTCTAATAAACTTGTTCTCCAACTAAAATAAACTCTTTGGTTAAGGAAGGCTGTCTGATTACTGTATGCTGCTGGTCACAGACTCCCAAATGGAAGAATCATAAGTGTCCAAATTCAGTTGGACCTGCTGGGTGAGCACAGTTGATACAAGGGGGATATTGTAAGCCAGAATCCAGTTGAAGAATAGAACTGCAAAATTCCTCCCTGAGATAGATAAAGGCATAAGGCCTGACACCTGAGAGGGTGCTCTCAAACCAGGAAGGGGTCACAGAGATGCCATTAGCCCCCTACCGGACAACGGTGTTATTTCTTACATTTTTCCTTGCTATTTTTTAAGTGTAAAACTTGATCTATCAGGACTTTTATGGGCTTTTTTTCTCCTGTGATAGAACCTGAACAAGGCTTTTTTTTTTTTAAATGGGTTTGGACCATCCATGTGGGGGCGGGAGGGAAACCAAAGTACTTACCTAAATCTTTTCCAAAGCCAGATTGTTTGAATCCACCAAATGGTGCTGCCACATCAGTTTTGTTATATGTGTTAATGAAAACTGTTCCTGCTTCTAGATTTTCACTAACATACAGAGCTTTGCTTAGGTCTCTTGTGAAAACCCCTGAAGCTAAGCCATATTCTGTGCTGTTTGCGCATTTTAACACTCCATCGACATCCCTATAATAATAATAAAAATAAATTATTTGGCTTAATTGACAGCAAGAGAAACATAGCAGAGACTCTAATGTAACAAACAACCTCCTTCTAGCTGCAGTGCAACGGCTTCTTTCCACACCCTTTTTCTTTCTAATCTCTAGTTAGCTGTTTTGAAAACATGACTATTACCTACTAGTCTACTGTTAATCAGTCAGATATATGAAAATTCACATTATTGTCTCTAATTTATACAGTTTGTAAATTAGATTACAGAATGCTTAAGGTTTCTACCAAAAAAACCTCAAACAAAATGTTGTATTACACATATCAGCTTTGTGCAGCTCCAGTGGAATTCAAGGAATGAAGAAGTGCAAAAATGTTTGCAAAGCAGAGCTCTGCAGCAGAACATTCATTTTTGCTAAAATTAGCTCTAATTCCCATTTTGTTGGGGAATAAATTCTTAAAAAAACAAAGCCTTCCATGTAATAAATAAACCTTTTCATGCCATTTTCGCTGTGCTAGTTTCTATTTGTACCTTATCCCCAAACAGCTTTAAATATCCTTAGTTGTTTACAAAAATTGAATAAGTTTGATCATAGGCACCGACTTTTACTTTTCCCGGGGGGTGCTCCACCCCTACTCTGCCCTGAGGCCCTACCTCCCACTCCACCCCTTCCCCCAAGGCCCCGCCTTCACTCCACCTCTTCCCACCCCTGCTCCTCCCCCTCCCCGGAAGCCCTGCCCTCACTCCACCCCCTCCCACAAGGCCCCCTCTTGCACCGCCTCCTCCTGCCCTCTCCCACCTGCCACTCGCTGGTCTCTGCCCTCCCCCAACTCCTTTCCCAGCTGCCAATCAGCTGTGGCCGGTGGGTGCTGAGCACCCACTATTTTTTTCCCCTGGGTGCTCCAGCCTCAGAACAACCATGGAGTCGGCATCTAATGAATTTGATTAAACAACTTTTTAACACGGCAGTTCATAGACTGAGTGTGTTCTATTTAGTCAAAAGCTTAATACTATATTTTCAAACTAGAAAAATTAAGGTCCCTGGAAATAATTCCATTAAGTTTACACAGTGCTTTCCCCCCTGCTGAAGCTCACCCCAGTAAATTTCATTCTAGATCACTAAGGCTACATCTG
Organism: Mauremys mutica; assembly: GCF_020497125.1. Taxonomy (NCBI): domain Eukaryota; kingdom Metazoa; phylum Chordata; order Testudines; family Geoemydidae; genus Mauremys; species Mauremys mutica. Next base: position 100,261,778 of record NC_059072.1, on the reverse strand, counting down.
CACTACACACCACTGGCAGCAGCACATAGCGTATATGTAACGACATGCCACAGAGAAAAGTGGGCTGGGTCCACACTGTGGTAGAGGGGAGGCAGCTCCTTGCTGCAGGAGCCTTTCCTTGTTAGAAAAGGCTCTGACGGGGGCGCGGCATAGGCAAAACCCCCTGCTAGAGCCTTTCCCTGCCGCTGGAGTCTTTTTGTGAGAGGGAAAGGCTCCAGCAGTGGGGAGATAGCGGGACATTACACTGCTAAAAACAGCAGTGCAGACAGAGACATGGTATGGGGTGAGCAGAAAATTATGTAGGGTGGGTACTTGAGCACATACCCATACCCTTAAGAGAAGATGTGGCTTTACTCACCTAAACCGTGCCTCACAGTCTACGCTGCTTTTATACCAGTGCTAAGTGGCTACACATGTATGTACTCGACATGCCACTGAACGAAGTATACACTGTAGACCAGACATGGGCAAACCATGGCCCGTGGGCCACATCCAGCCCACGGGACTGTCCTGCCCAGCCCTTGAGCTCCCGGCTGGGAGCCTAGTCCCCAGCCCCTCCCCCGCGGTCTCCCCTCCCCCGCCGCCACGTGGGCTGCATTCTGGCCTACCACTCCCGCTGGGCAGTGTGGGGAGCACAGCTGGTTCTGGCCGGGTGTCGTGGCTGCGAGCTCCTGCTGCTGGTAAGGAGGTGGGGGGGGGGTTGGGTAAGGGAGCAGGAGGTCCTGGGGGGCAGTCAGGGAGGAGGGGCGGGTTGGATGGGACAGAGGTTCGGGAGGGGGGGGCGGTCAGGGGATGGGGAACAGGGAGGGTTGGGAGTGGGAGTCCCGGAGGGGCCTGTCAGGGTGTGGATGTGGATAGGGGTCAAGAGGGGAGGTTGGATAGCGGGCGGGGGTCCCGGGAGGGGGCGGTCAGGGGACAAGGAGCAGGGGGGGTTGGATGGGTTGGGGATTCTGAGGGGGGCAGTCAGGGGGTGAGAAGTGGGATGGATCGGATGGGAGCGGGGGCCAGGCTCTTTGGGGAGGCACAGCCTTCCCTACCCAGCCCTCCATACAGTTGTGCAACCCCAATGTGGCTCTCGGGCCAAAAAGTTTGCCCACCCCTGGTGTAGATGTATTCTAGTAAACCGCAAAAAGAACAGGAGTACTTGTGGCACCTTAGAGACTAACAAATTTATTTGAGCAGTTCCATTCTATGCATCTAATGAAGTGGGCTGTAGCCCACGAAAGCTTATGCTGAAATAAATTTGTTAGTCTCTAAGGTGCCACAAGTACTCCTGTTCTTTTTGCAGTTTACTAGAGTGCGAATACAGACTAACACGGTTGCTACTCTGAAATCTAGTAAACTGGTCCACAAACTAAACAAAGGGATTGTCTCACCCCTTATTGGAATGTACCCACTTCTAGAACAAAATACAGTTGTAATTAAACAGCACATAGTAATGTGACACAACAAACAGTTTAAAGAAGGGTAACTGAGCCACCAGAATCTGCACAGGGAACTGAGATACCGTAGGAAGAATGTAAGTTTTGTAGCGTGGTTAGGACACTGCATTTGACTACCCTTACTTTGCAAAAAGTGCTATTGGCTATTTAATCTCATGTAAAAGATGGTGCCTCCCGCAATGTAGTGTTCCTTACCACCTTGCTGTAGCTTTGATTCTGTGGCAACTGAGACGAGTAGTCTGTACTAAATGCTTTCTTCAACACCTATCTGTTCCTTAGACTAGGATTCCTATCCGCATAGTGACTCAGCGTAACCTTATGAGATTTGGCAGGATCACAGCACCAGGTGCTATGGGTGCATTACTTACTGATAAAGTAAAACAAAATGCTATTATTGCAAATAGAACAGAACATACCCATTCTTAAACTTTGAAATTACCATAACAGGACCAAAGGATTCTTCCTTGGCAAGGTACATATGGTCTTCAACATCTGTAAATACAGTGGGTTCCATGAAGAAACCTAAACAAAGGACACAGAGCATCATTTGCATGTGAGTAAAATATTTTTTTCATTGTATTCTCTCCTTCTCTACCTACATAGTACCACACACCACACTCTCTCTGTTTTCCATATTCTGAGCTAAGTATTGTATAAGCCTAAGCAGCAGATGTAAATATCCACTCTAAATTTTCTTTAGAGAAAGAAAACCAGTATGTACAGAGACTTTCACACCAGAAGTTCTACTTTCCTAGAGATAGACCACGTGTGCAGAAGAAAAGGTTTGCTGGTACAGGTATATCAGCAAACCATCCTAGTCAAGGTTCAGTTTGTACCAACAAAAAAGTGCTTTTGCTAGAATAAGTTATACCATTCCCTAAACAAACTAAGCTAAACTGGCAAAAGTAATTTTTAATCAGTATAACTGCATCTACACTCGGGCTTTTGCCAGTGTAAAACTCGCAAAAAAAACACCAGCAAAAACACCCCATCCCTCACCGATGTTACTATGCCGGCAAAAGTTTTTAGTTTAGACCTGACCTAAGTCTCAGTTTAGTTTCTGGTGTGTCAGCTGCACAACTTCCATTAATGGTATATGGGAGCTGTGCTGTGAAAGTCGTATGTATCAAGTGAGGACTATTCCCCTTAGTCTCTATATAAAAGCCAGTCCTAGCAAAGAAATATTGTAGAACAGGCTGAGTTTCTCCTTACATGTAAATATTTGAAGAGTTCTTCAGTATGAGCCATCTCTTTCTTCCAGGTCTTTATGCCAAGTGATTTCTCCAGGACAATGACACCCTACTTTATTTAGGTATATGTCATAGAGTCCTCTACCTTAGTGGCCGCGGGAAAGAAACCATGTAGCTGTCCTTCAGCTCATTTTGTACTGTATTTCCGTGAGTTTATTCCTCTTTGTGCTACACAACAGAGGGAACCATGTGGGCTTTTATTTAAAAATGTAAAAATTCAAAACATTTCCAGGTAGTATTTTACCTGGTCTACATACTTGTCTTCCTCCGTACACTAATGTTGCTCCTTCTTTCACTCCAATTTCACAATATTCCAGCAGCTTTTCCAGATGAGCCTTATGATTCTGTGGACCATGATCTGTGGCTCTATCGAGCGGGTCACCAATTTTCATCTTTTTTATTTCTTCCACCTACACGTTACCCAATTAAAATGAAAAGTTACCTAGTATGACACGCTGGCTAATTTTTTTTTTGAAATGACTAGTGACTATGGGTACTTTAGTGTTGGGGTGCCCAAGTTTAAGACCACTTGAAGGGACCCAATTTTCAGAAGGAGTACTTAACACTTTCTGAAAATCAGCCTCTTTTAAGTTGTTTCAAATTGGACACCCAAAATCACTAGTCACTTTTGAAAATCTTGATAGTTGTTTTTTAGTTATTCATTTTTAAGTTTCTTCTGTTACTGTGTCTGGTATTTAAAATGTCATTGTTAACTCAAGTTAACATAGTGTGGTAAGCAAGATACTGAAGCTATTTCCTATTCTAAATAGCAATAAATAACTGAGTTTTCACACAGTCGTGTTGAATTTTTAATGGTGAACATTAGACACTCTTGTATAATCCCTGCTATTCTTCCAGTCTTACCATATTTTTTCCCATATTCACAGTGGTCTTAAGTCTCATGGATACAAATTTGGCAATTTTTGCTTGGACAAATGTACAGATATAGTTGATAGGAGCCCCACACTACAAGAAGGATGTGGATAAATTGGAGAGAGTCCAGCGGAGGGCAACAAAAATGATTAGGGGGCTGGAGCACATGACTTATGAGGAGAGGCTGAGGGAACTGGGATTGTTTAGGCTGCAGAAGAGAAGAATGAGGGGGGATTTGATAGCTGCTTTCAACTACCTGAAAGGGGGTTCCAAAGAGGATGGATCTAGACTGTTCTCAGTGGTAGAAGATGACAGAACAAGGAGTAATGGTCTCAAGTTGCAGAGGGGGAGGTTTAGGTTGGACATTAGAAAAAACTTTTTCACTAGGAGGGTGGTGAAGAACTGGAATGGGTTACCTAGGGAGATAGTGGAATCTCCTTCCTTAGAGGTTTTTAAGGTCAGGCTTGACAAAGCCCTGGCTGGGATGATTTAGTTGGGTTTGGTCCTGCTTTGAGCTGGGGGTTGGACTAGATGACCTCCTGAGGTCCCTTCCAACCCTGAGATTCTATGATTCTATGATTCTATGATCTCTTTATAAGTGTGTCACTTCTCATTGCATTTCTTGGGCAGGTGTCTCCCATTAGTACACCCTTTTCATTGCTTCATGATAGGAATCGTGATTTCCCAGCATCAGCAGCAATTGAAAGTTTAAATAACTTGCATGATACATAAACGTGTGTGTGTGTATAAAATGACTTGATCTTTGCTTTACATTGTTACTGAAGAATTTATTTTGAACATGAGCCCTTTAAATATCTTACCACTCTCCTAACAAACTCATCATGAATTGATTCTTCCACAAACAGTCTTCCAGCTGCAATGCAGTTTTCTCCCTTGTTGAAGTATACTGCTCCCATGCCCTGTGTCAGAAGAAAACACTATATTGATACTTGGTTTTATTAATTTCCCACTCCAGCTATTCCCTGGAGCTATATTCTCTCTCTCTTTTTTTCTCCTATGTCTGGATCAATCAATGTATAGAACTCTTCTTTAAAGGGGTAATATCGGCATAAAACTCATTAAAGAAATAAAAATGTTTTCTTACCTCTGGGGTAAATCCTACCCTTCTTCCCTCTATCTTCTCGACATAAAAATGTGCATGAATAGAGATGGCCCTGGGTGCAGGGGAGCTGCTGTATGTGGAGGCAGGATTTAGGGAGGTGCACACCCCCTGCACACTGTTGAGTGAAGCTCCATAGAGACACTGTACAGCATCATGGAAAAGGAGTTTGGAAGCAAGGCTGATGAATACACAACTCTGCTGATCCACTCCCCTTATGGAGGGCTATGAGGGCAGTCACAGCATGTGACCCAGTGGAGAAGAATGTGTTCCCATCCTGTCAAATGCACAAAGAACCTCCCCTACATCAAGCCTATGGACTCAGGCCTCATGGAGGAGGGACAATTTGTCCCTGTTACTAACTAGTGACCATCAGAAAACTTTCAAAGAAAAATTTTTTTTTCCATGGGAAAAAATATTTTTATGAAAAAATTTGTTTCCATTTTCTGACTGGCTCTCGCAATATCTCAGATGATCAAACCATAAAAAGATTTTCAAAATTCAATTTGCTTTTCACAGTGCACGCTGTTTCTGCCCCGTCACCCCCATTTAACTCTTCCTGGATCATAAAAAATGGATTGGAGACTCAGCTTCACTGTTTTGTGTCTCATGCAATAGCACAATGTTGTTTCGGTTCAATGGGGCTCTAACTGCAGGATTAGGGCCTAAACTAACCACATCGTGTAGCAACTAAGTCTTTTTGTAATGAGTGATGTAGTATATACTAGTGTTATATTGGAAATAGATCCCTTCAATAGGAAATAGCATTTTATAATCTACTAATTTTCCTCTATGCATATATTTTGCAAATTTTATAAGACAGAAGTTAAGGTTGGATGGGAAGTATAGGTCAAGCATGTGGGTGATAGTGAGTCATTAAGGATTACATGGCCGTGGGGAACTGACTGAATCTCAACCTCATTTCCAGACTTTTTTAAGCAGTTGGAGGGGTTTTAAGTGTCAATTTTTTGTAAAATTAATTTTTTTGCAGTGTTAACATGACTCCATGGAAGCACACTGTTCACCTTTACTCTTTTTCAATTAAAGTTTTTGGAGAACATCCCAGTCTTTTTGAATAAGCCCCAAAAGTTTAAACTGTATTGGCATACAGCCTAGAGAAGGGGAGCCCTGCTTCAACATACTGTATGAGGCTTAAAGTGTGGCTATTCTCCTGCATGTTTTAGCAAGCCCTGAGGAGGGGTGCATGTAAGAAAGAGAGAAGGAATTAGAACATTGCTTCTTAATAAGATGCACTAACAAGGCTTTGAACATGTTTTACTTTGAAGTAACCTTACCATTCTCACAGCTTTGTCAAGTTCACAGTCCTCAAAAATGATCAGTGGGGATTTACCACCAAGTTCAAGGGAAACTTTCTTCAGATTACTGACTGCACAGCTATGGAAAGTTGTAAATAATTATGTAAAATTAACATTCAGACATCTTTTAGTAATGAAATTATTTCCCCTAAGATAAGCTGGTGAAAATGTATAGCATATATCTATTTTTGTTTTTGGACAGTTGGACTTAATAGCAAATGATATTTCTACTATTTAATAAAGACAAATGATTAAATATATTCCCATTCATAGTCTGCATGTCATTTTAATGTTATGTGCAAGATGTAGTTTGCACATCAATGTAGTAAACAAACATTGATTAATCTACAGCATAAAATAAGATCTAAAACATCTTCTGAATATAATGAATACAATACCTCTTCATGATCTGTTTACCAATAAGAGTTGAACCAGTAAATCCAAGTTTGCGGATATCTGGGTGTTCAGACATGTGCTGTCCCACTAAACCACCTGTATTATTGTGGGATATGGGAAACAACTAATTGGAAAATGTACATGCAATTCTTAACATTCTAATAGTCCAGCAGGCCTGTCAGGTTAAATAGCATCTAATTTAAAAAATAAGGATCCTTACTTATGTTACTATTAACATCTCAGATTAATAAAACTAAAACCACAATGGCACAAATCCCTCCCTTCACCAATGGAGTTGAGAACTTCATCTCTGATACTCGGACTGCTGGTAGAAGAACCCAGTTTATATTTTAAACTTGGATCAGCTGACATTTGTACTGTTTCACTGAATCAGCCCCACAGTTATCTTGGGGTTTGTCTTCACTAGGAAATCTTATGTTTAAACATGATTATGAGGAGGTGAATTAGCTGACGTAATGTTAAATTGTCTCCACCGACCAATCTGTCACACTTACCTAACTAGATTTCTCACAATCTTATTGAAATAATATTTCCTACTGGCAACAAGCCTTGGAGAATAAGAAAAGTCCTATAATCAAAAGCATTATGTTTCTCTGTATTATAAATGGTTCTTTGAAGATTTTTGTATTTTTGTTTGAACCGAGAATGTGTAGATAAGGGGTAAACACTCCTGGCTAGCTCCATAGTCATTCCCCATTCAGCTCAGAGAATACATGTGAAATGATGTATCAGCTTTGTAACGTGGACAAAGACCCACTAAGGAGGAGAAGTCCACTCAGCACAGTTTTCACTTGACAGGTCTGCAGAGGTGAAAACCTAGATCACCAACAACTTCACCTCACCTCAGTCTTTTACTTAACTGTTCTCAACTACAGTTCATACCAAGCTATATTTTGTACAGAAAAATAATTAGGTCAATGCTTTACCTGAACCAGGTAGAATATTTATAACGCCTCTGGGAAATCCTGCTTTAGCTGAGAGCTCTGCAAACTTTAAGGCAGTCAAAGGAGTGACCTAAGCATGTACACAATGGTCAGATTAGGTCTGCTATTTTAGTTAAATATGCCGTGAAATATTTAATGTGCAATACGTTTTAGCTTGTTACAATATGAATCTTACATTAGTTCATATTTTTACAAAGCTGACAAAGTGGCATTCCCTTAGAAAAAGGAGTGCATTCTGTTTACATCCCAGATTAGTTATATTCTGAGTACACATGCATCTCACTGTGCAACCAGGGCCGGCTCCAGGCACCAGCAAAGGAAGCAGGTGCTTGGAGTGGCCAATGGAAAGGGGCGGCACGTCCAGGTCTTTCGCGGCAAGTCCCTCACTCCCTCTCAGAGGGAAGGACCCGCAGCCGAATTGCCGCCGAAGAATGAAGTGGCGCGGTAGAGCTGCCACCGAAGTGACGCCGATTGTGGCTTTATCTTTTTTTTCTTTTTTTCCCTTTTTTTTTTTGCTTCGCCGCTTGGGGCAGCAAAAATGCTGGAGCTGGCCCTGTGTGCAACCTCCTCTCCCCCTCTTCCCTAACCATAGCTCCATGCAATGACGACATCAATAGACAAACAGAAAGTTTTAATGTATTCTCTAATTTGAGGGTGCAGAGAGTTCTAGTGAAGAGGAGTGCCTTGTATCAGTGTGGGAATAGCTACTACTTTACATGTTTTACAGCATGCAACAGGTCAGTCAATGGATGGAGTCAATGGAAGCTTTGCCTGAATAGGGAGTGGAGGATCACACCAATAATTTGCATTTTCCCTTTTGATTTTACCTGTGCTGGTTTGAGAACTAACGTGTTGCCTGCAGCCAAGCATGCTGCACTCTTCCATGCAAGCATCATCAGTGGGTAATTCCAAGGGATAACAATTGCACAGACTCTTAAGATTGGGAAAAATATGAAAAAAAAGTTACATTTTCATAACAGATTTTGAAAGGATTTTCTATTTGTCAAGGTTAAAACTAGTTTGCGGTCATTAAGAAGAAGACAATAGCCTTACCCTATGGGTTCCTTCTTGGTGAATGTTAGGTTATGGTTTGGGCGGGCCTGGCTAATTGGGATTGTAGAACCCTAAAAGAAAGACAATGGATTTCAAACAATCTATATATCTAGAAAGGAAAACTAAAATGCACCAATTATCTAAAAATGTTTGTTTCAGAAAAATCATTGCCATCATGGAAGGCTTCACAGCCAGATTTGTTCTGTTAACGGGGTGCCAGAGACAGAAAGATGCTGGAATATTGCTGCTGTATACCTTTCTACCACGGATATGAGGTACATCTCCTCTATAACACTCCACATTCTCAACCAGCTTATCTGTCATCACGAGTCAGACTCTAAATTCCTGTTTCCCAATAGGAAGCATAATGTGCTCCTATCATGTTTCCAGGAAGACTCTTACTAGGTAAAATTCTAATTCTGTCACCCACAATTTTGAATGCCTCATTTCCCTGTGCTAAAGTTGTTCTTCTGGGCTGTACAAGCAAAAGACAGTACTAGTAAAGAATAAGTATACAGAAGCATCGTAATTCATTTCTGACTTTGCGTAACTGCTGACAAGTATTAGCTTGCCTGAATTTTGTCACACCATCCAGCAAAGTATCTGAATGTTTCCACAGACATTCCTACATGGGTCTTCAAAGCTAAAGTGTAGACAGCTCCTGAGTCAATGGCCTCAATTGTTGCTAATTCCTCTTGGTGTTCTTCCATCAGGTCAGCAAGTCTTTTAATTAAAACACAACAAATGAGAATAAAAAACAACAATACTGGGAAACGACACTTCTAACTGTACTTAACTTACAAATGTGATGTGGGACTGCAAACTACTGCAACTCAGGCAAAATTTCCACTGACTTCAGGATTGGGACCTTTGGCTATTTGGTAACGTAAATAAGGGCCAAACACCCAATAAAGTCAATGGGAATTTTTGCATTAACTTAAAAAGCGTCTGACATCCACATGGCAGTGCAGAGACCCAAGTCAAAGTAAGCATATTTCAGAACCCCTAGCCCCTCCCACCTCACCCTTAGCCTCTCCCACCTCACCCCCTTCTGAAATGTGGCCACTCTAGCCCTAAGACAAGGAAAGTCCATCAGATTCAGATGGGGTATACCATGATTTTTCAGAGGAAGTAAATTAAAGTTAAGAAACATGAGCAAACATAGCAAACCCCCTTACATACCTGTACATTAATCTCCCTCTTTCCCTTGCATTCATTCTTGCCCATTCACCATTTTCAAATGCATCTTTTGCTGCTGCTACTGCCTTGTCAACATCAGCCACTGAAGCATAAGACACCTTTGCTATTATCTGTCACAAGACAGCTAAGTGTTAGCTCACATTTAAAGTGGTGTTATATACAATGCTTTCTTTCTCTCTTTTTATTTTTACTTAAATATAAACAATCATTTAATATTCTAATGGCTACCTATTATACATGGGTCAATCAGGTTCAGAAAAGCTCAGACACCACCAAGTGAAGTGGAATTCGAAGGACTGTGTGAACAGGCAGAATTCTGGATCCTTCTTTCTTCAAACTCTGCTAACAACAGAGCACACCCTCAAGCCTTATTTTATTTCTTCAACTATCACATGAACTTACTGATGTGACATTGAAGAAGTGGAAAAGCTTAGTGTCTGGTACGACAATAGAATGCCTAAGCATTCTAGAATACCATCTGGATATTGCCTCCCTGGAATGGTATTTTTGTTACATGTATCACCATAGATGGACACTTATATTATAGATGCCTTAAGATAATACCAAACTGCTAAGGCTGTACTTGATTCTGGCCTCATTAATAGTGGTACAACTAGTTCCATTCACTTAAGCGGAATTCAGTTACTCCTGATTTACAGTGCCATATATGAGATCAGAATCAGGGCTGTTATTTATAACTTTTCAGTTAACAGTTGCTCAGCCAAGATTTGGTACTTTTTGGGGAAAAAATGCATATTGAGAAGTCATTTTTAAAAGTGATTTAAAAGTAGGGTTACCAAATAGCAATTGTGAAAAAGCAGGACAGGGGGTGGGGGGTAATAGGCACCTATATATGAAAAAGTCCCAAGAAATGCGACTGTCCCTTTAAAAACAGGACATGGGGTCACCCTATTTAAAAGGACACTTTCAGGACAAATTTGGCCTAAACTGTAGGATTTGTAAAAATAAGCTTTTACAAAACTTCTGACCAACAGAAATGTGCTCAAGAAACTAACAAAAATCCCAGTGGAAACACTTTTTAAAAGAACATATAAGCATTCCCCTGTTTTGTCTGCAAAGCCAAACACTGCAACACTAAGCTAAAGTATCAGAACCTGCTAGTGAAACTGACTTGGAAAAGACTATAAACATAGCGAAATTAATCAGCCAGTTTTCACTATGCAGGCTAAGATGCAAAAAGTGAATAAAAAGCATAAAAACTGAAAAGTAAATTAAATTAAATTATTAATATTTCAAGATAACTAAAAGTTAAAGAATTTTTTTAAAAGTTTTGACTGTAAAATAGTAAAGGAATCTTTTAAAATGTACTACATGATTTTCAACTTGGCAATATCCTTGTAATGTTTTAGATTATTTATCCAGAAATGCAGTATTCAAAATAAGCCAGTATTTATCATATGCAGAAATTACTCACTGATCCATCTGTTGGATTTATAGTGTCATATGTTTTTCCCTCTTCAGCATCCAGAAACTGTCCATTTATAAAACACTGGTAAGGCATCTTCACAGTCATATTGTTAACATTTTTTGAAACCTATCAGTGAAAGAAACTCAGCATTTCAATGTGTCTTACATCGTTGCCAACTCTCGTGATTTTGTCATGAGTCTCATGACCATTACTGTTTTCCTTAAAGCACCAGATCCTGGAGTCAAGTGGATATGTGATGATTTCAGCCTTCATTCTTTAAAAAAAGTAAAAAATAAATTTCTAGCCCTTGTGGCTATGGAGAAGGCTTCAAAATGTGACCTTGATGCACTCTAAAGGCTTAAAAAGCAGAAAGCAAATAAAAAGATCACCAAATCTATTATTTTTACTTAATCTTGTGATTTTAAAGCCAATCTCATAATTTTTGAACATTTGGGGTTGGCAGTACTATACATGCAACATGCAAAACTACGTACCTAATACAACTTGTAACTTTAATATGCAAAAACAGTTTTCAGACAAAGTACTGGGATGCATATATGGCTATCAATATCCATCGCTAAGGCAAAACTAAATAGAAATTGTATTTCCTCTGAGGAGAAGAAGTGCCTAAATTATTAAATGGATTAATGAATTTGTATGGTTTTACTAGTGGATATCCAGGATCAAATCATCATTAGGGCCTCAATCCAGCAAGGTATTAAAATAGGTGTGTGACTAAGTAGATTTATAATCCAACTGAAGTCAATGTCCCTAGTTATGTGTTTAAAGTTACTGTGACTCTAAGAGCTCCTTTATGCCAACTGGCAAAGGGCTCACCCAACACACTGTTGGCAGAATATTTAGCCAAGCAAGGACCTGTAAGGTATCACATGACATCTGGTCACGAATATTGTTGCATGATGTAATATGTACAAGTTGTGTATAAAGACTTATGTATGTGTGCTGGAAATACGTTCGTGTAATATGTTTTGGAGGCAGCTGATAAACAAGCCTGCCCTAAACAAAGGCATGTAGATTCACCTATCTGCATGGGTCTAGTTATGAGAAAACAGCATGGCTTAATCAGAAGCAAAGGATAACGAAGGTACATTTGCATCTAAGGTAAACAAAGTGATCAAGCCAACTGTGGGTATGGCTACACTTACAAATCTGCAGCGCTGGTAGTTGCAGCGCTGGTCGTCCAGCTGTGCAGGGCCAGCGCTGGTGTGTGGCCACATTTGCAGCATTTGCAGCGCTGTTGGGAGTGATGCATTATGGGCAGCTATCCCAGCGTTCATGTGGCAGCAACGTGCTTTTCAAAAGAGGGGGGTGGGGCGGGGCGTAGTGTGACAGGGAGCGGGCGAGAGAGAGAGAGTGGATTTTTGGAGCCAACACTGTGTGTTACCTTCCTGCCTTGAAAAATCAGAACGTGTTCCCGATCCCTTACCCTTAACTCTTAACTGCAAACAGCCTGCAGCCAACGGACTCCCTCTCTCCCCTCTGCCCCGTTTCTGTCAAGCAAACACTCACTCCCTGCCTGCCTCATTATCTCATTTGATTGTTCACAGATTGATCACAGCAAACAGGAGCTGTGTTTGTAGATAAGCAGCTCCGGGATCAACGGATCAACGGAGCTACAGAGCTCCGAGTTCACAACAAAACAAAGAGAGGCTGCATAACAAAACAAAGAGAGTAATTTATAAAAGCATTCTGGGATATCTGCTAATACCCTGGAGGCCAATAACAGCGCTGGTGTGTGGCCACACTTGATGACCAGCGCTGCAGCACCAGCGCTGCAATCTTTATTCGCCATGCTGAGCCAGGTGTACGGCCAGCGCTGCAGCCAGGGAGTTGCAGCGCTGGATGTGCCCTGCAGGTGTGGACACTTACTAATTGCAGCGCTGGAAAGTCTCCACCAGCGCTGCAACTCGCAAGTGTAGCCATGCCCTAAGAAAGCAAATTGACAAGAGGATGAAGAAAGGGCTTGGTGCCCAAAGAACAAGCAGCAGGGGGAAGGAACTTTGTCTTGGTTTACTTTTCAAAGAATACATTTCAAAAGGTTTCTGGACTATGAAAGGGAACAAACGGGACTCCTTTGTTATTCATCTCTTTGGGGACAAAGAGATAAGCACCCTTTGATTCTGTAAGTGGTGGATCCTCCTGCCTGAAGGGCTGGAGATGCTCATCGCTTGACGTAGGTGAGGAAGCTGCTTAGGCAAAGATTGTAGCTTGGTTTGGTTTTGTATCCCTGCCCATCCTGGCTAACAGCCATTGATGGGCCTATCCTCCATGAATTTATGTAGTTATTTTTTTAATCCTGTTATAGGCTTGGCCTTCACAACATCCTTTGGCAAAGAATTCCACAGGTTGACTGTGCACTGTGTGAAGAAATACTTCCTTTTGTCTGTTTTAAACCTGCTGCCTATTAATTTCATTGGGTGATCTGTAATTCTTGCTTTAGGAGAAGGAGTAAAGAAAACTTCCTTATTTACTTTCTCCATACCAGTCATGATTTTATAGATCTCTATCATATCCCCCTCCGCCCCATGCTAGGGTTCCTTGGAGGACAGTCTGTTGCTGTTTTCCTCAGAAAAGCAGATTTTTTTTGTGGGCATGATGACTGAGATACATGAGCAAGGCACTCTAAGGAAGTTTACAATACCTACATGTGCAATATGCATGAATCCATCAACTGCTATTGATCTCCCAGTTTCATGAGCAATGGAATTCACCAAATTTCACCTTCATCCCATCACCAATAAATGAAAACTACAGAAACGAAACCAACACTCCATCAAAGAAAGTGTGCAAAATGTCAATAAAACCAAAAAAGGCTTACATAATCTATGACTAATTCTTCTTCTTTGTCCTCTCCCCTCAGTTTCCTCACAGCCATCTGAATAAAGTCTGCAAACTTAGTGGCCATATACACATCTTCATTCTGCAGCTGAAGTCCACCATATTTTTGTTTGATCTCTTCAATCATTCTGAAAATTGCAAAGAAATTGTAGGTTGAACTTTACACTGAAGTATTGTTGAGACAGTCAATTATTAGAAGGTGGAGTAGGGTTTTGGTTGGTTGCGTACAATTTGTGGACTTTTTTGTGTGCATGCCATTATTCTGTAGCTGTACTGTATTACTGCTAGCCATTGGGCTACATGGGGTCCTCAGTTATACACAGCAATTGTGCAGGTGTTATTAGGGGCAGAATTTGGCCCAATGGCTTTGAAATACTATGAGGTAACATTTTAGGAATAAAAGGCAAATGATAAACATATGTCATGTGTAACAGGGTACGGTCTGCTCCTGCCTTCTAGATTCACAGAAACTGCTCAGACTCCACCAGTTAGTTATCCACACAGTGCGGTTTAGTTCAGATTCCTGCCCCAACCCCTTTACAGCTCTGGGCAGCAATGCTATTTGCAGTGTCCCCAGGGTCTGAGAGGAGAAGAGGTCTCCCTTCCTTGAGAGCTCTCTAAGTTTGGACTTGGACTCAGCCCTGCTCCTCTCCCCTTGCACTTCCTTCCTGTGCCTTTTTAATCACTCCTCAGATGATGAGCTAATTAATCCATTAGCTCAACCAGCCTGATTAGCGCGTTCCATTCCCCATTCTGACCTCCTTGGGGAAACCAATTAGTGCCAGAGAGATCAGACTGCTGGCTAACCGGCTAGCTCCCAGCACTGTTACATCATGCAAGGATTGTTCAGGCTATTTAGTACCGCTCAGGAATTGTGAATCATGTTACATTTGGTGGATTATTAATAGCAATGATTTTGTTAAAACTCTCAAGGGCTTCTCATGTGATGGCTGTGGACATTTGGAGTAGAGAAAGGAGCGATGCTCACTAATGTGACCTGATACAGCATGGTGACCTCACTCCATTTGGGAGTAGTGGGCTCAACCCTCCTTGTGCATATCCCCACTGATCTCAATGGGAGTTCGGTATGCAGCTGCAGGATTGGGCTCCCAGATTTGGAACAGCTGTCAGATCTGCAGTAGACTCGCTCCCAAATATCTTCCATGGTAGTCCCTTAGTTTTAGGGCTAATCCTGCCCTTGTTATTCAGGCAAAACTCCAATTGAGGACAATGTCATGGGAGTCAATGGGAGTTTTGCTTGAGTAAGCGGGGCAAGAGTGGGGAAAGGGAAAAATCACAGATACTGTAAGAACCGTAACAAGGTCACAACCTTCATTTATTGCTTAGAAACATGGTTATTTAAAATATAAAAGTTACCTGACAACATGCATCGAGGATGCTCCAGATTTGAAGAAGTCTGTAGAATCCTCAATTACAGCAACATTGCTCAAAATTCCCTTCCAAATGGTCTAAAAAATATAGAAAATAAATGAGGCATTAATACAAACAAACCCCTCTAATGGCATAAAACCTCAGTTCACTGACACTAATGTAGGTCTGCGTGTATATTTTAAAACATATCGGCTTCTTTAAAATCAATTACTTCTAGGGATACTAGAAGAGGAAGCCAGAAAAGCAAATGAGCACTTTTGCTCCAACCACCATGCTAATGATTCGTGTGTATACAGTTTGCATTTTTTTTAGTGTGGCAGGTGAAATTACTGTTGACCCTTTGACCTGAGCAGTTAGCCGGTATGTGGGGCTTTGCAGGTTTGTTTTGATTTGGGGAACTGATGCTATGAATCATCTGATTATGAGCTATTTCTTTGTTGCAATCAGGGCCAGCAGAATGAGGTTATGGGCCATATCCCAACAATGGAAATATCGTGGGTGCTGTCTGATATATGTTTCCTCTCCCACAATATCTCATGGAGGTGAGAGTGGAACCTGGTTATGCTTCCACCCCTGCATGCATGCATTGGGGGTGGAGGTGAGAGCAGAACTCTGAGGAGGGGCTGGAGATCAGGCTGGCTGTTAGGAAGCAAGTAGGAATAGACAGCTCTCCTCTCCCCATCTTCTAGCTACTGCAGGTCCTAGCAGAGACATCAGGTCCAGGGAGGAACATGTGCCCCAGCTGCCAGGTTGCAGGAGAGTGCACAGGCACCTGGGTTGGGGACAGGGGAGCACTGGCACACAGGGCACCAGCTGCTGAAGAACTGCTGGGATGCCCATTCCCAGCCTGGAACAGGATGTCCCCCGTCATGCCACAGTAGCTCCCCTCACTCTCCCTTCACTGCTCCCCGCCCCCCTTAACAGCCAGCTTCCACCCCCCAGTCTTCTGGTTGCAATCCTGATTATTTACAAACATAGGCGTAGTTTGACTTGTATATTTGGGAGATAGGAACAGAGGTGGAACATGGAGGGGGACATGTGGGGTTGGGCCAGGCTCCTTCGGAGGAGAAGCAAGAGCACATCAGGGGTGCAGCTCGGAGCTGTGCTGCTCCCCCTGCCTGGAGACTGCCTGGCCCCACAGAGGCGGCCTGGCTCGGGGAGCAGGGCAGGGAGGGCTGCTGGGCAGCCAGGCAGCATCCAGCTTCCACAGCGAAGAGAGATGTGGGCCGGGCGACTCCCACCAGCTTCAGATCTGCTGGCTCCTGGCAGGCGGTGACGGTTTTCAAAGTGTGGGGCACGTCCCCCTAGGACAGCACGCCACACAGTTTGAAAACCTCTGTGCAAAATGGAAGGCAGAAATCTGAGGGGCACATGACCCGATGTCCTCCCCCCTGTGTTGCCTCTAGTTTGGGGGGGCAATGCCTCCCACTCCTTCCCCAATCGCCGCCCATTTACAGAGCATGTACACAAAGTCCTGGTTCCCCGAACGCAGTAGGAACAAACAGCAGCAGACAGTTTCTTTGCTCACGTTTTCCAAGCCTGCCTCTGCAGAAAGGCCTGTGCCCCAAGGAGCTCTGTCCCTCTGCTCCCCCTCAGGGCCATGCTTCACTCTCTTGCTTCCTGGTGGCTTCCTTATTTTCACACACGCACACAACTTGCCAAGCAATCCCTTTTAGGCTGTGCATTTGAAATCAGTCCCAGGAAACTGCTCAGGTTTTGCTATGGGCCAGTTATCTTGGGCAGTAGTCTCCCACTATTTCCAGCAATCGTTACATAAAATGGGTTTAACTGCTCCTTCCCCTTAGCCCAGGGGTGGGCAAACTTTTTGGGCCCGAGGGCCACACTGGGGAATAGAAATTGTCTGAAGGGTCATGAATGCTCACAAAATTGGGGTTGGGGTGTGGGAGGGAGTGAGGGCTCTGGTTGGGGGCGCAGGCTCTGGGGTGGGAGTTTGGGGTGTAGGAGGGTGCTCTGGGCTGGCACCGAGGGGTTTGGAGAGCAGGTGGGGGATCAGGGCTGGGGCAGGGAGTTGGGGCGTGCGGAGAGGCTCAGGGGTGAAGGCTCCGAGTGGTGCTTACCTCAAGCAGCTCCCGGAAGCAGTGGCATGTCCCTTCCCCGGCTCCTACATGGAGGTGCGGCCAGGTGGCTCTGCACGCTGCCCGGTCCACAGGCACTGCCCCCGCAGCTGCCATTGGAGCACTGGAGGGGGCCATTGGAGCGCGTAGGAGCCGAAGCGGGGCCATGCCGCAGATTCCAGGAGCTGCATGGTGTGGCCCTGGACCCTGCACCCCAGCTGGAGTTGGCCCAAGCCACAGGGTACTGCCCCTGCCCCTGCCCCAGCACCCCGGCCGGAGCGCCAGAGTGGGGCCGAGCCGCGTTGTGCAGCTCCCAACTCCACTCCTCAGCAGCAGCTTGTGGGCTGGCTTAAAATGGCTCGTGGGCCAGATCTGGCCTGGGGGCCGTAGTTTGCTCACCCCTGCCTTAGCCTGAAAGAAGGGTGGTGCACACCCATCAGCTTTAACCAGCTCTGCAATTATCTAAAGCTCAAAGACCCACTTGATGACAGCCATTAGCACCTTCCAGCATAACATTCCATAATTAGTAGTAGTAGTACTATAAAAGGATTCCTGTTGTGCATGAAAATTATTTCCCCTAATATTATGTTGCATAACAGTGCAGCAAAATTCAATGCAATACCAATAGTTTTCTTGCCCATCTTTTTTATAACCTTAATCTTCCAAATAATAGCACCACTTTAGATGTATAGGAACTGATCCCATGAGGTGTGAAGAGGGCGGTCTGAGGAGGACTGGAGTATTTGGTAGTTGGATATGTACAGCAGGGACTTTTGGCACTGGGGAAGGGCTGAAAGGTAGTACTATAGAATAAATACACTAGATGTATATTTCTGTTAAAATGGGGGTGAAATTGCTGAGAATGTGCACGTTTAAATTCTTATAATTTGGTTTCAAGTTGTCTCCACTGAACCAAATAAGGCAATTCACATCTCTAAGAAATATTGTTTCTTGGGCTATGTCTACACTATGCAGCTTTTAGCAGCACGGCTGTGCTTCTACAGCTGTGCCGCTAAAAAGCGTGCAGTGTAGCTACTGTTTGTCGAGACAAAAAACTTCCAACCCCAACAAGCGGTATTAGCGTTGTTGGCAGGAGAACGCTCCTGCCGACAAAGTGCTGTTCATACCGGCACTTGTCATCGACAAAACTTTTGTCTTTTGGGGCTGTGTTTTTTTAACACCTCTGAACTATGAAAGTTTTGTCTTTCACTTGCCAGTGTAGACAAAACCTTAGACTCTGTTTGAGTCTGTCTACAGTACGGCCCCGTAGTTCAGACTACAGAAGTGTAAATAGCAGTGTGCACCTAAGTGTTGAGCTTCAACTCTCCCGTGTGGATGCTGCAGACTAAAAGGTTCCTAGTTCACATTAATGTTGCCCTGTCTGAGGACTCCACTAACAAGAACCAGGAACTGTGAAGTATTTCTTGTATGTGGTACATTACACGGCTGCTTCTAGCAGGTCAGGCTTCTGTATCAGATAAAGACTGACTACAGGGCTTTCTTCTCAGAGGGATACACAAGAGATGTGTCGTCATTAAGATCCTTTAATGTTCTGCCACCTATGGCTGAGGTTAACTTAAATATGGGATGTCACACATGGTGCCCTTAGTGGCTGAATAATATAATACAGTTAAGCATTCTGTCACAGGAAACCTTGAATATGAACCCGCAGCATCCCCACAGGGGAGTCCAGCACAGCACTTTCATGCGCAATGATCTTCACCGCCCCAGAGTCCAAACTGCAGGGCAGTGTAGAGAAGCCCTGAGATTCTGTTTTAGAAATAGGATCAAATCTTGCTGATGAATGTTTCCATGCAAAAAATAACGCCTGTTTGTTTGGTGTCTGAAGGCCTCACTGTGGGGGGGAGAAGTCGTGCTGGTGCTCTGACTCTGCTTTGAAGTGTGTCTTCCTCACTCATCACATATAATCCAAAACCATTCTTCTTGACTTGGTCCAACACTTGGTCTTTAGAATCAATCACTTATATCTAAAGAAAAAGTTTCTAGGACCATATATACATTTGTGAACACCTAACCTGATCTCCAAACACATCTGAATTAATTTTAATAGCTTAACATTCATCCTTGTACTTTTGTATATATTTTGTTAAGAAATATGCACATTGCACATTTAAATACCGTATTTTCCGCACTATAAGGTGCACCGGATTATAAGGCGCAGTCTCAATTACGGGATCTATTTCTGTACTTAACCCATACATAAGGCGCACCGTATTATAAGGCGCATGCTAAAACATACGGTCTACAAAAAAAGGTAACGGTGTTCATAGTGTAGTAAAAAGGGAACGGAAGCAAAACAGTGAGTTTAGTTGAACTTTATTCTACTATTTAACAATACACTCACATTATTTTTTAATCAATCTCCTCCCACAAATCCATCAAAGTCATTGATGTTGAATTCTTTCGCAGCTGCTCTATTCCCATTTACAACCGTGTAACTGATAGCCTGTAGTTTGAATTGTGCCTCGTAAGCATGTCTCTTCACTGGTGCCATTTTCGGGGGTCCTTAGACAAACAAATGTTGTTTTGCAGCATACCGGTAGTATACCTACCGGAGGAGTGGAGAAGGTAAACGTACGTACTGTACGTATTACGTAATGTTCTCTGATTGGTTTATCGCTGCCAGCGTACGTAGTTTACGTATTACGTCCCTGTGTCAGCGAAAAATGGTCCGACAGTCAATCAAGCAAAGCGCTTACCAAAGTCGCACAACAACATTTTTACAGATTTTGGAACTCAGTGCACACATAAGGCGCACCGGATTATAAGACGCACGGCCAATTTTTGAGAAAATTTAAGGCTCTTAGGTGCGCCTTATAGTGCGGAAAATACGGTAAGTTATATCATGTCTGTGCCTAGACGTCTTTAATGCTTTTCTGTAAACTAATATCCTGCTGAACTAGTTTACAGAATTACCTTGATATCTTCTGCCATCTTTTTCTCCTCTTCTGTAAGTTCTATGACAGACATCTCATCAGATGAAAAGTATTTAGATGCAGGGATCATTTTTCCATCCTCAAATTGTAGATTTCTCACCAACAACTGAAAAAGAGGGAATATGATTTAAGTTGATGGAAAGGCTGTAAAATGTACCAAGGAGAAATTAATGTGTTAATTCGAATAATACTGAAATGAGTAAGTGTCTGGTAGGAAATCTCAAATCTGTGATAAAGGTATCTTTAAATATTTTCTTCACCACAAACTATAGTAAGTATAGGTACAGTTTAACATATCATAGAAATGAACATATGATGGGTGGAAGGGAAATGCCTGTAAGGATCAGTGGGACATGAACATAGACCTGTAAGGTTACCGGACAACCACCATCCCCACGCTGCCAGCTGGTGGCATCTGGAACCTAGTTACTCCCTGCAAACAATCTGCTAAGGTTCATGGGAAGTTCTACCCAGGGTGATCTGACTGACACTGGTTTTAGCAATCCCTGACTGGCACCCTGTCCCTGTATAAGTCCATGGGGCATACCAGCAGGTGCCCAGGCAACAATGAGAATCCTTAGCTATTTGTCATGACTGCCTAGCTCCTCTGTTAGTGAACTCCTGGTTCCGATCTCAGCTCTGACTTGGATTCTGACTCCCGATCGACCCCTGGAACTCTGACATGGACCCAGTATCGGCCAGATTCCTGACTCTGTCTTTGACCCTTGGCTTAGCTCAGAACTCTGACTTAGCCCTCAGCTTGATTCTTAACCCTGATCCTGGCTCTGACTCCTGCTTTCAGTTCTGGGATCCCAAGCTCCCATCATTAGTCCTGCCTACCCTCACCCAGGATCCTGACAATACCTAAGATAAAGACCAGAATGGCATTTAGCACTCTTCATGAAATAATAGAAGATTGACATTTTCATGGCTGATTACCTGGCTGCTATCACTAGCATTGCAAAGATTACATCTGGATTTGAATGGCATGAAATTTCCACACAGTTTACATTTTCTCCTAATGTTGATCAGCCCATACAGTTTTTCACCTTCCTTGCCCGTGCTCCCCGCCCTCCGGCTACATTATTTATCTTGAACACTTACCATCTTTCCATCATTACCAAAAAGAACTAGGCCATTTTTGGTTATAAGCCCAGGTTTTGTGGTGCCTTTTATTGCCAATGGTTGTCCAGGAGGCACTGGCCCATCAAGTAATGATGACCCATAGAAAGTAACCATCTACAAAACAAAATGAATGACAGATGCATAGGCTCTAAATCTCTCTCAACATGCTGAAAATGCAATGACATTGTTTTCCTGCTGTTAGGTAATAATTGGAGATATACCAATCTCCTAGAACTGGAAGGGACCTTGAAAGGTCATTGAGTCTAGCCCCCTGCCTTCACTAGCGGGACCAATTTTTGCCCCAGATCCCTAAGTGGCCTCCTCAAGGATTGAACTCACAACCCTGGGTTTAGCAAGCCAATGCTCAAACCACTGAGCTATCCCTCCCCCCAAGATTTTGAAAACCAGTTTAGAAATCAGTGGGAACTGAGTGTCCAGATCACTTGTAGGGCTTTTTGTTAAAGGGGGATAATAGTCCTTTGGTTCCCTTTACATGTAAACTGCAAAAATTGTGTGACTATATTATCTGTGGGGCATCACAACCCAGCATATGCAAGTTTTTGCCCAAATGCAAGCCCAGGAAAATCCTGTGAGTGACAGCTACGTAATTCCAGGCCAGGCCCTTGTTTCTTGTCTTCTTACACCGCAAGCTTTGGAAGGCAAACACAGTATCCATCTCAGTGTTTACACAGTGCTTACCACTGTGGGGCGCAGATCCTGATTAGGGCCTTTGGGCAATATGGTAATATAAAAATTAAACAACAATTATAATGACTAAATTGAGAATGCTTGGAAAACCTCCTAATGTTATTTACTAGGACTCAACTGTGAGCACAGCCGTGGACCTGTGAAGGGGCCAAAGAGGGCACAAAGAGCCCCCCTTACTTCCTAGACAGGCTACCTACATCACCAGAACCTGTAGGGAAGGGATAGCAGCTGCCAGCAGGCTGCTATGCCCCCCCCAACTTATCCTGTTAGATGGGGTGGGATCTGAGTTATTACAGAGAATTCTTTCCTGGTTGTCTGGCTGGTGAGTCTTGCCCACATGCTCAGGATTAGGCTAATCACCATATTTGGGGTTGGGAAGGAATTTTCCTCCAGGGCAGATTGACAGCAGCCCTGGGGGTTTTTCACCTTCCTCTGCAGCATGGGGCCCGGGTCACTTGCTAGAGGATTCTCTGCACCTTGAGGTCTTTAAACCATGATTTGAGGACTTCAATAGCTCAGACATAGATTAGGGGGTTATTACAGGAGTGGGTGGGTGAGATTCTGTGGCCTGCACTGTACAGGAGGTCAGACTAGACCAGGGGTCGGCAACCTTTCAGCAGTGGTGTGCTGAGTCCTCATTTATTCACTCTAATTTAAGGTTTCGTGTGTCAGTAATACATTTTAATGTTTTTAGAAGGTCTCTTTCTATAAGTCTATATTACATAACTAAACTATTGTTGTATGTAAAGTAAACAAGGTTTTCAAAATGTTTAAGAAGCTTCATTTAAAATTAAATTAAAATGCTGATCTTATGTCGCCAGCCTGCTCAGCTCGCTGCCAGCCTGGGGTTCTGTTCACCTAGGCCGGCAGCAGGCTGGGACCCCAGACCAGGCGGGGAGGTTCAGGGGTCAGGGCACAGGGCTGGAGGGTGTGGGGGTGCAGGGCAGAAGGCTGGGTGTGGGGGGGTTCATGGGTCAGGGCAGAGGGATGGGGGCTGTGGGGGTGCAGGGCAGAAGGCTGGGTGTGGGGGGGTTCATGGGTCAAGGCAGAGGGATGGGGGCTGTGGGGGTGCAGGGCAGAAGGCTGAGGGGGTTCAGGGGTCAGGGCAGAGGGCAATGGGAGTGTTGGAGGTTCGGGGGTCAGGGCAGAGGGGTGTGGGGAGTGCAAGGCAGAAGGCTGGGGGTGTGGGGGGATTCAGGGGTCAGGGCAGAGGGGGTGTGGGGGTGTAGGGCAGAAGGCTGGGTGTGTGGGGGGAAGCCTGGCTGCCGCAGGACCAAGATTCTGCCTCCTGCCCCCGCAGAGGAGAGCGGTGGGCGGCGGGGCTGAGAGGGGCTGGGGGCCAGGACCGCAGCAGCGTGCCCCTCAAAATCGGCTTGCGTGCCGTGTTTAGCTCGTGTGCCGTAGGTTGCCAACCCCTGGACTAGACGATCATAATGGTCCCTTCTAACCTTAAAGTCTATGACTATCACTTATCACTTAAAATCTATCTTTTGTAGTTAATAAACTTGTTTTTGTCTCGTCTAAAACCCAATGTGTGGAATTCATAACTGGGGGGCAAAAAGCTGTTGCATCTCTCTCTCTCCACATTGAGGGAGGGGATGATTTTCATGAGCTTACGCTGTACAGTTCTCTGTGCAGTGCAAAACAGTATAATTTTGGGTTTGCACTCCAGAGGAGGGTGTGCACTTGGGTACTGGGCAGTTCCTTAGCTGATCTTAGCATCTGTGTGTAAAGCTGCAGCTGGGTGTGTCCCTACCTGTATGTGTGCTGGTTAAGTGCAGTCTGAAACACGAGGGAGAGCTTGGCTGGCTTGCCTCAGCAATATAGTGTAAAGGGAGCCCAGGCTGGTGGGTCAGGCAGACTCAGTGGTACCCCAGTTACAAGTGGCACCCAGGGGAGGGGGCACCCATCACAGATACATTTTATTAAGTGACTTGATCTATATTCTGATTGTTATCAATGGGAGTTGCATGTGATCACCAAAAGGAGGCTGCATCTCATCTGTAACTTTTATTACAAAATCAAATAACAAAGATGGTAGGAAAAGTAAGGAAACACTTAAATTTCACAGACCATACCTGGCCATCAATCACTGTCCAAGCTCCAGGTACTTTATCATGCCCTCGGATCCAGTTATGCAAAGCTTCTGCAGGCTTGTCCCAAGAAATCTAGGAAGTCAAGATGCATGATTTGATTCTTTCCTACCTCGCTATAAATAAAGATAACATTTCTTTCCAATAATAACAGCTACAAGTCATTTCTCTCTTTCAGTTGTTTATTTAAGAATCTAGACGGGGTCTTGGTTAGGAAAACTCACATTTTCTAGAAGGCTAGTCATCAGAGTTGTAAATTGGGACACTATGAATCTTACTCAAAACTGCTTCTGCACAAGCTTTCCTTTTCAAAGTCTCTCATTCATATGATAAGTATGAGGATCACACATGGAGGATGCAAGGGTTCCACTTTATAAACTTTTCATAAATGGAACCTTCATAGAAAGAGTTAATAAATGACAGATTATATTCATGTTAAAGACACAAGAAGTATGTGTTAGAAATGGGTACAATCCCATCAGTAAAAAGAGTTACTTATAGTTATAAGCACCCTGGGGGACTCTATAACAATTGATTAATCATTTATTAAAACCCTAATCATGTATTAACCCTTTATCAACTCTTTATTAAGTGAAACATTAATACAGCCTGGGATTCACACAAGGTATTCAAAGAATGAGTCAGTTTAATGCAGGGAACATGCATGGATCAGGCTGTGTTAAGGATCCTTTTGCATAACCCATCTATGACCCTTGTAATCCTATGCAATGCATGCATTATGTTAGCACTTCTGCTGCTATGGGATATGATATGGACTTTAAAAAATATTTATTACAGAACCAAGCCCATGATATTCAGTGGTCTCTCTAGTTTAAGCTCAGAGAACATTTTATAGCTATGATATAAGCTGATGACAACAGGGTTTTACAACAGAGAAAAGAAGACGTCGTCTCATCAAGCTCTCCTTACTCAGGCAGAATTCCCAATGAACTGAGTCTGAGTGAGGAGAACAAGGTTGGGACCACAGTCACAAATTTAACAAGTGTGATAACTCTACAATAATAGATAAATAAAACTAAAAGGCTCTAAGTTTTTCTTAATAACTCATTTTAATTTTACATGCATCATTTAAGTTAAACAACAGCGCTCGTTTTAACTTGAGGCATCCTCAGCAGCAACCCTCCAGTGCACCTGTTGCAAAGGTCTAATATGCCTCTTCCCCAGGGGATTATCAGAACAGCTAGGACTCAGCCATTCTTCCTTAATCTGTTTTGCTGGTATACCCAGGATGTCCAGCAGTGTATGGGGACAACCAGAATGTGATCCAAGCCATTTCTCTTTCTAGATCTGCGATCATTTTGGGAAAACCATCTGTAGATCTATTTGTCTCTTCAAAAATGTCAGTCAATAACTCTTGAGGCAGAAAAAGGCAGTAGGCAGCATTTTATATAGATTTAATAGATTCATAGATTCTAGGACTGGAAGGGACCTTGAGAGGTCATCGAGACCAGTCCCCTGCCCTCATGGCAGGACCAAATACTGTCTAGACCATCCCAGATAGACATTTATCTAACCTGCTCTTAAATATCTCCAGAGATGGAGATTCCACAATCTCCCTATGAAGACTTTCTATTGAGGCTACAGATTGAAAGCTTTGCTATGCTGTTTTTTTTACCCCTTCTGTTATCAATAGTTTGCACTGTTGTAGTAAAAGTAATGGAGGAGTCACAGATAGCACGCTATATAATTTATGGTGGCTTTTCCCAGTCTTGGGTAAGGTCCCTGCTTAAATAGGTAGAAAAAGCAAGGAAGCTTATTATACAACTGGTCGAGCATGAACAAACCATATAAAATATGTTCCCGTTATAGTCTTTATCTAGATAATTTTTTTTTAAAAATACTCATTGAAAACTCCATCTATTTGGCTGAGAATTAAATTTTCCCAGCATGAAATCTGTTTCTGGCAGAGAGTCCAGAGCAATTTGTTGGCAAAAAAAGAAAGGTCTAATCCAAATGCATTTTTACAGGCAGTCTGATATATTAAGAATTCTAAGAAACAGCAGCTGTTCTACACACATTGATGCCTTGTAGATTATCCTTGATAGGACATTATGTTGCTAAATATAAAAGGCTGAATTCAGGGCATATGAGCTTTGCCTAGGGCTCTATTACATATCCGTGGAATTCGTCCAAAAATCTGGGAGCAAAGGGATTAAATGTCTTAAGATATTAATAACTTAAATATATCAAAAAGTATCATTCTACCCCATGAATACAGAGGAGGAATCATGGAATAAGCCTCTCCCATTTTATTAGTGAAAAGAATAGAGGGTGGGAGATTCAGATGCATCTAAGTGACTTAGGAACACAAGTCTCATTTACTTTCAATAAGACTTGTGCTCTTAAGCCCCTTAGGTGCTTTCAAATTCATAGAAGCCAGATCCAAAGCTCCATGAAGTCAATGGGATCCTTTCCAGCAGCCTTGGGAGGCCACGGATTAGGTCCTTGAGGAATAACACCACATTTTAAAATACCAGCTGAACACTAGTCATTAGAAGTGATTGTAATACTTATTTATAAAATACAAGATCCATTGTAAATTATGTAATTTGTGTCTGAACTTTCTCCCTCTGAAGTCAGTGGCAAACTCGAAATGACTTAAATGGGAGTAGGAGCAGGTCCTTACTGTGTAGAGTACTCTATCAAAGACTCAACAGAAGATTAAGTTTCATGAGTGATGGCCATGAGGGACCATATGGTCTCTTGGCACTTGCAGAACCAAATCCTGAGATAGGAAAGAATATAAACCAACCAAGCAGCTCTTGGGTTTGTGCTGTTTTCAGAAAAGGGAATCACAGTATACTATTGCTTTTTATTTAATCTTCTCCTCCCATCAGTTCTGTTCTCTCTCCCCCTATTCCTCTGCAAATGCTTCTCTGCCAACAGGTCCCATTTTCCTTCACCCATGCTGCTCAACGGCCTCCTCCCACTCTCTTCTGGGAATTCCTTTCCCATTGGCATATCTTGCCTCTTCTCTGGCTGCAGCTACTGCTGATGGCACCTGTCCTTAAGGCCTGCTCCTGTTACCTCTTGTAATCCTTCTCCTATGCAGCCCCTAGAAGAGGAAGCTAATCTTTCTCCTTCTTGTTTTCAGCTGCTTTTAAGGAACAGCATTTTTTTTTATTTGCAAAGAAGAGGCTAAACATCTGTAAAAACAGCTGGAAGCAAAGAGAAGAAGTCAATACTATGTGATCTAGCTCTCTCTGGAGCACCAGTAAGTATTCTGAAGACTATGAAAGGTTCATGGACCAGAGTTTGAGACGCCTTGATCCGGGTACTTTGTTAAAATGTGATCACAAGTGAACATGGAGTTACAGATCATATTTGTTTGTGAGTAATAATAATAAAAACAGAGACAGAGAGGTTCCGTAACTCGCTCAAGGCCTGAGCTGAAGTCAGAGCTGGGATTAGAATGCAGACAACCCTCGCTCCTGCTCGGATACACACCCTATTAGATCTCATCTCTCTCTCAGGCAGGATGGGCATTTTACTACGTGCATATCTCCTACGCACTGCTCCTGAGTTGTATGCTCCAGACTTCACATCCGTACTGTTAACAGAATTCGTCCAGAGAGAGTATTTGGTACCACAATACACTGTCTAAACTGTCTTTAAAGACAGTGTGTGTGGCACGAACTATACTCAGATGAGTTTGTGTGATTAGCCCATTAATTTATTTTTAGACCAATAATTTCTACAACTAGAGCTTGTAGAAAACAAGTCAAAATGATAAAATATTTCTGCACTTTCTACCGGTGCCAGATTTGTTCTTGCTAGGTCCTGCACACGCTGAAGTCAAAGGGACAATTCTCATTGACTTCCACTGGAGTAGTACCAATACACCAGAGATCTTTTGGCACATTGAACATAAAGTGTAACTACATTGTGATTAGCAACACAGTGTTGTTAACACTACAGTACCTCTGCATTTTCTTTCTTCTGGATCCCTTCATATGTTGCCCCTTCTTCAGGTTGAGGTATCCGAGGAGCTTTACCATCAGCAATTAGCTGGACAGCTTCTACCTAAACAGGAAAAAAGCAGTTTTAATTGCTCCAATAGGCCAAATTTTCTCTTTGTTTAAACATACTCTCCCGTCAGTTATACTTATTAGAGTCAGTAGAAGTTTTTCCTATGTAGGCTGGAGGACTTGGCTTTTTATTTTTTTTTTAATCCAGGGTTGATGAAGTGTAAGGGACTGATTGTGCAAAGACTTATGCATTTGCTAACTTTATCCACCACAGGCCCATTCACATCAAGAGTATTACTCACTCACAGTGAATAAAGCTAAGCACTTGCATAATCCTTGCAGGTCTGAGGCCTAGCTGAAAATTGCAAAAACAGCAATTACTTGGCAGATTCCCGTGTAAATCCCTGCCAATATTCAACAAGAAAGGGGAAGCGGATTTTTCTACTGTTCCATGCACATAGCATTTTTTAAAAACAAACTATGTTTTCTGTTATGGGTGTGTGTGTGTGTGTGATATGCACCAACACACACACCAAAGTCCACACTTTTAGGTTTAAATTTGACTTCCTGATCCACAAGTAAGTAAAACAAGGTTCTGGCAATTTTACTAAATAACAGAGCCCAAACCTGCAAGTCCTTAGTCCCCTGCATCATCTCATTGATTTCAATGGGATTACTCCTGTGAGTAAAGATTTACAGGCTGTGGTGCTCAGATAGTAGCAAGGAGCAGAAGAGTTAATTTGCTCTGGGGACACTGTCAAACTGCAACTGTCTTCGTGCCTTCTGTGACACATGGAAACAGTCACCTTTTTTAAAATAACAAAACAAAAGAAGCTCTAACACAGGGGTCTCAAACATGCGGCCCGTGGGCCGCATGCGGCCCGCGGAGCTCTTCCCTGCGGCCCGCGGAGCTCCCCAGGGGAGCTCCGCAGGGGCCCCCAAGAGAAAAGCGGAGGCTCCCGCCTCCGCCCCTCTCCTGGAGCCTCGGCGCATAGAGCGCCGAGTCTCCGTCCGAGCGCCTGAGCCCCGCCCCGATCCGAGCCGCGTGGGGAGGGGGCGGGGCTGGGAGCTCTGGGCTGAGCGCTGCGCTCGGCGTGGAGCTCACAGCCCCGCCCCCTCACCACGCGGCTCTGAGCGGGACCGCCGGAGACGTGCTCGGGTAAGGGGGGGGGAAAGCGGGACCCGCCGGGGCCGGGGCCGGGCCCGGGCCGGGGGGTGGGGGAGGGAAGCGGGACCCGCCGGGGCCGGGCCGGGGGAAGGGAAGCGGGACCTGCCGGGGCCGGGCTGGGGGGGGGGGGGAAGGGAAGCGCTCAGGGCTGGGGCAGAGGATTAGGGTGCGGGGGGATGAGGGCTCTGGCTGGGGCTGAGGATTAGGGTGCAGGGTCCTAGTGCCTGCCCTCCGCCTGTACTGGCAAGGCAGGCTTCCCTTACCCTGAGCCTCTCCAACCCCAAACCCTCAGCCCCAGCCAGAGCCCTCATTCCCCCCGCACCCTAATCCTCAGACCCAGCCCTGAGCACCCCCACATCATGAACCCCTCATCCCCCTGCACCCTAATCCTCAGCCCCAGCCAGAGCCCTCATCCCCCCACACCCTAATCCTCTGCCCCAGCCCTGAGCGCCCCCACATCATGAACCCCTCATCCCCCCGCACCCTAATCCTCTGCCCCAGCCCTGAGCGCCCCCACATCATGAACCCCTCATCCACAGCCCTCACCCCACACTCCAAACCTCTTCCCTAGCCCTGAGCCCCCTCGCATCATGAACCCCTCATCCACAGCCCTCACCCCACAGCCCAACCCTCTTCCCTAGCCCTGAGCCCCCTCGCATCATGAACCCCTCATCCACAGCCCTCACCCCACAGCCCAACCCTCTTCCCTAGCCCTGAACCCCCTCCTGCATCATGTACCCCTCGCCCTCAGCCCCACAGCCCTCACCCCTGCACTCCCTCCTATCCCCAAACTCCGTCCCAAAGCCTGCACCCCCACCCCCTGCCGCAGCCTGGAGCCTGCATCGAGCACAGAGCCTGCATCCAGACCCCCTCCCCCACCCAAACTCCCTCCCAGAGCCTTAGGCAGTAAATCTAAGTGCGTGTTTTGTCCTTTGAGTGAGGTGCATTACTGAGTGTATATATTTATTAAAACTGCGCGCGCTTAGGGGAGGAGGTGGAGAAGAGACAGGGCAGGGGCGGGGCCTCATGGAAGGGGTGGATTGGGGGTGGGGCCAGGGGCAGCAAGGGGGCGTGTCAGTGATGCGGCCCTCGGGCCAATGCACTAGTCCTCATGCGGCCCTCGGGGTCATTTGAGTTTGAGACCCCTGCTCTAACAGAAATGTTGTCTCCAATTTTCATTTTTTTAATTTGAAAGCTCCAAGTTCCTGTTTTCTATGATGCTATAAACTATTTGCTGCTGATCAGTCCAATTTAAAACAACAGGGGAAATTCAATGCAGGTGTAACTCCATTGAAGTCAAAGGAGTTACATCAGAGATGAATTTGGCTCATTGACTTAGGAGGGAGCAGGATTTATCCTCTACTCAAAATATTGTGGGCCTCCAGTGGTGTGAATAGCTCCACTGAAGTCAATGGAACACTTCAGCTGAAGATCTGGTCCAGTATATTCCAATTTCTTTAGTATCTAATTATATTTCATTTCTGTTCAAATTCCAAGAGGATTAGACGTGCCATATTTTTCCTTTTAAAATGTCTGTATTCAGCACAGGCAGACTTACCATAGCTTTTATGCCTTCTGGGAAAAGAAAATGATTATATAAGTCATCCACGGTATTGTTCCGTCCTACATCACATTCCCGCTGCAGAAGAATTGGTCCAGTGTCCAGACCATCATCAGCCCAGAAAATAGTAAACCCTGCTTTTTTATCTCCTTGAATTAAAGTCCTGCCAATAGAATATTTTAGAGTAAATATAGAGGGAATGACCTTAGTCACAAATATCAACCCATTTGATAGTTCATATGCCTGATGCAGGCACAATATGAAGATCTGTGTGGAGTCTAATCAGCTTTCTTAGTACAGTGACTTCATTGCTATTATTCAAGGAGCTACAGACTTGACACTGCTGATGTGTATACACAATGACATAAACAAGACTGTGGCCAATGTCTTATGTGTTGTGCTTTGCAATCCAGACATTTTTGTTTCATAGTTTATTGTGCTAAATTATTTTAAATTCATTATGAATGGTACAACAAATGGCACAGAAGTTCTCAAGTGGGCTGTAATACCATTTGGAAGTTGGAACCATCAGTACTAACAAAACAAAATAGTACCAATGTCTGTGCGTCTACACAGTCTTTTTCATGAACATCTCCAAGTCAGTTACTAAAACTAACTAAATAAGCTTCACAATATATCTGAGCAGTAGGTAAGAGAAACAGAGGTGGATCACTACTAAAATGTATTTCCAGGGCAGAACACGACAACTGTTTAACAATGCACAGCAAAACTACACAACAGTTTAAGACAAGTGAATAGGAACATCATATCCAGTTATTGCCTTCAATGGAACTATGGTAATTTACATCATCTCAAAATCTGGTCCTGAAATTTGGGAAGATTTTAGCCACACAGGTCCCAATTCCCCTTTGGAGCTGCAGGCCCTCCACACTGCTGGAAATTAGGCACAATTGTCTCTAGTTGTGTAGCTCAAAACTGACACAAAATTAGTGAACACTTAAAATTTGGCTGTATATAAATCACCAACATCATTTCCTGCATGTTCTAAATGTTCCTTGGCAGCCTCCCCCATTAGTTTTTGAGGTCCCACAAAACAACAGCAAAAGCTGTAATGCTTGCAAGTTGGTGGAATTAGAAAATTGTACTGTTGGCAAAGGAGGTGATTGCATTGCAGAAGTGAGATTCTCAGTCTCTGGAAATACTAGCAAAAATACCTAAGTTTGTCATATTACTGGCTCCTGCAACCTGAAACAGAATGTCCAACAGAAGAGAAGAGCTGCCTAGCAGATATGGTAGCAACACTGATGTGCTATAATAGAGGGTATAAGTCTTCAGTAAATTCTAATTAACTACATAACTACTGTTAGCAGTGGCAGATATATTATTAAGCCTCCTCATACAGCAGTAAAAGTTTACCCCATGTGTTTGAACTGAAAGAAGGCTTGACATAAGGAAGGACAAGCAGGGCTTGTTTATAGATATAATAAAAGTTTACAGATATGTAAAACCTTACACAGATATGTAAGGCACAGATCTAAACCCGTTTAAATTTCCTTCATTAAGTGTGCACCTCTTTCTTTTTATATACTGAATCAAGTTATGTGAGTAAAAACATACTAGAAACATGATTCATAGCAGCAATCTCAGTAGAATATTGAGTAATAAAACTGGTAAAAAAAATCAATCAACAAAAACTACACTGGAACCTAGGAGTGATGGAGAGACCATGGGCCAAACCTTCAGCAAGGTAGCTCAATTAAAGTCAATAGAATGATGCCAGTTTAAACCAGTTGAGGATCTGGCCTGTGTATCTTTCAGAGATATGGGAAATCTAAACAGCTTTGGGGTTTTTTGGTAAAAAAAATAAATAATCTCACCAATTGATAGCTGAAGCTCCTCTGTGGCGGGGAAGGATGGATGGATGGTAGATAATTGATCCATGCTTAGGACTGTCAATAACATCCATGGGGATGAACTGCGTACAGAATGGAAGTACATTTAGATCTGCTCCAACTGATTTGTAGGCTTCAACTACTTCCTGGATAGGCTTGCCCTTAACTCTCCATCTGGGGAACTTAAAAACAGGGGTGCCATCTTTCTCTGCTGCCAGTGCTAAGAAACAAGAAAAATACATTTTTTTTACAAAGTATGTTACATTAAAAATTAAAATGTAACAAATAAGGATGACATTGTATGTCAAGTAAATCAGATAGTTAAATAAAAATGGCTGCTTTATATTGATGCTAAAATGCCGTTGTACTCTATTGCCCTGTATATACTAACCTGTGCACACAAAATTCAGGTACCTTTGGTGTGGGGAGCATGTTACTCTTATTATATAACACCATAAACAACTACTGTATGGTACTTGTCACAGGGTGGCTGGTCCCAGTGTTGGTGTCACTAGGCATAAATCTAGGTAACTCGGGAGGATGGCTTTGGGCCTATGTGACCCAAAGTACCTTTATGTAAAGTGCTTTTGTTAGCCTTACTAAACTTTTGTAACCTCTTGTGTTATGTGCTGATTACTGGCAGCTGCAAGGCTGCTTGACACTAGATGTAGCCAATACTAAATAAGATAGGCGGAAAGCAGATGCTGTAATTAAAGTTATATGCATGAGAACGTAGCCCCCACAGTGGGAAAGTACAGATAACTGTTCACAGAAGAGGTACTAACGAGCTAAAGTGGTTTTTGCCAAGTATGACTTAACTGCTTAATGTAATTGCTATTGCAAAGTGTATTTGCTGCATGGGAATGAAAGGTGGGGGGAGAGGAGGAGTGTGGGGGTGATGGGAATGCTTAGCTGAAATCATGTATAAAGAGAGAGAGCTGTTTGTATCGGTGTGCAGGATTTGAGATTGCTATGTCTCCCTTGCACCTTATTTGGGCTCAAATAAACCTGGTTTGTTTCTCCACCCTGGTGTGTTAATTTGTGCGGCACACACCGGGCAACGAACCCCCACTGTTGCTGTCCTCGGGCCTCTGTGCCGGCAACACCAGTGATTAAAGTAGTCCAGCATCTCTGTGCCAGAACAGGTGCCCTCAGTCAGGCCAATTAAGGGGGTGCAGCTGAACCTGGGTGAAGAGGGAGTTTCAGTAGGTACGTCTATATTGAAATGTAAACTCAGGGTTTGAACTTAAGCTCAAGCCTAACACCCCTTCTTTCTACACAACAATGGCAACTTAACATACAGAAAGAAAGATGAGCTATGAGACCTTGGCTGTGATAAACTAAACAGTCTCCAGTGTGCCAAGTTCCTTTTAGTATTACATAGTCTATCTCATACTCCAGTACGAGAAATATCATGTGGAAAGGCTAACATTTCTGGGAGAAAGAGCACAGTAAGAGGGACAACTGTTTCACAAACAAAGGAGCAAGTATCATCACGTAGGAGGCCATCAAGGGCGAAGGTTGGCATAATAGTTAATCTGGGGTTAAACAATTATTTTTTGTCACGGTCCAAATTTCTTGGTCAAAGTATAGTCAAGGTCCAGACTCCAGAGAAAATAATACAAAAACAACAACAATGGTAATAATAAGTAAATAAAAAGATTTCACAGTCTGAGATACAGAAGTCCAAGCACTCACAGCTGTAACGATAGTTAGTGGTGTCACAGTTCCCAAGGTAATAGCACCCCTGAGCCCTTCATGGGCTCCTTGAGGGCACCCCACTTAGATCTCAAGCCTCTAAGCATCACCTCTCCTAGGGCAGAGACCCACAACTCTCTCCCTCTAGACCAAGGATTTAGGCTGCGATTCCTCCTGCAATTCCCTGTGAATATCTGATCAGGTGTGACTTTAGTCCAGCACCTTCAGTCCTGATCTCTCAGGAGCAAGGACCAGCCAGCCTTCATAAAAGAAAGTATTTATTCAGAACAAAAGCATTGCAGAGAAAACATACCTTAAAAACAATAAACAGCTTGCGTGAATGTCAAGCTTACTAGGTGTTACCCTTCTTCCACATGGAGACCTGGCATGTTTTAAAAGCTTCAGGTCCACTTGCAGGACCTGGTTCCACTGGTCATAGTCTCATGCCAGTTCTTGGATTGGATGAGAGAGGCCCCTTCCTATGTCAAGTTCATCATTTTATATCATTTTCAGTTCTTTGTCAGGCAGTCTCTGGAACCAGGACAAACTAGAATATGCAATTTTCTCCAGGAATGAGACTTCTTCAGACTTGTTACCTACCCCCTTGCCCTGGTGATTTTAGTTCCTGCAAGACCTTGTAACTCCCTAATTGGGCTAGAACAGTTTCACTAGCCCATAAAGATACATATGACACTTATAAAGCTGATAAAGTCATCTTTGAATATTCCATGCTTCTACAATTCATTTCACAGGTTGACAGTTCCTGATAGTTCATTCATGCTTATGTGACTTCTGTTACTGCATTGCTGTCCCAATTTTAAGAAAGAAATTAAACCCTTCACACCAGCAAGTAACAATACAAGGTGAGAAGGGAAATCAAGTCACATTTTTTCAATAAAAATAAATCAGCAGTTTCCCAAATGGGAGCTGTGTTTTGAACATATTAAGGAGTATATAATGCTAAGTACTATGAAAAATCAGGTCCTATATGTGTCAGATTGGATACCCAAAATTAGTGGATACTTTTGACTTTACTGTCTCTGTCTTAGTTCCCTATCTACAAAATGGGGATAATGATGCTCCCTCATCTCACAGGCGTGTTATGAAAAAGACAGTACTCTTTGTGAAGCACTCAGATACTATAGTGATGTGTGCCATAGAAGAACCCACAAGGAAATTAATAATTCTGTCTTCAAAACAGAGTTTGAATAATATCTGGTAAATAAGGCCTGGGCCACACACTGAACAACAAGGAGAAAATAAAATATTGAATAACTGTTCAATAAATGAGCACTGTCCAGTCTGTGCACTGAATGAGCAGGAAAAAATAATATGGCATCATGTAATTAAAGACTGTACCATAATGCATACGCACAATGGGGCCAAATTAAGATTGCACAGGACATTTCCTAACTTCTGCATTTCCTAACTTCTGAGTAAATGACTGTGCAAGCGAAAAATATCACTATGGCCTATGACTAATGAGATTATGACAGTCCTAAAGACACAGAGAAGGGAAAAGGAAATCCTTTACATAGGCAGCAGAATGGTATTCACCACCCCTCCCCCAATTTTTAGTCCTGCCTCATAGACCTGGGGAAAAAAACCAATCCTTTTGGTGTTACAATGTGCTCCATTTCTCTAGTGTGTGCACATGCATGCTTGTGCTTGCACACTGCTGTCCTGCATTGTACAGAATTAGATCTACTCACCTGTTCATTGATTCATCATTGTTTTGCCCACTAATGGCTGGCCTGGAAAAAGGCTATATGCACTACAGCTACAACAGCAAACAACTAACAGAGTTTCCTCTTTGACTCAAGTGGTAGCAAGTCTTTCTGGAAATAAGGGTGAGAGTTTTTCTGAAGATAAGTGCATGCAGTTAACTGAGGACAGTACCATATCTGTGTGTATATACAGTCAAGAACAGAAATGTTCGAAGGACAAAGAACAAACAAGAAGCTATGTTCTAATCTCTCAGCAATGCAGCTCATGCTGCATCCATCATTAAATTCATTTTCAGGGTCTATGTATTAAGCATCTATACAAA
This sequence comes from Mauremys mutica, assembly GCF_020497125.1. Classification (NCBI taxonomy): domain Eukaryota; kingdom Metazoa; phylum Chordata; order Testudines; family Geoemydidae; genus Mauremys; species Mauremys mutica. The sequence continues at coordinate 100,225,206 of NC_059072.1, read as the reverse complement.
CAGAATGGAATGATGAATGTTATTAACTGTCTAACCGTGACATTTCATATCTTGTCAAATGATCATATCTATCTGGAATAAGTTTGGTTTCACAGAACTTAATTTTCCACTTCAGCAGTTCTGTACGTGACTTTCAATACAACTACCTAAGATTCATTGCAGTCAGTGGTATCTTGCTATCTGGTTCAAATGATCACAGACAACTCCCCTAAAATATATTTTCTGAGGCCCACTGTGTAGTCTTCCATCTCTATAGTTACAAATGAAGAAGAACGAGGAGTACTTGTGGCACCTTAGAGACTAACAAATTTCCTAATCACATCAGCCACACTATCAGAGGCTCGTTCACCTGCACATCTACCAATGTAATATATGCCATCATGTGCCAGCAATGCCCCTCTGCCATGTACACTGGCCAAACCAGACAGTCTCTACGCAAAGTAATGAATGGACACAAATCAGACATCAAGAATTATAAGATTCAAAAACCAGTCGGAGAACACTTCAACCTCCCTGGTCACTCACTTACAGACTTCAAAATCGCAATACTCCAACAAAAAAACTTCAGACTCCAACGAGAAACTGCAGAATTTGAATTAATTTGCAAACTGGACACCATTAAATTAGGCTTGAATAAAGACTGAGAGTGAATGGGTCATTACACAAAGTAAAAACTATTTCCTCTGCTAATTTTCCCCCTACTGTTACTCACACCTTCTTGTCAACTGTTGGAAATGGGCCATCCTGATTATCACTACAAATGTCTTTCTTCTCCTGCTGATAATAGCCCACCTTAATTGATTACTCTAGTTATAGTTGGTATGGCAACACCCATTTTTTCATGTTCTCTGTGTATGTATATCTTTCTACTGTATTTTCCACCACATGCATCCGATGAAGTGGGTTTTAGCCCATGAAAGCTTATGCTCAAATAAATTTGTTAGTCTCTAAGGTGCCACAAGGACTCCTCGTTCTTTTTGCTGATACAGACTAACACATCTACCACTCTGAAATGAAGAAGAAAACCACATTCATGAATAATTGCAAATATAGAAAAGAATAGAGAAGAAATAAGTACATTAAATGTGGGAAACAGAATTTATTATACAGTAAATAAATCCAATTGCACAACTGACCCAATACCCCACCAATTAGGGTAGGACACATGGTCTATTATGTGTCTATTATGTTGTAGACTCTATTGTAATACAGTGTACAGGCCCATTAAGGCTTGCAAGAGGAACTCTTCCAAGCCCGCACTACACCTTGACACATTTGCATCTAAAAATACCTGTGGGACAGGAGATGAGGCACAATGTGGCCTTAGTGGACCCAAGAATCCATCTAATTTAATTTAGGTAATAACTATCTTCATTTTATAAATAAAAAGTGGAGTTTTACCAAATAAATCTTGATGGTATTAAAGTAGCCTTCAGAAGAAATTTATTTAGGCATTTCACACTGTATATCGGGAGTATGCATGTGTGAGATAAACCCTTACAAAATTCTTTGAACTATAGTCCTTGCACATGTACTGCCTCTGCTTTTAGAAATAAAATCTCAGCTGACTGACCATACACTATCATCATCAAATTCCACCTTAAATTGAAACTATTTTTGAATCATCTGAGTGTAAAATGCAGCAGCTATCAGCCCAAACCAATTTTTTGTCACCTAGTTTGCAATAAACTAATTTTATGGCCATGCTAAAATAAATAATTGATTGAAATCAGTTAAAGTTTTGCCCAAGTGAGTACTGCTTTGGTTGCTTAGTATTGGAACATTTCTCTATAGTACCTTCCCATAGCTAGCTAATTATCTGTTATTAAGCTAGTAGAGCTCACCTAATTCTTCCTAACTGTGAAAAGCTTTGTAATTTTATTTTAAATGAGACAGACTATAGAATTTAATAAACTTTAAAGCAATACACAAGTTTGGGAATGGTTACTGCCTGAATAAGCAAAATTTATGGTTGACTTTTCCTTAATAAAAGTCCTGTAACAACATGTCAGGGAATACTGAGTGACTGGAAACAGTTTATTAAATGTAATTTAAAATTCTGATTAGCCACCAAGGTTAATTGTGTTTTGGTGGTTGTAGTTGTTAATCTTATTAACTAACTGTTGTGGCACCATGGAGAAAAATAAAGTTATAATTAAGACAGCCATTTCAAAGCAACTCCTTTGTTACTCCAGACTCAGTGCTAGAATTATACTGCACAAGTACACTACTAGATATGATCAGTCAGCAACTATTACGTCTAAAGGGCTAGAACATACCTATATGCCTATGCAATGGAGTAAGGGGGGATAAGTTGTCCCTTTACTCTCTTGAATGGTCTGCTTGTACCATAAGCTGCAGTGCGCAATGGGAAGCAGGATTTGAAGAGCTGCTATTTCATCTCCAGACCATACTGGTAGTCAGGAGAGACCGGGGCCGAGGACAGGCAGATCTTGGCTGCATGCCCTCTCAACGTGCCAGACAGCACAGCTATGCCAGCAAACCAGATGGCATACTGGGCTGAATATAGGCCTGGCACCCTAGCAATTTACTTCTGCCCCAGAGCAGGATGCTCTGAATGACACTCTGCTTCTCAAGCTGTTCCCAGAGCAAAGCAACTATGAGATGCTCTTTAAATGGGGCAGATTGTAAGGTGCTGGTACAGCCCATGACAATTAACTCTAGATAGAATTTAACTTAACACTGAAATAAGCATAACAGGTTAATTATTTTATTATGCCAAAAACATGGCACAGATGTATATATCTGGCTATACGTACAAATGACTACCATAAGGACAATGCCCTCTCATGGAGAAGCAAGTTAACTGTGCTTACGCACAATGATGATACTTACATTGTGATTGATTATACTTACCCAAAGGGTCAGCTTTCCCATTCACATCTGGAATGGTGAACACTCCCACGACTCTATGTCCCTCTTTCTGCAGGTGTCTATAGACTTCTTGACCAAAAATACTCTGACCTATCAGAGCTAGCTTTAGCTTATGTTGATAAGCCTGTCAACAAGAGTTAAAGCAAACTACATTTTAGGATGCAGAAGAGATATGTTGCTACATGTAATTCTGTCTTACTCTTTCTTAACCAATGTTAGTTTTGATTTGTAAGGCAATGGTGTCTTTCTGTCCCAACAATATAATGGAATAAAATAAATTGCCCATTTTTCCACCTTGTTCTTAAGAAGTACATATAATCTACAATTTAGCGAGACCATACTTCTTTGCATACAAATGTCACTTGGTATTGTTACTGCCTCCTTTATTATTTCATCAGCAGAAGTCTCTCCAGGTACATGCACTGCTTGTTACAAAAAGGCATAACAAAATCCCACCTACAATCGACAAACCATGAAATCTTATATTTGAAACAGATTCTTAGCAAAATCTAACCATTCTTGCCAGAAATTTCTGGAATATGCCCTCTAACTTCTAATTTCATCTATTATTCTTGCAGGAAAATTGAAATATTTTCTAAGAATGACAAATGTCAATAGACTTGACACTATGTTCGTTACATTAGTTCAAGCCACTCAAGGCATCTGTGGCTGAGCCCAGTTCCAAAGTCCTTCCCTCACATAACAGATCTTTGTAGTACTGTGCACTCAATTCCTACTTCTTGTTCAGCCAATCGATAAGACAAACAAGTTTGTTTACATTTATGGGAGATAATGCTGCCCGCTTCTTATTTACAATGTGATCTGAAAGTGAGAACAGGCTTTCTCATGGCACTGTTGTAGCCAGTGCTGCAAGGTATTTACATGCCAGATATGCTAAACATTTGAATGCCCCTTCATGCTTTGACTTGTAGGCTCTAAAGTTTTACATTGATTTGTTTTTGAGTACAGTAAGAATATATAAAAAATAATAATTCTACATTTGTAAGTTGCACTTTCAGGATAAAGAGATTGCACTACTGTACTTGTATGAGGTGAATTGAAAAACACTATTTCTTTTTTACAGTGCAAATGTTTGTAATCAAAAATAATAATATGAAGTGAGCACTGTACACTTTGTATTCTGTGTTATAATTGAAATTAATATTTGAAAATGTAGAAAAATATTCAAAATATTTATAATACATTTAAATTGGCATTATTTTAACAGTGCGACTAATCACAACTATTTTTTTAAAATCTTAACAGCCCTAAAAACAAGCAAACAAAAGAACATATGTTTGTAGCAATCCTTCAGAGAGCAGGACACAGTTTTGTCCTAGCAGCTGCAGCAGGAGCCTTCTTAGGACTCTGCTCTCTTTATATGTGCCATTTGAAAGTCAGGTGCAACTCCTGCTTCTTTCCCTGAGGGAACATCTCTAGGTTTTAGCTTCTCTCCTACCAGGGGATGCTGCCTCTTCATTAGAGAAGTGGAGACGCACAGGTACCACAACCAGTAGGGCCACCATTTGGGTCCCAGAGGATTTGAACTGCCCATATGAGTGTCTTACAAATCCTGTATAGATTAGCAAACATTCAGGTACTGAAAGATATAATACAATACTTTGAAATAAACAACAAACCATTTCATGATGAAGAGTCAGTTGCAGTACTTTTTGCAAATGAAATGAAATGATCCATTTTAAGTTGTATTTCAGCTACACAGTTAGCCCCAGAAAGAGGTCTTATAAATTGGTAGGATGTTCATGAATACAAGAAATGTTCATGAATTAGGAAAATTCCTGTAGGGGTATTTTGAGTCATAATGTTCTCTTGGATGTGTGCATGCAACTTGCAGTGAAGACATCAGAAATGAATTTGGCCAAGGGTAAAATTTGTCCCGTAGGTTGCAACAGTAAAGAAAAAGTCCTCCTGTATTATAGAATCAGACAGCACTGGTGCAGGTGCAGCAGTGCTAAGTTGCCAGTGTGGATGGGAGTAGTAAAAATGCCGGAGCCTTGTCTACATTGGTGTGTACACCGTTGCTACCTCCAGTACAGTTGTACTATTGGTGCTAACAGCTATTATATGGCAACATATTTTCCTAGTGTAGACGAGACTTTCTTGTTTTAAATTACAACATGCACATTATCCCTTGAAATTTTTATATCCTGGCAATAAAACATGGCCACAGATAAGTCTTCATCACCTCAGCTTCCGCTTTTCAGAAACATAGACCCAGTTATAAAAATCTGAGATTGGGTTTTTCTAACCATTTAACTGTTTATGAACACTCCAGGCAAGTTCAAGAAGTGTTCACCTGCTGTGCTACTGAATGTATCTGGTACAGTATGAACAGGGGCGGCTCTAGGTATTTTGCCGCCCCAAGCACGGCAGGCAGGCTGCCTTCAGCGGCTTGCCTGAGGGAGGTCCCCAGTCCTGCAGATTCGGCAGCACGCCTGCAGGAGGTCTGCCGAAGCTGCGGGACCAGCAGACCCTCCTCAGGCATGCTGCCGAAAGCAACCTGCCTGCCGTCCTCGCGGCAACCGGCAGAGCACCTCCCATGGCTTGCCGCCCCAGGCACACGCTTGGCGTGCTGGTGCCTGGAGCCACCCCTGAGTATGAAATCCACTGATTTCTATGGAATGTTAATTGACAATGGCAGCACCATAGATGTGATGGAAGAAACATTAGAGAAAGTCCTCCTGATGCAAGTTACTTGTTCTACATTTGTTCTCTTGTTAACTGTCACTCAATAGCACCTCAAGTACACAGAAGTGGTGGTCTTTTAGACTTGTATTTTAATTTTTCAGTGTATTCCCCACTAAATAAAGACTACCAGCAAATGAAAGTAACAAAAAGTCCACATAGATCATTTATCATCCACAAATCATGACCAATTAAGTACCATCAGAAGAGTTAAACTCTTCCTTTCTTGAAAACAAAAAGTAAGTGTGAGAGGCATACCTGAATAGCCAAATTTCTGAAGGGACCTTAACAGAAGCTAAAACTGCGCATGTATTTTTATGTGTCTGAGTTTTTAGGTTCGCCAGCTTCTGCATTTAGGAGTCTGAGACTACAAAAACTCTGGATTCAGAGAGCAAACTGCAGCTGGGCAGGCAAGTCTGGAAGTTAGCCAATTTGCCAGTACAACTGCCATTTATGCTTGGAAATTCACATTGTTTTGCATTCTTGAAAACTCAGTCAAGAAAAACTGCACCAGCAATTTTAAGTCAATAGGTATGATCAATGTCTAAGTAAATGGGGCTTGAAAAATATTTTAGAAATAGCACACCTATCTCAAAATATTAATTCAGAAGAGCAGTTTTGTTTCCACAGGTCAAGTTTTTAATAACATATATTCTATCATCATAAACATGTATCTCTATTCACTAATAATTTATACGTACATAAATCTGATTCTTATGTTACATGGAGCTGCAAACAAATTACAATTCCAGATCATGAGCTGCTGTAAATCAGTGTGTAGCTCCACTGGAGTCAATGGAGCCGCATTACGTCAGTTCATGCTAGCTGAGGATCTGGCCCAAAATTGTTACTGAGCACAGATTTCTCTCTGATAGCAGAGTTCTGAGCCAGGAAGTGGTTAGGAATAAAGAGAGGATGCAATCTTTAAAGCAGCAGAGAATAAGTATAAAGTGGTAGAACTAGTAAAATAAGAGCACAGAATGCTCACACACGCATGCATGCGTGCACACAGACACAATTACATTTCTGCATTCTGTTGAACAAGAAGATTAACCTGACAACAAGCCAACTACATCATATCGCATACGTAATAAGTTGATCGACTGAAAATGATTTTCCCAGCATGAAAGATATATAACTTCTCTATGACCAACTATTCTTGAATAATTTCTCACTTGAATTGACACAAACATAGTTTCCATTAACATTCAGTACAGATAATGCAATCCTGTATTGTATGGTCACATATATTTGTACCTAGTAGAAAGTAAGAGCCAAATCACAAGACCTCCAGGCATAGAACTCCTATTGGGTTCAACAGAGTCCCATACAAGACGGAGATTGCAGGATCAGGCCACAAATCTATTTCTTTACTTCTGGTTGCTTCCTTTTGTCCTATTTAAAAGTACCAATTGAGTGGCACAGCTGAGGATCTTACTGCAAACCTGTGTCTTGTTCTGGAAGTGGAAGATCTTCCTCTAAAACTGTTTACACGACTTGCTAGTCTTTTGAGAGTGGAAATTCCTTGCAACAAAATGATATGGAGACATGGTAGAACTGCATAAAAGTGCAAATTCTGTAAAATTTTGGGGGAATGTAGGACGGCCTGGTAGTTACTTCTTCATTGAAATGCCACCTCTGGGATGGACCATTACAAAGATAGGTCCCATAGTCTAGCTCCTAAACAGGAGCTCACTAAATGCCATCAAATCATGCATATGTGGCATATGGTGATATATTAATAAGAGCAATCCTCATATACATTACTGATAATGGACTTGTCATTGCTTTGGACATATGTATTGGTATTATGGAGGCAATGTTGAGCTTCCCTTGTAACCACCTTGCTGACAATGAGCACACAAAGTTATCAGATGCACTGCTTCTCATGGGAAGGTTCTTGATTATTCATTATTGGTGGAGACTTCTTCCCTTCTTCTTTTTTGGAGTTATCCCAACAGGCCTGGAAAATAGTGGAGCTCAGACTGATGACAGAGAGATGGCTCAATTTTACAAGGTATAGAGGCCCTTTTATTTTTACTGCAAGGGAACTTCTAGAGGAATTTTGTTAACATGGAGAATATCCATGGTCTTACAAAGCTGTGTGAGCAGAGGATCAGGGATTTGGAAAGTGTCTGAACATTCTTATTTAATTTTCATTTGTTGAATTTGATTTTGCTTTCTTTTTTCTTCCTTATGGTATTACTTAGCTCGTATTATAACGGGGATAAAAATACTCATGGGAAGATCTCAAAATTCATTCTCATTTTACTTTGATATGATTCTCCGTAGCCAGATGCAGAGAACAAGATCGGTGCAGAAGAGCACACAACCTGAAAACTAGTTTGTACAGGTGATGTAAAAAGACAGGCACCCAAATCCACACTTGGGCATCTAAATAAAAGTGGCCTCCTTTTAAGGGATGTTGAGCATCCACAGATTCCATTGACTTCAGAGGAAGTTGTGGATGTTTAACATTTCAGAAAATCAGTCTTCTTTTATGTAGATGCCGAAACATAGATATAGCTGTTTAATTTTTTAGGCACATACTTTGAAAATATTGACTACAATATCCATTGATTTTATGGTATTAATTTACCTTATATAAAATAAAATTACTAGAGTTTATTTTAATGGCTGTTTATATGACACACACAACATTTCAACATTTACTCCATTCTGATTCTTATTCTTCTCCCATGCACCTCCTGCAACATAGAATAAGACTACAGAAGCACTGCATACATTAATAGTCTTACAAGTCTCAGATCAAAAGCAAATCACTAAAAAGTAAAAATGTGTTCATGCTACATACCGTTTCTCCTTGTGAAGAGAAAAGTTAACATTGCAAAGGGTATTCATTTCACTGTTATAAATAACAAATATTTCTGGAATTGCCTATGGTGTGTGCATCTCTAACATGTTTCACTGGTAATGCTTTCAGTTCAATTTCCCCACAGATTAATTTTCAATAGCTCCCATTCTGGTTACAATATTATATTTATTCTCTTCAAGAATTTAGACACTGTTAGTGATGACAAGGGAAATATTTTTAATGCTACATCTCTTTTAAAAGGATGTAAAATGCTTCTCAAAGGATACATTAACATGATAACTTTAATTCTACATAGCGTCAGGACTCACGCCTTGCTCCTCAGAATGAAAACCAATAGCACTGCCTCTCCCCATCCATATCTCTGCATGCAATGTGTCAGTCATCCATTCACATTGCTGATGCAATTCCAAAGAGCTTAGCTAAAGTCTCACTGTAAAAACCCTTCAAAGCAGATTCCCCAGGCAAACAGCTGTCCTCACCCTTGGTCATGCTGTCAAATATGAAACACAGAGTGGGCTTCGGGGGGAGAAAAAACACCCCCAAACTGCATTCAGCTGCATCCCTGAATCTTAACCAGAGTACCGGAAGCATCTTGTCTACTTCTTTACATCAAATTTTAAGGGACACATTTAACAGGCCATAAAGAACAGTGTGGATCATTATCACAGTCTCCCAGCAGAGCTATGAAGTTTAATCTAACACCAGACAGACAAATGTCCGCCTTGCATTAATTCTCTACAGCCAAAGTGTAAGAACTGATGTTCACAGACTGACATGCCTCCAAGGCCAGCATTTGGAGCAGGGGCTGAAGTAGGGTGACCAGACAGTAAGTGTGAAAAATCGGGCCAGGGGTGGAGGGTAATAGGAGCCTGTATAAGAAAAAGACCCCAAAATCGGGGCTGTCCCTATAAAATCGGGACATCTGGTCACCCTAGGCTGAAGGTTTACTTCTCCATAAGAAATAGCCATGCCTGTTCCCAGTTTGACTACAGTAGTGGGAACAAGGCTGGCTATTTCCGTTTGAGAAGCTGATCTTTAGCCCTCTTTCGCAGCAGTTACAGCCTGGGAGCACCGCTGAGCTCCCCTCCGTGAGAACATGATTGCCAGTTCAGATGTTACAAAAGCATCATCGATTTTCTTCGTTGCAGCTCCCAGACGCCTGCGATACCGAGCACGGTATCAGAGGCTATACCGAGATCCGCGCCATATACCGAGCTCCACCAGAGTCTGGCAAAGCAAGATGCTCCTATTTTGGTAAACATGCCACATATCCCCTGACGGGACCAGGCTCTGACCGTCCAGTGCCAAAATTCGTGGGATAAAATCTCGGCCTATTTTTATCCTTTCCTCGCAGAGATATTACCCAAGCACCGCTGACTTGTTCTCCCCTCCCTCCCCCCATCCCTGGGCTATTGCAGCGTCTCATCCAAATACGGAAAACAAAGATACGCTCACAGCCTTGCAAGCAAAAGCGATATATTTGCCAAGTCCCACTGAGCCTGCCCTGACCCACCCCCACCCCGGACAACCCTTTTGCTCATTCCCGAGCTAGGGCGTCCTGGAAAGCTCTCTCCTGAGGGGAGCCCGTCCTCACACACTCACTGTGGCCGTGGTGGAGAATTTCCTCAGCAGCTGATGCGCTTTCCACAGCATTTTTGCAGGGCCTTGGGTGCCGGCGGCTCGCAGGTCCGAGGCTTTGCCGGGAGCAGCTGCAGCAGCGCGCTGGCGAAGTGAACACCTGTGCCCCGCTCCCGGGGACAAGCAGAGGCAGAGGGGGAGGCGGCCCAAGCTGGGAGGTTTGTCTGATGCAAGCCGAGCTGGACAGGCGCGCACACGGGCCAGCAGCAGCAGCAGCAGCTTCGCCAGCGCCCGCCTGCGCGCGCGCGCTGCTCCACTCCGCCCGCCCGGGCTCTGAGGCTCCCGCCTGGCTCGCTGCCAGCTGCCTGGGAGCGGGACGCCTCGTCTCCTGCTGCACCTGCCCCTCCGTGCGCGGGAGAGCGGGTTGTTTCCTCCTGGGCACCGGGAATACAAAGCCGCCCGGGGTGGTGGGAAGGGCCGAACTGAGCGGGGAGTTCAAGCAAGAGCAAAGTCCCAAGTTGTCCCCTGGGGAGATCAGGCCAGGAGGCGGGAGCTATTTCCCTCGTGGGGGGGGGGGGGCGTGTCACTTCTCCCTAGCTGGTGCCAGTGCGCAGACAGAAGGCAGGAGCGGCTTAGGCAGTGCAGCGCTTGCAGGGGATGGGGATGGGGAGCGGGGGGAACAGGCGCTCGGTTACTTTGCTTGCACAAAAGGAGGCTAACCCCGGGGGAACCTGCTGCTTCTCCGCAGACCAGGTACTGCGGGTCTGCTCCAGCAGCGCGCCTGCTCCCGGCCCTGCAGGGTGCGTCTGATAGCTGAGAGGGTAGTGCTAGTCAAGGTCCTACGCCGTGCCCAGCACCGGGGTAGACCGATCCTGGAGCATGAAATGAGCTTTTTAAGTTTCCCTGGTTCGGATCACTAAGAATCCTGAAGATGGGGGCCCGGAGGAGTGAATTTGATGGGATGTTGTTTGAGGAGCCAAAGGCTTGAGTGAGGGACACAGGTTTTATGCACTGCTACATTCGATACCAGCTGTAGTTCCCATTATTCCCATGCTTCAATCCCCAGCCTGGAGGGTCCACACACAGTCCTCCTCTTTTCTGCCGAGCCAGTAAGGTTACCGGTGGCATTTGTTTTAAATCTTGTCGGAAGGATGGATGCTGGTGTCAGTGGTGCAGCTAGCAGTAGCTTCCTGAAAATCCACGTTGCCCACTGCCTGTGATTTTACTGGGAGTCTGGTTATATGTGTTGTTCTTTGTTTTGTTGGGATTGTTTTTTCTTTTAAAGCCCCAGCAGTCTTCTGATTACATGAACATTTCAGCTTTTAGTTTTAACAGATAAGTTTATAGTCCTCAGGGCTGTGGAGAAGAGCTTGAAAATACAAATCTTCCAGGCTCAAAAAAACAGCAAACAAAAATACCCCCACATTAGTTATTTTTAAACACCAGTCTCATGCTTTCAGGGCCTGACCCCTGATTTATGAATGCTTTGGGGTTGGTAGTACTGTTAGCAGGAGTTTTATTCCTGACCACCGTGTAGAGCAAGAATGGAAAAATGTTAATAACCATCTGTAGTTGGAAACTTTTGTCAAAAATGACAATTTGGTGAAAACCAGAAACAAAATTTCACAATTTTTTGGCAAACTTTATCTAACCACCTCTGTCATGAATCTTTCTTATTCCAAATCCCTTTTGTTTTTATTTGAGGTGTTGGGTATAGTAGTTGCAATGCAGACAGAAATCGATCCAGAGGTTATTTTACACCCTTTTATTTAATTACACAGGTAAAAGACAGGCCCCCTTATTGAAACCTACCTGAAATAAAACTGTACCCCATCACAAGCAGTGTATGTGTTATATCACCTCTTTCATCTTCATGCCCTAATAACAAAAGCATGTTTTTTTGGAGAAAAATGTAGCAAGGCAAAGAGAAACAGGGCTCCCCACCAGCAGTGATGCTGTGCTGAAACCTCTCCCCTTGCTCCCCCTCTGAAACATCTAATTCATTTGAACCCTCCTCCATCCTGAGTCCCCTCAGTTTTCTCTACTCACTGGAATTCCTTCTTGAAGGAGGAGGCTGTTTTAGTGTTCCATGGGCAGAGGCTGTGAGGGGGGACCTCCTCAGGGGGTAGGCAGGACATTGGTAATCTGACCACTGTTTCAAAATTGTACCAGGATTAGGCCATCTTGCGGGGTCCTAGAGCCCAGGCTGCATCCTGAGCCCAAACATCTACCCCACAATTAAATAGCCCCTTCAGCAGAGTCCCAGTCAGCTGGCAGTAGCTAGCCCTGGGTTTTTAATTGCACTGTAGACATAAGAGACCCATCCCTAGAAGGAGATGGAGAAGACAGAGCACATCCTGTTCCAGTCTCTAATACTATCCCAAGAAGATCAAACACATAGGAGATGAGGTAGGGAAGAAAATGGAGAAGTTGGCTATGCTACCATAACATGGACTCATACTTTTGAACCATTTCGAGGAAATCAAGACAAGCTTCCTCAATGAGCTTGTAACCAGAACAGAGCTCATTGGAATGCAATGAACGGTAGGCAAGGCACCGGGAAAGAATATGAACCTGCTCACTCCTTACCAGATAGGAAAAAACCATTGGCTCCCTCTTTAGTGTCCATAGCAAAAATCCTTAGGGCTTAATTGTAAGCCCCCTTTCTCCCCTAATTACCCTTATTGCCCATCTGCGTGCAAGGGAGAGAGCTACCACTGCAGGGCTGCGACTCCCCCTCCAATGCAGGGAGCCAGAGAGTGGATTTGCAGGGGTGAGGAGGACAGTAGAGCTAGCACAGAGTGGGAAATAAGTCATGTCAGCCCTTTATCTGGTACATCTTATTTCCCCCTGGGGTAAAGGAGTGACAAGGACTGAACTGTGACTATCTCCTAATTCACTCTGTGGTTTGTTCTGGGTAGCACAGCCATACACCCTCCCTTATTCAGACCTCACGGTAATTCCACTACAGTCTAGATCAGGGATAGGCAACCTATGGCACGCGTGCTGAAGGCAGCACGCAAGCTGATTTTCAGTGGCACTCTCAGTGCCTGGGTCCTGGCGACCAGTCCGGGGGGCTCTGAATTTTAATTTAATTTTAAATGAAGCTTCTTAAACATTTAAAAAACCTTATTTATTTTACATACAACAATAGCTTAGTTATATATTATAGATTTATAGAAAGAGACCTTCTAAAAACATTAAAATGTATGACTGGCGAGCGAAACCTTAAATTAGAGTGAATAAATGAAGATTTGGCACACCACTTCTGAAAGGTTGCCGACCCCTGGTCTAGATTGTAAATGAGTCTACAGAAATTATAATATTTTCAATAAAACATTTCTAATTAAAAGGATCCGCTGGATTTTTTTTTTTGGTAGTAAATTGAAAAATCCAGAAAAGGGTGCCTTTGGCCAATTTTTAGTTGGTGTTGATTTCCTATCTGAACAGTTCAAATACCGGGGGTGCATTTCCCCACACATTCTTAGAATTTGTTTAAATGGTTTTGGGTGGGTAGATTGAGTGAATACAATTGAAAGAAAGGTTTAAGAGAAAATGCAGAGAGACAAAAAGAACAGGGGGAACGTGATGGAGGGGAAGATTGAGAGAAACTGGGAAGATTTAATGACAACATGGGGAAAGAATTTACTGAAAGAAGGAGAATTGACAAAGTGATGAAAGCACATAGAAACTTTACATTCAGATCCCCAGTACTATCAGACAGGCCTTGACAATAGACACTTTAAAGAGGATCCAGATTCTGTGAAACAGCAATTGTATACATTTCTAATATTTCTGGGAAAATCCCTTTGCTCTTTCCATATGCTTGCATGGGCTAAAATTCTGCATTCCAGAAGTACTGTAGACAGGAAAAGACAGGAAAATGAATTTGCCTGTAATTGCAGATTGTGAAGCTGACTTTCAGAAGATGCATGTTATTTAGTTACAGTTTTTCCATGTTTGTTCACTGGAACCCTGATTAAAATAACAGGACAAAGTGGGAGGGAATGAAAGGGAAAACTTCAGGAGTGACTAGGTGGCTGGAGGGACTGATTTATAAGGAAAGCTAAGAAACAAAAACAAAAAACTATGTCTAGCTTCACAGAGCTGGTGCACTAAGAATAGAAATTCAAGGACCTAGCTACTGGAATTCAAGGACCTAGCATGCTTGGGGGCTCAGATGGGATTGTAGCCAGGACTGCTAGCCCCTCCTACTTCTTGTGCTGCAGTGACAACACTTCTATTTCGAATGCACTAGTGCAGTCAGAGCTAGCATGTGCATATCTCCTCAAGCTGGGAATCTCCTAGCTGTACTGCAGACGTACCCTAGAGACACCGAAGCAAGGTACATAGCTGTCTGCAGATATTTGAAGGGAGTGACAATGAGGATCAGATTGTGCCTGCCCCACATGGGTATGTGAAAGGGAAAAGGCATAAGGAGCACTCCTTTCCCTGCAGTCTCTTGTGCCACTGCTGGGTAAGGTTCTAACACAGTCCCCATTCTGCTCAGGTAGCACAAAGAATGCTCCAGGCTAATGCCTACAGTGGTGCTAGCCTCTACAAAAAGGTGTGGAGAGGCAAGGGTGGGGCTGTGGTCCTTCCTTCTCTGCACCAGTCAGTAGATCCATCTCCATGGAGAAGGGAGCACATGTTGCACCTTATCAAATGGCAGCACTCCCCCTGTTCTCCCATTGTGCTTGCAGCACACTCTGCTTCTTGGAAACTTCTAGTAAGGCTTCGTCTACACTATAGCATTAGATCGACATATGCCATGTTAGGTCGAATTTATAATGTGCGTGTCTACACTACCGAGCCCTTTCCAATGACCTAAAGGGCTTGTAAAATTGATGCCTGTACTACACTTCAGCGAGGAAAGTAGTGCTAGAGTCAACTTCCTGGGTCAAATTAGGGGTAGTGTAGACACAACACTGTGTAATTGGATGGGTTTGGCCTCCGGGAGATGTCCCAGAGTGCTCCAATATGACCGCTCTGGACAGCACTTCAAACTCCACTGCATTTCAGCCAGGTACACAGGAAAAGCCCCCGGAACTTTTGAATTTCATTTCCTGTTTGATCAGCGTGGAGAGCTCACCACCAGAGCTGACCGTGCCTGCCCAGGGCTGCAAATGTGCTCCAGCATGGAGCATACATGAGACACTGGATTTGATTGCTGTGTGGGGAGAAGAGTCTGTGCAGACAGAGCACCAAACCACCAGAAGAAATGCTGACATCTATGCCAAAAATCGCACAGAGAATGGTGGAAAAAGGCTAGGACACAGCAGTGCCCTGTGAAAATAAAGGAGCTCAGGGAAGTGTACCAGAAGACAAGGGAGGCAAATAGTTGCTCTGGTTCTGAGCCACAGACATGCCACTTCCATGAGCGGCTGCATGTGATTCTAGGTGGGGACCCCACCAGTACCCCAACACACTCCATGGATACCTCCCAGGGGACCCAGGCAGCCACGGGCAACAATGAGGAGGACATTGTTGATGAGGAAGAGGAGCAGAAGGAGGAGAATGGACAGCAGGCAAGTGGAGGATCCATTCTCCCTGACAGGCAGTACCTTTTCCTAACTCTGGGGCCAATCCCCTCCTGGGACCTACTGTTGCGGGCCTGTGGCGAGGAAGTGCAGTGTGATTACAATTGTGGTTAATGTTTAATTTGAGATAAACAATTGGGATACAGTGGCAGCCAGTCTAGCTACATAAAAGGTGCTCCCTGGAATAATCTGTTTATGTGCCAAGAGTTTCCCCATCAAAAAACGTCCCTGGGTGTGCCCTGACACCGCCTTTCTTGTGTGCTTACCATGCCTGCCTGCAAACCGAAATCTGCTGCCCAGCACTGTGCCATGTGTTGTACCTTACTGGTAGGTGCTTCCTTTAGAAGACATAATGTGGCCATGTACCTCAGGGAATGTATTTACTGCTGTGAAGTGTTTCATTCATTGCAAGAGTTAACCTTCTGTTTTCAACAATGTATGTTTTTCCTTGTGGCTGCAACATTGTCTGTGGGTGCTTCCTCCACACCAACACAATGGCTGTCCCAGATTAGAAGGTGAAAAAAGCAGACAAGGGAAGACATGTTCTGTGATTTGATGCATTCCTCCAAGACTGACAGGGCCCAGCTGAATGCATGGAGGCTTACACTGTCGGAGAGCATGCACTCCAACCAAGAGGGCAGGAAAGCATGCAGGGATCAAGAGCGTGACATGCAAGAGGAGATGTTGCGGCTTGTGGGGGAGCAAACAGACATGTTGAGGTGTCTGGTTGAGGTGCAGGAAAGGCAGCTAGACCTTAGAGTCCCGCTGCACTCAATGATGAGCCAGCTGCACTCTCACCAAGTTCAATATCCTCCTCTCCCAGACGTCCTAGAATCCAGGGGGGAAGAAGGGAGAAGCTCCGTTATCCCTTGAACTCAACTCCAGGGGATGGTTCATGGAGCAGAAGGCTCTCATTCCCACAGCTTTGATTACTAGACAGTGCAATTGTAGTAAGCTACATGTCCTTGCCCCTCCCCCCTGTGTTATCAGGCCCTTAGACCCGGGTTATCTTTGCTATTTATTGCTGTCTCTGTTCAGTGTTTGTTAGCATAATAAAAATGCATGAATTGAGGACAAGAGGCTCTTTATTCACTGTGCACACTGTGGTTGGTGGGGGTTTAGTTTACAGGGAAGTACATGTGAAAAAGAGTAAGGAACAACACACAGAACTGTCCCATCAGGGTGGATCATTCATTAAACTGGTTTTCAAAGCCTCTCGGAGGCGCAGTGTGCCTCAATGTGCTCTTCTTATTGTCTGGCTGTTCAAAATGAGCTGCCAGGCCACCTGTCTCAACCCCCGCACCTCGCCAGAAACTTTTCCCCTTTACTTTTGCAGATATTATGGAGCACAGCAAGCATGAGCAACAACAGTGGGAACAGTGCTTTTGCTGGGGTCTAACCTAGTGAGTAAACTGTGCCAGCGGCCCTTTAAATGTCCAAAGGCACATTCTACCACCATTCTGCACTTGCTCAGCCTATGGTTGAACTGCTCCTCACTGCTGTCCAGGCTGCCTGTGTATGGCTTCATGAGCCCTGCGAGCAAGGGGTAGGCTGGGTCTCCAAGGATAACTATTGGCATTTCAACATCACCAACAGTAATTTTCTGGTCTGGGAAGAAAGTTCCTTCTTGCAGATTTCTGAAAAGACTGAGTTCCTAAAGATGCGCACATCATCTACCTTTCCTGACCATCCCATATTGATGTTGGTGAAACGGCCCTTGTGATCCACTAGCGTTTGCAACACCATTAGGAAGTACCCCTTGCAGTTTATGTACTCTTTGGCAAGGTGGTCTGGTGCCAAGATAGGGATGTGTATTCTCTATCACCCCACCACAGCTAGGGAACCCCATCGTGGCAAAGCCATCCACTCTGTCCTGCATGTTTCCCAGAGTCACTATCCTTCTTAGCAGAAGTTAATTGATTGCCCTGGCTACTTGGATCACAACAGCCCCCAGGATAGATTTACCCACTCCAAACTGATTCCCGACTGACCGGTAGCAGTCAGGCATTTCAAGCTTCCACAGGGCTATCGCCACTCACTTCTCAACTGCCATAGCAGGTCTCATTTTGGCATTTCTGCGCTTCAGGGCTGGGGAAAGCAACTCACAAAGTTCCATGAAAGTGGCCTTATGCATTCAAAAGTTATGCAGCCACTGTTCCTCATCCCATACCTGCATAACTATGCGGTCTCACCAGTCTGTGCTTGTTTCCTGGAACCAGAAACAGCGTTCCATTGTGTCAACAAGCCTGGCAGCCACTGCCAGCATGTGCGAATTGCTCCGTTCCATGCCTTCCTGCACGGCTATTTGCATGGCATCACATTCTTCCGTGCGGCGACTCCTGGCTAGGCTCTGCAAATACCACAGGACAATGCGCGAGGTGTTTGCGATGCTCACAACAGTGTATAGCTGGGCAGGGTCCATGCTTGCCATGCTATGGTGTCTGCACGAGTAACCCAGGCTTAGGCGCGAAAATGGCAGAGGAAGGGAGGAGGCAAGTGCATCACGGGAGGCTGATGATATGTACCCAGAACAACTCGCAAAAATGTTTTTCGTCTCTTCAGGCACTGGGAGCCTAACCCAGAATTCCAATCGGCAGCAGGAACTGTGGAATAGCTGCTCACAGTGCATCGCTCTGTGAGTCGATGCCAGCCATGGTAGTGAGGATGCGCTCCGCTGACAGAATGTGCATAGTGGGGACATGCAGCATCGACTTTGTAAAATCGGAGGCTAATGTCAACTTAAATAAATTCAACCTATTTCATAGTGTAGACATGCCCTAAGATGGGGGCACTTCCATTGTACTCCACCAAGGGCTGTGGCTTAAGGCCCCAAGGAAAGGGAGGAATTATTTAGGATATAATTTAGGCATAAAAACTTATAGAACAGGATGGTACAAGAGGAAATAACTAGGAAGAATGTAGTGAAATTAAGAAAGGGAAAATAAAGGACTAATGTAAAGGAGGGGAACAAATTTTATGGTGGGGGTAAAATTTTCAGAAGTGCTTAAGGAGCCTAAGACCCATTTCAAAAGTGATTTAGGCACTTAGAGCCTAAATCTCATTGAAAGTCAATGGACTTAGGCCCTTAAATCACTCAGGTGCTTTTGAAAATTTTAGCCAAGATCTATTGGATTATGGAAGTCTTCCAAAAGAATTAGTTGAACTCCCATTATTTGGGACATTAAAACCCCCCCGAAAACCTAGATTGGACAAAGTACCAGACTATATCCTATAGGAAGAAAACTTATACTGGCAGGTAGATGGATAGAATGTTTTAATAGTATCATAAAAACTAGAGAAGGAAAAACATAAGAATTTATAAAGAATAGCTATGAAGTAATCACAGTTGTTCATTTTAAATGTTAAGCACAAAAAGCAAAAATCTCTTAATTTCCAAATATGTTATGCTATTGCTCCTGGTATTTTTATGCAGACACACTAAAATGTCTCCTAATTATATGGTGAAAATTCTTAAATTGTACAACAAAGACCTTGAAAACTCAATATTGTTGCACTAAAATGTATCTTATGACAGCTGTTGTTGATTCTGAAATGTTTGTCAATTTTTTATATTCTATACAATCTGCATTTTTTTTAAAGATAACTTAAGTTTTACAATTTGGCAGATCCTGTTGCAACTATCTGGGGTCATATACATACAGAACTGTAATTTCAGGAACCAGCCAAAAACATTGAGGTAGCAATAAGAATAAGACCTTCAACTTAAAAAAAAAGTAATCTTTTTTATGAGCTAAAGAAACTATTTCACGAATTCAGCCAGCAGTAGGAATTAGTCCACGTGTTTGTCTTACTGATGTATATAGATAGAACTCACACATATTCCATCCAACAGAATGGAGACAACCTCCACACAAGTTGGTACTAGAAATAGATCTAAGCTCCAAAGTTTGGATCTAGATTCAAACTTCTCCCACGTTTAAGAATCTTTAGATACAGGCTTTTGTATCATACTGCCAATAATGTGATGTAGCACCTAAAGATCAATCTAAGAACTGACATTTCAGCTTCCTGCAGCATATCTGGGGTTCACAGGTTAGCAACTGGTAAAGATCTATAGTGGTATTCTGCACACACCTAAAGCATGGCATTAATCAAATGCACATGAGAAATACTGGGATTTTAATTACTTAATTTACCTTGGGCTCCAAAACACCTCTGCAAAGGAGCATCTCCACTTACTTCACAGCCTTTTGAAAAGTAATGCATCAAAGGGGAAAAGGGACCACAGAAACCAATGTCCCTCTTCTGCAAGGAGAAGGAATACATCATGCATTAAAGAACACAGAGGGAGCAGGTCTGTTGACTTTACTTTAGTTTCCATAGTGATGAAGAGCCACAAAGAACTAGGATGCACATGTTGAGAAGTATGTTAAATCACATGTATGGATGACAGCATTCCTACGACTTCTTCCAGGATGATGGAAATCATACAGATATCCATTTAGTGATCACCAAACCAGTTGTCCAGAATTTCTAGAATCATTACAGCAATTCAGGCCAGTTCCAATGATGTTTCTGAGATAGAGGTAGACCCAGCTCCACAAAGGGATTTAAATGCCCAAATCCCTGCTCAGCTGTCACCTAACCCTGTAGGTGACTAAACTCACTTGGTGCCTGCATTTTTGCTGTAAAAGTCTCTATGGTGCCTAAATTTCTGCCTCTGGGCACATGCGCTGCTGCCTCAGGCAAGCGTTCAGGTGCTTATGCCTAAGCCCCAGCATGATCCTCAACCAGATGGAGGTAAGTGTTTCCCCACCTATCTTTCTTGTGGAGCCTAATCCTGTAGGTGTGCTCTGAACATACCTAACTCCGCACAGAATGGTCATGGGTGGGAGAAAGAGGAGGGGTCCCTTATAAACTCTAGCCCAGGGTGGGAAGCCCAGATTCAGTTCCACCTTCTGTTACCTGCAAAAAGCTAGGGCACCTTCCCTATACCCTACCGAGGGCTCAAGGCATGACCTGGTTAATTTAGGTACTGCTGTCCATTCCCTACTGAGGGCTCATGGTATAAGGCACCTACCCTTACCCATAGGGCTCAGGGAGAAACCTGGTCAATTTAAGTATCTGCCCTTTCCCACAAGGCTTAGGGCTCTATGGGTCTGTGGGATCTTTTCCCAGTGAAAGAACCTTACACTAAACATTATTTATTAGCAATACACACAGAGAACGTATATGCCAAGCAAATCTCTTATGCTCACTACTCCCAATATACAGACAAACTTCACCCAATGGTCAGTCAGGATTCACTTGTCTGTGGATGCCGACAATGCCTCTGCATGTCACGGTCATGCAAAGGGGTCAGAGATCTAGCAGCTTGATGTTGAACTGCAGTCCGGAGATGATTCCCAAATATGTAAAACTAGCTACCTCCTTTAATTTCACTAAACCTATCACATTATTCGATACCCCCAGGTAACAAAATGTAACCAATTGTGCACTGGCACTTATGTTTCCTCATCCGTGCTCAAATCTTTTTTTACATTTTATCTTTCATGCCCGAATTGTAACTTATTTCTGACCTTTATTTGTGCAGATGGTCAGCATAAATTCACTGGTCAGAGCTTATCTTATCTATTTTACCATTTGTTGGGGTCTTTCTGTATCCCTCCCTAAACTTCCCAGTGCTTGGGTGTCTCTACTTTACAGCCAGGGGTGTTATAACTCTTGTTAGCAGCATTCCTGAGGTGGGGGTCCCTTAGCAGCAGTGGAGCATTTTTCTTAATTTTAGTGGTGAAGTCCCAGAGTTTCACCCAAGGCTAATCAAGGCTAGTTTAGTATGGGAGTGAGTTAAGTCCCAGGCTTACACCTCTGTCTGATGAGACAAAGGGATTTGAATAGGGGTCTCCCACTTCTCAAATAAGTGCCCTACACATGGGACTATGGAGTCATTCTCACACTGTCTTTGGCCCAGTATATATAAAAAATTAAATATGCAAAGTGGAAAAGCTTCACCAAGAGAGCTTGAGAGACACCCACATCAGACCAGCCCATATTTAGAGCACTAAATGTGAGAGACAAGTTCAACTCCCTTCTCCACATCAGGCAGGGGGACAGATGAATACAAGTTTCCCAAATCCTGGGTGAGTGCCCTAACCGGGGCCGCCCACAGGATTCAGGGGGTCTGGGGTCTTCGGTGGCGGGGGACCCCTGCTTCGGTGGTAGTTCGGCGGCGGGGGGGTCCTTCCGCTCCGGGACCCGACGCTGAAGTGCCCCGAAGACCCACGCTGGGGGCCCCCCGCCACTGAATTACTGCCGAAGACCCGGCACTTCGGCAGTGGGTCTTCAGCGGTAATTCGGCGGCGGGGGGTCCTTCCGCCCCGGGGCAGAAGGACCCCCCACCGCTGAAGACCCAGAGCGGAAGAAGCTCCGGGGGCCCTGGAGCGAGTGAAGGACCCCGCTCCAGGGGCCCCGAAAAACTCTTGTGGGGGCCCCTGTGGGGCCCGGGACAAATTGCCCCACTTGCCCCCCTCTCTGGGCGGCCCTGGCCCTAACTACTGTGCTAAACGGAAGCCTCCTTCTCTTCCTTCCTCACCCACTTTGCATGGAGTTCACTGCACTGCCACTGTTCTTGCAAGAAACAGCTCAGGCAACTAAGGTGTCTGACTCCAGAAGATGGTTGCCAGCTGCAGATAAGATGAGATAGGTGCCTAATTCTGAGGGGGCAGGGCTTAGGACACACCCCTCTCATTGGCAACTCCCCTTGGCTAACGTAAGCAGCTACCCACCTAGTGTGGATTCCTCAGGCATCTATCTCTTTGCATGCATTGCATAGGGAGCACAGGCAACTAACCCAGGGTTTGTGGGATCCACTGATTTTCAAGGTACCTATAAGGCACTTTGGGTATGTCTACACTGCAATGTAAGTCCAGAGTTAGGAGAACTTAAGTTAGCAGACCCTGGGTGTGTTAACCTAGGGCTTGGAGTGTCTACACATATTTGTAACCCCAGGTTAGGAATTGTGGAACTCTGGGTCAAATCTGGGATTCCAGTGTCTACATGGCATTATGAGGGCCTAAGTCCAACCACCCATATCCCAGACTTCCTAGCACCCTTCCAAAACATGGTCACCCTAGCCCTTTGGCTACGGCGCAGTGTGAGAAAACTTGACTGTACAGAGGACAAGCAAAGTAGGCTCATGGGGTTGTGGGATACCTTTGGCAGACTCTCAGAGCACAAATCCGGTGGGGCTGCATCTATACTACAAAGCAATAAGGCTTGAACTCTGGGTCCCAGCTTGACTAAGGCTTGGACCCCCCAGAGACCTGGGACCTTGGATGCAAGCCCTGGGTTAGCCTAATTTGTACACAGAAAGAAGGGGGGTCAGGCTTGAGCCTGAATCCAAACCCTTGGGATTACATCACAGCATAGACACCCTCAGCATTGCAATGCTTAAAGACCTTTTGTGGATCCAGGCTGCAATGATTAAAGTGATCTATTCATCTGAAAATGAGCAATAGGTCCTCTTGTGACACAGCAATGTTTCACAGCAGCAGAGTGTGCATTACTCTGTACACTGATTACAATGCACATCTTCTGTGCTTTTGGAATACTACTACTGTATTACAAGTTTTTCACCATTACCCCTTTATCTATGTGAAAAGATGCCCCCCAGGTTTAGTAATTTGAGATAAAATCTTGGTCTCACTTCAGTCAATGGTCCAGTGGGGTAGGATTGCACACCTGGAGTTTCCTTCCTTTGTCAAATGCTGGTATTCTCTTAGTTGGAGATTAAATATTTTGTTCATTTTCTAGTTTAGTAAAATTCTTATTTTTGTGGCCTAATATAAACACAGTTTTCAAAAAAATTCAAAACTAGGCATGAACAGCTTCCCAGGATGGTTTTCCTTCTAATCTAACTGGTTTCGGTCCCTAATTTTCAGTACCAACTCTACCCACATCCTATCAGAGAAGTGTATGTGCCAACTGGTGATCTAGTCATACACATGGCCAGAGCCACTCTATACTTACAAGTACACAAACTAACAAGAGTGTGTACAAACATGTCCAGCAGCATCAACTCAAAGTAACATGCATTTGCATGTACTCAAATGCACAGCAACAAATGTAGGGCCAAATCTCGCTGAAGCACTGAGCACCATCAATTCCCATTGACTTCAGTGGAAGTGGGAGGTGTTCAGTATTCCGCAATGTGTGTTCAGCACTTTTTAAGATCATACCTGAAGGCTACATTCTGAGAATAAGTGAATACCTGCAACTCTGAAGGTTAATGGGAGCTGCAGGTGCTCAGGAACTTTCCAGGATTTGGTATCTCCTGAAAAAAGTCACACCCTGGATTTATTGATTAACTAAGTCAGCTCGGTGTAGGTTTCTTGCAGCTAGAAGCCAGCTTTGACAGGACTTTTGGTCAAATTTCTCCTGCATATTTTCTCTTTCAACCATCCCTTCAAGATTGACAAATACTTGGGCAATTTTGTGTTATAAGTGAGTTAGTTAAAGAAGAAACAGAACAAAGACTATGCTAATCGCACTACAGTTTCATCTCAAACACGAGATAGTGTGGCAGCTTTTCCCCACATTTTTCTACTTACTAAAGCAAGCTTTCATGAGAAACTTGTATTTCTTGTTTTATCGTTTTAAAGATGCTCTCACCGTATATGCTTCTATTATTTCTTTCATCTGGTCTTGACCTGGATTTCATTTCAGCCTAGATGGCTTTGCTTCCATGATCAATGGTGGTAAGACTAACTACCTGATGACAGAATTGTATGCCACCCATACAGCTGTTAAAAGTCACACTTGACTCTCATTTTTATAGAGTAACCAAAAGCAATTCCTGAGACTTTTTTTTTGGAAATCCAGCCACAAGATAAAATTCCTTCCTACAATCTATTTAAAAAAACAACAACAAACTAATAGGTAGACTGTAAATGTTCTACAGAGAATCATTGCATAACCTGTGCTGGCGCAGATACACCAGCCAAGAATTCGCCCCACTGTAAGTGCAGCTCCATTGACTCCAGACTTTTGCCCATTTACACTAGTAATGAATTTTCTCTGGATGCTCTTCTCCAGCAGTTTATAAACTAACTCCAGGAATAATGTTGTTCAGCAGTTTTGTCTACCCTCTTTCAGATAACCTAAGCTACTACTGACAAGTACCAAACAAACTTAAGGCCCAATGCTGCGAGATTTTCAGTATTCTAAACTTCCACTAACTTCAGTAGGAATTAGGATAAGGATGTGTTCAGCACCTTATAAGAGAAGACGTCTAGTGATTTACGGATCCATAGTTATCTAGTCCCAAAGTATTTTTCAAATTCCATCAAGAAAATAGATAACCATAACACTCAGTTAAGTCTTCTGCATATTATTTGTGATAAAATAGTACCTAGAAGCTTTACTCATGAACCAGGACCCCATAGTACCAGGGGCTGTACAAGAGCTGAACTAACCACATACATGGAAGATCCTTATCACTTTCTAGTATTCTGTGGTATAACAGTCATAAGTTACTTGTTGAACTTTACATAGAATGTGACACACAATGGTCCAACATAAATCATACATTCACAGACAATGAAATGACCAGAACAATAACTACTCTCCCCATTGTATCCCTCTTTGGTAATATTACAATTATCAAGCAAGAAATTATTGTAAAAGTACAAGTCAATTACAGCATTTTCTGAAGTTAACAACAGATTTTTTTGGCATTCCAGCACTCCCACAAACATGTATGTGAACAGACTCCACCTTCAACTCATGCAAACCTGGGTAGATAAGCCCTCCTGGTGGATTATACCTGACACTACAATACTTCTCCAAGTGTGTTTATAATCTCCACATACAACACAATAGAGCAGCAGATGAATAAAGACCCCTTCCTTCTCCCTGAGTCAGCTTGCTGTCTTCCCTGGGTTCTCCAACAGGTGAGCTAATTACCTCATTAGCTCATCACGCTCCCTGTGGGTGTAAGTGATCCCTTCCAAACCCAGCCAGGTTACTTAACTCCCTCCTACTCTAACCATACTTGGTGCCCTGGGTGATGTAAATGTCCAGGCTGCTGGCCTCCAACAGGCTCTATTTGTAGATGCTTACAGAACCGTGTCACACTGTAGGAAATAAAAACTTTCCAGTACAAACATAATTCCACAGAGGTTAACTAATTTTCAGAAATGATGCTCAAAATCTCCTAAGAAGCTCAGCTGAGCAAATTACATACAAACCACTGCTTAGTCAGCACAATATACTTATCAATCACAGCTAGTCTTGACTGGCTGTCACTAGAAACCTAATAATTTTCACAAGCAAGTCCGAGTCAGTGTCAGAGAAAATCCAGCAGCACTTACAACTGAACTACAAGACCAATGGAACTGAACAAAGAGTGCCACCCAGTGAACAAACTGAAAAGCATTAGTCAGTCATTTAAAAAACTGCATCATAAAAGGGCAACATGTAGCTTAATGCTTTAAAAAAATCTAATTGTTACTTAAGCTTAACTCACTTAAAATATTTTCTCTAAATGTTTTCTTTCACTATAACATTTTCATTCAAAATAATTCCCATTTCTGTCTTCCATTTCGTGCTCACATGGACATCTCTGTTTTATACACATCATAACAGTGTGGCTGTTGTGCACACTGGCCGGTTAGCTCACTTTGTCCTCAGGTTTCGCAGACTCCATAAAACCTGCACATACCCTGGAACATTTTATTCTGTATTCAGTTCACATATTATTTTATTTTAAAAAATTGGAAGCCATATCCTAGCTTTGAATATACATGAGGGCTCCACCGAGTTCAATGAAAGCTGCATGTACATAGAATATGGCCCTGAATGTCTAGCCTAAATTAGGGCCAATTCTTAATACCTATTTAAAGATACTGTGCACCCACAAGTCCTATTGATTTAAATGGAAAGTGAGAGATCCCAGTCCTTTGCTGGTGCTCAGCATGTTGCACAATCAAGCACTTAAACTTTTTGTGACCTTTTAAAAGAAACTAAAGTAGATATTTGCACAGAAACCAGGGAATCGAGGGGCGACACTGGTGGTGCTGTGTAACTGTTTGATAACACAGACCAAAAATACAGATAGCATCATCTCTCTTATTTGAAATTATCTTTGAAATAAAGATTGGTTTAATGTTTCTGTAATTTGACATGAAATAAATTTCAGTGCCATTGTTTCAAGTCTGTTCTTTTCACATCTATTTAAATGAGATGAAAACTGATCAGGGAGTAGGGCTGCCCGGGGGCAGTGGGGGGTCAGGTGGGGCAATTTGCCCCAGGTCCCCACGAGAATGTTGGAGGCTCCCCCCGCCCATCCCCTGGCGCCTCAGCACGCTGCATCCAGGAGCAGCCCTGGACAGAGCTAAAGCGGCCTGGCTCCAGCGGGGCCTGAGCGCCTTCCACTTGCAGCCTCATGGTAAGGGGGTGGGGCCCGAGCGCCTCCCACTCGGAGCCATGTGGTAACGGGGTAGGGCTGCTCAGGTCCCGTGGAGCCAGGCTACTGCAGTGCTGTCCAGGGCCGCTCCTGGACGTGGCATGCTGAGGCTCCAGGAGAGGGGGAAGACAGGGGTAAGCAGAGCCGTGGGGGTTGGATAAGGGGCAGGGAGTCCTGGGGACAGTCAGGGCACAGGGACGGGGCGGTCAGGAGACAGAGAACAGTGGGTTGGATTGTGGGTGTTCTGGGGGTCTGTCAGGACTTGGCAGGGGGTGTGTGGATAGGGGTCGGGGCAGTCAGGGGACAAGGAGCAGGGGGGTCGGTGGGGGGTGGGATCCCAGAGTGGTGGTTGGGGGGGGTTTCATGGGGGTGGTCAGGGGATAAGGAGCAGGATGGGTTGGAGATTCTGAGGGGGCAGTCGGGGGGCAGGAAATGGATGGGGGTTGGATAGGGGGCAGGGCCAGGCTGTTTGAGGAGGCACAGCCTTCCCTTCCCTAAAGCTCATTCAGCAGTTTGAGGCTTGCAGACAGCTATTTAACACGAAGAGCCAAGCTGTTATCTTTTCCCTTAGGGCTACTATCCCTTTCATTTCTCAAATGCCAAATTATAGTCTACATTTAATTTCAGTGCCATAGGGAGATTCACCTCAGGGGAGGGTCGCTTCATTAAAATTAGTGACTTTAGATTAACAGTGATAGAGCCAAGAGAGCCATGGGGGAGAGATCACATGAGACGAACAATATCCTACACCACCTACCTCCTTCCCAACCCTACCAAGGGAGACCCCCACTCCCCTGCATTCCCCGAGGCTCCAAAGGGGTTAAATCAGTGGTTCTCAAACTTTTGTACTGGTGACCCCTTTAACATAGCAAACCTCTGAGTACGACCCCCCCATAAATTAAAACCACTTTTTTATATATTTAACACTATTATAAATGCTGGAGGCAAAGTAGGGTTTGAAGTGGAGGCTGACAGCTTGCAACCCCCAGTAATAACCTCATGAGGGTTCCCGACCTCCAGTTTGAGAACCCCTGCGTTAATTTAATTTTAGCACTCTGTGTCCATTCACAGGCATGTGCTATTTTGAGCATTTCAGTTTTCACAACATAGGCTCATCCCAGATTCTGGAACAAGCTCAGGCCTGGTCTACACTAGGACTTTAATTCGAATTTAGCAGCGGTAATTCGAACTAACCGCTCAACCGTCCACACCAGGAAGCCATTTAATTCGAACTAGAGGGCTCTTTAGTTCGAATTCGGTACTCCACCCCGACAGGTGGAGTAACGCTAAATTCGACATGGCTAGCTCGAATTAGGCTAGGTGTGGATGCAAATCGAACTTAGTAGCTCCGGGAGCTATCCCACAGTGCACCACTCTGTTGACGCTCTGGGCAGCAGTCGGAGCTTGGATTCTCTGACCAGCCACACAGGAAATGACCCGGGAAAATTTGAATTCATTTTCCTGTCTGGGCACTTTGAATCTGACGTCCTGGCTGGACATCGGGGCGAGCTCCGCAGCACCTGCAACGATGCAGAGCTCTCCAGCAGAGGAGTTCATGTTATCTGTGAATAGAAAGAGGGACCCAGCATAGACTGACTGGGAACTCTTCGATCTGATCGGTGTGTGGGGCGAGGAGTCTGTGCTTTCGGAGCTGCGCTCCAAAACACGGAATGCAAAGACCTACGAGAAGGTCTCCAAAGCCATGAGAGACAGAGGATACAGGCGGGATGCAACGCAGCGCCGCATGAAAATCAAGGACCCCAGACAAGGCTACCAAAAAATCAAAGCGGCAAACGGACGCTACGGAGCCTGCCACCACTGCCCCACCAGTGACCGTGAACTCTGACGATGGGACAGTGTCGACGGCCAGTTCCTCGGTGATGTTCGCGGACGGGGAAGATGAGGAAGGGTTTGTGGAGGACGAGGCAGGCGAGAGCGCTTACAACGCTGGTTTCCCCGACAGCCAGGATCTATTCATCACCGTCACAGAGATCCCCCAACAACCCTCCCCGGCCATTAACCCGGACCCTGAATCAGGGGAAGGAGCAGTCGGTAAGTGCTTTAACCATGTTAACTTTTATTCTTAATATAACAGGAATCTTAACTGTGTGAAAAGGAGGTCTCTCTAGATATGGGGATAGAACAGAAATCATCCTTGGAGATCTCCACGAAGCTCTCCTTGCGTTAATCGAAAAGCATCAGCAGGAGGTTCCTGGGGAGAGCTGCCTTATTGGGTGCTCCGTGGTAGCACAGTTTTCCGCGCAAGGCTTTTCATGAGGTACTCAGGGAGCACTGCCTCCCCGAGCACGGCTGCATCGGGCCCTGGTTCGTGCTAGCTTTCACGCAGCATGCGCTCTCTATCTCCTTCAGTGACCCTCCTCAGGGTGATCTCGCTCGGAGACTCCTGCATCTAATTAGGGTAATTACTGTAATTTTACGCCTGGTCCAAAGTATTTTTAAAAAATCTACGGACAGACGGCATAGCACAGACTCAGCACGCAGCTGCGTGACGAGCGTAACGGAAAGCCAAAGAATATAATGGATGCTCATGGAGGGAGGGGGGAATGAGGACGCAAGGTATCCCACAGTTCCTGCTGTGTCCGAAAAGTATTTGCATTCTTGGATGAGCTCCAAATGCTTCTAGGGTCAAACACAGTGTCTGCGGTGGGTCAGGGCATAGTTCGGCAATTTGCGCACACACCCCACCCACCACCAGAAGTGAAAACAATCCTCTGTTGACTCTTTTACATGTCACCGTATCTTTACTGAATGCTGCAGATAGACGCGATGGTGCAGCACTCAACACCAACATCCTTGCTCCCCCCACGCTATGGATGGCTGATGGTACAAAAAGATGGGTATCCGTCCTCAACATCAGCCTATGGCACATGGGGCAGTGCAAAAGGACTGGTAACCATGCGTACTAGCATCTGTGAGGTCGATCAAGGGCGCCTGGCCCTAATTTTTCATGGTAGATGGTGCAGTATGGCTGTTAACCGTCCTCATCATTGCAACAGGGGGCTGAGCTCCATCAGCCCCCACCCTTCCTGTGTAAAGAAAAGATTGAATTGCCCCTGGACTAGCAGAGGGATGATGGGCTCCTTCATCCACAGTAATTAATGTCCTGCCTGGACTATCATTGCAGCTGGAGGCTTCCTTCCACTCATTTCTCACAAACAAGTCACTGTGTCTTATTCCTGCATTCTTTATTACTTCATCACACAAGTGGTGGGACAATGGTATGGTAGCCCAGGAAGGCTGTGGGAAGGCCGGAATGAACAGGTGGTGTTGCAGGAGCACCCCCTTGTGAATAGCATACAGCTCCAAATTTATGCAGGATCGGACACAGAGCAGCTGTGCTCTCTGGTTCTATGATACAGTGGTTCTCTAGTACACTTGCCCATAATCTAGGCAGGACTGATTCTATTTTTAGATACCAAAAAGGAGGGATTGACTCAGGGAGTCATTCCCAATTTTTGCTTTTGCGCCCCTGGCTGCTCGGCCAGGGGCACTTATGACAGCACCAAATGGTGCAGTGCAAAAGGACAGGTAACCATGCCCATCTTATTACCATCTTATTACCAATTTATGGTATGGTAGATGGTACAATATGGCTGGTAACCATCTCAGCTGTCATGCAAAAGCAAAAGCATGCTGCTGTGTAGCGCTGCTGGCCTGCCTCTGTCAGCGGCATCTAGTACACATACGGTGACATACACAAAAGGCAAAACAGTGTCCATGGTTGCCATGCTATGGCGTATGCCAGGGCAATTCTGGGAAAACGGGCTTGAAATGATTGTCTGCCGTTGCTTTCCCGGAGGAAGTAATGACTGGCGACATTTACCCAGAATCCACCGCGAAAATGATTTGTGCCCCAGCAGGCACAGGGGTCTCAACCCAGAATTCACAGACACAGGCTAGACTCAGTTAATTGTTCGCAAAAATGTATCTTTGCAAGGAATTCACTCCCTGTTTCCCATCTCACAGCTTCCACTGTCTCCAGACCTGACACAGCATCCCCCTCGCAGAGGCTGGCAAAGATTAGGCGGCGAAAGAAAAAGACAAGGGACAAGATGTTCGAGGAACGTATGGGCTGCTACCTAGCAGAGGCGGACCAGCAAAGCCAGTGGAGGGAGACCGTCTCTCTGTGGCAGCGCTCACACAGCGAACTGGAGGAGAGGTGGCGTGAGGAAGAGAAGCAGGTGACTGAAACGCTGCTTGGACTAGTGAGGGAGCAAACGGACACGCTCAGGCGCCTTGTGGATGTTCTGCAGGACCGCAGGAGGACAGAGACACCCTGCAGTGTATCTGCAACCGCACTCCCCCGCCACAAAGTCCCATACCCCCCTCCCCGAAAATAATCAGGAGGAGGGGCGGCCGGGGACGTGAATACTGTCACTGCACCACAGCACAGTGCTCAAGTACCCAAAAGCTCTCATACCGTACATTTGCCGAAGTCCTTCACTTCCAGACTCACAGTAGTCCCAATCCCAGTCTCATCCCCTGTCTACTTAATTAATAAAAATGCTTTGCTGTTAATTACTGTTTCCGTTATGTTTTTTCAAAGAAGACTGTGTTTGAATGGGGGGCGTGGGGAAGGGGGTGGTTAATTGCATAGGACAGTCACCTTTCCCAGGGTACAGACACGGGGGCAGGATCAGCAGCGGGTCACACACACGGTGCAGTCAGTAGGCACCCTGGTCGGTATGGGAGGTGTTTTCCAGGATCTGTGTGGGCGGGGGAGATGTGACTTTGCAGCGGGGGAGGGCGGTTAC
This sequence comes from Mauremys mutica, assembly GCF_020497125.1. Lineage (NCBI taxonomy): Eukaryota > Metazoa > Chordata > Testudines > Geoemydidae > Mauremys > Mauremys mutica. The sequence continues at coordinate 100,193,451 of NC_059072.1, read as the reverse complement.
AGATCTTATACAGCGGTCCTTGTCCTGGACCGCTGAGTCACGCAGCTGAGGAATCTGTATCCGTCCTCCTCCACCACAAGGTCACATATCCGCCCGCACACAGAATTCCATAAAGAGGGATGGCAGGCTCCGTTGAAAGAAGCATTCCGGCACTGCGGACCACTCTAGGAGCAGGAGCCTATCATTCCTTGAGTTTAGAGGTGGTCTTTACATCACCGCACACCCTACCCAGCACAGTCTGAATCCCAGTTTCAACCCTTTCACGAAAAGTCATGAATAAAGAAACCTTTGTTAAGTAATAATGGGACATGTATTTTATTTTTACACGTGTGCTGGAAGTGGGGGTAACGGGGTGAACGGGGTATGTAACCGAAGAGGAGAGTCAACAGTAACTGGGTAAAGAAACAGGGGCAGGTTCAGCTTCTCTGTAAAGAAACTGAACAGTCACAGGTCACGCTGCTCGCTGCTCGCTGGTATTTGAAGAGTTCCTTGTCGCTGTCCCAGGCGCCTGTATAGGGCTTCATGAGCAAGTGCATTAGCGGGCAGGCTGGGTCCCCGAGGATGACTATAGGCATCTGCACATCCACAACAGTTATTTCGTGGTCCGGGAAGAAACTACCTTCCTGCAGGCGTCTGAGCAGCCCACAGTTCCTGAAAACACACGCATCATGAACCTTGCCCAGCCACCCGACGTTGATGTTTGTAAAACGTCCCCTATGGTCCCCCACTGCTTGCAGCACCATTGAAAAGTAGCCCAATTTCTCATCAGCTGACTGTGGAAGAGGTGGACGATAAAGTGCGAGGAGGAGAAAACGGCGATGATCGCAGCGGGCTCCATGCTTGCAGTGCTGTGGCGTCCGCGCTGTCACTGACCAGAAAAGTGCACGAACAGATTGCCCGCAGGCGCTTTCAAGGAGGGAGGGAGGGAGGTTGTGATTGACGGTTCAATGACGACACTTACCCAAAACCACCCTCGACACATTTCTCCCCCCAGCAGGCATTGGGGGCTCTACCCAGCATTCCAATGGGCAGCGGGGACTGCGGGAACTGTGGGATAGCTTCCCACAGTGCACCGCTTCCAAAGTCGACGCTGGCCCCGTGAATGTGGACTCAGAAATTCGAATTAGTGTATTTAGTATGGATACACAAATTCGACTTCATAAGGTCGAATCCACAAATTCGAACTAAATTGATTCGAAATAGTCTTGTAGTGTAGACAAGGCCTCAAATGTTCAGTTCGTGGAGTATGTACATAAGCTATACTAAAGACAAACCCACAGTAACTGTCTCCAGTTTGTGAGGGACCCCATGGAGCCAGTCTCTAGGAAACAGATACATTCATGGAGGTTAAGTCTATTAATCGCTATTAGCCAGGAAGGGTAAGGAATGGTGTCCCTAGCCTCTGTTTGTCAGAGGGTGGAGATGGATGGCAGGAGAGAGATCATTTGATCATTACCTGTTAGGTTCACTCCCTCTGGGGCACTTGGCATTGGCCACTGTCGGTAGATAGGATACTGGGCTGGATGGACCTTTGGTTTGACCCAGTATGGCCATTCTTATGTGTTCTAACCTAAATGAACCCAAAGTTATGGAGACAGATATGAGTCAAAGAAGCCAGCAGAGTATCAGAAACCTGGAAAAATCTCTGACTGGATGGGCTCAGGCGTTTGGTCACAAGCTGAGATGGTTCAAAAGTTTTGGATTTTTTTTTAAGCAGAATTTTTTTTATTGTTTCTTTAAACAATCAAACACAGCAAGCAGCAAATATTTGGCTACACACTTCTGAAACCCCAAACCATGTTCACGTTTTGGCAGACTAACTTAAGCTTTTTAATTAAAAAAACACAACCCATTTTGAAGGAAAGCAGATGTGATTTTTTCTGCTTTTTAAAAATCCCTAGTTTTTGATGCAAAAAAAAAGTTTTGATGAAAAATATTTGTCCAACCCTTTTAATGGGTTTTAGTGGCTTTTAGCACTAGCTGATGCTGAAAACCAGTGATACCTTGTAAAGATGACTTAGAATATCAGGATTGGAAGGGACCAATGCTCAAACCACTGAGCTATCCCTCTCCCCAAAAAGAAATTTTCTCAAAACTGGATTTGTGCTGAGATGTGGAAGGTTTTAAAATGTTTATTTTTCCCAGGGCCACTGGGGGGGGGGGAAGTGGGGCAATTTGCCCTGGGTCCCACAGGGGCCCCCAAGAGAATATAGTATTCTATAGTATTGCAACTTTTTTTTTATGGAAGAGGCCCCCGAAATTGTTTTGCCCCAGGTCCCCTGAATCCTCTGGGCGGCCCTGTCAGGAAGATTTCAAATGTCTTAATGAAACACACAACAAAATGTGTCTTCCCCAGAAACAGCTTTAAAATGAATAAATGCCAAATGGTGGATTTGCTGTCTTCACCCACATAAGTGCAACATGGAGCAAATTTGCTGCTGCTCTTTCTATACCCGCTGGTGCTGCTGACCAGGGGCGGCTCCAGGCCCCAGCACGCCAAACGCGTGCTTGGGGCGGCATGCCGCGGGGGGCGCTCTGCCGGTCCCCGGGAGGGCGGCAGGCAGCCAGCCTTCGGCGGCATGCCTGCGTAGGGTCTGCTGGTCCCGCGGCTCCGGTGGACCTCCCGCAGGCGTGCCTGCGGAGGGTCCGCTGGTCCCGAAGCTGCGGGACCAGCGGACCCTCTGCAGGCACACCTTTGGGAGGTCCACCGGAGCTGCGGGACCGGTGACCAGCAAAGCGCACCCCGCGGCATGCCGCCGTGCTTGGGGTGGCAAAATGTCTAGAGCCGCCCTTGCTGCTGACGCTGTTGCAATTGTTCACTTTGCTCTGGATGGTATTGCTACTGCTGCTGCTGTCCCCTTTGGGGCTGATATTCTTTCTATTGAAATTTCTGCTACCATTGCTCTTGATGTTATTGCTATCTGGGCTGCTTGTATACAGGATGGTGGCGCTGCTGGCCTGGGAGCATGGGCGCCAACTTATATGGGCTCTTGGAGCTAAAGCCCCAGGAATATTCATAATCAGGGGCTCTGCTCCACCAATATTTGGAAATATTAGATTTTTCCCCCTCCCCGGAGTTTCCCTGCTTGAATATAAAGAGAGCACACAGCATGTCTCTCTCTCTCTCTCCTTTGCTGCTGCTGCCGGTAGCCTAAGGGCTGCAGCATTAACATAAGAGGAATGTGCTAACGATTGCTGAAGCACTCAGGAGGGGGAGGGGAGTGGAGGGGGCCTCCCCTCCCCTCCCCTCCCTCCCTTACCTGGAGGAGACACAAACGGGCCAGGAGACAGACATCATTCACCTTAGCAGCAGTTGGGATTTCCGTGAGTGTTTGACCCTATGATTTTTTATTATGTTTGAGTGTTTGACCCTATGATTCCCCCCCTGCCCCAGCCCCAGTCCCAGCCCCCCAGTGAGGCACAGCAGGCTGCACAGGTGAGGCAGGAAGCCACATGTGAAGGCAATGCCCCCTCCCCCAGCACCCACCAACCCACCCGCCACAGGAGGGATGGGAGAGGGAGGCTTCCTAGACCTGAGCAGCTGGGGCTTGGGTGAATTTTATGACACCCTGCTCCCCCACCCCATAGCCAGCCACCACCCTGCCTACCCCACTTCTGCCCCATGCTGGGCAAGGGGCAGCCCCATCCCCCATCCACAGTGAAGTTATGGTGAGGGGCAACATGGAAGGCCACCTGTGCCCCCCCCCCAGTACCCATCATAGGGGAGGGGAGTGAGCTTTCTGGACCTGAGAGGGGCTCTAGGAGCATGTGCAGAGTGTGTGTGCCATGGGGGGCAGGAGGGGACCCTCCCCTAGAGCTTGCTGCTGCCAGTGGTGGTGATGGGGAGTCCTCTCTGGCCCTAGCCCTGGGGCAGCCTGTCTGCACCCCAAGTTCCTCATCCTCAGCCCCGCCTCACTCCAAAGCCTGTACCCCAAGCACCGAGCACGCTCCTGCACTGTGAACCCCTTATCCCCAGCCCCACCCCAGAACCCTCACCTGAGGGGAAAAACATGCAACTTAAATTTGGTGGTCAGTTTGGAGTATCATTGTATTTAGCACAATATTTGATTATTTTACACCCTTCAAAGTATGTAACTGGTCGTATACAGGTGTTTTCTCTGAATACTGTCTGTGTGCCTCAGTTTCCCCAATGCATTTCTTAAGGCTCTAGATGGTGGGATAAGGGGGTGTGATTGTTGTAAAGCCCTAGAGGGCCAGTGTGATGCTGTCTGCACAGAGAATGGCTGACACCCTGTCTCCAGGCAACTGATGGCCTGGGCCACTCTCCTGCAAGGTGCCAACTGAAGGTGTTTGGAGTATCATTGTATTTAGCACAATATTTGATTACTTTACACCCTTCAAAGTATGTAACTGGTCGTATACAGGTGTTTTCTCTGAATACTGTCTGTGTGCCTCAGTTTCCCCAATGCATTTCTTAAGGCTCTAGATGGTGGGATAAGGGGGTGTGATTGTTGTAAAGCCCTAGAGGGCCAGTGTGATGCTGTCTGCACAGAGAATGGCTGACACCCTGTCTCCAGGCAACTGATGGCCTGGGCCACTCTCCTGCAAGGTGCCAACTGAAGGTGTTGGAGAACAAAGAGATCAGGTGGCCTCCTAATGCTTGGAAAAGAGACAAAGGCCAGAGGAGAGAGTGTCAGTGCCTGTGCAGACTTCCGGGAAGCGCATGGTGTGGAAGGGGATGCTGGGATGCTTTGGAACAACTCCATACAAAGCCAGTCAGGACTCTGGGGGAGCCTCCTCTCTGAGCATACTGTCTCCAGGGCAAGAAGCTTACACCTTCCTGGGTCTGACCTCGGAGCATTCAGCATGCCCTTCCACACTGTGCACTTTCCGCAGCGAGTCTGCCCAGGCAGGTCCTGGGGCAACCAGAGGTCCCTGCACCCCAACTCCGCAGTCAGATGTGACTCTCAGCCAGACAGTAAAACAGAAGGTTTATTAGATGACAGGGATACAGTCTAAAACAGAGCTTGTAAGTACAGAAAACAGGACCCCTCAGTCAGGTCCATCTTGGGGGGTGGGGAGCCCAGACCCAAGTTCTGGGCCTCTCCCGATTTCGCCAGCCAGCTCCAAACTGACACTCCCTCATCTGGCCTTTGTGTCTCTTCTGGACAAGGAGGCCACCTGATCTCTTTGTCCCCAACACCGTCAGTTGGCACTTTGCAGGGGAAACTGAGGCACCCACACAGTATTCAGAGAAAACATTAAGAACATTCCCACTTTGTCACAACAGGTGCAACAAAATTTAATACCGTATATTAGGTATTAATAGGCAAGTGCTGCTTCTGACTTTCCACTTTTAATTGACCGTTGTAATCTTGTGGTGCTGACGCATTGTAGCTTCATTTTATATCAGCTTACAGGGTGAGAGCGGGGGGAGGGGGAGCAACCACCATTTTGGGCCCCACCAAAAATTATATGAACCTGCCGCCTATGCCTGGGAGGTCCTATTCTTGCTGCACCTCCTGGAACCTTAGGTGCTCCCCACTACTGCTATTCATAAACCTATTATTATTGCAAATGCTCCTGTTGCGACTGTCCCTGCTGCTGCTCTGGGCCGCTCCACTTGCGGATGTGTTATTTGCCCCCTAAAGGCCGGAGTCGGGACCCCAGTGTATATTGTACAAACACAGCACAAACTCCCTGCGCTTGAAGAACTTTACAATGTAAGTAGACAAGAGAGACACCGGGTGGGGAAACTGAGGCACAGGGGGCGCCGTCACGCCCACGGTCACCCAGGAGCTCAGCTCAGTGTCAGAGCCGGGAATAGCATCCTGACCCCCAAGCCAGCGCCAGGCGCACGGGGCCCGGCTGCCCGTGTGGCGCGGCTCCTGGCGGGGCTGTTGCGGGACCTGCCCTGGCTGGCACCGCGGTCTCCGGCCGAGCTGTGGCGGCTGCTGCAGTTCCCGCGGCTGCCCCAGCAGGGGGCGCTGCTGCGGCGGCCGTTCCGGGCCGTGCCCAGGCTCCTCTGGCGGCTCCAACCCTGCGCCCGCCGCTGCCGCGCGCCCGCCCGCCCCGCCGCCGCACTCCATTTCCCGGCGTGCAGCGGGCCCGCGCGCGCTGCCGGAAGTCCCGTGTCGGAGGCCGGGCGCTGCTGCTGCCATGGCGCTGGAGACCCTCTCCCCGGACTGGGAGTTCGACCGCTTCGACGACGGCTCCCAGAGTAAGCGCGGGCGGGGGGAGGGGCGGGAGCCGGGCCCCTCCCGTCAGCAGCGGGGCGCGGGCAGGAGCCAACGGGCCAGCGCGCGGTGGGGGCCGGTCGCACCCGGGGCTCCAGCGGCTCCCTGGCTCGCGCGTGCCCTGCCCGGCCGGCGGGGCCGGGGAGCGAGCGAGCGACCGGCCGGCCCAGCCCCGGGCCTCCCCCCTGGGGGGCTCAGTGTCGCTGCTGTGTCCGGCCGCCTGGGCAGAGGGTGGGGTTGCGATCGTGGCAAGGTCCGGCCTGGAGAGGTCACCGCCTCCAGCCCCCTGCGCTGCGGCAGGGCCAGGTAACCTGTCCTCGCCCAGCCCTGGCTGGCGTCTGCCCCACCTGCTCCTACAACCCGCCCGCGAGGGGGATTCCCCCGCCTCCCTGGGAAGCCCGTTCCAGAGCTTCGCTTCTCTTACACTCCGAAAGTTGTTCCTGGTATGTAACCTGGATCTCCCCCGCTGCAGTGTAAGGCAATTTACTCCTTATCCTGGCTTCAGTGGCTATGGAGGGCAATTGATCAACTTCCTCTGAACAACCTCCCTTAACGTATTTTAAAATGATCAGTCCCCCCCCGCCCCCTCCGTGGTCTGTTTTTCAAGATTAAACATGACCTTTCCTCATGGGTCAGGTTTTTTAAACCTTTTATCATTTTTGTGGCTTTAGTCTGGACTCTCCAATTGTCTACATCTTTCCTAAACCGTGGCACCCAGAATTAGACACAGTCCTCCAGCTGAGGCATCACCAGTCCTAAGTAATGCAAGACAAGTAGCTCCTTTGTGTTACATACAACATTCCTGATAATACCCCTCAGAATATTAGCTTTCTTCACAATTGCATCACATTGACTCATATTCAATTTGTTGTTCAAAGGTTCATCTTCCTTTTGTTTCTCCTCCCTCCACATCCCCTACAGCTATTTGAGGTTTTAGCAAATATGCCAAACACTAAGGTGGGAATCAAACATGGGGAGACACTGATTTTTGTCTGGTGTACTTGCATGAATTGGGGATTTTTCCCTGCCGAAACAGTGAAGCCTCTTTCATTGCAGTTGCTGTCTTGATTAGCTGGATAAGTCATGCTGAAATAAATTAGTTCCGTGATGTGTTTTTGCTGTGGCTCAAAGGGAACTAAGTAGGGCATTCACTTGCAATTTCACTTCAACTTTTTTTAAAATGATGCTTAACTCTTTGTCAGCCTGCTTGTGTGCCTGTCAAAACTCCATTCTTTCTCGGTCCTTGTAGACAACTTACTTGCTAAACAGAGTGCATGTGTTGTAAAATGAACGGTCAAGCTGAATTAATTACACCAGTTATTACTGAGCAAATATGTCTGTCATGAGCTGCTGTTTCACATATACAGTATAAGTTTCCCAAGTGGTTGTCTATTCATGCCATATATATTTTATTTACTTTCAGTGAAAACTGACGACTTATTTATGATTTGTAACAATTGTATGCACTGAAAAAGGAAACTTTAAAGTATAGCTTTTCATAAAATGGTGCCTACTCATTGTTCGCCAAGCATTAGCAGGTGTGTGAAGCTGAGAAGCTCTGACATGAGGTACTTCTTTCACACCAGCTTGATAGAGGACAAGCAGCTTACTTGTCAATGAGCAAAATGATAGGAAAACAAAATGGGTATGCCTGTTTTTTAAAAGGAAGTTTCTTGTATTCCAAGCAAGCTGGATAAAAATCCACAATATGAAAGATTTTTTTTTAAAGTTAGTCTCATTTAACTTTACAACTAAATCTTATATCTAACTAATTATTAGATTTGCTTAAACAGAGGAAACGGGGAGGAGGGGGCAGGTCAGTCTGGTTTGGAATCATAGATTCATAGAAGTGTAGGACTGGAAAGGACCTCGAGAGGTCTTGTCCTGTCCTCTGCACTCAAGGCAGGACTAAATATTATCTAGACCACCCCTGAAAGGTGTTTGTCTAACCTGCTCTTAATGTTGCATTAATGTCACGTATATAACTAGGCTTGGCAGAATTCTGCTTTTATTTTCTTATAATTTTGACAGATAATATTGATGTTTATTTTTAAGCATTTTTTCTGTTTAAATTTTCACTGTTGCAGGAAATTGTGCGAGGGTCAGACAGTAATTATTTAATGACAGTAGATGTTGAGATTCAAAAGGTTAAGGCTGGATAACCATTAAAACAGAAATTGTCAACCTCACACATCAAATAAACAAAGTAAATATCCTTATATCAAATGCTAAGAAGTTCTCAAGAAGTTCTCAAATGCTAAGAAGTACTTGGCCTATCTGTGAATTTTGGTTATCGATGGAAATATTTTTTGTTGGTTTGTGTGTGTACGGTGAAATTCATGTTTACCAACATATTACCAATAAAATCTAATCTTTCCATGCCTATATATAACAATGCAGTTATCGTTCATGAATCCTCATGGGATGATGTATACCCAGTATAGAACTACTGCCTGTCTTATTAAAGAATAGAAATTTTATAATCTTCACTATTGAGTAAGGTTTTGCATTCCCCAAATCTTAGTGGTTTCATTTTTAATGGCTGAGAAGAAATTGAATCAATCAAATCTGAGTACAGTTTATAAAGTGTTGTCTCTGCACTGACTTCCTATCCTTCTGTATAATATCTATATCTTCTGAATTATGATTTTTGTTCATTGCGTGGAAATGACAAAATAAGATTTACTGCGTTCTCTGCTGTATTTCCAATTAGTTTCTCAAATGAGTGAACTTGTCCAAGTGAAGAAAATATTATCTTTGAACCTACATGAGCGGTTACAAACAAAAGCTGCCTTATTACTTCAAACTCTTTCTATAACTGGCTGGCAAACAGCTTCTACCAGTTCACTGGTTGAACATTTCTCTAAATTTGGCAGCCAACGACAGGTACTTCTAAATTGTTCTGGCCTGGATGTTGGCGTGATTGAGAGCTGATTAGTAGATACCATTGTAACACACCAGCTGCTTCAGGGGTAAGCATATAGCCTGGCATTTTAACTTTTGCCCTTTGGATGGTTACCTTCACAATCATAAGAGCTAGAAATGTTTATATTCAGTTAAAGCTTACATCCTATAGAAACCAATGGGTATCTGCCCCACTACCAGGAAGTGGTAAGCTTCCTACTTGCCTCTTTTGAATGATTTTTTTCAAATACTGAGGTAGCTACAGAATTCCTTCTGTATCCAATTGAAACTACTCTGGTCCTGATCCTGAAAACATCTATTTATGTGCTTAAATTTATTCTCATGAGTAGCCCCATTGAAATCAACGGGACTGCTTATATGCTTAATGCTTTTGTATGTGTGTTGGCTGCATCAAAGTGTATATTTTTGTCTACTTAATTGTTTTTTATGGGGACAAGATAGAACAGCTATTTTTCTGTTTTACAGGAGGTTGCACATCAGTGGTGGAACAGTATAAATGGTATTAACACCAGTTACAAAGTATTTTCTCTGCACTGGCTCCCGGGGGAAAAAAATTACTACACATTTTACCCACAGCAATGAATAACTAGAAAAAGTGATTCTTTCAGACATATCAGGTCCTCATATGTCACTGTGCATTTTGATGGATTTTTTAAAGCTTGCATAGTATTACACAACGTTGTTGCCATCTGTACATTAATCCGTTTGCTATGATTCGGTGTGCACATTTAATTGTAAGCATCAATCACAATTGCAGTTTTGCTTTTGCTGTTATTGCAATGGATCGTTGGCTCTCTTTGAATCGATGCCATACTGTTTTTAATAGTGAGAGTTGCATGTTGATTTTTTTTATTGGTATATGTATTTGTGTGGTGGGAGTCGGGGCATAAACTACTACAGACAGAAAAAAGGCGGGTACAGTCAAGTAAGTTCGAGAACCACTGATCTAGGCTGTAAACTCTTTGGGACACGCATTCCGTTTCTTTGGGGGCATTTTAACTATAGTAGAACCTTCAAGTTATGAACACCAGCGTTATGAACTGACCAGTCAACCATGCACTTTATTTGGAGCCAGAAGTACGCAATCAGGCAGCAGCACTTATAAAGATCAGTGACCTTCATACTTAATTTACCAACTAACACGAATATTCTTGATATTTGCCCAGTGGAATGTTGCTTGAATGTATCACCACTTTTGGCAGTGAGTGGGCTGCCATGCTTCATTTGGCCATCCAATTTCTGAGTGGTGGTAGAGCAGAATGCTCTGACAGAGGGAGAGTTAGCTTGAAGATGGTTAGAATTCTGGGTGGTGACTTAAGCCAACATAATCCTGCAATCAAAGTAGAAGGTAGTGGTGGGAACAGCTATTTTTAATACAGTTACCAGTGAGTTATAAGAAGTGATAAAACACTCATTCCCTCAAGGGTATAATATTACCATAGATGTTTGGTTAGGGATCGCTCTTTCAACTAATGTGCAATATTAAGTGACAGATGTCATAATTTGTGTTGTCTATATATGCTGTCTACTTAGTATTTTCATGTTGTAAAGTTGACATCTCTGGTAATTTAGCTTGTTTAAGATCAGTCTTGAAAATACGCATAAACTAAAAAATGACATAACTGTTTTGCTGCTCCTGGCAAATAACATAACTTCCCTTTAAATTGATACATTTGAGTTTAAAATCTCATTATAAGCCAAGGGGAAAACTTGCATCTTCTTGGTGTCAACCTTGTTAACTGAAAGTGATTTAAGGAGACAATGTTGTAAACTAAATAACGGATTAAACTAGATTTTACTTTAAATAATCTGTAGGATATTGCAGTTCAGTGAGTATCCTGTAAAATACTTTAACTTTATGATACTACATAAATATTACTATTTACTCTTAGAAATTCATGCTGAAGTACAGTTGAAGAATTATGGGAAATTTCTTGAGGAATACACGTCTCAGCTGAGGAGAATAGAAGATGCATTGGATGACTCAGTTGGAGATGTTTGGGACTTCAATCTTGATCCTATAGCATTAAAGGTCTGTATATATTTAATGCATATTGGAATTATCTATGTCTTCTACAAATTAGAATAATGCATTTCAGAGGAATTCAGTTGTGATTTCACTAATGAATCTCTGGAATGATTAGATTTATTGGGCAAATGTTTTCGTATTCAATCAATACAAAACTGTCAAATTAAATGGAGAAATTTAATTGTCTAGTGGCTTATAGCTCTGTTACCAAGCATCTGTGAAAAGCCTTCAGAGACTGAGCCCTCATTTCAGAATACAATACTTATTCTCTGCTGGACTGCATGAGAACCATAAGGCTGAACTGTTGGTATCATGGTGTGCCAATCTGGAAGCCAAAAAAACTCTCACTTGCAAATTAGTTGTATAGTTGGAAGAGAGTTTGAAGGCATTGCAAGGTCTCTACCACTGAACTCTACTAGTCAGATTTCTGAGCTGCATTTATGAGAGAGTAGAGTCACCCTGAGGATATGGTCTTGGCCTAATGGCCTCTTTATCTCTGATTAGTGGAATGCCGTTGTCAGCCAAGCTTTGCCTGCATATTTCAGGCTTTAGAGTATTCTTCCCCAAATGACCTAGGGCAGGTTGTTTTCTGATAATGTTAGAGTGTTGGGGTGCTATGAGTCCTGTCCCTCCATCATTGATAATTAGGCTTTTTGGAGCCTAGATAGCGATTGTGTTGGTCAGACACAAACTCTTGGGAAAAGGGTGCTTGCAGGGTGTCTAATTTGGCATTCTACAGCTGCTGGAAAAAGTGTACACCATCTCTTTCTTGTACCCTGTTCAAACCTTTTAGAAGAGTTAGTAACCACTGTCTGTAGAGTCTAGGATGTTCATGACACTTCTATGGGCCAGCAGCTATTGTGCCTTTTGTCTGGAGTGGACCTGAAGCCTTTTTTAGTTGTGATTTATTTAAAGTGATGCTTCTGTTGGTAGACCTAATAGAACTATACACTTTTTTGAATCTTACAAGTTACAGAAAACTGTTTCAAATATCTTTCTAGTAAAGTTACCTTCAGGTAAAATATTTAAAAGTACATTAGCATTAAGATATTTAAAAAAAGCGAAAACAAAAATATTTTTGAGGCTAAGCTTGCACTGTAATCAAACGGTCACTAATATATATTTTCCCTGTACCCTGGAAGGGTAAAGGTCCATGCAATTGTGCCCTTATATTCAGTTTTTTAGTTTTGCCAAAAAAAAATGTCCCTAACCCATTTTAACCATAAAATAGCAAATCATTGTTGATTGTCGGATAATATCATTTCACATTATTATTTTTTCTCTGTCCTTTGGAGCTTAGTGAAACTTAAAAGAATCCTACATTCTGAGCAGTTCAGGGAACCAAATTCTTGCATACAATTCTTGTTCCGTACAGCAGAACAGAATATTTGAGTACAGTGGTGTAAACTAAGCCATGCATAGGTATACTTGCAACTAAAGTACAAGTTAGGTTACGTTTTGGCTCACTAGCCTCAGTGATTGCATTTTAAAGGAGGGCAAAAAACCCACACAATAGTCCTCCTCTCTCTAAAGCCAGTTATTTCCCTGGTCACAAACTTCCTGTCCTTCATGAAGTACAAAATGTTAGTTCTTTTTTTATGTTGAATTTACAGGCATTATTTAAAAACAGAACTTAACTTTTATCCCCTTCTGGAACATGCCTGCTCAGAAGTCTTAGAGGGCTAAACTTTGAACTTGTGCATCCAGACTCAGTGTTAGTGTGCACAAATGGGGTAAAAAATCTCTTGGCTGATTTTCAAATCCAAAATAAGTGTTTATCTATGCAAATACATGTCCTGCCTGCGCAAATAGGTATGCACACATTTTTGTGATTACAAAATTGGAAGCCATTTAAAAATTGGGCCCAGTAGATGTGTCTTATAGCAGTCATAACCTTTTTGCTTTAATATTTCTATAATTGTTATAAATTTCACATAGTTCATTTTGTCTTTTATCCTTACATACCTTCACGAAACAGGACTTGATGAGTCCATGTAATATGAGAACTGGATATTTTCTCCACGGTAGCCTGCCAGTAGCATACACTTAGTGTCTTTTTGGTACTGAGTGCATTTGGAACTAGATTGAAAAAATTAAGTTGCTTAGCATAATCATATAAGTGGTGATTCCTTTTAGTAATTAAACATATGCTTTTTAAAAGAAAGTCTTCTAATATTTCTATTTTTAATTAATGTTTAGCTTTTGCCCTATGAACAGTCTTCCCTGCTGGAGCTCATAAATACAGAAAACAAGGTAAAATGCTTTAAATCTAGAATTTTTTAATTACAAGATCTCTGTAGAAAAATCTGTAAATGTTTTTTTTCTGTAGAGTGCTTTGAACATGAAAAATGTGCCAAATATGTTTATTACACTTTTATACTACACGTGTAATTCTGTGTGTTTTCCTTGATGAGTCTAGGTTCTGAACAAAGTAATAACTGTGTATGCTGCCCTTTGCTGTGAAATCAAGAAGTTAAAATATGAGGTAATTCCTACACCCTGTCTTTATTACTGTTATAAAAATGTTTACAGCTTGACAAACTGAAATATAGCTTTTACATCGTGGCTTTTTTTAGCTTTTAATCCTGCAAACATAAGCCATGTATTTTTGTAAATTGAGTATTTATATCTTTTTAATTTGGAAAAAAATCTCTCCTTTTGTTGGTAGGCGGAAACTAAATTTTACAATGGCCTCTTGTTTTATGGAGAAGGAGGTAAGTAGTTCCCTTTATAGTGTCAGTTAGTGTTTTCTTATGCTGTTGCTTCTTATATTAAAATAATTGCAATCTCATGTTCTAAGCTTAGAAATGTACTTTTACAACATTTTGTCTATTGATGAAAACCACAAACTCCTGGTCTCTATTACAATACAAGCCCTGCATATCAGTGTCTTGTAACGACTCTGAATTAACATCAAACATCATTAAGATTTTAGCTAGAAATAGCCATTATCTGCGGTGAAGCATTGGTATAATAGTGGGAACTTCCTTGATATTTTGTCTCTGCTTTATGTATGTGTTGACTGATTATGTGAGAGGCAGGAAATGGGGACTGGTGACAAGAGTGTTTGAACACTTTTGGCTTTTAAGGAAGGATTTGGAGAGAGGGCAAGGCACTAGGCATACAAAGACAGGGAGACTGTTTCTTTCAGAAAGTGCAGCATGAGACTTTTAAAAAAATATATTTCATCTTCCCTTTAAATGCTGACACCTTTAATGTAGGTTCACACTGTCTTGTATTTTAAAAAACTACTCTGTGAGCACACATACTAGTGCAGTTATTTTTCAAGGTTTATATATTGAATATAAGTAATTAGTCCTAAAACTCTTATCCAGCTCCTCCCTAGTGCATAGATTTTTTGCAAGGTGTCTTCAGACAACATGTAGCAATATATACCATGGACCAAATCCTGCTTGCCTTACTCATGAAGAGCAATATTGGCTTCAGTACTTCATGAGTAAAGTGAGCAGGGTTTGACACTGCTTGTGCTGTCAAAACACAGGCATATTAGTGTTGGTTAATCACTTGAGTCATCATCTTGGCATGAAAACCACTAGTGGCAATGGATTTAAGGCCATGATAATACTGAAGGATGGAGGCCTATACTTAATTCTCAGTTTCTGCATTTTAAGATAGTGTAAGCCAAATTGTAACACTTTAACACAGACACTTTTTTTAAAGTAGTAAGGAGTGGGTTACAGTGTCTCATGCCTGTGTGTATATTATATTGACATAACACAGGACTCTGCTTATATAAACATGATCATAGGCTTTTTTCCAATTGGTAGGTCATAAGATCTCACTCTGGGTGAAAGTTATTTATTTATTTATTTTCTAAACAGCATAAAACTGATAACTCATACATGAAGGGGTTACTAGTGACATCTTGCTTTTAAGCACGGTATTTGGGGTTAAAGCACAGGACTTAGGAGATCTGAACTCTCCTCCTGACTGTGCTATTGACTTCCTGTGTGACCTCAGGGCTACTCACTAAACTTCGGTTTTTCTCATCAGAAAGATGGGGAAGATAATGCCTCTTTTACAGTAGCCTTGAGAAGCTCAGTTCATTATAGTTTTGTAAAGCCTTTTGAAGTCCTTGGATAGATGGGGCTATAGAACTGTGTAAACTCTTTAAGGTTCAGACCGTGTCTAGCACATTCTAGGTGCTATGTAAAATATGACTGTCTTGGTTCTTTTGATGAATCATTTCTCTAACTGCAGATAACTTTTTAAAGCAGACTTCTATCAGACATGTGTTTAAAGCCTTTTGAATCATAGTGACATACTGCCAAACTGTAACAAAGGTCTCCCTCAAAAATGTTCTGCCTCATTGGTAGGGAGAAAAGAGGGCTGCAGCAGCTGTAAGCTTCTTATTCTGTGACAGCAGTTTAGTCCTGCTGTTTCTCCTCTTCCTCCTGGAGAAGCCAGCAACAGGGAATGGATGGAAATACAGTCCTCCAACCAACACCTCTAGATGCATGAGAGCCAGCTGTTCCTCTTGTAGCAGCTGCCATAGCAATTGTAGGCTTACCTAGGTGAGCAGCAGCTAGCTAAGTCCCTGTCTTGGTAGGGTCTGAAAATAGGAGGCAGAGCATTTTTGAGTTGGCCTCTCAGGGGGAAAAAGAATTCTGTCCTCCTCTCCTGATGTGACAAATTCCTGTCCTCCACCATCACATCACTATGCATGGGGCTGGCCAAGGGGTGGTGTCAGTAAGATGTTTATTTGGGGTACACATCAAATTTAAGAGTGACTTGTACATTAAAAAGTGTGTGGTGGGGAAAGATACAATCTTTAGGAATCTCAGAGCCTCCTACTACAGAAGAGTGGAGCCTAGCTGCCTGTGCCTTTCATCTCCATTGATTGGTTTATATTGACGTAGATTTTCAAGGCTATCTTCTTAAAGCAAAGGGGGTAGAACTTAAAAAGGCTGAGATTTTTCTTTCGCTGGACCTGAAGTCAGCTCTTTTAACAAAGGACTTGCACAAGCCCCCTCCAGACTGCCATTAGAAAAGCAATTATTGTGCATACTATAGTAAGGTTTCAGATTAAATCCACAATACCACAGGGGCTTAATCCCTATTGTGGATTAACTTCTTACCCAATTTAATTTTTAAAATTAAAGCTATTGTTATTCATAGTGGTCTGGTATAAAAGTCTTACACGTTAAGTTTTTAATAACTCCCAGGTTGATGCATTTTAAGACCCTGTATGCCAGATTTTGTCAGATGAAATTTTATGGCCAATTATAATTGCTAGAATGTGTTTACAAACATAAATGCTGATACAATGTTAAACTGGTGCTCCAGGAAGCTTGGTACTTTGTAACATCCTATTATTTATGTTGAGGCTAGTGCTCTGGAGCCCCAGTCATGGACCAGGACCCCATGGTACTAGGTCCTGTAGAAATACAGAAAGAGAAGATGTTCTCTGTTTAGCAAAGCACAGTCAAGTCTTTGTTAAGGATTCATTGGAAATACATTGCCTTATAGCAGTGTGCTTTAATTAAAGGTCAAACAAAATTGGCTTGTCATCCAGGCTTCAGTGTAATGAATAGGTTTGTCTGATATTCCTAAAGTCAGTGAAGCTTTTGTTTATCTTTCAAGCCACAGATTCCAGCATGGTGGAAGGTGATTCCCAAATACAGATGGGAAGATTTATTTCATTTTTACAGGTAAAGAGAGTAACTTGGCTTTGGAGCAGTTGTAATCTGTTTTTTTCCCTCTACTTGTCAAGTGGACTCATCAGTTACAGTATCGTATTTACATCCCATTCAAAGGTTTTGGGAGTCGCTTTTGTATGCAGATTACAACTTCTTGCCTGCACAGCTATCACAACCAACCTCCTTCACTCATCCTTTCAAATAGAGAGCTGTTAGGTGCAGTTTGTTCACTATTGTGTTTCTGCACTTGAAGCTGTTTCAAGCACTGTAAGCCCAGTGTGAGAAGTCTAAAAGATTTTCAGATTCAGTGCCCAAATAAACTAGTTTTCCTAAACAGACTTCAACAGGAAAAAAATTAGTGGGACTCTGTCATTTTATGTTAAAGGTCTAGCATTCTGTTGCATGTTTCTGATGGTAAATTTTAGTTTGCCATTGAATAATATAAAAAGTGGTAGTGCTAGCATGGAATAAACCATTTGTTTGTTCATCTTCCTTTACCTCATAGAGTGAGGTAAGATTAAAACAAGTGATTTTAAAAAAAATTGTTGATGCCTCAAAAAAAAAAATTCTGGGGAATAACATGCCTTTTAGGAACAATTGTGCTTATTACCAAGGACATTTGAATGAAAACAGGATGTTTGTTTCTGAGGATTTCCTTTGTTCTTGGTGTTCATTCTACACTAGAAGTTATAAATCTTTTTCTGGCATGATGTCCATAGCAAGTGATTGTGCAATCACAAACAGGATCTTGTTATGAAAAATGTACTTGTAGTAAAAAATGAAAAATATATACTGTTTAAGCAAAACCGTGTCTAGAAAATGTAATTTCAGTCTTCATTAAACAGGACTTTATTTACTGTCTTGTAAATAACGTGTAGCAGATTCTTAGTGGTCCCCTTTAGTAGACCAAATACCAGAGGAAAATACTTGCTAAGCTCTCCTGCATGCAGTTGCTAATATCTCTGCCTTTTCTTGTCCACTTTCTGTCTCTTGATCTTTCTCTCCAACCCAGCCATCAACTTTCTCTTTCACTTTTCACCTCCCAATTTCTCCTAATCGTCTGTTCAGAGGAGGAGATTTGTTGATGGCTCTGTGGGCCCATGCTACATGTGCTCCTGTGTCTCAGTTGAGAGTTCTGGGAGCCAGGAGGAGAGAGTGGCTGAGCAGGTGTTTGCTTACACTCCTGTATGTAAGATATCACCCCAGGACCATAGAGGGAAGGCTGAGGAGCTTTCAAATAACTGTATCTAATTCCTGCTTTATGAGAATCTCTCCTTACTGAGCCTGTCCTGTTTCCACTCTGTGCTCCACTTTCTATTCCCCAGTAGGAATGGGCTGGTGGCAGTGTCTGTCATCTGAGAAACACTGACATAGTCAATGATGTGCAGAGCTGGCAGAGGAATCAGAAAATGCTGTTTTCGTATAGCTGCTACATAAACATATTGGCTATTTGTTGTGGATTTGACAGTTCTTGGTATCCAGAGATTGTTTTCAACAGATGTAACAGCTAAATATTTACTGAGGTGATATTAAAGAGACAAACTATGATACTAATTTAGGAATACCTGCCAATGTTTCACTACCCTCTGCAGGATTAAACCACATAATGTTTAATATACTTAAAAGATTTTCAAAATCTGTCAGTTTGCAGCATAGTCTGTTGCTGACAGTTGGATATGTGCCATGAAATTGGACTTTCTGCATTAAGGGTTTAAAGGGGCAATGTTAACTGGTTCTAGGCCTGAAATTTAGGTTCTGTTTTTAAAAACCTAGAAACCTGAAAGCCAAATACAGAAAGAATGTTTAAATGAAAATGAAGTTAAAACCCAAGCAACGTTTTTAAGCAAAGGAAAAGCAGAAAGTGAAACTGACCAGGCTGTTTGCATGTCCAACTGTAAACCAACTGCATTTATGATAAAAATGTAAACCAACTGCATTTATGATAAAAAGCCAATTTAGATTTTTTTAACTCTTCCGTAGATTGATATAGTTTAAAGCCAGAAAGTACCAATAGGTCATCTAGTTTGACCTGAATACAATAGGCCATTACGTTTCACCCAGTTATCCATGTATTGAGCCCAGTAACTTGTGTTTTAGCCAAACACATCTTCCAAAATGGCATCTAGTCTTGAGCTGAAAACTATCCACCGCTTCCCTTGGTAATTTGTTCTAATTGTTAATTACCTGCATTTTGAATCCCCCTCCCCCCATATTTCTAACTTGAATTTGTCTGGCTTCAGCCTCCAGCCATTGGTTCTTGTTATACCTGTCTCCATTAGATTAAAGAGCACTTTAGTTCCTGGTATTTTCTCCACGTGAAGGTACTTATGCACTGTAATCAAGTCACCTCTCAATCTCCTTTTGACAAGCAAAACAGATTGAGCTGTTTAAATCTCACTGTAAAGCATTTTCTCCAGCCCTAGAGTCACTTTTGTGACTCTTTTCTGCCCGCTCTTCAGTTTTTCAACATCCTTTTAAAAATGTGGATATTTGAACTGGACACAGTATTCCAGTATTGGTCTCACCCATGCTGTATTAAAAAGGTAACAATCACCTCCTACTCCCAACTCCCCTGTTTATGCACCCAAGGATCACATTAGCCCTTTTTGCCACAGTATCACACTGTTCATTTGCTTGTGCACTAGGACCCCAGATCATTTCAAAGTCACTGCTTTCCAGGATACAGTCCTCATTTTATAGCCATGGCCTGCATTCCTTGTACCTAGATGTATTTACTTTTGGCTGTATTGAAATGAACTGTGTTTGTATGGGGCCAGCTTACCAAGTGATTCAGATCGCTCTGTATGACTGTTCTGTCCTGATTATTTACCACTCCACCATTGATTCCAGTGTGTATCATCACTAGTGGAGATGTGCCAGATGACTTCATAATCCTATCCAGTCTTGCTGTTGCATTTCAAATGTTCACTCCTGTTCTTGTGTCCCTTGCTGAATTCTCTGTCCTCTCCACTTTCAGTTTTAAATCCAGCATGTCTGTAACTGTAGCTGTTTATCTGTAATCTGTCTGATTGGTGGCTTAAGCTTGGCATGGCTTCAAAGAGAGCAGTGGTTTTCAAACTTTAGGCTGCGTACCTCTTTCCAAATAATGTAGTCTACTACACATCCCCATCTGAGATAGACAGAGGCGACGCATGGAGGGACATGCGGAGTCACGTGCCCCCCCCAGATTTCTGCTTTCCATTTAGCAACAGCTTCTAGAGGTTTTTAAACTGTGGGGGTGCGCCTCCCTAGGTGGACATGGAGGAATGTTTGGGGTGGGGGTAAGTGGCGACGCTAGGTGGCTCAGGCCAGCTCTGCATGGCGGGGCTCAGGGAGGGAGCACCACCTCCACCCTCTAACTCACCTCAGTGGGCCACCCAGCCTGTTACAACCAAAAATTCTAATTCAAAGGGTGGCCTCAGTGCTGAGTAACAATTTTGGGTCCCCCCCCGGCCAATCCAGACTGGCTGGGTGGCCCTGCTGAGGTGAGTAGGGAGTGGAGGTGACACTCTCTCCCCGAGTACCCCTAGGGGAGTGCACCCCAGAGTTTGAAAACCCCTGTACTAAATAAAATGCATTGTCTGCCATTACAGGATTTTTCTCGCGTACCCCTTGACAAGAGCTCGCGTACCTTTAGGGATACACGTAACTCAGTTTGAAAACCACTGGGCTAGAGCATGCTTTTGTCATGGAGTTCATAGAAAGCAGTGGTGCTTACACACACTGCCTGAGGGAGGGTTGTAGGGGGGCCTTGTGCCTTAGAATCATAATGCCTTCTAGGGCTCTTTGTTTGGGGTGGGGTGTAACTTATTACATCCCTTTTAAAGGTGTACTATACTCCCCCAAGCAACCAGCCAGCTCTTGGCCATTGCATGGGTGAGGTGGAGCAAAGCCGTGCCCAGTGTCTGCATATTTGTTCCGGGAGGAAGCATCTGAGTGAAGCTCCCCTGAGGGAGGACTGTGGTTCTAGCTAGCCCTATTGCTGGCCACTCAATAAGGAGAAGGATTCTTACTCCCTCTTATGCCTCTGTGTAGCTTCATTAACCCTAAATCCTAAAGAAACATGCTTCAGGAAATGTGCCTGACTTCCTGTCCAGGCTGCAGTTGTGAGCAGCCTCAGACTGGAATTAGGAAGTTAAACTTGGGGTTCTGGTTGCATGATTGTTGTTCACAGTCTTGGAAATAATACCAACGTATGCAAAATTTGTCATTTCAGGAGCTGTCTTGTTTTGTTACACGGTGCGATGAAGTGGTGATGAATGTAATTCATCAGCTGGCTGTTCTCTATACCAGCAACAAGTAATTATTGGCAGAAATGCTATATCCCCTTTTTATTATTAAACAAAGTGCAAGATGTTATGATCTCCCTAAAGCATGGTAAACATTGTAATACTCTGGTCAGAAAATGTGGAGAGTAGTTTTTAATGCAGCCTTATGTGCCCACATAAGCTACTTTTTAAAAGGATTTTATTTATTAAAAGAATCATCGTCTGCTTTAAGTGCTTTTTTGTGATGAGATGCAAGAATGTCTTTTAAACTAAAAGGCATATTTCAGGAGAGCTGTCTCTTTTCAGAAGGAACAAATCTTGGTGCTAATGTGGCTGACCTTTATATCCTCTAATTATTGGACTTAGTCCCTGCCCTACTGGCAGGAGGAATGGATGTCTTATGTTAGCTGAGAGATGCTGTGGAGATACCAGTCTAACATTTTGAAGAAATGGTAAAATCAAATAGCTTAAGAAGCTTAAAAATATTAGGTCACATTATTTAATTTTAATATTATAAATGTGTGATCATAATGTGTACTTGAGCAAACTTGATCAGATTTTTATTTAAACATTAGTATCATAGGTATTGTCTTGAGTATGGCTTTATTGCTTTGTATGCCAATTTGACAGTAATGATGTCTTGGTATATGGGAGGCAGTGTCTTACATCAGAGGGTCTTGGGTATTTACTTTGTCTTTGGTTTCATCTGTAGGATTTAGAACTTATGTTTTCAGGTGGAGATGCTATAATTGCTAATTAGTCTTAGTTATTCATTTTTATATTGTCAATTTTAGTGTACATCACTTGAGAGACTAAGGGCATGGTTTTCAGACATGAAACTCCAGTTGAAGTGAGTGGGAGCTGTGGATGCTTGACACCTCTGAAACTCAAGTCAATTTGTATATCTGGTCTCAACATACTAGCAACACTCCTAGGCTAAAGTCACATGGAAAGCATATTTAGACTGAATTTTTGCAGTTTATAAATTTTTGAAAAATCACACAGTTTATAAAATGGCTGAAAAAAGTATACATACAACACACGCTATTGAAGGGGACATGCACTCTTCATGATATGTGCATAACTTCTATTGTGAGTCAGTACTATAAATGAGTTGGTACTAAATCAGTGCAATGTTACTATGGTAGGGGCCACTGTACTACTGGAGCTGTTGTCTTACAAATCAGATATAAAATAAAAGAATGGGACTTGGTCGTTGAAAGACCTCATGATGTCTTAGAGTTAGGGATGTGAATGCTAGAGCTTTGGCCATATTCTAAATAGGTTAATTCATTCTGCCTAAGTTTCCTCTGCTGTTTTAATTGGTTATGGTATTCTTCTACCAAGGCTGCTATTTAACAGAACTTTGCATCTCTACACAGCTGCTCTGTTTCAGTGGTGAATGAAGTGAAGCTGGGTGTCTAGCTTGCTTATCAGTTGGTTAAGTTTGTAAAGTGTTTTGGGACCTTTGGGATGAGACATTATAAAAATGCTAATTATTAATGTCACTGGGACTTAATACACATGTGCAACAGACTAGACCTACAATTTAACAAACCGATGTTTCATTATGATTTGGAAAATGTTATCAACCTGATTTAGTTGGGGATTGGTCCTGCTTTGAGCAGGGACTAGATGGACCTCCTGAGGTCCCTTCCAACCCTGATATTCTATGATTCTATGATATTGTTACATTGGTTGTCAAAACCAATTTTTAATATGCATTTTTATTATGTGTTGGACTATATTTTTCATTACTGATAACAATTACCACAATGACTTTCTTGAAGTAAAATATGCAAGAAAAACTGTTAAGGGACTGATACCTCTAACAACAATTAAAATGTGCAAAATAAATAAGTTCTAGCTAATAATGAAAAAATAAGATATTGTTTTGTTTCCTTATCTATTGCAGGAATGCACCTAAAATTATAGAGACATCAGGAGTTCATTTTCAGGTGAGATGATTTAAAGCAACACTGGTTTAGAGGATTTTAATTTTTTTTTAGTTTTATAAACAAATCTGAAAGATTTCTAAGTTTTCTTGTGAGAGCGAGGAGAAAAATGAATTAAAGCATCATTTTCAATGTGTGTTGGAATCCTACTCTCAGGACAGAGTTGTCTAGTCACTGTTTCTTATTATATGGAAATGGTCATTACATCCAGATATATGCTAACTTTCTTAGATCAAAAGTGGATGGGACTTGTGTTTCTGTGTCACAAACACTTTTTGAGAATCCTACCTTCATTGTCAAGACAGGTCAGCTAGTTTGAGTGGCACCTCCATGTTAACTGTAACATTCCTTCTCTGTAGTGAAAGAACACTAAAAATAAATCTTTGTTTGCATTGCATGAAACCATTGAGTAACTACTAGAACTTCTTTACCAGACTATGTATGAGCATCTAGGGGAGCTGCTGACAGTCTTACTCACGCTGGATGAAATAGTTGACAATCATGCCACTCTGAAAGACCACTGGACCATGTACAAAAGGTATGCAAGTGGAGCCTTACACATATTCCCACAGTGTAAATATTAAAAACAGGTGGATAAATTTTGGTCTAAAGAAAATGAATTTGAAAGCCCTAGTATTTGCTAAAATTCTAGGGCTTGAGCCTGTGTCAATGAGAGTTGCCACTGACTTCAGTGGGAGCAGAGTTGGGTCTTCATTGTGTCATCTTACTGGCGCAAGAAAAAAAATGTACAGTGCCAGATTGAAATTCCTACAAACTTAGCCTGTTACTTGGGCTGCTGATACAACCTTGAGTAGAAGGGTAATGGCTGCTGATGTTTGAGAGAGAATGTATTTGATAAGAAATCTTATCTTAAAGGGAAGTGTGAACTGTGGCTAAAACTACAGTATCCTGTCACCCTTACAGGGCTACTCTCAAGTGGACTTGAATAGAAATATTTGCTTAAGTAAGGGTTGCAGGATCAAGTGCTGTGCGATATTACTGTAGTGCAAAATCAGTTGAGATCATAGAAATCTTCCAGTAGGGATGGATTATTCTTCTGCAATTTGCCTTTGCTGACACAGTGACCTTTAAATTATTAGTTTGTGAAGGGCAGACACGGATTCTGTTAGGGATATGTTAGTGCTGGGGCCTACATGACTCTGGGGCCTGCGACTCCAGACAGCAACAAGGCAACACAAGGAGTCCAAGGAATTTACACATTAAGTATGTTTTCTAATGCTCTCTACTGGATAACACAGTGTGACACAGCAGGCATTAAGGCCTTTCTTCACTCTTGACCAAAACACTGGTGAAGCCAAAATCAGAGACCCTCATTATATTTGCAAGCAGGTTTCTCAGACACTTCTTTTCCATTAATAACTGCATTACTAGACTTGTTGCTGGAGGTTGAAGCAGCTACTCTGTGTAAAAATGAATGCATTGTGCCTCTTATCACAAATAAGAAAGAGGAATTCACTGTTAAGCAAATGAGGCCACGACTTAGGAAGGCCCTCTGTGCTGATACTAGGGCAGCATGGAGACAGTGACTTACTATGATTCTTTATCCTTGAATGCCAACAGGGTACTCAAGGTGGCATAAAAGAAGATATGGGCGCTGCCTTAAGGAGCTTACAAGCCACTGCAGATTCGCATCTCAGAAAAGGCTACCACAGGCTCTTATCAGCTCGAGCAGAGAGGATGCTCTGTTGATGAGGCTGTTGATAAGGATCTTCTGCATTCAAGTCCCTCAGCTGGGTGCTTACGCAGCTGGATGGTGCAAATGGCCAAATTGGCATCTGCACAGCCACCTCCACATGGCCAATATCTCTGGACCTGCTCCACAAATGGTGCACCAGGAGGCAGCTGTTTTGATCTACAGAATGGCACCCTCTGCACATGCTGTACATGTGAGGTTGTGCTGTGCAGACGGTGCCATTCTGTAGATCAAAAGGGCGGCTTCCTGGTGCAGCATTTGTGGAGCAGGTCTGGACAGGTTTAGGGGCAGACAGCATCGTCTCGCAGGCTGAATCTGGCCTGTTGGACCCGGAACCCCATCCGCTGATGGCGCGACCCATTTGGGCTCACGACTCACAGTTTGCAACCTATGTGTTAGTGACTCTAGACTCTTAGGATACATCTATACTGCAGCTGGGAGTGTGCTTCCCAGTGCAGGTAGGCAGACATGCTAGCATGCTAGCTTTAATGGAGTTAACAATAGCAGTGCAGCCCGGGGTAGCATGGTTGGCGGCTCGGGGGTAGTCACCCAAGTATATACTCAGGGAGTCGGGGCAGGTTTGAACTCAGGTGGCTAGCCCAAGCTTCCCCGGGCTACACTGCAATTTGTAGCACGCCAGCTTGAGCAGAGCTAACTCGTGTCTGCCTACCTGTGCTGGGAAGCACTCTCTGCTGCAGTGTAGATATTCCCTTAGAATGGAGGACTCCTTGAAACAAGTATAAGATGCGATACAAACGGTGTTGTTTTGTTTTAATTGGATTGTGTATGTTCTTTCTCAAGACTACTGAAATCTGTCCATCACAACCCTTCAAAGTTTGGTATTCAGGAAGATAAACTGAAGCCATTTGAGAAGTTGTTATTGAAACTGGAAGGCCAGTTACTCGATGGGATGATATTCCAGGTAAATAAATTTAGATTAACACACATTCCATGGTACTGTGGGGAAACTGTTTCCTAGGAACTTAATTTTTAAAATGTTGTATAATAGGATATTGATCTTCTGTAAGTGCTTTGATTTTCTTTAAACTGGATATGATTTAACTTTAGATATTTTCCTTACAGCTACAACATTTCTGATTTTGAAAGTATTTGTTAAAACATGAATCATACCCCTTAATCATCACCAGGCTTGTACATATGACAAAATAACTTGTGGCTAAAAGGTAATTGCACCTTTCTTGTTCAGCCCAGAAATGTGCAAGTCCATAGCTTGCCATGGAGAAAAACCTGAAACATGTTTGAAAATACATATTGTTTACAAGCCTGCTGGTATCTGTCTTACTGAAAAGTGATTACATTTGTGACAATGATTTATGCTTTTAGCCATATTTATGGTATTGACAGAGCATAGGGAAAATTGTGTGTTGATCAAACTAGTTGGCGCACTGAACAGTAAATTATGAAGTCACAAAACAGTGCCAATAAAGAGCCCAGACCTGCACTTCTGTTGTAGTCACCGGGAGTTTTTTCTGAGTAAGAAATGCCATACTGCAATCAGGTTTGTAACAAGAATTTCATTGATGTGGACACAGTGGAAAAATGAAAACAGACACATGCATGGAATTAAGCGACAGGTCGCAACTTTTATTAAACTTTAACACAAGTTTGGGGTGCTACCTGCCCATCACCTACACTCTCCTATACCAGGCATTTAATTGGTTCCAGTGTGGGAGTTACAGGGCTTCTAATCATATAACCCATTATGCTGGGTAACACTCTTGAGTCTATCCCCCAGGATTCTGCTCTCAGTCCAAGCACCCTCCCCCTTTCAGGTGCACCAGGATGGGGACCATGAAGACCACAAGGTCTCCATTTATCACATGAGCCTAAGGCCCATCACCAAAATCCCAGGTCTGTTACCTCTGGGAACCATTCATTGTATTCTCTCAACTGTACTGGAAACCAGCTTCAAGTTGCAACAAGTAAACAGCACCACCCAGTACCTCAGTTAGGTATCATGCGCATTCCTACTTAACCCCCTGTGGCTTGCAGGTGCGGCGAGCCAGGCACAAAACACCCTGGTCCTCCACCAATTGGCCCCTGGGAGGAAAAGTTCCTTCCTTTCCTCCTAAACAGGCAGTTTGCTAAACCTACAGCATCAATCCGGCTGAGTTCCCATCCCTCGTTTGGGTGGGTAGGGTGGGCTGCTGGCATGGAGATCTTTGTTTTAAGTAAAATCTCTCGTAAACTTTAAATATGGAAATTAAAGGGGCTCAGATGGTGGGAATCAGTGTAGCTGCATTGTCTCAGTGGAACTATGCTGAAATACACTATACTGAGGCTCTGGCCCTTAATACTTAAATTTGAAATTTGAAATTGTAAACAAGCATTGAAACAAGACAGACATTTTACGTTATGTTACGTTTAGGTCTTTTCTAATTGTTATATCCTAATTAATGTCAGTCCTCTCCTCCTATGAATAACCTCCTAGATGCTAATTATGAGTACACTTTATTGTCAAACATAGTGCAGTTTATTCAGCAAGAAATGCTTCTTACTTCACGGAATCGTATTGCCAGCTATCTAAGAAGAATTTTCCATTATAATTCTCTCCGATGTCACATTTACACAAAGACTTTATTGTATGTTTAATTTAGATGGCTCAATGGGAATTTGTCTGGTATGCAAGCAAGACAGCTTTCTTCCTCCTTGATCAGAACAAAGAACGTGAAGAAAATATTAAAACAAAATTATAAAACTAGTAAATATTTTCCAATATATCCACCAACATACTTTTACTCTTTCCTTACTAAGGTTACATGTCTGTCTTGTTGTTGAACATTTCAGCTTCATGATTCACATCCTAAAAACAAATGAGGCAATACCCTTGATCAGCCAAGAGCTTTTTAGTAATGTATTTTATTCTGGAAATGCATATAGTCTCCCATAACTGAGTTGTCTGAGTGCCTTACATAAGCAAAACCAATCAATAACAAAACATAAAGCCCACATTCTTGCTAAAAAAAAAATTCTTATCCCCTAATACTAAAATTCATTCAGTGTAATGAACCAGACAAAACACATTTGAACATTGACTTCAGCTGTGTTTTAAATTGAAACTGTGACTTTACAGATTCATGCTATGAGACAACCTATTTCCAATAACAATATTCATTGGATGCCCAGACTTCATGGATTTAGCATTGTAAATGAGTCTTGTTTTCTTTCAGGCCTGTATAGAACAACAGTTTGACTCTCTCAATGGAGGAGTGGCTGTCTCGAAGAATAGCACTTTTGCCGAAGAGTTTGCACATAGTATTCGCACAATTTTTGCAAATGTTGAAGCTAAACTTGGTAATTCAAGATGTGCTTTTTTTCATGCAGACTTCATTGTTTGTAAACGTTTTTATATTGTTTGTCTAGAAACAGATTTCAAAAATATTTTCTTCTGTATGTATTTATACAAGGTGAACCGTCAGAAATTGACCAGAGAGATAAGTACGTAGGAATTTGTGGTCTCTTTGTACTGCATTTTCAGATTTTTCGGACAGTAGACAAGAAATTTTACAAATCGTTACTGGACATTGGCAAAAAGGTGAAGATTTTGCTGTTTCCTTTAATAATTTTAAAAATATATTAAAAGCAAAATGAAATTAAATATATTTTAGTTTTTATTAAAATGCAGTATGGTTAGGGTTTTCAAAAGTAAAACACAATTATTCTGAGTACAAAAGGAGGTTGTATTTATCTCATCTCTATTTCTTTGCTATCAGTATTTGATGTATCAACTTTAATTTTATTCTAACTTTTTAAAAGCGTAATTTTGGATAAGTTAATTTATTTACTCTCTATGGTTTTAGATTGGGTTACAAGCTTGGCTAAGTTAGAAAAGTGAAAAGTTTTGATTTTATTAAAGATAGTTAATGTTCTTGAGAGAAAATATTTTTTATTGTGGTTTCTGTATGTGTATTTTTTCTAGTACATTAGGGGATTGAGGAATGACTTTGTACCTTAACACTTTGGCCGTAAGATGTTACCATTTCCTGGCATTAGTGGAAAATGAAAAATCTTGACTACAGTAGCATTTATTGTAGCTCATTCAAAATACATGAACACATGAGCAGTGCGTGGCTTAATACACCTGAGAAACATTTACAATAATAATTCTGCATATTGATGTAAATATATGCTTTTCAGGGCAGGACCTTTTTTTTCCCCACATAGCACTTGTGCTGCATACAAGGAATATTTGATTAATACTTTTAAAGTTTTGCACGCTTTCTGACATATAACAAATAGTTCAAGTAAAAAGGTTCTGAGCTCGTGGGAGGTGGTATAATGTTGATTTTTAGATTTTTGTAACTGGAATTAATTTCATTTCAATCATAATTATTAGGAATTGCTACCCCGTTTGATTTTAATTTTTCTTCTCTTTTGATGCTCTAGGTGCCAGCCATCACATTAACTGCTAATATTATTTGGTTTGCTGATAACTTTCTGATCCAGAAAATGCCAGCTGCTGCCAAACTTCTGGATAGGAGAAGCCATCATGCGATTAAAACTCAAAGGGAGAATTTTCTACAGCAGAAGGCTCAGTTACTTACCAAGTAGGTTTTATAAAGGACTGCACCTTTTGAGATACTGCTTATTATCATTAACAAACTTAGAAGAACATAGATGAACATGATATATTGGGGAAAAGTCAACATGCCTTTTTCAAAGGGAAATCATGCCTCAATCTGTTAGAATTCTTTGAGGGTTTCAACAAGCAGGTGGGCAGGGAGATCCACTTGATAATAGTGTACTTGGACTTTCAGAAAGCCTTTTACAAGGTCCCACATCAAACACTCTTAAGCAAAGTAAGCAGTCATGGGATAGGAGGGAAGGTCCTCTCATGGATCCGTAACTAGTTAAAGGTTAGGAAACAAAGTATAGGAATAAACAGTCAATTTTCCCAATGGAGAGAGGTGAAATAGCAGGGTCCCCCAAGGATCTGTACTGGGACCAATGCTATACAACATATTCATAAAAGAGCTGGAAAAGGGGGTAAACAAGTGGCAAAGTTTTCAGACAATACAAAACGACTCAATAGTTAAGTCCAAAGCTGTCTGTGAAGAGTTGCAATGGGATCTCACAAAACTAGGTGACTGGGCAACAAAATGGCAGATGAAATTCAATGTTGATAAATGCAAAATGTAATGCACTTTGGAAAAATTAATTCCAGTGATACATACAAAATGATGGGCTCCAAATTAGCTGTTACTACGCAAGAAAGATCTTCGAGTCACTGTGGATACTTCTCTGAAAATATCTGCTCAATGGTCAGCACCAGTCAAAAAAAAAGTTAACAGAATTTTAGGAACTATTAGGAAAGGAATTAGATAATATCATAATGCCACTGTATAAATCCATTGTACGTTCGCACCTTGAATGCGGTGTCCAGTTCTGGTCACTCCATCTCAAAAAAGGTATATTAATATTGAGAATGGTACGGAGAAGGGCAACAAAACTGATTAGGGGTATGGAACAGCTTCTGTATGAGGAGAAGTGATTAAAAAGACTGGGACTGTTCAGTTTAGAAAAGAGATAATTAAGGGGGGAATATGATAGAGGTCTATAAAATTATGAATGGCATGGAGGAAGTGAATAGGGAAAGTAATATATATTTTTTTTTTATTGGACCCACTGCTGTTGGTGAGAGAGACAAGCTTTTGAGCCTACACAGAGCTCTTCTTCAGGTCTGGGAAACTTACTCAGTGTGTCCACTCAGTTGTGATGCACTGAGTACATTTCCCAGACCTGAAGAAGAGCTCTGTGTAAGCTCAAAAGCTTGAGTCTCTCCCCTACAGAAGTTGGTCCAATAAAATATATTACCTCACCCACCTTGTTTCTCTAATACCCTGGGACCAACATGGCTACACCACCACTGGATACATAGGGGAAGTGTTACTTAATCCTTCACATAATGCAAGAACCACGGTCACCCAGTGAAATTAATAGGCAGCAGGTTTAAAACAAACATAAGGATGTACTTCATACAATGCACAGTCAACCTGTGGAACTCCTTGCCTGTGGATGTTGTGAAGGCCAAAAGTGTAACTGGGTTCAAAAAAGAACTAAATCATGGAGGACATGTCCATCAATGACTATTAACCAAGATGGTCAGAGATGCAACCGCATACTCTGGGTGTTCTTAAACCTCTGACTGCCAGAAGCTGGGAGTGGATGAAAGGAGATGGGTCATTTGATAATTGTCCTGTTCTGATCATTCCCCCTTAAGCATCTGGCACTGGCTACTGTTGGAAGATAGGATGCTGGGCCAGTTGGACCATCGGTCTGACCCAGTGTAGCCATTCTTATGTTCTTAACTTTTAATGAATTTTTAATAATACCCAGTGTAATCAGTATATCCATCCTCTACAACTACAGTATTTAAAACAAATTGTACAATACTGAGTCAGACATTAATATGGTAACAGATGATATAGAGTCTTTGTTTTATGGTTTAAACTTGGTAAAGCTTTTTACCCTGAAATAACTTAATTTTTTTTTGCACAGTTTATTTTTGCAGATTTATTCACTACTTTAATTTAAAAAAAAAATGTAGTGCATCTGAGTGGGCTGTTCATTCAAGGTATTAACAATGAGATCTTATGCAACATGGCCTTCTGTTAAGAAAATTGGAGGACTGAAATACCAGGAGATCTAAGTTTTAATTCTGACTCTGACTTGGATTCATTGTTCGAGCTTGTGCAAGTCTCTTAACTTCTGTTTCTTAGTTACCCCACTTGTCACATGCCGGCTAATACTTACCTTACAGAGCATTTAAGGTTGTGTTTGAGGCACTCTAGTACCCATTGCAAAGGGAGCAAAGTATTGCATTTGGAGACTGAATATTCCTATGCATTTTCCTTGAGAGGGACTAGCCATCGATGCTTGGTATGGAAAAGGGGAAATGGCATTCAGCTGCTCTCTGGAGTGAGTAACGTATTTTTCTTTTTCCAGAGAGATGCAGTCATATTATGTCTTTGTGAGCTCATGGATGACAAAAATGGAATCTATCTTGTCTAAGGAACAGCGGATGGATAAGTTTTCTGAAGACCTTTCTAACAGATGTAATGTCTTTATACAGGTGGGTTATTTCTTACTATGCTGCTAGCTGAATTATATGTAGTGTATTTGTGCTGCTTTTTGCACTAGGGACTGGGTGATTAGAAGGAAGCAAGTGAGTATTGAAAACTAATCATAGAAGTTATGTGGTCGTCTCGGCATTCCCTTGCAAATGCAGGGTTTTTCCCTGCAATATGTTCTCAAATGTGTTGTCCAGTCTAGTTCTTAATAGAACTAGAATGGTATAGAATAGAATGGTAGAAATGGGGCTTTCTGGGAAGTGAAAAAGTAATGTCTGACTGGATCTTCATGGGCTGAAGCTGGAATCTTTCCAATGAAGCTTCAGTGATTTCCCAAGGTAGTTCCCATTTCCCATTCAAATAGTCTTTCTCAAGTATACTGTCAATGCTGAGATGCTTACATTGGGGCGGGGATTGGGGTCTAATTTAGTTGTATTTATCGTATTCTTATTTCTGGCAACAAGTTCCAGGCTATTGCCTAATTGTGTTGCACTCAACGACAGTGTTTTGGGATAATCTCTTTAGCATCTGATGCAGTTAATTTTCTTTTCTGGTGAGAGTGCATAGTTTTGCTGTATGTGTACATGATTTCTGCATTTATTTCTTGCACATTTTGTATGCAGCTTCCTGACAAAACATTGATTGAAAATAAATGCAAGTTTAATAGAGAATGTACAATAGACACACAACACTAGTGTCTTCCCCATTAATTTGTAGCAGCTCTGTCCTCACTTCTGCCTTTGTTGATGGATACTGCTAGTTCCAGGCTTCAGTATCAACTGAATTTTTTCCTTCTGAGCTCATAGTATACATGAAAAGTTTATTTTTTTATATTTAAACTCTCCTTAAAATGAGAATAAATAAAGAATTAAGAATCTGAAGGTATCCCAATGAGAGAATCTATTCTTCTAATTTTGAGTAGTTACTTTTAATATGCTGTGATATTTTTCTCTATACCAAATTGAAAATTTCACCTTTAACTTGCTATATTTCTCCAAGTTTTTGCTGTATTCCATTTGAAAGTTGTGTTTTGAATACTTGGATGCTGTTCTGGACTTTCTGGATATAGCCTAAATTGATGTAAAGAGTTTGGCACATTTTAATGTCTATGTTAGTGATATTCTTTGGGTTTTTTTCAGTTTTCCCTTTCTTTGTTTGTTATGAAATTGGATTTTTAAAGAAGTTGTAGAGCTTTACAATGACTTCATATCTTACTGATTTCACTTATCTCTTGGGGACTTTGCAACTGTTTTTGACTCATCCTAGTTCAGTTTCTCCATCTTGATGCCTCTCTTGGTTGGGTTTAGTGTGACCAGATAGCAAGTGTGAAAAATCGGTACACTTTTTGTGGGGGTGGGGGTGGCAGGGCGATATAGTTGCGTATATAAGACAAAGCCTCTAATATCGGGACATCTGGTGACCCTAGTTGGGTTACAGTGAACTTGAACTGTGATTAGTCTGTCTGAATGCTTAGTTCATTGGCTTGTGATTTAATTTGTTGATTGTTTCTGTAGCTGTCTTAATGACTTGCAGATTCCTTTGCAGCTTCATAATTACAAACTCACTGATAGATCTTCACTTCCACTTTCATGTTACTACAGAACTCATGTTCTGTCCATGAGAGAGCTGCATATGCTCTGGAGGGCTAGTGAAAAGGCAGGAATTTATGTTCTGTATGGTAATAAAAAAATAGAGAATATTTACTTGTCTGGAATTACTGTGGAGATTCTTTTTTTCCCCCCCAATTTGTTTCTAGGGTTTTCTTTATGCTTACAGCCTTAGCACCATCATTAAAACCACAATGAATCTCTACATGTCAATGCAAAAACCTATGACCAAAACCTCAGTGAAAGCATTATGCAGACTTGTGGAACTTCTCAAGGTAGGTTATAGGATTGGTTTTATGATTTCATCTAAGCATCATCATACAGCTGCTGAGAGACACCACATGCAAAGAACGTAGTGATAGAATGTGTCAGTGACTTCTAAAATATTGGATGGAATGGAGGAGAGAAAGGGAAAGTATATTTATGTAATTTCTAAACACCTCCACAGTTTGCTTTTTATCTCAATCCTATTTTTTTGCAGGGAAAGATGTTCACTGTTTTGAAGAGTATCTTTTGAAAGTTGAGCTGAAATAGCGAAAACACACAGGGCTAAGATTTTTAAAGAGAAATGGTTACCTCTAGTTAGAGTCTGAAAACCATATATGGACGCCTTAATAAGTGGCCTGATATTTTGCAAAAGTTTTGGGTGTTCAGCATCTCCAGTTAATATAAAATACAAGGGTGGTGAAGGGAAATCCTATATTGCCAGGTGGACAGTGTGGTTAGTATAGAAAGAAATTACTTAGATTGTCACTTCATAATTAATATGAACCACTGTGTTTTGGAACTGACTGCAGGCAATAGAACATACATTTTATAGAAGAAGTATGGTTGTGGCAGATTCTGTGACACACATAACTCAGCATCTCCAGCATCAGGCTCTTAACTCTATTTCTGTAGCCAAGGTATGTATTCCAAGTTTCAAGGTATGGAATCCTATGTCACCCTCAATAGTTTTATTTAATCTCTCATTCCAAGTCAAAATTATTCGCCTGATTTGAAACTGTCTGTGGTCTCGCTCCACCCTATCTATTATGATTTCTATTGCTGCTATTATTATTATAGCATTTAAGAACCCCAATCAAGAATCGGGACCCCATTGTTTTAGGCACTGTACTGACATGCAACAAAGATGATAATCTGGTTATGTCGCTCCTCTTTCTTCCTCCAGTGGCGCGCACACGCTCTACATTCTTCTATTCACTTGCTCCTCTTATTTTGGCCTTGTTCTGATCTTTTCCTGTGACTAGGGCTATCAAGCCATTAAAAAAATTAATCGCGATTAATTGCGCTGTTAAACAATAATAGAATACCATTTATTTAAAGATTTTTGGATGTTTCCTACATTTTCAAATATATTGATTTCAATTACAACACAAAATACAAAAATGTACAGTGCTCACTTTTTATTTATTCTTTATGACAAGTATTTGCACTATAAAAAAACAAAATAGTATTTTTCAATTCACCTAATACAAATACTGTAATAAAATCTCTTTATCATGAAAGTTGAACTTACAAATGTAGAATTATGTACAAAAAAACCTGCATTCAAAAACGAAACAATGTAACATTTTAGAGCCTGCAAGTCCACTCAGTCCTACTTCTTGTTCAGCCAGTCGCTTAGACAGACAAGTTTGTTTACATTTGCAGGAGATAATGCTGCCCACTTCTTGTAGGCTCTGAAGCCTTACATTATTTTGTTACATAACTGCATTCAAAAACAAAACAAAGAAATCTACTTTTGTAAGTTGCATTTTCACAACAGAGATTGCACTACAGTACTTGTATAAGGTGAATTGAAAAATACTATTTCTTTTGTTTGCCATTTGTACAGTGCAAATATTGGTAATCAAAAATATGTACACTTGGATTTCAGTTACAACACAGAATACAGTATATATGAAAACGTAGAAAAACATCCAAAATATTTAATACATTTCAATTGCTATTCTATTGTTTAACAGTGTGATTAAAATTGCGATTAATCGCGATTAATTTTTTTAGTTAATCACATGGTGCTGTTTGTTCATTTAGCCTACCTATTCTTTGCTACTTTATTACGTTACTGTTACTTTATTAAAGTGATTTGTGATGGTATGTATAAGCATGCAGACTATTACAGTTTTAGGGCTTCACATATACAGTACTTTCAATGATTACTATATAATGTTAAACTTCTTTGAAAGGAAAGGGTAGGACAAATGTAATGCTTATGGAAGTGCCAGTTGCCTGATATAAAATGTACACAGGTGTTGTGCAAGCTTCCCCAGAAGTGGGACTAATGCACCTCACTTGGAACACTTGCTGTCCTTGGATTTCTGAATTACGTTATGTGGGCAAAGGGAAAAATGGGATTTCACCTTAGCTCTCTGATGTGAAATGCTAGTATATATGTTCTCTTGCAGCTGAACTCCAAAGGAAGATACATGCATGATGTAAATGGTGCTATTGGATTTTCCATTTCTCCTGTTTGTGTGCATAATTCTGCTCAGTGTTAAATACATTACATATTTAAACAGTAGATGTGCATATTTTTCAGATTCTTACTTAATATATGCAACAGAAATTTAGCTATAATCTAGCGCATCTCCTCTATCACATTTTGAGTATAAACAAAACGTTTGTTTTAGTTTAATAAACAGATCGAACACATTTCAAGGGTATCACTGTTGAACAGAGAACCAGCAAACCTGTCTGAAACAATAAAGCTGCTATGAAAATTACACATGCTTTAAAAATGGGCAGTACCCATATGATCAGATAATTGTTCTATAGTTTTTTTTACAGCTTTAAATAAATTACAAGCTTAAAAAATAGCAATATGATCCAAGCGCACTAAAAGATTTGTATGTCAAACAGATACCTGGAGATTACCACCCCCCCTCTTGAATGACTAGATTGATGTTTGTTGTTTACCTTTTAAAAAGGTAAACAAAAGGCTCATATCAGTAAACAACAGCATAAAGCACTTACTGCAGGCCCTCTGTGGTACCTGCTAATCTGTTAATGTGCTTTTCCAAATTAATGCAGCATTAGGGTGTACCCTAATGTATTCCACAACACAGCAGTTGTTTTGCTGCATGTACCTAGAGCATCTGACAGCACTGAAGGGGAAGAGTTTCAAGCTGAGGATATATCCTTATAACCAGAGAAGGAATTCTCTCCTATTGCAGCAAACCTTGCAGGGAGTCATACCTCTTCTGAGTCAAATCCATACTCCTAAATATGAGCCTAGCTTCCTAACCAGTCACTGATCACGTTCCCACTGAAGTCCATTGCAAAAAATTCCACATACTGCAGTGGGAGCTCACTTTTGCAGTTGGTCCTTGCTATGTTTTTTCCACTTACACAATATCATAGAAAAGTGCAGGTTGTCTTGGGGACTTTCTTCACATGTGCACTTACAGATTTGTGGTTTTTCAGCCCATAAAGTTGGGCATTGCTGAATTTCTTCCTAGTGAAAGAAAGCGCTCCTACAGGAACACTCGGGATGGTGTATACAACAGAAGTGATGTGAACATGCAAAGCTATGTGCACGCTTGCACAATGCCTGTTTACTGTATACCTGTCTTATGCCTGTGCTGAGTTATGTATATTTACCAGCACTTACAATAGAGAATCCAATTAAATTTGGGAGAGGAAGTATCTGGATTCACTTAGCTTGGTTCAAAAAGCCTAATTTATAAAATATTACTGGAAATGGTGTGACAAGTGCCCAGATTTTCAAATAAAAGATCAGGCTGCTGCTTTTGATCTCTGATAAATTTTCCATGAATATGAAATGTGAGCTGCTATTTTTGTTTCTCCCATCAAGAAAAGAGTAATTTCCGACAAAAAATACAGTGAGCAGCGCCTGGATGTGCTCTCTGCTCTGGTATTGGCTGAGAATACCCTCAACGGGCCAAGTACAAAACAGAGGCGCCTTATTGTTTCCCTTGCACTGAGTGTGGGCACACAGATGGTAAGTGCAACTATTGCTCAAACCCTCACTACTGTGTGTTACCTTGTTAGCTGTAATAAACAGCTTTATCACTCAACTGTTGTGACAACTTTAAAAGTAGTTGTTATTTTCCAGTTAAGTAATAAATGACTCTGCCCATTTTCCTCTGCTGTTTTTTTTTCTTAACAGAAAACATTTAAAGATGAAGAGCTGCTTCCCCTCCAAGTAGTTATGAAGAAACTGGACTTAATCAGTGAACTTAAGGAGCGGTAAGCAGCACAAAAGGATGGGTGGGAGGGGAGAAAGCAGTGTCAGCTCGTGTGTTGAGATTTCATGATGCAGTTTATGAAATCTTGCAGGATGTTCTGTGTTCTACACTTAGCTACATATAATTGATTGTTTTCATGTACATTGAAGACCAGGGTTGGCCAGCATGTGGGCCACAGAATTCTATAATGAAGTCTGTGGCCTCCCTAATCTTTAATAAGGAGTAGCAGCTTGCAGAAATGCAGGTCTTGTTGACTGGTGCACCATGCTTTTTGTTTGATTTGACAGGGACCATCACTTTTGGAACCTATGACCTCCTTGGTTTTTATACCTCCATATTAAATATTAGGTTTCCTGCAGTATGTTGCATTTTACATAAACACCTCCCTCCTAAGCTGCTATAAAGTGTAACTGGATGTGAAATGTTTAGCAATGATTTTGTGCAAACATTGCTATACACAAATTTTATTCATAGAACCTTGATGGTCTGTGGACCTACCCATATACTTTCGACATGTCATGTAAACTCCAGTAATGTAAATAAATTTGTACCATGACACTGTACCTTCCTAATGCTTTATAAATTGTCAGCATTTTCTAGTTCAGTATCTACTACTAGCATCAGTGAGGAAGATGCTTGTCTGTATGTGGCTCAGCATTTTGGCACTGGTGTACAGAGCCGGCTCCAGGCACCAGCGAAGGAAGCAGGTGCTTGGAGTGGCCAATGGAAAGGGGCGGCACGTCCAGGTCTTCAGCAGCAGGCCCCTCGGTTCCTCTCTTCCTCTTTGAGCTGCCGCCGAAGAGGAAGAGAGGGAGCGAAGGACCCGCTGCTGAATTGCCGCCGAAGAACGAAGCGATGTGATTTAGCTGCTGCTGAAGTGCCACCAATTGGCTTTCTTTTTTTTTTTTTTCCCCCTCACTTCGCTGCTTGGGGAGGAGCCAGCCCTGCTGGTGTACATCATATGATCAGAGACAAGAATAATTCCTTTACTATAATGTTGCTGTAGGAAGCATAAAGATATCATTACAGAGGCTAGGTATTTCAGTACTGAAACAGCATTTCAGTAGCTTGATATGGTGCTTACAGATATGATAGTGAAAATGGGCATCCATTTATCAAAGAGCTTACATTTTCTTTTGAAGGCCAGTGGAAAAATAATAAATACCATGTACATGTGTATCTTGAGCATTAGTGCTATGAAATAACCTGTGGCGTAGATGATTGTAAAAAACAAAAAAGGGGGCAGTGCTGCAAAAATATGGTCTTGCTGACGTGCAGTTCACCATCCTTTACATGTTCTTTAGCGCTGCTTCGGGTTTTGTTTAATAACTAATATCTTGCATTTTAGCATCCGAACACAGTGTGATTGTTGCTTCTTGTACTGGCATCGAGCAGTCTTCCCAATTTATTTAGATGATGTGTATGAAAATGCAGTTGATGCATCTAGATTGCAGGTAAATACAA
Organism: Mauremys mutica; assembly: GCF_020497125.1. Lineage (NCBI taxonomy): Eukaryota > Metazoa > Chordata > Testudines > Geoemydidae > Mauremys > Mauremys mutica. The sequence continues at coordinate 100,154,330 of NC_059072.1, read as the reverse complement.
AATACCCCTAATTGTTCAGTTAGAGTGGCTTACTGAACTGGGGAGGCGGGGAAAGAAAACCCCTAAAATTGTAAAACAGTTAAAAATCACAAGTCCAGTGTTAGTTACAAATAACTGTGGCTGAGATTTTTCAGAGCATTAAAGGGATTTAGATAAGTTTATCTTCCTTTTAAAATTAACGAAAGGCATGTCTGATAAACTGCTCTGTAAATCTCAACCAGTACTTTAAATAGTAGGCATCACTTACAACGGTTTGTCTCTCTCTTCTTACCCTGCCCTTCAGTCATTTCATTTTTAAATTAAGGTCTTTGGCAGATTTAAAACAAAAATTGGAAAAATCTTAGTAATCTTTTGGTTCAGTGTGCATCTATTTTTATACTTAGGTATTTATAAGGTACTTATTACCTGGGTTCCAAAGGATTGCTGCAGGGGCCATACTGGAGTTTTATCCTCTCCTTGTGCAATATTGCATAACTAGATAATTGCATTATAACTTTTTTTAAAACTGACTCACAAGCATCCGATACTGGCTTTTACTGGGATGAACCACTGGTCCAGGATGTTAAACTTGATGAATCACTTGTGTGATCCACTCTGACTAATTTATGTTTAATCGCTGTTTTAAGTAATGGACTTGCAAAAGGCTAGAACTGAATACTGGTTAGTTAATCTAATGATTGGGGGTGGGGATGATAACAGATAGTCAATTCAAATTGGCTTACGGTACTTAACATTATTTCCTTCATTGTTTTAGGATAACTGAATCCATCAGTCTTCCAGTCACATAGATTATTTTTAAAAAGCTTAAAGCTACAGTCTGTTAGGTTTTACATTATTGTAGTGACTATTCATATGAAATCAACTAGAAAGTGATCCTTGTTCTTTGGATTTGAGATTTTAAACTGTTTAAATTGGGCGGATTTTAGCCTTTACATTGTAAATATTTTGAGATGTTTGTTGACATATCTGTCTTATGGTTTGCATATTAGTTACTTTCTGGTTTTTTAGTACATGTTTAGTGCATTACGGGACTGTGTTCCTGCTATGATGCATTCAAGACACTTGGAGTCCTATGAGGTACTTCTGGAGTGCTATGACAAAGAAATCATGGAAGTTTTAAATGAGGTAATTGTACAAGTTCGGGGTTTACTGTGAGTGGGGTCTAATGGTGACAGTTTATTTGGATTGTGTATTAAAGTCAGCTTTTATTGACTGAAATTTAGGATTTTCTATAAAACCTATATAGAAGTCTTTGAGACTGCTGTGACGTATGGTGATAAATGAGAAAATGAACATTTTCTCAATCTCATGTTCTTACCTGGCCTTGTTACCATAGTATCAGGAGGGATAGCTCAGTGGTTTGAGCATTGGCCTGCTAAACCCAGGGTTGTGAGTTCAGTCCTTGAGGGGGCCACTTTAGAGATCTGGGGCAAAAATCAGTACTTGGTCCTGCTAGTAAAGGCACGGGGCTGGACTCGACCTTTCAAGGTCCCTTCCAGTTCTAGGAGATTGGTATATATCCAATTATTATTATCTGAGTACTTTAGTCTTTAATATATCAATCCTCACAGTATCCCTGAGAGTTAGAGAAGGGATATTACCCCCATTTTACAGATGCTGACACACAGAGAGACTAACTTTCTCAGGGTCACATAGGAAGAGCAGGGAATTGAACCCAGATCTCCCAAGTCCTTAGCTAGTGATTTAACCACTGGACCACTCTTACTCTCTGTTCAGTCCCACAGCAAATGTAATCTATTCTATTCTGGGATTCTAGAGAAATCTCAGACAAAATAATATATTGAAGGTTTTTCTAAACTGTATGAAGTCTTATTGGAAATGAACCACACCTTTCTTAGTAAGTCACATCTGTTGTAGACTCATTATATAAACCAGGGGTTCTCAACCTAGGATTGCAAACAGGCACTGCTGGCTTGCAACCACCCCTGTCCATCACATATTATTGGTCCCATCTGAGCTGTTGTAACAAACATGGTTTGAATTTAGTTGAAGCCAAATGGTTTTTTTAATTAGTTTGAATGGTCACAGTGATGGGTGTGTGTGTTTGCAGGGAATGGATGGGCCTCTGCTTAAATCTAGGTAGGAACCACACTGGTGTAAAAAATTGTAGAAGTCTCACTTGGCCACAAAAACATTCTAAATCCTCCTGATTAGTCAATGTAAATGGGTGTCCTAGAACTGACACTGTTCATTTAGAACCTTTTAGAAGTGGTGTGCCGAGTCTTCATATAGTCACTCTAATTTAAGGTTTTACGTGCCAGTAATACATTTTAACATTTTTAGAAGGGCTCTTTCTATAAGTCTATAATATATAACTAAAATATTGTTGTATGTAAAGTAACTAAGGTTTTTAAAATGTTTAAGAAGCTTCATTTAAAATTAAATTAAAATGCAGAGCCCCCCTGGACTGGTGGCCAGGACCTGGGCAGTGTGAGTGCCACTGAAAATCAGCTCGCATGCCACCTTTGGCACACGTGCCATAGGTTGCCTACCCCTGATTTAGAAGCTGGGCATCTCATATTATCCCTAATAACAGGTAGTTATCCATCTAGTTTCTGAATTATTCCTCAGTTTAACTACTAGGGCATCAACATGGTTTCGTTTGCTAGTGCTAGTTTCAGTCCCTGAAACTCTCTGAAATTTTCAAACAAGGACTTTATGCGGCAGGTTCACTTATTTTTAAGATGTAGTCAGTCACTAGTGTCATCAGCCTTCTTGCTCTGTAGGCAAATTTCATCTCTACTAAAATAGGATTTTGAATGGACTCTTAGCATCATTTTTGTCACTCCCTTAAATAGCACTTGCTGGACAAATTGTGTAAAGAAATAGAAAAGGATCTACGCCTTTCTGTGCACACACACTTAAAGCTCGATGACAGAAATCCTTACAGAGTTGGGATGAAGGATCTGGCCCACTTTTTCTCTCTGAACCCAATTCGATTTTTCAATCGATTCATTGACATCAAAGGTAGGTTGCATTTAATATACCTTTTTTTCCCTCAGCACTTCACATCTCTTTAGTTTCTCTGATAATCCTTCTGGTATTCCATCATTTTCTTTTTGCTTAACTATTTCCTTTACGGATTTCTGTGATCTCAGTTGCTCCCTAATAATAGCTTAGATATACAAAAGTGGCATTGCAAGCGTAATCCATAGTTAATAATGTTGTGGCTCTTTACCCACCTCTAGTGGCTAGCTTACATAGAGAAGTTTAGGAGTTTGTTGCCTCTGAGCTAGTGGGCTTGGTCCTTCAGCTTATGTTAGTAAAGGCTCATGGCTTTTAGATCCAGAGGTCCTGGGTTCAGTCCCCACAAATGACCCCACTAGGGCTATTGTTACAGTCTTTTCTTCGAGAGAACCCAGTTTTAAGTGCCAATGCAAGAATTTATGGATTTTCCTTTTTTGTTTCTTTGCTATTCCCCAGCAATTTAAGAGCTGCAGTTAATAGTTTAATGCATACTTTATTATTCTTGATTTTTACAGTTTATGTAACACACTACCTAGACAAGACCTTCTACAACCTAACAACTGTAGCTCTTCATGACTGGGCCACATACAGTGAAATGAGGAATTTAGCAACTCAGCGCTATGGCTTAATTATGACAGAAGCACATCTTCCCAGTCAGACTTTAGAACAGGTGAGGTATATGTGTGGGTATTATATGTGCCACTTTATTCCGGAAGTCCTAGATAATTATTCAAGACATTAACAAAGTACAGAAACCGAGGAACCCAAAATTAGCGGCCATTTTCTAAAATTTTGGCCTAGACGATTTACCCAAGACTAACAAGTCTGTGGCATAACCAAGGTAAAACTCCTGATTCCCAGATCCATACTTCTTCATTTTGAGCAGTGAAACGGTGTAATTAACAGTAAATAAATGATTTTTTAAAAAAAAAGTAGCTATTTGTGAACCTTGAATATGGAGGCTTTTACATTTTTATTTGGAAGCTGAGAAAATGGTCCAATTTTTCCCTTTTTGCTTTGCACTTATTAGATATGACTAAAGAACCTTGACTGTCAAAAATGTTAAAAGATACAAGCAAAAAACCTGAATTTTAATGTGACACTGACTATAAAATTTAAAACAAAACAAACCATAAAATAAATCTAGGCCCTGAAGTAGCCCAGAACAAATTGAAAAGATATTTTCACAAAATTGAAAGGAAAAGTGATGATTTTCATACATAACTAATTACTTTGCTTCCAAAAGACTTTCAAGTGATTCATTTGCACTATTAGCAGTTACTTTGAATACATTTGAGTGACTCCCAGGAAGCTGTTCTGATCGATTAAGGATTTTTGCCATATTGTTTCAGGGTTTGGATGTTTTGGAAATCATGAGAAATATTCATGTTTTTGTATCACGCTACCTCTACAATCTCAATAATCAGGTGAGGTGTATTCTGTACTTCTATGGGTAGTTCGTATCTGATTTTTTTAAGGTTGGTTTTGATATGGGGTATATGATGACCTTTTCTTTGCAGATCTTCATTGAGAGAACTAGTAATAATAAGCATTTGAACACTATCAATATCCGACACATTGCTAATTCAATTCGAACTCATGGCACAGGAATCATGAACACAACAGTAAGTATCTTCTGGACTGTTTCTTTTTAATATGTACAGAACAGCATCGGAACTCCAGCATTTCCTGACCTTTGAGTTTTTAACTGTGCAGTTTTTAATATTGCACAAACATAGCTTTTTGTATTATATATAACAAAGTAGTCCTCAAACACCAAGCAGTCAACATCAAAAGTCTCTTATGAGTTATATTACTGGTAGTTACTATATAAAGTCAGATCTTTGTGCAAATGCCACAGCTGACAAGATGTTTAGAAATGTCCCGGAAGACCTCTGAATTGCCCTAAAGATGAAAATAAATGTTATCAAACAGAGGTATTCTGTTTACAACACTTTAATTTCTAAATAATGGCCCTTATAATTAGAGTGCCATATATCGCTACTTGTTAAAGTTTGGTAGGATGGGGTTTTGATAGCATTTCATTTAAGCAGATCAGGAGAAATGTGATGCTGATGTCTACTAAATCAACTTAGACTGCCATTTTAGAATTTGGGAAATGCAAGGTCATTTTTTTAAGTGGCTTCTATGAAATATGTATTTCACTTTACTTTGGCTAAGATTTGTCGTTGACTTTTACTACTTCCTTTCTTTAAATCTAGATGCTGTTCTATGGTATGAGTTATTACAGTAGTCCCCAACGCAGTGCCCGCGGGCGCCATGGCGCCCGCTGGGGCATCTATCTGCGTCCGTGTACTGGCCCGCAGACAAGCATCCGCTGAAATGCCGCCGAAAAGCAGCGTCATCAAGCGGCGTCGCCGCCAAAATGCCGCTGATTTTCGGCAGCATTTCAGCGGCGACGCCTCTTGACGTTGCCGCTTCTCGGCAGCATTTCGGCGGATGCTTGTCCGCCGACCACAGTCCTCGGTGGCTCGCCGTCTGGTGCCCGCCAGACGAAAAAGGTTGGGGACCACTGGGTTATTATATAGCTTAGGATTTCTGAATAGAATGAATGTAATGATCTTTGGCATAAGGACGGCAGTGTGTCTGGTAAAGATGAACACCATCTATACACCATAAATAACAGTACTGTGTTTATTTAGCCTAGTAAAGCTTTGCAGATGTTTGTTACAACTGAAATTTAATCTGTTTGCATGTTGCATATTCATAGTAATTGAAGTAATTAAAAAACCTGGTGTGGTGCCAAAGCTTGACTGGAAAATCCAACTAACCCAAAAACGATCAAATTTTGGACTGCCACTCAATTTCTCACTCTGTCTTTCTGTCCCATTCTTCCTACCAAGCCAGCACAAGATAAGAACTTGATGAGCACTATGCACTGAAGGACAAGCACTTTCTCTAAGGCACTGTGTACAAAATGAAAAGGTTTAGAAATGAGGGTTCTTACTCTTTTTGGCAATGCAGGAAAGTGCTTGCTTTTACAAGCATGATGCTAATAATATGTTTCTCTCGTATTGGAGTTGTTTGTCTCAGAGATATCAGCAACTGAGAGAGTTGTCTTGCACGTCACAATGCTTCCTGGCCAGGTGGACGCCTCCTGCCTTATTTGCTTTTGACTGTGGTCTAGATGGGGGTGGGCCCGTGGGACTGCCCCCTGTGGTGCCGTGGACCCCACGCCACTCTCAGAAGCAGCCGACAGCACTTCCCTGTGGGGGTGGGGCAGAGGGCTCTGTGTGTTGCCTTTGCCTCCAGGCACCGCCCCCCCACAGCATCCATTGGCCGGGAATGGGGAACCATGGCCAATGGGAAGCTTCAGGGGAGGTACCTGGAGGCGTGGCAAGGGCAGCACATGTGGAGCCCTCCGCCCCTCCTCCTTCAGGGGCCACAGCGCTTCCTGAAGCGGCGCGGGGCTGGGGACAGGGCAGGCATGCAGGGAGCCTGCCCTGGCCCCAGTGCGCACCGCTGCCACACTGGAGCCGCTTTAGGTAAGCGGTGCCGGGCTGGAGCCTGAACCCTGCCTGCACCCCGCCCCCCAACTCCCTGCCCTGAGCCCCCGCCTGCACCTTGCACCCCTCCTGCACCCCAACTCCATGCCCTGAGCCCCCTTATACCCCCGCACCCCTCCTGCACCCCAACTCCATGCCCTGAGCCCCCTTATACCCCCGCACCCCTCCTGCACCCCAACTCCATGCCCTGAGCCCCCTTATACCCCCTGCACCCCTCCTGCACCCCAACTCCCTGCTCTGAGCCCCTGCCGCCCCCTGCACCCGTCCTGCACCCCAACCTTGTGCCGTGAGCCCTTTCCTGCACCCCGCACCCTCCTGCACCCCAGCCCTCTTCCCTGAGCACCCTCATACACCCCGCACTCCCTCCCACACCCCAGCCCCCTGTCCCGGCCCTGCATACAATTTCCCTATCCAGATGTGGCCCTTGGCCCAAAAAGTTTGCCCACCCCTGGTCTAAATTGTCCACGCAGACCAGGGAATGAACTGTGACTTGGGGAAAAAAAAGGAGGGGGCGGTTAATTCCAAGGGACAATATTTTAGAAAATTTTGAGCAAGTGAAAAGAAGGTGGGAAGGTTATAATGGAACTTTGCATGTAATCTTAGCTATAGAATTTACTACAATGAAAGCAGACATTCAGTGAGCTTCACTATTGCCCCACTGTTATGAATCCTAGTCATGAACCACCTGAGGCATGTTGCCCATATGCTAAGAAGAGGGACAGCAACTGGATACTCCAGAACTAGTTCCTAACTAGTCGTGGGCTTTAAAAGATCAGCCTATTACCCTCTTATTGGCCTTTCTAAAGGAAATTAAACCTTCCAACAAAAGATTTACCTTTCTTTAGGAAGGAAGTTGCTCAGGCTGAGTCTCTTTGAGATCCACAAAATGGGACAGGCTGTGTTGAACTTTCCACCTACAAAAAATATGTCATAATATGGAATAAAAGCTTCAAGAAGCTACTGAATGATAGTCACTAGAGAGTCATGTTAATTTGAAAGGGTTTTTCTAATTCTGAATTTTTAATTTTACTCCAGGTTAATTTCACTTACCAGTTTCTGAGGAAAAAGTTCTATATCTTTAGCCAGTTCATGTATGACGAACATATCAAATCCAGATTAATCAAAGATATCCGATTCTTCAGGGAAGTCAAGGATCAAAATGATCATAAGGTACACTACATGTGGTGTTCTTGGATAAACAATAACTTGATTAAAAACTGTGCTGCCTTTGCACTGAAAAGCTGATATGCACTGAACTACAAATGTCAGTTTTTAAATAAAAGGAAAATATGTTTATAGACAAGTGGAACCTTCTGGTCTATCAAAATACAGTGTTGCAGTGTATACAAATTCCTGCATTGAGACTGGTTGATCTGATTCTAATTGCTTACTGAACACTAGATGGTACTCATCAGCAGACACAACATGGCACTCCTTTGTATTATAGGATGGGGTACGGTTATTCTCTCATCAACCTGATAATGATGCTCAGTGCAGATTTAGTCTAGTGTTGTTCTAAACCTCCAGTCCAAATCAAGTTTACCAAAGTTACAATAAATATTCGTATTTTGTAATAGAGGTCACTGTTGACATTAATGCACAAACTTGGTATATGAGTACAGTAGCTATCCCTTTCTCAAGGCCTTGTGCGTAATTCTCATCTTCCACCATTGCATGTCTAATTTTGAAAAAATTGAGGTTTAATGTTTGGAATAAAAATGTACTGGAATGTTCTTTGTATGTAGTTTGTTCTTATAAGAAGAGTGCTTTCTTATTTATATATAGCAGTAACAGATCTCGTCTTTGCAAATGGCCTGGTCAAATGACACTTTCACAAACTACTACGCACAGACAGGGTTACACTTTCAAAGATTGAACAAGGAATGTGTGTGAATGTTTGTGGGGTGGTAGTAGAAGGTAAAATGATGTTTAACATGAAAAGTCAAGTAGATTCTTCAAAGATCAGTATTCTCACAAACTGCAAAAATTGTTTCTGTAGTATCCCTTTGAGAGAGCAGAGAAGTTCAACCGGGGCATCAGAAAGCTTGGAATGACGCCTGATGGACAAAGTTACCTTGACCAATTCAGGCAGCTCATAAGTCAGATAGGTATGCATCACTGTATCTAAAAATATGGTACAAACATTTTAATGGCAGAGGTCTTTGTAATCCTGTAACTACACTGCTTATTTTACCTATATTTTAAGGTTGAATCCCAAATTCAAGCCTGATATAAGCAGATGCATTTCCATTGAAGTAATTGGAGTTTTACCTAATTACACAAGAATGGGTCCTAAATGTTTTAATATAAGATGTATCTAGAGCTTGTATGAATGTTTTTTTTATTCGCTTTGGGTTCAATTTTTATTTGTTTGACTGAGGCAACATTCATCCAGGTTGAGTATCTTTTTCCCACTAAATGAGAAGTACAGTTCTGTTAGACTCAGATACTTCAAAAGGTGTTTTGAATCAAATACAAATGTGTGCATATATTATAATAGTTAAATTTGATTTACTAGTTGTAGTAATACTTTTGGCACACTGATGCCACCAGTGGTGTAGGCATCTAAAGCCTGATCTTACGACCATTTCCTGTATCTTACTGCAGCATTTGGACCTTAATTAAGGAGTTTAAAAATGTAGCGCGTGTGAGCACAATCTCCTTAGATGAAGCCATTCATGGCTCATGTTTTGTTCCTCTAGTTGGACTTTGTGCCATTAAACTCTAAAGTATCTGCATTTTTTTTCTCCGTGTAATTAGTTTCAGAATATTTCTCTTGTAAAACCATTCTGGCTACCTCAAGGCATCAGAATATCAGAGTTAACAGGGATTTTGAAATGTGTACATGTAAATATCTAACTTAGGTATGTTCCTGTTTTTCTTGTTTTTAAAGGCAATGCAATGGGCTATGTGCGAATGATAAGATCTGGTGGACTTCACTGCTGTAGTAGTGCAATTAGGTACCTATATGAATATATTTCATGCTGCTACTAATATTTTATATCCCTGTGCTACCCATTCATACTGATATTCCCTTAGGAAGGTCTCTTTTTTTCCCCACATATTCATCATTTGACTCAGAAGTGCAAAGAGTATTAAGAATAAGTGTGGCATTTTCCAGGATACCAGCTCTGTATTTTATATTAATCTTTTTAAGAGGAGAAGTCCTACAGAAAAGTCCAGCTAGCACATTATTTAGCACTGAACTTGCGAGGCCCTAAGTGCCCTTGGGTCCCATTCATGTCAATGGGAGCTAAGGAGCCCAGCACCATGAAGGATTGTGGAATAACGTTATGGAATAATAAAATAGTTCAAGCAATATTCTAGGCACTGTACAAATGAGACAGTCGCTGCCCCTAACAGCAAAAGACACACCCGCAGGACTTGAAGGGAGCGAACTTCGTTTATATGTATTGTATATGTTTTAGTCCTATGTATTGAACATTTTTGAACCTCCATAAGAGTGTTGTACATTCTGAGGACACAAGTAGACATTCTCCCTGCCCTTAAGAGTTTACAAACACAGTTAACCCATTCCTTTCTGTTTAGATAACAATTGAGTTTGGAAAAGTGTCTGATACCATGTGTTAAGGACACTGTATAAGGCTACAAAGGAATTGCATCTCTTGTCCTGCAAACTAGTTCAGAATCCCTTACATTGCAAAATTGACTAATTGGAGTTCCTTTAACTACAAAACCATAACCTTTTGTATAGTATAGCACATTACATAGGTGAGCTCTTACAGACCAAAATGATTATTTATCATTGCATATAGTGCCATAGTGTACATAACATTTTACAGAGAGAACAGGGTACAGTTTGTACTCTGCAAAGTTTACAAGCTAGGTGTTGTACCATATGGTATATGGCAGAAAAAGAGATGGCATCAGGTGAGGGGAGTGGGTCGTTTATGAGCAGTATTATGAGGCTGGCTGTTTTCTCAAGGTGTTCATCATGTTTCCTCGTTTGTTAGCTATGATTTTATTTGGATGGTGTGGAAGTGCGGGTCATGGTTGAAAGATGCTTTTGGAGGAGTGGGAGCTTGTGTATCATATGGGATTGAGGAGGACACTGCAGGCATAGCAGGGCAGCATGGGAGAGAGCGCAGAGATTCTTGTGGAAGAAAGATAGGAAGGGAACAAGGCTGGTAGTGGAATTAACAGACCCTGGGTGAGAAAGAGAGAGAAGATGTACGCAGAGCAGTGTCAGAGTCTTGAAGGCAAGGGTGGTTCATTGTGTAATTTATTTATGATTTAACTTAATTGATGCATCAGTGAGTAAACCACAGTTAAATGTAAACCTAACACACAATAATTGTGTAGGTTTGTTCCTGACCTTGAAGATATTGTTAATTTTGAGGAACTAGTGAAAGAAGAAGGACTCTCAGAAGAAACACAAAAAGCAGCCAGGTAACCCGACATTGTGTTTTGAGATGTGGGGAGGCAAGCGTCTTTGTTTTTAAACTTGTTTCTCGTGCCTTTCTTATTTAAAAAATTCAAATGCTTTACAAAAGATAAAATGAAATTAAAATGTCTTTGTTTAATCAGAAACAATAGGCACTATTGCTTTAAAGATGCTAAACTGAAAATGACATTTGTACCAGTTGGATCCATTTGGAACTCAGCTGCTCTGTAAAATTGTCATTTGGTGAGGAAAGTTCTTTAGCTTGTAAATGTCTTAAGTTTTAGAAATCTCCTTTCTGGTTACAGAGACTTTAAAAACAAACCCGCTTCACTAATCCTATTCCAAGCCCTGTTCAGATATCATTGAGGACTCTGGGGAAAGCACCACCTGGCTACCTTAGCTTGTGTAGTGGAAGGAATGAGCATTTTCCATTTGGAACACACTGGTGAAATGTGTAGGAGGAAACCATTGCTTTCAACTGTATTGGGCTCTTCTCAAAAGCATTCTCTCATCCAGAGAATAGCAATAGCTGGTGGTGGCCTATCTGAACCACACTTGCTAAAATGTGTTCTGAACACTGATGTATTTTAAGTGATTCAAGCTTAGATTTCTGTTGGTCCTCTTTCCTTGTTTAGAGGCATCAGAGTATGACCAACAATGGGTACAGGGAATATCTCAATTGGCAAAACGTTCTGATAGTCGTCTTTCAAAGCCTGTCTTAAAACTGAACCTTAAACTGCCCTTTTGGGGCTATGGATGGGAAAGAAGCAAATCTTCTGCTTTATAGCCAGTACACTGTACTTGCTGCTAAAATAAGCCCCTTCTTGTTCTAAGTCTATGGATATAACTGTATTCTGCTCACCTATTAGCTGGCTATAGATCCATTTAACAAAACATGAGCTTTCTTTATCATTTCTGCTGTGAGCAAATACTAGATTTGTTGTCACTTCATCCAGGTGGACATTGTGAGTTAGAGCGGTGTTTTGAGGAGGTCGAGGAAAGTTTTACCATGTCGCCATAGAGTTCCACAACCTTTAGTGCAGTCAAACTTGCTATACAGATCTGGCTTAATTCCTTACTATATGCTTTCTGATTTGAGATGTAAACTAATACAACTTGGCACTCTTTTTCTCCCTACATCTTTGTCATTGAAGGGAGCCGTCTTTGCTTGGAGTGAATCGCTAGAAAATGTATTCCAATAATTCTGAACGTTTTAAGAATGTACATGTATAATTTTCTGTTGCATAGCTTCTTTCTGCATTCACCAGGAATGGTTAATACCCCACACCTATGGAATCTGGAGGCAGTCCAGTGTTGCTGCTGGAGGCCCCGGGACTAAGCCTAGCCCTCCAGCTCAGGCCTCTAGATTTTCTGTCTCCAGCAACGGAACAAGTTGGTGGTTCGGTTTCCTCTTACCTTCTTTCTTTGTTCATGCGTCAGCAATTTATCTTTCTTCTCTTCCTCTTCTTCCCCCGGATTGAGTATTTAACAGTGAGATGGTTTCAACCACCGAGCTCCACCAATGAAGCACCCTCCTCTCCAGGACACCTCTGCCCCATTCAGGCATGGCAGCTATCCTGAAAACTGCAGACTAAATCTAAGCAGTGTTTTCCATGCGAGGCACCATTTATAGGCTCTTCAGAGGGCAAATTATGCCCTGTCTGTTCTCTGTCAGGGCATGGGGCTCAGACTGGACCAGTATGTCAGGTCCCCCCATCCCAAGAGCTGCAACTCTAATGCAGAGTCTAAGGATGAGTAGGATGCTATCCAGCCATCTTGGGGTAAGTCCTCCAACAGACGGGAGGGAAGGAGAAGAACTGCCTGTCCACCCCACCTTCCCCCAAATGATCCCAAAGTCCCATCCTCCAGATACTGAAGTGGGTCCTCTGCTCCCTGGGGAAAGAAGTGGGGCTCCTACACAATTCCCCTTCCTTTCCCTAGGAATTGGGGCATTCTCCTGGTACTCAGGAGTAGATCTAGCAAACCTTGAGATTCTGGAATTCCAAAAATCAAAAGCTAGCATCAGCAATGCTAGACAGCAATTAGTATTACTAATGAGCAAGTGGGGTGAAAATCCGGGGTCAAATCCCCTCTCCTTTGACTTCACCACCCTGTTCCCTCGAGGGAGTGTTTGCTGGTGCTTTTCTCCTACACAGTCTCTCTCAGTGTTCTGTATCAAGTTCACTGCCCCTTTCCCACCCGACAGCATGTCTGGCTCTGCAGAAAAGCCTGTCGTTCCCAGGAAGCCCTCCCTCAGATTGCTGCATAGTGGAAATTTCAGTCCAAGGACCCTCACTCTCAGCCAGGGAAAGGGGTGCAGATTTCTGGCAGCAGCAGAATGGGAATTGTGCCTGCTTATCATAGTAATAAAACCTTACTCTGCCAGGGAAAGGGTTTTCTCTCTCCCTCTCTTGCTCCCTGTCCCCCTCCGCTGGCTGGCTGCTCATTAGAGTGTAAGGAGCACTTCAAGCAGCCTGTGACCAGAACTGAGGCTTCTGAGGCTTCTGCTCCCCATGAAGTTGCACCATCATGGGATTACAGAGGGGTAAGTGAGAAATTCCTTCCCATGTTCAAAATGATCCTGTTACTGAGTAAAGCCCTGAGTGGTATGGGGCTGCTCCTACAGTACTTATGTGGGAGCTAGCCAGCATTGGGGAGCAGGCAGGCAACCTTTCATGCGGACATCTAAAAAGTGACTTCTACAATCAAGGTATTTGTGCTGGCACTCCTCATTGGTTGAGTGGTCCTCAGACCAGGATAAATAGCATGCTGTCTTCCACCTGTAAACTGACAGGGGAAGTACACCTCTACCTGATATAATGCGGTCCTCAGGAGCCAAAAAATCTCACCATGTTATAGGTGAGACAGTGTTATATCAGGGTAGGGAGAGGAACCACTCCCCAGCCCAGCTCACCTCCGCCTTCCTCCCTGAGCGCGCCACCGCTGCTCCGCTTCTTCCTCCCTCCTCTCTTCCAGGTTTGCTGTGCCAATCAGCTGTTTGGCCCGGCAAGCCTGGAAGTGGGAGGGGCGGACCAGAGGTGGTGGCGTGCTCCGGGGAGGAGGTGGAGATGAGCTGGAGCGGAGAGCGGTTCCTCTGTGCCCCCTGTTACTTGCTGCGTCCCTCCCCAGGGCACCTCGCCCCAGCTCACCTCCGTTCCGCCGCCTCCTCCCACGAGCGCGCCGCAGGTCCGCTTCTCCCCACTCCTTCAGCTGTTTGGCGCGGCAAGCCTGGGAGGGAGGAGAAGCGGAGCTGAGCGGCGTGCTCGTGGGAGGAGGTGGTGGTAGAGCGGAGTTGAGCTAGGGTGGGGAGCGGTTCTTCTGCACCCCCGCTTACTTGCAGCCCTCCTGCCCTAGCTCACCTCTGCTCTGCCTCTGCCTCCTCCCACGAGCGCACCACAGCTCCGCTTCTCCTCCCTGGCTTGGCATGCCAAACAGCTGATTGGCGCAGCAGGCCTGGGAGGGAGGAGAGTTGGAGCTGCGGCGTGCTTGTGGGAGGAGGCGGAGTGGAGGTGAGCTTGGGCGGGGGTCCGCAGGGAGGGTCGCAGCAAGTAACAGGCGGGTGCAGAGGAACCACTTGCGGTAACACACATTCGGATATAACGCTGTAAAGCTGCCCCATCTGCCAGACCGCTGTTTTACCGTGTTATATCCGAATTCGCGTTACATTGGGGTAGAGGTGTACCACACGCACTACCGAAAAACATACAAAACCAAAATTTAAAAAAAGCCCAGCCAGACAAAACCAATCCGCAGGATTTTTCCAGGCCAGGATGCCAGTGGCTTGCAAGGTACTCTACAATATCTTCCCTTTCAAGCATTATTAAATAGATTTTCTGTAGATGTCTCCTTTGAGGCCATCATAAGATCCAAATGAGGACAGACTACTGATTTGAAACCAAATGTTAAGCTAAAATTTTGTTCTAACCCATAGCCATCCCTTTGGAAGTTTGTGGCATACATGGACATTCCTAGTACTCTAAAGATATATCTCAAGCATATGGAGTACAAAAGCCAAGGGTACCCTGTTCAGCTCACTCTGTCCAAAATGCCAAGGCTCTAGGGTCTCAAAGTTGCGGCAGGCAAGATGTTAGACTCCTGCACCAGTTGGCAGGCTAGGAATCTGGGAAACTATTCACATAGAATCATAGAATATCAGGGTTGGAAGGGACCTCAGGAGGTCATCTAGTCCAACCCCCTGCTCAAAGCAGGACCAATCCCCAAGTAATCCCTAAATGGCCCCCTCAAGGACTGAGCTCACAACCCTGGGTTTAGCAGGCCAATGCTCAAACCACTGAGCTGTCCCTCCCCCACAGAAGTGTCTAGGAGTATTGCGGAAAACGTGTATGAGCCTCATCTGAAGAGTTGCAAAGTAAGTTTCCATTTGTCTGCAGAGGAGAGCCTTTGGTAGGAGGGTGCTTCTGGTTTGGTTTCTACCTTACTCCTTGCCTTGTATGTGGGGAAATCTTTCCCTTCCTGCCTTTTATTCTAATGTAATAATAATAATAATAATAAACTTTGGATATTCCTCACCCCCCACTTCTAAGATTCACTGCTGGCTACTTCCCATTAGTGATGAATTAGGAGAGAAGTTGTGCAACAGAATGAGAAATTTCTTACCTAATTTTCTTTCTGTTAGCAGTTTCTCTCCTCATTCAGCCACCCTGGCAATCTGATAAATTCCATTTTGTATTTTGGTAATTTTTCTCTTAAGGGAGATTTAGACATACAATTGTTTTAGGTTATTTAATACATTATACCCAGTTGTCTTAATACTAATAATCAGTTGCTGGAGTGTTTCTACAACTGTAGAACAGCTTCTGGTTGCCTGGACTGAAGGGCTGGGTCTACTCCTGGAGCCTCCAGCAACAAACATTGGACTGCCTCCAAATCCCATAGGTGGGTACTAACTATTAGTGATGAACGAGGAGAAGAGCTGTGCAACAGAAACTGATCAGATAAGAAATGTTCTCATTCTTTGCAGGCAGTTGGATTCTGTCCTCACTGATCTCACACGTAATTCTGCAGAAGGGACAGAGTACTTCAAAATGCTTGTCGACGTTTTTGCTCCCGAATTCCGCAGTCCAAAGAATATGCACTTGCGCAACTTTTACATTATTGTTCCCCCACTGGTTAGTATTTTTGCCACATATATTGATGTGAATTTTTTTTTTGATTTATGATGCATAACATTAAACCACAAGTACATGTGTAGTAGGCTGTTCAAGCCGACTTAGGCACCAACTCCCAACAGTGCACAGATGGGACCTCTTTACTGAAAGAGTAACTTTAAAAAATCTTTCCATCCATTAAATTAAGTCAGTGGAGGAATCTTAATGGGGGAGAGAGGCATCTGGGATAGCATGTGATGAAAGGAGAAAAAGCAATGATATTAAATGCCTCTTCCCCAAAAGTGTCCTTTCAGCAGCAGCTTGGGGACCTCCAACCATTTTTAACTCCAAATTCTAGTGTATAAACTCTAAGGCCCTCATCCTGCAGTTGGATCTGGTCAGGAAGATCCTTGCCTCCATGCAGAGCCCCACCGACTTCAGCAGGGTTCTGCCCACTTGGATCGATTGCATGATCAAGGCCAAAATTGGGAACTGTTCACTATTCCAAAACTAGCTTTTATAATAGAAAATTAGCTGAAGGTGGCTGAGCCTCCAGCTGTGATTGTGAAAGATGAGGTGGCATCATGGGTGATGTAAATGAGGAAAAGGGGGCAACATAATCGAAGGAAAGTCTAGAAAAATAATGAATGAATATATGCAAACAAGTAGGGGGAACATTTCTCTCCTTCTCCCTACATCTTTCAGCTGTTTTTCAGAGATGGCTGCATTTCAGAAAGCTTCATTAAATATCTTTTTGAACATTTAACTATATTGAGCTACACTCTAATGAATGCACCACTCTGGTGTGTGTATTAATAAACTATTGGTTTGCCCACTAGGCCTTTCGCCTAAAACACGACCATTGTGTGGTAGTGTTACAATGATCTGAAAGAGTAGCTCCATCTAAACAGTAATAAAACGGCATGAGACTCTCCTGTGTGAGTAATTCAATACTAATTTAAAATACTGTCTTTAGTGAGCTTTCAAAAAACATCTTAGCTCTTTGGGTTAGGTTTAAGAAAAGTCATTTATTTTGTTCATATTTAGCTTCATTTAAACCTCTATTGGACACCTGTTCTATGCTCCTATTCTGTGTCCCTTATATTAATGTAAATCACTTGACATCACCAGCAAATATAATGAAAATTATACCGTACATTATTAATTATATTATGCAAACTCAGAACCCTCCAATCCTCAGTTGATCATCTCCCCCAAAGCCTAGGAAACAGATGGGCTGTCCATCCAAAACTCTTACAAATCAGGGACTTGGATTTTAGCTTGCGTTTTTGGATGTAATTATTTTTTATAACTGACAAAATTGCAAATGACCACCTTTTATTTTGCCAAATCTTCCTCTCAGGTTATGTCTACACTACAGATCCTGCAGCTGTACCACTGCAGCTGCACTGCTGTAAGGTCTCCCTGTAGCCATTCTATGCCGGCGGGGGAGAGCTCTCCTGTGGACTTATCGCTGTCCACACTGGAGCTTTTGTTGGTGAAACTTACGTCGGTAAGAGGTGTGTTTTTTTACACCCCTGACACAAGTTTTGCCAACAAAAGTGCTAGTGTAGACCAAATCTGAAATGACATTCTTTGGGACAACTACCTTTCCTTCGTTTCAGACTCTCAACTTTGTAGAACATTCAATTAGCTGTAAAGAGAAGCTGAATAAAAAGAACAAAGGTGGAGCAGCTTTCACGGATGATGGTTTTGCCATGGGTAAGTTTGAGCATACTGTCTAGTCGTCCAGTCAATTGGCGTGATCAAGACTTTACAAAATAATAATTTGCCATAACTTTTATGTTTAGCATTGCCCACTATTTGTGATTTTAAAATTTGAGTTGTCCTTACTTCAGCATGACGGACTTGTGTAGATTATTGCTTTCCAGTTTCAATGTTGTGTACTTAGTTCTCTTACTTCTCTGTGCGCACTACTAGGGCAGACAACACTTCACCACAGGAAAATGGAATTTTACACAAGTCTGTTTCATCATTTGTTGGGTGTTTTAGTGATTTTATTTATTTCAACATTTTTATTTTCAGGGGCGCATGCATAAAAGCACGTCTAGCTGTGATGTTTTATAAAGTAAAACTTGCTCTTTATTGTAGCTTCATAGTTAAGACTTAATTGTAATGTAGCATGTAAAGTGAATAGTCCCAATACTAATATTAAAGGATATTCAAGGGGGTATATATAGAATATGTGCCTGCATTTGTTCAATTTGACTTTGGTAAATGGTTTGTTAATGACTGCAGGTGTGGCTTACATTCTAAAGCTTTTGAATCAGTACCAGGAGTTTGATTCACTTCACTGGTTCCAGTCAGTCAGGGAGAAGTATGTGAAGGAGATAAGAGCAGTAGCTAAGCAACAGAATGTGCAATCAACTAGTCAAGATGAAAAGCTACTACAGACTATGAACCTTACCCACAAGCGACTGGAAGTTTGTTTACAGGTACATTATGGTTCCAGTTCTATGACTTGTATTGAACTCCACATTTGCTTGTCTTGGTTCAGTTGGTTATTAGCGCTATAGAAAGCACCATCAAGGATTTGTAGAGACCATTAAACTATTCACTGCTGCCTAGCACAAAAAAAATGCCCCCCTCCAAAAGAAGAGATGAGCTGGGTGGTATTAATTATATATTTAATGCTGTAAGCTTGGTGCTTTAAGATGTGCTAGAAGAGAAATACCTTGCTCCTAAGAGCTGAAATCTACAATAGATGGCTAACTTGAGAGAGAATGACTGACCATGGAATTAGGAGGTAGGTAGCAATAAATAATATGATGTATGTTTGTGTATAGAGAGTCAAAGGAGCTTGGTTCATAGCATTGGATATTATGACTTCTGTGAATTGTGAAGATGAATAATGTCTCAGCTATCAAACCAAGGAAAGGCAAGCCTTATTCAGTATCTTGAAATATAGTAGTTTTAACTTCAAGGCACAAAAAATTACAATTCTTTCTGCCTTATGTAGGTAATACCATCCCTTATTTCTGTAAGGTAACATGGAAAATCAGTAATTCAAATGTATAGAAGTAACACATGTGACCCAAGACTTTAATCTATTTTAATACACTAATATAAAGTTCTTTTGGCCAGTCTAAGTGCTTTGTAAAACACATGTGAACAAGGTATAAAGTAGGATTTCCAAAAGCACCTAAGTGACTTAAAAGCACAAACCCCATTGACTTTCACTTAAGTGCTTCTGCAGATCCCATTCACATATGCTGTAGATAATAATTCTTTGATATACTACTGCTTACTGAAAGTCTCTTTCTTGTCTCAATATTTTTAATTAGGAGTTTGAACTGCTTTATTTCTCGCTAAGCAGTGCAAGAATATTTTTTAGAGCAGACAAAACTGCAGCAGAAGAAAACCAGGAAAAGAAAGAGAGAGAAGGTTAGTGAATGTTGTAGAACTTTTTTAGAACTTGACATTCTTGTGTCTTCAGAGATACCCTGATTAGGATTTTGTGGTTTCCTGTGCAATACGACTCAGACTTGCGCTCTCCTTGTCCTGTGTAACTACATTCTTCTTCCTGTCAGCTGATTCAGCAGAACTCCAGATGTTGTCAGAACCTAATAGTGATTCAGGACTCAAGGACAGCTGATGGTGATGATATCTGGAGTGGAGTGAATTTTAAGATGGATTATTGAGCCCAAAAGCCAGTGATAGGGGAGGAAGGCGAATAACAGTAATATCACTTAATGGGCTAAATGCATTATCATTCTCACCATCACCAGTTTGATAATGTTATACTCCTTCCCTCCACTGTCTTTGTGATAAACTCTTTGAAAGAATTCCATTTGAATTATTCATCATTGCTACTTGCTACAGTTCAGTGGCAGTGATTAGGGCTCCATGTCTGTCACAGAGGTCGCAGAAGTCCCAGATTCTGTGACTTCAGCAGCGGCCATAGTGGCTGACCCCAGGGCTACCCAAGCAGCTGGCCCCAAGGACAGCTGCTCTGGCTGCCTGGGGACAGCCACACTGGTCGCTGCTGGAGCAGCCCCACAGCTAAGATTTAGTCATGGGTATTTATAGTACAATCAGGGACAGGTCACAGGCTATGAATTTTTGTTTATTGCCCGTTACCTGTCCATGATTTATACTAAAAATACCCATGACTAAATTGTAGCCTTAGCTGTGATTAAGGAACTATTTTTTAACTCATACCGAGATCATTGGCAACATGTAGGGAGATAAAAGCTTGAACATACTATACTTCTAACATGCAGATGCTCACAATGTATTTTGTCTTGGCAAATGAACTGCTAATATAGGAATTAGGGAGTATATTGTCAATTCATGGTTTAGGTGAAGTGCCCAATTAACATTAATAGGCGTGTTATATATTCAGTGTCAGGAGAATAATCCTACCACAAAAATTTCTCTAGTCTCTCTTGGGCAGGGAGAGTTAGCATGTGTGGTTGAAAGCCTGTCTCTTTAAAAAAATGAAAAGTGCTCACAAGGATTGTGAGGTAGATATATGGTTGTCCCAAGGGATTTAGGAAAATTGCTATAGCTAATCCCACACAGGTGAATGTAGTGAAGTTGAAAACAGAATTAGTAGCATTTGGCCAGAAATGCCTCTTTTAAAGGTAATACAACATAAACTTCTTGTCTGTAGTTCTGGTAGGTTATCATCACAGATGTTGAGAGTTTTTGGCTAAAAACGCACACAATTTTTCATTTAAAAAATGTACATAAAATGTGCCACTGTAAGTCTGCCAGAAACATAAAGGGAGTAAACAGATCAAGGGGACTGTCCTGAAAAGGATCTGTTGTTTTTTCTACCAAGGGAAGCTGGCAAGTTCACTAAGGAAACTTTTTTTAGGATGAAATAGCATTAGTTTTTCATGTACATTTTAAAATTTCTATTCACTCTGAGCGGAGATGCTCAAATTACTATTCAGACTTAAAAGGGGAAAAAAAAAGTTAATGGAACAGGACAAATACTGTGGTAACTTTAAGTTAACCAGCCACAATTATATAGAGTATTCCTCTGAATAAGTATTCATACCAGGGGCGGCTCCAGGCCCCAGCACGCCAAGCGCATGCTTGGGGCGGCACTCTGCCAGTTGCCCCGAGGGCGGCAGGCAGGCTGCCTTCGGCAGCATGCCTGTGGAGGGTCCGCTGGTCCCGTGGCTTCGGCGGACCTCCCGCAGGCGTGAAGCCGCGGGACCAGTGGACCCTCCACAGGCAAGCCGCCGAAGGCAGCCTGCCTGCTGTGCTTGGGGCAGCAAAATGCATAGAGCCGCCCGATTCATAGTCATGGTAAACTTGCCAATCGTGTGCAAAGCGTGTTCTGCAGTAGTCAAGGCTTGAAAGTTTAGCTGTGAGAAGCAATATCGTAGGCTTCAGTGTTTAGACCTTAATTCTGCAAAGCATTCCAACTTTGCTCATGTGAGTAGTCCTATTGACGGGGACTAACCACAGGAGCAAAGTTGTGCCTGTAAGTGCTTTGCAGAGTCAGTTAGGATATCTCAGCCAAGAGAATAGAACTGGAACGTTCCTGGCATACAGCAAGCTTACTTATTATTATGTCTGGTTAAAACAAATTATTGTTTTAAATATAACATATCTATTAGTTTTAACTTTTTTTCTCTTTTTTTTCCATCTGTAGAAGAATCTGTTAAAACAAGCATTGGAGACCTCTCCACTGCTGCACCTGCAGATCCTGTTGTGAAATGATATTGCTGGTACGCATTATTTGTATGAGCTATCAGACTTATTAATTATTCTGTTCTTGCCAATAACTTTTTGTAGGGATAAAATCCTAGATTTGATTTACCTCTTGTGTTAAAATGGACAGAAAATGGTACAATACTGTAGCAGTACCCAGCGGGCTACTATAGCTGAGTTTGTGTCCGTATTTCCTTTGGAAAACCCTATTTTTCAGGAATTGATTACATTATTTACAAAATTTTGGTCTGAGCTGAAACGTAGCATGTAAAACCTTGACTTAGGAACAACCGTTATCTTAAGTTACAGAAGTGCAGATCAAAATTAGTAATTCACTAATTTCAGATGTTTTCTTGCGTCCCTAACTTTAAAACATCACTTAAAAACCTCGTAGGCCGTTGTTCCATGGTTTGCACTAGGGCATTTTGATCTTTTTAACCAGGAAAAACAATTAAAGACAGACATGTGCATTTCTGGTATCTATTGTCTGAAAAATAATTTGGGTGCTGGGAATGTATCATATTCAGAGTATATGTGGCACCTAATACCATAGTTACATACCACACTATAATAATGCTCGGCCTACCTTGTGAATGTAAATGGAGACTGATACATAGTTCAGAAACCCTTATTAATGTTAGCGTATCTCACAAAGCCTGTATTCTTCACTGATATTGCTCCACTGGCATATCAGCTGACCTAAGGGGATTTAGGGCCCCTTCAGTAGCTCACTTTCCCTGCCTTTTTTTCTTTCATACCAAAGAAGGTGGGGTCGGGGGTGGAGAGACGACGCTAATGAAACTGCTTTAGGTTTACGCTGAAGGCCTGACTTTCATCTACAAAAGAAGGAAATTCAGAGAAGAGAAAACCAGAGTTAGCGCTTCCTCTTATGACCAGGCACTGTATGAATGAGTGTCTGTGAATATTAAGTAAACTTACATTTCATGAATGCTGTAGTACCTAAGCACAAGTTTCAGCCTCAAGTCTGTATCTCCTTACCTTTGTAGGTCTGTTACACCCTTTGTGATGTCCAAATGTAGTCTGACATGCTTTATGATCAACAATAATTGCACTGCAGGCTCTAAAAGCTGCTGTACACTGTGAGAATTCCATACAACTTAAACATGTGCTTGCTACAGTTTTGCAGATTGTGCAAGAGTTAGACAGTAGTTATCCAGATTCCTGACTCAAGCAAATGGCTAGTCTTACCTTAAAATTAAGTGCTAGTTACCACTAACTATGAAAAGGTACTGTTATGTTTTAATCACCCAGAACATAAAACAATATCTTGCTAGCTAAATAACACATCAGTTAGTTTAACTGTGACTTGCAGTTTTTTGGCACATATGGTATATTTTATTGGACCACAGTTGCCAGCCTCATCTCCTAATTACAGTGCAAGATGCTGTTTTATAAATATTTCATAATTACTCCAAAGCTGGTCACTGATTATGTATATATGACTAATATAAGGTGTGACACACCTGATATTTGCCCCCATCAGTCACTGATTCATGTAGAAATCTAGGACAAATGATGTTTTGTTGAAACTGAAGGGACCAGACTGGCATGGAATTTTTTTCCCTAATGCTGAAAATATGACGCAGAAGCATCACAAACCGTTTACTTGGCTGCACTCATTAAATCCTTTATTTGCAATTCGTCATAATTGCCGAGATGGCCCTAAAGAGTGCTGCATACCCTAACTTGTATTTGTTTGAAGTGCTGTTTTATTTCAATGAGACTTTCATACTTAATTTGTAATTATTTTTAATTGTGGCTCTAGTTTGACCTCTTTGGGCCTGTAGCAAACATTTTCAGCAGTGCTGCTGCTAACTTCCCTGCTCCTGTATGTGCATATACATATGTCCCTGTTCTAGACCAATCTTCAGTCGTATAGTTCATAGGTTCTTGGGGGTCTGAAGAATCTATGGCTAGTCTCTCACTTCTCCTGTAGATTGACTATGTAAACACGTACATTCATGGCACACCTATGCTGTAATAAAGTCTGCACTTTTCCCTTTTGCCCTGTAATTTGGAAGAATGCTATTACAAACCCTTAATACTTTGCAGTTAATCTTGGATAGTGTATATGCCAGATCTGTACAGTGCTAACAGATTAATGTGGTTTTGATGACTGAAATTCCACAGAAAGGACTAAAGGCTATTTTTAGTACCCTGTTTAGAGGTAGCATCTGTGGATGTGTAATGTATGTGTGAATATATACATATGTACAATGATAGAGCTGCTCTTGCTAATATAGGATTGTAGTTAGTGTATTTGGAACATCTCTCTATGCAGTAGAATCTCACTAATGGGGGGGGAACCATTCTATGGATTCATTCAGTTTCAAGCTGGAGTACTGGGGCACACTCCCACATGTGCCAGTGGGGGAGAGCTCCATATTAAACTCGTCCATTTCACTAGGGATTACAACTGCATGTGGTGCTACTACAGTGAGAACCTGGTCCAGCACTCTTGCAGCTTGGACACAATCGTGGAAATGAGGCTCTGGGTTGGAGAAGGGAGAATCTTAGGAAAACTACTGTTGCCACTTCACTCAAAAAAGCCATTGGTAGCAAGAGAACAAGGATGGCCACAGCTGGCTTCATTTTGCTGAGGACTGATAGACCAGCTTCTTAGCTCCCCTTTTCCTTTGTCAGGAACGGGGGGGCATTGCTGAAAGTTGTCTGTCTAGCAAGAAAGCAGCAGCTGCCATCTTTCACTTGTGGCTGGGCTGAGTGTTACAGGGAACAGGTGTGTAGCAACAGCCTTTTTAAAAGCTCATGCCCCTCTCCTGGTTGGCTGTCATTCTTCAATCAAGCAGCAGCAAGAGCCCAGCCTTACAAGTACCTCTCTCCCCCACTTTTCCTTCCCCTACACCACCAGTACTGGGGGAGGAATCTAGTATGTGCTCTAGTCTGATTTCAGGGACTTACTGAATGCCAGGACTAATGTGCCCTTTCCATTGGCCCAATTGTGGGGGTTGGGGGAAGAGATTCCACTGTGATGGCTCCACTAACAGCTGACCCATCTACACTTAAGTGAGCAGATAATATGCTTCCAGTGTATAGCTGTAGGCTGGTGGGTTGCTGAAGTGCAGATTCCTGAGATCCTACTGCATTCTGTAAGCTGGAGGGAAATTTGAACTTTTCATCGGATGGCCATTGATGACAACCATTTTCAATTTCTCAGGTATGAAGGACCAAATGTAACATGTATTATCTAACTCATTTTACAAAAAGGGTATTTTGTTACCTCAGTCTTTTTTTTGGTTCTGTGAGTAGAGTACATTATGTACAGAAAGTTAATAAATGTAATTTTGAGAACATCATTCTTTGATTTGTCTTCAGTAACAGGTGTCCTCTGAACTATAAGCAGGTTTCAGTTCTCCATTAGTAAAAATTTAAATAAATAGGTATACTGTATCTCCATATATTTATCTCATAGAACAGGAAGGGACTCTGAAAGGTCATTGAGTCCAGGACCAAGTACTGATTTTGCCCCAGATCCTTAAGTAGCCCCTCAAGGATTGAACTCACAGCCCTGGGTTTAGCAGGCCAATGCTCACACCAACAGTGTGACTGTTCTTACAGAACAGTGCTTGTGTGTCAGTAGTAACGTGAGCAAATAAATACAGAGGGTTGGAGAACTAATACTTCATTCTAATTATAATTAACTTGCATGGTGCTCACATTCAAACATTCAGTGATGACTGATGGGTGTCTGGCCTTCTGCCATACTGATTCCAGGCAAAATGGGCATCTGCAAAGATTTTGGAAGATTATCCTCCTTGTCTTGTTCTAGTTAACCTTAAGCTCCTCTAGTACAGGGACTAGCAACCTTTGGCACGCACCCTGCCAGGGTAAGCACCCGAGCGTGCCAGTTTGGTTATCTGCCGCATCCGCAGGGTTGGCCGATTGCGGCTCCGACTGGCCGCGATTCACTGCTCCAGGCCAATGGGGGCTGTGGGAAGCTGCAGCCAGCACATCCCTCCCCATAGCCTCTGAGTGAGAAGCCGCGATCAGCTGCACCTGCAGACGCGTCAGGTAAAACCAACTGGCCTGGCCCACCACTTGTCAAAGGTGGCCGATCCCTGCACTAGTATCAGAAAAGCTAATTTCTTAAGTGCCCCAAAAGAAATTGATTTAATTCAATCAGTTCTACTCAATCAGCTGTTCCAGCTAAGTTTTTTAAATGAAACTAGATATAGAGAACAGCATGAACCAATGCTGTATGGGTTTTCCTGAGATGTCTGTCTTTAAAGTATTTGCCACTACATACAGTCTTCAGTAATCCGACTGACCAGCTGCTTCTTGACTACGCAACACAAAATGGCAAAACCTCCATAAGCAAGTCCTGTATAACTTATTGCAGATGAAACTGGAGAAAACTCCCTAGCCAGTGCACAAAGTGCCTCAGTTCAGGCAAGCTACCAGTTACTAACACACAGACTTATAATCTAGCATTTTATTGGTAAACTTTTTTTTAATTGAAGACTTTTGCAGACTGTCAAACTTTATATTTCACCATAAAATTAATGTTAAACTTACAACCATACTTAACGCTATAAACATACTGACTTATGACCGTTATCCCTGGCTGCTACTTTCAAAAAGCTTAACCGTATAAAAACCACACACGAACAACATGCAAATTCCTTGACTATTTCTGGATTCTGTTTGCATTTTGGTTGTATTTAAAACTAACAAATCCAGGAGTTGTTATATCCAGGATTTATACATTCTATAATTGAGTAAGTGTGGTCCCTATGAAGATGAATAGGCACTTAAATTTATTTTGTAAGCTTATTCTAGGTGCAATACAAAAATAGATTAATAGGAAAAAATTAGTTTATCAAATAGTTTTGTAAATAGACTAGCACAAAAGATAAATTCTTGTAACACAAAGTACACTAGAAACTAAAAAACTTCATTTGAAAATAAAGTAAATAGTGCATTTTTCTTAACCTTCAGTCAGATACACTATATCATGCAAACTATGGAAATTACTGATCACTACAAGTACACATTTTTTTACAGTGGCCTGATTTTCAGAGAGACTGAGCATCCACAACTCCAACTGAAGTCAATGATAAAGTGATCAGCATCCCCAAACTAACCAAAAGTGTATTAATCTGAAGAATGTGGCATTACCCCTTCGCTTCGAACAGTCAGCATCAAGGAGCTAACATTGAAACACTCCACAAAAGATTGTCAGCTATTCCAAACAAACCCAGAAGGCAAAATTCTGCTCTCACTCCATTGTAAGTCAAGAGAAACTACACTCAGTTACTCCTTATTCTCATTACTATAAGAGAAAACAGAATCTGGCCCACGGTGTGCACAAACATTGGAAAACCAGAGATCTTTGCAAAAAAGACTCCTTGCTTTCCCCCTTCCCAACCAACATACAAGGAATGAAAAGTTTATGCTTCTGACTCCTCCCCCCTCTCTTCAGGTATGGCTCCATCCTCTTCTGACTGGTCATTCAGTAATTTGAATTTGCCATCATTTGTTAGTGGCATGGACATCATTAACTGCGCTAGTGCTTCTGGATCCTGAAATGAAGATGTTAATGAACATTAAGTTCAACAAGCTGTGGTATCTTTCTTTTTTTAGCATAGAGAGCTTCTCTGCATGACATTTTAAAATATAGCTATATATGTAAATGAGATTTTGGCACCAACTTTGCAGTACAGTGAGACTACTTGTGCAAAATTAGACACATGCATGACTGTTTTCAGGATTAGAGCTTTTATTTGCTGCTAGAATTACTACTCCAGCCCTTGAAATATTTTGGTGAAAATTGGAGGTAACTTGTCAACTATTGAAGAAATAATGAGTTTACCCTGTTCTGGGAGAAAGGGTACTTTGCTTATTGTGTAAACTATTGATACATCTAACTTGCTTTGGAACTCCAGTGACACCAGAAAGGTGTAGGAAAATTTTGGTAAATCATGAGATTTTGATATGAATCTTCACAATTGTAACTTTCATTTATTTTTGGGTGGAAAAAACACATCCTAACTTTTCAGCCCCAAGGAGAAGAGTTGGGGATAGTTACTGTGAAGTATTAGTGCAGAAATCTCAATTTTTCATTTTTAGGTGCTTTTTTTCCCACTGACTCAGACGGCTTATTTTTAAACTCGTCCCTGCAGTGGACAATTGCATATATATTTAAATTTGATTTAGGTTGGTGCAGAATCAGTGTAAAAGTCATCAGCTAAACAGTGCAAGTTTACAAAGTTAAATGCATGTCTGTGTTCAATATGCAGTAGCAGCAGTAGTCTTCAGTTTGTATTGTACTGTGTTTTATATACACTGTAAGATAGACAAACAGTGCAGTCAAATTTACAGGACATAAATGAGCATTACAATGAGAGATGGGTGAGAGGACATCAAAACAAGTATACTTCACCTTTTGAGCCTCAATAATTTCCTTTCCCAAGCTTATTGCATAACAAATCTGCAAAAAAAAAAGTGGACTTTATAAAAATCTATGCTAACGATGGATGTTCATTGATGATGCTTCATACATCTCAGACTGTTCATATAGCTAGAGTCTCTCTCTTAAAGCCTATTATCATAGGAATGCATGTCTAAATATGTCTGTTTTACAAAGCTAGCATCTGCTCCAATGCACACTGAAGTCAATGGAAAGACTAGTGGCTTCAATGGACCCTTTGTGACCCAAAGCATTATGACACTCAGCTTTTTAGATGCTTGGGAAATCACAGGAACAACACTCAGCTCCACAAAGCCTGAGTCAGGCATCTAGACTCTCTGTACAAAGAATGGGGAGAGCCACAAAAAACCAGCACGCTAGGCGGGGAGGTGCCAACAAGAGGGGTGTATCTTAAGAACCGCTCCCTCATGGAGATAGACACCTAATTCCAGGCTGTAGGGAGGTGCCTAGCTTTGCTTACGATTCACAAGCAGGCACCTGGAATCAGGCACCTAACTTGTTTCCTGGGCGAAGGGATTAAGCACTGCCTCACTCTGCCCAAAACAGCTGGAGGATGGGGTGGTGGTAACCACCTCAACTTCTAGCCCAATGGTTAGAGCACTCGCATGAGACCCAGGTTCAATCTGCCCCCTCAGGCAGATGGGAAGAGGATCTCCCATCTCACCAGAGCTCTAACTACTGAGTTGTGGGTTATTCTGATGTGGGCTCCCTAATTTCTCCTGTTGAAGCTGTTCCATTGTGGATAAATACTTAGTCATTGGGCAAGACAGAATGATGCTGTAGTTCAGTGGTTAGGCTACGTACCTGGGAAGTGGGAGACTAAGCTCGAGTCTCCCTGCTTCCATGACTAATTATTCATACGCAGCTGAACAACTTCAGTAGGAGAGTGAGAGAAACACCCACATCAACCAGGAGGCAGGGGCCTTAGTTACTAATGAAAAAGTTCTTCCACATCAGTAGTGGTCTTAAGAATGCAAAACAAAATGGTGGGCTTGGTGTCTCCCATCTTTACTACTTGTTTTTGCACAGCCTTCTGTTACCTCATGGGCAGCTGTATCCAACAGTATCAAACCAGAGACATATTCTGCATTGTCTTCTCTATAAGAAGCTGTAAAGTCTGGGAGATTAGGAAATGAGTTAACACTCCCACTCCCCTGTCAGTCTATTTCAACTATCCCACAATTCATGTTTTCTTAAAGGTAGTTAGAAAATATGGGTGACGGAAGATCTTCTATTGGCCCAAAGCTGGTTAGGGAGAGAGACAAGCTTTCAAGCCACACAGTGCTTTTCAGAGCTTGAACGGTCCCTTAGAATGTGTGTTAATTACTTATGCTAAACAATCTGTTCCACCTTGCGTGACACTGGATGTACCTTTCCCAGACCGGAAGAAGAGCTCTGTGCAGCTCAAAAGCTTGTCTCTCACCAATACATATTGGTCCAATAAAAGAAATTACCTTATGCAACTTCTCTCTCCAATAGCCTGGGACTGACACAGCTACAACTATACTGCATACAACAACTTAAAGGTAGCTGTCACAATACAGGTGACAACCTTGCTTTTGCCAGCATTGGTGCTGGACACTGACTCCTAAGACCTTAGATAGAAAGGAACGTATATGAATGCTGATCCTACTATGTGCTGTCTTATGCCATCACATGTCCCTCAATCATTAGATTAAGAATAAAGGAAACCATCTGACTCTGTTTCTGTAACATTCCCCCTATAGGAGGCTTCCAAAAGGCAAACTGACACTACGATTCATTTTTTTTTTAAACTGTATAAAAATACAATATAAAACAATCACAAGACCTTTTCGCCTTCTGTGTTGCTCTCAAAAATATTCGCACTCATGGATTCTTCCCCCAGCGACTCGGTGACACGGACCACAAACCCAAGCAGTCTCTTGTTATCCTGATGGGCAGCAAACTGCGTCACACTGGCAAGTTCAAACTGGAAAAGCATATTACAGAACTTTAAAACTAGCAAAAGCTCAACTAGGTTAGGAGACCAATCCTCTCTGGGATTAAATGTTAGCAGTGCAGAGGGAAACAATAAAAAAGATGATGCAATTATTTAAACTTTACTATCAACACGAAGAATTACTTACAGTTGTTCGTGTAACTTGGGTTTGAGGATCTATTAACCTGCAATTATAAGAAGTTTTAAGTAAGAATACTGAGCACTTTTGTAATGACTTCAGCCATATAGCTTAACCCAGGGGTTCTCAAACTGGGGGGTGGGAACCCTCAGGGGGTTGTGAAGTTATTACATGGGGGGTCACGAGCTGTCAACCTCCACCCCAAACCCTGCTTTGCCTCCAGCATTTATAATTGTGTTAAATATATAAAAAAGTTTTTTTAATTTATAAAAGGGGAGTCACATTCAGAGGCTTGCTATGTGAAAGGGGTCACCAGTACAAAAGTGAGAGCTACTGGCTTAAACCTTTTATAAAAGAAAGAGGATCGTTATACCTATTTAACACATGGGAAAACCGAGGCACACACTTGAATTGATTTGCCTAAAGTCTTGCAGTAGGTCAGTAGCAAAGCCAGGAATGGAATTCAGCTCCCCTGACTCCCAGCCCAGTTCCCTTTGCCCTGGGCCATGCTGCCTTTCTGATGGCACAGGAAACTTGGATAGTCTATGTGCCATGAACTAGTACTACACAGGTTTGTACTTGTACATTATCAAATTAACAAAAACACCCAAAATAAAGTTTTTTTTTCTCCCCAAGTGTGTGCGCGCGAGCCCTGACTTGTGCACTGGCTCACCTATCTGAAAGTTTTGATGGGGAGGCAGCTTTGACACTTATTTTAAAGCAATAAAACTGGACAAGTGATCTATTTTGCAGTATTGTTTCAAATTCAAAGTGAAATAGGAGTGTCTGCACAGAGGCGATCTTTCTAGACCTCTCCGCTACTGTTCTTGAACTAACATGAAGCCTTACTGCATCCTGAAAGTTTGGATGGGATGATTTCTAACTTGTGAGAGACAAGAAAGGACCCACTTTAATGTTAGTTGGAGTCCTCTACAACAGCAAGTCCCAGAAGCTGCGGCCCACCCAGGTAAGGAGAAACACCCAATTTCAAACTTTTAGATGATACTGGAGCAACTTTTGGATTTGTTTATTGCTAGAATTTATAGTCCCACTCTAAAGAGATCTGAGTGGGAGGCCCAGTCATTGGTCTGTTACAAAAGGCAATGGTTACAGTGTGGATGCTAGAACCCCTTCCACTGTAGTGACACAATTGGCTTTATAATTAAAAAAAATATGCCTGTAACAATGGGGATTTTGCTGTTCTGTCTGTAGAGATCCATATGTGCAAATCTCCTACCCTTTGGCAAAACAAAGGTGGTGTATTTAAAAACACCCTGTCGCCTATAGATACCTCAGATGGAAAACAGAACAGTAGGGTTGAGTGTGTTAAGAATTTTACTCTACCTGAGACTCTTGGTGGTGACCATTAGATGGGATTCAGTTGTACGGAAGATGTTATGGATGGCACGAGCAGCCAACACTTGCCTCATAGCTTCATAAATCACCTCATTTGTATCATCTGATTGAACAGCCATAGATCCTAAAAAACGAACTACAAACATCTGCTGCAAGAGTGAATCTGGAAAACAAAGGAATGGTCTCCTGTACTACATTGATTCATGCCTGTGTTCAGAGTTATCAAATACCTAATTCTACCAGAACTGTTCTGAAAAACTGTGGTCAATTACCGGGTCCTAACTTGGGATAACTGTGCCTTTCACATCATTTCCTCTTCAATCATATTCCCTATTAGCCAGGTTTTAGTCTGACTCAGCTTTACCAAACACTTGGATTGTGTGCAAGTGTAACAAATAAGAATTACAAAAATTTCAAAATATATTTTTCTGCTGTAACTGATTAAAATTTTTTCTTTTTGTCTTCTTGTAATAATACCCTTGGTCTTTCTCTCACTGCTGCTCCAGCTCTATTAAGTAGTTGGACTGACTATTTATCACTCTTAAAAATTGTACAATAATTTTGCATAAAGCCTCAGGTTCTAATCTCGTGATAAAATTTCTGTTTTCCAATTTGTTCTATTCTTGATGGTTTGCTCTGTGGGGTGGCAGGAGCAAGAGAGCATGGTGAGTTTCTCCTTTCTCTGTGGTCCTCTCAGACTTCAATGGCTGCTTTCCTGTTCTAATGAGGCCCTCGTAAGCCTTCCGTACTTAACTGCATACTAACCTAAGTGCCCATCTCCATCACAAACTCTTATTTACTATCTATTATACAGCAGCACCCAGAACTGTAGGGCCCTACCAAATGCATGGTCCATTTTGGTTAATTCCAGTGGTAGGAGTGTAAAATTACTCCATTTCATGGTGTCAGATGTTTACATCTGAAATGTCACCATGTTGTAACTGGGGGCAGGGGGTGTCATTGGGAGGAGTCGCAAAGCTGTTGTAAAGGGGTCCTGGGACTGCTACTCTTGCTTCTGTACTACCTTCAGACCTGGGCTCTGAAGGCAGCAGCCACAGAGCTTGCTGCAGGCAGCAGAGGTACCTGGAGGTGGGTCTGATCTCTCCCCCAAATAGTAGCTATACAGGGGAAGAGGAAGTTCCATCCCTCCCCAGCCCTGCCAGGACTAGCAGCTGGAGCCTGGTAGGAGCCCCCAGCTGGGGAATCCCAGCCCTGTCCCTTCCCCCCCTCCAACAGCTAGATTTCAGGGTCTGATGTGTTTTTGGCCTCTGACCGCCCTACCCATAAGCCTCAGTCGGGATCAGAGGCCCCTTATATTAGGTCAGCGTTTCTCAAACTGGGGGGGTCTCAACCCAAAAGGGGGTTGCAAGACTATTGTAGGGGAGGGTTCGTGAGAACAGCAGCTGCTGGTCGGGCACCCAGCACTGGGCTGAAAAAACCATCTATAAAGCCGTTAATACCACTGTTGGTGTCACTAGGCCTGAGTAAACCAAAGTTGTGACTTTGGGCCTGAAGTGAACCAGAGTTCTTACATGCTGTGAACTTTAACCAGCCTAAGATGCTAACAGACTGCAAGCAAAATGTGTAACTGTCAGCAATTTCAGCTTGCAGATGCAGGGGAGGAGGGGGAGAGAGGGGGAGAAAAGTCTACATGCATCTGTTCTGTGAAGGCCAGAGATAAGCTTGCGGATGAGAACTTTTCTTACACGCTGAAATGTAATGCCTAAAGTAACTGCTGTTGGGAAGGGAGGGGTGAAGGGGAAAACCGAACAAAAGGCTTACACAAACAACGGGGGTATAAATGCTGGGACCCCGCCTGCGCGCGGGTGTGCAGGATTTGAGAATGCTTTTTCTCCCTGGCACCTTTTTGGGCTCAAATAAACCTGGTTTTTGCTTCTCCACCCTGGTGTGATAATTAGTGCGACGCACACCGGGCAACGAACCTGCTGTTGCTCCGCCTCGGGCTCTTTGAGCCGGCAACACCACTATACATACACTTGGGAATACTGCCCCATTATAAAGAGCCAAAAAAGTGTTTACCTTCCTCATCGTTCTTGCTGTCTTCAGATTCTCCAAATGGGTTTGTGCGCCTGAAAAATATTTAAGAAAATCTAATCACATATGTGCTCAAAGCAGCCGACTGATTTTATGAAAATTCTCATCGGTTTGAATGATCACACACAAACGTCGGAAAGGGAATAGCCCTTTCCTCTCAAACCGTCTGGTCAAAGTTGTTGAATGTTAGCTGGCTGTACCTGCCACCTCTGTTTTGATCCAGGAATTCAGTTGCAGGAAGTACCATGTCAAACTGAATTGGTGTTCCAGGTGCAATTAACTCTGTGCAATCGGGTTTGGTGGACAGTTCTTTAGGGATAATCTTGTCGCTCTCCATCTCCATATTCTTCACATTCTGGCTACATGGAAAATGGAGAAAGGTTTTGAATGAAAATGTAATGTCATAATGTTGGAAGGAAGACAGGTTTACACCAAATCCCAGTGTTCATTGCCCCCAGTAAGCAAACTGCAATATTAACACATCACTGAGGCTACTAACTGAATTTCTCTTCCTCTTCGTCGTCATAAATAAAATCACGTACTAGTGAAAAGAAATGTTGCTACATCCGAAAAGAAGGAACAAATTCCAAATGAGAGCCAGTGCCTGCTCTTGGTTACACGTTACCATGGTGAATGATGTGTGCACCACTGCCCTCTATTGGTTATAATCAGAACTGCGCCAGTCTATCTGCTCAAGTATACCTCCACCCAGTGATGAGCTGACTACCTCGCACCGCCCCATCCAACCCCCCCTCCTTCCTGACTGCTCCCCCAAGAGCCTTGCCCCCATTCAACCCCCCTTTTCCCCACCCTCTGACCGCCCACTCTACTCTAATTTGCTCTACTTTATTTAGTGCTCTGCTTTTAGGGTCATGCATTCAGAGCATGAATACAGTCAGTCTCTGGAGCTGGCTTTGGAGCCGTCACAGAGACTGAGGAGTTCTTGCTGGTCAAGAGGCTGGATTTCTCAAGAAAAGTTCAATGGAAAACGTTTGTTTGTTACATCCAGGTGCACACAGCTTCATTACCAACCTCTATTTGAGGTAGAGGCTTTAACACCTGACTTGAATGGGTCCAGGATCAGACCCAGCAAAGACTGCAAGACGACTCCTTGTGCTGGTTTCAGAGTACAGACAGGAATAGGGAAAGGCAGTCTACATCGAATTTGTATGGTGACAGCCCCCAATTAGCAATCAGGACCCCATTGTGCTGGGCACTATACAAGCATAACACAAAATTGTCCCTGCCTCGAAGAGTTTACAATCTAAGTACTGGGTCTGTTTCATAACAAATGAATAGGAGAAACCCGACCTGTATGTTAAAACTGGAAGTGGCTGGGGCCCTGATCCTGCAAGCTGGACTGTATGCAGCAGAGCCCTGAACTCATATGGGATCCCATTGCCTTCACTGGGATTCCACACAGGCACAGGGATCTGCTGGGATGGACAGAGTTGCAGGGTCAAGGCTTCCCACATCTCTCTTGCCCCACAAGCAGAGTCTGACTGACTGCACAACAGCAAAAATCACTCCTACGGAAAAGCGAGTGTTACCTGGGACGCAAACTTTCATGTTTTTTTCCAAAGCTTGTGATGGGGGTCACTGCCTGAAGGGCCGTCTGATTTAACTTGATTGCAACAGCCTACAAAACAAAATGACATTTCACCCTTACAGCAACGCTATGAGTCCTGTGCTACACCAACAAAGCAAGTTGGAAAGAACAGATGAAAACAAACAAGCTCTCACCTCTGGATTGTCGGTGAGATAGATCTGCCTGGAGATGTTGTTGATTGCACATATCCACTGTAAGGAGAAAAGAAACTGAACACTCCAAACTATTTAAGGGATAAGAAAGTAAAAACGTTAATCAGTGAAGTATTTTACCTCCTCGTATTCTTTTTTACTTTCTGCTTGAAGGGTTATCCCCCTAAAACACAAATATATTAGCTTCATGTTTTTCTTGTATCATTGTTATATTACATGCTCTCACTCTCCCTGCACACAGAGACAGTTTCAAGGGGGGAGACTCAATAATCTCAAGTATCAGAGGGGTAGCCGTGTTTGTCATTTTTTACAGATCCAGACTAAGAGTCCTGCGGCACCTTATAGACTAACAGACATATTGGAGCATGACCTTTCGTGGGTGAATACCCACTTCGTCAGACGCAAGTGGGTATTCACCCACAAAAGCTCATGCTCCAATACTTCCCTTAGTCTATAAGGTGCCACAGGACTCTGTTGCTTTTTTCAATAATCTCATAAATTGATCTTTAACTACTGCGATTCTATATCATAGATAAGACTAAGAAAATCACAAGCCGTGATTTCGCTGGGGAAACCGCATCTTTTAAACACACACCACAACTTTCTATAGTTGCCGTGAATTTGAGTGGTGTTGCGACCCAGTGCGCTAGGTTGCAATACCACTCGCTCAGCTTTGCGAGCTGCTGTGCAGGGTTGCAATGCCACTCAAACCTGGCCCAGCTGCCCTTCCATCATGCTGGCTTTGAGAGCCAGGCAGGACACACGGTGTCCCTTCTGTGCTGCTGCCCTGCTCGGGAAGGCAGGCTGCGTACCTTGGCAGAAGGTGCTGCAGCTTACATGGGGGTATACCTGTTTCTATTTTTGTGTGCGGTTATTTGTTTTATGGTACCTGAACTGACCACACCAAAACCACAGCTTAGCTTTAACAAGCCACGGCTGCAACTTTTGCACCAAAAAAATGACTCTGTTACAGCCTTAATCCATAGGGTTATACTGGACACCTGGCTCTGTACTCATGTTGATGGTACTCACAAGTACTTCAGCTAATGAAGCTTTCACAGCACTCTGAGGTAGGCAAGTCGGTATTCACATTTTGCACATAGAGAACTGAGCTATCATAAATCTACAGAGGCAGCGAATGTCAGAGCTGGCATTCTGGAGTACATGACTCCAAAGTCCTACACTCAGGCTACTAGACTGTGCCTCTCTGTGAGCAGCCAGCAACCTGAGTTGTGTGAATACCCTATTCCTAAAGGACACAACATTCATCATTTATGCAACGTGCACACTTGATTTAAATGTGCAAAAATACTTTTATTTTCTGTAGGTCAGCGTTATGATGGCAATCCAGCTCAGTTAAAATGGCTGTCACTAGGGAACTGTGTTAACACAACAATTAGGCATTCTGAAACCCCATCTGGTACACCGGACATGACTGGTTGCTCTCTAACAGAAAACTTGTGACCCATACGATTTTCCTGTAGGAGTGGTGATTTGAAAGCAATATCGTCGGTCTTCACAGTCCACTGCCATTACAGAGCAGTTATCCAAGTCCTGAATCAGTCCTCCAGCTACTGCTCCCCTGGGCTGGCACATCAGGTTTCCTCCTTGAGTGAAGAAATAGAGTCTGTCCCAGGTTGTAGTCACCAGGCCTGTTTTACTATAGGGAACACACCGAATTAAGACCAGTTAGCAGTATTTCTAGTTAGAAATAACCCCCAATTCAATTCCTGGATCAGAAACCACCCTCGCCAAACTCTGAGCAGGTCCTGCTGCAGACGCAGGGCTGATCCTTATTGTCAAACATGAATCTTTGTAACTTGTAAACTAAATTTCAACAAACATGTCAAAAGACACCCAACCACAATGGAGACTCATCCCCAGGGCAAGCTGGTTAAGGAGCTGCTGGTTTTGAGTGATCCAAGTTTAAAATGAACAATCATTTGCAGTATTTCCTAGCTGCGAACAGCAGAAGGTTTAGGGCAAACAACTGAGATGAGGCTGCATGGAATTTTATTGTACTCTATTAAAAAAAAGATGCAGTAGAACCTCAGAGTTATGAACACTTTAGGATTGGAGGTTGTTTATAACTCTGAACAAAATGTTATGGTTGTTCTTTCAAAAATTTACAATGAATATTGACTTAATAGCTTGAAACTTTACCCTGCAGAAGTAAAATGCTGCTTTTAACCATAGTAATTTAAATGAAACAAGTACAGAAACATTTTCCTTACCTTGTCAAATCTTTTTATTTTTTCATTTAACAGTACTATAGTGGCTTTTTTTTAGTCCTTGCTGCTGCCTGATTGCAAACTTCCAGTTCCAAATGAGGTTCTACTGTACTTTTGAGTGATCAGGAGCAGCAGAAATTTCAACACAAATGGGCATAAATTTTGAAAAATTACACTTTTACAAGTAGAATCTTATATTGAAAGTACATTCTTCTATGGAGTCATTTACACGATGCTGTAACCCATCTCTTACACTGCTGTTAAACTGTTACATTTGTAATCCAGTTAACTATCAAAAATTGTTCAAATGTCAGTTTGCATTTAAGTTAAGTTATTTCAAAAACACAATAATGAGACCCCATCCACCTCTGCTTTTCTTCCATATACATAACTCCTGCTGAAGTCAATGGGAGGGTTAGTAAAAGAAACTCTGCAGGACTGAGCTCTAGTGGGGTATATGTTCAATGCTATGGACCTGGTTTCTCTGTACAACTCCAGTTGGTGTAAAGGGAAATTTGTGATGAAAGCCCTAAAATCAAAAATCTAGCTCCTCTTTGTAAGCAGTATTGCATTTTCATTAGCCCATAAAAGAGAGAACATCCTGATCCCAGTCTCAGAGGCCCCAATGAGTTGCAGACCTCAATCCAACATGACATTTTATTTTTAGACACTCAAATGCATGAATTCAGGCCTTGTAGTTGAATTCAGCTAGAGGGAAAACCAGTTAGTCACAAAGGGGAAGACTTTCAAAAGCCCCTAAAATGTCTTAGGCTCCTAAATCCCATTTTCTAAGGTGATTTAGGAACTGAAAGGTAAAATTTTCAAAAGTGCCTAAATGATTTAGGAGTCTTAATCCTACTGATTTTCAATGAGACTTGGCCCTGAAATCACTTAAGCGCTTTTGAAAATTTTACTCAAAGAATCTTCATGGTAGAAATAATGCAGAAATCAGCTGCCAGTCACACAGACAAACAAGGTGGACTATCCTTCTTACTTTCTAAGATTAAGGTAGCCAGCCTTCTGAATAAGGTTTCTGTTGATTGCTGGTGAGGTGACATCAGAATCCGGGGTGTAAACAGACTCATTAACTGAAAGCAAGTCCTGCTGGGATACTCTCATGGCGTCAGCTTCAGCATCCAACTCTCCCTGTATGCTGGAAAAAAATCAGTCGTTTTACTGTCAGTCAGTTAACCCAGGAAAGCATCTAACATGTATGTAATCCTGCAAGAACAAAAATATTTATGTTAAATACATTGTATGCTACTTGGCACAGCTGGATTAAATGCACAAAAGGTATTTACACACAGTTCCCTGCTGGTTTGGAGTAGGGGAAAGAGAAAGTGGATTTTTACATGGATTTAAGAGGAAAAATAGTTACGAGAATACACATGAAAGGATCTCTATGAGCCCTTGGTCAATGAATACAGGAAGGAAGGAAGGAATGGAGAAAAGAGATGAAGATTAAGGAATTACTCCCAGTAAATTACTCTGGGATTACAGAAACAAGATGCACCTGCAAAAGAGACATTGAAAATTTGTGTAACACAGGTAAGGCTGTGGTTTTAATTTGGTAGCAACAGTATCACCAGGTTCTTCACTTGGTGTTTGTCCTGAAATTCTGGTGTTTAAGAACACGTGTGCTTGGCAGCTAGTTTACTGTAGACACGCTGTACAAACATATTTACTGCATTTCTACGAAAACAGCATTTACTGTGAACGTATTTCAAACAGTACTGTGTTTTTTCTTGGACTGAGTACTGTTTGCACCAACGATAGCGGTTTTCTTCCCCGAACATTATAAAGGAGAGTGATAAGGAGAGAGGAGATATGAAAATGACCAAAAACCATGAAATGATGGCAGGATTATATTCTGTTTGTCACAGCAATGCCCAAGGAACAGCCAAGAAAGGGGACCCATTGTGGTAGGCACAAACATAGCGTAGTACACAGTCCGGGCCTGAAAGAAGTTACCGTCTAAATAGAAATGATGGTCACAGGGTGGGGGAAGGAGTGGAATACACAAGCAGACCGAGCATTGTGACAGCAATGGAGGCCGGGGGTGAGTGAGCAGTTTAGTTAGAAGGGCATAAGCTACATGGAAAGAAAAGGTAAGGGGCTGAAGGGGACAAGGCAGGATATTGGAGTGAAGCTGAGGTGAAGAGACTGTGAGGAATGCGAAATGCTAAACATTAACTGTGAAAATCAGGCTGGGTTGATTTGGTTTTTTGAGACACAAACAAAGCTTCAAGCAACCAAACAGCATTGTGCATATGCGTTGTGATTGAAGCTGAGCAAACAGATGCAGTGATTAATACTAAATCGGTATGTTCCTAGTAATGTTCCTGCTGGAATTTATAATAATGTGTCTTGGCTTTCGTAGAACTGGCTTGGTTATTTCTGAGAACTGCATGATTAACTGGAGTTCCTGTCACTGAACCACTGATTAGTTGATCAGAGCCTTTCAAAAGCGCTACCCACTTTCAGAAATGCTCTGGTGGCAGCTGTCAGCCTACAGAAGGGCAGCAGAGTCCTCCATCAGTCACACAGGCCTGGACTCAAAGGGCCAGATTTTTCACCCTTATTCACACTAAGTTGACTTCCATGATTTACTCACCTTAGTGTTATTCCATGTGAGTATGGTTTGCAGAATCTGACCCAATCTGAAGCTGCCACAACTGTCTTGTCTACAGAGGTCTTGGAGGAACAATACAAGGAATTGCTACTTAAGGAAAAACAAGTGATTTGGGGCTAAAACTTAGGTTCACTCTTTCAGTAGGGGCTCACAAAACCTCTTACAAATAGACTTTTTTTAAAAAATCACTGTAAACAGGAGGGGCAGAGTGGGTTCAAACATTCCCCTGCATTACTGGAAACCCTAACCCCGCCGTACTGGTTAGTGCATGAAAACCAGAAAGTGACACAGACTAAACAAAAGTCTGACCATTCTAGATTCATTGTTCAATATTAAAGAAATGGAAAAAGGGAAGCATGTTAGATTTTAAAAATTCTTTCCATTGTAACACTGTTATTGGAAACATCAATAAGATTTTTTTTTAATTTCTATTTTCCTCTTGACAGTGTCCCTTCCAGTGCAGTGAAGTCAAGTCTTTCACATTTGTAACAACTTTAAAATAATAAAATCTTCCACCTAGACATGATTTAGAAAACAGACATGGTTAGAATTAAACAAGCAGAACCCAAATCTGTCTTCACATCCCTACGTAACTCCCATTGTGGTGAATGGTAACTGCAAAAGGGTCTCAAAGTACCAAATTCAACCTAGAGGAAAAAACAAACAAACACACAGATGCAGCAACAGACACACTACAGTGCTGTACAAACGTGGATCCACAGTCTCACTACTATGCATTTTCAGCTTCAGAGTAAAGTCACATTAACTGATGCTGCCTATACTAATGTGAAAAGAGAGCTAAGAGGTCTGTGTCATTAAACACTAGCAGACTACCTCTATACTGTCTTTTTAGTCCTAGTGCTTGAGCCAATCAGAAGGCAACATTTTGACTGATTTCCATGACCTGATGGACCAATCAGACATACGATTAGTCTAAAAGTCCTGCCTCTGCAATGCCTCCATTAGAAGCTCATATTTGGCCAGACATCCCTCCTGCCCAAAGAGCCATTCTGGGCTCAGTCAGGAAGCGACTGTGGGTCTGTATGCCCTTCTGCGTGCGGCTGGCCATTCTGAAAAAGCCTTAAATCCCGACAGGATAAGTTTGATGATATTCTTCCCCGGTTATAAAAATGGTGGTTAGCTAAAAGTGAGACACAATGGGCTCGATCCCCAGGTGCACCGCAACAGCGTTTGGCTCCCCTGGGGAGAAGGGGACCATAGGTGACTTTACACCACCTTCCTGCACCCTCTGGTTCCTGATCCTGGGGTCTGCCAGCCCTATTCCGCTGAGAATTCCCCTAGGACAGGCTAATCCTCCGAGGATCAAAGCAGCAGCTGGGGATGATGTTCTAACCAGTGTCGTTCTAAAATAATGAACAAGGAAGGTCACTGTTTTCAGAATAGGAAAGAAGAAAGCAGTTTATATTAAGACCAATGTATATTATGGAGCACTATTAATAACATTCAGGGTCAAAAATGATACCTATTTAAGGCTGTCTTCTAAGAAAAATGAACAAAGAGGATCCCTTATAATAGAGTTTGTTGCTAAAATGGGACTTTCAATCCTTTGTGGCCTTCTGATGTTTTGGTAGCTGTTGCTGGAGACGTGGGAATCTGTAAACACCAAGCAGCCTTCTGATCTGCAGAGGTCTTCAAATGGAAAAAGGAGGTATAGCTATACCTGACCTATGCAGCTGTTACTCTGATTGTCCTAACAAGTAAAGGGATGAGAGCAGGTTCTGCAGCTAATAGAATGATGAACCTGGAATTACAGAGGAGGGTCCCAATACTTGTGTCATTTCACTCCCCCTAGAGCAAGACTCTGGCTAGATGGAATGAAGAAAAAGTTCTTCCCTTTTTCAGCTATGGAAAGCGGTTTTCAAAACATAGGCTGAAGATATTAGACCGAATAGTCAGCCTTCTGTATCCGGGTAGGCGCCTTGCAAGGACAATATGCTAGAAGACATTCCCTCCTTTCAGAAAAACTAACAGCATGAAACATCGGATTTTTCTACTCGGTTTTCCAAGCCCTCCAGGAGTTGCTTCTCCTTGCCATCTATTGGGTGCAGTCAGTAAGAGAAGGAGGTATCAAATAGTTGTCACTTAGCTTACAAAAAGAAAATCATCTGGACCTGCACATATAATTTATGCTTATTGGAATGTCTGGACTTCTGCTGGCTGGGATTCCCTCACAGCTTGTGTGTGATACCTCTGAATGCGTGAGGCAGCAGGAGCTCCTTTAATGCCTCAAAGACGTAACAAATACTCAAAGTAACCCTACAGCCCATATGAAATATGGCACCCATAGAGCTGGCGACTGCCCACCTGAGCCAGACAGCAAGCTGCTTCAACTGCATTTGGGGCCAGTTCTTCCATTACTGAGACCACAACCCTACACTTGACCTGCTGCTTGGGAGACTAAACGTTATAGCTCCTGTAGTTGCTGCTGTTCTTTTGGGGGTCATAGCAGTGATAGTAACCTGGATGAAGAACATTGCATTTTAGTCCAGGTTATGCAGGATCTGACTGACTAAAGGCATATTCATTCTTACGCAGTATTATAGCTCTGATTTGCAATGGCTCATTTCCAGGACTTCCAAACTTTGAAAAGCCCTACTCCCAGAAAAATAAAACCAACTGTGTTCCCTTCAATCCCACGATGCAAGGTTAAAGGCTGATCAATAGATCTGAATTTTAACTAAGTTAGATTGTATTTTAAAATGTGTCAGCTTTTTAGTGTAAAGAACGAAAGTAAATATTGGATATGAGATGCTTGAATACATTATTTAAATTATATTTAAACATGAAACAGAACATTACTTTCTATGTTTAGAACAGTGTTGCTTAGTGATTTTTTTTTTTTTTAACAGTAGTGATTGAGGCAACACTAATATTTTTCCTCTAATAAATCACCTCTCCTATATGGAGTTTATGTGGGGCCTCAGGCTGGGCTTCCATTCAGTGGGGCTCTGCTGGGCTCCTGGGGCTTGTCTCCTCCCTAATTGCAGGGTGGTTGGGAGGGAAAGGCTGGCATCTCCTAAGCCCACCCACTTGTGGCACCAAAAATATGGATCACTCGGAGGATGTATGATGATTCCTTTCTTTTCTTATAGGCTTTGATCACTCAAATAGTTAACAGTATTGCTATTTAAAAGTATCATCATCTGCATCTTGGTAACTCATTGAGATGAATAGTGCTATTCATGCCTCTTCAAGATATTGTTTCAGTCTTTCTGCAAACTCAGGCAGACACCACTGTACTGGTTATGCTTGGGTTGTGTTTTCAAGCTTCTATTCTAATCACAACAGCTAGAGACTTTGTTTTTAAATGAAAGCTGAGACTCTGGAGCACAAGTGAGAGTCCCATCTGCCTCTCTGCCTCAGCCAGTCCTTTGTGCTTCCTCACAGGAGTGTCCCCTGGCAGTAGTGTAGCTGGGGGGGGGGGGAGCAGGAGAGCAGCTGCTCCCCTAAGCACTCACTCGGCGCTTCCCAGCACGTCCAGGTCTTCGGCGGCACTCACTTCGGGCTCCGCTGCATGCATCTTGTGGCGGCAGCTCCTGCGGCTGGCGCTTCTCCTGCTCCTCCCGCCCTTGCTTTGTGGTGGCCTGGTGACGCTCCTCCCTATGCCCGCTGGGGGGCACCTGCTACCTTGCGGCTCCAGCTGTGCTTGGCTGAGGACTAATCCAGTGCAGGTGTCTCTCAGGCAGCTCTGGGTCTTCGGTGGTCGGTAATTCGGGGCGGCAGGTTCTTTAAAAACAAAGTCTCTAGCTGTTGTGATTAGTATAGATGCTAAAATAGAAGCTTGAAAACACAACCCAAGTGTAACCAGTTCAGTGGTGTCTGCCTGAGTTTGCAGAAAGACTGAAATAATATCTTGAAGAGGCATGAATAGCACTATTCATCTCAATGAGTTACCAAGATGCAGATGATGATACTTTTAAGTCTTTGGCAGCAAGACATGGGTTTTTCTTTTTTTTTTTTCCCCTTCGCTGCTTTGCAGCAGGTGGCGCCTTTTGTTGTGTGTTCACTCCCCCTGCTCTTAGAACCTGGCTACGCCACTGTCCACTGGACTTTGGGAAACCCAGGCTTACTCTATAACATGTTTCTATGGTCTAAACTAGAGTGGGAAAAGTGCCCTGTATAAACAGATCTACTGTATATAGACAAAACATTGTGGCAGCTCAGAAATAGAAGGTACATGCTATCTCTGGGGAGTTTAAAAAATGAACGTTAGCCTACATGAATGATTTGAGCCATAGGGAGGGATCTTTGTAAGGACTGTTTAATGTGGAAAGGATAAAAGTAAGTCAAAGTAGGAAAAAAGGTATATAAAATAAGGAACAGTTTAGTGAAAGCCAGTCACATGCTTTTATATGTCTTTTCGAACAGTCCAGAAACAAGACAGGCGCTCGTTGGAAGTTAGAAGGCAGCAAAATTGAAGCTGAAAAAGAAAATACTTTTGTGCAAACTGTAAAGAGAACTCACTATTGCGGGATTTTATTAAAGAGAATGGCTTAGTGAAACTGAAAAATAATTAGACACTTCTATGAACAAGAATGACAGCTGCAGTTATGTGACTGCAGATAAAATTATGACTATCAAACTTATGTCCTGAAGCATGAGGATTGTCTGCCAGCTGGGATCAGGAACAAATTT
Source organism: Mauremys mutica (assembly GCF_020497125.1). Taxonomy (NCBI): domain Eukaryota; kingdom Metazoa; phylum Chordata; order Testudines; family Geoemydidae; genus Mauremys; species Mauremys mutica. The sequence goes on along the minus strand of NC_059072.1, from coordinate 100,109,352 downwards.
TCCAATCTTGGTATAGTATAAAACAGTTGGGCAAGTGCATTGGAGGGGGTTTATCCCTTCCTTTGAACCAGCTGGCATTAGTCACTATCACATTCAAGATACCAGAGTACATGAACCATTGATCAGTTCTGTTACGGCAACTCCTTTCTAGTACATATTCCAGGTTATTTATGACCTTTGCTCTCACATGAATTTATACTTAGAAGGCCACCAAGCCCAGAAGAGGCAGGGATTTGGATATGCCTTTGTTAAAAAACTGGAACCCTTATTTGCTTTTTACAATTTAGTGTCCCACCTAAAAGTCTGTTTAGTGCTTTATCTAATCTGTCCCAGTTAGAATGTAAGATTTAAAATGTTTTCAGGACTGTCTATAAATTTGGAGATAAATTTGAATTTCACTGTCAAGTTCTGGTCTAATGAGCATTAATAATAAGGAAATAAATTTCCATCGCCATTAGAAATGCAAGGAAAAACAAATGTTTGCCAAATGCATAAGGACAAAATTGGGAAAATATTCAGTAAGGGCCTGATCCAAATCACACTGAACTCAACAGAAAGACGCCCATCAATTTCAATGTAGATTCTAAGCTAGCTAGGGCAAGGATTGTCTTTCTTCTATGTTTGTTCAGTACCCAGCATAATGGGGCCCCAATCCTGAGTTTGGGCACTACCATAATATTAATATTCATTAATACTAAATAGGCTTTACATCAGGCCCTAAACTATTAGAAAACAGAAATCAAACAATACAGATGATATAAAACAATGTTATTAAAATGGGTGGGGGGGTTGTTTTTTTTGGCTTACACTACACTTTTCCCCATTTAAAAGTTTTTAAGTGACATCACATACAGGACATCCTTTTCCAACACAGGTGCTCAACTCTCGAATTTCTGTGCTCATGAAGGGAATTAGGTGTTTATTTACCCTCTTTATGCTCCGAAATGATCATCTGTGTGTCCAAAGATGGGGTTTTGGATGTCCTTTAAAGGTACCCAGATTTAAAAAATTGGGCTTATGGTCTTGTTTAATGTACAGTATTTGGGCTTTATTCCAAAGATCCTCAACTGCCACTGAAAAAAAATCTCTGGCTCTGCTATGCACGTATTCTCTGCAATGCAGATAGTATATTCCTTTTATACACACACACAAACACACCCCTCCCTACCCATCTGTTCTTTCACACAGTGAAGTGCAAATGAGAAAAAAAAATCAATAAACTCTGTTAGTCTGAGCCCAACCCTGCAGCCGTCTGGTGGAACTCCTCTCCTGAGTAAGGACTGCAGGACTGGGCCCTGTCTGGGGCAAGCCCCATCTAGGCACGGAAGGATGTTAGTAATCTTGCTTGAATTTAACACAAATAAATACAGAAAACCAAACTGAAGCCTAGGTGTTGTGTTACCTTTGAACCATGTTTGAAACTGATGATAAAAAGCTGTCCATTCTTTTGGAAAACATCTCTGCTCCCTTCTTAAAAAAGTTAATCTGAAAAATATAATAAGGGTATTCTGGAAATTATCTAAGAAAGGTTTGTCAATCAAATAATGGATGGTGGGGCAGGTGCTGAACATGATCCTGTGGTGACTGATGTCTCAGACTGCCATTCGCATCTAAGGCATTATTTAAACACCAACCTCTCCTTTCCCACCTCTTCCTCTCTGCCCCCCAAACATGAAGGTTAATGACCACTGACAGTCAAATTACTAATATTAACGCTATTAACTAGCCTACAGAACCATGTCACCCCTCTTCCATCCTCCAGATTTGTCAGCATTGTGCAGAACCCAGTTATGTGGCAGTATGCACTACTGTGCCCCATTCTGCTGCATAAGCTGGGGCCAGGATTTTCCCCCTTAATTATGTAGACATGGCCTAATAAACATTAGAGACATCTGCTGGCATAGCTATGTCAGTCAGGGGTGTAAAGATGTGTATCCATGACCAACATAGCTGTGGCAGCAAAAGCCCCTACTGAACCTGCAGTTATACCAATAAACCTGTGCTTTTACTGGTATAGCCGGGGGGAGGGAGCGAGGGAGGGCTGGCAGTTTTGCTGGTATAAGCTGTGTCTATACTAGGAGTGCTTTGCTGGTATAAGATACCCATGTAGCTACACCACCAAAGTACTCCTAGTGTTGACCTGGCCTGAGATGATCCTCCCTAGCATCTGTGCTCTTAATCAGCGTAACCAGATGACTGCTATGGAAGAAATGGATAGAGGGTGAGGAAAACAAACCCTACTCATTCTGACCAAGAAGAGTTCAGTGAAACTATTTTAGTTAGTGGCTCTTGAGTTAGATGGAAACTTATAAAATCAAGTGTTAATTCATTATTAAAGAATCAAACACTATTCATGCATTAACTATTGGTTCATACTAGATCCCATATCTTATCTTACTCTCATCTCCATGCACAGGATGAAGCAGCTACAGCATATAGACACTAACAGTTGCTCCTCCCACCAAATTATTTCCAATATGCTAAGCCTCATACTCATCCTCTCTTTGGAAACATGAAACACAAGGTGTGCACATTTTAGCTGATCAATTAATATGGACAACTTACAGTAGAAAGACAGATAGGCACTTTACAGTTTCTTAGGTCTGAATATGAGTTGGCTTCAGGCTGGCCTGACACTTTGCATTCTCACAGTAACAAGGCATTACCATATAGGGCATCCAAAGTCCACAATTCCAGCTTGGCACTTTGTTTCCATACAAGCAGATAAATGGGAATGCCTTGTGTTACTCTGCAGAGAGGCCCCAGTGGTTAAAGTAGATTGAAACAGGAAGGGAAGTGCTTGCTGCACCAGCCCAGGAGGGGGAACTGTGAGAAAACACTACTCACGCTAGACAGGAAGAGGGAACATCATTTGATTTCAGCTGGGGAAAATCAGTGCAGTCTTTCCCTGCTGTGATTGACACCTGTGCCAAGAGGGAGTAAACTCCCTCTACTGGTGTAAGTGGACAGAGAATTCTTATGTGTCACACCTTTTGCACAGGTGGAGATGATTATGCAAAGTACAGAAGAGTTAAGAAACAGACCCACTCTATTTTTGTCCCAAGTGGAAGTATGAAGCATCAGAAATCTCATGCAAAGGCCTGTTCTCATGAGACTTCCAGCAGTTTTGCAGACTAAAGCAGTGTGGATAATTTGCAGAGAAGGCCCTGAACTACTTGACTGTTGAGTTTTTTATGGTTTCCCCCTCACTAGATAATACTGCATAGACCAGTGGTTCCCAAACTTTTTACCTCGTGACCCCCCCTTACTCCTGTCCACACCCCCACCCCCTCTGGAGCCAGGGCCAGGAGCAGATATGTGGCTCCAGGAGGGAGGGAGGGATGCAGACACGGGTAAGGGGGCTGAGGCTGGGGCCATAGCTGGGGGCAGGGGTGGAGCCTCAGCCACAGGCCAAGGCCAGCAGCCGGGGCCCCAGGCGCGGGGCTGGCAGCCGGGGCCAGGAGCGGAGATGGGTGGCGCTCCCTCCCCACCCCGTGGGGGCTGGCCCAGGCCCCAGCCATGCCTCCTCCCGCCCAATGTTCCTCCCTGTCCTAAGGGGGTGTGCCCTACAGTTTGGGAACCTCTGGCATAGACTTATTATTTACACTCAGTTTCAGGTCCTGGTTCTCATTTACATTAAGGACCTTTTACATCATTCTGGCAGTGTAAATGGACCTTAAAATAGAGTGCTCAAAGTGCTGTACAAATATTAATCAATGAATCCTCCCAACACTCCTGGGCAGTAGGTTTTTAGTCTTACTGCCACATTTTATGGACTTGGAAACCAAGACAGAGACTTGGCCAAAGCCACACAGCAAATCATTGGCTGCGCAAGGATTAGGATATAGGATTTCCAGTGCTCAACCCACTTGACTACACTCTCTCTCCTATTCTCTAACACATGCTCCAGTTCCTGTTCACACTAGACTCCTTATCAGCATGCTGAATATCTCATGCTGTGAAGTAAACTGTTACACAGGTGAGCTTATAAAAGCACAAAGTGAACAATGACATTGGAGTAAATTTTGTTGTGATGACAGTTTAGTGTCCATACCATTCAGCCAACAACGTGCTGATTTTGCTTTTGTGTGTGTGTTTTTTTTTTAAAGTAGTATCTTTAGGAATAGCTAAATGTCCAACTATCTGACCATACATAAAGAACAATTTGAGTAAGGCATTGCAAAATTTGGCTCAATGTGCACGTTGTTTGACTAGAGAGAGGAAATATACAGGTTCACACAGAAAGAATAAAAATGGCAGCACAACATTTTAACAGAAAACATTTTGAATAAGGTTTTCCCTATTTTCATATGTCAGCTGCCACAACTCCTTCTATGCCAAAATGTCTTTCATATCCCAGAGACAAGTTCCTTTAAGTGACATTTCCACTATCCTGGCTTTGCTGTACATACCTGTCCTTGTGTGTATCCTAGCATAGGTTCCATCATTGCAATTCTCTTCCTGTACTGCAGAGCATTCAGGGCACAGTAATACTGTAATGATGAAAGATGCTGCTTCCTCCTTGCATTTGCCACCTCCTTTACTACTTCTGTCTTTAGCTGAATAAAAATTTGTGCAGAATGTTAAAACTGACAGTCACGCAACGCACAATCATGTTCTGGATATATCCAGATCACTTACTGATTATTTTAATGTCATAATTAAATATTTATTTTTCATTATGGGAAACAATATCTCCATGACAAGATAAAAACAAGCATTAGAAGTAAAACAATTAATATAGGCTCTACCTGGCAACATATTTAACTGCCTCTCTAACTTTAACTGATTTATGCAGTGTAGTTATAGCTGTGTCGATCTCAGGGTTTTAGGGAGACAAGGGAGTTGTGGTAATATATGTTATTGGACTGACTTCTGTTGGTGAGAGAGAAACTTTCGAGGACCTGAAGAAGAGCTCTGTGTGGCTCGAAAGCTTGTCTCTCTCACCAACAGAAGTTTCACCTCGTCTCTCTTCAAGCATATGAGCAGCTCTCTGGGCTATAAATAGCACAACTACTACATATTTTAAATTGTAAGCATCAGGTTATGACTTCAGTTACATCAGCGTAAGTCTGGAGGAATTTCACTGTAGCGGAGATCAGAACCTGGTCCTATGTGTGTGTAATTCATAGAACTAATAATTCTGGGGACAAGTCACAATCTGCTGCATCTCCAAGCACATACATCCGATACAGGAGCTAAACACTGCATTCTGATCTGCAATGTAGATCCCTTAAATGATCTTCTGATCTTTCTAAAAGTGTAAAGCCGCCTACTGGCCCAATCTTACATTCTTTGCACACTTCGTACTGAGTGGGAGGCTTGGGTGTGCAAAGAATGCAGGATCAGTCCCACTGACATCACATTCATTTGCTGTAGGTGGAATGAGAATCAATATCCAAAGACCTGCCAGGCACACTGAAGAGGAGAATGTAGTCCTATAAGCACAGCAGATATATGGCATTATTACATCACTTCAGGTACAAACATCCTGCATCAATAATCCTCTAGTACAGCATCCTCCCTTTAGAAGATTGTTAAACAGATGGGTTTTACAGCAAGAGGCCTATAAAAATCTTTGTGGTCATTTTGGATTTCTTCTGTTGTGAAGAAGTCATCCTTCAGCTCCCCTTGCTGCCTTATGGCCTCAAATTCAATAAAACACTTAAGCACACACGTGTGACACTGAGGCTGACTCATAGTCCTGGGTGCTCCGAGAAGCAGCACAACATGCCTTACTTGAAGCATGTAAATAGTTCCTTCAAGTTAGGCACATGCTTCTGTACCTCTCTCAACTGAGGCCTAAAAGCTTTGTTGCTGACTCAAAAGGCAATCACTGAGAGTCTTGAGCTACTGTGGATTCAATCCACAAAACCCAGAAGTTTGTACATTTGCCAATGTTGTAGTTAAAAATGAATATGTAGGCAGAGCCGCTGATTAAAAACTTTCCTTACATTAAGAACCAAACTATAAGACTTTTTTACCTTTTCATTTTCTCTTCTTTTCGGTAATCGGCTATACTTTGCCATGGAGAGATCATGTTCTAAAAACAAGAAGCATTTTCAGCATCATGGTGTGGGAATACACACAACATGTCTCCTGTTACATAATTAGTGCATGCCATTAGAAACAAACAAAAATATGAAACATACCATTGCTAGCAAGGCCGAAAAGATCCTTTAAAGTGCTTACTTCTGAAATAAAAAAAAAAGTCAACACTTCAGAATGGAGAGAGCTATATACATTGCTTATTCAAGCAGAATCACAACGAAACTAACTCCCTTTATAGATACTTGAAGGACAGTTGCCTACGTCATTTTACTCCTACAAACAGAAATGTGTAATTTATGTTCATGTCTTGAAAATAATAAATGAAGAGCAGCACTTACAAAATATTTGCAATGAGCCGCTGGCATCTCCTATGCCCCCTGTTTGTTTCATCCATTTGGGGCTTGTCTTAAATTATAAACACCTCAAGGCAAGCACAAATGAGTTCCCAATCCTAACAGGGCCTTTGGGGGGTCAACTGCAATATAAATAATTCCCACCCTCATGCTCTGCTGTGCTTTACTATTCACTTTACTGATCCACTTCCCTCCTTACTGCAAGAAACAAACACTTCTTTTCCTCCAATGTACCCCTTGGTCACATGATGCTCCATGGCCAGTCCCTTGCTAGGACCTCCAGAAAGGAAGCATGGAAGGAAGCACCTGTACACGCAGGTAGGTAAGATTTAGCTAAACTTGCTTTACTGGACAAGCTCTGACAATGGGAAAAGATCCCATATGTACAGGTGTAATTTATACAAGGAACCTGCAGATTCCTTTGTCCATTACCAAAGAAAAGCTGTCCTTTGCCTAAAAAATCTGTTTTGAACAACATATTGCCAGTGCTTAAATGACACACAGAAGCTGTGTGCCCACCAGTGACTGCCACAGCATATGAACTAGGGCCCTGATCCTGTAACTGGATCAGACCTATTCGGGCAGACCTTTGTGCCTTTGCAGAGCCACAGTAACATCAATGTGGATGTGACTGCTGGGTTGGGGCCAATATTAAGGATGTTGGGCAAAATGTTTTGATTGGGGTGAGGAAAGGTAGCTAAGTAAATAAGCTGATTTTCAAAAGGTGCTGCTATCACTGCCCCCTCCCTGTGCACCGTAACTTGCATTAATCTCTTCAGTAAGAATACCCAGTAGGAAATTGTGAAAAGCTTAGAGAGAAATTGCAGGATTTGTGTTCCTCACCAAGGTACCATGTGCTCTTGGATGAGCTAGACCAAAACTGTGCTGTAGCTCAAGGCCCCCCCATTGTCTGCATTCCTCTAGTGCAAGAGAGTGGGAATTCTGAGGCAGCTTCAAATAAACTAGTACATGGAAGTTTTTATTGCATCAAATATGAAAAAGAAGGCTGTAGGTAGAGAATTGCTTGTCCTATTATTATTAGTTAATTTTTTTCCTACACCAAATTTTCAGTGGGCAACAGATTTCTGTACTGAAAATGCATAGCTGCTCTCAGGAAGCTCTTGGGGAAGCAAGAGATTTTGGCAGCTGGACACGTAATAGATGGGACTTTGGCATCCACAGAATTGGGAGACAGTTTGGGTTCTTGACACATCTGGGGCTTTATATAGTAGGGATGAGATATATCTCCTTGTCCTCTCTCCTCCTATGAACAAGGGCAGAGGTGATTTGAAATTTTGGGTGCAAATTATACACACACACAAAAGGAAGGCCACCGGTATGAAGAGAGAGAGGAGCTTTCTGAGGGGCTGGCCCAAGACTATGGAATGAACTCCCCCAGGAACTAAAGACCATCTTCCACTCCAAGTGCAAGGTGCCTTTCTTCTACCTTCCCTTCTCTGACTCACACACAATGCTAAATGTTTGTATGTGTTAATTAAAAACAAGACACACTGCTGTGCATACATACTTTCCCCCTGGGAAAAGGATAAGAACAAACATGTGACAGATATTAGTCATGTTGCCTAATGCACTACTGAAAGGCACTCAGATACTATGATGAATACAGTAACTCCTCACTTAACATTGCAGCTATGTTCCTGAAAAATTCGACGTTAAGTGAAATGATGTTAAGCGAATCCAATTTCCCCATAAGAATTAATGTAAAGGGTGGGGGGGGGGGATGTAGGTTCCAGGGAAATTTTTTTTTACCAGACAAAAAACTATATATATAGTTCATAGGAGGGGAGAGGACAAGGAGATATACACACACACATACACACACACACACACACACACACAGTATACGTTTTAAACAAACAATTTAATACTGTTTACAGCTATGATGATTGTGAAGCTTGGTTGAGGTGGTGAAGTCAGAGGGTGGGCTATTTCCCAGGGAATGCCTTGCTGCTAAATCAGTGGTTCTCAAACTTTTGTACTGGTGACCCCTTTCACATAGCAACCCCCTCCCCATATAAATTAAAGTTATTTTTTTTATATTTTTAACACCATTATAAATGCTGGAGGCAAAGCAGGGTTTGGGGTGGAGGTTGACAGCTCGTGACCCCCTCCCCACGTAATAACCTCATTACCCCTTGAGGGGTCCTGACCCCCAGTTTGAGAACCCCTGTGCTAAATGATGAACTAGCACTTGGCTGAGCCCTCAAGGGTTAACACATTGTTGTTGATGTAGCCTCTCACCTCTACAAAGCAGCAAGAATGGAGGGGAGGGGAGATAGATTAACAGACAGAGACAGACACACACCTTGTGTGGGGAGAGAGAGAAATGCACACTGCCCCTTTAAGTAAGCTGACCCACTCTTAAGTGCATTGTCTTTTAAAGTGGATCAGGAAGTTGAGACAGCAGCTGCTGCCCCAGGCTCTCTCCGTCTCTCTCCCTCCATGTCCCCACCCTGCTCTATATGGAGAAGAAGGGGTAAGTGGGGTGTAGGAGCATATTTGAGGGGGACACCCTGACATTAGCACCCACCTCTACTCCCCCCCCCCCCCGCACAGCAAGCAGGAGACTCAGGGAGAGCAGCTCCAAGGTACAGGCAGGAGCAGCACGTGGCAGTGCGGGGAGGGACAGCTGCAATTGCTAGCCTGCTGGCAGCTGCTGCACAGGGAACTTAGGGGAGCTGATAGGGGGGCTGCTGGTCCACCCTGATGCCAAGCCCCCACCAGCTAGCTGCAACAGGCTGCTCTTCCAGCTGCAGTGGACAAAGCAGGCAGCTGCCAAACAGTTAGAAGGGAGCATTGCACAACTTTAAACGAGCATGTTCTCTAATTGATCAGCAAGGTAACAACCGGGAGGACTTTAAGTGAGGAGTTACTGTACATATAAGAGTAGAATAGTAAAATGTAACCCCTTAAGCTCCAGCCCTGCAAACGTACGTACATGTTTAAACTGTAAGCATCTGAGTGGTCTCACTGAAGTCAAGTGAGGAAAGTTAGGCAGATATGAAAGCATCTGCAGGACAAAGATCTTGGTATTTGGACATTATGTGCCTTTTGTCTTGACACTTACCACAGAACTATTATAAACAACATGCATTTGTGACAGGCCCATTCATGTCATCATAGTCTTAACTGCTCTATAGTGATGTATGGAAATGAAACAAGCTGAAAATCATAATTTCTCCAAAGCATATTTTCTTTCACAATTATACTGCAGTTGTTTTCTCTTCCAATAAAACCAGTTCAAACAAATGTAGGCACCTAAATGCCTTCTGAGGTGAGCTGAGCATGGGAACTATTTATTATTATTGAAAGTTGAGATACAGTCAATAAAATCTTATGCTTCTCTTGCACGTGCTGGTTAGACTCTCTCTGAACTTGCACAGCAAACTGCTTTCAAAATTATTCCAAATATTTGCACTGTTATTTTCCTTTGTGAGCAAGGAAGTTCCAATTTTGTGCCATCCTGCCATCTGGATCTTTTCATGGGTGGCACAGAGTTAAAAAGGCTGATTTGCCTAAAAAGGGGGGAAATAGGTATGCTTTGTAGTCAGAAAAATCCTGCCCCTGTTTTTCAAACCCAGTTTTCTCGCAGTAGGGTTAATATTACCTCTCCTTTCAGATGTTCACAAGCCTGTGCACCACTGCATTCCACCAACTTTATGTAAGTATGACACCACCAAATTCAATTAAGTCACATTAGTATAAAAATAGATCATACGGTGGAGAATGTGGCCTTGTATTTTAAAACAGGTACCACGTGTGCTGGACCTCTACAAATTTATGTCTGCTCAAAAATGCTCAGTCTAGCAGCAAGTACGAAAATATCAGATTTTTCTGGCAATTAATACAAAACCAAGTTTCTTAATGACAAATTGATAAATAGTCAACAGCTTACAACGAAATATGTCGGGCATCAAAAGTTATGAGTTGATAGCAATTTGGAATCTAACCAAAACTTACCTGTAAGATCTTTTTCTCGAAATTGTATGATCGGGAGAACCATTGTGTCCGCAAGCTGTTTTGCCAGCTCAGAATGGAGAATGTTAAGCTGAAAGGGAGAGAAATGATCTAAAATACTGTATTGTGCACAGAGTACTACAGACACACTGTCGTCAGCCCGTGAGCCATACAGGCCTCTGTCTGTAGTGTAGTTATAACTGTGCCGGTCCAAGGATCTGAGAGAGACAAGGTGGGTGAGGTAAATAAATATTTTTTTATTATTATTATTACTACAACTACATTGCATACAACAATGGAAGGTATCAAATTTAGCCATCTGAAATGGAAACTCCACAACAAGAAGAAAAAGCATCCCCAGAGGTCCCACATTCTACAACTGTGTGACCACTACATATAACTGCAAATACATTGAACAGCTCTGCAGACAGACTTCAGAGAAACTGAGGCACCATTTACTGCACTTCACATGCCCCAGAAGGGACCACTTCAAACAAGAAATCATCATAGGCTCCCACACACTGGAGTTTAAAAAAAAAGTACAGACGCCCCCTGGGTTACGCAAAGCCGACTTAGGCAAATCTGCACTTATGGAAAAAGTTCCATAAGCTAGAAATAGGAGCGTTGGGGTTTTTTGTGTGTGTTTGGTGGGTTTTTTTTTGGGGGGGGGGGGAAGGACACGTAATTGTCAGGAATACATTTCCAACTTACGCAAAATTCGAGTTACACAAGGCGTTCCGGAACGGAACACTTGCGTAAGTTGGGGAGCGTCTGTAAAGTTACTTGGAAATCATGCAAGAAATCCAAAACAACTATAAAAAACAAACAAACAAACAAACAGATAGCCACCCAACACAACAACAACAAGTGGAACCAACTACAAGTACTCCACAACCACAGACCACCACCTTTGGGATAAACCATGGCACCAGTACCCACCAAGTAGACACTGCACGACACCCAAACATCATCAGTTTATCAAGACTAACCCTCACTGGAGCTGCATTATTTGTGCTCTAAGGGACTGAACTTGTGCCCTACCTCAGAACCTGATACCATACTAACTTGTGGAGAACTAGAAGAGTTCTTCCACCTGTCTCCACCTCAAATAATTCTTTCACTAGAATGATGACACCACTCACAATTACCATGTTCCCAAGACAGAAGTTGGTCCAATAAAAGGTATTACCTCACCCACCTTCTCTCTCCAAGTGTATTCCAAGTATTTGTGTTTAGATTTCTCTTGGGATTTAAAAATTTCTCAGGGAACTAGTTACTGGGCCAAATAATGCCAGGCTTGGTGGTTGTATGGTATTTCTGATCCCAGATGGAGAGAAAGACCAGGTATAATTAATTTATTATTATTAATTATTAATAATAATAATTAATAATAATAATTTTGACCTTACACCTGGTTACCTGGAGTATTAAGAACCCACCAAAAACAAATACTGAGTCAACCCAAATAGTGTTTGGTTTTAAGCATTTTCCTCTGGAAAGGGAATGCACAGCACTACTGAATATAATGCAAAATCAGTTGCCACTGAAGTCAGTGGAAAGCTTGCCACTGACTGTACTAGGAACTGGATCAGATCTGTAGTCATCAACAGTTTTAACAGCTTCAACAAAAATGACAGTGGTAAATGTCCAACAGTTCCCCAGGACCCCATAAATTAAGCTTGCTCAAGGAGAGGCTTTGAAGCAAAAAGGTTACTGCCACACTATTTACTGTCTAAATATTGGTTTCTCACTTGGGCTGCACCTGGCAGAGGAAACCCACCTTACACAAACAAAAAGGAAAAAATCCTTGAACATTAACTCAATTTAGTCTCAGTTCCCAATTAAATTGTAAACAAGTGCTGTTCTTTATACTTCTAATGTTTTAATTTTAAAAAACTTCACATTTTATCAATATTTTCTTATTTATTTGGATTGATTTTTCCCCTTTTTTGGTGCAGGGGAGGGAAACAGATTAAGGCCAATATTTTATAAAAAAGCAGCAGCATCAAGTTAGACTTCTAAAAGCCACATTTAGGCACCTCCTGATTTTAATAAGTGCTGAGCTCCTATTAAGATCAATGGATCCTACACTCTTGATTCGTGCAACTCTCTATTGAAGGCAATGGGAGTTTTGCCTGAGTATGGACTGCAAGACCAAGGAGAGAGTGATTTAATCACTGCTTAAATGAACACTGATTCTATACAATATGTCTTTCCCCCACTGTCATTTGGAGTGACTCCCAATGAAACGCAAAATGGTTGGGTAGCATGTGTGTTGGTCATATGGTTCATAATCATCTCACTGTTACCTTGTGTTTCCCGTCTGTTGCACTTATCTGTTGTCTCATCTTATACTTAAGGGTTTGTCTTCACAGCAAAGATTTTTCAGTGTACCTTTCGTTTTCTCGGCACAAACTGCCTTGCACCCACACATAAAAGTTCTTTTTTTGATTCATTCAGTAGCTATATTTAACCTTTATTGGAAAAACTTTCCCCTGTAGACAAACTTTTAGTCTATCAGCTCTTAGAAGCAGGGACTGTCTTTTTAATTCTGTGTTTGTACAGTGCCTAGCACAGTGGGGCCATGATGTGTAACTGAAACCGCTAGGCTGCTACTACAGTGCAAATTAAAAATTCATCGTCATCTTCTTTAATGCATGGAACAGGGTGTAGGGGCGGACTATGGAGGAGATAAGTAGAGCCATTCAACCAGTGCAAGTCCCTGAGCAGTGATCCAGGGAAAAGCCACATAGGTAGGGAGGAGTGTCACAGTGAGTTACAGCTGCTACCACAACCCACACACCATAGCAGTGGTCACAGCTTCTGCACTCCAATCCCCAAAGCTTGTTTACTCAAGATGTGCATGGTTGATGAGGATTTCAGCCTAAATGCTTAATTTAATCCTTGCCTGATCTTTGGATTCAAAGAGCATTTCAGTTCCTTCACACTTGAGCCTTTGAAAAGATTTCATTAGTAATTAGCCTCTATTAGCCATGTTCTTTGTTAATGCTTCTACACAACCGAGTCAGGACCATTTCCCACTGCTAGAGCTTCTCTTTCCTTTCATTCTTGTAAACTGAAATGTATTCACAATAGGAACCATTACAAATAAAGGACCCTATTCATAAATGCTTTACTCTCATGGCAAGTCTCTCCCTCCCTGCCCCAATTTCTGTAGGTGTCTCTTTAAAATCCAGGCCAGAATGTGATCCAGCACATAAAGACATGTTTTGTGGCATGTTGTTATATATGGATAGGGAGGTCCCTTTTTCCGTGTCGAAAGCAGCAGGGAGAAAGAGTCAGACTGGGCTCAGCTAGGATACCCATGATCATGCTGGGGCTTGGCAAAAGGTTCCATAGATGAGACCAAAGATGTGATGTTCTATATACTGTCAGGGAGCACTGAGACCCAGGATGCTACTTGTCTGGATCCCTAGACGTGGCTGCCCGGTAAGGCCAAGTTCTGCAAACGTGTACTTTCTGTCATGTCTGCAGAGGCAGGGAACCAGATTGGAGGGGTTAAGTGGCTGTAGAGTAGCCATAACTGGGATTCAGTAAACTCCAGGGGCACAGCTGACATGCCTAGCAGGAGGCTGAGGAAAGGAAAGAGTGGGCAACTTAAGAGGAAAAAGCCTAGATTCAACAAAATGGATTCTGTGCTCACAGCCAGCACAGAGGAGGGCTTTGTTTGTACCTTGGAAGGGAGAAAACATTGATGTTTGACCTGTTTATACTGCAGTAAGAGGGGGCAATGCTTTGTGTGTGTTCTGAGACAGCCTGTTGTGTGACATTAACCATCGGTCCTTTTAAAGATCACCAGAAAGAAATGGGATGGCAGGAAGCATGTAAGGGCTAAATTACTCTTTGGGGTAACTTTGATTAAGTCAATGGAGTTACCTCAAGCTAATATTTTAGCTTATTTACCAAGTTTTGTTATTCTGTCTAAATTAGGCCGCAATACAACCCTTTGCCTTTTTACATTAACGGCAAACAAAAGTTTAAAGTAAGCAAACAGGTAGCAGTGTATTTCTGATTATACAAGCACAGACCCCATGGAACCCAGAAGGGATGAGGTAAGACCAAAAAAAACACTCCTACAGTAAGGTCATACAAGTACCTAGATACTCAGACCACCCGGGAAACACTATTTCATGCCCACTGAGGCCATATGTAGAAATACTCCCATTCCTTAGAAGTGACATGCACTGCCTGGCGAGAACAAAAGCATTGTGTACTCAACTCTGCAGCCTGATTTAAACCAATCCTCTTGCCATCAAACTCCTGCTCAATCCTACAGCATAAAATTTGGTCATCTTGTGATGACTATTTGAAACTTCATTAACTGTTGCTTGTGCTGCTCCTTTCCCCGGAAAATCTGGGCACCGATTGCAGAATTTAATGCTTAATAATGTAAAGGCCTTTTCTATCAGAAGATCATAAACTAGCCCAATCCGGTTGATGCTTGATCTATTTTGGGAATCTCCCTTAATTCCCATGCCTGTTTGGCACAGCCTTTCATTAAGCATGATGCAGGGGAAGGGGGCTCAAAGAGGTTGAATGGCCCAGATTCACACCAGGACTTTCAATAGAAGTTATGAGTCTAAATACCTTTGTGGATCTGAGCCAATATTCCCAGCACTCTCCTAGTAATACAAATTGGCACACCTTTTAAGGGATGCAATCTACACCCCCTCACATATATGGAAGTGGGGTGCAGAGCTGGGGCATTGTTCTCCCACTTGGAGCAGTATGCTTCCACTTGGGAGCAGTATGCTTCCACTTGGGAGCATCCCAGTAGCAGCTCTACACTCCCCTGAGCACTGGGGTTGCAACTCTGCCCAATCCTCACCTGGTGTAGGATAAGTATCGAATTAAAGAAGGAAAGTTACCTTATTGGTTAAGGAAGCACATAGGTGTTGTAAAAACGGACCTCAACAGCACGTAGAAGGAAGGCCTTAAAAATAATGAATTATAAGGCCAATTGGAATGAAGTAGGCAGGATGTCTGGTTCAAAGAATAACTAATGAAATAAGGAGAAGTTTCTAAAAGGAAGGCCTCTGACTGATAGGGATGACTACAGGCAATAAGAGAAAAAGAATTTCTCTTAAGAGGAGCCAACATGGACCTTCCCACCCACCTACCAGTGTTATGTCCTATGTGACCCAAGGTGCAACGAAAAAGCTGTTGGTCAGCAGGAAGTAGGGAAGGAAATAAGATCTACAACCTCCTTTTTTCCCTAGGCCGTTCCTTCTTATCTGGATTAAGACTGGAAATAAGGGTGAACTGTCTCAATTTGGTTTTTAGCTGCAGCCCATAACTGGCAATGACATCACTTGTTTGTTAAAGGGTATAAAAAGTGAACTCTTTAAGGGTTCATTGCTAATTCCTGACCATGCTGGAGCCAGCCAATATGAGTCTGAGCACTGCTGGGATTAGCCTGTTTGTAAGTATCTTGATCAAATGCTTATAAATGTTTTGTTACTGTTTGGCTGCAGTAAATTGCATACTATTTAGGCTTTTAAAGCATGTTTAGAGCAATTGTATCAGTACCGTTTGGCCTTTGGATTTAATAAAGGAATTTATGGTTAAATTAGTGTTTGGTGGTTTCCCTTATTAATATTTTCAAATACTATTATTAATTCCAACACAAGGGTTATATAAAGGGAGTGGGATTTATTACTCCTTCCCCTCCATTACATGGTTGCACAAAGGCCAGGCAGAATTTAGCTTTTAGTAGTAGTCAGAGGCAAATGGATAAAGACACAGAGAACACGATGATACTGCTATAGGCCATTTAAATTACCTCATCCACTACTTTTGAAAAGTAATGAAGGGTGGATATCACTTCTTCATCTCCTTTACCCAGGGCAAAATTCTGAAAATAAAAATATATATTGATACTGTAAGTCAACAAGGTTATTATACAGACAATATGTCGTACTACACCTCTACCTCGATATAACGCTGTCCTCGGGAGCCAAAAAATCTTACCGCATTATAGGTGAAACCGCATTATATTGAAGTTGCTTTGATCCGCCAGAGTGCGCAGCCTCCCCCCACCCCAGCGCTGCTTTACCACGTTATATCCGAATTCGTGTTGTATCGGGTCGTGTTATTTCAGGGTAGAGGTGTACATACATGTATAAATCATATACTACTTTCATACATGCACTTTATATTTTAATTTCTTTGTCTAAAGGAATGAAGTTTATCCGATTTATTTAAAAGGAACAGTTGTACCAAGAACAGGCTGCTTTGCATCTTCATTACTTTACTAACTTAAACATTTTGGATGGGATTTTCAAAAATACTCAGTGCTGCTCCCACTGAAGTCAACATGGTGTCAGTGGGACCTGAGTTAGGCCAACGATGAGCTGTTTTAAAAATCCTACCCTTTGAATAGATTTTTCATAAGCACCGTCTAATCAGCTGAATGTTGAGACTGTTACCCTTGCAAACATGGAATTTTAGATGTACCTGTTTTTCATATGCAAGAAGCTGCTTGGAAAGCTGTTGTGTGGCTAGACACATTTCATTCTACAAAATAAAAAGGAGAGTTTAGTAGAGGTAACCAAAAATATTTAGGATTACTGTTGTTACTACTTTATTATTTGGATAGTGGTAGTGCTTATAGGCCACAAACAGGACCAGGACCCGGACCCTGGGGGATATACACACACTGCAAGTGACATTCCCTGCCTCAAAGATCTCACGGTCTATGGGTCTGTCTACACTGTGATAAAAAAAAATGGCACCAAGTCTTAGAGCCCAGGTCAGCTGTCTCAACTGTGGGGCTACAAATAGCAGCGTAGATGTCTGGGCTCGGGCAAAGCCCAAGCTCTGAGATCCTATCACCTGTGGTGTCTCAGAGCCCAGGCTCCAACCTGAGCCCAAATATCTACACTGAAATTTTATAACCCTGCAGCCTGAGCCCCGCAAGCCCAAGTCAGCTGACCTGGGCCAGCCGTGGCCATGCTGTGGGTCTTTTATTGCAGTGTGGATGTGCCATATGGCTCTGATTCTGCAATTACTCAAGCACCTGCTTAACTCTGTGTGCATAAGTCCCAAAGCACTACACCGGGGTAGGCAATCTATGGCACGCATGTTGAAGGCGGCACGCGAGCTGATTTTCAGTGGCACTCACACTGCCCAGGTCCTGGCCACTGGTCCGGGGGCTCTGCATTTTAACTGAATTTTAAATGAAGCTTCTTAAACATTTTAAAACCCTTATTTACTTTACATACAACAATAGTTTAGTTATATTATAGACTTATAGAAAGAGACCTTCTAAAAATGTTAAAATGTATTACTGGCACATGAAACCTTAAATTAGAGTAAATAAATGAAGACTCGGCACACCACTCCTTAAAAATTGCCGATCCCTGCATTACACCAATTCATACAACCCAGGGCCAGTTGGTGTGAATGAGGCTTGGTCTAAATTCAATTTAGTATGAATTTAACTGTTTGGTTAGAAGTATGATTTTTTTTTACTGAAATAATTACACTGGTACATGGATGCGGTTATACTAGTTTAAAAGGTGCCTTATACTAGTATAGCTTATTTGCCTAAATTCACCAGAATAAGCTGTGCCAATATACAGGCTATACCAGTTATACAGGTATCACTGCATCCACACTAGGGGGTTGAACTGGTATAACTATTCAAACTGTGGTACCCGTACAAAGTTGTGTGTACAGCAATGCTTAGAGCAACCCCAAACGAGCCAGTAGAACTATTAACTTGCATCTATTTAAGTATATTCATAATGGATGGATTGCAGGACTGAGCCCAAATTCAAGAATAAAAAGAACAGGCGGTTTGCTGACACGTGGCTAGTACAGGAGTAACTTTGCGACAAGGTACATTGAAAAGGTCACAAACTATGCCTGATCCTCCCACAGAATGCATTAAACAGCAGCTTCTAAAGAAGTCATAAGTTATAACTTCCCATTTAAAATCTGCAATCCAGAGGAAGAACTAGTGGAAAGAACGAGGAGGAATAATGAGAAGGGGTGGGAAAGTAGCCACAGAACAGGTGAAATCAATCAATCTAAACCAAAGAGGGGAACTCGTTTAGCCACTGAACCCTAAGGCCAATTTAAAGCACCACCATTATTTTGGTGCTGCTAGCAATTTCTGGTCTGCAGTGCTCATGTTGCAGACTGAAGACAGGCACTTAAACTGAACCCCAGTCTCAAGGATTTCTCTCCGTTACTCCTTCTCACTCAGAGATTGTGTATGTCTTTAGGTGGCAGGCCCGTCAACGGGGTGGGGGGGGTGATTTACAAGGGCCCAAGGGCCCCCAGCCGCAGTGCAGCAGGGCTAAGGCAGGCTTCCTGCCCACCTTCGCTCCATGCCACTCCTGGAAGTGGCCAGCACGTCCCTGTGGCCCCTGGGGAGGGGTCTCCACGTGCTCCCCCCTCCCCAAGCGCCGACCCCACAGCTGCCATTCGCTGGGAACTGTGGCCAATGGGAGCTGCGGGGGCGGTGTCTGTGGGCAGCGGCACGCTGAGACCCCTTGGCCCCTCACCTTGGAGTCGCTGCCAGAGGGGTGCGCTGGTTGCTTTCGGAAGCAGCCCGAGGTAAGCACAGACACTCTGACCTCCTCCTGCACCCCAACTCCCTGCCCCAACCCTGAGCCCCCTCTCACACCCAAACTCCCACCCAGAGCCTGCACCCCAAACCTCCTCCCACACCCCAACCCCCTGCCCCTGCCCTGAGCCCCCCCCACACCCAAACTCCCTCCCACAGCCTGCATCCCACACCCAAACTTCCCGCCCCAGCCTGGTGAAGTAGTGGGGCTGTTCTCACATAGAAGATTTCAACAACAAATAGTATTTAAATAGTACTAAGAAAACAATGGAAAGCTCCCGCAACCCCATGTTGCTATTAGTATTGTGACAGCACCAACAGGTAAATGTGAAGATGCTGGGCTTGAAACACCCTCACACCTCTGCTATTTGCCCTCAGTGTCTTCCTTTGTGTATCAGAAACCCAGCGAGTGGGGGAACGCAGGCAGGCATAGGAAAGGAAGCAAGTTCTACTCTCAGCTAAAGCAGTAGAGTTAACCTACATTTATATCTCTGTAAATGAGAGCAGAATTTGGCTTGGGACATGTAAGAGGGAGACTAAAGATTCCAACAGCAGAAGCTTTGTCACTAGCCAGATAGGTCTGGTTTGTTTCACTGCCATAAAACTGGTGTAAAAAAACTGAGGAATCAGGTCCTATATATTTGCCCTGGCTAGGTCCCTCCTTTCTCCAATTATTAGTCCTCTGAATTATTTCTATTTTAGAGTTCAGATTTTTAAAAAAGAAAAGAAAAAAAATAAAACCATAGCTTGTTTGTGTAAGTCAGAGCAGCCTCTAAGCTGCTCTAATTTACACCAATGGGCCAGAGCTAGAGCAGACGCACCATCAGAATCAGGGAGGCAGAACCTGCTCCCTGATGCCTTCCTCTGCCCTTCTGTGCAAGCACATCTTGGTATAGGACAGAATCTGGGTGAAAGACTCTAGAAACAGTCTTTGCATGGGCCTCTGCAGCCTCTTAACACCTTGATATACATCTTAACTCCTCAGCAGAGTCACTGTTTGCAGGGGATGAGGAGTGGTAAAGTCATGTTCAGCCATGAAAAACACAAAGGCCATATTTTATCAGGGTATCTACATGAATGGCTGCAATACAAGCACAAGGCAGACGTTGGCTCTCCTAGTTCTGGCCCCCTTAGAACATCATGAAGATTGTTTTTCAAGGCCCTAAGCGATTGAAGCAATGAGCACAGAGAGCTGTTCTAGGGCATAACCAGGGGCTCGGGGCCTGGTACCTGTGTTAAATGGTGTCTATTACATGACCAGGCAATGGCCGCCATATGCAGACCCCATAGAGAGTACTCATACTCTCGGCAGGAATAGCAAGAACAGGTGGAGAGGGCTGAAAGTTACCCTGGCAGACAGCAATCACAAGGCTTCCATACACTGAAATACCACTGAAGCCAATAGACGGTGCTTTCAGTGATGCATAGGCCTTAGGGCTGGCTATGTGCACCAAGGTGAGTGTCATCCTGTCAGAATACAGTGAACACTACTAACACATACATGTGAATCCATTTGGGGTTGCTAATGCTTAGTTTCTCACACACACACCCCCCTCCCTACCTGCCAGATTGTGACCCTATTCTAGGTATAAAATTTTAATTGTGTCATTTCCAAACAAAGAAACAAAACATTAGCACACAAATCAAGTTAATCAGACAGGTATAAATACCGCCATATTACCCAGGGACAAGACGCTCTGCTCAGCCTGTGGTAACACTGCTTAGTTAAAAACACTTTTTTGGGGCAACTCCAGCTTAACCCTCCTCCAATTTGTTCTCAGTCAGGCTTCTCTCTGGCACTGTCTTGTGCCCCCTTCCTCTCTTGCCACCATTAATCAGCTGAAGGGTTTAAAAGTTGTTTGCATTGCTTGTATTTACAGATCCATGAAGCCCTTGGAATCCATTCTAGCAGTTAATTCAATTCCATATATTTCCCCCTGGAATACAGCAACATGCTATTATCCGGAACTGGCTGAAAATAATGTGTTGATCAAGTTGAAGAACAAACATTATTTGTATGTAAATGTACTTTTCCCATTAAATAATTAAACACAACATTAGAAAAATCTCTTGGAAAATGGTGGAGCAAAGCAAAATAAAGACTATAATAAAATGTTTTCCAACTGTTCAAATTACTCTCTGTCACAATACCCCACAGCTCCTTTTGAAATTTCAGAGTTAATCAAACGCTTCTGTAGTGGGAAAGTCAGTAAGGACAGATTACCAACTAGAAAACATATTGAAAGCCCGAGCAGCCTGATAAATTTAAGTGAGGGCAAAATTCATTTTTGTTAGTGCTATAAACACAAAAACACATGTATTTTCATTAGCTGATTTTATAGAGGGAAAAAAATCCCCAGGGAAATCATGTACAAATGTTTATTGGGAGGAAGAGAGGACTAGACAGAAAGCCGTTCTAATTAAGCAGTGATGACTCTGGATGAATTATTTCATTTAGTTTTGAGCCTAGCTTCCAAGTGCTCAGAGCTGTAACAGAAAACCTTTTCAAAGATCTACCAGCATCAGATTACAATGGATGTGATAAAGAAGACAACGTAATGCATCTAAATCCTCTCTTTACCATACTTAAGTGAAAAAGGGCCTGTACTTGAAATGCGCTATTTCAACACTTTAGTCAACTCTGGGTCTGATCCCGCTTTCATTCAAGTCAATGGCAAAATTCCCATTTATTAATTTTTGGATCTGAACTTCCCCGAAGTGTCAAAGTGTTCATATCTGGGCTTCTGGTGTGACTCTACCTTTTATCATCATCTGTCATGCACACAGCTAGTTACCTGATGCAAGAATAGGCTCTTCCTCCCTCCAGTTGATAATGAAAACTCAGCTGCACTTACATACAATTTATTTGTGAGATAGTCCATCATTTGTCAACACCTTTTCTTTCTAAATAAGTTCTGTGGTAAAAACATCAGCCAGATTTAATTAAAATTGGAATTAACCCTAATTATTTTATAGTGGATAGTTACATATAATTGTCTACAAGATTCCAGATAAGAGAACCTGTAAAAGGATTCAACTGAGCTATACAGGCATTGAGCCATCTCGTTCAACCCCAGTATGATTAATCTTTCAGCATATCTACTTCTCTGTGCTGAGGACGGCATTTTCAAAACTTTGCATGTAAACGAGCGTGGAGTAATACAAAACTACTTTGCATAGCAATGGCAAATACAGAGGGGAAATATAAACACACACACACCCTGTATACACAATGGTGTGCAATAAAGATTTAATTGGTATGCTTTTGGGATACCTAATTGCTCACAGATAGGAAGAGGAGGGGTGGGTGGCTAGGGGAGAATGTCCACAAAGGATTTATGGATTTTCCTTCTTCTGGGATCATGGGAAGTATCCAACCTTAAACCCAGGCTCAGTTCAAATGGAGCTGAGGCTTGAGATGAATGTGTTGCCCAGCTCTGTCTATATGCACATATCTCCTCCTTCTGAAGCACTCAGCTGTCTGGCAATTGGGAAAATGCTACCATTGTAATGATTTAACTTTGCAGAGAGAATGCTTTAGAAATTAAGATCCCAATGCTGGGAGATGCTGAGATCCCCTAGTGTTGAGAGTGATCAGTAGCTCACAGGATCAGGCTATTTTATAGCATTCCCTGTTTAAGCTGATTCACAATGGCGTGTTCAGTCCTCACAAGTAATGAATGGCTTGATGAAGGATCATCGGATAGGAAGAGAAAAGATACAAGTCATGGCTCTGCTGTAAAACAGTGTCAGCAGCTACAGCAGGATTTTAGGTCTGGAGAGAAAAAAAATCTTTAGTTTCCCTGCAAACCAGCTATCAGCTGAACGGTTATGATGTGTTCTCCTCTCTGTAACACTCAGATCTCCAAATTCTGCTCCGCAGACCATGGGCATAAACTTGCTTCTAGGCCTGGTGACAATTCCAAAGCTGACCAGCAACAATGAAATGGAATTCCATGGCATTGTAAATACAATATTCATCCTCCTATCATAGACTATCAGGGTTGGAAGGGACCTCAGGAAGTCATCTAGTCCACCCCCCTGCTCAAAGCAGGAACAATCCCCAGGCAAATTTTTGCCACAGATCCCTAAATGGCCCCCTCAAGGATTGAGCTCATAACCCTGGGTGTAGCAGGCCAATGCTAAAACCACTGAGCTATCCCTCCCCTTAAATCCTGTTTACCTTTAACTGTCTTCTTATTTAAATGTGGAGAATACATCACAGGAAGTGCCCCTCATATAAATAATGCACACTTGTGATCAATACGGCATCATAAATGTACATGGTGCTTTACAAAATCAGTGTTGCCAACTCCACTGATTTTATTGCAAGTCTTGTGTTCTATGATATCTGACTTAAAGGCACACATGGTTACGTGAGAATCTCAACTTTCACTGAAAACAAAAGCCCTTATGGTTGCAGAGAAAAGCTTGAAAAGATGACTAGAGTGCAGCCACAAAGCTTAAAAACCAGAAGGCAAATAAAAGGAACACGTTTACTATTATTATAATACTATTATTATTAATAATAAATACCCATGATTTTAAACCATTCTCATGATTTTGTAGAGCCTGACTCACAATGTTTGGATGTTTCAGATTGCAATACTGCAAAAATAATAAGTAACAAAGTCTATGTTCCCAGAGAGCTGGAAACTCATTCATGGATCCAAAACCTTATGAAATCAATGAAAAGACTCCCATGGACTCCAAAGGGCTTTAAATCGGGATTTCTGAGCCCCAGGAGTGGTCTTAGAGCCAAAAAGAGGCATCACTGAGAGGGGGTAAAAATAAGGATTCATGAATTAAATATGGGGGATGGTGGAATGAAACTAGTTTGAAGAACAAACTAAAAGAATACTAGGCAGCTCCAAATTACATAACTCATGCTCCCTGCTGTCACTTTACTTGGTAGCACCTACCTAATCCCCAGGACATTTTCTCCAGTGTCTCTCTGCACAAAAATATTTCCTTTCTGCACTGCTAAAGGCAGCATTAGTTTGCTTCTAGTTCTCTCCCCCCTTGCTCCCCAGCAGCTACAAACACTGTTAGTATACAAATATATTTATTGGAACTGCTAAAGAAAATGCCACAGTACTGACAATGTTCAGCACCTTATTGTACTATAACTTGTTTCCAGGATTCCCCTTCAGGTGCCTGGTAGATACACTTTAGTCAACTGTGGAATGAAATGGAATTACCTATTTTAAAAAAAAAAGTCATGTTTATTTTGTGGTGCCTTCTTTTCTTTATTCTTGGCATATGAAGGTCTCCACTGGGCCATTACTGGCATTGATGAGTGGAACTGGAGAATGACCTTCAGATTTCAGGAGGGACTTAATTCAGTGTGGCACAGCACCTGGTGATTAGAAATGCAAGCTGGGGCACAGGCTGGTTGTGTTTAACTCTACAGCCTTATCATGTAAACACTGGCTTCACTTAAGAAAGATCTCTTTCCTACAATTCAGCCTGTCTGACACATCACTATTGCTAATGGCACAGTCACTTCTGTGAGTTCAACCCATCAATAGAAATGAAGAAGCAGTGTTGCCAACTCTCATGATTTTGTCATAAGTCTCATGATAAATGCTGTTTTCCTTAAAGCCCCAGGTCCTGCAGTCAAATGGATGTGTGATCATTTCAGCCTTCATCCTTAAAGAAAAAGTAAGCTTGCAGCCCTTGTGGCTGTGGAGAAAGCTTCAAAATGTGACCCCAGTGCACCCTAAAGGCTCAAAAAGCAGAAGGCAAATAAAAAGAACAAATCTATTACTTTTACATAATCGCATGATTTTAAAACCAATCTCATTTTTGGTGAGCCTGACTCATGATTTTTGAACATCTGGGATTGGCAATATTGGCAACCCTTAAATAGGCAGCTAGGATAGACTCTATTGGGAAGCTTTCTTCAATCAGAACATCACAAAGCTAAATTGCTTCTGGCTACAATGCACAGGCAGCAGCGTACAAATAAAGCAGGAAGTATAATCTGAACTCATAGTGATGTTATTTATTTATCTTATATGACCAAAATCAGGTGCTTCTCTGTATTTGTATCCATGTGCTAGTGCATGTTTACTGAACACCTAACCAGATATTAAACAGTTTCGAGTGCTTGCAACTAGAAATAGCATTAACAAACATGATTAAGTTGGTTGACACAAGAGGCACCAAAAATAGACATGTACAATTCAAATAATTAGGCCCCACTACTGCCTAACAGGATCCTGTAGCTTAAAAAAAACCCAACAAAAACCACAAATTGCGCACCCTTCTAGTTATGATAAAACTGTTACCTTAAAAAGAAAAAAGCCATCCAGACTGGGGAAATACTTCCAGTTTCTCCTTACATGACTTTCAAGCCATCTGATAAATCTTTAAATAAAACTGTGACTGGCAGTTTATAAGATAGCAGCCAATTAAATGAATGCTTTGCACATACAGCAGTATTTCTGGGCAACTACAAACATGTTTCTGGATGGATAACAGCTTGCATTTGGTGCTGATTGCTACCCACAGGAAGCAATACAGTACAGGTGGGGTGAGATCACCACTCTAACAAGGTCAGTGTTGGCTGGCTTCACAAAAGAACCAGGTTTTAAGTATGACAAGTGGAGAGCAGATAGTTCTCATATATCCATTCTCCTGAGAGGCAGTCCCAAATAGAGGAGGTAGCATGAGAGGTGTGACTCAGAGGACACAAAGGGGCAGTAAAGAGTAAGATGGTTTGGAGGAGGCAATGTGGGCATATATAAACTCAAGCTCTGGGGCCTCCTACTACTTCCTGATGCCTCAGTTGGCTTTTCTAGAGACAATGATTCTTGCCTGTGGTCAGGGCGGCTTTAGCAGAGACTTATGGGCTCAGTTGCACACACAGAAACCCCAGTGGTGGCTTTTGTCCTCCAGGGCTAGGCCTGGTTCCTCGCTCTAGGCATTGTGGCCTGGGATAAGTGACCACCTGCAGCAGCAGCATCCTCCACCCCTACACCTCTTCTCAGGGAGCCAGGCCCAGCTCCCTGGGGCAGGAGCCGTTGCTGTGGCATGGGTTAGCTCTCTAGGCACCCGCCCATTCCCAAGCCCCCGCTCCACACCGGGCCAGGATTTCAGTTGCGGTACCAGGATACACTATGTGGTTGGTGCCCCTTTGGTTGGGCGAGGAGGAAGAGGCAGAACAGCTGAGTACACCCATTGAACTGGGAGGCTCCATCCATCACTGACTGTGACTCATGAAACTTGCTGTCTCTGGTGAGATACATTCCTTTGTTAGTCTTTTCTCTTCAGTCTCTGTTTTCTGTCTTCTCTATTTCTTGCTTCCCCATAAGCTTTCCTCTTCTCACTACACTCTACCCATGCTTTGCTATATTACTGAGTCTCCTACTCCTTGACAGACCTATTTCCCCCTTCCTCCTTGGCCACTCTCCTCCAAAGCACTTCTTGCATTGGCTGCTTTGGGCTCTAAATTTTTGCCAGTGACTACTGATTTTGAGTGCCTGACTTGAGAAATCTCATTTTCAGGGGGCAGGTGCTTAATCATTTTGCAAATCAGGCTCCCTTAAGGCAGTGGTTCTCTGCCTTTCCAGACTACTGTACCACTTTCGGGAGTCATATTTGTCTTGCATACCCCCAAGTATCACATCATTTAAAAACTACTTGTTTACAAAATCAGACATAAAAATACAGAAGTGTCACAGCCACTATTACTGAAACACTGCTTACTTTCTCATTTTGTCTTTATGAAATTTTAGTTTGTACTGACTTCACTGGGGCTTTTTATGTAGCCTGTTATAAAACTAGGCAAATATCTAGGTGAGCTGATGTACCCCCTGGAAGATCTCTCTGTACTCCAAGGGGTACACATACCCCTGGTTGAGAACCACTGCTTTAAGTCATCTAAAGTTGGGAATGCAAAATCAGTCACTTGTGAAAAGTCAGGTCCTAGTGGCTAATGTTGGAAGCACTGTCAATGATAATGTCTTACTGCTAGCTGCTTTCAGTATTGCTTCTTGCATCTAATCTGAGCAGCATTGCTAATGATCTCTTAGTGGACAGTGTGCTGTCCTGAGTAATAAATATCCTATGGCATCAGATTGGGTTTGAGTGCCCAGGACCCATAAATGCAGTTTGAAATGAACCCTGGATCAGCAGCAAGAAAATACTAATGTTCAGAGTATCATATTGTCTGTGAGAGAGACAACCCCAGTAATATAGCTTGTTTTGCACAGTTTTGCTGTAAATCTTTTTACCCAGGTCCTTATATTCTTTGCATGTAATCTTAAAGAATATGTGATGGTTTATATAGATCCTGATTCTTTTTTTTTAATTAAAGGTAACGTAGCATGGCTGAGAATTTCAGAGCTGCACAGAACATCTGGAAACCAGGTCCGATTCATTATAATGGCAACTGAGCATTGAAAATATCATACTAGACTTTTAAGGCAGCTCATTTGAGCCATACACCTCTTGTAGCAAAATGAATTATGTTTGCTTGCCTTGATGGGGAGGGGAATAGTGACGTGTAAGAGTATTTATTTTGGTTCCAAAGAGAACGTCCTGAAAATAATCTCTGTGTGGATTGCTAATATGTAGTGGACTCTGTCAGTGATATCTGTTGTATGTTCACGTTTTATTACGAATTCCTCAGTTGTGAATAATCTAAATAAATCAGGTTCATAATATTAATTGCTAATTGCTATCTGTGTGGGGGGCCAAACACACTTTAGCAGTTGTTTCATTAGAAAACATCATGGTTGGCCTCACTGATAGCCCACCAGGAAGTCCTAGCAGTCCTGTTCCTTTTTAAGAGGGAATATGATTTGAAGAATAAGCACAAAAGTAGGGAGACTTGAGTTCTGAACCCAGCTTTTCTACTGACTTGCCTAAGGCAAGTCAGTTCCCTTTGCTTTAGTTTTCTTATCTGTAAAATAAGGGTTATATTTACCTGCTTCCCAAGAATACTGTAAATCAATGTTTACACAGCTATTAAAGTCACTTACCTCTGAGCTGTGGAAGTCAAAGACAAGGGCAGTGGGTTTTGCGAACCACAACTATTGAAAAATCAGGGGTTAGGCCCACCAAAAATCACAAAATTTAAAAAAACCCTACTGATTTTTAAAACCTAAGTAAGAAATCTTGTTTTCTTTGGCCCCAATACATAAAGGTATTTTGGCTTCTAATTTCCATTGAAATCAATGGAAGTTAGGAGCCTGAAAATCTTTGTGGATCTGGGTATTTTATTTGCATTGTGGGATTTGAGCTTTTAAGGTGCACTTGGGTCACAATTTCTGTCTTTTCTCCACAAGTATGAGGGCTAGAAATTTACTTTTTAATGAAAGCTGAGATTTTCTTTTCGTCACTTGTCTGTTGGAGCTGGGACTTTAAGTAAAACATCAAATATCTCAAATATGACTTGCAATCAAATTGGGAGAGCTGGCAACACTGGACCCTTTTTTTTTCCTCCTATAAAGATTCTGAGCATTCATTTGAATACAAAGTCACTTAAGTTTAAGGGAAAAAAAATAGAATAAGATGTCTGATTCTGCAAACCCTTACTCATTCAAGCCTTACTCACCTGCATAGTCCCATTATGGTCAAAGGGACTTCTTGTGAGAGTGGAGTGGTGCAGGTTTGGGCCCAAGATGTGGATTCTGTTTCCTGTTCAGAACATTAGGGCAGGGATTTTTAAATGTGATTGCTTAAAATTAGGCATCTAAATCTATATTTAGGGTCCTAATAAAGGTACCTAAAAAAGGATCAAGGGGGTAAATTTGAGGGTGCCGAAGTGATTTGGAAGTTTGGGTGTCATTTTCAAAAGGAAAATATGGCCATCTTTTCAAAGGTATTTAGTCTGCCTAAAGATGCAGAAAGAGGTCTAGTGGGATTTTCAAAAACATCTAAATTAGTTAGGTACCTAGGGACTTTTGAAAATCCCACTGTCTATCTGCACCTTTAGGTGCCTAAATACCTTTAAAAAACTGTCCCTTAAGCACTCAAGAGCCTAAAGGTTTGTCTGGATACAAAAATTAATCTGGAATAAGGTAGGATATTACGGTAATTTAAATTAGATTAACGATTCCTGATTAATTCCATGTGTGGACACTCTTATTCTGGAATAAGAGTGCCTTATTCCAAATTAGTTTATTTCAGTGGATCAAACTAATCCAAGGAATCCAGTGGAATTAGCTAATTCAGAAGAAAATACTCTTATTCTGAATTAAGACTGTCCACACATTGAGTTAATCAGAAATAGATATTCCAGAATAGCTCCCTGTGCAGAAAAGCCTTAAATTTCACTACAATTCAGTGGGATTTAGGGTAAATTTTTCAAAAGCGTATGAACAACACACATGCCTAAACCCAATTTTCAAAGGGCATATGGGCATCTAAGTGAAAATTTAACCCTAACTTTAGTCAGCTAAGTTTGAAAATGTTGACCTTGCAGTATACACAAGAGTAAGTGTGTGCCACGATTCTTATTTTATTTTATTTCAGTTTTCTGAATAAGTGGAGGAACACCAAGACAGGAAGGAGTGACAATATCATTGAGACTGATTTTCAAAAGAGCAGAGCAACCACACAACTTCTGCACAGATCAAAAGGAGCTGCAGATGTTCTGCACCTTTGCAAATCAGTGCATCTGTTAGGAGCAGATTAATAAGGTTGCCTCTACGGCTTGCCAAACAAAGTCAACACAAATGAAAGATTACCTGAGCCCCATAGACCCGCTGCATTGCTTGAAGCAACTGGTTTGTATAGTCTGTAAGGGTTCCTGCATCTTCTTCAAATACACTAAGCAAGGAGCGAGTCTTTAATAAAAGAAAAAGCAAAAGGTTTTACTCCCAAATGGAAATATTAAAAAAAAATTAAATAAACTGTAGCAAAACAAATCAGTCAGCATAATAAGACTTTGAATATACAGTGTACAGCTTCTTTTATCCAACAATGTAAAAAACACAACAATTGATCACTAGAATGAGATGGGTAAACTGACGCACAAATAAATGTGACTAGAAGTTTACACTGCAAAGCAATGGCAGAGTCCTCCTGACAAACACCTTCTTGCTCTAATTGGTAGACACTCCTTCCAGCATAGTCAGGAATGTAACAAATCCTGAAATTCCTCTTGCTGATTACAGTAATCAAAGCCATGCCAAGGTCTTGTAGTCAAAACACCATCGCTAGTTTTATTTCTCTACTCTTAGAATGAATTAAAAGCACCCCTTGGTAACAGAACAAATTATCTTCCATTATGCCATCTCAGGAGGCTTCTGTGTTGAACTTTTAAAAGAACGCTGCCAAAACTGGTAGACTTAAAATTAGACCCAACAGCAGTATGTTGGTTTGTGACAACAATCATACATATACACTTAGTGCTGCGTGTCCGTAAGCATGGTTTCTTCTCTCTGCCATTCTGTTTTGTTCTTGTGAGCGGAGGAGCAGCAGAGAGGAAAACATAACTTGTGTTATCTTGGAGAAATGCATCCACTTGGCTTGTTTCAGTGGAAGTGCCAGGGACAGCAAATTACATTGTTGCAGTGCTACATGCAAAGGAAGAAACCAAGGCCAGGGATTAGTGCTGGGCAAGTGAATTTAATAGATCAGGACAATACAAGTAAAGGGGAGGTAAAAAGTTGGGCTGGCAGTGCAACTTTGACAGTGTCTCTCTTTCAGAAAGTCATTCTGCATCTTGGTAATTCAAAGTGTCCTAACTGGTCAATCCAGTCTGTTTGATACTAAATGAAAAGGTCTTCCCTATCTGCACAGCTAAATTACTCTGCATTAGTTCCATCTGTCTACCATAAACTCTAGTACTTTAATAACCATATTAGACCTGATACCTAGTCAGTGTTTTATCTGTCCTATCTTAGTCATCTCTAATGTGCCTGAAGTATCTAGATGCTAATCATGGGAATTTATTTTACAGTATTAGGAAAGCTATAAGAAGCATCACTATTTGGGAGGATGCAACCTTGCTTCTCCAGGACATTTACTTTTCTTTGCAAATCTCCTTGCAGAGATTTTACATTGCTTCTGAGAGATTCAAACCACCTCTGCTGAGATTTTTGGACTAAGACAATGTCTGATTTCATCTGTGCTGAGAAGTGTCTATTTACGGTGTGAAGTAGTGTTGTCTAGTACAGGGGTAGGCAACCTATGGCATGTGTGCCGAAGGCCACACGTGAGCTGATTTTCAGTGGCACGCACACTGCCTGGGTCCTGGCCACCAGTCCGGGGGGCTCTGCATTTTAATTTAATTTTAAATGAAGCTTCTTAAACATTTTAAAAACCTTATTTACTTTGTATACAACAATAGTTTAGTTATATATTACAGACTTATAGAAAGAGACCTTCTAAAAACATTAAAATGTATTACTGGCACACGAAACCTTAAATTAGAGTGACTAAATGAAGACTCGGCACACCACTTCTGAAAGGTTGCCAAGGCCTGATCTAGTAATTAAAACAGGTGACTGGAGGTCTTATTTTAGATTCTGCATGGCTGTACTTGCTTACTTCGGGTAAATCATTTAATCTCACAACACCTTAGTTTATTAATGTTAAATGGGTATATTACTACCTATCTTAGAAACATCGTGGGGGATAATTGATACTTGGAAAGAACTTTAAGATGGTAGGATAAAAAGGAGCATTAGAAGCGCAAAATATTGTTTTCATTAAAACAACAGCACATACAGATCAAAGAGGGAAAGAATTCAAAACACACCAATAGAAAGCTACATAGGGCCTGATCCTGCAAGCCCTTGGCATGCAGCACTTCCTTTCAATGGGAGCTCCATGTTCTGAGAGTTTCCAGAACAGGGCCCTAGCCTGGATTTTAATAATTGAAACACATACTGATTTGCAAAAATACCTAGATTTGAGTTGTTGCAATCACTGACTATAGTTTTGCTAATTTAAAACTTCTATTCTCTATAACCCCATCTTTTCCTTTATCTAACACTGAATATCATTATACTGTGCTGTGACAAAAGACTGATTCACCAGACACAAACAAAGGATTGTGGTTACAGGATAAAGCAACAGAATTATGGGAAATGTTAAGCAAGAAAATTCTCAGGCCAAGATTTTCAAAAAAATAGATGCCTAAAGTTAGGCTCCTAAGTATATATTTTTATAATATGGGGCACAGATGGCTGTTAGAAGCCTATATCCTACTGAAATTAGCACAGGCGCCTTGAAAAATCCCAGCTTTACTTATTCAGATGCCTAAATATGCGACTTAATTTTATATACCCATTTATTTATTCATTAAATCTTGACCTCAATTAGCACTTTTGTTCAAAAATAATAAACCCTATAAATGATTCAAATAGTTTGGATGTTAAGGTTCAAAATCTTTATGATGTTTCTTTTTAAAATCACCATTTGTTAATTACACTGGTTTAAAACAGATGTATAATTTACTTGTTGCTGTTTTGTCAAATTCTTACATAATAGATAATGCTGCACCAGTGAACCATGGTAATCCAAACATAACCTTTTAACATTTCTCTGGAGGCTTCATTAATCATGCCACCACCCTTGCTGCTGGAAACATGGGGCCAAATCCAGTCTTCACATGAGTAACTGTTGAATTCAGCATGGCTATTTGGGTCAGTCTGTCTCCTAATTTGCAGTCAAACACTTAAAATGGAATACATTCAGGCAGGGGCTTTTTTGTATTGTGCTTGGGGACAATGAAGAGATAATTACATGACTCTTAGAGAGAAAGTGAGTTTTGCAAACCTTATTAATAAATAACTTACGTCTAATTCTCCACTGCCTGGCACTTTGTTGGAAAATAATTGTTTTATATCCATTTTGTTCTCCCCTTGCCTTTCTGAAAATGATTATACAAGGTACAGCCCAAAAGAGGATCAGGCCCACTTTGTTCAGGAGTAAATTACTATACAAAGTGCTAGACAGTATGCTCTTTGGGGGCAGAGACAGTCTTTTTGTTGTGTTTGTACAGCCTCTAGCAACATGGGGTCCTGGTCCATGACAGGTTCCTAGGTGTTACCGTAACACAAATTAATAAGACAGCGGAGAATCAGGCCTCTTGCATGCAAAAAGTTACTATATTGAAAAATGTAATTAATTTTGTGAATTAAAAATTCATATGAATGAATTAATTTATGATTTAAAAAAATCAGGACCATATGGCAATTATGCAAAAGTGAAATCATTTTTCCAGAAACGTAGAACAAACAACAAATGATGAAGAAATCAAGCGAAAAAATGTCCTCCAAAAGCTAGGTTTATATAGTCTTTACTCTTCCAGTATTTCTACCCATTGTAAAGGAAGAGTTAAGCTCCTTTGTTTCAGGCCATGAAAGACTGGGGAGACTTATAAACCCTAATCTGTGCTTTCTTTGGTTGCTTTCAGTTTTTGTTAAATTTTTAATCATGTGAGATGGTGTTGATGGAGCAGAAAAATGAGTTTACTTAGTGGCTGTATAAAGTTCTTCAAAATTAATATTTGTATTGAGCCTTGGAGCTGTAAACACCATAACTAAACTATTAAGTAATATTAATAATAAATCTACTCTAGTTCAGTAAATTGGGGGGTGCCCCTGTATCAAAAGGAAGGAGGCTGTGATTCCTCCAAACACTGATTTCCTTCCTCCTGCTGGTCAAGGACCAGCTGATTTGGGGTGGTAGTAGAATGGGGGTCGCAGAGCCTCAGTAGGTCCATCCTGGGGAGACTACTGCTTCTCCTTGCCATGGATCTAGGACTTTACTTCTCTCTCAATTACCACTCACCCTGTCCTCCTTTCTTTCCTCCCTATACTGCCACTTCCTTTTGTTTCTCTTTCTTCATCATGCCTTACACACACACACCCCTTCCCACAAGTGCCCCTCTTCCCATCCCTTGGTGAAGTCCTCTCTCTTCCCCATCCATAAACCCCACTCTCTGACTTCTGTTTCCCCAGACCTTTCCCTCTTCCTCCCCGGGCCCCCGTAGAATCTCCCTGCCTTCCCCAATTTTCCCCTCCCCACTCTTTTTGCCCCAACTCTCAGGGCTCCTCCTTCTCTCCCTCTCACCATCAATACAGGCCACCTGCTAGCCTCTCCTCTGTGTACAGCATTCCCCAGGTCCATGGTTTGCTTTTCCAATAGGGATGCAGCACTGGCTGCCGCTGGCCTAGCATGGAGGTCACTGTGTGGTCTAGAGCAGAGGTGGGCAAACTAAGGCCTGCAGGACACATCCGGCCCGCAGGACCCTCCTGCCTGGCCCCCGAGCTCCTGCCCTGGGAGGCTAGCCCCCAGCCCCTCCCCTTCTGTTCCCCCTCCACCGCAGCCTCAGCTTGCTCTGGTGCTGGCACAATGCTCTGGGCAGCGGGGCTGTGAGCTCCTGGGGCAGTGCAGCTGCAGAGCCGGGGCCTGACCCGGTGCTATGAGCTGTGCGGTGGCGCGGCTGGCTCCAGCCAGGTGGCACAGCTGCCTGTCCTGGTGCTCTGGGCGGCGCAGCTGTAGCGCTGCCATCCACCGGTGCTCCAGGCAGTGCAGTAGGGCGGCAGGAGCGGGGGGGTTGGATAGAAGGCAGGGGAGTTCAGGGTGGTGGTCAGGGGGCGGGGGTGTGGATAGCAGTCAGAGGGCAGGGAACAGGGGGGTTGAATGGGGGCAGGCATCCCCAGGGGGCAATCAGGAAAGAGAGGAGGGGTTGGATGGAGTGGTGGGGGACAGTCAGGGGCAGGGGTTCTGGGGGCAATCAGGGGACAGGGAGAAGGGGTGGTTGAATGGGGCAGGGATCCCCAGGGGGCAGTCAGGAATGAGAGGAGGAGTTGGATGGGGTGGCAGGGGTTCCGGGGGCTGTCAAGGGACAGGGGTAGTTGGATGGGGCCGGAGTCCTTGGGGTGCCGTCAGGGGGCAAGAAGCAGGAGGGGTCGGATAGGGGGCAGGGCCGGGCCACACCATGCCTGGCTGTTTGGGGAGGCACAGCCTCCACTAACCGGTCCTCCATACAATTTTGGAAACCCAATGTGGTCCCCAGGCCACAAATTTTGCCCGTCCCTGGTGTAGAGCATGCTAGACAGAAGGGAAAGGACCTAGTCTAATACAAGGAAATTCTTCTCCAGCCCCCGGGGGTGGAAGTGGAGAGGGCAGTAAGAGTCTGGATCTAGTGCTATGAATCCACTCAGCGACTGTGTCCCTAAAACCCAGAATCATCCCTGTTTTCAGCACTGCCCTGGTGTGTCTCTCAGTTTTATAACAAACAATATTTTGTCCCAGTTTTATAAACCCTGAAGTTTCTCACCACCCTGGTCAGAGGAGCTAGGGAAACCAACAGCAGGCTGGCTAAGTGTACATGCACCTCAAGCACCATTGCCTGTAAGACATGTCACAGGCTGACACCTTATTTTCCCCTCACAGGTCCCTCTGCTGGTAAAACCTTGGAGCCTGCATCCAACCAGTGACAGGGAGGGGGTAGTTTGACAGAGAAGAGAGGGCAGGGCACCCTTTTCTCATCCCAGGTGCCAACCCCTCCCAGACGGTCTATGAAACCCTCCCCTGCAGTCCTGCCCTCTGTGACAGGTGACCTAATTTCTCCACTTTGAGAATCTGCTCAGCCTACTCCTGGGTGGCTACTTCCCCGCCCCCACAGCAAAAAGATGATGTTCACCTAGGTCGCTGTAAACCACTTAACCCCCGCCGTGCCTCAGTTTCCCCAACCTGTAAAATGGTGGCATGGCCCCACCCACCTTTTCCCATGCGCACTGTGGGCTGCAGCTGAAAAGCGCTGCAGAAGCACAACGTGGTATAACATTAACTCCTGTTGTTACCATTTGTTATTCTTGCTCCGCGTTTCACCACCACCCAAACCCACCGGCCGGGACTGGAGGTTTAACACACACCCCCCCCTCTGCTCGGGCCTGCTGAATCCGGTGTGGCCTCCGCTCCGCTGTAAATGCAGGTGCGTCACGGGCATCGGCGCTGCACGGCCCGAGCAGGGCTGGCCCCAGAGCAGCCCCAGAGCACGGCGGGATTAGTGACCCCCCCGCCCCCGCTCCGAACCGGCCTGTGAAACGCCGCGCGGGGCACCCACAGCAGAGGCGCCTCCCGCCAGCCTGGGACCGGCTCGGGCTGGGGGGCGCCCCGGAGGGAAAGGGCGAGAGCGGCGGCGGCGGGGGGCGGGTACCTGCGGGCTGTCTTGCAAAGCCTCTTCCAGGAGGAGTTTGTCCACGGCGGGCATGGCGGCTCTCCGCGGAGCGGGAGCGACTGAGCCGGATGAACCCCGCGGCCGCAGAGCCTCCCGGCGCTGACACGTATCGCTCGGCCGGCTGCAGCGGGGCGCCTGCCCCCTCCCCGCGGCTGCTTTCTGCGGGAGTCGAGTCAACACAGCCGGGCGCCGAGGCGGGAGCGCTCCTCCCCCTTCCGAAAGGCAGCGAGTCACGAGGAAGAGTGACAGCTGGGGAGCTCCCCTGGCAGGAAGTGCGGCTGCCGAGCGCTTCCTGCCTGGGTTAACTCTTTGCAGAGCCACAGACGCGAAACTCCCTCCCACGCCCGGGTGGGTGACTCAGTGCGTGACCAAGACATAAAATGAGGGACCCGGGGAAATTATTCACGCACAGGACACCTAAAATGCCGCGGGGGGGGGGTTCCTAATATTTTTCACTTTCGTGTGTCTCTGTATCCGGTGGGAAGCCCAAGAAAAGTGAAAGCAGCAAAGAGTCTTGTGGCACCTTATAGACTAACAGACGTTTGGGAGCATGAGCTTTCGTGGGTGAATAGCCACTTCATCCGACGCAGTGGGTATTCACCCACGAAAGCTCATGCTCCCAAACGTCTGTTAGTCTATAAGGTGCCACAAGACTCTTTGCTGCTTTTACAGATCCAGACTAACACGGCTACCCCTCTGATACTTGACAGCAAGAAAAGTGAGGGGATGCTACTTTTGAGTGGAACTTGGGGACTAAACTGAGAGATGTGCCTGGAAATGAGGGATGGTTGCTAGCTATGCACAGACACTTTGAGTTGCTGGTCTCACTTCCCAACTGAATTAAATGCGACAATAAAATTAGTTTAACGGCGAATCCAGTGGTCAGCCTTTAGAGCAGTGCCAAACCACCATCTGCCTTTTGTCATGATGGAGGGGTGGCCAGGAGTGGGTCACAATGCACAGCGCGCGAAGACAGGCCCAAGCCTCTGGGATGAGTGCAGGGGATTTGCTCTGCAACACTCTAATCCACCCCTGGACCTCCCCCTGCACCAGGCCAGTGACCTGTCTACAACTTTCCCATGGAACACTGCTTCAGATAGGGTGACCAGATAGCAAGTGTAAAACATCGGGTCAGGGGTAATACGTGCCTATATAAGAAAAAGTCCCTACAATCGGGACTGTCCCTATAAAATCGGGACATCTGGTCACCCTAGCTTCAGAGGACTTCTTAGAACATACATCTGACAGTCACTCTCCTGAGGTTTCAGTGACCTGTTCTCCCCACTCTCGCATCTGCAGCTCTGTCCACTGGCACAAGCAGTAAGGGGCATGAGGAGACGTTTCCCCTCCCCCTCCAACTTTTTAATTCTCCTAGGGTTGTCCCCCTTGG
The DNA here is from genome assembly GCF_020497125.1 of Mauremys mutica. Taxonomy (NCBI): domain Eukaryota; kingdom Metazoa; phylum Chordata; order Testudines; family Geoemydidae; genus Mauremys; species Mauremys mutica. Next base: position 100,071,829 of record NC_059072.1, on the reverse strand, counting down.
TGATGTTGTGGAACTCGTACACTTTGTGTTTAGACATCTTGTTGTCTGTCTTGTGTGGGCCAGATTCTGTGCTCTGCTTTTCAAGCAGTGCAGCACAGAAGTCACAGCCCAAGAGTGGAATTGAAGGGGGCTCCCAGATTCTGTGGGTTACTCTGTAGGGCCAGTGCAGTCCCTCGTGTAAGTTAGAGCAGCCTTACTTGTCTGTCTACTTGGCAGCCCAAAATTACAGAAGCAGAGTGCTCCTGGCTCGCTTCTACACTGAGGGAATGTGCTGAGTGCTTCATCCCTTACTAACGAGGGCAAATTTTTAACCTGGCGTATCTTAGTTGTGTGGGGTGTCTAAATTCCACATTTGGACATGCCAAGAAGCATTTTGTGACCAAGGCTAATGACTTTTCTGATTTTTCAAAGGTGCAGAAGAGCTGACTCTCTCATTGGTCCAAGGTGTCTGAAGACCAGTAATTGAGGCAACCAAAATCAGCAGCCCCTTTAAAAAGAATGGCCTTAGGTGTCTAGAGGAACTACACATTGATCAAACAGGAAACATTAAGGGAGGTAAAATTTTGGGTCTAAAATGATATGACACTAGCCCCACAGAGAAGCTTCCACTCTCTTCATATAGTTACGATGTTGCTCTCGCCTTTTTCTTTTTCAAGTACATACATGGTGGAAATTTCAAAACTGCTCAGCATTGGCCTAACTCTGCTCCCATTAATCTCAGTGCCCATCTGTTGTATCTAAATCTCTGTTAATTTTTCTGCTTTTGTGTTTCTTAAAACATTATAAATACCTTAAAATGCAAACAAGGTGACTGCTAAAGCAGTCTGTCCTCCTGACTGCAGAAAGTACATAAGCGGTGGGGCATAAGGAAAATTTTGCAAATCAACTGAAAGATGGTTAACGTTAATTAAGTTTGACAAAGAGTCATTAGGCACTGTACTTCTGGCTAAGTTATAGTGCTTCAGAATTTATGTTGGTCTGATGTTGAATGGTATTGCTTCTGAAGCTTCTGATATGACCCTTTAACCCAATGTGCCAAGTCTGCCTTGGCATGGCTTTGCTCTGACAGCGCTGAAGTTGGACTCTCTGTTCCAGTCCCTTAATTAAAATCAGCAAACTGGATTGTCACATTGACTTCACTTTGCCTCCCTCAGGAAAGAGACCGCATAGCAACAAAGATAATCAGCTAGTATTTCACATGTATCAAGTATAAGAGACGGAATCAATACATTCATGTCTGGAGAAAACAGAAATAAAGTTTTAAATATTAATTGTGTTACAGAGGTCTTTAAGATGGTGTGGTAACCTGTGAAGAAAACTTCTTTACAGAAGACCCTTTTGAACCTGTCATGCTAGCATGTGATAGAGTCTGTCTCCATTTGTCTTGGAGTCCTGGCATTTTTTTGTTAACATTTTTTTAAAACCCCATTTGAATCTCAGACTCCATGCTATGGCCAGAGGGTATTCATGCCTCTTAAATTAGCTTCAGGACATTTGTGGATGATTTCTTAACTGTGTCTAGCAGGCCACTTCCTTCCTCTGATAACTGTCCACTTCTTTTTCCTCATGGTTTGCATATGGAGGAGTAGTTCAACAACAAAGTACTCTGAAATACTTCCCAAACCAAGGTAACATCCGTGACTTTGCTACATGTCTTAGACACTCTCGAGAACACAACCTTTGAGAGCTCACCTGTTTTTCTTGGTGGCTTTGTTTAGTTAATGATTCAAGTTCGGAAGCCTATAATTATCTTTCCAGTGCTGCACCATACTTACTTGGTATGACTGGTTCTGCTAGTTCTGTACAAACAGGACTCAAAGGTATTTAGTGTGCGCATGATCACTGGAGAGAGAACTAATTTTTTCATAATTGTGTGTAACAGGGATTATTCAGCTTCATGAATGGAGTAACTTTGCCTTCAGTTCTAGTGAAGGGTAGTGTAACTATTTTAATATAAAAAATAAAAACTGCAAAATCATAGAGAAAGTAGACCTTTTTAAAGAAACGCCTAAATTGTCATAAGTGACTAGCAATTTTTTGTGTCTTAATTTTTGGGTGCCCAATTCGAGTCACTTTAAATACTCCTGTCTTTCTGAGGATGCTCAGCACTTCTGAAAATCAGGCCCCTCTATTTTATTTAAATTTTAAAACCAATATTTAAGCTCTAGAGCTCTGAGCATGCTTGACATAAACTTAAAAGCACAATAAAGAAAAGTTACACAATCAGTCAAAGCAGCAGTACCAGTGGGCAGACTTGCTATAAATTACATTTAATGTGTCAAGTTGAGCCCCCCACCCCCAATCAATGCATCCAAATTCAACAGTCTCTTTTGAAATTGGTAACCAAAACCCTTTTAAAAATAGAGGCATAGGAATTGTTACTTTGTATTCTCAAACGACATAGGAGCGCCAGTCATGGGCCAGGACCCCATTGTGCTAGTCATTATACAAATACAGAACAAAAAGGCAGACTCTGCCCCAAAGAGCATAAATTGTCCTAATGGATCATACCAGCGGTTCATCTGGTCCGGTATCCTGTCTCTGACAGAGGCTATTACCATTTGGAGGAAGGTGTAAGAATCTAAATAACGGCTAGTTAGTGAGTAGTGTATCCATAGGGGAAGTTAGGCAGTTAGTAGTTGGCTTGGTCCCTAAAGCATGAGAGTTTGTACCTTTTAATATTATCTTTTATCAAACAGGTGGCGTTTATTTTATCCATATAAATGTCTAATCCTTTTTTGAATCCTGCTAAACTCTTGCAATCAATGGCATACTGTTTCAACGAGTTCCATAGCTTAACAATATGTTGTATAAAAACAGAATTCCTTGTATTATTTTTATTTTGAAGCCTTTCAACTTAATTGAAAGTTTCCTTGTGCCTACTTACCTTCTCATTGTTTTGTGTACAGGCGAGTCTCATCTTCTGCGGGGGTTCCGTTCCGCGGTTAGCGCGTAAAGCGAAAACCGCGTATAGTCAAAATTACATTGAGTTGAATGGTGGGCGGAATTGCCTGCACTACAAGTACAGTATTAAAATTGTTTTTCTTTTGGTTTTGTTTTTGCCGACCACATAAAGCTGAAATCGCGCATGTTAAATGCGCGTAAGATGCGACAGACCTGTACTTCTTTCATGGCACTTCTTACTTGTCTCCTCTCTGAATTTAACAGCCCTTGGGTAAATTTTTCAAAAGCACCTAAGTGACATAGGAGCCTAAGTCCCTAAAGATAGACAACTACTGCGATTTTCAAAATCACTTCAGTAGGTTAGATGCCTAACATCCATTGAAATCAATGGGATTTTGAATATCTGGCCCTTAGAAATGCAAATCTCAGTGTATCAATAAGAGTTAGGCTCCCAAGTGCCTAAGTCACATTTGAAAATGGGAATTATCTTCCTAAGTGTCACAAGCCTTTTTCAAAAGTTAATCCTTAATTTTTCCATGCCTCTCTATACATTTCATTGGCCATCTCTAGACTCCTTCCATTTCTGCTGTGGCTTTTTTTGAGATAGCTTGACCAGAACTGAATATGTCATTCAATAGGTGGGTGAACTATTGACTTGTATAAGGGCATTGTAACATTGTCTATCCCATTCTTTATATATCTTAATATTTTTTGATTGCCCTTTGCACATTCATCAGAGATTTTCATTGAACTGCAGACAGTGATGTCAGGGTCCTTTTCCTGAATGGTTATAGTTAATTTAGAAATTAGCAATGCATAATAATAACCTAAATTGCTTCTTCCACAAGGTTTGTTCCCTTGTATTTGTGAACACTGAAATTAATCTTTCACTTACCTAGTTTTCTTAGATCCCCTAGGAGTCATCTCTAGTCCTGATTGTTCTAAATTGTTTTATTATATGCAAAGTCTAATCATTATAATTAGCTATAATGATACTGAACACTGCAATATTTATTTTTAAAGTACCATAGCTATTTATGGAAAGCTTGTATTAGCATTTTGTGAAATATTTATTCTGGATGTGTTGCTAAGTAGCATTATGGTTTTCATTAAATATATGCCATGCTCTTTGTATGAAACAGGGTTTTAAGTAATTTTGCAAATCTAATGATGATTTTTTCCAGCTACAGTAGTTATAGAGGAACTCATATCACTGTGTTTTCTCCTTCACATATCCCATTATAACTTTAAAGAGCAGATGGCATCATACTTCCTTTTCAGCTGCATATCTCATACTTAGCACTATGAGAAATGGCGGAGTAGTAATATACAGATCACATGTGCTAAGTTAGCCGAGTCTATTTATGTATGTAAACACAGAGTGCTTCATATTCTTGAGCTATGTGCTTAATAACAAGGAGATTTGTAGATTCCAAGGCCAGAAGGAACCATTGTGATCATCTAGGCTGACCTCCTGTATACGCAGGCCATATAACTTCCCCAAAAAACAATGGGACACTGTGAGATCTTTGGACTAGGGGTGGGCTTTTTGGGTAATAATCTCTCCTAAACACTGTAACTATCCTGGATAAATAAAAAGGTTAAACAACCTAATATTATAGCTTTGATGTTTTAGTCAACAGGATTGCTGCAAAATGGTGGGTTTGAACAAAGCATGCACTGTGCAGGGAATTTTACCTGTTGAGAGAAAGGAACACTATCTTGTGATTTTTTTGTTATGAATCACAAAACAATACCAAGACAAAATAAAATACCACTGAGATTTTTTATTTCCATGTAAACAAGGTCTTATTTTCATTTTAATGTAAAGAACATGGCTTTATTTATTTCCATTAAACCTGTTAGTAATCTCCTAAAATTGATGTTTACAGATGCACTTGATTTCAGTAAACATGTTAATCAATGCAAATTATATACAGGATAATGTGCAGATAAGGTGCATTTTGCAAAGTATATGACTTCAAAAGCACTTGTCTGTATCTATCTGTTTTACCTCCCTCCCCGCCAGAATACCTTCTTCAAGGGACAGCTAACATTCATATACAGACTCCTAAGAGGAAGCCTCTCTTTTTTGTGATTTATTTTAAGTTAAAAAAAAAATCTTAAGCCAATTCATTTTTTTAAATTATTCTATCTGCTATCTTCAGTTAGGGAAGGGAATATGGCTCTTTTAGTGAAGCTAGATAGATAATGCCACCAAAATATGTGTTTGAGAGCATGCACTGGCATGCTAATAGAGCCACATTGCTACCTGCCTGAGTGTTTGAGCCTCACCGATGAAGAGCCAATTGGGGTTAGTTACATGGTCCTTCTTGCATTTGACTATGAGCACCAGACACTGAGTTCCCCAGAACCCCTTCCCCTGCCTGAGGAACTGCTCAGTCCTGTTCTCCTGATTGGTGATGTAGGTGAATGTTTTCTTCCCTGCAGTATATTGGAATTATACTGGGGTAACACTTTAAATTAAATGCATGTTTAGAAATTTACCAGATTTTTAAAGGTATTTGGGCACCTAACTCATTTATTTCAATGGGAGTAAGGTGCCTAAATAGTAACTTTAAAAATCTGGCCTGTAGCCCCTGATTCCACAGATATTTACACATGTGCTTAACTCTACTCCTGTGTGTAGGCCCATGGAGTTCATGGGGACTAGTCATGTGCATGAAGTTGTTCATGTGCATAAGTGTCTGCAGGGTCAGTAAGGGTATATCTATGCTGTATTGTAAATCTGAGCCTGTGGGACCTGGGCTTGGGGACTTGGTGTTTCCAAGCCAGCATTTGAGTGCCCGCCATTGCCATTGCATTGTAAATCTGGGTTTACAGATGCCGGACCCAGGTCTACAGATGCTGGACCCGAGTCGTACAGCCATGCTAACATGTCCACACTGCACTATGCAGACTTTCTGACTTGGGTCTGTGGCTTGACCTGCACCCACACTGCAAAATGACAGGGCTTGAACCTGAGTCTGACCAACCCCGCAAACAGGGTCCTACAAACTGGGTCCTGAGTGCTCACTGATCCAAATCGGACTGATTTGTGTGTGGACAGAAAGGGGGGCTTGGGCACTGTAGATATATCCTATTCTAGTGTAACCCTTCTGCCCATCTGAGTTGGCAGCAACAAGGGCCGGGTTCAGTATCTAGGGGTTCCGTTTCAATAACACAATGCAAAACCAACTCGAGCCCCCACCCAGTGACCTGGGACAATTACATACCACCCCCCCGAGCGCCTCTAAGAGGCGATACTTCTCCTCTCGCAAGCACAGAGTCTGAGTGTAGCAAAATCCTTTTAATAAAGGAGGGAAACAATGCAGCATTATGTTGGGGAAACACCACAAACAGAATTCATAACACAAACCATGAGCAAAAGACCCCCCACCCCAAGTAAGTTTGGCAGTATCCTTATCCCCTCAGGGTCTTAAGTCCAGCAACCCAAAAATCACCCAAAAGTCCAACAACACAGAAGTCTCTGTCCCTGGTCAGTGCAGCCCCAGAGTTCAAAAGTTTATCTGCAGAGTTTTACCTCCCAGCCTGGGGGGGGGGGTGCGGCGCAGCGGTGTTAAGGGGAACCTTACGTGGTCCGAGGCCGACTGCTCTGCCTCTCCATGGGGTTCTGCTGCAGCCTTCACCACGAGCCACTCCACCAGCTGCTCCCCTCCACCAGCCATCCTATGAGCCACTCCAGCCGTTCCACAAGCTGCTCCAGTTGTTCCACGAATGGCTCCGCTCCGTCAGCTGTCCCATGAGCCGCTCCAGTCATCCGGCAAACAGCTCTGCTCCACCAGCTGCTCAGCAACATATCTTCAGGCCCCCCCCACAGCACTCAGTGATTTCAGATTGTAGTAGGGGTGCCTCAGGGCTGATACACCAATGGCCCAAAGTGAATTCAGCTTTGCAGCCTATAACTAGACTCCTAATAGAATTAAAATTAGCACTGATATCCCACGGGGAAGGGGGAGAAGGAGATACAATTAGTATTTCAGGTACTTAAAGGAGACCCATGCCCTCAGGTACAAATACCTATCCCCAACCTCTCTCAATTCACTGAGTTTTGGAACCCATGTCCCTTGTCTAGCAAGTGCTACTTAGTTGATGGTGAGTCCCTCTGTCATAAAACAGTTTCATTGTCCTTGATTCACATAATCAGGGTAACAACACTTTATTCTTCCTGCCCCAATAACAGAGAAAATGGGGATCCCACAGCAGCCAAAGTGACCATTTGGGCTGCTGTGGGCTCATGCTAGGTGGGGTGGGTGTGCCTATGCAAACAAGATCAGCCCCTGAAGTTCTTTTCCACAACTCACCACAATTCACCACCAGATGTTAGGATAGAGCTCATCCTGACTCTGCTTACATCAGTTCAAACCCTAGTGAGTGTTATTTATGACAAAATAGTGCTTGGCTTTGTTTTGCTTTCACTAAAAAGAAAAAAAAGACAATAAAAAATTTAAAAACAACGTATTCAGTTACAAAGCTACATAGAATTATTATCCAGGCATCCTCCACAGATAGGAGCATAGCCAAGACTCCAGTTCAGGAAAGCACCTTAATTTGGGAAAGACCTGAAGCACATACTTAACTTTAATTTCAGTTGAAGTCAATTGGATTTAAACAGATTCTTAGACTAAGCATCTGCTTAAATGTTTCCTGTATTGGGGCCCCAGTTTTTAGCTAGTCCCTAAATTCTCCCAGACACAAACCATACTGAAGAGCAGTAAACACGAATTAAAACAGAAAGACAAAAACAAAAATGCATGTCTTTAAGGTAGAATATTAAAATAAATAAATTCATGTGATACACTCTTGAGTATTTAAATAATGTTTATTCTCTTTTAAGTAAGAATATGCATTAAAACAGTTTTAGAAATCCTGCAGCCATTACCTCGAAGGAGCTGAAAATACATCTGGTATTTCAGAAAAAGTCATACTATGTTTGATTTACATTGCACCATAGCATGAGAACATTGCCAAGGCTAATAATTTTCAATTCTTGGACAAATAAATCAAGAAATATTGAATTAGTTTCTAAGAAGCTACCTGGGATCAGAGTCTCCTCTCAATTACACTATACAGTGTTGCCAACTCTTGGAGTTTTATTGTGAGTGTCATGGTATTTGCATTAAGCCCCAGTTCCCGGAGTCATGTGATTACACGAGAATCTCAGTTTTAATTTTTCTAAAGTAAATTTCTAGCCCTTCTGATTGCAGAGAAAAGCTGGAAAATTTGACCAAAATGTTATCTAAAAGCTCAAAAACCAGAAGCAAAGACCCCCTCCCTCTATCCCTTCCACCAAATTTATTATTTTCTAAGCTTCTTTCATGATTTTTTGAGGTCTCAAGTCATGATTTTTGAAAACATGGGGTTGCCAATACTGGGAGTAATGCCACATAAGTTTTGAAGGAAGCAGGGAGTATCAGGTTTCAGTAAATTGCTTCTATTATTACATCAAGAGCATAATGGATGCAAGTGGATTTAGTTTTTCCACACATTCACAAAACTCAGTCTGTCTCCATGTCTCTCTCTAGCCTACTTCCTTGTGCTTTTACATTTCCTATTAGCTGCATGTGGTGTCCACCAGATGTCATTGTGTCACAAAAAACAATGAATCATTCCAATCTGTCCCTATATGTAGTAGTTAAGAGATGACATATCTATTTTGAGAACAACATGCAGGCATAGTGTAATTTCACTGTACATTTATACCCTTGCTGGTATAATAAATAGTTAATGTCTGATAAATAAATACTTTCTTTAAATGCTTTTCCTCAAAATCAACTACTATATAACAATTGATTAAAAACCTGCATTCTTCTTAAAATACAGTGTTAAAATGCACTTTTCCTTTTGTCAGTCAACCATCTTGTGTACAGGGAGAAGATCTCATGAGAAGAAAACCTCTAACTGAACGGTTGGAGTTACACTCCGACGCTGTCCAAAGCATCTTCCTCTGAGGAGCATGCCTTTTTAAATGTATGTCTCCCAGGCAGGAAGAGATTTTCCTGCAGCAATCTGGATAAAGTAATCTTACAATATGCTATTACTAACGTAAGCCCAAAACCATCAAAAGATTTAAGAGTTCCTAAGTCCAAGCCAATGGGACTTAAGACTGTGCCTAAATTTAAGCACATGCTCAAATGTGGTTTGAGCATTGGCCTGCTAAACCCAGGCTTGTGAGTTCAGTCCTTGAGGGGGGCCATTTAGGGATCTGGAGCAAAAATCTGTCTGGGGATTGGTCCTGCTTTGAGCAGGGGGTTGGACTAGATGACCTCCTGAGGTCCCTTCCAACCCTGATATTCTATGATTCTAAGTGTTTTGTTCAATAGGGATTTGAATTGAGGCCTTAGTGATGTGCCAACCCAGTGATTCTTTCTGTTGTGTATATCTAGGTGTGTATGTGATTATTTTTTTATTTTATGATTCTGTCTTTGTCAGTAACAGCTGATTTTGTTGCAACTGAACTTATTGTGGGCAGTTGCTGGGTTTGACTGAATTCTTGAGGGAAGCAGAGGAAAGTGGCGGTTGCTCTGCTTGCGTATTAGGTTAAAGACACAAGAGAAGCTGCCATAGATTGACTGTTGATTACCAGTGTAGGCACTAGGAAGGCTAAATGACCTAAGGGGTAGAAGGCCCCTTAGAAATATCTTATATTTGTATAGTACCATTCATCCCAAGGGATCCCAACATGCCATAGAAACAAAACTTTTGGGTGCAGAAAGAATTCAGAAGTGTTCCCTGTATGTATAGTGTAAGAATTTCTTTGCCCATCATTGAAAGGCACCTACCTCAGGGATGGGACATAGTAGCCATATATACCAACACTACACACACCTTTGGAACAAGAAGAACAAGAAACTGCATCCAATTAAAGTTGCAAGAGGAATTTAAAGATTTATTACTCAAGTTGGATTCAGTCCGGACACCCATACTCTTCCTCAAAGCATTATGGGATCCACCCATAAGTGATCAGAACATGGATCCTTGTAAAGATGTCCAGAGAGGTTGTCTGAAGGGACGATTGGATCCTTCTTCCTCCCATCCCCACCCTTTCCCCGGAAGAACTCTGCCAGCCCAAGTGTAACCACATTTGAGAGCTGATAACAGCACTCACTCTCTTAAGCCTGAATATGCTGTAAACACCGGAAACATGTTTCATTATCATCCATATTTGTAGAATGTAGAATTTGAAGTCTGCTGCGGACTTGATACCGACCGCAGCCCTTGCTCAGGCAAAACTCCCATGAACTCAGTGAGAGCTGGATGATTGGGCTCCGAACTGAATATTTGTTAAGGTTTTAAAATAAAATTCATAGAGTTCCTTAGCTCCTGGCAAATTCCTTGCCAGCCCATCTGCTGCTGTACATGCTAAATCTTAGAAATGTCAACAGATGATGGGCCAGTCAATTACTATGAAGACACTGATCTTTGAATAATAGTGTTGGATTTGTTTTCCTCTCCCAAGAGAACAATCTGTCTTGTGTCTTGAACGTGCTTGTTACCTTTGTAAAACAGCTAAGAATCAGATACTGTGAGTGTTAGTTTTTAAAAACAAAGAGGATTTTGGCAATTAAATACAACAATCAAGTTCTGACAGATTGTCAGTTTCTTTACTCTTCATTTTGTGTGTGTTTTTTAAAGCAGTTACTTTAGCTAACAAGAGATTTAAATTGCTAATTTCCTCAAGCAATCAGTAAACTCTTCATTCAGTAGTTCCAGATCCCTCCAATCAGTACCGTAAATGGCACCTCAACTTGTTCATTGCTGATCACAGGATTGCTTGATAACTTCTGCCTAGTAATTTAGGAATTGCTCCTGTCTGGGACTTAATGAGCCAGATCCTCAGCCGATGTAAATCCGTGTCCTATTTACAGCTGCTGAAAATTTGACCCAAGGTTAGGAATTTTATCTCTGACTCTAGCAGGAATAAACCCTTCAAAAAGAATAGGCCTTTAAAAAGGAAATCCTTACTGGCTTCTTGCCACATCTTTTCGGTTTTTTCAAGAGTGGTTTGAAAAGATGTGATTTTTTAAAAAATGGTTTTAATGGATAATTTTGGGGCAAATCAGGTAATCATAGAGTCATAGAATTGTAGGACTGAAAGGGACCTTCAGCGGTCTTCCAGTCCAGTTCCCTGCATGTTTGTGGGGTTTTTTTAAATAAAAGATCAGATGTCACCTCTTTGGGGGGAGGCGGGCTGAGTGGAATATGAACTTATAATTTATATTATTTTGGAGGAGGGGAGAACTGATCCTTTTTTTCCTCCTGTGTACTGTTCTTGCAGTTTGGTGCTGTGTTTGTTATGTTGCCATTTTAAATAATGTTGCGTAAATCGTTTAAGGCTAGGTTGTAGCTAGCCCTTGTGTGGCTGAGCAGTGGAGTGAGGGAAGCAAGGATTGGCCAGAATTGTAGCCCTGGAACTCAATGGAATGTGTGTCATCCCAAGGGGAAAGAAAGGGGTAGCGAGGAGAATATGGGCAGCTATGTGTCCACTGTTACTTTGTTGCCAGCAACGAATGCATGCTGGGCATACAGAGAAGGGAGTGTCCTACACTCCTCAGAAAGGTGCATCAGTTTGTGAGCTGCCCTGTACTCCAAGCTGCAGTTCTCTCCCTGAGGCCTGGTCTACACTAGGCGTTTAAATCGGTTTTAGGAGCCTAAAACCGATTTAACGCCACAACCGTCCACACTAGGAGGCACCTTATATCGATTTTAATGGCTCTTTAAATCGGTTTCTGTACTCCTGCCCGACGAGAGGAGTAGCGCTAATATCGGTATTAACATATCGGAATAGGGTTAGTGTGGCCGCAATCGACGGTATTGGCCTCCGGGAGCTATCCCACAGTGCACCACTGACCGCTCTGGACAGCATTCTCAACTCGGATGCACTGGCCAGGTAAACAGGAAAAGCCCCGCGAACTTTTGAATATTTCCTGTTTGCCCAGCGTGGAGCTCCGATCAGCACGGGTGGCGATGCAGTCCGAAATCAAAATAAAAAAAAGAGCTCCCGCATGGACCATGCGGATGTGATCGCTGTAAGGGCAGGCAAATCCGTTCTATCCGTTCTATCAGCGCTCCGTTACAGAAGATGAAATTCAGAATCCTTTTTTAAAAATCTCCAGACAGACGCCATAGCAGGGACTCAGCGCACTGCAGCGTGACAAGCGTAACGGAAAGCCAAAGAATCAAATGGATGCGCATGGACTGGAGGACTGAAGCTATCCCACAGTTCCTGCAGCCTCCTAAAATTATTTGCATTCTTGGCTGAGCTCCAAATGCTTCTAGGGTCAAACACAGTGCGCCTATTGGCCATAATTTTTTCTGGTGGATGGATGGTGCAATATGGCTGGTAACCATCCTCATCATAGCAACAGGGGGCTGAGCTCCATCAGCCCCCACCCTTCATGTGTAAAGAAAAGATTCAGTTGCCCCTGGACTAGCTGGGCTTCTCTCCTACACACTGCTTAATGTCCTGTCTGGACTATCATAGCAGCTGGAGGCTGCCTTCCACTCATTTCTCACTAACAAGTCAGTGTGTCTTATTCCTGCATTCTTTATTAATTCATCACACAAGTGGGGGGACAATGCTACGGTAGCCAAGAAAGGCTGGGGGAAGAACGGAATCAACAGGTGGGGTTGTTACAGGAGCACCCCCTGTGAATAGCATACAGATAATAATTTCTGCGGGCTCTGACACAGAGCAGGTGGTTCTCTAGCACACTTGCCTATATTAGGCAGCACTGATTCTATTTTTAGATACCAAAAAGGAGGGATTGACTCAGGGAGTCATTCCCAATTTTTGCTTTTGCGCCCCTGGCTGATCGGCCAGGGGCACTTATGACAGCAGCCAATGGTACAAAACGATGGAAGGTACAATATGGCTAGTAACCACTCTTGGCTTTTGCGCCCCTGGCTGATTGACCAGGGGCACTAGCAGCAAATGGTACAAAAGGACTGGTAGCCATGATCATCCTCAGTTCCAATTTATGGAAGGGTTTGGATGGTGCAATATGGCTAGTAACCATCTCTGCTGTCATGCAAAAGCAAAAGCATGCTTCTGTGTAGCGCTGCTGAATCGCCTCTGTGAGCGGCATCTAGTACACATACGGTGAGAGTCACAAACGGCAAAAAAAGCTCCATGATTGCCATGCTATGGCATCTGCCAGGGCAATCCAGAAAAGGCGCGAAATGCTTGTCTGCCGTTGCTTTCCCATGACGACATTTACCCAGAACCACCCGCGACAATGATTTTTGCCCCATCAGGCACTGGGATCTCAACCCGGAAGTTCCAAGGGGCGGGGGAGGCTGCGGGAACTATGGGATAGCTAGGGAATAGCTACCCACAGTGCAACGCTCCAGAAATCGACGCTAGCCTCGGACCATGGACGCACACCACCGATTTAATGTGTTTAGTGTGGCCGCGCGCACTCGATTTTATAAAATCTGTTTTACAAAACTGGTTTATGCAAATTCGGAATAGTCCCGTAGTGTAGACGTACCCTGAGACAGGGGAGCTCTGCATTGCCCCTTACTGTAAGCTAAGTACTATTAGCATGATCCAGTGCTTAAAATATATTTTAAAAAATCTTTTAACAGTTAAAATACTTTGGAAGGGATTAACTGTACCTGATAGCAGCTAGGCAGGCAGCAAGTTGTGATCTCTGCTACAGACTGACTAAGAATTGACCACATCCATTACATTTATTTCCCTGTCCCACTGCCTCCTTTCCCCTCCCCAGGGTCACTTTTTTATCTCCTCCACTTGTTATGTCTTGTCTTCTAGACTGCAAGCTCTTTGAGGCAGGGATTATCATTTATTTTGTGTTTATACAGCAGGCAGTGTGGCCTTGGAGCACTAATGCGATAGAAATGTTAATAATAATAATTATAACAACTTGGGGTTCTTTTTCAGACTTATTTTTTGTTATTAGCTTATTTTTATTGTGATGGGTCTTTGGATTCTGTTTGTGCTATCTGTTTCCTTTTTTAATTGTTTTTTGTTTCCATTAAAAATGAAAGGTATCTTTAGCAATGAAGTGGGGTTCTGAAAAGAGTAATGTCAAGTTCTTTTCAACCCTAGATCTCAAAGCACTTTACAAAAGAGATCAGTATAATTTTCCCCATTTTACAGATGGGGGGAAACTTAGGTACAGAGTGGGAAGTGACTTGCCCAAAGTCATCCACCAATATAGAGCCACAACAAGGAATAAAACTCTGGTTTTCTGAGCCCTAGTCTAGTGCCCTGTCCCCTCGTCCACACTCTGTCACAGGAAGCTACAGATCTTTGTTTTATGAAACTCAGAGTCAAGGCCCATCACCAAATGATTGGTACACCAAATGCCCTCCAGCTGACCCTAAACTCAGTGTCTTTGTGCCTACTTGACTTGGACTAGGGACTTTCATTGGTGATCCTGCCCTAAAAGAACCACCCCCCCTTTCAGGTTTATTTGGAATGCCTGGCTAAGCTCCCCAAAGCCAATTAACCACCAGATGTTTTGTAGCACCATACCCATAGCACCAGATGCTCACAATGATGCAATTAGTTTAAAAACAACAACAACAAAAATGTTAACATAACAGCAGTGGCTAGCTTTCCAAGCCTTAGTAGTTTGGGTCTGCTAGCCATATTGCTAGGATGCTATAGCAGGAGTTTAAGACTATCCAGGAGAAATCTGGATGATTGGTGATCTAGTAGCTGAACTATGGACATGCTAGAATTGAGAATCCAACCTGCTAAAAGTGTTACCTTTTGGTTGAACATATTTGTAAAGCAATGATCAGAGCAGAAAAGTTTTGTTTAAAATGAATTGCATTTTTCAGCTTCTTTTGGAGAAGATTAATCCCAGGATATTAACTACTGATGAAGGAACAAGATTTTTCAGGGATATTATGGATTTGAGAACAGATGTGTCTGTTCTGCACCTGCCAACAGCCTTTAAGCGGGGGGGGGGGGGGGGGATGTAGATTGCAAATTAACATTTTTTGTATATTTGCATAAATTGAGGCACAAACCATTAGAAGCATTGTGTTTTAGTATTATGTCATGGGATGGTGCATAAGATTCTCTATGTAGATAGCTTATAGTATGAGAGAAATCAAGAAAATAATATACTTTTAACATTTCAGTACTATTAGGGGGCATTTCTTAATACACACAAATTACTTCTTGAGCTCATATGACCTCCTCCTTCCCTAAGCCTGCAGCCCAGCACAAATAATAGCAGTAGATTGTTTGGGTTTCCTACCAAACTAGTGAAAAGGGTAAAAAAGGCAAAAACCAGAATTTGGCAGGTCTCTTTAGCACTACTTTTTTTTTTTTTTTTTTTAAATCTCATGTATTTGAGAACTACCACTTGGCTGTCAATATAACTTGGTCAATTTCCGTTTTGGTTTAGAGAAGACCCCTATGAAATTCCTCTCAATTTTCCCAAGCCAAAAGGTAGAACACAATGTGCAACAAAGTCTCAACATGATGGCAGATTCCCCCTCCCCACCTCAAAAAAAGCTCATGTAGGAAATTTACAATTCAGAAGGATTTGTTCCTTTCGCATAAACAACTCTTTTTATAATCTCTGTTTCATGCTATTTTATTTTTGCTGTAAATAATTTTTAATAATAAACGTAAGAGGACATCCCATTTGTATGAAACATAGATAACTTAGGAACTAAAATGAGTCATGTCCCTTAAAATGAGAGACATTTGAGAGGTATGCCCAGACATTCTTTAGTTTATTTTCAAAGTTCCTGACTGAAGTAAATGCACCACTAAAACAACACCACACCAATTCTGGGGTTTGATCTTTATAGCGTCCCTGTTAGTGTGGGACTACTGAGCCATCCTTCCAGATGGGCAACCAGGGACCAGAGCCAGTACTGAATCACAGGGCCTTCCCATGAGTGGCCCAGCAGTCCCCGAGATTCTTATAGGTTTGTAAGTGGCTCTAATGCTGTCTTCCATGTGAGGCAGGGCAGTGACATGGAGTGAGGGAATCTGCATTAAATTTTTACCCCCAAAGCCCCCTTCCATTGGTTTTAATTTGGAACAAGATGATCCAGCCCTCTGTGATTTGCAGTTAAGCTTCACACCTTATATACTGCATATTAAAACCATATTCAGCGTTATTCCAAAAAATGGCAAATTTGTGATCTGGTATCGTTTTGTATTGGGGAACCACTACTGGGTAGTACTTACTTGCACGTTCATTAAGATTTCATAATGGTGCCCATTAGATATTAAGTAACATGCCTTTCAGCCTGGCCTTCATAATACCCCTTTTTTCCTAGGGACTTATAACTTTGCCATAGAAATTCACTTTGGACTGAAGCTTGGTATACGGAGTCTCAGCCTAGCAATTCATTTTTCTTTTATACATTTTCAAAAAGTCTAGCCATCTAAGATATCTAAAGACCATCTAAGGAATATAAGGACCATCACAAACCTTACCACCTTTCACTCCAAGTGCAAAATACATTTCTTCTTGCCTTCTCTAACATAAATACACGTGTGTGTGTGCGTGGCATGCTTGCTGATGTGCAGCTGGGCTCCAAGATACTGCATTGACAGGGACCATTGTGACTGATACAGATAACTATGCCTTACACTAGGCCTGCACAACATACGCCTCCCCCCCCACCATTGTTCTAGGCAAGAATCTGCTCCATCACTGCTATGACAAACTGCTAGAGGCACTGTGAGCTCATGATCCCCAGCTACCACCGCAGGGGAAGAGCGGGTGTCAGAACACCCACAGAACAAATGCAGAACTACCAGCACTTAGCCAACACAAAAACAAACCAAGTAAGCAAAAACCCCTTGCAACAATCCACTCCCCCTGAAACAAACAAAAAATCCAACCAGCCCCCCAAAACACCTACCAAAACAAGACAGTGCACTACACACACTTCTCCCACTGGGGAGAGGATGAGAGAACAAACAACATATGGCCGATGTTAGCCACATTGCTCAATTCCCTACTGGAAGCTGCCCAGATACTACAGTGGTGAACACAGTGTAAGAAACCATATAGAATAGATGGATGAAATAATTAACTGTTTGGGTATTTTTTTATGTTGCTCCTAAAAAAGTGATATCTTGCCTTGCATTAGTGAGAAGTGGTGAGAAACCGGGCAACAGCTATTTGTTCTCTCATCCTCCTGTAGAAAACACTGATGTAAAAAGTATGCATGTCCAATGTACACCTGAGTGTTCACATAACAGTTTTCCATGGGTGATTGGATGATGGCTCTGAAGCCTGCTTACCTTAGACCTTAGTCCATCCCGTGCTTTGCTGCACATTGGGCTACCCACATTTGCCATCCTTGCCTGTCAACTGCCCTTTTCTCCAAATCTTCCCATTTCATGTTGAGGTGCTTGAGCATTGGCCTGCTAAACCCAAGGATTGTGAGTTCAATCCTTGAGGGGGCCATTTAGGGATCAGGGGCAAAAATCTGTCTGGGGAATGAATTGGTCCTGCTTTGAGCAGGGGGTTGGACTAGATGACCTTCTGAGGTCCCTTCCAACTCTGATATTCTATGATCATAAACCAGCAAAGATTTAATTTTGGGGGAGGGATAACAGTGGTTTGAGCATTGGCCTGCTAAACCCAGGGTTGTGAGTTCAATCCTTGAGGGGGCCACTTAGGGATCTGGGGCAAAATCAGTATTTGGTCCTGCTAATGAAGGCAGGGGGCTGGACTCAATGACCTTTCAGGGTCCCTTCCAGTTCTATGAGATAGGTATATCTCCATATATTTTTATTTACATCTTCTTTTGTAGATTATTTGTGAGAGGGTGCCTTGTCCTGTAATTTTTCTTCATTCATCATCCTATCTCTATATGTTATTCCCAATATTCTTCTCAGACATTTGTGATGAAATGCATCCAGCTTTTGTGTAATTCTCTTGGTAAGTTGCCATGTCTCACTGCTATATGTTGTGATGGCTATAACAATTGCTTTGTACACATTCAGTTTTGTCTTGAGGGAGATGTTTTTGAGTTGCCAGATGTTTTTGAGTCTTCCAAATTCAGCATTTGCCTTCCCGATTCTTCTTCTTATTTTCTCAGAACTAGTACCATCTTGGCTGATGGTACTTCCAAGATATGTAAAATTGTCCACCTTCTCCAGTTTCTCTTCTTCAATTTTGATTTCTGTCCCTATAGTCCCCATTAACATGACTTTACATTTCTTTGCATTGTATCTCAAACCTATCTTCTCCGTTATTTCTTTTACTTGGTTTGTGCATTTTTGTAGTCTGCTGGCATCTTCATTGATAAGAGCAATGTCGTCAGCAAAGTCTAGATCAAATAGCCTTGCATTGTTCCATTTTAGGCCATATGTATCACTGTTGCATTGTTTTAATCCATAGTTGATGACTAGCATAAACAAAAAAGGAAACAGGACACAACCCTGCCTTACTCCTATCTTGATGCTGAATGGCTTACTCAATCCATTTTCCATTTTAATGCAGCATTGTGACTTGGCATAGAATGCCTTCATAATGTTAATTAATTTTGTTGGAATTCCATATTGTTCCACAATTTTCCACATTGTTTCTCTGTTTACACTATCGAATGCCTTTTGAAGGTACACAAAATTGATGGAAAGACTGCCTTGGAATTCAATTGTGTTCTTAATAATCCATCTCAGGGTGAAAATAGCGTCTGTGCACGATCTCCTTTGTCTAAATCCAGATTGTTATTCATGTAGGATGGTATCCATCTTTCCTTTCGTTCTGTTCAGAGTGACTTTTCCTGTGATAGATAGAAGTGTTACTCCCCTCCAATTTGAACAATTGTTTAGATCACCTTTCTTTGGTAACTTGAATATGATATTGAGGGTCCATTCTTCTGGCACTTTCTCCTCCGTCCATATTTTGTTGCACAGTGAACAGATAACTGATTCCACATCTTCGCCTCCATATTTAAGCATCTCAGGATGAATGCCGTCCAAACCAGGTGCCTTGTTGTTTTTCAGCTTCTGCAATGCTTTTTTTCCTTCTTCAATTTTTACTTCAGATACATCTATATCTAGGTCTAATGGTTTATCATTGTTAAATTCCAGTCTTGTAACTGGTTCTGGTTGGTTTAGCACTTCTTTGAAGTGTTCCACCCATCTATTTTCTTGTTCCTCCTGTGTTTTCAAAATTTCTCCTTGTTTCCCTTTCACTGGGACACTCCTGAATTTTGATCCATATCCTGTTAACTGTTTCAGGATCGTTTAGAATATTCTTGTGTCGTTTTTTTCCTTTGCTTTTTCAGCTTCACTAGACTTACTTTCTATGCAATTTTGCTTATCTTTTTTGCATTGTTTCTTTACTGCTTTGTCAAGGTTCCTGTAGGTTTGTTTTGTTTCTTCAGTCGCATTTTGTAGTACTAGAGCAGGAGTGGACAAACTATGGCCCGCGGGCCACGTCCAGCCCATCGGACCGTATAATCCGGCCCTTGAGCTCCTGCTGTGGAGCAGGTTTGGGACCTTTCCCCGCTCTGGAGCTCCAGCCTGGGACTGGGGTCGGGGTCTTGCCTTGCTCCACTCTGCATGTGCCGCAGCTCCATGCGGCTCCCAGAAGCAGGGGCAGCCAGGGGGCTCCACATACTACCTCCACCCCAAACACCGGCTCTGCAGCTCCCATTGGCTGGGAACTGTGGCCAATGGGAGCTGCAGAGGCGGTGCCTGCGGACAGAGCTGTGTGCAGAGCAACGTGGCCCTGCCTCTGCGTGGGAGCCAGAGGTGGGATGGGCTGCTGTTTCCAGGTGCCGCTTCTGGTAAGGGCCGCCTGGATCCTGCACCCCTGAGTCTCCCCCTCCCCCCTGCACCCCAACTGCCTACCCCAGTCCTGATCACCCTCCAAACCCTTTGATCCCAGCCCGGAGCACCCTCCTACACCCCAAACTCCTCATCCCCAGCCCTACCCCAGAGTCTGCACCCCCAGACGGAGCCCTCATCCCCCCTGTGCATCCCAATCCCCTGCCCCAGCCGGCCCTCCATACTATTTCCATACAGAGATGTGGCCCTCAGGCCAAAAAGTTTGCCCCCCCTGTACTAGAGCCTTTTGTTTTCTTCTTTTGTCTATAATTTTCCATGTTTCTTCTGAGATCCATGGTTCGTTATTGCTTCCTCTCTCTCTCCCAATTATCTTTCCAGCTGCTTCTAGCATTGCTGTTTTGAAAAGATCCCAGTATTTTTCCGCTTCAGTTTCTTCAAGATCTTCTTCAAGGGCCTCAAACCTTTCCTTGACCTCTATCTGGTACTCTTTTCTTATCCTGCAATCTTGTAGTTTCTGTGTATTGAATAATCTAAGTCTATGTTCTTTCTTTTTAAACACTTTAAACTTCAATTTGATGTTTGTGTTCAGCAAATAGTGATTGCTCCCTATATCTGCTCCTCTGAATACTCTTGTGTCTAACACTGATGTTTTCCACCTCTGACTAACACAGATATTGTTGTTCTCATTGTGTGTATGACCATATGTTGAGATCCATGTCTTTTTGTGTATGTTTTTATGTTGGAAGAAAGAATTGCAGATGCTAAATTCAAGAAGTCTTGTGCTGTTGTTTGTCATTGTTCCATTTGTATGTGGGCCGATGACTGTTTCCCAACCTCTTCTTTCATTTCCAATTTGGGCATTAAAATCTCCCATAACCAGGACAAGATTGTGGTTTGCTATTTCTTTCATTACATTGTTCAATTCTTTATAGAATCTCTGTCCTCTTCATCTGCATCATTTGTTGGAGCATATGCCTGGACTATGGTGCATTTAATGTGGCGAGAGTGGAATCCAGCTGCTAGTAGCTTATCTGATATTGGCTGCCAATTCATGTGTGATTTCTTTGCAGTGCTATTCATGATTCCTACACCTCATGTTTGGTTCCACCTGAATATATAATTGTATTTTCTGCAGATGTTATCATACTTTGATCTTTCTATCTAACTTCACAAAATCCTAGGATGTCAATTTTATATCTACCAATTTCTTTGATTACCTGTGCTAATTTTCCTGCACTTATTAGAGTTTGTACATTCCAGGTAGCTATGGATCTAATCTTTTTGGCAGTCAGAATTTGGACCATGGAGGGGGTGACTTCCTGATGGATTTGATCATCCACTGTCATATGTGCATCTGAACGCTTTCCATCCTTCTCAGGCCCTGATTTTTAGTTTATATAGTTGATGTGAGTAGTGTCTGTAGCTCTAACTTTTTTTTTACGGTGACAGGAAGCCGCCCCATCGACCAACCCTCCTCCTTTTTGATCCAGGCTTGGGACCGGCACTGATGGAGTTGAAGCCTGCTTATGAGCACTTAAATGGCAGCATTGTCAACTCTTTCAGTGCTGATTTGTTGTAGCAGGAACATTCAGCTAGTGTGTTAAATCCAGCTGCACTGGAGGATCTCTCACATTATTTTCCTTTATACAGGATTAAGGCTGTAAATTTTGGAAATGCTCAACTGCTCTGTATCGAAGTAGGGCCAAGTAGCAAAGAAAATAAAAATAAAGCTCCCAGTGGGAACAATGCAGATTTTGGGATAAAAAAAATCACTTGCAGACTTTTCAAAAATCGTCTTGCAGCTTTCTATTGTCTTGGCTAATGGGATTTGTTAGGGAAAGTAAATCTGTTCTTTTAATCAACCCAAGAGGACTTTATGTTGTATATAAACTGCTATAAAACTAGAAATGCTGTCAGAAGAAAGCTTGTAAAGTTAAGCTGGATTTTGTGTTTTATTAGTTACAAGTGTCCACTTGCAGTGAATGGAAATTGGACTGAGGCATACCATGGAATTGCATGAGGCACACTACATATTTGTAGAATATGTGAAGCTACATTGTTTTCTGCATATTATTGGGGTCAGACTGAACAGGATTTACATATACCTGTGCATTTATTTAATCATATCTCAAAGTTAAAAGTTCTCAATGCATACATTAGAAGAATGGGGAAAGTGTTCAGAGGTGTAAGGACACATAAGCCTATCTGAAGATGTCTCTCAGATGAGGAGACAGGCTCAGTATTACTCAGATACTACAGCAATGGTCATAGAATAAATGTCTAAATAGAACATTGCACACAGATATACTGTATTACCTTGAGGGTAGCTGATTGTCAGGCATATCACCTATGCTACAGTGGACATATTGTAATTGGAAAGGGATCAGAATTTCTCATGATACCCAAGAAATCTGTGGTTTTGTTTTTCTATAAGGCTTTTATTAGCAGATGGCTAGATCTCCCTCTCTAATCTTTGCATAGTGGCTTAATGGTCACAGGGTGTGAGATGGCAGGTCTGCCCTGGGAGCCTGAGCAGTGTGAGCAATCCGCAGGGTTTCAAGGCAACACATCTGTCAGATTTGCACAAACTTTGAACAAAGGACATCATCCTTCTGCCAGGTGGTCTCACCTCCTTCCCGACCTCATCCTGTCTGACCAGGTGGAAGAGCAGGGGTGTCTCCCAGCACCTTCCCTGCCAGCAAAGTCTGTAGTCTCATGGAGGTGGGCACCGCGGAGGGCAGAGGTGAGGATGAGAGTGGAGGTGACTGGATCCCCCCCCACACACACCCTGCAGCTGGGAGCAGGGCACAGTGCCCCGCGGGAGGCGGTGGTGGCTGGGCTGCGGGGCAGAGGGGGAGGAAGGAGAAGCAGAGAGCCAGGGGGGAGCCGGAGCTGCCACGGAGGAGACACCTGTGCAGGCCGGGGGCTGGGCGCATCGCCCCCTCCCTCTAGCCCCTTGGGTGGGGGTCCCGCTCCCCTCAGGGCCAGCCGAGCTGCCGGCAGCGCTGATTGGTCCCGCCATTACCCAGGCGGTGGGCGGGGAGGTGAGTCCCCGTGTCGTCCCCGCGGCCCCCGCATCCTCCTTCCCGAGCCCGCCGCATCGGCACCGGGCGCAGCGCGACCCCTGGGCAGCCGTCTGCTGCCGCCCCGCTGGCTCCATCCCCCGGCCGGGCTCCCGCCGCCTGCCCGGCCCCGCGCGGCGCCCCCCGGGCCATGGGCTGCGGGAACTCCACTGCCAGCAGCGCGGGCAGCCGAGGTGAGGGCGGCGCGGAGGAGGGAGCTGGCGGGGCAGCGGGGTAGGTGGGGGTAAGGGCAGGAGTGGTTGGGAGGAGTGAGGGGCCGGAGGCGGTAGGTAGGAGCAGAGGACGGAGGAGGAGGGTCTGGAAGGGATAGGAGGGGAGGCAGGGCTGAGAAGCTGTTCCTGGGGAAGCTGTTCAGACTCAGGGAGAAGAGGCTTTTCTTTCCTTAAAGAAGAGGAGACCGGGCGTTTCTAGAACTGGAAACTACATTTCACTTCGCCAGGGCTGCTCTCATGCTGCACAAGAGACTCTCCTCAGCTGCTTCAGGATGCAGCGCACAGGCTTTATCTTTTTGGAAGGGAAAATTTTGTTTTAAACTAGTGCTTTTTACAGGCTCCCCAACTCCATTCCACATAACTGTTAAAATGCTGAGGCTAGAGAAGGCACATGTTAGCAATTCAGAACATATTGTGCAAAATATGCTGTGTAAACAACCCATCAAAAGGATCCAGCTTACTGGGGAAATTATTCCTCTAGGCTAATAAATAATACCATACTTGAGCCAGTTTTGATCAAGTAGTAAGATTCTAAAGAGTAATGAAAGTATAAGGAGACTAATAGTAAATGTTTGTTAGGTGCAGTGTTTGCACCTGTCCTTTAACTATCATTTGTGTATTTTTGGTAATAAACACTTTCTGTGTTTGGTGGCTGGAACTTCAAGCGTTTTTTGTCCAACCTATAAGACAACAGAGCTTTTGTTTTTGGATCCGTGAATGTGAATTGGTCAGGGTGGGGATCTTTGACTTTACATTCTTCTCATTCTGAATGGCATCTTTATCCCTAACAATGTTCCAGTTTCCTTTCATAAAGGATCCCAAAAGCCCATTGAAATCACTGACAGTCTTTCCATTGGCATAAGCAAGCTTTAGATCAGCCCTATAAAACATTAGAGACACAAGGTGGGTGAGGTAATATATCTTTTATTGGAACAACTTCTGTTGGTGAGAAACGAGCTTCCAATCTTACACAGAGCTCTTCTTCAGGTCTCAAGAGCATTTACATCCTGCAGCCATAGGCAGCAGGAGTCAAAAGCTACATGCAGACATGCAACTAGAGATGTAACTTGTATCCTCTTCACTTCCCACAAGGACTAAGAACACCACTTCTGTAATCAAATCATGCACCTGTACACTCAGCTTGTCAGTGCTGCTGGAGTGAAAAAAAGGGCTATGATAATTTAAAAATGGTAGTAATAGTGAGCAGTTCTATAGCACTTTTCATCTTCAAATCATTTGGTAAACATTAAGCAATATATTTAAGTGCTTCCCCCCCCTTATTTATTTATTTGTTATTAGGGTATTCACAATAATTTGAAACAACCCAGTAAAGTAGAGGCAGATTCTTTTGACATTTACACCAGTTTTACATTGATCTAATTCCATTGACTTTAATGGAGTTGCTCCTGAATTACAGAGGTATGTCTAACTAAGGATTTATCTACACCGTGCTGCAGTGCAGACTAAGGACTATGAACTGAAGAGTGCATAAATGTGTTGTGCTCTAACTGCCCCATGTGGCTGCTGCTGGAGTGAACTAAAAGGTACCTAGTGTGGTTAACATAATTTTGTTCGCAAGAGGACTACATTAACATGAACTAGGTACTTTTTAAGCAGCAAAGAGTCCTGTGGGACCTGATAGACTAACAGACGTATTGGAGCATGAGCTTTTGTGGGTGCATGCATCCGACGAAGTAGGTATTCACCCACGAAAGCTCATGCTCCAATACGTCTGTTAGTCTATAAGGTGCCACAGGACTCTTTGCTGCTTTTACAGATCCAGACTAACACGGCTACCCCTCTGATACTAAGGGCTTGGCTACACTTACAAATTTGCAGCGCTGCAGCAGGGTGTGAAAACACACCCTCTCCAGCGCTGCAAATTGCGGCGCTGCAAAGCGCCAGTGTGGTCAAAGCCCCAGCGCTGGGAGCGCGGCTCCCAGCGCTGTCCGTTATTCCCCACAGGGAGGTGGAGTACGGACAGAGCTGGGAGAGCTCTCTCCCAGCGCTGGCGCTTTGACAGCCGTGGCAGCGCTTTGAAGCGCTAAGTGTAGCCACAGCCTAAGTACTTTTTAGTTCACTCCAGAAGCATCCACATGGGGCAGCTAGATTGCCACACTTTGGTGTGCTCTGCAATTCACACCCCTGTAATCCACACTACAATGCAGTGTAGACATAGTTTGTGAGTGTAAATTATGTTGGTCATATGCTCTCTGAACTGTATGTAATTACATTTGTGTGCTGTAGTTGCTGGCCTTCTCACTAAACCCTGGACTATATGTTAATTGTTTAGGACTTTTTTATCCCATTAATGCTTGTGTGACTCCTGTTTACATTTATTAGTATAATGAATGTAAATACACCAGAGGCCTTATCTATATTCAAAAATTGCACCAGGATCGTTTTACATCTATTAGTGGGAGCTGCCATGCCTCCTTCACACTTTCTCTCCCATCAATGGTTCTCTAGGCAGCAGTTGCTAGAAGTCATTCCAGTTCACAACTGACACAACTTCATACTGATGTGAGTTAATCAGGCTACTGGCAGCGTGAACACATCCCACTTCTGATTTAACTAGATGCAAACACTGGTGCAAGTGTAACAGAGGGTTTGTCTAGTATAAAATTTTTGTAACTGAGGTTAATTGTTTGCCAATTAAATTAGATAATCTGTTGGTAAATGCTAGCTTGGACACACCACAAAGTTTTGTTTCAGGATACAAACAGGTAAACCACAAACAGATTAACATTTACAAACATGTTAGCTAGCTCAGGTTAAGTGGCAATCAAGTAATGGGTTAAAAACTCCAGTCTGGCTGGACCCAGATTGAGCACAGTTTAGATACATTTATGTCTGTAAACCAATTTAACTTATAGTAGTGGAATTTTGTGTGTATAGACAAGCCTAAAAGAAAAACAGATCTCCTAGGCCTGATACTCCTCTCACTGACACCAATGTACATCTGGAATAACTTCAGTGAAGTCAATGAAGTTGCACTAGTGTAAACATGGCATAAGTGATCAGAGAATCAGGTTCCTAGCATTTAATTTTCTTCATAAAATCATATAAAAAGAGTACAGGTCCTGAAAGGCAAACATACTTTTAAAAGTATGTCTAATTAAAATAAAATGATGTTTTATTTATGGAAAGGACAGAGATATAGCTTTCTATCATCATGCTGAAGTTATAAAGAAAAAATAATTCCCATCACATTACAAATAAAAATATTTACAAACAAATTAGTTTTGTGCTTTGTACAGTAACACTGCATCTTTGAAAACTAAAGATATCGCTGTGCTGCAATCAGGAATAGCAAAGCTAGCATTGCATGACATATAATTAACCTGAAACATGCTCTGTCATACACTGTTACAGATGCTAATACTTTAGTAAATTTCACAAAAAGGCTTAGGCATGTATGGGCCCGATACCCCTTTCTTTCTTTAGGTAAAATAACCATTGATGTCAATGTGAGTTTTTTCTGAGTAAGGCATATATGTAATTATACCATCTGTCCAATGCATAGAATAACAGAACCTTCAGTTATGCTAGCTAGTATAGCACTAGAAGAGCTATCAATCCTCATGAGTCAGGAGGATGTAAATGAATAGACAGGTGGGATTAAGAACAAAATTACCACCCAAAGTATAGTATTTCACAATAAAGTATATTATGGGGTGTTTAAATCTTCTTCCAAGCATCAAGCATTGGAGGCAGGATTTAAGACTAAATGGATCATTGGTCTGTTGCAACATGGCAATTTCTGTGATCCAAGTAAACTGAAGAGTACGCCCTTTTTTTTATAGCCCCACAGTTTTAAGTCTTAGGCTATGGTACACTAGGTTAAGGTACATTAGAGAATCAGTGCAACCGCACCACTGTCAGCTCTCTGTGTAGCCGCTCTAAGCCGACGGGAGAGAGCTCTCCTGTCAAATTAATTAATCCACTCCCAACAAGCAATGGCAGCTCTCTCACCGACATAGCATTGTCCACACGAATGCTTATGTCGGTATAAATTATGTTGCTCGTGGGGGGTGGTGGCTAATTCACACCCTTGAGCAACATAATTTATGTTGACTTAAGCTGTAGTGTAGTCATACCCTTAGTTATAGAGGATGTTTATTTTAAAACTTTCCTATTATCCATAAGGAGTTTTTACTAACAAATTCCTATTTTCCTTTTTATTTTTGATGGGTTTTAGAAGCTCCAAAGTTGCTTTTCTTTTTTGCCCATAAGAAATGTGTCCTTAAACATTAGTTTGTTAAGTTTGTCTCATGTTAGGGAATGTCCCACCATTCCAGCATTGTCTGTGGTAGCAATTTTCTTAAAATGTCCCATCTTTGCACTGCCACTGTTGGGAGTAATAGTGGGAGCAATGACAGCCTTAAATGTGGGTGCTCAATGGCTGCTGGAAACCTAAGCTTTCATGTAAAAAAAGAGAGAAGCTGCTAGCCCACATAATTTTCATTTTTAATTTTGAGTTTTTGTTAAAACCCCCAAAAATATTGTAAGAAATTTTTCTAAGACCATGTTTATTTATGTCAGCCTTTTTTATGGGGAAAATTATTTTCTGACCAACTCTGATAGCCAGATATCTATAGAGATAGCAGGGTCTCTCTTTCTATATTAATGTATGTATTCCATTAAGTCAGTGTTTGGTCATCTCTTATCCTTCTTAATATTTTTCCCTGAAGCCATGCTCCCTCTTATATGCAGTCAGTCATAATGCATTTCTTCAGCTCAGAAAAATATGTATGTAAAATTCTTTCAACAGTCTTCTGCATTCAGTACCAAGCATCTGTTGTTTTAAAACAACAGTAACTGTCTTGATCAATGAAAAATGCCCCCAAGATACATTTTTGTCTTTCATATGCAACTGTTTAAATGATATGTACTTGGGGGGTTTGCAGATACAGTGTCCTGAATGTTATTCTTTAATAGTAACTTGCATTCAATATACAGAAGATCTGAATGTGCCTCATTTATTCCTAAAGGTGAAATCCTGGTCCCCCTCTTCCTTCTGCAGCCACAGAAGGGCTAAAATGCAGCTGTGGTCCTACTGTGTATGGGTGAAGGCAGGAAGCACAGAGGTCATGCGAGGGAATTTTATGCCTCCTGCTCTTGTGGAGTCAAAATATGTGGCTGGCCCCAATCCATGAGTGCATGTGAAGCGGTTTTGGGAGAAGCTGGAGGAGTAACATGAACATGGTCAGGGGATCCACACTGTATGACTGCACCAGCCACAGAGTTGTTAGATAGTGAAGTGTAGTGCTTGTAATAGTGGCTTCATAGTGATGCCCCAGGTGTCCTGCACCTGTCTTTAGGTGAAGGGGGAGGCAATTCATGGTTTTGATGCAAAACCAGGTGACATTTGACAGTTTTTCCAGTTTTCCCTTGAGCTTCAAGTTTTGTTTGATCCCCACAGGTGGGTAATGTGAACCTAAATGAAACGATACTGTAGGACAACTCTGTACTACAAGAGCTGCCAAGTTCCAGACAGACAGAGACTGCATGATGCTGGAAGGTGATCATACAGGAATGGAAGGAGAGATGGATGTATCTTACCCCTTGGGAGTAGTCACTAAAGAGGTGCTTTCCCTAGGTATAGCCACATAGATAGATGTGACACAGAGGACTCTTGGCAATAGGTGCTCTGTTCTTTGCAAACAATTCTTGTCTCAGGCCTAACAAACTTACTATACCAAACACATGTCTGGCAGGGTATTTATCAATAAGAGATCACATGTAAGGTACCTACAGAAAGCTCAGAACTTACCAAGACTCAATCATTGTGAGATGTACTTACAGGTAATATTTAAAGAATAATGTAACTATAGTGAAAGTATCCTTTTGGACTTGGCTTAAAAGTTAGTCACCAGAGGATAGTATGGCTTGGTGATGAATAGTGAATGGGTGATGGCCCATTCAAGCACAAGGGAGCTGTCACCATCCCTGGTTAGTTGGTGATGTAATGCAAGGCTCAGTTTTCTAGCCTTGCTCCATCCCAAGACTATCAATGGAAAACCATCAGAGACAACCATCAGAGACAACTGTAAAAATGGAACATTACAACAGGTGGGATTTTATAGAATAGAATAGTCTATGAATAGACACGAAAGACTGTTGCAGTATAACACAGAGTGGGGTGAGGCACTCTGTATCCATTCACAGTGGAAACATCTTGAGGAGCAGAGGTGTTTTCATGAGAGTTTGGATCCTTGTTTCTGTAGAGCCAGCGAGCTCTGCAACTGACTGAACTTTGGGGGGAAAATGTACTTTATTAGCTAGGAAACATAACTATTAATAAGTGTAGGTTCTAGTACTTATTATTTTGTTTTGTATTGTAACCATTTATTTTCATCACTCTCTCTACTTTTGTTTCATTATAAATGCTCACAAATGTGTGTTATACAGAAGTGGTAGTTTAAGGTAAAACTAGTAATCTGGGGTACACACGCTTCCCACACTTGGGACTTAGAAAAAACACAACTAAAGGGGGGGATAGATAGATGATAGTGGTCTGTAAAATCATGAATGGTGTGGAGAAAGTAAATACGTGTTATTTAAATCTTCACATAACACAAGAACCTGGGTCACCTGATTAAATTAACAGGCAGCAGGTTTAAAACAAATATAAGGAAGAATTTCTTCCCATAACACAGTCAACCTGTGGAACTTATTGCCAGTGGATATAGTAAATGCCAAAAGTATAACTGGGTTCAGAAAAGAATTAGATAAGTTCATGGAGGATGAACTTGGCTATTAGCCAAGATGGTCAGGGATGTAATCTATCCTCTGGGTGTCCCTTAACTTCCAACTGCAAGAAGGTGGGACTGGACAATAGGGGATGGAACACTTGAAATTGTCCTGTTCTGTTCATTCCCTCTGAAGCATGTGGCACTGGATACTGTCAGAAGATGGGATACTGGGCTAGATGGACCATTGGTCTGACCCAGTATGGCGGTTCTTATGTTCTTATTTATGTCAATAACCAGTGTCAGGGGCTGGATATTGCAGGGGAATGCTTCAAAGGCAACTGCAGTATTGTTAAACCTGCAAGGTGAAACTAGGGCAGTAATCCCCTCCATTTTAGGGTCTCCCCTCCCCGAGGAACCCCCACCCACTAGTCCCACCTCACCTCAGTATAAGGCTACTGCCACTCATCATCTAGCCCCATGCCCTGGGGCAGACTGCAGTATCAGCCTACTCATCACTGGCAAGGTTGGGTTTGGACCTGCTGCCTTGGCCTACCCTAGGCTGCCCTCTGCAATCCCCAGTACCTAGCTGGCCCAGTGCTAGGCCGCAGCCTGGGGCTTTCCAGGCTGGAGTTCCCCAGCTCCTCTGCCTTTCTCCAGCCCTGCTCCATTCAGGTATCCTGTCTCTGGCTCCCTGCAGCCAGGCCCTTCTCCCTCTACAAACAGAGAAAGGCTCTTGAGCACCTGGCTCACAGCCTCTTTATACAGGCCAGCTGAGTCCGTTTGGGGCGTGGCCACAGCTGCAGCCACTTCCTGATCAGCCCAGCTTAGCAGCCCCCAGCCACAACCTTCCCCCAGGGCTGTTTTAAGCCTTTCAGGGCAGGAGCGGGGTAACCACCCCACTACACTTACCAAGGGCCCGCCCACTTCCCGGAACCCAATAGGTACACTTACCAAGGGTTTTCTCAAGTGATGCATTACAGTTGGGCCTACTGTACAGTGAGGAGACCCAAAGGGATCTTGGAAACAATATCATATAAAGGAGGTTTGTTCTGCAAGCACTGTAATTTAAATCTTTATTGGTGATGGTATCAGTGTGAGGGATAGCCAAGTAATAGACACTGGAACCAAAATTACATACAGAACTTAGTTGGAGAGAGAGGCTTTCCTTACATGTATAATATTCATGTGCTCATACAAGAGCCTGGTTCTGGGAAACCTCAGAACCCTGCCTGCTCAACTGTAGTTTTAAAGTGAGGGCACAAACTACACATTCTTCCATGCAATTCATAGATCATAGATTCCAAAGCCAGAAGGGACCATTGTGATCACCTAGTCTGACCTCCTGTATATCACAGGTCAAAGAACTTCCCCAAAATAATTCCTAGAGCATAACTTTTAGAAAAACATCTAATCTTGGATTTAAAATTGTCAGTGACGGAGAATCCATCACAACCCTTGGTAAATTGTTTCAATGGTTTATTACTATCATTGTTAACGATTTGTGCCTTATTTCCTGTTCGAATTTGTCTAGCTTCAGCTTCCATCCACAATAATGAGGGAAGAGCTGTATTAGTTTTTGCAGCAATTTCACACCAGAAAAAAATGTTTTCTAAGAAACAAAGAGTGTTAGAGGAAAAATGCTGCAAAACCTTTCAGGCTGCGACTAGATCTGTAGCTTCTTTAGAGTGAGCTAACCTTGAATTTCTGCTGAGAGGAGATGGAAGAATGAAAGGGGTTTCTAATGCCTTTGTCGGTGCTTGTAGTTCATGGAAGGGATGTTTTACTGATTGTGCAACTGAATTACATACCTGCAACAACAACACAGTCTTTAGTAACTTGGGAGGACCAAGAAGTAGGTCATCCTTAAGTGATTCCAGCTTCTCACCATGTGGTGGCTGAGTCGTGAAAATTCAACTCTTAGAACCTAGAGCAAGGTTATAATTTTTGTTCCTTATTTTTTAAATTAAAAGCTGAATTAGGAAGAACCTGATTTTGTAGATGTCTGGGATTTCTGGATGGATTGTGTCCCAATGTTAAAGTTATTTCAGTCTAGTAGTTTTATTAAAAAAAAAATTATTTTATGCCACAGCATTTTACATGCAATGCCAAGTCTGTAACAGAATCAAACAGCATGTTCACAAAATAAATAGACATTTAAGGATAATTGCTTAGTTAGTTGTGGCAACTTACAACTGGAAAAGCCCCAAAA
The DNA here is from genome assembly GCF_020497125.1 of Mauremys mutica. Lineage (NCBI taxonomy): Eukaryota > Metazoa > Chordata > Testudines > Geoemydidae > Mauremys > Mauremys mutica. The sequence continues at coordinate 100,039,946 of NC_059072.1, read as the reverse complement.
TGCAGAATATTGCAATTTAACTTATGTAGAAAGTAAAAAAATACTGATATCATCCTCAGCTGGTGTAAATGGGCACAGCTCCACTGAAGTTTTACATGTAGTTTACCATTTACATCCGCTGAGGATCTGGCTCGGAAAGAGAGGTATGAGTGTGACAGAATTAAGGAGATAGTAGCTAATCATGATAACAAAAAGTGTCCTTTACCATGTCCTTCCATTTTTGGGGTTTGTATGCGAGGGGATTGTTTGTGGGAGCAAGAGGGGAGAAGGGTAGAAAGATGTTTAGTGTCATTTTGGTTAGCTTAAGCATGATCACACCATCACACAGTAAAACACATTTTCTTTTTCATTCTAGGTACTTCAGGGACAGCTAAAGATGTGTAAGTACTTACAATAGTCTGTACACCTTCAGCAACATAACTCAAGGGTTATTTATAAGCACATTAGCACAATAGTTCATTTTGTTATATGTGGTTCAGTTGCTACCCAATATGTTAGACCCACCATACCCTGATATAGATGTCATCAATTGATAGCCTGCTTCTATCACCCACATAGAGACAGCAGAATTAGAGTGAAGGGACTGCGGGTGGCTCACTTACCCCTGTAGAGACAATTCCCCTTTATACTTATATAACAAAAACTCTCCCTCTTTTTCTTACTTGTGAGACATCTGTCTCCCATGCCTGCCCATGTCCCTTGTGTTTACTCATCCCTACCATGTACTGGTACACCCCAAAGCATGTTTCTCCCTTTGTGAGAAATACAGTACCCAAATATGTCTCTCCCACTGCCTATAAGACATTTAGGGAACAACTCATGTACTTCACTTTCTTTGAGAGACACTTGGCACCTCATACAGACTGCCCTGCAAAAACATCCAGCATCCCCATTCTCAGCTCTAGATGAGGTCTCCTCTGCCACCGAGGGAGCAAAAATGGATTGCTTTTCATGGCCTAATTCCTCTCCACATTGAAGATTGTAATTGGCAGCTTCTCTCTTCTCCATCAGTCTTGGTGATTAGCACTGAGGACATTCTCACCCTGTACTGCTTTTTTTTCACATTCCCAACGAAGAGGAGAAGGCCTGAACCTCCTTTCCTCTCATTCCTGCCTCGGTGAAAAAGGGAAGCAGGAGGTAGCCTCTCACAGCCAAGTATTCACCCATTCAAGCAAAAATTTCCAGGAGTGGCCTTCCTCAACCATGTCTCCTTCAATGGGAGAAGGTATAAAGGAAGGCCTCCCAAGGCTCTTGCTTCCCTCTGTTGCAGGGGACAAACCTTTTATTACAGAATTTGAGCTTTGCCTTGAGTCCAAGTAACCCGAACAAAAGTTGATGTTATTAAGTAAAAAAAAGTCTTGAATTTAATTCAATTTTTTTAAACTAACTCCTTTGAGTAGGTAGAAGAATCCCAGTATAGAAATGAGTGCTGCCGTCACATCTAAATAACAGTAGATAAATGCATAACAATAGCTCTGAGTCTGCTGCCACAGATTAGAGCCAAGAACCAAAGATGGACAATGTAACAGATGAATACTGATATCATAGGTAATCTCAAGATCTACTTGAACATGTAATTTATTTTCTAAATTTGCATTGTCACTGATTGGAAAATGAATGGACTGCTTAGGGCAAGTTTATGGGGGAAGATCCTCTTGACATAGCCTACTGGACCCATGCCTTTAATAATTTTATATATATAAAGGAACTAGTCTTTATTTACACTAAGGCCTCTTTACACAACTTTGGTAGTATAAAGGTGCCTTAAAGTGTGCATAAATTAAATTTGCACCCATTTGAAGGCCGTATTTACACTGCCAAAGCAGTGTAAAGGTCCTTAGTGTAAATGAGAACCAGGCCTAAAAATCACTTTCTATAAATGGCAGCATATTTTTTAAGTAATAAAAAGTCTCTTTACAAATCAGAAATGGTATATTATATAACATTTACCACCTAGCACTTTTAATGTATTTTAAACCATTGCACAAACATTAATTAAGCCAGTTAATTAAATTTGGATATATTCTGATTTGGATTTGATAAGAACCTGTGAGTTTTTCATTCAAGAGTTTGTCCATTTGAGTTTGTCTGGTTTTTATTTGAGAAATAAATTGTTGGCCTTGTTCTTCCTTTAGTTTTGGACCCCAGAAATGCAAACACTATGAAAATGAGTTCAGTGGGACTACTCAAGTGCATAAAGATACTTGTGCATGTGAATGTGTTTGCAGGTTCAGGTGCCTTAGGACTTACATGAGGAAAATGCTATTCATTTGTATATATCACCTGTCACTTTGTGATAGTGGAAAAGTATGTACTGGAAAATAAAGTGATGACAGTTATGCACAGAAATGTGGCTTAATTCTTCTGACGATAAGCAGTAGTAACAATTCAGGACACAAGGGGTATGTCTACACAGCATTTTGGAGCCCATGGTAGTGAACCTCCCAGCCTGGGTCAATAGACACGAGTTAGCAAGGTTCGCACCAGTGCTCTAAATATAGCTGTGTGTAGACGGCACTTAAAAGTTGCAGCTTGACTTGGAGCCACAACTTCAAAGTGCTGTCTATGCAACTATTTTCACAGTGGTGGCCTGAGACCTACGGGCCCAAGTCTGTCAACCTGGGCTGAGAGACTTGCTGTCATGGGCTCAAAAATGCTGTGTAGACATACCCAAGGACTAAAAGCTGTTTCAAAATGTAGGACAAAAATACAAAAGTTGTAAAAGAGTAGTCTCATCCTCCCAAGAAACATTTAGAAATTAAAGAGCTGAAACTGTCAGCGTGTGTAATGCAATGAACCGTCTGGGTTGAGTGGGAGGACTGAATGAAAGGAACGTTAATAGAGAATGTTATAGAGTGTGATGACTGGATACAAATGAATAGAATCAGAAATGTTGAGATAAGGAAAAAATGGATGGACAGTAGTATTGTGAATCCAAGAGATTTTAAACTCAAATATTGTTTGAAAAATGGCAGCTTGTGTGTGTCAGGAAATGGACATGGAATATGGAAAATGATGACTCAAGAACCAATATAGGGGTCTTAACTGTACCTTCCAAACATAACAGTATGACAAGAGGCTTTCCAGGAAAAGAAAAGTCTCACTGGAAGAGGAATTTCTTCTAGCTGAAAAGAGAATGCTGTTACATGGCATTGATGTTAAATCCCTCTAACAGCTATGGAACTCCTTTCCATCTAACATACCAATTTAAAAATATAATCCTATTTTCCTTGCAATAGATGCTAGTTTCTGAGGAAAGATGTAGTGGCGCAAAAGCAGACCAGCACTGAACACTTTGGCTGGATGCGGTCTACTAGGTTCCCTTTTTGCTACTTACATGGCACAAAATGAACTTAAACCAGCTCGAGATTCCCCCTAGGGAATTCCCCCTGTTTAGGGGGAAATCTCCCCTCGTGTAAAACTGGCAGAGGCACCCTACCTGCCTTTTACACCAGCTGCCCCCCTCATTGCCAGTGTAGTCAGTAGGTGGGAGCACATTAGGGTGGATTGTGGGGCAGGACAGGAAAGGATGCAGTAAAGCCAAGCTCTATTATGTCTGATCCCTTTCTGGTGTAAGATCTGGCGTTTATGCCAATGGCAGAAGTCAGAGGAGGCAGCTTTTTGCTGTAACTTCCACTGAGGCCAAGTGATTGGGGATCAGAGAGCTGTAACCAGCTCCCAGCAGCCCCTAAAGGCCATTATATCTGAGCACAGAATGAGAATCAGGCCTTGTGTGTCTCATATTTGCACCCACAAATTTCAGCATGCAAAATTATGTTGATCTTTAAACTGTAAAGGCAAGAAGTGTATAACTATATGTTGTGCAATAAATTGGAGCAGTATTAAGTCCCACAGTGCTAATAAAAGGGACTCCAGAGGAGAATGCAATGATGAGTGGCTGCTTCCCCTATATCATCCCCAGCACTCTTCCTTTGTCTCTCCCTTCCACATTTCCACATCTCTGTTATGCCTGTCTCCTCTCTCCCAGAGGAACTATAAGAAATTACAGTCAAGAAAGCCAGAGGTAGTCAGTCCAATTCCCAGGCTATTTTTGCTGTTGTGAGTTCAGTAGAGGGGTGATTACAAGAAATAGAACTTAATTTGTAACTATTAAAATATTGAAAGGAAGGAGCAAAGCAGGCAGTTTAAAAACTCACTCTGCAGATTACATATCAGGGAACTGAGGCACAGATTGGGTAAGTGACTTGCTCAAGATGTCACAGGAAGTCCATGGTGGAGCAGGGAATTGAACCCAGGTTTTGCCAGTGCCCCAAACACTGGATCATCCTTCCTCTCTTTATTATTATTACTATTATTATTCTGTCTGGCCAAAGGATGTCAATAATGGTCCAGCTGATGCTCAGCTATAAAACATTTCTGGGGTAGCAGAAAATCTTTTATTTTATTTTTCAAAAAGATACAGTGCAGTGGGTCACCCTAATACAGAATCTGCCAGCAAAAGTTATTTTCTAAACCAGGGGTCGGCAATCTTTCAGAAGTGGTGTGCCAAGTCTTCATTTATTCACTCTAATTTAAGGTTTCGCGTGCCAGTAATACATGTTAACGTTTTTAGAAGGTCTCTTTCTATAAGTCTATAATATATAACTAAATTATTGTTGTATGTAAAGTAAATAAGGTTTTTTAAATGTTTAAGAAGCTTCATTTAAAATTAAATTCAAATGCAGAGCCCCCCGGACTGGTGGCCAGGACCCGGGCAGTGTGAATGCCACTGAAAATCAGCTTGTGTGCCGCCTTTGGCACCCGTGCCATAGGTTGTCTACCCCTGTTCTAAACTTTTGACCCAGTGCTTTATATTTCCTTTTGGTCTAATCCAATCATTATTTTGAATGAAATTTTAAGAATTGATCTTTTGATATGGACACACAATTGTCCTTGTCATCAGGGGGTGTTCTGCTCTGGAATAAGGGACATCTTTAATATATGGGAATATGACTAGATAAATACTGTGATAATTTCTGCTGATCCAGTTGGAGGTATCATTTATAATTTTTTGGGCCCCAAAGTCCCTTCACAAGTGTTGTCAGATGGTACTATAAGCATATGGCTCAGTTCCACCCTCTGATATGTACACACACCTCAAACTGACTTCACTGGGAGTTGCAGAGAGTAAATGTGGGTAGAACTGGATCCATAGTTTTTCTGGGATAAACTGTTGTGACTTGTTTATTGTGCTCTCCAGTGATGGGATGCATAGAATTCCATAATGGCCTAGACCTTCCAGAGGCAGGTGGGAGAGGGAATGTGACTTTGGAAACTGCATAAGCCCATTAGGGAATAGACAGGGAGCTCGGGGCATACAGATTATATTGCTGTCCTTTTGAAAACTAAGACACAGGTGAAGATGATAGACTAGCTCAGTACAGACACTGCTATTTGCAATGCTTAACATTATGTAACAACATTACACTGATAATCATCATCGGCCATCCCTCAGAGCTCAACAATAATCTTCTTCTATAAAATGATAGCCAGTTATCGCCGGTGAATCCTCAGGTGGGTAATGAGACTGACCTGGGATCCATAGATCTTGTCATTACTGGGGCAGACATTTCCCAATGGAAGGGGCAGATCTGGATTGTTGAGTCAGGCTGTGGTGCATTCTTTCCTATTTCTCCATTTCCTGTTGTCTCTGTTGGATCTCGAAATACTGGGATCCTTGCCACAAGGTCCTTTTTCTTTTTGGTTGGTCGGTCGAGGACTTGGGTTTCCCATGAGTTTATGTCAATATTGCACTTCGTGTTGGTTTTGAGGGTGTCTTTGAAGTGTTGTTTTTACCCACTCATCGTCTGTTGGCCATAGCTCAGTTGTGAGAACATGACCTGCTTTGGGAGTCGATTTTCTGGCATTCAGAGAACATGACCAGCCCTACGGAGTTGGTGATGGATGATCATAGCTTCAGTGCTGCAGGTTTTGGGTTGGGACAGAACACTGATGTTGGTGTCAGTCATCCCACTTGATTCAGAAGATCTTGCGGGAGGCACCATTGATGGTATTGCTCAATAACATTGAGGTGTCTACAGTATGTGACCCAGGTTTTGGCACTGTACAAGAGAGCAGGATAACAACTGCCTGGTACATGAGAAGCTTGATTTGATTCTTGATGTCATGATCTTCGAAGACACATTTTCTCAAGTGTCCCAAAACTGTATTGGCACATTTAAGGTGCTGTTGCATTTCCTTGTCAGTGTCAGCTTTCTGTGCCATTTAGCTGCTGAGGTAAAGGAAGTGCTCAGTGTTCTCCAGGATCTCTTTATTGCTCTGAATTATGGGAGCAGGATCCTGGTGATTCAGAGCCTGTTGGTGGAGTACTTTAATTTTCTTGGTCTTCCGTGTTGGTTTTAGGCCTCAGAGAAAGTGTTGACTACTTTTTGAAGATCTTCTGAGAGGGCGCACAGGGCACAGTTGTCTGCATATCGAGTTCAGTGATTGATTTAGTGATAGTCTTTGTCTTGGATCAGAGGCAACTGAAACTGAAGAACTTACTGTCCATTCTGCATTGGATGTCAAGTCAGCAGGGGAGCTTGTCGGCGATGAGAAGGAGGATGACAGCAAGGAAGATGGAGAAAAGGACTGGAGTGATGACATAGCCTTGCTTAACTCCTTTCTTGACTAGAAGGGTTCTGTTTCGGATCCATTGTTGACAACCGTCACAGACATGTTGTTGTGGAGGAGTCAGAGGACAGCAACAGATTTCATGGTCATCCAAATTTAAGGAGAATTCTTCACAGAGCCTCGAATGCTTTTGTGAGGTCAATGAAGGCGATGTACAGTGGTCGATGTTGTTTGTGGCACTTCCTGAGGTTGGTGGGCAGTGAAGATCATGTTGGTGGTACCGCAAGATTGTCTGAAAGCATATTGCAATTCTGGAAGGATCTGGATCTCATGGGGGGTTAGCCCTTGGGCGCTGGGACCATAAAGGGCTTGTGATGGCATTGAAGAATCTGCACATGTCATGGGTGTCAGCGAGTTGTTGGATCTCCTTCTCTTTGTTCTCCCACCACTTGTTCTTCTTCTCTTTGTTCTCCCACTATTTCGTGGATTTGCCTTTGAACCTCAGCTTTGAGTTGATGGTTGATGTATTACTCCCCCTTGGAATTGATGTCATTCTGCCAAGCACAGAAGGCCTTGTGCTTATGGTCGATCAGGTCTTGGGTTTCCTGATCGTTCTTGTCAAAGCAGTCTTGGTGCTTCCTGGTTGAGAAGCCCAGTGTTCCCTCACATGCAGCATGGATGGCCAATTTGAGCACTTTCCAGTGATCTTTGGAGCTTTCCATCTCAGTTTTGATATTTATCAGTTTCTCGGTGAGGCACTGCTGAAAAAGGTCACGTTTAATTGGGTCCTTAAGACTCTCAACCTTGATCTTCCATCTGGAGGATTTCTTTTGCATGCACAAATTATTATCCTATTAGCTATGTATGGCAGGGGGAAAAGCAAAGTGTAAAGCCTTTCTAAGGGCAAGAAAAGCTATCAGGCAAGGTAATAGCTGTTGGTCCACAAAACTGCCAGTTTCCCCTTTTAGAATTCTGGCGTCTCCTCTCTTTCACTTCACCCAGCTGGCTATCAGAAAAAGATACACATTGATATCTAGCAGACACATGGGCAAAGGATCCATACCTGTGCACATCTCCTCCTTCTGTGCTGACCGGGGGTGGGGGCGCCTTAGTCATCTCCATGGCGCTATCTCCTAGCCTCCAGACCTTGTAGAGTCCCTTCTGAACAGTCTGGGGTTTGTCTGAGGGAGCTAGGGGAGACTCGGTGGGCTGGAAGAGGAATAGGCAGGCTGAGGCAGGGTTGTAAGGAGGTACACAGTTCCCACCACCTTCGGAAGATAATTAGAAAAGATGATACAGCCCCAGGAGCCCACTAGACAAGTCTCCTGGGCCATGGGGGTAATTTTTGGTCGTGTGCTTCCATTTGACTGCAATTTTAGTTTGCCAAGGTGTTGGGGACCATAGCTGGTATAGAGGCACTGGTTCTTCATGCAGACAGCCCAGGCTACCCAGGTTGAGGCATCCCATGACTTATTCTCTGGGGGCAATCCCCCTTCCCCCCACCCCCACAACAGGACAGTGTGAAAGGGCAGGAAATACTTGTGAGAGAATTCCCCCAGAGACTGCCTCGCCTTGGGCCTCTCCTGCTGGGTTTTCTGTGGGAGGGGATGAACTGGGTCAGAGTAATATCAGAGACTCCATAAAGCCATGCTAATTAATGCTAAGTTGATTGAAGTTCTGAATTCTTCTCCCTTCTTTGCTGGTGCTCCATTGGTGGGGAAGAAGATAGTTTATCTTTGTATTGTACATTATATCCTCAAGGCAATAGATAGCTGAGTGGAAAGAAGATTGAAATGGTAGGAAATTATTACTATCCAAACATTTTTACTATCCAAACAAGTTTTGTCTGTATTTAAGGCCATATCCCATTTCCTGCCATCTATCAAACTCCCCTGGGCTTAATGCATCAAATGCAGGATATGGCTTTGCCTACTGAACTGACAGCACATTTATATTTTTTAAATAAGCGATTAGTAATGATAAATGTTATGTCACTTTTTAATACTGTCATTCAGAAATGCCTTCTGAGGGCTAGATTGTGGATTTATCATTGGGGCTGAGTAAGGGGCAACACACAGTTCTATTGCTCTAGCAGCAGACCAGGGTCTAAATGGTAACTCATAGAGTAACAGTTTAGTCTCTGTCTTCCACATTGGTTGAAGGGTGAAGTAATCTGTGCCAACCCTATACCTGATGCTGATTACTCTGCCCTCCACATCAGACCAGCTGTGCTGGCTGGCGCACTGATGGGCAGAGGCAAAAGTCTACCCACTCCCTGTGGATGCATAAGACAAGCCATAATCTTGCCCTAAGTGTCTAATAAAAGTCGTGGTCTATTTATAAAGGTTTAAATAACTGAATTCAAATTAGATTATTCAGCTTTTCTTTTGCTTCAAAGAAATTTAACATTTTGTTTTACAAAAAGGTTCTGTAAGATCTTCTGACAGGACATTTATGAAAGCTTAGTTCATTCTGTTGTCAAGTCCTGTCCTCTCTTATACACATTATACGTTGTTAAGTAATAAATGTTTTTTTTCTCTAATATAGGTAGATGTGGTAGGCACCAAATACTGAATAGTAACTCTAGATTACCCTCTGATTGATCATTCTCTTTCTCTGCCTCCCACTGAAACTAAACAGTAGATGAATGGAGCAATTGTAAGACACTGATTGCTAATGAGTTTTACATGTTTTTGAAAATTATAGAACAGAAGAATCAGTGTCAGAAGATGACAAAAGGAGGTAGGATTTGTACTGAGAATGGCTTTAATTCGAATAGCTCAGACAGAATTCTGCCATCAAATGAAGATCACCTGGAAAAAAAACAAAGGGAGGGGATATGGGGGAAGAAATCTCCATGAGGATCCCTCTGTAGAGTTCCCCCCTTGCATTTTGTTGTGGAAGGGGTTTTGCCTACTGACGAAATAGGCCACTGAGCCCAGCCCCCAAACCTTGTAGATCTCAAGGGATCTGCCAGTGGAAAAAAGACTATTGGTGCAGAAGACCTCTGTCTTCACATCAACTCTGGCTCCTGGCTTTATTAGAGTCGGGTCACTAGGGACCCTGGGCTTGGGTGTGGGTGCTCTGCAGAAAGATAATACATCATATAATTATTATAAGCTGTATTATCATTTCTCAGGAATCTCTCCTGGGCTGGAAGGGAGAAGAAAGATGTATGCCCCACCTCAACCATTCCTCCCCTTGCCCACCTCATGTTTTCCCCATCCTCCCAGTCAGATCTCAGAACCCTGGGGCTCACAGAAGGAGGGGGATGGACTGGGAGACATTTGGCATGTAGACATTTGGCCTTCTGCATGTAGACAGGCCCCTCCCCATGCATGGCTGTGTGAAGGGGGATCCAGGCCCTTTTTTACTAAATGGGAGGGGGATAACACATTGCCCTCTTTTTTGCGTGCATCATGCAAGTGAATTGCATAAATCGTCTCAATAGCGTACATTACTAGCAGATTAAATCTCCCATCAGGCAAACACTGGACAACTTTGGGGGTAAGAAAGAAGAGTAAGAGGGTATTTGTTGCCATGAAAAGGTTGGGTTTTGATGGAAAGTATGAAGAACTTGGTTGAGGACCCATTAGCTCTGTGCTCCCTTCCTAGCATAGGTTCTTTTTAAAAATCAATGGCCAGCCTAAATTTATTTTTGTCAAGCAAGGGCTCAGTTTTAATAAAAACATTACATTTAAAATTGCAGCCTCTTAATATGCATTGGAAACAAGGGATTCTTTTATAAAAGTAGTTATAAAGCATCCTCTGTTTGTCCGTGTATGCCCTTTCTAATGCGGCTGTTTTATGTAGACATTCTTTGGGAAATCATTAACACTAAGCTATGATTTCTCTTCAAATAAGGAACTATGGTGGTGTATACGTTGGTCTGCCATCAGAGGCTGCTACCATGGCTCCCAGTCAGACAAAGACTGAACCTAAAGGTACTTGTAGATTGTTTATTGTATTTCCTCTGCTTTCCCCATTCATTTTAATCTTTTACAATATATATTATTTCACGAAGACTGACCAGCATAGGGAGCAATTTAATTGCATGGAATTATTTACAGTAGCTATGGTCATTTTTCCTATTTGCTTAAATTTCCTTCCATCTACTGTAATAATCATAAAGCAACAATCTGCTTCTGACCATGATATATATGCAGTATTTTGTCTCTCATGAGTAACTTTACCCATTACACTCAATGTAATTTTGATTATACGTGATTTTTGCTTTACGCGCTGACAGCAGAACGTAACCCCAGCGTAAGATGAGACTCGCCTGCATATTTATGGAGTTTTAGTGCTCTTTCTGAATGTATTTACTTAAATTATGCTTAATTCCAACAGTAGCAAGGCAGTGATTTCTTGATTTCAGATTTAGTTCTGTTCTATCTTATGCTGAACCCATAACAATTTGATATTTTTTCTTGAGGCAGAGAGAACATGCATTAGCTTTAAAGGTTCTTGCTTGATAACAAAAGAATGATATGACATATTAAGTATAAAATATAAGATATATATATTTATAAAACAGTGTCTGTGTTCTGACACATGGGGCTCTGATCCCTGATTGGGGAGGTCTAGATGCTACCACTATGCAAGCAGATAATAATAAATTCAGTTGATATAGAAAATGATTAACCTGTTGCATTGTATTACATTCCATGGTGTTTAAAATTAATAATATGCTATATTTTAACTGTGTATGCCTTTCTTTTTTCCCTTTAAGATTAGAGGAAAATAATATAGCAAGATTCAATCATCAGGAGGTACAGTATGATTTAAAATTTTTTATATGTGTAGAATTTTTAAGTAAAAAGAAAAGAATTCAATAACTACATTTCTTATGTTGCTATCATGTGTTTTTGGACTTACTTTACAGTACTGACAACACCATTATAAATGTACTGGCTGAAATAAGGTCTGATCTTGTAGTGTTACTGAGAGCCTCTGGTGAGAAGCTGGGTGCCTTCAATTCCCATTTACTTTAATGAGAGTAAAGGTATTTAGTACTTGGTAGAATCAGGCCAGTAGACTTGAAGAAGGTTTTAATGGAAGCAGGTCATTTGCGATTATAATACTTATTTTCAGATGTAGCAATGACGAAGCCAAGTCAGCCAGTCTGTTCCCGTGGAGCGCCCCCAACGGGGCTGTCCACGTCTATTTATTATAGTTGGTTACATAAATCATCCTATTATACGCATGTACAAACTCAAGCCAACGTCTCGCCCCCTCTCCTGATTGGTGCTTTATGCACTGCGTACTCCAGAGATATACACCTAGTCGGCGCTTAATCAGTGTGTCTCCTGACCGGAAGTGTGGGGGGGTGGGAACCACTTCAGCCGCTCTAAATATTGGGGGCGGTTTTCCTACCCCCTTAGTGCTTAAGAAGTGTAAAGTTCCTACATTCAGATTTAGCACAAATGCAAGGGTCAGGGCATGGTTTGGCACCAAATACATAAAACAAGTGAGGTATTAGACTATTTCCATGGAGCTGTCTTAATAATATATAAGATATCCATGGCTTGATCCTCCGAGATACTGGGTAGAGATGGTAAAAAAAATGGGGGCTTTTCCCACAGAAAATTTCAGTGAAAGGGAAAAAATATTTTTCATTTAAATTTTCCATGGGAAATTTAGATGTTTCAGTGGGAATTCAAAGTTTCAAACATTTAATCTGAAAACTAAAATATTTTGGTTTTCAAGTGATGGGTTTCTCAAATAATAAAATTTCCATGGAAAGCAGACACTTCAGTTTAATCAAAACCAAAATTTTTCTACCAAAAACAGTTTAAACGGAATAGTTATGAGCAGTGTTAAGCACTGTGGCTGCAATCCAGCAAAGCACTTAAGCACATGGTTAGTTAAAGCATGTGAATGATCCCTTTGGCTTCATCGGGACCATTCATATACTTAAAAGTATATTTCTTGGAGTTTGATCCTTTTCCCATTCAAACCAATGGAAAAATTGCCATTGACTTGAATGGTGCCGGATCAAGCCCTTGCTTGCTGAATCAGTGCCTCATGTTGGGAAGACTTACACATGTGCAACTTTACATATGTAAAGCGTCCCATTGAATTTTACAGGACTGCTCAAATACACCTATGTTTGCAGTATCTGGGCGCTGAAGCCCCTAGTGCATTTCTAACAAAGACATAATTAATGTTTAACAGATTCTGTTTTAAAAGTGCTAATGTCTTATATTATTGTTATATCAGTCCATCTAAAACTATTTTTTTCCTTTGAATCAGTCCTTGGCATAGATCACTCATCTAAAGGGACATCTGTCTTTCCGCTGAAGATTTTTATAAGTCCAGCCAGCAAGAAAGTTCAGAGCACCAAAAATCTTAACTGTTGCAAGGTACAACTGCGGGTAAAGTTTAATGGTACAGCATGGAATCAACTGGACTATGATGGTTGCATTATGGAACCTTCTGCTGTCCTCCAGTGAAAAATGAGTTAATAAACTTATGGTGGATATTTCTGCACAAGAGCTAATTTGACAATCTGCAGCATACTTCTCTCTGGCCATATTGCAGATTTAATCAACTACACTACATATATTTTCTCCAACAATTTTTGATAGTTTTTATATAAGAAAATCATTACTACTTGTTCCTATGGTAGGTTACTGAAAAATAATTATTAATTTACTTCAGAGTAATATATTTGACATATTTGCATCTTTTTAGTACTGCTGCAGATTTTAAGGATATTTTTGCTGTGAGTAGGATCAGCTGGGCATAAGATCATCAGATTCTTATAGATGTCACTTTTATACAGTGAACCAACTATTGACATTTAATTTTCACCTTTTAAAAATATATTATTGCTCAAGGAAATTTATTTTTACATAGGAATAATGTACTTCATTGCAATATTTTTGAATGGAATGCTAATTTTTGCCTGTCATTATTTCTTTCAGCTTTATTTCTTTACCAAGCATTAAATGAAAAATATAACTACTGCCTAACCACATTATTGTGTTATGTCTTCCCTTTGTGTAATATCATAATGATATTTTCTCATACAAAGATGATAGTGATGATGTTGCCAGAGATAGCAGGACTAAACCTCAAATCTGCACATTCCTAAACTCTAGAGAGGAGGTTTGATTAGTCTTCATATTTTGTACCTCACATTTGTCTCTGAGCATTTCAGTATGTATGGTAAATTGCAATAAGGTAAACGTTCTGTTACTTCTGTGTACTATAGTGTTAAATGATGGATGGGTCATTAAAAACCCATTAACTTCATAACTACTGTAAGTTTCCCACAAAACACCAAACTAATTGTACATTTCCACATGGCTGAATGTTTTTAAATGATTAAAGCATTTTGCATAATTCTTTAGTCAAGTTCTTTTTCTAAAAGAACATAATATGGCATACATCCAAAAAGCCAACCCATTAATATGTTTCAATAAAGAAAAGTCTGCTTTTAAAAACAAAAAACAAAACAGGAACATTTGGACATCCAGAAGTAAGCTATTAAAAGCTATACCATATACTCAGTCATCATGTGCAAATTCCCACTGATTTAACCAAAACATATGAAGGTCAGTACATGACCATGCATTTTGAATCACAACAATTTAGAGCACTTGGCTTTAAAGTATACAGCAATTTATTGGGAGACAGGCCTTCAAAAAAAAGAAATATTTGAAAGGATTCCATGCTTCCATCCTCACCTTCCCACCCCAAAGGCAAAAAAAAGTCACTCATTTGAGCTCTTTGCTTTATAGTAAATAGTCAGTAGGTTTTGGGGGGTTAAAAATAGAATTGTAATAATAAATGTCTGGAAAAGTAAATTACATCTGCTTACTTACAAGCTGAAGAAAGTTTCCTGCTGAGAACGCTACTAACACTTGATGAGAAACTTTCTGATCTGCTCATTACTGGTTTAATATATGGATATAGCTATTACATCACCTGTCACATAAGGATTCCTATTATTTAAGCAGCTTGGGTAATACCAGATTTGTTCAGATGGCAGAGAACAATTAGGCCCATTTCTGACCTACACAGGGCTGGCTCCAGGGGTTTTGCTGCCCCAAGCAGCCCCCCCACCCAAAACAAAAAAAAAAGCCACGATCACAATCTGTGGCAATTCAGCAGGAGGTCCTTTGCTCTGAGCGGGAGCGAGGGACCTGCAGCCGAATACCTGGACGTGCTGCCCCTCCCCAGAGTGGCCCTCCCAAGCACCTGCTTGCTAAGCTGGTGCCTGGAGCTGGCCCTGGACCTAGATCATGAATGCCTTTCCTGAAGGAGGAAATTTGCCAATCACCCTGAAGCACACGGTAGTTCAGCCAGTGCTCAAGAAGCCATCACTGGATGCCAATAACTTCATTAACTACTAGCCCATCTCCATCCTGTTTCTGGGAAGAATCATCAAGAGAATGGAGGCAACTAAACTCCATCAGCACTTCTCTTATACCAGCATCCTAGACCACACACATGGCTCAGAAAACAAGAGACAGAGATAAACTCCTCTTGGGAGAGTGATATTTACAAAGAATTCATATTGTTCATATGTGTTTCTGTTGCTGTATGTTACCATTTCCTGTTTTCATATGTTTAATTTTGGGTCTTTTCAGATCCTCTCAGGAGGCATTCAATTCAGCTCCTTACAGGATCAGCCCCTTGGGGATCCAGCCTCTGAATATTGGGGTTTTTTCTTTGTTTCTTAATGTTTTTGTTCCTCTTCATCTTTTTTTCTTCACAGCTTATTGGCCAACGGTTGCACAGAACTTCAGCTGGAGTAATTCAAAGGAGCTGCACCAATTTATACCAGTTGAGGATCTGGGTGTATGTCCTTAAATTTGAATTGCGTTTCTTCTTTCACTTCTCCAAAGACCTGTACATCTAGGAATTGTGCTATTATAGAGTGTTCCTTTTGATAGAGACATAACACAGGTTCTTAATGTTTGTAACAGTGACTTAAAGATCTAATGGTACTTTTTGCAAGATCACATTTTCCTGGCTAAATCCCAATTTAGGGAAGTGCATTCTGCCCCATCAACATTCCTCCTGCAGTTTCAGTTGAATAAAATATTTCACTTTGCTTTCTCTCCTAAACTGTTGTATATGTTGCTGTATGCAGCTAAAGAGCTGCTGGGTTTTTTTAATTACTTCTATTATTAATCTCTTAGAGCACTGTAAAATTTACATGGCACTTTATATTCATATAGATGACATATTCCCTGCACTGAAGTTTTCCATCTAAGGGTGATTTAAAGAAACAAACTTTAGAAATTAAGTTTAGAAGAACAAAATGTAAGGAGACTCTTATTTGCAGTGAAAAACATTTTGAACAATTTGTAGATACAGTGCAATGTTCTCTGGTCAAAAACATACACCCATAATTAGTCCAGTCAATCCACAATTTAGGAGTTCTCCCAGATTCCTTGCTAACACAGAGGGTATGTTTACACTTCAGCTAGAGGTGTAATTCCCAGTTTGAGTAAATGTACATGCAGTAGCTTTGATGGAGCTAGCATACTAAAAATAGTGGTTCAGGTGGCAGGTTGGGCAAATACAATCCCAGCCAAGACTCTAGGTAAGTACTTGGGTGGCTAGTCCATGCTGCTGTCCACACCACCACAGCTATGCTGCTATTTTTAGCATGCTGGCTTAATGAAAGCGAGTGCATGTACATTTACCAGAACTGGGAATTACATCTCCAGTGTTACTGTAGATCGGGGTAGGCAACCTATGGCACATGTGCCAAAGGTGGCATGTGAGCTGATTTTCAGTGGCACTCACACTGCGTGGGTCCTGGCCACCAAGCTGGGGGGCTCTTCATTTTAATTTATGTTTAAGAAGGTTCATTTAAAATTTTTAAAAACCTTATTTATTTTACATACAACAATAGTTTAGTTATATATTATAGACTTATAGAAAGAGACCTTCTAAAAATGTTACAATGTATTACTGGCACGCGAAACCTTAAATTAGAGTGAATAAATGAAGACTTGGCACACCACTTCTGAAAGGTTGCTGACCCCTGGTGTAGACATTCTCTCTAATCTCATAAAGCAGTGTCCCTGAGTAATGCATCCTACCATCTCCAGCTGCCTAGGACACTACATCCCATCCTTGTGGACAATGTCCTAGGCAGCTGGAGACGGTAGGATGCATTACTCATGGGCACTGCTATATGAGCAGCAGCCATTCATCAGCACATGGGCACATCAACCCATTTTTCTGTTCACTATATAAGTGTATGTTAGGATGAATAAAAATGGTATGGAGGATAACAGAACATTAATGATATAGCCTCATCTGGAACACTACTGCACTGCTGGACTCTCTATCTAAAAAGAAGAATGCAGAATTAGAGGGGGCTTGGAAAAGGATGACAAGAATGATTAAGGACCTGGGGAAAAACTCTTTAAAAAGAGAGATCAAAGAGATTGGGATTGTTTAATTTAGAAAGGAGAAGAAAAAGAGGGGAGTTTTGGGAGAGTCCAAAAACCTTACACCTGAGCTCATTTGTGTCAGTTAATGGAAAGTTTCCCAAAATTGAGGGAGGGGAAAATCCCATTATACTGAGTTTGGTGCAGTTTGGCTTGTTTTTTGTTAATTGACACCAAACAATTTCTTCTTTCTTTCAGCTAAAAAATCAGACTTTCTGCTTCAAACAGATTATGATTTTAGGTCCAGTCTTGAGCAAGAGATGATATGTCAGGTGCACCTCCCCAGGAATAGCACCAGGAAGACTGTGCCTCAACGATATATCTCTAAGTCACAAATCCTACTCTGCTTTCTCTTTGCTACAAGAATGGAGGTAATAATTGCTGCTGGCCTATTATACCAGAAGAAAATCAGGTTGTTGTGTACTTACAGCTGTTAAGGGTGATTCCCCAAGGTGGCACTCTGAGTGCAGAAGGTGGGGGCCTGCAAGTATTCTAAAAATTAATACAGGTCACTCCAGGCTTGTATTAAACTCCCAACATTACAGCTTTTCTCTGACCTTGGATGAGTAGATGCTGCCACCACACAAGTGCAAAATCACTTTGAGAACCCAGGAAGGTGCACCTGGGAATTCCTTCCTGTGGGGTACCCTCAAGCCCTTTCACTTCCTCTCCAGGGAAGAGCTGAGGAAGAAAAACAAAGGAAATCAGCTGTTGCCACCAGCTAATTAAACAACATGGGCACAAATCTCTTACAACACAAAAATCCAATCCTGTTTTTTTAAAAAAGGTAAATTTTATTAAAAACAAAAAGAAAGAAAATACATCTGGAAACTCAGACTATTGCTAGATTTTAAAAAAAACACTTACAAAGATTAAGCATCAAGAATAACTTTCTTGAGGTCCAGCTTAAAGGTTACAAGTAAAACAAAAGCATTTTGGGTTAGCATAGAGGAGTCCACAAACCATAAAAAAATAGAAAAGAGATAAACCTAATCATGCCTTCCTAGACATTTCCTGATCTACTTACATATCTGGGGTTTCAAATGAGTAGTTTCTAGATATGAGCTGATGATTTTTCATACCTAGCCCAAAGCTTCTTACAGCATCACTGCTCTGTTCCCGCTCTCTGGAGAACAACAACAGACAGACAAAGGGGAAGTTTTTCTCAAATTTAAAAAGTTCTAGTCTTCCCATTGGCTCTTTTGGTCAGATGCCCACTCACTTCCTTTTACTTATGCATAGCAGTGATACTTTTTAACCCTTTACAGGTAAAGCAAGTAGAGAACAGCTACTAAGAGGGATTTTATAGCTAACTGGCTGGCTGAGTGTCCATAACAGGGAGCTATCCCCCTCCCCCCCTTCATTTATCACAACAGCTATACACTCAGATCCAATATGTGGGGAGTCCATGTGGGAATGTACTCCCTACCTTGTGTGGTCTGTTATCTGAGTCACAATCTAGCCCATAATGTCTATTATTTAAACACCTCATGCCCATCCAGTCCAACAGGGTTCTTGTGTATAATATTATATGATTATATGCATTCGGTTTAGTTTATACTGGACTGATGATGTCCTCTTTGGTGTTTTCGCTTTCAGCTTGGAGTAAACCGACTGCATATTGGAAAATCCTGGATGATGTAAAAAACTTATTGCATAGTAATGATGTTCTTCTTATTGAGCAGGCTGGACTGCATTTCCATCAGGCATCGTTTTTCCATTGTCATGCACCTGTGTTATCATTTACACTTTTGTAAAGTTAGTGCAGAGTGGATGTAAAATGCTACCATTCAGATTTTTTAAGCAGCTTTTCACAAGTGTAAATAAATGACCAATCTATACAAGACAGTGGACAATCAGGCCTGTTATTTATAACAGTCAGCTTTGACTGGGCAGCTGAATCCACTTCTAGCCATCTGTAATAAAAATACAGTAGCACATACCTATGTATACTGAATTTTTTATTAATATTTTATTTTTGTGGTGACATGTTACCACCAATACCAATTAACTATTGTAAGATAAGTAGCATCTTGAAAGATCATACAGTTTTGTGGCATCCTGCTGAATTCTTTGAAGCTTAGATCTAAATCTCTGTGGTCAAATAGGCACCCGTGGGGGAAATTCACCCTTCTGGAGATGGGTAGTGTGAGGTCTATATCCCAGTTAAGCCCCACTTAGATTGTAAGCTCTTTGGGGCAGGGACCTTCTTTTTGTTCTGTGTTTGTACTGCACCTAGCACAGTAGGGCCCTAGTACATGACTATGGCTCCTGGGTGCTGCGGTAATACAAACAATAAATAATAATGTACGGCCTTAAAATAGATCTCAAATGGGACTTTCTTGGGGCATAGGCCTTTTGTGGAATCTCTACCTAGAGGTGAATTTCACCCCAATGAGGAAAATGTGTGGGTAAAATCCTGGCTTCATTGAAGTCAATAGTAAAACTCCCATTGACTTGATTTCACCTTGTGTCTCTAATGAAAGAGACTTTGAAGTATCAGGCATGGTTGAAATGGGATACATTTATTTTAGTAAATCGCCAAAGTATCATTCCCCTTCACCCACAAAAGCCTTCAGATTCTCAATCATGGACTCCAACTTTTCCCAGCACCAGCGGGTGCTTGTGCCCTCCCGCCCCGCCCCAACTCCACTCATGCCCCTCTCCTGCCCTGCCCCCATTCCAACCCCTTCCCCAAAGTCCCCGTCCCAACTCCACCTCCTCCCTGCCCCTATTGGACTCCTTCCCGAAATCCCCGCCCCAGTCCCGCCTCTTCCCCAAGTGTGCTGCGTTCCCCCTCCTCCCCCCTTTCTCCCAGCGCTTACCGCCGCAAAACAGCTGTTTTGCGGTGGCAAGCACTGGGAGCTATGGGGAGAAGCGGAGCGCTCAGGGGAGGAAGCGGAGCAGAGGCGGAGGTGAGCTGGGGTGGGGGGGCAGGGCAGAGAGCTTCCGGTGGGTACAGAGCACCCACCAATTTTTCCCTGTGGGTGCTCCAGCCCTGGAGGACCCACAGAGTTGGAGCCTATGTTCTCAATCATGCTTTCTAAGCAGTAGGTGAGTCACAACCAGTCTGTCTTTTGAAAAAGCTAGACCTCTGTCTAGTTCCCATGGTAATCAGAAGCAACAATTATTTCAGATTGCTACTCCAATTCCTCTAAAGTATAAGCCCAATAAAGAAGCTTTCATATGGCTATAGTTCCACAGAGGTTTGCAGTATTTAATCATCACTTCCTATTGTCAGCGATTTGAGTACTTCAAAATAATTGGTCCTGGATGCGTGGAGGAGGACTGGCTCTAGTGCATATTTTCTGACTGCAATGCATTTAAAATAAAAAATGTAGTAGTGTTGTATTTTCAGCTCCACAAAGCAGTTCTATGGCAAATTTCAGCAAAAATTTCTAGAATGAAACAAATGGCCCTGAGGGACTTGTAACCATTTTCTAGTAGATAACTGCATGTGACTGAGAAGAGGCATAACAGAATAATTTCACCCTGCCTGGTCATATAACTTGTACTAAGACCCCAATTTTCAAACAAGGGGCCTTAATAGATCAGCCAAATCCTGCTTCTAGATGCTTATTTTGGCTTGTAATCATATTAATTGAACAATTATACACCTAAGTGCCTATGTCACTATTATAAAGGCAGTGATATTTGAAAATTGGGTCCTGATTCTGAAAAAGATTGTTCTTCTTCGAGTGCTTGTTCATGTCGATTCCATTCGAGGTGTGCGCACGCCCACATGCGCAGTCGTTGGAGATTTTTGCCTTAGCGATATCCATAGCCTCCATGCGCAGCATGCTGCCGGCACCCGGCTCCTCCCAGCACCGATTGCCATCGCCCGTGCTGAAAAAGAAAATGAAAAAGCGCAGCTCTCCAGCACTGAGCAAAAAGATCCAAGGGTCATCGGCCACCAGGCTACTCTGGAGCCACGTGTTCATGCCTCCCTGGTTGGGGCCCCCAGCCCCCTCAAAGGTCTGCTACTGACTCCTGGGAACAATATGGGACCCACACCCCTGCTGGCACCATCATCCTCCCAGGCTCCCCAGGGGCAGAGAGAGCACAGGTCTCCACCTGCTCCGATGATGACTCTGGTGCCGCAGGACTAGGCTAAGGCTCCCCAAGAGGGCAAGCCAGCCGCTAAGACTCCTCAAGGGGCAAGGGAATACTGCCAGTCACCGGAGAAGAGGCGACGATCCTCTCCGCTGCGCCAAGGATCCCGGGACAGATCCGAGACTCTTCATCATTTGCCCAGGCTAGCATAGAGATCCCCTCGGTGTTACTCATTTGTACGGGGTCGACATTCCCCATACTATTCCTGGCACCAGTCATGCTCCTGTTGGTCACCCTCTCAACATCCATCCTGACTGCCGGTGCAGTGGGCACGTTCCCCATCTCAGCACCAGTCTCCCGGGTACTGGTACTGATCTCTCCGGTACCGATCTCCCACATCTGGTCATCGGTCGCCGGTAGCCACGACCAGTAAACAAACCCAAGGGTCAACAGCTTCTCCCTGGTCGCTGGAAGGTGATTCGTCCGGCAAGGGGGGCCAGTTCAGCCCATCACCCAGGTCCCACCGGCGAGATTGGGCACTGGAACCTGCACCATCGTCTGCAGCACCGCAGTGGCAGCGCGGCCAGTGACCAGCACAGTGGCCTTATTGGAGTGCGTGGGGCATACCAGTCATGACGATGCCCCCTTCACAGCGCTCTTCAGTCGCTGCGTTGGAACACCGGCGGTCGCAGCACCGACGTCACCGGGCTCAGTGCCGGGGGCCTGTTCGTAGGTCAGGGTAGAAGATGCCATAGTGAGCTGGGAAAGGTAGAATTATATAAACAAAGAAAAAGGGAATAGATTGATATGCATATCTATTCCATTCCCATTTCCTGATTATCTCAACCCTTGAAAATAGTGTGAGAGCACCTTAAAATGGACTTGGCAGGTGAGAAAATGAGCTTAGCTGATTGGTTCAAGCTAACTCTCAGTTCTTTTAGATTGCAAACCCACTGGAGCAGGGATTGTTGATTTTCTGTTTGTATAGTTCCCTGCACAATGAACCCCAAATAGAATTTTGGCCTTTTGGTGTTCCTGTGCCATAAATATTTACTACTATCAACTGTGTTAATTGTGCTGGCAGCACTCTGCTCATATTTGGGTGTGTTATTTACTTGGGAAAATTAACTCACTTTTGAAACTCAATTTGATAGATGGAGGCCATTTGTGAGACATAAAAATCGTTCACTTTTGGAGGCAGAAGAGACAAAGTAGAGGGCAAAACAGGCAAAAGAGAATGAAGGGCTATATCTGAACAATAGACAGGCTGGTCATGGAAACTATTTACGCCAAGAGAATCATAATTAAAATACTAGTTAAAGAAGTGTTAAAAGGCATTTAAATAGCTGAAGAGAAAGAGTAGGAGAACATAAAAGATCTATAATTCCCAATATGTGGCCTGTAATGCATCTGTAAGTTATCTGGACATTATTACAATTCCTTTAGTTTATAGTTATGCCATCTATGTCAGCATTTCATATATATATATATATATAAAATTGCCCAAGGAGTTGATTTCTATGGCAAGCATCCTAATGCCTTCTCTGGGGATTAGCAGTCCAATTATATATATAAAAATATAGTTTTCTTTTTGGCATTTGAGTCCAATGTTAAAGGAGGTATTGGTGAGGCAGAAAACTCTGAATTTGATCCACTCCTTTTGATGTCTGGATTTTATGATGGCCAAAGTCTTAGTGAACAACTTAGAGTCTGCAGGAAAGCATCACCACCACAAGAATAAATAAATAAAAGAAGGGAGCTAGCTTAAATAGGTTTAAATCTAGCCCAACATATGTGTCTAGATATTGAGTGCTGACCAGGTCTTCGAGCAGTGTGGATCTGGGAACCTCTCTCATAGTCAGGTTTGCACACACAAGATCAGCATTGTTATAAGGAAGGAAGAACGTGGATTGATTTCCACTGTTTGCCTGTCCATTGACGATCTGTGCACCGTTGGGAAATCAACCCACAGTCTTTCCTGAAGAAAGATTTACTTAGATCTTACACAGTATCACAGATATAGCAAGCTCCAAATATCTGGTTTTAATATTAAAGTCTTTTTATCTTGGAAAACCCACAAAAAATAGACCCCTGCAGTGTTTTCAAATTGCAAAAAAAAAGTCATAAACAATGGTTAAATACTTTCCCTGCTTTATTGAGGAAACTGCAGTGGATCATCAGATAAAAGTAAACTAATTTTGGCAGGGAATTTGTTTTTAATAAGGAGACTGTGCTAGTCAAGAGGATGGAGCCACTATAAATTCCATATCCTGCTTAATGGAATGAATAAGTTTTGGAGAATTTAACCAGTTAGAGAAGCCTTACTCAAGACATTATTGTTAGTATAATAATTACTTCTTGAGAAGCCTAAGAATTCCAGTGAAAAGACCCTAAAACTCTGTAATGCAGAAAGAATCTCTGATTTATGGTAATAATGTGCCAAGAGCAGTACCATATTTTAGGCTTAAATCCCTCAGATTTTGACAAGGAAATGAATTTCTCTTATGAACTAGTAAAGTAGAGGGGCACATTCACCTTCAGACATGGAAACATTCCCAATTATAATTCCAGAGATACTGTGGTAAAGTTTAATGCTAATCACCAGTTGCGTAACAAGGGCATGTAAAATATGCATGCACACATTTAAAAACTCACTCTTTAATGAACTATAATAGGTCTCATGCTCAACTAGAGCTGTGTGCGATTAACTGATTTGACAGTTTACTGGCAATTCTGGGGGGGGAATTGTTTTGGGTGACCCCCATTAAATTTTTGGGAAATCAAAAAGTCAAAACCAATTTTTCAAGCTTGAGCATTTTGAAACTTTTTAAATTTTTAAAAAGGAAATTGAAGGAAACATCCAAACAAAGTTAAAAAATCAAAATCTTTCATTTTGAAAATGTCGAAGCAAAATGTTTCGACTCTTTTTGGATTTTTCTTCCCCCCCGCCCAGATGAACAATTTGGCAAAACTGACATGTGTTTGGTGTTGCCAAATCTGCATTTTTCAAGCCTCGCCCCCCCCCCCGCAAATTAGCTGAAAAATTTCTCCCATCTCTAGTCTAACCTGCCCTTAGCTTTCAGGGACAACCTTGATTTTGTAATAAAACATATCTTTATTCCTCCTTTGCCTGCCATTCCCTCCTATTAAAGTTGTGTGAAAAACATTCCTGGTCAAAATATCAGTTGTACATGGTTTAGAGTGTTATTTTTCAAAGCTCCTTGTATTATTTTTTTCTTTAATAATCCGTCTACCGTGGCTCTTTCTAAGATTCATCCTTGAGGCCTGCTTTCTTTTCTAAGGTTATAAGGTACAAAATCACGGGCCTGATTCTCTACTGCTTTCCCCTTATACAGTGATGTGCAAAGGGAATATAAAACACTATTGCTGGTATAGAGCATTGTACATTCACTTTGTACAGGAGGAAATTGTGACAAAAGATGCAAAGCGGGGGCAGTCAGACCTCTGGTTCAGTATCATAAATACACACATTAGCCTTCATAACACATCACCATGACTTTTGTTCTGGCAATGCAGTTAAAAAGGAAGTAATTGCAACCTTGTAGTAATTTCAAACAACCACATCCTCCAACTCCACAATGGAGTTATGCTAATTTTACACCAGCTGAGCACCTGGCCCATGGATTCTGTGGACCAGATCCTGAGGTGTGGCTGATCTGTACAGAGCACAAGTCAGGGTACAAAGGTGGCTTAAAGTTCCCCTTTGCACTCCCTGATCCTGCTGAAGTGCCAGTTCCCATGCACTGCTGTAACAGTCAAAAAACTGCTCTAATTTACTCCAGTGCAAATGGCTACAAGAGCAGCTGAGGATTAGTGTGGTGAAAGAATATTTTACCACATACTCTTTCTACTAGTCACACACTCTGTTTTCTATGCTGTGCTGGTAGTGGGGAGGGGCAGTGGCATACAAACACCTATATTGGCTCAGTGGCACTAGAGGATTAACATAACAGGGAACCGATCTTCCCTGAGCTGGTTAAGCCAGTTTACAGACACAATACAATTGCAATGTAGTACAAAGAGGCCCCATCATAGTAGAGAACTTGATCCTGTAACTTGCTTTTGCTGAAAGCTTGAAAGATGTTTGGGTTCTCTGTTCTGTTCTCATCCTTCTCTGTAACAGGATGCCTTTCCCGTGGGCTGGAGAGCCTGGGGCTAATTACTGAATGAGTCCCTCCTGAGGAGAATCAGGCAATTACCCAGAAAGAGCAGAAGGTGGCTGCAGTGGAAGGGAGGGAGAGAACCAAGCTTATGTGGTGATGAAGACTGGCTGGGGAAGAGGGTGAGTGCCAGTGAAAGCCAGTGGCGTAGCTAGGGGTGGAAATTTGGGTGGGCCCTGACTTTCAGGTGGATGGGCAATGGCAAACTGTGCTAGCTCAGCTTCTCCCCTGATGCCATACCCTCTTCTTAGCTCTGATGCCCCCGGCTACAGGGCTTCCCCTTCGGAGCTGGGCACATGCATGGGGCGGCTCAGAAAATGGCAAGGCAGAGCTGCTGGAGCGTAGCTTTCTGAAGGGCGGGCGTATAGCTCCATCCTGGATTTCAGGTGCCTGAGTGATGGTCTGGGCTGCTGTGGCAGCACTACACCCCTGCTCAGATTTGGGTGGGCCTGGATGCTAAGTGGGTGGGCCACAGCTCACCCTGGCCTACCCTTGGCGAAAGCTCAAAGAGTATATCACTCTCTCCAGTAGGGAGAGGCCCTGATGAAAATAGGGAAGAGATTGGGAAAAGCTCTTCAGACAGAGAGGCCTGGGAGAGACCCTGATTAAGCAGGGAAGAGAGAGAGAGAATTTAAGAGTCTGGGTAGGAAGTGGCCCAGGGAAAACTGCAGCAAAGGTAAAGGAACAAACCTAACTGTTCAGTACAGTGCTCTGTGCTAGAACCTAGAATGGGAGGTGGGAGTGGATTCCCCTACTTGCCCCAAGGAAGGGGCTGTACAAGCTGAACCCAGCAAGAGGGCTAGAGGCTGAGCGGAAGACAGGCTAAGGGAGCACCCCAGAGAGCGGGGAAGGATTTTTGTTTGTTTTAAAGATGTTTTGGGGACTTTCAGTTTGATAATTGTGACCCTGGAAGTGTTGAATTTAAGATGGTGACCATGCTACAGGGATGAGTCATTGGAAGAGGAACTGCTGAAGTAACTGTTGGGGATGGCGGGGGCACTAGGCCAGCAAGAGAGCTGCCACACCATACTCGGTCCTGAGGAGGTGCCTAGTGGTGAGTGTACTCACTTGCACTCTCCCAGTAACAGAACTCAAGTGTGACAACTGCGCTTGCTTGGCAATTTGTTGGGCCAGTCATGTTTTCATGACAATGTTTGTGACAATCTCCAAATTTGTGAGCATTTCTTTGGCAGGCTTCTTGGGGGATTCTGTTGGTAGCATAGTGTAGACCAGCCATAAGGGGAAGCACTCTGTAGCACAGTTCTCAGAAATTAATTTGGAAGTAAGTGGGAAAACTCTTTGGGGGAGCAAGGACTGTCTCTTTGTTCTGTGTTTGTATGGTGCCTAGCTTAAAGGGATCCCCCTCCTTGCCCAGGATAGGGGCTCCTAGGCACACTAACACAGTATAAATAATAACAATAATAGCACCATGCTTGAGCTCTGCTAGCAACAACTGTGTTTAAACATGGAGGTAAGATAGCAAATTCCTGGCCCTTGTGTTAATGGGGTCTAGAGGAACAGTGTGATTGCCTGGAGCGCTTGTCTTTGTGAAAATCACAGTTTTATGGTGGGGGAAAAAACTATAAAATGGAATAGAAAAATATTAAGTTCCTATAGAATATTTTGGACCCTCCTGTAGAATTTGATGGAACTACTTTGTCCCTGCTAAAGAATTATAAAGGATGATTTAAGAAAACATAAAAAGATGTCTTTCTCTAATAAATACAGTAGATTTCTAAAGAACTCTGCTACATTTCTGTTTTCATCACGATTATATATTTGTGACGCTAAGGGCATCCCGGTGCCAGAAGGTAATGAATTTCAGCTTGTCCAAGCAGCATACCCACACCTCACCCAACTCAACTCACTATGCTTATAATCTGTATCTAAAAGATATCCTGTAGTATGTCATTGGCAAACTAATAATTCACTGATCATTAATATTATTGTGTGATGTGTGTATGGGGTGTGCATTAAGCGTTATGGATATATGCTGGAATTATGATTGTATGTTTAAACCAGGCATCTCAGGGGGAGTTGGCAAACAGGTCTGCACTAGACAAAGAAATGTGTTTCCTTCCCTGAGCAGCCTGGTGGTCAGGCAAAGACAATGAACAGAGGTGACATGTAACTGTTGAAAGGGGGAGGGCACAATTTTAAGGGCTCTGTGGGAGCCACGTGACTGCCCCATGCATTGTCTCCAGATCTAGAACTGAGGTTTTCAAATAGGGGTTGCGGAGGAACGTTTAGCAGCCCAGGCTGGCGGTGCCAGGCAGGGCTCGGGAGGGAGCGCCACTTCCACTCCCTGATTCACCTCAGTGGCCTGCTGAGGTGAGTTGGGGGTGGAGGTGGTGCTCTCATCCCGAGCTGTGCAGGGCTGGTCCATTGTTGAGGTGAGTCAGAAGGTGGAGGTGGCACTCCCTCTCAGAACCCCAGCCCCAAACATTCCTCTGTGTCCCCCTAGGGGGACGTGCCCCACAGTTTGAAAACCTCTGGGTAGGGGCTGTTGCTAAATGGAAGGCAGAAGTCTGAGGGAGCACGTGTCCCCATGTCCCCACCTCCCCCATGTCACCTCTGACAATGAAGGTCTATTTACATATTAGGTAAACAAAGCTGTCAAGGTAACAAGCAGAGGAGGAAACAGCTTGGCATCTACGCTGCAGTGGGGAAGAGAAACTTTATCTGGGCTATAAAGACGGGATGTGAACCTCAAGTGACAAACAACTGAATTCGTTGATTGTATACAATATTCCTGTATTATAATAGCATAACGAGTGTGATGTTTTAGGAAAGCCTATGACACAGTGGTGGTTGATATCATTGTGAATTGTATGTACTAACACTACACAAGGAATTATGGATACTCATTGATATTGTGCTTTATAATCTGACACCAAAGAAGGAAGAAACAGGTCTCTCCCACACAGGAGAGAAAGCAGCTATCTACCTGTCTCCAATGAAATTAAGCAAGGTCTGACCGAAAACAATGGAAGCCCCATTTAGGTTGAGATCAGCGGGGGAATGAGAAGACCACAGCAAAGGAAGAACAGCATGAGGTCATTCTGCCTCTTGAAATAAAGTCACTGAACTTTGAGAGAGATAAGTAAGGACAGAAGCCTTATTTGGGGATCGTCACTAGGCAGACATGGGGGCAGGGGGTGGTCAGAGCTTTTGCAAGCTGAGAAAGATGGGCTGTTCAACCAATGGGGTTGAAGTCTCTGGGAACTGAATATAGATGAGAAACCTGCTTATGCAAAGGTCTTTTACTTAAGAAGACAAGGGAAACCAGCACCTTGTACTTCTGTGGAAGATCCTGCCTAGCTGGGAAGGATTGATTGGACAAAGTCTGTACCTTGTTAGGTTATTTTTAAACTTCTAGATGTATTTTCACTTTTATTTGCTTTTTACATGGCATCACTTAACCTATGTCCTATTATTAATACATTTGTTTTACTTTTATTACAAATCAACTCAGTGTTGTGTTTGAAAGGATGAGTGTATTTATCCAGTTCAGTTAATAAGCTGTAATTGTTTTTTGTCTCTTTAAAGGGGAAAATGAACCTTATTATTTCTGAATGTTCCAGGACTGGGCTGGACATCTTGTGTGGGTTCCCCTGCAAGTCGTAACCAAGGCTGGTGGAAGCCAGGGTGGGGCTGTTGTGCTGTAGGCAGGATGTCGGAGTCAGAGTTGTTGATCCAAGGATGTACAGCACAAACTCTCAGGATGTGACCTGCATCCTTGTCTGCTGGGTGCTGGTGTCCAGGCTGTGAGCCACAGCAGCTAAGCATTTGAAGCATCCAGGGTTATCGGGTAGGTTGTGACACAATTCCTCACTGGTCCGGATTGCCAACATGACAATGGTCTATAGCGCTTTTCCTTAAAGGTTGTAAAACAAGTTCTAGAAAGTGGTGTGTATGTGGTGGGTTTTTGTTGTTGTTTTGTTGTGTTAAAAAAAACAAAAACAAAACCTAATTTCATCCTGGGAAATAATTCCCAAAATTCTCTCTGCCTTTTATGTTGCAGAAATGTTAGACATCCTGAACTCCTTACAAATATGCCAGCAAAAAATGTTAGCGGATAAAAATCTATTCATCTATATCTATAATATTTCTTTCAAATTTTGAAAAATAAATGGTAACAGTGAACATAAGACCTCATTTTTCCAGAAGAACTGGTCTGATTAAAATAATTGACTTCTGGGCATCTAGTTAGTTATTTTAGTCTTTAGGTTATTAAAAATAATAAATGGACCTGAATATGGATATTTGATAAACCAACTGGGAATAGCCAAATGAGAAATTATTTCATTTTACAAAACTTTTAGCAACTGAGCAGTATAAGTAATATCACTTAAATATGGCAACATTATATCATGAGCTATAGTTATAACAAAATCAAATTATATTCTAGAACATTGCTGCTTCTTTCAAATGAAATATGAAATCTGCAGTGTAAGTGTTACAGGCTTATAAATATGTCATTGTAGTTGGACTACATTTATATGCTTTGGATTGTTGTACAAGCCAAGAAAATGTCTGTAAATGTTGACTTTTTATTTGAAACCCTTTCTGCTGTATAGCTTAAAGGTGATCTCCTATAACTATATTCTGGACTCCAGTGTTAATACAGCCACCCCTTTCTGGGGTGCTCTTGGGGTGCAAGCACCTTCGGCTTGCATCCGAAGAAGTGGGTATTCACCCACGAAAGCTCATGCTGTAAAACGTCTGTTAGTCTATAAGGTGCCACAGGATTCTTTGCTGCTTCTTCAGTAAGAGCAAGGTGACTCTTCGGATAAGAGCCTCCTGTTACATGTTTGTGCAGCAGCTAGGCCAGTTTGGGCACTATAAATAACTACATTACAAACCCTCTCCTCTGTTAAAATAAAGGTAAAGCTGCAAAGTCAAGTGTTCAAAAGTTAGGGAATGACAGAATTACCATTGCCCATTCAACTTGATTAAGCCTTCTTGTGCATGTGCATTATGATACAGTTAAGAGCTGGGTTAAACCTTGCCATCCTTCATTAATACTGTGGTAAGGGTGTGATGCTGTCTAAAGGGGAGGGTGACTACACTAATATGGTCACCACTGTTACAAAATTGTGATAAATCTTGAACAAAGTATTCCAGTGATACCTTACAAGGCAAAGTTTATAACATGCTGAGTATTATCTTGTTATAATGTGTGTATCAACATTGTGTTTGGAGTTATGAAATTTTGCTATATGTTTGTAACTCAAAGGTCTTGTGAGTCTGAGAAGAGAGCTAAGCAGCAGCCCATAAGCATAGTGTGTTCCTTGAAGCTAGAAGGGAGAGTTTGGGGCTCTGGCGCTGGCTAAGCAAAGAAGCTATCACCAGCTATCTGGTTCCTCCTGTGTTCACAGAAGCAGGACTTTGTACATTCCTTGTAAATAAATGAGGAGCCACAATACAATCTCTAATTACATGATCACAAACTGTCTTGTTCTACAGGACCCTTGCTAATTAATACTTGCAAGTATTTTAAAACAGACCAGTAATTTAGGTATGAAAACAAATGCATTTTTTCTCTTTGCAATTTGCTCTCTGCCACTTCAGTACCTAGACATTTGCTTTTTGAGACATAATCATAAAGTAGATAGCAAAAGATAAAAATTCAAATGTTTGCTTATTTTGATGCAACAATTATCTTTGTTTGAACACTCAATGTGCGCTTCTTGTTCACTCAAAATAATCCTATTTACTGAGTGCAAAATTAGAAAGGAACAACTGGGCTGCTCTCTCAAACCCCAACTGAAAATGCAAAAACATCCAACTTGAAAGCTCTCAGTTATTTTGAAGATATTTTGTGTAGCCCTAATCGTAATTTCCTGAGAATTCAAAGTTCTCAATCATACTATTTAATGGATTAACATAGTCTTAAAGAAGAGCCAAGCCAGCATTTGCATTGCTCTGCAGAAAACCATTTGACAGACCCAGAAGAATACCCAGAAGTCACCTACTCCAGGACAGGCCCAACAAAGAAAGTAACAGGACACCACTAGCTGTCACCTTCAGCCCCCAACTAAAACCTCTCCAGCGCATCATCAAGGATCTACAACCTATCCTGAAGGATGATCCATCACTCTCACAGATCTTGGGAGACAGGCCAGTCCTCACTTACAGACAGCCCCCCAACCTGAAGCAAATACTCACCAGCAACCACACACCACACAACAAAAACACTAATCCAGGAACCTATCCTTGCAACAAAGCCCATTGCCAACTCTGTCCACATATCTATTCAAGGGACACCTTCATAGGACCTAATCACATCAGCCACACCATCAGAGGCTCGTTCACCTGCACATCTACCAATGTGATATATGCCATCATGTGCCAGCAATGCCCCTCTGCCATGTACATTGGCCAAATTGGACAGTCTTTACGCAAAAAAATAAATGGACTCACATCAGACGTCAAGAATTATAACATTAAAAAACCAGTCGGAGAACACTTCAACCTCCCTGGTCACTCAATTACAGACCTAAAAGTCATAATTCTTCAACAACAAAACTTCAAAAACAGATTCCAATGAAAAACTGCAGAATTGGAATTAATTTGCAAACTGGACACCATTAAATTAGGCTTGAATAAAGACTGGGAGTGGAAGGATCATTACACATCATAAAAACTATATTTCCCCTTGCTAATTTTTCCCCTACTGTTACTCACACCTTCTTGTCAACTGTTGGAAATGGGCCATCCTGATTATCACTACAAAAGTTTTTTTTTCTCCTGCTGATAATAGCCTACCTTAATTGATTAGTCTCATTATAGTTGGTATGGCAACACCCATTTTTTCATGTTCTCTGTGTGTATATATATCTTCCTACTGTATTTTCCACCGCATGCATCCGATGAAGTGGATTTTAGCCCACAAAAGCTTACGCTCAAATAAATTTGTTAGTCTCTAATGTGCCCCAAGTACTCCTCATTCTTTTTATTATGGCTAAGGTGCATCATGGGATCAAATGGGTCTGGAGAAAGCCATGTAACACCCTTGATTGGAAGAAAGTCACCCTTCTGTAAGAGGAGTATTACAAATGTACCCCTGCTGTCAGAAGACCTGAGCGGATCCCTCTAAAAGTGAGCAATCACTTAGACTGTTACTGTCTGGCACTTGCACTTTTAAAACCTTTTTTTGTTTAAAGTTATTTACACATGGGAGTGAGAAGAGGGGGAGCTACAAAGACATAGCACCTATTTTTAATAAGGGTGGTGTTACATCAATACCGAACCAGGTCATATGGGTCTGGGAATTAGGAGCTCCACTCTTTGTTGTGACACAGACATATTAGTCTTGGCTACATCACTCTGGCCCAACTTTAAAAAAATGGCTTCCAATTTTGTATGCCCAGCTTTAGACACCTAGGAGTCTTTTTTATAAAAAAATAAAAATAAAAAAAAAAGCTGGTGAGTACTTCTTCAATTCAAGTCAATGGGATTTGGGGTGGTCAGCTCATCTGAAAAATCCAACCCTTCCGTGGTTAAAGTCAACTAGAGAGTGTGCATTTAGAGTCTTAATGAATGACCCAATGGAAAAGGAGAGTCTCACTTGATGGTAAATGGGTTGCTTTTAAGGTCATGTCATGATGGTGGACTGATTAATTGCCACTTCATGGTGAGGCACTGCTCACTGCACTTTTTGTCAGAAATGACTCTTTTCTCAATTGGACAAACAAAAGTGGTAGCTCAACTTAACCTTTCCCCATGAATTGTGATCAGAGCCCAAAAGCACGCGGTGTGTGTGTTTAAAACCTTGGGGGTGGGAGGGCTGTCACGTGATTTTTAGAAATAATCTGGAAATTAGATTTAGGAAACACTGAGCATTGATTATTTCCCCATTTGACTGTATTCACTTATTGGTAAATTTTGGTAAAATATACCCAGCTCAGCCCTGGCTTAAGGAGTATACTGTACACAGGCCTAGTGCAAACTCACAAACAGCTCCGTATGTACACATCGCTGCTATTCTACACCATGGCCCAGACACTCCAATCAATGGGAGTTAGGTGCCTAAATAACTTTGAGGATCTGGGCCCATGTTGCTGCTCTTGGAGCCTCCTTTCTTTCAGTCAGCAGAAAGGCAGCCAGCTGTGCCCAGAGTTCTGGGTTGAGTAGCCACAAGTCTGTAAGTACCTGAGTATAGAAAATGCCTACGAAGTTTAACCTGCATTTTTCTGTGACTTTTAGTGCAAGTAAAAACACTTTGAAGACTGGCAGGAATTCCCAGTTCTGCTCTCACTTCAGTCCGGGGCTTAATTTATGCCAGGGCTGAGCCTTGGCAGCTCTGGGCTTGCCACGTCAGTTATGAAACTAAATGAATTGTTTGAGCTCCAGCACCTCTCTCATTACAGCTTGAGCACTGCTGCAGTCAGTGGGCTTTGACTGGCTCAGAAACTAGGCTTGTGGATTCCCTGAGAGTGGAATTAATCCATAATAGGTATGGGTGTGCCACCTCAGACAGGCCCCATGCTGGCTAGGAGAGGGTTAAATCTCCCTCCTCCTCCACACCCCCATGCAGCAGGCAGAGACCTAGCCCCTGTTGTGAGAGATGCCTGCCTCCACCCAAATGACTCAGTTTGCTCGCTGCAATAGCCTCTAGGCCATGCCCCCCACTCTTTAACATGGCTGTAGTTTAGGAGGCAGGGGGTGGCATTGCCCCCATCCAGAGCCGTAACAAGGAATTTTTGCGCCCAAGGCAATGGCTCTTCGGCAGCAATTCAGCCGCGGGTCCCTGAGTCCTTTTCTCTGAGAGGGACTCAGGGACCCGCCGCCGAAGAATGAATGAAGCGGCCGCAGCAATTCGGCGGCAGGTCCTTCCCTCTGAGAAGGACTCAGGGACCCGCCGCCGAAGAAGCGGCGGCAGAAGAGCTGCTGCCGAAGCGCCGCCAATCGTGGTAGAGCTGCGCCCCTCTGCTTTGTGTGCCCAAGGCAAGTGCCTCACTCGCCTCACCCTTGTTACGGCACTGGCCCCATCAAACTGCAAGCTTTGGGCAGGCGCAGAGTGGCACTGGTAGGGGCTGTGTTTTGCAGTGGGGGAGCTGATAACGGTGAAGCGTAGCCCCTGCTGGCTTCACTCCACACCTGCCCAAGGCTTGCAGTGTGGGGAAAAGGGCAACACTGCCCACAAACTCTGTCCATGTTAAAAAATGGGGGGCCATGGCCCTCTGGGTCCCTTGATTCCAGTGCCGTTGGCTCAGCTTGAAGTTCCTCCTCCTAGGTAAACAGGGCTGAGTCCCTGTCTGACAGAGACTTTCAATCGCCTAAATACAGAGAAGGCAACCTCAAATCAACCTTGTTTTGGCTAAACCAAATTTGCCAACTTTGTGCCCAGGTTTTTGCCTCTGGCAAGAACTATGGTTATTGGGGCTCACTTATTCTCCACCATGATAAAGGCAAGAAAAATTAAACCCTTTAGTACCTACTTTGTGTTTAGCCTTGGAACTGGCTAGTATTGGTGTGAGGCATTAGGAATTTTTCTCCTCGCTGTTCTTCATCCGTGGTGTGACCCTTCCACTCACATCCTCACAGAGTTAAGCTCTCACAAATTACTATTGCAGCAGGTTTGCTCCAGCCTGCCTCTGCCTCCTTCACCTGAGGCATGGAGTGAGGGGGCCTGGCCTCTCTGGTGAGTTGCCTGCATTTATACCTACTGGTCCTGGAGCTCTATCATCATCATCAGCTGCTGCCCCAGACATGAGAAACCATCTCACAAAGTGCCCCAGATGGGAGAGAACTCTGGTGGCTCCATGCAGCAGCAAGAGTCATTATCAGAGCCAGCATCCTTTCGGGAGGGTGTCCAACCCAAAACTTCTGGCAGAATGTGGAAGCTACATAAAGGAAAGAACATTTGTACGTAGTGGAGGACTATTTTTATTGACCCATTTCTGCTGAGCGTAAAGTTCTTTGGAAGGTGATTCCTCTAATGCAGTGGGTTTCAACCTTTTCTCATTTGTAGACCCCTAAAAATTTCAAATGGAGGTGTGCACCCCTTTGGAAATCTTAGACATAGTCTGTGGACCCCCATGGTTGAAAACCAGGGCTCTAGTGTATTCACAGACATCTCTGGAAACCACCTACTGTATAAATACCATCTGTTAAGTTGCCTGTTAGCCACCAAGCATTACTCTCTTATACCCAAAGATGTAAAGGAAGGATTACTCCAGTTGTGGGACACCACTGTAGTCACAGAAGTAAAATTCCTAAAGGAATATGATGCTTCAGAGGCTTTAGAATGCACATTCTTTGCTACCCACCAGAGGGTAGCATTGCTTCAGCATCTTTTCATTTGTCTGCATTGATGCAATTCTGCATTCCAACTCTGGATGAAAGGAAATATGCTTTTGGATGTAAAGAAAAACGATCATATGTAGCATATAAGACTTAATACCATTTAAAAATCAGAAATAGCATGGTATGGAAAAAACATAGCTCAACTTCAAATCTTTTTATTGTTAGAGAGAATGTAAAGCATAATATACCTGTAAATACAGCATCTGGCTCTTATTTTAAATTGACTTAATGTTTGCTTTAAAAAAACTTCCATATGGAGAGACCAGTGGTTTGCACATTGACCTGCTAAACCCAAGGTTGTGAGTACAATCCTTGAGGGGACCACTTAGGGATCTGAGGCAAAATCAGTACTTGGTCCTGCTAGTGAAGGCAGGGGGCTGGACTTGATGACCTTTCAAGGTCCCTTCCAGTTCTATGAGATAGGTATATCTCCATTTATTATTATACCAACTTAGCACTGAACCTGATTTGTTTGAAAACATTGTCTTCAGAAATGTGGTGGTGAGTAGACTGAGAGGAAATTACTACTATTATTACATCATCAGCAGTGGTATGCGGTGAACGGTATTTGCCTATCGTGGCTACCAACGAAAATGTCAGTATCCACCTGCAGCTACCACATCATGCTATCTGAGTCCTTCATTCCTTTGACTGGGGAAGTTCTTCTTAAAGTGCCCATTGTACAGTGACAGTTGGCAAATGATGACTTTCAGTGGTGACCACTGCACTAAATGGAACCATTTAAAAAAAAAATCTAGCATAAGAATTATTTGTATTCTCAGCATTTTGTTGTGGTTTCTCTACTGACTTGTCTGATCACTTGCTCTTTTGCTTTCAGTAACAGTGCCAGTTGTACCTGCTGAAATGTGAATCTTGTCAACAGATAGAGAGTAAATTTGAAAGACTTTTGGTGCTTTACCTGTATCAGCCCATATTTTTAGGTTTGCCTGCTCAGTGCTCTTAAGAAAGGAGGCAGACGGCTTTCTGCCCTCTCCCTACCTCACTGCCTATCCTAAATACAGTCTGGGGTTGGTTCACCCACTGGCATTTATTAGTTCTGCTATAACTCACATCGGCAGATGTGAGGGATGCTGCCAGCACAGGATCACGAATCAGGTCTAACCCAGTCAGTCTGTGAATGGGATGCTTCCATGGAAAACCAAGGGGGCTAGAAGAAATGTTGTTCTGGTGAGGATCACATAGTGAAAATGGATCCATTTTTGCCTGATACACAAAGTCAAGTTTTACAACTGGGGTCAGTTGTGTTGGTGGCGCTCGTGAGAGAGACCACAGAGCTAACCAATTCTTTTCACACAGACCACTATTTAGGTACACTCTCAATTTGGGCTGGATTTGAATGGCATCCTAGAATGAAACTCCAGTACAGCCTCACGGATTCTCTGAGCCATCCAGTCCCCTTGGGAGCATAAGAAATATTACTGTCTGACATTTCCCATCGCTTCAGTTGTCTAATCTATTAAATGAGCTGGGTTGTTTCAGTCAGCTTTCAGCTTATAAATAAAACTCATCCAGGGAGTTCCTCACTGTGGCATCTAATGATATTGGGAGAAATAATTCTAGTAGGAGAATTCTGCCTTTTTAACTGGGAAATGAATGGACATACATATTTGGGGGTTCTCATTTGATGCTAATAGGAAAAGAATGATTTACATGGAAGGTTTTTTTTTTATCTTAGCATAGACTAAGTACACTGTATAGCAGCTGCCTTGTTGTATTAAATGTTATCAAGGGCAACTGGTATCCAGACATACAGAACTTCAATACAAGGAAATCTGTGCAAAAGCTTCCCCTATACTCTAGCTAAATTTCAGAGTCCTGAAGAAGAGTTCTGTGTAAGCGCGGAGGCTTGTCTCTCTCACCAACACTGGAAGTTGGTCCAGTAAAAGTTGTTACCTCACCCACCTGGTCTCGCTAGAATCCTGCACGATCACTTAGCGAGCCCTTCTTTTTGTATGTCATTTCCCTCACCAGTTGCTATCATTAGTTATGTATGCACGTATAGTGCTGCTGAACACCCACCCCCAAAACTTACTATAACAAAACACTACACTGCACACATAATTCTTCCCCCTGTAAAAAGACTGAAAGAACAAACTGCATGTACTATACATTAGTCACATCTCAATGCAGTACAGTAAGGTGCACATACTGTGAAAATAAGAATGGTATAAAAACCTATATAGAATATAGATTTTTGCAATGGTATCTGCACGGTTACCCAACAGATTAGGTTAGGAAGTGAATATAAAGTGCCTTATCCAAAGCAGGAGTAGACAAATGTTGTAACCCATATCAATATTTAAGCAGGATATTGGGGTTAATTTAAGATCCCAAGTCTCTCAAAATTGCAGGGATTCTGATTCTTGTCTTACACTGTTTTCACACAGATATAACTCCATTTACTTCATTCTGATTGCTCCTGTTTTACAGTGGCATGTGTGAGAGGAGTATCAGGCCAAGTGCACAGGGTTCTCCAGAGATTTATTAACACAAAAACATTTTCTCTTGCAAGGAGGAGGATTACAAGTGAAATTGCATGAGTCCTACAGCACTGCATGGAGCAGCATTGAAAGAATCCTCACCCAGTGATCAACCCTCTGAGTCTGAACTTCTCCTTATGCTTCCACCTCATTTTAAAGTTACTACATCTGCCATCACCATGCCATCAAGCATTAAGCTGGGACAATGGCTTAACTCTCACTCAGGTGATGGGGCAGGAGGAAGAAAACTAACTACTGAATTATCAATACCTCTTCCCTTACTGTCATTGGTTTTCTGTAGAGGTCCACTAGCCACATAGCAGGGTAAACCCTGATTAGTTTCTGAGTTCTGATAGAAATCACCACACGAGGTGGTATGATTACCTTCAGACTGCAAGACAGTGTCACTTTAACAGACAAAAGATTTGGGGCCTGATCCAAAATCCTTTGAAATCAATATGTGTGTGTGTGTATGTTCCACCCCAGACCATCCCACAGTAATGTCAATAGGCTTTGGATCAGGCCCTAGGCAACAGGACCTCTGAAACTGAAGCTTGGAAGCAACCTTAGATTATTTACCTGGGTTTCTTACCAATCAATGAATTCCAATAACTGGTCTCAGAAGAGCAGTATAAGGTGTGAGAGAAAAAATCTTTTAAAAAAGTTAGCTCAATTTTGTTAAAAGCACCTTAAACTTGGTTTGATTTCGGGGGGGGGGGGGGAAGAATCTGCCAGGTCTTAATTATATTCTAGCTAAGGGGTGTATGCCAAGTTTCAACTCAGGAAAAAGATGTGTTTTATCACTAAATTGCAAACACTTGAAATCATAGGCCCCTGCTCTATGGGTGCCCCGGGGCTAGAGTATCCACGGGGAAAAAAATAGTGGGTGCTTAGCACCCACTGGCAGCCCCATGGATCAGCTCCTCCCCCTCCCCACAGCGCATCCCACTCACCATGATCAGCTGTTCAGCGGCAAGCAGGAAGCACTGGGTGGGAGGTGGAGGAGCAGGGACAGGAAGATGTGGGGAGTGGGTGGAACAGGGCAGGAAGGGGTGGGATGGAGGTGGCGGTTTGGGGGAAGAGGTGGAGTGAAGACGGTGTTTGGGGCAGGGGTCGAGCCCCCCTTGGGAACTCGGTGCCTCTGCTTGAAAGTATTAGTTTATTGCAGAAACACTATCTCAAGCTTTACTACAGTGGTTCTAGTAGAGGCTGCCATGATATGTTCTAACTAACGTTTGGAAAGCATTTATAAATATGCCTGTAAATTACTTTGAAACCAGGCTCATAGATTATATAAGGCCAAAGGGACCTCTACGATCATGTAGTCTGGTCTTCTGTATAACGCAGGCCATATGATAGGCAATTCTTAAATTAAAGAATGACCAGGTAAAAGAGAAGTAATTAAGCAAGATATCCCATTCCTTTGAAGCAGCAGGGGCTGGCTGCTGTCAGAGACAGGATCCTGGACCAGATAGACTAGTCTGAGCCAGTATGGCAATTCCTTTGCTTTCTGTTGATCCTCAAAATACCTTGAGGAAAAAAGGAATCTGGAACTAAAAAGCCAGAAATTTGGTAGGGAAGAGAGACCACCCTGAATTTCAATAACTCCTAATAAAATCTTGGCTTTTTAAAAAATCCTTGGCTGCTGTCTAGGTTTATGCTAGTTTTTCAGTAGAGAAAGCACTTCCACTGTCTTTAAATCATAAAGTGCAGATTGTGTTTTTATGAAGGGGTCTGTAAAAGTCTGCAATGTGCCAAATGGGAGAGACTCGGGGTCATGAAAGAGCACTCAATAAAACCTTGGGGGAATTAGTTAATTAGAGTGCCAGTCAGTGATGTAAGGCTTGTGATATTAAATTAATGGCTAGATTAGTCTGCTCAGCCAATGCTATATCAATATGCTCCCAAGTGCTATTTTTAAAAAATAATTATCCTGTCTGTGCAAACGCACAAGTGCTTTTATTGCACTCACCACACATTGTCCGAGTTGGACTGACCTTCACAGCCACTTCTGTAAATTACACTACTGAGGCAGTTGGCAATTTGTAGGCCAAGTTCAGCTCTGGTACTGGAAGCCGCTTCACTGATGACAGTGGAGTTACAGGAGGCCTGAGTTGGGTTTTGCATCTGTAGGGCCAGATTGTCATTTGCCTTTGTGTAAGGGGACTATTATCTCCTTACTAACATTCAGTGGGGGTGTTCTGGTTGGCTAGCTCCCAGTACCAAAAGCAGGAGGGTTGATGGGAAATGAGGACCCTGAGACTGACAGTCCCCAGGGGCAATGTGGAGAGGCCAACACTCCAGGTCAGCCTGATTGACAGGGCAGGCAGGCTAATCAAGGAGTCAGGAGGCCAGGGTGGGTCCTATCCTCCATGTGAGCTGGAATTGCCTGGGTCAGATAGAGTGGGGCCGAGCTAAGGAGAAAGCAGGGGCCCAAGCTGCAGAGCTGCAGCCCCAAAGCCAGAGCACCGCCCAGAGAGAGCAGACCTGTGCTGGGAGCAGAGCTGCAGCAACCAGAGCCAGAGGGGCCAGAGAAGCAGCCCAGGGAGCTGAAGGCAGAGCAGCAGCAGCAGCCATACTGAGGCAGTCTGAAGCTGGGGCTGGAGCAGTCCGGAGCCGGGTGTGGTGAGCAGCTGGGGAGAGCGAGGGGGACCCTGGGCAGTGGGCCCAGCACAGGGAGACGCCTCAGCCAAGAGGCTCTGCAGGCCAGATCTGGAGGGGGATCGTAACCCTGACAGGACGGGGGCAACGCTGGTAAGAACAGTCCTGCCACCTAGAGCCTGAGAGCATGTGGCCACCGCCAGAGCAAGTGTCCAACCCGCAGCATCCCTGCGGCACAGCCAGGGCCTGAGAAGGAGGCCTGGGACCTACAAGGAACAGACTGTGAACTGCCCTGACATTCCAGAGACACTGTTTGTGATGTTCCCTGCCACAGAGCGGGGTGATGTGTTTCCTTTAACCTTTCCCGTTTTTCCTTATTCCTTTTTAAACTAATTGTTAATTAAATAAACTGTATTGCTTTAAATTGCATGTAATGATCAGTGGGTCAGGAAAGCATCCAGTGCAGAGAGAGTACCCCGGAGTGGGGACACCCTAGCCCCTGACCTAGGTGACCACAGCAAGGTTGGGGGTCGAGCCCCCCAGAAATCCTGGGCCCAGCCTTGTTGGGGTTACGAGGACTCTGCCAGACAGAAGAGTGCAAGGGGAGCCCTCGAGGGCAGGGAGGCCTCTGGGTAAAGGAAGTGGGAGCGAGGACTCAGATCCTTCCGCTATCCCATTTCACCGGGGTAGTGCAGAAGCCAGGAAAGTTCCCCACCATAGCAGGACCATTCCCCCGCCTACATTTGCACCAGAGACGCATGCAAGAAACTTCCCCTTCCTCACAATCTCAGGCAGCCTGTGCAAGATTTGCACATCAGAATGCAGTCTCTCTGGGCAGAGAAGGGTCAGTCCTTGGTCCCTGCAGGGAGTGAATCACTCAGAAAGGAGTGGGGAAGACGCAGGGCCACGCCCTACCCTTCACCCCTGCACCAGTCTGCAGAGTAAGGCTGGCACACCAGGGGAGCAATCTGCACCATCCTAGTGAGCGATGCAGAGGGCAAATGCTATGTGTGAGAATAAGCCACAGGAGATCTTGTGCCTCCTAATCTCTGGGCAAATGGAACAATGTAATGCATAGCAGTTAACGCTTGGGTGGGTGCATAGGGGGTGGGAGAGACAGAGCTCCATTTGCCTGGAAAATAATGAGAGTTAACCAGTAGGGATGGATAAACTGGGAGAGAGTGTCTTGTGGTTACATCACAGGTCTGAGGCCTGAGAATTTAGCCTGAAAAAGAGTCAGAGAGTGGGCAAAGTGAACAGCTAAAACAGAGAGGATGTGAATAAGAAGGGCTGGAAGAGACAGATTCAGATAAAAATGCTATACCATATCTAGGGCACCAGTTTGGTCCAACAGTTCCATTGGAACTTCAGTGGGAGCTAGACTGGGGGGCTGAATTCACCTCTGTCCTTAGTAGAAAAGGATGAAGGCTCGCTTTCATGCAGAGAAAAACACTTGGTGGATGTAATATTACCTATAAACTACTGGCTAGGCTTTACAGCCCTTGCTGGTGTTGGGGCTCTCTTACTCATGTGAGCAGTTCCATTGACTCACACAAGTAGTCGCATTAAAGGTAGTGCTTCCCAGTGTGAATGAGCTGCAAAATCTCTCCATATCACAGGAATATAGGGCTGGAAGGGACCTCAAGGAGTCACCAAGTCCAGCCCCCTGCACTGAGACAGGACCAAATAAACCTAGACCATGCTTGACAGGTGTTTGTCCAACCTGTTCTGAAAAACCTCCGCAGATGGGGATTCCGCAACCTCTCTTGGTCACATATTCCAGAGCTAAACTACCTTTATAGTTAGAAAGTTTTTCCTAAAATCTACCCTAAATCTCCCTTGCTGCAGATTAAGCCCATTACTTTTTGTTCTACCTTCAGTGGACATGGCGACCAATTGATCACCATCCTCTGTATAACAGCCCTTAACATATTTGAAGATTATCAGTTCCCCATCAGTCTTCTTTTCTCAAGACTAAACATGCCCTGTTTTTTTAACCTTTCCTCATAGGTCAGGTTTTTCTAAACCTTTTATCATTTGAGTGTCAATTAGAATGAACCTGGCATAGTTTTGTGAACACTCCTACAAAAAAAAAAGTTGAAAGTTTTGCAAAAATCCCATCTGAAAGGGCCTAATCCAAAAACCACTGACGTCAAAGGAAATCTTTCTCTTGACTTCAGTGACTGATGGATCAGACACAAGTTCTGTGCTGATAGTGTATGGCTTTGGGGGATTTCTTGTTGTTGCAGTCTAATTTCCATCCAACAGCACCTGTTAGCTATTTTAAAAACAGCTAGGGCAATTAGAACTAGTGAATGTCTCTGTGAATAAATTGCCAGCAGAAATGTACTAGTGGCACCAAGAGACTGTGTATTAATTGGGGCTAATTAATGGGCCTAATTTGATGCTCTAGTGGAAGCAACAGCTATTTCTGCTCTGACTTATGATAAATGTGAATTAGTCGCCAAAGGTTTTTTTGAAATTTAGCTCCAATTAATGTAACCACTTGAATACCTTAGACATAGACAGATAGCCAAGTAATACTCCAGTTAGTGTGAACTGAAAATCTTTTGCCATTCTACTGAAAATAATAGTCTGATCTAACCTCTTAAAGTTACAACGTATCGGTTAATTAGAATTTCATTGTATTGGTGTGCCTGGACTCCTGTATATATTTGGAACAGCACAGTGCATTAGGGAAAACTTCCTGTTTTAGGAAGAAATAAAACAAATGTTGATTATTTGTATTGCAGTAGTGTCTAGCAGTCCCAGTCATGGCTCAGGACCCCATTGTGCCAAGAGCTGAACAAATAGATGGTACTTTCCCCACAGAGTTTAAAATCTAATCTTGCCACTGGTCTGCATCTAGAAGTGACTAAACGTATCTATAGCCCTAGTCCAGTATAGATTAGGGATATTTTGCAAATCACCATTTCAGCTCCAATGAAGTTGGGAATCTCAATGCAGACAGGCCGTTAATGCTTAAAAGGTTAATAGCAACAATGTCAACTGGACTTGACCTGAACTACATTAGATGACAGCAATTAAAATGCTGTTGTTACTTCTTCATTCCCAATACCAGTATGGAACATTGACAAGTTTTCCCCAATACCTATAAATCTTTCTTCTGAGAAATATTCTTCAACAGTTAAATGCTGATTGAGTTAGCTGGAAAACTATACC
The DNA here is from genome assembly GCF_020497125.1 of Mauremys mutica. Taxonomy (NCBI): domain Eukaryota; kingdom Metazoa; phylum Chordata; order Testudines; family Geoemydidae; genus Mauremys; species Mauremys mutica. The sequence continues at coordinate 99,996,119 of NC_059072.1, read as the reverse complement.
CCTTTCTATTTTAAGAAATCACCTCCGTTATCCACACAGCTCCATAAACTCAGTCCATGAATTTTTTCTGCGTGTATGTTCATTGTTCCCCTGGTCTTTTTGTACTCTGGGCTGTTCTAGAAGAGTTGTGGACCTTCACTCACACTTTGTGACTGTTGAGAAGGAGAAAAAAAGTGGACAATGACTCAGCCTTTAGCGTTTGCTTGTGAGACTGTTCTCAATTCTGCACAGCTTGTGCTTAAATGCCCATCCCTATTCAGCAAAGCCCTTAAGCACATGCCTAAAGTTAAGCATGTACTTAAGTGCTTTTGTCAAAGGGAAGACTGGACCCCCAATCTTATAAGCCATCCTTATGTGTTAAGATGTATGAGGCTGACAGTGGGATCAATGTGTGTCTATATCTAACTGGCTCTAGAGTAACCAGCCGACATTCTGGGCAGAAATCGCATCCTGTGTCCCCATTGTGGATATGGGGTAGGGCGGCACCTGGCTGTCAATGTAGAACTGGTGCAGAGCTGGAATCCAGCTGTTTTAATTAAAGTAAAGTATCCCAGAGTCTTGGGCAGGTGTTGATGTGATACAATTTCTGCCCAGTAGGGCTGGCTGGAAAACAAGAACTATTTTGTAAATAAAATTCGGAGGTTTTGGAGTTTAGTTTTGTTGTGCATGGAGAGGGAGAGAAAAAATTGAGACCTTTGGAAACGTTTTATGGGGAGAGACCCACCCCAGAATAGCCAGTGGGTCAGGCACATTACCTGGGATGTCTGGCTTTTCAGGGTTGGGCCTTGCTTAGTCTCTGCTGGTGGAGCTGGGTCTCCCAGGTTCAAGACTCTGTTCTGTGTGATTTAGAGCAAGGAATTGAACTGGTTTCCCACATCCTAGAGGAATGCCCTAGCTACCAGGTTAAGGGCTATTCAGGGGCGGGCCTCTCTCATCGTCTTCTAGTCAGAGTTGTTCCCTTGTGTATAAATAGTAATTGGGCTAGAACACGAGACTGACTTTATAGCTTGGTTACTGGGGCACTCAGCTGGCATGTGGCAGAGCTGGATTCACGTCCTTCTGTGCCTGATTGAGGGCCCTGACCACTGGGTATGGAGTCAGCCTCGCTTTCTCTGGCCCAGTGGCTATGTACAAAGTGGAAGAGCTCCTGCAGGAGTGAACCAGCATGTCCAATCGCTTGGGAGCTCGGGCACTCCCGTGGGCTGTAGGAAAGTCAGTTTCAAGTCCCTATGCTAAGTAAGGCAGAGCAGGGACTTAAACCTGGGTCTCGCAGCTGACTGCCCTAACCACTGGGCTATTCCAGAGACTCAGACACACCCCTCCTGTAAAGTTTGTGGTCAAAACTGGTAAGTTTCTGCAAAATGTTTTAGGTTTTGATAAATCAGCATTTTCTGACATTCCCCTCCCCTCACACACCAAGTTCCCTAACTGCTGTACTGCCCAGTGTCAGCTAGTTGCCCCAGAGCCCGTGCAAAATAGACACCAGATACTCTGACAGCCTGTCAAAGGGCCTGAACAACTTGACTGGATATAACCCTGGTGTGCTAATCAGTCAGATAAAGACTGGTTTCTTTACTGATTCTGCTGTCCCCAGCTTGGGCAGGGAATAAGGTCAGAACAACACTGAGTAACACCCTCCCCCCCCAACTCTGGGGGTGTCACCATTCACACTTTGACCTACTGGGTAATTGTAACCCCCTCATCCTCCTTACTGGCTTGCTGTTCTCTCTACCCCTTTATACGTTTCCTGTAGCTTCAATGTGGTGACCTGCTGCAGTTGTTAGTGGCCCTTGCTAACACTACTACTGATTCCCAGGTGAGTGTGTTTGGGCTATAACCACCCAAAGCTATAAGCTAAACTGTGCGGCAGAGGGAGAGGAAAGTGAAAGCAATCCTACAAAACTCCAGCCAGCACTTTACGGTTCTCACCCACGCTGTCACAACTCCACTGAATAGGGATAGACTACTAGAATACGGGCAGACTTGCATGATTTCATTTCCATCCTTGATGTGGCCTAGCCAATGTTGACAATGCACATCCTGCCCTTTCAAATAGTTCACTGATTCAGAAGTTTATAGACAGCTTAATCATTTTTGTTTTCTTCTAGTGTTCCTACAACACTGATACTCTAGCTGTCAAATTCAGTCACATTTTTTGAGCAAGAAAACAAGAGCCTAAGCATTAGCGTCTCACGCGTACTGAGACTGCTAAATGGGACTATTTAACTTGAGCTGAATTATTCTTTCAGTACCTGTTCTGTTTTTCTTCGTTGACAAGGTGACCATAGTATCTTCATGCTCTTGATACCCAGGTTATCTTTACTGCATACATGGAGGACAACAATTTGAGACAACTCAGAGGAAAGCAACAAAAATAGCAAAAGCTTTTGAAATTAAGATCAATGAATTCAGGTTAAGAGAGCTGGCCATGTTCATTCTAGGGAAAAGAAGCCTGAGGCAAAAGAGAAATGTCTACAGATATGTGAAAAAGGGTGTTGGGGACAAGGTTCAGTTAAGTATAAGCCTGATTTAACACAATATCCCATCATGCATCCGACGAAGTGGGTATTCACCCACGAAAGCTCATGCTTCAAAACTTCTGTTAGTCTATAAGGTGCCACAGGACTCTTTGCTGCTTTCACAATATCCCAGTTAACCATGTACTCTTAGCACTGATGGTACATTGTATGGTAGTGTACTCTTCACTGCATGAGCCTGTTCCCCAGTTTTGAAGCAAATCAGAATTGGAATGGGTTGACTGGCCAGCATCAAAGTTTACACTCTGGATTTACCAACCCCAGAGCACAGTGGAGAGAATGGCAGACAGCTTTGAAGACATTGATGGGGAGTAGGGAGGCAGAGCAAGCTGACATTCTTCTCACTGTGATCCAGGGTTCGAGGACCTGGTGAATAGGATTTCAAGTTGGCTGCTTATGGGGAGCTAGTTCCAAGCTAGCTGGTGCTGTCTCCACTGGGTTCAACTTCTGGGCCTTGAATCCCCAAATTCCTAACCAGCCTGTTTTTCTAAAAGAATTGTTCTGGAGGTGCCTATTTATTAGTCATAGCATTTTAAAAACATAATATCCCTCATAGTAATTACGAATTTAAAAATATTTCAATATATTTGTGGCCTGATCCAATGCCATTGAAGTAAATGGAGGTCTTTCCGTTGACTTCAGTGGTCTTGGGCTTGCCCGTGATTGTTTTCTTCACCCACTCTCACTGGTGTGTCAGTGTCTCTAAAACATTGAGGCAAGGGAAAATGGCAGTTGTGAGGGCATAAGGAAATCAAGCTCATGGAGAAAGATGCTTCTTCAGACAAATCTTTCAAGGCTAGACCCATCAGCAGTATGGACTGATAGATCCATCAGCGGTATGAGGATAGGAAAGTACTCAATGTACTCACCAGCTATTGAGCACTTGAACTGGTATAGGCCCATCTTAATGCAATTGGTTATGACAGTTGAATGGCAATCAGAACACAGAAACCTGGCAATGTAATATTCAGGGAGCAATGGAGAATTTCAACAATGGGATCTTTTGTCAATTACTGTTGGGAAATATTTAGAAACCTACGGTGAGAGATTTTTTTTGGCTTTGGTCTCAAAGCCAGATTAGTATATTTGGAAAAAGTTGCTTTAGAAAAAAAAGCAGATTCCAACAAATATTGAAATGGGCCAGTTAATTTGTGAAGTCCCCATTGTGTCAAGCTAGAAGATTCAGTGGAACACTCTTCTGTTATGGTGTATGGAAGCAGACAGAAAGCTATTGATACTTCCTTTAGCCTGGGGGCGATGTGAACCTGAGTTGCGTCTCATTAGATCATAACGAACATCCTCAGGGGTAGATTGGAAATGTAGTGTCTAGCAAATATAAGGTGGTGTTTTGCACTGTGTACATAATCACAGGTTTATACATATGGTAAGAGTTTGGGCTGTATGAAAGGTTATGTTGTAGTGGCACATTTGATAGACTCATGTTGATGGCATGTTTATCTTTAATGAGTTCTAATGGTTCTGTAATTTTAGTACTAATAGACCATTCCTGTGGCTTTCTTTATAATATGGAACCTGAACAGTGTCTTGTAAGTATTTTGGCATATGTTCCAATTGGATGAGAGGATCGATTGAGGGGTGAAATCAAAGCATATCAGAGAATATGCCAGCAAGAGCACATCATGTGGATAATGTTAAAGCCAATATACTATAGCCATAGGGTTAATGCTATTACTGGGATTGAATTCAGAATGTTGCTCATTTTTAATCCCTGTCTTCTGTGCAATAGTTTGCTTGCATTAGTTACAGTGAGCAGACATATAACAGAAAGGGCTTGAAACAGACCATCCTGAACTGAACCATAATATATAGATGATGGAGACTTGTATGAAGAAAATGTGTTTGGTCTTGACCTTATTAGCCTGCAGAGTGCTGAGCATTCTGGTTCCAGTTCAGCAAAGCACTCAAGTACATGCATAACTTTAAGCACACAGAGGGGACTTATTTGTATTCTTAAAGATAGGCATGTGCGTCAATGCTTTGCTGGACTGGGGCCCTATTGCACAACCAAGCGTATGTTAGACTAGGTAGAAATATATTATCTAATATTCACATCCATCTCATGTAAACAACTGCTGTGCACCTGCTTCAGAAAGGAAACTGCGCTCTTACAACATAATGGAAGAGCCTTTTCCAGCTTCAGTCTAAAATGTGCTCCTAGGGCTCAATCCTGCGCCCATTGAAATCCCTGGCAAAGATCCCATTGGCAGGATCAGTTATGTTTTTCTCTCCAATGTATTCATAAAGAGTTGGATTATTTAGGGGCAAATTATGTTCCCAGCACTCAGACTGAGTAAATGGGCTCGGGGCTCAGGGTCTCTGCAGTGGCTTAATGCGGGATTCCTGCTGCTGGCTGCCAGAGCAGTAGAGGAACCACACTATGGCCTCAGTGCTGGTGTCACTTCCATAGTCTTTGTGAACCCACCTCACACAGGGGGCAGTTAACGGCTGATGGATCCAGGTGTCTTTACTGCCCATCCCCCAAAGAGCTGCTGCATATAGCTGCATGTGCTTCTGAAGCAGCACTCATTAGTGAGCAGCACAGGATATGCACCATCTACATGGCCTCTGCCTTCCTGGGCAGTGGGACTGCCGAGCTGGAAGGAGGAGGCTTTGAGGTTGGTTCATCCGAAGCAGATCTTGCTGTTCGTAAATAACTGTGCACACTAAAAATTTGAGCAGCAACAGTTTCATGATCCACATTGTACCAAATAAGGTTTTATGAATCTGAGGTTAATCTTCAGTTTTTCTTTTCTCTAGATGAAGAGACCCGCTTCTGACAGCGAACTCATCAGTTCTGTCATGGGCATACAACAATGAGCTGAAATGCCAATTAAAAAAAATTAGCTGCATTTTACTTTCTTTGGTATTGTATGCTTGCTATGCTCTCTTCGATATGTTGTTCCTGGCAAGCAAAGAGCGTGATAAAAATGTAGTCTGGAGATGGGAAAACTGAGCTACAATACTTAACAAAAAAAAAGTCTTTATTCGTTTCTTAATTTTTTTGTCTTCCATAGTCACCAACAACTTTTTTCTTAGATGAGTTCATGGGGAAATATTCTGTGTTTTAAAACTTATTTCAAAGTGCATGGGCATATAACATTACTGAAGTGCTAGTAGTCAAACATAAGAACAAGCTACTTGCAAACATTCTAGTTTGGAGACCATTTGATGGTTTAGATTTTAGGGTTTGTCTGCACATAATGACAGTAAATCTAGAATAAGATAGGGTATGAATGTAAGGCCTGGTCTACACTAGGACTTTAATTCGAATTTAGCAGCGTTAATTCGAACTAACCGCTCAACCGTCCACACCAGGAAGCCATTTAATTCGAACTAGAGGGCTCTTTAGTTCGAATTTGGTACTCCACCCCGGCAGGTGGAGTAACGCTAAATTCGACATGGCTAGTTTGAATTAGGCTAGGTGTGGATGGAAATCGAACTTAGTAGCTCCGGGAGCTATCCCACACTGCACCACTCTGTTGACGCTCTGGACAGCAGCCCGAGCTTGGATTCTCTGCCCAGCCACACAGGAAATGACCCGCGAAAATTTGAATTCATTTTCCTGTCTGGGCGGTTTGAATCTGACGTTCTGGTTGCACATCGGGGCGAGCTCCGCAGCACCGGCAGCAATGCAGAGCTCTCCAGCAGAGGAGTTCATGTAATCTCTGAATAGAAAGAGGGACCCGGCATAGACTGACCGGGAACTCTTGGATCTGATCGGTGTGTGGGGCGAGGAGTCTGTGCTTTCGGAGCTGCGCTCCAACGAACGGAATGCAAAGACCTACGAGAAGGTCTCCAAAGCCATGATACAGACAGAGGATACAGCCGTCATGCAACGCAGCGCCGCGTGAAAATCAAGGACCCCAGACAAGCCTACCAAAAAATCAAAGCGGCCAACGGACGCTACGGAGCCTGCCACCACTGCCCCACCAGTGACCATGGACTCTGATGATGGGACAGTGTCGACGGACAGTTCCTCGACGATGTTCGCGGACGGGGAAGATGAGGAAGGGTTTGTGGAGGACGAGGCAGGCGATAGCGCTTACAACGCTGGTTTCCCCGACAGCCAGGATCTCTTCATCACCGTCACGGAGATCCCCTACCAACCCTCCCCGGCCAGGAACCCGGATCCTGAATCAGGGGTAGGAGCAGTCGGTAAGTGCTTTAACCATGTTAACTTTTATTCTTAATATAACAGGAATCTGAAGTGTGTGAAAAGGAGGTCTCTGTATATATGGTGATAGAACAGAAATCCTCCTGGGAGAACGCCACGAAGCTCTCCTGCCGTTAATCGATAAGCATCAGCAGGAGGTTCCTGGGGAGAGCTGCCTTATTGGGTGCTCCGTGATAGCACACTTTTCCGCGCGAGGCTTTCATGCGGTATTCAGGGAGCACTGCCTCCCAGAGCACGGCTGCATAGGTCCGTGGTTCGTGCTAGATTTCACGCAGCATGCGCTCTCTATCTCCTTCAGTGCCCGTCCTCACGGTGATCTCGCTCGGAGACTCCTGCATCTAAGTAGGGGAAGAAATGTTACGTTACGCCTGGTCCAAAGTATTTTTAATAAATAAACGGACAGACGGCATAGCACAGACTCAGCACGCAGCTGCGTGACGAACGTAACGGAAAGCCAAAGAATCAAATGGACGCTCATGGAGGGAGGGGGGAACGAGGACGCAAGGTATCCCACAGTTCCTGCTGTCTCCGAAAAGCATTTGCATTCTTGGCTGATCTCCAAATGCTTCTAGGGTCAAACACAGTGTCCGCGGTGGGTCGGGGCATAGCTCGGCAATTTACGCACCCCCCCGACCCCCAGAAGTGAAAGGGAAAACAATCCTCTGTTGACTCTTTTACATGTCACCGTATCTGTACTGAATGCTGCAGATAGACGCGATGGTGCAGCACTCAACACCAACATCCTTGCTCCCCCCACGCTATGGATGGCTGATGATGAGGATGCATTTCCATCTTTTTGTACCATCAGCCTATTGGCACATGGGGCAGTGCAAAAGGGCTGGTAACCATGACAACCATACCAACTTGCTTGGGACCGGTCGGTCAAGGCCGCCTGTTGCTAACTTTTCATGGTAGATGGTGCAGTATGGCTGGTAACCGTCCTCATCATTGCAACAGGGGGCTGAGCTCCATCAGCCCCCACCCTTCATTGTAAAGAAAAGATTCAATTGCCCCTGGACTAGCAGAGGGATGAGTGGCTCCCTCCTCCACACCCCTTAATGTCATCTCTGGACTATCATTGCAGCTGGAGGCTTCCTTCCACTCATTTCTCACAAACGACTACCTGTGTCTTATTCATGCATTCTATATTACTTCATCACACAAGTGGGGGGACAATGGTATTGGAACCCAGGAAGGCTGGGGGAAGAACGGAATGAAGAGCTGGGGTTGTTTCAGGAGCACACCCTGTGAATAGCGTTCAGCTCAAAATTTATGCAGGATTGGACGGAGAGCAGCTGTGGTCTCTGGTTGTATGATACAGTGGTTCTCTAGTACACTTGCCCATAATCTAGGCAGGACTGATTCTATTTTTAGATACCCAAAAAGGAGGGATTGACTCGGGGAGTCATTCCCAAATTTTGCTTTTGCGCCCCTGGCTGATCGACCAGGGGCACTTATGACAGCACCAAATGGCGCAGTGCAAAAGGACAGGTAACCATGACCATCTTATTACTGTCTTCTTACCAGTTCATGGTATGGTAGACAGTGCAGTATGCCTGGTAACCATCGCTGCTGTCATGCAAAAGCATAAGCATGCTGCTGTGTAGCGCTGCTGGTCCGCCTCTGTCAGCGGCATCCAGTACACATACGGTGACATACACAAAAGGCAAAATAGGGTCCATTGTTGCCACGCTATGGTGTGTGCCAGGGCATTTCATGGAAAACGTGCTCGAAATGATTGTCTGCCGTTGCTTTCCCGGAGGAAGGAATGACTGGCGACATTTACCCAGAATCCACCGCGCAAATGATTTGTGCAACAGCAGGCACAGGGGTCTCAACAAAAAATTCACAGAGACAGCCTAGACTCAGTTAATTGTTCGCAAAAAAGTATCATTGCAAGGAATTAACTAACTGTTTCCCATCCCACAGCTTCCACTGTCTCCAGACCTTCCACAGCATCCACCTCGCAGAGGCTGGCGAAGATTAGGCGGCGAAAGAAAAAGACAAGGGACACAATTTTCGATGAATGTGTGGGCTGCTACCTAGCCGAGGCGGACCAGCAGAGGCAGTGGAGGGAGAAAGTCTCTCTGTACCAGCGCTCACACAGCGAATGGGAGGAGAGGTGGCGTGAGGAACACAAGCAGGCGACTCAAGCAATGCTTGTACTACTGAGGGAGCAAATGGACACGCTCCGGCGACTTGTGTATGTTCTGCAGGACCGCTGCAGGACAGACCCCCCGGCAGTATCTCTGCAACCGCCCTCCCCCGCCACAAAGTCACATACCCCCCTCACCCTAAATAACCAGGAGGATGCCCGCCCTGGGCCGTGAATACTGTCACTGCACCCCAGCAGAGTGCTCAAGTAACCAAAAGCTCTCATACCCTACGTTTGCATAAGTCCTTCCCTTCCGGACTCAAACAAGTCCCAATCCCAGTCCCATCCCATAACTGTGTACTTAAGTAATAAAAATACTTTGCTGTTAAGTACTGTTTCCGTCATGTTTCTTCACTGAAGACTGTGTTTGAATGGGGTGCGTGGGGAAGTGCGTTGCTAATTGCATAGGACAGGCACCTTTCGCAGGGTACAGACACGGGGGCCGGATCAGCAGCGGGTCACACACACAGTGCAGTCAGCAGGCACCGTGGTCGGTATGGGAGGTGGTTTCCAGGTTCTGTGTGGGCGGTGGGGATGTGACTTTTTAGCGGGGGAGGGCGGGTACAGATCTTATACAGCGGTCCTTGTCGTGGACCGCTGAGTCACGCAGCAGAGGAATCTGTATCCGTCCTCCTCTGCCACAAGGCCACATAGCCCCCCGCACACAGAATCCCAAAAAGGAGGGATGGCAGGCTCCGTTGAAACAAGCAGTCCGGCAATGCGGACCGCTGTAGGAGCAGGAGCCTGTCATTCCTTGAGTTTAGAGGCGGTCTTTACATCAGCGCACACCCTACCCACCGCAGTCTGCGTTCCAGTTTCGACCCTTTAACGAAAAGTCATGAATAAAGAAACCTCTCCTCAGTAACAGTGTGACATGTATTTTATTTTTACACGTGTCTTGGAAGTGGAGGAAACGGGGAGAACGGGGTATTTAACCGAAGAGGAGAGTCAACAGTAACTGGGTAAAGAAACAGGGGCAGGTTCAGCTTCTCTGTAAAGAAACTGAACAGTCACAGGTCACGCTGCTCGCTGCTCGCTGGTATTTAAAGAGTTCCTTGTCGCTGTCCCAGGCGCCTGTATAGGGCTTCATGAGCAAGTGCATTAGCGGGCAGGCTGGGTCACCGAGGATCACTATAGGCAAATGCACATCCACAACAGTTATTTCGTGGTACGGGAAGAAACTACCTTCCAGCAGGCGTCTGAGCAGCCCACAGTTCCTGAGAACACACGCATCAGGAACCTTGCCCGGCCATCCGACGTTCATGTTGGTAAAACGTCCCCTATGGTCCCCCAGTGCTTGCAGAACCATTGAAAAGTAGCCCAATTTCTCAGCAGCTGAATGTGGAAGAGGTGGACAATAAAGTGCGAGGAGGAGAAAACGGCGAGGATCGCAGCGGGCTCCATGCTTGCAGTGCTGTGGCGTCCACGCTGTCACTGACCAGAAAAGTGCACGAACAGATTGCCCGCAGGCGCTTTCAGGGAGGGAGGGAGTGAGGGTGTGATTGACGGTTCAATGACGACAGTTACCCAAAACCACCCTCGACACATTTTTTCCCCCAGCAGGCATTGGGGGCTCTACCCAGCATTCCAATGGGCAGCAGGGACTGCGGGAACTGTGGGATAGCTTCCCACAGTGCACCGCTTCGAAAGTCGATGCCGGCCCCGTTAATGTGGACTCAGAAGTTCGAATTAGTGTATTTAGTATGGATACACAAATTCGACTTCATAAGGTCGAATCCACAAATTCGAATTAAGTAGATTCGAAATAGTCCTGTAGTGTAGACAAGGCCTAAGGAGGATTAAATATTCCTGATTAATCCCATGTGTGGATGCTCTTATTCCGGAATAAGAAAGCCTTATTCTAAATTAGCTTAATCTGCGTCCAAAGTGGACCCATTTAATATGAAATGGATTAAGCTAATTCAGAATAAGGCACTCCACTTTTATTCTGGAATAACAGCATCCACACAGAGTTAATCAGGAATAGCTATTTAAGAATAACTCCTTGTGTAGTCAAGCTCTTAGTATACTGTTTCCATATGCCAAGGATATCAAATGGAAAGCCAATAAATTATACCCATTGTAAAACCCTACTTCTAATTTAGTACTCCATTGGACTAGGGTACTGTTCTGGAGTCAGTAAATGTGGATTCTAGTCTAGGCTCTGCCAATGGCCCGCTGCTTCACTTTTAAGTCACTTAACTTTTCTATGCCTCAGTTTCTTCATCTGTAAAATGGGCAGAAATTAGTTTTGGGTAAAGTGCTTTGGAATCTATAATTCCAAAGTGCTATATAAGCGTTAAATATTATTATTTATTATTAAATATTATTATTATTAAATATTATTAATTTATAGTTAATCTGTTAAGAAAATAGATCACAAGGAAGCTTTTTAGGACCAATTTTCTTAATACATTATATAATTTTCATGATGGATTAACAAGTCCAATAATACAAATGGTAGTACCAGTACTGTTTTAATGTAGCTCAAGGGTGGTCAAAACTATTGGAAATGTGAGCCGTATAATGATTACAGATGGAGACTCTCTGGCTTCAAATATCTGAGGAGAGTGGTTCCTTCCCTCGAGTCAACACATTACATTACCTCAGACTACTGCCTCTTTACTTGCCACCTGTTTAATGCAGCCCTAGAGGAATTCATTTGAAAGTCTGTTTGATGCTACATATTTTAATTCATTTTACAAGGAATTGTGTATTTTTATAACTTTTATATGTTCTTTTGTTTATCCCATATTTGGGGAGAAATGAACCATTAAGAAAATGTACTACATCTGCAGCGGAAAGCTATTATGAACTGAATTTGGACTTACACATATTAGTACAGCTGTAAATTAAGAGCATGTTCTAGTGATCTGGGTTCAGGACTGGGAGCCAGGAACGCTAATCTTGGCTCTAACACTGATTTTTTTCTGTGACCTTGGGTGAGTTATTTAACATCTTCACAATACTGGCTTCAGATTCTTTGAGGAGGTCCTCTGTGAAACGTGAAGTGCAAGACCCCAGGCAGCTGCATTCCTGGTAACCCTGCTATTGCATATCCTCATACATGTGTTAGACCTGTCTTCAGCCCACCTGCAGCTGTGGTGACTTCTTTTCTTTGTTGTCTGTCAGGCTCCATAGCCTCTGGTGACCTTCCATGCCTTCATGAACTGGGAGAGCCAAGAAGTGGAGCCAGAGAACCATTTCCTATTTCGGGAGTGGTGGAGGGCAGTTGGCGAATCCAGCCTCCACTGCAGGGCCGCCCAGAGGATTCTGGGGGCCTGGGGTCTTTGGCGGTGGGGGGCCCTCGCTTCAGCGGTAATTCGGCAGCGGGGGTCCCTTCCGTTCCGGGACCTGCTGCCGAAGTGCCCCAAAGACCCTACTGCCGAAGACCCGGCTGCACTTTGGCGGTGGTCCCGCTTCAGCGGTAATTCGGCGGTGGGGGGGGTCCTTCTGCCCTAGAGCGGAAGGGCCCCCCCGCCACCGAATTACCGCCAAAGACCAGGCTGCACTTCGGCGGCGGGTCCAGCTTCGGCGGTAATTCACCGGCGGGGGGTCCTTCCGCCCTAGAGCGGAAGGACCCCCTGCCGGCGAAGACCGGGAGCGGAAGAAGCTCCGGGGGCCCGGGCCCCGCGAGAGTTTTCCGGGGCCCTCAGAGCGAGTGAAGGACCCCGCTCCAGGGGCCCTGAAAAACTCTCGTGGGGGCCTGGGGCAAATTGCCCCTCTTGCCCCCCCATCTGGGCGGCCCTGCTCCACTGTGGTTTACTGACCAGAGTCAAACAGGACCAGAGATGTGGAATTGGGAGTGGTGCTGTCACTGGCAGGGTTGGATGTATGCATGTGGCTGGGGCCTTCAGAGTGGGGTCCTATTCAGTCACGTAAGTTGTGTAGGCCTAAGACACCCAATACATCTCTGCCTCATTCCCCCTTCTGCAAAATGGAGATGATACTTTCCTACCTACTTCAGAATGGTGTTATAAGGGTTAATTACATAATGGTGTCATAGGGCTTGGTCTAACTCTCACTGAAGTCAATGGAATGTGGGTTATGTCCTTAAAAGTTGGACATGCACAGTATGTTTTGAATGATTCTTTTGTGCAGGGGAAATTCTGGAGATTATAGTGCTCTTTCCTTTATTGCCGTTTAATGGAGGCAGAAATGAGACCTGTCCATTAAGACACACTGTAGCCATACCTTGGAACTCCCTGCCAGTTCATTCTGCTTCCTGTAGTAGCAGGCAATGAACTGATGAACCCTTCCACCCCCCTGCACAGAGTAACTTAAAAAAAATGGACTTAGAACAAACAAACTGCAATATGACTGCTGGCAGAGCTGTTCCTGTCAGTGCGAGAGCCACAGAGGGCATTTGAGAACTTTGTCCCTGTGTCTTTGTTTTCTGTTTGTGGGCTCTGGCTGTGGCCTCTCCCTCAGCTGTGTGGTAAACTCTAATATCAGGAAAGAGCAGGTGTGCTCCACTGCCTCAGTGGGGGGTGTGGTCCGAGAACTACATCCCTTCTTTGGGGATCAAATTACCACTCCTAAAACCCACTGCAGGTCTGACCCAAGAGGGGCCCCAGGATGATGCAGGAACCAGCAAGGGAGCAGGGAAGAGTCAGTTGATCAGGCATCTCCCTGCCCCGCAGCATGGTTGATGCCTTCTCCCACCACCACCGTGGGCCAGGCTGGATGGGAGGGGGTTGAAGCAAGGAGCAGAGCCCAGATGGCAAGAAGCCCGCTGTCAACCCCCCATGGAAAAGACATCAAGTTGCCTGGGCATTCAGCTGCAGCTGAGGCTGCTTGAAGCCCTGTCCCTCAACCCTCAGCAATCAGGCTCTTTCACTGGGAGGGCAGCATGCCAGGATGGCCCAAATTTCATGAACCAGGTAGTCAGTAAGGGGCAAAAAGGCCCACACTTTCCATTCCTTCCCTCATCCTTCAACAAGGATGTTGACCAGCCGGTGTACACCCTAGCTCCCCAGTGCCACCCCTCACTGACTGGGTTACCCAGTCTCAGTTGACACTGTGAGCCCCCCATATCCCACTGACTGGGCTCCCTGGGCCCTGTGCTCAGTCCATGGGCTGCCACTCCTTCCCTCTTTCCTCCAACCAACTGGCCATGGAAGGACAAGAGGGAGCACAGCTCGGAAATGGAGGAACAGACAGGCAGTAAAGGACCTCTTGGCCCACCATTTACTTCTGTTCATTTTCCCTGCTCCATTACCAATCTGTGGGTCAGTCCTAATGTAACTGGCCTTACCATCTACTCTGGGATTCAATGAGACCATGTGTTTTTTTGTTTTTTTTAATGTTGTCTTGTTCTCTGCGGGATCAAACGAGACCAAAAGGCTGCTCCATATGCAGGCTTTCCTGGTCCCTCACTTGACTGGTGACTTAGGAAGCATCTGTAAAATTCAAAGCTTACTTGGAGATCATCTCAAAACAGTGAACTCCATGTGTTACACTTATTTCTATGGCGCAGCAGTGTGTGTGTGTTGGTGGTGGGAATTTTCTCCTTTCAGATTCCCTGATCACAGATATAGTCTCAGCACATGGAGGCCACTCTGCTTGTCCTACAAAGAAGGGAGAAACCTTATAAGATCAGAGTACACTCCACAGCTGAGTCCTGAAATTCATTCTGCCCTTCTCCCCCCCCCACCCCCGCAATGAATCTTAGAAACTGAGAAAGGAAGGAAGAGGGGTAGTAAAGGGGTTGGATCTTCTTCTGGCTGAGGTGCCAGAAGAAGTAGAAAAGACAGGTAGTGAGACTACCTGCAAGTATTTTCCGCCAGGTTTGGAATCAGAAGCATACATCCCTCTCCATGCACCTCTGAAGGAAATGACTAAGTCAAACTGGGAGAATCCAGCTAAAGCAGAGCATTTGGAAAGGCTAGCTAAAAAGCACTGGAATATGCACAGATCTAAAGCTGACTCGGTCAAGATCCCAAAAGGAGATGAGACACTCCTTTGATTAGTTAAGGATACAAGCATGTCAATAGATGAGGACTTCCTGCCTAAAGATTTGGCAGAAAGGAAAATTGAAACCTCCTTAAGGATGAATTTTGAGGTCACTTTGCCCATTATACATGCTTCAGCTGCATCCATTTCCTTTGCTGGAGTTGTTCTGGCCTGGATGCATGCTCTTTCTCTTGGTGTTGCACTGAAGACCAGAAAATCCTTTGGCTTGGGAGCCACGATAAGGAAAAATCTTTGGCAGCAGTTTTCATGGTGGACATGTCTATGGATGGTCTCTAAGGTGAGTGCCATAGGGTGTCACTCTTTGATGTGAGATCAGTTGTGGCTGAAGTCATGAAAAGTGGACCTTCAAATCAACAGTGGCTGGTCATGGCAAAGTATACAGGAGGTAGGCTTTCCCAGGACCCTCCAGATCAAGTAGCTGCAGAGCAATCTGAGAAATCAAATACTTTATTGGCTACAAAGAGTTATAGGAGGAATTCCAGATCATTCTACATGTCCCAGCATTCCCTTCACCCCTATTCAATGAGGAATTGTGGGAGTCAACCGAGGGTGAGTGTCCGAGCAGACTGGCTGAGCAGACAAAGGATAGATCCAGGAATCTGCATCCCAAGGTATTCAAACAGATGGTCAGTAGACCAAAAATTCTGACAAAGGGGATTCAAAATTTGATGGCTTGCCACTAGCTGAAGCCAAAATTAAAGTTGCTGTGCACTTGCAAGTGTTTATGTACATATTATATGTTTTTTTTCCTGTTAGTTTGTGAGTAGACATAACTCTGGTGAAGGTGCTTTGGAAGTCTCTCAAACTGACAGGGGCCTTCAAGGGTACATATACACCCAATCTACCTTGATTGACTGGTCTGGCTTCTGCCTTCAGTAAGCTGCAAAGAGAAGAACCTCATAATAGGTCTGTGGACTTCCCCACTAGGAAAAAAGGAAATGTTCAGTGAGCAAGATATACGGTATGTTCCTATTCCCTTCTGTGGTGAACATGAAAAATGTAGATCTGATAAAATGACTTGAAATCATTATAGAGCAAGTGCACCAATTTTACCCACATGCGGAAGTGCTCTCCCCAGCATCCCACATGAGAAATTTGTATGTCTTTTTAGTATGTATTTTAGATATGTGAGAGACAACTTCCACGCCATGGTGGTCAAGGTTTTTAAAATTAAATTCAAGTTGGTGTGCTCAGGGACTCACAGAACTCAGTTACACATGTTGCAATGGGTCAGACCCCTAGAGGATATATATCAGCATAGCTTCATTGATTGAGAATCTGGCCTATTATGTGTATCACACAGACCAATGCATGAGATGTATTTTTCAGAGGGACGGGGGGGGGGGGGGGGAAGGGAATTTAGGTCAGAGGTCATAAAAATAAACTCCAAGGATGCTGAATGAGAAAAGAACAGCATATTAGAAAGCAATTTCATAGGCAATCTTACGTATGGTGCAGAATTAACCTGTAACTGGAATGCTTCTGGAGCTAGGTGTGGTCTTCAAGGTACAAATAGCTGTTTCTTATAACGTACAAAATAGATTTGGAGAAACCATCTGCAAGCAGTTAGGGCAGGTAAAACAATGTGAGGAAATGTGTCCAGAATGTTATCTTTTATGCTGCCAATTCTGTCTTCCAGACAAATGGCAAATGTGTGTTCCATGTTGAAGCGAGAAGCCAAGAGAGAAAGCGGTGGGTGTCTTTGTCTTTATTTTGCCTCTGGGAGTGAGGTTTAAATTCAAACACATTATGATGGCTGCTTCACTTGCCAACATGGTGGATATAAGGAAAACAAAGGCAGTCAGTCATAGTCTGTCAAAGAAAATAAAAATGGCTTACTAGTATTATTATTGTATTTACAGGGCCAGACCATCAGCTAGTCTATGTCAACATAGCAGCTCTATTGGTTTTAATGGTGTTACACTGATTTACACCGGCTGAGGACTGGGACCATTATGTTCTGTGGCAGTGCCTGAAGAGCCTATTGAGGATTCAGAGCCCCATTGTAGGAGGTACTGTACAAATGAGACAGTCCCTGCTGCAGAAAGCCAAGCAGCTAGGATTTTGACAATAGGCAGCGGGTGAAGAACCAGACAAAAAGGGATGGGATGTTGGGAAGACAAGACATTTGTTCACTAAGAATTACTTAAAATTAGTAAATGTTAACCACACAACAAAGGTAGTAAAATATTTCTAAAAGAGGTGAATACCCCGAAGACTATACATGATGTAAATGCAGACAGAGAAAGAGATGATGATCTGGAGGCCTGATTCAACTGCCACTTAATGGAAAGACTCTCATTGACTTCTGTGGGAGATGGATTGAGCCCAAAGTGTTTAAGCACAGACTCTAGAATAATAATCCTGGCTCTGAGCCCTGAATCCTGTGGCAAATCACTAACCTCTCTCCCTCAAGTTCTCCATATTATGGCAGACACCTCTTCTGCTGCAGGGAATGTGTGTTCTAGCCATGCACCCCTCCCTCCATATATGTCCTAAAGAACCATGAAGGCATAAATACCAGAAACCAAATTGATCCCTGTTATATTTCCATTGAAGCTGATGGAATTTCACCAGGGATAATTTTCTTCCCTGAGCAACTGCAGATGGGGATCTTGCTGGTTTGCCCACCCATCAGCAGTTTGTACAGTAGGATAACTCTGATCTCAAGAATGCTTTAGCGGTTACTGATTTGTGAGGGGACATTCACAGCCTGTCTGCAAAAAGCTTTTACTGCAGTCAGTTTTTTTAAATATATAACCCCTACATCTCTACTTTCTGCTTTCCCCATTGACTAATTAAGAGATTTGATCTTTCCCTTTGTCTGTAGGGCAGCTTCAGCCAAGAAGACTTGAATGTTTCCCTAGATCAGTGGAAAACTACCATTTTAGAAAAAGGTTAATAAAATCCCAACCAAAGAGCCCGTCAGAATTCTTAGAAAACTTGCCAGATCTCTGCAGGATGGGCTGAAACACTAGCTGTGCCAGGGCAGCATTTTTTACTGGGTCTCTTCACATCAAATAAAACACACCTCTGGGCACACTTGTGTTTCAGTATTTTTAATAAGGGAAGCTATTGCACCCCTGCTGAAGAAACAAGGATTTAACATCTTAGAATGGGCTGCCAAAAAAAGAAAAAGGTATTAATAGAATCCTCTTCAGAACAAAAATGGAAAAATTAATCAGCAAGGGAATCAGGGCAAATCAACATCAATTATTAGTTACCATATTAACTTGAGGTAGAAGTGGCAATTTTATCCCAAGAATTTCCCACAAGATTTTATTTCAGTTACAAATTAAACAAATGTATTTTATTTGGGGGGAGGGGATAGAACATGGTCAAATAAATTTTTTTTGAACCACTCTACCCATCTTTGTGACACAAGACAGAGAAGCAGATTAGAACAGTTTTACCTTAGTCTATCTCTCTCTCTTTAAACTTTGGCTCAAACACATTTTATCTAATCTCTCTGAAATATTATGGGGGATATAGAGTAGGATGCATGAACTAGTCTTATTCCCAAAGTAACCCAGAATCTCTGCAAATATTTTGAATCCATGCAACTGAATGAATCTTCTTTTCTCTTCTCTAGCCATGTTTTCTTTACCCGTAAAGAAGTCGCAGTAGATCTATCTTTTCTCTGTTGGGCCCAGACTAGTTTCTTCTTTCATTCCACTGGGATGTGAGACAAGAAGAAACCATCTGGATCCAGCAGGGGACACTAGACAGATGCTAGGTCCTTAGGCTTTTAATTGGGTTATGTCTGCCTGGGATTAGATATGGAGGCATGTATGGGAGAGGATGGGGAAAGGGGAGCTCTCCTGGCCCAAATCAGTGTGTTTAAGTGCTTTGCTGAACTAAAGGCTAGATGAAAAAAGGGGGTGGGATACCAGGCTATGTGAGTGGACTGGGAGTACATAAGAGCTGCCATACTGGGTCAGAGCAATGGTCCATGTGGCCCAGTGGCCAGTAACTGAGTTTTATGGACAGTGTACAAGACAGGGCAATTCTGAAGTGATCCACCCCTGCCTTCTACTCCTAGCTTCTGGACATCAGAGGTTTAGGGATGTTCTGAGCATGGGGTTACATCCCTGACCATTTTGACTAATAGCCATTAATGGACCTATCCTCCATGAACTTATCTAGTTCTTTTTTGAGTCCAGTTATTCTTTTGGCCATCACAAAATTCTGTGGCAATGAGTCCCACAGGCTGACTGTATATTGGGTGGAAAAAGTACTTCCTCTTATCTGCATTAAACCTCCTGCATATTAACTTCATCAGGTGATCCCTGATTTTTGTATTGTGGGAAAGGATAAATAACACTTCTCAATTCACATTTTCCACAGCATTCCTGATTTTGTAGACCTCTATCATGTCCCCCGTTAGTCTCTTTTCTAAGCTAAACAGCCCTAAACTGTTTAATCTTGCTTCCTGTGGAAGCTGTTCCAAACCCTTGATCATATTTGTTGCCCTTGAGGCCATAGCAGTGAGGCACAACCTAAAGCAATACTGAGGCTGTTTCTAGGTGTGCTGGAAGCCAAGCTGGCCCCTGGCTGGCTCAGCTGAGGCACCATATTAAGTAAATTATAGGGTATTGTATATGTTTGACAGTTCATTTTTGGGTGTGAACTTGAATGTTCTTCTGAGGTTCACTTATCCAGTTTGGGGAGTTCCTCATAAATTGCCCATAGTGCTTAAAATCACCACTGATGTTTGTTTTCTACTTTACCTGCAGCTATGTTAGATTCAAGCTGCAACTGAACATCAGCTCCTGAAACTAAAATGATGGTACCTGTTAAGTGCGCACACTTTACATGTTCTCTGGGCCACTTGCCCACCTGAAAATGCCGCCAGTGGATCATCTCAGCTGCACTGAGTGTGGAGGGGTGAGTGGAGGCGGTACCGCAATATTATGGTGCCTCAGAGCTGAGCCAGCCAGCGAAAAGCCTCAGTAGTGCTTGAGGTTGTGCCTGGCTGCCTATGACCTCAAGAAGCCATTCCAGGAGCCAGAGAATACCAAGGGCACAGAATAGCCCAGGCCTTGCCCCCTTTCTTACAGAATGCCCTCTGCACCCACCACTCCAGAATTCCTCTTGGGCAGGGGGAATGTTCTAGAAGCTGGTTAAGACAGCCTTGCAGTGCAAGGGGGCTTTAGTGGGACTGAGAATCTGGCCCCATGCATAATCTTCTTCTTAGTAGACCTATTTTAACAGACTATTTTCAAGTTTTTACTTCAGCAACGGTCATGGAGCCATAAACATTAACAATCTCCCTCTCAAATGAATTTTGGTATACGACATAGCTGTAACTGTGGTTTTAGATATTTTATAGCACCAAGTATAATATTAAAATATGCGTGACACAAAACAGCATAGTGGTCATCAGTTTTAATCAGTCAGACAATAGCATATTAATGAGGCTTAGGTGTGTGTCTGTAGTCTAGTTCAGAAAACAAACGCAGAATTTAATTTTTTGAACAGTGATGACTTCCTGTCAAACTGTAAGTAGCTCTGGGTTGCTGAAAAGTTTTTGTTTGTTTATTCAGTCATTATAATGAGAAACCTTAAACAGTAGGTGTAGTAGCAATCATGGAGGTCACTATAGGAAACACACCCTGATCCTGTCACGTGAGCATTACAGATCTGAAACATTCCAGTGAAAAAGCACGGGGTTAGAGTAAGAATGGGGGAGTGATTCCCAGAAGGATGGATTTAAGGCTCAGGGAAGCCCAAACGCCCCCAAATCCAATCAGCATTTTCCTTCTACCAGATGCAATCTCATCTGCCTTCCATTTCCCTCTCAACAAGAGGAATTCTCTATTCATTGTATAGGACTGTCAGTTTGTCACCTCTTTACCAGCCTAAACTGTGTGTGGGGAAGAGAAGAGAGTGTTTTTTGTTTTCAGCAGAATCCACACAATAATAATGTTGTGTGTGTAATTATACTGAGAAAAGTGGATGTTCTCCTGAGGAAGTGTCTTCACAGCAAGGCTGAAGAGGTTTGTTTTTCTGTGACTGGTCTTCATCAATTTTATGCAAGTCCACATCCAGTGTATAACAGAGTAAAACCAATATAGTGAGGGTTTAGGTATAGCTCGGATCGCTGCAGTTAAAGAAATTACTCTCTCTAGTCTTGTCCAGCAGAGGCTTCTGTAATGTAAGGCAGAACTGTCAAGCGTGAAGATGAGAAAGCTGGTGCCATGGAGGATGACTGTTCTTCAGTCAGCATGGTGTTGTCACTATGTCTCAGTGAATATTACACTGAAGACGGCAAATGTCCACCAGTGTACTTGGCACTGTGACTTTAGAACATACAGTAAGTTACAAATACGTTCTGTGCACTATGCCTTCAGATTATCTCAGGCCCAGCCCAGGAGGCCTACCGTTGCTACCCTAGAACAGAACCAAAGGTATTTTATAAAGGAAAAAAAAGTGACAGTTATAGGCCTCCTTTTGTAATGGCCAAAAGATAACAGTGAATGATGGGCAGTGTGCCAACTTAAAAACAATTCTGTTTCACCAGCAAACATCACCATAAAACTACGTGAGCTGAGCTCTTTCCAGTTTGAAAAACTGTACCCTTTTGCTGGAAAAATAACTATCTGACCTCTTCCAGACAGAACAAGAATGGGTGCCCAGATCTGGCTGTTTTCAAAAACCTAGTATCACAGACAGGGCAGTAGGAAGTACCTTGCATACAAGATAAGAATGCTATGGCTAGATTTTCTTCGTACCAAAAAAATGCCCCCTTTTGTAACCATTTGTCCTATTGAACTCTGAATAACTGACATAGCAGAGCATGTTAAATTAATCATCCATTGCTGGCTCTTACCCTCCTGTTAATATATGGGCTCTGAGGAAAAAGGTTTATATTGGAATACCATGAATACAAGGTGAAAGTTAACTACAGTGTCACTTCACCTCTTATGTCCTTTCACTATAATATGGAGGTTCAATATGCCATGTTGTCTCCTCTATTCAATACTTTTCTTCTTTTGGATAAATTAGTTCACTGCCTTAATTTTTTCTAATGGCTGGCCAATTGAAAGTGTAACACTGACATACCCCGGTTGTCATCGAACCTGGGGCCTCTGGAACTTAGTGCATGAGCCTCTACTGCATGAGCTAAAAACCATATGGCTATTAGCTAAAGCTGTAGAGCAAACTCATTAATCTCTCTCTAAGTGGTCTCGGTGCCACTAGATGGGACAGAACACCACACCCAGGAGGTGTGTGGGTTACATACTTCCCCTAGCTGAGGAAGTGCATCCCGAGCTTCAGAGACTTTCCAGTTGAAATCCCGGACGAGCCCCAACCTGTAACATCCGAGTCCCCGCTTGTAACACTGACAGACCCAGGTTGTCAGTGAGCAGGATTGAATCTGGGACCTCTTAGTGCATGAGCCTCTACTACATGAGCTAAAAGCCAACTGCCCCCTAGAGATTAATGAGTCTGCACTACAACCTTAGCTAAGTGGACTCGGTGCCACTAGGGGGGACAGAACACCACACTCAGGAGGTGTGTGGGTTACAAAAGCCAAGGCTGGCTCCAGGCACCCACGCAGGAAGCAGGTGCTTGGGGTGGCCAATGGAAAGGGGCAGCACGTCCAGGTCTTTGGCGGCAATTCAGCGGCGGGTCCCTCGGTCCCTCTTGGAGGGAAGGACCCATCGCTGAAGAATGAAGTGGCACAATAGAGCTGCCATCAAAGTGCCATCGATCATGGCTTTATCTTTTTTTTTTCTTCGCCGCTTGGGGTGGGAAAAATGCTGGAGCCAGCCCTGACAAAAGCAAACAAGTGAAATAATACAGCTACAAGTTGTTCACCTGATAACTGCACCATATCTTCAAACAAACTAAATGCTAAATTGTTAGAGAGTTCTGGTGTCCACACTGCAGCACACAGACTTGAGTCAAGCCAGCCATACTTCAGACTCCCTAGCACCCTTCCAAAACATGGCCATTGTAGGACTTTGACTGTGACACACTGTGGGAAAGCTTTACTCTCTACCCAGCATGTTACAGGATGTTTGAACAGCCACTAACACATCCTACCATGCTGTGTGCTCCCAGCTACCAGAGTCAGTAACATGGAGGCAGCGCCTTTTGAAGATTTTCTCTTGCTTGTGCTTCCACTCCTATGTCAGGAACCAGTCAGAGCTTTGTGACACGAGTGGACATTTTGGCAGCATCTTCTGACCCACCAAAGGCACCTGGCAGAACTTCTGATGGAGCAGCAGAAGGCAGAGGAGTAGTCCCCAGTCATGGCAGACCCACACTGACTGATGATGCTTATGACACACAGCTGCTGATGCCCCCTATAGAGATCAATCTTTCTGAAACAGGGCCACAAACACTGGACTCAGTGGACTCACATCATCATACAGACCTGAGATGACTAGCAGTGGATCCAGAACTTTCACATGAAGAAAGCTACATTTCTGGAGCTTTGTGAGTAGCTTGCTCCAACCCTCCAGCATAAAGATACCTGCAAGAGGCTACTTTTGCCAGTTCAGGTTGCTATAAGAGTCAGGAAGCTGGCTGCCCCAGACTGCTACAGGTCCATTGCCAACCAGTTTGGTGTTGGAAAGTTGCCTCAAATCTCCAACACCAATTTACCCACAGTCAATTGGGCACAAAAGATATTCCTGAAGTAATTACTGGCTTTCAGAGAATAGGGTTTCCTAACTCGTACCCATAATTTGCCCTCCTCAAGGAGCACACGAGTACTTAAACTGCAAAGGGTACTACTCCATTGTTTTGCAGGCCCTTGTGGACCACAGAGGGCAATTTATGAATGTCAACATGGGTTGGACTGGGAAAGTTCATAATATCAGGGATTTTCACTGGTTGGGAGTCTATAGCTATTGGCAATCTGGGACCCTATTCCCACTTTTAAATTACATTGTTATAAACCAAGTTACAGTCTCCTGTTATTCTGGGGTCCCCCCGTCCCTTCTTTGGTCTTTGCTTATGAAACTGTACCCTGATTTATGAGGCCCTGGCAACAGATAGTTTAATTACACTCTCAGCAGGGGCAGAATGGTTGCTGAATGTGCTTTTGGCAGAGTAAAATCCCATTGGAGATGTTGACAGACCCATTTAGATGCCAGTGTCATCAATGCCATCAGTGTCAAAGGTCCACCTTACTGTGGCTTGCTCTGTTCTTCACATTCACAATTTATAAACATGTATTAGAAAAGTGCATCATTCACCCACTGCCATTACCACATCAAAACACCAGTAACAGAACCATACAGAAAAAAAATATATAAAATGTTCATGAACAAATGCAAACAATGAAACCAGGTACAAGACAGAACACCTTACCATTGAATGTGCTCTGCCCCTCCTCCCACATTGTCTTTTTCTTTCTTTCCCCATTTGTTGTGCACTTGGTGGGGTGGAGGCATCCCCAGGAGAGGGGGTCAATATGGAGGGCTGCATGGGGTAAAGTTGCTCTGCCCAGCCACTCCTGGGGTTTGATTGCATGGGCAACCCAGCCATGGAATTTTCCAAGCTGTTTCTGGACTGCATCACATCCTACCACACAGGGGACTCGGGAGCCCACACTCCTGTGGCCATTAGTGATACCAGCTTCTCAGTTCTTTCTGCTGAGCTCTGAGTTCCTCCCTTAACTGTTATTCCTATTCCAGGAGCTGTGAATTGAGTACCTGTTCCTGTGCTGAAACCATATCCTCAAGGTGTGTAGCCAGCCTGAGTCTTTCCTCTTGCCTCTCATCATGCCTCTCCCCCAGGGGTGAAAGTAACATTCCACTCTTACTGGTATGGGGGCCAGCTCTGGCCCCCAGAAGGGGTGGGACCTTGGGCGGAACGGGCAGGGCTGGGGGGATCAGCATCCCCAAGCCAGCCCTTCTGCGCTGCCTGGCCTGCGCCGCCTGAGGCTCCAGCGGGGATTTAAAGGGCCCGGGACTCCGGCCGCTGCCGCGGCAGCACTTTAAGCAGGGTCCTTTGCCACAGCAGCACTTTAACATCAGCTGAGTACTGACCAGTATCGGTGGCCACTTCTTATTGGAACACCATACTGGCCTACTTTCACCTCTGCTCTCCTCTAGCCGCAAGTCCCTTTCTCTTGGTACTGGCCCAGCTTGTTGGCCCTGTCCAGAACTTCAACCATAAGTTCATCATGGAAATGCTTCCTCTTGGAACGGTCCGTGAAGGTACATTGGGCCAGGCTTCTGCTGCGGTGGGGGCGAGCTATGGAAGTATTGCAGCCAGCGGAGGCCGAGGGGCCTGGAACAGGACAAGACACAGAGGGCTATTAACTCAACTAGCTCAGTGCAGGAGCACAGAAAAAATCCTTGTGGAATGTCAAGGACAAAATGTTACTTTTCTAAACTGAACTTCAGTATACTGTGAGAGAGGGATGCTTCAGACCACAGAAGCTACAGCCTGGTTAATTGCAGTGAAAGAAGAGCAGAGAACAGGGTAAGTGAGATTTTTTTCCATGGCTGTGCTACAGAAGTTTGTATCATTTCAGGCTATTTCCACATTTTGGAGGACATAATGGTTCTCTGGTGCCCGATTGGCAAAGGGAGATGTTATTCCAAGTTGCTGGTGCGAAGCCTGAAGCATATGTAACCAAAGTAGTCAAATGTATAGTGACTGAACAGCACATCTGTTAGTGGAGTGGGCTGACGAGCTATGAAAGTGCCACTGGGAAATATGCCCTTCCCTGCAGTGTGACTACCTAGCCGGGATTTGCAGCTATTGGCAGCAAGGATTAGGTCAGAATTCATGAGGGAATCAACAGGATGCTCTGTTAGCTTCCACATGGCTTAGCCTATTATGGCTGCATGGAAACACAGAATTCCACAGCCATCCTCCTTAACCACATTTCTGCACAAAATTTCAAATGCCAGTCATATTTGGGACGAATGATTTTTGTTCCCCATATACTGAAATGGACTAGATTTGTAAATGGAACACATTTCCACCTCCTATCTGCCCCTAGGGTGACCAGATGTCCCAATTTTGTAGGGACAGTCTTGATATTCAGGGCTTTGTCTTATATAGGCACTTATTACCCACCAACCCTGTCCCCATTTTTCACACTTGCTGTCTGGTCACCCTATCTGCCCCCCATAATTCACTGTTTCAAGGTGTGTTGATAGAGCATTGAGTAGTTACAGAGTGGCATACTGACAGGCATGGCAATGTAAGGTTGTTATTTTTAAGAAACAGGAATGGACCTAGCAAAAATTTGCATTTTTCCAGTAAAAATTCACTTGCAAGGCATTTTTACTGTTTGCATTTTCTGGTTGCCATTTTGAACACCACATAGTAGGGGTGGGGAGGTTGCCAAGGCGCTGGCATACAATCCGCCATTAGCAGATATACGCTGCTAGCCAGGTGTAATAGTTCGATGTTGGAGCCGTGCCCTCTCAGGGGCCGTCGGGAGCCAGGCCGCCTCACTACACGGCCAAAATCAGTCTCCGGGTTCGGAAGGTCTCGGGGTTCTGCCCCTCAGGCAGGGGCTGAACAAAAGGCACACGGTCACTGCAATGAGCCCCAGCCCTCAGTCAGGGTGGGGCAGCAAACACTAGTTCTAGGCTCAGATCCTTCCTGCAGGCTGAGTACTAATAAAGTCAATAAGCCCCGGCCCTCAGTCCGGGCGGGGCAGCAAACCAGTTCTAAGCTCCGGTCCTTGCAGCCGGAGCTGAGCAATCACAAAGTCAGTAAGCCCAAACCCTAGCTCAGGGCGGGGCAGCACCCAAGAGCCCAGGGGACTCAGATCCTTCCTGCAGGCTGAGCAACAACAAAGTTAACAAGCTAAGCCCAGGCCCTCAATCAGGGCGGGGCAGTAACATAGCAGTTCTGAGCTCAGATCCTCTCAGCAGGAGCTGCACACACAGGGGCACTAGCAAGCCCAGGCCCTCAGTCAGGGCGGGGCACCAACTCTTAGTACTAGGTTTAAGGCTCCGGTCCTTGCCTCAGGAGCTGAGCAGTAGCAATAATCTCAGAGCTCAGGTCCTTACCTCAGGAGCTGAGCAGTAGCAATAGTCTCAGAGCTCAGGTCCTTGCCTCAGGAGCTGAGCAGTAATAATAGTCTCAGAGCTCAGGTCCTTCTTGCAGGAGCTGAGCCACAGCAATAAGTCAGGAAGCCCAGGCCCTTAGTCAGGGCGGGGCAATAAACAATAGTTCAAGGCTCAGGACCTTGTAGTAGGAGCTGAGCTACAGCAATACTTCAGGAAGCCCAGGTAAGTGCAGGCTTCTCTGTCTGAACGCTGGTAGGAGGGGGAGTCTGCCACCCGTGAGTGGGGTGGCAGGGGGGACACAGGCCCACCCACTCCACTGTGTCCCAGCCCGGGGCCCTAGCAGTGGCGTGGATCCGCTGCAGTCAGTGGGGATCCTGGCCGCAACACACTGACATGGGCACGTCGGTGCCCTCAGCCGGACAGGGGTCGGCTACCCCCGGGCTACACTCCATCTCCCCCTCCTCGGATACCTGCTTATCGCTGGGCTCGGCAGCGGGGTCCCACACCATGGGCTCCTCGGCGTGCTGAAGGCGGTCTAGGTCGAGCTGCTCCTCCGGACTCGGGTCAGGGGTACGCTCGGGCGGCTCCTCGGGGTACTGGGCTCGGGGCAGGCTCGGCCAGTCCACCTCGGGGTACCGGGCTCGAGGGAGGCTCGGTCGGTCCACGTCAGGATACCTGGCTCGAGGGAGGCTCGGTCCGTCCACGTCAGGGTACCTGGCTCGAGGGAGGCTCGGCCCAGCAGGAGCCCGATCAGGAGCGTCTGTCCTCTCTGGCCGCTGGGCTCCAACTGAGCGCTGAGGCCGGGCTTTTATACTTCCTGTCCCGCCCCTTAACTTCCGGGGGGCGGGAACAGGTGGCGGTGGCTCCGCCCACTGAGGTGGCTGTTCCGGTTCCTCTCTCTCAGGGGCCGTCGGGAGCCAGGCCGCCTCACTACACCAGGGCTTCTGATAATGTTTGCATTGGTTCATAGAACAGAAATCCCTCCCATTACTGTATTCATATTCATTAAAATGAATTCAGAAACTTACCAGACTCGGGGTGGCTTCTGTCCATTCCATGACGGCTGCAGGCTCTGCCATGGATAATTCTTCATGGGGGGCATCAAACAGCTCCTCTGACTATGGCTCCAAGATGTGCTGCTGCTGCTGCTGCTCCAAAGCCTCTTTTAGGACCAATTTCAGCAACAGCATCGCTTCACTGTCCTCACTTGCTGCTGGCTCCCATCAGTCCCCATGCTGGATTCTGGGGCCAGTAGAGCGCCATCCCAGCTGACCAGGTCATCATCCACCACTGTTGGCTCTGTGCTCAGCGCACTGCCCAGCACCCTGTCAAACTCCCTATAAAATGGGCATGATGTCAGAGAGTTGCCCAAGGTGCAGTTCTGGTTCTTGGCTTTCCTGTACTCAGTCTTGAGCCATTTAATCTGCTCCCAGCACTGGTCACAGTCTAATAAATTTGCAGTACTGCCAGCTTCTTTGCTATTTGCTGTTATGCATAGTCACTCCTGATACTCTTACTCATGTCTACTGTTTGCTGGCCTTGCACCAGAGATTTACCAAAATCAGGCTGTGCTCCCATGACCAGGAAGCAGGGCGCTTTGCATACAGCTGCTTCTGTTCAGTCTCTGTTGCAAACACAGAAGGCTCTTGGTGTGTTTGCAGCTTGGTGGTCAGAGAACAGTGTGTGGCAGAGCTCCGACCTTGTCCCCGTGGGTCCCACACTTCTAGTTGGTTTATGCTAGCCTCAGTGGCTCACTGCGACCTCCACATAGCCCTTCTCTCTCTAGGGCCAGGGTTACAGTCTACTGAGCCCTTTACATCATAGGCCAGCAAGGAGGTTGGTGAGAGAACTCCCACAGTCTCTGTTGTCCCTAGGGCTTATTTCAGAATAGTTTAGCCTCCTGTCCTGACAGGGGCCTAACTTCCCCTCCCAGAAGGTGTTTCTGTAGTGGCAGGTGTGTGTGGGGGGGAACCTGCCCTCTACTCCGGGTTCCAGCCCAGGGACCCTAATGGTAGCAGCTGTTGGCAGATGACCTTTCACTGCCAGAGTTGCTACATTTCCCTGGGCCACACAGCTCTCCTGCTTCTCCCTTCTTCACCCTTACCTTAGGGCTCCCTTACCAATGGCTTGAGGGTGTCTTCATTAACCAGCCCATCAGCCGCACTTCCTCTCCTCTGGCTCCCCTCTGCCTGACTGGAGTGAGCCCTTTGATAGTATCAAAAGGGCCTTAATTAGAGTCAGGTGTTCACATTACCTTAATGGCCTCACCTGACTCTTTGCAGGTTAATTGGAGTCAGGTGTTCTCATTAGTCTGGAGCAGCCCCTGCTCTGGTCAGCCAGGGAACAGAAAACTGCTAATCCAGTGGCCAGTATATCTGTCTCGTACTACTTTGTTGTACCAAACTGGCCTGGGTCTATCACAAGTGATAGGGTTAATGCTGACTCCCTGAGCTGCTGCAGTATAGGGGGCGAGAGGGTTGCTTCTATTTTCACTGGAATCGACTGGAGATAGATAAAGGAAGTTGACCCATGGGATTGTGGGACACTTTTGGCTGACTACCAGGACCAGAGTTGGGGGAGAGCATCTACACTGCAAAGCAAGAGGGCTCAAGCCCTGGGTCCCAGCTTGACTTGGACCCTGCTTCTCCATAGACTGAGAGATTTGTGTGTTGATGGAAGTGGGGTTTGGGCTCAAGCCAGAGTCTGATCCTGGGCTTACATTGCAGTGTAGATATAATTGTAGTGCAGGGGTCAGCAACCTTTCAGAAGTGCTGTGCCAAGTCTTCATTTATTCACTCTAATTTAAGGTTTCGCGTGCCAGTAATACATTTTAACCTTTTTAGAAGGTCTCTTTCTATAACTCTATAATATATAACATATTGTTGTATGTAAAGTAAATAAGGTTTCAAAATGTTTAAGAAGCTTCATTTAAAATTAAATTAAAATGCAGAGCCCCCCAGACCAGTGGCAAGGACCCGGGCAGTGTGAGTGCCACTAAAAATCAGCTTGCGTGCCGCCTTCAGCATGCGCGCCATAGGTTGCCTACCCCTGTTGTAGTGGAATATTTCTCTTCATTATTATCTCCCTTCACTTATTTCTAAATGCAATTTATCTTCCTGCTGGTCATTTTGGTTACTACTTACAAGTTCACATGTGCAGTTTTGCAAACCATTATTATCATGAACAGTTTTTACTAACAGGAGTGATCCCATTGAATTCAGTGAAAGTTTACATGAGTAAGAAGTAAGCAGTGATGAGCTGCCAAAATCTTAACAACCGGTTCCCTATAAAAAGTTCTGATTTAAGGGGGGAGGGAGCGGGGGAGGGACCGGGGTGGGGGGAGACATACTCGTGGGACTGGGGGCCCCTGCAGGGCCTGGTCCAATTGCCCCACTTGCCCCCTCCCCTCCCCTCTGGCCAGCCCTGGAGCTTGCAGCAGCCCCACCACCACCACCACCTTGCCGGGCCATTCAAAAAGCGGCAGCAGGAGACTCCAGACCTCAGCTGAGCTGCCCAGCTGGTGCTGGCGGCTGGCCACGCTGCAGCTGTGGGGAAGCAGGGGAGGGGCCCGGGGAGCCTCAGCCTCCCCAGCTGGGAATGATGGGAGCAACAGGATGATTCGGCCTGTAGACTGGAGTTCTTTGCCCACCTCCTGGCCCTTTAACAATCAGTTCTCCAAAGAGGTCTAATTTTAGCAACTGGTTCTTGAGAACCTGTGGGAACCTGCTCCAGCTCACCACTGTGCGTAAGGGTTTCCAGGGTGTTGCCCAAGTTAGGTTCACGGACATTGAAACTTTCCCTGTGAGGAGTTCTTCATGATCCTCAAGCCATCTTTGATTTCAACAGTGATGGTATCCTCATTCTTCTCTACCACTCATTTGTTTGAATAAGCTAATAGTTCATTTGGCAGTTCTGATGCACAATTACTTTAGTATCTAGTTCCAAGATCTTCCCTTCTTTTACGTGTTGTTGCTTGTCAGAATACAGCTTGCCTGTCATTTCATCCTTATTGTCATTTTAAGTCTTAAAATACTCTGATACTTGTGGTAGTTTTGTCCTTTTTCTTCCAGACTGTCTCTCCGATGGGATTACTCAAGCAGACATGTGACGTGTTGATCAATAGGTCCTATGAAATGTGATTTTTAGGCCTAATTCTGATCTCAGTTCTGGAATAAATTTGGAGTAACTTGGAATTAAACCAACATAAAGCCTGTGTGAAATCAGAATCAGGACACTGGTTTTCAGTCTTAATGCTCCATTTTTGCAATTCCAATTGTTTTAAGTAATGTCCAATTTTGTCCTGGTACTTCTCTTAACACACAACAACCTCAATTGGGAAATTTGAGAGTAAACTACTAGTTCAGTCTCTGTGCTTTGGGCTCTCTGCTAAGACTGCCCGCAAGGGTGTTATCTTTTGTGAAGTAAACTCAGAGTGCTCAGAGATCACCTACTCATTTCACATTGATTGTCGATGCAAATAGCTTTCAGAAAGAAATGCCTTCTAGCTGCCGAGGTCAGATTTAAACTAATCATCTAGAGGTGAAGCACTCTGTATTCCATTTTTCATTTCCTGAATTATCTAGTGCCTTGTTTTTTTGTTGTGCTAAATATATAAATAAAGGGTGATGGTGTCTAATGATTTCAACACAGGACTCAGGAGCCAGGAACGTGTGAGCTACAGCTGACACTGACTTTTCGGAATCTGAGCAAGTCATTTAATCTTGCTCAATACAGTTTCCCCCTTGGCAAAATCGTGAATGCCACTAACTGATATATACTGACCTCACAGGGGGTGTTGGAGGATTGGATTAATTAGTTAAGTAGTATATAAAGATGAAACATGCTTTGTAAGTGCCAAGTTTTCTTAAATCTTTAAAAATTATTGTACTGCTTTTATACAACTGGAACACAAGCAAGTTTGAAAAAGGAATTCATTCCTCTTACACCCAGATTTATACACTTAATATGGAAGAGTCCAATAGTAGCCACTTCCATTGATTAGCTAGTCCAGCAAACTGGTTGTGTGAACATTCCTAAGCACTTTTAAATATACTCTCTAATGCTTATCTTTGTCTGTCCTGAGAGCATAAAGGAAAGGAGCTAAATAACTGCAGTAACAAAAAAATGGTGTTAATTGTAAGCTCTAAATTTCTCTGCACTTAAGAAAATAAATACTTGTAATGGCCTAGTAATATAGGAAGGAAATGACAAACCACAAGAGATAACTTTGATTTGGGTGATGCATGAACAAAACAAGGGTTATTAAAATGGGGGAAAGGTTGTGAATGGATTAATATGTAATTGTTAATGGCTAGAAGAAGAGAGTTTGCAGCAGCATAAAAGACTGTTGGGACTGTGGGGCTACTGGGGTGTGTAACTTGCAGGACCCAGTTAATTTTTAATTGCTTTTTGAAAACAGCCCAGGACTTGCAGAGATAACCCTGTAAGAAAACAATTTCTACTATAAACTCAATGCACCACAATGAGAGAAAATAGCCACCTTCTGAATGGCTGTGTACTTTAATATGTATAAATGTGATGTTTTTATTACTTTGAGCCAGATTTTCAAAGGTATTGAATGGTAGCTTCAATGGCAGGTAGGTACCTAATCTGCATACATGCTTCTGAAAATACCACAATGTGCCTATCTGCATCTTCTAGTGCCTAAATACCTTTGAAAATCAGGCCCATAGTTCTCTGAGTGAAATTCATCCTTGTGCAGAGGGCTAGCACAAGGATTTTATGCCACTTCAGTCCCATTTAAACCCATCATGATCTGCCTGGGGGTGGATTATCAAATGCAATTAAGGAACAGCTCTCCCTGTGGTGGATGGATTTGTATGAGCACTGTAATATGAATGACACTACGGGATTGCACAAATGCACACTTATTTTATGTGCATGTCTGACAAGAGAATTGCATTTAAATAGGTGCATGTGGGACGGGTTACATCCAGGTGTGCACATACAAAGCAGGCACATCTTGGCACACCGACAAATGCAGCTCACCTGGAGACTGAAAAGCAGGCCCTTTATATTCACCCATGTGAGTCCTGCATAATTCTCTGGAAATCAATGGAATTACAGTAGTGTAAAACCAGTTGAAGTGAGAGCAGAATTAGGCCTATAGCTGTGACTGGAGATGGAACTCTTCTGTCATCTCCACAGATAGGAGTTGGGGCTACTGACCACACAGGACTTGCGCCAGGTTAACTAAAATCAGTTTTAAAAGGAATTTAGTTAAAGTCATGCAAATTTTATATGAGAAGTAAGCTTGAGGGCCAGATCTTCAGCTGCCTCTTGGAGCGGCTCTAAATTGCACCCAACTGCAAGGACCCTAAATGGATAGCTGCCCCTCCTCCTCAGGGCTAAACTGTCACCTTACTGCCCCAGGAGTGCTGTTGTGTCCTGCTTTGTATCACAACTTTAGAGGGCCATATCTCTGGCTGTGCCTCAGGACTGTTCTAAACTACACCCAGCTGCAGGGATCCCCTGGAGGATCCCTTCCCTAGCCACCCCCCTAAGATGCCTCCTGTGCTAAGGCAAGAGGATGAGGGGGTGGCTGATTTCCCCTATATCTGGGAAATGCCATGGAGTTGTCAAACTGACTTTAAGGCTGCTTTGCAAAGCAGTACAAAGCAATCTTAATGGAGTTCAGGATGTGGGCAGCAATTTCGTATAGGAAGACTCAGTCAAGTTTGTAACTTGACTCAATAGAGAATGTAGTTTCATTAATTAAAAAAACCAAAACAGTTCTTGTGCTTATTTCTTTGACAAGGTTCCACACTGAGGTGATCTGTCAGCTCTCATTATGGTTTACTCAAGAAAGATGTTTCCTTTTTATCTCTGCCAGCCACTGAAACAGTCACAAATTTAATCTTTCTCCAGAGACCAAAAGAGATGAAGAAAAATCCTAGTCAGTTGAGTTGTTGCTTGAAAGATTTACAAGCGTGTTAGCTTGGCTTGATGGTCAGCACTGTTTTCACGCTCCCCTTGATTTCATAGCTTCCTACCCTCCAGCTTCACAGGGAAACACTCCTGAGTAACATGAGAGGTCTGCACATTTTTCTCTTTTTCTCTCATAGCTTCCTTTTAAAAATTGGCTTCCTGGGGGCTCCATGAGCTGTGCTGACAGATCTCTGTCTGACACTGTGATTCAACCAAAGAACAAGTGAAAAATAAAGATTTAATAAGTCAGCAAAGTCGCATTATTGTCTAGCGCAACATTTTTCAAAAGCACCCAAGTGATTTAGGCTCTTACATCTAAAGTGTTTGTTTTTGAACATTTTACCCAAGTTTCAGGATTTGGGGTACAATGACAATGAGTTTAAAGTAACTTTCCCCTATGATTATATTGTGTATATATATTTTTAAAAGGATCCGATGTAGCTAATTACCAGTGGAGTAGTTTTCACGACAACTTAAAGCAAGACAGCGGCACTTCTTGCTGGGTGAGGCATTTCTGGCTGAGATGTTCAGAAATGTCAAAATAATGTGTGTTTCCCAGAATAGCCAGTGCAGACCTTAAGGTTATTGTGGCTGGCATATTCAAAGACTTTATTTTTAAAACAGTGCCACAAGTTATTACATACTATCCTAGGGCTGTGAACTGGAGTATGCTTTAAAAAAAAGACCAGTTTTAATGATAAAATACTTACTGCATGAGCATGTCAGTAGCTTAACTTTGCTACTGCAAATGTATTCTTTTTGTACACTTTTTAAAGCAAGCTGTGGATATGATTCTTCTCTAAATTACACTTTATGTGTTAGTTTGTGGAAAAAAAATAACTACCCTCCCTTCCTTTTATGGAATTGGAATTCTCAATAGCTTTTCACTCAGTGAGGTTTGGGAGGATGTCTTTGATTTCAGTAGCAAAGTCGAAATAGGAAAACTCTTCAGAACAATTCTGACACAAAATTAACAATGTCCTAAGAGAACTGTGAGTGCTATAATGAGTATTTTGCACAGCTGACTCAATCATGGGGAGTTTCCATTTGACAGATATGATAGATTTGATCCTATTGGGCTCTCTTGTTTTGCGTTCTGTCAGCAGTTGCGGTTGTAACAACGTTGCGGTTGTAAATATATGGCCTACTCCTCCTCTCCTGTAATAAGCATCTGATGCACAGGAGTGCTGGAAAGAACCTAGATGTTATTTCCAGGCCCAGTCACATGATCTGGGTCAATACCCTGTCCCAGGACTGGCTTCAGTGGTTACCATTATACTTATTAACATATCAGTGCTGCAGCAGTGTAAAAACAGTGAATCTAGTCAGCAGAGTTGATTCACTGAGGGGAAAATCAGAACTATAGTGAATCCAATTTCAAGATGGGAGTCTAGTCGGGAGGAAGGGATGGGGCCCTCAGACAGAAGGGTCAGGGCTGGTGGGGGGGGTCAGCCTCCTCCAGCCTGCCCTTCCACACTGCCCAGGGCTCTGGTGGCAATTTAAAGGGCCCAGGCTCTGGCTGCTGCCATGGTAGCAGCGGCCAGGAGCCCCAGGATGTTTTAAATCGCCAGGCCCCAGGGTAGCTGCCCCCTTTGCCACCCCATCCCCTGTTGGCAGCCCGGAACGGGGGGCAAAAGGAGCGGCAGTGCTTTAATGTCGGCTGTGTACAGGCCAGTACTGGCAACCACTTCTTACCGGTATGCCATACTGGTCTGTACTGGCCCACTTTCACCTCTGCCGCACTGGCACAGTCACGTGAAGTTAACCTAAAGAACCAGTGGTAAGTTTGGTAAAGCATAAGGGGAAGTTGATAGCTTAAATAAGCAATGCTTTTCCAAAATGGGAAGGATGGGCAAAGGATTTTTTTTTTTTTTTTATAAAAAACAACCATTATAACCAGGGAGCAAACAGGAAGGCGGAAGAGCTTCTTAAGATAAAGGACAATGTTGGCACAAGAACAAATGGATATAAATTGGCCATGAGTAAGTTTAGGCTGGGAATTAGAAGAAGGTTTCTAACTCTTAGAGAAGCGAGGCTCTGAAACAGCCTCCAAATAGCAGACGTGAAGGCAAATGACCTAGCTAGTTTTAAGATTGAGTTTGATACATTTATGAATGGGATTATGAGACACGGTTTTCTGCTATAGCAGGAGACTAGACTAATGACTCAGGAGGTCCCTTCCAGCTCTGTGTTCCCATTATAAACTCTTCTGCTAATCAGGGGGTGAGTGTGCTGTTAGAAGAATGTGAAACTAGCCATTCAGAATCATGGTGCTATACACAAAGTTCATGTGTCTTAAAATAAATCCCTGGAAAGAATGTAATTATAAAGGAAGGTTAAGCAATCACTAGGCAGTGAGTCTTGAAAGATCTCACAAATTTCACATTTTACAGTGTGCTGTGAGTTGGAGTCAGCCACCACGGCTGTGATTCACCAACAAACAATGGAGGAAAGAAAAAGGCAGGATAAAAAGTGGTCTAGTGGATTGAGGCCCAGACTGGGATTCAGGAAAGCTGGTTTCTATTCTTGGTTCTGCCACTAAAATGAATCATTCCCCCCACCCCCATGTGCCTCATTTTCCCCATCTGTAAAATGGGGATAATAATTCTGACCTCCTTCATGAAGCTCTATGAAAAGTGCTATGTAAGAGTTTGGTATCACTGATCTTTCAGCTATTGCACAGAGTGTGAAGCAGGTTCTATGATCTTTTCTTGGCTCTGCTACAGGTTTCCTGTATGACCACTTAACTTCTCTATGCCTTAGTTTTCCCGTCTGTATAATAGGAACACTACTACTAACCTACCTCATGTTGTTTGACTTAATTCATGCTTGTAAAGCCATTAGAGATCCTTAGTGCTATAAGTGCAAATTGTTATTTATTCTTATGTTCGAAATAATTTAGCTTTTGAAGATGCAATCAAGTAGAGTCAGGGACTGCAGCAGTTATTCTTAGTTTGTTCATCTGCAAGAAGAAACACCAAAGAGGCCTTGTCAGTCATGAGACATCTGGATTAGTACATGTAACAGTTGTTTACATCTTAAAAGAAAGATCTTGTTTTGCTATAGGTATATCCTAATACAATTAGCAGAAAATTGAGCAGCTCTGCTAGAACCCAACTATCCAGTAGCATACTAGTCCAAGTGATTTATTCACAACTCCTAGTTCCCTTAGGAATACCTCTATCTTTAAAACTGGCAGTAGCTTTTTTTATGAAAGCCTTCTGGAGACTTTTGCAGGTAATTATACAACTAGTGCTGTGCAAACCCTTTGCAGCAAAACATAAAACCAGATACCACTGAGCAGTTTCAACTGAATTTTGATTTGTTCTACTCAAGCCCTCACAGTAAAATGCAGCTCAAAACACAGATTGCAACAACACAAAATAGCCCTGTGAACTGAAAGCAAGTTTCCCCAAATACTAGCTAATTACAAGCCAATCTGAAAGAATCTCCCAGATATATCCATTTGTTCTTGTACAAGAACAAATGGATATAAACTGGATACTAGGAAGTTTAGACTTGAAATTAGACGAAGGTTTCTAACCATTAGAGGAGTGAAGTTTTGGAACAGCCTTCCAAGGGGAGTAGTGGGGGCAAAAGACATATCTGGCTTTAAGACTAAGCTTGATAAATTTATGGAGGGGATGGTATGATGGGATAGCCTAATTTTGGCAATTAATTTGGCAATTGATCTTTGATTATCAGCAGGTAAGTATGCCCAGTGGTCTGTGATGGGATGTTAGATGGGTTGGGATCTGAGTTACTACAGAGAATTCTTTCCTGGGTGCTGGCTGGTGAGTCTTGCCCACATGCTCAGGGTTTAGCTGATCGCCATATTTGAGGTCGGGAAGAAATTTTCCTCCAGGGCAGATTGGCAGAGGCCCTGGAGGTTTTTCGCCTTCCTCTGCAGCATGGGGCACGGGTCACTTGCTGGAGGATTCTCTGCAGCTTGAGGTCTTCAAACCGCAATTTGGGGACTTCAATAACTCAGACATAGGCTAGGGGTTTGTTATAGAAGTGGATGGGTGAGATTCTGTGGCCTGCATTGTGCAGGTCAGACTAGATGATCATAATGGTCCCTTCTGACCTTAGA
This sequence comes from Mauremys mutica, assembly GCF_020497125.1. NCBI lineage: Eukaryota > Metazoa > Chordata > Testudines > Geoemydidae > Mauremys > Mauremys mutica. The sequence continues at coordinate 99,958,219 of NC_059072.1, read as the reverse complement.
GTCTATATACAATTTTCAAAAGCACCTAATTCACTCAGGAGCCTACATTAAAAATAAATGGGACTTAGGAGCCTAAGAGATTTAGATGCTTTTGAAAATTTTAGCTATACAACCAAATGCAAAAGCATTTTCAAATTGAACCTGAATAATCTTTCCTAAAATCCCTTCTGTTGCACAAAAGGCGGATTCAGCTGTCTAATACCTTGATGTTGTTGAGGAATATGAGGAAGGATAGTCTTGTGGTTAAAACACCAGTTTGGGACTCATTTTGTGATCACTTCCCAGTTCTGCCATACTCCCTGGGAGCAAATCACTTGGGCCTAAATACCTTTCAAGAATCTGGCCTTGATCTCTTTGTGGCTCAGTTCCCCATCTGTAAAATGAGGTTCATATCATCACTTTCTCCCACCCTTTGTCTTATCCTCTTAGTTTGTAAGCTCTTTGGGGCAGGGACTGTCTCTCACTATGTGCCTGTACAGCATCTAGCACAATGGGCCCTGATCTCCGTTGAAGCCTCTAGATGCTACCATAATATAAAAATAAGGGCTCCTCGTTCATGACTAGGGCTCCTACGTTCTGTGGTAATACAAATTAATAATAATGTTATGAGCTTGGTGAAACCTTGTTATGAAATTGAGGTTGATAGGTACAAACTCACCCTTCAGTTAACATAACTGAAAGTATACACTCCACCTAAAATACAAGAGGTGTGTGAACCTGCTCGGGAACTTTTGCTGCACATTGGTTGAGTAGGCATGTGCCTATGGGAGGAAGGCACAACACAAAAACTGAGAACAGACAGGAAAGGCAGAGGCAGAGACAGAGACAGACAGGATGAAGGAGCAGCTGACAGCCCTAGGGCTGACCCCAGGGAGAGGTTTTTGAGTCAGGGCTGCAGGCTGAAAAAAGTGCTTTGTGCTGTGAGCAAAGGAAGCTGTTTCCTGCTATTTGTCTACTTCTGTGTTCAGAGACACCTGAGTTTGTACATTCTTTGTAAACAAAACAGCATCAAAGAATTACCTATCACCAATTTCTACTCCTGTGACATTCCCTGGGGTACAATCTGGATTGATGGACAGCTGTGTCCCCTCAATTCCCCAGCCTAGGGTGCTTTTTTACACTGCTTACTGTGAGAGCAACCACTTCTGGTCTACCCACTGTGGCAAAGTTCCTCCTCTACCTTGGTGGGTCCTGCGCTTATTGGCAGATTTGCTCACCTCAGAGATTCACCATGTGGGTTGGGGAACAGCCCAGAGACCTTCCCCTCTGGTGGGACCCACAGTCCAGGTCAACTCCTCCTGGGTCTGATCACAAATTGGGAGGTTTGGGGGGAACCCAGGCCCACCCTCTACTCCAGGTTCCAGCCCAGGGCCCTGTGGATCACAGCTGTCTATAGTGCCTCCTGTAGCAGATGCAGGACAGCTACAACTCCCTGAGCTACTTCCCCATGGCCTCCTCCCAACACCTTCTTTATCCTCACCACAGGACCTTTCTCCTGGTGTCTGATAATGCTTGTAGTCCTCAAGCAATATACCTTCTCACTCTCAGCTCCTAATGCCTCTTGCTCCCAGCTCCTCACATGCACATCACAAACTGAAGTGAGGTCCTTTTTAAACTCAGATGCCCTGATTAGCCAGCCTGTCCTAATTGATTCTAGCAGTTTCTTCTTAATTGGCTCCAGGTGTCCTAATTAGCCTGCCTGCCTTAATTGGTTCTAGCAAGTTCCTGCTTGTTCTGAAACTGCCCCTGTTACCTTACCCAGAGAAAAGGGATCTACTTAACCTAGGACTAATATATCTGCCTTCTGACACTCTCCTGTAGCCTGCCCACTGCTCGGGCCTACCTCGACCGGGTCCTGCGAGAGGGCACGCCCCGCCCACCTTCCATCCCGGGCCCCGTGGACCTTTTTATCGGGCCCCTACCCCGTGGACCCAATCGACCCCCTCGCCCTTTCACGGCGAGCCGGCTGCCCGATCTGCAGCCGGTTCTGTTCCTGACCGCGCCAAGAGAACATCTGTACATGCTCGTGCTTCACACGCTTCACTGCCTCACCCTCGCGTCCCGCCCCGATACGAAATGGCGGGACCTCCTGCCACCTCTCGAGGGTGAGGAGCCCCGGTGGGCCAGCCTGTATTCTGCCCTGGTCCCGAGGCCCGCCGGGGATGTCAGTTGGCGGCTCCTTCACGGGGCCGTGAGCACGGGCGTGTACTTGGCGTGGTTTACCCTTGTCCCCAACACCTGCCCCTTTTGCGGCGTGAAGGAGACCCTGGCACACGTTTATTTAGAGTGCGCCAGGTTGCAGCCCCTGTTCCGGCTCCTCTTGGCTCTCCTCTTGCGTTTTTGGTTGCACTTTTCCCCTCACCTGTTTATCTATGCACTCCCCATCCGTGGCCCCACAAAGTCGCGGGATCTCCTTGTCAACCTCCTCTTGGCCCTGGCCAAACTTGCCATCTATAAAACCAGGGAGAGGAGGTTGGCCGACGGGATTTCCTGCGACTGTGGGGCCTATTTCCGCTCCTCCGTCCGTTCACGCATCCGGGCAGAGTTCCTCTGGGCGGCGTCCACTGGCTCCCTTGACGCCTTCGAGGAGCAGTGGGCGTTGTCCGGGGTTCTCTGCTCGGTGTCCCCATCAGGTTCCCTTCGTTTAGCCCTATGACCTCACTCCTGATCCTGTTTTTTTCATCGGTTGTCCCACGTACTTAGTTAGTGTTCTGGACCTGTGGATCCTCCCCTTAGGCTGGGGGGAGGTCCTTTAGCAGTGGGCGGGCTTCGCCCGCCCGCTTCCTGTATACTAATAGGACACTCTCCTGTAGCCATCTGGCCTGACCCTGTCACACCACACACAGCCTTTCTAGCTATATTGGTGTAAGAGTGCTATAGCCAGTCACCCAGGAACTACACTGCAGGGCAACACCAGCAAACTCCCAGTCCCAGATGTCCACCCAGAAATGTGTCCAGGGCCGCCCAGAGGATTCAGGGGGCCTGGGGCAAACCAATTTCGGGGGCCCCATCCATAAAAAAAATTACAATACTATATTCTCGTGGGGGCCCCTGCGGGGCCCGGAGCAAATTACCCCACTTGCTCCCCGCCCCATGGGCGGCCCTGGGAAAAATAAACCTTCTGCATCTCGGCACAAATCCAGATTTGAGAAAACTTCTTTACAAGGTATCACTGGTTCTCAGCATCAGCTAGTGCTAAAAGGCACTAAAGCTCATTAAAAGGGTTGGACAAATATGTGCCGTCAAAACTGTTTCTGGATCGAAAACTAGGGGTTTTTAAAAAGCAGAAAAAAATCACGGACAATGTCTGCTTTCCTTCAAAATGTGTTGTATTTTTTTTTAATTGAAAAGCTGAAATTAGTCTGCCATAACCTGAATATGGTTTGCGGTTTCAGAAGTGTGTGGCCAAATATCTGCTGCTTGCTGTGTTTGATTGTTTAAAGAAACAATAAAAAAATTCTGCTTAAAAAAAATCCAAAACTTTTTGAACCACCTCAGCTTGTGACCAAATGCCTGAGCCCACCCAGTCAGAGATTTTTCCAGGTTTCTGATACTCTGCTGGCTTCCTTGACTCATATCTGTCTCCATAGCTTTGGGTTCATTTAGCTTAGAATATAAGAACAGCCATACTGGGTCAAACCAAAGGTCCATCCAGCCCACTATCCTGTCTACCGGCAATGGCCAATGGAGGGAGTAAACCTAACAGGTAATGATCAAGTGATCTCTCTCCTACCATCCATCTCCACCCTCTGACAAACAGAAGCTAGGGACACCATTCCTTACTCATCCTGGCTAATAGCCATTAATGGACTTAACCTCCATGCATTTATCTGTTTCCTAGAGACTGGCTCCATGGGGTCCCTCACAAACTGGAGACGGTTACTGTGGGTTTGTCTTTAGTATATCTTATGTACATACTCCACGAACTGAGCATTTGAGCTTGTTCCAAATCTGGGATGAGCCTATGTTGTGAAAACTGAAATGCTCAAAATAGCACATGCATGTGAATGGACATAGGGTGTTAAAATTAAATTACCCCAGGGGTTCTCAAACTGGGGGTCGGGACCCTTCAGGGGGTCACGAGGTTATTACTGGGGGCCGCGAGCTGTCAGCCTCCACCTCAAACCCTGCTTTGCCTCCAGCATTTATAACAGTGTTAAATATATAAAGAAGTGTTTTTAATTTATAAGGGGTGGGGGGTCACACTCACAGGTTTGCTATGTGAAAGGGGTCACCAGTACAAAAGTTTGAGAACCACTGAATTAACCCCTCTGGAGCCTCAGGAAATATAGGGTGGGTCTCCCTTAGTAGGGTTGGGAAGGAGGTAAGTGGTGTAGGATATTGCTCTTCTCATGTGATCCCTCCCCCCAGTGGCTAATTTTAAATGAAGCTATCCTCCCCTGACATGAATCTCCCTATGGCACTGAAATTAAATATAGACTGTAATTTGGCATTTGAGAAGTGAAAGGGATGGTAGCCCTAATGGAAAAGCTAACAGCTTGTCTCTTCTGCAAGCCTCAAACTGCTGAAAAAGCTTTAGGGTAGGGAAGGCTGTGACTCCCAAACAGCCTGGTCCTTCCCCCTATCCAACCCCCACCCACTTCCTGCCCCCCAACTGCCCACCCCCCTCAGAATCCCTGACCCATCCTGCTCCTTGTCCCCTCACCATCCCCCAGAGACCCCACCACCACCACCACTCCATGACCCCACCCCTTCTCCCTGTTCCCTGACTGCCCCAACCCCTATCACCCCCTCGCTGAGTCCTGACAGACCCCTGGAACGCCCACGATCCAACCCTCCCGTTCCCTGTCCCCTGACCGCCTCCCCAACCTCTGCCCCCTCCCTGCCCCTTAGCCAACCCCCCCAGCCCTGGCCCCTTACCCCTGGCTCCCCTCTCACCCATAGCCTCAGCGGATTCAGGAGCTTCGCTCGACAGAGGCAACATGGCTCTGGTGGGGCCTGAGCCCCACCCCACTCAGAGCCGCGTGGTCAGGGGACGGGGCTGGGAGCTCCATGCTGAGCTCAGCTCCCTCCGCTCAGCCCGGAACTCGTAGCCCTGCCCCCTCACCATGCGGCTCTGAACGGGGCGGGGCTCAGGGGCCCCGCTGGAGCCACGCTGCAGCTGTCCGGGACGCTGCTGGATGGGCCGAGGCGCCAGGAGAGGGGAGGAGACGGGCCGGGTGGGGCTGGGGACGGAGCCTCAGCCATGCTCGTGGGGGCCCCTGCGGAGCCCGGGGCCTAGGGCAAATTGCCCTACCTGCCCCCCTCTCTGGGCGGCCCTGAATGTGTCTTGTGCCACCCTGCACCCTCCTGGACAACACAAGCTCATATAAAGTCCATCATTTCATTAATAGAAAATTATATGCACAAGCCTTGTTATCTCAAATTGAAGTTCCCAAACACCTCAGTCCAAACACACTGATTTAGGTAAAACAATAAAACAAGAAAGATAGATTTTAAATGGATTACAAGTAACGAGTAGGGCTCTGTGTCTGTCACGGAAGTCACCACAGATTCTGTGCCTTTCCGCGACCTCCGTGACTTCTGCAGAGGGCGGTGTGGCTGATCCCAGAGTCCCCCAAGCAGCAGGGTCACCCAGGGGCCAGCTGCTCAGGCAGCCCAGGGGACAGCCACGCCGGCTGCTGCTGAAGCAGCTCCGCAGACATCCGCACCGTCACTGCTGGAGTAGCCCCAGAGCCAGCTGCACCAACTGCTGCTTGAGTGGCCCCAGACAGCTGGCCCTGAGGACTGCCTGAGCAATGGTCCCGGGGGTGGTGGGAGCAGCAGCGGGTGGGTGACCCCGGGGGCAACCAGAGCAGCCGTTGCTCGGTGGCCCCTGGCAGCTGGTGCTATTGGCCCCTGAGCCCCCCCCCCAAGCAGTGGCCCACTGGCCTCCCCCCCAGAGCAGTGCTCCACCTCAGAGCAACAGGCCCCCGGCCCGCCAGAGCAGCATCCCCCCTCAGCTAAGATTTAGTCAGGGGTATATAGTACAGGTCATGGACAGATCACGGGCATGAATTTTTGTATATTGCCCATGACCTGTCCATGACTTTTACGAAAAATACCCATGACTCAATCATAGCCTGTCCTTCAGGCATTCTGGATGTTGTGAGCAGAGAGAAAGGGAAGAGAGAAAATCTGGGGAGTTTGCTCCCCTTTCTTATAGCAATTTTCTTCTTTGACAATCATCTCCAGCTGGGGTTCTGGCAACAGGAAGTCTGTTTGCACAGGTACCTCAAGCTGTTCTATTGCCAAGATGTAAATTTCTCACTCACACCCTTCTTCCTGCCACAGAATAGCCATTTAACCAGGGGATAGTCCATTTGATTTTGTTGTTACTTGGTTCACGCATGAGTTTTCCTTTTGTTTCTGAGGAACTGGTTTGTGCCTGTGTTTCTAAACTTGGAGCATGTTTCAGCAATGTCATACAGTAGAATTTTATAATTTTACATACAATGGTTCCACATCTATTTTACCAGGACAATAATGATCAGCACATTATGAGTTTTCAGATGATACCTCACAAGGCAAACTTGGTACAAAATCCATTATAGTTTGTAAAAAGGGTGAACATAAGGATACAGACTGTCACAACTCCCAACTGGAACATCCCCAGGACTCCAAACTTTGACTAGCTGCTCACTTTGAAAGGGTCAACAATAATTATAATGCTTATGAATACAGTAATAGATCACTAACATGTTCTGTCTGAGTTTTATAATGAAATATACTCCTGCTTCTATGCCCCCAAATTAACTACGGCATTATTCACAGAGCTATATCTGCCCTCCCTTGCCATAGGGTAGGAGCTAGCAAGTATCTCTAGAAGTAGGGGCATCCAGTTATGTCTCTGAAAAGAGAGAAAAGACAAAGCTCTGAAGCACATATTTCCACAAGCAAGGAGAAAGGAAGTAGATTCGATACATTCCATGTACTAATATAGAAACCCACTTGGGCAATGGTGCAGCTTTTTGAAGTCAAAAGCACGGTCAATGCTGAAATAGCTCAGCTTCCTATCAAACAACATTTTTATTGAAAATTCCACTTATGTTTTCACTTTCCCCAACTGATATTACACAGGAAATGTCAGTAGCTGTACTAGTCTTTGAAAGAGTAGATGGATAAAATAGGTGAGAGGATATATTTTACTGGACCAACATTTTAAAAATGTGTATTCTAGCTTTTATGTCAAGCCAGTAAAAAGGTAGCATACTTGCCTATATTGCCTTTTCATCATTATCACTCTTTTTGATGTGCTGGTTTTTTCTGCCCCTTTTCTTGCCACCCGTGATTTGATGTGGCCATGTTAAATTGCACCATATGCATTGTGATGAACGAGCAGGACGTCAACTTTTGTCTTCATTGAGTAACATTGTTAAAATTAGTATTCACTAAGGTAAGGATGGGATTAAAGCATACGGGGGCTCCAATATCCTGCCGGCCTTTGGGTAATTTGAAATTACAAACTTGAAGTTATTTTTCATAAGATAGAACAATAGCTCTTAGATCTGTTGGCACATGCTACTGACAGGGTGCTGGCAGCAGGCAACTTGCAACAGGGCTTGCCAATGCCTTCATACATACTTCTAAGAATAACTCAGTGTCCAAGAATTTGGCCTGTTATATTACAGGCCAGGGCCAGCCGACAGCTGTTTTAAATTACAGTAGACTGAATGATATTAGCTTTATTGTAGTTGGACTGACACTCTGCTCTCTCTTAATCGTCTTAATGTTCCGATTTGCCATTCGGCCAGCAGTTGTGTGGCATTTATTTAACACTGAAGGTTTTAGTCACAATGGGACAGATTGGTTGGATCGTCTGTACACCTGGAACATGATCAAAATAAAGGACTATACAGTTAAGCTTCTTTGTATAGGACAGCCTATAGATTCAAGGCTAAGGATTTTTGTTGCACAGCAGAAAAGACGGACTCTTAGACAGATCTATTCTAATTTTTCATGGAAGAAAGACATTTCATTCTGTGCTTTACAAGCTTGATCATATCCTACTTTGGTTTCTCTTTGAGTCCTGGGGAATTTCACAAAGCATCAGTCGTGAATCTCTAACGGTCGTGTACAGCAAGGAGTTTATAGACACCATCAAATCTCATTTACTGTATCCTGAGCCCATTGAAGTACATAGCAAAACTTCCAATGACTTCATTAGGATCAGAGTTTGGCTCTTAGAATTTTGAATGAGCTTTTGGCAGTTCATTAGAAATTTCCTATTTCTTTATGAAAAAGAACAATTGGATGTGGTTTTATTGCTTATTTGTTAAAATATTGATGAAAGAAGTAAGTCAACGAGAACTCAATTAAAAATTAAACACAGAATCTAATCCATTTTAGGCTTCTTAATATCCTGCTAGTGTGCTTGAATTTTAGATTGGCTATTTTTCATCCTGCCTCCATAACCGGAGTCAGTAAAATTGTAATAAAGCTGTATGCAATTTAAAGAAAATAGACCAAGTTCTCCTCTTTCATACTGGGGCAGACCAATGAGCCATCTAACATAGTATACTGTCTTCCAGCAATGGCCAGTGCCAGATGCTTCATAGGGAATGAACAGAACAGGCCAATTTACCAAGTGATCCATCACCTATCATCCAGTCCCAGCTTCTGCCAGTCAGACATTTAGGAACACCCACAGCATGGGGTTGTGTCTTTGAGCATCTTGGATAATAGCCACTGATGGACCTATCCTCCTTGAACTTATCTAATTCTTTTTTGAACCCAGTTATACTTTTGGCCTCACAATATCCCCTGGCAATGAGTTCCACAGGCTGGCTGTGTGTTGTGTGAAATACTTCCTTATGTTTGTTTTAAACCTGCTGCTTATTAATTTCATTGAGTGGCCCTTGGTTCTTGTGTTACGTTAAGGGGTAAATAACACTTCCCTGTTCACTTTCTCTACACCATTCATGATTTTATAGACTTCTGTCATTCCCCTCATCCCCTTAGTCATCTCCTTTGTAAGCTGAACAGCCCCAGACTTTTTAATTGCTCCGTGTATGGAAGCTGTTCCATACCCCTAATCATTTTTGTTGCCTTTCTCTGTACCTTTTCCAATTCTAATATATCTTTTTTTCAATGGTGTGACCAGAACTGCACACAGTATTCAAGGTGTGGGTGTATCATGGCTTTATATATTGGCATTATGATATTTTCTGTCTTATTATCTATCCTTTACTAGTGGTTCCTAAAATTCTGTTAGCTTTTTTGACTGCTGCTGCACATTGAGCAGATGTTTTCAGAGAACTATCCACAATGACTCCCAAGATCTCTTTTTTGTACAGTAATAGCTGGGGGGATGATAGCTCAGTGGTTAGCGCATTGGCCTGTTAAACCTAAGATTGTGAGTTCAATCCTTGAGGGGGCCATTTGGGGATTGGTCCTGCTTTGAGCAGGGGGTTGGACTAGATGATCTCCTGAGGTCCCTTCCAACCCTAATAATGTATTATTCTAATATATACCCCATCATTTTGTATATATAGTTGGGATTATGTTTTATAATGTGTATTACTTTGCATTGATCAACACTGAATTTCATCTGCCATTTTGTTGCCCAGTCACTCAGTTTTGTAAGATCCCTTTGTAACTCTTCGCAGTCTGCTTTGGACTTAACTATCTTGAGTAATTTTGTATCAACTGCAAATTTACCTCACTGTTTCTCCCTTTTTCCAGATCATTTATGAATATGTTGAACAGCACTGGTCCCCATACAGAAGAAACTGACCATTTCTTTCTACTCTTTGTTTCCTATCTTTTAACCAGTTATTGAGCTATGAGAGGACCTTCCTGCTTATCCCATGACTGCTTACTTTGCTTAAAGGCCTTTAGTGAAGGGCCTTCTCAAAGGCTTTCAGAAAGTCCACATTCACTATAGCCACTGGATTACCCTGATCCACATATTTATTGACACCCTCCCCTCAAAAAAAGAATTCTAATAGATCTGTGAGGCATGATTTCCCTTCACAAAAGCCATGTTGACTCTTCCCCAATATATCATGTTCATCTATGTGTCATAATTCTGTTCTTTACTATAGTTTCAACCAGTTTGCTTGGTACTGAAGTTAAGTTTACCAGCCTCTAATTGCCGGTCATGGGATAAGTGGTCCTGGTGACTTATTACTGTTTAATTTATCAATTTTTTCTAAAACCTCCTCTATTTACATCTCAATCTGGGACAGTTCCTCAGAGTTGTCATCTAAAAAGAATGGCTCAGGGAGGGGCTCTCTCTCACATTCTCTGCAGTGAAGACTGATGCAAAGAATTCATTTAGCTTCTCTGCAATGGCCTTGTCTTCCTTAAATGCTCCTTTAGCAATCTGACTGACCAGTGGCCCCACTGATTGTTTGGCAGGCTTCCTGCTTCTGATGTACTTTAAAAAAATTGCTGTTTAGTTTGTGTCTTTTTTGCTAGTTGCTCTTCAGATTCTTTGTTGGCCTGCCTAATTATACTTTTACACTTGATTTGCCAGAGATTATGCTCCTTTCTATTTTCCTCAGAAGGATTTTATTTGACATTTTTATAAAAATGGCTTTTTGTCTAACTGCCTGTCTTACCCTGTTGTTTAGCCATGGTGGCATTTTTTTGGTCCTCTTGAGTTTTTTAATTTGGGGTATGCACATAGTTTGAACCTCTGTTATGGTGTTTGAAAAAAGTCTCCATGCAGCTTGCAGGCATTTCACTCTTGTGACTGTTCCTTTTATTTTCCATTTAACTAGCCACCTCATTTTTGTGTAGTTCCCCTTTTTGAAGTTAAATGCTACTGTGGTGGGTTTCTTTGTTTTTTACCCCTACAAAGATGTTAAATTCAATTACATTATGGTCACTATAACTGAGCAGTTCAGCTATATTCACTTCTTGGACCAGATCCTGTGTGCCACTTATGAGTAAATAAATGATTGCCTCTTCCCTTGTGTGTTCTAGGACTAGCTTCTCCAAGAAGTCATTAATGGTGTCAAGAAATTTTATCTCTGTATCCTATCCTCCATGAGCTTATTTAATACTTTTTTGAACCCAGTTATACTTTCGGACTCCCAACTTTTTATCTTTGTATCCCATCCTGAGGTGACTTAGATGCCGTGACATTCCAGGGTAAAATCCACACTAATGAGTAGCTGTGTCACCCCTGCCTATAACCTAGCGTGCCCTTTACAATGCTTTGCTGTTGTGGCCTCTAGCCTGGACTGCTCACAAACAGCCTCCAGCATGTACGTCACTTCCACCTACGTCTGTGTGTGTGCTGCAGCCTGCCAGCTATGCCTTGGCTCTTACCAGCCTTGGTTATATTTCAGGGTGACCCCAACATACTCCAAGTCTTAGATTTCCCCCCAGAAATGTATGTCCTGTACTGCCCAGCCCTCTCTGGACAATACAAGTTTATATGAAGTCCTTTGTTTCTTCAATAGAAATAATATGCACACAACTTGCCACCTTAAACTGCATTTCCCAAACACATGGTTAGATAAAACAATAAAACAAGTGCGTTAACTACAAAAAGATAGATTTTACGTGAGTACAAGTCATGAGGCATAAACGTCAGAAATGGTTACAAGAAAAATTTAAAATGTTATTGGTGCCTAACTTAACAGATTATATCAGATTCAAGCAAAGCTTCTCTCCACATGCTTTCAGCAGTCATACTGACCAAACCCTGTAGGTCAGGACCCCTTCTCTCAGAGTTTGACAAATGTTTTCTTTGTCACTTCTGGTGCTGTGAATGGGATGGGCAGGGTGGGAGGAGAGCTTGGGGTGTTTATCACTCCTTTTTATAGTGTCAGTTCCCCTCTTGAAAAACATTTTCAGCTGGGATTCGGGAGAAAAAGCATCTATATGGAAGGATGTTCTCTGCTGCTTTTCCCTCACTTTTGTGAGCATCCTTTGTTTCCCTTCCCTTCTATTTACTGCTTAAATGCAAATGAAGAACAGACAGATCTGTTTGCCAGCCTCAGTTTGGAACATGTGTTAATAGCACCATACAGTGGAATCTTATAACTTCACATATACATAAAATGTTGTTTCACATTTTATCAGGACAATACCTCACAAGGCATAAGTTGTACAAAGATTATTACAATAGTATGTGGGGTGTGGACATGGGTACATTCTCTCACAGCTGCAACACCACTGAAACTTGGTAGAGTTTTACTGGTGTAAAGAAAATAATTTGAACAAAATAAAGTAAGCAAAATACTGCACCAAGAGTCTGATTTGCAACATCAAAACCAACAGATAATGGCACTTGATTGCTCTGTCACAGCTTTCTGGATGTGGTTTCTCCATCAAGCATCTCCTACAACAGTGAATGCCCCAAGCCCAACTACAGGCTGCATTGAGAGGAGAGGTTGAACTATAACATGATTTCAATAGAAGTAGTATCAGGACCCAACTTCTGTATTTCATTTTAATTTTTCATGAAGTCTACAATAAAAGTGTTAGCAAAAATGCAAGAAGGGAGTCAATATACTGATTGACCAGGAGAATGAGGGCTTATATCTCCTTTATCTATGAGTACAATATTATGAAAGTGCTTTTCATGGTCCCATAGTTAAGGTTAAGAAACTTGAGGTTTGCATTTAAAGCAGTAATTTAGCCACTTTGTTATATATGAAGAATTCAGCATATCCTCCCCAAAATTATAAGCACTTATTGAGAACAGAATTAATTTTCTGAGACTATATAAGTAAATCTGTTAATCGGTTTGAGTTAAAAATAAGTAAAAATGGGTCCTTTAAGAAATTTTGCATTCTCTACCAGACCATTTTTGTCCCGAATGTTAACAGGAAAACAAAAGAGACCCTTCAAATGTCTCATAGTGTTACAATTCACTGGAATCCTGGGCATAGGCTACATTTCAATAATGTATTTAGGATTCCTGCCTTTTCTCCTTCTCCCTCCGCACCTTATTCTTCAGAACTGAAAGTTTCTACTTCAGCACCTGCTGACAAATAGTGATCTACCACCATTAACTCCATGAAAAACTGTCCTCTTTATACATGGCTGCCATCTTTCATTGTTGTTAATGGGACTGAAGCCACTGTAGTCTCCAGGTGGTGGCCATTTTGAAAAGACCATCTCTCTCCCATTGTTCTTGGAAGAAATCCAATGATATAGTGGGCAGGGAGGAAGAATGTGGTGTATTTTTAAAAATCAGTTTAATCTAATCTGGGATTTAGGGACTAATCATAATCATATGGTTACTGATGGCATCTCTCCAGTCAATGCCCTTAACTGTGCATTCCCATATTTTAACCTGTTTGGCTTCCTTTCAAGTTTAACTTTCATTCTGAATTTCCTGGGCCTATAATGCTTTGTTTTTGGATAATTATTTTACCCTAAATTACTGATCTGTGCTCTCAACCATAACTCCATATTAATGTAGTTTGTGTCTGGGAATATATAGGCCAAATTCTGGCATAACTGACTCAAATGGGCACATGCATATTTTGCAGCAGCAGGATTAATGTGCGCTCATTTTGGCTGAGTCCACATATAGCCATCTTGTGCAATCTATTCCTAATCAGAGTAGGAATCTTCGATGCTGGGCTATTTGTGGAGGCTACTCCCAGCCAGGTCAGGAATCATATACACAAACATGCAAACTATTGCTTCCAGTCTGGTAATGACACTATACCTGTTAAAGCCTCTCCATGGCTCCAGTCACAGAGTGTCTTCTCAATTATACTTTGATAGGGCAGCCAACTTCAGCCCTCTCTCCAACTGCTGACCATGGGCTTACAGGTGTTTAGCTATGAGCAATAGCAACTGCCAAAAAACATGGTTGACTTTAAAACTTTGGAGGCCCCCAGCAAGCCTATTTTTGGAGAGAGGCCCATCTTCATCTCTTCTCTCACAGAGCTTCTCAATCTATCCTCTCCTCACCCTCTCCGATCAACGTGGTCAGACGGCAACAGATCTCACAACTTGGAGACTGTCTCATAAACTGGGGGCCTCAGGGACTCTGGATTTCATAGGTCTCAAAACCCAGTTCTGCATCAAACATCTTTAAAGGGCCAAACAACAATCAGTGGAATCCCCTAATATTGACCAAAAAAACCGAGCAACAGAGGCAGGATGCTCAGAGACCATGGTGATGACCTTATCAAAAGATAGCTACACACTCTTAGAGATGCTAATCAAACTCCTGCAAGGAACAGAAAGATAACAGCTGGCTCGCCACCTCAAACTCCATATTAGGTACTACTAGTGGCATCAGACATTTTAGCTCTATCCAGGAATGGCCTTATATAAATATCCAGTGGAGAGAGAAGACTGTAAATTCGTGAGACATATTTGATATGTTGTGTCCTAAAATAGTTCCCCAAGTTTCACCCAATATCTTTTGTCCAGAGATAACAATAGCAGCACATACTTTTCATGACCTTTCTCCCCACCCGCCCACTTTTTTTTCTTCTATCAATGTCTAATTTACCACTATAGCCTGACTTCTATGGCCACACACACAGAGTAATTAACATTGTATTTATTCTATTATTCCACAGCCTTATGGGGATTCCCTCTAACTCAGTGTGTGGGGATTGCAAGGGATTAATAGTAAAGAGAGTTAAGTGCCTAAATCCCCCATGATTCAAGAGGTGAATAATAAACCCTTTCATCTTTTCAACCATCTCACACTGACTTGTCCATTACAGTAACCATACTGAATCATTCTCCCTTCTAAGAGCAACAGACTTTCTAAAGGGGTTTATTTTTAATCAGTGTTAATCTATTATGGTCTATGGAGCATGCTCAGTAAAAAAAAAAGGGGGGGGGCAAATGTTCAAAGTGAAGGTCAAAATCTGTTAGCCATTATACAGATTTTGTGGGTGTACCTCCTGCACGCTATTTTGAAAACTTGCCCCTTAGCCCTTGGAGCCAGCTGAGGAAATTTCCAAATCTGATGCATCATTGGAAATAATGTAGTGGACTGTGCAGTAATGTCACTGTTTGAAATTTAACCATATCTGGCTTTCCATACTGAAAAAAAAAAAAGGAAGCAATTTCAAGGAATGCTTGGAATGTATTCAGCAAGGAAATATATTTAATTATATTGAAACAGAATCCTAACTTTGTTATAGATGACTAGTCTTGCTGATAGCATGAGACAAAGAAGGACTTTAGGAAAGAATTGCAAAAGTATGTTCTAAGGGCACAAATGCTAAACAAGGGCAAGGAAAAGAGGTGCTAAAATTACTATAGTTAAGCCACATTAATCTTTTCATTAGTAAGTAAAAAAAATCATAACTTTCCTTCTTAAATCATTATGTTGATGGGGCATCTTTGATCTGAAAAAAACAGCAATAATCCCAATGGGAAGCCAGAGGTGTTTTTGATTATTATCTTTAAAGTCTAAAATTCCTTAGGTGAAATTCAGTATGAAATGCATCCATGCAATGATGAAGGTGAGTGAATATGTCAACATCTGTGCTTTATTAAAGCTGAACTATTTTTACTAGGCACTGAACCAGAGAGACCAAATTCCCTGATAAAACCAGAAACTCCAGGAATGGATCTTTGAAGGCATCCCTTGATGTCTTCTTATTGCAAAATGCAACTTAGTTTTTATTTTATTACACTGTGTCTATGTTTAAGACACCATAAGTTTGCCCAGTTGCACATGACTGTGATCTAAAGCAGTCTTCTCCCAAAAATGCACAGGTCACAATATAAATTTCCTTCAGTCATCATCGGTACCAAACGGACCATCTGGGTATTTTTTCTGTGGTTATGAGTGATACCAGTTGTAATAAATTACAACTTGAATTAGTTCCAGGTCCATAAATAAAAATCAGAACTGTATTTCTCTATGATTTAATCACCAATACCACAGTTTTACAATTTTGGAGAAGGTAACATTTTGAAGGCATAACATCAAAAAACCTCAGAAATTAAGTTCAGCGTCTTCTGGGAAAACATATTAAATGATTTTGAGGCAAGACGGGACCATTAGATAATTTAATACAGGGGTTCTCAAACTGGGGGTTGGGACCCCTCAGGGTGTCGTGAGGTTATTACATGGGGTGGGTCGCGAGCTGTCAGCCTCCACCCCAAACCCTGCTTTGCCGCCAGCATTTATAATGGTGTTAAATATATTTAAGTGTTTTTAATTTATAAGGGGGGTCACACTCAGAGGCTTGCTATGTGAAAGGGGTCACCAGTACAAAAGTTTGAGAACCACTGATCTAATATGATCTCCTGCATAACACAGCCCGTAGAACTTCACCCAGTTCCTCCTGTACTGAGCCCACTAACTTGTTTGACTAAAGCATGTCTTGCAGAAAGGCAACCAATATTGGTTTGAAGACATCAAGGAGATGGAGAATCCACCACATAGCATAATGAGCATGATGGGCTGGAGCGGCCTGACCATTAAAATCAATGGAAATCTGTCCACTGACTTCAATGGACTTTAGATCAAGACCTAGACCCCCAACCCAAATTCAGATTAACTTTTTCAAATACCAATAGCTCTGGAACACATATGAATAACAGAACATATTCAGATCTGTAATTCATGGCTAGGTACAACATTTTGGAGAAAATTTTCACAAAACTTTATATTAATTTATTTCTCATTATTTCAAACACTCCAAGTTTTTTATTTTCATGAAGTTTATAGAAGACTGGAAATTTATTTACAATGAATAATATAGAAACCTCAAAATCCATTGTCAGAAAAGTCCTCACTATGCAATGTGAGAAAGATCCATTATAAAACACGTTGATTAAGTAATTTTAATTAATCCATTACATTTCTCACCACTCTTTAGAGCTGTGGTCTTTAGCTAAAGTACAAACTAGAGAGCTATTGTAAAATTGTAAGTTTTATTAGCCAAAATAGAATTAAAAGAATATGAAACTCTAGAGCCTGAAATACAGATCCTCATCAATTTCCAATCAAATATATATGCCAATGCAATTATGTTCCTGCCTTTGATAGTTCAAACTACTTGAAAAGTTAAAACTTAGAACTTTTAGACAAATAACTTAATTACTACGAATGTCAATTCAATATTACTTTCCCAAGTGGTATTCAATAGCCAAGCTTTTCCCTTCATACAAACACAAAATTATCACACATTAAACCCCAAATATGTAGATAATTTTTTCAACTATTGTAATTTCTCTGGAATATCACCAGTACTGTAGATGCTTATGCCACTTTAACCACCAACTCAAACGTTAGAAAAATCATTATCTTACAAGCCCATTCAAACCACACACACACACACACAAGCTGTCAATTTCTTTTGACCACAAAACATGTGTAATTTCTAGGCACAATTTCCTACTACAAATGTACTCATCTCAGATTCCAAGGCCAGAAGGGACCATTGTGATCATCTAGTCTGATCTCCTGTACAACACAAGCCATGGAACTTCCCCAGAGTTCCTAAAACCCCTCTTTTAGGAAAACATCCACTCTTGTTTTAAAAATTTTCAGTGATGTAGAATCTACCACAACCGTTAGCAAATTGTTTCAATGGTTAAATACTCTCAATGTTAAAAAATAATGCCTCATTTCCAGTTTGACTTTATCTAGCTTCAACTTATACCTCCCTAGACTGAAGAGCCCATTATTAAATATTTCTTCGGTATTTATAGACTGTAATCAAGTCACCCCTAAACCATCTTTTTGTTAAGATAAGCAAGATGAGCTTCTTGAGTTTATCACTATAAGGTATATTTTCTAATACTTTAGAACTAGGCTTAGTGTAATAAGTTTCTCCAGCCTCAACACTCTATTACTCATTGACTCAGCACAATTTCTAGACTGATAATTTGATAAATCTATAAATGTCTAAAGAAAAGTAATGTTATTGAAGATGAAAATCATCTGAACACAGAAGATCTTCTTAGCTATTCAACTGAGTCCCAAAGTCCTCATTTGACAACTTGACTCTAAAAGGCTGCAAATTAGAGGTCAATCCTGAAGCCAGTTCACACAGAGAACCCCTATGAAAGTACATATAGGTGC
Organism: Mauremys mutica; assembly: GCF_020497125.1. NCBI lineage: Eukaryota > Metazoa > Chordata > Testudines > Geoemydidae > Mauremys > Mauremys mutica. Next base: position 99,940,236 of record NC_059072.1, on the reverse strand, counting down.
CACACACAACATGACTACAAGATCAGGCCCTCAGTAGTAATTTGACCCATGAGATCAAACATCTCTCCATAAAAACACACACACTTGATAAATATACCTCTACCCCGAGATAATGTGGTCATGGGGAGCCAAAAATCCCTACCATGTTATAGGTGAAACGCCGTTATAACGGGGTAGCGGTGGCAGGTCTACAGTGGTGATTTAAAGAGCCCCGGGGAATCAGCCAAGGGGAGCCCCAGGCCCTTTAAATCTCCGGCGGAGCCCTGCTGCTGCAGCCCTGGGGTAGCAGCGGCAGGGCTCCAGCGGTGATTTAAAGAATTCTGGGCTGCAGCCGCTGCAGGGAGCCTGGGCCCTTGAAATCGCCAGCGAGCCCTGCTGCCATAGGGAGGGCTCCAGTGGTGATTTAAAGGGCCCTGGGCTCCCCACAGCAGCCAGAGCCCCGGACCCTTTAAAACACCACCGGAGCCCCACTGCTACCGTGCTATATGTGAACCTGTGTTATATCGGGTTGCATTATAGCGGGGTAGAGGTGTATAGAGTAAATCCACAAGTCAACAGTATGTAGGCCAATTTAATTGACCCAATGACTATCTTACCAAAATGCATATTTTCTTCTTTAAAACTATTTATTGGCATTTTTAACAAACATATAATGTAACACATTTTTTTTCTGTTTATCTTGACTCACTTCTGCCATGTTGCCTGAAGAACACTGTCAGATGAGATAAATGGTAGGCAGGTGTCCCACTGTATTGTGCTTACAGCTAATCTACGTGAAAGTGTACAGGATCTCCTCCCTTAACGTTGTAGTTATGTTCCTGGAAAATGCGACTTTAAGCGAAACGATGTTAAGCGAATCCAATTTCCCCATAAGAATTAATGTAAATGAGGGGGTTAGGTTCCAGGGAAATTTTTTTCACCAGACAAAAGACTATATTTATCTCTCTCTCTATATATATATACATACACACACACACACACACACACACACAGAATATAAGTTTTAAACAAATAAATTAATATTGGTACACAGTGATGATTGTGAAGCTTGGTTGAGGGGGAGGAGTCAGAGGGTGGGATATTTCCCAGGGAATGCTTTACTGCTAAATGAACTAGCAATTGACTGAGCCCTCAAGGGTTAACTCTCACAACACTCTACAAGGCAGCAGGAAAGGAGGGAGGACATACAGACACACACACCCTGTGTGTGAGAGAAAAAATGTGCATTTCCCCTTTAAGTAGCTGACCCCAGGCTTAAGTACGCTGCCTTGTTAATTAAATCAGCTTGCTGAGACCTGAGACCCGCAGCTACTGCCTAGAAGCTCCCTCTGTCCATCTTGTGTCCCCCCTGCACTATGGAAGATGCGGTAAACGGGGTGCAGGAGCAGGGGAGAGGGGGATACACCCTGACATTCGCCCCCCCTTTTCACCCCTCCCCCCCGTACAGCAAGCAGGAGTCTCTAGGAGCAGCTCCAAGGCAGAGGGCAGGAGCAGCACATGGCAGTGGGGGGAGGGACAGCTGCTGCACAGGGAACTCAGGGGAGTGGGAAGCTGATAGGGGGGCTGCTGGTCCACCCTGGTTCCAACCACCCACCAGCTAGCTGCAATGAGCTGCTCTTCCTGCAAGCAGTGGACAAACCAGGCAGCTGCCAAACGACGTTAGACGGGATCATTTTACAACTTTAAACGAGCATGTTCCCTAATTGATCAGCAACTTAACATTGAAACAACGTTAATCAGGACAACTTTAAGTGAGGAGTTCCTGTACTTGTATTACTGTTACTTTGTCCTCTTCCCTCACTTCCAGCTATTTGCTTCTTTCATCCATCTGTTACATCTGATGATTAATTTAGATTGTGTCCTTTTTAGGGTAGAGACTGTTTTTATTACAGTGTCTAGTACAATCAGCCCTAAGAGGGGCCACCATAATATAAAGAATACAGGGGGAAGAGAACAAAGGCAATGAACGTATTGATTATGTTTTGTAACGGGATGATCTGTGTGCATCTACCTCAAATATTTGGTGGCCTAATATTTTATGTTGGTGTTTGGCCTCTTCTCTTGATCTAATTTCACAGGCACCGACTTTCTCATTTCCCCAGGGGTGCTTAACCGCTGCTCCGCCCCAGGCCCCGCCCCCACTCCATCCCTTCCCTCAAGGCCCAACTCCCACCCCTTCCCGCCCTCACTCTGCCCCTGCCCCACCCCGCCGGTTCCCACTCCGTTCCACCTGGGTGTGCCCCGCCCTCGCTCCACCTCTTCCTGCCCCTGCTCCTCCCTCCCCCCCCAGTGCCTCCTACCCACCACCGAACAGCTGATCAGTGGCGGGAAGGGGGCTCTGGGGAGGAGGGGGAGAAGCTCATCAGCGGGGCCCACAGGTGGGTGCTGAGCACCCACTATTTTTTTTCCATGGATGCTCCAGCCCCAGAGCACCCACGGAGTCAGTGCCTATGTCTAATTTAGAACTTGTCAACATGGTGCTGTAGACTGGTCTGTAAGGTCTGAGGCCTTTTTCTGCAGTAAGCAGCGGCAGCCATGAACTAAGAAGCAGAGCGACACATCCTCACATTCCATCCAAATTGCATCAAAACAATGTAATATTGGACTGTTAAGAAGGCACCCCTGTCCTAACAGAACCCACCATCACCAGATAAAGAAACAGATCTTAAGGTGTTTAAAGAAAACTTTGTTTGATAACATTCTGTCTGGCAAGGAACCACTTATCAACAGTTGTCAATGTGAAATCTATACTTCTATTGTTTTGACCTGTGGTCCCTTCTTCTCTATTGTTCGTCTGTATGGTCTCTGTACGAATCTTTAATTCTTTTTGTCGATTGCTTAACTAATTTTGCAAGATTTAAATCAGCTAAGATGGTGGGGTATGATTGGTTAAATAATTGTTTCGTAATGGGCTAGGACTGGGGGAAAATACTGTTTTGTAGCACTTTGGTTTAAAATGACGGGTTAAGGTACCGCTAAGCAGGCCTCAAGTTCTATATAAACCGGGTCCAAAGACAGATTTTTGGAACCTAACTCCAGGACACAGACCAAGGCCTTGTCTACACTACAAGACTATTTCGAATCAACTTAGTTCGAATTTGTGGATTCGACCTTATGAAGTCGAATTTGTGTATCCATACTAAATACACTAATTCGAATTTCTGAGTCCACATTCACGGGGCCAGCGTCGACTTTGGAAGCGGTGCACTGTGGGAAGCTATCCCACAGTTCCCGCACTCCCCGCTGCCCATTGGAATGCTGGGTAGAGCCCCCAATGCCTGCTGGGGGAAAAAATGTGCCGAGGATGGTTTTGGGTAACTGTCATTATTGAACCGTCACTCCCGCCCTCTCTCCCTGAAAGCGCCGGCGGGAAATCTGTTCGCGCCCTTCTCTTGTCAGTTACAGCGCGTACGCCACAGCACTGCGAGCATGGAGCCCGCTGCGATCATCGCTGCACTTATGGCCATTGTCAACTCCTCGCACCTTATCGTCCACCTCTTCCACAGTCAGCTGCTGAGAAATCAGGCGAGGAGGCTCTGGCAGCGCGGTGAGGACAGGAATTCACAGAGTGGCGCAGACCTCTCACAAAGCAGGGTACGCCGCGCCGTGGAGATCATGGTGGCAATGGGTCAAGTTCATGGTGTGGAACGGCGATTCTGGGCCCGGGAAACCAGCACGGACTGGTGGGACCGCATAGTGCTGCAGGTCTGGGATGAATCACAGTGGCTGCGAAACTTCAGGATGCGTAAGGGCACTTTCCTTGAACTCTGTGACTTGCTGGCCCCTGCCCTGAAGCGCCAGGACACACGGATGTGAGCAGCCCTAAGTGTGCAGAAGCGAGTGGCCATAGCCCTCTGGAAACTTGCAACGCCAGACAGCTACCAGTCAGTAGCGAACCACTTTGGCGTGGGCAAATCTACCGTGGGGGTTGCTGTGATGCAAGTAGCCCACGCAATCGTTGAGCAACTGCTCTCAAAGGTAGTGACTCTCGGAAACGTCCAGGACATCATAGATGGCTTCGCCGCGATGGGATTCCCAAACTGCGGTGGGGCTATAGATGGGACTCACATCCCTATCCTGGCACCAGCCCACCAGGCCAGCGAGTACATTAACCGAAAGGGCTACTTTTCAATGGTGCTGCAAGCACTGGTGGACCATAGGGGACGTTTTACCAACATCTTCGTCGGGTGGGCGGGCAAGGTTCATGACGCGCGTGTGTTCAGGAACTCTGGTCTGTTTAGACGCCTCCAGGCACGAACTTTCTTCCCGGACCACAAAATAACGGTTGGGGATGTGCAGATGCCTACAGTGATCCTCGGGGACCCAGCCTACCCGCTAATGCCCTGGCTCATGAAGCCCTATACAGGCGCCTTGGACAGTGAGAAGGAACTCTTCAACTACTGGCTGAGCAAGTGCAGAATGGTGGTGGAGTGTGCTTTCGGATGTCTCAAGGGGAGATGGCGGAGCTTACTGACTCGCTCGGACATCAGCGAAAAGAATATCCCCGTAGTTATTGCTGCTTGCTGTGTGCTCCACAATGTCTGTGAGAGCAAGGGCGAGACCTTTTTGGCCGGATGGGAGGTTGAGGCAAAACGCCTGGCTGCTGTTTACGCTCAGCCAGACACCCGTGCCGAAAAACTATCCCAGCGGGAAGCGCTGTGTATCCGGGAGGCTTTGAAAGCAAGTTTCCTCGGAGAGCAGGGTAACCGATGATTCTACACTTGATTTTAAGAGAAGCTGATCCTGGGCCTGTGTCTCTATGTGTTGAGTGAGATCTGCGGTTACATACCCCGTTCTCCAAGTTTCCCCCACTTCCAAAACACGTTTTTAAACAAATTAAATGGAACACTTATTTTTAATAAATCTTTCCTTTACTTTGCATTTCTGTTCAGGGTTTGAAACATGGACGCATACTGTGCTGGGTATGGTGTGCACTGATGTACAGACCGCTTGTACAATACAGGACGGACAGCCTCCTGCTCCTACATAGGTCTCTGGGGTGGGGGACGGTTTCAAGTGGTTGTGCATGTAGGGGTGGGTTTGCAGGAAGGGGCGAGTGGTGCCGTCTTTGCATAGGGATTTGGATGCAGGCTCTGGGCTGTGGGTTTGGGCGTAGGAAGGGGTGAGGGGTGTGGGGGAAGGGTGAGTATCTGTCCGTGGATGAGGGCTCTTGTTGGGGCTCAGGGCAGCGGAGAGGATCGCGCCTACGGTGGAAGTGCATGGTAAGGGCAGCATGCCTTAACATTAGGGGGTGGCAGGCGCTAGGACCGTGGACAAGCGTACACATCACAGAATGACCTGGGGCAGCATACACCACACAGAGGGACCCTGGTGACTACTGAATGCAGTCTGTGTGTGACCTGCAGTTGATCCTGCCCCCGATAGTCTGTACCCTGCTAATGTAGGCTATCCCGTGCAATTATAAATCCCCTGCCCCCCCCCTACATACACAGTCTTCTGACACGAAAGACGTGACGGAAAGAGTGAACAACAGCAAACAGCTTTTATTAATCTACTACATAGTGGGGTGATGAAACTTGGATTTGGGACTGGGTGATCCTATAAGGGAAGCGCTTCTAAACAGTTATAGCGTCAGAGGTGTGTGGAACATTAGCGCTCAGCTGTGGTGCAGTGACAGTTCTCACGGCCCCTACCGCCCCTCCGTCTTGTAATTTTCGGTGAGGGGGGGACAGGACTTCTTGGCGTTGGAGGGTGGTTGCAGATACACCCTTGGCGTTGGAGGGTGGTTGCAGGGGGGCTCTCTCCTCCTGCCTGCGGTCCTGCAGCACATCAACAAGGCGCCGGAGCGTGTCCGTTTGCTCCCTCATTAGCCCAAGCAGCATTTGAGTCGCCTGATGGTCTTCCTGCCGCCACCTATCCTCCCGTTCGATGTGTGTGCGATGCTGTTGACATAGGCTCTCCCTCCACTGTCTCTGCTCTGCCGCCTCGGCTCTGGAGCAGGACATCAGTTCCGCGAACATCTCTTCCCGAGTCTTTTTCTTTCGCCGCCTAATCTGAGCCAGCCTCTGCGAGGGGGATGCTGGGGCAGTCCGGGAAAGAGCAGAAGCTGTGTGATGGGAAACAGTAAATGATTTCCTTGAACAGATACATGTTTGCGAACAGTGAACACAGTCTAGTCAGTTTCTCTGAACAAGACCATACAGGGCACCAAGTCTCACGAGATCTCAGGAAAAGTTCGAGATTTCGGAATACGCTCTCATTGGCGGCGCCATTGCACAGGAGAGCGGACAAGCGGGGAGATACAGCATAATCCGTCTTGCAGACAGTCCTGGTAAGCCTTAAAGTAGATCATGCTTATCAGTTAGTGGATAGCTGTGCTCTCCTGCTAAAGGCAATCTGGAAAGCAGAAAGGCTGAGCCTTTTCCAGCCCCTCCCGCCAGTGCACGGGAAAGATCAATGTCTGCTTGTTCTCTGTGGCCTCCAGCACGTGGCTGTTAAGCGAGGGTCGTTGTTATGCAACCTAATTGTAAACCGTTAACAATAGTAACAATACACTAATTGCCCGACTTAGATGCAGCCTGTCCAGACCGACATCACCCTGAGGCGGGTCACTCGCAGTCAGAGAGAGCGGATGCTACTGGAAGCCCTGCACAGACCAGGACCATATGCAGCAATGCTGGTGGAGGCGATGATTCCTCTCTACATTAGGATCTCCTGGCGCGGAAGAGTGTGCTTCCATGGAGCACCGAATAAGGCACCTCTCCCCAGGAACCTCCTGCGGAGGCTTTTCGAGCTGCTCTCTGAGAGCTTTGTTGAACTGTCCCAAGAGGATTATTGTTCAATCCCTATATGTGTGGACCTACTATTTATATAGTTTGACATGTAAAATTTTGTATATAGTATTTCTATTTTTTCTATACCCGTTTTTTAAAAAATAAAAGTTTCCATGTTTATAGCACTTACCGCCTGATCCTTCCCCTGATTCTGAGTCCGGGTTAACGGGCGGGGAGGGTTGGTAGGGGATCTCTGTGAGGGTGATGAAGAGATCCTGGCTGTCAGGGCAAGCGGTATTGTGTTCGCTGTCGCCTGTGCCGTCCTCCACAAACCCTTCCTCATCTTCCCCATCGGCGAACATCGCCGAGGAACTGTCCAGGTACACTATGCCATCCTCAGAGTCCACGGTCACTGGTGGGGCAGTGGTGGCAGACCCACCGAGAATGGCATGCAGTGCCTCGTAGAAGCGGCATGTCTGGGGCTGTGCTCCGGAGCGTCCGTTTGCCGCTCTGACTTTTTGGTAACCTTGTCTCAGGTCCTTGACTTTCACGCGGCACTGCATCGCATCCCGGCTGTATCCTTTCTCTATCATTGCTTTAGAGACCTTCTCGAAGGTCTTTGCATTCCGCTTGTTGGAGCGCAGCTCCGAGAGCACAGACTCCTCGCCCCACACAGCGATCAGATCCAGGACTTCCCGGTCTGTCCATGCTGGGGACCTCTTTCTATTCTTGGATTGGCCGGACTCCTCTGCTGGAGAGCTCTGCATCGTTGCAGGTGCTGCGGAGCTCGCCCCGATGTCCAGCCAGGACGTCAGATTCAAAGTGCCCAGACAGGAAAAGGAATTCAAATTTTCCCGGGTCATTTCCTGTGTGGCTGGTCAGAGAATCCAAGCTCGGACTGCTGTCCAGAGCGTCAACAGAGTGGTGCACTGTGGGATAGCTCCCGGAGCTACTAAGTTCGATTAGCGTCCACACCTAGCCTAATTCGAGCTAGCCATGTCGAATTTAGCGCTACTCCACCTGTCGAGGTGGAGTACCAAATTCGAACTAAAGAGCCCTCTAGTTCGAATTAAATGGCTTCCTGGTGTGGACGGTTGAGCGGTTAGTTCGAATTAACGCTGCTAAATTCGAATTAAAGTCCTAGTGTAGACCAGGCCCAAGATCAGAGCTGCTAGACCTCAACACCCTTCCAATCATACTGTGCAGAAGCTGGAGTCCCCAGCCAATCTAATCTTGTCTGTCTTATTGGGAGAGGTGAGCATGTTATGCTTAGCATGTGTATTCTGTTTTGGTAACTCTTAATAAATAGAGGTTAAGGATATTACTGTGAAAGGCTCTTTCACTGGTAAAAGGCCCCACACACCTATGTAAGATTATGGCCTGAGCCCTAGAAACTGGGTATGGGTGCCCTGAGGTCTAGGAATTGGGTAAGGTTAGGTGCCTTTTGCCCAGAGCCTTAGGGACTGGGAAAGAGTGGGGTGCCTAAATTAACTGGGTTACACCTTGAGCCCCCAGAAGGGTAAAGGTGGGGTGCCTTTGAGTGTGCGGGTAACAGCTCTATGGGGGTGTGATTTGCAGAGTGCTCTAACTGACCCATGTAGACCATGCCAACTAAAAGGCACCTAGTTTGCACTGATGCAGTCCTGTTAGGCCATTCTGCTGTCCGGGCTGGGATCCATTATGTCTTGCATAATGCACCACAGCCAGGGATTTCATGTTGCATAGCTCCCCCTGACCAACCAGGGTGAGAGTGATGCACTTCAGGTTTTTGGTCAAAGTCTTGGTGGAAAAAAATGAGTTTTTCTGCAGAAAGCAGGAATAGCTTTGAACAAAAAAATAAAAAGGGAACCCCCCCATTTTCTATCATAAATTGTTTTGATGGACAATTTTCAACCAGCCCTACTAAATACGACTCAAAAGTCATCCTGACAAAGCTGTATATTCACTTGTGGCAGTAAAAAAAACAATCATTGGGCTAGAATCTCAGTTAGTGTAAGGCTGCATTGTTGTGCTGACCTGATTTATGCCAGCTGAAGATCTGGTCCAACCTTCCCAGTCAAGTCAGTCTGACATCTTTCTAACACCATTCAGGACCCAGTTTTCCCAAGATACTCACTACCCATTTATCTTTATTAAGAAATGTACCTATATACATCCCCCCCTAAGTATTTTCTAAGATACAATTCTGGTTTGTGGTGAACTACAGTCCATGTTTTCCAAGTATGAATTATGATATTAGTGGAGTGTAAATCTTTACATAATTTAAAGAAATACTCTCATGGTTGTCTGGTATTAGTAATTTCCCCTGGGAATTAATGTTCCATCTTTTAATTTTAAAGAATTCATCTCCGTCATACCAAAAATTATTAGGTACTAGTTTAAAATTTGGCAGTTTCATTCTCTTTTGTTACATTCCTTGTGCTTATTTTAATGTAGGGTCGTTACTTTGTAACAAATAGGCTGAAATATTTCTTTCATGTTGATAAAGTCGTTTTTTCCCCAATAGGCATCATCAGGTACTGCCTCTTGGTTCTGTTTTTGTAACACACCTTGCACAGTGGGATCCTGGTCCATGACTGGGATTCCTAGATGAGGAAGTTATCCTGGGAAATTATTGAAAATTCAGAGGCTGGGGCATTGCGTAGATTGCAGCTGGGAGTGAGAAGTAGAAAGCAGCCAGTAAAACCAGGAGAAACCCAGAGAAGCACTGGTAGTGTGGCCCTGGGAGGAAGTCCAGTGAGAGAACTCCTTTTGGGTAGAGTGTTGGCTGGAAAGGCAAGGTAGGAATTATGAGCAAGGAAACTGCCCCCTGTTTATTCCTACTGTGTTCAGGGAAATAGGAATTTGTGTACGGGCTTTGTAAACAAAAAGGATTGCACTGAAGAAATATCGGACTCCCAATGGAGTCTGTTGGAACATTTTTTGCCCCAAATTCACTTCAATGAAATATGCTGTTTCATAGATACATATCAGCTGGCAGGTTTTGGGGTCTAGGATAAGGAAGGGAAGAATCTCTCTTTTTAGGGAGTGAGTGTGCACTGGAGGTTAGGGTACTGGCCTGGTGTATGGAAAACCCAGGTTTAAGTCCCACCTTTGCCACATTTGGAGTGAGGAGGAATAAAAATCTCAGCTCTGAATCAGACACTTGAACTTAGGCCTCATCTCATCCCTGAACAATAGCCTAACCACCAGGCGGTAGAATGCTCCTACAGTGCCAGCCTTGTGCAAATGGTTGAAGGGTTTTGTTTCACTCCAATGTAGCATGAAAACAAATATTGAAACCTCAGAAGTTATCATGAAAGAGAATTATCATCCTCCAGTCAGCTCCACTCATAAAATCAATTTCTCCTCCCAAAGAAAACAACCTAGCAAGGCCCCAGATATTGGCAACTGCTTGAGCTAAAAGGGGGCAATATTATATATTTGTTCAACACAACCCAGACAGACCGCTGTACTTGAAATAAATGTAGCTAAGCAGAATTTAGATAGGGGTAGGAATTCAGGTTGGTGTTATACTGTGTTATCTTTACCAAACTCCAACATTACTTACAGGACTTTGGTATCAAAAAGGTAGGATCCTGGGGGGGAAGGGTCAGATCATCAGTTGTGTCAATGCTGCGACTGGCACAGCTGCAGGGGCACAGCTAGCTTTATGCTACCTGTTTGGTCCCCTGATTTTAGGACTGGCGAAGGGCTAGTCTGGCTCTCTGATACAACCTAAAGCAACCAAAGGCTGCATTAAATTGCACCTGGCTTCAACAGCCAAAGGTCCCTCAAGTTGGGGACAGGTGTGACAGAGAGCAGAATTAGGTTAATGGTTTCTTCCTATGGGTTGCCCAGATGACACATCCTACCATGGACAAAGGCCCAGAAGACCCATTTATATTTATTTATTTTTCATTTGTAATGCCCACAAATCTGTAATGCCCAAACATTCAGTTTACATTATTCCAGCAATACTCTTATGCGGAGTGTAAACGGTATATTTAGAGTTTAGATTTATCACATGTAGGGACCATATTTTGATTCCAATCCTCCACTATCAATCTATAATTAAGATATACCCTATTCTTCACTTTTAGGTAGAAACAAGATGCTATCTATATTAAGTGTATATGTATTAACTAGGGCTATTATGTATCCCTGTATTAGATATAGAGATAGCCCTGATGTGCACAGTTTGAAGCTAGCTCCAAACTCTTCCAAAGCTCAGGAAAAAGTGTATAGATCAGGAGTTACTCAGGTTTCAGGTAAGGTTCACCTCTAATTTGTCAAATTGCTTTCAATATTATTTTCAACATCTTTATATGCTTTCACCATTTAAATTTCTAAGGACTTGGAAAACAATATTGACATTCCTTTCTCTTTCCCCTGGAGTGTTGGAATTTTGTGTCATCTTTCTAGGAACCTTATCCACATTCTGCTGGCGTCAACGGAAGTCTTTCCACTGACTTCAATGGGCTTTGGGTCAGGCTCTTAGCAAAGGAGCTACAATGCAATATTCTTAGAATTGTCTCTTTTCACTGTGTTTTCTGAAGTAAGATAATGTTTGCTTTTTTATTACAAGTACGTTACTATCTTCGGTCTCTTAACATACCTATTAAGGTCTTGTATATTCCAGTGAAATTTGAAATGAGCAGTTCTTCACATGTAGGTCACAGCTCATTGTCAGAGGGTCCTAAACCCGCTCCCTTTCTCTGTCTCGGATCTCCCATTGAAGCAGATTTTACTTGTCATTGGTCCTTCTCAGATCTCAGAAGCACTCTATAAATCATTATATCAGTTTCTGTAGTGATTACCATGGAAACCAACACAAAGGATTCTGGGGAAGCCCATTTACCACTCACTTCTCCAACTGATCCACTGTGCATCCTTGGGTGAGTCGCTTGACCTCTCGCTGAGCTAGTTTCCCTGTAAAAGGGGGAGAGTGACAACCATATTTGCGAAGCCACATATAAAGGCTAAGTATTATAATAATTTTTTTCTCTGCGCTCCATGACCTAGTCTTAGCCCATCATCTCCTGAAACTACCACGGCTGATCCTTGTTAGAATTATCAGTGCTTTGAAAACTGCCACTACTTGGTTGCTACTTCCTACTCCTTACGCTAGGACTTCTGGTTGGCTTCAAGTGAGGAACTGAATAAACAACAGTTGTTCTCTCAAACTGCCTCCCATTAGTCTTAAAAGGGAAGGTATTTCTAGTGGAAGCTTTTGCCTGCCAAAGGATGGACTTAATCAGTTAGCAGCAGTGGTTTCCCCAGGAATTGAAATTAGGGGGGGTGTTCGAAATTACAGGGGGGGTGTCAGGACCAATGAGATATATAAAAAAGATATGAATAAAGTAAATGTTTTGTTAAGATTATGCAAATTTAACATAAGAATAATGCAAGTTACACCAAAACACATAACAGGTCTAGATTTCTAAAAAATATATAACTTAAAAAAAAAGTATTTAATTTAAATTGACTTTTGAAAAGTAAGCCATCATGGGGTAAGAGGAAAGTCCTCTCATGGATCAGTAACTGGTTAAAAGATGGGAAACAAAGGGTAGGAATAAATTATCAGTTTTCAGAATGGAGAGAGATAAATAGTGGTATCCCTGAGGGGTCGGTACTGGGACCAGTGCTGTTCAACATATTCATAAATGATCTGGAAAAATGGGTAAACAGTGAGGTGGCAAAATTTGCAGATGATACAAAGCTATTCAAGATAGGTAAGTCCCAGGCAGACTGCGAAGAATTACAAAGGGATCTCATAAAACTGGGTGACTGGGCAAAAAAAATGGCAGATTAAATTTAATGTTGATAAATGCAAAGTAATGTACATTGGAAAACAATCTCAACTATACATACAAAATGAAGGAGTCTGAATTAGCTGTTAACACTCAAGGAAGAGATCTTGGCGTCATTGTGGATAGTTCTCTGAAAACATCCACTCCATGTGCAGCAACAGTCACAAAAGCAAACAATGTTGGGAATCATTAAGAAAGGAATAGATAATAAGACAGAAAATATCATATTGCCTCTATATAAATCGTACGTGCACACCTTGAATAGTGTGTGTAGATCTGATCACCCATCCTAAAAAATATATATTGGAATTGGAAAAGGTACAGAGATGGGCAACTAAATGATGAGGGGTATGAAACAGGAGGAGAGATTAAAGTGACTGGGAATTTTCAGCTTAGAAAAGAGATGACTAATGGGGATATGATAGAGGTCTACAAAATCTTGACTGGTGCGAAGAAAGTGAATAAGGAAATTTTATTTAATCCTTCACATAACACAAGAACTAGCAGTCACCCAATGACAAACAAAAGGAAGTATTTCTTCACACAATATAAAGTCAACCCAGGGAACTCTTTGCCAGGGGATGCTGTGAAGACCAAAACTATAACAGGATTTTAAAAAGAACTAGATAAATTCCTGGAGAACAGGTCCATCTGTGGCTATTAGCCAGGATGAGAGGGATGCAATGCCATGCTCTGAGTGTCCCTAGCCAGTTTGCCAGAAGCTGGGAATGGGCAACAGGGGATGGATCACTTGATGATTCCCTGTTCTATTCATTCCCTCCGAAGCACCTGGCCTTGACCACTGTTGGAAGACAGGGTACTGGGCTATATGGACCATGGGTCTGACCCAGTATGACCATTCTTAAGTAAAAATTAATTATAATAAAAATGTTTAGTACAGAAACTCCCCAACATAATGACCTCCCAAGATAGCAACAATGTGAGATAACAACCTTGACAAATGATGCATTTTAAAAATCTTGGCCTACTGGGAAACATATTTACATAAGTCTCCATTCCCAGTCACAAATCTAGCATTCTGGAGCAAAGTGACTAAAATATAGTCCAAACAACAAATGTTTATTTAACATGCCCCTCACTTTTCCCTCCACCGCACTCCACTCACCGGTGTTGTCCTTGGTCAGTGGAGACTCAGAGTTCAGAGGTGCTTTCACGTGAGTACACCTTCCAGGTGGGGGACAAAAAGGCACAGTTTGCTCTGGCCATGGCTGTTCATTGTGCCACCGTTCACTCCACCGCTCTGTTGCCAATGGCCCTGCACAGTGACCTTCTGCTGTCACCTACCACTGTGACCTCTGCGAGTTGGTCTCTTGAGGTTCCACCAGCTCTCAGTGATTTCAGCTGAGCTCTCAGTGCGGGAACCTCGCTGCTAGTGCAGTCTGGGCTGTCTCTTACACAAAAACACTGTACCCACAGGAACACTGTCCCCACAACAGGACTAAGCACTTAGACCTGATTGTCAGTGATTTCAGCTGCAGTGGTCACTTAATATAATATAATTGGAGATCTACCAATCTCCTAGAACTGGAAGGGACCTCAAAAGGTCATCGAGTCCAGCCCCCTGCCTTCACTAGCAGGACCAATTTTTGCCCCAGATCTCTAAGTGGCCCCCTCAAGGATTGAATTCACAACCCTGGGTTTAGCAGGCCAATGCTCAAGCCACTGAGCTATCCCTCCCCCTTAACAGAACAAAAGACTATCTATTGGAGCCTAATCAGCTCTGTCTTTAAACAGTGGAGAGGGACAGGTCCCCACCCTCTCTCTTGAAGTCTTCAAATCACAGACTAAGTACAGTTCTACTGCCCTTTACTCATACAATAAGAACAACATTTCATCCCCCCTTCCCCCCACATTCAAGTGGTTTGTAACCCAACCCCAGCCAAAATCTATCACTTGGACAACACAGCTCTGTTTGCTGGATATCTAGGTAGATTAGGTGTGAATGTAAATATAATCTGGCCCTGAAGCCTTAGCCCCCAGCTCATCACTAGCTGTCAGGGTGAACTCATTTAGACTTTGCTTACAAATCATCATTTGAAATTATTAGGTTGGCCAACATCACCGAAATGAATGCACTGACATCATAAAAAACAGCTGTATAAGGAAGCAAGAAAGCTAGTCTATGTTCATACTTTTCAAATCTATTATACTTTTTCAGATACACATATTTTATCATACACTGTATAAGCTTTTAAAGTGTGTATTAATGTTTCAGTTTAAATTCAGATTTCCAAACAGTCACTAAATTGGTATGTAACTAGCTCACAAAACTGGGGGGGGGGTGTTGGGAAAATTCAGGGGGGGTGTAGGGAAATCACTGCTCCCGAGGCCCTGCCTCTTCTGGTTCCCTGGAGCCTGCCCCTTGTACCAGTAAGTCTTTTATCTTATTTTCACCCCTGCATTGCGGGACCAGGCCCATATGCACACTGATTGTAGCTAGAGCTATGATAGTGGTCTGATCCAAAGCCCATTGAAGCTGGTAGAAAGACTCCCATAGGCTTCAGAAGACTTTGGTTCAGGCCCTGTATTCCGATCTGAATATAGACCTCAAAATGAAGTCTCACCCCCAGCAATGTTGTAATATCCTGATAGGGTTGATTCAGATTTGATTTAAAATATAAAATAGTGCTGATTATGAAGTCAAATATGAATAGTTATTAACTCATACTGCTGATATTTCTAAGGAACTTTATAGTGTGAAAACGCCATAGCACATGAGGTCAAGCTCATCCTACTGTGAATATGGAAATACTTCAAGGAAGCCTTCTGGCTTTCCTTGGTAAGAAAGGGTGCTGCTGATCTATTCTACAAAATCCCCCAAAGCAGCTGCATAGGCAGAAAACAAATGTATACACATAGAACACTTCTCAATACCTAATATTAATAGATTTTTTTTAAGAAATGTGGAAACAGTGAGTATTCCCCAGAAGGGACTGCAACCCCAACATGGTTGCACTAAGATAGTGTAAACAGTGTAATAAGCAGCATTAAAACAAGATTAGAAGATGTCATTACAAGTGGTTCTGTTCTTGCTGACAATACTAGCTAATTTGCTAGGAAACCGAGAAGCAAAATGAACAGTTCAGATTGTCAAGAAGACACTCAAGATAGCAAAGGAATTTTTTCAGATCTTTACTTGCTTATAGTTCCATACAGAACTACACCATGACATGCCAGTCTGGAATCGCCATATAAGTGTAAACATGTAGCTGTCTGGAAATATTGGCAATTGCAAATAGTTCACTTAAATTATGTAACAGTAAGAAGCTGCTGAAATCTAGTAAATGGATGCAGAAAAAAACAAAATTAAAGGTACTGTCACTGGGCCAGATCACTCCCTGTCAGGGAGGCACTCTGTGAGGAGTGCTCTGGGGAGGGCAAAATGTGTAAGACTCCATTAAGGGGGAACAGCCCAATTACTGAATATGATGGGAGAGACGAAGCGAGTTGCTTGCTGAGGGAACCCATAAAGAGGGCCCCCTTAACTAAATGTTTTATTGATTTATGTACTGAATATTTCCAGCCTAATGTGATGAAATTGCGGTTTATCTGATGAAATTACTTGTAGTTTACTAATCAGTATTGCTGACCGGAAAATAGAATTTCTGTTCCTGTGGACATTTTTGAGGTTTGAAACAAAATTCATCCCAATTCAGGATGAAAACTAAAAAAACCTCAATTTGTCATGGGACAGAAATTAAAAAAAAACTTGGTTTGGAAAGACCTGGAACAGAATTTTTCAGCTTGCTGGCTGGCTGCCTAGAAGGTTTTATCAATAGCATCTTCTCCCTGCAGACCAAGTGAAATTTACAAGAGCCTTTGAGAGGGATGCTGAAGTCTAAACACACCCCAGTAGCTGGCCTTGGGAGGAGGTGGAGAGATGAGGAGCCCTTGCCCTTTCTACCTCCTCTCAGCCCAGGGGCTGCTGCCACTTGGAAGGCTCTTGTCAGTTACACTTTCTCCCTGCAGGAGTTTCCAGGTGGGCAGCTCAGATGCTGTCTTTTTGGTTTTCCTGACAGAACATTGAAATTTTGCAGAAAGGGCATTTTCTGTTAGCAATTTTCCATTGGAATGGTTTTCTGACCAGTTCTACTTTTCAGTTCTCTATTCTTTTATGTGCTCTAGAGAACACCTGGTAGGGTATATTCCTTGGTAAATGAAGGAGATAAAGCTGGAACTGAAGTTGTGTGCAGGTCTGTCTGTTCATTTGTCTGTAATTGTTGCTGTTTTCTTTAATAATTGTTTGTTTAAGATGTACTGTGTGATTCTATCTATCGTGACACACAGAATAGTGTTCAGAACCCAAATCTTTCTTCTCTGTGAGTCTTTTTATTTGGAGATCTGGAGAGAGGTACAAGTAAGGTACGTGCTGATCAGTAACCCTGAAAACTTCAACAGCACTTACAACACAAATGGTGACAAATAAAACAAACATTTTAAAATTAATTTTAATAAACTAAGGTGCTACTAGTAAAACATTTTAATCCCTCTCTCCCCCCCCGCATCCCCACCCCCCATGATTTTAACCTGCCAAAGCCTCTTTAACCAATTTGGATACGTAATCTCTTTAATGATAAAGAAATATTTCTGCAACATTTGCAGCATGTCAAACTACTTTATGCAGAGAAAAATGAAACATCTGTGCCCTTCATATTTATTTTCTCAACATAACTTAACAGAGAATAAGAGAAGACAGAGGATTAGTTTGTAATTTCTCTGCAGCTGTTTATGTAAATGTGCAGTATGCCAAAAGGAAACTAAAAGAAACAATCAAACAGTTTCTAAGATTTAAACAAAATGGAGAAAAATAATATGGAAATGAGAACCCAGTCTTTGTTTTTTGTTTTAAAAAAAATTTATTGTAATAATATCACATCCCAGTATAACAGACTCCCATGCTTTCTGATGCAAAGCAGAGAGCAATTCAATGGAAGATCTCCTAAGAGTAGGTTTAGTGACCTCAGACATGTGGATTTCTTTTTAATGTCTCCACATAAAAGGGTATTGTCAGCAAACTTCCCCCCCCCCACACACACACCTGTGATAACACTATTATAGGGTTGCAACTAGGCATTGGTCCCCTTGAAGATTGCTCATCTTTTCTGATGTCTATTGAAAGGACACATTAAATTATTCAGCAATGAGATCATCAGGTCAGATCCCATGTTGAGCTCCATGGCAGTTAGCACTCCCTATCCATGGGAAAATCCCACTTTTCTGCCAGGGCCGGCTCCAGGCACCAGCATCCCAAGCAGGTGCTCGGGGCGGCAATCTGCAAGGGGCGGCAGTCTGTGTGTTTTTGCCCCCAAGCAGCGCGCCGAATTGCCACTGGGGATGGCAGGAGCAGTCCATGTGCCATTAGGGTGGCACGCGTGTTTCCGCAGTGGCAGCAATTCGGCGGCAGCTTCTATGTTCAGCTGTCTGAGGTGGCAGCAGGACAGGCTCCAGGCACCAGCTTAGCAAACAGGTGCTTGGGGCGGCCACTCCGGAGAGGGGCGGCAGGTTCACCTATTCGGCGGCAATTCGGTGGAGGGTCCCTCACTCCCGCTTGGAGCGAAGGACCTCCCGCTGAATTACTGCAGATCGCGATCTCGGCCTTTTATTTTTTTTTTTGCTGCTTGGGGCGGCAAAACCCCTGGAGCTGGCCCTGGGTGGTGCAGCTTCTGTCTTCCAGCTAAAGATAGAAGCTGCCGCCGAATTGCCGCTGCGGACAGCAGGGCAGTCCGTGTGCCGTTAGGGCAGCAAAAACAGTAGAGCCGGCCCTGTTTTCTGCTTATAGACCTGTCCCCTTCCCAATGACTCTCTCCCTCTTTCATCCTTCTCCATGTTGCCCTGCTAAATGCCCGGATTAACCAATGTAAGGGATTTATGAACCAGATTGTCATTACGCGTGTGCTCAAGTCTTATTGAAGTCCGGGGGTTTAATCTTGGCGTTCCCATTGTACAGAACAGCAACAGTACCGGGAAGGTAGGTCCTGCCCTCCTAGCTGTCCTTTTCTCCCACCAAGTCCTGGTTGGCTGAGGTGCTGGTAGGAAAGCCAGGCTGTACCCTCTGCTGCCAGCTCTCCTTTGACTTGAGAATGGGGTTGCCATTGAGGAAAGGACTGTACAGGTGGCAGGATAGGGCGCATGTGGCTGCTACAGGTTGAGAGTCTGAGCTCAGGGCTGGAGGACAGGCTTGGGTCTAGGAAGGAGCCCGAGCATGTGGTCTTTGAACCTGCACTGCATGTAAAGATGGGCCCAAAGGGAAGGCAGTTTCTTAATCTGGGACTAAGTTGCTGAGGCTGGAGGGGCAGTTGAGACAGTTTGACTGATGGAAGTCGAGCTGCTTTTAGATAATTTGGATTTGTTATGCCTGCATGGAAGTACTGGGCTTTGCTATAACAGTGCAGTCCTAGATCTGTGCACTGAAGTGATTCCTGCCTCCCCCAAGGCTGTAGGGGTCTGGATCAACCTACCAAGGAGCGGAGACCCTGCCACATAAGTGTTTTTTTAAAGTTAAGCATGTGCTCAAGTGCTTTGCTGAGTTGAGGCAGAAGTCCTTGTTTCTGAGCCACGGCTTGGCTTAAAGTTGGCCCTGCAAAGGAAAAGAAGAAAAAATTGGGCTTGTGCTTTTCTCTTTCATGAATAGAGATTTATTTTATTGTATTTAAAAAAAAATGTTGGGAAGGGAATATGGAGGGAGGTCTGTTTTGTTTATTACATTGGACATGCAGACCCTGCCTAGCTTGCAAAACTCTTTGGCCTTGTCTGCATTATATTGTTGCAGCCCTTAGTTAAGCTCCACAGTGTCAGCAAAGGGTGAGTGCTAGTGTAAGTTGGCTGCCAGTGTATTAACCATAATTTCTTCTAGGCCTCCAAGCAGCAGGGTTAGATGATGTGGTGGTTAAAATGCTGGTGCAGCTACAAGGGTGGGGAATTGTACATATAAAGACAGACTAATGTAAACGTAGCCTATGGTGACTGGATAACTAAGAAAACAGCAACATGAGAGTCAAGCAAAAAACCTGAGCACGTGAGAAAGGGAGTTTTATTACAATTCTGTTTTTTAAGGTAAATAGTTGTTAAAACATATGAGTGACTGTAGATAAAATAAGCCCTTGTTAATGATTCAACATGGCACCTTTTAAGGTGGAAAGAGCTGGCAATAAACAGGTTCTTCTACTCAGCCCGACTCCCTTCAAGAGTTGCTTCTGCAAATCAGGGAACTTGACAACTCTAATATATATAATTTTTTACATTTCTAAATGTAAGAAGACATGCAGAAGAAAATCCTGAAAATCTCCCACTTGCACCTTTCAAGCCTTCTTTAAACTTCATGAAGAATCCAATGGGAGAGTGGCATGGATGGGACAATAGTCTTTGAAGACTGCCTGAGGTGGATCACGGCACCTCCACTTCCAGCAGCTCTCATTGGCCCGGAGCAGCGATCTGCGGCCAGTGGGAGTCGCGATTGGCCAGACCTGCGGATGGGGCAGGTAAACACACTGGTCTGGCCTGCCAGGGGCTTTCCCTACACAAGCAGTGACCCCTGTTGGAGAAACTCTGGTTTAGAGAAACTTGGATTACCCCCAAAAAGGTGAAACTTGGCCTGAAGGCCAAGCCACAAAGAGGAAGCACTGCAGAGTGGGGAGTAAGAGGTTGCTGAGTGAGAGATTGGGACAAGGAGGTTGAGAATCCTCAAGAGAAGGTGGCATCAAACCAGGGGTGAGCTAATCCCCAGATGAGTCACAAGGAGGCACCACAGTGGTGAGTGAAGTGAACCCTGGTCACAGCCCACTAGAGCACAGAAACTGGAATGGAACCCAAGATTCCTGAGGCTCAAGATTCACCTGCTTTCAGCTGTGAAACCCACAGACAGTGCACATATCTCCTGCCTTTGTAGTGGCTGATCCGCACAGAGGGTGACAACCTACTATTGCTCTGTGTCTCCATTAGCCAAAGTGGCAACGCTCTGTGCAGAGATCTAAAGGTTCCAACTCTGAAGACCCATCTATGGGATCAGTATGACTCCACATGATATAATTTCTGTTATTTCAGTTAGGCTTCTAAAATAGCAAAGAAATCGCCTATATGGTTGTAAGATCAAGCACTCAAAAGTTAGGAAATGCCAGAATCAGTTGCCTTTGCAGCCTTAATTCATCCACCGCCCCTGCACCCCCCGCATGTATATTAGGATACAATCTCAAACTTGATGATCACACACTCTTTCTTCCACAGAACTCCTGATTCCCGATCCAGTGCTCTATCCCCCTCACCCAAATTGCCTCCTAAAAGACAGATGCTACATAAAGAATTACATTCTGCTGTTGGTAAATGACACATGCCTGACTTTAAATGAAACATAAGTATGCTTCTATCTGCCAGTCTGTTTTTATACTATCAGGCTTGCCACAGTACACAATCAATGCTACACGGAAACATGGGGCCATTTTTGGTAGGGGATTCCCCATTAGGGCTGTGTAGGAAAGAATCCTCCTGGAGCTTCTACTGTGCGGACCCTGTCAAGAACAGTCACTAACAAGCTGTGTCTGTTTTGTCAAGGACAGATATTTATGCCTCTCTTCTCAACAAACCTTAAGCAATCTGAGCAAAAGCTGCAATTATCTGTCATACTCTACATTCTGTATTTAAGTTTAACAGTGAACTGAGAATCAGATTATATTCCTGTAACGTGTCCCAGCTTGATCTCTGAATGCGCCTGGTCCAAATAAAAGCTGTGTGCCTCTCTCCAATATAATAATGGCCTCTGCTTGCCAAGTTTGCTTGGTAATCAACATGACAGAGTAGAGGGCGAAACTAGTGCAAACCCACAGGAAAGCCATGCAGTATCCCATTGTCCCTGCCTTTCTGAGAGGTTAACTCCAGATTACTGAGAGGGGGTGACGCCCTTGTCCTGACATGACTGGGCTCTTGGAATTCACTGACAGTCTGCTGTTTAGCTTGTTAAATATGGACAGTTAGGAGGAGCTCAGATTTAAACTGCGGTCACCCATGCAAACCAAAAGGCTGACTTATGAGCAAGTCTGTCCTTAAAAGTGTCAAGCTCTGATCCAGTATATTGGAACTGTCAGCACTTTTTTTAAAAAAATGAACATTTAATAAGCATGCTGGTATAACAGACTTGTTAAAAGGGCTTATGAGCCCTTCCACTGGAGCTCTGAGGTGTATCAAGCTTTAATTACTGTCTGTCTCCTTGTGGCTTAAAGACTGGTTGCAACTAAGCCTTTGTTCATCATCATTATCATGTATGTTAAATGGACCAAAGATAAATGTCAACAATTCAGCCAGCTCCACTGAACAGAAGATACACTATTCATCAACTTGTCATTAGGGAATGCTGATGGTAAGTGCGCTGGCTATTTTGGTGAATATACTTTCATTATACCCCACTAGGTGATTGCGTGTCTGGCTAGGCATCATGCAAGTGCTGGATATTTGAACTCATCTCAGAAGCTCTTAAATCAGTGAGTGCTGTATTGTATTTTCACTGACAACTCTTAACAGGCTTCCCCAAGCCCTTCATTGTGCTCTTGAACAGACATGCTCCTGCGTCCAAGTCATGGACGTGGCCATTTGTTTAGCATGTCCTAACACTTCATCCTTTGGGTGAGTTTACATGGTAGAAAGCATGTTACTTCTGGGCCATCAAACAGTTGAATCAAGTGTCTGTCTGAATGCTGACATTTATTTATTGCTGCCAGGGAAAGTGCTCAGAACCATCTGAATGCTAAATGAACAGCAAAGCCAGAACCCCTTTTGCATGAGCATAAAAACAAAGTCAGGTCCTCCAGTATAGTCACTTGCATGGCATCACCTGCTTAAAGGAATGTGACCAGGATGCTCCTCTGTCACAGTGTTTCTCAGGACTGTTTCCAGCCCCCCACCCCCATTAGTGTAGCAGCCCAGTGTAAATTAGACCTTTGCATATGGAGCTCCCCCATCCTGAGTAGAAGGACTCTGCTGCCTCTGCAAAATCATCTCCCCTTCTCTTGGGGCATAGACTGGGGATCTATGTATGGGGAAAGAGGCATGGATTAGGGTGGGCTGGAGGAAGAGTCAGCTCAGTATGTGGGTTTGGGGTGGGGGGGAATACATTTTGTCCTCCTTTGGTACATCAGTTACTCGATAGAAGTCAAACTCTGCTCCACCTCACCCTCCTGCCTTTCTGTTGGTGCAATGATGGGGAATATCTGCAACCAGACTTCACAGAAATCCCATTCTTGTGAGCCCTTTCCCATGGGCTTTACTGCAGAAAAGGGCACACAAGAGTGGGATTTCTGTGAAGTCTGGTTGCAGATATTCCCCATCATTGCACCAACAGAAAGGCAGGAGGGTGAGGTGGAGCAATCTGCCCCAAGGAGGGTAATTTTTGAATTGGATCCTGCAGTAAATAAGAATCTAGTGAAGTTAGTTGAGAATGAAGGTGATGTGGTCCTGTTTCTTTTACACTGTGGGTAGGGATGATCCATATGTGCCATCATCTGGTACTTGGGGAGACCACTAATGGGTGAGCTGCAATAGTTAAGACGAGATGATGAAAGCACACCTATAGGTATAGATATAGGTGGGACACTGATATACTTGGGCAATGCTTTGGAGGTGGTAACAGATTGCCAATAACTGAGCAAACAAAAGAGAGGTTGGAAATAAGGGGGAGTTCAGAGGAAAGAATACCATAGCTGTGAAGAGGCCTGGCAAATGTAAGGTCTTAGTGACTAGAGTTTTAAGTAACTTCTCACTTTACCGGACTTATTTGCTGATTGGCAGCCAGAGACTGGAATGCAATACAGGGGACTGTGTGATTTTATTTATTTATTTTATTTCTAGCTTCTTGACAACCAGTGTGGGGGATCAGGAGCACAGTTTGTGACTGGTTGGTGAATCTAGCTTCTTGACAACCAGTGTGGGGGATCAGGAGCACAGTTTGTGACTGGTTGGTGAATCTATCTACAGTGTTAACCACTAGTCTTGGGAGAATCTGCTCTTCTTTTTGCAGCCTACCCTGACCTTGGCATTTTCAGTGTGGGCTACCATAGGCACCTTGGGTGGCACCTTGGGTCACACCTCATTTTCCAACATTTCGTTTCAAATTTTGACAGCCCAGATATATGCAGTTGAAATTGCTCTGGGAAAAAATACATAGTAATGTCATGAGACTTTGCGATCTGAAAATCCGAACACATTTAAACATCTCTAAAACTTATTGTCCCATATCATCAGCTGATGTAAATTGATGAATCTGTGACTTCAATGGAGCTGTCCCCATGGTTTCATAAATAACCTCTACAAGGAAAGGTAGCTCATAGCTTTTCAGGACATTGTTTAACTCCTCTGCTTGATGGATAGATCTTGGCTGTGAGGTTAGCCGTGAGAGGTATAGTTTGGGATAGTATTGGCATTCAGTTGCTCCAGTATGGAAAGTCAAGACAAATATGAACATAGCCCTTGTGAGACTATCCATTGGAAACCTATCATCTTAAAATAAGGTTGCAATCAGGAACTTGGTGTCATGTTGTCTGGAGTGGCTCATGACCATGGGAGCCAACCTCAAGGCAGAGTGTCACAAAGCAGGGCAGAAACCCCAAACTGGTTGTGTGTTCTATAATTGGGTTTCACCAACCAGTAAAAAATGAACTCCTAAAGCACTAAAACAGTCTTACAGTGGGGACACAAACAGTCCTCTTGAGCATTGCAGTCTGTCTTACCACCCAGGCGAGTTGGATATGTGATGGGTCACTTTACACCAAAAATCACAACAATATTCAGGTTACTCCAAGTCCCAACAGACCAGTCACTTACCCCAGCTCAATTGTATTCAGACCTCAACCCAAAGACTATGCCTGTAGCCAATTCTGTAATAAACTAACTAAAGGTTTATTAACTAAGAAAAGAAATGAGAATTATTTACAAGATTAAAGCTGGTAGGCATGCATACTCAAATAAGGTAGAATCTTAAATTAAAAAGGTAATAGAAGCTTCTATAATAAGCACGTTTTTATGCCCTTTGGGACTAACCCAAGCCAAACACCTTGGCGGGGTGGGGTCTCTTGCTTATGCCTACAAATCTTTTCTCCTCAGAAGTCAGACAGCATAAAAGATCCAGTGTCTCATTGACAGGGATTTTTATCCCCCCTTGCTCCAGAATCCAGGCTGATGGAATGAGCGCTCCTGCACATAACCTCTTCATGAGCATGTGGGGGGAGCAATTGACAGTCTTTATTTCACAATGACCAATTTGGATTCAACAGTCCTTCGTGGTGTGCAGGAGATAACACCTCCTGGGGTACATTAAAATTTCACATTTGGTAATGCTTCTCCCCAGATTTTTATAGTTACAGAACAAACATGTAAACATTACCTTATAACAGTGGTTTTCAACCTTTTTTCATTTGAGGACCCCCTAAAAATTTCAAATGGAGGTGCAGCTCCCCTTTGGAAATCTTAGACATAGTCTGTGGACCCCCGGGATTCTGTGGACCACAGGTTGAAAACCACTGCCTTATAACACAGGATACAGGTATTATAAGTAGGATTAATAGATACAGCATCTTATAAACATTCCATAAGGCCTAAATACTAAACACATTGCTATAACTCCAATATCTATTTTGATAATGCTAATACACAGATAAGCAAGATTGATATCCAGCTAGGCATTTAAGTGTTCAGTGAGGCCTAGGTACCTTAGCATGAGCTGGCACCTGGTCTGCCAGCATCACACTGGGGTAAAAAACGCACTTGGTATGCCAGGAATGTTTTCCACTAACGTCTTCACATGTCCTTCTAAAGGGAGAAGATATCTTCCCAATTCATACTGTCCTGAGGAAAAAAACATCTCTGGCCGTCTTCTGACCATTTCTAGATGCCTTCTTTAATGGAAAAACATACAGGGTCTATAATGACCCTGCCATTGTACTGCAGGACCCTTTAAAGGAGAAGAGGATATGAGACTATTCACACCCCAACCACATCTGCGTTTCTGCCATACTCAGACAGGATTCTATGGTTGGGAAAAAGCTGCACCTTGTCTTTTTTGGGGGCTAGTTTCTGATATCAGTTACATATGGTGGTATAAATGTAGAATAATTGCACAGTTCAGTTGGCTTACTCCAGATTTGTCTCTTGGACAGTGATGAGTAGGATCCATTGTGTAAGGCCTACCTGCCAAGTTAATCTATAGGTGAACAAAACTAATGAGTGCACTCTAGAAACCTGTTGTGCAAACTGATAGGAGGATAAAATGAAGTATTTGAAAAATGTCTGTGTCAGTATCTTATCAGAAATTCTGGAATAAATTTAGCCCTTGTATAAGCAGGTGTGACTCCCACTGAAGTCAAGAAACTAAATGTAAGGCTGGCCTGGTGTTTGTGTGTTAGCTCTCCGCCATGCTGTGCAAGATCTCAGGTTGTGTTCCTGGAGCTGGCCTTGCTCTGCTTGAGCTAGCAGTGACTGAGAATGCTGCAGTGAGAAGGGAGCACCTGGAGTAACTCTGCAGTGATGTCTCTGGCAAAGTGCAGCAGTGATGAACTTTGTAGGGGGTTCCCTCCGGCCCTCCTGATCCAAGGAAACTAGTTGTAATTTGGAGCTTTTAAGGAGGAGGGAAGGGGAAAGTCCACCATTAAGAAATAGACAGGAAGAGAACAATCCTGTTAAATCCCCAAGGAAAACCCAAGAGCTAGTACATTGCAGATTAAAGCTGGCACAGTTAACACATCTTATTTAATCATAGCAGGAAATAGCACTAAAATCACTATCTTTAAGTATAAAAAAAAGCTCAGTTATCTGTCAAAGTTTTACAATCAACCTTGAGTTTGAACCAAGAAAGTCCCTTAACGTGTATCAGTTAGTCAGGGGAAACTGGGTGCATTTTAAAGATTCCATTGTTGTTTCATTCCACAGTTTGTTTGTCTTCCTTTGCAGCATATTGAAATTGATGAATAGTTTGGATAGTTCTGAACTTTTAAGTTAACTTTTTGAGTTTTGTTTCATTTTGGAGGAAAAGTATATAAATGGGAGAAAGAAATATTTCAAAGATTTTGTGTCACAAAGGATGGCAGCAAGCCATTAATTATGTGCAGAGGAAAAATTATCCCTGGGAGTTTTTTTTTTTTTTTACAGGATGAACTATTTAAAATTGAATAGCTGCTGTAGAAAAGGCACAACCCACATACCCACCTCTGCTTTTATAGCCTTTTTGCAAAGATATTAAAAATATTAACACAGCTTTGATACAATGCATTTGATTGTTGGAATTATTGCACCCAGATTCAATAAACTCTGAATTCTCATTGTTACTTAGAGAACACATTAAGTGTTCATTGCACTTCATACAAGATGCAATAGCCCTGAAGAGCTTACAATCTAAAGTCTTGACGTTAATGGGAGGCTTTCCACTGACTTCATAATAAAGCATTGTGTGATATATAGGACAACAGTTCAAGGACAAAAGTCCTGGAATAGAGGCAGTGAGGTGAGAAGATTAACATAGGGAGGATTTACCAAAAAAAAAAAAAAATTAAAGAAGTCTGGTAGTAGGGGAGAAAGGGCACTTGGTACATGAGAAATTAGACTTCAAAAAATAATGTAGTATGAAAGCTTGTGAAAAGCTGTAAGTGAAAGGAGATAAAGGTAGAGGTTAGGGGAGAGGAATGGAGCAAACATATGGTGATACGGGAAGAAATTAAAGCAGGGATGCTGGGAAGTTCAGAGCTGTGTAGTTTTGAAGGAGAGGATAATTTGCGTGGCACAACCCGCCAATCGTAATATCTGGATGAGATGAGTTGATGATGCGTTACCACATCATATAAGAGCTAAGCATTCTTCTATTATCCTCTATGAGTACCAGTATTGGGGGATGTGTCAAAGAGACCTATCCAGCCAACTTTATGATTTGGAGAATGGCTTCCAAAATTCTTTAGTGTTAGAGAATTACCCTCCAGAAATGCTAGAAGAAAATGAGAAAATAAAAGGAATCTTGGAGAGTTATTTTTTATATATTGGAAACAAGATGAACATAGCCAATCAGGTTCATCAGCCTCTGTGATAATCTGAATTCCAGATTGATTTTCTTGCGCACTGAGGAAATAAATGATTAATCTCTACTGTCCCAGTCCTTCTTCCAGGGAAGTCAATGGAAAATCTTATTGACTTCCATGGGAGCTCGATTAGGCTTTACAGAAAGTTTGTTTTACTATTCCAAGTAATTTGTTACGGCCAAATTCAGAGGTGACATCATGGAGTACTTGAGATGGAGTAGTCCCATTGAACTCATTGGGACTATTCATTTAACTCAGTGTTCGCTAAGCAGAGTATAGGTTGCACAATCAGGCCCTAAGTGGGAATCTAACGGTATATACACCTTCTTTCACACCTGTCCAGCTTCGATATGTAATGGTATAATATACACCTTCTTTCACACCTGCCTAGCTTCGATATGTAAATTACATGAATTTAGATTTCCTCTAGACTCTCTTATAGTTACTTATTTAGATTCACATCAACTTACTGATTGTAATTTAAAACTCCCTTACATATCCCCAGAACACTAGCTTTGCATGTATTTGCTCCATCTTGGATGTTTTGTTTATGTTTATTGGAAAGTTCATGCGGTACTTTGTGTGGTTTTCTCTCAAAACGAATGCTTTAGGCTTTCATTCAGCACGTCACTTATGCGTGTTCTTAGCTTTAAGTACAGGAGTAATCCCTGAATTGGGGGTCTATATACTTTTAAAAAAAACTTAAAGAAATAAATGCCAGCAGCCACCCTTGAGCAACCCTACAATAACACACCAATGAGCGTTCACAATGGAAAACATGACCATTTGATAAGGAAACATATTCACTTTCTGGTTTCCAAGGAGTTTTTATAAATATCAGTGAGGAAAAGTACAAGATTTGTGTAATTTGTTAAAACGTGTTGGCAGAGTCCTTTGCAGGATTGTAACATGGGGGCAGGGTAACTTTTGACAGCAGACACACTGTGAATGGTTTATTTTATGAAGAAAGCCAGGCGCTCTTTGGCTGGAAATCTGTCAGATGAAGGAAAGTCATAGTGGTGACGAGGCTGTGGTAAATAAGGAGCCAATTTCATTGTCACACTGCCCACTACAAACCTTTTGGCCCCTTGGCAGGACAACTGTTGTTCTGCTACTTTGTTCCACAGTGGCTGACAAGCAACAGCAGGCCCCTGGAAGTGAAGAGTGTTTCTTGTTTTTCAGTCACTGCTTGGCCAGTCCGTTGCCACTGCGTGAGCGAGACCAGATGCCTCTGTGGTGTTTAGCGCTGAAAGGCGGGAACTTATTATTGGAGATTTATGCAAATGATTCTGGGCAGTTGATAGGGTAACAGATGCTGGTGGGAGAGTCGAAGGACCAGAACAATGTGTGTAAAAATATATCTCCTGTAAAGTACAATTATTCTGTCTGACCCCGGAGTTGGTATGTGGAGAGCAGGCTATATCAAAATAGGTGGCAAATCTCTGATGAATAATAACCCAGAGACCCAGGGCCAGACAACAGGAAATACAATATTCTCCTCTCTATACAAGGCCAGATTCTTAGCTGGTGTAGATCAGCATAGGTCCACTGAAGGAGCAGACCAGCTGAAAATTGGCCCACAGATCTAAATTACCAATAAAACAAAGTAGGTCTGTGGATAAACAAAATGCTAGCAGGAAAAAAATGGGTATCTAAAAGTTTGCATTGTTTATTCTTTATACAGCTTTATTCTTTTGGTTTTCCATAACAGAATGTTTCGGGCAGGCATACTGATTGGGGTTCAAGGTTTTATGAGCCTCTGGAAAAACATTTTTGGGTTGGAAAATACCCACAATGCTAGTGTGAGTTAATGAACACACACTAACTACAGAATGCTCAAACTCTAGTTATAATTTCTGATGCATTTTTGCTTACCAGAAAAACCTCTACATTAATTACACTGCAGTTATAATGTGCATGTAAAACAGCTTCCCCACTCCCTCAGGAGCAGTCTTTTTCACAGGTAGGATACCAGGGCTTCCACATCTCTTCTCCCACAGTGGAATCTTCAAAGCCCCATCACCATTCTCCAAGCTAGAGGGAATGCAGGGGCAGAATATTTCTATACAGCTGGTCTACATAGGGTGATGAAGGTCATAAGAACCTATCTGAGCACCTTCCAGTAGTACAGTAAGTGACATGGCTAAACTTCTGTTCTGTGTGGTTCATTCTCTCTCATCTTCTCCCCAAGGAGAAAATTGTATGTGCAGTGGAATGGGTGTGCAGGAATCAGAGGATTTAGAGGCTCAGAATCTCATTTACACTAGAACCACTTGACATTCCTCTGGCAGTGTTAAAGGATCTTAAAGTGTGAGTAAATTATATTTACATCCCCCTTAAGGCTTGTTTACACTCTCCGAGAGTGGCGTAAAGTTGCCTTAACACAAATGAGAATCAGGTCCTGTGACTTTCATGAGCACTGTGAAGGAGATATGAGAACGGGGGGAAAATTGACTGTAAAAAAAACAAAACCAAAAACAACCAAACACCAAAAACCTGAAGAATTTCTCAGGCAAAACCTTTCAGAGAGCTAAGTATGGACACTATAGTGCATGTTAAATAGCATTGTTGTTTGAATGTTACAGCTGAAAAGCAACTAAATGATGGGAACGTGGGGAAAGTTGCAATGACGGTTCTAATGCCACCCTGAACTGTGCCCCTTTAGTCCTGCCTGTAGACTAAAGACGTGTCTTTACTCTGGGGACACTTTTCTATCTATATTTCCAATATGGGACATATAACAACACTTGACCCATATCCTCATCCGCTCTCTGCACACTGACTCGTGAACCACCACTTCATATGAGATGAGGACTTGTCCCCCACCTTCCTAGGATAAACCCGTTACATCTTACACTTCAGCAGCAGCACAAATAGGGCGGTACGGTACGGTACACTGTGCCAGCAAGATATTTATAGCTGGTATGGCGTACCAGAAAGACACAGGAGGAGCAACGCCGGCAGCTCTTCCAGCACAGCAGTACTGTCCCCAGCCCTTCCATGCAGGGCCTCCTCCGTCTGTATAGCAGCCCTGCCGGAGGATGGGGCTGGGGGCAGGGCAGGGGGCGGTAGAGCTGCAGCAGACGAGCTGACAGTGTGGGGCTGCCCAGTGGCCCCATGTTCTGCTCCTTTCCCCGCTGCAGTTCCTGGGAGAGCCCTGTGGTTCAGGGCTCTCCTGGGAATTGCAGCGGGGAAGGCAGCAGAACCCCCAGCCCCGCTCCCTGCCCTTCCAGGGAGTTGTGTCTCCTCTGGCTCCATTTATACAGCAGCAGCCCCGCCAGAGGACAGGGCTGGGGATGGTACAGCCACCGGAGGAGCTACCGGTGTTCATGCAGTTCCTGGGAGAGCCCAGGTAAGAGGGGTGGATCGTGGGGAGGAGATGGGGAGAGCGTGAGGGCCCTGGGCTGGGGGGCAGGGCTGTGGCCCCCAAGTACCAGTAAGAAATGGATTTCACTTGCACCACTGCACTTCACTAATTGCCCAGAAACTATACGTTCCCTTATCAACTACCATACTGCTATATTCCAGAAAACGTGTTCTGCCTCACTCACCCTCCATATATGGGCCTATTCATCCTCTAAATAAGGATCAGAGAACCCATGCTCTAGAGATTCACCATCACCCCATCCTCTCTACACTTAATGGCCACAGGCCTCAGGATGCACCACACACCTAAGGTTTTTATCTCTGTCCTGCTCCTCATGGAGGAAAGAGAGGCGCTAGAATGCCTGGAGGCCCCACTTAGCAGCAGCAACAGCACTGTGTTTCTCTCAGAAGATCCTGCTGGCCACCTCCCTACATTTCCCCACCCCCATGTCGGTCATTGAGTTAGATGATGTAACCTGCATCTCAAGAAGGAAATCCAGATCCCAAGGATACAAAGATCTGCCCTGACATCCTTCCAATTTGTGGACAGAAACTGCCTTGTATCTCATGTGGGCTGACAAGGTGGGGCATGGGTTATCTCCTCATACAGCTAATGCCCAGTGCTGGAATTAATATACTCCATAGGACAGATCTATGTTTAATATGGCATCTGGTGCAAATTTCCAACCAGCAAGTGGAGGCTGGGTAGGGACCTGGGGGGGGGAAAGAGAACTTGCTGACTGAAGAACACTTAGCTGGAAATTTCCTAAGTTTTTAAGGTCTATGGTTTTCATTATTATTATAACAACATTCTGTTAATATTGCTTTAAAGGGAAACATTCTCAACCTTAGCGCTCTCTCGAGAACGCTTTTGTCAGAATCTATGTTCAGTTTGCAGCCAAGACAAATAGATACTCTGTAGGCTGTGTGAGAACAATACTTGGGGTTGCTTTGATGGGACTGCAGAAGGTGTTTACTATGACTGCCCATATTGCAGAAAAACCAGAACTGGTTACAAGTTCATGTGTTGTTGAACGTGTTAATATTTGATATGTGGCTCCTTGAATACTTTTCAGTGCTGGAACCTAAGATTAGCAGTTACGTAACTTCAGTTGATGACACATGAGCAGCTTCTTTAAATTGTATTCCTCCTTCTGCTTTAAAAAACACTCTTCTATTTTATGCAGTTTTCTCTGAATTTTACAAGTCATCTGATCAAGGGAGGGTGGTCCCTTGGCTGATCTGGTGGTCCCTTCCAGCCTGAAACTCTATAAGATCACCCATGTCTGAGTATCAGCCTATTTATCCATTCTCAGGGAGCACTTACATTACATAGTGGAGAATTCAATAACAACACTCAGTTGGCGTCTGATGTTATTTATGGAGGAAGAGGCCAGTGTTCCCTGCCTGAATCAGTGGAGGGTGGCAGCCACATGTGGTAAGGTTGGGCTGGAGTGCTGCGCTGTGACCCGCTAGAGAAGCGTGCCTGGCAGCCTGCGCTGCTGTTGTTGTCGTTATTGTAGTTCTGGTGTCATGTTCCTTATTTCAGGCTTGTTATTTATAATGTTTTCTAAATAAAGCTCTGCAGCCTTTTCCTTCTGATAAATGATGTGGAAACCAGCTAAAGTCAACATGAATGGGGGAGGAAGTTGGAGCATGTCACTGTTGATATTTACTAGTATCCAATGCATCTTGTTATGCAAGAGAGAAGAGGATTTTCTGAAAAGGGATCATTTTGAATCCCCAGTCATTCCTCCTGTCTTCCCTCCCTTCCCCCTCTGCTCCTATATCTCATGCCAAGTTCTGGGTTCAGACATTCTGGAAGCACCCTTATGGCTTATGACTACAGCAAAACTCCAGCATTGCTACACATGCCTCTTATATTAGGCTGGGGAGCCATTCTACTCTCTTGATCCATCTCAGCTGTGTGCTTTGTGGCTCAGTGGTGCACAACGGTGGTTCTTCGCTTCCCCCCTCTCTAATAGTTTCTCATTTCTGGAAGTGTAACAAATATTTGATTCCATTTCCTTATCATGGGCCTTGAAATTAAATGCCAGCCTTTTACTGGAAGTTATCACTGGAGCCCCGTTGATCTACCATGTGGTTAAAATAATCTTACAGAAATAAGCACCTCTTTCCTTTTGATAATTTATACAAAGATTGAATTTTGTAACTAAGGAAAGTAAAATCACACTGTATATTAACCATGGCCATGGGAAAACGTTTAGAGAGGAAACTGATAATACAGCTTATTGTTGAAAAGAACTGATGAAATATATACATTTCTAACAATGACTCATGTTGGGTATCGACCACTGTTAATTAGTGTATTTCCTTTGGCAATATTGTTTACATTGGGAGTGATCCTGCTCTCACTGCAGTCAGACGTTTGCCATTGACTTTGAAATGCAGCTCTTCTCTGAAAAGTGTCTTGTTAAAAATGGCAATGTGGAGGTCCATGTTTGTGCTGTACTGAGTCCAGATTAAATTTGCTAAATGGAGAAATACAAGGATTTGCCCCCAATTGCTAGCCCTGCGTGATCAGTCAGAGACCTGAAAGTCATGGTGGTTGCTTTCCTGCTTGAGCCTCAGTACTAACAACAAGGATTCTGCTGCTCAAATTCTGCTTGGGGTTACACTGTGCAACCACATTGTCTTCAGTTATACCTAGGCAGCCCCATTAACACCAGCTGACCTTATCTACTGGAATTTAGTTAACAAGTCTACTGATGTGAGATGGAATAATATCCAGTTTACTCTTAGGACTCTATTTGTTCTTCCGTGCTCACAGAGGTAAAAAGTAATAAACACTTATTTTTGTCACTGATGTAAACAATGCTGAACACACCCAGGAAGCAGATCTTTTATACAGCCACTTTTCCAAGTAAAATTGTACATTAAGGAGAGAGGGTTGTTCCCCTTAGTTATCATGTATGGGAGTGAGAGGAGCCCATATTTGGTCTTCAGTTTGTGTGTGTGTGTGTGTGTGCGCGCGCTCTAGACTCCTGTGCAATTTAGTCACAGTCTAAGCCAGATTTTCCCATTGTTTTAAACTTAAATCATGCTGCATGGTGAATAATGCAGTAAGCTTTCCAGTCTCCTCTCCCTCCCTCTGGGATGTTTATAATTTACTAACTGAAATGATAAAGGTTTTTAGAGCCAATTTTCAGTTTCCCCTCACTGTTGGGAGACCTGATGGAACACATTCTTGCCACTACTATATAAATTGGCTTCTCAAGAAAAAAAGATTAGGCAGATGATTATTCATAAAAACTTGAACTAATCAAAACAGCTGGGAAGGCCACTCAACTGTACTGGAAAGTTTTCCATAAGGGAAGTGTTAAGAGGTTTGAGTTGCTGTTTCTTTTTACAGGTCCTCTTCACCACAAACAGTCCATGGGGCTCAGCACTATTTTATCTAATCAATATATCTTTCAGTGTAGCACAGTATGTAGGAGCTGGTCATGGATGGAAACTTGGTTGCTCGCCTACCCATGGTCCTTCTAGAATTTGGCAGGCCTGCGGAAGCTTGAAGTATCTATGAGATGCTCTTCTTTCCCCAGCTCTCTTGCCTGTGGGCCTTTTAAGGTACAATCATGTCACCCCTCCTGTTCAATGTAGATATGAGAACACTAGAGGAGAGGGAGCCGTTGTTGGCTGCAGTACCATCACTGTTCTGAGGAAGCTTAACTGTACTGCTGCTTCTCATTGCACCTGGATTCTCTAGTCTCCTTGATGTTCTAGTGCCTGAGTTAAGGACTGGATGAAAGCTGGCTGGATTAAATTCAATCCAAACAAGATGGAGGTGATTTTGCTAGGTGAGCAGGGCTGCCCAGAGGATTCAGGGGGCCTGGGGCAAAGCAATTTTGGGGGCCCCTGCCATAAGAAAAAGTTGCAATACTATAGAATAGTAGAAGCAGCAAAGAATCCTGTGGCACCTTATAGACTAACAGACGTTTTGCAGCATGAGCTTTCGTGGGTGAATACCCACTTCTTCAGATGCAAGTGGTGGAAATTTCCTGGGGCAGGTATATATAAGCAAGCAAGAAGCAAGCTAGAGATAACGAGGTTAAATCAATCAGGGTGGATGAGGCCCTGTCCTAGCAGTTGAGGTGTGAAAACCAAGGGAGGAGAAACTGGTTCTGTAATTGGCAAGCCATTCACAGTCTTTGTTTAGTCCTGAGCTGATGGTGTCAAATTTGCAGATGAACTGGAGCTCAGCAGTTTCTCTTTGAAGTCTGGTCCTAAAGTTTTTTTGCTGTAGGATGGCCACCTTAAGATCTGCTACTGTGTGGCCAGGGAGGTTGAAGTGTTCTCCTACAGGTTTTTGTATATTGCCATTCCTAATGTCTGATTTGTGTCCATTTATCCTTTTCCTTAGAGACTGTCCAGTTTGGCCGATGTACATAGCAGAGGGGCATTGCTGGCATATGATGGCATATATTACATTGGTGGAAGTGCAGGTGAATGAACCGGTGATGTTGTGGCTGATCTGGTTTGGTCCTGTGATGGTGTTGCTGGTGTAGATATGTGGGCAGAGTTGGCATCGAGGTTTGTTGCATGGATTGGTTCCTGAGCTAGAGTTACTATGGTGCGGTGTGCAGTTGCTGGTGAGAATATGCTTCAGGTTGGCAGGTTGTCTGTGGGCGAGAACTGGTCTGCCACCCAAGGCCTGTGAAAGTGTGGGATCATTGTCCAGGATGGGTTGTAGATTCCTGATGATGCGTTGTAGGGGTTTTAGCTGGGGACTGTATGTGATGGCCAGTGGAGTCCTGTTGGTTTCTTTCTTGGGTTTGTCTTCCAGTCGGAGGTTTCTGGGTACACGTCTGGCGCTGTTGATCTGTTTCCTTATTTCCTCGTGTGGGTACTGTAGTCTTGAGAATGCTTGGTGGAGATTTTCTAGGTGTTGGTCTCTGTCTGCGGGGTTAGAGCAGATACGGTTGTACCTCAGTGCTTGGCTGTAGACAATGGATCTTGTGGTGTGTCCGGGATGGAAGCTGGAGGCATGAAGGTAGGCATAGCGGTCGGTAGGTTTTCGGTATAGGGTGGTGTTGATGTGACCATCACTTATTTGCACCGTGGTGTCTAGGAAGTGGACCTCCCGTGTAGATTGGTCCAGGCTGAGGTTGATGGAGGGGTGGAAGCTGTTGAAATCGTGGTGGAATTTTTCCAGAGTCTCCTTCCCATGGGTCCAGATGATGAAGATGTCATCGATGTAGCGTAGGTAGAGAAGGGGCGTGAGTGGACGGGAGCTGAGGCAGCGTTGTTCCAGGTCGGCCATAAAAATATTGGCATATTGTGGGGCCATACGGGTGCCCATAGCGGTGCCACTGATCTGGAGATATATATTGTCAGCAAATTTGAAATAGTTGTGTGTGAGGATAAAGCCACAGAGCTCAGCAACCAGGTGTGCTGTGGCATCATCAGGGATACTGTTCCTGACAGCTTGTATTCCATCAGTATGTGGGATGTTTGTGTAGAGAGCCTCTACATCCATGGTGGCCAGGATGGTGTTTTCTGGAAGGTCACCAATGCATTGTAGTTTCCTCAGGAAATCAGTGGTGTCACGGAGATAGCTGGGAGTGCTGGTAGCATAGGGTCTGAGTAGAGAGTCTACATATCCAGACAGTCCTTCAGTGAGAGTTCCAATGCCCGAGATGATGGGGCGTCCAGGATTTCCGGGTTTGTGGATCTTGGGTAGTAGATAGAATAACCCTGGTCGGGGCTCTAAGGGTATGTTGATTAGTTCTGGTGTTAGTGTAGGGAGTGTCCTGAGTAGATGGTGCAGTTTCTTAGTGTATTCCTCAGTGGGATCTGAGGGAAGTAGCCTGTAAAATTTAGTATTGGAGAGTTGTCTGGCGGCCTCCTTTTGGTAGTCAGACCTGTTCATGATGACAACAGCACCTCCTTTATCAGCCTCTTTGATTATAATGTCAGGATGGTTTCTGAGGCTGTGGATGGCATTGCGTTCTGCACGACTTAGGTTGTGAGGCAAGCGATGTTGTTTTTCCACAATTTCTGCCTGTGCACGTCGGCGGAAGCATTCAATGTATAGGTCCAGACTGTCGTTTCGACCCTCAGGAGGAGTCCATGTGGAGTTCTTCTTCTTATGCTGTTGGTGGGAGGGTAACTGTGTATCCGTGCGCTGTTCAGTGTTGTCCTGAAAGAATTCTTTGAGTCGGAGACGGCGAAAGTAGGCTTCCAGATCACCGCAGAACTGTATCATATTAGTGGGGGTGGCAGGGCAGAAAGAGAGTCCCCGAGATAGGACAGACTGTTCTTCTGGGCTGAGTGTGTGGTTGGATAGATTGACGATATTGCTGGGTGGGTTAGGGGTACCACGGTTGTGGCCCCATGTGGCAGGTAGGAGTTTAGACAGCTTACAGTCCTTTTTCCTTTGTAGAGAGTTGAAGTGAGTAATGTAGATCCCCTGTCTTATTTTAGTGAAGTCCGTTTGTATGGAAGTTTGGTTATTGATGAGAGTCTCCAGGTTGGAGAGCTCTTTTTTTATGTTTTCCTGTTTGCTGTATAGGATGCTGATCAGGTGGTTCCTCAGTTTCTTCGATAGAGTATGGCATAATCTCTCACTGTGGTCTGTGTAGTATGTAGATAGTAGTGGATTTTTTACCTTTAGTCCATTAGGTATGATGTCCATCCGTTTGCATTTGGAAAGGAAGATGATATCTGTCTGTATTTGTGCAAGTTTCTTCATGAGGTTGATGGATTTCCACTCCATACGGTTAAATGCAGTGCCTTGCATGGTGTCAAGTATCAGAGGGGTAGCCGTGTTAGTCTGGTTCTGTAGAAGCAGCAAAGAATCCTGTGGCACCTTATAGACTAACAGACGTTTTGCAGCATGAGCTTTCGTGGGTGAATACCCACTTCTTCAGATGCAAGTGGTGGAAATTTCCTGGGGCAGGTATATATAAGCAAGCAAGAAGCAAGCTACAACACATCATCAGGGATCTACAACCCATCCTGGACAATGATCCCACACTTTCACAGGCCTTGGGTGGCAGACCAGTTCTCGCCCACAGACAACCTGCCAACCTGAAGCATATTCTCACCAGCAACTGCACACCGCACCATAGTAACTCTAGCTCAGGAACCAATCCATGCAACAAACCTCGATGCCAACTCTGCCCACATATCTACACCAGCAACACCATCACAGGACCAAACCAGATCAGCCACAACATCACCGGTTCATTCACCTGCACTTCCACCAATGTAATATATGCCATCATATGCCAGCAATGCCCCTCTGCTATGTACATCGGCCAAACTGGACAGTCTCTAAGGAAAAGGATAAATGGACACAAATCAGACATTAGGAATGGCAATATACAAAAACCTGTAGGAGAACACTTCAACCTCCCTGGCCACACAATAGCAGATCTTAAGGTGGCCATCCTACAGCAAAAAAACTTTAGGACCAGACTTCAAAGAGAAACTGCTGAGCTCCAGTTCATCTGCAAATTTGACACCATCAGCTCAGGACTAAACAAAGACTGTGAATGGCTTGCCAATTACAGAACCAGTTTCTCCTCCCTTGGTTTTCACACCTCAACTGCTAGGACAGGGCCTCATCCACCCTGATTGATTTAACCTCGTTATCTCTAGCTTGCTTCTTGCTTGCTTATATATACCTGCCCCAGGAAATTTCCACCACTTGCATCTGAAGAAGTGGGTATTCACCCACGAAAGCTCATGCTGCAAAACGTCTGTTAGTCTATAAGGTGCCACAGGATTCTTTGCTGCTTCTACAGAACCAGACTAACACGGCTACCCCTCTGATATAGAATAGTATATTCCCATGGGGGCCCCGGGGCAAATTGCCCCACTTGCCCCCCTCCCAGGACGGCCCTGTGGGTGACAGAGAGCATCTTGAGCAGTTTATGGGATTTATGGCTGCTCCCTCTTAATAGAGTATGAACACTCACTTCCTTAATAGTTCATGATCTCAAGGTCTTATTGGACCCCTTATTGTTTCTGGATTCCCAGGTAATAGCATTGGTCCTATTAGGTTGCAATTTGCAAGTCGACCATTCTTCTATGACAGATTCATAGATTCTAAGGCCAGAAGGGACCATTGTGATCATCTAGGCTGTCCTCTCCTATAACACAAGCCATAGAACTTCTCCAAAATAGTTCCTAGAGCAGATCTTTTAGAAAAACATCCAATCTTGATTTAAAAATGGTCAGTTATGGAGAATCCACCATGACTCTTGGTAAATTGTTTCAATGGTTAATTACATTTTTGAGAGTATGTCTTATTTCCAGTCTGACTACATCTAGCTTCAACTTTCAGCCATTGGCTCATTTTAGAGCTTTTTCTGCTAGATTGAAGGGCTCGTTATTAACTATTTGTTCCCCATGTAGATACTTATAGACTAATCAACTCACCCCTTCTTGTTAATCTAAATAGATTGAGCTCTTTGAGTCCATCACTATAAGGCATGTTTTTTAATCCTTTAATCATTCCAGTGGTTCTTCTCTGAACCCTCTGCAATTTATCAACATCCTTCTTGAGTTGTAGGCACCGGAACTGGACACAGTATTCCAACAGCAGTTGCACCAGTGCCAAATACAGAGGGGAAAAAAAACCCTCTCTACTCCTACTGAGATTCCACTGTTCATGCATCCCAGGATTGCATTAGATCTTTTGGCCACAGAATCACATTGAGAGCTCATGTTCAGCTGAT
The DNA here is from genome assembly GCF_020497125.1 of Mauremys mutica. Classification (NCBI taxonomy): domain Eukaryota; kingdom Metazoa; phylum Chordata; order Testudines; family Geoemydidae; genus Mauremys; species Mauremys mutica. The sequence continues at coordinate 99,900,580 of NC_059072.1, read as the reverse complement.
TATCCACCGTGACACCCAAATGTTTTTCAGAGTCATTGCTTCCCAGAATAGAGTCCCCCATCCTGTAAGTATGGCCTATGTTCTTTGTTCCTAGAAGTATGCATTTACATTTAGCTGTATTAAAATGCTATACTGTTTCTTTGCACCCAGATTACCAAGGGATCCAGATTGCTCTGAATCGTGTGTTATTCACCACTCCCCTAATTTTTGTTTAAGCGGCAAACTTTGTCAGTGATTTTGTTTGTTCATTCCAGAACTGATATCCGTGGGACCACACTGAAAATAGACCCTCTTGACAATGTTCCCCATTTACACGTACATTTTGACACCTATAAATTAGCCAGTTTTTAATCGATTTAATATGTGCCATGTTCATTTATATCATTCTATTTTTTTTAAGCAAAATGTCATGCAGTACCAAGTCAAGTGCCTCATAGAAGTCTAATCCTAATATTACATCAACACTCTTATCTTTATCAACCAAAGTTGTAATCTTATCAAAAAAGATAGCAAGGTAGTTTGATGGGATCTATTTTCCATATACCCATGTCAATTAGCATTAATTACATTGCCCTCCTTTAATTCTGTGGTAATATCAGCCACTCCATTATCTTGCCCAGGTCCTCCCCTGTCATCGCCATCCCCAACCCCAGACTAGACTAGCGTAAAGCACTCTATTGAGGGTGTAACAATGTGGGACTCACCACTGCGGCACCTCCTGCTGGTCTCTCAGGGAATTAGCTTCCAGCCTCTGGAGCACCCTCTGTCCCGCTACCGCTGGGCCCCCATGTCCCTCCTGGACCCCGGTGCCCCTTTCCACTGGGGTGCTGCCCCCTGGTAATAACCCCACAGTCTCTGGGTCTCCCCCTTCCAGGGGAACCCCTGTCCCCACCTTGCCTTAGTATATGGCTACTGCCCAGTCTCCATAGAGCCCCCGTTCACTGGGGAAGACTGCAATATAAATGCCACTCATCACAGGCAAGGGGATTTGGACCTGCTGCCTCTGCCTACCCCTTTTGGGCTGCCCCCTGCAAACCCAGTACCTATTTGGACTTCCACTAGGCCACAGTCATGGAAAAAATTATAAAGGAGAGAGTGGTTACGGACCTTGAGGCCAATGGCAACTGGGACAAATTACAGCATGGTTTTACGAAAGGTAGATCGTGTCAAACCAACCTGATCTCCTTCTTTGAGAAAGTAACAGATTTTTTAGACAAGGGAAATGCGGTGGACCTAATATATCTTGATTTCAGTAAGGCGTTTGATACGGTACCGCATGAGGAATTACTGGTTAAATTGGAAAAGATGGGGATCGAAATGAAAATCCAGAGGTGGATAAGGAGCTGGTTAAAGGGGAGACTGCAGAGGGTCGTATTAAAGGGTGAGCTGTCGGGTTGGAGGGGGGTTACCAGTGGAGTTCCTCAAGGTTCGGTTTTGGGTCCAATTTTATTTAATCTATTTATCGCTGACCTCGGAACCAAAAGTAGGAGTGGGCTGATAAAGTTTGTGGATGACACCAAGTTGGGAGGTATTGCCGATTCGGAAAAGGATCGGGATATCCTCCAGGGAGATTTGGATGACCTTGTAAACTGGAGTATTAGTAACAAGATGAAATTCAATAATGAGAAGTGTAAGGTTATGCATTTAGGGATGACTAACAAGAATTTTAGTTATAAGCTGGGGCACCAGTTGGAAGTAACGGAGGAGGAGAAGGACCTAGGAGTCCTGGTTGATCATAGGATGACTATGAGTAAGCAATGTGATGTGGCCGTTAAAAAAGCTAATGCGGTCTTGGGATGCATTAGGCGAGGTATTTCTAGTAGAGATAAGGAGGTGCTAGTCCCGTTATATAAGGCGTTGGTAAGACCTAATTTGGAGTATTGTGTGCAGTTTTGGTCTCCCATGTTTAAGAAGGATGAATTCAAACTGGAACGAGTACAAAGAAGGGCCACTAGAATGATCCGAGGAATGGAAGGCCTGTCATATGAAAGGAGACTTGAGGAGCTCGGTTTGTTTTCCTTAACCAAAAGAAGGAGAAGAGGAGATATGATTGCACTCTTTAAATATATCAGAGGGATAAATACCAGGGAAGGAGAGGAATTATTTCAGCTCAGTGCTAATGTGAACACGAGGACAAACGGATATAAATTGTCAGTTAGGAAATTTAGGCTTGAAATTAGACGAAGGTTTCTAACCATCAGAGGAGTGCAATTCTGGAACAGCCTACCGAGGGAAATAGTGGGGGCAAAGGACCTCCATGACTTTAAGATTAAGCTGGATAAGTTTATGGAGGGGATGGTACGATAGGATAATGGGTTTAGTCAATAGGTCAATAACGTGCCACTGGTAATTAGTACAAAGGGTGTATGTTGGGATATTGTTAGCCCTTTCCAGAGGGTCTGGCTGGAGAGTCTTGCCCGCATGCTCGGGGTTCAGCTGATCGCCATATTTGGGGTCGGGAAGGAATTTTCCTCCAGGGTAGATTGGCAGTGGCCCTGGAGGTTTTTCGCCTTCCTCCGAAGCATGGGGCAGGGGTCGCTTGCTGGTGGATTATCTGCTACTTGAAGTCTCTAAATCACGATTTGGAGCATTCAACAGCAGAGTCAAGGGAGAGAATTAGTTCAGGAGTGGGTGGATCGGCTTATGTGGCCTGCATCTTGCAGGAGGTCAGACTAGATGATCATAATGGTCCCTTCTGATCTTGAATTCTATGATTCTGTGATTCTATGATACAGCCTGGGGGTTTCCAAACCGGAGCCCCCCAGGCCTTCTCCCAGCCCAGCTCCACCTCTGGTATCTTGGTACACTCCCAGCAGCCAGGTCCCTCCCTCTCAACAGGCTGGAGAGAGAGTCTGTCTGTACTCCTGGCCCACTGCCCTCTTATAAGGGCCAGCTGAGCCCTGATTGGGGCGTGGCCTCAGCTGAGCTTACTCCCCCACTCAGCCTGGGAACTGCTTGCTCCCAGCCACTGCCCTCTCCTGGGCTGTTTTAAGCTCTTTAAGGCCGGAGCGGGTGGCCACCCCACTACAGAGGGCTTGCTCTTGAAAACCTTTCAGAAACTTTAGTATATGCAAAATGTGATGTCTTGCCTTTTAGTAGGGTAGATTCATTTGAGCGTGCAATATTTGTGCTTTGTGTTCACCCCTGGCTCCCAGTCTGCTTCAGGTTGTGGTTGGAACTGTTGAACTTGGTTAGCATTTATAAAGCTTTAAGTGGCTTTATAAATGCCTTTCTACCCTTTCATAGCAATCATAATTTGTTGGAATGCTGTCTGTCTCCAAGGTCAAACTTCAGAGAGCAGGTGGTAGGGTATTTTCATTGGAGGTTCCTGGCTCTGGAACGTGTTTACTCTTGGGAGCCTATCAGAGCCCATGTCTGGCCACGTTTAGGGTGCAGCACAAGACATGTCCTTTCTGTTTGGCTTTTTCTTAATTTCAGAGTATTCAGGTGGGTGCGCTTTCAGAGAGTGTGCATTTCAGAACAATACAGTTTAGAATCAGGTTATTACTAGTTTAGGGATAACTGTGCATTTTTAATTATGTAAAGGAGACCAGCCCCCATGGTGATGTGCACATAAGAATGTAATATATAAGATAAATAGCCAAACTGCAAAATGAGGATAGTTTTGATGGCAATGCAGCATTGCAACCAGACAGTGGGGAAGGAGTTCTAGACAGATTACAAATCTGACAGAAACACATCCTATCCACCACCTGAATCCCATGGGCCAGAGATTGGTCAAGGCAGGATCCCAAGTTCCCAACAGGTCTTACTGGCTCCTCTATATGCACAAAGGGCAGAACAAACTAGGTATGGAATCTGTCATGATGACAATCTCAGGCCACTGCTATCTCCTCCAGCATGGTTTGATTCAACACAAATCTGCTTTTGTGCATCTACATTACAATCCTCCCTAAGCCAATGCTAGGCTGAGCAGAATCCATGGAGCAAGAGATGTGCAAAAGAATGATTTTCCTTTATTCCAAATGTAGTCTCTTCCACATGCCCATGTAACAAAATGTCTGAAATTCTTTACATTCACAAGTCAGCCCCTTCTAAGACCCAGGCATTTATACTCTTGTCAGTATCTGAACAATGTTTTCCTTCTATCAACGGTTTAGTGCTATCAGCCACAGATGCCGATGAGGAATACATTAATCTAAGACTCAGGAAGTCACACCTGTCAGACTCACACTGTTTAGATCGATGCTTTTACTTTATAAAGTATAAACAGTAGGATATTTATTTTCCTGCCTGATATCCATGAGTTAGTTAAGCAACTAGAGTGTGCTCATGCACAGCTTTCATGAGCCAGCCTTAATTGCATAGCAGCATGCCATCAAAATAAAGATTAGACACTATTATCTAGGAATCAATTTTGCATTTTTCTCCTCTGACTGTAACTGTTTAAAATGTAGGGCACTATCTCATCCTGGCCATACATACATTTCTCATTTGTCAAAATGCCCTTAGTCAACTATCCAGCTTTTCATGGTGGTTGAAAATCATAGCATTTAATTGTGTCAACCAAGGCTAGAAATGTTGTTAATTCACCACAGGGTTGCACTGTCCAATTTTTTTAATCTTAACCAACTATACATTTGAAGAACTGATTAGCTATAAAAAGTGTTTCACCTGTTAACCAACAAAGACAACTCAAGAGGGACAGGAAGAAAATATCCTCAAATGGCCGATTTTCTTTTAGCCACGTGCATTCTTCTTTATCCTCTTTATTGGCTGCATTTAAATATTCCAGACAGAATGCAGCATAATATTAACTTGTGCACAGTGTATAACGGGGACCTGATCCAAAGCCCATGGTATTCAGTTAGAGGCTTTCCATTGATTTCCTTGAGCTTTGGATCAAGTTCTGGGATTACAGTATTGCAATTGTCTATCAGCCACCATTTCCACCCCTAAGTAGAACTAACAAACAAGAAAAAAAAACAAGAAACCAGTATGAAATGCAGAACTTCAACAACCAATTTCAGTATGTACATAACTCCACCAGCTTCTATTGTCTTCCACCAGAGAGGAAATTGGCCTAATGAGTGTTAGGTGGCATATGCATTTTCTCATAATTTGTTTGTGATCATTCTCCACGCAAAGGACGCCCCAATCACTAAATGTTAGGACTCCAATGGGTGGAGAGAGGCTTTCTTCCTTGGGCAGTAGTCTTGGCAAACCGAGAAAATGGCTACCAGCCCTATGCTCCTGGGAATGAGCTCCCAATACGTCTGAGAGATCGCTGGCATTTGACAGCCCTTCTGCAAGTAATATTTATGAGTAGAGTAGCTGTGCCATTTGATTATAATGGGTGCTGTTATTATAGTAGAAGCTTTGGACTAGGGATCTCCCAGGTTGAAAGCTCAGGATCTGGGCAAAAGAGGGGAACAAAGTGTTCTAAACCAGTTAGTGATCACACGGGGAAAGTGTTTCACAGAGTTTAAGGCCCAAAGGGATTACTAGATCGTCTAGTCTAACCTCCTGTATATCACAAGCCGTACCATTGACCTCCGTTACCTCGATATTGAGCTCAATAACTTGGGTTAGACTAAACCATTTCAGTTTTCAGGAGACTGAACTGTTGTGTGCCGCAGGCAGAGAACAGGAGAGACCCAGAGTGCCACCAATGCACAAGGCCCCTGCAATGGCAGGGAACTGGTTAGGTGAGAGATGCTTAGCTGATTCCCAGCAGGTGACCCATGCCCCATGTAACTGAGGAAGGTGGCCCCCCCCCTCACACACACATCCCAAAGGTGTTCCAAGGTGATTGCATGCTAAGAGGGACAGTGATGGGGGAGTTGTTCCTTGGCCCAGCAGCTGGGCGGTGGGGACTGATGTGCCATTTCAGCAGAGGGGATCGCCTACATTCAGTATGGAACAGGTCTGTTTAAGATCAATGGACCTATGTGTATAGTGTAAATAAATAAATTACATTAGAGAATGCCTGACTCCCTAGCAATAGAAACTGACTTGCTACAGAGCCCTGGCGTCCCCTTCTGCTTTGTGAGGAGCAGCAGTATCTATATAATAAGATCCCAGGATTGTCACTGCCACTCTGAAGCCTAGAATGCCTGCACAGTCAATGTGAAATGATGGAAACAGCTACAGGCACGCTGAGAGTTCTCTGTTGAAAATATTATGTTCAATTTTTAAGTGCTCAGTCATTTTGACTTGACAAATTACAGCCATGCAACAGTAAAGCGAATACCTGTGCCGTGCCAAGAGTTCGAGAGAGACCATTATGATCTCACAGGTAATGCAACCAATTGCCATTTTTACTCTATCCCTAATCTGCATGCAACAGTTTCAGTGGCTATATGAGAGAGACTGTACAGATGGTGGGTTACTTGGCCCAACTGCCACAATTCTTTAAAACCACCCACAAAACCAACACATCATGTGACAGTATGGGCTTTCAGCTACTAGTGTGTGTTATAAACACCTCGGGTGAAATCCTGGCTTAGTTGATGTCAATGGGAGTTTTGCCATAGAGTACAATGGGGCTAGAATTTCATCCCTCTTTGTTTTGGTAGGGGGTTTATTGGGCTCCAGTTTTATCCTGAAACCAGAAACCCTAGATAGAATTTAAAATGACCCTAAAAATGTGATTGACCATGTCCACTGACTAAGCTTTTATTCTCTCCTAACCCTGTAATGCATTCAGGACTAACATATGTATCCCATTTAGAATTGCCTTCAAGGCATGAAACAACTTAAACAATAGTCAATACTGTGTTTCTACAGCAAGCAATCTATTGGCATGGAGGTTTTCTTGGTAACATCTCCTCTCTTCAGCCATTCCCTCTGTGTTCCAAGTTCTTCCGGATCTACCGCCCACATTTTCATCAACATGCCTTTCCAGCAGCAACTTAAATAATAAATGGCACATGAGTGTAGTTAGAGATGAAGCGCTGCTAACTCCTGCTCCTGTTTGCTTCTATCTATGATGTGGACCCTGGATTTCTTGGGGGATTTTTTTGGAAGCCTGGGTTGGCAAGAACCCTTAAAAAAATCTTGAATTTTGGGACATCTGTGTGTGAAACAAAACTGGTGTTTGATGGTTTCATTTGAGATGCCAAAGGCTAGTGATATAGTGTAAGCAGGGCTGGCTCTACTGTTTTTGCTGCCCCAAGCAGCGAGGGGGCAGTCTGTGTGCTGTTAGGATGGCACGTGCATTTCCGCGGCGGCAGCAATTCGGCAGTAGCTTCTGTATTCAGCCGGAAGACTGAAGCTGCGCCGCCGCAAACAGCTGAACATAGAAGCTGCTGCCGAATTGCCGCCACTGCGGAAATGCGCGAGCCACCCTAAAGGCACACAGACTGCTCCCGCCCTCTGCTGCGGCAATTCGCGCGCTGCATGGGGGCAAAAACACATGGACTGCCGCCCCTTGCAGATTGCCGCCCCAAGCACCTGCCTGGGATGCTGGCACCTTGAGCCGGCCCTGAGTGTAAGTCCATTTCAACAGCCAGAGATCCCAGTCCTGCAAACACATCTTCATGGACCAACCTTTATATCTACATGGAGTTCCAGTGATGGTTGTGTGGTTGCTTATGGGTGCCAGGATTTACCCTCTTGGATCAGATTCCAGAAGGAGGCTTTTATTTCCTGGGTGATCTAGGCCACACTTTTTCACTGGTTAAGTGTGTCTCATTTTTTTAAAAAAAGATACTGCAAGTTGTTGTTGTTACTAATTTGTGTTATGGTACCTCCTAGAGAGCACAGCAGAGTTTAGGTCCCCGTGTTGCTAGGCAGTGAACGAATACAGAGCAGTATTGCCAATTCTTGTGATTCATTTTTTTTATCATGAGTCTTGTGATACTTGATTCCTTCATAGACACACAGCTCCTGGAGTCCTGTGCTGATGTAAGAATCTCAGTTTTCATTGAAAAATAAGTTTCTAGCCCTCTCAATTGTGGAGAAAAGCTGGAAAACGTAATCCAAGTGTCCCCTAAAAGGCTCAAAAACCAGAAGGCAAATGAAAAGGACCCAAAATTTATTATATATATTTTTTTAAATTACATTATTTTAAAGTCACTCTCATATTTTTTTGTGGCCATACTCATGATTTTTGCAAACTTGAGATAGGCAATACTGACTGAGTAAGAGACAGTCCCTGCCCTAGAGAGTTTACAATCTAATTATCTAAGACAGACAAAGGAAAGGGGCAGCATGTGAGAGGAGAAAGGATATAGCGTACAAGCTCTTAGGGGTGTGTCTCCTAGGCAGCAGTGCTAGTGCAAATCCCATAATTTCCTTTGTAAAAGAATTACATTTCCCCAGCAGTTTCATTTTGTAATTTCTTCTCCAGTTCCTGCCCTGTGTTGACTAGTGCTATTGTCTAGCCCAGCAGAATAGGAATATTGCTTAGGCTGTTTCCTGTGAAAGTAAAAGACAGAGTTTCGGATTCAGTTATAACACTTAATGTAGATAAGTAACTAAGTATTCACTATCAGAGGGGTAGCCATGTTAGTCTGGATCTGTAAAAGCAGCAAAGAATCCTGTGGCACCTTATAGACTAACAGACGTTTTGGAGCATGAGCTTTCGTGGGTGAATACCCACTTTGTCGGATGCATGTAGTGGAAATTTCCAGGGGCAGGTATATATATGCAAGCAAGAAGCAAGCTAGAGATAACGAGGTTAGTTCAATCAGGGAGGATGAGGCCCTGTTCTACCAGTTGAGGTGTGAAAACCAAGGGAGGAGAAACTGGTTTTGTAGTTGGCAAGCCATTCACAGTCTTTGTTTAATCCTGATCTGATGGTGTCAAATTTGCAGATGAACTGAAGCTCAGCAGTTTCTCTTTGAAGTCTGGTCCTGAAGTTTTTTTGCTGCAGGATGGCCACCCTAAGATCTGCTATTGTGTGGCCAGGGAGGTTGAAGTGTTCTCCTATAGGTTTTTGTATATTGCCATTCCTAATATCTGATTTGTGTCCATTTATCCTTTTCCGTAGAGACTGTCCAGTTTGGCCGATGTACATAGCAGAGGGGCATTGCTGTCATATGATGGCGTATATTACATTGGTGGATGTGCAGGTGAATGAACCGGTGATGGTGTGGCTGATCTGGTTAGGTCCTGTGATGGTGTCGCTGGTGTAGATATTCACTAATAAGTATTCACTAATACCTAGCACTGAGCTGTTTCATCTCTGGGTGCATTTAAAAAAAAAAAGGAATATTCTATTTTGTCAGAGTCTCCCCTCCCTCTTCCCCTGGCATGTTGTGAAACTAATAAAAATAGACTGTTCATTGACTGGGTGGAGAAATTACATTCAGATTGCATAATATGTGAGGCCTGGCAGGATTTAGTGAACCTACTCAGGTCTTTGCTAAATGGAGCAGAGTGCCTTTCACTCTAGTAGAGAAATCTTAGGAAAAAGGGTTGCATCTTATTAAAGAAATGGGCTGGTATGATTTGCAGTCTACCAAAACCTTGTCCTTTTTGTGGATAACAGAGATGCTGGAAAGAGAAATCCCTGTGGTTGGAACCACATTACATAGCACTCACCAAAACTGGCGCTAGTACAAGTCTTTTATAATGTGGTAAGTCTGTCTAGGCTAGGAGCTTTGCTGGGGTTGGTGACTGTCCATCTGTTGTCCAGCTCCCTCCCTACACAGAGTCTAATCTATCTAATTGCAGATAGGCTCCCACCTCTTGACATGGGAGCCTTATAGGCTCCCAAATATGCATCTCTCTCAGCCCATGTGTCACTGATAACCATATAGAATCTCATAAAAAAGACCTCAAGCTGTTTGACAGATCTGGGGTCTCTGTCAGGGTCTCGCCCACAGCTTAGTCCATTCGGTGCTGCTATAATTGACTGAGATGCTGCAAGACGTGAACTGTATCTGTCGTTTGTACTTAATAAACTTGAGTGTTATGTCTAAACAACTGCCTTGTTTTCTCAACTGCCAGATTATTCAGTTTCCCCTGGGCTGCTATCAAAGAGTACAGCAGTGCCTGCTTTCCTGTTTTTTATTTGTGTGTGTGGTGATCTTCTAAACACTGACAGTAATTTCCCTTCCTAAGTCTAAACACTGGCCAGTAGCTATTTTTATAGCCTGAAACCAGACTCCTCTCTCATCAGGCCCTTTAATATTTCCCATAAAATGACACATCTTGTTGCCCCTGATATAAAAGCCCTTGTAAGGTCCTCAACCTGTGTGTGATGGACAGTATGTGTGCTTTGGTGACCCTTAGAGGGCACCTTGCGGCTATTATGCACCCTGCCATACTGCTCCCCAGAGCGGGAGGCCCCACTGAGCTGGAGAGGAGTATGCGCTCTGGGGAGGGGGAGAGGAAATCCCAGTATGGGTTTTCAGTGTCCCAGCTGGGAGAACTTCTCTGACTTGAGGTGAGCAGATGCAGTTGAGCCTAGTTAGCTTCCAAGCTTTCAATAGCAGTTGGGCTCTGCTAGTGGTGGGGTTTGAGAGACAGGATAGGTTGCTGTAGAAAGGCCAGGACATGGAAGCTTCTCGAGGCAGAAGAGCAGCTCTATCTATACAGTCTGGTGTGCGTGGATAGTTTGCATTTGTAACACAAGGTGTGTATAGCAGATGCAGAGTCCTTTGTGCTTGTGTTGTCACAATGAAGCTGAAACCCAAGACAGGATTTTTCTCTGCTTACACTTGGACTCCTGTGAAGTACCTGTCTTGTTGCACCAGGCCTGCCCCAGCACACAGTGATTCTAGCCTTATAGATGGCATGACAGAGCCCAGTAGTGTCACACAGTGGAGCTCCACACTTGGGAACCAAGGGTTAACGAGCAACTCTGGGCACCTGCGGGGCATGCTCACAATGGAAGCAGGGCTCAAAAGGGGGTGTCAGTCAGGGTGGACAAAGTGAGGGAGCAGTCCTATGCTGTTACCTTGTGCAGAGAGCCGTTGGAGCTCTGCATCTACTGAACCAGACCTCGCTGCCTAGCCGCCCAAGGTTCCCATGAAGATGAGGAATGGTGGACCGCAACTGATGGAGAAGAGAACTCTGGATCACTTGTGAGTCCATAAGCAGACTCTGCTGTGGCTCTGAAGGGGCAGCGGCTGTGGCAGAAAGTGACCCAAGGAACAGACTTGTCCACACTTTTTGAGATTTGTCCATCACTACTCTCAGTAGTCACACTCTACAGTTTTACTTAACAGGTTCATCTAATGGAAAGACATTAGGAAGAGTGAAGACTGCTCAGGGAAATGGTGGCAAAGAGGGTAAAATAGCTGGCAAGGATTGTTCAGCGGCAAATCAAGGAGAAATTACTACTGAGTACAATAAAAACTATTGTATGTGGATAAGATGGGAAGAAGCTTGCAATGAGATCTTAAAGATATAGCGCTAGTAATTCAAAGTAAGTCTTTTTTTCCTTTATTTGATAACATAGCTTGTAAAGTATTCCAAGACAGATGAAAGGAAAATTTCCAGGACTAAACATAGCCAATAATTTATGGAACACTTTTAAGTGCTATTCTTTCAGCAAATCTATGCCTATGTCCTCTAAAATAGGCTTAAAATACTCATGTCACTATGGCAGTGGCAGCTTGCATAGCTGATTAATATGGGCTATATGAATGCTCCTTGAACAGGATGTATTTTGCATCGAGAAGCACTCAAAGAGATAAGGAAAGCAATAAAGGTAAAGAATATAGTAGCTATTAACTTTGATTTATATGGAAGAAAATATAAAGTTGCTGCTAATAAAGTTTCCAGACGACGCAACCGGTGCGGTGGTAAATAAGAAGAAGAGGTCACTGATATGGAGTTATTTGGATTGATCAGTAAGCAGGGCACAGTCAAACAACATGTATCTTAATACAAGCAAATGGCAGATTTTATGGCTAGGAATAAAGAGCATAGGCCAAACATAAAGGATGAAGGACAGTATCTTAGAGAACAGCAACTCTGAAAAGGATTTAGAGGTCATGGTAGATAGATAACCAACTGCTCATGAGTTCCCAGCATGATACTGTGGCTAAAAGGGCCAACACACTCCTTGGATGTATAAATACCGAAATGTTGAGCAGCAGTGGAGAGGTGCTACTCTAACCACTGATAACTGCTGGAATCCTGTGTCCAGTTCTGGTGTCCACCCTTCCCAAAGGATGCTGAAGAACTGCATAGACTTTGGAGAAGAGTTATGTGAGTGATTTTTGGTCTGAAAAGCACACCTTACAGAGAGAGATGTAAGGAGCTCAGTCTATTTAGCTTATCAGTGAGAAGGTTGAGAGGCCACTAGTTCAGTTTAGAAATAAACACATGGGGTGAATTCATTTGGTACTAAGGGTTTTTAGTCTAGCAGCCAAGGCGTAACAAGATCCCAATGCTGAAGTCAGAAAAAAATCAAATTGGAAATAAGGCCTAAATTTTTAACTGGTGAGAGTAATTAACCATTGGAACAGATTACCAAGGATGTGGTATATTTCCCATTGTTTGGAGACTAAATCAAGATGGGATGTCTTTCTAAAAGATATGCTGTAGCTCAACCACAAGTTTTTGGGGTTGATGTAGTGGGTGAAATTGCCGAGTAAAATTTTCTGGGTGAAATTCTGTGGCCTGTGTTGTACAGGAGGCCAGATTAGGTGATCAGAATGGTCTCTTCCAGCCTTAAAATATGAATCAACATTGTAGCAAAGATGCAGAAGAATTACCAGGAATCCAGAAAAGGAATAACTAAATGACCACAATACTCCCCAAAAAGGTTTTCATCAAAGAATGCAATCATTGTTAAGAAACCGTACAGATATGGAGGAAGAGGTTTGGGGTTTTTTCACTTGGAATCCTGCCCACTGGTTGACTTCAAGCCCAGAGATAAAGTTGGCCTTCATACTAGATGGCTGTGAGATCATTCACAAACGACATTTACTGGAAAATTACTGGAGTTCCAAGGTGGGCTTATCCTAAAATGTTACTGATTTGCAAAATGCATTCATCAGCCTCTACTGGCGTTTGTAGTGGTGCAGTAAGGCATGGATTTACACAGAACATATGTAACCAAACAATATGTATTAAAAATCAGGATTATGTCCAAACAGATGTCACAATGACTGATTAGTTCAAAATAAACACAAATGTGAGATAAGAAATAGCTGGATTCTTGCTCCTTCTTGTGGTTGCATACTCAATGAATGATGGGAAATGACATCTTAAGCATGAGCTAAGATGAGTCATGCACTGTCACAACTAGTAGAAGTTGAAATACAAAGGACCAGAGCAACAGAATTTCAGAATTCTCAGATGAATGGTAATATATAGACTATGGTTCTGATCTATCAAACTGCTCCGGGCAGATAGACCCTCGCACCTGTGTGGAGCCCCAGGCATTTCAGTGAGTGGGAGTGTTGGCTTCTGCCCTCTTTAGGCAGTTTGTAGGATTGGGGCACTGTAAAATAGAGTATCAGCAAAAATCTACAGGCACTGAAAAGCGAACGGGAATGACACTAGTATCATTTTCATTCTGCCATGTGGCTTGGAGGCTTGTTAGTCAATAAAATTAGATGAGAAGCAACTGTTGTTCTTTCATTAGATGCTGAATATTAGTCAGTCTGGGAAAATCAGGAATGAAGATATTTTAAGGAGCATCGTGCGATAGCTAGAGTACTGTAGTGCAAACATTGGTGCCTATTTAGATATTACCGGCACACAAAATGCTACTATACATCCAAGCAAAGTCCACCATTAGACATAGTGGGATTGCATTAGGTATAAATCAGTGACATATGAGTGTTGAAAATTGCCAATCAGACCCATGTGTAAATAACTTTACAATGAGCATACAAGTCAGTGTGTAGGTGTGGATATAAAAATATAAATGAGTAGGCATTTATTGGCACGTGATTTTGTGCAGTATATAATCATTTGCTCAGAAGTGGTAGAAACAGCTGTTTCTCTATTTTTTGCAAAATACTTTATTGGAAAAAAATTACATTTCAAGGTACTCAGTGATGACAAATGCATAGGAAGGTGGGTCATGGGCATTTAGACACTTACACACATGCTTGACTTTACTCGGGAGAGTTTGCAAGGGCAGATGTGGTAAAACTACAGAATATCCAGCAAAAATTAAGGTTGGATGGTGGCAAAATAACATGGCTGGTTTGTGTGGATTTCGATTCTTTCCATGCTAGTTGTCTAGTCCCATTCAGCACTAGTATGCTTTGTAGGGGGTTCAGGGAAGGAACATAGATCATTATACCATAAGTAGTCTAGGAAATGTGATTTCTAGAATCTGAGAATAGAAAGATGTCTCGGGGCAAAATCCTTCTCCTGCTAGTGAGAACTGTAGTGAGGAAGAGGATCCGAGCAGAATGACGCCAACCATGCTTTATCTCTGCTTCACCCCCCAGTGCAAAGCAGAATAGTCGCTTCTAGGTGAGTCGTGTCATCTTTCTTCTTTTCCTTACCTGTCAAATAGGAGGTCATAATACTTATCTATCACACAGCCATATTGGGAGGTTTAATCCCTTATGGTCTGTAGATGGCTTTTGTTTGGAAAGGAAACCTATGAAACATTATTGCTGTACTAATGCGTCTGTTGCTAATCGTGTGGGCAATGATGAAACGTGTGGCTGGCTGTTTGAAAGCTATCTAAACAGTGATTGTGGTGGGATAGCACAGGACTAGGAATCAGGACTCCTGGGTCCTTTTCTTGGGTATGTCACTGATTCGCTGTGTAACCCAGGGCAAGCCTCTTAGGCCCAGATTTTCAGTTTGGGTGAACAGCTAGGCACCCAAATCCATATGGCCTGATATTTAGAAGTGCTGAGCACCCACAACCCCACTGACTCCCACTGAGGATTAGGCCACTTCAATTTAGGTGCCTAAGAATGGGTTTAGGTACCGAGCTGTAGGCACCCACACTGGAAAATATTGGCCTTATTTCTGAGCCTCATCTTGCTTGTTTGTAAAATGGAGTTGATAATATTTCCCTGCCTTGGATTGCCCCTTTGCTCACAGCCCTCTGTAAGGGCTGATGTGCAGCAGTGGAAGGAATTGTTGTTCAGAGATACAACGTTCCTTCTCTGCTCCCATCTTGCTCCCGTGCTACTCGCCCTGACCAGTAGCCGATCGCCACCCTGCACTAGTTCAGCTTTGCTGTCTGGGGCACCATGATGTGGAGCCAAAGGTTTCACCCAGCCCCAGCCCCTCTCTGCCCAGTCCTAGCCACCTGTGATACAGGGGAAGTATCTTGAATACAGTTGTCTCTCTGTGTCTGCAGTGGACATATGAGGAAGTTTCTATGGGCTGTAGGGGGAGTCTTACTTTTCCTTATGGTCCTGCATGGCTGCATAGGTGGTACATGATCTCTGCCATTAATGCTTGCAAAGAGCTTTGAGATCCTTGGAGAAGACTAGAGTTATAGAGATGCAGGGTGTTAATATAACAATTGATTTATATATACTTACCTCCTGTTTCTCTAAAACGTTTCACATACATCCCTTTGGTGTATCCAGGATATTATTAGGAAACAGTTCAATCTAATCTAATCTCTCTTGTAAGCATACATATGTGATTCCACATGTTTACACTTCCTTTTAAAGTGTAGCTATCAAAACATGACCACACAAGCGCACCTTCCTGAGGGTGTGTTTTACAAGTTAGGGCTGATCAGTGTATTTATCAAGAATATGATGAGGCCTGAGGGAGGGGGAGGAGAGTTTTGAGTGTGATTTACTTTTCACGTTTAAAAAAAAAAAGATGCCAGTCTGCTGTGGTATCAAATGGTATTTTTCTCCCCGCACTACATTGTATATTTGAAAAGAGGAAGAGGCTTTTAAAAAAAAGATATAAGTGATGGGCCAGATTCTGGCATAAAGCAGGAGAGTGTCACTGAAATCAGTGGTGCTATGCCGATTAACACCAGCTGAGAATTTGTCCTTCCATGTCCTCTTGTGAAAATTCTTCTATTTTAGTCTGGCCAACCAGAACGTTTTCACTTTATTGAGCTAGTTTGTGCCGCAACATTTGTTTTCTGCAGTTGCTCCAACACATCTTTTGTTGCATAAATGAGCTCGAAACGATACACGGCATTCAAGCAGGCTCCCCTCCCTCCCACCCTTGCCACTTTCCAAGGCCAGATATCATGCACCTGCTGGAAAAGGTTCAAACAAGCAGAAAATTCTGGACAGGAGAACCTTGTTTTGCACAGATCCTATCTAGGGCACATGGGGAGTAGTTGGTTAGTAATTCAGCCTCGAAGTATTTCAGCATTTTGTGGGCTGTTATCTAAAAGGAGATAAGACTTTTAGTGAATAGGGAATTAAAAATGAAATGCCTCTAGAGCAAATTTGTCATGCGTTTGCAACCAGCAGTGGTAATGGTTTTTGGTCAGAGGATGCCTTGATATTTCTGTGATTGAAAGCCAGTTTTCCTTTCAAGGCACCGTAACTTTAGTAATTTAATCAAGCAAAATTATTTCCCCTTCTCCCTCTCTGCTAGTCCACAGTTAGATCATGGTGCAAAATTAAACACAGCCTTTCATCCTACCTCCTCTTGCCTCTGTATTTGACCTAGAGTTTGGAGAGCCATTAATTTGTCTGAGATACTGGTTTAACAGGGGTAGAAGAATTAAAAAGGACAAAGAGAAACCTGACTAATTGGCATTTCCAAGAGATTTTTGTAATCAGCCAATGGGGATTTTATAAGGTATGAAGTATTTGCTTTCACATACATTTCTCCCACATTCTTTCTCTCATGTTTGCTCAGCAAACCTGCTGGAATAAAGATCACATCTGCCTCTCTGCAAGCTCTGTACTTGGGAGGTAATTGAATTGGAGTTTTCTTATGAGAGCATGTACGCATTTAATTGGACATATGCGTCTGAACACACCATCCCAGCTACTCCACTGAATTTGATTTGGAATGAATCCCATGAAAGGCTGTTTTCCAGCTTTCATGAAGAAAGGGTCTTTTCCAAAGGGAAAAATATTCAAGCACTAAATTTAATAGTTTAGTTTGAAAGTTAATTCTTTGCAACAAAACTCTTTGAAAACTACATAGTTCTGAGAATAATTCCCCTTCTCCTCCCAATGATTTAATATCTAGTATTTTGTACAGGCATTGTGATTTGTAACTAATTAATCTTTATTTTGTAAACATAGAATAGTTACATGACAGTTTAATGGGGTTTTGGTAAAATAATTGCATTGTTGTAAGAGTTACTTGTGCTGTCATGTCCTGCCATGCAGAGCAATAATGGAGGATTTTAGGGAGATATTTTCGTCTCACTGTGGGGGAATCTAAAGACTGTGATGATCTTTATTTCATGTCTGAGTTTAGGATGCCCACTGAAATACAGCGATGCAAGCACGTGTTCATCTCTCGAAATCTAATGTGTTACTAGCTTGGAGAAAACAGCAAAAAGTTATTGAAGTGATGATGTGGTGATCTGTCCATGGGGCTGAGATGACAAGAGTTAGTTTAGTTTGTGAGTGAACTTGATAGATATTTCTCCTGATTTTTTTAAAAAATCATTTCCCATTTACTTGAACATTTTCTTATTTTATGCCAAGTCTCAGTTACTTATTATGGGGTGAAATCCTGATGTTTTTATTCAGTTTTTACTCAACTTTTATTTAGTCTTTACTCAGAAAAAGCTGCTAAAACTGAGTTTTGCTTGAGTAAGGACATCAGGCTTTGGGCCACTGTTATTTGAATTATGTACATTGGGAACCAAAAGAACAGATCACCAGTTTCCAACCTAAAATGACAAACCCCTCTGAGATAAGATGATTGGGGATTCAGGAGCAGAAGGAATTCTTGTTTTATTTGCCCAAATCTATTGGCATGAGTGGCACGTGCACCACCAGCTGGGGGAGGCTAGCCCCCAGTGCCACCCCTTCTGCTCCCTCCTGCCAGAGCCCAGAGCCACCCCCTGCCAGCCCCTTCCCCAAGCTAGCACCCCTGAGCGCTGGGAGGGTGGGTGGTGTGGCCCCAGAGCGCCAGGAGGGCGGGCGCCAGGGCCACCACACAGAGGCAGCTGCAGAGGGGGCCTGGTGGTGGAGCGTGGGCAGAGCCATGTCTGGCTGTTTGGGGAGGCACAGCCTCCCCCAGCCTATGATACCCGCCACCCATGTCTATTGGCAGGAATGCCACATTTCAGATTTTAAAATGTTATTAAAGCTAATGTTAAAAGTATGTAATACACAGGTTAAGGAAATAGTATCTGTACATCTGGGTATAGTGGTTAGATTATCCAAAAGTACAAAGGTTGGTTTAAACATCATAAAATACATATAGTACGTAATCTGCAAGAACTCAAATTTAGGTGAATAAATTTAATGATACAGTTTTAGACTTTAGCATCCAAATATTTGGGTACATCACTCATGAGAAGTTATACAGAGAGTTAGTTGTTGAAAGCAAATATAGCAATGAGTGAAGATTGTCCCTCAGTATTTGAGAAATTAGAATAATTCGTCCCTTCGAAAATACAATCCATCAGGCAAGTATTTCAGTTACTTTCCTGACTTTACTTTTTATCAGCACTCCAGTTCATCTCTCCTGGTATTGCCGATGTCCGGTGATGTGTTCTAGATAGATGTCCCTTGACCACCTGATGACGTCCAACACCATGAGTTGCCACATCAGCTGAGCATAGCGTTGACCGATTCCGCATTCTCTCAACATTCGCTCATTACTGGGGTCCCATGTGCCCAGGGCTCCAACGAGCCATGCATGAGTTTGAACCTCGTAGATTCTAGCTCTCAAGGTGTTGCCCAGAGGGGCGTATTTCTCCAACTTTTGAGATTGGCACTCTAGCCCCTCTGACCAAACAATGTCACTTTGTGCTGAGTGATGCCTCATCTAGATGGCAAGCAAGAGACACCTCTTCCATCCAGCTAGTCTTTGCGCACTTTCTAGCTGCTAGACATTGCATCTCCTCACTGTGTTCCTTCTCCTTTGGAGTTCAGGGTTGTTTAGATGTGGGATATTGGATCCATATCAATGGTGCCCCACCTCTGGTATGTAGGGTGTTCAGAGCTGAGGTTTTGCTTCTTGCTCATTATGAGGTAGATTCAGGAACACTTACTCATGTAGAATAATATCTTCCTCTGAAAGTAGTCCCCCTGAAATCAATGAAACTACTTATGGAGTAAACTACTGCTCAACAGGAGTAAAGTTACCAGAATCTGGCCTCATAAAGCAAAGATCTATTTACAAAATTCTGATCCAAATCTAGGTTTCAATTTCAAACACCCTCCAAGTTCAGGGGTATTGAGACCCCAGATTCTCATTTGGGCTCATGCTGTTCAAAAGACTGTGGCATATTAGGTGAGAAAATAGTGACAGATTGGGTTCAACATATCCAGAGGCTTGTCACAGCACTGAATCAGGGGATTTTTGTATTCCTAAGAGAAACAAATTCCCACTTCTTCCTGTTTCCAGGTCATCTAAATGACTCAGAGCAAACACTGCCAGTTGGAATCTGTTGATTAACCAGCTGGCTTTTGATATTTTCAAGAGAAAATGAGAAGCATTTTGTCTTGCCATCTGCTGTAGGGAAAACAACATTTTAATTAGAGAGAGGCCCAGGCTGATCCAAAAGTTTCTCAAAGTTTGGGAGGGTTCAGATCAAGAGTTTTGGTTCAACACACTGCAGAGACAGGGAACAACTGCAAAGTTCAGAGTTAGATCTGGATCCAAACCTTTCCAGTTTTGGTTTGGGCCTGGTTCTAAATTTATAGCCAGATTGTGTCTATGTCTGGTTCTTATATGTGTATGAGAGGAAGTGATGATACAAGGAACTTTCTTTTCCCTTTGTGCCTCCTGTGGGGCACATCAAAATTTTCTTTTGAAAATTTTTTTTGACAGAAAATTAGGTTTTTGACAATACTAAAATTTCCTCAAAGTGTCTGCTTTCTCTAAAACTTGATTTTTCATCAGTAAACCAGATACCTGAAAATGTTTGGCCAAAAATTGGACATTTGGTTTTCACCAGTTTTCAGATTTTTGATGAAAAATCAAAATTTTCTGCTGTAAATTTTGATGAAAGTACATACTTTTTTCATTTTCATTGGCATTTTCCACAGGAGAAAATCCCACTATTTCCAACCAGCTCTATCTCCCTGTAACAAGGTGTACCTGGCACTTGTGGCTCCCTAAGGAAGGCCTGGGGCCTTCCTCCAGGAAAGGACCAGCGAAGGTGGGTCCTCCAGGCCTGCCTAGAGAGGTCTTATGGAAGCTGCCAATCAAAACCAAGCAGGCTCAGATAAAAGTCGGCACAGGACATTAGCAGCTCACTTCCTGACTGGGATTAGAGGAGCTGGGAAGGGTGCTCTGTTTTGGCCAAAGGTGCCTGAGGAATAATGAGAGTTTGTTTCTGGCTGCATTTGTTTAAGCTGGATTTGCAAGGAGAGATAGGATCTAAGACAGGGGTGACCAACCTGTGGCTCCGGAGCCACACGTGACTCTTCAGAGCTTAATATGCGGCTCCTTGCATAGGCGCTGACTCCGGGGGTAGAGCTACAGATGCCAACTTTCCAGTGTGCTGGGGGCGGTGCTTACTGCTCAACCCCCTGCTCTGCTCCAGGCCCTGCTCCCACTCCACCGCTTCCCCCAAGGCCCCTGCCCCTTTCCCCAAGCCTGCCATGCCCTTCCTCCTCCCCCTCCCCCTCCCCCTCCCCCACAGAGCCTCCTGCGCATGCGAAACAGCTGATTGCGGCAGGCAGGAGGCGCTGACTGGCAGGGCTGCCAGTGGGCAGGAGGCACTGAGGGCTGGAGGGCAGGAGCTGATGGGGAGCTGCTGACGTATTACTGTGGCTCTTTGGCAATGTACATTGATAAATTCTGGCTCAGGTTAACCACCCCGATCTAAGACCTTTATCCCTGAAGTAGGGGTGTGGCTAAAAGGGGCCAGATAGGAAGAGGCCCAGGGAAGAAGCGGCAATTAACTTAGTTTGGGCAGGATGTAGCTGCTGTTTATAGGTTTCAGAGTAGCAGCCGTGTTAGTCTGTATCCGCAAAAAAACCAGGAGTACTTGTGGCACCTTAGAGACTAACAAATTTATTTCAGCATGAGCTTTCGTGAGCTACAGCTCACTTCTTCGGATGCATAGAATGGAACACACAGACAGGAGATATTTATACATACAGAGAACATGAAAAGGTGGAAGTATGCATACCAACAGGAAGAGTCTAATCAATTGAGATGAGCTATCATCAGCAGGAGAAAAAAAACTTTTGAAGTGATAATTAAGATGACCCAGAGAAGGTCTGAGGAGAACTTAACATAGGGAAATAGATTCAATTAGTGTAATGACCCAGCCATTCCCAGTCTCTGTTTAAGCCTGAGTTAATTGTATCTAATTTGCATATTAATTTGAGTTCAGCAGTCTCTCTTTGGAGTCTGTTTTTGAAGTTTTTTTGTTGTAAAATTGCCACCTTCAACTCTATCACTGAGTGGTTAGAGAGGCTGAAGTGTTCTCCCACTGGTTTTTGAATGTTATGATTCCTGATGTCAGATTTGTGTCCATTTATTCTTTTGCATAGAGACTGTCCGGTTTGGCCAATGTACATTGCAGAGGGGCACTGCTGGCACATGATGGCATATATCACGTTGGTAGATGTGCAGGTGAATGAGCCCCTGATGGCGTGGCTGATGAGATTAGGTCCTATGATGGTGTCACTTGAATAGATATGTGGACAGAGCTGTCATCGGGCTTTGTTGCAAGGATAGGTTCCTGGGTTAGTGTTTATGTTGTATGGTGTGCGGTTGCTGGTGAGTATTTGCTTCAGGTTGGGAGGCTGTCTATAAGCGAAGATAGGCCTGTCTCCCAAGATCTGTGAGAGTGAGGGATCATCTTTAAGGATAGGTTGTAGATCTTTGATAATGCGCTGGGAAGGTTTTAGTTGGGGGCTGTAGGTGATGGCTAGTGGCGTTCTGTTATTTTCTTTGTTGGGCCTGTCCTGTAGTAGGTGGCTTCTGGGTACTCTTCTGGCTCTGTCAATCTGTTTTTTCACTTCAGCAGGTGGGTATTGTAGTTTTAAGAATGCTTGATAGAGATCTTGTAGGTGTTTATCTCTGTCTGAGGGATTGGAGCAAATATGTTTGTATCTTAGAGCTTGGCTGTAGACAATGGATTGTGTGGTGTGTCCTGGATGGAAGCTGGAGGCATGTAGGTAAGTATAGTGGTCAGTGGGTTTCCGTTATAGGGTGGTGTTTATGTGACCATCGCTTATTAGCACAGTAGTGCTAATAAGCACATCATCAAAGATTTACAACCTATCATTAAAGATGATCCCTCACTCTCACAGATCTTGGGAGACAGGCCAGTCCTCGCTTATAGACAGCCTCCCAACCTTCTTGGCATAAACCCCAAGAAGGAGACAACACTTATTTGAGAGCCTAAATAAAGGGCCCAGACTTGGGCTGAAGACCCTAGGAAGGGCAATGGGATTGTTCATTTATTAGACTACTTACTAACCCAGAAGGGGTTCATTTTGGATTTTGCCAGAGGACCAAGTCATGGAAGACCCACCAAGGTCAGCTGACACCCTGCAGTGGGCTCCAGTGTTGAGAAAAGGACTGTAGTATCACACCCAGCTGCTTGGAGGTGCTCAAGAGGTGAGTGCCCCCTATTACACTCCCATACATGGGCCAGGAACAACTGCAGTCCCTGTACTAGGAGGTGTCAGATTGCTCCCTTCTAGCACCCTTGGAAACATAAACCACATCCAAGGAAACAAAGAGGAGATGAGACCTAGGCTCTGGCTGGTGGTCCTAAGGTATGTGCATGCACCTTACTCAGGGCTGTGTCTAATAGGCACAACAGAGTCCTTAGTACTAATCTTGTGTCCAGTGGCGGATTCTCTGGTGCATCAAAGGCTGCATCAGTTCACAATACACTGAACACTTAGGAAGCAGCAGCTCTGCTCTTCCTGTCTGACTGTTAGAGAAGCCCAATCATGGCTCTAAATGTAAATACTAATAGCAGGCCAGTAGGTCTCTGTTCTTAATATTATTGTGTTAACATCAAAAGAGTTTTGAAGCTGGGTCAGATTCTCAACTGGAGTAAATTTGCACAGCACCACTGACTTCAATGGCACCACACTGATTTACATCAGTGGAGGATCTGGCTCACTGTCTGTGCTTCTTGAGGCAACATGCAGGAAGTTAGGAATGGTTGGCAATTTGTTAATACAAAGTGTGACTTATGGTGTGGTTATAGGAGATAAATGCTCACCTAGCAACTTACATGCTGCGAAGCACAGCCAGGTGCCTGTAACACCCCTGGGAGCTGATTACTTCATGTAACCGCACCTCCTGGACTTATGCAGTGCCATGGCGAAGGAATGCACTGAAGGAAGATGCAATCAGCCACTTGGGCAGTTGAACAGCAATTTCGGTGGTCCTGACTCGCCCAGAATGTTGCAGGCTGAGGGTTTGCACCACCTAAATAGATGATTCCATAGAGCCATCTGCTTCCTCTTTTCACATGATATGGGCTTTGTTTGTACATTAGGGGCCAGATCTTCAGCTGGCGTAACTCAGCATCGCTCAATGGGGTTCAACAGAGTGATGCCAACTTATACCTGCTGAGGGACTGGCCCTAAAACTAGAGAACTTCCAGAATTAGAGACTTAAGTCTGTCTAGAGGTTGTTCTCTAGACATGCAGTTATTTCGTTTTTTTCCCTCTCTTGCAACATGCAACTTAATCATTCCTCGCCCTTTTTCCATCCTAGTCAAAGCTGCAGAGAAGAACCACATCACAACCATTTTTTTCCTTTATACCCACAGTGGGGTTATGACTTTTATGGTAGGATGAAGCAGAAGGCAATAGTGATAAGGGATGAAAAAAGACCTTAAACAAATAGAAGCTCATTTGATAATGAATGAAGAAAATACAAAAATATTGGCCAGGTAAACTTAGTTTTGAATGTTTTATTTTTCAAATTTGCTCTAACCTTTCTGTTCAGAACTCTCACATCCGAGGAGAACTCTTCTGTATTTCAAAGCTTCTGGCTAACACTCTGGGCTGGGATATGTCTCTCAGGATGGTGGTATTGAACCCAGGCCTACAGGCAGCATCCTTAGCTGCTGCACCATAACAGTGCAGTGCACTGAACCATTGCCCCTGACTGACAGCCTTAGTGCTAAAGGCATTCAGACCTACAGCAACCACACCCCAGGCCCCTGATTGGATGGACAGGCAGCGCTCTCTTTGCGTACCTGGACTGTATATATAGGGCCCAACAGGAAGCTGTCTGAGCTGTCAGTGGTTGCTGCCTAGACCACCTTGCCTTGCTGCCTCACCTGACCTTGCCTCCCTAACCCACTGACCCAGCCCCTTGGACAGGAGCTTTCAGCTACTAACCCTGTGAGAATTCCAACTATTGCCCTGGACTGCCTCTGAACCACTTGACCTCCTGGCTACCAGACCACCCATGTACACTTGATTACTGCTCAGGATTGCCCCCATCCCACCTTGGCACCGGGCATTACAGTGTCGCACTATTATAAAGCATTTAATTATAGTCATTTATCATAAAGAAAGTTTCCTTTTCCTTGCTTCTGAGCGGGGCAATCCTGCACCACTCAAGTCAATAATCATTTTAGTAATCACTCCAATCAGAGCAGAGTCCGGAAGAGATGGCACCAAACACCCCATGTTATTTTTCTCACAATCCTCTCCTTCTCGAGTGGATATTACAGAGGCCCTCCATATATTTTGAGGCCATAGACTAAAACTTTTTAGCTAGTCCTGGAGGACAGAAGTAGTCAATCAACTATTGTTACCTTGTGCACCCCATGACTGTTTGTCTGGATCTACCTGTTATCGCTCATGTAAATAGAGTTGGGTGGAGAAAGGTAATTTTGTTCTGCGGAGGATTTCAATATTTCAAAAATATGTTTTAATTCCCATTCAAAATGAAAACCCAAAATTCTGAAATTCTGAGAAAAAGAGAATGGAGGCCTGGCTCCGGGACTGTCTGCAAAGTGGGGCTGCAGTGGAGTAGTGGACCCTGGAAGCTCCGGGCTCCCCAACTCTGAGGCAGTTTGCCAGGTGGGTTGCCCTGGAGCCACAAACTCTCAAACCCCAGTGTGACAGGTTCGGTCACAGAGACC
The DNA here is from genome assembly GCF_020497125.1 of Mauremys mutica. Taxonomy (NCBI): domain Eukaryota; kingdom Metazoa; phylum Chordata; order Testudines; family Geoemydidae; genus Mauremys; species Mauremys mutica. The sequence goes on along the minus strand of NC_059072.1, from coordinate 99,875,526 downwards.
CCCTTGGGACTGTCACCTGACGTGCTGCAATTACCTCTGAGCCTGTTTTCCCTGCCAACTTGGGACTCCAGAACCCTGCCTTGTTGAGCCAGACACACTAGCTTGCTGCAGCACAGACTCAGGTCTGATCCATGCCCCCAAAGCTGCAGACTTTAACCAAAAACTGCTCAGCAGATCACCTATCTCCAGCACCCAAACACCCAGTTCCCAATGGGATCCAAACCCCAAATAAATCCATTTTACTCTGTATAAAGTTTATATAAGGTAAACTCCTAAATTGTTCACCCTCTATAACACTGATAGAGAGATATGCACAGCTGTTTGTTCCCCCAGGTATTAATCACTTACCCTGGGTTAATTAATAAACAAAAGTGATTTTATTAAGTATAAAAAGTAGGATTTAAGTGGTTTCAAGTAATAACAGACAGAACAAAGTAAGTCACCAAGCAAAATAAAACAAAAACATGCAAGTCTAAGCCTAATACATTAAGAAACTGTTTACAGGTAAAATCTCACCCTCGGAGATGTTCCAATAAGCTTCTTTCACAGACTAGACTCCTTCCTAGCCTGCGCCCAATCCTTTTCCCTGGTACAATCCTTGTTAGTACCAGCTCAGGTGGTAACTAGGGAATTTCTCCTGACTGGCAGCTTCCTTTGTTCTGTTTCACACCCTTTATAGCTTTGGTCCAAGGCAGGAACCTTTTGTCTCTCTGGATCCCCACCCCTCCTTCTAAATGGAAAAGAACCAGATTTAAGATGGATTTTAGCATCATGTGATATGGTCACATGTCCTGTGAGATCCCCAGCCTCCATTCTTCCTGAGCTGGCTTACAGGAACACAAGAAGGCTTGCAAGTAAACATAGCCATTTACAACCAATTGTCCTAGTCAATGGGAGCCATCAAGATTCTAAACCACCATCAATGGCCCACACTTTGCATAATTACAATAGGACCCCAGAGTTATACTTTATATTTCTAGCTTCAGATACAAGAATGATACATACATACAAATAGGAGGAATATATTCAGTAGGTTATAACCTTTGTTATGATACCTTACAAGAAACCTTTTGCATAAAGCATATTCCAGTTACATATTTACACTCATAAGCATATTTCCATAAAACATATGGAGTGCAACGTCACACCTGGAGTCCCCATAGCCTCCTAGGTGGGCTGTCAAGGAGCTGCATTGTTGAGTCCATTGCAGGATCAAGACCTCAGAACAAGCACTGGAGTTTTTTATAAAACCTGGAGAGGATTTTTTGAGTTTTGGAGGGTTTGTCTCTGCTTTTGTTATTTCTTAAGCTCTAGTCCACAACAAATGGGATGGTGGAGGAGACTTCCTTGGATAGTCCAATCTGGATTTCAAGATTGGTTGCTCCTCAGATGTCAGTGTGTATAGCATGGCATGTGCTATGTTGCTATCCAGCCATTGCTGCCAGATTAATGAATGCTTTTTTCTCCCCTAAATGACCTATCTCTTATGGGTTTTGAGTAGAGTTGACCAAACTTAATGGTTTTACTTTGTAGGGGTTTCATGTGAATTTTTTTTCTGGTTCCAGCCCATGTAAGGTCACGTCTCTTGGGTTTCCAGTTTAAATGATCTCCAAAACTCAAAGTGAAACTCAGCCACGGCTCTGGGATTTCATCTGTTTTGTGGTGGAAGCCATGCAAAACATAAATCATTCCAGATTTACTGAAATCTTCATGAGCTGAACCTAGTCTAAGTACCTAATGAAAACCAAAGCCAGATAAGGTTTGCTTGGGTGCTGGTTTCATTAAGAAAATTTTGCAAATACAATAATTTTGAATGAGATGTCTTACATTTTCCTTCTTGATGGTTACTTATTTTCTTTACTATCCCCTGAGAAAAGGGGACCTACTCTTAATTCCAAGATATAGCAGTCCCAGAATGGTGAGATTTGATGGCATCCACATGGCTAATTAATTGACTAGTGAATGGCAATTACAGCTGGCCGGAAATTTCTGACAGAACAGGTTTTTTTTTCAGAAAATGCCAATGTGTTGAAAGTAAAATGTTTAGTGGAAACATATTACTTTTGACAAATCTTCTTATCGATCACCAGGGATTCTAGAAATCCATTTGCCATGGAAAAATGCAGAATTCGCGTTTTTACAGAGAATTTTTAGTTTTTACATTTTGTGAAAAAACAAAATCATATACAGTAGAACCCCATTTATCCGAGCCACCATTATCTGGCTCTTGGTATTAACCAAACCACCATCCGCCCAGGGCTGACCGCTTGAGCCCCGCGACTGTCAGCCCTGGGAAGCTGGTGGTTCAGTTAATATGGAGGGCCGGATAATGGAGGCTCGGATAAACAGGGTTCTACTGTTTGTCAATAAAACATTGTATTCAACTGATAACTATATATAGTGTGGCCAGGGAAACTAATGTTCAGCATCTCATTTTAATTGCAGAAAAACACAGATTTTTATGGTTTTTTAATCAGACTTTTGTTTTTTTGTCATGGTAAACTAGGATCCCTTTTGATCACTGAGGAGATTCCAACAGAACTGTGTCTGCCAGATGGCTTTCCAGCCAGCTCACCCACCCGCTCCTTAGCGACCCAACTGAAGGTCTGCCTTGGGATTGGGACCCCACAACTTCTAGGGAGCATGGCTCCATGCGGACTCAAGAGCCACTTGTCCTGAAAATCAGGCAGCCCAAAGAGCCAGCTAGCCTGAAAATCGGAAAGTCCTGGGGTGCTATGGCCCTGGAGCAGTCCACATAGCAGGGCTGTCCTAGAGCCACGAATCCCGGAAGCCCTGGCAACTGAAACTGATATGATGAGTGTTCCCTACTCTGCTCCCTGTCCACCACTAACTATCTGCTGTGAAAGTGACAAGAATGTCAATTTCAGTCAGCCGCTGTTGAGGACTCCAGGAAGAATAATTTATTTCAGAAACACCATGTTTGGGTGTTTACTAACAAAATTGTATGGACTTTCCATTTTATGGAAAAATCCAGACTTTTTATTTATTTATTTATTTTTGTGATATGGAAGAAAAATCTTGCAATGTAGAAATTTCTCATGAAACAAAATTCTGAGTTTCAACTAGCTCTAATGGCAACATCTAAGCTCCCATGAATCTCAGCAGATTTGTTAATGTGGCTTCTGGACCAGATGGGATCTTCAGTTACACAGTGTGAAAGAAGAGTCTATTCTCTAACCACTCAGTAAATAACTGGAGCAAAATCCCTCTTTATTGTATCTTCTCAACAGTATATTTTCACATTCTAGTTCTCCTGGTGTCCTTGGTTAAAATACATTTTATTAGTCTGGGCAGAAAATCAAAATCAGTATAGTTCACTGTCAATCTATTTTTTAAAGTAAAATACTCTGGAGCCCAGAAGTCTCCCTGTTTTAACTGGAAGATACACCACAGCTTTCTGCAGTATGTCACAGGGACCCTAATCTAGATTTAAAGAATAGAGATAATGCTTCTAAAAATGTTATTTTTTACACTGGACTTATTCCAGTGTTCTCATTAAACAATTACATCCTCAAAATGTCTAACACTGAAAGACACTGGCAACTAACAAATTTTCTAATAAAGCTGTAACTCATCTTCAAGTAGAAAGAAAAAATAAACATGACAAATGTAAACATAGATTCACAGGATTTAAAGCCCAAATGAACCATTACAATAATCTAGTCTGACCTGCGTAATACAGGCCAAAGAACCTCACTGCATCAAGCCTAATAATAACTTCTGTTTGAATGATAGCAATCTTTTAAAAAAGATATCCAATCTCGATTTAAAAATGACTAGGGTAGAGAATCTATCACATACACAGCTAAATTATTCCAACGGTTAAGTACTCTCCATGTCAAAAATTCATGCCTTATTTCTAGTCTGAATTTGTCTAGCTTCAGTTTTCAGCTATTGGATCTTGTTATACCATTTTCTGCTGGATTAAAGAGCTGTCTACTATCAGAAATCTCTTCCCCATGTAGGTATTTGTAGACTGATGAATTGACCTCTTAGCATTCTCTTGGATAAATTAAATAGATTAAGCTTCTTTAGGCCTGGTCTACACTACGCGTTTAAACCGATTTTAGCAGCGTTAAACCGATTTAACGCCACACCCGTCCACACTACGAGGCCCTTTATATTGATTTAAAGGCCTCTTTAAACCGGTTTCTGTACTCCTCCCCGACGAGAGGAGTAGCACTAATATCGGTATTACCATATCGGATTAGGGTTAGTGTGGCCGCAAATCGACGGTATTGGCCTCCGGGCGGTATCCCACAGTGCACCACTGTGACCGCTCTGGACAGCAATCTGAACTCGGATGCACTGGCCAGGTACACAGGAAAAGCCCCGCGAACTTTTGAATTTCATTTCCTGCTTGCCCAGCGTGGAGAGCTCATCAGCACAGGTGACCACGCAGAGCTCATCAGCACAGTTAACAATGCAGTCTCCTGAGAATCGAAAAAGAGCTCCAGCATGGACTGCATGGGAGGTACTGGATCTGATCGCTATATGGGGAGAGGATTCAGTGCTAACAGAACTGCGTTCCAAAAGACGAAATGGAAAAGTATTTGAAAGAATTTCCAAGGCTATGATGGAAAAAGGCCACAGCAGGGACTCAGTGCAGTGCAGAGTGAAAGTTAAGGAGCTCAGACAAGCCTACCAGAAAACAAAAGAAGCAAACGGAAGGTCCGGTGCAGGGCAAAAACATGCCGCTTCTATGCTGAGCTGCATGCAATTTTAGGGGGCTGTGCCACAACTATCCCATCCCGTCCATGGATTCCGAGGTGGGGATTGTAATCTCAGCCATGGCTGAGGATTCTGCGGACGGGGAAGATGATGATGAAGAAGGTGAGGAGGACGAGCTTGCAGAGAGCACACAGCACTCCGTGAGCCCCAGCAGCCAGGAGCTTTTTCTGACCCAGACGCAATTACCCTCCCAGCCCTCCCATGCCACTATCCCAGACAATGAAGCCATGGAAGGGACCTCTGGTGAGTGTACCTTTGTAAATATAAAACATGGTTTAAAAGGAAGCGTTTTTTAATGATTGATTTGCCCTGAGGACTTGGGATGCATTCGCGGCCAGTAAAGTTACTTAGAAAAGTTTGTTAACATGTCTGGGGATTGAGCGAAAATCCTCCAGGGACATCTCCATGAAGCGCTCCTGGAGGTACTCCAAAAGCCTTTGCAGATGGTTTCTGGGCAAGGCAGCCTTGTTCCGTCCACCATGGTAGGACACTTTACCACGCCATGCATGTAGCAAGTAATCGGGTATCATTGCATGACAAAGCATAGTTGCGTATGATCCCAGTGATTGCTGGCATTCAAGAAACATCCGTTCTTTATCTCGCTGTGTTATCCTCAGCAGAGTGATATCGTTCAGGGTAACCTGGTTGAAAATCAGGAATTTAATTAAGGGGACAGAGATGCCTATTTTCCTACTGGGTTCGTGGCCTGCTGCTTAAAAAAAATCCTTCCTTGCACGTAGCCAAGCGGGGGGAGGGGAGGAGTGAAATAGCGATGAGCTTTTTCGCGTTTGGCTAGCAGGGATCTTCCCAGCTACTAGCCACGTGGTGTGGAGGGAAGGGGGGTGATTAGCAGTGAGCTTTCATGATACCAGCCATGCAGTGGGGGGAGGCATAAAGCACTGTATATATGAAGGTTGCAGAAGCCGAAAGACAGTGGCTTACCATGGCCGCATGCAAGCTGAATTCTGATGCCCGGACCTGCATCTGTGAGATCTGTAACACCAGAGCCACAGGCACTCAATATTAAGATGCAAAATGCGACCTTGTAGTGAAATCACATGTGCTATGTAAGGTGAATAGTGCTGTTCACTGTGAAAGAGTATAACCATTGTTCTGTAAAATGTATCTTTTTAAATACTTCTCTCCCTTTTTTCCCTCCCTCATGCAGCTGCAAATTTTTCAAGCATCCCTACTCCGTCCCGAAGGCTAGCTCAGATAAGGCGGCGGCAAAAAAAAGACGCGAGAAGAAATGTTTTCCGAAATCATGGAAGTGACCCGCAATGAAAGAGTGCATCTGAATGAGTGGAAGGACGTGGTAGCAAAGTACAGGAAAGATGCCAGTGACCGTGAGGACAGGAGGGACGCTCAAGATGAGAGGAGAGATGCTCGAGACGAGAGGAGAGATGCTCGAGATGAGAGGTGGCGGCAGGAAGATCAGCGGTGGCGGGATGCAACTCTGGGGCTGCTGCGTGATCAAACTGACATGCTCCGGCATCTGGTGGAGCTTCAGGAACGGCAGCAGGATCACAGAGTGCCGCTGCAGCCCCTGTATAACCACCCTCCCCCCTCACCATGTTCCTTAGCCTCCTCACCCAGACGTGTAAGAACGCGTGGGGGGAGGCTCCGTGCACCCGCCCACTCAACCCCCGTGGACAGCCCAACCAAAAGGCTGTCATTAATGTGAAATTTTTTTAGTGGCCTTTTCCTTCCCTCCTATCCTCCTCCCAAACCACACCCGGGCTACCTTCTCAGTTCTCTCCCTCTTTTTATAATGAATTAATAAAGAATACATGATTTTTAAACGATAGTGACTTTATTTCCTTAAGCAAGCTGTAATCGAAGGGGGAGGGTGGGTTGCTTACAGGGAATGAGTCAATCAAGGGGGGTGGGGATTCATCAAGGGGAAACAAACACAGCAGTCACACTCTACCCTGGCCAGTGATGAAGCTCGTTTTCAAAGCTTCTCTGATGCGCACCACTTCCTGGTGAGCTCTTCTAATCTCCCTGGTGTCTGGCTGCACGTAATCAGCGGCCAGGTGATTTGCCTCAGCCTCCCACCCCGCCATAAAGGTCTCCCCCTTACTCTCACAGAGATTGTGGAGAACACAGCAAGCAGCAATAACAAAGGGGACATTGGTTTGGCTGAGGTCTGAGCGAATCAGTAATGTGCGCCAGCGCGCCTTTAAACGGCCAAAGGCACATTCTACCACCATTCTGCACTTGCTCAGCCTGTAGTTGAACAGCTCCTGGCCACTGTCCAGGCTGCCTGTGTATGGCTTCATGAGCCATGGCATCAAGGGGTAGGCTGGGTCCCCCAGGATAACGACAGGCATTTCAACATCCCCAACTGTTATTTTCTGGTCTGGGAAGTAATTCCCTTGCTGCAGCTGTTTAAACAGAGTAGTGCTTCTGAAGACGTGAGCGTCATGAACCCTTCCCGGCCATCCCACGTGGATGTTGGTGAAACGTCCCTTGTGATCCACCAGTGCTTGCAGCACCATTGAAAAGTACCCCTTGCGGTTTACGTACTCGGTGCCCTGGTGCTCCGGTGCCAAGATAGGGATATGGGTTCCATCTACCGCCCCCCCCCCCACAGTTAGGGAATCCCATTGCAGCAAAGCCATCCACTATGGCCTGCACGTTTCCCAGAGTCACAACCTTTCGTAGCAGCAGCTTAATGATTGCGTTGGCTACTTGCATCACAGCAGCCCCCACAGTTGATTTGCCCACTCCAAATTGATTCCCGACTGACCGGTAGCTGTCTGGCATTGCAAGCTTCCACAGGGCTATTGCCACTCACTTCTCCACTGTGAGGGCTGCTCTCATCTTGGTATTATGGCGTTTCAGGGCAGGGGAAAGCAAGTCACAAAGTTCCATGAAAGTGCCCTTACGCATGCGAAAGTTTCGCAGCCACTGCAACTCGTCCCACACCTGCAAAACTATGCAGTCCCACCAGTCTGTGCTTGTTTCCCGGGCCCAAAATCGGCGTTCAATGGCTAGAACCTGCCCCATTACCATCAGGATCTCCAAAGCGCAGGGGGCCACGGTTTGAGAGAATTCTGTGTCCACGTCCCCATCACTCTCATCGCCACGCTGCCGTAGCCGCCGCCTCCTCACCTGGCTTTGCAGGTCCTGGTTCAGCATAGACTGCATGAGAATGCGCGAAGTGTTTAAAACGTCCACGATTGTGGTATTGAGCTGAGCAGGGTCCATGCTTGCTGTGCTATGGTGTCTGCACAGTTCACCCAGGAAAAAAGGCGCAAAACGGTTGTCTGCTGCTTTCACGGACAATGATTTTTGCCCCATCAGGCACTGGTACCTCAACCCAGAATTCCAAGGGGTGGGGGAGACTGCAGGAACTATGGGATAGCTACAGGATAGCTACCCACAGTGCAACGCTCCGGAAATCGACGCTAGCCTCGGACCATGGACACACACCTCCGAATTAATGTGTGTTGTGTGACCGCGTGCACTCGACTTTATACAATCTGTTTTACAAAACCGGTTTCTGTAAAATCGGAATAATCCTGTAGTGTAGACGTACCCTTAGTCTCTCACTATAAGGCATGTTTTCCAGAACTTGTATCAATCTGATAGTTCTGTTCTGAATCCTTTCCAACATTTTAATATCCTTTTTGAAGTGTGGACACCAGAATGGGCACAGTATTCCAGCAACAGGCTCACTAAGCTGTAAACAGACAATACTAACTCCCTACTCCTTGATATTCCCCCACTTATACATCCAAGGATCAAGTTTGCCCTCTTAGTTACAGAATAGCACTGGGAATTCACATTCAATTGGTTATCTACCATGACCCTTAAATCCTTTTCAGAGTTACTCCATGCTGGGATACAACCCCCCCATCTTATAAGTGTGATCTCTATTCTTTCTTCCTAGATGTATGAACTTGAATTTGGCTCTTAAAATGCACATAGTTCAAATGAGCCCAGCTTACCAAGCAGTCCAGTTTGGTTTGTATAACTGACCTGTCCCCATTACTATTTACCACTCCACCAATTTGTGTCATATGCAAACTTTACAAGCAATGATTTTATATTTTCCTCCACATTGACAAAGGTAATGAATAGCATTGGGCCAAGAACAGATCCTCTGGGACTGCACTAGAAACACCCCCACTGGATAATCTCCTTAAAATTATTTTGGAGATCTATCAATTAGCCAGTTTTTAATCCATTTCATATGGGCAACATTGATTTTTGTATATTGCCAATTTTTTTTATTAGATTGTCATATGGGACTGAGGGTATGTCTACATTATGAAATTAGGTTGATTTTATAGAAGTCGATTTTTGGAAATCGATTTTATACAGTCGATTGCGTATGTCCACACTAAGCACATTAAGTCGGTGGCTAGCATCGATTTACGGAGCGGTGCACTGTGGGTAGGTATCCCACAGTTCCCGCAGTCTCCACCACCCATTGGAATTCTGGGTTAAGCTCCCAATGCCTGATGGGGCAAGAACATTGTTGTGGGTGGTTTTGGGTACATGCCGTCAGTCACCCCTCCCTCCATGAAAGCAACGGCAGACAATCATTTCGTGCCAGACACCAGGGCAATTAGAAGAGCACAGCAAGGCACATCAGAAATGCTTTGAAAACCAGTTTCATGACTGGCCAGGCTTCGGTGTGACAGTTGTGTGTGTTTCTTCTTGATGTAAACCCGTCTCCTTTGTTGATTTTAATTCCCTGTAAGCCAACCATCCTCCCCCCTTCGAAATAAAGTAACTATTGTTTTGAAACCAAGTGTTCTTTCTTTATTAATTAAAAAAAAAAAAGATAACGGACAAGGTAGCCTGGGTGGGGTGGGGGAGGAGGGAAGGACAAGGCCACATTGATTTTTAGTGTGGCTACAATAAGCAAACTCTTTGAATACAGCCTTCTGTTGCTTGGGCCATCCTCTGCAGTGGAGTGGCTGGGTGCCCAGAGCCTCCCCCCCGGACATTCTTGGGCATCTGGGTGAGGAGGCTATGGAACATGTGGAGGAGGGTAGGCGGTTATACAGTGGATGCAGCGGGGTCTGTGCTCTTGTTGGCTTTCCTGCAGCTCCAACAGATGCTTCATGTCTGTTTGCTCCCCCAACAGACACTTCATCATGTCCCTTTGCTCCCCCATTAGCCTCAGCATCGCATCCTGCCGCTGCTCTTCATGCTCAGTTAATTCTTTCTTGGCCTCTGCCACTGAATGCCTCCAGGCAGTAAGCTGTGCGCTATCAGTTAGGGAGGACTGCATGAGCTCGGAAAACATGTAATTGCGAGTGCGTTTTTTTCACCTTATAATCTGCGATAACCTCAAGGACGGAGATGTTAGGGGGAGCGTAGAAACATTCTACGTTCTATGATTCTGGGGGGACTGAATGGTCACCTGTACTGCTGAGTTCGCCACGCTGACCAAACAGGAAATGAAATTCAAAAGTTCCTGGGGCTTTTCCTATGTACCTGGCTAGTGCATTGGAGTTCAAAGTGCTGTCCAGAGCGGTCACAATGGAGCACTCTGGGATAGCTCCCGGAGGTCAATACCGTTGATTTGTGTCTGCACTACCCCAAATTCGACCCAGCAAAGTCGATTTTAGCGCTACTCCCCTTGCCGGGTAGGAGTACAGAAGTTGATTTTAAGAGCCCTTTAGGTCAACGGAACAGGGTTGGTTGTGTGGACACAGTCATTTTTAAATCGACCTAACATGGCTAAATTCGACCTAACCCCATAGTGTAGACCAGGCCTAAGTCAAATGCCTCGCATCTGATATCAGCCTTTTTATGGTTTAGCCCAGGATTGATGTCAGGCTAATTGGCTTATAGTTTCCCAGGTCATCCTATTTACCCTTTTAAAATATTGGTGTGACATTAGCTTTTTTCCCAGTCTTCTGGAACTTTTCCAGTATCCCAAGATTTTTAAAAAAAAACATTAATTCAGAGAGCTCCTGAGCCAGTTAATTGAAAACTGTTGGGTACAAGTAACTAGTCCTGAAGATTTAAACTTGTTTAATAGCTACTGTTTCACATCCTTCCTAATTAGTGATGGAATAGAAAGTATTTCAGTATCAGTTTCAGATACGAATACTTCACTCTGCTTTCCGAATACAGAACAGAAATATTTGCTGAACACTTCTTCCTTTTCTATATCACAATTGATAATTTTGCCATCCTTGGTAAGTACTGGACCTATATCATATAACATCTGAAAAGCAGAACCTGCAGCAGAAGGATTGACTGAGTTAAACCTGATAAAGGCTGATTGTGCATTCCTTTCCTGTTAGTCAGCCAGCTGCTTTTTTTAATAGATCAGGACTTTTTGGACTAGTTGCTCATTCTTGTGCTTAGATATATTCTTTCATTTGTACCTTCAGGCATGCTGTGGAAGTAAGGTTCCTATTAGCTAAATACAGCCCACTCGCCCCCTGCCCCATGTTCCCTGTTGTGTGCCAGTCCACAGGCTAAAGAACAGATCAAAATATGCGAGAGATGATTGTTTCACACAACAGAAAGCAACTCTGATTTCTTTCTATCACCATTTCCATAATAACTACTTGGCTCAGAAATGGAGGAAAACTGCTTTCAATTACCAGGTGCTGGTTTTGTAAGCCTTTCCTTGGGGTGGTGGCTAGAAGTACAACATGAACTGTACCCAGTTCACTGAAAGTTAAATAGTCTAGATGTATGCTGTGGGCCAGATCTTCATCTGGTGTAAATCTGCCTAGCTCCACTGACTTCAATGAATTTATGCTGATTTACACCAAATCAAGATCTGGTCTACAAGTTTTCCTTATTTTCTTTTAGGCCCTTACAAAAACCTGCAGGCTACAAAGCCAGCTCCCAGAGCAACCTATTCTGTGCTTTCAGCAGCCAAGCAGAGCAGTGTAGTATTGAACTCCAGGGCAATGGGCCAGTCCTCGCAGGACTTATTGTGCTGATGAGCTAGGACCTGGGGCCCTCATCCTCCACTGCGCTGCACCAATATTGTGTTGGTATAACTGCACTGCAGTGGAGGGAGTGAAGTTGGTGTAACGGGTGGCAAATCAGGCCCTATAATAGGGAAATAAAACTGCAGTCCTTTGTGTGGTACTGCACAATACAAACCAACAGGCTTCTGAATCAAGCAAAATCCACACTCCTAGTACAAAGACCTAAAGACTAGGGCTGGAATCATAATAGGGGTGTCCTGCCTGCTTTATATGGAAAACAAGCATTAAACCACCAAGCTTGACCTTAGATCGTGCCCATCCAAGAGAGAGCTACTAGTATAGATCAAACTTGGGGCACCTACCAAGACAGCTTCCATAGAAATCACTGTGCTGGTCAGCTAGAGCCTGTCACTGTCACAAACTCAGATCCCACTGAAGTCAATGGAAAATCGAGTGACCAGATGTCCCGATTTTATAGGGACAGTCCCGATATTTGGAGCTTTGTCTTATATAGGCGCCAATTACCCCCGCCGCCCCCGTCCTGATTTTTCACACTTGCTGTCTGGTCACCCTAATGGAAAATCTCCCACTGACATCAACAAAACCTGGATTTGGCCATTACAGAATAAGATTGGCACTTGCCAACCGGTTTCTTTACTATTTTTATCTATCTGCATTCACTGTCATCCATAGTGAGTAGCTTTGCTTGTGGGACTGAACCTGCACAGAGATCGACTATATTTGATATCCTGATTTCTTGCCAAACTGGAAACTATTTTGGCAAACATGATACATTAAACTTATTTTTGATGTTGCCACCTTTCTAGCAGAGTGTTAGATTTACATGTGCGAGCAATGTTGGGTTTTTATGACATTTGAAACTTTTTGGGAAGTCAGGCGGATGGGGGATGTCGCCTCATCTAACACAATATTTTTGTCATGTTTTGTAACATGGCTTGTGTACCTACTTCCAATTACATGCCCTTTTCTGTAACATTTCCATTTAATGCATGTATATTTATGCTCATACATTTCTATGTTCCGTGAAGTGTCAGTGGGTTGCATAGAAGATAATGAAATGACACCAGGTCTAGTGATTTTTGCACAGATAGCCACCAAATGGGTTTGAGTGTCCAGTTCCTCTTAAAATTAATGTGAATTAGGTGTCCAAATCTCTTAGGCAGATTTGAAAATCTTAGCCTTAATGGCTGCTTCAATTCTTTTAACTAACTCATCTGTCTTATTGAGAATTCAGTATTCTTCTGTTAGCAGGAGTTCTCTGATTTTGGAAGTATTTGTCTTTCTGATTATTGGATCATGAATCATTTTGTTGGCTAGATGGCTGAAACTGTGCACAGAGACTGATTCACACAATGCAGTGCTCTGTCTGTTGTTGTGCAGGGGTGATTGTACTTTAGATACAGGAAATAGTAGATGCCCAGAAAGCACCTTTGTTCTTATTATGTTAAGATGAAATAAAATGACGTAACTGCTTCAAACACTCCAGACTCTAGCTCTGGAAGCCTAGGATGTCTTCCAAATAAATCACTGGCCCTTGGAAAATGGGAATTCAGCCCCTGCTCTAAAAGCTCCTTTGTTTCTGGCTGCCTCGCCACTACTGAATCTTCCCACTCTGAGTTCACTTTTCAAAGAAAGCTATGAGCCTGCTTTTCTGGTAGCTGGTTCTTTAAGTGTAGGGGATACAAACAGTTGCTGTGCTAGGGCAGCCATATTGTTTGTGGCTGTTGTTTGCTGTATATTCCTCCCTTACAGCTGGTAAGTATTGTTAGCTCCTACTTTGTGATCCCTTTCTCTCGCTCCTGAAAAGAGAGACATGTCTTCACACCTCTTAACTGGTTCTCTGGGGTGTTATTCCCTCAGAAGAGAAGAACATCATCAAAAGCCTGTAGGATCAGGTATAGTATTTGGAAGGGCAGGCAGGGTTCAAAATTACTCCCCTCCCTTTGGTTCTCAGTCCATGTAGAGGAAAACGTTTTTGCTTTCATCCTGCAGCAAAATTATTACTGTTAGTAGCTGCAAGTAATTTATTAAATATGGCTTCAACAGGTGTCCTACAGCAGTATTGACAAACCCAAGCACTCAGATCATGAGCCATACCCCCCAAATTATGAGATGCTAAAAAATATAATAAATCTTGAGTTCTTTTTTCTTTGTCTTCTGGGTTTTGAGCCTTTAGGGTGCATTCAGGTCATATTTTTCAAGCTTTTTCTCTGCAACCATGAAGGCTAGAAGCTTACTGCTTTTTTTTTAAATGAAAGCTGAAATTGTCACAAAATCACTTGATTCCAGAAACTGGGGCTTGAATATAAACAGCAAAGATTATGAGGGTTGGCATCACTGCTAAAGCTTTCCAAAATGAAGAAAAACGTGGAAGAGCTGAGGTGGAAATAATTTTTCACTATACAACTCTAGTCACAATGCATGTTTTTTCTGGTGACTTCATACATCCCCAATTTGATTTTCTCCTGCTTCCTTCCTTTACCTGCTCATTTAAGCTGCCTCTAGTGTTCCCAAATGTGCTCTGCATTTACTTAACTCTGCTCTAATCAATTAATGTTAGATTCCACACATCTGTTTATGCTGAGCAGTCTGTACCACTTCATACCAATTGATTGAATTTGCATTCTGTTTTTTGATGTTATAATTTCTTCCCTCAAGCAGATATTTCCCTCAGAGACACATATTTGGGGGTTTTTTCCGCATTCCTGGTAAGAGAGGTGCTAATAAAATTGCCAAGTTGTCTTTGCTAAGCTCAATTGACTTTTTAGAGGCAGCAGATCAAGTGGGGAGCCCCTGCAAATGAAGGTATATTGATAGTGAAGTGTTAATGAGAGAAAGTCTGTTAATGTAAGGCCTGCTCCTACTCATTAAAGCTGTCATTGTCTGATGTCAGTGGCAGCAGGATTAGGTTCCTGATTTGGACTGACTGACTATTTCCAACTGCAGAGATGAGGCAGCTGAATCCTTGTTATGAAAGGGCAAAGCACTAAGTTATCCCCACAGATGGACTAGACAGTAGGTCTCCAGCTAATTATTCCCTTAGAAATTGCTCTGTAGGGCACGGGCCCACCTTAGCTATGTTAGTTTGTTCAATCTGATTTGTAATAAAGTGCTAATTCAGTGTTCTGGGCACACGACGTAATGGATGTGACCATGTGTTACAGATGTAATGTTACTATAAAATCTTGACTACATCTTGTATCCCAAAATATAAAGTGCGCTGATACCATAATTTGATCCAGAACATAGCTTAAGGTATCAGTGATCTGTAAGACTTGCATTGACAAAGCTGCCACTGGTCCAAAGAAGCCTATATACTCCATCAGAGTCGTGTGTGAGTTATTGGTTGGAATGGACAATATATATATATGGGATGATGACTAGAAATGGACTTAGTATTGCCAACTTTCAAATTACAGAAAATCGAACACCCTTGGCCCGCCCCTTCCCTGAGGCCCTGCCCCTTCTCCATGGCGCCACCCCCGATCACTCCATCTCCCCCTGTCTGTCGCTTGCTCTCCCCCACCCTTGCTCACTTGCTCATTTTCACTGGGCTGGGGCAAGGGGTTGGGGTGCGGGAAGGGGTAAGGGCTGCAGCAAGGGGTTCAGGCTCCAGGTTGGGGCCAGAAATGAGGGTTTCATGGTGTGGGAGGGGGCTCTGGGCTGGGGGTTGGGATGAGGGGTTTGTGGTGCAGGAGGAGGTTTGGGGTGTGGACTCCAGGAGGGAGTTTGGGCGTGGGAGGGGCTCAGAGCTGGGGCTGGGTGTTGGGCATGGGAGGGAGTTTGGAATGCGGGCTCCAGGCAGCGCTTACCTCAGGTGGCTCCTGGAAAGCAGTCGTCATGTCTCTCTCACTCCTAGACGGAGGAGCGGCCGCAGGAGCTCTGTGTGCTGCCCCTGCCTGCAGGGGCCACCCCCACAGCTCCCATTGGCTGGGAACTGCAGCCAATGGGAGCTGTGGGGGTGGCCCCTGCGGGTGGGGGCAGCATGCAGAGCCCCTGTGGCTGCCCCTCTGCCTAGGAGCGGGAGGGACCTATTGGCCACTTCCCGGGAGCCATGCAGAACCAGGTATGAAGCCTGCCAGCCCCACTGTGCCACCAACCAGACTTTTAATGGCCTGGTCAGAAGTGCTGACTGGAGCCAGCAGGGTCCATTTTTGACTGGGTGTTGACACTGAACAGTATGGACCCAAACTGAACAATTCAAATGCAAACCTCAGGCATCCAGAATTTGAATGCAGGGTTTTAGTCTGGTCAATTACAAAGACAGGAGCCAACTTCAAAATTCAGTTCTGTGCTGAAAGCATCTCATAGCAGGGTTAGTGGAAACCTTCAGCACATAAATCAAGGCTTAACTCAAGTTCCAGGTTAGCTGTACTGTTCAACTTAAATGCTTTTAAATGCTTTATAAATTTTAAATGATGTCAGCATTCTTGTTTAGGGAACTGTGAAAGTGCTGAGCTGAATACATTCACTGTAATAAATAAACACTGGAAACCACTGGGAATGTGCAAGTGTCAACCAGTGTTATTAAGCTAAGAACATCTTTGGCATTGCTGAGCTAGGGACGATCGGGCCCAATTTATTTCTTGTGGTCAGTCATTTGATTAATGGTTTTGTCTTGGACTAAAAATACCAGCACACTTATCAACTGGCTAAGAAAAACTGAACCTCTTCAAAACTGTTGGCTCATGTTTTGATGTGAAGCAGAGATGAGCTGATTGATGTAGTGGAAATTTGCCTTAGCAATACCTGGTGACTTGCAGGTTTCTGAGATGCACTTGATTGGATACTGTACACCCAATGCTAATCTGATGTTAAGTAGAGAGATCTATTTTTCCAGACACTAGCACAAGTTAGAGCAACTTTAGGTCTGCTCTAACTTGTATCAATGGATGACAGCTCTCAAGGAGTCACTTGCTGCTTATAAACTAGCACACAAGGCCCTGCCCTCTCCCACCCCTCATATTCCTGTCCCCAGGTGGGAAGAGGAGCAGCTGGCATACATGAGGATTCCTCTGTTCTAGGGTTATCCGGGTGCTATTTTTTAAGGCAGATTTTCATCTCTTTTGTGTCTCTGGAGCTTACTCATCCAGGGACATGAATCATGAGTAGTGGGAAGCAGTTTTGTTGTGATGGAACTGCTAAGCAGGGGACTACATTTGCAATCAGTCCCCTCTCCACTGCACACCACCTTCCCCTGGCCAAGCAAGGAGGAAAGGTCATGAACCAGGAAGTGGCCAGGCTCTGTTGGGAAGTAGTGGCCACATGGAAAGCCAGGAGCTGCAGAGAAGCAGGATGAAGAGAGGAACCCCCAGGCAGAGCTTTGTGTGGAACAGGCTGTGAGTGCCGGATGGGGTGCAGGTTTATGGGGGATTAGCAGCAGCTGGTCAGAGAACCGGTGCAAAGGGGCCCCAATGAGAGAGAGTAACTGAGCCTGGCCTGGAAAGCTGCAAGTGCCTATTGCTTGAATAGAGACTGGACTGGAAAGGGCACCCCAAGCAGCGGGCCTGAAGAGCCCTGACTCTTGATTCGACTGCCCCAGGGAGCCAAACACTTCCTGCTATTGCTTACTGTGAACTGTAACTGTTCAAGCCTCTGTCCCTAGGGTGTCTGCAAACTTTCTCTATCCTGCCAGCCCTAGTAAAACACACTTTCACTGAGCCATGGTAAGTGCGTTATTGGACAGATCAGGGCTAGTACCTGCAAGGCCCTACTGCAGAAGAATGTACAGTGCTTATCTCTGAGGCATGGTACATCGGTGTTACCAGATGTGCCTGTTACTTTGGGGTATGCTCATTTATTAGGGTTACTTTTCTGGGGTGGGGGTGCGGATTCTATAATTCTATCAGCGTACTGGTTGTGTCACTTGTGTGTTCAGACTTCTCCCTTCTGCAAGTCCCATCCCCGCGGAGCGATTCTGCAGGACCTAGATTCCCCACGGCTGGGTTCCTCCACCCCAAAATCAGATGAACACATACACACACTAACAGAGCAAGTCTGAGTGGACTGGGTCAATCAGCGCTCTCAAGCTGACCCCCTTATATGTTCCTGTACTCCAGGGGTTGGCAACCTTTCAGAAGTGCTGTGCCGAGTCTTCATTTATTCACTCTAATTTAAGGTTTCGCGTGCCAGTAATACATGTTAACATTTTTAGAAGGTCTCTTTCTGTAAGTCTATAATATATAACTACTTTACATACAACTATAGTTTAAATAAGGTTTTTAAAATGTTTAAGAAGCTTCATTTAAAATTAAATTAAAATGCAGAGCGCCCCGGACCAGTGGCCAGGACCCAGGCAGTGTGAGTGCTGCTGAAAATCAGCTCACGTGCCGCCTTCCGCACGCATGCCATAGGTTTCCTACCCCTGTTGTACTCAATGGGCAGGGTCAAGTAGCACTTTCGAGCTGCCACCGTTATATGTCCTTGGTCTCAATAGACTGGGCCAAGCAGCACTTTCAGCTGCCACCCTTATATACCACAGGTTCAGCACATCCCTATCCCCACTTTCACATTACAATTATACGGATAGTAACTCACTTGATGAGCAAACACCACAGGATTTTTGGGTGCTACGTGGATCTTTAGATTAGGTAAAAGAAGGGTTGCTGCAGAGTAAATGGGGAAGCTAAAAACACAAAAGAGTAAAGTTCAGAGAGAGAGAGAGAGAGAGAAGCAACCAGCTTAACCATCAGAGTTATTTATTGAATAATAGTGATAACTACACAAGGCGGGCTAAACAAACATAACAGTTACATTATTAAATGTTAATACCTGAGGTAGAAAAGAAAAGAGAGAGGGAGGGATCTCACCCACTCCAAGAGGCTTGAACTGGTCCGGGTTCCCAGGTGATGGTAGTAGCTCAGGGTCCTGAGTGCTGGAGACAGACAGAGCCCCCAGCACGATCAGTCAGGAGATGGAGTCCCAGTGGAACTGATGCAGAGTTTGGGTCCATGCAGCAGAACACTTACTTGAACATAGGTAGGGGTTTTTGTAGAAAAACAACAATGGTTCAAGGGAGAACACTAGATTTGTTTATGGGTAAACTGATGACTCAAGGGTTTTCTTTAGGCTAGACAATGGGAGCTGATCACTCTTGGATATGGGTGGTGTTTTCATCCAGGGAGCTCACAATGCAATTAGGTTGCTTCAGTATTTTGGATATCAATCAAGGATTCATTACTAGAATTCGTCTGATAATTGCTGAGCTAGGTGTGTGCAGGCGTAGGTTCATTAACATCTGGAGCAGAGATCTTCCATGATGCAGTGCTTCCCTGCTTTTCTGGTCCCAGAGTTCAGTGCGGGTCTCTATTCTTCATTCTGTATGCTAATGGAGATGTCTCTCTGTCCCATCTTTCATGGAGATGAGGCTAGGGGAGTTGTCTCTGTTCTCCATTCTATATGCTAATGGAGATGTCTTAATCTTGTCACCCTTGTCAGGAGGGGTCTAGGTGTGTCTCCCAACACCCTTCACTGCTCTCTGCAAGCTTTTTCTCTGATTGGTTTTGGTTCAAGCAGAGACTGATGTGTGTGTGTGTGTGGGGGGGGTGTCTTTCATGAGTCAGACAGGCTAGATACTGTGTTCCCCAAAAACACAGAGCTGACTGGGATCATCTGGCATGCTACTGGCACCATAGAGGTTATATGTACTCCATCACTGAGCAGCCCCAAGAGCACCGTGTTCACTTCATGGTAAAATACTGACTTAATTTACTTTACATTTTTATTGTTTTAGTTAGAGGTCACTGTTTGCTAAAATGACATTTTATTTGGAAACAATGTGGGTTTTTCCCCCCTTGGGGTGAGAGAACTTTGTTAATTAATTTAGTTAAAGCCACCTACAATTTATTGGTGACAGACAGACAGGGTACAGCTGGTAGCAGCAGTTCATTTTTGGGTGCACCTACAAACTTGTCCACAAGTCTATTTCAGTTAACAATCCTTAACCCATCCTCAAGCCTCTCCATGCCATTTTGAATGAGCCCTAGGTAAAATGAAGATAGACGCTGGGACTGATTCACCCACTGTGCTACTTCAGTTTCATGCTGAGGCAACTCCACTGAAAGTTACACCTGTGTAACAGTGGAGTTCAGTGGTCATGGTCCAAGAATGAGTATGGCCCTTAGTGAGTCACAAATGTATAATAGGCTCATCATTACAGCTAGAGCTTTGCATCTGTTGATTATTATCAAGCACAGCTACAATCTTCATTTTAGCAAATTAAAGAAAAGAGTCAACAAAAGTGACAAAAGCGTTGGGGTTAAACTCCATGGTCACATAGATTGGTGCAAAGAGAAGGTGACTTGATTTCAGTGGAGTCACTCCCTATTGACATCAGCTTCCGTGAGTGGGTAACTTCATCTGCAATCTCTTTGTTCACATACATGGCTCATTTTTTTTCCTTTTAGTTTTCTCACTGATGAGCAATTGTCTGCTCCTTGTAACTGGAAAGACATTAGAAGCCATGAGTGCCTTTGTTGTGGTAAACCTCTTCTTCTTCATTTCTCCTCTGTACTTGACTTGTAAATGCAGAATAAATGCTGGATGGCATCTGAATAAAACAAACACGATTTTACTTCATCTATCTGAGTATTTGCATGGTCTATTATCTGTGTACATTTAACCCAGCCTGGCACCAGAAAACATTATATCAATTCCCAGAATGCCCTTGGATGTAATTAGATGTCTAAACATACATTTCACAAACACAGCAGACAGCTTGCTGTGAGCTTGTCGTTCTTCCCCTCCCCCTTTAGAAATGCTAGCATTTCTTCTGATTAACATTATTGCATAGCTAGTACAATAGGCAGACCTCTTTTGTACAGCAAGTTTTGTGGTATTTTTTACTGGAAGTTACTGCAGATTATTTTACACAGCTCTTACTTACCCATATTTTATGCAACTTACACTCCGCTAGACCTACACAAAATGTTAACATCAAATGGGCTTTTGGCCACAAACCAGGAGCAGATATATGGTCCTTAAAGCAAAGGCATGGTACTTGTGTAACCCACATACTTTATTTCTCCAGGGTAGGCGGAGGGAAGAAGTAGGCTTGGGAAGTAGGAAGAAGAAGACATGGACCTTAGTTTGATATCCTGTGTCACTTCACATGTGCAAAGCAGGGCAACTCAGCTAGAAGGATCCAGAAACTTCCAAAAAAGGGAGTGGCAGTTAAGTGACACAGCTGTGCCGTAGCTATTCTAATGCTGCGGGGGGCAACCCACTTAGCAGGCTACACCCTGGTCACCCTCTGAGAGCTGAGCCAATCAGAGAGCTAGGGGGGCAGGATTTATAAATACAAGAGTTACAGACAGCCCTGTAGCCTTAGCAGCTGATTGACGCAGGACCAAGAGATGTGTTTGCTGTAAGGGCTGGATTCCAGTCCCTGTACAACTCTGGATGAAGGAGAGTACTATTCCAGTGTTATTTATGAGGGAGGCCCCTATTAAGATAATGTTTGGTCCACTGCACTGTGTTGTATGGACATAGAGGGAGAACTGGAGCGCAAGCATTTGTTACCCTAGAGGCTACGGAGTCAGTGGGGAAAAAAACAGTTACTGACCTTTCGTAATGTGTTCTTCGAGATGTGTTACATGTGTCCATTCCACTCTTGGTGTGTGCGCACCCTGAGCACAGTCACCAGGAATTTTTCCTCAGTGGTACCTATTGGGGCAGCTTGAATGATAATGCTGCACGCTGCTAGTGCCAGTATAAAGCTCCCAGCCAGCCCCACGCCACCTCAGTTCTTTTTTTCTGGAAACTCCAATGTAGAGGGGTAGGAGAGCAGGTCGTGGGATGGACATGTGTAACACATCTCGAAGAACAACAGTTATGCAAGGTCAGTAACCGTTTTTTCTTCTTCACATGATTGCACATGTGCATTCTACTCCTGGTAACTCCGAATCAGTGATATAGACAGAGGGATTGGGGCTCACCTACACACAGATACAACAAGGAGTTTGGTGGCACCTTAAAGACTAACAGATTTATTTGGGTATAAGCTTTTGTGGCTAAAAAAACCTCACTTCTTCAGATGCATGGAGTGAAAGCTACAGATGCAGGCATTATATAATGACACATGAAGAGAAGGGCGTACCTAATAAGTGGAGAACCAGTGTTGTCAGGGCCAATTCAATCAGGGTGGATGTAGTCCACTCCCAATAATAGATGAGGAGGTGTCAATTCCAGGAGAGGCAAAGCTGCTTCTGTAATGAGCCAGCCACTCCCAGATACACACAGATAGTAATACTGCCCAACTGAATTTGACAGCATACTAGAGTAGTTGGTGATGGCGTAATGGGAGGAGAACATGTGACCAATGACCAGGTTGCAGCTTTGCACTTGTCCTGAATAGGGATCTGCACCAAGAACATCCCTGCGAATGTTTGTGATATCATGGAACGAGCAGTCAGGTTACTTGGTGGTGAAACACCTGTCTGATCACGAGAAGCGTGAATACACAAAGTTATCCAGGATGAAATTCTTTGTGAAGAGATTGGAAGACCTCTCATTCTGTCAATCACAGCCATAGACCGGGTGCACCGCCAAAATGGTTTAGTCCTTTCTATCTAGCATGCTAGAGCCCATCTAACAGCCAATAAGCGAAGTTGTTAATTCTCTTTATTTGCATGAGGTTTTGGGTAAAAGGTAAGTAAATTGCCTGATTGATATGAAATTGTGAAACTACTTTGGGAACGAAGCTGGGGTGAGGACGTAAAGACTCATTATCTTTAAAGAAGACTGTGTATGGTGGCTCCAATGTGACGGCCTGGAGTTCAGAGACTCTTCTGGCAGAAGTGATGGCTATTAGAAAAGCCACTTTCCAGAAGAGGTATAGCAAGGAGCATGTTGCTAGCAGCTCAAACAGTGGTCCCATAAGTTTGGACAAGATCAGCTCCAGGTCCCAGGGGGAACAGGTTCCCTCACTGGAGGGTACCACCTTTCTAGTCCTTTGAGGAATCTGTCATGTCATTTGAAAAAAAACAGATTGGTTATTCACCAGAGAGCTGATAGAGGAAATAGATAAGCCTTGCCTTTTCAGGTGGAACAAACAGTTGAGTATATTTTGAATAAGGATGGTATGATGGGACTACCTACAACGTTATGTGGCCCATCAGCAGTTTCCAGTAGCAAAAATCCCCAACAGCTGGAGACAGGGTATTAGATGAGGAGGGCTTTGAGTTACTACAGAGAATTCTTTCCCAGGTATCTGCCTAGTTGCCTTGTATTGCCCACATGCTCAGAGTCTAACTGATCACTATATTTGGGGTTAGGAAGGAATTTCCCCCTGGCAGAGACCCTGGGTGTGGGGGTTCGCCTTTCTCTGCAGCATGGGGCATGGGTCATTTGCAGGTTTAAACTTGTATAAATGGTGGATTCTCTATAACTTTAAACCATGTCTTTAAACCATGATTTGAGGACTTCAATAACTCAGCCAGAGGTTAGGGGTCTATTTCAGAAGTGGGTGGGTGAGGTTCAGTGGCCTGTAATGTGCAGGAGGTTAGACTAGATGATCACAGTGGTCCCTTCTGAATGGTCCCCAGTCTATGAATGGATGAATTTGTTGGTGAGACTCAAATTTGGGAAGCCCAGACCAACAGTCGCTTCCATTTTAATAGGTAGGTGGTCCTGGTGGAGGGCTTTCTACTGCTTAGTAACACTTGGCAAACTTGCTTTGAGCAAACCTGTTCTCTGGGATTTAGCCATGGAGCTTCCAGGCCATTCAGTGAAGGGAGCTTAGGTTCAGGTGGAGCACCAGCAGTGGTCCCGGGAGATCAGATGCAGGTATAATGGGAGTGAGATTGGAGTTGTCACTGAAAGGTCTAGCAGAGTGGAGAACCAGTGTTGGCAGGGCCATGTTGGGGCTATTAATGTAACGCAGGAGTGGTCTCACTTGATTTTGAGTAACACTCTGTGAAGGAGTGGGATTGGAGGGGAAAGCATAATAAAGATGTCCTGTCCAGGATAGCAGGAAAGCGACTGTGATGGAACCCAGGGAGCAGAATTGGTGACACTTTCTTTTGTACTTGTTCACAAACAGGTCTATTTGGGAAGTCCCCCAGTGCTGGAAAATGTCTCTGGCTACACATCCAGGCAAAGAAACCACTTGTGTTGACTGGAAAAAGACCTCTCAGATGATCTGCCAGCTTGTTTTGCCTCTCCAGAAGGTAAGAGGCCTCGAGGTTGATAGAGTGGGCTATACAAATTCCGATAGGTCGATTGCTTCCTGACGAAGGAGGGAAGAGTAAGCTCCTTCCTTACTGTTTAGGTAAAATATGGCTGCAGTGTTGTCCGTAATTACAAAATAACTTTTTGCCCTTGATGTGAGACAGGAACATCTGACAGGCAAGACGAACTGCTCTGAGCTCTCTGACATTGATATGAAGGGAGAGCTCTGCCTTAGACCGAAGGCCCTGAGTTGTGAGGCACCCCACCCTACTGCTGATGTGCCTGAGACCAGAGTCATTAATGGTTGAGGGTACATGAAGGGAATGCCTGCACAAACATTGAGAGGATCCAACCACCAATCCAGCAAGATGATGACCCGTGATGGTATCATGAGTATAGTGTCTAAATGAAGATAGCTTGGTGAACACACTGAGGCCAACCACATTTGGAAGGGTCTGAGGTGCTGTCTCGCATGTTATACCACATAAGTGTATGAGACCATGCCTAGGAGCCTCATACAGTTCCAGGCTGTTGTGATTGGATGACCTTTGAGGTGTGTCACCTGGGAATGGATTGATTCGAATTGCACCTCTGGGAGGAATGCTCTGGCCTGGGTGGAGTCCAACACCTCTCCAATAAACTCTATCCTCTATACCGGACAATGGGTAGACTTGTCTGCATTGATTAGAAGGTTTAGGGCCCTGAACATTGACTGGATGACTCAAATGCTGGACACCAACTGAGTCCTGGACCGACTCATGACTAGCTAGTGTAGCAGGGTGGACCCTGCTCCTGCCCTGAAGGGGTTAAAACCAGCCCTGGGATAGGGCTCTGGCAGGAGAAGACAGCCTTTAGCCTGGGCTGATTGAAGAAGTGGCTGCAGCTGGGGCCACGCCCCAAACTGAGCCACAGGCCTTATAAAAAGGCCAGGGAAGCCAGAAGCCCAGACAGTCTCTCTCTGGCTATAGAGAGAGATGGGCCTGGCTGCTTAGGAGCTGTAGACCGGATACCTGAGTGAAGCAGGGCTGGGGAAGGCTGAGGAGCTGGGGAGCTCCAGCCTAGAAAGCCCCAGGCTGCGGCCTAGCAGTGGGCCAACAGGTACTGGGGGTTGCAGAGGGCAGCCCAGGGGTAGGTCAAGGCAGCAGGTCCAAACCCTCCTTGCCAGTGATGAGTAGGCTGATACTGCAGTCTGCCCCAGAGTGTGGGGCTAGACAATGACTGGCAGTAGCCAAATACTGAGGCAAGGTGGGGATAGAGGGTGAGGGTTCCCTAAGGAGGGGAGACCCAGAGAGAAAGGGGGTTACTGCAAGGGGGCAGCACCCCATGTAATAGGGCACCGGGTCCAGGGAGGGACACGGGGGGGCCTGAAGACAGGTGGATCACCAGCCTGCAGAGGGCGCTCCGAATGCTGAAACAGAGCTAATTCCCAGAGTCACCAGCAGGAGGTGCTGCGGGGGTGAGTCCGACCCTGTTACACTAGTCATTCAGATAAGGGTAGACCTGCACGCCTAATCTCCTCAGGAATGCTGCCATTATGGCCCCACATTTTGTGAACATCTGAAGAGCTGCAGACAGACCAAGTGGGAGCACTGTGAATTGGTAGTGTAACTGGTTCATTACAAATCTGAGGAAACTTCTGTGCCCTTGATATATCGACATGTGAAAGTAGGTGTCTCAAGCCGAGGGTGGCGTACCAGTCTCCGGGATCCAAGGAGGGAATAATGGATGCCAGGGTGACCATGTGAAATTTTTATCTTTTTGAGATACTTGGTGCAGGTCTAGAATAGCATAAGCGCTCCCTTGGCAAGGCTGGCTCCAGGCACCTGCCCAGCAAGCAGGTGCATGAGGCGGCCATAGGGAAGGGGCGGCAAGTCCGGCTGTTCGGAGGCAATTCGGTGGAGGATCCCTCACTCCCTCTCAGAGCGAAGGACCTGCCGCTGAATTGCCGCCGAAGACTGAAGTGGCGGCGGTGGAGCTCCCGCAGATCATGATCGCGGCCTTTTTAAATTTTTTTTTTTTTAATTTTTTTTTTTGCTGCTTGGGGCAGCAAAAACCCTGGAGCCAGCCCTGTCCTTTGGCCTTCTGAATTAGGAAATAGCAGGAGTAGAAACCCCTCCCCCGTAACCTCTGTGGCATCTCCTCTACAGTTCTACACAATCCTTCCTTCAGGTGGGAAGTTTTTCGTGGGAGGGGTCCCTGAAGAGGGACAGGGAGGGAGGGTGGGAAGGATGGGTAGAAATGAACAGGAGGGTGTATCCCATCTTTACAGTGCTCAAAACCCAATGGTCTGTGGTGACACAGGACTAAGCACTGAGGAAGTGAGAAAACCAGTTTGCAAATAAAGGAGAAACAGGATCTGTCATCATGGGAACTGGTACGGCATCCTTGAGTGTCCCATCAAAATGCCTGTTTAGAACCCCCTGGATGTCTGGGTGGGACAGATATTGATGTCAAGGTGGAAGGTGGCCTGCACCTATTTCTCTTCCTCTGCAGGTCCTGATGGGCAACCGGGGCAGAATACTGAAGAGGCTGTTGAAGCCTGTAGTGCTTCCTTGAAGGAGCTGGGGTGTACAACCCATGGGACGTAAGGGTCGCTCTTGAGCCTTTTAGTCCATGAAGCTTTGCGTCCATCTGTTCTGAAAA
The DNA here is from genome assembly GCF_020497125.1 of Mauremys mutica. Classification (NCBI taxonomy): domain Eukaryota; kingdom Metazoa; phylum Chordata; order Testudines; family Geoemydidae; genus Mauremys; species Mauremys mutica. The sequence continues at coordinate 99,849,022 of NC_059072.1, read as the reverse complement.
GTGCAAAGTTTCTTCGAAAGGCAGGTCCTGAACAGTCTGTTGGACCTCCTGCAGGAGCCCAGAGGACTGCAACTTCTGTGCTTGCCAACCGCCAAAGCCATGGACCTGGCAGCCGAGTCAGACGCATCCAGAGCAGCCTGTAAAGTGGCCCTCACCACCGATTTTTCCCTTGTCCAGAAATGAGAACTCCTGTCCAGTATCTTGTGGTAGCAAGTCTTTCTGAACTTATGCAAGGAGTCTCACAAGTTGAAATCGTATCTGCCCAGTAGCTCCTGCTGGTTCGCAATTCTGAGTTGCAACCCCCAGTAGAATAAACTTTCCTATCAACAGGTCTAACTTATTTCAGTCCTTTGATTTTGGGGTTGTGCTTTGATGCCCCTACCTTTCTCTCTCATGGGCAGCAGACACGACAAGGGAGCCAGGGGGTGGGGGACTCATAACCTTGGGCAGGCATGTAATATTTTCATTGAGCTCTTTTTGAAGTGGTGGGAAAGGATACAGGGTTCTGCCACAGAGTCTTAACCGGATGGATACATGATGGTCTCATTGCAAAGCAGGGCTACTTTGGTAGAGCTTGCAGCAGCCAAACTATCAACCAGATTGTGGGAGGACTCTTTTACTGCTTCCATTTGTATATCCAGGTTCAAGGCCTCCCTCTTTAACAACTCTTGGTGCACCTTATAGTCATCTGGGGGAGGCGACATGCCCCCTCCTGAGATCCCCTCATCAGGGGAGGAAGAAGAGGAGGCCAGCACAAGCAGTGGATACTCTTCTTCCATTTCTGCATCAGGAGGATCCATTGAGCCGGCTCTTGGAGTCCAGCACCGGAGCTGGGACTGGATACTGTCCGGTGAGGTGGTGCCATATGTCCTTCCAAGGCCACTAAATAGGAATGCCTGGAATATAGTCTGGAAACTGGGGGAAAACCCCCTGGGTTCCAAAATGACCACTGGACAGGTGCAGGTCCCCAGTAACCTCTTAGCCAACCACTCAATGGTACTCCTGTGTCCAGATCCACAGAAGGGTGAAAACGTCTGGAGGAGTGGTGAGAGTGACTTCGAGGCTGGGAAGAGCACAACCTGATCACCAATTTAGAAGAGGTTGTCTTCCTCTGGTGACCACGGGGATGCTGCACCCAGTGGAGCCGGTGAATGGTGCTGGAGGGAGAGGTCTGCACTGAGGCAAGCATTGCAGGTTTCTCCTTTGACAGTACTGAAGGGCGAGCCATCCTGGGTATTTGGGGTCAGCATGGTACTAAGCATTGTAAAGATGTGGCCAATTCACCCTTGTCCACTGGCACCAGTAAAGTCCATTCCTGTACTGCCAGTGATACCAGAATCAACAGCAAGAGAAGATCCCTGGCAGCTGCAAACGCCTCTGGTGTGGTTGGTACTGAGATAGTATCAGTACAGCGCGGTGCTGACCATATGGAAGCCTCTTCTAGCTCCAGACTCAAAGGTACCTACATAGGTTCCGGTATCAGTAGTGCCGGCTTCTGCAATACCATGGCAGAGGAGTGCTTTGGTTTAGACTGCACTCTACTCTGATTCTCACGTCTGGCAGCCTTTGGTGCTGGGGATCATCCCCTTTTGGCAGCTTGTTTCTTATGCCTTTTTCTAGGCACAGAGAATGGTGATTGGTGCTGGGACTCTGATGCAGTAGGAGGAGCACTAGGTGCCAAGTCTAACTGGCCGGGCTCAGATGGAGGTCTCAGTGCTACCTCCGTGAGCAGGAACTTTAGCCTGGCCTCACGATCCTTCATTGTGCAAGGCATAAAGTCCTTACAGATTTGGCAATGGTCCCCAACATGAGCTTCTCCCAGGTACCTCAAGTAGCTGGAGTGCGGGTTACTCAGGGGCATAGCCTTGTTGCAGGAGAAGCAGGACTTGGAGTCCAATGACCGCGGCATCCCTCAGCACTGGGAATCAGATGAAAAAGCAATAAACATAGATAACTACCTATTTACAATATACAGAGAAAGTTCACTGAGAGAACATGTGAATGCAAGAAGAGCAGTTCCAGCGACCTTCACAAGTGGTACGAAGGAACTGAGGAGATGCAGGGTCAGCCGGGCGCTTTATGTTGGCACTAACAGTGCACAGCAACAGAGGGTACTCAAGCCACCCTGATGGGTGCACCACTGAGGGAATAATTTCCGTTGACTGCGTGCGGGGCATGTGCACAGTTAGAGTGGAATGCGCATGTGCAATCACTCAAAGAAGTACCTACATTTAGCTATCAGCTAACTGCGCTAAGTGGGGATTCTGTCTCAATTAATGAATAGGGCAGCATATAGTGAGGTGGAGGGTTGTGAATTCTTGCCTGACTTAGCTGGGCTTTTGAGGAGAAGATGGTACCCTATAGAATGAGAGCATTATGGAGATCCAGAGAATGGATATTTTATCTGCTGATACCAATCCCTGTACTGCTTTGGATATAGGCTACAGACTTCTGTTTCACCAGCAGCTGGGAGGAGGAGTCAGCTATTAATCCAAGGGCTGGAAAGCTGCTGGCTGTGGAACCTTCCAGACCAGGGGTTCTCAAACTGGGGGTTGGGACCCCTCAGAGGGTTGTGAGATTATTACATGGGGGGTCGCGAGCTGTCAGCTTCCACCCCAAACCCCACTTTGCCTCCAGCATTTATAATGGTGTTTACATATATTTTAAAGTGTTTTTAATTTATAAGGGGAATTTGTCCAAGGAACATCAATAGATTTACTGTCTAAGTGCTTTGTTTTAAGTTATTTATAATATTCCAAGTACTATTCACAGTGTTTTGTGTGCATTAAATGTTTGTTTTATGGAGAGAGTTTGTGGTGTCCTCTGTTTGAAATTGACTGGGAATTACTAACATCCATTTATCATGGGTTTACATACAATAGTCTGGAGGTTTAAACTCTGTGTAATGCTTTTTCAGAAGTCTTGAAAAGACAAAACTTTGGTCTGCGTGTCAGCAAAGAGTTACACAGAGTTACGGGAAGAAGGGGAGTGCACAGTTATACAGACTATTGCCTGAGCAGTCCCTCCCTGTCCTCTTTACACTTGTACTAAACAATACTATAGAATGGCATCCATTGGGATCAACTCACTTAGCCTATGCAACTAGTTCCAGAGTATGGACTCAATCATGTGTAGGGCTGAGTAACTCCTGGAAGTGACTCCCAATGAGGCGACTAGGAATTGAAGGCGCTCAGCACCTCGCTCGAAGAGCCTAACATCTTGCAGAATAAACCCCTATGTTGGCTGTGCAGTGGACAAGGGGTTAGCCTCAGAACTTGGCCTGACAGACAGCAAGCAATTCACTATGGGTGGAATTCATCCTCATGCTGAGGGAAGGTCAAGGTTCAAGCACCATTTACATTTAAATGATGCATAGGCCTTGTGCTGGCCCTTGGCATGAGAGTGAATTTTACCCTAGTTGACAAATTCCTAACGGCTTATTTAAATTAGAAAGTTAGGCTTATTCCAGGGAAAGGTCAGGGTATGTCTTCACTGCACTGTTAGCTCAAGTTACTTACATTCAAGTTGCTCCTCCTAAGTTAGCCTAGCTCGAGTGAGAGGGGCCATGCTATGAAATTACACTTGAGTTGCTGTGTCCACACTGGTACTTTACTCACTTGTGTGTGGTGCTGAGATTCCTGGGGGCATGGCCCATGGTTTGTAACACTGAAGTAAGCTGAGCCCTCTATGAATTCTTTCTGAGTGAAGTGGAGGAGAGCTTGTTTGCCCTTACTGGGCGCACAGGAAGGGTAAGTGGGAGGGTGGAATTGTGGAAAGGCATTGGAGGACTAGTGGCACTAGTCTGTGTCCACACTGCTGAGTGGTTGTGTTAACAGTTGCCATTTTGTTGTGCTCATTCGAGCTGTAGCCTATCCCATGCTCAGGCCAGCCAGTTTGATATTAAAAGCACCACCACACTTGAGTTACGAGGTTTTGTGTGTGGATGTGACTTGAATTAGGGGCAGCAGGGAAGTTCATAATTCACGTCAACTTTGCAGTCCAGATAAACACTCAGTGACACTCTGACTATGGCAGTAAAACAAGAGTCCTGTGTAGCAAGAGTCCACATAATAGGGTTTTACTGTTGTACTGAAAGCCACTGGAATTCCATAAAATAAACAGAGCTGCCCAATTTAAAGCAGATGCATGTAATGACAATCATGTTTCATCTCTATTTTAATCTTCTGAAACCTCTGCACTCAGAGCTCAAAGGAACTGGAAACTGAATGAGGAGAATGCTGGATGGTTATCAGCCTCGGAAGGATTTGGGAGTGTATTGTAGGAATGGATGAAATGACTTGGTTAAAATAACGAGATTGGATATAACAAGTGTTGGATTCTGACTATAAAAGAATTTCCAAAATTTCTGAATTTGACTTTCTAGCAGATGCAGCCTGGACAATGTCCATGCTAAATATATTGCCAGAGAATGGATCATTCACTAAGTGAAACAGCAAGCTATGAAGTTTTGTTGGCTGTCACTAAACTGCATACCCCAAAAAGAATTGCAGGTTGAGTACATCAGCTGGTACCCTAAAGTATAGCTCATAAATGGAGAATCACACAACACATTTTTTATTTGTCATGGCAACTTCTTCGGGTCTTTATTATAGCAGTACAAAAGAATCAACTAAAGACATGTGGGCCTGCTTCTCTATTGCCCTGCTTATTGAGTTGTCATTTACACTAATACAAAGTGGGTGTAAACACTACCATTTTACCACTCTGCACTGGTATAAATTACTCATATGGGGTTTGATCCTGTGCCAATGAAAGCAATGTCAAACCTCCCATTGATTTCAGTGGTGCAGGATCAGGGCCTTAGTAGAGGGTAACAGAATCAGGCATGTGTGATTCTGCGAGGTTGCAGGGCTCCATGTTAAGGCATCTTACTGTATCAGGACCTGAGACTGTAAACTCCTTGGGGCAAGAACCAGGGCTTTAATCTCTTGTGATGGGGTGTACTCCCCGCACTGGTCCTGAGAGCTGAATAAGGTCAGGTGGACCCAATCAAGCAGCAAATGAGGGAGAATTAGGCTGTGTAGAGAGCCTTGATTATATCTTTGATAGGATAACGAGTCTTGTGGATAAGGGAGAAGCAGTGGATGTGGTATACCTAGACTTTAGTAAGGCATTTGATACAGTCTCGCATGATATTCTTATCAATAAACTAGGCAAATACAACTTAGATGGGGCTACTATAAGGTGGGTGCATAACTAGCTGGATAACTGTGCTCAGAGAGTAGTTATTAATGGTTCCCAATTCTGCTGGAAAGGTATAACAAGGGGGTTCCACAGGGGTCTGTTTTGGGACTGGCTCTGTTCAATATCTTCATCAACGACTTAGATATTGGCATAGAAAGTACGTTTATTAAAAGCAACAAAGAATCCTGTGGCACCTTATAGACTAACAGACGTTTTGCAGCATGAGCTTTCGTGGGTGAATACCCACTTCTTCAGATGCAAGTGGTGGAAATTTCCAGGGGCAGGTTTATATATGCAAGCAAGAAGCAAGCTAGAGATAACGAGGTTAGATCAATCAGGGAGGATGGGGCCCTGTTCTAGCAGTTGAGGTGTGAAAACCAAGGGAGGAGAAACTGGTTCTGTAATTGGCAAGCCATTCACAGTCTTTGTTTAATCCTGAGCTGATGGTGTCGAATTTGCAGATGAACTGGAGCTCAGCAGTTTCTCTATGAAGTCTGGTCCTGAAGTTTTTTTGCTGCAGGATGGCCACCTTAAGATCTGCTATTGTGTGGCCAGGGAGGTTGAAGTGTTCTCCTACAGGTTTTTGTATATTGCCATTCCTAATATCTGATTTGTGTCCATTTATCCTTTTCCTTAGAGACTGTCCAGTTTGGCCGATGTACATAGCAGAGGGGCACTGCTGGCATATGATGGCATATATTACATTGGTGGACGTGCAGGTGAATGAACCAGTGATGGTGTGGCTGATCTGGTTAGGTCCTGTGATGGTGTTGCTGGTGTAGATATGTGGGCAGAGTTGGCATCGAGGTTTGTTGCATGGGTTGGTTCCTGAGCTAGAGTTACTATGGTGCGGTGTGCAGTTACTGGTGAGAATATGCTTCAGGTTGGCAGGTTGTCTGTGGGCGAGGACTGGCCTGCCACCCAAGGCCTGTGAAAGTGTGGGATCATTGTCCAGGATGGGTTGTAGATCCCTGATGATGCGCTGGAGGGGTTTGAGCTGGGGACTGTATGTGATGGCCAGTGGAGTCCTGTTGGTTTCTTTCTTGGGTTTGTCTTGCAGTAGGAGGCTTCTGGGTACACGTCTGGCTCTGTTGATCTGTCTCCTTATTTCCTCGTGCGGGTACTGTAGTTTTGAGAATGCTTGGTGGAGATTTTGTAGGTGTTGGTCTCTGTCTGTGGGGTTAGAGCAGATGCGGTTGTACCTCAGTGCTTGGCTGTAGACAATGGATCTTGTGGTGTGCCCGGGATGGAAGCTGGAGGCATGAAGGTAGGCATAGCGGTCGGTAGGTTTTCGGTATAGGGTGGTGTTAATGTGACCATCAATTATTTGCACCGTAGTGTCTAGGAAGTGGACCTCCCGTGTAGATTGGTCCAGGCTGAGGTTGATGGTGGGGTGGAAGCTGTTGAAATCGTGGTGGAATTTTTCCAGAGTCTCCTTCCCATGGGTCCAGATGATGAAGATGTCATCAATGTAGCGTAGGTAGAGAAGGGGCGTGAGTGGACGGGAGCTGAGGAAGCCTTGTTCCAGGTCAGCCATAATGCATTATGGGTGTGTTGTGAGCAAGACACGAGAAGTCATTCTTCTGCTCTACTCTGCGCTGGTTAGGCCTCAACTGTAATATTGTGTCCAGTGCTGGGCACTGCATTTCAAGAACGATGTGGAGAAATTGGAGAGGGTCCAGAGAAGAGCAACAAGAATGATTAAAGGTCTAGAGAACGTGACCTATGAAGAAAGGCTGAAAGAATTGGGTTTGTTTAGTTTGGAAAAGAGAAGACTGAGAGGGGACATGATAGCAGTTTTCAGGTATCTAAAAGGGTGTCATAAGGAGGAGGGAGAAAACTTGTTCATCTTAGCCTCTAAGGATGGAACAAGAAGCAATGGGCTTAAACTGCAGCAAGGGAGGTTTGGTTGGACATTAGGAAAAAGTTCCTAACTGTCAGGATGGTTAAACACTGGAATAAACTGCCTAGGGAGGTTGCGGAATCTCCATCTCTGGAGATATTTAAGAGTAGGTTAGATAAATGTCTATCGAGGATGGTCTAGACAGTATTTGGTCCTGCCATGAGGGCAGGGGACTGGACTCGATGACCTCTCGAGGTCCCTTCCGGCCCTACAATCTATGAATCTATTAATCTAAAGAAGCTCACCTGTGGGGGAACAGGAGGGGGATTCTATAAAGCTAAGAGGCTGGTGATAGTGTGGGGGGTAGGTGGTAGCAGGGAGGAAGCCTGTAGTGTCTCCCCCTGGAGTAATGGAGAAGGAAGGGGACATAGGAACTCATGAGACCTAGAGGCCTGAGAAAGAGCAGGGTCTGACTAGCAGGACTGGAGAAATAGGTGCTTGCCCCGCTGGGCTCTGGAGCCGGCCCTGGCCACAGACCTTAACTGCTTGCTGCAGGGCCCTGGGCTGGAACCCAAAATAGAGGGTGGGCTTGGATTCTCCTATCAGCCACTGCAGATCAGTACTGCTGGGGGGCAGTGAACTAGAGAATTGCCTGGGTTGCTACAGGAGTGACAGGGTCAGGGTGATGGGTGTGAGGACTGCCTGGGGCTGCGTGAGCAGAATGACTTGGAAGGACTCTACCTTGAAAGGGGGAACTACTTAGTGACCCGGTTGAGGGCTGAATCATGAATAAGCTGCAGAGTGGGAGTGACTGAGTGAAACTGTAGAAACGGGTGTTGGCCTGGCAGAGCTAATCCCCAGAATGGCCAGGAGGAGGTGCTGTTGAGCGGTGAGTAACGTAACCCTGTCGCACCTCTCTATGTAGCTCTATGGCACTGTGCACAAGCATTAAAAAAAAAGTGTGTCTCTCACATGTTTGGTTCAGGCAAAAGTTCTTTTGCTTATTTGAATGTTGTTTACACATTGTTATAAATGTATTTTATTTCTCTGTGCCCATGTTTGCTGTACAGGGGCAGGATTCCATTATGTGCTGACTGCCCTCCATTCTCATCAACTTCAGTCGGAACAGAGTCCCTCAGCACATCACAGGCACTTCAAAAGATTTCCCGTTAAAATCAGACCTAGCAAAACAAGGCGAGGCAAAGGGTTGAGGCAGTGATGGGGTATGGGGAGGATATGAGGTACAAGAACAAAGGGGAATATGTGATATGCTTCCATTACTGTACTCCACTGGGGGGAATTTCACCCCCGTGAATTAAAGGTTATCTGTACCAGTGTGAATTTCACTCAAGGACTGAGTTTTTGAGTCCTACTTAGACCCACAAAATAGGGTGTAAGGATTGCACAGGACTTGTGCTGGCTCACTGCACAGGGCTTAATTTCATTGTTTGTTGATACCTTTCTTTTTGAGTTTGCTAAATTGGGCTGGAGCTCTTATTAAAAAGTCTCTTTCATGAGACTCCTGGAACTTTCTGCTTGGAAACACTAGACTAGCAGCCATTTTTTGCAGTATTTAGGTATTTCTGCCCTATGACGGGGTGGATAAACACCACGCTGGGGAGAGGGAGGCAGGAACAACTCTGGGCCTAGGAAGCCCTGCCTCAGCTGGTCTGCTGGGCCTGCTCCAGTTGGAGGAGGGGCTTAAAAGAGAGTCTCTCTCCACCCACCACAGCAGGGCGGGGTTATGCCAGGAGAGTATCTCCAGAAGTAGGACTGCTGCACAAAGCTGAGGCATGCAGAGGCCCGCGGGCCAGGTTGCAAGAGACATCAAACCATGACATACCCTGAGGAAGGACAGAGAGGTAGGAAGAGACCTGGGGGAGGGCAGTAGCTGGACGGCAGGTAATGGGCACCTTCCTTATAACACCTAAAAGGAACCTGGTGGAACGGGGGAGCCCAGGTTCCCATACGCTGTGCTGCCATGGACTGTAACCGCTAGGTGGGGGGACCAGCCCTGCTCAGATGCCCCAGATGCTAGTCAACCCAAAAAGACCACAAGTGCAAGATGCTCAAAAATGAAATATACTTTCAGGGAAAAGTGTTTTTCCAGACTGATTGGAAGCACAGAAATAGCTTTTCATGTCTGGATTCAGTTTGAAATGAAAACTTGGATCATTTGTTGTTTTTCTACAGACTAGTTCTCCCAGCTATAATATTGCTTCAAACAATGCCCAGTAAGCGGCTTGAATTCACTCATCAGTAGTATTTTCACAAATTAATACTAGATCTGATCAATAAAAAAGAATCAAACACTTTTTTCATTAAAACTTTCCAAAAAAACATAGTGACAAATTGTCCACTATTTTTGACCAGTTCTACTGAATAGATATTAATTTTCATACTGTTTAACAAAAAAAAATCAGACTTTATGTATTGATACTCTGAGAGAATGCTCAGAAAACTGACTATATTCCAAGAGGAATTTGGATACAGAAGCTAGTCAGTTGACTATATCACTAGGAATGAATATTTTTGTATGGTTACAACATCTTCTTGTTCTATATAGGGTGACATGTAAACTGAAGACAGATGAAACTCAGAAAAGGCTGGAGACTGGACTTTGAAATGTTGAAATAAAAATAAAACTCTGACTAAATGTTTCCCAACACTTTTTTAAATTTTTATTCTTTTTGTCGATTCCTGGACCCAAATGGTAAAATTGCCCCAAATTGAATGAAAAGTTATTTTGAGAAGTAAGCAAGTGGGGAAACACAAACTGTGAGCAAAACAACACAGATGAGACAAAGGGCAGCTAAAAGTGAATGAAAGGAAATTTGCTAAAATGTCAGCTAGAGTGCATTGGACAAGGAATCAAAATAAGATGGCTGACAATAAGAATAAGGAGAAAACGGAACTTATTTAAGGGTTCAACTACTATGATAGAGGAATGTAGCTGGATAAATGTAACAATGATATATAGCACTTTGCATTATTAACCTACATCACAAGGCTGGATTAACTGGTATTTGTATCATTTTACAGTAGGGGAAATTGTGACGGAGAGGTTAAATGATATTCCCAAGATCATAGAGTAAGTCTCCTGGAGGCTGGATTGGAACTCAGGACTTCTTGGCTCTTTGTTCTATCTTCACACCTTTACACCATTCCTCTTACAGGGCCAAATCATCCCTCTGTAACAGAATGGCATGCCCCTTCAAGGCCCGAGAAGCCCAGGACTGGCCATCCCTGTTTAATTAGCTGCACTATGCTGGCTGTAGGACTTAAAAAGGGAGGGAGCCCAGCAGCTGGTGGGGCTGGTTGGGGAGCAGAGCAGCTGAACTGGGTCATGGCAGGAGAGCTGAGTTACACGAAAGGAGTTCTCCTGTGGTGAGCCCCTGAGATGAGGGGCCAAGCTCCAGGGAGGTCGGCCTGGGGCCAGTGTTCCACAAAGGAACAGGGAACTGAAGGGAAGCACAGGAGGGTCGTAAGACCATTGTAGTTTACGTGGTAACCGGACTCCAAGTGGAGAAATGCCCAAGGGGTCAGTGCGCTAAGAGTGAACAGAACTGTGAGTTGATCCCAGGAGCAGCCAAAGACCTAGTGTTAACTTGGGACTGTTGTTGAAGGTGGTGTGCTGTGATAGGAGGTAATAGGAGCCTATATAAGAAAAAGACCCAAAAATCGGGACATCTGGTCACCCTACCCAGAAGGGACTGAACTCTTAAGTGACCTGGCTGGAGGACTAGGCCACCAGAGACCCAGACAGTGGTGACCAAGGGGGAATGCCCAACAACCCTGCACCCATCCACCAGGGGGCTTTGGCCAGTGAGTTGCTTCTGTACGCCTGGGGTTTGGTCTGGGATGGCCCTGTAATACCTTCCTATGGGAAAAACACAGCAGGGCTACAAAACCATGGGATTATCCTGTGGTGGGTGCAGGTTATGTGGCCTATGGAGGTGGCAAGGAGTGTGGCAATCCCAAGCCATTCATGTCCCAAGGTCTGTGAGGAGATTCAGAGCACAGATTGGGTGCACAAGCTGTCAATGTCAGCATTACCTTGGGCTGAACACTCCCCATTTTTATTCAGGGAAGGATGATGCAGAGTTGAGTGACCCTGCTTCCCCCCCGACCCCATCCCCATAGCCATGTCCTTGTCTCTGACTCATAGAGTCAGAGGAGATGTGTGAGAGAAGAAATAGTCACTGGGGTCCTTCTTTCCTCTACGAAGGATGGGTACTCGGATACTGTGGTGATGGGTGCAATATACAAACCTGAATAGACTGAAGTGGAATGGAACAGAATAGTGAGCATCAGTACGTAACACACCACTTGTCATATTCATCTTCTCTCTCCTTACCCTCTCCTCTCACTCCTTTGTCTCCTTTCTTCTCATTTTTAGTGATTAATCTTTTAGTATGCACTTAAATAATCAAATATTGATAAAGAACTCAAATGTTATGATGCCTGATCAACTACTACACCAAAGTGAAGACAAGTATTTTATTATATCTGCTGATGGGCCAAATTCTGATCTCAATTACAGTCAATACAAACACCTGTCAGGGATGGTCGAGATAATACTTAGTCCTGCCATGAGTGCAGGGGACTGGACTAGATGACCTCTCGAAGTCCCTTCCAGTCCTATTATTTACATCACTGGACTGTAAGTGAGATCACAATCTGGCCAGATATTTCTTATCCTTTCCAAAGACTAAGAATGAATTTCTTATTTGTTCACAACTGGCATTTGTTGAATTCATTTGTACTCAGTGTGTCTTCCCCACTCTCCTAAAAAAACACAAACAAAAAAGGGTACGTGCAGTTTCAACATACTTGATTCGCTTTCTATTGCATCACTCTCAAAACATATCACCAGAAATGATGAAGCCACTTAAACTTTCAAACAAAAAATCCAAAACAGTTTATGTTCACAAATTGTACAAAGTTAAACAATCTTTGCAAATATTGTTTCCTGTGGAGCAAGTTCAATAACATAGGAATTTAATGACAAAAGGATAATACACCAACAGCTATTTACAGAAGAAGAGGGAGGTGTTATTATGAAAAGGCTATTTTCTCCCACAGTCTTCCAAACAGGAACTAAATAGCTGGACTTGCAAAACCACTAAAGCATCGTATGAAAACCCAACTCAGAGAAAAATACAGCCTCAAGCATTCTCATAATGTCTGTGTGCATTTGACAAGCAGAATGGAAACTTTGGTACCATTTTTTCTAGTCTATAAATCTGTGAATTATACTCCAGTTGCATCACATTAAATAGGAAACCTTTATCTTTATAGTTGAATTAAAAAAAATGTGAATGAAAAAGAGAAAACAGAAGTTCATCGCTTAGAAAAAGAAACGTCTCTGACAAAAATCTACCCCCTGACAAACATCCTTATTGGTGCATCTATTAATGAACCATACATAAAACCCTTTAGAGAAATCCACAGGGTGGAGTGATCAGGCAGGCTTTCTGAGCCTTGCTCTTCACTGCCTTGCACCTGTGTAGTCATGCACCCTTGTGTAGAGTGCGTGTAAACTGAACGGGGCTGCCCAGAGGTGTGGGCAAAAGGGGAGAATTTGCCCCAGGCCTCTCACTGGAGCGGGCACCCAAACCTGTGGAATTTGGGCATTTTGACCTGATGCACAGCGTCATAAGGCTAAGCAAGTCTGGGCTTGTCACTGGGTGCTGAGGGGCTCTGACACCCTGTGTGTCAGGTTACAACTCCACTTACTCAAATTTTGCCCATCCACCCTCCACCCCTTGTGATGAAGGTGGGGCAGCTGGGCCAAACCTGAGAGGCATTGCGACCCTGCATGCCAGGTCACAATGCCACTCACTCAAATTTGATCCAGCGACTCCTCTACAAACACAGAACAAAAAGATGGTCCTTGCTCCAATGGTACATTTCTTATTTCCCAAGAAGGAGATAAAGGAGTCAGTGTAGTTTCAGAATATCGTATGATACTATAACACTGTGACAGACACCTTAGCAATACCTAAGATAGATGGCCTTTATTGTATTATCATTCATAGTCAATGATTTCAAAGTTGTGCTTATGATATAAGCCTTATCCCTGTTGAGTGGATGGTAGGCCGGTGAAGGGGAGCAGAGTTAAAGTTGTTTTTTGAATGTCCTAATTTTGCTATGTATATTTAATGGCCTCACAAATCATGTAGCCTATTTAGATAGATAGCTGTCTTCTCTGAACTGTTTATTTCCATACCTTTGAATGCTTAGGATGTTTTTTAGAGTAACATTCCTTGGTACTTATGTTAAGACTTTTTGAGCAACTCTATTAATTTTATAAAAAGCGACAAAGAGTCCTGTGGCACCTTATAGACTAACAGACGTATTGGAGCATGAGCTTTCGTGGGTGAATACCCACTTCGTCAGATACATGCACGAAATGGGTATTCACCCACGAAAGCTTATGCTCCAATACGTGTGTTAGTTTATAAGGTACCATAGGACTCTTTGTCGCTTTTTACAGATCCAGACTAACACGGCTACCCCTCTGAAATCTATTAATTTTAAATCTAATTTACCTCTGTAAGGATCCCAAGTCTGGCTTTTCCAAACCAGCCCAGTGATGTTTTTGGATGGCTTTCCTCCACTCCCCACTTCAGATATATGCCTTCAATCTTTGTTTAAATTTGTTGCCGTGTTCTCCCTCCAATCTAATTGAAGCATCGGAATGGCTAAACCATTATTGTAAAAGATGGCAAGCAAAGTTGTATGCAGACAACTCTTCAGCTAGAAATAAAAAGTAACCCAACAATCCACTACATTTATTTTGCTGGAGGTTGAAATGCCTTTCTGTCCCCAGTAATTAAGTCCATTCCAAAGTGCGTGATCCCCAAGAAATGTAAGCTATTATAGCCTGATACTACCTGTCAGATGGAGAGTAGAGTCTTCACTGTGAAGGTATTTGGCCATCTAAAAGAGGAGGCTGATCATTGTTACATCGCATCACCTCACTCCAGGGAAAGACCCAGACCAAAGCTGATTTCCAGGGATGTGTTAATGGTCTCTCTCTTTTTTTAAAATATCCCCCACCCTAACCCCACATTCTCATCTCGGGTCAGCACAGATGCATGCTTAATAGGACTGTAACAAAGTGCTTTGATTTTTTTTTTATTAACAGACTTATGAATACATCTTTGTGCAAAGAACCAGAAGAAAAATATGCTAAATATTCTATCATGATATGGTTTGTGCTGGGACTGGCATTATGGAGGGAAGGGAGGGCCTTGGTATATTGCACATTCCAGGTTTGTTGTCAACTGAGCTTAAAAAGATAAAGTATAATTTGTTACTTGCTATCAGTCATGAGAAATGAAGCCCGATAATTTTGAAGTAATGTTTAGATTGCCATTCCTGGGCTATTACACTGGTTGATAATGTTGGGAGAAGGGATTATTTTGCTCTTTCTTGCAGTAATAAGTCTCAAGTTAATAATGGTGCAGGTTTCAAAGTCTGTTTTGCTTGTAGCTGGATGAGGTAGCAGGTAGAAGCTAAGCTCTGATTTGTAAAGAACTGGCATGATATCACTTCCAAAAAGTGCCTTTTGACACGGCAACGAAGAGTTATTAACAGTGTGGCTGGATGACCATGGAGAAATAACATGCTATTATGAATGGCCCTATTGACCCAGGTTAGATACCTGACGAATAGGTGAACTAGTTTGTTTAGGGCATCATTTTACTTAACACTAAGGCCGCTTTACACTGCACTACTCGGGCAGTGGAAAGGGAACCTGGTATAAATGAGAATTGGGCCCTTAGAAATATTCAGCTCTCTGTACTCTAACTTTCAAGGACAATATTGATCAGCCCAGAATATTTCCCCAGATATGAATGGGAACTTGCAGCTGCAACATTCTGTCCAGGCTTAGGCTCAGAATGTTCTTGTAACAAGTGAGAGTCTGTATCAAAAGTATTAGGCTAATTCTGAGAGTGCCAGCTTTTAACCCTTGAATACCTGTGTAAGAGTGTGTTATGCTTGTCACTGTGCCTGGCATGGATCACAGCTGAGAGAACCAATCTCAGGTCAGACTGATAAAAACTGGGCAGACAATCCCACACTTGCAGTTTATTCTATAATCAGATTTAACCAAACCAGCCACAAATGTGTGCTCCTGGATCGCTGTATTGGCTTAATGTGGAGCCACAGTTAGTCCCCTGAGACCCTCCAGCCCATATTACCAGCCACGCAAACTGGAATTCTGTGATGAAAGGTTATTAAAACCAAAAATCACCACACATTAGGCTCTTTTAGCCCCAGGGGCTGGTCACTTACCCAGGTCAATGGCTGCTCAGGACCTTACACCCAAAAACAATGCTGGAGCCAATCCTTTAGTAAACTAACTAAAGCTTTCTTAACTAAGAAAAAGAAATGAGAGTTATTAAGTGATTCAAGCAGGTAAAATACATTACAGTTGGATTAGCGTATGTAGTCCAAAATGTTAGGAGGGATGTTAAATCTGCTCATTTTCTATGTCTCCCTGGGTTTCCCAAATGACTTTGGGGACCTCAGTCCTTTTGTTCAAAACTTCCCGTGTCAGAATTCACCAGTCCAGAGATGGGGTAGAAAATAGGTAGCCAGGGGCCTTTGTTTTCCCTTTTTATATCTTGACCCTTTTTGCTGGAAAAATCCTGTCTGTGTCCTGGGTCAGGCAGTTTCATGGTGTACATGCTTGGCCATCAGTCCTTCATATGAATTGCAATTCTAGCTTGCTACCTATGTACAGGCTGAGGTGTCTTTGGGTAGGACGTGCAGATGCCTTTGTTTACAGCTCCTTTGTTGTTTCCAAAGAACTAACCTGTGCGCGGTTTCTCAGACCCACCACATGTTTGAGTTACAAACATAGCAAAATGTCGTATCTCCACACACAATGGTGATATATACATTACAACAAGCTAATACTAGTCAGCAGATTACAACTTTTCCAGTGATGCCTCACAAGGCATACTTTGTACAAGATCTATCACTATTTTATAACAGTGGTGAGTGTGTTAATTAATGTCCCCTTCCCCTTTGGATAGCATTACACGCTCTCAGCCACTCTATGGCTCATCCACAGAAGATAGCTCAATGCTGCTGTTCCCAGCTAATAGATTTAGGGCAAAATTTTGGAAATCTCAAAGGGATTCCATTTGCAAAAGCCCTTTGGGTGCTTTTGGTGGTATACTGCAACTAAATTGTCACTTTAGATACTCAGAAGTTTTTCCTGGTTCTGCTTGCAGGCTAGAGGGTTCTGTAAAGAAGGCTGTGATCTGGGCCTGCTAGCAGCAACCTGTCAGCAGCCAGCCAGCCAGCATACAGTAAAGTGAGGTGAGTTGTGCCTCAGTTCTAGGGAGCAGCCTGCTTTGTGTGTCTGGTTTTGGGTTCTTCTGTGTTATCGTTCTGAATTTTAAGCAATAAAGTAATGTTACATGCAACCTTCCAGCAAGAGTGTTTGTTTTTAATCTAACTTCCCCGTTTGTATGCCATAAAACACAAGTTTTTTTGAAACTGGTACCATTAGTGCTTTAGCTCAAATGGTAGAGATATGTGCTGCAGTGCTAAAGGCCCCCAGGATGTGAACAGAATGAGCCATCTCTGGATGGTTTTCTTTCTAGCCCATTAAAGCACCCAGCACTGGTTGTAAGGTGATAATGGTGTGTGGAGAGAAGCTATTGTTCCCCTGGAATCTGCATCTAGGCTGGTATCACTGGAAAGAGTCAGTTTTCAAGGCAACATTGCTATACAGTGTATTGAAATAGGTATCCTCCATTGAGTCCAAATCTCTGTGGGGGAAAATGTCAAGATTCCTTCCTTTTCTAAGAGCTGCTGTTACCTAGGTGGACTGTCATCCCTTGAGAAGCCACCACATGGAAGGTATTTCACCGTAGCTCTTTAATTGGTTCCAGAAATTAGGTGCTTAGGAGAAGGAATAACCTCTCCCCAAGGAGGGAATTGAATTCTCATGTGAGTAATTTGTCTCCATATAGTGACATAATTTACCCCATACAGGGAAGTCTGCTTAATCAAAGAAGCAGAATTGTGTTAGCAAGGAACACACAGAGCAGCCAAAGGAAGTCGCCAAAGCCTGGTAACCAGCTTCAGGCATTCCCCATTGCTGGCTGACACTGCACAGCAAGAGCCCTGATGCTGGACAAGTGGGAAGAACATCTGAAAGTCCTGGTGGTCAGCTTTCAAAAGAGACAGATGCCAGAAGAGCCTACCTAATGTGACAAAGTTCCTCCTCTACCTTGGTGGGTCCTGCACTTATTGGCAGATTTGCTCACCTCAGTGATCTTCCCCAGAGTCTGGGTCAACTCCTCCTATGTCTGATCAGGAGTTGGGAGGTTTGGGGGGAACCCGGGCCCACCCTCTACTCCAGGTTCCAGCCCAGGACCCTGTGGATTGCAACTGTCTATAGTGCCTCCTGTAACAGCTGCATGAGAGCTACAACTCCCTGGGCTACTTCCCCATGGCCTCCTCCAAACACCTTCTTTATCCTCACCACAGGACCTTCCTCCTGGTGTCTGATAACACTTGTACTCCTTAGTCCTCCAGCAGCACACCCTCTCACTCCCAGCTCCTCAGATGCACTTCCTCTCCTCTGGCTCCCCCTGGCCTGACTGGAGTGAGCTCCTTTTTAAACCCAGGTGCCTTGAATAGCTTGCCTTGATTGGCTGCAGATGTTCTAATCAGCCTGTCTGCCTTAATTGGTTCTAGCAGGTTCCTGATTACTCTAGTGCAGCCCCTGCTCTGGTCACTCAGGGAACAGAAAACTACTCATCCAGTGACCAGTATATTTGCCCTCTACCAGACTCCTGTACCCCACTGGTCTGGGTCTGTCACACTAGACAGAACTAACACTCATTAAACCCTTAAAAGGCCTTCCCTGCAAGAATTCTTAATGGGGGGGTAAGAAATTTCCTGTATCATCTTACCAGAAGTGGTTAGAAAGTAAGACATTCGGGGAAGTAAAATCTTCTGCTCCACTTAAGCATTCCCTGGTGTCACTCATGGGTCCTGTGTAATCCTCCTTGTTGGCAATGGTGCTGTCCATCTGTGTTTATCCCCATTCTGAGGGTCCCACAGGCTTTTAAATTTGTGGAACTGCTCCAGAGTCAATGATGATGATTTTGTTTTTAATACTATTTATAACTTACTCATCCCTAACAGTTGCATAACAATCTCTCATGCTGGGATTTTTTAATGATTTCTGGGCGATGTACAAAGGACTTAGAATTTATTTCATCTTGTATCTACAAACCAAGAACCATCTGGCAGCAGAGAAAATGAAGACCCTGCGTGTGGGTTACTTTTTGATAATCTCTTAGGCAGATTGAACTGCAACAGGTGCCTGTGAAATCTGTGCAGTCAGAGGGAAATTAAAGGATCCCAAGAAAAGTCACTGCACTTGGCAGGAGAAATGGGCAACAAACCAAAGGAACATAATTCTGAATGGACAAGAACAAAGCGTTGGATGATTCTTCATGTGTAGTAAACAAAAATAAGGGAGTTGGTACATGTTGTTCTGCTGCAGAAAGTGTCTTGATTGTGTGGAAGGCAGCAGAAGAGACAATGAAAGGATCGTGTATTTCCGAGGTAGAGTTCTCATGTTTGTAAGTAAATTATCTCCACTGCTCCAAAGTCTGTTCAGAGTGGGTAAACAGTCCAAGAACAATCTGTGTTTTCCTTCAGGGTTTATCTCCTACTGTGATACTGTCACGCAGCCACTGATGGCTTTCCCATATGTGCTATCTGTGAGCTAAATTATTCTCTCCTATGCGGTCAAGAGTTACCCTGAGGTAACTAATGCAGCCTTGTGTTCTTACTGGACTTACCCAGTCTGATGTCCTCAGTATGGACTACCTGTCACATGGAGACCTCAGAGAAGATGAGAATTCAGGTACCATGCGAATAGTATGGGAAACATTCTGGAATAGATTAAACCCTGTGTTTCATACCCCAGAGAGAAGGGATTTCCCAGAGGAAAGTGGGGGCATTCTGTTAGTGCTAAGTGAACACACAACCTCTCTACTACTGGGAAAACCTGCAAATGGCTAGTGCAGTCTGAAAACTGGGTTGTTGAGCCAGAGGGAAGATGTGCGTAAGGCAGCCAGGGGATGTGACTTTGATCATCTTTCCTAGCAGTCCCTATTCTAAATGATCCCTGGTAGAAAGCCTAAGGAAGAGGATCAGTCACTGGTACCACAGCATGTCTCAGGTCTGCCACTAATAAAAGTGAATCTGTCCCTCTAATTGCTAAAAGTGCCAGTCCTGAAAGTCCTTCACACATGACATTTTTCTGATTTCCGTTAATCTCGCTGCAAGCCTCCTGCACAGAATCAAGCCATAACTAGGATTTAGGGCTAAATTTGCCTTAAGTTCAGCAGAGCTCTTTCAAAAATTGTCTTGATCCCTTTTCAAAATCTAATCACTGGAGTCCACAGGAGCTAAAGTCATACAGCTGAAACCAAGCACATCACCTTTCTTTCTCAGGAACTCTTAGGGATGATTGTGCATCCCAAGAAAGCACCATGGGCAACTGAACTGCACTAAAGCTAATCTTTGTTACTTACTTTGTTTGTGTCCTTGAGAGTAATCTGTCACACACTCAGGCACCACAGGCTATTCCAGGGTACTTTACTCATTAGATGGATGTTGGCTGTTTTCCATTCGTTTATAGGACTCTACAAGTACCATATTTTTGGATGATGTTTCAAACATCAATAGACACTATGATGGGTCAGGCAGGGTATTGACTGTGCTGCTGGGAAAAGGGAATGGCAAAATGGGGATTGTAATGTTTTCACCAAAATCAATAAGATTTTGCCCATTAATGCCTAGAATGTTCTGTGAAATGTCTGTATTGAAATGTTTCTATGTAGAAATGAAAGTTTTTATAGACTGAAGTTCTTCTTTGGTCCCCAACTACCCTGTATTTCAATTGCAAGAAAATGCCTTCCCCTTCATTTCTAGCCTTAAAAACCTAGTAGCCATTTAGCTCATGCCTTTCTATTTTTTGCAATACTAGAACCACTTCCACAGCTCACCCATTCTAGTTGCAAAAGCAAGGACAAATGCACCCAATGTGATCTACATTTTTCTGGGTAATTCTGCAGACGCAGAGCATTCCTTTAGTGACCGATGTGTAGGTGTATTTAGAAATAAAGATAGAGTTGAGTTCTTTCGTTAACAAGTGGTTGTTACTCTGAGGTAGCCCAGTAAAAAATAGTCTAGAACCACATGAAGGGAAGATATAGAAATAGAAGCATGTATCCTTGCTTCGGAGGTCCTGGTTACAGTAAATTTTGACATAAATGGTATGTGGTGTGACAAGGTGGGGATTTTCTGAATAACTTTATTTATCCTAAGAGTGCCTCCGTTTTCCCTATTCTGTAAGGCTACCTGGGGGGAAAGGACTGCTTGCTCTCAGGGCAGGTTAAGAGAGAGAAAGATGAATGCCACCGAGCTGTCTGAGCCTGAATGGGTCATTGAAATAGGATTGGCTGAGGCCAACCCCATATCAGTGGAGAATCTGAGAAGACAGTGGCAAATCCAATCACGAGGACACTGACACCTAGCAACCAATGACCCAGAGGGAGATGGATTTCCCCACCTCTCAGCAGGGAAGCTGAGAAACATCCCCCAGGTTGTGAACAAAGGACTGGGAAGGTGGGAAAGTGGACTTTAAGAGCTGGCTGCTAGATGGAGTTGGGAATCTTACCTAGGATCTGGTGAAGGAGATCAGATGAAGAGACAGACAAAGCTTGAACAATGGGGTTCACTACAGTTTGGCTGGGCTCTGGGCTAACCAGATTGGTTTATGCTTTAACATTCAATTCTCTATGCTAACCTAAGGACTTCCTACACTGTGTTCAAGTTGACTAATAAACCCTACTGTTTTGACAACGCCGTGTGAGCATCACTGCAAATGCTTGGTGAGGTGCGTTAATTCCTGAAGAGTTTACAAGTCTCTAGCAGGAGTCTCAGTTGGACTCACTGAACACAGCTCATGATGTGAAGCAGGAGTGCTGGAGCCTTAGAGGTTCAGTCTAAGGAGGTGGTGAGGTCACATGACTTACCCTGGTTAAAGAGTGAGACCCCTTGGGGTACTGGCACACTGAAGAGATTCCTCCTAAAGACTGTTCCAAAGCTGGGGTTATAGCACCCATTCTATGGATCCATGATACACAGCAATTTATAATGCCATCAGAGGATATTGGTGGCATTGCATATACTGTGGAACAAAATTATTGATCTTAACCTCAATATCCAGTCCCAATTTAGATAGTTGATAATTCTGACAATCTTGCTCTGACTCCCCAGGCTGTTGCTTTCATTGAAAGGTTGAGTTCACTCTTTATATAAATTCCTTCTCGCTGTTTGGTTTCTGGTAGATTTTGCCAAAGTGTGATGCTGTAAGTGGCAGTGGGGTTTTTCAAACTGCTTGTTTGTTTCAGGGTACGGTGGAGAAATTAGTACTTTACTGTGATTGGCATTTCTTCATCGGACTTTATCCCGGTTTTATTTCTGGAATGTTATGTTTTTCCTAATCAACAATTGCTCAGACTTGTATGGTAGCACCAGTGATGACTGTGAGAATATGTAGCTACTACATCACATGCCTAAAATACCACTACAAGCCTTTTCTGAAAGACCATTAGCAAGTGACGGATCCTCTTGCAGAAAAGAAAACTGAGCCTGATTCTCATTTACACTAAGGCCCCTTCACACTGGTGGCAGTGAAAAGGGGCCTAGGGTAAATGGAAATCAGGTCCACATGTGATTGTTTGGTTGAATCAGGGCCATAATGCATGCACAAAAAATCTTCCGTGACATTTATTGAAAAATATTATAAGCCTGGATGTTTGCAATTTGAGTTAAGTAAACTAGGGGTAAAATTTACAAGAGGACTTAGGAGCTTAAGTCTCATTTTCAATTGCTAGTTAGGCCCTTAAAGTGGGATCTACAAAGGGATTTTGGCATTACAATGCTGAGCATCATGGTACCTAACTTTTTAAGTCATCTAGAAAAATCACGAACGCTGTGATCCACAAAGCGGAGTTAGATGCCAGGAACAGGGAGAGAAAGATGCCTAAGAATGGAATCCACAAAAGCCAGCGTGCTAAATGAGGAGTCACCTAAGCCAACCAATGGGACATGCTGATGAGAGAGGAGTGTGCTAATCTCCACCCCTCTCTCAGAGATAGGCACCTAGTCCAGGCTGCAGAGAGGTACCCGTCTCTGTTAGCGATCTACAAATGGGAACCTGTGCCTGGAGTCAGGTGACTTAGGTGCCTAAACTGCTTTTTTTGAGGGAATGAGTTAGGCGCCTGCCTTGTTCCACACAAAAGTGGCAGAGGAGGAGGTGGTGGCACAGCCCACCTTAAAACTTTTAGCCCAGTGGTTAGAGAACTCACCTGAGATGTCGGAGGTGCTGGTTCAATTTCCCTCCTTTTTTTTTCCCTCCTGCTAGAAGAGGAGAAAGGATTTGAGCATCAGTCTCCCACCCCTCAGGATAGTGCTCTAACCACTGAGCTATGGGATATTCTGATGTAGGGCGCTCTCCATCTCTCCTGGTGAAGCTGTTTCCTGTGTATTAAAAAAAAAAAGCATGATTGTAGCAGCGGGACTGGCCCTGGGGTCACCCAACTCCTAGGTGAGTGCCCTAATCACTGGACTATAGTCATTATCTTTCTCCCTGGTCCACTGACTCTTCTGCTGTGGATAAATACTTGAATAATCACTGAGCAGAAAGGGGAATTGAAGCTGGATCTCCCACATCCCTGGTGAAAGCTCTAACCACTGGCCTAAAAGTTGTATGGCGGACACCGCCTCTACCTCTATTGGCTGGATTTTGAATGGGACCTGATCTAGTTGGTAGCCTCTGAGCACGCATACAAAATTGGGCCCTGCGTGTGACTTAGATGGCCGAATGACTGTCTTTCCTGTTTTGTGAATCACTTTTGGGCTTAGATAGGAGATACACATCTGTATGCCCAGAGTGAGGTAGCAATGTGCATGACCAGAGGCAGAAACATGGGCAGCTAGGGAACTTTTACTCTGGAAAAACGTAAACCCTGAGTGAGATTGGGTGCCTTCAGGGTTTGACAGGAGTTTTGTGGATCACAGTGATTTGTTAATCACATAAGTCATGGGGTTCATCATCTAAATAGCATTGTGGATCCCACTCCTTGGGCCAAGACCCAAAGCTATTTAGGCACCTAACTCTCACTGATTTCAGAGACAATTTGGCTGCTAAGGTCCAGATGTCTAACTCTCAGTGAAAGTCAACGAGACTTGGACTCCTACTTGCTTTTTGGTTTGGTTTGGTTTTGGATTTTTTGGGGGGAAATTTTACTCTAGATATCTCCCAGATAACTTGTTTAAATATATTGGTTTGAGTCCTTAGAGCATTACATATCTGACTTGTCCAACATGCTGATTTGTTAAAGCTTCTTATCTAACAATAGCTAGGACTTTTTGACTTACAGAAGCCCAAATGTGGCAGATAAGTCTTTAAAAGTTGTGATAGAGACTCCAAATGAGGTGAGAACATTCAGGGGATTCATTTTTTAAAACTACAAAGAGTCCAACAAATTTTTCTAAAACATCTGTTTTAATATTTGAGATATCACAGGTCAATTTACGCAAACACGATGAGTGATCTAGTGAGCAGTTTTTTGTGTGTGGCAGAAGTCAGAAATCTGTTAAGAAAATGGGAGGAAGTGTGGTCAAGTGACTAGACCAGGAGACTGGGACTCAGAAAACCTGGATTCAGTTCTTAGCTTTGCCACTGCCTCATTATGTGACCACGGACAAGTCAGTCTGCACTTGCCTCAGTTTCCCCATATATAATTGTCAGTCTTCTCGTTTCAGAGGGGTAGCCGTGTTAGTCTGGATCTGTAAAAGCAGCAAAGAATCCTGTGGCACCTTATAGACTAACTGACGTCTATAAGGTGCCACAGGATTCTTTGCTGCTTTTACAGTCTTCTCGTTATGATTGCTGTGCATCTGTATATTATCATTAAAAATAGTATCTTAAGAACCACATATTTAAAGAGTCCCAACTCCACCTCTAAAATTGCATCCACAATTTTTCACGCTCTGTTTTTCACATCTAAACTTTTTCATGTGCAGAAACTCAAATCTGTTTGCACTGAAATGTAGTTAGATGTCTGATTTACTTTACATTTATACACACATGCAGTTTATACCCACAAGGTTTTGCAATTGGACACTATGTGTGAAATTGCCCAGTTTTAGAAGCTGCCTTTGAAAATTTGATCTTTATAATCTTTGGAAGACATAAGCTTAGAGAGCCATATTTTGCTCTCATTTACACACAAGATTTACATGGGTGAAACTGGGCTTGATTCTAATGCCACACACTGATGCAATATTTGTTTAGTTTCAGTGAAGTTACTCCTGACTCACACTAATGTAAATGCTATCAGAATCAGGCCTGGAGACCAGATTTTGGCTGAGTTCCTGTTTGATTCTGAACAATTTACTACTGAGGGTTTACTTGATTAGTCACATTCTAAATTCCCATTTCTATTGGTGAACCTCTTTGAATCAGAGCTTTCTCCTTCTGCTCAGCTGGGCCTGGAACTCCTAATCCTGTGTGTGTGACATCATAGTCTGTTGCTATGGGGACAACTGAGCACCACAAATTCAGTATCATACTTCACTGCCTGGTTAAAAAGCAGGAGAGAATGAGCTTGGGTGGAACACAAACATTGGTATGATTAACACATCTTTGATACGTACAAAAACAACTGGGAGAAGGATGAAAACCACAAGGTAGAAACCCAACAACACTAGTCAGCATTTAAAGGTTCTAATCTCAAAGCCCTTGTTTTAAGCAGAGAGAGATTTGGCTTGTGGTGCCTAAATTCTAAACTATGGATTTTCTGTGTCAAACCAAGGTGTTGTTTAAATGACCTGCACTAGGGAGGGCACTGCCAATGCCTTATATTCCTAGATATTAGGCCAGTGGTGGGTTTTTTTAAAATTGCATTTCCTTTCAGAATTCTGAAAAGTGGAAAGAAGCAACAGATGCAGCTTTGCCCATTTGTCTGTCAGTGCATATTTCTGTCTTAATTTTCTGATGGAGAAAACAACCCCATAGACCTAGAATGTATTTCTCAGATTGCACCCTAGCTCAGCTTTCTTTTACTGATGTTTATCTTTTTGCTGAAATTAAGTTATGCAGTAATAGACTGTCAGTTACTAGCTCATCATAATACTGACTTTTTTAAGTGCCTTGAGATCTGAAGATGAAAAGTGCTACTATGTAAGAGCTATGGATTGTTATCTCTTCTAAAACTTTGTTTAGTGTGCATAGTTTCAGATTTCTCCCCAGCCACTAAAGAAAAGTGATTGGGCCAAATCTTGCACTGTTGCACAAGGCAAAATAATGCATTGTAACTGCATTAACTGAGCACAAAATTTAACCCATCATGTTTTAATCGTGTTGCACCCTGAATTAATTTGTAAAAGAAAACCTCTTTTGTATATAGATTATTTAACTATATATTCTTATGGCAGGAGTCACCAGATGGTGCTATTACACATGATCTTACAAGGTCTTTTGCTTACAGTACAAGTGGTGTACAATCTTTGAACACATGTTGTATTGTTATTAGATATGTGATGTAGGTTCTTTATGTGGGGAGCTGTGGCAAAGAGCAAGAGAGTTTCCTTAAGCTCTTTAACTAGAATCAATTACTTCTTGGGAACCAGGCATTGATGTTTGGGCTGGGATTCCTGAAAAAAAGGGGTTGTCTGCATGTCCTTTGTAATCACCTATGTCCAAGGGCTAGTGTATATGGTGCAAAATAAACAAGTTGCACTGAGAATATACCCAGACTTAGCAACACTAATTTCTCCTCCAAAGGGAAGCCGACCTACACGCCTTCAAAAACTGCTGCTGCTCAGTACAGAAGTAACCACACCATATGATTTAAATACTCCATCATCATAACAGTATGACCGAATTTCAAAGTTAGGGGCCTGCTTCTCCTTTCCAGCTCAGCTGTGCTCCTTATGCTTGGCCCTTCCATACAGCTGTCTAACCACTGGAATAAGTTAGAGCAGCCCTAGGAGAAGTCCCCAAGCTGAGAATAGGTAAAGTACAGTGTTTTCTGGCTATGCACCCCTCTCCCTCGCCTTCCCCCCATCCCCACCTGGCCACTCCCTTATGCTGAGTGTATTCCCTGGGTGAGGCCACATCCATCAGGTTTACAACATAAAAGGGCCATAATAGAGTGGAGACTCTGACCTCCGGTGGCTAAAGTTAGGCACCTCACCCACATTTAGGCAATTCATTTGATGGCTTGATTTTCAGAGGTACTGAACACCTGCTGCTCGCATTGATTTAAGTTTGGGATCTGCAGATGCTCAACACCTCAGAAAGTGGTGCCCACTTTTATTTTGGCACCTAAATATGGGCCTACGGGCCGAAATTTGAAAATATTGGCCATATTTTCCCCCAAACTATGTATCCTAGGATATATGTCCTGCTATTGCATTTTAAAGGTATGGATCTACGCTTAAGACACAGCCTGGCCTGTGGCACTAAGAGTAATAAAAAGAAGTTGCTGGGCTTGGCTAGCTGCTCACTCAACTCTGAAGCACTCCCAGACTTCTCTGAGTTAGCTTCCCTGGATATGCTCTCAGCATCCGTGCCAAACAACTTCAGACCTGATGGCTCCTCAATCAGAATATCATCAAAGGCAGAAGGCTTGTTAGGGGCTGTGGAGAGCAGGTTCACATTGCTCCCTAAGAAATGGCTGATGTTCCAGCTGACTCACCCCTTTCCTTTGTTCGAAACCCTTATGGCTGTCATATTTATTTATTCAGGATCTTAAACGTTAGCCACTCACAAGGGAAGGTGGCCTTTAGTTCAGATGCTATTTCTTAACATAAAGATTTGATTATATTTAATAATAAAATTACATTCTTCCTTGGAACTCCTATCCATGATTGAAAGGAGAAGAGTTAATCCAATCTTTTATGGAATTGCTGAAATGTTGATAGCACCAGTCTCTTCAGGACCTTATATTTGTATACTATATGAACACATTTCTCTGTAATTTCCTCTGTTTCACAGATTCTAAGGCCAGAAGAAACTATTGTAATCATCTATTGTGACCTCCGGCATGACACAGACCATAGATTTTCACCCAGTAATTTCTGCAGTGGAGGGATTTATCTTCCCTACTACATAAGTGAACACTCAAACTGCATCCTAATGTTAATACATGGTGCTGTAGCAGACGGTAAAGGAATATTTTTTTGCCCTTTCTTTTGTCTCCACTGATAAGTCTTCCATCATATCATCTTTCACTTCAGTGGACTGACAACCATCAATAAACCCAATATCCTCCACCCAATTCACAAATGCCACGGAGGTTCTATTTTGTTGGCTAAGTACAAAAGGTTGTATTATCCCAAATTCCTCAAATGCCTGTTGAATTACCACTGCACTCATATTCTGCAGACAATTAACAAAAGAGAAATCCCCCTCCTCCCAAAAAAGCCAATTCAAACACTGCACCTGGCTGTAATCTTTTCTACTTGAACTAATTGCTATTTGCAGTGGTGTGTGGGAAGGGGGGAAAGGCCCTTCTGACTAATAATGGCATTTCAAATGACAAAGTGATTTCATAATGCTGCCTGTTTGATTCTGAGGCTGCCTACATCTTACAACAATTTTCATTTGCAGGAATCATGGTTCTCAAATACTTGGAGGGAAAAAAAGAAATGTAGTTCTGAGGTACAGAAATTAATTTTTAAAGCTCCTTGAAAGCCGAAGCAGAGTCAGATTTTATTGAACTAGTTGAATATGTCATATGGTCTCCTAGAGAATCCTTGAGGGAATTTCTAGTTTACATGAGCACCAAGTAAAAGTGAAAACTTTTATTTAAAAAAATGAAAGCAAGTAAAAACTCATTCTTCTGGTTCTATAATGCATAAAGCAGTAATATATTTTTCACTAATCTTTCAGGAGCTGATTCACAGATTAAGGCCAGAAGAGACCATTATGACCAACTAGTCTGACCTCCTGCATAATACAAGCCACAGACTTTTACCCAGTGACTCCAGCAGCAGCAGAGAGAATAGTTCTTTCTCATGCTGAGTACTATCAGGCCCAATAACTTTTGGGTGAATTAGAGTTTATCTTTTAGAAAGATGAGCAGTCTTAATTCAAAGATTCTAAGCGATGATGAATTAACCACTGTAGTCAGCCATTAACTACAACTTTCTGTGATTGTGCTAGACCAGAAATTCTCAACCTTCTCTGACCCCAAACTGCACCCATTTTTAATCTCCCATCACCTCCTATCCAAGAAGCCTTTATGCTCCACCCCATCCCCAAAGTAAAATAAAAATGCTGTAATCATAATTAATTTTCGAGTCAGAAATGATTATACTACTGTAGAGAGACAAAGTGGGTGAGGTAATATCCTTTCTTGGACCTACTTCTGTTGGTGAAAGAGACAAGCTTTTGAGCTTACACGGAGCTTTTCTTCCGGGCTGGGCAGGGTAATCAGAGTGTCATAACTAAATATAAGGTGGAACAGATAGAAGAGCTTTTCTATTTCACCTAGGGTGACCAGATGTTCCGATTTTATAGGGACAGTCCCGATATTTGAGGCTTTTTCTTATATAGAAGCCTATTACCCCCCACTCCCTGTCCTGATTTTTCACACTTGCTGTCTGGTCACCCTAATTTCACCAGTAAAAGTTGCTCCAAGAAAAGATACTACCTTGTGTCTCTCATATCCTGAGACCAACATGGCTCCAACAACACTGCAAAGATTCTATTGTAGGCAATTCAGTACATTTCATAATTTCACTTTCATATGTGTAGTAATTATGAGTCAAGTAGCCCTTACTCAGGCAAGATTTTTTCTCAAGTCTACAAGAAAAGTCCTGTCCAACAAGGACTAAAGGAGAATAAGCATGATAATTACTTCCATTTAGTAGAAAGGTCTACATTGCCCTGGGGGCTGAGGGAGGCTGACAGAAGCTGGCTGAGACTCCCTTCTCATTTGCCTGCTCCCAGGCATCTTACAATCTGCAGAAGAAGGGAAAGTGCAAGTGGAACAGGCAGATGTGTGTGCCAATCCTATGTGGATAGGCTGTGATACTTGTGCATAATGCCACTGACTTCAGTGGGGCTGCACCTGAGCCTAGCAGTTTGTCTGCATGCTGTCCATTGCAGCACTGGGGCTTCACCCATTTTAGCAGCTGTGCCCAGCACAGTACTGTCCCATCCAATGTGGCACCAGGATGAATGCAGACTAAAATGAGGTGTGTATTTTGTGGTCCAGGTTACATGAGCTAACAGGCCTTTCTCAGAACAAATTCCTATGATCAAAAACACATACAGGGCCAAATTCCACCCTGGGTTGTGTGTGTATGTAACAGTGTCCTCTATAGTTCCTCCCTCAGAGGGTGGGAGAACTGGACCATGACCAATGATCTACACTGGGTGGTTTCAGCACAGGCCCCACTTCCTGACTACTGAGGCCCCCTTTGTGGGCCTTAAGTCTCTCCAGATGGGGGATCAAAATGAAAGTCACAAAATCCAATGCATTCGAGGGGGTGGGGCGGGTAGTGAATCTACAGTGCTTCCAGCGCCAGCATAGTGGGCTTTGGGGAAATTGCTCTGGCTGGCCTCTGAGTCAGGCTTAGTCTGTCCATCTTACTCTGGAGGCCACTGTACTCTCCTCAGGGTTGGGGTGAAGGTCTCCTGGCTGGGAGTTCCCTCGGCAGCTTCAAGAATAACTCCAGCAGTTTGCTGCCTAGGGCAATCCCGCTTCTCCAACTCCACTTGCTGGCTGCTGTTTTCTCCTTTTTAAAGGCCTTCTCCCTGTCATACATGACTGACAGGGCTGGAGGGGTGGGACCAGCCCTACTGGCAGGGCCTTTCTGCCGCCTTCCTCTAGCCCAGAGTAAATTGCCTTTCTCGTCCCTAGTGTGGTCTGAAGCAATAATGGCTGTCTGTTTATCGGTGGCATTTCTAGCATGCCCATCTTTGTGGTGTCTCTGTAGGTGAGGTGGGGGAAAGAGGCAAGGCTGGAGGCTTAGAGAAAGAGGTTCAGCATTCCAGCTATGCACTGGATTCCCTCATGGTCAGGTTGGATAGCCCTCTATATGTCAAAACAATCTGACTTTAAAAGACTGAAATATCCCTTGTTGAGCTGTTTCTGTCATGGGTGACATATAAAGTAGAGAAATTATCTTGATGCATTCCATCTGGTTATGTACCCTGTTGATTTGAGAGGGAGATTGCTTTGATTTAATTGCCAGAAGATACCCAGGATTGTTCTAATTACACAACTCTACTCCTGCATTGCATGTAAAATTCATAAGATAGTAATTACATGCAGAAGTGACTGCATTGAATCTGCCATTCCTAGGATCCACCTGTAACAATTATCTTTGCCAGAATTTTTGTAATAGATAGGTTGCTTAAGACATTACCTAGTGCCTCTGACCTATAAAAATGACTCCTTGTCATCATTAACTTAATATCAAACAGAGGGTTGTTTGTGTAAAGATTATAGAAATATCATCCTGGATTAGGGTATGTACCTATATAATGTAGCTCACAAAATACCCCATTTGTTCCATCCCAATCATGCAAGACACTGAACAAAATTATATCCTGAGGAAATTGCTCTGCACATGCAAAAAGGAAAGCTCATTTAGACAGCACTTGTCACACAGCTCAGTTTAGTATAATTCATTTAAATCCAAAGGAATATATGTAACAGAGTGCTGAAGAAGGCTTTGGCAAACGCACTGTGTGCAAAGAGATGGGATTTAGCATGTTTCGGGGCTTTTTAAAAAAAAATTGTATTTGATGTTTTGTTTTATATGTACACACACATACACACAAAAAGCTCATTGAAGTCAAAGGATCTGTGGTAGCTTTCCACTGTGCCCACAATGTATGGATATTCATGGCACCTTCCTACTAATTCCATTGTCTATGTTGGGGTAGTCAACAGGCAGACTGTGGGCCAAATGCGGACTGCCAGATGCTTTTGAACAGACCCCAAAATATTTTTAGTTATTTATTGTCATTATTGGGTTTTTTTAAATTATTACTTCTCTGAAGTCTGGACCTTGACTATACGTTGACCAAGAAATTTGGACCTTGACAAAAAGTAGTTGACTACCCCTGGCAGCAGCCCCTTTCTACCCAGCCTCCCACAACTCTAGAACACTTCCCCACCAAACTAACCTCATCCCAACTGCAATCCCTTCTTTCATAGTTAGTATTTTGAGAGCAACTGGAGAGAGAGAAATCCCAGTGATAAATTTGACACTTAACCGTTAAGTGGCTGCCGGTACGATCCTGTACACAGCTGATGTTAAAGTGCTCCCGGCGCAGTGAGGTGGCAAAGTTTGCAGATGATATTAAACTGCTCAAGATAGTTAAGACCAAGGTAGACTGTGAAGTACTTCAAAAAGATCTCACAAAACTAAGTGATTGGGCAACAAAATGGCAAATGAAATGTAACGTGGATAAATGTAAAGTAATGCACATTGGAAAAAATAACCCCAACTCTACATACAATATGATGGGGGCTAATTTAGCTACAACAAGTCAGGAAAAAGATCTTGGGAGTCATCGTGGATAGTTCTCTGAAGATGTCCACGCAGTGTGCAGGGGTGGTCAAAAAAGCAAACAGGATGTTAGGAATAATTAAAAAGGGGATGGAGAATAAGACTGAGAATATATTATTGCCCTTATATAAATCGATAGTACTCCCACATCTTGAATACTGCGTACAGATGTGGTCTCCTCATCTCAAAAAAGATATACTGGCACTAGAAAAGGTTCAGAAAACAGTAACTAAAATGATTAGGGGTTTGGAGAGGGTCCCATATGAGGAAAGATTAAAGAGGCTAGGACTCTTCAGCTTGAAAAAGAGGAGACTGAGGGGGGATATGATAGAGGTATATAAAATCATGAATGATGTGGAGAAAGTGGATAAGGAAAAGTTATTTACTTATTCCCATAATACAAGAACTAGGGGTCACCAAATGAAATTAATAGGCAGCAGGTTTAAAACAAATAAAAGGAAGTTCTTCTTCACGCAGCACACAGTCAACTTGTGGAACTCCTTACCTGAGGAGGTTGTGAAGGCTAGGACTATAACAGTGTTTAAAAGAGAACTGGATAAATTCATGGTGGTTAAGTCCATAAATGACTATTAGCCAGGATAGGTAAGAATGGTGTCCTTAGCCTCTGTTTGTCAGAGGATGGAGATTGATGGCAGGAGAGAGATCACTTGATCATTGCCTGTTAGATTCACTCCCTCTGGGGCACCTGGCATTGGCCATTGTCGGAAGACAGGATACTGGGCTAGATGGACCTTTGGTCTGATCCGGTACAGCCGTTCTTATGTTCTTATGCCCCTTTTGCCCCCCCCCCCAGTGCCGCCGACGGTGAGGGTGCAAAAGGGGCAACTGCCCCGGGGCTGGTGATTTTAAAGGGTCCGAGGCTGGAGACCCAGGCCCTTTAATTGCCACCAGAGCCATGGGTGGCATGGGCCAGGCAGCACTGAAGGGCTGGCTTAGGGAGGCTGACCCCCCCCCCCCAAACCCCTTCCACCCGAGGTCCCTGTACCAGTAAGATTTTCAAGTTACTTTTACCCCTGCACTTAACCCATCTTTGGCTGCATCTTATAAAGATTAGGACAAACATTGACCGATGTGTCGCCCAGTTGTACAAGGTGGGTTTGGAGCAGTTCCATGGCATTATAGAATGCCCAGCTGAATGGTGATAGAAACTTTAGAGTAACATTTTTCAAAAGCATCTAAGGTTAAGATCCTCAAAGGTAGTTAGGCACCTAAATACCTTTGAGGATGTAAGTGTTAGGCACATAAGTGTAATTTAAAGATGCAGATATGTGACTAACATGTTTAAAACCCCACTAGATACCTATCTGCATCTTTAGGTGCCTAAAAACCTTTGAAAATCCAGTCCTAAAGCACTTTTGAACATGGGACTTAGACTCTTATGTCAACTAGATACTTTTGCAAACGTTCCCCTTAGTTTGATAAGATGTTTCATTTGCTCAGAAAGAATGGGAGATGGCAGGTTAAGTAATCATGTTTCATTTTAAACTTTTTAAACAGTTTTGTTTTTTGTTTTAAAATATTTTCCTTTCTCAAAAAATAAACAGGGTTTTGGGTTTTTTGTTTTTTGTTTTGGTGAGGGTTGCTAAGTTGTATGTAGGACTTCAATGAAGAATCACCAAACTGCTCCATTAGCCATATACATACTGTCTGCTGATCTTGGCTGTGTCAGATTGAAATAAACAACACAACAAAACAGTGTGTGGCAAGAACTTTGCAGACAGACGCCCAGAGCTCCCTGGTCTGTATAACATCCATAGATCTGCTGCTACGGCCTTCCCTTCCAGCTTGGCAGCATTTCAGAATAATATATTCCTGTCTGGTCAGATCTCTTTGAGATACCATCTTGGAATTCTTTGCATAGATCTCATTTACCTGTATGTTTCATAAAAAGACAAAAAGATGTTGCTTCTTGAAGGAAAAAGGTTTTCCTTGAGGGATTATACCACCATTGTTCCCACCCCCCAACATTATATCCATCATAATGTGTGCTGTTTAATGGTCCTGAAACTATAGTTTCTGTTTTGAAATATTCTAGGAAAAAATACTATAAATCTTTGCTCGAGAACAATGAGATCATGAAGTCTAGAGGGACACGCACATGAACATGTCAAATAAGCCCAAAGAAGAGAGGGCTGTTTTTTGAACATTTTTCTTTCAACAAGGCTAAAAATAACAAAAAATAAAATTTGACACATATATTGAAAGCTTTGTTCAAAGTGCGAGCTGGTAGTGGAAAAAAACCCACACCCATTGGCAGACATCTGATGTATAAATCAGGAGAAATCAGCAGAGAATTTAATCAAAACATGGGTTTCATGTACTTTCCACTAGCTCTCTATTACCGAGGCTAGAATTATCGCTGAGTTCAGGAGTGAGAACGCATGAAAAACTAGTGACCTCTGTCCTCTTGGGGCTTTTTGGACGGCTGCTGTACAGGCCTCAGAACAATATATGTTTGTATGAAAGAAAATGTAATAGGTGTTTAAAAGAAACACAGGGCAAAATACTATTACTTTACAACTAAAGAAAAAGAGCTTATTACTCCACCAGAAAGTCCTTTGTAATTACTGTAAATAGTTAACTTTTTTTTATTTTTTGTTGCTTGCAATGTCATATAATATATCCTACATTGTCACATAATGTTATTCCTGGATGATGGCTATTCACACAGATTCATGCCACACTTTAAAGTGCAATTCCAACCATACAGACTGCATTGAAATCGCCTGATAGAGAATGTCGAAACTTCATCCCTCTTCTACACTTTTTTGCCTAGACGCTGCTGCACACATGGGATGACAGACTTCCCGCTCTGTGGAGATCTCTGTAATGCCTTGCTACAGAGGCGTCCTGAATTTTTAGACTTGGGTCTAAATCCTCAGCTGTAGCAGTGCATAGTTCACTGCAGCTGAGGGGGGGGAGAGAGGGGAGCCACCTTTCTGCCTTCCCTGATCCTTGCATGGGGCCATACTGGATCCCAGTACAAATTAAAACAGCTCTAAGGGCTGCTCTAACTTCTCCCAACTTGTAGAATTGCCTCGTTGGTGTCATCTTGCTGGAGAGGATTGCAAGAGTGTGTTATGCTCCTGTCCTTAGCCCACCCCTGATAATGCCCCCTGTGACACACAACTGGCTGTGTCTCAGCAACCCCCAGCTGCCCCTCTGATTTCAGGGCCAGTCACTAATTGATGGGAATTAGGAAGAAACTTCCCCTATGGGCAGGTTCTTTTGTAATTGTCCATTATGGATTTTTCTGACTGGAATGTCTCTTCTAGCTGAAACCTCGTCCCATCTCACATATGGACAGCTCAGCTTGGGATGATGTTGCCCTTTATAGAATGAGGCCTCTCTCCTGAAAGGAGAAGTCTGTCCTGTGAGGAAAAAATTGGCGCTATTATTGTTCTTTTGATGATTTTGTTTAGCTTGAACTTAAAGTTGCATCTTTTTGTGGTATATATCCCCAGCTTTCCCCATCTGTCAGTAGGGCTGTGACACTACTTCAGTTTTAAGTGAGATTGAAGGTGGGCTTATGTGGGGAGTTCAATGCCAGCGTTAAAGGTTATGGATATGGGCGCTATTTTCTCCTTAGTACTAGGCTGGCGTGTATTTCTTTTCTCTGTCTCTCCTGAGCTCCACCTGAGGAATGAGTTATATGACAGAAACAACAGCCTGACCAAAAATACCTCAGATTGCCAAACTAAATCATTTCTTCATGAAAACACCACAAAGCACATATGACAGTGTGTCTGGTCACCTTGGATTCCACAGTCACTTACAATCTTGTGTAAATTAACTAAGCTTTGAGTCTGTTGGCATAATTATTTTTTTAACTCCAGTCAGATAGGTACTCTCGACAAGGCTATTTAATAATCAAGTACTTCTCCGTGTCTCAAAGTATCTCAAGAAGCTGGGAAATGCCCTGGATCAGACACACTAGCTTTTATCTAATAGTGCATACCCCATCAAGCCCTATTGGTTCATTACAAACATATCCTTGTCACCAAAGAGATAAGATGAATTCTGAGGGCTTAAGATTTACCAAAAGGCTTTATGTACCACTGCTAGGAGAATGCCTCTTAGACATGTAGCAGCAACACAAGCTGAGGCGCTAAACTTACACCTTAAATAGAAGCAGCACCAGAAACAAAGAAAAAAAATCACATTCCTTAAATAAGATATTCCCTTTTACCTGAAGCGGTTGTAAGGTTTGAGGCTATGTTTATCTATTGGACCCTCTAACAGCTAGTGTTACTGTCTCGTCTTACTATGAGTCGCATATTCTTTCTCTCTCACTCTTAAAAATAAATGTGACATACTTCAATGGCTGTCTGGCTTCTTTTCAGGCCAGACTATGTCAGAATAGTCCTGACAAGAGTAGAGAATAATGTATTCATGAATATTTTGGAGAATAATTCCGATCAATTTGCTTTGCTAATATTCAGGACCCCTTTAATATGCTTTTCCATAAATATTTGGCTACAGTAGTTACCGTAATCTCAAAAGATTAATTATTTTATAGCACCCCAAAGAGTGTTAGGTGCCTCAGAGTGCCAGTACATTGCACATGCTCCCTGCTCTGAAGAACTTACATCTAATTTTACACATGGCACAATGGGTAAAGTTTCCAAAAACACCTCAATAACTTAGGAGCCTCATTTACAAAAACTTCTAAATGACTTGGGATGTAGGCTCCTAAGTCCCTTTGGTGCTTTTGAAAATTTCAACCAATAACTTCACAACAAGGAACACACACATACACATTGGTGTGAATGGAACAAGAGACAATAGCATGTCAAGTGCTTCTCAACAGACAACACATCTGGCTTATATTTTCCTAGCATTCTTACTCAAAAAGAACTCCAGATAGCTTTTAATATGAAGTCCACATACAGAGCCAAATATAATGCTCTTTCTTGTGCAAAAGAAGGCAGAAAAAGATTTCAGATTTCCTAAAATTCCTTAGGCCTGCTTATGTATTGATAACACTGTTCACTGGCAATCAGTGTAAAGCTGGGAGTGGATGAAAGGGGATAGATTGATGATTGCCTGTTCTATTAATACCCTGTGAAGCACCTGGCATTGACCTCTGTCAGAACAAGGATACTGGGCTAGATAGACCATTGGTCTGACCCAGTATGGCCGTTCTTATGTTCTTATGTGATGTAGATGAAAATGGTTCTGACTAATAGTATTAATAAATGGAAAAAAGGAGCAAATCGATAAACCTAAAGTAACACGTGCATTAGATTTGACTACAGTCTATAAGTGGGTCAATTTTTTTCTAATCGCAAAAATCAAATGTATTGGCTAGAGCAGGCATCAGCAACCTTTCAGAAGTGGTGTGCTGAGTCTTCATTTATTCACTCTAATTTAGGTTTCGCATGCCAATAATACATTTTAACTTTTTTAGAAGGTCTCTTTCTATAAGTCTATCATATATAACTAAACTATTGTTGTCTGTAAAGTAAATAAGGTTTTTAAAATGTTTAAGAAGCTTCATTTAAAATTAAATTAAAATGCAGAGCCCCCTGGACTGGTGGCCACTGAAAATCAGCTCACATTCTGCCTTCGGCATGTGTGCCATAGGTTGCCTACCCCTGGGCTAGAGAGAACCCCAAAAGTTTAATCTTGCCAAAAATGGCTTAAAGGATCTGTATAAAATTATTATAACTCATAAATTTAATTAACAGATTTACTTGAAAATTCTCTTAAAATTAATTCTGTACTTAATACATACTGTAAGTTTTAGCAGGAGAGGGGCTTCTTATATACCAACATATTTTTGATTTTTGATACAGTCTCCCACAGTATTCTTGTCAGCAAGTTAAATAAGTATGGGCTGGATGAATGGACGGTAAGGTGGATAGAAAACTGGCTAGATGGTTGGGCTCAACGGGTAGTGATCAATGGTTCCATGTCTAGTTGGCAGCCAGTATCAAGTGGAGTGCCCCAAGGGTCGGTGCTGGGGCCAGTTTTATTCAATATCTTCATTAACAATCTGGAGGATGGTGTGGACTGCACCCTTAGCAAGTTTGCAGATGACACTAAACTGGGAGGAGTGGTTGATACGCTGGAGGGTAGGGATAGGATACAGAGGGACCTAGACAAATTAGAGGATTGGGCCAAAAGAAATATGATGAGGTTCAACAAGGACAAGTGCAGAGTCCTGCACTTAGGACGGAAGAATCCCATGCACTGCTACAGACTAGGGACCGAATGGCTGGGCAGCAGTTCTGCAGAAAAGGACCTAAGGGTTACGGTGGATGAAAAGCTGAATATGAGTCAACAGTGTGCCCTTGTTGCCAAGAAGGCTAATGGCATTTTGGGTTGTATAAGTAGGGGCATTTCCAGCAGATCGAGGGATGTGATCATTCCCCTCTACTCAGCACTGGTGAGGCCTCATTTGGAGTACTGTGTCCAGTTTTGGGCCCCACACTACAAGAAGGATGTGGATAAATTGGAGAGAGTCCAGCGGAGGGCAACAAAAATTATTAGGGGGCTGGAGCACATGACTTATGAGGAGAGGCTGAGGGAACTGGGATTGTTTAGTCTGCAGAAGAGAAGAATGAGGGGGGGATTTGATAGCTGCTTTCAACTACCTGAAAGGGGGTTCCAAAGATGATGGATCTAGACTGTTCTCAGTGGTAGAAGATGACAGAACAAGGAGTAATGGTCTCAAGTTGCAGAGGGGGAGGTTTAGGTTGGATATTAGGAAAAACTTTTTCACAAGTAGGGTGGTGAAGAACTGGAATGGGTTACCTAGGGAGGTGGTGGAATCTCCTTCCTTAGAGGTTTTTAAGGTCAGGCTTGACAAAGCCCTGGCTGGGATGATTTAGTTGGGTTTGGTCCTGCTTTGAGCAGGGGGTTGGACTAGATGACCTCCTGAGGTCCCTTCCAACCCTGAGATTCTATGATTCTATGATATTTAATTCCTGCCTTGAGTGTAAATCTAACATTATCCTTAACTATGGAGCCACTGTGGTGTCTCTGTAATACACATTTCCTTTTTTTATCATTCGCTTGCAAAGAAAAATCTCCCTATTTCAGTCCATCAGCGTCAGTCTCTGTGGGGCTAATCCAAACACCATGGAACCCAGTGGAAAGACTTGCAGTGAATTCCGTGGCATTGAAATCAGACCCAAAGTAATTGTCTGTCTCAAAATGAAACACATGCCAAAAAAGAAAGCTAGTGGCCATTATTACCATTGTCATTATCAGTGTTCAGATTATTTAATACTTGTTAGTTAATTCAAGTTCTCCAGGAAGACAGAGGCACTTGCTAATATTATTAACCATTTATATTGTGCCATAAATAGGCACAGCAGTTGAAATAATACACAATAGGAAATATGACTGCATCACAACTGCTTGCTCCATTTATAAACAATTTTTGCTATCTTTGCAAATTGCATAATGCCAGCATTCCAAGTGGTGTAAGGAGAAGGGCATATGAGAGAGGAAGAAGGGTTTAAAATTCATTTAAATTGAAAAACAGCAGTAGTCATTTCTGTAAATGATTCTTTTCAGTGCCGTCAGCCACATCCTTTCAAACTTCCTCGGCTTGGCCACATCACTGGAATGAAGTGTCATGGCTGGTTAACTCACTTTGACATCATCCTGATGATGTGTCAAGCACAGGAAATTTGAAAGGATGGTGCTCACTAAGGCTTTACCCTAACTTGCCGTCTTGTGACAGTTTGCCCTCTGCACCCTTTTTTAAGCTTTAAGATTTGGGGGTTTGTTAACTCTTAAAACTCTACAAGGAGAAACACTTGCCAAAAAAGAAAACTAGTGGGTCATGTATCTTTCTTTTAAAGCTGAATTTTCAAAGCCTATTAAAATGAACAAGACTGGGGCATCCATATTTAAATCAGCAGTTCCAGATAACTAGCACCCAGGAGTTTTGATAGAGTTGCCCAAGGAACTCATTGGACCATTACTATTGATTTTCAATAAGTCTTGGAGCATGGGGGAAGTTCCAGAAGACCGGAAGAAAGCTAATGCTGTGCCAATTATTAAAAAGGGCAAAGAGGATAACACAGGTAATTATAGGCCCATCAGCCTGACATCGATTGCGGTGGTGGGTATAATAGGCCACTGGAGGCTAAGCCTCCCCAAGCACCCAGGTTGTGGCCCTGCCCACACTCTGCCCCAAAAGCCCCGCTCCTACATCCCGCTTTTCCTATGCTGCTCCTCTTCCCGCCCTCCTTCTGCTTCTCTCCTGAAGCCAGTGGGGGCTAGGGTAGGAGGGTGGGCCAGCCAGTGGCCTAGGACTCAGGCCAGCTGGGGCAGGCATGTCTGGGCTTGGGCCGGTTGGTGGGCTGGGGCTTAGGCAGCTGGGATGAGCGGGTCTGAGCTCAGGCTGGCTGGTGGGCCAAGGCTTGAGGTGGCAGGGGTAGGCGGGCTGGTGGCCCAGGGGTCAGGCTGCCTTAGAGCAGGCGGGCTGGTGCTTGGGCCAGCAGGCAGACTGGGATCTCAGGTTGACTGGAAACCCTGGGCTTGGGGTGGCTGGCAGGGCCGGCTCCAGAGCCCAGCGGGGCAAGCACCTGCCTGGGGCGGCCCTTTCCCGGGGGGGCGGCAGGCTGGGCCGGCGGACCTGCCGCAGTCATGCCTGCGGGAGGTCCACCGGAGCCCCGGGAGCAGCGGACCTGCCGCAGGCATGACTGCGGAGGGGACGCTCGGGCCGGCGGCTCCAGTGGACCTCCCGCAGGCATGACTGCGGACGGTTCGCTGGTCCCGCGGCTCGGCTGGACCTCCCGCAGGCATGACTGTGGCAGCTCAACCGGAGCCGCCGGACCTGCGAACCGCCCGCAGCTGCGGGAGGTCCAGCCGAGCCGCGCGACCAGTGGACCCTCTGCAGTCATGCCCGCGGGAGGTCCGCTGCTCCCGCGGCTCGGGGGCGCCTCCCGGGCATGACTGCTTGGGGCGGCCAAAAACCTAGAGCCGCCCCTGGTGGCTGGGGTGAATGGGCTGGTGCTCAGAGTGGCTCAGCTGTGGTTCCTCCAGCCACAGTGGTGGATTCGGGGCTCTGGCAGGTAATGGGGAGCCTTGGTCAGAAGGAGTGGGGCCAGTGCTAGCCTCTCCAAAGTGGGGATTCACGTGCCGCTCATGATTCTGGGCAAGATCATAGAATAGCTGATATTGGACTCCTTTAGTAAAGAATTAAAGGAGGGTAATATAATTAATGCAAATTAACATGGGTTTATGGAAAATAGATCCTGTCAAACTAATCTGATATCTTCTTTGATGAGATTACAAGTTTGGCTGTTAAAGGCAACAGTGTTGAGATAATATACTTAGACTTCTGTAAGGCATTTGACTTGGTACTGCATGACATTTTGATTACAAAAATAGTATGGTATAAAATCAACATGGCACACATTAAACTGATTAAAAGCTGGCTGACAGGTCTCAAAATGTAAGTGTAAACAGAATTGTCATCAAGCGGGTGTGTTTCCAGTGGGGTTCTGCAGGAATTGGTTCTTGGCCCTCTGCTATTTAACATTTTTATCAATGACCTGGAAGAAAACATAAAATCATCACTGATAAAGTTTGCAGATGACACAAAAA
This sequence comes from Mauremys mutica, assembly GCF_020497125.1. Classification (NCBI taxonomy): domain Eukaryota; kingdom Metazoa; phylum Chordata; order Testudines; family Geoemydidae; genus Mauremys; species Mauremys mutica. Next base: position 99,807,720 of record NC_059072.1, on the reverse strand, counting down.
TTGGGGTGGGGGAGGATAAATAGTGAAGAGACAGGTCTCTGACTCAGCGATCTGGATTGCCTGGTAAACTGGGCACAAGCAAGCAATATGCATTTTAATATGGCTAAACGTAAGTGTATATCTTGAGAAACAAAGAATGTAGGCTAGATTTATAGGATGGGAGACTCTATCCTGGAAAGCAGTGACTCTGAAAAAGATTTGGGGGTTGTGGTGGATAATCTGTTGAACATGAGCTCCCAATGTGATGCCATGCCAAAAGAGACAGTGCAGTCCTGGTATGCACGAAGAGAGGGATCTTAACTAGGAGTATTTGGCACTGGTGCTGGACTGTAGTGTCCAGTTCCACTGCCCACAATCTCAGAAGGATGTTGATAAATGCGAGTGGGTTCAGAGAAGAGCCACAAGAATGATTAAAAGATGAGACTCAAACCTCAATCTATTTAGCTTAACAAACAGAAGGTTAAGGGTTGTCTTGATTAGTCTATAAGTCTCTACATGGGGAACAAATATTTAATAATAGGCTTTTCAGGTTATCAGAGAAAGGTATAGTATAATCCAGTGGCAGGAAATTGAAGGTAGACAAATTCAGACTGTAAATAAGGTGTTAATTTGACTGCCAGGGTAATTAACCACTGTAACAATTTACCAAGGGCTGTGGCAGATTCTCCATCAATGACAATTTAAAAATTGGATGTTTTTATAACAGATGTTCTGTGGGAACTTCTCTATGGCCTGTGGTAAACAAGAGGTCACACTAGATGATCACAAAGGTCCTTTCTGACCTTGGAAACTATGAAAATGTTTGCTCAGTAACACTGAAAATCTCATTTGAAAAGAGGATGGGCCAGATCCTTAGGCGGTATAGATCAGCATAGCTCCACTGAAGTCAATTGAGCTACACAGATTTATACTAGCTGAAGATCTAGCCCTCTGATGGTTGATTTAATCAGACTCACCTCCAGAGCCAGCCTCACTAGATTAGATGAATTTTCCCATTTACCCAAGTCAACAAAGGAGGTTCCTCATCTCTTTCTGTCAGCTTGGCTCCCTTCCTTTCTTCCCCTCACTACAGAAAAGAACCTGTCTTCTAGCCAGCCAGCTTCCTCCTGCAGCCCATGCTTTGGGGCTGGACTCCTGAAAGCACGGTAAAAAAGGGAAGTCTTCTGGCCAGGCTGCTGTTTCTGCAGTGGAACTCTTCCCATTCATATTGCTCCTCTCAATCCCTAAACATTGTGCACTAGGCAGCTGCCTATCCAGCCTACACTCACATGTATTCAAAGCTAGGAAACACCTGGGAAACTCTGATACAAAATGTGATCCGAAAAGCAATCCTCATATATCACATTGGAGCCACTCTTAGAAAAATATGTCCCACACCTGAATCTTCTCAGGGTCAAATAATACCTATCTGTGCTGTGGGCCATATAAACGCCATGTGATCCCATAACTTTCACATGCTCTCCTCATGCTCTTAGCCCTTAGATAGCAGTGTTCAGAAATCAAAGAGCTGCAGTGAGGCATTCCCTTTGTCTCCTTGGCTAGCTTTGTAGTTCATGTCCTTGGTCCACCTCTTCATTTGCTGCTATTCCTGCCAATGCACCTTTTTTTTTGCATTTTGCCCAGAGCTATAGCTGCTAAACATGTACAATCTTGCCAGCTTGTCCTCAGAGTCCGCCTCCCTACCTGGATCCATCTTCTGCCCCTGTTCTCCACTGCTACCTACCTAGCAGGTCCTACAAAATAGCATACAAATTTCTGTGGCCTAGGCCTGGGACTTGTGGTTTACATGCCCCTTGCCCAAGTACTTGTCTCATCATCTTATATCACCACAGAAATGAATAATGGGCCTGATTCTCCTCTCCAGCTAGTACTATTCTAGATTAACTCCACTGGAGTGACTCCTGATTTACATCAGTGGGTGAGGAGAATCAGATCCACTATTTTCAGATCTGACTCATGCAATTTATCTCCCTAGAGCAGTGCACAAACAACTGTAGACTCTGCATTATAAAGTTCAAAAATCCATAATGTTGGTGCAGATTGCCTCCTTTCCCCTAATTAGTGCTAATTATATTGTTAAATCATTCTGATGAGCAGGCAGTGTCTGACCCCTATCTTCAAAGTGCCCTCTGCCTGAACTCTGCAAACCTGGCATGGAGCTTTCTGCTAAAGTTTACAATACAAATGGTTAGTGGAAATAAAGTGGCATTAGGAATGTTTTTGCTAACTGTGCCAGTTCAAACCCACATAAGTCATGCATTGAATTGTTATGGTTTGCAAAGAGCTGTTTCTGTTTTGTTTTTTTTAAAGAGTTAATTAAATGACATGTAAAGCTACTAACCTCATAGGCCAGCAACAGTGCCAAAATGGACATTATAAAAATGTTCACTTTGTTATTAATTCTGTGTTTATGGGGCGTCTCATGTCTCTAAAACCTCCCTAGACCATGATTAATCATAACCTATCAAGTACATTCATCACATTTTTTCCTGTCACACACTAAAGAATGTCTTCTTAATTAAAGGGGGCGGGTGGGAATTGGAAAGTTTCCTTTCCACTCCTATTGTTTTGTAGAAGAGGAAATGATAGAATTCAGACAGTAAATCCATTGCTTTCCCCTTCTTATTTGGAAAGGGGACTTCAGTCAGCTTAGAAGCAAAATCCATTTTACAAAGTTAGGGCCAACTCCCGCTTGTGTTACTCACTTGTTCTGTTAACTCAACAGGGCTACAAAAGCAGGATATGGCCCTCTAGCACTTACATTGCAAGATCCATGACTGTTATTAAAGGCATTTTAATTAAACCCAGCATTAAAACTGCATTTCTTTCAGGCCATCTATAACTGGTAGTTAGCAGCAAGGTTTTTTCAAACCTCAAAAAACTTGTTTGGGTGATATTCTATATGTGGTTTATAGATTTAAAATCCCTAGGGTTTTCTTTTCTGGGAAAGGCAAAAAAAATCTCTGGTTTAAAGTTTAAATGAGTTGAGTTCTCCATTCACTCCCTACAGGACAGCTGTCCACATCTCAAAAACTAAAATGTGCTAATTCATGACAGCTGGTTCTTTACTGTAGGACTGGATTTTAGAATAGTGCCATTCATATTTGAGGTGTCCCAAAGTACTTAGCAATAAGGAGTTAGTGCCAAATCCTGTGGTCCATTGAAGCCAATGGGAATTTTACGTGATCAAGGTCCCCACAATTTGGTTTTTAGCTAATGGTAATGCAATGACGTGTAGGCAAAAGCATAGCCATTCTGCACCCAGCAATAGCTTTCATGGTTACTGGAGCTTGTCTTTTACTGAGGGATGAAATATTGACTACGACCCCAGGGTTATTCTCTATTCATTTCAAATTGCCATGGGATCTTTAACTTGAATTTGGACAGCAATCACATTGAGCAGAAGAGTTCTTTAACATCTCATTGGAACAGCCCTCCATCAGTGCTGCGCTCCTCTCCCTACCATCTGCTGTGTAGAGTTTACATTGGGTCTGACCCGAGGTCCTTGTGTGGCCCTTGCACCATAGTAGGCTTGGGGCAAAGCCAAAATGAAAATGGAAATCTTTCACCAACAAAAAAAGAGGATCTCTGTACGTTAGGGTTAAAGTCCTAGATAGTTCACTATTTGCTTCTCAGGGCTGTCTCAAGTAAATCTGGAGCTCTCTGATAACCATGCTATGGTGGGACTTTTGGCTGCAGGATTCAACGTGCAACCTTCCTCCCTACCAAAGAAGTCTACAGTTTAATTTTAATAGTACATCAATATACATTATTTTAAAAACTATCTAAAAAGGGCTGGAAAGGTTATACACCCTCATGCTTCAGGGCATAAAATAACCTCTGACTGGCAAAGATTAGGAAGAAACTTCTCCTATGGGCAAGTTATTCTATAATTGGGGTTCTTTCTCTTTTACCTGAAGCATCAGGTACTGACCACTTTCAAAGACAGGGTACTGGACTAGAGGAATCAATGATTTGATCCAGTATAGTAATTCCTATGTTCATACAAAGGAATGCTCCACTCACACTTGATAGAAATAGATAGCAGGTATTTGGAATTGGACATATTTAGAATGAATGGACCAAATCCTTCCCTCGATTACAGCCATGCAACCTCATTAACATCAGTGGGGTTACACAGGGGTAACTGAGTTGTCTTTAACTGGATATTCAAACCAGGACCCCAATATTCCCTTTAAATTAGAATTGCTCTACAGACTCATTTTTCAGAGCAATGGCACAAACTCATCAGTGTTGACTTTTGGAACACAGAAGTCTCTGGGCTATATTTTGTACTCAGTCATGGTAACATTAAATTAACTTCACTGGCTTTAGTACAGTTATTTTGAAATTACCATGGGATAATTGACATCCGAAACTAATGCAGCAATCAGCTCAAATTTTGCTTTCAGATGGCACAATCCCAGGAGGCTAAATTAATCCCTGGTGTAGCTCTATGAAGTTATACTTGGGCTTAATTTTTTTCCTTTGTGTTCAAGGGGTCATTTCATTATAACTGACAGCAGAATCTGGCCCATAATAGGAGTTTTAATAATAAAAAAGTTTTACAATATAAGGGGGAGGCAGTTCTCCTGCAGGGCTTAGGAAGGTATTTCCCCCCATGATGTATTCTGTTGCTTTGTTTTGTTCTCCTTCCTCTGAAGCATCAGTGATGGCCATGGCTAGACATAGAACATTGGACGGGGAGGGCCAGGGCTCTGAGGTGATATGGAGAATTCTCTTTCTCGGATACTTGGCTGGCGGGTCTTGCTCACATACTTGGGCTCAAACTACCAATTTTTTGGAGGCAGGTGTTGCCTTCTTCAGCAGCCTTGGGCACAAGTTGCTTGCTAGGTTCATCTGGGTATATCTCACCAAACCAATTCCCTGCCTTTGCAGAGGCTGCAGGCGGCGGTGCCTATTCTCTGCCTTTGGCACACAGTGGGTTAATCTCCAGAAGGCTGTAATACTTTAGTCTAATTCAGATTATAGGGCTCAATGAAGAAGTAACTGGGGGGTTGGGATGGATTTGGTGGTTCGTGATGTATGGGAGGTCAGACTAGATGATTTGGTCATCCCTTCTGGCCTTAAACTCTAGGATTCTGTGATCATTTCTGGAGGCCACAGAGGGATTCCAACCACCAGCAGCTAAATCGAAAACCAGAACTGAGATATGAAGAAGGTTAGTCTACAAAAATGAAGGGCAGCTTGCCTCACCTTTAATTATTTAAAATGAGAGCAAAGAGATGAGGAGTAAGATGATAAAATTGGTGGTAATCTCAGAATACAGGGTGGGCTAAGAAAATAAATTGAGAGTGTGGGGGCAAATATGAGAAGCATGGCAGGGAAAAGAAGGATAAATAGGAAATATCAAAAGATTTTATGGACAGAAGGACCATTCTGATCATCTACTGCAGCCTCCTGCAGTACACAGGCCATAGAAAATGGAGGGGGAAAGCAAAACCAAGCAAGCAAAACTCATGGTGAGTGGAGTTTGACAGGTGAGGGCCTGCATCCATTGTAACAAAAAGGGGAAGGAAAAATTGTTCACTCCTATTTTTTTCAATGGGCCAAATCCAGAAGTCTTTTCTCTGACAAACTCCCATTGACTTCAATGGGCTTTGCCTCGTTGAAACAGCATAAGGACTAGTGTGTATAATTCTGATGCCTTAAAAAAAAGAATTTGTTCATATATAGGAGTTGTAGCCTCTTGGTTTCTTGCTCACTTGAATCATTGTCCCTTCCACAATTCTTCTTCAGAACAATCCTCAGATTTCTAGTCTCTCTGTAACCAGATATATTGTCTGGTCAAAGGAAGGGTTCCACGTATTTCTGCAGATGTGCTAATCTGTTGCTCTTGTGCATTCATGCAGTCTTCCATGCTCCTAATCTCCCTGTGGCACCTCCAAGCAGTATGAGAAATGTAGTAGTTCAGGGGCCAGTATCTGGAGGAAGAAGGAAAGCTGAGAGTTCATCTTACAAAAATGGAGTACCAAGACACACCACTCCAGTGTCCACAATACAGTTGATCTCGTATTTTAGAAATGGTTTGTAAAAAGAAGAAAAATGGCAGTTTGCTGCCAAGCAGCTTTCAACCCATTTTTCTATGGTATCCCTGAAGAAACAGGGAAACATCTTTTTGTGTTTCCAGTACCTTACACTTCTTTCTAGCCTCACTAGATTTATTTATGGATTTTAAAGTCTAAAGGGACAACTGTGATTTTCTAATCTGACCTCCACAGAATATGAAAACATCTGATTCTGCATTTTGTAAACTTTTGTGCTAAACTTGTAAATCTCTCACGGTGGTGCAGGCCAAGGAACGTACTGGCGGCCACTTCCAACAGCTCCCATTGGCCCGGAGCAGCGATCCGCGGCCAGTGGGAGCCGTGATTGTCCAGAACTTGCGGACGGGGCAGGTAAACACACCAGCCCGGCCCACCAGGGGCTTTCCCTACTCAAGCGGCGAGCCCTGTTTAAGAAACCCTGGTCTTAAGAATGTGTGTAAGTATTTTGCTGAATCAGGGCCTAGGTATGTACATCTTAAATCTATAGTCAGTGAGGACCAGATGTTCCTTTCAGTTTTATTGGTGTGTAACTGGCGTAGCTCCACTAATGTAAATATAGCCACTCTGGATTTAATGTGGGTGTAGTTTAAATGGGGATTTGGCTGTTAGGTCCAGATACTCAGCTAGTATAAACTGGCGTAGCTTCATTGACTTCAGTAGTGTTTTCAGTTTACACCACCAGAAGATATGGCCCTTAGTCTTTTGGATTGTAGCTTGAAGTTAATCTCCACAAATACTGCCAAAACTGCATTATCTTAGATGCATTTAACTCAGAGCCTACATTTAACCAGTTTTGAATTTCTAATCTACACCTTGTATAGTTCACTGTTCATGTTAATTGGACAAATCTATCACTATAGTGGTTGAGGGGGTGAACTTAGTTCATTAGACCTCTGCCTTTATAAATCCATGCTCAACTAACTCCACTATCACTGTTTCCAGACATCAACTCCAACCAAGTGCTTTATGAAAAATGTTTACCAATAAAACAACGTTAAGATGCTGCAGAGAGCTCCCCCTCACCCCCGTCTCTCCTACCACTGAAGTGAGGCACAGGCAGCATTAAAAGCAATTGTGAATTCAGAAATGTTTATGGTAGGCCGAGTCCTGATACATGGAATTTGGGAGCCTATTCCAAAGCATTAGTGTGGGGTTTTCCATTTTGTTTCTATTCAATGCAAATATATTTCAGTTGCTTTGTACTAAAGATGAATTGGAAATGTTACTCGGCTGAAGGGGAAAAGTCAATCCATGCTCATTACAAAAATGTTTCTGGCTGGAATGGATATTTATTTGTTTATTTCTCTTCTGTAAGATTTCTCCCGGCTGCTATGTGTGTTGAATTGCTACTGGTAGGAAGAGTGAGAGAGTAGAAATGGGTGAAGGTGGCATAGGAAATAAAGGCCCAAGATCTTCTCCACTGACCTGAGCAGAGGGGAGAAAAACCCAGGACATAATGGGTCACAGAATTATCATGGTAGCGCCTAGAGTTTGCAACTGAGATTAGGGATTTATTGTGCTAAAACTGTATTATGTGACCGCTTCCATCTTCATTGACACTGGGGATTGAACCAGGGGCTTACTCATGCTTTCAGCTCTTGGATCAGTATCTTGACCTAAAAAGCCATTCCAGGACCAACCCCTGGGTTAGCCACTCAAATACATATGTAATCTCAGGCAGAATTGCACAGCCTGGGCTGCTGCGGCTCCAGTTATTTGAACTAGCAAGATAAAAGCTAGCGTGGCTGTCTACATGCACTGCAATCACACCTCTGATTGCAGAGTAGGCTGACCCAGAGAGGGTACCCAGATTCCACATAATTGATTTATACTCCAGCTGGAAGGCTATCTGCAAAGACCTGGACATCTACTACCAGTTGGCAGAGGGGCAATACTCCTGTCAGGACAGGAGACTGGTTTCAGAAGACGAGGTGGCAATACAGCACTGCACTGTGACATGCTGTTGGGGTACCCAGAGCTATGAGCCATTGCTTTACCTCTTTGCCTCAGCAAGAGTGAGTTTTGCTGGAGATCAGACTGTGTGTCATCTCCCTGTCACACCAACGTGTCTTCCTCACCAGCAGGCTCCTCAAGGCTCTCCCAGCCCAGACCTTTTCTAACAGTTAGCAATCAGAGAACTCCAGCCCCTGAGCTCCTCAGAGCTGTTTCTCTGCAACACACAGCCCCTACCGCTGTGCATTCACAGAAGCTATTAAGTTTGCTGCTCTGTTAGAGTCAGTAATCACAGCTTATTAATTAGGCTAACTACACCCTTCACATCCAACACAGCACTGAACTGGTTTATAGTAAAAGTAAAATAAGTTTATTAACAAAAGACCATGGATTAGGTGATACCACATAAGTAATAAAGGCAGAAATGGTTACAAACAAATAAAAGTGAAAACACACACTTAGAAATCTAAAACTTAATCTAGCAAGCTACAGTCTTTGTTCAAGATGGTTTCTTTACCCCTCAAGTATCAGAGGTGTAGCCGTGTTAGTCTGGATCTGTAAAAGCAGCAAAGAGTCCTGTGGCATGTCATGCATCCGACGAAGTGGGTATTCACCCACGAAAGCTTATGCTCCAATATGTCTGTTAGTCTATAAGGTGCCACAGGACTCTTTGCTGTTTCTTCACCCTGTCTTCTTTCTAGCTTTTTACTGGCCCGCCTGGCCAGGATCCATCACAGAGATCAAATCACTTGGTTTCTTTGTCTCCTTAAGGTGATAGATCCTTATGGAGTCTCTCTCTGTTCTTTATATTCCCAATGGGATGTCTTTTTCTTACAAGTCAGGAAGGCCTCCCAGTTTCCTGTGTCTCTGTGTGTGTGGGAGCCATGTTAATTCTCTATCAAGTTCAGGCTCAGGTTCATCGCCGCTGGTTTAGCTCGATGGCTTTGGTTGCTGCTAATATGTAAGTTGAGGTAAACCCATATTCCTTTGTTTTGGGCAGACCTGTTTATCACCTTTACCTAGTTTTGGGCTGTCTGATCTTAATCATGTTCTAGGAACATCATAGAGAGGGAATTAATAACTTCATATATAAGGCTGACACATGCATTTTACAATGATATTAATAATCAGCATGTTATTAGCTTTCACCTGATGCCCCACAATGCTTATTTTGTACAAATGTTATTGCAGTAGTGTGTAGGTTATGAATACAGGCATGCCTGAGGTCACATACATATACTACATTTAATTTGAATACCATCTTAATGTTTCTGTGAAAATTCCTGTGTATGAAAATGTTATGAGCAAACAGGCAAGGAACTGTAATCAAAAGACAGTGTTTGCAGCCTCATCTGTCCTAAACATCAGAGTCCCTTTTGTTATGGGGGGAGAGTCTGTAGAGTTGTTTTATATAGTCATTATTAGATTGCTTGCCATAGTTCTTGAAGTGAGTCCTTGGAATTCATTTAAGACCCCAACTTAGTTTCAAACCACAGTCCCAGAGGCAAAATTCCAGTCCATAGCACAGTTCACCAACAAAAAACCAAACACTGGCTGTAAATGCTGTTTTCACAGTTGTAGCTTGTTATTCCATAGTGTAACCCAGAAATTAGAGAAATGCATGAAAAAAATATATCTCTGGGTTGCCGGTTAAAAAAGAAACAGTGCAAGCAGCTCTCAGCATCACAAATTTCCTGTTGTTATGAACTATGAGCAGGAAAGGAAGCTTGATTAGTTGATCTTTTTTGCTAATTGCTCCTATTAATAGAACAACAGACCTTATTCAAATCTCCTCAAATGTAATTGATCGCTGCATATCTTGGACATATGTTGTGCTAACTAAGAGAATGAAACAGCCAATAAAACTTGTTAGTCCACGGTGATATATTGTACAATCAGGTATACACACGTTAGGAAGGAAATAAGGTTGGATGTTTCTATGGAAATTAAAATGAACAGCTCTCGTTTCCTATGTGTAGCTGTAATAAATAAATGTGTAAAGTTAGAAAGATCTGTTGTTTTTCCAAGGACATTTTGTCCCAGCAGTGCCTGTGCTTTATTCCTGTCACTAGAGCTGTAAAAATCACTACATAGCAAAAAGATCTCTTGCTCGCTCGCTCTCTAGCTCTCACACACCCACACGCAAGGAACCAGACTGAGAGTCCTGGAGACTTGCCCTCTATTTTTCCCCAGAAGTTCAGTACAGTTAACAGAAGCTTCCCCGTGCTACCCTTGCCAATATGTCTCTACCCTAATCTGAAGGGACCACCTATAGGAGTAACAACGGAAATCCGTTTCCATGGCTATTATTTCCTTAACTCTCTGCTGAGGTTGCCAGAAATGGGGAGTGATGGGAGCTAATTCTGATGTCTTTTTGTTGATGTGGGTACCTGTCCACTACCCGCTGGACTGAGACCCTCAACTTATTTCACATACAGGACCAAATATCCATCAGGTGGTGGTGACTTTTGGCCCCTACCAACCAGGGCTGGATTTGAACTGCTGATTCTACAAAGCAAAGGTGCTTTATTCTGTTTGCAATCCCCTGAGCCTTCCAGAACAGAGAGGAGAGCTGTATTAAATTTAGAACATTCTGCTTCCTGTTTCATCTGGGCTTTGCTAAGCCCTCACTCTCTTACTGTGTCAAGCAGGAATTGGTTCTGTTTGAAAGTGACCGAAATTTAAACATAAATTTTTCCTTTCCCAGCTGCAGATTCACACCCCTATTCTTCATTTTGAGCTAAGATTTAATAATAATATTGCAATGAAATCATCTCTTTCCCCTTTGCTCTCGCTCTCTGTAGGGTTGATTCCTTTGCTGCATACCGTTTTGAAGTGTAATTAATAAACTATAAAGCCTCTCTGTATCTTACTCCTATCTAAACCATGTCAATTGAATAATAAAAGTAAAGAGTTCTACCTAACTGGAGGCTTCATTATCAGCCCTGATTGATAGGTACAGTAATGTTAAAATAAAAATCACCACCCTTTTCCTTCCTCTTGGCTACAGTTTCCAGCCTCTTTTTAGAGAAATATTTCACTGAAAAATACAACCTCGCCTAGACTTCTGCTGCTTAGTACTTGGTGTAACAATTGTGTACTGTGTGTCAGGATTGAACCAGGGCCTTCACTACAGCAAAGAGCCTGAATTTCAACCACTGATCCAAGCATCCCAAACCCAGGGGCAACTTGGATTCTACCGGAGAGCCCCTGTAAAAAGTAACCAGGTACAGTCACCATCAGAGTGACATCAATTGTGTGATGAGTGTTCAGTCACCTGACCTGGGCTAGCATCCACAAACTCCAGTGAGTCCTGTTGCAGTCCTCCCGCGCCTTTGTAATGGAGTGACCCAAATCTCTGGATCCAAACACCCCCTCGCTTTGGGAAAGGGTAAGATTGGGATCTAGATCTCAACTTGGCGGCTCTGGCTCAGCTCTGATATCCCAAAGTAATGGCATCTGAGCGCTGTCGTATTTTAAGGTACAACAGCTCTGGAATGAAAATGACTTTACAGAGTCTTTTATGAGGCTCAGAAAAGAGCTCGTATTGCAGGGACCAGAACATTTAAGAGTACGTGGATCCTCAGGGACTGTGCAAACTTATTGGCTGAGCAAAAGTTACAGCTCAAGGATTTGTGCAATAAGGAGCTTTACATGGTGCACTTTGTAGCACACTCTGTTACCTTTTTAATCTCCCTCCTTTTTAATACAGTGTTGTGCCTTTTAAAGCTTTGCGAGTGCCATTAAATTTAAGAACATAAGAATGGCCATAGTGGGTCAAATCAATGGTCCATCTAGTCCAGTACTGTCTTAATGGTACTTTTTGTAGTGGGTCACCTTGGCTGGCCAGGAGGGAGAAGTGTAAGAATAGTTGGCTTGCTTCTGCTCCCATGATGTTGCAAGTCAATGTACGTCCAAGGAGCAAACACCCAAGGTGCACCTCAAGTTGGGATCACCTAGCATGGCATAAGAGTGTCCTGTCACTGGTGTGGCTATACCACTGGTGTGACTTTGGTTGAAATGTACTGCGTGTTTACGCTTCTAGGGAGTCCAGCGGCCTGATTCCCCACTGCCTTATGGCCTATGCAAAGGGAATTCAAGTGGGTGTCACACATTAGAAAGACAGATTATTATTCCCATTTCTCCCTTGCTTTCTACAATGGCATGGAAGAGTGGTCTCACCACTGGAGTGCCCCCTCAAGGTCAGGTGTGGCATAACAGGCTCTTTCCCCATCTGGTGCCCCCTTGCCAACAGCCACTCCAGTCCTACAATAATCTCTCTTCCCATAACTGAGCCCTTTGGTCAGGTCCCATTTAAGTCCACCCCTTCTGGGGTAACAGTCCCACAAATAAAATAGTCTAATGCCCTTACAACAGGTTTTTGGCCCCACCTCTGGGCCCGGTGGTCCTTGCAACATTTTGGCTCTGGGCTTCGACTGTCCATATTCCCTTACATCAGGGGTGGGTGGGTTCATGCCACCTTCTCCAGTGGCTGGTAGGGGAGCCAAGGTCCTCCCACTTCTCTGGGTTCTAGCCTAGGTACCCTGTAGTGAGCAGGCAAAGTCTCTCTATTCAGACCTGCCTCCTGCTACCTCCATGGGCTTCTTCCTACTGAGGCCTTTCTCAAGGCATCTCTAAGTTCATCCTTCTCTCACGGCCAGGCCTCTCCCCTGGGATTCCTTAACAAAACCCCAAACCAAAGGTATAAACTTAAACCCACTTCTGCCCTCCTTGGGCTTGGCATTTCATGCCTCTTAAGTTGCCCCCTTGCTCTGTTCCTCCCCTGACCACCTCCCAAGGTTCTCTCCCGGAAAATCTGGATCCTGCCCTTTTATCAGGGCTCACTACTGGAGCCTGCTCCACCCCACAGTGACTGCTTCATCTCTCTCCTGGCTTCCCGCTAAACTACTTGACTTAAGAGAGGATCCAAAGGCTTCCTGCTTGACCCTCCCAGTCTCTCTACTCTGTTGTCCCAGAGAGCAGCTACAGAGTTCTTCACTCTCAACCTGCGGCCCCCTTCTATGCCGGACTTCTTTGCTTTATAGACACCACCTAGCTCTGCCCCAGCTGGACTTCATCACTAATTAAGCCTATTATGTTAGGCTCTGGGTGTAACATACGGTAATTGGCCTTCCATGCCAACATTAACCCTTTCATTGTGTGGGGTACACACCTCATTACGGACTGTAAATGTTTTTTCAAGGTGCAGGGCAGCAGAGGATTAAGCCCTGGCTTTCTGTAGGGCCATTTTGTAAGGCAGAGGTCATTCAGCATGTCACAGAGGAGATATACATTGCATCATCTCGTTGAGCCTTCGCATTTGCTCGTCCTTGTTTGGTTGTTTCCCTTCATCTACAATAAAGGTAATTGAAGCTGAGCGTGTACGTGCAGAACGCCACTACCATTCATTCAAATGTGACACCTGTCTGTATCAAATGGAGAAACAAAACGGTGAGGGTGGAATTCAGCGATATGAACATGGCACCACAGTCAAAGCCTTGGTTGTATTAATCTAATAGCATGCTTTAGAAAGAAAACACAGTGGTATTATTGTGCCACTGTAGTAAAAGGCCATAGGTGGAGAGTCTCAGTCTGTGGCTCAGCAATATTACCCAGGCTTCCTGGGTCACAGCTGTATTTGGAAACAGAGCTCAGTGTATTATATGGACAGCCTGGTAACTGGACTTGATCCTGCAAGGGTGCCACGGTCCTCCTCATTTCCCATTAACTTCCATGGGACCTGAGGGAGCTCAGGATGCAGGAAGTGCTCAGCACCTTGCAATATCAGGCCCATAGTGCTCAGAGCTAACAAGGCACCATGGTAATGGAGTTTTTCTGGCTCCTGTTGAGAGACCATAGTAAGTGAGCTCAATGGTATTAAATAGGCACTGCTGTAGCATGGAGTACAGTGGTATCCACCCAGTGCAATGGCAACAGTGGATAGAAAATTTTCAAATGAGCACTAAAAGGTAACCTGATCACTGTACATTGAATAATAAAACTAAACCTAAAACAAATGAGAGACAATGAAAACCCCACAGACTCATTCTACAGGAGAGCAAATACCTAACCACTGCAGTCCCTAAAAACCAGACCAATTCTAAAATGTAACCAAAATAAGCTAACTAAAAAATCTACCACAGAATTCCTCTGAGGTCATTCTGAGCTCTCATATATTAGGTTGGACATGGTAGTGATATCGTAAACAGTGAATGCAAATAGTATAATGCTGCTTGCAACCACACTGCCTTGGGGTATGAATCATCAGATCTCACCAGCTAAGCATGCTTAGGCCTGGAAAGTAGTTTAATAGAACTGTGTTTCTCAGTCTTTTTGAAACCAGGGTCCATCTTGCTGCCTTCCTACACTATGTCAAGGAGATATCAGGGACTGGTGCCAGTCCACGGACCGCTCATTGAGAAACAGTTATAGAAGACCCACACCCTGTCCAGTAGGTGGCACACTTTCCCCTGAGTAATTTCTAAAGTAATTCCCTAAGCATCATGGCACTAGAGAGCTCTAGCATCTTGCTGTGCTACTGAAGGTGCCATCTTTCTGGGCTTGTCTGATTGCAGCCAGCAATCATTTCACTGCCATCTTTCTGTGCCTCTGGCTGCAACTGGGAGGAAAAATAAAACAGCAGTCGCTGAGCTTCAGAGAGCTTTGTGCAATCTGCTTGTGCATTTACACAATCTTTATTTGTAAAAAGCTATTATCAACCAGCTGCTCATAAACTCTGTTATGCAATGCAAGAATCTTGCTGGTCTCTGAGCACACATTCCACTAATCTGAATTTGTTGCCAGCTCTTGATGATTATGGCCATCATACAGCTAGAACAATTCAAATCAGATTTAGTAGTGGTGATATCACCCATGTCTGTGGGGCCTACTCTCCTCAAGACAAGGTGAAACTTGTCCTGTGCCCTCCTCCTGGTATCTTACAAAGTATATAGCATGTGCAAAAAACCCTCTTCTCCTTATACTGCAAATACCATTTATTGCAGCTCCAGTGTCACTTGGGACCTTAATTGCCATTCACAAATAATTCAACACTCACACTGAAATGGATTTACCATTTAACCCAATAAAATGTACAGAGAACATTCTTTATTTCTGTTATGTCTATGGGCATCTCCTTTTTAACATCTGTGACCTATTATGCAATGTTTCTTCTGGCTCTCTAGTAAACAGAAACCATATGAAAGTTCAGTGTCAGTGCACCCATAGACCTGTCTAGTGCTGGCCTTGATGTTAATGCTGGAGAACTACTGAACAGTGAGACTAAATAAAATGTTGATGTAACTTGTATATAAAAGAAGTGTGTATTCACTTTTAAAAGGGCAGACAAACCCAACTTGTTTTATTTGAAAGATAATGTATGTTGCAAAGACAATGGAAATCTGCCAAAAAGGTTGGCAAAAGCTGCCTCAATTTCAGCCTAAACCTTCTAAATCTGCAGGTGGGAGACATTGAGTTCCAAACTCGGTGGCATTTCAGAAACGGATTTGTTGTTGTTTCTTCTTCTTAAATCCTTGGCGTGCTTTTGCCACTTGAATGCCAATTATCTCGGTAAGATGAAAAGAAGGTCTTTCCCAAAATATTTATTCCCTCATTACACTGAAGAGTAAATAAAAGTTGCAAACTTGATCGTATCGATGTCAAGTGTAATAAAAACAAATGAATTTGTAGAACATGCTTACGCTTGGCAGAAACAATGTGCAAATTGAAACAATGGCTTCCGAAAAGGTTGAATGCTAAGAGAAACTCCTGGGTTATGTTTTTCTTTTTACTGAAGCTAAAATCGATACTGAGCTCAATAAGGAGCAGGCTTTTGTTTTTGTGGTACTGCCCAAACTATTACAGTGGTGTAATTTGTATCTTGGTCACCACGTAAATCTTCACTATTGCAATCTGCAAGTAATTGTTACAACACTGTTGTCAATGAGTGAAATTCAAAAAGGCACCACTTAACCCCAACTTTTACTCCATGCTTCCTATAATAATGAACATTATTCATCTATTTATTTGCAATAGCAAAACTGTAAAGATATTAATGGTGGCCTCCATAACAGTCCAGAGTAAATGGGGAAGAAGTTCAGTCTTAAGTAGTCCAACAATAAGTGTATGTATGTGGGGGGTGTGTGTAGGGGAGGTAGGGGAAATGATGAAGGGCAATAAAGCTCTGTGTGTGTGTGTGTGTGTGTGTGTGTGTGTGTGTGTGTGTGTGTGTGTGAAGGCATGTATGGTTCATTTTTGAACATGCAGCATTTCCCTAATCAGCTTAAACAATTTTAAATAAATCTTGTTTCCTGCAAGGAGGAAGTTAGAAGGTAATGATCACTTCTCTTGGAGACTTACCAAGCTAAATACCAATACAGTATCTCTCTGTAAGAGTCAGGGGAATCGAAGGACCTACACACGTGTAGTCATATGTATTCACAATTTTAAAAGACATCATAAACCAAAAGTGTATGAAAACAGCCTATATAATCAGACATAAGTTAAGAACCATGTTTCCTGCTTAATTCCCATCACTGAGTCTAATTCAGTCTTAGTATATAGGTGGGGAAAATTGCACCAAAGTCAATGGAGTTGCACAATGACTGAATTTCACCTCTTATGTCTAAAATAGAAAGATTGGGGAATTTTATTTCCCATCTGTGCACTAAGATTTGAGCACAGCCTAATGATTAGAGGAGGGTGAGGGTCTTGGCTTCTGTGGGCTTACATCAGACCCTTCAACTAATGTTCTGTAGCTTTTTGGTAATTGATCTTTGTTTTCTAAGGGTGATATTCACCCCCTGTGCAGAGGGCCAGGACAGGGCCTCTGTCTTACATAAGCCTTTCTACAAGACCATTCAGGTATCTTAAACAAGGCAAGTTTCGTTTTCTACCCAAAATCATTCTTCTAGGAAATACAAATGAGATTCTTCCCTCCTTACCACGCTCACTCAGAACTCACAAACACTCTTACCAACAAGCAGTTGCACTGTGTAAATTAGAAAACTGGCAGTTACGTACAAAACAAAATTAATAAACCGGGATGGCATTTTCTAAATTATTTACCTTTTTATTGAATATAATGTCATTCTGAATGATTATATATTCCAAGGGACTCATCCCCCCTATCCCTACCCCCAAAACAAGTCCTCCCGCCTCCTCAAGCTTGGAATTTTAATGGTTCTGATAAGAGAGGACCATCTTTCATCAGATATTGTGGTGTTTATTTTAGTTCTTTGCTTCCTTTGCGACTATTGTGTCTGCACACAGTGTTGTGGTATCAGCTGATGACAGCCAATCCTTTCAGAAGCCTCGCCAAGGCACTTGGATCATCCATTATCCAAGCCAGCATGAGATAAATTTATCAGCAGCATTTGCACAGGATTTCAGCAAATCAAGTGGTCTCTTGTATACATTTTGTAAAGATTCAATGGCACAAACAGGACCAAATGATGAAGAGTCTGTTAACAAAAGAAGAACATTCACTCCCTCGTTCTTGAGTCAAGTCTAGTCTACTCCAGGTGGGTTCATTATAATCTGGTGCCTTTGAGTGGATATATCAGATCAATTGGATGGGACACTTAGTTGTTTTGTTTGAGAATTCTTAGAGACTCAGATGCTAAAGCCAGAAGGGACCAGTGTGGTTATCTAGTTTTACCTTCTCCATTACATAGGCCATAGAATTTCACTGTTAATTCCTACAAGTGAAGCAAATTATTCATCCTTACTATATAAGTCAAGCCGTATCAAATTGTTGTTGAGCTAGTGGCTGTATTATTTGTATTAAAGCAGGTACAGGGACAACATAGGAAAAAATAGTTTTAGTATTACAAAGGGCCAGATTCTCAGCTGGTGTAAATCAGCATAGGTCCATTAAAACCACTGGAACAACTCTGATTTAGACCAGCTGAAGATCTGTCTTATAATTTGTCAAGAAACAGCATAAAAAGTGTAATTATACAATATGCCTATTCAAGAAAAATTATTTGGAAAGATGAAACAATAAAAGAAAACAGGGAATAACTGCCAATTGCAATTATAAGGTGAAAAGGTCAGAAGATTGAATGACTGACATGCTAAGTCTTGCAGATACTTAATAAATATATTGGCACCATTGTGCAGAGAGTCAGCACAAAGCCTATGTGCCACTCAAGTCCCATAAGGTGCTTGCATAAAAGTGAATTTCACTCCATCATATTGTGTTTAATATTGGCAGATTTCTCCATGGACATGAGATCTGTGAGAGCCTAAGGCCCATAGTGCTAGGCCATATACAAGCACATAGTAACAAAATGGTGCTGATCTAATTATCCCCCATGGGTCTGATCCAAAGCCCACGGAAGTCAATGGGAGTCCTTCATCAACTTCAAGAGGCTTTGGATCAGGAGAGCTATCTTTGGAGAAGGAGCCATTGATCCTGAAAAGCACTTGAGTGGTTCCACTGAAGTCAATGAGACACTCAAGTGCTTAAACTCGTGCATGAGTGTTTGCAGGATCAGGGCCTCTATCAGCAGGTTACAATTTTCTCATCAAGAAAATGAGAATTTATTTTTATTTTTACAAGTCCTGGCTGATATTTGATCGTGGTGCAGGTGGTCTCTTACTCTTAGTAACTTGTGACATTTCCAGTCCTAGTGCTAAACTAGGTTTAATGTGATCATTTACTGTTTGCGTAATAGTTGACATATTCCTTTTCCCTAAGTGTTTTAGAGTAGGCATTTGCTATAATTAATATTGTAAATGTTTGATTTGTTTCCCGCTTCAAAAATAGGAAGCTAGTTGGCCGGGATTAAGTCAGACATAGTATTAACTGGCATTTCACAAACTTCCCTGCACAGTTCTTTAATGCCATTTGATCCTGATCCCGCAATATCCTGCTGTCAGTCATGTTAAGCTGGTTGATGGCTTTATGATATGCGAAAGCAAGGACCAGGACAACCAGTCTCACTTGCAGTTGTGAACTAAGACAGGCTTTGAATGAACATCATAAGAAGTGAAAATCTGGTGCCCTGCTGTGCCCCTATGTCCCTGAGTAAAATAAATCTTGAATTACATACACTATGGCCTCGTATTTCTCCCATGGGCCTCAATAAGAGTGGAATCATGTTCCATATTCTGTGATCTGGGAGGATATATCTCTAGGAGATCCTGAAAAGCTGTGCTAGCTTCAAAGTTTTGCACAGTATTAGTTTTCTGTTTGCCGCCACAATTTTTACTTGAGCATATTTTGCCCCAAATGTAGAGCCAAATTCTTGTCAAGATGGAAATATCTCACCTTGGAGAATGAAACACTCCAAGAGTGTAACATGCAGATTCCAGGGCACTCTTGTCAAGGAGTTTGGGTCTGAAATATTTAAAATTGGGGCCTATTTACTAGAAAGACAGCTTCTCTCTCTCCCTCTCGCTCTCTGCCTTAGTGACACAGCTTCAGCATCAGAGACACTAGACTTGGAATCTCCTTGATGTACTAGAGAAGAGGAGAGTATTCTGTGCAAAGGGCTCTTGGTTTTGCAACAAGCTTCCACCTTGGATCCAATCTGTGCCTGTATAGTTGACCCACAAAAATGGGGTGTGCTCATTTGTTTGCTTAGGTCTGGGAGATGGATGGGGCTTGTTGGGGGCAGCTGTTTATGGGCGATGGGATGTTTGGTGGGGAAAGTCCCACCGGTTGGGGAGTGAGCTGCTGGAGTTTTTCTGTAGGTTTGGCATTGATATTGTTATGTTGGTGTCTATAAATGATTCCAAAGGTACCCAGAATAGTAGCTTATGCATCTTTTAAATTTAGTCATAAATTTAAATGAATAAAAAGATTTACACTAATCTAGTGGGATCCTCTAGAGCCCTATTGTAGTCATGGGCAGGCCACAAAGTTTGTGTCCAGATTCAGTTCTGATTCTGAACATTCCTGAAGTTCAAGAGTGTCCAGAACAAAGGGTTTGACTGAGGCCCATCTCAAGTATTTATGGGATTAAGAATCATCACTCATGTTCTTGGATGCTTCAGAGCTGCGAAGACTATAGCCAACCTCAGCTACCTCACAAGGAAGATTGGTTTAGAATAAATCCATATATGCTAGTCTTGGATTAAACCCAAACTATTAAATGTGGATTGAGGCCCATACAGTTCTCCATCTTGTTGTGTCAAAGCCATTGTGAAGGTGTTGCAGAAACCCATTAAAACCACTCCACGCCATATGTCCCATATAAATCAGACAGAGAACCTTTTCCTTTGGTGCAGTTAACTGAAGGCCTGCACTTTCATTCACAGACTCCAAGTTATTTCAATCTGTTTAGTTGTCACATGCATTAAAAAAAACCATTAAAATGCAAACAACTAGCAGGGAAAAATCCAGTCATGCTCCAAAAATGTATGTAATAACAATAGCTATAATCTTTTAAAGTTCTTTGTGTGCCATGGTTGTGCTGCCTAGACTGAGACCTTGTAAAAGTTTCTACTTGCACACCCTTATGGAAAAGGCCTATGGAGTGCAATAGAGTTGAAACCACTAGTGTTCTATAGAAATGAAATGGGGTTCTACAGATATTACTCAAAAACCTATGATTGAGATTTTAAACCCAGATAAGGGTTTTAGCTCTACATAGCTCTCATTGAAATGAATTGGCGTTATGTGGCTAACTCCCCAAGGGGGAGATTCTCAACGGAATATATGGGAGTTAGACACCCAACTTCTTCCAATGACTTTCAGTGGGAGTCAGGGGCCTACCTGCTCTTTGTGTGGTTAAAAATCTCATCACAGAGAACTGAGGCCTCAGGGGAGTCAGGTGCTAAACTCCCAATAGCATGTAACCGCTTTGGCTATGTTGTAGGCCCCAGCCTTCAAAGACAGCAATTTCCATTGTGTGGGATTTTCAAACCATCCCATGGAATTTGATAGTGGGGATAGATTTCTCTATTCATTTCCATAGAGGGGTTTAAGCATTCTACAGATGGGCTAACATTCTCTGTAAAACTCTAGAGAACACCTACAGGAGGTCAGCAGTACAGGGGCAAGAGATACAGAGCACATTGTGGGACATGTGATTCACCTAAGGCTAAAGGCCTGCAATTTCATGTAATCATTTTAAGTACAGCACATGTAGTTAATGTGTATTAGCAAATCAGTGAGAGTATTCAAATTACCTTTACTTCCCAATGATTTATGTTGTATGGTTTTTGGCAATACGTACATTTGATTTAACAAACTGTGCCAGCTCAATCATCTTCATTGATTGAATCCCTAGAGTTGCTGAGCAAGGCAAAGAGATTCAGTAATGCTGTTTCAGGAAAGGCTCACATTTTTGCAGGGAAGATTTTTAATAGAGGTTAAATGAAGTAGCATTAAAGAACTTGAAAGTTAGAATGCCAGCAGAGCAATCAGGTTAGCGTATAATCAGCGGAACTGAAACAGTTTTTCCTGATTCAGTTTCTATGGTGAATCGTGCCCTGACTCTGGAAGATGGATTCTGTTCATTTAAGTAGTTTTCCAGGGTGTATTTCATATTGTAGACTGGAAGTTTTTAACAATATGCTATTTATGACTTTCCAGAACCCTACAAAATTGGTTTTCTTTAGTAGGAGAAAACCCACTTCAGACACAGTGCTTGTAGTATATGGGCCAAATTCTCTTCTCAGTTACAACTGTGCAACCCACATGCTCCTCATTTTTAGTGTGTGTAATAACTGAGCTCAGCAGAGGTAGAGGATTAAAGACATGGGGTTCCAAATTCTTCCCTCAGATGCATGTGTGTGGCTGTGACTGAAATCAATGGAAATCCTGTGCATGCATCCGAGGACAGAATTTGGCTCATGATTTTTATTGTTGCCCTATGGGTAAAATTGATTCCAGTGTTACATTTCTCAATCAAAGTTATTTCAACAGTGTGCATCAAAATGTTGGCTAGAATCTTCTCTTCTTGATGGTGGCTTTGGGGAAATATGTGTGTTCTGGATAGCTTTGGCCCAGTTTAATCATTCTCAGGCTTCCTCTGACTTTTTTATTTTGCTCATGGCAGATGTAACTATGGGCTAGTCTGTATTTCCAAAAGAGAGAACCTCTGCATGTCTTTGATATTAAGCACATTTTTTATACCAGATCCAGCTGTGGACCAGATTCTCAGCTGACAAACTGAGGCCCCATTGACTTCAACAGAGCAATGCCAATTCACACCAAATGAGACTCTGACCCCATGAGAGGACTCACCTGAGCACCAGCAGAATTAACTCCCTGCCCTCATTTTTCTTTCAGTGATGGCTTCAGTAATTATGCAGAGCTGGTGACTGATTTTCGGCTAATTCAGATGCTTAGAGTTAAATTAACAAGCCCTATAAAAACAGCTCCCTGGTAATCAAAAAAGAGACAGTTTCTGAGGAGGTATACTTTCCCACCTAGCAGCTAAAGTTCAGGGTTATAGGGAAAGCTGTTTCTTAATCTATTTCTGTAACAAACTTTTGTTGTTTGGTGCCATCTCAAACTGGAGAGTAAGGCCTTGGGTGAAAATTCCCTCTGTGAAGGATTTTCTTTTAAGCAATGGAATCAAATGAGCTCATGCTATCTGATCTTTTCTCTTGAATTTTTGAAGAGCTTTTAACCAGTGGCCTAGATCATGGATCTGCCTTACTAGTTTTAAATCTGGGTGAAATTCAAGCACAGGGGTTAGATTTCAAGTTGAGCATTGCAGGAAATATTATATGAGGAAAAGCTAGTCTTGTGCATGTTCCTTTACCTGGGGGCCCACAAATCCCATGAACACAGCTTGTGGCATTGCAGGTCTGTGAAAAGCTGCTGTATGTGCAGCTGAGGCTATTTGCAGAGCACCAGTAGCATAAATAACTCATGTGGGAGAGAGGGTTGGAGGCATAGCATGATAATCTAAGGACTCTGATGAGGGAAAAGACTAAAGGAGGAACCCAGCTTGGAAAAGCTCTTTCACCACTGCCACTAGGAAGCCATGCAATGGAGCACCTGCACTAAAGCTGTAGAGAGATTTCCAGCATGCACACACTTAGGGTTCTCTCCATGCCACATCTGAAGTTACAGAGAGTAAACAGTGAGCTTCGTTTCATGCTCTCCTCTCTAGTCTGTACATGGTTCTGTTCTCAACTTAACCTATTTCTGAAAGAAATATACATAGGAGGATCTCTCTGTGCATTTTTAAATTATAGAGCCATGTATTAGGTGACCCTCATCCAGGTGAGGTGCACTGCTTAGAGATGGGCTAATCCTTGTTTGACCTACGGGATCCAGAATATTATTTATAGGCAGTAATACATAGGAAAGTTCAACCATCCATAGGGTTAAAATGGGAGATGATGGTGAGGAAACACAGATATAAATATGTTAGATGACTAGCTTAAGGTGACACAACTAATTAGCAATAGACCAGGACTGAAAGCCTGGTCTCCTAACTCCCTGATCAGCTCCCATTGGTCTTCCAGTTAACCTTTCTGCATCTCTGTTATCCCTCTGTGTGAAATGGGGATAAAGGTATTTCTTTTTCTTTCCAGTTTAGTAGTTCCCTGACGGTAGAGTTGCAGTTCTTACCTACATTGTGGCACGAGACCCCTAAATTCATATACTTAATACCTCAAGATCAACATTCACATCACCATTTGCAGTGGAGGAGAGCTGTATTTTGTGTACACTGAGGCATGTGGTACACCCAGTAAATACACTCTCACACACACTCACATACACACACACACACACACAGTTCCGCTGGGGCAATCTTCTATCTGAAAGTTGTGGGGATGCAATTTGTATATGGTAGAATTTAGGATCCCCAAATACACACACAGAATGCCTTATCTGTCTCAAAGCATTGAGTCTGCAAGC
Source organism: Mauremys mutica (assembly GCF_020497125.1). Taxonomy (NCBI): domain Eukaryota; kingdom Metazoa; phylum Chordata; order Testudines; family Geoemydidae; genus Mauremys; species Mauremys mutica. The sequence goes on along the minus strand of NC_059072.1, from coordinate 99,783,867 downwards.
TGTTGCAGCTGGGACATAGGCCCAACAGCTACACACAGTTATTTTTTCCCCCTGTAGCTGTTATTCCATCTGTACTCAGTGTTTACTAGGATCAAAAATATTTGTAACGTGGAGATTAATTCATGTAGACTAAATCAACCACACATCTGTTCAGCCTGGTTTCTTTCACAAGTGCACATGACAAATGCTATATTTTTTTAAAAGGCACAGTTTTATTTGGCATAGTCTCTGCACTGCTTGGGGGTGTTCTGCTCTGTCTGTGGGTGCAGTGGGTGCAATTATTATGAAACTGGATTTACAGTAATCTGGTTCTGTCTACAACTCATAAGCCAAGGTATCCAGGTCAGGTCAAGGCCTGCTGCTTCTATAGATGACAAAGTGTGTCATATGAGGAGGAGATGTGTGTTAGATCATTTCTGTCTTCCAAAGATAGTAGTAGCAAGTTTGACTACTGAGCTTAGTGCTTAAATCCCAAAGTGGTGCTGGCCTTGGAAATTCCTATTGTAGAATGATGAGTGGAACTAAAGACAGTGGGTCAGGTTTCAGGAGAGACCTGGACTGGTGAGTAGGGTGACCGGATGTCCTGATTTTATAGGGAGAGTCCCGATTTTTGGGTCTTTTTCTTATATAGGCTCCTATTACCCCTCACCCCCATCCCGATTTTTCACACTTGCTGCCTGGTCAACCTACTGGTGAGGGACCAGGGACTCTAGAATGAAAGCTAGGTTGCTAGACAAAGGGTGGGGCTTGGCATGTAACATTGGTCTCTCAGCACGTTTATTGGTCTCTCAGCATGTTTCAGACAATTCTGCGCATCACTTATTGTTAATGAAACATGGTGGCAGTAATTTTATTTGTAAGATGTTCTTGAGTGCAGCAACTATCAGCATGAACCATGGTACGTGTTGTTGTGAAGGTTCCAAGAAAACTGGATTTTGCTAAAATGGATAGAAATGGAATGTGTGCCATTGGGCTCAATCTTTGTCAGGGGCTGGAGTTCTCTCTTATATATAAAGCAGATTACAACACACCCACTTCAGAGTGCCACATTATGTATCATTCACTTTCATTGCCCCTCCTGCAGCCATCTTGTCTGTTATGTTTAATCATCTCCTTATGGTATTTCTTCACTAAAGACCTTTATGAGACCTGCCTAAGGTCTAGGGTCTTCTGGTGCTTTGGCTATGAATCCAAAACTAGGGATCGTTTGGCTTTTGTCAAAGAAACAGAACACGACTGAGGTTTTGCCAAAACCAAAATATGGCTCCCTGAGTCTGGCTCTCCAGTTGTTGTAGCTGTCCAGCCCACCCCACCATCTTACCACATCATTCTGTACGTCTTAGTTCAGCGCAAATTAAACTTCTCTTTACATTTACTTGTCATACCTTTAAAGTCGGCATCTATGGCTGACTAATATAAGTTGAATTTTAATTTATTTTTAAGTCAGTGTAAAAGGAAAAAGGCAGTGGAAAAACACAGAAGAATGCATTATGTTGTCCTCACATGCTAGTTAAGTAACGAAGACCTGTCATGTTGTTGAGGCATAACTTAGTGCCAGTGACTGAGAGACTCAATGATAAACTTGAGTGGCCTGGAGCCCATCAGAAAGAATGGCCTGAATTTATATAAAAGCTATCAGAGAAAAGGACATTTTAAAGCTGTGTAAATAATAATGGATAAATACCCAAATACTGCAGCAGGCATCTAGTAGCATTTTCTGCCATAGGAGTCACATCATGGAGAGATGGATTTTATAGGCCTTTTTAGATCTAGTAGATAAACAGCTGTAACTCCAGCAACACACCTGAAGGATGGTTATTGCTGAGTGTGTACCAGGAGGAATGAGAAACAAGTAGCACTTACTCAGAATAAGAATGGATTTCCCGACTGATGTAATCCTGTCACCGCCAGGCTTGTTTCAGTTCACTTTAGAAGAATTCCAGGAAATCAGGCTGACTTAAGCCAATAAACTGGTTATACAGCATCACAGATCCTAGTGAGTTACCCTTCCTAGCCACCCACTGTGAGAGGATTCAAAGCCTCTGTGATATGGATCCTTCGGCTATTTCAAGCTCCTGGAGTTCTGAACAGAGTCCAGCCATTGCCTCAATCTCAGAGTTTCTAGGGCTCAGATTTTCCATCTGGCACATCCTCCACCCAAGTGTTGGAAATCACTGTCCAGCCACCTGGCCCCCCTTCCACCTCCCCATTTCTTAAACACACACCCCACCCAGACCTCCACCCCACAGGTGTGAAACTTCTGGTAACAGTTTAACTCTCTCAGGGCCACACAGTAGTTGTGAAGCAGTCAACACACGCACACACACACACACACACTTTACCCAGTCTAACATCTTTGTGCTCTTATCTTTAATCATATAAAACAATAAACATCTGAAACCACAATGTCTCTCTTCCTATCTTATCCTTCCCTTGGGAGTCCCGGCGGAACCACTGAGGTCCAGGAAAGTTGGCGGGCAAGATGTTCCTGAGGTGCTGGAACTAAGAGTGCTGGGGATACGGCAGCACCTCCTAGCTTGAAGTAGTAATAACAGCCCAAATACATGGTTTCTGCTTTTACCACCCCCACTATAAAAATTGCTCCAGCACCCTTGAGTGTTACCTCCTCATGCAGGCTGTCACATGCTGGTTGGTCTCTCTCCCTATGGAGTCTTTTTCCAGCTTCTGTGACCTTTCTGTCTTCTGCCTCACACTTCCTCTTTCTGACCCCATGTTCTTGTGCATGCCTTTGTTTTAAACCATTCCTGGTCACCTGATCTCTGTTGTTTTCCTCCCTGTAACTTTCCCTTATTCCCAAGTGCTGCTCCTTTCAGACAAGAGGAGGAAGTGTCTTCTCCCAGTTACAGCAAACCCATCATCCCAAGGTGTTTTACTTTGAATACATGATCACTGAATGCTAATCGCTCACTGTTGTGTCTGGCCTGGCAAAGATATAACACATCTCTGCTAAACTCATGGTGGATCCACATACAGACAGGCTTTCCACAACACTATAATTTCATTATAGAATTTCAGAAAATCATCATCATTCAGAAGTGGTACAGACAGAACTCCCAAATTGTCCCAAACAGCAGCCAAGTCATGAGAGTAAAGAGTTCCATAGCCAAACACAAGAATTTATTAATACTCTGCAGAAACACAATCTGATGCTGATTTCAGAGAGATTATAAAGAAAAAGTCGAAAAGTTTTTTGAATTGCAATGCAGCAAAGAGGTACAGATTGAGAGAGATCAATAAACAAGGGTAATGGATCAGGCAGTTTTGAGAACCCGCTTGTCCTTGCAAACATTTTATTTCAACACCACTAAGAGAAACTGCACATGGAGCTCTTCACGGCAGCTCTATAGGAATCAAATCTATTATACAGCTTTGCAGGAAAGAGGGGAAACTAACATTTCCAAAGAAGTCAGAGGGGGAGGGGGAAGCTGCACCAAATGCTGTTGCTAATTCAAAACACTAGCTACTTATTTCACTATAGTGTTTCACCTTAATTGCCTTAAGGAATAATTTAGCCAGAAATGGAAAGCAGTATGCATTCCTGAAATGAAAGGAGAAAAAGTAATAGTAAATGTGCTGTGGGTAGGGATGAAATGCACATCTACAGAGGCTGTAATGAAATCACGGACCTCCCAGAAAGCATATAGTAAAGTTCAGTAGTCAAAGCAAGAGGACGGCACAGTTAGACTGCTCTGAAGGGAAAAATAGAAATGTACCTGCCTGATCTTGCAGTCCTTTGGCAGGAACAAGAAGAAGATTATTTGGGATATTCAGTGCACCACAAAAGCTCACAAAAGACCTTCAGCTACGAACGGATGCTCTTTAATTGACAGTCAGAAGCAGTAGTTCAAGAAAAGGTGGATGAGAGATCCCATGAACCTATATGAAAGACTGGATTTTGCTTCCTGGAAAGTAGCTCAACCTATTACTGCCTAAATTTGTGGCACCTTATGAAAGCCTAATTTCTGAAGTGCTCCATTCTTTCTGACCATGATCAGGCACTTCTAAGGTGTCTCAAGGCAAGGACCCAAAAATCACTAGGTCCTTTTTAAAATCTTGGCCAACTAATTATACTAAGAACTGAGATAGAGAAATCCAGTAAATTTAAACAAAGGCAGACTCTTGCATATGAGTACATATGTGCTAAAAGTCCTTGAAAAGGCTAGTAAGAAAGGACTTGACCTTTTCCACAGAACTTGTAGAAGACTGGAGTAAGGGAAAATGTATAACTTTATTTATGAAGAAGATCCGAAAGAGTGTAAGAATAAATTAGGCAAGTTCTTCTATGATACCCATCAGAGGGATATTTGATTGGTTATTATTATTTATTCCTTATAAATAACCACTGCTGGTGGTTACCCTAAATGAGTGAAGGTTGGCACTGGGAAGCTGACTTTGGATATAGATAGCCAATCTTTAACCTAAGAATGTTAATGTAAAAGGAATCAGGATTACCTTGCAATTCCAGATGTGTTTTTCAACCCTATGAAAGCTTTAAGCTCTGTATATGATACATGCAGCTAGAGAATTCCAGTGGAATTTGGGTTTTCTACAAGCTCACCAAGAGATTCAGGAACATTTTAATTTGAAATGGGACAGTTATTCTTAGAGGTACTTGGAAGTTAAGAACACAAGAATGGCCACACTTGGTCCCTTCCAGCCCTATGTCCATATGTTTGATATGGTGGGGACTACTTATTAAACACATCATCTCCAGGTGATTATTCTGAATGAGAGGACTAGAGAGATGGCATGGGTTTAATAATCTCCTGGACAGACAGAATAGATACAGTGAGTAGCAATATCTTGCCAAGAATATTATTTCTGGTTCACTATACTGTGAAGCTTGCTTATGGGACTTTCAGATCAAAGAAGTGTTTATAAGATTCTTTGTTCCAACCCATTTTCACTCTCATTTATTTTGTTTTAATGATAAATGCAAATGCTAAAAGAATCACTCTTAAATGAAAGAACTGGGCAAAAGACATTAAAAATAAACTTTTATTATCCATTTTATTTAAGCTAAAGGACAATGTTGGCACAAGAACAAAGGGTATAAATTGGTCTTGAATAAATTTAAGCTGGAAATTAGAAGGTTTCTAACTGTCAAAGGAGTAAGGTTCTGCAAAAGCTTTCTAATAGGAGTAGTGGGAACAAATGATCTAGCTAATTAAGATGGAGCTTGCTATGTTTATGAATTGAATTATATAATGTGGTTGTCTGTGATAGTAGGGGACTGGAACTGATGATCCAGGAGGGCCCTTCCAGTCCTAAGTTATTTTTTATTCCATCCAACAAAACACACTGGTAACACAATAGCCACCCTCCTAAAGATTCAAATGGGAACTGCATAATGGAAGCACCAAATTTAAATCCCTGTGAAAGGTGTTGACTCTTACACAGTGAGGATGCATGCAGCCAACCCTTCAAAAATCTGTATACATTAGTGTATGCAAATAAGGAAGGTCCTGACACTGGAGGGTGATATGCAGATAGGGCTGCAAGTTGAACTCTAGACAGTCCAGACATTTTTTAAGAAATAATAAACAGTCTATGATCAATGGAAATCTCAACGGAGCACTCACCTTACTGAAAAGTTATAATGAAACTGCTTTTCTATCTGAAGGCATAGGTCAGCCTAATTTATAACTTTCCAGCAAGAGCTGCTGAGCACATTGAGAACACACCAGATCAGAGCTTAGTAATCAGTAGTGCCACCATCCAGGCTGTCGGACTTGGGAACGAATCCAGCCATTCTTGCTGCAAAGCCTCCTCAAAGATTAAAACTTTTAAATGACTTTCTTACTCTTTACAGGCCCTTGGTGTGAATCCTATTTAGAAAGAGAATGCTGTGAGGGAGTCTTTCCCATCATGGCACTTAAGGCAATGGGACATGCTGGTCTTCAGGATAATATAAAGTTATTTAGATTAGATAGGACCAAAGAGGACTAGAAGTGTTATGTTCATAGCATACACACAGAGAGAAGGTAGATAAAACATCAAATACCCTTGCTGGAAGATTACACCATAACATCACTTTTATCCTTAGAATCTAGAACAATAACACAAAAACAGAGAGATAGCAGGCTGCTCCCTGAGGCAGAGAGGCACAACTCTCACCACCTTGTTCTTAACTGGCTCTTGATAAACTGACTCTGATTGCACACTTTCCTACACAGTCCCCTAGCCTGCAAGCAGGACCAGGAACACTGTACCCTCATTAAAATAATAACTTGCAATTCCAATGCAGTCCTCGATAAACTACAGCGAGAAACTTGAGAGAGACCTACACACAGCAAGTAAATGGGTAACATGATGGCAAATGAACTTCAATGTCAATGAATGCACATTGGAGGGAACAAAATAAATTACTCCTACATCTTACAAGGTTTTAAATTAATTGTATCCTCTCAGGGAAAGGATCTGAGCATCATTGTAGACAGCTTCAGGAAGACCTCTGTTCAACGTTCAGTTGCGGTCAAAAAAGCAAAGATTATGTTTGGATGCAAAAGAAACAGGCTGGACAATAATAAGGGGACTATTATAATGTCATTATATAAATCGCCAGTGCAGCCTCATCTGGAATACTGTGTGCAGTATTAGTAACCCCATCTGGAAAAGGACATTGCAGAACTGGAAGAGATTCAGAGAAGGGCAACTAAAATGATGAAGGGCCTGGAAATACTCTCATTTGAAGAGATACTAAAAAGACTGAGCTTGTTATCATCTGCCCATTTATTTGTCTCCTTTCTAAGGTGAACGTTCTATAAAATAACAAATGGTCAAGAAGGCGTATTGGGAGCTTCTGTTCTCCCTGTCTCATAATACAAGGACAGAGTGGCATTCAATGAAATTAAAGAGTGGGAAATTCAAAACTGATAAAAGTAAAAACTTGTTCACACAACTCAGTTAGACTGAGGAACTCATTGCCGCAGGAAGTCATTGACACCAAGAGCATAGCAAAGATTCATAAAGGGATTGGTCATTTATATAGATAACAAGAATATCCAGAGTTGTCATAATAACAAACATTTTGGAAAGGATCTTAAGCCTCATACATTTGGGCTTAAGCTAGTCTCTAAATATTTGAGATCTAAATGAGACATCTTTCAGCGGTCTCTCACCAAAGGTTCTTAAGCAGAGTAAGTAGTCATGGGACAAGAGGAAAGGTCCTCTCATGGATCAGTAACTGGTTAAAAGACAGGAAACAAAGGACAGGAATAAATGGTCCGTTTTCACACTGGAGAGAGGTAAATAATGGTGTCTCCCAAGAATCTGTACTAGGCCCAGTCCTATTCAACATGTTCATAAATTATCTGGAAAAAGGGGTAAACAGTGAGGTGGCAAAATTTGCAAACGATACAAAATTACTCAGGATAGTTAAGTCCAAAGCAGACTGTAAAGAGTTACAAAGGGATCTCGCAAAACTGGATGACTGGACAACAAAATGGCAGATGAAATTCATTGTTGATAATTGCAAAGTAATGCACATTGGAAAACATAATCCCAACCATACATACAAAATGATGGGATCTATATTAGCTGTTACAACTCAAGAGATCTTGGAGTCATCAGGGATAGTCCTCTGAAAATATCTGCTCAATGTGCAGTGGCAGTCAAAAAAGAGAACAGAATGTGTGGAACCATTAGGAAACGGATAGATAAGAAAGAAAATACCATAATGCCACTCCATAAATCCATGGTACACCCACACCTTGAATACTCCATGCAGTTCTGGTCACCCTATCTCAAAAAACATATATTAGAATTGGAAAAAGGACAGAGAATGGCAACAAAAATGATTAGAGGTATGGAACTGCTTCCATATGAGGAAAGATTGAAAAGACTGGGACTGTTCAGCTTTGAAAAAAGGTGACTTAAGGGAAGGTTATGATAGAAGTCTATAAAATCATGAATGGTGTGGAGAAAGTGAATAGGGAAGTGTTATTTACACCTTCACAGAACATAAGGACCAGGGGTCACCCGATGAAATTAATGGGCAGCAGGTTTAAGACAAACAAAAGGAAATACTTCTACACACAGTGTCCAGTCAACCTGTGGAACTCATTGCCAGGGAATGTTGTGAAGGCCAAAACTATAACTGTGTTAAAAAAATAAGAAATTAATGGAGGATAGGTCCATCAATGGCTATTAGCCAAAATGGTCAGGGATGCAACCCCATGGTCTGAGTGTCCCTAAGCCTCTGACTGCCAGAAGCTGGGACTGGACAACAAGGGATGGATCACTCAATAATTGCCCTGTTCTGTTTACTCTGTCTGAAGCAGCTGGTATTAGCCACTGTCAGAAGACAGAATACTGGTCTAGATGGACCACTGGGTCTAGCCTAGTATGGTCATTCTTATGTTCTTAGACTATCCACGTCTGCCTACTGTGAGATCCTTACACCTTCGTCTGAAGTATATGGTACAGTCATTGTCAGAGACTGCATTAGCCTGGAGTCTAATCCAATCAGGCAATTCCTACATCTCTTGAATCAGGGCCGCTTAGAGGATGCCAGGGTGGGCCAGATCCAAGCTACTGACTGGAATTAGAAAACAAACTGAACCATCTAATGCCACCCAGCAGAACAGATCCTAACACTAGCAACCAAGTCTACCCAAAATAACTTTTGAAATGTATAACTACAAATAACAAGCAAACCTTAATTGCACTATAGCGACAGCAAAGGTATTGAAAGGAAGAGAGAGAGGATGTTTGCTGCTTTGGTCATCAAAAAGGGACTGGGGTGAAGATGGGGCCATGATTCCTTATGTACCTCTGGATCTAAAAATTCAGCTCCACAAAGGAACATGTGTTTGACCCCAATGGTCAACACATCCTAGAAGGTTTCAGCCCAGCACTGAGAGCACATGAACAATCTCTCAAGTGAAGGTCTATTCAGACAATTCTCATAGAACTACAGAAAACTCTTGGATACAGCAGGTGTGTAAGTACAAATGCTCTGAACAAGCCCTTAAGTCTCCAAATCCTCCTCCTTTTGAAGTGCTGCCAATGAAGAGACAAAAAACTTTCTAAGCAGTAGATCTGGTTGAGTGAATTAGCTATTGCACTGACTAAGTCATTTCCCTCGACTCTCTCAAACAGTAACTCTGGGATTGCTGAACTTGCTCAGAAATCACTTAAATTTCACCCCCCCAAAAAGAAAAAACATGTTGGACAGTTGTTTTAATTTGTAATCATGCATCGGTCCATAAATTATCTCCTCTCTCTCCCTCCATAGATAAAATGATCCTAAATTAGACAGACTTTGTGCAGACATAGAAGCTGGATAAGAACACAGTAAGGTTGGGTGGGTTTTATTTCAGTTTCAACCTTAAAATCCAATCACACCTGCCAAATTTTACAATCAAAGAATGTAGAGTTCCCTTTTGGGGAAAATGTCCCTTTTTCAGATCCAAGAAAGGAACTCTGCAGGCTTGGAAGAGAAGGGAGTAGATTATGTCAGCGCAGTAGTTTGAAGTAGTAAAACTGTTGCTCGTTTCCCCAACAATCCTATAGGCTGTATCAAATCAGTAGTGCGCCAATTTACCTAACATGTGGTCATTGTCAGGGAGGTGATGATTCAACTACATTTCTCTGCAGTTTTGTCCCATCATACTTTTTCCCCTCCCGTGGCAGTTTAGGAGAAACCCCGACCAGGGATTCATGCTTCTGAAGACAACTTATACCCAATTGCCCAAGGAAGAACTTTATTACTGGACTCAAACCCAGCAATTGCTTAACAGTTTGTGATTAGAGAAACTGGATCAAAGAGTAAGGTAAGGGTGTCCTTCCTTTCTCCAACCTTTTCAATAGCTCTGTAGTTTGCTAAAATCTCTTCAGACTTTTGCATTTTGGAGTCCAACTTAATTTGAACCATTTAACACAACCCTACATCAAGGAAGAGTGATTTATTGATATTGTGTGAGGAATCCCTGCAGCATGAACTTCTGGGATTGTAGGGGCTTAGCATAACGCGAAAGCCTTCCAAGCAGTCAGAGTGAGCTGAATTGATTAGCCCAAAACTGGTCTCTGTCATTGTTTTTTCAATTATTTTCCTAGAAAAAAATCCTGGCCTAAGAATTCTTGGCACAAGAATTCTTGCCTGTGTTTAGAACGGCTGTGGTCATACTGTTCTTTGATTGCACAAGCCAACATCATCCAGGACACTTCATTTGTTCATTCAAAACACTAGCACAGGACAAAAATAAATCTGAATCACAGTGACGCACATTTTTGCTGGGCAGCTGCACTAGAATAACTATAACGCGGTATGTAAGCCTTCTTTATATCCCAGCCAGTAAATAAATACATGACATGTAAACAAGACTTATATAAACTAATACCACTTGCAGAGAAGTAAAAATAGAGTTGCTGAGAGGCTGTGCTGCTTAATATACTTTATAGTGCAAATGGAGTCCCTAAGGGCCAGATCCTTGGCTGGAGAAAATCAGAACAGCTCCATTTACTTCAATGGAGCTAAGTTGATTTACATCAGCTGAGGATCTGGCCCTCAATGCAGAAGTATCAACAATTTGGGATCTGTGCTCACCAGTTCCGCCAACTCTCATACAGGGGTTCTTCATCAGATTGGCATTGCAACGTCTGCCATGGTTCGTCTATGACAACTCTGGAATCAACATCATCTCGGCATGACAGCCAAGCTCAGGATCTATTCGAGCTGTAGCCTCTCCATTCTGCTGTATGGCTGTGAAACATGGACACTATGCTGCTCAGACTGGGCAAAGCTGGAGGCTTTCCACACAAAATGCCAACATCGTAAATTGGGCATAAAGTGGAATGACTTCATTCATAATGCAGATGTTTACAATCGCTCTGGTCTACATGCTACTGGGGCCATTGTCCTCAGCCAGCGTCTTATGCTTTTCGGACATGTCACCAGAGTGCCGCAAGATGTTCTGGCGAACATCGTTCTCTGGGTGGCTCGTAATATCCGGGATAAAATTCCACCAACAGAGGGTGGAGGTGGCACAGAGACAGACCCCCTATTACAAGTCCCGACATTGGACTTTTGGCCCATTAAGCCTTTGCAGCCACACAGGAATGAACCAAATGGTGAACAATCAGTACAACTGACCGTTTGGCTAAGTGTTGAAGAAGAAGAAAAAATACAACTGGAGAACCTGGTGGTGATGGGGATCTACAGTAGATTTTCAGAAGCTGGTTTGAGAAGGATCCTAGTGGCTTATGCTAGCTTTTTATGTTTTGTGGGTTAATAGACTGCCTTGCATTTTACTTCTGAGCACACTCATGCATTAAAACATAAAGCCCATGCAACATAGTTCAGATAATGGATCATTTCATTTTACTGGAGATAATCTCTAAATGTTAGTGATCTGTCTTTTTTAGCTATGTGGGAAAAATAGGTTAGATAGTGCCATTACATTATACATACTGGAGGTCACTCCTGGATGAAGAAGATATATTTCGTTGCAAATTCCAGGTAACAGAAATATTAATGTGGCTGCAGACTGGAGACTAGATTTTCAAAGGTATTTAGACTCCTAGAGGGATTTTCAAAAGCACCTAAGCAATTTAGGTGTCTAACTCCCATCGCAAGTAAGCACAGGCTTAACTTTGAAATCAGTGGGAGGTAGGCATCTAACCTGCTTAGGCATTTTTTAAAATCCCACTAGGCATACTGTATATCTGCATCTTCGGGTGCCTAGATACATTTGAAAATCTGGCCCTGGATACTACAGATGTCCAGCTCAGAACAAAGGTAGGGGGCCTTAGTATGTCCAAAATGATCAAGAAAATTGCAAAATCTGCTAGTAGAATACTATTGGTTGACTTTAACTACCCCAGTAGTAAATAATGAGCTGAATGGCACATGGAAGCAACATTTGGAGAAGTAGTAATCTATTGATATCGTAACTGACTGCTTTTTAGAAAAGCCTTTTGGTGGTTACAAAAGATGGGAGGATACTTGCCATAGTCTTATGAATCATGCAGGAGATAGTAGACGATAGAAGGTGGGCATAGGAATTGCTATTATTACAGCAATGTCAGGTTTGATGCTGTAACGAATGACTCCTCAATGAAGAAAATGTCTAGCAGCAGACTCAAGGAGAAATGACAACAATTCAGGTGGGATATTCAAGAGAACTCAACGTCGCCCAAATTCTGCTCTATTGAACTCACAGAAGTGCAGATGAACCTCTATCATAGGTGAACCTACAATCAAAAAGATAAATCAATAAACAGGGGAGAGTAAATCCTGCATAGTTAAGTGGAGAGACATGACTTTGTGAGAGCTGGGCAAGCGTCCTTAATGAAATGGAAATCAGTGATCAGCTTAGATTCGAACAAAAATCAGAATTCTAGGCATTTCAGCAATGCAAATAAAGCAAGTATAACCATTGTAATTCATTGCTAGGTGGGGTGAAATTTCAAAATGAAAAGTGTGAAGAGATGACATATTGTAAAGAACAGATAGCAAAAGCTTGCTACAGTGCTTTAATGGAGCCTTGCAGATTTACATGAGTTGAGGATCTGGATCCAAGCTATGTAAATACTTTAGAGCTCAGCTAAGAAGGTTGCGTGTGTAACTTTAGGCTCTTAAACTAGCAGCAGAAGAGGGTGCAGTTTCAAAGGGATCAACGGTGTAGAAAGAATGTGTAGAAGTCCTATTTCACGAGAAGAGCTGTGAAAAACTTGGCTGTTGTGCTTTTCAGGAGGTTGCAGTTCTTCCTCTTGATTTCAATTCCTGTAGGTTCACACCCCTGACTTTTTCTTTTTGTGTTCTTGGATTTGAGTAAACCCCCAAACACAATGTGAAACTAATTCAAAAGCACAGAGATTCATCTGGTCTCACATCCTAACCATGCAAAATCCCCAAGCTTGTGTGGTTTTGGTGCAAAATCATAAATCAGTCCAGGTTCATGCAAAAGGTTTCCAAACTGCAGCAAACCTTTAGGTGAATGTAGACTTAGTTTCAGATTATTGTTATGTAAGTCCTCTTCTTAATTTCATCCTTTATGTTTTTTTCATTAGTAAGCATCTGGAAATCTCGTAAACTATGTTAATATGGATCTCTCTCTCTCTCTCTCTCTCTCTCTGTTTCCCTTTTGTTCTCTCTCTCTCTCTCACACACACACACACAGACACACACACAGAGCTGAAATGAAAGAAAAGTGTGTTAAAAGATTACAGTAACTTTAGGATTGTGAAAAGAATGTGCTCCCTGCTTATACCAGCTAAGAATCCTGAACACCCCTCTCCAGGAGGCAGTGTCTAATTTTGGTATGTTTGGATTATTGGCTGCTCTTACCACAAAAAATAAATGCTTATATTACACTCTAACACAAAGGTCACAAGGAATAAATATATTCTCTTAGGTAAGCCATTGACCACTCATTAATTTTTCTTGGGTTTTTATATGCCATAATTCCAGATAGCTAAGAGGTTGGGTGCTTATACTGCGCAACCAGAGAGCCAACAGGAATAAAGTGGTAATGCTTTTAAAAACTTTTAAAACAACTCTGCACAGATGCCTGGGGGAAGCTTATCGGGTACAGCACAAGATCTATAAGCAAATATAGCATCAGTTGTCCAGTTTCAATGGAGTTAGAATTGATCCATAATAGTGTGTGAAGGGAGAGAGTGCAGGAGAAAAAGAACAGTGGAGAAGGAAGCAGTCACTGCATTGATAAGACTGAGGATCAAAGCTGGACCCAGTTTCATTTACTGGCTGTCCAAGTAATGAGCTAGATAAAAGGAAACAATGACTTCAAGTGCTTGTCTATTTCTTTATACGCTAAAGTCTGTTTGAATAAATAAACTTTGACAGAAAAATTACAGGTGTAGAAAAGAGAAATGAACTGAAACATTTTCTTTGTATTTTGAACCATAAATCTCAACCCAAATATTAGCTTCTGCACATAGCCCAACCTGCATCTTTCCTTCTTTCAGAAGACACAGTCTCATAGATAACATCTTGTTTTGGATAAGAAAAATGAATGCTGCAGCATCGTTGTGTCAGAAATAATGAGGACCTATCAATAAGAATACTTTTGTGACTGCTTAAAGGATTTCCGGGTAGCTCGGTGCAAGACTGCCTGGTTTTGGTTCATGTGGGTTTCAGCTATCTTTTCTGTAGGGTTTGGTTTTTGAGAATTCTCACCTATTGAATGTTGGTTTAAGTTACAGATTTGTTCCAACCCAATATGGTGAAAGTATAACACTCTAAACAAAACTGGCAAGTTTTTTTGAGCTCCATCGCATAGTGGTTCATGAGGATTTAGGATTTGTTTTCCATGGTATTTCTGGTCCAGTTATGCAAACCCAGGAGGGTCAGATAAACATCTGAACTTCAGTTTGCTTATCCAAACTAACTTGAACCTCCAAAGCTTTAGCAATTCAGCCCATCTCTAACATACAGCCACATGGTTCTTCTTCCTCTTTGGTTAGAACTAGAAAAATGAATCTCTTCTGAACCCCAGAAGATAACCCCTTCCAGGGGTGCTAAATGTCAAGAAACAGACAGGTCATTATTTTGGCACAAACATCGTGAAAGTGCCCTGTGAGAATTCCTCTCCAAATCCTGATCAGTAATTACTAGAGAGGTTTGTAATGAGTTTATTTTTATCATGTTTGGCGGTGGGAGGAAGAAGCTGCTCACCTTCTTTTTCCGTTTGGAAGGACAGTAGCAAGAATGAAGAAGGATATCTCTGGGTTATATCTGGCAGGGAAGGATGATACGTTAGCAGAAGAACCAGATGCTACTTTGGAGCTTTGTGGCTTAGCGCAGATTTTTCATTTTATAAAAAGATGCTATTTTTGTACTACCATCCGGGCTTAAATTCCTGGTTGTTGGGCAGGATAGTTCAAATTTCCTTTTAATTCTGTATTACTTGGCCTATAATGATCAGCTTTAACAGATTATTGGATCTCAGAATTTTCTTTTTCTCTCTTTTGGGGGGGGGGGGGTTGGCTTTTATTTCTAAAAGAACTTATATTAGAATACGAATCCTCCTCCCTCCTACATATGCCCACGCACTGCAACAATGCAAGGATTATGCTGATGATAACATCTTCATTCCTGTGGGCAGACGATGCTAATACCCAGGTGTTTCTCTAATCTTTCCAGGGCTGACTTGGAATACAAGCACAATAAGCAGCTGCCTGGGACCAGGCATTCCCAGGCAAGCTCTGCAAGCCATCAGGCAGTTCTATCTCCACTTCCAGTAGTGAGACCAAACTGGGTAGAAACAACTCACAGGCTAGCACAATCTCTCCTTCTGTTCAGGGCATCAGAGAAAGGGACAGTTCCTGGCCTAGTTCTCCCTGCTTCCCCTGGCAGCTTGGAGTTTGTAAACCGTATGGTTAGTCTGAGTTTCTTCTCATCTTTCTTCTTGCTGTCTGTCTAAAGAGCAGGCCAGTCTATATTCAGTAATCTTACCAGTGCTCTACTGACGTGACAGGCGCTGCAGCATTCAAAGGATTCAACAAACTCCTGCTTGGGTTTTCTCTAAGCTGGGCTCTTTGTGTTGCTCGAGCATTTTCAACCTTTCAGTTTCCTGGTCCCTAAAGGAAGACCTGAGACAATGCCGAAAAGAAAAGAGTTTGTAACATGTGTCAAGTTACCCAGAGAGAGTCCTTTATTCAACTCTTTGTAATTCAAAACGGCATTTGCCATCGCTATTGGAAGCACAGCCCTATTTAAACTTTCACTCATTCTGGGGAAATGAAGTGCTGAAGGACAGGGTAGTGAAGCGTAGGTGAACTCAAGCATCTCCCATGTGTGGGAATTTCATAAGAAAAAGGCATCTGTTGTGCTGACATCTGCAACCAGGAGTCTAGGTTTCAGGCTGCAGGCTGTCTCTCATTTGTACATGGGATTTAGTTCTCATTGCTGAAGGAACGGATTTTACACCAAAAAATGACAAGCGCTTTCTGTATGGGATTTGCTGTGCATTAAGCACAATGCAAACATGTTTATAAGATTCTTCAAGCAGAAAAAAAAAATTCTGAACTAAATTTTAGTACATGACCATAGGAATCACTATAGGAGATCAGACTTGTTCCAGATACTCTGGTATGCTGCCTCCTGCCCATATCTGATGTTTCGAGGGAAAGAGAGTCTCCCATAATTTTATTTTTACAGTGCCTAGCATAATGGGGCCCAAACCTGGCTGAGTCCTCCAGGTATTACCACATAGAAATGATAATAATGGTGAATATAGCCAATTGTACAGTGCTGTACATGGGAAGGATATAGCTTCCCAGTTCTGCAAGCTATCAACCTACTGCCTGCTGCATCTCTCAATATGTGTTTGTACTGTGCCTACCACAATGGGGCTTCAATCTCAACTGCAACTTCTAAATGCCTCTAAAATACATAATACAAATACAGAACATTCTAATGGCAGAATAGTAATTTTACAAAAAGCTCTCAATATTGAGGGAAAATAACAAATATGTGTTTATCTATCATACAGTATGTACTGTAAGAACTTGGTTAGTGAGGTTGCGCCAAACATTACTGGAAAACTCATCTTTGCATCAATAGTTTACAGGTTTCCAAAATTCTAAATAAAACCGTAGCTTAAATGTTGTAAAACCACCTTAAATTGTAAAATTTTGTAAAATCCTCATAAAAATTTGGACCTTGTCTGTCCTGAGTCTCATTTGCTAAATCAAGTCACACTAAAATGTGCAAAGGGTCTGAGAAAGAAAAGTAATGGTTTATTGCTCATAACTGGACACAGCAAAGCATTTAGGAATTGGAAACCAATGGTAATATTTTGAAATGTCTAATAGTCCTGGCCTCTCTGACCTGTGCTGTAGTGGGGCCAGTTTGCAGTGGAAAGGCACTTTTGCTGCATGAGGGATGCCATTTTGTTCTCAAAAAGGTGTCCTCCACATGGTGACAGTGCATGTGAGACCATGTTGGTGGGGGCGTTCTGGTAGATGCCCATTCAGGACTACACTGCAGCTTCTGACCAAGTTCCAGTTAACATTGGCTGTTCCTTAACATTGGCTCTGTGGGGAGAATAGAGTAGGGATATTTATTCCCATTCACTGCTGGTCTCAACTTCCCTGAATTTTTTGTCTCAGGTCCACTTCTAAGTCATTCCAAGGTCACTTATTTGTTCAGTTCTATGGCTGAGTTTATTACTTTGAATTAAAAAGGAGATTTTCACCTTCACATAATTAACTGCTTGGGCCCGATTCTGTGGGGTGCTGCGTTCCTTCCGCTCCCACCGACCTCAGTGCAACACTGAGCCAGAGGGTGGATGCTACCATAAATGTTCTTGGAAGCCGTCCTTCTCTACCTGCCATGACAGCTACTTCTCAGAGAAGAACCACTTGCATGTGCAAATCAAGTAACTGCATGCACAGAGTCACCCAGTCAGACATTTGTGCATGCAATAATCCAATATGTTATATGCCATTGTTCAGTTAAATTATGGAAGCATATTTGATATGCTTTTGCCCACACATTTTGCACACAGACATGTGTACCTAACTTTAAAAAGATCTGGCCCAGTAATTGGATCCTCTGTCAAGATACTCATTCATTTTACTCTGTGCATATCAGAGCTTCCTACTCTCCATATGCTCTGTTACTTGCAAGCATTGACAGCTGACATACTGATGTTTTTTAAATTTTCAAGAGGTCCCACCCCCGCTTTCACCCTGATGGGTGAGCCATTAGCAGTGACTTCTAGAGTGACTGATAGTTACAGAACCAAACTGGGAGAGGGGACTTAAGGGAGAATCAGCCTTATTTAGAGTTGGTTCTGAACCAAAGCCCTGAATCTGGATTTGGGATCTGAATTTCAGTTCAAACCTCTCTCTCTAGGGCCCAAACTTGGACATTGAATATGACCACCCTGAACTCTGGGAAAGCTTGCGTTTGGATTTCCTCTGTCCAAGTCTCAGAGTTTGGAAGCTGTGTTTTGGGGCTGACCACTGTAGAAATGTGCAGATGGATCAGGATGTGGAAATTGGATCTGAGGTTTCAATTTGGGCCCACTTCCAACCTTTAATATTAAAGTCTAATAATTTCAGATCCAGACAGCTTCATTCTGCTATTTTGTAGCGCTTCATGCTACTCCAAGGATCATTTGAGCCCACAGTAAATTAATATTTACCATTTGGAACCTTTTGCTCCAGCTGGTGTAGGAGAGAGTGTGTTTGTGTGTGTGTGTGTGTGTCTGTGTCTGTGTGTTTGTTTATTTGGTCCTACAGGCCCTAGATCTGAGCAGCTGCAGCAACAGAAAGCTCCCAGAAGAGCAGCTAGACCATCTGCCCATTATGGGCTGGTTACAAGTATACCGGGTTCAAGATGCTGACTTCTCTTTTGTCTCTTTTTGTGACAAGGCAATTCCCCCCTACGCAATACACCCTATCGGCTCTCTATTATCACACTCTATCCAACTGCTCTGAGTTCTGGGAAGCCAGGCTTAGTGGAAGAAGTGGGGTCTTTGTAAGAGCAACCATGCCAAACTGCTAGCTGCCACAAAAGATACACGGGGCAGTGGACACTGGCTGCGCCTTCTCTTCTGTGACCAGGGATTTCCCTACACCCACCCTGAATTTCCCCAACACCTCCCCCGCAGTTTTGTGAACTAGTTACATGCAGTGTTGCCAATTTAGTGATTGTTTGGAAATTTGAATTGAAATTAAAACATTAATACACACTTTAAAAGCATATACAGTGTATGATAAAATACGTGTATCTGAAAAAGTATAATAGATTTGAAACGTATGAACATAGACTAGCTTCTTTAAACAGCTGTTGTTTTTTATGACAATGTGAGTGCATTCATTTCGGTGATGTTGGCCAACCTAATAATTTCAAATGATGATTTGTAAGCAAAGTCTCAATTAGCTCTCTGTGACAGCCAGTGATGACCTGGGGGTTGGGAGGGGGAAGGCTTCAGGACCAGATTGTATTTACATTCACACCTAATTTACCTAGGCATCCAGCAAACAGAGCTGTGTTGCCCAAGTGATAGATTTTGGCTGGGGTTGGGTTACAAATCACTTGAATGCAGGGGGGGTAATGAAATGTTGTTATTCTTATTGTATGAGTAAAGGGCAATAGAACTGTACTTAGCCTGTGCTGATTGAGGGCATCAAGAGAGAGGGTGGGGCAGGTGTTTTGCTTGATAGTCTGCCTGAGTCACAAGTACTATTTGACCTGCCCCTTTCCACTGTTTAAAGACAGAGCTGATTAGGCTCCATAGAGAGTCTTTTGTTTTGTTAAGTGACCACTAGAGTGACCAGATGGCCCGATTTTATAGGGACAGTCCCAATTTTGGGGTCATTTTCTTATATAGGCTCCTATTACCCCCCCACCCTCTGTCCCGATTTTTCATATTTGCTGTCTGGTCACCCTAGTGACCACTATAGCTGAAATCACTGATAATCAGGTCTAAGTGCTTAGACCTGCTGTGGGACAGTGTTTCTGTGGAAGAGATGGCCCAGCCTGCACTAGCAGCGAGGTTCCCCCACTGAGAGCTCAGGTGATATCACTGAGAGCTGGGTGGAACCTCAAGCGACCAACTCGCAGAGGTCACAGTGGCAGGTGACGGTGCAGGGCCATTGGCAACAGAATAATGGAGTGAACGGTGGGATAATGAACATCAGTGGCCAGAGCAAACAGTGAGCAGCTGGAGGAACGAGCAAGGTGCCTTCTTGCTCCCCACCTGGGAGGTGACCTCATGTGAAAGCACCTCTGAACTCTGAGTCTCCACTGACCAAAGACAACACCAGTGAGTATTAATGAGGCTGTTAAGAATGCTGGAGACAGAACACAGTTCATGCGAACAAACATGGCTGTGGCATCATACTTTCTATTTAAGCAAGAGATACCACACACTGCAAACTAGAGGCCAATGTTAAGTGCATTGTCACTTGTTCATCCTGAAGTTAGACATTGGTTGCGAACAAGACCAGCAAATGCTACCTATCTTTCTGCAAGAAACTCAACTGACTGGCTAGAAGCATGTGATGCAACAGTGAAAGACTCAACAGTTGAAAAAGTTAAGAACTCTCTCACCACATTCAAAAAATTTGCATACATGGCTGACGAATGCACTGATGCAAATGGGCATCAAGTATTAAGTCATTGTGTACGTTATCTTGATGTCAGTGGTAGGCCAGTAGATGCATTTCTAGATGGTCAAGTTATAGAAGACACATTGGCTGCATCTGTGACAACCCACATCTTCGAAGAGTTAAATGCTTGTCAATTGGACCCCAAAAGGATGGCTGCTTGTGCATTTGATGGAGCTGCAAACTTCTCTGGAAGACATGGTGGAGTACAAGCTTTGCTCAGAGAAAAGTGTAACCCTAATTTCTCCTATACACACTGCAGAGGCCATCTACTCCAACTAGTGCTAGTATGAGCTGCAGATTCTTCAAAAGACGTTAAAAAAGTTATAAATTGAATGTCTGCATTATATTCTTTTTTCAGCAAGAGTCCAAAAAGACTGAATATCTTGGGAAATATAGAAGATACATTGGGACCGAAGTTCAAATTAGTCCAACCTGGGAAAACCCTCTGGCTTTCTCATGAGTGATCCTTGGCTGTTGTCTTAAAATTATTCCAGACATTATTACTGGCTTTGGAAAGTGTCTACCAAGATGGGATGGATCTAAGTAGTGAGGCTGGTGGATTATTTTTGCTACTATGTTCAGAGAAGACTATTGCCATTCTCTGTCTTGTAAGTCTACTGTTGAAATCACTTGGGTCATTAAACAATGCCATCCAGGCATCTGCTACAACAGTAGTAGATCTTTGTCCAGCAATAGAAGCTACATTTGGATCAATCAGAGAGCCATCCATTGAAAAAGTACTGGAAGAAGCAAAGACTTCAGTCCAGAAGTTGACTAATGAAGGCATTTATATTGAATCCTTAAGTGAAGAGGACAAGAAGTGTTTGTTAAGACAACTGAAAAAGTACACAGACTTTATTCTTAAAAATCTACAACAGCGACTTCTAGATTCTACTCAACCTCTACGTAGCTTTTACAGATCTCTGTCCTATAAAGCACTGACAGTTGAGTGGAGTGAGGCAGTACCAGCAATGGGGCTGCCATGTGCTCAGAACAGAATAGAGAATTTGAACACAGAGTGGAATATCATACGACGAATGAATGAAGATTTGACTTCAACTTCTTTTTTATCATCACTAGTGGCTCGACCCAATCTTTGTGCTATGTTTCCTGGGATGAAAGAAATAGGAATTCATCTCTTACTACTCTCAGTCACAACAGCTACAGCTGAGTGTTCTTTTTCATCATTGAATAGAATTTTGTGTTCTGAAAGAAGTTGCCTTCTACTTAATCATGTGAGTGAACATATCAATTGAAGGAATGGAAGTACCGGACACACAAGAAGCCACCAAAGATGAATGCATTGCATTCAAGAAGTTCATTAACAGAGTTGTGCAAAATTATAACAAGAAACCAAGAAGGATGTAGATGTAGTGCTTCATAGAAGGCTTGAGTAGCCAACTTTAATTTGTATGATGATTTTAAAACATGAGTTAAATCTAATAAAATGGTCATGAAACATTTTTCAGTTTTAAATATGGTGCCATACAGCCCACCTTCACCCTCACCCCTCGTCGGCCCTGACCCCCCCATAAATTCGAACCCACCCTACCCCCAATTTCAATTCCTGGGGAAAACACTGTCTGTGACAGAGTAGCATATACTGGGCTCTTAACTCCTGAAACATTTTAGGCTTCACCCATCACTAGTTACTACAGACAGCAGGATACATTATTTGGTTTCTAACTACTGGGATGGCCTTTTTCTGCATAAACCAAAAAAGGTTGCCTGTTTGCCATGCTTTAAGATACTCTGCCAGATTTCGGTATTTGGTACACAGCAGGTCAGATTCTCCATGACTAAAGTGTTTCAGAGGTCTGCTCTCCACTCTGTAATTTAAAAACTCTTACTTTTCATTTCACAGCTGGAAAATGTTTTAAATGAACTGCCCAGAGTCAATGACTCAGTAAGAAGATGGACAGTCCCACTGCAACATTGGCTCTGAGCATATGAAAGCTGAGGTGCTGAAAAAGCAATAGCGGAGATTAAATGACAATAAATTTTGGGAGATAATAAGCTTTTCACCTCTACAGATGCTCTGATACCAGGGTGATGGGCAGTTGCATTAAATCCCTTGAGAAAAATGACAGGCAAATTGCACACAAGTTTGCATCTTAAAGAACCTTCTTGCCAAGAGCAAGTGATGAAAATGACTTTTAACAATGATTGTACTTCATTAGCTATTTGCGCATGCAACGGTTCTGTGCAACTGCAGAAATTGTGCATGGAAATGAGCTGCACAATTGTGTGCATGATGTGCATGGAATTTTGTGTGCCTAAGTTTGGAAAACCTGGCTTGGTAATTTCTCTTCTATAATTGATGCTTCACTCAGAGCAGGCAGTGAGAGCCTCCTACTCTCCATATGTTCTGTTGCTAATTGCAAGCATGAAGCACTGACATTTTGGTTACTGTTCTTTCAGTTTCCTCAGTCCCTCCTTTCAACCAGATGTGTTTTCATGCTGAACTATCTCCTTTTCTTCAGATCCTGGTTAGCAGCTTGCAAGTGGGAGGGTGAGCTGGGAAGAAGGTGGAGGACGCTATCTGATGTGCTGAGTGCAAATGGGATTTTACAAGGTGGTGAAGAAAAGAAACATTCATATGCAGTGTCTCTTACAGAGTTTAAAATGCACTAATCTACATTATGTTCATTGATCAAAATGAAACCATGTCTTCAAGGCCGAACCCTTTCTTGCAATATCTGTTGCCAAAGAGAGAGCCAATCAGATGGCACATTTCTCCCGACTGAAGGCTCGCAGAGTGTGTCAGGTCTCTGCTAGTGCCAGGAAACAAGGCCTACCATAGCACAGTACAACTGGGGAATCCTTAGCTAGGGACTTCAATCACTAGCCATTGACACAGCAAAATCCTGCTTCTTTGGCCACAGGTGAAACAGAGAGGGCGTGTTAGCTTGTATAAATTGGCCAATGCTTTCCAGAGGCCAAACGAAGCTTGTAGGGTGGAGCCCAGACCAGTACTCTTGAATACGATCTATTTCAGTTAGTGGTTTACCTCAAGGAATACTAGCTCCTTAGTTAAGTAGAGTACCACAACCATAGTGATTTTAAACATTAGCATGGATTGATAGATATTTAGCAGGACCGGCTCTAGGCACCAGCAAACCAAGCACATGTTTGGGGCGGCACAATTGCAGGGGGTTTTTTTTTTTTGCTTCGGCAGTTGCGCTTTCAGAAGTTTTTCTTTCTTTCTTTTTCTTTCTTTCTTTCTTTCGCTTGGGGCGGCAATAAATCTAGAATCATCCCTGATATGACTAGAAAATAAGGTAAATGACTGCAACAGAGCATGGCATCCCTTTCAGCACAGTCTTAGATGAGTAGGCGTGGCTAGTAATGGGAGCTGATGTGAGAGTTGGCACTCACCAATATCTGTTGTTGCACCAGCTCTGGGTGAGGTGTCCGTTCTAGAATGATTGGCAGGGAAGAAAGAGGTTCTGTGGGAGGGAGGTGGCATGAGAGGATTTCTGGAATGGTTGGAAATGGCTGAGTGTATTGATCACTCTAGAGTGGATTACTAGAGAGTTATAGACATTAGCCCTGGACCAACACAGGGAGAAAACTCAAGACAGAAACTGCAGCCCATGTCTACAAAGCATCCTGGTTAGGGCTGGTCAAAAATTTTCCAGGCAAATAATGTGCACAGTTTTGAACTATACAAAACATTTTCCCTCTGGGGAGAAAAGGGTGAGGGGTTGGTGGAAAAGAAATCCCCAAAACGAAGCTATTTGAATACCTCTAGTCCAAATTTCACTTTGTCCTCTGATGGCTGCCTACTGAGAGTCTTCCCATTTTTGTACATATAGCTGGAAGTTAGATTACCTGGGTTCTAGATGTAGCTCTGCCAGAGTCTAGCTGTGTGCGCTTGAGTTAACTTCCCTGTGCTTCCTTTTCCTCATCTAAAAAATGGAGATAGTCCTTTTGTAAAGCAATTTAGGAGCTTCAGCTAATAAATGCAAATTATTATTGTTGTTGTTACTGCCAGGCAGTAGTTTTGCAGCACACCACCACTGCACAGTACATCTGCCAATTTTTTTGGACTAATCACTGATTGCTACAATAGTGCTGATGTGGAGGGTAATATCCTCATTTCCAATTCATGTTTCCATCATGCCTGCCTCCCCTAATGCTGTCCACCAATAATTCCACAAGTGAACATTCTTTGTGGATCTGTTTTGCATCTTCTAATGCAGAGGGTTCCTCACACTTTTCCAGATGTTTTTCTTTTTCCAGACCTATACACAGCCTGAAACAATCTGACATTTGGACTTGAAGCCACATCTTTCTGACTGGTTTAGAGACAGCTACTAGTAGTCACCTACAATAGTTTGTAGGTATGGATCTGAGGAAGGCTCACTACAACAGATGGTGGAGCTGACATTGGGATACACTGAGGCCAGTAGATGAGCAATCCAAACATTGTGGAGTTTTATAGTTACAGGGACTGTAACTTAATCTACAAACATGTCTAATGCTCCCAACAGAATGATAGAACCAGATATAATCTGAATCATGTGTTCTATGTGCATCACAAATTACAGAGCAGTTCTGCATTTTCTTCTAGGTCAGGAAGGAAATGTCCCAGGAGTCTAAAATACCTCCCATGTTTAGACTTAATCATAATTAACTGTAAAAGTATAGCAGGATTAAAAAAAGAACTAGATAGGTCCATGGTGGGTAGGTCCACCAGTGGCTATTCGCCAGGATGGGCAGGAATTCAACCCCATGCTCTGAAGTGTCCCTAGTCGATGTTTGCCAGAAGCTGGGAGTGGGTGACAGGGGATGGATCACTCAGTGGTTACCTGTTCTGTTAATTCCCTGTGAAGCACCTGGCATTGGTCACTGTTGGAAGACAGGATACTGGGCTAGCTGGACCATTGGTCTGACCCAGTATGGCCGATCTTATGTTCTACCTGTACCTCTTATAGTTCAATGGGTCTACTTAAATGAAAGAAATATTTCTGAAATTGTTCCCGTATGAATCAACCTGATATGAACAGTTGTGGGCAAAGATGGAAAAGAGGGACAGGTACACAGAAATACTGCAGGTCATCCTTTGTAAAGGTTGTAAATAACACGGGTAAATGTGGGCTCATCTTTTAGTGTCTGATCAGTGCTTCAAAGGGGCATTCATAGATTTAAAGGCCAGAAGGGACCATTAGATCCTCTAGTCTGATCTCGTGTATGACACAAACTATAGAATGTCACTCAGTTACCCCTATACCAAACCCAGTAACTTGTGTCTGACTAAAGCCTATCTTCCAGAAAGACATCCAGTCTTGATTTGAAGTCTTCAAGAGATGATGTATTTTCCTTAGCAAACCACATCCATATGACAATACATACACCATAGGCTTGATTCTGCTCTCACTTACACCAGTGCCTATCAGGAGTAGCACCTCTGAAGCCACTGGAGTTCCAACAGTGTCAGGGAGAATCAGGACCGAAGTCCCTATACAACATGTGCCTGAACTCCTATGCTTTGTCAGTGTATCTCTGCACACAAACGTATTCACTTGAGACACAGACAGCACATCCTCTGATGGTACAAGCCTTAAACGTTGCTGACATTTTTTACATCGTCATTGTTGAAAGGCTTCACAGGAGGAAGGACGGGTAGGATGTTTGACCCATGAGCAGTGAGAGACAATCCCAACGGAAAGGGGCAGCCTGGAAGAACTCACAATGGTGAAAAGGCTACCCTGCACAATTCCTGCTACTGTCCAGGCTCTGGAATCACTAGCTGTCTGGCCTCTAGACAAAAAGAGTGTTAGGATTTTACAGAAGGAGAAGCAGTGGTTCCCAAAGAAGTGAGGGATCGTTGGGAATCCTTATGGAATAAGCTTGAGCTAGCTTGGCTACACACAGTTAGGGGGAGCCCCGCTTGCTTCTCTCAACAGTGTTATCTACCCTCACGCCAAAAATAGCCTTGAAATATTTTTACATTGTAAAGCGTTTTCCCTTGTGCGTTTGTCCATGTGTTTTTCTTTTCCTCACTCTGTGCCATACTTTTGCTTGGATGTGCAAATGAAGCGAAATGGCCATCCAGATCACCTGGTACACAAAATAAGTTAGACAAAGAACACTACCTTACAGTGGGCAAGGCTCCTAGCTCGTCTCATGTTTCCCTTTTAATGTGCAGTTAAGCTGGGTAACATTTCTGCTTACCCAAGTTAATCGGAGCTTTGCAGGTATGAAAATATTTGCTCTTTCAGGGCAGAGAGCAGCCATTGTTTGCCACGGCTTGAATTCCTAGCAAATGTTTTCTTATATCTACTTGATTCTCATCTCCTTTAGCTGAACCACAGCACAATCCCCCTTTTGTAACATAAACACCTTGGTATGACATGTAGAGATCTGTTCTGCTGAGCCATTTAGAAGGAAAGCATGCTTGTAACTGTGTAATTGAACTGTATGCTGATATCCATGTGCCAGGGAACACTAACTTCTTCTAAACTAGCCATGGTCTCACATTCCCAGTATTTTTCCAGATGGATTATAGCTGAAACCATATCTTTTATGTCCTTAAGATGCAACGCAGCAACACACAAGCTCCTTGAGCTCTACAGAGCATTGGGTGGAAAAGTATTTGCTTTGCCAGATCTGTGCTAAGTATTTCTCCTGACAGTGGCGTGTTGAAAAACCATGTTACTGTGAGCACTGATAGCTACACAGTGCTTTCATAAAGGGGGGGGGGGAATGTCATGTGTAAAGGTTAACTGACAGTGATTGATTTACTGTAGTTTTAAACAATCAAGCCAATCCTTTGAATAAATGTTTGTTTAACATTGAAAAAAAAATTTTTTTTCATGACACAACAAATGAAGTTCACATGTTGACTGACTGGGACATAAGCAAGGTCAGGCTTACTTTCAGCCTTTTAAAATGAAATGCCTCATTATAAAACAGCGTAATATGAAAAAATGTTTTGCCAGCGAAAAGAGTAACACTCATACTTGTAGACTAACACTCTTACTTACAGTTTTGTTTTAATAAAAAAACTTTAAAGAGTTCTGTTATGTGGCACTTTTAATCAAAGTGCTTTACAAAGCAGATAAGTATCATTATCTCCATTTTACAGATGAGTAAACTGAGGCATAGAGTGGTGAAGGAGCTTGCCCAGGTCACCGGCCAACCCAGGCATAAAACCCAGGTTTCTTGAGTCCCAGTCCAGTTCTCGGCTCACTGGGCCACAAATTTCAGTCAACGATTCTCTGGCTGACAAAAAATGGGTTATGAAAAGCAGGTAAGTCAAGAAATGAAGTAAACGCTATTTACCAATAATAGCTTTTAAATAGCAACGTGCTCTTTATGGGCCAAGTCCAACTCCCATTAAAGTGGGATTGGGCCATATGTGACCTCACCACTTCATCAAGCAATGTTTATTACTTCATCAAGGTCTGAGCTGCTAGGTTCTGTGCCCTCTCCACTCCAATGGACTTCGGTGTGACAGGAAGACACTTGGAATATCACAGGACCACACCCCTTTGAGCTTGAAAATGGGGCTGGGGTGCGTGCTAGAGCTCGAATGGATCCTGTAGATTATACTGTAGCATATGCAAACCGAATTATTGTAAAAGAAAGGGTGTCAGTGATACAGAGCAAAGCCAGTAATGGCAGCAGGAGACTTACTACTGTACTTAGCAGTGCAGCTGATATTAAATGCATTCATTTATCTAGATTCTCTCATGTGGTTTTCATCTAGATGCCAAAGTAGAAGTTATCAGGATAGGACAACAAGTTGCTGGCAGGAGATAGAAAGGGATGAGTTGTGTGTGTGCTTGTTGGAACTAATGATGAAGCAAGCCGGCAATCCCACCAATCAGGTTGAGGAATTTAGGAAGTCAACCAGCCTAAGGAATTCAGTTATTGTTTTCTAGACATGCTCTTGGTGCTCAATCCTGCAAGGTGCTGAGCCCTCTGGCCATGGTCCAACAAAACACTTAAGCATGTGCTGTGGACCAGAGAAAAGGGTATTATGTTGGACTTACTCCTCCACCACTTCTTCCAGAATGTCTGGAGATTGAGCATCTGGTGGGACCAGCCAGAGATTGGAGAGATTTGAAACCCCATCATGGCCCCTGTTTGGCTGTTGACAAACCTAGTGATTATATATGCTTCTGACTGAAAAGACAGGACAAATCTCTCCTAGAAGCAGTAAGTTTTCACAGTATCCCTCCATGAAGTTAGTTAATTTGGAAGCCAGCAGGTATTAGGGATTTAGGATTTAGGAGTAGATGGATCTTGCGTCTAATCCAGTTGAACAATTCCTATGTTCCTGTGAACACTGTGTAAGGCCTGGTCTACCCAAGGGTGGGGGTCGAACTAAGGTACGCGACTTCAGCTACGCGAATAGCGTAGCTGAAGTCGAACTACCTTAGTTTGAACTGCCTACCTGTCCAGACGCCGCGGGATCGAAGTCCGCGGCTCCCCCGTCGACTCTGCCACTGCCGTTCGCGGTGGTGGAGTTCCAGAGTCGACGGGAGGGCGTTCGGAGTTACACGCGATAGTTCGAACTCCGAGAAGTCGAACTCTACGCGTCGACCCGGCGGGTAAGTATAGACCTACCCTAAGACTGAAGGAACACAAAGATTCTGGTTAGCCTTTGAGTTAAGTTGATTAAACTGGGTCTACCCCTTTCCACCCAAAATACTTATTACTGCTATTTCATGGTACCAGCATAAGTGGTAGCAGTGGCTGAGTCATTCTAAAAAAACCCGAACAGGTGTAAAATCAGCCTCCTAGCGATATCTTCTCTGATTCTAGTCATCATAACCGTATCACACGTGTGGTTCTTGTTCTTACACTTCGTAGAAAGAGTAGTCTCATATGAAGTTACAAAATGATCCTAAATGACAGCATGTGCAGTAAATCTACATATATCCTGTAAGAATCCCATTCAAATCTCTTTCCGTGCCTTACAAGAGCAAGCCCCCCATCTTCCATCTATACAGTTTTACATACATCAAGAAGTAGTCTAGGATTTTCTTAATGATTACCCTTTCGTAAGAGCACAGCTGATCCTTCTGGGCCCGATCCTGAAGTTCTTATTCAGGCAAAATTCCCATTGACGTCAATGAGTGTTTTGACCATGTAAGGATTTCAATAGCGAGCCCTGTAATATTAAATACTGTTTTGCTCAAGGTTTTAGTCTATGTAAAATTATAGTAATCTTGGACCTGGCTCTATTGGTTAGAACTAGAGTGCAGAGCTGTGCCAGCTAAATAGCATAATAATATTGAATGCAGTAGGATCTGCAGGCTATCTGCTTATTTTATTGCGGTACCAAACTGGCTGCCAAAATGTTTTGAGTTTTTAACCACATGTCCTGTTTAGTAATAGTACTTATGGTACTGCAGTTAGGGTAGATTTTGGACTAGTTTTGCATTAATTATGTATAATACACACTCCACTTATACAACAAATGTTAAGGGTCCCTTGTTTGTCCCTACATCACTAGTCAGGTCATTTCTTAGCTCTGAGAGGTAATCTGAAGGGTTCAATGCTTGTTTTCTTTCACAAATGTACAGAGGATCACCTTGGACTTTTGGGAGGAAAGGGAGAAATAGACTAATTACCCTAATATACCATCACTGATATCAAGAGTTTTGAAGAAACCTAACCAAAACAGAAAAAACTCTTATCTGCAGTCTGAACACCAAAGGGCTAGATAAAGAGAAGCCTGCCCTTAGAGATTTATATTGTTGTTCATCAAGGTGAACATATCCAGCAATTCCTAAGCCATTCTTCAGATCAATAGCCAACAACAATGAAGAATAACGAGCTCCAGTGATCATATTCATGTAGCCCATCAATCTTTTCATATATCCAAGTTGCACAGAGAGATCTGGCAGGCAGGGCTGGCATCTAAGTATTCTTTCATTTAGTCCTGTCTCCAGTTAGATGATTAAAATTATAAAGGATTTCAAATGCTATTTTCAATGCTGTATCTACAGTACATACCTCCCTGACAAGCAATTGCAGATTACTTTCCAAGGGGGGTGGTTCTGGGATCTGCGGATCACCAGGGTGGAAGAGGAAGTGGTTAGGGCACTAGGTCTAGGGAAACTTGGGATCAAGTCCCTGCTCTGAACACAGGCTTCCTGTGTGACTGTGGGCAAGTCAATTAGCCTCCCTGTGCCTCAGTTTCCCATCTGAAAGTGGGGATATTCACATGTCTGCCCAGGGGTGTTGTGATGATAAATACACTAAAAGATTGTGAGGTGTTCAGCTATTATGGTGATGAGGGCCATATAAGTGCCTATGATAGAGACATGTGCTTATTGTATACATCTTGTTTGATAATTTCTTTTCATTTATAACATATGAAGACTATGTCCAGAAGGAAGACATGGTTGAAGGTCCAAGCCACCTAAAATCCCTTTAAACCATTGTTAATATTTTACCACAAGACATGAGATATGCATCACTTTTTACTGCTCAGTAAAGGAAATTCAGTCACCTCAATTAAGTATAAAAACATTGACCATACCACTACATGAACATCATCAGAGTCTTTTCATCCAGTGAACTGCTAATGCGATGGGGACCATATAATAAATGTTTGCGTTCTGCCTCTATCTTGAACAGCTTATATTTTTCTATAAAGTCACCATCAATTACACTAATAGCTGAATAACTTATAAGTTGTATTTATCTATGTAATTAAATTCAGTTAAACTCAATTAAATTCAAGCTATGTGTTTTCTGTTTGTTTCACATCAGATTCCATGTGCCAGCCCCTTCTCTGCTCTATTGTTTATATATTTTAGGAACAAATGCTTTTTACTATCCCTGAGCAAACCAACTCATCACCTCTCGTTGGTAAGTTGTAATGGCCATTCTTGTTTGAAGTACCGTATATACTCGTTCATTAGCCTGTTCGTTTATAAGGCAACCCCCTAAGATGGTAACGTAAAAATAGCAAAAACTGTCTGACCCTTTCATAAGCCGACCCTATATTTCAAGCCTTGGCAAACTTTGGCTCCTGGCCCGCTAGGGTAAGCCGCTAGCAGGCCTGGACGTTTTGTTTACCTGGAGCGTTCACAGGCACAGAGCCCCTCTGCTCCCAGTGGCCGTGGTTTGCCATTCCCAGCCAATGGAAGCTGTGGGAAGTGGCGCGCCACTTCCCACAGCTCCCATTGGCTGGGAACAGCAAAACGCGGCCACTGGGAGCAGAGGGGCTTCGTGCCTGCAGACGCTCCAGGTAAACAAAACGACAATGTATTATATATTCAATTCAATGATTCCATAGAGTTTAAAATCATCAAATTTTGGTGTAGACCCATTTATAAGCCGACCCCCGCTCTTTGATGCGTCACCTTTTAACCAAAAATATTTGGCTTATGAATGAGTATATATGGTATGTGTATGATGGCTAGTATGAATCATCTCCATTTTAGATTAATTTCCAAGCTAGATATTTTTCTTTAATTGTTTTCTTTGGATTTATACAAATAACATGTGCTCTAAGGCCCCTTGACATATCTTAAAAATATGACAGCACGGATACCCAAACATAACGAAAGTACAGCAGCGCGACTCAATATATCCCGAACAGTGCCAGCAAATCAACAGCTTAAATCCCTCCCCTCTGATGGCTGTCCATCCTATCTGACAATGATGTCATGGCATCACGTGTTCTCATAGGGCTGTATAGTTCAATGCACACGGAGCAAGCTTGCCAACAGATATCACAAAGGGATGTGCAGGCTGCCACTGAAGACTTGGCATGATGCTTGGCCCTTTTTTGATCAGTGTTTTGTGTCTTACAACCTTTATTGATAATTGCTCTCCATTAAAATCCGCCCTTGGCTAGGTCTTCAAGGTGATCAACATCTGCATGAGGTGAGATTCTGCTTAAGGGTGTCTTTGAAGCATTTTCATTGACCATCCCTCCTACACGTTCCCAGTTTCAGTTCACCACAGAAAACTATTTTTCAGGAGTCTATCATTGCCTGTTCTGATAATGTGGCTTGTCCATCTAACTGGAACTTTGAGGATAATTGCCTCGATTCTGGTTGGTTTTGCTCTTTCAAGGATGGTAATGTTTGAGACTTTGTCTCTCTAGTGAACATTCAGAATAGAGCAGAGACAGTGCATGTGGATTTTTTCAAGTTGCTTAGTGTGTCCATAGCAAAAGGTCCATGTTTCACACCCCCACTGTTTCAAATGCCTGGGAAAAAGGATGAGCTTTGTAGCATGCTCTGTAGTTCCCCATATTTGGGGTATTATAGATCAAAGGAGGAGCCCACAGAAAACACTTAACACAAACTTTCCTTTGTATAGATATATAGCTGATAAAGTAGCCTCTGCAGGAATCGCTATACTTTTCTACTCTCATTGAGTTCATCTGTGCACAGCTCCTGATTTGTCTCATTTGGGTATTTTTCTAGGTCAAATTTAAACTTGTTCCGTTTTTTCTAGGTTGTTTAAACCATTTAAAATGAAATCCTCCCATCCAATATCTGGAAATTTGTACTACCTGAGGTAAGAAAACACAGGCCTTGCAAATCACATAGGGAGAGTATTGCCTCTTAAATCCTTAAGTAATCTTCAGTGTTTACTGTGCTGATGCCTTGGAAACTTTCCTTTATAGAGGATAAATCTCTGTTTTTATTTGGGCTTATCCTGATCTAAATTGTCAGTTGATGAGAGCATTGTAAGATAGTGAGAACAGGTATGTCAACTTCCTGGTTAAATAATCTTTTAGAGTTTCCTGACCTAGCAAAATGGAAGTACTTGTTGCAGAGAAAATATACCTTGGGGAGGACAGATAAAGCAATCTTCATACCTGCCCCAGACTCCTTTGTTACCAGGTTAATGTTGTTGTTAAGTCTGTGAACATGGGTAGGTGATTATGGTCTTGATTCCAGAAAGTGCTGAAGTGCTCTCCTGAGTAGGGCTGCTTCCCTGAACTTGGGCCTATGTGATCTAGGGCAGTAGTTCTCAACCGTGGGTCTTTGGCTCCCTGGAGGGCCGCAAGCTGGTTTCAGGGGGTCCATCAAGCATGGCCGACATTAGTCTGGCTGGGGCCCCATTGCTCCTTTGGGCAAAAGTCCCAAGCCCCGCCACCCCACAGGGCTGAAGCCTGGAGCCCTGAGTCCCCCAGCCCAGGGCTGAAGCCGAAGGCTGAGGAACTGAGCTGGGCTGTGGAGTTTTTATAGCATGTTGGGGGGCCTCAGAAAGAAAAAAGATTGAGAACCCTTGATCTAGGGCCTGATCCTGCTGCCATGGAAATTATGGAAAGCCTCACACTGATGTCGTTGGATCAGATCTCTATTTAACAGGACTATAGAATCACTGCATAATACAACTGGTCCTTTGTCAACTATGTTCAGGGGCCAGATTCTGCGCTCTCTTTCATTTGGGATATATCCAAAGTAAATCCATTGACATTGGTGGAGCAATTCCATATATTTTCCTGTGTAATTGTGAGAAGAATCTTTCCAACAAACTGGGTAATAGAAATCAGTCAGCATTCCAGCTAGGAATACTCTACTTATTTGCCATGGTCAACATTGTGAGGTTTAAGAGCCAAAACATGACTGAAAATCTTTCTTTGAGGTATGAGATATTTAAATAATCTTAGAGATTATATTATTAAAGTATTTTCAAAAATATACAGTGTTCAGATGTGTGTCTTGGATAACAAGAGTGCAAGTGTGTCATGTCTCTGTCTATTACACATTTTTGGGATAACAATCTTGATCACTCATATACAAAGGTATGTGTAATACATTGGCTAAGTGAGTT
The DNA here is from genome assembly GCF_020497125.1 of Mauremys mutica. Classification (NCBI taxonomy): domain Eukaryota; kingdom Metazoa; phylum Chordata; order Testudines; family Geoemydidae; genus Mauremys; species Mauremys mutica. Next base: position 99,749,988 of record NC_059072.1, on the reverse strand, counting down.
GTGCTCTTCTAGGGGCTGGCTTATATAGAGGATATGAGTCTGCTACTGCTGCCAACTGATGGAGTTACTCCTTAAGGTCAAGCTCATGAGGTCTGTGCTTTAGATGATGAAGGTTCTGGGCTGTAGTCTCATGACATGTAATCATAGTTCTTACATATAAAAATATTTTTTAAATGATGTGCAAGAACAGAGCCACGTACAATGGCAGAGATGAATTTCCCCAGGAGATCCTCAGCTCTCAGAGGTCTCTGAGAGACAGCCAATTATCTCAGTATAACTAGGATTTTGACTGTAGATCTTGCAGAAAGTATGGGAAGGAGAAGGGAGCTGGAAACCCAAGAAAAGTTTGTAGGAGAAAGAGGGACTGCTGAGACAAAAATGTTTTAGAACCTGACATAAAGGCTCCAAAATAGACCTGCAAATGCTATAAAAGTATTATATCACATCCGAGCTATTTGGAGCCTTTGAAAGTATTATTTAAAAACCAGATATGGCTTGGAAGTAAGTCCTGCCCTGAGATACTATGTCAAGTACATAAAAGAACTCCAGACATAACACAGAGGTTTGATTGCCCAGTTATTTTAATCTAAGTATAAGAAAACAAGAGGTGGAACAAGAAAATGCATGTTTGCTGTTAAAGAAAAATGCTTTGGGACCTAATGTACCAGGAAGATACTGCTCAAGAACAATATACTCTTATGTCCTGTAACATTGCCATCAAGAGTGAGACTGTGGCTTGCCCGGTCTTCTGTTTAAGCAGTCAGTGGGACAGGGAAAACAGGGATAATTCCCAGAACCTGGGCAAAACAGTGTGTAGGTGTGAATGAGAGTGAATTGTATGAAACACTGGGCAAGGGACCATTTAGATGATATATTCTTTGGGGTGGGCATTAAGAATTCCCACTTCATAGTTTGTCCATGAGACCCTGGAGAAACAGTAGTTCTCACAGACATTGCCAGGTGTTGGAATCGCAGCAGGGAGTAGAAGGTTGCTCCAAACCATTACTAAAAGTGACTCCGTCCCTCTTATCAGCCCCAATGAAGAACTAAAGCAGTAGAACCTCTTTCACATCTGACACCTTGTTAGGAGCTCCATGTCCCAGATCTACACTCAAGAAGCCATATGCATGGCACAACATATTTATTCGTCCGACAAAACACCATGGACTGTGCGGAACCAAGGGCACTGTTATGACTGGATTGCACCCATGTTTTACTCAGCTGAGCAGGGATGTAAGGCTCCATCCCCCAACCCTTTGTTCACACCACCTGTATCTTTGGACAGAGTCTGATATAGAGCATTGCCCCATGCTCCAAATACTCCCTCTACAGTGAGCAAGGGAGCAGGGAAGGAGGTGGAAAAAAGCAGAGGTGGGAGGAGTTTTGGCTCCTCCTTCCCACTCATTCACCAGAGTAGCTGGTCGTGGAGGGGAGGAGGAGTAAACAACACCCTTTCAAGATTGTAATAACATTGTCCCTTTGGCCTGGCGGGGTTGTTTTTGTTGGGAAGAGACATCACAACACTAGTCATGTATATTGGGGTAATCTTGTTGATTTGCAAGCACTGTACACAAAGCCCTGTTTCCCTGATCACAGTCAAAACAAACAGGAACAGGCAGTTTCCTTGCTCAGAAATCCTCTAGTCTGCCACTCCAGTTGGCTCTGTGCCCAAGAAGCCCTGTCCTCTGCTTCCTCTCAGAGTCAGACTCACAACTCCTCCTCCTTTCTCTCTCCAATATACCGCCTGCTATCAATACCCTATCCCCTGCATGGGCAACCAGGAAACTCCTATTAATCTACTTATCTGTAGCACATGCAAATCAGCTATGTAGAGAGTCCAAGAGAGCACCATTTCCATAATCCCATCAAACAGCTCAATTTCACCCAAAAGAGAAGTCCATGAATTTCTTACTTAGATTTGTTAGTGTTTACACTAGTTACTAAAAAGTCATGGTCAGCAGCTCTAGCCAAACAGTTTTCTGGTATTTCTGGGGCCAATGTATCTCGCCAGTAAGTGCTGTTTTGCTTCAATGCCAAGTGTTTCTTCAAGTCTCATAGTTTGTTCATAGCCCCTCTTAAAACAATTTGAGGAAGTCACACTTTGGTATATGCTGATAATTCTTTGGCTCATTCTTTAATGTATCAAAACTGTCAGCAATAGTGCTCTACAGTTTAACATAACTTATTTGTATGGGGGAGAAAGAAGCACACAGTCACCAATGGGATGAGAAGACTGGAGTTTACTATATAATATACTTTACATTCAAAGATGATGAAAGACAAATTGATTAAGCCTTGCAACATCTCTGTGATGTCAATAGTGGAGTATTCAATGTCCTCTCATTTTGGGTAACCAAAGTAAGACACTTTGGACATGATTTTCAGAGGTGCTGATCACCTACCGATTTCATTGACTTCCTCTGGAGTTGAGGGTCCTCAGCACTTGTGAAAATCATGCCCTGGGTGTTTCAAGCTAAGGCCAAAAACGGCGGTAACCCAACTATGGAGGCCACTATTTAAAATGTTTGAATAATTGAATTGCCCAAGCTCCTATGACAGGTCAATGATGGAGCTGGAATTGAACCCAGCTTAGCTACGGTAACTTCCAGTCCCCAGATAATGCTCCCTCTCTAGGGATATTGAAACGTGTTGTCAATGTAGTCAATGTGTTTCTCTTCCAGTACATTCTCTTCCTGCCTAAATGCTTCTTCTTTCTTACTGAAACTTCAGTGACACATTGTTCGTATTATAGCCAAGCATCAAGAAGTCAACCCTACTTTTATTTTAAAAGTACAAGGTTTGATTCTCCACTCTTACATCAGTCTGATGCTGGTGCAACTTCATCCACTTGCTTAAAACTGATGTCACCAAGTAGAGAATCAGGCCCCAGTTTCCAGTTCTCTTTGACTTCTTTCCTTTGCATTACCTGCAGGTTCTCAGGTACATGAGCTGTTTCCATCCTTTCCCTGCGATACTGGCTTTTTTCCCTGGAATGTAATTGCCCATTTCAATAATGGAAGGATTTACAAATGGCCTGGGAAGAGAGCGGAGATGATATTTGTTTAATCTCCAACTAATATCAAACCATGCATAATAGATGTAGAACGTTCTGTACTGCCTGGCTTTATTCTGCACAGTGTCAGTAGAGGTACTATAGCAAATATTTACAACAGTGCATCCTGGTAAATTTGAGATTTAACGGCTAAACAGAAAGTTACATAACCTCCCACTTCCAAAGCCAATCAAAACAGGCTCTCTGCAATGCAGTAACTGTCAATTTATCCACTGTGGTATCCTCTGGGGTTTTGGTTAAGTATATCACAGTTACGAAGATTAATGTGTACAGAGGTTTTCAGTGGGGACCTGTATTCTCCTATTTATATAACAAGAGGATTTATTTTCACACTTTGGGTAGAAACAGGCACACGTTTTGTGTGTGCCGGAATTGTGCATTGTGTTTATGTGATAGAAGGGGCCACTTGCTCTCTCTCGGAAGTGTTGCGCTGCAGCCAGACCGTTTTATCTTGCCAGTGATACCACCATTTGACGTCCTGACCTTGTTTTCTAAACTCTGAGTTAATGCAGTGCTGTATTAGCACAATCATAGAAAACACCCAATCCCCCCAAAACTTGTGGGCTTAGTTTGTCTTCCCTCATCCAAGAAGAGTTATCAAAAACCTGATTTCCAAGTAACAGGCCTCCTACCCATTCCCATGCTTCCTCCACTAGCACACCCCTGCTAGGCCCCACCCAGAATTTCATCCAATTGCAGTCATGCTCTCACTTTAAGCAATAAGCAGTCAGCTGCTATATTCACAACTGCCTGGTCTACATGCAGAAGCTGACCCAGTTTAACCGAACATGCAATGTGACCCAGGGCTGGTGACACTGAGTTGGTGAAACTTTGTGGGTGGACACTCTTACATTAGTTTAGCTTGTCCAAATAAGGGTAAGCTACAACAATGAAAGCCAGGCTTGAGGCCAGCCTACACAGAAAGTTGCACCAGTTTAACTGAATTGGTTCGACATCACAACTGTATGGCAATTTCTGTGTGTAGTCCAGGCTGGCATGCTGGAGAAAAAATTAAAAAAAAAAAAACCAAAACACCAAACCAGAGTGACAATAAAACATATGAAAAATGGACTAAATTATCTGCTGGTCAATGGAGATGTCGATTTAAAGCAGCAGAACCCAGGATGCTTTAGTTCTATGGAGGAGGAGGAGAAGGGAGAAAGACTGTGGCATAGAGGACAGAGCACAGGACTGGGACAGAGGAGTGTGTGTGTAGCAACTAACAATTTGGTTCATTATAATGTATTCACTGTGGGTGTATTGTCATATCAGCCAGCAGCAAGTTAGCTTGTAGAGGTGTGGTCTAGTGGGTATAGCACAGCCAGAGACTCAAGAGACTTGAGATATCTTCCTGGCTTTGCCCCTGGCATGCTGGGTATCCACCGGTAAGTCATGTGGTTTATCTGTGCCTCAATTTCCCCGCCTGTAAAATGGGGATAGTGACATTGATCTCCTTGTAAAGCGTTTTGAGATCTGCTCATGAAAAAGTGCAATGTAACAGCTAGGTCTGATTATTATTGTCAATCTCTCCACTTAAACAAGAGTTTCTTTAAGACATATGGGAGCAGCGTGGGTTTTGGGAGCACAAGGACAAGAGTTCTAATCTCACCGCCATAAGGGGGAAGTGTGCGCACTCGTGAGCACATGCCTTCATGTAGGAAATGGGCCAGAGGCTCCGTCCCTCCAGCAGCACCCAGGGGACTTCAAGCAGCAGCTGAGGATTTGCCTGGCATGGGGGAATACTCAGCTGCTGTAGGACTAGCGTAGGGTGGGCTGGGGGCTGGGCAGGGGTGGAAGGCTGATACAACACCCCATGACGAGGGCACCAGAAGCTATCTAAGCTCCTCCTCTCCCCTGGGTTCACCGCACACTGCTCTAGTTCAGTGTGTCTATTCTCTGCAACATGTGGATTTATAACACTAAGTGCACCAGATAGTGGCATCCTCGTTACAGCCGTGTGAAATTTGGTAATGAAACCTGAAACCAGCTTTCACCTGCCATCGGGTCCTGTTACAAAACTGCATGGTGGCCAGGTTCACCTAAGGTAGCTGGCCTTTGAGCATGTCTTCACTGCACACTAAGCCCAGGCTCTGACTCAGGTTCGAGTCCAAGGCCTGCTTCTGTCCACACACAAATCAGTCTGACTTGAGTCAGCAAGCACTTAGTAATAGGTCCTAAGACACGGCTGGAGAGTGAGTCAGAGCCCAAGTCCTGCTGGGACTCAGGTCCAAACTCTGTCATTTTCCAGTGTGGACACAGGTCAAGCCACAGACCCAAGTTGGAAGATCTGCATAGTGGGGTATGATGATAGCCCAGCTGTGAAACCCAGGCCCAGCAACTGTAAACTCAGGTTTACAATGCAGTGTGGCCGCTCAGTCACTGTGGGCTTGGAAACTCCAAGCCCACAAACTTGGGTCCCAAAGACCTGAGCTTAGCATGCCGTGTAGACGTTCCCTGGGAGAGACTGCACCAAATGTCCAGCAGACGTGAGTCCATGTGTCATATAATGTGGAATCCGAGTTTTTCATCAGTGATTTTTCAGTTTCTACCTGAAAGCAGACAAAACTCTACAGCTCTGGCTGAATTTCATTTTGAAATTTTGGTTTGTTCCATTCCAAGACTCAAAGCAAAACTCAGGGGGTCTAACATAAACAATAAGAGAATTGATTTGTGTGATCTTGGCTTAATGTGTGTACAATGATCTGGGGCTTTAAGAACATACTAACATAAGAACGGCCATACTGGGTCAGAACAAAGGTCCATCTAGCCCAGTATCCTGTCTACCAACAGTGACCAATACCAGTTGCCACAGAGGGAGTGAACCCAACAGGCAGTGAACAAGTGATCTCTGTCCTGCCATCCATCTCCACCCTCTCACAAACAGAGGCTAGGGACACCATTCCTTACCCATCCTAGCTAATAGCCATTAATGGACTTAACCTCCATGAATTTATCCAGTTCTCTTTTAAACGCTGTTATAGTCCTAGCCTTCACAACCTCCTCAGGCAAGGAGTTCCACAAGTTGACTGTGTGCTGTGTGAAGAAGAACTTCCTTTTATTTGTTTTAAACCTGCTGCCCAATAATTTCATTTGGTGGCCCCTAGTTCTTGTATTAATGGAACAAGTAAATAACTTTTCCTTATTTGCTTTCTCTACATCACTCATGATTTTATATACCTCTATCATATCCCCCCTTAGTCTCCTCTTTTCCAAGCTGAAAAGTCCTAGCCTCTTTACTCTCTCCTCAGATGGGACCCATTCCAAACCCCTAATCATTTTAGTTGCCCTTCTTTGAACCTTTTCTAATGCCAGTATATCAGGATGTAAATGTAACTCTCTCCCACTTTAAGACCTTTTTATGCTGTCAGAGCAGCATAAAATGGCCTAAGTATCAATGAGACTTATGTTCAATGTCTTTTGTTGGGCACACATCACCAAAACGAATTATAGCTGATTTTCCTATTAAACAAATATATTGATAAATGCTGAAAAACTGTCCTCCTCTCTCAGAACATTTCTTACCAGGATGTGGTTAGCGCTAACCAATACCTAATCTGTAAAGTGACAGATCTTGTGTGCTACACTGTCAAGGGATCACTTTACTGGGCTAGTCATCATGCTAGTCATCATGCTTTCAATGATTAGTTTCTCTTTCTGATTGGTATTCGGTTGCACTTAGAGGATTAAGTTCCTACCGTGACTATTCTCCCACCTACGCACATCATTCTAATGCAGCACTTATTATTCATATTGATGGTTGTGCATTTATTTATTTATTTATTTCACGGTGGTACCCTATGTTTCTGAATTAAACAGAATGGGGCAAATTTATCTCTGAGGTAAGTTAATTGAAGACAGTGAATTTACACCAGGAGGGAATTTGGTCTGTGGTATTAAAGAAATAGTGAGACAAAATCCACAAGATGAACCAGCGATGTATGTGTATGCATGCCTCAAAGAGCATTCTCTAATCTTTGAAGGAATTAAATAGTCTACCCTTTTTTAACTGTGCCAAGAATCAGGGCTCAGGTTAGCATGGATCAAATCCATCTTTGTTACCCCAGCACTACTTTAATAAACCCACTATTTTATTAACAAGCCTGCCAGCCTGACATTGTTGTTTGTTTGAATATAAGTATCAAAACACTCCTTATTATACTATACGTGATCTGAAATGGAAGAGTCTTGGTATATGTTTGCCTTTACACTTCAGTGAGGAAAGAATAGAAGTATGTTACTCTGCAGATGCATGGTGTGTATATATACATTATATGTAACATATGCAATGTATAAATGCACATGCAGAGTGATAAATTAATTGCAGATGGCGTACAGTAAGCCCCAGTCTCCTAGGAATTAGTCAGTAATATACAACAACAACAACAACAACACAATCTCTGGGCTCTGCACACACCACACACACTCGACAAAACTAAGGGCTTCGTAAATCATTATGCCAAATTGTAATGCAAACAGTGTACAGAAGGATGAACAAAGAAAATAATTGACATTTCCATCCTGAGGCTTCTCTCCAGATTACAGAGGCCCCAGGGCTGGAATGTTATTTTCTTTGTTCTTCATCCGTCTGCTGGTTGTTTGCATTACATTTTGGCATAAGATGATTTAAGGCGCCCTTAGTTTTGATGGATGCAGGTGGCGTGTGCACAGTTCTTCAGTAAATAATGTTACCAATATGGATTGCTTTAAGTGGCTCTGCTACGGCTTTAAAGAACGCTATAGCTTAATTTGAAAATGCATTTAGGAGATTAAATAATGTCTCGGTGCTGGATTATTATGTCTTCTCTGATTTGAATATTGTTCTAATTAAGACCCCAAACTCATAATTATTTAAAACATAACAGTAAGTAACCGGTTCTTTTTATTGTTATAAATTAATACATGGTGAGGGAGTTAACCCAAAACACACATACACAAAGGGAAGGAGTAACCTGCCAAGCAGTAATACTGGAAGAGCCCTTGGGATAATAGACAGCAAATCAGATGTGACATTGTAATATTATATGACTGCAGAAGAAGCCAGTGCAGTTTTGGGGATACATACACAAAGGGGTCCCAGGGAAGGGAGGTAATAATCTTTGCAGTACAGCTCTGGTGCAACAGCATCTAGAATACTTTGTCAGCGCTATATACTGGCCACTGGATGAGTAGTTTTCTGTTCCCTGAGTGACCAGAGCAGGGGCTGCACTAGAGTAATCAGGAACCTGCTAGAACCAATTAAGGCAGACAGGCTGATTAGAACACCTGCAGCCAATCAAGGCAAGCTAATCAAGGCACCTGGGTTTAAAAAGGAGCTCACTCCAGTCAGGCCAGGGGGAGCCAGAGGAGAAGAAGTGTGTGTGAGGAGCTGGGAGCAAGAGGTGCAAGGAGAGGGAGAGGGAGAGGGAGAGGGTGAGGGTGAGGGTGAGGGTGAGGGTGAGGGTGAGGGTGTGGGTGTGGGTGTGCTGCTGGAGGACTAAGGAGTACAAGGGTTTTCAGACACCAGGAGGAAGGTCCTGTGGTGAGGATAAAGAAGGTGTTTGGAGGAGGCCATGGGGAAGTAGCCCAGGGAGTTGTAGCTCTCATACAGCTGTTACAGGAGGTACTATAGACAGTTGCAATCCACAGGGCCCTGGGCTGGAACCTGGAATAGAGGGCAGGCCTGGGTTCCCCCCAAACCTCCCAACTCCTGATCAGACACAGGAGGAATTGACCCAGACTGTGGGGAAGATCACTGAGGTGAGCAAATCTGCCAATAAGCGCAGGACCCACCAAGGTAGAGGAAGAACTTTGTCACAAAAGATATTGACAAACTGTTGAGGGGGGTTCAGAGAAGAGAAACACAAATTATGAGGGGGCTTGGGGTTTAGGAGGAAAGATTCAGAGAATTGGCTGAGTGACAACTGGATATATTTGCAGCCTGGGGCCTAACATCCAGCAAAGAGAGGGCAGAACAATCTTCTTCTAGCCGTAGTCCCATATATATATATATATATACAAGTCTATATATATAGACTTGAAGAGCCAAACCCATATATATATATATATGGGTTTGGCTCTTCAAGTCTTTCTTCTCCATTCCATTCCATCATGAAGGAGTTCCTCAGAAACTCCTCAGTTATGTCCTTTTGTATGACATCTATCCACCGAGTTTTGGTCTTCCAACTCTTCTCTTACCCTCACTTCTATATATTCTTCAGATCTTCTTGACACATGCCCAAAGCATCTAAGCCTGGACTTTCTCAACTGTTCTGTGATTGGTACCACTTTCACACATCCCCTAATTCATTCATTCCAAACCTGTTCAATCCTTGTAACTCCAAGCATCCATCTTAATATTTTCATTTCCACTGTATTCAAGATCTACTCCTGTCTCTTCCTCAGTGCCCATACAAAAGTGCAGGCCTGATTACCATTTTGTAGACCTTATTTTCCAGTTTGATAATCATTCTCCTATTACAAGTCACTGCGCTCACTTCTCTCCATTTAGTGCATGTCTCTCGGGTTCTGCTTATAAATTCATTTCAGAGTACACTATTTTCCTGTACTAATGACTCTACATACTTGAACTTCTGTACCTTTGGTAGTGGCTGGCCCTCCAAACTTCATCTTGTTGTTTTCCTGCAGGGTATCATCAAATCTACAGACCAGCTACAGTTTGTTTTATTCCTGATGATTTTCATGTTATTTCTTTCAAGTACACGCCTCTATCTCTCTAAATCATCTTCCACTTCCTCTCTGCTCTCCTCCATGAGCTCTATATTACTTGCAAAAAGCCACTCTGAATGTTTTCTGTAAGTGCGTCTGTGACAGACAGACAATTTCCTGCAATATCCTGAATGAACTTTATTGAGTTAAGTTAAACCTTATTGAATTAGGGGATACATATACAAAGGGGTCACAGGGAAGGGAGGTAACCATCTCTTGTAGTACAGCTCTGGGGCAACAGCATCTGGAATACTGTGCCCAGTACTCTGGGGACCCCTTTGGGGTCTATTGTATTAAAAATGCAGTTGTGTTTGTGTTATTGAGGAATTACATGTATTTCCCTGGGAAGGGTAAATAGGAGAACAGCAGGGGCTGATTAAGCAAATTCACTCATCCCCAGAGAAGCCATCCCCTGGTACCTCATATAAACTAGTTCAATCTGGATTCTCCAGGGACCGACAAACAAAGATAGGGTTTTTGGATAAATAGCCTGGTTTTAAAGTGACTCGGGGTCACCTTCCTGACCCAGCAGAAAGACAAGGCCCCAATCCTTACAGAAGGGTTGAAAGGACTGGGCCTATTGAGGCTTCATAAGACTGGGTACTTGTTCTGAGCTGAAGATGGGCTGAACTTGTATCCACAAGGCATTCCCCTTTGCTGAAGGGGGCAGGCAGTGTGGGAGGCAGGCTCCTGCCAGAGCCCATGTTAGGGGCAGGGTTAACTCTGGTAAGCTTATTAGTATGTATGTCGGTTCTTTTATTGTTTTTAATGTTCTCTCTGTAGTGTTTGTTTCCATAAGAATAAAGTAACCTTGCATAGGAAGTGCTGTGTGGTACCTTCTAACTGTAACAATTACACCTGTTAACCCTCTCTGAATGAAGAGAAAGCAAGCAGGTGTCTTTGGGCAGCCTGTCAGTGCTGGGAATTACACAGTGAAGGCAGGAAGCTGTGCAGCCTGTAAATACCCCAGTCAAAAGGGAGGGAAACGTGGTTCTTCACCCAAGTCAGGTTGCAGCTGGAGAGCTGGGAGCCTGTGAGTGGATGCCCCAGCTGGACCAAGAGGCAATACCGGCACAATTGCCCTGAGCTGTGAGAGATTCAATCACCAGCGTGAACAAAAAAGGGCTCAGTGCCAACCCTTGATGTACTCCGACGGACTAGAAACTGTTCAGTTTCTCCACCTGGCCTTCTGACTGTGATAGCAGCACCCTCGTACATAAGGTAATAATACTTGGAGATATACCTATCTCCTAGAACTGGAAGGGACCTCGAAAGGTCATCGAGTCCAGCCCCCTGCCTTCACTAGCAGGACCAATTTTTGCTCCAGATCCCTAAGTGGCCTCCTCAAGGATTGAACTCACATGTCCTGGACGAGTCTGATACAGTCTTCAGGGATCTGTTTTTCATTCTCACACATCACCAGATGACCAACAAAGAGAGGAATTACTGAGCTATACCTAGGAGTTATAGGAAGAAACTGAGACAGGGAAAAATGTTCAGTTAATGAGATATATTCAGCTATGGAATAGTATCCCAGGGCAGGCGGTGGAAGCAGGAGCAGTGCTGGTAGGCAGAGGAGGGTTAGCAGAGCCAGCCCCTATCCCTGCAGGATGGCCCCTGGCTCTGTAAGGAAGGGGGTTCTCGCCCCAATTGTCTGCAATATTGGGAGAAGCTGTGAACTTGCATGTTCCAGTACCCCCTAGCACCTCTCATCAGAAAACAAGCATAGGGAGAACTCTGCAGGGGGAAATCTTATTGAGTTTTCTTCACTCCTGTTGGTTTTTCTGCATTAAATGGGCGTTCTGGTCCTATATCACACAGCCCTTTAAAATACAGCCACCTCGGGGGTAGATGATAGCAACCAATCAGAGCAGATCACAGTACACACCAGGGAGTGGAAAAGGAAAATTCTGGCCAAGGAGGTCGGAGAAAACTTTCTTTTACAGGAAGTACATTCAGGTCTTTAAAAAAAAATGAGGAGTCTGGTTGCACCTTAAAAACTAACAGATTTATTTGGGCATAAGCTTTCATGGGTAAAAACCCCACTTCTTCAGCTGCATGGAGACCAGGCTTAGATGCTTCAGAATCAAGGTCTTTGTCCTTCAGAGCAGACAGGACTTTGGCTTTAAATGTCTCAGCGAGGAGTGAGTGTGAGAGAGGGAGATGCACATAGGTTTACACATACATGCACACATGTACATTGCTTGTTTAAGTGAAGGGCTGGCACATTCTGAAAATGTGGCCCCTAGGAAGTGCAGGTGTGTTAGATGTTATTTCTTGTACCCCTAACCTACCCTTTCCAGATAACATGTTAAAAAATCTATCAAGTTGAGTAAAAGGGAATCATACAGACTTAAAAGCAAAAGACTTGGTTCTCCCAGTCGACTAGTTTTACACTAGTGTAATTCCATGGGTTTTGCTGGAAAATACTTCCAATTTACACCCAACCGTAAATGAAAGAAGAATTGGACCCAAAATGTTTACACAAAAACAAATATTTCAAGGCATCATAATCAAATAGAGAAAAAAAAAGAGAGGTTGTGAACAAGGGTGCAATGCCTTCTGATGAGCCCTTGGTTACTTTTCACAAGCATCAGGAACAGTATCTTGGGGCATTGTCCAAATCCTGCCATTCATAGATTCTAGGACTGGAAGGGACCGCAAGAGGTCATCGAGTCCAGTCCCCTGCCCTCATGGCAGGACCAAATACTGTCTAGACCATCCCTTATAGACATTTATCTAATCTAGTCTTAAATATCTCCAGAGATGGAGATTCCACAACCTCCCTAGGCAATTTATTCCAGTGTTTAACCACCCTGACATTGTGGGACCGAGACACAGTTTCAGGATCTAAAGGCAGATGATTGACATGAACATTATTGGTCAGTTGATAGGGTGATGGTTAAAATAGAAATCCAGTGATTTCTAAGGGAACAGTCTAAGTTTGGGAAATTGCAAAGACATTTATAAATTATTCAAAATCTGCTTTTCTTTTTAAGTTCTAGCTTAAACGGGCAAGATTTGTTTTTAAAAGCATTGTTTCATGGGAAACTGTTGAACACACACTACCATGATCTCTGTCGTTCAGGTCCCTAACCAGGGTGCCATCTTTGACTCCTCCCTCTCCATCACCTCTCACTTCCAAGTCATGTCCAGATGCTGCTGTTTCTAGCTAATCTGTATCTTTGTATATTGGTGCCCATCACCATAGTATCTAAGAACCTTCTAAGAGTAAAAACTTCCACAAATCTCTACCTCTCTTCATTCCCTCCCACAGAGAGGCTAGTTTAAAATTTTCTCCTGTGTATATTTAAAGAGACACCATCTAACTTTAAGGACAAATTTGACAAAGTTGTGATGTGGGCAGTCATGAATTTTAAATGGCCATTTTGCATAGTGACTTAGGCTTTATCCAGGCAGTAGTTGCACATTTCATCCCATGTTTCCTTTTAGGAAATCATTTCTGCCTTTAAATCTTCATGGCCCTCTGCTGAGCGGCAGCAGATTGTTGGAGGTTCATGGGTCAGTTTCCCATTTGCAGCAGGAACTGGTGACACAAAGTCAGGATATTTTCTTTGTCTAATTCGTTTATTTACAAACTACAGGAGTCCTCTTCTCGGAAGCAAGGGTGGTAAGGAGCAGCAGACAGAAACTCCAGGTCTAGCATCTCTGCCCTCTCTCAAGAAATGTCTCTATCTCTCTCACATGCTCACACAGATCCACAAGCCCAAACCATCTGCTTCTGTTTCTCTACAGCTTCTGCTATTCACTCCAGCTCATTATGCACACATGGAGTCAGCCTCAACTTCTGTTGTGGCTGCATGGCTGGGAGAACCTGAGCCATAGCCTCTCAGTACTCTCTTAGCATCCCTCTGGCTACCTGCTTGTATCCACCCATTCTATAGAGCAGCGGTTTTCAAACTGGGGGTACACGTATCACTAGGGGTACATGAGCTCTTGTCAGGAGGCACGCGAGCAAAATCCTGTAATGGCAGACAACAGATTTTATTTAGTCAGACTTGGCAATCTAATCACAGGTATGTTATGACCCTATCTCAGATGGGGGTATGCGGTAGACTACATTATTTGGGAAAGGGTACATAGCCTAAAAAGTTTGAAAACCACTGCTCTAGGGAATTCCTCCTACCTCAGTGACTTAATGGTGGGTCATGACAACATATTATATTTTATAATGATGTCATGCACTGGTGCAGAAAGAAGGCCAGTGGTCAGTCTTAGATCATCTAGCAGGGTGGTCTTCCTCCACATCTGTAAGAACAATAAATTTCTCATCTATAAATCTTAACTGTTTCTGTCTATCCAGACAGAGAAAATGCTCTTCAATGCCCTCATTTCTTCTTGTCTTGATTCCTCCTCTCTGACACCCACATCATCCCTTCAGATCATTCAACATGGCGTTCATAAAATCATTTTCCTTGTTCATCAATCAATCTGATGATGTCAGGGAGAAGCATCCCCTCCTTTGAATCGCTTCACTGCCTCCCTTTCTCCAATACATCAAGGTCAAACTACATGTCCTCACCTTCCACGCCCTCCATAAATATACCCCTCCACTTACCTGAGCTTGTAAGCAGAGGGTGGAAAAGGGGTGTCTTAACTCCCACCAGCTGTGACTAAGCAGCAGCTACTAGTTGACTGCAGAGCTGTGTGAACCATTTATAACTGCACCCCAAACCATCAAGAAATCACCTACCAACTTCAGCCCAAGTGTGCCAAAAGAATGTTTATGGTCTATGAATCTGGGCACATTTTCACAAAAACTCTGGCATACTTTCTCTAGGAGAAGGCAGTGTCCTGGAGAGATGGATGGGTTCTGGTGGAAAACATAGCAAACTGTGGCCTGGTCTACACTACGGGGTTAGGTTGAATTTAGCCGCATTAGGTTGATTTTAAAATGACTGCGTCCACACAACCAACCCCGTTCCGTCAACCTTATGTGTGCATAAAATCAACTTCTGTACTCCTCCCCAATGAGGGGAGTAGTGCTAAAATCGACCTTGCTGGGTTGAATTTGGGGTAGTGCGGACACAAATCGACGGTATTGGCCTCCGGGAGCTATCCCAGAGTGCTCCGTTGTGACTGCTCTGGACAGCACTTTGAACTCCCGTGCACTAGCCAGATACACAGGAAAAGCCCCAGAAACTTTTGAATTTCATTTCCTGTTTGGTCAGCGTGGTGAACTCAGCAGCACAGGTGACCATTCAGTCCCCCCAGAATCGTAGCGCGTAGAATGTTTCTACGCTCTCCCTATCATCACCGTCCCTGAGGTTATCGCAGATTAGAAGGCGGGAAAAAAAGCACTCGCAATTACATGTTTTCTGAGCTCACGTAGTCCTCCTGCACTGATAGGGCACGGCTTAATGCATGGAGGCATTCAGTGGCAGAGGCCAGGAAAGAATTAAGTGAGCGTGAAGAGCGGAGGCAGGATGCAATGCTGAGGCTAATGGGGGAGCAAACGGACATGATGAAGCATCTGTTGGAGCTGCAGGAAAGCCAACAAGAGCACAGACCCCGCTGCATCCACTGTATAACTTCCTACCCTCCTCCCCGTGTTCCATAGCCTCCTCACCCAGACGCCCAAGAACGCGGGTGGGGGAGGCTCCGGGCACCCAGCCACTCCACTGCTGAGGATGGCCCAAGCAACAGAGGGCTGTCATTCAAACAGTGTGATTTTTAGTGTGGCTACAATAAGCAATGTGGCCTTGTCCTTCCCTCCTCCCCAACCCCACCCAGGCTACCATATCCATTAGCTCTTTTTTTTTTTTTAATTAATGAAGAAAGAATGCATGGTTTCAAAACAATAGTTACTTTATTTCAAAGCGGGGAGGGTGGTTGGCTTACAGGGAATTAAAATCAACAAAGGAGGTGGGTTTGCATCAAGGAGAAACACACACAACAGTCACACCGAAGCCTGGCCAGTCATGAAACTAGTTTTCAAAGCCTTTCTGATGTGCCTTGCTGTGCTCTTCTAATTGCCCTGGTGTCTGGCTGCTCAAAATCGGATGCCAGGCAATTTGTCTCAACCTCCCACCTCGCCATAAACGTCTCCCCCTTACTCTCACAGATATTATGGAGCACACAGCAAGCAGCAATAACAATGGGAATGTTGGTTGCGTTGAGGTCTGACCCAGTGATTTCCCTACACCCCCCCTGAATTTTCCCAACACCCCCCCCAGTTTTGTGAGCTAGTTACATACCAATTTAGTGACTGTTTGGAAATCTGAATTTAAACTGAAACATTAATACACACTTTAAAAGCTTATACAGTGTATGATAAAATATGTGTATCTGAAAAAGTATAATAGATTTGAAAAGTATGAACATAGACTAGCTTTCTTGCTTTCTTATACAGCTGTTTTTTATGATGTCAGTGCATTCATTTCGGTGATGTTGGCCAACCTAATAATTTCAAATGATGATTTGTAAGCAAAGTCTAAATGAGTTCACCCTGACAGCTAGTGATGAGCTGGGGGCTAAGGCTTCAGGGCCAGATTATATTTACATTCACACCTAATCTACCTAGATATCCAGCAAACAGAGCTGTGTTGTCCAAGTGATAGATTTTGGCTGGGGTTGGGTTACAAACCACTTGAATGTGGGGGGAAGGGGGGATGAAATGTTCTTATTGTATGAGTAAAGGGCAGTACAACTGTACTTAGTCTGTGATTTGAAGACTTCAAGAGAGAGGGTGGGGACCTGTCCCTCTCCACTGTTTAAAGACAGAGCTGATTAGGCTCCAATAGATAGTCTTTTGTTCTGTTAAGGGGGAGGGATAGCTCAGTGGCTTGAGCATTGGCCTGCTAAACCCAGGGTTGTGAATTCAATCCTTGAGGGGGCCACTTAGAGATCTGGGCCAAAAATCGGTCCTGCTAGTGAAGGCAGGGGGCTGGACTCAACGACCTTTTGAGGTCCCTTCCAGTTCTAGGAGATTGGTAGATCTCCAATTATATTATATTAAGTGACCACTGCAGCTGAAATCACTGACAATCAGGTCTAAGTGCTTAGTCCTGTTGTGGGGACAGTGTTCCTGTGGGTACAGTGTTTTTGTGTAAGAGACAGCCCAGACTGCACTAGCAGCGAGGTTCCCGCACTGAGAGCTCAGCTGAAATCACTGAGAGCTGGTGGAACCTCAAGAGACCAACTCGCAGAGGTCACAGTGGTAGGTGACAGCAGAAGGTCGCTGTGCAGGGCCATTGGCAACAGAGCGGTGGAGTGAACGGTGGCACAATGAACAGCCATGGCCAGAGCAAACTGTGCCTTTTTGTCCCCCACCTGGAAGGTGTACTCACGTGAAAGCACCTCTGAACTCTGAGTCTCCACTGACCAAGGACAACACCGGTGAGTGGAGTGCGGTGGAGGGAAAAGTGTGGGGCATGTTAAATAAACATTTGTTTGTTGGACTATATTTTAGTCACTTTGCTCCAGAATGCTAGATTTGTGACTGGGAATGGAGACTTATGTAAATATGTTTCCCAGTAGGCCAAGATTTTTAAAATGCATCATTTGTCAAGGTTGTTATCTCACATTGTTGCTATCTTGGGAGGTCATTATGTTGGGGAGTTTCTGTACTAAACATTTTTATTATAATTAATTTTTACATAAGAATGGTCATACTGGGTCAGACCCATGGTCCATATAGCCCAGTACCCTGTCTTCCAACAGTGGTCAAGGCCAGGTGCTTCGGAGGGAATGAATAGAACAGGGAATCATCAAGTGATCCATCCCCTGTTGCCCATTCCCAGCTTCTGGCAAACTGGCTAGGGACACTCAGAGCATGGCATTGCATCCCTCTCATCCTGGCTAATAGCCACAGATGGACCTGTTCTCCAGGAATTTATCTAGTTCTTTTTAAAATCCTGTTATAGTTTTGGTCTTCACAGCATCCCCTGGCAAAGAGTTCCCTGGGTTGACTTTTTATATTGTGTGAAGAAATACTTCCTTTTGTTTGTCATTGGGTGACTGCTAGTTCTTGTGTTATGTGAAGGATTAAATAAAATTTCCTTATTCACTTTCTTCGCACCAGTCAAGATTTTGTAGACCTCTATCATATCCCCATTAGTCATCTCTTTTCTAAGCTGAAAATTCCCAGTCACTTTAATCTCTCCTCCTGTTTCATACCCCTCATCATTTAGTTGCCCATCTCTGTACCTTTTCCAATTCCAATATATATTTTTTAGGATGGGTGATCAGATCTACACACACTATTCAAGGTGTGCACGTACGATTTATATAGAGGCAATATGATATTTTCTGTCTTATTATCTATTCCTTTCTTAATGATTCCCAACATTGTTTGCTTTTGTGACTGTTGCTGCACATGGAGTGGATGTTTTCAGAGAACTATCCACAATGACGCCAAGATCTCTTCCTTGAGTGTTAACAGCTAATTCAGACTCCTTCATTTTGTATGTATAGTTGAGATTGTTTTCCAATGTACATTACTTTGCATTTATCAACATTAAATTTAATCTGCCATTTTTTTTGCCCAGTCACCCAGTTTTATGAGATCCCTTTGTAATTCTTCGCAGTCTGCCTGGGACTTACCTATCTTGAATAGCTTTGTATCATCTGCAAATTTTGCCACCTCACTGTTTACCCATTTTTCCAGATCATTTATGAATATGTTGAACAGCACTGGTCCCAGTACCGACCCCTCAGGGATACCACTATTTATCTCTCTCCATTCTGAAAACTGATAATTTATTCCTACCCTTTGTTTCCCATCTTTTAACCAGTTACTGATCCATGAGAGGACTTTCCTCTTACCCCATGATGGCTTACTTTTCAAAAGTCAATTTAAATTAAATACTTTTTTTTTAAGTTATATATTTTTTAGAAATCTAGACCTGTTATGTGTTTTGGTGTAACTTGCATTATTCTTATGTTAAATTTGCATAATCTTAACAAAACATTTACTTTATTCATATCTTTTTTATATATCTCATTGGTCCTGACACCCCCCCTGTAATTTCGAACACCCCCCCTAATTTCAATTCCTGGGGAAACCACTGGTCTGACCAACAGTGCCAGCGAGCTTTTAAATGTCCAAAGGCACATTCTACCACCATTCTGCGCTTGCTCAGCCTATAGTTGAACTGCTCCTTACTACTGTCCAGGCTTCATGAATGGATCTTCTGAGCAGGAGAGCAGAGTTGCAGCGGAAGTGGTGGACGAGGACGGTTAGCAGTTCTACTGCACCGTCTGCTGCCAGCAGCACCCAGGAGGACCAGAACGGATCCCCTGAGCTCATCGCTGGGGAGCAGGAGAGCAGAGTTGCAGCGGAAGCAATGGAGCCATACACCATGCCCTGGAGGTTGCTAGGAGCCGGGCAGGGAAGATGTTCCCAGAACCCCCGGCCAAGCTACATGTCTGATGAGGACAATTAGCAGTTCTACTGTACCGTCTGCTGCGAAGGCAAGGAGCTGCTGCTGTGTAGCAATGCCAGCTGCTGCAGGTGCTTCTGTGTCGAATGCTTGGAGATCCAGGTGGGGCAAGGTACCTCAGCCAAGGCAAAAGAGCAAGAGCCCTGGAGCTGTTGTATGTGTGAACCACAGAAGTGCTATGGTGTGTTACAGCGCCGGCTGGACTGGAATGTATGGCTGCAAGACTTCTTCACCAGCGACAAAGGAAGGAATATGATGCACTTAAAATTTAAAAAGGCCTGCATATTTCCCAGAGCTACTACCCTTGATAACAGAACGTCAATGATGGCATTGGCTACTTGGATCACAGCAGCCCCCACAGTAGACTTGCCCACAACAGCAGCGGTGACGGTGAGCTGAGCTGGCTTCTTGCTTGCTGTGGTATGGCAACCCAGGAAAAAAGGTGCAAAATGATTGTCTGCTGTTGCTTTCATGGAGGGAGGGGCGACTGATGACATGTACCCAAAACCACCCATGACAATGTTTTTGCTCCATCAGGCACTGGGAGCTTAACCCAGAATTCCAATGGATGGTGGTGATTGCGGGAATTGTGGGATAGCTACCACAGTGCACCGCTCCTTGTGTCAATGCTAGCCGTGGTAGTGAGGACGCACTCTGCCGACTTAATGCACTTAGTGTGGACATACAAAATCGATTTCTAAAAATTGACTTCTATAAAATCGACCTAATTTTGTAGTGTAGATATACCCTGTGTGTTTTCAGTTGCATTTCCCTTTTGAACGTAAAACTCATTAGATCTGAATTACATAAACTAAAAACAAGAAACAGGTTTTACCATAGCCTCAGTGATCCAAAACTGCTATGTGCATTTAGGCATTAGGTACAGTGAAGCTCCTAACTCCCATTGGGGGTTCAACAGGTGTTAAGCATCTAAATATCTTTGAGGCTCTGGGATCAAATGACTTGCCCAAGCTCACACAGGAAGTCTGTGGCAGAGCAGGGTCTCCCAAGTCTGAGGCTAATACCTTAACCACTGGACCATCCTTCCTCTCAAGACAAAGGACATGTGCTCATTTACATCAGCTGAGGATCTGGTGCAGCATTTTGTTAAGGTTCCTCCAAATTAGGTAGCTCTAGGGCCATGTACTCTGCTGTCTTTGCTATTCACAACCCAGCCCTTCTTGAAAAAACCACTGCTAAATGATGTGACCCTATTTGTGCCATGGAAAAAGGTTCTCACTGGATTAATAGTTGTTGGGGAAAATATGAACTGATTATACTTCAGACACCTAACCTAGATGGCAATAAATTCAGTGCAGAGTTTTAGCATTTTAAAAAAGAAATTTAATCTGAAAGCTTACTAGTTAAATACTGAACTCATGAAGCACTACACTGCCTTGTGTGATTAGCAAGGTGCCAAAGCTGACAGCAAACTGGATTATCTTCTTCGCAATGTGGCCTGGTTAGCACAAAGATAAATGACAACTTTTAACAATGCAGGTTGCAATTGCAGTGAATCATAGGACTGGAAGGGACCTCGAGAGGTCATCTAGTCGAGTCCCCTGCACTCATGGCAGGACAAAGTATTATCTAGAAGACCATCCCTGACAAGTGTTTGTCTAACCTCTCTTAAAAATCTCCAATGACGGAGATTCCACCACCTCCCTAGGCAATTTATTCCAGTGCTTAACTACCCTGACAGTTAGGAAGTTTACAGTGAAGCAATATAGAGATCACAGGCAGTTATTAATGGAATTACTTTGGGATATGAAGCTACAGTTAACATTCTCCAGCTGGACGTGTTACCTCTGGTTCTTCTTATCCAATTGGTCTATTAATAAATCGTTATGAAAAACACAAAGGCCTGATTCAGCAGTGCATTACTCCCGGTTGACAGCAGTGTAACTCCCCGTTGACGTCAATGGAATAACACTCAGGAGGAACTGGAGTAAGCCAGCAATGAATCAGGCGCATATTCTCTAGCTATGCTCATCACCATGGCTTCTCACTGCAGTGGTATTTCTATCATACTTCCTACCCAAATCCTCCAGCAGAATATCACTGAAGTAAAAAATCTGATGCTTTCATATTGGACTGCATGCGGCTTACAGCTATGATACAAATGGCCACACACACAAAAGTATTGTTACAGCTGATGACTTATCTTTAATTGGCAGCTATGTATTGTTTTGCAAAGCTACTGCTTCATGTCTGATTTGACAGCGTTGATTTGACATTTCTCGGATTTAGTCTGGTGTGTGTGTGACAGCCTACTTTAACCTTATGTGTCTGCCAGATCTTATACTGTACCTATAATTATACTGCTTTATCCATATTACGCTAACTAAGCCTATCCCACCATATGCACTTTATTCCAAACAGTGATAAGTTTATTGAAAGGAGATTAAAGGCCTGGCATACTCACCAGAGACACTGGGATCCATAGCGAAGGAATCAGCTGGATACTGTAGCAAGTAGTGCTTTTTAAAAGTGTGTGTGTGTGTGTGTGTGTGTGTGTGTGTGTGTGTGTGTGTGTGTGTGTGTGTGTGTGTGTGTGTGTTGGGGGTGGGGTGAGTCGAAATGGTTTTTATATATCTTAAGTCTGATCCTCTGAGGTTACATCATGCAAGGTCCTGAATGCCTTCAGCTCCTATTGGGGCAGATTCATCCCTGCACCAGTAGTGATAGACAGAGGTGAGGTGGTTTGTGTCTCCCCTATTCAGAGGCTGCAAGGGACCAGTTCTTTCACGCAAGCACCCCTGTTGCAATAGCTCCTCTGGGTCATTACAAAAGTGCAGAATCACCACTGTGAGTGAAGGACTCCTCTGGCCATGTCCTTCTCCTTTCTCCCACCCTGCCTGCTCCCTCCCCAGGACTACTGTGAAGATGGCGCAGAGGTGGCAGAGTCGACTCTGCACCTGGGGTAGGGCTCCCATGCACAAGGGATGTTCCTCATGGCCAGGCTTAAACCTGCTTTGCTGGTGCTAAGGGACCCTAGAGCAACAATGGACCTTGCCCAGTCGCTTCAGTGATTGCTGAGAACTTTAAGGCACAAGGGTTTTGCTTTGTCCTTGCAGCTTGGCACTTAATGACTCCTTGAGTGACACATCTAAGGCCTGGTCCACACTAGGACTTTAATTCGAATTTAGCAGCGTTAATTCGAATTAACCGTGCACCCGTCCACACCAGGAAGCCATTTAATTCGACCTAGAGGGCTCTTTAGTTCGAATTCGGTACTCCACCCTGACGAGGGGAGTAGCGCTAAATTCGACATGGCTATGTCGAATTAGGCTAGGTGTGGATGCAAATCAAACTTACTAGCTCCAGGAGCTATCCCACACTGCACCACTCTGTTGACGCTCTGGACAGCAGTCCAAGCTCAGATGTTCTGATCAGCCACACAGGAAAAGCACCGGGAAAATTTGAATTCCTTTTCCTGCCTGGTCAGTTTGAATCTCATTTCCTGTGTGGACGTTGTGGCGAGCTCAGCAGCACTGGCAGCGATGCAGAGCTCTCCAGCAGAGGAGTCCATGCAATCTCAGAGTAGAAAGAGGGCCCCAGCATGGACTGACCGGGAAGTCTTGGATCTGATCGCTGTGTGGGGCGATGAGTCTGTGCTTTCGGAGCTGCGCTCCAAAAAACGGAATGCAAAGACCTACGAGAAGATCTCCAAAGCCATGGCACTCAGAGGATACAGCCGGGATGCAACGCAGTGCCGCGTGAAAATCAAGGACCTGAGACAAGGCTACCAAAAAATCAAAGCGGCAAACGGACGCTCCGGAGCCCAGCCCCAGACATGCCGCTTCTACGAGGCACTGCATGCCATTCTCGGTGGGTCTGCCACCACTGCCCCACCAGTGACCGTGGACTCTGAGGATGGGATAGTGTCGAGGGGCAGTTTCTCGGCGATGTTCGCCGATGGGGAAGATGAGGAAGGGTTTGTGGAGGACGAGGCAGGCGACAGCGGTTACAATACTGCTTTCCCCGACAGCCAGGATCTCTTCATCACTCTCACAGAGATCCGCTACCAACCCTCCCCGGCCGTTAACCCGGACTCCGAATCAGGGGAAGGATCAGTCGGTAAGTGCTATAAACATGTAAACATTTATTTCTTAACAAAACAGGACTAAAAACTATATAAAAAGAAGGTCAATGCATATAGGGATCGAACAAAAATCCTCTTGGGACAGTTCAACGAAGCTCTCTGAGAGGTACTTGAAAAGCCTCCGCAGGAGGTTCCTGGGGAGAGGTGCCTTGTTGGGTGCTCCGTGGAAGCACACTCTTCCGCGCCAGGCCATCAGGAGGTATAATGGGAGCATCGCCTCGACCAGCATGGCAGCATAGGGCCCTGGTCTGTGCAGGGATTCACGCAGCATGCGCTCTCTGTTTCTCCTGGAGACCCGCCTCAGGATGATCTCGCTCGGCGACTGCTGCATCTAATTAGGGGAATTACTTTAATGTTACTATTGTGAGTGCTTGACTTTTCCTTTGCATAACAATGACCGTCGTTTAACAGCCACGTGTTGTAGGCTGCAGAGGAAAAGCATACAGGGATCTTTCACGGGGACAGCCGCGAGGGGCTGGAACAGGGTCAGACTTTATGCTTTCCAGATTGCCTGCAGCAGGAGGGCACTGCTATCCATTAACTGTTAAGCAGCCTAAAGTTTACGGCTTACCAGGCCTGGCTGCTACATGGATTCTGCTGTCCTGCCCCGCTTGTCCGATCTCCAGTGCAAGACCCCAGGCAATGAAAGCGAATGCCGAAAATTCGAACTTGTCCTGAGAGCACATGAGATTAGGTGCCCTGTATGGTCTTGTTCACAGAAACTGAGTAGACTGTGTTCAGTGTTCGCAAACATGTATCTTTGGAAGGAAATCACTTCCTTTTTCCCATCACACAGCTGCGGCTCTTTCCCGAACTGCCCCGGCATCCCCCTCACAGAGGCTGGCGCAGATTAGGCGGCGAAAGAAAAAGACTCGGGATGAGATGTTCGCTGAACTGATGGCCTGCTCCAGAGCCGAGGCGGCCCAGCAGAGCCAGTGGAGGGAGACCCTCTCTCAGCAGCAGCGCTCACACAGCGAACGGGAGGACAGGTGGCGGCAGGAAGACCAGCAGGCGACTCAAACGCTGCTTGGACTAATGAGGGAGCAAACGGACACGCTCTGGCGCCTTGTGGATGTTCTGCAGGACCACAGGCAGGAGCAGAGAGCCCCCCTGAACTGTATCTGCAACCGCCCTCCCCCGCCACAAAGTCCTGTCCCCCCCTCACCCAAAATCACAAGAAGGAGGGGCGCTAGGGGCCGTGAAAACTGTCACTCCACCCCAGCAGAGCGCTCATGTACCAAACAGCTCTCATTCCCTAAAGTATGAGAATTGCTTGCCTTCCTGACTCACCCGATCCCAAATCCCAGTTTCATCCCACAACTGTGTAGTTGAGTATTAAAAATAGTTTGCTGTTCATTACTGTTTCCGTCATGTTTCTTTGCAGAAGACTTTGTGTGAAGGGGGGGGAGGGGTTTGTTAATTGCATAGGACAGCCACCATTAACAGGGTACAGACATGGGGGCAGGATCAACAGCAGGTCACACACAGAGTGCAGTCACTAGGCACCCGGGTCACTCTGCGAGGTGTCTGCTGCCCCAGGTCAGTCTGGGAGGTGTATGTTGCCCCAGGGTCCGAGCGCCTGGCATCCACAAATGGCAAGGCAGGCTGCCCTTACCATGCCCTTCCACCCTAGCCATGAACCTCTCCGATGCCCTGAGCCCCAGCCAGAGCCATCATCCCCCCACACCTACTCACCCTTCCCACACACCCCTCACCCCTTCCTGCAAACCCACCCCTTCCTGCACACCCTCCGGTAACCGTCCTCCCCCCAGAGACCGCTGTAGGAGCAGGAGCCTGTCAGTCCTCGAGTGTAGAAGCGGTCTGTACATCACTGCACACCGTACCCACCACAGTCTGCGTCCCTGTTGGAACCCTTGAATGAGAATTCATTAGTAAAGAAAACTTTGTTAATTAAAAATGTTCCAATAACTTTATTTTTAAACGTCTGATGGAAGTGGGGAAACCTGGTGAACGGGGTATGTAACCGCTGAAAAAAGTCAATAGTAACTGAAACAGGGGCAGGTTCAGCTTCTCTGTAAAGAGACTGGACAGTCATAGGTTACCCTGCTCTCTGAGGAACCTAGCTTTCAAAGCCTCCCGGATGCACAGCGCTTCCCGCTGGGCTCTTCTAATCGCACGGGTGTCTGGCTGAGCGTAATCAGCAGCCATGAGATTTGCCTCAACCTCCCATCCCGCCATAAAGGTCTCCCCCTTGCTCTCACAGAGATTGTGGAGCACACAGCAAGCTGCAATAACAATGGGGATATTGGTTTCGCTGAGATCCGAGCGAGTGAGTAAGCTCCTCCATCTCCCCTTGAGACGTCCGAAAGCACACTCCACCACCATTCTGCACTTGCTCAGCCGGTAGTTGAAGAGCTCCTTGTCACTGTCCAGGGCGCCTGTATAGGGCTTCATGAGCCAGGGCATTAGCGGGTAGGCTGGGTCCCCGAGGATCACTGTAGGCATCTCCACATCCCCAACACTTACTTTGTGGTCCGGGAAGAAACTACCTTCCTGCAGGCGTCTAAACAGACCAGAGTTCCTGAACACACGCGCGTCATGAACCTTGCCCGGCCACCCGACGTAGATGTTGGTAAAACGTCCCCTATGGTCCACCAGTGCTTGCAGCACCATTGAAAAGTAGCCCTTTCGGTTAATATACTGGCTGGCCTGGTGGGCCGGTCCCAGGATAGGGATGTGAGTGCCATCTATAGCCCCACCGCAGTTTGGGAATCCCATTGCGGCGAAGCCATCTATGACGACCTGGACGTTTCCCAGGGTCACCACCTTTGAGAGCAGTAGGTCAACGATTGCGTGGGCTACTTGCATCACAGCAACCCCCACGGTAGATTTGCCCACGCCAAAGTGGTTCGCTACTGACCGGTAGCTGTCTGGCGTTGCAAGTTTCCAGAGGGCTATGGCCACTCGCTTCTGCACACTCAGGGCTGCTCGCATCCGGGTGTCCTGGCGCTTCAGGGCAGGGGCCAGCAAGTCACACAGTTCAAGGAAAGTGCCCTTACGCATCCTGAAGTTTCGCAGCCACTGTGATTCATCCCAGACCTGCAGCACTATGCGGTCCCACCAGTCCGTGCTTGTTTCCCGGGCCCAGAATCGCCGTCCCCTAGCATGAACGTGACCCATTGCCACCATAATCTCCACGGCGCGGCGTACCGTGCTTTGTGAGAGGTCTGTGCCACTCTCACACTTCACGTCCTCACCGCGCTGCCGGAGCCTCCTCGCCCGATTTCTCAGCAGCTGACTTTGGAAGAGGTGTTCGATAAGGTGCGAGGAATTGACAACGGCCATAAGTGCAGCGATGATCGCAGCGGGCTCCATGCTCGCAGTGCTGTGGCGTCCGCGCTGTCACTGACCAGAAAAGTGCGCGAACAGAGTTCCCGCCGGCGCTTTCAAGGAGAGAGGGCGGGAGTGACGGTTGAATGATGACAGTTACCCAAAACCACCCTCGACACATTTTTCCCCCAGAAGGCATTGGGGGCTCTACCCAGCATTCCAATGGGAAGCAGGGACTGCGGGAACTGTGGGATAGCTGCCCAGAATGCACCGCTTCCAATGTCGATGCTTGCCCCGTTAGTGTGGACTCACAAAGTCGAATTAGTGTCCTTAGTGTGGATACACAAATTCGAATTCATCAGGTCGAATCCACAAATTCGACCTAAGTTAAATCGAACTACTCTTGTAGTGTAGACATACCCATAGAAATGTCGGGTCACATTTATCCAGGAGTAAGGGCTGACAGTAGTGACTACACCAACGCTGTGTTAGAGAAGAGCCTCATGATGCAATAGCACACATACGGTGGCTGTGCATCTAAAATTGCTCTATCCATTAGGTGCTGTCAGTGGTACAACACAGGCCCATGCAACAACTAAAGAGGCAAGGAATTCAGTGTTGTTTTTCTTCCTAAGGGAAACCCTTCCAGTAAATAACCAGCTTTCTTTGAAGACAATAAACGATGCCGGTGGATTTACACTTTTAGGGAAACCAAATCTATGTTTTTCCCCACGCACTTTGTGGGAAAGGCCAGACAGGCCTGTGCATGCAGGAAGGGCCATATGTTTGACTAACTTTTTGGCCTTTCAGCAGAGACAAAGTTCGCACGTAGGTGCTGTGTTTGTCAAGGAATCAGACTTTACATAGCATTGTACAGCTTTCTCTGGTGTAACTGCTGACTGTGACCTTGCCAAACACCCTCCATAGTGACAAGGCAGGCTTGGCGCGTGTGTGTGTGTGTGTGTGTGTGTGTGTGTGTGTGTGTGTGTGTGTGTGTGTGTGTGTGTGTGTGAATTTTGCGCATGCACACGCAAAGGGGTTATTGCTGCACGTTCAAGTTTAGCCAAATGGCTATGGACTATGTTCTAGTCACAAGGGAGCATTTGCCCACCAGGTTGGCAGTGTTCTGTTATTTACACAGCTGAGGTAAAAGTGGTTCGAGAGGAAGGGTGGTATCGTGGATAAGGCATTGGAGTGGGTCTCCAGCTTCAATTCCTGGCTCAGCCACAGATTCCTATATGACTGTGGGCAAGTCACTTAATCTCTCTGTGCCTCTGCTCACCATTTGTAACACAGGGATGATAATAATACTTCCTGCCCCCTTCCCCTTTGTCTGTCTTGCTGATTTAAACCGTAAGCTCTCCAGAGCGGGCCCTCGAGCAATGGGGCCCTGAGCTGGGTTGGGCCTTCTGGGCGCTACCTTAATACAAATAATAAATAATGATACTAAGGGTTGAATCCACAAAGCTACTTAGGCACCTAAACCCAGCTGTAGGTACCTAAGTCCTCCACTGTGATCCACAAAAATCCCATCGAACCCAGGAGGTGCCTAAACTCACTTGGCCACCTCTGTTTTTCGAAGTAAAAGTTCCCTAGGCATCCGCCTCTGAGCATGTGCACTGTTGCCTCGTTCTAAGCATCCAGACGCCTGTCTCCCATGTAGGCCCCAGAGCAATCCACAAACCGGGGGAAGACAGGCGTTCAGCTGCCTAACTTGCCCACAGTATGAGCATGAGCATGCTGACTGGGTTAGGCCCCATTTGAAAGCATGGTGAAGATGCCACTCTTATTTCTTCTCCTCCAGTGGTTAAAGTGCTTAGCTGGGTGGTGGGCAACATAGGTTCAGTTCCCCCCTCTTTTCAGCCCTTTTCAGCGGAGGGCAACAAAAATGATTAGAGGGCTGGAGCACATGACTTATGAGGAGAGGCTGAGGGAACTGGGATTGTTTAGGCTGCAGAAGAGAAGAATGAGGGGGGATTTGATAGCTGCTTTCAAATACCTGAAAGGGGGTTCCAAAGAGGATAGATCTAGACTGTTTTCAGTGGTAGCAGATGACAGAACAAGGAGTAATGGTCTCAAGTTGCAGTGAGGTTTAGGTTGGATATTAGGAAAAACTTTTTCACTAGGAGGATGGTGAAGCACTGGAATGGGTTACCTAGGGAGGTGGTGGAATCTCCTTCCTTAGAGGTTTTTAAGGTCAGGCTTGACAAAGCCCTGGCTGGGATGATTTAGCTGGGGATTGGTCCTGCTTTGAGCAGGGGGTTGGACTAGATGACCTCCTGAGGTCCCTTCCAACCCTGATATTCTATGATTCTATGATTTTTCTAGGTGCCTAGAAGTTAGGCGTTGCAATGCTGAGCATCACAGTGCCTAAGTCTCTTAATAGATTCCACCAGAAGTGACCATCTGGGGTCATATCAGGAATTTCTCTGCCTTGTGCTGATTGGCTGTTTGCTCCAACCCTTCCCATCACCAACCCTTCCCACCACCTCCCAGTCTTGTCATCTCAGATTCACTCTACTACTGCTCCTCTTCTCCCCGACCCTGCCCTCCTCACCTTCATTGCCTCTCCTTTTCTTTCCATGAGCTGATCCCTTCCTAAGCAAAACTCACCCACCCTCCAAAAAATCATGAAACTAACAAGACATTTACTGCCATCACACTGTTCACTCTGTCTGTGTGTTCTATCCTCCCCCTCTCTCCCTGCATCTGTCTCGTCAGTTTAGACAGTAGCTCTTCAGGGCAGGGACTGTCTACTACTCTGTGTTTGTACAGTACCTAGCACAGTGGGGCCCCATTTTTTGGTTGGCCTTCAGGCACTACTGTAATAAACATGATTATTATTAATAATAATGTAATTATTTTGGGTGGGAACAAAAATTGTTTTAGCAAAGGGATTCTCTGCTTTGCCTCTGGTAGAATTTCACTGGAGCAGAAATACCTTTAATAAAGTATTGCCAAAATAGGAAGCATTGCAATACATGGATTGGCCCCATCAAGGCATCAGCATTCACCCCTAGTTTACTACACAATGGTTTCCAAGTTATGGCAGTATCTCCCTAGATTTGGTATAGGAAATAACCATGGTGTCGCAGATGGCTCTTCAGGTAAATACTGACTTTTTAATAGAGACCACTTAACAAATTTGACATGTTTAATATATAAGAGAGCCAATGCAGTTTTGTGTTATAATGCCTCCTACTCACTTGTCCTGTGCACTAGTTAAATTCCATTTAAGACCTAAATGTTGCTGTTCCCAGAGGAATTTCACCTTAAGATGTGGTATCTGTATACTGATTTGGCTGGAAGCGTTCCAATTTGAGGCTTTAATTCAGTAAGGTACTGAGCATATGTCTTGACTAGCCCTGTTGAAGTCTGAAAATGCTGAACGAGGTTTATTTGCCCCTTTTCGGTTGTTTTCCTCCTTCTCCTTCAATACAGCCTTATCCACATGGATAACTAAGGCTTCTGTTGATTTTTGTCAAGCCTGTCCACAGTTTGCTATCACAAAACGAACACCCCTGCCCTTATGGCACATACACATGACAGTTTAGCTAAAGAGATGCTGTCCAGAAGGAAGAGTTATTGCAGTAGCTCACAAATGTAAAGAGCTGAAACATGGAGCTAAATAACAACGGGAGAGTACAGTTAGATTTGGATTCACTTCCAAGCTATAATACAGCACGGTGGCGTGCTTTACCACTAGACAATTTCCCCCTGGGACATTAACAGTGTTACATACTAGAGTGGGGGCCTGTAGATTTTTAACGTCAGATGCTAGTATGATGGCTGCCATCTTGGCTGAGACACTGGGCATTAAACCAGGGACCTCGAGCTAAAAGCAGTGAGGTAAAGCTCTCTGGGTAGTACTGCAATGCATTCAGATCCTCTGCAAATCAGCACAGGGCCTGGAGGAGCTGCACCATTTTAGGATGGGCATAAAAAAACCTGTACCCCAAACAGTATCCACGTATAGGTTCATAAGTAATGTGCTGAATGGACGTTAATTCTCTGTTGACACCAGCAGGGAGGATCATTGCACAAAGGGGGCACAGAGAAAAGTTTCTAAAGAGGGAGTGAGTCAAAGTTTGGTATTTTGTAGTGCAAAGCTGACTTGTGTTTTCTGCTACATAGGTTGGGGGGAAGGAAATTGAGGATTTACCCAACATATTTGAGCTGGAGGAATTGCAGCCAGGAGCTGAAGCAAATGCCTTGATTGTGACATCCTGGCAAGAAGCTTGTTCTAATAAGTATCTATTTTGAGAAGAGAAAAAAGACAAAAGTTGGCAAGAGTCACTCACAGCTCTGCACTTTACACAGATGTGTTCTTATGCTCTCCAAGCCACAGGGACCTTACCATGCTTCTCTGACTACAGTTCTCTGTGCCCCACTGGAGCCTCCCTCGCCATCTTCAAGGCCCTCCTGAACACCCATAGCCCTCTCTCTAGCTTGGTGCCTTTACCTTTCAACATTCTTTTGTGCTCAGTTTTCCTCCAGCCTTTGGCACTCCCCTATTCTGATTTTTGTGGTATGGTTATGTTTGACTCTACTTCTCCAGTTGCAGCTGCCTCAAATCTCCTCTGAACTGTCTTTTCAACTCACATGATTGCCAAGGTGTGTTTCCTCAGGTATCTGAGCTGTCAGGTAATACTGACTTTCAGTCACTACTAACCAGACTCACCTTAGGGCCTGATTCTCATCTGCCTGGGCCCTCATGGTCATTGAGACCTGGGAAAAGTGAATGCAACCTGTCTGTAATATGCTACCAAACTAAAACGGTGGCATTTAATACCCACCATGGACCACTGTAAATCGCAACATAAGGCCCATTTGTCACCATTATCACCCCCTGGAGTAATATTGCCTCCAAATATTTCATCCGTTTCAGTTATTTATATTTTCTCACGAATTAAGGCTGTGGCCTAATTCTGCTCTTACTTATATCACTCTTGAATTCAGCTATTGCCAAACAGCGTTATTCCTGACTCCCACTAGTAGGAGAAGGAAATCATGTCCTGTGTTTGCATTTATATGGCTATCCTAAATATCTGCAATTCTAGATGTACTAAATAGCATCCTAAACTAATCTGGTATTAATGACATTTTATAAACCAGCCCAGAAAACAGACCATGTTTAATCTTGAATTTTTCAGGAAGATTATACTCAATGTGGCGATATTTTTCACTTCATCTCTTAATGCTATCTAACATCAATGGAAATACTTGATGGCATTATCCTGAATCAAAGCTACGTGACTGGAGGAACTGAGGAAAATGCAAAGCAATTTAGCCTGCAGCAGCCACAGTGCCTCTTGTCACTAGTTTCAGGTTTACTAAGGGTTTGTCTTCACTACCGGGGATATTGATGCTGCTGCAACTGATGCAGTGGGTGTCAATTTAGTGGGCCTAGTGAAGACCCACTAAATCGATGGCAGAGCTCTCTCCGTTCACCCTGGTACTCCGGCTCCCCGAGAGGAGTAAGGGAAGTCGACCGGAGAGCATCTCCCATCAAAGCAGCGCAGTGGGGTAAGTCGACCTAAGCTACATCGACTCCAGCTGCATTATTCATGTAGCTGGAGTAGCGTAACTTAGGTCGATTTACCCCGGTAGTGAAGACAAGCGTCACATTCTGGTTCGACCTGGCAACACATTTCCAAATGAAATACCTAATGTGGGCGGTTTAGCACTGATAAATTATTGACGTTGATAATGTTTATACAGAAGACTTTTGACAGGCAAGAATCAGTTAGCACTGTTACAAATCCCTGGTTTGTTGGTGGGATCATGCAGAAAAAAGCGACCTTCTCTACCAAGGTCATATAGCATACATTAAAGTAGAACTAGATCTGGCCTAATTAAAATTCCCTCAGAGATCCCTAGACAACAGAATATAAATGGGAGGCGGGAGGAAAAGTAGGTAATTGTTTCCTCATATAAAGGGCTTCAGACCGAGGAAGCCAGAAAAACACTGAATTGCAGTGACCCAGAGCCAGCAATGTAGTGACACAGAGAACATCAAGTTCTAACAATGCAGCGCATCTATGAAAGGAATCAGAAACTCAAACATCAGGCACTTGGCAAAACAGTATTAAAGAAGCTGCCAGAATATGTCCTCGTAGGTGCCACGGAAAATGCTAACTCACAAAACTGGATACCAGCCCAACAGTACTGATGATTAATGATGAAAACATGGGCGAGTTATAGTCCTGTGGAAACACACTTAGCCAGAGAGTTAGGCTCGCCAGCTAAACAGATAAGTGTTTCTGATTTTCCTCATGTAGTGACCACTGGCCAATTATTCACAATAGGAAAAAAACCAAAACAAACCAGGTTAACTTTAGTCAAATGTTATGCCCATCACAATAAGGGGAATCCGGATGTGCTGAGGAGAACTCCTGGATGAGCCCAGAAAGGAAAGAAACAAAATAATCATTCAGTGCTGTAGATCCGCTGTGGAAAGAGGCTTCCAGAGCCTTGCTAAATAAAGAACAGCAAAGTTCAGTCCCACAGGTCTGGAGTTATTAGATGGATGACCACTGATTCTGATTCTTGTAATTATAATGATTCCTTTTCCCACTGGAAGGGATTAACAGGTCATTAGAGTTTTGCAACTGGTAGAAGATGATGACTTTACAGAACAGGGGTGATTCTAGCAAAATATTTTTCTGGTTCATCACCCAAAGTGTACTCTAGAAATTCAAGAATATCTAAATATCCTACCCAATCCTGGCTCTTTGGTATGCCTCTATCCCTGTTTTGCTATAAATAATAGCAGCAGTCATAGGGCCTGTGTCAAACAAATAATTTTCCCAAGTAATTCACTCACACATTCAGCCCAGAAATTGCCTCTATCTTCTTCCCTATAGGCACCCTGAAAATTCGGCCTGGTCCACACTAACAAGTTAAGTCAATCCAGCTACTTCACTCAGGAGTGTGAAAAATCCACACCCTTGAGCAACATAATTAAGCTGACTGAACCCCCAGCATAGACAAAGCTAGGCTGATAGAAGAATTCTTCCATCTCTTGGAGAGGTGGATTACCTATGCTGATGGGAGAACCCCTCCAATGGGGGAAAGTAGTGTCTACACTCAAGTGCTACAGCAGGGCTGCTGTCGCATTACAAGCATAGACAAGCCCATGCATAGATTAGATAGACTATGGCATTTATGCCACTGCCCTCTTGAGGAATGAGGAGCATTGGGGAAGTTATGCCTCAGGCAGACACAATCACTTTTGGGCCTCTGCTTGGTGCAGTGAGGTGAGCAGTTCCATAGTGCACCAGCCTCCCTCCAGCCACTGCAGAAAGGGCATGGGCTGTGCTATGTAATCTCCTCTCCTCCTCATCCTTCCCTGCCCCTCTCGCCTCTCTCCCAGTGTCTTGCATCCCAGCGGGAGCAGAAGTGAGCAGTGCCTGTGTTCCCTAGTGTACAGAGGTGGCTGTTGTGCAGAGCTTCCTGCACATTCTGAGCACCCTCAGAAAGACCACTTGGAATGTGGCCTATAAGGTGCCAGATTTTGATCTCAGTCAGACCTGTGTAAAACCAGAATAAGTCCATGGACAACAATAGAGTTACCCTAGAATCAGATTGACCTTAAACTCAATGAATCTATTATACCTGTGTGATACAGAGCACAATCTGGCCCAAAGAAACCCACCCCACTATCAGATGCAACTAGCGTTCCATTCCTATAAATCCAGATTCCCAACTGCTCATAGATTCAGAGAGTTGAAAGCCAGAAAGGGACCTTAGATCATCTAGTCTGACCTCTTGTACATCACAGGCCATAGAATTTCACCCAGTTTCCCTTGTGCCCAATAATTTGTGTTGGGCTAAAGTCTATCTTCCAGAAGGGCATCCAATCTTGATCAGAAGACATCAAGAGATGGAGAATCTATCTTTTCTCAGTAATTTGTTCCAATGGTTATTGTTAAAAATGTGTGCCATGTTTTCTATTAGACTTTGTCTGACTTTAATTTCCAGCTATTGATTCTTGTTATGCCTTTCTCCACTAAATTAAAGAGCCATTTAGTGCCTGCTGCTTTCTCCCCATGAAAGTACTTACACACTGTAATCAAGTCACCTATTGCTATTCTTTTTGATAAACTAAGCAGATTGAGCGTCTTCAGTCTCTCCCCATAAGGCATATTTTCCACCCTTAAATCATGTGTGTGGCTCTTTTATGCACTTTCTCCAATTTTTTTCAGTATCCTTTTTAAAATATGAACACCAGAACTGGACACAATGGTCCAGCATCCTGCTCTCAGGAAAGGTGAAGACTGGAGAAAATGAAGTGTCATCTTGAGGGGCCAATAAGATCCATGGCTCCTTTGCTGAATTTGGTTGGATCTTGGCATAACAAGGTTCCAAGAGCAGAATTTGGACCATAAAGAGTAACTATATACTCCTAGTGCAACTGCATAATAATTACATGCTTCTGCCGAATACAGTGCTTAGTAATTACACACAGCAGGCCCAAAAATATCATTTAACACGTATGCAGGTTTTTAAGGCAAAAATAATGATGAATTTACTTGGTGATTATATGGTACTTACCACATATATTTTATGCCAATGCATGATACTCACCATGTCATTAAATGGTCAA
The DNA here is from genome assembly GCF_020497125.1 of Mauremys mutica. Taxonomy (NCBI): domain Eukaryota; kingdom Metazoa; phylum Chordata; order Testudines; family Geoemydidae; genus Mauremys; species Mauremys mutica. The sequence continues at coordinate 99,714,802 of NC_059072.1, read as the reverse complement.
TAGTTGCTCTGGAAGTAAAGAATACTTGTAAAATTGTTTCCTGTAAAATAAAGCATCATTAAAAAATCATGAACATCTTCCCCATGACATTTTTCCTAGGGATAAATATGCAAGTCTTCTAGTTTGACTTTAGGCAGCCAACCGTCTGTGGGAGAAATGTTTTGTTTTTATTGTTCCAAGCGGAAGCATATCAAGATGTTGCTTTCAAACTCTCTATCTTAGCTTTCTGTGATGCTTCCTTCCATTCCTTCCCCTCTCTTGGCCTCTTATTCCTCTGACCCTAAAAATATAAAATAGAGACTGATTATAAGTTTTAGCCAAACCTAGAAACAATGACTCTGCTCCAGTTGCAGGCAATGGACATGGCAAAGTTTCCATTGACTTCAGTGGGCTAATTCTGCCAAGTTACACCTGTGTAAATGTGGCGTAACTCCACTGAAGTGGCTAGCGTGGGTGGATATGTGTGGGTGTAAATGACAGCTGAATATGGTCATAGTGGCAGCAGGATCTGCTCCTATTTTTTTAAGCCAAGGCACATACCAAAAAAGACTGGGGTTCATAATCTATTAGGTTTCTCTTTAGCTTTGCTGACAGGTTATGTGATCTGATTGGACTGCGATGTTATTAAGATACAAGAGGGTGAGGGGGTTACAATGAGGGGACACTAGGAACAATACAAATTCTTCAGATGATGTGGCTCTTCCAGTGCTTAATCTGTGCCAGGGCTTGCCAGGGTTGAGCCCCTCCATCTTTAGGCTTGGCAGTTCATAGCCCTGGCACCTCTAGGCTCTCTGCATCAGTTCTGAATGTAAAAGAATTGCTTGAACCCCAACACCTCTTTCATGACAAATTAAACACTGGACTCTTCTCGTGATTTCTCAGATGGCCAAATTCAGCTCTCACTTACATTGATGTCCATCTGGATTAATTCCACTGAAGTCAGTGGACCATAAGAAATTAAGGAGAAAGCTCCATGAGTCGCCATTGCTAGAAACGACAATCAGGGCTTGTGGTGTGATATAGAGATGTTTAATTGGAAGGTACAGGAAATTTGGGGTTCTAAATGTTTAGCTCTTCTTTTGTTTTGTTTTGCGGTTTGTTTGCTTGGGTTGTTTGGCATTTTGGAAGTAGACTAACAAGGAACACTGCAAAAAAAGATGCATGCTCACGTGGCACAAGTTAAGCTACAAGAGTGGAAATGACCCGTCTGCAGAGGAGCAACAGAAGGCGCATGCATCACTTAAGTCGTCAAAATAGGGCTTTGTGCTGGTCTCCTGCACAGGGTTGTATTTCACTCTAATTCTTTTATATATCAAGGCCCCATCATGCGAATATTGAGGACAAAATATGACCAACATTAAACTATTAATGGTCTGATCCAACATCCATTGTAGTCAATGGAAAGACACTGACTTCAATGGGCGTTGGATCAAGTCCAAGAGTGTAAATGAAACCTGTCAGATTGAGATGGCTCCTTCTGTATCATATTCTAAGGTCAGAGTAAGAAGATGAATGGCCTTTGAGAAGTGCAGAGAGCTCATTGAACAGTATGGGAGGAAAAAGAAGATGCAAACACAGCACCTTCAACCACAGGATTACTTGCTGACTGGCAGGTGCAACAAGTATTTTAATAGCTACAGGGCTGAACCACATGAAATATTTCAAGTAACAAATGCCAGACCTCAAAATATTTTGTGGATTGCATTCTTTCTTTAATAATAATAAGGTTTGCCTCCTTTGAAAGCCACACATTTTCATTAGCCATGGCTCTGAGGAAAACCACCCTTTTTCAGATGTTTTTCAGCTGATGGATTGCTTTAGGGCGTGTCTTCTGAGGATCCTAGGGACATGGATTCATCTTCCTTGCATGTCTCATTAGACTATGCATACCTGTGTCTGAAGATGAAGTCAAGAAATGGAGTCATTTAAAGTAGCCATGTCTGTAAAAATACATATCAATTGTAAGACAATGCATATAGTTCAGGGATTTGAATACAATCATTCTTCACGGGATTTTTTTTATTCCGGTGGATGTAATACATTAAACTAGCTTCCTTGGAACCTCTATTTTTATATCTACATGACACATGCAGTTTTTCTGGAGCCAAATAAGGCTGCAGAATTACTGCTTACTTGTATTCTGTTATCCGGCTGAGGAAAACCTAGTCTTTCTGGCCTGCTATACTTTTAATAGAACTAGTACCTAAAAATATTCTGCTGACCTGTTGGTTTAAGACGATTTCCCTATCATAACATCCTGGACCTTTCTGCTCTCCTGAAGAGATCAAAGGCTATCTATTTTTAAATTGTAAAAAGGCCAAAAAAGAACCACTGTAATCTAGGTGCAAACAAAGGAGGCAGGTCTGCTCTAAAAACAGGAGCAGCAAGAGAGATGGATGGTGACTCAAGGCTTGATTCTGCTCTCAATTATACTGTGTAAATCAAGAGTAATTCCCTTGAGCCAGTGACATTACCACCTGTTTTAAATGGTGCTCCTTCTTGATCAGTTCGAGGCTTGTCTGCCCGGTGCATTAGTCCTCACCAGAAGAATGAAAATGCTAGTGTGCTCTAGAGTGTCGCACACTAACTGGCCTATGTGGACCATGCTGGTGTGTGGTAGAAGTTCCCTAATGCACATTAATGTAGCCCTGTATGAAATAGGACTGCATTAATGCACATTAGGGAACTTTTAGTGTGCACCACAGGCCAGTTACTGCATAACACCCTAGTACCCACTTGAATTTACACTCTTCTAGTGTGGACTAATGCACATTGTAGATTAGCCCTAGCCTTGCCTATGTGGGATCAATATGATTCAGTCATGACAATGGATTAGTTTTTCATCTGGTGTAAATCAGATTTAAAACAGGTGGGGATCTGACTCAGTATATAGAAAGAGAATTGATAGAGAACAACAATATAACCAAGTTTGGATTTAGTTTGGGGATAAATTGAGAGTAATGAATTATATTTCTGTGGCACACAGTACATGCTATATATTGGCTACAAAAATTAGGAAACACTGAGCACTAGAGTTGGTTGATTCTAGTAAAAATGGGGGGGGGTTCCATTTTTTTGTGGAAAATCTTTGATGAAAATGAGCATTTTTTTCATTTACACCAAAAATTTTCACTGAGGGAAAAATTTGTTTCCCAACCAGTTCTCCTGAGTGCTCTCAGTTCCCAGTGCACAGGAGCTGACTCACCACAGCCTTTAGGGTCTTCCAGGAGTGAACCCTGGAAAGGAGAGCGATTGCTTGAAAATCACACAAGGAGCCTTGGCAACAGAACTCTCCCTAGTGGAAATCTTTAAAAGGGTCTAAACAATGTGCAAATTGTTGGGATCTATGCTGTAGTTAAAACAGTATAAAGGCCATAGGAGATATTCTGCTGACTCAGTACTGTACTTTGTTCTGGCTAGACCCCCCACCTAGAATACTGGGCCACCTCATTGCAAAGCAGAGGTGTGATCAGACATCACTTATTGTCCACTGAGGAGTGGAAATGAAAACAGTTTAACATCTGCTACTCCTCACAGCAACAGAACAACTCAAGTGTGCAACTCAACTATCTAGCTTTTATACAAACAAAATATCACATCAGCATTTACAATATTATAAATCAAGGTTACAACCCCGAATGATGTTAGTCACACTATAAATAAAGGTAGGTAAATCAGAAAAAACATCTAAGTTAAAAAAAAAACATGTCTCTTGAAATTTATACTGCTGCTAAAACAAAAGGGATGGGATTCAATGGGAACAGATGTTCCTTGCATGCTGTTGCCTCCACCCATGCATTTTAAACAATATTCAGATTAAATTGAGCATTCATAATGATATTTTTTTCCTAATGCTTTTCTAAGGTCTGGCTCTTTCCCCCACACCCCCATTCCCTGACATATTTATCTTCCAGCTGCTAATTTCATAGACTGTCTCACTCACAGGCGGTCTAAAGTCTTGACTCCCCTTTTGGATTCTGTAGACATTAAAGCTGATACGGCTGCTGCTTAGCTGGTTGGTTGTACTATGTCTTGAAAATTAAATCTTTAAACAGGCCGAGTTGGACTGTGCCTTGGAGAACAGAGCTAAGCAATAGCTGAGTCCAGAAGTTTCAATATACCACCCCCCGCAACACACACACACAGTGGCCCAGGAAGGCACTGTAGCTCAGACACACAATTCAGTGATTCTCAGGCATAATTCCCTCTCTGCTTCTGTCTTGCTCCTGGGTGTATGTGTGCAGTAATTTGCTGCCAGCAGAAAATTAGGACACACCCAACAGCTGCATTGGCTAGTGCATTGGGGGGCCAGAGCCAATGTTCCACCCCCGCCCCCCGTGCTTTGGGATTGGGAGTAGCATCCCCCTACTTACTCCTACATTCCTGGACCAGAGGCATGGGTAGTCCATGCAGGGATGCAAGGGATGGTCCTACTACTGAGAATATCATTCAACGAGTAAGAAGGAGGACACATAAGGTTTCATGGGCCAAAGCAGCGTAAAGAGGCCTTGGGATAAATGACAATCAGGCCCTCATTTGCATAATAACTTTCATTACCACTATTCTATTATACACAGGTTCTTTCTTATAATACCCTCATCACTGTAATAGCTAAACACCTTCCAACAGGGTATTCAGCAACATACTAACAAAGTGGGGATTTAAGGTAATAGGAACACCCTATTCTATACAGGTTCTTTTGCTGCACTCGTCACCATAGTGCAGAGGCCCCAGACTGTGGAGGGGGGCAGAGGAACATTTGGGGGGGCCCAGTGGGGCCCAGGCCAGCCCCCACAGGGGGTGAGGGGGAGCACCACCAAGCCCTGCTCTGCTCTGCTCTGGCCATGCCCCCAGCTCCAAGCCCCATGCCCAGTCCTACCGCCAGCCTCAGCCCCCAACCAGGGCCCGTCCACGGCTCCACACCCAGCCCCGCTTCTGGCACTGGCCCCGCCCCCAGCCTCAGCACCTGGCCACAGCTCCGTTCCCAGACCTGCCCCCAGCCTCAGTCCCATTACCCCTGGCTGCAGGGGGTGGGGGGCGCAGACCTGAACAGTTTGGGGACCACTGCCATAGTGTCTGAGCACCTTCCAGTAATTCATTAAGCAACATGACTAACATCTGCCACGAGTTTGTCCTAGGAAAACATACTTTGACTTTTTAAAATGTTTTAAAATAAAAATGCAGATGTTTTCTAAGGTGTAAAATCAAAAGGAAATGTGTGAATATATCTGGTTAGATGGCATAGTTACCAAGGGACCACATTTTGTATGGCATTTATATCCAGAGTATCCCATTACCTGCAATGCAGATGCACGTGTGAAACTGGGTGCAGAATTTGGGGGTGCCTGGGTGTAACTGTGGGGAGAATTTGCCCCAGTGATTTCCTCCGAACTTCATTGTTCACTGCTAAACTGCAATTGCCACTGACTACTCCTTCATTTTGAACTACCCCAAACAGCTACAGACATTGGCATGGGACTAAGCACCTGACAAGGGGTATTTTTTAAACTCCCTTTTTAAGAAGACAAAAAAACATAGCAAGGGTTTGAATTGGGTTGGGTTTTTTAGATCTAATTATGCACCAAAGTCTGTAAAGTGCTCAGTATCTCCTGGGTTGTGCTATGCAGTCTCCATTCCCTTTCACTTCTGTGGGACTGAGGCCTCTCTCTGCTCCTTGTAGGATATGCTCAGAACCTAGAGGCTAGGGGCCTATGGTTCTGATTCAGGAAAGCATTTAACCATATACTTAACTGTAAGCATATCAAGTAATCCCATCCCTATTCAGCAAAGCTTTTAAATCCTTGCTTAACTTGAAGGATGTGCTTAAGTCCCATTGATTTCAATGAGATGTAATCATATACTTAAGCCCTTTGTTTAATCAAGGCCTATATGGTTAAACAATCCTAAATGTAAAAGATTTTTTCTTTATTTTACATTTCCAGTATCCCATTCTAGTAACACAATTTGCCAGACATTTGTTTGGATTTGTTATTTTCAAGGCACAATTCTGTGCGCTTCTCCCTCAGTCATTACAGCAACAAGCCAAGCAAATAAATAAATAGCAATACTTCTAGTATTCTATACAGATTAGTGGTGCAGCTGGAGTGAAATTCTTTTTTGTTGTTCACCGTGTCAGTGAATTGTTCTTCTCCAGATGTTTTTTTCTGATAACTAGTGCTCCAAAAGATTCATTGTGGCATGTAAAGCTGGAGCAGGAAGAGGAGCCAGTTTTGTTGTGTGTAACAGAAGGAGTTTTATGAACTAAGTTCAGTTTCAGTTTTCCCAGATAAACACAAATCTTACAATTTAACTGTGGTCCTCATCCTGCAGTTCTGTATTCCTTCTTCACTCAAATATCCCACTGACGTCTATGGGACTAATTGACTAAGAAAAAGGTTGCACAGTTGGGCACTATATATGTAATGTAACCTGTATAAGAAAAGCAGTTTATGAAAATCCAAGCAAAAATCAAAACATGCACCCAATTCTGCACCCTTGAACTCAATACAAGTTTTATCACATAGCAATAGTCATACTGGGTCAGACCAATGGTCCATCTAACCAGTATCTTATTTTCTGACACTGGCCAGTACCAGATGTTCCAGAAGGAAAGAACAGAACAAGGCAATGTTGAGTGCTCCATCCCCTGTCGTGCAGTCCCAGCTTCTGACAGTTGGAGGCTTCGGGACACCTAGAGCACGGGGTTGCATCCCTGACCATCTTGTCTAATAGCCATTCATGTCCTCCATGAATTTATCTAATTCTTTTGTTTTAACCTAGTTACACTTTCACCATCACAACACCCTCTGGCAACAACTGTCACGGGTTGACTGTGCATTGTGTAAAGTATTTCCTGTTGCTTGTTTTAAACCTGCTGGCTATTAATTTCATCAGGTGACCCCTAGTTCTTGTGTTCTGTGAAGGGGTAAATAACACTTCTCCACACCATTAATGATTTTACAGACTTCTGTCAGAACCTTTCCTTAAGTCATCCTTTTTCCAAGCTGAACAGTCCCAGTCTTTGCAATCTCTCCTCATATGGAAGCTGTTCCGTACCACTAATCATTTTCATTGCCTTTCTCTGTACCTTTTCCAATTCCAATATATCATTTTTGAGGTGGGGCAACCAGAATTGCACACATTATTCAAGGTGTGGGCATACCATGGATTTTCAAAGTGGCATTCTGATATTTTCTGTTTTATTATCTATCCCTTTCTATTAGCATTTTTGACTGCCACTGCACATTGAGTGGATGTTTTCAGAAAACTCTCCACAATGACTCGAAGATCTCTTTCTTGAGTGATAACAGCTACGTTGGACCCCATTTTTTTGTACGTATTGTTGGGATTATTTTTCCATTGTGCATTACTATTTCATCTGCCATTTTGTCAGATCCCTTTGTAATTCTTCACAGTCATTTTTTAATTTAACTATGTCGAGTAATTTTGTATCATCTGCAAATTTTGCCACCTTACTCTTCACACCCTTTTCCATATCATTTATTAATGTGTTGAACACCACAGGTCTCAGTACAGATCCTTGTGGGGGGAGCTATTTAACTCTCCATTGTGAAAACTGACCATTTAGTCCTACCCTTTGCTTCCTATCTTTTAACCAGTTACTGATGCATGAGAGGACCTTCCCTCTTATACCACAACTACATAGTTTGCTTAAGAGCCTTTGATGAAGGACCTTGTCAAAGGCTTTCCAAAAGTCCAAGTATACTATATTGACTGCTTGTTGACTTGCTCAAAGAATTCTAATAGATTGGTGAGGCTTGATTTCCCTTTACAAAAACCATGTTGACTCTTCCTCCACAGACTGTGTTCATCTATGTATTTGATAAGTTTGTTGTTTACTGTAGTTTCAACCAATTTGCCTGGTTCTGAAGTTAGGCTTGCTGGCCTATAATTGCCAGGATCGCCTCTAGGGCATTTTTAAAAAATAGGCATTACATCAGCTACCCTCCAGTCATTTGGAACTGAGGCTGATTGAAGCAATAGGTTACATAGCACAGTTAGTTCTACAATTTCATATTTGAGTCCCTTCAGAACTCTTGGGTGAATACCATCTCGTCCTGGTGACTTATTACTGTTTAATTGATCAGTTAGTTCCAAAGCTTTTTCTACTGACACCTCAATCTGGGACAGTTCCTCAGATTTGTCAGCTAAAAATAATGCCTCAGGTGTGGGGCTCTCCACTATATCCTTGAAGACCAATACAAAAAATTAATTTAGCTTCTGCACAACTGCCTTGTTTTCCTTGACTACTGCTTTAGCACCTTGATTATCCAGTGGCTCCACTGACTGTTTGGCAGGTTTCCTGCTTCTGATGTATTTAAAAAAATTTGCTTTTAGTTTTTGTGTCCTTAGCTAGGCGTTCTTCAAATTTTTTCTTGGCCTCAAGGGTAAAAAAATATGTTTACCCTTGACTTGCCAGAGTTTATGCTCCATTCTATTTTCCTCAGTAGGATTTGATTTCCAATTTTCAAATGATGCTTTTTTTACCTCTAGCCACCTCTTTTACTAGGCTTTTTAGCCAGGCTTGCATTCTTTGGTTCTCTTGCTGACTTTTTGTTATTATTTGGGTTATACATTTAATTTGAACCTTTATTGTGGTGTTTTTAAATAGTTTCTGTGAAGTTTGTAGGCATTTAATCCCTGTGACTGTTCCTTTTAATTTCTGTTTAACTCATTTCTTCATTTTTGTGTAGTTCCCCTTTTTGAAGTTAAATGCTACTGTGGTGGGTTTCTCTGGCATTTCCCTCCACACAAATACACACCCCACACAGATGCAAAATATAATTGCATTATGGTCACTATTACCAAGCGATTCAGCTATATTCACCTCTTGGAGCAGATCCTGTGCTCCACTTAGGACTAAATCAAGAATTGCCTCTCCTCTTGTGGGTTCCAGGACCAGCTGCTCCAAGAAGCAGTCATTAATGGTGTCTAAAAATGTTATCTCTGCATCCTGTCCTGAAGTGACATGTACCCAGTCAAATATGAGGATAGTTGAAATCCCCCATTATTACTGTGTTTCTTGCCTTTGTAGCCTCTCTAATCTGTCTGAGCATTTCACAATCACTGTCACCATCCTGGTCACGTGGTCAGTAGTATATTCCTACTGCTATATTTTTATTGTTCAAGCATGGAATTTCTTTCCATAGCATCCATCCATGGTACAGTTTTAATTAAGATTTTTACTTTATATGACTATGCTTTCTTTCACTGATAGTGCCACTCCTCCACCAGCGCAATCTACTCTGTCATTCCTATATATTATGTACCCAGGTATTATCATGACCCACTGATTATCCTCATTCCATCAAGTTTCAGCAATGCCTATTATATCAGTGTCCTCAGGCACTCTAGTTAACCCATCTTAGTATTTAGACTTCTAACTTTTAGATATAAGCACTTGTATATATTGTCAATATTCCATTGTTTGCCTTCATGTGTGTGACGGGTTGGATCACAGAAACCCCTTGAGGGCTGCCAACTGATGTGCCAAGACTGCCCCTGCTTTCCCTGCCAACTTGGGACTCCAGAACCCTGCCTGTTTGTGCCAGACACGCTTGCTGGCCACAAACACAGACCCAGGTCTGAACCATGTCCCACGAACGGCAAGCTTAACTGAAAGCAGCTTAAGAAATGTTCCTGTCTCTAACACTCAGATGCCCAACTCCCAATGGGGTCCAAACCCCAAATAAATCCATTTTACCCTGTATTAAGCTTATGCAGGGTAAACACATAAATTGTTTGCCCTCTATAACACTGATAGAGAGATATGCACAGCTGTTTGCCCACCACCCCAACAGGTATTAATACATACTCTGGGTTAATTAATAAGTAAAAAGTGATTTTATTAAATACAAAAGGTAGGATTTAGGTGGTTCCAAGTAGTAACAGACAGAACAAAGTGAATTACCAAGGAAAATAAAATAAAACACACAAGTCTACGCCTAATACAGTAAGAAAACTGAATACAGATAAAACCTCACCCTTAGATGTTTCAATAGGCTTCTATCACAGACTGGACGCCTTCTTAGCTGGGCACAATCCTTTCCCCTGGTACAGCCCTTGTTCCAGCTCAGGTGGTAGTTAGGGGATTTCTCATGATGGCTGCCCCATTGTTCTGTACCACCCACTTATATATCTTTTGCATAAGGTGGGAATCCTCTGTCCCTCTCTGGGTTCCCACCCCTCCTTCTCAATGGAAAAGCACCAGGTTAAAGACGGATTCCAATTCAGGTGACATGATCACATGTCACTGCAAGACTTCATTACCCACTTGCCAGCACACAAGTATACAGGAAGACTTACAAGTAAAACAGAGCCATCTACAGACAATTGTCCTGGTTAATGGGAGCCATCAAGATTCCAAACCACCATTAATGGCCCACACTTTGCATAATTACAATAGGTCCTCAGAGTTATATTTCCTATTTCTAGTTTCAGATACAAGAATGATACATTCATACAAATAGGATGAACACAGTAGATATAAGCTTTGTAATGATACCTTACAAGAGACCTTTTGCATGAAGCATATTCCAGTTACATTATATTCATACTCATTAGCACATTTTCATAAAATCATATAAGGTGCAATGTCACAATGTGTTTTATTTAAATGGGATTTTTTTACATTTGACTGTTCCTCACTAACTCCAACCTGTACTTTACCAACTCCTTTCCTATTCTCTTTACTAGGACATAGAGTTACCCCTTTAATAAATTCATCCCTAAGGGATGTTCCCACTTGAACTGGGGGCTCCGCCACACCTGTTGGTTCCCCCCCAGCCCTAAGTTTAAAAACTCCTCTCCAACTTCTTTAATTATAAGTGCCAGCAAGCTGGTTCCATTTTGGTTAAGGGGGAGCCCATCCTTATAGGATCCTCCTTTCCCAAAGGGTTCCCCAGTTCCCAATAAGCCTATATCCCTCCTCCCTACACAATTGTCTCATCCATGCCTTGTTACCCAGCAGTTCTGACTGTCTAACTGGCCCTTCGTGTGGAACTGAAAGCATTTCAGAGAATGCTTCTATGGAGGTCCTGGACTTTAATCTCTTACCTAACAGCCTAAATTTGGCCACCTCTCTCTTACTTTCCCTATGTCATTGTTACCTACATGTACCACAATCACTGGCTCTTCCCAGATCTGCAACCATCTGGCAGGCAATTTACCATGTAGTTCTCCCAGCCATCACAAACCCAGTTGTCTATATTTCTGTTAATCAAATCCCCCATTACTATTATCTGGCTTTTCCTAGTAATTGGGGTTCCCTCCCCAGAAGGGTTATCCTCAATGCGAGGCTGTCAGACTGGGAGTGGGACCTGCTCTATTGAGTCCCTAAAAGTCTCCTCTGTGTACCTCTCTGTCTCCCTTAGCTCCTCCAGTTCAGTCACTCTGGCCACAACAGCCTGAACCATGTCTCTGAGGGCCAAGAGCTGCTTGCACTGAATGCACACATACGCCACCTGCCCACAAGGCAGGTAATTGTACATGCTGCATTGAGTGTGCTAAACTGGATAGCCCCTACCCTGCTGCAGGACTTTTGTCTGCATTATTTTTACTCTTGAAGGTTTGTTTGCTTCTTTTGGGGGGATGGATTTATTGGCCTAAGTTTACAGTATGTATGTTAGGTGTATCTGCCTCTCACACTCCCGCTCTAAACTCCCTTGCAAAACTCCCCTATTGGCTAGATCCTCTGGTCTTTTAGGAGCTGACTTTTTAAACCACTGTTCTCCCTGAGTTAGCCCTGCCCCCTTGTCAATATAAGCAGAATCAGGACCTAAATAAGATGGCAAAATGCTTGACTGCTGTGCTGTCCATTGTGTGCAGCATATAACTTCAACAAACAGTGAGACTGCTTTGCTCAGAGCTTCTTTGTACAGCGGAAATGAGCGAGGGCAAGCAATTTACAAAACCGGGTATTCTGGAATCCCATTAATAAAAGCAGGCAGCTGTGCAGGACTCTTAGTCTGATTGCCCTATATGATGGAAAGCCCAAAGGTAAGACACAGTATAATTAAAGCCAACTTTGGAGGTCTGATATTTAGACATTTCAGCATTCTTGTTGCTCTGTATCACCATTACAATGAGCCTCAGCTGGGAAAAGGTTACAAGGAGATCGAATTATATGTTGGCCCATTCTGACACTGAGTATGTTTCAACCTCTGTAATTCCTGGCAAGTGGCACTACTGAATGAGGCAGGGCTTTATTCTTGGTGCCAATGCCACTCCAGCATTTTCTTCTACCAAAAAAAAAAAAAAAGAAGAAGAAGAAAGAAAGAAAGAAAGAAAGAAAGAAAAATCATAAAATTTCAGTTGGCCTAAATAAAATGAAATGAAAGCTAGAAGGCTGTTATTGCCTAGCTTTGAAGAAATTAATACACTAGCACCTGAAAAACACAGGGACGAACTTTAGGTTCAACTCATAAAACAAGTTTTGGGCTACAGAATTTTTGCACTGTGGAAAGCATACAGATGTCCAGCTTATGCACCAGTTCTGTATGTAAGTGTTTCATTAGCCCTGCCCTTATTAATCCTTTGTTGTCTGTGCCCCTTTAGTAGAAACAACCTCATATTGAGAGTTAGCCACATGAAAAAGGTGGGAAATGCATTCTAATTTCTCATTCATAAAAATGAATGGCTCCATTTATAAGACCGTAGGATGATGTCGAAATTACAGGGAAACCAGAGTACCATGACAAGCTCAGTGAGTTCAGCACTTACGGTGCTTACTCCATTATCTCTTGAGAGCAGAGCAATGGCATGAATAATAAGCAGTTACTAAAGTCCTGGTACTGAGAGTTTTAAAGCGGAGGGGTGTGCCTCATCAGAAGTGCAAACTTAAGAGGAGAGGAGAGCATTCTGAAGAATAAAGCCAAGAGAAGAGAGAAAGATGCACCAGGAACAAGAAACATTAAACTATGTCTGGACTAGAGAAATTTAGTCCACCGCAAGAGTGAAAATGAGACGGATTTAGGCTTGATGATCTTGAGGCAGTGGGATCAATTTGTACAGAAGAATAGAGGAAAACACACATAACTTACCACCAGGTGCTTCTTCCAGGAGTGCCTCTTGGGAGAGAGCACTCAGATACCTTAGAAATCAGCACATTATAAATGGATGGATGTGGATAGAGAGAGATCAGGCGGAAGAGAAGAGAAGAGTTTCTTTTTGGCTTGAGAGGATTTTTTTTTCTCTCTCTCTCTCTCCATGTAGTTGGTCAGCAACACAAAGCAACCTCTACAAGAGGAAGGATAGGCTTGAGGTTAGGCACTGGGTTTGGACTCCGGAGATCTGGATTCCATTCCTGGCTTGGCCACAGACTTTCTGTGTGACGTTAGATAAAAGAATCTCACAGTACCTCGGATCCCTATCTATGTAACAGGATAGTTTTTTTTTCTCCACTCTTTCTCTCTCTTGTCTGTTTTGACTGTGAACTCTCCAGGGTCCAGGCACTGTCTCTCTCTATATATATGGATAGCACCTCCCTGATCTCAGGTAGGGGATCTCTAGCTGTGTCTGTTCCTATAGTATAAATAATAATACTGTCTCTGAAGTCAATGAGAGTTTTTCTCTTGGCTTGGATGGGAGCAGGACCAGACACCAGTTATATTTATGATAATACAAGTGATATCTTTAGAGCAAAATTTTCAAAGGGCCTCTAGGATTTGCTTGCAGTATTTGAAAGCTCATCTGTTGCCACAAAAACACTCACACTTGCCCACCCTGCACAACGGATTACTATGCAGGGCAGGTATTACTTTTGCAAACAAATGCAGCTGCAAATATTGAGGATACATTACCAGACACCCTAACCAACCTGTGTTTATTTAGAGGCACTTTGAAAATACGGAACTTGAAATACCTTTAGCGATGCTTCACTGTGTAATCCACATTCATTATTAGGAGTGTGCTACTAATTTTTGAACATACTAAAATCTGACATCATGTCCATGAGGAGTCCATGGAATTCATTTTAAACAATAGCAAAAAAAAAAAGAGCTGAAAACGTCAAATCATGAGTGAAAGTGGATGCCAGGTTTTTTGCGTGCCAAACATACAGAAAATGCCAATTCACCATTTTCATAGGCATGGGTTTTCCTGAGTGGAATTTCAATGAGAACAGTTATTCCAAATTATACTCCAGGCATTTTTTACAGAAAGATCCACTTTCCTTGCAGTCATCTCTTTTTTTAACACCAAACTCAACCACAAAGCAGACCATCCACCCCACAGCCTATACTATCTGAGTTTAATATTTATTTAATATGCTGAAATCTGATAAACCACTTCCCCAGTCAACCTCACCTGCCACAGGTGTGTTTCATTCCTCTCATGTGCTGAAGTAACAGCACCACCTAAAAGCTGGGTTTTGTTGAGTGGCGGGTTTGGCTTTTAAACAAGAACAAAAATGCAGCTTCTTAAATCAACCAGCATGTATATGGAAAAGCTTGAGAATGAGATTTTAATATTTCTGAACAGTTAATACAGATCTGTTAACAAGTTTTCCCGCTCACTAAACACGAAGATCCAGCATTTTCATACTCACTCCTTTGGTGGGCGGGGGGAGAGAGAGGAGGAATCCTTCAGCTACATGTGTTTTCAGAAATGAGACATATTATCCTCTCCCTGCCTTCCAGGAAGAGGAGGGAGTGACTGGTGTGAGAACAGCTCACTTTTCAAGTGTACTGTAGTGTTGTGTTGTCTAGTGGTCTGATCACACAGCTGGGAACCAAGCACTCCTGCATATTAACCCCAGTTCTGCCACTTACTTCCTTTGTTACCTTGAATGAGTCACTTGCAGGGCCTAATTTTCAGAAATGCTGAACACTCTCAAATCCTGTTGAAGTATGTGGGAGCAGTTGATGCTCAGCACCTCCAAAAATCAGGCACTTTAACTTTTCTGTCATATCTGTAAAATGTGGCTGATGACACTTCCCTTCTTCACAGGATTGTTGTGACTGGATTACTTAGTGCTCATGAAGTGCGAGGTAAAGCCCTAAGTAGTCGTATTACTATTAACAGAGGACAGTTTTTATGCGATACCAGTCCCAAGGCAGAACACATTAATGTCTGCAAATGAGTCACTCAAACACGTGTGGCCATGAAATATACTGATGGTTTACACAGAACTGTGCTGGCACTTGGTGATGAAACTTCAGTGTGCATCGGAGACACAACTATAAATAAACCTCCATACCATACTGCAGAACCAGCTTTCATTCTCAACTGGGTTCTTCCAAGGACCCAGGAGTAACAAGCTTTTGAGATTGTACTTCTACATCTGAGTCACTTTCTACTGCAGTTGGCGGTTCCATTTCACCTCTGGTGAGCTGAGAACATCCTTAACTGTACACCAAACCTTGCGGCGGTTGTTAGCACGTCTCCTGTTTTAATAATCCACATTCAATAGCCTGACATTCTGCACAGCTTACAGCATGTCTCAGAAGCAGCTGACTTCCTTAAATACTGAAGCAGGGTACCTTACATAACCTTGGTGAAGGAAACACCAACATTTTCCCCTCACCGCCTTTGTTTTCGGTTGCTAATCTAGGAAACACACGTCCTTTCTATTTACTGAGAAAATAATTAATACTAACCTTGTTGTGCCTGGATCCCACTGCACCTCGCTATTAAAATGGAAACCCTTGTGCTGCAGACATGGCTAGGCTGCTAGAACACTTAAGCAACACACCGTGTGTTGCACCCATTTACTACGTGCAATTGTTTCTATGAGACCTAATAGCTCTACCATTGTTATTATAACACTGTGCACTAATATAAATGAGCCTGTAAATGGGGAGCCAGCTAAACTAAAACCATTATAATCACAGCCTGGGTTGTAAATCACAGGCTAGCGTGTTCTGCTGTGGTTTGACTGAGAGCCAGGCAATAGTCAAATAATCAAACTGCAGATGTCGGGATAGCAAATTTAAACAGTGGCAAAGAGCCAAGCAAGGGGGGGTTGGGACTTTGCACAATGCAGGAATTCCCCCTTCCCTCCTTTGTTGTTAACTGGGGTCTATGAAATAACCAGACATGTTAACCAATAATAGCATTGTTCCTTGGAAGCATGTGTGCCAGCAGGGGCTCATGGGCTCAGCCAACCCCATTCAGCTCAACACTAAATATCTGCAATAGTACTAATAATTAGCATGAGTTTCCTGGCTTCTGAAGTTCCCCCCTCCCTCCCATTGCAAATGGTGAGTTAGAGCTTCGGCCCTGAGTGAGAGGAATCCAGGTGTTTCAAAGAGTTTGAAAATGCTGGCCAGAGTCCAATGTCCTTAACGTGGGCGTAAATCCAAAGGAACTTCACGGATTTCGGTGCAGCCACCCCCAAATGTATGCTCATGTCACTGACATCAGAATCAGGCCCTCGACTTTGAACAAAACACCCTCCTGTGTTGTTCTAACCTTCTTGCTCTGATTCCCCCTTTGCCCCATTGCTTATTTCTGTCTCTGTGCTCTTATTAATGATCACAACAACCCTGAGTAATCTAGAGTCTTTAACCACGGAGCCCAGAACACAGCTACAATTCAGCACCTAAGGCTACCCACTAATAGCCTTGTGACAATTAATTAGTGCCTTATGCTGAGGGTGGTGCCAAGCTGCACGGTCCCGCTCCCCTTCCCTCTCTGCACCCTGCCCCCAACAAGCATCAGGGGGTACTGTGCCTCAGAGAGCCCTGCATCCAACCGGTTCTTTTTGGGGTGGCAATTAGCAGGGAGAAGCCCCTGTGTCTGTGAGCGCTCAGAAGCTGCATTTGGTCCCTGAGCAGTTGACACCAAGGAGGGAAGGTTCCTTGCACCCACATTCTCACAGCTGGCACATTTCTGTGCAGAAGCCAGCTATAATCTGGCCTGAATTGTGTTGTCCATTGAGAGAATAGTGATTGTCGTTGCATTGGTGTGGGATTGGGCAGTGAGAACCCTGAGGAAAGGAAGTGAAGGACCAGGAGTGGCACTGTAGGAATTATGAGTTGCATGTTCAGACAGTAAATGTGTTTAGCTGAGGACATGAGGGGGAAATTCACCCTGTGCAAAGGATCAGCACAAGGCCTTTGCAAAATTTAAGCCCAATAGGGCCTGTGCTGGATACAGTAAATATCACTTTATCTTTTTTCATCATCTGGCAAACCTGAGAACTCACGCGCTATGTGAACCTAGCCATTACCCTCCATAACGGTCTCAGAATGTAAACGGGGATGAGGAGTCCAAGAAACCAAACAAACGGAGACTGAGACGACCAGAAGCATGAATGAAATCCATAACAAGGGGGGACCAGACTGGTGCTAAAGAAGGAAAAGTAGGCTAGAAAGGCAGAGCAGGGGAGCTACCTCCTTAGTAGGTGTTGATGGTCTTAGCACCATTAAAAGTCAGTGCATCTGAGCTGAGAATTCTTGCTATGATTGTGACTGTGGTAACAATGACAGGACACTCCTGAACGCTCGGGCTGTGTTTACTGTTTCCATAGTTGTGAGAGATGCAATATGGTTGCTTTTCATTTCCAGTCAGGAGCCAGACTCTGTATCAGTAGTATATAAACAAAGGAAGTATGTTTTCATTTGGCGAATATACAAGCCCAAGCCACTGCCCCATGACATTTGAAGTGATATTATAAGCTTCTTTTAGGAAAGTACATTTCCATTTGTTTCTCTGACAACCCAAGGCAAACAAAATGGCTGGATTTCAGTTTTCTATTTAATACACATCAGCACGCTGTCATGTGAGGTGACAGAAGGGTGGTAAAATATGAGAGCCTCCTTCATGTTACTTAAAAATGACCATGGAGGAATTTTTGTAACCATTTTGGTTTTTTTCAAATGTAACATTTAAAGGCTGTCAGTGAGTGGTAAGAGCAGTCGCTCATCAGGCACCATGGAAATGTTTTGCTGAAGCAAGTAGCAGGCACTATCGTGTAAGGGATAAAAGATTGGCCTGGCTGGAGATAGTCATGACCTGAGTTTGCCAGCTGTAGATGAAGATTTGATGGATGACAAAGTGGTTTATAATTATATTCTAGAACTCTCTCCTTCCCCAGCCCATGATGCTGACACAGCAGCAGTGAATGGGTACTGTCATTTCCCTGAAATCCCAAGATTCATGCCACCAGCAAGACAGTTTCCCCTTCCTGCTCTGGAGGTGTTTGCAGCCGAAGTGTCCTGAAGGTAACGTGAACTCTTCCCACTCCAGCTCCAAGCACAAGGACCATAGGTGTTCGACGGCTAGGGCCAGACGGGGGCACTGCTCCCCCCACTCCAAATTTATGTCTGCTGCAGAAGTGTAATGCTTCCAGAGTGGTCCGGAGCATTGCTCCTGCATCTGCAATACAGGACAGAGCTACAGTCCAGCACTTCATAAATACCCACAATGAGTTTCCTGCCTGCCAGCTCTGCTCTGCTCCCAGCCTCCTCTCCTCCCCCCACACACAAACACCTGACAACTCTGCCTGAGACTTGCAGTCCATTTGGGGGGCAGGGCTACCTGCCTCTGCCCCACCAGCTTTGGGCTCTGCACACTACAGCTCCCACAAGGCAAGGAGGGATGCTAGGGCTATGCACTGGAGAAGCAGTGATGAGTGCAAGCCAGGCCTGCTGTATCAATATCAGCAGCTGCTGCTGCTGGAGGTTCAAGGGTACTGGCTTGGTCCAGTTGGTATCAATACCTTTGCAAATTGCTCCCTCCTTCCAACAGGCTCCTTCTGGACACCCAGGACTACCCCCTGCCCCTCCCATGCTCTGCTAAGTCACAGGGAGTTATTTATCCCATCCCACTCCTCAAAATAAATGCCTTATCTGCCACTCCTTTTACATGCCACAATTTACTTTGTTTGGTTTGGCACTAAATGAACTAACTAGCCCTAACCTTGGCCCTAGGAAAGAAGAATGGCTCCAACCAAATACATGGAGGTTAGCTGAAGAGAGGAAAGAGTTAAAGAAGAGAATTCATCAAGAAGGAGACGGCAGTAAAAGAGAGGTTCTCAAAAAGAACATCCAGAAGAGAGAAAAGAGAATGGACAGAAAATAAAGCAAGGGAAGCTGAGGAGATGTACAAGAAAGGGAAATCCAAAAAGCTCTTTCAGGTATCTAAACAGCTGACATCACAATTCTCAAACTGTTTTGGCATTATGCAGGCTCAGGATGGTACAGTTTTAACCACAGAGGAAGGACAGAAAGCCCAGTTGGATGGAACATTTTCAGGCAGTGCTCAGCCAGTCAGATCACTAACACACATTGAGAGATGTGAAGCATTGGCTGACTTTATCCCTAGAAGTAATAGCCTTTGCTGAAGTAGCTTAGACCATAAACCAACTGAAGAGTGGGAAAGCAGTAGGCTATGATAAGATAGATGCTGAAATGTTAAAAGCTGGAGAGGAAGTGATGGTCAATGACATAGGCAGGTTGTACAGGTTGGTTAGTGGAAAGGAGAGCTGTCCTAAAGATTGGAGAAGAGGTGTTATCTGCAAAATTCCTAAAAAGAGGCGCAAGCTTTTCTCTGATAGCTGGATAGGGGTGACACTTGTCTGTATGTAGAAAAGGGTTTTGCACTATTATTTTGAATGGGATGAAAACTGCTGTTGATAAAATACTCAGAGAAGAACAGGCTGGATTTCAATCTGGTAGGTCATGTTCAGACTAGATTTTCATCCTGAGAAGACTTATTGTGAGAGGCTCAAAATACCAGCGGAAGATGGTTTCTAACTTGCTTGATTTTATGAAAGCATTTGATAGCGTCCATAGAGAAGCCCCCTGGAAGCTCCTGGAACACTATGGAATTCCAGCAAAGACTGCTAATTTGATAAAAATGTGTATGATGAGTGTGGCGAGCCAGAGTGGTTTAAGATTTAAGATACCAGTGCAAGGCAATGTTGTGTGCTATCTCCACTTCTCTTCCACATTGTCATAGGCTTCCTGATGAGAAGAGTGATGGTTGTTGTCAAGGACATTAGTTCTGTGTGGGCCGCAAGACTTAGATTTTGCAGATATATAGTCATATTGGATACCAGCTTGGATGGATGCAATGAAAAGACTCTTTATGACCAGAAACTGCTAAAGTGGAACTTTGTATCAGTACGTAGAAGACCAAGACCAGGGGGGTAGGAGAGAAGGCTGTCAACACAGGTAGATGTGTGATTGATGGAGAAAAGCACAAACGAGTTGATGACTTCATCTGTCTTGGAAGTACAATATCTGCTAGTGGTCAGCTCACTAATGTAGCGAAGGCAAGAATCAGTAAAGCCAGTGGATCATTTTACTGTTTGTCAAACATCTGGAAAAGTGAGAAGAGGCACCTACACACTATAATGAGAGGGTTCAACACTATTGTCCACCCCACTCTACTGTATGACTCAGAAATGTCGCAGATAGTGAATGCATACAACAGGAAGCTGAATGGATTCAACTACTGCTCGTTAAGAAGAATATTGGGAATTCATTCCACCTGGAGAGAAAAGAGGGCATGGAAGACAAATGAATGACCTATCACAGGACAAGCGAAAGGATGCTACCATCAGAGAGAGAACTTACGATGGAGCCAAACATCTTGCTCTGGACAGACAGCAGTGGGGAAAGTTGGTTGCCTCATGTGCCACTGGGCAGAGCAGATTCTAAGTAAGAAAATCTCAGTCTAGCCCCTTGGGACAAAAACCGCCGCTGTGGGGGTGAGTGCAGGTTGGGTTCGCTTTCCAATGCCCCACCCCCTCAGCCTCCCCTCCATACCAGGCCTGGATAGAGACAGCAACTCCCCACATACTGGGGAGTAGGGCCTGATACCCCCAAAGAGTGAGTTCTTCTCGCACACACACATGGGTGGGGACCTAACCACACTCTGTGCACCTAGCATCCTCCAACCCCCATGAAAATTATTTTCCTCGGCTGCCTCAGCTGAGGATACTGGTAAGGTGTTGTTTTAAAAAACTCATTAGCAGATTGAAACCCCTTTCCCGATTGCTCTCACCATATGAGGAGGCTGAAGCCTCCTCCTTTCTGCCCTTTCTCCTTCTTCCTTTCTTTAAAAAAAATGTGTCATCTCTGAGACAGAGAGCTGCTTCCGCCTGAAACTCCTGCTAGAGCAAATACAACGTGAAAGCAGGAAACTGTGCCACTCAAAGCACTTCCTGTAAATGACGACTTTGATTTACACTGACTATAGATCCTCTCTCCTGGATTCCAGATTCCAGGGGCCTTTCCTGCCTTTTCAGTCCGGCATACCATTTTTAAAACTGCCATTCTTTTGATCTCAGGCTTACAGTAAACCAGTGTTGCTCAGAGGAAACTTGTAGAGAAAATTCTACGTCCTCTGATGCATTCCTGCACTGCTTACTCGGTGAACAGAATTGTTCTGGTATGTGATTCAGCCAAGCTTTCTCTCATTGTCATCCAAAAGATAAAAACAACGCAACCTTGCATCGCTGATACATTGTGCTATGTGTGATATGAAAGACCTATTATTCTTTTGCTATATATAGGTGCTTTACTGTAATGTACATAGATTAAATCAATTCTGAAGGTCACAATGAACATTGAAGAAATTGCAAGATTGTAACAAGCAGCTTGGTGAATAATCAGAACATCCTGCTGGGAATGGTGATGACTATACATAAAGGAAATTTCCCTGTGTGGCTTATAAATTTAGTTGACTGAATTAAGCACAAAAATACTAGACAGACTCAGCTTGATTCACCACTGTGTCACTCCAACTTATTCCCATGTAACACAATAGAGTTATGCCAGCATAAAAGTGGGGTAGTGCACTGGTAAATCGGTAAAGCTCAAGACTTGTTGCCATTGATTTCAGTAAGAACAAGGATTAGGTTGTATGTATACCCACCGTTGCCATACGCTAGCTGTGCAAAATGTTAATATGGTAGCTCACGCCCCTTGAAAAATTATACACTTGAGTTTCTGGTATACAAGTTGCACCCACTTGTAATGAACTCAGATTGAGTGACAGTCCACAGATGAACTGGAAAAAAAGTCCAATATTGTTTTAGTGTATGGCACTGCCGTCATTTCAAGTCCATATATAGTGAAACTCCTCTTATTGGTATAATAATTCTGTGAAAAGAGTGACTTCATTGCAAGAGAGGACTTCTGTACTTGCTGCTATGAAAGCTGAGCTCTAAAGCTTCTGCAATAAAAATAGCATTGAAAAGACTGTTTAAGATCCCATGCTACTGACACTACCATAGCCATTAGAGAAGGAAATGACCTGTTAGGTTCTCTGTCCGATCACCCTGTTGATGCAGGGTTACTCTCTGTGGTGTATTGTTGTGGGTTTTGGCTAGTCTACTGCTAAATAGGGTGTCTACCAATTTCCTTGGGAAATTATTCTGTGGTTTGATTAAACCTTCCCAGGATTCTTTTCCTAATACCCAGCCTAAATTTTCCTTTACTCAGCTTCATCCTAAACCATTCCTCTCTCTCCTTGGTGTCATTTGCATCCTTCAAATACTTCTAGACAGTTATTATACCCACCCCCCTTCAATTGTCATTTAGCCAAGTTAAACATAGTCAGCTCTTTTAATCTTTCTTCATAAATCCAATTTGCTCTCTTGAAATCTAAGCCCCTTCTATTTCAATGTGCTATCCACCCATTCCTGGGAATGAAGAAGTCAAATACCTTGTGGTTAATTCCACCAGCTATCCCCACTACTGACAGGAAGGAATCATTGTGAGCAGGGCCCTCCCACCCCCGTAACTGTGAGCAGCCCTTCCTGCTTCCCCCCCCCCACACCCTGCCCCAGCTCACCTCCTCTCCTGAGCGGGCTTTTAGGTGCCCTCAACCACTAGGAGCCCTAGGCGGCCACCTAGTTTGCCTAAGTGGTTGCACCAGCCCTGATTGTGAGGTTGTGAAGCAGATCAAGGATAGCTTCTATTTTGGTTGAATGCTCTGCTCTCTGGATCATGACCATGGCCTTGATGACCATCAAATTTTGGGATCTCTTTGAAGGTTAAAGTCATTGGGAATTTCTGCAGCTGAAACCCTATGCATCACTTTGCAAACTAACCCTGGAGGGTAACAAATTAGCCATTTTAATTCTTATTTTATATTGTGTGATATCTATAATAATAATATCTAGTTCTTAAATAGCACTTTTCATCAGCAGATGTCAAAGCACTTTACAAACAAGGTTGGTGTCATTATCTCCACTTTATAGATGGAGAAACTGAGGCACTTGGCAGGGCAGTGACTTGCCCAAAATCACCAGGCCAATGACAAAGCCAGTTCAGATCTCCTGAGTCCCAGTCCAGTGCTCTGTTCAGTTGGACACATTGTCTCAAAGACAGCAGTGTAACCAACATAGAGTACACTTGAGTGTTTTTTCACTTGCCTACTGTGAAGGTATGTTAACATATAGGGTAAAATTTGACTTTCAAATGGGACTAGGATCCTAAGTGACTTAGGAGTTTATGAAAATGTTACCTACATTGTGATTGGTTTTCAATGAATGACACAAGTACCAATGTGGGACAGAACAAGCTGGAGGAACATTTGTTATGCTTTCTCAGCACCAAATTTCTTATAGCCTAAGGGCAGGCCTGTGTAAATAAGAAGAAAACATCCACTCCTGTGTGTTGTCAGCCACATGGGGTATGGGGTTTGTTAAACTAGATTTTTGCTCCAAGCTCAGAGGTGGTGTCAAGGAACATCCCTTTACTTATCTAGTCCTTGTTCATAGAGTTACTATGTGTCACCAGCTCATCGGGTGGCATAAAATGGGAGAGGAAGGATGGTCCGATGATTAAGGCACTAGCCTAAGACTTGAGAGACCTGAGTGCAAGTATCTGATCTGCTACAAACTCCCTGTGTAACTTTGGGCAAGTCATTTAGCCTCTCAGAGACTCAGGTGGAGATAACACTCCCCTCCCTCACAGGGATAGTGTTTGGATAAATATACAAAGGCACAGTACACTGAGACACTTGGATCTTGTGGCCAAAATAGATATGTATCTAAAATAGATAAACTGGTGTAACTCTATTGACATCAGTCAGTGGGAGCTGGCCCATGAACTTTATGTAGATTATTGGAGAACACTAGAGCCGGAGGTGGCAGAGAAGGAATCCCAACCCTGCCACTGACTTATTGGTGAGATCTTGGGCGAGTCACTTAACCCGCTCTGTGCTTGGCTTTCCATGCGTAGAAGGGCACAGTGATGCTTCCCTGCCTTTGGAAAGCAGTTTTGGATTCTCAGATGAGAGATGCAATATAAATCCAACTATTCTAATCACCAAACCTGTTCGTAAATTTCTCCTCAAGCCACAACAACTTTGGGGTACCAATAATGCTTTCCGCCTCAGACCTGTTCCATTGGTGCTTTATTGTACAGATAAGGGAACACATTTAGGCATAGATTTTCAAACCTGCCTTAGGGATTTGGATACTCAGTCTTCAAGGTGTCTCTGAATAGCTCAGCTTCATATATTGGTGATAAACCATTGAAACAACTTATTAAAGGATGTGGTGGAGTTGCCATCCATTGGAAGTTTTAAATCCAGAACAGATGACTTTGTAAAGAGTTGCTGGAGCTCAACCAGAAGTTATGGGCTTGATTCAGGAATCACTTGATAAAATTCTGTCTTGTGTTAGACAGGAAGGGCAGATTAGAGGTTCTTCCTTTCTGCCCTTAAAAGTATTTTAGTAACCCAGAGTAATGGGGTTTACAAACCCCTCACTAAGTCTGAGGCAGGGGACGTGCTGGAGCAGGACTGGGCCAGGAAAGTTCTGCCCTTCAGGCACTGCCGAGCATGTTCCTGGGGCAAGGAGCAGTATTAAAAGAGCTCCAGCCGCTCAGGCAGGGGGAGGAGAGAAGACATTTCCAGGAGAAGCACTGCCCTGAGACAGGAGGAGAAGAAAGAGCTCTTACCAAGGCTGTGAGTCTTTCCTCTGTTCCTTTGAGACATCACCCCAGAGGGAGGGAGAACCACATGTGGGCTACCAGAAAGTCACCTGCATCAGCCCTGAGGTTCTGGGGGTTTGAAGCAAAGGACTATAATCAAACAGCAGCCACTCCCCAAACTGAGACATTGGGAGGGGTAGGAGGTGGGCCAAGCACAGGCCAGCCCATGCTGTCATATTGTCAGAGCCCTGAGCCTGCACCCCCTACCCACCCCATATTCCCCTACCCCTAGCCCTGGAATGGGCAGGGCGAGTGGGTTCCAGTCAAGAAAGCTGACCCAGCTGCTCCCTGTTGAGGGGGTCCGTGACACACTGAACAGAAAGAGAATCTAAAGCAGCAGCCCCTGACCAGTAAGCCTGCTCACTGAACAACCTTGCTACATCCACTTAGATAACTGTATGTGAATAGTTTACATATATTTTACATTGGGTGTTGGCCTCATTCAAGTGCAACACCTAAGAGAAAATGTCTAGAGAAGAACCAGGCTAGTTAGAACAGCTCTTGGGAAAAGCTGCAAATAATGAGGGAAAATCCCCAGTGCATGTGATCTGAGTATACGCCTTGTCCCGTTTTTATTTCCTCGGGCCAGCATTTTTTGTTCCTCTGGTCTTTATTTACATGTTGCTGAATCGCCATCTAACTGCAGTTGCAGAGTGAGTGATCAGGAGAGCTGGTTGAAGGTTTTTTAAATTTTAGATGACATTTTTCCATGAAAATTTTCAAAAAAAACTCTGAAAATGTTCTCCATTTTTTGACTAGCTCTGGTGATTGTATTGTTTTAATGGCATGTTTGACAAGGATGGGGAAAATACTTAATTTTGATCCATTCTTTTCTATTTTCAAATGCACTGATAGTGACGGCATTCCGAACTGCTTGTGTTGGTTTCTTACACAAATGACATAATGGGCAGTCAGGTGATTCCATGATGACCCATCATGTTCTATTTACCAAGTACTGTGGCTGGACTGTGAGTATTCATAGTCAACTAGACAGGCATTCCTATTGTGAGGGCCTCCAGCAGGTTGCTTGGCTTAGAACACAATGAGCTCATAAGGATATGTGTGCGCAGCTGTTAGGGGTAAGATCACAGTCCCGAGTTAATGGAAATACAATGGAGAGGGAACATTCTCTATATCTGTAACAGTCCCAAATACCTTAAACAGCTGGAGGAAACAAAATTCTATCAGATTTCTAACTCTTTCTCTGGTCATGATATCTTTCCTATGAGATCTGGCCTACACTGTACCCTCTAGTCACCAAGAGAAACCTACAAGTCTACGGGAGATGTCTGAAGTAGAGACCAGTGACTTCAGTCAGAATTGTGCTTGGGAACTGCAGAGTTTGCCTCATTATTATTTAGACAGTGTACATGATGTTTCACAAACAAGCACAATGTTTCACAACCCCAAGGAGTCTAAAATCTTTATTATATTTTACATAGCTGGGAATGACAAGCAAACTAAGAAAAAGTGGTCTAGATTAAATTACAATAAGGTGGGTGCACAACTGGTTGAAAAAAATGTACCTGAAGAGTAGTTATGAAAGATATGCTGTCAAACTGGGAGGGCAGATCTAGTGGGGTCCAGCAGGGGTCAGTTGTGGGTCTGGTACTATTCAATATTTTCATTAATCACTGGGATTATGAAGTGGAGAGTATGCTTACAAAATTTGCAGATGACGCCAAACTGGGAGGGGTTGCAAGCACTTTGAGGGACAGGATTAGAATTCAAAATAACTTTGACAAATTGGGGAAATAGGTCTGAATACAACAAGATGAAATTCAGTGCATTGTACTTCATTTCTTCTTCTTCTTCTTCTTATTCACTCCCTGTGGAGCATAAGGCGCCAACCACTCTCCTCCATTCATTTTGTTCTTGAGCGAGACAGCAGATTTCATCCCACTTCATTCCCATACCTTTAATTTCCTCTTCAATGGTCCTTCACCACGTCCCCAATGGTCTACCTCTCCTCCTTCTTCCTTGTGGTGTCCATCATAGGGCAATACGAGGGTGTCTGTCAGCATCCATTCTCAACACATGCCCCAGCCACCTCCATCTTCGTTGTTTGGCTTCATCCACTATATTGTTGATGCCCGTTAATCTTTTACTTCATTTAGGAAGGAAAAAATCAAATGCACAAATACAAAATGGGGAATAACTGGCTAGGTGGCAGTACTGCAGAAAAGGATCCGGGGGTTATAGTGGACAACAAATTGAATATGAGTCAACAGTGTGATTTAGTTCAAAAACAAAAACAAAACTATCATTCTGGGGTGTATTAACAGGAGTGTCATATGTAAGACATGGTAGATAATTGTCCTGCTATACTTGGCACTGGTCAAGCCTCAACTGGAGTACTGTGTCCAGTTCTGGGTGTCACACTTTCTCAAATTTGTCCACATCTTTCTTAGAGTCCAGAGGAGAGCAACAAAAACAATAAGTTTTAGAAAACCTGTCATATGAGGAAAGGTTAAAAAACAGTGGGCATTTTTAGTCTTGACAAAAGAAGACTGAGGGGGGACCTTATCAGTCTTCAAATACGCTAAGGGCTGTTATACAGAGGACGAGGATCAACTATTCTCAATGTCTACTGAAGATAGGACAAGAAGTAATGGGCTTAATCTGCAAAAATGGAGATGTAGGTTAGATATTAGGAAAATCTTTCTAACTGTAAGGGTAGTTAAACTCTGGCATAGCTTCCAAGGGAGGCTGTAGAATCCCCATTATTGGACATTTTTAAAAACAGATTGGACAAACTCCTGCTATGGATGGTCTAGGTTTACTTGGTCCAGCCACAGCACAGGGAGCTGGATGTGATGACCTCTTGAGGTACTTTCCAGCCCTACATTTCTATGATTCTATGACAAAAAACATGAGGGTCTGGGAAGGTGCAGCTCTCAACAGTGAATATCAAGTACATCATATTATGGATTCATTTTGTTAGCTCATCTGTGACTTTGGGAAAAAAAATGTAGTGTCACATTACAAGGGTTTGTGGATGGAGAGATGGCCAGGCTGGAATGGAAGATTGACTGGAAAAGTGAATTTTCAGGAAGAATTTGAGGGTCAGAGAAGCAACACAGATTCTAGGGAGTGGAGGCGGGGCACACTGGCTGTGGAGGCTACTGTTGGTCTGTCTCCAAAAGTGGCCACCAAGTGGCTTGTTTGTTGCTGCTCTGTGGCCTGGAAAAGGGAGATACATCTCCTTGGCCATGAGGCAATCTTTATTCCACAACCCAGCAACTGTGACTGCTCCTGGATTCCAGTGTTTGGCCTCCTGACTTCAAAGAAAATTGCATGCTTCTAGCCAAGGGCAGAATTTGCCCAATGTTAGATTCTGACCCAATTATTGCCTGTGCATCCCGGTTAATTAAGTAAACTTCAGTGGGATTAAGCTGGAAGTAAGTGAGGAAAGAACTTGGTCCGAAAGTAAGAGCCATCAGTTAGCCATTGAAAAGCAGCAGGCAAGCCCTTAATAACAAGAACAAAATTAAGGAACTAGTGTTACAAATATCAGAGGGGTAGCCGTGTTAGTCTGTTAGTCTATAAGGTGCCACAGGATTCTTTGCTGCTTCTAGTGTTACAAAGAAACCACAAAATGGATACCAGTGGCCAGGACGTACAACAGGTGCAAACAAAAGCCTACAGAAGGGACAAAGCAGCAAAAATAAATAAATCTGTGAGGCTACTGTGTGTGCAGAGATCCTGAGCGGAAGCGAGGTTGGAAAAGAGCATTCTCCTCGAAGTGGACTGACGCAGGGTGATAATTTTGACAAAGCTGCTAACGTCTTATGAAATGTAACAGTGGCTGATGGGCACCGCGACATCCTCAGGAATGTAGAAGCTGAGAAAAAAGAAATACGTAAAACTAACCATTTTTATTAGCCCTCTAACTTTATGTCCTTTCTTTTTGGTTTGCTTTACTTGGGCACTTTTTAAAAAAAATGGGAACAGGTTAAAGGTCATCTTACATTTTTCTAAAGTTTAAACTATGAACAGAAGAGATTTTCTGTGTCACTTAGGAAAGAAAAATCTTCATGTAAAACCTGATTTGACAGCCCATTTTGAGTTGCAGCTGCAACCATACTGGATAACATGCAAATGAAAACATGCACAGTAGGTAATTCTGGGTAATAGCCAAACAACCATAGCGGCTTTGATATTGGTATTGTTCATATTGTCTCTAAACGCACCTAAAAAAGGAACTTCTAAGATAAAGTTATAATTAAAATGTCCTTATTTTGTAGTTTCCAAGGAAGGCAGTGGTGTATTTTCTGCATGCAATAAGCTCCGTGTAGCACACCTCACACATTTTCATCAGTCTGAATTTAAGATAAAGACTTGGCTTTTGAAGTCTTAACAGGGAAAGTCCTCCAAAAGTCAGGGAGGGGGTGGATTTTCCTAAGCACTGCTCTGTCTGTCGGTGCTAGAGCACCAACTGAGGACACGCTTCACCGACACAAGGAGTGTTGTATGAACATGCACAAGTGATATAATTACAGTGGTTTATGAATGTCAACGTCAGTTAAATTGACTTAACTATAGTGTAGACATGGCCTAAGGTTCCTAAATACTTTTGAGGATCTAGCCCCATCTCCCATCAAGGTCAATGGAAGCTTTACCACTGACTTCAGTGGAAGCAATTAGACCACTGCAGGGCACTTTTGAAAATCTCTCCTCTGGTTTATCTATTAATAGCACAATCATTGGTAGGATTGACCTCCTGAGGGCCATTTCTCCACTGAAAGAACTATTCAAACTAGAACATAGCAAGGCAAAACTACGCTAACTCTTGTGTTCCCTGGATGTTTGGGATTTGCTGAAAGACAGATCTGTAGTATGCCAAAAAGCCACTTCTAAGTGTTTGCCAGACTCTTTGTTTATGTTTAAAAAAAGTGAAACTCTTCTCTCGCTCTTCCTATTTTAATCTTTTATATATTTTATGAATAGCATTTCTTTGTAAGCTAGAAAACATGGCCCAGATTTAGCAAGGTACCTAACCCTGTGCCTAACTTTAATCTTGTGAAGAGTCCCATTGTCTTTGAAGAGGATCTACTTGTGTTAAAGTTAGGCACCTGCTTAAGTACCTCCCTGAATAAGGGCCCACATGAGAAAGGGAAGATGGAGACTTCATAAGAAGCCTGACATAGTGAAAAGATCTGAAGATGTTGAGCTTGGAACTTTAAATGTATTCACATTTTTTCCTTTTTTTTAAAGGACACATCAGCTCTGGTTCAGCAACAGAACTCTATAAAGTAGTGGTTCTGCAGGGAGACAGGCTAAACTTGGCACCTACCTTCCCAGTGTTCTTATAATAGACCAATGTTATGATACATTATTTATTCTAGACAAAACCACACAAAATAGCAGTCTTTAACAGGGGGCAGCAAACTCTAGCCTTAATTTTGTAGGTGCTGGAAAATAAAATATACCCTGAAAAGAATCTACCGTGGCCAAGATGTACAAAAGCAACTAGTGATTTGGGGTGCTTTGATTTTTGAATGTCCAACCTAAGACACCTTAAATGGATCCCGATTTTCAGAAAGTACTGAGTCACTCACTCTCTGAAAATCAAGCCCCTTATAGGTTTCTCAATTGGCCAGCCAAGAATTGCGGCATCAGTAGCCATTTTTTAAAGTCTTGGCTCATACCTATAAAGACTCTGTTTTACTAATGAATAGATCTGTAACAAAAACATGTTTGTTCTGCTGAAAGACAGTATCTGCGATCACCTCTAAGAAGCCCACATTTCGTTATTTTTTTGTCATTCTTCCCCACCCCTCAAAGCAAACTGAGATGACCTTTTAACACTAGTTTATTTCTTCTCTGCTTGGTCTGAACAAAGGCTTTCTATTTCACATGGATCTGAATGCGAAGAGGATATTTTTGTGATGAAAGGTCAACCCTTTCTTTTGAACTTTGCAGTGCATGAGCTCATTGTAGCATCACTGCAGATTTTGCTGTCATTTCACAAATCAACCAATGAAATGTTATACCAGGGGTGTGTACCAAGTAGATCTGAGAGAATAATTTAGAGTGGGTAATTTACTGAATTAATGTAGCCTCTTTGTCTGCTTTCAGGATGCTGGGGATCCAAATGCAATTTCCTCCAGTTTATTTGTGTTTTTCTGCGGATTTTTTATGCTATGAATTGATCATGAACAGTTCACTACTAACTATTCACTACTCAAAATTTGAGCTGTTTGGAAAAGTTGTGATGGCCCACATTAATCACATGGTATTGTTTCCGTTCCCCAGTAGGATGAGCATAACTTTAATAACTTTAGTGCCCTTGAAGCAGCTATTGACTGGGGCTTTGAACCTCTCTGGGAAAAGAAGCAGTGTAAGAAGTGGAGGCAGATGAATAGGATTAGGGCGTGTTAAGACATTTTTAACCCTTTTCCTTTTGCAGCCCCACAGGCCTTGTCCAAGGTATGACTCCTAAGAAAATCAAAGTCTTGTAAGATTTAATGTCTGGGTGCAGAGTTTTAATTTAATGTTGTCTCATCCACATTCATTAAATGCAATTAATTATGTATGTGCAGTTCTACTTACACAGGGTGAGGTCAGACCCTTGGCTGCCTCTGTGCAAAAATACTGGTGAGGGGTGTTGTGGCCCCCTGCTGGGTTAATAAGCAGCGTCCCATCCCATTTAAAATAGACTAAGTGCTTTATTGCATTTACTTGTCTGTAATTTTATGTCAGCACCACAAAGATCAGCACAAAGTAATTGCATGTGCGTGCATGGTCCTAATTGTGAAGAGTGCAAATCGCATCAGTGATGTGCTGCCAATACTTTAACAAGAAGCTCCCACAAAAATGTTCCTTCCCCCCCTTCTCCCCAGCTCAGCTTGTGCTATACCCTGTATACCAGGAATATTTCCTTTCCCAGGAAAATTGTTTTAGCATTTCTGCCATTTGAAGCAATTTGGTTCATTCCAGAGGCAAACATGCTCTTCAAAAGTATTTTTAGACTATCTCTGGCAGGGGTGACTTAGGAGAATTTCGAGAGGGGAAGAAGGCTGCCAAAGAGCAAAATCATCCAAACCCTCCCTTCATTTGAGTGGCAGAATTTTAACAAGAGGCTCCCTGGAGTCTCCAAGAGCCCCTTTCAGCACACTACTGCTTCCAAGCCCTGTCTCACTGTGTGCCACGGTTCTGGTGAGGGACTTGGGGAACCCAGCCTGCTTCTGCTCTGAGCAGTGTCCCACATCATGTAAACTATTGCACATCTGCTGCCAATAGCCCAAGTGTGTGAATGAGGAGGACCCAGGTGAATGTTCTCAAACTTTAGAATGGACGTGCATGGCAGGGAAAGCCCATGGCCCTGCCTGCCCCCTTCCATTCCTCCAAGGAGCTGAAGATGTAGGCCTCCATTCTGTGAACACATATTTCACTTTATGCACTGTGAGCCATCCCACTAACTTCAGTAGCGGTTTCTGTTGCAGTGTGGGCATAAGTCTTTGCAGAATTAGGGCATTAATTTGGTATGTTTCAAAAAACTGAACTTTGTACTGTTGCAAAGCCTTGGTTTGCAGTCGCATCAGTGATGTGCTGCCAGAGGACTGGAAAATGGCAAATATAGTAACTGTCTATAAAAAGGGAAACAAGGGCAACACAGGGAATTATAAACTAGTCAGCTTAATGTCAGTACTTGGAAAGATAATGGGAGCAAATAATTAATTTGTAAGCATCTAGAGGAAAATAAGGTGACAAGTAACAGTCAACATGGATTTGTCTAGAACAAATCATGTCAACCCAACCTAACATCCTTCTCTGCCAGAGTAACCAGTCTTGTGAATAGGGAGGGAAGTAGTTGATGTGGTATACCTTGACTTTAATAAGGCTTTTGATACAGAAAAACTAGAGAAATATAGCCTCCTAGACGATCCTACTATAAGGTGGACGTGCAACTGATTGGAAAAGTGTACTGAGAGTAGTCATCAGTGGGTCACAATCGAGCTGGAAAGGCATATCAAGTGGGATCCCTCAGGGATCTCTCCTGGGTCCGATTCTATTCAATAGCTTGATAATGGCATAGACAGTACACATATAAAGTTTGTGGACGATACTAAGCTGGGAGGGGTCGCGGGCGCTTTGAAGGATAGGATTAGAATTCAAAATGATCTGGACAAACTGGAGAAATGGTCTGAAGTAAATAGGATGAAATTCAAATGCAAAGTACTCCACTTAGGAAGGAACAATGAATTGCACAAATACAAAATGGGAAATGACTGCCTAGGAAGGAGTGCTGCAGAAAAGGATCTGGGGGTCATAGTGGACCACAAGCTAAATATGAGTCAACAATGTAAAACGTTTGCATAAAAAATGAACATCATTCTGGGATGTATTAGCAGGAGTGTTGTAAGTAAGACACAAGACGTAATGCTTCCACTCTACTCAGCATTGATAAGGGTTCAACTGTAGTGTGTTCAGTTCTGGGTCCCACACTTTGGGAAAGATGTGGCCAAATTGGCAGAGGACAGCAACAAAAATGATTAAAGGTCTAGAATGCATGGCCTAAGAGGAAAGATTAGGACTTATGTGGGACTTATGTAAATTGTGTTTGTTTAGTCTGGAGAAGAGAAGACTTAAGAGGGGACATGATAGTCTTCAAGTAAGTAGACAGCTGTTATAAAGAGAAGGGTGATAAACTGTTCTCCTGAACCACTGAGGACAGGACAAGAAGCAGCAGGCTTAAATTGCAGCAAGAGAGGTTTAGGTTAGACATTAGGAAGAACTTCCTAACTAACAGGGTAGTTAAGCACTGGAACAAATTACCTAGGGAGGTTGTAGAATCTCCATCATTGGAGGATTTTAAGAACATTTAAAATATCACGTCAGGGATCTTCTAGATAGTCCTACCTCAGTGCAGGGGACTGGACTAGATGACCTATTGAGGTCCTGTCCAGTCCTACATTTTTATGAGTCTGTGAAATTAAGGCCAACAGTTCTCAAAGTGGTCACTAAGTTTGGATACCTCAGTTTTGGCTGTCCTGTCCAACACACTTGGGACCTGATTTTCAGAGGTGCTGAGCCCTGCAGCTCTGACTGAAATCAAGAGGACCAGAAGGTGTTCAACACTCTGAAAATCAGGTCCAAGTTGTCTCAAACTGGACACCCAGAAACTGAGGTACCCAAAACAAGTGATCACTTGTGAAAATTTGGACCTGTAGATGGGAATTTGCCAACCAACTTTTAGGGCATGCCCTGCTCCCATTCAATCCAAAAGACTTTTTACAATATTATAATTATTATTTATATTTTAGGGCCAAATCCTCAGCTTGTGCAAATCAGCATAGCTCTATTGATGTCAATGGAGTTATGCCAATTTACCTCAGCTGGGGCACTCAATCACTACCCATTGCATTTACCACTGTGACAGAAATCACTCCTGGAAGTACAGGTGGAAGCGTCATACTACTGTATGGTTGGAGTAAGCCTGCAAACTACATGCAGCACTGGGTTATATTGGAACTTTGCAAACCGTCTCTTCCCAGTGAGGCAGCAGGTTCTGCTGAAGAAGACTTCTGATTTACCTAGCAAGATCTGGTGCATGCCACTGAAGAAAACAGGGAACATGAAAAAAAAAAATCCAGCCTATCCAGGCTTATTTCTTTGGTAAATCCCAGTGCACATAGAATGCTGACATATGGCTAGTTCCAGCAAGCTTTCCCAGCAGGCCTTTACATGCAGTTACGGCATCTTGCAAACAAACAAACAAAAATTTCCTGGCCTCTGGTTTGAATTTGTTCTCCTTTTGTTTCTATTTACAGTATGCCTTGTCCTATTATCTCTGAGGCTGAAAGTTGGAATGGGGGTGTGGGAGGTTAATAAACTGTATCATTGCAGTGCAATAGAATAAACTGTCTCCAGTCGCTCCTGCTTTCACTTACTAGCCAGTTCTTTTCTGGCAGCTCCTTGCTCAACTTTCTGTATTTTCAAATGCAACAGCTTTGTCCCTATGTATGAAAAGAACATAGGTTTTCTAAGTGGACTTCTGCTAAGGATTGTTGAGAATCTCATAATAACTTCTGCAGAATTAGATTGTTGGTCTGTCTGTCCTAGCCATCTAGCTTTTTAATTGCTCCTCCACATGGTTCCATTTTTTGTAGAGAACAAGCCACTATTAGTGCAAGGTGTCTTCCAATTGTCCTCCCTAAATTCGACATCCAGAAAGAAAAATTACCTGATACTGGCCACCAGAAATTGAGCCAAACCTGGCAGAGCAGAATCCTGCCATAGGCTAATGGTCTAAAGAGATGCCAATTACTGAATCAATACCACAGCCATGCTGAGTACCCAAAAAGAATGTAGTTAGTAAAAGCCAGCCCAACATATGGCAGGGTGTCACTGAGTCCATGTTGGAAAATTAAAGGCTATAACAAGCTAGGTTTAAATCGACAGGGAATGCCATTACTTGTATAAATTATATAGCATAATACACAGGGGGAGCTAATACAAAAGAGAAGGGCAGCTAATGCCAAATTTTTCAAATAGCCTCTGCTATTGCATGCTCCGTGGAATGAGCAGGGGGAGGTTCAGTCACATTATCCATGTAACCAATCCCCAGAGGCACTCAGCTACTAGCAACTAGACCCATATAAGTATCTAGAGCGAGCTGGCATTCGTGAAAGCTCCATCCCATATTGGATAAAATTGTACCTTTAAATGCCATCTCAAGGAGCATTTATATGCATATGCAAATAGGAATGAATATAATGTCCTTTATGCCAAAGATATGCAGGATTGTGTATGCCCTCCTGATATGTATGTCAACTATTGTATGCACTGAGGGAAAGTCCATAAAATGTTTCAAAAAGGAGAATAGCTCTTGATGACCAGAAATAGAGCTAGGGAGGGGATCCAGAAAAGCTCTGGCCCAACCCAAGTTCAACTACCTAGTTATTCATGACAAAGTTGTCTTGATTTGAGGCAGAAGCAGACAACCCCTCATGGAGTACTAGAGCCAATACATAGCTAGATAGTGAATGTCATTGTTCAAGGGAAGAAGCATCAGTAGTTTTTCTATGTAACACTCTGAAATGGGGACTGCTGAAGATGTCAGTGGAGCCTGGGATGACACTGTCAAGCACATAGGTGTTCAAGAATTGTCAACCATCTGTAGTGATGGACCTGCACTTCTGCAACATTGCCTACAGAAACTAGCTCTGCACGTTAAAGCAGCGCATTTGAACCACCAAGATAGAGGTCTGCCTAAACTGAGTAGTCTTGCTATCGATGTAGCCCAGGCATTATTTGCCCCTCCCGCTTCTTGGGGTGTGTTATGTCCTCACTTGTGGGTCCATCATTTAGGCCCTGATCCTGAAAAAACTTAGACACGTTTACACTTTACTCATGTGAGTTGTCCTCTAGATGTTGGTAAGAAGTGACACTGAAATCATTGGGACGACACACATGAGCAGAGTTATGCACTTACTTTTCAGGCTCAGGGTGTTAGATTCTAAATTCCTCAGGGCGAGGACCTGTGCATACTAGGACGCTCCAAGCATGGCTATGGACTCTATAAAATAAACAGTAATAATGGGCGCTTTGCCTGTGCGCTACCTATCTCCCTGGGCAGTAATGCCCTTCTCCCATCTTATCCACTCAACGAAATGCCAATAGTTATTTGGAAGCAATCTGATGCAGCAGATGAGCACTGGGATGAGATGACCTGGGTTTTTATTCCTGGCTAAATCACAGATTTGCTGCATGACCTTCAGCAAGTCACTCATCTTTTGTGACTCAGTTTCTCCAATTTTAAAATGGGGCTAAAATACCCATCTTTGTGAAGTGTATGTGCTTGGAGATCTATAAACACACTTGCAATTAGTACTAAATGCTCTTGGCTTCCTTGCCCCGGGGCCAAGCTGTTTAGATTTTGTCTTCCAAAAGTCAATAATTAAAAAAAAATGTTGTCTCAACTTCCCTTTCTTCAGTGTGTGTGTGGCAGGGCGGGGGGAGGAGGGAAGGAAGGAGGGAATCCTGACACAGCTTCCCAAGTGCTGTCACAGCATAGTCTGCTTTCCTCTCATCATAGCCACCTCCCCCACCACTTTATCGGTAAGGAGGCTCCAAGGCATGCCCTCTCCCTCACCACACAATTTAGTCCTTATCAGCATCAGGTACATCAATGTTATGGCTGACTCTGTATATGCACTTAATACTTCCCTGTGTCAATTACTGTAAAGCTGGCTCAATTACTCCCTTTGTAATGTAGTAATGTATGTTTCCTTTTGTGCTTTATTGGTTTGTGGTTGCTATTACCCTGCTCTGTTGGGTAGTGTTATGTTACATAAGTCCTGCAATGAAAGTCCTGAGTTCTAACAAGATCAGGGTAGAATTAATTAGAGAATGAATTCACATGGCACCCAAACCTCCTGTAAGTAAAAAACTAAAAAGGCACCTGGACTGACTAACTCAAGCAAGAGGTTTTATGCAGCTTCAGTCAGAGCCAATAGCAGGCCATTAATTACCACCATTACCTTTATTGAAATAGGTCCTTGAGACCAATGGGAGACCCAGTCTCTGGCTTCCCTCACTGTGACCCCATATTGCCAAGACAAAACACCAAGATTTAATCTCTTAGCATCAAAAGCCTCCAATTTTCACGTGGACTCCAACCAATTAAATCAAAAGGAAACTCCCTTTTTGTCTTCCACCAGCTGACCACTCGGTCTGCTGAAAGCCGTATGACTAAAACCACAGCTCATCTGATAGCAACATATGGCTGATAGCCTTTTGTCCAAACAGGCCTTGGATCACATCAGCAGGAAGATTTAAAATAATAATACATTTCCTTCCCTGACCAGGGAGGGGAAGGTACCACTGTTGCGGGTGCTGCTTGGCATAAATAAATGTGCTGTTGCCTGGCTGTGAGACAGCCTGTTCTGCCCTCACCTGCAACATGCCTAGCTCATGGATCTCAGTCTTGAAGAAAGGAGATCCCAGTTAGCTACTCTTCTCTGTGCTATTTTAATACAGATGAAAACCGTGGCATGTTCATGCCAAATCTCTCTTAGGGTATGTCTACACTACCCGCTGGATCGGCAGGCAGCACTCAGTCCAGCAGGGATTGATTTATCGCATCTAGTCTAGATGCGATAAATCGACCCCCAAGCGCTCTCCCGTAGACTCCTGTACTCCAGTGCGAGAGGAGCAGACAGAGTCAACGGGGAGCGGCAGGAGTCAACTCACCGCGGTGAAGACACCACGATAAGTCGATCTAAGTATGTCGACTTCAGCTACATTATTCACATAGCTGAAGTTGCGTAACTTAGATCGACCCCCCTCTCCCCGCCAGTGTAGACCATAGCTCAGCATGCAAGTCTCAGTAGCCACCCATATTCTCTTCAAATACACAAATAAACCAAGAGCTTTGAGTAAACAACTCAGTACAGTTTGCTGGAGATGCTGCTGTATTGTTGCATGAGAAGTTCATTGGTATTTGGCCACAGCTGATCTACATTTATTGAAAGAGAAAAAAAATCTTACATTCAGTTCATTTTATTTTTATTTAATACAAAACAGTATCAGATTAAAAATACAAACACTTTGGGTGATTATCCAGCGTTTTCCCTGTGTGCCTTCTAAAGCCAACCAATGAGTGGAAAACAAAACCAAACCATTTTGGCTGCAGCTGTAAAATAATGTTGCAACAATTAAATTACACCAAATATATTATTATACCTTTTTGAAATGGCTTTCAGACCAATAAATAGAAAAGACAAATTCAAATAAAAAAAAGTCAACTTCGTATTACAAAAAAATTAAATAAAAACCACAACACTAATAATAATGTGCAGTCAAGTTTTTTTTTTTCTATTCTTCTAGGAATGATAACATGCCAGTAAATCCCTACATGACATTTCCAGTTTGGCAGCAAGCAGTCAATCATTCATTCACATTTTTACACAAGAAGGCAGGCCTGGGCAAAAATCTAAGGAGATCTGAGCCTTTGGGGTGCTTCTCAGTTCCTCACAACAGCAAGCTGAGGTCCGTCTCCTTCATCTTGAAACCTCTATAAATCATTTACCCATTTAGAGCCAGATTCAAAGCTGGTGTCAATCAGCGTTGGTCTACTGAAGTCAAGCTTCATTAGGTCAAGGGAAGTAGGCTGTTTTACACCAGCTCAGGGTCTCGCATCTTACACTCCAGGGCATAAAGTTAAAAGAACATCTTTTGCCCAAAGCTGCAAACAGGGCCGGCTCCAGGGGTTTTGCCACTTCAAGCAGCCAAAAAAAAAAAAAAAAAAAAGCTGTGATCGGGAGTGAGGGACCCTCCACCGAATTGCCGCACCTGCCACACCTCTCCGGAGTGGCTGACCCAAGCACTTGCTTGCTAAGCTGGTGCCTGGAGCCAGCCCTGGCTGCAAAGCTCACCTGAATTGCTGAAACCATGTGGTTTCTAGTTCACATTTCCCTAAAATGGAATATGGCAAAACCGTTAACTTTGCACCCCCCAAAATAGTACATGGATTTTTGACGAGGCAGAAACAACACATGTAAATCCTTGGGAGGACAGGATGCCTCACTATCATACTGAAACCCCCCTTCTTAAGAGAACAGTGAGCATTTGCTTTGTGTGAGCACACCACCATGGATGCCTTTTACACCTGGGCTGAATTTTGGCCAAGTGTCTCCTGGAGGAAAAACCTCTTCATTGAGATAGAGGAGGCACTTCAGGAAATTAAAAGTCACCCACCTTTATGCTGTTAATCCTGCTGATTTTAAGGAGGAGCTGACAGAGTGGAGTACTGTGACACACAAAATAAGGAGTTTGCAAGCTGGGAAGCAACGAGCAGTAAAGCAGCTCTTTGTTCTATCTTAAATCTATTCACATTGCTATTCTGGATTCTCAGCTAATCCAAATGGAGCTTGGTACTATTTCTCTATGGCTTTTAGGATTTTAGAGCATGCCCAGAGAGAGTGGGCCAAATTCTGCTCCCAGCTGAAGTCTTGGGGTAAAGATGAGAGCAGAATTTGGCCCATTAACCTCCAGTTGTTTGTGTGTTTGGACTGTTAGAGCTGTAGCCAATTTGACCTCACAGGCCAAATTCTGCCCCCAGTCACACCAATGCAGCCCCAGTGAAGCCCAGGGCCATATGTTCATGTAAATGAGATCTGAAACTGGCCATATGACTCCAGTTTGCCCAGGCCTGTCAAACGCATAGTGCCTTGCTAACTGAGGCTTACATTCAGGTAATCCAGTAGACCCAAGTGGTACCTTTATGGGAGTTGAAGCCTTAAGTCTGGATATTTAGATATATCCAAGGAAACATATACATTTTTCTCCTTTTCAGACTGATACCACTGCTCATGCAGTACCAATTACAAATAGAGATAGATACCTGCATTTTTACACCAAATCCCTTGTCGCGTCTACTGTTCTCATTCCAGCACTTATAGTCAAATTCCTTCTGTTCCACTACTACCTACTTCAAAACATTCTTATTTGGAAAAAGGCACATTCTCACTGATTCTCAGTCCTCTGTCCATTTACTACATGCTACAACCTTTTCTTAAGCTAACATTCTAGAAGCAAACTATTCTCCACTCTCAGATACATGCTCATAAGCAAAGTGGAACCATTTGCTGACAGTGAAAGTGACTGAAATCTGGATCTTGTGCTTAATTAACCTTTGAGAGAATGTGATAAACACACCCCTTCCTAGGCATTTGTTTGGCTGGCAATCTGGAAAATGTCACACACCTAGTAAATATGTTGCGGGTGGGGAGCAGAAATCAACTAGCCATTTGCAATGTATAACTTTTTCTAGCTCATACTACAGTTTCAGTTCTTGTATTTTTTCACTATTAGTACTGTGCTCCTTGCTAGTGAGGAGAATGACATGGTAGCTGGAAAATGGGAATCTGTAGCCACATGCCTCAAATTTTCTAGGCATACCACACTAAGGGTGACTATTTAAAACTACCCTTCCTATAGCACATTCAGAGATTTTTAAAGTCAGAAGGGACCATTGTGAACATCTACTCTGGCCTCCAGAATAACACAGGCCACAGATATTTCACCCTGTAATTCCTGCATCAAATCAAATAACTTCAGGATGAACTAGAGTATATATTTTAGAAAGACATCCAATATTGAGAAAGATTTAAGTGATGAAGAATCCACCACCTCCCTTGGTAAAGTTGCTCTACTAGTTAACTACCCTCACTATTAAAAATACCTGCCTTATTTCCAATTTGAATTTGTCTATGTTATGCCTTTGTCTGCCAGATCCTGGTGGTGGTGTTATTATTTATTTCTTTGTACAATCACAGCACATAGAAATCCTAATCATGGACCAGGACCCCACTGTGCTACACACGGTATGTTTGCATCTCATAGGAATATTTTCTTTGGGCAACTAGGTAATACTTTAATAAAGCAAACTAAAAGAGAGTTTGCATAATGCTCAAGAGAGGACTTTGGGGTTTTTACATATCTCACGATTTTCAGCTGAGAATGCGCATTCAACCCATTTTGATGATCCTACCACTGTCAGCAAATTGGTAACCAGGCTAACTCCATCATAAAGGTACACATAACAACTCCCTTCCCTTCCCACCCTCTCACTGTGCTAGTTGAGCTTGTTGCAGATCTCCAGAGCTTTCTTGTAGACCTGAGTCACATCATCCATGTCCGTGAGAAGGGAAAAACTGCTGTCCCCCAGCCGATTTCGATAACGTTTCAAATGCTGTGGGCGCGGGCGGTTCTGGAGTCCTTCAAAATCTTGGATCTGGAGGAAGTTTTCAGCAGAGACACAGCTCCGTATCCTTTGCCTGTTTGGCCTGCTCTCTTTCAAATCTAGCAAGTCAAAGGAGTCACTGGACAAAATACTGTCATCACTAATCACACTAGAAGGGCGACTGTAACTTCGAGATAATCTATCCCCAGGCAGGACCCCTTCTTCCATGGCTTCCACCATCGGTGTTTCAGGACTGACCAAAACAGAGTCAATGCTGCTGGTGGAATACTTGCTGTTGTGTTTTAGGATGCCCTTACGTCTATAGGAATGGCTATGAGACCCAATTCTTGATGTTTCATTGATGCCTGAGGAAGTGTCACTGTTTCCTGTTTCATCCTTATTGTCCAACAGTTCAGAAGATTCACTTCGTTCTGGGGAAGAGTAGTAGCCAGACTCTCTCTGCTGAGTCTTCTTTAAGATTCCTTTTTTTGGCATGAGGGAAGACGCTTTAGTGCTGTATTTGCTTGCTATCTCTCCCTCCATGGCACTCTTAATGACTACACCAGTCCTACACAGTTCTTGCTCTATCTTAAAAGCGGAGGGTAAGGCTGGGTTGACCACTCCTTCGATGAATCCTGCACTGTGAGACCGATGCTCACTGTTGCTCCTTTTCTTCAAGATGCCTTTGGGCCTCTTGGAGGTTGGTTTGGATGCATTATCAGCCCCTCCTTCCTGGATTGATTGCACAATGTCATTTTCCTTCTTTGATTTTTTCAGGGACCTCTGTCGCTCCAGCGTAACTTCCGAACCTTTGGGTTTGGAAAGGCACTTCATTTTGGTATCAGTCTCTGGCTGGAGACCCGTCGAACGGTGATGCCAATCAATAAACCTAGCCAGCAGTGGGGACTCTGAGTCTCTCAAGGCATCACAGTCACAAACGCTGCTCTTGTAGCCCCAATTAACCCACCAGTGATTGGCTATGTCTTCGATGGTTGCTCGGCGCTCAGGATTCACCATCAGCATCCACCTGATCAGACCACGAGCATCTACGGTCAAAGAATGACATTTAAAATAGTCAAAATATAGACATCTTTGTTTTTTCATTTTAAAATGGACATACGGGCACGACAGATTAACAGAAATTATGTTTTGCAAAACAGGTGAAGTGAACGTGCTGTGTGGGAAGAGTTTGCCCATCAATTCAACTTCAGGAAATGAAATTAAGTGTGATTTCATATCTGAAGTCACATGATACACCCAAACAAATGTACCATTGGCTTATCAAGTAGATGAGTGTTTTTCCATATTAGTGAAGGAATCTAGTGTAGACACTGAACTTTACATCAACCCAGATTAGTATAAGCCTTAGAGAAAAACAAAAGGGCACTCGGGTATTTCAAATGATGTACATTATTAATTTTGTATCTTTGTTTTTTTTAAAAAAGAGGGGGACAGAAAGTAAAATGCAATTATAATATAGTCTTTTATGTATTTTTAAAGGTAAATTTCCACAAAGCAAATTAGGTAGGAAAAACCAAGAGGGAGAATATGAAAAATGGTGGCAAACAAATGATGAAAAATAAATGGCTAGAGAAATTTATTGATAGATTCATAGATTTCATGGCCAGGGACCATTATGATCATGTAGCTGGACTAGAATTCTTTGGTGCCTTTCTATCAGGGTTCTAATCATGATGGCATCCCCTTGTGTAATGATTATTGCGAACATACTGGTATTAAATTCAGACTTCAGAATGGGTTCTTGGGCCAACTGGTTGCTTCCCCATGATTATTCATCTTCTCTCTGATTTTGATATATATCACACAATGTAGTTAGACTAGAAGACTGATCTGTATCAGGACCTTGTATCAGTTTACAGCTTGTCTGAACAATTTTGCTTGCAATAGCTAACAGACTTTCCACTGTCATAGATCTAGTTAAAAGACCCTGTTAAAGCTTCCACAAGGCAATAAAATCTATCTGCTGTAAAACTTTCATTTCAAAAAGGCTTTTGGTAAGAGCTCTATCCAGACGGGAACTGATGGCAGATGATGTTTTGAGAGGGGATGGGAGATCCTTTTACTTGTCATTCTAAAGTGACACACCAGAAAATGCTGGTAGAGGCCAAGTCAGCCAGCCATTCTGAACTCCTGTCATCTCAATGCATTATACCAGCTCTTTTTTATACCTGAGGGCTGTGTTGGCTCACGATATTCTCCGCTGCTGATCTGCCTGATCAGATTTTTGTGATCAAAGCCATCAAAGGGCATCGTTCCATAAACCAGAGTGTAAAGCAATACACCAAGGGCCCAGCTGTCGACCTAAAAATACATAGACAAGAAGCGTAAAGGCTAGAAACGCTGATTCCTGCAGTCTTCCAGACCATTAACACCGCAAAAGCAAGGGAACATCCAGCTGTGCTTGGTTACCAGCATGCA
Organism: Mauremys mutica; assembly: GCF_020497125.1. NCBI lineage: Eukaryota > Metazoa > Chordata > Testudines > Geoemydidae > Mauremys > Mauremys mutica. The sequence continues at coordinate 99,670,753 of NC_059072.1, read as the reverse complement.
GGTATTTAACAGCTGACAAAGTGTAAGCAAAGCAAATGGAAGTAACAGAAGGCAGCTTGAACACTTCCAACCTAGGAGAGGCCCAACATAGTCTATGTGTGAGATACTATCAGGACAGAACTAACGTTCATGCTCATTATGGCCAAATACAGATCGTATATGTGCCACCAACACAGGATTAATTTTAATTTCACTTTCCTTCTCCCCTGTGCCCCCTTACCTCCGGGCCTCGATAGGGTCTTCCGTTAACAATTTCTGGGGACGCATACAGTGGGCTCCCACAAAAGGTCTGCAGAAACTTGTCTTTGTGATAGAGGTTGGAAAGACCAAAGTCTGCAATCTGTAAAGACAAAAGGGGTCGGTAGTACTGACATTTACCTTATAGAAAAGATAGGGATGGAGTGAGATCTACTGGTTAAATCTTCAGGATTAGGCACCAGGATTCTTGGTTTCTATTCACAGCTCAGTCACTGATTCCCTGGACAGCCATCAGTAAGTCATTTAATCCTGGATACCTCATATATCTTTGCAGGGATAACTGGAAGAACCTGGACCTTACTATCCTCTGGTTGCCCTGCACCATGTGTAGTCATTTACACCAGTGCAAAGTGAACATCAAGTGCTACCATTCTGATGTGGCTGCACTGGTCTAAAAGCCTACACAAGGTGCAGGCAAACTGAGAGTCAGGCCCTTAGAACTCAACAGAAGAAGTGAGGCAGTGGTGTCCTGGGGACTAGGTTCCAGAAGGAAGTGGCATCTGAAGTCATGTGGATCCAATTATAGTAGGGGGAGAAAGAGAGTGACACATTGTCTAACCTTTCCAGGTTCAATAGGCTTTGATCAATTATGCCATTATGGATTTGAACGGTCAACCAAACCAGAGTGCCCTCTGTAAGGCAATAAACAGAAGTCCGTTCCGAATTTGAAACAATGGACCCAAATCCTGCATTACTAAAAACGCCCCTTGTGATTGTTGGAACATTTATTTACTTCTTCTAGTCCAGCAGCTCTCAACCAGTGGTCTGGGGCCCCCTGGGGGCCCACGAGTAGGTTTCAGGGAGTCCACCAAGCAGGGCCAGTGTTAGACTCACTGAAGCCCAGGGCAGAAAGCCAAAGCCCCTCTGTGCAGAGCAGAAGCCCAGGACCCTGAGCACTGCCACCTGGGGCTAAAGTTGAAGCCTGAGCAAATTAGCTTTGTGGGGCCCCCTGTGGCATGGGGCCCCAGGCAACTGCCCTGCTTTCTACCCCCTAATGTCAGCCCTGGTTTTTATATGCAGAAAACCAGTGGTGGTGGCACAGGTGAGCCATGGAGTTTTTATAGCTTATTGGGGGGCGGGGGGCTCAAAAAGAAAAAGGTTGAGAGCCCCCGGTCTAGTCTCTGCTCTTGTTCTTATCAAACAAAAGTTGAGGATTGTGACACTGTGGCTTAAAAACTCTCACATCCCTTACGTTTTCTTTGTTTTCCCAGCACAAGGCAACATAGCTCACAGTTTTATCTTGTTTTTGATCCAAATGTCTGTGTCACAGAGATCCACCTTTTTATTAATGTACACTATGGACACAAAAATGCTGGCTCACACAACTTAGAATTGGTAATATTCACAGTAGCTCTCTGTGCAGTTACCCCAGAAGTCCCCTGAGCCACACTGCAGCTGCGAGCACAGTCAAGCTGTCCCTTCATCTTGCAGGAGGTCAGACTAGGTGATCATAATGGTCCCTTCTGATCTTGAATTCTATGATTCTATGATTCTATGATTCATGGGACAAATCCTGCTCACCATACTATCGTGGCTTCAATGGGACTATCCTGTGGCTTCCTTTGAGATCCTGGGATGGGGGAGTAGTTTGCCAACCCATATGAGATTCTGTAGAGGGGGTGGATTACCATCTAGGATTATGTTGCTAGGAATTACATTGCTGGGGCTTTGCTGGGTTTAAATGCCTTGATAGACATTTTTTCTTATTTAGTTGTTATTTAAATTACATTATAAAAATTAATCCAACATAGTAGCAGGGTAGCAGAGGCTGCTTCCTCTTCCCTTTCTGCAAATCTCTGGGAAATGGAGGCACAGAAGCTGAGCCTCCCACCATAGCAGAAAAAAAGCGTAGAAAAAAATGGGGCAGAGGGTTGGGCCCATAAAATGCAAAAGACCATTCAGCCAGAAGATGGTTTAGGGGTGCAGTGGAGTGGAGCTGATAAACACACACAATAATGGCTGCCAGTGACGCAAGAAGGGTAGAAAGCATGCGGAGAATACATGAGGCAAGTCTGACAACTTGTATCATGGTTCCTCCCATGATAATAGATGGCTTAAACAATAAACAATACAAAAAACAAATAAACAGAACAATAAATTGGGTTTGTCCCTGTTTTTGCATCTTTATGATGTATAAAGGAAGCTTCAAAAGTATTTTTCTGACCAAAAAGAAAAATACTAAAAAGGAAAGAGTTTTCTGTTGAGGTTTTTTTTTTCACCTTATAAATGCAGGCCTTTTCTACCATGAAGAACTAGTGATATTATGACATCAAAAAAGACAAAAAAGCAAAAGCAGAGTACTGTCATCAGAAGGCAAAGAGGATTTTTTTTCAGTTTTTAAAACTTTTTGTTGTTGATTGCTATTGCTAACATCTACATAACTGCAATGTCTAATCAGCATTTAGGAAAAAAGATGTCCTTGTTAAACTTTTTTGACACCTCTCACTCTTCTGCCTTTCTCTGAGACATCCCCCACCCCACCCCAATGTTCTGCAGCAAAACTAGGGAATGCCAGACTAAAAACCAAAAATAAGCAGCAGGGTGCGGGAGAACTTCCAGGTTTTCTTTATATATCATAAAGAAAAAAAATGGGGGTCATGTCCATTTTTTGCTTAAATCCTTGGTCACCTTTAAAATCCTATTTATCCCATTTCAAGCTCCCACCTCTAATATTTTGCTGGGGTGCATGTGTGTGTGAGAGTCCTGCAGATATTTGCAGCTCGTAAATTAGTGCTGAAGGAGTAGCTGATTTCTATTCATTAATAGTACTTTATCCCATTCCAGTATAATTATTATAATTTGAATTTACTCAATATCCCAACTAGTGCATTATAAATCTGTTGTAGCAAATTCAACCCTTAAATAAGTGTGTTTTGTAAAATCTTCATTGGATGTCTGGAATACTATTGAATGGGGTGTACTACTGCAATCTGCAGACATATTCTCATGGCTCAAATTGCACTTAATTGCCCTAAATTCCACTTTCTTATCAAGTCACCCTGACTGGCTTGCAGGAAGTTGGTTTTAAGTCTTATGAAGTGTGTCCTGTCAATCAGAAGAAGAGTGGAACCAATTCAGTGTTAACACTTTCCTGCTAGTCCCTGAGCTTTCGTTTAGTTCAGGATACAGCAAAGACAGGGGCAGACACTGCACAGTATGCTTCCTTAAGAAAATATATTCCCTTAAGGCCATGGAATGTATAAAATGTGTGTCTATGTGCATTGACATATATAGGGATACACATACCACACTTCACACCAAGGAACTCCCAGACTTGGACATTCATGTTTTCATTTTGGCCATTCAGGAAAAGGGTATTTATATTACAATCCACTCCCATACTCACAGACTGATATTTATCAGCTTTTCCCGTAAAAGCTGTCGTGCCCCCCAAAACAAGATTAATAGAAGCCAAGATTACTTCATGTTCTTGGCACTTAAATGGAGCTAAAGCATTAAGTCAAAAAACCTTCAAAATTGGGAAGTGCTGGCAGCAGGCTTTTCTTCCCTTAGCTTCGGGAGGTGCATGTTACATGTTTACTGTTAACTAGAATAACCTAGATGTAATTTATTGGTTGGTTATAAGTATGGATTGTAAATTCCATGAAGTGTGCATTCATTTAAAGAACTTGGGCCAGGTCTTCAGCAGGTATAAATTAGCATGGCTCCACTGACTTCAATGGAGCTATTCTGATTTACATCACATGAGGATCTGGCTCTTTGTATTTCAGTGCAGACTAAAAATATATTTGGTCCATTAAAGCAGATGAATGACTGAAGAATTTACATGCTGGGGTGAAATTTTCAAGAATTACATGTATCTACTGTGCTACTGTGAGCAAACCGCCTGTTCTGCATATATGTAATCCCCATGGGTTACCAGCACTTATTCTGGCTTGTTTCCATTTTAAAGCCCGACAGAAGGTGCAGTTAGCAGCTTCTTGTCGCTACTACACTTAAATTTTTCTCTCCTGCTGTCACTCTGCATCATTTTAAGTTTATCGTATCAACAGGAGTTTTGGTCTTTTGCGGCTGCCTTAGCCCTACTGTCTTTCTAGCCATTGATTGCACAGGCACGTATGGGGGATGATTGTGGAAGAGGGTGACCCCCTTCCTATTGGTACAAAAGGCATTGGTGAGAGACTGCAGAGTTGAGCTCAGGGGAGCAGCAGAAGAGGTAGCTGATTGGGAGGATCTATGTATGCAGTGTTGTTGCAGCCATGTTGGTCCCAAGATATTAGAGAGACAAAGTGGGTGAGGATCTATCGTTTATTGGACCAACTTCTGTTGGTGAGACACACAAATTTTGAGCTAGACAGGGCTGAAGAAGACCTCTGTGTAGCTCTAAAGTTTGTCTGACTCATCAACAGAAGTTGATCCAATAAAAGATAGATCCTCACGAGGTGGCTGAGGTCATTCGACATACAGAGGCGCTTAGTTCCCAGCATTCCACACAATGTTTCAAATTAATGAGAGCTGGAGGCGCAGCAGTGAGAGGGAGGAATCTCTGTTATTTGGACCAAGGTCGAAAGCCCAAAGTAGTAGTAAAGTCATTTTAAAGTAAATTGTATTGCTAGCAGCTGGGAAGTGAGTCAGGACAGGGAGAGGCTAATATTTTTTGCACGATCCCACGCTTCATTACCACATGATTTAAACTGACTATTGTTTTATGTATATTGCACGGTATACAATGCAATAAAGATTGTAATATTTTTTCAACATAGCAGACTGTGCTGACTTGGAGAGTCCTGGGAGGGATCAACTCATTGGATTTCACCCCATTTTTCTGCTCCAGGATAAAGATAGTTAGTATCCTGGGAGAACCTTTTTTGAGCATGGACCCGTGACTCTGTTCCAGAGGCAGGAAAGTTCAGTGGTCAATCTGCTGGTAACACTTAGGTGAAACCAAATCAGACAGGTTTCATCACTATCAGTTTCCTTTCTTAGTTTAAAAAATGTTTTTTCTTTCCTGACATAACAGTCTGTCCATATTTGTTATAATCATTTACTGGTACCGCAGTAGTGTCTAAGAGCCTCATTCATGGACCTGGACTGCTGCTGTGCTAGGTGATGTCAGCACCATTACTGACATGCAGAATAGTAACACTCTGGGTCCAAATAACACCATGGTTCAGTTCAGAGGTCTTAGCATCATCATACTTCGCAGAGTTATATGATTTCTCCATTGAGATTCTGTGCTACGGCACAATTTACCAAGAAACTGATTATACAGCCATTTGCTCTGAAAATGCATCATAATACTGACTGCTAAGGACATTAAGTACTAAGCTATAGGACTGCAATGGTCAGTTCTACGCCAAAACTACTATGGTTGTTTTTCCTTACTTCCAAAGGATCTGAGCACACAATCCTTCTCATGAGTGACTGAAACAAGACATTATTTATGATTTAATATATATCAGCTCCCCCCATTTCAGGGAGTGTTCAAGAAATGGTTTTCAGGGAACACCACCACCACAGAAAATCCTTTGGTAATCTAACCATGTAACTTAGACTAGAGGCCCCTACACACACTGGTCTGTGGAACAGTGGGGATCTTCCCAACTGTCTGGATTCCAATGATGCTACATTTGTCAATCTTCAAACATTGATGCTTCCTGTTTGTTGTACTTCAGTCCATGACTCTTTCAAGTTTCCAGAGACTTTACTGGCTAATTAAACTCAAAAACTCAATTATCTCTATGCACACTGTTCATCTGCCTCATGACTTAAATTTAATCAGATCAAATTTAAGGATGGCTCCAAAGTTGGCAGGGTATCAAATAGAAAGGATAGAATAAAATGGCTAAGTGAATCCTTGAGCTCAGAGGGTAATTTCTAATAGATGAACTGTTCTTCACTTCCCATCCTAAAAGCACTGTAGGGTGCTACTCTACATTGTTCTGGTTTCTTATAATGACATGTTATTAGATGTTAGCTGTTAACATAGCGGATGAATAGTACAATTGTGTAATCTGCACTATATGTGTCACTAGTTATTTGAAAAGTTTATACTTTGCAACCCAGTGAACAAAGTGGTTCCTTTTTATATACATTTCTTACAACCGGTTAGTAAAATTTATGAAGGGCTTTGGGATCTACTGGCAAAATAAAAAAATATAAATATTAGTTCATGAGGATGGGCATCTTAGAAAGACAGAAAACAATAAGTCTCATCCCATTTTAGTAGATGTGTTTCCACTGAGCATTCAAAACCAGCCACCCCTTCCTAAAGCCCCAAACTGCACATTTCTCTCTTTCTGCATAAAGCATGTATAAATATTTTCAGAATCAGGGCCTGTGAGAGTCACTCAACTGAAAATAAATAATTTACAGCTCCAGATGTGTTTCCTTGCCAACACTGTTTATGAAACAGAAAAAAAAGGGGAAATAAAATCCTGTGTCACTAACATAGAAACCACAATAACAAATTCTAACCCCAAAGTATCAAGGCAAATAGCAGCAGTCTGTTTAATATCAAGTACTGGAAGTAGTTCTCAATGTGGTAGGTAAGGTACAAAAAACCCTCCCTCAGAGGAATCCAAATTCAAACACCATTGATAGTGGGATTGTGAAATATAAACCGTTTCCAAATCCCAATCCTTAAACCTCAAGAGCTTCTTTGTTTAAATATAGGCATCATGAGAAAGCAAGACAGCTTATAGCCACCTGTGTGTATTTCATGCCCATGCATATTTGCACATATAGAGATGTGCATTACTTTTAGCAAAGGAATGAGTGAGGAAGAACTGAAAATATGCAAAAGGCACACACACAGTAGGCTAAGCAGAATTTAATCCAACAAAGGGGGTCCTTGAGAAAACAGCCTATGAATACCCCAAGCTGTTCTTTACTGGGAGCTGTAGGAAATGTGCAATTATTAAAAGATTCATCAGCTACCAATATTTCTTCAGGTATTCTATGAACATAAGATTTATGTTAAAGTACCACTGCAGTATTTGACATATCTAGAGCCCCAGGGTGAAATCATGGCCACAAGTTTTTCCACTGATGCTGGTGGGGCTAGGCTTTCACCCCCATCCTGCAAACCCTTGCTCACAAGAGCAGTCCTGGCTCATACCCATCAAAGTCAACAGGATGCTTCATGTGAGTGAGGACTTGCAGGATCAGGCCCCTATTTACTTTCTGACTAGCATCTTTCAAAAATAGCACCAACCACTGTAGTATCTGAGAAAAAAGTCTGTGATTTTTGAAGTGCTTTGATCACGCTGAGTTTGGGTATTATTCACCTCTCACTGGGGTGTAAATCAGGATTAAGTCCCTTGAAATCAGAAGAGTTGAAGTGGTATAAAACAGACAGAGAGAGAATCAGGTCTTTTGTCTTGATGCAATTTCCTACAGGCTTGAGAAAATGACTGGTTTGCATGTGATGAACACAGCCCACTCCATTTAACAAATTCCCTAAATTCTTCTTCTTCTCTCAAGAAATCTGTGATTAGCTGGGAAGATAGTTGGGTACGTAATGCCGAAAGAGAGGCCGTCCTGCATGCAGAAGCCTGGACTACATGCAATGTCCTAGAAAGGCTATTTTTTGTTTTCAGTGCTATTAAAAGGGGCAGTGGGACTGCCAGCATTAGTGACACTATTGGCGCATAATGGGAGAGAGTGACTCTAGCACTACAACCCTGACGTTAACAACAAACATTCAAGTGTCGCATAGGATGTGCCCTCTGTAAAATGCTATTTTTAGAAACTGCATATTTATGTGTCTTTAATCCACCCGCTGATCCAACGTAGCTTCTGTCATCAGTTTTTCACAGATGGTACCTACCATATGTTATTGTCTATTTCCATTTCCATTGTGCATACATTTAAAATGAATAGGATCTCTTCAGTATGATGCACAAAAGACAGAGCAGGGAGCACGGTGGCTTTAAGTGGAGAGACAGGACAGAGAACTGACAAAGACAAAACTTGAGCTGTTGGGATAGTTGGCTGTGTAGATGGTTTCCTGATTTCTTCTTTTTCTTAATTAAGCTATAACGCACAACAGCCAGTTGGTAGTATCTATCATCTGCCTCTCTGTTTGTCCATAGATCTATACACTTAACCAATCTATGCTGCATCAGGAGGGGACAGTGACTGCATGCCTCATGAGTGTGAACTGCCAGCAAGCTGAAGGTGAAACAGATTCACCATCTAGGAACTTCACTAATCTCCCAGAACTACATTACTTATCTGTCTTATGGCTATTATTTAAAAAAAAAATAAGAAGAAGAAAGGAAAGAAGGTCATTCCCATGCTTTCACTGGGGATTACTGACATGGATATGACATCACTGATTGCCAGTCAGAAAGCTACATTTGTGTCTGGAGTTCTAAGGCCATTTCCTAATGAAGCACATGTGCTTTACTAGGTTTATTTTGAAACTCTATTTGCTTATTTTCCAGACGTGATCAAAAGGACATTCGGAGTGTTCTGTAGGAGGCACTTGAACCCTCTAGGCTAAGAAAGTTTTTTCGAGCCTTAGCAGCAGCCAGCAATAATACCATTTGTAATGTAAACTGTACCGCTTGAAACACTCTGCTGTCTTCCACTGGCAAATTAATATTGCTTTGAGAACTGAACCCCTTGGGTGGCGAGAACGGTTTCCCCCCAAAATTATCCAGAACTCCATTTTGCACTTCAGGCTAACCATACACAGTACTCTCTCTCCTCAACCTCCCACCCGCTCAGTTACTTGCCAGTTGCTGTTTCTATAATACTGGATCCTATCACACCTTGGCTAAAAATTGCTATGGAATTTGCAAATCCATTCAGAGAAGAGGACAGAAAGAACCTTACCTTAATGTTAAAATTGTCATCAAGAAGGATGTTTTCCAGTTTTAAATCCCTATGGACAACACCATTCTAAAATGAAAAACAAAAGGGGGGCGGGATATTGGACAGGTTAAAGAACTGAACCATCAGGGTGGTCTTTGTATCTACATTTCAGGGCTGAGTTTGCTGTCATAACACTCACGGCCCAGTGACTAGTGACAGGAGATGTATTAGTCACTTGCTGTGTGGTTAAGAGAAGAATGACTGGAATCTGTCCTCCCACAAAGCCTGTAAAACAGCAGGGGGATTCTTTTCGGAACTTAATTCCAACTCCTATCCTACCCCCACTGTGTGAAAGCAATATATTCTTCCCAGGCACCAGAAAACAGAATCTGTCAATGACATTAGTCCTTAGAAAAGCTCTAATTCCTCCAGTATGCATCCATTTGGGCAAGGGAGTTATAACCCTAAAAGACTGCTACTGCCTGCAAATGTTAGGGATGGAAATTAACAAGAAGGATTTAAGTCTCAGCATCTTATTCCTAAAGTTCTGAAAACTAACCCTGCCCAAAAGACTGTGATGGATTTTCTGTGCTGTGCACTGAGGACTTTGCAAACTTCCCTTACTTAGCAGTATTTAAAGAGAGATTAAAATGTTTTAAAATTCTAACAAAAAGGCTTCACTAGCTGCTTGTTGGCTTTAATCTGGTGCAAATTTTGGCTCTATACCTTCATGGCCCACAGGAGGAAGGATGGCCCAATGGTTGGGGCACTGGCCTGAGAGACCCAAGTTCAATTCCTTGTTCTGCTACAGACTGCCTGTGTGACCTTGGGCAAGTCACTTAACCTCTCTGTGCCTCAGTTCCCCATCTGTAAAAATGGGGGTGATAATGCTTCCCTGCCTCAATAGGTTCCGGAAAGGAGATGGGCACTCCTGAGATAAAAGCAACACCCATTAAAAATGTCATGAAATAACATCCCTGTGACTGCATCAGTCCCAGGGTATGTCAACAACCAGGGCCCGTAAGGGAAGATGAAGTGCCCATGAAGTTAATCAGCCTGATACTTGTTTTTCATGACTTAAATTGTCCTTCGGAAGCATGCCATGAAGGATAAAGACAACAACAAGGGGAATCCTGCTGATGCTCCTATTATATCTGGAGGAGTTACTTTTGGATAACTTAAATGACTCCATGACAGGTATTCTCACTTTCTTCCCCTCTCAAAAGAGTTCCCTTGTTTTGAAGTAGCACATTTACACCTCTGCTCTGCTTTTTTTAAATTGTATATACTGTACCTTATTCTTCTGTCAAAAATTGTTCTGAATTCAAATTACAGGAAAACTATCAATCCTTTTCTATGGACTGTGTCACTAACAGTGGTCTTTCTTCTACAGAAAGCTAGTGGAGTATTCTGTTACATAAGGAGACAATTTTCAAAGGCTCAAATGGGAGTTAGGCTTGGTGTAAGGGAGCTAGCTGGTGGAAATGAGCCCAGGTGAGGATATGGCCTTTAGTCTCTAAACATGGATGGTGAACTAGTGAAATATTTGCACTTGTGAGATCTTGCTGTACACTTACAATACTGCACCTGGACCCTCCCACTTCAGCAGCTGAACATTTTTACCTGACTGGTCCTTTTATGCATGAGAGTCACTGTTAAAGCCTCAAATAGTTACATTAACACCAAATGCTGTGCTCACCTTGTGACAGTAATGTACAGCAGAGACAATCTGCCGGAAGAAGTGTCTCGTCTCCCTCTCGCTCAGCCTCCGCCTCTCGCTGATGTAATCATACAACTCCCCTTTGCTTGCATACTCCATGATTATCACAATCTTATCTTTATTTTCAAACACTGCAGAGGCAATAAAAAAAGATAATAAACTGTTCAGTTGATAGATTTATAATTGACACTTAAAAGGGGGAAGAGACTAAAAATGATTTGGGGTATCTGATGCACCATCACTGGAGCATGGAGAGGTTTTCAATATACTGCCACCAACATGCTTGGCAAAGGTTTGGGCTAGTCAAGTGCATTGGTTCTAAACTTGAAGGTCACAACCCTAAGGGGATCATGAACAGGTCAAGGGAAGAAGGGTTGTAACTATCCTCACTGTCTCTACAGCTAACTGAGAGGGGGATCCTGGCACTGTAATATGGGGTCTGAACAAGACTACCAGTCTGAGCAAAGTACTAGAGCCAGGAACTCCTGAGTTCTAATCCCAGGTCTGACAATGGTTATATCCTTGTGAAACACACTTAGCCAGTCTGCAAGATTGGTATTGCACATCTTTTGAAGAACCTAAATTATCTGGCATGCTAAAGAAACGAGGCAGAACTGAAATGCAAGTGATGAGCTCACAGAACTACTTTCATGCCCGGACATCTTCCGTGAGCCAATACTGCACCAGATTCAATCCTTGGCTAAGTTATCTTTTCAAATGCTTATCCAAACAAATCATGTAACTCCAGGAGCTGCCTAGGGAGAGAGGCTGGTTCACAGGGCTAGGAGTCGGGAATTCCTGGCATTAGAATCCCAGCTCTGACCCTAAGTCTCATTGTGGCCTTGATCTTTTGCTTAGGGACAAATTCTCAACTCACGGGCACTGATGTAAATCCCAGAATAACTCCACTAAAGACAGAAGCAATACCCACCTCAGAGGGGTGTCATAAAGATTAGTTACTGCTTGTAGAGACACAGTGTAAAGCACTCATCATTACTATGATTATTCAAAAATACAGATAACTTAAGACACATAAAATAAGCATTAGTTAAACAATAATAAAGATTATGTCTGAGCTTTTTGCTGCAGGCATAATTAAAGGACCTGTGATAAAGGCAAAGGTGCTTAATGTTCTACACTTGTTCATATTATAAATCATTACTGCTACTAGGTATCATTTTGTTCAGTTAAAGCAAGCTTTTTCCCTACTCTTGCTATTGTGTACTCACAGTGCCATTGAATAGCCATTAAGATAAAAGGGCCTGATTCTGTTTCCCTGCACCATGTATCATCAATTACAGCAATGCAAAATGAGTGCAAAGCCATTCCGGTTTGTCAATGAAGAATCAGGCCCAAAGAGTTCTAGGGGTCATATCTTTAACCAGAGTTCTGCAAACAGGTTTCTATTTATTTCCAGTAGTAATACAGTCCAGACCCCTCCGTCACACTATCAATCTGTTGCCTTCCTGGTCTGAAAGAAGTCTTTTGTAACCATGACTCATAATATGCTTAGAGACTGTTGGATATGTGATTTTATAAATCAAACAATGCATAAATAACCAGTTAGGTCTTAAATGTGTCAAATTCATGAAAAATTATTTTACTGCCTATATTTACCATCAATATTTCATATGTTTGATGTTTTTCATTAGAATTGAAAACAGCCACGCTAGCACACATTTAAAGGCCACTTCAAAGGGGTTTTGAAGTTATACTGTTAACTTTTATTAGAGACATTACAGTAGTGAGCCAGGGCCCCATTGCACTAGGTGCTGTACAAACACAGACAGACAAAGACCTGGCCCTTGTCCTAAAGAGCTTGCCGTCACAAAGGAACACACCCTCCTCCACGTGTTTAAATCGGTGAAATCAATGGAACAATGCCAGTTTCCATCAGCTGAAGCTCTGGCCTTAAGGGTTTATGTATACTGTACAAATATTTTAATTTAACAATTGTATTACATATTTAGCATACAAGGGGAGTCTGGGATGTCTGCAGGGGGGTTCATTTCCTTACTGTTGCCTGTCCTTCTCCCAGGAGGAGGCTATCCCTCTGACTGACTTTACTATCACAATTCTAGGTATTATTAATTATTACTTAATTGTGTGAGCGCACTATTCTGAACTTCAGTGGGAGGGCTGGCTGCTCAGCACCTACAGTCCTCCCCACAACAGCTCTCACACATACAGTGTGTGTATGTGTATGTGTGGGGGGGGGTTGGCTATCAAATATTTGTGACTGCCTTGAAACTCAACATTCTGTAAAGGCAAATGCGCGGCCACTGATGATAACTCCAGAAAGCTTATCTTCATGGACATACAAGTTTACAAAGGACTAGATTGTGCCTTTAGTGATCAGCTCTATATTGGGTGTGAGTTAGGAGCTGACAGCCAGCCCTGGGAGTCACCAGAGGGATTCTGGCTGACTCAGCTAGGACTCCTCCTGGGGCCTTGGGAAAGGTGAAACAGGAGCTCTGCCACCCTTCAAAAGTGTCCCATGTGTGCTTCTCTCTAGGCACATCCAGCTCCTTTGGCTGGTACAGAACAGGCACATGGCCATGGTTCTGCTTTCACCCATTCTTCCCTGCCTCCTCTGGGTGAACGCCACCGATGCTAGGCTCAACCAATGCCTGTGCTCACCATCCTGCAACTGGGGGTTTGTGCCGCCTCTGTCTCTTGTGCACCTGTGCAGGGCCAACTGCAATCTGGCCCACAGTGTGTACTATCACACCTGTACATTCACAGCAGTACGTGACCTGACTGCTCCTTCAGAGCTCAATCCTGCAAGGTCCTGTGCTGTGTGCCATCGACTGCCACTGACTCCACTGGGAGTTCATGAAAAATAAACATTTAAACTAACAAAACAGGCCGTGACCAGTTTCAAATTGCCGCACTGCTTTGGCTGATACATAAAATTTCCTCTGACTCTGACAATCTACTGTACAGACAGGAAACACTGTACCTGGCTTGGATAAGCACAGTTCACTTTAGAAGGTATTGAATTTCCTTTTATTTCATACTATAGAGGCAACTTGCTGAGGCACGACCATGCTGGCAGTGAAACTTCCTCCAAAGTAACAAGGTTACTGGGAGTCTTCCAAACCAGGGCTATTCTGGACCTGCACAACTGGAATGTTGTCTTCCAACATGGCCATTAGTGTTTTAAGGAACATACTTCAGCTTTTGCAGCTCAGTGTGAAGCTGCAGCTCCCAACACACAGACAGTTTTTATTCTTGGGCTTTGTCTCTTGTCCCTTCACACCTTGTCATTAAATTCTACATGCCAAAGCCTCTCTGCGGTTCTTTCTAAATCCCCCTAAGCTTCAGCAAAATGGCTCTGATAAAAGGGAAAGGGAACTGCCAGATAAAATTGGCCACTGACTTGTCTGCTGGCCTTACAGTACCCCAACGCATAGACTCCTGCCAGTGATTACATCCTACATGCATCCTCATTAACAATAACCTTCGGAAACTGGAAGAGCTGTCTCTGGATGGATTATACTACAATATCCTCTCCAAGAATGATAGACTGATAGTCTCTGGAAAGGACTCAACATAATATGTGTTCTATACAAAAGCGTTCTGATGTGTTATTGATACAGCATTAATGAGTGCACCCATATCTCTAAGCACAGAGACAGTTGCTAACTAATCACTATTCAGCCCAGGAAGGGGGAAAAGGAATAATTCTTTACGCTTAGATAATACACTAAAAATACATGAATTCAACATTTTGAATCAGAAGTGAAGTCAGTTCACAAACAGCTATTGAACAGTTTACCAGGCTTTATTGTGTACTATATGTACAATTAAACTGGCCAAATTCACCACTGGTATAAGTGGGCCAAGATCCACTGATCTCCATGGAGTTTCACTCACAACAAAAGTGAATTCTGCCCATGCATGTGCAAGGATACAATGGGGCTTGATTAATCCCAATGAGTTTGCCACTTTTTTCTGACTAATAATATTGAATCTAACAGATTGTTGTGCAGATATGCTGCTTGCAGGCTAGCAGCTCTGAGTAGGGAGTGGTTTGTAGCTGCACTACCTCCAGGAAGCATTGTGGGTTTAGGATTAAGGTTTGTGAGCAGCCAGCTAGCATGTGTCTGGGGTATGCACAGGACTATGGTCCCTCTTCCACTCTGCTGTTCTTGGGGCGGCTTGCACTCCAAGGAGAGTTAGCAGACAGAATGCTGAGGCCAGAAGAATGTTAACCATGGCACAGGGGCACAAGTGGAAAGATTCCTTTTGCCTTTGGACACCCTCCACTCATGACTGAGGATGTCACAAAAGCTGTTTGATGCCATTAAACATGGTAACTTCCTGGTGTTCCATGGCTGATGATAGCATTCTTTTGATACATGGATTTACTGAAGTTGTGCCTTAGCAACTCAATCCTTTAAGTTTTGTCAAATTTTCCTTTATATTTAAAAATTTCTAATTCCATGACCAAATTTCCCTCTCGGCTAAAATTTGACATCCAGTTTGAGTCTTGGTCCAAGAATATTTTCCTACAATTACATAGAAGCATATACAGATGGTCTTTGGTTTGAGAAAGGCACGTTATTATTTATATAACTTTTTAAATGTTTTCTATTCTCCTCTAACAAACAGAGCTTATCTTTTAAAAGCTAAATTTAGAAAATACTAAATCTCAACTATGTATTTTTGCCTTTGGGGGGAAAAACATATTGGATCCAATCAGTATATGAGCATTTCAACACCTAGCATCCTGGATTCACTGCACTGTCTTCTGAAGGATGCACTGATGCGTATTATTTATCTCCATGAAGGAGACTTTTCATAGGGACATTACCCTTTGACTTACACTGACACTGCGGAAGCTCTCTCAGCATACCCAATACTGAATGAGCACAGAATAGGCAGCAGTACCTCTCTGCACTGTGGCATCAGTACAACAAGGACTCCCCACTGCAACACAGAGGAAACCCTTCAAGCACAGATTCCTTGGCATACAGACCTTTCCATCCCACCTGGGACATCCTTGCATGCATCCTTGGCCCCATACCCACCACATCCTTACTCACACCTCAGCCCCTCACATCCTTATTCTCTCCCTGCATGCAGATGTCAATTCTCTAATTTCTACATAAAAATTAATACCAGTTTTAGAACAATCACCAACACATATCACCCATTTGTATAAATTCTCCTGAACGTTACAGAAAAGCATAGCACCTCCTTGGCCCCATACCCCATTTGCAGTCTGCCACTGTATTTTATTGCTTACATACACCAATACACAGTCCTGTACAGTGTAATGAAAGCCACACCTACCCTACATTAATCACCAAAACATCTGAGCACATACCCAATAAACAGGGGTGTACAATGGTTGCACAGGATGAGGATGGAGATGGTGGTAGAAAGGACATAGCTAGATTGAGAAGGGGAAGTAATGAGCGGAATGGAAATGCATGGCTTTGTTGCTGATTTCCTTACTTTCTGGGGTTCACATGAGTGGGATATGCAATCTGAACTCAGAGACAAGGAGTCCAACATTAAACATTCACTGAAAGTAGTGTTTGTATGGGAATATCTATCTATTTACATGTATCTTCACACATGATACAACATAATCTGTGTGTGTGTGTGACGCACAGACATGCACCAAATGTAATTTTAGAAATATATGCCCCAAGAAAATAATGTGATTGTGAGTTGGGGGAAGAGAGGAGGGCATTAACTAAATGCTGGATTTATTTACTGCAAATAATAATGAGGTAATAAATACGCTACCCTGTTAACACCTGGGCTGTGACTTGCAAGCTGATGATGGACTGATTGCCTCTGCATAGCTCCTGTGAATGTTTGGTGCACATTGTGTTTTCACTGTGTTTGATTTATTATCTGCCACCCTCTGCCATTCTGAAGCTCACTCCACTTCTGAAGTGCTTCTGCACTTCTGCTGCAGCTGGCAATTTCAAGGAAGCGGGTTTAGCCAGGACAGATTGCTCCAGGAACTCTCCATGGCTCGCTAATGAGGAGGCCAGTTCATGAAAGGCTGCCCTGGACTGCTCCTCAACTGCTGATGAGGGTCATGGAGTTTGAAAGGTTATTTATGCATAACAGCAGGGGGACAGCTACGCATAAGTCCCTTGAGGGAAACAATGCAAGCAGTGCAAGTTAATCAAGAGCAAGATACAGAAAGTTGTCAATATCAACAGTTGTTATAGGACAGAAAGAAGAAATACTTGTTAGAACCTGTTTATCATTTTTATTTTTGAGACACTGACTTTGCATGTATTTAGTTCCAACACCTTGTATGCTGGGTGATGTTGGGAGAGATGTAGCAAGGCCCCAGGAAGTGGTGGAGGGAGCGCCACAGTAGGTGAGGGAAAGGGCCACGGTAATGTATCGGGAGGTGGAGGGAGCACTGCAGTAACGTATAAGGAGGGCGGGGGGAAATGCTACAGTAATGTATCAGAAGGGGGGTGGGAGCACTACAGTAATGTATCAGAAGGGGGGTGGGAACACTGCAGTAACATATCAGGAGAGAGAAGCTATGTATCGGGAGGTGGAGGGAGTGCTGCAGTAATGTATCAGGAGGTGAGGAGAATTATTTTTCACTGAGCTATACATTTGTTTCAGTCTTCCCACTCCAAAGAGCCTTTCCTAAAAGTAAGAGCAGAACTGTGCACAACCAGCAAAAGGTGCTTATGTTCAAATACTCAAGTATGTGTTGCAGCTTCTCGTTCTCTCTTTTTTAATTTTCCTGTTAATTCTAAGGAAAAGGTTTGTTTGTTAAAAAGAAAGCTCCACATTTCTGGGCAGATAATTGAAACCAAATTCCTTGGCTTGGGAGTTAATTGAAGAATACAAACGTACAACTGGACATATACTTAACTTCTCACTACCAAAGATATATTTGAGCTGAAGTATATTTTGTAACATCAAGAATTGTTCTCCATCACACTCTGTACTGCTATAGTAATAATTCCTGGATATAATCTTTCTACTTAACTAAATTTAGAGGGCTTGAAATGATGAACTCAGCTTCTATTCAGAGCTTTACAACTCCCAGATAGGACTGGCAGTGCAGAGACCTCTTTCTGCTCAGAGCACTGGGAGTCTATTATACCCAAAGTGTGCAATATTCCCCTCTAGGAACACAAGAGTTACACTTCCACAGAAACCGTATGGGCTAAATTCTGCTATTGGATGAACACACTTCATTATCCATTTAAAGAAATGGGCGTTACACAAAAGTGTACCTGAGGGTAGTATGTGAAACACATATGAATATGCCTTTGCAAAGACTGGTCAAAAAGATTCAGTGATGTTGTGGACATCTTTTTATTAAGATAGTTTCCTTGTACTTGTTTGATACCTAATTTCAAAAAATACCCGGATCCCTTTGTTTCTGTGTTTCCAGAATGCTAATTCAGACTGGGCAGGGGTTGGTTTGTTTGTTTGTTTGTTTGTTTGTTTAAATGGACTACCTCCTCATGGGCTGATTCCTTTTGTTTTATATGTAACCCTGGAGTAAGAATTTTAGTTTGTTGGTTTAAGGGGGCAGCCAATCTCCCTTCCACTGGAACCATTTGAATTCTCCTCATGCCTTTGCTCTCTATCAGAGCAATCTCCTAAATTAGTTCCAGTATGTTGACATTCCTTCCATCTGGTGTCTTTCCATTCCACGGTATTTTTATTACTCTCTTAACAGCCACAGACAGAAGTACCTTTCCTCCGCTATAAAGTGCTCTTTTATTAAAGGTCAGCCAAATCAAAAGAACTAGCAAGTTTATCTTTAATTTTAGGCACACAGGCTGGAATAACCTTTTCATTCAATAAAATCATTTAAAGCCCAGTTAGCACACTCATGTTATAAAGGACAAATGATTCCTCAGAAAGACACTTGAATAATGGGAAATAACTTCTTCCTAAGAATTATAACCTAACATATCTCATCAGTTCATGACTCTTTGGAAAAACAATGTGTAGCTCTTTGTTCCAAAGCCCCAAATCAGTATCTTCAAGATGTTATTTACTAGTTTATTGCTATATAATTTTTAAAAATAAAGTACATAGTAGGCTTGGGTAGCCTTCCTCTTTCAGGGTCCAATTCAGCAAAGAATTTATGCACATGTTTAACTTTAAACATAAGCTTAATTACCATTGAAGTCAATGGGATTTAAAGCATATGCTTTAAAGTTAAGCATGTTTTAAACTGCTTTCCTAAATCACAGCTGCATACAGTGGAAATGCAATGCATTTCTTCTTAAATTAAAGGAATGTAGTTAAGATCCTGTGATAATCGTTTTAAATCAGTCTGTGGGTTAAAAATTAATCCCCACTGAGTGGATTAAATCAAAATGAGAACCATACTCCTTGCTGATATCCATTTTCTGTATACATGGATGAGGAAACAGAATTTGATGTTTCACCATTTAAAAAGAAGCTGAGAAAAATGTGAGAATCACTAATCAGCCATAACGTTTAATCTCTCTGTTACACTATTTTATCCCAATTTTGCCCGAGTGAAGAACAGACTTGCTAATTACATTTTTAAATTATGATTGCTTTGTAACCTCAGACAAGCAAGCATATGCCATGAGGTGGCAGTTAGAAATTTGTTTTTATTTTTTAAATGTAATGTAGCTTGAGATCATGTCAGAATGTGATTTTAAATTCCCAGTGTTCTCAGGAACCTGAGGGTTCATCTCACAAGTGGTGGTGTTTAGGTGTTAACCCATACTGAATGCAAGGAAATTCATGTGGGTGGAGTATGATAACCTAGGAGTTAAGTTTGTTTATACTTGTTTCATTACTAATCACTAGACTATAGAAAATTTGCTTTATATTCTTGGATGTTATCAAAAGAAAACAATGGAAATAATATACTTGAAGGTCAAAAAGCTATATAAATAGAGGAAGCCAATTAGCAATGTGGTTAAATGGTGTCACCATTGAAATACTTTCCCTTGGTTAAATTTTAAAAAGAAAAAAAATCTCAGCTTTCTAGTTTTTATCATTCATGTTAAGCGCCCAATCCCACATGTGCTTCACACTGCAGGACACCTATTGACTTCACTGAGTTCTCCACACAGAGGCTCGCATGATCAGGCACTCAGGTCCATTTTGATTCTGTCTGTAAAAATGCAGGGTGGAATTGACTGACAATGACTGAAAACTAACCGATCATTTTCTGTTACTGTTGCAGAAGCACGATATAAAATGTTAGATTTAACATGTATTTGTAAATAAAACAACTATTATAACTAGGCAAAATACACCGTCTTTGTAAATATATGTTAGATTTAAAAGGTTTTACATTGAAGTTAAAAGGTTTAAAAGAACTAAACTAATTTCCTGATTAGCAAAGGAAGGAAATCTAATTCAAGTCAGTTTACATTTGTAATTTACACTTTGTGGGATGTGTGAAGAATCTTTTTATTCTCTTTTTTATTAATCAATAAAATGCAATTGCAAAGACCTAAGGAAATGTGTTTTAAGGGAAATGCAGTTTTAGTACTGTGATGTTTTAAAGGAGCTTGACCCTTCAAGGTGCTGAGTGCCTTGGCTCCAACCCAGCAAAGCACTTAATACATGTTTTACTTTATATGCAGGAGTAATAATGCTATTGACTTCAATAGGCTTTGTATTGGGCTCATAATATTATATTTCAGTAGGGAAAATCTTTGTTAAATGATTTCCACAGTGTTTGCAAACAATGTGTTTACTTTTTTTAAAGTAACTTGTCCTTTTCATAAATGGAGGAACTTCTCTGTATTTACTGAAACCTGGGACAACACCCAGGACACGCAATGGAAACTCTTACACAAACACTGTACTTCACCACATAGAGACCCATGGGCCTGATCCTGTGCATCCATGTGTATAACTTTACACCCATGAACAGTGTTACACATGTGTAAGTGTTTACAGGATTGGGCCCTGTAGGCTCCCCATGTTTTAACTTTTATAAAATAAAGTATTGCCAGATGGGATGTTTTTTGCAGTCAGGCTACCAATGGAATAATATGTTTACTCTCAAAGGCTTTAGCTACCAAGTCCGGGAGTTTGCAAGGGGGGGGGGAAAGGGTGGAGGGCTTTGCTTTCTGAGTTAAAATTTATGCCCTGAAATCAGAACACTTCTGGCAAAGTCAGCTTCATCTATTCAGACCTTTTCAAGGAATTTAAAGTCACTCGAAAGAACACTTCCCTTCCAGCTGCACTCTAAAGACTGCCAATTACAGTCTTGCTTGAGAGGATGGAATTTCTTCTGACTCAGAACTGGAGGTCTACCTCTTGCAAATAGTGCATGAGATAAATTCATTTTGATTTGGGTACAAAAAGTATCATTAAACCAGAAAGCCTGTTTACGTGCATTTGGATTTGCTTAGCATTAAAAACCAATGGCTTATGTTTACACTGAGTTGACAAATTCAGAGGTTAATCACCTTTAGCCAACAAGGTCAAGAGGATACCAAAACATGGATCCCATTTCAGGAAAACATGTGTTTGTAAGTACAATTCAAAGATCTTTTAAATCTTCCGGACAGAGAGAGCAGTACTCATTCTAGCCAGACTCAGTGCAGCCCTGCACCTCTGCTTATGGATTTTAGGGAGTTTGATGGCAGTTCAAATCTCTTCTTGAATACCCACAGCAAAAGATAAATTATAAATAGACAACAGAGAACTAAAAATAAACTTTATATATAACAATAACTATAATCATGTTTATGGCTCATTCATGAAGATGGCTTTGTAATCTAGGCCCTGCTGCAGCAAGCTACAGTACCTGCCTAATCTCAAACATGGAAGTAGTCCCATTAACTTCTTTGGAACTACCTCTTATTCTTAAAGTGAGGCACATGAAGAGGTATCTTTCTGAATTGGAATCCTAATAATTCTGCAGTATGTAACTATTCCCCTGGTGAATATGGCTATGTCTCAGCTGGTCTGCCCTGCACTTCAATACCCATGGTATGATGTTGGCTGTTGGAGAATATTTCTTTTGGCCTCCTGGAGTTGGTGAAGCTACAGCTGCCATGCCTCTGTTCCCAGTGCCACATGATTGATTTTATAATGGATAGGATCACACTGTCCATCTGAATTCCCATTGCCCATCTCCACAGGCCATGACTGAAATACAGATACACCTCTACCTCGATATAATGCTGTCCTCGGGAGCCAAAAAATCTTACCGTGTTATATCAAACTTGCTTTGATCCACTAGAGTACGCAGCCCCACCCCCCTGGAGCACTGCTTTACCGCGTTATATCCGAATTCATGTTATATCGGGTCGTGTTATATGGGGGTAGAGGTGTAATTATTTTGTTTCAATAACAGAGTAGCTATTTCACCAGGGATAGAAGCAAACGGTAATGTAATGAACACCCTGAAAACCTCTAAAGACCAGAGGAAAGCTGCCTTCAGCTTCCATGTAGAAAAGAATCACTCATGCTTAAGGAATCACAACAGAATAAACAGCATGGAATCTCACTGACGGTAACATTATCATGTGCCATATGCACTTTCACTGGGAGGGAAGGAGTGAAAAACCCTGAACTAAAAACCTGTCTTGGTTCTGCTGTGGGAAGGGATCATCTTCAGCTAGAGTCAAGGAACTGAGGGTTGTGGGGGAAGGTTTTGCTTCAAGGTAACTTTAAGTTATTTTCTATTTTTTTTTAATCTTTCTAACTCTTTAAAATATTTTAACTCAGTAAAATTATTTAAAGCAGAGCAGGGGACATAAGAAGGCCACTTGGTCAAAGCACTGTAGCATACCTAATTTTTTTAGTTCCAGTGCACACTGGAAATAACTTTTGCTCCATTTGCAACCCACATGCTGACACAGCATCCCTCCCCTTTTCTGTTCCCAGATCCTGTTATGTGTTTATTCCATAAAAAGACAGATGAATTCATCTCCTTTCAAGTAAAAGAACATGCTTTTGAATAACTCAATATGTGATATTGTAACATTATTCCAGGCCAGACCTTGTTTCAATCAGTCAGATCAACTCTCAGAATGGAGTTGCCATATACCTATCATCGCCTAGCGTGTACAGTGGGTGTGTAGAGTTAATACTTAGGGCCAAATTCAGGTGCCTCTTCCCAATATAAGCATGTGAGAAAAGAAGAGTGACTAAGTGGGGCAAAGCTCCCTCAACACCTTTGGAGTTTGCACTTTACAGGTCCTCTGTGGCTCCATTCCTACTCAGGACCAGAGAGCATGTACACTTCCTAACCTGTTTAGGTCTGGGCAGGACGTCACAGCCTAAGGAAGGGAGGAGGAGGAGCTTCCGCTAGAGGCCACTATTCTATTTTTTAAAAAGCCTCCCCAGAGTCAGTAGCAGCCCTGGAGCCAGGAACTATCAGCTGGAGAAAGCTACTAGCCCCACGCGGAAGGGAGCTAAGGAGCAGGAATGCAGAGCACAAGGGAAGGAGTTGGGACTGGACTGGGAGACAGGAGTGATGAGCTAGTGACTGGGTTGGGAGCAAGGGTTGGGAAGTCAGTGGGAAGCTGAACCTTGGATTCAGGGAGGAACGGGGCCTGGGAAGACAGCCAGCAAGAGGGGCTGGCGGCAATGAAGGAAACAGGTTGTGGGGAGACTGAGACTTTCCAGGTGGGCTCCAGGGAAGTTAAAGCAATGAACTATGTGGGGAATGTTTGGGGGATTCAAAGAGTTTAAGACCAGAAGGGATGATCAGATCATCTAGTTTGACTCCCTATGTGGTTGAGGGACATGAACTGAAATTGATTTTATATTGGTGGTGGGGAGGAAATGAATTGGAGTGGGAGGGGGGAAATGAAATTGATGTTCTGGTTTGGGACAGGGAGGACTGGATGGTTTGTGTGACAGCTCTCCTCACACTCAGACAGAAGCATTTCAGCCACACATTAACAACTTCCCCCATGCAAGGAATTCCTGTGGTTGCTAGAGAAGTGGTGTACATTTGCAAAGTGGAGTATGATTTGAAGGGGAATTGGTGCTCAAAACTGTCTCTCTACTAAGAGATGGTATAAGACCTAATCTAAAAGCGTATGAAAACTAGGTCTGAGACAACAAATAGTACAGATGGTGAAAAGAATCGCAGCCACTAACCTTCAAATATAGTGATGATATGAGGATGGCTGAGGGATGACATGATTTCAATCTCCCGTCTGATGTGAACCATATCTTGTTCATCCTTAATTTTGTCCTTACGAATGGATTTTATTGCAACCTATAAATTCAGGAAATCGAGCATTACTCTTGGAACTGAACAGATGCAAATAATCTATTAGGAGTGTTCAGAAAATAAATACAGATGTCAGATGCTGGCAGAATGTGGAATGACCAAAACAAAGTTTTAAAATACATACCCCATGCCCCCTCCACTTCATTACAACACTGCACATACACTCTCATTACTGTAGTGAATCACATTAAGTTTTGAGACTTTTATTTGTATGGCCTTATCCTTCAAAAAAGGGTGGGTGTTTTCAAAAGGACTCGGAGTTGGCATAAATCTGAAGTCAATGGTAAAGCCCCCCATTGATTTCAATGAGAACAGCATTTGGCCAGAGTTGATTGTTTTTGACAATCTCACACAAAAGCTTTAGCCCATTCCCATTAGAAATCCTATTAGTTTTTCAGAGAAAGATGCTGAAATTTTAGGGTACCGATAACAAAATATATTGGACCAAGAGGGAGAGATAGCTCAGTGGTATGAGCATTGGCCGGCTAAACCCAGGGTTATGAGTTCAATCCTTGAGGGGGCCATCTGGGGCAAAAATCAGTACTTGGTCCTGCTAGTGACTCAATGACCTTTCAAGGTCCCTTCCAGTTCTAGGAGACAGAATAGCTCCATTAATTTAATTTTTTTTATTAAGCTCACACAATGAGCACAATATTAATACAAGTTATTACATGATGAGCTACAATACACGTCCTAAGTCCTGAGCAGGCCTAAGTAAAAAAATAAAGAAATCCTTAATATATGCAGCCACTGCCTTGAAAATTGCTCTTGTATAAATCCTGTACTTTCATGTCCTATACAGCACTTATGCAATCACTCCAAAACCATATCCTTCCTGCATCCTTCCTCAATCAGCCACCTTTCACAAGCACATCGTGTGACTGGGTATCTTTCCAAAAAGCAGGGTGGGAACAGAGGAAGTGATAGGCAAACTTGCAGCACAAATTCAGATTCAAAAAGGCCTTGCAAATGTGTGAGTTGCCTGTGAAAGAGAGGACTTATATGAGCAAGCTCATAAATAATTGCTGAGGTCAGATCATGCTACAGAAGAAAAGCATAAATCAACAATGGGAAGACCCTGATAGGGGGAATGTGCAATTTGAATGACAGCAAATGGCAACACTGACTTTATGATCACGGATCCTTGTGCCCTGGCTTTAAAAAAAAAGCCATTTGGGGTATGTAATAAATTACCAGCTAGTTTAAAATCAAACATTAGCCTTTTGTTTAACATCATTATCCTCCAATGCTCTTCCAATGACCTTGTTCCTACTATGGAGACCACCCTTTTGTGGATGAATAACACTTTCGTTATTCCACAAGCTTATTATAACATGGAACTTTCCTGAGAAAACATTTTGCCTTGTGAAAAAGTATTTGGGTTTACAGTGTTCCAGTCTATTGTGAAACACTGTTTGCGTGCATCAATAATTGCAAATGACATTATTGGTGCCTTTTTAATTATTATAATGTGTAGCATCAATGACATTGGCAGGAAAGGGAAAAATATAAAAGAATATTAACATGAACTGTACTTAAATGGGAACTACAGATTGGGAAGGCATTCCTATTCGGCAAAAACTTAAGCACATGCTTAACTTTAAACTTAAACCTAAATCTCTCTGAAGTCAATAGGACTTAAACTCATGCTTAACTTTAAGCATGTGTTTAAATGCTATCCTGATTCAGGACCTGAGTGAACAACAGAACACAGCAGGCAGTAAAGGATGAGTGGAGTCATATATCTAAAAGCTAAACAATTCTTTTCTGCTTCTTGACCCAAACATTTGGGATAGAAGTTTAAAAAGTAACAGTGCGATGCAATGTTTTCATCTAGGATTCACACCTTTCTAGTAAAGGTAACAAGAAAAAGTCCTCATCAGAGGAATTCCAAGCAGAGGGCTAACGCAGCTAACACTAGCAGACAACGCATGATTTTTCTCTCTTTCCATTTTTCTGCACTTGGATAGGCTGTAAGTGCATACCTTGTTTACAAGGAGGATGTGGGTGGCTCTTGGAGCAGCACATGCATTCCTGAAAGTAAATTTAGACATGGGTAAAAACATGCCTTTTATTGTAAGACAGCCTTGCACTTGGCTCTCAAGAAGAATTTAAGAAGGATTTTATTGTCAAGCATATAACAGGTAGCAAATTCTTCACCATCCTGGGTCAGGAAAGGAATAATGGCATCCAGGAGAGCATGACAGCCTGCCAGCATCCTAACTCTATACTTGATAAACAGGAAAATTAGCTCTCATAAGCAGTTTTTATTTTAAACATGAAGTATATACTTTTTATATGAAAAATACACAACAGTGATTCACATTATAGGACTGGAAGGGACCTCAAGATGTCATCTAGTCCAGTCCCCTGCATTCATGGCAGCACGAAGGGTATGTCTTCACTACTGGCCAGATCGGCAGGCAGCGATCGATCCAGCGGGGATTGATTTATCACATCTAGTCTAGACACGATAAATTGATCCCCAAGTGCTCTTCTGTCGACTCCTGTACTCCAGCTCGGTGAGAGGCGCAGACAGAGTTGACAGGGGAGCGGCAGCAGTGGACTCACCGTAGTGAAGACACCGCAGTAAGTAGATCTAAGTAAGTCGACTTCAGCTATGTTATTCACATAGCTGAAGTTGCGTAACTTAGGGTACATCCATACTACCTGCCCGGATCGGCGGGTAGCAATCGACTTCTTGGAGTTCGATATATCGCGTCTCATCTAGACGCTATATATCGAACTCTGAACGCGCTCCCATCGACTCCGGAACTCCACCACCGCGAACGGCGGTGGCGGAGTCGACGGGGGAGCCGCGGACGTCGATCCCGCGCCATGAGGACGGGTAAGTAGTTCAAACTAAAGTAGTTCGACTTCAGCTACGCTATTCGCGTAGCTGAAGTTGCATACCTTAGTTCGACCCCCGCCCCCACCAGTGTAGACCAGGCCTTAGATTGACACACACTCCGCAGTGTAGACCAAGCCTAAGTATTATGGCTGCATATAGACATTAAAATGTATCTTTGAACTTGCCTTGGAATACAATCTTTGAACTTGCCTTGGAGATGTGTTGCCTGTGGCTAAGTTTTTCATAAGCACCTAAGTGACTCAGAAGCCTAAATCCAATTTCCAAAAGAGTCTTAGGCACTGAGGAGCCTGTCTCA
The DNA here is from genome assembly GCF_020497125.1 of Mauremys mutica. Lineage (NCBI taxonomy): Eukaryota > Metazoa > Chordata > Testudines > Geoemydidae > Mauremys > Mauremys mutica. Next base: position 99,643,611 of record NC_059072.1, on the reverse strand, counting down.
TTGAATATCACTTTCTTTCTTTCCTAAGTACTTGTCACTTTTGAAAATGGGAATGGATAGACTCAACATCACAAAGACTAGCAATCCTGTCGGCAATCTCATATTAAAGACCAAGTATTGGGCCTGGATACTGATCTTTCCCCCACAGAGGTGGTACCCAAGTCTAGACTGCACACTTCAGACTTACAGTGTTCAGAAGGTTATATTGGAATCCATGGTGTTGCTTTTTTGTGGATAGAGGAAACTTCACTCTCCAAAACTGTCACTTTCACCAGTACCAAATTCACACAGATAGGGTCAGATCGTCAGCTAGTATGAACTGGCACAGTTCCACTGACATGAAAGAATCAGCACAGATGAGGATCTCGCCCAACATCTTTCGGTTGTATTGTTTTTGAAGTATTTTATTGAAACATGTTCAATGGTTTCTCTTAGGTGCCATGAGGGCATTTTAGGAAATTATTGTACATGTCACTGCTTGTTATAGTATCAAAATGTAAAACAAGTCTCTTCTAACTACTCTAAATGCTGCTAATGGATTTCTGTTTATGACATTTATTTTATACAAAAATACGTTCAGGAGAAAAGCAGCCTTTCTAAAATGTGTTTACTCTTTTAGCACTAGAGGTATTGTAGGCTTCATTTGTCAGAATCTTAATTATGACACTGATGCCAGAGACTGTACATGAGGAACCTGAACAATTTAGACCTAAGAAGTTATCTTAATTGAAAAATACATTTTAAAAAGCACTAATTTGTTCATCCTGCAGGTGCCCTTCTTTGAAAGCAGCAGATCTGTTCTGTTCATCAACACAACATATTAAGTGTCAAAGTACATGAAATTTGGTAGGATAAAATACAATATGCATTTTATGCCAACCTTATCAACAGCTCATGACAACCCAGTTCCAGATCTGACTGCAGAGGAAGTGTGATTAGTCCCTATGGTAATCCCAGAAAATAGTACATGATTCTTACCACTTTTTCTTTGTGTTTTGCTGATTTTAAAACACCTCTAGCTTTATATCTCAGAATATGTAATTATGGTATTTTTGGTAACTTTACTAGCAGAGCAGTTTAGTTTTTCCCAGCCTCCTGAATGGATGAGATGCGTTGGGTAACTAAGAACCCTAGTTGCAGACAGAATAACATACCTGGTTCATAATAGAGAGATAAGTCTTTCATTCCTATGTTACAGGTTCAAGATCAATAGAGACAAAGGCCCTGATCTTGCAAACACTTAAGCATATGGTCAGGGCTGTCCCTAGGCGAGTGCGGGGCCCGGGGCGGAAGTGACGAATCTGTCACTTCCAGGACTGACCTGTCACTTCTGGGACCGACTGCACCGCCCAATAGCACCGGCCCATGGGGCTCCCCCAAAGCGTGGGTCTGGAGCGGTCGCCCCAATTCGCCATACCCAAGCGACGGCTCTGCATATAGTTAACTTTATGCACGTAAGTGGTCTCACTGACTTTAGTGGAACTACTCACACGTGCAAAGTTAAGCATGTGCATTTTCAGAACTGGGTCCAAAAGTACTTGCCCACAAGATGGCTTCTTTGGGGACCACAATAGGACGATTTGGTCTCAGTTAATTTCCTAGACAGGTGTCCATTGCACATGTGCACACAAAAGGATCACAAGTAGCACTAACTATAATCTTTGTCAGGCCTGGTCTACACTAAGGGGGGGGGTCGAACTAAGGTACGCGACTTCAGCTACGCGAATAGCGTAGCTGAAGTCGAAGTACCTTAGTTTGGGCTACTCACCAGTCCAGATGCCGCGGGAATGAAGTCCGCGGCTCCAAGGTCGACTCCGCCACTGCCGTTCGCGGTGGTGGAGTTCCGGAGTCGACCGGAGCGCGTGGGGAGTTCGAACTATCGCGTCTTGATTAGACGCGATAGTTCAAACTCCGAGAAGTCGAACTCTCCGCGTCGACCCGCGCGGTAAGTATAGACCTAGCCTCAGTCACATACTGAGGCCAAGGATTATATGGGCATAGAATATGAACTTCCCTTTCAGTCCTACAATTGGTCAGGATTGAGTTCATTCGTGGGGAGGAGCTGGGAAAATCTCCACTCCCCTCTTCTGAGGATAGCCAGAAGTAAACAGAGTAAATCCTGCACTCTTCAGAAACACAAAGTAACAACAGAGACAAAAACATCTAAGCAACAGTGAACCTTTTTCCAGGGAAGTAGCTAACTCCAGTCTTAAGAGTTAATAATTTGCCCACTACCTGCTGATCTACTGACAGGAAAAGAAAATGTACCTAAAAGTATAACTTTAAAGTAGAAACTTCTGCACTGTGGAAGTCTAAAGTAGAAACTTCTGCACTGTGGAGGTCCACCCACTCTGACTCAGTTCAGTGATGTGCAATGTTAAGAGTTAAGCAGCATGGGTAGGTGCATTTGGAAATGAAGCTTTCAGTTAAAAAAAATCCCACACCACCACACTTTACTGTTTAAACATTTTGGGCTAGATTGTCACTAACCCTCACATGGCCCTGCAGGGCAATACGGTCTCAACAGTCCAGTGCAATTGTGCCACCGGTGATCATATCATGACACTGGGTCCTGTCACCCATTGTTCCCCCTCCAATAAACACACAGGCAAAAGTGGGGCAGAGCTGTGGAGGCACTCCTCCATGCAATGACTAGCAGAGTTGGATGGGCATGAAGTGCGGGGAAGTAAGTTACTCCCTTTGCAGGGCTACAATAAATTACCTGTCTGACTTTGCTGGAAAGAGGATTTATACTCGTTCTCTGGGCCTGCCTGGAGGGATGGTGGAGAATTTCCCAAGTATGTTTCATACTTATTTGGCTTTTGTTTGTTGCAAATACTTTGTATCAAGTTATATTTCATAGATGGTTCATGACAGTTACAAAGGTTTCTGTACGTTCAGTGCTATCTTCATGAGAAATGTTTCACTTCTTCCAGACTTCTGGGCAAAGCAAAATGGTTGAAATTTTCCATAAAGATACAGTAAAAGCATTGTGCACAGCAAAATATGACATATTATAAACACTTGGTAAAGTGTACAAGTAGGTAGTAGGTGTCCACTTCCTGGCCACTCATTCAGTTCCTATTAGATATGTATGTTTGTGGGACCAATCTAGCCATCAGGTTATTGGCAGGTGAGGGTGGAGATTAAGCCATACAGACTTAATCTTGAACAATAAAGCAATATTTTCAGGAAAGAATAAAACAGTTCCTTTTGGCTGTTTCTAACTGATTTTTAAAGACAATGTGCCAAATTCTGACTCATTTCCCCCTGGGATTGCACGAATGTAAACAAAGGCAGAATTTGCTCTAGGGCATAGATTTATAGATTTTTAAGGCCAGAAGGAGCCATTATGATTATCTAGCCTGTCCTCCTGCATAACAGGCCATAGAATCTCCCCCAGTAATTTCTGTATACAATATGTTCAGTTTGGCTGATAAGAAAACTATCTTCTATTCTGTAGAATATTTTTGTGTTTGAAAAATAAACAAAGAAAGATCCATCTGTGTGCTCACAAGCTGTTCCATTTCATTGTGGAGGCTGGGAATTTTAAGTTGATTCAACCTTAGACATACCAGTTAGGCTGTGGCGCAAATTCCAATTTGTTACTGCAACAGCATTCTAAGAGTGCAGGGAAAATGACATCAGGAGAGAATGCAGTCCCCTGAGGGAGGAAGACCAACTACTGTCACTAGGAAATATGTTAAAAATGCAGCTTAAAAAAAGTTATTTAAAGCAGAATAGGGTTTGCTTCTTTTTTTGGGTCTGTGTGTGTGGCGTGTTTTAAAGCATCCACAGGCCACCACTTCCTCAAATCTGTGACCAGAGAGGATCATCACTGTGTGATGGAAAGTAGATTCAGCTTGGTCTGTGGCTCTGTTTCCCCTCCTCTGGACTTCATGGAAGATGTAGGTCAGGAGCCAGTGCCAACTGCCAGATGCTGGGATTGGATGACAGGGGATGCATCATTTGATGATTGCCCTGTTCTGTTCACTCCCTTGGAAGCCCCTGGCATTAGCCACTGTCAGATTACAGGATAGTGGGCTACTTTACTCCTTGGGGAATTCTGTGCTACTGTGTGTGCACATAATTAATAAGCTATGCATATTTTAAATTGTTGCGCAGAAAAAAACTTCTGCTGAAATATTAGTGCAGTTCTGCCTTTTGCCCACCAGAGGGCGCTGTGGTGCTAGAACACAGCAGCAGCTTCCAGCCAGCTAGGGAAGAGAAAAAGGCTGCCCTATTTTTAGCTCCTGTTAGGCCAGGTCAGGAGACAGGGGCTATGGGGAGACAGACAGTGTGGGACTGCCGGGGGGGGCTTGTCAGACAGGGGCTCATAAGGGCTAGTGGGGGAGGACAGACTGGGACAGGAGCTGAAAGGGAGTGGAGGCACAGAGCCACAGGGGGGAGGGAGGTGCAGGGCCGCATGGTGATTGCGGAGAGGGTGCAGAACAACATAGGGATAGAAAGTGTCTGAGTGGTGGCACAGAAACACATGGGGATGGGCGAAGGGGTACAGGGACACATAGGGACAAGGGAGTGGCTAGGCTGGGGCACAAAAGCACATGGGGACAGGGGGAGGGGTGCAGGGCCACATGGGGATGGGAGAAGCAGGTGTATTAGTGGGGTGGAGGGACACTTGTAGACAGGGGTGCAAGGACAGATGGGGTGCAGGGACACATGGGGACAGGGGTGAAGAAGAAGTGCCTGACTGAACGGGAGAGGCTAGGGATCAGCCAGGGTCTGCACAGGGGAAGCTCCCTAATAATCCCTCCCTGCCCCACCCCAAACTTATTCCATACTTTTCCCACCCATACCCAACAGCCCTCCAAGTTCACACCCAGGCTCCTTCCCAGCAATTTACTTCCCTCTCCCTGAGCTTCTCTGTTACCCCTCACTCCTCCAAGCCTTTCCACTGCTTCGGAGGGGTGTGGGAAATATGGTTCTGTATTGTAGTTTAAATGTATTCTTACTCAGAGTTCTGTATTAATATGCCTAGTAAGGAATCTATTTGTCAAAAAACATTTCCTGAATCTTTTTTGTTGTCTGTATTGTTTTAGACATACTTGCTGACAGGTATTTTTAAATAAATGACCAAAAATAGTTGAAACTGGTGTGATTATATTGTGTTATTTTGACATATAAAATGTGCAGAATTTTGCAGAATCTGAAAATATTGTGTGCATAATTTTTAATTTTTTGTTGCAGAATTTTTAACTTTTTGGCACAGAATCCCCCCAGAAGTACTAGGTTGGACCATTGGTCTGACCCAGTATGGCTGTTCTTGTGTTCTATGTGTGGAGTTAGCGATTGGGTGGACCAAATGCAAGGAGTGGCAGGATGAGGCAGACCAGGAGTAGAGCCAGTGTGTGTGGGAGGGGAAGGGAGAAGGAGACATGTTCCTCCCCCAACCCTATGGAGCATAGTCAGAAAAAATAATAAAGGTTGGGACTGTATTACATTTTTCATGGAGCCTCCCCCCCTTCCCCGGGCACTCCCTGGGGCAGCTGCAGTCGATTGGGGTGGAAGGGGTCGTTGCAAGTGTGATTCCATTGGAATTGCTCTGCCAGGGTCCAGGGAGGCACCAGGGATCAGAGCTAGGTAAAGGGCTCTTCTGGATCTGCTGGGTTTGGGGGCAGATCCCATGGGTTATTCCATGGGGAAGGTGAACAATCAGGAAAGAACTCCACAAGGGCATCCTTGTGGAGATTTCCTCTCCTAGAGCCCCCTCCTGTATTTCTTCCCATACTCCTGGGCCATACTCCTGCTCTTAGCCGGAGATGGAGAAGTACAGCTCTCTTAGCAATCTGACTTCAAGCCATATTCAATATAAACAGAAAACTGTTTACAAGAGGCTTCTGCAGAGACATAGAAAACACTTCATGTGCTGAGTGGAAAGTCAAATGAAAAGGTATTATATGAGTTGCTGTAAAATTAGTGCCTGGCCTTGTATGTTGGACTGATACATCTCAGAGTGTTCTCCTTTTGCGGGGCAGAGAGAGTCAGGCCATCACAGTACCATCATCTTGGAGAATGTTACTTTTCAGATCCCACAAGCTAAATCATCTCCATGGAGATACTGCCTGGGAGACAATCATGCAGCAAAATCCTAATTAATTATTTATAAACTACCCAACTCCATTGTTTAGTAGATTGGCAAACTGTGTCATAATCAGGGAAGTTGCTTAAATGCTTTCCTCTAAGCAAGCAATGGTGCAATCTGTACCCAATGGAACCCTGCTGATTTAAACCTCAGGGATTTTGCTTTTTTTTATTTGCATGTTTGTTCATGTCATTACATGGATGTTTCCAAAGATGAATGCTGTTGTTTGAGAGCCAGCAGCTGCATCAACAAGCACTTAAGAGCAAGCATGCACGTGCCAACCAAAGGTTATGTAGGCACCTTTGATTTTTCTCTCTTAAAAAGGCGAGGTAACATTTACAGCAAACTCATTCAGTATGGTAAAAACAGAACATCTTCTACATCCCAATGTGTCATATAAAAAAGATTCTATTTTCCAAATCTGAAGCTGATTTACTGCTACCATATCTCTGCCTGTCGAGAAACTCTCTCCTGCTCAGGCACTGGGAGTCCTGGGTCTAGATGATAAATGTCAAATCAAAATTTGATTTGCATAAGATGAGACATTGTGTGCCTGTGCCTTTAGAGAGAGCCAGGATACTTTTATCTGTGTTTTACTTCTTCGTTTCCAATTTTGTTGGCTGTAAATGCCATTATCATATCATGAGTGGTGACTCAGCAATAGAAGAGGAATTAGTGATTCTGAAATATTAGGTTGATTTTCATCGCCTTTATCATGCCTCCTTTATTCAGACTCAGAAAACTGCCTGTGTAACCAGGTATGAGCACTAGAAGCAATCAGACCAAGAGATTTATGCTGCACATATATAAAGTGGGTGACAGGAGGCATATTGTGCAACACCCTTCCTCCCCTTCTGCCCTCATCCCTGTCCATGGTATATGTTAACAGGATTTATGTGCGTATTTCCTGAGTAATGCCCTGCTGGAAAATTTACATCCCTTCATTGTTTGGTACCTGCTGTCCTCAGTCTGCTGTGTAAATGCAGCTTGGCATATTTTTATTGTGCATCCTCTAATAAAATTCCATGGACAGACCCATTCTTTTGGCATTCGGAAGGAGCTCTGCCTTGTCTTTTCGTTATTTCCAACTGGAGATGACAGCTCTGCATCAACCATTTCAAGACTGATTTACCCTCAGAAATAAAAGGCAATTCATATGGTCTGGCATAAATCTTCTTCCCAACAGGACTTAAAATATGGGTTAGCAGTTTGGTTACTCATGTTCCATCTCTGTGCAGTGGATCTTGGAAAGGGGCAACCGGAGGGCTCAGTCAATGAGCAATAAAACCTTCTATTTCTATATTATTGCTGGTTCAAATCCAGCCTAAATCAGTTACCATCTGATAGCTCTTACATTTGGTAGTCTCAATCCAGTTGCCACAGAAGACTTCACATCCCCAAACCAACACATAAATTGATGGATCTTACAACTCTAAAGAAAGCCACCTTCCCCATTTAAATATGGCAATAATACAATTCCATATTGCTGTAGTTATGTTCAAAAGAAGAATAAATATATCAAACATTCTTAGGACTTAAGTGTTATCCAATTTTTCAAATACTGGATCAACATTAATCTATCATCTCGATATCCACCCACGTTATATCAGTTATAATATACCACTGCAGTTCCAGAAACATTCCACTCTGGCATAATCAACAGTGAAGCAAGTTTGTCATGGTATCTACAGAATACACAGTTCCAGTCATTTTCCTTTTTTCCCCTTGAACTCTGTAATATCCATCCCACCTCATTCACAAAAACTCCATCTCCCCAGGAGGGAGTGGTGGAGAGCAATGATAGTTCAGAAAATAGGGAAGAAGATTGCTGTTACTTTCTCAAAGTGGAATTGTGTGGGGAGCTACTGAAGAGTAGAGATCCGCAGGTCCTGAATTGGAATTAAAATAAAAACTGTCTTACAACCTTAACTACACAGTCACTCTTCCTTAAGAAATGTTAACCAATACTGAACGCCATTTTCATTGAAAGGATAAAAACTGCATTTATATTAACTTCTGGTGAAGTTGCCAAGCAGATGTTTGTTTTTGGCTTCCACATTTACTAAAGCCAAATGCAACAAGGAATTGGGATTCCACAATGTCTAACTGCTTTCCTTCCAGGTTACAATTTTGTTGGAACAAAAAAAAGCTGACTTTACTTATAAGTAGGAAAAAAACCTAGTAGCATCTGTTTCAATGTCTGTTTATATCATAGTTTGAATAAGGTTACAATTGTGAAATCTTTGTTATTGATCAGCTTCCAAACACAGCACAGCACCATCCAGAACATGTGCAAGGGAGGAAAACTTACTGCAAGTGTCTCATGTGCCAGTCCTTTAAGGTCTGCGAGTCCACGTGCAGAATGTTTATTACTAATTTAAAATACTAGCAAATCAGGGAAAAGGGGAGTGAAATAATTCACAAGTCCCATGATCACTGTGCTCAGTTTTGCATGGTTACTAAAGATTCCTCCTCCAAATACTGGAAGGCAGTTTTCAAAATTAATTTTGCAGCTTGATTTCTCAGCTGCCATAGCCAATGATACAATAAAAAATGGCAAACTGAAGCAGTAGAAAGGATCTTTAGTGATTCAGTAGGCAACATCTTCATTGTGAATCGGTCTTGAAACATAGTGTTAGAGGGCACTCTGCCTTTGGAGGTGCTAAATTGGGATGAAATGTAAAAGCAAGATGCTGGTCACTTGTGGTCATTTAAAAAATCCCTTACACTTTTCTCAAACATAGAGGTCCTAGCCTTGGTGTTTTGGCAAAACTCCAGTTTGAATATATTCTCCTTGTCTACTGTTCCCCCCACCCCAAATTTAAACTGGTAAATATTATTCACATCCTCTTAGAAACTTGCATCCTGTTGTTGTGTGTGTTAAAGAGTTGCAACAATGTACTTCATCAGTTAGAAAAGTCTGTAACATATTGGCATATGTTTAGGTGAAAGACGCTAGATAAATGACACACATAAAACAAGAGAAGGGTTTTGGATGATTTCAAAACTCTTTCTTACAATTAACTAGAATTTTCCAAGGACCTACCTGCAGGTACATTTTCCTTTCAAGCATAAGGTCCAGCTGATGATGATATGGATTGACAAGTTTAACACTGCCTATATTAAGGGAACTCTTCACCCTATTTTCTCTCTCTACTGTATACTGCCACTAAGATAATTAAACCTTAAGAATAAGGCCCATTACATGGGCACATGCATGCAAATAAAAATACTTGGCTTTCTCTAGCAGAGCTATAACAAAGGAGTAATCTACAAAGCATTCTCTCAAAATAAAGACAGTAGGGGAGAAGCTCTGCATGCTCCTCTAAACAATCAAAATCTAGCTCCCATTGAAGCCAGTAGGAGTTTTGCCCTTGACTTCAATGGGAGCAGGACCAACCCACTGTGAGAGGAAAATGGTACTCCCTGAAGACACTACTGAGGGAAGAGGTCTGCCATCCTCTCCTCAGTATGTCACAGAGAAGGGAAAATGTCTATTGGCCACATCCTTAATGCACTAAGGATGGCATGCAGCAACCTAAGGTTTTCCATAAGGCTCCACAGCAGGTAAAGTGATGTCATGGGGTGTATAGACCTCATGCTGCCCTGGCAACCAATGAGTTAATGCAGGAACTACCAGCCAACACTGATTGGCAGCCTCACAGCAGCTGGGAGAATAAAAGAGATGAGAAGCACAGGGGTGGGGTGGCTGCCAGAGGAAGAAGCAGACTAGAGAAAGTAGGTCCTGCCAGCAAGCTGGTGAGAAGCTGTCCCAGAGGGACAACACCCCAGAGAAGGGATGACCAGCACCACAGGCTGCAGAAACCGATAGAACCAAGGGAGGTAGGATGGAGCTCAGGATACAGCAGAAGAATTGTTGAGGGTTGATGCTGCCTGCCAGGGTTGAGGGCCCTGAGCTGGAACCCAATTGATGGATGGGATTGGGTTCTCCAACCTATCCTTTAACAGAAACTTAAGAACCAAAGGGGGTTCCAGACCTCTTGGGGACAAGAAACAGCTAACCGCTGCCAAACATAAGGGGAAGCCCATACTCTCCAGTAAGACAGAATTTAATGTCTTTGCCTGCAGAGTAGGACTACAGAGATTCAGTCACGAAGGGTGGACTGACTGCCCTGCTGAACTGAACAGATTCTGTGCAACACTCTGTCTGACCAAAGGGAGGTGCTGACGCAATGGGGCACCAGCTCACAGGGCCCCTATAGATTCAGAGAAGCATCAGGACTGCTGTATGCTCATCAAACCACAGACTTTTGGGGGTTCTCTTCTCCATCATTAATGAGAGGTAATTTTATAGCATAAACATGGCGGGGGCCAAAGGGGTTATGCGCTCATGCGTACACTTTTACAATGCTCATCCTGGGTTTTATGTAGATTTTGTTTTATTCTCCCAGTACTGGTGGTCTTAGAAGCAGGATGAGAGTTAATTAAAAGGGAAAAGAGATTATTATTTCAGTCTGAGCACCACAGCATGAAGAAGTTTTCTTTGAAAAGTTTATTTTTAAAGAATCCATATTCCTGGGTTATGATTGTGTTAATCAAGGCCCAGACCTGTATTTCTTGAGCATCTAACATTTCCAGTTAAGTCAATGGGAGTTTTGGGTGGGTAGGAAATTCAGGTTTTAGGATTGCCAATTGTGGGCAGCAATGATGATACAAGGAGTGCTGTACTATACAGGGAATATGATATAAAGTGCACAAAGGTATGTAATGGAGAGGGAGGGGCAGGGGCTTCAGTTTATCACACAGGAGTATCAACTCTGAGGCCCTGATGGCTAAATTATAGTACTTTTCTAAAATGGACCAGGCTGCAAATACAATCCTCTATTGGGGGTCTAGTAACCCACAGTCTCCCATCCTGTTTGGAGAACTGACCCTGGAAAATATTTTCAAATGTTGGCAACTTTGTCAGTAAACCTCACCCAGTTTCCTTTTGTTCTAGGTCTGCAGATCATTCTGTAATACTAAACTCTCCTCTCGTTTTTGTAATAATTCTACTTTGGTTTCATCTTGTTCAGCCTGAATGGTATTAATTTAATTGCCCTTTTTGGTTATGGACCATCCTGGAAATTATTACAGAGTTCCGTGGAATTATTACAGAGGGAAGAAGGGAATTGCTAACATATTTTTTTTCATCCGTCTCTGATTTCTAAGAAATGTCTGTATCCCTGAAAGCAGAGGGACCTGCTGCTGCTCCTTTCTATTTATCAAAAGTAAATGAGAGGGGCCAACCTAATGGCTTGGTGGAAAGGGTAATACAGAAACAACCATGCTCAGGTTCTCCTGGGCCAGTAGCGCTGGAATGGACAAAGATGTGACAGGGAGGGTGAAGAATGAATTGTCCTATCACAAGATCTAGCAGCCGGTTACCAAGCAAGTTTGCAGCCACAGAGAAGGGTACCTATTCTCCCTGTTCAGAAATCAAGGGGGTTGTTCTGAACAGTTGAGGGAGAATTAAATTTGAAAAAGAGGAAACCCAGAACAAAGGAATGGGTAAAAAAGCCTTTGGCAATGAACTCACTCGGACTGTGTAATTTCACTCAGACTGAAGCCCCCACCCCCATCATACGCACACCCCCTTTTCCTGGCAGCTGCCTTAGCCAGAGTCAATTGAACAAGGGAGAGTCAGTGCTCAGATTTCTGGGATCCTTTTGCCAAAAAGTTAGGTAGAGCATCAGCAGCAACACAGGCTTCCCACTTCACCCTGCCAGTGACCTTAACACAGACTTGGATGTACCACCATCCCCAGAGGGGAGAACAATTCCCTCTCATGCTACTTGGTCCAGAATTTCATCCCAGCAAATACCACAAATCATGTCATGCTGCGTAGAACTATTTAAGAGGTGCTGTGCACTGTGAATTGCTGTCCATGAGGGACTGAGCTAGCCACTGCCTAACCCATTTTATTTAACTTTTTACTTAAACTACCCTGAAGGAGGAGGTTGCATTGCTACCCTGGAACTCAGAACCACTTTTATCTCATTTGAGCACGGCATTCCTTTGCTAAGTGGCAGAAATAATTTAATTTTTAAAACAGAGCCTAAATAAAAATATTTGTGACATTTTCTACATAAATTATTGGCTCCATGTCCTAGAAATATACTAATCCTGACTTAGCTAAAATAAAACCAAATACATTACATTCAGTGAAATTACACCAGCAATTAAGTCCTTTTTTTTAGCCTCTGGATAAAACCGTGCATTGTATTAAATTATGTGTTTTCCTGGTTTTGCATTTTTACATTCCTAAAAACAAGAATGCACATGGCTACCACTAGAATACTGATAACTTCAGCTCAATCCTATATTAACTTGTGCAAGCACTGCATTAACCTCTCAATTGCATCAGATAATCCATGAAAGGATTAACAGAGCTGCCTTGTTGAAAATGAAGCAATCTTAGCCCTCCTTTTACTGTGACTGCTTTCTGAAGTGTGCTTTAATGTGCATGCCATAGCTCAGAATGAGCCAACATTTAAATTAGCTTATATAATAGGCTGTTAAAGTGTCATAGAGGGCTTTGTTGGGCAGATAATGAGAAGAATTTGGGTGTACAGTGAAACAAAGACACAGCTGCCTGTGCCAAACATCCAGTTTATGGCAATACTTCATACAAATTATTCCCTATAACAACTGAACTGTCATATCCTACAACCACATCCCAGGCAACCTCCCAACTGAGCTCACTAAGGCTGCAGTCTGATGTGCTGTACACACAAACACCAGTAATACCCAGATGTTCTCTATGTAAAACATTTGGTTTGAAACACAGAGCACTTCTTTCCAAAAAGCCATTACATTTGTTTAATGGACTCATACAGTTCAACTAAAATATCCTGGAGCAGACATTTGACTGCAATTCTACTCTATGAGCCCCATCTGCAAAAAAGAGAAAAAGCAAATGAGAATGCTTTACATGATTTATTCTGCCTTTATGATCAGCCAGTTCATAAAACACAAGCTCTGTCCTACAGACAATAACACAGATTGCTTTCAAGTGTGTCGTTTAGCCCTTGCCTGCATTAAACAAATACATCAACTGAAACAAAGGGCCAAAATTCTTCAACTAATAACAGTGCTAGTGTAACCAAGAGCAGAATTTGGCCCAAAGACGTCACAAGGAATGTGATTTTCTGTTTTACATTCAGGGAGAGTGAATAATGATCGCCAGTAACATTCATGGCTACACAGTTTTCTTCGCATGTGAGGAAGGCTGGAAGGAGGGAGGTTAAAGTACATAATTAAATTCTTTTCTCTAATGAATTCCTCCATGGTAATATTCACTCCACAATGAAGCATTTCATGGTCCTGTTAGAACACATTTTTATAATGAAATGCTAGACAGGAGGAACTGAGACTATACTTATTTCACTGAAATAAAGAGATGCATAGAAAACTCTTGGATTATTCTCAGAATAAGACTGTTGCTGAAAAAGAGGGCCAGCCAATCACTTGGCTGCCAATATGTTGCACAATTTTTTGCTGAAGGCCCTTGTTCATTATGAGTCTTAACTACTTAAGCTGATAATGGGGTAGGGTCTGGGCATGAAGAAGAAGAGACAGTCCGTGGGTGGAAGAAAAGATAACATCTACAGCGCTCATGGGCTACAACTACAGCCTCAAATGAAGATACTCACTTTACTTGTCACAGAGGAAGTGCAGCTTTTTCCTGGGATGTATGAAGCTGCCATATATAGTCAAGTAGAAGGTGGCTAGGCTTATGATTAAGGCACTGGAGTGACACTTGGGAGATTGGGCTTCTGTTTCTGGCTCTGCTACAGACTTCTTGTGTGACCTTGGGCAAGTCACTTAATCTCACATTGCCTGAGGCCTTGTCTTCACTAGGAAGGGTTTGTCAGTATAGCTAAACCAGTATCGCTATACCGTCAAACCCTCCTAATGGAGACACAGCTTATTCCAGCAAATAAAATAAAAAAACTCAACAGTATAGCTCAGTCCAGTTTCCACAAATGAAATAAGCTATACCAGCAAATAGACTTTTTTGCCAGTATAACTGTGTTTACAGTAGGGCTTTTGCTGGCATAAGCTGTGTTGGTTAAGGGTATGATTTTATTTTTCATAATCCTAACCGATATAGCTATGCTGGCAAAACTTTTCAGTATAAACCAGACCTCATTTCCCCTTCTGTAACATGGGAGAAATAATTCTTCCTATCTCAAAGGGATGTAGCAAGGCTATGTCAATGACTGCGGGGTGCTCCGACATTATGGTGATGACAAGCACAGAAAAAGCCTATAAATAAAAATGAATGGGGAAAAGTTGAGTTATATAAAGAAAAGGCAGCTCAGGATAAAGCAATGGATAAACATCCTTTTACTCATATGCAGACAAGGTTCAAATATTCTTTGCTTGTGGGAGGGAGGTGAGTACCCCCCTCATATACACCCTTATCTGGGTTAATTAAAGCCAACTAAAGCTCATTCTCAGATGACTGGGACCAACAAACCATAAAAATAGACCTAACATCAAACAAACAAATGTTTAGCTAACCACTGCTATCACAATAGAGTTATCAAATGTTTTTACCCATTGGTGTAGGTCCAGCTGTACTGCTTTCTAATGTATTTTAAATACTCTTGTGGTAAGGCAGTAGTACTGTATTTTAGCTGGTATTTTTACAGGCTATAATATTTCATATCGGTATGCAACTACTTCAAGCCTCAGGGACTGCAGTGTTAGTCAACCTACCCTCCTGCTGAGCATTCAGCTACCAAGGAGGTTTCACTCTTCAGAATTCTCCTGATGGTCACTTTTTCCTATGCCAAAATGTTCCACTTGGAACAACAAACCACAGAACACTGCTAAGGTGATTATGAGGTAAGTCTTCATTTCAAATTTAACTACAGATGCAAGGGTTCTAAATTCCAGGACTACACTATTTAAAGCATGTCATTCCTTGTGACAAACATAATTAAAAGCCCAATATGGAACCAAAATGTATTATGACTTTATGTCTGCAAAGCCTGGCAAAAACAAAACAAAAATTCCAAATGTGTATGATAGTGGGTTGTTTTTTTAAACAAATGATGCACAGTCATTTTTCTTTGTTAATCTTTTGCTTAAATATGGATAATCATTTGTATCAATAATAAGCAAACCAGTTATTTTCAATTATGATCATTAGCAAACACTGATCCTAAAGTTCATGCTGCCTTGCAGAGATGTTTTTATCTAACCCTCATTGCTAGATTATGAAGCAGGTTCTTCTACAAGGAAAATATTCAGACTAATTTTAAATTAAACAAATCTCTCTTCCAAATACAGTGAATATTATGGAGGTGTCCTCTAGCATGTCCATCATTAGGATTGTGTCAAGATTGATAGTTATATTAGGGATTAGATCCCTTTTCTGTGTATGGGAAATATATTCTGGAGGCATCAGTAGCAACTCCGTTGTCAAAACTGCGCTATGACTTCCACCTAAAGCAGGACCAAAATCTCTCTGCTCTGTATCTTAATGACTGAATTTAGTCTCCAACTTTGGCATAATAATCCTTCCTAGGACAAACAAATGTTCTATTCTTTTCAGTCAAGTATGTACAAATCGCTGTGTCTGTGCCAAGGCATTGGTGCTTAGACACCCTGCCCCCCCCACAAACACTGCTGACTCAGCTCTCCAACACACTGAAACACTCGCACCATGGGGAGTCTTTCAAGTACCAGTGCCTCAGCTCAGACACTTGGCTCCTCCAGTGCTCCTGCCTGAGCTCTCCAATATGCCAGCAGCAGTGCCAAGGTAACTAAGGGCCTCTATGCCAAAATACCAACACATCAAGGGCTTACCCAGTGCTGCTGACTTGGTGTACCAGATAGCCAGGGCAACAGGCCTGAAGGAGCCCTTTAAGCACTGATGCCTTGTCACAGAGACCGTGGGATCCCTAGTCACTCTCCTGCCCCCCATTGAATCTCCAATCACCATCAAGCTCCCCCACATCCTACCTCATGTCCTCCTTGGTTCCCCAGTGCACTATAAAAATGCCCCACTGGGACTGAGGAGGTGATGAATGGTGCATTTAAGGAGACCATGACAGGCTGAGCAGGGATGTGGGAGAGAACATGGAAGGTGAACAAAATGTGGGGTGTGCAGTGGGCAATGGGGTTGTGGAGGGAAGAGTGCTGTGGTGTGGATGTTGCTGAAGTCATGTGGACAAGGAACAACTGTTGTAAGTTGCGAGGGATGACTGGGGAATTACCTAGGGATTAATTGTTGTACTGATGGAAGATTAACTCTTTATTTAAAAAGCTGTTGGTCTTGGATAGAAGGATGACGGTCATGTGATCATTTTCACCAAGGAATGGACTGTGGCCATGAAATAAGCTACAACTCATGGAATGAACTGCATTTAATTTGCAATTTCAAGTTTACCTACGGTTGACTCACAAATCTAATTCCACTGGGTCTGCTCCTAACATTCCAATCCTGTCAAGCACTTTTCCCACATCAGCCATTTTTTTTAAATAAAAGGAACTAACCATAAAAATATTTTATTCCTTTCCTCTGTGTGTCAGAACAGGACTTGAAAAATCACACTCAAGCAAGATCCAGGACTTGTATTCAATCCTGGACCAGTGGCAGTTACAAGGTCTGATATCTTGGGAACAATCAAAGTTAGTAGCAGTGCTATCTGTCCTTGGAGAGCAGGGATATTACAAATATCAATAATCCATATTAGTTTAACGGTGTGACTTGGGGATTGTTTAATTTGTACACATGGTGATAGGTATAAAAATTATATTTAGCTGCAATCAGAAATTAGACAGCACCACAGCAAGGGACGACTGCATTCAGGCATTTTTTCCCCATTTGAAAATGTAGTTAAAGGTGATGGAAGGGCCTCTACATGAATTAAACATCTGGTATTTTTGGTGTGAGTCCAGGATGTTTGATCAGTATGGCCAGACGCTATACTCTCATGGAATACCTCACCCAGCCCCCTAGTGTTCAAAGGTCTAGGATCTTCTAATTTATACAATGTACAATGTTGTCTGTGCAGACATGGTGATAAATATAATCTGTTTAAAAAGCAGATACTTCTCAAATCATAACTCACAGATGCTTAAAGGCTTTCATGTGGGTAAGACAAATGAGAGCCACAGTGCCTGATTCTATAGCCAGGGAGTGCAGGAAGCAACAGCAGGAGAACACTATTGAAAGCCTGGATACACTTATGGCTTTAGTGAATTGGTCATCAAATATAACAACACACAGATGCAGTTTTTACCTTGCTCTGTAGTTTTTTCACTGTTGGCCATGTATCTAGCAAAATGTGGAAACAGTTTTTGGTTTCATTTGTTAAATAGACACACATGGTATCCCTGTCTGTTAAAAGATAGCTAAAAGATGCATCAACCAATAATTTGCATATCTAGTATTACACTTCTGATTGGTCCATATATGGGGTATAGTTGGAGTTGCAAAGAGGTGTGTCTCAAACAAAGAAGTATAACAAGAATATTTTTTTAAAGAGTCAGGTGCATGCCCTGACAATGTAGGGCCAAATTCTGCTTTCTGGGGGGAAAGAACCAGAGAAAAATGTCAGCAGATCTGTGTGTGCTATAAGGGCACTAGAATGTTTCCCACATTCTCTCCTTTGATTTTCATGGATCTGTGCACATGGATCTGGCTGTGGCCAAGGTTTACCAAATACTGTCAGTGGTTTTTAACCCATGTATGGCTTTCTCCTCTGGTATTTTGTGGCTACCACCTGCTGCTTATTGGTTCTCCAATCCAGCAAAGACCTTCTAGTTATTTATTTATAACAACAACAAAAATTGACTCGCATAGTAATTACGATTAGAATTCTATACTGAATAAACAATATTTATCAGGAACTGTAAGTTCCAAATAGCTTTATCCAACACAGATGAGCTTAAACTAGAATATGTATGAAAGCGCTCTCCACATGTCATATTGTAATTGTAATTCTTAGGCAAAAATAAAATCACACACACCTTAACACCATAATACATTTGATCAATATGTACCAAGAGATATTTTGTACAGTTTCCATTCTGTTGTGTTCTCATACACAACAGAAACCATCTGTAATAAAAACTTAGCACTTATAGCATTTTTTAACTGAGAGCTACTTTATAAACACTAGGACAAATTCTATCATGACTTTCACTTCAGTGAGATTGCATGGGGTGTAAATCAAGGCCGAATTTGACCCATAAATTAAACAATTTCTCTGTGTGGCAAAGTAGCAGTATCCCTATTTTATAGATGGACAAGCTGAGGCACGGAGAAGTTAACTGAACTGCCCCAAATCACACAGCTAGTCAGTGGAAGAGCCAGAAATAGGATCCCAGAGCCTAGAAATCCATTCACTTATTTATAGATCCGAAGTCCTCCAGTAAATGCCACCCACTCGATATTCACCCAAGAGTCAGAGTTAGTGTCTGGCTCCGACTGAGCTAAAAGAACTAAAAGATTTGTGAAAACTATCATATTCAGACAATTACGAGTCCTTACTGGCAACTCATTGATGCAGACTTTTACAGAATATTTATTTCACCAAACTAACTTGCTTCTACATTTTTCAGCCATTCGTTTAAGTTATTTTTAGCTAGGAGAACCCCTTTTGATCTAATCACTCTCTAGTTTGAGGATCTGGAGAGCTGTGCTTTAGGAAGGATGGCAGAATACAGGCCAATCAATTTCTATTTCAATCCCTGAAACTCAACCCCTTCCTGCACATTTCAGATACTCAAGTATGTATGTGAGGGTTGGATGTAGCCACTTGACACTTACCTCATGATATTTCCCACTGTAATAAATGTGTGGTACTTTCTATGAAGGACTTTACATAAAAATAAATTATACAACATTGGATTTAATTAGGAAATATTTACACCACTGTTTTAGAACAAAGTTACATAATAAGTAGGGATGGAACAAAACAACAAAAATCAGTCCCCAAATCCAATTTACTTAGGCTTATTATAGGCAGTGCAGGTAGCAATTTCCATAGTTAAGGTTGTCTTGACACTTTCTGTTATAAGGCTCTGTTTTCAGTTGCTTATATTTTTGACAAATTTTAATTGTTTGGACTGCCAATTTTCCATGCTGGGTATCTGCCTCAGGATGAATATTGCTGGAAAGTTTTAGCAGTTCAGCCATTTCCAAGAAGGAGGTTATGAAAATTGTTGTTTTGCCCATGTTAAAAAAAAAAATCTTATAACTTTTTCACTAAGCTCTAATGCCTCCATGCTTTGGAGCAGGAACTTGAAATTTAGCAGGGGGTCTCCCTGGTGTCAGGAATGTACCTTCTCTCATCTACATGGAAACTTGCCCAAATTTATCAAAAGTCATAAGCCTCTGAAAAATCTCAGTTTGCATATGCTCAATAGAGTGTTGTTAGAGTCTGGAGCTAAATTCGCCAAAGATTCCATCTTCACAGATCATGCTGCAACCCTCTCAACTCCTGTGTGATGACTGGAGCTTGTATGCATGGTCTCCACAGAAAGACTGAGCATGCTTCATCCTGACACTGCAGGAGCTCAGCTCTTCCCTGCAATTGCTTCATGCAACTGTTAGGTCCCACTGTGGCACCAGGCACAGGAACTGAGAGCAGGAAGACACTCTCTCCTGTACTCTCAATGCTCCCCCAGCTTGTTCCCTGTCAGTACAGAAGAGGAGAATGCAGCTTGACTGGAATGCAGATAGGGGGTTTTCACAACAAAATTTTTGGTGGTCTCTTGCTGGTGGCCGCTCTGACAAATTTTCCTAAAATACTTAATTAACTTTAGGAAAAACAAATAAATATGCACATATACTTGTCCAAATCACTATAATTTATTTATGCAGGTGTTGGTTTTTTTTGCAGATTCAATAAGGTACAGTTGTATGTTGATGCCCTTGGCCCTCGCTGCCCCCCATGGATGTCCCTGGCCTCTGCTGCTTCCCCCCACCCACCCCGCATTGCCCCAACCTCCCTTCTGTGGCCTCACACCCCAGGCTCATCCCGTTCCTTGCCGCTTTACCATGGCGCCTGTAAGATCAGCCTTGCTAAAGCCCAGAGCCAAGTGGGAGAAAGACTGCTCTAGGAACGAATCAGGGTTGAGTAGTAAAGGGGGCTGTCTGTTGGACCCATGCCTCATTTGTTGCAGAAGTTGGAAGGTATGTAGTGAAAGAGACAGGGAACTGCAAGAAAATAAAAGATGATCTCACAGCTAAGGCACTTGAATGCTGCCTTGGAGAACTGGATTCTATCCCTGCCTCTGCCACAGAGTTCCTGTGTGATGCTGGGCAAGTCAATTAAGCCAAAAAAATTACAGGTGGCCACTGTGTGTTCCTCATTTTCTGGGTGCTTGACTTGAGGTGTTAGGGTCTGATTTGTAGAAGTGCTGAGCACTCACAACAGCAACAGAAATCTGCAGAAGCTCTACTCTGAACATACAAAGTGCTATAAAATGCTAAGTACTCTGAAAAAGTCAGGTCCCGGCATCTCAAAGTGGGCACCCAAAGTGTGTTGACACTTTTGGATTTAACCTCTGCTCCTCATTTCCCCATGCATAAAATGGGAATAATAATCATATCACTTCACATCACAGCAGTGTTCCAAAGACACATTAATTAATGTTTGTCATGAACTAAATTACTACAATGAGAGCACTATAGAAAAGTTATAAGGAAATTTATAATTCTGTATTTGGTTTGAATAATGTGTAGTAAATAATGCATGGGGCCAAATATGAACAATGAAAATAAAAATAAATATTGAACAACTGCCCGTTCACTGTATGAGAGAGGAGTCCTGTGGATAAAACAGGAAGTGATCACATAATTAAAATAAAGCATACAAGAGAGTTGAATTAAGGTTCCACAGACAACTTTACCCCTGACATTTCCTAACTTTTGAGTGCTTGACTTTTCAACATTAACTTGCTTTTAATGTAGGTTTTTTCCCCTCTGGCTGTAATGGATTACTGATCTACCTCTAAAGGGCTCAATTATGGGTTGTCTGACAGACACATTATGTAATTTGCTGATGTAAAAGTTACATAAACTGCTATAAAGTGGCTCCTCACTTGCACAGAGCTCTACTGGAACTGCTCTGCACCAGACCCTTCTCAGTTCTCCATGTATGAGGCATGCCGGAAGACAGGAGGAAGAGTGGGTGCTGCTATTCTTGGCCAGCAGCCACTGCAACCAGAGCATATTGTCCGTTAGAGCAGCCCTCAGGACTGGGCAGAATGTTGACTGGGCCAAGAATACTGGAAGGCTTTAAAGTGGTGCACAACCCCATTACTCCCATCCTTCCATTCCTACACTGAGATCAACTCAGCAGAATGGAAAATCGGGGCACTACTCCTTGTGATCTGCACAACTGCTCTTATCTTGTTAATTGGGACATACTCCACTTAAAAATCTTGTTGTAAACAAACAAATGTATGTGTTACAAATAAGACCCTAATTATTAAAATGACAAAACTTAAAAAAAATTCAATTTACTTGTCACTACTGTAATTATGTTTTCTACTTCTCTCTGTCAGGGCAATGACAATCAATGAAGCCAATTTCCCTTTGTTTATACCATTTCACTTTCAGGTTCTCAAAAGCAATGTTTGAGTTTCCAACACTACAGGGAAATGCTGATTTGTTTTGAAACAAGGTTTTTTCATTGGAATTTTTTCAACTGTGCAATCTAAAATTTTGCAAGAGATTGCTTTTATACAATGTAAATTTGTGGCCAAATTCAATTTGTCCCTATGACTGAGAGCTACATGGTGCACTTCTATACAGAAGAGTAAATAAGATGTAAACACCTGTACCAATATGCATGAAATACCTGTGTTTTATGTTGTGCTACAACTTGTCATCAGTTCTCAGAATAATATGCCTGTCTTAGGGGTAGGGAGAGAAGAATAATGTTTTTTGCCCTCTGTTGGCCAGGAGGAAGATAAAAGCCCTGACTCTCAGGAGGGGACCAGAGAAAAAAATTCCCTGCTGCTGCTCCCACTCCCCTAGCCCACTCCTGGCCCCTGCAGAAAGAAAAATCTGTCCTGTGAGTGAATGTTAAGGGGGACAGAGACTGGGTGTTTGGAGAGTGGGCACGTGAAAAATTGTTACATACAATATACAGTGTTATTAATCATTGGGATATTGGGATATGGAGCGGGGACTGAATGAGGACACAAGAAGGAACCCCTAAATGAGTGGACCCGCAGGGGGCTCAGGATGTGCCTCCTTTAAAAAAAAATCCAGTTCTGCTCTGCTTTGAGTGCATCATGCAATGTAACAGGCTTTCTTCTGGATTCTTGCCAATTTTCACAATACTAAACCTTCTTGCACCGATATTAACCAAAACATGCACCGTATCAGCAGAATATCATTTACTGGTTTATATGTAATCCCAGAATAAAACTACATAAAGATGGAATTAAGGTTGGAAGGACCTATCAGCAATTTAGGGTAATTATCCCAAAACCAAGCATTTCCTAGCATGAGCATCTTGCAGCATTTCCTTTCATTATGCACCATGCACTGTACAGGCACATATGACCACTACCTAGCACACCTTGCACTTATATGATTGTAACTATGGATTCCTTGGCTAACCAGTACTGATTATAGTACATGAGCAAAGCTTTGTTCTACTGCTTTCATGTGCAATAGGACAAGTGGAGAAAACACCTACAGGAATTTCAATGTACATGCTACTTCACAGACTTTCTATATCCTCTTTTCACCCTTATAGGAACTTTCACTTAAGATATCATAAGGTGTGAATTTTATACCCAACCAGTACTAAATAAGGAAATCTTGTCTGGAAAACAGGGTGTCCCAAAATATCATATTGGGGTATTAATTTCTCTGTTTCATGCAACACACAACATTGTATGTAGTAACTAGTACACATTCAAATAAATTGTTTTCAGCAACCAACTAAAGATATCATACAATCCACCTAGCAGTTTTACTTTCAGATCACTTTGTGAAGATGTTTCAATGCAAAATGGTTAAAAAAAAAAAGGATCAGCTAAATACACATACCCTGTTAAATCAAAGCCAAATACTATTCCTGCTGAAGTCAATCCAGACTTGCTGTTGACTTCAGTTGGGGCAGGATTGAGCCATTTATATATATAGGACTCAATTCTCCTCTCATGCTGGTTCTGTATTGATGTTACTCCATTGCCTTCCTTGGTGTTACTTCTCATTTACAGCAATGTGAGATCAGAATCAGACTCTTAGCCTGTCAAACCTGTTGATTGACTTTGTTAAGTTGTTTATTACAGTTAGAAACAACTGAATGCAAAATTCAAAGCTTACATTTTATATGATAGTCTGGCTACTCATGCAATAATCTTTAGCAAAACATTGTATAGCTAAATTGCTTGTTGGCTAATAAAAAAATTTAAAGGCCAAATATGTTAGCACAGATCACTTGGACAGGGCTAATAACTGGGAATGTAATGTTGTTTCCAAGGTTCAGGTTTGCAATCTGCTGCCATACAGCTTGAACTATTTACATACTGCTGAGTGAAAAAAGATGATTGGAAGCAAACAGCCAGGTTAGAGAGTGACCTTGGGACTCTTGAAACCTAGCTTCTGGTTATTGGACAATTTGTGCTTAAGACATAATGGAATGGTGCCTGCCACACTGCTCTCTGTGCATCCCCTGCTGGTCACAGTATGAATCTATTCAAGCCTTTTCAATGATGCCATAAATGCTGATGACTAATGAGAATAGAAGGGAAGAAAGAAAAGAGAATGAAAAAAAGTTGAATGAAAACCCTCTCCTCCTCTCCTCCCCTGGGTGCCTCTCCTCACCCAGCCCCCTTTTGCTGCATTCTCCTCTTGTGGGTGAAGTGGTCTGTGAGAGAAATTGGTGCTCAAAGTACGGGAGTCAGGGGGCAAAACTGGGGAAAAAAGGTCATTTCTATTAACTTCATGTCTGGTTGGGTTCAGGGCCACTAGCTCTAACTCATTAGAACAGACAAAATGCAGATATTTTACATGTGCTCAAACAGGAGAGTTCAAGCAAAAACATTACATTATAATTGAATGTATCTTAATAAAAAATAAATGCATTGTGGCAAGGATTAAGTTTTACAATATAAAATTAAGTAAGTATTCTAGATACCGGTAAACAGATTGTATGCAACATTTTTATTTCATTTAAGAATCCAGCCGTATTGTGATTTTTCACCCTTTCTCCCTATTTCCCCAAGTTTTGCTACCTCAGCCACATAGATTCAGTTCAGACTGAAATTTGAAAAACTACGTCTCTTTTCAGAAGAGGATTTTCCCTAAACAATTCAGATTAAAGCTCATTCAACATCTTTCTTTAAGTTATTCAAGTTTAAAAAATAGATGTTTGTTACTTTTTGCAACTAAAAAACATCAGACTTTAAATAAATCAATCTCCATAATAGAGATCATTAGCTTCTGTTAGTCTGAAATTTTAGACCAGCCAAGACAGAAAACATTAAAAATCTTGTACTTGAAGTGAGCATGTGCAGAGATGTTTGTCTCTGGTTTCTCTTTAGCCAGCCTCCAAATGAGCTAGTAAAATGAAAGAACACATAATGTAATTGTTCAGCTTGGTTGAAATTCTCATTTTAACTGTTGACACACAGATCTAGTTGTAAAGTAAATGTCCCTTGTTAAAGCCACCTCACTGGCAGTTTCTGTTTCTTGCTTCAGGTATATGCTAGGTTTGCAGACAACCAAAACAAAAACAGCAATTAAACAAAACTTGTATCTCACTAGGGCAATGTCTTGCTTTTGTACAAAGTCTGCTGAAAATCAGTCTACCTCAAATGAAATATATGTTAAGATGTCTTCAGAAAAGCATTTATGTCTCTGAGCAGTCAATCCCTAATGCACTCACTGCATCTTGTACCATCACCCTACTACTGGAGATGTATTTCAATTGAAAACAAATGGCAATGTGTGTGTTACTTCAGATGCATTACAAGAGCCCATCTGTATGATGCTGAAGGAGATGTTGGAGGACTTGCTGGACTCCAGTTATTACAGGGTGGCCTCAAGGCTGTGTTAGGTCTTGAGCCATCTCACAAAACTGAGCCATGAACTGAAATGTAAAATTCAATGGGGCTGGATTGCAGTCCCAGCATTTTGTAGGTGTCAGCCAAGTTCAGATCACAAAAGTTAACTGCAACAAATCACTGCAATGTATCACTTACAAATAGCAATTAATATTCTGCACACCATTCTGAAGGTCACTTCAATTAGCTAGAGAACACAGCAAGCTTCACTGCACTATAAATTTCCACCCTTAGAAATAAAGATAAGGTTACTGGTGATGATGGCCACATCTGTGAAGGCCAACAAAAATACACATTTTATTCCAATCATAAATATCTTTTGGCACCAGGTAAATATGCCCAACTATATAAATACCCCACATGCTTCATCATAAGTATTTGGCTGGAGTCAAAACACTGGTTCCAAAGGCACTTGAAGGCTATTCAGATCTAGTTTCAAACTCCATAACTAGCTGTATAATGTAGAACCCCAAAGAGCTGGGTTCATATTCTCCCATCCAATGGGAAAATTTCAGCTCGAAGCTTTGTAGCTTGGGCACCTCCTTTCTACCTCCTCTGAGTTACTGGTCAGGGGACTGGTCTCTAAGGAGCTCCTGGGAAGATGCACCCGAGGAGCGGTGTTTCCCCTGGGAAGCTATAAGGAAAACAGCTCAGGCTGCCTTACCACTCTGCCAGAAAACCTCTCGATGGCCCTCTTGACTTTGCCATAGGTGCCCTTGCCCAGGGTCTCCTGCAGCTCGTAGCGGTGCTTCAGGTTGTGCTTGTGATGATGCCTCTTCACCCCTTGCTGTTTCCTCAGCTCCGGCGCCGCTGTCACCTCGGAGGATGGAGCCTCTTCCGCGGGCTCCTCCAGGGCCGCGGCTCCCTTGCCGGCGCCCGGCTGGGAGCCGCAGGAGAGGCAGCGCTGGGGAGAGGGGCCGCGGCCAGCATCCAGCTCAGCGCCCTCCATCTCCGGCGGCGGCGGCACGGCGCGGGGGGCACTCGCGGGAGCGCAGCTGCCGCCTCTCCGCTCTGCCCACATCTGCTGTGCGCCAGCCCTTGCGCCACTGGGGTGGGGATCCGCAGCGCCCCCCGCCCCTCCTCCCCCTCACCCCACTCGCCGGCTGCTGAGGCACATTTGGCACTCGGGGAACAGGCGCCGCTGCAGCCCCGCTTGGCAAGTCCCCCCCCCACGCCCCACTCCGCCCCCCGGGAAGAAGCGACGCCCAGGAGCCAGCGACCCGAAGCTACCCCGCTCCGCCCCGGCGAGCACCCGCTGGCGGGGATCCCCTGGCTGGAGCCGCTCTGGGCAGCCCCCTCCCGGCCGGTGGCCCCGGGCTGGGAAGCGGCTCTGGGGGTGGCGGGGAGCCGAGTTCCGTCTTTGTGCTACAGCAGCGGCCGCCGAGGAGACTGCCCCGCCTGGCCCCTCACTCAGCCGGGCTGCCCGGCCCGGGGGGTCGGTATTTACAGCCCGCGGGCCCGGCGCTGGCTGCCCCTGCCGCCGGCCTCGCCGCACATGTGCGGCTGGAAGGTGCCCTTCTGCTCCAGGCTATATTTGGTGGCGGAGGGTGCCCGGGCTGGGGCTGGAGCCAGCGGCGGGGCTAGGCGGCCGAGCCGCTCTCTCGGTGCGGAGCAGGCGCCGGAGCCGCCTCCTCATGTTCCCTTCAGCCCGGCCCCGGCTGTGGCGAGCAGCCGCTTTGCCGCGGCCGTGAGCGGAAGCCACAGTCCCTCCCTCCGCCCCAGCTCCGCACATGCCCCGGGCAGCCCGCCGCCTGCCTCGCTAGCCTCCCTGCGGGCTCGGCTTGGCTTGGGGAGGCGGGGGCAGGCAGCGCCTAGCGGATTTGCAGCCGGGAGCCGCCCCTCTCCAGTGCAGGCGCTGAAGTGGGGGGCGGGAACCAGGCAGCCAGGAGTGGGAGGCGGTGGCCAGCCCCCCGCAGGTCACAAAGCGGGACTCGCGCTGCTTGCAGGGTGCGGTTGGCAGTGCCCAGCCAGCCACTCAGCTCACAGCCCAGCAGCCGGCGTGAAGCGAGGCAAGGACAAAAGCATGGCACAAAAGGGACTCAGCGGCAACCTGCTGCTAAGGGAACTGAGAAGAGGGGGCAGATGGACGGATACCAGGACAGACAGATTGGACAACGGAGGAACAGACAGATGCCACGGGCGGAGAGTGGGACGATAGAAGATCCCATGGACAGAGAGATACCATAAAGGTGGATAGACAGGATGCTTTTATTTTCACGTTCACATCAGGCTCCCTAAGCATTTACAAATTGGATTATAGTAAGAGAACCAGCAAGATTAGGCAGAATACTGTGGCCCACAATTTCAAACAAAAGGCATTTGAAGATAGCCTGTGTTTTACAGATGCAAACACGTGCACATACAATTTAAACCAGTGGTTCTCAGACTTTTGTACTGGTGACCCCTTTCACATAGCAAGCCTCTGAGTATGACCCCTCCCATACATTAAAAACATGTTTGTATATATTTAACACCACTATAAATGCTGGAGGCAAAGCAGGGTTTGGGGTGGAAGCTGACAGCTCGTGCCCCCCGTAATAACCTCGCAACCCCCTGAGGGGTCCCAATTCCCAGATGGAGAACCCCTGATTTAAACAGATTTACACCAAAGCATGCATACGTGTTCAAATTTGACACTGCAAAAACTTGTGCGTGCACAGGTATTGGGTTATTTAAAATGTGCACACCAATGTCAGAATTTTTATAGCACGTGTTAGTGTTAGCACCTGCAAAGTGCAGGCATAAAGGTATGCATGCAACAATTTTGTGTGCACAAATGCACACACACAGGCTGGATAGAGGCCCAGAAGAAAATGTACCCATTTATGTCTGAAAAGTGTTTCCAAAAAACTATTATATTCCCCAGTATCCTAACAGCTCTGTAAGATTTCCGTGTAATTAGAACTTTTAGAAAAACACTGGGCACACCCATCAGCTTTCTGCATTGGCATCATGCAGCACATATAATCCCTTTTATGATCCAGGCTAGTGTTTTTCAACTTTAAGAAAAATCTTTGGTTTCTGTGCCCAAATTTTCCATGCAACCCAGAGCCAACCTTTGGGCCTGCAGAGCCATCATCCCTGGTTTGGGGCACCTAGAAATGTAAAGGAGAAAATAAACTTTTCTTTTCTTTTCTTTTCAAGTAAGTTTCTAGTCCTTTCCCTTGCAAAGATAGCCTAGAAAACTTAAATCAAAATAGATATGTCAACTGATTGCCAGGGTTGAAATTTTATCACTTATCTTTCCTAAAAATTGCATGTCCCCTGAAGCCCAGGAGCGGGTTCGGGGCACATCCTGCTTTTAGCAGAGGAGTGGGAGCTGTGTTGCCCCCTTATTTTATCCTCTATTCAGCATGACTAGTTTGCTGGGCAGATGCAAAGACCCAGGCCTCTCTGAGATTACTGGCTCAGCATTTTCATCTTGCTGACTGACAACAAGGCACAGGCCTTTTTGAGGTTACCGGCTAGGTACCTCTACTTTGCTATAATAATCACAAGGCACAGGCCTTTTGAATTTGCTGGTTCAGTAGCATTGTCTTGCTAAACTGGTGTCAATGTCTGTACCTTTGTGAGGTCACTAACTCAACTCTTCTTGCTTGCTGTGCTCTCTGTGCATGCATTGGCTCCGCTTGTGTAATTGGCTGGGCTAATGCAAAAGCTCAGGACGCTAGCTCAGGAGTGTTAGAAGGCTGGGATGACGTCTAGGCAAGGGCTCTGTGAGGTTTCTTGATCAGCACCTCCAGCTTGCTGGGCTTATGTGAGAGCTTAGCTTTCTGTGAAGTCTGTCGACGCACCTCTAGCTTGCCGAGATAATGACAAGAAACGGGTCTTGGTGATGTTGACTCTGCACCCGTCGTTTAATGGACTGATGTGAAAGCACAGGTCTCTATGAGGTTATTTAATAATAATGGAGATATACCCATCTCCTAGAACTGGAAGGGACTCTGAAGGGTCATCGAGTCCAGCCCCCTGCCTTCACTAGCAGGACCAAGTACTGATTTTGCCCAGATCCGTAAGTGGCCCCCTCAAGGATTGAACTCACAAACCTGGGTTTAACAGGCCAATGCTCAAACCACTGAGCTATCCCTCCCCAAAAGTAATTTGCTTTGCCCAACATGGGGCTCAAACCCACAACCCTGAGATTAAGAGTCTCATGCTCTACCAACTGAGCTAGTCAGGCTGCTTTTACAATGTTTTAATTCAAGCATTGGTGCTTCAGCTTCATCTTAGGCGCAAAGGACTTGCCAGAGTGGATCAGACCTGAGGTCCACCTAGTTCAGTATCCTGTCTCTGACAATAGCCTGTACCAGATGCTTCAGAGGAAAGTGTAAGAACTCCAGAGCAGGCAGATGTGGAATAATGTGCCCCCTCTCATTGGGTCTTAGCCTCATCTCTAATGGTTAGAGACTGGTTTAAGCCCTGACACATGAGGTTTAATTTCCCGTCCACAAAATTTATCATTAACAACAATAATCGTATGTTCTTGATATCCATATAAATGCCCAGTCTCTTTTGGAATCTTAAATTCTTGGCCTCATCAACTTCAGGTGGTAGTGGGTCTAATCACACATTACACAAAACGTATTTCCTTTTCTCATTTTTTAAATTTCCCACCTTTTATTTAATTGAACAGCCCTTTGTTCCTGTGCTACGAGACAGGGAGAACAGAAGCCCCTGATCTACCTTCTGCAGATGAGTCATTTTGTGGATTTTTATCATGTCCCCTCTTATTTCTCGCCTTTCCAAGGTGAACAATTCCAGTCTTTTCAATCTCTCTTCATAAGAGAGTTTTTCTATGCCCTAGATCATTCTTGTCAACATTCTTTTAACCCTTTCTAGTGCAGAAGGCTGATGGTAAAGAACAGGCCATTTTGAGGTTACTGGTTCAACACTTCATGTTGCTTGGCTAATATCAAGTAAAAGGACTTGTGAGCTCACTGGCTCAGGACCTCTAGCTTTCTTGGCTGATGATAAGGCTGAGCCCTCTGCGAGGTCACTAGCTCACTGACTTTAACATACCGGGCAGACGTGAAAGCACAAATCTCTGTGAGATCACTAGCTCAACACCAATGGTAAAGAAGATCAATATAGCAGAGGAAGCTCACAGTTGTGGTGATGGTATGTTTTGAATATTGACATCATGTGGAATAGTGACATTGCATCATCTAGTGTGATGGGACATAGCAAAGAGAACGAGGGCAAAATAAATAAAAGTATCTGACTGGAGTCCATATCTCTGAGCAGGCCCTTAGCCAACCAAACAAATGTGCATGTGCACATGCCAAGTGTGGCTCTGTGCTGAGGAACCCTTGTGCTTCAATCCACCCTTGATACCCTGCCTGGATGCCCCACTATGGAGTGCCAGGAGAGGAGAGGAAACTGACAGGACTATTACCCTAGATTCTTTCTATGGAATGGGGGAGGCCAGAGACACGGTCTCCCTTTTCCTCTGGAGGAAGGAGGAGGGACAGGAGGAGGCTGCAGAATCTCCCTTTTTCCTGCTTTGCCCCCTGGCCAACAGGGGCAGAGATCTGCCTGTAGAAATAAGGAAGCAGGTAGGGGACTGACTCCCAGCAGGAAACAATTCATCCCGTCACATCAGTGTTGTACCACCCACAGGCAGTAAAAGCTCCACAAATTCCCTCACCAGCCACCAGCTCCTCCTGCTGCTCCACTTCAGATTCTCCAACTTGCTGAGTCCTCACTTCATTTGCCAGTGAAGAATCAAGAGGAGAGGGGATGGCTGAGCTCCCACAAGATCAGGAGAGGGAAAGAAAGGGAATGGGAACTCACCCTCTTCTTTGAGCAGAGAAAAAGGAGCTGTGTTCCTAACTGGAATCCCTAGGAGGATGAAAATTCAGTGGCCTGTGTTATTCAGGTCAGACCATAATGGTCTCTTCTGGCTTTAAAATCTATCATTGTATAGGTTCCTCTCACACAAAATTTTAAGTAAAATAAGGTAGCTAAGTCAGAGAGGAAATTCCTGCAAATCCTGTTTCTGGGGCTATGCATAGTGGCCTGGACATTAACTGGTTATGTTTGAGAGGGTGTGGGAAGAAGTGAAAAATTGTTTTGCATGCCTGCCCCAAAATTCTTGGCCAACTTGGTGCAACCTCATTTGAAGCGGAATGGACCAAGATATGTATTTCTGGCATAGTTTGAAGGAAAATAAGTTAATAACAAAGTTTAGAAAAATTGGGTCAGGTTCTCGCCTGCATCCAGTTTTGCTGAGTGCAGGAGAGAGGGCAGGCTGTTAGGGAGTAGTTACAACTCTGACTGTTCTGCCCTGTGCAGCTCCAGCCCTGGCTCTGCTAAAAGTTACAGCAGTCTAGGGCTTGTCTGCCAGCTGAAAATTGCTGGAGGCAGGCAAGTAGCACTCCAGGCATACCTCCTCCCACCACTGGCATGCTTCTTAGGGCCAGGAGGGCAGGCTGGCATAGGAACTAGCTATGCCAGTCTCAGACTGACTGGGTGAATTCTTAGCTAGCTAGATACAGGGCAGTATCCAGAGCCTTTGCATATCTTGAGCAGCACAGAGGGGCCAATTCCAGGGAAGAGAATCTGCCCATTGCGTTTTGGTCATGGAGGGTTATTAATCTTCACAAGAAAATGTTCTCTTTGACCTGCCCATAAGCATACACCATAATCACTCTTATATGACTTCATATGTCATCAGTAATTGTTATTTATTCTGAATGGGCAGATATAAAATGTAATAATACTCCAAACCAAAACTCCAAATTAAAAAATGTCTTTTCTTTTCATAATTAGATGCAGTATATACAGTCATAAATACTATTCTCTGCTTTAAATTTCCATCCTATTGAACAAAAAGCTAGAGGGACATTGAACAAATCAGATATGTAAATTAGAGATAAGATATGGTGTACTGAATCTATCCACATGTAATAGCAATGACGATGGAGAATATGCCTTTCTATTATGGAATAAATATATAAAATGAGAGACACGAAGGTACCCACAAAAGATGAAAAATATCACAGTATATCCTTTCTGTTGTGGAAATATTGTCAGCTTTATGGTCAATTTTACATTTATGTCATTGTCAAAATCGAAAATAACGAAGCAACAGCAAATCACTGTTCAGCAGCAGTTGGTGGTGTGAGGATACTGCCAGAGCCAGGTCATAGGCAGCCTATGGGCATGCGGTGAGCTGCTTAGTATCTGGACTGCAGAGTCAAAGATCAGTCTGGGGCAACCCATCTCAGTGGTACCAGATGACAGAACAAGGAGTAATGGTCTCAAGTTGCAGTGGGGGTGGTTTAGGTTGGATATTAGGAAAAACTTTTTCACTCAGAGAGTGGTGAAGCAGTGGAATGGGTTACCTAGGGAGGTGGTGGAATCTCCTTCTTTAGAGGTTTTTAAGGTCAGGCTTGACAAAGCCCTGGCTGGGATGATTTAGTCAGGAATTGGTCCTGCTTTGAGCAGAGGATTGGACTAGACACCTCCTGAGGTCCCTTCCGACCCTGATAGTCTATGATTCTATGATCTCAAAACCACAGAGTCAGAGTCCATTACCAAATTGAGAGTGTGAGGCGAGAATCCAGGTCAGGCCAAACCAGGATCTTGCACCAGGGTCAGCAATGGTCCTACACCAAGGACATTATACCAAGGTCAGGGGCAGGAGCCGGGCCAAAATTGGGAATCTGGGATTCAGGTGAGTTACAACAAGTGGGATCTGAGGCATTGCTAGACAAACCCCAGAAAGGGCTTTCTGATTTATATGGCGTGTGCCAGCCAGTAAGGGAATTACACGTTGCTGTCACTCATCCCCTTGAGGACACGACTTCCTGCAGGGCTTAGCCTCTCAGTATTTCTCAGAGGTAACCCTACCTGGGCCATTGGTGGTAATGAGGAAGTGGTGTGTGCCCCAGACCCTGCTTCTAGGCCTATGGGTTGTTACAGATACTGAGAAAGGAAAGAAATAAATTGGTGTAGACAATAATCTGAAAGTAATGCCTAGTTTAGACACTTTAGATAATCCTGATTATTCAAATAATTATGATTCTGAGTCAAAAATATGATTCTGCATGATTTCGGCCCTCTGTATCTACAGAAACCAAGAGGGAGTTTTTCCACCTTTGCTATTATGTTATGTAACATCTCCTTGTTCTCAAATGGCCCAGTCCTCACCTTCACACCAATGGAGATCTCGCCATTAACTTCAAAGGGAGTAGGATCAGGGCCCAAATTTGCAAGAAAACAATAGATAACACCCATAAAAGCTTCTATACAAAACGAATATTCTTTAGTGCCTTATAAAATTAAAGAGATTAGCATTTAAGAGCTATAATGGGAAAAGAGAAAATGTAATGAGATAAATTCCTTTATACTGTCAGCCAAGTGGGACAAGGACAGTCTAGCCTAGTTGTCAGAGCAGGCATCAGTGCTAGTTGTTGGAGCAGGCATCAGGCACCAAGGACTAGATTCAGAGTCAGTAGTCAAGACGCTGGAGTCAAACTAGAAGGCTGGAACTGGATACCAGAGTCAAGACAGAGATCAGGAACTGGAGCAAGCAGAGGCAGCAAGAACAAGGTAACACAGGAGCAGTCACAGTGGTGAACATGAGCATTGAGCAGCCAGTAAGCTGCTGCTGGTTTAAGAGCTGGCGTGCTGGTCCCTCCAGCCAATCAGGTGGTGTGGCCAATCGAGCAGCCTGCTGCAAGCTAGCTGTGCTGATGAGGATGCTTGAAGACTAGCTCTACTGCAGTCATTGATTCCTGACATTCATCCAGGAGAGGATTTGGTAGTTCTGTAATGCTAATGGATCAACTTCTGCTCTTAATGGAAGACTTAAGTGGAGTTATTCCACATTTACACTGGTGTGAGAGCAGAATTTGGCCCCAGATCTATCTAAGGGTTTTAGACTGCCACCCATTATCGTAGTATCTGAGAGCCTTCTATGTAAAATCAAAAGCATAGCAAAAAAGTAGAAACACTTCTTGGGGGTGCATTTTTTCTTTTTTTAGGTGTGGGAGGTGTGTATTTGGTGTTTTAGACTGTTAATTTCCTCTGGTTTTGGTGTGTTGGGGTTTACTGGGTAGAAAGGGGTGTCAGTGTTGTTTCATTCTTATGGTGGAAAGGCCTACGGTTTTGCAGCATTTCCCAAAGATGGTCAGACTCTGGATTTGGCTGATCTCCTCTGGGAGTTTCTTCCATAGCCAGATCCCCTGGATCAAGCATGCTTTGTGCCCAAGTCTCACACATCTCATCCTGGGCTTTGTGATCGGCATTGTCCTAGAGGAGTGCAGCTACCACAATGGTTCATGCATTGAAAATCAGTCTTTGATGCAACTGGGGGTGTGGGGAGGTGTCCATCGCTTGCTTTGACCGTTATGACCGAAGCGTTACACTAGCATTGGAAGCTGACTGGGACCCAGTGAAAGGACTTGGGCATGGCCCTGATGTGCTCACGGCAGCCTAACCATAAAGAAGGCAGGCAGCCATGTTCAAGCATCAACACTGTGGGGCTGAAGTCTTCTAACAGACCCCAGGAGCTTACAGGAAGACACAGCCTAGACAAGAGCCAAACTTCTGGAGCAACATAAGGAGACGCATACTATTAAAAATAAAAGTCTTGGATTTTATTTATTTTTTTATTTATTTATTAGAAAATAGGGGATCTTACCCAATGGGCATATTATTGCTATTCTACCATTCTGCATGTTAACTTACCCTTCCAGAATGGCCAATAGACACTAATGATACAAAGGCCTATCAGTGTTCATTGGGGATGCTCAATACCTCTGAAAATCATCCCACTTATTTTAGTACCTAACTTTAGACACTCAAGTTTGAAAATGTTGGCCTAATGGCTTTCCACCTAATGTTTAAATCCTCTCACAAAAACACAGCATGTGGGTGGAATTATACATCAGATGCATAGATTTTGATATTTAATTCCTCTCATGTATTTCAGTGGGAGGAAATAAACATCAGAACTCAAAGCAATTTCCTACAAATTCTACTTTTCAACACCAAGTGTTTTCCAATTATGTACATTATGTACCTTGCAGACCTGTTAAGTAAGTAGGTGTAATTTGTACATAATCACTTGTCTGGCCACAATCACAGTTAATATCTATGAAGCTGTAGGTATTATTATTACGGGAACTCATGGATACAATACAACGTTAGACAAGGTTGTGTGTATACCAAAATTGATGGGCTGGTCTTCTACTACTTGATCCTGCAAGATGCTGAGCACTGTGGTCCTGATCCACAAAAACACTTAACCATGTGATTAAAGTTGATGAGACCATTCATATGCTTAAAGTTAAGCACATGCTCATGAATCATAGAGTTTAAGGCCAGAAGGGACCACTACATCATCTAATCTGCCTGCCTGCACATAAAAGGCCACTAAACCCCACTCAATTCTACATTTAGGCAAATAACCTGGATTAGACTAAAATATTACTAAATTATTTTTGCTGGTTCAGGCTAGAGCTCACCACCAAGCAGAATCAAACCCCTAAAGAGTTACATATATGCCAATGTGAATATTCTTAATAGGGAAACCTAGCAACACACCTTCATCCTCCATTTAAATGCATTCTAATAGATGGATTTTTGGTAGAATGAAATGAAAACAGGGAAACCTGTTTCACTAAGTAACAGAGAATATCTCTTGGAGGCAGAGGTAGTTGGCATCTGTCTCCTGCTGCAGATTACAGTAATTCTTCACTTAACGTTGTAGTTATGTTCCTGAAAAATGCAACTTTAAGTGAAACAATGTTAAACTAATCCAATTTTCCCATAAGATTTAATGCAAATACAGGGGGTTAGGTTCCAAGGAAATTTTTGGGGGGCAGACAAAAGGCATTATGTACTGTACAGTACTGTACTGTGGTTGGGAAGTACCCCTGGCTTACCCCACACAGGCACAGCCCACTGCAGGCAAAGACACTAGGAAGCACCTTCACAGCAGCAGCTTCCCCAGAGAAGAACAGGTGCTGACTTTGCTGGGAATGCTCCAGGCCTGCCTCTTCCTGTCCCCGCTCCACTCCAGGCCCATCTCTTCCCACCCCCACTCCACCTCCTCTTCGGAGCATGCCATCCCCGCTCTTTCCCCCCTGAAAGTCCTAAGGGCCGCCAAACAGCTGTTTTGCAGCGCTTAGGACTTTCCGTGAGGGATGGGGAGGAGCGGAGACGCGGCGCTTCCCCACTCCTGACCCTCCCTCCCAGAAAATCCTAAGCACCGCGAAACAGCTGTTTAGCAGCGTTTAGGATTTTCTGGGCAGAGGGGGAGGAGTGGAGACACAGCGCTTCCCCGCTCATCCCCCTCCCTCCCAGCACTTACCTGCCACCAAACCGCTGTTTGGCGGTGCTTAGGACTTTCTGGGAGGGAGGGGGAGGAGTGGAGACGCAGCACTTCCCTGCTCCTCCCCCTCCATCCCAGAAAGGCCTAAGCGCTGCCAAACAGCTATTTGGTGGTGGGGGAAGCGCTGGGAGGGAGGGGGAGGAGGCAGCAAATTGGAACTTGTGCAATGCTCTCTTGTAAAGTCACTGCAGTGGACAGAGCAGGCAGCCAAATGACATTATAAGGGAGCATTGCACAACTTTAAATGAGCATGTTTCCTAATTGAGCAATGATATAACTTTGAAACAACGTTAAGTGGGAGGACGTTAAGTGAGGAGTTAGTGTACTGTGTATTATCTGCCCTGACAGGCCATCCTATTCTGCCACTTAACTTCTTTATATAAATACTTCATAAAAATGATGAGATTCCAGCAGATTCAGGATGTAATGCTGATATTCTTTATAACAATGTGTGTGTGTATGTATGTATATATATGTGTGTGTGTATATATATACTGTAAGGATCTATGGGCTTCAAACCCAGCTCTCTAGTGCCTGGGACAGTACCTATTCCCAC
The DNA here is from genome assembly GCF_020497125.1 of Mauremys mutica. Classification (NCBI taxonomy): domain Eukaryota; kingdom Metazoa; phylum Chordata; order Testudines; family Geoemydidae; genus Mauremys; species Mauremys mutica. The sequence continues at coordinate 99,606,549 of NC_059072.1, read as the reverse complement.
ACTACCATCTGCAGGCTATTTTATGTTTTTAGCTAGGAGCCCTGTAGAGCTGAGACATCACAGGCCATACCACCCAAAGGAACCAGAGCACCAGCACCCTGTGGCCTTCTGATTGGCCCACTATTTAACCCTGGAGGGTGGCCCTGGAAGTTGGCTGGTAACCATGCAGATATCTGGTTTGCTGTGATGCCACACCTCACCTTGCTGTCAGATTGCCAGTCTCTGACCCCAGCCTGACTCTTGCCTCCTGATTCCAGCCTGGTAACTACCCAGAGATCTCTGACCCTGATTCTTGCCTATTGCCTATTGATCCCAGCTCTAGCAATTACTCTGATCCCTGTTGTTGAATGTAGCCTTCTGGCTGTCTATGACTTGTGGACACCAGCCCAGCTGTGACTGCTTGGCCAGACTGCCTACACCTGGGTCCCTTAGACGGTGCTTCTTTCAGCTATGTCTCAACTGGACTGTTTTGTATTTGTACTGGGTATCTTATTTCACCAATAAAGTAATATTTCAGTGAAATAATAAATGCCTGATCACAGAGATTTATGGGCAGTGAAAGACCACTGACGCTGAGGAAGAGTGGTTATGGGAAGAGGCTGCTGGGAGGCAGGAAGGTCTCTTGGCTATTTAGGCGGTGACTTCCATAGGGCTGTAATGGTGCCCACGGAAGGTGGAGCCTAACTCCATGAGACCTCTTTGAGAGGCCTAGTCTCAGCCTGCTCCATCAGGTTGAAATGAGGGATTAGAATACGAATACATTATCATTGATTGTGACGAGTAATTGTTTGTTACTATTTTTGTTATTGTGGTCAAAGGTTCTGCATGGGAGAGGCCGATCATCAGCTGGATTTGGAAGGATCCCATCCCTCAATATGTACTTATTTATAGTTATATCAGTGTAGTATCTGAGCACTTCACAACCATTCATGAAGTTAGCCTCACAACAGCCCTGTGAAGAAAGGGATTATTATCTCCATTTTATAGATGGGAAAACAAAGATATGGGGAGGTTCAGGCCCTCCAGTTTTCAAAAACATCCCCTAATTGTGGGTGCATCTGTTTTTAGGTGCTCCATGAAGACACACAGAAACCTGATTTTCAGAAGTGCTGAGCACATCCAACTCCAGCTGAAGTCAATGGGACCGCCACCTTCTCCCACTCCTCTCAGTTTAAGTGTTCTTTCAATGCCCATAAATCTCTATGATGACACAAGAGATTATTACTTTATTTAAATATTATTTTTACAGTGGAAATCAGATATACAGTACAAAGCATAAAACAATCCAAAGGAGCATTAATCCTCAGTGTTAAAGTCATATATATCAGCAGGTTGTAACAGAAAACCAACATTTCATCTTTCATCGTCATTAGCCGTGAGTTCAGGTTGCTAGACTGCAACATCCCATCAATACACAATGTACAAAGCAAGGAAATAAGCAGTTAAGTCACTCAACACCCCATTCACACTCCACTCATCACTTCCTTTTCTCATCCTCTATTACCTCCCTTCCATCACCCCCACAGTTCTACCCTTATCCGGAATAACAGGCTGCTTTACCTTCAACCACCAATATACTACACCAGCACACTCAGTTTGTCATTTTTTTACATTCTACCCAGGGCATGTGCACAGTGACTTAACTGCTTATTTCCTTGCTTTACATTCTGCCTAGATTTGCATACCAAATTTAGCGCAATCACTAACAACAAAAATCACCGGTGCACAAAATTGTTCCTAAACATTACGGAGAAATTTATCTTACAGTCACCATTTAAAATCTGATGTTGTACCTTGCCTACTGACAATACAATCCTATATACAGTGAGACTAATGGAAGCCATACCAATCCTGTAACCCATGAACATATAACCAGTAAAACCAGGCAGAGTTCAAGGATGCCTGTGGGTCGTTCCACATAAGGGTGAAGATAATGTGGCCTGTGGGTTGTGGAAAGGAGATAGCTGAGCTCAGAAAGGGAAGTGGAGTGCATCTGAGGCATCCAATAGCATAATTGCTTATTTCCTTGTTCTTTCTGCTTTGTTTTGGTGGGAATTGTAGTCTAAGAAACTTAACACAAAGTTAGCAAAGTATTTTTGTATGGGAATATAATGAGGAAGAGTGACTTTTTGTCATTTTGCCCCATGCATCCTGGTGACTCATAAATAAGATGAAGCAGACAATCTGGGATTTCCTGGTCAGCCTGATGTAATCATGATGTCACATCCACTGAGTGGATCCCTGAAGAGTCTATGGTCCAGATTTATTTGTGACTCAAATGTTGCACCTGAATCACAGTCCATTCCCTGGGATGCTCATGGGGTAGTCTAGCAAAGTGCCACCTTTTATTATGGGCTATGTTCTAGGGCAACAATCTAGCTCTATAAAATCCTCCCTCAACCTTTGCCCACCCGAAATTCTTACTAAAGATACTTTGCACTGATGCCTGTGATGAAGAAACAAAAATGTAAATTTTATTCAAACTTTGTTTTGGAAAGGTTGCTTGGCTGTGGACTTTTGTCAGGTTGTATAATTCTTCCACTGCAGAATTCCAGCAATGATATGTATAACCAATTTTCTTTTAAAATTCAGTTGTAGGTCTAGAAAAAGGAGGTACTTTGGTGTAGAAAAGGAATGTTTGTAGCCTTTTCCATCTTTTTTAATTATGTATTTCTTTAGAGGTGAGCACAGAATCTAGCCCTAAAATTCTCTTCACAGGTGGTACAGCCATTGGATGGTAATAGATTTTGGACACAATGGGCAGGGCCAGCCTTACTGGTGGATGACATGGGCAATTGTCCAGCGTGCCATGGTTGGGGGGATGCGGTAGTCAAGAGGTTGCAGAAAGGCCGTGCCCTCCTGGGAGGTGGGGGGAGAAGATAAAGGGGGCTGAGTGGTGGGAATCTGGCACTCACACATGTCCTCTCTCTGCCCTTCCAGCAGCATGACCCCTGCAGCGCCGCAGCGGCTCCACCTGTTGCTGCTCTGCCTGCTGAGTGGCTGCCCGCAGCTCAGAGAGCAGTACGTAAAGGGCGCCAAAGAAAGTTCACCTAGGTCACCAGTTTCCCAAGATTGGCCTTGACAACTGGCCTAGCTTGGACTTCCTAGTGGAACTAGTTGTCTATCCACTGAGCCATCCAGCATATTTTGGGCTATTTGAGACCATTGGCATGTTTTGCATGGATACTGAAAAAGCAGCCATGTGAAATATAGAATGTAATGTCCACTGTGACCATATATGGAGAAAATCCAGCATTCCCTATAATTATGTGGTAATATAAGCAACTTCGCCCCCGCTCTCCCCCTGACACCTCCATGTGAGCCACCTGGACACTGCACTCTTATGAGTAAGGGACATTGCACACCTGCTTACTCCCTTTATGGAGCATGCGGGTGGGGAAGAAGTGGAGCCTGGGCCCATACCCCCTCTTCCTCCCAACACACACATAGCAGGTTGGCCAACTGCAAATTAATTCCCTCCAGCGAGCAGGAAGGGACTTGTGGCATCCTGAATAGTGGCATCCAGTCTGTTAGTCTATAAGGTGCCACAGGACTCTTTGCTGCTTTTACACTATCATCACAGTCCATTCCCTGAGATGCTCATGGGGTAGTCTAGCAAAGTGCCACCTTTTATTATGGATTATGTCCTAGGGCAACAGTCCAGCCCTATGAAATCCTCTCTCAACCTTTGCCCACCCCAAATTCTTACTAAAGATACTTGGGACCTGAGATCCTTCAAATGTAACACAATGTGCATCATGGCTTCTTTGCATAGCTGTAATTTTGTCTGCATGATTTCATCTTTGAAAATTAGTTTGTCAAGGTCAAAACAAAGCTAAATTAGAAAATACTTTCATGATCAGTCAGAGCAGAGGCTGCCTGCTTTATTTAGCTTAATTCCATTTACTTTTCATCTGTCTGTAACCATTTCCTGCTTTAAAGGCTGTGGCTGCCTACAACTTGTAAATCAAATAAAGTCATAAAATCTGTTAATAGCAACATAATTATTTTATGGGATGTGATTACAGTGAGGCAAATAGGATATTATGGCTTTGGGTATGTACCAATGAGATAGGGCGAAAGAGACAGTGAAATCCCGAAGAGAGAGTGCACACATTTCTTAAAAATCTCAGGCAGTGAGCTGGAAAATAAATTAAATGGTAAATTAATCTGTTTATGTGTTGATGCACATAATCAATTCTTCCATTCAGATCTTACTCAAATGTCAGTCATCCTTTATGCATGTTGCTTAGCTGAGTTAACTCTTTAATCAATGGCAATTTGACTAAATGACAAAAAGGATCAAAGTCATTATGCATAACAATTGCATTTCATTGACTGGGTAAAAGCAGTGAGATAGATTCTCTGCCCCTCCTTGTGTGCTGCTAATGTGGTACTACAAAGGGAGTAGACACCGGATGAATCCCCATTGCTGGGGATACCCCCAGTATGGGGGTGTCCCAGCAGACATAGAGCCAATGTCACTGGCTCAAACACCACCATCTCTGGAGTGCCCATGCAAGGAGAGTATCAGGAATGAGGTGGTCAGGGACAGGAAGAAGCGACTGGTGCATGCTGTGTTCCAGCTATGCTTACCTGATGGGCAATTTCTAGAGAATTGTTGACAGTTGGTGCATATAAGCATCTCTAACCTAATCTCGGTGTCTCTAACCTGCACTGGCAGAGAATCACGGAGCCATGCATACCTGTGTAAATCTGGTCAAGCAGAGAATCTGAGCCAGGATCTAAAGCTGCCTTTAAATTTGGCTTTTCTTATCGCTCTTACAGAACTGGAATGGTCTATCCTGCCTCACGAGAATTAAACAAAAATAAAGTCTTGTCAGACCTGCAGAATGCTTAGCAGCTACTAGTTGTGTTACAGTAATTAAATAGATTTACTGTTTAGACACTGTTTGGAGGTCAGTTTAAAAAAAAGTATTCGATGCTAATAAGAGCAATGTGATCTATAGGCTGTTTTTCTTTTTGCCTGGTTTCAGGGCAGAATAAGGCTCCTTTTAATCCTGCATATCCTGACTTCAGATGGAGTTCTGTGAGACGGAAGTCTACAGGATTGGTCTCTTTGTCAATTAAAGTGACTGCATGCCTATCCACACATGACACCAGTTCGCCTTTTCAGAATAGGCTAGACTGTGCCACAAGGCCACTGCAAATTACTAAACCCCTCCCACCCCCCATGCTGCCTCGGGTCCACTGGCTGGTCTGCTCATTCCTTCCTCACCCACCTGTTCCAGGAAGAAATAAGGTATGCAGCACTCATTTCCACCTTCACACCTAGATCCAAGGCTTAAGTGTTTGCTGAATCAGGCCCGTAACTGCCTCTATGCCAAGGCCTGGATGTGAAGGAGGGGCTTTGGAACCTACCTGCACTCCCCCCACTCCCTCCCCAGCATGTCAAGTGCCATCCGATCCCAAATAAAATGTGGCTGGGATTTTGCATAGTTAGGTGCCCAACTCCCACTTTCAGTGTGAATACCTGAGTGTGCAAGCTGAGAATTCATTTTCTGCTAGCGTTAGTGCAAGAAAAAAGGTGTGGCTTGAATGTCTGTGGAAAGCAAACACAAAAGGGGGAATGAAACAAATGCATTTTTAAATGCAGATAAATGCTTGTGGGACACTTTCCTCTCCAGTATTCTCCCACATCTATTGCAAATGCATAAATCGAAGAGCAAGTCACTTTCTCTTCCTTTTTCTCAGTTTCCCCATTCGTAAAATGAAACAATGATACTGCCCTCTGCTGTAAAGCACTTGGAGATCTATGGATGAAAAACACTATATAAGAGTTAGGTATTATTTGTTATATGGGAAATGATTTAGCAGAGGTTATAACTTTAAGTACATGTGCAAGCAAAAAAGTTCAGATGGATTTCTGAGTCTTTAACCCTCCCATAGAGAAGCTGTATAAGGTTTAGAAATGAGAATGGGGTAACCTTGTTCACTGCCACAGAGTTACCCAGTTTGATATCTGCAGATTCTTCACACTGGAAACACTAATGTACCTTGCAGTAGCACCACTAACTGGCAGAGTATCTGTGTATGAAAGTATAGGATTCAAAACACACACATACAGGATCTTTTTACAGCAACATTTCTTAATCCTTCTCAGCATTCTAAAGCATCAAGCCTGATTCTTATGTTACTGACACTGGTGTAAATTATGAGTAACTCCATTGAAGCCAATTGAGTTATACCACTGTAAGTGAGAGAAGAGTCAAGCATGTTGAGTTCAAAGAAAACAGCTATTAGAGTTAAGAAAGGAGATAACAAAACCCGAATTGTTATTCTGGTGGCCCCTAGGAGCCCCACTCATGGAGCAGGATCCCATTGTGCTCAGTAGTAAAATTCTGCCTTGAATATTCAGTCACTGGAAGAAGCTGTGCTTTCAGATAGCCTTGAAGAATCAAAATCACTGTTCTGGTCATCATTGAGGGGCATTCCGAGTCACTTCCCTTGGTGCAGTACACAGAATCTGGAAAGAAATAATTTTACATGATCAACATTTTCTAGCCTGATTTAGAGCAGTCTTTGTTCTCCTTGCTCTTGTGCTAAGAGATTTTAGTCAAGCCAAAAAAAATCTGCCCCCCCCCCCCGAGAGCATCAAGTTTATTACAATGGATCAGATCATGGAATTTCACCAGTAGAAAACTAGTGTAAATGAACTTAGAATCAGGGCCAAAGTCCTCAAGCTTTTAACAACATTTAAACCTTCAAAAAATCTATTCAAGCTTATTCTGGAACACATAGGTGCTGACTTGTGTTTTTGCCAGTGGGTGCTCCTCTCTGCCCCCTCCACCCCATGCGCAGGGCCTCAGGGGGAAGAGGCCAAGCAAGGACGGGGCCTTGAGGTGGAGCAGCAGGCAGGGCCTTGTGGAGGGAAGAAGCTGAGCGAGGGTGGGGCCTTGGAGGAAGAGGCCAAGCAGGGGCAGGGCTTTGGGACAAAGCATGGGTGGGGCGGGGCCATGGTCCAGGAACCGGGGCCCACAAAAGCTTAATCCGGACCTGTGGGTGCTGAGAACCCCCTATTTTTTTAGGGTATGCTTAAGCCCCAGTGCACCCACGGAATTGGCATCTCTGATGTACCATGTCACTCAGCTTCTACACGTCGCTTGAAATCTCTACATTAACCGACTGTAAATATCATTACGGTTCAGTTGTTGGCAATTTGGCTCTTGGTCAGAAGATCACAGGGTTAAATTGGACACCAGAACTTGCATTCATCATGGCCAGTGTTGACATTATACAGTGAGTTACCCCTTGCCACTGCATTGTTAAACATGCTCTACTTCCAGCGACATGTAAAATCAAAAGACTTTCTGCCCATCACAGGTGGCTGACCAGGTTGAAGAATCCCCAGAAAGTATAAAGGACAGCTCCCTGTGTCCTGACCATCATTCCTCTGCTTAATAAAGCAGGTGCTGATTGGCTGCTCTGTTTGCCCACATACAGAAATGCATCTGAAATAAAGTGTAAGAAGCCTGAAAGGACTTGCCCCATTTAGAAATGCAGCAGGAGACCTAGGAGCCACTATGACGGCAACACGCGTTTGAAAGGACATTTTCAGCATAAAAGGCAAGGCTCAAAGAGGCCTTTTGAAGCAAAGGTGAAACTTTGGGATCAGTGTTTCCAAAACAGCAGCTGCAGATGCTGTGGTTGCTGGACTGCAATATGCTGCAATGTGTTCCTGTGGTGCGGAGTCCCGTGGACAACAAGGTGCCGCTACACTTACAAAGTGACAGCATCTGAGGTGGGATTTCTTTACAAAAAAATAATCGATCAATGTTGTTTTTTATTTAAAAATAAAATAAAATAAATGTCAGCAGCCCATCACCCCTCAGGAGCAAACATCCACCAGCCAAACATGATGGAGCTGATTTTCAGAGGGGCTCAGTACCCACAGCTCCAGCTGCCAACGACGGTCACCATTCCAGCTGAGAAGCACTGAATGGGGACTCCCTTCAATAGACCATTAAAGCCACTTGTTAATTGTCCAAAAGTGGAGGATGGGGGGTGGGGGGGGAGTTCACCGTCCACAAGGCACTGACCTCACCCTCAGGGGCTGGCTGTGCAATCTACCGTTCACTGCCAAACCAGACTGCAGTTAAAAGCACAGGCCAAGTCAATATAAGTAGGTGGAAAATAATAGTCCAGACGAAAAAGCAGCATTGTGGCTTGTCAGAGCAAGTCAAAAAGACTTAACGCTCTATGGGCCTGAGTGTACAGCAGCGTGAAGATAATCTTATGTCTATGTACAATAGAGCTGGCAAATGTAAATACACATTCATCTTTGCCTCCTTTATTATTTTTCTTCCCCTACTAGATTGTAACATGCAGCACATTCTTCCGAAAGCCATTTTTCTCTCTTTAGGGAGCTGGGTTCATGTCATGTTTGGCTTTTTATGGTGTTCTTAAAACAAAATCACAGTGGGCTAGGCTACCTGAGTGTCATGCTGGAGGCCGTGGTGTAAAAGGTTAAAATAAAAGCTACTTTTCTCAGATGACTGTCCTCTCGCCAACTGTCGTCATTTCCCCTTCATAGCCATAGTTTCAGCATTCTAATAGGTTAAAAGATGAGTCCCTGAGGAGCCTAAATTAAAGACACCGCATAGAAAAGGGCAGTGCCTGACCTTCTGCAGCTGTGCCTGGGCTAATACTGACTCATTGTGTTGCTGCGTGTTATATTCTGAGGACAGGGCAGAGGAACGATATAGAGGCAGAAACTGGTTGCTTGTTAGCTCATTCATAGACACCTGGTGCTCCGCCTCCTCTCCATGCTTCAGGGCCTCCCAGTCCTATTGTATATAAATCCACGCCTTTAGAGCTCTTAGCTGGTTTGGTTAAACAAAGAACAAAACAAACCCCACAGCTGCCCAGAAAAGGCTTTCTCCGCCAGGGGGTTATCACGGAATTCCGATGAGGGATCTAAGTAAGGAACTCTGGCTGTTGTTTGTCGCTCCCGGTTACAGGTTTAGAAGGCTGCCATTGTGCAGCATATATATTTTTGCCATTTGTAAATGCCTAATTTGGGCCAGATCTTCAGGTAGTGTGAGTCAGTGTAGACCCATTGGTCCAGTACAACTACAGAAGTCTTATTAGAGGTGTCTAGCACACAGCATATGCCTTCTGCTATCTAGCCACACTTTCCTCTCACTTACCCTGTTTACAACCTGAAGGAAATGTTAGGGTCACTCAAAAGTTGGGCCAGATGCAGTCTTACTATATCTCCTTTGGCTTCAGTGGTGTTACATCAGGGATGAATTTGAGCCAGTAATGGACGAATTCTGTTCTTAGCTACACCAGTGTAAACCTGGGATAACTTCACTTGCTTCAAAAGAGTTATTCTGCATTTACACTGGTGTAAGCGACCGCAGAGTCTGGCACTGCAGCTAAAGGAGAAGAATGATTTATATATATAAAAAAGAAACAGTGGCAAGCAGCACATGCAAGCTGCGTGGGCCTGGCTTTGAAGTAAAAAAATACATAAAACTAATATTAAATCCCCTCTGAGACTATTAAATGTGTTTTATTCCCAAACCCTCTGTAGAGGCAATCAACTCTTTACCTTATAAAATATATGCAGCAGGTGCTAGGTTTGGGTTTTGTGCTTCACGGCCTTTCCTAGTGCCAGGTTATAAACCATATTTTAAGGACATTAATAAGAACCTTTTGGTCAGTGAGACTATGAGCAGCAACCAGGATTCAAGGGGCAATATTCTGCTCTACACCAATGAAAATCAGGAAATACGCTACTGACCTAAACCAAGTTACTCCAGATGTAAACTGGCGTGGCTGAGGCAGAATTTGGCACAGGGATTCGAAATCTGTATCTCAAAAGCTTTGCATTCATCACGTTACAACTGTCTAAATCTTGTCAAGTTCGTATTCTCAAATATTCTATTGATGGCTCTCCCTTCTGCTCTCTGCCACTAGCTCAGTTTTCCCAAGGCTGCGACTAAGGACTGGCAGGAGGGGGCTTATCAGACTTCCTCCCTTTTTTTTTTTTTAATTTATTTCTCTTTCTTATCTGATGTGTTTCCTGAAAAGCTCATCTCCCTCTTCTGTCACATCTATCAACATGAAGCTATTCAGGGCAGCCAAGGGCAAGTGGCCTCCTATAAGAGTGGTGCCAACCCAGCTGCACAAAGGACATCTAGCTGAGGGCTTGACAATGTGCTTACAGCAATATATGGAGACCTACGCTGGGACTTTCAAAGCAGCCTTAGGTACCCGTTTCCCCACTGAACTGCAAAAAGGTTTGAACATCTACCTCCCCTTAGGTTCCTTTGAAAATTTCCAGCCCAAATCTGAATTCTGTCACTTGCATGAGCTAGGATGCACTGCTGCTCCCACTCCACTGAGTTACTGCTGTGTAGAAAAGATGGATTAGAGGCTATAAGAGGATCTCCATGCACAAACTGAATTACATGTAAGTCACCAATGCCTGGACAGCCTATGTGTTCCCTGCAGGTCTCTCACCCAGCTACCATATCTGCTCAGCATTAAAGCTTTGACAAGATCTTGGGACAAAGTGGTACCTTCATCCTTTTGGCAGCCCTCCGAGACTTACTTTGATGGTTGGCTGCTGTGCTCTGTCTTAACATTTATTTTTGTCTTTGCAAAAGAGCAAGCTGAGCCCAATTCCCACAACAAGTACTTCTAATGCAAGTAATAAGAGGATGCATGCTCAGGATAAGAGTAGCCAGTCTCCTGCAGTTAATTATTGATGGTTATTGCCAAGTAAGGTCAGCAGTATTTCACTGACAGCATGGAAAACATGGTATGCCTCAAGATACCACAAAACCTGGATTTGTTAATAAAATAGCTAACAATAGACCTACTGCTTGGATTTCTGATGAGTTTTGCAAGAGAACTGTTGTAACACCAGACATTTCTCTTTGACCAGCTACAGAGGAGAATCAAAAATACTGTCACTAGGATATTTTCATCATCAGAAGGGTGCATGTAATTACTAAGATCAACATTTATAATGAGAACTTCAACCATTTTCTAAATGTCACTGTTATTATTGGAAGCAGGTTAATCAGCAATCTAAAGCCCTCGACCATACCTTGGACCATTCCCAGGGGAGAATTTTCCTTAAGTGTAGAAGACTAGCTAGACATTTAATTTAGTGGAAAAAATTTGGAGGAAGGGGAGGTCTCCCTTAGTAAAAACATAAGAGGGCATATTGGTGAGGAATGCATACTACCTTAGAGATGGCAAAACACATAACTGACAGCATGGAACAGGGCAGGCTATAATAAGGAAACATTTTTTTAAAAAAGCTAATTACAAACATGTGTAAAGAGGCAGCAAAATGTAAGAAACAAAAAGTAAAGAATTGCAAGATTTTATGGGGAAATGACAAATAATGGGCTGATATGCCCAAAGCCATAGGTTGAGGCCTGCATCATTTATTGCTCAGTGGAAGTCATTTTTCAACTCAAGGAACAATATTCTTCCTCTGCAGACTAAAAATCCCAGTCAGTATAGCATTTATTGTCCCCTTTTCAATGAGAATTTTGTCTTAAGGGTACATTGGTTCCCCTCCACTGAGGCTCCTCTGTTCTTATTCAAAAGGATCAAGTTCCATCTGTTCCATTCAGCGCTGTAGAGGTGCGGACTCATCCCTGTGGCACCTCCTACTGGTGACTTCTGGGAATTAGCTCATTCCAGCTCCAGAGCGCCCTCTGCAGGCCAGTGATCCGCCTGTCCTCTGGCCCCTGTGTCCCTCCCTGGACCTGGTGCCATTTTACCTGGGGTGCTGCCCCCTGGCAGTAACCCCTCAGTCTTAGGGTCTCCCCTCCCCGAGGAACCCCCACCCACTATCCCCACCTCGCCTCAGTATAAGGCTACTGCCAGTCATCATCTAGCCCCACGCTCTGGGGCACACTGCAGTATCAGCCTACTCATCACTGGCAAGGTTGGATTTGGACCTGCTCCCTTGGTCTAACCCTGGGCTGCCCTCTGCAACCCCCAATACCTAGCTGGCCCAATGCTAGGCCGCAGCCTGGGGCTTTCCAGGCTGGAGCTCTCCAGCTCCTCAGCCTGTCCCCAGCCCTGCTCCACTCAGGTATCCTGTCTCTGGCTCCCTGCAGCCAGGCCCTTCTCTCTCTGAATGCAGAGAGAGAATTCTTCTGGGCCTTTGGCTAACAGCCTTTTATAGAATCATAGATTATTAGGGTTGGAAGGGACCTCAGGAGATCATCTAGTCCAACCTGCTGCTCAAAGCAGGACCAATCCCCACTTCTCTAAATGGCCCCCCTCAAGGATTGAACTCACAACCCTGGGTTTAGCAGGCCAATGCTCAAACCACTGAGCTATCCCTCCACCCCAGCTGCAACCACTTCCCAATCAGCCCAGCTTAGCAGCTCCCAGCCACAACCTTCCCCCAGGGCTGTTTTAAGCCCTTCAGGGCAGGAGCATGGTAACCACCCTGCTACAAGCACCTTACATTCCCGGAACCCAATAGGTACAAACGCCTTACATCAAGCCCATCCTGGTTGTATCAGCAAAGTACTTAAACACGTGCTTAACTTTCAATTTAAATGTACCCATGGCTAAAGCATGTGCTTAAGTGGTTTACAGAATTGGGGCCATAGTCTTGGGCTGGGATGGAGGGGGAGTGGCCAGTGCTTTGGCTCCGCCCACTCTCTGTGATCTGTAACTAACTCATCCCCTCCACCATCACATCAGCCTGTTCCCTATGGAGCTGCTCCAAACCCCCTACACCCCAATGGAAGAGGGCTCATTGACTTGAAAGACCTTTGGATCATGCCTCATAAAAGACAGATAGAAAGTGGGAGCGGGACAGATGCCCCTAAAAACAACATATAAACAAATGTAACTGGCATGATGTCTGCCAGCTATCACCTTAATCGGTGCATTTCTTTGCCTACTCCATCCATTTACCCCCAACCTTTGTCTGCCTTGTCTATTTAGATTGTAAGCTACTGGGCAGGGACTGTCTGTTGCTATGTGTATATATGGTACCTAGCATTATAAGGCCCTGATTCTGAGTGAGGCCTCTGGGTATTGCTCTGCTACAATAATACTAATAATAAATATGTGATGTATAGAATATATACAATTCTCTTTACGATCCTACTATGCAACCTGCAATCACTGGAGCCCCACTAGCTCTTCTGGAATGCTGTAAAGTTGTTTGATTAAAAATTAATGTAAAAATTAATATAGCATTTGAGTAAAGTACAGAGATAGTATCCCAGGATCTGAACACTGTTATTATCACCTCTATTAACTAACTATAAAGATTCAGTTCCTAGAGTCCGTGAAAACCATTAATTATCTTTTCACCAATTTCATGTTCACAAAAGCCTAACAAGGCTGGTTTTATAAATTTCTCCTCTTTGTAGGGTTGAACTGTTCTTTATCTAGCCTGGCTTGTTTTAAAACATGCAACACACTAGAAAGAATATAATTTCTTTTCCAAAAAAGTTATAAGAATGTTGATAGCCTTGATAAATAGTTTATAGACATGTTAATAAACGTAAAAGCTGAATAAGATTTGAATGTACAACCATTAGATGGGCTATATAAGGCAAAAGCCAGGATTATCAAAACTGGATGCCTAAAGTTAGGCTCATGAGTCCATATTTAAGTATATAAAAAAATGCCCTAATAGGAGCTGGTGGGTGCTCAACACTTTTGAAAATGCCGCAGGTGTCCAAACATGTATTTAGGGCCCTGACTTTATGCATCTAGTTTTGGAAATTTTGGCCTGATGCTTTCGGCACCATGCTACAGAGTCTTTGCTTAGTATTGATGAGAATTTACCTAGTGCTAAATAAACTATAAAAGGGTTCCCTTAATGTTCCCCAAATGTAATAAAAGGAAGGGTGGGCCAATGGCACAGGGAGACCCAGGTTCAGTTCCCTATTTCACCAGATATGTGGTGTATGGCTGTGGGCAAGTAACTTAGGCCCAGATCCCCGATGATATTTAGGTGCCTAACTTCTCTGTGCTTTAGTCCTCCATCTGTATAATGGGGATAATAGCACTTCTTTACCTCCTGGGGGTGTAGTGAGGATAAATACATTAAAAGACTGTAAGGTGTTCAGGTGTGGCATTGTATGTAACTTATCTAGGAGATATGACTAACGTAAACCTTGGGAAGTGTTATGAGTTTCAAAGGACTTTTTTAAACAATGGGCTAAGCCAATGGGCTAAGACAAGAATGAACTGTTAGTTGACTAGGTTTCCTAGGAAATATGTGGGCAGAGGGGAATGCAAATGTCCACTGCCAGACCTGATCCTTGAAAGCTTTGCCCTAGGGAGGGGACCTTTGTCTACAAATTACCTAATCCCAAGATCCAAAGCCCCAAAGATCATAAAGGAGTAACTCATAAATTCATAGGGGTGTGACATGACTCAGGGTACAATCTGAACTGTTGAATAGCTGTATCCCCTCAATTCTCCAGCCTTTTACACAGCTTTGCTGTGAGAACAATGACTCCTGGCCTGCTCACGCACAGCCTCCAGCATGTAAATCACTCTCAGCTATACTGTATGAGTGCTATGGCCAGCCACTCTTGAAATTACACTGCAGAGCAACACCAGCAAACTCTCAGTCCCAGGCTTTTCCCCAGAAATGTGCATCTTGTATTGCCCAGCCCTCTCCTGGACAACACAAGCTCATACAAAGTCCATCATTTTATTAATAGAAAATTATATGCACAAGTCCTGTTACCTCAAATGGAGTTTTCCAAACACTTCAATCCAAACACACTGGTTTAGGTAAATCAATAAAACAAGTTTATTAATACAGAAAGATGGATTTTAGGTGATTACATGTAATGAGGCATACAAGTCAGAATTGGTTACAAAGACATAAAAGGTAAAACACAACTAATAGCTAATTTAACAAGGTAAGTGAATTAAAAACAAAAGGTCTCTCTCACCAGCTATTCTAGCAGTTTTACTAGCTGAATTAATTTCAGCCAGGATCCCTCCCCAATCCAATGATGCTTCCTTTGTCCTTCAAGTGTTGTCAATGCCGTGAGTAGAGATGAAGGGAGAGAATATTTTGGGGCATCTGTACCCCATTCTTATACCTTTTCCTCTTCTTTGAGAATCATCTCCAGCTGGGGTTCAGGAGACAGGAAGTCTGTGGGGATGGGAGCCTCCCACTGTTCCTTTGCCAAGATGTAAATGTCTCACTTACACCCCTTTTCCTGCCAAATAATGGCCACTTAACTAGGTGATGGTCCATTTGATTTCATTGACACCTGACTGAGGTGTTAGTTTGCCTTTTGTCTCTGAGGAACTGGTTTGTGGCTGCTTCCCCAGATTTGTAATGTCTTAATAACATTATACAGTGGAATCTTAAAACTTTATATACAATGTTGCCACACATATTTTGCCGGGAAAATAATGATCAGCAAATTATGAGTCTTCAAATGATACCTCATACAAATGATACCGCATACTTTGTACAAAATTTATCATAGTCTCGTGAAAGGGGTGAACATAAGGGTACAGACTGTCACAGGGGGTTCTTCTTCTGAGGAAAAAATTATGAACTTGTAACCACAAGAAAACTCCAGTGTGGGGTTTGAAGGACTATTCACCTGCCAGAGCCCTTGTTGGATTTGGGGGTGATCTCTGGTAAGGTTATCAGCATGCTTGTAAGTTCTTTTATTGTTTCTAATATATCTCTGTAATGCTTTTATGTAAGTATAAATGTGGTTGCTTAGAAACAGCTGTATGGTAACTGTTCACAGCCTCTGAAGAGAAAGCAAAGCTGGCCTGCTGAGGCAGTCTGTGTAGCTGGGGAATTCACAGTGTAGGCAGGAAACTGCAATTTGGAAAGGAGAGGGAGAGATGCAGGTCTTCACCCAAGAAAGTTGGTGGCTGGGGAGATGGAAGCCTAAGAGTGGATGCCCTGGCTGGATCACAAGGGGGAATTACAGGTGCAGTTATCCTGAACTGTGACAGACATGTCAATGAAAATATCAATACAAAACTGAACATGAAGACTTCAGTGTTCAAACACAGCCTGGTGCTTAGTTCATATCGAGATCCGCATGTATGCAAAATTTCCTATATTTTAAAGTTATTTACAGTGTACTTTCTCTTCAATTAAAAAATTAGAAAAATAATAGCTGTAAATTTTAGCTGCGAACTTCTCCATAAATGGTGATGCCTATTGCATGTTTGTATGTAGTGTTAGAATGACTGGGTGTGTTACCCGCCCACTCTAGGGCACCCACCTTTACCCAGTTCCTAGGGCTCAGGGCGTACTCCTCTGCAGGTTTGCAGGATCTTTTTACCAGTGAAAGAGCCTTACACAGTAATACCCTTATCCCCTATTTATTAACAATTACCAAGCAAAATACACACACTAAACATACAGTGCCATGCTCACCAATCCTGATCACGCAGGTGGACTATCCCTGTTGGCCACGCAAGGTCAGTCTCATCTGGGTTCTGGTTGCTGCATGTCATGGTCGTGCAGAAGATTCTTAGTAGCTCTGATTTTAGGCTGTGTCTTGGGGGCAAGTTCTTCTTCTTCTTCCAGGTTTTTTCCTTCTTATTCTTATTCTTTTCCCTTTTCCTTTCTTTTTTCCTTGCCAACTGGTCTCCCTTCTTGGACCTCAGTTTATATAGTGAAACTTGAGTCTTGCTTAGCTATCGCTAAACCAATCATTTTACTAAAATGTTACAACATAATTCTTTGACCAATCCTAACATATTGTGTAATAATTCTTTACCCAATCATACCCCACCACCTTAGTTGATTTAAATCTTGTAAAATTAATTATACAACAGACAGAAACAATCAAAGAACCAGACAAAGACCATACAGATGAACAATAGAGAAGTGGGGGCCATAAAAGCCAAACAATAATGAAGTAGAGATTTCATACCCACAACTATTGATAAGTGGTTCCTTGTCAGACAGAATGTTATCAAACAAAGTTTTCTTTAAACATCTTAGGATCTATTTCTTTATCTAGTGATGGTGGGTTCTATTAGGATAGGATCACCTTCTTAACAGCCCGATCTTACACAGTTTTATGTAATTTAGATGGAATGTGAGGATGTGACTTTCTGCTTCTTGGCTCATGGCTGCTGCTCTCCTAACATGCCTGCAGAAAAAGGCCTCAGACCTTACAGGTGTGTGCAAGAATGTAGACAAAACATAAAGCTTCAAAGCCTGATGCTGTCAGGACAATGTTCCAGATTCAAAGTGACCATTAAATTGAGTTTGATTGTTCATCCACTTATCTACACAAGGGGTGAAATGCAGAGGACCAGGTCCTCAGATGGAATAAACCAGTTTAGCACTGTTAACTTCAGTGGAGCTCTGGAGCATAAATTTAAAATTCAAAAAACGATGACTTTATTAAAACAGCCCAGGACATTTTGACTGACCTTCAGTCTTTGTCAGCAGCAAAAGTTCCTTTCTCACAAGCATTTCATTAGTAGATCTACCTTACTATGGAGTATTATGTAGAAAATTTTAAAGGGACAGAACAAAATAGCGTGTCACAGTTCAGAGCAAATGCATCAGTATTCCCCCTCTGTGGTCCAGTAAGGGCACCCGCTCTAGACTCTGAGCTCCTTGGCCATCACTTCTCTTAGTCTGACTCCTGTTTCTCTCTCATGACCAGGATGTTTCCAGACTGCATAGCTCCCTGCCTATAACTGTGACCTCCTCAGGAAAGTCAGACTGCCTAAGCAGGCCTGCTTCGCTTGTCTCCTCAGAGATGGTAAACAGTGGGAATTGCCACAGTTATAGTTACCACACAGCTTTTTCTAAGCAAGCCCATTTATTCTTAAGGTAAAAGCATCACAGGAAAAAAACATATTAAAAACAATAAAAGATAAAAGCTTATCAGCGATCCCCCCAACTCCAGCAAGGACTCTGGCTGGAGAACAAATTGCACACAGGGTTTTCTCCTGTGGTCACAAGTTCATCACGGTGCTTGCTCAGAACTAGCACACTCATGAGTTCCTCCTTTTTCCAGTTTGAGTCTCTGAAGAGATCGCAAATAGTTAATCAGCCAGATAATGGGTTTCTGCTTGAGGGGCAACTTCAAAAGGATGGATCTGGAGGTGGCTTATTTTGCATTCCTCTCCTCCCAAGTATTTCCTAGGAATCCCCCCTCTCTGTCTAGCACATTGTTTCAAAGAGTCCTTTGAAGTGCTTGGGTTTACATTAGCCATGTCTTCTCCTTAAAGAAATTATATACAATCCCACAATAACACATCAACATTTGCATTTTTAATTAAATGCACTTCTAAAATACTTATACTTAAGTCAATAAGGTTTAACTGGGATAAAGCAGGAAATTACCTTCTGTCACAACATGATGATAGAATACATGTTTTAAGCTTTTTTTAATTTGTCATTTTAACATCCTGTCATTAACATGATTTTGATTTCTAACCATATGTATATGTTTCTTCGCTAGGGGCCAGCTGCTGCAAACACTTACACATGTGGGTAACTGTACTCCTGTAAGGAAAAAGGCAGTCAGTTAGGAGCTAGGACAGATGGGGTTTGTTCCAGATTCTGCCACTGATGTGCTGCATGATTGTGGGCCTGACAGTTCACCTCTTTGTGAATCCCAACCTTTGTCTGCCTGCCTATTTGGATTGTTAGCTTTTCAGGGCAGCTTTTCTTAGTAGATGTTTGTCCAGTGCTTAGCACTATGGGGCTGGTTGGGGCTTCTAGGAGCTACTATAAATAATAGTCCTATTAACACTAATGATAGGATTCAAATGAGTAAAGATACTTATATGCCTATTTGCAGGATTGGGATGAGTGAGCGTGCAGTTGACTACAGCTCAAAGAAACGCTATTGGATTAAAAATCATATGAAAAGACCCACACGGCACTCCCTGCCTTACTGAAAACAGATTTCATTATTAAAATTTAAATCATTTTTTAAAAATGTAATTCACTTTCCACCATTTGTTCCCCTTGTTTATTTTTTATCCTTAGAATGTGAGCTCTTTGGGGCAGGATCTGTCTTTTTGTCTTGTGTTTGTTCAGTGCCTAGCACAGTGGGGTTGGGGCCTCTGAGCATTACACCACTACACAAAACAAGCGATAGCAATAGCTTCATTCACATAGGACAACAGAAATAGACTAGTCAGTATCATTTGTGTTTCTAGCTCCTGTGGTTGTGCAGAAAACTTTAATAGCATGAGCTGAATTTAAAGTGATGCAGTATTGTCTGCCAGAGTTTCCAGACATCTTGAAACAGTAACTCTGAGAGGTGTGAACAACCATGATTAATGCCACTTGGGTGTTAACTCTGGAGTCTAATGGTGGTCATTTCAATATCTGTGGTGTTAACTATTTCACCACTGATCATTTGAACAGAAACTTCCAGCTAACATGCCTATTCCGCAGTTGCAAACTACCTCCTCCGATGCCAAGATCCCCAATTGTTACTTACACAATTGGCAAAGCTCTCAACTTCTCCCCTTGACAATGCCCAGGATGTAGTGATGCACTGTCAGTTCAAAAATCTGTGGCTTATTGAAAGTGTGGGGACAGCACAAAATCAATTGAATACTATCGTGATTGCATTGTACATTTCCATACTTATTTCAATAAAACCTTGGGTTTTAAATGAAGCTGCTCCAGAATTTTTCAGTTGACTGCACCACAATGCCACAGAATCCTGCAAAATGTAAGGCCAGTTTGCGACAGAATACATAGTGTTGATTAGCAAAAACATTGAGACTCCATGCCTGTAGTAGGGCATGCGCTCTGGGATAGATCGACTTTAAATAGATTACAACTGCTCCCTTGGGAAAATAATGTAAGTTTGGTGGAGCTAGGTGAAGGGCTGCTGAAGAGGGATGAATTACTCATTTTCCACCCCCTTTTGGCTCTGTGTTGAAAGCCACTAAAGAAAAGCCAAAAGCAGCTTTCCTGGCCAAGGCCGGTTTAGCAAGACTAGCTTCATGCCCTGTGCACTAGTTATCAGGAAAGGAGCCCTAAGATTGCATTTGAGATATGGTCAATGGTTGATCAAGGAATGTGGCTACCAAGCTCTCAATACAGGGCTGCCCTTGCTACCATACATAGCTGATTTGAGCATTAAACACCCCTAAGGCATGTACTTCATGGTCAAATTCTGGCTTCAATGGCACCAGGATTTGGCCCTTAATGACAGAGGATGCAGTTAAGACACAGTCCAGTGGGCGTTCAGCATAGCATCACCCCTTCGGAGGGTGCAGCATTCATTTTCCTCTGTCACCAGCCAGCTGTACTGGCCAATCCCTGTTGGGGAGGCATGGTCTTGCCTCTGCCTCACTTCCTGTGGAAAGGCTGTGGGACACCACATTCCACGTGGAGAAGTGCAGGGGCTGCAGTTGTAGCCAGTCTCTGCATAGGGTTTGCAAAGTGGGGAAGATGATAACAGCTTCCAGATGCTTACCAACGGCTCTAACTTTCTGTAAGGAGAGGAAGGGTAAAGATTGGGTAAAGAGGGCCACTTGGCTTCCGATCACTCTTGTACCAGTGACATCGATGGGAGTTGGCCACTGACTTCAGTGGGAACTAGATCAGGCTCATAATCTGTGTCTCAGTTCCCCATCTGTAAAATGGGGATGATAATAGAACTGGTTGGAAAAATTCTGAAAAAACAATGTTTCATTGGAATTTTCAGACTTGGTGAAATTGGAACATTTTGTGGTGATGGACTGATTTCTCCAATGTTCCAAAGGAACCCAGGCAGGTTTTGAAACCCTCTTGCTAGGCTGGTTTCCAGCCAATTCACCCACCTGGCTCCTCAGTAGCCTGACTGGTGGGCTGCTGGGAAGCCCAGCCTTCCAGGATCTGTGGCCCCAGAATACCCCTCACCTCCATGCGGATTGCTCAAAAGTCAGGGACCCCAGGACTTCCAGTTTCTGTGGCTTCAAGGCAACCCAGCAGACTGACTGCCCCTGAGTCAGAGCTCCCTTTTGCAGAGAATTTCTGGTTTTCATTCAGAACAAAACCACGTTTTGGGATAGCCAAATCTTCCATGGAATGGAATTACCTTTCTCCACACTACTCTAAATAATCTACCACCTTTTGTCTGTCTTGTCTATTTTGATTGTAAAGCCTTTTACAGGTACTGTCCCTAAGCATGTGTTTGTACAGGGCCTAGCACAATGGGGCCCTAATCTTGGTGGTGACCTCTGAGCACTATTGTAATATATGTAATAAATATAGCTTATTATTCCTCCCTCAAACCACATACATCTATGTGGATGTTTTACCAAATGGGAAAATGGACTGTTTGCAGCAAAACCTTATAAAAAAAACTTCATTCTGAACTCACAAATCTCAAAACAAAACTTCAGAGGGCCAGAAGGGATCCAAGGAAGTTCTGAGTCTCGGTCTGCCTATTATGCTTTCCCTCCTTACTTGCAACTGTAGGATTTCATCTCTACTCTGACCCAACCAGTAGTGACAAGAAAGTCTTCTCCACAGGATTCAGTCTATTTATGTCTGGATAAGGCCAAAGAGGAAAATCCTTCTGAGCAGAGTAAGGCATGGCCCATTTCGGTTAGCTTCTTCCTCTGGAGTTGTGGCTGAAAGATAGGGAAGGAAGGAGATAGCTAATGTTTTGTTTAATCATTTTTCTGAAGAGATGTGTAGTAAAATAGATTGTTTCTTTTGGGGTTCATTTATTTCATAGCAAAGCTAGAATCTTTCATGAATAAATGTTCCCATAAACAAAACCATGGAGAACACTGGCTCAGCAAGGATTTCTGGATCAAATATCTAAATGTGCATACTTGCCAAATGAATACCTGCCCCATAGTCTCCAATCAATAAAAAGAGATGAGGGGCAAGAGATTTCTTTGTCTTAGCTTAATGGACTACACTTGCTAAATTGCCATGTACATTAATTATATTATTATTTATGTATTTGTATTGTTATGGTAGGCATCACCAGGTGACATTGTTACGTATAGACCTCCACGTTCTTTTTCTTAGCCTGCGAGCAAGTTTTCACTGTTGGGAAGATATGCCACGTTGGGTTTATGCATCCATCCTTTCAGGTGCCTGGTGCAATGTTATAGAACTATATGTGTGTATGGGGTTTTGCAGTTATTTGAACTACTCTTGGATTTTGTACAGAGGCAGATTCTAGAGAGAAGTAGCTTTGTGAGTAGCAGGAGGGTTTGCTTTCTGCCTTGGGCTCTGATTCGAGTCAACTCTTCAGGCAGAGTTGCTCCCTGGGAACTGCACGTTGATATTGGGCTGAGATTCCTGGAGGAAGAGATTGCCCGGCATGCTGTTTGACCATATCATGTAAGCACAGATGTCTGGGTGTAAATGAAGGAAGTTACAATGAAAGGATACCCAGGCTCTGTGTCACTGATTTCTCCTCCGGGGGAGGCTGACCTGCAAGGCCCTGGACACCTGCTCCTGGTCAGCACAGAGTGACGCTGATGTCAGAATGAGGCACTGGTGTAGGAAAAAGGGGCACCTAGAGGTCCAGGCAGGAATCTGGGTCCCATTATGTTAGACATTGTACTGCACACATGAAATGAAAAAGGGACAGCCCCTGACTCGAAGAGCTGACAACCTGCGACTATGATGAGAGACAGCAAACGGGGCAGGGACCAGGCAATAATGAAATGACTGTATTTGGAATAATAAGTAGCAGTCATTTCTATATGTAGCTTTAGCACCAGAGCTGGGATTAATCTGGGGTTGTTTCCATGTACTACAGGTAGTTTCTACAGCTCTTACCCTGCTATGAAGTCAATGGGACTTAACACAAGCATAGGGATCCACCTGCATGGATCTGATTGCAGGAGCAGGGCCAAGACAGGCCCTTTTCCAGGCAGAGGAGAATGCTGTGGTCAGAAATAAGGGCAGTTTTTTCAAAGGGATCTCATCACGTAAGAAAGACGTGACAAAGGGCCGTAAGCTAGGCAAAAGGACTGCACAGCTATGAGGCTCAGAGTATCTAGGGAAGCTTCCTAGGCTCTGTAGATGCAGACGCTATTCTGTACTCCATGGGGAATGGAACCTCTCTGCAGACAGGAAATGCCCATTGAGGTAACTTCTAGGTCCGTTTTAATACTTATTCAATAAAGTGTGAGGGAACAGGATGGAGCTGATTAGTTTGTGTGTCCAGGGTGGCCCTAGGCCTGTGTCAATGTACAGGTAGATGGTGAGTCACACTTTTGGGGCCACTGTCAACCTCACCTCAACTTTCCATTAAAGCTTTCCCCACTTCCGGATGCACTATGCCACTCTACTTTGAAAGATGAATATAGGGAATCAGTGCTCCCCCAGTGATAAGTGTCACTCCCCTTTCCCTGCTAATAAGCCCTGCCTCTCTCCCCAAATGTCCTACCTGGATTATGGAAGTCTGTCTGAGCCCCCCTCTTCCCCACCCCCATCTTAATTTGCAGAGAGATAACTCTGTGCTTACAAACTTTTGGTGTTGGTTCAAAATCACCCTGTCCATTTCCAGCAACCAGATGTGCATTTCACATGCCTGGGGGCTGGTCACAGAACCCTAATACATTTCCAAGGTAGAAGCTGGAAGTGGCACTTGATCCCCATTATATATATGGATAAACAGAGGTGCAAAGATGTGAAGAGACTTTCTCAAAGTCCCTCAGCTGGTATGTGGCAGAGATGGAACTAGAACCCAGGTCTCCTGATCCCCAGTCCAATGCCAAAGTAAGAGATTAGGCCAAATACCTCCGCATTAGTGTCCATTGTGAGGCATCAGCCACTGATGTGCAATTACCTGGACTCACCACACAATGCAGCTTTTTTACTTTTATTTTTAAAATATGTAAAATGTAAATTAAAAAAGTGAATAACTATTAGTGTCTTGTCTTCTAAAGATAATCTTCAAGAGCATCAAAGCAGGGGCCAGATTTTTAGCAGGGCTCAGCACATTTGGGTCCCTGTTTAAGTGTGTTCATGGGAGCTGAATTCTTTTGAAAATCTGGCCCAATTTATAGCTGCTGAGCTCTTGAAAAATCTGGTCCTAATAGTCTAGAGGGAGTATCCAAATTTTGGCAGGTACTTCTGGGAATAATGCTTACCTCCCTTCCTCAAGCACTTTAAGAGCTATGGATGGATGACAAACGTTATATACGTGCTAAATTAGTACTTAGCAAAGGCCCAGTGTTTAAAAACACATTTTTAAAGTGTTGCTATTGCAAACTATTGCCACTAGATGGCAGGTTTCAACTGTTTGATCAGCAAATTACTGTCAGCTGGTCCGGCTTGTGCTACCTACATATGGAAAATACTCTGAGAGTCATGTATATTCTCATCTTAGCTCCTTCACCCTGGAATTCTTTTTAATGTTGGAAGCCAGATGGAGGTTTGATCTTAAAGGAGATGTCAGATGAGTGACAGCAAGAGGAGGACAATCAGAGCCAGTGTGGTCAGGACGGGCAGGTGGAAGAAGGAGATGTTACAGGAAACCAGAAAGAAAGGCAAGGAGACGCAAGATCAGTGGGGGAAAGGCAAGAGGGAGGCAAATGGGTGGTGAAGTAGGTTGAAAGAGCAGCTGCTGAAGACACAGCCAAGAAGGAGAGAAGTAGGAGACACAGGCTGATAAGCCAGGGAGAGCAGCTGCAAAGTAAGCAGATTGGGGCTGGGCTGGAGGCCTGGCAGATGCATACCTAGTGGGTCAGACCCCTTGAGCTAGTCCTGTGTGCTGACTGCAGGAAAGGAGTTGCATGCTGGCTGGCCAGAGGGCATGAGGAAAAGAGGCAGATTGGAAGGAGGAGAGAGCAGCAAACAGAGGAGCTGGAGACTTGGCCAGCTGTACTGGGCCAAAAGAGGCAGTGTGAGGAGGGAGTGCTAAACTCTACTCACAGAGCTGTCCCCCATGCAGTGATGCCTTTACACAAGCACTACCCTGTGCACTGCAGTGAGAATACACCCCTGCCCTGCTTTAATTACAGTAACCCTGATGAATATTGGGTTTGAGTATGATACAGTAACACTGTTACACTATTCATGCTTTACTCTCTGATAACACCTTCACAGCTGAAGATCCCATGGCTCTCTCTAAACATGAATTAAACCGCACAACACCCCTGCAAAGTAGACAGTTATTTCCATCCCCACTTCACAGTTCGGTAAACATCTACTTGAAGTGTATAATGACCGATGCCCTAGAAGATCACATATGCACAGTCAGCATTGGGGGGCGAACAATCCCAAATCTTCAGATCACTGATGACATTGATGGCCTGGCAGGAAGCAAACATGAATTTGCCAATCTTGTGAAACAATTGGATGAAACCTCCGCAAAATACAGCATGGAAATCAGTGCAGAGGAAACCAAGCTGATGACAAACAAACATGATGGGATCAGCTCACATAACACTGTCAGTGGACAAGAGCTGGAGACAGTGAAACAGTTCAAGTATTTGGGGGCAACCATCACTGATGAAGGATCCAAGGCAGAAATTTGGGCAAGAACTACGCAAACAACAGCAGCAGAGGCAAAACTAAAGCCAGAAAATTTGGAGGAATAAGAACATCTCCCTGGAATCCAAACTAAAACTGCTGCATGCATTGGTCATCTCCATTTTTCTGTATGCATGCAAGACATGGACCCTTACAGCAGAACTTGAACAGAAAATACAGGTAGTAGAGATGAGATACTTCCGTAAAATCCTGGGCATCTCCTACTTTGACCACGCCACTAATGAAGAGGTCCACAATATCATCACCAATGCACTGGGTCATATGAAGACCTCCTGATGACCGTGAAGAAGTGCAAGCTGAAGTGGTATGGCCATGTAACAAGATCATCTGGCCTATCCAAGCTCATCCTCCAAGGGACAGTACAGGGGAAGAGAAGAAGAGGTAGGCAGAAGAAGAGATGGATTGACAATATAAAAGAATGGATAGGAATGGACTTCGCGGAGACTCGAGCACTGACACATAATCATCAGGGGTGGAGACAATTGGTTGATTGCTCATCAATGATAGTGCCCCAACGACCAATGCGGTTATGGGAGTGATGATGATGATGAAACTGAGGCATGGTGGTTAAGTGACTTGTCATGGCATGTCAGTGTGGGCAGTAGGAAGAGAACCCAGGATTCACCAGTTCTCTGCTCTAACCACAAACTTTAGGAGGCAGAGAAAGCTGGGACTTGCCACTTATTCTAGTCCATGTGCAAATGATGAGGAGGCATGGGAAATTCAGTAGAATCAAAGATGACCTTAAGAACAAGAGAAGAGAACTGGAGACTGGGTTAGTGCCAGAAGATTGGAGATTCTTCCAGAGTCAAGTTAGAGTGGGAAAAAGTGAAGACGGATATCTGAGTCCAACTGATGGATGTGTCTATAGTGCAGCGAGGGGAGGGTTTGGAGTTCATGGAGTGTTTAAAGCAGGGATGGGCAAACTACGGCCCTTGGGCCAATTCCGGCCTGTCGGGGCTTTGGATCCGGCCCACAAGATTGCAACCCTGTAGCGCCGCGGGCACCACGTCCCTGTGGCCCCTGGGGGTAGGGGGTGTGTGCAGAGGGCTCCATGCGCTGCCCTCGCCTGCAGGCACCGTCCCCCACAGCTCCGGGAACAGGGAATCATGGCCAATGGGAGCTTCAGGGGAGGTACCCACAGGCGAGGACAGCACGCGGAGCCTTCTGGTCCATGTCCCCCAGGGGCTGCAGGGATGTGGTGCCGGCTGCTTCCGGGAGCGGCATGGGGCCAGGGCAGGCAGGCAGGGAGCCTGCCCTGGCCCTGGTGCGTGCTGCTGCCACCCCAGAGCCACTCCAGGTAAGCGGTGCCGGGACGGAGCCCGCATCCCTTCTGCACCCCGCACCCCTGCCCTGAGCCCCTTCCTGCACACTGCACCCCCTCCCACACCCTGCACTCCCTCCCGCACCCCAACCCTCTGCCCCAGCCCTACGTTCATAGCCCTGCATACAATTTCCCCACCCAGATGTGGCCCTCGGGCCAAAAAGTTTGCCCACCCCTGGTTTAAAGCCTTCGGTGATCAGAGACTTGTTGGTCTCCCCTTAGCAAATGGGATTCCAACTATCTGGGTTCAAAAATGTTAGTCTTTGTTAGGCAGGCTTTAACCTGGTTAGGGAGGGGAGAGGGGCAAAGATGTCAGACACCCAAATTCTCGCAGGAGCTTTGCTTACTGGAAGAGGCTAGCTTTTTGAGCCAGAGATCATAATGTTGTGCCTATTGCCACTTTTCCTACTTCGAATCTGGTAGCTCTTTGTTTTCATTCTCTGGTAGTTAATTTAGTATCATGCCTCACCCCAAAGAGGAAGTCTGCTGAGAAGCAGTGGCAGAGGTCTGTGGTGTGACTCTGATGTGATTGGGGGAGTCAGTGCAGAGACTGGGTTGCTGTCAGCAGCTGTGCGTTCCCCTTCATGCTCTGTAACTGCACAGAAATTGCTGTTGGGGCTGAGCAAACCACTGGTGTTTCGCTGCAAGCTATTTTTACGCTGACCATTGCAGTGTAGGGAAGGCTGGAGGCAAAAAGGTTTCAGAGTGGTAGCCGTGTTAGTCTGCTTCAGCAAAAACAACAAGGAGTCCTTGTGGCACCTTGGAGACTAACAAATTTATTTGGGCATAATCTTTAGTGGGCTAGAACCCACTTCATCAGATGCATGAAGTGAAAAATACAGGAGCAGGTATAAATACATGAAAGGATGGGGGTTGCTTTACCAAGTGTGAGGTCAGTCTGTCAACTGTCTGTAATGGGCCACTTTCTTACCACTTCAAAAGTTATTTTTCCTCCCTTGGTATCCTTCTGTTAATTGATTTATCTTGTTAGACTGTCAGAGAAGATTGGTGACTTAGGCTCTGTAGTGTAGACATAGCCTACGTCTGTATAGCTATGGCGACATGGACCTAGTTTGATGCAGCATACATCCACAGAGAGTTTTTCTGAGGGCTTGTATTTAGTGAATGTTACAGCAACCTCAGGGCTGCTCTAACTCGCGGTCGGCTGCCCACAGCCAGGTATGACCAGGATGTAAGGATGCCCGTTCCTTTTCCCAGGATCATGCCAAGTATATAGGAACCCTGCACTACCAAGGAGTTCTCCCACACAGGGTGAATTCTCAGGGTGTTGAGCCACCAACACTATGGCCATGATGAGTTGCACAAGCAGCCAGAATGGAAGCCAGGATCTGAAACCTGTAGCACATGGTCCCTGTATATACTTTGAAAATATATAGAGTATATCCTGTAAATCCTATTGTCTTTCTGATAGAAATCATGTATTTCTACAGCTGATGGCTCATGAGATATCAGATCTTAAAATGATCACTAATCCTTTGCCAACATAGTATTATTGGTATCAGTCTGGGACAGAACACAGCAAGTCTAAAAGCAGTGGAATTGTCATCCTCTTAACAGCAACAATTCTGCTGGTGAGCTCGTCTACCAAACCCAAAAAGTCTTGCTGTAAATAAGATGAAGACACAGATCCACACAGGTATTTAGGCCCAGATACCTTTGTGGAGCTGGGCCAAATTGAGATTGTCGGTAAAGACTTTTGGAAAGCAGCACTAGAATGTTCTAACACCAAGTAATTTCTTCTTTTGCTCTTCCCATTGGTGGGCCTAAACTGCAAAATTCTGGCCTGGATTTTGAGCCCCTGAAGATAGTGGGTGTTCGAATCTGCAGAGGTTTGGTTTTGCTCTGCTCATTCTGAGACTGGGGTCAGCTAGTTTGGGCTCGACTCCCTCAAATTCAGAGGGAGCTTGTGCTACAAGTTTATTTTGGACCCATCTTATGCTTAATTTCTTTATGAGGAAAAAATCTACATTAAATCAGCATTTCCGAAACTTTTCAAGTATAAGAGGTCCCAGAGCTTCAGCTGCAGCCACAATTAGCCCCTTGGGCTCATGGGGCTCAGAGTGTGTCAGCTGGCACTGGCCAGCCACAGATATCTAATTGCAGTGTAGACATACCCACTGTGACAAATAAGGCAATCTCCTGATAAATCTGAAAGTTTGTTTTATACCTTTGGGGTCCATCGTATTTAAAATGCAATTGTTTATGTGTTATTGTGGAAGTAGATGTAACTCCTCTAGGAGACATGACTAACGTAAACCTTGGAAAATGTTAGGAACTTCAAATGATTTTTTGAAACAATGTGAACTTGTAAAATTAAGTGGATTTCCCAGGAAAACTCTGGTGGGGTGTATGCTAATATAACCCCTCTGGTTAGGCAAAGATCTCATCCGTTTGAAGCTTTGCCTTGAGGAGGGGACACATTGTCTGGCTGATTACCTATTCCCAGTCTCTTCAAAGACCCCAAACTGGATAAAGGACTCACTCATAGATTCATAGGAGTTCTTGTTCTAAGCAAGGGGTGTTATGAATTTGAAACCCTAGGAAAAGGGCTGCTCACCTTTCAGAGCCCACATCAGAGTTGGGGTGATCTCTGGTAAGTTTATCAGCGTGCATGTAAGTTCTTTATTGTTTTTAATAGGTTCTCTCTGTGATGCTTTTACCTTAAAAATAAAATCTGCTCGCTTAGAAAGAACTGTGTGGTAACTTAAAATTGTAGCAATTATTACTGCATATCATCTGAAGGGAGAAGCGAAACTGGCCTGCTTAGGGTACTCTTTAATGAGAAAAACACAGTGGTAGCAGGGAACTGGTCAGCCTGGAAATACCCTGGTCAGAAGGAAAAGAGATTGGGTACCTACCCCAGAGAGGTGATGGCTGAGGAGCCTGGACTGGCTATCCTGGCTAGACCATAAAGGGGGAATACAGGTACAGTTGCCCTGAACTGACGAATATTGCTCTTTTACATGCTTTGGGCAGTGAAATAGTTAATTGGCATTTTAAAATATCATTGCTGGGATCTGAACTAGCATTCACTGAAATAAATGGGACAGTTCACAACCCAGAGCTATTGTTTCAGGCTCTTTGCAAACTCAGATGAACATTGTTGCATCACTTATGCTCAGGCTACATTGTCAAGGTTTTCTTCACAGTCATAACAGCTGCTAGATTGTTACTTTTGGTTTTGAAATTAAACCTGAGGCTCTGATGAACAAGTGAGAGGCTTTTTCACCCCACCACCAGCTAGCTCCTGAACCTCAGTGGGAATATTCTGTAAAATGCTAAATTAAGTACCTTTCACAATAAGCAACATGAAAAAAATCAAAATACCATTCCAAGTGTTTATTATGTATTAAAAATACTGTAAATAAGCCATACAGTTCACTTCACAGTAACCTAAACAACTGTTAAAAACTTGCAAAGGAAAGTCAACAAGAACAGTGCAGTTCAAAAAGTAACAACAAAATTATCTCAATGCAGTGCATCCACCTCACTTATTAAGACTTAGTTGACTTATTAGCAACTTCTCACTATGTACAGTGGGAACAGCATTACAGATGGCTGGGTATTTTATTCTTAAATATCGGAGAGGACTCCCTCTTTACCTCTGCTGTTCCCAGAAATTACCCCTTTGGGAGGTGCTAATTCTATTAATCATTCTCTAATGCAGCCAAAGAGTTGGCTAAGATAGGGCATGCAATAGACTCTCTGTAATGTGGGCTAGCAGATATCCCCATGTACAAAGCGGTCTGCACTTAGGCATAAATACCTTTGAAAAACAACTTTTGAAAAGTAAACCTCAGAAAGAAATCAGAAATCCTTTTCTAGGGTACAAACTCCCAGAAAGTTCCATGTTCAAGAGGTTCTTAGAGTGCTTGAAATTCTTTAATATTTGACACATATTCTGTTCTCAGCCAAGCTGAGGCTTGCTCCCACTCCACTGAAGTCAATGACACACTTCCACTGACTCCAGTGGTACAGAATACAATAATACTAATTAAAGTCACTGTCACCTCAGGGGCAATCTTGAAAGGCATTTTATTTAGAAACAATTATGTTGGTATCATTCTGAATCTTCTCTTCCTCCTCCTGTGGTATTATTAGCAGGCTTAGGCCTGGTCTACACCTAAAACATACCCTGGCATAGCTACATCAGTCTGGGGTGTGACGCCCCTCGCCCATGCAGCAACATAGGTATGCTGACAAACCCCCCCGTTTGTGTGCTAACAGAAGAGGGGTTCTGTTGGCATAGCGAAAGTCACTGGGGGAGGTGGTGTTCCTACACTGGCAGAACAACTCCTGTGTCAGTGTATGTTGCATCTACACTAGGGGACTGTGCCGGCATAGGCGGTGGTGTTTTTAGTTCCTCTCCTCAGTCTTCCTCACTCAAAGCTCCAATCATCTCCACAACAACTAACCATGATATCACAAAAAAGGAATTAGGACTTCAAGGGAAAGATTCTGACAATGTAAATCATCTCAAAATAACATAGCAAAATGTTACTGAGCTCTCTGGCAATGAATTCAATTCAGATTCCCCCTCCCAGCCATGCTGATCTGTACATGGGGGTTTGGAGGAGCTGGGGAAAGGGGCATATGGGCACAAATGTGTGTGTACTCTTTAGCAGTGCCCTGGAACACCCCTCACCAGCTCTCGGCTCAGGTTTTTTGGAGATCTAGAGTCTGTAATTGCCCTATACTTCTCCCAGCTCCACGAGTTCTCCTGTGTGCTGTTATGCATGCATGGCAGTCAGAACTTGCTTCTTTCCCTACCCTGTGGAATAAGCTGAAAAAACAGATGAGTTGCCTCAGGCCTAATCTACATGTAAAAGTTTTACCAGCATGAATATTTTGATTAAGGGTGTGTTTGATTTTAATCAAAACAGTAAATACCACTAAAAGCCCTAGTGTGGATGCAGTTACAGCAGTATAAGGTACCTTATGCCAATATAGTTACTCCCCTTCCACTATGGGAATAGCTAACCCAGTATAAAGCACCTTTATATCAATATATCTATGGGTATGTCTACACTACAGCTGCTACAGTGGCACAGCTATGCATTGTAGCTGTGCCACTGTAGCATCATAGTGTAAATGCTTTCTACAATGACAGAAGGGTTTTTTCAGTTGATGGAGAGATGGATTAACTACAAGAGGTGGTAGCAAGGTCACCAGAAGAATTCTTCTTTTGACCTAGCTGCATCCACACAGGCAGTTAGGTCAACCTAATTACGTTGCAGAGAGCACATTTTTCATAGCCCTGAGCGATGAAGGTAGGTCGATCTAATTTTAAGTATAGACCAGGCCTATGTCTACAGTAGAGATATTGTGCTGCTGTGACTATACCAGTATACTTAAAGCAGTACAGCTTTCTAGTGTAGACTAGGCCTTAGTAATTTACCCTACTCACCCACCTATCCATCCAAACACAAAACTTTAAAAAATGAAACTAAACAGGAGAGAGATCCAGGAACTAAACAGAACTGTCTCTAATTATGTGTCCTTGTTTTCTTTGGAGGTGTCAAAACACTGGGTATACAAAAGCTATTCTTTTAAATTCAATAATTGCACAATTAGCACTGTTCACTTAAACTTTTTCATGTATCTTTTCTACTTTCATAAACAATTTATCCAGATCATTCCTTAGGTCATCTACCAAACTCTTCACGGACTCCACGTTGTTCTCATTAGTTTCTATTTTCACTGAGTAAGCAACTAAACTATCTACTGCAGTTCTTATCATTTTCAAGTCAGATTCGACTTGATTGACAAAAGATCTTAATTTGTCTACAGAGTCTTCTACAGAAGACAGTTTTTCAAGATAGTCTTGAGATTGTGCTTGGCCCATCTGAGGCTTTTCTTGATCCAGCAAAGCACTAACTTGTTTCTGGATGTTATGAAGTGCATCAGCAGAGTCTGGTAGGTCACTCACACTTCTTCTCAGTTCATCAACATCATTGTATAATGAGAGCTGAGATTCACTAAGACTTCGCACAGTGTCTGCTATTGAATGTACATCAACATCTGAGGTACTACGTAGAGATGCAATGGCTTCCTCTAGAGCAGCTAGCTTGCTTTCATACTCTTCGTGCTTAGAAAGAAGTGATTCCATCTTTTCAGTCTGTTGAGCATCAGTAGAACTTAGAGACTGAAAATGGTCTTCTACACGTCTGAATCTGAATTCAAAGTCTTCCCTGTTCTTTTCAAGGGTTTCTAACACATTTTTGGAAAGTACATTTTCTTCCTGTTTGTTAAGGTTGGCTTTAATTTGCAGTAAATCTTCATCAAGTCTTTTAATCTCATCAGGGAGCTGCATAATGGATTCTTCAGCTTTAAGAACTTTCTCTTGAAAAGCTTTTAATGAAAGGTGTTCTGTGTCTGCAGTCTCTTTGAACTTCTCAAGTTCCTGTTTGAGGTTGACTAATGCTTTGATTTCAGTATAAACATCAGATTCCATGGACTCTATTGTACTTTTCAGAGACTCTATGGCCTTTTCTTTGGTTTTCATGGATGTTTGCATCTCATCAACAGCATCTTTCAGCGCCTTTAATTCATGTTTATATACATCTGTTTCTCCCAGTGAAGCCACCCTTGCTTTCATATCGTTGATTTCATTTTGGCTCCTTTTCTGGACTTCAGTGAATATGGCAATGTTATCATTGATAGACCTGGTCAACTCTGTTAATCTTTCTTCCACAGTGTTTTCAAGCGACACGAAGTCTCGTTCTCTTGCGTCCTTTACCACATGGATGCCATCAGACAGGTCTTTCAGGATTTCATTTTGTAGTTTTTGAAGAACTTCACTGATTCGATTTATTTCATTCTCCCCTTGTTTAACACTCTTCTCGGTAACTTCTTGTTTATGCTGAGCACTTTTCATCGTGGATTCAAAATCTCCAAACATAGCTTGAAGGGAATGCACCTAAAAAACAGAAATCCACATATTTACAACTTAAATTTTCATCTTATGTTAGTTGATGAGGATGTTGCTATCTACCTAATTTACTTATAACCCCCACTATTGTAGTGTCTGAGCACCTCGGAATCTTTAATGTTCCCTGCCTCAAAGCATTCTTGTGATGCTGGGAAGTACTACTCCTCTACCCCGATATAACGCTGTCCTGGGGAGCCAAAAAAAATCTTACCGCATCATATCGAACTTGCTTTGACCCGCCAGAGTGTGCAGCCCCACCCCCCCCCAGAGCGCTGCTTTACCATGGTGTATCCAAATTCGTGTTATATTGGGTCGCGTTATATTGGGGTAGAGGTGTATTAGCAAATAGGAAACTGAGGCACAAAGAAACAACAGCTTGGGCTACACTGAAAAGTTATACCAGCATAAATGTGTTGGAGAGAGGTGTGAAAAAACACATCCCTGACCGACATAGTTATGGCTGACAAAACCCTCTGTACAGATGCAGGCATCTTGACAGAAGAATACTTCCAGCCAAGTGGCTAATGTTGCTCAGGGCAGTGGTGTTCCTACACTGGCAGAACAACTCCTTCCATTGATATAGGCAGCATCTACGCTAGGGGGCTATGCCAGCACAGCTATGCCCAGCAGGGGTTGGAGATGGAGCTCTATGCCCAGGGGCCACGCTGAAGAACCAGTGTCTGGAGTGGGCTCTGTCCAATAGAAGGACCAGTGCTCACGGAGTGCAGCCTTCTGCTCCCCTGCTGACCCCGGCCCGTCAGTGCAGACAGCCTTTGCAGGGAAAGTGGACAGACTGGTATTGATAAAGGGTTGGAGTCAGGAGGAGAGCTTGTCCTGTACAGGCTCTCTCAGGAAGGGGAGCAGATGGGGCTGTGTGCCCCCTGGCTGTGCTGACGGGCCAGGGTCAGCAGGGGAGCGTCTCTGAAAAATTTCCAGGTCATGAAAAAGCCAAAATTGAAGTGAAGTCTGTAAAACCCAAATAGTTAGGGTGACCAGATGTCCCGATTTTATAGGGACAGTCCTGATTTTTGGGTCTTTTTTTTTTAAAATATAGGCTCCTATTACCCCACATCGCCGTCCCGATTTTTCACATTTGCTGTCTGGTCACCCTACAAATAGTGGCTTTTTCAAAACCCAGGAATTCTTCTGAGAATATGAAGGGCTTTGCCTGTTTGGTATTAGCTGATGATCTCAGTCCAGCTCCCTGTCCAAATCACAAAAATTACCTCCACAGTTGGCTATGACTGGCACTTTTGTTGGCAGTCTCAGCTCAGAGGCCAAGGCGTCACTGGGCATGAAGACTGAACTACCTCTCCCTAGAACAAGGATCTAGGCCTATGAGTGGGGAAGCTTGCACGGCGATTGCCTGGCTGGTCCCATTCTGTGGATAAACAGAATTTCAGTCTTTGGCTCTATGAAGGCGGCATGTTCCACAAGCACAATTTTAAAAAAAGTGATTTTAAAAACTCATGCTGACTTCAGTGGGGATCCCGCACAAAAGAACTCTTCCAGGTTTTGGCTGTGTGGCAGCGGTGAATAATGCATGCTACAGGAGTCCTGGAGACGCTGTCTTGACTCATTCCCCGCTATACATGTGGATTGTGCATTAATCGGTACTGCCACACAGTCTGTCAGGTTTATTGATTAGATAAGCTGCTTCAGAGTTGGTTTCATTTTGTAAATAACATTATTAAATGGATGCACTTAAAAGAAAATATCTTATTTTTAACTATAAAAGGCCAAGTCCTGAAGTCTTCATTCAGCTCCCCAGCCTGCAAACACGTCTCTCACAAGTTAGCTAATTAATTCAGTTACTAATGAGTACGTAAGTTATTCAGATACATGTTTGCAGATTTGGGTGCTCAGGTTGAACCTCCCTTGGTTTCAGTGGGAGTCTGAGCTGAGTAAGGACCGCAGGATTTGTCCAAAAGTCTTTGAATTTTGTTTTAAGGGCAAACATTAAATGATCTACTATTGACAGGTCCAAGTAAACTTTACAGTTGACCTGCAAAGGAAACATGGTTTTACTATCCTTTTTTCCTTCAGTATGTATAGAGGAGTAAAAGGTTTCTCCCCATCCTCCAATTTTTTTCAAAGTCTACTAAATGTATTCCTTAGGGCTTGTCTTCACCACCGCACTGTGCCGATGTAGCACGTCTGGTAAAGACGTGCTATGTCCATGGAAGAGCGCTCTCCCATAGACGTAATTACTCCACCTCAAGGAGAGGCGGAAGCTATATCGGCGGGAGAGCGTCTCCGACTGACACAGCACGATGTACACAATGCTTTAAGTTGATGTAACTTACATCACTCGGGGGGGGGGGGGTTCACACCCCTGAGTGAAGTAAGTTACATCAACTTAAGCAATAGTGTAGACAAGCCCTAAGAAACACCAGGAATAATATATCTATTTCTTGTTTTGCTGGAGCACCAAGGGGAGTTTTCTCGGCCTTCTGTTGAAGGGATAAGAGTATTTGAATCTTTAACAAAGACATTATTTCTCCCAAACATTTGTCAGGTGTCTGAGGTAAACGAGTGTTAACAAAAAGCAAAATTTTAAACAGCTTGTTCAAAAATCAAATTCCCTCTCAACTGCTCAAGTTTAAATCTAATTTGATTATGTTATAATCTCACTGCTTCTCCAGTTCAGGAAAAACAGAGTGGATAAGACCTGATATTTCTAATAGAAAAATAAGTAGGAAAAAACCCACTCTTGAATCCTACCTTGCTCATGCCTTTAACTCCTTACCCCTCTCACATCAAAAAAAAGTCCCAGGTCTCCTTTATATATCATAAAGAACCAAAAAGTGTGGGGGGGGGAGGTAGTGGTGAATAGAATCCTTTCCTTTGCAGGCCACTTTTAAAACTTAAAGGAAGGATTACATTTTAAGCAGTTTGTATTCTGAAGATCTTATGAGACTAGAAAGAAATTAAATGGGAAAATGTGGATAATGTTAACTATTGCCACATAGCAATTTGGGTATTAAATTGATAATGTGGTTCTATCAGTAGCTACCGCCCAGTGGTCTTTCAGTCTGATTTTACCATATACAGAGGTTTTCACTACAGATTTTTTTTTCTGTATCTCTTTAAAGTTGTCATGTCACACATCAGATGTTTATAAGCCTTACATAGTGCAGGGAGACTATTGCTCACCCAACTCCTCTTGGAGATACAGCTGTAAAATTAAACTAATGTGCTAAATTCATCCTATTAACTAACCTGTCTCCGAATGTTACTGTTATCGGACCAGAGAATCTGGCTCTCTAATGTCACAATGTGGCTATCCATCTCAGGCCTAAAATGCCAGATATGGCCAGTGGAGGAGTCTCTGTAACTGGAAGTCTTTAAAACATGATTTGAGGACTTTGATAACTCAGTCAGAGGTTATGGGTCTATTACAAGAGTGGGTGGGTGAGGTTCTGTGACCTGCAATGTGCAGGTCAGACTAAATGATCACGATGGTCCCGTCTGGCCTTAAAATCTGTGAGTCTAGGAGTCAGATCCCCACCCTCTTTCCTGACATAAGGAGAAGGGTGTGTGTCAGGGCATGGTAGAATGGAGCTCTACTATGCCTGATTCTCCTCTTGTAATAGCCCTGATGGACCATATGCCAAGTGATGTAGATTGAAGCTGTTCCCCTGCACCTTTAACTTACTACAGGGCCATGTGGTTGAGGATCAGACCTCGGATGTAACTAAGAATCAAGCCGCCCACAATAGTCAAGCTAGACCAATTCCTAATTTAATTCATCTTAATATGTACTCAGCCCGTTTACTCTAAACAACGGCTAGCTGGTCCCTACATGAACCCTTTGCAAGAAAGGTATAAAACCCTAACTTCAAAATAACAGGTCACATTCATTATAAAACAAGGGTTTGGAATGACTTTCATTCAAGAAGAGGCTAAAAAGATTAGGGCTGTTCAGTTTAGAAGAGAGATGACGGGGGCGGGGGCGAAGAGAGACATCATAAATGTCTAACATCATGAATGCTGTGGAAAAAATAGCTGTGAATCAAGAGGTGTGTGTCTAGCTGTGCCCCCAAAGGCAGAGATTTCAATCAGTCTTTGAAAGGCTTAATATCAGATATAAGTCAGAAAAATATTCTACTGACAACCAGTTTTCTCCTTGAACCAGTCATGTTAACATATCAAATAATCTTAGCTCCTCAGTCTTTGTAGTATAGCACAATTTACAAACTACAACTTTCCTCTCATTTCCCTTCCCTTCCTACAGCTGTGAATAGCAGATGAGCTTATATAACTCTTACTTCTGACAATGGCTCTGTATGGCAAAAGACCAAAGGTGGGGGCGGCAGAGTTTCCTCAAAGCAGCCTGAACTGGCAGTGCTGTATAGCACAGGATCCTATGGTGATATAAAACCATGAATTGATCTCCTCCCTCTGCCTTTCATCCTTACGTTAGAAATGCATGCCTAAAGTTAACCATCCCGGATATACATGTAGGTGGAGTTTTATTTCCCTTTGGAACTAGAACGCAGATATAAGAGCTGCCATACTGGGTCAGACCATGGTCCATCTTGCCCAGCATCCTGTCTCCAACAGTGGCCTGTACCAGAGCTTCAAAGGGAGCATACAGAACAGGGCAATTTTGGAGTGATCCACCCATGTCTTCCACTCCTGACTTCTGGTAGTCAGAGCTTTAGGGTCACCCTGAGCATGGTTGTGTCCCTGACCATCTTGGCTAATAGCATTTGATGGATCTATCCTCTATGAATGTACCCAAGTTCTTTTTTTAACCCAGTTATACTTTTCAACATGAGAGCATCCCAAGGCAATGAATTCCACAAGTTAGCTGTGTGAAAAAAGTTCTTCCTCTTGTATTAAACCTGCTGCTATTAATTTCATCAGGTGACCCTGGTTTTTATATTGTGGGAATGGGTAAATAACACTTCTTTATTCACTTTTTCCATGGCATTTGTGATTTTTTAGATCTTTATCATATCCCCCCTTGGTCACCTCTTTCCTAAACTGAACAGTCCTAATCTTCTCTCCTTGTATGGAAGCTGTTCCAAACCCTTGATCATCTTTGCTGCCCTT
Organism: Mauremys mutica; assembly: GCF_020497125.1. NCBI lineage: Eukaryota > Metazoa > Chordata > Testudines > Geoemydidae > Mauremys > Mauremys mutica. The sequence goes on along the minus strand of NC_059072.1, from coordinate 99,567,738 downwards.
CTTTGAACCTTTTCTAGTTCCACTATATCCTTTTTGAGATTGGGCAACCAAAACTGGACACAGTATTCAAGGTGTAGGCACACCTTGGATAACTAATTACTTAAATCATTTGTGCCCCTCTGCCTCAGAGCCTGGTATTAACTTGTGATTTTGGCCACAGCAATGTAGAGATGAAGGGAGCACATTTTACATATCCCTATGCTTGGTAGGCCTCAGGACAAATTAAGGCTGGAATTGTCAAAGGGAACTAGACACCCAAATCCCATAGATTTTGAAAATCCCAATCTAAGTATTCAAACTAGTAGAGTGACGCTTATGCTTCAATAACCTCAGCCTTCCCTTTGATAAGCAAGGGAAGCAAAAAAGAGACACTGCCTGGTGTTACAGGACCTGAACTTGAATTGCCCTCTTTCAGAAAAAGCACTCCTTAAAAATGTCTTGTTGCTACAGAAAAAAATATTAGCCCTGGGAAATGATGGCTGTAACAGGCTTTTCAAGAGGGAAATGATAGCATGGTTATGTCTAGAAACTTAGGCGTAGTCTACACTACAAAGTTACACCTTGTCTACGCTGCCACTTTACAGTGCTGCAACTTTCTCACTCAGAGGTGTGAAAAAACACATCCCTGAGTGCTGAAAGTTTCAGTGCTGTAAAGTCCCAGTGTAGACAGTGCACCAGCGCTGGTAGCTACTCCCCTCATGGAGGTGGGGTTTTTATAGCACTGGAAGAGCTCTCTCCCAGCGCTCTGCCGCAACTACACAGCAGCGCATTAACGTGGCTAGTGAAGACATGCCCTGCGGTCAGCTTCACTACATTTCTCAGGCTGTGAAAAATTTATGAGTTATATAAGCTCATCTGCTATTCACAGCTGTAGGAAGGGAAGGGAAATGAGAGGAAAGTTGTAGTTTGTAAATTGTGCTATACTACAAAGACTGAGGAGCTAAGATTATTTGATATGTTAACATGACTGGTTCAAGGAGAAAACTGGTTGTCAGTAGAATATTTTTCTGTCTTATATCTGATATTAAGCCTTTCAAAGACTGATTGAAATCTCTGCCTTTGGGGGCACAGCTAGACATACACCTCTTGATTCATTTTTTCCACAGCATTCATGATGTTAGACATTTATGATGTCTCTCCCCACCCCCCCGTCATCTCTCTTCTAAACTGAACAGCCCTAATCTTTTTAGCCTCTTCTTGAATTATGCAGCGTAGTTAAGCCAACCTAAGGCCCAATGTAGACATCACTAGGTTAACGAAAGAACCCTTTCCATCCCTGAAGTGTTTATGCTACAGTGACACCACTGCAGCATTTCTAGTGTAGCCATAAAGAACTCTACTTTCAGCGAGTGCTTGGTGAGAGAGGGACAGTATGTGTAGAAGAAAAACTAAAACTTGAATGTTGCACTTTCTTGGTTCTCTCTCTTTTGTGCTCACACAGAACACACAAGAGCCAGCCCCTGTCTGTTGAGTAAGCAGAGGACAGAAATTGATCTGAATTGTGTGCCAATGAGTTTCACAGATCAGGACTCCTCTTAGTTTAAATCCCTTGTCAGCTATTAGAGGACAAATAGGCTTGTGGTGATGGCACTGGACTGGGACTCAAGAGATCTGGCTTCTGTTCTTGGCTCTACCATAGGTTGTCTGTGAGACCTTGGCCAAATCACTTAATCTAGCTGAGCCACAGCATCCAATCTGTGAAATGGAGAAAACAATACTTCCCTTCTTCACAAGGATGCTTGAATCTGATTCACTAGAGTCTGTGAGTTGCTCAGGTACTGAAGTGATGAGTGCCATAGAAAATACAATATATAATTATATAACTACCTAAGTTCTTACACTGTGGCCATGTAGTATATTCCTATGTCATACATGCCCAGCTTTTGATCCCAAAATCTCCCTCCCCCCATATAGCTTTAAACAAATATTAGGCAAATTAAAATGTTGTGCCTGTCAAGCTCGTCAGTACCATGTGAACTTGAAATCCAGTCAGCATGAAAAACTGAGTTCTACCATCACATATTCATTGTAGGTGTTTTTCTTTCCCTGGTTGCTGTGTAAAAGACCCACACAAACAAACAAGAAACTGACCAACTAAATCCCCTATCCTGCACACTGACCTATGTGGGCAGACTCTTCACCTACATGGAAATCCCTCATCTCCATGGATCAGCTTACAGTTTGAGGCCTTAATGATCACACAGGGGAAACAGTGAAACTAAATGACTATACACAGGGTGCTCTCAGATGAACAAATGCAAACTGAAGAAACCAGACCTATTTTTATTCTGGTCCATTTCAGTTATAATAATCTCAGGTGTTACTGTATGTAAAACAACTTTCTAACAGAAGTGTGATTTTTATTTTAAGTTGACAGTATTTCTAATGTTTGTTTAAAAGGTGAAATATTTTAAGCCATCCTGAAAGGTGTGGGACGTGCATTGCACTGCCGTGCCTGAAAACCTAGCCTAAAAGCTGATTCCATTTGAGCAAAAATAGCATCCTACAGTTTCAAGGAAAAGAGTACCTCTCTGACCAATTGGGCCACACCATTTGCCGACTACCATACTTCATTACACTTCTGTGGACACCAGTTGCAACAGAAGTCGCTGGTCTCATCCTCTTGGCTGGAAATAATGTACGAATTTAGCAGACACTGTAAGCAGTAAAGGGGCAGCCAATCAGCAGTACTGGTGCTACCTCTATTGCTTTTAAAAACAGGTGGGATTTTTGCTTTTCATAGTGTGCAGCAGATTCAACTGCCACTGAAAGGTTCAGGAAAATAAGAGCGATACTCTGCATAGTCAAAAACAGCGAAAGCAAATCATGCTCTGCTGCTATTTATGGTGTAGTAATATCCAAGATTACTTCGGTGTAACTGAGAGGTGTCAATAAGCCACCCCCCGAAACAACATACATTACTCTAACCTGAGTGCCAGCATGGACAGCGCTAGGTCAGCAGGAGAGCTGCTCTGCCCCCGACACAGCTACTGCCTCTCCCGGGGGGTGGATTTATAGGGCTAGTCTACACTGGCAATGCTAAAGCACTGCCGCTGCAGCCGCACTTTAATGTGGCTTGTGTGGTCACTGCGCAGCGCTGAGCTCTCCCAGCGCTCTAAGGCTATGGCTACACTTGCACTTCAAAGCGCTAAGTGTAGTCAAAGCGCCAGCGCTGGGAGAGAGCTCTCCCAGCGCTGTCCGTACTCCACCTCCCTGTGGGGAATAACGTACAGCGCTGGGAGCCGTGCTCCCAGCGCAGGGGCTTTGACCACACTGGCGCTTTGCAGCGCCGCAATTTGCAGCGCTGGAGAGGGTGTGTTTTCACACCCTGCTGCAGCGCTGCAAATTTGCAAGTGTAGCCATGGCCTAAAAAAAAAACCCCACCTCCACGCTGGTGCACAGTCTACACTGGCGCTTTACAGCCCTGAAACGTGCTGCGCTGGGAATGTGTGTGGTTTTTTTCACACCCGGGAGCAAGAAAGTTGCAGCGCTGTAAACTGACAGTGTAGTCAAGCCCTTAGCCAGCAGCGCTCTCCCCATCCGCATAGAGCCTCTTCACCAGATGTGCTCCAGCCCCTGCAGCTGTGCGGATGCAGCGTTTCTAGTATAGACTAGCCCTCTGCCTGCTTATGCCTCGCGCCAGCACCGCCTTGCCTCCAGGCTTGGCCTGTCTTAGCGCAGTACTGCCACGCGCTCCCTCGGCCTTCACAGCAATGGAGTCTTCAAAGTTTGGGGAGTCCTGGCAAACTCCGTGAGCGCCTCCTTGCCCTTACCTTCTGCGCGACTCCCTCCAGGGCGTGAGCCAGCTCCTCTCGCTGCCGCGCCCAGCCCTCGTGGCGCAGGCTGAGCTGGCTGACCTCCCCCAGGAGGTGCCGCACGCCCCAGCCCGAGAACGCGGCGGCTGCCACCAGAGCCAGGGAGAAGAGCCCGTGAAGCGCCTTGCCCAGGCTGCAGGGGGACGGGCGGCCTCCCGCCGCTGCGGCCGCCGCTCTGCTCCCCTTGGCGGGAGCCGCCGCCGTCGCCTGCTGCTGCTGCTGCTTCTTTGCCACGTCATCCGCGCCGCCGGAGTGGGACTGGGCTCCCTTCTCCGAGCCCGCCGAGCCGCTGCCCTTGCTGCTCCGCTGCCTGGCGGCGGACATGCCGGGTGGGGGGGAGCGCGGGCGGCGCCGCTGCTGCTGCCCAGCGAAAGAGGCCGGCGGCGCTTTACGCTGTTTGATCAGCGCGGGCTCCGCGGGAAGGGCTCAGCGCTGCGGGAAGGAGCCGCGCTCGCTCCCCATTCAGGTCGGGCAGAGGCTATGGGGTAGGAGGGTGGGGTGACTCCGGCCACGCGAGCGAAGGCTTCCCCGCCCTGCTGCACACCCAGCACCGCCTCCCCAGCCCGGGGAGAAGGGGGAGCTGCCACGCACACCGAGAGAAAGCAGCCAACCAACCCAGCTCCAGTCCCCCGCGGGACCTCACAGGGGAGCCATGCACTGCTGCAGCGGGGAGAGGCGAGAGTAGCAACCCCTGCTCCTTGCCTGTGTGGCATCTTCCGTTTGAAGTCTGTTAGCCAAACTATAGGGGAGGGAGCCAAGCCTACAGTTAACGCCCTGTCTACACTGGCAAGTTTCTGCACAGTAAAACAACTTTCTGTGATGTAACTCCCAAGGTGTGCACACTGCCAAGCCACGTAGTGTGCAGAAACTGCACACTTGTAGCACACAAAAAAACACATACTGACGAGGTGTACAGTTTTCTGTGCTTGGGTACAGTGCCGCTGTGACAGTGTAAACACCCTGGCAATTACAGCCCTGCGATTGGCATCTGGGAGGTGTCCCACAATGCCTGTTCTCACCTCTTCGGTTTGCACTCTACTGCCCTGCCCTCAGGTGACCAACTGTCAGTCTCACCCCATAAATTCCTTTGCAAATTTGAAAGTCCCCTCCTGTTTGCTCGGTGATGCGTGCAGTGGTCTCAGCGCATCTTTCCAGGCAGCCATGCCTGCTCCACGCACCAGGCAATCCCCCACTTGGAGCCGTGCTGAATTGCTGGACCTCATCAGCATTTGGGGAGAGGAGGCTGTTCAGTCCCAGCTGTGCTCCAGCCGTCAGAATTACGATACCTACGGACAGATTTCACGATGCATGACAGAAAGGGGCCATGACCGGGACACATTGCAGTATAGGATAAAAATGAAGGAGCTGCGGAACATAAGGCACAGGAGGCAAACTGCTGCTCCAGTGCTGTGCCCATGAGCTGCCAGTTCTACATAGAACTGGACGCGATACTTGGTGGTGACCTCACCTCCACTGTATAGGCCACTGTGGATTCTTTGGTAGCTCGTGTGCCAGTCGAGAGTGGACTGAGCCAGGGGGAGGGGGAGGCAGAGTATGACTGGGAGGTCAGAGATGCATGCAGCCAGGAGCTCTTTTCTACTCTGGAGGAGTCTAGCCAGTCACAGCTGTCAGATGTTGGGGAATTGCAAACAGGAGAGGAGGCCCCTGGTAAGTGGATTTGATTTTGGGAATTGGTGAACCGAGTTGTTGGGGGCAGGAGGGTTGTGGAAAGCAGGTTTATCTCCCACCACATGCCTAGTCTGAGCGGCAGAACAGGCTATTGATTGATTCCCTCGCTTCACGGGAATCTCCCTCAGAGATATCCAGGAAACGCCCATGGAGATATTAGGTAATCTGCTGCCTCAGGTTTTTCAGTGGAGCTGCTTTGTTTCTTGCCGCATTAAGGATAACTTTCCTGCACCACTCTGCCGCCATGGGTTGGGGGACCATTAGTGCACACAGGCGAGCCGAATAGGGGCCAGGGTGGAAGCCACAGTCTTGGAGCAGACCCTCCCTTGATTTCCTGCTCACCCTCAGCAGTGAGATATATTCCATAATGATCACATCCTGTGGAAAATGTGGGGACAGGAATGATTATCAGGCCCTGCACTGCACCCCTCTAACAGCCCTGGTCTCTGGCTGTTCAAACTCAGCCTCCAGGCTCTGAGCCTTTGCAGTCCAGCTCGACAGAAGCTTTCACAAATATTATGGAGCCTACAGCACATGGCAATAAGCATAGGAATATTGTCATCGGCCAGGTCCATCTTCCCATAGAGACAGCGCCAGTGGGCCTTTAAACAGCCAAAAGCACACTCAACAGTCATTCTGCACTTGCTCAGCTTGTTGTTGAACTGCTCCTTGCTGCTGTCAAGTTGCCCCATGTATGGCTTCATAAGCCATGGCATTAAGGGGTAGGCAGGGTCTCCCATGATCACAATGGGCATTTCGACTTCCCCTATGGTGATCTTCTGGTCCAGGAAGAAAGTCCCTGCTTGCAGCTTCCTGAGCAGGCCAGTGTTCCGAAAGATGCTTGCATCATGCACCTTTCCGGACTAGCCTGCATTAATGTCTGTGAAATGCCCACGGTGATTCACAAGCGCCTGGAGAACCATTGAGAAATACCCCTTGCAATTAATGTACTCGGTGGCTAGGTGGTCTGGTGCCAGAATTGGAATATGCGTGCCATCTATCACCCCTCCGCAGTTAGGGAAGCCCATTTGTGCAAAGCCATCCATAATGTCATGCACATTGCCCAGAGTCATGGTCTTTCAGAGCAGGATGCGATTAATGGCCCTGCACACTTCCATCAACACGAGTCTAATGGTCGACTTTCCCACTCTGAACTGGTTAGCAACCGATCGGTAGCAATCTGGAGTAGCCAGCTTCCACAGTGCAATCGCCACATGCTTCTCCAAAGACAAGGCAGCTCTCATTCTCATGTCCTTGTGCCGCAGAGCTGGGGCAAGCTCATCACACAGTCCCACGAATGTGGCTTTCCTCATCCAAAAGTTCTGCAGCCACTGCTTGTCATCCCAGATGTGCATCCCGATGTGATCCCACCACTCAGTGCTTGTTTCCAGAGCCCAAACGCAGTGTTCCACTATGGTTAGCACCTCCGTGAATGCCACAAGTAATCTTGTGTCGTAGCTACTACGTGTGGTGAGATCAATGTTGCACACCTCTTGCCTTTGTAGTTTAAGGAATAACTCCACTGCCACTTGTGATGTGTTGGTCAGAGTGAACAGCATACTGGTCAACTGTTCGGGATCCATTCCTGCAGCCCAAAGAGGCAGGGTACGCAGTACACAAACTGTTGAAAGATGGTGCCAAATGTGGATGGAAGCACAGGGATTGCTGGGGTGCGAAGCACAGGGCCACAGAGAGCGGGTTCGGGCCCCGGTGAAAAAAATTTGGGGGGCCCCCCAGCAAGGGCAGACCGGCTAAACAGGGCTGATGAAGCTGGGGAAGCTGGGCCCCGGGCCCCCTTCCAGACCGCTGGGCCCCGGTAATTTGTACCAGCTTCCCTCCCGTCTCGTCCGCCCTGGCTAAGCAATGCATCACTGAGCATTGGACATAAAGATTCATCTTTAGTGAAAGATTATGTCATGTGATGAAACTTCCAGGAATATGTCAAACCAAAACTGGCAGCCCTACCAGCCTTGCCAGCCCCAAAAGTCAGACCTGCCCCAAAGTCAAGAAAATGAAAATAATGATCAATTACATTGTTTTTTGCATGTGGCTTTTGATTTTTTGAAGTCCTCCTGCCCAGCCCCAAAGTATTTGGGACAGTAGCAGTGTTGCTAACTCTCCTAACAATGAGATGATTGTGGCCCCCCACTGCAAGCGCTCTCGGTTGGCTGCCAGATGATGCAGAGCTGCCAGCTTCTCCCAAATCATAAAAAATCGAATGAATGAATGAATGCTGGTCCCTACACTCCACAGCCCCCAGTGCAGCCCCCAGACCACATACATTCTGCCCTTTGCTCCTCTTGCTGTTCTAAGGGTTCTTCCCCCAGACTCCAGGTCTGGGAGGGCAGATCCAGCATGTCCCTTTCTCCCCCTTCCCAGGCTGGGGAGATGGGCAGCTCCAGGGGTTCTTCACCTCCGCTCCCCCTTCCCATGCCTGGTGTTGCAAGATGGAGACGGGAGGGGGAGGAGCACAGAGCAGACCAATCACTTTGTTTCACAAGAGGGGAAGAGGAACCAGACCTCTCTGAGCTGCTGGGGACTATCTGCTCCTTCCTCTCCCCATCCCTCCCCTATCCCAAAATGCCTCTGGGTTTCTGAGGGGAGAGATAGCAACTTATGTCCTGCAGCAGCCCTGATTGGCTGCCTTCCCCATTTCCTCACCTCCTGGGCAAGAGCAGCCAATCAGAGAGAGCTTTTCCATTGGCAAGGCTGGCACGGCAATACTGCAGTTTTCAGTTTCTTATAACTTTACCAATCTTTAACCATTTGGGCTGAAACTTTCTATACTGGGTGGCTGCTTCAGACTGAATTTTTTTAAAATGTCATTTCCAAGAATGAAGTTGGGGGAAATAATATGTGATCATGTATCATAATGAATACACAAAAGGGGGCATAATTAAGGTTGCACTGGCAATCTTAATTCTGGTACTTCCTAACTATTGCGTGTTTGACTTTGCAACCTTATCGTTCTTGTAAAATAGGGATTTTTTATGAAATATATACAGAGAGAGACCTTTACACTGCGCAGCTGTCCCAAATTGGATGGAAGATGTCCTCATTTGGGATTAATTTTAAAGTTGTTTAAAAAAATTCTCTCTAATGCTGGATGGTTTGGTGTGTGTGGTTACCTTTTAAATGTCTTAATCTATTTCTGAATCCTCAAATGGTCCTAGAGGGAGTTGGCATTTTTCAGAGGAGATATGGCAGGGAGAGGGAGATGATTTTTCCTTTTTTCTCCATTGATTCCATCTTCCCCTTCCCCCTCCCCCCTTTGTTGGACTGAATATAGAACAAGTTGGAAAATATCAAAAATTGGGAAATATTTCAAAACTCTTTTGAAATTTTGCTATATTTTCACCCTTTTTTGACCAGCTCTAGTTCTAGCTCAGGGCAACCCTTGTAGATAAACACCTTCTGATGTACAGTATATCTATCTGTTTTGCTGTTTAGCCATGGTGATTTTTATGACATTTGGAGCCCAATGAAATCCCTATTCCGAGGGATTTCAAGTGGAGTCAGGGCCAGCTCCAGCGTTTCTGCCGCCCCAAGCTCTACTGTGCCACTTCATTCTTTGGCAGCAATTCGGCAGCAGGTCCTTCCCTCTGAGAGGGACTGAGGGACCCGCTGCCAAATTGCCGCCGAAGAGCCGAACATGCCGCCCCTTTCCGTTGGCTGCCCCAAGCACCTGCTTGCTGCGCTGGTGCCTGGAGCTGGCCCTGAGTGGAGTTAGTGCACCTATATACAATACCTTCATCTGTACAGTGTATGTCATTAAGGCCGAGGTGTTTTATTGATTCTGCTTCTGTGGTTCTGGGCCTCAATTTTTAGGAGTAAAACTTAGTTTTGATTCAGTGTTTAAAAGGTCGTCTTTGATTGTTAGAAACTGGTATTTTCTGAATCCCACTGTTTAACAGCACAAGGAACAACTGGACAAAGTTATTCATACACTGTCGGCCAACATGCATCACTCTTGGCTTGGAGGGCCCATTTCTAGCAGCGAGCTATCAACTCAGTCTCGCTCCATCAACCCACATTAGCCCTTTGCCTCTCTGCTGGTACTGCACAGGGATGCCAACTGTAACATAGTAATAAAAATACGTACAGAGCATTCCACATTTTTCAGAAAGTGCTGCATGAACATTATAATTACTTGACCATCCCTTTGATGTAGGGGAATAAGTATTCTTTTCCTCATCTATAAAATGTGGCTACTGAGATGGAGAGGTTAAGTGGCTTGTCCAACCCCACAAGGAAATCAACTGGCAGAATCTGATTGGAAGTAATGACTTCTTAGTCAAGTGACTGCTGCTCTGAGCACTGTCAACAGGCTGCAGAGGGACCTGGATCCACCACTATTCAGTTGTGACAGAAGGCCCAAGGATAATGGTGAGAGAAAAGGGGTAATCTGGAGGATTTTACAGAAACTTCTATGAACAGTTTGGTCCCTCTGTTTAGAATGTGTGGAACCAAATTTCTGTCTGAAATATAATTTCTGACCAGCTCCTTCACCAGTTCTCATAGAAGTAGCCAATATCCGTGACATAAGGTGAACTCTACCAAGCATGTTCAAGACTGCCTCTAACTTCAATACAAAGTGATGAATAATTTGGCCTGATTCATCACTGCCCTGTATGTTGTGCAATCATTTACCCCTGTGCAGAGTGGATGTAAAATGCTTCCATTCTTATTTAGTAGCTTTTTACATCCATTTTGCATCCTGCCTGGAGTAAATAACTAAACAATGAATCAGGCATTAACAGCAAACTGGTTACTAGACCACAAATGGCAGCCATGGTGTTTTCAAAGTTGGTGGAAAATAGAAAAAAGTAATGAAAAATGTTACTGTCCCTCACTGCTATTAACCATGCCATTCAATATGTACTTTTCTATCTGTGTGAACACATCTGTTAAATTGCGTACACAGAAAAATTAATCCAATCTATGGCTTGTATTAGTCTGATTCTAAAGCAGCATTGATCCATGGCTGCATAGGGACAATATTTGCCCTTACTGAATTTCTTCATGGGATGAAAAAAAATCACCTGACTTTGTGTTTAGCATCCAGAGAACCAATGGAAAAAAGCACTTTAAAGCCCAAATCCTGCAAATATTTAAGCATATGTGTAATGTTACTCATCTGAGTGAAGATACACATTGTTTAAGTATTTGCAGGATCCTTTACAATAGGATGCTTTCTACAGCTACACTTTAAACAGTCTAAATCTATTGTGTTTCTAAAGCAAATTTGATTTGTTCCTTTCTATTTTACTGATATGTAGCTTTTCTTGCTTTGTGCTTTAACTACATTTCATTATGGAGAGGCACACCATGAACAGAGGTTCATTACATGGGTATGCATGCAAAAAAATTAATCCTGAGGAGACAATGGTTATGTATTATCCTTTACCTGTTCACTTTGAATGTCGTAAAAGAACTACATTGGATTGTACTATCTTGGCTGAATCTTAACTTTTCTTTTGCCTGTGTATTGACTCTCCTCTGCTTTCCTATAAGGATGTGATGTTTGTGCTAATCTTTCTTGGTTTGTGTGACGCTGGCAGCCAGGTCAGATCCAGGACACAGGCCAATTCACTAGTGTATTAGAATAGATCAAAATGAGTGTAAATGTTAGAGTGTATTCAGGTGTTTAAACTTCATGAAAACTAGTGGAATGTTACTTGTATTGTTTTCACTTATCTGTTCCTATTATAATGTAATAGAAAACATTTACATTGTATATACCCTAGTAACTAAATAAGCTATCAAAGAAATCTTGTGAAATGCTAATGAAGGATTTAAGGACTTTAACAGAAAATGCTAATTTCAAACCCAGTGGCCATTACAAATGATGGTCAGAGGTCAAAAGACTAAGTGCATTCCTCACTCACTGTCATCAAAGGAAAAGTCCATGTGGGTCCTGTATGGACTCTTACAGGGAAGACACAGTCACTTCCCGGCAGGGCGTAGGGGAGTGGGTCTCGGGGAGGGCCTGGGGGGGATGCTGGGCTGTGAGGGGGCAGGGAAGATCTCTGTGTATTGGGGCACTAGGGAGTTGGGATTCTGTGTGGGGTGCTGGGCACTTGTGGTGGGGCTGTGGGCAGGGGGGCGCTGGGCAGGGGGGCACTGAGTTGGATGCTGTGCATTTGTGGAAGGGTTCTGGGGGTGCGTTAGGCATAGCAGGTCAAGGGGGGGCTCTGACCATAGGGAGTTGGGGGGTGTTCCTGGTGGGCAGGGGGTGGGCTGTGTGATACAGCATGGGCACCTCCCCCCCCCCCAGGGGAAGGGGCATGCTTGCAATACAGGGCCGGGCAGCCTAGTGTGCATCTGGCAAATTCTGGTTTGTAAATAGTGCCCTTGCACTGGGCTGGGTGGAGCAGGAAGGCCCCTGCCATGCCATGCCCCATTGCCCCTGGCTGGCCCCTCAGTCTGGGGACAAACCCTCTCTTGCCATGCTCCATTGTCCCTATTGGGGCCCACAAATATGTTTGGCGCCGAGCCCACAAAAGGTTAATCCATCCCTGATGAATCTAGAGTTAATTTATTATAGAATTGGCTGCCAGTATTGTCTTTGGTGTAAGATCTGGAGTGCCAATTGATCTGGGGTAAGTGACTGGTCTCTTCTCTTGGCACTAGGAGCAACCTGGTATGGTGTGATTTTTGGTTTAAAGAACCTTTTATCACGAAGTTCAATTTGCTTGGGTGGCAGGATAGACTGGATAGTCTGAGGGCACTGCCTATGACTCCATGGTAGGACGGGTATAGTTATCCAGGAGTTCATATTTGTTACTGGCTTGGTGAAATCTAAGGATAGAATATACCACCACTTTGGGGAGTCTGCCCTGGCTTCTGACCGTTTGCTGAGGGAGACCGTCACAGTTGTGAGCCACTCCAGACAACATGACAGCTTCTCTTAGAAGTTTTGATTAATATATTAATTCTGCAGAAATTTTATATCCTACCTTAAGTGCTAGGAAAATATTTAATCACATTTTTTCAAATTAATAGGAATAGAATTAAGTTTACTTGTCATGGGTCAGTCCTCTGCACCCAGAACATAATTGCAATAGAAGACCCAGGGATAATGGTGGGAGGGAAAATGAGGGAATCTGGACTATCTTATAAATAAAATAGATGAGCAAGTGGAATGTTGACTTCAATCTTTGTCTAAATTAGCTTTCTTATGCTGTAGGCTGGCAGAGTATTTGGGAAGGCCCTAGAAAAGGCAACAAGTGAGTTTGTTGCAGCATCCTAAAGCCTAATTAGTAATGAGACCTTCTCCTTCAAAGACTTTTACAACACAACCTCAGACATATTAGCATCATGGTAGATGATGCATAAGCTTAAATAATCAAGGGAATTTTCACTGTTAAGCATCTGGGGATGTGAATGTGTTTCATGTAACAAGAGGATAACTTAAATTCTACTGTATTTCTTTCTCTAGTTGGGACATGACAGGGAAAATGTTTTTGCAGGGGTGGGAGAATTGTCTTACTCCAAGGAATGCTTCTGAAGGGCACAGCAAACTGTTATGTTTTGCAGCACAGACACACAGAAGTTAGATAAAAACATTAATACTCTTGCAGGAAGGTTGCAGCATAACACTACTTTATTTCTTAGAATTCAGAACACACAGAATACAGAGTAGGAGAGAAAACAGGCTGCTACCTAAGGCAGCGAGGCACAGCTCACCTCACCTCACCTTACTGTAGGCTGACAAGGTAGGTAAGGTAATATCTTTTATTGGACAAACTTCTGTTGGTGAGAGAGACAAGCTTTCAAGGCACACAGAACTCTTCTTCAGGTCAGGGAAAGGTACTCTGAATGTTACCATCTGTCTGCAAACCCACTCTGCTAAGCCCAGATTGCATATTGCCTTATAGAGCTCTATAACGAGCAAGCAGGACCAGGTTTAAAGTGACAGCTTGTAATTTTTAGTTTTCAATGGACCCCCACAAACCAAAGATAGTCCAACAAAGGTTTGTCTTGTGGCTGTAGCATGCTGGCTGACTTGATGTCATTTTCTGTGATCTCTCATTATTGAGGCTCTTCCTATGGTCTGATGCAGACTATTTCTTTTGAAGCTGGGAGGCCATCATTCCTACAGCTTCACCTTGCCTCGTGACATGCTGAGCCAAATTCCACTCTCATTTTGTACTCCTCTAAATGATGACAGAGAAACATGGTGACAGTTGTGACAAGGAGGGGAGGGTGCATTGGCACAAAGATGCTGCAACTTCACTTGTTTGCTATGGGGAAAAGCACCTAAGAGGCTATGCTGGCTGAAATGCATGCACAGCAAGGGTGCTCAGGAAGTTCATTGATGCATTTTTCCCCTCAGAGGCACTCACATGCAAACATCCTATGGAACCCTTGTGGGAGTTAAAGCTGCACACCATGGCAGGAAGAGGCAGAAATACTGTCTGCCTCCCACCAATCTGAATTCCTCATAGGATGCAAGAAACCTAGGTGATGCAGGAAGTGTATATTTTAAACATCCCTACACCAGCTTTTTTGAATTTGCCCCACTGTTGAGCCTATTAGCAAAAACAGGCCTGAAGGTGCCAAGAAACTCAGTGTCTTAACATCCATCTGTTCGAGTTAAGGACAGTCTGTCTGGCTCTGTCTGACCCAATGATTATTTAAGTATTTATCCACAGCAGATAGTCATTGGATCAGAGAGAGAGTGACTCAGTAATCCAGTGGTTAGGGCATCCCCATGGGAGACCAGAATCTAGTCCCCCCGCTCCAATCACTCGTTCATTATTTATCCAGAGTGGCACAGCTTTAATAGGAGAGATTGAGGGAGCCCCGCCCCACCAGAATAGATCACAGTGGAGCCTAAAACTGGGATTTAGGTGCCTAGGTCAGAGGATTAGGTGCCTAAGTACCTTTGTTGATCCCACCCTTATGTCTGACTTTCAACAGTCTCTGTTCTCCCTTGCAGCTGAACCAGTTTAGCATGAATAAAGACTATTCAACTGAAATCTAAACCAAAATTCAATATATGTATTATTTGAGTTATCTCCAGTCCTAATTCCTCTGTCTTTTCTGCAACAGAGTCCATGCTCCAGATTTAAACTATACGGTTGTGACATTGCACTCTATATGATTTTATGAAAGTATGCTGATGAGTGTGAATATAATGTAACTAAAACATGCTTCATGCAAAAGGTCTCTTGTAAAGTATCATTACAAAGCTTATAATCTACGGAGTGTGATCATCCTGTTTGTATAAAGGTATCACTCTTGTATCTGAAATTAGAAATATGAAATATAACTCTGAGGGCCTATTGTAATTATGCAAAGTGCAGGCCATTAATGGTGGTTTGGAATCTTGATGGCTCCCATCAACCAGGACAATTGACTGTGGATTACTCTGTTTGCAGGCAGGCCTTCCTGTGAGTCAGGCTGGGAGGAATGAAGGCTGGGGTCTTACAGTGACATGTGATCATGTCAACTGAACTGGAATCCATCTTTAACCTGGTGTTTTTCCATTGAGAAGGAGGGGTGGGAACCCAGAGGGACAAAGGATTCCCACCTTATGCAAAAGATCTATAAATGGGTGGAACAGAACAAAGGGGGAGCCATCATGAGAAATCCCCTAGCTACCACCCGAGCTGGAACAAGGGCTATCACCAAGGGAAAGGATTGTGCCCAGACTAGGAAGGTGTCTGTGAAATAAACTTATTGAAACATTTCTGAGGGTGAGATTTTGTCTGTATTCAGTTTTATTACTGTATTAGACATAGACTTGTGTGTTTTGTTTTTCTTGGTAATTAACTTTGTTCTGTCTGTTACTACTTGGAACCACTTAAATCCTACTTTCTGTATTTAATAAAATCACTTTTTACTTATTAATTAACCCAGAGTATGTATTAATACCTGGAGGGGAGGGGCAAACAGCTGTGCATATCTCTCCATCAGTGTTATAGAGGGCGAACAATTGATGAGTTTACCCTGCATAAGCTTTATACAGGGTAAAACAGATTTATTTGGGGTTTGGACCCCATTGGGAATTGGGCATCTGAGTGTTAAAGACAGGAATACTTCTTAAATTGCTTTCAGTTAAGTCTGCAGCTTTGGGGCACGTGGTTCAGACTCTGGGTCTGTGTTGGAGCAGACTGGTGTGTCTGGCTCAACAAGACAGGGTGCTGGAGTCCCAAGCTGGCAGGAAAAGCAGGGGCAGAAGTAGTCTTGGCATATCAGTTGGCAGTTCCCAAGGGGGTTTCTGTGATCCAACCCGTCACAACAGTCTTTAGGGAAAGCACTATCTTTCATTATATACTGTCTAGCCTAGTGGGGCCCTCATCACTGACTGGTGCCAGTTGCGCTATCACAGTACAAATAATAAATTTCAGCTGAGCCTCTCAAGTCTCTATAGGAATTGAACATTTTAATTTTCTTGTAAGAGGTGTTTAGTGTTTGTTTTTAATACTCTACAAAAATGGGTAAACAAATAATTTTAACTAACGCTAATTTAAAGGGAGTGAATGGTATCCCTGGAAGGAGAAACTGTGAGTTCTCAAATGGCTAGGCATTACAAATGGACTTCTCCCTGGCTGTTTTCATGAAAAGAGACCTTCCCTGAAGTGGTTGTATCCCAATGAGATGCAAAACTAGGACACTGTAAATAAACAAGCATGCATTAGAAATGTTTTCTTCCTTGTGGAAATCATCGGATTAGGCTATTGAATGTAATCCCATCTAATGTCTCAGAGTGAGGGACACCAAAGGCAAGATTGACTGGTGGGATGCATCTCTTGGAAAATTAAGCACTTATTCAACCAGGGGGCTAGGAATCACAGCATGCATGATTTCCTTCGCACACCTTCAGCTCTTATTAATCCGTTTTCTTTAGCAGAGCTTGTGTTAATGGGGAGGTACTGCAGGCATCAGCATTCTTATTTTTATTTATTATTTGCATTATGGTAGTGCTTGGGACAGGGCCGGCTCCAGGGTTTTGCCGCCCCAAGTGGTGGGGAAAAAAAAGTCACGATCGCGATCCGCGGCAGTTTCCACCGCGCCACTTTCTTCTTCGGTGGCAATTTGGTGGCGGGTCCCTCAGTCCCTCTTGGAGTGAAGGACCCGCCGCCGAATAGCCGCTGAAGAGCCCGATGTGCCACCCCTTCCCCTTGCCTGCCCCAAGCACCTGCTTGCTGGGCTGGTGCCTGGAGCCGGCCCTGGCTTGGGAGCACCAACATGCCTCAGGACCCCAATGTTCTGGGAGCTGTACAAACACAGAACAAAAAAACAGTCTTGCCGCCAAAGAGTTTACAATTTAATAGAAGGTAATACAACCTTCATCACATGTACTACTTGTCAGGTGTGTTAATGGTAATGGAATTATTTCACAAGGAGGGAGGAAGAGCTATGTATAACAAGGACAAACAAGGTATGATTTATTACCAAAAGCTACTTAGTGCAGTAAGATGACTGCTAACATTTTGCTTCCTGGTAGGAGATTACATTTCACATGGCTCAGGAATTTTTAGCAAGAAGCAAGATTACTATGTCATACACTATTACTAGTAAATAATGGGATCTTGCAGTACTTGGGCTTCATTGATGAAGTCAGTACAGCTGTAGGAATAGCCACAGTAATGACAGTCTGCATTTCCTTAGCACATTCCATTGGCAGGCTCAAAGGATTGAGCAAGCCCTACACCATAGCAGTGAGCTAGACGCATGAGTAAACTGAGGCAGAGAGGCTGTGAGTGACTGGGCTAGGGCCACAAGAAAATGGCAGAAGTGCAAACAAAACCTTGGCGTGCACGTGTTATCCGGCTTGTTATGCAATGTAAAATGCAAGGACAAGTTAAAAAAAATTGTCCCTTTAAATCCGAACTTCCGTCCTAACAACAGCTTGGCTATTGGAGATAAACGTCTTTTACAGCCATCACTTTCCTTGGCAGTGTACAAAGCGAAGCTGGGCCTCTGTGTATCTCATGGAGCTTCGCTCCCGGAGATCAGGCTGACCAGGTCCCTGGTGGGTGCCCTGCGGAGGAGCAGCGCCCACAGCAGCACCCAACACAGCTTGCAAACGTAAGGACTATGTTCCTATTCTTGATGCACCAGCAAAGGTTTTGCGAACCCGCCTCTCTCCCTGGGGGGAGCGGGGCAGTGGATGTTGGGGAGGATAGATGGCGGGGAGGGGTTCAGTGCCGTGGGGAGGATGAGGGTAGCAGCATTAGAACAATTTCTGTAGTGCGGGTACTCAAAACTATTCAGCAAAACTGTCAGTTCTGTACATGCTGGAAACCACGTGGTGCTGCTCCCCCCCCAGCGCCCCTTATTCCAGCCCCCCTGGATGGGTGGGGGGGTATAAGGGGTCGGAGCAGCGGATGGAGGCGGGAGGGTATCAGAGGTGCGGGGAGCGGAGCAGTGGGAGGGATGGGGGGGATGAGGGAGGCTATCGGGGGTGGGGGCAGCCGGATGAGGGATTCCGTGCGGGGGGGGGTGAGGATGGGGGAGGGTATCGAGGGGGCAGCAGAGTGATCCCCCCCCCCCTCGGGCATCTCCTGAGCCGGGGCCCGGGGGGGGGGGCGGACCGAGGACAGGGCCCTTCCGTAAACACCATCCAGCCCTTCCCCCTCCCGCCTGGACGGTTCCATTCTGTCCGGAGAGGGGGGGCACCTACCCCCCACCCCGGGAACAGAACTAAACCCGGAACCGCGGACTGGCGGGGCGGGAGGGGGATCCTGCCTCTCTCTGATTATTGCCCCCGCCCCCAGCCTGAGCCTCCCTCGAGCCTCCATCTGCGTGGCTGAGCTGAGCGAGCTACAAAGGGTTAAACCCCCCCCCGCCTCTCGGCGGAATGGAAGCGCCCAAGGAGCTACTAATAGTCGCGGATAAGTGTCTCGCGGGGGGGGGAGGACGGGGGTTTAAAGCCCCGACAGCTGAGTGGCAGCGCGAGAGGCAGCCCGGGCCGCAGGGTGAGCCCCCCGCCCCCGCCATCCCGGGGAGCTGCCCCACGGGGACCGGGTGAGCGGGGGCCCCTGCGGGGGGGACCCCGGCTCTGCCCCCCCAAACGGGCGGGGGGGGCTGGGTTTTGGGGTGTCACTGCTGGGCAGACGTTGCCCCGCTGTACTAGGGAGGCGGCTGAGCCCCTCCGGCGGGGGGGTGTGGGGGGGGTCGCTGATGCCACCCCCGTGTTTGTAAACAAACCCCGCCTGGCCCTGGGGGACTGTCCCCCCCCCCCCCGTTGGGGCGCTGGCAGAGGCCGGGGGCGGCCGTGCGCGGTGGGAGTTGGGGGGTCCCCGGAGCCCGGCCGGGGTTCCCTTGGAAGCGCTGTTTGTTTTGCTGGGCTTGTGCCAAAGCTCCTGCCTCCAGTCACGGCCAAAAGCGCCGCTGGGGGAGGAGCCCTGGCCCGGCGGGGCGGAGCCGCCGGGGCGAGGGGGCCTGCAGTGGGGGGCCCGCCCCGTGGTGCCGCTGCGGGTGGGGGGAGAAGGGGGAACTGAGCCGCTGTCCTATTGCTTGTGTGTGGAGACAAGTGGCTCCTGCACGGCGCCCGCGCGGGACTCTGCATCCAGGCTCCGATCGGCTGCAAGGGCTGGCAGCCTCCCCGTGTCGGAAAGGTCAGCGTGCCTGCGGGACTGAACATCCCCGGGCAGGTGTGACGACACATGGTGCAACCCTCCCGTTTTGCAACTAGTTGCAGTTTCTGCCGCGCAGCGTTACACCGGCCTGCTGCCGCACTCTGAGGTCGGCTTCTTTACGTGACAGCCCACTTTGCCCCATGCCTGACACAGGTTATTTCGGAAACTAGCAGCTGTTAAGCAGTAGAAAGATGTGTTACCCCTGGAGACGTCAGTGCTCACCTAGACTGGCAGAGAAGCAGCATCCGTCCCTTCAGAGGGCAAGTAGCACACATTTGAAAATAAAGTACCCTAGGACAGTGATCTTCAACCTGTGGACCCTTGGGGAGGGTGTCTGCAAACTAGGTGTAAGATTTTCAAAGGCTTTGGTATCTCCATTTTAAAATTTTTAGGGGTCCTAACATGAAAAAAGATTGAAAATCACTGCCCTAGCCCTACTGAAACTGACATAGGGAAAAACTGACTGCGAGGGGGGGGGGGAACACAAACAACTTGTCTGTATATTCTCAATAGAAAAGTAAGAGGGAGCTCTAGACAGTTTTTCCTTTATAGTAGCAAAGGGTGCTGTACTTGGTGTAAACTTTAGTGACATAAATGTGCTTGTACCTTAACCATCATCATACTTCCATAGCTAAGTGGCTGTCTATGTAAATTTAATCAACTAACAATAAACATGCCACAGACCTGAAGAAATATATATGGGAATAAAGGTTTGAAAGAAAACTGAGGAAGCCCTGAAAACCTCCATCAAGAAAATTAATTGATGTTCTAACCAAATGCTGTAGACAAAAGATACAGATGTCACATAAAAAAAAACTTGTGTAGACCTCTCAGCAAATCACTTCTTAACAATAAAAAAAGGACTGGTGGTTCAAACCAAACAAGCCTAACAACTTGCTACAAACTGCCATAGACTAAGAGGGAAAGTGAGGGAATTGTCTAACTTTTAAAACAGAGCTTCCACTAGCCCTGACATACTGTACGAGTACATATCAATGCTACAGCAGAAGTCAGGGCATCTGATTTGGGTGGTGGTGGGGGAAGTAGCACAAACTGAAGATGCAGTAGGCATTGGCTTGTTCTGGCAAAGGTAAAAAGAACATAAACCAAATGAAAAGAAACAAGACTCATCAATCCAGACTAGTAAATGTTGGGCAGAACACTTCCAAGGCCTACACAAAGGGATCCAGTGTGGAAATCTTACTTGAACAAAACAGCATTACAGATGCTCCCTGAGTTACGCAAACCTGACATACACAAATCGGGAAAAAGTTCTGTAAGCTAGAAATAGGGTTGTTTTGTTTTTTGTTTTGCGTAATGGTTGGAGATATGTATGGTCGGAACAGAATGCTTGTGTAAATCGGGGAGCTCTGTATTTTTTAAAAATCTGCTTGAAGCCTCTATTAAAGTAAACTGCCAATCCTCCCTCAAGATACCTCGTATTTTACGTGAACTAAGGAAAACCTTCAGGAAACTTAAACTGGGGGAAATCACATGGCCCAGATAATGTCAAAGAAGATACCTAATATACCCAGGCAGCCATTCTAAAACTGTTTTACCTAATCCTGCAGTCTAGACACTTCCCTGATATGTGTCATATGGACTAATTAGCCTAATATATAAAAGCAAGATTCCCTAACCCAAACAACTATAGAGGTATCTAAGTCAGCAGCAAAATATTCCATAGTATTTTCCTTTAAAAGAATACAAAATTTGACTAACAATGGAATCTGTAAAAACAACCAGGAGTCCTTGTGGCACCTTAGAGACTAACATTTATTTGGACATAAGCTTTTGTGGGCTAAAACCCACTTCATCAGATGCATGGAGTGGAAAATACAGAGGCAGGTATACATACACAACATATGAAAAGATGGGAGTTGCCTTACCAAGTTGGGGGTCAGTGCTAACAAGCCAATTCAATTAGGGTGGAAGTGGGCTATTCTCAACAGTTGACAAGAAGGGAGGAAAATCACTCTTGTAGTGCTAATGAGTTCAGTGTAATCAAGGTGGCCCATTTCGAACAGTTGACAAGAAGGTGTGAGCATCAGCAGGGGGAAAATTAGTTTTTGAAGTGACCCATCCACTCCCAGTCTTTATTCAGGCCTAATTTGATGGTGTCCAGTTTTCAAATTAATTCCAGTTCTGCAATTTCTTGTTAGAGTCTGTTTTTGAAGGGTGTTTTTTTTTGTAGAATTGCCACTTTTAAGTCTGTTATTGAGTGTTCAGAGAGATTGAAGTGTTCTCCTACTGGTTTTTGAATGTTATAATTTTTGATGTCAGATTTGTGTCCATTTATTCTTTTGTGTAGAGACTGTCCAGTTTGGCCAATGTACATGGCAGAGAGGCATTGCTGGCACATATCACATTGGTAGATGTGCAGGTGAACCAGCCCCTGATGGTGTGGCTAATATGGTTAGGTCCTATGATGGTGTCTCTTGAATAGATATGTGGACAGAATTGGCAGCGGGGTTTGGTTCGTGGGTTAGTGTTTTTGTTGTGTGGTATGTAGTTGCTGGTGAGTATTTGCTTCAGGGTGGGGAGCTGTCTGTAAGCGAGAACTGACCTGTCTCCCAAGGTCTGTGAGAATGAAGGATCGTCCTTCAGAATAGGTTGTAGATCCTTGATGATGTGCTGGAGAGGTCTTAGTTGGGGGCTGTAGGTGATGACTAGTGGCGTTCTGTTACTTTCTTTGTTGAGCCTGTCCTGTACTAGGTGACTTCTGGGTACCCTTAATCTGTGAAAGTCAAATTGGATTCCTTCCTGGAAATTGACCACATCTTTACCTTACGGGTCCTGTTCAATATAGGCTTTTTATACTGCGTTTATCACCGTAGTATCTGAGCACCTTCCAATAGTATGTTAAGTAATGTGGCTACACAGCTGTCATTTGTTGTTTGTTCTCTCATTTCTTCCCCAGAGGGAGAAACGAGTGGATTATCTTGTTAAATATACCTGGTGTGTGTGTGTGTGTGTGTTAGAGAAGGCAAGGTCAAAGAAATGTGCCTTGCACTTGGAGCAGATAGTGGTGCTGTTTGTGATAAAAAGCAGAAATTGGAAATATAAATTCAGTACTTTAAAAAAAAAAAAAAAAAAGCTCATCCAACAGCTACCAGGTGAAGGTAAACACCACTTGCATTATCCTGCAGTATATGCAGAACCAGAACCTGCAAAAGCAAAATCAGGCGAGGAGGCGATGGCAGCGCGGTGACGAGAGTGATGAGGACATATACATGGACATAGACTTCTCACAAAGTACGGGCCCCGGCAATGTGCACATCACGGTGTTAATGGGGCAGGTTCATGCCATGGAACGCCAATTCTGGGCCCGGGAAACAAGCACAGACTGATGGGACCGCATAGTATTGCAGGTCTGGGACGATTCCCAGTGGCTGTGAAACTTTTGCATGCGTAAAGGCACTTTCATGGAACTTTGACTTGCTTTCCCCTGTCCTGAAGCACCAGAATATCAAGATGAGAGAAGCCCTCACAGTTGAGACGCGAGTGGAATAACCCTGTGGGAACTTGCAATGCCAGACAGCTACTGGTCAGTCGGGCATCAGTTTGGAGTGGGAAAATCTACTACTACTACTACTAGGAGATATATCTATCTCCTAGAACTGGAAGGGACCTCGAAAGGTCATTGAGTCCAGCCCCCTGCCTTCACTAGCAGGACCAAGTACTGATTTATGCCCCAGATTCCTAAGTGGCCCCCCAAGGATTGAACTCATAATCCTGGGGTTAGCAGGCCAATGCTCAAACCAGTGGGGCTGCTGTGATCCAAGTAGACAATGCAATCAAAAAGCTGCTGATATCAAGGGTAGTGACTCTGGGAAATGTGCAGGCCATAGTGGATGGCTTTGCTGCAATGGGATTCCCTAACTGTGGTGGAGCGATAGACAGAACCCATATCCCTATCTTGGCACTGGAGTACCAAAGCAGCGAGTACATAAACCGAAAGGGGTACTTTTCAGTGGTGCTGCAAGCACTAGTGGATCACAAGGGATGTTTCACCAACATCAGTGTGGGATGGCTGGGAAAAGTGCATGACGCTTGCATCTTCAGGAACTCTGGTCTGTTTCAAAAGCTGCAGGAAGGGACTTTCTTCCCAGACCAGAAAATCACCATTGGGGATGTTGAAATGCCTGTAGGTATCCTTGGGGACCCAGCCTACCCCTTAATGCCATGGCTTATGAAGCCATACACAGGCAGCCTGGACAGGAGTCAGGAGCTGTTCAACTATAGGCTGAGCAAGTGCAGAATGGTGGTAGAATGTGCATTTGGATGTTTAAAAGCACGCTGGCGCAGTTTACTGACTCGGATAGACCTCAGCAAAACCAATATTCCCATTGTTATTACTGCTTGCTGTGCACTCCACAATATCTGTGAGAATAAGGGAGAGACGTTTATGGCAGGATGGGAGGTTGAGGCAAATCGCCTAGCTGCTGATTACGCGCAGCCAGACACCAGGGCGGTTAGAAGAGTACAGGAGGGTGCGGTGCGCATCAGAGAAGCTTTGAAAACCAGTTTCATGACTGGCCAGGCTACGGTGTGAAAGTTCTGTTTGTTTGTCCTTGATGAACCCCCCCACCCCTTGGTTCACTCTCCTTCCCTGTAAGCTAACCACCCTCCCCCCTGCCCCCTTCGATCACCGCTTGCAGAGGCAATCAAGTCATTGTTGCTTCACATTCATGCATTCTTTATTAATTCATCACACAAATAGAGGGATAACTGCCAAGGTAGCCCAGGAGGGGTGGAGGAGGAGGGAAGCACCAGGTGGGGTGGGGTAGGAGGGAAGGACAAGGCCACGCTGCCCTTTAAAACCTTAAAACTTATTGAATGCCAGCCTTCTGTTGCTTGGGCAATCCTCTGGGGTGGAATGGCTGAGTGGCCGGAGGCCCCCCCCACCACGTTATTGGGCGTCTGGGTGAGGAGGCTATGGAACTTGAGGAGGAGGGTGGTTGGTTACACAGGGGCTGTAGCAGTGGTCTGTGTTCATGCTACCTTTCCTGCAGCTCAGCCATACGCTGGAGCATATGAGTTTGATGCTCCAGCAGCCTGATCATTGACTCCTGCCTTCTGTCAGCAAGCTGACGCCACTTACTCTCTTCAGCCCGCCACCTCTTCTCGCGTTCATATTGTGCTTTCCTGCACTCTGACGTTGTCTGCCTCCACGCATTCTGCTATGCTCTGTCAGTGTGGGAGGACAGCATGAGCTCAGAGAACATTTCATCCCGAGTGCATTTTTTTCGCCTTCTAATCTTCGCTAGCCTCTGAGAAGGAGAAACATATGCAGCTGGTGGAGGGGGGGAAAAAGGGAGAGTGGTAGTTAAAAAGACACATGTTATAGAACAATGGGTAGACTCTTTCATGGTAAACCTTGCTGTTAACATTACATAGCATATGTGCTTTCATTACGAGGTCGCATTTTGATGGATTCAACCCTCCCCACACCTCATGGTAATAGTGGGGAACATTTCTGTTCAGTCACAGGCAAACAGCCCAGCAGGAACGGGCACCTCTGAATGTCCGCTTAATAAAACCCCACCCTATTTCAACCAGGTGACCATGAATGATATCACTTTCCTGAGTTTAACAGAGAGAGATAAAGAACGGATGTTGTTTGAATGCCATCAAACACAGGGACCATACGCTGCAATGCTTTGTTCTGCAATGATTCCTGACTACATGCTACTGGCCTGGTGTGGTAAAGTGTCCTATATGGAGGATGGAATAAGGCTGCCCTCCCCAGAAACCTCTTGCAAAGGCTTTGGGAGTAGATCCAGGAGAGCTTTATGGAGATGTCCCTGGAAGATTTCTGCTCCATCCCCAGGAGCATTAACAGACTTTTCTAATAACTGTACTAGCTGCGAATGCCAGGGTAAATTAATCATTAAACATGCTTGCTTTTAAACCATGTTTGATATTTACAAAGGTACACTCACCAGAGATCCCTTCTCCACCTTCAGGGTCCAGGAGCCTGCCTTGGGTGGGTTCGGGGGTTACTGGCTCCAGGTCCAGGGTGAGGAAACAGATCCTGGCTGTTTGGGAAACTGGTTTCTCTGCTTCCTTGATGTGAGCTATCTTCAACCTCCTCCTCCTCATCTTCCTCGTCCCCAAAAACCGCTTCCGTGTTGTATCCTACTCCATTGACGGAGTCAAAGCACAGGATTGGGATACTGGTGGCTGCAACCCCTGGAATGGCATGCAGCTCATCATAGAAGCGGCATGTTTGAGGCTGTGACCCGGAGCGGCCGTTTGCCCCTCTGGTTTTTTGGTAGGCTTGCCTGAGCTCCTTAAGTTTCATGCGGCACTGCTGCGAGTCCCTGTTATAGCCTCTGTCCTTCATGCCCTTGGAGACTTTTTTTTTTCCCCCCCAAATGTTTTGGCATTTCATTTACTGTAACAGAGTTCTGATAGCACGGATTCATCTCCCCATACAGTGATCAGATCCCGTACCTCCCGTTCGGTCTATGCTGGAGCTCTTTTGTGATTCTGGGACTCCATGGTCACCTCTGCTGATGAGCTCTGCATGGTCACCTGTGATGATCAGCTCACAACGCTGGCCAAAGAGGAAATGAAATTCAAAAGTTCGCGGGACTTTTCCTGTCTACCTGGTCAGTGCATCTGAGTTGAGAGCGCTGTCCAGAGTGGTCACAATGGAGCACTCTGGGATAGCTCCCAGAGGCCAATACCGTCGAATTGCATCCACACTACCCCAAATTCGACCTGGCAAGGCTGATTTCAGCGCTAATCCCCTCGTCCGAGGAGGAGTAAAGAAATAGATTTCAAGAGCCCTTTAAGTCGGAAAAAAAGGGTTAAATTGAGGTAATGCTGCTAAATTCGACTTAAAATCATAGTGTAGACCAGGCCTAAGAAAGACGACCATTGCCATCAAAGACTTGATACTCTTTCCCTGTGTCATCTTGTGTTGGGCTGCTGGAGTTTATAATTAAAAGCCTGTGAACAACTACATCAGAAAAAAGAATAAGTTTCCTCTGTTTCATGCCTACACATGCCTCTGGTACAGGAACAGGTGTTAGTCTTGAGTCACTTGGTGGTACACAGGTGTGTGCATCACTAAACAACATATTCAAGACCCTTGGCTGTTCATATCAGCAGAGTCAAAGGATTGAATGGGCATAGAAAGTGGATTCACTGCTCACCCCATGAATGTGGACCTTCCAGCTCACTGTTGAAGCATGTAGTGACATTGCAAGCTTTCCTCACAATCTGTTCAGTCTCTCTCTCTTTTTCTTTTTTTTCTGGAGACAGGCATCCTCAATCTTCAGGTTTGCAAGGCACCTATTCATGACAGCCCAATACACTCACAGTTGAGAGATAACGCTTATAGTGAATATTATACATTGTGAGGAAGAACCTTTTTTTAAAGCATGCAATATAATGCCATGTGTCAGAGGTCTAGTCAAGCCACCTCCTCATGGCCAGTCACCAGACTGCTGTGAGGGAACTGAGCTGCTAGATCCTGTGTGTTTTAAGCGTCCAGTCTGAACAGAATCCAGGTGCTGCTTTCAGTTTGGGGTGCAGATCTATCTGGCACCCACTTCTGAGAGCTCAGAGCATGTGGCCCACTGTTGAGTTCTGGAACTAATACTGGCCCCTCAGACTTCCTCTCCCACCACCCCAGTAGCTTAAATACCACCTTTTCCAGAACTCCACGTGAAGGAGTGAGCCTTCTGGTTACACTATGTGCCCCTTGATGAGGTAATGTCTACACAAGGATAAAAAAAACCTGTGGCTTGCTCAGGTCAGCTCACTCGGGCTCGGGCTCTGGGGCTGAAAGTTCTGTGTAGACATTCAGGCTGGAGCCCAAGCTCTGGGACCCTGTGAGGGTGGAAGGTCCCAGAGCTGGAGTTCCAGCCTGAGCCCAAATGTCTACACAGCAATTTTTAGACCCATGAGCCGAAGTGGTCTAACCTGGGCCAGCGCCAGCCATGTTGTGAATCTTGTGTTCCTGTGGATATGGCTACACAGTGGTAAAAGAATGGCTCATCTAGTCCAGTGTCCTGTGTTCTGACAGTGGCTGGTGCCAGATGCATCAGAGGGAATAAACAGAACAAGGCAATTACCGAGTGATCCATCCCCTGTTGGCCAATCCCAGCTTCTGGCAAGTGATAAGATGTAACAGGTACAGGTTTATAACACACGTCTTGCTATTAAAGAGCTAACTCGCATTTATACGAAAATAATAAACCCTACATTCATTTCCATGCTTCAGTTTCTTCACCACTCTGGAACGTTCATTGGGCTGGGGTCAGTCCTTTGGGGCCCTGGCCATCCAATATCCTCCTGTAGCAGTGCATGATTTGTGCTCTGATGTGGTGCTTTCTTCCCCAGCTTGCCTACTCTGATTGTGGCTCGTCTGTCGTCTTATGCTTTCCTGCTCAAACTTCCTGTGAATCCTTTTGCTTTGGTAGCTTTCCACTGCTCCTGCCCACCTACAGACCAGCTTGGCCAAATTGGTTTCCCAGCTTGGTGATTTTTCATAGCATAATTATTGTGTGGTCAAAGCACAGTCATTAAAACTATGTACTCCCTGTTGTCCTCAGTCTGGTGTGTACCTGCTTCAGGTTCTGTCTGTGATGGTGGATACACAAAGAGGTATTCGTGATACAGCAATTTCCATAGCAACAACTTCATAATACCAACCAGAATTCATTAGTTGTAAAGACCGAGCCTCTACATCATCAGTCTGTTGAGCCCTAGATATCAACAATAAATCCTGTGTTTTATTGTGTACGTCTCTATAAATGTTGTGACTTTTTTTTTTAAAAGTCCCGATTCTGGGTAGAATAACTTATAATGTCAGCTCAGGTATTCAATATTTTGGAAGCTAGCTGTGTGCATGCCTCTCCACATGTGCTTTAGGCCCTGAAACATGGTGATGTGTTGCTACTCCCAGCAATGACATACACCCCTGCTGTCATCAGATGGAAAAAATAGGTACTCTGCAGCTCCTTTAAGTATAATCGTATTTGCTCTGTTATGCTCTCTTATTCAGCCCCATCCCTCAAAACATTGATCAAGGAATCTGGAGCCCTTCATTTCTACCATAGGTTACTTGTTTCAATTCTTTCCTAGTTAGTAGTTTTAGTAGGTCACTATTGTAGATTTCAAGTCTGGAAGAGCCCACTCTGATCATCTAGTCTGGCCTCCTGCATAACACAGAACAGAAGTCATGTATCAGGCTCACAACTAAAAGGTCCACAAGAGACTTCCCAGCTTGAACCCGTGAGCTCTCTAACTGAAAGAAGAATCCTACCATAGTTCCACAAAGCTACTGCACAATGCTGACAGCTGTTTTTTTTCTGATGTTTTTTGGGCACCAGCTCATTCACACAAGTTAAGCAGTGGATAGGTACTCACATTAAAAACTCCAGCAATCTGACTCTCGTGTTGGGTATTCTCATTGGTGAGACGGTGGGTTGAATAGAAATAGAAAACATATTGCCCTCTAGCCCCTAGACATGGCCTCTTCAGACTAAGAGTTAAAATAGTAAGGAAGCTTGCACTGACACGGCTGTAACTGTGTAGTTATAAATTGAGTCCATTAGCTTTCTTAATCACTAAGTAATGAACTTCTTAAGAAGAACTGATGAAGTTGGTGTTGCTGATTCAGTAAGTCTCACTTTCTTCTGAGACAAAATGGTGTTAGGTAGCCTCTCGTATTAGAAGTGTCTAACTGTGGGCATCAAGTACTTTATGCAAGAATAACTGTGCCAGCCTTGGTATCCTGCGCAAACTCCATTTTGGGTAATTACATGGACTATCTGTTTAAATTCCATCTCCAATTTTAATTAATGTATTTACTTCCTGTCCTAAGTCTGCACAACATTGCATAGCAAAGCTATGCAACTGCCCTGCTCCATCCCAGACGTGACTTAATTTCTCTGTTGTGGGATGCAATTTCATACATACAGCTTTGTGAAGTGTGAGGGCCCTGTGAGTTGCTATATATCATAAATGTAACATTAGTTTTTTATTAATAGTAACTTCTTTATTTATTTTGTTTGTTTTTTGTTTTTGTTTTTTCCTCATCTCATCCCTGGAGAAAACCTTTCCAATTCAACACAAGTATTAGTCTGATTCTGTGGCTTGCTCCTTTTAGGGGAGTCCTTTTGCATTTCAAGATCCACGAAGAAACTGACTGTCTTTGACAAGATGTATTAGTTCTCTCTCTCCCCTTAAACATAGCTCCTGTCCCTGTAACTGCAGTAACTTTGTGGGAGAAAATGCAGAAACTAAGGTGCCTTCAGAATGCTGCTCGGCACCTAAATTCATCAGTAGGGGTAATGCTTTAAGGAGTACCTTTAAAGAGTTTGAGAGCTCTGCTTCTGATGCTCCTGACAGCACAATACTTTCTGCATAAAGAGTAGATTAGAGGTTGATGCTGCTGACATTCATCTTTAATATTCATTTAACTTCTTGCAGAACTAAAAGTTTAATTCTTAGGATTTGTACAATCCTATACATGTTACAAATTAAACAGTTAACTTCACAAACCCACTAAACTTCATAACACCCTTATAAAGTAGGCAAGCATTTATACCTATTTTGCAATGTAATATTCAGTGCTCATAACAGTAATTATTGAAATATTGCTATTTTTGTAAAGAAGTCTTTGGAAAATATGAAGTGCTAGAAAATGTTAATCATGTAAAATTATTTCTTTTCAGGTTCTGTGTACTGTACTAAGTGAAGTGATTCAAAATGCCCCTCAATGATGACCAGAACAGTGATTTTGATTCTTCAAGGCTATCTGAAAGCACAGCTTCTTCCAGTGACTCTGAATATTCAAGGCAGAGTTTTACTAGTGATTCTTCAAGCAAACCCAGCTCCCCAGCTTGTAAGCAGATTTAACCTGTACAATAGATATCTAGGCTATATTTGTGTATATGCATGTCGTGGGACTTGGAATTTATAACTGGTACTTCAGAGTGTTAGGAGAAAGGCACAGCTTCTTGTTTGGATCACCACAGCTCCAAGTGGTACAGTCTGCCACCATGAAGCACAAGCAGATCCTTGGTATACATGCAACAGTTGTTACTACTTCCTTCCAAAAGAGCAACTAAAGTTTGCCTGGCAGAGCATTCTTGTCTTGGATTATTCTGGCTTTGGCTTATAGGTTACAAAATAGTACCATTTTGTCCATCCACCAAATGTTGCTTCATATACAAAGGACAAGATACCTCTATTTAGCCTTTAAACTTCAGAATTATGAAATCAAATCAATAGTGTTGTGACTTTTTTTCACTGAACAGTAAGAAGTCAAAACACAAAATAGATGTGAAGAAGCAAGTTATTTTGAATGACTTATGAGAATAAATACTACTGTACATAAAATACACTTAATTGTAGAGCACTTCACTAATGCTAACAAATCTTTTTAGTATGTATAAATTTTTCTTAATTTAAAAGTAAACTTGTTAATGGAACTGAAAGTTTGTATTTGGTATGTTCCCTGTCCTATATCATTCTTTTCAAAAGTACAGTTTCCAAATATGAAAAGTAAACTACAGAAGTTTATTTTAGAAACTTTGTATATTTTGTGAGCAATCACTCCTTTCAAGTAAGGGTGTGTTATGTCCTTCACAACATAAACTCTTCAGTAAGAGACATGATTAGTGGGGCAAAGACACTGGCATATGCTATGGAACAGAAGCTGCATATCTCAAAGTAATGAGTTTAGACTGTGGTTACAATAATTATGGAGAGAAATGAATCTGTTTACTCAGTGATAACATGCAGCCTGTATGCATGCTTATTTATTTTCACTCTTATGTAAAACCTGCCCACCCAAAACTCAGGGTTATATGCTGGGTCCTGTGTTTAAAGTGAGAGGGGTACATTGGCCAAGATATCAGAGTAAACGGCTGCTCTTCAAAACATGCCATAAGAGTCTTCTACCTTCCAAAGATGAGCTGGGAAAGACATTCCTTTACCAGATCATTTTAAGGAGATGCTAAGAACTCCCAGTCTAGCTAGCTTCTCATAAATTAGTGTCCAGTTAACAGGAAATAAAATATCATGCCTAACTATTTCCAGGTTTGTTTTTTGCGGTACAATCCGTCTTTTAAAATTGAACTTACCTACAACTGACTTGTGGCTCTCATTTCTTTCATTACAGCAACAAGCCCTCCAAAAACTGTTACATTTGATGAATTGATGGCTGCTGCCAGAAACTTGTCAAATCTGACTCTAGCTCACGAAATTGCTGTAAATGAAAACTTTCACATGGAACACGTAGACCTCCCACAGAACAGGTAAGTTAGTCTTTATACATTTTGCAGAAACTGATATGGGGTATGTGTGTGCACGCAAGGGAAACTGGTCTGAAGGTACACAACCTGCGAAGGTGTTCCACACTTAATGAGGAACTCTCAAGGCTGCAATATTGTGGCATAAGTGCTGCAATTTGGTAGGGTTAACACGTTTTCTTCTCCTGGAGCATATGATGCTTTGCCTTATTTATAAGGGAAGATATGTAAGCAATGTGGTATGCACTTTGTGGTATGCACTTTGGAGTCCACCTTTAATGTTTCTTGCCAATCTAAAACCTCTGGGAAGGATTGTGTGTGGGGGGGGAGATAAAGTTGTAATACTGCTGTGTGTATGGTATGTGTGGCTTTTATCTATATACAGCATTTGAGCTACTGAGTATGCTGTATCAGCTATACTCATCTCAGTAATGAACACCATACTCGTGCTGCTCTGCATACTAAAACACTCCTGGGAAGTTGGAGGAAGAAAGGAGTAATTTACATACCCAGTTTAGACTACAGTAGGAATGTCGAGAGATTATAATTTAAAATGGAATCTGGCCATGCTATTGAGCCAGTTTTTACAAAAATACAATGGGATTATTGTTGATAACAAGTAAGGATTGTTCTTTTTATATATATGACAAAAAATGCTTCTCCAAAAACATACTACTCAATAGCACCAAGCTAGTGGAATTGGTTTAATACAGAGTTGGAATAAAAGTCTTTTATACCCAAATATTGAATTGCCAGCACCACTTTCTGCAGTACCAGGATTTTCTTGGGGAAACCTCTCATTTTAATTCTTAATCCTGCTTAGTTTTGGGAGGTGATAACCTGGGGTCCAAGGGTGATCTGGTTGCAGATATAGCTCTTCCAATTAGCAGATATGATGATGGTTCTCCAACAGTCATTGGACTGTCTTAAGATTGTGTGTGGTGGTTGTTTTTGTTTTTAAACTCTGTTTACTTCTTTAAATCTTTTTGTGCAAATTCATTTCCCCACAGTTTGGAGGGTAGAGTGAAACAAATCGTACATAAGGCATTCTGGGATCATTTGGAGTCAGAACTGAATGAAGATCCTCCAGAATATTATCATGCTATCAAGCTCTTCGAAGAAATTAAGGAGGCAAGTTAGTTTCACACACACCCCCTTCACACCTCCAGTATTGTGCTGACATCTTAGGCCCCAGTCCTGCAAATGATTCCATGTGGGTGGGCCCGCACTGTACTCAGTGGGATACTTCTGCATGTCGGTTGCAGGATGGGGATGTGATACAGTACTATAGTGTGCCTAGAATACAAAGTCAGAAATCAACTTTCCAAATAGGATCAAGATCTTCCCTTATTACTGGAAATCCTGGTGCCAATTCATTAACTTATTAGTAAAGACCTAAGGGTGTTTCTGAAAGCTTGCAAAGGTCTCAGCCAGTAAGCCGGTAAACTTGTCGTCACCAGCTTCTCTATCTGTATTCTGTTCCCTTTGGCTGCTTTTCCCATGCTGCTAAATAAAATAGCCTTTCCAATTTTGGGATTTGCAGTCAGGCTCTACAGTGTACCCTTGACTTCTTCAAAAAGCTGCTTTCATTTCATCACAGTTATTAAGGGCTTGCTGGTCTCGCGTTGCTGCACTTATTGAAATGTCTTGTGGTTTTTTTTGTTTTTGTTTTTTCACTTCAGACTCTTCTTTCCTTTTTGACTCCTGGAGCAAACAGGATTCGAAACCAAATCTGTGAAGTCCTGGATGCAGATCTTATAAGACAGCAGGCTGAGCATGATGCTGTTGACGTTCTTGGGCTAGCTAACTATGTCATCATCACTATGGGGAAATTATGTGCTCCAATAAGAGATGATGATATAAAACAGTTAAAAGCAACTGGCAATATTGTAGAATTGTTGAGGTTGGTGTTTGGCTACTTTTCATATCTGTTTGTTTGTTTGTTTAGAAAATACAAGTTTTTGACAGACAAGGTGTTTTGGGTGGAGAGGAGAGGAACTCAAAACTAACATTAAACTGGAATAGCGGGTTAAGCTAAGAAACTGCCTAAATACTTTCAAGTTGGGTTAGATTAGCAGTAGAGTTGGGTAACGTGGTACTTCATCTAAGAGTTCTAATTGTTTTGGATTTTTCACAAGCATATTTTTTCAATGGTGTATGTTAAAGTGTTGCAATACCCTGAAAAGTGTCCCTGTTTTTATAAACAAAAAAGAAAACAAAACAAAAATATCATGCAGTTCCATGTGTTTTTAAACCCATGCTTCCATATCCTTTTCAAGTTAAAAGGTGAGGTGTTCTTGTTTAGAATTGGCCGGGGGAAAAAGTGTACACTCCATCTGGAATATGAAAGTGAAGCTCAATTCTTTGTCTGTACCATTCCCTTTATTAAAGACTTCACTGTTAAAGTTTGATTAACAAATCTACCTGAACCTCAGATGTATTAGCTCTGTAATATAAAGCAAGAAACTATTTTAAATGTTTTTGCCATCACTTAGGCATACCTACAGAGAGCAAAGTGGTTGAGTAGGAGGGAATGAGGTGTTTTGTTTTGGCATTGTCAGAGTTGCTAGAATGTTTTAAATTTCAGTTTGCTTTGGCTGCGATGTGTTAATTGCCTCCATATTGCTTCAAAACCTTTCTGTTATTGGCCTGTGGCACTAATGTCTTGATCATGCAACATCTTTGCCCTACTTTTGTAACTTACACCAAATATCCCAATACATTATTTAACTCTCCAAAATGCTTTGGGTATATAAACTACTATGAAAGTCACTGCAGTGCCAATACTTTCTCTTCAGTACTTGGAGCCTGTTCTCTAAGGTAGAAGGACTACAAAACAAGTCAAGTATGTAGGTGTACATCAGGCTGTTCAAGAGCATATGAGTTCATCTTGAAACTCCAACTTAATTTCTTCTGTGATGTTGCACTGTAATTTTGTGTTTGCTTTCAGACAAATATTCCATGTTCTGGACCTCATGAAGATGGATATGGTTAATTATACCATTCAAAATATTAGACCACAGCTTCAGCGTAACTTGGTGGACTATGAAAGAACAAAATTCCAAGAAATTCTTGAAGAAACACCAAGTATGTATTATGATGTTTTCAGTTAATCAGATACAGTGGAAACCATTAAAGCCAACCTTTCTCTCTGTTACTATAGGTATCTGTTGAGCAAGGCACCTGGGGACAAATATGACCATATCCTACCTTTTATATGATAACTAATAATTGTGAAATGCTGACTTTATTGGTCGCTGCTGTTGTAAATGCATAAGACCACACGAAAAAGATACAGTTTGTGAAGAAATTGTTCCTGCGATCAAAGCTTTTGATAGCTGATTAAAACAGTTCTGCATACATAGGGCTCAGTTTTATCTTGCAATATATGAAATCACTATCTTTGTGTATCTGAAAATCTGCTACTGTTCACATGCATATGCACAGTAGTTGGTTTTTCCAGAATACGTGCCATTGCATGCTATGTAATTGGTAGTAGGCAGAGGCAGGATTAAGTCCATAATGAAGCATAGAACAACAAAACCTATTCTCTAGTGAAAATAAATGTTTAGTTTAGATGTTGTGAAGGCACAAGTGAGTCTTGTTGCAGTGTAAAGATAATACAGTTAAACCATTGTTAAGAAATTTTGGAAGAGGAAGGGAAACTGGTGACATTGATGGCTAATGCACTAGACTTGCTGAAGATTTAGATAACTGTATTTAAATCTTGCTTGTGCCTCCAGTGCAACTAGTCTGCTATGGGGTTTTTATAACCTGCCCAGAAGCTTCAGCTGGTCACCAGTGTTGGCTAGGTGAAAAAAGCTTGGGGAAAAACTGACTTGAGCAGACTTAACAGTCCACTGCAGTCTTATTTAGAGATCAGAAATGGAGTTGTCTTGTTCACCTACATTACTTGTCAATATACTGTACACTTGCATAGAAAGTTATACAATAAACTTGTATGGAATTTTGTTATTGTTTAGGTGCTCTGGATCTAACAACAGAGTGGATAAAGGAATCAATAAAAGATGAATTGTTGTCTGTTTCTTGTGAAACTTCTTCATCCCCTGGTGTTGATGGTAGCTCTAAACCAAATCTCAGTCCTACTCTGGTGCTAAACAATGGCTACTTGAAACTGTTACAGTGGGATTATCAGAAAAAAGCAATTCCAGAGGTAAGAAGTTAATTCTCATGACTCTTCTTAAATTATCCCAGTGCCTCAAAATTTACTCTTAATTCTCACTGCATGGAAGTACTGTTCATGACACTAGATGTTGTGGAACTCTCCTGTAGGACTTCTCTTGACAAATAATTCCACAAATTTCCTGGTTTCAAAGTAGCATGCTCCATAATCAAGGAGCACTTTCCTGGTAAGTATCAGTTGTTTGTTGTTCCCTGCATTACAATGTCATAATGCTGATGATACCGTGTGTGTGTGTGTGTATGTATGCACTTGTGTGCGTGCTCTCTCCTACATAGCAATAGCCTTACTAGTTACCTTAACTGTGATAAGAGCAAACTAGAGAATGGCTAGAGAATTTTCTCCAAGATTGAATTAATAGGACAGTAGATCATCAGTTCACATTATGAATGATCTCCTTGCCATGGGCAAAGGTAGTGCATCTGTTCTGATATTACTGGACTTCTCTGTAGCATTTAAGACATTTGACCATGGAATCCTGCTGTCCTGCCAGAAATAGCAAGTATTAGCAGGTTCCTGCTAATAAGAGTTGATCATTCCCCTTGGGCCATATATGGAATCATGATTGGCACCTGCCTTGCCATCTGGAGAGTCCTGCAGGGATCAATCCTGTTCAACTGTATGAACCCATTAGAGGAAAATGGTAAAGCAGCATGACTTAAATGCTAGCAATAAGAAAATGATGCCTACCTCAGTTAACTGTACAATTAGTGGTGTGTTTAATCTATCTGCTAGCTATCTAAGGCCTGGTCTACACTAGGACTTTAATTCGAATTTAGCAGCGTTAATTCGAATTAACCGTGCACCCGTCCACACCAGGAAGCCATTTAATTCGACCTAGAGGGCTCTTTAGTTCGAATTCGGTACTCCACCCCGACGAGGGGAGTAGCGCTAAATTCGACATGGCTATGTCGAATTAGGCTAGGTGTGGATGCAAATCGAACTTACTAGCTCCGGGAGCTATCCCACACTGCACCACTCTGTTGACGCTCTGGACAGCAGTCCGAGCTCAGATGTTCTGATCAGCCATACAGGAAAAGCACTGGGAAAATTTGAATTCCTTTTCCTGTCTGGCCAGTTTGAATCTCATTTCCTGTGTGGACGTCGTGGCGAGCTCAGCAGCACTGGCAGCGATGCAGAGCTCTCCAGCAGAGGAGTCCATGCAATCTCAGAGTAGAAAGAGGGCCCCAGCATGGACTGACCGGGAAGTCTTGGATCTGATCGCTGTGTGGGGCGATGAGTCTGTGCTTTCGGAGCTGCGCTCCAAAAAACGGAATGCAAAGACCTACGAGAAGGTCTCCAAAGCCATGGCACTCAGAGGATACAGCCGGGATGCAACGCAGTGCCGCGTGAAAATCAAGGACCTGAGACAAGGCTACCAAAAAATCAATGCGGCAAACGGACGCTCCGGAGCCGAGCCCCAGACATGCCGCTTCTACGAGGCACTGCATGCCATTCTCGGTGGGTCTGCCACCACTGCCCCACCAGTGACCGTGGACTCTGAGGATGGCATAGTGTCGAGGGGCAGTTTCTCGGCGATGTTCGCCGATGGGGAAGATGAGGAAGGGTTTGTGGAGGACGAGGCAGGCGACAGCGGTTACAATACTGCTTTCCCCGACAGCCAGGATCTCTTCATCACCCTCACAGAGATCCCCTACCAACCCTCCCCGGCTGTTAACCCAGACTCCGAATCAGGGGAAGGATCAGTCGGTAAGTGCTATAAACATGTAAACATTTATTTCTTAACAAAACAGGAATAAAAACTATATAAAAAGGTCAATGCATATAGGGATCGAACAAAAATCCTCTTGGGACAGTTCTACGAAGCTCTCTGAGAGGTACTCGAAAAGCCTCCGCAGGAGGTTCCTGGGGAGAGGTGCCTTGTTGGGTGCTCCGTGGAAGCACACTCTTCCGCGCCAGGCCATCCTGAGGTATAATGGGAGCATCGCCTCGACCAGCATGGCAGCATAGGGCCCTGGTCTGTGCAGGGATTCACGCAGCATGCGCTCTCTGTTTCTCGCTCGGCGACTGCTGCATCTAATTAGGGGAATTACTTTAATGTTACTATTGTGAATGCTTGACTTTTCCTTTGCATAACAATGACCGTCGTTTAACAGCCACGTGTTGGAGGCTGCAGAGGAAAAGCATACAGGGATCTTTCCCGGGGACAGCCGCGAGGGGCTGGAACAGGGTCAGACTTTATGCTTTCCAGATTGCCTTCAGCGGGAGGGCACTGCTATCCATTAACTGTTAAGCAGCCTAAAGTTTACGGCTTACCAGGCCTGGCTGCTACACGGATTCTGCTGTCCTGCCCCGCTTGTCCGATCTCCAGTGCAAGACCCCAGGCAATGAAAGCGAATGCCGAAAATTCGAACTTGTCCTGAGAGCACATGAGATTAGGTGCCCTGTATGGTCTTGTTCACAGAAACTGAGTAGACTGTGTTCAGTGTTCGCAAACATGTATCTTTGGAAGGAAATCACTTCCTTTTTCCCATCACACAGCTGTGGCTCTTTCCCGAACTGCCCCGGCATCCCCCTCACAGAGGCTGGCGCAGATTAGGCGGCGAAAGAAAAAGACTCGGGACGAGATGTTCGCTGAACTGATGGCCTGCTCCAGAGCCGAGGCGGCCCAGCAGAGCCAGTGGAGGGAGACCCTCTCTCAGCAGCAGCGCTCACACAGCGAACAGGAGGACAGGTGGCGGCAGGAAGACCAGCAGGCGACTCAAACGCTGCTTGGACTAATGAGGGAGCAAACGGACACGCTCCGGCGCCTTGTGGATGTTCTGCAGGACTGCAGGCAGGAGCAGAGAGCCCCCCTGAACTGTATCTGCAACCGCCCTCCCCCGCCACAAAGTCCTGTCCCCCCCTCACCCAAAATCACAAGAAGGAGGGGCGCTAGGGGCCGTGAAAACTGTCACTCCACCCCAGCAGAGCGCTCATGTACCAAACAGCTCTCATTCCCTAAAGTATGAGAATTGCTTGCCTTCCTGGCTCACCCGATCCCAAATCCCAGTTTCATCCACCAACTGTGTAGTTGAGTATTAAAAATAGTTTGCTGTTCATTACTGTTTCCGTCATGTTTCTTTGCAGAAGACTTTGTGTGAAGGGGGGGAGGGGAGGGGTTTGTTAATTGCATAGGACAGCCACCATTAACAGGGTACAGACATGGGGGCAGGATCAACAGCAGGTCACACACAGAGTGCAGTCACTAGGCACCCGGGTCACTCTGCGAGGTGTCTGCTGCCCCAGGTCAGTCTGGGAGGTGTATGTTGCCCCAGGGTCCGAGCGCCTGGCATCCACAAATGGCAAGGCAGGCTGCCCTTACCATGCCCTTCCACCCTAGCCATGAACCTCTCCGATGCCCTGAGCCCCAGCCAGAGCCATCATCCCCCCACACACCTACTCACCCTTCCCACACACCCCTCACCCCTTCCTGCAAACCCACCCCTTCCTGCACACCCTCCGGTAACCGTCCTCCCCCCAGAGACCGCTGTAGGAGCAGGAGCCTGTCAGTCCTCGAGTGTAGAAGCGGTCTGTACATCACTGCACACCGTACCCACCACAGTCTGCGTCCCTGTTGGAACCCTTGAACGAGAATTCGTTAGTAAAGAAAACTTAGTTAATTAAAAATGTTCCAATAACTTTATTTTTAAACGTCTGTTGGAAGGGGGGAAACCTGGTGAACGGGGTATGTAACCGCTGAAAAAAGTCAATAGTAACTGAAACAGGGGCAGGTTCAGCTTCTCTGTAAAGAGACTGGACAGTCATAGGTTACCCTGCTCTCTGAGGAACCTAGCTTTCAAAGCCTCCCGGATGCACAGCACTTCCCGCTGGGCTCTTCTAATCGCACGGGTGTCTGGCTGAGCGTAATCAGCAGCCATGCGATTTGCCTCAACCTCCCATCCCGCCATAAAGGTCTCCCCCTTGCTCTCACAGAGATTGTGGAGCACACAGCAAGCTGCAATAACAATGGGGATATTGGTTTCGCTGAGATCCGAGCGAGTGAGTAAGCTCCTCCATCTCCCCTTGAGACGTCCGAAAGCACACTCCACCACCATTCTGCACTTGCTCAGCCGGTAGTTGAAGAGCTCCTTGTCACTGTCCAGGGCGCCTGTTTAGGGCTTCATGAGCCAGGGCATTAGCGGGTAGGCTGGGTCCCCGAGGATCACTGTAGGCATCTCCACATCCCCAACACTTACTTTGTGGTCCGGGAAGAAACTACCTTCCTGCAGGCGTCTAAACAGACCAGAGTTCCTGAACACACGCGCGTCATGAACCTTGCCCGGCTACCCGACGTAGATGTTGGTAAAACGTCCCCTATGGTCCACCAGTGCTTGCAGCTCCATTGAAAAGTAGCCCTTTCAGTTAATATACTGGCTGGCCTGGTGGGCCGGTCCCAGGATAGGGATGTGAGTGCCATCTATAGCCCCACCGCAGTTTGGGAATCCCATCGCGGCGAAGTCATCTATGACGACCTGGACGTTTCCCAGGGTCACTACCTTTGAGAGCAGTAGGTCAACGATTGCGTGGGCTACTTGCATCACAGCAACCCCCACAGTAGATTTGCCCACGCCAAAGTGGTTCGCTACTGACCGGTAGCTGTCTGGCGTTGCAAGTTTCCAGAGGGCTATGGCCACTCGCTTCTGCACACTCAGGGCTGCTCGCATCCGGGTGTCCTGGCGCTTCAGGGCAGGGGCCAGCAAGTCACACAGTTCAAGGAAAGTGCCCTTACGCATCCTGAAGTTTCGCAGCCACTGTGATTCATCCCAGACCTGCAGCACTATGCGGTCCCACCAGTCCGTGCTTGTTTCCCGGGCCCAGAATCGCCGTCCCATAGCATGAACGTGACCCATTGCCACCATAATCTCCACGGCGCGGCGTACCGTGCTTTGTGAGAGGTCTGTGCCACTCTCACACTTCATGTCCTCACCGCGCTGCCAGAGCCTCCTCGCCCGATTTCTCAGCAGCTGACTGTGGAAGAGGTGTTCGATAAGGTGCGAGGAGTTGACAACGGCCATAAGTGCAGCGATGATCGCAGCGGGCTCCATGCTCGCAGTGCTGTGGCATCCGCGCTGTCACTGACCAGAAAAGTGCGCGAACAGAGTTCCCGCCGGCGCTTTCAAGGAGAGAGGGCGGGAGTGACGGTTGAATGACGACAGTTACCCAAAACCACCCTCGACACATTTTTCCCCCAGAAGGCATTGGGGGCTCTACCCAGCATTCCAATGGGAAGCGGGGACTGCGGGAACTGTGGGATAGCTGCCCAGAATGCACCGCTTCCAATGTCGACGCTTGCCCCGTTAGTGTGGACTCACAAAGTCGAATTAGTATCCTTAGTGTGGATACACAAATTCGAATTCATCAGGTCGAATCCACAAATTCGACCTAAGTTAAATCGAACTACTCTTGTAGTGTAGACATACCCTAAATGCTTGGCTGAGAACAACAATGAATGAAGACCAGTTGGCAGCAATTAAACCCAGGAAGACTGAGGTGATGCTGGTGGGGAGAAAGGAGCATTTACCAAATCAGTAACCTCACTTTGAAGGACATGTACTGTTTGAATACTGCTAACTCTTCACAGTCTTATTCACCTGAATTGTTTACAACTTCTGAATGCCGTTACGCTCAGATTAGTAAAATATGCCCTCGTCCATCTGAAAGACAGAGTAGATGAGGAAATATCTTTTATTGGACCAATTTCTGTTGGTGAGACAGACAAGCTTTCGCGCTGCATAAAACTCTTCCATCTAAGGTTGGCAAGAAGACTGCTCCTGTTCCTGTCAGATTTGTACTTATCCATGGAACTCGATGGATATGTGGTCTCTAGGCTTGATTATCTTAATTCTCTTCCTATGAATGAAAACTGTAGACTAAGTTTTTTTAAAACAAAACTTCAGTGTGGAACACTGCATCCAATTGTTCATCAGTGCAGGCTACAAAGAGCACATGAACCCAGTGTAGTTCTCTGTTACTGGCTCCCTGTTCCATACTGGGTCACAGTCAAGGCTTTAGTCCTCATCTTCTACCCCTGTATGGCATTAGCCCAAGTTCCCTGAATGACCACCTCAGCCTGTTTGATCACCATCTCTTGTGACAGCTACATTCCTGCAACAATGGTACTATCATCCTTAACGGTGAAATCTCTATGCAACAAATAACCGTTTGGATAGAAATGGTCTGTTAACCTGGAATTCTCCACAGGAGATCAGAATGCTGCTAAGAACCTCAGAATTTTCAGAGAAAATGGCCAACCCACTACTTTGACTTAGTCATCCCATAATAATGCACTATAACTAGGAGCGGCTCCAGGCACCAGCACGCCAAGCACGTGCCTGGGGCAGCAAGCCACAGGGGGCGCTCTGCTGGTCGCCGTGAGGGTGGCAGGCAGGTTGCCTTCGGCAGTATGCCTGCGGAGGGTCCGCTGGTTCCGCGGCTTTGGTGGACCTCCCGCAGGCGTGCCGCCGAAGGCAGCCTGCCTGCCGTGCTTGGGGCGGCAAAATACCTAGAGCCGCCCCTGACTATAACTATCTTTAAGAAAAGGGGTAGGAGTGTGGGAGGAATCCAGCCTCTCTTGACTGGAAGGAAGAGAAATATGTCTGAACACATAGGCCTCAGTCCAGCAAAATATTTAAATAATCTGAGTAGTCCCAGTGAAGTAAACAGGACTACGAACATGCCTAAGGATAAGTGTGCTTAGGTATTTTTCAGGATCAAGGCCTTAATTTTTTGGAGAGGCACTTTGATGTCACAGTGATAGGGCTCCATATAAGAAGCTAGATGAACATTCTCATTGTGATACTCTAGGAGTTATTTTTCCATTGCAAACTGCTGAAAGAGTAGATACACCTTAAAATCCACTGACGTGTCCTGTTACTAACATTAAATTATCCATCTACACAGATGTTTTATGACTAGTTACTATTACTACTTGGAGCTGGTCAAAATATTTTGAATTTTTAATGACACAACCCCCCTGAAACTATTAAGTCTTCTCTTTTGAAACCCAGTTCTGTATATATTGGATATGTTCTTCTGCTCAGTGTGGGTGAATGTATTTACTTTGAAAATGATTAGCATCATCCTGATCCTGGGCTACTCGTGGGGCTTAAGTGGCCAGCTCCTAGGACTGTCCTATGGGCAGCAAGCTGCAGCCCCACCGCCACCACACACTTGGGCTCACAAGGGAGGCATCTGAAGGCAACCTTAGGTCAATCTTCCACAGTTCACAAACTGAAAAAATCCTCCCTCGCCTGTGTTCAGGACTGCTAGGGCTCCTAATGCCACTCTGGCCCTCGTTACTTTCTATAAAGGGGCAAGAGTTGGGGTAGGACTCCTCCATAAATGTTTCTATTTCTTGATTAAGATTTTTTTTTAAAATCTATTTAAAAGTAATTGTGGTGGGGCAGTTTTTTTTTTGTTTTTTTTAAGGAACTGTATAATACTACGTATGCAAGGGGTTGGCTATAGTTACTGTGAACTTCTTGACTTTTGAGTACTGAAATTTTCTGCTGCAGTGTTGCATGAAAGTAGCGTCTCCTCTGTCCTTGAATTACTTGTTCGGGCATTAGCTTAAGTCTCAACTTGGTATCACTTACAGTAATCAATGCTATTCTAATTCTAGACGTTAATAACAGATGAAGTTCGTCTTCAGAAGTTGAAAGAGAAGCTGAATGAGTTACGGATTATAGCTTGTGTATCTCTTATAACTAGCAATATGGTGGGCACAACTATTGTGGGCTTACCTGATTTTGCTGACAAATTAAAAAGGATTTCAGCTGTTCTGCTGGAAGGGATGAACAAGGAGTAAGTTCTTTCTCACTTTTTTTTTCTCTTTAAAGAAAATGGCCAGGTGGCATTTAACAAACTTTATTGTTTTTTTTTCAGAAATAGTTAAAATGTTGTATAGCCTATGCAACTTGTTACTGATATGAATATAATCAATAGTAATAATCCATTTATTATGTATCACTCTTAGACCTACATGTGTACTAGTGAAAACAGTTGCCTAGTGCAGACTTCATTGCATTGCCCCACCCCTTCTGATAACAAAAATTACTACATGAACCCAGGAGAGGGGACCAAAGCCTGAGTCTGCCTGATTCCCACTGCTCTGGATGGAAGAGCCAAAGCCCAAGCCCCACTGGTCTGGATGGGGTAGAGGCTGAAACCGAAGCCCAAGGGCTTCAGCCCCCACCAGGGCTGAATCTCTTGGGCTTCGGTTTCAGCCCCAGGCAGTGGGGCTCGGGTTTCAGCCCTGAGCCCCAGCAAGTCTAAGCCAGCCCTGGCGACCCCATTAAAATGGGGTCGTGACCGAAGCTCCTGTAAGTTTTGCGGCAAGGCACCCCTCCCCTGGCCTGGCCCAGCCCAGGCCCGCTGGAGCTGCTGGGGAGAGGAGCCCCTCGCCTGGCCCAGGCCCACCTGAAGTGCTGCGGCTGGAGAGAGGAGCCCCTCCCCAGGCCCAGCCCAGGTCTGCCAGAGC
Source organism: Mauremys mutica (assembly GCF_020497125.1). NCBI lineage: Eukaryota > Metazoa > Chordata > Testudines > Geoemydidae > Mauremys > Mauremys mutica. The sequence continues at coordinate 99,523,678 of NC_059072.1, read as the reverse complement.
TGCAGGGGAGAGGAGCTCCTCCCCTGGCCTGGCCCAACCCATCCCAGGCCCACTGGAAGTGCTGCAGCTGGAGAGAGGAGCCCCTCCCCCGGCCCGGCCGAGCCCAGTCCCGCTGGAGCTGCCACAGCCGGAGAGAGGTGCTTCTCACCTGGCCCTGAGCTGCTGCGGTGAGAGAGGGCTGGGGGGGAGCGTTCTCTCTCTCTCTCTCTCTCTCTTCCCCTCCCCCACCCCCGCTGCAGCCCTGTGGCAGCCTGTACCACAAACCCCTCATCCCCAGCCTCACCCAGAACCTGCCCCACAACCCTCTGCCCCAGCCCTGAGCCCCCTCCTGCACCCTAAACCCCTCTGCCCCATTGCAGAGCCCTCATCCCACACACAGCAACCCTCTGCCCCAGCCCGGAGCCCCCTCCCACACTCCGAACCCCTCGGCCCCACCCCCACCATACATCACCTCCATATTGGTGCACAGAACAAAATTCATTCCGCACATGGACCTAAAAAATTAGAGGGAACACTGGTCATGACCCACTTTGGTGTTCTGACCCACAGTTTGAGAACCGCTGGCCTAATGCATGCATATAGCTTAATTCTTTTTTACAATAAACTTTTGTACTGAAAATCTGACACCAAATTCAGTGTATAGTGTTGAAATTTCTCCACTTATGCACCATTTAGGTCAGCACAGACAGTGGCAGTGCAAGCTTCATCATGTTGCTCTGCCAATTGCTTCAGCCTTTCACGTTATTCAATCAGTTCCTGGCTCCTCTGCTGCAATTGCCACTAGTGCTACAAATTGTGGTGATGGTGATTTTTGTGTGTGTGTGTGTGTGTGTGTGTTGTGGACACTGCCCTATATGGACTGGCATTAAGAATAGAAACTTGGTTCCCATGTGCCACCAAACAGCTGTTTGGTTGTAACAACTCTGTCAGTCATTACTTGGGCAATTTGAACTGTGGACCCAGATTCAGCTAAGTATACTTAAGTATTTTCCTGGACTGGGACCATGGTATTTAAGTGCACGTTTAACTTTAAGCACATGTACTAGTCTCATTGACGCCAACAGAATTTAATCATATGAGCAGTCCTTTCTCTTCCTCCTCCCTGACATCCCTGCTAATAGGATTTACTCTTATCCTGGGGCGGAAGATTTGTGTCTTGTATCTGGAAAAGCTGACAAAGTTTGCAAAAATCCACCTGGCTCTCTTATTTTATTGGAGATGACTAATTTAAAAAGAAAATAGAAAATGAGGGAATAGCTATGCAACTGAAGTTACAAGAACTGTTAGAGTTAAATGCTCAAACTTTTTTCTTTTCAGAAAATTTGATTTGAAAGAGGCTCTGAATAATATAGGTGTTCAGATTTGCAGTGAAGTGAACAGGTCCCTGTCCGAGAGAGGATTTCCCACTCTCAATATGGAAATTCAAAACAGCCTAGTGGGTCAGATCTGTAGCATTGTTGAAGAAGATAATCCCATCAGCTCCCTGATTGGTTAGTATAATTTATGTGGTTCTCTGGTTGTATGCATGTACGCAATTTCTTCTTCTTTTTTTTTTTTTAAGTAAATGAAGGCTAATTGCCCATCCATACTGTAAAAATTAAATTAATTTACTAAAGTTAAAGATTGACTTTTTATTGTGAAAAAGTTAAAATGAAAGTAACTTTCTTACAGTAAATATTGGGTCATAAAGTGTGCAAACCTGTGCTGCTTCAATTGTTTATATTAAGACAGTCTTCTGAAAGATTGGTTCGGGGGGGAGGGGAAATAAAGTTAGAGTCCAGAAATATGAGCAGAATGCTCCCAGTGATTCTGGGATGTTCTCTGGGGCCTGGTCTACACTACGCGTTTAAACCGAGTTTAGCAGCATTAAACCGATTTAACCCTGCACCCGTCCACACAACGAAGCCCTTTATATCGATATAAAGGGCTCTTTAAACCAGTTTCTGTACTCCTCCCCGACGAGGGGAGTAGCGCTGAAATCGGTATTGCCATGTCGGATTAGGGTTAGTGTGGCAACAATTCAACGGTATTGGCCTCTGGGCGGTATCCCACAGTGCACCATTGTGACCGCTCTGGAAAGCAATCTGAACTCGGATGCACTGGCCAGGTAGACAGGAAAAGCCCCGCAAACTTTTGAATTTCATTTCCTGTTTGCCCAGCGTGGAGCTCTGATCAGCATGGGTGGCGATGCAGTCCCAAATCCAAAAAGCGCTCCAGCATGGACCGTATGGGAGATACTGGATCTGATCGCTGTATGGGGAGACAAATCTGTTCTATCAGAGCTCCGTTACAGAAGACGAAATGCCAAAGCATTTGAAGAAGTCTCCAGGCTATGATACAGAGTCCACAGCACAGTGCTGTGTGACAAGTGTAACGGAAAGCCAAAGAATCAAATGGATGCTCATGGAGGGAGGGAGGGGGTACTGAGGACTCCAGCTATCCCACAGTCCCCGCAGTCTCTGAAAAGCATTTGCATTCTTGGCTAAGCTCCCAATGCCTGAAGGGTCAAAAACATTTTCCCGGGTGTTTCAGGGTGTATGTCATCAATTTACAGCCTTCCCCCACCCCTGAAAGAAAAGGGAAAAAAATCGTTTCTCACCTTTTTTCAATGTCACCCTATGCCTACTGCATGCTGCTGGTAGACAGGGTGCTGCAGTGCTGAACACCAGCATCCCCTTCCCGGTGGCAGATGGTGCAATATGACTGATATCGGTCTTCATCATCAGCCCGTGAGTGCTCCTGGCTGGCCTCGGTGAGGTCGGCCGGGGGCGCCTGGGTAAAAATGGGAATGACTCCCGGTCATTCCAGGCAGATGGTACAAAATGGCTGGTAACCGTCCTCATCATAGCAACTGGAGGCTGAGCTCCATCAGACCCCCCCCCCCCTTTCACATCTAAAGAAAAGATTCTGTACTGCCTGGACTATCATAGCAGCTGGAGGCTTCCTCCCCCTCATTTTATCTCACTAAAAAGTCAGTGTTTCTTATTCCTGCATTCTTTATTACTTCATCATACAAATGGGGGGACACTGCCACGGTAGCCCAGGAGGGTTGGGGGAGGAGGGAAGCAACGGGTGGGGTTTTTGGAAGGGCACCCCCTAGAATGGCATGCAGCTCATCATTTCTGCGGGATCTCTGGGGCTCTGACACGGAGCAGCTGTGCTCTCTGGTTCTCTAGTACACTTGCCCCATATTCTAGGCAGGACTGACTCTATTTTTAGACAAAACATAAAGAAGGGAATGACGCAGGGAGTCATTCCCATTTTTGTCCATGCGCCTCCGGCCGACCTCAGCGAGGCCAGCCATGAGCACCCATGACAGCAGCAGACGGTACAAAATGATTGATAACCGTCATCTCATCGCCAATTTACAATGGCAGACGGTGCAATAGGGATGGTAACCGTCTCTGCTACCTTGCAAAGGCAAATGAATGCTGCTGTGTAGCACTACAGTACCACGTCTGTCAGCAGCATCCAGTACACATACGGTGACAGTGACAAGGCAAAACGGGCTCCATGGTTGCCATGCTATGGCGTCTGCCAGGGCAATCCAGGGAAAAAGGGTGCGAAATGATTGTCTGCCGTTGCTTTCACGGAGGAAGGATTGAGTGACGACATTTATCCAGAATCACCTGCGACACTATTTTTGCATTGGGATCTCAACCCAGAATTCCAATGGGCGGGGGAGACTGCGGGAACTATGGGATAGCTACCCACAGTGCAATGCTCCGGAAATCGACGCTAGCCTCGGTACATGGACGCACACTGCCGAATTAATGTGCTTAGTGTGGCCGCATGCACTCGACTTTATACAATCTGTTTTACAAAACCGGTTTATGTAAAATTGGAATAATCCCGTAGTGTAGACATATCCTGTGAACCTACAAGTGACAGGATTTCAGAGGGGAATTTAATTAATACCTAATTGTGGATTGTGTGCACCAGTGGAGGATCTACCTCCCACAACTTTGGGTTTAACTCTGTCTTCATTATAGTTGTGCATCTATTTCACAACATAAATCCTATTGCTCAGTCTGAAGGTTGTCCCTCTACAACGGGGAAAATGTGACTTTGTTCTAAGTTAAAACTGAAGGGAGGAAGATAGAGAAAGGTAGCATTCAAGCTGTGTCTCTGCTTATTTTGATTCTTTCATGTGCCAATGTGTGAAGTATTTCTAAGGCAACTGTGGCTTGACACTTTGGATTTACATTTATATGGTCTGTTCTATCATGAACTCAGTTATCTTCTCTGTTTCAGATAAACGAATCCAGCTATATATGAAAAGCCTGCTTACTCTTCCAAGCATTCAGAAATGTATGCCTACGATGCCAGGAGGCCTTGCTGTGATTCAGGCAGAGATCGAGTCTATTGGATCTCAGTACGCAAGCATTGTGAATTTTAATAAACAAGTATATGGACCATTCTATGCAAATATTCTTCGAAAACTGCTTTTTAGTGAGGCACCAATGGGGAAAACAGGAACTGATGCTTCTACTAATTGAGGGAAAAGAATGATCTGGTTATGCAACCAGCCCTGTTCCCTTCACAGTATTTATTATAAAGATATTGTGAATTCTGTTCCCTCAATGTGCATAATTTACTCCAATGATTGTTACTGAGACAGGGACAGACAGAGGTGTATCCAAAGGAGAATAGACTCTATAAAGTGTGTACAGGTAAAGCTTCCAAAATTCATTGGAATGAAACTAATTAATATATATATTTTCATGAACTTAATCTGTTTAATGGATTTTAACACTCATTGTGATCACTGTAAGTGTCTTCTTCCCAAGCAAGCATTTTTGACTCAGTGTAAATATGGAGAAGTACCTCTTGGTTTTGCTACTATTACAATTTAATCAATGGAACTCTTAGCACTCGTATTTAGTAATTAAAAAAAAAAATTACGTATACTGGTGCAATGACATAAAATGATGACATTAGTTCAAATGTACTTTACTTATAGTGCTTTATTGGTGACACTACATAACTGAATATGGGTCACTTCTTGAAAGACTTAGAGATGAAAATATAGTGTAATTGAACTTGTAACGAAGTAAAGATTCAAATTAGGTCAAATCCTGCTGATATAGTTATTGGGATCAGAATTTGGCCTATCTTTCAGTAGTGCATGCCACATTACTATAAATGGTGTTAAGTGTACCAGTTATAGAGTGAATATGTCATGCAAAATAGAAACATTTCAGAATTTGTCAAATGTAATCCAGCAATAAAAGATAAGTCTAACGATTCTTTTATTCATGGAAAACTAACTTGGGTGCTGACGTCAATTTCCTTACACAAACAAATGGTTCTAAAAGTTATCTAAAAGAGGTCATATTGTCCTTTAATTAAACATTTGGAAGCCTAATCTTTTTATACATGTAGCGTTTGCAACTTTGATCTTCGGAGGTGCTTAGGCACCTCTGAATTGGGACTTTAAGCCTTTGATCTTGAAAATATTTAAGCACGAGAGTAGCCTTATTGACTTCAGTGGAACAATTTTTGCTTAAAGTTAAGCATGTATTTAAATATCTTACTGGATTGGAGCCTAAATTTTGAACGTGAGTAGTGATTTTGTTTACTGACTGGATATTTCAGTTTTTTGGGTCAAGTTCAGCATCCAAAATCAGTCACTAATCACTTTTGAAAATTTAAGCCAAAAGCTATTAATTCCACACGCATTAGGCCAATACTGCAGCCTGGAAGCTGGCCTGATCCAAAGCCACTGAAGACCATAGAAAGACTCCCACTGTCATGAATGGGCTTTGGGGCAGGCGTATTGGGTAACTGGGGTCTTGCAGAGACTGTTTGAACCTTTTGATATGGGAATAAACTTCTAAAAGTTTACACAATATAGACAAATTATTTTGCATATCTCACATTACTGGATATGAGTGTTGAAATATTCAGTATAAAATGTTCCCATCTTGATCAGAGTTAATCAGATATACTCAAAATATATAATTATAGTATTTGACTGTTAAATAGTGAATTAATCCTATTTTTAAATGTCAAAACATGTAAACTTTGGCTGGTACAAGTTTCCAGATATCTTCCTAGTGTTTTATATACAGTATATTTTTATTTAAAAAATAAACTTTGCCCATATGGGATTAATGTGCCACACACAATATATAAATATACAGTACGACTAGCGTGTCTCTCATGAAGATCTAAAATGGCTGGGCATTAGAAGCACTTTGGATTGGTTTATAGTCCAACCTCCTTTTTATAGAATTAGGGTTGTTTTTTTGTTTGTTTTTGTTTAGCAGGGGGAAAAATACTTTTTAGACAAGAGTTTCTCAAACTGAGGCTGGCGTCCCAGGAAAAACAAAGCAGGAATTATTTTTAACTTTCTTTTTGGAAGGTTTCCATGTGGGACTAAGCAACAACAGACTCATGTATTAAGTGCACACTCTTCTGGACTCGTGTCAAAAGCTACTACCGAAGTTCTATCTATGTACATGTGGGAGTGGAGGGAGGCTAAAAAGTCTCAAATTGCAACAGTTACTCAATGACTTCTCACCCCATTTGCTCTTTATGCCTTGTTAAAAATATTGCACCAAATAGATGAGTACAGTTTTTAGTTTGAGAAACTCAAAATTGAAAGGAGCTGTTACAGTGTAACAAGTGTGCCAGAGAAGTGGTACATTCTTGTCTTCATGAATATGGTACTTCAGTACATAGTTCACATGTATCAAGAGAAGAACATATCCTAAAAACTGAAAAGGGAAGTTCTGTTAGTAATTTCCTAATCTTGGGAAATTCAACTATTCTAAAGTTGTGCTTTGGGCCCCCCCCAAAAAAAGATTTTATTTTTAGCTTGTACAAAAAATTGTATTGTAACTTTCTATCCTTGCAATTTATCTTTCTAAATTTTCTAGTGTAAAACCGAAAAATTTACTGTGGTGAGATCAGCTGGAGTATGTTTTAGACCAGAGGTTTATAAACGATCTGGGAAATTGTCACTGTAACTTCCAACTAGAAAATGAGGACATAATAGTTTTGTTTGCATTAATGTGACTTTTTTTTAAAAGGGCATTTTATAGGATGGTATAGGTCAGAGATCACTTAAACATTACAATTAGGATATATTTTAATAGTGCTTTGGATGTACATGTTTCCTCAAACTTCTGTCTCTTGCATGCTCATGGTTCAAATGTTTACCTCTGGTCTGAATTTTGCTTCTTGAAAATAGACAATTATGTAGCAGTAGCTTTATTAGATGAAGTACAAATGAATTTTTGTGGTATGCATTTGCGTTGTTTTGTTTTTGTATGCATTAAAAGTCTGTTTGTAGTAAAACTGTGGAGAGAAGTCATTCATGCAAGCTGCTTCTCAGTTTAAATATAATGCAGTCAGTTATTTTGATACATTATTGCAAAATGACTCTTCTGTAACTTCTCTTTTCAAGGAGTCCTTCAGGAATGTATCCTATTTAAATCAAATGGAAGAGCAGTTTTAAGTGCAGTTGTAGAAGTGGCTTAAAATAACACTTTCTGACTCTAATCTGTTTTCTAACTATGTATTGTGACATACCAGGGTGCAATCCGGACTAATGAGGAGCTGTATCACTCCTGCCCTGCAAGCTTGGGTGCCTTACAATGCCTTGCTGAAGTAGCTCCTATCAGGGTCACTCACAGCCAGCTTTCCAGCATGCAAGGCCCACCCTATGTGTCTGTGTGTAATGGCAGCCTGCAAGTGACACGTGGGTTACACACTGGCTCTCACCAGTCTTGGTTATACTGCAGGGTGACCCTAACACACCCCCAGTCCCAGGTTTTTCCCCAGAAATATGTCCTGTACTGCCCAGCCCGCTCCTAGATATTATGTAGTATCTTAAATCTGTTATTCTTTAAAGGGAATAATATGCCATCGTATTATCTCAGTTATTCAGACAGTTCAATTTAAACACTGGATTAGATAAAATTGTAAGAAGTTTTAACTACAAAGATTTTAAGCGAGTATGAGTAATGAGGCATAAGTCAGAAATAGTTATAAGAAAAATAAACATAAGATGTTTAGTAATACCTAACTTAACAAACTACAACAGATTCAAGCACAGATTCACCACATGCTGATAGCCATCATATTGACCAAACCCTGTAGGTCAGGACTCCCCACCGTACCCTAGAGTCCAACAAATGCTTCCTTTTTTGCTTCAGATGCACTGAATGGAATGGGCAGGGAGAGAGAGTGGGGCCTTGGGGCATTTGTCCCTCCTTTTTATAGTTTGTCCCTCTCTTGAAAAACATTTCCAGCTGCTCACTAGGAGACAAAAAGTCTATGTGGAAGGATGTTCCCTGCTGGGTTTTTCTTACCGGTTTGAGCTTTCTTTGCTTCTCTTCTTGCTGGAGGACTCTGTTTACTGCTTAAATACAAATTAGGCAAAGCCCACATTCCTTTGTTTAGGACAGATCAGTCTACCAACCTCAATTTGGGCAGGGCTGTGAGGTTTGGAAGATGTGTTAATAACATCATACAGGCAAATCTTATAACATTATATACAATGTTGCTACGCATACTTTATCAGGATTAGACTGCCTAGCAAATTATGAATTTTGAAATGATACGTTACAAGACATGCCTTGTAATACATTTTGTACAATAATGTATAGGATGTGAACATGGCTATATTGTCACTCATATAGAGTTAGTCATAGCCATCCATCACTGTAGTATCTGGGGCCCTTCCATTGAAATCAACAGACGTTAGGAGCCCAAATACCTTTTGAGGATCTGGTCTTGAGTGCCTTACAATTAATTGATTTTATTCTCTCGCACGCACCCCTTTGTCTATTAGTGATATACATTTTTTTACCGCTGCTGCCTATGTTGGCTTTGTAATGCTATAGCAGTTGAACTGAATTTTATTTCTCCTTTGCACATTGTCCAAAATATTGTTATACACATTCCAATTGCAGGACAGTATTCTTTTTCATATGTATGCAAACTCAGCACCTCAACTAATTGCCCAGGTTGGATGGTAGAAGCTAGCCAGTATAATCTTACTGGTGATGGTGCATGACTGGGAAGGAATGCTGCTTGATTTCTAATCTCAGAATGAGTTTGTAACTCCTAGCACCAAACTCTGCAAGAAAAGAGACTGAAAAGATTGCAGCTGTCTACTTGTGAGAGATGAGGTGCATGTATGTATGTACGGACAATAACAAATGGCGTAGAGCAGGTAAATTGGGTGTGCTAATTCATCCTCATGCTACATGAGCAAGGGGACTCTTAGTGAACCCAGTTGGGGAACTTGTTACCACAAGCTAGTCTTGAGAACTAAAACTCTAGTTGGATTCAAAAAAAGGATCACAAACTTCTATGGATAACAAGCCAGAGTTAGTGTAGAGAGGATTTTAAAACCAACCAACAAAAAACCCAAACAGTTGGATGGGATTAAAACCTAGAGCTGTTCAAAAAAGTTCTGAGATGTTTTGTCAGAAGTTTCAGATTTTGACAAATCAGCGAAATCCCTGAAAATTCCAGCAGACCCCAGGTATGTTTCAAAACCAAGGAGGCATTGTTTCTATTAGGATTCTTTCATGCAGTCTGCCCATCTGGCTCCTCGGCAGAGCTGCAAGTGGTTTGCCTCAGAGAGGGCTTTCAGGGTCCATGGTTTCAGGGCAGCCTGCCTTTGGTTGGGGCTCCATTCCCTTTTGTGGAGAATTGTTGGGATCCTAATCTGAATGAAACCAAATTTTGAAATAAAATCCTCCATGAAAGAGAATTACCTTTCTCCACACAGCTGTAATAAATCCCTCATGCTTCAGGGCCTAAACCAGCTCTGAGATATACTGAGGGAAAATCTTACTTTGTAGGTAGATTACTCTATAACTACTGTGTGAACAATATGGGGGGAGGGGCAGCATCTTCACCTGAAGCATCTGGTGTTGGTCATTGTCAGAGGGCACAGAAATTCCAAACTAAAAAAACCAAAATATCTTGAGTTTGTTTGTATCAGGAATTAACATCACTGGTGGTGGAGTAAATTCACAGCTAAAAGCTGCTTTTAATTTACAGGCCTGTTTCTTGCAGCTTATCTTCAGGCATTAATATTATCCTCTACATATTTCTTCAATAATGCACAGCATAGGGTTTCCTGGGAACTGCATATCTTATTTTAGAACCCTATGCTAGGCATGCAACCTCCCTTTGGAAGATGCAGTGGTGACCTCTATTTTGACAAACTTGAATATACATTATTGGTCCTTTATTTCACTTTTATGTACAAAGAATGTTATGGACAACAGCTATTGTTTTTGATCTTCTTCCTGAAGCCAGCAATCCTTGCCCTTTTGCTCACAACTGCCAGAGTGCTAAAAATAATTTTTAAAAAGACATCAAAGAGAGATACTCAGTGGAAAGAATCTGAACAGCAAATCAAGACATGGTTCATTTAAACAGATGCTAAAGTCCAGCTGTGTCACCCTGCCTGCATCTGGTTTTACTTTCCATTCAATCTTGGGTTTTTCCTGCCCCCACCTTTTGAGGTGGGAGGTGAGGGGAGGGAAGAACAGTGTTTGGTGATCAGCATGGATAAAAAAAAATTAAATTAAAAAAATTAGAATTTAAATTACATTTTTGTCTTTAAAGATAAACCAATTTAAAATTAAATTTGAAATTATGACAACCTATGTTGAGACCTAAACTTGATATAATCTATTAAAATAATTTTAAGATACATTTTAAAAAATATTAAACGGTACTTGTTTGTGGTCCAAGTTTTAAAGAAAGTCAAACCACTGAACTAGTGACTAAGTACCTGAAACCAGAGCTGTTGAAGTGTTAAACTAGCTTCTAACGGCAGTAGCCTCTTCTGCAGGTGCAGAGAGAATATTTTCTTCATTCCAGCATAGTCAAATAGTTCAGTTCAATCAAGAGTTCATTCAAAGTTGAGAAACTGATTGGGAGTTGATAAAGGAGGAAAACTCATGAATAAAAACTAGGTGTGAGAGGATGAGGTCTGTCCTAAAATCTTGAAGGATAATGGTACCAAACCAATCACTTCAAATTATCAATGACAAATAATACTTCCTTTTTTTACAAACCAATTTTAAATGCAAAACATGTTTACCAAAACATTTGGCTTTTGTTTCCAGAACCCTGAAGGTAGTTTTATTTATCCTAATGCATTTTTAAAAGCTGTTTTACGCATTTTTAATTGAATTCCAATTTTCATCCAAATAAAGCTTGACACAAATCACAAGTAAAAAATTAACGATCTAGTAAACAAGAAATGAACCATTCATCATTTTCTAATGTAAAAAATGTAAACATTAAGAATCTGAATAAATGTATATTAAGCTATATAATTGTTTAAATAAATGTGTATAGATATAGTGTATTGGCCTGGTTACCAAAAGGAATGCTTAAATTTTGTGTAAAGGGTAAATTTAGTTAAAAACTGTTGATTTTCAGGGATTATCAGCCAGTACGAACCAGCTTTTCTTGAGGAAAATAACTAAAAAGTATAAATACAAATCAAGATTTAAACTTATTTAAATCAAGATTTCCTGCTTCTGAATTAAATCAATCCACACTATTGGTGATGGGCTCTTCTTTCCCTTTTAAATGTTGTTGTTCATATTGTAGGTTGGGTGTAGGGCTTGGATGTCTTCGACTCACAGTCCTTTTAGAAATGTTTTATTATAAAACAGCATCCACCACTTGTAAAACCAATTAGCAACATATCAGGTTTTAAAAAGAAATAACCCCACCCCAAACTCACTGTTGCATTAAGTGAGCATAACACCACTGATTTACACAGCCTTCAGAATTATAATTACTAACAAAACCATTCACTGCAAACTCCACAACCTGCTTGGCCTTGTATCTTTAACTATCCCACTTGGTCATCATCTATGAGAAAAAATCAGTATGCAGTAATGATACTATTATTTAAGTTTAAACTCTATTCAAGGATGTTAAAAATTGGGATGTGTTTTAGGAGTCAGGGCTGGAGTGAGGACAACTCAGGTCTGTTCTTGGCTCTGCCTCTGATTCATTGACTGATATGGTACAAATTACTTAGCCATTTTCTTCTGCAATTTACCTATCCGTAAAAGGAATAAAATACATGCCTACCTGACAGTGGAATCCTCTCAAAAAAATCTGCTGATTTTTACACCATGTTTAATTTATGTGTGGAACTCACTGCCAACAAAATATCACTGAGGACAAGTACTTAGGATTCAAAGGATGATTGCACTTTTACATGGATAAGAACATTCATAGTTATATAAGGTAGGATAAAAGTTTTAGGACATCCACCATCATCCTTTACAGCATAAGCCAACCGCTAAGGTTAAGAAGAATCTTTTCCCCCTTGGCAGGTTATTACATAATTTTCCATTGCGGTATTCCTTGTGCTCTCTTTTGACCATCTGGTACTGCTCATTTATGTGCACCAGACATGATACCAGAATAACGGAACAATAGTTTGGAATGGTATGGCAATTCCTATATTCCTTATTTAATTGTTTGCACAGTACATAGATATCCTGGGGTGCTGTAGTCACACTTATTGAAGCGTGACTTCCTTTTTATTACAAAAAGTACATAGATTTGTTTAAAGAATGTTTCCAGTGTGACCTTTACTTTCAAATGGTGCCTAAAAATCATTATACACAACTTTTAACAAAATCAACACAGGAACTTTTACTGTGTATATTGATGCTTCTTATGAGCTGTCATTTTAGTCAACTGGAAAGTCCCCCTCCCACAGAAAGATAGGAAAGTGATTTTTTGTGTATTCTGCTGAGTTTCCCTGTTGACAATCCCAAGACTCCACATGTATGGCTGCTCAGATTCCCTTCCAATTTCAGATGTTGAATTAATAGGAGGCCTTGTAACTCCAAAGCTAATGAGTCCCATGGAGTTTCAATTCCTGACAATAAGTGCCACTTGCGGAAAGTTTTCTGCAGTGTTGTGGATGGTTTTGTGGTTAAGGCATCAGAGTAGGATTCAGGAGATATGATCTTGAGCAAATCACCTTTACTTGTTCCTCATTTGCAAAATGGAGATTATAGTAATTTGCTGCCTCACCAGAGTATTGTGAATATAAATTTGTTAATATCTGTGAGGTGCTGACAGGGAAACACTGTCATAGATATAAAATCTCACTGTTTTTGAGCATAGTGGATACAAGGCAAACAGCATTAAGACTGGAAAAAATATCATAATGACTGTTACATATTGACAGTCTGTATGGCTTTGCAGAGTGTAAACTGACAACCAAGAAGGTAATGAGACTGCAGCAGCACTTTCAAACTGTCCTCTGCAGAAAGTAAAAATCGAAGAGTTTGTTGCTGATCTGCAGCGGGTTTGCCTATTATCTGTGAGTCTATTTTAGTTCTCAACCCCATAGAATCCTAACCATTTGATAAGAGAGAGAGAGAAAAAAATGGTTAGTGCTGATTCCAGCTTCAGCTCACTTGTACTTCCCCACTATACAGAAAATGACATGACAGCGACTCTCCCATGGTGCCCTTCAAATAATAACAAAGGGACTTGTCCTATGCAATACTGTCACATACTCATGCAGGGATGTGGGCTGCTGGCTACAGAGCGTAGTTTGTACCAGGTGTGTTCACCCGCGTGCTCTGCCCAGCAGGGCTGAACGTCATTTAAATAAGGGCTTTTATGCACAGCGCCCCCTGGTGGGTGAACACTAGACGACAGTTTAACTTTCCATGGCACAAGTCACACTGAAATCCCACCCCAGGCTGGCTGGGGTGCGGGGGAGGGGAGGAGCTGTTCTGAGAGGGGAACCTGCTGCCCCCCAGCATGTCGCCTCAGGTTCAGGGCAGTTCTCCAAGCCTCTCACCAGCCCCACCCCTCATGTTTAGGGGCGGCGGGGGAGAAGCTCAGAGTCGGTCTCTGGGGAGCGAGGTTTGTGCTGAGCGTTTCAGGGGGGCATTTCCCCCTCCCCCCCAGCTTCCGAGCCCCGGGCTAGGACCAGCAGCTCGCTCCGGGCGGGCGAGCGGGCGCGCGGGCTCTTTAAAAGAAGCGGAACGGTCCCGCGGCGCCTGTGTTGTAGCGGGGGCAGATTTCATCGCCGCGCGGAGCGTCCGCCGGCTGCTGAGTCCCTCCCGGCTCGTGTCTCTGCCGCGCTCGCCATGGAGGCGTTAGCGGCCGAGCTGGGGGCTCTGACTCCGGAGCAGGCGGCGGCTCCCGTGAACACGGTGGAGGTGAGCGAGGGGACGGGGGATAAAGGCGCCGCCGGCCCGCGGAGGAGGGGCACGCTCCGCTCTGGCAACGAGCGGCGGAGCCCCCGCGAGGCGTCTCGCCAAGGCCCCTGTTGCGCTTGCGCAGAGGCTCCTGCTTCAGCCCCAGGTCTTCCAGCAGCATCCCCTGCTGCGCATGCGCGCAGCCCCTAGGTTCGTCTCTCCAGTGGGCTTTCCGGGCTCCAGGCACCTGGGTCCCGAGTCATCTGTGGCGCATGCGCGGGATCAATTCACCCTTTCCACGCTGGCCTGCGCCTTCCCGCAAGCTCCAGGCTGGCTGCGCTGCGCTGCTCTGCCCGGCAGCCCCCGGGCCTGGTGCCAGTGAGATGCGGGCAGGGCGCAGGGCCTGGTGCTGTGCAGCCTCCCTTGCCAGGGAGCCCAGCGCGGGTGGAGGGCGCCCAGCCTGTCCCCGGGGACCGTGGCCGCCCCAGGGTGTTACAAGGCCAGCGAGCGCCCCCGCTGCTCCGTGCTGGAGCCACACACTCCGTGTGGGCAAGGGCAGGCGTGTGCAGGGTCGTGTTAGCCGCCCGCGATTAGGCCGCCTAACACGACGTGAGACCCGCCAGTTTTGTCTACATGGGGCAGTTAGCAGCCTTTCTAATGCAGTGTACTTTCAGGCTCGATAACACCTATAGAGGGTTACACACAAAGAGCCTGGCTCTTACCCCCAGGGAAATCTGCCTATCCAGCCCTGTATCTACTGCCGCACATCACCATAGTACTTAAGCCCCTTCCACATAAAATCGATAGCAATGTTCCTCCTGCACTTCGTGGCGTCTCTGGCACGTCTCCTTTTTCAGGGTAAAAGTAGTGCATGGGTTAGGGGCTTGGTTTTTGACACTTTTAGATTTTAATTCCTCACCCCCCCTTTTTTTGGTAGGAGTTTAGTGGACAGAAAGTGGATGTAAGAAATGTAGCCTTTAAACCAATAACTCATTGCTGTGTTACCACCTCTGAAACATATCCCTGTGCTGATAGTGTCTGCATCAGTAGCTGCTACTCACACAATGCAAAGAGCCCAGTACTGTATTCCCGTTGCAAAGTTAACTCATTATGTGCTCGGCTCCCTTAGGGCCTCATCCTCCAAGTGGGATGGCCACCTTTTCAAAGTGCAAAAAGAGGACACATGCAAGAACCCCACCCCTTCTGTGGCCCTGCCCCTGCTCTTCCTCTTCCCCTGTGGCCCTGTCCCTTGGCCAGGTTGGAAGGGGGAGCAGACTGTGCTAAGAGCCACCCAGGGAGCCCCGGACCCTCCACCTGCCCTGGGTGGGGGGTCAGGGTGCCCAATAATAGTACCTGGCCCATGTCCCTGCCCCATGGAATGTGGCCAGGCTTTGTGGACAGCTCTTACTATTGCCCAGCTCTGGCTTCTGGCCTCAAGGGGAAGAGGAGGAGCTGGGGGAAGGGCCTCGTGGCGAGAGGGGGCTACGGCCCACCTCAGCCTCTTCGACTGCGAAGAGGCTGATGCGGTCACTAAGCCTCAGGCAGGTGCAGAGTGGCACTGCAGGGGATCGGGGACAAAAGCTGACCCAGAGTCATTCAGCCTGGGACCAGGACTCGAAATGTACATTTTGGGACTGTGCCGTCCAATTAGAGAAAGGTGGTCACCCTACCTGCAAGGTGTTGAGCCACCTTAGTTTCCACTGAGCTCAATGAATTGTGGGTGCCTGGTGCTTCATGGAATCAAACCCACATATAGTAGGCGCAAGAGGATTGAGGCTGCCACTTGCACTGTATGTAGGCCCATCCTGTATCTGTGCAGCTGCCCTGAAACTAATTTTGGGCCAATTTTACTTGTGATGCACACGAGTTTATCCTACAGGGCAAACCACGCAAAGTTATAATCCTTTATTGAACCCACCTTCCTCCATGCTCATGTTTATGCATACTATTACATACCAAAATAGTTTGTTGTGATACAGCAAGATTTATTTTTAAACACTGGTGGAAAAATTTAACTTGATTTGCATTTGATTCTTCCTCCCTAGATTTGAAATGTAAACATTAAGCTGTTCCCTTTATTTTATGTTTTTTACTTTTCTCCTGTTGAAATATGAAAAACAAAGTTAGACTAAGACTGAATAAAAATCAACTGAATTTCATGTCTTTGAAAGCAAGTGATACAAACAATAGCTGGGACTCCAATATAGGATATATCAATAACAATTTTTTTACTTAATTTTAGTTCATTTTAGAATTGCACAGACCAGTTGAATATATTATTTAATGTTCAGAATCTTAGCAGTCTTTGACTCTTTAGATACCTATAAAGTTAGACATACTGTTAACCTGCAAGTCACGTTTGTCTGAATGTTTTGAACCTACTTTTTAACTACGGTAATACTTGAGATTACTGTACAGCTGAAATAAATTAGCAGGAATAAGTATTTTCAGTTTTGACAGTGCTTTGTGTTTGGCTGTGTGCATTAGCATTTATAGGATTAGGACCATAGTTTTCTCTCTCATTGAAAACAAAACACAAACTTTTTAAAGGAGTGGCTTTTTTCTTTTTTAAAATAAATCAGGACATAGTATTTAAGTGGTGTTTTCTCAGAAACTTGTATTTTGTTAACTTGTTTTTAAATTGACTAATTTAACTGTATCCCTTTGACTGTCTGTGCCTTGACTATAGTTTGTATTGCACGCATGGATTACTGTATTATTTAAATTGTCATCTGCTTGTTCGTATTACTAATTTTGATTGACTAGTTACAGTCCCTCTTCTCTGCATTGACTTGACTTTAAATAGTCTTAATGGTAGAAGTAGGATTGCCAGCTTTGTAATATATTAAAAACTGGACACTCCAGCAGGAATGCAGAACCTCCCCTGAGGCCCCCTCTGCCCCACCCCTTTCTCCTGAGGTCCCACCCCCCATTTACTCCTCTGTCCCCCTCCATCCATCTCTTGCTGTATTTCTCCTCTCTCCCCCCTCCCCCCCCCGTGGGTGAGGAGGGACTCACCTGCAGAGTTGGGGCTGGGAGCTGCAACTGCCAGATGGCAGGTAGGAGGTGGCCCTGGCTGAGTAGGGGCTGGCATGGGTGACGACTCGGCGCCTTCCCGCCTCCCCTGCCTGCAGTAACCGGACTTTGAATGTCTGGTCAGTAGATATGACTGGATGCCATCAGGTCCCCTTTTCAACCGGACTTTCTGGTCGAAAACTGGACACCTGGCCACCCTAGGTAGAAGAATAGTGATTAGGTTTTTTAGATTTTTGTTATGTACATTCCTGCAGCTATTTCAAATTATGTTTTTGTTTTGTTTTGTTTTTAGGAAAAATGGAGACTTCTTCCAGCTTTTCTAAAGGTCAGTATTGCTCTATATGTTTCACTTGTACATGAATGTTCAAGCTCTTAAACTGAAAACAATTTAATTAGTGCAAGACTCACTTGCTACAGGCAGTGTTTTGACAAGATAAAAGATGGTCAGAACTGTGTTTTAATCTTAAAACCTAATGTATTCATTTTAAAATCACATGTCAGCATTGCATATTCTTGCAGATTCTCTAAACTTTTTATTTTCAGCCCTTGTCCTTCAGCACAACCAAAACCCTTGAGTTCTCACATTTAGTTTCCTTGCTTGTAAAAGTAGGGACTCCCCAATGGTCTTTCTCCTCTCCCAACTCCAAGGGTATGTCTACACTACCCGCCGGATCAGTGGGTAGCGATTGATCTATCGGGGATCGATTTATTGTGTGTAGTGTAGATGTGATAAATCGATCCCCAATCGCTCTCCGTCAACTGCTGAACTCCAGCAGTGCAAGAGGCGGAAGCATAGTTGACGGGGTAGCCGCGGCTGTTGATCCCACGCCGCGAGGATACGAAATAAGTAATTTTAATTCAATCTAAGATATGTTGACCTCAGCTATGATATTCTCTTAGCTGAAGTTGCGTATCTTAGATCGATTTCCCCCTCTCTCCCCCCCATCCCTCCAGTGTAGACCAGGCCTAATTCATGGCTGCCCAACCTCTCACAATCCATTAATGCCTTGTATAGCCAGACCTTCCTCCAATCCTGTATGCTCCTTTGTCCACCCTCCAGAGCATCGGAAAGCTTCCATTTTTCTGATTAACCTCAAAAGTACTCTATTTTGTTTCAGGCTTTTTTCTGTGCTTTTTTTGTTTTATTATTCCCTACAACATTTTCCCTCTTTATCTAGTCCATTTTTTTTCTTTCTGTCTTTCCTCTTTTTTTTAACCTTCTTCTATGTCTTTTCCTCTGTTATTTCCCAGACCACCTGTCCCCTTTGCATCTTGAGTTTGCATTCTCTCTACAGTCATCTAGTTCCTGCCCCCATAATATGAGAGGCAAGCCTATTACATAAATGAAAGTTTCTTGATTAATCTCAAAGGGAATAGTTTGAGGCAGTCTCTCTTTAGAAGTAGCCATTTTTTTTAGCTAGTTTGAAACAGTGGTTTATGAAATACAGGCAGTGATTTTGGTTTGTTTTTTATTTCAGTGTTACCCAAAGAACCAATCTAGCTCATTGGTCTAGGATCTGTAAAACATTTACTAGGTAGATATGGTCTCTGTCCCATAGAGCATACAATCTAAAATCCTGATCCTGCAAAGATGCATGCATGCATGCATGACTTCACTGGTGCATATGAGTAGCTCTGCTGAACTCGGGACTACTCTCATAAGTGTTTAGGACCCAAATCTGCAAAGATAACTCACAAACTGTGAGTAATAATAAGTAGGAGGGAGAATGACCGTGACAGTAACAATACCGTGCAGATGGCAATCTAAGCTGCTAATGTGCACAACTAGATGTAAACATTAAATATTAGCACTTTATAAATTCTCTATCAAACCACAGCCCCCTTTGCTCCTGTAGCATCATCACTGCAGTCCCTTCCAAAGTGACCGTGGGCACACTGCCTATTTTTATATTCTTATTGCATTGTCTTTTTCCTCCACTTTTATATAGACTCTCTGCAATCTAGTATTATTAATTCCCTTTTCAATATACCCCACAACTCCTTCTCCATGACAGTCCTGCTCCTCCCCCTATGTAGGGCTGTTAAACCAACAGGAGTCTCTCACTACCTCTACTGCTGCATGGGGGCAGAATGGGTCCCTGCACGTATCTAGTGCAGAAGATCAAAGTCCAGCAGTCATTTAAGTGCTTTAATGTCATTCTGGCCCAGGGCTGTGATGGTATGTTGGGCCTGCCCAATACCCATCTAATTAACGACCCCTTCCTTACATCTCTCTCAGCCACCCCCACAAACTACTTGCAAAGGCTTGAATTAGTGACATCATCAGAATTCCTGAGGCTGTAAGAATGTTCTTACTGGGGGAGGGCTGTTGGCACCATGTGCCCCAGTGTCCTGGTTCTGCAGGCGTGGGTGGAAGAGATGTAATTTGCTGCATGCTTTACATCAAAAGTCTACATCCTTCGCTGTGTCCTTTTATTACATAGCATTGTATTTGTGCTGACACCATACAATACAAATGCTGCATATTGTGATTTTTGTGTTGGAGTCAGATTTTTGATAAATCTCTGTTCATGTCTTCTGAAAGAAGTTTAAAAGCTAGACAAATAGTGATAGAACCACATATTTTGTATGTGCTACATTTTCATTCATGTTCATATGACGAGTTTTTGTAAAATGTTGTATATCAAAATAATTTTGTCTGGGAGTCATTTTTTGTTGTATTGCTTTCCTTAAATCCATGGGAACTTCATAGAATCATAGAAATGTAGGGCTGAAAGGGACCTCAGTAGGTTATCTGGTCCATTTCCTTGTGCTGAGGCAGGACTAAGTATTATCTAGACCATCCCTGACAATTGTTTTGTTTAAACTGTTCTTAAAATCCTACAGTGACAGATTTCACAACCTCCCTTGTTAATTTATTCCAGTGCTTAACTGCCCTTACAGTTAGGAAGTTTTTTCTAATGTCCAAGCTAAATCTCTCTTGCTGCAATTTTAAGCCCATTACTTCTTGCCTTGTCCTCTGTGGACAAAGAGAACAATTGATCACCTTTCTCTTTATAAAAAGCGTTTTACATACTTTTAAAGGCTGCTATCATGT
Source organism: Mauremys mutica (assembly GCF_020497125.1). Taxonomy (NCBI): domain Eukaryota; kingdom Metazoa; phylum Chordata; order Testudines; family Geoemydidae; genus Mauremys; species Mauremys mutica. Next base: position 99,503,410 of record NC_059072.1, on the reverse strand, counting down.
TCCCTGTCAATCTTCTCTTCCTCTGACTAAACAAATGCAATTTTTTTCAATCTCTTTTTTTTTTATAGGTCATGTTTTCTAGACTTTTTTAATCAGTGTGGAGCCAGCTAGGTAACTCTTGAGTTAGCTATTGCTTTCAATTAATTTTAAAGGGAATCATAACACATTTTCATAAAGTGAATTATATTTGTATGTTCCCATTTGCTTATATATATAGAGATAGATAGTCCTAACCACTGGACCAACCTTCCCCTATGAAAGCTTCCTTTTCTTTGCAGCTTGCGCTAATTATTTCCGTGGAGTACAGAGATCCAGTGTCCCGTAGAGATGCTATGTTTTAAAAAAAAAATGCAGTGCATTATATTTACCTTCCATTTTTTATAATACAGAACAACCTTTCTAATGCTTGCATTGGGTAAACTTAATCCTGAACATCTGCAGCATTGATTTCTACATGTTGATGTCTGGTGGGTCCGGCTTCTGAACCATCAATAAGCACTGGGTGGTGTAAGTGCTGGTAGGATTATGCTTCCTGCTTGGCAAGCAGATGGGAGGCTCTGTCTGGAGTTGTTAAAGTATCTCCTGCGGGATAGGCCTAGAAGCTACTAGTTTCATGTCTGTGCCTCTTGGTACTTGCCTGTTATTAAGGATAAGATTCACAGAGGTCACGGATTCTGTGACTTTCCATGATTTCCGTAACTACTTCTGGGGCAGGGCTGGAACAGCTGTCAGCCCCAGGGCCACTGGAGCAGCAGTCTGAGGCCTGAAGTAGCGGCTGGGGTTGGGTGAGCACCCCTAGGGCTGGAGCAGCAACAGTCACCCTTTCCTGCAGGAGCAGCAGTGGGACTGGAGCAGCTGCCGACAGTCAGTCTGGGTGCCACCGGAGCAGAAGCCACGGGCGATAGCCAGCCCTGGGGTGGGCCGAAGCAGGAGCTGTCGAAGTTGCAGCCGCCACCAGGGGGGGCCGAAGCAGCTGCAAGCCACAGTGCTCTATTTGTTTCCCCCTCAGCCCCAGGGGATTTTTAGTAAAAGTCAAGGAAAGGTTGCAGGCTTCTGTGAATTTTTGTTTGTCCCTGACTTTTGCCAAAAATACCTGTGACAGACTCTTAACCTTACTTATTACATTCCTCCCCCAACTCTAGTGTCTCTGGGGCAGGTTGTGTGAGGCTTTTTTTTCTCATTCAGTCTCTCACATCTTGCTGGACTTCCCCCTTTTTCTCCCCCACCTTATAGCTGTAACCTGAGTCTGCTCCTTGACCTTTTCCTTTAATCCCACACAGTTCTTCTGTCTTCACATCTGACAAATGATTAATATCCCAGGCATCTGCCATAATGGCAAACTGGCAAAAAATGTTAATTCACAGTGGTTTTCCCCATTATTCATGCAAAGTTATGAGGTTCAGTTATATAAATAGTTTGTGCTATAAAACGAGTAAATTTCAGTTGATGCTTTGTTGAAATCTGTGGAGTTATTCTGGCATAAACCTGGTGACGTCGTGTAGAATCAGGCTGGTCACCCTGTGGGTTTTCAGAAACTCCTCAGCTTAAAAACCTTAAGGTTGATCCAGAAACTATTATAAGTAGAACTAATTCCTACATATTAATTTCTGCATTGCTTTTGTGACTAATTTTCTCGAGGCTAATTCTGCTGTATATGTGTTGTTTTATTTTAGGTGAAAGGACTTGTGAAGCAGCACATAGACTCATTCAACTATTTCATCAATGTAGAGGTATGCTTCCTTGGTGGGAAGGGAATAGGCCTAAATTTACAAAAGTCATGTGACTCAATTCTTTTTTTTTTTTCTTTTTCACAGATAAAGAAAATCATGAAAGCCAATGAAAAAGTCACAAGTGATGCTGACCCAATGTGGTATTTAAAGTAAGCATAAGGTTGATTTCTGTATTGGTGGTAGCAGTATAAGTATTATCTTGCATAGCAATTTGTAATTGACTATAAAAATGTACATGTGGTTACACTGTGATATACTTGAGTAGGATGAGGTAAACCACACTCCAAAAAAGAGATCGCTATAGAGCTTTGAGTGACCACATTAAACAGAATTGATAGCCATGCAGTAAAAAGACGTTGTAGTGATGATTTTTCAGTAGTTTGGTGAATTCTCATAGTTGAGGGCCCAATACAGCTCTTAATTTGCAAAGGTAACTTTGCTTTTATTTTTGTTTTTGAATTTCAAGATTTATTTCAAAATTCCAGATAGAGCATAGCTCAAGCGCTATGAGATACTCCGGGAAGACAGTTGCTATTTGTCTATTATTAGAACAGAAGATTATCAAAACCAATTGTGTTGAAAAATGGACTCTGCTTCCTTCAGTTCTACCACACAAATATCTTAGTGGTTGATAATAACAGTGTTTGAATTACAGATACCTCAATATTTATGTGGGAGTTCCAGATGTTGAAGAAAGCTTTAATGTAACAAGACCTGTGTCTCCTCATGAGGTAATAGTGACTCCAACTGTGGATTTAATTTCATGTTTACTGGTGGGAGTGGGCGGGTAGATGTTGTGTGCAGTTTTTCCTGCCCAATATCTCTTTGCTATCAGGAAAGATTCTTATAATGGCCAGGTATGTTCCTAGTTTGGGAAAAGAAGGCATCATTAGTTAAGATTCTAATTGTAAGAAAATCACCCCAGTGGTTGTGAAATGACTAAATACCTGAATAAGTAATTGTTCACTTTTTTAAAATCTCTTCTTCTGGTTTAAAGCAGTAGGCCCTCCTGATAAACCAAAGTGAATATTGTATGAGAGAATATATATTCATATTTCCTAGAAAAAACAGCCTTTAAAGAACATTAAGTTTGCAAAATCAACCACTCATAAGTTAGGAAGTGCCAGAATTAAAGTTGTCTGTGTAATAATAATTCAGTCCCTTGTGCATTATGATAGTTTTTCCCTGTATCATGTTGGATGTCTGAGACAAAGCCAGGACTAGCACCCAGAACCTAGTGTTTGGTGCCTAGTGTTTCTGGGTTCCCATCCAGTGCCTTAACCACAACAAAACATCCTTAATGTTCTTTAAATGTAATCTTTTTTGCACCTTTGTAGACTTTGAGCACCTGTCTTTGAGAGCTGGTAGGCCCTCCACACTCTTGAAAATCCGACAATTTACTTAACCGCCTACATATGGACTTTAGATTTTAAGCATCTGTCTGGCTCCTGTTCCACTTCTCTGCTCTTCATGGAGCTTGTGTTAATTTTATTTTCTAAAAGGGATAAAATATAGGTAGGTATTCTCAAGCTCTTTCGTGATCCGGACTACTTTTTTTAAGGAATTGTCTCATGGATCACCACCTCCCTCTCAGTTCATCACCACATACCATTCCTGTGACAATTATCCCACCTGCTCACACACAAAAGTAATATTAAGGAATTATTGAATGTTATGTTTTTACTGCCATTTAGCAGCGGGAAAATAGGAGGAGAGCTGGCACCACGTAATCAACAAGTTTGAGAACTGCTGGTGTCAATTAATTTTTGTTACTGGAGAAACTGTTTGCTTTTAGCAGGGGAAAAAAGAGATGTCCAATATGCAGTAACCCTTTGGATCCATCTTGTGTATAACATGTCCCCACCCATAGGGCAAACTGTCTTCCATCAGAAACCCGCATTTTACTCCGTATACTGTTAATTCTGTATTCATCGCTGTACAAAACCTTCAATGAGTATATCAGAATCCTGAGAATTATATGCCTAAATTAAGGTAACATACTCAAAGGCTGACGCCATGAATAAGATTCATTTGCATTAACATTGCAGACGTGTATGTTTATGCAAAACTAGTTTGACATTAGATTACTGGTGTGGGGACTGGGGAGAGAAGACTGGTGAGATCAAGAACGTTCAGAACGACAGAGCCTTGGACTATTTTATGCCCTAGCTCTGTGCATGCTGCTCCTATTGATATCTGAGGAACTTGCATGTGGGGATTTAGGGAATTGAGAGAGAGACATTTTAAGATTTCAACCTTTTATAACTCCTCTTTCGTAAGAGAAGCACCATGTAATTGTCCATTATTGTATTAAAAAGCTAGCTAAAGGTCCTTTTTTAATCTTACACATCATCTGCCTTATGAGGCTTTCAATTGCCTCTTGCTGTTTGATGTTAAGATATAGTACATAGAGACATGCCTGAACCAAAACACCAGATCTGAGCACCGGTGGGAGTGGGAATGGTCTTGAAATCCAGAACTCAATTTTTGCAGATTAGCATTACCTGCATTTGAGGAAGGTGCCATCGCTTTAAAAGTTAAACTGCTTCATGTCGCCACAATGTTTCCATCTGAAGAAGCAGTTACCATGGCTGCTATTGAAGTCTCGAAACTTTTTAAAGAAAAGGGCGGGGGGGGGGGAGAGACTTTGGAATTCCTTGGATTTTGTTTGACAGACACAGAAGAGACTCCATCCAGCTCTCTTTTGCTTTCATCCTTCGTGGTTGTAGGTGGGAGGTCAGGAAAAAGTGGGGTCTTCTGAGTAGGTCTTGAGAATCTCCACTCTGAAGTAAGGGTGAAAAATGTCTAACTATTTATCTCTTTCCTTTTAAGTGTCGCTTGAGAGATATGACCTACTCTGCCCCAATTACAGTGGACATTGAGTACACTAGAGGTAGCCAGAGGATTATTCGCAATGCATTACCCATTGGCAGGTAAGATACAAATATCAAGATAGCAGTATCAGTTTTTTCTGTGTGCCATCAATTCCATTGGTGTGAAAGTTAATCACTGTATAAAAAAAAACTAGGGAAAGCTCATTTTCCACCTTAAAATTTAAAATAAAAAATAAGGTCGCAAGTGGAGCTTGGTGAATAGCTGCTGAGAAGATATGCTTCTGTTGGTCTCTTTGCAAATTTCTTTTGTTTTTCCAGAGCTTTTGAAAGTTTTAATTTGAATCTCTTCCCCAATACTTGATTTATGCCTAGCTAGAGAGAGAAATACCTAACAGAGATAAATACTACAGCCTCAAGCAGGGCTATTTCAAAGCAAAAATTAGGCACATTAGCCTCACACCTCAGCCTTCTTTAACTGAATTGGGGAATTTTGAGAGGTCTGCTGCTGAAAATGGATGGGAAAAACAATAAATGCAAGCATTGCTGGATTCCAATCGTGATAAAATTCTCCTTTAAAGTTCTACCAATTTAGAGTCTAGATTGGATATTTTGGGTAGATGTGGCTGTGTAGAGGCAAGAAAACCAGTTGAGTAAACCAAGGATGTGGTTGCCTCTACAAGAAAGAGGGTGGAATGCTTGAATGGGGGGAGTGAGGGGCGGGGAAGAGAGAAGAAGTCCTGAGAATTCTAGAGGGGCCAGAGGACCCAGTCCCCATAGTTTTCACTAGGACAGGATTCCAAAACTCCTTAAACTAGATAAAATGGCTCTTCTATAGACAAGTGTCTAACTGGCTAAAAATGGCAGTGGCCTACAGAGAATATTTCATATATCACCTGAAAAATAACAGATTGAATATTGGCTGCAAGCAGCAGGAGGAAGAGATTAAGCTCTGAACAATCTCTAGTCCCTGACTTTGATTCCCAAAGCAAAATAATTTCTATTGAATTTGCCAAGAGAACATGCTCACAGCAGTGTAGGTAAAGAGCCAAACTTACTGTAAATGAAAATAACAAATTTATTCTTATTTCTGAGCCTTTAATTGATTGAAAGATAGTTTGAAAGAATTCCTGGGTACAAATAGGCCTTCATAATCATTCCATGCAGTGACTTAGATGCAATTAAAAAAAAAAAGTGATCCAGTGAAAGTGCATTTGCACAAAAACTTGTATGTAGTGATCACTTCTCAAGATACTTTTACACCGTTAAGTATCAGAGGGGTAGCCGTGTTAGTCTGGTTCTGTAGAAGCAGCAAAGAATCCTGTGCATCAGATACTGTGCATCAGATACAGTGATTTACACCGTTGCATCAGATACAGTGATATGCTGTGGCTACAGGAGGGAAATGCAGCTGGGTGAGCACTTAGATTGTCATAATTCACTTAATATTTTTCTTGATTTTTCTACATTTTTAAACAATGGAAGGAATGAGGATTTGTAAAGCACTCACGGTATAAAGTATCGGGGTAGCCCTGTTAGTCTGTATCCACAAAAACTACAAGGAGTCTGGTGGCACTTTAAAGACTAACAGATTTATTTGGGTATAAGCTTCCGTGGGTAAAAAACCTCACTTCTTCAGATGCATGGAGTGAAAGTTACAGATGCAGGCATTATATAATGACACATAATAGGCCAAAAAAGACCAAGGCATTACACAGACCTAGTGCCCTTTATCTGTATACCAAAACCAGCAGCAGTAGATACCTTCTCCTCTCCTCTCAAGTGAGAACATTACTGCAAGGAAAAAGAAAATATTCTTCTGGCACAGCACTGACTTACCAATCTGTTTCGTGATTTGAAAATGGCTCCAGTGATCCTATGCATTTATAATTTTAATTCCAAACGCAATAGACTAACACAGTGGTCCCCAACCTTTTCGTCTGGCGGGCGCCAGACGAAAGACCATGGCGGCGGTCAAGCATCCGCCGAAATGCCGCCGAATTTCTGAGGCATTTCGGCGGCGACGCCTCTCAATGACACTGTTGTCAGCAGCAAGCGGCGTCATCGAGAGGCATCACCACCGAAATGCCGCAGAAATTCGGTGGCATTTCGGCGGATGCTTGACCACCGGTCAGGACGCGGGTGCATTTAGATGCCTCGCGTGGGGGACCTCTGGACTAACAAGTTCCATATCTGGATGAAAGGAGAGTCATAAACAACAAACTTTCAGCTTGGTTTACTTAGAAATATTACTTTTAAAACAGTATCCAAAACTACTGGTTAGCAATGAACATTATATACAAGAACAGCCAACAATATAAACATTAAACACATCAGTCCTGTGATACTACTCTAGATAGCTAAATACATTTTTTAATTTATAGATTCCAAAAAATGTGTGTTTAAATTTTTAAATATGCTAAAACAGATAATATCTGGCTGGGAATATATTTCCACCTCTTTTTGGAACAGCGTGTTAATCTTTTCATAAGCCTTTTAATTAATTTGCTTGCCCCAAGTGAGCACGTCATACTCTCCTGTTTGATTTGCAGTTCAGCTGGAAACAAAGTTCACATCAATTTTTTTTTTCTTGCGCTCATTGTAGTGAGAGCATAGAGCAACTAGAAGTTTTGGTGGGGAAGGTGGCTTCTGTTGTCTTGTATGAGAGAAATCTTTGGCCAGAAAAAAACAAACTAACATTTTATTTCATTCCAAATTAGTTTGCAAGCCTTTTGTATTTTTGTATGCACTTTCAATGTGCATTGGCTCATTATTCCTCTCCCCATTTTTTTATTTCTTTTCTTTTAAAAAACAAAACAAAACATTTGAAGCTGTTTGTTTGGGAGAAAAAGATCAATCTGACTCCTTTTCCTCAAATGAGTAAATCTGTCGTCTTATACCGTGACACGGAAGCTGCAAAGTAACTTGTTTTCCATCATTGAAAAATTGAGGGTTGGTCGAACCTGTTCCCCTTGGGGTTTCATCATGATATTTGCATGTCCCATTTTGGTTCTCTCTAAAAACTGGTTATGATTCCTGAAATTAGTAACCAAGGAATTAGGCTGATCACGTTTGTGATCTAGGATAATGACTGGCATATGAAGCTACTTATCTCTAGTGAGCAAGTGAACACACTGTCCCAAGAAGACATAACTGGAGCAATTAATATATCTGCGTAGATGCATTGCTGTGAGAAGATAGCAATTCTTTTTTTAATTAAATACAGAAATTTACACACAACTAGGTCAATCACTTTTTATTTTTAGATTTAAGTATATAAAAATGGCCAAGAAGTCCACGAAATTGAAAAGCTTCAAAAGGAAGGAATAAAGTTTATTTAGCAAGAGATGACTGAATTTAAAGTTTTCAGGAGTCCCATTTGATGAAGTAGATGTTTACTTGCATAGCTGCCTCATAGAGCTCTTAAAGAGATTAGGAAGAAATTCCTCCCAGTGAAGGGGACCAGGATGAAACTTAAGCATTGCTGAAGTCTCATATAAGCACTATTTGGAGGATTTGTGTGGCTCATGGGCCTTACTTTTTCATCAGTATGTTGACTTTCACTGTAATGATGAATTAGTTACACTCCTCTGTAGGAAGAACCGTAGCACATGGCTGTTTTTTAAGCAAATACAGTGTATGAATAAGTTACTTTTTATCATGTCCTGAACGCAATTTCCTTTTCTTTTGAAATAAAGTGCTCTTACTTCTCATAGACCTTTTCAATTAAAAATGTAAGGTTTGGAAAAGTATCTTGTGAATCTGACTGAAAAAGCATTCTACAATAAGAAAATGGGTGTATCTCTGCATCACTTACAGACCTAGTTATCACAGATGCACAGTGGATAATTTTACTATGAGAACTCCAGAATTGCATATTAACCAACAGCAAAAACTCAGATGTACATTGGCAAAAGTGAAACAGTCGAATGAAAGTTTCCTGGGATCTCGGACTCTTTTTGCTTGGATCACTTATTACGTGTTTTGTCAGAATATTTGACGATGTTACACAAAATGGGATGGAGTTAAAGTTTCCTTGCTTTTGTTATTTTGCTTCTAATCTCTACTTTTTCAAGTCCCCTGGGTCTTAAATGTTCAACACATCTTCTCCAGTTTCATCATCACTGACTGTTGTAAGGTCTGTGACTTCTCATGTTGTTGTTGTTCTTCTTAATTTACAGTATAAGGATAACTGTGGTTTTCTTACAGAATGCCTATAATGCTGCGCAGCTCCAACTGTGTTCTTACTGGGAAAACTCCAGCAGAGTTTGCCAAACTTAATGAATGCCCTTTAGATCCAGGTACTGTCTTCATTCAATTTTTCCTTCTGTGGCTTTAGTGTCTTTTTTTTTTCCCTCTCTAAAATATATTTTTAGAAAAATAATGTATATTGGGAGAAAAATAATCTCATCTGCTTGTATATACACCTCTACCTCGATATAACACTGTCCTTAGGAGCCAAAAAATCTTACCGTGTTATAGGTGAAACCATGTTATATTGAACTTGCTTTGATCCACCAGAGTGCGCAGCCCCGCCCCCCCGCCCGGAGCACTGTTTTACCGCGTTGTATCCAAATTTGTGTTATATCAGGTGGCGTTATGTCGAGGTAGCAGTGTACTAGTTATTTTCCTAAGAAGCCCATTCAGGCTCTAATTATCGTAATGGGTAGCTACTGAATATACACTAGTACTTAAAGACACAAATAAGCTTTCATATGTATTTTAAAAGGGATGAGAAACCGTTACGACAATATGGAAAACTGTATGGTCAGACAGGTCCCCTGGCCTCAGAATCCCAACATTTTGAAAGGGTTGAGGTAAGAATGTTGATTTGTGAGGGGAGAGTAAAGATTCAATTTATTAATCCTGGGAATGCTAAGAGGATAAAAGGACACTTTAAAAATGTACAGTATGATGGAAAAAGAGCAAGTACTTCTGTTCCCCCTTCTTCTGTAGAGCAAGACCAAGGCGGAAAGTGGTAAAACTGAAAGTGGGTGGCTTTTTAAGATTTTGCACCTAACAAAAGGGAAGGGTCACTTACCAGTATCTATTGTTCTTCTAGTATATTGCTTCTGCATATCTGTTCTTTCTTGGTGTGGGCATACATATATCCCATGAGTGGGATATACAGAAGCAATCCTCAAAGGAGAGGAAATACTTGTTTACATTGTATAATTAACCTGTGGAATTCACAGCTCAGGAAAGATACTGTACCAAATAGTTCAATAGTTTCTTAAACTGTCTATATGCATGACTAGCATTTGTAGCTAGAGTACATAAGCTAGAGACAAATCTAATGCTTCAAGACATAAATTGATGACGACTTAGAGTAGGAAATTTTCCTTCACAGATATAATGTTGCCAGGTTTACTTTTGCTTAAAGGAGCAGCCCAGTGCTCTGATCAAGTACAGCATCTCATTTGTTTCCCTTATATAAGTAGGGATTTTAAATTAAAGTTACTAATGTCAATAACCTGGCTTTACCATGATTTTAAAAAAAATTGTTAATGGTTCATAAAGAAACCACAAAAAGAAGACATATATAATCAAGAGAGCTGGGGAAATACAAATGTTATCTCTACCTAAGTATTCATATATCTGCTTGTTAGCAATAGCTGTCAAGATCTTCATAATTTCTTAATTGTCCATACTGCTTTTATTTATTTTTTATTAAAGACCGATTAAAAAAAAATTTACTTGCTTTGGTTGTATTTTTTCATCAGTATGTTGACTTTTCTCACTCTTCCTCCCCCCACTCCTTTCCTGTCATTTATCAAACTGCTTTCAGGAAGTGCCTTTATCATTTCCCTGTTCCATTTTATCACTATGTTCATTTGTTATGATCACAAAAACACCTTGGCGTAAAATGCTATACAAGTTGAGGATTGTTCCAAGTCAGATTAATTAGAATACAATAACATGAAGAATAGATTCTTCATTGCTTCAGTTATTACAATGGAATTGAAATGAGTGGGGGGGGGGGGGAAAAAGGCTAATATAAAATTCATGTTTCACTGGAGAAAGTAATTATGGAAACGGAGCTTCTTAATTTGGGGCCCTATGTTGTAATTTGCTGAGCACCTCACATGATCAGTCCTTTTAATCATGATGTCTTAATCAGGTGCTGTTCTGGCAAACAATTTTATTTTTCGTTTAACTTGCAGTACCAACAGTTCAACAACATCCTTTTGATAAATATTTTCTGTCTCCCTTAGAGTTCTCTTTAGCACCCATCATTGTTGCAGATAAGCACTTTCCAACAAGATTTTAAGATCCCAAGTAGATCAGCATAACAAGATTCCAACAAAATCAAATAGTCTTTTCTCTCTCCATAGTTATAAGAGGTTCCCCTTGGGTTAGAAATATATATATAATGTTTTGTGGGGATGGTGTTTATTCCCCCTCTTTCCCTAATATGTAATTCTCTTTATGCATTTCTTGTAGTTTAATTTTTTAATTTACTTTGTGTGTTTATACATTATAACAATTTTGAAAATATATCCTAAGAGGTGAATAATAGCCAAGGAAGAGTAAGTGCAAACCCATTTTTTTCTCCATTTGGTAGGTGGCTACTTCATTGTCAAAGGTGTAGAGAAAGTAATTCTTATTCAAGAGCAGTTATCCAAAAACAGGATCATCGTGGAAGCTGATAGAAAAGGGACAGTTGGTGCTTCTGTTACCAGGTATGGCAAATGCACTGCCATCACTTACGAGTCTTGTTTATGTCATCCCTTGGCAGTTAACTTTCATTTATTTCAGTTTAGTGCAACGAATATTGAAAGCACATTTAGCACCACTCTCTTGCTATCGTAGTTCCAATAACTTAAAGCCCAGTCCTGAAGTCCACTTGCCCAAAGTTCCCACCAAAGTCAATGGGCGACTTCAGATTTGGCCCTAAGTTAGTGAAGCGCGTTCCAGTTTTTGTTATAGAGCAAATTTTGCTGAGACACTTTTTTTTCCCTGTAAAAATACAGAAAAAAGTGCCACCTCCTACATTATAGTATTTGACCCAATCTTGCTTCAGTTATCAGTGGCAAACTCCAAGTGACAACATTGGAAGATTTCTGTCTTTGGTTTCTAGTAAACACTGGAAACCTGCCATCCAACCTTGATGCATAAGCATGCTGACTTCTCACCCACATGTGGCTGTGTAGGAGGCTTATTCAAGCTCTAGAAATATAACTTCTTTAGTGCTCCTGAGAGTTGTCAGAGTCTGAATTATCATGGAGCCTGAATCGTATGTTCAGTCGTATATCAGGTACAGAATGCATAGTGACACTTTCAGGCCTTCCCTCACTGCCTCACCAATGTGCTTCTGCATGACCTCTTATGACCTCTAAAACTAGGAGGATAGTTGGGTTCCCATACCCACTCTGACCTCCCTGCTGATACTGCCAGCAAGCAGTTGGGGTGTAATGTTGTGGCCCCCTGCCTTTTTGGTACTGGTCAATTTACTTTGACCGCTCAATGGCCATTAGAATATGGCAGTATTCAGTCACATAAATCTGAAGTGGATTTGAACCGTCTAACTAGTGATGAAAGGGCCTGTCCTCTACAAGACCCTTGATCTAGGGCTACCCAATGGTTGCCTCGCTGCAGTGGGGTAGGGAAAATGGATGCCATGCTAATTAGGAAACTTATTTACACAAGCTCCATTCAAGGAAAAAGTTAATCTGTTGGGAGTGGTGGTGGGATGGGGGGCAACTTAATCTTTGGCTAAGTCAGTTTAGTATGGACCCAAAATCTATAGCTGTGTTTTTTGAGGGTTTGGTTTTTGTACTCCACAGATTGTTGAAGACTGGAGATAGATTCTTATGGGTTGGGCTTCTTATTCTTAGCCAACCAGCTTTATTTTCTATTTCAGCTTTTTGTGTTAATTTTTTACCCAAAACCAGTGCATCCTAAAGCACTTATTGCTGTGTTGTGAGCCACTTTATTTGCTTTATTAGTAGATGCCCCTAACACTTCTCCTCCTACTAGAGTACTATTACACAAGCAACCCATGTGAGTCCAAAAAGACTACAGCAGGATGTGTGGTTATATCTCACTGCTGAAATTGTAACAGCCCTTATGCACAGAAAGAGCTCATTGGATTCATGTGTCTGTTTATGTATTATCCACTTATGTTTTGCAATTTTCAATTAATCTCATCCTGCTAAATTTAAGTACTGATGTTCCCCATCACAAGTAACCTTCTGTTATTTCTGGTCTATGCATCTGCAGCTGTTTTTTAAAATCAATAAAAGGCATCGGAATTTATTGATGTGAGTGAAATCTTCTTTATAAAACACTTTAAAATGATTAGGCAAAGGAATTACCACTGCAAGATGTGTATCAAACTTAATACTTTTTTTTTTTTTAACTTTAGTTCCACTCATGAGAAGAAGAGCAGAACAAATATGATTGTGAAACAAGGAAGATTTTACCTGAGGCATAACACTCTGTCAGAAGATATTCCCATTGCTATTATATTTAAGGTAATATAACTGTCAGTTTACAGAACTTTAGTTCAAGAGCAAAGCTCTGTAGTAGCACTCAAGATTTAATATGTTCTGTAAAGGAATTTTGGACACTGTTTGACAATAACTGGATTTACAGCATATTAGAGAGAGTAGAGTAAAATATAGAGATACGGGGGGAAATGTTTAAACCTTTAATTCTTCCTGCAAAGGCCAAAAGCTGTCCTTGCTATATTTCTTATGAAGGTAGTGTATGTACAAGATACAAAATAGAACTATAAGACGTAGATTGCTTAATGTATTTTGAAAGACCTTTAAGGCATTTTTATTAGCTGAATCAGAGAACTGGTGAACGACTAAAGAGTGTTTGATTCAGTAATGGTGAAAGTAACCATGTATGTTTCATAGAAATGTAGGGCTGGAAGGGACCTTGAGAGGTTAACTGGTCCCTGCCCCTGCTCTGAGGCAGGACCAAGTATACCTAGACCACCACTGAGAAGTGTTTGTCTAACTTGTTCTTAAAAACCTCTAATGGTGGGGATTCCACAACCTCACTTGGAAATGTATCCCAGTACTTAACTATTCTTATAGTTAGGTTAGATATCGGGGGGGCGGGGGGGACTTTTTAAAACTTGTGTGCTGCAGATTAAGTCAATTGCTTCATGTCCTACCTTCAGTGGACATAGAGAACAATTGACCACTATCCTCTTTAATAGTAGCTTTTAACATATTTGAAGACTTATAAGGTCCCCCCCCGTCTTATTTTTTTTCAAGACTAAATATGCCTGTTTTTTTTTAACCCTTCCTCGTAGGTCTGGTTTTTTAAATCTCTTACCATTATTGTTGCTCCGCACTGGACTGTCTCCAATTTCTGTAACACTTTCCTAAATTATGGTGCCCAAAAGTGGACACAGTACTCCAGCTGAGGCCTCACCATTGCTGAGTAGAGCAGGACAGTTACTTCCTGTGTCTTACATATGACACTCCTGTTAATATACCCCAAACTACTATCCTTTTTTGCAACTGCATCACGTTGACTCATACTAAATTTGTGATCCACTATATCCCCCAGATCCTTTTCAGCAGTACTACCACCTCGTCCCGTATTCCCCATTTTGTATTTGTGTGTTTTGATTTTTCCTTCCTAAGAAATACTTTGCATTTCTCTTTCTAGAATTTCATTTTGGGTACGTCTACACTACGGGACTATTCCGAATTTGCATAAACCGGTTTTGTAAAACAGATTTTATAAAATCGAGTGCGCGCGGCCACACTAAACACATTAAATCGGTAGTGTGCGTCCATGGTCCGAGGCTAGCGTCGATTTCTGGAGCATTGCACTGTGGGTAGCTATCCCGTAGCTATCCCATAGTTCCCGCAGCCTCCCCCGCCCCTTGGCATTTCCGGGTTGAGATCCCAGTGCCTGATGGGGCAAAAATCATTGTCGCGTGTGGTTCTGGGTACAGCCTCACCCCTCCCTCCCTGAGCAGCAGACAACCGTTTCGCGCCTTTTTTTGCTTGGTGAACTGTGCAGACGCCATAACACAGCAAGCATGGACCCTGCTCAGCTCAATACTGCAATCGTGGATGTTTTAAACACCTCGCGCACTCTCGTGCAGTATATGCTGAACCAGGACCTTCAATCCGAGGCGAGGAGGAGGCGGATACGGCAGCGCGGCAATGACAGTGATGAGGACATGGACACAGAATTCTCTCAAACCACGGGCCCCTGCGCTTTGGAGATCCTGATGGTAATGGGGCAGATTCTATCCATTGAACGCCGATTTTGGGCCCGGGAAACAAGCACTGACTGGTGGGACCGCATTGTGTTGCAGGTGTGGGACGATTCCCAGTGGCTGCGAAACTTTCGCATGCGTAAGGGCACTTTCATGGAACTTTGTGACTTGCTTGCCCCTGCCCTGAAACGCCATAATACCAAGATGAGAGCAGCCCTCACAGTAGAGAAGCGAGTGGCGATAGCCCTGTGGAAGCTTGCAACGCCAGACAGCTACCGGTCAGTCGGGAATCAATTTGGAGTTGGAAAATCTACTGTGGGGGCTGCTGTGATGCAAGTAGCCAAAGCAATCACTAAGCTGCTGCTACGAAAGATTGTGACTCTGGGAAATGTGCAGGCCATAGTGGATGGCTTTGCTGCACTGGGATTCCCTAACTGTGGGGGGGCGATAGATGGAACCCATATCCCTATCTTGGCACCGCAGCGCCAGGGCACCCAGTACGTAAACCGCAAGGGGTACTTTTCAATGGTGCTGCAAGCACTGGTAGATCACAAGGGACGTTTCACAAACATCCACGTGGGATGGCCAGGGAGGGTTCATGACGCTCGCGTCTTCAGAAGCACTACTCTGTTTAAACGGCTGCAGCAAGGGGATTACTTCCCAGACCAGAAAATAACAGTTGGGGATGTTGAAATGCCTGTCGTTATCCTGGGGGACCCAGCCTACCCCTTGATGCCATGGCTCATGAAGCCATACACAGGCAGCCTGGACAGTGGTCAGGATCTGTTCAATTACAGGCTGAGCAAGTGCAGAATGGTGGTGGAATGTGCATTTGGCCGTTTAAAGGCGCGCTGGCGGACATTACTGACTCGCTCAGACCTCAGCCAAACCAATGTCCCCTATGTTATTACTGCTTGCTGTATTCTCCACAACCTCTGTGAGAGTAAGGGGGAGACCTTTATGGCGGGGTGGGAGGCTGAGGCAAATCACCTGGCCGCTGATTACGCGCAGCCAGACACCAGGGAGATTAGAAGAGCACACCAGGAAGCGGTGCGCATCAGAGAAGCTTTGAAAACGAGCTTCATCAATGGCCAGGGTACAGTGTGA
The DNA here is from genome assembly GCF_020497125.1 of Mauremys mutica. Taxonomy (NCBI): domain Eukaryota; kingdom Metazoa; phylum Chordata; order Testudines; family Geoemydidae; genus Mauremys; species Mauremys mutica. The sequence goes on along the minus strand of NC_059072.1, from coordinate 99,487,547 downwards.
CTGCTGTGTTTGTTGATGAACACCCACCCCGCCTTGACTGACTCATTCCCTGTTAGCAACTCACCCTCCCCCTTCGAGTACAGCTTACTTATGCAAATAAAGTCACTCTCATTTAAAAAGCATGAATTCTTTATTGATTCATTATAAAAAGAGGGAGAGAAGTAAGGCTGTGGTTTGGGAGGAGGATAGGAGGGATGGAGAAGGCCATTAAAAAAAATTCACAGTAACGACATCCTTCTGGTTGGGCTGTCCACGGGGGTGGAGTGGGCGGGTGCACGGAGCCTCCCCCCACGCGTTCTTACACGTCTGGGTGAGGAGGATATGGAACATGGTGAGGGTTGAGGGTGGTTATACAGGGGCTGCAGCGGCACTCTGTGATCCTGCTGCTGTTCCTGAAGCTCCACAAGACGCCGGAGCATGTCAGTTTGATCACGCAGCAGCCCCAGAGTTGCATCCCGCCACCGCTGATCTTCCTGCCGCCACTGCTGATTTTCCTGCCGGTCTTCCTGCCGCCACCTCTCATCTCGGTTGTCCCTCCTGTCCTCACGTTCACTGGCCTCTTTCTTGTAATTTGAAACCACGTCCTTCCACTCATTCAGATGAGCTCTTTCATTGCGTGTAACTTCCATAATATCCGAGAACATCTCATCTCGCGTCTTCTTTTTCCTCCGCCTTATCTGTGCTAGCCTTTGGGATGGAGGAGGGATGGTTGAAAAATTTGCAGCTGCATGAGGGAGATAAATATTTAGAAAGATACATTTTACAGAACAATGGTTATACTATTTCACAGTGAACAGCAGTATTCACCACCTAGCACATGTGATTTCCCTACAAGGTCGCATTTTTTCATCTTAATAGTGAGTGCCTGCAGCTCTGGAGTTACAGATCTCACAGACGCAGGTCCAGGCATCAGAATTCAGCTTGCATGCGGCCATGGTAAGCCACTGTCTTTCGGCTTCTGTAGTGATTTAACCCTTCCCCCCCCAACAACGCATGGCTAATACCACGCTAGCTCCCTGCTAATCAACAACCTCCCCCCCCCCCCCACTGCGTGTCTGGTGCCTTGGGGAAGATCGCCGGTGACCAAACACAGAAAAGATCATCGGCATTTCACTCCTCCCCTCCCCCCGCTTCGCTACGTGCAGGAAAGTTTTTTTTTTAAGCTGATGCAGTCCACGAACCCAGTAGAAAAATGGCCACCCCCCCTTACTTAAATTCCTGATTTTTAACCAGGTTATCCTGAACGATATCACTTTACTGAGGATAACAGAACAAGATAAAGAACGGATGCTTCTTGAATGCCAGCAGTCACCGGGACCATACGCTGCTATGCTTTGCCACGCAATGATACCTGATTACTTGCTACATGCATGGCGTGGTAAAGTGTCCTACCATGGTGGGCGGAACAAGGCTGCCTTGCCCAGAAACCTTCTGCAAAGGCTTCTGGAGTACCTACAGGAGCGCTTCATCGAGATGTCCCTGGAGGATTTCCTCTCAATCCCTGGACATGTTAACAAACTTTTCTAAGTAACTATACTGTCTGCGAATGCATCCCAAGACCTCAGGGCAAATCAATCATTAAAAAAGGCTTGCTTAAAAAAAAATGTTTGATATTTGCAAAGGTACACTCACCAGAGGTCCCTTCCATGGCGTCATTGTCTGGGATAGTGGCTTGTGAGGGCTGGGAGGACGGTAATTCCGTCAGGGTGATAAAAAGCTCCTGGCTGCTGGGGCTCACGGAGTGCTGTGTGCTCTCTGCTAGGTCTTCCTCCTCTTCTTCCTCTTCCTCTTCCCCGTCTGCATAATCCTCAGCCATGGCAGAGATTACAACCCCCACCTCGGAATCCACGAACAGGGGTGGGGTACTTGTGGCGCAGCCCCCTAAAATTGCATGCAGCTCAGCATAGAAGCGGCATGTTTTTCGACCTGCCCCTGACCTTCCGTTTGCTTCTTTGGTTTTCTGGTAGCCTTGTCTGAGCTCCTTAACTTTCACTCTGCACTGCACTGAGTCCCTGCTGTGGCCTTTATCCATCATAGCCTTAGAAATTCTTTCAAATACTTTTTCATTTCGTCTTTTGGAACGCAGTTCTGTTAGTACTGAATCCTCTCCCCAGATAGCGATCAGATCCAGTACCTCCCGTGTAGTCCATGCTGGGGCTCTTTTACGATTCTCAGCAGACTGCATTGTTAACGCTGATGAGCTGTGCGTGGTCACCTGTGCTGATGAGATGAGATCTCCACGCTGGGGAAGCAGGAAATGAATTTCAAAAGTTCGCGGGGCTTTTCCTGTCTACCTGGCCAGTGCATCCGAGTTCAGAATGATGTCCAGAGCGGTCACTGGTGCACTGTGGGATAGCTCCCGGAGGCCAATGCCGTCGATCAGCGTCCACACTAACCCTAATCCGATATGTTAATACCGATACTAGCGTTACTCCTCTCGTTAGGGAGGAGTACAGAAACCGGTTTAAAGAGCCATTAAAATCGATATAAGGTGCCTCCTAGTGTGGACGGTTGTGGCGTTAAATCGGTTTTACGCTCCTAAAACCGATTTAAACGCCTAGTGTAGACCAGGCTTTTGTTAATTTCAGACGAGTTCTTCAATTTGTCAAGATAATTTTGAATTCTCATGCTGTCCTCTGAAGTGCTTACAACCCCTCCCAGCTTGGTGTGATCTCCAAATTTTATAAGCTTACTCTCCACTCCGTAATCCAAGTCATTACTGAAAATGTTGAATAGCACCGGACAGATCCTCTGTTGGACCCCACTTGTTAGGTCCTCCCTGTTAACTACTTTTTGAGTGTGTTTTTTTTTTTCCAAAGAGTTATGCACTCACCTTATAGTAATTTCATCTAGACCACATTTCCCTAGTTTGAGAGAACATCATGTGGGACTGTGTCAAAAGCCTTACTCAAATCAAGATCTATCACGTCTGCTGCTTCCCATATCACAGGGTGCTCCTTCAGCTACCCAGTGAGCAGCTCTGCCTAGCCTGTTTTCGTGGTCTCTGTCGCAAACACACAGTCTATTTCTTTTCCACCGTGAGCACCTCTAATCCTCGGTTTCCAAACGGCACAAGTGTACAGCAGGAGGAGCCATTCACACAGCTTTCTGTCCTCCACCCAGCTCACTCTCTGAACTTCCCCCTGCTTCGTGTTCCTCCCAGTTGTATATCCTCCTGATTACTGAGCCAACTCTCTCATTAGCCCCAGCAATTACCACCCAGCGTCAGTAGTCCCCACTAGAAACAGGTTGCTTGGCTCCAATTAAGCCTACAGCCTTCTCTGTGGTGCAGCTGCTTCAGTGACCAGACTGCTACAGCTAGCACCGTGTCACACCTCCCTATCTACTAGGCCAGAGACTCTGTCAAAGAAGGAAATTAGGCTGGTTTGGCATAGTTGGTTCTTGATAAATCCATGTTGACTATTATCACTGTTATCTTCTAGGTGCTTTATAAATTGTTTAATAATGTGTTCCAGTAATTGTCCAGCTATCAAAGTTAGGTTGACTAGGCTGTAATTTCCCAGGTTCTTTGTTCCCCATTTTAAAGATAGGTACTATGTTTAGTTTAGTTCTGTCCATTAATCCTTTCTATTTAGAGCAGTCTTTCTCAGTGTTAATTGCACTGCATCTAGCCCATTCTTATAACCCTGGCTGCATTTTCTGTAATGCAGGATTTTATATTAATGCATAGTTTGTATGATCATAGAATGGAGGACCCCTTATAATACATATGAACAGTGGAGCATGACAGGGTTTAGAAAAACCTTCTTGCCCAGGGTAAGTGGGGATTTTTCTTTGGGGAGTGGGCTGAATGAAGCTGCAATGCTACTTGCTCCTTTTCTGACAGCAGATGAGGGGGCAGATCATCCTCCATGCTGCTAGTCCCTTTTGAGGAAGGGAGCAGAGATCCAAGAAGTTGGAACCACTACATCTTTCACAGGAGTGAAGGGGGAAAGGCATTGTGGAGAGTGGCTCATGAGCTGGCCATCTTTTCAGTGCATGGGGTGGGGAGGTGGCAAGAGGAGCAAAGAGCCCAGATAGAGAGGATTAGCTGGGAGGCCCCAGTGCCTTCTACATGATCAGGACTTAGGAAAGCCTGAGGAGCGATGCAGGTAGCAGAAGCAAAGGAGCTAGCTTTGGAAAAAGGTCATTGGGAATACTGAGGGCACTGTGCACTGATCATTTCCTGACTTTTGTGAAGTTAAGGCCTGATTCTGAGTAAAACTCTCACAGCAACTTCACCTCTGCTCCAGGGCTTATACAAGTTTTACCAACACCTTCTTGCCCAAATTGTAAGTCTAGTTGCAAACTGAAAAAATCCTGCCACATCATTTCCCCCGAAGCCATGCATGTTCATTTTCTATTCACTCATCTTCACTCGCTCCCAATCCAGTCAGTTCTGTCCTCTTCCAATCAGTGCTGTTCTTCTAAATTACAAATCAGGTAATGCTGCCTTCCTACTTTTTTGCTGGGCTCAAACCTTTACCCTAATAATGCATTAAGGGCCTGGCTTTTCTGAAGTGCTGAGCATCCAACCTCCAATTGAAATCAGAACTGTGGGTGCTCAACACCTTTGAGATCAGGCCCTGGGTATCTTCCACTCCCAGAGCTATCACAGGGAGTTGAAAGTAATTAACATTTCTCAGGAGGTCCTCTGTACCTTGGCAGATTGAGGTCTTTAATAATGTTTAGGGTTAACATTTTTAAGATGGCTTGTTTTGTCTTGCATTTTATTCCATATGATTTTCTTTCTCTGTAAATCAGTTCTACCTTAATTTTTTACTTGCTCAGAGTTTCATTTTTCTCATATACTTCCAAAGCTCACCAACATCTTAATGTATGTGATGGCTTCAATCAACCCCTTTCATAATTTTGGAAGAGCCCTACCCAGATTAGGAAATTTGTAAAGTCCATTTTCATGCCAGTGAAATCCTTACTATAGTCAGTGAAAATGTAAATGATGCAACGACGACAAAATCACTTGCACAAATCAAAAATAAATTTCCAGAAGAGGGCAGCACCTGCTCATAACATCAGAACAGTCCTCTCAGAGGTGGCTATATGACCGTTTTAGTAGGCAGCTTTAGAATTTTGGTAATATGTGGGGGAGCAGTTTGATTGGGTTTTGTTTTTGCAGGTGGAAACTAGCTGAATAATATTTAGATTAAGTCTTGAGAAACAAGTCCAAAGTATCTCTTATCTTTGATTATGCAGATCTCTTCAAAAACTTGAGCAATATTGTCTGTTTTAGCAACCAGTGGTAAAGGGGATTAAGAAATGATTGGTGGGTAGAAATGCACTGTAAAGCTGTCAGAAGCAATGGGCTCACAATTCCTTTTATTCTAGAAAATCAGATGTGCCTATGCAAGTCTTGATCTGACTGCTCAAGTAGTAAGATGTTAGATTCTGTCTTTATTTACAAAGTTGAACTGTCAGTTTCTTGTCACCCAGTGGTATGTCCAAATATCCAGATACACAGAGGTAGTCAACTACACTCTGCTGTTAGTGGTAGAAAATCTTTTTTTACCATGTGGTAATGACACCTCAATCATATCCTGGCAACGTTCCTCATCATGTATCACTGATTTCCCTCCCCGCCTACTCTTCTTGTAAATCTTTCATGAAAATTTTTTTACACCATGTTGCAGTAAGACAGGTGATCACAGCTGTTCTCTGCAGTGCTGTTAGCAATGTATTTTATAAACTAGTTTAGAGATTTCTATTGATATGCCTAAATAAACAATTATCTGTGTATACTTAATAATCCTGACTGTAGCAACTTCATTCTCCTACTCTGTGATAGGGCTTCCATACCTTTGCAATATCCTTTCTATGAAATATTAAATTAAGGTCCTTATCACCACATCTGATACTGCTCCTGGCTAACCAGGTTGTCGTTAATTTAGTCACTTGAGCTAGCAACCTCTGATTGTATCAAAACTTTCTAATCAGTTAAGTTCATCTACCAAATATATAAAACATTTAGTTCTTTTGGAGGAGTGTAACATCAATAGTTTTCAACCTGCAAAGATTTCCTCATTTTCAAGATGCCACTTTATCAATGGTTATAATCTTAGAAAAACTCTTGAGGGACTAGAGAAAAATATATAGCATGTGGAATCATATCTCTGTTAACTTTTTTGTTTCCATATTTGGATTATTTTATTTAACATCATGAATATACGCCCAACAGTCTTGCTATTACTTAGAAGATCCTTTTCAGCAAAGAGCTGTGTGCCATGAAAATGGTAGTGTATACATGGGTGTATTTTGTTGTTGAAGATGCTATGTAATGTGCGTTTTATTTACACTATCAAAATAGAGAGTGATATTTAGAGTAGGGATCTCAAACTCAAATCACCATGAGAGCCACATGAGGACTCGTACATTGGCCTGAGGGCTGTATCACTGACATCTTTTCATATAAAGATACAAAAGCCCCGGCCCCGCCCCCGCCCCCACTCCATCCCTTCCCTGCCCCGCCTCTTCCTACCCCTTCCCTGCCCCCATTCCAACCCCTTCCTCAAATCTCTGCCCCGGCCCTGTCTCTTCTCCGCCTCCTCCCCTGAGTGCGCGGCTCCCTACTCCTCCCCCCTCCCTCCTGGAAACTGCTAAGCACTGCCAAACACCTGTTTGGTGGCGGGAAGCACCTGGAGATAGGCAGAGGAGTGGGGATGCGGCGGGTGAGGGGAGCTTGGCGGCCGCAGGAAATAACTCTGGGGGGCCGGGGAGCTTGGTGGGCCACAGCATAGGGCCATGTGTTTGAGGCCCCTGATTTAGAGGTTAGAATGTTATACTTGTAGTTAGGAGTCCTGGATTTTATGCTCTGCTGCTGACACACTGCATCCTTTGGGCAAGTCATTGAACTATTTTGCCTCAGTTTCCCCACCTGGAAGACCACTGTGCTAATGCCCCACAGTAGTTTTGAGATTTAATACTTATGCAAACAAATATTTTATTTAAAATAAGAGACATGGAACTAACATGACATATGCCTGCTGACGCTAGAACTCATGGTATCTTCCAGACTTTCAGGCCAAAAGGTTTTTTTGGCTGCATTGCATGCAGACCATACGGAGCCATTCGGGAAGTTTCATAGGAGTTGGTACAATTTGGACATTTTAGCAGCAAGCTGTAATGAGCATGTGGGAATGCTCATTTTCCTAGGGTTTATAACTTGACCAAAGCTTAGCTGGCTGGATTTTGACAGTGACAGTAAGAGACTATTCTCCTCCTCCTTTTCCCCCTCGTTCATCAACACCAAATGTCAAGTCTTTGCTCCACGAGATGGAGGCAATAGATCACTTACAAGAAACGATTGGAAGACCTTTTTTTTTTTTTTTTTAAACAGAGGGGAAAATAGGTACTTTTGACCAACTTCATTCTTGGCAATGGCTGCAGCATGTTTGCTGAAACTTTCATGAAGATAATACATCTATTTTCAACCTGAGGCCAACACTTGGCATGGAAAAATTTAGTCCAAATGGTAAATATTTGTCAGTTATAAGTAACTGAAGACTGCTGTATAATGGAAAGTGTGGGGCAACCTTAACTACAGGCATCACTAACATCTAAAAGATCTGAAAGCAATATTTATACATATGTGTGTAATAACTAAAAACAGCCTTCTAAGAAATTTCCTTAGTTCAGATTTCAAACAAAAAACCACAAATTTATTAAGCTAAAACTACACTTGTGTACTAGTTACACATCAGTGGCAAGTCGATTTTGTATGTATTTTTGTTTTTTTCCCCTAGAGACTATTACTTTCTTACTCTGTGGGCAGATACAGATCTGGGTGAGTGACTTGGAAGTTGGAAACAATGGAAGATCATACACTGTCCCAAAACTATTGGTGTAAAGGAACTTTAAAGTCGGATTTTTAGGACCCATATAATTTAGTAAAATATCTTTACGCTGAAACCTAATTGCTGCATGTATTGAAGCCTATGAATAGCACACTCTGGGATCTGCAAAGAAAGAATTGAACAGGGTTTCCCATTGTCTTATTAAGAAGTGGTGTTAAATTTGCAATAATTTGAAGCTTGTAATATGAAATCTTAAAGAAGCAGATTAATATCTCCCTCACTGTGGGTCTGCTGGATTTATGGATTCCCACATCTCTAATTTCATAGCACTCATCTCTGAACTGTGAAAGCCACAAACTTATTCTACCTGCGATGGGGTCAACCTCTAACTTTCTCTGACATCTTTTAATCCAGTCACCTGCCAGTCTCCATTCTATAATTTAACCTAAAAGATTACAGAACTGCATTCTAGGGAACTGCCATGGCAACCGCTAGACATCATCATTAAGATGTGGGCGGGGGGAGGAAGAGCTGGGCTTCCCAGGGCTGGGGCCAGCCTCCAGAAGCAGAGGTGCACTCTTACACACATGCTTCTCTAGGCAGCAGCAACTTCCACAGACCCTGGACACTGGTGGGGCTGGCAGACTGCATTCTACAGTATGAACTCTGGACATTCGTGTGTGTGTGTGTGTTTGCTTCAATCCAGCTTTCTACTAAACTCTCAAGTCAAACTATCCCTTCCTGAGATTTCCCTTTTACCCCACCTCTGTCCCATAATATAACCCCCTGTGGCACTTCCCCCAAAAGGAACTAAGAAGACCTATGTAAATCTATTCCCTGACCACTTTGCTTTTATATTTCTTTCCCCTAACCTTTCTTTTTTGACCATGGACACTATTATAATAGGTCTGTACAATACCCAGCATGTTCTGAATAATAGTAATGAGATATCTTGGGGCTTCCGGATCCCAGCTGTGTTACAAGCTAACCACTCTGATTCTGCAGTGCATTGTGCGTGGGCAGATGCAGCATTAGGGTGCAAAGTACTGAAAAAAGAGCATTAAGGTAGACATGAATAATCAAACTGCTGAACACACCAAATAAAAATATAAACAAATGTTTCATTTGCATGTCCTATTAGTATTGCATTCATATTGGCTTATATGCATAGCTAAATCCATTATACTGTGCAACACTGTGTATAGTATGAAGTAACAAGTCATGACATTTTGATACTGATTTAATGAAACTATTCCAGCAGCAGTCACCCTCAATTTTGTTAGCCCGGTTAGCAGGAAATTCACAGTTCACTTTTTTTCTTTAAGACATTCTGTCCGCATTGCTTTACAAGTGTTTGAACAATTTTAATCACATTTTAAATCTTAATTAAGCAACCAGCAACAATTTAAATTGCAAAATGCATAAATATTCATCAAGAACCTGTTCTTCCATCTTTATGTAGAAGCCTTTATCCATGATGTACAAATGTATGATTATTTTACCTACTCTTTCTATTTAATTATTAAAGATTTGGACGAAGATCTTAATTGGGAATCTATAGAGAACTGGGTAGATTTACTTGTAGATTGTTTTAATTGTATCCTGGTGGGACTGCAGAAATGTGATGCGTGCTGTACACCAAACCTACAACATATACTGAAACTGGAGCATACTTACACCATTACAGAGGTGTTGCTTTCAGACCTCATCAAGACACATGGCTGGGTTATTTTTTATTTTATTTTATTTTTTTTTACTTTAAGCATTTCCACCTTTTGTACCTTTTTAAAAACAGTGTCAAATGCCTGACAAAGGGGCCGACAAATGTGTTGCAGAAGGCAAGGCATTAGTTGGATGTTAAAAACAAAATAACACCCAGCAAAAACCATTTGAAGGAAGTCACTCATGTATTTTAAAGAAAATGTGACTCTTTTTTGGTACATTCTCAATTTTTATTGAGAATCGTGTATAGGGTATACCTCCTAGGCCATTATGTACAATGGTCTTTGTTGTGCACAGCTTAAGGAAGAATATGAATGCAAAATGTAACTTTGCTCCCAACTTCTGAGAGGCATATTATCACTCCGCCAAAAGAGGTTTAGTGAGATTATTCCCTGTTTCTTGATATGGCAGAATTCCAGACAAATGTGTGAAGGGAAAAGCTTTAGCACCATCTGGAATCCACAAAGGCCTGCACTGCTGGCTGCCACCTTGAAACACTTATTTATAGAGAGATTTTTCTAAACCTGTTAAGCGCTTTCTTAGTTTATTAAGCTTTTTCCACAGTATAAAGTATAACAAGGTGTCTAAGGATCAGTGAAATAATAGATAGAATGGCTTTCAAGTTGGATTCTGTAGTGAAGTCATCTTCTAAATGCAAATAGCTGCAAAGATGGTACATTGCAAAAGTTACTTAAATAGAATATGCTGTAACATTAATTTTGCAGAACTGTTTGGAGTAAGGGGCCTATGTGTGATCTTAGATAATTTCACCCTCCCTTACTGTAGGTCTTGAATAGGCTTTCTTTGATGGTTTATAAGGCTACTGGTAGCCAGTTTTTATTTTTATTAAGAAATTGTATTAAATTTATACTTCTGCAAATAAGGAACAGTTCACACACAAGTGAAAGGCACTCTAGATCATTTGTTTTCCTGCCGCTTATCAAGCTTACCATCTCAGGTTCTTCCAGAGCTTGAGTATGGGCTGCCAATGCCAGATGGCACGGTTTCTGAGAGAAGAAGTAGCTTTTGCTTAGAAGTAATACTGACAAACAATACCAAATTAGCATAAGCAAATGTCAGTGAGTTAACATAAAGCCAGCACTATTTCTGTCTTTTCTCCTTTCCTAGGCCATGGGTGTTGAGAGTGACCAAGAGATTGTGCAGATGATTGGTACAGAAGAGCATGTGATGGCTGCATTTGGTCCCAGTTTGGAAGAATGCCAAAAAGCTCAGATTTTTACACAGATGCAGGTGTGTCTTTTCATATTGCTATGGGCTGTGAAATCTAAAGATGATGCCTATTTATTTTGCCATTGGTACATGGGTTGTTGACACAACAGTTTCATGGCTTTTTGTTATTTTTATTTACTTTTGGTTTTGGGCCACACACACGTCAAGAAAATTTCTGCTGTAATTGTCTGAGGAGAGGAGAAGAAGCGAAGCCAAGACACATCTATTTGTGCTCAGACATGAAGTAACCCATGTTTAGTGTGTGTGACAGGTAGTGAAGTCTATAATCTGAGAGTGCTGGATTTTTGTTGAAGGCCTCACATTTTTTTAAAGTTGGTCACGCCACAGACAGGAACCTTCCACATGATTGTGCGAGTGCTTTCATTGTGCATGAACTCTACTGAAATTCTAATCCTTTGCACAAAGCCAGTAATAGCCACCAGTTAAGGATGGGCCATAATTCTCTTCAGTCTGAACACCTTAATTAGCTGGAATATGTTAACTTGGATGAAACTGACAGACTAGACAGAAGGAGTTGGGGATGAAAGGTGAATTGGAGGGAATGAATGTCTTCGACATGTGGAGCCATGCTCCTCATGTCCCCGTGATGGTTTATTCTCTCTATATTCAAGTATCCGGGGGTAGCCGTGTTAGCCTGTATCAACAAAAACAACAAGGAGTCTGGTGGCACCTTAAAGACTAACCGATTTAAATCTGTTAGTCTTTAAGGTGCCACTGGACTCCTTGTTGTTCTCCCTATATTATGGCACTTATACCCTTTCACCATTCCCTATTCATCCACAGATGTTACCTATGTATAATATTGAAACATACAGTATGTTGTTTGTCATTTATGTATATTAAGTTGATTGCCTATGAAGCTTTCTGTGATGCTCATGAATGAAAGGTATTTATTTAAAAATACGTTGTGTTTTTCACTTCAGTGACTTCACTATGTAGCTGTGCCACTGACAAATAACTAAACTGCAATGATTGTGAAAAATCTGTGTACATGTATAGATGACATTCTTAGTACTAAACACACCTGTGGTACTCGCTTGACAGGCATTAAAGTACATAGGAAACAAGGTACGAAGGCAGAGGATGTGGGGAGGCCCAAAGAAAACGAAGATGGAGGAAGCGCGAGAACTGCTAGCATCAACCATCCTGACACATGTTCCTGTACGTAGTGTCTCCCTTAACTTGAAAAAATGTTATTTTGGGGGGTGAAACAAGTTTTCCACTAGTATAAATCGACTTCTAATGCAATGCCTGAAATTTTTAAGTAACATGTTGCACTTTCCCATTCAGAAGAGAGCCTGCTGAAATTGTTTTAGAACTTGGCTGAGTTCTGAATGAATCTCATAGTAGTAGACAAGTAAAACCTTAAAAAGAACAGTGAAGTGCCCAGGAGACCTTCAGAGCCCACTAAGTAGAGCTCTTCCGTTTACCACATACTCATCTAATGACATCCCCTCTGAAGCTTGCAGACACTTTAGGGGAGAAACTGCTATGTACGACTCTAACCTGAACTGCAACAGATTAATCTCAGTCTATTTAAACAATGGTTTTTAAAAATATATTTATTTATTTTACTGTTTGCTTTCCAATACTGTTTGCAAACCAATACACAGGTGGAATGATGAAAAGTGAAGAAGGGAAATTGTGTCTCAACATTGGGAGGAATGCTCACCAAGGATGCAATTTTCAAGTTTTTTAAAAATTATGTATAATTATGTTAGAGAAGCACCCCAGGGCCCCAGTTAGGATTAGGACTCTGTGATAGCAGCTGGGTAAACGGAGATTGACACAGTCCTTGTCTCAAAGAATTTGCAATCTAAGAAGATGAGCAACATATGAAGAGTAGGGGAAGCGAGACTATCAAATGCCAATTTTTATACACAATGTTATGTTTTTAAATTAGTTTTTGTAATTATATAACTATCTACTTTTCCTAGCTGCCCATTAAATATTGGCTGATACCTTGTAGGTGTCATGGCAGAAGTGGGTATTGAAAAGGGATTCAAAGGAGGAGTACTTATATGTATTTGTGATAATGCCCTTGGCAATGTCTCTGGAGATCCACTTTCAATGGTATAGACTAGAAAATGTTAGTATTTGACTTTCCTGTTTCATGTAAGACATAATGAAGGTATTGCAAAAACAAAAGTGGAAAAATGCAAGCTAATGTGACACCGACAGATCCCGTTCATCCGTGGGCAGGATCGAACCTGGGACCTCTGAAACTAAATGCATGAGATTCTATTGCATGAGCTAAAAGCCATGTGGCTCTTAGCTAAGGCTGCAGAGCAAACTCATTAATCTCTCTCTCCCTTGTTGCCACTAGATAAGACCGAACACTACACCGAGGAGGTGTGTGGGTTACATACTTCCCCTAACTGAGGACGTACACCCCGAGTTTCAGAGACTTCTCAGTTGAAATCCCAGACGAGCCCCTACTTGTAATGCCAACAGACCCCAGTTGTCATCAGGCGGGATCGAACTGGGACCTCTAGATCTTAATGCATGGGCTAAAAGCCATATGCCTGTCTCTCTAAGTGGTCTCAGTGCCACTAGATGGGACAAAGCACCACACCCAGGAGGTGTGTGGGTTACACTAACAAACCCAGAATAATAAATCTTTAGAAGTCTGTCTGAACAGAACTGCTAGAAAAACCTAATGTTGAACTGGTTGGTTTGTGTGTTGTTTTAATTACTTTTTATATGGACTCCCTAGCACTGGGTTTTCCATCTGGAGGGTCTGCTGCCTTAAGCTGAAGCCCTAGATACCAGTTCAAATGCCACTTCCATGAGTGCGGTATAATTATTGAGATAAATGGAAGGAAAGAGGTCTCCATTTTGAGACCTTAGTCACCATGTTCCCACATTCCAGGCTTCTCAACAGAAAAGTGGATGTAAAGTCTCCTCATAGCAGCCAACCCTATAGGGGAAGACTTTCCACCACCATAATTAGTACTCATTGCAATTATGAGCGAAGTCAAGAATGTAGAGCACACTGGCCTCTTGCCCCAGAGGTAGTCTTCCTAGCAAGTATTAAAGGACAAGAGGAGAGATTTGGGCTATCTGTGTGTACTGTAGCTCCTCTGTGGGAGAAAGTGTCATCAGTGTGGCATCATATGAGTACAAACATTCACTTTTGAGATAAATAAATTCACAATTTGTTTCTAAAGGGGAGAAAGCTCGCTTGTGAAATAGGTGTTTGAAGAAATCGTATCCTTTTCTGTTAAGTAAAAGATAAAACTGTGTCTCTGTAGCTTTCTCTTTCCTCGCACTTGAGAAAAGATTGAGTAAGTATAGTGGAGGAGATAAAACAGTCCTCCAGCAAATATGTCTTGATTTTGCAGGGATTTTTTTCCAAGCATGCTCTGTGCGAGAGCCTAAACTTTATTAAAATAGTGTGATGAGGTGAACTGTATTGTGGATCAGTAGTTGCTAAATTAGAATTTGTCTATTTGAATGTGAATATTCAAATGTAACTATTTTTTTCCCAAGTGAAGTGGTATTTGCAACAAAGGTCTCCTTTGTAGAGGAAAAACAAGTGACACAGGAAGGGCTTCCATGTTCCTTGATTAGAACAGTTATGAGGAATGGGGGCAGCTAAAAACAATATTTTATTGCTAGTCTTTTAAAAAAAATGGTGCAGGAACATTCAAACATACGTTTCTTCTGGGAATCTATTGATGTCTGCTAGTATAATAGCTAACATCTGAAAAACATACAGAACAGAAAAGTCCTCCTCTCTCCAATGAAGATTTTAAAATCTATTTTCCCAGTTATGAGTATTTTTAAAGTGATGACCGGACAATGTATCGATTGCATATGGCTTCACTTCTGATTAAAACAAAACGAGGATTCTGTGGCTGTTGGATTGAGAGATGTAGTCTGGAAAACCTCAAGCCTTACAAGTGGGGGATCAAGGAACAACATTCTCAAATTGTGAATGGAGCTCCATCGAGCCTTCTACACAGGAGAGAAAGTTGTTGTGCAGGAACTTGAAAGGAGAGTGTATCCAATTCATGGGGGTGGGAAATAAGTGATTTTTGGAAGATAAATTCTCACCGCTTATTCTAAGGGTGTCAATGTAGATTTGGTCATACCTCCGACACTATAACTTTCAAGCTGAATCTAAATCGAAATGGGAAGTCTTGAAGGCTATTCCTTGTTGCAATTGAAAAATATCTGTTTGGGAAATAGATCTGAAACAGAACAGAAAATAAATGATTCCTAACTCAGGATTGAGTTTACTGGTGGGATATGGGACAGAAACTTGCTTTATGGGCATGTGTGTGGGGGTGTGTGGGGGGCAGGCAGGCAATGTGTCTTAATTTCCAGTGTAGTTGAAATAAGTGAATACGTCTCAAATAGAAGGAAACATTTTGTTTTAATTCATTAGTAATAGTTGCTTATGTTTACAAAATACAGTATTGAATTATTCCATTTCCTGCCAACTTTTTTCTTCATAGCTAGACAATATCAGATATCAATTCAGAGGATTGCCATAACAACATATTTGACATACATACTTATTCCAATCTATTTCATTTTAAATTCTCTTTCAATGTTCCTAATACATTTAAAGTTTCTCTTGGTGGCTTTCATAATGTAAAACAAGCCCCATTCTATAGTCTTCACCCAGGCTCAACTCCCCATTGGTTTAAGTCAGAACAGCACAATTGGTCCTGTGATATCAACATTTTTCTCTAACCGTTTCAATTGCAGGTAAAAGAATTTCATTTCCGTGCCAAGTGTATCTACACAGCAGTGATGGTCCGCAGGGTAATTCTGGCCCAAGGAGAAAACAAAGTAGATGACAGAGACTATTATGGAAACAAGCGATTGGAATTGGCTGGGCAGGTGGGTCCCCACTTTGGGGTGGTGTGATTTTTGTTTTTACTTTTAAAAAAGATGTAGGGTCGAGGTATGCTTTCCCTGAATTGGGTCTTAAACAATATAAAACACTTGAAGTAAGATTCTCACCCTCACTCTGCCCCTTTACACCTGGGAATAGGGTTGGAGTGGTGTAAGGGGGCCCTAATAGCCCCAGGCTGGCTGTAGGAGAACTCCCTAGGTACACATACTGCAGAAGACAGCTATAAGGGTTGTCTTCTGTGGATCCCCTTGAAAGCCCTGGTGTGGGGGTTGGGACTGGAGGCAGGTGGGCACATCAGGGATGTGCTGCAGGCCTGCAGAGATTTGGGGCAGTACTGCAGCCCATAGAACTGCCCCAGCAGACTGCCATAACTTAGACAAGCCCCTTGGGTTGTCTGAGTTATGCTGGGGGTTTCTCCAGCCCCAGGAGCAGCTCAGATTGGGAAGGTGCAAAGATGGCTTAAAGCAGCCTTAGCTCCCCTCCCTCGGGGCTATGAGCTCTGTGCTGCATGTCCTTGCTTGCTCCTAATAAAAAGGGTTAGTTGTCTACATGTCTACAGTTTAGGATATTGACCTCTTTAGCTACCAAGGCCTTAGTATAACTTACATTATTTTACATTTTATTATTTAGTTATGATGAGGAAGTAGTTTAGATTGAGGTTGGACTTCATTGCTTGACTCGGTACAAATTAAAACTGTGTATTCAGGTATATAACAGCACTTAAGGAGTACACGTGTTTTTATGTTGTGCCACCTCTGTATCTTCTTAGACCATACATGAAGAATTTAGACTGATGTATATAATGAGGCAAACTGGAAAAACTGTCTCTCTCGCGCGCACACGCACATGCACACACACCCCCATAATGTAAAAAATGCCCTTCAAACAGCTAATAAAAATTTACCAAACTTTCCTCCCTAACACAATTCTTTCTGATTTTACACAAGCATCAAACAACTTCAGCCTAAACCTAATTCCCCCCCTGGAATATTATAAATTGACCGAGTGTTTTAAGGTTATAATGAAGGCACCACTGCAGCCTTAACTTGTAACATTATTGCTGTAGTTCTGTAGTGTTTTAACCAGTAAAAGCAATCATTAATTTGCCACTAAATCCATCCTACCTAAATAGAGATTGCAAGTTGATTATTTGCCTTGGTGTAGTCGAATCACAGAAAACATAAATAGAACCTTTCTGCAGTCTGAAACAAAAGCATTCTGGTTGCAAATGTTAAAACTGCCATAGTTGGTTAAAATGGTAATGTAGCCATGTTGGTCCCAGGATATTAGAGAGACAAAGTGGGTGAGGTAGTATCTTTTACTGGACCAACAGAAGTTGGTCCAGTAAAAGATATTACCTCTCCTACCTTCTCTCTCTAAAAATTAATTAAATTAAATGGAAAAGGTTTTTTTAGTGTTTTTGTTTTTTTAATTGCAGAAGATCATCGTAACAAAGGCAGTGCATAGTAGTTATTTCATCATGGATAGCTTTGCAGTGATTGCATATATTTGTACCATTTGATTTAGTAGTTTTAGTTCCCTTGGGATTTCTTAAATGATCCTTGGAAGCTGAGCATTTGTTTCCCCTTTCTGCCCTTTCCTCTAACATTTCCCCACCACCACCCCCAAACACATGTTATCAGCATAAGCCTGATTTACCTGTACTTGGGGACTAAAACAATAAAATAAAGCACAGGATGAGATTTCACTTTTTCTTTAAGTGAGTTTTAAAATGTTTACAATTAGCTGAAGTTTGTGTAACTAAACGGGCAGAGATTTTTAAAATGCTAGTTGTGTTTCTGGAATAAAAATCCTGTTGCTTAAAGATTTGAATTAAAAAAGAGCATCCCCATGTGAAGAGGAAAACATAGCGGTCTAAACAATGTAAAGACATAAAAGGCATTGTGTTCATAAAAATGTGTGAAAACAATAGCTGCTAATTTCACACCCCATGGGACAAGGGAGTATGAAATGTGCTTTAGCTTTAGATAACAGAGTTGTATCCACTAGCCAAGCTGGTTTACAGAGCTTTCTCATAGTCTTTCTGCCACTAGAGGCTTGGTAGGCCAGGTGCCAGCAGAGGTGTTAGCAAAACCTACTGATTTCAGGCTTAATCTTTTCACCTACCTTTTCTCTTTCCTTAATGTGTTCATTATTTGCCGAGCATTACTCTGTTCTTTGTCCTCAATTTTTTTTGTTTCTAATGCAGCTAGCTTTGTATGGGTGAGATATGGAACAGCACCAAAATCCGGCACCCTGGAAAGCAAGGGATTTCTACCCTGTGACAAAAGAATACCGCCTTGACTTCAGAGATTGCCTAATCCCAGCTGTTCTGATAATATAATTAAGGCCGCCTAATGTCTTTAATTTTGCAACCAGTTTGTGTGAAAAGGAGAATTTGGCACTCTAAAGGCTTAAACACTAAATAACAATCTCAAGGCGCCTAATTAGAATTCTCTGACATTAAGCTAATTGGTGAAACTGTATTTCAGCAGCTTAACTTCTTTATTAATTTTTTTCCTTAGGATTTTCAATCAATTGATGAGCTGTCAGTATTTTGTTCTTAAATATAATTTGCTCTTTAGTGCTCCTGTCTTAAGCTAGCTGAAAGGCCTTGGACTAACTCTGAAATGTATTGAATATTATCACTGGCATTCCATCCCTTTTCTTTTAATCACTTACTCTTGACCTAAATAATGTGGTTATTGTGAGACGTTGTTTTGCAGATATTCACTGCTCTTACAGAGAGGCTGTGAAAGTACAAAAATTAGCAAAGTGTGTAAGGCTTTTAGGCTGGAAAATTTAAAGTCTGTGTACTTAAGATGTAACTTACTTATTACCTCAAAGAAAAAGAGATTTGGTTTGTGTCCATATTCACTACAGTTCCTGGCACTGGAAGATTTTAGTGAAATTGTAGTGTTTGTTTTTCAATCAGCAGGTTCAGTGCAGAAAATATTTTTCTAGTCGGCTAATTAAAACATTCTGTTCTTACTGGACATTCATTTTAAGGTATGCTCAAAAGCCAATTTACATCAACGGAAATACTCTTGACTTCAGTGGATGCTGGCTCAAGCCCCTTGATCCTTAAAATTGTCAGGGGGACAAATTGCAAAACTGTTCCCTCCCACTCACACATCGTTCTCAGTAAAGGGGTATAACTTTGAAGACTCCAGTTAAAAATTTTCCTCCCTAAGAGTATGGTCTGTATGACTTAAAATTAAGTAGAATGATTTTGAGCCAAAAAGCAACTGTTGTTATGGAGGCACCAGCTGTGGCTCTGTAATCAAGATTTGAGTTTTGCACTAAAGCCTGGTCTACACTGGGGTTTAGGTCAATGTACCTACGGCACTCAAGGGTGTGAAAAACTCCGACCCCTGAGAGCTGTAGCTATGCCAACCTAAACCCCTGGTGTAGATGCGGCTAGGTCCATGGAAGAATATTTCCATTCCCCTAGGTGTACCACAGCTCAGGGAGGCAGAGTTACTACAGTGACAGAAACTCACAATAGTAACAGAAGGAGATTATTTATGGCATGCTATGGGGTTACAAAAGCATAGCTATGGTGCCATTGTAAGCTGCTGTAGCCCCCCATAGTGTGTGGACAAGCCCTTAAAGCAGAGATTCAAACGTTTTCTTATGTACTTAAAAAAAATACAGTGTATCCTTCCCAAAATGATAGCACTTACTCTTTGGGTATAGAATGAATTTTGTGGGAAATTTTAAGTAAATCTGTTAATTAGTTAAAATAAATTAAAAATGGGCCCTTTAAAAATTTTTGCACCCAGTGTCAACATGTTATTTTTGGTCCCAGTTCTCATAACAGATTAATGCAGAGGTTTCATACAGCCTCTGTAGTGATACTATATGGGAGTGGGGAGAGGAAGAGGGGAGGGAAAACCTAATGACTTTAAAAATAAATGTACACAAACACTAAAATGTCCTTATCAAGGTTATTGCATGATTGCCCTGCAGAGTTAAGGTTGTTTAGATGCCTCCAAAGGGATTTAAGAGATGATGATATTTATCCAGCAGACCACTTTGTCAAGAGTTTAGTATGATTTTTTTTAATCCTCTGCTGTTGATAGGTTGCCTACCCCTGTGTTACCCTATGGCCAAAGATGGCACGCAAGTTGATTTTCAGTGGCACTCTCACTGCCCGGGTCCTGGCCACCGGTCCAGGGGCTCAGCATTTTAATTTAATTTTAAATGAAGCTTCTTAAACATTTTGAAAATCTTGTTTACTTTATATACAACAATAGTTTAGTTATATATTATAGACTTATGGAAAGAGACCTTCTAAAAACATTAAAATGTATTACTGGCACATGAAACCTTAAATTAGAGTGAATAAATGAAGACTCAGCACAACCCTTCTGAAAGGTTGCCCTCCCCGATGTAAGGTCTCGGAGCATGGGCTTTAGCCTGAGACTGCTCGTCTACACTGCAGTTGTATAGCCCAGCTGCCTGAACCCCACAAGCCTGAGTTAGCTGACCCAAGCCAGCTGTGGCCATGCCACAGGTCTTTGATTACAGTGTAGACCAGGGGTTCTCACACTTCACTGCATCGCGACCCCCTTCTGACAACAAAAATTGCTAGATGACCCCAGGAGGGAGGACCGAATCCTGAGCTCGCCTGAGCCTGTCTGAACCCTGCCGCCCTGGGCAGGGGGGCCAGGGCCAAAGCCAGAGCCTCACCATTCTTGGAGGAGAGGGGGAGGGGCAAATCCAAATCCCAAGGGCTTCAGCCTCAAGCGAGGGGCCTGTAACCTGAGGCCCCCCAGTACACACACACTAGGTGCTGAAGCCCTTGGGCTTCAGCCTCAGGCAGCGGGGCTCGGGCTTTGGCCCTGGGCTCCAGCAAGGCTATTACAGTCCTTGGCGACCCCATTAAAACAGCGTCACGACCTGCTTTGGGGTCCCGACCCACAGTTTGAGAACTGCTGGTGTAGACATACCCTCTGAGGCCTTTAATATATGGTGAACAAGATGAGAGGAAGATCTTTTCCCTGAAACGCAAAATCAAATAGAGACATTGGCTATTCAAAAGGAAGGTTTAAGTAAATACTTCACATGTGTAGATTGAAACTTTGCAGTCACTCTTTCCCCTTTACTGCTAAGAGCTGTAATTGTCTGATGATGTAGGAACCTTAACTTTATTTACTACTTCAGGTTATTTAAATTCTCAACCTTAGGTGCTAAGGTAAATCTAAGTGATTTTTGCATTAACTAACATAGTGCTTCATAGATATAAGAAAATATTCTCCCTGTCGTGAAGAGTTTAGTCGAGGGTACCCAACCCTGCTGTCTTCAAAGCCTGGTATTTGCCAGGTATTGCCCTGTATTTCAGTGGGAGAAGGGCTAGGGTTTAGGCATTAGGATCTCTCAGGATCCTAAAGCTTGTAACAATCTTGTCCTCAGCTGCTTGAGTTGTGCTTTTGGAGAACTCAGCTGTTTCAGGAAAATCACTTTTAATTTGGAAACATTTAAAAAAAAAAATCTTCAGATTGATTCCAAAGAGAGAGAGATTTTATTAAATGTCCTGGTGCTCCTGAAGCACCACAGTATTGAAATCACTCAGGCTGCTGTTGTTAAAGCTACTAGTCTTCAGACTCCTTGTTGAACTGATAACCTATAAGTTAGACCACATCAAGGTTGTGAATTTAAAATGACTTTCTGAAGTTTACATGCTTCTGTTTTTTTGGGTGTGATTCATCTAAGATGTCAGCAAAATGGAAGCCTGATAATGTTATGATGTTATGATTTCCAGTGACTTTTGACTGTGCATAGATCATATGCTTTGGGCAGCCTAGGTGGGGTATGTTGGTGGAAAGATGGCAGACGAGAATGGGTGGCCCTTCTTTTTGGGAGAGAAGTGAGTGGCTGGCTCTGTGCTTGCAAGGGAGGAGGCAGTGGCATTATGTGCAGTTCAGAGGTGACAGTTATAACTCAGTTTCATTCTGCACACACAGAAATTAAATTATGCAGTAGACTCCAGAATGTCTTAGCTGTGCTTGCTGATTACCCAGTTTATTCAACAGTACAATGTTTTGTATGCTGGGAACTACCATTTTTGGCATTCAGTAGCTAGTGCATTTTTAGTCTTTCTGACATTCGAGTTGCTGTAAAACAGAATCCCAGAATAGGATTGCCAAGTTTTAGAATTTATACTGCTTGTTTGAAAAACTAATCGTTGTAAACACTGACAGTGTATCATTTAATGCAAATTTAGGTATTTTGGGAAACCACTAGTGTTTACTGGAGGAGGTTGGGAAAGCTGTGAAAACAATCAAATAGCAGAGCAAAGAAAAACAAACAAAAAAAACCCCTTCAGATCATGGAGGACATCTCCATAATAGACAAAAGGCAGAAGAAATCATTGTATAAAACGTTAAAATACGTGGAGAGCATATATGAAGAAGAGGAGGGTTTGGGAACCAATAAATAGCAGCAGTGTTGAATAGTTATTTTTATACCATGGTGTTTTATCCCAATCCCCTTGGTATGTAACTCGTGTACCCACCTGTAGGCTCTTCATTTTAGTGATTATATCTTTCCGTGGGTGGACAGGGTTTGGCACATTGCAGGAGCAACTTGAATATAGACAATAAATATGGAATTAGATGAAGACTTGCATAAATTGGGGATCAGTTGTCCATGGCAGCAAGGCTAGGTAGCTTTACAGAATAACGGGAGATTAGATGTACATCAGAGAGAGTACCAAATCTAGCTCATCTCAGATCTACACCATCAGAAATGAGGGAAAGGAGTTTCAGCTGCAGCCAGAGGGGAAGCAGGCAGTTCCTGGTAGCTGGCCGGGAGTCACTGAAAGGAAAGAACCTGTCCCAACTCTTATCTGCAATAGCTGTGGTAACTGTCTGCTCCCCCTCCCTGCTTCGGTCTGACCATGCTGGCCATGCATCACCCTCAAAATCCGTATTGTTGGGGTTCTTTCTAAAAGTACTCCATGCAACGGCAATCGCACACAGCATCTTTCTTCCCTGCTCCCCAGGTGTCCTTCGGAGGGAGGGCTGGGGAGGAGAAAGGGGATGCTGTTTGTACAAGTAGAATCCCTAAGAGGGTTTTTCCGGTTCCGTCCTTCTCTGAGGATGCCTGCTCATGCATTGGAGTCCGGGGCTGGATGTTAAGGCAGTCAAATTTCTATACAGCCATCGTTTTAAATCTTGAAAAGTAGTTGTCAGGAAATCAGGAGAATCACACCTTAGTGGTGGTTGATCTCATGAGATCCAACGTAACCAGGTTGAAAAATGGATTTTAATCAATACATGGCTAGTGCAGGCTCACAATTTTGAAAAGAGAAGTATGGGGAAGGAGAAACGCAGACAAATAAAAAAAAAGAGTAGGTGTGCTGGGCTGTTCATTGATTTGAAATTACTTCTAATCTGGTCTTCTGTTCTCTTCTAATGAAGAGAAACAAAGCCTTCTCACCAAAAAGTTAGGTACTGAACATACAGTTTTTATCCTTTTTAGTAAGCTGACATTAGTAAGCACTGATGACTTAAAATGCATCATTTTTTGGTCTGTCAAAAGAGGAAAAGTCACTCACTATTCACTCTAAAACCAGTTTTTTTGTGTTTTGCAGCTTCTTTCCCTTCTCTTTGAAGATTTGTTCAAAAAATTTAACTCTGAAATGAAAAAGATTGCTGATCAGGTAATTCCAAAGCAGAGAGCAGCCCAGTTTGATGTAGTGAAGCATATGCGTCAAGATCAGATCACCAATGGCATGGTAAATGCCATCTCTACTGTAAGTGCTATGTTTTATTGCTGCTTGGTGGGGTTTCTCATCAGCCTTAGTAGGGGGTGTGGTGGCTGGGATGAAGGGGTGAGTTATTTTTGTCCTGGTGGTTCCAGTATCCTTGGTCCATGAAAACAAAGCTATTAATATTCTTTATAGATTCAAGTGATAACTCTCTCATGAATAAAGCTCTAAGAGCTCACTAAGAGGGAGATAATGATCAACATAATACATTTACATCAATGTATACTACTCTGAAGTCCTACTGAAACAAACAGTGAGAACGAAGACATTTTAAATTATCAAAAAACATCTTGTTTACATCAGTGATTCATGGTGAATACTTGGTGCCTAGATTTATCTGATGTCAAACAACAATATTTGTGATGGAGCTGGTTGAAAAAATGCAGAAAAAACGTTGACTTTTTTTTTGCAAAAAATAAAATAGTCAGTTTCAAAACCTCAAATTTTCAACCCGCTCTAGTTTGTAAATTGAGTAAAACTGAAGATCTGCTACAGCTCTGGACCTTTTAAAGGGACCATGCTTCTTTTTGTTCACAGGTGATTGCAATTAAGAGTAATGATATAGTCTACTGGTTGTACCAGGGGACTAGGACTTCTGTGTTCTCTTTCTGTCTGATGTTGACTTATCTTATAAAACTGGGCAAGCTGCTAGGTGCTTTTTTAAATACTATTGATCCAAGAACTAAAGAAGTAATTAATTTCAATATTAACATGTAGTTTACTCTGGAGCCCATGTATCTGTTTTCTGTTGGTTAAAAGGACCTGGGCTCAGAGGTGAACCTTGTTCAGATGTACAACTCAGAAGTTCTGAACAACTTAGAGTTGCTTAGGGGAACTGGGTGAAAGCTGGTAACAAGATCAATTCTATGAGCTTCTTAGGGTGTTTTGATCTCTAGTTGCTTGCTGTTTTCCATCTCAACAAAATTCAAGTAGGTACTTTTTATTTTTGCGAAAGCACAATGATGCAACTCCAGATCTGAACCTCAGTTTACCCAACTGTAAAATGAGGTTGCTATGAGGGACACTGAGTTTTAGCTAACAATAGTGAAGCATTTTGAAATCCTTGAATTAATTAATTCTGTTTTTTTTTAAATAGATTAATTCAAAGTAGACTAACAGTTAACAATTAAAAAATAACTTTCAATACATATTGCACAACCTTTGGAATTCTTGGTCTTTTTTTCTGCTTCGCATCAAATTGAGTTTTTCTTCAGTTTTTAAAAACAAAATTGGCACTACAAATCACGTGCAAAAACATCTTAGTCTGTAACTAGCAGATTCCAATTATAAAGCTAATCTTGTGTTTAGTTTTGAGTGTACCAAATATAGTTAAATCTTATAATGCCAATAACTAAAAAAGACTGACAGATCTGTCTTCTAAATCCTAATGGCTTCTTCTAGCAGATGCCAGTTTTTGCATTTGGGCTGACAGAGATAAATCTGCCAACTATTCAGTGCATATACTATAAATTCTTCCTCCTTCCACTGTCTTAAGAATTTTTTTTTCCCACTACCACATAAGCAATTAAAAGCCATCTGCTCTGAACCATTGGAAATAATTTCCCAGGAATAATGCTCATTGTATACTCTTCAGGAAACTAAACAAGTTCTGTTTCCAAGACTCATGTTATAGTAGAACAAATCTCACCAGAAAGTTTTTAAGGATAATCCCTGAGAACATGGAATAGATCAGCAGATTCATAATTATACCCACAGCATGTAGAAGAATCCATAGCATTCCTGTTTCAGCCATCTGCGTGGTGTTCAGTGATGCTTACTACAGACTTTATATTTAGTTTTCCAAAAGTAAAAGGAGGGGTGGAGGAATAAGTGGAACATGCAGTAATTTTACAAGCTTAAACATTTCTAAATCTGTATGTTTGCAAGCTCTTGGGACAATGAAAAGATATATCATAACCAGGAGTCTCTTTACTCTGAAAGACCATGCTTTTCTTATTTGTTATAGGAATGTTATTGTACTGTTTCATCTACATTTACATACTGTCACCTGCCACTCATTTTTCTGGACAGTGTTAGGTTTGCATAGTTTCTAAAGGTCCATACAACTCCTCAAACTAGGCTGCATCTCCTTCATTTAAGTGCCTGCCAAGAGAATTATTCTTCTCCAGCTCAGGTGAGGATGAAGAGCAAGAATACACAGAGTGGGCTATCAAGATCAGATCCTGGAGAAGAACAAGTAGTGACTGGATTAGTCAGAGTGACCAGAATTTGAGGTTGAGTCAATGGGATTCTTCTTTTCTGTAATAGAAAGAGTGAGGAAGAAATACATGCATTCTAAATGACCAAAGGCTTAAGGAAGCCAAAAGGTGGAACATATGCAGCCACCCTTTCCTCAGTAAGGTTTTGCTCCTCAGACAGCTCATTCGGTGAGGAGAAGGTATTGTCTGAATAAGAGTGCAAGAGTCTGCTAAAGAAACACAGGAGTATTTCTTCCTGCCTGAAATGTTCAAGTCTGTGAAACCCAGGGTAATTGTGGCTCTTGACCTCCAAACTTAGACTGAGGAGTTGAATCCTGTAGCCACAATGTGGCTTATTCTGTATTGCCCAAAGTACCATGAAATGCCATTCATGCCTCTGTGGAAAACCTCATTCAGAGACTAGGGACATCTAGAAAAGGATTGCCTAATACCAATATGGCAAGTTTTGTGCACTTCAGAAGGAAAATATTACTCGTTTATTCTACTCAAAGTAGATGTAGCAGGTGGTGGCCCACATCCAAGACTTCATTCCTGATGAAGGAGGACTTCCTCCACAAGGACCTTATGGATTGTAAGATTGTGCCTTACTTCAAGCTTCATCAGTTTCCACCTGCTTCTCCTGGGCAGCCATTGTCTAAATTAAGGAACTGAACTAAGATCCCAAAAGACAAAATAATCTAGTCTGATCACCAAGTGTCCTGGTCATGTCCTTCATCACAGACAGGAAATAGCTTTGCACTTCGGAGATATGTAGGCAAAGTAGCCACAGGGTTTGGCTCAGTCTTCTGGACAGTGAGAAAATGAATAACATAGTAACAACTCTAACTTTAAGAAGCCCAACAAACCACCCTCTGAAGTGATTTCAGGCAACTAGGTCCTAAACTAAGTCAAGAATTTCTTTTACTAGCATCTACTGAAAGAATTCCCCAGAAAGGACACAGGTTTCAACAGAGGGCAATCCTGAGGAAGATACAGCAGAGAAGGATATGTATGCCAAATTTCCAACCAGCTAGTCCTATACCAGACAGCTTGATGACAGCTAGGGTAAACAGACCTACATAATTAGTGGTGGAATCTTTCTTTTCAAAATGAAATAGAACATGCTATATCCAACAAGTGGATTCTGGAAACTCCCCACAGAGATTATGTCCCAGACCTTGTGCTGAATTTAACAGGTTCATATAGTCTCCAAAATCCAGGAATTTGCAGAAATGCTGCAATCTGTTCTGTGCCATAGAATACCTAATGTCAATAGAGAGGTTGGAGTCTGTCCAACAGGGGGAACAAAGTAGGCTCTTGGTAATATAACTTTGTTGGCCCCAAGATATCAGAGCAATATTGGGCTTGAAGTTCCTTAGCAAAATATTAAGTATTTGAAGTTCCACAAAGACATTCCATTCCATAGCTGCAGTAATCCTGAGGATATCATGATGTTGATAGACTTGACAAAGCCTATATGAAAATCACAGTTGAGATTCCTCTGCTCTATTATGACAGACCATATCAATACAAGACACACATCTGATTGGACTCTTTTCTGCCCCCAGAGTCTTTAAGAAAGTGTAGCCCTCTATAGTGTTGGTATCTATTTTGACCTATCTGGGATGACATTCTCATCAAGCCAAATGCAGGAGGGACTTGGAGCTGATTATGGAGACCAAGATAAAACTTCTGTTAATTCACCGATTTGTGGTCAGCTGCAAGGAAAATGCAGTCACAGTTAAAAGTTCACCAGCAAGTATTGTTATATATCAACAAAGGCAACAGGTTTCTGCCCTAAGAAGAATTCTTGGAGACCAAAAGATCTAGTGAGTCAAACACAGATGACAAAGGAATCAACTGTACATAATCTGCTCAGACTATGAAGTGTGGGTCTCTCGTCCCCATAGATCTTTCCAAGTCCTACTTGACACCATTGCAAAAATTCATGCTGGATCACTGGCTCCCTTCCCACTCAAACATGAAGAAGAATCTCTCCCTACTTGAGGGTATGACTACACATCAACTGGAAGATGTAGTTCCCAGCTCAGGTAGACATACATGCGCTAGCTCAGCTCGAGCTAGCGCCTAAAAATAGCAGCGTGGCAGAGGTTGGGCAGGATAGTACTCTGGCAGTGAGCCCAAGCCACTGCCCATGCTATTGTGGCCACACTATTTTTAGCATGCTAGCTCTACCCAAGCTGAGGCTTGCACCTCCCAGCTGCTGTGTAGACATACCCTAACAGACTGAAGAGAAGTAGATGGGGGAAATGCAACATGTACGTGGTGATTCAGGAAAGAGCAGTTAGTCCAATGCAGGACAGCAATTGCCACCGATGCCAACCTGACCCAAACTGTTCAATCTAGGTGTGGTAGTCACAACCAGAGGGAAGTGCATCAGCTAGCTTAAACTCTGTTTGATGTTTGCTTCCAGTGACATCCCTCTCTGAGGTATTACTAGTGATGCCACTCTTGCCAGAGATTAAGAAATTGGTCTGTTTTATTGAGAGAGATTGAATGTTTTGCAGTCCTGACCTTTCCTAATTCTGGGGTAATTTTCAGCACAGCAAGCTCAGGTTGTAAATTTAGATCATTGGTCTCCTTCAGGCAAAAGTAACTTGGGCATAGTTGAATTAGCGGTACAGTGTTTTTTCTACATGGTTATAGCAAAGGTAATCATTTTCAAAATTAAAAACCGGGACACTTCCGTGGTGTGGTGGTGGTTCTTTTCTTTTTCTTTTTCTTTTTTTCCTTTGGTTTAAAAGACTCCTATAAAGTACAAAAGTACATTTCTTTAAAAAATAAAAAAAATGTCCTGGTGTTGCTGTTGTCAGCTTCCTACTTGACAGCAACATGTGTGTATTTGCCAAGGTGGAGGATTTCTCCCCCTCATCCCTCCTCCTCCCCCCCAGTATCTTAGTGTTATGAATGAGTTTATCACATGACACGGAACAAATGTTAATATTCAGTTGAGCAAAAGAACAGCTTTGATGGTGTCTACACTCATTTGACTTTGCTCTTCAATCCAAGCACTTAATCACACTGAATGTTCATTCTCCTGGAATGTTCCTGGAAAACACAGAACAAATTCTGTTTGGTATAGTGTCGCAGATCCACAGGATCAGTGCTATGCCCCCAGTTTTTTAATAGTCTCTAGGACATTGGTGTGCAACCTGCAACCCGTCAGGGTAATCTGCCGGTGGGCCGCAAGACCATTTGTTTACATTGATGGTCCACAGGCACGGCTGCACGCAGCTCCCAGTGGCCACAATTTGCTGTTCCCAGCCAATGGGAGCTGCGGGAATAGAGTATGCAATTTAGACCCTAGCCTGGGGAATATCTGTAGATGCAAATAAGGAAGTAGAAGGTTGTTTCTAAAATGCGCAGCATCTGCGATACAGAGATCCTCAATTGGTTTGTCAGAAATATTCTAAACCAGTGATACTGGGATGGAGGCTCAAGAGCTGCAAGTGGCTCTTTAACGTGTCTCCTGCGACTCTTTGCAGCACATGATGGTAAAACACTGAGGATTTAATTATTAACCAGTCAGGAGGCTTTTACTCTATTAACCAATTATAGTTGATAAAATAATACTTGGTCAGTCATTTTGCTGTGAGAATAACATATATACATAAAAATAGTAAATAAAACAATGAATTCCAACTCCTGTGGCTTTTTTTGAATAAGGTTGATTGCTAATTTGGCTCCTGAACCACTGAGGTCTGAGTGTCACTACTCTAAAAGAAATATGAGTGGTCAGGATAAGGGGTAAATGATGGTAGTATTTTGAAAGAATACATGTTTTCTTTGCTGTATAGGGAAATTGGTCACTGAAAAGATTCAAAATGGACCGCCAAGGTGTGACACAGGTGTTGTCCCGCTTGTCTTATATATCTGCTCTGGGAATGATGACAAGAATCTCGTCTCAGTTTGAAAAGACAAGAAAAGTGAGTGGCCCCCGATCTCTTCAGCCATCTCAGTGGGGTATGCTTTGCCCATCAGACACTCCTGAAGGAGAGGTAAGGAACTTGCGTTTTATTTCCCTCACTTTTCCACTCACCCCCAACACCCAGGGAGGCAGGCACAGTGTCTTTTGAACCAGACAGCCCTATATCAGAAGATCAGCTTTGCTGACAATGTTATGGGGAAGAGAAATTGCCCTTCATTACCCCAAAGGGCTGACTCCACAACTCAGGTGAAGCTCCCAGTAGCACCACAAGTTCTCCTAACCTTCCTGTGAGATTAGCACTTAATTCATTGTTTTACCTACTTTGCCCTATTCTAGGATCTTTTGTAGTCTTTGGCTGATGCTTGAAGTTCAGTTTCTTGCTATACTGCTCTACTTCTTCCCCATCCACAAAGTCCTCTCCATTCTTTCCTTCTTCTCTATACTCTCACTTTTTCTGTTCCCCAAGGTCTATCCCCTTTCTTTCCCACAGTGGAGGAAGGCCTGGTGCTTTTGCTCCTGGAGTTGGGGACAGATAGCTGAGTTTCCCCTTTCCCAGTGCTTTCCATGCTTAGCTGAGCCCCTCTCCCAGCATCCTGCTGCATGATGCAAGGGAACACTGAGTGCCCAGCTTGCTAAGCCTCAGCTTCCTGCTTACCTAACAGCCTAGATTTGGCAGGCTACCACTGGGAGACTGGTAACTTTTTCTCTTTTAAAATTCACAAGTTGGAGCTGCAAGTAAGCACCAATCCCCCACCTCTGCCACAGACTTTCTGTGAGACCTGGAGTAAGTCATTGACTCTCTGTGCATTGGTTCCCAGTCTGTAAATGGGAATAATTATTTATTTTACCTATTTAGATGTTAAGCTCTGTGGAGCAGGGACTGTTTTTTAATATGTGCATACAGCACATTGCACAATGGAGCTCTGAATCTTGGCTGCTGCCTCTAAGTACCACTGTCCTAATTTAAAAAAAAATAAAAAAAGCTTGAAAGGGGCATATTCAGAGACACTATTGTCTATTCCTCCACTTCAAGTGAAGAGCTAAGGGACATGGGGATGTGCCGTCTGATCCCCAACACAGTCCTCTCTCATTGCACTCCCCATTTCTTGTTATGGCAGACGTCTTTTTGGCTGAGGTGAGCTGGGTGGGACTCTGTATGGAGCTCTTCATCTGGATTTGCAACAGAATGACATCAAACACCATCTTCTCTTTGGAAGCTCATCTTGCTCCCCCTACCAGCCAGGGCTGAAGGGTCCAAAGAGTCTTAAACTCTTATCCCTTTATGCTGTAAATGGATGTGTCTTACTATTGTGAGATTGCCATGTCAGCCTGAGCCTTAGACTTTCAGAGAAGAGGTTATTGTAAATAATTTGTGAATATTACAGAAACTGCTGTAGTTAGGGAAGAAAAATTTCTTCACTAATTCTTAATGCAACAAAATCATAAAACTATCTCACCAAACAATTGATACTGGGAGTAAATTGTTCTGATACAATGCCTGATGGGAGTGCTGGATGTTCCAGCACTAGGAGATAAGCAGGATGAACCATTTGCATTAAATAGGTGAAGTGATTTGCTGAAATGTCCAAGTATTATATAATTTAAGATGTTTATTTTCTTAAAGCTTACTTTATGGCATATGGGATGTCAGATACCTTCATATGGACAAAACAGCTTTTGTTATGATTTCTTTAAAAGCTGCCATTTTAGCGCTGTACTTTTTTTTGGTATTGATTACAATGAATAATATAAACATACATTTGGCATCCTAACAAGTTATTGTCACATTGGTTAATTCTAATTTTACCAGTGAAACCCTAATCTTAAAAAACATAAAAACAGACCTACATATAGATAAAAGAATGGATGAGTTTTCAGCCATACTAAAGGCCTATATTACATATTTTCAAATTCTTTAATAATGCTGAGTCATTTTTTTCTATTGTATTTTTTTAAATGATGCATTATTCTATTTCAGAGTAACTTTTACATGGAGAGATAAATAAGGTCTATTTTATACCTTATACGTTTAGCACTTATGGGGGGAGGGATAGCTCAGTGGTTTGAGCATTGGCCTGCTAAACCCAGAGTTGTGAGTTCAATCCTTGAGGGGGCCGCTTAGGGATCTGGGGCAAAAATTGGTCCTGCTAGTGAAGGCAGGGGGCTGGACTCGATGACCTTTCGAGGTCCCTTCCAGTTCTAGGAGATTGGTATATCTCCAATTATTACCTTTTTTTTAGCACCTTTCAAAAAAATAAAATTTGATCTCAATAGGAATTAAAATAGTTGCATATAATCTTGTATTTTACATAATTTAATACTACTACACTGTAATAGTTTGAAAAATAGCTGCAGCTTTGCAGTCACACTTTTAGAATTCAAAATTGAAGATTTTGCATTTAAAAACATGGAATTTCAGTGTGATGATTAGAATGTACTTTCTATTTTTTTTCTTCTCAGATCCTTTTATAAGCCATTTTTTCCCAGAGGGAATTATTTTGTATCCAACCTCATTTCTATCACTTATGTTGTAATACACGTTGTACATACTTACAGAATTATATTAAAAACAATGCAGTTTGTAACATCAGTATATGTGCTTTGGAATAACTTATTCATATTTGTTTTTTAGGCTTGTGGTTTGGTTAAAAACCTAGCTCTGATGACTCACATTACTACTGATATGGAAGATGGCCCGATTATTAAATTAGCCAGTAACCTTGGAGTAGAAGATGTAAACTTACTATGTGGAGAAGAACTTTCATATCCAAATGTGTTCCTTGTCTTCCTTAATGGTATGTAACTTACCATCAGTCTTGCTCCATCTTGACACAGCTATAGGGGGGGCAAACTTTAAAAACTGTTCAGCATCTTTTTTGATCACAATCAAGTGCAAATGGAGTTTTTCATGTACCAATTTCAAGTGCAAATGTTTTGATATCTACTTCACTGCTCCTACCGATAAGAGTTGACAGTCCAAATGATGGCATTTAGTCATCTGTAGTTGTTGTTTATGCCCCAAAAATTATGACCACAGTTCATTGTGGCTGCAGAATTTCTGGCACAAAACTGGAGACTGTGTTAAAGCCTCCTTAAATATTGGCTCTTAAATGGTACCTAACAGTACTGTATGAAACATGCACATGGACACGCTTTAAATTCCACACCGATTGTGATATTATCTGGAATGTAATGCTATGCAGGGTTTGAAGTCCTAATTTTTATTTTGTTATAAAGTTAGCATTACTATCCTCTTGAAAAATATTTTAATCTTTGTTGGGGAGAACTCCCATCCTAGAATCATAGAAATGTAGGGCTGGAAGGGACCTAAAGAGGTCATCTAGTCCACCACCCTCAGCACTCCCTACACCATCATGGATAGTTACAAAAATTCACCTAGGAGAACAGGCCAGCTTCTTTTTTGCTCATTGGATGGACATGTGTCTTTAAAAAAATATATATTATGCACATACACATTATTGACTTGAAGTCTGTTGTCTAAATCCTCATTTAATATCATATCAGTCTCACCATTTGTGATACTAACAGATTAAAAGGTATGAAATAAAATTGCTCTTTGTCATTCAATAACCACTTTTCAGACATCCAGTATTTGGTCTCTTTTGGTAACAAAAAGGCCTCATTTACATTTTGAATTCAGGGTTTAGAAGATGGAGATAAACAAAAGGTTTTTTTTGTTTTTGTTTTTTGTACCCTGTCCCTCTCTCCAGAAAAGATTCCTCAAGAAGTAAAATGACTTCCTTTGCTTTTCTGTGTGTGTTTTGTAAAGGCTAATGAACCATGCACATGTTACACTTCACCTAGATTATAAATGGGGTTTTTATAACAGAAATGCTGACTCGACCTTTACTTTTCCTAGTTCACAGGTTCTGTGGAATATGGTAGCAATGTATTTTGCAGAGATAAGTAGCATTCCTAAAAATAGAAAATACACAATTAAATGAAAGCAAAAGACTTTCACTATTAAATCTACAATTTTGCTTTTTTCAGTGCTTAAAAATTTGACTTGCAGACCACTGACACATGTTAGATTTGAACCAGTGACCTACAAAGAAAAAGGGGTCCCTATCCCATTACCAATCTCTAGCTATTGTTTGTTCATTTTAAAAAAAAACTGCTCTGAATTCCAGTACCTGCACCATTTCTTTTTATGTTCTATGATGATCTCAATTCTGCTAGGTCTTTAAAAGTACATTTTTATGCTATTGTCTGCAGAGATGATGACAAAATGCTTATGTCCATCCTTATTCAGCAAAGCAGTTAACATGCATGCTAAATGCTTTGCTAAATATGAATGATTTGTTGAATTGGGTCTTAAAAAGGAAGTTCTAGTGCTATTGTGTGCAGTTACCTTAATGTAAATATTGGGGGGGGAGGGGGTTAATTTCTTAAGTCATCATAAATATTTCTGGGTTAGTCCCTCCCACGTACACTTGCCAAAGAGACCTTGAGTTCGAGTCTTCAGAAGCGTTACCTACCTGTACATGAAAAGGCGAATTTTGTAGGCATACTGAATAGGAATTCATTAAAATGAAATGAGCACATCATTTTTTGTTCAAGATGCTGTGGAGAAATTGATAGAAATGTATTGGTAGGGTTGGTAGACAATTTTTGAATGAAACTGTTTCTATGGAAAAGTAGATATTTTGAGCAAACAAAAATTATTGTGGAAAGTGGTTGTGTTCCTTGAAAGAAATTGGTGGTGGTTTTTTGTTTGTTTGTTTGGAGGAAAAACCTAAAATTTTCAGACAAAACCAAAACATTTTGGGGGTTTTGACTTGAAAATGTTTTGGCTTCTTGATGAAAAGCTGAAATTTTTCAGGTATGGGGAGTGAGCCTCCCAGCCCGGGTAGGCAGACTCACGCTAGCTCTGCTCAAGGTAGCACGCTAAAGATAGCAGTGTGGACGTTGCAGCCCGGGTGATGGCTCAGGTTAGCTGCCTGAGTCCAAGCTCGGATGGCTTGCCAGAGCTACTGCCCTTGCTGCAATGCCCACATAGCCTTGCTTGAACTAGCGCACTAAAGATAGCAAACTCTGGTTTGTCTCTATCCGGCATGGGAGGCTCATTCCCAGCTGCAGCATAGACTCACCTTATAGGTATTTCCTGTCACGTTTAAGAAGGGAAGGAGCTCTGAACTGAAAAGAATTTTGAAGCATATAAAATATGTTCGTTTTCTTGAACAGGTAACATCCTTGGTGTCATTCGAGACCATCCGAAACTAGTTCACACGTTTCGGCTAATGCGGCGAGCAGGTTATATCAATGAATTTGTTTCAATCTCCACGAATCTTGCTGACAGATGTGTCTACATTTCCTCTGATGGAGGAAGATTGTGCAGGTAAACTTCTGTGATGACTGGGGGACCAGCCAGACTGGTAAGGGATTCTGTCACTGCCTGCCCTGCCCCTGTAACCTTGGGGGGCCTCTGTGCTGTGCAGCTATGGCTCAGGTCTCTGAACCAGTAACCTATCCACAGCATAAGGTCTCACCCCCTAGGCTCTTGCAGGATGACACCAACAGTCCTTTCAGTCCCAAGACTCCCCAAATTCATCCTCCCTGAGTTCTTAATTACCAGACACTTGAACTGTTCCTCTCGGATTTGTTACTCCCAAAGGTGTGAAACCAGCCCCCCAGATACCAGCTTGTTTTGGCATACATATTCCATGCCGTTTACACACCAGAGACCTGCTTGGGGTGAAAATCAACACAACATTTAATAGAAAAACCACAGATTCAAAGATCAACTAATAAAGGAGAGCAAACATGTACAAGTAACACAGAAAATAAACATAAAGATGCAACATTAGGCTTTACACTTCCTTATTAGACAAACTCTTTTCTAATATAAGTTGCCTAGTGCCTTAACCGTTTCTCAGCATATCCCCTAGCTATAGGAAGGATCCAGTGTTCATGGACAGCCTCCCGCATCGAGGCTGCCCCCCCAAATTCTGGATTTAAAAACTTCAGTCCCAAGCCTGTTTTAAAAAGATACCCTCCCCATCCATGATGACTCATGGTTATTCAGTGTGGGAAAATTCTCTTTTGGCTTGATAGCCAGGGTGTCTCCATGTTGTCTCATTAACTCTGGTGGTCCATCATTGTTTCTTCTCGAGTTGGACAATGAATGGTTACTTGAAGCTGGTTTCATGTAAACATCTGGCCTGGGGAGATCCCCTCCCTGCCTCACTACTTACTCCAACTACAGCAGGACAGTTTTAGTACAGATTATGAGCACAGTTTTCTATATTCATAAATACATAGATTCATAACCACATTCCGTATGTATATCTCCTAATGACTATCAAGTTCAGAACATTACAAGCTTTCACAAGACCTTACTTGTATACTTTTATACTACAATAATACAGTATGCAATCGTTTAGTTCACTTGCTCATTTTGGGGGTTTAAACCTGTTGTTCTCCCCTGGGGTTATCTGGACCCTGATTGTCACAACTTCTCACCAAAATCCTTCTAAAGAACATAACTTAATTATCCATTACATATTGTGTCTCTTTTAGGATCAGGTTTTCAAAGTTGCCTATGGGGTTTTAGGCACCCAATCCCCACTCCATTTCAGTGGGCTTTGAGGACCTCTTGGCTCCTCTGAAAGTCTCAGCCTTATTGTAGATAAATGTGCAATTGAGTAAACAAAGT
The DNA here is from genome assembly GCF_020497125.1 of Mauremys mutica. Taxonomy (NCBI): domain Eukaryota; kingdom Metazoa; phylum Chordata; order Testudines; family Geoemydidae; genus Mauremys; species Mauremys mutica. Next base: position 99,451,296 of record NC_059072.1, on the reverse strand, counting down.
TTAAAAAACAAGCTGCGGCTCGAATAGATGACTCTGAACAGAAGTGAAAACAAAGTAAAAATGTCCCTCCTACCACCCAAGGAAATAAAACGTTAGCAACTTTGGTATGAGTATATTTGAAATACTGTCACTTTTTTCTTCTTTCTTTTATTTTCTGTTTTTATAAGAAACGCATAGATTACAGTCCTGCAGGAATATGTGCATACGTATCCACAAGGCACCCTGTTGTCTTCAGCATCACATTGCAGGATCAGGGCTTTACTCTAATTGTAACTAGTTCTTTTGAAATAAGTCGATCTCCTTTGGGCTAGATAAAGGTGTCAAATGGGATGTACTTATTTGCTTTCATTCGAAGAAAACATGTCACGCTATTTTGACTTATTTCTGTAGTTCCCATTTGACAAACATAAAAGAAACGTTTCTGCCCCAAGAAGCTTACAATTTACGTTTGAAAGAGAGCGCTTGAATTCAACACATAACAGTATGCTAGGGAAGGGAAAGAGGTGAGTTGCCAAAACAAGCTGGGGCAGGAAGACACAGACAAGAACGTCTTACAAAAAGGTAACAATGTTTCGAGACTGTAAATAGCTATGTATTTGAACTAAAATTACTATATTATTCATGTAACGTTGGTGCCTAAAGACCCCGTCACATCAGAGCCCCCTTGTGCTAGGTACTTCCATACATAATAAAAGATGTTCCCAGCCCCGAAGAGCTTAGGGGCTAAAAGACAAGGCACAACAGAGGGATGAACAAACAAGAAGGGAGGGCAGAGAGAGAGGATGAGGTAATAATACAAGCATGGTTTAGCTTGGGCTAACTGTGTGCACAGTTCATAGGTAAGTCAATCAGCTGCAGTACTCATGCCTAAAAGTGGCAATCATCTTGTCTAGTAGTGGTAACTTTCTTTTAAAAACCAAACATGGTGGTTGATGCAATTTGAGGCTTTCCAAAGCCTCAAAAATCGTTCCATCATCAGTATATTTGTGAGCCAGCAATAAGTCAGACCTGGCAGGGATGGTTGAGTAGTATCCGCAGACAGGAATGAACTCAAAGGCAGAGAAATTAACTCTCCAGTTCAAACACTACGAGTACAAATCAAACTTCAGATCTGGCGGGCCGGCAAAACATCTGATCTGTGTTCCAACTAAAAAAAGGCAACATCGAGTGAAATAATGTGGATTTCCAAGAAAACTTACCCAGTTTACTTTCCTGTGAGGCTTTTTTTTTCCTTTGCAATTGTTCAGATCCTCCTCTTAACCATTTAAAAGTGCTCATTAGCCCTCAAACAGTTATTTGGACTTCAGAGCAGACTGCACAAGTATCTTGTACTTATTTGCTGCACTCTGCAAGAGCAACTTGTCCAAATAGCAACAGCCCTTGACGTTTTGATCTTGCATGCCATTCTTTGTGTCAGTGTTTCCTCGTGGTGGTGAAGCTTCCAGAGATTCATGTGCTGCTAAAAGTTATAGATTAATCTACTGCAGCACATAGTGAATGCTCTTTGTATTTTATCATTTTAGGTAACGGTTAGTAGCAAAATGTTCAAACTTAAATATATATTTGTTGAGCGCTGATTGTGCTCAGCGCTGAACAAAATACTGATCGGTAAACACCCCGACTCAAGGAGTTTACAACTATTTTTAGTCTGGTACTGTTGAGAAAATTTGAATATTTCAAAGCAACCAATTTAATAATTTTGTAGGTTTAATGTATCTACTTAAAATGTAGTTCTAAACTTTATTTTAATATGTCATATGTATCTTTTAAAAGTAACATTTGTTTATACTCTGGGGGGAAGTTGTATATGATGCATAGATTTCTTGCACTAGTACTATAAAACTCAGATTTAAAACAATCCAAGTTAATGGCCTGGCTAACTATAGCTGCATAAATACATTAACTAAATGGCAGATAAATCTACTTACACTTCTACTTCTTTTAAATGAGTACCATGTTTAAGAAGATGTGTACTTCTACGTCTGCACTTGGTTTCCAAAAGTGGATTTACAAACCAGCTGTCATATGCATTGAAGTTACCTTTAATTTATATTTATATTAATTCTGCATATATCCACTCCAACATTGCTTTTTCCAATTTAGACCCTATATAATTGTAAAGAAGCAAAAACCTGCAGTTACAGACAAGCATATGGAAGAACTTGCTCAGGGATACAGGTAAATTACTCAACAGGACTGTCTGGCCCCCACTCCTCTCCATCTGTAAATGTAATAACAATATGCCTTGACAGAATTAAGAGCTCTGTTGTGATATTGCAATGCTGGTTAGATGTTTACGGGAGAAGTCTGTTCTCACATGTAAATGAAGAATCAGAATAGCAGATATGTTCTGCTTTTTAAATCAAATACAAAAAAGTCATGACTCTTATTCTGCTATTGATTTGAGGTTGTGATATGTGGTTATTAGAATAAATGTATAACCTAAATTTTTAAAAGCAACTAGTGACTTCTGGTGCCTGATTTGAGACCCCTTAGAGAGTCTTTCGGTAAATGCTGAGCACCCGCTCTCTGAAAATCAGGCACCTTTAATCAGGAGTGTGAGCTTGGGCTCTCAGAAATTGAGGCATTAAAAATCACTAATCACTCTTGAAAGAGTACACACATGTCTGAGAGAGAAGGTGTATAATATATATATTATACATATATAATCATCTCAGTTCAGTTTCTAATCAGTTTTGCAAAATCATGGAAATTTGTTAGTCCATCCACAAAATATACTTACCTTTATGATATGATGAAAATATTAAAGCCATTTTAAAAAAGAATCCCCCTGAAGCAAACAAATAAGTAAGATTGTTTTTTCTGCTTCAGATATTTAGAGAGAATTCTCTCAGATCTGTGTAACTCAGTGCAGATAAGGACCACTTGTTTAGTTTGCTTTCCTTACAAAAGTCCATTCCTTTTAATAATTTTAACTTTATTTTTGCATATGAATAAAATGTTTCTCAGTGTGTGCCTTTTTTGGCAATTACAGGAATTTTGAAGATTTTTTGCATGAAGGCCTAGTTGAATATTTGGACGTGAATGAGGAAAATGACTGCAACATTGCACTGTATGAACATACAATTACTAAGTAAGTGTACATTCAGACTAAATACTGGTACAATAAAAATATGTATATTATAGCCTTCTTCCTTTCTGTTCTCTGAAATGTAAGTTCATTATCTATGTTTAGGGCCCTACCAAATTCATGGCCATGAAAAACACGTCATGGACCATGAAATCTGGTCTCTCCCCCATGAAATCTGGTCTTTTGTGTGCTTTTACCCTATACTATGCAGATTTCATGGGGGAGACCAGTGTTTCTCAAATTGGGGGTCCTGCCCAAAAGGGAGTTGCAAGGGGGTCAGAAGGCTATTTTAGAGGGGTTGTGATATTGCCACCCATACTTTTGTGCTGCTTTCAGAGCTCCGTGACCGGAGAGTTGGCCAGGTACCCAGCTCTGAAAGCAGCACCCCACCAGCAGCAGCGCAGAAGTAAGGGTGGCAATACCATACTATGGCACCCTTACTTCTGCGCTGCTGCCTTCAGAGCTGGACAGCCAGAGAGTGGCAGCTGCTGACTGAGGGCCCAGCTCTGCAGGCAGCACTGCATAGGTAAGGTTGGCAATACACACTATGACACACTATGCCATCCTTACTTCTGTGCTGCTGCTGCTGGCAGTGGCGCTGCCTTCAGAACTGGGCTCCCAGCCAGCAGCTGCCACTCTCCAGCTGCCCAGCTCTGAAGGCAGCGCCACCACCAGCAGCAGCGCAGAGGTAAAGGTAGAAGCACCACAAACCCCTCTACAATAATCTTGTGGACCCCCGCACCCACCAACTCCTTTTTGGGCCAGGACCCCTACAATTACAACACTATGAAATTTCAGATTTAAATAGCTGAAATCATGAAATTTACTATTTTTTAAATTCTATGACCATGAAATTGACTAAAATGGACCGTGAATTTGGTAAGGTCCTAACTAATGTTGTGGTGATGCTGTTTCCACACCAAGCTCTTGCTTATGTTTATAACAGTGTACAAGTAGGAGATAATAGAAGCTTAGGAAACAATTTGTGATTACACCAATCCTAAATCATCTATGGGATAGTCACAAATAAGTGAATTTAGTGTTTGATTTTTTTGTGAGAAATTAAGGTTATAAACTCTAACCCACAAAAACATGGAATATGTGATTTTTTTTTTTGATTTTTTTTTGATCAGTGTGAGGTTTTTCATGATCTTTTATACTCATAATTGGCCAAACCTTTAAATAGTTATGCAGGTCATCCAAACAGTTCCTGATAAAACTTTTATACCACACCATTATGTATCCTGTTATGCTAGTCTACTCTGGAATGTCTTTAGAGAGCTTTTAAGGGGGTGTGGCTTTTTTAGGTTTTTGTTTTTGTTTTTTTGTTTGTTTTTGTTTTTAAATCCATCCACATCTAAAGCCAGGCACCTTGTTTCTGTACTTCAGAGTTTCTAGACTGTGACTGCCTATTTGTGGCCAAAGAGCACTAAAATTAAAACAACCTTCTTTCCAGACTACTAATTCACACTTTCTTAGGCTTTTATTGAGCTGCGAATATCCTATTGACTCAAAAGCCAAGTCTATATATAACTACCTTGAGGGCGTCAACCAAGAACAAAACACATGTTTGAGATACAAATACATAGCAAATATTCATGAAGTCAGGTACAAAGATGATACATGCATATAAACAAGATTATCATACTTAGCAGATTATTAACAGAAAAGTTGTACCTTACGTGACCTACTTTGTATAAGACTTGTTGCAATTGTAAAACTCTGGTAGCAACAATGATATAAATGGTCATCTTCAATTATACATCATCACACACATGCATCCCCCCCAAAGTGTGGCCTCTCTAGCCCTAGGAACGTGGTGCACTGTGGGAAAACTTTACTGCTTGAGTGGTTTGCTCTTCGTTGCAAACGCAAGTAATTCTCTGATAGTGTGCTTACAGAGCAGTGATCAGAACAGACCTGAGCATCTGCCGTTTGCTGGAGGTGGGGCTTCTGTTTTCAATAGAGTGCATTGCAGATTGTTGGTTAGAGAGAACTAAGGAAGCTCTCAGATGGAATTGTGGGATTCTTCCAGATGACTCCGAGGACCTGAGTCAAGCGGGGCTGCATCTACACTGCACAGCAATAGGGCTCAGACCCTGGGTCCTGGCTTGACTCGAGCTCGGAGCCTCTGGCTCTGCGGACCCTGGGACCGTTGGTCTGAACCCTGGGTTAGTGCAATTGCAGTGTAGACACAAAGGGAGTTAGCTGTGAGCCTGGGCTTACATTGCAGTGTAGACATACCTCAAAAGTCCTATGGCCTGATCCAACCTCCACTGAAGTCAGTGGAGAGACTCACGTTGATTTCAGGGGAGCTGGATCAAACCCCTGGTATCTTCCACCTTTGCCAAATGAAACAGTCATTCCATCAATTAATTGTATTGCTGTTTCTTGTGCCCTTTCACTTTAACAAGTTGCTCTGGGGGGCTCTTGGCTGATTTCCTGAGTGCATCCGCAAAGATCAGGACAAAAGGAACATATTACCACTGATGGCAAAGTTAATTGCCTTCAGATCATACTGCAGTTGAAAAGAGTAACTACAAGGCACCTGAATAGACTGTAGCCTGGAACATTCCTGGCAATCTGCATGGAATCACAGATAACTCTTACATAATAATGGGAAGAGACCCTACTTGGTCATCTAGTTTAAATTACCTGTTATAAGTATGGAAGATTATTACATTATCCATGAACACATCTAAACTTGATCTAAATATATCTGGTAATTTTGCTATAACACCCTGGCCATACAATAGTTGTTTCTGAATATAAATAATGAAGTAGATCTGTCAGTTTTAGCATCACACTGGGAACTAGTATGCAGTTTATTTACAGTTATCCCTAAATCTCTTTACATGGCTAAGAATGTCCTTTATATTGGTGCAACCAAAACAATTTAATGTGTGATGAATAATCAAAGTACCTGATCAAGAGCCCCGCTATTCTGGATTTGCTCATCTGCAGGTGATGCTTTAATACTCGTATTTCCTAAGACAGATCTCCATTTAACATGCCTGTTTTGTCAAATGCAGAGCAGTAGCATATGTTGACATGCCAGTGAGTAATTTCCAAGCTACTCAAATTAATATAAGCAGAACTATTACTGTTAGTACAAACTGGTGAGAGAGTGTAAATGTCTAGAAAACATGACCTATGAGGAAAGTTTGAAACAACTGGGTTTGTTTAGTCTGACTGAGGGGGGGACATGACAACAGTCTTCAAGTACATAAAAGATTGTTACAAGGAGGAGGGAGAAAAATTATTGTTCTTAACCCCTTGAGGGTAGGACAAGGAAGCAATGGGCTTAAATTACAGCAAGAGAGGTTTAGGTTGGACATTAGGAAGATTTTCCTGTCAAGGTAGTTAAGCACTGAAACAAACTGCCTACGGAGGTTGTGAACTCTCCACCCTTGCAGGTTTTAAAGAACAGGTTAGACAAACACCTGTCAGACATGCTCTAGTTATTACTTAGTCCTGTGTGGAGTGCAGGGGACCGGCCCAGATGACCTGTTGAGGTCCCTTCCAGTCCTCTACTTCTATGATTCTAAGTCTGAGGGTACGTCTACACTACGGGACTATTCCGAATTTGCATAAACCGGTTTTGTAAAACAGATTTTATAAAATCGATTGCGCGCGGCCACACTAAGCACATTAATTCGGTGGTGTGCGTCCACGGTCCGAGGCTAGCGTCGGCTTCTGGAGCGTTGCACTGTGGGTAGCTATTCCCTAGCTATCCCATAGTTCCCGCAGCCTCCCCCGCCACCCCTTGGAACTTCCGGGTTGAGATCCCAGTGCCTGATGGGGCAAAAATCATTGTCGCGGGTGGTTCTGGGTAAATGTCGTTAGTCACTCCTTCCTCTGGGAAAGCAACGGCAGACAAGCATTTCGCGCCTTTTTCCCCTGGATTGCCCTGGCAGATGCCATAGCATGGCAATCATGGAGCTTGTTTTGCCTTTTGTGACTCTCACCGTATGTGTACTAGATGCCGCTCACAGAGGCGATTCAGCAGCGCTACACAGAAGCATGCTTTTGCTTTTGCATGACAGCAGAGATGGTTACCAGCCATATTGCACCATCCAAACCCTTCCATAAATTGGAACTAAGATGATCATGGCTACCAGTCCTTTTGTACCATTTGCTGCTGTCATAAGTGCCCCTGGCTGCTCTTAGCCAGGGGCGCAAAAGCCAAAATTGGGAATGACTCCCTGAGTCAATCCCTCCTTTTTGGTATCTAAAAATAGAATCAGTCCTGCCTAGAATATAGGCAAGTGTACTAGATAACCACTGTATCATAGAACCAGAGAGCACAGCTGCTCTGTGTCAGATCCTGCAGAAATTATGATCTGTATGCTATTCACAGGGGGTGCTCCTGTAACAACACCACCTGTTCATTCCGTTCTTACCCCAGCCTTCCTGGGCTACCATACCATTGTCCCCCCACTTGTGTGATGAAGTAATAAAGAATGCAGGAATAAGACATGGTGACTTGTTAGTGAGAAATGAGTGGAAGGCAGCCTCCAGCTGCTATGATAGTCCAGACAGGACATTAAGCAGTGTGTAGGAGAGAAGCCCAGCATCCCTCTGCTAGTCCAGGGGCAACTGAATCTTTTCTTTACACATGAAGGGTGGGGGCTGATGGAGCTCAGCCCCCTGTTGCTATGATGACGATGGTTACCAGCCATATTGCACCATCCACCACCAGAAAAAATTAGGGCCAGGCGCCCTTGATCGACCTGACGGATGCTAGTCAGCATGGTTACTGCCCCATGTGCCAATAGGCTGATGACGAGGACGGTTACCAATCCTTTTGTACCATCAGCCACCCATGGCAGGGGGGGAGTGATGATGTTGGTGTTGACGGCTGCAGCATCGTGTCTATCTGCAGCATTCAGTAAAGATAGGGTGACATGTAAAAGAGTCAGAGGATTGTTTTCCCTTTCGCTTCTGGGGGGGGGTGTGTGGGGGGTGAGTAGATTGCCAAGCTATGCCCTGACCCACCGCGGACACTGTGTTTGACCCTAGAAGCATTTGGAGCTCAGCCAAGAATGCAAATACTTTTCGGAGGCTGCAGGAACTGTGGGATAGCTTCAGTCCTCCAGTCCATGAGCGTCCATTTGATTCTTTGGCTTTCCGTTACGCTTGTCACGCTGCAGTGCGCTGAGTCCCTGCTATGGCGTCTGTCTGGAGATTTTTAAAAAAGGATTCTGAATTTCATCTTCTGTAACGGAGCGCTGATAGAACGGATTTGCCTGCCCTTACAGCGATCACATCCGCATGATCCGTGCTGGAGCTCTTTTTTTATTTTGATTTCGGACTGCATCACCACCCGTGGTGATCGGAGCTCCATGCTGGGCAAACAGGAAATATTCAAAAGTTCGCGGGGCTTTTCCTGTCTACCTGACCACTGCATCCGAGTTCAGATTGCGGTCCAGAGCGGTCACTGGTGCACTGTGGGATAGCTCCCGGAGGCCAATGCCGTCGATCAGCGTCCACACTAACCCTAATCCGATATGTTAATACCGATACTAGCGTTACTCCTCTTGTTAGGGAGGAGTACAGAAACCAGTTTAAAGAGCCATTAAAATCGATATAAGGTGCCTCCTAGTGTGGACGGTTGTGGCGTTAAATCGGTTTTACACTCCTAAAACCGGTTTAAACGCCTAGTGTAGACCAGGCTTGAGGCTAACAGCTAGTTTTCTTAAACTATTTATAAGGGTTTTAATTTCCCCAGCAAAGCATGCAATGCTATGATGGAATGTTCCGGCTAGTCGTCATCCTCAGGCATTCCCTGCTAGTATATATTGGGGATTCTTCATCCACCGCACAGTTGTACTGCTTTGCTATCCCTTGCAATATATTGCAACTAAAAAGATCTTGCCATTATTTCTGTTTTATGGCAGTCTTAAAACACACAATTCGGGTTACCAACTTTAGCCAACATATGAGATGTCCCACACTGCAAGAAAAGAGCGCTGAGCATGGGGGGATTTTCAAATTGGGTGCCCAGCTCCCACTGGGAAGCCACCATATGGCGTATACCTGAAATCCACACACTATGTAATGACTCTGGAGCACTGCCACAGATATGTGCTTTAAAAATAAGTGTGTTCAAAGTGTTTGGCCCTATTTCAGAATTCCCTGCTTCATAATTGCCCACTTTGATTTAAAAACCATAGACTTGCTCCAGCTTTTCTTACGACTTTGTATCTAATCTTTGTCTAGGGCTGGACACCTCTGTCCCTCCACATAAAATGGCCTATTTATCTATTGTGCATGAGCTTTCTCCTCTGCAGCTCCTTCTATGTTGAACAAATTTTCTCTGATGCACCAACGCTTATCAAATCTTTTGAAAGTGTACCTTTTATCCCTTGCCTATATTTCTTAATTTCTTCCCCCACCATTCAGCTTTCTAAGATGTTTTTGGACACAATTTATATAGTTTTATAAAATGATGCATAGTGTTTTATCAACCGTGACATATAGTCTTGTTTAGACATGGGACCCTCCTCCCAGGTGATGTTATGGTATCCTCTTGCACTGAAGATCCCCTCCAGTGGAGGGGACCCCAGCTACTAGGAAGAGACAGGTAACATTAACAGGGGATTTGATTATCAAAAATATAGATGACCGGGAAAACCGCATGGTGAATTGAGGTTGTGGACCTCTCGAGACATCTGGATAGACTTATGTGCAGTGCTGGAGAGGAGCTGGTTATGGTACATGTAGGTACCAATAACCTAGGGAAAGGTAGCAGAAAGATCCTGGAGGCCAAATTTAGCCTGCTAGATAAGAGATAAAAGTCCAGGACAGCCATTCTCTGAAGTGCTTCCAGTTCCACGTGCAGGGCCAGTTAGACAAATAGACAACTGCAAGGTCTCAATATGTGGATGAGACGATGGTGTTGAGAGGAGGAATTTAGTTTTATTAGGAACTGGAGAACCTTTTAGGTAAGGAGGAGCCTATACAGGAAGGATGGGCTCCATGTAAACTAAAACAGAACCAGATTGCAGGCATGTAAAATTAAAAAGATTGTACAGAATTGTTTAAAACAGGGGTCAGCAACCTTTCAGAAGTGGTGTGCCGAGTCTTCATTTATTCACTCTAATTTAAGGTTTCACGTGCCAGTAATACATTTTAACATTTTTAGAAGGTCTCTCTCTCTACAAGTCTGTAATATATAACTAAACTATTGTTGTATGTAAAGTAAATAAGGTTTTAAAAATGTTTAAGAAGCCTCATTTAAAATTAAATTAAAATGCAGAGTCCCCCGGACCGGTGGCCAGGACCTGGGCAGTGCGAGTGCCACTGAAAATCGGCACGCATGCCACCTTCGGCATGCGTGCCATAGGTTGCCTACCCCTGGTTTAAAATAAGGGCTGTGGGAAAGCCAACAAGTGTGGAGGAGTACATGGTTTGGACAGAGACTTCACTTAAAGGAGGATTTACTAAAGCGCATACTCTGTCCTAATAAAGAGGAGAGCATAGAAGTTGGTAAAGTATAGATGGAAACTGAAAAGGAACAGTCAAATGAAAGAGTCCCATTCAGTTATATCACATGAAGGCAGACAATTGACAAATTTTATAAGTGCTTGTATAAAAAAGCTACAAGTCTAAGTACTATGATGGGTGAACTTGAGTGCCTGGTATTAAGTGAGGCTATTGGTATAATAGACATCACAAAAACTTGGTGGAACGATGAGACCCAGTAATACTGGGGTACACAATATATAAGAATGACGGAGTAGGTCACGCTGGTGGGGGAATGGCACTGTGTGTGTGTGTGTGGGGGGGGGAATCAGTCAAATATAATAAAAATCAGAAATCAAACTAGCATAGAATCTCTATGGATAGAAATTCAGTGCTTGATTAATAAGAGTGTAGCAGAAGGAATATACTACTGACCACCTGGCCAGAATGGTGATTGTGAAATGCTCTGGGAGATGAGACAGACTACAAAAACAAAAAGCACAGTAACCATGGGGGATTTTAACTATTGCTTTATTGACTGAATACATGTCACCTCAGGACAGGGTGCCGTGATAAAATTTCTGCTTCTTGGAGCAGCTAATCCTGGAATCCACTAGGGGAGAGGCAATTCTTGATTTAATCCTAAATGTCACATAAGATCTGGTCCAAAAGGTGAATACAGCTGAACTGCTCAGTAATAGTGACCATAAAATAATTAAGTTTATCATCCTTGTAGGGAGGAAAATACCAAAGAAACCCACCACAGCAGCATTTAACTTTTTAAAATGGAAACTACACAAAAATGAGGAAGCTACTTAAATGGAAATTAAAAGGAACAGTCACAAGAGTGAAATTCCTGCAAGCTGCATGGAAACTATTTAAAAACGTCATAATAGAGGTTCAAACTAAATGTATACACCAAATAATTAAAAAAACCACAACGGTATGAGGACCAAAGAAATGCCACCATGGCTGAACAGCAGAGTAAAAGAGGTGGTTAGAGGCAAAAAAAAAGGGATCCTTTAAAAACTGGAAGTCAGAGCCTATTAAGGGGAACAGGAAAGGAGTATAAGTTCTGGGAAATCAAGTGTAAGGATATAATTAGGCAAGTCAGCAAAGAATTTGAAGAGCAACTAGCAAAAGAAACGAAAACGACGAGCAAAATTTTTAAGTACAACAGAAGCAGGAAGCCTGCCAAACAATCAATGGGGTCACTGGTCGATCAAGTTGCTAAAGAAGTGTTAAGGGAAGACAAAGCTGTTGCAGAGAGGCTAAATAAATTCTTTGCATCAGTCTTCACTGCAGATGATCTGAGGGAGATTCCCACACCTGAGCCTTTGGCTTTTTTTTTTTTTAAGTGACAAATCTGAGGCACTATCCCAGATTGAGATGTTGGAGAAGGTTTTGGAACAAACTGATAAATTAAACAGTAATAAATCACCAAGACCAGATGGTATTCACCCAAGAGTTCTGAAGGAACTCAAATATGGAATTGTAGAACTACTAACTGTGCTAGAATCATAGGGTTAGAGGGTACTGCAAGAGTCATCTAGTCTAACCCCCTGCCAAGATACAGGATTTCTTGTGTCTAAACCATCCAAGACAGATGGCTATCCAGCCTCCTTTTGAAAACCTTCAGTAAGAAGCTTCCACAACCTCCCAAGGCAGGTTGCTATGTAACCTATTACTTAAATCAGCCTCTGTACCAGAGGACTGGAAGGTAGCTAATGTAATGCTGATTTTTTTTTTTAAAAAAGGTTTCAGAGGCAATCCTGGCAATTACAGGCTGGTTCAGGGCCGCCCAGAGGGGTGGGGGCAAGTGGGGCCCGCAGGGGCCCTGTGAGCCCTGGCCCGGTGGCAGAGGGCCCTTCAGTGCTGCTGAAGGCGCAGAGCGACTGAAGGGCCCCGTGCCGCCAAAGACCCAGACCATCGCCAGGTGAGTACAAGCACCGCAGCTCCCCCGCTTTGCCCCAGGCCCCCTGAATCCTCTGGGCGGCCCTGGGCTGGTAAGCCTAATTTCAGTACCAGGAAAACTGGTTGAAACTGTAGTAAAGAACAGACACGTAGACGAACATGGTATGTTGGGGAAGAGTCAATATGACTTTGGTGAGCTTGGGGATTGATTTCCATTTACAAATCTATTCAAATTTTTTGAGGGTGTCAGCAAGCAAGTGGACAAGGTTGATTAGTGGATATAGTATACTTGGACTTTGAGAGTTTTTGACATGGTCTCACACAAAAGGCTCTTAAGCAAGGTAAGCAGTCATGGGATAAAAGGAAAAGTCCTCTCATGGATCAGTAACTGGTTTAAAAGTTAGGGTGTGGGAAAGGGTAGGAATAAATGGTCAGGGTTTCACAATGATTGAATCCGAGTTTCCATCTTTCATGATAGACTTTTAGCTTGTTGGAACATGTAATCAGAAGTGAGAAAAATATTTCTCTGGAATTTTTTAAACACTCTCTTTCTGGACATTCTTATGCGACCTCCCTTTTTATTTTGTAGTTTATATTAAGCACCACTCGTATATAAAATAACATCTATTTATATCTTGTTGGATACTATGGTCAGTGTGTTTACTCTTACTTTTTTTTTTCTTCTATTTGCCCATGTAAATTTGTACCCTTCGTCCTTTCTACCTCTCTGTGTTTGGACCCAATGAAAGCCCAAATTAAAACTTTTGAATAAAAATATATTAGAATTTGTCATTGAGGCTTTTAGGTTTTACTCACTTAAATTTCTCTGAATGGTAACAAATTAAACTGAAATAATGTATCAGACTTTACTAAAATGAATTCAGTAAAATCATGTCATTCTGCTGTCTAAAGGTGTAATATAACCAGAATGTGTGTTTTCTTTTTAAGAGATACAACACACTTGGAGATTGAACCTTTCACGCTTCTTGGCGTCTGTGCTGGGCTTATTCCATATCCTCACCATAACCAGTCCCCAAGAAACACTTACCAGTGTGCTATGGGGAAGCAAGCAATGGGTAAGATTTTTCTGCTTCAAGATTGGAATGTTGTCATTTTAAACATCACACAGCCTAAAATACTACAAATATTCTTGTCTACTAGATCATTTTAAAATGTTTCAGAGGAAATTAGAATATTTCTTATGAGCAATGGCATAGATGCCAGGAGAAATTGACTTTGTTCCAATTTTCATATGTTTTTGTTTGTTTGTTATTTAAGAAATAGCTTAGTAAAATGGAGTCCAATTTTCTGGGATTTTCATACTTCAAAAGAAAATTTGAAGAAACTATAACACTATTGTTCCTATTTTTGTAACAGTCATTACTTTCAAGTTTTCAGCATAGCTGGAAGATTGGCAGTGAGTGGTTTTTTTTTCTTTCTTTTTATACTGCAGTGTGCTGTGGGTTTCCAAACAAAAAAGAGGGAAAAAAGTGTTTGCACAAAGAGAGTGAAAGCACGGAGAAGTGATTTTTCTCTGAATAGTTAGAGTACTGCCGTTTTTTAATATATATTCATTAAGACCCAATACCATGGCACTAAGAATTTCTGTCTTTTCTGGTAAGGGAGAGTACTTCCTCAGTGACCTCTCACTTCAAAATATAAAATACTGTGGCTTTATTTTGGGAGAGACAGTTATGGTGTCATCTCAATGAAACAAGAAATGAAGTTTAATTTTTTAAGAATGGGTTTTTAATTAATTTTAAATTAATAATAGTTGGTATGGTTTCTTTTAACTGCCATCTTACGTTAGGTAGTTCTAGTTTTGCCATTTGATAAGTAGCTAAACCACCATTAACATTTTCTTATTAACTTGCGCACCTAACTAATGTATTGTTTTGTCAAGCCACAGCAAGTCCCAATGAAAACCTGAACGGCAGCACATCAGTTCAGTCTGCCCTGTTCAGACTTCCGCTGTACGTGTCAGTTTTACATTTTGTGGGTTTGTGACAAGTTGAGATTACAGTAAAAGAACCCCATGTGTCATGAAAAAAATGATCTCATATGTTAGGTTTACAAAATCATTTGTTTTGTGATGTGACTCCGAAATTGAAACAGTACGCCTTTTGTGAAAATCTTCTAGGAGAATTAATGAAAGAATAGCTGCCTTGTATCTAATGGTCAACTTTAATGTGTCAAAATACTTGTCAATTAAAATAACAAGAGATGCATTACCACCTTAAAAAAGAAAAAGTCGAGGCAATTTTTTTCCTTTACAAGATTTTTTTTTGTTTCCTTCCCCCAAAAGAGTCTCTATTTTATGACTATTAGTCTCAGAACGTTTGGTTAGTTACCACACACAGTTAAGCAGGATCAGTGTGTACAGAAAGCCAATTCAGTATCTGTGGAGTTCTTTTGTAGTTTTCTGTGTGAAGGTTTTTTTTCTCGTTTTGTTTTGAGTGTCATTTGCAATTCATTGTCTGTGTTTTCTGAGGTTGGTGTATTCAGCTGCTTTGACCCTAGGTCTTGCACATTTAGCTCCTTGGATACAATCCTCTGACGTTACTGCTGACGCTAGGAACATAAAAGCCATTGAATATCTTTAGCAATAAAAAAAGCCTTTGTTTTGGTTTGTTATTACAAAACACCTGACTCCAAAGAATAAGCAGTGAGATAAAAGCACATTTTAAAAGTTGGCACATGACCTGACTGTATGTTACTTTGTACACTGAAATATCGGCAAACACCCTGAGTCTTTATGAAAAGCTTGTGTACGCTTGTTGTTTTTTTTTAAAGTGGAGGTGATATCTAGCTGTAGAAGATTGTTACATATGCTTGTAGAATAGCTGTATTAAAATGAAACCTACAGGATATTCATGTAATTGATTTCATTTGTTTGCATATATTTTTGTATTTACACAAATGCTGACAAGTACTTCAAACTTCTGTTGCTTGTTTTGCGCTTTAAAATGTTCTCTCTCCCCTACTGGCTTTGCATAGCCATATGGAAGGACCCATGTCCACTCACTCCCTGTGGTGTCAAGAACTGGGAGTATTGAGAGAGCATGCTGCCTCCCTAGAGAGAAGGTGGGACTTGTATTGCTCAACACTGACCGCTCTGCTGATTTGAGGAAGCTATATTGACAGGCTTTGAAGGAAGTCCTCAGTCTCCTCAATCAGAAACATAGTAATGTCATGAGTGAGAAGCAGGGATAAATTGACCGGATCCCTCAATTTAGGAATTAAATTAATAATGCAGTATAACTGGCAATGTGGAGATTATTAAAATCTCAAAGTCAGCATTTCTACAGGATAATGCTATTAAATGTACTATACTGAAAAATATATTTCATGGACAGAATGAGTGTTCTTGTTAACGTGCCGGTGCACTCAATAGTAGGTAATACGGAATTCAGTCAAGTGGTGGGAACACACTTTATCCAGAGGATGTACAGTATGATGCATGTAGCATAATGCAGGGATGGGGGTGTTACCTCTACTTAGGTTGCAAGTACAGTTATGATTGCAAGGTCTTCTGATTGCATGTGCACATTGCAGTACAGAAATAATTTCAAATTTAAGACAATGGTGTGCTATTAAGATTATAATTCAATACCCTGCATTAGTAATGTTCCATATGTGGCTAGCATAATGCTATAAGGATCAAAGACTCTGAAAATAGAGATGAATAAAACCTATTATTTATTTATTTAATGCACAGTAGCACCTAGGAGTCCCATTCATGGACCTGGACCCTGTTGTGCTAGGTGCTGCACAAACACAGATTGTGGTCAGGAAATGCAACACTTATGTTTTTTCTACTACAAAGTCAACTGCATTTTATTTATATACCTCTACCCCGATATAACGCGGTCGTAGGGAGCCAAAAATCCCTACTGTGTTATAGGGGAAACTCCGTTATATTAAGGTAACGGTGGGAGGGCTGCAGCAGTGATTTAAAGGGCCCGGGGCTCCCCACAACAGCCATAAAAAAAAAAAAAGTGGACAAAGATGACTTCTACTCAGACGTCTGCAGATAATTCTTCTAGTACTAAGAACCGTTGCCATCTACATATTGTCAGTTGCTCCTAGAGAACTGTAGAGGTCCCTGATGACTGGTATATTACAGGTCAAATTTAGTACCAATTCTCACAAATGGGCTGAGGAAGGAGATTGCAACTCTGAGAATAGAGCTTTTTTTTTTTTAAGGTAACATCTGTGATATATTTCTCAATGTATTGAGAAGTAAAGTGTCTCAGCATTTTCTACAGACAGTTTATTGGCGGGGGATGGAGGGGGAAGAATACAAACAAACAAACAAACAAAAGCAAAACCAATGTGAGTTATTACTGGTCTGTACAAGCTATTCTTGGGTTCTGTTACCAGCCATCGAGGGACAGCATTTGTGCTGCACACTGTGCGTTCTCTTTTACCAGATCTTCGCTCTATGGATGGAGGCACAGTAGTGCCTAAACTGAGCCAGGCTTTCATGCTCTGTCCCAATTTACCCATAATCTCTAACAGGTTGTGGTTCTCCCCCTGCACTCCCCCAAAAGGGATCTTTCAAATACTAATTATCCCAGCCAGGGAACACCTAGCATGTAAAATTCCCAATGAGCTCCGTTCTATCAGCTCCATGCCCCTGCAGAAAGGAAGGAGTGGAAAGTTTTCTGTGAAGTAAATGGAAATACAGAAGTACCAGAAATCCCTTCTTTTGGGACCCACACAAATGCTCCCTTTGGTTCATATTTAAACATAGTTTATTTTTTGTACACTTGTTGAAGTTCATTGTGCTTTTACTTTGCTTGGCTTTTTGAGGCAAGTAAACAAAAGCCCTGTTCCTTTTAGAAAGTAGACATAAATGTTAGTGGCTCCCTTCTTTCCAACACCCACATGGAGGCCTTGTTGCAGCACAGCAGACCTCAGGGAGGAAAAAAAGCTCCTATCTCTGTAAGTTTTGGATGGGGTTTAAACAAACAGAGGAGGCTAGTGGTTTGGCAGCCAGGGGAGGGAAGGCATTCTGTGACTGTGCACTGTGAGCCAGGGGTGTGATTCCCAGCTCGCGTACACGTGATTGCACTAGCTCAGTGAGAGAGCAGAAGAATAAATGGTAGTGTAGCCACGGTAGCACAGACAGCAGCAGTGAGTACATATCCACAGGGTTCGGGTGGGCTTGTATGCAACCCAGATAAGCTATGCTGTCACTCCCCATGCTATTGCAGCTACAGTACTATATACGAAAGGTAGCTCTCATTGAACTAATATTTGTACTAGGATGCACCCTTTAAGGGTGGTTACTGCTGATATATTGCACACTTACATTTCACTTTTATGCTTGAGTGAGTTTTCCTCCAATCAATTACATTCCTACTGGGGCATCTCACCCCTACTTGCTTTTTTCCTGTTTCTTTGTTTTTATTGTGAGTACTATTGCATCCGTGGCTGGGAAAGCTAACAGTATGTATTGGTGCTCAAAAATATTGCCATTTAATTTGTCATTCATGCCCATTCAAATGTGATGTAAGCAAAAAAATAATAGTTCAAATTACCTTCTGGTGTGATGAAATACCAGTTTTAAAGATAAGGAATATCCATTGTGAAAAAAACCCATAATATTCACGCCCAGTAAATTTCCACTAGAATTTCCCAAGATTTATAATGGCGTCACTCACAACTTTAGAAAACAAGGCACTTTCTCTCTGAACATTACTAAGATTGCAGGTATGTGGTTGGGCTGTGGTTGAACACTTGGCCTCTTTCTTGGTTTCCCTGGTTTGCCACTGGAACATAGCAGATATAGCCTATAACACAGGGATTCTCAAACTGGGGGTTGAGACCCCTCAGGGATTCGTGAGGTTATTACATGGGAGGTCACGAGCTGTCAGCTCCCACCCCAAACCCTGCTTTGCCTTCAGCATTTATAATGCTGTTAAATATATAAAAAAGTGTTTTTAATTTGTAAGGGGGGGGTCGCACTCAGAGACTTGCTATGTGAAAGGGGTCAACAGTACAAAAGCTTGAGAGCCACTGCTATAACATAACAAGAGAGCATAAAACCCTTAGGAGGTAGAGGTGAGGAACGATCTGTATGTGTTTCACAGCCACGATAAAAGTGTATTTCTCATTCAGGAACAACTTCCACCGAAGAATCGGGAACTGCATTTAGGATCACCTGAAAACTTAATTTGTTTGAGCAGTAAGCGCCACAGATTCAGCCCACCCTAGGAAAAAAAAGGATTATTCAGATAGAGGTGGAAATTAACATGAAAAGTTTTGCGTTTCTTTCATTGGGGGAAATTATCCCCATGCTCTGCAGTAGGAGAAACTTCAGTTTTTCAAAGTGTAGGAAAGTAAGACGAAGTTGTCTGAAAAGTTGTCTCAGTGGGTAGGAACTTCAGGGCGTGGACCGTTCCATGGTGGTAAATGACAAGCCTGATTCTGTACCCAAGATGCAAGTGAGGCTAAAGTATCCAATTCTTCCCCCTCCCCTCCCATTGTAAAGTGAGGGAGGGAGGAACAGCCTCTGCCAAACTCCCCGAACAAATGGTGAATCACTCTTCTCCCCAAGAAGAAAGTAAATTGGTCACCAGTAAGATGCCACTGAAGCCATTTATCACCTGTGCCAAGGCCTCACTTGCACTCTGGGACGCTCTTCAGTATTGACACTCCAGAGCTCCACAGCCACTTTGCAGACTCCAGGAAAGAGCAAGAAATCAGGATAGTTTGTGGGACCCAGCAGAGAGGGCTGCCATCTTCTGCTGTAGTATTTCTCTGTCCCTCCCTCTGCCTTGGGAAGGGGACTGTGTTGGAAGTGTTTTATGACAGTCAATATAGCATCGAGGGGAGGGCAAACCTTGGGAGTTGACTATGACAGTTGCCATTTTAGATACTTGGGGGGGGGGGTTTTGGTTTTTTTTTTGGTAGTATTTTCTCAAATATAGATACTTAGTGCAAGTATTTGTATATAAAGCATATTTTTGTCATAACCCTAATAGCAGAATTGTGTTTTGGTGTGTTGTTTGGCAGCCCAAAATCTTTGTGTTGCGTTTCTCCTAACTGTAGCAACCAGTCCCTTTGAAATAACTGCAGGCAAGGCAAACGTTTTGAAAAACTAGCCCACGGGGCATAACTGCTAAATGGTTTTTAAACATACTTTGTATTTAGTTCTTGAAGATCATAAGTTATAAATGACCTGGAGACCTAGCACAGGGCCTCGCACAGCAAACAGTAGTAACATACGAGTGCTTTCACTATTGTTCTGCTACACAACAGTTTATGTTCCCCCGCTGGGTATTAATTATTTTTTCTTCACAGATTTCAGAAGACACTTTGGCAGTCTGGTGGGAAATGGCCAGAATCTCAGTATCAAGCTGGGAGGTCTATACAAAGTGTTGAGTTCTGAACCGTAAATTTAAAAGTAATTTCATGTAAAAAGACAAATAGATGGAGGGTGAACTTCTACTGTAGTCCTACCAGCAGTGACTCCTCTGATAACTTCAGAAAGTAAATCGGTCTTGGCTGCTGTTAACTGCATGCTTTATTCATGCTTTCGGACATTCTAACACACACCGTTGAACTAATTATTACCCAGAAAAGGAAGTAAATATGATGTGGAGCGCACAGATGCTGATCCAAAGCCCCTTCAAAGTCAATGGGAGTCTTTCCATGTATTTTGATGGGCTTTGGATCAAGCCCACAGCCTCTCTCAACAACTGCAATTATTAAGAATTAACAGAAAACAGTGAAAATGAACTTGGCTTTTGTTGACTTATTCAGGGCTAGAAGTTTACCAACCTGCTCTAGTTCAGAGTAACACAGGCACTTACCCTGGGGTTTAGTTTGGGGGCTTTTGTTTTGTTTTGATTTTTGTGTTTGTTTCTGTTTTTAATTGATCAGGATTTTCTTGAGGATCTTTACGTTAGAATCTTAAAGCCATTTTAAATCTTTTTTAACAAAAAATTTGAAGTTATTTCAGCACAATCTCTAATATGGATTGTAAGGTTTCTGGGTTTTTTTTCCTGTTTCTTCTGAAGACGTTGCATTACCAGATATGTTACCTACATTTGTGAAATGTTGCATTGGTTATTTTACATGTTGGTAATTTACATCTAAAATATTTCAAGTAGTAAAATAAAAGTTTTCATGGTATTGCTTTTCTTTTTAAATACAGGTACCATTGGATACAATCAACGGAACAGAATTGATACTCTTATGTATCTGTTAGCATATCCACAAAAGCCAATGGTTAAAACAAAAACCATTGAACTGATAGAGTTTGAGAAACTGCCAGCTGGACAGAATGCCACAGTTGCTGTGATGAGCTACAGTGGTTATGATATTGAAGATGCTCTTGTCTTAAACAAGGCCTCCTTGGACAGAGGTAAGAAGCAACTGGGCGTATTCTTTGTCACTTGTGTAAAGCAAGCACAATAACCTATGTTTTTATTACATTGCATGCTTATTGAATTAATATTGCCTAAATTAAGATTAAAACTTTTAAAATTAGGAAATCAACTTCGTAAAATGCTTTTTTCTATAAATATAGTGGGAGAGAATGTCTGTGTGTACATATATATGTGCCTGAACATGGTGTGTTTGTGGTGAAATTACACAAGATGCTTGTTAACTATGAGTATAGGTATGATGAAAACAAATGACTGACTTTTGACCTTGAATAACAAAGGATAAGCGATCCTTTTTCAAAAATATTTGTCTTGCATAAAGTTTAATGTGTTAGATAATCTGTTGGTGTGGGGCTTGCTTTTTAGTGGTGACCTGGACCTTTGTTTGAGCCTAGCAGAGAGAAAAAAGTCTCATTCTTTTCCCCAGTATTGAAAGCGATAGATGAAATTAGACTTTTGAATGTATTCAGCAGAAGAAAGAGAGCATGTTTAGTTTTGTGTCATTATGAACTTAATGCTAGAGGAAAATAATGCCAGCAAACAAAATAGAGAAAAACAAATATCTATGTCCTCTTTAAAATCTACATAGTGGGAAAACATAGTTACCTTTCAATTAGTGTGTAAGTAAAATTTGTACTGCTGCCTGCTGTTAAACATCACTCGTTCTGCACATATTCTTCAGCACTGTTTAGAATCAAGAATAATTCTCACTTTGATTGAGTTAGTTTTAGTATCGGGTGGCCAAACCCAGACTCTTCCATTAGTTCATTCTGTCTCCCTTTTAGCCCTTCCTTAACACGCCTCCTGCTTGTTGCTAGGCAGCAATAATAGTATTCCTAGACATGTATCTTTGGCATTAATGTCTGCCGCACTTAATTTATGCCTTTCTTTCTGAAACAACAACAGGCATGATTTAAAACTGAATGTTTTCCTTTCTGGTAGACTGGTAACATTTACAGGGAAATCTAAAGACCATGTGATGCTTGTCAGGAATTACTTGACATAATCTAATGATATAGACATACTGTAAATGGCTACAGCTATCCTTCAGATAAAATATTAGTTTACTAGAAGGCATTGCTCCTAGTTGACTATATTTCTGAATATGGGAATGACAGGTAAGATTTGTAAACCAGCTATTGCTTCCGGGAAAAGTTTTCTAAAGAGCACACAGTTTTTCATCTAAAAAACCATTTTTGTGGAGACATGTATAATTCAAACTTCCTTTTCTGTTTATTTGTTTTTACTTAAAAAGAACAGGGGTGGGGGTACATGAAACAACACTAAATAAGCACTTTCCTGTTGAGCAAACAGCTACCACTGAAAGTTTCCAGTAAAATCTTTAGCTGTCAGAACCACGAAAAGGAAAAGATGTGCCAAACTTCTCCTTTTAAATCTGCACAGCTTTAAAATTGGGCCATCATCGTCAAATGCCTTTGATATATAGCGTGTGATCCGATTTTAAATTGTCAGCTTCTTGAGGCCAAAGACTATTGTATAATGCTGTACATACTGAAAGTGTTATAAAAATAATCCTTTTGGGGGTTTTAGCTATTACGCATTTGTTTCCTGTATTTTTAGCTAAATTAACCATTTTTAATTTTCTTTTGAGAACTGCTTGATTATAAAATAATTTCTGTACATTATTAATTTGAAAGAGGTTCTGTGTTCTATTTTAGGATTTGGAAGGTGTCTTGTGTATAAGAATGCCAAGTGTACACTGAAGCGCTACACAAATCAGACATTCGACAAAGTGATGGGTCCAATGTTGGATGCAGCTACACGTAAACCAATTTGGCGTCATGAAATTTTAGATGCTGATGGTATTTGCTCTCCAGGTATATAAGACGTTCTACCAATAATGATATTTGAGTTGTCTTTTTGGTAGGAGAAATTAGCATTTAATTTCTTATAAATTTGCTTTAAAATGTTTGCACCTTTTTATTATTTCATATTTCTTAGAGTACTCTATCTTTTTAGTGGACATTAGAAAGCAGAAACAGTTACAGTTAAGAAAATAATCTGGTACCTGTGACTGTTTTTTGTTTTTTTTTAATATGCAGAGTGAAAATGAAGCTCTAAATTTAAATTAAAATGTCTGTATTTTGACACCTCAGAAAATGATGAAACTATATTGTTAAAACAATTCTCTCACTACTTGTTTTCTTCCTCTTAACTTTCCTAGTCTTCACATCTGTAATATTATTGAACTTTTACTATTTAAGTCTCTCTTCTGTCATCAGATCTACATCTTTAAAATGTGTCCCTTACGATTTTTGCATGTATCATCTCTACAGCTACCAACATTTGCAAACAAGCAATAAGGATACTTAGGGAGAGAAAAGAGACTGTTCCTTTTAACTCTCTAAAAGTATGTTTTGGCAGGACAGAGTGGGAAAAGGTTAAATATACCCTTATAATTAACAATGTAGATATGTATACCTATGTAAGAATGGTCCTGCCAATATTGGGGATCTTTTAGTTAGGAAGTGGCCTAAAAATTAGTCTGTTGGGATCCAGTGGTAGAACAATTGTAAAAGCCACTACATTTAATTTCAACACTGAAGCCCTGAAGGAAATGTTATTCTAAAAATGTACCAATTATGCTCTTTAAAGGCATTGGAATATTTTTAAGCTCTCAAAATGTTCCTGTTTTCCCTGGTAACTTAAAAGTATTGGGGTAGAGAGGATTGTACCTGGCTCCAAATGGAAAGCCTTGACTATAATGGCTAGCCAAACCCTGTTGAAACTAATTTAGCCTGAACAGTCAACAAACATAAATTGAGCTTCAGTGCAGATGAGGGCTAAAACATTGATGCCTGCCAGTGGGCATGCTGCAAACTTGGTTGACTTTTTTTAAATGAAGTGAGTGAAAGAGTGGAAGGAACAGGAAGAAGCTGGTAAAGGCAGAGGGGGAGAGGAGAAGGTAACGGTGTCGTATGTAATTTTCTTTAGAGAGTTATGCAAGTGTCCAAAGTATGAAGATCAGCTACCAAAACATATCAGTTTTACTCCTGCTTATATAAAAAAGAAATGCAGGTGTAGAGGAGTCGCAGTATTTTAATGGAGGATCCCCCCCTCCAGATCATCTTAGATATTTTCTTGGGTCCCTAATACCCTGACATATTGGTTATCAACTTAAAATCAACTTGAGTTCCCTTTTTTGGGTAAGTCCTAATTTGATTCCTCTATTATGATATGTCTCTTAAACCAATGCATTACAAATATAACAGACCTCATTTCCCGTGCGCCTTGCTCAATTCATCCTTTCCCAGTGTACTTGTCATTTTAAACGTTATAAAATGTATTTCTGAATAGATGTAGAAGGTCAAAAATACTTGCATGATGCTTGTGGGTTTTCTATTTATTTGTTTGTTTGTTTATTTTCTATTGTTAGGTGAAAAGGTAGAAAACAAACAAGTGCTTGTGAACAAGTCCATGCCGACTGTGACCCAGACTCCTCTGGAAGGAAGTAATGTTCCTCAACAGCCACAGTATAAAGATGTACCAGTAACGTATGTCACACTATAATCTCCTACTTTAAAATCTACAAGTGAGGAAAGGAAGGACAGGTAGCAGATGCTCAGCGCTGGAAAAGTAAAAGGCATAAATTTTCCTTAGAAGTTAGATTCAGTACAATGGGCCAGACTTGTCACAAATTTTTAGGTGCCTAAAGATGCAGATAGGCACCTAGTGGGATTTTTCAAAAGTCCCTAGACACTTAACCCCTGTTCGTTTTGGCCCCCTGAAGGATTGGAGTTGGGGTGGCAGCTAGAAACTCCCTGCAGGCAGAAAGTGGGTGGGTCATCGGGGCCTCTGCCAGATGACACTGTAAGAGGAGGAGCTGGGCCCCCAAGGTTTGGTGTTTGGGGGTGGGCAGAGTCACAGGTTGGGGACATGGGGGTGACAGAGGAATATGAGGACACTGGTGTGGGAGGTCAGAGGTACATTCAAGGGCAGGGCACGCATGGGTAGCCACAGAGTGAGCAGGAAGCAGCTGCTCCCCAGCCACTTCTGAGAGCAAAGGAGTGAGGGCTTCACTAGTGTTCAACCCTCTGTTCACCCAGGTTGGTGGTGTGGGACAGTGCACTGCCTGCTACACAGACTGATAGAATGAGCTGTCTGTCAGCCTGTGTAGCAGCTCTGATTCATTGTCCTCCCCCAGGAGGTGAGTGAATGGGGAAGGACAGCCAGTTTTCCCCATAGAAGGGTCTGAAAACCTGTAGTCTACAGGCAAACAGGCACCGCTGTCATGTCTGTATACCATAACAGGAGAGCCTCATACCAAAGATGGCTCAGAGGTTCCGTTGACCTTTTAGGTTAGCTTCTATGATTCAGATGATATTTGGTATTTCACCAAAGCAATTCTCCTTTTCTCTCTACTCTACCGTGTCGAACTACTTTTCTCAAATCTCTCTGCATTCTCCTTCCACGTAAACTTTAAGTTGCACCACCAAAGCAATCGATAGTTCATGTCCTGGTAAATCTTTGATTCATCTTCTTATGTCTGGAGCAGCTTCCCTGTTAGTATATGCAAAGGACTCTCACTCTTGTTTGGCTAATTTTTTTTTAAAATAAACAAACTCAAAAACAGTTTGTTCCTTGATTCATTTCCATTATAATACCCTACCTCTCATATTTTACTAATATCTACTCCTGGAGGAATTCTGCACCACTGTGCATGCACAGAATTTATATCCCCTGCAGATGTATTTGCTTCCCTGCAGAAAAATGACTTTCTGACAGGAAAGCTGCAAGACCAGTTATGCACCACTCCCTAGCTGCACAGGTACATCATTTCAGGCACGCAGAGCAGCTGGTGGAGAGGTAAATCACCACGGGGTTGGGGACACCCCAGCCAGTGGCTCCTACCCTGAGCCGGGATCAGCTGCTAGTCCCGGCTGGGCTGGAGGCAGGGGAGGATTGGGATTTCCTCTTCCCCTGCAAGGAGTGGCTGGGGCTGTGTCAGACCCACCCCAGAAACCTCCACCAGCTGCAGGAAGCTCAGCATCCTCCCCTGCTTCCTGCCCCCATCGCTCCTCAGTTGTGCGGGGAGGGGTCACTATACGGGGAGCTGCTCACCCAACTCCTGTGCATCTGGACCTCCCATACCCAGACACCCCTGCCAAGCCTCACCCTGTACACCCAGTATCCCCCTAGCCATCCATACCTAAACCCCACCCCACTGAACCTCAATCCCTGCACCCAGACTCCCTGCCTCCGGATCCTCACCCCTGCACCCAGACCACCTCTGATTGAGCTTCCTGCACTCAAACCCCCAACCTGATGACCCCCACCACCCTGCACCATCCTGAGCCCCCACATCCAGACCCCCTGCCACTGACCCCTAACTAGCTGCACCCAGATCCCCACCAAGTCCCACTCCCCCAGCACCCAGACTCCCCTGCTGAGACCCAACCACCTTCACCTGGAAGCCCCTGCAGAGTCCCGTTGCCACTGCACCTGGAGCCCCCCACCCCCCGGCCTCTGTGCATCCAGATCCCCCACTGAGCTGCCTGCACTCAGATTGTCCCACACAGAACCCTCTCACCCCACACCTGGATTCCCCCCCCCCCCACACTGAGCCCTTTCAGACTTGGATCCTGCCTGGTTGAGCATGCCTGCCGTGCGCCTGGTGCAGAGGGGCAGGGCCCCAAGGTGTTTCTGGGGCAGGCCCAGGCTTGTGCTGTGTCAGGGTCAGGTGCAGCCTCACCGCTGAGTCCATGTCCCAGGGGTGGTAGGGTTGCAGGGTGATCTCCCACCTTCATGCAGCCAGTGGCCTTTGCTCCCCACTGCCATGCTGGAGCCTCTGCTTGTATTTATTGACAAATAAAACTTGCAGAATTTTGCATTACTTTAAAATATTGTGTGCAGTATTTTAATTTTTTTTGACACAGAATTTTTAATTTTTTGGTGCAGAATGCCCTCAGGAGTATATATCATGTAGTATTTCTGCCCATATACTGGCATCCATTGCGACTGGCACCTGTTATTTGATACAACTCTCCTCATGCATAGTGCAGGGGGAAATGAAAATATTCTATTGTTTTTTCATTATTTAACAAACACAACTTGAAATAGTTGACATTTGAGTGAGGGATATTGGTGACTTAATTTTTGTTCTCTGCTCTCACTTTATTCCCTGACTTCCTTATTGCAAATATAAACCTGTAATTTGGTTTGGGCAGTTATTGATTCTTATGGAAAATCCAGCAATGTACAATATATAAAGAGACTTTATCTGGAAGAGGCCATCAGACTATACCTGCTGTCTTGTATTTGACCTTAATCCCACCTTCTTGCTCTTTTGCTATGCCTTTTTAATGCCTCTGTTCTCCAGGAATACATCCGTCTTTTGAATTCTATATTACAATTTTGCTTCAGTGGCCTTCCATATACATACCACCCACAAAATTTACATTTACAGTCAGAAACCTGCTGATCTATACATTTCTCTTCATAACTTCCACTTGGTTCTATGTGTATATACATTTAAATGGTGTTTTTAAGGTGACCATATGTCCCAATTTTATAGGGACAGTCCGGACATTTGGGGCTTTTTCTTATATAGGTGCCTATTAGGCCCCCACTCCTTGTCCTGATTTTTCACACTTTTTCTATCTGGTCACTCTAGGTGTTTTTGTCTCTCTATTAGATACAAAGGAGCAACTGATTCATATATTGAGAAAGTAATGATTTCTTCAAATGCAGAGGATGCTTTTTTGATCAAAATGTTGTTGAGACAAACTAGACGTCCAGAAATTGGAGATAAATTTAGCAGTCGTCATGGACAAAAAGGTAAGAGTCTTTTTATTGAACTGTATATTGGTAATTAGATGTAATGGAAGCTTTTATATTTTCTCCTCAAATGATATGAGTATGTAGTAAAGTGTGGTTTGAATTTTTATGGACTGAGACTGACTTAGGTCAGGTCTACACTACAAATTTACATTGGTATAACTGTGTCGCTCAGGGGTGTGAAAAATCCACACCCCTGAGCGACTTGGTTATATTGACCTAATCCTCGGTGTAGACAACACTGTGTCTCCCATCAACACAGCTACCACCTCTCATGGAGGTGAATTAACTATGGGAGAAGATCTCCGATCAGCATAGTAGCGTCTTCACTGTAGCACTACAGCAGTGCAACTGCTGCAGCATTTTAAGTGTAGGCCTGTCCTTAATCAAAAAAGAGCTTGCTTTCAGCCTATAGCCCGTTTCCCGTTTCCTGTTCTCATTAGGTCCGTTTGCGAGGCCTGCTGTACAAGTGTTACTACTAGAAAAATATATATTATCACATAGTCTGTTGAAATTGCCTAATTTAGTAACTGTATGGGAGGAAATGAGGAAGGAAGTCGATGGAAGTAAGCATACCAACGTTATGAGCCTGAAAGATGTTGGAGTCACCATTCATGACCAAGAAAGAGGATGGGGAGAATTCTCTTTTAAGGACATGTGATTTTAGTCATGTTTAATAAGTTTGTCATGGGTTATCCAGAAAGAGTGGAGAGGAAGTCAAAAATTCAATTCTGAAGACAGGGTCAGAAATGGAGAGGTATATCTGAGAATCATCAGCATGGAGGTAGGTGACTAGATGACGTCACTCCAAGCCAGGATGTAGAGGGAGAAGTTGACCAAGAATAGAGTTCTGAGGTGCACCAACAGAGACCAGAAAGGGGGAGGAGAAGTACCCCTTCCAGGATTAGGTCCTTAGTACGTCCTGTGGGAACTGAGCACCTCTGGAGAGCACTGGGTGACCTCAATTCCTTTTAAAATTAATGATTGTTAAGGATAGTCAACACTTTCAAGGGAGCTGCTCAGCCACATACAGGATTGGACATTAAAGGAGTAGTCAGGGATAGGATGAGAACCAGGGGCTTGATCCTGTGTGCATTGAAAGCAATGGCAAAAGTTCCCTTAATGGCGCTGAATCAGGCCTCAAGAGAGTACAGTTTCAGAAGCTTGAGAAGCAGAGAGTTTCAAGGGAGAGGGAACGATAAACTGCTTTTAAAATCATTTTCAACCCATTTGACCCCATAATGAGACAATGTGTGCTTGGTTTAAATTTTTACATTGGGATATAATCTATTCTGCTGCAAATATAGAATTTTATTGATTATTCAAATAGCCATGGGTATGTCTGTAGTTAGGGTTGCAAATACTACTTTATTGTGAGTGCTATACTAGTCCTGACATACTGTAACTTTGTTTAATTGTTTTTAATCTTATTTTGGCTTGAGAACATTCCTACTCAATTTCATGCCAGAGGAGGGTGTGGAGGGCAGGGGGTGTTTGTTTATAAAGTTTGAAACAAATTGGCCAGGCCAGTTTGCTTCAAATTTTAAAGATATTTGACCTTAAAATCCCACTCTGATCACTTACCATGTACGCCCCCTTTCACTTATTATGTGAATTTAGCTGCTACCATTTCAAGAACCACCAGAACTAAAATTCAGTGCTGCCTGACATCTGAGAAATTGAAACCCCAGCATTCAAATGATGTAAAGCATTAATCTCTCAACTCCAGCAGCACGAGTCAATGTCTGCTAAAGTCACATCTAGAGCAAAATGGAGTGGGGAGGAATATAGTGATCGCTACACCTGTGTGAATAATGGAGGAAACTGTTGAATCTGACACTTTCAAATAAATTTGTCCAAGTTTAGGTGAATGTTACATGACCAGTTCTAATTACTGCATGAACTAAGGATCAGTGTCTCACAATCTGAGGCCTCTCTTTGCTAGGACTCTGGACTCCTCTTATTCAGGCTTCAGGCCAGGATATGGTAGAGAGATAGCACTTTTTGCTTCAATGGATAACTTCCTGCTGTCCTTATACAAGGGAAGTATGTTCATACTCCTCTTACTCAACCTCTCTGCAGCATTTTATATTATTGATTATTATCAAATCACCCTCTGCCACCTTCAAGAGGCTTCAGGTGAATCAAAACTCACTATAATGGCTCATACCTTTGCCCTCAGACTGAACCCAAAGGGTTGTTAGGAACAGGAGTTCCTCATTAGCTCTAGTGCCCTCGTGTATGCAGTCCCATCAGTATGAGTCCTCTCTCTCTCTCCTCATATTATTCTACATCTGTATAAAGGCCTTGGGAGAGCCAGTGAGATGACATGGGCTGAATGCCAGCAATATGCGCACAACATCCAGTTGAATCGCTTTCTTGGTGTCTACCTGAATCAACAAGTGGATGAAGAGCAGCTGGCTAAAGCTAAACCCAGACAAGAGTGAGGTGATGATATAGAAAGTAAAACACTTCAAAGAACTTGTCTCTTATATATATTTCACACTACTGGTAGCTTCTTTCCTCAGAGCAGATAGGCAGTCCATAGGCTTGGCGTCCTTTTGTGCCCGTCAGTGCTACTGGATTACCTAACCAGTCATGGCAGCAAAAAAATGCACATTTCTGTCTATGGCCAAACAGAACACGTCTTCCCATCCTACCAGACATGGATCTGGCCACAGTCATCCACATACTTATGACCTCCAGGTTTGACTACTGGAACTGCAGCAGCCTGTCTGCTTAGCAGTGCAGGCTGCCATGATCACATCACCCTAGTCCTTCCACTCTCTGCACTAGTTCTCCATTGAATACAGTCCAATACAAACTCTCTTCCTATTCAAAGCCCTTTGTGGGATTAGTCATAGCTACCTGAGAGATCACCTCTTCCTCCATGTCTGTGACCCCTCTTGACAGGTGCATTCCATCGGAACCCTTACACTCAGGCTTATAAGACAGGAGATGAAGTTTTCACAGAAGCTGGATGTAGGCTTTGGCGCTCCCTCTCACAAGAGATAAATGACCATGGGCCTCACTAGGTACAGGAGTAAAGGCAGAACTCCAGTCCTTTTGAGTTGTCTCTCCCTCAATAATGTCTACACCGTACCTTCAGATACCTACCCACCCACCTGCACAGACACACAGTTAATCCAGCTTTTTCTCTGACAGGCTGGGAAGGAAGCAAGAGAGGGATTTAAAAATAGAAATAGCAGTAAATGGGAGTTTCTGGATTCTATGGTGGTAGGGGTTATATCAGTACATAAATAAATAAACCAATGCAAATTCCTTAAACACCAACTAACTGTTCTCAGTTTTAATCCTGGTCCTATGATTTACAATTAAAAATTGCTTCTCTCTCGTCAATAAATGATCAGTAATGCTCATAAGCTGAGGATTCCCTAACTCCTGTACAAGAAAATCGTAAACTGCAAATTTCTTTTCCACTTGTTTTTACGAAGTGGAGAAACTGAAACTCAGTGACATTTCTGTGTGGGTTAGCAATTTTGGCTGCACGTAAAGATGTAAGAAGCTTTGAAAGGCCATTGGTTACTGACTTGCATGTAACCTGCTGCATTCTGAGGAAATCCTGTTTTATTTATTTCTATCTCTAAGGCCTGGTCTACACTACAATTAGGTCCAGGGTAAATCCCCTTTCATCAACTTAATTGTGCATGTGTCTACACTTAAATTTGTCTCCCACTGACGTAAACTCACTATTACGCTGACATAGGCAATGTATTGAGCTTGACAAAATGCCTGTATAGACACTGTAATACTTATGTTGACCTGAACAGTCTTTTGGCAGCTATCCTACAATGCCTGACACACTGGTCACAATTGTGAACTCCACTGCTCAGGGGTTTTACAGAAGGCACACCCCCTCTGCCCCCCTTTAAAGTCCTGTACACTTTTGAAATGCCTCGCTTAGGCGAGTCTACAGGCAGAGAAGATGATGGGAGAGGCACACGAGGAGAGGGTGCACGTCTGGCAGAGCTAATCCCTGTGACAGCCAGCGGAAGGCTCTGCTATGGTGAGTGGACACCATCACACAGGTGATTAATAGCCCCACACAGTTGCATGACATCAACCCTCAACGGTGGATTTTCCAACTCCAAAATTATTTTCCACTGACTGGTAGCAATCCAGCTACCAGTTTCCACAGCGCAGTCACCACTTCCTTCCCCATTCTGATCGCAGGTCTCATCCTAGTGTCCCTGCGCTGGAGGGCAGGGATGAGCTCAGCACACAAATCCAGGAATGTGTCCTTGTGCATCCAAAAATTCTACAGCCACTGCTCATCAACACAAATTTGCATTCTGATGCAATCCCACAGTCAGTGCTTGTTTCTCAGGCTCAGAAGAGGCACTCCACCATGTACAGCTGCTCCATGAATGCCACCAACAATCTTGAGTTGGTACTTGCTATGTCCCAAGCAGTCTGAACTCCAGGAAATCCATCATGTTCTCTTAAGTTCTTCTTGTGGCTCAGCAAATACTGGAGGATCATGCATCCTGTGCTTGCAACACTTATGACAGTAGAGTAGAGCTGTGCTAATTTCATGCTTCTGTGAGCAGTGGTGAACAATGCCAAGTCCCACGTGGGCTTGTGGGATTTTCAAAATAAACATGAAAATTATGGAATAGGAATGACACTGTGGGGCGGAGAAAGTTGCGTGCTGGGAAGTTGACCCATTGCTGCCAGTCACCACTGTGCAACTCATTTCTACCCCACCATGTATTCCTGAAACTTTCCAAAAGACAGCGCACTGGATGGTAGCGAGTTGCACACTGGGATACTTACCCATGGTGCAGAGCACTGTGCATTGAAACAAGCACTTCTGGTGAATGTGTGCGGTGCCCACGCAAGGAGCCAAGTATGCACAGGCAATATACTAATTGTAGCAGCTTTATGCTAATGTAACTTTTGATGGCAAAAGTTTGTAGTATAGGCAGATGTGTCCTAAATTAAACCGAATGGAAGGATTCCTGTTGGCATGGCTCTAATGACCTTTTTCTTAGCAATGAGGAGTTTGCCCTGGTAGACGTAATTGTCAAGATGGCTTTTAATCCCAAAGTGGAAAGCATCTGAACCTTCTGGATTCCCTTGTTAGCTTTCCATGAAGATTCCATTAACACTATTGGGGAAAAAACAGTCATTCGAAGCATTAGGAAAGTAAAAAGCCAGCAAGGAAGATTTATATTGTACTGCCAAGTATAAACCTTGGTTTTCCTTTGGGCAAACTCCAGGTTAGTCTCCAATTTTATTTTTGACAGTTGCCATATTAATGCAGTTTTGGGAAGGGGAGGTCATTAGCTTCAAAAGTCAACTTCAAGGCACTCGCTGTGTCACTGTTTAGTGCAAAAGCAGCTACAATTCAGTAGTTGAGATGCCTTCTATAGAGCCTCCTTCCAAGAAGCTTCCTGTGTAGTCTTTCAGATGATGTCTAGAGGTTTCACAAAATTTAAGGATGGTTGTGCAAGACTTTTTGTTTTTTAAAAAACAACAACAACAAAAAAAAGGTATCTTTTTTCAGGGCAGAGGCCATGGCTGTGTGGGTTTTTTTTGGGTGTTGTGGTGTTTTGTTTTGTTTGTACAGCACTTAACACAATCCAAGACCTGCTCCTGACTGTGGTCTCTGAGAGCTGTACTTACATAAATATTAAATAACAATGTTGTTAGTATTTGGTGCGATGAATGTCCTAGTTAGTATAAAAAATATAGTCTGGACATTGCAGTAGTAACTTAATTAGGTGCCTAACCATCATAGATGCTCCTGGACACCTTACATAAAAGATTAGAATAGGTAAAAATATTTAACTTCTGGCAAAATCATAACACTTTTTGGCACGAGCCATTGATGTGCATCTTCTGAAATAAAATATTGCTTTAAGCTGATTTCAATGGACCTGGTTTTATTGCTCTCCAGAGATCAACAATAAAGGTATTCTACAGAAGCAGAGAGAACCTGTACCACTTCTACCTCTACATGCTGCAGCCTCCAAAACCCTATATTCTCTGACTTCAGAGAGCAAGTTGCTTTGCGGGGAAGCTAAATGCTCAGTAAGATGTGCATTAGTTTGTAGCACCTTTTTAAGTGCAGACCTCTTATTGGCTCTCATGCTCTTAGTGCATCACATATGCTGTTAGTGACTTTGCACTCATCATTGAAAATCACTAGGGAATGATGCTTAGAGTACAGGAGCCTGACTGTGTGTTCTCAAGTATTTATGCAATTTTCTAAAGTGTTTAATACTTGTAATACATTTGTCTCTCCTCTTAAAAATAATTAAAAACCCTTTGGAAACCTCATAGAAGCAGAGAAGCTATCCTACATTTTATAGGCAGCATTCAGAATTGTCCACTGGTAGGTGTGGTATCACATGCAATTGGAATCAGTGATTCACAGAATGCCTGCACTTCAGGGCCTGTAATAAAACAACAACAAAAGGTAAGTTTAAAATTTACTTATGCTAAATTCCCCTTTACCCAGATTGTTTAAATCCTATTGGAAGCTTTCAACACATATTAAAATTGTTAGAAACAATTCCTGTTAGTCTGTTGCAAATATTCAGAGTCTCTACAGAACGTGCTCATTCTATATGCCCCCTAAATCTCTTATCAGTGTTTGTCAGGATGTAGTCTTAACACAGTTTTGAAGGAATCAAGAGACCTTTTAGGATGCATATAGTTACTGTTATTCATTGCACTTTACTTGATCTACCTGTAAGAAATTATTAATAAGGAGAGAGAATTTAAAAGGATGGAAAAGAGAAGACTTGAGTGTGAAGGGGAGAGAGAACATGTGTTTTTTAGGTACACAAAAGCTAAGAAAAAATTGGAAGACATCAGAGCAAGCTGGTGTCCTAAGGCAGGCAAAGGTATAACTGGACATCAACATTAATGCTTAGCCATAAATAATGATTGAGCAGTAACTGGAGAAAGGCATGCTGAGGAGAGCATAAGTCTTTCTTTCATCAGCTGTTTTAAAATGTTGCTAGCATCATGATTCTCTGACATCAAAAATAGGGGTGGTTTAGTCAGAATGGAAGAAAATCATTACAATGGAAATTAAGGTTACCAAAAATCCAATAAATCTTCACAGTAATGCTTTTAGATAAGAGACCTCTAGTTGGACATCTCTGAATTTGTCACTAGATTGTAACAATTAACTCTGTTTCTCTCTACTTCCTTTTTGAATACAGCTAGTTACCTACCTCACAAATTAGCATACGCTCAACTTGTTACAAGACAACAGGCAGGCTTGCCAAAGTCCTCCAAAAAGCAGACCATCTTCCAAATCACATGCAGCAAGTGAATTAACTTTTTGTTTTGTTTATATTAACAGTTTTTCTTGATTCAGTGAGAAGGACATTGTTTAAAGCTCTGCATTGTCAATCTCTCCTCTGAAGTCTTCTCACCTCTTGAAGAAGTGTAGGTGGAGATAAATCAAGGCAACTCATGTTGTAATCATAGCTTTTAAACATCTAAATAAGTAGAATGAGATCAGGACAGCCACATTTTAAAATGACTTCACATATTTTCTATATTCTTGTGGAGTGAGATCTGTAGTTTAAATGCAAGAAAATAAAGGCTTAAGAAAATTTGACTGTAGCTAGGAAAAAGTGGAGTAAAATCTCTCCAATCCTCTCCCAAAAGGTATGCTCCAAGAAGAGGCTACTAGGCAAGCTTAATGGAAGGCTTTCTGGGTCTCTCATAATTTAGATATATGCTTCCAGGTTTTGCCTTGCTGCCTTTTTCATGTCCTTCTCCCACACTCATTTCAATGCCCACTTGGCCTGGGATACCACTACCTGCTCAGTCTGCTCATGTCCTTTCATCCTTCAGGTCCTTCCCTTAAGCATTCTTCTCCTAAACTGCCTGTAAATCCCAGCCCTCCCTTCAAGACACATCAACAAAATAGAAGCGAGGAGGAAAGAGAAATTAAACAAAATGGGAAATGAACATAGCACCAGTCAATCACTAGCTGTCTCCCACTTTCTAGCCTTCATCTGTATGTTGTTTGGGCCAGGGACCCTCATCTTGGTTGCTTACCAAGTACTTGGCACACTTCTAATGCTAGTAAACAAATATATACCCATCAGAGAGAGTTTACTGTCCAACTGATAGGAGACCATGTGGTTTAACTAAAGGATTGTTTCTGTATTTCCAAGAAGGGTAAGAAAACTTCCTACCTTGCTCTTTTTATCTTAAATTCTTCAAGCGAAATCATCTCTAGATGCAAAGAAGGTTGAGAGAGCACTCGACTAAACAAGCTTCATCTGCGTTCCATACAAAACTAAATTATTATATTTCCAGATTTCCCCTTGCTTCTTTACAAGTCACAATGAGGAAAAAAGTTAGACTCCTTTGATGTGGAAAAAGCAATATATCACTTCTCTGAAAGAACATTTCTCAGTCTCTCATGTGAAAAAGGATTAACACCTCCAACAAAGGTCCTCTAGATCACAGAACTAAGCAGCAATACTGAACAGTATTCCTGAGGAGTGGAAAAACTGTATTTAAGCAAGAGATTGTTTGAACTGGCAAACAGAAGCTTTTTAATAGCTGAAGATCTAAGATAAAGGATTAAACCTTTCTGAAGTATCTACACTTAAACTACTCTAAAGACAAGGAAGCGAGTTTAAATTCATGAAAGACCATCTTTGTTTTCCTAAATGAACAATGATCTTTAGTGTCAAAATAGAATCTTTTCACTGCATTGTGAACTATATAAATTTTATTGCAATACCATATATCTGTTAGTGTGGTCTTGTTTAGGGTTTACTTTATTGAATTCTGATTTGATTTGAGCAGCTGCTGTGGACACAATATTTGTCCACATGTAAACTGATCATTATTAAAATATTTTAATGTGGACAAAATAAAGAAATATGCTGCTTATCTGTTCTGTTAAAGAATACTTGTTCTGTATGTATAAGAGGAGCATGTGAAATAAAATATTATAGCTTTAAGTGGCAATTTGTAGCATTTTCCCATACATAACTCTTAATTTGATACTTCATTGTTTCATAACAGTAGGCATTTATATCTAATAAACATGTATGTTGGTCTAATACATATTAAATGTTTGCAGCGATATTAAGCAGATTTTTATTTTAAAAACAGGCTTGATATCTACTGATATGTAATTGAGATGACAGCTCCAGAGATTTGAGATGGATATCATTTGCTTGGGATTAGACTAGGAGGACTTTTTTTTTTTTGCCATTTTTATATTCAAAAGTTAAGTGTAAGAAAATGAAATCCCATAGAACTTCTGTTAGAGCTCCTGATTGTTTAACCAAACCTTTGCTTAACTTGCTGTCTAGAGAACTAAATTACAGCATTTTTTATCTCAAATAGCAAACAGGTAACCTTCTGACCTTTTCAGTAAATCCCCAACTGAACCTTTGAAATTAGGCTGGTTTCGCATTTTATGGCACAAAATAAAAATCTTATTCCGTTATAGAGTATCCTGAACACACATTTTATTAAGCTCTTGACTCATTCAGCCATGTGTATTTTGTAAAGTTCCTATGGTTATTGTTTTACAATAGCTGCTTCCAGAAGCATTGTAAGGGTTTCAATTAATCAGCTCTTTGTGTGCTTCAGACTATGCAAATTTATCGCATCAAGCCATTCAGCAGCTCATGGGAAAGCCGTGTACAAACTGTATTGTCTTCTAGCGCCTCCTCTCATTTAGAGTGATGTTTTTAATAAGCGAGCTAATCAAGTTTACTTATGCATTATTTATCTGTTAATTTTAATTCTGTTCTTCTTTCTATCCTATGTCAACTGGGATGTAGCAAGTGATATGATAGATCTGTAAATGATTCAGGTGTTGAAGAAAGCTAATATGATTTAGCACTCCCCCTCCCCCCCCCCCCGAGTTGTGTATATAGTTGTGTAATAAACATGATGGCTAATTAGAGAAATTTGAAGCAAACATGCCTGGTACCATATATCGATTTGCAGATTGGGCTATAAATCTGTTCTCCCCCAAAATACTTTAACTATAAAACAGCAACTGTATTTGAAAAGAGCCTTCTTATTGGAAGTTTAGCCCATCCCTTTAATTCCAGTGTGTACTCTGTCATTGGACACATCTAGTACTGAAAAGTCCAGAGTGCACCTATTAAGGAATTAAGGTTATTTTTCTAACCATATAAGAGTAAAGGAGCTAAACAAGTTCATCCAGTAGTGGGCTTCTTCTCACCTCTCCAGCAGAAATTAGTAGTAATTCTGCTGCCACTTCTAGTCGCTTAAGTTAGTCCTCTTTGCTCTCCAATGTGCTGCCTGTTGACAGTAATTAGGCTTTTACATATTAGGTTGTTTTGAATTAATTTTTTTATTTGAGTGTGTGTGTATTTTATTTATGGAAAGTAGCCGTATGGTGGCTTGTTAAAGAGACTTACCCCTACTGTTGGATATTTTTGATTGTTAAACAGTGTGTTTTAGAGTCAGGGCGGGGCTCCAGGCACCAGCGCAGGAAGCAGGTGCTTGGGGCGGCCAATGGAAAGGGGCGGCACATCCAGGGTCTTCGGTGGCGGGTCCCTCAGTCCCTCTTGGAGGGAAGAACTGGCCGCCGAATTGCTGTCAAAGAATGAAGCCGCGCAGTAGAGCTGCCGCCGATTGCGGCTTTTTTTTTTTCTTCGCCTCTTGGGGCGGCAAAAAAGCGGGAGCTACCCCTGTTTAGAGTGGTATTCACACCCGCTAACAAGCAAGGACAGCAACACATAAGGGTAACAAATTCCAGAGTTTTGAGTCTCTGTGTAGGTAGAAAAGTAAAATCTCTCAATAAAAAAAGTGAAGAGATCAATGTATCTTTAAGACCCTGATCTTGCAAAGAGATCCACGTTGTGAGACCCAGTCCATGAACAGAGTGGAAGTCCATACAAATGGATATTTATGCCTACATGGATCCCTTTGCAGGCTGGGGCCAATATGTAGTCATGAAATTATCACATATCTGAACACAGTATGGCACCAGTTGAAGAACAGCTCCTAGTTATCGTCTGTTCGGAAGAAAAGTTGCTTGAAAAGATTTGATTGCAAAGCAGGGGAGTACTTCTCATTAACTGGATTTTTAAAAATGCTGTTAGTTCAGTTTATAAAATCTATATTGAAATATTTGGAATAAGACTGTTTCAGTAACATCTTTTTTAAAAAAAATTAATTACGTTATGTGTGATCTTGACAACAAATTTCCTCGCAAAAGTTTGTTCCAGAATTAAAGGGTTTTTTTGGTTGGTTGGGTTTTTTTTTTAAGTTGAGTGACTAGGCAGAGACCTAGAAAGCATCTGGCAATCTGCCTGCTTACAAATATGAGCCTGACGTAAGTCCACATATTTTTTTAAATAAAAAACAAGTTTCACTCCATGTAGAGGAACACGTGCAGAATCATTTCCTGAACTCTTTATAGATGTTCAGCTCTGTCCCCAATATGAGAACTGAAACATGTAGGTGAGGGCAGAATGTGGCCCATAATAATACGGCATTTTTAAGTAGATCAGTCTCAGACTACATCTCTCACAAGAGATGGGGCATTTAAAGGGGGGAGGGAGTAACATTACATGAGACTCTGAGGTGTACATTAAAATATATATGTGATGGAGAAAAAAGTTTTGAGGTGATGAGCAAAACTATTAGCTCCCTAAGTATGATGAATAGGGAATTCAGGCAAAACTATTTTATTTCCCTTTTAATGCCACAGAGGAAGTTTATACCCTAGTTGAGAGTGTGTTCTTTTTCTGTCGATGGGCATGGTAAAAAATCAGTAGGTAAAGTGAATTTCAGTTCATACTTGGACAGGGAAAGCTCTTTAAATCCTGAGGTTGTTTTATATACTACATTTTTGGGGTAATGCTCTATTATCCAATTTCAAAGTGGTGTTGCTTTTGTGATGGATGATTTCATTTTATTTTTCATTGCCAAAAGGCTACACTGGATAGAGCTAATTTGCCTGTTTTGGTGTTTTTTTGTTTGTTTGTTTCCCCAGAGGGATTTTAACCCTACAATGTGTTTTTGCTTTTCACCAATAGACGGTTGTGCTGTAAACAATGGGTCAAGAATTCTTCATGAGTTGGGGCATGGAATCTGGGGCTTAAAATATGAACCTGTAAATAGTGTGTTTAATGTCAACATAATTTCTGCATGATGAATTTTGTGTTCTGTGCTTTTCCAAGGTTCTCAGAAAATTGTTTTTTAAATTTAAATACGTCATTAACATTATTAAATTCATGCAATATACAGACCGTCAAGATTTTTTTTAAGACTAGATAAAAAGTTTCTGGGGATTATTTGTGTGAGATGATCTTAGAATTTTGTGGTAGGAAAATATCTTCAGTTGTGTTCTGCAAATATAGATGTACACTATATATAATGTTGTAGTAACTTTAAAAAAAATTAAAATCTGGATTTAGAATTAAGATTTAGAACTTCCTTTTGAAATAGGGACTTTAAAAATGGCCTACTCAGTTTCAGATCATCAGAGTCTGTCTAAATATTTTGTTTTAACTTCTAAGCTCATTATGCTCTCTTTGTGTTAACTTGTATTAAAATCTGTCAGCTATGACTGGTCTCATAAGCACAGTCAGCGGACCAGAATAAGTTAATTATTTACTTGTGTCACTAGTGCTCTTCATCTAATGAAATGCACAGCTGTGTTAGATCTGCAGTTGGATGTGTAGATTCCATTGTTATACAAGTCAGCAGAGGGTAGAAGCCGCTATGATGGAGAGCCCTCAGTTCTTTCTGCTGTTCTGCCTTTCTGTGTCGATTTCATGGATCTTTTATCATTTACTTTCACACAAAACAAACAACACAGTGGCTGTCTGCTATGGGAACCGTCTTGGCATATTAAAGGGTTTTCAGAGCCTCAAGTAATTTTAAGTTAGCTAAAATTGAATTTTTGGTTTACAGGTGCCCATAATCCACATGCAATCTATGAAAACATTAGAAGGGTATGGGCGAAACTCGCAATTTATATATCTATAAATATTTGGGGGGGAATGTGCAGTATGCAGAAGATTTAATAAAAACTCTTGTATTCTAATCTGCTTTCACCAAATGATCACCTCTTTCTGGGGGAAAGGATTGTTAATGATTTGTTGCAAAAAGATGGTGCAAATTAGTCTGTACTAGATTACAAACTAAACATAAAAATACAAAAGCTCCAGTTGTCTTCCCCTTTTCCCCCTCCCCCATACTTACCATTCTCATTCTATTAACTACTGTCCCATGCACCTATCCCTGTCTTGTTTGGACAGTGGATGAGGAGCTCCCTCCTGAGCAGACGCCAATATCCCTCTGTGAACTGGCTGGTTGGGGGATGCCTTTTTAGGGATGTAACCAGCACCCTCAGTCTTTGCTCAGCCCCCTCCAGCGTAGGACTTTTCTGACCAAAGTGTGCTCTGGCAGTTGCACCAGACTGATCTCAAATAGATTGCAGATTCTTTCCACTCTGAGGGCTTCTGGAAAAGATTGACTGAAACACAAGACTTGGTTCAAAGGAATAGGGTTTTTAGTGCTTGCATTTTAGCACCTGATTAGAGATGCAACATCAGTCTGTATGCCCTGTATAGTGGTGGTCTTTTAATCTGTCGAATTAGGT
Organism: Mauremys mutica; assembly: GCF_020497125.1. Lineage (NCBI taxonomy): Eukaryota > Metazoa > Chordata > Testudines > Geoemydidae > Mauremys > Mauremys mutica. The sequence continues at coordinate 99,410,018 of NC_059072.1, read as the reverse complement.
ATGGAAACAATGTTCAGGGTTGGGGAGGAAAGGTTTGTAAAGTAGCTTAAACCAATTTGAATGGGTTTCACACATCTGACTAGCTTTTGGAATTGGTAACCTACTTACCCCCACCTATGATCTTTAAACTGACTGACATTTTTTAAACTTTTTTTTTAAAGTGTAGAGGGATTCATATCTGTCTAACAAACTGTAAGGTGTCTGGGACTTGGTCATGTTTTCCTTGGTTTCAGAAAGCAACAAGTACACAGTCTTTTGCGCAATAAATAAGTATCAACAGAAAACATTATTTTGGGTCAGTTTTCTCAAAGGCTTCACTTCAGACAAAAGTTGGCCAAGATTGGCAATTTTTGGTGCCCAACAAGACATCTTAAAGGGGTCTGATTTTCAGAAAGCAGGCAGCATCCACTCTGAAAATTAGGTCCCTTTTAAGGTGTCACAAGTTAAGTGCCCAAAATCTTTAATCACTTTTGAAAAATGTAACCAATATTTTCATCTCCAATGCCTTATCTCAGTGAATGAGCAAATTATTACCACTGAAGTTATGTATGGGTGTGTTAACTTCGCTGGTTCTGCTGCCAGGGCACTGTTTTGGATGGTGTGGACTGTCGTCGTAATGGAATTTATTCTTGCTAAAAAGTGACCCATGAGAAAAAGAGAGGAGAGGGGCTGAATAGTAAGAAAGTTTGGTAGTATCAGTCCTGATGTTATCTTGCTTTTTGTGAATTGAAATATTTTTCTCTTCTCTAGGGGTATGTGGGCTGATAGTACCTCAGGAGGACATGCCATTTTGTGATACAGGAATTTGTCCAGATATCATTATGAATCCTCACGGCTTCCCATCGCGTATGACGGTTAGTAATTATGTTATGATTAAAAAGACGCTGTCCCAAAAATGGACAGTGAAGTGGATTAACCACAGTAAACAGGGTGTGAAAGTTGGACAACAAGATGCAGCATTGCATTGAAGATGTTCTTCCAGCCTTCATTCTTTCACATGGTGTCTACCCTGGGATGCTTCAGTGGGCTGCTTTGTATATGTCATAAGATATCTAAATGTGATATATAAAATAAATGGTGATTATAGTTTCTGAACATCCCACACATGAGGTGCTGTGCCTGAGACTTGTAGGAAAGCAAAACATACAAGTGATTCAGTCATTTGAGAGAGAGAGAGAGAGAGAGAGAGAGAGAGAGAGAATACTATCCTTCCCTTAACACAGTTTTAACATGTACTGTCCAAGCTACACATCAGCTTTCTTCATTCCAAGGGAAGTTTACCTATCTATTCTTCTGGCCTTCATCAGTGTGCTTCAAAAGAGATCTAGAGAGAGAGAAACACAAGGGTAACATTAATAGTTCTGACTGTGTCACTGATGGGTTGGTAAGCTTGGATTTATTCAAATCATTGTAATCCAGTCTAAACACTTCTGTACCATCACACAGTACAGTTTAACTGGGTGCTAAAATGTTTGTAGGATTGAGGCCTAATAGAGTATTTGACTAACTCTGTAAAATAAATGATTTTCATTGAACTATTTAACAAAAAAGAATGAAAATAAACTATCCATTTAAAGCTCAGATTTTGTGTCTATTAATGCATGGGGAAAAATTGGCGCACTGGTCAACTTTTGAAAGAGAAACCAAGGAAAACTTCAGATTCCAAATTTCTTTTTGGCAAGAAACTGCTAAACCACCATGAAATAGATCCTGAATTGGAAGCCAGCTTCCTATAAAATATAATCTTATTATTGCTCCCTTGTTTTATTCTTTTGCTCTTCCTATTCAGTTCACTCTCCCTTCAGTACCATGATGCATCTCTTCTAGCTCATGTGTCTTTTCTTCCCTTGTTAAACTTCAAAATATTTTTCATTGACTTTCAGTGTTTGTTACTCTAATACATACTTTTTCTTCAGGACATTCCTCCTTTTCAGCGAGACTGTGACATTACAATCTGCCCAGCATAAGGAGCAGCTGAGGGGGAGATTATTGACTTGGGAGCTCTCAGGAGTCACAATCTCACATCCGGTCTCCCTACTGCTCCAGGCAGGATGTAACCTTTGAGTCTATGCCAGGCACAGCATATTCTCCCCAACATGCCAGCATAGCTATGTCACTGAACGTACTGGGGGCAGAGCCAACATGCCATCCAGCTGGGTGAGGGAAGTATAAGCTCTACAGAAGCCTACTTCCCCATATGAGTTACTGTCCATGATGAAAGTAGCTGGTACATAGACCTATGGGAGCGCTTTGCACCCCCTTATGCCCTTGCACAGCCATGCTAGTCAGGCTACCATCTGGCCCTTTATTTATTCAGCCTTTCTCCCTTGTTGGTTTTTAACTTCTATGTTTTCTTTTTTTTTCTCACCACTATCTTTCTCTCCTCTACTCCTGCTACTGATCTCCGACACTTTAATCTCCTTGGTTCTCTGGTAGCGGGGACTAGATCAGAGGTCCTGCTCACCTTCCAAATGTGAATGATGAGGATGAGCCAGGTGACCGTGAATTTGCAAGTCTTGCCCTCCATATGCCAGTGAATTGTCAGTCCTGTATTAAGATGCTACATTTTAAAACTCAAGGAGGTGTTTCAGAGGTGTAACATGTATATCAAGGAAGTACTCCTCCTTTTATAACTTTATCATGTTTTCCATTGCGCAGGTGGGAAAGTTAATTGAGCTCTTGGCAGGGAAAGCTGGTGTCCTAGATGGCAGATTTCACTATGGAACAGCTTTTGGAGGTAGCAAAGTGAAGGATGTGTGTGAAGATCTCATTCGCCATGGATATAACTACTTAGGGAAGGACTACGTAACATCTGGCATCACTGGGTAAGAATCTGCTGCAAAAATTTAGGCATTTCAGAGTAGGAGTGAGGAAAGAGCAATTTTAAAGTAATTTTCTTTAAAAAAAAAATTGGCAGAATTTTTATGTGCTCTTAGAATATATTTGCAATGTCACGTTTACTACAATAATACTGTAAAATATGGAATTGGAGGCAGGTGTCTGTTCCTTAGGCTATATCTGCATGTGCTTTTTTTGCTGATTATACAGTGATTCACTCTTACATAGTTATCTGATCTGTAACTGTGTTGATAAGACTGTCTTCAGAGACAAGGAGCTCAAAGAACATGAGATAGTTTAGGAACAGGAAAAACCCATATGGCCCAACATGCTTGCCCTTTTAAAAAGGTCTCTTAATCCCACTTTCCTGCTTTTTCACTATTCCTCCTAGTCTCCCCCACCTCCCTCCACTCCTCCAGAAACAAATCAAATGTATTCAATGGAAAGGATAATCATAGAATATCAGGGTTAGAAGGGACCCTAGGAGATCATCTAGTCCAACCCCCGCTCAAAGCAGGACCAATCCCCAGACAGATCTTTTGCCCCAGATCCCTAAATGGCCCCCTCAAGGGTTGAACTCACAACCCTGGGTTTAGCAGGCCAATGCTCAAACCACTGAGCTATCCCTACCCCCAACCCTCTCAACATATGGAATAAGGTAATTGGCAAGGCAATTAGAATATAAATTAATTCAAGAGACACCTAGATATAAGTTCCCTATTTACTCCTTGATCCCTAAATTAGGTATACATTCTGCATGCATTTCTTTCTATTGATAACATAAGTTATATGAATGATACAAATTTAAATGATGTGAATAATATCTTAAATCACAGTTCCACTTCTCTCAAACAGTGAGTCTTAGCTTGCAACTGATAGCACCCACACAGCCAGGGGCGGCTCTAGGAATTCCGCTGCCCCAAGCAGGGCGGCGCGCCGCGGGGCGCGCTCTGGCGGTCGCCGGTCCCGCGGCTCCGGGGGACCTCCTGCAGACGTGCCTGCGGAGGGTCCGCTGGTCCCGCGGCTCTGGTGGACCTCCCGCAGGCATGCCTGCGGATGCTCCACCGGAGCTGCAGGACCAGCGGACCCTCCGCAGTCATGGCTGCAGGAGGTCCGCCAGAGCCACCTGCCGCCCTCCCGGCAAAATGCTGCCCCAAGCGCGCGCTTGGCGCGCTGGGGTCTGGAGCCGGCCCTGCACACAGCCTCACTGAAGTCAGAAGGGCTCTGCACACGTACAGCAGTCGGCCTCCATGCTATCACTTGCAGATTCCAAGCCTTATTCTCCACATGAATGTACAGTAATACACTGTACTGTTATGAGGACGCGCTACCAAACTCTTCTCTAGAAGTTTATTCATAACTCCATTGCAGATTGTCCTAAAAGTCCAGATGCATTTTTTTAAATAATTCATGACTCTTGGGTTATTTCAAATTGCTTTGCTGCTGTTCCTATCTAGTAGACTGTTTCATATCTTTGGGTAAAAATGAGCTGACCAAGATGATTGTGTTTATTGTTTTTATTCCTTTAGAGAACCCTTGGAAGCATATATCTATTTTGGTCCTGTGTATTATCAGAAACTAAAGCATATGGTGTTGGATAAGATGCATGCCAGAGCTCGAGGCCCTAGAGCTGTCCTTACCAGGTATTGTTGAAGAAAGTGTGCAGACTACTTGCTGTATAATCAGAAATGTGCTAAGTTCACTAAGCCGATAAAAGATTAAGGTGGTTTGTCGCTTAGTAGTTAACGTATTTTATGTTCCTTGTTTAATATTAATTGTGGGAAAAAAACAAAACTCTTGTGATACTGTGATAGGAGGAAGTTAGTTTGCAAATCCAAAGAGTGCTTCATAAAATTCAAGTTGAGGCTTCTACTCTGTTCTTAACTCATTTCGTTGCGTCTGGGGAAATGTAGACATGAATCACTGGGTGATGTTTTTAACATCAGATACGTAGACCTATGGGGTTGTTTAAGAGCATTGCTCTCCCTTTTTGTTTCAGTCCTCACTGGCATTTTAAAAGCTTTTTTTTTCTTCTGTTTTTGATTTAACTGTAGTGTTCTCACAACACAGTGTGTGAAAGGAAGAAAAACTTCTTTTGATATTGGAGCAGTCACTGGTATTTTTACATAGTACAATTAATGTTGTGACACCAACTTTTGCCCTTTAATATGAAATGAATGGATTGGCTACAATTTAATGTAAACACCCCTGTCTCTTTCCCCCTCCCACCCAACCCCAATCCCTGTGGTATGGCCAAGAAAGATCTATACCCCAAGATGGCATTTACCAATCGGTGACCTTTCTGTTATTATTCAACATGGTGCTTGTTGGCAATATCAGCACACCCTGCAATTCATCAGTGTCTAAACTTACAAAGAAGCCTGTGATAACTCTCCATTTTGAGCTGTTTCACTAAAGATCTGATAAAGCTTCCTCAGTTCCCGTGGTGCGGCTATCATTGCACTAAATATGAATTCTCCAGTCACGTTTGCTTTCATCTGGCTTTCCCCTTGAATAAACATGGGCAAGTCTACACTACCCAGCTACATCAGGAGCAAAAAGGGTCAACACTGGTGTCTTTAGTTTCAAGTTTAGGAGTCAGAGGATGTGCTTGAAAAAACATGTATGTATTGCAGTATACTTCCAGAGATTTACTACCTCCGTCTACATCAGGGATTTCAAATTCAAATCACCACAAGGGCCATATGAGGACTAGTACATCAGTCTGAGGGCTGCATCACTGACACCTTTTCATATAAAAGTACAAAAGCCCCGCACCCCGTGCTGCCCCTGGCCCCACCCCCACTTCACCTCTTCCATGTGGCCCTGCCCCGCCTCTTCCAACCCCTTCCCCAAATCCCTGCCTCCTCCCCTGAGCACGTGGCTCCCCGCTCCTCCCCCCTCCCTTCTGGAAAGTGCTAAGCACTGCCAAACAGCTGTTTGCAGTGGAGGTAAGCAGAGGAGCGGGGATGTGGCACGCTCCGGGGTGGGGAGCTTGGCGGCCGCAGGAAATAACTCTGCGGGCCGCATGTTTGAGACCCATGATCTACGTGTTCAAGGACTCTGAAATCTTTTACTTTAATTGGATTTATCTGGCTTTGTGCCCTTGAGGCCAAACAAAGACTCAACCCCTTCAGCTATAGTCCATATGGCTGCTTGTGCTGCTTTCAAGTTGGTAGGCCAAGAGGATCCATCAAACCTTGTATCACTGAATCACTTCGCTTGGAAGTGACCTCTGGTGGATTACCTTGTCCATCTCGCTGCATCATAGTAGGATTGCTTGCATGATCCCTAAATCCTGTGAGACAGCTTGTTGTCCAGTCTAGTCTTGAATATCACTAGTAAAGATGATTCCAAAATCTCTTCTGGAACCCTATTTACCTAACTAGCCCTGCCTTGGTACTTATGTGCACCCACCTAAATCTTAGCATCATTACCTTTTGATCCGTTCTTGTTAAGGAATGACAGCAATTGATCACTATCTCCTTTATAACCTACCCTCACATGCCTGCATAATAGTCCATGTCTGCTTTTATCCGGTTTTCCCCTTGCCTTTGAGGAAACTAGCAGATTGTTCTATTTAAGCTGCCTTATGACCACCAGCCTTAGAAACATCAGGTTTTGCTTTTTTACTATTGCTATGCATTGAGCTGATGTGTTCATTTATCTCCTTGATATCTAGTTTTTTGTTTGTTTTTTTTCCCATGAGCAGTTAGTTGAGGTAGAACCTGTATATATGTATATGGATAGTCTTATATTTATTTATTCTAATGTGTATTATCTTGCATCTGAATTTAACCTGCTATTCTGTTCTATATAGGTTTTTACACCATCATTGTAGTATTTGAGGGCCTTCCAGTAGTGCATTAAGCAATGTGACTAACATCTGTCACACGTTTGTCCTCTTATCCTTTCCCCAGGGAGAGGTGTGTGTGCAGGGGAGTGTCTTGTTTTAGTGTTTGGTTTAAAAAAAAAAAAAAGAGAGAGCGAGAGAGACAGAGCTATATGTTTCTGATAAAGGCAAGGTCACTGAAGTGCACCTTGCCAATGGAGCAGAAGATGGGAAGGTCCTTAGTTCCTGGGGGAGCTCTTTTCACCATCTGAGTGGCCCCTGAGAAAGCTCCGTCTCCTGCACAGGTCAGCTTCACCCTCATCGTAGAAAGTTCTGTTGTGCCAGAGGAGCAAAGTTGACTTGGAATCAGACCCTTTTCCCCCTGTTAGACTAAATTGGTCAGTTTCAGAAAGCTGTGTCTATGGGAGCAAAATGTCACTGCAAAGAAAGAGACCTGACAGCCAGCGGCGGCTCCAAGCGTGTGCCTGTGGCAGCAAGATGCGGGGGGCAGCCTGCCAGTCCTTGCCAGGGCGGCAGTCAGACAGCCTTCGGCAGCGCGCCTGCGGGAGGTCTGCCAGTCCCACAGATTCGGCAGGAATTCGGCGGCGGGTACACCGAATCCACGGGACCGGCGGACCTCCCGCAGGGAAGCCGCCAAAGGCAGCCTGCCTGCTGTGCTTGGGGCGGCAAAAAATGACTGGTTCATTCACCTGCACATCCACCAATGTAATATACGCCATCATATGCCAGCAATGCCCCTCTGCTATGTACATCGGCCAAACTGCACAGTCTCTACGGAAAAGGATAAATGGACACAAATCAGATATTAGGAATAGCAACATACAAAAACCTGTAGGAGAACACTTCAACCTCCCTGACCACACAATAGCAGATCTTCAGGTGGCCATCCTGCAGCAAAAAAACTTCAGGACCAGACTTCAAAGAGAAACTGCTGAACTTCAGTTCATCTGCAGATTTGACACCATCAGGCTCAGGATTAAACAAAGACTGTGAATGGCTTGCCAACTACAAAACCAGTTTCTCCTCCCTTGGTTTTCACACCTCAACTGCTAGAAGAGGGCCTCATCCTCCCTGATTGAACTAACCTCGTTATCTCTAGCCTGCTTCTTGCTTGCATATATATACACCTGCCCCTAGAAATTTCCACTACATGCATCCGACAAAGTGGATATTCACCCACGAAAGCTCATGCTCCAAAACGTCTGTTAGTCTATAAGGTGCCACAGGACTCTTCGCTGCTTTTAAAAAAGCTAGAGCCGCTCCTGCTGACAGTAGCTGGTGTATGAATATAAAGGCTTCGAGGGTTAGGGCAGTGTTCCTAATTTTAGCCTCATCCTATCCTCTCTGATCTATAGCAAAATGTTTGGGGTTCATGGGTCTCCACCCCTGAGACATAAACAGGTGCCAAAGGCCCCAGATAAAACTCGCAGGCAGCATCGAAGAGGAAGCTAGAATCCTATTGCACGGTCAGCTCCATATATTACGTAACTACATTTACTTTTCTATGCAGGAAATCGGTGTTGGCTCCTGTGTGTGTGTGTGTGTGTGTGTGTGTGTGTGTGTGTGTGTGTGTGTGTGTGTGTGTGTGTGTGTGTAAAATTATCAGGGTGAATAACTCAGTCCTAGCTTGTTGCCTGCTTGCATTTTGAAATAATCAGACATGCCAGTTTCATAGTGCATTGTAAGAAAATAATTTGGTAATACTGGTCAATGTTGCCCTCCACTCCCCAAGGCCTTGGAGCACAGTGTCCCCTCTCTTCCTGTCAAAGATATGAAGGTCCTTTTGATAACATCCCCACCCTTGAGGCCCAGCGATTCAGCCAGCTAGCACTGTTGTTTAACAGGTATGAGTGGGATCACTGTTGAGCAGAGCGAGACCTACTTTCATCCCCAGGGGTTGAGTACCTTTTCCACTGCTGGCCTAGGAAGCAAGAATCAGGGCAAAAAATTGAGCCCAGTCTTTTGAATAATGCCATTAAATTGTTGATCTGGGTTGAGGTTTTAAAGAAAATAAACATTGGCGTTAACTGCTTGATTATTCCAGTTCTAACGGCAATAGTTAAATAAACAATATCAGGATCAACTGGCCCCAGTTTTTCATTTAAGGATGTGGTTTTTACTTTCAGTGCATTTGGTGCTTTCTGGTTTTATTTGTGTTTGTCGTCTTGTTTTTTGAAATTTGAAATGTTTTCTGTTTTTCAAGCTTCCATGTTTTGGGTCTCTTGAGCCTCTGTTTAGAATGCAGAAAGGAAGTAGTTGCTAGGGACAACAGCTGAGGTGGCTGGGTGGATGAAAAAGAGAAGGAACACGCAAACCCTTCATAAATATTTTATTTTATAATATTAAAGAACACTTAAAGGGGAGGGGAGATTTCAGAAGCACCTCAGTGAGTGCAGAGAACAAGTCACATTGATGTCGTGTAGGCCTTGTGCTGCTAGCTCACTTACGAGGTTTTGAAAACCCCACTCTCTGGGTAAAATTTTCTAAAGCACCTAAGTCCCATTGACTTTCAGTGAGACTTAGGCAGCTATGCCAGTTTTGAAAATGGGGGACTTAGGTGCTTTACTCTGTATCTTTAAAGACTATAGCTTTTTAAGGACTGGAAAGGAAAGAGTGCACATAGTTTTTCCAGAATCTCATTATTCCATTAACTGGAAGGGGAGTTTGGGTTCTCAGAGGCAGATTTTCAAAGGTAGGTAGGCACATGAAAGATGCAGATAAGTGTCTAGTGAGATTTTTCAGAAGTGCTTAGGTGCCTATGTGCATCTTAAGGTGCATCTTTATTCAGATACTTTTCAAAATCTGGCCCTCACAGCCTTGCTGGATAAGCTCCAGGATCAGTCATTAAAGAGGCATCTGAGCAATGAAGATGCCACCGTCCGTGTGTGAGAACTAGGATGTTAAACTGTAAACAGATTCTTCCGATTGTCACAACAAGGAAGAAAATGAAACCAGTTACATGAATGGAAGGACAAATTTGAATTGCAAACAGATTAGCTTTATGTTCCCAAGGTGGTGAGAGAAAGAGAAGGAAAGACTTCTTCGAAAAGTAAATACAGTTTAAACCTTGACAAGATCCATTGAATGTAGTAACTCGGATAACTTTTTGTAGTTATTAAGCAGGATAATTAGATATTGAGACCATTAATTTTGGAACCATTTTTCACTTTAAAATTGCAACTTTACTATGGAAATAGTAGTTTGAATTATTATACACAAAATATGTATATTACAAAAGTTGCAGGCCCGATTTGCTAGTACACACTGTCTGCTTTATGCCACTCCAGTGATGCAAAGCATCCAGATATCCAGCTCCACCACCCAGGTAAACCTGTGCTTTAGGACCACCATAAACAATTCTTCTTATCCCTTGGTGTTTAAAGGTCTGATCCATGGTTCATTGAAGTAGAAACTTCCATTGATTTCAATGGCCGTTTTATATCCATTCCTAAACCTTTAAAATCCTTTTATCTTATTTTAAATATTTCATGTGGCATATTCTGGTTTGCAAAGTACCCAGGACAAAATAGACTATATTAAAACTGCATGCAAGAGAGTTACCTTCATGGAGTGGAAAACCAGGAGTCAAGATAAAAGATTCAGAAATGAGTATTTTTTAGGGTAAAATGCAGCCTATCTTTAATTACTTAAAGGGATCCGGTAATGATTTAGGCAATGCATGTAAATTATTTTCTTTAATACATTGTGATATTTTTAAATGTCTCCATTACGTTTTTTTAAGTTGCTTTTTTGTCATTCAACTGCTGTTTGCAACTCAAATATTGCTACAGTGTGCTAGTATGTGAGTATCAAAGACTGCAGTATTGCCAACTTAGTGTTCCAAAATTGAGATTCATTTAAAAAAAAAAAAACTTTTTTAGCCAGTTTTGCATTTTGATTTGCATTCTGGTTTCAGAGCCTTTTAGTGTGCACTTGAATCACATTTTGAAGCATTTCTCCACAACCACAAGGGGCAGAAACTTACTATTTTTATAAACAAAAGCTGAGATTTTCCCATAATCACTTGTCTTCAGGAGCTGGGTCTAAGTAAAATGCCCAATATCATGAGGTTTGTGATGAAATCATGAGATGGCAACACTGAACTGACAAATCTATATATGTTTCGCATTTCTGCTTAGACAAACTGCATACATGTTAAGAAAAGTCTTTTTAAATTATTTCCCATTAAATAATCTTTTACTACACACACGAAAGAGAGGGAGCAGCAAGCCAGGCCTTCTTCAAGGGCCCTTCAGCTTTGAAACTTGCTGTCCTGGATCCAAATAGTCCTAGTTTATTGATGTTTATTTGCAAACATTGATGGGCATGTTGCAAAGCCTCCTGTATTTTACTAGCTGAGAGAGACCAATAGGACACTGGTGAGAGATCATAATATTTCTCACTGTTGTATTATGACTTATATTAAAGATTGGGCAAAAGGAGATTCCTGGAATAGCGATTGGTATAACACAGCTTTTAAAATATGTCAAGGGGCACCTGAAGCATAGGTGCTTCCTTTTAATGTGTATTTTAAAGTGAAAGAAACTTTAAAAAAAACTGTAAAAGGACATTTACTTGTAAAAAAAAAAAAAAAAAAAAAAAAAAAAAAAGTCAAATTAAAACACACATCTCATTTTTCCAGTAGGTTTTTTTTGTTTGTTTCTACATGTATCAAATGACTCATTTAAAATTTTATCAGAGGTGTGAAGCTTTTTTTCCTAGATCCTATTAGCTAGAATATATGTCAAATTAAAAACACAATGTCTGTTTTGGCTCCTGTTTTATTTAGCTGGATAATAAAACTTCAGTACTTTGAATGCTCTGTAAACATAATGTTTACTAATTTTGCATCCACGTATGTAGTTATAACTGGATTCTTGGCTAAGGAAAACTCGTGTTATTTTGCATGTATTCCACTAAATCTGTGAAATAAAGAATTATGGTCCAGTTTCTGCAATCCTTACTCATGTAACTACTGCATGTTACTCGTGAATGAGTAAGGACTACTTGCATGTATAAAGGTTTGCAGGATTTGCCCTGTGGTTGTAGACCTCTGATTTAAGCCTATTGGTACTATTCCTTAGGGAATACATTCCTAAAATTTGAGGGCATATGTTCTAGAAATATTTATTATATTCTTTAAATTGCTTATTTCAAAGGCAACCCACTGAAGGGCGATCGCGTGATGGTGGCTTACGTCTTGGAGAAATGGAACGAGATTGTTTAATAGGTTATGGAGCCAGCATGCTTTTGCTGGAGAGACTGATGATTTCAAGTGATGCCTTTGAAGTGGATGTCTGTGGACAGTGTGGCTTGCTGGGATATTCTGGCTGGTAAGTTGACTCATTTTAATGTTTTCCTGTTAGTGGGTTTACATCCTGATCTCTTTCCCTCTTATTTTGCACATGCAGTATTATGTTCTGTATGTCCACTTTAAAGAAACCTTTAAGTTATGTGAAGCAAACTGATTAACACAGTAAATACAGCTACAGAATAATACTTAACACTTGTGTAGTGCTTTTAATCTTCAAAGTGCTTTGCAAACATTAGTTAACATTTCCATACATTTTAATTAATCTACATCAATGACCGGGTAAGCATAAGGGAGATGCACTCTGAATGGTCATGAGATTGGTAACAGGATATAGAGCTTTTCACTATTAAGGCACTGGTTCCTTCTGACTTGGTAGTGCAGTTATCACACAAAGTGGGAAATGTTAGTAATCTCTGGGCCAAATTCTGTCCTAACTGAAGTTGAGGGATCAAGGCAAAACAAAATCTGGCCTTTGTGGTCCATTTCTCAAAGTGGGAATAAATTTCCATGTCCCAAAACTCAGTCACAGTTGGTACCTTTTGGCAGCCTGAGACAGGACAAGGTTGGAATTAACATGGAAACTGTACTGCCCTCTCACTCATTCTCTAGGGCGGGACGGGCAAACTTTTTGGCCTGAGGGCTGCATCGGGTTTCATAAATTGTATGGAGGGCCGGTTAGGGGAGGGGGTCGTGGCCCAGCCCCCACCTCCTATGTGCCCCCTCCCCCCGGGACTCCTGCCCCATCCAACCACCCCATCCCTGTCCCCTGACTGCCCCCGGAACCCCTGCCTCTGACTGCCCCCCGCCGCCCCATCCAACCCACCCCTCCTTCCTGACTGTCCCCCCCGGGACCCTTGCCCCCATTCAACCCCCTGTTCCCCCCCAACCACCCCAACCCCTATCGACACCTCTGCTCTAGGGGGCTTTTCTACATAGAGTTTGTGTGCCAATTTAACTCAACCGACTTAATTCAGTTATTGCAACTCTCCTACTGGGGACAGGCTGTTTGATGGGTTTGTGTCTTAAATCACTTAGCTTAAGTCATTTACAAACCAGTTTAAGATAAATTGATTGACACTTAAATTAGTTTTAAGTGTCCACACACACAATTGCATGGATTTAACTAAATTGGTTTAAAATCACATCTTTAGTTAAAATGGTGCAATTTTGAGTATAGACCAGGGCTTAGTTAATTGTCTCTGAGAGCTTGTCTGCCCAGCATGGCAAAGTGCACTGAAGGGTGTGATCTCTAGCGCTCTAACATGTTGGGCTGTAGCCAACCTGTGTAGACCCCGCTGGAGTGCTTTAAATGGTACCCAGTTCAGATTAATGTCATCCTGCTTGAAATGGAACTACATCAGCGTGAACTAGAGCACGCCAGCTGGGTCTACATGGGGCAGTTAGAACGCAACATGTTAGTGCTCTACAGATCACACCCCTCTGGTGCACTTTGCTTCGCTGTGTAGACAAGCTCTAAGTCATTGGCAGTGTACTGTTGGGAAGCTTGCGTTGCCACTCACTGTACCTCTTCTGTAGCTAGCTGTGAAAATTAATGGCCGCCATCAGTCCTCCAAGTTATCAGGCTAGCACATTTCATACTTAATTGAATTAACTTTTATCTTTATTAAGGGAGAGTGATGAGATTTTTACCAAAAAAAATCACACAGGACCATATATTTCTAAGGCAGTCATAAATATTTTTAAAGACTGCTATTCTTTTTCAGTAAGATTTTCAGAAGCGTGTAGAGTCCTTTCATACTTAATTTTACTACAGAATAGAAAAAAAAAATCTTTACTACCATACTGTTTTTTCTGCAAGTTACAAAATACACAAAGGGCACCATTAGTAGATGGTGTTCTTAGTTGCTGAGACTGGGGGGGGGGTTGTGTGTACTGTAATTCTACCTATGTTCTCTGACCTACTCCAGTTCCCTTTAGCCCATAATACTTTCTGTATGTTCTCACGAGCAATAGACTTTCTGATTTCCTTTTACAGGAGCAAAGTCTGCAGGATTCTCTTCTCTAAAGCCATTTCTCCACCTAACACACCAACTGGGAGTAGATGGGTGCATATTTGTTTTGTTCATTTGTAGAGACTGTTTTGTTTTTTTTTTGGGTTGGAGGACCAGGAAGAGCCTGAGCTCAACTCTGAATCTCTGATCTATGCTGTACCAATTCAGTACCGCATAGATCTTTTGGAGATGTTAGTATTGCTTTAGTCTCCCATTGCCACGTGCTTGTCCTTGCTAGAGAACAAAGTTTACCACTCTCCTGGTGTGTCTGGGCCAAATTTTGTTCTGGAACCAGAGTAAACTCCAGGGGCACAGGTGTTTTAATGATTGCCCCTGTGGCCATTCCAGGGGCAGTGGAGGACAGGAAATAACAATGAAGAGCACACAAGAATGCATTAGTAGTAAAATTCAAGGGGCTCTATTCTCTTGCCCTAGGATAAAAGCGACTCTTTTATTTAAAACAGTGGGAGTTACTTGCATCCTACACCGGAAAAATCAGGCCCCATGTCTGCTGCTGTTCTAATACTACAGAGATTTATCTCAATACAATAGAGAGATCTGTATGTATGGTTTTGTTTGTTTGATTGTTTTTTTTTTAAAAGCAAATGTTCTCAGACTGTCTAATGAGTCCTGCTGGCTCAGATTTTTCCTTGAGTCTTTGTAGTGCCTGTAGAGCTGATGGATGACGTCTTTGCAGGACAGAAATCATTTAAAGGGGAATTGGACTCTCCCCTATGCTTGGCACAGGAAAATTACTTTACTTTCTTCTCTGGAAAACTTCCAGCCCCTACTAGAAAATCTTCCAAGTGTAAACTTTAGAGAAACAAAAAAAGCTCTTTAACTAGATACAGGAATAGAGACAAAGACCTGATTGCACATGTCATCTGTATTGTAAATGAATGATTTACCTTTTAGAAAAGGGAGGACCAGCTGTATCAATGTCCCTGAATCCCAGCCATAGATTACTGAATAGTTGAGATCAGGTTCACCACAGACTCAAACCTTCATAATTTCCTGCGAGTCTTGCAGCGCAGAAGAGAGGGATGGGGAGATGAGCGTGGTGATCGGCATCTTCTATTTGTTGTACTTCTCTGGCTGTGGAATCTCCCCCCGATTACTGAATTTCCCACATTGCCACCATCTGTGCTTTGCCTCCCCCCACTGGCTCCTGTACAGAGCACCCTGATAAGTACTTCCTTTCACTATGGAATACAAGACAAGGTACACCTGTTGGAGATGTTAGAAAGAAGCACTGATTTCTGGGAAAAGCAGAGCATGGCTAGCCCAGCAAGGATGGAGCTTCCTTATTGGAACATGACCATCTGTCAGTCTCCCTTTAACCAAATGCCGCCTTCTTCTTAGAAAAAAAAATTTCTCTGCAGGTAAGATTATGATGTCACTGTCGTCCCGGATTCTCTTCATTTTCCTCTACTCTTGTGCTCATATAGCTGAAGTCTAGGTGGATAGTCTGAGGATTGAGGTTGTTAAACACCCATGTTCCCTGAAAGGAGCATGAAGCCTGCTCTGAACATCCCTCAATGATCAGTGATTTTTTTTTTTTAAGAGAGCGATTGTGTGTGTGTGTGTGTGCGTGCGTGTGCGCGTGCGCACCCATGTGAGTGGGGGCGGGGGGAAAGTGTCACATATAATAGGGCTTTGATCCCTGGTTCAGGCCTCTCGGTGCTGCTGCAATACAAATAAATAACAGCAGAACTACCTAGCAGCAGGACACCACCTGTTGGTTTTCTTACCGTTAATGTTGTTTAAACTGTTTGGATTCCTAGTTGTGCTTCTGTTATATGACTCAGCCAATGGCTATTGAAGATGTCAGGCCTTAGGAGAAGACCGTATTTGGATTGTTTAGTACTTTATAATTGTTTAATTCTAGTTTGATGTGGAGTCCTATGAGGGAAGACTAAATCATTGTTTGTGACTTGAATCTCTCCTGTTAAGCAGCTGTGTAGACAGGCATTACTCTGCATGCGAGTGCCAAGTGTGCTCTTTGCACTTCTGTCATGATACCAAAAATATATATTTGGGCCAGATTAATGAACATGTGATAAGTGCTGTGACCTCTGGAGCAAGAAACTTGGGTTCATTTTCCAATGCCAGTCTCTGGCTCCACGGGCAAGGATGGGCCGAGAATGTAATCTACTTTTGAGCGGAAGGAGAACGCCTTATGTTTCTCAACAGCAACTCCTTCCACCTGTGTAAGGCTCTGCTTTGTACAGCTTCAGATGCAGACGTGGCCAGTTTTAATAAAGATGACGGCTGCAACATGGGTCCTTGAAGGAGTTGGAGGAGGTGGGAGGAATCAGGCTACATAAAGTAAATCATTGATCCTTCTATTAGTGAGGGTAAAAAAAATAAGCTTTTAACCCTTTAAATTAGGGGTTTGTTAAACAATCAAACCCTTTTTGTTCAACTTTGTTGCAAAGTTTAAAGTTTGTAAACTGTAGGTGAAGTTTCTCCCAGAGAGAGAAACAGACATTCAAAACAATTTGAATTCTGTAAAAAGCTCCCTGGTGAGGGAGAATAATCAATAATGGGTGGTTTCAGTTATTAAATAAGCTGTATCCATCCATAGTTGCAGCAAGTGACCTGTAATGAGCAACACAGTAGAAACTAGGTAATTAGAGCAGCTCAGAACCTTTCAACTGGCCTTTGTCAGAGACTCAAGCATCAGTGAGGCACTGCTCTGGGAAAGCTTGTAGCAACGCATTGTTCTGTAGATGACAGGAAGGGCACTAGTCACCAGGAAAAAAATGATTACATACAAGATGTCCTTCTAATACGTATATCCAATCTAGGGTGGTTCATCTGGGTTGTACTTTCCTGAGGGAAGTAACAACATATTGACCTCAGTGGCAGGATTGGTTCCTCTGTGGGCGAGGAGGGACCCCTGCAGCTGAGCATCTCCCAGTGAAGGTTTAAAAAAAATTCACTATGGGTTACCAATTAAGTACTAGGTCCTACACCACTTACTCTTGTACATAGTCCCAAAGAGTTCAATGACAGTGCTCTGATGAATACAGCAAAGGGGTTTGATCCTTACTCTGAAGATGTTCATGACACATAGGAGACCGTACATATTTTGGGAGATTGTGCAGGTGCAATATTTTGGGTGTTTGAAAATTTATGGACACAAAAAATGTTGGCCTCTGGTTTAAATTCAGCCTTTCTGTGAATGTAATTTACACTGCACTGCATAGCTGTCTCTTTACACAATTTGGCCCTCTAAGTATCTTGAGTTATGCACTGCACATCCCTAAACATGCATGCTTTCTATGATGGGTTCGGTCACAGAGACTCCCTTGGGACTGTCACCTGATGTGCTGAAACTACCTCTGACCCCATTTTCCCTGGTAGTGTGGGACTTCAGAACCCCGTCTTGTTGAGCCAGACACGCTAGCCTGCTACAAACACAGACCCAGGTCTGGTCCATGCCCCCAAAGCTGCTGACTTAACTGAAAACAGTTCAGCAAGTACTCCTGTCTCCAGCACCCAGACACAGCTCCCAATGGGATCCAAACCCCAAATAAATCCGTTTTACTCTGTATAACGCTTCTACAGGGTACACTCCTAAATTGTCCACCTTCTATAACACTGATACAGTGATATGCACAGCTGTTTGCTCCCCCCCAGGTATTAATCACTTACTCTGGGTTAATTAATAAACAAATGTGATTTTATTAAGTATAAAAAGTAGGATTTAAGTGGTTTCAAGTAATAACCAACAACAGGGGCGGCTCTAGACATTTCGCCGCCCCAGGCAGGGCGGCACGCCATGGGAGGCGCTCTGCCGGTCGCCGGTCCCGCGGCTCCGGTGGACCTCCCGCAGGCGTGCCTGCGGAGGGTCCGCTGGTCCCGCGGCTCCAGCGGACCCGCCGCAGGCACGCCTCCGGGAGGTCCACTGGAGCCGCCTGCCACCCTCCTGGCGACCGGCAGAGCGCCCCCCGCGGCATGCAGCCCCAAGCACGCGCTTGGCGTACTGGGGTCTGGAGCCGCCCCTGCCAACAAAACAAAGTAAGTTACCAAGCAAAATAAAACAAAACACTCAAGTCTAAGCCTGATACATTAAGAAACTGAATACAGGTAAATCTTGCCCTCAGAGTTATTTCAATAAGCTTCTTTCACAGACTAGACTCCTTCCTAGTCTGGGCCCAATCCTTTCCCCTGGTACAGTCCTTGTTTGTTCCAGCTCCTGTGGTAACTAGGGGATTTCTCATGACTGGCAGCTTCCTTTATTCTGTTCCACCCCCTTTTAAAGCTTTGGTACAAGGTGGGAATCTTGTCTCTCTGGATCCCCACCCCTTCTCCTAAATGGAAAAGCACCAGGTTTAAGATGGGTTCCAGTTCAGGTGAACTGTCTCTGGAAGTCACACTTTCTGTGATTTCCATGACCTCCATGGCATAAACGTAGCCTTATTTATTATCGCTCCTTCAGGACAGGAAAGAAGTGGCATGGTTTCATGGAATAACTACTGCAGGCTTTGGTGTTGGCTCTCAGAATAGAGAGTCCTGTAGCAAATCAGTTCATTTTATCATCCATGCTGTTTCATATATAATCCATGTATGCTGAGTAGATTTAAACTGTAGCATTATAGATTTTTCACTCTGATCCTGAAACTGTAGCACCAAGAGTGGAACCCTGGTAATTTAATACAAAATCACTACATTTAATTTGAATCAAGTCTACAGGTAGCCAATTATTTTTTGTCACAGTCCAAATTTCTTGGTTAAGGTATAGTCAAGGTCCAGACTCCAGAAAAAATAACAACAATAATAATTGTGATAATAAGTAAATAAAAAGATTTCAGGGCCCATTCAAAAGTGTCTGGCAGTCTGGATTTGGCCTGTGGTCTGCCTCTTTACTACTCCATCACCCCTTGAGGTTGTTTTTGAAACTTCAATTGACTTCACTGGGCCTGATCCTATTGACATCAGTGGGCTTTGGATCAGGCCCAAGGACAGCAGAATCAAGTGACTGAGTAAGCATTGATTCTCACCATTGTGGATATTGGCAAAACTCCCATTGACTTTGGAATAAGTCTACCAGCAAACAGCCATCAAATAGGAAGTTTAGGATCTAATGATCTGAGACAGGATTTGAACCTGCATCTAGAGATTGAAAAGATTGATAGCCCCTTCCAGATTCCTGAATCATTGAATTTCCTCAGTGGATTGCTTTCTAAACTTTATAAAGTATTATCAAGAACAAAGGAATCGAAAAATGGGAAAGTAGCAATGTGATATTTGAGGAGGAGTTTCCAATTCTTCATATGATGTGTAAGGTTAGAGGGAGTAAATACTAAATTTTATGTTGCTGGTTCTTATCTCCATGTAAAATAAAGATAAGCTGTAGAATGCCTGATAGTCTGATATTAGACTATTGAACAAATGGCATTTTCATTCTAATTTATTTGACCTGTCCAGTTGCACAAATGTACTAAAAATAATTATACAGCCAACAAAAAAAAACTCCCTAAATTATCATAAGATTCTATTAAACACCAGTGGTGGCAACATTTAAAGGCTGCTTCACTAATTTCCCATTTGAATTGCAACCTGCGCTGCTTTGGTTGCTTATTTGTTTGCGGAGGCTGGAGGAAAGAGAAATATTCAGCATAGTCCTACATTAATATGAATGGATTTGGGGCACTTTTTGGTAATGGGAGAAATCTCAGATGAGAAAACAAAGGTTGAAGGCCCCTTCTCTCTGCTCTCTGTTTTGAAAATGAGTAAAATGGAAACTGAACAACTAGCCAAATGTTTAGAAATATTTAGATTTTGAATCCTCTTGACCCTTTGTTTATGTAATGCTGTCTCTTGAGTGTCCATATTCCCAGTGTGTGAGGGGGATATAGCACGCAGTCCTGCAAGATGCTGAGCACTCAGGTCCCAATCCAGTAAAGCACAGGCTTAACTTTAAGTAATCCTGTTGGCTTCAATGAGATTATTCAGGGACTTACAGATATGCACATCCTTAAATACTGGAACAGGGCCAGAGTGCTCAGCACATTCAAAGATGGAGGCAATAGAACATGTATTGTTTAAATGCAGTGGGATACAAGAACCATTTGATAATTGTAGCAGAGCTTCATGTATTAACCAGCAATGAATTTGTTTTTGTTGTTTCCCTAGGTGCCATTACTGCAAGTCGTCTTGCCACGTGTCATCCCTGCGCATTCCATATGCCTGTAAACTATTATTCCAAGAACTTCAGTCTATGAACATTATACCCAGGCTAAAATTGGCTAAGTACAATGAATGAGCCAGCAAAACAAAGATTTAAGAAGAAATTAAAAAAAAAAAGTGCAGAACTGGAAGGAATTTCTGTTAAAAGGAGTGACTGTTAAACCTGAGGGGGTGGGGGAGGGAGGGAAGAGGGCTGATGAATCCCTTATTATTTTCCCTCTGCTATTTTCAGTTGATTGGGAGACTGCGCTGTAGAGAACATCAAGAGCAATTGGTGGGGACTCAGGCAGCCCAGATGAATGAGATGTGTAGCAATTGTGTAATAAGGCCCTATCCAGCAAAGTGCTGCACACACGGAACTTTTAAGCATGTGATAGTCATGCATTCAGGATGCAAGTGCTTCTCTGGATCAGGGCTTAAGTTTTATTAACTACAGTGGTTTATCCATATTGCTTAAGTATTCGTTTAATTTTTCCAGACAGACAGTGTATGAAAGACTAATAAAAAATTTTTTCAAGTATATTGCCTGTGATTTGCTTTTGTGACCATTGCTGATGTTGTAAAAGATGGTATGGTAAGTACTTTGAAGGGTCAAAATTGCTAAATTTATTGTGCTGAAGCATTTATTTACAATCTTTAGACAGTTTGGAGAGACTAAACTTACTTTCTGAAAAACTTCAACCTTTTTGAACAATATTTTCCTAAGCAAATAAAGACAAGATGCATGTGTGTGAGGTGTAATACAAATATAAGGTCAAATGCTGCCTTCAACTAGAGTGGATTGCATGCATGCATCGGAGGGCAGAATTTGGTTTATAGAGACAGATTGATATTTTGATTCTTATTGAGTACAATATTTTAGTACATAATAACTTGCCTTCCAAGGGTTGAAGGCCTGAAAAAGCAAGATATAAGTGCTATAGCTAATAATGGAGAGTCTCCCAGAATGTGTTTAAAAGAAAAATTGGGATTTTAAAATTAAACTTGACAAGGCTTTATTAAATATACTGTAAAGGACAATCATGTGCTGGCAGAGAGACAGACATGAGTGACCAAAGAAGATTTAGAGAAGGAAAAAAAAACTGTGCTTCTGTTAATGGGATACACGGCTAGAGCTAAAGCAGTGGGTGGAATTAACACTCTGAAGTCACTTGGGCCCTGATTCAGCAAAGGATATAAGTACATCTTAATTTTAAGCACATGAATAGTCCCACTGAAGTCAAAATTAAGCATGCACATTATTGGATCAGGGTTTCAAGGTGCATCAGAGAGAAATAGCTGAACAGTCTGGATCACAAGCAAGAAAGTAAAATATTAGCTGCATAGTGGAGATCTTGAGAGACGACACACCCTCCTGAATGGCCAAGAAATTTCAATAAACTTGTCTTCCGTATTTTCTTGCATACCTTTTCTGATGACGTGCTACTGGACTGGCTCACTATTTTTAGCTGCTTCCCAAACATTTAGATCAGTAGCTTTGTGTCTGGGTTAATGAACCAAGTCTGAGTAATGAGACTCACAAATGAGGGGGTGGATCTCTCCTTTTCTTTGCATTCAGAGTAATAACTGGACCTGGAAGGGTTTGGGTGGGTTTTTTAGTCACCTACACTGTGACCTGAACAACAAGATGCTATTAACAAAAAGTTAAGGCATGTACAGAATTGTACGTGCCCCCCCCCCCCAAAAAAGGTAACTTATGAGCTACTGCTCTACCCAAATTACCTTTGTGCTGCCAGGCTGTGAGAAGGGGGTGGGAAATTAACAAAAAGCCCTAGCCAAATAAGTGCACCTACATTGTTCCCAGAGACTGCCAAATTGAGGCTCTGGTGGACCACCAGAGGGAGTGAGCTTCAAATGCTAAGGCCTTCCCCTGAGAGAGCTCTGGCCTGGGTCCTGGAAAATATAGTCTGACTCAGGTGTTCATGCTGCCTAGTCCTGTCTTAATTGCTGTGATGGTATGAGGTGAATTACAGGCCATTCAGGGCTCTGAAGATTGTAAGCAACATCTAAAATTGTATCAGCAAATCAACAGGTAGCCAGAGCAGAGGTCAGAAGGAGCAAAGGAATGTGTTCATAACAACCTACCCCATTCAGAAAGCAGGCTTCTGGTGACCTTAAAGGGTAGCCTTAAGAGTATGGTGCAGCAGTTGAGCTTAGAGATGCAAAGTCATGGGATAATGATTGTGAGGCCTGTGCTAGAGAGGTAGGAAAGATGGGTAGCCAAAGATGAGGGAGAAAAGGCAGTATAGGCCCCAATAGCTATCAGAAATATCTAGCATTGATACATCCAGTAGAATGCAGAGACTACAAACAGTTGTGGCAATAGGCAGGTGTATCTCAATAGATTGCTGCCTCCAGCAATTCCACTAAAACTGTTCCCCAACAATAAGCACCTACCACTGTCTTGTCCAGGTAAAGTCAGATCCAGGTTTCTTTCATCCAGATCTGCCTCTCATACAGTGGGAGAGTAATAAGACTGTAGAATTCAGCTGAATTCAATATTTTACTACCTATGTTTACACCGCGTGTTTTAAGAATGATCACCTACATTTACTGACCTAGTAAGACACTTCTGAATAATACATGGTGTTATATATGATATCAGCACTGCAGAGTAAATCTAAGAAACAGTGTGAGAACTGTTTATAGACTAGGTCCTAGGATATGTTTCTCAGGGTAGAGGTGCTGGAGTAGAAGATCCCAGTCTACTGGCCTCAGAAAAACTATGCTTTGAAATAAGCTCCTCAAGTTGCTATTCTACTTTCAGCTCAGAATCTCATTCTTGCAGCTCTGTGGAACTAGCATGCAGTATTCAAAAAGGAATTTGAGATGATGTATCTGTCCGCATTCTGCAATTGATCTTTCCTTTGTAAAGTGAAATGCCATCACACACAGTTCTAATGTCAGCTGATGACTCCTGTGCTATGACTGGGCTTCCTCAAAACAGCCGTGTAATGACTTTTTGTCTAATCACTGAAGGAGATGTAACGTTCTAAACATACTTGATCTTAGGGCTTTCCTACAGGGTACTGTGGTTAGGAAACTGCGCCATCAAGTTTTCATTCTATTCCAGCTTCTTTATTTCTTCCTACTTGGTGTCCAGGAGAAGCTTTTTACCAGAAGTACTATTCAACATGAAGGTCACTAGTATTACTCCCAGCTGAAATGCTGAACACAATCCACTTTCCAGCACAAGCAAATGTGTATTTTGCTACTAGCTGGGAGACCTACCCTATAAATCATTTTAAATCATCCCATTTATTCTGATACAAGAATTTGACAGTATTAAAAATGTAGAATTGTTAAACTTAGTTTCCAGCCCAGACTTCTGTAATCAAGTCTATTATTCCACTGCAAAATGAAGTCTGGGTCCACATGAATGAATTGAAAACCATCCCTTAAAATACCATAAATGTCTAGCCATGCTGTGTAATTATGAGGAATACAATTAAATAAGAAGGGTGCTAAAAGATGTTTAGGTGCAGTTCATTCATAAAACCGGAACTTGTAGCTGTAATTGAAGCTGGGTTTAGCTAATCACTTGTTTAGGCTTTAAAAAAACAGCCTCATTATAGGGCCATTTAGATCAGTGACATTTTTTATAAAGGTGCTTTTAATGAAGTTTTTATGTAAATGTTCCCAAATGCTCCAGCATTGTGCTTGTGCCTTGTAACCAGAAAGTGAAATTAACTATAAACAAAAGTTAAATTGGCTAGTCTTGTTTCATTATTCATGAAGGATGTTGTGCAAAAAGTGCAAATACATAGTGAAAAGATTTTTTTCAACATTTTTTTGAAATAATCTAAATGTAATAATAGGTTAAATATGTTTGGTTTTAATGTATTTGTCTTCAGAGATTATAAGGCCAGAAGGAACCATTGTGATCATATAGTCTGACCTCCAGCATAACATAGGCCATAGAACTTCCTGAATTAATTCCTCTTTGAACTAGAGAATATATATTAGAAAAACCTCTAATCTTGACTTTAAAATGTCCAGTGATGGAGAATTCACTACAGACCCTTGGCAATGGCAGAGTCCCCTTTAAACATATATTTGGGATATATAAGTGGATAGCAGCAATGCCCACAGAATAGGTGTTACTTTTTGCTGCTTATAAGCCCAGGAGAACCATGCAAACACACACACATTCTTGTCCTGATGAGAAACTGAAAACTGCCCTCAATAATTACTTGCATTTCTGGATTTTAAAATGAAATGATAAAATCTGACACTTTTCACAGAAAAAAAAGCTGTTGAAAAGTGTAATGCTTATTTTAAGGACTAATGAAAAGGCTAGAGGTGGTTTTTTTTTGTTTGTTTTTTTTTTTTTACTACTTTGGGAAATGCACCAGTAGAAAGGGTGCCGCTGGCCCCATGCCCTCTGTTTCTTCTTACCGCACATGATGGTTGCTAGAATGACCCTTTTTGCTGTACCAAGGCTTCTTTCCCAGTAGTTTGGACTTTCTCTGTTCATATTTAATATGGAGATATGCCCATCTCATAGAACTGGAAGGGACCTCGAAAGGTCATAGAGTCCAGTCCCCTGCCTTCACAGCAGGACCAAGTACCATCCCTGACAAATTTTTTGCCCCAGATCCCTAAATGACCCTCTCAAGGATTGAACTCACAACCCTGGATTTAGCAGGCCAATGCTCAAACCACTGATAGTTATTGCAGTCAGTGTATATAGTTCTCAGTTAGTGTATATAGTAGTTAGTAGTTGTCCCTGTCGTCGAAAGACTCTTTGCCCAAGGGCTGGGTATGCCCTACTCCCTGGCCTTCAAGCTGTGTGCCTCGTGCAGCAAGCTGATGTCAGTGAGTGACCTGCGCACTAGCTGTCTAAAGTGTCTGGGGGAGTCTCACAGTAAAGAGAAGTGCCAGACTTGCAGGGACTTCAAACCCCGCACGAGAAAGGATAGTGACATTTGGCTGAAGGCCATTCTTATGGCAGCGGCCCTCGGATCGGCCTCGGAGCTGAGCCCCTCTGAATTGGTGCCGAGCACCTTGACATCCGTGCAGAGCACTCCTCTGGCACCGTGCTCTTCCCGGCACTGCTCCCCATCCCTGGTGCTGAGGAAGAGGCATAAGAAACAACACACCAAGAGAGGACGTTCTCCCAGGCAGAGGAGGAACAAGAGGGGACTGAGTAGCACAGTGAGACCTGCATCAGGCTGCTCATCCTCACTAGAGCCTCTGATGACACCATTGACTCTGCCTAGGTGCTGAGTCCAGTAGGGGACCTGCAACCATCTCCCAGGAGCAGCCACGGGGTCAGGCATCTGCTGGCCCCTTCGATCTGGGAGGCTCTCCAAGGCGCAATGGACCTGCTGTCCCTCCTCATTCTGCCGACCCCTAAAGGCCGCTTGTCAGCTAAGGTGACTGGGGATAGAAAGGAGCAAGGCACAGCGAGCGTCACCATGGCATTGACCACCGCAGCACTGTCCAGAGGCAAGCCCTCCATGGTCCCGAGGCAGCAGTTCCCTGGCACTGCCCAGCGGCAGAAGCTGGTACTGCACCACCATGGTCTCCAGGAGAAGAATCCACTTCAGAGTCTGAAGGGGAATTCTTTGCTCCACCCGAAACTTACCAGTACCCAGCCTACACACCAGACTTCGGTACCAGCCCTCTTGCCAGTGCCTGGCCACCGGGCCACTGGCCAATGCAGTGGCAGTACTGGAATCCTTGGGGGTTTTCCCCCAGTACTGGTCGCTCCTTCCCACCCCACCTCTCATACTCGGTGGTGTCAGAAAGGTGAGCTCCCTGACTCTGGTACCGACCCCAGTGCCAATGTTCAGGAAGTGGGCCCCAATGGACATGGTGGAGGGAGGAGGAGGGAGCCCCACCTCTGTCACAGGCCTCCTCCTCCTCACCCCTGGACACAGCAGTTGCAGGCCCTAGTAACCTGCTCCCAGGAGCTCCTGAAAAGGGTTGCTGTGAACTTGAGCCTGGAGGTTGAGGATCTTAAGGGGTCAGCAGACAGACTAATCCACATGATCTTCTCTTCAGTCTATCTTGGACTATCTGCTCCACCTAAAGAGTCAGGGTCTGGCGCTCTCATCTATTAAGGTTCGCTTGGCAGCATCTCCCCTTCCACCCTCCACTGCATGGCAGATCAGTGTTCTCCTGTGAGATGATGGTCAAGTTACTGAAGAGGCTGGAAAGACTCTATCCTCAGGTTCATGATCCAATCTCCCCATGGAACTTAAACCTGGTCCTGGTGAGGCTCATGGGACACCCCCCCTTTGAGCTGTTGGTATCATGCTCCCTGCTGCTTCCCTCTTGAAAGGTCACCTTGCTCGTGGCAATCGCCTTGACCAGAAGACTCTGAGGTCAAAGCCCTGATGTTGGAACCCCCTAACACGGTGTTCTTCAAGGATAAGGTCCAGTTGCGCCCCCACCTGGCCTTCCTGCGAAAGGTGGTGTCACAATTCCACAACAACCAGGACATTTTTCTACCTGCCTTCTTCCCAAAACCTCGCAAGACTGCTAAGAAACATCTGTTTCATACATTGGATGTTAGATAGGCCCTTCCCTTTTATATTGAGAGAACTAAGTCCTTCCAGAAGTCCACACAGCTCTTTGTAGCAGTAGCGGAAAGGATGAGAGGGCTACCTTTTGTCATCCCAAAGAATCTCATCCTGGATAACTGCCTGTATCCAAACTTGCTACAAGCCAGCGAAGGTTTCACCTCCTGCCATCATGACTGCTCATTCCACAAGAGCCCAGGGTTCGTCAGCAGTGTTACTTGTGCAGCTACAGATCCAGGACATCTGCAGGGCCACAACCTGGTCATCAGTGCATATCTTCACGTCCCACTATGCCATCAGCCAACAGGCTTGAGACAATGCTGGTTTCAGAAGAGCAGTATTACAATCAGCATGTCCATGAACTCTGAGCCCACCTCCAAAGGTACTGCTTATGAGTCACCTAGCATGTATTAGGTGGGAGGGGGAGGAATAGCTCAGTGGTTTGAGCATTGGCCTGCTAAACCCAGGGTTGTGAGTTCAATCCTTGAGGAGGCTACTTAGGGATCTGGGGCAAAAATTGGTCCTACTAGTGAAGGCAGGGGGCTGGACTCGATGACCTTTCAAGGTCTCTTCCAGTTCTAGGAGATTGGTATATCTCCAAGCATTACCTTAGCATGGAATGGACGTGAGCAAGCACTCGAGGAAGAAAAAACAACAGTTATTAACCTTCCGTAACAGTTCTTAGAGATGTGTTGCTCATGTCCATTCCATGACTCATCCGCCTACCCCTCTGTTGGAGTTACTGGCAAGAAGGAACTGAGAGGGTGTGGGCTAGTGGGGCCCTTTACACTGGTGCATATGACCAGAAAGAGTGTGCTAGAGCTGGCCCAATGGATACCACTGAGGGAAAAATCTCCAGCAACTGTGCATGCAGCATGCACACACCTGGCATGGAATGGACATGAGCAACACATCAAGAAGAACAACACTTATGGAAGGTTAGTAACCATTGTTTCATTTGTTAGTGATGGGAAGAAATTAAAACTAATAAGTAGTGCTTTGCACCTTCAAAGTGCTTCACAAGTCACTCTCCTACCACACCTGGTAAGTCAGTTTTGTAAGTATGATCCCGATTTTACATCTGGGAAACTAAATCAGCAAGGCCCAAATCGCTGTTGTACTGGTGCAGAGACCCCCCCGAGGAGAATGCTCCCCCTAGGTTGTGGCTGGTGAGGGCTGGCTTGGCCTTCCTCACAGGTTAGATAGAGCATCCCTGAGGCTGGTGCTGACTTATATCCCTAATGCAATGCCCCATAGGAGCCAGTGTACTAATACAGAATAGCTAGAGTGTAGGCACACCCTGGCTCCACCACAGAATAAAATCGGGGGGGGGACAGAGCTGGCTTTACACCTTCCAGAGAGGCCTCCTACATCAGTCATTCTCTAACGGGCGTTCAGGGCTGCTTTACAGCCCTGTAACTAGTGCAAAGAGGACATAGACGGATGAATTTCTCCCCGTGCACACAATTCTAATGTCAGCTGATGACTCCAGTGCTATGACCGGGCTTCCTCAAAACAGCTGTGTAATGACTTGTTGTCTAATCGCTGAAGGAGATGTAATTTTCTAACAATACTTGATGATCCTAGGGCTTTCCTACAGGGTACTGTGGTGAGGAAACTGGGCCATAAAGTTTTCATTCCATTCCAGCTTCTTTACTTCTTCCTGACCCCCATGAATATTACTTGACAATGACCACAAAAGGAGTCAGTTCTACAGCTGGGATCAGAACTCGGCAATCCCTGGGCACCAGACTCGTATTTGCTCTAAAACGATGCCTTACATTGCCCCAGAAGCCAAACATACCTGGACTACCAATACTTTCCCTAGTTAATATGTTGAATTTGCATCTCTACCAACCCTCTGAGCTGCCCCTGACAAATCATCACTGTTGGGATTTCGAAAAGCGTTAGGCCAGTTCTAAGTGCTTTTAAAAACGCTACCCAAAGTTGCTTTCAGCTATCTGGACAAGCTGTTACTCCTGCTATCATTCTACCTATAAAGAATACGCTACTGCTCTTTCCTAAATGCTGCTACCCTTTTTTATTTGCATACGTTTATTCAAGCAGGTACCTTCCCTTCTGGTGGTAGCAAAGATGTTTGCCATGTATTTTTAGGTAATAGTTTCATTTCTGCCTATAACTTTTTTTTTTCCAAATCAGGATCCAGGACTGGATTGTATGTTCCAAGTGGTTGAGAATTATCTTTCTGCTGTTTACAATGCTGCTCCCCTGCTCTTTCAGTGGGGTGAGTTCTTGGGAAGGAGTTGACACTCCATGTGTTTCAGCATTCCAAAGGGAATGTACGATTTATTGTCCAGGAAACCCAGTGAAACACAAAATAAGGTTTTTTTTAAACAAGATTTCAAAATCTAGTCTTGTTTTACCCGGTAAAGGCAGATTCTATATTTCCAGTACAAATACCTCTTGGTGACAGTGTTAAGGCTTTATCTGATTTCCCATAAGCTGGGAATTTAACTCCCTGCTCAGATCTGACCCAGGCAGCCACTGGCAAGTAATGAAGATAATTTGTGGACTCCAAGCACTCAGGAGAATACGAGGGAAACTAATGATGACTCGTTGGAAGGTAAAAGGGAGAAAGATCTTCGCAACCAGTTGTTGTTGTTCTGCACCTGAGTCACACCCGGGACCACGTATATTTTCTGTTTTTGTTTTTTATAAGGTCTTTTAGGTTTGTCTCCATTTCCCTTGTTAGGAGGAGGAGGAGAAAAGCTCACTGACTGAAGGCTATCCACCCCATTGCTGAACAACTTGATTCATTCCAGTAACTGACATATGGTCTTGCTAAACCTCTTAATAAATAACTTCATCTGACATTCTCCAGCTCTGTTGTGATGGATGCTGCAGGTACAAATAGCTGCTTTGGTACTATTTTAAATGTAAACTTTTTATTCTAATGGTAATTGTATTGTTTTTACTGAAATGTAGTTGCTCAGACATAAAACAGCCTGGGTTCCTTTTTATTTATCTTCAACGCTTGTTGCACCAGGTGGCCTGGACTACAGTCTTTCTAATGATACCAAACCACGTGTTCAAGTCTGCTTATCTTATCTCAAAAAGGATATAGCAAAATTGAGGGAGGTCCTTTGATAGGAACATCAATGAGTAGAGGGATGGAAGAGTGGTGACAGGAAGAGACTGAAAAGACTGGGACGGGTAGAGAGCGGATGAACAAGATGAATGTGATAAAGGTGTCCAAAATAATGAATGATATAGGGAAGGCAGATTAGGCAATTCTTTATACCCTGTCTCAAGATGAAAAAGCATAGTGCGGCTCAATGAAATGGAAAGGCAGCATGTTTTTAAAAGTTTAAAAACAAACATTTTTTGCATAACACACAATTATTCTGTGGAACTCATTGCCACCAGCTGTTACTGAAGGCAAGAGGTCAGCAGGATTCAAAAGAGGAGCATCCATAGATATAGATAACAAGAACGTTCACAGTTACCACAGAAAGGATTAAAATAAAGGTTCTGCATTTTTAAGCTCAATATTTTCAAAAAACCGTGGGATCTTATTTTCATGTTAAACCAAGACAACAAACTAACAACTGGGCATGTGATTGCTGCCAGAAAGCCCCACCCCAGTAGAATGAGAAGAGAATAGAAGAGAGGGAGAGGGGAAGCTAAGCAGCTAACTGGACATCTTGAATGGTCCCTTTGAATATATATTAACTACTTACGCTAAACTATCTGTTCCATCCTGTATTCAGCTGTGACACTCTTAGTACCTTCCCCAGACCTGAAGAAGAGCTCTGTGTGGCTCGAAAGCGTGTCTCTCTCACCAACAGAAGTTGATCCCATAAAAGAGATTACCTCACCCACCTTGTCTCTGTACACCATATGAGGTAGCCAGGAGCCCCCGAGATTGATGGACGGTCTTCAAGACTTCCCCCCTCCCTTCCGCCCTTGAACGTGAATGAAAATGGAAATGCTTCAGGCAAAAGTCTAAAATAATGATGTCATAGAATCAATGTCTGAAACTGAAAGATGAGATGATGAATTGGAACTTGTTAAAATTCATGAAATCTCCAAAAAGAAGGTGAGATCTAGGTGAAGGAAAGCCCAAAAAGGATTAGGCCAATTCTTGAATAATTTGAAGATGAGCCAGGTCTCAGTAAGAAAGAAAACATACTAAACTACAGGGATCCATCATAAAAATGTCATGCCCGAGATGTATCAACTGGCAAAAATTGTATTGGCAGTTGCCAGGGGCGGCTCTAGGGATTTTGCCGCCCCAAGCACGGCAGGCAGGCTGCCTCCGGTGGTTTGCCTGCGGAGGGTCCGCTGGTCCCGTGGCTTCGGTGGACCTCCCGCACGTGCGGGAGGTCCACCGAAGCCACGGGACCAGCGGACCCTCCGCAGGCAAACCACCGGAGGCAGTCTGCCTGCTGCCCCCGCGGTGCCAGCAGAGCACCCCCCGTGGCTTGCCGCCCCAAGCACGCGCTTGGCATGCTGGGGCCTGGAGCCGCCCCTAGCAGTTGCAGCAAGACAAGTTAATTTTTGAAAGAACACTTTCAGGCTTCAAATGTGCCCTTTCATCACAGAGGTCCAATATGACAGACCAAATATTAGATGTTCACTCAAACAAATTGTTCATAAAAAATTTGTTTGATAACACTAAAATATTAGGAAAACTCATGTAAAATTAAAAAATAAATGGTCAAAAATCAAAATAGTTTCATTTTTTCAACTCTCTCTTTCAAATTTACTTCCACTAAGACTGAAATTTGATTTGAACCACTTCACACTGGTAACTGAACTGTTTTTGTGGGGTTTATTGGTGGCTTGATCTGGAACTGAACCCAAAGACACTGAATGCAACTGAACGCGACTCTGAACTGAACCAAAACAAATACCTGTTCAACTCCCTTTTAGCAACCACCTTCATCTTTGAGCTGGAAGTTCTGCCTGCAGGAGGAAGTATACAGTGCTCACATGGAGCATCACTTGCTGGGACTTGTCATCTCTGCAGAGGCAAACCTCTGGTTTAAATTAAAGAAGAGGGCCGCCCTGGGCTGCATTCAGCTCTCTGAGGGCTGTGTCTTGGCCATCCCATCCTGCACGTAATCACTTGTGAACTGCACCCATCTCACCAGCACAGAAGAAACGTGTTCATAGTAATTGCTGTAGTGCTCGCTAACAAATTATTTAACTCTGGGACATCAGGGATGGTTTTGTGAAGCGTTAGAACACTTGGACCTGATTTGCAGAGGTGCTATGCTAGGGTGACCAGACAGGAAGTGTGAAAAATCAGGACGGGGGTGGGGGGTAATAGGAGCCTATATAAGAAAAAGACCCCAAAATCGGGACTGTCCCTATAAAATTGGGACATCTGGTCACCCTGTGCTATGCACAGGTAGGTCCCACTGACTTCAGCTGGCATTCTGGATGCTCAGCACTTCTGAAAATCAGGCCAACATTGTACATTGCTCCTCTGCCTGTTGTTTGATATAAGCGGGAGTTGTTTCTCCCCTGTGGATGCCTGGCCCCACACTAGGAGGCCTGCCTCTGGCCAGACAGGCTCACTGGCCCTCACTCAGCCCCACTGCCTGATGCTTTGATAGCACACCTGGCCTTCTTGCTGCCTGTGCCTCTGAGTAACTTCTGAGGGAGCAGTTTCTGTCACCAGGTAACTCCTCCATGTACACACCCAACTCCGGAAGCTCCATTACATATAGCTTTTCCTATTTTTAGGTCAAAGCTGACTAACCCCCTCCACCCCACTCCCCCAGAAGCACCACAGGCTTCCAGCTACCCCTGCCCCAAATATTTATTCATACACCCGCGTGCACATCCCCACACCATAAACAAGGTTTGCACAGCAGCAAACACGGGCAGGCTCCAAAGAGTGCTCATACTGGGGCATGCAGGGCTTCAGCAGGGCCAGGAATTCAGGGTGGGGGGAACCTTGTTTCCTTAAACCTAATAAACTATTTCTATTTTACAGTGTTCTAGTCATAACATGAGGAAAAATAAACTCAAGTTGAGAGAAAGGGAGCAGCCAACTATGGAGCCCTGATTCCACCTTGCAGCTGAGCAGGGAACCCCCCAAGTAAAAGCCCTGGGCTAACCTCTGCTCTCGTACACCCAGGTTTGTGGCGGTGGAAAAGTGATTGGCCCCATGCTTGGAACTGAGACCATGTCTACACTACAACATTATGTTGACCTAACTTTTGTTGACCAACAGCCACTGCGGTTATTACATCGCTTGTGAGTGTGTACACAAGGCTCCATGGGTCGGCGGTGCGCGTCCTCCCAGGTGCACTTGTGTCGATTGTACTGTCAGCGCGAGGCATTGTGAGATGGCTCCTGAAAGCCAGTAACAGTTGAGGTAAGTAACACAGTGTCTACACTGATGCTACGTCCACCTATGTCAAGCATAACTCTGCACTGCTCAGGGAGATGGTATTACTAAATCGGTGTAGAGATGCACTTATGATGATGGGAGCCAGATTTAAGTGAAGACGCTTCTGCAGCTAGGTTGACGCAAGGCAGAGTACGTTGACCTACCCATGTGGTGTAGACCAGGCCAGAGTTAATGATGCTGTGGCTGCACAAGAAGGAATAGACCCCACCCCCAGCTCCCTCCCTCCCAGTTGTGCTGGCCCTAGAATCCAGAGCCAGGGCAGAGTTCCTTTGCCACTAAGGTAAGTCAGGTTCTGGATGGCCAGAGGGCAGGTCTGGCGGTAGAGGAGAGCCAGTTTCACAGTGCACTTTGCACTGGAGAGGAGTCTCCTGGGGAACTATGATTGGGAGCTGGGACTGTGGCTGGGGGCTCATTCTCTGCTGCGTTCACCTGTGAGGCCTAAGGAGCAGCGAGCCCTGCAGGAAAGGGGAAGGAGAGCAAGCCCGTCACCTGCCCAAGCTGCAGCTCCCTGCTGTCCAGATGCTGGCAGCTGCCCCTCACATGCCCCACCATCGCGCACAGGCTGCAGCAGAGCTGGCCCATGGATGTGAAATTTTGACCCTCTTAAAAAGGAGAAATCTTGGCCCCGATTTCCTCATCCCTCCACCCCTTTCCACTGCCTGTAGGACAGTTTCTGTGCTGATGGCCTTGGAGCTCAGTGCCCTCATTCCCAAACAGACTCCCACAGGAGACGGGGCGAATGCTCTGAATGCCCCCAGCTGCTTATTGCAGCATGATCCCACTTTAACCCATCACGTGTTTCCTAGCACACTCCGGCAAGGACAAAAGGCAGCCTTCCAAATACAGCTGCTGCAAACCTTTGGGTCTCTCTGGCCCCCCCGTTAGCCCCGATCAAAAGAAATGGTCAGTGTCTAAATCATAATTCAACCAGAAGGGAAGGAAAATGGCATTCTTTCAAAGAAGGGCAACAAAAAGCAGCTGTCTCTAAATTGTCAGATTCGACTTCCCCAAACACGTGTGAGTTCAGTTCTTCTTTCAGGGAGGAATAGGGGATTTGCCACTCTGGAGCAACCTAAAGAGACAATCCCCAAAGAGCGCCCAGCAGAGGAAAGGTTTGCTTTCTCTTTGCTAAATGTTGCTATTGCAATTCCACCCTTGTTCCCTCCTTTCAATAGACACAAACAAGCTGGACACAGCCAAGCTTATAGTTCTTATTGACACCACTATGGGGGCTACAGTCTGGTTTTACACTATACCAATGTTCCAGGAATTGCTAAGCCAACAACATCGTGATTTCTCTTTAGGACTCTCCAAATTCTCCCCCAAACGGCCCTATACAATATGCTCCTGTTGATACTATGTCCCATCACCTCATTATCATCTCATCCCTGGGATTCAATAAACACCCAGGATCAAATGGGTCAGTTTGTTGTGTGCCTGATCCCAGCCTGCAATAGCCAACCTTTCCAGAGCTGCTCTGGAGCAGCTGCTGAAGCCTGCTCTGCCCCTGCTCCTAGGTCTTTTGGGGGAATGTTTTTGCAGCAGGAAGCATTTGTGAAATTTAACAGGCCAATTTCTTTACCTTTCCCTGAAGGGTTTTTCAATCTATCACCCGTTGCTTCAGGCGCTATTTTGTCTCAGTCTTACTCCTTTTTCAACCTCTTATTCAGCCATACTTCGCTTCCCACCCAACCCCCCCCCCTCGAGTTTTCCAGGTTTTGCTCCTCACTCCTTTGCCCAGAACGACAATCTTTGTGTTACTGTCTTTTCGGCAAATCTGACAAGTGTGTCAGCATCTCCCTTCTCGGCCCAGAGACTTTTTGCATGAGTGCTCAGAATCCGAATAGGGGCCAGCGGCAGCCGACTAGCAGGAGCGCTTTTGTCTCCTTTCATCTCTTAATATGGATTTGAAGGTACTATGAAATGTTCGGCTTCCTGTTTAGCAGAAGCGCTGCTTGTTTTGCTGGGTTTTTTTTTCCAGGGGAAGGGAAGGAGGGGGAAGTCTGGGTGTAGGGGAGAGAGTAGAAAACGTTGGCTCTGTCCATGGTCAAAGTAATTCAGCTGTAATCCCCCTTTCTCTTCCTCTCCTGGAGCTCTATTCATATTCTAATCACAGCTTTTCCTTCCCTAAACCAGCCACTTTAGCAGAGCCCGAGCTTTGCACTTTTACTTCCACTTCCAGCACCTAGAACCGCCTGCAGAATAGGCAACTTTCTTTGCAGCCCTGCTCCCTTCCACCCCTACAACGTTGTCCTAAACATCGCAGGTAACATTTTGTTCTTTCCTCGTATCCCGGGGAGCACACACAACCTTCCCTTCTCTTACAGACTGGCACGTCAAGTGCATACAACTTATACAACGTGCCACCGCCCTGTACAACACATGCAGTTTACGTGCAGTCCCCGGCGAGCCAAGCAAAAATGCCTGGGGGGGTGGGGTGTGTGTGTGTGTGCCAGGGACACAAACTGGACCGTCAGCTCTGATCAGGGGCAACTTTCTCCGTTACCCCTCCCCAGCCAAACTGAGCTTGCAAGGCCTGTGGGGAAGGCAGCGCAGAGCCCAACTTAAACTGCGGGGCGGGGGGGGTCCATCGATAGTCTTTACACACAGCAGCACCCACATCTCCTGCTTGTTTGAAGAGCTGAGCCAAATTTGAGCTCAGGCTGTAATGAACCAAATACGTGTGGGGGGTGGGGAGGAGTGGAGGAGGAAAGGCCGCTGGAACTTTAAATCAGAAAAACGTTTCTAATGCTCTAACCGAGGAGGGAAGTCGAAGTGTTGGGATTGCGCAGATCTAAGGCCCCCCTTTTTGGAGGAAAGCTTTTCTTATTCAAAACAGCATCACAATGGGCTTCACATTGAGCCTTGCCACATCCCCATCTGACTAGCAGCCATTCATCAGGCTGGCTGGCCTATCAATGACATTTCTCCCATCAGGGCTCCTATAAAATGATGCTTTTTCCCATGAAACATCCGCAAACATTTTGACGGGTCTGGCTTTGCCCTGCTGGATTACTGAGTGTCCCTCTCTCTCCCTCTCTCTAACCTCCCCCCACCCTTCTCTCTCCCCCCCCCCTCTGTTCTTGGTGTGCATCTCTGAGCTCGGGGATCTCCAGACCCCGGGACTTTGGGGCTTCTGTCCCATGCCCATGGGAAGAGCATGCATTGTGGGTTACTGGAGGAACCTGACATGGATTCCACAGGTTAGTCCAAGACTCGAGACAGCAGTCTCCCATTGCAGCCAAGTGGAGGCTATTCAACTTGACAGTGAGCACGGAGGAAATATACTAGACTCTAATAGGGTGATAAGTTACCCGGTTTCCAATCAAACGTGCATTGTGTGTGTGTGTGTGTGTGTGTGTGTGTTCAGTTCACCAGAAAGAGCCCAAGGGGCGCGTGGGGGGGGGGAAGTTGTGTTAAAATGTACAGGGTTGGTTGGAGCCCTGAGTTTACACTTGTAGCTGCGGTGCAGGCTGGATTTTTCCTCGGGATATCGGCAAACTAATTTCCTCTCTGCCTTCAGTTTTAGGCAGTGACTAGATCTGAGCGGAGCCTTTCCAGGGCAATACATTACGGTATTAATAAGGAAGGGTTGTTTTTTTTAATGACCTCATCCAAATGGCGTCTTGTGGGAATAGCTAGAATTGAAGACGGTTTGGAAAGGAGTCCATCGCTGGGGCGGACTGACTGAGTAGGAAGTTTTTCGGATTTTTTGTAATTCAAGCCAGGGTTAGGTGTAAAGACCTTGGTTGGAATGAAACGGGTATCGTGGCTAACCTCTTCGTAACCGCGGCAAGCAAAGAGAGCCCCGGGCTTCCTTAGACTAGAGGGGATGGATGCGGAGCTAAGTCAGAGGAGTATCCTAAAGTGTATTTGTCCGGTTCCTGCCAGCCCCTGGCACTGCAGCGTTGGCAAGGCTCGTGCTTTGGAAATCAGGTGGCAGTGGATTGCAGCTTTGGTGGCTTGTAATGTTGTGGATAGGTTCGGAGTATTCACTGAAACACATGCTTTATTAGCTCCAGTCATGTAAGGCCTTCCATTTCTTCCCAATGCCAGCTGTCAGTTAGCTACCTCCCGAAACGAACCCACCTCTCTTTTTGGACCGGTCACCTGGCGTCCCCCTTTTCCCATTATGAAATCGATTTACAAATCGTGCACACACAGAATTGACATTTCTAGATTTATTCTATGTCCAGACGGATTTTACATTGGGCCACACCAGCCTGTCCTGACATAGGAAACCAGTTCCCACTCAGAAGCAGATCCCTGAATTCACCAGTAACCTTTGCGCTTTTCTAAGAAGAAAAAACTTTCCAAACAGGTCTCTCTCTCTCTCTCTCTCTCGGCAAAGTCCTGTTTCAAAATAAGCCCAACATGGAATCATTTCCATTTTTCACTTGAGAAATCGTAAGTGGACGTTTGCCCTGATTTGCTGCTTATATTTCCCTTATGCGGGTTTCTATCGAGTTTTAGTAATTTATAATTAATTATATATTGCCGGGCTGAACAAATACTGGGGACCCGACCCTTCTCCCAACGAAGTCAGTAGGAGTTTTGCCATTGACTTCAATGGGTGCAGGATCGTGCCTGTAATGTTGATCAAAGAGTAATTATGGGCCAGATTCTCGAGTCCTTACGCGCTCAGAACTCCCAGCGACTCCATGAGAGTTTTATCCGAGTAAGACGGACAGGATCCACCCTACTCGAACTAAAACTTCTCTGTTATTTGGCTCCTTCTCCCTGGCCGAGCTGTATTTTCCACTGGGAATTCTCCTGTGTGTGTCTTTCACTCGGATGCAAAGAATCTCTCTCCTCCAGGTCAGTGTCTTTAGGCAGTTCTGAGGGAAGGAACCCAGGGGAGACTTACCGCTAGCATTAGAAGGACTCTCCAGAAGTAAGTTGTGGGTACGTGTGTGTGAAAATATTGTAACATTTCAGACCCCCTGAAAGCCTGTCCGCTCCCTACCAATTATCACCGGTTCGGGTAGGAGTCGATGCTGGCTTTTGAAAGGGGCCACAGATATAAAGAAAGCCTAAAGTCTACTACCGGATCGCATGCAAGTTTAAAGAGCAAGACGCTTCCCCACCTAAATGTGAGCTTCTTTCCTGCATGCACCCACATAAGCAAACGCCCGATATTTACATCTTTAATAGATTTTTTTTAATGCAGAGTGTGAGATCATTGTACTGGCTTTTTGCTGCTGAAGCTCTAATTATGTGCATGCACTGAGAACTAAACGCAACAGCTGGAACTCAAAACCTTTCAGGGGGTAAAAAAAAGTCTGACTGGGGCGAATTTACAAAAAGATGTGACCCTTTCACCAAAAAAAAAAAAGAGTTTGTTTTCTCAGGATGAAAATGTTTTGAAATGAATGAAGCGTTGTCCTGGCTGATTTGCAAGACGCGCTCTAAGGCAGCCCACACTGCGCCTACTTTTCAGTGAAGAGTCGTTAAACAGTAGGAGAAAGTTGCCCCTCTTAGCAGGGACGCAAACCAGACTTATTTATGGGCACTGCTTGTTACTTATCGGTGTAACAGGCGACTGGGATCACAGATACTTTCAATCCCAACAGTCAAAACTGTGCCCCTGCGGCCGCCTCTTCGTGCTGCCGTTCTTCAAGTGCGGTGTGGTTATGATAAATGGCAACGATTGATGAAGATAATATTAATCAGAAAACATTTTAGCCTTGCTAAACAGATGGCAAGAAAAGTGGAGCTTTGCAGTTGTCTCATTCAGACACCTTAGCCTCCCTTTCAGAGGACTTAATCCAATTAGCTTTTCTTCTGAGTTTCAGTTGTTATGTAAAGATCCTATGGCGTTTGTAGAGAAATATAGCTTCATTGGAAAAAAAAACCCAGCCATGTTTTAATTTATCTTTTTATCGGTTTTTTTTGTTAGGGGAGAACCCAACCACCCTCTAACTTTTAATTGCAAGGCACGGAAATCACTTAATAATCTTTGCCTTGTAAAATAAAAGGTCATCTGCTTAAATCCAGCCTAGTTAATAGTCAATTAACATACAGCGTGCATGGAAATTAGTTATTTTTAAACCAATTCAAAGAAGAAATCGATTGCTACAAATCTGGAAGTATTACAAAATCCCCTCTCCTTTTAATGAGATCTTCAGCATCGTCTTGTGAATTTTTAGTAGGATTTTTGTTTTAAACAGCAATCTTCAAAGACCTCCCCCCCACTTAATATGCAACAAGTGCTCAGAATCAAAGGCAAAATTTTGCTGGAGTGAAAGTGAAGGGTGCATCCACACACCCAGGGAGAGATTCAGTTTCTTTCTCATTTTTTGTCCTGCTAAAGAAATATCCTTTAGCTGAGGTGTGGGACAGGAGGGCAGAGAGATGATGAAGAAGAAGAAGAGAATCACTTCTTATTAGCAGCAGGGATCCAGGAGCTCCGGTCTGGAAACTAATTGAAATAGACAAGAGGAAGCAGCAACAGAAGTGGTGGTCCTGGCCCCTGATAGCTGAGGCATTTCCCGATTGTTCAAACAAGGCAGTACAGGCGATTGCTGTACGGAGAGAACCCAACCCGTGTTCAGGAAGGGAAAAGCCCCCAGATTTCTTCGCGCGGGATAGACGGTTATTAGTGTGTCTGCCCTTCCCCTCCCTTAATAGCCGATGAAGATAGGCCGTTGTTATTTTTTGCAAGGGGACCCCTACTCTTGCTGGCGATGCTGTTTAAAGGCACTTAGGGTCCAGCGTTGGGCAAAGATTGATTTTGTTTAACTTGCAGCGCCTTGCAGAAGAAAAGTGTAAAAACCCAGGCCCTGCAGACGCACTGCTAGCTGGCAGCTCGTCCTGCCCTTTGTTTTAGACGTACAAAGGAAGAGCAAGGAGGAGTAGTGGGGGATCTTCACCGAGGGGTTGGGTTTTATGGCCATAATCGGAGAGAGCTTTTCCTCCAAGGGCTACTCCAGGCTCATTAAAACGGACCCCAAACAACCAGCCTAGTACTAGTACCTGTTTGCCTGGGGTGAAGGAGAGAGATTCATGGCCAGGCCCATCCCACCCCGCAACCAAGCCCCTGCCTACTCCTACCTCGGCCCCACCCCCACATGCCCTTTACCTCCCCTGTCAAAGGGGGAGTCCAACACCCAGTGCACTATCTTGGATTTCCCCCAGATCCCTGCCAGTTCCCCCCTCCTCTCCCCTCCCCAGCTCCTCCTGGGTCCCCTTCCTTCCTGCGCTCCATGCAGCCCCCTTTGCCATCCAGCTGGGATCTTTCTCTGGGGGCTGGAGGGGGAGCCGTTCCCTAGGGCGGCTGGCCAGGGAGGAAGTGACTCTGTGGAGAGAGTAGCCGCCGTCTGGCCAGTCGCGTTGCATGCAAGAGGGCTACACGCCTACACCTGCCACACACACACACACATTATGAACCAAGCCAAGAAGGGTCGGATCCTGCCGTCTTTAACCGCCCCACCCCATCGCCCACCGTGCCTTGCAAGGGTAAGGACTGGAGGGGAGGGCTTCGTTTCTGCACACAATTCTGCAATCACAGGGACAGGGCTAGGTGCTCGGGCACCATGCTGATGGCTGCACTGTAAGCACCCAGAGAGACAAGGTGGGTGGGGTACTATCTTTTATTAGTCCAACCTCTATTGGTGAGCGAGACAAGCTTTCCAGCTGCTCAGCGCTCTTCCGCAGGTAAGCACCTAGGCAGACAGAAGCCTCTCCATAGAGCTGGGCAGAGTGACTTCTGTGGTAGGGAAGTTATCTCCAGACTTGTGCCTCCTCACAACTTAAGGGCCCAAGTGTAGCACCCCGCCCCCCCGGCGATGCAACCCCACTGAAGTAGGCAAGGTGTGAGTAAGAACAGAATTTGGCCCTTAAATCATCACCATCTGCCCCTGCTGCTTTGAACAGCCACCTCTAGGGCCTTTCACAGGGCGGAATGCTCCCCGGGGTGGGCCAATCCCATTGAAATCAATGGGAGTCCTGGCCAGTAGGGGCTGCTGCAGGGAAAGGGCTGAGAGTTACCGCACGTAGAATTCGGGTTGGCTTCAGGGAGCCTTGGGCGCGCAGAGCGGTGCTTTGTGCGCGCTGATGGTACCTTGCGCGCCCTGAGCGGTGCCCAGCCGCTGGAACGCACAGGACCGCTCTGCGCCTTCCCGCACACAGAAAGAAAAAGTTTGCAAGGCAGTGTAAGTACTAACAACAGATTTCCATAGCCACAGCCCCCCCTACTGACATCACCATGGTGACTGCAGGGAGCTGGTGGGGTGCAGCTCCCGGAAGGGGGTAGCAAAATATTATAAGCTTGCTGGGTTTTTGTTTGTTTGTTTGTTTGTTTTGGTGCTTTAAAAGGAGATTGGGAGCAGGGGGCACCGAGAAAGCAGCAGCGAGCCCACAACAAAGGGGGAGTGAGTGAGTGGAAGGAGCAAGGATCCAATGGAGCATGCGTGCCCCCCTCATACAATGCAGGAGCCCCTGCAGCTTGCTGTGAAATAAAACCACGCAGAAGAGAAGAGGCGAAACCCTGCTGAACAGCTCCAACAAATCATTCTTAATCACTCATTAACAATCCTGTCCAAACAAACTTGGGAGGGACGGGCATCTAGAACCATCAGTTCTTTGGCCACCTCGGAGAGCAATCTTCCTTGCAGCCTAATGATTAGTACTACCCACTTCCTTGCATCAGCTCACACAATGCAGCTGGATTTTGCATAGCACCTTTGGTTGACATAATCTTCTTAGGTGCTCCACAGAGCTACCTAGCAAACGGTCAGAGAGAGAGAGAGAGAGAGAAGCAGAGGTGTAGAGGCAAAGGAGAATAGTGATATGTTGAGCTAAGATTTGAAATGCCTCTGTCTACTACCTGTTGAATAAGCAGGCTAGCAGTATAGCTCTTATATTTTCAGGACAGGGCAAAGAGCTAGTTTCCCCAAAAGAATAAAGGAATTCTCTCATGTCATCTTAGTATTGCATGATACACTGAGTCACACAGACACCAAACAGGCCTCACATCCAGAGATACCACAAGAAACAGGGTTCTGCAATGAATGATTCTCCTCCCTCCCCCAGATGATGTGTCAGAATGTAATCCTTTCAGCAAAACAGTAGCTTTGATTTGGTGGTGGTGATGTTTTAGTTATTTTTAGGGCAGTTGTGTGTGTGCTGTCCTTTTTCCTTGGTGGGTAGCTTTACCTCCACATACCTTCAGCCATGTCCCAGAGGTCAAAACCTCCATCACTTCCCATCCTTTTGGGTCTAGAAGAACAGCATCTCTTTCCTAGGAAGGGAACTAGAGACCATGCAAGTGTTGCCAGCTTGCCAGGCATTATAAAACCCTCTGAGACTGCTCTGTACCACCGGATGTCAGGGCTGGGGGATAATGGAAAGGAGATAGTTTTGCAGTAGAACATTTCTGCTGGATGTATGTGTAAAATATGGAGACACTTGTTGCTACAGATTTTTGGGCCCCGTGTTGCTCCAAATGAAATCAATGGCAAAACTTCCACTTACTTCAGTGGGAGAGGGATCAGGTCCTTTTGGAGTGGTAGGACCTAAAGCTGACACTTCGGGCCTGATCCAAAGCCCATTAAACCCAATCAAAAGGCTTACATTGATTTCAGAGAGCCCTTAAAGCACTTTTGGTGTGAACCCTGAAATGCTTAAATCACGTGAAATAATGAAAGCATTTTAGCATTAGTCTAATTTTGGGATATATTCTCATCACTGCATGAGGATTATTATGATTCCCTGTGAATGAAACTGACATTATAGCTACATAGCTTTAAAATAAACTCATGTTTTAGTAACAAACATTCTGTTTGATTCATTTGCGTTTTTTCAAAAAAATCTAGAATGTAAAC
Organism: Mauremys mutica; assembly: GCF_020497125.1. Classification (NCBI taxonomy): domain Eukaryota; kingdom Metazoa; phylum Chordata; order Testudines; family Geoemydidae; genus Mauremys; species Mauremys mutica. Next base: position 99,367,061 of record NC_059072.1, on the reverse strand, counting down.
GTTCACTCAGAATAGCAATAAAGGCTTTCATACACTGATTTTGTTAATGCAAATTGATATAAAGATGTAACCACTTTAAATCTTAACAAATATTAGTGTCCTAGTTGGCAAAGAGATTGATTATAAAACTTTAAAACATTTGAATAATAATGCAGTATTTAACTTTAGATCTCAAGATTTTTGAAATGCAAATTAGTGGTTTACTTTGTTGCTGGAAAACTACCTATCTTTTCATAAGATGTTTCCAAAACAATTTGCATTGTTATCTAGGAGACAAACTGTTCATTACGGCTGAAGAGTATGTTATATTTCTTTATTGATCGCTTATGTTGTGGTAGAAATATGCTTATTAGATTTTATACTCCCATATACATAGTGCATTATGTTAATTGGGCTGAGCCTGTATTCCTTTTACACCTTAAAGTTGATGAGGTGTGAATACACAAAGAATACTGCGTTGAGTCCTATATGGTCTAAATCCTGTTAACCGCATTATCTGACTTCATAGAAATGCACCAGTGAAAGAGGTAGAAATGTTTTCTCCTGTCACTGTGTACTATCGTGGTGATGCTGGCATTATTTTGGGTGTTATGCTGGAGGAACTCTTAGTGAGAACGGGATAGGCACTAGGATCAAGCCCTTACATTGTATCAATGCATTTATATTAAATCCTGCTTTTCAGAGATTTTTGGACTGAGGTTAGACATTGACGTTCAAAGTTCTAGTCGGGGGGGAAAAATCATCTATATTTTCTTCAATTGCTATTGAATTAATTCCAAAAAAATTGAGGGAAAAACATGGTAGTTTTCTCAGCTGTGTGTGTAAAATGAGTGAAGGTGCATTATTTGCCTGCTGTTTATAAATGGTTGTTTTAAAACAAAAACAAAAATACGCACATGAATAGCCTGGAGAGGGGCACAACAGTGCCTCATTTTGCAAAAGTAGAGTGCGAAAATATATATTTTTTAAGTTACCGTCCTCAACATTTTACTTGGGCAAAACTCCCGTTGACGAAAGGGCTCCAGAACTGGGCCCTCTGGACATGTGTGTGAGACTGCAATGATGCTTCCAGTGGACATTGTGCACTGGTGACCCCCCCTACTCTCATCTGAAATACAGAACAGTCCAATAACTGATTTACTGCAGTTGTTCTTGTCTACTGAGTTAAAGTTTCACATAGAATATTTAATCTGTTCATACAGTGAGGACTATTTTATTTTTAACACCTTCATGCTGAGACACTAGGGTTCTGTGCTACATGCCCATATTATTAAAATATAATGAAGCATAATTTGAAGACACCCTTATTATTTTAACCCTCCTCTGCAAAGAATAATCAGTCCGCGGGGAGGAGGGTTTCAATAAAAATAAGGGCAGTATGGAGGAGAGGGGGAAAGGCTGGGTGGGGCAGTAGCATCTGACTGTAAAACACCAGGCTTTCTCGTTTGTTTATAAAGAAGGAATAGAGGAATTGGGGTGAACGTCAAGGGGAATAGGTTCCATGCTTTGGAGCCTCCCCCAGCAAAATCCTGACATGAAGGTGCAATGCTGGGATTGCTAAACTGTGGGTGGTGTCTGAACACACATCCCCCTTCAGGTCAAGACTCAAAGAGGTGGGCTCGAGTACAGTCAGAACTGTAACAAAGCCTTTGGAGCAGTGGTGGGCTGTCATGTACCTAACGCAGGTATAAAGTCTGCACTTTGAGTGGTATTTGACATTATAGGACAATAAAATAATCAACTCGCTATTGTATGAATACTGAAGTAGGTGAATTTCCTGATTTCTCCCCTCATGTCTAGTTCCATGGATCTGTGCTGAATTTTATATTTATGCCATTGTAACTGAAAACAAATATGCTCTAAGACTTGATCCTGCTGGAGCCTGAAACTCATAGCAGCTGAGTAAATGGACTGCTGACATTCTAGTTAGGATGATGGGTGGTATAATTTGTGTATGCACATGTGTGTCTGTGTGTGCATGTTTCATTTGCATTCATATGTAAGTGTGTGTATATAGTATAATTTTCTACTTGATAGAGGGCCCCATCCTGCCATTTCCACCCCCCATCCCTTCCATGGAAAATTCCTGTTGAAGGAAATGGGAGTTCCTCATACAGAGGGCTTGACCTATAATGAGTTTTTATAATGCTTGTGAATATGTAATTTTATTTTGCATCCATGTCACATGTGTAACTGGCAGTTGTGGGTTTGCCCCCTTCCTGTTTATTCTCTTCTTAGAGATTTGCATGAAGATCTGTTCATTAAGTATAAGACATCAGCTGCATTGACTTCAAACAGGGCCAAGATTTCACCCTCTGAGCATAAGTAATTGATCATGTTAAATGTTTTTGGCAAGTTTTCTCCTTCATGATAAATCTGTCATCGAGAAAGAAAGAGGGGGTCAGCAGGAGGATGGGGCCCACTGGCTTCAATAACTGAGAAAAGGCTCCCATGCAGTTTAAAATGCCCCCACCTGTCCAAGACAGGACAAAATGCTGGGCTCAGGAATGTGTTGTTTCTTTCCCTGTGACTGCAGTTAAGTGTGTGTGTGGGGGGAGGGGGTTTGGAAAGTGAAATTATTTCTCTAAAATGGTCTTTGTTATGTGAGTGAAATAGCCAGTTCTCAGCAGCTAGCGCACCGGAGTTCACAATTAACAAATTCTCACCAGGTTTTCTAAATAAGAGCTCTTCTATTATGATGATGAGCAACAACAGAAGAACCAGGATAGCGGGATAGACAGGTGTCTTTCAGAGAAACAGTCCCAACTAAAACCCACAGCATTAAGAAAGAGAGAGTTATTCTAAAGCATTCAGCTCTTGATATGCATTTTGATTTCATGATTTCTCTATGCTATTCCTGGCCTGATCCTGCAATCATTACATGAACAAAACTGCCATTGAAGACAATAGGAACTTTGGGCAAATCAGTACTACAGGGTTAGGCTCTTATGTTATGTCAGCACATCCATTGTAAACCCTGTTCTTCAAGGGGGCGGGTTAATTCAGTTACAAAGTTGATAGCCAGTCTTGAAAGAAATTGGAGTTTTGCCTGAAGTCAGGACTTCAAGAGCAGATGATTAGAAATTGTAGTGGATTAAGGAGAAATGTCCTCAGACATATTAGTATTTGAGTCACTGCTTTTTTTTTCTTCCCTCTAATCAGTACTCACTTTTAAAGTTTTTGTAAAACCTGCTCTGATCAGAGTAATACTAATGGGCCTCCTGTAGCCAGCTTTCTCCAGCACAGTTATTTCAGGTGATGCAGCTAGCCGGGGCCTGACACCGCAAACCTGGACTCATGTGAGCATTCCCATTACATTGGATGGGGCTACCTGCAGGAGTAACAGCTACTCACTGGAGTAGGCATTTATAGAATCAGGCCCTGAGTAAGCAAAACACTGAAATACAGATGCTGTGAACTTTAGGTTGTTACACAGATTTACAGGGCCTGAACCAGAGCCTAATGGAGTCGTTCGCTGGGAGTCTCTCCATTGAAGCCAAGAGACACTGGATTCCACCCTTAGCCTGTGGTACATTTATACTGCAATAAAATGGCAAAGAAAATTACCATAAGAAATCATCTTGATTACAGCAGATAAAAGAGATGTAGGGTGACTAGCGATCCGCTGGATGGAATGATATAGTGGGTTAAAACATACTTTTCCTGTATTGTATTCATTTCTGCACAATATCTGCTGAGTGCTAAAGCTACACGGAGACAGAGCGCACGTGCTATTGGTGATGAAAACCAGTTGCCAGAGGTAATGTTGTCGGGTGGGGGGAAGGCCTAAATCAGCACAACATACGTCCAGCTTCTGGTGAAGCCTGTTCTCCTGGGCTTCTAAAATCTACCACTGGACATATTTTTGTGCCACGAAGGAAGCCCTGGGGCCTGAAAGGGGTTCTGCTTGAGTGGGCCTCTTCACCTGCACACAGCCTCATTGCCCCAGCAGAGCTCCTTGCAGGTTCATGGCCCTGAACTCCATCACACATGGGAATAGTGGAGTTTAAAAACAGACCTTCAAACTATATTGCAAAGTAAGGCTCATGCTTGTACCTAAGATTTACTCCACCCACCCCGCTGCCTCCTCTGAAAACAATGAGAGCTGCTGAGAGCTGAACTCTTCTGAAGATCTGGTCCTCTGTTTTGCCTTTCTCACCAACGGCAATGATAACGGAGCCCAAACTTGTGGTCAACTCTGTAGCAGGGCCGCTGAGAGCGGGTTCCGGCCCCGGTGAAAATTTTTTTCGGGCCCCCCAGCAAGGGTGGACCAGCTAAACAGGGCCAACGAAGCCGGGCCCTGGGCCCCCTTCTGGACCGCCGGGCCCTGGTAACTTGTACCGGCTTCCCTCCCCCGCCACCTCGTCGGCCCTGCTCTGTAGCCCTGGGTTTCCCAAACTCGGTGCCAACATTCCTCTCCTAAACACAGGGTGACAGAGACAATACTTGCCCCCTCACCTCAATATAAACTAGGGCTGTCAAGTGAGTAAAAAAAATTAATTGTGATTAATTGCGCGATTAAAAAAATTAATATCGATTAACCACACTGTTAATAATAGAATACCATTTATTTAAATATTTTGGGATGTTTTCTACATTTTCAACTATTGATTTCAATTACAACACAGAATACAAAGTGTACAGTGCTTATGTTTGATTACAAGTATTTGCACTGTAAAAAACCAAAATAAATCGTATTTTTCAATTCACCTAATATAGGTACTGTAGTGCAATCTCTTTATCATGAAAGTTGAACTTACAAAGGTAGAATTATGTACCAAAAAAACTACATTCAAAAATAAAACAAGTGGGGTTTGGGATGGAGGCTGACAGCTCGCGACCCCCCAGGTAATAACCTCGTGACCCTCTGAGGGGTCCCGACCCCCAGTTTGAGAACCCCTGCTTTAGCGCATCTGGCATGTAAATATCTTGCAACACCGTCTACAACAGTGCCATGAGAACTGTTCTCACTTTCAGGTGACATTGTAAACAAGAAGAGGGCAGCATTACCTCCTGTAAATGTAAACAAACTTGTTTGTCTTAGCGATTGGCTGAACAAGAAGTAAGACTGAGTGGACTTGTAAGCTCTGAAGTTTTACATTGTTTTTGTTTTTGTATGCAGTTATGTAACAAAAAAATCTACATTTGTAAGTTTCACTTTCACTGTAAAGAGATTGCACTACAGTACTTGTATGAGATGAATTGAAAAATACTATTTCTTTTGCTTATCATTTTTACAGTGCAAATATTTATAATCAAAACTAATATATGCACTTTGATTTCAATTACAACACAGAATACAATAATATGAAAATGTAGAAAAACATCCAAAATATTTTATAAATTTCTATTGGTATTCTATTGTTTAACAGTATGATTAAAACCATGATTAATTGTGATTAATTATTTTAATCGCGATTAATTTTTTGGAGTGAATCACGTTAGTTAACTGCGATTAATTGACAGCCCTAATATAAACATTTTAATTGGTGTGGGTAGGGGCAGCAAAGGGCATTCCTGGGGGAGGGGAGGCGGGCTCATGGACTGGGATGCTGCAGTTAGAGAGCATTTTAATCCCATGGATGGAGCAGCCTGTTTACTTCTCCAGCTTGCTGGATCATTTCCACTTGGAGCTCCCACAAACAGCCTGTATATTGAGCAACTAGCAGTCAGTGCTGAATACTCAGGAGTAGATTCTTGTCTTGTTGTGTCGTAAGCGAAACAGGAAGGGGCTCCCGTTTCTTTTTTGTGTTCCCTGGGCTTGCTTGTGCATGGTGGGGAGTGGAGCCTTCTCTGGGAGGTCAGCCTCGCAGTTTGAGAAACCTGTGCTATTTTCTGAGGGGAGAAGGAGCGGAAGGAATTGAATTTGCTCTAGGTTTTTGAATCTCTAATTTGTGTGTATTGGGGGCTGAGTGGAGAGTTGCTGAGAAACCTCTCAGAAATATATTTAGCTGGTAAGCAGGGGCGGCTCTAGGATTTGCGCCGCCCCAAGCGGGGTGGCACGCTGCGGGGGGCGCTCTGGTGGTCGCCGGTCCTGCAGCTCCGGTGGACCTCCTGCAGACGTGCCTGCGGAGGGTCCGCTGGTCCCGCGGCTCTGGTGGACCTCCCGCAGGCATGCCTGTGGATGCTCCATCAGAGCCGCGGGACCAGCAGACCCTCCGCAGGCACGTCTGCGGGAGGTCCACCAGAGCCGCCTGCCGCCCTCCCGCGGGACGCCACCCCAAGCGCATGCTTGGCGCGCTGGGGTCTGGAGCCGGCTCTGCTGGTAAGCGTTGTGGAATAAGAACATAAGACCATAACGGCCATACTGGATCAGACCAAAGGTCCATCTAGCCCAGTATCTTGTCTTCCGACAGTGGCCAATGCCAGGTGCCCCAGAGGGAATGAACAGAACAGGTAATCATCAAGTGATCCATCCCCTGTCACCCATTCCCAGCTTCTGACAAGAACTCTTAGTGTGTATATGTACAGTCCATAGTACTGTGGGACACTGATCTTTGCTGGGATCTCTAGGATGGCCTAGAGCACATTATTAATTAATTAATATTATTTTATTTATTATTGATTGCTACCCCTTCTAATTTTGGAAAACAAATGTTCTCTAGATGCATTTTTAAATGCTAAAAGAAATACTGTTCTCTTTTTTACCCTTTATATCTTCATTTCTATTGCTTTGTTTTGCTGGGGTTTTTTTTTCATATCCTCAAATCAGATGATTTTGGCCCTTCCATAGTGCTGTTGCCAATTCAGATGGCCCATCTGGACTTTTTGGAGAGTCGAGATTTCTGTATGTGTCTGGCAAGAGGTGTTCGTTTTGATGGGACAGATTTCTCTGGCTCTTGTATAGTTTTTCTCTTTTCTCCTGGTCTCCCTTTTCTCTGTTTGGTATCTTCTCCATCTTAATCTTCTCTCTCTCCATCCTCCTTTCTCCTTGGCTACCTCCTTTTACCATATTTCCTCTTCCTCCCCCTTTCCTTTTCCTTCTCAATTGTCTCCCTCATCCCTTATCCTCATTGCCATTGTTTTCTTGTCTCTTCCCCCTTGTTTTGTTGCTTTGTCCTCTTTGCCTGCCTGTCTTACTGATGCACCACATAGTGCTTAAAGTGTGTGTAGGGGGAGAGATCACAAGGAGTCACAGACCTGGCAAAAAAAAAAATTAAGAATCGAAGCAGGTCGCTGAGGGGCACACAATAAGCACAGTTTTACCAAAGTTGTGTCTCCCAGATTATTATAGACCCCACACATTTTTTTCAGGCCACTTTAAGCACTGACCACTGTGCTGGGTCAACCTGGCTTGCTGTTAGATTCAGCAGCACCTGTTGCAGAGAAGGAAGCATTACATGGGCACTTGGTGTAGACCTGCTTCTCGCAGATATTCTATCCAGCCAACTCACTTTAGCTTTGTACCCCTGGGGGACTGAATCAATGGTTTGGGGCTTTCATGCCTCTTCACATGCACTAGTGGGTTGAGGCTCCAGGGCTATCATGATGATTTCCCCCAAAAAGCTACTAGTGAGTGGATACTAACCCCTGCCATGTGACTGGGACTGAGAAACAAAGACCAATTTCTTGTGAACATTTGTGTGTGTCACACATTAATTACATGGTGTTCAAAGTAAATGGAATTTTTGGCAAAAGTGCCGAGAGGGAGCCGCCCTTCAGCCTGGGAATGAACCTGGCACAGAAAAGGAGGAGGTGTTTGTGAACTTTCAAATCTTCCTGCAAGGAAATGTTGTTGCATAGAAATCAGAGAAGGTAAAATTTTCCATACTGCTATGTGTGGCAGACCCAGAATCACTGGAGATCGACATAATACATTAAAAATGAAAGCATGAAAGTGGCTGCAAACTGACAGATAAAGTCATCCAAAAAATTCAAGAATACTTTGAGGCATGTGAAATTACCCCTTGGAAAAGGCATATATTCTTTAAAAGAAACCAGGTGCTGGGGCAGATGATTGACCATCATGTTGCAGAGCTATGTAATGACTCTAAGTCAGGTGAATTTGAATAGTTAACAGATGGATCAGTTAGATACCAGTTTATTTCTGATATAAGATCACTAGGTCAAAGCAAGGCTACTGTGAGAAATGGACTTGACATTGCAAAGAACAGTGCATGCTTATAGTGCTGATGAAAACTATTGCCCAAAATATGTGCTAGCAAGCAAAGGAAAAACCGAAATGCACCTAATTAAAATGCACACACTTGATTGAAAATGCACCCAGAGCACAAAAACTTACTGAGGATATAGGGATGGAATTGCTGCAGATGACGAGATTCTGGAGAATGGCTGTGTCGTCATAATTCCACACACAGCATGAGGTCAGAAATACCAAACATAAATCACCCTGTGGTTCCTGAGGAGGGTAAGGACAGAGTTTGAGATTTTCGTGTCTTGCCAGCTATGAATGGTGCTATGGAAAACAACATTTGTAGTGAAATACAGGAATCAAAATGCGAATGAACCATTGCAACCATCTAAGATTCCTGAATGTCCTTGGTCCAAGGTTTGGGCCAGTCTTTTAAAATTGAAATATGCCCTCTTGGGTGGAATACTACTCCAAATTTTTAAAATGGAGCTGTTGCACAACTCATGGAGTCATAAGGTAATAGCACAGTGTAAACACAGTTTGCTCACCGTGGGACTCCAGATGCGTTAATAACAAATAATGGGCTATAATTCACAACTCTCTTAGCTGTATCAGTTCAAGCACACCAGGGCAATGGGTTAGCAGACAAGTCAATACAAAGAGCAAAAAACTGGATAAACAGAACAAAAGGGCCCCACTGGATTTACAGGGTCCATACTTGGCATTGTTGGAATATCACAACACCCCTCACAATGCTTCCTTAGTACCACCAGTTCAAATTTATGGGTGGAAGGACAAAGACCTTTAACATGTTTCTTGGACCAAAGACAATTAACCCTGAAGTAGTTCCAACAGAACGATAGGCCAAGAAACTAGAACCTAAAGAAACTACTACAACAAAATGCTACACACTTACCCCTGTTGCGAGTGGGAAAGTATGTTTGATTTCAAAGAGGCCGTGTCTGGGAACTTGCCAAGGTAATGGGCTATACCAGCTGCACCAAGGTTATGTGACATAAGCATCCCTGAGGATCAGTCCTACAGGAGGAATAGAAAACAACTACACAAAACCAAGAAGGACTTTGACTTAGTTTCTTAAGGCCAACCAAGATACTACCAGTAGTACTCCTGGACGGGCTGACACACAATACACATCCAGTCAACGACAATGAAATTACAAAAAAACAGCACATCCAGGCACAAGGTAGCAGATCCACCTCAAGGACTGTTCTGAGAACAGGTGGCCATGTGATCAGAAAGCCACTGAGCTTGACAGGTAATTGTTATTGACTAATGGTCCAGAGAAGGCAGAAGAATCCTTTCATTTGCCCTGAGGGTTGATATCATCTACTCTAACCTACAGCCTAAATGTCTCTCAGTGTTTTATTCATTGTCCATATTAATTTTTGTTGGTGGTTTGGGTTGATAGTATATTAGTTGCATTTGTTTGTTTGACTGTTTTAAAAAAAGATGTAACATCAGCCACTAGAATCGATGGCGACTGACCCCTGCCATGTACCAGGAGTATAATTGTTTGTAACCCAGTCCCACTTCAGGTGGCTGGGGCTAGGAAATAAATCTCAGTGTTTTGGTGAAGTTTTCAGAGTGATCGTGATTTTTCCCCCCTTTAAAAGAGAGGGATTCTTTCAAAAGCTTCCAGTGCTCTGCTGTAGTCTATCCTAGGACACTTCCAACAGTGCATAGTACAGTGTGCTTCTCAGGCGATGGAGGCACTTGGTGTATGCAACTAGCAACTAAACAGCGTGTGTTACAGGAGATAAGGAAGGAGCAAGACATGAGTGGGTTTCTAGTCAGAGCAAGTGACATACAGCTAGCTATGACTATAAGCCTGTTCATGACTGGCTGCTTTATAATCACCTGCAGTGCACACTATTAGGGAGCTAGTCCCAACTCTGCTAGACTAGTTTTAATGGCAGCAAGGGTTGAACTGGGGGGAGAATATTCTGGTGGTGCTTGACTCATGGCCTCATTGCCAAGCTTTCACCCTAGTTTGCTCTCCCCTCAACACTCCCCCACCACCTTCTCCTGTGGGCTGCTACTTCCTTCACCTTTCCTCTCATAGATGCTGTCCCTCTTCCCTTTTCTCTCGCCCCCGTCCCAGGGCAGCTTGCTTTCTGGAGTGCGCACTCCAAGCCTTGGTATAATAACTAGGAGTAACGGGATGAATTTAAGAAAAAGAAACATTAGGCTGAAGATACACTTCCTAGTAGGGAAGAGTCTATTAGAGTGAATAATAACATCTCCAGGGAAGGGATGGAACATTTAAAACTAGACTAGACAAAGCCCTAGACTAGAATACACAGTAGGGAACAACCCTAGCAGGGCCCCAGAACGTCGTTAAAGTGACCTGCCAGATCTTTTCCAGGCTAATTTCCATGCTACTCAACCACAGTGGATAAACACAGTTAGATGTTAATGCTTAAATGATTAGCACTGAAATAGTTAAATGTTGTCAGTTTAAAACTGTTGTCATTAGGCTACCCAGTTGACACCCCTTGTGATAAACTAGACAAGTGTCTTATAGCTATTGGGTCAAATTCAATCCAGAGGTAACTCTGTTAAAGTCAGGGGAGAGACGCCAGGGATGAATTTGCTCCATTGTTTCATTGGCCTGGTCTACACTGGGGGGGGAAGGTTGATGTAAGATACACAACTTCAGCTACGGAGATAGCGTAGCTAAAGTAGACGTATCTTATTTCGACTTACCTCCCATCCTCACGCCGTGGGATTGATGGCCATGGCTCCCCCGTCGACTCCGCTTCCGCCGCTCGCCCTGGTGGAGTTCCGGAGTCGACGGGATCGCATTCGGGGATCAATATATCGTGTCTAGACGGGACGCGATATATCGATCCCCGATAGATCGATCGCTACCCGCTGATCCGGCGGGTAGTCTGGACGTACCCATTGTTTCAGGAAATAACTATAGACTGGTTACATTCTGGTCCCTGCTAGAGGGTTTTCTTCACCACCAGTAGTATTCACAAATAAATAAATAAATAAGAAAGACACTGAAGGCACAGCTCCTGCAGAAAATGAAGCCACCAGGAAAGTTTTATTTATATACAGGTAGTGCTTTATGTATTTAGTGTCTGATCCAAAGCCTGTTGAAAGGAATAGAAAGACCCTACTTGCTTCAGTGGGCTATACGCAGGTCCCTATTGCAGTAATGTTATGTTCAACAATTACATCCTATCATATGAACTTTTTGTTTCGGTTGATAGCTGTTAGGCCCTGCTCCTGTGCCCACTGAAATAAATGAGAGTTTATCCTTTGACTTCAGTGAGTGCTGGATTAGGCCCTTCACGATTTGCTGGGTATACTCTGGTGTGGCTGTCCTGCAGAGACCAATGGCCAAAAGTGTTTTGTTCTGTTAAGGAGAATACGGCTTGGGAGTTTAAAAGTCCTGACTTGTCCTCTGTGTTAATATGGTTGATTGATTTAGGTCATGACAATGTTGTAATGTGTGGACTTCGTTTTCCCCAGAAGAAATATTAGAATAAGATGTACTATTGTTTTTCCTTTTACTATCATTATTGCTTATTTGCATTGCAATAGCATGCAAAGACCCCAAACCAGGATTGTCACCCCATTGTGATGATCACTGTACAAGCACAGAATATGTGACGGTCAATGCAAATTTAGTGCTCACGAACATTGCCTGATTAATAGTTGTGGAGGCTGAAGTTCTCTATCCACCCACATGGGCAGCAGGAATGTAAGGGTCTTTCATATCAATGTGCTTCAGGCTAGAGAGACCACCTCTAGAGACGAGAAAAGAGTTCAGTCTCCATAAACCACTCAGTCAGCAGCCTTTCTCCAGTGATTGCCACCATGGGTGCCTATTAGAGCCATGTTTTTCCTGATGTGAACACATATCCACTAGGAATAGGTGTAAGATCACAAGTTAGTTCATGTAGGGCATTGGACAGTCTTTCTCTAGTAATGATATTTGGGTAGTAAGATGGAGGGCTGCATTTGATCTGGAGAACTACAGATGGAAGATTCCATGTCCTAGGGGCAGTCCCCTGAGCTATCCAGTCCCTCCTTATACCTGCCATAATTTTTGTCCCAAGCCACACCCCCTTGTCTTGAGATGTCACAAGAATAGCTAATTGTGGCTGGCTGGGTCAGCACTGGGATTGGCTGCAGAACGAGGTGGCAGTGACTGATGTAGTAGATGCAACTCTTCCCTCTGAAAATGTTGAACCAATACCACAGCGTGGTAGTAAGGTTCAAGTGTGTTGCAGGAACTGCCCTCTCTCAGGTAAAATGAAGTCTCCTTGACTACATCTGGATATTAAATATCTCCTGGCACTCTTTGCAAGTGTAGTGTGCAGGCCAGTTTTTGCTTTCACTATTCACAATCTGTAGACATAACTTCCCCTCTACTTCAGTTGCTTAGCACCCAGTTTTAAATCTGCTTTGTAGTATTGTTGGAAGGCTATAATGAAAGTGATAGGAGTGGATCTCATTCAGGTTCAGTTATGGGTGGTTGAATCAAAATGTTTTCCTTTGGCCCATTTCTAGTTCTAATGGCAGCCATATCCCACTTCAGAGGTGACTCAGCAATCGGCAAATCGAAGCAATCCATATAGGATGAATCCTGATCCCTGTGCAAAGCTGAAGTAAATGGTCCTATTTATTGTTGTTAAATCACTTGAAAATTCTGAGTTCAGCAGGCAATCACACCAGAAGGTTTACAGAGTGGAGAGATTTGCACATTGGAGTTACGGATACTGAGAAATAACCATACAATGATTATGACAATCATACAACCAGATTGCAGAATATTGCATAACTGGTGGAAAATCCCTGCACTGTGATGAGACAAAATAAAGGGCAGATTAGATGCTCATAATGGTCTCTCTTGGCCTTAAATCTATGACTCTATGAATTCCCCCTTCAGTACAATTATTCACATATATAACATCAACTACAATCTACTCTGGCTAACAGTTGTTATTAGACAGTCAAAATGTAGGAATTTACATAAACACAGTATATCTCAATCTCAATAGCTAGTCTTTGAATATGCAAGTTTACAAAGTCTTATTGGTTACTATAATCTCTCAGCTCCAATTAGCTCCTGTAATGAGAATTTCTTCAAGCTGTTTGCCAGCAATACATGTAAGAACATAAGAACAGCCATACTGGGTCAGACCAATGGTCCAGCTAGCCCAGTATGCTGTTTTCCGACAGTGCTAAATGCCTGGTGCTTCAGACAGAATAAATAGAACAGATAATCATCAAGTGATCTATCCCCTGGTGTCCTCTCTCAGCATCTGGCAGTCCAAGGTTTAGGGATGCCCAGACTATGGGGTTGCATCCCTAACCGTTTTGGCTAATAGCCATTGATGGACCTATCCTCCATGAGCTTATCTGGTTCTTTTTTGAACCCTATTATAGTTTTGGCCTTCACAACATCCCCTGTTACTTCAGCATCTCAATTCCTTCACCTGAAGCAGAAAAACACCAACATTTACATGACAGAGAAGAGAAAAAACAAGGAAAGAAATTATGCTGTCAATCTTCTGTGAGAGAGAATTTATAAAAAATAAAAGCTTTTGACTAACTTTCCTCTTTCCCTACAGATCATCAAGGCTCTTGTCCTCAGAACAACTGTCATATATTTAGGCTTGGCAGAATTGGATTTTTATATTTTTAGAATTTCAGCGGATATCAGTGTTTGTTTTTAGGCTTTCCTTGCCCCTTTCCCTCCAATTTTTACTATTTAAATTTTCACAGTTACACAAAATTATGAGTTTTAAGCATTTTTTAAATTGTTATAGATTTCCTGCAATGGTGAAAATTTAAATTATGGGGGTTGTCAGACAACGGGGGTGGAAGGTGTCAGTCAATTTTTATTTAATGACAGTAAATGTTGAGATTCAAAAGGTTGAATCTTTATAACCATGAAAACACAGATCGTCGGCAGCACGTCAAAAGATACAAAGTAAATGAGACCACAATAAGTTCTCAAGCAGCATTTTTCTTACCTTGCCTATTTGTAAGTTTTGATTATCATCGATGGAAATACTTTTTAATTGGTTTGTGTATGTACGGTGAAATTGACGGTTACCAACATTTACCAATAAAAATCTAATCTTTCCAAGCCTACATATATTTGTATTTCCTTTGGGGAATCCCAGCCCCTCTTTCCCAGTTCAGTTTTGAAACGCAATGTAAACAAAGACATACTAGTTGTTTTAGAGAGAAAGAGCCTTACTGACTTTTAGGTAAGGAAATGGGTGGGAATAAGAGCTAAGAAGGCAGATAAAGGCCCCGGCCCTGAAAAGACTTGGGCACGTTTAACTTTAAACACATGGCTACTCCCATTGTTAAATATATGAGGAGTCCCACTGAATTTAATAAGACTACATGCAGGGGGGGAGGGATAGCTCAGTGGTTTAAGTATTGGCCTGCTAAACCTGGGGTTGTGAGTTCAATTCTTGAGGGGGGCCATTTAGGGAACTGGGGTAAAAAACTGCCTGGGGATTGGTCCTGCTTTGAGCAGGATGTTGGACTAGATGATCCCTGAGGTCCCTTCCAACCCTATGATTCTATGCCCAAGTTAAGCAGATTCCAAGTCTTTGCAGGACTTGGGCAAAAAGTGGGAAGTAAATTTATATATAACACCTTTTAAAAATTGTTTTAAAAACTGACCTTTCACAGCATGGGAACCCATTTTATTTTTTTGTAGGTCCTTTCCTTCCATTTGAGTTTAACTTAGAGCATTAAAAATGTCCACTTAGAAATAATGTGTGTGTGCTTTCATTAGACACAATAATAAAAATATTTTGGGCTAATAAACACATTGGTTTTCAGCCTCATTCTTTATGATAAATACTTTGGCAAATTTCATTTAGTCCAGGAAATGCTCATTACTTTGAGGAAACACCTTCAAATCCTCTTTATGAAAGTACTTTGAAGTTAATTGTCCTGTTCTCAAGTTATTTAGCAAGAAAATCAAGAATGAAAAATTACCTTGGTTTCAAGAGTCTGCTTCTTTTGGTCATAGAGAAATGGTATATTTATAATGTGCTTGTCTTCACTTCCATATCAAAAAATATACAAAAGCTTGCAAAATGCAGCATGTAAAATGACAGGTTGATTGACAGTCCACTTTTAGTCCCTGATATATTTATGTATTATTTAAAGAGGCACTGTCATCTCAAAAACTATATTAAAAAAAATGCTTACCTGTGTCCTATACTAATAGTGTAACAAAGTTACCGTATTGCGTTACTATACAGAGTCCCCATGGGGTGATTGCATTAAATATTACTAGCACACCCACAGACAGCCCATAAAAGGTCTGACTTCTCCCATGCGGGAAGGACTTCTGCATTGGGAAGTAATTCTTAGAGGAAGTTGAGGGGCGGATGGGTGTGTGTGCTGCCTGCGGGAGGGTGAAAGTGAAACTCCCTAGCTGCAGGAGGGGAGCTGCCTTTGGACTCCATTCCTGCAATAAACAGATGTGCTTCTGTTGTTTCACTGAGCTCAGGCTTGCATTGTTATTGTGGGGACTATGCCTGGCTATGCTAACCAACCACTAAGTAGACCCCAAGGCCACAGAACAATACCTGGGCCTCAGTCCTGCAAAGATAACCATACAGTGAGACCCAGGGCCTGCCTAGAGCCCTGCTGCAGTCTGCAGGGGTCTGTGCATGTTCAGGGGCCTGCCCATATGGTTGTTTTTGTAGGGTCATGGCCTCTATTATTAAGATCTGAAAGAATTTAAAACTCAAACTTACTTTTTAGTTGTTTTTTTTTATTGTATTTTTTTGCTCAGGTGAGAAACTAAACTAGACCAGTCAGCTTCACTTTTGTTTCTAGTCAGTTTCTCTCTCTTCTTTTTTTAAATTTTCATTAGTGCACTGCTGCCATATTTGGGATCTGCAAGTCCCTGATGGCAATATTTAAATCTCTGCAAAGACATGTTTGTGCTTTTAAGAAATGCACGAAAATATTCTTATTAGTGTTGGCTGTTAGGTTTTGTAAAAACTTTTTTAAAAAATAAGAGTTAAAAATAGTTTCCTCTACAGTTAATTTGGGGCCAAAACTACCTGGCAGGTGGGCTC
This sequence comes from Mauremys mutica, assembly GCF_020497125.1. Classification (NCBI taxonomy): domain Eukaryota; kingdom Metazoa; phylum Chordata; order Testudines; family Geoemydidae; genus Mauremys; species Mauremys mutica. The sequence continues at coordinate 99,350,867 of NC_059072.1, read as the reverse complement.
TACAAAACAATGTAATCCATATTCTGCCCTCATTTGCAAATCTCTGCCCTGATGCCACAATTAGATCCACATGGACAGAGTCCTGCTGATTTCAAGCAAAAATACAGCAAATCACTGTTGCAACTTCAGTGAGAACTGGTGAGTGCTCAGCACTTTTGCAAAGCTCATTTATTAAAGGTGCTAAATATGGTTTTAGGAGCCTAATTTTAGGGACCCAATTTTGGAAATCTTGATCCAGGTGCACAGCAAATGCCTGGCTGAATGTCTGACTGCACCAATTAGCATTGGCTGTGATAGCCAGATTTCCATCACTCAGCTCATCATGCCAGTCACATCATTTAAAGAGGCAGACCTTTTTCTGCCAGGTTCTGTAGTGTGCTCTGTAATTCGGTAAATTTGCCAGTAATCCCCTGAACATTGAGACTCAGGGTTAGTTTCCTCTATTCTTTGCTGCTTGGCAGGTCAAATAATTTTTCATCCTGGAAGAGGTTTGATAGATACTTGAATGTGAGACCACAGGGGAAAACCCAGGGTGCTGCAGACAGTGTTGTGTGGGATTCGCCGCTAAATTGTTTAGTGTTGCAGTATATTGTTAAACAGCAGCTGTGTCTCATCCCATAGGTGACTGCATTAAGAGGTGGGGGGATTGTGCATACTATAGTTTGTAACATACTTTGTCAGCCTTCTAAATGAAGGGTTCTATATAAGTTGTGCTATTAATCGAAGACAGTGGGTTTGGTATGTGTAACGATATTGACAAGAAAAATACCACCAAATAAAACCTTGAAAAAGCTTTGCCCCCCGGTCCAGCCCCAGGCCCAGGCTCTGAAGATAAATACAGATGGCTACTCCCAGCTCCCCGTTGCTAGGATGACTCACACAGTTCTTGTTAGAAGGATGAAGAGCAGGGGATCAGGCTCTCTGCTCAGAGGTGGTGGCAGCTATGTTTGCTTTTACTCCCAGCAGCTGAGCTCAATGCCATCAGGTGCATATAAGCAACAAAGGCTGCTCTCCAAAGAGCTTGCATCAAAGAGGTGGGGTTGCCTTTCTCATAGGCCTCTCAGCCCTCACTCTGCTGTAATCCAGAGAGCCTGGTTCCTCTTCGCTGCTGAGAGCCCATCCCTCTGCCCCACGGCACTGGGATTGGCAGCACCACTGGCTCAATTTCAGCATGTGGCAGGAACACCAGACATGGGCCAGAGATAATGTGGTATATGGCCCTTAGATAGTGTACTGGATTGGCCTGCAGCAAAACTTCAAAAGGCTCTTTTCTTCTGTGAAAGCCAGGAAATCAGATATCTACGCAGACTAGTGGTTTGTGATTGGGTAAAGTACAGATTAGTTATCAAGGTTCTATTGTAAGGTTTTAAACCACTGGGTTCAGGGTCGTTTTATGTATGGCTGTGCTGGATGTGATAGAAAGAGGAACAGCTTTCCTGAGAGGGTATAAATATACCAGAAACAATAGCTATATGTTGCTGCAGTGTTTGTTTGCTTTAGTGGCCTTCCTGAAAAAGTATGAAAAATCCTTGATCCTCATCTGCAAAGGGAGTAAATTCTAGGAAGGAGAGCGTTACTGGTCTGATACTTCTTGGGTGCTTTGCAGTACAATGGTGACTGTGTTGCTTCTGTGCACGGAACCTGCAAACAGTTGAGAAAGGGGAGGTGGTGCCAGGGGCGGCTTCAAGTTTTTTGCTGCCCCAAGCAAAAACATTTTCCCGTGCCCCCCTGGCCCCGCCCCAACTCCACCCCTTCTCCGCCCCATTCCACCCCCTTCTCCAAATCCCCGTCCCCACCTCCTGCCCCAGGCGTGCCGCATTTCCCCTCCTACCCCTCCCTCCCAGACTTGCCTGGGAGGGAGGGGGGAGAAGCGGAGCACTGGTGTGCTTGGGGGAGAAGGCGGAGGTGAGCTGGGGGGAGCAGTTCCTCTGCCCCACCAGGTTACTTCCTGCGGCCCTCCCCGTGCCCCCCACCGCCGCAGCTCACCTCCACTCTGCCCGCTCCCCTGAGTGCGCCGCCGCCGCTCCGCTTCTCCCTCCTCCCTCCCAGGCTTGCTGCAAAACAGCTGATTTGCACAGCAAGCCTGGGAGGGAGGGGGCAGAAGCGGAGTGGCGGTGCGCTCGGGGGACCAGGCGGCAGTGGAGCAGAGGTGAGCTTGGGGGGGGAAGCGGTTCCTCTGCGCCCCCCCCCCCCCGGCTTACTTCCTGCGGCCCTTCTTGCGCCCCCCACCGCCACAGCTCACCTCCGCTCAGGGCTGGCTCCCGGCTTTTTGCACCCCAAGCAAAAAAAAAAAAGAGCAGGACTGCCGCCCCTTGGAAAGTGCTGCCCCAAGCACATGCTTGGAGCGCTGGTGCCTAGAGCCAGCCTTGGGTGGTGCATGCAAATGTAGCCATAAGTAAGGGAATGAAGGCTGCACCACAACATTATTCCTTCCAGGAATGCATACGGAATAGAGAGAGAAGGGAGGGTGCAACATGAAGCGGCTGCAACCTGTGGTCCAGGGGCTAACCAGCTCGAACAGTATGTGCACAACTATAACTGAGGACTTCTGGTAGGGTTCTGGCAAACACGTGATTTGCTGCTTCATGTTGCCTTTCTTGAGTACTTCTATATGGACCCCTGTTGCGTGTGTGCGTGTGCACCTAGATGCATGAGGCTGCTCTCATGGGTGTTGACTGGCCATGATTACTTAGGTCTTTCTTTATTCAAATTCAATTCTTAACCAAAGCTGTACATGTCCTATTTTTATAACTTTTAAGTATACCCTCAAATTAACACACTAAAACCACCAGATACACTTTAGCAATGCAGCGAGCTGCCCGCACAGCACTGCCCGCACTGCCCGTAAACAGTGTGCTCATGTTTACCCACCAGGATGATAAATCTCCCAGACAACCATCCCCTGGACCTCAGCCAGCCCATCACTGCACCCTGAAACTAATGTTTTAGGTCTCTCATGTAGGCTGTGTGGTGTAAAGTGAGTGTGTGGTCAACCAGATCCCTTTCAATACTCTTGGCCCTGGCTATCTGCTATATACCAGGGTCTGACTAACTTCACTTCCTGTTAGTCTTTTCTCAGCTGGGTTGCTACCTGCTGCAAGTAGGGTGCCACTTTTGCAGCCTTGGATTCCACCTCTTCCTACCCCACCTATGGCCATGGTCAGTTCCACCAATCTTTACCTCTTCCTGCCTGTACACATGACCATTAATACTAGTTTTGTGAGAGGAAGAATTACCCTGATTGCAGTAGTGTTCAAAGGTCCCAGCCAGACTCAAGGCTCCATTGTTCTAGGAGCAGTACAAGCAAACACGTGAGAAGATACTATCCTTGTCCTGAAGACCTGGCATCTCAGGCCACACTCCTGTAATCAGATCTCTGTGGCCAGACCTTTTATCTGTTGGGAGGAGGAATTCATGAGGGGATAAGTGTCCACCTGAGTGGATCTGATTCCAGGATTGGGTGTCAGTGTAGGGATTCTAACCCTGCCAAAACTTGAACACTTGGTTAACTTTATACAGGTGAAGAGTCTCGTTGAAATCATGCATAAGGCTTTGCAAGATTGAGGCCTAGGAATATATGCATCGTGCACTTGTTTCAATTCCCTGCATAATTTTGAAAACATTTCAGGAGAACGGGGCCCTCGAGTTGTCTTGTCACATTAAATTATGTGTCAGATAAATTATTGGTCTCCGCGAAAAAGACTTCTAATGTGCATGGACACATCTCATTCAGCCTGTGTAGTTTTTTAAAACAGAAATCTGATAGTTGAAGGCAGGAAGAGGATTCTTCTTGTACATGGGTCTGGGCAAGTTTTGAGTGAAATCCAGCAGAAAGGCTTCTAGCAAAAATTGTGGTGCTGTATTGTATTTAGAAGAGCAAATGATTATCCTGGGAAATATCTCGTCCCACTGGGATGAGATGGAGGCACAGTAACGCGACCCTGTTCCTGGTCTACCAGGCTTCATGCTGTGCAACCTGAGCTGTTGAGTCTTTCTAAGTGATTTCCTTTATCTCGGGTAGCTAGGTGCAGCTTCTACCCTGCATCTTCGCCGCCTGTGTTAGCCATCATTTTCAGGGTTCACATTGGATCTGTCCACTTGGCATAATGCCCAAGGTGATATTTTGGACAAGCCTTCATCGCTGATGGCATAGCTCCAATGAGCAATCCCCTACTTCAGTTGTTACACCTCCTCCACCACAATGAGGTTCAGGTCAGACTTGTGAGGGAGACCCCCTATTACAAGAGTTCATCAAGTCTGTTCCGATGTTGGACTCTCAGGCCATTAAGCTTTCACAGTTGTGCAGGAACAAACCAAATGACGAACTAGCGCTACGACCAACTGACTGTCTGGCTAAGTGTTGAAGAAGAAGAGAGGATTGTATTTAGGGTTGCCAGGTGTTCGGTTTTCGACCAGAATGCCGGGTTGAAAAGGGACCCTGGCGGCTCCGGTCAGCATTGCTGACCAGGCTGCTAAAAGTCTGGTTGGCGGCGCAGAGAGGCTAAGGCAGGCTCTGCATGGCTCGCGGAAGCAATGACAGGTCCCTGCACCCCTAGGTGCAGGGGTGGCCAGGGAGGCCATACGTGCTGCCCCCCACCCTGAAAACCAGCTCCGCAGCTCCCATTGGCTGGGAACTGCGGCCGATGGGAGTTGCGGTGGCAGTACCTGTGGGTGAGGGCCTTGCGTGGAGTCTCCCTGGCTGACCCTGTGCCTAGGAGCCAGAGGACATGTTGCTGCTTCTGGGAGCCACCTCAGGTAAGCGCTGCCCAGAGCCTGCCCAGCACCCACAACTCCCTCCTCCACCCCTGCCCCAGCCCTGAGCTCCCTCCTGCACTTTGAACCCCTTGGCCCCAGTCCTGAGCCCCCTCCTGCACCCCAAACCTCACATCCCCAGCCCCACACCACAGCCTACAGCCCTAGCCAGAGTCCGTACTCCCCGCAAGCGCCTGCCCCAGCCCGGAACCCCCTCCCACACTCCGAACCCCTCGGCTCCACACTCTAGCCTGGTGCCCTCTCCTGTACCCCAAATCCGTCATCCCCACCCCCTGCAGAGCCCGCACCCCCTCCGGGCAACAGAGGAAGGGGGGATGAAGTGAGGGGGGCAGGGCAGGAGCAGCGGGTGGGATAAGGGTGTTCAGTTTTCTGCAGTTAGCAAGTTGGCAACCCTAATTGTACTGTAGATTTCAGATTGTTCAAAAGATTTGTATTTACTCAAAAGACAAAAAAGCAATTTTGTTATTTTGCAGAGAGCTGGATTGAAAGATGTCTCAATGAAAGTGAAAACAAACGGTATTCCAGTCACACCTCTCTGGGGAATGTTTCTAATGATGAAAGTAAGTAATTTTTCATTCAGTTTAAGTGAGGTTATGGGTATGCCCATGTGCAGAAGTTAACTTGTTAAAACATGCCATCGTAACATTGATGCTTATATTCAAAAACTATCTTTCTTTCATCATGATATTGAATATATAAAGAAAAAAGTATATGCCTTACAATGAGGGTAGTTCTACACTGCAATCCAAGGGGTGATTTCAGCTCAGGTCGGAATGCCCCACTAACAGAGTTAAAAATAGTAATGCAGATATGGGGTGACTGGCTTCAACAGGGCTAGCAATGCAAGTACATACCCTGGATTCTGGCATGTTTGTACAGCCCTTGCTAAAGCCTGGGCTACTGCCTCTGTACTGCTATTTTTAGCAGTACTGCAAGCGCACATTGGATCGCAGCATAGGCGTAGACTTAGTTGCACTGTGCTGTTTTTCAAGGCAATGATTTGGTAAATGAAGTGAACCGTGTTGTACAACACAAAAAGGCAGTTACGCTATACACGGGATTTAAAACTGTTAGTTATTATTTGTGTTGTGGTAGCAACTATGGACACCAGTCATGGACCAGGATCCCACTGAGCTAGGTGCTGTACAAGCAATCTAAGTAATGTAAAATAGCGTGTATTCAGGTTTCCAAATCCAGTCATTGTTGGAATGAAAGAGCCTTTCAGTTGCGTAGTCCAAAGAGCCAGGTTACTGTGATAGCTGATAATTTTATACATGTTTTCACTGGAACATTTGCTAGCCTCCCATTAAAAATGTATCGAAGAGGAAGTAGTGTTGTCTGTTGGTTAGATCAGGATACTCGGAGCCAGGGCTTTGGTAGGGCTCTGTGTGGGCACAGGGGTCTGCTTGAATAGAATAGGTTGCAGAATTCAGGGCTCGCTGTATAAAAAGTTATGACCTGTAAAATGCAACTGTCAGGATTAGATCAAGAGTAAAATCATCTGTTTTGTTTTTAACAGGTGACCACTAGACACTTGGAACGCAGACTAAAACAATAAACAGTGGCTTAATAAATCCATCCTAATGTATATCACGTGTTTAAAAATTAGACTCTCAGATTACAATCACATGTTAAATATGCCCTTACCTATGCTACTACTACCTTAGGTTATTAAAGGGACAGTGGCAATTTTAAATCTAGTCAGAGGAAAAAATATTTTAATTATCTTCAGTTATAGCAATTTTAGTTGTTGCTTGTAACAGGTTTAAAAATCAGGCAGAAATGATTTTTAAGATGAGTTTCCCTTTAAAATTCTTCTTCCTTTTTTTTTTATTCACCATTTACTTCCCCCCATTTGGGTTTTTTCTTTTCATTTTACTCAATTTGGATAGAGAAAATAAACAACCTAAGTCATTTTCCATCTCTGCATTTTATGTGTTAGCCCATGCTACAATATATGTTTGCATTTCTTACTCTGCAGGAGATTGCTTAGGTCTAAACATAAACACTTTTAACTGAAATGTTTTAAAAAGCCATTTGTTTACTATGCTTTTACAAAACAAAGACAAACAATCCTCCCACCCCATATTTTGCATCCAATCTACCCGACTGTCCCTCCTCCCTTTTTTTTTCTTTTTTTTTTTTGCATTAAGGGAGAATTACTCCGAGGATGTCCAGTTGCTATGGTGTTGATGATATGACAGTACAATAATTCAGTGGCCCTTTTTATACAGGGACTCTGCTCCCCTCTGCTCAGGGATCTAGGTGGGACAACCCTCTACTTTAGAAGTATGGGAAGAGAAGAATGATTGGAACCTCCTGACACTTGTTTGTGACCCTCAAATTGAGAACACATGCTGTAATTCACTGAAGCAAACTGATGAGTATAGTTGAGAACCACTCATTTGCCAGGTTTTATTTTAGAAATTAAGGAGTTTCTCTGCAAATGATTCTGGCAGATTCACAACAATCATTTGTTTGCCCAGGTTTTGTATACACTGAGATCATTAATATCTTATAACATCAATTTCAAACTGTGTGCTAAACCTGAATAAAGCCATCTTTCAAGTGATGCCTGACCTGACTTAACTCCTAATAGCCGAAGAGTTCAACGCTGAGCAATCATACTTTTCAGAATGCTCACGATGTCTGCAGACCCAATCCAAAGTCCATCAAAGTCAACGGAAAGACTCCCGTTGACTCTGAGCTTTAGATCAGGCCCATAGTCCAAGCCAGTGGGAGTCTTTCTTTTAACTTTGAGCTTCGGATCAGGCTCTATCTGATTAATGTCTTATAGTATGGGTAGCTCTTACTCCAGAGCTTTCTGTTCTGGATCTGCAAAGAGTATGTTGGTTCTGTGCAGGTTTGGGCTTGTTTGATTGGCTAGTCATTCCGCTGCAGGTGGAGTTAACTGGTGTCGAGGTCACTTTGGGTAATGTTCTTTTGCTTTATGGCAAGTATTAAACCTCCTCTAACTCCCAAGTGTCCCCTGAGCATCTAAGATGGCCACTTCATTGGTGGGCCAAGGAAATTCTATCTGTGGTTTATCAGTGTATTGTAATGGGTCTTCTGAGAATCAGGATCAGGGAAAGAAGTGCCATATTTCAAGTGTCTCTGTGCTGATTCCGCTTCCCAATGCATCTGTGAAAGGAGTTTATATGACCATGTGTCAGTCTCTCATCTCTGGTAGCTTGTTGGGCTGATGTCAAGGCATGTGAAGTCATTGGCTCAGCATCCATACCTAATCACAGGCTTTTTGCCTCAGCAATTTTAGGGGTACTTATTGAGACCCTTGGGACTGATTTCTGAATCTCAGGACTTTCTGTGATGCCATGCCTGCAGACCCCACAGAAGCCATGCCTGCAAGACCCCCAGTCATAAAAGTGACATTGACTCAATGCACCTAAATTAGCAGATATATTTTTCTGAAATATATGTGGAAAGGAATTGCCATAGCTAATGTGAGCTGAGGTCCCCATCTAATTCAGTATCATGTCTTCAACAGTGTCTCATATCAGATACAAATATTTCCTGGGGGAGGAAAACTGTCCATTTTCCAACCATCTCTAGTCAATTAGACTTGTGCTCCTAAGTCATGTAGGTGCTTTGGAAACTCCCAGCCTGTTCAAGGAACACAGGATCTGCCCTCGGGGCCGGATTCTCACCCATGGCTACACATAACAGTGAGAGATATGGTAACTACTTACCTTCATCTAGCTCAGTGGCTCTCAGCCAGGAGTCAGACCTAGTTTGGAAATTTGACAGGGGAGGGGCTGTTCATCTGAAAACTGTGGAGCTGCTCGGCTTAATGCAGGGAGTTCATCCAAATCTGACCTCTGCTTCCATAGCGTCTCAGGGGTCCTATCGCACCCGTTGGACTGCATGGGGATGACGTGAGGGGTCAGTACCTCCCAGATGTCCCAGCAGGTATAAGGAGAGATTCTTCCCAGCTGCTTGACAGACCTAGAGACTAAAATCAAAATTTTCAAGTGTCCACTAATTTTACATCCCTCAATTTGTGCATATACAACTTAACATGTGTAGGGGTCTGTGTTTCAAAGCTGCTGAGCACCCCCACTTCCATTGACTTTGGTTGGAAGTCTGACTCTGAAAATTAAGGAATCTCTCAAGCGGGGCAGCCAAAACCGTAGACTCTTATGAAAACTTGGCCTTGGTAGCGTGTGCAAACCACAAACAGAGCTGCATACCGATAGCCTTGAAGCAAAGCTTCCAGTCAGGAGGAAGGCAGAGCCACTGGCCAAAGAAACTCCCAGGGTTGAAGGTTTTTGGTTATACATAGTAAGTGGACCCCATTTTTTACATTTTGTCTTCTCCTTACCCCTTCTCTGGCATCTTGGGAATTGCAGCACTGGGGGTGGGGGGAGACTGTCTTTGCTGTAGGGTGAAAGAGAGGGCCAGGGTCTTATACCTCCTGTACAGAAGAAAAATAATTGATGTGAGATGTTTCTCTCCTCATCCCTGTTGCCATTTGGTGAGTGTAGGGGCTAGGGTGTTTTTGGGAGCTAATTGTCCCAGTCTCCTCTTGGCTGACTGGGCCTTTCTGGCTGTGGCTATTGTAGAGTTGCCAGGTGTCTGGATTTTTACTGGAATGCCCAGTCAAAAAGGGACCCTGGCGGCTCCGGTCAGCACCACAGACTGGGCCGTTAAACGTCCGGTCGGCGGTGCTGCTGGTCTAAGGCAGACTAGTCCCTACATGTCCTGGCACCGTGCTGTGCCCCAGAAGGGGCCAGCAGGTCTGGCTCATAGGTAGGAGGGCCACAAGGCTCTGCACGCTGCCTCGAGCACCGGCTCTGCACTCCCATTGGCTGGGAACCACGCCAGTGCCCCAACCCTGAGCCCTCCTCAAACCTGAGCTGAGCTCTGTCCTGCATCCCAAACCCCTCATCCCTGTGCCCACCCCAGAGCCTGCACTCCCAGCTGGAGCCCTCATCCCCCCTGCACCGCAACCCCCTGCCCCGCCTTGATCCCCCTCCCACCCTCTGAACCCCTCAATCCCAGCCCGGAGCACCTTCCTGCACCCCAAACTCCTCATTCCTAGACCCAACCCAGAGCCTGCACCCCCAGCCAGAGCCCTCATCCCCCCAACCCATTGCCCCAGCCTGGAGCCTCCTCCTGTACTACAAACCTCTCAGCCGCAGAGCACCCTCCTGCACCCCAAATACCTCATCCCCCACACCAGAGCCCATACCCCCAGCTGGAGCCTTCACCCCCTGCACCCCAGCCCAGAGCCCCCTCCTGCACCCTGAACCCCTCATTTCTGGCCCCTCCCAGACCCTGTACCCTCTCCCACACCCCAACCCCCTGCCTCAGCCCAGAGCCCCTTCCCATACTCAGAACCCCTCAGCTACATTGCCAAGCCTGGAGCCTCCTCCTGCACCCCAAACCCCTTATCCCTGGCCCCACCCCGGAGCCTGCACCCTCAGCCAGAGCCCTCACCCAGCCTGGTGAAAATGTGTGAGTGAGGGTGGGGAGAGCAAGCCACAGAGGAAAGGGGGAATGGAGTGAGTGGGGGTGGGGCCTCAGATAAGAGGCGGGGCATGGGTGGGGCCTTGGAGGAGGGGTGGGGCAAGCCAGGGTGTTCGGTTTTATGTGAGTAGAAAGTTGGCAACCCCAGTCATTGAGTCCTTCACTTGGTTTCAGCGGGGGAGCACGGCCATCTTCCCTGCACCCTCAGCCAGAGCCCTCACCTCAGCTCCTGGGGATGAGGTGCTATTTAAAGTGCTGTGCAGCTGCCGTGTGCGCGCGCAAGTGTGTACATGCAGACATGGGCTAGCCCTCAAGTCTTCAAGTGCTTTTCTGCAATTGCAGCCATAGAGGTACTGAGAACTCTGGTGTTGGAGGTACCTTGAGCCAGGATTTGTTCCCATTTCTATATTTCTTTTACAGAATACTTAGCATTCATTTAAATAACAGTAGTTTGTTTTAATGTAGGGCACTGTTCTGCAGGGAAGCAATAAAAGAATAAACACAAAAGTAAAGGAAAATGACACCCATTATTATCCCCTTGCTGTATGAATGGTTGCAGAACCTGACCCGAGGCAAGATTGAAACAGAACGTTCCGTCTTCAATTTCATGTCAATTTTGCAAAACAGGAAAAAAAATATTGGCTGTATTTTTTTATGAAAAGAAGGCTAAATATAATGCATGGCTCTGCTATTCAATTAGCTAATGAGATCACAGGAGTATATTGTATAAAGGAGAAGTAAGCAAGCCTGTACACAAAAAGGCATACGGGCATATGTTTAATTTCATACCTAAAACTCATCTCCCCCATGACTCCTCATTCAGGTGCAATTATCCCTCCCCACCTCACCAAAAAAACACCCCTTGAAAACACAAACGAAAACCAAGCTACCCCTCAACCTCTCCTTCCATGAGACTGCCTTCTCCTCACCTCCACTTTGAAGCAGTGCTTAATTTGTGTCAGGGCTGAGCCCTGGAACCTCTAGGCTTGGCAATTCATAGCCCTGGCACCTCTGGGGCTTGCTGCATCAGTTAGGAAAGTAAAAAAATTGCTTGAGCCCCAGCACCTCTTTCATTATAAATTAAGCACTGCTTCCAAGTGTTAGAAAGGAATGAAAAAGGATTGCAGGATTCATATATATTAGTGTTCTGGAACCAGCAACAGCCCCTTCAGGTCTCAGTTTCTTGGTTTTACTATGATGTAACCAAAACCACACAATACCTTTTTAACCTTGCAAATCCCACTTGTTTATTTTACGTCTCTAGAACACATGGATTATCATTATAATTAATTGGCAGTGTTTTAAACAAGCACTTATTTGTGGCCGTGATGTTACAATTATGAATGATCACCTTTTGCTTTACAAAAATATCATCTAATTTTTCACCATTTTAGACACAACTGGAGTTCTTAATGGTACTCTTCCCACATTCATGATAATTTCACTTAGGCCTGGTCTACACTAGGACTTTAAATCGAATTTAGCAGCGTTAATTCGAATTAACCGCTCAACCGTCCACACCAGGAAGCCGTTTAATTCGACCTAGAGGGCTCTTTAGTTCGAATTCGGTACTCCACCCCGACGAGGGGAGTAGCGCTAAATTCGACATGGCTATCTCGAATTAGGCTATGTGTGGATGCAAATCGAACTTAGTAGCTCCAGGAGCTATCCCACAGTGCACCACTCTGTTGACGCTCTGGACAGCAGTCCAAGCTTGGATTATCTGACCAGCCACACAGGAAACGACCCGGGAAAATTTGAATTCCTTTTCCTGTCTGGGCACTTTGAATCTGATGTCCTGGTTGGACATCGGGGCGAGCTCAGCAGCACCTGCATCGATGCAGAGCTCTCCAGCAGAGGAGTCCATGCAATCCCAGAATAGAAAGAGGTCCCCAGCATGGACAGACCGGGAAGTCCTGGATCTGATCGCTGTGTGGGGCTATGAGTCTGTGCTTTCGGAGCTGCGCTCCAGCAAACGGAATGCAAAGACCTACGAGAAGGTCTCCAAAGCCATGGCACTCAGAGGATACAGCCGGGATACAACGCAGTGCCGCGTGAAAATCAAGGACCTGAGACAAGGCTACCAAAAAGTCAGAGCGGCAAACAGACGCTCCGGAGCCCAGCCCCAGACATGCCGCTTCTACGAGGCACTGCATGCCATTCTAGGTGGGTCTGCCACCACTGCCCCACCAGTGACCGTGGACTCTGAGGATGGGATAGTGTCGATGGGCAGTTCCTCGGCGATGTTCGCCGATGGGGAAGATGAGGAAGGGTTTGTGGAGGACGACGCAGGCGACAGCGCTTACAATACCGCTTTCCCCAACAGCCAGGATCTCTTCATCACCCTCACAGAGATCCCCTACCAACCCTCCGCGGCCGTTAACCCGGACTCAGAATCAGGGGAAGGATCAGTCGGTAAGTGCTATAAACATGGAAACATTAATTTTTTTAAAAACAGGAATAAAAAATATATAAAAACTATATAAAAACTTTTCCCTATAAAACTATATAAAAAGAAGGTCCACACATATAGGGATGGAACAGAAATCCTCCTGGGACACTTCCACGAAGCTCTCGTAGAGGAGCTCGAAAAGTCTCCGCAGGAGGTTCCTGGGGAGAGGTGCCTTATTTGGTGCTCCGTGGAAGCACACTCTTCCGCGCCAGGCCATCCTAACGTACAGCGGAATCATTGCCTCCACCAGCATTGCAGCGTACGGTCCTGGTCTGTGCAGGGATTCTCACAGCATCCTCTCTCTCTCTCTCCGAGTGACCCGCCTCAGGGTAATCTCGTTCGGCAACTGCTGCATCTAATTAGGGCAATTAGTGTACTGTTACTATTGTGAATGCTTGACTTTTACTTTGCATAGCAATGACCTTCGTTTAACAGCCACGTGTTGGAGGCCGCAGAGGAAAAGCATACAGTGATCTTTCCCGGGCACAGCCGCGAGGGGCTGGAACAGGGTCAGACTTTATGCTTTCCAGATTGCTTTCAGCGGGAGGGCACAGCTATCCATTAACTGTTAAGCAGCCTATAGTGTAGTGCTTACCAGGCCTGGCTGCTACACGGATTCAGCTGTACCACCCCTCTTGTCCGATCTCCTGTGCAAGACCGCAGCCAATGAAAGCGTATTCCGAAATCTCGAACTTGTCCTGAGAGCTCGTGAGACTAGGTGCCCTGTATGGTCTTGTTCACAGAAACTGAGTAGACTGTGTTCAGTGTTCGCAAACATGTATCTTTTCAAGGAAATCACTTCCTTTTTCCCATCACACAGCTGCGGCTCTTTCACGAACTGCCCCGGCATCCCCCTCACAGAGGCTGGTGCAGATTAGGCGGCGAAAGAAAAAGACTAGGGACGACATGTTCTCGGAACTGATGGCCTGCTCCAGAGCCGAGGCGGCCGAGCAGAGACAGTGGAGGGAGACCCTATGTCAGCACCAGCGCTCACACAGCGAACGGGAGGACAGGTGGCGGCAGGAAGACCAGCAGGCGACGCAAACGCTGCTTGGGCTAATGAGGGAGCAAACGGACACGCTCCGGCGCCTTGTAGATGTTCTGCAGGACCGCAGGCAGGAGCAGAGAGCCCCCCTGAACTGTATCTGCAACCGCCCTCCCCCGCCACAAAGTCCTGTCCCCCCCTCACCCAAAATCACAAGAAGGAGGGGCGCTAGGGGCCGTGAAAACTGTCACTCCACCCCAGCAGAGCGCTCATGTACCAAACAGCTCTCATGCCATAAATTTTGAGAAGTGCTTCCCTTCCTGGATCACCGAGTCCCAAATCCAAGTTTCATCCCCCCACTGTGTAGTTGAGTATTAAGAGTAGTTTGTTGTTATTCACTGTTTCCGTCACGTTTTCCTTGTCAGAAGACTTTGTGTGAAGGGGGGGGGGTATTTTAATTGCATAGGACAGCCTCCATTACCAGGGTACAGACTTGGGGGCAGGATCAACAGCAGGACACACACAGACTGCAGTCACTAGGCACCAGGGTCAGTCTGGGAGGTGTATGCTGCCCCGGGTCAGTCTGTGAGGTGTATGCTGCCCCAGGGTCCTAGCGCCTGCCATCCACAAATGGCAAGGCAGGCTGCCCTTACCATGCCCTTCCACCCTAGCCACGAGCCTCTCCGATGCCCTGAGCCCCAGCAAGAGCCCTCATCCATGGACACATACTCACCCTTCCCACACACCCCTCATCCCTTCCTACGCCCCAACACCCAGCCCAGAGCCTGCATCCAAACTCCGTCCCAAAGACGGCACCCCTCACCCCTTCCTGCAAACCCACCCCTTCCTGCACACCCACCTGCAACCGTCCTCCCCCACGAGACCGCTGTAGGAGCAGGAGCCTGTCATTCCTCTAGTGTAGAAGTGGTCTGTACATCAGTACACACCGTACCCACCACAGTCTGCGTCCATGTTTCAACCCTTGAACAGGAATTCATAATTAAAGAAAACTTTGTTAATAATCAGTGTTCCATTAAATTTATTTTAAAACGTGTGTTGGAAGAGGGGAAACCTGGAGAACGGGGTATGTAACCGCAGATCGAAGTCAACAGTCACTGAAACAGGCTCAGGTTCAGCTTCTCTGTAAATCAACTGGAGAGTCATAGGTTACCCTGCTCTCCAAGGAACCTAGCTTTCAAAGCCTCCCGGATGCACAGCGCTTCCCGCTGGGATCTTCTATCGGCACGGCTGTCTGGCTGAGTGTAATCAGCAGCCAGGCGATTTGCCTCAACATCCCATCCCGCCATAAAGGTCTCCCCCTTGCTCTCACGGAGATTGTGGAGCACACAGCAAGCAGCAATAACAATGGGGATATTTTTTTCGCTGAGGTCCGAGCGAGTCAGTAAGCTCTGCCATCTCCCCTTGAGACGTCCGAAAGCACACTCCACCACCATTCTGCACTTGCTCATCCGATAGTTGAAGAGTTCCTTCTCACTGTCCAAGGCGCCTGTATAGGGCTTCATGAGCCAGGGCATTAGCAGGTAGGCTGGGTCCCCGAGGATCACTGTAGGCATCTGCACATCCCCAACTGTTATTTTGTGGTCCGGGAAGAAACTACCTGCCTGGAGGCGTTTAAACAGACCAGAGTTCCTGAACACACGCGCGTCATGAACCTTGCCTGGCCACCCGACGTAGATGTTGGTAAAACGTCCCCTATGGTCCACCAGTGCTTGCAGCACCATAGAAAAGTAGCCCTTTCGGTTAATGTACTGGCTGGCCTGGTGGGCTGGTCCCAGGATAGGGATGTGAGTGCCATCTATAGCCCCACCGCAGTTTGGGAATCCCATCGCGGCGAAGCCATCTATGACGACCTGGACGTTTCCTAGAGTCACTACCTTTGAGAGCAGTTGCTCAACGATTGCGTGGGCTACTTGAATCACAGCAACCCCCACGGTAGATTTGCCCACGCCAAAGTGATTCGCTACTGACCGGTAGCTGTCTGTCGTTGCAAGTTTCCAGAGGGCTATGGCCACTCGCTTCTGCACACTCAGGGCTGCTCGCATCCGGGTGTCCTGGCGCTTCAGGGCAGGGGACAGCAAGTCACAGAGTTCAAGGAAAGTGCCCTTACGCATCCTGAAGTTTCGCAGCCACTGTGATTCATCCCAGACCTGCAGCACTATGCGGTCCCACCAGTCCGTGCTTGTTTCCCGGGCCCAGAATCGCCGTTCCACACCATGAACTTGACCCATTGCCACCATGATCTCCACTGCGTGGCGTACCCTGCTTTGTGAGAGGTCTGCGCCACTCTGTGACTTCCTGTCCTCACTGCGCTGACGGAGCCTCCTCGCCCGATTTCTCAGCAGCTGACTGTGGAAGAGGTGGACGATAAGGTGCGAGGAGTTGACAACGGCCATAAGTGCAGCGATGATCGCAGCGGGCTCCATGCTCGCAGTGCTGTGGCATCCGCGCTGTAACCGACCAGAGAAGGGCACGAACAGATTTCCCGCCGGCGCTTTCAGGGAGGGAGGGCGTGATTGACGGTTCAATGATGACAGTTACCCAAAACCACCCTCGACACATTTTTTCCCCCAGCAGGCATTGGGGGCTCTACCCAGCATTCCAATGGGCAGCGGGGACTGCGGGAACTGTGGGATAGCTTCCCACAGTGCACCGCTTCCAAAGTCGACGCTGGCCCCGTTACTGTGGACTCAGACAGTCGAATTAGTGTACTTAGTGTGGATACACAAATTCGACTTCATAAGGTCGATTCCACAAATTCGAGTTAAGTAGATTCGAAATAGTCTTGTAGTGTAGACGTACCATTAGATGAAAATAACAGTGAAACGGGTAGCTCTAGAGCTGATGACAAAAAAATGATCCTTTGGAAAATGTGGTGGTGTGTTTGTTTTGTTTTTGTTTTTGTTTTTAATCAATGAAAAATATTTGCCCAAAACCAGACAAAACCAGACAAACTGAAAAATTTCAGTTTTGTGACAAAAAATGTGGATTTTTTTTGAGGAAGCATTTTCATGAATATTTTAGATTTATTGAGAATCCAATTTTCAATTAAAAAAAAAACTATTGTTGGAAAAATTTTGAGCACCATTAAGCTCATTCCCTCACTGAGATATAAAGGAGGATTTAGTGTGTGGGCTGCAAAGTCTGAAAGAAGGAACCCAGGAGCAGACAAACCTTAGGAGATGGTTTTGCCTGGGGTTTGTGATCTTATAATTAATTTTGGTGTTAATAACATTAAGTGCCATGGAGGAATGAGTTTGGACTATTCATAGTGTATAGCTTGTGCTTGCTATCAGATTGGTTAAAGCACCTGCTCATAGTTCTTTACATGAAAACCCAGCAACTAAATGGATGGAGGTAGTGACTATACTGCTGTATAATTTAGATACTGGTAAGATATTTCATATAGTGTCACATAATATCCTAAGGGAAAATTAAATCAAGCTGGCATAGATGAAAAGATGATAAACATCTCAAAGCTAGCTCATTGAACAGAACAGACAGAATAAGTTTAGAAATTGTAGTCTGTAGAGGGAACAGCGTCCACTGGGTTTCACAGGGTCTGATACTTGTTCCCATTTTGTTTACCATTTTTGTTAATAAATTAGACAATAAAATAGAAAGTACTAAGTTAATGTATGACCTTATGTCTGGGGAGAATAACCCTAAACATAACAGGAAGAGGAGGCTTAGGGACAAATTCTGGCCTCTTGTGCATGACTCCTGAAATAATAATTGAGGCCACCTTTATGCATCTGTTTATAGATTTTGTCTTAAAAATTAGCAACATTGGAAATGACATTGGTGTGCAAAAAAGCTAGATAGTGCCATATTGTAGGAGGACTGGTAGTGACATCTGTACTTGGGTTGCCAAACACTTTCCTTTATGAAAGATGCTTGTAATCTGTTCTCTGCAAACTCTCACACCTCCATTGTTTTTTGCAGAGCACTTTTAATGTTCAACAGGAGGGATGCCCTCCTCTGGCTACAGAAGTGCCTCTTCTTTGTCTCACAAAATTCTGTTTAGGTTTTGCTGAGATATAAACTGCTAAAAATGACCATTTCCCTTCTCTCATTCATTTTCCCTCAGGAAAGTTTTGGCAGCCTGCTGAAATAATAACACACGCGCACACACACAATTCTAAGGGTATGTCTACATTGAAATGCTACAGCTGTAGTGCTGCTATGTGCCACTGTGGTGTAGACATTTATTACAGCGATGGAAGGGTTCTTCAGTCGCTATAGTAAGTCCATCTTCCTGAGGGGCAGTAGCTAGCTTGACAGAAGAATTCTTCCATTGACCTAGTGGTGTCTACACTGGGTCTAGGTTGACTTAATGACGTCGAATGGAATGTGAAATTTCTTGCAGCTCTGAATAATGTAGGTCAGTGGTTCTCAAACTTTTCTTTTTGTGGACCACTTGAAAATTGCTGAGGTCTCGGTGGACCACTTAATGGGATCATTCCAAATGTTGTTTGTACTGTTAGCTAACTATCGTAAAGCGCTTTGGATAAAAGCACTATATAAGAAAACCTCAATAATAATTAATGTTTTTTTGTTCTACAAATAAAAGCACACAACTCATATTTTCATATCTGTAGTTTTACCTTTCTAATGCAATGGATGTGCCCTCTCCCCCGCCATGGCAGCCTCCAAGCTGGGGCTGGGAAGGAGGGGGGGGGTCTCTCCCCGGCAGCCGCAGCCCTGGAGCTGGGGAAAGTCACCTCTTTCTCTGGCCGCCGCAGCCCTGCACGTCCCAAATTCTCCCCCATCCCCTCTTCTCATCCCACTGCCCTCTCCCACCTTATTCTCCCCAAGGCCCACCTCACCTTACATGTGCGTCTTCTCCAGGGTCCAGGCACCTAATTAGTGGAGCCATGCCTGCGCGGCTCCAATGATTAGGTGGGTGGCACTTCATTCTTTCATGTGCCGCCATCCAGGCGCGCACCTTAGAGGGAACTATCCGCAGACAACTATCCGCACAGTCAACTTGTGGAATTCCTTACCTGAGGAGGTTGTGAAGGCTAGGACTATAACAGCGTTTAAAAGAGAACTGGATAAATTCATGGTGGTTAAGTCCATAAATGGCTATTAGCCAGGATGGGTAAGGAATGATGTCCCTGCCTCTGTTTGTCAGAGGATGGAGATGGATGGCAGGAGAGAGATCACTTGATCATTGCCAGTTAGGTTCACTTCCTCTGGGGCACCTGGCATTGGCCACTCTCGGTAGACAGATACTGGACTGGATGGACCTTTGGTCTGACCCGGTACAGCCATTCATATGTTCTTATGAACAGAGTATACACTGTGCAGACCACCTGAGTGGAGCTTGCGGACCACTGGTGGTCCATGGACCACAGTTTGAGAACCTTTGATGTAGGTTAAGCTAACTTAACTTTGTAGTGTAGACCAGCCCTGAGGTTGACCTCATGCTGCCCGCATCAAAGCTGCAGCAGACAGTGTTCTGGGAATGTCTGGGAGATTCCAGAGCAGTTGTAGTGTGTATGTGGGGGGGAATCAGGTTGGGCTCCCCTTCCCGCCCTGGACATGGCCTGTAGCCCCTCTGGGAGTACCATATGTGGCAGAAACCAGCCGGGTGCCCCATGAGACCCAGCAGCATGTTTCCTCCCCATCCCCCAGGGACACCTCAAGGGACTGGACCTCCTCAACTTCCAGGACAGAGAGAGTCAGTCAGGACAGGCTCCCCCAGTGAGAAAGTTGTTACAGTTGCACATAACAGGTTTTGTTTTCACCTTTTTCCTTTTTAAATAAGCCCTGTGAAATTACCTTTTTAAAAACTGTATTTAAATTTGTGCAGCTATCCGGTGCACTGAATGAGGCATGTGTCCTGTAGAAGAAAGCAGAATGTGGTAATGTAATTAAAGACTGTATAATATGCCTATGCACAAGGGGACAGAATTAAGGTTGTACAGATGACCATAAATCTGACATTTCCTAACTTTCAAGTGAGACCCTTCCTTTAATATAACCTAAATCAGTCCCCTTTAAGGAAGTCAGCACTCAAGTGCTGGGCAGCATTAAGCAGAGGACTGTTTCTCAACGTGTGTCCTGAACCCGCCTGGCTTAGCTGAGTAGGAGGAAGGGCACGGAGAGATTCTACAGTTTCTGCTTTCGTTTAAAAAAATGTTGGTCTCCAACTATTATGATTGCAAAGAAAACCTTCAAAAGGTGAAGTGAGTGTAACTGAAGGAATGTAGGAGTTTGCAGGGAGTCAAAAACAATAGCTCTAAAATGTGATCTGAGCCACTCATTTAAGTGGGTGCTCACTGGGATGATGATACTTTAAATGGCATCATTGTTAAGTATTTCACTGCTCATCAAAGCATGTAAGAAAGGAGAGGAAGCAATATTGCCAGTTTTTGTGATGACTGAATTTTATCTCAAGTATCGTGGTATCTGGTGTTTTTCTTTAATTCCCAGCTTCTGGAGTCCTGTGATTATGGGAGGCTCTCCACTTTCACTTTTTAAAAAAAATCCAAATTTCTAGCCCTTGTGGTGCAGAGAGAACCTGGAAAATGTGGCACTTCATGATTCAGAAACCAGGAGACAAATATTTATTGGTTTGTTGTTGGTTTTGTTTGGTTTTGGCCCCTGACTCATGGGTTTTGAACATTAGGAGTCGGCAGTACTGAGGAAGTATTATATTAAGAAGATCTACACCAACATTTCCCAAAATGAGTGTAGGGGACCTGGGAGGACTAGCCAGAAGAAGAGTGGAACATGTATACAATTAAGCTGTATAGCAACACATGGCAAAGTGGTGGGGGCCAAAGTTCTTTCAAATAGGCTGGCTAACTCAGGGGGTGAATGCAGCCTTCAAGAAGTACCCAACAAGATCAGGAAGTACCACTAGGTGCCATTCTGGCTCCCCCAGAAAGTGCTGGAAGGGCATTCCGGAGCATTCTGGCATGACTCAATAGTTAGTTAGTACCCATTATGCCTCTGGCATTTAGGGCAGCGACAAAGCTCCTCCACTCCTGTCTGTTTCTGGCAAGTCTTTCAATGGTTCCCCAGCTTTTCAGCTGTGCCCCAGGTGTTTCAGCTCGGCTTCCACAGCTCTTTGCCACGTCGTTTTCAGGCAGCCTCATTTTTGCCTGCCTTCAAATGTCCATCTTATTGCTACTCTGGTGAAGGAATCAGTTTTCATCCGAAGCACACGGCCAATCCATCTCCAACACCTCGTGGTAATGATGGTGTTCAGATTTGCTTGGCTGCACTGTATGAACAGGTCTTGGTTTGAGATTGTTCTGGGCCAAAAGATGCGGAGGATTTTTCTGAGGCAGGTTGTATGGAGTGAAGACCGTTTGGACATGTCATACTTTGTCATTCCCCCTCATTCTGCACTATAAAGTAATGTTGAAAGTATGCAGTTCTGATAAATCTTGAGTTTGGTTTTGGTGTTGTATTTTGATGATTTCCAGAGACTATATTTAACAATCCTCAGAGTCTGTGCCAGGGGAGGGCAGCTTTTTGCTCCTGGCAGGTTCAACGATGCTGGATTGGTCTGTGAAGGAGGGGCCAGACAAAACAGACACCGTGGTCCTCCAGGTTGGGGGTTAGGCACAGGGCTAATAACCCTGTCCTGTAAAAACCAAAATATATTACAGAAACAGCGTGGAGAAATTGACCATTACTGCATGTGATGGCTTTCAAACATGACTCAAGGGCTAGGTTAAATTGTGAATATTCTGTAGTTAATCCTGCATGTGGAGGAGATGTGCTGTCTGATCGATGGTCCATGTGCTATTACAAACTAGGAAATGATGAACCTGGATATCAATACATCTGGGGGTTCTGGTGACAGCAGAGATGTACTGTACATTACTTAAACATCCCTCTTGAGAGGGATTCTGATACCATCTAACACCTCTGAGTATGTACTCCCTTGCAAGTCACATTTGCCCAGGAATTATTTAAAATGTATTTTTTTAACTGTTATAAGAATTAATTGGGAATCGAGGCTCAAGTGGTAGAGTGGTTGTGTGTTGTAGTGTTAAAGGTCCCAGATTCTGACTCTTCTAATGACCATGTTGGGGTGGGGGGGTTGTTACATATGACATAACAATAACCCCTATACGCAACTCCTCTCTCATTGTCAGGGCCTGCTGCAAGCCAAAATATACATAGCTTTAGCAGTGAACTAGTCTAGGGGGACCATTTTACATATTTCCAGAGTTTAGTCTCTATTTTTGGAAGGCTGTGAAGTCTGACAGATTTCTTTGAATAGACGGTTCCTTATCAGCTCACAAATGCCTGAGCAATTCCCACTGAAATGACATACCATTTTTTATTTCTCAATAGATGAGGAAAAAGAAAATAACAGAGCATCCAAACCACACTCTACTCCAGCTACTCTGCAATGGTAAGACTCCTTTTTAAAAAAAAAAACCCTTTGATAATTCCTTATCATTTTCATGCTCTGTCCCCAACTAAAAAGATTGTAGGCCTGAGAAACCTCACAAAGCAACAGTGTTTTCACTGCATGTGGGCATTCTATGCGGTTACACTCTATATGATGATGTGCCTTGCTGGTTGTCCTAATTATGTTTTTTGTACATGGAGCAAGATCCAGTTTGCATGGGTCTTTTGGGCAGATGTATTTGACACCTAAGCAATGAGGGTTTTGGTTTGGTTTGTTTAATTTTTAAAACGATAAAGAAAAATAAATGCCAAGAGTTTTTCAGTCTTCAGGACCCCGATTCAGCAAAGCACTCAACCAGGTGCTTATGTCCATCCCTGTTAGATGTAGGGTTGCCAGGTGTCCGGTAGGGAACGCCCGGTTGAAAACAGACCCTGGTGGCTCCGGTTAGCACCACTAACCGGGCCATTAAAAGTCTGGTTGGTGCAAGGCTGGCAGGCTCCCTATGTGGCTCCGCACAGCTCTCCAGAAGCAGTGACATGTCCCTCAGCTCCTAGGCGGAGAGATGGCCACGGGGACTCCATGTGCTGCCCCTGCCCCGCCCTGAGCACTGGCTCCACTGCTCCCATTGGCTGGGAACCACAGCTAATGGGAGCTGCTGGGGGCAGCACCTGTGGGTGGAGGCAGTGCGCAAAGCCGCCTGCCAATGCTCTGCCTAGGAGCCGAAGAACATGTCGCCACTTGCAGGGAGCGCCCAAGGTGAGCACTGCTCGGAACCCACACCCCGAGACCCCTCCCACACCCCAATGCCCTGCGCCAGTCCTGAGCTCCCTCCCACACTCAAACTTCCTCCTGTGCCCAAACCCCCTGCCTCAGCTCGGAACCCCCTCCCACATTCTGAATCCATGGCCCCAGCCTGGAAACCCCTCCTGTACCCCAAACCTCTCATCCCCAGCCCCACCTCAGAGCCTGCACCCTGTGCCCCAGCCCAGATCCCCCTCCTGCACCCTGAACCCCTTATTTCTGGCCCCACCCCAGAGCCTGGACCCCTAGCCCAGAGTCCATACCCCCTGCCACACCCCGAACCCCTCGGCCCCAGCCTGGAGCCTCCTCCTGCACCCTGAACCCCTCAGCCCCAGCCTCACGCCAGAGCCTGCATCCCCAGCCAACACCCTCACCCCCTCCCACACCTCAACCCCTTGCTCCAGCCCAGTGAAAATGAGCAAGTGAGTGAGGGTGAGGGAGAGTGAGTGACAGAGGGATGGGAGGATGGAGTGAATGGGGGTGGAGCCTTGGAGAAGGGGCAGTGCCTCAGGGCAGGGGGTGGGGCAACGGTGTTGGGTTTTGTGCAATTAGAAAGCTGGCAGCACTAGTTAGATGAGGTCCAAATGCTTTAAGATACAGGAGGAAAAAGAACAGCAGGAGTTTGACTGTGTGATTCACCTCACATGTCATAATCCCATCAGGGGGAAGGAAGACAGGAAGGAATGAGAGGAGAAATTAGGTGGTGGAGCGGGGGTGGGGAGGTAAGGAGGGGCAAGGTTGAAAGTAGATGAGAATGCTTTAGAGCATTATTGTGTCTCGTACTATGAATAAGTGAGGGATGTTCCACCTTTTCACACTTATTTACTGCAGCATTTTCATTTGTGTTATGATGACACAATCTTTTGAGCTCTATTTCCGTAGCTTGTGTCTTCTACTTCAGTTGTCTTTTTATTTTTGTTAGTTTGTTTATTTCAGAGAGAATTGAGGGCACAAAGTACCTTGCAGGAAGTGCTCTGCATCTGGTAGGATTGGGCTCTAGAATTGTGATCTGAAGTCAGTTGAAACACTCATTGGACTTTGGGGCTATTGTTAGCTCCACTGTACTTCAGCTATCAGTACTTTTCAGTATGTCGGGTGACAAATGGATTACTGCCCTACGGTACCTCACTTAGCAAAATGTTGGAATACTTACCTTGCTGTGCCAGCCTCTTGAGACCCATGTCTTTAAAGGGACATCAAGCAAAGGAGCCATTTTTCAAACATGAGTACCCAATTTTGCACTTGGACCCTTAGACTGTCCACTCAAACACTCAAATACCCATTTTAGGTTTCTAATTTATCCATCACAGTATGAAAATGCGGTTGGTGGTCTACCTCCAACATGCTTCACTGTAGACCTGAACGAATACATTGCAAAGAATAATCTATCCAATGAATTTGCCTCTTTTCCTGCATTTGGAATATTCATGAGCAGATTGCTGTTTCCTCACATTTGTTGTTTAAAGTTTATTCAATGACATTTTTCATGTTATTTGACTATAGATCGATCTAGAGCAACTTATTGTGGGTATTCAGTGTTCTGACTGGAGGAACCCATAAACAATTCTGATGCAAATACTCAGACTTGCACATTTAAATTGATGTATAATTTGACTCTGAAAATCACTTTCTGCAAGTATCTATGCCAAAGAAATTCAGTCTCTCAGATGTTTGTGGTCAGTGAATGAAAAGGGTGAGTGAGTATGGCCAAACAGAATTCATTAAAAAGTGAAGAGTGAATATTCATATGCGTACTGTTACTATGCATTATTCACCCAGTCTACTTTACCTCAGTACAAGGTAAACAAAACAATGTAGGACACTCTAGCTAAAATAAAATAGCCAACAGCGCTTAGCAGCCATAAATCAGGACATTGTTTATTTTGTGGTAGTGCCAGTTAGAACTCTCCCCCTCCTCATCTCCCCCAAAGGAGCAAATAACATAGTAGCCAAGAAGTGAGACTGAATTGGAACACATGCCAGTGATACTGCTCTCAAAAGAAAACATGCAAATACTATAAACAATATTCAGCCAAACACTTTCAAGCTTCCTCATTCATAAAGGTTAGTAAATCCCTAAACCCCTGGGATATTGAACTCTGCTGGAATGCAGTCTGCACAATAATGCCCATTCAGAAACATTTGCCAGAGAATCCTAGAATTTAGAAATGTAAAAGGCTTGTTGCATCATGCAGTCTATCTGCTTCCTGCTACCTACACGTTACGTTATGTTCTCCCATGTTTATCTAGTGCAGGCATTTTCCCTTTTGACTTTTTGCAGAGCATTTAATTCCCTCTATTGAATATTCCACTCAAAAAAAATATGCGAGGACACTGAAATAGACACAGCAACTTTCTTCTGTGTTTTTAAAATATAATTTTTTCTGGTGTCAAATTAAACAATTCAATTATCTTAATGATTAATGCCTCAGAGCTTCACAGTTTAGCAGCTGTGCCACACAACAGTAGTTTGGTGTTTCTTCCGTTTGTTTATCTTAGTATTATCTCTTTGAATGTTGCTGGTCTCACCTGGAGAAGCTGTGCTACTGGATAGATTATACTGTATACAAGCAGACACTCAAATATCTTGGCCAGTCTGCTGTAAAGTGCTAAGCTTTCATGGGGTGAAGATGTCATTTTGCACTGTTCTAAAAAGCCTAACTTGTTAGCATCAGATTAACCATCATTTTGCAGTAGCACCTAGGAGCCCTAGTCATGAACTAGGACCCCATTGTACTAGGTGTTGTACAAACACAGGACAAGACATACCTAGTAGTTTAGTTTCATGTATTTGTTTGACAGCTCTGCCTGCAATTGCCTTGGACTCTGCCTTTGCATGATTGTAAAAGAGAGAAGGCCAAATTCAGTTGGAGACAGCCTAGTGTATAAGCATGTGCAACTGCCATGAAAGTCTGGGCCAAATTCAGCAGTGATATAAATGGTGATATAAATTACTCATTTGGCATAAGTGACAAAATAATGTAAACAGGACTAAGAAAGGGGGAAAGAGAGGATTGTGAGAAATAGGCCTTCCTT
This sequence comes from Mauremys mutica, assembly GCF_020497125.1. Taxonomy (NCBI): domain Eukaryota; kingdom Metazoa; phylum Chordata; order Testudines; family Geoemydidae; genus Mauremys; species Mauremys mutica. The sequence goes on along the minus strand of NC_059072.1, from coordinate 99,324,932 downwards.
GGCATAGTAAATCCACGAAAGCTCATGCTGCAAAACGTCTGTTAGTCTATAAGGTGCCACAGGATTCTTTGTTGAATTAATTGTAGTTACATTGCAACAGCTTGGCATATTATGTTGCTTCTCATTTCAGAATAAAAGTCCGTATGATCAGCACTTACAAACATTACTCAGATGCAGAATAATCCCTTTTAATCTAGCAGTGTATAAGTACAAAGGGGAACAGTAATAAGGGCAGATAAAATTGTCTTTCCTATAGAAACATTAGGGTTTTTATTGCAATACCATGAGTGGTACAAAAGCTTTCTTACTGAACTACTGGATTGCTTTATTAGGACACACATATATTTCTGATAATGATTTGTTAGGCAGAAGATTGAGTTCATTATCTTTCCACAATACTGTAGGATGAAGCTGAATTCAAAATATGATAAAGTTGTTAAATAAAAGGCAGGAAAATAAAAGAAGTGGAGCAAAATGGGGTTTTTGATCATTTAAAAAAAAAGTTCAGGTATAATGGAGCATTCTTCAGTGTCAGACTAATGACTCCCTGTGAAAGAGAAGAGAAAAAGAGAAAAATTCATCAGATATGAACAGAAATAATTAACTGCTTTTCTTTCTGTCCTGTCTTGGTCAGGGAAGCTGACATGCCAATTAGCAGCTATAGTATAGAAATGAACTCACTGGGTTTTGAAAAGAGGTCTTGTTAAAGGTCTATGAATTTGGGGAACGATGCCGTGATGATATTCCTGTAGAAACCAAGGAAGAATAGATGTTGCCCTTACAAACCAATTCCATTCATCCAGCCAGATATCTTATTAAAATAGTTTGCAGTCACAAATGGTCACAATAACTGACATGGAGGGAAGGTCTGCCAAAGGCAGCGAAACAGAGAAACTCAGGTTATTTGGAGATCTGAACTTTTACAGGTAACTACTTCAAGGACCATGTTTGCTTTAAAATCCAGGTTTCCTGAGCAAATATTGATTCCAGCAATATAATTAACAAAAAAAGGAGCGTACTCTTTCTGACCTTCCTTCAGCAAGATACTATACTATGTGAGTAGGAGCATTGAAGTCAGTGGGAGTACTCATGGGTTTCAAATTAGGCATGTGCTTAAGTACCTGCCTGAACTGGGGCCTCTATTATTTGGGAAAGATCAGCCTCCAGAAAATAACTTTCAAAGCAACATGGTCTCACATCAACAGCTTTATAATTATTGAATTATATGGAGAATCTCATGTTTTAATGGCAAAGCGCTTGTGTGTAAAATTAAATCTATTATGGGGAATTATTATTTTCTATGAGGTAGAATAGGACAATATCTTAATGTTGCATTCAGCACTTGGTAGATTCTTCTTATCCTGTGTTGTACATCAGCATCTGTAAGAAACCATTGTACAAAACATTATCTGTGGAGAGCCTTCCATTGATGCAAATATTTTATTTTAGCTACTCCTGTTTACTTTATGTAAATCAGCTAGAAGTGAAAGTATTTAAAATATTTCAAGATGTTGATGGTGACTCTCGCTTGGACTCATCATCTAGGGTGCATCAGAATGTTGCCACTTAGTGATTTCTTTATTCTGTCATTGTGCATTCATTCGTTTAACCCATATGATTTAAAGTTATGATATAATAGTATTTGTTATGAAAATAGCACCTAGGAATTTCAATCAAGGATCAGGGCCCCAGTGTGCTAGGTACTGTACAGACAAGTAACAAAGAAGCCCCTGAGAGCTCACAATCTACATAGCAGATAGAATGCAACAGGTAGATGATACGGCCAAATGGGGTGGAGGTGAATTGGAAAGATGAGGTAACAATAAAACAGAGGTTAGCTGAGACATGAAAGTCACTTAAACGTGCAGGTTTGCACACTATTTATAATTCAGGGCAGCCAACATATTTGCAGTTTTCTTTGTTTGGTATTTGCTTTTTAAGGCTGGAGGAGAACTATGAGATTGCAGAAGGCGTTTGCATTCCTCGAAGTGCTCTCTATATGCACTATTTGGACTTCTGTGAGAAAAACGACACGCAGCCTGTTAACGCTGCCAGCTTTGGGAAGGTGAGTCTAAACTGCAATGACAAGCCTTGCTCTCTAACCTTGCTCTGGTGAGATTTTGATATTTAAAATGATAAAGGCTCTAGCCTCAGGAAAACTGTCACTTCAAGTCAGAGATGGCGATGCATCAAAGGAATACGGTCCGTATTAAAACTCCAAGAAAAATGTGAAGCATTTTAAACACTCAGAAGGTCGGGATCGCTTTTCATCATGGTTAAAGTGAAAATGCATTTTAAAAAATTGATGATTTTTATGATCTGCCTGTTCATGGCAGCCATTTTGCTTCAAAATGACATTTATGGCATTGGCAACATGGAAGCCAAATTCAAGAGAATGTAAATAATTCTGTTATTCCTTAATATTGCTTTAACAGTAATAACAATATTTATAAGTGTTAAACAGCAACAATTCAGGTCATAAAAACTTAGTATGGACAGGACTGCTCATTAATTCTGCAGAAATATTGGAATGCCCATTGACTTCAGTAAAGATACTCCTGATTTACACTAACACGAGTGAGAGGAGAACCAGGCCCATTATATGTCTTGTGTTGGCCTTCTGTGAGTGGTGAATTTCAGTCAGTACAGATGTGATCAATAAAACTTAGCTGTGTATTTCAGTACTGAGTTTCAGTGTCTTTTTAGGAGCTCTCAGTAGCCTGGAACATTACCAGATGTTCTTACTTTTGAATTTGCAGATAGGTGGGTGTCTTAAGTGCAAAATGGGATTATGTCAATTTTTACTTAAAAGTAAGTGAACCACTAGATCATCTAATGTGACCTCCTCTATAACACAGTCTGCCAGTAAATATTACACTACCTCTAAGTTATTCAAGAGAACACCCTGGACCTTTTAATCTTGTATTTTGTGATACAACATGCTGAAATTTGCCAAGCATCTTTGAAAAGTTTGCAAGCATCACTCTGAAGCTAATTTCAATGGAAGCTAATCTCATTTAATTGTACAGTAGTGCTATGTATTTACAGAATCAAAAATGTTGCTCGTATTATTTCCTAAAACAGAGGCCAAAAGAAGAGAAAACATTTAATGGGATGTTTGTATTTCATGTTTATTTCAGTAGTTTAGTGAGGCAAGTAAAATGCATTGTGTGGCACCATTTCGGTGAATTAATTGCTATCAAGCCCTAATTGGTTAGGTTGACTTTGTGTTAAAGTTCTGTTTAGATGCAGTAAATGGAAACAATATTTTTATTCTAACTTCTGTTCAGCCTATTTGCTCTATCACTGCTACTAAGTGGTTAATATTGTTCCAATGACTAATTTAGAAACAATGGAAATTAGTGCCAAATTTGTCAATCTGTAGGAAATTTGTTAGACAGGTAAAATGTTTATTATACCTTTGTTACCTTTACAAAAACGTCCGTAAATGATGCATCAGCTGTAAAATTTTAAATTGTTTCGCCAGGAAACAAACATGCTTTGCCTGTCTGAAATGTCAGGCCACACTCGTGACCTCTCAAAGTGCACTGGTCTTTCCCGTCATGTCTACATTAGGTGAAGCGGCATTTAGACCCTTTCCCTTCCCCAAAGCATTAGTTGGAGCATCTTGTACAAATACAGATTTTTACCAGCTGGTTGCAACACCTGACCTAGAGTGGGATTTAGCTCAGCTCTAGCTGACACAACGGTCTTTCTCCATTGTAGACAGGAGCCCACACAAATGAGCCTTCTCACTGCATCCTATGTGCAAATTACCCCCAACTCCATGTTCCCAGCAGCAGGGATATGTACATCAGGAATCTGAGTGCACTGGTACAGCTGTGGTGGTGAGGCAGTAGGCTATCTGTAGGAATCTGAATGTAGCAAAATGGCTCTGTCAAACCCACTGTTGCTGTGCGGAGATACTAAACCATTACAAGGACCAGTGAAGCCAACAGTTACTCCACGCAATCAATGACTCTGCCGTCAATTTCTCCCTTAGTGTAGATACACCCCTGGAGCTCTAACAAATTGGAAACGCAGTAACTTTTAAAGTGAGTGTGCCTTGGAAGTGGGGCTGTCCTTCCAGGCACAAATGAGTAGGTGCCAATTGAGGGTTTCCATATTTAGCTGGCTGAACAGAAACCCAGAAACATTTGCCCTTATTGCAACTCATCAGTGCACTGCAGCTGTCCTCTACTCCAGAGAAAGAGGCTAGTTGTTCTGTGAAATCTGTTAGTGAAGTTATGGACAGTTCGCCTTTGAGTGGATCTCACTGAATTTATGATTCATCTTTGAACTTTGAACTTTGTGGGTAATGTTAAACATAAGGGCTCCTGCTTTTTGATTGATTTTATTTTTCAATAGATTGTTTTACAGCACAGAGCTCTCTGTCCTGAGCTAAAAATTACCCATATGCAATGAGTAAAACCCTAGCACACTACCTCTGAGTCAGCTGTTTCTTCTCGATTAATATACCAGCACTGATACCACCGGTACACATAAGGTTTCACTTATAAATGCCATTTTGGGAGATCTCTGACTTGGCTATGAATGTTTGGTCTAGACCAAGACTTGGGGTTCAAGGTTTCAGCTCAGGAGTGCCTTTAAAATCTCCTTTAAATGGCATACACGTACAATGGAAACAAAAATAAAGGGAGTTCAAAAAAGAGCAAGAGAAGTGAAAAGAGATGGAGAAACAGAATTAGCATAAAAGGGATGATTAACAGAATCCTCACTGGCACTTAAGGGGTATCCACACTAGGAGAAAGGGTTTGCTAACAAGTAGTAACAAGTAACCCCCTTTTTTATTCCTAGCGCAGACAAGGCCTTGGGCACGCTTGGCATTTTTATCTGTATAACTTATCTAAGTAATAATTAAAGAAGACCAGACCTTGACTGAGGCTGAAATTAGGGAAGTCAATGGCAAAATTCCCAATGACATCAATGGAACCAGGCTTTCACCCTAAGGAGGGAGCAGTATTAGTTAGATTGGTACTTGCAGCCAGTGGGAGGGGACAGGGAAGCATTTAACTAGGACCAATGGGGTACAAGTAAGAAAAAGGAATTTGGGCTGCATATGAGGAAAAGTTTTTTTCTGACTGTGAGAATATTCAGCTTGTGAAATACTCCTCAGGCAGAAATACAGGAAACCCCATTATTTGGGTCATTTAAAAAAAAAAGTCAAAGGACTCAGTGAATCAAACATTTAATTTAAAAAATCTTCCCAACTGTTCCATCCATTCCCAAATCTGTCAGTAATCTCAGGTGAACATTGATTCATACTGGAGGTTTAGAACCATTGCTGTAAAGTTACCAATCACTAAAGCCTTGTCCTCTTTCATTCCCCTTTTTTTCCCCAGTGTCCTCTCACATAGCCTCTTCCTTCCTCTGTTTCTTTCATGACCCCATATGCTCCTCACTCTCTTAATCCCTCCTCCTGAAGATGTAATCTCTCCCCCCCACCCTCCCAACTTTCTGTTTTAACACTTGTCTCAGAGATCCTGAATGTCTCCAAAGGGGAACTCTGCAGTGTCTCGTGATGGGTTTATGCTCCCTCCCAGTGTTCTTCATGCAACTCCATTGTGCAGCCTGGAGGTTCTATACCTCCTTCCATTGTTTCCTTATTTTGATGTGATGCTGCTGCGTCTTTGGCCAGCTGCAGCAAATAAATATTTTAAAAGGGAAAAAGAAAGAACTAGGCATCCAGAAGAATGCAAAAAATTACAGGCTGATTCTCATTCATACTAAGGCCACCGTACACCACCCTTGGCAGTGTAAAGGGTACGCTGCCAAAGTGGTGTAATGTGGCCTGGACGCAAATGAGAATTAAGCCCCATGTTTTTAAATGTAAAGGGGGAGTAGAGTAATGTCACTGATTCTTATGCCATTCTATACTGGCACAAGCCTCTAAGTAGATGCAGTCCTTGTGCTGATATAGTTTATTTCATTTGGAGAACTGTATAAACTATACTAGCAAAGCACTTTTATTGGTGTAAGCTGCATTTACACTAGGAGGGTTTGCCAATATAGCTTTACCAGCAAACTCCTTCTAATGTAGACAAGGCTTTAGTGTAAACAAGAAACAGGCCTTCCATCGTTAAGATTTTTTTCATTCTTATAACTAGAAAAGTTTCAAAATCAAACTTTGCTAGATGATCATTCCACAGTGTAGTCAGAGTTCAAAGCCAGAAGGAACCACTAGGTCATCTAATGTGACCTCTTCTATAATACAGGCTGCCAGTAACTATTATCTGAGTTTTACAGATGGGGAAACTAAGGCACAGAAACGTACCTAAGCTCACACAACTGTTCAGCAGCAGAGCCAGGGACAGAACATCTACTGCAGTGCTTAATTGGTAATGAAGGAGGTGCTGGGGCTCAAGCAATTAGGTGCTGGGGCTCAAGCAATTTTTTTTTTACTTTCATAAGTGACACAGCAAGCCTAGAGGTGCTGGGGCTCAGTCCTGGCACGTCCCGGCACAAATTAAGCACTAGTTTCATGACTCCTATGCTAGCCCCTTGTCTAGTGGACCACACTGATCCTTAAATTTAACATTCCTCCCCCCCATTCTTTTTTTTTTCTTTCCAGTATTGGCTGGAAACAATATCTAATAAAAATGTATCTTATGTGACAATTGTCCGTGCCATAGACTTCAGGCCCAATACTAACGAGGGCAGTCAAACACAGTACATACGTGTTTAGCAAAATGTAAAAATACATCTGTGCCTTCTCACCAGTCATGTTTCCTTAGGGTCCTGAGAACCAATTGGCTTAGGACTCAAAGATGAGGGAAATGCGATTCCCTCGTTAAAGCAAATGAATTAGTTTAATCGATCAGAGGAGAGAACTGAAGATGAGTTTGCCCTTGTTAAATGGTTACTGTACAGGCTAGGCCCTGCATACTAATCAGGAGTGTGCATTGTAAATCCCCTCCTGACAAGCTTGTCCTCATGTGCGACCGTTTTCAGATGTTCACATTTCAGCAGTTTTAAAGTACAAAGGCAAAGACAGCCAGGAAGTACTTCCTGAAGAGGCCAGAGCAACAGAACCCTGCAGCCGCCTGATTGGTCCACACCAACTGTTTAATCCAGGAAGTTGGCCCAGGGAGCTGTCTGAGCAACAATGCAGATTCTGGCTTGCTATGGCTCAAACCTTGTTTTTCACTCTGCCTTGATCCTGACTCCTGCCTTTGACCCTAGGCTGGCTTGACCTTGATACCCGTCTCCTGACTCTGCTTGGTGACTACTTCTGAGTCCTGTATTCAATCCTGCCCCAACAGACATTACTGGTCCAGTTGCCTACACCCTGGCCATTACAGGCAGCTACAACTCAACTGAGAGTCTGGGCTAAAGTGTTCAATGGTTCTTTAATCTTGAAAAAACAACAATCTATTTGATTGTGCTGTGACAGGTTCCTCGGGCGTGCCATCTGGAACTGGGGTACCACTCAGCCCCCAACCCACCAGCCTGGGCTCCCTCTCACACTGTACTGTCTGACAAGCTGCAAAGCCCTCCAGCCTGCACTTTCACAAGCATTCACACCCAGCTGAAGTTACATGCAGGCTGTCTAACCACCAGCTTCCCAGCCTGGGACCCCAGTGCAGTTCCGTCCTGCCCTGGTCAAATCTTGCCAGTATATGGGTTTAATACCCGACCGCCTATCCCTGAATGTGAAGAGAACAATGCACGCTTGTGGTAACCAAGCAGAGATTTTCCCCAAGCACTCCAGTCAGAGCTCACTGGTTTAGATTAAAGCAAAAACAAGTTTAACAACTAAAAAAAGATAGATTATAAGGGATAGCAAATAGATCAAAGCAGATTATCTAGTAAATAAACAAAAATGCAAACTAAGCTTAATATACTCAATAGATTGTATATGAATTAGTCGATTCTCACCCTGAGAAATGATACAAGCAGGCTGTAGATTCTTAAGGGACAAGCTGCATTTGCTTTACAGCTTGGACTCCCCAGGTGTTTCATACACAGGCTAGAAATCCCTTTAGCCTGGGTCCAGCACTTTCCCCCAGTTCAGTCTCTGTTCTTCAGGTGTTTCCAGGAGTCTTATTGTGTGTGGAATGAAGAGCCTCTAATGATGTCACTCCCTGCTTTTAGCATAGGGAAGGAACTCTTTTTTTCAAAACTTGGTTCCCAGAGCAGTTTGTGGAAAAATACTGACAGCCCTAGATGGAGTCCAGCATCTTGTGGCCTGGTCACACATTTGTAGAGTCATAGCAGCCATCACTCAGAGGCTGTCTGTAGCATTCTCAGGAAGGCTCACGAGGTGGGAGATAAGCCTCTCCTAAGACCTATTGTTCTTTCTAATGGCCCGTTGCCCTGAACAGGCCCTTCCCCACCTATTATTTAGACCAAAAGCACCTTGTCTAGTGGGCGTTACCCAGGTGTAACTACATTTGAAGTACAGATACATAGTCAATGTTCAAAACTTCAGATACAAAAATGATGCCAATATACAAATGGGATAAGCATATTCAGCAAATCATAACCTTTTCAATGGCACCTCACATGACTTATCTTGTACAAAATGTATCATAATTATGCCATAATCCTATCATCATCATATCACTGGGAAGAATATGGGGTGCAGTGTCACATGTGAATTAGGCTGAATTCCATCGAGCTGGATGAACTCTTGCAGTGGAAGATTTTGTACATAGCTGGATTCAAGCAAGGGCTTCACAAACTTCCCTAAAGGGCCTGAGCCGGTAGGACTGTTTGCAGGGTAAGATCCTGCTCAACAGGTAGTTGTCAGAACAGGGACCAGTGATTAAAGTGGGTGCAAAGAGCCTGCCTTATCTTGCTTGATAGTATCAGCTGGGACATAGGAATCCTCAATGTCACAATCTAGATTTAGGGTTGGATTATGACCTCATTCCTCCATTGGAATCACACAGTTTTGGGAGCAGGGGTAAAGTACCCTCCCAATGCTCCCACCCTCCCACATCCCTCGCAAATAAGTGGGCATGGTGGGAGTGAGCAGTAGGCACAGGTCATGCCTCCTCCCCCACAATGCACGGGCCAGCAGAGCTAGAAGGATGCAGGGGGAGGGGAGTATTATTTTACAATGGGCTGATTTGTCATGCTTCTTCCTACCAGTGGAAAAGGGGTGCTCTGGAGGAATTGCATCTCAGTGGTGTGCCTCTGCAGCACAATGCATTCCTTCTGTTCTTCCTGGGGCAGCGCATCTACACGATGCCCTATAATTAGGGGACTGATCCTAGAATATGTATGCGGGGGAGTGCTCAGGTGGGGTTTCAAAAGCACTTGGCATTGGAGTAGTTGGTAAAACTTAAATGGGAGCAGAGTTAGGTCAAAGCGGCGCACTTGTGAGAACCTCACCTTTCCTGTATAAGATTGAAGGTACCAGCAGTATTTGTGATTCGTGTTTTAACACTAATGGGAAATACAGATAGCCCAGCTCTGAGAGAGTGAGCTCACCCCTGCAACAAACAAGAGGAGAATGACCACCCTGGCAGAGTTGTCTTAGACCAGAGCAATAAAAATAATTACCCTAAAACTGGGGAATAGCACACACTGCGTTTTGTATCTCATTTCACACACGCAAAGAATGTGCTCTGGGTGCAGTATTGGAAGCCCCAGGGAGTGCACAGCTCATCAGTCAATGTTCAGTGAATGACGGGCCCTGCTGGGGAAACTGGAGACAGACCTGAATGGCAGAAATTATTAGCAGGGGTAAGAGAATTTCTCTCGCCTTGTTTAGAACTTACTTGGTAATCATGAGTTCTAGACTGGAACTCTGAATCTTAGTGGTGGGAATTCTGTTTTGTTCCGGCAGATTTCAAGTTCTGGGCTGTTAATATATAGTTTTTGTTTTATTCTAAATTTCTTTAATTGCCCTTGATAATGTTAGGAGCATGGCAAGAATAATTTTCAAATAAGAAGTAGAAAGAATTGCAAAGCATAGCACAGGCTTCCATTTAGCTCAAATACACTTGTAAAAATTAAATTTACCTTCAAAAAATAACAGTTTAAATGAAGTGGAATCTTTTTTTGAAAAGGTTTTGCAAAATACAACATTTTAACTGATACACCAAAAAGTTCTAGAGTCTTCACAAGAACACAAAGATGGCTGGTCTCTCCCATCCTTAGCTGTCAGTATGAAGACTGAGGCCTAAGCTGTTTTTGAGCCTCATACCAGGGAAGAATTTAGGTGGAATAATTGGGAAGTAGAAAGTTCACAGCTCACTGGTGAATGGGATAAGGGATGATGGCCCCTGGTGCAGGGGTTAAAGGTAGAATAGACAATACACGTCTCATTTTAAAGATAGAGAGGACCCTGATTGTGTTTGAGTCTCATACTGCTGAGGCATGTGTGATGCAATAATAGAAATTACAGATGGCATAAATCGGAAGGGCAGAGTGCACCTCGGCAGCATAGTTATATCTTTTGCAGCTATCCCTGCCTGATGCTTACATGGCACATGCAGAGTACAATATAGATATCTGCACTTTTTGTATATTTTTCTATATAATTGTTTATAAAACATTTGGTAACTTTCACTGATATGACTTGTTTACTGTTTATTTCAACATCTTAAGAGTTACCAAAAGTACATTTAACTTGATATTTAAATTAGATTTACTCAGGCAACTATTCTAGGTTTCAAAAGTACAGCTGGATTAAATGCTTCTTAATGTAATAGCTATATAGCCTCAGAGGGGTAGCGGTGTTAATCTGTATCCTTAAAAACTAACAGATTTATTTGAGCATAAGCTTTCGAAAGCTTATGCTCAAATAAATCTGTTAGTCTTTAAGGTGCCACCAGACTCCTTGTTGTTTTTGTGGCTATATAATAGATATTGCATGTTACATTGCAACTGTTTAACCTCAAATGTATAAGAATGATTTGAGGGGAGCCCTCCTCCCATTATCTCTGGTGTCCCCTATAGCCTCAGAGAGGAAAGGTCACCTGTCCCCACCACACACACACAAAAAAGGGTCCCTCATGTACTTCTCGCTAATAACATTAAAACACAACACAGACATTCTGTCCACTTTCATCAAACCACATTTCAGGATTAACGTCAAAAGGGTTAAACAAATGCAGATGTGTTTGGTAATAGTTCAAAAGAGAAGAAAAATATACAGCTCTGATTTTAGGAAATAATGAATCCTACCTTATCTAAATCCCAGGCACTCGCTAATAGGAGCATCAGGTATGACTATTTAATTGTGTGATTGCTTTACAAAATGATAAGGGAGATTTTTAAATAGCTCACAGGAAAATAAACAAGATTCCCTCTCATAAGAAGGAAAGACCAGGACTCAGCCAAGGCACATATGAAAGGGACAGAGCTGAAGTTATTAAGCAGGGAAGGAAATCAGTCGAGCACTGGCTCCTGAGGTGGTATTGAGAGCACAGATTATCTTCACGTGAAATTCCTGGGCCCCATCTTACTAAAAAATCCCAAATGAAACTTCATGTAAAACAAAGTTTAGTGTAAAAATGTGGTTTTAGTATTAATAATTGACAATGTAAAAATGACACCTCCTTATTCAGCAAAGCTCTCTCTGTTTTTTCAGATTTATATTTGCTCACTTTAGGGACATATGGGGTGAAATTCTGACCTCGCTGAAATCAATGGCAAATTCCCACTCACTCCAGTATAGGGACGATTTCACATGATATCTTTTACCTCTGTTGCTACTGCAGAGCCAACATCGCCACGAGGAAGGCAGCTGGATTCCATTCTTGTTCACACATCACCAACAGAATTATTAAGCAAGTTCAAATTGTAGAGTCAGATCTTGCCCTCATTGGTATCTTTGCAGCCACCCCACAGAATCTTCTTTACTGGTGATGGGAAGGAAAGAGCCTAGCTTAATTTTCAGATCCTAAGTTGAATTTTCAGTTCTGACAGCTAGAAAAAAAGCATCTCTTTACTTATAAAAAGAGCAAATTTTCTCTGTCAGTCACTGAAAGTCAATAAACATGAAACCACATATTGCTGTTTTTAGTCACTTTTCAGAGTGGAAACACTCTTTAAAACCAACAGTCACACATGTCTGCTTTTCCCATTGATTTCAATGCACAATTCTCCCCAACCTACTCAGCCTCACTTCCTGCCTCTTGGCAGGGAACTAGCTCCATCCATGGAGTTAGAAGAAAGTCATCTATAACCATATAAATATGAACATTGAAAATAAATTATTTTTTAAATAACATCTGTTGTGCTTGAACTTACACCCCACCCACCCATAGTGTTTTCTGGAAAAATCCTGGAATTTTCCTTTAAAGTTTTGCTGGACTTTTAATAAAATAATTTATACAGAATATTGTTATAAGCAACACACACTTCAGCAGTGCTCCAGAAAGTATATTTTACTGCTTAACATACTGGATTTGGGGGGGAAGGGGGAAGGCAAATCAGCTGATTTTCTGCTTTTATTTGTTCTTCTCTTTTCCTGATCATTTCTGCCCTGGTATGTAGACATATCTAATTTCTAAATTTTAAGAACTCCCACAGCATATGGTTCATAGGGTCACATTTACAGTGTTCACTATAACATTTAATCAGCACTTGACAGACTTTGAAAGTTACTCCATTGTTTAAAAGTAAAAGTAAAATAGAATAAGTTTGCTTTTGAATCTACTGCTGTAATATTCAACTTTGGGAGTGGAATGGTACGTTCTGAGTGACAGCAACCACCAAAAGAAAAAAAAGGAAAAAAATCCCCAGAAAGTGGTTCTTCAACATTGCCTTTTTTCCCACAGCCCTGTGGAGCCCCCAACCTTGTCTGCAGAAACTGAAAGAGAGAGGGGTGGGATTAATGTGTAATTAAAGGGAATTTGGAAGGTTGAGATGTTGCGGAATGTTAGATCAGTAGCTGGAACAGCATGTGGTGTTCTTTAGGCAGGCTTCATTGAATCCATACAAAAAAAGAAAGAGGGGCTGCTTGCCCGTCTGCTCATTTATCAAACAGCTAGGCTGAACTTTCACAGCTCCACAAAAGTGTTTTACTGTTTGCTGAAGTTTTGCTCTAGAAATTAAAGCTGAACAGCCTAGTGAGTGTGAACATACGTAGCATTTTTGACATAAGCCAAAGTGTGTGCAAGGTTCTGAGAAACAAACACAAATTGATTATCTATTGCACAAGGAAAACCATTTGTAGATTTGGCAAGAAATGTGTGAAGAATAAGCTAAATATGTGATACTGTAATAATCTTTATAAAACACCTTTGATCCAAATGCCCTTTCCAGAGCTTTTGATCATCAGTCAGGGTTAGACAGTGATTGCTGATACCAATTGTGGTAAAATACAACTTTATGAAAAAGTCCATATTATTTAATTCATCTTTAATTGACATTTTCTTCTGTATGAACAGCTCCTTTTATCTTTGTCTTCAGTTAATTTTACATGGCTTTCATCGAGTATGAGAAAAATTCAGCAATAATCTAGGGTGGAAAATAGAACGCCTAGGAATAAAATAAAGGAAGAAAGTCCTCCTCCATACCAATCTGCAAGGCCTACTGCTTTCTTTCTTGTTTTGGCAGTTCTGCTGAAAGAGTTTTCATCATGCCTCATGTGCTACTGCAGACTGGGCTCATTCCTGTGGGGGGTTCCACTCGCTTGGACCTCAGTAGGAGTTGGGCAGACCCATACAAAGGGGCTCTGCGCTGGTGCAGGGACTAGACTGCATGAAGGAGTCAGTAGTTATTGAAGGCACGATCTACTGTTTGAATTAATAATGGTCTGAGTCCTAAATGTTGCTAGCACTGAAGATGTGGTGTTGGTTTACCAGTCTTCTTCATTGTCGATTGAGCATAAATCAGTGTTCAAATTCTTTGCTTTATCCTGTTTGTGAAGTGCACTGTTATTCTCCATCCAGAGTGTAGATTAAGCCTGCATTAACTCTGCCCTACCCCTGTAAACACAACTGTGAACCCCATCTAGCAGAATTGTGGCCTCTGTCAAACAGCAACATCTTTCCAAGGAATCCTCTGATAGCAGTGCAAGTATTTTAATAACAGGAGTGTGAGGGCCCCGAAAGAATTACTGCATTCTAAGAAAGATTCTGCTTCCAGAGCCATCAAGATGAGATACTGCCCACATATTAATATTTCATAACCAAGTTACCTAAATTGTAAAGTCTCAGGCTTATTTGACCAGACACGGAGCAAATTTTCTAATAATTAATGTCTTATTCTGGTAACACGAAGCTCCTGATCCTGCAAACACATATATGAGCAACTTTAATAGTACACCCAATTTTGGGTGAAACTCTCATTAAGCTTAAGGGAAGAACTGTGCCCTTAAAGTTTATGAATCACGTTTCACTCTGGTATAAATTCAGAGCAATTTCATTTAAGTGAATGGAGTTGTTCTGAATTTCATTTGTTATTTTGCCTCATTCAGTAAAGGGATTAAATTAATACATCGTTTTTTAGAAAAAGCTAATTTGGTCAGATTTCTCCTGTCACACTTTACATGTACGTGCAGTGGTGCCCACAGCTCGGTTTGCTACACATGGTGCATACCATTGGCAGGAGTGCCAATGTGGGGAGTGGGGTACGGCTGCCCAGAGAGAAGGGAAAATAGGCAGTTTGCCCGGCGCCCACACATGGTAGTGTGACCCAGCATGCAGGGTTGCACTGCCACTCAGAGAGGCCGTGGGTCCAAACTTATCATGCTGGAGGGTCGCAGGGCCCCATTTCAGTGAGTGGTGTTGCGACCTGGCACCAGGCCAAACCTGAGTGGTGCTGTGATCCTGGGCACCAAGTTGCAACAAACTGGAATGGGGAACTGGGCCTACATGCCGTTGCAGAGTGAGTGCGATTGTGCACACTAGGTGACAAATTTCTCGTGGTTCCCCTGTGTACGTTCAATCCAATTTCTCTTCCTTTTCCTCATGCTACCCAAAACAGGCTATATTAAAAATACAGTATTGGCATATGTGATTTTTTTGGATTTGTTAACATGTCACTGTATTTATTTGCAGATAATAAGACAACAATTTCCACAGTTAACAACGAGAAGACTCGGAACCAGAGGCCAGTCAAAGTGAGCATCGTATAGTATTATCTCACATTCTCACCCAGGGCCAAATTTTGCCATGGTTTCCTGTCAGTGAAGATAGGGGCATGACACCAGGGATGAATTTCTCCCTGTAGCATTTTAGAACCAAATTTTGCCTGAAGATTCTACTGTGGCATTCCCATTGACTTCTATTTCTGTTGCCTTGGAAGCCATTACCAAGTAATATTTTCTCTTAGTGGTGTAGTAACTACAGTCCTTTATAAATAGTCTTAAAGAGCATCTTTTACTTATTTCACCATTCTGTGCTAACTCTCTGAAACTTTGTAGAGTTATAATATCATTTATGTTTCATATACATTTTATACAGCACCTTTCTTGCCAAAAGGTTCCAGAGCACTTCATACACTATTTGAGATCTTCACACCCACCACTGAAATGCAACCATTTCTGGGGTGCAATGTGGCAGTTATTCAATAGCATACAGTTTAGGGCATAAATGGCAGAACACTATATCAGAAAGAGATTCTAGAGGGAATTTAGGTAGAAAGAATCCAATTGCCCAAACTGGAAATTGGCCAGGAACCTGGAGTTAATACCCTCTGCTCTTGTGAGAAGATGAGATCTTTAATAACCATAAGTGGTCAGGTTTTGAGTTTTCTGTCTCATACAAAAGATGAAATTTCCAGAGTAAAGTGCATCCTAACATCACAGGAATTGGGTCTATACTGATTCAGGAAGAAGAGTGAATGCAACATCACTCCCTGCAACACCTAGGTTTTCCTTGGAGGTCCACATATTGGCCAGATCTGACCCTTAATTTGTAAAATATAAAATGAGAGCCCTAACTAGTATGGCTGCAAACATTTGTTCGTAAAACTTTTCATTCCCACAGAAAGCCTACAAGCACAATGTTACTAATCAATAAGAAAAACACATAAAATGATAATTAAACCTATATATTCACATATATTAAGGATAGAAACCAACATGAAAGATATTCAATCAAATACCATTTTAAAATCTGATTTCACTTCCTTCTAATAAATCGTTCCATGGTGATGTGTCTCTAGCAGGTTCTCTTCGCTGAGATCAAAACTAACTGTACAACAACCCACCACTGTCTCCCTGAGGCAACTTTTATGAGAATTTCCTGTGTTTTGTAACCGAACTCTTTTTCCAGAGTGATAACCCCCAGACAGTTTCAAAATTGAGCTCTCATCCCAAAGACCAATGTGTTTCTGCCCAGCTACCATAATGGTTAATAACCCAAAATATTATTGACATGAAATTGATGGGCTAGTCCAGCTGCACATTAGCAAAAAATTGTAGGCCAGGAGGGCTCGAGATAGCCAGGTTTAGAAATGGACATGATTTCGGCACTGGTTCAGCAAAGGCAGTATGTATGAAGATGTGACAGTTTGGTTTTGGGTAGCATACCATGCAACTGTACGCTATCTCACACTGATGTCAACTGCATCGTCATTTGGTTAATTGCTTTTCAGCTGAAAGGAAAGGTTGAGTGCTACCATGTTCGTCAATAATATTAATTGCCTCTAGAGGATGGTACTTCTGTCATTTGAGTGCTGGAACTAGCAATTCACTTGTGCTATAATGGGGACACCCAAACCTGACCCATTTGAGGAATATGGCTTCCTGGCAGTTTACCAGGAGCCCCAGTTCCATGCTTAATTTGCGTAAACAGAAATATATAGCAATTACACAATCACACTCCTGTTTAATGCACAGGTATGGGCATATTTTCACATTTAAAATTGGTCGTAGCCACGGTCCTGCTGTAGAACTTTGTGGGCAGCATTTGGCCACAATACTGCCTTTCAGAGGGAACACCTTCAGGAACAGCATCCAGTTGAACAGGCCAACTCATTACATAGTTATGTGGGTGCATTTCCAGGTAGACGTGGTTATTTTAATATTTACCGGATCCATTCTTGGTGATGTGGGAGTGTCAGTACGATATCCCGTGGCCATGTGTCACCTCACTGGATTGTCCAGTAAGATTCCCAGGCTGTTCAGACTTGGCCTGGGTTATTGCTAACATCTGACCTTAACCATCTTTCTAAACAAGGAAAGGCAGGCAAAACAAACAACAAAATAATCCGAGCAATCTACAAGGTTTTAGGCAGTCAGCAGAGAAACAAATGCAGGGCCACGTAGGGAGTTCATGATTGCCACTGTGCTGGATGTCTTGGCCCCCTCAAAATTTCACAGCACAGGAGGGGTGGAATTCAACTCTTTCAGGTCTACATCTCTTTTAGCTGTTAGCAGTGTAAGGCTCACAGCACCCAGATGAGTAGTTCTGATCTTATCCAATTAAAGGTAAAGATATGTATGCACACAATACAGTCCATCACAATAAACACACTCTTTGCCATATGCAGTACTGCTCTGAGTTCTATTTTTATTTTCAAAAATATCCAATCACATTCAAATTAAATGTTATATAGAGAAATTACTAAGAACTAAAAGATAACATCTGTCTCCCTCTCAACAACTGGGCAGACAAATTGCTGCCAATATCATTTCACTCCACTACCCACCTATTGCCAAAGGGAACTCCAGATGTACCAGTGGTTAAGATTATCTAGCTTCACACTGTTCTGTCTTCAGTCTTTTTATAGAAAAAAGTAACATTAGGAAGTTCAGAGCTACAATGTCACTATGCTTCTGGTCATCAGCTGAACAGCTTTCTTCTTTGCAACAGGGTTTATTGCCTCTAAGAACGCAGCTGTGTTCTATCTCGCTGAGCTTAAAAACATTTTCACAACAGGTGAGCCATGAGAAGGCAGCTATACATAAAAGCTGATTTCTTTCTGCATGGTACCATAGCTTGAAACTCTTCAATTGTAAGAACATGGGGTTACTTTTCCCAATGGAAACTACATGGTGTGCAGGGAATTTTATTTCTTTCACTGAAGGAGTACTGCAGGTACTCAGCCCATGAAAGGAAAAGTCATTCCACTCTGCTCTAAAAATGTTTGTGTATGGTTGGCCTTTTATTCTCTTAAAGCTCAAACTTTCATATGCTGGCCATTGGCTTAACTCTTTTCCATGGTAACTGATAGGAAAAGTTAGAAAAGAATGTTTGCAGAGGACACTTAGGAGTTTTTGTCCTTTGGAGCAATAATCCTAATAAGCTAATTTTGAATATTGCCATTTCTTTGATTTTGAGGCTATTGGGGAAACAAACCCTGTTTTGTAATGTACTGCTAAGTGAAATATGCGAGGACTGAAATAATACAGAATAAAATACTATCAAATTCTCCATACTTTTGTTCAGGTTTTGATTTTGAAACGGGTATAGCTGAGATCAAATTGAGCTTCTGTGAGTTGCTGAATTTCTTAGAGGGAAAGGCCTCTCATATGATGCAACCTACAATTTCCCAGGAACTCACCAATTAAACTGACTGTGCTAGATGGTGATCCCTTACTCATGGTGAATTGTATGTACCCCGCAAATAGTCCTAATGGAGTCAATGAGGTTAGCTTTGGAGTAAAGCGCTACCCAGCGTGAGTAAAAGAATCAGAATCTAGCCCTAAAGGAACAATTTAGTGATAGAACACAGGGGGTGTGGAGTCAAAGGTGGCTTTAATCCATTTTTGTGCTCTCCTGATCCTGGGGCCCTGCCTAGGTTATGGCAGCCTGCAGTGCCCCTCCTGTCCCTCCTGTCTTCAGTCCCACCTCTGGCATGCCCCCCTCATCAGGGACTGCCAGGAGGCTCTCAGAAGGCAGCTTTATGAAGGTGCTTTTAGAGCCCTTTTAGGTTGCTCTACAGCCCTTTTATGCAGCATAAGAGCCATTGAGAGGATCTGACTTATGATCAAACAAATGGAGCACATCAGTGTGTACAGCAGATGGCAGCTGAGCAGGAATGCAAGACTGACATCTTAAATGGGGAACAGGGTTAGGACTAGAGCTGGTTGGGAAATTTCTCGTGCAAGTTTAATCAGAAAATGCTGATTTGTCAGACCCAAACTATGGTTCAGAAATGTCTCCGGTTCGACGACCTTTGGTTAAGTCCCAAGCAGAGTTCTGGTGGATCCTTGCCTGGTTTCCTGGCAGGCTGCTGGCGAACATGTGTTTCCAGGGTTTGGCTCTGGGGCAGCCTCACTGTGTGGATTGCTCTGGGGGATCCCAGCTGACTCCCAGGACTTCCTGTGGGTGGAGCCGCCCCAGGAGCACAGACCCTGGGAGGCCTGGGCGCTGCTGAATGAAGTTGACGTGATTCTTGTCAGTTTACCTGCTGCTTATAGAAGCCACACATGGTGTTTCCAAAACCATTTCCCTCCCCCCCCAGAATTTTCAGTTCACACAGGAAACTTTGAACAATTTGGTTTCAGTCTGCATCAGAATGAAGTCAGATTTCTAACTGTCAAATTTCCCTTGAACCAGAAATCCTGAATTTCAGCCAGCTGTAGTTAGGACTAGTCTGGTAGTCTGCTGTCCTGAGTGGAATCTGGGGTTTGTCCTAAGCCCTTAAAGGGAACTAGGGAATGGAGAGTGGGGTTTTCAAAAGTGCTGAAGTGGTGTAGAAGCATAAATGCCATTGCAAGCCAATTGGACTTGTGCTCAGAAGTCACTTTGGGGCTTTTGAAAATCCCACTGAGTCTAATGTTTTCAAGTGAGTCTCTTTTGGTTGACCAGTGGAGCATCACTGATGGGCTCCCAGAGGAGCCACACCCCAGAAGGTGTCTGTGACAGTAGGCCTATGAGAGGACATGAAGATGCCAGACAACTCTCTCTAGCAAAAACAAAGAAGTGAATGAATGTTTCAAGAGAAGGATATTTTTGTGACATTGTCTATTTTCATAATCATCACAATGAGGTACTGATGGCTGGGTTGCTGTGGTCAAGGTTAGGCAAGTTGATGGAAAGAATCATATTGTCCATCCTGCTTTGATGCAGGGGTTGGACTGAATAATGAGTGGTCCCATTATCATCTATGATAATGCCAAGCTGTAGCACAAATTTACAGTGATAGGGCTGATTCAGTTTGGCAGTGATGTAAGAACAGTGTTAAGCCTGCTCTGTTTTCCCTGTGTATTGTAGCACAGGTGGTGTTATCCTGTCATGTAACAGCCCTCATTGGTCTCAGCCTAATGAGGATAGCCATCCAAGTTGCCATCAACTTTATCCAGGAATTTACATTCCTGGGATTTGCCAATTTGTGCCATGCTTTTTTTTGTTTTTGTTTGTTTCTCTGTGAAATTTTGTTTCTTCTGAAGTTTTCCAATCAGCTCTGTTTGTGATAAAGACTTTTGCTCCCCAGGATCCAACCAGCACTCAGCGGCCTGAGAATCAGGGAGCTGGAAATATAGCAGAGGGACTAGTCCTGTTGGTCTGGCGCTCTGTCTCTGCTCATAGCTAAGTAAAGTGATCAGCTGCAGAACTCTAGCGCAAGTGCTTAGACAACAAGTACCTTTAAGCTACAGCTGAGGGTTTTAAGAAAGCACAAACAAAAAGTTGCAATCCCTTAGTTCCCTGCCCTACCACAAAACCAGCTTTACGCTTCCTGATTAGACCTATTTTTACCAGCAGGCTTGATATTTGGAAATTTGATACATTACAATGTCATTCTGCCATTAAATCGGTGCTTGTGCACCAAATGTACCCAGGCACACATCTGTTTTGCAAGAGAAACCACCAGCAATTGCATATTTCCTCTCCTCCCACCCTTTTTTTTGTATGCTGTATGAATAGGTTGATTATAAAATGTGTATCTTCATGTATCAGGTACCATTACTATGGCATTGCAGTGAAAGAGAGCTCTCAGTATTATGACGTGATGTATTCTAAGAAAGGAGCAGCCTGGGTCAATGAAACAGGAAAAAAAGAAGTAACCAAACAGACAGTGGCGTATTCACCACGATCCAAACTTGGAACGTTACTGCCAGAGTTTCCAAATGTCAAAGATCTAAATCTGCCAGCCAGTCTGCCAGAGGAGAAGGTAATGGCTTTTGAAATATTTCTTTGGCTTGCCTTGCTTTTTTCCTGTTGATGAAAGGTTGATCTAAACTACAAGGATCTTAAAAAACAGTGAGTTTAATAATGCCTTGGCTTTATTTACGAGGGACTTAATTGCTCCATGTGCTAGGGGCACGTATTTTTCTCTCACTTAAATGTCTGACAAAAAATCTACTGTAGCTTTTTTTTCCCCTTCAACATTTCTGAGTTCAATGTAAACTCATTCTGTAGACGCAGTGTATACAGTAAGAAAGGGTTAGCAACGGGTATCCGTTTATGTCACCAATTGTAATATTCTAGGCCTCTGTTTCTGTAATTGACTATACTATCTACAAAGTCTGAACTCCCTTGTTTGCAAGCTGAAAGAAATCTATTATAACACTTTCCTGAGGAAATAGTGTATTTACTACATTTCTCCTTCCTGCAGGCTGGAAAGTGAAAGAAATCTTATATGTGCATATGGCAAAATGTCTTGACCCTTGATTGATCTACTTTGCAGACACTATTAATGTGTTTAGTAAATATGTAAACGGAACAAAATTAATAGGGTTCTATATATCCTAATTAAGGGCTATGTTCTTCCTGTTGAGCTCATCAAGGTTTTTTTGCTCATTTTATACTTGCAGAATCTCCATCAAGGAATCCTCTGTAGGTCTCAACAAGGAGAATTTAGCTTTAAGACTTGCATTGTTCCTAATAGTTATCTAATTGAACTCATCACTTCAGCTGATTTTAGTATTTTTTGAAATTATATATGGAGGGAAACCTCCATGTTCCTTTTGTACTGTGTATTTTGATAGTCATTTTTAAAGCAGACTTTTTTAAATTTGATTTGATTTTTTTTAAGTAAAATGATCTTTCATGTGTCTTTCCTTTTCTTTCTCAGGTTTCTACCTTTATTATGATGTACAGAACTCACTGTCAGAGGATACTAGACACTGTAATAAGAGCCAACTTTGATGAGGTATGGTGAGAAAGAAAAGAGCTGTAGTTTAATAACATTTAATGTATCCAGGACTTCTGGAGCATATTTTGAATGTGATATTTCAAATTATAGATTATCTGGTACATGTTTGTAAATAATGGAGGATATTTACATTAGTGTATATATGGTGATTTATGCCTGGGGGAAGGGATAGCTCAGTGGTTTGAGCATTGGCCTGCTAAACCCAGGATTGTGAGTTCAATCCCTTGAGGGGACCATTTAGGGAACTAGGGTAAAAATCTGTCTGGAGGTTGGTCCTGCTTTGAGCAGGGGGGGTTGGACTAGATGACCTTCTGAGGTCCTTTCCAACACTGATATTCTATGATAACTCTTATTTATACCATCACATAAATTAGAGAAAAAAATCTACTAAATTATCTAGTCTACCCCTCCTCCAATGCAGGTTTGGCCCCTACAGTATACTCTTTAAGTGCTGGCCAGTCCAATTTTGTGTGATTCAAGAAATGAGTCTTCCATCACTTTCCTAGGGAGATCTTTATACAGTAACATATCAATCTTCGGGAATTTTTCTCGATGGTCAGTATAAATTTACCATTACCCAGTTCCAGCCTTGTGCTGCTAGTAACACTTACCATCGATTGCTTGGATATCTGTTAGGAATGGGCACATATTCTGGATACAAGAGTCAGACTGATTCATTGCAGCCAGTTTGAGGCATCACATAGGTTTGCCTGGCTTCAGTATATAAACTACCCCCACAAATTTGCAACCTATTTTTCTTAGTCCGAGAACTTTCTGGTCATGCACTTACATAGCCTTTGTTATAGTTCAAGAAGTTCAAACTCCCAAAATTGCTGATGTGTAAAGTAATTTGCAATTGCATATGGAGAAAGTATTTAGTTAAGGAAAATAAGTCTGACTACAGAGAGACTGGGATTTGCGAAGGAACCTAAAGGGAGTCAAGACACCCAACTCCTGTTGAAAGTCAATGGGAGCTGGGCAACTATTCGGGTCGGCCCCTTTGAACATCCCAGCCAGAGTGTGGGCAGAATTCCCTAAACCTGTCTTTCATGCTACATTATTCCCCACACATTCCCAGTTTCAAGCTGAGGCTCTTTAAATGATTACATCCAGCCTAGATGTTTTAATTTAGTCAAGCAAAATAGGAATGCTCTCCCATTTTAATATTTTCCATTGGTAGCTTCCCTGTTAACAATCGCCCATCTTCAAATAGGGATCAAGGCGGTTTCTTAATGAGAGTAAAACCGACACACAGCTTATATAAGGCAAATACTCCCTGTTCTAGTCCCATTGACTTCAGTGGCACTGAATAAGCATATATATAGGAGAATTTGCAGGTTCAGCTCCACAATAGTTCCTTAGTCAAATATCTTGTTGGGAAATTGGATAGTTTTTCAGCACCTCTGATGGCTATACATTTTACAGGCCTGATTCTCAACTGCTTTGCACTTTGTGTAGTCATTTACATCAGTTCAAATTGGGTCTAAAATGCTATCAGATTGGAATACTAATGTTTTGATTGCTCTAAAACTCATCAAATATTTTTCCATGGAAAATGGCTTTTTTTCCTAAATGAAAATTTTCACAGAAAATTTCTGTTTTGGCTGAAATTCCCACCTACCTTTTTATTTATTAATCTGAAAATAGATTTCCCCTCCTTCCCTATTTCTCTCCTTCCCCACCCCTTTCCCTCTCTAGTGGAAACATTTTCAGTTTCAATTTTTTCAAAAAACCCAGAAAATGTCTTTCAAAAAGCCAAACATGTTTTGTTCCTTCCAAAAATGTCCATGGAAAATACTTCCCATATTTTGACCAGCTCTAGCCTCCTTCCAGCATTCACTTTGCACATGTATAAATGGCTATGCAAGGTGCAAGCTGTGGAAAATCAGGCTGTATATGTGGAAGTCAAGGTGCTGCACTCATTGTGCCTGCTGGTGGAGAATAAAAATTGCGTGGCATGCATGGAACCCTTGCAGTCTGCAAAAGCAAAAGCTTTCCTTAAACTGATCTCCCCACTGGTAATGCCCATTTATCCTCCTGTGCATTTATTTTATGATGTACCATGTTTATCTAAGTTACAGCATAAGCCTGTCCAGGTAGGGACTCTGTCATGTGAGTTTTGTGCAGCACTATGTACAACTATGGTGACATATCAGTAATATGGAATTAGATCATTTAAGAAAAAAATCATATTTGCCATGTATAATTTGTGTGTGTGTAATTCTAGGTTCAAAGTTTTCTTCTGCACTTTTGGCAAGGGATGCCGCCTCACATGCTTCCTGTATTGGGTTCTTCCACTGTAGTAAATATAGTTGGGGTTTGTGATTCAATATTGTACAAAGCTATTTCTGGAGTTTTGATGCCAACAGTACTGCAAGCATTACCTGACAGGTTAGTATGTTCTGCAGTATTGACAGTTTTTGTTTGAATTGTTTTTCTTAATTGTATGGATTTGTTTTCACTATTGGTGCAGTTCTTAAAAAGCATAATTTCCCTACATATTTCTTATTTCTTGAATCCAGGTCAGAATCAATTTAAATGAGTTTAAAGATAGATAGAAATGTCTCATAGCATATAAATGGTGAGACTGCAGCTGGCATGTGAACGAGTGCCGACCAGAAATCTATAGGTAGTGGAATGCTTCGTTATGCTTCCTTTGAAAACTTTCAGAGAGGCTGCTCAGTCACTTCTCCAGGACTGAGAGCTCAATATTCCAAGTTATGGCTCCAAGAGTAGTTAGTACGGTCAACCTGCATATGCACAAATGCATACACAACTGCAGAAATCCAAAGCATTGGTCTCTGTCACAGGCTCTGACCCACATTGTTCTTCCACTTACTAGGAATAGAATGCGTGTGGGGGCCGGGTGTAAGGCTGAGCTCTGAGAGAACATGGATGCGTTTAAATACTATAGTGGGCATGATAGAATTGTGTCCATTTGGGGGTCACTTTCTTCACATGGTCCAGAACCAGGGCCCACACAGCCTGTCTCTACAGGAAAGATACATAGAATTCCACAGTAGTTTGAGAGCTAAATTCTCCTTTCTGATCTGCATGTCAGATCTTGTCTGTTCTCTTCCTACATGTAATTCATTTGTGTCCATGGAGTTTTGCTTACATAGAGAAAGCAGGGTTAGGGTCATCAATTAACTGCAGTTTTATTCAACCAGTGTATGTAGCTTCTTTTTCTCTTTGTGAATTATCTGAAAACAGACTTAGATTTTTATGAATTTGTTCAATAGTCAAAATTATTTGACAAAATTCAGCAGAAGATTTGCTAACAATTTGTTGAGACTATTGCTTTGAGTGTTCACTCTTTGCACCGCACGTTTGGTCACCTACATTTTATTGTAGCTCTAATTACAGCAAACGTTTTCTGGCTTTTGTTCTACTTAAACTAGAGTGCAGTGTTCAGATTGTATGGTTTCTTAAGTAGATGCAAAGTATCTGTCTGCAACCAGGAACAGGGTACAAGCGTGGATTTCTTTGGTAAATCTTGCAAGTTTTTGCAGACTTCAGCTCCTCCCCCCTACCTCCCCAATCTATTTCATCGGAAGGATTAAATTGCATAGCAGCCCTTTTTTCAAGCTGCTTAGTTCTTTCAGAGCAAATAAGGAGAGACTTGAGTGTGAATATGGACTTTTGTAATGCATATAAAGGGCCAGATTGTGGCTGTTAAGCCATGGCCCACACTGGAGGGAGTGCAGAAGGGTCTCACAGCAATGGAGACACAGCAATGGAAGCCCTTGGAGGAAATCTTGCTGACTCAGCCGGAATTCCCTGGGAACAAATGTTGCAGTGCCAACAAAGCCAACCTTTCAGTGGGGGCATCAAGCAATCCCATCCACGCCCAGCACTCTAAGATTGCCCATGTGGAGGAAGGCAGGACCATGGCCATGAACTCTGCAACAAACCTCTTCCTGCCCCAGTGTGAGTAGCTAGTATCCAGAGGAAACTGGCTGTGCACTACATCCAGTGAGTTGAGCCCAGTCCCCACACAGGGGCTCCATAAGGAGTGGGAAAACTTCTGTGTGTCCTTCCCCTTCCACCTTTGTGTACCCAGGCAGGGCTAGGCACAATAGAGCTCAAAACTCTAATCTTGAGTCTACTGTTCCTTAAAGTGATGACTGAGAGTAGGGCCATGGTTTTTTTTTTATGACAGTTGAATAGGTTGAGGCTGATTCCCCTCCCCGCCCCCAGCTGAAACCACCAAACACAAGCTTAGTGAAGTATGGAGGCCATCTTTAAAGTTGATTTGAATGAGGAAGATGAATCTGAAACTATTCCTGAGCTCAACGTATTTTGGGTATTTTTCCTTTTGCTTCAGATATTTTCAGATGTTTTCTATACTATCCAAGTCCTTGATCCTGCAGGTGACTCTATGTTCACAGTGGGGCTGCCTACAGGTGTAGGAGCTGCCCAGACAGTTACTTGCATGATCAGGGTTCAGATCTGACCCGGTTTGAGAATACAGTTCTCAAAATGCAGTAATGGGGCTATTTCTTCCCCTTTCCAAACTTCTAAAGGTCTGATATTTTTATGCAGCTTCCTATGTTTAGTCCTGTTTAAACTATTCACTAAAAAGCCCTGTTACTGGGCTGCCAGTGGGCCCCATAGCCTGTAGTAGGGTGAATTATGCTCAGAAGAATTATACTAGTGTGAATGTGGATTAACACCACTGACTAATGGAATTTCTCCATGTAGACACTGGTGTAACTGAGAATTGAATCTGGCCCAATAGCCACTCTACCCTCCTGAAGCTATGTCAAAATTTCCCTTTTATGTTATGGAACAATTGTTAAACGTAAACAGCCAGTGAGACTTCCAGAATCCAGATGTGGCTGTTCAAATTGGCAATTAAGTGCATGAATTCCTGTATTATGAACTTTAATGTCAATTTCATATCCCAAATGGGGGATCTAAATGTACTATTAAGATGCCCACATCTGAAAATTGTGTCCTAGGTACTTTTGTTTATAAATTGTAACTAAAAATGGTATGCTGGGTGGTAGAACCCTGGCTTTACATGCTTCCAGGCACTGCCGTATAGACCACAGAGTGTACATTTTCTGAAGTAGTGATTTCTCTTTTCAGCTTGACGCAGGTGATCCGAAAGTTTGCAAAACAGCTGGATGAGTGGTTAAAAGTAGCTCTCTATGACCTGCCAGAAAACCTCCGAAATATCAAATTTGAGTGTATGTATTGAGCAATCTCTTTTTTTTTTAATGTGAGAAGAATGTGTTATTTATCAGTTACAAATTAATTGGAAGCTAGAAAAATGTTCCATTAGTCATGAAAAAAGATCAGCATTACAGATCTTTCATTAACCAATAATCTCCACTCACTCATGAGAACCAATTTCCTTTAAATGTAATAAGTCACGGCTCTAAGACCAGTTGTCTTTCCCTTTTTGTGGACTCTGATAAGAAATTAATTTGTTGACAGTAAGCAAGCATTAAGCATGATATTAGGCAAAGCAAATTATTAAACAAACCTATAGACTTGCACAATTTGAATACAGCTTGAGGCCCTCACTCTAAAGAAGTGCCAGAGTTAAATATGAAGGGGATCAAATTACCCTGTCACCACAGGAAAGGGCACTATGCCTTTTCAGACATGCTTTGTAGATGCCTGCAGTGCGCATCACCTATTGATAAAGCCTGCTTTATTTCACAGCTCTCCATTCTTTGCTTTTCAGGAGCAGTACATTCCACATCAGAAGTTTAAAAAAAAAAAACTAATTTAGGAGAAGGATTAACTACTGATCAGCATGGAAAATTAGGAGTATGTTTTGCAGAAAGTACTCAGGACATAAATTAGAATAATCCACTGGATATTTTTGGTCATTTACTTAGTTATTCAAAAATTATGGAAAATGTTTTCCTGAGAATATTTTTGTCAGTTCTTTGTCAATTCAAAACTATTGAGAATCCACAACAGTGAAATCTGTTCTGCTCATATAAATATTGGGACAATGAATATATATATTTTAACTACCTCCAGGGGCAACATAGAAGGAATATGTAAGACCAACAAATCTGACTTCAAATATCTCTATAGATTATTTGCTTTGATCTGCAGATCTTTAGTGATTATAACATGAGAATAAACTTGAGAACACACTAACATTTACTTGTACTTGATGCCTGGCTATGCTGCAAATGATTACTTACTGCTGGGCATAATATTTACTCTTGTTTGTGCAGTCCCATTGAAGCCAATGGAAGCATTGGTGACAGAAAGCTGTACGGCTGTGAGTGTTTGCAGGATTGGGATCATACATTTTAGATGCTGTATGCAGAATAAATATTGACAGCCTACGTTACAAGTATGGATACCTTAATAAGATGCCCAAATCCCTTTTTGGGACACTCAAACCATCATTTACAGATATAAATAATCCTTATACATACTTGTAACTACTGATTTGAGCATCCAAATGTGAGATTTGGATGTCCTATTCAAAAGTCCATCTTTGAAAACTGGGCAATTAATATGAACAATAAATAAGTCACAAATGTGTGTCTTAACAGAAAGGAAATTGATGCTAGTTTTAACAAGGTACTTTTAAAATCAAGGTTCTTTATTTGGCATATTACCTAAAGGTGTAATTCTCCTTTCCTGCAGTGTCCAGAAGGTTTTCACAAATTCTCCGGCGGCAGACCTCATTAAATCATCTCTGCCAGGTAGGTATTTCAGTGGTTATCCATTCTTGATAAGTTTATTCTATGCTGCTTTTGCTGACAGTTGTAACATTTGCAGGTTGGATATTGCATAAAGAGAAACTTTCTTGGAGGTAACAATAGAACATGAGGCTTTAGTACAGGGGTGGGCAAACTACAGCTCACGGGCTGCATCCAGCCCATCAGATGTTTTAATCCAGCCCTTGAGTTCCCACCGGGGAGCAGGGTCTGGGGCTTGCCTCACACCGGCACTCCAGCCGGGGAGTGGGGTTGGGGGCTTGCCCTGCTCCGTGCGGCTCCCAGAAGCAGTGGCATGTCAGATGATACAGATAATACAGCCCAAGTCTGGGTTGTCGTCACTGATTAATTTACACAGGACTGATGTGTGACCCCGATCCAGCATCACCCATGTTTCCCTCAGCCTACTCCTTCCCTTTGTGCAGGGAGGCCTCTTCATGGTCCAGAGGATGGGCAGGTGGTGGTGTGGGGGCAGGTGAGCCTCCTTTTCATGTGTCGGGGGGAAGATGCATACTCAGAGTGCTTCCTCCCTACATAGATCGATGGGGAGGATCTGAGCCAATGTGTTTTTGTTCTTGGACTGACATGGACCAAACATTGCAGCCCAAACCTTGTAGAATTAATGGTCTAGGGAGAGAGCAGTTTGATTAGAAACACCTGGCGAGATTTGTACTTTGTGGAAACCAAATACATGCTGAGTAGAGTTGGTAAAAATGGCTTCAGAGTTCTGTCCAGCTACCATGGCTGGTAACTTCCAGAAAGGATCAAGAGGTGTGTAGGGTTTGAGAATCAACTTAGTGGGGCTCGCTAAGGGAGCGTAAAAGGGGATGAAGTCTATTTTTAACCTAATAAACCATGAACTAATGAGTAGATCTGATTGGATTATAGGCATCAAGAACGGTGATCCACAGTGCAGACATTACCTTTCAAATGCTGGAGGACTGGAGGAATGTGGATTTGAACAGCATTACCAAACAAACTCTCTATACCATGGAGGATTCACGTGAGGAGCACAGAAAGCTCATCATACAATGTAAGACTAAAACCCTCAAATGTGGAACGGGGAACCCCGAACTGTATTTCCTGTTGAATACAAAACACCACAATAATAATAAGGTTCAGTTTTATAATAATTGCTTTATAGTCAATCAGTTTAATAACTGAGATATTGTAGCAATGTGGGAGCACATCATTACTGGCTACTGCTCGCTTGCTGCTCAGATAAATACTGAAACGTGTATCAAAAAGAAAGGTGAGCCCAAACCAAGATGTCCCACTTTGAGACATGGATATGGACAATATTCTGTTTAAGAAATTATTTCTCGTCTTCCTAGTGACTAATGCTGATCTAGGCCCCGATCCAAAGCTTATTGAAGTCAATGGACGTCTGCCCATTCCCTCTAAAGGGCTATGGATCAAGCCTCTAATCATTTTATCTGATAGAGTAGAATGATGGTTCTTTACCCAGTTATACTATTGTGAGATAACTGCCTTTTGAATGGCTTTGACAGCAGGACCATTTTTGTTTGTCACTTCCAGGGGCTTTTTTTTTTTTTTTAAAGACGTGGTTTCACAAAGCACTTTGATCAGCAAGTTAGTCTCTGATTGGCTGAAGTTTTATTTATGAACTTTTAGAAGTAAATATGTATCCCACATCCAGAAATCTGATTGGCTGACATAGACACTGCTTGGTTTATTGAAAGGCATAGGTCAAAGAATGACTTGTAGAAACCCTGAAAAAGTTGTGCTTTCTTAAAGGGGCAAGTTGGTTTTAGGGTAGGGTGACCAGATGTCCCGATTTTATAGGGACAGTCCCGATTTTTGGGTCTTTTTCTTATATAGGCTCCTATTACCCCACCACACCCCATCCTGATTTTTCACACTTTGTCTGGTCACCCTATTTTAGGGGGAAAGCTCATCTATTCCATGTGCAAAGTAGTGACACAAGTTGCGCACAGAATGTGCATGTGATAGCCATTTCTATCCCTTAGAACTCTGACAACAAATGTGTGTGCATCCCTGGGTGTGCTACACTGAGGTATTAAAGATGAGTATTCTTGTCTTTAGTAGCAGTCTCAACCTCTACCTCCAGCTGGAGTCCTCCTCCTTTCTTTCCTGAAGATGACAAAAATGCTCCCATCTACTTCACAACCCTCACTGACCTCTGAAAGACTCATCCCCAAGCAGGAAGAAGGCCTCACATCCCCTGACCACCTTCTGCTGGCTCCATTTCCCAGTAGAAAATTGTTCTGGGATTCTTGCCAGTTCCTCCCAGCTCCTGAGTTTACCTCTTGATATGACCCTCCTCCCCACTGAGGATTGAGGGGAGTGAGCCAGGAGTAGGCAGCAATGAGAGGTTGAGAGTAGTGAGAATTCAGGGCAGGAAGGAGGTGAAAAATAATTAGTTCAGGACATACTGAAGCCTAGAATCCAGACTCATCCTGGCTCCCAGCAGCCAGAAAAATCTCTCTTCTTCTTTAACCATCCTCAGCATACACCCAACACCCCTAGAAATTATCTAGTTCCCAAAGGGTTAATACTTAATATCAGTAATGTTTCTGGCCCAGATTCAGGAGAGCATCCCCATTTAGGAAGGATCCTTATGCAAGTGCTAAACTTTCAGTGCATATTTAAATCCCATGAAAGTTAAGCAAGTGCTTAAGAACTTTCCTGAAGAGTGGATGGAATTCAGCACATAAGTGCTTTCCAGAAGGGGCCAGTCTTAGCAGGTAGCAGTTTGCAACAGAAAGGGAGAGGAGAAAGGTGTGAAAGAAGGAGACAGAGAAGAAAGACCAGAAACAGTAACCCAACCCAGTGTACATGTTGAGGATTACATTTGGACAAGGGTATATATGTGACACTGACCTCAAGAGCTTTTTTCCAACTTTGGATATAGTTTCTACCTAGATGAAGATCATTTAAAGATGTGCAACCAAGGATATGTCTACAAGGAGCTAATTCCAAAAGGTGAACCTTCTTTCTGGGGTGGTATTTTCAGCTCACTCACAGCAAATTCAGTACTGTTGTTGCAAGTCAGTATTTCCCCTTCTACTGGAAGGTTTACAGCAGGCTGGAAATTCAGCTTAATTCCTTTGAATCCTCCAGTAGTATCGCCTCCTCTCTTCCTTCCATGCACTCTTACTGCTGTTGATAGATTTTTCCTCTGAATCACCAAGAACTCTAGGATAACTCTCCCATGTCCCGCCATCTTATGAGTATTGCAGTAGTATATAGCAGCCATAGTCTGAATCAGAGACCATTGTATTAAGCACTATGCGCACACAGATTGAAAAGGTGTTCCCGGCCCCCTGAGGCTTGCCTCTCCGTCAGTGCTCAGTCTCATTTCAAATCCTGGTTGAAAACATAGGTAAGGGGAAGAGACAAAGACAAACTTTTCTGTACCTCTAAAAGGGGCTGGCGTAGGTTGGCTTCAAGCATTGGATGAAGATTCAGGCTGGTTCTTATTTCACCCAGTCCACTTTACTTATTTCCCACACACACATGCATGAAAGTGTCACATTTTTTCTGGGTTCCTCCTCACATGATGAAATTGAGCCCTCACTTTATGATTATGGCATTGGGATTTCTTAATACACATGTCGAATGTAGGTTTCCAATGCTCCTTTACATCCTGCTGGTGCTGGGAAATCCCAACACTCAGTCTCCAGAGGTTACAATTTCCAACTATAATAACTGGAAAAATATCTTCCAGATTGGCAGATTTCCACCGAACATGACAGTCGTTTGTTATTAGGAAGTGGCTTTTCTCGTTTTTAACAATAGGGCTACTTCTATCATGATTTTTCCCCGGTGCGCCATTCCTTCAGGCCCCTGCAGATGTGACTGCAACAGCTGCTTTGGGCCAGATGGTAACTTTGTAATCAGCCCTGAGTAAAGGATGGTTCATAGCGGCACTTTCCCAGCAGCTAACCAGACAACAAACTGGGACTCGGAAGATCACAGTTCCACTTGTGCTCCCCTCCTCTCTCCGCAGAGGATGTAGCTGAAGCAGCTTACTCCCCACTCTATGCCCAGCCAGGTACTGGATTAAGGAGGCAGAGCAAGGGTTCATCCTATGGCCTGCTCCCTCCACCCTCTCCCCACTGGCTTGCTTGCAGTGGGAAGTATTGGACAAATAGAGTTGTCCCCTCTGCATCCAGAGTCCTAATATGAGCAGGTTTGAGTGGGAAAGGAAGGGGAGTCTGGGTGGCTGAATAGCATCTGTGACAATCTATCCCTTTGTAATTAAGTCTAAATGGAATCAATGCACAGTCGTTTGTAAGACAAGGAAACTCTTAAATGCGTTCCTACTGGATCTGTGGCTTCAGCTCACAACAATACTTCCCAATCTGCAGAGCCCAATCCAGGGTGCCATTACAAAGAATGGCCATGCTGCTCAAGTGGAGAGCATCCTTGTATTTTGCATTTTTTCTCCATGTCTCCTGCACTCTTCCCTAGCTGCCAACTTTGCGCTTTGCTGCCTCTCCCTGCCCCTAGCATCCACTCCAGTGGTGGGAAATTCCTCTCTCCTGCTGTTTATAATGAAGTATAAATGGACGTGCACAGCGCATTTAAATCACCCTGTGACACAGCAGGTATAAAAGCATCTTTTCTTTTGATTTAGGGGACTATTTTTTGTAGCTAAATTACAGAGCAATTCCTTGAGAGGCTCAGACACATGAGTCCTTGTCTTCCAATAGCTTCTTCTCCTAAATAAATTGGAGATTCTCCTATTTAATTGACACATTTGAATGGGCCATCTGAGTTTACTCTCTCTGTTTTTGAAAAATATATTTGGAAGAGGATCACCTGTCTGTAGAGACTCCTTTAGGTATAGTCAGCATGGCATTTGTGTGTTGGTAGTAATTCACTTTATAAAAGTACAAGTTTTATAGGAAATACTTTTTTTTGCTTGTTTGATGTTACAAATAAATGACAGTTGCCATTGAAGCCCGTTTTCACAACTAAAGCATTATGCACTGGAGATTTGCTGGTGAGAGGCCTATCAACAATACTCATCCATTGGGTGTTTAAAAGATTCTCTATGCATTTCTAAATCAATTTCATGCATGGCCTTTTTTCCTCATGAGGGTCAAAGCCTAGCTTACTGCTCTGCACTGTGAACACCATAAATGTGTTTTACTTCCGGGCATAGACATCTGAAGCTTAAATCAAAAGATGAATTTCAAGTGATGGGCCAAGATCCTGCTCCCACTGAAATCCTTTAAAAACTCCCACTGATTTCAATAGGCACAGGATAGAGACCAAGCACAGTAATGATTTCAACCTCTTTGATGTCTTAAGGTGTACATAGATACATTTATAGTTAAGTGACCTGTTGTAATTAGCTGAGCAAATTGGCGACGTATTATTGACTGTTTTGTGACAGTTGTTTTCTCTATAGTTTTAAAATGGAATTAAAGTCCTGATTTGGAGTATTTTTCTTTGTTTGTTAGTGTATCAGGAATTTGATCATCTTTTGGAGGAGCAGTCACCCATTGAGTCCTACATTGAGTGGCTGGATTCCATGGTGGACAGATGCGTTGTGAAGGTTGGTAAATAGGAGTTAGGACCCGAGTCACTTTATGTGCAGTATAACCAATGCAATATTTGTTTTCGCAAAGCAGTAGGTATTTAGTAGACACAGACTCAAGGTGCAAAATCTGGAACCAAATTCCAGACTCAAAAGTCGAAGAGTGTTCAGATTCAAGGCTTTCACTCATTCCATTCTAAAAATAGGAGCCATTTGCAAAATTCGGAGCGGGATCAGAGTTCAGATTTTCAACACCCCCAACGTTCAAGGGTGTATGGATCTGAGGTGTTGGTTCAGACTCCTCTCTAGTGTATAGTGAACAATGTAGCATTGCAGGTGGAGATCATAAATTAATATGCCCTTTAGAGCATTTAATGAAGATAATATTTAGTCCAGCTGATTCATTTTAGTAAATAAAGGTTAACAACTGGTTATAGTTCAGCTAGGGATTAAGCTGTTTGATTTTTAGGAGTTGCCCTGAAATGCCAGTAACTGAATTCTGACCTAAATTTTAGTATTATTTGAGTGGACACTTACTGATTGAACACATGAGCACTCTCAGCCAGTCAGACATCAATACAATTGTATGCAGTATGTGTAACTATACAATTTACCATATACTTTTAGCTTCTGTCTGTGAATGATAATACATTTTGTATTAGCATGTTCTGTTGGAAAATTGCAACTCTATTTCCAGAGTTCACTATTAGACCTGAGTAAATAACTTAAGAACACTTCATTAAACAATATTACCTCCTTTTCTGTTTGCAGAATGTCCACAACTCCCACCCACCCCAAATTTCCCAAATGTATCAATTGTTTGAAATTATTTAATTTTTTAAAAAATGTCTCTAGTCTATAGATTGCTATGTGAAATCACTATGAGTGGTTATGATGGATCATATTGGACCTGGTATTTTTTCTATTTGCTGACTAGATGAAAATTAACAGGCAATTTCACCTTGAATGGTCCCTTGAAATATGTGTTAACTACTTATGCTAAACAGTCTGTTCCAACTTGTATTTAGCTGTGACATTCTAAGTTTTCCAGACCCGAAGAAGAGCTCTGTGTAAGATCAAAAATTTGTCTGTTTCACCAACAGAAGATATGACCTCACCTACCTTGTCTCTCTAATATCCTGGGACCAACACGGCTACAGTAACACTTATAGAAAATGAGCTTTTGAGAGTGTAAACTTACAATATACTTTCTGAGAAGTATAATTGTGAGTAAAATATGATCATCTGAGTGTTCACAGAAAGAAAATGCAAAGAGAATGTGAACACACCAAGAGCCAATTAGTTTAAAAATTCAGATTAATACATTGTTTTTGCAATATATTCCCAGCAGCATTTATTATAAATTTTCTTCCTGAACTAGAGAATCTCTAACAAAGGGAATCAAATTAAGATGAAGACCTGGATGTTGCTAGGCAGTCTGATAAATCTCTTCATTATTTATAATCCAAATGTTACCCTCCACAAGCATGAGCATTTTATGTTTTAGGGGTTATAATTTTATTGTAGGCTTCTTCCTGCAATCTCATGTGTATATAATTATCACTACTGGGTGGCTTCATGTGTATCTGTTTTAATTTTTATCCTAATTTTCTTACAATAGGATGTAATTTTAGTGAAGAAAATGAATGGACACGTTCAGTGTTGGGTTGGGCCAGACAATGGAAATGAAAATGAATGTTTATTATCTGTGTGAAATATATAATATATTTTCTCGTAGGTAGCTGCCAAGAGACAAGGCTCTTTGAAGAAAGTGGCTCAACAGTTCCTCTTGATGTGGTCCTGCTTTGGCACACGAGTGATTCGGGACATGACTTTGCACAGTGCACCCAGCTTTGGTACTTTGATTTTAATTGTACTGATCGGTTAGCAGAGTACAAAATGCTAGATCAAGAGCTGTCACTCTCTTCTGAGTGACGATCCCCTCTTTTTTTCACACGTTCATAACCTTTAAAAAAAATCTCTTTGGGGGGTTGAAATTTTCAACACATTTTCTCCCACCATGTCATTTTTTCTGATGCTTTTGAACAAATTCCCTTCAGTTGTTTTTGACGTCCGTAAGAGTAGAAGAATATAAACTTATCCCATTTAAAAAAAAAAAAAAGATTGTCCTGTTTCTTTTCACACAGAATTCAAAAACAACTGTGCTTTGAAACCTGGTGTGTAAACAGTCCCTACTGAGGACTATGTGTATGTACAAATTGAATTAGTCAACAATAGGAATGATTGAAAATGGGCTATTGTGCTTTTGTGTTTTCATAAGTGCACACTTGTCAATGTATGTTATTAGCAGACTAATAATAATGAGGATTGTGAGAGAGCAGCACTGAGCCACTAGCATGTTTTCTTCCAGCAGTGCTTTCTTGTGTTTTAGTCTCTTAGGTGATGCTTAGATACAGGGGTGCTGGGCACCCCCAGAAGAATGTAGACCTATAGATAGAAAGCTTCCGAGCTTTGTTCATGTACCAGTAAGCTGAGGGGAGCAGATATTGGAGGCTGGCAGAACACTATGAAATCCCACATGGGGCACTGGGAAGCTGGCCATGAGGACTCAGTATTACTAACCCCAAGCAATCAAAAATTGTGTGTCAGGCCACCCAAAATCATGGGACTGGCTTAAAAAATGTATTTTTTTTTAAATGCATTTTGGGTGCTTTTATTTATCTTCTGGTTTTTTAATCTCTAGGGTGCATGTGGGTCACATTTTTAAGTTTTACTCCATGATCATAAAGGCTAGAAACTTACTTGTTTTTAATGCAAGCTGAGAGTCTCACATATTCACAAGCCGCCAGGAGCTGGGGCTTTAAGAAAAACACCAAATACCACACGACTCTTGATAAAATCTCAAGAGCTGACCTCACTGTCTTCTGAGAACCTTCAGGAGCATTTTGTTCTGTGGTTGGTCTTCATGGCTTTCCCGTTGTCAGTTTCTTCTAAGCACAGCTTTTAAGCAAGCACAAGAGTGAAACGCCACTCCTAGCAGGCAGTGGGACAGTGAAAATCCTTAAAAGGCCTCTATGCACAGCTTTTGTATTCACTGGATTGTGCTGAAGTACCAGTGCCCTGACCACATTTGATATCTATCCCCTCTCATATTCGCTCTCCCCCTTATTCACCAAAACTCTTTTCACTGTGGAAATAGAGGTTGCTCGCATTGCTGAGCATTGCATACTTCTCTGCACAATGCAGAAACCTCTTGGAACAGGTATTGAGCAAACACCGAGTTCTGAGCATTTTGGCTCTCTATAGCACTCAGCTACACTGTGTAAATGGAATGTTGAAGTCACACCATTAAAATAATGAAATGTCAAAAATGCAAGTTAAGGTTCCAAAAATTACGCACTCTCTATCAAGTTGTACATAAGCAGCTTTAAATTCCTATTTAGGCTAAATTTGTAGCCTAATAGAATAGTGTTTTTTGTAAGATGTATAAAATAAAATGTACAGGATGTGTAGTCACACACGTATACCCCTCCCTACACAAAATATATTTATTTAGATATAATGGTGTATTAGGAAAGAGGATATCAGCAGCCACATGTGATATGCTTTCCATGGCATTTGGAGAATTACTCTTTACAATTCTAGTAAGACAGGTCTTAAGTGCATACACCATCTTAAAAGTATGTTTAAAATAAATTGCTGTCTCTTAAAGGTATTGGTAATTTAATTACATTAGTAGTCACCAGCTACATCTGTTAAAAGTGTCTGCTTTCAAAGTATTATAGCACATGTCAAATAAGTATAAACTGGTTTTCTGAAAATAATGCATTTTTAAAGGATATAAATAATATAGTATAGAATTTTTTAATGACTTGGGTTTGATAATGCTGCTTGCAGCACTACTGAACAGGACTATCATTTATGTCTTCATTATGGCACTGTAAACTTCCTAAGGTTTTCTTATAATAAGCCCATGTAAGCTCTTTCTTTCTACCAACACACTCTCTCTGTGAATAAGGGCTTTTATTTGTTTTTAACAGAACCCTTGAATTTCTCCCACTTTGGGTTCAAAAGTGCAGGTCTATTGAAGTCAGTGGGAGTTAGGGTGAGCAAGGACTTCAGATCCTCAAAGAGGATGAGTATTGAAACCACATCCAGACCCCAGTATAACAAAACTTGGACTATCGCTGCTCCCACTTCTCGAAAAGTGACTGACATATTATTTACCAGCATCAACCAAATGATAATCTCAAGAATGAATGCGGTAACATTCTAATTACAAAGCCATTGTAAGGCACATTTGGAGCATGCTCAGCTATAATTCCATACAAAAGTCTAATTATCCTCTGAATGTAAATGTATCAGAATCATACCTGAGGAACTTGTGGGTTTAATTTAACACCGTTCTTCCTCTCTTTTTACAGTATCATGCATTTTAATGAGTACTATACAATAGAGAGAAGCAAAGATGACAGATATATTTTAGATAGTGTCTTCTGTATACATTTGTTCTTATCTTAGATGAAAACTTGTGTATTTTGGCTACACTGGTGACTATATAAACAGGCACTGATTTTATTGATCATTCTAAGCAATAAACAGTGCCAGATCTTTACACTTTTGTTTTAAAAAAAAACAAAAAAACATTATTTGAGAGTGTGTTTGAAACAAAAACATGATAAAAATTACTTGTTTGATTCTCTGCTCATTCTTATATACAGGACAATATATTTTAGCTTTGTCATCATTTCATGATCCAGAAATTTGACTACAGAATGTTTCACTACGTGTCACTGGGCTGGTAGCATCTATCCTGAAGTGACATACAGATCTGAGTCTGGGCAAAGCTTTTAAGCCTGGTGCATGGCATGGGCAAGTCAAAACGATTCCTGGCAGACAAAAGCTCAGCTCTCTCCTTTTTTCTCTCCCTCTACCCCTCTTCTGTCTATGTATATCAAAGGCACAGTTGGTGGCAATGTTTTGGTAATGCATCCTGTGTATAAAAACAACTAATTAGTAGAAGGAGCCTTCCAATCTTCCCCAGATCTATATATCTCTGTTTTATGATACTTGTACATAATTCCCGGCTTTTGTGAATAGCTGCTGATGTTTATTGTGTATTAGCTGGATAGAATAGCTGTAATAATATCCTCGTTGCATTCAATTTGGTCTTTTTGAAAAGAGAGTCAAAAGCAATTTATTATTGTAGGTACACTATCTAGGGGGACTTTTTATCTCTAACTAAATGAATATATATTTTATCAGACACAGATGAATCCTCTTCAGTACCTAGAGCTATATTTGGAAGAGCCAGTCATAGGTTCCTGCTAAATACAGTAGCTTGCAAAACATAAAATATAAACAGTTGTACATGAATAGCTGCTCAGCAAGTCACTGACATGCATATCCTGAAACTGGGTTCATTTGATCTTACATTTAACTTAATTTAAAATGTATCAAATTAATGCAATAATTTTACAACACCCCTTTTTTGTAGTGTGTCTTATAAACTCTGTCTCAAACATTCTACGAATTAAAAAATATCGAATGGTAAAAGAAAAGAGAAATTCAGAGAGACACAAGGGAACCAGATAGTTTTTTAAAAGGTATACTCAGTATTATCAACCCCAAGTGTTCACAAATCAAGAGTTAGGCCTCAAAATATCATGAGATTTTAAAAAATAATAAATCTTGGGTTCTTAGTATTTGTCTTCAAGCATGTGAGCATTTAGCATGCCTGCTTTCAAGGTTTTCTCTGCAATCTTAAGGCTCAAAACTTTCTTTTATTTTTTTAATGAAAGATGAGATTGTCACATAATTACCTGTCTCGAGGAGCAGAGGCTTAAAGGAAGAACATCAAATATCCTGAGACTTGTGATTAAAATTGTGAGACTTGGAAACACTGAATATTAGGCCTGATTTTCCTCTGGTCCAGATCACTAATGACTCCACTGAAGTCAACAGAGGTACACCAATGTACAGCTTGCGTGATACGAGAACCAGGCTTGTTCTGGGGCATAATGCTCCAGCTTTACGCTGGTGAACCCCAGTGGAGTTACATCAGTGTAAAATGGACTAACACAGTGGTCAGTCAGGCCCATTGTGTTCATACACTTCTAAACAGGGTAGGAGTCTACTAACATTGTAACTGATGTGAGGCATTTTGAAATAGCTATCTTATTCCATTTGCAGTTTTTACAAGACTTCCAGTTCAAAAACTTTATAAAACTAAATAGCTACATAGCTTGGCTAAGGCTCTCCACTACATTGCACCTTATTAGTCATTTTAATTTCTGTAAGATGGCTGTGAAGTATACCGTTTTGATTTGCACAGGTGTAAATGATCATAAAAGTAGAGAATCAAGCCCTTCATATTCGCTAGTGGAAGAAGGTTTGCCCATCACTACGCATGTGTTCTATTTATAAAAATGTCCGATGTTTTTGATTTTGGTCTTGCTCCAAGGACACAAAGCATCTGTTCTCCCCCAATGTGTGTGCATAACTCCCATGAATGACAATGGAAGTTACACATGCGTGCATTGAGAGAATGGGACACAAAGACTAGAGCTGTCGCAACTGAAGAAGAGTGTGAGCACAGTTGGTTTGAAAACCTAATTATGAGATAGCATTGCATTGCATAATGACATGGGGCCTTTCAGGATGCTTCTCCTACACTCCACTTGTACAGTATATATGAGCAAAGAACCACATATTTATGGAGCAGCTGTAGACACTCGTTAAGGTAAAAACAAGCTTCCCAATATAAGCTCAGTTTCAACCTCCTCCTCTAACTTCCTTCAAAGAAACCAATCATCCTTAAATTATGTATGTAGCATCTCATTCCAGGGAAGGATTTTGTCTTAGAAGTTTGGTAAAAAAGCAGTAAAGAAATTTGAAAGTTTTGGGCCAGATCCTGGGCTGTGACCAAGGACCTGACTATGGGAGAGAGAGAGCTTCTCTCTGTCCCCAGCTGCCACCTTTGCAAGCAGTGAGCTAACACCTCTTGGCTTTTAAGAAAGGGGCCCATTGGCAGGACATTCTTTTGTGAGGGGCCCTCAGTTTTGGAATTCACCATCCCATTATCCCCATGTTTGAAACAGACAAATCAATTGATATTCAGAGCACAATGAGAAAGCCATCTCCTTTCCCAGGTTTTGAGGAGTGATGAGTATATTGAGG
Source organism: Mauremys mutica (assembly GCF_020497125.1). Classification (NCBI taxonomy): domain Eukaryota; kingdom Metazoa; phylum Chordata; order Testudines; family Geoemydidae; genus Mauremys; species Mauremys mutica. The sequence goes on along the minus strand of NC_059072.1, from coordinate 99,283,586 downwards.
GCTTGTATTTGTGGTTGGGGAATTTGGGGTCTATGGGTGGAGTTGATTTCTGATTTCTTTGCAGCTGGCTATTTTCTCTGGTGTTGGGATGGCTGGTGGGTTTACTTTTTTCCAGTCTGACTATTCACTCCTGCCAAAGGTACCTAAAGCTTTTGCTAGATAATTTTAACTGTACCATGCAAGTCCAAATAAATATATCTAAAATTTACTAATCACTGGTGGACAGCCAATATAAAAAGAGCAAGTTAAATTTCTCACTTGAGTGACTCTTTGCACAAAAAAAAGTGAAGTATTCACCCAGCTCTGTTGTATAATATAGATAGTACAGCTGGTTGAAAAATATTAACCCCAAATATCAAAGTTTCTGTTTTGCAGTGGTTGATACAGACTCATTTTTCTGTTTTGTACAAAACCAGTTTATTGCAACTTTTGTCTAAAGTGTTATCTAGATGTTTATGCACATTTTTTGTTTATCAAAGAACAGGTTTTGGTAAATGAAAAATTCTGAAGATATTTTGATTAAAAAATCAATACAAATTGTGATTTAAATTTTTACAAAAAATGTATTGGGACATTTTTAAAATTACAGAAAAGAAGGTCAACATGTCTTTGTGTTTTTTTCATTTTTGCAAAAAGATTGGTTTTGGAAGAAAAAGCATTTAGTTTATATATATATAGGAAGCATAGAAGAAAATCAAGACAGATGATTTTGTCTGGAGAGCATACTGGCATCTACTAGAGATGCATGATATATATATCATCTGTCTTGATTTTCTTCTATGCTTCCTATCTTCTATACACTGCTGAATCTGCCCAGTGATAGCATATGGACATGTCTACTTCTCACACTGAGTCCTTGTATAAATTTTTAAATCTCTGTCTATGGAGGCTAAAGGAAAAGTCAATTTTTCCCCAGTACTGCTTCCCTCACGTCTGTTCTCTGCTTCTTGGCATTTCTCTAACTGAACTGAGACCTGAAACTACATGGGAAACTCTTTTTTCCCTGTCCAGATCCATGTCTGTGGGTATGGCTACACTGGCGATTTGCAGCGCTGGAAAGCCTCCACCAGCGCTGCAATTAGTAAGTGGCCACACCTGCAGGGCACTTCCAGCGCTGCAACTCCCTGGCTGCAGTGCTGGCCGTACACCTCACTCAGCATGGGGAATAAGGATTCCAGCGCTGGTGCTGCAGCGCTGGTCATCAAGTGTGGCCACACACCAGCGCTGTGATTGGCCTCCAGGGTATAAGGTGTATCCCAGAATGCTTTTATAAATTACTCTCTTTGTTTTGTTATGCAGCCTCTCTTTGTTTTGTTGTGAACGAGCTCCGATCGGAGCTCCGTTGCCGTTGCCGCTTATCTAAAAAACAAACAGAGCTCCTGTTTGCTGTGATCATCTGTACCTGGCTGTAAACAATCAAATGAGATTGCAGGCAGGGAGGGAATGAAACAGCGGGGAGTTGTGTTGGCTGCAGGCTGTTTGCAATTAAGAGTTAAGACTAAGGGATTGGAAACATGTTCTGATTTTTCAAGTCAGGAAGCTAAACACACAGTGTTGGCTCCAAAAATCCCCTCTCTCTCTCCCCCCGCTCCCTGTCACACTAGACCCCACTCCACCCCCCTCTTTTGAAAAGCACGTTGCGGCCACTTGAATGCTGGGATAGCTGCCCATAATGCATCACTCCCAGCAGCGCTGCTAATGCTGCAAATGTGGCCACACCCCAGCGCTGGTAGCTGTGAGTGTGGCCACACACCAGCGCTGCTCCTACACAGCTGGATGACCAGCGCTGCAAACTACCAGCGCTGCAAACCGTAAGTGTAGCCATACCCACATGTCTCAAATTGCCTCCTAGGAAGCGGTAGCCATAGCATGTCTCAAATTGCCTCCTAGGAAGCGGTTTGCCAGGAACCACCAAGAAACGTGCTTGCAACTTCCAAGACTGATAGCTGTTAAAGATAGTAATGCCTGTCCCTCATGTTGGGAGATCACAGGCAAGGCCAAAACATTCAGGACACTTCCTATTCCTGCTATAGTAATGTGGTACTTAATAACTTGATAGATGCCTCATGTGGAAGGACTGATGCCAGAGATATTGATGCTACTTTGATTGGTTGAAGCAGTGTTGATACCTCTGGCATCAGCCTTACCACGTGGGACATCCCACAATTGCCGCTAGCATGTTTGGGAAGTAGTGGAAACCTCATCTGTCAAGTTATTCAAAAATAGACTGGATAAAACCCTCAAGCTGTGCCATAGGGAGTGAAAAGGTGGATGGACTTTTTTACTTAAAGTCTTTTAGTCTCTCATTGATATCATTCTGACATATACCTTCTCTAATGTCTTAGGTAGCTTGGAATTGTAATGCCAGAATATATCATTGGTCTATCCCATTCAGTATTCTACATCTGTCAGTAATCTGATGCTTCAGAGAAAGGCAGAAAAGTATGCTGTCTTGTTCTTGGCCAACTGTACAATGCTAGGATGTGAGAGCAAAATATTTATTCCCAGCTCTCAACTAGGTAATCAGTTTACATCCTAAAGTGTGATGATTCTTAACACTTTTAATTTTTAACCTAGTTAGTCTAACCACAAACAAAACTTACCTCCAGTCATATAATTATGAAAAATGGGAAAGTTCCTTATTTATAAATTCTCCAGACTGTGCCTACCCTGACTGACACAATGTTTCCTGTTAAAGCAACTTATTTTAAGGTGTTTGGGCATCCTATCATACATGAATAATGGGCTTTGATTCTTGGCACCACTAATGACATTACCAGAGACTTGGGAAGAAAATGTTCTGGCTTTAGAGGCCCTATATAAATGGTACGAATGCCCAGTCAGCTGAAGAATGCTAACAAAAAGATAATCAGACTCTTGCTGGGAAGATGGTGAAGGAAGGCTGGGGTGCAGGTCCTGTAGTTTCCGACCTTCACCATATCCCTCCCTTTATCTTTCTAGTTTAAAGACCCCATGCACAGTCCAGCTAGCTCCATAATACTTAGTGCTAGTGCATTTGACAGGGAATAGATTTTTATTATTTTGATTCATGTCCTGCTTTCCCAGACCACCTCATCTGACTTAATAAGTACTTGCTTGGACATAGCAGAGAGAACTTGGTACAAAAGGCAATTCTTGCTCAAGATTTATAATTACTACAAAATGATAATTATTTGTCAGGACACTTTTCTCAGGAACTGGACCCCAGAGACATAAATTTAACTTCTGAGAAATGATCCCGGAATTCACATCATCTGTATAAATCCAGGTATGAATACACTGTGATAATCAGAACCCAGACACACAAACACCCTCCCCTCTTCACTTGCCTTTAACATTGACAGATGACTCACTTTTCAGTAAGGCACATGCTTCAGTAGCAGGACTATACAGGGGCCAGTGGTATTCAGTGGTTTGATTTTTTTGTTTGTTTGTTTTTTGATAATACTGTAATCATTTATGTGATAAGTAATATTGAGACCATTAATTGCTTTTATGTTTGTTCACATTATTTCATTCCCAGGGTCTTTTCACCTTATTCACTTGATGTTTGATGACTACGTATTATACCTGTTAGAATCACTGCATTGTCAGGAGAGAGCTAATGAGTTAATGAGGGCAATGAAAGGAGAAGGAAGCACAGGTGAGTTTGTTTTCTTAGCAGTATCTTACATGCCTTCTATAATTTTAGTCTCTGTTATTCACCCATTTCTGTACAAGGGCATTTCCCTATTCCCATTCATCCTAATGAAGCCTTTCCAAAAGAAATATGTCATTTTTCAGCTCTGTTATTATGTCAGACAAATCAATTATGAGCCTCTCTGGTTAGTGAGTGTCCTGAAATTGATTTTGAATTAGCCTGCCTGCTTATTGTTGTCACTATTGAGTTTAGTTATGAAGGTCTGAAAATTTCAACTCCTAAACCTGTATTTGAGATTTCAGCAAGGGAATTTTGTACTGAATGTTCACATCAACTAACCTATAAAACCACAGTCACATTTAAGTGACACTTGTCTTGATTCCCCTCTCCCTTACACTGGCTTTACAATAATATGTCCACTGTCTTTGGTCGAGTTACTCCTGATTTTACACCACTGTATCTCAGAAGAGAATCAGGGTGAGTGATTTTCATTGGTTAAGATTAAAGCCAAAGCTATTATTTATGATATACCGATGTTCAACTTCCAAAGAAAAAAAATCTACATTATCAATAGAAATACAGATACCAGATACTCAGTGCTGTGTGCTCAGGTACTTCAGTACAGCCCCAGCAGTGTGGAGACCATCTGTAACCTCCAAGTTCAGGATGCATGTGATGAGAAGGAGTCCTCAGCAGGCATAGAGTCAGTGGAGCCAGCTTCCATCCCTCCCTGAAGCTACAATTAATTTAAATGGGAGTTGCATGGCTAAATCTCTTAGCTGGTTTTTGAAAAGCTCACCCATCCATTTTAGCATTGATTAAATTTGACACCTAAGCTTTAGGAGAGGAAGGATGATCCAGTTGTTAGGGTGCTAGCCTGTGATTTGGAAGATCCAGGTTCAAATCTATGCTCCACCACAGACTTCCTGGGTAAATCATTTATCCTCAGTTCCCCATCTGTAAAATGGGCATACAGAGTATCTCACACTGATGTTGTGAGGATAAGCATGTTAATGATCAAGAGATGAGGCCATGAAAATACCTAAGATAAAGACAGCTTTATGTAATTCCTCCACACACCAGAGTTTACATCTAAAGTTTACTTTTCTGAGTGATCTATTTCATAGGGTTCCACGAGCCGTATTTAACAACATTTTTATGACCTGTCTCCCAATCTTCAGCAGAAATACGAGAAGAAATTATATTGACAGAACCTGCTCCTCCAACTCCCTCCCCAGTGCCATTCTCTCCAGCTAAATCTGCCACCTTGGTGGAAGTGCCGTCTGCACCCTCACCTGTGAGCAGTCAATCCCCAGAGTACGCTAGCGTAGCAACTACAACAGGTAGGTAGGCTAAGGATGGCTGGTTCTTGCATTCTTTTTTCCAAAAAACTGTTGTCAAAAAACCAAAAGCCTGCAATAAAAATTGTGAGCAATGTGTCAGTTTAGAGCCACTGAGGATCTGACCTTATCTCTGAAGAACCCCTCTCAAAACGATTCAGCATATGTTCAGTATTTATCATTGTAAATAGATATTTTCTTTATATCTTGCCAAACATGACGTGCAGTGCAATTGAAAAAGGATCCACTGTGTGCATGGATTCCTGGGCATCAAGATATAAATTTGTAAAAGCAGATGGATATCTCAATACATTATGGACTCTATGCAGATGTCTGGGGCCCTTAGAAGAACAGGGCCACAACTTTGTTCCAAAATGTTTTCAAACCTCAGTTTAAAATTGCATATTTCTAGAAATACCTTTAAAGAGCCTTTTCTAAATATAGCACTTTACAGGGCTTCTCGCAACACATTTTTTGGTGGCCTCAGTGTGCGGCCACCAACTCTTGCTGGTGGCTGCACGGACACTTTTTCCTAAAATTATTTATTTTTCCTAAATTAATAAAGTATTATGCACATATATACATCAAAATCATTGTAATTTATTTATGTACAGTTTTGGGCTTTTATTGCGGATTCAATAATAAAAATAATGCACAGTTATCTTTATTCTTTACTGGACCTAACAGAATAGAAACACAAATAAGGTGCTTTGCATGTTCTTGTCTTTTTTTTTATTATTGTTTCTTTTGCTTTTTTGGTTAAAATGGTTGTACAACAATTCTGAAGTAAATTTAAAAATACTTTGACGTAATAGAAGTCCAAATAATAATGAAAAACCTGTCTGGGCAGCTTGGGTCTGAGGAGGTGAGGTGAGGGGAAGGCATCCTCACCCGCCCGCCTCCTCACTCTGCTGTTGGCTCACCGCTCACCCCACCTCCCCTTCTCACCTTGCTCCTTAAGTGTTGTGTGTCCCACCTGTGTCTCCAGAGAGGCAGCGCATGCAGCAAAAGGGAGGAAGAGCAGTGTTCCCTCTAATTTTCCCCACCCATGTGTGGAATGAATTTTGTTATGTGCACCAATATGGAGGTGATGTGTGACACACTGTAGCGGGGTGGCTACCCGCTCCTGCCCTTTGGGGGCTTTAAAACAGCCCTGGGAAGGGGCTTTTTGGCTGGGCTGATTGGGGAAGTGGCTGCAGCTGGAGGCCACGCCCCAAACTGAACAGGGCTTATAAGAAGGCAGGGAAGCCAGGAGCAGGGAGTCTCTCTCTGTTTCCAGAGAGAGATGGGCCTGGCTGCTTAGAGGCTGAGAAGGTACCTATGGTGAAGCAGGGCTGGGGAAGGGCTGAGGAGCTAGGGAAGCTCCAGCCTGGAAAGCCCCAGGCTGCGGCCTAGAAAAGGGCAAGAGGTACTGGGGGTTGCATGGGACAACCCAGGAGTAGGTAAAGCAGCAGGTCCAAACCCCTTTTGCCTGTGATGAGTGGGCCGATGCTGCAGTCTGCCCCCAGGGCGTGGGGCTAGACCATGACTGTCAGTGGCCACTACTGAGGCAAAGTGGGGATAGTAGGGTGGGGGTTCCCCTGGGAGGAGGAGACCCAGTTATAGTTAAAAGGGCACCAGGTCCAGGGAGGGACACGGGGCCGAGAGCAAAACAGGTGGATCACCAGCCTGCAGAGGGCGCTCCGGACTGGAAGAAGAGCTAATTCCCGGAGTAACCAGTAGGAGGCGCCGCAGGGGTGAGTACCGCCCTGTTACACACACCACCTTCATATTGGTGCACATAACAAAATTCATGTGATGGGGGTGGGGCCGAGGGGTTCAGAGTGGCAGGGGGCCCCGGGCTGGGGCAGAGGGTTGAGGTGCAGGAGTGTGAGGGCTCCACCTCTGGGTGCGGGCTCTGGGGCAGGGCAGGGATATGGGGCTGGTCCCCAGGTGGGTTCCCTGAGCACCTGTGCAGTGCTAAATAGGCTGCTGTGCAGCCGCGCAGCTTACAGGGAACTTGGAGGGGCTGATGCTTCCCTCACCCGCCCAGGAAACTGCTGTGGCCGCAGGGAAACCCCCTGGTGGCCGCATTTGAGAAACGGTGCTTTGGAAAACCCTCACTGACTTAACACACATTTTCTCTAAAAATGGACATAGTTTGAATGGGTCAAATTTATAAAGCTATATAGACTTTTAGTGGGATTTTAAAAAACACCTCAACTCCCAATTCCCAATTGTAATGGAGCCTGTCTGTATCTTCAGGTGCCTAAATCCTTTAAAAATCTGGCTCAGTTGCTCTAGGGTTTGTTTTGTTTTTCCGTTTTAACGTTTTGTTCGTACCTTTCAACATCTTACAAGGACAGAATTTAGGAAATGGAGGCATGTGGCCTGTATGCAACTGCATACCTATAATTGCACATATAATTATAGCAGTTTCAGGAACACATTGTGTATCAAATGGGCATGAAAAAGTCCTAATTAGTAATTTGTGCATGAAGATACTCAGTTTGTGGCTAGGGATTCCAAGAACTGCAAATGAACCAGCAGGCACACAACTGGCTTGCAATTTGGTGCACACAAGTGGGCCTTTACATTCTGCATGTTAAATTTCTCTCATAGGCTCTCTGATATGAAAGACAGATTATACATTCTGGAGGTGGTGGCCAGGGCCAGTCATGACCTTCAAGTGTCTGGCGTCAAAAATATTTTGTTTTCCTATTTTGAGTCTACAGATGTAGGAAAGGAGTCAGGAACTTGAATGATTGTCAGAAGACATTCCAGGCACCCGATGCTGTGAGCACAAAAGAAAATACTGTTTGAATAAACCCGCAACCTATGTGCTCTCCCCAGTAGAGACTTGAGACGTAGATTTTATGAATAATTTGATTCGTAGATTTCAAGGCCAGAAGGGACCATTGTGATCATGTAGTCGGGCTGCCTATGTAACACAGGCCAGAAAACCTCCCCCAGTAACAAGAAATTGAAAAGCAGGTAACTGTGTGCTGCCCCTTAAAGGAAAGACACACAAAATGAGAATGGTCTGAGGCGGTAAGAGAGGGGAAACGTGGAAGGGACTCACACTGGCATTATGTTAATTTATTTGTACTTTAATTATGTTTATTAAGGTGTTTAAGTGATTGTCTCTCTCCTGCTATGGCCCTCCAAGGCTGAGGACTGCTAGGGTGAAGCCTCAGGATAGACACAGGCTATGGTTAAGAAACCCTCCACCTGAGCATTTCTACCACAGCCTGTCTTAGCTAAGCCCCCATGGAAGACCTTTCTGCTCAAGACAGTTCATCTTTAATCATTAGAGTCCTCCTTTTTCACCAGCTCTTCATTTCCTCACCTCCCCCATTTTCTCCCAATAGTCTTTTGTTTGGCAGAGTGGCTGCTTCTCTCTGGCCATTGAGCTCAGCTTTATTTTAATCACCATTATCTTAATTTTTGTCTAGAACGCAACTTATATGAATAGGGGTTCATATAAGTAAAGTAATACAGAACCAGAAACATTGCAGCTGCAGGAATTGGTTGTATTTTACTTTGTGTGTGCTGTGGACCTATTATAAACCATCTTGGCTCATCGATGTGCCATAGTTCTAGGGTATCAATTAATATAGGGTATATTCTGCAATTTGTAGAAAAATATAATAGGAAGTTTTAAAAAACATTAGAGGGGACATCAAAAAAATTACCCCAAACTGGTGATGATGTCGATGCAGATAACATTTCAGACATATGAAAAATGTAAAAGGCATTTGTGTGGAAAGTTCATGTATGTTGATGATAAAATAAAAAGGGGATTTTTTTAATAACAATGTAAAAAAATCCATGTTTTTCTTGATTCTGAGGGCTGGTCTACACTAGAAAGGTTTTCCTCATTAACTACACTAGCATAGATAAATATAAAGTAGCAAAATGCCCCTAGTGTGGATGCAGTTATTCCAGTATAAAAATATTTATTTATAGCTATAAAGCCTAAAGTTTATTTCAGTTCAGGAAGGGGAATAAGATATACTGGTGGGCATGTCTACACTACAAGCACTACAATGGCACAGCAGCTACACCACTGAAGTGTAGACACTTGCTACAGCAACAGAAGGGATTTTTCCACTGCTGTAGTAAATCCATCCCCTCAAGAGGCTGCATCTACAGTAGGGATTAGGTCAACCTAACTACATTGTACAGGGCACAACATTTTTCACAGCCCTGAGTGACATAGCTATGTTGACCTAAGTTTTAGGTGCCGTCTCACCTTTATACCAGTCTAACTGAATCTGTACTAGGGCTTGTATTAGTACAACTATGTTAGTAAAAAAAATCACACCCCTACACAAAATAGTTGTATTTATAAAATGTTTAAGTATAGACCAGGCCTTAGTGCTTACACAGCATGTAAGGTAAAAATCAAAATATTTGAAAATGTGAGTACTCCAGCTCAGTGGAGTTATGTATATTTATCCCAGGCGAGGATTTGCAGGATGAAGTATAAAATTCTCAATGTATTTTCTTTTGTTGGTTTTTTAATTCTGCATATTTGCTCCAGATATGTGGCTCTAACCAGCAATTCTCTTGAGATATATTTAAAAGTTACTGTGTTGCCTTTCTTTAATTTTTTTTTAAATTTAGGTAAATGTAGCAGTGTGGAAATGCGTTGTACAACTAGAAAACTAATCTGGTTGGTTGCCAATAGCTTGCAGTTCCCCAATTTAAGGTGTCATTAAGTCTTTGCTGCTTCTGGCACTGGCAATAAAAGTTAACTATTAAACTTGCTTTTTAAACTTTCTGCATGCACTCAATGGTTAAACACAAAAGCAGCAAATTAAATCACTGTGATTAGATGACACCTAACTAAAATAAGGTAAATCCTATATAGATTGCTCTGGTGTAAAACATCTGGCATGCCCAGTTAACGTTTTATTTAAATTTTTCTGTTAAATTACTGAAAGTTTAAAAGGATAATTAGCCCTAATTCTTTCTAAATTACAAAGGCCAGATTAATGATTGGTCAAATTACAACAATATTGTAACAAAAGTGATGGGTATATGGTTGACTCTGCAGTCCTCTCTTAAAGCCTGGGATTACTCATTTGCTAATGCAGTTGCTGTTAGAAGAACCTGAACTGGTTTACAGAAATTCTGCATTGTAAATGTTTGCTAATAGATAACTAATCATTTCTCCACCTCTACTGCCTTCCTCTCAGTTACAAGGGAATGTATATTTGAATTAAAGGTTCATTTCAATAGTACTGTACACTATTCCACAGGGTGCTGACTTGGTATTAATTCTCCATTTGGGCTGCTCTTGTAAACTCTTTGTGAGTGTTGCCAGTTCTCATGTTTTATCAAGAGTCTCATGATAGTTGGTGCTTTTACTTAAACTCTAGCTCCTGGATTCATGAGAATGCTATTTTTTGTTTAAAAATAAAGGTAAGTTTCTAGCCCTCATGGTTGCAGAGAAAAGCTTGACGATGCAAACCCTAAAGGATCCATCACCAGAAAGCAAATGAAAAGAACCACAGATCAGATTTTAAAAATCTGATTTGTAAGCCAATCTCCTGATTTTGGAGAGACCGAGGGCTTGTCTACACATACAGCGGTGCAGTGGCACAGCTGCACCAATTCAGCTGCACCACTATAGCACTTAGTGAAGACACTACCTACGCCGATAGGAGAGCTTCTCCTTTCGGGGTAATTAATCCACCTCCCCAAGAGGCAGTAGCTATGAATCCCTCCCATCAATGTAGCACTATTTACACTGGTGATTAGGTGGCAAAATTGCATTGCTCAGGGGTGTGGATTTTCCACACCCCTGAGCGGCGTAGTTATACCAACATAAGTCTGTAGTGTAGACCAAGCCTAACTCCTGAAATCTGAACACTTGGTCTTGACAATATTGTTTACTACCAAATATAATATTTACTATTGTGATTCCTACTGACATCTGTGGGCTTGCTTCAGTGTTGCCATGCACCTTTGCAATCCAGTGCAAAGTGGCTGTAAAATGATCCCATTGTGAAATGGTACCATTTTACAGCCACTTTGCATTGACTTTGCACTGGTATAAATGACTGCACAAGAGGCAGGGCAGTAGCTAATCAGCCTGGCTATATGGTTCTATTCACAGCAGTACACACACACCAACAAATACAGTAAGGGTTTGTAGTACAAATCACACTTCCGTGCATGAAATTCCTTTGCATTTTTGGCTTTGCTGTGTGATAGCACAACAGGGCTGTTGTTGGGCTTTTAGCAGAGCTATTTATACATTGTGCTTCCTACAGAGGGCCTCTTGCTGTCGTGTTCTCAACAATGTAGTCAGTCTTAAAAAAGCAAATAAGTAAAAAATAAAGTGAAATGAAATAAAAGAACTTTCTAAGTTTATTCAAATCCTGAAGGCTGAAAACACAAAGAAGAACAAAGTGTTGTCAAATCACTCAACCACTATTGTTTTACGTTCAGTTCAGTTCAGTGGGTACAGCGGCTAAAAAAAGGCTGTCTTCTGGATTCCAGGCTTGCGGCCCATTGAAGTCAATGAGATTGATTGTGTAAGAGCTCTGGGATTGGGGTTCTGGTGGCTGGTGTTTTAAAAAAATGAAACAACTACGATCTCTTCAATTGCCTCTCCTCCTACCTTTTGCCCTACCACAATGTATGGGAGGAGTCTGACTGATGCCCTCCCTTAACACATACATACACACATGTACCCTGCAGCATTCTTCTTCCTCCAACAGGAAATTGAGGCCTTCCAAATCTGAGCCACTCCTCCCCCTCTCTCTTCATGTGCAGGTCACCCTGTGAAAGCTAGTGCATTCCCTCCACAAGGGAGAGAAGGAGTGAGTAGTCATCCTTTCCCAGTCCAGCCTCAAATGCAAAAGAGGCCTCCTTGACACAAAATCTTTCAATAGTCAGCTGCTCGGCAAATCCAGAGACAAGTCCACTGTATGCAAGCTGCTAGTCTTCAGACCTTCCAGAAAGCAAGCCTTTCCTAGAGCAGCAGCCTGAGGTGCTACTGTCAGGCATGGTGAAGACATTCCGACGATAGTCCTGGGAGATTTCAGCAGCCATATTGACAACCCCTCCAATGCAATGGCCTAAAACCTCTTCACCACATTTTCCATTTTTAGTTTCTCATCGGTAACATCTGGCTCTACACAAAGAGCAGGTCATGCTTTGGACCTGAATTTTGAACAGGACTTCGCTATAGATTCATTGATTTTGAGCCCAGCCGTGACTATTAGATCATTTCTTCTCACTTAAAAAGGGGAACCTGACCTGATATAGGGGACACAAGAAATGACCCCTATGCTGGATTGACCATCACCTCCTTCAGGCTGGTTTCCAGACAAAAAGGAATGGCCGGGACCCAGTCAAGTCCAAAACATACTTGCAGGTAATTCCACCCCACCAAAATGCCATAGGATAGAAGCTCTGTTGAGTCACTGTGACCACTCATTAAACACAACCATTGATGTTCTAGCACTGGGATGCCTGCACCCTCATCATTGCTCCCATAGATCTCAGTGGTTCTCTGCAAACCTGTAACAGAAGTAGAAAGGACGAAAATTCAAGTGTTAGTGATGGAGAACAGAAGCAAATGCAGACAGGCGGTAGCACAAGCAATTCTTGTGAACCTACCCTCAGGCATGAAACATGCAAAGAACTCCCACCTCTTCTCCACCTTAGCAGCCATAAAGTCACAACCCGCTGGAGTGTTTCAGTCTATGAATCACCTTGTTTAGCACAGGGTGTCCCACTTCAGTCCCAGAATTGAGCACTTCCCACTACAAAGAACTATCTGCCTGACTTTCTGAAGAAAATCACCCACATTTGAGACTGCTTCTCCATTCACCAAGAGCCATACGATGAACACAGAGCTGACAACACAATAACTTGCCTCTCTGAATTAGGTCCTATCACACAACAGAAGTCCTAGAGGTGCTGAAGGAAAATCCAAATCAGCTCCTGAAACTCTAGTCCATTCCCTTTTTAAGTTTGAAAAAGAGAGCTGAAAGCACCTGGTGACCTCTATTCTGCTATCTTCATTGCTTCTCTGTTCTATACTGGGTCAAATTCAAGATTTTGGCCCTCATCCACAACAGCTATTTTACCCCAGAAATATGGGACCACCAACCTCAAGGATGGGAGTCACATAGAGAGGACAAGGTTTCTCAGGAACTGGCCCATAAATCTGGAGTTCCCACCTGGAAGAGACCAGGCTGACTAAAAACTTCAGCACTTTCAGAGCAAAATGCTAAACCCACTTCTTTTCCTTAACCATCCTAGAATAGAACCACATTAATGAAGTCAGCAAAGCCTAGTCCCTGCTGACTAGCGGGAAGAGAGAGAGGAACGTCTCCAAGTGTGCACTTGTTATTTTGGGACCCAATCTGATACCACAGTGATGGGGACCACATAAGAACTTAGATTGGTGGGTAGATGAAAGCCAAGTCAGGCTGCAGGGAATTCATTTGCCTTAGTCCAACCCTCTTCTAGGCCCTCAAAGGGCCCTGACCGTTCTTCCTACTACACCAGCCCTGATCATCCTGAGGATCAAGTCAGCCGGCACGAGCTCCACTCTGTTGCAGAGAGGGGCTCAGGATTTGGCCCATAATGTCTATGCAATGTTTTGTGCTAGTCCTGTTCTCCCAGCTCTAAGCCCTGTCCTGTATATTGTATTACTGTAGTGCCTAAGAGCCCTAGTCATGGACCAGGACCCCAGTGTGCTAGGTGCTGTACAAACTGATCAAAAAGACAGTCCCTGCCCAAAAGTTTATAAGCACAAATTACAGCATTGCATTGATTATTCACATCCTGTTTCAAAAATGCCAGTTGTGTCTGGGTTGTCTCCCAGTATCCAATATTCTAGCTCATCTATTTGTACCTTTTGAAGTGTTCTTCAAAAATGGGTGTTTTACTGCTATCACTATACCAGGGGTTCTCAAACTGGGGGTCAGGACCCCTCAGGGGGTTGTGAGGTTATTACATGGGTGGTCGTGAGCTGTCGGCCTCCACCCCAAATACTGCTTTGCCTCCAGCATATATAATGGTGTTAGATATATAAAAAAGTGTTTTTAATTTATAAGTGTGGTCACATTCAGAGGCTTGCTACATGAAAGTTTGAGAACCACTGCACTATACCCATTATTATTCACCTCCTTTGGTTGATATTCTTCATTGGCATCACCTTATTAGATTGCTCTTTACTGGCTGTTTCAAAATGGATCTTTTCAAAGGAGTACAGCTCATGTTAACTATGAACGTCAATTTTGTTTGTTCTGCAGGGGCTATGCAGTCCTATACATGGTCACTCACATACACTGTGACAACAGCTGCTGGGTCACCTGCTGAAAACTCGCAACAGCTGCCCTGCATGAGAAGTCCTCATGTGCCTTCTTCATCTGTCACACACAGGATACCTGTTTACCCCCACAGAGAGGAACACGGGTAGGTCACTTTCCAGTTTGTTTATTTGAGTTTTAAGGACTAGTCTAAATTTGCAATAATTTTTTTTTCAAAAGCAGTTGGAATCCAACTGCTAGAATCTGTGTCCTGAGGGAATAGATCTTCATTGCAGATGTGATAGTGTTGTATGGTTATATGGTCTCTCACATATTTCCATTTATGCATTTAAATCATAATGCTAGTCATAAATACAAGGAAACCTGGAAAATAAGTTCTAAAGGGAGAAGGACTGGATGGATGATCTAATTAGGTTTCTTTCTATCTCTGATTCCTATTATTCTATGTCAATGGCCTAGATATGTCAAGGAAAGCTAACCTTCCTTCACCGAGCTAATTGCTAGTCTCACAGGACAACAATTTCCAGGGTTTGGAAAGACAGACAATTTTTGTACTAGAAGGAGGATTGAACATAACAAATGTGTCAAAGCCTCAGAGTAATGCTGACCAATGAAAATAATAAACAGTGACATAGCACAATTTATTAAAGATCTTGGAGCACTTTACAAACTTTAACACAGCCTCACAACACTCCTGTTCCAAAGCAATAGCCATTCTGTATATTCCCAACTTATAGGGCTCTGTATCAAGCTCAGAGAGCTCCTCTGTCCCTTCCACAACTAGCCAAACACCATAACAAAATCACCCATTGGGCAGGCCCGTGCATGTACCAGGATTAGGAGTGTGGGAAATGTTGTTGATAGCTTGCATGCAACAGAAGGTGAAGACTTCTTACTGAATTCCTCAAGCTCTGTCCACAGTTTCCATGTGTGGACATGCCTACCCCATGGTGGAAGATTCGAGATTCATTGCTTTGTGGAGAGCCAGCACAATGTCTATTCCCCACTGAGGGCTTAAGTGATGCACAGGGCTCTGGTCCTCGACCCGGGCTGAATTTCACACAAAATGCAGATCCTTAGCCTGCCAATATATCTGAATGGAGAGAACCTCTTCTGACTTTTCTAGAACAATTTCTGCTGGAGCTACCAGTCATCACTGAAGATGGATACCCTCTGGAATGCAAAAGCTTTGCAGAGTATTGATGAGGAAGGCACTTTAAAGGGCTCAAGAGTTTTTACACTGACTTTTATTTTACCACGTAACAGGGCTTAAGACAAAGAGTCAAGCTCAGAGTCATTTTGAGTCATGCTCAGAAAATGTAAATGTATCTTTTTGTACTTGGGGCCAGTCATGCAAAACAAAATGAAAGCTTCATGATAAAAGCGGCTTTCTTGGAAAATAAATATTGTGGGATCATTACTGCTTCCCTCTGAATTTGCAGTGGTGACAATAATAGATAATACAAGACTCCAAATCTTCCTGGGAAGATGCTGAGATAGTGACATTCAGCTGTGTTTTAAATGAAGGGATTAATCAGACATTTCTTAATTAGCCCAATTGTACTGATGGAAGTATTGAAAGTGGCAGGAGTGTAACTTCTTGTTGTGGTCTTTTCTTTTCTTTTGAGACACTATGTAAAATTCTTTACTCCTAAAGCCCAGTTACACTGTCCAAGATGGGAAGGGGTTAGTGAGACTTAATCTGGAGAGTAGGTGGAAAAGTTGGAAACCTCGAGCACATAAGACCGATGTGCACCAGTGTGCAAACATCCTTTAACACAGTCAGAAAATATTGTTGCAAAATACCAAATGAAGAAATTATATTGTGTATATCAATGGCACCTCCTAGGAGAGAGTGTGGAGGATAACAAGACAGAAACTGCTTCTCTTTCTTCTACGAGCTGCAAGAGTCACGCTAACAGCAGCATGGAAATCCTTGTAATTGTCTGCCCCGTGGGAGGTCTTGGCAACTCTGCAGTACCAACCTTTGTCCTGAAATCATCCGTAGTGGCGTGGTCTGTGCGCCACTTGCCAGACAAGTGCTATAGGCACCTTAGGTGCCAGGCCCGAAGGCACTGGCAGGTTCCAGTTAGACTCTGCTAGCTGCCTCCAATCACTGTGTTCTGCCCAGGGGCCATGAGAAAGCTTGCCTGTGTGACCTAATGCCTTCAAACTGCCCTGGAACCTTCCCTGTCTGGTGACCTATATCCCTTCTGAGCACGAGGAAAGGAGCAGCAGCAAATTCACCCTCATTCACACTACCCTCTGTTGGCCTATTACTGCACAGGTAATTAATCACAACCTCCCGATTACCCAGTAACTCCAGATAGCTTTAGGTGATCTGAGAAATCCTGGTAATGAAGTGCAGACATCAAAGACTGTCTCTCCTGTTCTCTCAGTGCCCACTTTGCTGGGCCCAGGCAGCATGAAGGAGGAAGCTGCCTGTTTCAAATGCAGAGGGGACCTGAAATAGATTAGGACAAGGAGACTACATGGGTGAGACTGAGACTGGAGGCTGATGGTGTGGGTGGGAGGGGAAATTGGGAGCTGAAATGCGGAGAGACTGGGATTAGATGAGCACGAAGACTGAAACTGGTCCAGGGAGTCCAGAGGGGTGAGACTGAGGCTTCGTCTACTCTTAAAATGTTGCAGTGGCACCACTGCACCTCTGCAGGGCTTCAGTATAGACACTACCTAAACAGAGAGGCGGGATTCTCCCATTTATGTAGTGAATTCACCTCCCCTAGTGCTGTCTTCATGGGGACTTACATTGGCTTTGCTACTACTTAGGGGTGTGGATTTTTTACACACCCCTGACTGACATAGTTAAGACAAAATAACTTTGTAAAGTAGACCAGGCCTAGGACTTGCTGGGCAAGAAGATTGGGACTCAGATGAGATGCCTTAAGAGTGGAGACTGGGACTGGCTAGTTGAGAAGAATGGGATTGGAATGAGAAGCCGGGGTGGGGAAGACACAGGACTAGGACAAGGTTGGGTTGGAGGACATGGAACAAAAAGGATCAACTTTGGGGGAACAGACAGAAGAGTCTGTGGCTACTAGAGCACATCCCCTCCAGAATCTGAAATGGAAACCAAGATTCCTGAGGCTTGTCTACATGGCGTGGCAGAGCGCACCAGAGGGGTGTGATCTGCAAAGTGCCCAGCTGTGCTGTGTAGACCCTGCTGGCACATTCCAAAAAGTACCTAGTTTGTGTTAATGTGACCTAGGGACCTTTTAGAATGCATCAATAGAGTGTATAGAGGGCAGTTAGAGTGCAATATGTTTGAACACTTTAAAAACATACCCTTTTATGGGGGAGCAGCAGTGACCACCAATTTGGTCAACTTAATGTACCCGCTCTACACACAAGCACATCTTACATAATTTGAAAGTTTATTATGTCTACCTTAAGATAACATATGATGGGGAGCTGTCAAGTGGTGCCATTACCATAGAAACGGGGGTAAACAATGACACCATCAACATGTTAAAATGGCCACTTTGAAATATTTGCATTTGTTTCTGTTATTATTTCAAGACATAAAAATGGATTTCAAAGCATCACAACAACAATCTAAAGGCTAAAGCAAAATCTAATAATAAATTAGTACAGGTATCATTGAACTATAATAGCACTGGTTACATTTCTAGTCAACATCATTATTATCTTGTTATAAAAAATAATAATAATTGGAGATATACCTATCTCCTAGAACTGGAAGGGACCTTGAAGGTTATTGAGTCCAGCCCCCTGCCTTCACTAGCAGGACCAAGTACTGATTTTTTGCCCCAGATCCCTAAGTGGCCCCCTCAAGGATTGAACTCACAACCCTGGGTTTAGCAGGCCAATGCTCAAACCACTGAGCTATCCCTCTCCCTATGAGAATAGTGTAGCTGAAGTCAACTTATTTACATCTACTTACTATAGTGTGTGCACAGCACTGAGTTGACTGCTGACGCTACCCCGTCGACTCCGCTTGTGCCTTTCATGGTGGTGGAGTACCGGAGTCGACAGGAGAGAGCTCAGGGATCGATTTTATCACGTCTACACTAGACATGATAAATTGATCCCCGATAGATTGATCACTACCCGCCAATCCGGCAGATAGTGTAGATGTTCCCTAAGAGACTCAAAAGCCATATTGGCACATATAGCATGCAGAACCATTCTTGTGTCCACTTCCTCTTGAGTATTGTACAAGGCTTGGGCTTCTTCAACATCTCTATTGGGGTTGGACTTTGCTACCTGACCATTGGAAAAGCCTCCAGCAAGAAGGAGTGTTTGTGGGCAGAAATGGTGTCCCTAGCCTCTGTTTGCCAGAAGCTGGGATTGGGTGATGGGGCATGGATCACGTGATGATACTGCCTGTTCATTCCCTTTGGGGCACCTGCCATTGGCCGCTGTCAGAGGACAGGATACTGGGCTTGATGGACCTTTGGTATGACCCAGTATGGCTGTTCTTGTGTTGGGTATATTCCTACATTCTCAGGTGCATTTTGAACCATGTATTCACAGAGGAATTTTACAAGTGACTGCTTGTTGGATGCCACGTTTAGAAACTTTTTCCATGGAGGCACAGGGCATTCACCAATCACCTGGTTTTTCTTGCGTCCAACTTAGATCCTGTCCAGTGCTGTCTTTCTGCAGTTTTAATAGTGTTACTGTTGTCACATCTCTCAGAGACTTCAATTACAGAATTAGCTTTGTGAAATCCTAGGACCTGCCTCAAGAACTCAGCAGCCAGTTCACTGAATGTGTGGAATTTATTTGTCTCCAGCCATCATTGTATGACAGCCATGGCATCTCTGATGTATATGGTGATTTCTTTGTTGCATGCTCTTAGCTCATGGATTCTTTCAGCTTGAGCTTCCAACTGATGCACTAATTCAGCGTTGTGTGTTCTCATTGTTTCATCAGCATGGAAGAGGGTCATAGGCACAGGTCCTATTGGATGACTAAGACAATTGCCATTGAAACATCATCTCTGCATCTTGCTAAAGATAGGGCCCCGGGAAAAACAATTTCTGCACTTATAGCTGCTGTAAGTGTCCCTCCTTTGCCAGATTTAAATTTGGTCTTTTGGGCCATATTAGCAAATGTTTTGATGCCAGTTTTCTTGCCTGGGCTGAAGAAGCTACGTATCCATCAGAATCAAGTGTACCTCTCCTAAATCTCTCCATTTGTTTTTCACTAGCATCTCCTATTTTCAGTAGAGACTCTTGTACATTTAATGTTACATGAAGTCTAGTAGATATGTTGATAAGCACCTCTGGATGTGATTCAGGGTCAAATGGGTTTGTCATATTGTTGATGACATAGTTGGTAAAGCTGTAACATAGTCTTCATCCCTCTTCAGTGCAGAGCCAAGGACTTGTTTTGTGGACTTTATCTTCACTTCTTTCTCCTATAGCTTTTGCTTATAACAGGACATGTTTTGTGAGGGGCATCTGATGAGCTGGCTACTTTCTTCTAAGTCCTACAATCCGACTGCTGCCTTTTGAGTCTTTGATGACAGTTTTCTCTGTTCCCATGTCAATCCAAATTCCTTTGGAAGAACCAGGAGTCTGACACACAGCAAATTCCCCAGATTCAAAGGCACTGTGTATTACTTCAGGGAGAATTACCATAACAAGAATGTAGATTGGTATCTAACTGGCATAGTTTGGGCCTATTTGCAGTAAAGAACTATGGAAGCCTGGCACGCTGTGTGTGTAGGTGAAGCTTCCAATCCTCCTGTCAGCCTTCATAGAATCATAGAACTGGAAGGGACCTCAAGAGGTCATCTAGTCCAGTCCACTGCACTCAAGGCAGGACTAAGTATTATCTAGAGCATCCCTAACTGGTTTTGTCCAACCTGCTCTTAAAAATCCCCAGTGATGGTGATTCCACCATCTCCCTAGGCAATTTATTCCAGTGCTTAACCACTCTGCCAGGAAGTTTTTCCTAATGTCCAACCTAAGCCGCCCTTGGTGCAATTTAAGCCCATTGCTTCTTGTCCTATCCTCAGAGGTTAAGAAGAACAATTTTTCTCCCTCCTCCTTGTAACAACCTTTTATGTACTTGAAAAATGTACAGTCTTCTCTTCTCCAGACTAAACAAACCCAATTTTTTCAATCTTCCCTCATAGTCATGTGTTCTAGACCTTTAATAATTTTTGTTGCTCTTCTCTGGACTTTCTCCAATTTGTCCTGAAATGTGGCACCCAGAACTGGACACAATACTCCAGTTGAGGCCTAATCAGCACGGAGTAGAGTGGAAGAATTATTTCTTGTGTCTTGCTTACAATATTCCTGCTAATATATCCCAGAATGATGTTTGCTTTTTTTGCAACAGTGTTACGCTGTTGACTCATATTTAGTTTGTGATCCACTCTGACCCTCAGATCCCTTTCCGCAGTACTCCTTCCTAGGCAGTCATTTCCCATTTTGTATGTGTGCAACTGATTGTTCCTTCCTAAGTGGAGTACTTTGCATTTGTCATTATTGAATTTCATCCTGTTTACTTCAGGCCATTTCTCCAGTTTGTCCAGATCATTTTGAATGTTAATCCTATCTTCCAAAGCACTTGTAACCTCTCCCAGCTTGGTATCATCCGCAGACTTTATACGTGTACTCTCAATGCCATTATCTAAATCATTGATGAAAATATTGAATAGAACCGGACCCAGAACCGATCCCTGCGGGACCCCACTCGTTATGCCCTTCCAGCATGGATGTTTAGAAGTAGTACCTGTGTAACCTAAAGAAAATGATCCCAGAGCTTGAACATAGGCGACAGGGTACCATCCCCATGTCAGAAATTCTCCAGTAATAGTAGCATATGCTAAGCTATAGCATCATCAAGCTCTTTAATGACATGTTGTAAGGACTCAGTGTCTTCAGACTCAAACACCTTTTGAGTGTCAGCCAACATTTGCCAGACAGATGCTGGAACTGCATGAGTACCTCCTCCCTGCTCGTACCATTTAACAAATGAATAAAGTTTCAGAGCACTCAGGGCCTCAAATGTGAGAATCAAGCCATGTACAGCACAGCTGAATTGCTTACCAGCAAGCATTTGATCTGCAGCACAAGCTGGATGCACATCTGAATCAACGAGAAGGTCTAGCAATCCTGCATCTCCCCAAAATTTCCCACTACATGCAATAAAACAGCACAGGGTGTAATACCGCCCAGGTGAATCACACTGGAACCAAGTTCATTTGGGAGAATTCATTTCACTTGCTGAGCATCAGCATTCAGCTGCTGATCCTTGGTCTGAATGGCATGCTGCTGCCCTAGAGCTACTAAAATATAACCGTACATTTTAGCATTGTAGTATAGACTATGGCCATGTCACTTGATCTGGCATCCACAATAGGTGCATAGGCAACTGTTGGGTAGGTGCTTTTCTTTGTTGCCCACTTGTGGTAGGAACCAGTCCAAAATGGAATCACCCAAGTGTGAACAATATCAACATATTTTGGTACTGGTAAGACATCACAAGGCAGTAGTCTTAAAAGGAGAGATCTTGGACAGTGGTCATCTGTGACAAGGTGACAAGAGTCTATTTTCTCAAGTACTTTTTCACAATGAGTTGGTTCTGGGTGTGTTCTAGGTTTTTTAAATGCTGCACACTGAACAAGAGACTCTGATTGCTCAGGGAGAGTGACATTTCTTTTCCATGCTACATCCCAAGAGCATTCCTAAACTGTGGACAGACTTGACCAGTGGTGGGTGTAAACCTTCCACAAAAAGAGACTGCACCATAGAATGATGTAAGAAAGCCAAGGCTTACCACTGACCACCAGAAAATCTGTTGTTGACTTTGAGCCTCATGCTGCCCTGCAAAGGGGAGCAAGAAGCAAAAAGACCCCCCAAAGGTGGGTTGCAGTAGAATAAATGTGTGACAACTCCATGGCATGCCCCTGCCTGTCCTTACAAGGAGGCTGAAAAAGCCTTGTCATGTGGACACCACATGGTTGAAAATATGTGAGTTTGGAGGAGTGAAGGCAGGGACAGAGCTGCTACCATATACAGCATGCTGTCCTAGGAACATGCTTAATGCAGTGCTGAGCGGAAATGCAATGATGGTCTGACTGACATTATCTGCCCCAGAGATAGAGCACAGGCATGGCAGGAGGAGTTATGCTGCCATCGGGAGGAGTTGTTGTGCAGAGGCCTACACTCTAAGTTGTCCAGGGTAGTAAAAGTCCAATTCAGACTGTTCTATAAAATTGTTTGGAAAAAGGTATAATAAGGAGACAGAATAAATGAGTCCAAACCAAAAGATCTACTGAAACCACCCAAGAACGGTGTTGAAATCATGACCACTAAACAAGAGAATGGAATTGAAAATCAATGGACCAAATCTGGGGTGTCAGCAAGCAGGCCTAAATAGGAATAATAGCTCATCCCCTCATTATTGTGTTTGCTTTCATCCCCTTTTGGGGTCATTAAAAAGAGACTTGGAGGGGGGAAGGGTATCAAAACACAAGGCCTGGGGACAGGTGGACTGAAAGGAGTGAGCTCTACCATCATGGCTGCCACCCCAATCTTCTCCTGGAACCCACCCTGACACCCCTGGGCCTTCATTGATCTGACCCTGACAGGTGCCCTGACCACACTGAGCCAAAGAGAGGGACACAGTTGACATCACCTCTACCAGGCTAAATCCCAAACACCTGTTGGGATGTGAGACTTGGGTTGTAGCTGTCATGCCCTCCCTTGAATATCATTTTCCTTTTCCCACCCTATTTCTTTTTTCTTCTCTTTTAGCCTTCTAAAACGAATCTGGCTTAGCCTACTAAGATTGTATCTTTCACAACACTGCTGTGAGCCCACGACCAGAGAGGCAGATAAAAGCAATGCCTTAAACAGCCCAACACTGGGACAGCTTGCCAGGTCTGGGAGTGGTAGATAGGACTGTGTGCTCCAGGTTTCTTCAGGAGTGAGATTACAAGCAAGACTTAGCACCAGAGACAGAAGCTGCACTTTATATCTTCATTGTGCTTTTCTCTCCCCTCGTACATGTTTTTCTTGTTTTGTTTTGAAAGGGATCAGGACTGGACTTTAACAACAACAGCAACTTCAACCCATTTCAACTTTTCTTTCCCCCCCCCATCCCAAAAAAGACAGTTATTACACCTTTAATACCATCTCAAAGACTGTCAGGCTGGGGTTTGCTAAAAACTCTACAGCTAAAAGGAATGAAGAAAAGCTTCCTTTAATACATTACATTTCAAATGCTTTCACTATTTTTCCTTCTTTTGCTGTAGCTTTAATAAAAGTTTAAAATGCTTTTTAATGCTGGTTGATTCCATGGGGCTAAGCAGGGCAAGGTCTCCGTACTCAAAACCAGGAATCATGTTTAATATTGTATAGGGACAGGGTCATGTTAACATCTTTGACTCTTTGGGCCATTTATTCCATTCCAATTAAGAGAGAGTGGAGGACCCAGCGAGCCGCCCAGATGAACCAGTCCCCCTTATGGAAAACCTCCCTATTCATGCCTGAGTCCCACTGAGGTCCATCCTCTTCCCCTGCTTGCTTTGCTCCACCTCACACTTCTGAATGAAGAGGGGCCTCTGGCCCCGGGTTTTGAAAGCAATCATTTTCAGACTGTCCTGCTGTCATTTATAAACATACCTGTTTGTCTGTCTGGTTTACAATATAGCACAGTATCTTTAGAGTGCTATATTGAAGACTAATGGGAGATGGTTAAATGTATCCAGACTCTAGATCTACCCTGTGCACCTTATAGTAATCTGTTTAAAAGATGTTAAAAATCAATAAAAATAAAATGTAAATGAGCCTCATCCTCCCCCCTCCATTCCTATATCAGTACCACTTCTAGCTCATGTGCATTTTTAAAGCC
Organism: Mauremys mutica; assembly: GCF_020497125.1. NCBI lineage: Eukaryota > Metazoa > Chordata > Testudines > Geoemydidae > Mauremys > Mauremys mutica. The sequence continues at coordinate 99,259,467 of NC_059072.1, read as the reverse complement.
TGGTGCTTTCGAGCTAGATTAGCATCTAGCATTTACATGGCCATGCAAAGGCAGGGAGACTGTAAAGAGTCTCCATCCCTTCTCCTCTTGTGTGACCCACCTAAGGATTAACCTGAAACATTCAGAAAAGTGCAGGGGCTTCTCCTGCCCCCATCCCCACCTGTGTTGGAACAGCTGTCCCCAAAAAAAGGGGTATGGAGAGAAGGGGAGTAGGTACAGACATGACTCTGCCCCTCTGCTCAGCTCCACAGGAAGAGTATGGGGAAGTAGCAAATTACTCCACCAACCCCATCATAAGTGGGGAGCATCCCTTGCCCCAGTGCAAGGCTGTGGCTACATTTAACAGTTTAGCTCTCACGGCCCAGTTCTACCGTTCTGGCTCATGCTGAATAATATTTATTGTGTGAGTAGCCCCATGAACCACCACTCAGAATAGGGGACTATGGAACACTAGTAAAGGTGGCCAAACTGGACCCTTAGAAAGCACTACAAATGACTGATTACAAATCACACAGACACATAGAGTCACTCTATTTGCTCGATGTAGAGCACATAATTCCATTAAGTGACATCTGCATCTTTGAGCTGAGTTGGGGTAAATCTTCGTACAGATTGTTCTTCAGAGCATCTCTCTCCTGTGGAAACAAATGCAAATATATCTGGCATATAGCATTAGAAAACTACAACAGAACTAGTAGCAGGAATGCCGTTATTATGAGTACTAAATGTGTGTGGGGGGGTTTCATGCATTTTAGGTACACAGGAAGCTACAACTATGGTAGCTATAGCAACCAGCACCCTTATCCAATGCAGAGTCAATATCCATCTCTATCACATGACACTACTATTTCTGGACCACTTCATTACTCAGCTTATCACAGAAGCTCTTCACAGGTAAGTCTGTTGTCTTACTGCCAATGCATGATTTAATGTATTAAATGAAGATTTTAAACTATCTGTAATCAGCATTCAAACTATTTTAAACAATCTTTAATACGTGATGTTATATGCTATGCCCTGATTTTTACTCTCAGCTTTTACAGACCATAGCGGTCTAAAATTCCTCATAAACATTTTCATCCTGGCTGCAGATTCTTTTGCCAAAAGTCACTTTAATCTGTGAAGTTGTTTTTGAATACTATGATCTTAAATGCAATTGATGGGATTACAAAAAAAACATTTCTTTGCCAAGCACCAGTCTAAAAAATCAGTTTAAATGACTGAACATTTGCATTAGCTGTTCTGAAGTTAAACAGACTTCTTATTTGAAATAAGTGTTTTAAAATAGCGGACATAATTCATCTGGTGCTAGGATTGTAGTCCATTCTTTTGGAACCTTTGCCTTTGAGTATTGGGGGGGGGGGTAGGGGGAGCCTGAACTTGTGACAAATACTGCTTGAAATTCAACTCTTAAAACAGTATTTTACTGCAGTTCTGAAACTTATATTGGCATCTAATTAAATATGCTGGGTGAAATCCTGATCCCACTGAATGGGAGTTTTGCTATTGACTTCATGGAGGCAGGATTTCATCCCATGTTTATCATGAAGTTGCTTTAAGAACTTTTGTAACTTGCAGCACAGTTTGGATTCTATCTATCCAGCTATCTAATCAATCATGTAGTATTAAAATGAGGTCCATTTATTAAAACTGTTTGTCTGTATGAGGCCAGTAATGGCTTGAGATGATATAAAGCCTTTGTGTTGGCTGTTTCAAACATATGTATTGGGCTTTTATGCACTTCATAGGTAGGGTGTGTATCTGACTGAGTCAGTCATTTAATTGTAAATAAAAACTATGGGTCTCACTCACCACTGCATTACTCCAGTTTTCAATTAATTTAAATGGAGTTGCATTGGCATGAAACTAACGTAGTACAGTGGTGAATCAAGCCCTGTGTCTTCTGACTCAGGTTTAGTTTCACTGATTGAGTACCACTTGCATTTTGTTTCTGCATGCATTGTGAAGCACTTTGGAATTCTATTGCATGAAAAGCACAATCTTAGTCCACTTTCTATTCTAAGTCTCATACTGTACATTAACTACACTATTTAGTTATTTCAGTTCATGAAACTGGCTGTCAGAACCAGCATGGGATGTAGAGGTGCAGACACAGCCGTTGGCAACAAAACTAGGATGGATCCACAAAGCAGTGAGGTTCTGGGGGATACACAGATGCACAGTGTGGAGCACAGCTCCACGGGGGCTCTGTGTCTGGAAGCATGCAGGAAGCAGGTAGGGGCAGGATTCTGGAGGAGGCAAAATTGGGAGTGTCCATCTGTATGGATCCTCCTATCTTTCATCTATAGTGAATTTAGGGAGACACACAGGGGCCACAGAGCCTACTCAGTCATTAGGCTGGAGCAGCTCTCATGGAGGATGCAGTATGTTCTAGTGAATAGAACATTGGCCTGGGACACAGGAAACCTGGATTCTATTCCTGGCTCTGCCACTTGCCTGCTGGGTCAACTTGGGCAAATCACTTCCCCTCTCAGTGCCCCAGTTTCCCCTTCTGTAAAATGAGGATAATGATACTCTGTAAAGCACTCTGAGATATATGAATGAAAAGTGCTGCATAAGAGGTAGGTATTACTAACTGCTTGACCATGACTCAGTGGCCTGTGTGAAGACATTCCTCCCACAATTTCCTATGCATTTTCCAAGCACCTGGCCCAGACAATTATGCCAGGTGCTGGGTAGAAACTCTAACCTTTAGTGCAACAGCTATATCTACAGTAAGAAGAATGAGGGATATTTAGGTTTAGTAGTGTAAGACAAGTTTGTATGTATCTGTTTTTCACTACACTATGTATTCTTATATTCTGTAACAAACCTTTGAAATCAAAGACTTTTCACCTTTTGGAAATCAGTTTTCTATCTCACTGTTATTAATTGCAGAAAAATATATAATAACAATTGCATGAAAAACAATCTAAATATGTGATCTAAGGCACTGGCTTAGAAATTATCTAAGCACATGTGTCTGTGTGTATAATAGAGTATTTGGCTGTTGCTTTTGTTTAGAAATTTTGTCCCTTACTCAAATTTCTTATCCTCTTGTGACAGTCTGCAATGTAAAAAATAGATAGCATGTTATGCAAATAACAATAAATAGAGATAACAAAAAAAGGTAACAATTGGAGATATACCAATCTCCTAGAACTGGAAGGGACCTTGAAAGGTCATTGAGTCCAGCCCCCTGCCTTCACTAGCAGGACCAATTTTTGCCCCAGATCCCTACCTAAGTGGCCCCCTCAAGGATTGAACTCACACCCTAGGTTTAACAGGCCAATGCTCAAACCACTGAGCTATCCCTCCCCCCTAACTACATTGAGTCACACTAATTTCATGGTTAAGGCAACATATACAAATAAAAAAATTAAAATCACGCAACCATTTTGAGGGAGTTTTCTTTTGCAAGCATTGTTGCTGTAGTAGACTGTCTCTTCAAGTCCAGGTTTCAAATAGTTTTTCTGCCTCCTTCAGCTCTTGAACATTCTAGAACAAAATAGAACAAGCAGATGTGTCTTAACTGGTCATATTTCAGAGCAGTTACCTAAGCTTGAATTTAGTATGTTCTTTCTTACGCTGCTTGTAAACTGAGATTTTTTTAATGCAGAATGTAGTCATCAAAACCCTATTAATGTGTTAATTTTACATTTAAAGGAGCTATAAACTGCACCCAAAGATGCAAGAATGCTTCCAAGAGTTTTAATATGACATTGGCTGAAATCAAGGTGGTTTTGTTTTTGTTTTTTCTAAGTTTAATGGAATGCTGTAAAATCTCTGCACTGATAAGTGTTGTCATTTTATTAATCACTCTAATGCATAACAACTTAATTATGTGTTCTGCACTGAAAAGTTAAAAGAGATATTATGAAGCCACATTTTTTTTCTAGCGGAAGCATTTGTAAGGGGAACCTGCTGCAAGGAATCATAAAGCAGAATTCATGACTTTGCAAAATCAAAACAAAATGGGCCAAATTTGCAGAGCACTATGCAGACACAATTCCACGGAAGTCAGGGGAGCTGCACCCATTTATGCCATGGGTGAAGTTGGTTCCATCAGTCTGCATGGGCTTCTCAGTCAAGTGGCATATATTAACCAGTGTTTTTCTTTTCAAAGGAAATATTTTTCCATAGTCCACATTTGGTTTAGGTAGAAAAGCGTAGTTGAGCATTATTTAGTGTACTGCTTACCATGTTTATTACAGTAGTGCCTAGGAGCCCATCAAGAACTGGGTCTCATTGCACTAGGCCCTGTTCAAACACAAGAGACAGCCCCTGCCCCAAAGAGCTTACCGTCTAAGTCGGTGGTTCTCAACCTATTTACCATTGTGGGCAGCATATGCAGCTCTCTATGTGTTATGTGGGCCGCAGCCACAAAAATATATATATATATATATATACTACCTGTATGGCACTGAGGATGTCACATGGGCCGCAGCTGTGTGCTGATTGGGTCGCAAGTGGCCCATCGGATGCAGGTTGAGAACCACTGGTCTAAGTGAACAAATCAAACAAAGGAGCAGGGAAAAGGGTAACATGCAAGCAGAGTGAACAGTGTGATGGCTGCAAACATCACATTAGTCCCAGGATATTTTTGTTGCTTTTGTTTTATTATGTAAATCGTTTTGATGGGTGTATGTTAGGAGGGGATTGGTTAGACTGAAAGACAAAGGAAGAGTGGAGATTGAAGCAAACAGCCAATCAACACAGTGGAGTGAATGTTCAGAGGGAAAACTGCAGAAAGCAATCTGATGACTAGAGCTGGTGGAGACTTTTTTTGACAAAATGTTTTTTTGTTGGAAAATGCCAATTTGTCAAAACCAAAATAGTTTGTAGGAAAGGGACAGTTTTGACAAAACCTTGTCGGGAAGATTTCTCAGGTCCAGGATGGCGGGCGGGGAGGGGACGGGATGGAGAGCCACCCAAGATAGCCAATAGCCAAGTGGTTTGGGTACTCACCTGGGCAGGCCTGCCGACGGGGTAGGGGCAAAGGGGGCAATTGCACAGGGGCCTGGGTCATTTAAAAGGGCCCAGGGACCCCTGGCTAGGGTGACCAGATGTCCTGATTTTATAGGGACAGTCCCGATTTTGGGGTCTTTTTCTTTTATAGGCTCCTATTACTCCCCACCGACTGTCCTGATTTTTCACATTTCCTGTCTGGTCACCCTACCCCTGGCTGCCACCACTGCCGCAGTGGCGGCCGGGAGCCATGGGACTTTTAAATCACCCGGGCAGGCCTCAGGTCTCCTAGGTGCACTCAACCACTCCGGGCCCCGCGCTTTAGGGGGGCTGGCGCGATTGGCCAGTGCTATCGGTCCCGGAAGTGATGGGTCAGTCCCAGAAGTGACAGCTTCATCACTTCCACCCATGGCCTGGAATTGCTGTCAGCAGGCCTGCACCTGGGAGACATGAATTCAAGTCCCTGATCTGCTTGATTTGGAGCAAGTCATGTCTGTGTCTCGCCTCTCTCTTTTTTTTATCAAATAACTTTAGAAGGTCTTGGTTTCATCTCGATGCAGAATAGGAAACATTTCCAAAATCTTGAAAATATTCATGGGATAGGAAAACCACTTCCCACGCAGTTCTACTAATGACATCATCAATAGCTGTGGGCTCCTAGTTGAACTGCTTTCTGCAGCTGCTGTGCTGGCTTCAGTCTCTCACTTGCTCCTATTCCCACTTAAGTCAATTGGGGTCTTTTTATTGACTTAAATTGTAATTAGATTGGGTCCTTTATGCAGAATCTCGCTAAATGTATCTTAATCTTAGCCTGAATATTTTTTAACTCCATTTGCCTTCTGGTGGCATCTGCTGATAGTTCTCAGAGCAGCTGCTTCCTATTTATAATTGCTCAGATTTAGCACACCAGGTCTGGCTCACCAGCAAGAGCATGGTGCATCAATGTGAAATGATCTACTGTGTGAATTTTCTAACTACTATCTCATTTTCTAGGCAATAATGCAGAACTGCATATGATCATATGTGGCTCCTGCAACTAGTGAAGTGTGTAATATTTATACATAAACACCTGTGTATTGCAGGTTATACTTTGTAAATTACCCACCTACATAGTTTTAGCTGAACCAGATGCTGCTGGTGTTACCTCATATTTAATAGGCCATTGGCAACAATTTTGTCAAAGAACTGAGCATTTTCACTAACAATCCATGGCACAGTGATGAGATGTATATTTTATTCATAATGTCACTGCCTAGCCAATCTGTGTTGACCAAAGTCAGTTGAGTTTTGATCAAAACTTTTGGCATGAGAAATAGAATAACTTTACCCTGAGCAGACTATGACTGAGTGTATCATTCAGTTAAAATATTCTTCCACTTTCTTTCTAGACACTCATCTTCTCCCTTCTCAAACTCCAGAAACTGTTTGCTACTTCACAGGACACTGAGTAATTTAGGCCCCAACATTTTTTTGTTTTGTAAAACACCAAGTACTTTCACAATACTTACCTTAATATGAAGAGCTGTGTTTTCATGAACATGAAACCATATTTGTTTTTAATATTTTAAAATTTCTAGTAACTGAACATAAGACACAATACGTTCATCTCCAAGTCAAACATTTATTTATCGATTTAAACTTTCCGATGTGATGTGGAAACCCAAACACAATAGCATTGCATTAATGTACAAGAACTAGGAAGTGACTCTGACTGGAGACAGAATGCACAACTCACCTCTTTAGTTTCACTGTCCAAAGAAAATGTCATGTAAATATAATGACAATCCTCTTGAACCTGGGACCGCCAGAGCCAAGAGCATAAGCCTCTATAGATGGAGGTAAAGGACTGAGGCCCTGATGCATAAAAAGCACTTATGCAACTGCTTAAGACCATTCCTATTTAGGACAGCACTTAAGCATGTGTTTAAGTGTTGTACTGAATAGCAATATGTTCCAGAATTGGGGCCTACTTCTCATAGTTAGAAGCTGAAGCAAAGTCATATGTTCTATTGATCTTTATGGATTAGGCAGAGAGGGAAAACAACACACATTGAATAGTGTATTACACAAACATTGCCATGCCAGCACTCAGAATGTGAGACAGACTATGAAAAATGTGTCCCATGAGTTTCAGGACAAGTGGTAATGCTAGGCTTTGATCTCCACATTGTGTTTATAGTGACAGCAATTTGGGGCAGTACATGTTTTGTTCAGTGCACAGTGATGACTGGAGCTCTACAAATGTGGTATTTATTGATGTTATCTGTTTAAGGCCACAATTCCTTTGGAACTCCAGTATGGCAGTAGTTTAGTTTATTGCATGAGTTTAATGTGGGCAGCAAAGTGCCTGGAGGTCTACCAATGAAACAGGATTATAACCCACATGTCTGTGGTTATATGTGACTGGACACATCTTCTGCTAGACAGCACATGTGCATGTTTACCTGTGTACCTTCTCATAAGTAACCTCTTCGCTCCTGCTAATGCTCACAGTGGTGTGGGATATACTCGTAGCCCTGGTAACTCTAATACTACTATGCTCCCTGTGTTTAATTCGGGGTTGCACTTTTAAGGACAGCACAGAACTCAAACGCTGGGGTTGACGACAGAGGCTAAGGTTGCTTTAAGCCATGTTTGCACTTTGCTGACACTGGGCTGTTCCGGGGATTCGAGAGGCCCCCAACATAACTTAGCCCTGAAGTCTTGTCTAAGTTACAGTAGCTTTTCAGGGCTGCCCTATGGGCCGCAGCAATGCATGAGCAGCCCTGCCTCTGACATTCCCCTCACAACCACTGACATGTCCCTAGGCCAGGTTTGGGGGGCGGGGGAGGCTACTGAAGACAGTCTTACTCCTCTCTATTTGCGGAGCTTGCACCAGGTGAGTTCTCCTCCACCGGGAACTAGTGTTTTTAGAGCCCCTTTACACCACCCTAGCCCTTTTTGCCTGCCTTAATGGGGCTGGAGAAGGGGTGAGAACCTCACCCCATGTGTACTATATCCTTACACAATAGCCTTCCCTTTTCCATGTGTCCTCATCCCCCAATAACCACTTTATAATCCTGGAAACTGTAACACTCATTAGAATCAGACAGTTTCCTTGTAGTTAGTAATGACATTAAGAATAAGTAAGGACCAATATGTCCAAATCCCATTTAAGAAACTTGAATTATTGTTCTAGAAGATAAAATTTCATAACTGTCCATCAGACTGTTGTGTACTCAATTGAAATAATCACGTACTTCTATTGGAAAGCAGAAAATGACATTTAAAAAAATAAGCATTGGTAACATTTTCAAAGTCCCTAAGTCCCATTTTCAAAAGTGCCCAAATCACTTACCCTACATCTGTGATGGGCCAAGACACACCAAACCTAGCTTTGTACAGAAAAGAGTCAAATTAAAGGTTAGAAAGAAACGACCGATACATAAATAGCTTTTATTATTACATTTGTGAGCTTTTACTGTACAACTTTCCACAACGTTCATTTGTAACCAGTTCTTTAATACAGATATAACTTTTGACTAGGTACTTGTGAATCCTAAAGATAATGTATATAATAATGACTTCCAGTGCTGTTCAAAAGTGTGAGCTAATGCAGTATAAAGTTAGAGCTGCATTCATAAGGAAAATATTTTGTTATTTGGACAGAGACACCTTTCACCTCCTTGCATAATCAACCGGCTTGCTAAAGGGTAAGGATAAAGAGATTATTCTTTAGCCTTGCTCTGAAGGAACTCAGACTCCATTGGCGGGAGAAGACACTTAACATGGTATTTTTCTAAAATAATACTAAAAGAAATTGAGTTAATTTAAAATTTTTGGGGAAAGGCCTTAACAATAATCAGCTTAAAGTCATCCAAACTTAAAGGGGTTAGTGTTTCTTGTCTAGTTTAAACAGCAGTGGTAGCAGCAAGTGTGAGTTGACCCAGAAAATAGTAATTTCCTGTCAAGAGCCCTCCAACAAATGTCGCCTTTATATCTGGCAAAGATCACTAGGCCCCAGTGTTTTGAGTTCAGCATGCTTAAGCACTCTTCATTAAACCGGATGTAAAGTGTGAGAGGTGATTCAGGCAGCCTGGGCAGGCATCCGCGCAGATGGCTATGCTTTGGACACTCCAACAAGGCTGAATAGATGCTTCATTGGTTGAGTTAATAGTCAGGCAGGGGCCAATGGGTACTTTAAAAATATTGTCTTTCAATGGTCTCTTCACTGTAGGGAAAAAGAAGTCACTGACTCATTTGCAATTAGCTGACCTACCATTACAAAACTTTCCATGTTGGATTCAGTCATAACAGAATTTATTGTAAAATAGTAGATATTTGGAGTCCATATTATTTTCAGGCAATTATTCTTTTTATATTCGTGACACATCCATAAACACAGCTGCATCTGAGGTATTTGACTAAACAGAAAAGCAGCACACTGTATCCTGTCCCCTTATACTCAGTCATTAGCCCTTGCTCTCGGGAAAGCCTCACTGTGGCATATTAACTGAAAGTGGGAAGGCAGATTAGCTCTCCCTTTCAATGCATTATGGAGTTTGCTCCATAGGCCAAAGCTTAAATGCAAAAATGGCATCTTTTTTATATGTTCATCTACTCTACCTGCCAAGTGAACTGCATTGTGTGACTCCCTCATATAATAATGACATGGCATAACCTGGAGAATCTGTGAGGATTCCCTAGAGACCATTCGGTTTCCCTTGTTGAAATTTTAGAAGCCTTCTGTACATCACAGAGAGAGCTTCTCCTGGAGTGTATAAGGGCCTCATTCTCAGTTCATGCAAGGAGGTCAAGCCCTGGCTTTGAATCCCAGCCTTTGCCTCACAGCTTCAAGTAGGAAATTGTAGCATGTCAGGATAGCAGAATGTTCTAGTCTGATTAGCAAGAGGGAAAGTTGTTTAGAACATCAGGAAGATAAGATTTTTTTAAGCTGGAACACTGGCTCCAAGTGTAATGAAACTCCAAGTTAACATTAAATTCTAATGTGAATTAAGAAATAAATCAATCACAATGGTCTCCTCACCTCAAAAAAGATATTCTAGCACTAGAAAAGGTTCAGAAAAGAGCAACTAAAATGATTAGGGGTTTAGAGAGTGTCCCATATGAGGAAAGATTAAAGAGGCTAGGACTCTTCAGTTTGGAAAAGAGAAGACTAAGGGGGGACATGATAGAGGTATATAAAATCATGAGTGATGTTGAGAAAGTGGATAAGGAAAAGTTATTTACTTATTCCCATAATACAAGAACTAGGGGTCACCAAATGAAATTAATAGGCAGCAGGTTTAAAACAAATAAAAGGAAGTTCTTCTTCACGCAGCGCACAGTCAACTTGTGGAACTCCTTACCTGAGGAGGTTGTGAAGGCTAGGACTATAACAATGTTTAAAAGGGGACTGGATAAATTCATGGTGGCTAAGTCCGTAAATGGCTATTAGCCAGAATGGGTAAGAATGGTGTCCCTAGCCTCTGTTCGTCAGAGGATGGAGATGGATGGCAGGAGAGAGATCACTTGATCATTGCCTGTTAGGTTCACTCCCTCAGGGGCACCTGGCATTGGCCACTGTCGGTAGACAGATACTGGGCTAGATGGACCTTTGGTCTGACCCGGTATGGCCTTTCTTATGTTCTTATGTTCTTAATGTTTATAAGACAAGATCTTGATTAGGCCAATATAGTATTTTCCCAGTTTATCTCCAGTTCAGACCAAGCTTCACTCTGTGGGCCTCTGGAGAGTAAAAATTTTTCATTTAAATTATCCCTGAAGCTTTTACCTTTTTCCAAATGGTTCATCCTTACTCTTGCACCTGGTAACATAGGACAATTTGTGAACATTGCTCCTCAGGGGCTTCTGAGGCTAGGAAGGAGAACAGCTCAGAGCTTTGTCCGCTATAAAGTGGGACATTGCGATTGATTTAATGACCTCCCCTGAACAGCCCTAGCCAACAGGTTAAATTGGCCACTAGGCTACAGATAAGGCCCTTTGTTTTAAATTTTTACTGATTTTTACTGAAAAATTCCCAGGCTTTACAAAAGCTATTGTTCTTGGTTTTACTATTTTCACTCAAATTTTGGACCACACAAGTACACGACAATACTGATTGTTATATTACATTAGGTAGATGTGTTTATTTTAATAATAGATTAGTCTGGGGTGAATGAGAGGCTGTCTGTTAACGTAAGGCAATGCAGTGGAAGACACACACATATATGCATGCACGTGCATATGGGTATATACTGTTAATGTACAGTTCATCAAATAAACAACAGCATTAAGCTGTTTTACTTTCAATACTCTGACTTTTCTCTATTTGTTGCTTTTTTCTAGCCTCCCATCCCCCAATAATAATCTCAATATTTACCCAGAAAACTGTGAAGTTAATCTTTTGCACTGATTTTTCCCCATTTTTTTAAATTTTTGTAATAAACACTGACATTTCTGGGAAATTTTAAACAAAATAGAAACTGAAAATGAAGGGCCGTAGTTACAAAGTATTGTCTGACTGTACTCTATGGCAGCATATTTGTACAGCTGGATATATGGCAGAGGTGGTCTATATTTCCTAGCATCCCCATATGATTGACTGAATGAATTTCAGAGGGATTTTACCTTCCCACTTCAAATATTGCCTTTGTGGTCCAAGAAGACTTAGTTCTTGAGCATATTAATGAGAAGGCTCTTCCACTGAGCTATTCACCTGACACTTTAAAGATATGAAAAGTTGTTAAACTTTACCTGGAACTACTTAGATTTTACTTAAATATTTATAATTGCTTTGACAGATTGCTCTAAAATCTCTAACCTTCACCAACCAGATTAGCTACCCAATTCAAGTAGACTGCCATAGTCCTAAATTCTAAGCCTCATTCAGAGACTGACTCCCTCTGTGGCCTTACGTCCCTTAATGTAAAATTTCAAGACTTGATTTTCCTTGGTGTTGAGCACCTGCAGTTCTCATTGTCTTCAATGAAAGCTCTAGGTACTCAGCATTTCTGAAAATCAAGGCCTTTAGGGTGAAATAACGGCCCCACTGAAGTCAATGGCAAAGCACCACCGAGTTTTCCTGTCAAACATTGTACAGGAAAATATAATATGCTACATGTATGGAGATGAGAGAGCCATGTGATAAAGTGACAAGCCATGTGTTAAATGAATCCATCATGCATCTTTGACCTCTTCACCTGCCCTCTCCTAACTAATCCATCTTCCCGGGATTTAGCTTCAAACTTCTGCCATAAAAAGCATCCTACAACAGAAAAGCTTCCCTTTTTTCCTCCTAATGTACCACTACTCAAAATTATTACACATATCACTACATGGACCATGACTTGTTTGCTGCCTCCCAGCTATAGAAGGCAAACTTCCTTTCTGTCCTGCCTTCAGCCTGTCTTCCCCTTAGCAGGAGGCAGATATCATTCTCCTCTGTTCTCCTGTTTCCAGCTGTCCCTTTAGATAGCCGGAGTGTAAAAAGATTCTTTTTCATAACTCACCATCCCACCTCTTTGTAGAAGCTCTCCAGTTAGCAGAGCTAGTCAGGAATTTTCCATTTGAATTATTTGCTCACAGAAAAAGCCCTTTTTGCAAAATCAAATTGTTTTGTGGGAAAACTTCCATTTTGCTAAAGAAAATTATTTTTCTGGCAGGGAAAATTGAACTCTCCAGCTGCCTGCCTGCAGAAAGTAAAATGGATAAGAGTCTTCCAGGTGGGCAGCCAGCAAGTTGAAAAATTCCATTTCAGTTCTCCCCAAATGGAATTTCCCATTTGTGGAAAATTTTCAAATTGGGATTTTTTTTTAAAAATGTGATATTTTTCACAGAAAGGGATTTCTGGATTTACCAGTTAGTTCCCTTCTAGGTGGACAGACCTTGGCTCCTCTCTGCAGAGGCTGGGAGACAGGCTTGTAAACATTCAAAGGGGACAGACCACCTTTTTCTAAAGGTCCTTTTATCTTTCCTCTTGGGAATGCAGTAGAACGAGCAGGAAGCATGACATTTTAAGACCTGCTGTTTATTGGATAATAAGTTTCTTGATTTGAATTGTGACAAATTTGGGTTATTTTTCTGCTTGTGGACTATCTTACAACAGTTATTGTTTTCCTGAATGTATTTGATGTTTGAATTTAATGATCTATTTGCGAACCATTTCTTATTCTGTGGATTAATTGCAAACATTAGTAGTTAATACTCAACCTTTGAAATATAAACTCTGTTGATGTGATAGATTAAATGTCACATGGTTTAGTTTTTCCCCTGATTGAATAGACAGACACGCATTTCTGGTGCAAGTATTCACATGTGTAAATTTACGCTCCAATCCTGCTATCTGATCCCTGTGGGATGACCCTGCCCATATGCAGAGCCCCATTGACTTCAATGGGACTCCATATGGGCATAAGGGTCCACTCATATGGATCAGTTTGCAGGATCGAGACCTTTTAAATTCAGTTTCAGAGAATATTAGTGCATGCAACTTTAAAATGCACTTTACCTGAACATATGCGTGAATAAAACTTGAACACTTTGAATGTTCACTAAGAGTCTCTTATAGAGAGTTGTTATGGTTTTGTCTGTCACTTCTGAGTAATGGCATAGCATTCATGAGAAGAAAATGCTCTGGTTAAGGCTGAGAAACCTCTCATCTCCCTGTGTAACTTCCTACTATTTTTCCTCTCTCTTTATCTCAAGACTTCAATTAGCACTGTCCATTCTTCTGCTGCCTACCCTGGTATGTCTATTCCCATATTCTTTTGTATTTAGCACCAGTTCTTATCCATAATACCCTTGCTCTTCCTTCCCTTATTTTCCCCAGTATTGCTTTACATTAAAACAACTAAATCTCCCTTCTTTCAAGGCCTCCAGTCCCAAATGCTGACCTCCATCACAAAGCAAGTTCATCCACTTTCTGCTTGGTCTTCATCTTCCTCACCAACCTATGCTGCTGCCTTAGGAGTCTGCCCCTCTACTAGTCCTCCTCTGCACTATCCCTATCTCTGTCAAGACAATGCATGTGGCACTAAACCACCACGTGACTCTCTCCAGAACATCAGATCTGTTACTATGCAATCTTTACCACCTCCTGGATGATGACTTTGAGATCCTTCAAGTGGCTTAGACCTGATCATTAAACTATAGTTTCTCTCCACTCAGTGAGTCTATTCCCCATTTACAATAGAAAAACTCCTTGCCTCTAAATATGGAGGGGAGTTGGCTATCAGTGCCAATCCTGCATTTAAATTTTTCCTTCTTTCCAGCAATACCTACTCATCTTCCAAATAGTTTTCCCCATCTTTCATCACCATACAACCCACAACTCTCCATAATCTATAGGCTATTTTGGATTAATAATACTTATGCTCCCTTTCCTCCAGGAAGTAGTACCATTTTCTCTCATTTTCTGTCCCCTTAACTGGCTTCCTCTTCATCTCTGAAACTAATTAATTACAATTTCCCTCATTCTCTTTAAAATTCACAATGGCCTCCCACAAGTGGTACTATCATCCCTCTCTGTCTTTCTATCCACCTGCTGCCCACCTACTTGCTCCACTCCTCCACTCATGAGTTCCTTTCAGTCCCCACCACATGATTCACCACGATTTTGTATTCCTCTTCCACTTTCATGCCCAGTCTGTCAACTGTTGTTATACATCTACCAGAACCAGGTTGGGGACAGACTTTTATTTATAATTTCCTATTATGAAAGTTACTGAACTCTTCAAACCGCTCCACCTCAACCTTGGTATAATCAAAACATGCATTGCTGGGCAATCTGTTCCTCATTCTCTTCCATCTAAGCTCCTCCATCTAATCACTTCCTGTCTTCGAGCCTGATCTCCAATGCCCTGCACCTAGTGTAGTTAAATCAGAAGGGTAGAGTATAACACTCACTTTGCCTTGCTGTAAATGACCACACACAGTGTAGGGCAATGAAGAATTAGGCCCTTTAAAGTCTGATGTTTCAACATTTGTTTTTCTTTAGCTCTCAGTTAACTGTCTGTAGAACATCTCATGTGGCACACTATAAATGTTATATAAAAAAAAAAGAAAATGTATTGCTAAGAATATTTACCATTATGAATTTACTGATGACCTTTATAGTGCCTTAAGAATAGTTCTTACTACAAAGGCAACATGTATGCTATTGCCTGTTCTAACTTTTTTTTAATGTGTGTATTTAACATTTTTAAAATGTGTTTTTATTTCTAAGTACCCTTTTAACAGCCCGACATCCAGGATGGAGCCCTGTTTGATGAGCAGTACCCCAAGACTGCATCCAGCCCCTGTAACTCCTCGCTGGCCTGAAGTCCCATCAGCAAACACATGCTACACAAGTCCATCCATGCACTCCACAAGATATGGAAACTCTAGTGACATGTACACGCCCTTGACAACACGCAGGAATTCTGAATATGAGCACATGCAACACTTTCCTGGCTTTGCCTACATCAATGGAGAAGCCACCACAGGATGGGCTAAGTGAAAATGTCTGGTATGGCATGAGCCCCTATATTTAATAAAGACAGAAAAACTTTATATCTGGCTATTACATGGGACTTTATCTGAACATTCGTCAACGGACTTGAAGATAGAATCGATCCTGGGCAGATAATTTTAGTTCATAATCTGGACATACTGCAGACCAGTGTGACGGAGTGTTCCTGTAACAAGATTTAAACTGTTACTATAGAGCATTATATTGGCCAAGCTGTGCCTTTTTTTTCTTCTGTCCTGTGGTCTGGCCCTGTTATGATGTCAGTTTCACTGAGCCATTCCCCCCACCCCTTGACAAATGTTAATTAGTCTTTAAGGAAAGATGTTATAGATAAATCTATTTATAATTTGAGATAAAGACAAAAAGTTGACCATAACAAAGCTCTGGCACCTCTACTGGGTTCTTTAGAGACATTCTGTCAAGTCATTACTTGTTGTCATAAATTCCTTTTTTAGGCTCCTTAAATGGTATGTGTCGTTATAGGCTTCAGTTTACACATAATTTTGTATATTGATGCACCTTTCCGTTGATCAAATAAGTGTTATCCTTACAAAAGAAAGACATGTAGCATTGAATGATACACTGCCTTACGTTGACTGTGGTTCTTATTATATATGTATTTGTATTAAGTTTGCACAATCTAGTTAAATGCAACAGCTCTGGTCAGTTACATCAAGGTTAAGAAGGGATTTTGAGACTGGTAAGGTGTTGGATTCAGAGCCACATATGTTAAATACGATGATACTAAGCAATTATGTAAAAGTGACAATACAAAACAAATTATTCATTTCATTACCTATCGACGGGTATGAAAACCGCTCTTCTGATTCCTTCACAAGATAACTCAATATGCGTCTACAAAAAAATAACAATTCAAAGCTGTGCCTTTGAACTTATTCTGTAATGTGTATGTGTGGGAAAATGTATTGTATTTTTGGGAGAATTTTTAGTAGACATTTTCTGTCAGATTTGTAGGTATTTGTGAGTTTTTGTTAGAATTTATTAACATAGGTTTTTCTTCTGTATTATAAAATGCACCAAGCAATTATGGTGGACCTATTACCCTATGGGTAAGAAATAAATAAATGGAAATATGACATCAGGCATTTTAGTAATTATGTAAATAAAATCTTTGATAACACCCAGTGTGATGATAACCATGTTTATGGCTAAAATGGAAATAAATATTATTTGTATAGTTGTGCAAGATATATGAAGGATTTTCACACTCAGATAAAAAAGTTTTTGAAACTAAATATATTTTATTTTAATTTATTTGTACATAGTGACCTTCACGGCTGACAACTCTTTAAACAAATCTTAAATGTGGTGGAGTATGCCCTTATCCAGCAAAGCACTTAAGAATTTGTGAAACTTTAAGCTTCTAAATAGTCTTATTGTCTTAAATGAGATTGCTGGGTGCTTAAAGTTACAAATGTGCTTAATGCATTGCTGGATTGGAGCCATATACAAGCCAAAATTGGTGACATTGTTCACTCAAGTAATCACACTGATGGAAGGGAAGCAAGTAATCGCACTGGAGGGAAGCAAGATTTGTCTCTATATAAATATTACTTTTATAACAAGGCCGATGCCAAATAGTGCTGGAAAAACAAAGCCTTTGTTTTCTTAGAACAGTGAATAAAGGGGCCAAATGTTCAATCCATGCACACCCAATGTCCTGTTTAGGTCAATGAGATTATTACAGGGTGACTGGCCCCTTTCTGAGGGAGCAGGATCAACTGGGCACAAGGGAAAGCACCTGGGCCTTATAAAGTGGGAGACAGTGGTTGATGGTTGTTGGCATATGCCTATGAATACTGCAGGGAATAAAATGGCTCCTGTAGGGCTCTGTGTGTGCAGGGGAAAGGCCTGTGGAGAAGGCCAAACTCCAGGCAAGCAATACTGGGAAAGCAGGAAGACAGACCCTCAGGGAGGAGGGGCTGTTCCCAGCTTGGAACTGGAACGATGGAGTGTTTGAACTCTGAAAGGGAGATAGACACTCAGACAGGAGGGGCTATGCCCAGCTTTGGACAAGGGCAAAATAAATTAACTTTAAAGAGAAGTCAGACCCTCAGGGACCAAGGGCGGGGCCAACCTGAAACTGGGATGAAGTCTTTGTAGGTTTGAGTTCTGCTATGAAAGATTTTGTGCAGGACTTAATAAATGGGACCCCAGAGGGGGAATGTTTTGAATATCTGGACAGTGTGGACTTTTAAAAAGGCCCTGAATGAAGAGGAAAGTGAGGCAGGCCTCCATAGAGCCATCTCAGGCCACGAGGGGGGCACTTGGGAGGTGGCCAACCTTTTGACAGCGGTACACATTGACTGTAGAACTGAGTTGAAAATTTGCATGAAATGAGTTTTTGCTAATTACAAATAATGAGCCTGTCAGCTAGATTGTTAAGGGTATTTAGGCACTTAAGGCTGCAGATAGGCACCTAGTGAAATTTTCAAAAACACCAGCACTTTTGAAAATCCCGCTGGGTGCGTGCCGAAATATCTTTAAAAATCTGGCTCTGGTTCTCCATTGTGTGGTTACACCAAGAGAAAAGCGGAGGCAAAATTCTACCAAATCAAATAGTACTGTTTTACAGTCAATCTACAGTCATTTTGCACTGGTGTAAATGACTACAAATGGTTCAGGGGAACTGAGAATCAGGCTTAATGTATCAAATCTTCCTTTGTTGTAATTCAAGGTAACTACAAAAATATCACATAGTTAAAACGTATGGTGAAGTTTATAAGTAGCTAAGCTTTAGCAGCTACAGTTTTGAAGTATTTGGTTTGGATCAAGGTCCTGGTTTCAGTGTTCTTTCTGTGTTTGTTTAATCAAGGCATTGAAATTGTTAAATATAAAATGCATACAAATATGTACCTACAGCCAGACTGCAATCAGTGCACTGCAACTCATAGGGAAAGCAAATGCTGCCAGAGAAATAAAATGTGTCTTTTCTCCTAAAAGCTCTCAAATCATTGAACAGCAAGCAGCCCATCTGCTTAGCCAAGCAGGGCCCACCTGTGATCCATTCTGTTCACTGACCCTTAATGAAATACTTTGTTAAATTCAAGGTTTTGGTCTTTTCAATGTCCCTTACAGAGGAGTGCCTAAGTTACCCAATGGACTGCTGATTCTGACCTGGAACAACAACTGCATACCACCAAAACAGTCTGCCTCAAGAGTGAGGCTCATGTGGGCAGAATGGAGCTTTCTCTGCCGCTAGTGCTAGAATCTGGAGTGGACTCTTAGAAGAGATTTGACCTGAACCTCAGCTTCTAAGCAAAGCACCAAATCCACTTCTTTGCCTTTCCACAAAAACAGCAGGTTAAAATAAACAAACAAAGCCTAGTCCCTGCTGACTGGAAGGAAGTGAAACAGAAATATATCCTTATGTGTACGCACACATTTTAGAATTTTGGGGATGTGCTCAGATACCATGATGATGGGAGCCACATGAGAACCTATGTGGATGGAGAGTCAGAAATCATATATAGTATATAGAGTACCACTGAAATGCAACCATCTCTGGGATGGAGGACTGCAGCCAGCCAGCATATAGCACATAAGTGTTGGGGAGAGGGACTTTGGTGAAAGACACCACAGCAAATATCTGCTCTTATGAAAAGAGCCCCAGGATCTTTAATGGCTACACAGATTAGATAGGACCTTGGTTTCGAAGGTCTCCCCCAGAACACACACACTCATTTCGTCTAATTTAGAAGGATGAAATGCAGAATTGTTTCTATAGGGATTTGAACCTGTAATTCTAGGAATTATTACAGAGCAGATGTTTAGACGACTCAGTGACCTCCCCTGCCTGCCCACCTGAGCTCCTTGACTATGGCACTAAAACTGTGATATTTGGTAGCCACAAATTTTAAGTAAAGTGCAACTATACAAATATGTCTGGGGAAGTCCATTGTCCTTTTTTTCCCCCTGAGAACACTACAAATGCATTTTTAAAATGGTGATTTTTGTCATTCGGGAGTGGAACCCCACTACAACTTTGCAGGATTTTCATTACCAGGTAGAAAAAAGACTCAGCGGGGGAAGAGCAGTGAGAACTACTTTCACTAGAATGAATCCAATTTTTTGTTCAGGCTATCTCTTGCTGCTAGGGTCACTACCCTTTGACAAAAATGGCCTCTGACCTCCCCAGCCTCACAATTCTGTTGTGACTGACCCTGAAACCCATGAAATTCAGGGGCAGACACTGCTTTGGAAGGTTTAGATAAAGTGACAAACATGGGAAGAGCTCATGGTATGTGCCCTCTGAAAAGGTCTGGCAGCTCTTTGGGGGAAGATGCAATTTATTCTGTCTGCCTTTCATTGAAATCCTAATCTTTCATATGCTACGTAAGGTGTAAACTCAAATGCACAGATGATAAATGACAATGTGCCTTCAAAGTGCCAGTGATTGTTATCTAGAGTCTATCCTTTAGATTTTAATAAAAAGGTATGTCAATAATTTGAATGTTTTATTATTTTGGGGAGAGAGAGAGAGAGAGAGAGAGGTCTAGGCAGGCTTGTACTTTATTATATGGTATGTAGATTAAAAAAAAAATACCATAGGATTATTTTTGCTTCATTTCTTTCAGAAGGTACTATACTGATATGTTTGAGTAAAAAAAAAAATCAGATTAGTGTTTAGGCTTGGATTTTGTTCCTCTATGTCCCAAAGGTTGGATGATGATCTGATTTTGGGTTCCAGTTCAGCCCACTATGAATTGAGGCCCTAATCAGAAAATTCAGATCCAGATTTGGATCTGGATTATTCATACACACATGCACAAGATGTTCAGGAGTGTTTCTATTTGGAGGTCCATTAGTAATTGCTAATGCCCTGGCCTCAGGATATATTTAGCTATGCAATCAAATATTTGAGAGCGAGAGATAAGTATTCTTCAAGCTTTCTAAGTGAGAGAGCACTCCTGGGAGTCAGGAAAGGGGTCTGTGTTGAATAAGTAAATTCCTCCTGAGGAAGACAAGTAGCAGACGCCTCTGAAGCAATTTTTTTATTGTTGATTTCAAAATAGGCAATTTTCTGCAATCTGGACAGTGCATTTTATGAAATGCTCTGAATACATAAAATACTGTTCAAATTTTAAGTAAAAAGAACAGGAGTACTTGTGCATGCATCCGATGAAGTGGGCTGTAGCCCACGAAAGCTTATGCTCAAATAAATGTGTTAGTCTCTAAGCAGGGCTGGCTCCAGGGTTTTTGCTGCCCCAAGCAGCAAAAAGAAAAAAAAAAAGAAAAAAAGCTGTGATCGCGATCTGCTGCACTACCGCCAGCGCTTCAGTCTTCAGTCAATTTGGCAGCTGGTCCTTCGCTCCGAGAGGGAGTGAGGGACCCGCCGCCAAAGAGCCAGACGTGCCGCCCCTCTCCATTGGCCGCCCCAAGCACCTGCTTGCTGGGCTGGTGCCTGGAGCCAGCCCTGTCTCTAAGGTGCCACAAGTACTCCTGTTCTTTTTGTGGATACAGACTAACACGGCTGCTACTCTGAAACCAAGTTTTAAGTGTTTTTTATTGCTGTAAATCTATAGATGTGTATAATGCTTCCAGGGCCGGTGGAAGGATGTTTCGCGCCCTAGGCGAAACTTCCACCTTGCACCCTCCCCCGTCCCGGAGCCCTGCGGCAGCTCCCTTCCCTCCCCCCTGCCCTGAAGCGCCCCCCCCACAGCAGCTCCCCACCCCGCTCTCTGCCCTGAGGCATCCCCCCCCGTGGCAGCTCCCCCCACCCCGGGGAGCCGTGCGGCAGCTCCCCACTCCAGCTCACCTCTGCTCCACCCCCTCTCCGAGCCCTGCAGCAGCTTCCCACCCCCCCCGCCCTGAGGCACCTCCCCCATGGCAGCTCCCCACCCACCCTGCCCTGAGGTGCCCCCCCTGGCAGCTCCCCCCAGCCCAGGGAGCCGTGCTGCAGCTCCCCATCCCAACTCACCCCTGCTCCACCTCCTCCCCGAGCATGCCGTCGCTGCTTCACTTCTCCCACCTTGCGCAAGCCTGGGAGGCGGGAGAAGTGAAGCAGCGACGGCGTGCTCAGGGAGGAGGCGGAGCAGGGGTGAGCTGGGGCGGGGAGTTCCCCTGTGTGCCGTCCCCCCCCTTACTTGCTGCAGGCGGCTTTCTCCGCGCCCCCCTGCTCCAGCTCCCTCCGCCTAAATGTTGGCGGCGACCGGGGCAGCCGAAGATCTGGCCACCGCGGTCGCCGCCGAAGAAAAGGCCGCCCCCCCAAATCCTAGTGCCCTAGGTGACCACCTAGGTCGCCTAATAGGTTGCACCGGCCCTGAATGCTTCACAAAAAAATATAGAAACACAAGATCTCTACCCTTGTGTTTTGAGAGCTCATCCTGCATTTTATGCCCACCCATAACTCCTGTTGATCTCAGACTGACCTCTTGCTCTTTTAATGCAGCACGTGACATAGTGGGCAGGGGAGTGGAGCAGGGAACTGCTGGTTGTGACATGCTACCATTCCATGGACACTAATGCTAGTCAGGCCACTATAAACGCTCATCACATCATTAATCTATCTGCAAAAGGATTTACTGTGCATAGGCAATTTTGGAGAGCCAACCGTGTTATCACTTGAGAAGGAGAGCGTAATTTTTGTTTCTCAATGGAAGCTAAAATTCTCACATAATAATATGAGTCCAGGAGGTGGGACTTGAGGAAAAAGCACTGACTATACTGAACTCTTGATAGTCACAAGAGATGGTAACACCACAAAGGTATCAGGCTTATCATTCACTGACAGTGACGCTGCTTTGCTTTCTTACTGTAGAGCTGTGGTTCTCAACCACGGGTATGTATACCCCTGGGGGTACGCAGAGGCCTTCCAAAGGGTACATGAACTCATCTAGATATTTGCCTAGTTTTACAACAGGCTACATAAAAAGCACTTGTGAAGTCAGTACATACTAAAATTTCATACAGACAACGACTTGTGTATACTGCTTTATGTACACCTCTACCCCGCTATAACGCAACCCGATATAACACGCAGGGGCGGCTCTAGCTCCGGTGGACCTCCCGCAGGCATCACTGCGGCAGGTCCACCGGCCCAGCCTGCCGCCCCCTAGATTTGGCCGCCCTAGGCAACAGCTTGGTTTGCTGGTGCCTAGAGCCGCCCCTGATAACACGGGTTCGTGTATAGCGCGGTAGCAGTGGGGCTCTGGCGGTGCTTTAAAGGGTCCAGGGCTCCGGTTGCTGCGGGGAGCCCCGGGCCCTTTAAATCACCGCTGGAGCCCTGCTGCCCCTACCCCAGGGCTGTGGCAGCGGGGCTCCACCCGCAATTTAAAGGGCCCGGGGCTCCCCGCAGCAGCTGGAGCCTGGAGCTGTTTAAATCACCACCAGGGCCCTGCCGCCCCTACCCCAATATAATGGGGCTTCAGCTATAAGACGGTAGGGATTTTTTTACTCCCCACGACCGCATTATAGTGGGGTAGAGGTGTACTATACACTGAAATGTAAGTACAATATTTACATTCCAATTGATTTATTTTATAATTCTATGGTAAAAAATGAGAAAGTATGCATTTTTTCAGTAGTAGTGTGTGCTGTGACACTTTTGTGTTTTTATGTCTGATTTTGGAAGCAGGTAGTTTTTAAGTGAGGTGTAACTTGAGGGTGTGCAAGACAAATCAGACACCTGAAAGGGGTACAGTAGTCTGGCGAGGTTGAAGTGTGTAGAGTGTGCCACAGAATCCAAAGACTCTGTCCAATGGTGTGGTGTGCATACTTGCACAAGTGGTAAACCCTCTTGCGGGACCCATATTTGCAGCCTCCTGCAAAATGACATAAATGGTCGAGAGCCTGCAGCCGGGGCCGAATGCATGTTGTTAGTAGTTGTATTAGCCACCACAGTAGGGACATGTCATGATGGCTGGGGAAACTGAGGCATGAACGAGTGGGGGACAAGGCACACACAGAGCACGTCAACGCTCCAGTGGAGACTGTGATAATTAAAGCTTCTCCGCCTTCCCGCCGCCGCTAACACCTCCATAGGCACAGCCCGTACGGACTACAATTCCCAGCACGCAACACATCACGAATAGGCGGTGAGTCCCGCCATGCATGGCCGTTTTGCTGACGCACTGTACGCTGGGAAATGTAGTCTCTCTCAGCCTCGGCCTTGCCTGAGGGGGCGTCCGGGGCTTCTGCCCCGAATGCGGAGGGAAATAGAGCGCCGCCAATAGGAACGACTAAATGGGCAAGAGCCCGCCTCCCCCTGGCCCGCTCTAGCCAATAGCGATCGAACTCTCCCTTCGCCTCTTCGCCCCGCCTACCCAGCTGGGGCGGGGCGGGGCCAGGCCGTTGGTTTCCAGGGCAAACGTGGCGTCACTGGCGGTGAAGGGTGGAAGGTCGGGGCGCAGCTGGGTGGGTGTTGGCTGCCGCTGGCGGAGGAGCTGCGGCTGCGGTGCCCGCGGCTCGGGAGCGCCCCGCAGGCATGGAGTTGGAGACGGCGCTGGAGGCCGTGAGGGGGCGCGGCGGGGCCGAGGGCCTCGAGCGGGTCCTGGGCCGGTACAACGAGAAGGTAACGGCCCCCCCTCCCCCGGGAGCCCCCCTCCCAGGCCTCGAAATAACCCACCGCCCGCGGCCCTCGGTATACCCCCCCCCGTCACTCACCCCCCCCTCGTGTAACACCCTCGAGCCGCCCCCCCCCGCCCCAGTGTCGCTGTCACCCCCGCTCCCTGGGCACAGCGCTGCCAGCAGCCTCCTCTGCCCTGACCCGCCCGCCCGCTCGCTGCCCTCCCTCGCCGCCCCGTGTTATAACCGCACTTACCCCCCCCAGCCCCGCCATAACCCTCACCAGCCCCCCCCCCCTCGTTAAACTCTCCCACCGACACCGGGTGACACCGCCGCTCTCCATGCACCGCATAACCCCCCGTTACTCCCTGAACTGCCCGCTTCGTGACTCCAAGTGACGCCCCTCCATTGGTCACTGACACCTGTTATCTCTCCTTACTCCAGCTCCCCTTTTAACCCCTGCTTCCTGATTGCCCCTTCCCTTGTGCATCCCTGTTCCTGCCTCAGATACCTTTAGTATATTCCCATTCTTTCCTGTTTCCTCCCATAATCATTGTTCTTTGCTGGAGCCCCTCGTTACTGCCTCTAACCACCCCCTTTTTTTACCTTGTAAATTTCCACAAATTAACAAACACCAGTTATCTTTCTTAAGTGATCCCCAAATACACCTCATTGAAATATTGCCCTTTGCTTCTTCACCTGGTCTCTACTCCTCTCATTTCTCAGTCCATGTGCCTTCCACTGTCTCTACCACAAATATCACTTAGTTCCACATGAGAAGATATTTAATTACACAATGCTTATATGACTTACACATGCTCATACACACTCTGTCGTTTTCCAAGTACGTGTGTGTATGTATGTGTGTATCTATATGACACCCATGCAAGAAATCAGATCAACCACAAGATCTTTATTACCCTCTCTCTCCACTCCAGTCAAAACCATGCAGTTACTGGTACCACAGGCTGATGGCAGAGTTGAAAAAAATCATGGTATTCTTATTTGTGATTGGGATTTTATTTTGTGAGGGGTCAGTAATGAGGCTATTTCAGGTCAGGTTAATATTTACAAATGTGTGGTGATTTATAGCTTCTCCTTTCTCTCCCCCCCATTTGTCATTCCTTAGGTTTAGAGTATGCCATGTTTGTTCAGTGCCTAGCATGAAGGGCCCTGATCTTGATTGGGACCTTTAGACATTATCCTGATGTATAATTACAGTGTAAAATACTCTGACGTGACTGTCTTATCACCTTGCCTAGGCTATAAATCACCATGCACTGTATGAATTCTGTATGCCTATTAACCTTCCCTGTAATGTCCTCATTATTTACCCCTCACTAAATAACAGCCACATTCAGAAATAAGAATCTTAATTTTTTTTTAGCTTTGCCATCAGCCTGTAGTAGTACCAGTGACTGCAAGGTTTTGATAATATGACTGCAGAGTTGGTGGGGGAGTGGTTGGGATTGTGCTTGAGTCATTCCATTCTTTTCTCCTGGAATATGATGTTGGGTAACTTCTTGGATAGGGTTATCTTGTTACTCATCCTGCTTGGTGTATATGTGAGGCCCCACTAGGTGATGTGGAGACCAAGTGGTCTGTGTGACTGCTGTCAGTATGTGAATAACAAGGAGCTCTGTCTCTTTCATAAAATCCAGGAGGCATAGTTTATTAAATTTGCTTGTGTACCTGGCCAAGATAAGGGTATAAGTGTGCAAGAAAGCCAGCTGAAGCTCAGTTCAGAAAAGGCTGAGCAGAGGATGCTGGCAAGAAGCATCTAGCGAGTGGTGGCAAAGGGCATCTCTGCTTCCGTTACCACAGGGGTATGCCCATGTGAAGTCAAGGAGTTTGGGGATAATTTTGGATTTCCTAGTAGCATGAGAGCCAGAAGTGTAGTTTTGCACTTGTTGGGCTAGATCAGGAGTTCTCAAACTTCATCGCACCATGACCCCCTTCTGGCAACAAAAATTACCCCACAACCCCAGGAGTGGGGACCGAAGCCTGAGCCCTGCCGGAGGGGGGCAGGCAAAGCCAAAGCCCAAGTCCCTCTGCCTCGGGGGGGGGGGGCGGCGGGGGCAGGAGGACAACGTTGAAGCCCGAGAGCAAAGTTGAAGCCCAAAGGCTTCAGCCCTTGGGAGAGGCTGTAACCTGAGACTTGCCATCCAGGGATGAAGCCCTCGGGCTTCAACTTTGACCCCAGGGGGTGGGGCTTGGGATTTGGCCCTGGGGCGATGGGGCTTCAGCTTTGGCCCCAGGCCCCAGCAAGTCTAATGCCAGCCCTGGCAACCCCATTAAAACGGAGTAGTGACCCACTTTGGGGTCCCAACCCACAATTTGAGAACTGCTGGGTTAGATGATTGGTTCTATTTTTGTCTGATGTGGACTTCATGACATCTAGATTGTTGTTGTGGTGTAAGAATGCCAACTGTCTAATCGCACAAACCCAGACAGCCTTGCCCCTCACTTCCTCTGAGGCCCTGCTCACTTCATCTCTTCCCATCCCATCTTTCACTGGGCTGAGGCAGGGGATTGGGGTTCAAGAGGGAGTGCAGGGGGTGGGGCTGAGGAGTTTGCAGTGTGGGAGGGGGCTCTGCTCTGAGCCTGGAGCAGGGGGTTAGGGTGCAGGAGGGTGTGCGGGGTGTGGGCTTCGGGAGGGAGTTTGGGTGTGGGAGGGGGCTCAGAGCTGGGGCAAGGGGTTGGGGTGCGGGCTCCAGCTGGGCAGCACGTACCTCAGGTGGCTCCCGGAAGCGTTCGGTCAGGCTGCAGCTCTGTGCGCTGCCCCTGCCTGCAGGTACCGCCCCTGCAGCTCCCATTGGCTGGGAAGCTCGGCCAATGGGAGTTTTGGAGGCAGCACACAGAAACTCCCCTGGCCATCTCTGCGCCTAGGATGTGCTGGTCGCTTCCAGGAGCCGCATGGCGCCAGGGCAGATAGGGAGCCTTCCTTAGCCCCGCTGCGCCGCCGACTGGACTTTTAGTGGCCTATTAAAATCTCCCAGATTGCTTTCAATAGCCACCGGGAGCTTGAGGCCGATTCCAGGAAACTCCTAGCCACTCTGGGAGGGTTGGCAACCCTAGGTGGTGTGGTCTATCTTTGAAGATCATTTGACATAGAAAGTAGGTGCCTAAATCCTTATTCCATCAGACTACTGTTACAGCTGTTCTCCAAAGTCTGAAGTATCTTCTAGCATGCTTTTGGATGCAGTTAAAGGCTTATTTTGAACTCTAAATCTGCTGGGTGCCATTACAAACTGATACGTGTTTTTTTTTCATGTGCCTTAAGAAATCTAGCTATTACTCTAGGCACACTTTTCAAATTTTTAAGAAAAGAAAACCCAGCAAATTCTAAAAGCAGCAGATAACTTTTGTTTTGTAGGAAGATAAGTTATTTCTTTAATAGAAGGACCCAGTTCTGTGTCTCTCTAACTTTTAAGAGCTGTTTCTTGGTGGTTGCAGATGGCTGTTTAAAAGAGTGTTTATTTAGATGCTCATTCCTTCTCCTTCCACTCCCTGGCCTCATCTGCAATGGGTACACCAAATGTGTGTTTTCTCTCTTGCTCAAAGATACCTTACCCCTACTAAAGGTTTCTCTAGTCTTTTCAAGGTGTCATATCAATAAAAAGATGCTGCCAAGGTCTGGGCCCCTTCCTTTCACTCGGATATCTATGATGAGACGGTGGTATTTGTTTGAACTCTTACCATCTAGCTCTAATAGATGTTGTGCTTGGGGGAGTCCCACTTAATACTGAGCCAGATTTTGTTTCCTAAAGACACATATCCAAAGCCTGTCCTCTGCTTCTTTCTACCCAGAGACCTTCTGCTGGTACCTTCATGACCATTAAGTGTAGTTAAAAACAGCTACCACTTCTTGCATTGTTGGGCAGGTCTGATGTGAGGGGAGTAAAAAGAATCATAATTTGACCTTGAGAGCATGTTGTTGCTTGAAGAGACTGATGCTGATAACTTTTGATAGTGAGTTAGATGTCCAGTTTTTGCCAACATAGGTGAATGCTTGGTGCCATGCAAGGGAGAGTGCCTGTAGACAAGCCATGTAAAGCAATCATGCTTGTCCTTTGGATCATTTGTATGAAAGGTAGCAGCTTGTCATTTTTTCCTCTTATAGTGTTAAAGGACAGAGATAGTAAAGATTCAATATTCATGTTATTAGATAAAATTACATAGCTTAGCAAGAGTCTTACACTCTATTGCTTTCCATCTTGCTTTAGCATTCTTAAAGACCAAATATTGTTAAAATAACAAATCGGTGTTCTCAAGTTAAAAAAAAATGTCTAACAATATTTTTTGCCACTTGAGTGCTGATTAATTATTAATACAGTTCATAATATTCTAAAATAGAACTGGAGTACTTGCCACAAGTACTTCTGTTCTTGCGGATACAGACAAACACAGCTGTTGCTCTGAAACCTAAAATAGAACTAATGTCCATCACTAGCTCAAATTCTGTTAGATCACACCTTCCTCACACTTAGTTGTACCTATAACGTAAGAACACTAGGTAATGGATTTAGACAACCAGTAAAAATTAGAAATTGAAGAAATATGTCAACAGATCTTGTACTGTACTCACTTTTATTTGAATCAGCATTTTCTGGGTGAATTATTTAAAAAATACCCCAAACTTGGAAAGTCTACCTAAAGCAAAATTTCCCAACCTACAAATGAGATACACCACTTAGTTTGTAAAGCCCTGAGTAACTAGATAGCCTTGCTGTTTTACACATGTAACAATCCTCAACACCTGTATAAGGTTAAAAGATGGAGATAATACCTACTTACACACAAGGGAAACTGCAGTTATCTCACTGGCCTGATTCCACTGCCTATTGAAGATTGTGACAAACATATTCCTGATTTCAATGGAGTCAGTCTTTGGCCCTAAGTGACTTGGCCATGACCACAAAGGGAGTAAAGGTTAGAACTACTTAGCGCCTGGATCCAGGCTTATAGAACAACTATAGAGGTAATTGGGGAACAATTTAGAGGCACTTATTGCAAGCTTACTGTAGTCTCACAGTTGGATGCAGTGGGTTAGATTACATGATTCAAGAAAGTCCCTTTGCACCCTATCAATTGAGATTCATGTTAAAACTGTGAAATTTGTTCTAATCATATTATGGCAATTATTTTACATTTAACTTATTTCTTTCTCCAGAATAGGGCCACTTTCAAATTTGATCCTGCAGATGAGGAGAAAAGAAAGGTAAGCAAAACAAACCTTTCTACTTGTGCATGCCCCCTTTCAGGCAGTCTTTCCTTTGCTCTGTGTTTACAGTCCGCTACCACTGAGGTGACACAACCGGCTGTAGTTTGTCACGCTTATGATATGCATGTTTTGCCTTGCTGTGCTTTCGGAAAAAGAAACTTAGAGTTCCAGAAGACCTGATAAAGAAAAATAACAAAAGAGCCAAGTAATCTTGTTGGCGGTTCTGATTAGGAAAAAAAACGAAGGGATCACTAACTCAACTGAGCAGGTAGAAGCAAATGGAATTCCCCATTCTTGGAAGATTTGGGTTAGTAGACAATTTTCCATTTCCCATTCGTCAAACAAGACATTTGCCTACTTAGTGAGTACACAATACCATTTTTCTCTCCCAGGAAGTGAAGAGCTGTCAGACTGTGCTTCTGAATACACCATTCTGAAAGTTTTGTGGCTTCTTGAATAAGATAGTCTGATCTCAGCCTCTGTCTGTATAATATGTGACTGTAAAATTGTCCATGAGAACTTGGATTGAAGAGTCCTTGATGACAAGCAGAAAGGTTTGCAAGCTAATCTCACTACTCTCAATTCTAGTATGTTTATGTGAATCACAGATTCTAGATGTGACCAGACGCCATGAGGACACAAGTAATATGTGCAACCCAGCCTATTTTGGATAAATCAGTTATCAGAGCTTCGGACATGACTGGAGAAGCAAATGGAATTCCCACACATATATTTCCCTTTATCATCTATCATTCTATCAAGGCTCCAGGATTTGATCTGGAATCAGTACTTTTAATGACAAATCATGGAGTGTTGGTTTCTAAGCTGGCTTGATCCATGCTTGAAATGGTCCGACACACAATCTGGCGAATAGGCTTACAAAGGTATATGAATCAAAAGTTTGAAACTTTCTTATTCTAGGCAGAGAGTAAGTACAGATGTGAAGGATACAATTGTTTTATTTGAAATATGTTCAATAGAAAGAATGCTCTCACTGCTACTCAATCTAGAATTCATCAGAGTTCTCCTGTAGATCGGGACAGATCCAGATTTTACTTCATGTTGATCCCCAAACCCAGGGATGAAAATAAATTAATCACTTTACTTGCCACTGCAATGACTTGCATTTGTGACTTCCCCTTTACAAGCCAGTTGTCCAGATAAAAGTAAATGTGCAATGCTTGTATGCATAAATGAACTGCTAGCCCTGGCAGGCGCTTCATAAACACCCACAGTGTCAATGACATTCTGAAAGGAAGTGCCAGAATGGATAACTCCCTAGAGCCATAAAGCTTGGCATTTGTGAGTACACTTGCACCATCAAAAAAAATGTCCTGTAAGTTGAGGGTAATGAATTAATCCATGGTATTTAGTGCTGGGATAATTGAAGCGAGAGTTACCATGCAGAACTTGGTGTGTGGAATATATTTGACGTTCCTGAGATCTAAAACTGAATGCCAGACACTTTTTTTTTTTTTTTTTGGTATGAGGAAATAAAGAAAATAGAAGCCCTTCCAATGTACTAATTCTAATGCTCCTAACTTGATGAGGTCATCTTTCGTCTGGCATGTGGCATTCTCATGAGACTAGTCCCTGAAAAGGAACTGGGAAGTGGGGCAGGAAGGAAGAAAAGGTTTGAGATTGAATGGCATAACAATCCTTGCCTCCTTAAAGGACCCATCGATCTGTGGTGAATGGCATCCAAGCCTGCAGGAAAAAAGATAGACAGGAATTAGTGTGACGTAAAAGGGCATAGATCTTTGTAGATTAGTACAAGATCCTTGACAGTTGCGTCGAATCTGATGTCTCTGTGCCTGATCCAACTGAGTAGTACAGGAGAGGGTAATTGAGCTGACTTCTTTTAATATGTAGATCTTTCTTTAAATTGTTCAGAAGGCCTCTGTTGTTGAAAATATGAAAAAAGAATATTGAGCTTTCCTATATCTGGAGATGGAAGACTGAGGACAAAATTCCTTGGTTTTGGAGTTCTATAAAACAAGGCTTTGGAGCTGTGCTCCGGCTCCAGGCAAAAACCTGCAGCTCCATCAATGTTATAACTGAACTGAACAGATTCTGACCATTTCAATAGCAAGTCTTCAATTGCTGGTTGAACTTCTTTTGGTAAAACTAAGGCAGATAACCATGACGAGTGTCGCATTACAATACCTGTAACCATTGAACGAGCACCAGAATCAGCAGCATCTAATGCCGTTTGAAGAGAAATTTTAGCAATAAACTGTCCTTCAGAAATAGCTTTAAATTAATCTCTACGCTCTGAGGATAATTTGTCCTTAAAATCTGAGTCTATCCCATTGCAGTTATCATGTCCTGATAACTTGCTATCCTGGCTTGTAAAGATGTTGAATACATTTTCTTTCTGAAAAAATGTAGTTTGAGGGGGTTTTTTCTCCTTGGGAGTAGATTTTTCCAGTGTGTTGCTTTCTCATCTGGCAGCATCATCGCTGGTTGTTGCTGCAGAGAATAAGTATAAAAATACTCAAATTTTCTGAATGGCATCTGATATCTCTCACCATCATGAAGTGGTGAAAGTAGCTGAATGGAGGCACGGGTAGCCCAGATATCTTTTGGTGAATCCAATATCTCTTCATTATAGGTGTTGCAACTTTGACTTGGGCTGCCGATTATAGAATATCAAATAATTTATATGCTTTTTCCTGAACTATATCCAAATGAACTGTGTGTACACTATATGCTTCAAGAACAGAAGTACTTGTGGCACCTTAGAGACTAACAAATTTGTGAGCCAGGCTGCCAGTGCCGGGTGCCCATGGTGTGTCTGTCCAGCGAGTGCCACCCGCTCTACAACTAGGTGAAGACGGGGCAGATCGCCAAGTGTGCGCTGCCCTGCCACAATCCCTACTTCAGCCCAGATGAGCATGCCTTCACCGCCTTTTGGATCGGCCTGTGGTCTATGCTCTGCTTCCTCTCCACCTTCGCCACAGTCTCCACCTTCCCCATTGACATGGAGCGGTTCAAGTACTCGGAGCACCTGTCCTTTTTGCCAATACTGACTAACATGGCTGCTACTCTGAAATTATATGCTTCAGTAATTCCTGAAAAGTTTTTAAATCTCCAGCTGAAAGTGGAGTAGCCTGTGCAATGATTTCATCAGGTAAGAAAGAAGAATCAGGTATAGGATCAGATTGATTGTTCCGATGAGCAGGTATTTCATCATCACTTTAAAATTTGTTGTTCCTTTGGGTCTTGAACTAGACAAGGAAAATTATTAGAATTGAGAGTCTGTAAACTGTGAGTCACAAATAGATCCCGTATATTGTGGGAGAACTTGCTCCTGAAATTATGAGTATTGAGGCCATATGTGAAAGAGATGTGGCCAGTTCAGAGGAAACCAAGGTGCATAGTGAGAATGAGCATCCTTAGATGTAATAGGAAGCTGCTTCTCATTATTTTCTCTGTTGATATTTCTTTTTAATGGAAGACTCCTATCAGAGGCTGCAGAGGATTTGGTGTCGTTGGCTGAAGAAAACTCTGAAGCAGGAACCATGACAGTAGACTGAAAAATAAAAGTGGGACTTGCATCCTTAATTTTATTGAAGTGTTGTTTCAAAGAAGTTTTCGTAACTGGTACCCTTGTTTGTTTTTGTGGAGAAGATGTGGAAGGTACTTGAACCAGGGAAATCTCCAAGACTGGTGATTCAGATTCTGAAGTGATCTTGAGGTTTGGTGAAAAGACACACAGAATTACTTGGAACTGCAAAGTTATTTGTAAAAGACATCTTCACTGGGGATGTTGCAGATGTCTCTTCCCTCATTGAATATCCCTCAGTAGTTGAAACCTTTGGTGCAGAGGCAGGACTTGACTGAAGTTGCCAGTGCCAACAGAGGAGGCACTGCAGAGAATTGTCTTGAGCACTCCAATGCCAAGCAGGATGATGATGATGCAATTGGTGACAGAGGAGTAAGTTTAGATGACC
The DNA here is from genome assembly GCF_020497125.1 of Mauremys mutica. Taxonomy (NCBI): domain Eukaryota; kingdom Metazoa; phylum Chordata; order Testudines; family Geoemydidae; genus Mauremys; species Mauremys mutica. The sequence goes on along the minus strand of NC_059072.1, from coordinate 99,226,304 downwards.
TTTAGAACTCTTCTTCCCTTAAGCTCTTTTTGTAGAGGAGGCAGACATCTGCATTGACTCTCTGCTGTGGCGTAGTACTGAGGATTCCAGTCCCGCTCCTTTCCCATGGGTAGTAGCAGTTCCTTTTGAAAACCCCATTCATGCTCGGCACAGGTAATAATGCATTCTTTGAAAAGCTCAGCTGGTCTCAAACTGTGGGTCGGGACCCCAAAGTGGGTTGCAGCCTTGTCTCAGTGAGGTTGCCAGGGCTGGCGTTAAACTTGCTGGAGTCCGAGGCTGAAGCCGAAGCCTGAGGGCTTCACCCCTGGGCTGTGGGGCCAAGGCTTCGGCTTATGCCCTGGGCAGCAGGACTCAAGTTACAGCCCCCTCTCCCGGGGCTGAAGCCCTCGGGCTTCGGCCCCTTCTGCCCAGGGCAGCAAGACTCTGGCTTTGGGCTCAGGGTGGCAGGGCTCAGGCTTTGGTGTGTCCCCTGCTGCACTCTCCTTTTTTTTCCCCCCTGATCTGCCACTAACTGAAACAGTAATAAGTAACCAACTATAAACAAACTGTTAACTTCCAGCCTAAATACTCTGTAACAAGAATAATACAGATGGACACTGTTGTTCCAACTCATTACCTAAAGCAGTTCAAAGGAACTGAATGGGGGTCGAGGTTGCTGTACCCTTTATTCCCTGGGGATGGGGGGGGGAGGGGGATGGAGGGAGCACATGCATGACCCCTATTGGGCATTGCTAGAGAAAACATTCTGAACTGCTATTCTGGGGGATGTGGACACCATAAGTGGGTGCAGTTATTCAAAGAACCAGTTGCCATGTGAAGTTATTTGAAGAACAAGAACATTCAAGAAAATTAGGGCCTGGTCTACACTAGGATCTTAAATCGAATTTAGCAGCGTTAATTCGAACTAATCGCTCAACCGTCCACACCAGGAAGCCATTTAATTCGAACTAGGGGGCTCCTTAGTTCGAATTTGGTACTCCACCCCGACAGGTGGAGTAACGCTAAATTCGCACTTGCTAGCTCGAATTAGGCTAGGTGTGGATGCAAATCGAACTTAGTAGCTCCAGGAGCTATCCCACAGTGCACCACTCTGTTGACGCTCTGGACAGCAGTCCGAGCTTGGATGTTCTGAGCAGCCACACAGGAAATGACCCGGGAAAATTTGAAATCCTTTTCCTGTCTGGACAGTTAGAATCTCATTTCTTGCTTTGACATCGGGGCGAGCTCCGCGGCACCTGCAACGATGCAGAGCTCTCCAGCAGAGGAGTCAGCCCAATGCAAGAATAGAAAGAGATCCCCAGCATGGACAGACCGGGAAGTCCAGGATCTGATCGCTGTGTGGGGCGAGGAGTCTGTGCTGTCGGAGCTGCGCTCCAACAAGCGTAATGCAAAGACCTTCGAGAAGGTCTCCCAAGCCATGACACAGAAAGGATACAGCCGGGATGCGATGCAGTGCCGCGTGAAAGTCAAGGACCTGAGGCAAGGCTATCAAAAAGTCAGAGCGGCAAACGGACGCTCCGGAGCACAGCCCCAGACATGCCGCTTCTACGAGGCACTGCATGCCATTCTCGGTGGGTCTGCCACCACTGTCCCACCAGTGACTGTGGACTCAGTGGATGGCATAGTGAGCCAGGACAGTTCCTACTCGATGTTCGCCGATGGGCAAGACGACGAAGGGTCCGTGGAGGAAGGCGCAGGCGACAGCGAACACAATGCCCCTTTCCCTGACAGCCAGGATCTCTTCATCACCCTCACAGAGATCCCCTACCAACCCTCACCGGCCGTGAACCCGGACTCAGAGTCAGGGGAAGGATCAGGCGGTAAGTCGTATAAACAAGAAAATATTTATTTGCTCGAAAACATGTATACCAAAAATATAAATTCTATCTATAAATACTATATCTAAAAGTTTTTAAAGGGAAACTAAACGAACAGTAGGTCTACACAGATTGGGATGGAACAATAGTCCTCCATGGACAATTCCACAAATGCTTCAAACAGTTCCTCAAATACCCTCCGCAGGAGGTTTCGAGGAAGAGGTGCCTTATTTGGTCCTCCGGTGAAGCTCACTCTTCCACGCCACGACATCCTCAGATACAGGGGAACCATCGCCTCTACCAGCATGGCCGCGTAGGGTCCCGGTCGGTGAAGTGCTTCCCTTAACATCCTTTCTTTCTGCACTCGAGAGACACGCCTCAGGGTAATCTCGTTACTGAAGTGCTGCATCTAATTAGGGCAATTAGCGAATAGTTACTGTTCTTAATGGTTTACTTATACTTTGCATAACAAAGCCCCGCGCTTAGCAGCCACGTGCTGTAGGCCACACAGGAAAAGCATACATTGATCTTTCCCCTGCAGTGTCGGGAGTGGCTGCAAAAGGGTCATAGTATCTGATTTCCAGATTGCCTTTAGCACGACGGCACAGCTATCCGTTAACTGATAAGCATAATGTACTGTAAGGCTTACCAGGACTCTCTGCTAGAGGGATTCTGCTATCTCTCCCGACTTCTCCGCTCTCCTGTGCAATGGCGCAGCCAATCAGAGCGTAGGCCAAAATGTTGTGCTTCTCTGGAGACCACGTGACACTTGTTGTCCGGTACGGTCTTCTTCATAGAAATTGACTAGATGGTGTTCACTGTTCGCCAAAATGTATCTGTACAAGGAAATCACTAACTTTCCCCATCACACAGCTTCGGCTCCTTCCCGGACTGCCCCGGCATCCCCCTCGCAGAGACTGGCAATGATTAGACGGCGAAAGAAGAAGACTAGGGACGACATGTTCGCTGAACTGATGGCCTGCTCCCGAGCAGAGGCTGCAGAGCAGAAACACTGGAGGGAGACCCTATGTGAGCAGCATCGCACACTCATGGAACGTGAGGATAGGTGGCGGCAGGAAGACCAGCAGACCACCCAAACGCTGCTTGGTCTCATGAAGGAACAAACGGACACGCTTCGTCGCCTTGTTGATGTCCTGCAGGACCGCAGGCTGGAGGACAGGGCCCCCCTGCAGTGTCTCTGCAATCGCCCTCCCCAGCCAAGAAGTCCTGGCCCCCCTCACCCAAAAGTACAAGACGGAGGGGTGGTAGAGGCCGTGAGAACTGTCACTGAACCAGAGCAGAGCGGCCGTGTACCCCGCACTTCTCACGTTAGAAATTTGTAGAAGTGCTTCCCTTATAGGCTCAGCCAGTCCCAAATCCAAGGTTCATCCCCCCACTGTTTATTAGATTAATAAAAGATGTTTGCTGTTAATCACTGTTTCCGTCATGTCTTTCCTGTCAGAGGATTTTTCGGTGTATGGGGTGGACAGGGGTTTCATACTTGCACGGTATAGCCTACAGTACCAGGGTACAGACTTGGGGAAAGGATCAACTGCGGGGCACACACACACTGCAGTCAGTAGGCACCAGGGTCATTCTGTGTTGTGTATGCTGCCCCTGATCATTTCATAATGTGTATGCTTGTCCAGGGTCCTAGCGCCTGCCACGCCATTACTGTGAAGGCAGGCTGCCCTTACGATGCACTTGCAACGGATCCACGAGCCTATCCGCTGCCCTGAGCCCCAACAAGAGCCCTCATCCACGGACAGATAGTCACCCTTCTCCCACACCCATCACCCCTTCCCACGCAGAAACCCGCAGCCCACTGCCGTCATCCAAACCCCTATGCAAAGAAGGCACCACTCGCCCCTTCCTGCAAACCCTCCCCTTCATGCAGAACCACTGTCATCCGTCCCCCACCCCAGAGACCTATGTAGGAGCAGGAGGATGTCAGTCCTCTATGGAGGAAGCGGTCTGTACGTCAGTGCACACCATGCCCAGCACAGTATGCGTCCATGTCTCAACACCAGAACAGAAATGCAAAGTAAAAGAAAGATTTATTAATAATGAGTGTAACAATTAATTTGCTTAAAAACGTGCTTTGGAAGTGGGGGAAACTTGGAGAACGCGGCATGTAGCCGCAGATCCAAATCGACACAAACTGACACAGGCCCAGGGTCAGTTTCTCTTGAAAGCAAGTGGAGAGTCATAGGTTACCCTGCTCTCCGAGGAAACTTGCTTTCAAAGCCTCCCGGATACAGAGCGCTTCCCGCTGGGATATTCTCTCGGCACGGGTGTCTGGCTGAGCGTAAACTGCAGCCAGGCGATTTGCCTCAACCTCCCATCCGGACAAAAAGGCCTCGCCCTTGCTCTCACACAGATTGTGCAGCACACAGCATGCAGCAATAACTACGGGGATATTCTTTTCGCTGATGTCCGAGCGAGTGAGTAAGCTCCGCCATCTCCCCTTGAGACGTCCGAAAGCACACTCCACCACCATTCTGCACTTGCTCAGCCGGTAGTTGAAGAGTTCCTTCTCTCTGTCCAGGGCGCCTGTATAGGGCTTCATGAGCCAGGGCATTAGCGGGTAGGCTGGTCCCCGAGGATCACTGTAGGCATCTGCACATCCCCAACCGTTATTTTGTGGTCCGGGAAGAAAGTACCTGCCTGGAGGAGTCTAAAGAGACCAGAGCTCCTGAACACACGCGCGTCATGAACCTTGCCCGCCCACCCGACGTTGATGTTGGTAAAACGTCCCCTATGGTCCACCAGTCCTTGCAGCACCATAGAAAAGTAGCCCTTTCGGTTAATGTAATCGCTGGCCTGGTGGGCCGGTGCCAGGATAGGGATGTGAGTCCCATCTATAGCCCCACCGCAGTTTGGGAATCCCATCGCGACGAAGCCATCTATGATGTCCTGGATGTTTCCCAGGGTCACCACCTTTGAGAGCAGTTGCTCAACGATTGCGTGGGCTACTTGCATCACAGCAACCCCCACGGTAGATTTGCCCACGCCAAAGTGGTTCGCTACTGACCGGTAGCTGTCTGGCGTGGCAAGTTTCCAGAGGGCTATGGCCACTCGCTTCTGCACACTCAGGGCTGCTCGCATCCGGGTGTCCTGGCGCTTCAGGGCAGGGGACAGCAAGTCACACAGTTCAAGGAAAGTGCCCTTACGCATCCTGAAGTTTCGCAGCCACTCTGTGTCATCCCAGACCTGCAGCACTATGCGGTCCCACCAGTCCGTGCTTGTTTCCCGGGCCCAGAATCTCCGTTCCACAGCATGAACTTGACCCATTGCCACCATGATCTCCACTGCCCGGCGTACCCTGCTTTCTGAGAGGTCTGCGCCACTCTCCTCACCGCGCTGCCGGAGCCTCCTCGCCCGATTTCTCAGCAGCTGACTGTTGCAGAGGTGGACGATAAGGTGCGAGGAGTTGACAACGGCCATAAGTGCAGCGATGATCGCAGCGGGCTCCATGCTCGCAGTGCTGTGGCGTCCGCGCTGTCACTGACCAGAAAAGTGCGCAAACAGATTTCCCGCCGGCGCTTTCAGGGAGGGAGGGCGTTTGTGAGTGACGGTTGAATGATGACAGTTACCCAAAACCACCCTCGACACATTTTTCCCCCAGCAGGCATTGCGAGCTCTACCCAGCATTCCAATGGGCAGCGGGGAGTGCGGGAACTGTGGGATAGCTTCCCACAGTGCACCGCTTCCAAAGTCGACGCTGGCCCCGTGAATGTGGACTCAGAAATTCGAATTAGTGTATTTAGTATGGATACACAAATTCGACTTCATAAGGTCGAATCCACAAATTCGAACTAAGTTGATTCGAAATAGTCTTGTAGTGTAGACAAGGCCTAGGATTATCTAGACCAGGGGTTCTCAAACTTCATTGCATTGTGACCCCCTTCTGACAAGAGAAATTACTACATGACCCCAGGGCGGGGGGGTGAAGCCTGAGCCTCACTGCCCAGCATGGAGGGCCAAAGCAGAAGCCCAAGGGCTTCAGCCCCAGGCAGGGGGCCTATAACTTGAGGCCCACCACCGGGCTGTGGGGCTTGGGCTTCAGCCCTAGGACCCAGCAAGTCTAATGCCAGCCCTGGCAAACCCATTAAAATAAGGTCCCGACCCACAGTTTGAGAACCACTGAGCTAGACCACTTATACAGGAACAATCTGTCTTCATGAGTCAAGCGCAGAAATGGATTCCAAGGTAATATGTGAATTTACCCAATACACAAAAGCTAGAAAAAAGTATTTTTAGTATCAATATATGGGCATGTTTGAGGGTACAGTGGGTTTAATATCCAACATACTTCCAGTGAAAACTAGATATGGTACCTGAAGATGTTAGTTTCTAACTATCAAAGTAGTTAATATATATTGCCATCTTAATCATAGTTCTAAATTATATAAATAAAAATCTTAACAAAAACAAAATGGCTAAGATGACTTGACATAGCTATGAATAAATAATAGTTCTATTGAAAATGTTTTAAATATATTATGTTACTACTATGTACACTGACATTCTATGCCTCTATATAAACCCAACTAAAAATAAAGAACTTTAAATAATGCACAAGTCCCTCTATATATTAGTTCTCGAATTCCCTTCCTGTTGACTTGGCTTCTGTTCCATGCTCACAGTAATTTTCTGGTGGTGTCTCGCCTTCCTTCGTTCTTGACATCTTATTCAACACCCTTCCTATAAACTGCAAAACTTGTTTCCAGCTGTTCATCTAAAAACTCCTAAATTGTAAGGATTCCAATATTCTTTGTTACTTGTGGTAGCACTGCATGGGTTTGACACTGTAACCTGTAGTCCTGTGGAAGGGGTTAAGTGTATTAAGTGATCGCATATTCAAATATAAGCATCAGTGTTCTTGGCACCAAAATACAAACATACTTGCAGTTATTTGAATTGATTATCCAACTGTTCAGCTCATATAACTTTGTGTGTGTAACTGGATCATGTCTTTAAGTTTTTTAATGTGCTTTGTTGGCATCATGCTATATGCTGCAGGGTTGTCCGATTGCTTTACAGCTTTTTTTTTTGCAGTCCGTTCTCCTTACTACTACACTGCTTTAAGCAAAATGGTGTTTACTCAGGGCCATTATTTAAGATTTTCTGTCAGAGAACCATCTTTGAATCCTCTTAACAGACAAGGTCTTGAAAGCTTTTGAAGGGAACATAATCTTTAAACTTAGGGCTGGTCTACACTAATGCTGTAAGTCGACCTAAATTACATAACTGAAGTCGACCTAACTTAGGTCAACTTATAGGGTGTCTACACCGTGCTATGTCGACAGGAGATGCTCTCCCACTGACTTACCTTCTGCCTCTTGGGAAGGTAGAGATCACCTCTATGGGAGAACGTTCTGCCATCGACTTAGCTTGTCTCACCAGACCCATCAAATCAACGCCGCTGCATTGATCACAGCAGTGCTGATTTATCAGGAAGTATAGACAAGCCCTTAATGTTGTAAACATGACCACAGTGAGGCATGATTGGGCTCACTGATTTAATATGCAAATTCCTTAGTATGTATTTGAAGTATTTTTGCTGTCTCCATGAATCTTTTCTCCCTCTCCCTCCAGTCTAGGCGGGGTGTGTGTGTGTGTGTGCGCACATGATTGGAGACCTTATGAACTAGGGCTTCTAGGAGCAAAGTTTCCTTGGAAATCAAGCTTCTGGAAAACATGCACTCACTACTTTCAGTTGTGGCCATTAACTTAAACTGAAAAAATCATAATTTGCCTTCATGTTTTGTGATCTTTGGACTTTGTCCTACAAAGTCTTGTGAGTAGTCCTTATGCTAAGTGATTACCCTTGAGGAAGGCTCGGCAGGATTGGACCCTTTATTTGTATATATTTTCTTTCTTCTGTATGCAGAGTTTAAAAGGTGACCTGGCGGATTGGGGGGGATAGGCACTGCATTTTCATTGGCTAAGCTGTTGAAGGTGCATTGCATGACAAGTGGATAAAAATCAGTTGAGAGATTTGGAAATACTATATGTACATATTTTTCCACAGTGGGGTCCATCTGTCTAAAAAAAATAATAGAAACATGATAGCTTGCTTTTTTTAAAGTTTTCAGCTGTTTTTCTTGCCTTTTTTCTTGAAATCATCCCAAGCGCGCACGATTTTTTTTAACAATAAAATATATAGACTATCAAACAAGAATGGCATAGAAACATGGGACTCATCTGAGTCAATTTGGTTTTATTAACTCTTTAAAATCTAATCATTACTGCACTCTGATGTATATCGCTATCTTATAGTACTTGGGAGTTAGAGGCACTTGACTTCATCTCTTGAAGTGTACTCAGTGCATACTGATATTGCAGAATTACACATACTTGTGAATGGAAATAAAAAAATAAAGCACATCTATAAGGCTCTTACAATATCTGCTTAAAGGATGATCGGACCCCGAGGTAATGCCACACCTCAATTTAAAAAAAAAAAAAGCAATGTTAGCATAACCGAACTTAAAATGAAAATTTTATTTTTCTGGGATCATGTCTTACCTGTTGTGCCTAAGTATTATAGGACCCTCCAGCCAGAGGATGACTTTACAGTCTCCTAGTGGCTGCAGAACCTAGGCCTGCAGTCTCTTCCTGAACCATGTTTTTCTTGTGTGGGGCAGTGAACTGAATCAGGCTGGAATTGTAGAATCATTCTATTGAATATTTCAGTAAAACAAATAACCAGCCTGATAACCTAGTGTTGTTCTTAACTTGTAGTGGACCTGGAACCCTCTCATGAGGTAGCAATCTAATTTTTTTGTTGTTGTTGTTGACAGTGACATTTTTTAAAGTTTGGGAAATGGCGGCATTTTTGTTACTAGAGCTGTGGTTTCCTAATATGTTGTGATATTTCTCTATCAGTGACTTTTCACAGCCAGAAGTAGTTTATAAGCTTAACAATACTTTTGCTGTAACAAAGGAAGTAAATTTGTCCAAGATACTAAGGAAAACTGTTTATATTAAAAGGGAAAAAATTGAGCTTAAATAATCAAGGAGCAGCAGCCAAATGCAAAAAGAGCTCCAATAAGTTAGTTTATTGTGGTCCCAAAACTTCAGCAGGGGAGTAATTTCTATTTTTCTCTTGATTCTTTTATGATCAGCTGTTTAAACTTTGGTAGCATTGTTTCTCTAACCATGGATTTCTCTCTTCCTTTGCTTTACTTTTTTTGTGCCTTATCAGCTGACTCTTGTATGTGATGGTTTAGTAGCATTTAATTTTTTCTACATGATTATCACATTTGTGTAAAAACAAAACAACCCCCCCCCACACACACACCTCTTTAAACCATAACCCCTGTGTGTCCTTAACCCTTGCTGTCATTCACTCCATGGTAGAAATGACCCTGTCTCTCTCTCGCTCTGCATTTTAATTCTAAATTTTTTTTTCTTGCTTCTCCATCTCTAGGCTCCCTATCTCCCCCTACTTTGTTAGAACTATTGCCTGCACAGCCTCCAGACAGTAGTACCTCCCCTTCCTCTGTCGTCTTTGTGTGCCAGCCCCACGTGGCCTGTCAGGTCCCCAGGTCACTGCAGAGTCTTGCCCTCTCTGCTGTCTGGGGGGCAGGGGTGGGTCATTGCAAGCAGGGTGGGGAAGAACCGTCATTTCAGTGTGCTTTGGGGCTATAAATGTGCCACTAGCACCTGCCAACTACCTGTTAACACAATCCACTCTAACCACACACTCCCATGAATCTACTAACTTTGCCAACAGCTCAGCAGTTCTATATTCTGTTCAGCATCTTCCATTTCAGAACCAACATGAGTTTTACTTTAATTCAGAGTGTAGTTAATTCTCAGAAGCTCTCAAGAAATCTACAATGCTGTATCTCTATAGCAGTAGTTCTCAACCAGGGGTATGTGTACCCCAGGGGTATGCAGAGGTCTTCCAGGGGGTACATCAACTCCTCTATAAATTTGCCTAGTTTTACAACAGGCTACATAAAAAGCTCTAGCAAAGTCAGTACAAACTATAATTTCATACAGACAATGACTCGTTTATACTGCTGTATATACTAAACACTGAAATGTAAGTACAATATTTATATTCCAATTGATTTATTTTATAATTGTATGGTAAAAATGAGTGAGCAATTTTTCAGTAATAGTGGCTATGACACTTTTGTATTTTTGTCTTATTTTTGTAAGCGAGTAGTCTTTAAATGAGGTGAAACTTGGGATACACGAGATAAATCAGACTCCTGCAAAGGGGTACAGATGTCTGGAAAGATTGAGAGCCACTGCTCTAGGTATACACTATGATTGACTTACTTATATGGAAGCTGGCACCATTGAGAAAACATACAAGAAAATACAAAAAAAATAGGTGTACATGAAGAACTCATGCTGACTGAATTAGTTGCTGCCACAACACTTAAGACATAATGCTCCGTGTAAGTGGATTTACAGAAATAAACTGAAACTATTGTTAAACATTTTAAAAACAACAAGAAGTTGGGGCCTCTGTATTCTGTGACTCTGCAACCACAGAATTTGCTGTGAACGCTAGCCACTGTTACAAAATTGTGCTCCAGAATCTAAGCTTTCATGTATCATTTTTGACAGTGTTATGAAAATAACTTGCACTGAAAAGAAACCAATGCAGTACTGACATCTTGAGAATACACTGAGCTTGAAATAGTACGTGTAAAAAGCATTCACTTTCTCACTCAGCCCAATAGTTGCTTCACTCTAAAACCTAATGCCATAAAATGCTGATCATTTTAGCAGAAATAGCCAGCTATTCCACTTATACAGCAATCCCAAACAACCTTGTTTGGTGTTGAAATCCCTAGCTGTCTCCTAGTTGATTGCCAAAAACTCCTAACTTCTTTCTTTGACAAATTCTATAATCCATTATGCATGGTCAATGCAAAACGGGGGGACATATATAGAATGAGGGCTACTGTACTTATTTCACTGTTCATCTTTATTTTTAATTCACTAGCCTGTCCCCCATCATACCCCCTTTAAAATAACTTTTTATGGGCCCTAGTTTTGCATCTGTTTTGTGTGTGGGAGCTCCTATTGACTTCATTAACATTCTACCCTCTGAGCAGCTGCTAAAGTAGATTGTATTAAATAAATTAAAAACTTGCCCATCTCATGAACCCCCTACTGAGAGCTTAATTAAAATCAACTGAGAATTTAAAACTATGAAAAACCTTGGTTAGAAGACACAATGAACTACAGAGACTTAAGCCAGTCCAGGAGAAGGCAGAATGACTTTATGCCAGTTACCATTTATTCAAGTGACTGGGAACATCATGTGCTCTGGCACATAATCTCTGAGGCCAAAGATGCGGGTGCTGCCAGTGCTCTCATACTATAAAGCACATGAAACTTCATAGCAAACCTGTGATGTGACTGATTTCCTCACCATCACTGCTCTCGCCCTCCCCTTTCCAAAAACCAATGTGGACCATGATTTAACTATTTGAGGCCTTTTTAAAATGGGACATTTTCTTTTTTTTTTTTTTTTTAAAAAGAAAAAAAAAGCCATAACTGTGTAGAATTGTTAAGAATATTTTTTTAAAGGAGGTGGATGTTCCATCACTCTCCCGAGTCAAATCCTCTGCCTCCACAATGCTGCATTAAAATCATGAAGCTTTACAATTGAGCCAATATCGATTTAGCTTTAAAGCAGAAGACCTGACCCTTGAGGTTACTGATAATCTAGATTAAAAATTCAACAAAGGCATATGGCTAAGTATGAGTTTGGGAGTTTTTCACACAACCTACCAGGACCCTGAACTGCATTCCTTGGGCACTCTGAACTTCCATTGAAATTGGTGGAATTTAGGATGTGCAAAAGAATGCAGGGTCAGTCCCAACTGCATTGCTTATCAGAGGCAAGATAAGTGAAGATGGTTTAAAAACACACTACTTTAGGGTAATATTTAATTACTACTTTTTGCTGGATTTTCCTGCATTTTTGACAGTCTCTGCTCTGGTACAGGAAAATAGGATCCGCATGCAGTTCAGAGCGACATAGTTGTAGAGGCAAATTATTTTCTTTAATCTCTTATTAAAGAGGAATAATATATAGATGTGTTTATTTGAAAAGGGTGCTTCTATATGCTTTAGGCCCCTTTGACATAACTCAAAAATGCAAGTAGATCAAATATAAGAGAACCTAGCAAACTTTGGAAGTAGATACTTATTTTTAGCAAAACTCTTACTGTTAACCCTTAAATTTCAGTTAGTTCCTATAACTGTAAACCATCCATAGTCACGCTGTTCTACTCGGTAGGCTAGTCATGTTCAGCTACTGGTTTCTATATTGCAGTAATGGTAAGTATATTTTTCAAGTTCCTGATATTATCCAAATGGAAAGAGTGATTCACTAAGGGGAACAACAAAAAAGCCCGATCCCCATGTGGCTCATTACGTTTTTTTTGTTCTTAGCATGATTGTAAACTAGCTACAACAAAGCAAACTGAGTTTGCATAGATCAGAAAATGCCGGTAGTGAGGGGAAAGTTGGAGAGGGAATGCATTGAATGGATCAGCAACATGCTGGGAGATGTGCTATAGCAGGGCTAGTGGAGCCTAGCTGATGTGTGGGGAGTGGGCTAGCGGGTATTCAGATTGTGTGACATAATATATACAACTGCCTAAATGACTACTTACATATATTTTTCCTATTTGAAAAACTAGGAAATTCAATGGCAAACTGTTAATGCAGAGGTAAGGTTGCTGGTAGTCTCTCCTTGCAGAACATTGAGTTGAGCAAAGCTCAAATTTCTGAAAGCCAGGAAATGCACAGTTTGGGTTGCCCATGCAACCGTAACTCTGCCATCTTTCAGCAATGCCCCAATATGTCTTGTTAACACCCAGACACTTGCTCTGTCAGTCCCACAGTTGCTGAAATTGCTGTTCACCTCTTTTTGCAACCCATTTATTCTCATCCACGGGATTCCATTTACCACTATTAAAGAACAAAAAGGAAAAAAAAATTACCCACTTGGTTATCTCAGAGACCACCTCTCCTACAACAATGTTTCACAGTGTCAGTTTAGATCAATAAAGCAGTCTTTCTGCCACTGTGGATTACAGTACTGTGTCAGCAGAGACAGAACTTTCTTGATTGAATCACTCTAGCAGAAAAAGGGTCAATTTATTCTGTTCCTGCTACTAGCAAGTTTCTGTTTGTGTAGTCCCCAGTGCTGCCCACTCTTGCTTGTCTGGATTATTTATCAAAATATAGCAGATTCAGTAACTGCTCCTTCTGATTTATAAGCAAAGATAATTATACAGAAAACTTTTTAATTACATTAAAATATTCGTGAAAAGTCAGTTGTGCTGTAGAGGTTGATTTGACCATTACTTCCGAACTATGATCATTTTTGTTTTTGTTAAAAACTTGAAGGGTGAGATCTTCAAAGTCTTCAGCATTGGCCAACTTTTCCCACTGAAGTCAGAGTTTTATCACTAACCTCAGTGAAAGCAGTTAGGCCGATGTTGAGTGCTTTTGAAAATCGCACTCTTAAGCTTCCTTTTTTGTATGTCTTGCTGATTTCTCGATATTTCATAGGCATGGTTTAACAATACTAAGTATTTCAGAGAGAATAAAATTCTGTGTTTTAGTGACTGTCTATTTTGGTGTACATGACGTAAATATAACCCCATCTGTGCTGATCAAAAATGATTTCCAGATATTCTTTTAGAGGCAAAGAATGCCGCAAACTGGTAGGTCTTTAAACCAAAACATTCCAAGTGTACTAAGTAGCTATGTGTGATAGTCAATAACTAATTTGTCTCACGTTTTGATTATAATATCATATGCTTTCCTGTTTAACAACTTGGTGTATCACACAGCATTGTACCACAGTTTGACCTGCCTAATTTAGTTGAATAATACGTTGTTTCAGCATGACTCTTCATTCCCTTAATCGTTACTGTAACGAAACTCCCTCTAGTGCATCATCTTTATCTCTCGGTCTGGGTGATGAGCATTAATTTTAGTGCTGAAAAATCCAATTCCTGTGACATTTCCTTAAAGTAGGAAACTGTTACAATATATTAGTATTCATAAGAAACTGAAGTGTGTGTGTACATGGCATATATTTCTGGTCATAAACTGATTCATACTGTACCAGTAAAGTGTTTTTTATTGCCACTTATGTGGGAAGACTTTCATAACTAGACTCGTGACTCTGCCACCCGTGAGTAAGGTTGTCATCCTGAGTTTGTGGCAATAAAAAATTTATGGAGCCCTGTTCCATCATGCAGTCTCTTCTATTCTGTCTTTCCTCTCTCTTGATTGATTTGTCTGAGTTTGTAGAAAATAATCAGAATAGTGTGTTTAAATCTTTCTGTAAGTGAAATGTTGTTTTTCTGACCTTCTGATTCTTAAATCACTTGCTGTTTAGAAAAATACAATGCAAATTAACTGCCTGTAACATAGAATACTATACTTATCTTTTGATCACTGGACAATCTTTAAGTGTCTTGATCAGGATGGCCTATCACTATGTTTTGCAGGTATTATTGAAACTCTCCTAGCTATGACTGCGTATTCATTACCTTGTTACTAAAAGTCTACATTTCACTGTCTCATCTTGCTAGTTTTAATATGCCCTCTTTTGTCTGTTAGCATACAGACCATTAAATACCAGTTTGAGTTTCCCTCAACTTTGACTCTGTCTGGGTCATTAAATCTCAAATAAGGGAGGTGTATGCACATGAAAAAACTATTTAGCTACAAGCTTAGCGGGAGAGGTATGTAGTATATTCCAAATGTTTAAGACTACAAAAACAGTATGATTTCTTTTTTTAAACTAAAAATATAATGGTCTATTATAAGGACCTCTCTGCTTCCGTAAAAGTAACCAAAGTCTTGCTGTGACACAATAGGATTAATGTGTAGAACCCAGGTATTGGTGAAACTGCACCTTGCTTGTGACTGGGAGATGTGCTGTCATCTCTAGCTGTATCTATTTATTTTGGTTGTATGTATAAGAAAAACCTTTAATGATATTCTCTGAATGTTTTTGTAGTACACCTCTACCCCAATATAACAGGACCGGATAGAATGCAGTAAAGCAGCACTTTGGGGGGTGGGTCTGCACGCTCCGGTGGATCAGCGCGTCAGCATGTCTGGCTCTGACATGGTGCTCTGAGCAGCGTGTTAAGGGTGCCAGGCCAGGGATAAGGGGCAGATGGTCTCGGGGGATGGTCGGGACAGGGAATGGGGGTGGTGGATGGTTTGGGGAACAGGGGCATTGGATAGGGCGTGGGAGTCCTGGGGGGTGATTAGGGATGGGGGGGGCCTCTGGAGGGGGTAGTCGGGACAAGGAGTGGGGGGGTTGAATGGATTGGGGGTTCTGAGGGGTCAGTCGGGGTGGGAAGTAGATGGAGGTCAGATGGGGGTGGGGCAAGGCTGCTTGGAGAGGCACAGCCTTCCCAAAAGGCAAAAAAAAGGCAAAAAAAAAATTTGCCCACCCCTGCATTAGACGTTCTCATCCCTCACGCCTATTTTAATCTCGTTTCTAAATTGTGTGCAGTATAGACTAAGCTTAAGTTGTCTCACTAGTTGTATTTTGGAAACATTGTAACTCTGCGCTGACATTTTCTAAACAATTAAAAAAAAATGTTAGCATTAATACAATGTTAAAATACCATTGACGTGATGGCAAATAGTTCACAGCCATGGAAATGAAAGGCATGGACAGCCAAAGAAAAATTGGAAGCTTTGGACAGACAGAAATCAGGAATGAGCCAAGCGAAGGTCTCAAAAGAACTAGGAGTGGGGGAATCAACATTAAGAGGGTGGATCAAAGATGAGGAAAAATTATGATCAATGCTAGTTGAACTGGATGAAAATGAAGGCCTGGAAAGGAAGTGCCTAAAAACTGACCAGGGTAACCAACTAGATAGAGCACTATTTACGTGGTTTACCCAAGAATGTGCTGACAGCACGCCAATTTCTGGTGACATTATAAGGAAACAAGTGGAGAAATTGAAGAAGGATTTCGATTTTAGACTCTTGGGCGAGGACGTTTCTGGACATCAAGGTAACAAATTTAAAGCTAGCAGTGGATGGCCTAATCATTTTAAAAAACGTCATGGCATTTGCCAAGTTGCAATTTCAGGAGAGATGTGCTCCGCAGATATAAAAGCTTGCAACAAATACCCACTAAAGTTACAAGAGATCATCATTGAGGGTGGCTATGCTCTGGAGCAAATCTGTAACGCTGATGAAACCGGCTTATGTTACCGTATGCTGCCAGATAGAACACTTGCTTCTAGGACTGAAGACCAAAAGGCCTAAGGTTTTAAGGTGATGATAGAGAGAGTGACAATACTTTTCTGCGTGAATAAAACTGGTTCACATAAACTTAAACCTCTGTGCATAGGCAGATCCAGATCACCTAGGGCTTTCCACTATAAGAATATGGATTCGCTTTCATTCATTTATTGCCTTTCAAAAAATGCCTGGATGATATGGGATATTTTCGAGGAATGGTTTAAGAAACATTTTGTATCAGCTGTCCGGAGCCACCTACGCAGACAAAACCTGAAGCCAAAGGCATTTCTCCTACTTGACAACTGTCCCTCCCACCCCCCAGTTGAGACCTTAACCAGCAAAGATGGGAAGATAAAGGTGAGCTACCTTCCTAAGAACACGACGTCCAAAATACAGTCCCTCAATCAAGGCATTATAGCCACATTTAAAATGAACTATCATAAAGCCTTAGTAAAGAAAATTGTTGAGGACAACAGTAGCATAATAGATGTAATCAAGAAATTGAATTTGCTGGATATATTTAACTTAGGCAAGATAGCCTGGCTAGGAATCACTCCGTCAATGATAGAGAAATGTTGGCATCATGGTCTCAAAAGTGCTTTTGTCACTGAAAGCGACGACAGCCAAGATGAGGAAGAAGATGAAGATGAGAACAACTTTGAAGGTTTTATGGAAGAAGGAGGCAGAAGGAGTCTACATGGAACTTATGGCTCAAAGTAGGATAGCTGATCAAGAGTGGATGGAGGTGGATGCTATGTGTCCAACCTATGAACGACTTACAGATGTAGATATAATTCATAATGTTGCCCCTCAACCACCTGGTGCCTCAGAAAATGTGTCTAACCCTGAGGATGGTGACGAAGAACCCTCAGAGCTACCGCCCAAAGCTGCTGATGCAGTTGTAGGGTTAGAGATTGGTTTTAAGTGGCTAGAAAGCCAGGATGTGGATAGACTGCAAATACTGCAGTTAAAATCCATAACTGACCTGGCAAAGAAGGCGGCTTGCAGTAGGATGAAGCAACAAAGTATAACAAGTTTTTTCTTAAATTAAAGAAATGTTACGGGGTACATCTTAAATAAGAGAGCATCTTGTACCCCCAAAAAAGGTATTTACCATGTTATCAATGTCTCTAAAACTTGATTACTTTACCTTTTTTAGCTTCATTTTAACCTTTTCTATAAGTAAAAACTCCCATCTCCAAAATGTTTTCAAACTATTTAATAGTTAACAGTTCATATTACTTAACAATCTAGGTATAAAATACAGTAGTTGGCTAAGTGATAAAGTGGCCCATGCTCCTATTTGCTAAAATACCAAAATCCTTTTTTACAACAACTTGTAAGGATGTGTAATTAAAAGCATTGTCTGATATTTTATGTGAATTTTGCATTTTCCTAATCATTACACGCAGACCAAACCTAGCCCACGTGGTTGCATTTAGCAGTTTAGTACCTGTGTTGTTAATACTGTATCTTTTAAGTAAACTTATAAAATAAGTGTTGTAATTAAAGGAAGGAGATACAGTTTAACCATTGTAGAACAGATTTATTTACTGCATACACTGTGTTAGTTCTAACAAAAATGATTTGCTGACTATTAATAATGGAAATGCTTGAGGCCAAAGCAAGTTCAATATAACGCAGTTTCACCTATAACGCGGTAAGATTTTTTTGGCTCCCAAGGACCGCGTTATATCAGGGTAGAGGTGTAGTTCATATTTTGAAAAGCTAATAATAACCTAAATAAAATAAGACCAAAAGCAAGTTCCTTGAAGAAAGTGGCTGAAGTTTTATGATTTGATTGATGGCAGTAGTAAGATTTTTGCATTCAAAATTTACAATGATTAAAATTTTGTGGGTTGTTTTTGTATGTGTCCACAGAAACTGTGTGAAGGAATATTAAACATCCTCGAAAAAGACACCAAAACATCATGTCAAGTTGCCTGTCTCGAAGCCCTTCGGATTCTCTCCAGAGATAAGAAGGTTTTAGTGCCTGTGACAACAAAGGAAAACATGCAGATCCTGATGAGGCTGGCAAAGCTAGACATGACAGAAGACTCTTTGGAGGATGTGTCCAATTTCCCTGTTATAGTGGAAGCTTTAAAATGCCTCTGTAACATAGTTTTTAATAGTGCCATTGCACAAAAGCTCAGTTTGGAACTGAACCTTGCAGCTATGCTTTGCAATCTACTGAAAAAATGCAAGGACCAACAGTTTGTTGATGACATTAAATGTTTTGATTTGCGCCTTCTCTTCCTCCTGTCACTTCTGCACACAGATATTAGATCACAGTTGCATCATGAGCTACAAGGGTTGCAGGTTTTGACTCAAGCCTTGGAAAGTTCATTTAGCATAAGATGGACAGACAAGTACAAAGCTGCTGAAGAGCATGATGGATCTCCTTTATCACTGCAAGAAACAGATTGTGCCATTGAGGCACTCAAAGCTCTCTTTAATGTGACACTCGACAGTTGGAATGTCCACAGTGAGGTAAGGTCCGAGCTGAAATTCTTTAATCGGGCTTATTTTGTCTGCAAGAACCATAGCCACCACATAGGTACATTGGAGAAGCAGTTGCCCAGTCATCAGAGCAGGTCATTCCCTTGTTTAGGACAGTACTTAAAAGTTAAGCATATGCTTAAGTGCCCGTCTGAACTAAGGCCTCAAAAAGGTGATGAATCCTTAATGTTAGGAAGACGCTTTGAGGTCCTCAGAGGAAAGTAGCTATACAGTGGAGGTTGGATGGTTGGTATAATACTTTTTTTTTTAAAGTTTTTAAATATAAATTCAAATATGCAGTTGAATGTCTAATGAGAATGAGGCTGGATGAGAGCTTGAGGTTTCCAAAGGAAAATAAGCACTAGTTAAGCACATTAAAATATATATTGTTGGTTAGGATAACTTTTTCTTTAAATGTGTGTTGTCAGATGACCATCTCTCTGGATTACAGCCAGCAATTGTTAGGGCTGTGGAACAATGACTTGATTTGTTTTTCTCTGGGCACAATTACAAACAGAGCACCTTTTTTGAAGAAGTAATTCTGTTTGTTCGAGGGAAAGAGGTGTTTTTTTTCCCTAAGGATGTTAAATGATGAGAAGCAATACATGCACCTTGTTGGTGTAATTTTTAAATAGGATTTACCTTTTCTTTTTATGAATATCAAACCAGTTGCCTCGAGAGAGAGCCTACGGCACCTGGAATATGACACATCAGCCTTCCTCGTCCTCCCCTCTTTTTTTTTTTGTTGTTAACCCCACTCATGTCACAGCCTAAAATTATATTGTAAGTTCTTTGGAATCAAGCACTGTAAATATGATTACAACTGCTAAGTCTAGTGTAAATACCTTCTCTTTATAGTAATTTTGCCAGTATAGTTAAACCTCTAAACAAATGTCTTATTTATCAAGCAGAGATTCTTTTGTGTAAGGTCAGTGTGTTAGACTAACCTACAGAGAGGTTAACGATCCTAAGAACATGAGAGCTTGGATATGAATTACTCACCTGGGAATGTGGGGCTTGAAAAGAGTTTTGAAATTAACAATTCAGTTACATTTTTCTTCAGGGCCTCATAATTTTGGGAAATGTGTAAGTCCCAAAATAGAAAAGCTTAGGTCTAAATGTCACAGTAGATAGTGTAGTCTTCATATGGCTGGATAGTCCAAAAGAAAGCGAGGGACTTCTGTCTTGCTTTTGCTTTTGACTTACAACCTCAATACCTTAAAGAAGGTCTCTATCTTGACGTGAGAAGATGCCTTACCTTTGCTTAGACAAACAATAGCATTAAATGTGTGTGCTCAGGGGTGGAAAATATGACCTCCTGAGTGTGTGAAAAAAGTTGGGTGAAAAGAAATGACTTTATTTCCCTCACACAGAATTACCTGGTCATAAAATCAAAGGTTTTAAACTGTAGACTCAAGCCATGTTATGTTTTTACTTCATGGGTAGCAACTCCTTCTTCTGAAACCTAAGTCTTGATGCTGATTAAATTCTACTTTTCCATCTAAGGATTTCCAGTAGCATTAGATGAATGTTCTGTCTCCTGACCAAGGGACTGCAAAGGGAAATGTGGCTATGTAACATCCTTTGCTTACTGCACGTAAAGCAACTACCTCTCATGGCCCTGGGCTCCTTGCTTAAAAATATCTAAAACATGCAGGCTTAATGTGAGGTGTCATCTAAGACCTGATCATACTGGAATTGGTTGACTTGCAGGGAACTGCAGCTATCACAAAATGGGGGTGTCTATTATAATTTTGATCACCAGATCTTTCAATATATTTTCAAGACAGGATAGACCACATACTCCTGGGTCTTGCCCATCTGTTAAAATGTAGAGCAGAATTCACTGGAACTATTGCTTGCCCTGATAAGATTAATTTGTAGCCTTAAGCCTTTTTCCCTGTCCAATGTTTCTTGGTTTTCAAAGTAGCCTAAAATAATAGTGACTTGGGCAGCAAGTTGGGCTTCCCATGTTTTTTGAAAGGAGAGTAGCCCTTCACTGTCGTCTTCCTTGAGAACATAAAGATTGAAGTTCAATATGGTATCTCCTAGCAGTCACAGTGCACTAATATCTGCTCCTGTATCTTTTTAGCTAGGCAGTCTGTAATTAGGGACTTATCGCATGAAAAGTAGTTTTAGCTCTGATCTAGTCCACTGAACTGAGCTCTTAGAAACTGTTCATTTGCTTGAATTTTTCCAACATGAGCCCAATTAATAGTCCACAGGACTTTCAGAAGTCTGTTGCAATATCAAGTGAAACCATGGTCTGGCTGAACTATAGGGAAGGATCAGCAGTTAACTGTCTTGCTAACTCTTGGTTATTTTGTC
Organism: Mauremys mutica; assembly: GCF_020497125.1. Lineage (NCBI taxonomy): Eukaryota > Metazoa > Chordata > Testudines > Geoemydidae > Mauremys > Mauremys mutica. Next base: position 99,205,380 of record NC_059072.1, on the reverse strand, counting down.
TTCATTTTCTGGCACCTGAAAGGAAGAGTCTGAGTACAGATACTGTGGACTTGTCAAGAAGGTTGAGACTGCATCTTTCCCAATGCTTTCTTGCACTGAAACCTCAAAAATGATGTAGTTTTGTGCGTGTGGGAACTGGCAGTCTCAATGGCATTTCCTACTGATTCATTTGGGGGAATATCTTTTTAAAAAGTGGAGGTTTCATCTCAGAACTTTGCCCCCAACAAGCCAGTCTGAACTGAAGAAACAGCTTGTGCTGAGGGAGCATAATGAGGAAAGGGAAGTACTGTTGCATTGGATCACTCTATTTTATATCACATGAGTGTTGGGTCTCTTCTAGGCTTAGAAATTTTATTTTGTGTTTTCGAGATAAAGCTTTTATAGTAACTTATTTGCTAAAGGTTTCCAGAGTCAAATAGCACTTCAGTAAAAACTATTCTCTCTAGTTCTAAACTTTAACATTCCCAAAAGGATCCTTGTTAGGCAAAGTGCTGTTTAACATCCTTTTTAATGATCTGGAAGAAGAGGTAAACAATACGTTAATTAAGTGTGCTGGAGTTGCAGAATTAGGAGATGTTGCAAACATCAGGTAGGATGGAAAAATATAAAGGGATCTAAAGAGTTTATTCCTATGAGCACAAAATGAGATTCAACCTGGAACCCCTATCTGAAACACCAGTATTCAGTGGCAGGAGATAATTTCAAAGTAGCAATGCCAGAATAGAGTTGATATTGAGTATCAACTTGGAGGTGGTGGTGGTCCAACATTTATATTACAGTAGCACCCTAGGGCCCAATCAGAATTGGATCCCATTGTGTTAGGTGCTATACAAACACTTAAGAGACATTCAGTGCCAACAGGAACTAACAGTCAAAAAGAAAATAGACATAGAGAAGGGGACGGGGTAACACACACAACTAAATGATTGTGATGGTTGTTGGCACACTTTAATTATGTATTTTCTTGCTGCTGTTTAGGGCTTTTTGGGAAGGGATGAGTAGGGGGAGGTCATTTAAAAGAAATAGGATAAAGATAGGGTGAGTGGGAATGGAAAGATTAGACAAATTTAAATAAGGGAGAGGAAAAGGGCTGAAGGGGAAAGGAAGAGAGTAAGGAGGAATATGGAGGACAGCAGACTGAGATGTTTAAAAAGACCGAAGGAAGGGGAATAGGGGTGGGAGGAGTTTGGCTGTTTGTCCCAGTTAGACTGAGGAATGTATGTAGACCAAACTTTCAAAAGCAGTCAATGACATCTCTGATGCCCAGGAGTCATGAAGGAATGTTACTGCCACTGTCCCCAGTTACTACGAGGGACAAGTCTCTGGCACCAAGGGCTGGCTCTTCTGGGAGTTTTGGCTTTGCCTCCCCTTCCAGCTATGCAGGCTTTCAGGTGGAATAGATCTAGTGCCCCCAGAATGAGATTTCCTCTCTTCCCCCCTCCCCCCCCCCCCAACCTGCAGTGAGATACAGGAGTGTAAAAAATGGCAGTGACATTCTGGATAGCCTACAGAGAAGTGACACTTCACGGAATGAGGCTGGCTAAGGGTAATATAACACATACCAAAATTTGGTGGTTGTAAATGGCAGGGAAAGGGAGCAGATAGTTGAGGAATAAATTGGAGTTGAAATTGAGCAAAGGATAACTTAGTCTGACTATCAAGATAAATTTCCTAATTATGAAATCTATTGGACTGGAAGGGCTAGATGCACAAAAGGACTTGCGTGCCCAACTAACACTTTAGGCACCTAAATCACAGAATCAAGCCCCAGTGGGATTTACAAAACCCCCACTCCACTGCTGCCAAAACATGTAAGCACCTAAACTTCCTCTGCTCCTAAATTTTTGCTATAAATGGTCCCTATGCCTATGTTTTTACATCGTAGCATGCTGAGTGTAGCCCCACGCCGGGCATCCAGACATCTAAGCCCTAGTGCAATTTGGACCCTGCAAGCATTCCTCTGTCTAACTTGCCTGTGGGGCCTGATCCACTATGCGTGTTCAGAGCTCACCTCTCAGATTGCCCCCTCTAGATGAGTTTAGACAAAACAGGTGGAGGAGGAGGAGGACCTTCAAACTTACTTTTAGCCCAGTGGCCTAAATGTAGGAGACCCTGTGCTCAAGTTCCCCCTCCCCTGTTCAAATCCCTTTTCCTCCTCAGGTGATCTGCCATTTTTCAGGTGAGTGCCCTAACCACTGGGCAATGGGATAGTCTGATGTGGGGTCCCTCATTCTCTCTTTCTCTCCTGCTGAAACTGTTCCACTGTATATAAATAATTAGTCATTGGATCCTGGATCTCCCACTGTCCAAGTGAGTTCTTGAACCACCATACTACAAAGTCATTCTAGTGCTTGTTCTCTCTCCAGCCCAATGATGCTTTCGTTATTTATCCACAATACAACAGCTTCAACACCAGAGACTGAGAGAACCCCACCTCAGAATATCTCCCCCTCAGGAGAAGGGGGGAGTACAGTCACCAGTCTCCCACATCCCAGGTGAGTACTCTAACCATTGAGGGAGATTCTCCTCCTCCCCACAGTTTCTTGCAAAAATGGCATACTCTACATTCCTATGCTAAGAGGAGAGAGACTTTTTTGTAACTGCCAGCCCTGCAAAGGGAGGAACCTCCCTGCAATCTGGACTTAGAGCCAAACCTTTTAAGAGCGGCAGGGGCTTAGGAGAAATCCCTTGTCTTGGTATTTCCCATTGGAGCGGCTTTCCACTTAAGTTAGCCGTGTAGTGGCTTTTGTGAATCCCATTGTGAGGCATCTGTCTGTCCCCATTCATTGTATAGGGAGGCTAGGTGCCTAACTCAGGCTTCGTGAATCCCTGTGTGTGTGTGTGTGTGTGTGTGTGTGTTTTGTTGTTTTTTTTTAAAGGTGCATAAAGTTTGTGAATCTAGCCCAAATAATCTCCCAGAGGAAATAATGGATCTAGAGTAACTTAAAACTAGACTGCACCAAGCATTCAAATGAATTCTGAAAGAGCAGTCCTGTATTGGTAGGAAATAGATTATATGATCTAATGGGTGTTTTCCGTCTTTAATTTTTATTATTCTAGTGACCTGAAACCCTCATTTGCAATCGTCAAAATGAAAAATATCTTCATAATTTATATTTATATAGAATGAATCTCATCAATTTCGCTATATGGCTGCCATCCTTCGCCACTGCTTATTAACCATGGGCCCTACTGAAGACAAAACTGAAGAATTGCACAGGTTGGTAGAATTAACAGAAACAATATATTTTTGAAGGATAACTTTTTTAGTTAGAGCACTAAATAATATTTCTCTTTAGATATTAGCAGATCAAAATAATCTCTAAAAATAATGTCCACTGTCCAAAAAATAGATAAAAGGTAATCCCTGAACTGCATAACCCTTATTAAGGCTGTTGAGAGAATATATTGAAATGTAAAAATGTACTTTTGCAAATTTTGGGAATAAAATTATTTACAGGAATTCTAGCTGCAGCACTCCTTGAAGTTATCTTTAACTGTAATTGTCTCGGATAAATATCAGTAGAGAAATAAGTTAAAAATATTGTGTATAATTTCTGCAACTTCGACGCACTAGTCTGGAACTGTTCAGTTGGTGTTTTAAGTCACCATTAGCCCAGCATTTCTATACTGGCATACTAGTGGTGCAAGTGTAATTTACATGTATAATTTCTAATTTGCCAAAAGGTGAATCAGTTGCAATAAATTCATGCTGTTGGATCTGTGCTCCTGCATATGACTGGGTTTGGAATAGTTAAAATTCTAAATTGCCTTCCCACTGTCCTACCTATTATTTATGTATAAATGTCATTAAGCTGCCTTAGTTATCAGGTCATTTTCCTGTGCTATTTGGGGAATCTGCAGCTTCCTTGAATGTTGCTTTTGATCTCGTAAGGAATTTGTTCTATAAAGTGTTGTTTTTCTTTTCTTTCACCAAATTCTCTTGAACTGTTTGACTGCAGGTTAAGCACACACAAAAATCAAATTTATTTTGATAAGAGTCCCACTCTTGTGCATTTAGAATTTATAGTTTTTTTATTTGGGATATTTATTTTTTATTTTTGTCTTCCTCAATGTAACAGACATCCAAAGACACACATAAGCCTAGTAGATACAAACACTTCCCCTAAATTGTCCCCACTTGTGTTGTCTATTTCAACTTGGAAAGGCCATAGTTTTAGCTACAAAATCTTCTGGAGATGATGCTTTGAGCCAACAGTTCTCAGATGAATGCTATAGGTTTCACCCCCTTAATGCTGTCAGTAAATTTGACTGAAAGTTATCAAAAGCTACAGGGTTAGTGGGGTTACTTGGTGGGAATCTACACCTTGCATCAGAGCTGCGCTCAATTGGTGCAGATTAGTCTGAGACTATTTAAGGCATATCTGCAAAATGGCCAAAGTACCATGTAATGAAATATAGTGCTGTGTGTGCCCTAAACAGCAGTATTCTCCCTCTCCCTCGTTTTTGTGTTTTGCTTTCATCCTCCCCTGAAGTGTGTGGCAGAGGAGGGAATTAGTGGGTTGTTGGGAGCTACTACTACTGGAGGAAGGCATTATTAAAGAGATGGGTCTTTGCATTTAGACCAGTGCATTGGTAGGGGCAGGTCTGGAAATACCACACTTAAGACTGCCTGCAGGATATCAGTTCTTTCCTCTTGTACTTATGCATTATGATGCAGTCTTTAATTATATGATTACATGCTTCTCCCCACCCACCCCCACACCCAATAGGGCCCCCATCTCATTCAATGCACAAACTGGACACACAAGGGGACAAAGTTAGAACTTCATAAGCAACCATGAATGTGGCATTTCAAATGTTTGTCTAATATAACGTCTTCATGTGTAATAAGGCAATTTTTGAATGGGGTGGCTTTAGCCCAGGGGGATTTCCCTTATAAACCTCTGGGGGTTTGAATACTCCATTAGTCCCCTATGGGCGTAGTTGGAAGTAAACACAAATGTTACTTTCCAGATCAGAGTTTCCGTGTGTTTGTTTACTCCTCTTTAACTTCTGATAGCAATGCTGAGCCAGTTTATGTATAAAAAAAAAAGTATGAACTGGATTATTTTCAGGTTTATGTTTCAGCAACAGAACTCTGAACTACAATAGACTCTAATTGTAGAATCTTTATTGCTGGAGATGAGGCACAAACAAGACAGAATAGAGCTTGACTTTTAGAATCCAGATTTCAGATGGAGTCTGAAGGGCTAGCAGTTACAAAAAGTATCTCTTTACTTAAAAACTGAGCACATTTTTATGGCATCTTTGAGACACAAACATATTTTTATAGTCACTCTTCAGAGTATAAACAACACTTTCAACCGAGAGTCCCCCTTTTCAACAGTGGTTATTTTTAAAAGGTTGTGTAAATCCCACATTTGGATGCTTAGATCAGTACCTACTGTCAGCATGTAAGTTTGAATCTTACACCTCTAAATGCTGGTTTTTAGTGTCCAAATGCAGGACTTGGACAGTCTGTTAAGGAGCCCTTGAGCTCAAAATAAACTTATTTTATACTAATATCAAATGTTAGATGCATGCCCTGAAATACGGTTTGGTTTGCTCCCGCATCATAAGCACTAACTACAATTTGATTTTTTTTTATTTTTTACCAATAAGTGAAAGTTTTCCTATAGAAGGTACCTATATTGTTACTATTAATGCAATTCTGTAGTATTGTTGCTTAACACTTGAATATGAGAAGCTTAAAGCACCACATATTAGAGCGAGTGTCATTTTTGCTCACTAACAAGGTTTTAATCAAGGCATTCAGCCATGCTAAATAGTCCTTTGCTTTTGAATTTGCATATCAGGAGGGGGCTGGGAGTCTGAGTGGGTGGACGTCATGTCCCAGTGATTAATGATCTCTAGGAAGCTAGAAAGGGGAGAGTAATATACGCAGTATTTCTACCCCCTGGAGTAGGAATGCAAACGCTATTGTGCAGATCTGTGCATAGTCACTGACTTCCTGGTAGCTGGAGAATTTCATACACTCCTCTACCACAAATAAAACTGTCAGTGAAGTGACAAAGATCAGAAAGCTGGGCTTCATTTATTGAAAAGAATAGCTCAGGCACAGTGATCCAGAAAATTAATTTTGTAGGTGTTTGGGAACTCAGTTGTTTAATAAGAAACCAGTAAAAAGGGGACTTTCTATGAAAAGGCTGAAGCCACCAAATATTTGTTGAATTGAGTTCTGTTTTATTTCCTGCGGTATGAGTGGCTAGAAACTGGATACTTTTAGATTGCTTAAAAGAGAGAGATGCTTTAAAGGAAAGTAAAATAATACAAAGACTATCAAAATTTGTTGATTTGTCTTTTCTTTAGAGAGGGAGCTAATATTGTGGGGAGGAAAGGTCATCACATCTACTGTTTTTGAAACAAAAATACAATTTCTAATACAAATTCACAACAATATTATCGTGTTATTTGAAAAGTCTTACATAATAGACTTTTCACTAGAACCACGATATCAAGTAGTAAGATACTACAGGGATGGGGGGCAATAATAATACCGAGCTAGATTTTTGTGTTTATTTTGAACTTCAGCAGAGAGACTTCTGAAAGCTTTGAGGCCAAGATTATTTACTACTTTTTGTGATTCACTATATTTGTGATTAGCCAGGCTATAAGGGTACAACTACACAGCAAAAAAACATCCTTGCCTGGGCTGAGACTCAGCGTCCTACAGACTCGGGCTTGTGCTACAGCGCTAAAAATAACCATGTAGACATTCCTGCTTGGGCTCTGAAACTCTCCTTCTTCCCTAGGCTTCAGAGCCTCGGCAAGAACATCTGCACTACTATCTTTAGCGCCTTAGAGCAAGCTCCTTGAGCTCAAGTCTGTAGACCCAGACTCTGACGCTCACTGCCATGGTTGTTTTTTGCAGTGTAGACTTACCCAAAGATGCCACTTCAGAGTCTATATGTACAACCTGAAATGTGTTCTACAGTATTTCTTAACTGTTTTCCAGATTTATCTGTTATCTTTGCTAAATGCTGGCTAGTCATCAGTCAGTAAATATAGAGAGGGTGCTTCTCTTTCAGCACCTACTTATATAGCAATGCATTAGGGAAGTTTATAAATACAATCTAACTTTTGTTCTATCGAGAGAGCAGAATAAGGCTCTCTGATTGAAAAGGTAAATAAACCAGACCATAAAGCAGAAATTCATGAAGTAAAACTCTAACATGGTTTCCCATAACAAAAGGAACCTGCTATATAGTTTATCTTGAATTAAATAAATATTAGTCTCCATTAACTGACTTAAATATGGTTTAAAGATCAAGACACGGTCCAGTTCACTTGTATTGAATAGTACCTTCCACCATGAGTAGTCTGCTTGAAGTCAATGGGGCTATTTGTGAAGTAAGTTACTACTCAGCATGAGTAAGGGTATTGTAGTCTGACCCTCACTGTTTTGGGGATTCTAAAACTATCACTTTTTAAAATCCAGCACTTGATGACATGAATTCCAGTTTGTTTTTTAAAAAAGCCTTAAATATCTCCCATCCGTGAGAAGTAAAGTAAAGGTGCTAATATATGAACAGCATTTAAGACTCCCCCCACCTTTCAAGGAGGATTAAATAACTGTTTTTAAAATATTCTAATACAGTCGTTACTGTAACATTTAAGTATTGTAAAACTAAAACATGTAAATTTCAAGAAACATTTTATGTGACCTCCTGAAAACCAATGTGTGGGTTCCCCCTACTGGGTGAAGCATCAATTAATATAATAAACACAGTTGTTCTAGCTATGCATATACAGTACCTGCTGACATCAGTGATTCTGAAGCAGCCAGAAGTAATGAAAAGCAGCTATATTGGCCTCTCCTCCTTTAGAAATGCAAGATGGGTAGTCTTGTAAGAAATTACAAAGAATAGAGAATTAAGAACTAATGTTAAGAAGTATCTTAAGTTGTAGCTGTTTATGCATAGTTAGTATTCTGCTTTACATTTTCAGTTCTGTACACTATCTATTTTTTTAAGCACATAAACAGTGTTGGTAATGGCATATACTTTTCAGTCAGTGTTAAAATAATCTATATATGATTTGGGTACAGCATTTAATATGTTACTAAAGCACTAACTAAATAAAAATTTCTTTCAGTAATGCAATCAACCTTTTAAGCAATATTCCAGTTTCTTGTTTGGATGTTCTCATTAGTCCATCAACCCAGGAAGAAACAGTTTTGAAATATAATGGTATGAATATGGATGCCATTCAAGTGTTGCTGGATTTCATGGAGAAAAGAATAGACAAGGTACGTGTGACACTGAAGGACTTCACAAAAGGAATGCCTATTAGTAAGAGTAGAAATGAGCTTGAATCAGAACTCCAGATTCATACACCTTCCTCCCCTACTCCAGAACTTTAAAACGTCAAGGGGTGGGAATGATGTGAAGTTCAGTAATTTTGCAGATCAGACTCATTCTGGAATTTGAAAGTTCATGTGATAACTATATTAATGTAGAACTCTTCATAAATTTATGAAAAATGTCAAGAGGCATGTGATGTATGAAAGTAAAACACGTCTCTCATTACACCAATATTAAAATAACAAGGAAAATCAAAGCTCAGAGAATATCCGACTCAATCATAGAATATATTTACAGATGATAAAACCATACTGATTTCCAACCCAGTTTCTAATGTGATGTTGATTCTGGATCCCTTGAACACAGTAAAGTTTAAAACATGGTTGTGGTTATAAAAAGTGACGACTGTGTGTGGGCAATAGATGGGAACATTTTGCCTCTTGAGGTTGAGATGTCTTATTTTGTTGACACAACTTTTTATTTCTGTTAGCACTGCAGAGAATACCATCTATGTATAGAAAAGCAAGGTCAGCAAAACTTGACCTGGGCCGAGTTCAGCAGATAATTTAAATGTATGCTTAAAGTTCTGATCCAATGCTCCCTGGGTTTTGGATTAAGCCTAAATCCTTTGCTGAACAAAATGTGTTGAAGTAAAGTGAATCCAAAACACAAAGAAAATTGAAGGCTGAAACTCCACCATTAAATTGTGCATTGCACCTCTAATGTTCAAAATACAAAGCAGTTGTAAATATTTTTATGACCTCCAAAGGAACTAGGTTGTCTTAAAAGCCAATTTTAGTCTGAACATTTGCAGTTTATGTAACAGTCCCTTTTGAATTACTGAATGGAGCATCTGAAATTATGGATTTCGGGGAGAATTTCGGTCGTGTGTTTACATAATTGTTTTTTCAAATTGTGTGTAGTAGTATATTTTCATGATGAGATTTTCTGTGCAAAAATTTAATTTAGAGAGAAACTTTATGTAAGATTATTATAAACCCTGGAAAGAAAAGATTTTAATGAAAATGCTGTCTCTGCAGTGAGTGGTGAGACTAGCAACAGTTTATATGTTGATGACATTTTTAAGAATTTTTGATTATACTGAGAAGGAAAAATCTTTTTGTCATTGCAAACATAAGAATTATTCTTTTCCACTTGACTGCATATTAAATTAGCCACATTAATTATTTATTGTAAAGTTTCAAGCAAAGCACACTCATACTGAATGCATATAATATATAAAATATAATCTTGTCTGACTCTTGTAATTCAGCTAGTGTTTGGGTTGTTTTTATAATTCCACTTTAGGGAAGCAGCTACAGAGAAGGTCTGACTCCAGTTCTCAGTTTACTAACAGAATGTTGCCGTGCTCATCGGAACATCAGGAAGTTTATCAAAGCTCAGGTAAGATTCAGATGTAAATTTAGAAGTCTGAAAATAAAACATGCAGCAAGATCTTTCAGGCTTCTAGAGCACAGAGAAACTTATGCTTGTTTATAAAGCAACTTGTATTTTAACATTTCTCTTAAAGTTGTCTATATCCATAAGCAATTGCAAGGTCTGTTACCTTCTGTCAGCTCAATGACAAAAACACTTTACATTTAAGTGTTTTCTGTGCAATGTCATCATTTGATTTCAAAGTAATATAAAGGGAATGAACATTAATATCACCTTATAAATGCAGGATAATGATTTAAATCATTAAATCGCTACATTCATCTGACTAAGTGGATATTCACCCATGAAAGCTTAAGCTCCAATACGTCTGTTAGTCTGTAAGGTGCTCTTTGTCGACTTAAATCATTGTATCAGCAAATAAAAATCCAACAATAAAATATTTGACCAGACTGAAGAACTTTTTAAATTCTCCTTCAAATTAAAAATTCTAAATGTAAGACTTGGGATGTAACCTCAAGGCACCTCTGTAATGATAAAATATACAGAGGGGGACTGGACAAATTGTTTCAGTTACAAGATGATGCTTGGGTCCGTAGCTTAATTCGATTGCATGGGCCCAACTTCCATGGTTTTATGCCACAGAGCCTTCAATTCAGCAACATTAGGGCAGAGTCTGAGGCTGTAGTGTATGAGATAGGAGGACTTTTTTCAAAAGAACCTAATGGGACTTGTGCACCTAAATCCATTAGTCACTTCTGAAAAATTGCCCCATAATTAATAAAATAGCACTACAACTGTATGGAAGCCAGTCAATCCATCAGTGTTTTGGTGCCCTTCAGCTGAGCTTTAGTCCTAAATTACAGTACATCCAGCAGAAATGAATCCATAGTGTTGGAGCTTTAAGACTTAACTGCTGTATGTAAATTGTATTCCCAAGGTGAAATTCATCCCTATGCAGAGGGCTCGCTCAAGGCTTGTGCACCATTTAAGCCCTTAAAATAGGTCTTAAGTGGAGCATGAGCCCCATGCTGGTCCTCTGCATGGGGGTGAATTTCATCCCATGTTTAAAAATTCAAGATTTTTTTGGTAACTTCTGCAATTTTAACTTTAACTATCTGCTAAAGTGCAATGGAAAAACTTTCAAAATGCTCCCCTGCCAAGCAAGGAGGAAGCAGAATAGAAATTGAATCCTAGCTGCATCACTATCTCCTGTGGCTACTCCTAGGATGATGCAGCTTCCAAATTACACCCTACTCAGGGCTGTGCCTGAAATCATAGTCTAGGTCTTTATATTCTACCACATATCTTCTCTGCATCTTTTCTTCTCCCCTCGTCCCCTCCCTCCTTTTTTTTTTCTTAAGGGCCGTTAAATGAAAGCCTGGTCTTTTACTTTCAAGAAATTGGCATTTGCTGTATATTCCCCACCTGAACCCATGTTCATTTGTTTGACAATCATTTCCCTAGGAACATGTTCTGATTATTACACACAAATTACATTAAAAGTACACTACTGAGGTTGTGAAGTCAAGCACTCAAAAGTTAGGAAATGTCAGGATTAAGATTGCCTAATTACATGATGATAATGCATAAGCCCAAAAGGGCCAAATTAAGAGTGCACAGGCAACCTTTATTATGGCATTTCTCAACTTTTGAGTGCTTGACTTTGCATCCTTAGTCATGCTCTTTTAATGCAGTTTTTTGTGTGTAATTCCCATGGTTCTTAAAAGAAGCAAACAGGAAAAAAAAACAAATTCCATCATGTGGAATCACATTGACACCCACGTGACTCATCGGCAGGGTTGGAACCTTTGGATCCACTGTGCACATCTCTGCTACTTGAGCTAAGAGAGTAACTGATCTGAATAGTAAGTTGTCATCCTTCATGTGGATTAGCACTAGAGGGGGATGAGACGCACACTTTGCCATTGAGTTTCACAGATATTTGCTGATAGCAGAAGGATGGTGAGACTCAGGAATCTTGGATTCCATTCCAAGGTCTGGAAGAGTGTTTGCTTGTTCTAGTGGGTACAAGCTCTTCTGCCCATTTTCCCCCTCAGCCCCATCCCCTTCAACCTTTTGTTGTCTGTGCTGTCTTCCCATTCCCTGACATCTTCTCCTAGTCCCATTTTCCTTGCCTTCCCAGTCCCTGTCTTCTGTCCTCGGGCATCTCACCCCTGTCCCAGTCTCCTTTTTCAGCTCCTCATCCAATCAGTCTCTCTCTCTTCTTCCCTCCCTCCCCCCGCCCACACCTTACTGGCTCCCAGTTCTAGTCTCCCTCCCTGATCTCCTCATTCAATCTCATTGTTCCCCTTCTCTGGCTCTTTTTGGAAAGAGAACTGCTGGAGACATAGGCTAGAGCCCTGACATTATTTAGAATAAAGATGGAAGAAGAGGGGGAAACAAATGTATTCTAAGGCAGGAGTCTTGTTCAGTCGTCTGTGGAGGTCCTAGGAAACCCATGCAGCTAGTTGGGCTCTAGTCACCTTTTGGAAGATAGGATATCTGCAATATAAAGTCTAGTTATAAACTTGCCACTGCTTTGCTTGGGTTGGATTTAAGCTTGTTCCATATATTTTTTTTTTCCCCCAATAAATCAACATTTTCAATGTTTTTCCTTTCCATGTACTGTATTAACTTCTGCCAGGAATGTATGCTGTTTTCACTTTTTTCTTTTCATGACACTAGGTATTGCCCCCATTAAGAGATGTATCAAATCGTCCTGAAGTTGGCACAACAGTGAGAAACAAACTTGTGCGCCTTATGACACATGTCGACCTTGGAGTAAAGCAAATTGCTGCAGAATTCCTTTTTGTCCTTTGTAAGGAGAGAGGTATAAATCAATTTTGTTTCTTTCATTTTATTCTAATTACAGCAAGACTTTAGGAAGAACTTCTTATTTCTGTAACTCTCCCAATTCCAGATATGTCCTTTAGTTTAAAAGCACTTCAGAGTGGTAGCCGTGTTAGTCTGTATCAGCAAAAACAAAGAGGAGTCCTTGTGGCACCTTAGTACTGCTTGTGATACTGCTAAAATCATGCCTAATGTTTTTCATCGTTAATCAAATACATCTCTACCCCGATATAACACTCTCCTCAGGAGCCAAAAAATCTTACTGCATTATAGGTGAAACCGCGTTATAGCGAACTTGCTTTGATCTGCCGGATTTCTCCTTTTTAAATGAAACTAACACCTTTTAATGGCCTAGTTAATTCTGTGTTGGTGGAAGTGTGTCCTTCAAATATCTTTTAAAAAAGACAGAAAATCAAATTTTAATTGCTTTCCAGAGATCTGTGGCTTCAGTTAAGAAGAACGGGAGCCCTAGTTGACAAGATTTATTTAGTACCAAAAATGTGCTGGGTGCTTCTGAGACAAACAGGAAGACAGCAGTCAGTGCCTCAAAGATGTAACATAATTTACTGGAAATAAATTCAGTTGAGAGTAACTACCTTGATTATCCAAACTCTTTCCTGACACATATTTAATGGTTATTTTCCTTTTCGGCAATATGCTTTATGAACTCTTCAAACCGTAAAACAAGTGTTTTCAAAGTTTGACATCTAATGAAAAATCTAGTACCAATCCAGTAAATAATGTTAAAGTATGACTGTAATTACACAGCTAGTCTATAATACAGCAACCTACAGTAAAAAATTACTTTAAGAGCTTTTCTCATCATATATAAAAATCATTTATAAATCTATAATCTCTTAATCTGATACATTTCCCCAAAATTACAAGACCGGTGACTAGAATTTTTGGTTTATCATGGAATTGATAGTGGCAGAACAAGCTTCTTTACACTGCCCTGCTAATCTGCTTGAACCTAGGTGTAAAAGTTTAGGTTGTGTGCCTTTTTCTGTCTTTGGCCCCTCATCTAAGAATGCCAATGGCACCAGCTGTAGTAGTTCTATCTGTAAGCTTTTTGCTGTAGCTGTTCAGTGCCCAAAACTCTCATTGACTTCAAGCAAAGTATATTATTTCATTTCAATGGGAGTTCCATGTTCAGAGCAACTGCAAAACCAGGTTCCAGGAACTGGACTGAGCAAACTAATTCTTTTTTCTTGCCACTAGGCCCCAAAATATTAATATGTAAATTACTTCTCATCACTATCAAGTTGGATTGGATTTCACCCCAGTGCAGAGGACATGTGCAAGGCCCTTCATGCAATTTAAACTTTGTGAAAAGGGCTTAAGTAGGGGAGGAGAGGGCCCCTGTACTGGTGTAAATTTTACCCTTGATGAGTATAAATTGAGATATACTTATTTCAAGATATAACCACCATCTTGGAATTTCTGTTCCTTAGAGCATGCCAGCAATTGCTTTTATAGCTTAAATTCTTGTTTAATACCGGATTTGTGCATAAGCATGCTTGTGGATTACCTTTGTAAGGTATAGGGACAATCACTTTTGTAATTCTGCGTTCAGAGAAGGTGATTCTTAGAATTGCTGTTTGAAAAAAGAATTTTTTTTGCACAACCATGCAAAGTCTAGGCCTTTGCCCTTGTAGAAGTGTCCTACTTTTTCTCCTGGGAATATACTGTGGCATCTCTCTTGCTCTTTCTTTTTAATGCTCATTCTCCCTTAAAACACTACTTTTTGGTGACCTTATTTTGAATAAAGAAGGCTGAATGGACTCCATTAGGAGAACATCAGGATCTGTTCTATTGCATATTAGCCAAAGGGGTCACTACATAGCAATGCAGCATAGTCCCTGTAAGGGATGAGTAGACTATATTTGCAGTTCTCCAAGCCCCTACTGGCCTGATATGCAGGAGAATGGATTTGGAAATTGGCTTCTTATAAGTGCCCTACATTTCAAGTGATGATTCTGTGTTGATAAAGCTTAGAAACGGACTTTGTCTCTCACATCAAGTTCTCATTCTACTAATGTCACACACGCAGAATTTGTGGAGAAAAGTAACAATCTGCTGTAGGTTTAAAACACCACTTTTTTTCTAAAAAAATAAAATAAAAAATCCTTGTATGTTTGAAAAATGCTTTGTGCCATGTGCCCTTTCTTTCAGATGGCTGTACTGAGAAAAGTGACTGTCGTTTTTTCTCATATACTGGTTTTTCCCCCTTCTAACAATTGCCAGCCTTAATACTACAGAAGGAGAGGCTAAACTCTTCTGCTGTAACTAATAGGATGACCTTGTTTCCAGAACATTAAGCGTGATGCGTTCTGCCATTGCTGGACTATGCGCTCTATAAATAATATATGCATAGTGCTGCGTACCAGGAACTTTTTTTTCAATAAAATGTTGTGCTTTCACTGTCACTGTGGATAGTATAGGTAAGTTACAGAAGCTTTGGAGCCAAATCCTGCTGTCATTAGTCACTTGACTATTCACACTCAAGTCACTGGGATTAGCGTATGTCAATCGAGCAGAATTTTGCCCATAGCTGTGAACCTCAGATTAAAAAGAAATCACATTTCTCAAGGAAGATAATCATTTTCAAGAAATTATTTCCACATCACATGGAAATACGTAAAAGTTTAAGTACTAATATTGAAAACAAAATTGAAAAACATGAAACTTTTGCCAATGGTACCAACCAAGAATTTTCTAGTTAGCTGCCATAAATAACAGTAGCACAAATACAAAAAATGAAGATCACTGTCTGTGGAGGTGGGGGGTTGGAAAACCACAGAAAGTTGACCAAATATGAAAGGATTCAGTGAACTTTCTAGACCATTTAGGAAAATGTTGCCAGTAAGTTTTATCTTTGGTCAGTAGGTGTTAAAAAGCTATTTGGGTTTTCATAGAAAATAAAACAAGGTGTTCTAGTAGTGGCTGGAGTAATAATACTTAGCACTTATAGTCAAGATTTCCAGAGGAGTCTAAAGAAGTTAGGTGACCCAATCCCAATGATTTTCGGTGGGAGTTGGGGAACCCAACACTCTTAAGCACCTTTGAAAATCCCAGCCTACATTATTTCTCAAACCAACTAAAGCACTGTTGTTGGTTGGTTTGGTGTGTTGGGTTTTTTTGGGGGTCGGAGGTGAAAGCACTTCACAATCATTGGTTTAACTCTCTTCAGACCTCCTGTTAGGTAGTTTTATTAGTCTCTTTGTTGTGCAGATGAGGCAACTGAGATGAAATGGTAATTACTGCATGAACCACAAAAAGAGCAGAGTTTAGCGCCAGGATTAGAATTTTGGGAGTTCCTGGGTCCCAATCCTGATTCATACCACTGGACCCCACCTTCCTGTCAAGAGTTAGAATACACACTTTCACTTATCACCACTTTTCAGCCTCCTGAAAATTTGCCTGTTTTGTATCATTTTGTGAGACAAAACTTAAATTTGCCATCTTTATGGCTTATTAAAAAGTCAAAAGCGACTGACCTCGGGACCGATTTTAAAATGTAGTACCTCACTTCTGCCTTTTTCAGCTATTTCATAGAGCACGCTGGTCACCATATAAAGACATTAGATTTTAAAACCCATTTTAAAGATGATACTAATATTGCACTTTGTACTGTAATTAAATTAACTTTTAGTTGAATAAATTGATCTTTTTCTCTTTGCAGTTGACAACTTGTTGAAGTATACAGGCTATGGTAATGCAGCAGGACTGCTGGCAGCAAGGGGCCTGTTAGCAGGAGGAAGGGGAGATCATTGGTACTCCGATGATGAAGATACAGACACTGAAGAATATAAATCTGCAAAGCCAAAGTACAGTACTATTTTTTTCTTCCTGTTCAAGTGTAACTTTGTCTGTTGTTCATCCTTGAATACTGCCTCCATAACTTCATCAATTGCAACAAATTTGATAAGTGATAGAGAACTGACTAGCTGTAGGCTGGGATGTTTCTGTATTAACCAGTTTTAGATATATGATGGGTAGGGCCCTACCAAATTCACGGTTCCCTCTAGTCAATTTCACAGCCACAGCGTCTTAAAATTGGTCAATTTCAGATATTTACATCTGAAATTTCATGGGGGTGTAACTGGGGGTCCTGATCCAAAAGTGGATCATGCAGGGGGAGGGGCATCCTAAAGCTGTGGTGTGGGGGGTGGGGGTTGCAGGATTGCCATACTCACTTCTGTGCTGCCTTCAGAACTTGGCTCTGAAGGCAGCAGGTGCAGAGTTTCCTGCAGCTGGAGGAGGCTCCTGGAGCTGGAGGTAGGTCCCATCTCCCCAGTGCTGCTAGGAGCGGCCCAGCAAGGGGTTCCTAACTGCTAGTCAGGGCCAGTGGTGGATTAACACCTGGGCCCATGGGGCCTGTCCCTAGAGGCCTCCCACAATTTGAAAAATGGGTGCCCCAGCCCTGGCAGGAGCCCTAAGCATAGGCTTAGGGGAGCCCTAAGCATAGGCGGCCCAGAGCCCTGGCAAGAGCAGTCAGGGACAACAGCTCTGATCCCCAAGGGGGTGGCTTCCCTGAGCCTGGGCAGGAGCTGCAGGAGGTGGAAGTCCTGAGTCGCGGTTGGAGCCAGGGTGAGCCCCAGCCCTGCAGGAGCCATGGGGAGGGGTGGGAGTGACAGCCCTGGAGCTTGGGCGTCCTGAGCCCCATCAGTAGCCATACGTGGGCAGGGTAGAAGCCCTGGAATTAGGGTCCCTGAGCCCAGGCAGGAACTGCGGGGACAGCAGCCCCGAGCCCTGGCAAAAGCCACAGGGGGAGGTAGTCCAGAACTCAGCTCTGAAGTTGCTGCAGCGCACTCCTCTCACTTCTGCACTGCCTGTGGCAGTGAGTCTGGTCCTTCCCCTACACAGCTGTTATGGGGAGAGAGATGTCCTGTCCCTCCCGAGCCCAGCTGATTTTGGCGAGATGAGATTTCACAGGGCAGGGCTTATTTCGCGGTCCATGACATTTTTTCACAGCCGTGAAATTAGTAGGGCCCTAATGATAAGATACCATTTCAGTAGGCTTAGAGTTATTTCAAATGCCCATTGTAGTGCTTGAGTAGGATTTACTCGTTATATGGCTTTGCTCTGCCTTGCTTGAAGACACTAAATCTTCTTGATGGAAGAAAGATGTATAAATATATGTAGGGTTATTTCATTTTATTTTCAGACTCTCAAACACACATTTAAAAATGTGCAGATTCCGGTCTCTTCTGGACCTCCTCTTGTAAAATCTCCTTGAGTTCAGTAGGTTACAGCAACACATTTTTTCCCCCCTAAATCAACATATTCCATTAAGAGAAGAAAAGAGATGGAAGACTTCAGTGTCCCCAAAATATGGGGAGATCTTTATAGCCACTTCCTCTTGGTCTCTTTTTTCAAGAACCTGACCTGAAAAGAAGTCCTGTCATCTCCAGATAATAAATTATGGGCATCTTGAATTTAAAATATATTTGTGGGCATATAGTCTGGGATTTGCCATTTTGTTTATGTGAAACTTCCTCTACTACTTTTATTTAATATTATTTTTCATTATTTCATTTTTGGAAGTGTGATTCTGCTCTGAAAAGACACACTCTTTAAAATATATAAAAAAACATGCTTTGTGGTATCCTGTATTTTGTGTCTTTGATTTCCATATTAAATTGACTCTGTTTTCAGGTAAAAAATGAGTGGGGGAAGGGGGTTCCTAGCAGCCAGTACTGTAAATTCAGCTTCTGATCTTAGTAAAGCTTGGTTCAGTAAAGATGAGTGTGAGAAGGAAATAAAAGAAGTGATGATGCCATTTTAAGGTACCCCCGCCACATATTTAATTTGAGGATAAAGTGCACCATCAGAACTGGGCCATATGTGCCAAAAGTAATAGTTCCAGAAAATTAACTCAAAATGCCTACCTTGAATAGAATTCCTCTTTTGAATCTTGACCCATAGGCATAATGAGTACTAGTGAAACTTGGGTATTTGAGCACTTAACATGGAGCTAATATAATATATTCATTTTGTTGGCTTCTAAATTTAAAACTATATGGAGAAAGATCATCTATGAAAAGAACTGCAGAATTCTACTTGCAATTCTGTCTGAAGGAGTTAAACAATTTTACAATACTACCAGGGAGCATTAACTTAAAACCGTTATCTGTCAAAATCCAAAGAGACATTTTGTTTGTATGTATTTATAGATGTAAATGCTACAGTATCTTTTTCCCCCCTCCCCCTCACAGCATTAATCTTATCACTGGTCATGTAGAGGAGCCAATGCCCAACCCTATGGATGAAATGACAGAAGAACAAAAAGAATATGAAGCCATGAAACTTGTCAACATGTTTGATAAACTTTCCAGGTAATATAACACTATCCAAAATACTACAATCAAACAAAAAAAGCAGATGGTTTTTAATCATAGCTCTTCTTAAGAGAGGTTTAGGCCCCGATTCTTCACTGTCAGAGGTGCATATTAATTTCAGTGGGACAATTTGCTTGCTTTTTAGTTATCCACATACTTGAGTGTTTGGTTTTTTGTTTGGTTTTTTTTTCCCCTGTTTTGGCCACTTTCACTGGACAGCAAAATGATGCTTACATTTTGACAGATAGCAAGAACTTGTATTTAACACAGTTCCATCTAACTCTGTTTAAACTCTAATGTGGAGAGGACCTTTGGAAACGGATGGTTCCCTGCAATAAAGCAAAGGAGCCAGGATGGAGAGACAGGTGCACTTCAAGTTGCTTCAGAAATCTGGTTTAAAATATTGACCAACATAATAAAACACCCTGAAAAACCAAGAGTCTCTAAAACTTACCTGCTTTTTGACAGGTTTACTGTTTTCCAGTCTGTCTCACTGCTGTTACTTTTAAGTAGCTACAGTGATGATTGTAGACAGTCTCTCTTTCTTGATATAATGTGAGTGTGCTGTTTGCACTTCCGGACCCTGGAGGGGAGAGCAAGAGTCAGGGACAGAATGGCAGGGATTGTGTTCAGAACAGATTAGGAGGAAACGGGTGTGATGAACAGAAGAAATCAAAGGTTGTGTGGAGAAAGGAGTAGTGGGAGGGTTAGGGAGTGTATGGACAGAACATAAGAGACTGTTAGTCTGGAATGAATAGGCGTGGAGAAAAGGTGGGGCGTATACAGTGTTTGGGGAGTAAAATTCACCAGCAACTAAGGATCAAGATGAGGCGCAGCAGTGGAGGACACCCTACTTCACTAGATGGCTTGGCAGACTGGCAATGACATTTGTTATTTCTAAGTTGCTGGATAAAATTCATGCAGCAGGTGTCGATTTAGCTGATCTAGTGAAGCATCTCCTGTCGAC
Source organism: Mauremys mutica (assembly GCF_020497125.1). Classification (NCBI taxonomy): domain Eukaryota; kingdom Metazoa; phylum Chordata; order Testudines; family Geoemydidae; genus Mauremys; species Mauremys mutica. The sequence goes on along the minus strand of NC_059072.1, from coordinate 99,185,494 downwards.
GCAGCACAGTGAAGACACCGCAGTAAGTCATCCTAAGCTATGTCAACGCCAGCTATTTTATTCACATAGCTGGAGTAGCGTAACTTAGCTCGACTTACCCCGGTAGTGTAGACAAGGCCTTAGGTTGTAACCTCTTCAGGGCAGGAACTGTCTTAGTGTTACATGTGTGTACGGTGCCCACTGCAACGAGGCCCTGAGTCATGATTTGACCCCCTAGGCACTACTGAATTACAAATTAAAACAAAAACAAAAACCACACACTTGAGGCTGTTCTTCCCTTTTTTTTATTTATTGAAAAAAAAATATGTAAAAAGATGCCACCAGGGAGAGAACTAAAGGAAATGAAGCTTGTTTACAGGAGACTGGAGTGGTGGTGGTGGTGTTTTTAACCAAATGTAACTTACTGCAGTTGGTCAGTTTGTAGAGATACTAAATGGAAACAGGAAGCTGCCAGTCTTGCATTCAAGAAGAGAGGAACTAATTTTAAAAGTAGTTGGATTTTCTCCTTTTTTTTGGAACTGCACACATGTGCCTGCAGTCTGAGCCTTTCAATACAGAGACTTTATGAAAAAAGTTAATGCTACCAGTTATACTACAGGGGGTCCCTGGTATATGTCTTTCCCTTACCCGTTGTTTCATATATCCATCGCTCATCAATAGAGGAATGTATTCCAATTCACATCAGTCCTGATCCGCATATCCACTGTTTGCAGTACTGTACTGTAAGTTGCAAACGACGGATATGCTCACCGATGTGAATCGGAACACATTCCCCTATTGATGAATGACGGATATGCAACAGATATGGGTAGCCCCACTTAATATCCTGGCCCACCCCAGTCCCAGCTCTGCTCCCATTCCAGCACTTGCCCCACCTGGCACTCCAGCCACGGAGCAGGGGTTGGGAGCTCACCTGGTGCTCTAGCCACTGAGCCCCAGATGGGCAGAGCAGGGCAAGCCCCGAGCACCTGGAGGAAGTGAGAGTGCACATTTTTCTGGGAGCCCTTGGCCAGATTGTCTATCACGCCCCCCACCACAAGGCCATCTGGAGGGGGGAGAGGCCGTCAGATCACTTTTAACCGTCTGCTCCCTGTCACTGCCCACTCAAGTGTCCCCGCCTGCCTATGCCACAACTGTACCAGCGGGTCCCCGGTATGTGTCATTTTGGTATCAGTGGCCCTTTTCAACAACATAACTTCTTGTATACCGGGGACCCTCTGTAATGTTTTGTGGTTGTTTGTAACTTGCAAATTAAACTGAAAGCTGCTTTGCTACAATTCTTGAAAATTAACCAGAAGTTTTATAAAGTCTAATTTTCTTCTATGCTGGAATTACACTTCTAGGACCCCAATCTCTTAGATTCTTGGTTCTGAAGCTTATGGCCTTGAAGCAGATCACTAATGGCAGGTATACTTCCTCCTAGATGGACTGCAAATCCTATTGTCATTATAGGAAGTAACACATCAGGAAGCTGGCAGTGGAAATATTGCCATACTGAAAAGTTATAAATAATCATAAGTGGCAGAAATGCCATTGCAGTCTTAACTATAGTATAATGTCAATTGTATTTCCCTTCTCTGCTAGTGTTAATCACTTTAAAGATGCCAATAAATGATTATCACCACCTTCCAGCACCAGCATGCTTTCCATCATTTAGGGCGAGAGGTTTTAAAAAGGGAAAGAAATTCCACAGGAAAATGTGGGGAAGGGCATATAACTCCTTAAGAACTAGCATTCTCATAGTAAAATATATAAATATATAAATATATATAAATAAAGGATTGATAAGTCCCTGACTGAATGAAAATGGCAAAATCATCCCATCTGATTACAGACCATTCTAGATCTGATTTTTTTAAATTGTTTTTAAAATGTGTTATCTGATTGCACTCGTAGGAAATAAAAACATGGCACCATTTTTTTTTTAAAAGGGCAAACTTTTACAAGCAGTCATGTGTTTGGACACAAATGTAGTGAGCTGTGAAGCTGTCCATTTTTTGACTACTTTAGTATTTTGTGTCATATTAATATTGAAAAGTGCCTGTTGTAGGAGATAATTGCATGCAACAAGGAAACATTTGAACCCATTTTATGGTATTTAGTAACGCTAAATGATGACAAGCATGATGGAGCTGGAAGGAGGTGATAAGGATTTATTGGCATCTTTAAAGTTATTAACTCTCTAGTGGAGGAGAGAAATGCAATGGATATTAGACTAGAGGTAAGGTTGCAATGGCATATCCTCTATTTTCAGTTACTTATAATTTTTCATTATGGCAGTTGTTCTTGAATGAATCTTTTCATGATAACACTGATCAAAGTTGATTTTGTGAGAGAACGCATGATTATTGCCAAGTTTGGGGAAAAAATTAATCCAGTTTTACTTCATCTAAATATAGGTAGTGTGAAGGGGAAGAGTGAATATACACATTTGTAATGTTTCAGATGGTTTTTTGCACCTAACTGAAAAACTGCTTTGTACAGACTGAGGGTTTTTTAAAGTATTTTTGAGTTTTTATGGTTAAATTGCAGTTTTTACAAATGAAGTGTTATCTGGAGTTTTGTTTTCCATGAAAAGGGAAAGTGGCATACAGAATGTGAGCTCATTACTCATCAGAAGTTGGAATACATACAAGGATAGCACTCATAAAATATATAGGAATGAAGTATTAAAAAAATATATATAACCATAACAACCTATCCTAAACATAAATCGTCTTTTGATTTTTAAATAAAGCGTGTTGGTCTTGGTTTTATAAAAACTCTGTTCCGTTCACAAAAACTAAACTTTGGTACAAATTTGGCCTGACAAGGACGCGTCGTTATTGTAATGTATGTATTTCTAATGTTTTTAAATGCAAGGGGAAGGCCTTGAAATCTCTACAGCACTGGGGAACTTTCAACACTACTTGGGCAAGGTGTTGGATAGGCTTTTGGGTGGCTGGAGTTAGCCCAGAATTTGTTTCAAATAAAACCTATTTGTAAGTAAATAGTACAAGTCATCTTATGACAGCAATGAGAATTATTGGTTGCAAATCAGTTTACTCTCCATAGTAAGTCATATGATTGAGCTTCCAAAACCACCTCCAAGCTGTGCAAAAAGATTTAACATAACCTTTCGGTGTTGCAAAAGACTAAATTTAGCCAGATTAAATCATTGTTGTGCAATTTTCCATCTGTTTATATCCTACAGTACTGGAAATATTCCATGTTAATTAAAATGTCTGATAAATATACTGACACTTTCTCCATTATAAATGATGGGAGAATTATATATTAATTGACTAATTTAAAATGTCAGGGTGCTTTTTCCAAGCCAACCTTGTATTAATAGCAGGAATTCTTTTGGTGATGAAATGGTCCCCAATTATCACAGCTTGGGTTTTGTTGTACATTGAACAGAAGTCAACAAAACAAGTATGTAACAGAACCTGCCTAAATAGCAGCCACACTCATTAAAAACACAGCATTAATCAGGGGGTGAATGAAGAAGGCAATGGTATATAGATTCCCCCCCTCCTTTTCTAATCATAGAACAAAATAATGTTACATGAAAGGATCGGAACTATTATGTAGTACTCAATTATAGGGAGGTGAATAGGTCCCAAACATGCCATGTTATCAAAGGAGCAGACTGGTGTTTGCATGACGGTTGTTTCATACAGACACTGTCATTAATTCCATGTGTCAATACTGCCCAGTCATACACAGACAGACAAGAAAGAAGTACCCTTGAAAATAAGGGAATGATTTTTTTGAATTGTTATCAAGCTAAGTGGCAAGCAGGAAGCTGAAACTTGTATAGGTAAATTTGAAGGGACACTTGGGAGATCTGCAAGTGGGAGAAAAGAATGCATTTTACCAACTGCTTAATTAGGGTGTGTTTTCTATTTGTATACTTGAATAGAATGCTTTGTTTGTGTTAGGAACATGTGTAGTACAGCAAAGAGTCTTTGATCTCGTTAGGGGATGTGACAAGGATGTTTACACCCATTTAAACAAATTTTATTAATATGTACATTCATATATTTGCATTTATAATATATATTCAGTGGATACAGCAAAATTCACACTGCCACCCACTGCGTGCGGGAAGTAACATCTCTTTCCTGTAATGTGAAGTGATCACACTTCATAGATGTGAAATTATTTTCTTTGAAGTGTGTGCATTTGTAAGGAGAACCCCAAGATGACTTTTACCTTACTTCAAACACAAGGGTGCAGGTCCTCAACTGGCATAAATTGTCATAGCTCCATTGAGGTCTCTAAGCAACCAGTGCTAAATTGGTGACCCGTTGTTGTTAATGGACCTAGGACAGTTTACATGAGCTGAGGATCTGCATGAGGACTGTTGTATGCAAATGTCAAAGTCAGTTTTATTTCAATTGGTGGAGTTACTCCTCTTGCAAACCTACCCAACGAGTTTTGTTGTTTTGAGTAATGCACTTATTCCAGACTCATAAAGTTAGCTTTGTGGCATCCAAACATCACATATTTTGTTTGCTAATTATTCTCTTTACTTTTAGTTCTTTTTTTCCTTTCCCTTCTCATTTTACCCTTTCGAAGTACACAAGTTACCGTGGGGTGGTTTGGAACTTTGCAATCCAGCCCAGCTGAGAGGAAGCACATAGTTGTGCTGGCCCTGATTCTGGGATAGAACGAGATTGACTTGGAGACTGTTGCAAACTGGTCCCATCTTCCCCTTGGAGCAAAAAGTAATAAGTTGTGCCAGCTGTCTTGTTGGCACAGCTTACTTCCTCCATGCCAGCTTAGCTGCACTGACTGGCCCATGTAATGTTGAGGGGAGAGTATGGCCCCAAAGCTCCACCCACCTCCATGTGAAGGGGAGTAGCAACCTGATAGTGGTTTCTTCCCCTCCTTCGTAATGTCTGGTAATACAGGAAGCCTGTGCAGGAGAACAAAGGGTACTCAGCAGGATTCACAATTAAGCCCTGTGGGATGAGCATTCTTGGAATGACACCCACCAGTGCAGTATGGTAAACAGCCAATATAGTGGCTTGAAGGGGGTATACCATGATATGAAAAATACATGAGTTTGATCATCATAATCTCATTCATTCATATATATTATAAAACTAAAAAAAAATAAAATCGGGAGGCTTTGGAGCAGAGCCCGGAGCTGGAGCGCACGGCAGCTCCAGAGCAGTGGAGCTGCAGATTTTTGCCTGGAGCTGGAGCGGAGCCGGAGCACAGCTCCAAAGCCCTGGGAGGGGCATGGGGGGGAGTGTTTAAGGGGGTGCGTCAATCTCTTAGTTTGAGTTACACTCAAAATAGTTCACTGAGAGCATATTTAAACTTTTTTTTTTAAAAAAGCTAATATGAATGCACATCTTGTTTGCATGGTGTCTTGACAGATTTTACAGTAAGTTTTGAAAATGATTCCTTTTAGTGAGAGCAAGTTCATCCCAGGTACTATGAATGTATATTTCTGTGCAGTATGTAGAAATGAAATAGTCAGATCTACAAGGTAAATCACACAGGAAATACAAATCTTATTTTTGATACTTTAATTGAAATGGCATAAAACTTTCTTGTGACTCTATACTTACACCCAGATATTGCCTCAGTGGGCTAGAAAAATATGTAGATTACTTACCCCCAATTGCATTTTATTTGGAAGGTTAAAAGTCAGAAAATTAGCTTGGGAAGCAAATGTCCTGCACTGCAAGCATGGTAGAAGATGGGTACTGACAGTCTTCTGAGGAAATTGTAATAAAAATACTGGGTTTTCAATATACTACATGCATCAAGGTAGATTCCTGCTGTCTAAGTTTCCCTTACCTTTCAGCCCTGGCACCGAGGAGCTGCATCAAAGCTGTTACAGCCTCATGTGTAACTGATGCATTAATCCATTTCCTTTGGATTCATTCTACAGTATTAGAATTGTAATTCTATTTTATAGATGGATATTGACAAGTCAGATCAAATAAAGATGTCCCAGATCCACTGTACCTTAAGGAGCCTGAAAATTTGGAGGACTCTCCAGACCCTGTTCTTACTTCTTGAGGAAAAGCTAGACTATTTGCCAAGATACAAGCTCCCTAGGCTTCGTAGATAGGAAGAATAGCCTTCCTTCCTACAATCTGTGTTAGAAATTGATAACTCCAGAGAAATCCAAGAGTTCTTGAAGCCTGTCAGGATCTAATGATGCTATCTGTCCAAGAGATCTTGAACCAGGAGGAAATTGGTGGTGACGCATGCTCATACAACCTTAGCTGCCAAGAACTCTGAGATATCTTCAGTTTCCTTTCCTGCCACCATTATGAGTTGTCTGGAGGGCCGCTATTGCTAAAGCATATCCAGTTCAAATTATTATTAGGCTATGTAAAGTCCTTAATCCACAGTAGAGATGAGCTACTTGAGCAGCCATCACTCGCCTTAGGTCCCTTTAAAACTCCTGTGGTTGGCCGGGTTGCCCTTGTTTTTTTTCCTGTGGTTTCATATGAGTAAGACCAGGGGTATCAGGACCTTCTTATTTCATCAACGAGGGGTGAAATCATGGATCCATTGAAGTCAATGGCAAAACTGCCATTCACTTCAGGGTAACATAGATTTTTACCCTGTGTCTATGGGACTTCTTGAGCAGACACACTGAAGTCCTACTGTAACTGTTAGTCTGGTGTATTCAGGTCTCTCATGACTGCTTTGTTTTCCCCTTTTACCACCATTTTTATTTATTTGGTCCTTTAGGCAGTGTGGCCCTTTAATATTTTTAATGTGCCCAGATACATGGTGACTTATGACCAAATGGTTAGTAAGCGACATGATTCTGTGGCTTTTGACATCTGTTTCAGATGTTGTGATGTAAAAGTTTTTTTGGAAGAGAGCCTAGGAATTTCCAACAAGTATAAAGAATCAGGAATTTAAAAACTTACTCAACAAAGACTTCAAGCAATGGGTGAGGGAAGCTTTTAGTATGCATGACAGAAAAGCAAATGTGTCCTTAACTGAAGCTTGACTATGAGTTACTAAGACTTAAATTCACCTGGGACTTGAACTGTAATAAGGCTGAATTGTGGGATTCAAAGGATCTTGTTACCTACTAGAGGCTTCTGACTCTTGTGCTGCATCTTTCCAGTCATCCAAATGCCTTTTGAAAAGACTCCAAAGCACTTCACCAGCCGGACTTTACTTGACTTGTTGGTGGGCCTAATGGCAGGAGGGAAAACACAGGCCCTGTGCTTTCAGTACTAGATATGTGGCTCCTCACCATTGTTTGTGCCTACGAAATCAGATTTTGAAAATATTTTTGATACTCTCTTCCCCTCTCCCAGAATACATGGTAGAGCTTAAGAAGCTGGAAGAATTTTCTCAGGATATTCTCAGATGGTCAGGAGAGTCCTAGAACCCATATTGCCAACGTGAGAAGAGAAGGAAGAATCAGTCCTAGAACCCATGGCTAGTTATTTCCCCTCCATGAGGAGAATAGCCAGTGGATGTACAAAATTGCACATTCCCTCCCCCTGGAGACTGAGGTGTGCAAAGAAGCCATACTGTTACTTGTCTGCATGCAAGGGTTGCAGACCTCTTGCAGAAATACCTAGAAGTCTGCCCAGCCCAGCGTGGCAAAACCACACTCGTTTCCTTGAGTTCAAGGTGTCTCAAGCCACATAGTGCAGCAAATACGTGCTTTCTCCTCTGGCATTTTAGAAAAATGATCTGTTGAGTTTGTGTCCGGTGCAAATAATCACTGTGGTTTGAGTCCCTCACCAATTCAAATAGTTTCCCTTTCTCTATTGAGAGGAACGAAACTCTTCAAAACTAGGGTTTCTGGTATCGTGTTTAAACATTGCTCATCTTTATAATATCTGGCTTATTGTTCATACCCTGCAACTTGTGTGTTGCTTTTCTAGCTGCTTCTGTAACAGCCATTATTGGGATTGTTGACTCTCTGTACAAAGCCCTTCTCTTTTGTCCTAAAGAGAGAGTGAGGAACAGGCAGAATGTTGGGAGGAAATAAAGCATTTCCCCACTGAGAGTAACTAAATTCTGCTCTTTACATTATGGCTGTCTTTGGAGACAACAAACAAGTTCCAAGGGATTCCCTTTCAAATCTGAGATAAATTAGGGTCTGGCATCCACACCATTTAAATGAAATCATGAAAATTAAAAATAAGGGCTTTATAATAGAAAATCAAAATGTTATATTTGACCTTACAGCCTTTGCCATAATCCATATACAATAAATGTGGTGATAAAATGTGAGGATTAAATAAATCTTTGCTAATACTTTTTGATTGGCTTTAATCAATAATTAATCATCTTTAGATGAGGCTGTGGCTTGTGGAGTAGATATAATTGGATTAGCTGTGGAGAGGCTTTTGGAGCTTTGAAGAGATTAAAATGGCTGTCAATCCTGTAATTAAACTGCTACAAACAAAAGCAATAGTGTTTTAAAAAAAAAAAAAAAAAAAGCTGACTGTTTCAAAATGGATCAACAAGTACTTAAGCACCACTAGAGGTTGTGTAGGCAGAATGTTCTGAATGATTTATTTCATTGAATGAGATGAATATGTATCAAATCATCTATTTTAATTGTGTGTGTTGCCGAGAACGACAGATGAAACTTTGGCAACCATTTCTTCTTAAAGAATTCAAAGAAGAAAAGCTAATGTATGTATTTAAAACAGGGAACCTGCTCCTTGTCCTGAGTCTGTTGGGCATTGACTTTTCCTGTATCTTTTAATTGGCTTAATAGGTTAGCCTACATGAATGAAGTCTTTATCTGTCCTCCCCACCCCCAGTTTGGATTTGTTTTGTTCCCCTTTCTTGTTCAAAATGGAGATCTTCATTAAAAATTATTGTAAAGACTATAAAAACATAGTTTGTGTGTATATCTCTCTATATAATAAAACTGTGGATTGATGCATGTGTGCATATGCTAAGACTTTTAAAAAATCTTACAGGGATGAGGTTATAAAACCAATGGGAGTTCGACCGGATGGCACGATGACTCCTTTGGAAGAGACAATCTGCCAGTACCAAACCAATGACCAAGACAGTTCAGATTCAGACTAAAGCATCACCTGCTTCGCTGTCAATATCCCCTTTGATCAGCATCTTCCCTCAGAGCCGCAACATCTTTTATCTACACATTGTACCCTCTCATTAGCCAGCATCACTTTAAGTCTTCTTATTGGGATATTTGAATGATGGATTTTGTGGTGTAATCTCTGCATTTTTATTAATCCATTTATATAGGAACAAATGATCAGTTTATTAATTGTAAAGCAAATTGTATTTCAGTGAGATGAAAATAAAAGATTGCAATGCAAAAAAAGTAAATATTTATTAAAACTTGCTAGATTCTTCTCTCCCATTTCAATAGGTTTTTTCCCTTTTTTGCTTTTGTTTATGGTATCTTACCCCAACCCCTTCCTAAAGTACAATTTCAGTTAAAGAAGCAGAATGACTTAATTGCCCTAGGAATAAAGGATGTTAAATGTGATGTGACTGACCTAATCAAGCCATAAGTTTGCTTACATAGTTGCTCAATAATTCTACAACTGCTTTAGGAAAAAAAACATGTTAACCATCAAATTTTATCTCACCATTCATTACCATGGTTAACCAGTCTGTTTCAAAATTTAACCTCTGTGTCAGTCAGCTGCTGATTACTGCTAAATCTATTTTTATTTTCTTTTTTAAATAAGCTGTATTTGATTGTTCCCTGAATCAGGGCCACGGAAGTAAACCCAGGAAGCCTATACTACTTATGGCTTTGATCAGGGGCGTCGAGTTGTATGAGAGCACAGGAGCCTGGCTCCACCAAAGTTTGGGGCCGGGTCTCTCCCTTGGCCTTGCCTGCTGCCCCCATATGCCTCCCCCAGATTGTCCCCTGCCTGCTGCCCCCGGGCAATTTAAAAGGGCCCGGGGCCCCTGCCGCCACCACCAGCATTGCAACAGGGTTAAGGTGCACCCTGCCCGCCCGCTCTACTTCCGGAAGCAACAGGAAGCTGCTGGCACGTCCCTACAGCCCCTGGTGGGGAGGGCGGTGTCTCTGCGTGCTGCCCTAGCCCCGAATGCCAACTCTGCCAACTGCAGCCAATGGGAGCTGCGGGGATGGTGCCTGTGGGCAGTGGTGCATGGTGTCCTGCCTGCCACCTAGGAGCTGCTGCCAGAGGGGGGTGTGGATCGCTTTTGGGAGCCACCTGAGGTAAGCGCTGCACCCCTCACCCTCTCCTGCACCCCTACCCCAGCCCAGAGCCTGCACCCAAATGCCCTCTGATCTGGTCCCCTATACCCCAACTCCCTGCCCCAGCCTACTCCCCAACTCCCAGAACCTGCACCATGCACCCCTTTCCCCTAACCCTCTGCACCAGCTCGGAGCCTGCACCCTAATTCCCTCCCGGAGGCTGCTCTCGCACCCCTGCCCCAACCCAGAGCCCACATCCAAACTCCCTCCCGCACCCGAACTCCCTCCCAGAGCCTTAGGCAGGTGGGGGGACGGGACTTGGACCTATTCTGGGCACCATCAAAAATTATACAAAGCTGCTGCCCCTGGCCTTGATGCAGGAAAATATCCCTATTCACAACAGTGCTTAAGCGTGTTCTAAATTGTTGCCAGGGATGGACTTCAGTGCATATTTAAGCGCTTTCCTGAATCAGGTGCTACTTGTTGAAAATTAACACGTGTAAATTGAGGGGAAGTCAAGAAAGGAGAAGGGATTGGGGGGGACGGATTTTTTAATTGAACTTGGTGGAGTTGTGGGACAGACTATAATGTCCATATGCTCTGCTAAAAGCAAAGTGTGGACAGAAGTGTGCACATGGCTCCCTAAGCTGAGTGATTTTGTGTAGCAGGGGAAATGGAACTTGATTTCATAGAGATGTGTTACCCGGAGGTGTTTCCCTAGCATCCCTTATACTTCCTAAAGGACTGGAAAGGAAAAGCCCACTGATGGTATCTTAGAAGGTGAGAGTTTCACTCACTTCAGGGAGAGATTAGTCAGGAGCCTGCCCTTTTACTTTAAAGAGCACCAGGGATATCAAAATTAATATTAAAGAATTTTTGAAGCTGAGACCACTACAAACGTGTTATGCTAATCCATGCAATTCTAGATTGCCTGATGAATATGACTACATCTTCATACTGCATCAAAACAAGTGGAGTTCAAGCCACCTTGCAGAAGTGAAGCCAGCCGCTGCTCCCGCCCTGAGTTAGAGGAAGAAGGCAACTGGCCAAAGCAAACACATTTCTAATGCACCAATAATATCTAGGTGCCACGTACAAAAGAATGGCCCCATTTCTGCCACTACAGGACCCCACTCCTCCATCTTGCGCAAGTTTCCCTAATGAGGTGGTTTTTGGTAGTTGCCTTCTTCCAGATAGTTACTTCTAGACTGATTTGTGGTTTTTTTTTCCAATAATGGGAGTCTGTGGAAGAGTCTACCTGTGGGCAGTGCTTGCTCTACACAAATTGTCATCAGCCCTCCGTAGACAATAAGGTTAATGGTGTAGAAGATGACAACTGGAGAATTCACAAATTCTCTCCCTCAGGAGCAACAGCTAATGAGCTTTGTTAATGAGGATTTGACGGTCTCTTGGTATCCGCTCTGCGTGTTCTTTCCTACAGGGGCAGGAGCTGTTGTCTCAGGAGTGGATTCCCATAAAACATACACATTAGGATTTTGGACATCAATCAATGCTGTTGCAAGACCTCCTGCAAAGTGGAAGGGACCAACACAAGGTAATTTTGACTAAACAGAAAGATCACACTTTGCTCCCTGAGTGTATTCTACCAACTCTAAAATGATCTTTCCCAGAAGGCCAGAGGTAGGAACATAAATTATATTGGGACAAGGGACCTCAGTACAGACAGCACAACACTGGGCTTCTGCCAGTCTGAATAACACAACCATTTGTTTTCCTGTTTAAAGTTTTATTTTGCAAAATAAGAGTATATATTCTTCAGACACCCACTGGACACTGCTTAAAGTGACAGGCAGGAATGAAAGACTCAGTACCTGAATCTGGCTGATGTTCCAGCTCTGAGGTAATTCATGTAAATTCACTCCTCCTTAGTAGATTGCAACATGGTCTCGTTAAGTGTATGGAGTAACTTTCTACTAGGGCAATGTCCCAAAACCTCACTCCATTATTCCGTTAACTTTACACAGCAAGATTATGGGGAGTGGGGGTGAAGGTTACTGCAGACCTGGCAGCTCCTCCTTGGGGAAAAAAAAACAAAAACAAGGCTCTTCTCACTCCCCACATGCTCTCCTTTCTTTGAGAGGGCTCTTTGTCCTTCCTCACCATTTCATCCTGCAGCAGCATGGATACAAAACACTGTCTGCAGGCTACCTGCAACCCACACTATCAATCTGGCTTAGGGTGACCAGACAGCAAATGTGGAAAAATTGGGACCAGCAGTGGAGGGTAATAGGAGCCTATATAAGAAAGAGACCCCAAAATCGGGACTGTCCCTATAAAATCAGGACATCTGGTCACCCTAATCTGGCTCCCCTGACAGGTTCAGGTTCTGTGGAATTTAAGCTTTGAGTGGGGGGAAAGGTGGTATGTAGCCTTTTAAGTTTGAAAGAAAATATGCACATGCTGGGATGCAGTGCTGTCTTCCTCAGTCTGCAGGAACAGCACCACAGAGACTGCAGCAGGAAGAGATCTGCTCCTTACTCTCCCTAAGGAAGACCTGAGGTAAGGAGATAGGAGTCTAGGTCAGAGAAGGATGGTTGTGAATAACTGGTGGGTTCTAAGCTTAAGCCCCCTTAAATTTCAAGCAACTGCACTGCTCAAGCCAACTGCTCACAAAGAAGGAAAAAGGCCCACAGGCACTAGCCCACGTAGAACCCAACACTGAGATGGGGAAAGACATGGGGGAGGTGAGGAATAAAATAGCCATTACAGTGGCTATTGCCTAAAGAGGCAATAGCTAATTTATTAAGGGCCTGAGTGAAGCTAGCACCCCCAGTTCTCCTTGACCTATGGATTTGTAGTTGCTCAGCACTTCAGGGCATAATATTGGTTATTGTGGCCAGTCATAGTCTAACTTCAGTTATCCCAAACTCCCATTGATACGTCTGCTGTGTGCTGCAAATGCATATAGGGCCCTTCATGACTTCATAGCTCTGCCCCATGGGCTCTAATTAAAATTAAATTCAGCCATGTCTCCCTAATAAGTTTGACATTCCTCCTGTTGCTTCCCAGTGCTGCACCTCTCTCAGCTGCTGCATGCTGCATTCTGGTGTGATTCACAGAATATTGCTAAATGAGCCTGGAGGCTGTGCTTCCCTTTTTGAGTTAATTTGTATGACAATAGCTCCTACAGGCCCCAATGGGGATCAGGGCCCCATTGTGCCAGGTGCTGTACACACATACCCACAACACAATCCCTGTCTGGAAGAGCTTATAGTCCAAGTGAAGTGAGGCTTTTCTAAGTTTAAGAAAAAATGTATCTGGTTTCAGTGAAAACCAGATATTTAGCAGTAGCTTCAGTCACTTTTTAAGACAGATCTTCTCATGAACACCTGCATGCCCCCTGTGCTGAGCCCAGCCTACAGCAGTTGAATATATGAGAAAATATTAGGACAATATTAAGGAATCAAGATGAAAATACACTTGATTCAGGGGACTGGTGCAGCTGCTTGGTTGTTCTCTCTCTCTGGGTGTAGGAATGCACAAGTAGCGATCGGTAATCTCGTGGGAATGTAAGCAGTATTGTAGTTGTGTTGGTCCCAGCCTTCTAGAGAGAGAAGGTGGGTGAGGTAATATCTTTTACTGGAGAGTCATGACTGAGGAGAGCTGTAAAACACGTTAGGGTGACTATTGCATGTGCTAGTAGAACAGGATTATTTTCGCATATTTTATTGTCCCATGGCCTAATTTTTGCTTCTGCTAAAAGTCTTGAGGCAGGCATTGGATATTATTCAAACCATCAGCCTGCTTCTGCATTTAATAAGCTTTAGTTCTACTGTATGTAATTGTATTGGATAATAATGATGGGCTCAGTCAATCTTCGCATCCAATGGAAGTTACTGGATCTATCACTTTCTGATACTGGGTAAAACTTTCAAAAGCACCTAAGTACCATTTTCAAAAGTGACTTAGGAGCTCAAATCTCACTGTAAATCAAGGGACTTGGGAACCTAAGTCACTTCTGAAAATGTTACCCATTGTCCTTTGTGACAGGGCAAGACCAGATGGCTATAGGAAAGTAGTGAGAAACAGGTATGTTAGCCCCAGGCTAAACAAATCCCTGTTACCCTGGTAACCAAATGGCAGTTGCTCCAGTTTAATCAAGACACCTGGGGGCAATTAAGATCCTTCCAGAAAGCAGTGGGGGACAGGTAGGTTGATTGGGACACCTGAAGCCAATCAGGGGCTGGCTGAAACTAGTAAAAAACCTCCCAGTTAGTCAGGTGGGCCCGCATGTCAGGAGCTGTGGGAGAAAGTTGTGCTGTTCGAGAGACTGAGCAGTACACACCATATCAGACACAAAGAATGAGCCCCTGAGGTAAGGGTGAAGTGGAGCTTGAGGGGCTGCTGTGGGGAAGTAGCCCAGGGAATTGTACGTGTCCTGTTCCTACAAGGTCAGCCACCATAGCTGATACTATTAGGGTCCCTGGGCTGGAGCCCGGAGTAGAGAGTGGACCCGGGCTCTGCTCTTTGCCCCCCTGATTAATCACTGAGACTGGAAGACAACGAAGACTGTGCAAGGGAGGATAGCTTCTCCTCACCTCCCTCGTTGGCTTATGATGAAAATGGCTCAGTAGGCTGTGACCCTGGCCTCTAGAGAGAGAATGGCTACATGGATGGTCACAGTGAGCCTCTGAGGCTAGTGAAATCCACCAGGAAACGGGGGACCCACAGAGACAAGGACAGAGATTTGTCACAATTTATAGTGAATGGAACATAGACAAGAAGGGGTGATTTCCCTATTGGCAATCCTGTGACACTGGATTCTTAGTGGTATTTTGCCATGATCTAAGTATCTTCTCCACTGTGACCTAGGATACTTTGCATATTCCCTATGTAAAACTTGCTCTCTGTATTACTAATTTCCCCATGATTCCTCTGGGACAGAAGAGAAGTTGTTTCCCTGATTTTTCTCAGCTAACATGAAGAACATCGTGTGGTTTCTGGTTATTCGGCTGATAAGCTGATGAAACCAGAGAATCATACTGTTAGTTTACGCACAAAGCTTTTGCTCCAATTGTTGCTGTACCTGTGCATTGTGGCATCAGTTCTTGATACAGCTCCCAAAAGCAGGTGCTGATTAGACCTGAACGGTATTTTGGATTAAGTCCTATGGATTCCCCAGGCCCTGCCACTGTCTTGGGTTTCACTGACATTTTATATATATACACACACACACACACACACACACACACTCGCTCCCTGACTACTTAGCTTGTCAGCTATTCTTTCAGACATGCTTCCCTCAGAGGCTCCATATAGCACTTTTCAGTTTGACAAATGAACATGGACAGCTACCTCTTCCTTATATTTTCTACCCAATTTGTCTAACATCTGGCTCTGACCTGCAGAAAGCACCTCCTTCGTGCAGGTAGGAAGAAGGAGACGTTCCTTGCTAGTAGTAGAGCTGGGCAGGACAGCTAGGGAGACTCCTACGACCTAACTTTGCTGTTCGGGAGCTCTGAAGTCTACCTCTTGTCTATTGATTATACATTTTTGGAAATGCATCTAGCACACTCAGTTGTGCAGGACACAGTCCTCTAGCCTTAAAGGGCCGGTAACCTGTTGCATGAACAAAAAGCTATTTTTCATTCAAAAATAACCTTTAGATTTCTAAAACAAATTTTCATGGGAAATTGTTGACACTATCTAAATATTCTGGTTTTTTGCACGGAAATCTCATGCTTTATTCTGCTGGGAGGGTTTAAAAATTTTAATTGAAAGCATTTTGACAAATATTTTTAAACGGCTGTTAACATTTTTACATTAACTGAAAACCAGGTTTTTGGCAAGGGAAAGTTTTGAAAAGATGCTTTTGGAGGAGGGGTGACTTGCTAAAAAAAATTCACAAAAACCTTCAAAAAGATGGAAAAGGGTTCGTTTAGAATATCTTGACTTTTTTAAGAATAGACTTTTTTTTTTAAAAAAATCAGATCTTATTTGCATTAAGAAATGACTTCCTTCTGGACTGTCAATGCACTTAATATTAAATCTCCTTAAAATGTGAGTCCCTTTCCCCGGAACATTCTAAAAAAGTGGTGAATGGGCAGTATTATCTGGGTTTTCTTCCTTGATATCATGCTTTTGAAAGAAGCTTTGGCTTATCTAGGTGAAGTAGTTGTCAGAGAGAGCTTCAAGGTAGGGAATGTTACAATACAGCAAGCTGACATATTAGTCCATTGCCAGGCATCCTATTCAGAAAGAGAAAAGTAAACTCCAAAGTATACAGGAATTCAAGAGCTTCCAAAGGAGCATTCCACTACATTCTCCTTAGTCTTATTAACACAAAACAGCTAATAAAATCCGGCACTTTAATAAGGTTGGCTGTAAAAAGACTGTTCCACTGTTCAAATAATTGAAAACCAGACTTTTTAGATCTTTGATGAGCAACAAGTTAAACAGTTAGCTGGCCAGGAAAGAGGTTTTTTTTTTTTCTGATCCATGTGTATAAAATGCTAATTAAAGTAGTACAAAGGCACAGCAGATCTGAGGAACAAGTATAAGCACCGTGTAATCTCGCAAATAAAAATCATTGGCTGTGTTAACATCTTAATTACCTGGTGTGTTCAGCGCTGTTAGAAAGGTATCACAAAATGATAGCAAACATTATGCTAGTTTAACTGAAAGCATATATACAATAAGACAAAACAAATCAATCTTTCCTATGTTGTTTTGTGCGGCCTTTGCTACTCCTGAAGTCAGATATCTCCACAGAATGCAGCTTCTGGCTTCAGGGACCATGCAATGTTTAGCTCAGCAATCTCTGACCTGTCAATTTGTCTTGAGTGCTTGGTCCTTTGACTTCTGCTAAATGTCCACTGATACTGAGCTACCTGAGTGCCATTTAAAAAGTAATGTATCGATAGGCCATTCTGTGTTAGGCAAAGTTTATGGGGGTGGCAGAGGGGTACAGGAAGATGCTTTTAAATCCCATTGTGCTTCCTGAAGCCAGCTGGAGACCAGTCTGGACCTTGGCATAATGTAATGCAACCTAAAGGCTGCTTTAAGTTGTACCTGGCTGCCAGTTGTACCTGTCAATTGCCAACAGCCCCCAGAAGCTATGCAGGCACATCTCCTTTCCCTTGCCCTTTACAAGACCCGAGCAGGTTGTGTGTGTGTGTGTGTGTGTACACTTCAGAAGATCACATTGCAGGAGGCTGGATTCCATTCACTTTACTACCCAGTGAATGAGGCAGGGATGTGGGGATTTCATCCTTCACTATGTCATTTCCTGAGCTGAGTGCTACACTTTGCAACCCTGCCATCCTTTAATGTAGTGTTTTAATATAATGTGGACGGGCTCGGTATGAGCTACCTTTGACCTGCAGAACTTTTTTTTTTTAAACAAAGGAAAGCTAATATCAGAATATGGTATTTTCTACCAATATTTAGCACCAGACGGTCTGATGAAAAGGATAAAGGATGAAATTGCGGATTTAATTCATCATGGAAAGGTTTGCTGTCCCTGCTCTAACCTGAGTAACTGGCAGCAGCCCCAAGACATTTTCTGTGAGTGAAATAAATGCAATGGCACTTCACTAGTAAGCGCCAAAAAAATATGATCCTGTTATGACCCCACTTTGCCTTGGGAAAGCAGTGCTAATGGTCATTTAGTTGCTGCTGCTGTTAAAAAGCCATTCTTCCTGTAGTATATAAATCTATATGGTGTTACCAAATAGGGATTTATAACTTAATGAGATTTACACTAGGATTGTAAGGTATTTGGGGCAAGACACCCTCTCTATGATATGTTTGTACAATGCCTAACACAATGGGGTCATGGCCTCTAGGTATTATCACAATACTAACAACAATAATTGTGTTTAACTATTTTCTCCAGGATTTTATCTATCATTATTTAATTAGATCTTTTCAAGAAGTTCTGCCTTTGGAAGGCTGTTTGGACAACTGAGCCTACCAAATGTTCATATCACATTGCTAAGGTTGACACATACTTTTAAATTTTAAAAAGCAAAAGCAAACCTCAGGGAAAGAATTGTGAATAGGAGGATACAACTAACATGAGGGAAAAAACAAGTGCAAACTTTCTTCTGATGTTCTCCTAAATGATGAGCAAGTTGATGTCAGAATCCATTGTTAATTACAAGCTTTTTTCCTCCTGCTTGATGCACAGTGATTGCAGTTTAAAATGAAAATGATTGGATTATACATACTTCAGCACATCCATAAATCCCCTTTTACCTTTAAAGTGCAGATTAGATGCTAACCACAGACAGTGGGTCACTGGAAATACTGAAAAGGTTGCCCTCTCTTCCCCCATTCTGCACTCTTTGACAAAAACTGTATTGCAGTAACTTAAAAATATATAAACAAAATTCATAGCATATGCAGAGATTTGAGAGTCCTACCTTGAACCTAATATGCTAGGAAACGCTTCACACTGATTTTATTTCTTAAAATTCATCTTGACGGGTAAATTCTCAGAGCCATATTACATCTCCGTTCCACAGGCATTTGGGAAAAAGAATACTTTACTATTTTGAAAACAGAAGACTGGCTGTTTTCCCCTCTTTATTTCTTAAAGTCCAAACATTCATAACACCCTGTTTGGGGAGGAAAAATTCCCATCCATGTTGTAAAACACATTTATAAGTAAATGGAAATACATGAACAGAGTTGTACTGAAAACAAAACCTCCAGGAAAAAGATCTTAGTTTGCATGCTTCTCACTGTTGTATTTTTCTCCAATTTGCATATTTTAAAGACAAGCCTTTTTTAAAAAAAAAAAAAAAAAAAAAAATTCTGATATCAGCCTGAACTATTCTCAGGCTTTGAACTTTTCCATCCTTTCTCCTGATTATGGCCAAGTGACCCATATTTAAAAAGCATTTACAATAAAATTATAGCACTTTCTTTTGTGTTGCTAGCTTTCTCAGTGAAAAGCCGAAATGTTTTAAAATTGTCACTTTTTGACAGAGGTAATGGCTGTAATATATTTAGTCTCTTCCCCCTTGTTGTGTTTAGAATGGCTATGCTAATAAAGGGCACAGCTGTCGATACTTTATGGCCTGCTGGGGGGGAAAAGGGGAAGGAAGGCAAAAAACAGATTGACTGTGTGTCAACAAATGCAGCTGGGAAAGAAAAAAAGGAGCCCCTTGAAGGCCTCTGCAACTTAAAGTCCAAGATAAATGATGTTCCTATGTTTAAAAAAAAAAAATGGAGGTTGGAATTCAATAAGGGGAGGCTGAAAAGAGAACTGCTTAAAACTAAAAGCCTTTCTCTGCTTCTAGACAGCCTACAAGAGAAATGAGCAAAACTGACCACAGAAGAGGGTGAGCAGCCAAGAGAGAAAACAAAAAGCCTATCCTGGAAAATATATTGCATCAATGAATGATCTGAAGTGCATTATCACCGGCAGGCGGAGAGAATACAGTTTTTAATGGAGATGCGATGGCAAACTTTTACACACTGTTGCGGTTTGGGGATAGGCTTGTGTATGGGGAATAGGGGGTGTCAGAAGGCACTATAATTATAACAAATAAATGAAAATTAGCCATTTGGAATAAAATATGCACATGGTGCCTATTAAAGCTACTGATGGTGAGCAGGGCCTGGCGGCATTCAAGGCTTACTTTCTGAGCACCGTTTTGCTGTGTGTTTTGCCCTCACACGACCAACCTCTTATGGTTTTCACCCTTGGGTCTGAAGTCAGCAGGTGATCATGTATTTGCTGCAGTGGGCTACAGGGCGTGGGATATCCTCTTTGCAATCTTATTGTGCCTCTCTTGTTTCCCCGCCACACTCCTGTCCTCTCGCTCAAACCTACCTTCAGAAAAAAAATTATTTTTAATGTTGAGTCCATATGTAGAACCTTTCCCCTTCCTTTTAAATAGGACCCCTGGGTACATGTGTTCTTAATGAAGGTGGCATTTTTACCTGTTTGTAATTTGTCAAAATTAGTATTAATACTATTAACATTATAATAGAGCAATCTGAAAGGCAAGAAACAGATCCCTGGTTGATGTAAATTAGCACAGCTCCATTGATTAGAATGTAGCTATGCTGGCTGATTCACCTCAGGCTTGGATCTGCTCCTCTTTCTTTCCTGGGAATCTGTCTTGTCATTGAAAAGCAGGCACTTCTCCCCTTACATTGGCTTTTTTGGTGAGCCTGATGACCAGCTTCAGGAGAAAACTTCATCTTCTAAGCCACCTGTTTTCAGCCACCATCATCATCCTGTAATTAAATGGGACACAGTGAATGAGCTTGGGAGAGTGCGTTGCTCTCCGGGGCTTTGTTTGACAATGTTAATGCAAGAAACAGCTGTTATGTTTAAGAAATGTGAGTGATTATAGTGTAACAATTAAAATGGAGATACGGCACCATTTTTAATATATGGTTCAAGGAGATGAGCTATAGAATTAAGACTGTGAATTAAGATATTGTGTGTATTCCAATATCCATTGAAGTCAATCGCTATCTTTTCCCTGACTCCAATGGCCTTAAGTGATGTAACCACATGCAGTAAAACTTTATAACATCTCTTGGGAAACAGGCGGGTGATTTCACTGCAAGTGGTGGTGTGACCATATGCACGGCTGGATTACCCAATAGGCAGACTAAACACGTGCTTAGGGCACCAGAAAAGCAGGGGGCACCAAAAACATGATTTTTTAAAAAAAAATTGATATTTGATATTTCAAAAAAAGCATCAAAGTAGTCATCATGGGAAAAATCAGAAATTTGTTAGAATTCCTTACACTCCACTACATACTTTCCCCCCATTTTTCTGTTCTCTTTTTATTACTTATCCCCACCTAAACCAGGGGGGCGTCATACTAACGTAGATCAAAATAATGCAAGGAAATCAGATCCTGTCATGTATTGAAATAAATTTGTTTTATTATTGATATATTCTTCTGAGTTATACGTACTTGATTTGTTTTTTTCATATATACATATATATATATATAATAGTGTGTTGTGTAATTTGGTGTTTTTTGTTTTTTTTTTTAAGTTCAGATAACTGAGATAAGGGGCAGGATGAAACGTAACCAACTGAGTGGAGCACAGAAATGTAAACTGGCGGAAGAAAAGAAACAAAAAACTAGTGAAATTTTCCAAAATCCATCAGACGCAACATCTTCTCTAGCACAGATGTAGGTGTTTCAGAGACTGACCCTTCTTCTATTGGTGAAACAAACACCATTCCAGAATATGTGGATGTGTCAGAGACTGAACCTGCTCATGCTGTAAATAATAGGAGAAAATATCCTGGTATGTGTGTTGTCTTCAATACCGATGATGTAGCTTACTGGATAGATCATGGACCAAATGACTGTCAGCACCACACTGTGCCATTTGAGAAATCACGTCGGATTTTTACCAATGGCAAACAAACAAGATATTGTCCACAAAAAATATTTTTCGGCATGAAAGCAAATGGTGAGAAATACACTCGAGAATGGCTACTGTATTCACCATCAACAGGGTCTGTGTACTGTTTTCTTTGCAAACTTTTTGCATATAAACCTTCAACATCCCGGTTTGCTGCAGATGGATTTAGTGACTGGCGGAATACTGTTTTAATTGAACAACACGAAAATAGCACTACTCACAGAGATTCAATGTTGACATATTTAAATTGAAGACAGGGCTTTGGATTGACACACAAATTGGAAGAACAAATTAAAGGGGAGCATGAATACTGGCAACACATCTTGCAGCGTGTTATAGCTGATATTCAAACATTAGCTGAACGTTGTCTGCCTTTCTGGGGATCAAATGACACATTTGGATCATTGCAGAATGGAAGTTTCTTGGGATTGTTGGAGCTTGTGGCTCAGTTTGACCCATTTTTAGCAGGCCATATCTCAAAATATGGGAATGCTGGCAAACGTAACCCATCATACTTATCCAAGACAATATGTGATGAACTCATTAGTCTGAGTGACAAAGTTCGTTCAGCTATTGTGGATGAAATAATTACTACTGGGTACTTCAGTTTATCTGTCGACGCTACCCCTGATCTTTCACATATTGATCAATTGAGTATTGTACTAAGATATGTGTCTCCCACAGATGGAAAACCAGTT
Source organism: Mauremys mutica (assembly GCF_020497125.1). NCBI lineage: Eukaryota > Metazoa > Chordata > Testudines > Geoemydidae > Mauremys > Mauremys mutica. The sequence goes on along the minus strand of NC_059072.1, from coordinate 99,163,264 downwards.
GAACGATTTATAACATTCCTCAATTTGAAAAGCCAGACTGGTGAAGAAATGGCAAATAAAGTACTGCATTATCTGTGCCAAGTTGGCAAAATAGATTTCTCAAAGTGCAGAGGTCAATCTTATGACAATGTAGCCAACATGTCAGGGGGTTATCAAGGAATGCAGAAGAAGCTTTTATAACAGAACAAATATGCAATATTCATACTATGTGCTGCACATTCTCTCTCAATCTTGTTGGCCGCAGTGCTGTTGATTATTGTCCGATGGCAGTAAGGTTTTTTCTCAACAGTCCAGTTACTTGATACATTTTTCTCTGCCTCAACACACCGATGGGCAGTTCTTAAAACATATTTGGGCCATGATCATGTGTTGAAATCTTTCTAATACTTGCTGGAAGGCACATGCAGATGCAGTGGTAACAAGTGCAATTCTGGAGTCCTACTCAAAGACTGTGGCTGCATTAGAAAGTATCGCTGAAGACCAGTCACAAAGGGGAGAAATTATACGAGAGGCAGAAAACATTGAAAACAAGATGCAAGAACTAGAGTTTTGTATTCATGTTGACCATGTGGAATGAAGTTTTACAACTTTTTTTTTTTTTTTTTTTTTTTTTTTACCACACAAGTCAAGCTCTCCAAGAAAAAGAACTGGATTTGAAAACATGTGCAGACCTCAATCATTAGCAGACAACTTACACACTTTGAGGAATGATTTCAAAAGATCTGAAGACGTATCAAAAAATATCTTGCCTGATACTAACTACAAAAGCCCAGTCCCACAAGCGAATCAGGAAAAAACAAGCAAATGATAGCAGTGTGTAGCAGGGTAGTCTCCTGCTCCTGCCCTGAAGGGCTTGAAACAGCCCAAGAGAGGGCTGTGACTGGAGCAAGAAGCCTGGGCTGATTGGGGAAAGTAGGCTCAGCTGTGGCCATGCCCCAATCAGGCCCAGCTGGCCCCTATAAAAGGCCAGGGAAACCAGAAGGATGAGTCTCCCTCTGCCTGTAGAGGGAGAAGGGCCTGGCTGCAGGGAGATAGAGACAGGGTACCTGAGTGAAGCAGGGCTGGGGAAAGGCAGAGGAGCTGGGGAGCTCCAGCCTGGAAAGCCCCAGGCTGTGGCCTAGCATTGGGCCAACTTGGTACTGGGGGTTGCAGAGGGTAGCCCAGGGGTAGGCAAAGGCAGCAGGTCCAAACCCAACCTTGCCAGTGATGAGTAGGCTGATACTGCAGTCTGCCCCAGAGTGTGGGGCTAGACAATGACTGGCAGTAGCCATATACTGAGGCGAGGTGGGAATAGTGGGGCAGCACCCTAGGTAAAAGGGCACCTGGTCCAGGGAGGGACACGGGGGCCAGAGGGCAAGTGGATCACTGGCCTGCAGAGGGCGCTCCGGAGGCTGGAACGAGCTAATTCCCTGAGAGACCAGCAGGAGGCACCGCAGGGGTGAGTCCACACATCTACACAGTGCGACAGAAACAGCATTGAATCCTAGAGACAAATTTTGCGTCTCTACTTACTACACTATAATTGAAGCTCATATGAAGAGGAGAGGTGAAGTGTACAAAAGTATCGAGTAGATTTTCTTTTCTAAACTATATGGACTTATCTGACGAACAATATTCACAAGGTTCCCAAAAGCTAGTTGACTCATACCCTGTTGACTTGAACATGAATCTCTGTGGAGAAGTACGGCAGTTCCACTGTTATATGCGCGCAAAGTTTAATGGAACAGGAAAAATGAAATTCAGTCACATTGATCTTCATGACACAATATTGAAAGACGGAATACAATGTGTATTTCCAAATGTAGAGCTCGCACTATGTATTTTTCTAACATTGATTGCTAACTGCCCCGCAGAACGCTCTTTTTCTCAGCTGAAAAGAATAAAAAAACCCTCAGAACAACAATGTGTGAGGACAGACTTGATTCACTTTCCCTATTGTGTATGGAAGCGGACATGCTTCGTCGAGTCAGCTTCAATGAACTTATCCAGAATTTTGTAATCAGAGAATCTAGAAAGATTCTATTTTAATTTCAGCATACGTGTCATTTCGAAAAATAAAATTTTATTTTACGGTATAATATTGTTTTTATTTTGAATTACATATGGGGAGGGACCATAATCTTTTCCGTGCTTAGGGCCTCTAAAGGTCTTCATCCAGCCCTGACCATAAGTGAACAAAGTCAGGACATAATGTTGCTTTGCAATATGGCATATTGACCTGACTTGCTGCTAACAACCTTGTGCTCACTCCCTGAAGTTGAAGACCACTTCTTCCTGTGCCTGGCTTGCAGTGCACAACAGTCAAGTGAGCTCCCAGAGCAGAAAGGAAGAGGAAAACAGCAATGCATCCATGAGCGACACTGCAGTCACACATGCCACATGATACAGGATGCTCAAATGAGCTCCCATATGAGGAGAGATTAATAAAACTAGGACGTTTCAGCTTGGAAAAGAGCCAACTAAGGGGGGATATGACAGAGGACTATAAAATCATGACTGGTGTGGAGAAAGTAAATAAGGAAGTGTTATTTACTCCTCTTCATAACGCAAGAACTAGGGGTCACCAAATGAAATGAATAGACAGCAGGTTTAAAATAAAGAAAAGGAAGTATTTCTTCACACAATGCAGAGTCGAGCTGAGGAACTTATTGCCAGAGGATGCTGTGAAGGCCAAGACTATAACAGCAGCAGGGGTGAAAGTAAAATGTATCTCTGACTGGTGCAGGGGTTGGCTTGGGGGGGGGAAGGGGTGGGGTCGGGGCCGGGGGGTCTGCGTCCCCCAGCCAGCCTATCTGCGCTGCCTGGTCCTCCGGCCCTTTTAAATTGCCGGTCCCTGGGCAGCTGCCTCTTTTGCCCACCACCACCCCTTGCCCCTGTCAGCAGCCCGGGGAGGGGGCGCAAAAGGAGCAATGACATTAAAGCGCTGCCGTGGCAGTGCTTTAAAGTCAGCTGTATGGGCCAGTACCAGCGGCCACTTTTTACTGGTACACCGTACCGGCCCATACCGCCTTACTTTCACCCCTATGTAACTGGGTTCAAAAAAGAACTAGATAAGTTCATGGAGGATAGGTCCATCAATGGCTATTAGCCAGGATGGGCAGGGATGCAAAACCATGCTCTGAAGTGTACCTAGCCTCTGTTTGCCAGAAGTTGGGAGTGGACAATGAGAGAGAGCACTTGATGATTACCTGTTCTGTTCATTTTCCCTCTGAAACACCTGCCATTGGCCACTGTTGGAAGACAAGATACTGGGCAAGATGGACTGTTGGTCTCACCCGGTATAGCTATTCTTATGTAATGAGGCTTACAAATGTACGGGCAATACTAAAATTAAATGCAGAACAATTAACGAGGAATAACATAACTGGAATTGAAAGGTTTAGGTGATGGGGGGTCCAATAGATGGCAAATGCAGTTAATCAGAGACTAGTGTGTATGAGCCATGAATCCATCTAGCAGACGTGCTGAACCACCTTTTGGTCATTCTCAAACTTACCGGGCTCAGTGTTTCCATTGCACCTGAGCTCTGCTTGGACAGAGTGGAAATGGGGATGGGCAAAGAGCTACTTAGAGTTGCCTGATCTGAAAGCAGCTGTTCCAATGAGAGTTACAGTTGCACAGGTTAGAACTGCTGAGCCCCCTAAATTTCCCTTTATGCTGTGGGTTGAGGTGGCACTGGGCTCAGGAGGAGGTTACCCCAGCAGACTGTTTCCCCCCAAAAGGGGAATTTTCTGAGGGCATATCAGGCTGCTTTAAGTCTGTTTTGTGCCACAAAGTGGCGTTAGCAAACTGGAGAATCTAGCCCCGTTTCCAGATAAATTATCCTCATTCGGTATTTTATTTCCTCTTCCCAGGTGTATGTATTTACATGTATTTCTATCAATTCTCACTTCACTGGATGTGAGCCTCCATTACAATCTCTCCTGGCTCAGCTGCAGTTTGCTTCTGTGCCCCCCTGTATTTTATATCTTTCCAGTTTTGATGCTGTCAACAGATTTGTTCATACTTACATTTACGTCATCTTCTCGATCCACAGCACATGGTTCTCAGGAGCTTAAAATCAAGTTGGTCTTTGGGTAGAAGCCTAGAGAGACACAAAATATTCACAGTGCAACATCTTGACAATGTACTACCGTATCTGCATCACCCAAGAATGCATGGATGAGAGTGCTAACGCTGAACATTTGCCCAATATTTACTTTGTGCCACACACACTTGACTATAGTTGCTACATTAGCTCCTCACTCCCCTCTTGACTGCTGAGAGTGGGAACAGAAATTCTTTGTTGTTTCTTTTCTGCCTGAGTGGGGTGATAGTGAGCAAACATACATCATCACTCCTTGTTGGGGGGTAAAAGTTGGAAACAAGTCACAAGTCCACCCAATTTAGACTTAATCAATTTTCCCCTTTATTTATACAATTTCAGACAGAATTATTATCACTTACGGTGTCAGGACATACATTTATGCCAGACAAACAACAACAGACAAGACAGAATTGGTAAATGGGCCCAAGTTGTCACATTCTGGGCTACCAAGAAGTTCTTTTATCTTCCATGATACTCATTGCCTTCTCTAGTCCTTTGGTCCCATTCTTTAGTTTCTGGTCCAGTGTTTCTCAAGTTTGGACCCACATTCACTTAGGTCTTTTATACATTTCTGCATTTCAGATTAAGTAATTTTTATCCAATCATCTTTTAGCACATCAGCCCTTTGGATTTTAGGTAACCCATACATTATGCATGTGCAAGCTTCATTTACCCCACTTCTGTATTTTTCCTACTCATTTTGGGTCATGTTGTTTTGTGTCACCCTGCCCAGAAAAAGGGGAGTTTTTACTTACCTTCCATGTTTGTGTGTCTCTTACTTACATCTTCCAACACGTTACCTTTGTTCTGTCAGCAATGACATTTTAAGCAGATTAGCAATTCTGTGTAAAAGAAGAATTGGCAAAGCCACACTTACGCCAGCAAAGCCATAGCCTTAGTGTTTCATTCACTATACATAATTACATATTGTTAATAACATAGGCTATCAAAGCTCTTAATCTTACCATTAACAAGTCTTCAGTTTATATTTCAGTGTTATATAGTGTCATACGTTATTCTGGGCTACCGTTAATCTATTAGGAAGGGTAGGGGAGTTTTGGAAAACTTGATGATTTTTTAATTTTTCTTATCTTTTTTAAGCATGGGTTTTTCATTCAAAGTTGGGGGGGCTGTTTTTGTTTTTTGGGAATCATTAATAAAAACTGCATTAGAAAAGTTCCTATGAATGCATTTTGAGAGGTGTCTCAATGTTAGGGCCTTTATATTTAGTTGTTTGGTACCCCAATACTCTTCATGCTGCATGCTTGTGTCAGACAGGCCATGGAGTGCTCCTACAATTGATCTTTTGCTTGTCCTGCTTTAAGACACAGGCGGAACAAGTGTCACTGCTCTATATCATTAATTCAGTTGTAGAACTGTGTCCACTACTGACCCCTGTGGTGTCCCATTTGGTACCGTTCCCCAGGCAGAAATCTTACCATTATAAATTACTCTCCACTCCTGATTACACCAACCAATCGGGAGTCCATGCTGTGTTTTGTTTTGTTTTTGTTTTGTTTTCCCAGTATAGAAAACTGACCAGGTTTTTGGAAATGTAGGCCCATATTTTGGGATGCTTAAAGTTGGGCTCCTATATCCATATCTAGACTTTAAATAAAAGTGAGCTAATGTGCATATATCCATATGCACAATATACAATCGCTACTTACATAACACTATCAGTAACCAAACACCAGCAGGTACCACGCACCTATCGGGGGGGGGAGGGATTTTTTGTGTTTGTTTTTTGAGAAATGCCAGTTACTAAAAGGACAGAATTTAAATATAATCAGCGTAATATTGTAAACTTAATTTTTAACAGATTTATTAAGTATCAAAACTGACTAATGACAGTAGTCATTACTAATATCATTTTTATTGTAATTTCTGGTGGTACTATGGAAGCAAAAGTATTTATTTCCACTGTGTTCCAATAAACTTTTGTAAACATCTTTTCAGGTTTCTTGGAAGCGTGCTTTAGTAGTACCCATTGTATCATTACATTTATGGTGTCTGTAACAGGGCACACTCAGTATTGCCAATCTCAGCAGATCAAAAATCATTAGTCCCCTCTCCCCCAGTTCAGCCCCCCAGCCTCACCTCTGCTACTCCAGGGGCTCTTTGCCCTCCTGCTCCTTTCCAGGCCAGATGTTGCAGGGGGGAAGGAACAGAGGTGCTGTCCTGTCTCCCTTGCTCACAGGAGAGGAGGGGTAAAGCTACCTAAGCAGCTGGGCTTGTTCTGTTCCCACCTCCCCCACCCCTCCTGTGAGAATGGTGAGCAAAGGGGAAGGGAGTCCGCTGGCTTCTGGCAGGGCTGAATTGCACAAGGGAGCTGAAGCTTCTAGCATCCTCAGAAGATGAGCTCCAGAGCCCTCAGCAACCCTATCACTCATTAAAAAAAGACACCAGAGCTGGCAATACGACATGCTGGCTCTTCTCAGGCAGGCTATGAGGCCAGCACACCTCTGTGCTGATTTCAGCCCAGAATGGAGGCATTCTGGGGACTGTAGTTCCCAGTGAGCATTGGAATTGTAGGCCTGACAGCAAGGAATGCTGGGAGATGGGCCAGGACTACAAGTAATCTCTCTTTTCTCAGAGTGAGGGTGACTAAGTGAAACCTGTGGTAGGGCTTCTAGCTAGGAGGAAGATTTTCATTTAGATATTTTTTTCCTGTTTTGTTTTTCTACTTCCCTCACTGGAAATGTGTGAAAAAGTTGTTTGTTTTTTTTAAAGTTAAACAAAATGTAACTTTGTTATCCTCTAATGTTTTTTTTGTTTTGTTTTGTTTGTTTGTTTTTATTTCCTCTCCACACACACATTTTTCTGGGAATGGGGGAAAACCAAAATGAAAATATCTGAAATCAAACAAGTTTAACTGCAGTTTTTTAATCAAAATCAAAGAAATTCTTTAATGTTCAAATAAAGGGGGGTGGGGAAATTTTCATTTAAATATGCTTTTGATGTTGTGAAAAATAAAAATACAAGAATTTCAACAAACCCTAGTAAACTGTTCATTTTGTTAGCCTTGGTTCAGCCTTGCCCCAACGTGAAGGTTTCAGATTTGAGTTGAAATTACTTTTTTGGACTTTTATTATACCGGCAGTGACGGAGTTTGGTTTGGCCAGTGAACTGAACTACTCACAGCAAGAGAGAAAGTAAAACAACAGCTACTCCCAAGGACAGAAAGCAGGGCCAGCTTCAGCCACCAGTGCAGCAAGCTGGTGCTTGGGGCGGCCTTTGGAAAGGGGCAGCACGTCCGGGTCTTCAGCTGCAATTCGGCAGCGGGTCCCTCAGTCCCTCTTGGAGGGAAGGAGTGGCCGCCGAATTGCGCCAAAGAATGAAGCGGCGCTGTAGAGCAGCCGCCGATAGCAGCTTTTTTTTTTTTTGCGCCGCTTGGGGTGGCAAAAAAGCTGGAGCCGGCCCTGACAGAAAGGTAAGTCACTGTGACAGCAGCCACTATCCTGTAGCTATATTTTGATTTTAATGGAACATAACTCCTTTGCTTGTGAGTATGGTCCAGATCTCCAAAAGAATGTAGGCTCCTGACTTCCATTGAAATCTGTGGGAATTAGGGGTGTAGTGGGGTGGCTGCCCCACTTCCTGAGAGTGTGGGCTGTGGCAGGCCAGTGGGTCTGTGCAGACCGACAGCCAATAAGAAAAGGGCTTACAGGGGGGCAATCAGAGCCAAGATTGGAGACAGCCAATCAGGGCTCAGCTTGGCCCTATATAAAGGCTGCCCAGGAAGGAAGCAGGCCGTCTGTCCCAGACCTTTGGCAGAGGAAGGTCTGTCCCTAGAGCTGGGAGACTAGCACTGTGGACAGCGCAGTGCTGGCCAGGCTTAGGGAGCAGAAGGGTGCTCTAGCCCGTAGCTTGCCAGGCTGCAAGCCCTGAAGGGAAGGGCCTAGCAGGTGCAAGGGGCTGTAGGGGAAGTGGCCCAGGGAAGTGGACAGATGAGGGGAGAGAAGGAGGACAGCGAGGCTACCGCCAGAGGGTCCCTGGGCTGGGACCCAGAGTAAAGGGTGGGCCTGGGTCCCCCTCTTCCCCCCCCCTTGCAGTAAACCTAGCCATTGGCCGTGGGGCGTAGCCATCATAGACTATGCTAGATCCCCGATGGGAGGGATTAGACTTCGAGAGCGTGGCTGGGGTGTAGAAAGACTGCTGATCACACACACACACACACATACACACACCGGAAGGGGTGTGGATGGACTAAGGGGCAGTGCTGTAGGGCAGTGGTCCAGAAGAGGACACCGCGAGCTGGTGAGTGATGTGGATTCAGACGCCAACTAAAGGCGAGACAGCAGGCAGGACACCACCAGGAGAGGGCGCTCCCCTCGACTGAGCTAATTTCTGGAAACAACCAGGAGGAGGTGCTGTGGTGGTGAGTCCCAACCCTGTCACAAGGGGCTTTAAATACCTTTCAGGATCTGGGTCTATATGCATCTCTGTGTGCAAATCACATGAATCTTTTGTAATTGATGGTTGAAAAAACAAATGAGGTCCACTATATAGGTTGAGAATGTGAAGCATAGCAGAATTACAATGATCAACCCCATTCCCCTTCCTCACCCCAATCATTATATCTCCCTGGGTATCCTGCAGTCCTTAAACCCACAATGTCTTTTCTCCCTTGCCCACATTCCATGACCCCGCCCCCTGAAGCCTCATCTATCTTCCTTCCTTCCTTCCTCCCTCCTTCTACACTCTCCCACCACTGGAGCTTCCCACTCTGCTCCATGTCTCTTCACCTCTTGCCTCCCCTAGAAACTCCACCTTTTCCTAGGCACTGGCCTCAACACACTCCCTCCTAGTCTCTTACTCCAATCCTCCAGCAGTAGCACCTTTGCCTCGGCCCAGCCATGGACATCAGAAGAGGATTAGTTTGTGAATAGTTATACTACAAGCATTATTCTTTATAAATGTAAAATCAGCTCTTCCCTTGTTAATCACCATCATAAAAAATTAAGAACGACAATATAATGTCAATCAATATGGATTTATGGAAAAAAGGTTGTCAAACAATCTTTCTCAATTTTTTGATGGGACTACAAGCTTGGGTTGATAAAAGTAACAAATGTAGACTTCTGTAAGACATTTGATTTATAAAATACAATGTTCTAAAGAAAATTGATACAATATAAAATCAATGCAGCATGTATTAAATCAACTAAAAACTGGCTAACTGATAGATTTCAAAATTGTAATTGCTAATGAAGAATTATCCTCCAGTGGGTATGTTTCCAGGGGGTTCTGCAGGGATTAGTTCTTTCTTGGCCCAATGCTATTCAATATCTTTATCAATGGTCTGGTAGAAAATATAAAGTCATTGCTGATAAAGTTTCCAGATCATATAATTTGGTCAGGTGTAAATAAAGGTAAGGACAGGTCAGTTTTACAGAACAATCAGAATTTCTTAATAAGCTGGGTGCAATCAATCAATATGCAGGATCATACATCTAGGGAAAAAGGGGTGTAGGCCGAACTTACTAGATAGGGAGCTGTGTCTTTGAAATCTGTGACTCTGAAAATGATGTAGGGGTCTTGGTGGGCAAACAGCTAAACATGAGCTCCCAGTCCGATGCTGTGGCTAAAAGGGATAATGTAATCCTTGGATTGGTTGGATGTATGAACAATGAAATATTTTATAGGAGTAAGGAGGTAGTTTTATCTCCATATAGTATTGGTAAGGCCATTGTTAGAATACTGTGTCCAGTTCAGACAAGGTTGAAAAATTGAAGTAGCTTCCACAAAGTGCCATAAGAATGATTTGAGGGCTGCCTTACATGTCTTTGACTGAGTTCCTTATCCGAGCTGGCCCCAGCGTTTTTGCCGCCCCAAGCGGCGGAAAAAAACACAAACCCACGATCGGCGGCACTTTGTCGGCAGTTCTGCCGCCGCTGCTTCATTCTTCAGAGGCAATTCAGCGGCAGGTCCTTCCCTCCAGGAGGGAGCGAGGGACCCACCGCCGAATTGCCGCCGAAGACTCGGATGTGCCACCCCTTTGTGTTGGTTGCCCCAAGAACCTGCTTGCTGTGCTGGTGCCTGGAACTGGCCCTGTTCCTTATGTCTTTCACTGAATCTAGCTTACAAAAGAGAAGGTTAAAAGGCGACGGTCTATCTACACAGGGAGAATGTATGCAAAAGTAGAGGGATCTTTAATCTAGCCAGCAAAGGTATCACAAGATCGAGTGGCTTGAAGCAGCAATGTTCAAATTGGAAATAAAACACATTTTAACAGTGAGGCTATTTAACCATTGGAGCAACTTGTCAAGAGATGTTGTGGATTTTCTGTCACTTGAAGTCTTTATATCAAGAGGGGATGTCTTTCTAAAAGATCTGCTGTACTTCAACCACAAGCTCTTTGGTTTGACTGCGTGAAATTCTATGGCCTCTGTTATGTCAGACTTGCTGCAGCTTTGCGCTGTTCATTGGTTTTCTGTTGTGCTGCTTTTAACATTTAATGCTCAAAATATACCGGGTCTCAACTAGAGCTGGGCAAATAATTCATAGCAAATAACTTGACACATTTGGCACCTTTTTATTAGAATTGCCCATGAACAATCACAATTTCTCAAATTTATTCAAAACTATTTGTCAAATAATTTCTCTGACTTGGCCTTGTCTGCATTGGGATTTCGGCCATTGGTGGCCAACCTCAGATGTAGCTGGACTCATGCAGACTCCAACAGGAGACCCAGGAAAGAAACAGTTTGCACCAGTGAAGCTTACTCCTGCTTGAAGCTGGAATATTACAGAGAGTTTCTTGTTAATTTGCTCTATTTTTTTTTATCGGGGATTCTTAATCTTTTTCATAGCGTGGATCACATCTTAATGTAGAGGCTGATTTTTTTTGGACCACCTCCCATTCACGAGTGCATGGACCATCTCCCCTCTCTTTCATGATCATACAACATCTCTATAGCAACAGCAACTGCATAAATGAAAAAATATTAGGAATTATCTGTTTCGCAGCTGTCCTTATTTGACAAGTGTTCTGTCCTTTTTTGAAAAAGTTAATCACATGGTCTACTTTTGCTGTTTTCATCTACTTCTCCCATCTCTCTCTCTCTCTCTCTCTCTCTCTCTCTCTCTCTCTCTCTTTCAGCTGGAAATGAACAGACCCAGCATCACAGACCATCTAAAAGACATGCATCAAGCTTGTAACTTCATTTCATCTATAGCAAGAATTACTGGGGAAGGGTCTAAGGCCTGTGTTATGCAGGAGGTCAGAGTAGATTATCATAATGGTCCCTTCGGGACTTAAAATGTATGCATCTACAGGTAAAATTTAATTCAGTGAAGAAGGTCAGGATATAAGGCCAATGCATAAGTCCCACTTAAACCCTATTTTTGAGGGCTTACGTGGGACTTATGTGATTCATTGGGTTTGTGCTGGCCCCATGTGACTAACCAGCTCTCCAGGGATCACTGGGTGTCCACAAACTCTTTAGATCAGGGTCAGCAACCTTTGGCACGCAGCTCACCAGGGTAAGCACCCTGGCAGGCCTAGGGTGACCAGATAGCAAATGTGAAAAATCGGGGTGGGGGTAATAGGAGCCTATATAAGAAAAAGACCCCAAAAACTGGGACTGTCCCTATAAAATTGGGACATCTGGTCACCCTAGGCGAGCCGGGCTGGTTTGTTTACCTGCCGCATCTGCAGGTTCAGCCAATCGCGGCTCCCACGGGCCGCGGTTTGCCGCTCCAGGCCAATGGGGGCGGTGGGAAGTGGTGCAGGCCAAGGGATGTGCTGGCCACCGCTTCCCACCGTGGCCAGTGGGAACTGTGATCGGCCGAACCTGTGGACGCAGTAGGTAAACAAACTGCCCGGCATGCCAGGGTGCTTACCCTGGCAAGCCGCGTGCCAAAGGTTGCCAACCCTTGCTTTAGATTAAATTGTTGATTCAGCTGCAGAAGCACCTAAGGATAAACTTGTCATCGTGAACAATGGCTTCTGACTTTTTTTTTCTCTGTTTTGTACTTTGTAAGTTTCTTACTATTCTGCAGTTTAGTATTAGGTGTTATGGTGTGGGTCTTGCTCTGAAATGTGACTATATACAAATGACACATCTTTGTCCATTAGATCTGTATTTCCAGTTCAACTTTCTGAGATTTCTTTTACCATTAACAACAATTCAGAGTGTGTAGTGAGACTACTGTTACAAAATATAGAGAGGAATTTTATTCAGGCTCATGCATCAATAATAAAACCATTATTCAAGTTCCTACAAAGGAGCTGCACAGGTGGAACAGAGGGCAGGATCTTTATGAACCTTTTTGTTCTTTGTTAGAGATGGAATAGGTAGCAGTCCGATCAATGCTCAGTAGAAGTCAGCATCAGAAATATGCACCATTCACAGAGCCCTGCATAACCCCCAAATAAATTGGAGCAACTTCCCAGGGCATAATGGTACAAGGTGGTATCTGGTAGCAGTGAAATAATTTCACTTGAACCCCTAAAACAGAGACCGAAAGCCAGTTGGAGATTAAAAAGAGGGACATGGGTATAAAGCCACTGCTAGATTTTGCTGTTCCTAGGCATTTTATTAGAAGCCCTGATAGGACCAGGCATTATGAGTAAATATATACAAGTAACGCAATAAAATATTCAAGACCTCACAGAGGACTTGCAAATCCAAGCAAGGGGTTTATGTAAAAAAGGGACAGCTTCTTTGAGCAGAAATCTAAACTTGGCGCTCAGTTAAACCTTCACGACCCTTGTCTGATTCCTCCCCCCCTACTCTCCATCCCCGCCCCCTGGGTTTTCAATACAGCCAACAATGAAAGTGAAATCCAATCCCATCCAATTAGAGGAAAATGAATGGCTCATCTACAATAAATGGGCTCTGAATAACAATAAGCCAACAAAAGAGCAATGAACTGGAGACAGAGTACAATCTTCCTGAATGTTAATCGGCAACTAACTCCACAAGCTTCTTAGATGTGGAAAGAATTGGGGGAAAATAGATTAAGGAAACCTTTAGAACACATTGCCTTTTAACTACTTAGGCTTCACATTTTTACCTAAATACCAGAATGTCTTTAATTCTGCCTTTTACAGGAGGACGTGTATGTTCTCTAAGTTACTTGTTTTGAGTTTATTTTTGAAACGGTAGGTCCTATAGTACATACTCAGATCTGGGTTTTTTTGCACAGCTAAATCTATTTTAAAGGAGCTTTTTAAAACCACTGAGCTCAAGTAAAGTACTGGAAACCACAGCGAATATTTTTAGCTCGCAGAATTAAGTAGGCCCAGGAATTTTGGAAAAGAGGCAGTTGCCTTCAGAAGGCATTGAGCCTAAAGAAAGACTTGAGACAAAGGACAAATCATAAAGAAACTATAGAAGAAATCTGTAATTAGGGATCTGAACATGGGCAATGCTTTCCACATCTTGGCGAACCCAGAGGAAGTGACAGTTTTATGGCTCTAACTGTACCCATCCCCCTCTTATATTCCTTTTCACATTAGCCTGAATGATGCCTGAAATACTTACACAGTGACCCAGATGTTATTTGCTCTCTTTAGTCGCAGAGGTGATCTTTGGAAAGCAAAGACAAGTTGCAGTGTTACTGACCTAGTCAGAATTAAACCCTTCACTAAAGCCTCACCTGGTGTGAGCATATTACCAAATCTGAAAACATGGGCCACCAACCTGAGCTGTATTGCTACCCAGTCCACTTCCTTAGCACTTTTCTGCCCCAGGCAGGCAGAGGTCGTCCATCTGAACCATCACAGAAGCCATCTTGGGCTGCCATCCCCTACTGCCTACTTTAATCCATGCAGTATGAGGCTAATCCAAAGCCCACTGAAGTCACTGACTTCAGTTGGCATCAGATCAGACCCCAGAAGATCACCACTTCACTTTATTTTTTTAAAAATGTAATGTAATTTATTTTTTCAAATGAAAGCTAAGGGCTTGTCTACACTGGCACTTTACAGCGCTGCAACTTTCTCACCTAGGGATGTGACAAAACATCCTGCTGAGTGCTGCAAGTTCCAGCGCTGTAAGGTGCCAGTGTAGACAGTGCACCAGCGCTGGGAGCTACACCCCTCATGGGGGTGGTTTTCTTAGAGTGCTGGGAGAGCTCTCTCCCAGCGCTATGCCATGAATTCACAAGCCACGTTAAAGCTTGTGCACTTGAACATTGCCAGTGAAGATGTGCCCTAAGTCTCTAGCTGTTATGGCTGTGAAGAAAATCTGGCAAATATGATCCTGTGTAAAGTATGCAGTGATGTTTGTCTGAGTTTGCAGACAGCCTGAACCAATAGGTCTGAGTGTGAACTGCCTCATTTTTTTTCAATGGGCGCTAACTCAGGTGACAATGAATATACTATAAATGCCATTGTTAACTATTTCACTGCTCAACGAACATGAGAAACGAGAGGGAGGATCATATTACAAACATCTACACACCGCTCACTTTGGGTAGGGCCTTTAACAATACATGGCCAGGCTGCAGGGGATGCACAATTGGTTTTATTTTCCTGAGGTTGAGAGCTCAGCTTTCACAAGTTTGGGAGACACTGCTGTGGTCCTTACTCACTTGAACTCCATAATCTACTCATATGTGTAAGGCCCCAATCCTGCAGCCCTTAAAAAGTTAACCACTGAATCTCACCAACACTAACTGCTTAAAGACGTAAAACAAAAGAAGAAACTGAATAATTTAAAAAGTCAAATTATATGAAATAATATTGAAATTATATGTCAAACAGTTTATAATAGAAATATCTTTCTAGTGCCTGATCCACAACACAAATGTTCAGATAATCCTATTCCTAGAGATGGTCCCAAACATCATAATATCTCTGTCCAGATAAAGCAGCCAAGTTTACCTATATAAAACCTATGTTACATGTTTTCATTGTATATATGGAAAAATGAGAGTAAAGAGAAAAGGCTTAGCCCGCACCACCCCCCGCCCACCGCTAATCTGATATACAAGCAAAGGTTTAGTCTTGTATGCTTTGAGAGGAGCAAGAATTTGGCAGGCATACAGATAAACTATTAAGTAATATCTGTGAGCAGCTAAAGGGGATTTGGAGAAGAGTTGTTCATTTTTTTAAATTAAATAACAATTTGGTCTCAGCAGCATTAAAATACATTTTCAAAGGCCATTGTTTGAACAAAGAGGGGAAAGGAGCTGTTAGAAGCAGTTTACAGAGTGCAAATAAGGGCACAAATAAGAAGGGGCATGTATGTTAATGAGCCGGGGTTTGGGTTTCGGCATGGAGTTGCAAGCACAAAACCCACTTTCAATCTAGTGTAGTGTACACCCATTGGCAATAACTTCGAAACACAATATTGCACCCTGCAGAAACGTAGAAGCTTAAGCAAGAGGTCCTCTAAAGAACTCCAAATGTTTATATATGTCTAGCGTGCACTCTCTGGAAAATCTAACCCTGAATGTCAGGCAAGAACAGGGTAATCTCAGTGCCTGACAGCTGCACCCATCCCCCTCCACTGGGAGTAGTGTTAGTGCTTCTGTAACCCACACACCACCTGGGTGTGGTGTTCTATCCCATCTAGTGGCACTGAGACCACTTAGAGCAGAGGTGGGCAAACTACAGCCCACAGGCCACATCCAGCCTGTGGGACCCTCCTGCCTGGCCCCCGGCCTCTCCCCTGCTTTTCCCCTCTCCCGCAGCCTCAGCTCACTGCACCGCCAGTGCAATGCTCTGGGCAGTGGGGCTGCGAGCTCCTGGGGCAGCGCAGCTGCAGAGCCCGGCCTGACCCTGTGCTGTGCTGTGGCTGGCTCCAGCCGGGTGGTGCAGCTGCCTGTCCTGGTGCTCTGGATGGTGCGGCTGTAGCACCGCCAGCCACCAGTGCTCCATGCAGCACGGTTAGGGAGCAGGGGGGTTGGACAGGGGTCAGGGTGGTCAGAGGGTGGGGAACAGGGGGGTTGAATGGGGGCAGGGATCCTGGGGGGCAGTCAGGAAAGGGGGGGTTGGATGGGGCAGTCAGGGGGCAGGAAGAAGGGTGGTTGGATGGGGCACGGTCCCCAGGGGCAGTCAGGAATGAGAGGAGGGGTTGGATGGGGCAGCGGGAGGAAGTCTGGGGGCAGTCAGGGGACAGGGACCACAGGCGGGTGGATGGGGCAGGAGTCCCGGGGGGGCCATCAGGGGACAGGGGTGTTGGATGGGGCATAAGTCCCAGGGGGGCCATCAGGGGGCGAAAAGCGGGGCGGCTGGATAGGGGGTGGGGGCTGGGCCATGCCTGGCTGTTTAGGAAGCCACAGCCTCCCCTAACCAGCCCTCCATACAATTTTGGAAACCCGATGTGGCCCTCTGGCCAAAAAGTTTGCCTGCCCTTGACTTAAAGAGATTAATGAGTCTGCTACATCCTTAGTTAAGGGCCTTGTGGCTTTTAGCTCATGCAGTAGAGGCTCATGCATTTAGCTTCAGAGGTCCCAGGTTTGATCACAACCGGGGTCTGTTGCAGGGGCAGATTTACCGTGAAACATACCGTGCCCTGACACGGGCCCCCCAACAGCAGTGGGCCCCTGGGCCAGGCACTCAGGCAGCCTGCTCTGCAGGGGAAGGCTGCAGGGGTAGAAGCTGTTGGGGGCAGGAGAACAGGGAGGGAGGCTCACCCGCAGCCTCAGGCAAGCACTGCAAACATGGGCCAGAGGATGCAGGAGGCGCACAGGGTGGCCGCACAGCCAGCTGGAGAGAAGCAGCGATTTGAAGGGGAAAACACCGCTTCTCTCCAGCTGCGTGGCTGCCTCGGCTCTTCCTGAGTCGTCCGGCCTGCGTCCACGCCATTCGCTGCTGCTTGGTGAACGGCAGCTGGGCGCAGCCCACGAGGCGGCCAAGGGATGGGTGATGTTTCGGCTCTCCTCCCCACAAGCCAGGAGAGCTGACAAAACACGAAAGTGGCGGGGGGGGGGAGGAGGGAATTTGCACTCTTTCAAAGGCTGCAGTAAATGACTTCCCTCCAAATTTGTGGGCAAGAAAGCAATGAGAATCTGAGTCCAACTCAGGGCTCATCATGGGTCAGTACAGCTGCATGCTGCCTGTTACTCAGAGATAAATGCACCATCACAAGCTAGCCTCTTGCTAGATGGTAAGCTCTTTTGGCACAAGGATGTAGGCTTAATATATTTTTGTGAAGTGCCATGTTCTGTATGGCACTTTATAACTAATGAACATGAACTATATGATGCATGTATCCCACTTTTAAGCAAACATAGCGATTTAGGTAATTGGAGCATTAAAATCCTGAGCTAAAAGGTTCTGATCTGGAATTTCCCAAAGCATGGCATGGAGTCAGTTAATATGATATTTTCTTCTAAGTTCTGGCCCTTCAGTTGTGGTGTAGTCTTTTTGTGCTCTGCTAAATAGCTGCTGTGTTCTACCACAGAGGTAGCTACCTTCAGCAGTGGCGGAAGTGATTTCTATATACTCCTTATCCACCTCACAAGACTATTCAGAGTAGGGTGACCAGACTGCAAGTGTGAAAAATCGGGACGGGGGTGGAGGGTAATAGGAGCCTATATAGGAAAAAGACCCCAAAATCGGGACAGTCCCTATAAAATTGGGACATCTGGACACCCTAATTCAGAGGACTGATTTAGTTAATCTTAGTTTAAAGCACTTTTTGATCCTCAGAGGATAAATATTTTGAAAAAAAATTTCCCCTTGGAGTCTGATATGATTATAAGTACAGTCAGTTTATAGTTAACCTTAAACTTCTGAAAAAAAAAAAAGAATGAAACGGGAGATGGGGGAGATAAGAGAGAATGTTCTTTTTCTTGGCTGGGTCCCGTGGTGGGGCCCCAAAAATGAAGCTGAGCACAGGGCCCCACTAACTCTAAATCCTCCACTGGCCTGTTGGTGTTACACTTCTATAGCACTTTCCCTCCAACAAACTCAAAGTCTACAAACCTTTAGGCATCCTTATGAAGGATGCAAGTACTATTAGCCCTGTTTTACAGATGGAGAAAAACAGGCACAGTAGTCAAGTGACTACCCCAGAGTTTCACAGGGCCAATTTTGACACACTTACTCACCTTGATTAGTACCTTACTCCACAAATGGTTCCGTTGTAGTCAGTGGTACCACTCAAGGAGTAAGTTGCTACTCACCAAAAGTAAAGGCATCAGCGAGGCCTGGGTGAAAATTGTCAGTCAAAACTTTTTTTTTTCATGGAAAACTGGGTTTATGACAAAATTAATTGTTTTGCAAAAAGCATCTGCTTTCTTTGAAAAATCTTAATAATTTTTAAATCAAAACCCCAAATGTCCAAAAGCCAGAAAGTTTTTAGTTCTTGGCTGAAAACAAAAATATTTCTATTTGGATATGATTCCATAAGGCCTCATGGGATTTGTAATCTGGTTGGCTCATGTCCCCCTGCTCGTCTATGGGCTGGACTCCGCAGCTGTACTATATGTCCCTTGACACACCACAGCCACTCCATGATGTACTGCTTCCCCTCCCCATGACACAGGAGATATTGATGCATCAAGGGAGAAGTAACCCAACCAGTGAGCTCAGTCTACAGGAGAGATTGGGAGCATGAGGTACTGAATTGCAACTCCCATAGGGCACCATGATGGCATTTCCAAATGACCCTGGAGCCATTTGTGGAGTAAGGTCCTATTCAATGTGAGTAAAGGGTGTCAGAATCTGGCTGTGACCCTAACAACATCCCAATACAAGAGGGCGAGGAACTCACTGGTATCTGACACCAAGTTTCAGCTGGTCTGGCCAGTTCAGTGTGCCCCAATTAATTCAATTAATTATTTAATTAAAACATAAACAGTATCTGATGTGTGTCATGTTAGTTTTCCAAAGATACCTTACAACACACGGATCATTAATATTCTTTCATGGTGTATGTATGGTAAATGCCCAAGGGACCATTCAAATATGAGGGAAATGTGGAACTATATTGTGTTTACTACACAAGTCTGGGGTAAACAAGCTTCTCCCAGGAAAAGGACAGGCCAACGCCTCCAGCCAGGTGTCCTCAGAGTTGATTAGCAATCACATGTCAAGTGGCCATTCATTTGCATTTTAGCAGACACTAGTGAGGGAATAAACCAGCATGGAATTTCCTTTACCAGCAGATTCCATGTCTCCTTCCTCACAGCTTGAATGAACTTTACTATGGTGTGTGTGTGTGTGTGGCCGGGGGGAACCTTCAGAAGAATCCATTTCAAAGGTTCACTGGCCTATAAAAGAGAGGGGCAAAGAACTCTAAGCCATTTTTCACTTAAGAAAACAAAGGAACTTGAGTACGATGGACCTTGTAGGAGATGCTGAGAAGAAGGGTGGTCAGCCATGTTGCTGGAAGGCAGTGGGATAAGAATCTTACCTTGAACCAAGACTAATTTCATTAAGTATTCTAGAAAGTGATTCACTTTTATTTGTTTGTAACCATTTCTAACGCTATCCTTTATACTTGGACTTACTTAAAATCCTATCTATTTGTTCATAAACATATATTACTTTCAATCTAAACCAACCCAGTGCTGTGTTTGAATGGAGGTGATAGTTAATGCTAGTTAAAGTGACAAGCTGTACGGCTTGTCTCTTTAGAGGTGAAAACAAACCTTATCATTCCTCTGAATGATCCAGGACAGGGCTGGGCATTATGGAGCACATGAGTTTGGGACTGGGGGCTGCTGGGGTCATCTTACTAGGTGTAACCAAGGTCAGTGGAGCCCAGAGTGTGGCTGTGGTATGACAAGCAGGCTGCTGGAGTCAGAGCCGCTGGTCCAGGATTACTGATCACACAGACATTCAGTGCAGGCTTGTGTGCAGGTTAGGATCATCCAGAAAAGGGAGCTACAGAAGCAGAGCATTTTAAGGCACCTATGGTTACGGGGCAGGTGATAACACAGCCCCTCAGTAGTCTGGATTGTACCACAAAATATGACAGTGGCCTTGTGAAACTATGGGCTAGTTACTTAACTTCTCTGTGCCTCCTTTGCTCTGTCTGTAAAATGGGGCTAAAATACTTATCTCGTTCATATGGATTCTAGAAGGCTTAGTTAAGTTTTCAGGGTTTATGGTTTTGTTTTTCAAAAAAGTTGACATTTTTTGCAGGGGAAAAAAAAACCCATATTCTAACCAGATCTAGTATCAGTCTGGCCTGCAGTGAGTCAGCAGCAGAGTAGCAGCAAAGAGTCTTGTGGCACCTTATAGACTAACAGACGTTTGGGAGCATGAGCTTTTGTGGGTGAATACCCACTTCGTCGGATGCATGTAGTGGAAATTTCCAGGAGCAGGTATATATATGAGCAAGCAAGAAGTAGGCTAGAGATAACAAGGTTAGTTCAATCAGGGAGGATGAGGCCCTCTTCTAGCAGCTGAGGTGTGAAAACCAAGAGAGGAGAAACTGGAGAAACAGCAGCAGAGTAGGGAATAGAGATCCCGATTCAGCAAACACTTTAGCACGTGCTTACGTCTTATTGTCTTTGATTCGCTTCCAGTTAAGCATATATTTGCGAGCTTTGTTGTATCAGGGCCAGAATCCAGGGGTGAAATCCTGGCTCCATTGAAGTCAATGGCAAAACTCTCTTTGAATTCAATGAGACCAGGATTTCACCCCAAATCTCCTGGATCCCGGGCCTGTGCTATAACCACTAGACAGTGCTCTCTAAAACCCAACACATTCCATCCTGGTGGTTTTATGTCTCACCATCAAATTGCTTGCTAACTCCACAAAGTCAATGGTTTCTTTGTTTACCTCTTTCCTGCCCAGTGCTATAACATAGATTAGATTATCTGCTAGAATAATGTCAGAACAGACCATCTCTGTTCTTGGAAAGATTTCCTGTAAATACTGTCTTCTTTATTGCTCGTGATTAGTTCAACTGTTGTGTACTCTCCCAGGGTCTCTTTCCCCAGCTATATTAATCAGAAGATCTGCTACTAGAAAAACCCATTTTGAATGCAGCACAGTTGGAGTCAACTGGCGCCATTAACTGCCTCTAAACACACTTTTCCATTACAGTCATGCTCAGGTTTGTAAGATTGTAAAGCTCTAACCTGATTTAATTCTTAATGGTCTCTGCTTGCCCACCAGTCTCATTTCATTTGCACTGACACATCCCAAAACAGGCAGCTGAAGTGACCAGCCCAGCCTAGAAGGGGAATACATACAGCGATCGCTCCCATGATGTCCTACACCCTTAGTGCCTTAGAAATTTCAATCTTGACAAAAGATTGTCATCTGGTGCCCCAAGAGTAAAGTGATTAACCAACCTTCTCATTCAGGAGCATTCTCACTGCTACCTTTGGGCACAACCATCCTGGTCCAGCCCTCTGCCAGCTGGCCTAATACCTCCCCTTT
The DNA here is from genome assembly GCF_020497125.1 of Mauremys mutica. Taxonomy (NCBI): domain Eukaryota; kingdom Metazoa; phylum Chordata; order Testudines; family Geoemydidae; genus Mauremys; species Mauremys mutica. The sequence continues at coordinate 99,141,874 of NC_059072.1, read as the reverse complement.
TCCTTTCTAGTCTGTCTAATCAATAGCCTACAACTATCTGACCCATCCTGAAAACTACTGCACATGCTCCTACAATGGATAGGGGTCATTTGAGACTGCTAAGGTTGGCTACTAGCCCATTAACTCTAGCTTCCCTCAAAATGTCCACAAAACTGAGCGGGGAGGGTGGTTATACAGGGGCTGTAGCGGCACTCTGTGATCCTGCTGCCGTTCCTGAAGCTCCACCAGATGCTGGAGCATGTCAGTTTGATCACGCAGCAGCCCCAGCGTTGCATCCCGCCACCGCTGATCTTCCTGCCACTACCTCTTATCTCGAGCGTCCCTCCTCTCCTCACGTTCGTCCCTCCTCTCCTCACTGGCATCTTTCCTGTACTTTGATACCACGTCCTTCCACTCATTCAGATGAGCTCTTTCATTGCGGGTCACTTCCATGATTTCCAAGAACATTTCATCTCGGATCTTTTTTTTTTCCGCCGCCTTATCTGAGATAGCCTTTGGGACGGAGGAGGGAGGCTTGAAAAGTTTGCAGCTGCAGGAGGGAGGGGAAAAAAAGAGAGGGAGAGAAGGGAGAAGGGAGAGAAGTATTTAAAAAGATACATTTTACAGAACAATGGTTATACTCTTTCACGGTGAACAACACTATTCACCTTATATAGCACATGTGATTTCAGTACAAGGTCGCATTTTGCATCTTAATATTGAGTGCCTGCGGCTTTGGTGTTAGAGATCACAGACGCAGGTCAGGGCAGCAGAATTCGGCTTGCATGCAGCCATGGTAAGCCACTGTCTTTCAGGTTCTGCAGCCTTCATATATCCAGTGCCCTCCTTTCCCAAATAGCAAGCAAAGCCTGTTGAGTGCTGCGTCTTTCCTGTTAACGTGCAGCAGCAGAAACCACCCCCCGCATCCAATTCTCTGGGATGATCGCTTTACCCCTCTACCCTTCCGCCGCCCCCTCCTCCCCCCACGTGGGAAGGATTTCTAACTGCAGGGAAGGATTTCTTTTCAGCCACAGGCAAACAGCCCAGTAGGAATGGCCATCTATGTCCCCTTTAAACGAGAGTGACTTTATTTCCTTAGAAAGCAAGCTGTAATCGAAGGGGGAGGGTGGGTTGCTTACAGGGAATGAGTCAATCAAGGGGTTTCATCAAGGATAAACAAACACAACAGTCACACCGTACCCTGGCCAGTGATGAAACTGGTTTTCAAAGCTTCTCTGATGCGCACCGCTTCCTGGTGTGCTCTTCTAATCACCCTGGTGTCTAGCTGCACATAATCAGCGGCCAGGTGATTTGCCTCAGCCTCCCACCCCGCCATAAAGGTCTCCCCCTTACTCTCACAGAGATTGTGGAGCACACAGCAAGCAGCAATAACAATGGGGATATTCGTTTGGCTGAGGTCTGAGCAAGTCAGTAATGTGCGCCAGCGTACCTTTAAACATCCAAATGCACATTCTACCACCATTCTGCACTTGCTCAGCCTGTAGTTGAACAGCTCCTGACTCCTGTCCAAGCTGCCTGTGTATGGCTTCATGAGCCATGGCATCAAGGGGTAGGCTGGGTCCCCCAGGATAACTATAGACATTTCAACATCCTCAACTGTTATTTTCTGGTCTGGGAAGTAATTCCCTTGCTGCAGCTTTTGAAACAGAGTAGTGTTCCTGAAAACACGAGCGTCATGAACCCTTCCTGGCCATCCCACGTGGATGTTGGTGAAACGTCCCTTGTGATCCACCAGTGCTTGCAGCAACATGGAAAAGTACCCCTTGCGGTTTATGTACTGGGTGCCCTGGTGCTCCGGTGCCAAGATAGGGATATGGGTTCCATCTATCGCCCCATCACAGTTAGGGAATCCCATTGCAGCAAAGCCATCCACTATGACCTGCACATTTCCCAGAGTCACAACCTTTCGTAGCAGCAGGTTAGCGATTGCTTTGGCTACTTGCATGACAGCAGCCCCCACAGTAGATTTGCCCACTCCAAATTGATTCCCGACTGACCGGTAGCTGTCTGGTGTTGCAAGCTTCCAGAGGGCTATCGCCACTCGCTTCTCAACTGTGAGGCCTGCTCTCATCTTGGTATTCTGGCGTTTCAGGGCAGGGGAAAGCAAGTCACAAAGTTCCATGAAAGTGCCCTTAGGCATGGGAAAGTTTCGCAGCCACTGGGAATCATCCCACACCTGCAACACTATGCGGTCCCACAGTCTGTGCTTGTTTCCCGGGCCCAAAATCGGCATTCCATGGCATGAACCTACCCCATTACCAGCATGATCTCCAACGCGCCGGGGCCCACAGTTTGAGAGAATTCTGTGTCCATGTCCTCATCACTCTTGTCACCGCTCTGCCTTAGCCGCCGCCTCCTCGCCTGGTTTTGCAGGTCCTGGTTTAGCATAGACTGCACGAGAATGTGCGAGGTGTTCAAAACATCCATGATTGCTGTCTTGAGCTGAGCAGGGTCCATGCTTGCCGTGGTATGGCGTCTGTACAGTTCACCCAGGAAAAAAGGCGCGAAACGGTTGTCTGCTGCTGCTTTCACAGAGGGAGGGGTGAGGCTGTACCCAGAAGCACCAGCGACAATGTTTTTTGCCCCATCATGCACTGGGATCTCAACCCAGCATTCCAATGGGCGGGGGAGACTGCGGGAACTATGGGATAGCTATGGGATAGCTACCCACAATGCAACGCTCCAGAAATCGAAGCTAGACTCGGTACATGGACGCACACCACCGAATTAATGTGCTTCGTGTGGCCGCATGCACTCGACTTTATACAATCTGTTTAAAAAAAACGGTTTCTGTAAAATCGGTATAATCCCATAGTGTAGACATACCCATAGTGATGACAGATGGTCTGACATTTTCCTGTAGCTCCGCCCCCACCTGTTCTCCCTGGCCTCCCTGCTTTTCCTTTTTCATATGAACTTTTTTTTTTTAAGAAACGTAGTTGTTTTTTGAAAACGAAATTTTTTGCCAAAACATTTAGCTTTTTCTCAACATGTTCCCTTTTACGGCAAATTCCCAACAAACTTGGGGGGGGAGGGGTTTGTCTGTTGAGCAGCTGCCAGTATGGGTTGACAGTATTGTCCCATGGTGGAAAGTCTTTCAAAACAGAATGTTTTTTTTGTTTTTTTTTTTATTTTGAAACTGAAAAAGTAGCTGAGAAGCATGCAGGAGCCAGGTGTGGCCCTCAGTAGCCACTGTTTTGAAATTCAAACTTGTACACATAACATTAGTATTTGTTGTTTGTATTAGCATAGCACATAGCCCTTCTTCTGGACCAGGACCACATTGTGCTAGGGGTATGAAACAGCTTCCATATGAGGAGAGATTAATAAGACTGAGACTTTTCAGTTTGGAAAAGAGACAACTAAGGGGGGATATGATAGAGGTCTATAAAATCATGACTGGTGTGGAGAAAGTAAATAAGGAAGTGTTATTTATTGCTTCTCTTAATACACGAACTAGGGGTCACCAAATAAAATTAATAGGCACCAGATTTAAAACAAAAGGAAGTATTTTTTTCCACACAACACACGGTCAATCTGTGGAACTCCTAGTCAGAGGATGTTGTGAAGGCCAAGACTATAACAGGGTTCAAAAAAGAGCTAGATAAGTTCATGGAGGAAGGTCCATCGATGGCAATTAGCCACGATGGGCAGGAATGGTGTCCCTAGCCTCTGTTTGCCAGAAGCTGGGAATGGGCAACAGGGAATGGCTCACTTGATGATTATCTGTTCTGTTCATTCCCTCTGGGGCACCTGGCACTGGCCACTGTCAGAAGACAGGATAGTGGGCTAGATGGACCTTTGGTCTGACCCAGTATGGCCGTTCTTATGTTTTTATGTTCTAGCTGCTGAACAAACACAGAACATCAAAAAGTGGCCCCTGCCTCAGGGAGCTTACAATCTAAGCATAAGACGAGACAACAGATGGATACAGACAGACAGGAGAGTACAAGGCAACAATGAGACAATATTGGTCGGCATGATAGGCTGAGGTCTCAGCACACAAGCAGTGCATAACAGTGGGATCTACACAGACAAATACATGAAGAAGAACTGTCTATTTAAAAAGAAAAAAACCAATAAAACAGCCTCTGACACGTTTGTCCATGTAAGGGTGTTTGTTTACCAGCTTTTTCTGTCTGGTCAATTCACAGAAACGAAGTCAGCCTAAGTGTTCAATAACATAGCTCCATATGCCAGCTCCCTTAGGCACCTCATCTGTTTTGTCTTCCATGGACTCATGGTTCTGGGAACTTCCCTACTTGGTCAGCAGCCTCCACTGCTAGCAACCTGAAAATGGCACAAAACCACAGCACTGGGTCCAGTGCGTGTTTAACTTGGTGACATGTTAACAACTAGGCACTCAGCACTAAGAAGTCTTTAAAAATAGCACATAATTTGTTGACTGGCAGCTACCCATCTGCTCCATCACTTCTCTTACCAGATAGCCACAGCCAGGGAAAATGAGCTATGGGAAGCAACTATACTAGTGGTCTACTCTTCAGGCTATTTAATTAACCAAGAAACTAGCCCTTCTTGGAATGGTTGGAAGCCCCTGTTTCTTCAATCTAGCTATCCATGCAGGCATCCTATAACAGGCCCATCACAGTGGTATTTGCTGGCTGGCTGGAAGATCTCAGCAAAAAGCTCTTATTAAATTGTATAATAATGAATTAAATATTAAATATTAAAGTATCGATTAAATTAATTAAATTTAATTAAATATTTATGTATGCATTAAATAATATGTATTTACATAAATGCTATTTTATATTGTGCTTTTCATCTAAATCTCAGATCACTTTTAAATGTAGGCAGGCATTATTATTTCCATTTTACAGATGGCAAAACTGAGGCACGGGCAAACTAAATCATTTGCGAATTGTCATACAGTCAGTCAGTACCACCACCATCAAAGCAGTGCTGAACTGTTTTCTGCCTGCTTTCTTAGGCTCAGTCCCAGAAGCTCATGGTCTTGGACAGGCCTGCACTCAAAAAAGCCCAACTGAAGTCAGTGGAGTCTTTTGGTGTATCTCAATGTGTAGGATTGGGGAAATAATTGTAAAAAATTTACACCTTTTCTGCTCTGCATGGTGTATGTATGTGCTCTGATCATTGCTCCTGCATACCAATATAGCCTCAGCTCTTAAACCGACGTTCCAAAGTTGAAAATGGCTATATAGAAATGGCATCTTAAGTGATCTGCTTCCTGTGTGTGTTCAGTAACATCTGCTAACTTTAATGTTACAAATGTTTCCACTCATTTTTACTCCTGTTTGCACAACACACTGAGCATGCTCATGGGAGAGCGAGCTGGCTTCTATTGCTTCTCACGCACTAACAGAATTGTTGACTAAATTCCACTTGCAAGGCCAAATTCGACCTCAACTGTGAAACCCAGCAACTTAAAACAATTCAGGTGCACTGGGTGCATATTCCTTAAGGCTTGCCTACACAATGCTATAGTCTGTACCAGAGGGGTGTAAATTCTAGTGCGCATTACCTATAATGTGTTATGCACAAATTGGCCAGCATGGACCTACGGGCATGCACTAAAAGTTCCCTAGTCCATGTTAACTTAGTGCCATTTAAAACTGAACTACATTAATGTGCAGTAAGAAACTTTTAGTGTGCATCAGCAGGATCCACAAGGGTCAATTAGTGCGCAACATGCTAGTGTGCACTGGAATTTATACCCGTCTGGTGGGGACTAATGCACGGTATAGATAAGCCCTTGCTTAGGAAGTGTTCTTGCTGCCCTCCCTGAGCATATAAATGATCTGACCAAGTGAAACACCATTCAGGACTGAGCATTCTCAGACTTTCCACCTCAGAAGGACAGATCTGAGTCAACCTGAATTTACTAGTCCTCCTCCATTAGGTTTGACACCCTGCAGGAAAAAAAAAGCATGGCCAGATTTGGGGATGCAATATATGTCTAGTCTGTGCTATGCTGAGAACAGAATTAGACTGTAGACCTACTCTGTAGCACAGCCTCAAAACCATCATCAGTGGAGCTAAAAATCAGAACCAACTTCTCCAAAAACATAGACCTTGGCTACTTGAGCTAAGGGAAAATATTTATAAGCTGTAACAGTACTAGAGTGAATGGCTCAGATCTTCAGGGGTGCCCAACAGTGGCATGCCGTGATGTTTTTAGTAAGGCACGCAATGGTTCAGTTCAAAACTTGAATAGCTCAAGTGGTCCAACCCTTTTAGTGACGTTCCACAAAATGGCGTTCTCCGTGTGGCATGACCTTGTACATAGGGTGCATACAAGGTAACACTGTGCAGAGGATGCCATTTTGTTCTATAAAATAGCATCCTCCGTGTGTGTTTGGGGGCTGGGTGGAATCTTCCTGTAGGCTGGATCTGGCCCATGGGCCACCAGTTGGACCATGTTTTTGAATTCTGGGGCATGGAATACCCCACTAATACCCAAGTTCTACTTGATGCACCTGAGAGGAAGGTGGACTTCAAAATTAGGTTAAACTCTCCTTATCCTTGTGGCAACCAGCCAGGGGCTGGTTTGTCAGCCTCAGGCCTTCTGTAACTTGCTCTGGCTTGTATAGGACTGCTATGTGCTGTAACGTATCTGCAGGTGCCCAAGAACAGTGCACACTACCTACCTCAGAAATGCCCTTGCACTGTGGGGGAGAGGAAGAGGCATAGAGCTGATCCTGCTGGCCTCTCTCTCCCAGTTGAAAATGTCACTATGCAAGGGGAATCTCCAGCTTGCCTGTTAAGGCAGCTTTCTGGCACCAGTGCACTGTTGTTTCAGGGGAGTTTTTACTTTCATCACTGAAGTCCATTTGAATCTAAAATTAAAAGCAAAGTTCAAGGAGGGCAAACGCAGATGAATTCGAACAACAGAGAAAGTTCACATCAAGCACTGCAAACAGAACCCGCCAAGTTTTGCACATTTCCACTTATATCCTCTGGAAACCAGGCATTAGACAATGAATTCTCAGTGAAACATGGTACACAAATCATAGCTGATTGCAATAATTTTGTCAAAAGGTTTTGTTGATGAAAAATGGCTTTTTGGTCAATGTTTTTCCCCTTTTTTATTCAACCAAATTTATTTTTGGTAAAAATGTTTGGGTTTTGGGCAAATGTTTAAGCGTCTGGTTTTTAAAAATTGGGTTTTTTTTTTCCAAAACCCACAGTTTTTTAACCAAAAGCAAGTGTTTTGAAAACTTTGGGGAGTTTCATATTTTTCATTGAAAAACAAAACATTTCACTAGAAATTTTGTAAAAAATGAGGGTTATTTCATAATTTCCTGTGGAAAAATTTGGCATTTTTGACCATATCATTTCAAATCCCTTTGACCATAAGAGTAAACAAAAGAAAAAATCCTCCTTGTCTTAATCTTCACAATTTTGCCCCTCCCTGCATAGCTGCTTGTGTCCTGTGTCGAGTCATGCTCAGACACTGCCTCTCCTTTCCCTCTCTGCATAGCCAATATGCCAGCCTCCATCGTCCTACCTGTTCACTTCTCACACAACCATCTGTTTTCTTCCGCATGGCCCCTTACGTCCTGTCTGCTCTCTGTAAAGCCACTACCCTCCATTGTCTCCCTCTTTCAGCCCCATTTCTGCCACAAAGCCTACAAGAAATCAGCCAACATTTAATAGCTAGTCAGTATTTATATAATTGCCAGACTACAAAATATAGCCAATGGATCTGTTTGATTGTCTCCCATAGCTCCAGCCTTCATCTGCCACTCCTCTCCTTGGGCAGTAAGCTCTTCAGGGTAGGAACTCTGTCTCCCTCTGTACGGTGCCTGCCATCCAGTCCTCTGTAATATAAATATTAACTAACAATCAAAACTGCCTTCAAATGAATTCAAAATGAGGTGTTCTCTACTGAACTCAGTGGGAGTCTCTCCATTGGCTTTAGTAATAAATAATAGCTAGTGCTTTTACAGCACTTCTCAGCAGCAGCTCTCAAAGCACTTTACCATGGAGGCCAGTATCGTGATTCCCCATTTTACAGATGGGGGAAAGTGAGGCACAAAGTAGGGCAGTGATTAGCGCAAGGTCACCCAGCAGGTCCATGGCAGAGCTAGGAATTAGAACCAAGGTCTCCCAGATCTGACTTCAATAGGTGTTAGATCGGGCTCCAAATAAGCAAGACTTACTAAGTGATCCTCCTCCACTGGAGAGCTCCTGGAAAGAGGTCAAACCAAACCAGGCACAGTATAAGCAACAATTAGAGATGTTTTCTCAGTAGATAATTACTACCTTTCAACCCCTCTTGCAGGCATTATCATACACAAGAATGAGGTATTAATTTCTATTACTGTCAGCTCATTCCTGGGCCCTCCTGTACATGCAATAGTGGAATTTTCGAAAGATGAGGCTCTGCTAGGGTGACCAGACATCTCAATAAAATTGGGACTGTCCCGATTTTGAGGATTTGTCTCGTGTCCTGACCAGAGTATGGTTGGGACGCCATTTGTTTCGTGGTCTTCAGCGGCAATTCGGCAGAGAGTCCTTCAGTCGCAGACGGTCTTCGGCGGTATTTTGGCGGCGGGTGCTTGTGTCTTTGGTGGCAAGGTTTATTACCCGCTGCCGAAATACCATCGAAGACCGTCCACGACTGAAGGGCTCTCAGACAAATTGCTGCCAAACTCCCAGACGGATGAATGTAAAAGAAAAAAAAACGCCCCCCCTACAGCGGTCCTGATATTTTCCCCTTAACATCCGGTCACCCTATCTTCACTCAGGCCAGATCAAAATGTAAACTGGCACAACTCTGACTGCAATGAAACCATACTGATTTGCACCAGCTGTGGATCTAGCCAGTAACACTTCCTAGGAACAGAGTTGGACTGTTCTAATTCTTCACCCTTGTTCTGCCCAATTTTAGTTCTAAAAATAAAACCACCACCCAAAGGGTACATTCAAAAAATGCTAGAACTATTTATACTTATACTACTTAATTTTAAGCAAGTTAGACAAGCTCTTTGTAATGACAGCTTCTGGTATTTGTGCCCCTTTCTTGTACATGCTTAAAACTGACTTGCAAAATCGCCTTGTATTTCTTTGAGATCCCTAGGGAAGTTTTAGAAAGTGCTCCGGCTAACACTCCCCCATTTCATTTTAAAGGTCAGGCTTAGAGTTGGCAGCTGTATAGGAGCTGTCTTCTGTAAAGAAAGTCTTAACTAGCCAGGCAGAGTCTTAACCCCACCATCGAAAAACTAACATTGTCACTAGGATATGGAGAAACCATGGTGAAGAACTAGCAACAGCTAGACCACGGCAGAATGAGCAGTCGGCATCTACTCGGTGGGCCTTTATCATGCAGTGTTGTATGTACGATTCAAAATTCACAGAACGATTGTTGAAATGATGTAGACAAATTGACTCAAATTAGTTTAGCATGGGCCATGCAAAGTTTAAGCTTGTTGAGCCCAGACACATAGCAACAGACCACAGCACTTTTGGAGGACAGTATATTGGAAGTGCTAAAAGAAAAAATTTATTTGGACCCAACTTAGTAGGATTTTTTTTAAATTACTGGCTCTAGAAGACCTTTGCAGAAATTATGATCCTTGCTATTAGAATAAATAAATGTTATAGAAATACTTGAGTGCTTTAATGTCATTTTATATTCCCTTCGGCTTTTGACTGTTATTTAATGACAAACAAATCCCCAAAGAACTGCAAAAAGATTTAAAGGATTTTGAGATTGTGTTCTCTGCTTTCAATCAAACTGTCCCAAATCCTGCCAATACATCCTTAGTGCCCCATGACACCTATGGACCACCACGAGTGAGCTTCTTATTGTATTTACAGTAATCTAATTACACCAGGTCTTCAATTCACAGCCAGCTTTGGTATACAGGCTTTAGTGAGAACTTTACTTTCAGAGCAGATTGCAAACTTTAATCTTTTAAACTAACATACTCCTGGAAAAACCTCAAAAAAGAGAAGTTTTGAAACTCCTGTAACCTTTGAGTTGTTTTCTTCCCCCTCAAAGTTACTCTGAGTACTTTTGGAGAGCTGTTGGGTTTTGGTTTGTCCTCTCTAACTACCTTAAGGTAATTTTTGAGATTCCCGAGAAAGCATTTCATGTAAGGTTATAAACTGATAATCAACAACTAATGGCCAATTTAAAAAAAAAAATTAAATACTTCTGAATGAATAGATTCACACAAACACTTTTGAATGCCTAGCTTCACTTCTGCCATCGAGGAAACAGAAATATATTGTGGAAGTAAAGACTAGACTAAATATTTTATTTAAAAATTAAATATGAGAATAAAATTTGCTTTGCTCATACTTAGTGGACACAAAGCTTCAAAGTGGGGAACTTGTCATGCAATGAGAACTACATGACAAACACCGATGGATCTCTATCTATATATCAGTACTGTACACAGACAGGCAAAACTGAAAATATGGCACGCTAAAAAGGAAACGTCCCAGCTTTAATGTATGTAAGAAAAATATAAATCAAAAGCAGAACCATCAATAAATTAACAAATCTAGACATTCTTAGTGTGCCATTACTGCCATCTAGCGGTAGACAGTGGTATTAGACTGTTGCCATTTCATTTTCCGCTTCGGTTTTGCCGTTTGAACCTTCTCAAATTGCACTGTGTTTACCAGTACAATTCTTGTGCTAGATTAAGAGAGAAATTCTCTTATCCAAGTTGCACTATGAATATTAAAGGACATACTGCTAGGGTTCAATGCTTGGAAATCCCAGCGACATCAGCGGAGGTCTGCTCACAAATGGCCTGATCTAAAATACATTGAAATCAGTGGGATTTTATCCCAGAACATCAGGGTTGATAAATTTAGATCCAGCATTACTATAAATATGTAACACAGATCCCCCCATCACTGCATCTTTTATAGCTGTGCACCAATCAGATAGAAATAGTTATAAACTCATATTTCATGTGATCAGGGCCGGCTCTAGGCACCAGCAAAACAAGCAGGTGCTTGGGGCAGCACATTTCCAGGGGGCGTCATTCTGGCCATCCTTTTTTTTTTTTTTTTTAAACTTCTTCCTCCCATCTCACAACCCTGCAGAAACGGAGCCATGGAGCAGCTGGGGATCCAGCATGGGAGCTGAGAAACCACGGGACCCTCGGAGCTGTTGTTCCTTGCCTAGCTCCCTGCCTATAGAGCCAGCCCTGGAGCAGGGAAAAACTACATTTCCCAGCAATACCCTTGGCAGCTATCAACAGGAAAGGGAGCAGTAGGGAGTGAGGTAGCTGAGCCATGCTGCGAGTCGAAAGGGGTGGCACTGTGAATGGGGAACAAGTGTGCCCAAGGAGTAGAAGGCTTTGCCCCAGATATCCCCTTCAGAAGACTTCCTCAGACTACATTAGGGATACTTGTGTGACCTCACCTTGCAGCCCACAAAGAAGGAATTGGGTGGACTAAATGGACAGTGCCCCTCTCTATCTGAAGCCTAGCAAGGGAGGTATGTGGATCCCACTAGAATTTAAAATGAAAAGTAAGGGAGGGGAGGCTCTGCTAGGGGACTTTGGCAGCTTTAGATACAGTACCAGGCATTTAGAAGGATTTCCACTTAGACTTTAAGGTCAGAAGGGACCATTATGATCATCTAGTCTGACCTCCTGCACAATGCAGGTCACAGAATCTCACCCATCCACTCTTGTATCAAATCTGTGTCTGAGCCATTGAAGTCCTCAAATCATGGTTTAAAGACTTCAAGGTGCAGAGAACCTTCCAGGAAGTGACGCGTGCCCCACACTGCAGAGGAAGGCGAAAACCCCCCAGGGATTCTGCTGATCTGCCCTGGAGGAAAATTCCTTCCTGACCCCAAATATTGCGATCAGCTAACCCTGAGCATGTGGGCAAGACTCACCAGCCAGACACTCAGGAAAGAATTCTCTGTAGTAACTCAGATCCTATCCCATCTAACATCCCATCGGGCATATTTACCACTAGTAGTTTTTTTTTTTTAAGAATTTTTTTTTAAGACGAACTAATTGCCAAAATTAGGCTATCCCATTATACCATCCCCTCCATAAATTTATCAAGCTTAATCTTGAAGCCAGATATGTCTTTTGCCCCCACTACTCCCCTTGGAAGGCTGTTCCAGAACTTCACTCCTCTGATGGTTAGAAACCTTTGTCTAATTTCAAGTCTAAACTTCCTGATGGTCAGTTTATATCCATTTGTTCTTGTGTCCACATTGGTACTGAGCTTAAATAATTCCTCTCACTCCCTGATATTTATCCCTCTGATATATTTAGAGAGAACAATCATATCTCCCCTCAGCCTTCTTTTGGTTAGGCTAAACAAGCCAAGCTCTTTGAGTCTCCTTTCATAAGACAGGTTTTCCATTTCTCAGATCATCCTAGTAGCCCTTCCCTGAACCTGTTCCAGTTTGAATTCATCCTTCTGAGCCATGGAAGCAGAAACTGACTTTTCCTTTCCAGATTTAGTTAATATTCAGAAATGGAATCTAGCACCTGCCTTCCAGATTTGAACACCCTCAAAATTCAGGTGTGCTCAAGCTCAATTTGGGCAGCTGTTACTTCATTTCTCCCAAATCAAATATACTGATCCACTGTAACTTGCTGTAGAAAAAGTAGGATAAGAAATGAAGCAGCAAGAAACGCTTCCCAGTGGTTTTTAGGACTGGAATTGCTATTTTCAACAGCTATTGCCCCCTTTTTTTTTAAAGTTTTATTTGTTTAAAAGGAAGACAGTGATATTGCATTGGCAAATTCCCCATAGAAACAAAGAGTGGAACAAAAGAATAATAAAGGCATCTCAACTTTTCCTCATTTATGTAAGACAGCCTTATAATATGCATCCAGATATCCTCCAATCACACAAGCTGATAATTGTTCCACTTTACTGCAGTTCTGTAACCATATGGGAACCAATCCTGTCTGTGTTCTGTGCACATCCAAAATTCCTGCTGAATGAGCCGCCCTGGGAGTGAGTTACCAGTGACCCAGGGCTGGGACAGCAGGAGGGTGCAGGTTGCCGGGGAGAGCCCAGGGCTGTGGGGGCAGGGGAGTGCGGGTGGGGGGAGGTCACTGGTGGGGAGGAAAGGAGGGAGCCCAGCACTGGGGAAGCAGGGGAGTGTGGGGGGGAGCCCAGGGCTGGTGTGCGGGGGCAGCCAAATTTTTTTTGCTTGGGGCAGCAAAAAACCTAGAGCCGGCCCTGCATGTGATAGCACTAAACATCCATATGTGGACTTTTAATACTGCATATGATTCACAAATCATTTTGTATTTTAAATAGAAACACTTGTCTGCCATGTTAAAAATCAGTCAATATTTTTTGCCATTGAGATTTATAGCTATGTAAAATTAGATAGTCAAACCTCATGCTTCATATTATCAGCTGAGAGCCTGGAAAAATCTGGAAATAGTCCTCAGAGCTCCTGTCTCATGTTTACCCTTGAACCATTTGTTAGGATGCATCTTATATTGTTTTCCTCCAAACAATCCATCCATCCGACTGGATTAATGATCTGATTCAATGTGTTAAATTTTATGTTCCTATGCAATGGCCTGTGCTATGCAGAAGGTCAGACTAGATGAGCACAGTGGTCGCTTCTGGCCTTATTATCCCTGAAGCTATGTGTATGCTGTATTCAGCATGAAATTTTGCAGCATATTAAAATGCCTTCTAAAAGGACATACAAAAAAGTTCCATTGCCACCTATAAAAAGACTACATTTAATGTTTTAAAATTCAAGTGAGAGCTCACAGAACTAATCTCCGGTGAAATAATTTTAATCCTCAAAGTTAAATCACTTACAATTTAGTACATCATACAGGAAATATTCCTACTTTTAAAAAAACCATGGGCTGCTTTTCTGGAACATGGACATTTGCAGAGATAGTCAGTCTCAACTAATAAAATGAAAATGTGACTAGGTCCCTGTAAAACATATTAATCGTTGGTCCAGTGAGGGCTAAAGGGTAAGAATGCCATCTGCTGGTTTGTTAAAAATATAACCTCTTAGCAAATATCCCTGCTGTCATTCAGCATGAAGTCAGAGGGCCCAATTCTGATTTTACACACTAATACAAGACAATTAAGTTATTCCAGCTATACACTAGTATTTGGCTAGCTTGTGTGAACGATACCTGTGTTTTACTTGTACAACATCCATATTGATATATAAAATAGCTTAGTTTACTCATTGTTTTTTGCCAGCGGGACTCACTTGGTTGCTTCCAGTTTTGCCCTCAAACTGAGAAAAGACAAGGTGAGAGAAAACGGATTTGCACTTGCAGTTTGAAAGACTGCTTTTGCTGAATAGTCTCTATATTTGTGTTGGTACCAATGTGGGTCTGTACCCCTTAGTCTATTTGTAGTTGAGACATGCAATGCTATGTAACAAGAGCTCTTACTGTTAAATATACCAATGCCACCAGTATAAAGTTTTATTTTTTAAAGTGACCCCCTTAAACAAGGAGTGGCTAAGAGTGCCCTAATTCTGTGCAGCATTTTTTTTAAACATTACTAGTTTGGAATGTATGTTACCAGATGTCACCAGTTTCACATCTGAAAATGTTTGTGGACAGGAGTGGGGTCTGATGTTTCAGCCTGAGAGCCAAAAGCATTATTTCCAAAGGGCCAGGGGGGTTACAATCAATACACTGGGGCAGATTCTCTGCCCTCTTCCACACCCTTTGCACAGAGCTGGTGCATATTGGTGCATCCCCTAGGCTGCTCTAACCTGCTCCAAGGCTGAGCCAGAGAATCAGGGAACCTTATGGTTCTGGTTGTTGGTTTTTATCTTCTCTTTTTCCCATCTTTTGGGCTGCCCTGGATGGCTGCAGTGGGAGGGGAGGCATTCTTTTCTCGGTGCTCCCCTGTGGTCAGGCAGAGCCAGTTGAGCTCTGATCCTGCTCTCTCTGGGCTTCCTGTGGTCCATCAGGGAAACAGGCAATGGAGCAGTGAGAGCTACTCCTTCCTTCCTTGTGATGCAGAAGGGGAGAGACAGCAGCCTGGCATGCTCCCACCTCTCATCAGAGCTGCTCCTGGGGAAGTGGTGGGAGGCAGTTGGGGAGACATGTCCCCTTCTTCAGTATTGATAATCCCAAACATTCAACATCCTGAGATTGGCTTAAAAATCACAAGGTCTTTTTAAAAAATAATGTGTCTCTGGTTTCTGAGCATTTAGTGTGCATGCAGGTCACGTTTTTAAGCTTTTCTCCACAATCAGGAAGGTTAGAAACTTACTATGTTAATTTCACATAATGACCTGACCCCAGAATTTGATGATTTTAACACCCCCCCACACACACACCCAAATAGTGTGAAATAAAGTAGTGAGAGTTGATGACACAGTTACCTCACCCTCTAGAGCTGAGACTTATTCAAACACATCAGTTTAAAAATCGCACTGCGTGGTCCAGGGAGCACACTTACAATTCACAATCAAATACACAGTTTCTTCTTGACACAGGTGACCTTGAGAGATACATTATAGAGCCCAGTAGGCAACCAGTTGGGTGCTACTGATGTAGAGGAATGGTGAAAAAGCAAAGTATTACTGTTATCTTCACGGCCAGCAGTGCTCGCCCTAAAATGTACCTCACAAAACGTAATTCAGCTGAACACTGTTCAGACCGTTAAAAGGCCTTATTAGTTCTCTTGAACATTTTCTCTTTTATAATATATGGGTCCCCCTCCTGGAAACAGAGAGATGAAGAAACTTGGGGGGAAATGGAGCTGCCAAGGAGGGGAGCCAGAAGCAAGGAAGGGTGGGGGAGATTTGAAGAACACACATAACAGCCTCCTTTTCACTCCCTAACTGCGATGATGACTTGAGCCAAGCTCAGAATCCTCCTTTCCATCGTACTCCGCCAGCTGAACTCCTGTGAGGGATCCTGCAGTGCCAGTGCAGCTGGATAACGCTATCGACAGCAGAGCAAAGTATATTGATTTTCAAAACTGGGGCAGGTGAAAAATAACCAGATAGTTGGTGGAGGTGTTGAGGAAGCTTGGGTAAATTAAGGAAACTGTGCAAATGTCTGAGATGTTTTGTCAGAGTGTCTTGGTTAAAACTAGGGTTGGTAAATGATTATTTAAATCATGTTTGTACTAAACTTGGGCCAAATTCTTTGTTCTTCCTTTTTTGTGTGAAAAGGGCTGGCAAAGGCAGCTTTAAAGCGATCTGTCTGCCTCCTGCATTCTGGTCCTGCCCAGTAACAACCCTAAGTAGGCTTTGATGCTGACTAAAGACTAGCTACAGTGCAGCATTCACACCACCTCTCATTCCCAGTATGCCGCTACGCCAGGGGCCACAACGACAGCTGAGTATGACTAGGGTCACCATATTTACCTATGCTGACTACAGGACACCTGGTAAAATTACTCACATTCAAGCGAGTTCAATGGCAATCAATCAGAACTATGCAGTACAAACATTCAAATTCACATTTAGTTGACTGAGACCCTATTAAAAAGAAATACTGCGTTGGATTCTTTTTATTTTACCTTCTTATCTTTAAGGCTTTAGGATTCACATGGGGAGGGGTGACACACACACACTCCTACCCCCTCCCCACACATACACACGAGGAGAGGTGACATAGACACACTCCCATACACCTCTCTCACATGGGGGTGGGGGGGTTGACCGACCAACTAACCCTCCATGCCCAGTGCTCTCCACCTTCCATGCCTGGCTGGGCCCCCAGGATGAACTCGCCTCTCCTGCTGCCTGGCACTGCATTTTTCCAAGGCAACACGGGTGGGCATGCAGGGTCACAGCTGCCTTTCCCCCCCCCCCCGATTTCTGCCAGCGTTCACGCCAGAATGTGGCCAGCAGCAGCCTTTCGGCACTGTGCAGGAGGGAGGGGATGGGAGCTACTTCCAGCCGCAAGGGAGAAGGAGCAATGGAAGGGATGACCTGGCCCATGTCTTTCCAAAGCTCATCTCTTCTCCCCCCACCCACCCCAGGGCTGGAAGCAGCTTGTCCCTTCCTGTCCACACAGTGTTGAAACATGGGCGCTGACTTATATGGGCTCCTGGGGCTTTAGCCCCAGGAATATTTACAGTCAGCGGCTCTGCACCACCAATAGTTGGAGCTAGGTTTCGCCCCTTTTAAATCCCAGCCGCAGCCGGGAGTCAGAGGGCTCTGCGCTCCCCGCAGCCGCGGGGAGCCCAGAGCCTTTTAAATCCCAGCCGCGGCCAGGAATCAGAGGGCTCTGGGCTGCCCGGAACCGCGGGGAGCCCAGAGCCCTTTAAATCCAAGCCGCGGCCGGGAATCAGAGGGCTCTGGGCTGCCTGCAAGCGCAGGGAGCCCAGAGCCTTTTAAATCCCAGACGTGACCGAGCCCAGAGCCTTTTAAATCCCAGCCGCGGCTGGGAGTCAGAGGGCTCTGGGCTGCCTGCAAGCGCGGGGAGCCCAGCGCCCTTTAAATCTCAGCCGCGGCTGGGAGTCAGAGGCTCTGGGCTGCCTGCAAGCGCGGGGAGCCCAGAGCCTTTTAAATCCCAGCCGCGGCCAGGAGTCAGAGGGCTCTGGGATGCCTGCAAGCGCAGGGAGCCCAGAGCCTTTTAAATCCCAGCCGCGGCCGGGAGTCAGAGGCTCTGGGCTGCCTGCAAGCACGGGGAGCCCAGAGCCTTTTAAATCCCAGACGCGACCGGGAGTCAGAGGGCTCTGAGCTGCCTGCAAGCGCGGGGAGCCCAGAGCCTTTTAAATCCCAGCCGCGGCCGGGAGTCAGAGGGCTCTGGGCTGCCTGCAAGTGCGGGGAGCCCAGAGCCTTTTAAATCCCAGACGCGACCGGGAGTCAGAGGGCTCTGGGCTGCCTGCAGCCGCGGGGAGCCCAGAGCCTTTTAAATCCCAGCCGCGGCCGGGAGTCAGAGGGCTCTGGGCTGCCTGCAAGCGCGGGGAGCCCAGCGCCCTTTAAATCTTAGCCGCGGCCGGGAGTCAGAGGCTCTGGGCTGCCTGCAAGCGCGGGGAGCCCAGAGCCTTTTAAATCCCAGCCGCGGCCGGGAGTCAGAGGGCTCTGGGCTGCCCCAGGGGCAGGAAGCCCAGAGCCCTTTGAATCCCAGCCGGGGAGGCGGCTGGGATTTAAAGGGCTCAGGGCTCCCCGCAGCTGCCAGCAGCCCATAGCCCTTTGAATCCCAGCCCCTGGCCGCTGATTGCCCCCTCCCCAGACCCTTGCCCCAACTGCCCCCAGGACCTCCACCCCCTATCTAAGCACCACTGGTCCTTGTCCCCCGATTACCCCCTCCCGAGACCCCTGCCCCTAACTGCCCCTTGGGACCCCAACCCCTATCTAAGCCTCCCTTCTCCTTATCCCCAACTGACTCCTCCTGAGACCCCACCCAACTTCCCCCCAGAACCCCTCTACCTGTCCCCTGATAAACCTCCTGGACTCCCATGCCTATCCAATTGCTGCCTGTCCCCTGACTGCCCCTCCGAACCTCTGCCCTATCCAACCCCCCCTGCTCCTTGTCCCTTGACTGCCCCCCGGAACTCCCTACCCCTTCTCCAACCCCCAAACCGCTTACTGTGCCACTCAGACTAGCGTGTCTGGCTCCGTGCAGCTCCAGACAGTTGCTGCCATGCTCCCCCATGGAGCCCACAGCCCTCTCCCACCCCCAGCACCTGCCTTCCAGATTTGAACACCTCAAAATTCAGGTGTGCTCAAGCTCGGTTTGGGCAGCTTTTACTTCATTTCTCCCAAATCAGTTTCCCCTGCAAGGTGCCAACTGAAGGTGTTGGAGAACAGAGAGATTGGGTGGCCTCCTAATGCCTGGAAAAGAGACAAAGGCCAGAGGAGGGAGTGTCAGTGCCTGTGCGGACTTCTGGGAAGTGCATGGTGTGGAAGGGGATGCTGTGATGCTTTGGAACAACTCCATACAAAGCCAGTCAGGACTCTGGGGGAGCCTCCTCTCTCGGAGCAGACTGTCTCCAGGGCAAGAAGCTTACAACCTTCCTGGGTCTGACCTCGGAGCATTCAGCATGCCCTTCCACATCATGCACTTTCCACAGCGAGTCTGCCCAGGCTGGTCCTGGGGCAACCAGAGGTCCCTGCACCCCAACTCCGCAGTCAGATGTGACTCTCAGCCAGACAGTAAAACAGAAGGTTTATTAGATGACGGGAACACAGTTTAAACAGAGCTTGTAGGTACAGAAAACAGAACCCCTCTGTCAGGTCCATCTTGGGGGGTGGGGAGCCCAGAACCAAGTTCTGGGTCTGTCCCCATTTCCCCAGCCAGCTCCAAACTGACACTCCCTCCTCTGGCCTCTGTGTCTCTTCCGGACAAGGAGGCCACCTGATCTTTGTCCCCAACACCTTCAGTTGGCATCTTGCAGAGGAAACTGAGGCACCCACACAGTATTCAGAGAAAATATTAAGGACATTCCCACTTCATCACAACAGGTGCAACAAAATATAATACTGTATATTGAAGTAGGCAAGTGCTGCTTCTGACTTTCCACTTTTAATTGACCCTTGTAATCTTGTGGCACTGATGCGTTGTAGCTTCATTTTATATCGGCTTACAGGGCGGGAGCGGGGGGGCACCACCATTTTGGGCCCCACCAAAAATTATACAAACCTGCCGCCTATGTGTTGAAAGGCAGCTAACACCTCCAGGCTGCTGCTGGCCACTGACATAACCCAGTTGCCTCTTGTCCCCCCACTCCAAAGCCAGCACACAGTGGGGTCTGCACTGACGGACCGGCAGGGGGAAAAGGCCTGGACCCGCATGCTGCAGCTTTGTCCCGCCACCAGCCTTGCACACCCACCCCCCTCGTGGGCCATTGGACCACCCCACTCACCGCTGGTGGGCGGGCATCTTGTGAGCAGGGATCCAGCCAGCAGCATGACCCCCTGGTACTGATGTGGGGGGAGAAAGGCAGAAAATACAGGACAATTTGCCCATTTTGAAGAAGTCAGGACACTTGCAGCAGGGCTTAAATATGGGACTGTCCCGTTAAAAATGGGATGTCTGGTCACCCTATGTATGACTGTTACACTTGGCTTTATGCAAGCAGAGAAATCCCTCCTAGAAGAGACCTGGGGCTAGTTTTGCACTTTCTAAGACCCTTTTATGCTGCAAGAGTGGCATAAAATAGCTGCATTACAGGGGAGAATCAGCACCATAAAATGTAGGTGTGACATTTAAAATAATTAACAGTTCTGCTCCTTTTTAATTTCCCTGAAGGAAAAAGGAAACTTCATGGAGGTGCAGGGCCTGCTCACAGCCCAAAGGAAGGGGGGAGATGAGATGGAAGGGAAACGTTGGGTAAATGATCAAGCTGGTAGGTGAGAAGGAAGCCTAACAATTGACCACATCATATATTTTAGGACTGGATTCTGCAACTGCTTATTCTCATAACTTCCAGGGGACTACACTCACTAGTGTTTTCTGGATTACGCCCAGGATTTGCAACACTGATAGATTCCCTTTACTTTTTAACACTGCCCTTTCTCGCTCTCAGTGTGTGTCAGCTATTAGTAGGAGGGCCTCTGAGAGGCAAGAGCTCCTAGAAAGCCATACAATCTCCTAGCAATGTTAAGGTCAGTTTAATTTACTTTTGACTATTTTCTTCAACCATGTCCTCTTGTGTGTTCTGGATTTTTAAAAAAATATTTTTCATATGAATGTTTTTTCTTTTGAACGCAATACTTTATTATTACAGTCCGATGCTCCAGGGTATTGTAACAATGTGTGTGTGTTGTAATCACGACACGCCTTGGTGGTTCATGGCAGTCAGTCTTTGGTCTTTTGCCTCAGTGAATATATCATTACTACACCATAATACAAACCCTAGAGTGTCTTATTGTCTAATTATATCTATCTATCTAAGGTCCCTATACAGCACTCTTCGCACTGCTCTTTAGGTAGCTGTGACAGGATATGGAGGCACCAATCTAGTTTTCCCCAAGCTTCAACCTCTCAAAGGTTGTGTAATGATGAGGCAGGACTAGGGACTGAACAGCCAGTCAGACTGTCACGGGTGTAGAAGAAGCTCTCTAACTGCTGTTTGGTAGTCAAAAGGGGAAAGGCCTTTGAGAAGGGAGGAAAGGAGAGTGACACTGAGTTTTGCCTTTGGTTGGTTTCACTTATAACCTACAGACTCTCTAACCTCAAAATGTACAGGGACTTCCCATCTCGTGTGTCTGCACACATAGGTGCTAAAAGTAATTTCTCTTTATAATAGGCTGGAGACCTGGTAGAGGTTTAATCATGGTGTGCTATCACAATGCTGAACACTGCTTTTCCTGGCCTACATAGGTCAGCTAACCCAACTTTTCACAATCATGTTTGAACACAACAACGTTTTGTACAGTAGACAAGCCCTCAAAGGGCAAACACAGTAAGAAAAGCTAAAGAGTCTGTAACTCAATTGTTAGGGCTCAGTCCAATAGTGAAGGTGAAATAATAGTCTTCCCCTTGGAGTGCCTCAGCTAGTAGCCCTATCATTATTGTTGCTATTTCTATTGTGGTAGCACTTGCAAGTCTCAGTCCTGGATGAAGACTCCATTATTAATCTCAGCTACCATTAGTGGTGCCTATGGGCAGCGGGTATAATAGGCCAGGGAACACCTTGCCTTCCCTGGCGCTTCCGCCAACCCGCTGCCAGACACCTGGGCCATGGTGGCCCCAGCCCTGCCCCAAGGATTCCACCGCCTCGTCCACTCCACACCCCATTCCGCCCCCACTGCTCACCATGTCCCTCCTCCTCAGGACGAGGGAGTGAGAAAGGAAATGGAGAGGCAGCAGCTGGCGGTCTGAGCAAGCTCAGCTGGACACTAAGGCTGGCGGCTTGGTGGGGAGGCAGGGCCTTCAGGGGCGGGAGGAGCTGGCACTAGCGGGATGGTGGCTCGGCCTGGCTCGACTTTGTTGGGGAGGCCGATGACTCAGCCCCGGCAGGCACTCGAGGGCTGGGGGAGTGGGAGCGTGGGTGGCTTGGCCCAGTGCTGTGGGAGGCCAGCGGCTCGGCCCGACCCACCGCTGCGGGAGGCCGGCAGCTCGGCCCAACTCTGCCTTGGGGGAGCCGTCTGGGCAGTGGCTCAGCCTGGCACTCAGGGGGCCAGTGGCAGCGGCTCGGCCCTATGTGGCTGGGATGGGCGGGCCGGGGCTCCTCCAGTCACAGGGGCCCCTCAGAGTCAGGGCTTCTCCTTTTACAAGATAGGAGGGGGGTTTCGGGGCTCTGGCATGTGGGGCAGTGGAGCCTTGGGCAGAAGGGGCGGGACCGGCGGGCTTGCCTCCCCATATCAGGGGTTCACCCACCGCCCATGGTGGTGCCCCTTGAGGTCCTCCAAACCTCTTTTGGAGAGCAAATACGTCTTTGAGCCTTAGATTTCACCAAAGGTCACACCTTTTAGGGGAGGGAAATTAGAGCCCAGATTGGGGGCCACATTTTCAATATTTAGGTGCTAGGGGTTAAGTGCCTGGGCACTTCTGAAAATCCTACCAGGTGTCTAAATGCCTTTGAAAATCTGGCCTTTGGTTACTACTGTGTGAAAAATATGCAAAATACCGGTAGTCATGAAGGTTATTTGTATATTTGCATATACAAATTGAGGATAGGTCCATCAATGGCTATTAGCCAAGCTGGGCAAGGATACAACCCCATGCTCTGAGTGTCCCTAACCTCTGTTTGCCAGAAGCTGTGAGTGGATGACTGGAGATGGGTAACTCAATGATTGCCTGTTCTGTTCATTCCCTTGGAAGCACCTGGCATTGGTCACCGTTGGACGACCGAATACTGGGCTAGATGGACCATTGATCAGTGTGCCCATTCTTATGTTCTAATAATCAAACTTCAGTTTTTACAAAGATTGTGTGAAGGCATCTGCTCGACAGCCCTGGTGAACTAAGTCCTCTATTCACAAGCTGGGCAAGCTTCAGTCCTGAACCTGAGCCTCATCCTGCAGAAGCAATAGAGTAGTTCATGCTCTGTGGTCTGTGCAATTCTTGGGCTCCCTGCATAGTCTGTCACTTAATTCAAAGCATAGTAGTGCGTTTGTAATGAGGGAGCTGGAACTGAGACCACCCCCCACCCCCGAAACTTTCATTCAATGGGAAGAGTCCCCAGCTTGATTCAAAGTGGTGACATACAGGTGAAAAACTCTGTTGTCCATTAGCAACCTCCTGAGGCAGCCAGTCCCCCAGTAAGTGCTAATTTAGAGGAGGTCAGATATATATAATAACATACAGAAACACTACATTAAGGTTGCAAAGTCAAGTATTCCTATATTAAGATATGTCAGAATTAATGTTACCCGTGCAACCTCACTTTGTCAAACTAATGCTCCTTGTATGTGTGTGTTATGATACAGTCTTTGATTAATTACATGAGCACATACTCATTTTTCTCCTGCACAATTTTAACCCCGGATCTTCAATGTGTCAGTTGCTGTTTTTAATTTTCAGTCATTTTTGTATGTCCGTTCTTGTGCCAGTAATATTTTTCAGAAGCTAGAGGCTATGTAAAGGAGCAAAACTAGACCCAGACTTTGCGCTTAGTCAATTTTCTGCCTTAAAAAAACCCAGCAACAAACCAAAAAATAAAACAATTTAATTCCAGTAGACAGTCAGAGAATGGCAGAAATAACTGCTCAGATAGGACAGTAGGAAACCACAGCAGCTGCTATATTTTTATGCAGCACACCACACCTTGAAAATTAAACAACATTATCATTCCTTGGTATTTACAAGGCAGGAATCTAATCCTGCAGCTCTTACTTATGTCAGCAGCCCTGGCTCTTTTTAGTAGTCCCATTGACCACTCACATTAATAATGGTTGTGGGTTTGGGATGCAGAGTGATTGGGTAGCTATCATTTACAAAGGTTGCACTATGTGGAGCAATAATGTCTCCTACTATCATGTCAGCCTATTTTCTCTTAAAGAAGTGAATTTATACTTTGCTTATTTTGAACATCTTCCTACTGAAGGTCGTAAAAGGGCGAGCCTGTCCTCTAGCACTTCCTGCTGGTCAAGTGTGGCTCTGTCTAAGTTTCCCCTTCTCTCAGGGCTCTTAGGAATTCCACGCAGGTTAAAAGGTATCAGACAAAAATCCCCTGCTGGGGTTCTACTTTATTATGTCCAAATAAACTTGAAATAAAGCATGTCGCGCCCAGACGCAAAATAAAGTCTCCCTGGCCAGTAGTATTTCCCCTCAGGTTCAGATGGTTGCACAGCCCTTCTTCCTGGGACTGTGTTTCTGGGCTCTCAGCAGCTCCACCAGCAGATTCCCCAAAGCTGCTTTCTTCAGGAACCTTTCCAGAATCTCTCTATGGAGTTCCCTGGGAGTTATCTTCCTGGACTGAGGTTTACGAGTAGGAGAGCAGCAGAGGGAGTTGCCTGCTTACTTCCAAGCTGGAGGACCAGCGCTGAAGGCCAGAGAGGTCTGAAGGTGGGGGAGTAGCAGAGGGGTGTACTCTGGTGACACCTCCATGCTGGAGAGCTGGAGCCAGAGGGCTGGAGAGGGATGAGGGCCAAGGGAACAGTGAAGGGGCCTATCTGAGGTAAGAGAGGTTAATGGAACAGGGGAAGTGATGGATGCTCCCCTGATGACGATGAACTTCCAGCACAGAGGCTGGGGCAGTTTCCATTGGGAAGAGGTTGCACGCCACTGGAAGGGCTAGGGTGGCTGACCTGGCAGAAGAATAGAAGAGGACTGACAAAGCGCCCAGGTGTGGTGAAAGACACTGGGGTGTGGTATGTGGGGTGTCGAGGGACTAGATGTTGTGGGATTTTAAGGACTACATGCACTGGGGGTGTTTGGGGACTTTTGTTATGGACTATTTACACTGTTTTTTGTAAGAAACTGGCCCTAGAGGGAGAATTATTGAAGCAAGAGAGCCTGATGTGGAGTTACTGGAGTCTCTGAAAGAGGGGAATTGAGGCAGGTGTGACTGTTCAGCTGCAGCCTGCCATGAGAGGGTACTCTAAGTGAGGACACCCTATCCCAAAGGTATACTTTGGAACACACAAAATAGCAAAAAGCTACTTTTACAAACCAAATATTATGGGTCTTTTGAGATCTTTCCCACCAATCTTCCCTGATTAGCCTAATTAGGAAATGAATAGTCTTATGAAATAGTATTGTTGAACTCCATTTGTTCCAAACGTACTGCCGTTGATTTCCATGGGAGCTCGGCAGCTAAATACCTTTGAGGACAGTGGTGCTGGAACTAGGCATGCTGGGGGTGCTGTTATTATTTGTTATTATTACTTCAAACTGGGGGTGCTCCCCCCCACCAACACCCCCAGTTTGAAGTAATAATAACAAACACCAAATACATGGTTTCCATCAGCAGCATCCCCACTATAAAAATTGTCCCAGCACCCTTGTTTGAGGATATGTTTGCTGTGTTGGTGTAGCCGTGTTGGTCCCAGGATATGAGAGAGACAAGGTGACTGAGGTACTATCTTTTATTGGACCAACTTCTGTTGGTGAAAGAGACAAGCTTTTGAGCCACACAGAGCTCTTCTTCAGAGCCTACGTGTATGGGCAAGAGAAAAGACAGTCAGTCCCTGCCCCAAAGAACTTACAATGTAAGTGAGAGTTAAAATCTACTCTCACTACCTTTTGATTTAGACCACAGTAATTCTAAAGTCATTGATTGTCTCAGGAGAATTAGGCCGACCTCATTTCTGGCCTCCAACACAGCAGCAGTACCTCATTTTTCTACCTGTTACTTTGTGCACCATCTTTGGAAATCCTACATAGCCAGTCTATCTCCCTTCCCAATGTCCCAACGCATTTTGAAATGGTCTCCCAATTCTTCTTCCAGCATACGGATAGCTATATTTGGTTTCAATTTCTATGAAACAAGCTGGATCTGAAGGTAGGAGAGAGGAGTAGGATACATATTTCCTTTCATGTGCAGCAAATCAAGATGTTCTGGACATCTGAGTAGCTCTCGCCCAGTCTTTCACGCCCAGCTGTTCTCCAGGCTTTTCACTCCAGTGCCTTTTCACTTCTTATTAAAATATTGTTGACCAGTGGTGTCATTAACTAAATTCTTGTAAAATTTGGAAATAAATTTAGCTCTTATCTTCTTGCAGTAAAATATTGGAATATCTGTCCAGGGAACCAACCTCTAGAGCCCAAGTGAATATACGTTTTTAACTTGCAAATAGTAATATGGAAATACAGAGTCTAGTCTAATCTTTTTGCAAGTTCCTCAGAGATGTGTATCTACAATGGGACTTTATTCATATTTTGGTGTACTTTATTCACTTGAAGATTTCACTCCATCACACCCAGAAGTGACTATGGCTATTTATGCAACTGTAACCTCCAGGGTTGAGCATGCAAATGATGTCTAGACATGAAGTTGTATGCTCTGAAAAAGCTCCAAGAGTTACAAAACATAGAAGCTAGTCCACTTAACACAGGACTGAGCACACCCCCTCAGTACACGTCTCACTGCTCTGATTTCCTGTTCAACAGAGAGTCCAATCCAAGTTATCTGTCCTGACTAATGAGCTCCTCTAGGCCTGTCAACACCAACAAGGTACACCTGCAAGCCTTGCTCTGCCTAGGGGGGTGGGGAGGGCATAAAATGGAAAACCTGCCACAGGCAGGGGTGGTGAATTGGAAGAAGGTTGCCCTGCCTCGGACAGCTGGAACAGGCTCATGGAGAGGGAGACAGCAACAAGCCTCATCGCCCCCGAAGCTGCAAGACCCAGCCTCAGAGCAGTATGTCTCACGAGGAGGGGCTGGAAGTGGACCCCATTTAGGTCCACCCAAAGGGCTGACCCTGGGTTCCACATCACCCTTACCTCTCTCTGTTTTCCCATGGACTCCCTGTGACGCTCTGTACCTCGGGGGAACACCCTAGACCCCCCATGTTCATCTTTATAAAATGACTGAGCGGTATCCAATGCAAAGTTTGTCATGTTGGGTGTCTTCGGAAGGCTCATAATGCACTGCGCATGGTTTTTTATAGTGATGTTATAGTAATTGTTACAGCAATGTTATAGTAAGGTTAATTTCATGTAAATAGTTATGAGCTGAAAATGTATCCTCGTGGCTTAAAGCAAACCCATTCAAAAACTCTCCAAGAACAGAGAGGCAGTTCATACCTCATCGGGGCATGGATGGGACAAACCCAGCCCAACCTCACAGGAACAATGGACACTGGCTTAGGCAGCAACAGAAGAATCTGTTAGACCCTCGGGGGAGTCACCTCCTTCCTTTGGGCAGTTTGGGACTGCGATGAGGTAATGCTCACCTAATTCTGAAGGGCGGAGCAGGGGGCAAAGCCAGGAGGAAAGAAAGGCCATCATAAAAGGGAGAGACATTTTGCCATGCTCTCTCTCGTCCACCTACATCTACAGACACTACCACCACCACCACCAAGCAACGGAACCACTGATCAAAGGGGAGAGCCTGGCTAAAGAGCCAGCCTGTGGTGAGAAGCATCTAAGTTTGTAAGGGCATTGAAAGTGTTAAGATCAGCTTAGAATGCGTTTTGCTTTTATTTCCTTTGACCAAATCTGACTTGTTATGCTTTGACTTATAATCACTTTAAATCGATCTTTATAGTTAATAAATCTGTTTGTTTATTCTACCTGAAGCAGTGCATTTGGTTTGCAGTGTGTCAGAGGCTCCCCTTGGGATAACAAGCCTAGTACATATCAATTTATTTGTTCAATTGATGAACTTATATAAGCTTGCAGTGTCCAGTAGGCATAACTGGACACTGCAAGACAGAGGTTCCTAGGGTTGTGTCTGGGACTGGAGATATTGGTTAGTGTCATTCGCTGCAAGTAGCTGGGAGCAGCTTACATGCCAGAGGCTGTGTGTAAACAGCCCAGGAGTGGGGGTTCTCACAGCAGAGCAGGGTAAGGCTGGCTCCCAGGCCTGGTCTATGCTAGGAGTTTATGTCGAATTTAGCAGCGTTAATTCGAATTAACCCTGCACCCGTCCACACAACGAAGCTATTTAGTTCGACATAGAGGGCTCTTTAGTTCGATTTCTGTACTCCTCCCCGACGAGGGGAGTAGCGCTAAATTCGACATGGCCATGTCGAATTAGGCTAGGTGTGGATGGAATTCGATGCTAATAGTTCCGGGAGCTATCCCACAGTGCACCACTCTGTTGACGCTCTGGACAGCAGTCCGAGCTCTGATGCTCTGACCAGCCACACAGGAAAAGCCCCGGGAAAATTTGAATTCCTTTTCCTGTCTGGCCAGTTTGAATCTCATTTCCTATTTGGACATCGGTGCGAGCTCAGCAGCACTGGCAGCGATGCAGAGCTCTCCAGCAGAGGTGTCCATGCAATCTCAGAATAGAAAGAGGGCCCCAGCATGGACTGACCAGGAAGTCTTGGATCTGATCGCTGTGTGGGGCGATGAGTCTGTGCTTTCGGAGCTGCGCTCCAAAAAACGGAATGCAAAGACCTATGAGAAGGTCTCCAAAGCCATGGCAGACAGAGGATACAGCCGGGATACAACGCAGTGCCGCGTGAAAATCAAGGACCTGAGACAAGGCTACCAAAAAATCAAAGTGGCAAACGGACGCTCCGGATCCCAGCCCCAGACATGCCGCTTCTACGAGGCACTGCATGCCATTCTCGGTGGGTCTGCCACCACTGCCCCACCTGTGTGCGTGGACTCTGACGATGGGATAGTGTCGACGGCCGGTTCCTCGGAGATGTTCGCAGACGGGGAAGATGAGGAAGTAGATGAGGAGGACGAGGCAGTCGACAGCGCTTACAGCGCTGATTTCCCCGACAGCCAGGATCTCTTCATCACCCTCACGGAGATCCCGTACCAACCCTCCCCGGCCGTTAACCCGGACCCTGAATCAGGGGAAGGATCAGTCGGTAAGTGCTTTAAACACATAAACATTTATTTCTAACAGAACAGGAATATTAACTATGCGAAAAGAAGGTTAATATATCTGGGGATAGAACAGAAATCCTCCTGGGAGATCTCCACAAAGCTCTCCTGGAGGTAATCGAAAAGCCTACGCATGAGGTTCCTGGGGAGAGCTGCCTTATTGGGTGCTCCGTGGTAGGACACTTTTCCGCGCCAGGCTATCATCAGGTACTCCGGGAGCATTGCCTCCATGAGCATGGCAGCATAGGCCCCTGGTTTGTGCTGGCTTTCACGCAGCATGCGCTCTCTATCTCTCTCAGTGATCCTCCTCAGGGTGATCTCGCTCGGCGACTCCTGCATTGAATTAGGGTAATTAGGGTAATGTTAGTATTGTGAATGCTTCAATGTTCCTTTGCATAACAATAAGCGGCGGTTTACAGCCACGTGGTGGAGGCTGCAGAGGGACAGCATACAGTGATCTTTCCCGGGGACAGCTGCGAGGGGGTGGAACAGGGGCAGAGTTCATGCTTTCCGGATTGCCTGCAGCAGGAGGGCACTGCTATACATTAAGTTTTAAGCAGCCAAAAGTCTACGGCTTACCATGTATGCCTGCTCCACGGATTCTGCTGTCCTGCCCCGCTTGTCTGATCTCCAGTGCAAGACTCCAGGCAATGAATGCGAAGGCCGAAAATTCGAACTTGTCCTGAGTGCGCATGAGATAGGTGCTGTGCATGGTCTTGTTCACAGAGACAGACTAGACTATGTTCATTGTTTGCAAAAATGTATCTTTGTAAGGAATTCACTCCCTTTTTCCCATCACACAGCTGCGACTGTCTCCCGATCTGCCCCAGCATCCCCCTCACAGAGGCTGGCGCAGATTAGGCGGCGAAAGAAAAGGACACGGGACGGATGTTCGCTGAACTTATGGACTGCTCCCGAGCAGAGGCGGCCCAGCAGAGCCAGTGGAGGGAGAACCTCTCTCAGTACCAGCGCTCACACAGCGAATGGGAGGACAGGTGGCGTCAAGAAGACCAGCAGGCGACTCAAACGCTGCTTGGACTAATGAGGGAGCAAACAGACACGCTCCGGCGCCTTGTGGATGTTCTGCAGGACCGCAGGCAGGAGGACAGAGCCCCCCTGCAGTGTATCTGCAACCGCCCTCCCCCGCCACAAAGTCCCATACCCCCCTCACCCAAAGTAACAAGAAGGAGGGGCGCCAGGGGCCGTGAAAACTGGTAATTGCATAGGACAGTCACCTTTACCAGGGTACAGACACGGGGGCAGGATCAGCAGCAGGTCACACACACAGTGCAGTCAGTAAGCACCCTGGTTGGTCTGGGAGGTGGTTTTCATGTTCTGTGTGGGTGGGGGGTACGTCACTTTGTAGCGGGGGAGGGCGGTTACAGAACTTATGCAGCGGTCCTTGTCCTGGACCACAGAGCCACGCAGCAGGGGAATCTGTAACCGTTTTCACCCTGCCACAAGGTCACATAGCCCCCGCACACAGAGTCCCGAAAAGGAGGGATGGCAGGCTCCGTTGAAACAACCAGACCGGCACTGCAGACTGCTCTAGGAGCAGGAGCCTGTCATTCCTCCAGTTTAGAAGCGGTGTTAACATCACTGCACACCCTACCCACCACAGTCTGCGTCCCAGTTTCAACCCTTTAATGCAAAGTCATTAATAGAGACAACGTTGTTAATTAACAATGTTCCATGTATTTTATTTTTAAACGTGTGTTGGAAGGGGGGAAACGGGGTGAATGGGGTATGTAACTGCAGAGGATAGTCAACAGTAACTGGGTAAAGAAACAGAGGCAGGTTCAGCTTCTCTGTAAAGAAACTGAACAGTCACAGGTCACGCTGCTCGCTGAGGAACCTAGCTTTCAAAGCCTCCCGGATGCACAGCGCTTCCCGCTGGGCTCTTCTAATCGCACGGCTGTCTGGCTGAGCGTAATCAGCAGCCAGGCGATTTGCCTCAACCTCCCATCCCGCCATAAAGGTCTACCCCTTGCTCTCACAGAGATTGTGGAGCACACAGCAAGCTGCAATAACAATGGGGATATTGGTTTCGCTGAGATCTGAGTGAGTCAGTAAGCTTCGCCATCTCCCCTTGAGACGTCCGAAAGCACACTCCACCACCATTCTGCAATTGCTCAGCCGGTAGTTGAAGAGTTCCTTCTCACTGTCCAAGGCGCCTGTATAGGGCTTCATGAGCCAGGGCATTAGCGGGTAGGCTGGGTCCCTGAGGATCACTATAGGCATCTGCACATCCCCAACAGTTATTTTGTGGTCCGGGAAGAAACTACCTTCCTGCAGGCGTCTAAATAGACCAGAGTTCCTGAAAACACGCGCATCATGAACCTTGCCCGGCCACCCGACATTGATGTTGGTAAAACGTCCCATATGGTCCACCAGTGCTTGCAGCACCATTGAAAAGTAGCCCTTTCTGTTAATATACTGGCTGGCCTGGTGGTCCGGTCCCAGGATAGGGATGTAAGTTCCATCTATAGCCCCACCGCAGTTTGGGAATCCCATCGCGGCGAAGCCATCTATGACGACCTGGACGTTTCCCAGGGTCACTACCTTTGAGAGCAGTAGCTCAACGATTGCGTGGGCTACTTGCATCACAGCAACCCCCACGGTAGATTTGCCCACGCCAAAGTGGTTCGCTACTGACCGGTAGCTGTCTGGCGTTGCAAGTTTCCAGAGGGCTATGGCCACTCGCTTCTGCACACTCAGGGCTGCTCGCATCCGGGTGTCCTTGCGCTTCAGGGCAGGGGACAGCAACTCACAGAGTTCAAAGAAAGTGCCCTTACGCATGCGAAAGTTTCGCAGCCACTGTGATTCATCCCAGACCTGCAGCACTATGTGGTCCCACCAGTCCGTGCTTGTTTCCCGGGCCCAGAATCGCCGTTCCACAGCATGAAGGTGACCCATTGCACCATGATGTCCACAGCGCGGGGTCCCGTGCTTTGTGAGAGGTCTGTGCCACTCTCACACTTTATGTCTTCACCGCGCTGCTGGAGCCTCCTCCCCCGATTTCTCAGCATCTGACTATGGAAGAGGTGGACGATAAGGTGCGAGGAGTTGACAATGGCCATAAGTGCAGCGATGATCGCAGCAGGCTCCATGCTCGCAGTGCTGTGGCGTCCGCGCTGTCACTCACCAGAAAAGTGCGCGAACTGATTGCCCGCCGGCGGGAGTGACGGTTGAATGACGACAGTTACCCAAAACCATCCTCGACACACTTTTTTCCCTCAGCAGGCATTGGGGGCTTTACCCAGAATTCCAATGGGCAGCAGGGACTGCGGGAACTGTGGGATAGCTGCCCACAGTGCACCGCTTCCAATGTCGACGCCAGCCCCGTTACTGTGGACTCACAAAGTCGAATTACTGTCCTTAGTGTGGATACATACGTTCGACTTTGTAAGGTCGATTCCACAAATTCGACTTAAGTTAAATCGAACTACTCTGGTAGTGTAGACATACCCCCAGAGTCAAGGATTGGAGTGGCCTAGCAGATCACTGGTCTAGACAACACCAGAGGGGAACGTCACACTCCCCTCTCCCAGAAGGGAAGAAAGAGGGGAGAGAACTTTTGTTCTGTTTTGCTCCAAGAACCCCGTGGGTGTCTGCCAGGAGGTGGGGCGGGGGGAGAGAAGGACAGACAGTATAAGGATCTGAAGTGGGGTCTGGAGGGAACCCCTGCCCCCCACAACAGCTACCTTCCACTGGAAAAATGAAACTGTCAGCCAGAAGGGGAAGGCTCAGAGGTCCAGGAGAGGAACTTTCATTGTTCAACTCCATTTATGTAAGGAGAGAAGAATGACCATCTTTAGCAGAGGTGCACTGTCTGTTACTCAGTGTTTGTACCGCACCCAGTGCAATGAAGCCCTGATCCTGACTGAAAAGCCTGGAGTGGTACTGTAATATAATTTTTTTTTTTAAATCACAGAATGTGCTGCTTACAGAACTAATACAAAACTTCTTTCTTTGACTTGGCTTTCCTTCAGTTATTTCTTCACACACAGACTCAAATAACCTCTAAATTAGTCACACTTACCTCCTACATGCTTAGAAGGGGAAGAGAAAGAGTGTTTCTATTTTTAAATTCTTGGCAAGGTGCTCATATACTACTACAGTGATGGAAGGTCATGCAATTAGCACACAGATTAGATAAATCTTTACTGAAAGGTTTCATCATGGAAGAAGTATGTTTTAAGGAGGCATTTGAAGGCCGGGAAGGAAGTAGATTAGTGCATGGAAAAAAAGGAGCTGATTACAATGAGAGAAAATAAGAATCAACTTGCATGTTCACCCAAATTGAAACTTTTTGATGCGCAAAAAACGTTTGACTACCTTTTTAATCCCCCCCCTTTAAAAGTGCTGCATAGAAAGATTAAAGGGACACTGTCAATTTGTAATCTAGTCAATTTGTAAACGCAGTTACAGTTACTACACCTGTTTCTGAGGCCTACCTGCCAACTTTTGTGGTTTTACAAGCACTTTTCCCCCACTTTTTGCTGTGTGAAAAAAGAACACAACCGTGGGACTCTGACAGTAAGTTTCTTTTTTACAGTGAAACCAGATGTTTAAAAATAACTGAAAAAAGTTATTTTTTCCCTGTATTGACTTAAATTTATAAAAGCAGCAAAGAGTCCTGTAGCACCTTATAGACTAACAGACGTATTGGAGCATGAGCTTTCGTGGGTGAATACCCACTTTGTTGGATGCATGTAGTGGAAATTTCCAGGGGCAGGTATATATATGCAAGCAAGAATATTAAAGTGTTATATGTAACAATAGTAGGCAAAACATTTGTAGACAGCCCTTATCCTAAAGCCTATCAACAATTAAAGGCTTCAAGTGGAACATTGCTCGGCTTCTCTCAGAGCTTCAGGCTTACCTATCCCACAGAAGCTGAGCAATGTATCTAAAGAATCTGTTATATTCACCTCAGTCCAAAGGCTCAGAATGGACAGAAAAAAATTATTTATCTCAAACAACTGAAAAGGGATTCACCAATAAAGGATGCAGCGGAGCAGTTTACAGCAGATTCCTGGAGAGCTGGAGCAGCAATGGATGCAGCCCAGCGCACAGTTCCTGGGGAGCGCTCCTTCACTGACTCTGGTCAGAGAGGGACTGATGGAGAAGGCTGTAGACTGAGGGAGCTATAGCAGTTGGAATGGGATACGGGAAGGGGCTTTCTCCCAACTGCCAACACATGCTAACAGCCAGGAGAGTTCATGACCTGTCTCGCTTTAGGGAGGTGAGACTTCAGAGTGGGAATCCTGTGTGTTTGGCATCTTTAAAGAATAATAATAGTTTGCATCTCTGATACCTTTTAAATCCGGAAGGGTCTCAAATTGTTTTACAAACTAGGGGCCTTATTCTGCCCTAGCTGGGATTTTCCCGTGCAGGGGACCAGAAATGCTATGAGTTTCCCTTCTCAAACCCAAGCTACCTTGAAGGACAGAGTTTGTCTCCTCCCATGCAGTGGGCAGGGATTTTAGCTCTTTAAGCCACCAGGCTTATTGACACCCAGGCAAGCCCGTGCTTATGCACAGCTACCCCACCACTGACTCCCACTACAGCTTCACAATAGCAGCCACGGAGGGAAGTCTCTGGTTCTAGCAACAGTCTGTGGCACTAGCAGTCTAGTCTGACTGGATTTCACATAAAAAAATCTGAGCGGTAGTGGAGAGGAGCATTTTGCACGAGATTAGATTCTCACCAGCTTAACCCCCATCTGCACTATGTCCCCCTGCAAATCCAGGGGTAAGCTAATGGAGCTGCAGTGGAGAAGTGTATGGAAGGAGGCCTCAAGCATTCACTTCTACACTCTTCAATATACTTAGC
The DNA here is from genome assembly GCF_020497125.1 of Mauremys mutica. Taxonomy (NCBI): domain Eukaryota; kingdom Metazoa; phylum Chordata; order Testudines; family Geoemydidae; genus Mauremys; species Mauremys mutica. The sequence continues at coordinate 99,107,244 of NC_059072.1, read as the reverse complement.
CAGGAGCTAGTGGTTTTGGCTCTCCTCTGTTTTCAGAAACAGGGGGAAGAATATTGCCCTACCTAGGTAAAGCATAACTGAAATGCAACCCCTTTGGAGTGGAGGGTGACAACCAGCTCTCACACAACAGTGGAAACCTAACAAAAAGTCGTGGGGTTTATTTAATTTTCTTGCAGGCAGACAGAATCCCTATTTCTAAACATGTGTTCAAAGCTGCATGCTACTCAGCTCTTCATTTTTAGTCAGCATTCAGAACAGGGATTTGCCCTGGTGGTGTTGGCTAACAAATGTTCACTTCCTGAGCCCTGTGCTAATTGGCTGCCACTGTCCTCCTTACAAGTGACATTTCAGGCGTGCTGCACATACATACCATAGCTGGGATAAAAGGCACGATATGAATGTCAGCTTGCACCACATTGCAGGTGTAGAGCTGGTCTAAAGAGGATCAGCACTGTACTCTGGGGGTGGAAAGGCTCCTGTGCTTCCCTTGGACAGTACCGGTGGTGTGGCTGGAGGAAATGTGACCTGGCTAGGACCCTACTAACCTGCACCATTCCATCACTTTGGTTTTGGCCTTTTGTGGCTGTTAGCAGCCCAACTAAGGGCGAACTGTCCTTGGGCTCAACAGAAGTGAGACCAGGCCTGCACACAGTGGCCCATGGGACCAGGGGAGTACAAAGGTGAGCTGTATATGATGTAAACACAAACACACCCTGGCTTGCTTTGTGTAATTTGGCTAGACCCTAGGACTTGGCCCATTATAGCAAAGAGAGAGGTGCCTGGAACAAGGTCTCCGCATGATCCTTTATTTAGTCACAGATTGTTTTGGATGCAGGGTATGCAGTCTGCTGTATGTTGGCTGCTGCTGTCCATCCTACAGGAAAGGGGCTGTCCTAGGCCTCTGATCTCAGTCTCCTGCTTGTTAGGGTATGACCTGGTCTACACTACAAAGTTAGGTCATTGTAAGCTGCCTAGCATCTACCTATCTGCGCATATGGCTACGCTTAAATGAGTCTCCCATCGATGTATGTGACCCATTACAGCAATGCAGTAACATCACCTCCCTGAGCAGCACTGAGCCACGGTCGGTGTATTGAGGTCAATGCAGCACAAGTGTAGACACAGAGTTACTCATGTTAACCCTAACAGTTCTCCAGCAACTGTCCCACAATGCCTAACACTGACTGCTCTGGTCATAATTGTGTACAATACTGCCCAGGGTTCACAGAGATCAGAAGGCCTCCTTACCCCTTTAAAGCCCCACACATTTGAAATGCTTTTTCCTGATTATCCACCTTGGCAAGCACACCTAGCAGCTGTCCATTGTTGTGCACAACAGTCTAGCAGACCATGCCAGCAACATGCTCCAGATATGCTCCAGCTTGGAGTAGTTGGGAGATATTGGATCTTCTGGGCTTCTGAAGAGGAGAGGCTGTGCAGGCAGCACTATGGACCAGCCACAGAAACATGGATGTCTACAAGCAGATTGAAGGGGGGACGCAGGAGAAGGGATACAACAGGGATCACCAGCTCTGCCACATGAAAGTGAAGGAACTGCATCAGGCACACAGAAGGCCAGAGAGGCAAACAACTGATCCTGTGCAGAGCTGCAGAGCAGCTTTTACAAAGAGCTGCATGCCATAGAGCGGCAAAGAGCGGCATGCACCTCTCTACCACTGTGCACACAACTGTGGATACCTGAGTCACAGGCCCTTGGCATGAACAGCAAGAAAGTGGAGGAGGAAGATGGGGGCATGCAGCCAGCTATGCCACAAGGAGGGACCTGTTTGAGACTCCACCGCAGTCTCAGCAGTCAAGCTCAGGAAAGCGTGATGCAGAGGAAGGAACTCCAGGTAAGTGTGTAATTGTATTTCCCACTACAATAATGCACTGATTGGCACCCCCAACTTAACCAGACACAGCTATTGACTTTTAATTAATTTACTTAGAAGATGTAATGGTACAACAGAGAGAGCTAGAGTTGGTAATTTTTCATTCCCCTGTAGAGTCAGGCAGGTTGGGATATGCAGAGCAGGTTGCATGTGTATGCAGTGGTGTTCCTTGAATCCTCCTGAGAGATCTCAATGAAACTTTCATGGAGCTACTCTGCAACCCTCTTGTGAAGGTTTCTAGGATGGCGGCCTTGTTTCTTTCTCCACGGTAGGACACTTTCCCAAGCCAGTCAGCAATAACTTCAGCAGGCACCATTGCAATACACAGGCTAGTAGCATATGGGCCAGGAAGACTTCAGCCACCAGCAGCAGCTGTGCTCTGTGTTTTTGCTACCATCATGAGTGAGATAACAGCTAAATTCACCACTACCAGTGGAAAATGGTGCCCGTGTTCAGTGCCATCGCCTTATACTCAAAGTTTCATGCAACTGAGGAATTCCCTCCTCATTACCTTCCCCCGGGAAGGCCATACTCACCATGCCTGGTGCTGTGAGTGGTGCCGTGCACGAGCACTCCAAAACAGAAGTGTCAATGAGCGTGTCTTGTTTAAAACATTAGGGGGTGCAAGGGAAGGGAGTTCTGAATCTTAACGTTCGCTTTCCATTGTGACTATACTGACAATGCTATCTCTGTGTGTTTTATCTGTAGCTGTTGCAGCCTTGAGGGGTCTGCTGTCCACATCCATCGAACACCTGAGCCAGGTCAGGAGGAGAAAGAAGAGGACTTGGGATGACAAGTTCAGCGAGATCCTGCAAGCAAGTGCTGCATCAGACCGTGAGCAAGGGGCCTAGAGGGTGAATATTGCAAACAGCCTGGAAAAGGAAAGAGAAGACAGGAGTAAGGCCCAGGAGTCCCCACAGGAAAAGGAGAGGGAGCTGCACCAGGACATAATGGGGCTTCTTTGGCAGCAAATGTAGATGGTGCAGACTCTTGTGGACCTATAGGTTCAACAATCATGGGTTCACCTCCCTATGCAGTGCATGGAGAACTCCAGTACAGCAGCTCCCTATATCCCTCCTCAACATTCCATGTGGCATCAGGGGCTGCATGCCTACCCCTACCTCCACCTCCATACTGGGGGACAATAAGGACAACCACAGCTTCACCATACACTGACCTGTGAGAGCCATGGTTGCTGTATGTGCAGGTAAAAGGGACATGAATGTTCTTTCTCCTTGCTAAATTCTGTTCCATTAATTTATTAATGTATTTGCTTTTAAATTACACAGATTTTTCTTTGCACTGGTTTTGTTACTGAATAAAATTCTATTATTTGAAAAATAATTCATCTTTAATAATTCACAGTATATGCTGCAGAACACCTAGCAGCTCTGAGAGCACCCACTTACTTGTTATTGTACAGTGTGACACAACTCATAGGATCAGTGACACAATGTAATAATTACAACAGTACATTATGCACCACAAAATTAATAGGTGCATTGACAGTGCTATATTCACTGGTGGGCACCAAGCACCACAGATTTCCTAATAGGCCCCAAAACAGCAGGGCCATGTAGAGCACAGTACACCGCAACGCATTACTGTGGGTCACTGTTAAAGTGCTCTTTCAAACCTTCCCTGAGCCGGATAGCTCTGCATTGAGCTCTTCTAATCGCCATGTGTTGTGTTGTTCAAATGCAACATACAGCTGCTTCATCGCTGCACTCCACCCCATCAGCAACTTTTTTACCCTTTGCTTCACAGATATTTTGCAGGACACAGCAGGCAACTATAATCATTGAGATTTTTTTTTCACTGAGATCCAGTCTTGTGAGTAAACAACACCAGCATATACCGAAAGCACATTCAACTGTCATTCTGCACCTGCTGAGCCAGTAGTTGGATTTTTTCTTGATGCTGTCAAGGTGGCCAGTGTACAGCTTCATGAGCCAGAGAAGTAAGGGGCATTTCAACATCACCAATGGTAATCCACTGGTTGGGAAAGAAAGACCCTGCTTGCAGATTTCTGAACAAACCTGGGTTCTTAAAGATGTGAGCGTCATGTACCTTCCCTGACCAGTCCACACTATTGTCAGCTAAGTGTCCTGTGTGATCCACAATGCTTGCATAGAAAAATTTCTCTTTCTATTCATGTACTTTGTGGCAAAGAGGGTCTGGTGCCAAAATAGGGATATGTGTCCTGTCTATTGCTCCACCACAGTTCAGGAAGCTCACTGCTTCAAATCCGTCCATTATGTCCTGCACATTGCTGAGAGTCACAGTCCTGGGTAACAGGAGACAGTAAAGGACCTGCACATTTGCATGACAACAGCCTCCGCAGTGGATTTTCCAACTCAAAAATGATTTCTCACTAACCAGTAGCAATCCAGCATTGCAAGTTTCCACCGTGTGATTGCCACTCACTTCTTCATTTTCACTGCAGCTCTTCTTCTGGTGTCCCTGTGCTGGACTGAGCAAACTCAGCACACAGATCCAGAAATAACAAAAAGGAGTCCTTGTGGCACCTTAGAGACTAACAAATAAACCAGCACTCCACCATCTGCAACTACTCTGTAAATGCCACCTACAGCCTTGAATTTGTTCTCGCTATGTCCCGCAGCAATCTGTCCTCCAAGAAATTGTCATGTTCGATGCTGATTTGGTTCTTCTTGCGGCTCTGCAAATAATGAAGGATAGTGTGTCCTGTGCTTCCAACATTCATGACATAGTGCAGGGCTGTACAGAGGCCATACTTCTGTCAGAAATGGCAGACAGCAAGAAGGGCCATGCAGGTTCATGGGATTTTTTTAAAAAGGTGCAAAAATTATGGGATATAGATGATATTATGGAATGGAGATAATTGCACGCTGGAAGTTGACTTCTTGCTACCAGTCACCCTTGCGTAAATTGTTTCTCCCCCACCATGCAGTGCCAAAAGTTCCCACAAGACAGGGCGCTGGACGGTCACAGGTTGCACACTGGGATATCTATCCATTAACCCCTGGTGCACCACACCGGGCATTGACACAAGTATTCCTGGTGAGTATGTGCAGCACCAATGCAAGGAGCCAAGTGTGCACATGCACAAGCAATATACTAAGGGCTTGTCTTCAGGTAGAGCGCTATAGCGCGGCAGCTATGCCACTGTAGTGCTTTAGTAAAGATGCTGCTACACTGATGAAAGACTTCTCCCATCGACATAGTTAATCCGCTCCCTGAGAGGCAGCAGCTATGTCAATGGGAGGCGCTGCCTACACAGGGGATTAGGTCAGTATAACTATGTCACTCAGGGTATGAGAGTTTTTGTACTGTAAGCAGGGCTGGCTCCAGGCACCAGCGGAGGAAGCACGTGCCTGGGGCGGCACATGCTAAGGGGCAGCATTCTGTCTATTCTTGGGGCAGCACAGTCTGAACAGCTTTTTTTTGTTTGTTTCAGCAGTTCGGAGGGCAGTCTGAGCGGCTTTTTTTTTTGTTTGTTTTGTTTTGTTTTGGTTTGGTTTGGGGTGGCAAAAATGGTAGAGCTGGCCCTGACTGTTGTTATATCCTTAGAGCAGCCGGTGTAGGAAGCAATCACTTGAGGCCAGAGAGCAGGCAGCTAACCAAAACCTCCATTTTATTTACATATATACAGAGAGCTCCTCAGCCGGTTGAAACCGGTTGAGCTAACCCATAATAATCTAACTCAGTTGCCATAGCAACAAAACCATGACAACCAAATACACAACATATTCCTCCCCCCCTAATAAGAACATCCCCTAAATAAAACACACACTAGACTAGAGAAGGAGGGTAGACTGCCTCCATTCCCGGCTAAACCCTGGGGATTATTTTGCCCCATAACCGTGGGTTCACCCTAGCTAAAGATCCAGCCGATGAGGAGGCCTTCTGTCTCTAGGTGGATTACGGCGAACTACTGGTGTTATTGCACCCGAAAGCACTAGGGGCTCAGGGTCCGCAGCACGAACAGGTGAGGAGGTGGTATCAGCTCGTGCTGGGCAAAGGGGTATCTCAGCCGCCGGCAGTAATGGAGAACAGTCAGAAACAGGTGACTCGTGATTCGATCCCTCACCAGAAGAGGTGAAGTCAGACCCCTCAACTGCAGATGGGTCCTGAGGACTGGCATGACCTGGCAACAGCTGATCTACATGTCGCCGCCAGGTAAGATTCTCTGCAGTCCGGACTGTGTAGGAAACAGGTCCTGTTTGAGTGATGACTGTGGCCGGAACCCATTTAGCTCCGGAAGTATAATTCCGAGCCAAAACTGGCTGTCCCGGGCTAAAGGTTCGGTCTTTTGCTCTGGGTGCCCGTCTGATGACTTGATATTGCTGCTGATGTTGCACAATTTGTCGGGGTTCAGAAGGTTTCAGCAGATCAAAGCAAGTGCGCAGCTGTCGTCCCATCATTAGAAAGGCCGGAGATGCGTGGGTCGTAGCATGAGGTGTGTTTCTGTAGGAAAGTAAAAAGGTATCCAGACGCTTTTGAATGGAGTGTTGTCCCCTTGCTGATTTCAAAGCGTTTTTCATTGTCTGCACAAATCTTTCAGCTAATCCGTTGGTGGACGGATGATATGGTGCTGACGTGATGTGGTGTATCCCATTTGCTTTCATAAAATTTTGAAACTCCTGAGAAACGAACTGCGGTCCGTTGTCGCTCACAAGTTGTTCTGGCAGACCAAAACGACTAAAGAGTCCTCGTAGTTTTTGGATAGTACTCTCTGCAGAAGTGGACGGCATTATAGAGACTTCTGGCCATTTAGAATGGGCATCTATTGCCACCAAGAACATGCTTCCTTCAAGGGGGCCAGCAAAGTCAACGTGAATACGTTGCCACGGGTTTTCAGGCCAGTCCCATGGGTGTAGGGGTGCCCACTGGGGTGCATTCCTCACACCCTGACATGACATACAAGCTTTTGCCTTCTCTTCAATAGCACTGTCCAGTCCAGGCCACCAAAAATAGCTTCGTGCAATTTCCTTCATGCGCACTATTCCACAGTGACCGGAATGTAGCTGTTCTAACATCTGTGATCTCAGTGGTGGTGGAATAATGACACGTCTCCCCCACAACAAACAACCAGATTGGACCGATAACTCCGTCCGCTTGGACATGTAGGGAACAAGGTCGGATGAGACCAGAGAGGTTTGTCGAGATGTTCCATGCATCACCAGGTCCATAACGTGGGACAATACTGGGTCAACGCGAGTTGCCTTCTTTATCTGAGTAGCAGTGATGGGTGTATTCTCTACCTGTTCAAAGTAGAAGATTTCCTTGTGGGCACTATCTTGGTGTTTGACCGGCAAAGGCAACCTTGAGAGGCCATCTGCATTGCCGTGTCGAGTGGATTTCCGATATTTGATTTCATATGTGTGTGCTGAAAGTAACAATGCCCAACGTTGCATACGACTAGCAGCTAATGGGGGAATGCCTGTGTAAGGTCCAAAAATTGATGTCAGAGGTCGATGGTCTGTGAGAAGAGTAAATTTTCGCCCAAACAGGTACTGATGAAACTTCCGAATTCCAAAAACAATTCCTAATGCCTCACGTTCGATTTGGGCGTAGTTAGTTTCTGCTTTGCTTAGAGTGCGTGAAGCAAAAGCAATAGGTCTCTCTTCTCCTGAAGGCATAATATGTGACACGACTGCTCCCACTCCATAAGGGGAGGCATCGCAGGCCAATTGCAGTGGTAAGGATGGATCAAAGTGCGTTAGAACTTCAGAATTTAGCAATGCATCCTTAGCTTTGTTAAACGCAACATCACAGGCTTCAGTCCACTTCCAGGCCTTGTTCTGCCCAAGGAGCTCATGAAGTGGTTTTAGCAGTGTGGCTAACTGTGAGATGAACTTTCCATAATAGTTCAGGAGTCCTAGAAACGAGCGCAGCTGGCTTACATTTCGAGGTGGGGGAGCCTCCACAATAGCTTTAACTTTTGCAGGGGCCTTATGAAGACCTGCAGAATCAATGATGTGTCCCAAATATTCAACAGAGGGCTTGAAGAATTCACACTTGTCTTTGCGAACTCGTAGGCCATACTCTTCCAGTCTTTGTAGGGTAGCCTCTAAATTCTTTAAGTGATCCTCTTCATTTCTTCCAGTGACCAGGATATCATCCAGATAGCACTGAACTCCTGACAAGCCACACAAGATCTGGTCCATAGCCCTCTGGAACAGGGCGGGAGCAGATGTTATTCCGAAGGGTAGACGACAGTATCGATAAAGCCCCTTATGAGTCACAATAGTCAACAGCTCTTGGGACTTTTCATCGACGTGCATCTGTAAATATGCTTGACTCAGATCAATCTTACTGAACTTTTGTCCCCCAGCCAGGCCTGCGAAGAGGTCATCGATGCGGGGAAGCGGGTATTGCTCTGCACACAACACTGGGTTGACAGTGACTTTAAAATCACCGCAAATCCGGAGAGAGCCATCTTTCTTCACGATTGGAACGATAGGAGTGGCCCATGAGCTATGGGTAACTGGTATTAGGACTCCATTGGTGACCAGGCGCTCCAGGTCTGCTTCAACTTTTGGCCTGATGGCATATGGCACAGTTCGGGCTTTCAGATATTTTGGTGGACTGCCAGGTTTAATGTTCAATGTCACAGTGATTCCCTTCATACTTCCCAAATCATCTCCAAAAACAGCAGCATGTTTCCTTAGTATAGGGGTTAGACTGGTTTCTTCTTTAGTCATCCGGTGCACTTCTGCCCAGTTCAGTTGAATCTTCCCAAGCCAAGACCTACCCATTAAGGCTGGGTAGTTACCTCTCACCACAAACAGTGGCAATTTAGCCACCTGTCCATTGAGCGCCACCTTAACATCAATAGTGCCCAGCATAGGCACAGCTTCTCCCGTATACGTCTTCAGAACAGTTTTTGTTGCCTTAAGCGGAAGATGCTGTAGCTTTTCTTTATACACAGTCTCGGAGATCAGTGACACGGCTGCACCGGTGTCCAGTTCCATGCGTATACATTTGCCATCCAATAACGGGGTTACCCAGTATTCATGTGAGCCCATTGCCAAAGACAAAACATGCAGTGGTACTTCCTCTTGCGATGAGGTGTCACCTTGATCATCCTGGGTCTGCTCTAGGGTATGCAGGGTTCCTCTTTTTGTCGGCCAAACCACAGGCCTCTTTTTCTTTTGTTTACAGGCACACTCAATGTGTCCCTTTTTGCCACAGTGTCGACACACCAGGTCCTTACACCAGCATTCTGATGCCTGGTGACCCGGCTTACCACAGCGGTAACATTCTTGACTCTGCACAGTTTTGTGGGTCGGTTCTTGTGACACTTTTTGCACCCTAGGGGGTGCACCGATGTATTGTGCCTCCCTTGTAGCCAGTTCCATGGAGACAGCAATATCAACAGCCTTCTGTAAGGTAAGCTGAGCCTCTGTCAGTAGGCGCTTCCGTATAGCTTCACTGTACAGGCCACACACTAACCTGTCACGCAGGGCATCATGTAACATTTCTTTAAATTCACAGTGTTCTGCTAGCTTTTTTAAAATGGCTACAAATTGTACAACTGTTTCATCTTCCTTTTGGTCTCTTTTGTGGAACCTATATCTTTCAGCAATTACCAGTGGTTTTGGGGAGAAATGAGACCCCAGGATTTCCACAATGTCACTGTAAGATTTAGTCTCAGGCTTAACAGGGTGTATGTAGTAAGCTGCGTAGCAGAGAGTAGGTTTTAGCCCCTACAACAGTTAAGAATATTGGCACCTTCTTCGCTTCTGTAATGTCATTTGCAATACCAAAAAGCTCAAAACGCTCAGTATACACATGCCACTGCTCTGTATTCTCATCAAAAGGCTCCAGGGGCCTGGTCAGAGTAGCCATGATTTTTAGTTTCACTTTCACAGTCAGTGCAAACAAGCAGCTTTTTTTGTTTGTTTGTTCTTTACCTTAACTTCTACTTCCTTCTGTTACTGGAGCAGCACCGGAGTCTCACCCTCGTCGCCAGTGTTATATCCTTAGAGCAGCCGGTGTAGGAAGCAATCACTTGAGGCCAGAGAGCAGGCAGCTAACCAAAACCTCCATTTTATTTACATATATACAGAGAGCTCCTCAGCCGGTTGAAACCGGTTGAGCTAACCCATAATAATCTAACTCAGTTGCCATAGCAACAAAACCATGACAACCAAATACACAACAACTGTAAGTTTCACCAGTGAAAGTAAAGTGCTGGTTTGTGTACTCACTTCATTCTTCTGGTGTCAGAGAGTGTTTACATTAGCAGCACTTCCATCACAGATGAGAGCAGCGCTCTAGGGCGGCTATCCCATAGTGCAGCTCTTTCCAGTTTGACCCTGGGTCTTGTGGGGGTTGGTGATCGCAGGGCATCCTGGGTCCCTGCACAGCCTCCTCTCCCCAAATGCTGGCAAGCTCCAGTAGCTCGGCATTGCTCGAAGCAGGGGATCATTTGCTCCATGGAGTAGGCATTGTCACCTGGCCAGATAAGTGAGCAAAAGTTTGTAGTGTACTCATGGCTTATGTCTACACAGTGACATGGCTGAAGTGCTGCAGCTATGCCATTGCAGTGAGGACACTTACTACAGCAATGGAAGGGGGTTTTCTGTCACTGTAGTAAATCTGTGCCATCATGAGGTGGTAGGTAGCATGGTTGATAGAAGAATTCTTCTGTTCATCGAGCTCTGTCTAGACTGGGGATTAGGTTGATCTAATTCCCTCAGGCAGGGAGTGAAATTCTTAGCAGCCCTGAGTGATGTAGCTAGGTGCACCTACATTTTAAGCTATCTCTACACTAGAAATGTGACAGCTGCAGCTGTACCACTGGAACATAGACACCGACTACAGGGGTGGGAGGTGCTCTTTCATCATTCATTACAGTAAATCCACCTCTCCCACAGGAGGCAGCTAGGTGGAAGGAAGAATTCTCCTGTAGACCTAACGCGCTGTCGGACACTGGGGCTTTTCGGTCGACTTAACTCCACCAGCAGGGGCATGAAATTTTTCACAGCCCGGAATGCTGTAATTCAGCCTAGAGCAGAGCCCAGCAATCAGGTGTAGCCAGGCCGTAGATGGCCACGGGGTGGGGGATTGTGCTGCTTAACCACACCACAGCACTCTAGGAGCAGGAGTTTGGGGGACGGACGTAGGGACAGGGGAACAGACCATAGTTTGGCTGGTCTTCCACCCCCGCGCAGGGCCACGTAAGGCGGGGCTAGGGCCCATCGCCCTGCACAACCAGTCGGCTCCTGAAGGGTGAGGCCCTGAGGACCGTACCCCTGCCCGGCCCCGGACGACACATGGAGGCAGGCGGGGAGCCAGCGCCTGCGCGCCCCTCCGGCGGGTGGGGGCCGGGCTAGGGCGGGGTCTGCGGGGCGGACGGGGCGGGCAGCGTAGGGCGCCACGTCGGCAGCGGCAGCGGCAGCAGCAGCAGAGTAAAGTCTGCGCCGGGCAGGGAGCGGGCTGCAGCCGGCGGGTGAGTAGCGCGGGGCCGGAGCAGCCGGGGAGCCCGGGGGAGTGGCGGGGGCCGGGGGTCCCGCTCTCGCGTGGCGCGAGAGGAGCTGGGTTCCCATTAGCCCCCGGGGGGGGGGCTGTGTCGCGACAGCGGGGAGGGGTGTCTCTGCTGGACCCTCCCGGGGCCCTGCTTGGTGGGAGGGAGCCTGCCGGGGGCAGAGCCGCCCCGAGCAGCCAGCCCGGGTGGGGGGTGGGAGAGGGCACAAAGGAAGGTCCTGCCCGGGGCCCCCTCCCTGTGTAACCTGCCCCGGGGCTCCCGTTGCTCTTCCTCGGGCCTCGTTGTGCCTTAGGGGGTGACTGTGCTGCCCTCCGTGCTGCAGAAGGGAAGCGGTGGGTGTGATGTGTCTAGCTGTACTACACGCACATCGCTCCTTAACACACACCCGCCCCCCGAGGGAAGTTAGCATCAGCTGCTTTGGGGGCGTTAGTTGCAGCGCCCCCCCCCCCCAAGTAGGGGCTTGGCCAAGTGTAACTGAGAGTAGAATTCGGCCTTCTGTGCAGGCTGGCAGGGGAGGGAGGTGTTCACACTTTGTGTCAGGAGCGGAGGTTGTGTACAACGTGGAAGAGCAGAAGGGGGTGGGGGCAAAGAAGGAGCCCAGGCAGCCTGTCGCAGAGACTCCAGGTTAAATCACTGCCTCTCCTGCCACGTCATTCCTGCTGTCCAAAGAAGTTCTCTCTCTGGCTTCAGGGTCCCCATTGAAAGGAACTGCAGCCAGGAAGGCAGGGGTTATAATGTCACTCAGGTTTGTTTTCAGGCCACATCTGACAGCTGGCTACATTGGGCCAGAAGTGCCCAGAGCTTACTCAAAATAGAGGTGAAATGATAAACTGTCTCCTCACAACTTATGTGGAAATTTGCTTGTATGTTCTTTGTCCTAAAACCTGATTTAGGAGATTTCCAAATATAAAATGGAGGAGGAAAAACACCAGGAGATGGAGCAGGATTTTGCTTCAAAACAGTACTCCTTGGTTCACTGGAGAGTCTGTTACATTTTAATGTATGAATGAATGTCACAGTGATGTTACCTGTGTTTGCAAGTTGAAAGAAATTGGACTGCATTACAGCCTTGGATTCCTCTAGTTCTCAGTTAACTTCAGGATCCAGCTCAAAAGTGCCTGGGTTCTTAATTTCTCCATGGACTTCAGGCTAGCTCAAGGATCTGGCTGGTGCTGACCCTTGCTCCACTCTTCCATAGAATCTTATTTAGTGCAACAGTTGGTGTGAAAGCCTTCTCTGCAGCTATTACTCTTTTCCTTTAGCTGTCTGCTTCAGCTATTCTCTCACAATTTCATCTGAAAATCTTTTCTTCCTTGATCATTTCTCTTCGTTTCTTTCATTCTTTGTTTGCGCTATCCTTTATCAATTCAGAATTGTTTTGGGTTACAGTAGTAATGTAAAATATTAAGCACCTGTCACAGTTTTTACCAGCTGGGAAGTGTCTGAAGCGGAAGTGCTGAAGCTTGGGATGCCCTTCCTATGCTAGGGGAAGTATGTAACCAACACACCTTCTGGGTGTGGTGTTCTGTCCCATCTTGTGGCACCGAGACCATTTAAAGAGAGAGAGAAAATGAGTTTTTACCAGTGTTCCCCATAGTAAGTTGCGTTGTCTCCTAAATAGGCTGTTATGGCAAAATATATGTGAATAAGGTTCCACAAATTGTATGCAAATAATTCATTACTTAAAGTTGGTCATTATTGACTTAATGCAGCTCCCTACGTGGTGTAGCCTGAAAATAAACTCATTATTTTACAACCACACCACTAGCTGTGATGGTTGCACTAAGCTAATAGACAATCTCTGTGCAAATATTGTTGGGCAGGTCCCTGCACTTGTTTGTTAAAGCTCTCGCTTGCAGCCCTCTGAATGAAGATATGGTAGATTTCATATAGAAAACAATTGCAGAATGTGTATAGAATTTTGTAGGTGGGAAGGTAATTTAAATGCACAAATTAACATTAGCTTATATGTACACCAACTTCTAAGGCTACCCAGTAAACACTTGCTTACTTGTCTGTCACAAGAACAAATTCATTTAAAAAGCCAAAACCCTTTGTTGCCATTAAGTCAAGGTTGCAGGCACTCAGAGTTCATATTGGTATAGCGGTAGAGCCTAGGAACCTATGTCATCAACCTAGACTCCATTGTACTAAGTATCAGAGGGGTAGCCGTGTTAGTCTGGATCTGTAAAAGCAGCAAAGAATCCTGTGGCACCTTATAGACTAACAGACGTCTGCTGCAAAACGTCTGTTAGTCTATAAGGTGCCACAGGATTCTTTGCTGCTCTTCCATTGTACTAGATGCTGTACAAATTCTTAACAAAAAGAAGGTCCCTGCCCCAAAGAGCCTACAATCTAAGTATAAGACAAGAACAGTCAAGTTTTAATTTTTTAGGTATCCTAGCAAAGAAAATGTAATGAGGAATTTGCAAGAGGACAAGGAACTCATCCCAGGCATAAGAGGCAGCACAAAGGAAAACATTTGGAAAACTTAGTAGGCAATGAAGGCTGACTTCACTGGCAAAGTGGAGATGGGAGATAACATCTTGGTAGTGGATGAGAGACGTTAGATAGTGGGGGACAGGCAACTTTCCTTGCCATGAGTTTAATTTCCAAAATACGTGGGAAAACAAGCAAATGTAGAGTGAAGGTCCCTTTGCATAACCTTAGCTCTGCCCCATTTAATTCAGTACTTTGCACCTACCTAAACCTTTTTCTGCAGTGTGATCTCTGTCTACCAGCAGCAAGTACTCTCCAGAGCAGTGATGCTGTCTATAGCATATTGAGGGTCCATTGGAGTACATAAGTAAGGAGTTCTGATTTCAGATTGTTATGGGTGTAGAGAAAATTTCAAGTTCTATTAGGGTTAGGTATTGCAGTGTTCCCAGTTCTTCTTGGCATTACTACAGGGACAGAGTTAAGGTTGGTATTGTGTGAGAGAAATGTTACCTTGACTCTGCACTTTCAGACTTCTAACATGTTTTATTTTTTTAATGTGATAGATTGCTCGCTAACTGCGCTGGCTCCTGCAGACTTCCTCAATGAGCCTGCTTTTAGTTGGTACTGTTCTTTCTTTGGTGATGGTCTTGTTCGCAACTGGCACCTCCCCACTTCTGCATTGATCCAGGAATGGCTCATCTCCAGAACCAAAGAACATCCAGTATTTTTCTTGCTATACTTCTGGAGCTTGAGCCTGTTGCTGGATACTAGATTACAGTTCAGGGATAGATATTTTTTGTTTGATTACTCCTTCCTTTCTTCTCTTTCTTTCTGCACCAAAAAAAGTTTACAAAAAGATTTACAATTTAAAGCTGCTCATATGGAGGAGGGTCAGTATCTCAGGTACACTTTGATCAACTGACCTCAAATTTGCCCTGCAAACTACACCCTGGTCCTGGCCCCAGAAATGGTATGTCAGTTCTCAGGCTGATCCTGCTCTGTGTGTAGATTTTAGAGAGGCTTGAAAACTGGGTTTTAAATAGAAGTCCTGTTTCCCATAATAATACTAACAGGGGGCACACTGTTGTGTCCTTAATGCATTTCTGGCTGAGTGTATGATGCTGTTGATGCATTGTCTCTTGTTTCAGAAACCCAACAAACTTCAGACTAGTCACCTAAGTTAACTGAAATAGATTTCTTGAGAAGGGCAGCAAAAACAAGACATGCCCCTCTCCTGGAAAGTAGCATGACCCACAGTATGTCTGGGTGGATGCTGAACTAATAAGAACAGATTTAATTTTTTTTTTTATTAAAGCTAATGTTAAAGTATATAATAGGTTGAAAAAAGTGTCTGTGCATCTGGGTATAGTGCTTAGATTATCCACAAATACAAAGTTTGTTTTTCAAACTCATATGATACATAGAGTACATAATCAGCAATAACCCAAATTTAGGTGAATCGATTTTAACAGTACAGTTTAGGTATTAGAATCCAAATACTCGGGTACATCACTCATGGAAAGTTGTACAGAGATTTGGTTGTGGAAAGCAAAATATATCAATGAGTAGAGATTGTCCCTCAGTAATTGAGAATTAGATAGGTCGTCCCTTTAGAAAATACAATCCATGAGGAAAGTATTTTGGTTACTTTCCTGACTGCCCTTCCCATTGGAACTCCAGCTCATCTCTCCTGATATTGCCGATGTCGGGTGATGTGTTCTATGTAGATGTTCCTTGACCACCTGATGGCGTCCGACATCGTGAGTTGCTGCATCAGCCGAGTGTAGCGTTGACCGATTCCGCATTCTCTCAGCACTCGCTCGTTACTGGGGTCCCATGCGCCCAAGGGTCCGACGATCAGTGTGTGTGTGTGTGTCTGAACCTGGTAACCCTTAGATCTCAAGGTTTCGGCCAGAGGGGCGTATTTCTCTACCTTTTGAGCTTGGGCATCGTGGAAGGCCGTGGTCCTGTTCTCGAAGGGCACTGTGGCATCCATCATGATGGTCTTCTTCCGGTCCTTGTTGTTGGTGGTGATGTCTGGTTGCAGTTTGGTGTCGTTTCTGGGGATGGCAGTGTTTACAGCGGCTGGATAGCTCTGGCCAGGCGATCTTGGATGGCATTGTGATGCAGCTTCCAGGCTCAGGAATGGGGCTTGCAGCTGCACAGGACGTGGGGTAGCGTCTCTTTAGCATAGTCGCATTTACTGCATCTCTTGTCCCAATTCCCGTGGCGGACGGCTCCGTTCAGCAGGACGCAATTGAACCAGGCCCTGTCGATGAACCTCCAGTCGGCAAATTGGGTGAAGCTGCCCCCCGGGAGAAAGTGGTTGCTGGTGTTCCACTTGCACTTCACCTCGAATGCCTTGCCCTGCTCTGGCTTCTGTTTCTGGTTTTCCACATATTGGCAGCAGATGGCATCCTTCAGGGTCTTCTCCAGCATGGTTCTAGCTCTCAGAGTGATGATGATGTGATCTGTATTCTTTACCTGTGGCACCAGGGCTCCTGGCGTTCCTCGCACCACGTCCAGTGGCAGCCGATACCTCAGTCGTCGTGTAGTGTTGCGGGCATGAGCCCAGAGCGAAGCAAAGTCTCCTCCCTCTCTTCCAAATTCTTCTTCCAGGGAGCCATTCAGGTACGTGGCGACATCTTGGTTGAAGGGGGTCCTTGCGATTCATTTCTTGACGGCATCCTGCATAGCACTTCCTGTGATTTTCCTCACCGTGGCGTCTGGGCAAGGCTGAAAGTGTGAGTGATCACCGCAACATCACACGGATGACCCATTCGTGGGACTTTAGTGATGCCGTGCCTGTGTGAGATGTACACCAGTTCATTGCTGACCCTCTGGGGAAGAAACATCCATTTCTTCACCAGCTGTCTGGTGGTGGTGTTTGCTTTGTTAAGAGGTACCTTTGCCACAGCAGATCCCCTCAGGATGAATGAAATACGGGGGATCAGAAAGGTGTTCACGGCATTGATCTTCTGCCATGGTGCCAGTAGGGAGGAGTTGATCCTGGCCACATCTCATAGGATTTCCACAATGGTATCCTCAGTTGTCTGCTGGACGTGGAAACCCATGGGCATGCCGAGGAAGATTGAGCATTTCTAATCATAACACTTAGCACTAAGGTTTAAATTAGGGAATTAGTAATCGGGGTAATCAACATGGGAACAATACCCTGTTGAGAACCTTAGTGGGAGGGCTTTCTTTCCAGTCTCCCTTCTTATGCTGTAGTAGAAAGTGCTAAGATTCTTTCTAAGGTGCAGTTCCCGCATCTTGTTTCGGGGCTGCATCTTTTGTATGAGCCTATGGCTAGTAAGTGTCCGATACATTTTGAAGTTTCCTATGTTTGCTGGAAAGGAGGAGGAACTGTTTCCTCATGACCTCAGTCTCCAAGCCTCCTGACCAGTGGTGGGCAACATGCAGCCTGTGGGCCACACACAGCCCATCAGGGTAAGCTCTTGATGGGCTGCCAGACCGTTTGTTTATTTTGCACGGCTGCCTGCAGCTCCCAGTGGCCGTGGTTTGCTGTTCCCGGCCAATAGGAGCTTCGGGAAGTGGTGGCCCGGCCTGTGCCACTTCCTGCAGATCCAATTGGCCAGGAATTGCAAACTGCAGCCACTGGGAGCTGCAGGCAGCCGTGCAAATGTAAACAAATGGTCTGGTGGACCCCACAGCGGCTTGCCCACTATTGCTCCTTACTGTTTGGGAGCATATAGGGGGATGGTAGTTCTCGACCCCTTCCTAAGCCTGACATGGTAATTGGTTGGTTTGGAGCACTTTTCCCAGGTAAATAGTTCTAGTGCCTACTACAGCCCCATCTCATAATCTGTCCAAGCAGCAGTACCAAAGTAAAATTGACCTGCTTCTTGTCAGTTTCACTCCTTCCTGCAGGGTTCTGAATAGCATCATTGAAACACCAGTTATGTAGATTTCACGCTGCTGCTTGGGACACCTAGCTGTGGAAACACTGGGTTTTTTTTGCCTGCAAACTCAGAAAGATAGTGCTGCATTAGTTCATGTTTGGAAGGTAATCTAAACCGTAACAACTAGAAACCAAACTCTTTTAAATGAAAGCTAAAATTCTGCACAAATTGCTGGTTTAAGACCCACCCCCAGCTTGTTAAGGAAAGTTTCCATCTTGACACCTAGTTCCCAAGTTTTGCACATGACAACATGTGGAGAAGGTGGACATTATTCCCATTGCCCAAGACCACAGACATTAGAGATGAAATAAAACTTGTGAAATGTTGGCTCCTTCCTTTAGTACTTAGGTGTCCTTATGATATTGTTTTGGGGGAGAGGGTGTACAGTGAGAGGCCCACAAATACATGGCAGAATGACACAAGTAAGCAAATCACTTTGGAAACACTGTTCTGTAAGATGTAATGAAAAATGTTACTTTCTCTTAGGTTTATATAGAATATTACTGTGGAAACTGCCAAATGAAGTAATATATTTGGTAAGTGATAACCTTTATTTTATTCAGTGCAATAACTGTATTAATGCACATGAAGGTTACACAACTAATCTTAGCATTTTCTAACACTTTCTGGTTTTGTTCAGGTACCTACAGGAGTGTTAAATTTTATCATTTTGTACATCCTGAGTAGACTCTTGTATTTGGCACCTGTAGTAACTCCTGTGCATAAGGTTGCCTACCCATATTCATTTTCTGTTCTAAAGAACTTTTTATTTTTTTCAATAGTTCTGTAAAACTTTCATCTTTTGGCCTGAAACTTTCCATATCTGTTGTCTGCGAGAATGAGGGTTTTTGAAAGATTAGTCAAAACCTTTTCAGCCATTTATTTTTTTGAATATGGAAAGTGATAAATACTTCTGCCTGTATGTTAAAGAAGAGAAACTACAATTCCTGTTTTGAATGGCTCTAGTACCTCAACAGTTTAGACAGAAACAGACCCTACGTTGGAGATGTGCCTCTTGGTCAAACCAAAATGGATTTTCACTAAGTTGAGGGTTTGAAAACTGGACTTGACATGTGCACTGGGTTTTAACATACAGGATGCTTTTAAACTAATGATCTCCCTATGTTTTATTAGCATTGTGCACGTGTGAGAGAAAATAGAAAAATACCACATTGCATGTGCAAGTGTATATACACACTCACAGAACATATGCAATGAGGCAGTGCTTCATAGAAACCTTGTCTCATTCTGAATGATCTAGTAATGTGAATTAAATGAGGTAGGGCCTTCAAGGGCTCTTGCCTTATTGAGAGTGTATCTTGTGTATTCTAAGAACTTGTTTTCCATCCAAAAACTACATTCAATCATGTGAATTTCAAGTATGGTAAGGTTGCAGAGTTACACTGAAAAATCAAGTAGTACCAAAATTCAGGTTCCTCATACAACTTTAACTTTGCTGCTTGTGCATACGCTTTATGATGTGCCTCTTAGTTACATTAACTCATACTGTCTTATGTTTCTGTCTCACTTAGTATACAGGTTGGATGGTGCCGGGGGAATGAGGCAAAAATTCACAGAACTTTATTTTTGGCTACATTCTCTCTGCAATTATCCACATAAAGCTGGATTTATATTGTAGTTGAGGATACATTTTTAACATTTTTCTGTGGACATATTACACTCTGTGTAATGAATGAGGCCAGGTTTCAGAGCTCTTTAAATGCCCGGGTTGGCTAGCATACAGTGAATGAGACAGATTCACTCATTGAACAGTGAGGATAAAAATAAATATTCAATAGCTGTTACACTCACTGTATTTTGTCCAACCTGCACAGTCTGATGCAAGAGTCCTATACAAAATCAACAACTTCTAGCAAGCAGTGTCCTTTAAAACCCAGATGGGCCCACCTTGTCCCTCCAACCACCCTCCAGTTTCTTTCACTAACATATAGGAATCCTTAATTTGAGACATGGGGTTCCATATGGGCCATCCTCTCCAAGAACCACTGTTTACTGTGGTAAGTAACTCTTCCCCCCTCCACCCCCTTTGAGAATAGCCCATTTGATTAACCAAGAGTAGGGAATCCATAAGTGCTGAATATCTGTAATGTAGATGAGTTAACATTGATACAGGAATTCTAATTTACATAGTTCCTGACTTTTCTGAAATATGCAACTCTATTTCCATATTGTACATTTCTGCACTTTTTTTTCTTTGAAGACATAAAAAGAGAATCAACAACCTCTAGCTGTGGCATCTTAGAGCTGTGTAGTTATCTGCTCTGAAAATACCTACATAATAATATAGTTGCATGGCTTTTTTGCATAACTTCATAGCTCTGCAACTTAAAACAGCAGTTTATTTTGTACTTAAGCAAAACCCCACTTTTTGATTGCTTAACTACATAATTTACTGTTTTCATCCTACAGCAGGGGATTGGCAACCTTTGGCACACGGCCCATCAGGGAAAGCTGCTGGCGGGCCGGGTGGGTTTCTTTACCTGCAGCGTCTGCAGGTTCAGTCAGTCGCAGCTCCCACTGGCCGCAGTTCACCGTCCCAGGCCAGTGGGGGCTGCCGGAAGCAGTATGGGCCGAGGGATGTGCTGGCTTCCGTTTTCCACAGCCCCCATTGGCCTGGGATGGTGAACCACGGCCAGTGGCAGCTGTGATCGGCCAAACCTGCAGACACTGCAGGTAAACTGGCCCGGCCCGCCAGCTGCTTTCTCTGTTGGGCCGCGTGCCTACAGTATTTCTTATTGAGATCTACCTATCTTTTGAAGTAGCCATGTATAAACATTTGTATTTTTTTCAGAAAAAAATTTCCTGACCCAACAACTCAAAAATAGCTGAATGGATTTTCTACACATTTGCCAGAAAATAAGTCTGTTAGGAAAATTTCAGTCTAACAATATGTTTAGCAAAATTTCAGCCCACCAAAGACAATTTTTAGAAAAATTGATAGGAAAATGGAGGCTTTCAATATGTAATTTGCTACTTTAATTATGAATGTTAAGTCATATATCAGGATGGATAAAATTGATTAATAAAATTGATTTTTCTTTATTTAAACCAGATTTTTATTTATATGTTGCTAATGCTTTACTTCCAATTTTAGTCTTAATTGTTAAATTGGATTTGTAGATTCCAAAGCCAGAAGGGTCCACCGTGATCTATTCTGACTTCCTGTATTACACAGGCCATAGAATTTTTCCAAAATAATTCCTAAAGTCTTAATTTATAAATTGCCAGTGATGGAGAGTCCACCGCAATCCTTCCAGTGGTTAATTACCCTCACTATTAAAATGTATACCTTATTTCCAGTCTGAATTTGTTTAGCCATTGGATCGTGTTAGACCTTTCTCTGCTAGAATGAAGATTCCATTTATCAAGTAGTTGTTCCCCATTTAGATACTTGTAGACTGTAATCAACTCACCCCTTAACCTCCTCTTTGTTAAACTAAACAGATTTAAGAAGCTCAATCTATTACTACAAGGCATGTTTTCTAATCCTTTTAATTATTCTCGTGGCTCTTTGAACCCTCTCCAATTTATCAACATCCTTCTTGAACTCTGGACACCAGAACTGGACGTAGTATTCCAGCAACAGTTGGACCAGTGGTAAATTCAGAGGTAAAATAACCTCTCTGTTCCCTCTCAGTATTCCTCTTTGTGTGCATTCAAGGATCACATTAGCCCTTTTGACCAATGTGTTGCACTGAGAACTCGCATTCAGCAGATTATCCACCATGACCCCCAAATCTTCCCAGGATAGAGTTCCCCATCCTGTAAATATGGCCTACATTCTTTATTCCTAGAGGTATACATTTTACATGTATCAAAATGCATATTGCTTGCTTGAGCCCAGTTTACCAAGCAATCCAGATCACTCTGTATCAGTGACCTGTCCTTTCATTTCCCCCATTTTTTGAGTCATCTGCAAATTTGTATCAGTGATTGTGTTTTCTTCCAAATCATTGATAAAAATGTTATAGCATAGGGCCAATAATTGATCCCAAAGGGACCCCACTAGCAACCCACCCACTCAATTATGAGTTTCTGTTTACAGTTGCATTTTGAGATCAGCAGCTTTTAATCCACTTAATCCATGTTAATTGTATCTTTTTAGGTTTTTAATCAAATGTCATGTGGTACCAAGTCAAATGCCTTACAGAAGTCTAGGTGTATTATCTCAACACTATTACATTTATCAACCAAACTTGTTGTCTCATCAAAAAAAGATGCCAAGTTAGACAGGATCTGCTTTCCATAAACCCATGTTGATTGGCGTTAATTATGTTACCCTCCTTTAATTAAAGTCCTGCATCAGCTACTCCATCATCATGCACAGGATTGATGTCAGACCGACAAGCCTATAATTACTTGGGTCATCCAGTTTAACCTTTTTGAGTACTGGCACAACATTAGCTTTCTTCCAGTCTTCTGGAACTTCCCCAGTGTTCTCAGATTTATTGAAAATCAGCATTAATGGTCCAGCAAGCTTCTTTGCCAGCCTTCTAAAACTCTTGAACGCAGATTATCTGGACCTGCTGACATAAATGTCTAGCTTTAGTAGCAGCTGTTTAACATGCTCCTGAGATACTAGTGGAATGGAAAGTGTTATCATGATATGACTACATCCTTGTTTTTTCCCAAAATACAGAACAGAAATATTTATTGAACACATGTGCCTTTGCTGCATCATTATTGATAAGTCTACTATTTCCTTCTAGTAATGGACCAATACCATTGTTAGGATTCTTTTTGTTCTTAATATACTTAAACAACTCCTTAACTTTGGCCATAGATTTTCCTCTTGTCCCTTTGGTTTCTGAATCGATTTTCTGCAATTCCTAGCTTCAGATTTATATTCATTACTATCAACTTCCCCTTTCTTTTTTTTAATTGCCCTCTAAACCATGTTGGTTTTTTAACCAGTACAGCCTTCCTTGATTATTTTGTTTTGTTTCGGGACATCTAGTAAAGTGTTCTTAAATAATTCACAAGTAGCATTTACATTTTTCTGATTAATTTCTTCCTTTCAGCTGATTTGGGACATAATTGTTTTCAGCTTTGTGAAATTGGCCCTTTTAAAGGCATGGTGGGTGTGCATTGTTCTAACAATAAGGATGTGAATGAGACCCTGGATTTGTTTCTTACAGTAGAGTTGAAGTCTTTCAATCACGATTTGAGGACTTCAGTAACTCAGACAGAGGTTATGGGTCTATTACAGGAGAGAGTGGGAAGGTTCTGTGGCCTGTAATCTGCAGGAGGTCAGACTAGATGATCATGATGGTACCTTCTGGCTTTTAAGTCTGTGAGTCTGAGTTAAGCTTTTTGTGAAACTTCTTAGTAGATGGGGTGGGGGGAAAAAAAACTATGTAAAATCTGAAATCCTACCAACAATTAGGGAACAAAAGAACTAAGTGTAAAACATCCTTCTGTGCCTATCTATAATGTTTAGGAAAAAATGTTGCGTGATCATGGGGGACTTAAATTTGAATGACACATTCTGGAGGCCTCATTCAGCCAGTATTAAAACATCCTCCAAATTTAAAAATACAGATGACTATTTCCTAACTCAAAAAGTGTATCCACTCTGAGGCAATTCTATATTATGAAAATTAATAATAGCTTAGGTACCAGTGATTGTGACTTGATCACATTTATAATGTGCAAACAGACTAAAGTCCAGACCAGTAATATTGTATATAAAATCCAGGGTCTCATTCACATTCTTGTTGGAGAGCGACACAAAATTGATAAGCATGTAGCCTGTTCTACAGTTGCGACCAACACCATCTTCTGATGCACTGAAATTCCTCAAATCAAGAAAGTTGAAACACCTTGACCAGGCTATACTCTATCAGGGTTTGCAGTTTGAAATCAATGGGACTTTGGTTTCGAAGTCATTTAGGAGCTCTTGAAAAATCCCTCTCTTAAGTGTGTAATTTTAAGGTCCTATTTTTGAGGATTTTGGCTTGTGATTGAAGAAAACAAACAACCAATAACACTTAACTATGTTAATAATATACTGAAAGTTTAAACAACTTTTCATTGTTAGAACCACCTGGTTAATTTTGTTTTGAAGCAACAAACATTTTATGCCAATAGGTTCTTTAATAAATGTTTAGCACGAGGCTGCAGGCACTTATGCATATGTTTAAAATTAAGTACATGAGTAATACCACTGAGGTCAATAGGATTATTCCTATGAATAAAATTATGTACCTACTTAAGTATTTTCAGGATCAGAGCTTTAATTTTTCTTTTGGCTTTTGCCTGTAATTGTTTCTTAACTTTCAAACAAGCTATCCTACTAGTAGTGGCATTTAAAAAAACAAAAGCCTGCCAACATTTTATATTGTAATTCATCCTGAATTTTAATCTCAAATTGAAATGGCACAAATCTTCAAATAAAAATCAAGCAATTTAATGACTTAAAATAATCATTCCATCTTGCTGCATATGTGCATAGAACAATCCATTTACCTACCTCAAAAATAGTCACTTCTGAAGTAGAACACAGCTGCTGTTTTATAGAACATAGCAATATTATTTAACTAAGTATCACAACAAAATAAAATACAAAAGCTTCGATGTAGTAGTTTTAAACCTTTATTGTATTTACTTTTAAAATGCAAATCTTGCTTTCTAGTACGCTTTCTTCAGGAATATGAAAGCTTCTGGGTTTTTTTCTTTGTCACCTACACATCATGGTGAATGTCCTTTATGATTGTATAAAATAGCTTTTTTAAAAGTAGCTTCCATTACAGTGGACTCAGATCAAATACCCCAATAATCTAAATGGAGATGTAGATTAGTAAATAAGAATTGCCATACCAAATCAGACCAGTGGTCCATCTAATCCAGTATGCTGTTTGTCAGTATCAGATGCTTCAGGGGAATTGACAAGAAATCTTGAAGTGGACAATTATGGAATAATCTGTTCACAGGGGAAGCTTCTTCCAATTCACTAATGGGCAGGGATAGTCTTAAACTCTCATACTTCATGGTATATATACCACTAAAACAATATTGTTTTACCCCTCTCTAATGTAGCACTAGATACTCATTATCCATAGAAATATCTGACTTTAAAAAAAAAATCCTATTTGGCTCTTTGCTTCAAAGATTCCTGGTGGTGGGGTGTTCCCTAGGCTAACTATGCTTTTCCCCCAAAAAAGCTTTTTCCTTGTCAGTTTTATTTGCTGCCATTCAGTTTCACTGAACATACTTTTGTTTTTTGTATTATATGAAGGGCAATAAAAGCATCTCTTTTTACCTTTCTTATACCTCTTGTTTTATATAGTGCTATCCTTTTTCTTTTATGCTTCATCTTTAGGAATCTCTAGTCTGAAATTCATCTCCCAACTTGCTACCTGTTCACCTACCTTTTGTCAGGTCCATTTGAAGTTCTTACACTTATCTTCGTGTGCTGACTAACCTGTGGAAGCAAGGACAAACCTAAACTTTGTATAGCTGTTCACTTAGTTACCTCTTTGTCCTACTCCCTCCTCCCATCTGTCTGTTTTGTCCACCTGTTGTTTCCTGTCTGTCATGTACAGTTTGAGCTCTTTGGGGCAGACATGATTGTCTTTATTTCATGTCTGTACCCATGCCTGGTACAATGGGACCCTGATCCTTTTGGGGGGCTGATAGGTGCTACCATAATACAACAAATTATTTGTGAAACTTATTGCCTCACTGGTCACCTCCTTTTTTTCTGTTCATTAGTACATATATTTAAACAGGTAGTCCTGGCATTAAACCTTGTGGCCCCTGCTACTAATCTTTTTGTCATGTTCAGAACTGTCCATTTATTCCTATTCTCTGTTTTGTCTCCCTAGCCAGTTTCTAATACCTGGCAGTATGTTGCTTTTTATCCTGTGTGACTCCATAATTTCTTTACCAGCCTCTTGTGAGGATTTTTTTTACAGAAGTTCTTGAAAGGCCAAACAAACTGTTTCAGCTGGTTCTCCTTTAGACACTATTTAGTTGACGCATTCAAAGGATTCTGATAGCTTAGAAAGGCATAATTTTTATAGAAGGTAAACTGATTAGTCTATCATGCGTTCATCTGGTTGGTCTCCAATTCTGATTTTAATTATCACTTCAATCAGTTTGCCAGGTACTGAAAGATCTACTAGTAAGTAGTTCTCAATATCTGCCTAAGCATCTATATTTTTAAGCTATTTTTCAGTTTTCTCAGGGTAACTGCTCTTAAAGATTGCAATTTCTTACAACACTTCTTCATTAGCAATTCAGTCACTTTGCTCTTATGTTTGTTCAGGACTCTTGGATGTATAACATCTGGGCCTATTGACTTCTCTCTTAGTTTCTGTGTGTTGCAACACCTACTCTGTGAATGTTTGAGTCTCTTATATTACCTCATCTTTATTACCTGACAAGAGTAGGTCTGAGGTACTTATCTCGTCAACATAGTCTGTAGTGAAGATTCATGCAAAGAAATAACTTCGTTTTTCTGCAGCGTCCTTGTGAACTTCAGTTGCTTCCTACTGGCGTAGCATCTCACAAACTGCATTCCTCTGATCTATATACTTCAGCTATTGTGCTACAAATCCCTTTTAGCCCTATTTGCAGTTTTAAATTTTATCTGCCATTGCTTATGCTCATTTCTGTTGTCTTCCAGGTTTGGATTTCCACTTTCTAAAGGATTCCTGTTTTGGCTCAGATAATCTCTTGATCCTTGCTGTTTAGCCAACCATACTGGCGGCTTATTTTTTCTTGCCTTCCTAGTTCCTTTTCTCTTTAAAGGTAGGTAGGTATGTATGTATGTATTCTGAGACTTCTGCTTTAGTAGCCTCCATGATAAGTCTAAGGACTCTAATTTTACTTTCCAGTTTAGCTATTGCACTTCTGAAATCCAGTACTCATTATTGGTACACCTCTACCTCGATATAACACTGTCCTTGGGAGCCAAAAAATCTTACCGCGTTATAGGTGAAACCGTGTTATATTGAACTTGCTTTGATCCACCGGAGTGCGCAGACCCCTCCCCCCCCCCCGTCTCCCCGGAGCACTGTTTTACCGCGTTATAGCCAAATTCGTGTTGTTATTGGGTGGCGTTATATCGAGGTAGCGGTGTATGATGTTTGAGAGTATCTAACTTAATTATATTGTGATTGCTATTAGGAGGCTCAATTGTGGTTGCGACTTGAACAAAATCCTTACTTAAGACTGAGATGAGAGGTGTCTCCTCTTGTGTGCACTAGAACTAGCTGGTCCAAGAAGCAGTTGTTTAAGGCATAGAGAAGCAACTTGATGGGTCTGTGCAGATGCTTAAAATAGCTCATTATTACTGTTGCTGCCTCTCCCTAATCAGGAAAACAGTAATAGAACCGTACTGGTGTATTTTTATTATTTGGAATTTTTACCCATTCAAATTCTGCTGTATGTTCCCTATCACTTAAATTGTCTCTCTAGGTTCTAAAGAATCTCTTGGGTATAGTATGCTCTCCCGTACCTCTACCATTTAATCTGTTCTTCTATAACTTTTAGCCAGATATTGCAGTATCCTCTTGGCTTCTTCACCACCCCCTTTTCTCCAACAGCTCTAAGGCAATCCCTCCAAGACAGGGTTGAGACATGCTAATGAGGCAAGGAGGCTTACACTGTATCTGCTGACCCTGTTCTATGCTCAAAGACTTAATTTTCTAGGACTCTTCACCAGTATTGAAATTGGGGAGATAAATCTGAACCAGCAAACAGCCAGCGATAAAAATAGTAATGAATATGCTGTTTGCTTATTATCTCATACAGAAAAGAAGGTCCTTTTGAGGGAACTTTCGTGTGCATGTGTTTTAAATTTTAAAATTGTTTCAGATTTTGCCAGAAATGATATAAAGTAGATGTGAATTTCTTTTTTAGGCAATAATGAATCAAACGGACAAAAATCAACAGGAAGTTCCTTCATACCTTAATGACGAACCACCAGAAGGTAGATATTAAGTTTCTGTAATCTTTTATTTGATAGTAAGAAAATGAGCTGAAGTGCAGTTCGTTTCTGAAAAGAATGACTGTGAGAATAATTTATCCTTGCTCACAAGGATCAAGCTAAGTACTCTAATTTTTGTTTAATGACATTCTTTTACTGCTGCTAGCCCTGAAGAGCTAACACATTTAAGGTTGAGTGAGCTGGATTCTATTCTATCTGCACAACAACAGAATTGTTTACTAAGTAACAATTTATTGCCCAGTGCAAACCCATTGAAGGCAGTGAGGTTGCACAAGTATTGAAAGGCATAGTTTTAAGACTGAGTTTGCATTATTGTAACTGAAAGCACAATTTGCCAGTTGAACCTTTATTATTAGTGTTAATATGTGAGATGGAAAGAGCTCGGTTTGACTTTCAGATCCCAGGCTGTATTTGAAGGGCTGGCAGTTTAAACAAAAAGATCTACACCTCTACCCCGATATAACGCTCTCCTCGGGAGCCAAAAAATCTTACCGCATTATAGGTGAAACTTGCTTTGATCTGCAGCCCCGCCTCCCCGGAGCACTGCTTTACCGCGTTATATACGAATTTGTGTTATATCGGGTCGCATTATATCGGGGTAGATGTGTAGTTAAAATGCATCTGATTCAGGAAACTTTGAGACAAACATTGAACCTGATGACCAGTTTTGGAATGTGTCTTCAGAATAGAACCACACTTACTTAAATTTGCTGGATTATATGAAAGCATCTTAGTCATCAGAAATTGAATTTAACCAAAATCAAATCTGTTCACTTTTTCTGATGAGCTTTTTCTTCTGTTAGTACTGCAGAGGAGAAATATGGCTATAGGCGAGTGAGCTGGATTCTTTTCTAGATTGTGCATCAGCAGAATTATTAACCGAGTTCTGTTTGCAGAATCGTCTAGCATGTAATCTCCTAAAACAAACACTCTCGTTCAGCAGCCAGGTTGTCACTGTTGTGCTGGGGGGGTTGCTTTTTTTTTTTCCCCTCTCACAAGCTGGGTATACTTGCTATGGAGATCACTGAGTGACAAACACCGAACTCAGGATCCCATGTTCTTTAGTCACACTTCAGAATATAACAGTACTTGAAAGCTATATTTGTGTGCAGTCTTTTTGTAGGTTGTTGCTAAGGCTGTAAGAAAACGGAGTGGCCTTGCAGCCTGGTGCAGGAGGTCTCAGTGCCACTTACATTTGGCTCACCCACCCCTCTCTCATGAGTCAGTGGCAGAGGGAGACAAGGAGGAGGATGGGGCTGGCCCTGTTTACTGGCTTGGTTTTATGCCAAATGCCACTGCTGGCACTTGGCCCTGCTGGCATTAGCCTCACATTTTGCCTAGGTGCAGTTCTGCCTCTGCTAGGTGGTGCAAGCTGGGCCCACCAAGCAGCAGTGGTTCTCCTATGACCTTCAGGACTTTGCCTTTCATGGCTGCCAAGTCTCCCCAGTAAGTAAGGCCAGGTAGGAGCTGGGGCTTGTGCCTGCACAGGGCTGGGATGGGGAGCTCCAGCGGTGCCAGTCCCCACCCCTACAGGACCTCCAAGGCTCTCTGAGGTGGGGCTGGCTCTGGGGCACAGGGGCTTGTCCCCCACCCACCCAGCCTGGGGATTGGAGGAATGGGGGCAGGGTATCTAGCCCCTTTTAGAGGGTAAAGGACCCTGCTGCCAACCAACACCTAGGCAGTTACAGAACAATAGTTCAAGTCCTGCATACACCTCAAACTGCAACTTCAGCAAACTAGCCACAACTTTTAGACCAAAAAAGTCAGTTACAGCATTAGTTACGCATTTAAAATGAAATAAGTTGTTTACTACTTAGTAGTGCCTCCTAACTGTAGCGGAAGGGGGTCCAGTGGGTTAATATTGTCCTATTGGTAACAGTAGTGAGGGATAATCAGTACAAAATGCAGGGTTGGCGGGGAAAGTAAAGCAAATTGATTCCCTAGTACAGTGGTTCTCAACCTCTTCCATTCTGCAAACCCATGTTACAGCAGCAAAGTCTTGAGACCTCGTTCCTAGCTATAAGGAAAAGGAAGGTGGCCAGGATGTTCGGATACCTGTTCACAATCCCCAGGCTGCCAAGCCAATGCTCTAGCATGTTGTACCCAAGTTTTAGTTTTTTTTAAAGAGGTAAAATCCAACCTCAGTTACGAACACCTCGGGGAAGAACGTTATGGTGGGTCTTTCAAAAGTTTACAACTGAACATTAACAAGCTTTGAAACTTTACTATGCAAACGAAAAATGCTGCTTTTAGCTATCTTCATTTAAATGAAACAAGCACAGAAAGTTTCCTTATCTTGTCCAATCTATTTGTTAGCTTTCCCTGTATTTTTTTTTTTCGTAGTATACTGTATTTGAATTTTTGGTGTCACTGCCCTCCCCCCGGCCCCCCCAGTTGCTGCCTGATTGCGTACTTCCAGTTCCAAATGAATTGTGTGATCGACCAATCAGTTTGTAACTCTGGTGTTCTACTGTACTGTTATTTTTAAGTCTATAGAGAATGGGTTGTATTTAAATGTCTTGCTCAAATTGTGTACATGGCACAGCTCAAGTTAACTTTCAGTCTTTGTGGAAGGACAAATAAGACAGCTGTGTTTTTTCTCAGCTTCCTACATTCATTATCTTGAGCAAGGCAGACAGATTCCCAATTTAGCAGTGGTATTTTGATCTTTCTCCAAAAATTCTTGAATTACTTAAGGTAAACTTATCTCTTCATCCCTTTGTGTCATAAACTGGCCTCTCTTAATCTGGCAACACTCTATTAGAGCACATCATCCGAGTAGAGAGATGGGGGTAGGAGAGGGGAGGGGAAGGGAAGAGAGAGAGAAGGAAATTAAGGCACTGCCAAAACTGGATAAGAATGAAGGGGAAAGAGTAGAAGATGAACTGACAGAACACAGAGAGAGAGAGAAGGGGATAAAAACACTATGGAGGAGCTACTGCTCCTCCATTAACAAAAATGTCTGAGGAGGAGGATTCCGGAGAGGAATGCACTCTCTCTCCCTCCCCCATCTCCCCCCCTCCCAAAAAAAAATGGAGTATGAAGGGGAAAGATGTTCAGACTGAATGTAAGTAAGAGAAAAAACACTTGCAGGGTGTGGTGTGGGGGGGTTGACAGAACTGGTCAGAGGGGAGAAAATGTATGAAACCTGAAAGATTTTTATTTACTATATTTTAGGGAATTAATTTTTTTTTAAATGTCTGACTTGAAAAATGTCAATTTCAACTAGCTATAAACCCCCCAATTAGTTGAGTAAAATATTTATTACATATTGTTTCCCAATCAAATCAATTCAATCTTAATCATGAAGGCATGATATTACTTACTCTCTCCTCTGTTGTTATGAAATTGAAATCCACTGGATTCAGTGGACTTTTGTTTTATGATGTCAGAGTCTCATTTGTATCTTAAATCTCAGTGGGCTAGGTTCTGTAATTCTACGAGTGTTACCATTGACTTCAGTAGGACTGTCTGTGATGAAAGGAATTTCTTAACCTGTGCATGGGTGTCAGAATTGGACCCTAAACTAGTCTTCACATGGCAGACGTTAATTGGAGTGGGGGAGGAAATGGAATAGAACTCCTAAGCAGGGCGAAAGTTCTGAGGATGACCTTTGTTTCCAGTGCAGACTTCATATTTTATGTGCTTAGTTATGCAACTTCTGTAATTAAACGTTTGTTGTCCTGAAGAACTTTTCTGGCCTTACATGTCATATGGGGCCTTCATATCTGATGCAATTCTAAAAATTCATCACTTTAAAGAGATGGCCAAACATGGTTGTGTGCCAATTTCAGTCTTGGCATGAAAATCAGTTCTCTAAGAATTTCTTGGCAGGCTTCTCTTTTGAGGAAGGGCTTAGTTCTAAGGTCACTTGACCAGTCTTTTGTAAAGTGATGGCATAAAGAGCTTCCAAATTCTACAGAGGTGACACCTGGCTAGTCCCAGGAGGTTCAACCAAAAAATAAAAAAACAACCGCTTACTCACCTTCTCGTAACTGTTGTTCTTCGAAATGTGTTGTTCATGTCCATTCCAATCAGGTGTGTGTGCGCGCACATGCACAACAGCTGGGAGATTTTTCCCCTAGCAGCGTCCATGGGGTCGGCCTGGGCATTCCCTGGAGTCATGCCTTCATGGTGCCCAATAAAGGGCCCAGCCGACCCGCCACCCCCTCAGTTCCTTCTTGCCGGCTACTCTGACGGAGGGGTAGGAGGGTGGGTATTGGAATGGACATGAACACCACATTTCGGAGAACAACAGTTGCGAGAAGGTGAGTAACCGTTTTCCTTCGAGTGCTTGTTCATATCAATTCCAATCAGGTGACTCTCAAGCCCAAATTCAGGAGGTGAGGTTGGAGTTGTCCACTGATTGGAGCACTGTTCTTCCAAAGGCCGCATCGTCTCTGACCTGCTGGGTAATCGCATAGTGCGTGGTGGAAGTATGAATGGAGAACCAAGTTGTCGCTCTGCAGATTTCCTGAGTGGGAACCTGCACCAGGAAAGCTGTTGATGAAGGCTGTGCACTCCCCCAGGGCGCAGGCTTCAGTGATTGGAGATGCAGGAACCCCCGCCACGTTGTAGCACTCATGAATGCAGGATGTGATCCGTGCTGAAATGCGTTATGACGACACAGGCAGACCTTTCATTCTGTCCGCCACTGCCACAAATAACTGGACCGATTTTCTGAACGGCTTCATTCTCTCAATGTAGAAGGCTAGTGCCCTACGGACATCCAGTGAGTGAAGTCTCTTCTCCCTGCTGCTAGAATGTGGCTTAGGGTCGAATAAGATGTCCTGGTTGATGTAAAACTGTGATACAGCCTTCGGTAGGAAAGCAGGGTGAGGTCTGAGCTGAACCTTGTCCTTATAGAACATGGTGTAGGGAGGCTCTGATGTTAGGGCCTTACATTCAGACACCCTCCTGGCTGAGGCTATCACTACCAGGAATGCGACCTTGTAAGAGAGGTAGAGCAGGGAGTGCAATGCCAAGGGTTCAAAGAGTGGTCCCATGAGTCTAAAGAGGACCAGGTTGAGGTCCCAAGCTGGGACAGGCTGCTGGACATGAGGGTATAGCCTGTCAAGACCTTTTAGAAACCGACTGCCCTCCACACCGGGGTGGAAGGCGGAGATGACGGTCAAGTGAACCCTTATTGATGACATTGAAAGCCCCTGCTGCTTCAGATGGAGGAGTAGTCCAGAATATGTGGCACTGAGGCCAGCGTTGGGAACAAATGGTGCTGTGCCGACCAGATTGAAAATCTCTTCCACTTGGCAAGGTAGGTAGCTCTTGTAGAGGGTTTCTTGCTGCCAAGGAGGACTTGTCTAACCTGATCTGAACAGGAAAGCTCCACTGGGTTCAACCATGGATCTTCCATGCCATGAGGTGCAGAGACTTGAGGCTCGGATTTTGGAGACGACCATGATCTTGTATCAGAAGGTCTGGGAAGAGCAGCGGGGTGACTGGAGCTTCCACGGACATGTCTAGGAGAGATGTGTACCAGTGTTGGTGGGGCCAGGCTGGAGCTATCAATATGACCTGAGCTTATTCCCTCTGGATCTTCAGTACCACCTTGTGAATGAGCAGTATGGGCAGAAAGGTACATAGGAGGCAACCTCCCCATGAGAGGAGGAACACATCCGCTCTGGAGCCTGGGCTGTGATTTTGGAAGGAGCAGAACTGCTGGCACTTCCTGTTGCATTGTGTAGCGAATAGGTCTATCTGGGGAAATCCCCACCCTTTTGGAAGATTGAATTCGTGATGTCTGGGTGAAGGGACCACTCGTGGCTGTGAAAGGACCTGCTGAGGTGGTCTGCCAGCTTGTTCTATACCCCAAGGGGAGGTCTGACGCTTGTAGGTGTATTGAATGTTCTACACAGGAGTCCCACAGCATGAGGGCTTCCTGGCGCAGGGGAGAGGAGCGTGCACTCCTCTGTTTGTTGATATAGAACATAGCCGTGGTGTTGTCTGTCATAACTGATACACATTGTCCTGTTAAGTATGCCCGGAAGGTCTGGCATGCCAGGTGCACCACTTTCAGCTCTCTGACGTTGATGTGGAGAACCAGATTCGCCTGAGACCAGAGACCCTGAGTCCTGCGGTCCCCTAGATGTGCTCCCAAGTCTGATGCGTCTGTCACTAGCAAAAGAGATGGCTGTGGAGTGGCAAAGGGGACTCCTGAGCACACCTCCTGAGGGTTGAGCCACCACAGGAAGGAGTTGAGGACTGGGCGAGGCAGGGTCACAGTCCTCTCTCAGCTGTCCCGGGTTGGTCAGTACACTGATGATAACCATGACTGGAGCAGTCGGAGCCTGAGTCTGGCATGCTGCACCATGTAGGTACAGGCAGCCATGTGTCCCAGAAGCTTCAGGTAGTTTCTTGCTGTGGTGGTGGGAAACCGTCTGAGACCTCGAATGATACTGGCCAGGGTCTTGAACCTTGCTTCCGGCAGGCATGTCCTGGCTTGGGTCAAGTCCAGTACTGCCCCTGTAAACTCTATTCTCTGAACGGGGAGACAGAGTTGATTTTGTGTCAAAGGTGGCCCTGATGAATTTGACTTGAGCTTCCACTTGGTGAAGACTCGAGGTGCTGCTGAACAGAAGGACGGTAAATTGGTATTGGGTATTGTTCACCACAAACCTGAGGTACTTCCTGCGGGGCTGAGTGATCGCAATATGAAAGTAAGCATCCTTCAAGTCGAGGGCGGCATACCAGTCTACTAGATCCAGTGAGGGGATGATGGAGGCCAAAGAGACCATGCGGAACTTGAGTTTCTTCATGAACATGTTGAGTTCTCGCAGGTCCAGGATGCACCTGAGGCGGCTTTTGGTATTAGGAAATACCGGGAATAAAAGCCCTCGCCCCTGTGGTCCTGAGGAACCTTCTTCACTGCCCCTAAAGATAAGAGCGACTGCACCTCCTGGATAAAGAGCTGCTCATGAGAAGGGTCCCTGAAGAGGGATGGGGAAGGGGGAGTGGAAGAGCGGGAGGGCACAGAATTGGATAGAGTATCTCCTCTCTACCATGCGGAGTACCCAGTGGTCTGAGGTGATATGGGCCATGCCCAGTAGAAAGGAGATAGTTGGGACTAGACAGTAAGGTGGGGTGGATCCAGTATTTGTGGTACACCGTCCTCGACCATGCCTTCAAAAGGCTGGTTTGGGCCCTGAAGATGGCTTGGGTTGTCCCAAGCCCTGGCCAGAGGGTTGACGTGGCTTTCTCCTGCTGGTCTTGTTTCTCCTTCTGGACCCATCCTGGCAGTTCTGGTGACCGAACTGCTGAGGAGGCTGTGGACAGAAGTGTGTCTGCTGCATTGACGGTGTATAGAGGCCCAGGGACCTGAGGGTGGCTCTGGAGTCTTTTAGGCTGTCTAGCCTCTTGTCCATTTTCTCTGAAAAAGTGTCTCCCCCTCAAAAGGCAGGCCTTGTATGGTCTGCTGGACCTCAAAGGGGAGACCAGAAACCTGGAGCCATGAGCTCCTTCTCATTGTTACTCCTGTGGCCATAACCCTGGTGTCAGCATCTGCCCCATCAAGTGCCACCGGCAGGGACACCCTGGAGATCAGTCTCCACTCCTCGACCAGAGTCAGAAATTCGGCACAGAAGTCTGAGGGGAGCAACTCCATGAATTTAGCATTGCCGAGCAGGTATTGTAGGAGTACCTGCTGATGATGGCCTGCTGATTAGATATTTGGAGTTATAGTCCCTCCCGTTGAGTACGCCTTTCGTCCGAATAGATCTAATTTTTAGCGTTCCTATTCTTGAGAGAAGGGCCCTGAAAGCCTTGCCTCTCCCACTGGTTAGCAGCATCCACCAACAGAGAGTCAGGCTGGGGGTGGGAATATAGGTGTTCATAACCCCTGGAGGGCACAAAGTACCAGCATTTGTTATGCTTGGTGGTGGGTGGCAGCGAGGCCGGGGTGTGCCACAGAGTCTTAGTGATGTCTGTAATTATCTTTTTAAACCGTAAAGCGATACAGGAAGGGCCATAGGGTCTGCACCATATACCATTTCCTCCACCTTATTGCCCAGACCCTGGGCGACCCGGCACAGCAACTGCTGCAGCACCCTGGAGTCCTCCAGAGCTGGGGCTACGGAAGTGCTCACCAGCACCTCATATGGCGAAGAGGAGGGGGCCACCAGAGGAGGTGGTTGCTCTCTGCCATCCCCACCTGAGGGATCTTGTGACCCGGGGAGACTGGTCAGTTGGCCCGGTGCCGCGAAGGGCATGGGTATTGGTGCCGATGTTGGGTCCCATGCCAGTGCCAATGTAGACACCTGGTATAGCATCTGCACCGGGGTCTTCATCGACATTGTTGCAGGCAGCGTCAATGACAATGCCAGTGCTGTCGTTGGTGCCGAAGGTGCAGCCAGCACCATAGCAGCAGTCTGAGCTGCTGGTGCTGAAGGCGTTGTCGAGAGCAGTGCTGCGGTCAGTGCCGATGATGGTGCTGTGGCCGATGATGTTGACGCTGGAGGTAATGGCTTGGTTGCTGGTCATGGTGGAACGAATGTTGCGGATGCTACTGATGCAGCTCCTGAGCGGGATTCTTGGCTCTGACCCTGGTCTTGATGGAAAGCCTGCAGAGTCCAAAAGGGCCACTGAGCTGGGTTCTGCCATTGTGAGGGCCACTGCATTGGGCAGGACCCTCTATGGTGCCTTGAGCTGGACCTTCTGCTCCCACTATAATCAGAGTGGTACGAGTCTGACTCTGATGTTTCAGAATAGGATGACCAGGCTGGCGCTGCACCTCTCCTTGTAGAGTGTCGGGACCCTGGGGACCGACTGCGCTCCCTGAATGGAAGCACTGGCGTGGGGGGGTGCCGAGGTGATGGGGATCAGTGTGACATCATCACCGGCTTTCCCTTTGACTGAACGGGTTGCTGGGATGGAGCCTGCGGTGCTGGCGCATCCTCCTGCCTTGGGGACGAGAATGGCGCTGTGAGTCTCAGCAGGTGCTGCGCTGCCTCAAAAGCCTCTGGGGAGGGGTTTGGCAAGTGTGATGGGCCCGGACTCAACTGCCTCCCTTGGGCAGGAATCGACGTAGCCCCATTCTGAGCCTCGGAACCATGGCCTGACTGAGGTGCCACTGATGGCTGGTCCCTGGATCTTGCCGAGGGGGATCGGCCTCTTTCCATCTTCTTCTGTGCTGGCAATTGGAACCGATGCCGAAGGCTGGAGTGCCCCTGAGAGACTCCATGACAGTGCTGAGCCTCAATGGCAGTGTCTTTCTTCGACGCCGGATCTCTTGAAGATTGGCGCTGGAGCGCTCTGCGCTGAAGATGACATACTGGGAGTGGGATCCCCGGTGCCTGGGTCCCACTGTAGTTGAAGAGCTGCCTCCATGAGGAGGATTTTAAGCTGCTGCTCCCTCTCTTTAAGCATTCTCAGTCGGAATTCCCGACAGATCTTGCAGCCGTCTTTTTGGTGACCAGACACTGTAAACAGGAGGTGTGGGGATCACTCTTAGGCATGCGCTTCGTGCAGTCCTGGCAAGTCTTGAAGCCCAGGGATCGCAACATGCCCCAGTGACAAATAACGGAGGGGGAATCCCCCGGTAACTGAAACTTATAAGTGAACTCGCTATGCTATACTAACCACCTAGAACTAACTGTCTACAGCAAAATCCAAAAGTACTGCTAAGCCGCTTGCCGAAGCAAGAGCAAGGGGAAGTTCCAGCTACTGTCTCTGGCGGTAAAAAGAAACTGAAGGGGTGGCGAGTTGGCAGGGCCCTTTATTGGGTGCCATGAAAGCGCCATTCAGGAGGTGCCCAGGCCGACCCAACAGATGCTGCTAGGGGGAAAAATCTTCCGGCTACTGTGCACATGCGTGCGCACACCTGATTGGAATTGACATGAGCAAGCACTCAAAGAAGAATGGTTGGTTCTGAGATTTCTCGGTGAAAAGTAGTACAGAATTGCAAAGTATTTTTTGTGTAGAGCAGTGTTGGTTCGAATGTGTCTAGTGCTCTCTGCAAACTGGAAAATACAAATACCCTTTGCAGACTGCAGTCATTTTACACCAGTCCTCACTGTAAGCCTTTGTTCCGCAGGCAGCTGATTGTTCTGCATGATTGGTAGAGCCAACATCTTGAACAGGTGCTATGTGCTTATACATTTTCTGCTTAAATAAACAGAACATTCCTAAATTAATTCTTTCTTCACTGTAGTGATCAGAAACAAGAGGCCAGTTAGCGAACAGTAAGCTTCATGGAACAGATCTAGAAAATACCAGGAACTGCAAGGAATATTACTAGTCCTGGCTGCATATCTAACATACAGCACAGGAAGAAATGAAATAATGTTGTTTCCACTGTTTAAAACTACATGGTTGTACTAACACACTTACTCAAGTGAAATTATCAATAGGCTTTTGACTAAGGATTTGCTCCTTAAAGCACCTTGAGGAAAGTGGGATACCAACTTCTTTGCTGTTCCTTTTTCTGCAAATATATTTAATGGTATCTTTCTGGGTTGTTGTGACCGGGACTGTTATGGCCCTTCCTTCTAATGTCAATCTCTATTAGAATTATGAGTCAATAGCAAATTGCTACAGTGACGCTAGTTATTGAAAACTCCCTTTTCCTACTCACTCTAAACACATTAATGTTATTGAGAAGGAGAGTTAGTCAAGCGACCTTTTTGACTGATCTTGTAACAAGATCTAGAACTCCTCGTGTCATAAGAATCATTTCTGTTACTGTAGGATACCAACAGACTGCAATCGAAATATAGATTTTTTTTTCACGTCACAGAACTAGACAAACTGTTCTTTCAATCTATGAAACTCCAAGTGTCTTGTATATTGAAAAAAGATTAGTATTAAATGTGCCACATAATATCCTTGTATTAAGCAATTCTGAACCTTGGATATCTCCTGGACAGATTGACCAGGGTCTGAGATGTTGAGTCTTAATCAAAATGTGCTGATAAGGGCTCCCTGTGCCTTGTGACTCATTGGTGGGGTTTTTTTTTGTTGGTTTTTTTTAAAGTTTAATTTGTCCCTCTTTACTTATTGTAAACTTCTTACAACTGTGAGTGACTCTCCCACCCTGCTAGAAAGGTTAACGCAAGCTGGCAGCATTTTAATACTCAAATAGGGGCTACCATGCCCTCTGTTCTTTTCTTTTACCCCCGTTGTTTCCAATACTGAGATGGCACCTCTTGTCTGAAGTGTTCTAGGGACATTTATAATGGATATAGAAACTTACATCTCTAAGACTGTCTACACAAGAGACCGTACAGCTGTACCGATGCAGCTGCACCGCTTTAAAATCTCTTATGTAGCTGCTCTGAGCTCTCCCACCAACATAATAAAACTCCCCCAATGAGCAGCGGTAGCAGCTCTCCCATTGATATAGTGCTGTGTACACTACCACTTATACCAGGGTGTTTTTTCACACCCTTGAGCAACATAAGTTTTGCTGACATAAGTGTGATATAGACATGGCCTAATTCACTGGTTTGACTCTGGCCCAGGTCAGCATTATCATTGACTGTTCTGTGCCATACGTGAAATGAGTTGTAGATCTCAGTTCATTTCCTAGTGCATAAATGTCCACATCACAAAACTCATCACTGCAAACGGACTTCTGCTGGCAGTGAGGCCTTGAAAACTGAACTATATTCTAACAACTGTTCCAAGTCAGGGCTGAGTCCTGTTGGTGGAGCAGTCTGTGAGTGACTGCATGCCTGGGGAGATAATATTTGAGAAGCTTACTGTTTTTCTTGCCCTACTCCGCATTCACCTGTTTTCCTGCATGTGCTCTCTATTTCCTTGATTGTTTGTTCCCAGTCATTTCTGCCCTACTTACTGTTTATCTCCTCTTTGCATCTCTTTTCTTTGGTTCCACCCACCACCATTCACTTGCTCGCTTCTCCTCTGTGTGTTGCTTATTTCCTGCACAGTTAAACTTCTTTCTTCAGATACTTATTATCATAAGAGTTATGTAGCTCCTGAACTACTTCATTACTATGGCCCTTTGTTGGTGCCCTGCTGTCTCTGAAACATGTTTCAGAGAAAGAAGAGTAATAGACTTGGTGAGGACTGAGCACTGTGGGAGGTAAATAAACATTGGCACTGTAGAATGCTACTTTGGAACACTCTCTTCATTTTACTGTGGTATTAATGGAGTAAATTCCAGACACTGAAAATACCATGCAAACAAATGCTCTCAGTGCCTCTCTGTATGGTGAGACTAGGCTATTTGTCAGGTGTATGTGTGGAAGCTTTTCTAACCCAGCATCTAATAGTGTTGAAAATTGCAAACTGCTTAAAAAGTACTCTGTTTATAGAAGATAAAATGCTTCTATAGTTAAGGTTGTGTTAGCATTTCTACTGTAAGTTTACTCTGTGTCTTTCTCTCTTCATCTTGAACCTTATATTTAGAAACTTGGAATACTAAACTGTGAGAGGATAATGAGGATGGATTTCCAATTTTAAGCTTATAGAAAAGCAATCTAGTTTAGGATGTTTTCCTATAACTCTAAAGCTTCCTCTTAGTTTGAGAATATTTCGTCGTACCATACGTATAGAATAGGGGCTTACTATACAACATCTAAAACATGAAAGGAGCTTTATAAAACACATGGTTCTTTGTTTGTACAGGGCCTAGAACCAATGGTGCTGGGGCTGCTGCCACACCCCCTGGTTTGAAGTAGTAATAACAAACACCAAATATATGGTTTCGATCATCAGCACCTCCACTTTAAAAATTGTTCCAGTACCCCTGACTAGTACAGTGGGGTCCTGGTCCATAACTGGGACTTCTAGGCGCTACGATAATACTAACAAAAAATAACGCTCCCCAGAGCTTTTAATTAAACTTTAAACATAATGGCAGGAAGCAAAAACAAGGGAGGCATAGGGTGACATACAACAAGACCTTTTGGCTTGAGATTTTCCTGTGTATTTTAACTGGTGGGTTTTCTGTTGGAAGTCTTTAGTTGCAGTTCTTAGTGCCTTTTTGGGCTAGGGGGCACTTCTTAAAGTGTCTTTAGGTATGTTGAATTCCCCCAAATGTAGAATAAGGGGCCAGTGTAGGCAAACTGGATGTGTGTGCATGGTGGTAGGGAGGAGGTGGGTGGAGCAAAGAACCGGCCTGAACGTCTACTCTTCTCCTTCCTTCCTTCCCTCCATCACCCAAACAAAACAAAAACAAAATTAGAGAGGAAAAAGAAACCAAACAGCCTTTTTTTCAGGCTGGGATATCCTCCCCGCAACCCCTTCCCAACATAACCTTAGTTCAGCTTCCCCTAGACCCAGTAGATATCACGTTCTGGTACTGAATTGAAATTCTGTCACTTGGGGAGACAGCCCTACAGCAAAAAATTGAATTTTTCAGTAGCCAAAGCCCAGCAGAGAGGTACGTGGAGGTAGTGAGGTCTTCAGGGGCTGAGGTGGAACCGACACCTGGAGCAGGGGATTGGGAAGGGAAAGAGATGGGGATTAGCTGAAGGGTTTGGTGGGGAGCCTGTTTGGGTACCCTTCGAAGCTGATCGAAACTTGGAAGATTCCCTCTCCGTTAATCCGTGTTGTGGAAAAAATGGCATCAAGGCACTTTTAGGCTTTGCTCCATTTATCTCGCCTTTCAATAAGAACTAACCCTGGTGCTTTCCAGGCAGCCAGCCAAAAGAGTCTGTAAGATACACATCTTACAATATGTCATGCCATTAAAAGGAGCAATACTTATGAATAAACGTGTTCTTTTAAAATTAGTAATCGCAACATTACTGACTCGAATGTTTACACTTTGTCCTTCAGGTTCATTGAAAGATCATCCAGAGCAGCAGCCTGGCATGCTTTCTCGTGTGACTGGTGGCATCTTCAGTGTAACAAAGGGAGCTGTTGGTGCCACGATCGGTGGCGTAGCCTGGATTGGAGGAAAAAGTTTGGAAGTGACCAAAACAGCTGTTACAGCAGTGCCTTCCATGGGAGTGAGTCTGGTTAAAGGAAGCGTTTCTGCTGTGGCTGGGGGCATTACAGCTGTAGGATCTGCTGTCACAAGTAAAGTGCCTTTAACAGGGAAGAAAAAGGATAAGTCTGACTAAAGGACTGAGACCTAGTTGATTTCCATAATACTACGTCAGTGGCATTGGAATCTGCTAAGATTCGGACTACAACAAAGCCACATGTCTTAGACACTTACCTTCTAAAGAGCAGTGGGAAAACTTTTGCTTTCCTCTGAAGGGACAGAAGAAACTGACAGCACAGTGTGTGAAGGTTCAATTATAACCTAGATTCAAGCTTTATATCTGGTGAACTGTTACACTTGATAAATGTAGAACCAAGTACATGTATATGAAGGGATAATACATGTTAGATTTACAGTAAATGAATATTCATTTGCAGTATGGGACTAAGATGTGAAAGTAAAAAAATTAGATGGCAATCTTTGCAGTACTAGATGTATGATGTGCCAGCTACCATTCTTAGTGGCTTCTGCATCCTCTTGATAAGGAATCCTTGAACTATGTAAAGGCATCTTCTGATGTGCCTGATAATTTCATATATTTTTGCTTTTGGAAACTGTATTTTTATACAGATTATAAACTCTGTCGGTGCATTCTGTTAGTGATGGCTGGCAAGAGACAGAAGTGGAGATGGGGGTCGGGGGAGAAGTATGCTTAAAATGGCTTGTGATAGAAAGCATCTTAAATTTTCTATGTTTGCAGTATACTGATTTTAATGATTCATGCCTTATGGTTGAAAAACTATTTTTTCATTTAGTGAAGCTGTGTAAAGAATGTTTCCTAATGTCCATCATTTCAACACAGTTCATAGAACAAGCTTTAGACACTTTTTTGATGTGTTGATATCTGAAACTTAGCCATCTTTTACTAAAGACAATACTGCTAAATCTCAGGTGTATTTTAAAGGTATCACTCTATCACCTGCAAATGAAAGCTTACTACTTGTGACTTTTTAGCTAGAAAGCAATAGAAGGAAATGGCTTAGTTTCAGTTAGGCCAAGGTTCATGATCCATATGGCAATGGATGGCAACCTGTAGTTATCTTGAGAGAAATTCCTTTGCTGTGAAGTTGGAAACCACTGAAGAGTGATCTAATTAAAGAAAAGCCGCTATCTAACTGCATGCCATACCAGTTTAGTTTGTTGCTTTAACCATTCACCATCTCCTATAACCAAGATATAAAGATTTTTTTCACTACATTTATATCTCAAATACACTTTTACTTAAAACACAGCACTGTACTATTTAAACAAATAAGACTGACCGAATGTTTAAAGCAGGAGAAATGTCATCTCAATGAATTGCATAGGGACAGATTTCCAACCTTGACACTCCTTTGAATGGCTGCATTCTCATACATCTTCAGGGATGTGCATGGGCAGGATCTAAATGCATGACATGATACAGGCTCAGTTTGTCAAGATCTGCTGACTCTGCAGCTAAAAATAACCTTTTGACAGCCTGTAAAAGATGGCGGAAGTTTTATGTGAATATTCTGTATGCAGTATTTCCTAAAAACTTATGTCCCTGCAGAGAATTTCTAAACATGTGAGCT
This sequence comes from Mauremys mutica, assembly GCF_020497125.1. Lineage (NCBI taxonomy): Eukaryota > Metazoa > Chordata > Testudines > Geoemydidae > Mauremys > Mauremys mutica. The sequence goes on along the minus strand of NC_059072.1, from coordinate 99,064,017 downwards.
TACCTTTAAGTGGTTATAGTTGTACAAGGAAGAAATAAATGTGTTTGTAGAAATTAAAGGTCAAAAGGTATCACTTGTCTAAAATTTGTATTCCTGTTTAACTGATGTTGATATGGTAAACTGTTTGATATGCGTTAGTCAGCTAGTATGTCTGAACCATTGGTACTTCAGCTGTGATCTGAAGCAGCTTTCTTCATTAGATATCATTACTGTTAAACTGTCAGATAAATATATATTTTCTAGCTAATCTGTAGAAGTGGAAATGAAATCTTCAAGTATGTAAATTTTTTTAAAGATTCCACCTAAAGAAATTATTTACTCATCTTGTTTGAGTAAAGCATCTTTCATTGCTACGCTAATCTGTCATATACCATTTTTGGGGATTGAAGAGGACCATGTAGTAACTGTAAGTTTATCATCTGATAGTTCAGAGCCCTTAACACAGAGTGGTATGACAATCAACTATACAAAGGTTCACAAATATTACTACAGTCACTGTTGAACAAAACCTTTACTAATAATCTTTATGGAAACTCTGGGGATTTTAGAGTGTTAAATTTAAAACACAAACTCCTTACCCTGTTTGATAAGCCATTTAAATGTTTTTTTGTTTTTGTTTTTAATAACAGACACTATGAAACGTGCAGCAAACTAAGTGTAGTCTGAGAAGTTTTTTGCTATAATCTATACAACTCTACAACCATCTTGCAGCATGTGTTAGGAGAAAAAATGTATTCAGTGATTCTGAATTCTTGTAACTAAATGCTTTAAAGTAGTATAGGGTTTCAGTTTAGAGCTTGGTCCTATGCTGTCTGCATATTTTTATTTTCCACTTAATGTATGACTGTGACCCTTTTTTTCAAAACTGTTCTGATTCTGTCCTGCTTGGAACTTGTGAAACATTAAATTGTTGCAGTTTGACTTCTTCTGACAGCTTCCTTTCTAGATGTGGGGAAGGTAAAACTACAGGGGAGATGATTCTACCTATGAGTTGAATAACTTGGTGGGGTGGGAGGTCTCCATATTACATTATTGCACCCAAAAGTGTCATTGATTAAAATAGTGCTTTAAAGATCCGAGCAAGAGTGCAGCTCCATTGTGCTTTCAGGTGTATGTGCAGATAGGCTATTCTTACTGTTTAGACAAGAAAAATAGTGGAAGAAAGAACATATTCCTATTTTAACAGATGGGGGAACTGAAGCAGAGAGAGAAAATGAATTTCCTCAAGGTCCAATGAATACTAATGGCACAGGAAACAATGCTGATCTCCAGAGTCACAATCCAATGTCCTAATCACAAGTCTATGTCCCAAACAGTTTACAGTCAGGATATAAGCTTGTCTCTGTGACTCTCCATGCATGGAAAATTCTTGAGCTCTGAGACTGAGACTTTCTCAGTTCCAAGAGGGAGATATCCATGGCAGCTAAAGTATGGACAGCTCTTTGCTGCTTTGTGGGCAGAGTTCTATGCAGCTTACTCTGTAGCTTTCTGAAAAGATCTTACAGATGGAAAACTCAGATTTTAAGTTATTTGAGGGAAAAGGGGACAAGAAAGAATGAGGGTTACAACAATATGATTAAGTGGTTCTCAGTTCAGATGTGCACATCCTGGTGGGGGCTCAGTTTTGTTATGTATTGAAGTCAGAGGAGCAGTAGTAAAGATGGGTGTTTGTTAGATCATGGTTAAGGTTTTAGCTGTTGGCACTGTGAGGGAAGGATCATATCCTCAAAACAGAATAAAGAGTAAAGGCAAGATTTGTACACAGACTATTGGGAGGAATTTGAGATGACTACCTGGCTGAGTCTGTAACTGGGAATAAGGTGGTGTTTTCAATGGTAACAGAGGAGGAAGAGGAAAATGTTGCAGGGAGGGATGTTAGAGACAAGGTGGCTGATGTAATATCTTTTATTGGACAAACCTTCAGTAAGGGGGGGGGAGAGAAATTTTACACTATATCAGAGGCTAGATTTCTTGTGGGATACATTTGGAAAAGTTGAAAACTAAACTCTAGCAGAAAACAACATGCATAGGTGGTTTCTAGGACTACATATTTAGTAATATGTAGCTGTGTAGTAAACATTTGAATGCTTATTAACCTGTGTGACTTCTTACATGATCATTTTTACATAATCTGAATTTCTGTCTGGGTGAAGGAATGTTTCATTTGAGGCCCAATCAGACCTTTGATCTGAAAATAGAAACAAAGTGGAATGGGACTGGAGGACCAGAGAGTAAATTTGTATAGCCCATTTAACAAAATTATTAAATTAATCCTGTGTAGCAAAACATAACTATCAGCATGCTTTGCACTTGTTCAAAACACAGACAGTCCTTGCCTGCAGATCTTTCCTGCAGTGTGAACAACGGAAACCATTTAAATTCTTTTCTTTTTATATTTGGGAAAGTGAAAGCATAATAGCATGATAGATTAACATAGATGGGCCTATTAAATGAGGTTTCAAGAAGGATAAGAATTATTATGTAAGATTTTTTTTTAGACGTGATCCTTATAAAATGGCTAAAATGTTCATAAAGATCTGAAACTTTTTTTTTTAAACAAGCGTTTGGGGGGGCGGGGGGAATCCTTTCTCCTGAATCTTGCATATTAGTGGTGAAAGAAACAGGCTGGTTGTTGCAGATGCCAATGTACAGAGCAATGAACAGTCCAATTGCTGGATTATTTCATGCTCTCGCTGAAGGATTTTTTTTTTTTTAAAGAACCCAGATTTGTATTAAACTATAGTTTCTTCATGCTAAGGTCCAGAGATCTGTTATACTGGCTACTTCAACATGCTTGCAGTTTGGGGGCAGAATGAGACCTGACAGCTGGGGAATGCCCCACCCCTGAAGTCTTCTCCAGTTTTTTCCTGTCTCCACAGTGGCAGGTAGCTTTATCAACCCTCCCTACTGCAAAGATTTTTCTGAGAAATTCCAAACTCAGATCTGCTAATAGACTACTGGGTGTCCTTGGGCAAGTCACTTCATTTCTCTGTGCTTCATTTTACCCAATCTACAAAGTCATTATCCTTATACCCCTTTTACAAAGTGCTTTGAGCTCTACTGATGAAAAGTGCTATAAGAGCTAAAGTACTTATTATTTCAAATATTTAGACTAACAATTTGGGGGCTTTGGTCCTTGAGATCAGATGCTCATCTATCCTAGTGATACAACCAAACTTTATGAAAAGCTGAGGCTATTCAGAGTCATCACAAAAATTTACTTACAATCCTGGTTCCTGCCAGATAAAATAGAAAGGAATATAGTCTCTATGGCAGGGGTCGGCAACCGGTGGCTCGCGGCTCGCCAGGGTAAGCACCCTGGCGGGCCGGCCCGTTTTGTTTATCTGCCGTGTCGGCAAGTTCGGCCAATCGCGGCTCCCACTGGCCGCGGTTCGCGGTCCCAGGCTAATGCGGGAGGCAGGAAGCGGCGCGAGCCGAGGGATGTTCTGGCCGCGGCTTCCTGCCTCCCGCATTGGCCTGGGACCGCGAACCACGGCCAGTGGGAGCCGCGATCGGCCGAACTTGCCGACGCGGCAGATAAACAAACCGGGCCGGCCCGCCAGGGTGCTTACCCTGGCGAGCCGCGAGCCACCGGTTGCCGACCCCTGCTCTATGACAAGTTGAAGCAGTTCCTGAAGTACAACAGGAGAAGATACTGCTTTACAAGCAGCAGCTATAAAAAGTAGTAACTGCCCTCTATTGCCTCAAAGCTATACATGGGATTCTCAGCCAGCCTCATCTGGAGTTAGACCCTCAACTGGTGCCAGTTCTCTCAATTAAGGAGCAAATGAGGTCAGTGGACACTATTAAGAGGGGGTACCCTATGGAGCTCTGCAAGAATTACAGGAACAACTTTGCCTCATTCCCAGTCTCAGCAATCTATGGAAAGGCCATGGTATGAATGAAATCTGTCATCTACTTCATATCCGAGCAACTCACTCTCCATACTATTTCCAGCCTCAGAAAATCAGGGACAAGTAGAGCAGGGCCCAGTCTGAAACACTGGAAGTTCCTAAAGGAGGCTTGTCTTCAAAGTATGTCCATCTTACCATCCTCAGACTAGTATGTTTTGCAGATGAATGGCAGTATTTTTTTTTGTGTTTGTTTTTTTTTCTTTTCCCAATCTGATCTTACATGTGCTCTCAGGGTCGATCTCCAGGATCATGGTAGCAATAGGACTGGCGTTAGGGAAGAAGAAAATTCATCTCTCTTCCTGAACAATCTTTCTGATCGGGGTTCTGTACAGAGAGAAAGCTGAAGGAAACACACAGTAATACAGTTTCTGGAGTATCCTGGATTCAGGACAAACAATGGGGCCAGGGAAATCAGGCCTGGAGTGAGGACAAATACACCTCTACCCTGATATAACGCAACTTGATATAACACGAATTCGGGTAGAACGCAGTAAAGCAGTGCTCCGGGGAGGCGGGGCTGTGCACTCCGGTGGATCAAAGCAAGTTTGATATAACGCGGTTTCACCTATAACGCGGTAAGATTTTTTTTGGCTCCCGAGGACCGCATTATATTGAGGTAGAGGTGTACTATCAAATACTGTACAAAGGCTCATCATCTCAGATGAATGTTAACAAGATGACCATAATTGAAAACAAGCGATTTCACATAAGCAAAATTCAATTATTAGTGGAGCCTACTGAGAATTCTGATTTCCCCATACAGGCATGCTTCAGTGATCCAAAGTACATCTGATATTCAATAATGTTGGGTATCCACATCCTCATCTCATCCATTTACAGAGAACTATTTCCAACTGTATATTCTCTGCTTTCACAACTAGTGAATGCAGAGAATCAGATTTATTTTTTAAAGGGATCTTCCTGAGTCAGTTCAGGGAATGGGTACTAAAAAGAGAGAGAGAGAGAGAGAGAGAGAGAGAGAGAGCACAGCATTTACCCACTGGAACACTGATTCCTGGAGATCTCTGTGCACTGATCCTTCCATGGATAACAAACTGGTTCTAAAGCTTGTCTCTCTCACCAACAGAATTTGGTACAATAAAAGATATGACCTCACTCACCTTGTCTCTCTAATATCCTGGGACTGACACAGCTACACTACATACTGTTCTACTTGTGACAGTCTGATGGGGTCTTCGCAACTAGGAAGAATATGATCAGTCCTACCCTAGACAGATTCTTCTGTCCTGGGAAAAGCAGTTTCCTATCTCTATATACACTCCCCACCAGCAGGGAGTAGAACACTAAGATTAGCAGAGTGGCTCCTACACCCAGAAATATCTCATGTATAGTAAATCAATGTGGTGGGCTACTGATCAGCCTTTTGCATCTGAAAACAATAAATATGTCTATGTGCCATATGGTATGTGAGGTGGTGAATGACCACTAGCAAAGCTTGGTGTGGTCCCTGCTATGTCTTCCCATCTTTTCCACTGACAATACAAAAAGATAGCAACGAGAGAATAGCAGTGAAACGATTTATGCCTTTCTGGCTGAAATGACTACGGATCTCAAATTTAATTCTTAGCACTGGCTCTTCAGCTGTTTGTCTCCCAGAGGAAGTCTGCTACTGCAAACCCAATCCATCATCAGGGATCAGACAGATTTAAAGGGAACATTTGGAAGAAGTGATTATTACTCTCATGGACCCCAAAAAAGAAGTCAAGTAGAATTTATTCTATTGGCTGATGCAAAGTCCATAGTTTAACTATCATGTTAAACAAGTGAAATAGAGTACAGCCTTGAGCTCCAACAGGAGGGCTTCATTATAGGTGCATAGTAGTGTCCAAGCAAAAAGGTGAACCAATATGATGTTCTGGGCATGTTCAAGAAAAGGATGTTTTGTACACGTCCCAACATTAAATATTTCCTTAGGACAACAACCCTTATTCCAACCCTGCAGGATCACAGAGCATGACCTTGGAACCTCATTCTGCTCCTTACAGCACTGTGCAGATGGAACCCCTGCTTTATACTTCCTATCCAACAGAAGATGGCTAATATCTCCAATCAGATGAGTTCCTGGAAGGTGGAAGCTTTCTCTAGTGAGAGCCACTATTGTACTTTGAATTCAGACAGACAGTCCACATAACTGTCATGGCATTCATTCCCTAAGTAAATTCAAGAAATATTTCTCCTTTGGGTAAGCATCAAAGTCCAGTCCTTAGGAGCAATGACAATCTCAGAGCAGAGTAGTCATGTCTCCTGTATTGATATCCGCTAGACACCCCCATAGCCATCAATACCAGTTAATAAAATCCTGGATACTAGTCATCCAGTCTTAGCCAATGACATTCCCTTTCTTTTGGCAGATGTCTTCTCCGTGCCTTAGTGCCCAGGGGAAGATGGAGGATATATAGCTGCAGATTATAATCTACCTAATTTTGAATGTCCACATTTAAAGGAAGATCTCACTTCATATCCTGGAGGCTATGAAAATCCCACTGTAGTGGATCTGTGGACCTTAGCATAAAGAAAAATTATCCATGCTTCCCTGAAAATTTCCTTTCTTTGAGTAATAAGGTCCACCGATCCAGCCCACTTTGGGGACAAATGGATTATTCAGAATAGAGAGAGGAATTTATATCCAATTTGATTTGTTGTTGTTAGGTTGAATTTATCATGTGCAGTAGTAGGAAAAATCATTGTGCTTTTTCCTCGAAGTATAGAACAATCTATAATTTAGAAAAGTATATTTGAATTATCTTGGCTGTGGAAGTTCTCAACGAAGGGAACTTCAGGAAGTGGGGCATTCCCTTGCTTCCAGTGACTGACAGATCTGGTTCTGCCCCAAACTGCTAGCAAGCTGAAGTACCTACCATAGTGGATCTGAAAGAAAGGAAATTTTCAGGTTAGCACAGATACATATTCCTAATACTGAACTGTGCATAGTTTGTTCTGTAAATAAAACTACCCTCTATTTTTTTCCTTTTTTAATATGAAAGAATAAGAGTGGAATCCGTCTCTTTTTCCCCCTATACAGAATACATCTATTTAATATGACAATGTTTTAAAGAAATCAGAATTGCACAGTTAAGTCCTCAAGCAGGGAAATTCCAAAATTAAGGCTGAATCAACACCATTGTTCTGGGTATGCATCACAATACTCAGCCACATGAATGGTGATAGAATTCCTACCTGTTTGGTAAGTTGTTTTCCAGTTGGTGTTTAACACAACTGTAGAAACAACAGCAAAAAACCACCCTCTTTAATCTTGTCATATTAAGAGTTTTAAGTTAAGAAATTAACACTCTTCACTTGATGTATACAGTCTTGAATAAAATATATTAGTATGGTCCCATGGTTGGGTTGTGACATGCTAGACAATGGGGAACAACAGTTATGAATGTACTTGTTGCTATGCAAAAACATTCTCTCACAGCAGACTACAAATAGAAGCACTTATCTAGGAGCATAAAAAATGGAACTTGCCCTCATTTCTCTTGGTCTTCAGTGCCATGCTTTTTAATTAAAAATGAACTCCATAGGCTACTGCTTCCACTCGGGGGAAAACTTTAATTATAAATAAATATATAAATTATACAGCTAGGTAAGATTTACCATATCCTGAAATACAGTAGTAAAACTGGATTAATACTCTTTTTGTCAGACTTGAGCTCACAGTTCACTACTTTAGCTTCTGGGGTTGGAGGTTTGTTGTGCTAGGTTGATCTAGTTCAGTGGTCCCTAACCTTTTTGTCTGGCGGGTGCCAGATGAAGGACCATGGCAGCAGTCGAGCATTCGCCGAAATGCTGCCAAAATTCGGCGGCATTTTGGCGGTGACGCCTCTGGATGACATCGCTTGTTGGTGGCAAGCGGCATCATCCAGAGGTGTCACCACCGAAATGCTGCCGAATTTCAGCGGCATTTTGGCACATGCTCGACCGCCGGCCAGGACACGGGCACATTTAGATGCCCCCACGGGCGCCATGGTGCCTGCGGGCACCACGTTGGGGTCCCCTGATCAAGTTAATAGAAATGTATTATGTTGATCCATCCAGCTATGGGAAAGGAACTGAGATTCCATGAAAGCATCTATTTTTAAAAACCAAACTGACGGTCTACATAGTGGTGGCTGTCCTAACCTTGCTAAAAAGCAGGCTTCAGCCTGACTTTCAAGAGTAAGCTATTGTAAAAATGTTGATGACATACAATGAAAAAGTTTGACTGGCTGCAGTAACAACAGACCAGTTTCATGCTGATTGAAGAACATACACAGCATTAAATTAACCAATCTGAAGGACAGAAACTCAAGTAAGTTACTAACTTACCCAAATTTCTTAATTTTTTTTTTGAAAGTACAATCCCTAGAGGCACCATCAAATGCTTTTTCAACAGCAAGAGACTTCAGTCATATTTGGTTACCTCAAAAAGTCATCTCAAGTTAGCTGCACTATGTTTCTGGAGAATTAAATGAACCCAGTATAGCAAGCTGAGCTTAATGCGCTCAAGGCAACTGGCAAACACTCTTAAATCAGTATATGAATAAGAATCAACTACATCTTGATTTAACTTCCAGCAGGAAATTCCCTTCTTTCTCTGTCTCTGAGCTGCCATTTTCATCAAAAGGCATAACTAACAGGCAGTCTGTCTATTTAGTGCTGCAATGGTTCAGGGTTACCTATTATATTGCCACTAAATACCCACCCTTTTGGATATCTGAAGTGTCTGCTTGTACCTGGGGGAAAATGCACTACTGAATCACAAATTACAGTTTACTTAGCATAGAGGATGCAAATATCCTCCAGTCCCTTGAGTACTGAAAGAGAGGACTATATCATAACACTGATTAGTTCCCAATGTTCTCAAACCTCATTGACAGATCAGAAAAGGAAGGGTGTATGTATTGAGGGTGTTGTTTGCAAGGAAAAAACGTATTTATCTTGGTATTGGATTATTTACTAAGTTTCTTCAGCAGTTGTAAACCTCTAAGAAAATAAGAGGAAATAAAGAAAAAACAGATTTATTGCCAACATGTCCTTAATTATACAGCAAATGTAGCAAGTGTTACAGTCAATTGTACTTTATGTATGTATGTATGTATGTGAAATGTATACTCATGACAAGCAAAATAACAGTTCAAGTATACAGCAGGGTTACTTCAAAGAGAACAGACCTGATCTTATATTTCATGCACAACAAAAATTCCCATTGTAGTCAACAGTTTTGGTTCATCGTTGAGCCCCAAGAATTTAGTAGGTTTTTCTTATGAAAAACTGATACAAAATCAATTTACAGTTTGATATTTTTGATCACACTTGTTTGAATTTCCAGACATTTTAAATATGGAACATGTCCCTTAGCAGTTGCTCACCTCACTACTCTTTCATGCATTTTTATCTCCTGCCTGCCAAGGAGGAATATATACAGACGACTTGCTCATGAAAGCTTATGCAGAAACCCCTGACAATTTTAATTTCAGTCAGATGACATCTAATGATTGTTTTTGTCATGTATCACTTCTTTCACACCCACAAAGACTAATGACTACCTACAGTAACTGCTATTAAAAGGTCAGCATTTCTCAGCAGTTACCACATCATGGTATTTAAGATATCTGTTTTTCCATATGCTTAAGAAATAACTGCAGTGGCTGTTTGCATATCTTGTCCACTTTTAATATTCACCAGTTTAAAAGCAAAGACTTGTGCCTGAGCCACAGCTACTTTAAAAGGCACAAGACCACACTCTTCCCCTCAGACTTCTTTGCTTCCTTCCTTCTGGAAGCAGTCTTTACCTCAGCTAATTCCCTTTCTGATCCTGTTCTCCTTCTAAACCCAGGAAGAGGAGGAGGAATAACAGACAAAAAAAAAAAAAAAAGAGAGAGAAAGAGTTCCTGAAAGAGGAGCCAGCTTGACGTTTCATACCCTTGAAAGAGACCCTCTAAAACCATTTTGTTATTTATTCGCTTTATATTAGTCCCCAACCAAATCAGGACCTGTAATGGGGTCTACAAACCCCAGACTGGGCATAGACAGAGGAGGGAGGAGAGTCTTTCCTGTTTATAAGCAAGCAGCTTGATCACAACCCCAGGCAGCTGCTAGAACTGCCAATCATGGAAGCAGGCATCCACAGCTGCGACCAATAGAGAAAACAAGAAAAAAATGGGGAGAACAGAGAAGGAACGAGAGGCAGAAAGGTATGGAATAGTATCAGGCTGTCTCCACAAAACCAGCTGAGAGACTGCAAACCCAAAATGTGAAGAGCTGATGGACTTAATTGGAGGCAAAGGTCTAGCAACTGACTGAGAGAAAACAAGGAAGGTCAGTCAGGAGAAGATGAGACCCCATGAGAGACCACACTAAGACAGTCACAAGGCCCTCTTATAGTAATGATTGTACATAAATATGGTAAATAGTCTTTGCACATCCTCTCAGTGGAGACTCTAGCTATGTAATCTCCTTCCATCCCATCAGACTACCAGCTTCAATTTGGGCTCAACCTCCAGTGGCCTCTTTGCTGCAGTAGCAGTTACCTAAAGGACTTTTTGAAAGTCTTTTACTTACCAGCTGCCTGATGAACAGTTTTGAAAATTCATGCTGCTAACTTTTCTTGTTGGTTAGTATAATCGTTCTCGGTATTATCATAGACTGGCCAGTACAACACCAATTGCTAAAGACCTAAGTAAGTTGGTGGCCAGTTTGATGGGGAAATTTCTTTAAAAATTGTGTGCTTGGGATACAATCTAAAAACCTAGTCCTTATGTAAATGATAGCAATGATATTGCTAACCTTTTATTATGGTCACTTTTTGTAATACAACTTTTAAAAGTACCAGTGAGCTATGAATTAAAGCCAGCTACTGCACAACTTCATGCAACAGAATACAATTTGGCTAAGGATATTTTTATTTCCATCCTTAAAGGATAAAGTCCCCTTTCTGAATAAATTAAAGGTATTCAAATTAATCTAAAGGAGCAACAGGATTAAACATTGGTCTCTCTCTCTTTGCTTGTATCCTACAATAAGTGGCTTCAAAATCTCTCTTTGTTCCATTCAAATTTTCTAGATTTCCATTTTTTATATTGTATCCTAAAGCAGCTAACTTTTTAATTCTGTACTGCACAATTTGGGTTGTCAGTTCCAGCACCATTGGCGTCTCTTTAATCTGATCTACAGAAATTCCTTCCTTCAACAGTCCCTTGAGTCTTTCTTCCAGAACTGGAACAGAATTGTAGAGGAGAGCAGGGCATTTCAACACTAGCTCTTTTAATTCTTGATCACTGCACTTAAAAACATCTTTGGAAAAAAACATGCTCCTCTGCATAGTGTTAGGGCTAAGATTAAAAATAAAACCTTTAAGCCTAGATAGCAGCTGCAGAACTTCAGAATCAGCGAAATCTTTCTTCTGGAGAAACTCCAAGTTCTCTTGAACTGCTGTGGAGCTATTTAACAAAATAAATGGGTTTTGACTCAATAATTTCAGAAGCCAGATCTTCATATTGGCATTGGAACCACCTAAATTTAGATACATTCTCTGTAATGTCTCTACTATATGTTTGTTTTTCTCAACAGGCTTGTAAAAAATATCGGGTGCACTTGTGAAGAACCTGCTGATTATATTATTCTTCAGTCCCAACTCTTGAAAGAATTGAACATTAGATTTCTGGTTCTCATGATGTTCAACAGTAAAAAAAGACTCTGGAAATTGTTCTATTAATTTGACCAGTTGTTTTTCATTTTGGCATACTGATTGCCACAGATCTCTTTGAGAGTTTATCTCTGCTGGGGTACGGAGGATTGCCTCTGGGCAACGTTCCAAAATATTTGCTATGGCAGTCTTATCAGCTCCCATTTCACGTAAAGTGTTAGCAGTTTCTTTAACATAGGCTGCATCCTGAAAGAGGACCCACTCCTTTAGTCTCCGAATTTTTTTAATATCAACGGCTAATCTGTAGAGATTCTCCACAGTTCTTTTGTTCTCCACTTTCGATTTTATATCAGTTGTATAACTGTAATGCTGTAAAAAGCTTGCATCCTTTATGTTTTTCCACAGGGATGAGAGAGTCAACAATGGTTTGCAGTGCTGAGATCTAGCCAACAAAAATGTAAATACGTGTGTTGCACTATTAGCAATTCCTCTCAACATTCTGGAGTGCTGCACTATATACAAAATGAATGTAAAAACAAAAATTAGAAAACATTCTGTCTTGTATGGTATTTTCAAAAGACATTCATGCTCAAACCTGAGCTGCTATAGGAGACAATTACTTCTAAAAGGAACATTTTCACATACCTAGCTTTCATTCTACTTCAGAATGAACATGGAATTTTCTGCTAACATCTCAAAGGATGCTTCATTAGAACAATAATGCCATATATGGAACATGGGGCAGAATGTGAGTGTTCTGCCCCAAATACCACACAAGTTTAACTATACCCACATGGTTGTTATATCAATAGTCCCCAAAAGGGTGTTCATTAATAGGCTACTGGTGGATGCCTCTGATGTACTGCAAGATACAATGCATGGTTGGAGGAATCCGGCCAAAAATGCATTGTTAGCCAACTCATGGGCACTCAGAAGTGTTTTATTGCTATTACAGTGTAGCTCTCCAGTTGCACATTTAAAGTATGGGATTCTATGCAATTTTTAGCTTTTTTTTTTTTTAAACAAAAGTTCCAATTAAAAGGATCAATGAGAGGGAAAAGCTAAATGCCTTTCTCAAATACTTTGAATATATTCAATTTTTTCCAGACATCCTCTTTCTTTCAATGGCAGTATATAGTCTAAAAGCCACTGAATTGACTTTTTATAATAAATGATAATTTGGACTATTGGACAGCTTTCTTCTGACTAGTCAGGTAGGTTAAAAGTGGCTGAACTTGCAGCTTGGCATTTTGGGGAGGGAATTATTGTTATCGCTTTCTCCTTTAGGCCTTCAAACAACTACTTTTCTTCATCTTCCATCCCCACAGATGCCTTATCTTTTTCTGTACTTAACTTCCACTGTCACCTGTTGAACAAAATGAGCAAACGGATTTATGTGTAAATGAGCTCCCATCTGTGCATCCCCTTTGGATTTGGTGCACAGATGTGACAGACCCAACCAGTTAATCAGAATGTGATTTTGGATAATTAGTGTTCCCACCCACAGTCTAACTGAATTTAGGTTATCATTAATGCAGCTGCACATATTCTGAAATGACAGGAAGAACAACAGTGTTTAAATACAAAAGGACACTATCAGGTATGTTTTTAAACTTTTTAGAAGCTAAAGGGGAGAGTAAAAACTTGAAAAATCATATTTGTTTGAACATTTTGTACCAATTATTGCTATAAGTAACACACGACTGATTACTATAATTGAAAGTCAGCAAAAGAAACCTGAATTCAGTTTGTGCACTTGACAACTTTGTGTACCGTCAGTTTTACCGTATAGCAGTTTCTCCTCAGCTAAAAATATCCTTTATAAAGATAAAAAAGAGAGCAGGCCAAATGTCATTTTTTCATAGACTTTAAGGAAGTGGTCCCCAAACTGTGGGGCATGCCCCCATTGGGGGGCACAGAGGAATGTTTTTGAGGGGGGTGCAGCAGGGCCTGGGACAGCTCTCTTGGGGGTGGGGAAGAAGCACAGACCAGCTCTGCTCCGCCCCCAGCCGTGGCTCCTGACCATGGCTCCCAGACCCAGCCTTGGTGCCACTCCTGTCCCCAGCTCCGCCCCCCCCCACTACTCCTGTCCATGCCCCACCCCCACCCCCGAGCTGCAGCCTCACTCCCAGCCCCAGCTGCCGGGGGGCGTAACTGTGAAAATTTTGGGGACCACTGCTTTAAGGACAGAAGGGACCATTATGATATTCGAGTAGACTAATCTCCCACATCCACCCAGGACAAAGAACCCTCTCCAGTAATTTCTGCATCCAACTTTTGTTTGATACCTTTTTTAGAAAGATATCCAGTATTTCTTTAAAGCCCACAAATGATGGAGAATCCATCAAGTCCTAGATAAGTTATTCCAATGGTTAGTTATTCTCACTTAAAAATCTGCCCCTTAGTTCTTGTCTGAATTTGTCTATCTTAAATGTCTAACCATTAGCTTGTTATACCTTTTTTCTGCTAGATTAAAAAGCCTTTAATACTTTAGAAATTTAGTTCTAATTCTTAAATAATTGTAGGCATATTTATCTTACATACAAGAGGACACTGATGTAAAACATTTTACTAGTATTTTTCTTTGAGATTTAAAATTTTTGAAGCTGAATAAGATTTCTGCCCATAATCCAGCTACTATGTGAACATACTAAAGTCACAATCTAAGGTTTCTGATGTGATCTCAAGAGTTTCATAATTTAAGGAAGTCTTGTCTAGCAAGCTGAATCGCAGAACTGGGACTCAGGCAATCTTGGTCTGTTTCTTGGTCTGTCAAAGCCTTGCTGTGTAACTGTTGGCAAGTCACACAACTTTCTGTGCTTTAGTTTCCCAATGTTGAAAAACTGGAATAATAATTAATGGGATTTAAGGCCTAAGGCCTTGATCTTGCAAAGTCTTATGCAAGCGCTTTACTTTTCATACTGTGAGTAGTCCTACTGAATTCATTGGAGCTACTCAGTGGGTAAACTTAAGCATGTATGTATGTATTTGCAGGACTAGGACCTTAGTTAAACTGTGTGTGGCACTTCAGCACCTTCAATCCATGGTTCTCATGGAAATGAAGTATTATTAAAAGTGGTTGGAGACTTTGGTAATGGGATCCATAAAAGTACTTACTAGTAAAATAGCCAAGCCCAACTTTTATTTTCAATTTACAAATTGTCAAATAAAGGACTTAAAAGACTAGAATAGACTTCAGTACCATATTCACTTATAAATACACTACTCATGAACACTTTTCCAATAATATCTAATAATTTTCTTAAGCAAAATTTTAAAGAGTGAAATTTGGCCTAGTAAATGCTATCCATGCTTATCTGAGGTCAGGCATAAGTCACAGCACAGGTTCTGTCAAAGGGACCCAGCCAACTTAAAATTTGCACTTCTGTTTCAATGATTTTACCTATAAAAAATGCCACAGATTACTAAAGTGAAACAAACTAGATGGGGAAAAATCTTTTTGTTTTATACTGTAGACACTACTTTGTGTGTAGTCAGTTTCTCTGTTGTTTAGTGAGGGTCACAGAGAAACAGGAAAGATATAAAAACATTTTTAAAAAGTAGAAAAATGTGATTTGTTAACATCCAATACTTGGTATGAGTACGCAGGGCATTTGTAATACATGAAATTAATTAGAACTTTAAAAAAAATTGAATAGATTTTTAAATTGATAGTGTCCTGCTAAAAGTGTCTAAAAGCTATGATTTGATATTGAAATAATATTATAAAGTCTGTAGATGAGAATATCATTATTTACAAGTAGCTTTGTAGGAAAACATTGTCTTCAAAATAACCAAGTTCTGGAATAATATTATGGAATAGTCTTTGTTCACCGTAGTCCACAAAATCTCTGGAGATTTTTCTAACAGATGCTAGACTGTTCATACTATCCTTAAAATTTATAGTTCCAAGATATGTAGCTACTAATATGTATAGCTCCATTAAGACTTTTAGATATTTCATATGTTGTGGTGGCAGTAGTGCAGTTTTGGGAGATGTTAAGAAAAAGGCCAGACTAGATGAGGCCTTTGATCCCATGGTCAACAAGGGTGCCCATTACATCCAGATGGGGTAGTAATATTGGTGAAGTATACAGCTGTCCACTACTCATTTCACCTGCACCAATTAAACTCATTTCACCTGCACCAATGACTATTTGCTAACTTTCAAGCAGTGTACCAAGGTGTGATACTCTTGATATTTTTTAAGTTTGAAATTCCAGTAGTGAAATATAATATACAATAGTGCAGCAGTTTACAATGTTGTATTGTAAAATAGAATTAAAAAGTTCTGAGCCGAGGGTGTAGATTCCTCCATAATCATTCCGTCAATGGTATTTCTGTAATACTACATACATCGAAGTCCTCTTACATTTTTAAAAGTGGTGGTAACACCATGGGTCTATGAAAATGCAACAATTATAAGGCTAAACTGCTGAAAGATTATAAATTAACTCCTTTAAGACACAGACCTCCTGCATCAGCCTGGAAAAGACATCTCTCCACTTACATCTCTCCTCTTTACACTTCCACGATGTAAAGAATAAAACCAAGATTATAGAAAACCTACAGTCTGAGAAGGGAGGATTTCACACCTGTCAGGATTTATACAGTCTGAGCAACTGTAACCAGCTAACGCTCAGCTCAGACACCTGCACTTTTGCTTTTTTAAATGTCCCCTTCAATATGCTCAAATATCTTCACCTAATTAGGAAAACAAACGCCATTTACAGCTCCCTACCCCCCAGCACTGTGTACAGGAAACGGGGGGGGGGACTCTCTCTAGCCTCAATTCTCAGGGGCAGCTCGAGAGAGGGATTGATTCAGAGATGGGCGACCCCGAAGAGCTGAGGATGTGCTAATAACTGGACGCCCCCACCACCACCACCCACTCGCGCGGATACAGGCGTGAGGAAGAGGCTGTGGCGCCGCCCCAACACAGCGCCGTCCGGGTGGGGGCGCGCAGGCCGCAGCTCCGCGTTGGCGAGGGGGGCTGAGGGGCTTGCGGACCCCCCCCCCCGGGAACCCGAGTCTGGAGGGGAGGGCGGCAGGGCCCCGCTGTGCTGCCAGCCGTGGGGGGAGGGACCCGGCCCTGCCGGAGCCCCCAGTGGCCGGGTTGCCCCAGGCCGCCGGGCTGCTGCGGGAGCGGTCGCCGGTGCTCAGCCCCTCGGCACCGCTGTCCCCTTCGGCCGCGACGGCCCAACCCCGGGCTCCCGACCTGGGCTCCGGCGCCGGTGCCGCCCGTGGGAAGAGGGAACAGAGCGACGCCCCCTCCCCCCCCGCCTTTGTACCGGGTGGGGACGGCGCTGGCTGAGCTCGAGCGGCCTGTCCCGTCCCTGGTGCCCGGTGGGAAGAGCGAGGAGGCTGCGGGCCCTGGGAGCAGCGCAGCGTCCCCTGCTGGGGACTCCCCTGCCCTGCTGAGCGGCAAAGGTGGGGCCTTTCCCAGGGGCCCCCAGGGTCTGGCCCTTTCAAAATTTAGAGTTAAACTTGTAAATCGCCAATGGGATGTTTGCATGAAATGAATGCAACGAACCCAGGCCCCAGCACGGTGGCCTGCGACTGGGTAATTTAAGGATAACTGGGGGACGGAGACTAGGGTGTGTCTGAGTGAGGAGGGCAATAGGGAGGGGCCCTTTAGACTCCACAGAAGTGCATTTCACAGATCACCGTAAAATAGCCGATGTTTTACTATGGGCTGTCCTAGGAGCAGTTGGCGGCTAAGGGCCAAATTCAAGGGAGAAGCTATCTTTACTTCTGTAGGATAAACCAGAGCTGAATCTGCCCTTATGATTCCAGCTTTGCTGGTTATCCCCATATAATATCCTGGCAACAGCTGCACCAGAGTGTTGACCAAGACTGTGGGACACTCAAAAAGATTATCCCCTGAGAATCCATCCTAGGTTTGACTGGGCCTTGTGCATGCTGGGATGGGTTGGGGGAATTTAGGCAGAGCACGTCACTGGCCACCGTCAATATCAAGAGTAAGCCGGCGTGACTTCGTGCACCCACAAGGGGGAAGAGACCTGTAAACTTCCCCTGTTGGACTTTATCCCCTGAGCCCTGAAACAACCAAACTGAACTCTGCCCTGTGAGGGTCATCCTATCATCATTACCCAGTCCGCTCATTTATTCATGCCCACGACTATCCATAACCTGTTTGTATGAGTGATGTACCCTCACTGCTTGCTGGCTGTACCTTGAACTCACCCACCGTATACCCCGCATTGGGGACATGACAGACTGTGTATATGTATATGCCGTCCAATACCAAAACGCTAACATCCCCCTACAACCTGTATGTTACCCCCAATGACACAATAACTGACGCTTCAAACACTTTGTATCGTTTATTTTTAAATATTCTCTAATAAACTTTAAATCTGTGAATACCCTGGCAGTGCAGGGATGGGTCTGATTTCTCTCACCGCTTCTATGTTGATGTAAATCCAGTACTTCTGATGTTTTCAATCAGTGCAAGGAGGAAGAGAATACTTTGAGTCAGTCAAGCTCGCAGTTGGTAGTGAAGTACAGTTGTTAATAAATTAAGTCTCAGTGCTTTCATTTCATTGTGGTAATTTACCAAGCTTTTGGTATGCTATAACTCATGCTACTGTATCTTCTTCCTTAATTAGAGTGAGGATAAGCAGACTACAGCATCTTTCTAACTGAGAATCACTTATGTTCATATTTTTTCCATTTGATACAACTGTTTTTGTTGCAGTTTTAAATAGAAATGTTCCAATTTAGGACACTGAAGCATGTCTGGATTTAATACAATTCCCAGACATGAAAATGGAATTAAGGTTTTAAATAAAGCAATAGCCTTTATTTCAAAATATTAGAATGTGGTTATTAAAGAAACAAACATTTGAAATTTAGGCTATTTCAAAGTAAAGCTCTATAAAATAAAAACCTCTACATGCATATCTCCAACCAGCACAGCCCTAAATATAGTTTACAGTTCATACTCCATTTCACCTACTATAATAGCTTATTAAGGCCAATATCTCTCTCATAGTCTCCCAAAGAGAACAGAGACTCACATCCCAGTTTCCCTCTATGGTCAAAAGACCCCAATATATCACATTTTATGTCGGAATGTAGGCCCAGATTAGATGTGGGTGGACTCTAGTTTTAAACTGAGTTGGAATATTTGCATAGGTCCTAAGCATGTGACCAAAAAGAATGAGATCATGAGAAAAAGTTGTTTTGTTAAACTTCTTGTTACCCTTTGAAATACCAGTGTTATCTTATTTAAGGTTTGGACTCCTTACCCTGTCCTTCAGGCATTGTGGATGTTATGGATAGAGAGAAAGGGAGAAGAGAGGTGATTTGGGGCCTCTGTTCCTCATTTTTATCTTTTTCCTCTTCTTTGAGGACCTGAAGTTAAGCCTATAAGGAAACAGTATTTGAAAGCCTTAAAGTCATTCATGCGCCTATTGAAGTCAATGGCAAAACTTCCATAGACTTCAATGGGAGCTAAACTGGCCCCACAAAGTCTATTTAAGCTGTGTGGATCAGTGGTAGCTTGTCTAGCAACAAACACCATAGGGCTCTCTAATCATGACCGGGGCCTCTGGCTGCTGCTGTACCTTAAATATTAATAATATTTCATAAAGTTCAGGAGTTGGACAGGGACAATCAGGGCCATCCTTAGGATTTATGGGGCCCTACGCAGTATTATTAAACTGGTGCCCCTATGCCCAATAGCAGCCCGTGCTCACTGCCTGGGGTGCGGGTGCGGGACGAGGCAGCAAAGGATAGCTAGATGCCTGGCCCGCCTCACTGTGGCGGAGAATCACAGTTCCCTGAAGAGACCCCTGTACCCTCTCTCTCATGCAGAATGGACATGCAGAAGGTACCTAATTAAAAGCACTAAACTTGGGAATAAAAAATGTCAGTCACAGGTTTTTTGATATGCCCTGAAGTTTGTCAGACATTTATTTGCAAAGACTTTGTAGTAAGGGCGAGTCAGCTGTCTTACTGAATACAACATTAAATATTATGGAATACATGATGCAGCTCTTCTGTTTTACATTTTCTTAATCAGTATTTTAAAGCTGATTTTATATTTTAAATGTACTCTTGAGCTTTTATAAAGTAATCATTCCAGATTACTACATATTTAACTCACTGAAACAAAGACATTCTTTTAAATTAATCTGTCTCAGACATTTAGTGTGTTCATAACAATGTTCATTGCTTTTAGAAAAAGGGAACACTTAATTTACTTTGTGTGATCGCCTTAACAATAGACATGTTTATGAAATTTCACCAACTTTAAAAAATATGTTTCCAAAGATTTTAGGCATAACAAAGGATTTTATATCTTTGAGATACTGATTTTGCTGGAGGGTTCTTTTAAAACTAGTTCATCAGATAGTCAGAAGTAAAGAAAGGGAAACTTTAGCCTGGTCTACACTACGCGTTTAAACCAGTTTTAGGAGCGTAAAACCGATTTAACGCCACAACCGTCCACACTAGGAGGCACCTTATATCGATTTTAATGGCTCTTTAAACCGGTTTCTGTACTCCTCCCTAACGAGAGGAGTAGCGCTAGTATCGGTATTACCATATCGGATTAGGGTTAGTGTGGCTGCTGATCGACGGTATTGGCCTCCGGGCGGTATCCCACAGTGCACCACTGACCGCTCTGGACAGCAATCTGAACTCGGATGCAGTGGCCAGGTAGACAGGAAAAGCCCCGCGAACTTTTGAATATTTCCTGTTTGCCCAGCGTGGAGCTCCGATCACCACGGGTGGTGATGCAGTTAAAAATCAAAATAAAGAAAGAGCTCCAGCATGGACGATGCGGACGTGATCGCTGTAAGGGCAGGCAAAACTGTTCTATCAGCGCTCCGTTACAGAAGACGAAATTCAAAATCATTTTTTAAATATCTCCAGACAGACGCCATAGCAGGGACTCAGCGCACTGCTGCGTGGCAAGCGTAACGGAAAGCCAAAGAATCAAATGGACGCTCATGGACTGGAGGACTCAAGCTATCCCACAGTTCCTGCAGTCTCTGAAAAGCATTTGCATTCTTGGCTGAGCTCCAAATGCTTCTAGGGTCAAAAACAGTGTCCGCGGTGGGTCAGGGTATAGCTAGGCAATTTACGCACCCCCCCCTACCCACCCCCAGAAGTGAAAGGGAAAACAATCCTGTCTTGACTCTTTTACATGTCACCCTATCTTTACTGAATGCTGCAGATAGACGGGATGGTGCAGCACTCAACAACAACATCCTTCCTCCCACCCTGCCATGGGTGGCTGATGGTACAATAGGACTGTTACCCGTCCTCATCATCAGCCTATTGGCACATGGGGCAGTGCAAAAGGACTGGTAACCATACCAACTTGCTTGGGACAGGTCGATCAAGGTCGCCTGGTCCTAATTTTTCCTGGTAGATGGTGCAGTATGGCTGATATCCATCATCATCATAGCAACAGGGGGCTGAGCTCCATCAGCCCCCACCCTTCATGTGTAAAGAAAAGATTCAAGTGCCCCTGAACTAGCAGAGGGATGCACTCCTTACTGTCCTGTCTGGACTATCATAGCAGCTGGAGGCTGCCTTCACTAACAAGTCACTGTGTCTTATTCCTGCATTCTTTATTACTTTATCACACAAGTGGGGGGACAATGCTACGGTAGCCCATGAAGGCTGGGGGAAGAATGAAATGAACAGGAGGGGTTGTTGCAGGAGCACCCCCTGTGAATAGCATACAGCTCATAATTTCTGCAGGATCTGACACAGAGCAGCTGTGCTCTCTGGTTCTCTGATACAGTGGTTCTCTAGTACACTTGCCCATATTCTAGGCAGGACTGATTCTATTTTTAGATACCAAAAAGGAGGGATTGACTCAGGGAGTCATTCCCAATTTTGGCTTTTGCGCCCCTGGCTAAGAGCAGCCAGGGGCACTTATGACAGCAGCAAATGGAACAGTGCAAAAGGACTGGTAGCCATGATCATCTTATTACCAATTTATGGATTGGTAGATGGTGCAGTATGGCTGATAACCATCTCTGCTGTCATGCAAAAGCAAAAGCATGCTGCTGTGTAGCGCTGCTGAATCGCCTCTGTCAGCGGCATCTAGTACACATACGGTGACAGTCACAAAAGGCAAAACAGGCTCCATGATTGCCATGCTATGGCATCTGCCAGGGCAATCCAGGGAAAAAAGGCGCGAAATGCTTGTCTGCCGTTGCTTTCCCAGAGGAAGGAGTGACTGACGACATTTACCCAGAACCACCCGCGACAATGATTTTTGCCCCATCAGGCACTGGGATCTCAACCCGGAAATGCCAAGGGGTGGGGGAGGCTGCGGGAACTATGGGATAGCTACGGGATAGCTACCCACAGTGCAACGCTTCAGAAATCGACGCTAGCCTCGGACCATGGACACACACCACCGATTTAATGTGTTTAGTGTGGCCGCGCGCACTCGATTTTATAAAATCTGTTTTACAAAACCGGTTTATGCAAATTCGGAATAGTCCCGTAGTGTAGACGTACCCTTTGTCCAGCTATCAGGAAGGAAAGGGGTGTTGTCCCTTTAAGGGCTTTCTTCAAGGGGTTGGGGGAGGTAAGGCAGAAAGGGATGGACAGAAAGGACAGGAAGACTGGAAGCAAGTTTTTTTTACTATAGTAATTTAAATTAAAATGTATATTTTAGATAAGGATGGTCTTTTGAAGGATTTATTTTAAAAACTATATGTCTGAAGATCCAAGCATTTAAGGCTAAAGATGATTGTGCATCTAAAAATCTATGCAAGGATTTTTTAGAGATGTGATTTTATAATCTTCACCAACTCACTAGTAAAATATTTTTAAAGCAAATTTTAAACTAAGGTCCTGTATGTTCTGAGTAAAAATTTTATTAAGATGTTAAAAAAAAAGTGAATGGTACAGAGTTTAGGCATAGAAGTTTCTGGTTATCAGGGAATAACATACAGATTATCGAGGGTGCAAAGTTTGGTTTAAAATCGGGTGGCATAAGGAATACATAATCTGTAATAGTAATGCACAACTGTTTTTGTCAGTAAATTCAGAAACTGACAGTATATACCTGGGATTTGGCAGATGCATTCATTACCACTTGAATGGCTCTTTAACAGCTTCAATGTTGTGCTAATAGATCTGGATGGCTGGAAGGCTTTTTCACTTTAAGTTACTAGATCCCCTGCGGAGTAAGAGTCACCAGGCTGCAGCAGCCAGCTGTGGGAGCCTGCAGGCAGGGTCAGAACAGGTATAGGAAAGTGGAAGGGTGGACACTAAGACCCAGTGGTGCCCCAAATTTTCAGGTGCCCTAAGCAGCCTCCTATTTTGCTTTTGCCTGAGGACGGACAGCATGGAAAAATGTAAGGTGTCTGTATCTCCAAACAGGCAATGAAACGGTTAATAGGAGCCCATACCTCCCAACATTTCAAGTGGGTAAAGTTGGACACAGCTCCCTTTAGATTTGGCCTCTCCACCCCTCCATAGATGGGCCAAATCTGAGTGGTGCTATGACTGTGGTTCCAATGCCAGTTGGTTTTCATAGAGGAAAGAGCACAGGCTAATGGAGAGAAGCCCAAGGAAGAAAGCTAGGAGAAAGGTAGTTTCCTCTTTTGGGTTAAAGGCTGTGAGATGCTTGTTCTAGAATCAGAAGGTCTTCAGCCAGAGGTAGTGAAGTCTAGGGCCAGAGGCAAGACCTCCTGAGCTAAAAGTGAACTTGAGTCAGTAAATCCCAAGAGGCTGTGAAGGCAAATCTTAAAATATGTTTGGGTCTGAAGTTTGAAGGGCTGCATGGGGAGAGAGGAAAATGGTCTTCTGGGGAGTAGGGAAGTAGAGAGTGGAAAGACCTGTGGGGAACAGGAAGGTCTTGAGAGTGAGGAGGAAGTCCAGAGAGGGATGATAGCTGGTATCCACAGAACTGGAGTAAACTCCTGTGGCTGACCCTGACATAAGGGTAAAAACTGGACCTTTGGGGATAAGCTCTGGGAGATGTTGCTTGTTACAAAGGCCCCAGGAAGGGGCTGGGGAAAATGCCTGAAGAAAGGCTAATGATAGGAAAGAGTCCAGGGAGGCAATGATGAAGTATCTGACAGCAGACATAGGGTATCTGGATTGGAACACAATGTAGATGGTGGGCATGGGTTCCCCACTAGGAAGGAGAGAAGAGTGTGGTGACCAGTGGGCCCCAAGTTAGAGGGCTGGAGAGATATGGTCTTGAGATTATGTGTTTCAACTTCTGTTTGTTGGACTTTCTGTTACTCCAGAAGGGATGGACTTAAATGTGATGTGACCTGACTGGAGAGCTATGTCATGAGAAGAGACCACTGAAGTGACTGTAGACAGAGGCTGCTAGAAAGGATAGCTGCTATGCCACACACAGCTGCAAAGGTGGTGAGTCCACCTTTCTACAGTACACTATTACTCTATTTACAAAAAATCTACTTCAGTAGAGAACGAATAATTAGTTGTTTTTTTTAAATAGTGTTTTGCTTCTAAGTAGGGATTTCTGGTCTGGGTTCATTCCTTATTGGGAGAGAAACAGGTAAATGGAGGCAGGATACTCTTGCGTAATTATTTTTATTTGTAATCAGCACACACTTCCTGTTGTTGTCCATCCTTTAAGGCAAAACTGCAAAAGCAACAGAAAAAGTTAAAATTACCATGTGAAACTGTTTTCAGTACTCCACCAACAGCAGCAGTGTGAGGAACACATGAATTGCTATACTAAATCAGACCAGTGGTGCAGCTAATCCAATAGTTTGTTATGGACAATGGCCAACACCAGATGCTTCAGAGGAAGGTGCTAAAAGACCTGTAAGAGTCAGGGTAAGTTTCCTCTTAGGCAGCCTATAATTATTGGTTGCCTTTAGTCCTGAAGCATGAGGGTTTATCTCTCTTCCAAAATTCATGGCTTTTTATTTGGTACTTACTGCTGTATATTATGTTTGTGTAAATGTCTAATTGCTGTTTTAAGTCTGCTAAACTTTTGGGCTCAATTATACCATTTAGCTTTCAGTTCCCATCTGGAATCAGGGTATGCAGCAGAGTCAGTCACTGGGCAACCTAAAGAGTGCCACTGGCCCGTAGCAGATTGCTTGATTGGCTACTCCACCTGATGAGTAGGAAGAGTCAGCAGAATAGCTCTCTAGCCCAGCACCAGCAGTTTGGTGCCTGCTCAAAGCATTTGCCCACAGCTGTAATAGCACTTACTTGTACCCAGCCTTTCCCTTGCTTCTCTTCAGGTAACCCAGCTCTGAGCCTTGGTTCCAATTTCTCATTTTTTGGCTCTGACCTGAGTTTCTGTT
The DNA here is from genome assembly GCF_020497125.1 of Mauremys mutica. Lineage (NCBI taxonomy): Eukaryota > Metazoa > Chordata > Testudines > Geoemydidae > Mauremys > Mauremys mutica. Next base: position 99,039,154 of record NC_059072.1, on the reverse strand, counting down.
CCTGACTGCCCTTCCAACCACTAGGCGTGAATGCCTATATCCTGGTCTCTGACTGTTCCACAGACTAACCTGCATTGTATGAAAATACTTCCTTTTATCAGTTTTCAATTTGCCATCTTCTAGTTTCTGGGATGCATTAACAGGAGCATCATATGAAAGACATGGGAGCTAACTGTTCAGTTCTACTCCTCACTGATGAGGCCTCAGCTGGAGTACTGTGTCCAGTTTTGGTGAGACACTTCAAGAAAGATGTGGACAAAATGTATGGAATCTAGAGGAGAACAATAAAAATGGTAAGATTAGAAAACCTGAGCTAGGAGGAAAAGTTTTTTTGTTTTTTTTTAAAGTCATGATTAGTCATGAGGAAAAGATTGAGGAGAGGGCCTAGTAAGTCTTCAAATATGGTAAGGGCTGTTACAGGAAAGACCGTGAGCAATGTTCTCCATGTCCACTGAAAACAGGACAAGAAATGATCTGCTTAATATGCAGAAAGGGAGATTTAGGTTAATAGTAAGAAAACTCTAAGGGTAAGTAAGCCCTGGAATAGGTTACGGGAGATTGTGGAATCCCCATCCTTGGAGATTTTTAAGAACAGGGTAGACAAACACAGCCGGGGATGATCTAGATATACTTGGTCCTGCCCCAGTGTGGATAGCTGGACTGAATGACCTCTCAAGGTCCCTTTCAGCCCTACATTTTTATGATTCACTGAATGTCCCCTTGTTCTTATAATGAGCCATGGTGAACAAAAAATTCCCGATATACCTTTCTCTACCATTATTTTGTATATTATCATGTCCCTTCTTAGTTGTGTTTGAAAATCTTGAGCCACATTGTATCCCATGCACAGTTCTCAACAGCTGCGCAAAGTCTGCATATCTTAACTGCATCTTTAAAAAAATATTAATCATTCTTTTCAAAAACATACTTAGCTGTCACTCAGGATTACCTTGGGTTTATACTAGTTATGCCTGTATCTCTAGTTTAAACAAAAGAGAATCATTGTAACCTGTTCCATAAAAAAGGACTTCCTTTTGTGAGACAAGTGGGTCAATACAGTGATACTGCATTCAACTGCCTTAAATGGTAACTTACAAAGCTCTGATTGTAGAGGATACTTTTTTTAAAAAATGACCTATTTCAATTCATGAATTATCATCATCTTTGCTTAGAATATTATTCTGCTTAAGGTCTCCTTTATGTGTTCCTGCTCTCTCTTCGTAACAATAATGGCTGAGGTTTGACAGGAAAATGTACTGTCTGGGCTTATGCTGCTCTTAAACATGAAAGCTCTTTTGAGCAAGAAACAGCTAAAGTATGGAAAGTAAATACAAAAGTACAAATAAAAAAATATATAAAGGCAAATCTGACAAGTGTCTCAGATGGAGTAGGGTAAATCTCTTTCCTTGGTAATGAAAGGTGTATTTAAAGGAACACAAGTTTTTTATTAAAGTTCATTATAAAAATGTACTTCTTGGTATCTTTACTGTTGTTTGTGGTTTTCTTTCTTTTTCTTTCAGCAGATGATTCACCAGGAGCCACCTTGAGTTAGGTCTAGACTATGCCTATAATTGACATAGCTATGTTACTCAGCAGTATGAACTATTCACACTGAGTGCTGTAGTAAAGCTGACCTAGATCTGGCTAGGTTGAAGGAAGTTAGTCAGCTGTAGCGTAGCCATGCCCATAGTTTTGCCTTCATTTCTAATCCTTTCACTTCCTGGGTTATGTGCTAGCCGACCCAGTGTAGCAGTGGGTGGATTACAAACTGTGCAAAGGAAAGATGGTGTTTTATAGGGTGATCACATGTTCTGTTTTGGCTGTGACAGTCCCTTTATTAAGCCCAGTCCCAGCCATCTTAACTTCTTTGGCAAAAGTGGGCATTTATCCCTTTTGTTCTTGCCAACTTTTTCAAAAAAGTGGGGTGTGGGTGTGGTGCAGAGAAACAGGCAGGGGAAAAGTGGAGATGCCAGCCTGGGCTGGAGGGTGGTGGGGGAGGAAGGGTTCTACTGTGGGTAGGGGGCAGACAGGATTCCAGTGACAATTTCAAGTGGGGGGCCAGCAGGATTTGAGTGACCAGTGACAATTGGGGAAGGGGGGAAATGCACCTTAGGCAAGCAGTTGGGGCTAGCTTCATGTGGTGTCCCATTTTTCATTTGGGAAATAGGCGCCCTAAGGATGGGGGAGTCTTTGGGATTAAAGAAAAATAAAATCCTTTTAAATATTATCATACAAAACAGTACTTAGTATAAGTCACACACTCCGGCCCCCAAGAAAGTGCAGGGGGGAGGCTGGAACAATGTGTATAGGGGGATGGCTGAGAGCCATTTAGCCAAACTGTAAACGCTGAATATAATGGAAACCACTTCAAGCCAGGGCAGAGCGGCCTGCCCCTCGCTCTAGCACCTCTCGGGTAAGGGGGCTAGGAGCGGTCGGGATGACGCAGGGGTAGGCGCTTGGAACAGCGGGCCGGGCGCGATCCCTATAACTGCGCCTCGGGCAGCTCACTTATGTAAGCGCCAGCCCGTGTCCCTGCGGGCTCGCGCCTGCTGCTGCTGCTGCTGCGAGTCACCCCGGGCTCGCCCCGTTCTCTGCGCAGCGACGTGCGCACCAGGGAGCAGCGCGGTGGGAGCCGGGCCCAGGCGCGCTCGTGACCGCCCCTACCGAGCGTCCCTCTGACGTACACAGGAGTCTTGTATAACAGACTATTTACCGCCCGCGCGCCCTTCCGCCCCTCACTGGAATGCGCCCCGCCCCCCCATCTCCCGCAGGGGAGCATGCGCACAAACAGACGTTTCTGCTGCCAAGCGCAGGCACGCGCACGGACGCGCCAGGAGCAGCCTCGCAGCCCCGTGCTCATCCGGGCTTCGCCGCCCTCGAGGCGAAGAGGGTGGGACTCGCAGTCACGAAGGTGCCGCCCCTTCACCCCCCTCACTTCGGTTACCGGGCCGGCAGGCGGGCGGATTTGTTCACGGGAACGGGATCGGTTGTTCGCCTTTAGCTCGACAGCGCCTGTCGGTTCCCTCATCCAGCCCCTCGGCCCGCGCACCCCCCGTCCCATCCCCTCAGGGCAGTAAACACACTTTAGGAACGTGAGGGCGGCTAGACAGGTGGGGCGGTGGCAGCCAATAGGAAGGCGGGGCGGGGCTTAACGATCCCGTCAGCTCCGGGGTCCGGCGCAGTCACAGGGCGAGCGGCGAGGAAGCCACCGCCGCTTGGAGCGAGACACCCCGCGCGCCGCTAACCGTCACCTGTGGCTGCGCGCGGCCTCTCGGCGTGGACGCGAGACCCCTGGCGCGAAGGGTTAGGGGTGATGTGCCCCCCTCAGACGGCCAGCGCCGCTGCCGCCTCCGCGGGGTCCTAGCGCCAACGGACGATCGCCAAGCAGCGGGGGCGACCCGGCAGCCGCTTCGCCTCTCAGTGTCACGCCCCCTGCTCCGGCGCGGCGGGGCCGGGCTTCGCACCGCGTTAGGGCCGCACGGGAGAGACGAAGCCGAGTCCGGCATGAGCCGCGGCGGCTCTTCCTGAACCCGGCGCTCCGCGAGGGATCGCGCCCCCGGCCATGGGGGTGAACGCCGTGCACTGGTTCCGCAAGGGGCTGCGGCTCCACGACAACCCGGCGCTGCGGGAGTGCATCCAGGGCGCCGACAGCGTCCGCTGCGTCTACATCCTCGACCCCTGGTTCGCGGGCTCCTCCAACGTGGGCATCAACAGGTGGCGGTGAGTGAGCGGGCCCGGCCGGGTTACACATGCGGTCACGCTGCCCTCCCCCCATCGCTCCAGTTGGCCCTGCTGCAGCCTCAGCGCCGCGGCCCCTGCCTGCCTGCCTGCCTGCCCGCGGCTCAGGCAGCGGTGATCCATCCCCAGCCTGCGCTGCGGGCCTGCTCTGCCAGCCACAGCAGCACCGCCCCCCGCCTCCTGAGTGCTCCCAGCTGGGCTGGCACCGGGCTGAAGGGCCCGGAGCGGAACCGTCAGCGCCCAGAGTGCCAGGCGCTTCCCCCCTTCAAAAGAAAATCTGCCCCAGCGCCAAATAAGGGAGTCCCCGCCTCCCTGGCAGCGCTCCTGCTAGTCCCTGGCGTTTAACCCACTGTGTTGTGTAATCATGATTCAAGGAGATCTAGATGATTTAGGTTAAATACTAGTGATTGCAGCCGCCGTGACTTCCAGTAGAGGGGTATTGCTGGTAGCAGTGGCTGGAAACTGTAGGGAAAGAAACTAGTGTATGCAAGTCCGAAGAGCTTACCTTCTAAATCATAGAAATGCAGGGCTGGAAGGGACCTCAAGAGGTCATCTAATCCAGCCCACTGTGCTGTGGCAGGACCAAGAAAACCTAGACCATCCCTGGCAGCAGGTGTTTGTCCAACCTGTTCTTTAAAACCTCCAATAAGGGGGATTCCACAACCTCCCTTGCAACTTATTCCAGATCATAACTATCCTTACACTTACAAAGTTTTTCTTAATATGTAACCTAAATCTCCCTTGCTGAAGATAAAGCTGATTATTGCTTGTCCTACCTTCAGTGGACATATAAAAAGGATGGTGATCAACTGATCTCTAACAGCTCTTAACCTATTTGAGGACTGTCAGGTCCCCATCACTTTTTTTTTTCTCAAGACTAAACATGAACAATTTTTTATAGCTATGAGAAAAGAAAAGTTTAGAAAAAAGAACATCACTTTTGTTCTGGACTTTTTCCAATTTGTTCATAAATTTGACTCCCAGACCCGGATGCAGTGCTTCAGCTAAGGCCTCACTGGTGCTGAGTAGAGTGGGTCAGTTATTTCCTGTAAATACCTGAGCTGAGATTATTTTGAGACAAAAAATGCACTGACACCAGGTATTGAATTCACGAAAGGACTTTTTAATATTTTTGACACATTGCTTAACAGATTTATATGTAAATTCTCAGAAAATCCATTCAACCCTGAAAAGTATAAGTGATGTCATTTTCAGGAAGATGCAAGTTTAACGAACATTCATACCAAACAGTAGCTACATCTTCACATTTGTGGAAGCTCTCATCTGAGCTAGCATGCTAAAAAGAGTAGTGTAGCACATTCAGATGCAAGTTAGTGTGAATATGGGTATTTGAGCTGGGAATCACACCTAACTTGTAGCCAGAGGTTGAATCCTGCTTTGAGTTTTGCACTTATCTGTCATAGCTCCGTAGTTAAAGTTACCTGTATAATAAAGAGATGACATCGCAAGAAAAGAAGAAATAAGGGAGAGGGTAGTGGGGCTAGGTTATACATACAAAATGATGAGCTTACTTGAAACTTCAGTATTTGTCTGAAAGGTTTTTCTTTTCTAATAAACTGATACTATCTTGGAATTCATGTAGAATCAGCAAAGAGCCTGTAGTCCTTGGATGGATGAATGCTAATTTAGCCTCCACAGAACTGTAGCGCTGAGAAGTGTTAACTTCATTTTACAAATGATGAAACTGAGGTACAGAAAGATGAAGTTACTTACCCAAAGTTATACAAGGAATGTATGGCAGAGTTAAGAGGAGAACTTTGACTTACTAGGCTACCAGTTTAGAGCCTTCTCTACAAGAACTTCCTTTTAGTTTATATAATTTTCTCTATTCAAGGACATCAGAGTACTTCATGGACAAGCTAACTTCTTTAAATGTTTGGAAGTTGCCAACTTCTGCTCATGGTAGTCCTATTTATAGTCTTGAGAAGATAGAAGTACTAGAGTACCCTTCCTATGATATTTCATTTTTGTTGACAAACATGCATTAACTATCAACTTAGAATTATGCCAGGATTCAGAGTAGCAGCCGTGTTAGTCTGTATCCGCAAAAAAAACAGGAGTACTTGTGGCACCTTAAAGACTAACAAATTTATTGTAGCATGAGCTTTCGTGAGCTAAAGCTCACTTCTTCGGATGCATAGAATGGAACACATAGACAGGAGATATTTATACATACAGAGAACATGAAAAGGTGGAAGTATGCATACCAACAGGCAGAGTCTAATCAATTGAGATGAGCTATCGTTAGCAGGAGGAAAAAAAACTTTTTGAAGTGATAATTAAGATGGCCCATAGAAGGTGTGAGGAGAACTTAACATAGGGAAATAGATTCAATTGGTGTAATGACCCAACCATTCCCAGTCTTTATTTAGACCACAGTTAATGGTATCTAGTTTGCATATTAATTCAAGTTCAGCAGTCTCTCTTTGGAGTCTGTTTTTGAAGTTTTTTTGTTGCAAAATTGCCACCTTCAAGTCTGTCACTGAGTGGTTAGGAAGGTTGAAGTGTTCTCCCACTGGTTTTTGAATGTTATGATTCCTGATGTCAGATTTGTGTCCATTTATTCTTTTGCGTAGAGACTGTCCGGTTTGGCCAATGTACATGGCAGAGGGGCATTGCTGGCACATGATGGCATATATCACGTTGGTAGATGTGCAGGTGTACGAGCCCCTGATGGTGTGTCTGATGTGATTAGGTCCTGTGATGGTGTCACTTGAATGGATATGTGGACAGAGCTGGCATCGGGCTTTATTGCAAGGATAGGTTCCTGGGTTAGTGTTTATGTTGTATGGTGTGCGGTTGCTGGTGAGTATTTGCTTCAGGTTGGGAGGCTGTCTATAAGCAAGGACTGGCCTGTCTCCCAAGATCTGTGAGAGTGAGGGATCATCTTTAAGGATAGGTTGTAAATCTTTGATGATGCGCTGGAGAGGTTTTAGTTGGGGGCTGTAGGTGATGGCTAGTGGTGTTCTGTTATTTTCTTTTTTAGGCCTGTCCTGTAGTAGGTGGCTTCTGGGTACTCTTCTGGCTCTGTCAATCTGTTTTTTCACTTCAGCAGGTGGGTATTGTAGGTTTAAGAATGCTTGATAGAGATCTTGTAGGTGTTTATCTCTGTCCGAGGGATTGGAGCAAATACGGTTGTATCTTAGAGCTTGGCTGTAGACAATGGATTGTGTGGTGTGTCCGGGATGGAAGCTGGAGGCATGTAAGTAAGTATAGCGGTCAGTAGGTTTCCGGTATAGGGTGGTATTTATGTACAGTTGTTGCTGGACACTCGTTCCAAATGGGATGATCAACAATTGTCTTTACAAGTTGTTTTCAGCAGATACTTTCTACTGAAAAACATTTTTTCTTTATAAACAATTCAGAGATTTCTGCTTTTATGGTAGAATACGTACATGCCATTACAAGCTGTGAAATTATATTTCCTAATCATTCTATCTGCTGGAGCCAGCCTAAAGGAATAAGGCAAGTCTCATGTTTTTAAAATAGTTTGCAGGTTCCTAAATTTGTTTGTTAGTGGAGTAGGAATTAAGAATGTTAAGTATCCTGAAATATGTAATATTATGGAGAAACAAATCAAGATATGCTTCTACTCCTGTAGTCTCTAGTCTGTAAAAGGTCAGCATGCAGCATGGAAGCTTATGATCTGTGAGCAGGTGTGAACTTCATGGGACCTACTAAAGAAGAAGAGCCTCATTAATATTAATACTAACATCCTCTGGGTTTCTGGCAACCATTCAGTATACAATTATATGTGTATAATATATATTACTCATATTTAGTACATGTGTTTGCTTAGTCTAAAAATATTCTTAGTGCTGTACAGAAGACAAAGTCAATCCCTGCTCTGAAGAATTTATAGTCTAAAAGAAAAACATAGGACTTCGGAGACTTTTTTTTTTTTTTTAAAGGAAGAATGCCTGCTCTGTACTAATCCTTCACCTCTCCAACAAGATCAGAGATCTCCCAGAACTAGTTTCAGATACTGCAGCACCCTCTCCCAAGAGACCATTTGAATTGCTTCAGATTTCAGTGCCTATATGGCTCTTGCTATAAACACAGTTTATGTACCAGAGACTCAGCCTTCTGCTTCATAGTTCTTTATTATGTGTTTTATTAAAGCTTTTTCAAGTAAAATTTACAGCCACCATTAAGATACCAACAAAACTAGTCTCAAAAACTATTTACCAAAATGATTTCAATAAGTTTATAAACAAACAAATAAGTTTGTTTTGAACTAAATGGAAACAATTTACATTTTTTTCATAATTTTGTTTTCATTTTTTTTAACAGCTGTAGTGTGTGCGCAAGACCTGTAAAATGGCTCTTTCAGTTTGGAGCTATCATTCAGCAGCTGAAATTGACAGTCAAGCGCTTATCTTCTCAGATATTGGTTATTTGCTCATGTATTTTTACAGAACAGGGCATTGCACTGGCAAAACAATAACACAACAACTCTGTGTGAGTAGGAACAGATGGTCACTCAGCAACTGAAAATCTTAAACTTTCTTGTCAGTTTCCTTTTTCTGCTGCTAATTTACAGTGCCATTTTTTCATCAACATGAGTTTAGCATTGGGTTGAGGGAGGGTTTTAAACTGAGGAAATTTTATGTAGACAAAAATATTTGTCTTGCAAAGGGCTGGACCAGTGACCCAGATTCTCTTCCAGTCCCTGTCACCTTTTGTTCAAAATCAGTGCATCCGGAGTGACTACCATTGTCAGGTTTTCATCTATCTTTGAAGTTAAAGCATGGTTAACAGAATGGGCAGAGAAAAAGATGCTAGAATAAAACTAGAAAAGAAATGAGAGGAGACTAAGTTTTGTTTCTTCTTAGAAATAACATTACATTGTGATAGCTGTCTTTACATCAGTCATCATTCCTCCATTCATGTTATAAGTTGTGCAAAATAAAGAGACATTTGCAGTATTTCTGGTTTTCAGGGTTTTTTAACCTGGCATATTGAGAGCATACTTCAATATATTGATGTTGTATGGGAAATTCTCCTCTTAACCATGCAGGTAACTCTTGTGTGAATTAGTATTTTTGTATAGTTGTCATATTGAGCAAGTATAATTACTAACCAGTGACATGGCCTTACTGACCTCTTTTTCTCTTGGCTTCTTTCCTACGCCCTCTAAAACTTAATACCCCCATGCTTTTGATTATTATTCTGCCTCTCAAGTTGTTGAATTGGCACCTAAGTATATCTCCCTGTTGATCATTCCAGAGGTACTGGTTCTAGATAACAAATTTTTCATTTCCATTCTCAAATGTAGGATTCTGTCCTAACAGAAGATTGATTAAATTAATGTAAAAAGTGATAGGACATGGGGCAGGAAGATGCAAAATGGAAGTTTTGTCCTTAGCTCCTTGATATCAGAGTTATGTGTCTCATTTCTGACATTGACATATACCAGGGGTGGCCAAACTTATTGACCCTCCAAGCTGCATATGACAGTCTTCACAAGTTTGAGAGCTGGGGCACAGCTGCCAGGACTCTGGGCATCAGTCCTGCTCCTGCTGAAGACCCAAGCCCCGGTACGTGCGCCACATGGGGCTGAAGCCCTGAGACCCCCTTCCCCGCTGGGCAGAAGCCCCTACCCTACCATACTGCTGCAAGGCAGAGATCCCAATCTCTCTTTCGGCCCTCCCCCCCTCCCCCCCCCAGTCTGGTAGGTGGAGAATGGGGAGGTGTGGGGGCTCTGCAAGCTGCACATTAACTGTAAAAGAGCTCATGAGCCACTGTTTGGCCACCCCTGACATATATTAAGAAATCTAACTGGCTGTTTAGTTACTCTTACTTTACTTTACATGGTTTAAATTCTGCCCTCAAAAAAAATGATGTAGCTCTCATTTCACAGTGGAACCATAGATTTTAAGAAGAAACTGAATGACTTGTGAACTCTTCTTCTCAAAATACAAAAGTTAAAGGTATAACTTTTTTTTCAAGATAGGTTATAAAGGGTTTGAGCATGACTTTGTCTCAGATTGACTGTTTTTGAATATGTTTGCCTGTTACGAGCAAAGAGTACAAATCACTCTGATCACGTTTGGCTTCAGGATGAAAGAAAATGCTTTTACTCTTGTTTTGGCATTTGATTAATAGAGAGATTTCCACGTATTTTTTTTTTCTTTCCTTCATTGTCTTGCCATGTAAGGATTCAGTTTGGCTGATCATTTACATTTCTTTTGTTTTCCTTGATTCCTGTTGGTTGGGAAGGATGCTGGTATGAAGGAGTAGTTTTAGAAAACCTTAGGCATCCTGTTAATTTCGTGTGGTAGAATTTTTTTGGTTTCTTCTTTCTGTTTTCTTTAAAATACTTGTTTGTTTTTTTTGAAATGAGAAAATATTAACTCTGCATACAGTTAATGTATTTTTATTTTGAACTGAATTGTTCTTTTGCTGTGGGAATATTTTGGCGTGTTCAGTAGCTTATAATGTTAGGTGCTGGGGTTTTTTTTTTTTGGTTTTTTTTATGGCAGAAGGTTTCATTTGGGAGAGGGAGGGAGGCGTTATGTGGAGTTTCTCCATAACCTTTGCTTCATAACTTCCTGGCTTGAGGCACTGCCAGTCTTATTAATATAGTCTGTTGCTCTACCCAATCAGAGAAGTAGAGGTACAATCATTTATTTCTCTTTTCCAGGGGCACTGGAACAATTTGTATAGTGGAGGTGCTAAGAGCCATTCAACCAAACTGTAAACCCTGTATATGATGGAACCATCTTAAGCCAGGTGGTGCTGCAGCACCCCCAGTTCCAGCACCCTATGTTCCTTCATGCTCTCAACTTTTCGAATCTAATTCCTCTGTAATTTTTTAAACAAACTCACCTTCATGGTTTGTAAGAATTATTAAGTGTGAAATATTCATACATCTGGTGCTTGAATTTCCATCTTAGGTGTCTCTTAGGTTACCCCAGCAATTCTGAAAGTCTCTCACTGTGAAGGCACATAATAACTTCAGTGCATTTTATTTGGTAAGGACTTCGCTGTGCTGGGACCTGCTTGTTGAATTTGTGTTTGCAGATGAGATTACCCAGAGATAAAAGGAGAAGAGATAGGGACCAATGGCAGAGCGCTGTGGAACTCCTGCAGAAAGCTGGAGAGGGATCCTCCAAAGGACAAGATGACAGAGTGATTAGAAAAGTAGGAAGAGAGCTAGGATAGGATAGTCATGAAAGCCGAGGGAGGACAAGAGTTTCAAGAAGAGGAGCCATGGTCAGCTGTGTCACAGGTAACCGGTAGGTTAAGGAAAATGATGGTTCTGAGATTTGATTAAGATGTCATGAGAGATGGTGAGAGTGATTTCAGTTGCGGTAAAGGCAGAAGCTGGATGGTAGGGGGTCTAGGATGGAGTTGGAGGAGAGGAACTCCAGACAGCAATTGTAAACAGCACAGTGTCCTTAGATATGAAGGGAAAAGGGAGAAGATTGGAGAGGCAAGTAAATAGAAAGGGAGAGCTCTCTCTCAGGATGTGAGAAATTAACACTCTTTTTAAAAAAAAAGAACTAAAATGCAGCAGCTGTCCTGGGTTCAGTTTTTACTTTGAGAAGTGTTGTTCTTCTGATCTAGGCATCTAACAGCCTGTTCCCTGCTCTTCTGGGTGACCATCGGCAAGTCATGTCATTTTTCTGTGTCTGTTTCCCCAGTTGTAAAATGGGGATAATGATACTTGCTTTTTAAAGCACTGTGAGATCTGTGGATGAAAATAATGTACTTCTGTTAAAAGCACAATATGAGAGTTGTCATTGATTTTTATGCTACATTTTAATAATAGTATGATCTTTTTTTATTTATTATACAACATAAATAGATACTCCTGAAATTAGGCTTGGTTTGAAATGCAGATCCCTGTATCCACATTCATCATCATCCAAACACCTTTTGAAGGAGGTACGTTAAGGAAATTCTCAGAAAAGCAATTGAGTAATTGATTTTCATAAGTTTCAGTTATTATAGGAAAGAGAAATAGTTCTAGTCCGGGTTTACACTGTTTAGAGACCAATCCCGTGGGTAATGGATAAACTGCCTTTTCATTCCTCAGATTAAGATGGTCTGTGGTTTTAGGGGAGAGCTCATCAGTGATTTCAAGATCTCTTCTTCATTTTATACCCTCCAACTCTAACAGAGGAATATCCAGCATTTCATGAGTGAAAAGTTGACTGTGGACCTCTGACTGGACTAAGTATCAGAGGAGAAATGAGTTCTGAAAGGAATTATTAATGGTTATGCCATAGAATTATATGCATTTGAGCTCTTCTCTCTTCCTGTATTCCCCACCAAGAATCTGACATAACTTCCTTCTTTTGCCCAGTATTTATTTTAATTAAATAATGGCAGTCTGACTTACTCTGTTCTTGATGTCTGTGTTGGTGCCAAGAAAATGGAAGACTCTCTTTCCAAGATGAAAAATCTAAAACTGAATGGAATGGTCAAATCAAGACTTTTGGGAAATAACTCCCAAGAAATCCCAGCTGGGGACTACTTATTACTCAGTGGACATGAAGGCTGCTTCCTTCATGCAATCCAGATATATAAAATGTTTTCCTTTAGTCAAGTACACCGTTTATATGTGACATTATCAGTGAATCTTTGTTTTTTAACCAATTCTCCACATACAGTTGATTTACTGATTGCTGTCTTCTCTTTCCTTTCATGTAATAAGGAATATGGACAGTCAGGTCATGGAAGTATCTTAATTCTGTGAAGTGACCAGTGACTCTTGAAGAGTAGTACCATATGGATATTACAGGAAAAACAGTTTTTATCATCAGGTTAAACAAAATTTCCTGACTCAAGACATTTTCTTCATTGGAGAGAAGAGAAAAATCTTCAAATTAAGGAAACTGATTTTTTTTGCTTAGTTATTCCTTCAAATTTTCTGGCAAATCACCAGTTACTTGCCCAAGCAAGGATATTGTGTGCAAAAAAAATGGGGTAATTAAAAAAAATTCCCTGAATTTTGCTATCTCCCTATCAGTATGCTATATCTTCCCTCAAACCCCAAAAGTTTTAAGATGGGTCTCTTGAAATGCAGGTCTTGCTTGCTTTTTCTGGACATGATGTTCTTCAGCTGAGTAGAGTTTTCCCAGTTTCTTTGACCAAAATTTTCCTTTCCAATAAAGCAGTTGGCTACCACTGTCCAGCTCAGAGGTATTTATATTTCTGCAGTGCTGCATGTATGTAGGAATTTGTTGGAATGAAAATTGTAGTGGGGTTAGTGTAGATATCTTCCCCCCCCCCCGCTTTTTGTAATTCTTTTTGTATTGGGGACAGGCAAGAGGTTGGCGTGTCTTTGGAAAATCCTATGGGCCCACTTGTAAATCATCTTCAGGAGGCTGATCATTTCTTCTTCCAGAGTCTATCTTCAGGCTGACTTAGAACAACGCTTCCTCAGCTCTCGTCCCCTAACACTCCTACTCGCGCTACATTGATGATATCTTCATAATCTGGACCCATGGAAAAGAAGCCCTTGGGGAATTCCATCATGATTTCAACAATGCCACCCCACCATCAACCTCAGCCTGGACCAGTCCACACAAGAGATCCACGTCCTGGACACTACAGTACTAATAAATGATGGCCACATAAACACCACTCTTTACTAAACCTCCTGACCGCTATACTTACCTACATGCCTCCAGCTTTCATCCAAACCACACCACTCGATCCATTGTCTACAGCCAATCTCTATGATACAGTCGCATTTGCTCCAACCCCTCAGACAGAGACAAACACCTACAAGATCTCTATCAATGGTTCTTACAACTACAATACCCACCTGATGAAGTGAAGAAACAGATTGACAGAAGTCACCTACTACAAGACAGGCCCAACAAAGAAAGTAACAGAACGCCACTAGCCATCACCTTCAGCCCCCAACTAAAACCTCTCCAGAGTATCATCAAGAATCTACAACCTATCCTGAAGGACGATCCATCACTCTCTCAGATCTTGGGAGACAGGCCAGTCCTTGCTTACAGACAGCCCCCCAGCCTGAAGCAAATACTCCCTAGCAACCACGTACCACACAACAAAAACACTAACCCAGGAACTTATGCTTGCAACAAAGCCCCTCGCCAACTCTGCCCACATATCTATTCAGGGGATACCATCATAGGACCTAATCACATCAGCCACGCCATCAGGGGCTCATTCACCTGCACATCTACCAATGTGATATATGCCATCATGTGCCAGCAATGCCCCTCTGCCATGTACATTGGCCAAATCAGACAGTCTCTACGTAAAAGAATAAATGGACACAAATCAGAGGTCAAGAATTATAACATTCAAAAACCAGTTGGGGAACACTTCAACCTCCCTCACCACTTGATTTCAGATCTAAAAGTCGGAATATTACAACAACAAAAACTTCAAAAACAGACTCCAACGAGAGACTGCTGAATTGGAATTAATTTGCAAATTGGACACCATCAAACTAGGCTTGAATAAAGACTAGGAGTGGATGAGCCATTACACAAAGTAAAACTATTTCCCCATGCTTATTCCTCCTCCCCCCCCCCAGTTCCTTACATCTCCTTGTCAATTGCTGGAAATGGGCCATTTTCATTACCACTACAAACCGTTCTTTTTCTCTCCTGCTGATAATAGCTCACCTTAACTGATCACTCTCCTTATAGTGTGTATGGTAACACCCATTGTTTCATGTTCTGTGTGTGTGTGTGTGTGTGTGTGTGTGTGTGTGTGTGTGTGTGTGTATGATTTTATATATATAAAATCTGCCTACTGTATTTTCCACTACATGCATCTGATGAAGTGAGCTGTAGCCCACAAAAGCTTGTGCTCGAATAAATTTGTTAGTCTCTAAGGTGCCACAAGTACTCCTGTCCTGTCTTCAGAAGTGTGACGGCAGAATAGGCCTATTCCCGTCTAGAACTCAGATTCTCTGCCACCGAACAGATGCAACACTCATCTTACTCTTGAGTTTCCCTCAAGTATTCTCTGCTCTCCCTTTTTTTACCTTTTCAGGATTCCACATACTGCACTTGGCTAGCCGTGGCAAAGTAAAACTGCAATGGTCTTAATTTATTGTGTTGCTGTGTTTAGGGAAGTGCTATTTGCAGGAGTAGTAGAGGTTCATAATGTTTACAGGATTTACCCAAGACTTGGGTGCTAGAACATCATCCAAAGTTTTACATCCATGTTATCATTTGTCATGGATTCAAATAGTTTTCTTATTAACTTACAGTTTTTGTCAAGACTTAAGATACAAATAAGTTACTTCTTTCCCCATAGACAACTGTTCAAACCTCTCTATTAATGTTGTCTTCATTAGGGCATATGTGGGGCTTCTATTCTTCAGGGTTTATTAATTTCATTTTTCAGAGTTTGTTTTTAGCAATTTTTGAGTTTTACGAGGATGTCAATCAATTTTTTGGGGGGAGGGGGCTTTCTCTTTGTACTGTAATGTATACAGGGTGGATTTGATTTAAATCACTAGTCAGGAAGACTCGATTTAATCATGGATTTCTACATAAAAGTGCATGGGTTATTATAACCTTAATACATATACTTCACAACTCAGAGAGAGATGTAGGTTTCATTTTTAGAAGGTACACATTACATTTTTTAAGTGATTTATTTTGAACACTTTTCAGATTAGTTTTACAGCTATATCAGAAAATGAATGATTGTTAGGTAATTGAAGCAGATATTTATGAAGTCATTAGGAGGTGAACTATCTCCAATTCAACAGGTTAATCATTAACATTTGGAGGATTTTCTTGCCAGACTGTATTAGGAGAAGAACATCACTAGACAGACATTTAAATTGTTTTTTTTAACTAAAGCAACAACATTATGTAGTATGGATATTTTTTCTTCAACAGCAAACATATAATATTTTAACAAAACAAGCATATGAATTTTTTAATTTAAACTTTCAAGTTTTTTAAAATCAGGTTTATTTTTGTTGAAATTGTTTTTAACTAAAATAGTTAAATGAAATATTTAAAAAAAAAAATCAAATAGACTGTCAGCCAGGTCAACATGAGAAACTTAAAATATTGGCTTCTGCAGCTAATTTAGTCATCTTCACCTTCATTTTCCTCTTCATAATCTGGAAAGAAAAAACAGCTTTCCTGCTTTTTCAGATCCCAAACGATTTCTCAATTTGGAATGAATTAGTCCAAAGGAATAATATGCTGCTCAAACAGTTTCACTTTTGTTTCTACAGCCTGGCTCTCCCTTCTCACATTTATTTCCAGACTTCTTCTCCTTGTCTAGATCTATTCTGCCCCAACAATCTTCTATTCATTGAACTTTTTGAAACTTTTATATAGAGATAAGGGATTGACTCTCTGTACACAAATTTGCAGAGGGACAATAGGGTTGAGGTCTGTTATTTCTCACCTCTCTATATATTTATTTATTTAAAACATTTTTGCTGTTAGCAAGCATGTTATCTCTGAAGACACAAATCCTCAGTTTGAGAACTGCAAAACTAAGCATCTCTGATGAGTGAGACACTAGACTGAGCCCCATTGGGTAGGTAGAAAGATTTACCTAAATAATCTGTACAGAAGCCCCTGGAACCCCATGAGATTGGGTCCCGAATCCATGAACTATTCGAATTTGTTTACAAAACTTTTCTTAAACGTTGCATGAATATATTGTCTCATACTATAGAATTAGAATTTATAATCTCTATTCCATGATGAGATATCTTTGAGCTGTAATGTATCGTAATTGAAAAATCCTAAAGATAGTTTTCTCAAAACATTTTATCAAAAAAAATTGGATTTTTTTTAAATTGATTTTTATCCACCCTGAATGTATATTATATACATTACTCATTATTGTATATACTACTGTCATTTTTTTGTAATATTCTCTAGTGCAGTTTAATGTAGTACAGCTTCAAAGAGCTCTCTGTTAAAGCATACTAGGGAACCTTTGGTATATGCTAGCAGGGTCTACACGCACCAATTACTCCTGAGGGAATTCTGCATCACTGCGCAAGTGCAGCTTTCATGTCCCCTGCAGATTTCTTTGTTTCCCCGCAGAAAAATGACTTTTGACGGGGAAGCAAAGGGAAGCTGCAAAACCGAACACACGCATGCCATTTTGGGCATTTTGGCGGACCGTGGGTGGCGGGAGCTGGGGATGCCCTGACCAGTGGCTCCTATCCTGCGCTGGACTCAGCTGCTAGTCTTGGCTGGGCTGGGAAGGAGGGGACTTCCTCTTCCCCTGCAAGGAGTGGCCAGGGCTGGGTCAGACCCACCCCCAGAAAGCTCCCTTGACTGCAGGAAGCTACACACATGCACATCCCCACTTCCTGCCCCCCTTGCTCCTCAGCTGCAGAGGAAAGGATCATTGTACAGGGAGCTGCTCCCCCATCTGCCCAACTCCCCATATCCAGACACACACACCCTGAACCTCCACTCTGCCAATTCTCACCCCCTGCATTCAGAGCCCCCATGCACAGCCCCTCCTGGACCTCCACCCCAGTGGGCCCTCCCCCACCTGGACTACCTTGATGAGCCCCGTGCACCCCCACTCTCCCAGCATCCAAACCTCCCCCACACACACTGATCCACAACCACCTTCACCTCGACACCCCCCCCCAAGAGAGTCCCATTGCCCCTGCACCTGCCAATGAGCAAATTTTTGCAGAATTTTAATTTTTTTAAAATTTTTTGGCACAGAATTGTCTCAGGTAACCAATTAATGTGCAGCATAGCACACTTTAGAAATCACATTCTCTTAGTCCATATTATTGCTCTGTGTAGACAAGCCCTTAGATACAAGTAACCATTTCTGGTGTTTATTGGATAAATACCTGTTTCTTTTTTATGTTGGGGGTGCTCTACTGGTGTTTATTGGTTAAAACCAAAAATCAGAAACCCCAGGTATACTGTATAATAATGGATTTGCATCTGTAGCACCTCTCTTGTTCTTGGAATGTGATTTTTTTCCCCCCACTTATAACATTTTATTGCACATATTAAGTATGTGGGCTTAATGTAAATGGTTGGGAAGTTGGATGGTCGAGTAGCCATGTATTCTAAAACATTGTTGACTTTTCAGTTTTATCTAAGAGGTAGCTGTCTCCAAAATTTTATTAAAATTCAGATTTGTTTTCATAAACTTCTAAGTAAAGATGTACTGGTAAACTTATTTCTTTCTTTTGGAAAATGGTAACACAAAGCTTGTTACAAACGATAGATAAAAAGTTACCAAGTAACTGTCAATGCTGTTTCCTGGATTTATGTTGTATGTTTCCTCTACCACCATCTTACCTTTATACAGGGTTAAATGCAAAGTATCAATTTTAACTTTGTCATTGCTGAGTTTTGTCACAACCTTAATATTATTCAAGTCTGTAATCCAGGAATATCTCTCCCAGCTCCTCTCTCAGTGATGTAGTGAAGCAGCCTGTTTACAATGAAGATTGCTGTCAGAAATCAACACTACATTTGGCCATGTTCATTGTGGCAGCTTCTCATGCTATTTTCTGTTAGCATTTTTGAGTTTTAATAATTGACTTTCTTAAATGCTTTTTGAAGTCTGAATGTGTACTGAATAGTTTTGTTTCTATACTGAATATGTTTCTAGTTAGTGTAGAGGAACTCATTGATCTGGGTTCTGAACATTCTGGAAGTCTATTTTTGTTTCCAGGAAAGATGGGCTTTATAAGTTAAAGATTAGCCTTCTCTCTTTAGAATGTTTCAGATGGGAACGTGAAATTCTGGTTATATGAGGCCGTCCTAGGAGGAGCTGAAAAGTAGGTCATTGTTGCAGGGAGTTGTCCAAACAGCCTACTGGTTGCTACAGCAACGACCTACTTTAAGAGGCTAATTCAGTTGATTCATGTTGAAAGGATCTTTTAGAAATCATAAAAGGAAATAGGCAGGTTTGTATCAGCATATGAATGTGAATTGCACAGGTTTGTAGCTAACCCTTTTCCTCTGTATTAAAAATGTGTCTTCTCTCTTTCCCCACCTCCTCCCTTCCCATGCTCTTTGGGGGTATGGGGTTTAAATCAAGGCCTCATTTTTAGTCTTCAGAGGTTTTATTTCCTCTCTTCCATCAGTGGAGAACTTCTCTTCCTCCCTAGAGGCCACACATAACAGCTGTGATCCCTGAGCAATGAGGTGTAGATTTAGATTTCAATCCAGAGCCCATGAAGGAAGGGGCATTTCTTTCTTTGGGTATAGAAATGGCTACAGGGTTACAGTAAAACCTCAGAGTTATAAACATCTCAGGAATGGAGGTAGTTTGTAACTCTCTAAAATGTTTGTAACTGAATGGGTCTTTCAAAAGTTTACAACTGAACATTAACTTAATACAGCTTTGAAACTTTACTATGCAGAAAAAAACACTGCTTTTAACCATCTTAATTTACATGAAACAAGCACAGAAATGGTTTCCTTACCTTGTCAAATCTTTTTTCTTAAACTTTCCCTTTTCCTTTCTTTTCTTTTTTTTTTCTAAGTTGTTTACATTTAACACAGTACTGTATAGTATTTGCTCTCCTCCCCCCACCTGATTGTGTACTTCTGGTTCCAAATGAGGTGTGTGGTTGACTGGTCAGTTATTAACTCTGTTGTTTTGGTACTCTTGAGGTTCTACCAGTGGTGCCGGAGCAAGGGAGGCCATAGTCCTCCCACTTTTTGAAGGTGGATGGGCCTGGCCCATCCACATTTCGCCAGGGCAGACCCCACACCCTTCCCCTCTTCTTTCTCCCTTAGGCCCCATGCCCTGGCGAGGCCAGCGGGGAGCCTGGGTAGTTGTGGGAGCCACATGGACACTCCACCTGACTGCAATGCAGGGGGGCTGAGAGCAGCTGCTGGGCTGGGTGCCCACCCGCCCCAGCTCCCCACCTGGCCCAGGCAGATGAAGGGTCCATGACTCCATGCCAGCTGCCCGCGCGGCTCTGATCATGGCTGGGCTGTGGCTTTGAGGCCCCACCCCCAGGCCGGAGCTGGGTTGGGGAGAGCTGCACAGGCAGCTGTGGAGAGCCCGGGTCCTTCCACCTGCTCTGGGTGGGAGATCTGTGGGCCGGGGACACTGGCAGGGGACTGCTTTTGGCCCCACTCCACCATGGGCATGGGTAGAGGGGCAGGTTCCCCTGCCCTGCTCCAGCTTCTGGCCTGGCCGGGGGGGCAAATGCCTCCAGGGCAGGAGGAGGGGTGGGCCAATCTTGGGAAGGCTCAGACCCCCTTGGGTTCTACTGTATATGAGATGCCCCTTTTCCTCAGTAGCTGAATTCTAGAGAAGAATGCTCACAGTTTGTCTGCCCAGCAACCAACCCAAAGTGTCTCTGTGGGGTTCTTACTGGGAAGCTGTCCAGAAGCCGGTTTTTACTAAAGGGATAAAAATTCATGGAAGTTGATGACAAAATGGATTTAAAAAATATAACCTTTTAAAAACAGGATGTTTCTTTATAATTAGCTCCCTCCCCTCCCCCCTCACCCCCCATCAAACAAATCTGCAACACTAAAATATCCTCAATGCTGGATTACCAGCACTGGCAAATTGGAAGCGCTAGCTGTGTGACCATCTTCATGAATGTAATGAAGTGTATGTATACAACATGCTGTTTCTCAGCTCTGTTTGCTTGCCTTTATTCTTAAAACTATAGTAGGGGTTGGAAGCTTACAGGAATCCTTCTCAAAAAGTAAATTTCAGTTACGTGCCTGCTTACAAGAAAAGAATGGGTGGGCAGGTAGAATGATGGAAATATGAAAGGCACATCCATTCCAAAAATAAAGTTTGACCTTGTTTCTAAATAACTTGTCTCTCTGAACAACTGATACAAAATGCTATGCAAACTTCTAGATATAAGTACTTTTGAAAAAAGGGAAGTAACTTTGAATATGAAGTGCAGTATGTAATTGCACATTAATAAGTGCAGTACATTTATTTCAATCTGAGTTGGTTAGGTCTTGTCTGTAGTGCAGTAGCTATTCCTGCATAACTTTGGGTATGTCTACACTACGAAATAAGGTCGATTTTATAGAAGTCGATATTTAGAAATTGATTTTATACAATCAATTGTGTATGCCCACACTAAGTGCATTAAGTCGGTGGCGTGCGTTCTCGCTACCGTGGCTAGCATCGACTTACGGAGCAGTGCCTTGTGGGTAGCTATCCCACAGTTCCCGCAGTCTCTGCCGCCCATTGGAATTCTGGGTTAAGCTCCCAATGCCTGATGAGGCAAAAACATTGTTGCGGGTGGTTTTGGGTACATGTCGTCAGTCGCCCCTCCCGCCGTGAAAGCAACGGCAGACAATCATTTCACGCCAGACCCCAGGGCGATTAGAAGAGCACACTAAGGTGCGCTGTGCATCAGAGAGGCTTTGAAAACCAGTTTCATGACTGGCCAGGCTTCGGTGTGACAGTTGTATGTTTCTCTCCTTGATGCAAACCCACCCCTTTTGTTGATTTTAATTATCTGTAAGCCAACCACCCTCTCTCCTTCGAAATAAAGTAACTATTGTTTTGAAACCATGCATTCTTTATTAATTTTTAAAAAAAGAAGAGATAACGGACAAGGTAGCCCAGGTGGGGTGGAGGAGGAGGGAAGGACAAGGTCACATTGCTTATTGTAGCCACACTAAAAATCACACTGTTTGAATGACAGCCCTCTGTTGCTTGGGCCATCCTCAGCAGTGGAGTGGCTGGGTGCCCAGAGCCGCCGCCTCCTCTCCCCCACCCCCGTGTTCTTGGGCATCTGGGTGAGGAGGCTATGGAACATAGGGAGGAGGGTAGGCGGTTATACAGTGGATGCAGCAGGGGTCTGCAGCTAACTAGATCTGAAAGGAATATAACGAACTGTTATTATCCATTGGCCTGGAGCAGCGAACCGTGGCCAGTGGGAGCCATTATCGGCCAAACCTGCAGACGCAGCAGGTAAACAAACCAGCACAGCCCACCAGGGACTTTCCCTGAACAAACAGCGGACCAGCTTTGAGAACCACTGGCATAGCAGACTATCAAGTCTATCCTAGCAATGAGGATCTCTCGGAACTAAACTTTAAGGCATCCTCTGATCAGAATTAAAGAGAAGGGTCTGGATGGAGCCAGTTCTCAGTTTGAATCTGTCCTAAAAGCTAAGCTAAGTATGAATATGAAAAGTATTTTCATCCTTATAGGCCTTTCTAGTGTACTTAAGGCAGCTGGAGAACTGATTGGTAAATACTTATTATCCAAGATATCAGTTATAAGGGTCTGAGACCAGAAAATTCATGTTCACAAGAAAGGCCTTCCTTAAACCCAGGTTTTTTTGTTGAGTCTGCCATCCACATGTTTAAGGCAATTCCAGGAACCAAAGGTCTCCAAAGTTTTTGTTGAGACAAAAGATAAAAACAAAAACCTATACTGTCCATAACTGTGGAGAAAAACAAAGAAATGGCTCAGCTAGCAAGTTGAAGGAACCAGAGTGATTTTGACGTGCTCTTCTGGCATTTGTCAGGAACAGCATTTATGGATGCCATATTTCCTTACGTAGCTTCACCTGGACATTTCCATTACTTGAAGGAAAGTCCTCACAGTCCCTAACTAGCAGAATTTTCCAGAAGGTTCTGGACCTTGTTGCAGGGAGCAAGCCTATCCATAGTGTGTGTATTTGTACTGAAAAAGCTTAAAGAGAAAACATGTTTACTCAATATGATGTTGAGTACTGTCAGTGAACGTAGTAGCTTACAAAATGCATATAAAATCTGATTTTCAAGGCTGCAGGGGAACGAATATCTCTGGGAAGATTGGTACTGCTTCTTGGAAACTTCTTGATGACAAGCTTTTTTTTTTTTTTTCTCCTCCGAAGGGGCAGAACATATTGTGGAACACACAGTAAGGTTTGGAGTGGTTTTTTGTGGTTTTTTTTTTTATTATTTTTATTTCAGATTCCTGTAGAAATATCAGTACTTTGTTAGTACTTCTGGGCGAGCTCAGGCAGTGTGAATGTAGCCTGCCTTCCAGCAGAAGGAGACAAGAAAACTTTATTGCCCGCATACAAAGGCCTTACTTGCTGCTTGGCCTTTACTGTTTTTCTTCCTCTAACTGATGATTAAATTCATAATAGAAAGGTCAGTTCACAAATAAGTACTTTCAAAGAGGTTTTGTACAAATAGCCCTGTGACATAACTTTGGATAGCTGTTGCTTGGCTGGTATTTTCTGTATTTAAAAAATCAGTTGTTTCCTTCATGAAATTTAAATTGAAGTAGTCTGGAGTAATTTAATTTCAACTAATCTACACTATTTTTGAATTTAGGTGAATTTTTTTTGTTCCTCTTGAAAATCTTTGTCATTGCTCAAATGAATCTTGAAGCTTCTTGATCTTTTCAGCAAGCACACAATTGCCACATGTTTCTTGAACATTTGACTGGACAGAAAGTGGGAAAAGGTCATTTGTCTGAAGTTGTCTATGTGAAAGTTTGGTGCTGAATGTAAAGGGCCAGTCTTCCATACTAGCAGAAAACAAAAGTCCCACTCACCTGTGAGGTTTTAAGTACCTGAGAATATTTTGCTGTGATGAGTCAGTAAATGATTTTAGTCTCGTAGAGTGAGTTTTGCAGTAGTAGTTGCCTTCCACAAGTTTCAATGACCAGTTGATGATCAGACCCTTAATTTTTGCTCTGACCTATCTAACACACGGAGGAGCTCTGACTGGCTTCTTTCTCTAGAGAGGAATTGGAGCCTGGGGCAGTCCAGTGCCTGAGATTTCTCTCCAGTCGTAATAGATCTTTCCACCTTTAATTTCTGTGATATCCAGCTAGATGGGTGGGATAAGTACACTAGCTAGATATTTCTGTGAAAATGAGTAGCAGTAAAATAGTTTTTTTGCAACCATAATCACTAATAATTATTTTTAAATGAAAGCTTAAGTTCTGTCAAAGCCGATTGGGGCCTCCAGCAGATCATCATAAAGAACTTTAAAAATCCCCCCAAAACTCACAAGCCAAACATGGGTGGAGATTGTACACCACAGTTTTAGAGGCCTAAAATGTTGCATAAAACTGCTGATGCACATCCTAAACCGTCTGGTCAGGGGCGGCTCTAGGGATTTTGCCGCCCCCAGCACGGCAGGCAGGCTGCCTCCAGTGGTTTGCCTGCGGAGGGTCCGCTGGTCCCGCGGCTTCGGCGGATCTGCTGCAGGCGTGCCTGCGGGAGGTCCACCGAAGCCGTGGGACCAGCGGACCCTCCGCAGGCAAACTGCCAGAGGCAGCCTGCCTGCCGCTCTTGCGGCGCCGGCAGAGCGCCCCCTGCGGCTTGCCGCCCCAAGCACGCGCTTGGCATGCTGGGGCCTGGAGCCACCCCAGCGTCTGGTATGATTCATATTCCAAAATTTTCAAATTTGTATGACACCAGTACATAGCCAAGACTTATTGCAAGGTCCTCCTTCTGTATAAGAATCTGTGGGACTAGAACCCAGATATGCAGAAACTGGGACAGCTGACATTCCCATATCGCCACCAGGAACCTACGTGGAGCCACATCCAAGGAGCACTGTGGAGATTAGGCGCTGCAAGAATTACCGCCCAAAAGGTCCAAAGTGACAGCACTCTGGGGCCTTCTGATTGGCCATTGCTCACTAAAAAGGTGCCCTAAGAAGTTGTCTGTGCAACCACACAGACTTCTGGCCTGCTGTGACTTCTCACTTTCTGATTTTCAGCCTCTGACAGTGACTCTTGCCTCCTGATTCCAGCATGGTAACTCTGATCTCCGGTCCCTGACTCTGACCCTGACTCTTGCCTATTAATCCTGGCACTAGTGATTACTCCAATCCCTGCTCGTTGACTACCACCTCATAACCATCCTTGACTTGTGACCAGTAGGTCAGACTGCCTATGCCCTGGTCCCGTACAATCTGTGTCTCAGGTACACCAAAGAGAAGCTGAAATGTGTCCTCAGCTGTGCCAGAGACCACCTGAACTTAAAGAAATGTACTCAAATTGAGAGGAGCAGCAGCCCAGATAGACTTTGGAGAACAGTTGATGACCAAAACAAAAAATGCCAATATGATTCTCTTGAAAGCTCCAGCCTATCATATCAGGTGACTGTTTACAAGACCACATAACTGGTCTAGAAATATTTTTTTTCAAAAGCAAATTGTCATGTGGCCAGAGTGAACTCTTATACATCAATATCCTGTCTAACAGGAAGATAGCAGATGTTGGGACCTTCCTGAGCATAGAATGAGGAGGTCTCATGCTGGCCCAAATATCAACTATCCGTAACTGGATCAGACATATCATTACTCTTATGTAGAAAAAAAAAATCTCTAAAAGGAGAGAGATGTGGTTGTGTGTGTGTGTGTACAGTAATGTGGTTGAAGAAGGTCATAGTAGGGAGTAGAGCAGAAGGAAGCAACTTTCTTTAGTTCACCAAACAAGTTGGGACCAATTCAGATACTTATTTGCTTCTTGCTAATATCTACCACTGTAACTGATCTTGTAGTGTGCTAGTTAGGGGGAACCTCACAGTTCAGGCAGTAGACAAGGGCCTGAATGGACAGAGTTCCCGTTGCTGCATGACAGGTAACCCAGTTGGGTCTAGTTTGAAGACCTATGCCAGATGGCTCACTACTTAGTATAACTCACTGCTTTCTTTCCATTTCCTCTCATTGTTTTCCAAAATAGCTCAACCCTTTAACTTGGCCTTTTCATATATTATTAGACAGTGTGATACTTATAGAATTTGGTAATGGAACTCTGCAATTACACTGGATTATCCAAAGCTATATCTTGTAGTATTCTTTTCCTCCCTCCATCACTACTTTGACATGATGGCAGTGAAGAGAATAAGAATTGTTTAAATAGCCAAAAAATCCTCTTGTTGCCTCATTCACTTTTCTTTTTTGCATAAATTTTAACTTATACTAACATGTGAAAACCATGTTGTCTGTTAGCGTAAAGCATGGAGAGCAATACAAAATACCAGCTTCCTTACTGAATACTTTTTCAGCCTTTGAAAGTCACAGTAACTTTCATATTGTATTGTAACAATATAAAATTGACATGGAATTAAATGAATCAATAAAACAAGCATCTTTCTAAACAGAAGGAGTTTGATTTGGTGATAGGAAGGTAGCAGTCCATCCCGGTGTCAAGTGATGCTGTGGAGTGTACATAACATTTAAATCCTGTCTGAGCTTAATCTGTTTACTTGAACATACTGGCCCTACTATGTAATGACTGATTGCTACAAACCAAGGTAAAAAGAAAATATGCTGGCATGTGATTTGCTGAAATCTCTGGTAGTGCTGTACTGTATCTCAGCAGTCTAAGTGACAGTTTATCTAACTAAAACAATCATACATCATCTGCCTCATATAGATGTTAATGCAGTGAACATGTGTAGTTGAATTAAAAAAAAAAACCACACACTTTCATATATGATCTAACTTGATAAATGACAGGCTAGCAGACCTTAGTAATAAGTGCAGTAGTCTGGGGTTTGTTTGTTTTTTAACAAGGAGGGGAGGGGGAAGGCATTAATATGTTTAACAGTTTTAAAGCTTTAGTATAAATTAAAATTCCTCATTCATATCTAACAATTTAAAGCTGACTTTGCGTAATAACACATAACCTTCTTTCTCTCTGGTACGTCTTGCATGGCACTAAGTTTTGTGAAAGGATGAAGCAGAAGGGTCTGACTGATAGTATCAATGAAAATGTAGGAAGGTGAAGATAAAATAGACATAGGAAATATGAGAAGCTGCTTAATAGGGTTTTGGGAGAGCAAGCCTGTGTGTGAGAGCTAGTGTCCTAACATGTCTTGCACTTGACAGCCTTACAGTTTTTTGTGTGGAAGTTCAAATATAAAAATGGGAGTGAAGTTGCGTAGTCAAAAACAAGGTGCAGATAATTGTCCAGCTAAATAAAAGGGAGTTTGCATGGATTGGCAATCAGTTTTTTAATTTAATCACAGCATGTCTGTTTAGTTTCTTATTAATATAGGCAATTTCAGTTTGAGTTTATAGATTCAAATTTTACTGCAGTAGAAAGTACTTAACAGTGGTGTCAGTTCTTTTCAATATGTCCTGGAGGCAAAATGCATGAGGTATCATGAATAAAATATTAAATTAACATATTTAATCTGTTCCCCTTATGTACCTGTTGCCTGTACAGAAACTTATTTGTATACTTGTTTGCCTTCCCAGTTGCAACAATTTTTTTTTATGATTATACAGATACCTCCCACAGAATCCTAATGATTATTCCTAGGATAAAACTACATTGTAATTTTAAGTTTCTTGTTTAAAAGCTAGGAACAAAATAATCTTAAACATAACTCTTCTGGTCTCCTTAAAAAAAGAGAATTTATAGTATGGGAGCTTATTTTAAAAGGTACAATACAAGTTCTGCATGTGTGTTGAAATGATAATTTAATCTAAAATGTTTTGCTCTGCCTGGCAATTCGATATTCAAAAGAATTTACCCTGAATAAAACTTGAAATACATTTTAAATTAACATTTGTAAATTATGTTGAGAAAAGTGACTCAAAAATGGGTGACCAAAGTTAAGCTCCTATTTCCCTATTTAGGTCCTTAAATAAGTAGCCTAACTTTCAAAAGTTCTGAGCACCTACCAGTTCTTAGTGAATATCTGTCTGCACTTGAGATTCCCACAGTTGGAGCTACATAAATTCTGTGGGACTTTCTGGGTGATCATTGCTCCTAAAAATCAGGCCACTTACCTAGAGCCTTAAGAGTCTCGCTGTAGTCACACAGTTTTTTGAAAACTACAGCCTAAATAAAAATGTCATCACCTTATTTGTTAGTCTTATATTTAGGCTTGACAGAATTTTGTATTTATTTTATTATAATTTTGACAGATGATTATCAATGTTTATTTTTAAGCTTTTTATTTTTTTTATCAATTTTTAAATTCTTACAGTTATGGGAAATTATGGGGCTATCAGAATAATTAGAGTAAATGTTGAGTTCAAAAGCTTTATAACTATTAAAACACAAATGGTCAATATCACATGTCAAAATATACAAAGTTAAATGAAAGTTATCAAGCAGTATTTTTCTTTCTTTGCCTATCTGTAAATTTCGATTCATGTTGATGGAAATATTTTTTTGTCCTGGTTTTGTGTGTGGTGAAATCAACATTTATGGGCGCTTACCAATAATAAACTTATTCTTCCAGGCCTGCTTATATTCACTTTTTCCAATGGACAAAGATTTACTCCTGTTAATACTACAGGAGCCAGTACTGCTGCGATATACTGGATTTTATTCTGGCTTTCTTGCTGTCCATGCAATTATAAACTAAGATTCAAACTGTAGAATCTTAATCTTGAGTAGACATCAGTGTGTCTCAGTTTCATCTTACAGTTATAGTACATATTAGGTGTGTCAGAGCTACTGGTGATAGTTAGGAAGTAAAAACCAGAAAACACAACTTAGATTTCGGATCACAGGCAGTATGCTTGGAATTGTCAGAAATAACATTTTTGTGATTATAATGGTCAAATTGTATATGAAATTCATCGTCTCACTTTCAAAAGTTCACATGTAAAATCAGAACACATCAAAATAAGGCTGGTGTGCACAGATGACTTTATGAACAAATAAGATGAATATGCAGGAATGTGTAAATTCTACTAAAAATCTTGCCTGGGACCAGTAGAATCCTTTGCTATATATAACTAGCAAATCTAAGCCTATTGCTTGTGGAAGCCATTTGCTGAAAAGTGACCTAATTTTTCCTCACTCAAGGCAGGACTATGTAATAACTAGACCATTCCTGACAGGTGTCTGTCTAACCTGTTCTTAAAAACCTCCAATGATGGAGATTCCACAAACCTCCCTAGGCAGTTTGTTCCAGTGCTTAATTACCCTGACAGGAAGTTTTTCCTAATGTCTAACCTAAATCACACTCGCTGCAATTTAAGCCCATTGCTTCCTTGTCCTATCCTGAGAGGTTAATGAGAGAATTTTTCTCCCTCTTCCTTGTAACAACCTTTTTATGTACTTGAAAACTGTTATGTCCCCCTTCCGTCTTCTCTTCTCTAAACTAAACAAACCCATTTTTTTCAATCTTTCCTGATAGGTCATGTTTTCTAGATTTTTTTTTTTTAAATAATTTTTGTTACTCTCCTCTGGACTTTCTGCAGTTTGTCCATGTCTTTCCTAAAATGTGGCACCCAGAACTGGACACAGTACTCCAATTGAGGCCTTAGCACTGAGTTACTCATGTCTTACTAACAACACTCCTGCTAATACATCCCAGAATGATGTTTGCTTTTCTTGCAAGAATGTTACATTGTTGGCTCATATTTAGCTTGTGGTCCACTATGGCCCCCAGATCCCTTTCCACAGTACTTCTTTCTAGGCAATCATTTCCCATTTTGTATGTGTGCAAATGATTGTGCCTTCCTGAGTGGAGTACTTTGCATTTGTCCTTCTTGAATTTCATCCTATTTAATTCAGACCATTTCTCCCAGTTTGTCCAGATGATTTTTAATTTTAATCCTATTCTCCAAAGCACTTGCAACCTCTCCCAGCTTGGTATTGTCTGCAAACTTTATAAGTGTACTCTCTATGCAGTTATCTAAATAATTGATGAAGATATTGAACTGAACTGGACCCAGGACCAATCCCTGCAGGACTGCACTCGATATGGCATTCCAGCTTGACTGTGAACTACTGATGATTACTCTCTGGGAACAGGTTTCCAACCAGTTATGCACCCATCATTAAGGCTATGTTTATGTCACGGAAGGTGTGACTTTTGGAGACCTCCATGAAATTTTCTGCTTCAGCCCCTGGGTCTGTGGGACTGGAGCTGGCAGCCAGTGGGGCCATGGCAGGGTTCCAGCGACAGACGACAGCCTCCTCAGGGTCCCCCTGCAGGTTTCCAGTGACAGGTGACACAGCCGCCTCAGGGGACCCTCCTCAGGCTTCCAGCTACCGGGGACAGCCTTGCAGGGGGGAGGTAGGGGGGAAGAACCCTGCAGCTCCCAGCCACCACGGTGGCAGGGGAAACGGTGGAGCTCCAGCAGCAACAGTCACAGACAGGTCACGGCTTCTATGAATTTTTGTTTATTGCCCGTGACCTGTCCATGACTTTTACTAAAAATAACCATGACCAATCTTAGCCGTACCCATCATATTGTAGCTCTATCTAGGCTGTATTTCCCTAGTTTGTGAGACGGTATCAAAAGCCTTGCTAAAGTTAAGATATACCACATCTACCACTTCCCTCTGTTCACAAGGCTTGTTGTCCTGTGAAAGAAAGGTATTAGGTTGGTTTGACACAATTTATTCTTGACAAATCCATGCTGAGTGTTATTTATCACCTTCTTATCTTCTAGGTGTTTGCAAATTGATTGCCTGATTATTTGCTCCATTATCTTTCCGAGTACTGAGGTTAAGATGACTGGGTTGTTCTTATTCCCCTTTTTATACATTGACACTGTATTTAATCTCTCCCATTTTCTCAGAGTTTTTGAAGCTAATTGCTCATGGCTCAGATATCTCCTCAGTTAGCTCCTTGAGTATTCTAGGATGTATTTCATCAGTCTTAATCTGTGTAGTCTTTCCTCATATGGAAATTGTTCCATACTTTTGATCATCTTTTTTTGTCCTTCTCTGAAAGCTTTTCCAGTTCCACTATATCCTTTTGGAGATGGCCAGAACTGGACACAGTATTCAAACTGCAGGTGTACCATGGATTTATATAGTGGCATTATAGTATTTTCTGTCCCTTTCCCAATAGTTCATAAGATACAGTTAGCTTTTTTGACTGCTGCTGTACATTGAGCAGAAGTTTACAGAGTATCCACACTGACTCCATAATCTTTCTTGGGTGGTAACAACTAATTTAGATCCCATCATTGTGTATATATAGTTGAGATTATGTTTTCCATTATGCATTACTTTGCACTTATCAACATTGAATTTCGTCTGCCTTTTTGTTTCCCAGTCACCCAGTTTTGTGAGATCGTTCTGTAACTCTTTGCAGTCTGTTTTAGACTTAACTCTTGAATTAAGTTGTATCATCATCAGATGTTGCCACTTAGCCGGTCAACCCCTTTTCCAAATCACTGGTGAATATGTTGAACAGCGCAGGTGTCCAGTACAGATCCTTGAGGACCTTGCTATTTACCTCTCTCCATTGTGAAAACTGACCATTTATTCCAACCCTTTGTTTCCCATCTTTTAACCAGTTACTGATCCATGGGAGGACCTTCCCTCTTATCCCCTGGCTACTTAGTTTCATTAAGAGCCTTTGATAAGGGACCTTGTCAGAGGCTTTCTGAAAATCAAGTACACTGTATTGACTGGATCACCCTTATTTGCATGCATGTTGACTCCCTCAAAGAATTCTAACAGATTGGTGAGGCATGACTTCCTTTTATAAAATCCATATTTATCCATGTGTCTGATAATTTTGTTCATTACTATACTTTCTATGAATTTTCCTGATATTAAAGTTAAGTTCACCAGCCTGTAAGTGCCAGGATCTCAGCTGTCCTTTTTAAAAATTGGTGTTACATTAGTTACCTTCCAGTCATCTGGTACAGAGACCGATTTCAGTGATAGGTTACATGTCACAGTTAGTAGTTTTTGCAGTTTCAGATCCAAGTTCCTTCAGAATACTGTCTGGTCCTAGTGACTTTTACTGTTTTAGTTTATCGGTTTATTCTAAAACCTCTCCAACTGAGACATCAGTTTTGGACAGTACTTCAGTTTTGTAACCCAAAAAGAATAGCTCTGATGTGAGTATCTTGCAACATCCTCTACAGTGAAGACTGATGCAAATAATTTGTTTAGCTTCTCTGCAGTGGCCTGTCTTGCTTGACTACTCATTTAACACCTTAGCTCCTCTGGGATCTAGAAAGAGCTTTAAAAGGAATGTGGTATAATTTATGTTGCCGTCACTCATTTGTGTGCTGACTATTAAGCAAGAAAATATTCTCACTATATTTTCTTCAAGCAGGATTTTACAAAAGATTACTCCCTAGCAGGGCCGTCCCTTTGGAAGAGCGGGGCCTGGGTTGGAAGTGACGTCACTTCAGGGGCGGAATGCACCGGGAGAAGGTAGGGGAGGCTGAGGGAGGTAGTGCCTCCCCAACAGGGCCGGCTCTAGACCCCAGCGCGCCAAGCGCGCGCTTGGGGCGGCATGCCGCCGGGGGGGCGGCAGGGGGCTCCGGTGGACCTCCCGCAGGCATGCCTGCGGAGGGTCCGGTCGTCCGGCGGCTCCAGTGGACCTGCCGCAGGCATGCCTGCAGAGGGTCCAGTCGTCCGGCGGCTCAGGTGGACCTCCCGCAGGCGTCCCTGTGGATGCTTCACCAGAACCGCGGGACCAGCGGACCCTCCGCAGGCACGTCTGCGGGAGGTCCACCGGAGCCGCGGGACCGGCGACCGGCAGAGCGCCCCCCGCAGCATACCGCCCTGCTTGGGGCGGTGCAATTGCTAGAGCCGCCCCTGCTCCCCAAATAGCCAGGTGTGGCCCCGCGCACACTCCAGCCCCCCATGCCTCCTGGCTTCCTGGGGCTGGGAAGGCTGCAGCGGCGCCGCCGCATGCTCTCCTCCCAGTGTGCTCTCCCTCAAGTGAAAGGGGTGGGGCTGGGGGTAACCTCCCCCAGCCAGCAGTTCACCCTCCAGCCAATTGCGCTGGCCTGTGGGGGCCCCAAAGCGCAGGGCCTGGAGCAGTCACCCCAATTCACTGTTACCTAGGGACGGCTCTGCTCCCTAGTTCCTTGTAGTTCAAGTCTCTGCCTTCATTTTCTTTTGGGGTAGTATTTAAAGGTCTCCTATAGGATCTAATTCTTGTTACATAAGCTGTGTCAGGCTGCAGTAGCTAATTCTTTGTTTATTTGATGGTCCCCTTATTCTTTCCTGGAGTCAAAGGACTTCTGGAACTAAACTTATCCACCTGTGTACCTCATATGGAAGCCTCTTTGTCTCTTGGTCCTGGAAAACAGCTTTTCACATAGCAGTAATTTTGGCCCAGTGGGTAGGAGAATTGGTCATCCCATTACAATAATCAAACCTTTTAAGTGCTAACTGAAAAAAGCATAGCATTCAGCCAGCTAGTCCTCCAACTGTGGCACATTATCCTCCTCCCATCTTCACCTACATGTACCTCTTTTTCCAGGCTCACTGTTGCATCTATTTTAGTGTTTAGTTGGGGTCTAGTTCTTCCATGTCTCGATGGAGAAACTGGGAAGCTATACCTAGATAGGTGAGTATAGCTGAAACCTTTGTTTTTCCTTCTTTCTGTTCATTCTGCTTGGAACAGCTACTTGGAACCCATCACTTTACACTGATGGCAAGAGGACCACAGAAAACAGAATTTCTTGATTATTCGTTCTTTTCTGTGAACAGGCTTAATCACTATTGACACTTGTCCTTTGGTCAAAAAATTGGTCCTCCTCTCCTTAAAAGTAGTTATTGTTGGTACTAATCCAAAACAAATTACAGCACTGAAAGTCCTCGTGTTAGGAGCAGAGAGATGCTGGCAGAGATGAAATATGGGGATTAGAAATTATCTGTTGTCAGTGTGCTTGGTTGATGGGAAGGGATACCCATCACTCTGCATTTGTTGAATCATATCACGTATCAGAATTAGCAGTAGAATTTCTGTGTGTATGGAGGCTAGCAGCAGGCAAAAAACTGTATTGTTAGTTTAAAGCTATTAATGATTCTGCAATGTTTAGCTAAATTGTGATTGTTTTATGATGTCATAGACATCAGGATCTATTTCTGTTGACTAACTTCAGCTGACAGTTAATTTAAACGTCTTCCTTAAATTTTCATTTTTGTACAAGGGGGAGATGACTGTATTTATGAGTTCCTTTTTCGTGCAGCTAAATGCCTCAGAATTTACCGTATTAGTGTATATCTTACCCACCAAACGTATTTTCTTCTCAACCTATTATGGATTATTCTTGCTACATCTTATCCATGGGAAGTTTTGTGTGTGTGTGTGGTGGGGAGGTAGTGATGTATGTAATGCTTGCAACATTTGAATACTTTAGACTTGCATAACATTTCACAAAGTAATTTATAAGCATTAACTAATCCTCCACACTCCTTGTTAAATATCTAAAAACAGTTATATCCTAATTTGCATAGATTAACTGCTGTATGCCAAAAAATTATACTGCCAATTCATAGTAACTAATTGTACTAGTAAAGAATGTCACATTTTAAGCTTTATGGACTTGGAGAGACTTGCTAAAATAATTTACATTTGGAAAACTTGTAGACTGGCCATACTAGAGATGATTTTTGGTTGGTTTATAGGGTTCATGGTTTGGCTATTTCATTTGTCCTGTTTAAATAATCCTACTGAGTGGATAACTAAGGCAATGAAATTTTGTGGCTTCTAGAGGAAACCTCAAATCTTAATTAGTACATAGAAGTCCTATTTTTATTTGTTTTGTGTTTGGGTTTTTTTGGGTTTTTTTAAGTTCAAAAGGGACTATTATGATCATTTAGTGCAGGGATTGGCAACCTTTGGCATGTGGCCCGCCAGGGTAAGCACCCTGGTAGGCCGGGCTGGTTTGTTTACCCACCACGTCCGCAGGTTTGGCCGATCGCAGCTCCCACTGACCGTGGTTCGCCGCTCCAGGCCAATGGGGGCGGCAGGAAGTGGCGGCCAGCACATCCCTCGGTCCACGTCGCGCCCCCAACCCCACCCCCATTAGCCTGGGACAGCGAACCGGCAAACAAACTGGCCCAGCTTGCCAGGGTGCTTACCCTGGTGGGCTGGATGCCAAAGGTTGCCATCCCTGATCTAGTGTGACCTTAGCTATACTAGTACTCAGTCACATTTTAGGTTACTGTATTGTATGAGGCCTTACTACACAAAGTGTTTATACTCCTAACAACTAATTGACTCCTATTCTTCACTCCCCTGCTGCCCCTCCATTATTGAATAACTGCACTCCAAATTATAACTAGCATTCATTTTGGCACATTCCGAAGTTAAAATGTATGATGCAGAAAAGTGAAATTGCATTGCAGATAGATTTTTTTTTCAGTTCAGTATAGAACAATACATCTTGTGA
This sequence comes from Mauremys mutica, assembly GCF_020497125.1. NCBI lineage: Eukaryota > Metazoa > Chordata > Testudines > Geoemydidae > Mauremys > Mauremys mutica. The sequence continues at coordinate 99,004,391 of NC_059072.1, read as the reverse complement.
ATATAAACAACTGTAGTCAAAATAAGTATGTATAATTTGAACCTTGATAAGAATATGCATGTATGAATGCAGGTCTTCTGTAAAATCCTGGAAACTTGGTAATTTCTATTTGACTATCCACTTGTAGTCGCCTTCCTATTTCCCCTTTCCTAACTGAAAATGTTTGTTTGAACTATTTCAGGAGGATAAATGTTGCTTTGTAATGAGAACTTTCTTCTCCACAGATTTCTGCTTCAATGTCTTGAAGATCTTGATGCCAATCTACGAAAATTAAATTCTCGTTTGTTTGTGATTCGTGGACAGCCAGCAGATGTGTTTCCCAGGCTCTTTAAGGTAAGCTCTAGGCAGAAGTGTGTTTTAATTCAAATGCTTCATTTTTCTTTTCATACACTGTTTTGCCTCCACTCAGAAGTTTTAGCTTTCAATCATCAAACTAGTTTTGTCTGGGAAGACGTGCGTCCTGTTGCCCTTTAACTTAAATCACTACTTACCTAAATACCTTCGAATCCCTCACTACTTTTTAAGGTTAGAGAGTTTTGGTTGGGCTCCTATTCTGAGAGAGAAGGATTTAAAGAATGTGTGGGTTTTTTGCTTAGCTTCATTGTTGACTGATGTTCCCATGAATTGATTGAAATGATTTTGACTTTGCTCTTTTTTGTGTAAAATAAAATATAGCTCATAATAGCCTGCAAAGTATATAAAAATTTTATGCTGTTGCTAACTTTCCTCCTGGTTTGACAATTCCCCCTGAAGTAGAGAGGAAGTTTTTATTCTGGGAAAATTGTTCAGGGTTCATGGACAGAAATGTTATATTCATCCCTAATCTATAATGAGATTCCTGTATAGAGGTTAAATTCTTTGGTTGGTTTTTGGGTGGGTTCAGGGTAGGCTGGGAGGGCTACTCCTACCTACCCTCCCCCCTCCATTATCCATTGTGTTTCACTGTCTCATCTTATTGAGTCTGGAATCTTTTTGGGGGGGGGGAAGAGGGGGAAAGAATCCAACACTTCAAACTGTTCCTCTTAAATTTATAAACTTTAAACTTGGAAATTGGGGGATCATAACTTTTCTAATTGTATAGAATCAAGCTATAATTGCTAGCTGTCAGGCTAACTCTGCTAGATACTGCTTGACTTATTTTGATGAAGTTAGACACCTAGCCTCTAAAAGGATTTATGTTGAAGATGTTTAAAGTTTGTGTGGGGAGTTTATTACTAAACAATTCAAACCTGCCAGGGATTGTGTGTGAATCCCTTATGCTTAACAATCTGTCCTGCCTTGTATGTAGCTTGCACATCTGGGTATGTCTACGCTGCAATTAAACACTCCTGGCTGGCCCACGTCAGCTGAATTGGGCTTAGGCTATGATGCTGTTTAATTGCAATGTAGCTATTCGGGCTCGGGCTGGAGCCCAGGGTCTGAGACCCTGTCAGCTGACACTGGCCAGCTGCGGATGTTAAATTGCAGTGTAGACATACCCTCTGGTTAACTTCTCCAGACCTGAGGAAGAGCTCTTTGAAGCTCGAAAGCTTGTTCTCCTCCTTTGAGTATTGTCCTTATGAGTTCTCCACTTCAGCTGCACATGTGCCTTCAATAGGAGAATTTTTTAAAGTGTTTTTTTGCTCACCTTGGCCTGAGATGGAGTTTCAGCAGTGTCCACTTTGAGCTTGCCTTATAGATGTTTCTTATCCTAGTTGTTAGTTTAGTTAGTGTAGTTGGTTTATATGAGATCCGTTTTGTCTTTTTTATTATATTCTCCCTCTGGGAAGGTTTTTACCTCAACAGGAGGGTATTCCTGGTTAATTGGGGTTCAGACGCTTCCACACTCTCCAGGATGCCATCCTGGTGAGTAATGGGCATTCCCACTGTATCCATTGCCTCGGGGAAACACACATCCCTTAAAAGTGTAACTTCTGCTTTGCACTTCAATTCAGAGTTAGGAAGAACTGGAAAATTAAATGGGGGCTCCTCATGATAGAACAGGGGTGGCCAACCTGAGCCTGAGAAGGAGCCATAATTTACCAATGTACATTGCCAAAGAGCCACAGTAATATGTCAGTAGCCCCACATCAGCTCCCCCGCTCCCAGTGCCTCCCCCCCCACTCCCCATGCCTGCTGATCAGCTGTTTTGTGGCGTGCAGGAGGCTCTAGGGGGGAGGGGGAGGAGTGAGGGCATGGCAGGCTCAGGGGAGGGCACAGGAAGGGGTAGAGTGGAGCAGGGCTTGTGGCAGAGCCAGGGGTTGAGCAGTGAGCATGCCCCAGCACATCGGAAAGGTGGCGCCTGTAGCTCCAGCCCTGGAGACGCGGTCATTGTATAGGCACCATATTAACTTCTGAAGAGCCACATGTGGCTCCAGAGCCACAGATTGGCCACTCCTGCGATAGAACATTCCCTGCCACCCTTCGTCCTGCTGTACACTGGTCTCCAATCAACAGAAGTGCCCCTGCCATCTCAGCACAAGCACTCTCTAGAGGAAGATTCCTGTACAGGCCTCTCAGAAAGACTACTAAGACTATGTCTGTGCTGCCATGTAAGCGCAGGCTTAATAGAACTCAAGTTAGCAGACCCTGGGTTTGTTAACCTAGGGCTTGAGCCTCTATACTCATTTGTAACCCCAGGTTAGGAATTGTTGAACCCTGGGTCCAGTCTCTACATTGCATCATGCGGGCCCGCATCCAACGACTCATATCCCAGACTTCCTAGCGCCTTTCCAAAATGTGTTCACTCTAGTCCTTTGTTTGGTGCAGTGTGGGAAAACTGTCCAGGGAACAAAAATAGTAGCCTGTGGGATTGTGGGTTACCATGAGAGTCCACCAAAAGTATGTCTGCTGTGCAATAAAACAACTGTGACTGGCCCATGTCAGGTGATTCAGGCTGTGAGGCTATAAAACTGCATCTTGGTTTTCTCTTTCCTTTTGAGATAATTTTTTAAAAGTCACTTTGATCATTTTTTGGATTAATTCTCTATGAGAATTTAGCTTCCCATGCAGTTAAAACGGACAGGAATGCTTAAAGGGCAGCATTTATTCTCTGAGGAGGTGGTGTTGAATAATGGCTAGAGGGAGGCCTGGCTTTTAGTTTATCTTTTCTACTGCTTCTCTTAAGATTTTTGACTTTTTCTGATGTGCAATACTGGATTATCATCTAATTAGGTGTGGAGGAATAAGTGTCTCTTCCCCTCCACCCCCCGGCAACTGGTGTTTCTAACTAACACTTTTTTTTCCTGAATTTCAGGAATGGAACATTGCAAAACTTTCTATTGAATATGATTCTGAGCCATTTGGGAAGGAGAGGGATGCAGCAATTAAGAAGCTGGCTAGTGAAGCCGGAGTGGAGGTCATTGTACGAATTTCACATACATTATATGACTTAGACAAGTAAGTTACCACTGTCCTAAATTCACAGAGTAGTAATCTGTGTTTTTTATGCAGCATTCAGTCATTGTTTTGCACAGAAACTGCAATGCACAGTTTGCAATCTTCTTTACTGTAAGCTTAGTCAGGTTTCATTCCTCCTCCTTCCACCCCCTAGTGAAATCTTATTTCAATACAAAGTAGAGTTTTGAACTGCAAAACGGGTCAAGGAAGCCAACATATCAGTCCTTTAATAAAATATGCCATAATCGGTCTATAAAAATGGCTGCATATTTTTTGTGTGGATATGGTGCGTTAGTGCCTATAATTCACTTTACATAGGATTTATCGTTTTATTTAGATTTTGGATATAGTTAAATAAATACCAATTTTTAACAGTTCTATCATTCCATACCATCAGGGTGATAAAGAACCTGCTAAGAATACTAATGGTCAAGATCAGTACCCTTGCTTCAAATTATTGCAGTCTTCAGTATGCAAATATGTCAAGAAGTTTAAAGTCCTGAACTGTTTCTAGTGAGCTAGTTCTGAATCGAACATTTTTCAAACACTCCCTTTCTTTCATTTATGTATCTAGAAAGTTCTTCTTCGAGTGATTGCTCCTATGCATTCCATGTAGGTGTGCGCGCCGCGCGTGCACGGCTCTTCGGAACATTTTTAGCCTAGCAACACCGGCGGGCCGGCTGGGCGCCCCCTGGAGTGGCGCCGCTATAGCGCTAGTTATATACCCCAGCCGGCCCGTCCGCTCCTCAGTTCCTTCTTCCCGCCCGTGACGGCAGTTGGAACTGTGGAGTGCTTGTCGTCCTCCACTTACCTAGCTCACCTTGGTTCTAGTTTGTATTTAGTGTATATAGTTAGTTGTTAAACTGAGTTAGTTGATTAGTTAGTAGTTAGATTAGGGGGAATTAGGGGGGCTTAGCCCCTCTTTTCCCGTCCGGTGCGGGTGTATGCCCAAGACACCGGGATTCAAGCCCTGTGCGGCTTGCCAGCGGCATATGCCCGTTGGGGACCCCCACGACTCCTGCCTTCGTTGTCTCGGCGAGGGACATCGACCAGACAAGTGCCTCATTTGCAGGTCATTCAAGCCGCGAACTAAAAAGGAGCGGGACATTAGGTTGCGGGAGCTCCTTATGGAGTCGGCGCTTACCCCTGCGGTGCCGACTCCTCCGGCTCCGGCGTCGTCCTCGGTGCGGAGTGCTCCAGCGGTCCCCGGCCGGTCCGGTACCGAGACTGTTAAGAAGCAGCCGGCACCGAAGCCCCGGCACCGTTCCCATTCACCAGCTGGGAAACGGAAGCCTAAGCCCAAGGCTGTAGACTCTGCTACGCCGAGACCATCGGTCCAGCAGCCAGCAGCGGCGCCTTCGGCACCGTCCGTGACAGCGCACGGACCGTGCACGGTACCGTCGACTCCGGCACCGGCTGGGCCGTCGAGTCCGGTACTCCCGCGCTCCCCAGTGCAAGCCGTGGTCGAGCTGCCTCTCCCGTCCACGCCCGAGACGTTCTCGACGGCGAGGGAGCTCATAGAGCTAACAGAGGCACCGAGCCTCCGGCCCCCGGCACCGCCGGTGCGAGCTGTTCCGTCAGCGGGTAAACCGGCCATGGTACGACCGGCCACCCCTGACAGACGGGATAGGAGGCAATCCAGGTCCCGCTCCCGGTCTCGATCCCGGAGACGGTCACCTTCCCGCCGTTCAAGGTCACGGCACCGGTCTCCATCACGGTACCGCTCTCCTTCTCGGCGCCGGTCGCAGTCCCGGTACCGCTCCTCATCGCGGTACCGGTCGTACTCCCGGAGGCGTTCCAGGTCCCGGGACATTCCAGGTCCTCCGGACCGTCGGCACCGAGGGAGATCCGGATCCCGGCACCGCTCCCGACGCCATTCTCGAAGCCGCTCCCGTCGACGACGATCGAGATCGCGGTCGACCTCCCGCTACTCTCGCGGTCAGAGGTCCCGCTCCCGCTCCCGGCACCGAGACGATCGGCACCGGTACACGGCACCGTCCACGGACAGACTGGTGGCATCGACGGCGCAATCTCTGAGCGCCTCTGCCCCCCCGTGGCCTTCCCGCCAACCGTCGGTCGCTTCACACGACGGCAGCGGTGCAGATTACCGCGCGGACCCACAAGGACAAGACCTGGGTCCCCAGCAATGGGGTTTCTGGACCCCCTGGGTGGGTCACGAGGCTCAAGGCGCCCCCTTCCTCCCGCGACAGGGGCCTTCTGACTATGGGGTGCCGGAAGCCACCGTCAGCAGGCCCCCTCCATCGCCTCCGGCTGAGGTTCCACCGCCGCCTGTGCAGACGGAACATCCCGTAGAGACGGCGACCTCACACCCCATGGACGAGCCTCAGCCTCTGCCTATCGGTCAGGCCCACTCCTCGTCTTCCTCGCCCGACGAGGCGGTGGCGGGATCCTCGTCATCCGATCCCCCGCCGATTGACTTACGTGCCCATCAGGACCTCCTTCGTCGGGTGGCACAAGCAGTTAACCTTCCGGTAGCGGAGGTCGTCGAGGACGAGGACCCGATCACTAATGTGGTCGGAACGGAGGCCCCCATGCGAGTGGCCCTACCGTTTGTTCGGACGATCCGGAGAAATGCCACCACACTTTGGCAGTCCCCGGCGTCTATCCCTCCCACTGCCCGTGGAGTGGAGAGGAAGTACTCGGTACCCCCGACTGGGTACGAGTACCTGTACACCCACCCGACCCCGGACTCCCTAGTGGTACAGTCCGTGAATGACAGGGAGCGAAATGGGCAACCTGCGCCGGCTCCTAAGTCTAAGGACGCGCGCAGGATGGACCTCTTGGGCCGAAAAATATATTCGGCTGGCGGCCTCCAATTACGCATAGCAAATCAGTTGGTTCTCCTGGCCCGCTATGCTTATGATAACTTCGTAGCCCTCTCTAAATTTACGGAGTTGGTTCCAACATCCTCCAGGCAGGAGTTCTCAGCTTTGCTGGAAGAGGGCAAGAAAGCTACCAGGTCCTCCATTCAGGGTTCACTGGACTCTGCAGACTCCGGAGCCAGGACCTTGGCATCGGGAGTGACAATGAGACGGATCTCCTGGCTGCAATCATCCACCTTGCCGCCAGAGGTTCAGTATACTCTGCAAGACTTGCCCTTCGATACTAAGGGCTTATTCTCGGAGAAAACGGACTCCAGGATACAGACCCTTAAGGATGGGCGCATTGCCATCCGTACGCTAGGCATGCATACGCCTGCGACTCAACGGAGGCCTTTCAGGCAACAGCCCTTTCGGCCGTTCAATCAGTCCAGGTCTCGGCCGGACAATACACGCCGGGACAGACTAAACCGCCGTAGGCCATCGGGCAATCGGCGTACGCAGTCCCAGGCGCCTTCCAAGGCCCCCCACGGGCCAAAGCAGGCGTTTTGACGGGACGCACGAGGACGGCCCAGCAGTCTCTTCCCCGGATCCTTCCCCATTATTTTTCAATCGTCTTTCCCACTTCCTCCCGGCGTGGTCCCAGATTACATCGGACAACTGGGTGCTACGCACGGTAGAGTCTGGTTACCATCTCCAGTTTGTTTCGCCCCCACCCACCCACCCCGTCCCTCTTCAGGGACCCCTCTCACGAGCAAGTCCTCCTACAAGAGGTCGAGTCTCTGCTGAGATTGGGTGCTATAGAGGAGGTGCCGAGCGATATGCGAGGCAGGGGATTTTACTCCCGATATTTCTTAATCCCCAAGGCGAAGGGAGGCCTACGACCCATACTCGACCTCCGAGAGCTCAACAAATACCTTGTCAAGCTCAAGTTTCGCATGGTAACCCTGGGAACTATCATTCCCTCCCTGGATCCGGGAGACTGGTTTGCTGCCCTCGACATGAAGGACGCGTATTTTCATGTCGCCATTTACCCTCCTCATCGGAGATACCTGCGCTTCGTTGTCAACAATACGCACTACCAATTCACAGTGCTGCCTTTCGGCCTCTCTACAGCGCCGAGGGTATTCACCAAGTGTATGGCAGTGATGGCCGCGGCCATCCGCCGTCGTCGGATACATGTCTACCCCTATCTCGACGACTGGCTAGTCCGAGGACCATCCCGCCAACTGGTGGCGTCCCACATGGCCACGGTCCTAGCCCTGTTTCAGCGTCTAGGGCTCATGATAAATGCCGAGAAGTCGATGTTGACCCCCTCGCAAAGAGTGGAGTTCATTGGTGCGGTCCTAGATTCCAACTTGGCCAGGGCCTGCCTGCCCCAACCTCGGCATCAGTCTCTGGTCTCTCTAGTTCGAGACCTACAAGCTTTCCCACGGACAACAGTGCGTTCCTGCCTCCGCCTTCTAGGCCACATGGCGTCGTGTACGTTCGTCACTCAGTACGCGAGGTTGCACCTTCGCCTATTTCAAAGTTGGCTCGCGTCAGTGTACCGGCCCCACCGCGACTCCATCGATATGGTGGTCACGCCCACGAAGCCAGCACTCGCTTCGCTCACTTGGTGGCTGGACCCAGCAGTCGTGTGTGCCGGAGTCTCTTTCCGCCCTCTTCAACCATCCGCCACTCTGACCACGGATGCGTCAGAGCTGGGGTGGGGAGCGCACCTAGCCGACCTGCACACCCAAGGCCTCTGGAGCTCTCCCTCCATATCAATGTCAGAGAGCTCCGAGCGATTCGCCTCGCCTGTCAAGCCTTTTGCCCCAGTCTCCAGACGTTGCATCGCGGTGTTGACGGACAACACAACGGTGATGTTTTATGTCAACAAGCAGGGTGGAGCCCGATCTTCTCCGCTGTGCACGGAGGCGATGCTACTGTGGGACTTCTGCATAGCCCACTCCATTCACCTAGTGGCGTCCTATCTTCCAGGGGTGCAGAACACGCTGGCCGACCGTCTGAGCAGGTCGTTCCTGTCCCACGAGTGGTCCCTCCGCCCAGATGTGGTTCACATGATTTTCCGGAGGTGGGGGTTTCCCCGGATAGACCTGTTCGCCTCCAGAGAGAACAGGAAGTGCCACCAGTTCTGCTCGCTCCAGGGTCGCACCCCGGGCTCCCTGTCGGACGCATTCCTCTACCCCTGGACGGGTCACCTACTGTATGCCTTCCCTCCGTTCCCACTCGTACATCGGGTGCTTCTCAAGCTTCGGAGGGACAGAGCCCGCCTCATACTCGTCGCTCCGGCCTGGCCGAGACAGCACTGGTACACTCTGCTGCTCGAGCTATCGGTACGAGATCCCATCCCTCTACCCTTATGGCCGGACCTGATAACGCAGGACTTCGGCAGGCTCCGCCACCCGGACCTGCAGTCCCTCCATCTGACAGCCTGGTACCTGTGTGGTTGACCCGCGCGGAGCGGACCTGTTCGGCAGCGGTCCAGCGGGTCCTGCTGGAGAGCAGAAAGCCCTCCACTCGCTCGACCTACCTCTCCAAATGGAAGCGCTTCGCCATATGGTGCGACCAGAAAGATCTGAATCCATTCGTCGTCCCTATCCCAACGATACTGGACTACCTCTGGTCGCTTAAAGAACAGGGCCTGGTGGTCTCATCGTTAAAGGTGCACCTGGCAGCGATATCGGCCTTCAGGCCACCCGTCGGTCACCGATCCATCTTCTCCGATCCTACGGTTTCCCGCTTCCTCAAGGGTCTTGAGCGTTTGTTCTCGCCAGTGCGGGCCCCGACTCCGCCCTGGGACCTGAATCTGGTCTTGGGCAGGCTCATGGGACCTCCCTTTGAGCCCATGGCTGCGTGTTCACTGCTCCACCTGTCGTGGAAAACAGCTTTTCTCATCGCAATAACCTCAGCGAGGCGAGTTTCCGAGCTCCAGGCCCTGACGGCCGGTCCTCCGTACACCATCTTTCATGCGGGCAAGGTCCAGCTTCGGCCTCACCCGGCCTTCCTCCCTAAGGTGGTGTCAGCCTTCCATGTAAATCAGGACATTTTCCTTCCCGTTTTTTTCCCAAAGCCTCATGCCTCGAGTCGGGATCAACAGCTGCACACCCTGGATGTCCGCAGGGCCCTTGCGTTCTACATACACCGGACAAAATCCTTCCGGCATTCGCCACAACTGTTCATAGCGGTTGCAGAACGTATGAAAGGCAAGCCGGTCTCCTCTCAGAGGATTTCCTCATGGGTCACCGCATGCATCAGAACTTGCTATGAGCTGGCTGGGGTGCCAGCTGACCGTCTTACCGCTCACTCTACGAGAGCGCACGCCTCGTCTGCCGCCTTCCTGGCCCATGTCCCCATTCAGGACAGCTGTAGAGCGGCCACCTGGTCCTCTGTCCACACCTTCGCCTCCCACTACGCGTTGGTGCAGCAATCCAGAGACGATGCAGCCTTCGGCTCCGCAGTCTTGCACTCTGCCACGTCTCACTCCGACCCCACCGCCTAGGTAAGGCTTGGGAGTCACCTACATGGAATGCATAGGAGCAATCACTCGAAGAAGAAAAGACGGTTACTCACCGTTGTAACTGTTGTTCTTCGAGATGTGTTGCTCCTATCCATTCCAGACCCGCCCTCCTTCCCCACTGTCGGAGTAGCCAGCAAGAAGGAACTGAGGAGCGGACGGGCCGGCTGGGGTATATAACTAGCGCTATAGCGGCGCCACTCCAGGGGGCGCCCAGCCGGCCCGCCGGTGTTGCTAGGCTAAAAATGTTCCGAAGAGCCGTGCACGCGCGGCGCGCACACCTACATGGAATGGATAGGAGCAACACATCTCGAAGAACAACAGTTACAACGGTGAGTAACCGTCTTTTAGTGGGGATTGCTTGATATCATCATCTTGCCTTGCACGATGTCGTTTATATTTTTCTACAGACCATTGTTTTTAATGGATTAGTACTAGATCCCTATTATACATACATACATACATACATACATAATCCACAAAATGTAAAGTATTGGTACCATTGAGATTTTGATAAATTTATTAACTATGTTGTAGTTTCCAGTTTTATACTATTATAGCTTAATTTTAAAGTAATTTATTTAAAATCTCTCACATTTATATTTTTTCCCCACCGTTTAGAACCCAGGGGTTGACCTTTCATCAGTAGGTGGGGAGAACAAATTAATGAAGTAGTTTAAAAAAAAAATTGCTGCTCCCTCTGCACAACATGGTTTTACCATTCTATGCCACAATATTAGGGTTGGTTTGTTTAAATTCTGTTTCAGTGTTCTCTGGAGTTTTGGGTATATCTGAAGCAAATTATTCTTTTGAGGAAAAAGTGGAGTATAGAAGCGGGGTTTGGTATGTGCATGCATGTACAGTGGCTGCCATTAAAAGCATTAGACCTTCATTTTTTGCCTAAGTAAAGTTACCATATTATTGCATCGGAATACCACAGTAATCTTTTTTCTTCCAAATTGCAGTTGTAAAGCTTTTAATTGGTGGCTTGTATGTATGTCTTTGCAATAACTTTATTTTTACTGATGTCTGTAATCTGTTTGAGGATGTGTATATATTTGTTTGTTTATTCGTTATTTGTCTACTGCAGAGAGGGTTTTTTGTTTTGTTTTTTTCAAACCCAGAAAGCAAGAATTGTAATCACTTTGTTTATGCAATTAAGTTCTTCTGCCTCCCTAGTGGGATTGGAGTAGGGTGACCAGACGTCCCGATTTTATCGGGACTGTCCCGATATTTGCTTGTTTGTTCCGCGTCCCGACCAATGTTAGGTCGGGACACTGGACAAACAAGCAAAGGCTCCGGAGCCCGAAGGGCTCGCGCCCTCCCCTGTCCCAACTCCGCCCCCTCCTTCACCCATTGGATCTTTCCCCAAATCCTCGCCCCCATTGTCTCCCTCCCCAAATCCCCGCCTCTTTCCAAGCATGCCATGCCCAGGAGACGCAGGGGAACGCGGGGCCGGGGTGAGTGTGAGTCTGGCCTGGCCCCGAGCAGGCAGGACTCGGGCGCGGTACCTGGAGGGAGAGTAGGGGGGCGGCCCGTGGGGCTAGGTGGCGGCTGTTCTCCCCACCTGTGCAGGGGACTCGGGAGCAGCCGCTGCTGCAGCTCCCACTGCTGCGGGGGAAGGAAGTGGCCAAGCACGTGGCGCTCGGCGGCTGCGGCTTTGGTGCCCGGGCCCAAACCCCCCGAGCCCGGGCCTGCTGCGGGGTAGCGCGCACACTGCGCTCAGCCCCTGGCCAGTCGCGTCTGGGCTGGCTGCCCAGCTGGTGCAATCCCGTGGCGGAGGCATCGGCAGCCCAGTCCCATTCGTTCCCCTGCAGGACCCGAGCGGGATGTGGGGGGCTGGGGCCTGCTGCCCCCACTCCGAGGCTGCCCGCAGGATTGCACCAGCTGGGCAGCCAGCCCAGACGCGAGTGGCCAGGGGCTGGGTATGCGCAGCGTGCGCGCTGGGTCCCCGCAGCAGTCCTGGGCTCGGTGGGTTCGTGGGCGCCAGAGCCGCAGCTGCCGAGCTTGGCCAGCGGCCGCTTCCTCCCCCCGCGGCAGTGGGAGCTGCAGCAGCGGCTGCTCCCGAGTCCTGCTGCCCAGGTGGGGAGAACAGCCGCTGCCTGGCCCCGCAGGCCACCCCGTACTCTCCCTCCAGATACCGCGCCTGAGTCCTGCCTGCTCGGGGCCAGGCTGGACTCACACTCACCCCGGCCCCGTGCTCCCCTGAGTCTCCCGGGCCTCCCTCCAGCGCTTGCGGAGGGAGGAGGAATCGGGGGTGGGGGATTTTTTTTTTTTTTTTTTTGCTCTGCCGCCATTTTTTCCCCCTCTGCCCCGGCATCCCGATATTTGACCTGGGTGATCTGGTCACCCTAGATTGGAGTGGTATAATTAAGGTTTAAACTGTCTAGGGGTGTGTGTGTGTGTGTGTGTGTGTGTGTGTGTGTGTATAAACAACAGAATTCAAACTGCAGGTAAGAATAAAGTGTGTTTGTGTGTATAATATATACAGTTTGTAATATGCACTTGTATTAAATGCAGGCATTTATGTTTTTTGAACACAGGATTATAGAATTAAATGGGGGCCAGCCACCTCTTACCTATAAAAGATTTCAGACTTTAATCAGTAGAATGGAGCCACTGGAGATGCCCGTGGAAACCATCACTGCAGAAGTAATGGAAAAGTGCACTACTCCAGTTTCTGATGACCATGATGAGAAATATGGTGTTCCGTCACTAGAAGAGCTAGGTATGTTATAAGACTTGTATTCATTCATTGCACTGTTAGACACATTTTCAGTTTTACTTATAAAATGTCCTACGTGGTTATTTCAGTCTTGTTCAGGTGACTTTTACGCTTAAGCTTCATAATTAAACTAAAACTGCTGACGTCAGATCAACCTAAAGCAAAGGTGGAAAGCCTGAACAAGTGACTTCAAGACTTATTTTTTATTTTTTTATTTTTACGAGGCTAGATGGATAGGTAAAACCCTATATTTTTGGGCCTCCTGCAGCATAACCATCTTCCCATGATATCAGAGTACACTTGTTTGAAAACACTGTACTGGCTAATATGCTTAGAATCATAGGACTGGAAGGGACCTCGACAGGTCATCTAGATCAGTCTCCTGCATTCATGGCAGGACTAAGTATTATCTAAACCATTCCTGACAGGTTTGTCTAACCTGCTTTTAAAAACCTTCAGTGATGGTGATTCTACAACCTCCCTAAGCAATTTATTCCAGAGCTCAACCACTCTGATGGGAAGTTTTTCCTAATGTCCAACCTAAACCTCCCTTGCTGTAATTTAAGCTCATTGCTTCTTAACCTATCCTTAGAGGTTAAGAAGAACAATTTTTCTCCCTCCTCCGTGTAACAACCTTTTATTTACTTATAGATTCATAGACTCTAGGACTGGAAGGGACCTTGAGAGGTCATCGAGTCCAGTCCTCATAGCAGGACCAAATACTGTCTAGACCATCCCCGATAGACATTTATCTAACCTACTCTTAAATATCTCCAGAGATGGAGATTCCACAACCTCCCTAGGCAATTTATTCCAGTATTTAACTACCCTGACAGTTAGGAACTTTTTCCTAATGTCCAACCTAAATCTCCCTTGCAGCAGTTTAAGCCCATTGCTTCTTGTTCTATCATTAGAGGCTAAGGTGAACAAGTTTTCTCCCTCCTCCCGATGACACCCTTTTAGATACCTGAAAACTGCTATCATGTCCCCTCTCAGTCTTCTCTTTTCCAGACTAAACAAACCCAGTTTTTTCAATCTTCTCTCGTAGGTCATGGTTTTCTAGACCCTTAATCATTTTTTGTTGCACTTCTCTGGACTTTCTCCAATTTGTGCACACCTTTCCTGAAATGTGGTGCTCAGAACTGGACACAATACTCCAGTTGAGGTCTAATCAGCGCAGAGTAGAGCATGTCTTTCTTACAACACTCCTGCTTATATACTTACAGCTCCTCTTTTGCATTGAACACCTTCCCTATCTTTGTGCTTCAGGATAGTATCTAGTGTTCATACAAAACTGTGCTAAAAACCTATTTCTGCAAAGTCACAAAGACATTATGATAAAGTAAATGAAGTAAAATAATAAAAAGACTCCTTTATCCTCACTCTGTTTGTAGTGTATTTAATCTTCAGTCACTTCCATTAAACACAAGCAAATATGACTTTGCCTCCATGTTGTCACCATAGGTGTCTGAAAAAATCTTGTCACACCTCCACTGCTCTGTCTAGTCCAGTTCAATTCAAATCACACAACTTGGGTCTAATAAAACAAAAAGTAAAACATGTATTTGATCAATTTAGTATATAATTAAACACTTAGTAACAACTATGCAGATCACTTTTTACATAATATTGTTTACAGTAATGATCTGTTTAATTACCATTGTTATTTGAATCTGGCAAACACAAGTGCACATATGAAAACATGTCAGACTAAACATAGCATGATGAATCAAAGAGATACTGACAAATTGAACTTTTTGACATTCACCATAAGTTTCTCCTGGAACACCTTTTAAATATGTCCGGACCCTTACAAATCATTTAAAAACATTTTTACAAGGATTTTTCTGCTCCTCTAACAAATGTCTTTTCAGTCTCTGGGAGAGGAATTACTAGCTTCTTGTTACAGTATTCTTGAGTGTAATTTGTCACTAGAGCAGGTATAGAATTGTCATACAAATTTTCAAGTTGATCTCGTCCCTTTCAAAAATTGCAGATTAAAGGCCCAATCTAACAAAACTCTTAAGCATTTACTTCAGTGACACTACTGCACTGATTACTGCGCCCCTGTGTTATGCAGCATACCCTTCTCATTGGTTACTGAGGCCTTGGCTACACTGGCGCTTTACAGCGCTGCAAGTTTCTCGCTCGGGTGTGAAAAAAACATACCCCTGAGCGCTGCAAGATACAGCGCTGTAAAGCGCCAGTGTAAACAGTGCCGCAGCGCTGGGAGCACGGCTCCCAGCGCTGCAAGCTAATCCCCACGGGGAGGTGGAGTACCGGGAGCGCTGGGAGAGCTCTTTCCCAGCGCTGGCGCTGCGGCCACACTCATACTTCAAAGCGCTGCCACGGCAGCGCTCCCACGGCAGCGCTTTGAAGTTTCAAGTGTAGCCAAGCCCTGAGTTAGTTCCTGGTTCTCTGCTCTGCTCCCAGGCACTCAGTTTTTCAATAGAATAGAACAGGGATAAGCAACCTTTCAGAAGTAGTGTGCCATGTCTTCATTTATTCACTGTAATTTAAGGTTTCGCGTGCCAGTAATACATTTTAACGTTTTTAGAAGGCCTCTTTCTAAAAGTCTATAATAAAATAACTAAACTATTGTATGTAAAGTAAATAAGGTTTTTAAAATGTTTTAAGAAGCTTCATTTTTTAAATTAAATTTAAAATGCAGAGTCTCCTGGACCAGTGACCAGGACCTGGGCAGTGTGAGTGCCACTGAAAATCAGCTTGTGTGCCGCCTTTGGCACACATGCCGTAGGTTGCCTACCCCTGGAATAGAATAATAGAACTATAGAGTTGGAAGGGACCTCAAGAGGCCATCTAGTCCAGCCCCCTGTGCTGAGGCAGGACCAAGTAAACCTGTTCTTAAAAACCTCCAATGACAAGGATTCCACAACTTCCCTGAGAAGCCTATTCCAGTGCTTAACTATCTTGACAGTTGGAACGTTTTTCCTAATATTGAATATCTGACCTAAATATCCCTTGCAGCAGATTACCTTCAGTGGACATGGAGAATATAAAGACTTGTCTCTGTAAATTTTAGTTCCAAATTTAAAATTTTTCAAAACAAGCTGTTTCCATTTTGGCTGGGTTTTTTTGTTATGCATTCTTCAAAATCTAATGGAAAAGGTTGTCTCTTTGAAAAATAAAAACCTCGGTAGTTCTTCCATCCCAAATGTTACGGAGCTGAGAACTCAAAAACGAAACTGTAAAAACAATGGAAATAGTTTTTTTTTTTAAACTGTCCATGCCGAGGGAAATGTAAAAAGGAATTGAAGTAAGATCTTTCCACCCTTGCCTTTTATAATAGAGCATAAAAATCATATTTAAGCTGGTTGCAGGTAAATGGTGTTCTAAAGTAGTTTGCTAGGACTTGTCACTTTGGCAAACATTGTTTTAAAAGCTGTATTCTGCTATCCAGTGATGTTCTCAAACCATGATACAGTTATTCTCCAAGAATAGGGATAACTACTGGTTCTTTGTGCTACAGTATTAAAAAATGTATCTTTTTTTCTTCTTCTCTTAATTCACTCATCAGGTTTTGATACAGATGGTTTGCCTTCAGCAGTGTGGCCAGGTGGAGAAACAGAAGCTCTCACACGACTGGAAAGGCACTTAGAACGAAAGGTATGTTGCAGATCATTGATGTAAGCAAAAATTGGCATCTTGAAAACCATAGTTAATTACTGTTACAAATAAGTGTGGGGAAAAGAAGAACAGAATTTCCAGGAAACTACAACAAAGACCTATATCCTGATACAGATTGAATAGCTGATTTATTTTTTGTAATGATTTTTAAAAGTCGATAAAAATTTAGACTTTCAACTTTTATAAAAATTGAACAACTTGAAGAAAATTAGATAACATCTCATGTAGTTTTGAAAAATATATGAACCCCTTTTCCAGTGGAGATACCTTCAATAAAGTCACAAAAAGTGACTATAAAGATAACTTCTTAATCATCAGTTATGTTTCAATTGTATATTCAACTTTATAATCTTCCTCTCTGCCTGTGGATCATCTAGTCTGTATTCTACCAATTTGTTTTTCTTTTTCTAAGGCTTGGGTAGCAAACTTTGAAAGACCACGAATGAATGCAAATTCCCTTCTTGCAAGTCCCACAGGGCTTAGTCCCTATCTGCGGTTTGGCTGTCTGTCATGTCGCCTTTTTTATTTCAAGTTAACAGACCTATACAAAAAGGTATGAACTCAACTTGGTCAGATAATCATGTTTATATATAGTGAAAAAAATTCTAATAAAATTTGTTTTCTTTTTGTGATGCCTTTCAGGTAAAGAAAAACAGCTCCCCTCCCCTCTCCCTTTATGGCCAACTCCTGTGGCGTGAGTTTTTCTACACAGCAGCTACTAATAATCCACGCTTTGATAAAATGGAGGGAAATCCCATCTGTGTTCAGATTCCATGGGATAGGAATCCTGAGGCTTTGGCCAAGTGGGCAGAAGGCAGGACAGGATTTCCTTGGATTGATGCAATTATGACACAACTCCGTCAGGAAGGTTGGATTCACCATTTAGCCAGACATGCTGTGGCATGCTTCTTGACTCGAGGTGACCTGTGGATTAGTTGGGAAGAAGGAATGAAGGTACAATTTTTCATTAATGAATTTCTGATGCAGATAATAAGAATTAAATACAAACTATACCCATTGGTAAATGCATCAAAGTAGGTTTTAAAGTTTTTAAACTGTGGCCAAAAAATTTAAACCATGTAGTTCTGGTAGGAGTGTTGAGGCCTAACTTTCAGGTGCATAGCATGCCCTTTTGTAGATGTCTAGAAATGACCTTTGGTGCTTAACTTTAGGTAACCCAGTTTGAAAATTGAGGCCAGCAATTATTAAATCGATGGGTTCTTTTAAAATCTAAATAGAATATGGGGGAATTGAATATATGACCTCTTGAGGTCCCTTTCATCCCTACATTTCTATGATAAGAATAAATACAGATTATTCATCAGCTAATAGAAATTCTTTCCCAAACATACTCTCTGCCCCCCTTCCAAAAAAGAAGTGACCCACCTTTTCTTTTCAGATTAGTAGAGAAAATAAGATGGGAATTGAGGTGGGGGCGGAAAAGTAAGTGTTGAGGACACTCGGCACCTGGCCGTATCAGACCCATACATGTTGGACAACATGATTTGTGAGTAATCACAATTAATTAGTCCAACTAACTACACCTCTACCTCGATATAACGCGACCTGATATAACACGAATTCAGATATAACACGGTAAAGCAGTGCTCTGGGGGGGCGGAGTTGCATACTCCGGTGGATCAAAGCAGGTTCGATATAACGCGGTTTCATCTATAACGCGGTAAGATTTTTTGGCTCTTGAGGACAGCGTTATATCGAGGTAGAGGTGTAGTACCAAATCTTCCTAAAACTGGAGACATGGCCATTCAGAGTACAAAGTTGTGTCAGTCTCATTGTTATTATTTCCATCATTCTTTGTTCAGTCCTTGCTTTTGTTTGTGTTTCAGATAATAAAACTAATTTCTAAATATGGTCACAATTTTTTTAACTAATTACAGTTGTAAACAAAGTTTTTACCGTTTGAAACTTGAAGATTAATACATTTACTGGCGGTGTTGTAAATTCACTTATATCTCTTCTAATTCTTTTTTTAACTATTGAGTTGTGTTCACATCCTTCTTCCTGTTTCACATGTAAACAGTGCTCTTGGTTATGCAAGTAATTGCATGAAAAATCCTAAGGCAGCTTGTCTTATGCAATTTATACCTGTGTAAATTATATGTCCTAAGC
Source organism: Mauremys mutica (assembly GCF_020497125.1). Classification (NCBI taxonomy): domain Eukaryota; kingdom Metazoa; phylum Chordata; order Testudines; family Geoemydidae; genus Mauremys; species Mauremys mutica. The sequence continues at coordinate 98,986,150 of NC_059072.1, read as the reverse complement.
CTGTAACATACAGCTTTGTGCATTTGTTTGTGTGTATTACAATTATTACTTAGCCTACCCTTGGAGTAAATAACCCAAGGTAGAGAGGAACATATTTATGTAGTACAAGAAGAAATAAATGATACCTCTCTGTACCAGTGAGAGTGAATCTCTCCTGCTAATTCTAGGTAGTGTGTTTATACAATCTTAGCAAGTGTACTTGAAGGGGAGCATCTAGTGGACCAGTTGTGTACTTACATTTTGTCTCTCACCAGCAGAAGCTTTTCCAGTAAAAGATATTACCTCATCCACCCTGTATCTCTAAACTTATTAGATTGGTAGCCACTTTAATTTAAAAATGCTTAAAAAGCATTGCCACTAAATATTTTTGAGAAAATACATAACTTAATTGTTTTAATAAAAAGGCATAGTTGCAGGTATTCAGGTAACAGTTTATAGGGTTTTTTTAATATCTTCTTTAAATAGCCCTTGTTAACTGATACTGATTGAACTCTACTTTTTAGCTTTATGAAGTGTTCTAATAGTGAATTTGGAATGAAGTATTAAATGCAAGTTTAGCAAGAAGAGACCTAATAACCCCTACCCTCCCACACATACTTTTTTGCTGTTTATTAAACTTTACTATTTTATTTCTGATTTCTAGCAGAACATATTAATTCTAGTCATGGGTCACATTAATATCTGTGGTTCAGTATTGTCCTGGGAAGGGAATTAGATTGTTTGTTATATAGAACATCTTGTGATTAGGAAAGTTGTTGTTTTGGTTTTTTTTAAAAGGAAAAGTAACTACTCACTGAATACTTTTAAAATGTGTGCTAAATAAGAAACTTTCAAAGCAACTTTAGAAAACCTTTTCACTATTTTAGTATTTTCCTTCAAGGAATAAGATTCTCTCTCTTTCAGACAACAATCTTAATGATGCATCTAAGCAGGGGAGCTTGTTTTATGCAAGTTAGGATTGATCAGATGGGCTCTCTCTATAGAAAGCACTGGAAATTTGAAATTCTTCTTTGAGTGTCCTCTACGACTATATAGTCCCTCTCTTGGGACTGGTGCAGCAGGACAGTAGAATCCTTCTAGTAGAAGTGCCAATTAGGCACCCACACTCTCCCGCACACCGCATCTAGTGCTCAAGTATGTTCTGCGGGTGAGATTTAAAGAGGTTGTGGCACTATAGGCACCTCATTTCCTTCCAGCTGCAGCACTAAAAGAATGTGAACCAACAGATCTCATGACCCACTGATACTTATTGCCTGTATCTTAGTGTAGTGGTGTTAGTTAATAGTTTTATAGTTAATAGTCTATAGTTAGATTTTACTGTAACCTATAAATTAGGTTAGATTTAGATTAGATCGTGGATTTAAGGAAAAGCTTTATTTTTCAGTATGGTTGATCCCAGTATGAAGAAACACAGGTTCAAGCAGTGCGTGTTTTGCCCAGAGGTCTTCCTGGTATCTGACCTGCAGGTTCAGTGTTTTAAAATGTTTTGGAGGGAGCCATTACCCATCTATAGCATGTTCACATCTTGGGCTGGCAAAGAAAGAGGAAAGGGATTGGTCCTGGCACTAAGTTCCAGTTCCAGATTGGTGGATTTGACCAATTCTAAACCCTCTGATATGACTCAAATTAATGCGTTATTTTGTGGAACTGGTTTCCAACTGTTTCTCATGGCTCTCCTGATAAGAGACTAAGATGGGATACTAAATGCAGAGAATCTCCAGTATTTGTTCCACAATCTAAGACCCTCAACTGGATCGTTAAGAAGGGGCTTGTCACCACTTTACATGACCCAGATCCCTACCATGGTCACTTCACTTGCTGCTTCAATATTGGATCCACAGATGTAGAGCCAGATCCCACAAGCATGCCTGGGATCTGATTATTTTCAGATCAGAATGTCCATTCTTGGCACCTTATATTCTGAACAAAGGATTGCCCTATATGGCCTTGGAGTCCTTAGCCATATTGGTCAACCTGAGCTTACTACTGTCACTTTATGAAGCATGAATCTTCAGTCCTGGTACATCTTTCAGCGGAACTGAGGGGCCTGGGTCTGACACCTAGAGAATTTTCTCCATCCTTGCTACAGGAGACACTATTTGATGAAGAGCATCAGAGAACATCTCCTCTACAGAAATTTCAACAATAAGATATGTAGCCTGGACAGTGGCTCATCTCCTGATGAAAATGTGGGTGTAATTGCAGCATTGTCTCCTGAGGATGATATTTTAATTTCATGAGCTAATGGATAGGGTGGCATCAAGTTTAAAATTACCATCAGTAGCTTAGGAAGAAACCAGGCATCCAGTTTTTGATATTTTGGGCTCTGTTGTAAAGAGTAAGATCTCATTGCCCATTTTGGAAGATCTCTGGCAGCTATAAAAATATCTCTGGTCCAATACGTCTTTGTCACTCAGCTTTAAAAAAGGCAGATAATTTATGTCAGGTCCCAATGAAGGGTTCTCCTATTTTCATGTGCACCCTCAGCCTAATTCTCTAGTGGTAGCAGTAAGTTCAGTGATCCAGATCAGGTCTATGTTTGACTTCTTCAACTCCTTAAGACAGAGATGGGAAAAAAGTTGGACACTCTAGGGAGAAAATTATTTTTGCCAGCTTCTTTAAACATGCATATGGCCAATTATCAAGCAGTAATGGCCAAATATTAATTTAACGTCTGGGAGAAGATCTCAATGTTAACCAAGAACCTCTCAGAGGATCAGAGAAGCTTAACAACCGCTCTCATTAAGAAGAGCCAGAATGTGGCAAAACATGCCCTTAGGGCATTGTTTGATGTTTCTGACACCGCTTCAAGAGCTATGGCATCAGCAGTAGCTCTCCACAGATATACATGATCTTCATCTTTGCCTGTGGAAACAAAGACAAAAATTAAGGATTTACCTTTTGAAGGAAACGGGCTGTTCAGTTAAAAAACTGCTGAAGTGCTGGAGAAAATGGACACACTCTCCACTTCGAGATCTATGGGGTTACCAGGGCCGGCTCCAGGCACCAGCATTCCAAGCAGGTGCTTGGGGCGGCAATCTGCAAGGGGCAGCAGTCGGGGTGTGTTTGCCCCCAAGCAGCGCGCCGAATTGCCACCGCGGACAGCGGGGCAGTCCGGGGGCTGTTAGGGCAGGGCACATGTTTCCGTGGCGGCAGCAATTCGGCAGCAGCTTGTATGTTCAGCTGTGTGTGACGGCACAGCTTCAGTCTTCCGGCTGAAGACAGAAGTTGCTGACAAATTGCCACCACCGCGGAAACGCACATGCCGCCCTAACGGTGCACAGATTGCCCCGCCATTAGTGGTGGCAATTCAGCGCGCTGCTTGGGGCAGCAAAAACAGTAGAGCAGGCTCTGGGGGTTACTACCTCCTTATTGTAGAAGGACATCTGCATTTATCAAATTTCAGAAACAATACACCGGACTCTTGCTAGAATGCGGGATTTGGGATCCATGCCAAGTACCGTGTTATAGCGGGGACTGCATTAAAATGAAATTATATTTTTGTGACCGAAATTTCAGTACAGGTATATGTAGTTGTGTATTTGCAGGTTTATAGCAGGCTAACGATAGCATCAAAACTTGGAACTGTCGCAAAAAACAAGTCTACATGATACAGTACTCACCACGGGCGTCAGTGGAAATTGCGTTTTGAAATGAAGTGATTTTAATGAACTTGGTTAAATGCTTTGTGTGCTTTGTTTTGATTGTCCGCTTTCAAGGAATGCCATGGAGAAATTAAATACTGTGTGTGTGTGTGTGTGTGTGTGTGTATGTGTATGTATGTGTATATATATATATAATATAAAATGTATATAGAAATTTTTGTAGCACTAATTACCTTCATATCCATAAAGTATAGAAAACCTTAGAAAATAAACTCCTACTTGAAGGAAACAGTAAATGAGGAAAAAAAGTGTTGCTTTATTAGAGATTTAAAGTAGACATTACAATAAACTTTTTTACTTTTTCTTTAAAAAGTCAGTGAGTTGCTTTTGCTTTTTTCTGCTGTGCTGCTTCCACTTAGCAAACTGCAAAAGACTACATAGTTGCATAATTTTTATAGGCTCAACATCTTGCGTCCCAAACTCCTGTGGCGTGAGTTTTTCTACAGAGTTTTAAGTCTTCCAAGTTATTTATTTATTTCATATGCTGGTAACTCTAAAGGTAAAGTCATTTCTCTCATTCCCCCGTCTAGATAGGTTAGTGCATTTAAGAATGTTACAGAAGGGCTTCTTTCAGCATTCCTAGCCTGGCCAGAGCTCATTCTACTAGAGCAGTAATTTACATCTGTGGCTTTTTATAAACATTGCCCTTATTGAGATATGCAAAGCTGCTACGTGGAGGTTGTTTCGCATTTGCACAAAGCATTATGCATTGGATATGGCATCCCAGTTGCACACCCAGTTTGGTAGAGTGGTACTCCAGTCCTTGTTTAGTTAGAACTCCGCATCCCTCTATTCAATTTGCTGTACTGCTTGCAAGACTATCCCAAGAGTGGAGATATGCTGAGGACACTCAAAGAAGAAATGAAGGTTACTTACTTGTAACTGGAGTTCTTTGAAATGGGCTTTGCATATTCATGCTCCCTGACCACCTTCCCCACTCCTGAAGAGTCCAAATTAAAATATCTTGGGTTTTCTGCTCTAGCAGTGGAAGGAACTGAGGGGGCAATGTTGCCATGCCCCCTTTAAACTCTCACCATCAGAATGCGCTTGTAGACGAGCAGACTCACCCCTGCGGCGCCTCCTGGTGGTGACTCCTGGGAATTAGCTCGTTCCAGCTCTGGAGCGCCTTCTGCAGGCCGATGATCCGCCTGTCCTCTGGCCCCCGTGTCCCTCCCTGGACCCGGTGCCCTTTTACATGGGGTACTAGTACCCACTCAGTCTTAGGGTCTCCCCTCCCTGAGGAACCTCAACCCACTATCCCCACCTTGCCTCAGTATAAGGCTACTGCCAGTCATCATCTAGCCCCACGCCCTGGGGCAGACTGCAGTATCAGCCTACACTGGCAAGGAGGGTTTGGACCTGCTGCCTTGGCCTACCCTTGGGCTGCCTTTTGCAACCCCCAGTACCTATTAGCCCAATGCTAGGCCGCAGCCTGGGGCTTTCCAGGCTAGAGCTCCTCAGCTCCTCTGCCTTTCCCCAGCCCTGCTTCACTCAGGTACCTTATGTCCAGCTCCCTGCAGCCAGACCCATCTCCCTCTATAGCTAGAGGGAGACTGTTTGCTCCTGGCTTCCCTGGCCACCTTATAAGGCCCTGTTGCTCAGTTTGGGGCATGGCCCCAGCTGCAGCCACTTCCCCCAATCAGCCAGGGTTTTACCTTGCCCTTTGCAGGACTTTTCCAACCCCTTCCAGGCTGGAGCGGGTGGTCACCCCGCTACAGTGCTCAAGTGCTAGACAGGGTGAGCAGGGGAACACGGGTGCCTAATGAGCACTGCTAACACATGGTTCTACCATCCTGCATTGGTCGGCATGAGTCCCAAGGATGTGATTATGCAGTGTTGATCTCTAAGAACTCTAGTTGTAAGTAAGTAACCTTCATATGTCAAAGCTATTAAGTTCTAGAATTTTTTAGAATAAGTAATTATTAAATGTTAACTTCACCTTGAATGGTCTCTTGCAACATATGCTACCTCATGTATAACAGTCTGTTCCATTTAGCTGTGACACTGAGTACCTTTCCCAGACCTGAAGAGCTCTGTGTAAGCTCAGAAGCTTCTGTCTTTCACTAAGAGAAGTGATCCAATAAAAGATATTACCTCACGCACTTTGTCTCTCTAATTATTAACTGTTAAGTTAATTGAAACATCTTCCAAAAAACTATGCAAATTAACTTTCCCACTAGAAAGCATTAGGAAATTAATGTAGCTTTCTAGTAGAGTATGTACGGCGCTAACTGGGAAAGAAAATTCCACTCCTGACCAGAGACAGTGTGACCTAGTGGATAGAGCACAGCACAGGGATTCAGGAGACCTAGGTTCTATTCCTAACTCTGCCACTAGCCTACTTAGGTGACTTTAAGCAAGTTATTTCACCGTTCCTTGCCTCAGTTTTCCATCTGTAAAATGGATTTGTGCAAAATATGTCCAACTTCTGTGCTGTAGAAGCCAGACATGCCTCTTTTCCACTGTCCCACTTGAATGGACCTATAAAGAAGTACTTGTGTAAGTATTGAGCACTTTTTGGATGTTACCAAGTCTGGGCAAATGTCAGAAAATACAGGATTTCAACATTTAAGAGCATAGTTTCCTTACTGACATCTTGATAGCTGAGCAATGCTTAGGAGTGTTTGTGGAAAAATTTAACACATTTAGAATAACTTGATACTGTTATTTCTCAAGGTGTTTGAAGAATTGCTGCTTGATGCGGATTGGAGTGTAAATGCTGGAAGCTGGATGTGGCTTTCCTGTAGTTCGTTTTTTCAGCAGTTTTTTCACTGCTACTGTCCTGTGGGTTTTGGCAGAAGAACTGATCCTAATGGGGACTACATCAGGTAATCTCACATACAATCCTCCCCATAAATATAAAACCATCATTAAAGTTGCCTCAGTTTCAAACAGCTATGTGTTTTAAACTATACTTTTTTTTTTTCTTTAAAGACGTTATTTGCCTGTACTTAGAGGTTTCCCTGCAAAATACATATACGATCCTTGGAATGCCCCAGAGAGCATCCAGAAGGCTGCAAAATGTGTAATAGGAGTTCATTATCCTAAACCAATGGTAAATCATGCAGAGGCAAGCCGCCTGAATATTGAGAGGATGAAACAAATCTACCAGCAGCTTTCACGATACAGAGGATTGGGTATGATTGTAGTCTCCTTCATGTATTTATCTGAGGTTTTGTCTCGCCTTCAAGTTGTGACAACCCATTCTGTAGCCATGGTGGCCAGATATGAGCCCAGTGTCAGGGGTAGCCTAGTTAACTGACTAGAGTGGATTATAAGAACAATGTACTGCTAACACTTATTTTTTCTCGCTCACTCACCTGTTCCCAGCTCTTTGCAATGTATCTCATCTGCATCTGCCTAGGGAGTTAGAACTGAAGCTTCTTTTATGGTCATGTCATCTCCAGGGCATCAAATTAGTCTTGTATAGATTAATTTTACTACCAGATAGAACTACTGCATGAAAAAGTTACAGTGGAAAAGGTCTTGCAACCTTAACTGTACATCTGCTATTTGCAAACATGGTGGTTTATCTTGAGAAATTAATTTTAACCCTTTGTTTACATTCTTCCATCTATTTAAAAAAGTCCACTTCTCCCACTGTTGTGCAACATGTGCATTTGTTGACACCTGCCTGTCCAAATAATGGCTGTAATCCAGGGATACAGGGTATGCATAGATATGAAGTAACTTATGATGTCTTTTGCACTAAAATGTAGCATATTTAACATACGCAATTAAAGTTTCTTGCAAAAATAATACTGACTTTTTGATAAGTAAAATAATATAATCTAAAATTTCTTGGGCAGATATTCCAATTTACAGTAGAGGGGGAAAAAATAATTCTCTCCACTGATGAAGTTAAACTATTAAAGAAAATACTGTTGGGAGACAAGGGAAGATATATACTAAATCAAAATATATTTGCTTGCCTCAATATTGTTGGCAATTAATTTTGTTTCCTTGATTAGGTCTTCTTGCAACAGTGCCTTCTAACCCAAATGGAAATGGAAATGGAAATGGAAATGGTGGCCTAATGGGATATTCACCAGGAGAAAACATCTCTGGTTGTAGTAGTGCAAGTGGTAAGTAAAATCTCCTTTTCTGACAAAAGTATTGGAACTGACAAGTTGCACAAATTCCTTAAGTGAGCCCCCTAACATGCTATTATGTAGAAACAGCTACCCTCACGAAAACAGTTTTCTGAAAACTGCTCTTAAGAATGTTTTCAGATCCACTCTTCCACCATAGTTAATTTTTGCATGGTTATATAAATGCAGATAAGCCGCTCATCTGAAGAATCGGTATATTCAACGTAAGTAAGTAAACCTTTAGAGAGGAATGTTATAACCCTTGTAAAAGTATTAATACATTTCAAGCAATTCTCCAAAACATTTGTACATCTATTTCCCTCCTAGGAATCATTAATACCTTGTGACAGTGGTAACATCATAGATTAAATCAGACTGTAAATTCTTTGAGGCAAGGCCCATTTTTGCTATATTTGTACCATGCCTAGTACTTTTGGGGATTGGATACTCTAGGCACCGCCACAATATAAATAATGATGATAAAATATCCCCAACATACCTACAATACACAGGGCCAGCTCTAACATTTTTGCTGCCCCAAGCAAAAAAAAAAAAAGAGCCGCCCTGCTGCAACACTCCCCCGAGTGCTGCGCTGCCAACCCCCCCCCCGAGCGTCCCCCCCGCCCAAGCCCCTACCCCCCCACGAGCGCCGCCCAGGGCCCCCCCCCCCCACACACACACACACAGCGCTGCCGGGCCGAACCCCAAAAAAATACCCTCCAGCGCCGCCCGGCCGAACCAAAAAAAACAACAAACCCTGAGCACCGCCCTGCCCCAAGTTGCCGCCCCAAGCACATGCTTGGTCGGCTGGTGTCTGGAGCCGGCCCTGACAATACATAATGTATAACTTTCAATTGGGTTTTAATGAAAAATATTTTTAGCCTACAGACATTTTTTTTTAGGTGATGTACAGATGCTAGTATTTTATATACAGAATATAGGGAATAATAAAAAACATGCTTTGAAACTTAAACATCAAAGGCAAAACTTGTAAAGGGGCTTCAGTCCAGCATACGAAATGAAGGGACGATCTTGCATTATCAAATTCTTGTGTACATAAACTGCATTTGTATTTTTCATATCCGGAATTTGAGTCTCACCTACCTGGTTGGTGCACAGAGAACTGAATTTGTTTGAGCAATACCTTGGACATACAAAATTTTCCCCATAACTTTAGAGGTTACATTAAAAAAAATCTTCAAAAATTTGACCTTACGGAACCCTTTATTGCTTTAGAATGCACTGTTCAATCATTCCCATTTTGTACAAGACAATAAGTACATATTTCAAACATTACGCTTAATTATTTATTAAATGTTCAAACTGTGCTGTATTCTATGCTGAAAATATTTTTTTAAAATGTCCTTTTTTTCAGGAGCTCAAATGGGAAGCAATGATGGTCATACAGTGGGCATTCAGACATCTTCCCTAGAAGACTCACATGCAGGTTCAAGTGGATTTCAGCAGCACGGTATTATTTAGCAAATAAAATGTGTTCAATGACATTCTCACGATTCTTGAAATTGTTAAAATCCTAAAAATATCTCTGATTTTTTTTTTTACTGGTGACAGCAGAATTCTAAAGTTGAGCTTGGCTCACTTTTCTTTGTTGAAACATAAATGTGTAATGAATATCATTTAGCATGATATTAATTTGTGGCCTCAAATACAAAGAGCTGTCTCCAGAATCAAGTCATGGACTCTGTTTGTTTTCAGGGTTGGGTTAAGGATATTTTACAATGGTCTTTGGTGGGATACCAGCATAGAAACCAGAGGTCTCTCTTTGTCTCCTTTTACAAATAACACCTAAGATCACTACAGCTGAAAGCTTGAAGGAAGTAAAATTTCCATTTGTTTACTTTGTGCATTTGACAGAGTCCACTGTTTGTATGAGTGTACAGGCTGGAGAAATATTTTTTTTTAAAGAGTTAGAAATACAGTTGCTGTCAAATAGGTATCCACATCACAAAATCATTACCCAAGTTGGCTTCGCATTGTAATCTGAGTAGGGGTTGAGGGTTGACAGAACAGATGTGGAGACAGGACTTTACTCTCACTCCTTACAGGCCTCCAGAACATGGCTGAAGCAAATGTTTGGGCAGAATAGGAAAACTTGCTCTTGCTTCTGCAGTACATGTTCTCTTGATGTATCGAGGGCTGTTGGGTAATTTACATGAAACAGAAAATTCTGGTTCATCCCAGTTTTTAGTTGTGCTGTTGACTCCTGTTATCTTAAGAGAATAGTGAAAAGGATGATTGGGCAGTGTCAAAACTGAAGTTTGTAGCAGTTAGAAAAGGGTGTGTGTGTGTGTGTCCGTCCGTCCGTCCGTCCAACCTTTCAGTATCAGATGGTGTCTGCAAACAAGAATGGCGTCCGGCCAGACTTCTCTGTGTTTGGGAGTTCAAGGTTTGGCTCCCCTTGTTCATACAAAAGTTTAATGGATACAAGCCTATAACTCTGATAAATAAAAGGAAAACATAGGAATGATTTAAGTAAATGTGTACTGTGTTTTAACAGGTTATTCTCAAGGCAGCAGTATTTTACATTATGCCCAGGGAGACCATCAGCAATCACATTTACTGCAACAAGGTGACTTTATGTTTTAAAAGATGTCATTTGGATACATAAAAAGCAAAATAGTTTCTCACGTTAGGTGTTGATTTCATTTTTCAGGAAGAACAGGAAGCACTGGTATCAGCACTGGGAAACGCCCAAATCCGGAAAAGGAAACTCAGAGCATTGGGCCGAAAGTCCAGCGACAGAGCACTAATTAGATTGGTAAGAAAGGAGAACTCTAAAACATCTTGTTAGTGAGCTAAATTACTATATACTGTTTACACCCATTAATGTACAACATGTGTGCCATTGCATGGTATAAAGGGGAACAAATATACATAACTTCTGACCGAGTGTGGCTGAAAAGGTACAGCAGCTGTGCTCTGCTTTCTCATGCAGAAATTGTGGTGGGAGTAGAAGGCCGAAAAGCAAGTTCTTCTTTGAGTGCTGGTCCCTATGTGTATTCCATTGTGGGTGTGCATGCGCCATAGACTAGAGAAATTTTGAACGCAGTATCCATAGGTCAGGGCCTGTGCCTCTACTCTCTTCATGCTCTGCACCAAGTATATAAGGGATGGGGAGGACTGATGGCCTCTTCAGTTCTTCTTACTGCGCCATGGCCTAAATCTGAGTCACCAGTGCAGTGCTGTTTGTTTCCCTTCAGCCTGATCCTTAAAACCTGTAAATATTTAAAAGCTTACCTGTTTTATCTTTAGTATAGTTAGTGTTTTTAATAGTTCTGTTAGTATAGCAATGGATAGTTCAATGGACAGTTAAAATCCCCTCGGGGACTTGTGTGCATCCCAGAATGTGAATTAGATTATGTCTAGATTATCTGGCTTTAAAAGCTTTATCTCTTGTCCTTGCACCTTTCTGGTCAGAGACAACCACCAGCGCTGCCTGTACTGCTTTGGGGAAGTGCCTGTCTCTTCCAGATGCAGTATCTGTCACTCCTTTCCCACTACTACCTCAGGTTCTATGGAAGATTCAGCAGCACAGGACATGGAGTCACCCTTGTCACCCCCAAATGGCTCAGACAGTTCTGGTTTCGAAGCCTCCTACAAATGTCATCCTGCCTGCCTAACAGCATTCAGTTCATCCTCTCATTTCTTGATTATTTATTTATTTTATTATTTTTTTTGAAAGGCCTGATTAACATTTCCCTTCTGTGTCTGCTCCTGTACCTGTATGGGATTTAAACTAGTCCTCTCCAAACACATGGGACCCCCTTTTGAGCCTATGGCTTACAACTTCATTATCTTTGTCTATGAAGATGACCTTTTTGGTGGTAATCACTTCTGTCAGGAGAGTTTCAGAATTTCAGGCTATTCTGGCTGATCCTCTTTTCATGGCCTTTCATATGGACAAGGTTTCCCTTAGGGTACGCCATAAGTTTATGCTTAGGGCAATGTCAGCTTTTTATTTAAACCAAACGATCAATCTTCCAGTGTGTGTTTTTTCCCAAAACCTCATTTGTCTAAAACTAAGGAAACAAATTATATGTGGGATGTTCGTAGAGCCCAGCATCCTACTTGGACCACTCTAGATCTTCAGGACTTCCCTCAGGCTTTTTGTAGCCTTTGCTGAGCGCATTAAGGGTCAATCCACGTTGTCTTGGTGAATCTCACTGGATTTCTGACTGCATTAAGCTCTGCTACAATCTTGCTAAAATCTCTCCTCCACCAAGAGTAATAGCTCAGTCCACTTCATCAGCTTTTCTCAGCAATGTTCCAATAGCTGTTGTATGCAAGAGAGCAACATGGTTGTCTGTGCATAGCTTTTCCACTCATTATGCCATCACTCAAGTCTCCTGTAATGATACCAGTTTAGTAACAAAGACTTGCCAATCTCTCTTCAGATGATCCAAAGTCCCTCCACCTGTAAGGGAACTGCTGTTGAGTCACCTACAGTGGAATGTATATGCGCACTCGAAGGAGAAAAAAGTTATTTACCTGTATAGTAACTCTTGTTCTTCAAGATGTGTTGTGCACACATACATTTCATGACCCTCCAACCTTCCAAACTACTTCGGACATTACGTACAGCGATGTGAAGGAACGGAGCAGAAGGTAGCAGATACTCCGCTTGTATAATCTCACCTGAAGGCATCAGGAGATCAGGGAAGCATGCACTGCCTAGTGGTGCTGCTGCACTGAGCACACAAACATCTACAGTGGAATGTATGTGTTCACAACACGTCTTAAAGAACAACCGTTACCATACAGATAAGTAACCATTTTTTCTTGCTAGTTTAGATTCTTCTCTTACTCTCAAGACGATGGATCTTTCCTGTAGTTTGCCACAGGTTCACCTGGCACAATCAGTGCGTGTCCCCCACCATCAGGGATTTATTCAATCTTTACTCACCCACCAACAGCCAGTTTCCAGAAGGTTCTGATCAGAATCTTTCTGCTGGTAAGAAAACCAACCCCTTGCTGGGACCTTAATTTAGTACTTTTATGTCTTACTAACCCACTCTTTTTGAACTAATAGCTATGTGTTTCACATCTCACCTGTAGATAAATGTTGCCTTCCTCATTGCTATCACCTTGGCCAGAAAGGTAGGTGAACTTGGGGTCCTAATGGCCATACACAATATCCCATAAGGACAGAGTCTCTATATCCAACAACCAAAATTTACTCATAAAATTGTTCTATCATTTCATATAAACCAGTCACTTCATTTACCTGTGCCTTTTCAAAGCCTTATGCCTTTAGTGAGGAGAGGAGACTTAATTCTCTTGACTAATTATAAGCATGGTGATTTTACCTGCAGAGAACAAAACCAATCAGAAAAGCTATCTAGACTGTTCATTTCTATTCCAGAGTGAGTTTAAGGTCAAGCTATATCTTCTCAGTGGATCTATGGGTATATCCTATTCTGTTATCAGATGGCACAGCTTCCTCCCTCAGATGAGGTAAAGATTTACTTTGCAAGGGAACAAGCAGTCTCAGAAGCATCACTTCAAGAAACATCCCTGCTTAGTATTTGCAGGACAGCCTACATGGAGTTTCATCCACACATTCATGATGCATTATTCCTGGGTCCAAGACTGCCGTTGACTTATCCTTTGGGGCAGTGATTCTACAAGCAGCTATACCACCTGTGTTCTTGCACCCACCTCCTCTCTGAGTACTGCTTGTCAGTTATCCATAGGGACCAGCAGTCAAAGAAGAAAGGGAAATTGCTTACCTTGTTGTAACTGAAGTTCTTCAAGATGTGTGGTCCCTATTTGTCTTCCACTTCCCAACCTCCTTCACCTCTTCTTCAGAGTTTGGCAAGATTCACAGTAGAGAAGAAACTGAAGAGGCAGTTGGTCTGCCCCACTCCTTATTCCCTCACAATAGAGCACAGGAAGAGTAGTGGTGCAGGCATGAACCAATAGACACTACTTGCAAAACTTCTCTGGTCTCAGGCGCATGGAACGCATGCGTACTCACAGTGGAATAGATAGGGACCACACATCTTGAAGAACTCCAGTTACAACAAGGTAAGTAATTTCCCTTTGTATGGGATTGGGCAGTGAATGGCCTTGTGGTAGTGGGACAGGGCTTCAGAAAGAAAAGCACTCCTTATGGATGTCCTAAGATGTACATTTAGGGCTTGGCTCCTCTTAGAGTCTCAGGCTCTGCATGGTTTCAAGGCCAAGACCTCTGTGTGATCCATACCACTGTTAATTTCTCTTAATGTGAAAGAGTAGCATGTAGTATGTTTTCATGCTGTCATAGCCATATGTTTTTTACACTTTCCATTCCTTGGGTTCTTCTTGTGATAGGGAGGATTTAGCTCAGCATAATGGACCATAACTGCAAGTTTAATTCTTTGACAGGACTATTAGTCAATTTTCTCATGGTAAGATCTAATGCATCTTGCACCCAGTGTTACTGCATGTTGACTCATAGACTTTTAAGGTCAGAAGGGACCATTATGATCATCTACACATCATCTTCATAAAGACATTGCAGTATGTTATTGACACTGTACTGTGATTTCTGTGGCTCGGTCTCAAATAAGTCAGTGTCCTCTGATTCTTTATCTCCATCACCCTACTAGCTTCTTGAAGCATTGGGAATGGAATCTAGAGACTGTGCTCCATTTGCTCTGCACTACACTTCCATCCCCTGCTATCTTACATATGTTAAGCAATGTGGATATGCTGCACTGGTGGTTCTTCGAGGGATGTCCCCATGGGTGCTCCACTATAGTTGCAACAGCACCTTTGCATCTGGAGTCAGACATCTTCAATAGCAGTGCCCATCGGACTGCACATGTGCACCTCCCCTTCCCCCCACCTCCCCGCGTGCTGTGTGTGGGTAGTATAAATAGAACTGTGCAGTCCAACTGCCCTCAGTTCCTTCTCTACTGCCTGCATTCTGGAATGGAACAGTTAGCAGAGCCCACTTCATTATTTAGATAGTCTCTTACCTGTTTTTCCCTCTTGTAGGTAGTTAGCTCCTTCATCCTTAATTTTTTGTTTTGTTTTGTTTTCTCTAATTCCCGTCAGCGAAGCTATTCCCTGACCCTTATGCATGGTTCCTCTGGGTTTAAGCGGTATGTGTCATGTGGGATCGCCTTCTCTATAATGGACAGCCACGCACAGTGTATCCGTTGCCTGGGAGAGGGACAGGTTTCCCAGAAGTGTTCCCACTGTCTGGGCTTAAAGCCCAAGAGCAAGGAAAGAAAGGGACCTTAAACTCCAACTATTCCTCATGGAAAAGTCCCTGTGACCAGCATCGAACCCTGGTTCTTATTCCTCACTGGAGAGACCCTCGCGCTCAGCAAGGTCGTCTGTCAACCCTCACTCCCCTTGCCCAAGTAAGGGAAGATCATCCTTTAACCAGGCTGACACTAAGAAGAGAGCAGTCCCTCCTTCAGTTCCTGAGGCACAAACTGCTCTCAGTCAACACACTCTTTGCACTCTCCAACAGGGACAGGACCTCCTTTTCTTGGTGATGTTTAGGAGGATGAAAAGACTCTCTTGCACCATCAACATCAGGGCTTACTAGCCTTACTCTGCTGCAGTTCAGGGCACCTAGCCTTTTCAGGGGCCCCCATGGATGCAACCATATATTCCCTTTCACCTAATTGGCCATATTGGGACCCCTGGGCACAATTCAGTAATCCCCCACCACTGCAAACATGCCAACCTCCATCCATCCCCTGCTCAACAATCTGTCAACCTCCAGAACCACAGCCCCTGCAAATATCACCACTGGAGGAAGAACTGGAAATAGAGCAGGATGGGGAAGTACCTCTGGTCCTCCCGTTTTCTTCAACTTCACCTAATGGAGCTATCATGCCACCACTTCCCACAGTGGCTGATGATTTTCATCACTTTCAGAAGTTAGGGAGTCAGCCACTCTATGAAACAAATATCCCACTTGAGGAGGTCAAGGAACAACATAAATTGATTTAACATTCTCCATACCATCTCAACAACAAAAATTGCCCTACCTATTAATGGTTCACTACTTGAACCTGCAAACCTTGTTTGGCAGATTCCAGCCTCTCCCTCCTATATGTAAACGGGTACATAGGAAATATTATGTGCCTGCAAAAAATGTGGAGTTTTTATTTTCACGTCCTGCCCCGAATTCTCTTGTGGCAAGTGCAGTGCAAGAGAAGGGCTGCCAATCCCAATCCAATCATCCTGACCGAACTGGAAATGTTTAGATCTCCTGGGTATAAAATCCTATTAATCTGCTACCCTTCATTTCGGAAGGTCACTTAATAGCCTGCACGGCCCTGTAGGCCCTTCCTGGACTCAAATGACACAGTTGCCCAATCCATTGCTACTGCAGTAGTAATGCGACATGTATCATAGTTGAACCTTTCAGAATTCCCTGAGGAGATGCAAAATACGGTCGAGGGATCTCCCGGTCGAGGGACAAAAATTAATTTCTGAGCGCACGGACAACTCCTTACATTCACTGAAAGACTCCTGA
This sequence comes from Mauremys mutica, assembly GCF_020497125.1. Lineage (NCBI taxonomy): Eukaryota > Metazoa > Chordata > Testudines > Geoemydidae > Mauremys > Mauremys mutica. The sequence continues at coordinate 98,969,891 of NC_059072.1, read as the reverse complement.
TTCACTCTAAAATCCCTCGGTATTACACACAGCAGCCAAAAAGAAGATTGGGAAAATATCAGCTGTCTCCACCATCTCACCCTTAGCTATACTACCCACAGCAGCAGTTTGACAACCAACACCGTTGTCACTGACTTCCCGACAGGCGCAGACAATCGCCTGCATGAGGGACGCTGGCCCAAACACTCTAAGCAGCAAATTTGAAGATGTGATCAAGGTCCAGAAAACCTCCTGCCTGCTCCAGTTGCCCCTACCATCTGTAATGCCATCTACATACCGACAGTTTGGCAACCGCTTAGCTCCATTTTTACCATCTTGGATGCTCATTATCTCGGACAGATGGGTCCTGGAAATAGTAAAGGAAGGTTACTCCATTCCTTTCCTAGTTATGCCATCCCTCCACCCCCCCTCCACATCCTTTTCAGGGATCCCTCTCAGGGGAGCCCATCCTGGAGGGGAAGGTGAGATGACAACTTCAACTGGGAACCATAGAACGAGTCCCTCCACAACACAAAGGATGCAGTTTTTACTCACTACTTCCTGGTACAAAAGAAGTCTGGTGGTTGGTGCCCCATCCTAGTCCTTCGCAATCTCAACAAAGTTTGTCAAACTACAAACTTTTTTGATGATGGTCACCCTATTCACCATCATCCCAGCACTGGAACAGGGGGATTGGTTCTCGGCCCTCAACCTATAGGACATACATTTTCATATTGCAGTACACGTCCTGCTCACAGACATTTCCTACAATTCATTGTAGGCCACAGTCACTACCAGTACAGGATTCTACCCTTTGGGCTATCCACAGCTCTGTGAGTTTTTCCCAAAGTACTTGCAGTGGTCGTGGCCTTCTTCCACAAACAAGGTATCACCATTTCCCCGTATCTAGATGACTACCTTCTCAAAATGCCATCCAAGACTGAAGCGCTCTGAGCAGTCCACACTACAAGGACCCTCTTTACAAAACTGGGCCTCCTTATCAATTTTGAAAAGTCCACACTAACCCCAGTGCAAACACTGGAATTCATTGATGCTCTACTCGATGCCAACCACGCAAGTGTGTTCACTACCTCACAGGTTCCCAGCGATAACACAACTAGTCTCAACTACCCAAGCATGCCCCCAAATCCCAGCACATACATGCCTCCAATTTCTGAGACATATGGCTGCAGCTGTGTTTCTGGTCAAACACGCGAGGCTGCACATGCAGTGTTTTCAGGGCTGGCTCCATACAGTATAACTTTCTCACAAACACGGCATGCAGAAACTTCTGTCCATGCCAACCCAGGTCAAGGAGTAGTAGTAGTAGACGTGTCCCAACAATGTCTGTGCCGGGGTCCCTTTTCTTCAACCTCCACCTACCATGATGCTTACCACCAAGGCCTCCCTCCTCCGCTGGGGAACACATCTATGCAAGCACACTATACAGGGCAGATGGATGCCCACTGAGTCCACCTTACACATCAACTTCCTGGAACTGAGGGCAGTCTGCAATGTCTGCCAATGTTTCCTACCACTCCTCAGAAACCAGCCTGTTCGAGTAATGACATGCAAATAAGGTTGTCTGTCATTACATCAACAGGCAAGGAGGTGCCAGGTCCCATTCCCTACGCTCAGAATTGATCAAGCTATGGAATGGGTGTATCCACGACAACATCTCCATCTCTGCTGCGTATCTCCCTGGACTTCAGAACACGAGAGCAGATACACTGAGCAGAACCTTCTCACGAGCACGAATGGCAGCTCGACATGAGAGCACTCTGATCCATCTTCCACCGATGGGGGTCACCCCACCATAGACCTTTTCACCACTCAGAAGAATGCCCATTGACCTCAGTTTTGTTCCAGAGCAGGCCTGGGACGCGATTCACTGGGGCAGGGGTTCTCAAATTGGGGATCAGGACCCCTCAGGGAGTTGCGAGGTTATTACATGGGGGGCTGTGAACTGTCAGCCTCCACCCCAAACCCTGCTTTGCCTCCAGCATTTATAATTGTGTTATAAATCAAAACCACTTTTTTATATCAATATTTAAGGGGGATCACATTCCATTCCCTTTCATACTGGACTATGCCCTTCAACTCAAACAGCACCTGGCTGCAGTTAGCACATTCCACTGCCCTGTCAAGGGATATTCAGTGTTTGCACACACCCTTGTCATACATTTTCTTAAGGGTGTTTGAAACCTATACTCTGACGTATGTCCCCCCCATCCCACCCTGGGGCCCCAGCCTAGTCCTATGCTCTCTGACTAGACTTTCATTTGAGCCAATGGCAACCCGCTCACTCCTTCATCTAGCAATGAAAATGGCCTTCCTCATCGGCACCACGTGTGGGAGAAATATCAGCTCTTATGGCATACCCATCATATACAATGTGTTATAGGGACAAAGTGACCCTCCATCCCCTCCCAAAATTCCTGCTGAAGTTAACGTCCTTCTATCTAAACAAGCCTATATTACTCCTTCTTTCCCAAACCACACAATTACCAAGAAGCAGCTCTCCACACATTAAATGCACATTGTCATTCTGTTTGGATAGAACCAAATTGTTCAGTAACTCGCCTTGCTTGTTCATATCCATTGCCGAACACGCTAAAGGTTCTGCTATAGCTAAACAATGCCTCTCTAAATGAATTTCACAGTGCATACGCCTGTCTTATGAACTTGACAATAAGCAACCACCTGGCTCTAACAGGATATACGCCACACGAGCGCTCTCAATCTCCATTGCATTCCTCAATAATGTTCCTATAATAGATATATGCAGGGCATGGGCATCCTCTGATACATTCACCCAACATTACGCCATCTTGCAGGATTCCTCAGTGGACACCATTCTTGGACATACGGTCCTGTCCTCGGCGATACCAGCCACTCCGAAGCTCCAACCTTCCAGCTAGGGACACTGCTTTATAGTTACTTACAGTGATGGGGACATCACTCGAAGAAGAAGAGAGGATTACTCACCTTGTGCAGTAGCTGAGGTTCTTCTTCGAGTGATTGCTCATATCCATTCCAGTTAGGTGTGTGCGCGCCGCGTGCACTTTCGTCGGAAGACTTTTACCCTAGCAACCCCAGTGGGTCGGCTGAGCGCCCCCTGGAGTGGCGCCATAACGGCACCGCATATATACCTCAGCCGACCCTCAGTTCCTTCTTACCGCCCGTGTCGGTCGTTGGAACAGCGGAGTGCAGCTTGTCTGACCTCCGCTTCCCTAGCTTCCTCATAGTTTTTCTCTGTAAAAATTTGTACATAGTTCTTAGCTTAGCTTAGGTTTTCTTGTTTTGATAGTTTAAAATCAGTTTAGTGTTAGATAGTTAGCGGGTTCGGGGATTAGCCCCACCCGCACCCGGGACCGGAGCGTATGCCCGGCTCCCCGGGTTTCAAGCCGTGCTCGGCCTGCCGCAGGCCTATGCCTACAAGAGATCCTCATAGCTCTTGTTTGAAGTGCTTAGGAGAGTCGCACTTATCTACTAAGTGCCCAATTTGCAAGGCTTTCAAGCCTCGCACTAAGAGGGAAAGAGACATTAGGCTGAAACAGCTCCTAATGGAGGCAGTCTTAACCCCTCCGGCCGCGGCACCGCCCGCTGCCCCGACGGACTCTCGCAGCACCGCCACGGCGCTGGGCCACTCTGCGGTGCCACCGAAACCGCCATCGGCACCGAAACCGGCCCAAAGACGCTCTCTCTCGCCGAGGGCGAAGAAAGGAAAGGCCGCTGCCTCCACGGCACCGCCGGCTCCGAAGCCCCAGAGTGCGCCCCGTCCGGACCTCCCAGCACCAAAACCTGCCGCAGCACCGGTTCCTCTGCCGCAGACGCTTCTGCCGGCACCGGCGACTCCGGCCCCTGAGAGGCCGTCGAGCCCGGCACCTGTAACCTCCCTGGCTCCGGCCAAGGTTGAGATGCCACTGCCATCGACTCCTGAGACCTTCGAGGCAGCACGGGACCTCATTGCGCTGACAGAACCGGTTGTGCCACCGCCTCCGGCGCCGCGGGCGCCCCGCTCCATGGGCAAGCCGTCCATGTTTAGGCCACCTGCTGGCACCGACTCTGACCGGCACCGAACCCGTTCCCATTCTCGACGCCGCTCCCGCTCTCGGCGCCGATCCCGATCAGGCCGTCGATCGCACCGCCACTCGCAGTCCCGGCACTGCTCAACCACGCGGCACCAGTCGGACTCGCGGCACCGGTCGTTCTCTCGATCTCTGACCCGTCACTCCCGGCACCGATCAAGCTCTTGGTACCGATATGGCCGCCGCTACTCGCGGAGTTGCTCCCGGCACCGATCATGGAGATCCCGGTCGACCTCCCGGCACCGCGCTGGTCGCAGGTCCCATTCTCGCTCCTGCTCTCGATACCGAGATGCCTCCCGGCACCGTTCACCACAAAAGCGGGAAATGAGATCTGTGGGCACTTCGGCGCAAGGCTTATCTGCTCCTCCTTGGCCCTCTCGACACGCTTCGGCCTCCTCATACGCCGACAGCTACTATGTCGATGACCACGACTCTCAGGTCCCTTCGGGAGTTTTCCGGCAATCCCATCCTGCGGACCAGGACCCAAATCAGTGGGGTTATTGGACCCCTTGGGCCTACCACCAAAGCCAAGGCCCTCCTGTGCCTCCTATGCGCACCGTATCACATGAGCCACGCGTCCCAGAGGCTACCGTAAGCCACCCCCCAGTTGACACTGAGGTACCATCCGGTGCAGACGAAGGGGCTCAGCCTGCCCAGGAACCTCTGGGGCAGGAACCTTTACAGGGGCCAGATGCTGACCAAGACGCCATTCTGCCCGGCACTTCTTCCTCCTCCTCCTCTCCCCCGGATGAGGCGGTGGCAGGCTCGTCATCAGCGGGTCCCCCGCCAATTGACTTAAGAGCGCACCAAGAGCTCCTTCGCAGGGTGGCACTGCGAATGGATCTGCAGGCTGAGGAGGTATCGGAAGTCAGTGATCCGATAGTGACCATTTTGTCCGCGGACGCTCCAACTCGCATAGCTCTCCCCTTCATAAGGACTATCCAGGCGAACGCTGATACCTTGTGGCAGACTCCGTCGTCTATTGCGCCCACAGCCCGAGGGGTGGAATGCAGATACATGGTCCCTTCCAGGGGATACGAGCATTTGTATGTGCACCCTGCCCCCTCGTCCTTAGTGGTGCAGTCGGTCAACGACAAAGAGCGCAACGGCCAGCAGGGCCCGGCTCCTAAGTCAAAGGAGGCCAAGCGCATGGACTTGCTTGGTCACAAGGTCTAATCTGCCGGTGCCCTACAGATCCGTGTGGCTAACCAGCAGGCCTTGCTCAGCCGCTACGGCCATGACACTTGGGCTGAGGTAGAAAAATATAAAGAGCTCCTGCCTCAGGATTCCCGACAGGAGTTTGCAGCCTTTGTAGAAGAAGGCAAAAAGGTAACACACACCTCCTTACAGGCCTCTTTAGACGCGGCTGACTCGGCGGCACGTACTGTAGCCTCGGGTGTTACCATGCGCCGGATCTCTTGGCTCCAGAGTTCGACGCTTCCTCCTGAGGTTCAATATACCATTCAGGACCTTCCTTTTGATTCGAAGGAGCTCTTCTCAGAAAAGACGGACTCCAAGCTTCAAAATCTAAAGGACAACAGGGTTATCATCCGCACTTTGGGGATGCATACCCCGGCTACCCAGAGGCGTCCGTTCCGCCCCCAGTTTAACCGGCCTTACTATATGCCTCGCTACAGGCAAGACTGTGGTCGGCGGCGGGGTCGTGGCGGCCGTGGGCGACGGCCTGGCAACCACCGTCCCAAGGGCGAGCCCCCTCTAAACCACCGGGGCCTAAACCATCTTTTTGAAGATGCGCCCGGGGACGACATACCAGCTCTTCCTCCAAATTCCTCCCTGCTTTTTTCCAACCGCCTTTCCTATTTCCTCCCGGCGTGGGCCCGGCTGACCACCGATGCCTGGGTCCTGCGCACTGTGGAACGTGGTTACCAACTCCAATTCGTTTCACCTCCACCTTCCCACCCTCCTTCCCGGTCCCTCTTCTGGGACCCCTCTCACGAGCAACTCCTCTTACAAGAGGTGCACTCGCTCCTAGCCATCGGAGCGGTCGAGAAGGTTCCGGACGCGGAACGGGGCAAGGGGTTTTATTCCCGTTATTTTTTGATCCCCAAGTCCAAAGGAGGCCTTCGACCCATTCTCGACCTGCGAGGCCTCAACGCATACATGCTGAAGTTGAAGTTCCGCATGGTATCCCTCGGGGTCATTATCCCTACTTTGGATCCGGGAGACTGGTATGCCGCCCTCGATATGAAGGACGCTTATTTTCATATCGCCATCTTCCCACCGCACAGACGCTTTCTCCGTTTCACAATCGCTCACCTACACTTCCAGTTTGCGGTACTCCCCTTCGGCCTCTCCATGGCCCCAAGGGTGTTCACAAAGTGCATGGCCGTGGTCACCGCCCACCTCCGTCGGCGCGGCATCTCCGTTTTTCCCTACCTGGACGACTGGCTCATCAGGGGGGACTCGCAGGCCACGGTCCAGCAACATGTCGCAGAGATCAAGGACTTATTCACGCACCTAGGCCTACTTCTCAACATAGAGAAGTCCACCTTAGTTCCAACTCAGAGGTTGGATTTTATTGGCGCGACCCTGGACTCCTCTCTAGCCAGAGCCTTCCTTCCGCAGGTCCGGTTCCAGGCCCTTACGCAGCTAATCCGCGACCTACAGGCCTCTCGGATGACCTCGGCCCGTGCTTGCCTCCGCCTCCTCGGTCATATGGCGGCTTGCACACACGTCACTCCGTTTGCCAGGCTCCGCCTCTGCCCGCTTCAGCTGTGGCTCCATTCCAGGTACCGCCCACACAGGGACCCCCTGGATACCATACTCACCATCCCAGCGGGTGTCCTTCAATCCCTGGATTGGTGGCTGTCCCCGTCCCACGTATGTGCGGGCGTCCCATTCCAGGCTCCTCAACCTTCCCTGTCTCTGACAACGGACGCCTCGTCCCTTGGATGGGGAGCCCATCTCAGCGATCTTCAGACTCAAGGTCTTTGGTCGCTGCAGGAATTGAACATGCACATCAACGTCAGGGAGCTCCGGGCAGTACGCCTGGCCTGCCAAGCGTTCCAGACTCGCCTCCGCGGCCGTTGTGTCTCGGTCTTTACGGACAACACAACGGCCATGTACTATATCAACAAGCAAGGCGGGACCCGCTCATCCCCCCTCTGCGACGAGGCGATGCTACTGTGGGAATTCTGCATAGCCCACTCGATACATCTGGTGGTGTCGTTCCTTCCTGGCGTCAAGAACACCATCGCGGATCGCCTGAGCAGGTCCTTTCTCTGCCACGAGTGGTCGCCGAGAGCAGACATCGCTCATGCCATTTTCCGACAGTGGGGATTTCCCCATGTAGACTTGTTTGCGTCCCGATTGAACCGCAAATGCCAGGAGTTTTGCTCCTTTCGAGGCCTGGCACCGGGGTCTCTGTCGGACGCATTTCTCCTTCCATGGACTCGTCACCTGTTCTACGCCTTTCCTCCGTTTCCCCTCATACACAAGGTCCTACTGAAGCTCCGACGGGACAAGGCACGTCTCATCTTAATTGCGCCAGCGTGGCCCAGGCAACACTGGTTCACCACGCTGCTCCGTCTATCGGTAGCCAGCCCAATTCCTCTACCGCTTCACCCAGATCTTATAACGCGAGATCACGGCCCTCTCCGTCACCCGGACCTGCCAGCCCTCCACCTCACGGCGTGGCTCCTCAGTGGCTAGACCAGACGGAGTTGCGCTGCTCTGCTCCCGTGCAGCACGTTTTATTGAGCAGCAGAAAGCCTTCCACTCGATCTACCTACCTGGCCAAGTGGAAGCGCTTCGCTTGCTGGGCTCAAGCGCGTGACGCTATTCCTTCGGAACTCCCGCTTCCGATGGTCCTGGACTATCTCTGGTCGCTAAAACAACAAGGTCTTGCTCTGTCCTCCATCAAAGTGCACTTAGCGGCCATCTCCGCTTTCCACCCCGGTGAGGCGGGATATACGCTGTTCTCTCACCCGCTGACTACTCGCTTCAGAAAGGGCCTTGATCGTCTCTACCCCCAGGTGCGTCATCCGACTCCCACCTGGGACCTCAATCTGGTCCTCAACAGGCTCATGTCTCCGCCCTTCGAGCCGCTGGCCACCTGCTCCTTGCTGTACTTCTCATGGAAGACGTTTTTTCTCGTGGCTATCACATCCGCCAGACGAGTCTCTGAGCTCAAGGCGCTCATGGCGGACCCGCCATACACCTTTTTCCATAAGGACAAGGTACAGCTACATCCACATCCGGCGTTTCTCCCGAAGGTAGTGTCCGCCTTCCACAATAACCAGGATATCTTCCTGCCAGTTTTCTTTCCGAAACCTCACGCATCTCCGAGAGAGCAACGACTTCACTCCCTCGATGTTCGCAGGGCGTTGGCTTTCTATGTTGATTGGACAAGACCGTTCCGCAGATCTCCGCAACTGTTTGTGGCAATTGCTGACCGGATGCAAGGTCTTCCTGTCTCATCGCAGCGAATCTCCTCGTGGCTCACAGAGTGCATTCGCACCTGCTATAACTTGGCTAATGTCCCCTTGGGCCATCTCACCGCCCACTCTACCAGGGCCCAGGCGTCCTCCGCTGCCTTTCTGGCGCAAGTACCCATACAAGAGATATGCAGAGCGGCGACCTGGTCGTCCGTCCATACTTTCGCCTCACACTACGCCCTGGTCCAACAGTCGAGAGGTGACGCAGCCTTTGGCTCTGCGGTCCTGCATACCGCCACGTCTCACTCCGACCCCACCGCCTAGGTAAGGCTTGGGATTCACCTAACTGGAATGGATATGAGCAATCACTCGAAGAAGAAAAAACGGTTACTTACCTTTGTAACTGTTGTTCTTCGAGATGTGTTGCTCATATCCATTCCACACCCACCCTCCTTCCCCACTGTTGGAGTAGCCGGCAAGAAGGAACTGAGGGTCGGGTGGGTCGGCTGAGGTATATATGCGGTGCCGTTATGGCGCCACTCCAGGGGGCGCTCAGCCGACCCACTGGGGTTGCTAGGGTAAAAGTCTTCTGACGAAAGTGCACGCGGCATGCACACACCTAACTGGAATGGATATGAGCAACACATCTCGAAGAACAACAGTTACAAAGGTAAGTAACCGTTTTTTCTTTGAGATGTGTGTCCCCATAGGTGCTCCACTACAGCCCTCCTTCCCTCTGCTTCGGAGCATAGCGTTTGGGGTCGGCCCACACAGCACTATTTATGCTACCCGCGCATAGTGCAGGGGAGGAGAGGTACTCATGTGCGGTCCAACAGGCAGTGCTATTGAAAATCTCCAACTCCAGACGCAAAGGTGCTGCCACACCTACAGTGTAGCACCCATGGGGACACACATCTTGAAGAACCTCAGTTATTGCACAAGGTGACAGGTTTCAGAGTGGTAGCCATGTTAGTCTGTATCAGCGAAAACAACGAGGAGTCCTTGTGGCCCCTTAGAGCAGGGGTGGGCAAACTTTTTGGGCTGAGGGCCACATCGGGGGTTTCAAAACTGTATGGAGGGCTGGTGTAGTGTATTAAATTGCTCCCCGTAGGAATGTGCTACTAACAGAACTGCTTGGTGCACAGTAAGTGGCACATTTCTACAGGGAGCAATTTAATACGCTACACCTGGCAGTTCACACAGCTGCACTGCCTGGCAGGACCTCACAGCCCCACGGCCCAGAGCGCTGGTGGCATGGTGAGCTGAGGCTGGAGGGGAGAGGCTGGGGGCTAGCCTCCCCGGCCAGGAGCTCAAGGGCTGGACAGGACGGCTGGCCTGCGGGCCATAGTTTGCCCACCTCTGCCTTAGAGACTAACAAATTTATTTGGGTATAAGCTTTCTGATGCATCTGATGAAGTCGGTTTTAGCCCATCAAAGCTTATGCCCAAATAAATTTTAGTGTCTAAGGTGCCACAAGGAATCCTCGTTTTCGCACAAGGTGAGTAACTCTCTTCCTTCTAAGTTTACTCTTCATGAAACTATGTAAACTCTGAAGAACAACTTTGTACCCTCCTACTCTAGGGCTTGATGAGTGTCTCTAAACTCCTAAGAAGCAACAAAGAATCCTGTGGCACCTTATAGACTAACAGACGTTTTGCAGCATGAGCTTTCGTGGGTGAATACCCACTTCTTCGGATGCAAGCCTTGCATCCGAAGAAGTGGGAATTCACCCACGAAAGCTCATGCTGCAAAACGTCTGTTAGTCTATAAGGTGCCACAGGATTCTTTGTTGCTTCTACAGAACCAGACTAACATGGCTACCCCTCTGATTCTAAACTCCTAAGTTAGGCATTACTGGTTTGAAAGTATAATCTCTATTGTTTTGTAATCTGAAATCAGTAAATGGCTGCTGAGCTCCACTTGACCTCCTATTATTGCTTGATCTATAATGCTGTAAATCACAAGTGTATTGCAAAGAAAAAAAGTCTTTTTTAGGAATGTGACTCTTGTTGTACAGGAATTTGGAGGAGATACATGAATTCACATGGACCTAAATGAGAACCTATTGAAAGCAGTAGACTAGTCTAGTCATTATATGTCCCAATGAATGAGGTGTTGTCCCAATGGACAAGACACTATATATGCTATGAAACACTGATGGAAGGAGGTCTGCATGCCTCTCTTCTACATTGTGTCTTTCTGTAGCTGCCGATTGGACTCTTAGCCACTCGGTGACAAGAAATTTTGAAAAAATTGTGTTTTATTTTTTATGCGAACGTTGTAGTCTAGTTTGGATGAACATGTGTTGAAAGAAAGAGAAAATCTTTTTCCCCTGTCAAAATTAATGGACTACACATCAGGATGTGTTTGTTTGTTTGTTTACTTATTATTGGAGTTCTCCAAATATGTTGCTTTCACCAATCTATACACCTTTCTCCACACCCTATGCACCTTTGGATTTCTTCCGCAACTCCTGAAGAAATTCCCCATCTTTCAGTCTTTTGTGGTGAATTTTTCTTGTGAGCACAATTACACTTTTGGGAGACCCCACTTGTCTAAAATGTCAGTTTTCATTTTGTTTAAGATATATTATATGCTCTTCCTGGACTCTACTGAAATGTTGTCATTGTAAAATTGTAGTCAAATGTAATGTACACATCATGGTAATCTAGTAAGAGGGCTATGTTTATTGGCCAGTTTACTGTAAAGATCATCATCAAAACATACATTTTATATGATAGTGTACCGGGATCTGCAAAAATATTATTCCTCAATTGATTACTTAATTTCTTTTTTCCTACAGCATTGTTGGAAGAGAAGATGCCGCACAGAATGTGTTGAAGGCAAAATTTTGTTGCGCTGTATCGGAGCTAAAGTATTGTGATAATACTTGTATTAAGATAACACATTTTTCATAAATTTGTTTCAAATGTTCTGAATTGTTGTAAACAAGTTCAGTTTTTGGAATGCTTTATTTCTAATTGGCATTTTTATGGATTTTAACTTTTTAATGTCTTTCATAAAGGGCAAATTGAGATTTGTATATAAAGTATTTGGTGAGGAATTTGTTAACTTGAATGTAAATACAAACATTCATGATTAGTGATAGACTCATCAATATATTTTTGATATTTCATGTATGGTAACAGTAAAGACAGTAAGGTAATAGTGGTTCTGTAAAATAGAAACTTTGTGGGCAGAAATTGGAAGGTATGGAGGTTTTTAGACTTAATATTTTTAGAGTGGACAGGATTTTAACCTCTATGATCCAACTTCAGCATATTTTCATAATGTAAGAGCTTAGGACTGTGTTTAATTAAAATACAGTAGACTTGTAACCTCTATTAAATGCAGCTGTATATAAGTCACAAGCCATTTATTTCTGTCAAGAAATTGTAAAGTTGTCATGTATATGTCCAGTCCTTGTATTTCCCATTGCCTTGTTCAGTTAAGCTAAAATGACCTTGTTTAATAAAAATGTATATACATATGTATTGATTTTAAGTGTGTGTGTACACATGTACACTATTGTTGCTCTGGTGATTATTACCCAGAAAAACTTCTTTGGGGGAGAGGGAAAGAGATGATCTTCAGATTTTAGAATGATTGACTGCATGGCTTCCTCTTTAATTATTTCCACAACTTTTTATAGTAGCAGAGCTAAAAATTGTCCGTGTACAAGTTGCTCATCTGTTGAACTAGATATTTAAAATCTAATTATGAAAAACACATGTGACAAGAATGCAAGGTTACAAAGTCTAGGACTCAAAAGTTAGGAAATGCTAGAATGAAGTTTCCTGTGCAATCTTAATTCAGATCCATTGTGCACATTGCATACAATTTTTTTCCACGGGACTCCTATGTCATTCACTGGATGCTTTATATAGGCTTAGATGCTTTGTTATGCTTGTTCTGTGCTACAACTACAAGAGTAATTCAGCAGCTTAGTGGACAGCCTTTTCCTTACTGCAACTAGTTTGCTCTTCTGTGGCAGTGGTGATTTCTGCAAATCCACTCAATAGTTTGCCTCAATCTGAACTTTTCTGGGGGGAATTGCAAAGATTAGAAATCTTCCAACAACATAAGGATCCTAGAAGGAACAACCTGAATTGTTACATTTTAATATACAGCAAGGCCAGTTAGCTGTTTTGGTGGATACACAAATAAATTCTCATTTGAGTTGCTAAGATCTGTTCATAGCAACATCTTTTCAGATGACATTTAGTCATAGGCATTTTCTCTCTAGCATTACGTGTTGACTTGAAGTTACAAATTCAAACCAAACCTATATAGCATGTTATGTTGGCAACTTGTCTAGGACCAAGTGCCATACTGCACAAGATAGTGCAATGCCCCTATAGTGTGAGATAGTTTTAGACCCTCTTCTATACAATGACATTAATATAAGCAACCTGTTTTAGGCAGAGAGAGAAAATGTAATTAAAAGTACTACTAAATAAATACAACTTGTTTTTCACATTATGTTCTTTGTCTGTGGAATTCCCTATTGTTTGAAGTGCAGAGTGTTTGAGTGTTCTTCAAGCAAATTACTGAGCACTAAAACAGAGAACCAGATGTGAGGCATTTTTCCTAAATTAGTTCAAGCAGAATATGGACAAAACCACCAAAATACAAAACGTCTGTTAGTCTATAAGGTGCCACAGGATTCTTTGCTGCTTTTAAAGGAACCTTATGCCCATTTTGCTCATTTTAGGGTTCTAAAAACTTGAAGAACAAAGAATAAAAGTGTGAAATGTTTTTGAAAATACCTTTTGTTGTTGAAACAAAGTCTTATTGGAAGTTATGTACCAGTCCCAGTTAAGAACAAATGCTACCATCCAAGCATTCTGCAGCCCAGCGCCACTGTCTCCCATAATTCTGGACATCTGGTCTGCTCTCCTATCTCTGCAGCTCATGGAGGTGGATCAGCATTTTGGTACTGTCTGGTGTGGCCCTTCCCCCTTTTCTCCTGGTTGCTCCCAGTTTCTTCTCCTCCACAGCAGCAGCAGACAGTGATGGTTTCTGTTGCTCCTGCCCTTACTCCTTCAGTTTTTTGTCCATGGGCAGTGGGGAGCAGTGTTTTCCTTCTTCAGCATTCCTCCTCCTCAGGTCATTTAACCTTCCCTAAGCCTGCACGGCACCCTTACAGGTATGGCAGAGCAGCTAAGAAAGCACTGGGTTAAATCCAGGCTGTGCTCTATATGTAAGTCAGCCTTCCCAGGGTTGGTAAATGTGAGTTGTGCCCAGCCTGCACGCAGCCTTCTATCCCTAAATCCCTTAGATCCTGGAACTAGGAGTCAGACAGACAGATGGGGTCCCCCTGCCTACCTACTAAGCCATGACTCCCAACGTGGGGAAATTGGACCAGGAACTCAGAGAAAGGAGATGCTCCAAAAGCAAGAAGGACCCTGACCATTTGACTTGGGATAAGTTCCAGGGGACCCCTTCAGAACATAGGGGCCTGTGGGGCCACAAGACTCCCTCCACTCCAAGTCTTAAAGTTTGTCCTGAGCGCCCTGAGTGAAGGAAGCAGAGGTTCTAGTCAGCCTCCCAAGCTGACCTGGAGAACTCCAACAAGTTCCTCCCTTCTCCCTCCCAGGGGAATGGGACCCAGTGGGGGAGAGTTCTGAGACTGATCTCTTGAAGGGAAGGCAAGCTGCAAAAGGCCTCACCAAAGCCATAGTAGAGCTGCTACGCTCCCAAGATGTGCTAAGAGTTTTAAAAAAATCTAAAGGGAAGAAAAAAAACACAAATCCAGGAGATTTGAGTTCTCCGACTCCTCCAGTCAGGAAGGTGAGCAGTCTGGCACCGACACCTGAGCAGATTCCTGTGAGTAAGCTTCAAAGTAAATTTTTCCCTTCAAAATCCTCTCCTGAGATTGCAATTCCTCATTCATTCCTTCTTTGAGGCAGTGATTAGGGATGAATGGAGAGAGAGCCAGGTAAGGGCAAGGCTCAATAACATTTAAAAATCCAAGGGCTCTGTTGCTGAGATACCGAAGGTTGACACTGCTGTAGTGTGGTATGTTAGGGATATGTTACTTCCTCAGAGGGCGGGAGTTCTAACCAAAGGAACCCATAGATGGAAAGATGGAGCCATTCGGCGGCCTAGCGTCTCCCCCAGTTCTTTACATCTGGACTGCTCTCCTCTCGCTGCAGCTCACTGAAGTGGATCAAGGTTTCAAAGCAGCATTGTCTAGCCATGCTCCCTCAGATCCTGTTTGCTTCTAGGTTCTCTGCCTCCGTGCCAGCATGTGGACTGCAGTTTTTACAGTTCCTGTCTTCATACTGACCTAAAGTGGGCTTTTTTGTCAAAAATTTGGGGTGGGGTGAGCAGTGAGTTCCTCCCAGTCCCTCTCCCCACGCCCCTCGGGTCAGTTTTTTTTAGCCAGGTGTTGGAACCACCCTGAGCCAAGGTTCTTCGAGATGGTTGTCCCTGTGGGTGCTCCACTACCCCCCCCCCCCCGCTTTGGAGTTTCACCTCAATCCTCTGGGGTAGAAAAGGAACTGGGAGAAGGTTGGCTGCACATGCAGGGTAGCTGCTCAGAGTGGTGTGAGATGGCTGCTGCATGTGCACAGCCAACCGGGGCACTGCTACTACAAATCTCTGATTAGAAGCGCAGGGCGCCAAGATGCCTAAAGTAGAGCACTCACAGGGATGACCATCCCGAAGAGCCTCAGTTACTGCACAAAGTGAGTAACCTTCTCTCCTCAGCCAAAGCCAAGATCTCCAACTCACTGACAGGTGCCACCTATGGCTCCATCTCTGGAAGGTGGCTAGCCACTCTAAGCAGGTGCTGTGCTCCACAAAAATCACAAGAGCCCTGCTTTTCGGAGATAAGCTAGACAAGGCAGTGGCGGACAATGCTGCAAAATCTAAGGGTATGTCTACACTACAAAATTAGGTCAAATTTATAGAAGTCTATTTTTTAGAAATCAATTGTATACAGTTGATTGTGCGTGTCCCCACTCAAGACCATTAAGACCATTAACTCGGCAGAGTGCGTCCACAGTACCAAGGCTAGCATCGACTTCTGGAGTGTTGCACTGTGGTAGTTATCCCACAGTTCCCGCAGTGTCCGCCGCCCATTGGAATTCTGGGTTGAGCTCCCAATGCCTGATGGGGCAAAAACATTGTCGCAGGTGGTTCTGGGTACATGTCATCAGCCCCCCCCTCATAGAATCATAGAATATCAAGGTTGGAAGGGACCTCAGGAGGTCATCTAGTCCAACCCCCTGCTCAAAGCAGGACCAATCCCCTCCCTTTGTGAAAGCAACAGCAGACAATCGTTTCAAGCCTTATTGCTGGGTTACCCATGAAGACGCCATACGACGGCAAACATGGAGCCCGCTCAGCTCACCGTCACCGTACGTCTCCTGGATGCTGGCAAACATGGCACTGCATTGCTACACAGCAGCAGCTGATTGCCTTTTGGTAGCAGATGGTGCATTACGACTGGTAGCCATCACCGTCGTCTCCTGGGTGCTCTTTTAGCTGACCTCGTGAGGTCTGTCAGGGGCACCTGGATATAAATGGGAGTGACTCCAGGTCTTTCTCTTTTTAAGTTTCGTCTCATGGAGATTCAGTCCTGCCTGCAGTCGTACTGCATCATCTTCTGGTGAGCAGCCAGGAGACAATGATGGCTAGCAGTCGTACTGCACCATCTGCTGCCAGCCTAAGATGTATAAGAGAGATGGAGTGGATCAAAACAAGAAAGAGACCAGATTTGTTTTGTATTCATTTGCTCCCCCCTTCCTCCCTCCCTGAATAATGGGGGGAGGGATAGCTCAGTGGTTTGAGCATTGGCCTGCTAAACTCAGGGTTTTGAGTTCAATCCTTGAGGGGGCCGTTGTGTGTGTTTCTCCTTGATGCAAACCCACCCCCTTTGTTGATTTTAATTCCCTGTGAGCCAAGTTCCCCCTCCCTCCATCAGAGCAATGGCAAACAATCATTTCGCGCATTTTTTCAGTGCAGGCGCCATAGCATGGCAAGCATGGAGCCCGCTCAGATCACCGCTGCAATTATGAGCACTGTAAGCACCACGCGCATTATCCTGCAGTATATGCAGAACCAGAACCTACAAAAGCAAAACCAGGTGAGGAGGCAACGGCAGCGCGTTGACGAGAGTGATGAGGACATGGACACAGACTTCTCTCAAAGTACGGGGCCCGGCAGTGTGGACATCTTGGTGTTAATGGGGTAGGTTCATGCTGTGGAACGCTGATTCTGGGCCTGGGAAACAAGCACAGACTGGTGGGACCGCATAGTGTTGCAGGTCTGGGATGATTCCCAGTGGCTGCGAAACTTTCGCATGCGTAAGAGCACTTTCATGGAACTTTGTGACTTGCTTTCCCCTGCCCTGAAGCGCAAGAATACCAAGGTGAGAGCAGCCCTCACAGTTCACAAGCGAGTGGCCATAGCCCTGTGGAAGCTTGCAACCCCAGACAGCTACCGGTCAGTCGGGCATCAATTTGGAGTGGGCAAATCTACTGTGGGGGCTGCTGTGATCCAAGTAGCCAACGCAATCAAAGAGCTGCTGATATCAAGGATAGTGGTTCTGGGAAATGTGCAGGTCATAGGGATGGCTTTGCTGCAATGGGATTCCCTAACTGTGGTGGGGCAATAGACGGAACCCATATCCTTATCTTGGCACTGGAGCACCAAGGCAGCAAGTACATAAACCGCAAGGGGTACTTTTCAATGGCGCTGCAAGCACTGGTGGATCACAAGGGATGTTTCACCAACATCAATGTGGGATGGCCGGGAAAGGTACATAATGCTCGCATCTTCAGGAACTCTGGTCTGTTTCAAAAGCTGCAGCAAGGGACTTTCTTCCAAGACCAGAAAATAACTTTTGGGGATGTTGAAATGCCTATAGTTATCCTTGGGGGACTCAGCCTACCCCTTAATGCTATGGCTCATGAAGCTGTACACAGGCAGCCTGGACAGTAGTCAGGAGCTGTTCAACTATAGGCTGAGCAAGTGCAGAATGGTGGTAGAATGTGCATTTGGATGTTTAAAAGCGCGCTGGCGCAGTTTACTGACTTGGATAGACCTCAGCGAAACCAATATTCCCATTGTTATTACTGCTTGCTGTGCGCACCACAGTATCTGTGAGAGTAAGGGGGAGATGTTTATGGCGGGGTGGGAGGTTGAGGCAAATCGCGTGACCACTGATTACACGTAGCCAGACACCAGGGTGGTTAGCAGAGTACAGGAGGACACGGTGCACATCAGAGAAGCTTTGAAAACCAGTTTCTTGACTGGCCAGGCTACGATGTGAAAGTTCTGTTTGTTTGTCCTTGATGAACCCCGCACCCCCCTTGGTTCACTCTACTTCCCTGTAAGCTAACCACCCTCCCCCCTGGCCCCTTCGATCACTGCTTGCAGAGGCAATCAAGTCATTATTGCTTCACATTCATGCATTCTTTATTAATTAATCACACAAATAGAGGGATAACTGCCAAGGTAGCCCAGGAAGGGTGGGGGAGGAGGGAAGGACAAGGCCACACTGCACTTTAAAACTTATTGAATGCCAACTTTGTTGCTTGGGCAGCCCTCTGGGATGGAGTGGTTGGTTGCCCGGACGGGCCCCCCCTGCGTTCTTGGGTGTCTGGGTGAGGAGCCTATGGAACTTGGGGAGGAGGATGGTTGGTTACACAGGGGCTGTAGTGGCGGTCTGTGCTCATGCTGCCTTTCCTGAACCTCAGCCATACGCCGGAGCATATCAGTTTGTTCCTCCAGTAGCCTCAGCATTGCCTCTTGCCTTCTGTCACCAAGCTGACACCACCTATAATCTTCAGCCTGCCACTTATTATCTTCAGCCCACCACCTGTCCTCGCATTCATATTGTGCTTTCCTGGACTCTGACATTGTCTGCCTCCACACATTCTGCTGGGCTCTTCCAGTGTGGGAGGACTGCATGAGCTCAGAGAACATTTCATCGTGAGTGCGGTTTTTTGTTTTTGTTTTTTTTGCCTTCTAATCTTCTTTAGCCTGTGGGAAGGAGAAAATAGCATGAGCGTTGAAACATTTGCAGCGGGTGGAGAGAAAGAAAAGGGAGAGTGGTAGTTAAAGACACATTTTAGAGAACAAGGGGTAGACTATTTAAAATGGGTTGGGAATTTAAAAGGAGAGTGCAGTTTTCAAGTTAACATGCAGCACAAACCCAACTACCCCACACACACACCCAATTCTCTGGGATGATCGCTTCACTCCTCCCCCACAGCACTTGGCTAACAGCAGGGAACATTTCTGTTCAGCCACAGGCAAACAGCCCAGCATGAACGGGCACCTCTGAATGGCCATGAATGCCAGGACAAATTAATCATTAAACACACTTGCTTTTAAACCATGTATAATATTTACAAAGGTACACTCACCAAAGATCCCTTCTCCACCTGGCGGGTCTGGGAGGCAGCCTTGGGTGGGTTCGGGGTACTGACTCCAGGTCCAGGGTGAGAAACAGTTCCTGGCTGTCGGGGAAAACGGTTTCTCTGCTTGCTTGCTGTGAGCTATCTTCAACGTCATCATCATTTTCCTTGTCCCCAAAACCCGCATCCCTGTTGCGTGCTACTCCATTGATGGAGTCAAAGCACAAGGGTGGGATAGTTGTAGGGACACCTCCTAGAATGGCATGTCTGGGGGTCTGACCCGGAGTGGCCATTTGCCTCTCTGGTTTTTTGGTAGGCTTGCCTCAGCTCCTTAAGTTTCATGTTGCACTGCTGCGGGTCCCTGTTATAGCCTCTGTCCTTCATGCCCTTGGAGATCTTTTTCAAATGTTTGGGCATTTCGGCTTTTGGAACATAGTTCTGATAGCATAAATTCGTCTCCCCATACAGCAATCAGATCCCGTACCTCCCATTCGGTCCATGCTGGGGCTCTTTTGTGATTCTGGGACTCCATCATGGTCACCTTTGCTGATGAGATCTGCCCTCACCTGCAGATTGCCATGCTGGCCAAACAGGAAATGAGATTCAAAAGTTCGTGGGCCTTTTCCTGTCTACCTGGCCAGTGCATCTGAGTTGAGAGCGCTGTCTAGAGCGGTTAGAATGGAGCACTCTGCGATAGCTCCCGGAGGCCAATACCGTTTGCGATCACACTACCCCAAATTCGACCCAGCAAGGTCGATTTCAGTGCTAATCCCCTTGTCGGGGGAGGAGTACAGAAATAGATTTTAAGAGCCCTTTAAGTAAAAAAAAAAACAGCTTCGTCGTGTGGATGGGTGCAGAGTTAAATCGATGTAATGCTGCTAAATTCGACCTAAACTCATAGTATAGACCAGGGCTAAACAGTCCCTCCTGACACTGAGAGAGTACAGACCAATGTTCAGACAAAGGCATTCCTTTCTATCTTCATCCTCACAGAAATATGAGCAAAGAAACAGCAGGTTCTCCAGAGGAAAGCTGTGGAACTGTGCCTGGGGAGGATCGAGAGAACTCCCAAAGTCTCTTTGGGTATGTCTACACTGCAATATGTCTGGTCTGGGTCAGACTTGAGCTCATGGGGCTCAGGCTGTAGGGCTATAAAATTGCACCAGGGAGAGGGTCCCAGAAACCAGGCTTCAGCCTGAGCCTGAATGTCTGCACTGGAATTTTATAATCCTGCAGCCCAAGCCCTGTGAGTCCAAGTCAGCTGACCCAGGCCAGCTGTGCGTGTTTTGTTGCAGTGTAAACATACCCTTTGTGACAAAGATTGCATAGGTCTTTGCCTGGAGCTGAAGCATGGGGCAGGATTTCCCATTCCCTGGAGGAATGAGTTGCTTCAACCATGGACCAGTGGGTCAGGAAGGTCGTGAGGCAGTGATACTCCCTCGAGTTTCCGGCTCCACCCCATCCATTTTTTATCCAGTCTCCCCTCTCCAATGAACCCGTAAAGTGCCGTCTAAACCAGAACAAGATTTTCACCATCTGGAAGTGGGATAATAGAGAGCATTCACTCAGAAGAAAGAGTCTCAGGATTCTGCTCCATCTTCTTTATCGTTCAGAAGTGTACAGGGGAAATTTGAGCCATTCTAGATCTCAAAAGGCTCAATAAGTGGATGAAGAAAATGAAAGTGCTGGATGGAGACCCTAACTTCTATGGTGACATCCCTGTTCCAGGGGGATTTTCTGACTTCAGTGGATCTGGTGGATGCATATCTCCACATTCTGATCCAATCATGCCACGGGAACCATGGCCAATGGGGCGACGCCTGCGGATGGGGCAGCGCGCAGCACCACCTGTCTGTGCCTCCACGTAGGGGCCAGAGGGGGGACATGCAGCTGCTTCTGGGAGCTTCTTGAGGCAAGCACTTCCTCCCTGAGCCTATGCCCCTGACCACCCGCCATGCCCCAAACCCCTGCACCACCCCGATCCCCTTCTCACCCTCCGGACCCCTCGGTCCCAGCCCGGAGCAACCTCCTGCACCCCCAACCTCTCATTCTCAGCCCCACCCCAGAGCCCGCACCCCCAGCTGGAGCCCTGACACTCCCCTCTCCCTCCACACCATATCCCCCTGCCCCAGACCGGAGCCCCCACACACATCCTGAACTCCTCATTTCTGGCTCCACCCCAGAGCCCACACCCCCCAGACGGAGCCCTCACCCTCTCCTGTACCCCAACCCCCAATTTTGTCAGCATTCATGGCCCGCCATACAATTTCCATACCCAAATGTGGCCCTCCTTGTAAAATCTTTTATCAATAAAGTGGATCCATCACAAAGGCCTGAGGTTCACATGGCAAGTTAAACTCATTTGGAAACAAATTTCCATACAAGTACCACAAGCTTTCGTTGGCTTTGTCAGGACCTTGTTACTATCCCATGACACAGGAGGTTTTAAATGGGGAGGTAGCTTAAGAGTCAAATCCAGAATGAAGTTGATGTACTGCTCTACCTTTGACTAATTCAGGATTAGATGAAGTAGTTGCCAGTTGTAAGTAGGGGGTTAGTTATTGTTAGACCCAAATAAGTGAATAGGGCATTCAAGCAAGCAATTTTTGTACAGTCTCAGTAAAGAGATCCACACGGACCTGTTTGCAATGTATCCTGAACCCTTTCTGCTTGCTGGGAGACGTAAGCCATTTGCTTGGACGTGTTGTGTCCACAGATCTCTACCCTGGGTTGAAGTGAGGTACCCTCATTCTGACTGATAGTCTGAGGCCAGATTTCCAGCCTTCTGGGCTCAGCTTTGGCTATCTGCAATGGAACTGAGAATCAGACCTCTATAAGCCAGTATAGGACAACTAGGATCATCAAATCTTTGTCTCTCTTAAGCTTTGCCCAGGATCTTCTACCACTGGGATTGCTGGAAAAGCTTACAAGTGCCTCCTGTGAATGACGAAGGCATCCCTCTGCAGCACAATCCTGTCTCAGAGCCATGAACAGACAACCAATAGCATTATATTCAGGTGAACAGTCTCTGCAGAAAGTCAATTTTAGTCTGCTGGCTGTGAGCTCTGGCAGCTGTCAGACTTTGCCCCATCATGGTTGTGGGGTGGTTGCACAAATGGTAGCCTCCCTAGTTATCAAAGGAAGCACAGTTGTGTGGCGGTTTGTGTGGATAGTTTCACTTCCAAAGTGAATTAAGCTAAACCAAATTAAGGCCACTGTAATTCTGAATGCGAGTGTCCACACAGGGGTTTAATGCAGTTTAACTAATCAACTTTAAATTAATATCTTTAGTTAATTTGGATTAAATTTCCTGGCCGTTCCCATGTAGACAATCCCAAAGTAAATTAGATAAATTAGTCACTGTTGTTATGATATTACAGGAGTCAAAGTACCAGGGGATATATGTGCCAGTTCTAAGGCAGAATTCATGGCATACTTGAGGAATACCTGTCGCTGAGCTTTGTATTGCTGCCACATGGAACTCCAGTCATGTTTTCACTCAGAACTACTGTATTTAGGAGCCAGGGTAGATGCCCAGTTTGGGAGGACAGGCTATAATTAGTACCTGTTTCACCCTTTTGCAGGGGATTGTTACTGCTACCTCCTGAGTGTGTGGATATACAGAGGCAGTTATCTAGGGCAAAAAGATTACTTGCCTGTAACTGCAGTTTTCAATATATATATATATATATATATATATATATCTTTATGTGTATTATAGGTGGTACTGGCAGTGCTGCTTATTAAAGTTGTCCAACATTTACCATTATAAGACCCTGTTTTCTGTTGCTTATAATTTTGCCACACTTCAACCATTTGAGCTAAAATGTTCCATGCCAGATCTCCGCCTCAGGCTAAATTTTGTTTGTTTCAAACACGAATGCTTTTCCCATTGCTTTTATGCACTTGCCCTATAGATGGTGCTCTAAGAGTTGAATTATTGTATTTTCCTGAGTATAGCTGCCACATAATGGCTAAAAGCGTTTGCAAGCAAAATATGGAAAAAAGGTTCACCAAGTGCATCATCTTAACGAATGCACCCCTACGTTCTTATGTGCCATCACACTGAGAGACTGATATACAATTCCATCCTCTCTGTGGGGAGAGATAGCATTCACTGAAAAGAGCATGCAAAATGCTACCTCTATCTGTAATGGAAATTAAGTATAAGATTGCCACTGAGTGAAACCTTTATTTATGAGAACAATGACTCACAGGCCATCGGGATACCTTGCTCACAGCGGGGAGAAAGAATGGGCATGAAAAAAAATTAAAATTATTATATACTATAATAGCAAAAATAGATACTGTGCATTTTAAAAAATCTGTCCTCCATTGTTGGTCCATTCATATCGTGAGGGTGTTTATACTGAAGCCAACCACCTGTGACAATCTGATCCATTGTCCTTGTAGCTGAAACAGGCAAGAGGTTCTCTGTCACTGAGGCAAAAATGACCAAAGAAACCCCGCAAAAGGGCCATTCCAGTATGCCTCATGTTGATGGCAAGTGTAAAATTGGTACCTAGAACATTCAAACATTGTGCAAAACAGCTAACGCTGTCCTCCTCATCAAGCAGTTGAAAAGCCTGAACACTGATAAGTATGCTGGCCAGGAAGTGGTGAAAAGAAAATTGAGGACTGTAGTGGGGTAGTCACCCCACTCTGGCCCTGAAGGGGTTAAAACAGCCCTGGGAAAGGGCAGCCCTGGGGAGCCAATAGGAAAAGCAGCCAGACTAGGCTGATTGGGGAAGCAACCATAGCTGGGGCCACACCCCAATTAGGCCACAGTTGGCCCTATACAAGGGCTGTGACCCAGGAGCTGAGTCAGTCTCTCTCTTGTTCTGGAGAGGGAAGGACTTGGCTGCCTGGGAGCTCAGGGTACAGGGAACAGAGCAGAGCTGGGGAAAGGCAGGAGGAGCGGGGGAGCTCCAGTCTGGCAAATCCCCAGGCTGCAGGCCTTGCTAAAGGCCAAAGCTGATACAGGGGTTGCAGAGGTGCAGCCCGGGCTTAGGCAGAGGCAGCTGGTCTGACTCCCTTGCCAATGATGAGTGGCCATTACAGACTGCAGTTTGCCCCAGTGAGCAGGGGCTAGATGATGACTGGCAAGGTGGGTTTAGAGGGTTGGGGATTCCCCTGTGGAGAGGAGACCCAGAGCATGGGGGTACTACTGGAGCGGAACCCTGAGGTAAAGGGAATAGGGTCTGGGAGGGACACGGGGCCAGCGGCAGGCGAGACACCGGCCTGCAGAGGGCACTCTGTATGCTGGAAAAGAGCTAATTCCCAGACGACCAGCAGGACCCACTGCGCCGGTGAGTCTTGACCTCGTTACAAGGACCATACATTTTTGTTCTCAGGCCATCCCAGTGAGTTACTCCAGCAAGGGGTAGCCTTTGTACTTTCACCCAATTCCCAATGGGCATTGCAAGGTTGGTGGATGATTAATGAGTGACTTAGCATCTGAGTCCATACCTGCTGTGAGCATCTTATCACCTTTGCAGTGTATGGTCCCACCATCACCAAAGCTAATTGGGCAGCTGCAGATAATTTTTGCCAGCAACCGTAGTCAAGTCTTTAATGATGTTCTGAGAAGAGATGTCATGATCCTGGGTGACTTCAATGTGCAGGTAGGAAAGGATAATGACAACAGCGCAAGTACTCTCAGGAAGTTTGGTCTTGGGCAGAAGTACAGGAATAGGCAGCAGTTGCTGGAATTCGCAGCTGACAATGACATGGTGATCACTGATTCACTCTTCTGTCATCCAAAGATTCACAAGCAGACCTGGTACACCCCAGATGGTTTCACCAGTACTGTTACTGATCATGCCCTTGTTAACAATCATTGGCGATCAATGATCAGGGAAGTAAGAGTTTGTAGAGATGCTGAACTTGCCACTGACCATCGGCTTCTGCTGACAAAAGTGTACCTCTGACTTTGAAGGCAGATAGTTAATGGGCCAAAATTACAGTGATCCAACCAAAGGCTCTTATTACAACCAAGCTATCAGGTGCTTGCTGTTCAGTCACTAATGCTTCGATGGTTGTAAGCAGTCCAGAAGTCACTTCCTCTATTGCAGGGGTCAGCAACCTATGGCATGTGTGCCAAAGGCGGCACACAAGCTAATTTTCAGTGGCACTCTGCTGCCGGCCTGGGGTTCCGTCCTCCAGCCCTGCTCAGCCTGCTACCAGTCTGGGGTTCCATCTGCCAGCCCCTGTAAATGTAAAATGTATTACTGGCATGCAAAACCTTAAATTACAGAGAATAAATGAAGACTTGGCACACCACTTCTGAAAGGTTGCCAACCCCTGCTCTATCATCTGCTGAGGAATGGTGGTATTTCAAGTGATCAGTGCTGACCACTGCCAGCTCAGTGCTGAGGCCTTAGCCCTTCAAATGTCATCCATGATTCAGTGAAGAGGTGCTCACAGATAACAAAAAAGCCAGGCTACAATTAGTCTCCAAAGACATGTTTGAAAGAGCAAAAGCAAAGGCTGGAAGAGTTTGACTTCATAACATCATCAAGCCATTGCATAAGAAAGATAAGAAATTCTGGTGGCCGACACAGGCAGCCAGTTTAGACTTGGCTACCACCGGCACAGTCTCCATACCTTTTATTCAACTTTGTGGTGTTTGTAGGGACAGGTGGTTGCATCAACAGGAAGATCATTTCAAGACACTTCTCAATTGTCGCTTGCCCACAGTTCCTCTTCCATTTGAAAAGGGACAGGAAGTTCTGGTAGAGCCACCTTCCTTCAGCTTAAGGACTGCAATCTGGATTTCTTCCCGGTTGAAGTCTGGGAAGGCACCAGAAGTTTGTAACATCACTCCTGAGTTGCTGCAGACAAGTGAGAGTATTGTATCCTGGTTGCACAGGATATTCCAGACCATCTGGCATATTAATACCATCCTCAATGACTGGAAGAATGTTATTCGGCCTCTGTTCAAAAAGGGCAATAAGGTTGAATATATCAACTATAGAAGTATTATGCTATTGTCAGTCCCAGGGAAAGTCCTTGCTTCCATGTTAACATCTCTTATAAACAAAGCACTTCATGACAAAGGCCAGGATACTCAGTGTGGCTTCAGAGCCGGTTGTTCCACTATTGACCAGATCATTACCTTTCAATAGCATTTCAAGAAGATGGCTCAATTTAATAAGACCTGCTCATCACTTTTTATAGACTTCAATCAGGCCTTTGATTCAGTGCATTGAGCAAGGTTGTTGGTTTAAAAGTGTTTAAAGTGAGACACAATATTTTTATTCTCACTGAAACTAAATACATTTTTTTAGAAATGTCTAAATTTTTAACTTCAACTGTTTTTTGCAAAATAAATATATATATTTTTAAAAAGTACCCAAGTGAACGTTTTTAGAGAAAGTTTTCATCTTAGTCAAAAAGGTATTGTCCGTTAGAAAAATGTTGACCCGCTCTATAAATTAGTTAATGTTTGTGAAGTGCTTTGAACTCCTCAGATGGAAGGAGCTACATAAGTGTAAGGTTATTATATTTTATTTTAAAATTATCTAAATATAGTCATTCTCAATATATTTTTGTATGAAATTTTTTTTCTTTTTTTTCTTTTTTTAAGAAAAAAGATGGGAAAAGAAAAGAGAACATGTAAAAGTGCTTCACTCTCCAGGGCCTTAATGCTTTCTGACCCTTTGTCTGTCTTGTCTATTTAGGCTGTAAGCTGTTTGAGGCAGGAACTGTCTCTCACTATATGTTTGTACATGTGTATATGTTTGTGCCTAGCTCAATGCACCCTGATTTTGGTTGTTGCTTCTAGTACTACTTTACTACAAGTAATTAATAACGACATGTGCGGACCTTCCTCTGGCATGGATCCTACTGCAGAATCCTGGCCGCAGACTGGAAAGCTCTTCAGGACCAGGGAATGCCATTTGTTTTGTGTTGCATATGGTGCCAAACACTTTGGTGCTAAATGTATAATAATAACACTTAATTTTAGATACTAACCAAATATTTACCAATTTTTATGTACCAAGTTAAAAATTAAGTGTTGGCCTTTGTTTTACAGGCTAGAGTTTTGATTAAATATGTAGGAAAACCTCTCACAGTTTAAAAAAATACAAAGGTAATATTTCTTTACAAAGATACCATCTCAAAGATTTATTACAGCTTTGTTTCCATGCTGTAAAGCACTATCTGAAGTAATTAAATCTGTAGCTAGAATTTTTTTTATTGAAACGTTATCTTTATTGCCGTATAGCATTTACATTATGAGGTGCTTTGTTGTGTGCTATCAATCCTAGGCAAATATGTATTTTTATATCCAGATAAGAAAATATATATTTCTTAAATAATGCAGCAGTATCTCTCTGTGTTCATTTGCTCCTGGATACACATATGTAACTCCCTTTTGATATCAATAGATGTTAAGAACATGTATCAGGTCATAGTGTTTAAGGTTAGAAGCCTACCCTGTTTTTAACCCTCTCTTATTAATGTACATGAAAAAGCATGAGAATGAAGTAACAGAAAATGTTACATATGCTAAAGCAGTAGTTCTCAACCGGGCATACATGTACCTCTGAGGGTACGCAGAGATCTTCCAGGGAGTACATCAACTCATCTAGATAGTTGCCTAGTTTTACAACAGGCTACATAAAAAGCACCAGCGAAATCAGTACAAACTATAATTTCATACAATGACTTGTTTATACTGCTCTATATGCTGAAATGTAAGTACAATATTTATATTCCAAGTGATTTATTTTATAATTATATGGTAAAAATGAGAAAGCAAACAATTTTTCAGTAATAATGTGCTATGACTCTTGTATTTTTATGTCTGATTTTTGTAAGCAAGTAGTTTAAGTGAGGTGAAACTTGGGGGTACGCAAGGCAAATCAGACTCCTGAAAGAGGTACAGTAGTCAGGAAAGGTTGAGTGCCACTGTGCTAAAGAATATGGGATGGACATACTGGCCAAGATTTTCAAAACTGGGTGCCTAACCACAGTCTCTCAACCAGTGGTCTCCAACCTTTTTACGCTCAAGATCACTTTTTGAATTTAAGGACAACCCAGGATCTGCCCCATCCCTTCCCCGAAGCCCCGGCCTGCTCCACTCACTCCATTCCCCCCCCCTTTCTCCGTCGCTCGCTCTCCCCCAACCTCACTCACTTTCACTGGGCTGGGGTAGGGGGTTGGGGTTCAGGAGGGGGTGCAGGCTCTGGGTTGGGGCCAAGGGGTTTGCCATGTGGGAGGGAGCTCCAGGCTGAGCCTGGGGCAGGGGGTTGGAATGAAGGAGGGGGTGAGGGGTGCAAGCTCTGGGAGGGAGTTTGGGTGCAGGAGGGGACTCTGGGCTGGGGCATAGTGTTGGGGTGTAGGAGGGGGTACAGGGTGTGGGCTCTTGGAGGGAGTTTGGGTGCAGGAGGAGGCTCTGGCCTGGGGCAGAGTGTTGGGGTGCTGCCTCTGGGAGGGGGATCAGGGCTGGGGCAGGGGGTTGGGGTACAGGACGGGCTACAGCAGTGGTTCTCAAACTTTTGTACTGGTGACCCCTTTCACACAGCAAGCCTTTGAGTGCGACTCCCCCCCCCCCTTATAAATTAAAAACACTTCTAAATATATTTAACACCATTATAAATTCTGGAGGCAAAGCGGGGTTTGGGGTGGAGGCTGACAGCTCGTGACCCCCCATGTGACCCCCTTGTGACCCCCTGAGGCATCCCGCCGCCCAGTTTGGGCTACAGGGTGCTGGCTCTGAGAGGGGAGTCAGGTCTCGGGCAGGGGGTTGGGGTGCAGGAGAGGGTATGGGGTGCTGGCTCCCGGAGGGGGCTCAGAGCTGGAGGTTGGGGTGCAGCCTCCCGTCAGGCGGCACTTACCTTGGGCGGCTCCCGGTTGGCAGTGCAGCGAAGCTTAGGCAGACTCCCTGCCTGCCCCAGCCCCATGCTGCTCTCAGAAGGGGCCAACACACTCCTGTGGCTCCTGGGGGATGCGAGGGGCATGTGGCTCTGCATGCTGCCCCTCTCTGCAGCACTGCCCCCGCAGCTCCCACAGTCACAGTTCCCCGTTTCTGGCCAATGGGAACTGTGGGGGGTGGCGCTTGCAGGCAGGAGCAGTGCACCCTGCCCCCGCCCCGGGGCTGCAGGGGCATGCTGGCTGCTTCTGGGAGTGGCGTGGGACCAGGGCAAGCAGGGAGCCTGCCTTAGTCCTGCTGCACCGCCGGAGATTGCGATCGACTGGGAGAGTCTCTAGGATCGACTGGTTGGTGACCACTGCTCTAAATCCATATTTAGGCATCTAAACAAGTGGACTGATTTTCAAAAGTGCTGAGAATTCAAAAGCTCTCAGTGGTATGAGTGGGAACTGCTGGAGGTATGCTACAATGGCAGGCCATAGTAACCAGATCTCCTCACCAGTAGTGAAGACTTTATACACAGACACAAACTCTCTTTCCAGACCATCATCTGGGCTCCCTCCCCTGTACAGCTTTCCCCTACGCGGGTCCCAGCCATCCTCCTCCCAGGCAATAATTTATATGGCCTAAATCAACTCCATCTCCAAGACAATAGGACTAGGCATCTTTCCGTTTACTTGAATGGCTTTTAGATAAGGCCTGTATGAGAACTTCTTAAAATTGCTGTTAAATACTTTGGTGTGAAATGGGGAGACCCTAGAGATTTAGACAGAATTAGTTAATACAGATTGGGTCAAATCATGAAGTCATTACTTAGGGTATGTCTACACTACAAGACTATTTCGAATCAACTTAAGTCGAATTTGTGGAATCGACCTTACGAAGTCGAATTTGTGTATCCACACTAAAAACACTAATTCGACTGTGTGAGTCCACAGTAACGGGGCCAGCGTCGAATTTGGAAGCGGTGCACTGTGGGAAGCTATCCCACAGTTCCCGCACTCCCCGCTGCCCATTGGAATTCTGGGATTTCCCCCCAATGCCTGCTGGGGGAAAAAAATGTGTCGAGGGTGGTTTTGGGTAACTGTCATCATTGAACCGTCAATCACGCCCTCCCTCCCTGAAAGCGCTGGCGGGAAATCTGTTAGCGCACTTTTCTGGTCAGTGACAGCGCGGACGCCACAGCACTGCGAGCATGGAGCCCGCTGCGATCATCGCTGCACTTATGGCCGTTGTAAACTCCTCGCACCTTATCGTCCACCTCTTCCACAGTCAGCTGCTGAGAAATCGGGCTACTTTTCAATGGTGCTGCGAGCACTGGTGGACCATGGGGGACGTTTTACCAACATCAACGTCGGGTGGCCAGGCAAAGTTCATGACGCGTGTGTTTTCAGGAACTCTGCTCTGTTTAGATGCCTGCAGGAAGGTAGTTTCTTCCCGGACCACAAAATAACTCTTGGGGATGTGCAGATGCCTATAGTGATCCTCGGGGACCCAGCCTACCCGCTAATGCCCTGCCTCATGAAGCCCTATACAGGCGCCTGGGACAGCGACAAGGAACTCTTCAAGTACCAGCGAGCAGCGAGCAGCGTGACCTGTGACTGTTCAGTTTCTTTACAGAGAAGCTGAACCTGCCCCTGTTTCTTTACCAAGTTACTGTTGGCCAGCATCTGCAGTTACATACTTCCAACACACTTCCACCCCGCTTCCCCCACTTCCAACACACGTTTAAAAATAAAATACATGTTCCACTGTAACTTTACAAAGGTTTCTTTATTGATGACTTTGCATTAAAGGGTTGAAACTGGGACGCAGACTGTGCTGGGTAGGGTGTGCGGTGATGTAAAGACCACCTCTAAACTCGAGGAATGACAGGCTCCTGCTCCCAGAGCAGTCTGCAGTGCCGGACTGGTTGTTTCAACGGAGCCTGCCATCCCTCCTTTTTGGGACTCTGTGTGCGGGGGCTATGTCGCCTTGTGGCGGGGGAGGACGGATACAGATTCCTCTGCTGCGTGGCTCTGTGGTCCAGGACAGGGACCGTTGCATGAGATCTGTAACCCCCCTCCCCCGCTACAAAGTCACGTACCCCCCCACCCACACAGAACCTGCAAACCACCTCCCATACCGACCAGGGTGCCTACTGACTGCACTGTGTGTGTGACCTGCTGCTGATCCTGCCCCCGTCTCTGTACCCTGCTAAAGGTGACTGTCCTATGCAATACCCTACCCCCTTCCCCACCCACCCCTTCAAACGCAGCGTTGTGTAAAAAAGCATGATGGAAACAGTAATTAACAGCAAAGTATTTTTAATAATTAACCAGACAGTCAGGGGATGAAACTGGGATTGGGGCTAGGGTGAGTCAGGAAGGGAAGGAATTCTCAAAAATTAGGGTATGAGAGCTTTTGTCTACTTGAGCACTCTGCTGGGGTGCAGTGACAGTTTTCACGGCCCCTGGCGCCACTCCTTCTGGTTACTTTGGGTGACGGGAGGTATGGGACTTTGTGGCGGGGGAGGGCGGTTGCAGATTCACTGCGGGGGGGGCTCTGTCCTCCTGGCTGTGGTCCTGCAGAACATCCACAAGGCGCCGGAGCGTGTCCGTTTGCTCCCTCATTAGTCCAAGCAGCGTTTGAGTCACCTGCTTGTCTTCCTCACGCCACCTCTCCTCCCGTTCGCTGTGTGAGCGCTGGTACAGAGAGAGGGTCTCCCTCCAGTGGCTCTGCTGGTCCGCCTCGCCTCGGGAGCACCCCATAACTTCAGCGATCATCTCGTCCCATGTCTTTCTCTTTCGCCGCCTAATCTTTGCCAGCCTCTGTGAGGGGGATGCTGTGGCAGGTCTGGAGACAGTCGAAGCTGTGTGATGGGAAAGAGGGAGTGAATTCCTTGCAAAGATACATTTCTGCGAACAATGAACACAGTCTAGTCTGTGTCTGTGAACAACACCATGCACAGCACCTATCTCGTCCGCACTCCTGCAGCAGGCAATCCGGAAAGCATAAACTCTGCCCCTGTTCCACCCCATCGCAGTGTCCCCCGACCCTTGGAATTCCGGGTTGAGATCCCAGTGCCTGATGGTGCAAATTTCATTGTCGCGGGTGGTTCTGGGTACATGTAGTCACTCATTCCTTCCTCCAGGAAAGCAACGCCAGACAATCATTTCGAGCCCGTTTTCCCTGGATTGCCCTGGCAGACGCCATAGCGTGGCAACCATGGAGCCTGTTTTGCCTCTTGTCACTGTCACCGTATGTGTACTAGATGCCGCGGACTGAGCCGATTCAGCAGTGCTACACAGCAGCATTCATTTGCTTTTGCATGACAGCACAGATGGTTATCAGCCATATTGTACCATCTACCATGCCATTGTAAATTGGCAAGGTGATGATGGTTACCAGCCGTATTGCATTATACCTTCTGCTGCTGTCATAGGTGCCCCTGGCCGAGATCAGCCGGGGGCGCAAAAGACAAAACTGGGAATGACTCCCCGAGTCAATCCCTCCTTTATGGTATCTAAAAATAGAATAATTCCTGCATAGAAGATGGGGCTAGTGTAGTAGAGATACAGTGTTTCAGAGAACCAGAGAGCACAGCTGCTCCGTGTCAGATTATGCAGGAATGATGAGCTGCATGCCATTCACAGGGGGTGCTCCTGCAACAACCCCACCTGTTGCTTCCCTCCTCCCCCTGCCTTCCCGGGCTACCGTTGCAGTGTCCCCTGATTTGTGTGCTAAAGTAATAAAGAATGCAGGAATAAGAAACAGTGACTTGTTACTGAAATGAAATGAGGGGAAGGCAGCCTCCAGCTGCTATGATTGTCCAGACAGGACATTAAGCAGTGTGGTGGGAGAGGAAAACAGCATCCTGCTGCTATGACAGTCCAGGCAGTACAGAATCTTTTCTTTACACATGAAGGGCGGGGGCTGATGGAGCTCAGCCCCCTGTTGCTATGATGAAGACGGTTAGCAGGCCGTCTACTTATGGGCTGATGATGAGGACGGGTACCAGTCGTATTGCACTACACCATCTACTGCAAGGCTGATGATGATGACGACGGATATCAGTCATACTGCACCGTCAGCCACCCATGAGGCGGAGGGGGGAAAGGATGCTACAGTACAGTGCCGCAGCATCGCGTCTACCAGCAGCATTCAGTACACATAGGGTGACATTTAAAAGAGTCAAGAGACGATTTTTTTTCCTTTTCCTTCTGGGGGTGTGGGGGGGGGGTACATTGACGAGCTATGCCCTGAACCACCGCGGACAATGTGTTTGACCGTACAGGTATTGGGAGATCAGCCAAGAATGCAAATGCTTTTCGGAGACTGCAGGAACTGTGGGATACCTTGCGTCCTCAGTCCACCCTCCCTCCATGAGCGTCCATTTGATTCTTTGGCTTTCCGTTACACTTGTCACACAGCAGCGTGCTGAGTCTCTGCTACGCCGTCTGTCCGGAGATTTTTTAAACATACTTTGGACCAGGCATAACATTACAGTAATTCCCCTAATTAGATGCAGGAGTCGCCGAGCGAGATCGCACTGAGGCGGGTCACTGAAGGAGATAGAGAGCGCATGCTGCGTGAAAGCCAGCACAAACCAGGGCCCTATGCAGCCATGCTCGGGGAGGCAATGCTCCCTGAGTACCTCATGAAAGCCTCACGCGGAAAAGTGTGCTACCACAGAGCACCCAATAAGGCAGCTCTCCCCAGGAACCTCCTGCGGAGGCTTTTCGATTACCTCCAGGAGAGCTTCGTGGAGATCTCCCAGGAGGATTTCTATTCTATCCCCATATACGTAGAGACCTCCTTTTCACATACTTCAGCTTCCTGTTATATTAAGAATAAAAATTTACATGTTTAAAGCACTTACCGACTGCTCCTTCCCCTGATTCAGGGTCCGGGTTAATGGCCGGGGAGGGTTGGTAGGGGATCTCTGTGACGGTGATGAAGAGATCCTGGCTGTCGGGGAAACCAGCGTTGTAAGCGCTGTCGCCTGCCTCGTCCTCCACAAACCCTTCCTCATCTTCCCCGTCCGCGAACATCGCCGAGGAACTGTCCGTCGACACTGTCCCATCGTCAGAGTCCATGGTCACTGGTGGGGCAGTGGTGGCAGGCTCCATAGCGTCCGTTTGCCGCTTTGATTTTTTGGTAGCCTTATCTGGGGTCCTTGATTTTCACACAGCGCTGCGTTGCATCCTGCCTGTATCCTCTGTCTGCCATGGCTTTGGAGACCTTCTCGTAGGTCTTTGCATTCCGTTATTTGGAGCGCAGCTCCGAAAGCACAGACTCCTCACCCCACACACCGATCAGATCCAAGACTTCCCGGTCAGTCTATGCTGGGTCCCTCTTTCTATTCAGAGATTACATGAACTCCTCTGCTGGAGAGCTCTGCATTGCTGCCGGTGCTGCTGAGCTCGCCCCGATGTCCAACCACGAAATGAGATTCTAACTGTCCAGACAGGAAAAGGAATTCAAATTTTCCCGGGGCTTTTCCTGTGTGGCTGGTCAGAACATCGAAGCTCGGACTACTGTCCAGAGCGTCAACAGAGTGGTGCACTGTGGGATAGCTCCCGGAGCTACTAAGTTCGATTTGCATCCACACCTAGCCTAATTCGACATAGCAATGTCGAATTTAGCGCTACTCCCCTCATCAGGGAGGAGTACAGAATTCGAACTAAAGAGCCCTCTATATCGAATTAAATGGCTTCCTGGTGTGGACGGGTGCACGGTTAATTCGATTTAACGCTGCTAAATTCGAATTAAAGTCCTAGTGTAGACCAGGCCTTAGGGCCACATTGTGTCATAGACTTTGAACACAAAGGGGAGTTCCACTTAAAACCCAAGATATTGAGCCTCAGATTTTACCAAGACATTCCTTAGCTAAAACTCCAACTAACTTCAACAAGAATTTTGCCTGACTGAGGACTTGAGGGGCTGTTTTTGAAGACAATGGCAAAACTCTCTCTGACTTCAGCGGAGGTACAATCCGGCCCTGATTATAGATTTCAGGTTTTCTCCAATTTCACCTGAGTTTGCCATCTTTACACACATTGAGCGATACCTTATTTGAAATTAAGAACCTAGCCCATTTTGAGTTTGGGAGCTTGTTCTTTGGAAAGATTTGGCTAGAACCAAAAGTTGAATAGAACCTACTGTCAAATTATTGGAGGCAAGTGTATCTTTCTGCTTTTATGAAATTGCTTATTTAGTAGTATTTCCAGATCAGGAGAGTACATTACAAAAGGAGAGAAAGTGACAGCGTGGATTGTATGGAGAGGGGTACATTCCTACATGGAGTATTTACCTACAGAGTATTGTGAAGTACTAATACCCTTTAGATTAGATTGAAAGATCTTTGGGTCAGTGACTCATCATCATCATGTTCCGATTACACCTCTGGTGTTTAGGGCAGCGATGAAGCGCCTCTACTCCTGTCTGTTTCTGGCAAGTCTTTCAATGGTTCCCCAGCTCTATGCCAAGTTTTGCAGCTCGGCTTCCACAGCTCTTCATTGTTTTCAGGCGCCCTCGTTTTCGCTTGCCTTCCGGTGTCCATCTTATTGCTACTCTGGTGATGGAATCAGTTTCCATCCAAAGCACATGACCGATCCATCTCCAACGCCTCCTGGCAATGACAGGGCCGCCCGGGGGGCGGGGGGGAGGAAGTGGGGCAATTTGCCCCAGGCCCCGCAGGGGCCCCCACAAGAGTTTTGCGGGGCCCCTGGAGCGGGATCCTTCACGCGCTCCGGGGGCCCCGGAAAACTCTCGTGGGGCCCGGGCCCCCGGAGCTTCTTCCGCTCCGGGTCATCGGCGGCAATTCGGTGGCAGGGGGTCCTTCCGCTGCAGGGTGGAAGGACCCCCACCGCCGAATTACTGCCAAAGACCCGGCACTTTGGTGGTGGGTCCCACTTCGGTGGCGGGGGGCCCCTGCCGCGGGCCTTCAGGGCACTTCTGCGGCAGGTCCCGGAGCAGAAGGGCCCCTCCGCCACCGAATTACCGCCAAAACGGGGGGCCCCCGCCGCCAAAGACCCCAGGCCCCCTGAATCCTCTGGGCGGCCCTGGGCAATGATGGTGCTGAGATCCTTTTGGCTGCATTGTGTCAATAGATCTTGGTGTGAGATTGGGCCAAGGATACAGAGGATTTTTCTGAGGCAGGTGGTATGAAATGAAGACAGTTTGGACATGTCATACTTTTTCATTCCTCAGCATTCTGCACTGTAAAGTAGTGTTCAAAGTACGCACCTCTGATAAAACTTGAGTTTGGTTTTGGTGCTGTATTTTGATTATTTCCAGACTGTATTTAAGCTCCTGAAGGTGTTCCCAGCTTTATTTATTTTGTTCCGGATGTCCTGGCTTGTTCCACCGTCCTGGCTGATGGTGCTGTCCAAGTATGTGAATGTACATTGGTGAGAACATAATCCTCTATCTGTACTGGTGAAGGTGAGGCAATATTAAAGGTCATGATATTTGTCTTATTGCAGTTGATTTTTCAGTCCAATTTGCTGGCTGAATGTGTTGAGTTTTTTTTTCTTGTATATGGTGTTGGGTATATGATAAGAGAGCGACATCATCTGCGAAGTCCAGGTCTTCAAGGGATGAGAATAGTATCCTTTTAATGCCTCTTGGCATGTCTTCAGTTGTATGCCACATTACCCAGTTGATGGCAATGTTGAAGAGAATTGCAGACATGACACACTCCTGATGTACTACTGTTTTGACTTCAGAACTGAGCTCCCTGTGATCAACACTGCATGTAAAGTTGAAATAGAAGTTTTTGATGACGTTGATTGTACGGAAAGGAATTCCATATGCCCACAGAATGCGCCATAGGCTGGTCCTGTGAATGCTATCAAAAGCCTTCTCAAAGTCTATGAAATTTATGTAGAGTTGCCGGTGCCATTCTAAGCACTATTCTATTACGTTTTGTAGAGTGAAAATCTGGTCTGTGCATCCACGCCCTTTCCGAAAACCAGCTCGCTCTTTTCTGAGAACGCTATCAACTGCATCTGATAAATGCTGATATCATAATCTTACACAATACTTTGCTTGGCACAGATAAAAGTGTGATACCACATCAGTTATTACAATCA
Source organism: Mauremys mutica (assembly GCF_020497125.1). NCBI lineage: Eukaryota > Metazoa > Chordata > Testudines > Geoemydidae > Mauremys > Mauremys mutica. The sequence goes on along the minus strand of NC_059072.1, from coordinate 98,933,093 downwards.
CTGATAGTTCCTTTCTTTGGTATCTTCACTATAACTCCATTGGTCCACTCATCTGGCACTTTTCCCCTTTCCCAGACTGATGTAAATAGAGGGGCCAGGATAGATGCTGCTAACTCAAGATTTACCTTGAACAATTCTGCATTGAAGTTATCCTTGCAAGGAGCTTTCCCATTTTTAAAGGATTTGATGGCTTGAATGATCTCTTCCTTAGTTGGAGTGTCTGTGTTGATATCAAGATCTTCTTCTGCCTCCTGGATGTTTTCTTCCTCTTTAGGTGGCTCCCTGTTCAGCAATTCTTTGAAATGCTCTGATCAGCGCATTTCTTGTCCTTTTTCGGTTGTTAGTAGGTGTCCTTGTTTGTTCCCGATGAGAGTGTTTGTTGGTGTCTGCCGTTTACCACTAATAAGCCATGTCATTTAGTAGGCCGTTCCTTGTTCACCACGAGCAGCTGCATCCCCTGCTTGTGTTGCCACATTATCAATATAATGCCGTTTGTCTGCTCTCACAAGGCGTTTGACCTCCCAGTATGCCTTGCTATACTGCTCATGGTATTTGTCCTTTAGCTTCTGGGATTTTTTTGTCTACAACTTTTTTCTTCAGGGCTCATCTGGTTTCTATGGCATTCCATGTGCTGGATGTAATCCACTCCTTCCTCCTTTTCTGCCTGTAGCCTAGAGAGCTTCACTGCTCTGTTTATAAATTGCTGTTACTTTGTCCCACTTCTTGTTGATCTCCTCATCTGCATTTCCCTCCTCTTCATCAAGGTCTGCAAGTGCTTGAGACCTGTTCTTTAACTGCAGAACGAAGGCTTTCTGCATTTCAGGGGAGTTTAGCTTGTAAAAGCAGCAAAGAGTCCTGTGGCACCTTATAGACTAACACACGTTTTGGAGCATGAGCTTTCGTGGGTGAATACCCACTTCGTCAGATGCATGCATGCGTGCATCCGACGAAGTGGGTATTCACCCACGAAAGCTCATGCTCCAAAACGTGTGTTAGTCTATAAGGTGCCACAGGACTCTTTGCTGCTTTTACAGATCCAGACTAACACGGCTTCCCCTCTGATATTTAGCTTGTAAGTATCATAACGTCTATGTCCCTTGTTTGGTGGACCCACACTTCTCAGTTTTAGCTTGATGGAGGCTGTCACAAGGTGGTGGTTGCTGCCAACATCTGCACCCTTTCTCACTTTCACATCTGTCAGTGAGCGTCACCATTTGCCATTGATCATGATATGGTCAATCTGGTTCTTATCTCTGCCATTTGGAGAACACCATGTCATCTTGTGAATTTCATGATGTTCAAATAGGGTTCTGTCCATGACTAGGTCATTCATATTACAGAAATCAACAAGCCTTTCTCCATTTTCATTCATGGTGCCACATCCATGTCTTCCCATTGCTCTGTCGTTTGTGTTGTCCTTACCGATCTTGGAATTCAGATCGCCCATGACGATAATTAGGTTGTGGTGTGGTATTCTCTCTAACTCTGCCTGTAGTGTAAGGTAGAATTTGTCCTTTACTTCTTCATCAATGACATTTGTCGGAGCATAGCACTGAATCAGTGTGATATTATTATGTTTCCCTTTCAGTCTGGCTCTCATAAGTCTGCTGCTGATGGATTTTCATTCAAGCAGGGAATGCTCCACTCTCTTCTTCAAAAGGATGGCAACATCCTCATGGTGTTGTTAATCTTCCCAATCCCGTCCATCTGCTCTTGCTGACACCCAGGATGTGTAAGCTGTAGCATCTCATCTCTGCTGTGACCTGAGCTAGCTTCCTTGTGTCATACATTGTCTGTATGTTCCAAAAACCAAGTTTTGTTTTTGTCTTGATATTAAGCACTTCAGTCTTCATGCCAATGGCCTCCTTTTGGCTTTCAAAACTGGCAGTCCTACAGGTCATTGACTCCTGAAGGCCATCACACACACAGTAATAGTCAATTTCTCCATTGCTGTTTCCGTAACATATTTTGTTTTTTACTTTTGTGAAGTACTAATACCCTCTAGATTAGATTGCAAGATCTTTGGGTCAGTGACTATGTACGCTTTATTTGTACTCTGATACATCTGTGACAGAGCCATTGGTGTCAACTGGCTAAGGGTTCATTCTTTACAAACTCCTGTCTCAGACCTGACAAACTCATTTTCATTTTCATTACAGCTAATACACCATTTATCCATAACGGGTAGCATGTGAGGTCTCTACTGAAAGCTTGTAATTTACCAATACTAATAATCACTGCAAGATTGTGTTTATGGGTAATATTTAGGGAATAATGTAACTATATTGAAAATCGTGCCCTCATGGTCTTGGAGTAAAAGTGAGTCACTAGTGCAGGGGTCGGCAACCTTTCAGAAGTGGTGTGCCGAGTCTTCATTTATTCACTCTAATTTAAGGTTTCGCATGCCAGTAATACATTTAAATGTTTTTAGAAGGTCTCTTTCTATAAGTCTATAATATATAACTGAATTATTGTTGTATATAAAGCAAACAAGGTTTTTAAAATGTTTAAGAAGCTTCATTTAAAATTAACTTAAAATGCAGAGCCCCCAGGACTGGTGGCCAGGACCAGGGCAGTGAGAGTGCCACTGAAAATCAACTCGTGTGCTGCCTTTGGCAGGCGTGCCATAGGTTGCCTACCCCTGCACTAGGGAATCATGTCTCTGTGATGTTCCATTCAAGCAGGAGGGAGTTGTCACTCCTCCCTGGCTAGCCAAACCCATAATGTATTGCTCAATTGTCCATCTTTGCATTAACCCAGAAAAGTCTATGGAAAACCTGTCAAACTATAAACATCAATACCACTTGGAAGTGAAAAGGATGATAGGACAGCTAAGTGATCCCCCTGCATGTGAATAAAGATTTAGGATATCACAATGTGGAGAAAGACACTCTGGATCCATTCACTGAGGAGGTACCATGATGAGTGGGAGAGCTTCATGAAAGACTGGGTCCTAGGTCCTTGGGGCCAGCAAGCACTGCAAAAGACTGAACTTTGGGGTGAGACTCTACTTTACTAGATGGAAAAAGTAACTATTAATAAGTGTAGGCCCTAGTTTGCATTTTATGATTTTGTTTTATATGTAACCATTTGTTTCCATCACTCACGCTTGTTTTTATTTGAATCTCTATTCGTTCTTAAGTAAATTTCCTCCTGTTTTATGACAACAGAACGCAAGTGCTGTGTGTGATACAGGAGTGGTGGTCTAAGGTAAAACTGCTAAAGTGGGGTACACTCTTCCTTTGGGAATGGAGGATCTGGGATTTCTTTGGGCATCCAGTGATCGGGGGGCAGAGGGGAGCTGGGTACCACAGGGGGACACTTTAAAGGCACTTGGTGACTGGGGTGCAGCTATTGTTAACCTGCAGGGCAAAAGCAGAGCTGGCATAGCCCCAAGGAGAGTTCTTGAGTGGCTGACAGGCTAGTTGTGTTAGGGAGCTACACCCACCTGGCATAGGCAAGACTCCTTCACACTGGAGTCACAGTGACAGGTGGGTCACAGCCCTGTGTGCCCCGAGAAGCATCACAGCATCTCTCAGACTTTTGTGTACTGTAATATAATAAAAATATATGGCCTTATCTTCAAAGATGCTGAGCACCCACAACTCCAGTTGAAGTCAGGGTTGCTCAACGCCTTTGAAAATTAAACTAATAATAAATAATGTCAATGCTTTTTTTTCTGAAGGAAGCAATTTAACTTATGGAGCAGGCACATATCATGATGCAGTAGATTGTTTGGATATTGTGTGTGTGAATGAAACATCTGACAGGGATGTGTGTTGCAAAAATATTCCTATCTCCTAGCTACAGATAGTTTCAGTGTGTAAGACATATGTTTATTAATTCAAACATCTGCTTAGTAAACATAAAGGGGGAAAGCATGATCACCCAGAACTGGTGCAGTAACCTGGACCCAAAGGCCACAGAACTAATGAAATCAATATTAATTCAAATTATTATGGTCGTAGTAATCATTGGACTCAGTGCTGTACAGATCATAAGGAAAGATACAGGAACTTCAAGTAACTTTACAATGGAATGGCCTGATCCAAAGCCCAAAGAAGCCAATGGGAATCTTTCCACTGGCTTAAATGGCCTTTGACTCACTAAGATCCCATTTCTCCAAACACTTTCACACACGCTTAACTTTATACACATGAGTAATTTCAGTGGGACTGCCCACGTGCATAAAGTTAGGCACATTCATAAGTGTATTCAGGATTGGGGTCAGGGGTCAAAGGACCTGATTTTACACCACTAAAGTCAATGGGCTTTTACCATTGAGTTTTACAAGTGCAGGACCAATCCCTAATTTACAAGCTTATTACATTGTTCAGCGGATCCTATTTCTAGTTAGCATTCTTTATGTTTGATTATCGCTCCTGTAAAGAATGGCATTATCCCATAAAGTCCATTTAAAATTGAAAGCAGTCTCCTGAAGGCTCAGGGAGGTGGTGATGCATTCCATCCATTATTTATTGATTGAGTGATTGTAGCATATTTTTATCTATGGTAGGTTTGTGCCACTGCAGCCATCATGCCGTGATGCTTTTCCATCTGGCAACAGGTATGATTCATAACCACATGATCTTTAATTTAATCCTAACAATTGCGATAATCTTTATAAATATAATCCTTAGGTTTCTTTCATTGTACAGCATACCAACAATAAAACCAAAGGGATTTAAAAAAAAATTAAATAAAAATCTTATTTGTATGCAATAGCACTCTTTTCCAAAATGCGCTCTTAATACATGACCAGAGGATATGCGAGTGGGTCCCTTTTTCGCTATGATTGTGCCAGAAGTCTGGCAATTTGTGGTGTCTTTATTAGTTACTGAATGTTGGAAAATAGTGGATATCTATTTTTCCATAGGAATTCTTTCCATATTGGAATGCGTGTTGTGATGAGAACATTGTGGCAAAATTTCCCTCCAATCATCTGTTTTAATTTCTATTTGTCATCCTTGTACCAATGTATGCATAATATAGAGTATGCTTTGCTTCTTCTAATTAAGAAGACAGCTTTGGGATATCTCTTGGATTCTTGACCTTTTTGTACCCTTAGTAAACATTCTGCAGATCTAGCGGGAGCTGTCTCAAGGGTTGCAACTGTTTGTGCGAAAATAGGTAGTGTATAATTTGCAAATATTTATAAAATTCTGTTCTTGGTAATTGAAACTGCTGTTAATTGCTCATTTCAATCCAGACAGCTGGTTTGTTTTTCTGCAGAGCTCCCGCAGGATGGGAGGCATTACTCAGTGCCTCAAACCCCAACAGGCTTTGCTGTTTTGCATCGTTTTATTGTGTATATGCCACATTTCTAACAATACTTGACTGAGTAATGAAGGAGGCTGTGCTTTGTTCCATGTATTAGAAAGGGGAGCAGCAGGTATCTGAAGTATCCTAAGCCTTTGACTTTGAGAATTTACCAGCGGATAGAGGCATGGGGAGTTGCATGGAGCTTGAATAAGAAAAGAGGATGGAGAAGAGCCTGCAGGAGCTCAGCCTTATGCTAAGTAACGTGGAAGTTCTAGGTGGAAGGATGAATGTCACTAAACATCTTGAACAGTGATTTGAGGTTAATTGAATTTCAAATTAGAATCAGGCCAAGTCCCAAAAAAGGCAAGACAATGTTACATTGTTGCAAAGCATATTTTGTCAAAAATTATGCAGGGCTGAACTAATCACACTGGCAAATCGAAATGGGTGGGAAGGACACAGAAAGGAAAATGACAGGGGAGCTGGCAAATATTCTTCCTAGGATAAACGTATTAGAAGAGAAAAAGAATTAGTGTGGGCGACCAGGAAAATACAAGGGGCTACAAAAGAGAAAAAGAGAGCGGACGAGATCTGTATAAATCAATAGGGTAATCAAGAGGAGTGATATAATTACAACAGCGTAAGAAGCTGAAGAAGAACATAGCAAAGGACAAACAACGAAGGATTTTACATAAATATAAAAGGAGCAGAAGGTGAGTACGAGACTGTAGTGCCCTTGAGGGGGATTTGATGACAGATTGATGAGGCGGATGTTGCTGGAGAACTAAAGGATTAATTTAAGGAGAGTGAATGAAAAGATAAGTTTCTTGAGACTAGAAAAAGCAAAACTCATTGAAACTAACGGTGAAGCTGGAAAAGGTAAAGAGAAATTCAGAGCATCTAAAATCACGACCTTCAACCGGAAATATGAAAGTTCTGGTGGATGAAATATAGAACTCTGTAGTGTAGAACTTTAACTCTGTCCTAGGAACATGGGGGCAAGATCCTCAGCTGGTGTAAATCAGAGTAGCTTCACTGAAGACACTGATTTATGCCAGCTGACAATCTGGCCCGTGAAACAGAACTAGACTGGAGGGAAGCAAATATGCAACACTCATATTTAACAGGAAGAATTTGGAAACTATTGATCTATACCTCTAATTTCCATACTGCAGTTTCACTTCTGGTCCCCATCCTGTGGTCAAGAGTTGTTGGTCAAGGAAAAAGGAGGACAGCAGTTGGTCAGTCTCAGATGGAAAAAGTCCATATGAATTTAAGTAGACAGTAGTCATAGGTAATCAGCTGGATTGAGCTATCTGAGCCAATCTGAGGCCCAAGTAAACAGCTTCATTCCTGTTCAGTCAATGAGAATGAATAGGAATGAAGCAGTTTATCTGGGTTTCCAGTTGACTTTTGATACAATACCATATAAAAGGTTAATGCATAAGCTTAGCAAATACCTTCACTCATTTAGATAAATAGCTGACTATGTAAGAGACGCTGGCTGTGGGTACTAAATGGTTACAGAACAAGCAGGAGGTAGGTGGTCTACTGCAGGGATTAGCAATGGACACACGCTTGCTCACTCTACATATCAGTGACAGAGAAGGCAAAACCGTCAGGCCTGATCCAAAGCCCACTGAAGTCAAGGGAAAGACTCCCATTGACTTTAATGGGGTTTGGATCAGGGCCTGGATATGCAATCATTCCGATGACACCACGACCCCAGTGTAGCAAGGTTCTTAAGCACAAGCCTAACTTTAAGCATTTAATGTAAGTAATCTCATTGACTTCAGTTGACGACTGGGTTTTTAATTAGACAAGCACTTAAGTATCTTGCAGAACCAGACCTAAATGAGAGGGATGATCAATATCAAAAGAGGAGAGAGGCTATATCTAGAGAGACCTGGAAAAACAAGAGCATTGACATATAAGTGGTTTATACTATTTAACGAAAACAAGTAGAAAATAATGAGAGGAATGAAAATGCAGCCTCCTTTCCTTTTGATAGCAGGGTTAAAAACAGCTTATTTAGATCATTATTATTAATACCCACCTATATTATTTTATATTTAATACACTGAAAAGGGGTGAGATGTTTTAGTTCAATTTAAAAAATAGCACATCTATTGCAGGAACCACCAATTATTTTAACTGATTTATTTATTTATTTGGGTGGATTAATTATGTAGCCAGCCACTATATTCATTTCTGTAGGATAAGGGAGGACAGAATTCAGAGAAAAGAGGTAAATATATTGTCAGCTGTATATATGTCATTTAATTGACCATCCCTCATATACTGTCACCCCCAATTCCAACATAACCTTTAATAGCAAGTGCTAATGATTGCACAACCAGAGAAAATAGCCAAAGAAATAGAGTAATCCTGATAGGACCCTCCAGCTAAAATGAAACTCCCTGTAAGATCTCCATTAATTAAAATCTCTACAGCTGGATTCCCTTAATTGTAGGAAATGAACACAATCCCTATAACTAACTCTTCATTCAAAGGCTTTCTTCCTGCATCTACAGAGAGAAGCAGCAGTTGTTTGGCATCTAACTGGACTGATGGATGATGTTGCTAACTCTTTACAACGATCTGCTGCTCAGAGTCCAGCAATAAACTCAGTTTGATCTCTCTTTGAGAATCCCCTAATCAGCCTATCACATGTCTAAACCTTGGCCTCTAGGTTAATATCAGTATTCATGAAAGCAAGTCACCATCTTGTGTCTTACCTCTTTATCCCTGAGGCCAAGCCTACACTACAAAGTTTTGTCAACGCATGTTACATCAGCATAAAGCTACTGCAGTTAGTACCTCACTTGTGAATGTGTACACTTGGCTCCTTGTGTCAGCGCTGCACATACTCACCAGGAGTGCTTGTGTTGATGCCCAGTGCAGTGCACAATGGGTTGGTCTCCCAGTGCAAAACCCTCCACCATCCAGCTCACTGTCATGTGGGAAGTATTGGCAATGCAAGGTGGGGCAGAAACAAGTCACACAAAGGTGACTGGGAACAAGGGATCAGAGTGCCCCTGTCTCCAACCCACAATGTCATCCATATCCCATAATTTTCACATCTTCTTTAAAAATCCCATAAACCCAGTGTGTCCTTCATGGGCCAGGGACAAGCCAGTGCTTCCTACAGCACATCCAGTTTGTTGCCAGATCTTACCATTTCTTCCTCCACAACAGCTCTAAAGTTCAGCCTTTTCTCCTGGTCATGACATTCAAAGTCTGGTCTGGTCCTTCACCATCTCGATTACTGCATCCTGTCCCTCTCTAGCCATCCTGCCACCCCTCTTACCCTTCCTCCCACCTTCACCTGTGATACATTCCAAGTGTTATAATCGTCTGTGGCTTTCACACACAGCATGTCACGTCTCTCCACTGGCATGCTGGTGTGAAAGCATAGTGAGCATCGTAGCAACTACTTTTAGGTACCTAGAAAAATCACAGGAACAACACTGTAATCGACAAAGCTAAGTCAGGCACCTAGGCTCCCTATACGATGAATGGGGAGAGATAGGCGCCTAAGAATGCAAGCCACAAAAGCCAGCACACTAAGTTGGGAACTGCCTAAGGTAGCCAATGAGAGATGCCGACAACAGGGGTGTGTGTTAGGCCCCTCCCTTCTCACAGAGAAAGGCACCTAAATCCAGGCTGCAGGGAGGTGCCTCGTTCAGCTAGTGATCCATGAATGGGAACCAGCTGTCTGGATCCAGGCACCTTAGGCCTCGCAGCCACTTGAGAGAATGAATTTGGTGCCCGAGGAGGAGGTGGTGACTATAGCTTTTAGTCTAGTGGTTGGAGCACTCACCTGGGATGTGGGAGACCCACATTCAATTCCCCTGGGTCAGCCAGAGGGGGAAGAAAGGATTTGAACAGGGGTCACCCACATGTCACAGAGAGTGCTCTAACCACTGAGCTATGGGATATTTTAACATGGGGCTTCTTCAGGCTCGCTGGTGTGGTGGAACACTAGCTGTGGCATTTATCTGAACTTCAGCAGAGTTAACAATGAGGCTCAGAAGCAGAGTAATTTTTGCTCCAGTAGGCGTGATTGAGCTCTGTATGCACCAGTGAGTGAATTTAACCCTTTTGGTCCCATATGAAGAGCTAGTTGGAGGCTTCCTGGATGCCAAAATAGTGACAATAACTTGTATTTGTTATTACTAAGCAGTAACGTGGATGTTCAGGTAACTTTGCCTTACATGAAGAGGAATTTGGGGGGCACCACCTGGAGAGAGATCCCTTGGTAAGATGGCTTCACTGGACCCGAGGTCCAGGAGGCAGTGTGGGTGCACAGGGCCATTGTGAAGACAATAAGATGAATACCTAACTCTTATGGGCTTGGTCCCCTGAAAGCTGCATTCACCTTAAGGGAGCCACAGCTTTTGAAGAGCAAACTCCCTGTTCATGCCGTTGGGGAACAAATACCCCTCTCCATGAGGGATGGATCCTTTGGAAACTCTGAGTCTTGTCCCACCATGTAATAAACAAAGATTCTGATTTCTACCCGTCCCCATGGGGGTGGCTAGTGCTGCAGAACACATGGACTGCAAATGCGCCTAGCCTCTATCCGGGGAGTTATGGGGGGACATGCTAATTTCTCTTATATCCATTCCTTCCCCAACTCTCTCACAGATTTCCCTTGCTTTCCTCCTCCCTGGCTACGCTCAGAAATTCATTCTTTCCCCCCCACTGCCTCCACAAATCACCTTTGACAGACACACACACACACTTTCAAGCCTCCTTGAGATGTTCCCTGACTCATGCAGAGTCATGTGGAGACAGAAGGCCTCAGAACTGTGAACCTTCCGGGAGTCAGGGGAGGAGCAGCAGAGAACAACTGGCGCTGAGGTTGCCTGCTTTGCCACTGGGGGTCTCTCAGTAGCCAGTAGAGGGAGCTGTTTCTCTCCTGAGTGAGCCACCTGTGTTTGCTTCAGTTGCTGCTAAGACAAAAGGCCCTTTTGGAGACAAAGCCACAGTAAACACATCTGCCCCTTGTCCCTTTCCTGAGAATGGCCATTGCACAAATGTCCAGTTTCCCATTGGTCTAGTCTAGGCCTGGTAAGAGACAGGATACAATGTGCTGGGAGAGTGTAGGATGGTGGATGACTGTCCCTATGTCCAGCACAGGACCCCAAACTCAGACACACAGGAGCCATCTTGTTACTCCTGCATACTGAAGGCATAACAATAGGTACTTGGCCCAGGAGGAGGGCTGCCTCTTGCTCAGTTGTATATCTTTCCCTCATGCACGTCTTCTCCGCTCCCCTTGTTTGCTACCATGGGATCTGTCCTACAACTCACCTTCTTACAAATCCTGTTGAACTCATATACCTAATTAATTAAATAAACTACATGGAATATGGACCTGCTGATCTGACTCTTCAGAAACAGCCCATTTGGGGAGAAAAATATCTACAGGGATGCTATTAAAAATTCTTCAGATTTCTCTTACTGTTGCTCTGTATTTATTTTACTGAAGAATGTGATTATCCACTACATACAAATGACTGTTTTTGCTTCTCACATGAGATGTGGCCATATTGTGTAGTGCAACAAAGAAAGTACAAGGTATGTGCATAACTACATGAGCATCTTCTACGCGCATTGGGAAATACAGCCAGCAGATACCATCATAATAGTTTATGTCCATTCCTCTTTGTTCTGTGATGGCATTTTTAAGGTTTCCTGTTTGTGGCACTTGGTTTTTTTTTCTAACGTTGGGGCAAATTTTTTTTGCAAATTGTGACTCTTTTATAGGAGTAACAAATCTATATTTAGTTGGTGTTTTTAAAAATAGTTTCCCTGTGATTATATCCAGTGTTGCTCCCTTTGAAGTCCCTGGTTCTCAGGGAGGAACTCCCAGCTACTGTGGAAGAACTCTTGGGTTCGCTATCCCTTCTGCAAACAATTTTCAGCACCACAAGAATTGCAAATGTTGGGTATTGTAACTAAGCCTGGCACCCCTGAGGTTATATGGTGCTCTCTGCGCTGGATCTGGTACCTCATGAAATCATTCCATCAGGCTCCCGGTCCCCACACTGGCTTTGGGAAGGATGGCCCAATGGTTAGAGCATTAGCCTGTGACTCAGGAGATCTGGATTCAATTCTCTGCTTCTACAGACTTCCTGTATGATCTTGGGCAAGTCACTTAAAGTCAAATTTTCAAAAGCGCCTACCTGACTAAGGAGCCTAACTCCCTTAGGTAGACAGCTGCTTCTTCATAGCACCATTTGGGGAAGGATTGCAGTCCCTGTTGCTCTTGAGCAAGAATTCAAACAGTTACTGCCTGGTCCTTAGCCTCCTCCAAGGTGAGAGTTCACTTTCCTTCTCTCCGGGAACCCAATAGTTGGCAAATCCAGTATAAACCACCACATCTAAATCCAGGAATCGTAAACAAAAGCAATGTTTATTTGGCAGAGGGCAGAAAATAAAGAGAGCATTGAAAGGCATGTGAAGCAGAATTTAGGCCCTGATTCAGCAAAGCTCCAAGCACATGCTGAATAGGGATGGATTTAAGCAAATGCTTTGCTGAATCAGTGCCATAAACATCTAGATAAATCCCTAAAATAAGTCCAGCTAAACCAGCTCCAGCCTTAAGTGGATAAACTATTGTATAAACAAAATTAAAACCTTTCAGATTAGAATGTCCTTGTTCTGACTCGCAGCACCATGCTGTCTGTCAGCTCAGTTTTCCAGCTACTCTCTCACATAGTTTATCTGTCAAGGTATGTCATGTTCCGGTATTGTCCACATCCATCTTGTCTTTGATCTGGAAATGAAGTGTTTAACCCATTTTAATACCTTATAGTTAAGAAGCCCAGTTGTCCTTTTAATCCCTGCTCAGCAAGGACCTGAGCCTGCCTGGTGCAGACCATTCTTGCCCTGATCTAGCAAAGCACTTAAACATCGACTACAGTGGTTCACTGGCACGTGCTTAAATGTAAACATGTGCTGGATCTGGGGCAAAATGTTCAACACCTGGCAAGGTTGAGCCCTACTGCTATATGTTTGTGTCAGTTCCCAAGCACAGTTATTTTTGTATATAAGGCAAGTGTTTTTCTCATTGTTTTATGTTAGATTTTAGTTTCTTGTCCTGGTTCTGTTTATAAGAATACTGATTTAAATCCCATAAAAGTTCCTTCCTACACGCACACATACTTCAGCCAAAGATATTTGATCTAAAGGAGTATAACCAGCAGGTGGTTGTGTCAATAAATTCTCATTAACATCATTTTGAGAGGATGTTTCATGCACATTGAGATTGTTATAAACATCCCTTACAGACCCAAATGACAACTAATTTTACACTAAATATTAAACTGTCTATAGCAATGTATAATAGCATTTTATACAAGCCTTTTCTCAATATTTTGTTTTAATGGCCTTTTATTGTGAGTGTTTTAATCTAAAATGTGAACCACTACTTACTCTGGATGAGGATATGTGACAGGGTGTAATCTGAACTGCTGTGTTCCCTTAGCTCTCCAGCCTGGGATACCTTTTACACTGCTTTGCTGGTGAACAGCAAACCCCTCCAGGCTCTGCTTACTCACAACCACCAGCATGCAAAGCCACTCTCAGCTAAGTACATGAATGCTATGCCCAGCCATCCATGAATTATATACAGAATGACACCCACATATCCCTCAGTCCCAGCCTTGACCCCCAGAAAGTGCATCTTGTATCATTCAGTAGCCCACTGGACTGTACAATCTTATAAGTAGTCTGGAATTCCAACAATGGATAATGAATACGCACCAGCCCTGTTGTCCTGAGTAGAGATTTCCCAAACACTTCAATCAAACAAACCGGTTTAGATTAAACAATAAAGCAAGTTTATTAACTAGAGAAAGATAGATCTTAAGTGATTATAAGTGACAAGGCATAAAAGTCAGAATTGGTTACAATAGAAATAAAAAGAGAAAACCACAAGCTAATTCCTAAACTTTACCAAGCTAAACAAGATTTGAAGCAAACATCATTCTCACCACACCAGATGCTGCAAGCAATTCTCAGTTCACAGTTCTTAGTTCACACTCTGGAACCACCACACCGCTTAGTTCAGTGCTCTTCAGGTATACACTGATGTTATAAGCAGGGAGATATAAAGTGGAGAGGAGAAGGTCCTGTGGAGGTCACTGTGTTTTATTTTTATACCCACCTCCTCTCTTTGAGGATTACCTCCTCACCAGGATGTAGATAAACAGTATCCTGTGTATATGAGATTCACACCTTATCTGGGAGGAAATGTAAATTTCTTGTTTATATTGCTCTGTTGCTGAAGAATGGCTGTTTAAGTAAGTGATAGCCCACTTGGCTTTGTTGAAACCTGTCTGGTGTTGCCAATGTGCCTTTCTCTCTGAAAAACTAGTTTATGGACATTACCCAGAACAACAACATATTTCTATAACAGTCATATAGCAAAATCTCATAATTTTACATGCATTGATATTAAACACATATTAATAGGACAATAATGTTTAGCAGCTTATGAGTTATCAAACGATACCACACAAGGCATGCTTTGTACCAAACATATCATAACCGTATGAAAGTGGTGAACATGGGGTACAGGGTGTCACAGGATAGAGAATTTTTTGTTACACATCTTAAAATATAATACATATACATATTTATTTAATTATATGAGCAGTTAGCAGACAGCAGTCAAAGTGATTAGTTTGTTGTAGTGTCTAACAATAACATTAAGGCTTGTTTTTCCATTGAATAAGCATAACCGTCAGTCTGTTCACACACTGGCCAATCCTTCTTCACCATCCTTCACATTATTATAGTGGATAGCAGGTTTGCCACTGGCTTCAATGTGGTAGACTTGGGCCATTTACCCTTATTCTCCCAAGTTATTATGGGACCAGTTATTATGTACAATATCAGGCGGTAGCCGTGTTAGTCTGTATCCATAAAAACAACAAGGAGTCCTGTGGCACCTTAAAGATTAACAGATTTATTGGGCATAAGCTTTCATGGATAGAAAAATCCACTTCTGCATCTGAAGAAGTAGGTTTTTTTACCCACCAAAGCTTATTCCCAAATAAATCTGTTAGTCTTTAAGGTGCCACCAGACAACTTGTTGTTTATGTACAATACGATGACTTTGAGTCTGATCCTGTTCCCATTAAAATCAGTGGCAAAACATTGATGGATTTTGCTTGGCCTCATTCGGCCAATTCTTGCTCCAATATTATTGGAAGTCACCAGATGGCACTTTAGAAGTAGTCTTACAATTTTGTTTAACGGAATATATAGGTCTTTAGATCTTGGAGAAATGCTTGTTGTTAGGTGTGATGCATTTCTTTCTAGAAGTTAAGCATATCACCAATAAACATGATTCTCTCACCTTAGTGTCTTTGACTAGAATAACCTCATAGGTGCAGAGCTATGGGCTAAAAACATCCAAAATAAAGGAAACATTACATGGTGTCAAAATATTATGAATGTTAGATATCTAACTTGCTTTTTTACTGTTTGTGATATTTGTGCTCTTTCTGCTGTTCTCTCAGCTTGGACAGGGAAAAGAGACATTATTTATATGTATTGCAGAGGTGCCTAGAGGCTACAGCCCTATATTTTAATATATCCTGTATAAACACGTAAGAAAAAGATGATCCTCTTCAAAGATGATCTAACTAGTCTCTTCTACTCATGTTTCTAGTCATCCTCCAGTCAATTAGATTTTTATTTCCTATATTCTGTTCAATTCAGCTTCTCATATTGCCCTTATCACTATAGGATCTGAGCACCTTCCAGTAGCGTATTGTGCAATGTAACTAACATTTGTCACATGAGTCTTGCTCTTTCTTTTATTCTCGCCCCAAGAGGAGAATTGTGCATGCAGTGTCACATTTTGTTTTGATAGGGATTTGTTTTGAGTAATTTTTAAAAATGTATATAAATTCCATACCCTAGTAGAATGTTACAATGTTGCAAACATTAAAGGGAAATTAATATTGTTTAAAAATTGTTTCCACTGGAATTTGGGAAGTTAAAAAAAGACAATATTTCTATTGGTCTTAGGCTTAGTAAAAGCTTATTTTTAAAAAAACCTTGCATTGTGGACCAAATTAGACCTGTCTGTCTCTTTAATTTTACATGGTTTATAACAGAAATAATGATATGTTGGAAGGGCATATCCTCACAGTTAATGATTAATTGGGCCTTAGTTTATGGATCTGCCTGTCCCTTGAATCCTGTAATCAAATATGAATTGGCTGAAACCCTGCCCCCACCACCACCAATGTGTCCTTATTGCTTAATTATATCTGCCTTCCCGTTAGGTAGCAAATATCTCCTGAAGAGCAAACACAACAAATACTGATCCTGCTGCTCCTTACTCAGGCAAAACTCCCAGTGACTTCATTGACTTTGGGGAATGCAAGACTGGGCTGCGATCCTGCAATTCACTGTGTGCAGGCCCTCTGTTGCATCTGCATGGAGCCTCATGTCAGTCAATGGGGCTGTGCTTGGGTGCACCACCGTGTTCTCACACAGTGAATTCCAGGATCTGGGTCTGAGCAAGGAAACTGATGAAACAAGGGGGCAAATCCCCCACTGGTGTAAACTGGAACAATGACAATTTACTTGTCCCAAGGTCCTTACAACTCTCTGTTATTTAAATGTCCACGTGATATCTCTGCTTCTAGTATGTTGAGTACAATGCCATACTTCAAGCTGTCCAGTTACACAGGTTCTCTGGCTGTTTGTCATCCATTTAGTGTTAAAGAGACATGGGAAACAATACAATGTTAGACTCTTTGTCTTGTTCTGATCTTGAATTCACACTTTTCATGAAACAGGCTGAACTCAGTGTTGCAGCCATATCAATAGTTAACAACTGGAGGCGAAAATGTTCATCTGTTTCATTTACTTGAGACACTCAGATCAATAGAAAGAGCCGTCTCTCGTTTTGACTTGCCTATGCAAAATTGTCATCAATTATTAATCAAAGTAGACTAGATTTCATTGAAGATATGACTTCCTGCAGCAAGATACCATCTCCTTAAATGTTAGTTTAAAAGTGCATCCTTTCTTAAAAAGCTGCATGTTAAAAAAAATAGCTCTTATTAGCAGATTGAAATTGAATTGTAAAATTGAAATAAATTTAATTGGAAAAATTGGGGGTGCAAGTATTTTACAGAAATATAATTAATTGTGCACGGTAAGAGTGCAGAACAATCTACTACAGAAATGTTGTGCAGGGACCTCAGTAGAGTGCAGCAAATCCTATCTAGTTTTATCTGCTCTAGAGACTTTTTAAAAAATGAGGAGTACTTGTGGAATTCACCACTGTGCAAAAGGCCAGCACCACTGAAATCCAACATAAATCATATTTGGAACCAGACCACTAGGGAGTGGGGGACCCCCACTGGGCCAACATTATAAAAGAGACATGAGGTTTCTTCTAAGCAGATAGCCCTGGCTTGTTGTGGATCCCCCATGATGTGCATGGATCAGCTGGGAATCTTCAGGATTCTAGGTGGGTGCCACTGCCCGTCCCACAGGGACACAGAATCAATGGGGAGTTTTGCTTGAACCAGGACTAGGCCCTATATTTACAATAAACATCTTTTAACAGTTATCCGACAGCTCCATTCACTTGGTTTAAATGCATGTAAAACCATACAGTATGTTGCCTCTTGTACTGTTCCATCATAAACGTCATCCCTCAAATACATTTTGATGCAATACAACCAGCTAACTTAGCTTAGAGATCAATTTAGAGGGACTGTGTGATTCCTGTCAGAAATGATCACTATGCCACACTCTTTATTATTTTCTTCAGCTTTACTTTTCAAAAGTGTATAGAGAATGAATAGGAAACGAAGTGCTAGACAATTATGACCTATTTAAATTATATATCGGTAGCCCAACACATAGTGGAAAGTCATTAAATAAATCATCATAAGGGAAACAAGTCAAAATGATCCTTTTTTTGCATTTGCTATACACCGTAAGAGGATGGAAGGCATTTGTGGGGAAATAAAAATCCACATACAATGACTGATACATGCAAAACAATATAGTGTATCATAATCTAATGAGAGTGACATTTTAAAACACAAAGAACGAGGAGTACTTGTGGCACCTTAGAGACTAACAAATTTATTTGGGCATAAACTTTTGTGGGCTAAAACCCACTTCATCAGATGTATGCAGTGGAAAATACAGTAGGAAGAGATATATACACAGAGAACATGAAAAGATGGTTGTTGTCATACCAACTATAACGAGACTAATCAATTAAGGTGGGATATTATCAGCAGGAGAAAAAAATTGTAGTGATAGGATGGCTCATTTCCAACAGTTTGCAAGAAGGTGTGAGTAACAGTAGGGGAAAAATTAGCATGGGGAAATAATTTTTACTTTGTGTAATGACCCATTCACTCCCAGTCTTTATTCAAGCCTAATTTAAAGGTGTCCAGTTTGCAAATTAATTCCAATTCTGCAGTTTCTCGTTGGAGTCTGTTTTTGAAGTTTTTTTGTTGGAGTATTGCGACTTTGAGATCTGTAACTGAGTGACCAAGGAGGTTGAAGTGTTCTCCGTCTGTTTTTTGAATGTTATAATTCTTGATGTCTGATTTGTGTAGAGACAGTCCGGTTTGGCCAATGTCCATGGCATCTTCATCATCTGGACCCATGGAAAAGAAGCCCCTGAGGAATTGAACCATGATTTCAACAATTTCCATCCCACCATCAACCTCAGCCTGGACCAGTTCACATAAGAGATCCACTTCCTGGACACTACAGTGC
This sequence comes from Mauremys mutica, assembly GCF_020497125.1. NCBI lineage: Eukaryota > Metazoa > Chordata > Testudines > Geoemydidae > Mauremys > Mauremys mutica. The sequence continues at coordinate 98,915,045 of NC_059072.1, read as the reverse complement.
TAATAAGCGATGGTCACATAAACACCACCCTATACCGGAAACCTACTGACTGCTATACTTACCTACATGCCTCCAGCTTTCATCCAGACCACATCACACAATTCATTGTCTACAGCTAAGCTCTAAGATACAACCGCATTTGCGCCAATCCCTCAGACAGAGACAAACACCTACAAGATCTCTATCAAGCATTCTTAAAACTACAATACCATCTGCTGAAGTGAAGAAACAGATTGACAGAGCCAGAAGAATACCCAGAAATCACCTAGTCCAGGACAGACCCAACAAAGAAAGTAACAGAACGCCACTAGCCGTCACCTTCAGACCCCAACTAAAACCTCTCCAGCGCATCATCAAGGATCTACAACCTATCCTGAAGGACGATCCCTCACTCTCACAGATTTGGGAGAGAGGCCAGTCCTCACTTACAGACAGTCCCCCAACCTGAAGCAAATATTCACCAGCAACCACACACCACACACCACACAACAAAAACACTAACCCAGGAACCTATCCTTGCAACAAAGCCCGTTGCCAACTCTGTCCACATATCTATTCAAGGGACACCATCATAGGACCTAATCACATCAGCCACACTATCAGAGGCTCGTTCACCTGCACATCTAACAATGTGATATATGCCATCATGTGCCAGCAATGCCCCTCTGCCATGTACATTGGCCAAACCGGACAGTCTCTACGCAAAAGAATAAATGGACACACATCAGACGTCAAGAATTATAACATTCAAAAACCAGTCAGAGAACACTTCAACCTCCCTGGTCACTTGATTACAGACTTAAAAGTTGCAATTCTTCAACAAAAAAACTTCAAAAACAGACTCCAACGAGAAACTTGCAGAATTGGAATTAATTTGCAAACTGGACACCATTAAATTAGGCTTGAATAAAGACTGGGAGTGAATGGGTCATTACACAAAATAAAAACTATTTCCCCTGCTATTTTTTCCCCTTTCGTTACTCACACCTTCTTGTCAGCTGTTGGAAATGGGCCATCCTGATTATCACTACAAACATTTTTTTTCTCCTGCTAATATCCCACCTTAATTAATTACTCTAGTTATAGTTGGTATGGCAACACCTATTTTTTCATGCTCTCTGTGTATATATCTCTTCCTACTGTATTTTCCACTGCATGCATATGATGAAGTTGGTTTTAGCCCACGAAAGCTTATGCCCAAATACATTTGTTAGTCTCTAAGGTGCCACAAGGACTCCTCATTCTTTTTGCTGATACAGACTAACACGGCTGCCACTCTGAAACCATTTTAAAACACAAGATTAAATGGATTCCCATTTTGTTCCAGGAGAGGAAAGCTGTAGTTTAGCTTCCTTGTGTTAGGTTTCTACCTTTTGTGATTTGTGTGTTTCTTTTTAGGAAAATTTAGCCTCTGTTTTTTTAGGAAAAAATATCTGTTTCTAGAAAATTGTTTTCCTTGAATTCAATCAAAAGTTGGCCCTTCTGAAGCCAAATGTTCTGGGCATCAGGTCCCAGCCAGGGCCCAATGTTGTTTCCATTGCAGTCAATGGCAAAATGCCAATTAACTTAAATGAGAATAGCAGTGGTCTCAGCTCTCACAATTTTATCAAGAGTCTCATGGCATTTGGTGTTTTTCCTATAACTCCAGCTCTGAGTCATGGGATTATGTGAGAAATTTCAGCTTTCATTTTTGAAAGAAGTAAATTTCTAGTCTTAATGGTAGCAGAGAAAAGCTTGAAAATGGGAACCCTAAAAGTTAAAAAAAAACCTGTGAAGGCAAATAAACAGAACCCAAGCGATACTATTTTTTCAAAATCTCATGATTTGTTATGGTGGATCTGACTCATGATTTTTGAAAGCCTTAGGGTTGGCAATATTGGAGCAGGTTCAGGTGCTGTTGCTCTGATTCAGCAAAGCATTTATGCACATGGTTTCAATGGGAGTTAAGTACAGGCTTAAAATTAAACATATGCTCAAGGGCTTTGCTAAAATGGGACCTAAATTACTAGTATCTTTAGTCCCTAATCCTGCTGTAGGAACTGCTTGGGCAAACCTTAATGCCTGCATGAATCCTTGTGCAGGATCAGGGCCTTAATTATTAAAACTGAAAGAATTTTAAAGATCTAATTTGCTTTTCACTGATTATACTATTTGTTTAATTTGTATACCTTTGTCTCAGCTGGGACAATGAGAATAGATGAAACCATCTTCACTTTGTTTTGCAGTCAGTTTCTAGTTAGTTTCATTTTCATGTTATCATGCAATAGTGCAATGCTGCAATATCTGAGTTGCATGCATAGTATGGGAATGTTTATTTATTTTAAAAATCTTTACCTTTAGATTTTTTTAAAAAAGAGAAAGTTTTCCATCAATGTTAAGATTTACAAAAGTTTATTTTAACATTTTTGGACAAATTTGACCTGTGTCCCTTTACATTTTGCATCTCTGACCTTTTTGTGTTTCAGTTCACAATGGTAACATTCATTTAGTTTTTGCATATGATTTATATTAGAGCCTAATCCTGAGAGGTAAAACACCCAGTTTTTAGGGTCTGCTCATTCTTCCCCTGACATCAGTGGGTACAGGATCTGGGCCAGAAATTTATCCTTCTCAAGAATGTTAATTTTTAACACAAAAATTAAAGAAATGACCTACATTTCAATATCACAACAAATCATGGGTCAGACCCTCAGCTGGTATAAATATGCTGATTTACATTAGCTGAGGATCTCACCCCATGTTGAGAAACCTGAGTAGCAGTAGCAAACCATCACGAATAGGCTCACATATATTAATACCTCATAAAAGAGAACAAACTGTTCTTCAGAAAGAAGAAAAATTGCACATCCTTGTGTGAGCAAGTGAAGTGTCCGTTACCTATATACAATTTCACCAGGGTGAAGATGCTAACGGCAAGAAAGAGCACTAAAAAAATAAAGCCTTAAAAAAAATCCACTGTCAGTAATACCAGCAATGCAGCCAGTGTATCTGAATATACTACTACATGTAAACTTGTGTTGTTTAATGTTTCATTGAATATTGATGCTTTGATTATCCCAGAGAGTTGTTTACATTAGAAAATTAAATCTACTGTTTATATAAAGGCTAACTCCCTCTGTCCCCCTCCAGGAATTAGTTTTGAGCCAGGACGATTACTAGCTCTGATGGTGGAAGGCTTCTCTGCCGCTACAGTTGCTCAACGACAATGAAAAAACCTTCCTTACTAAAAGAATTGCACCAACTGTGCCAGAGAATAAATGTTGGGTCTGTGAACTTTAATTGGCTCTGAAAGTCCTTTTCATCACAAGTGAGCAACCCCTTCACACAGTGATCTCAGTGCCTGCAAGCGGTGCAGATGTGGATGAAAAGCAGCTCTCTCTCAAGCTTAATCCACATAAAATGGGGGGTGATGTTAGTAGCAAGAGAGGAAAACATTTTAATAATAACATTTTGCATCCATACAGTGCTCCTCATCTGTAGATCTCAAAGTGCTTCACACAGAAGGGGAAACATTTATTATTCACATTTCCTGATGGGGAAACCAAGGCATAGGGAGGTTAAATGACTTGCCCATGGTCACAGAGAGTCAATAGCAGATCTGGCAACACAACTTAGATCTCTTGATTCTCAGTTCAGTACTCTGTCTACTGGACCACACTGTGGAAAGGAGAAACAGCAGAACTAAGGCCAACCTTACTCCCAAGTTTCCTCTGCAAGAGAGAGTTTCTGCTGAGGGGAGTGCAGAGCATATGCCTTACCCAAGTAGGTGAACATCTCAGATCTGCTACTCTGTTACATTGGCTGGTGCTGCCTTGGATTTTGTTTCCAGTCATCCTTCTCTTTAGCTGATGTGGCCACTCCTAGTTTGTCTTTGCTTTGATAGAAAAAACCCCCAGCAAATATTCAGGTGACTCCCATGTATTCTGAATATCTGAAAGAACTTACTCAAGCTATGCTTGTGTTCTCTCCTTTGTTCCGACAATCAGCTGAACTCCTTGATCACAATGCTTTTGAGGTTCCCCAACATTTGGCTGGGGTGGGCAGGTAAACACAGATGTTCTATGTTTTCTAATCACTTGTAGCTCTTATTGGGTGCCCCATTTTTGCAAACACTTTCTTAAATTTTATTTCCTTATTTGTTCCCCCCATCACCCACCCTTATCTCCCTCTATTATTTCTTGTGCACAAATGTTTAAGTAGCAAATATTTTAACTGGCATGGACCAAACCCTTACTCAGTCAAACTCGTGCTTGATGGATCCTCTTGTTATAGGGAGGCCCCTGAACCGATCTGTGGCAGTGGCTGTGGATGGGGGAATCATGGGTGACTCTGGGGGAGCTGCTGTTAAGTGAGCATGTGGCAGTCTGTGTCTTCTCATTTTTCCACCCACTTTGTGCCAGTTTTCTGCAGCTGAGCTGGCGCCCCTGCTTATCTGCCAGTACATCTTCTACCCCGCAATAGCAGCAGCTACTCAGGGGAAATGAGAGGAATATACGGCAGAGGGAGAGGAACTAGGCCTCGTATCCACCTTCAGCAGCAGCCTCCTCCATGGGTTAAGGAGGGAAGGGAAAGGTCCCTTAGGGTGACCAGATGTCCCAATTTTATAGGGACAGTCCTGATTTTTGGGTCTTTTTCTTATATAGTTTCCTATTACCCCCCATCCCTGTCCCAATTTTTCACACTTGCTATCTGGTCACCCTAAGAGGGGAACTTGCATTAAGGGAGAGGGAGTGAGAAGGCACAATAAGGGAATTCACCTCAGATATGGGGAGGAAGCAGGGTGGATCTCAGTTGGGAGAGAAAACTCAGTGGGGTGGCCACAGTGGGGAGCAAAGTAGGAAGTGGGATTGCTGAGAGGAGGGTGAAGGATAAGAGGAAGGTGAGGGAGACTCCTTGGAAATTAGAGAAGAGCCAAAGGAAGTGAGGGGAAGAGAGGTCAAGGACAACAGAATATGAGGGAGAGCAAAGATGATTGTAAGCAACTTGAGGGAGTGGCCATGTCTTCCCTGTGCAGTGTCAAGCACACTGTCAGCGCTTAATAAATAATGACACGGATTATCATTATCAAGGGGTCAAGGATGAAGGGAAAGGAGAGGCTGCTTTCAAGGAGAAGACTCAACAAGAGGAGCTGTAGGGAGAGGGAATGAGAGAGAAAACAGAATGTGCACATGAAAAAATACATGAAATGGAGATGATAGAATAAATCAGAGATGGGAGGAGAGAAAAAACAGGTTAAAGAAATGAAAGCTGGAAAAAATCTAGGAAACATTACTAAGTTTGATTTAATGTATTTATGTGTCTATATTTTACTGCATTTCATTCTCAGGTGGTCTTTGTCAGGGTAAGCTTAGAGGGGAACCGGTATTCTGAGTGCTTGTGATATTAATATTGCTGCCTATGCTGAATTCTATAATTAAGTAGCTGGAGAAAAAGTCAGGGAAAATAAGCTAAATTGCACCAGATTGTACTCAAAACATGCTGGGGGCCTAGCAGCTATTCAGACCCATGGATCACTGGGGAGTTGTGTCTGAAAATCCTTTTCAAATGTTGTCAGCTGTATGCGCTGCTTCTAGTGCCAGCAAGTGCAATGCACTTCTCCTACCAAAGAGGAGGCTGGGAGTAGCCTAAGGAGTCTCCACGGTGTTATTTAAAAGGAATCTTTTAATTTGGAGGGACGCAAAAGGGTTGTGGGCACCTGTGATGGGGTGTACCATCCTCACACTAGGCCACAAGGAGTTAAGGGATCATTTTGGGCTCAGCCAGCCCCGCCCCACCACACCTGCAGCAAATGCTCCATCTGTTGGAGGAATTAAAAGGCAGGGAATTAGCTCATTTGGGTGACAGAGCTGGAGCTGAGTAGACCTGTAGCCCACAACTCCAGAAGAGCAGAGGGTAACCTAAAGGCTCTGACACTGCAGAGACAACTGGAGAGGGAAGTATCCTCTGACCTTGGAAATGTCCTCTTATTTCTTTTGGTTTGGCTTTCCCCATCAGGTGAAGGCCTTGGACTGAGCTGACCCTGGGGGGAGACAAGAGGAAGAGGCCCAGGTAGGACAGTCTTGGTTGCCAGATTAGTGGTAGCCAGATTAGTGGTAGCTTGGTTGCCAGATTAGTGGTAGCTTGAAGGGCCCTGGGTTGGAGCCCAGTGGAGTGGGGGTGGGGCCTGGGCTCCCCTCCTCACAACCCCCTTGGCAGTCTGGGATTGTGGCATGACCACTAGGCCATGCTTCCCAGCTAGATCCTGAGTGAGGACTGTTACAAAAGAATCACCTCATAATTCTGACACTGGCTGAGTGTATCCCACTGTTCAGTGTTGTGTGTCCCCCTCAGCCTGATCTACAAAGGATAAGAGCCTACTTCTGCTCCCATGAATGGAGCTAGTCCTTTAGCTCACACTGCAGCAGCTTATGGACCACAAACTTGCAGAGCTCAGACCAATCCCCCATGATAGTTGTTACAGAGACTTATGCCCTCTGCACTGGAGGGCCCAGGTTCAAATGCTAGTGATGACCAAGAATACCATCTCTACATGGGCAGTTTGGTGGTCACAAAAGACAGGTTTGTGTGTGGCTGGATAGATGCAGAGAGAGAAAAGAAAAATGCAGCTGTAAATGTATGCTTCTGTCCTGCAAAGCCGATTGCATATTACCAAAGCATTTTGTTAATAAAGAGGAAAGAATTACTAGTTAATCTCTTGCTTTTTGTCCTCTCTGGAGGAGGCTTCTATTTGTACATGCTCATTAGAGAGGCTAGGTACAGGTGTATACCATCTGGAGCACATCTAATTAAATTAGGAAAATACAAAATAGGCGTGGTGGTTCTAAAAGAACATGAGTGATGGAAGGAAGGGAGGTATCCCTGGGAGTCATGTTTCAGCTTCAATATCATTCACCATGTCCTTAAACAGAATGCACAGCCCAGCTAAATGGGCTTTGTGTTTAGAGGAATGTACATGGGGTTGAGAAACAGACTTCTCAGCCCTGGCCCGCAGTAACTGGCACAGAGATGCTCCTCATCTGGCACAGCAGGCTGTGGGGAGAGGGAGTTGAGGCAGGCCACTACTCTTCCTGTTGCTACTCCTTGCATAGGATTTTGTGGCCAGGACCTCTGTATTTCACATGTACTGCCTGCCTGCCCCCTTAAACACATACACACACACACCCACCCACATGCTTCTGAATGAGGGGTCAGGGTGTATCTTAGTTCTGTGGTGTGGAGGAGTATGCAGTGCCCTCCTATGAAGTGTCTTCACATTCTGGACTCCCCCCTCACTCCCCCACCCTGAAACACACCAGTGCAATCCAAGCCTGTGTGAGTGGGCAGGGAGGAGCTGGGGGGAGCAGTGGGGCACAGTGGGGGGGGCCATAGCGTTTGGCCCTAAGTCCGGAGCTAGCAGATTTTTGTTGTAAGTGGTGTGTGTATCAGAGAGAGATGGGAAAAGAAGCCATGAAAGATTTTTGCTACCAGGTTTCCCATTACATACCTGAAAAACAATTGGGAGTGTGAGAAGCTGTGGGCATCTAGCCATGTGACAGAGACTGCACGTGGGCAGGAGTTCATCATGAGAGAGTTACCCAGAGACCGAGGCAGAAGGAGCTGAACGTTCTGCCTTCTGCAGTATATAAAATGTGCCCCCACAGCTAGAATTTTCAGTGGACTTACTGAGGAAGAACGGTTATGCTTTGATTTGAGTCATATCTATGGGACTAATCCTATCATCGTTGGTAGTCCTTACATCTCCCACTTGCCTTCAGTGGGAGCTGTAGATTCTCAGCACCACACATTATCAGGCCTTATGCAAGGGCTGTTAAAAAAAAGTAGAGCCATGTTCTGTCATCTCTTACAGGACACATTTTTCTGTGTAAATTACACAACTCTGGCACCTTATGTGCACTCCGAGTGTTTTCTGTTTGAAAACAGCACAAGCATGCATTCTAAATCAGTCAGAAATTTGGGAAAGGTCACTAAAATACTTCTTATGCTTAAAAACAAAAGGCAGATGTAATTTAGTACATAAGATACATAGTGGCTTTAAAAATTCCTAAATAACCCCCTTTGAATTGGATTTTCTTTAAGGTTGAGAGTACGTATCAATAACTTAAAGATTGGGGGGGGGGGAATTACTGGGATATTCCCAAAAAAACAAACATTATGAATCCAGGATAGTAAAAGTTAAGGTTACACTGAAAAGCAATTCAAATATGTTAAAGTAAGAAATGCACAATAAAGGCACACACATAGCCTTAACTCTGTCCTGTAGTGACACCATCAGGGAATGTCTTTAAAAATCCATTCATCTAATCTGAGACCACACACTAAAATGCCTTAATTATAAGGGCATGGTTATTGTGTGGTGTCACCACAGGGCAGAGTTTTCGTTGTTCATGCCCACATGGGGATGGTTTTGAAATTAAAGCTCCCCCTTTGACTAAGGCAATAGTTATCACTCTGTTTCATGCCCTTTGCAAATATTTCAGCTCTGTAGTCCTATAGCTCATCTCATCAACATCCCTGGCAGATGTTGATCTTGCTTGTTAAACTTCATTTAAAGGGGCAAGACAAAATGTCCTTATAATAGATACATCTGATTTTGTAGCAGTGCAGTTTGTACAACATGCTAGATTTAAATATAAACATCATGAGCCTGACTCTTCATTCCACATGAGTTTTACACATGTTTAATCTGACCTTAATTTGTGCCGGGACTTGCTGGGGCACAGCCCTGTCATCCGTCTTCATGCTGGGGTACGCTTCCATGCAAAGCATGACCTTGTGGTGTGCAAGGTCATGCTGTGTGAAGGATGCCATTTTGTTCTAGGAATGGTATAGGCACCAACTCTGTGGGTGCTCCAGGGCTGGAAAAAAATTAGTGGGTGCTTAGCACCCACTGGCAGCCAACTCCCACCCGCCCCCAGCGCCTCTCATCTGCCGGCAGGCCCTCCGCTCAACTCCTCCTACTCCCTTCCAGTGCCTCTCGCCCACCACAAGCAGCTGTTCCATGGCGTGCAGGAGGCATGGGGAGGAGATGGGAAGTGGGCAGAAAGAAGTGGAGAAGAGGTGTAGTGGGGGTGGGAACTTGAGGGAAGAGTGTGTGTGTGTGTGTGTGTGTGTGTGTGTGTGTGGAGTGGGGGTTGAGCAGCCCTGGGCAAAGGAAATAGCCGGTGCCTATGAGGAATGGTATTATCAGTATTGCTTGAGCCCCGGCACCTCTTTCATTACAAACCGAGCACTGAGTGTACATCCATAGTTACTTATAATACACAGCCATATAAAGGAAAGAAGAATGAACTCCAGCCTGTCTACCCACAGCAAGATGCTGATAAGCCAGTAGTATGAACTACCTCTTTGATCACAGAAGTGAACTAATCCAATGTACCTGAGGAACTACACAGTGGGTTCAGTTTAGAAGTTGAGGTATTTAAACCTTTATACCAGTAAGATATTAACAGTACAAGCTGTATTCCTTTTTCATGTATAGGGAATACCCCCTCAAACCTGGCAGGGAAATAGGGTGAACAGATGTCCTGATATTTGGGGATTTTTCTTATACAGGTGCCTATTACTCCCCACTTCCTGTCCCAATTTTTCACACTTGCTATCTGGTCACTCTACAGGGAAAGGACCCTAATTCAATCCCATACTGTATTCACTATTGCCCACATATGAGAGAAAGGAGAAGAGGCCTCTGAGCTGTAAGAGTTGTGGGAATATGTCTGTCAAACCATGAATTCCTTGTTGTTTGGTGGAATATCACTGCTGATTGTGACCAGTCAGCGTGGATTAGAACTTCTCTAGTGCGGCAGGAAACAGACTGTGTCTGAGAACTTGAAACACTGACATCAACCTTGAATAGCCCTATCCCAGCAGGAGCAATGGAGGCTACTAGTAGAGCCACTGACTCCTAACAACCCTCCGTCAGCATCCCACTCGATGGCTGGTGCATGGAAGATCTCCACTGAAGAAGAGGAGCAGGAAAAGGTGTCCCAGGTGGATTTTAAAGAGATGCTCTCTACACCAGAGGGGCAGACCAGTGCCAGAACCAGGAAAGTGAGCTGGAGGAGTAGGGGCTGGAGACACTGACCAGAACCCAATAGACTCCCTGGAGTGAGTCTATTGGGTTCTTTCCGCCCTAGGGTTAGGGTTCCTAAGGATAGGGCACTTGGAGCTAGGGTTAGGGTTCCTATGGGTAGGGCACTTGGAGCTGGGTGTAGGGTTCCTATGGGTAGTGGACCCTGCACTAGAGTTAGGGTTCCTAAGGGTAGGGCACTTGCAGCTGGGATTAGGGTTCCAGTAGGGCACTTGGAGCTACAGTTACGGAACCTAAGGGTAGGGCACTTGGAGCTAGGGTTAGGGTTCCTAAGGGTAGGGCACTTGGAGCTAGGGTTAGGGTTCCTGTGGGTAGGGCTTCCTGCCCTAGGGTTAGGGTTCCTAAGGGTAGGGCACTGGGGGCTAGGGTTAGGTGTCCTGTGGGTAGCGCTTCCCTCACTATGGTTAGGGTTCCTAAGCGAAGGGCACTTGGAGCTAGGTATAGCGTTCCTATGGGTAGGGCACTTGGAGCTGGGTGTAGGGTTCCTATGGGGACGGCACTTGGTACCAGGGTTAGGGTTCCTGTGGGTAGGGCTTCCCTCCCTAGGGTTAGAGTTCCTGTGGGTACGGCACTTGAAGCAAGGTTTATGGTTCCTATGAGTAGTGGACCCCGCACTAGAGTTAGGGTTCCTAAGGGTCGGGCACTTGCAGCTGGGAATTAGGGTTCCTGTAGGGCACTTGGAGCTAGGGTTAGGGTTCCTATGGGTAGGGCTTCCCGCCATAGTGTTAGGGTTCCTAAGGGTAAGGCACTTGGAGCTAAGGTTAGGGTTCCTATGGGTAGGGCACTTGGAGCTAGGGTTAGGGTTCCTATGGGTAGTGAACTTGGAGCTAGGGTTAGGGTTCCTGTGGGTAGGGCTTCCCTCCCTAGGGTTAGGGTTCCTAAGCGAAGGGACTTGGAGCTAGGGTTAGGGTTCCCATGGGTAGAGGACTTGGAGCTAGGGTTAGGGATCCTATGGGTAGGGCTTCCCGCCCTAGGGTTAGGGATCCTATGGGTAGGGCTTCCCACCCTAGGGTTAGGGATCCTATGGGTAGGGCACTCCGATCTAGGGATACGGTTCCTATGGGTAGGGCGCCCTGCTCTAGAGTTAGGTTTCCTATTGGTGCGGCACTTGGAACAAGGTTTAGGGTTCCTATGGGTAGGGCACCCCGCACTAGGGTTAGGGTTTCTAAGGATAGGGCACTTGCAGCTGGGAATTAGGGTTCCTGTAGGGCACTTGGTGCTAGGGTTACGGTTCCTATGGGTAGGGCACCTGGAGCTAGGGTTAGGGTTCCTATGGTCAGGGTACTTTGAGCTAGGGTTAGGGTTCCTAAGGGTAGGGCACTCCGATCTAGGGTTACGGTTCCTATGGGTAGGGTGCCCTGCTCTAGAGTTAGGTTTCCTATTGGTGCGGCACTTGCGGTTAGGGTTCCTGTGGGTAGGGCTTCCCGCTGTAGAGTTAGGGTTCCTATGGGTAGGGCACATGGTGTTAGGGTTAGGGTTCCTATGGGTACCGCACTTGGAGCAAGGTGTAGGGTTCCTATGGGTAGGGCAACCCCACACTAGGGTTAGGGTTCCTAAGGGTAGGGCACTTGGAGCTGAGATTAGGGTTCCTATGAGTAGGGCACTTGGATCTAGGGTTAGGTTTCCTATGGGCGCGGCACTTGGAGCTAGTGTTAGGGTTCCTAAGTGTAGGGTGCCCCGCCCTAGGGATAGGGTTCCTATGCGTAGGGCTTCCCGCTCTACGGTTAGGGTTCCTATGGGTAGGGCCCTTGCAGCTAGGGTTAGGGTTCCTGTGGGTAGGGCTTCCCACCCTAGGGTTCGGGTTTCTAAGGGTAGGGCAATTGGAGCTAGGGTTAGGGTTCGTATGGGTAGGGCTTCTGCCCGAAGGGTTAGGTTTCCTATGCGTAGGACACGTGGAGCTAGGGTTAGGGTTCCTATGGGTAGGGCACTTTGATCTAGGGTTAGGGTTCCTGTGGGTAGGGCTTCCCTCCCTAGGGTTAGGGTTCCTAAGGGCATGGCCGGTTTTAGGAAGTCTGGTCCCAATTCAAACAGTTTCGATGGGGCCCTGGCAGGAATGACTTAAAAAAAAAAAACTCATGTAAAAAAACACGTGGGGCTTGTATTCACTGGGCGGTGCTTTGAGTCTTTGTCGGCACTTCGGCCGTGGGTCCTTCACTCGCTCCGTGTCCTTCACTCGCTCCGGGTCTTCAGCGGCACTGAACGACCGACTGCCGAAGTGTCACCCAAGACCCAGAGTAAGCGAAGGACCCGCCGCTGAAGACCCAAAGCGCCGCCAGGTGAGTAAAAATTAAAAAGGCCCCTCTAGCCAGGGAAGGGATTCTCACTGGATGCGGGGCTCTCTTAGGCGCGGGGCCCGATTCGGTGGAATTGGTGGAATAGGCCTAAAGCCGGACCTGCATGGGAAGTGCACAAAATGCCGCCCCCCGAATTCTGCCTGCGGCGCCAGAAACTCTGGCGCCGCTCCTGCATGCTAGCATCCATAAATCAGCCTCTGTGGTCGACAAGGGCCTGCAGAACAATGGAGTAGTGCCCTTTGTGGTTTATGTGCTCCTTGAGGAGGGCAAACTATGGGCACATGTCTCATCAATGGCCCTGGTGTAGTTTGAAAACCCCATTCTCCAAAAACCAGCAATTACTTCAGGGACATTTTGTTTATGCCCACCACCTTTGGGTAAATCACTCTCCTGATTGCCTTAGAAACCTCCACCACCACAATTGACTTGCCAACACCAAACTGGTTAGCAACAGACCTGTAGCAGTCAGGAGTGGCAGCTTCTAGACTGGTACAGCAACCTGCTTCTGGACCAGCATGGCTTGTGGCCTGACACTGCAAGGTTGGGTCACGCTGCTCACAGAGCTCCACAAATGTCACTTTCTTTATGCAAAAATTCTGGAGCCACTGCTGGTCATTCCAGGTCTTGCATGACAATGTGATCCCAGCAGAAATGGTGCTGTACAGAGAGGGCATCAGTGGCTATACAGAAAGTCATGAGCAGCATCAGACAGTTGGTGTCTGCATCCTCCTCCTCTGGCAGGTGCCTTTGTTAGTCAGAAAATGCTGCTGACATGTCAACTGAAATCTCATGGATGCTCTGCCTGTTTCCTGAGACTGGAGAGAAGGCACAAGCAGGACAAGTTCTTCCAATGGTTACTCCATGTTGCTGGCTCTAGTTGCTGTGATCATGCAGACCCAAAAGATGGCTCATCAGGACGTCTTGATGGGTTGAGACAACTTCTGGTAAAATAGCAGGGGATGGAAAGTCAAGTTTTCCCACAGTGCATCGTGAACAAAGCCCTAGAGCAGCTGCAGCTAGGGAGGGTGCTAGGAAGCCTGGGATAGGCTGAGTTGATCTGGGTCTATGTATGCAGTGTGGATAATGTGAGCTTGGGTGTGAGACCCAGGAATTCTAAACCCTAGGTCAACATTCATCATTGACACTCAAGCTTGGGCTTAGAAACACTGAGCCTGCAGACTTTTTTGTCCCCTCAGACCTGGGCTTACATTGCAGTGTAAAAGTATCCTGAGTGTGCAGTCTCATGGTCAGAGAGACACATGGGAAAGAGGGAAAAGAAAAATAAAATATCAATAAATTTAACAGGCATCAAGGGAAGAAAATTAGAGGAGCCCAGAGAAATGCCTGGGAACAGGTAACTTCTGTGCATGTGTGTATACAGGTCAGGGATATCCCTAAATCAAGGGTGCGAAGTAGGTTTGTCCCATGGGTGAGAGCTGAGAACATGGTGCTGGGAGCTCCATGGATCCTGGAATTTTTCTGATGCTGGGAATGTGGGATTTTTTCTAATGGCAATGGGAGGCCAGAAAAACAATAAGGATTGTAAAGAAAACATACAAGTGTTCTGTTTGTCCTGGTTCAGGGGGCAAATATAGGGGACTTAAGAAAAAAGGGATTGCACCAGAAAAAGTAGATGCTTTGAGTATGTCTAGGAAGTTAGCCTGGAGGGTTTGGTGGAAAGGGAGTAGGGGATTCATGGGTCCCATAGAGTTTGGATTGGGAGGTGGGGGAGGGAATCTAATGTCTTTAAATACTAGTTTAATCTAATCTTGGACCACTACCATAAAATACCTTAATCAAAATTCTATGGGTACTGTGTGGGGTCACTACGGGGCAGAGGTAAGGTTGTTTAGGTGCCCTACGTATGTCTTGCCATACCTGAACGTGTTTGAATTTCTTTTCAGTGTAACTTTCACTCTGAATTTCCTGGGTTTATAATGCTTGGTTTTGGGATAATTGCAATATCTCTGCAATGTATTTTGCTGTAAATTATTTATAGATTCTCCACAGTAACTCCATCTTAATTTATTTTTTTCTGGCAATATATATACACTATAAAACATCTTCTGTTGCAGTTTAATATGTACCCTAAAACAATGCTACTTCATTTCTCTTCAAAAGCAGCAAAAGAGTCCTGTGGCACCTTATAGACTAACAGAAGTTTTGGAGCATGAGCTTTTGTGGGTGAATACCCACTTCGTCGGATGCATGTAGTGGAAATTTCCAGGGGAATGTAGATCTCCTGTGTTATTTCTCTTCAGGTGCTTTCTCTTTGGGTCATCTCTGTGGTGTCATTTAACAAAACCATGGCTAAGTGGTGATGTCTCTGAGACCGGTTTTCTACCCTTTATCCCACAGTGATAGCTGTTGTTGGCGGGAATGCTATTCCTGACTGTCCCCAAAGTTGAACTCCTGGTAGCAGGCAGTTGGTCACTCTCAGCAGAAGACACTAGACTCTGGGGTCATAGTCCACATAATGCCCACTTTAGTGACCTGTATTTATGACATGGCTCAAGACTAGGGATCCTAGAAATCTAGTTGCTGCAGGAAAACACAGAATTTTCATTTTTAGAGAGAATCTCTTTCGTCTTTTTTACATTGAGGGAAAAAATGAAAACCTAGATTAACTAAATTTTTACTGAAAGTACCAGTGTCACTTATTCCAGTGGTACCCAGCCTTATTACACAGGAGGGCTGCATAAACCTAAGCACAGCCTTGTGTGGGCCAAACAAATTCTATATATTTTAATAAGATTTTTACTGACAGCCCAAGTCCCGCTGCCCAGGGCCATCAGCCCAATCCCAGCTGCCCAGAGCTGACAGCAGGAGCTTTATTTTTTGTGCATTTAAAAAAAATAATTTTCTGAAAATATAGAGTACAGACATAGAAGTATTTGGTATATGTCAGAAATACACATTGCAATTCTATAAATTTTATTATGAGAATTGCAGGCACTGTTAGGCTTTGAACTTGCTTACAAATTGTAAATATATCAATAAAACATTGTGTTCAACTGATAGCTATATAGTGTGTGGCTAAGGCCTGGTCTACACTAGGACTTTAATTCGAATTTAGCAGCGTTAATTCAAATTAACCGCGCACCCATCCACACCAGGAAGCCATTTAATTCGACCTAGAGGGCTCTTTAGTTCGAATTCGGTACTCCACCCTGACGAGGGGAGTAGCGCTAAATTCGACATGGCTATGTCGAATTAGGCTAGGTGTGGATGCAAATCGAACTTAGTAGCTCCGGGAGCTATCCCACACTGCACCACTCTGTTGATGCTCTGGACAGCAGTCCGAGCTTGGATGCTCTGACCAGCCACACAGGAAAAGTCCCGGGAAAATTTGAATTCCTTTTCCTGTCTGGACAGTTAGAATCTCATTTCGTGGTTGGACATCGGGGCAAGCTCAGCAGCACCGGCAGCAATGCAGAGCTCTCCAGCAGAGGAGTTCATGTAATCTCTGAATAGAAAGAGGGACCCAGCATAGACTGACCGGGAAGTCTTGGATCTGATCGGTGTGTGGGGCGAGGAGTCTGTGCTTTCGGAGCTGCGCTCCAAAAAACGGAATGCAAAGACCTACGAGAAGGTCTCCAAAGCCATGACAGACAGAGGATACAGCCGTCATGCAACGCAGCGCCGTGTGAAAATCAAGGACCCCAGACAAGGCTACCAAAAATCAAAGCGGCAAACGGACGCTACGGAGCCTGCCACCACTGCCCCACCAGTGACCATGGACTCTGACGATGGGACAGTGTCGACGGACAGTTCCTCGGCGATGTTCGCGGACGGGGAAGATGAGGAAGGGTTTGTGGAGGACGAGGCAGGCGACAGCGCTTACAACGCTGGTTTCCCCGACAGCCAGGATCTCTTCATCACCGTCACGGAGATCCCCCTACCAACCCTCCCCGGCCATTAACCCGGATCCTGAATCAGGGGAAGGAGCAGTCGGTAAGTGCTTTAACCATGTAAACTTTTATTCTTAATATAACAGGAATCTGAAGTATGTGAAAAGGTCTCTCTATATATGGGGATAGAACAGAAATCCTCCTGGGAGATCTCCACGAAGCTCTCCTGGAGGTAATCGAAAAGCCTCCGCAGGAGGTTCCTGGGGAGAGCTGCCTTATTGGGTGCTCCGTGGTAGCACACTTTTCCGCGTGAGGCTTTCATGAGGTACTCAGGGAGCATTGCCTCCCCGAGCACGGCTGCATAGGGCCCTGGTTTGTGCTGGCTTTCACGCAGCATGCGCTCTCTATCTCCTTCAGTGACCGTCCTCAGGGTGATCTTGCTCGGAGACTCCTGCATCTAATTAAGGGAATTACTGTAATGTTACGCCTGGTCCAAAGTATTTTTAAAAAATCTCCGGACAGACGGCATAGCAGAGACTCAGCACGCTGCTGCGTGACGAGCGTAACGGAAAGCCAAAGAATCAAATGGACACTCATGGAGGGAGGGGAGACTGAGGACGCAAGGTATCCCACAGTTCCTGCTGTCTCCGAAAAGCATTTGCATTCTTGGCTGAGCTCCAAATGCTTCTAGGGTCAAACACAGTGTCCGCGGTGGGTCAGGGCATAGCTCGGCAATTTACGCACCCCCCCACCCCCAGAAGTGAAAGGGAAAACAATCCTCTGACTCTTTTACATGTCACCGTATCTTTACTGAATGCTGCAGATAGATGCGATGCTGCAGCACTCAACACCAATATCCTTGCTTCCCCCCCACCCCGCCATGGGTGGCTGACGGTACAATATGACTGATATCCATCGTCATCATCAGCCTATTGGCACATGGGGCAGTGCAAAAGGACTGGTAACCATGCCGACTAGCATCTGTCAGGTCCCCCAATGTCAGGTGCACCTAATTTTTCATGGTAGATGGTGCAGTATGGTTGATAACCGTCTTCATCATAGCAAAAGGGGGCTGAGCTTCATCAGCCCCCACCCTTCATGTGTAAAGAAAAGATTCAATTGCCCCTGGACTAGCAGCAGGATGCTGGGCTCCTCTCCTCCACACTCCTTAATGTCCTATCTGGACTATCATAGCAACTGGAGGCTGCCTTCCACTCATTTCTCACTAACAAGTCACTGTGTCTTATTCCTGCATTCTTTATTACTTCATCACACAAGTGGGGGGACAATGCTACGGTAGCCCAGGAAGGCTGGGGGAAGAACGGAATCAACAGGTGGGGTTGTTGCAGGAGCACCCCCTGTGAATAGCATACAGCTCATAATTTCTGCAGGATCTGACACAGAGCAGCTGTGCTCTCTGGTTCTCTGATACAGTGGTTCTCTAGTACACTTGCCCATATTCTAGGCAGGACTGATTCTATTTTTAGATACCAAAAAGGAGGGATTGACTCAGGGAGTCATTCCCAATTTTGGCTTTTACGCCCCTGGCTAAGAGCAGCCAGGGGCACTTATGACAGCAGCAAATGGTGCAGTGCAAAAGGACTGGTAACCATGACCATCTTATTACCAATTTATGGTATGGTAGATGGTACAGTATGGCTGGTAACCATCTCTGCTGTCATGCAAAAGCAAAAGCATGCTGCTGTGTAGCGCTGCTGGACCGCCTCTGTCAGCGGCATCTAGTACACATACGGTGACAGGCACAAAAGGCAAAACAGGCTCCATGGTTTCCACGCTGTGGCGTCTGCCAGGGCAATCCAGGGAAAACGGGCTTGAAATGATTGTCTGCTGTAGCTTTCCCGGAGGAAGGGATGACTGACGACATTTACCCAGAACCACCCGCGAAAATGGTTTTTGCCCCATCAGGCACTGGGATCTCAACCCAGAATTCACAGAGACAGACTAGACTGTGTTCATTGTTCGCAAAAATGTATCTTTGCAAGGAATTCACTCCCTTTTTCCCATCACACAGCTTCGACTGTCTCCAGACCTGCCACAGCATCCCCCTCACAGAGGCTGGCAAAGATTAGGTGGCGAAATAAAAAGACACGGGACGAGATGTTCGCTGAACTTATGGGGTGCTCCCGAGACGAGACGGACCAGCAGAGCCAGTGGAGGGAGACCCTCTCTCTGTACCAGCGCTCACACAGCGAACGGGAGGAGAGGTGGCGTGAGGAAGACAACCAGGCGACTCAAACGCTGCTTGGACTAATGAGGGAGCAAACGGACATGCTCCGGCGCCTTGTGCATATTCTGCAGGACCTCAGGCAGGAGGACAGAGCCCCCCTGCAGTGTATCTGCAACCGCCCTCCCCCGCCACAAAGTCCCATACCCCCCTCACCCAAAATAACCAGAAGGAGGGGCACCAGAGGCCGTGAAAACTGTCACTGCACCCCAGCAGAGTGCTCAAGTACCCAAAAGCTCTCATACCCTAAATTTTGAGAAGTCCTTTCCTTCCCGCCTCACCCAAGCCCCCATCCCAGTTTCATCCCCTAACTGTCTAGTTGATGATAAAAAATACTTTTCTGTTAATTACTGTTTCCGTCATGTTCTTTTAGAGGAGACTGTGTTTGAAGGGGGGGAAGGGGGTTGGTAATTGGACAGGACAATCACCTTTACCAGGGTACAGACATGGGGGCAGGATCAGCAGCAAGTCACACACACACTGCAGTCAGTAGGCACCCTGGTCGGTATGGGAGGTGGTTTGCAGGTTCTGTGTGGGTGGGGGGGTACGTGACTTTGTAGCGGGGGAGGGGGGTTACAGATCTCATGCAACGGTCCCTGTCCTGGACCACAGAGCCACGGAGCAGAGGAATCTGTATCCGTCCTCCCCCGCCAAAAGGCCACATAGCCCCCGCACACAGAGTCCCAAAAAGGAGGGATGGCAGGCTCCGTTGAAACATCCAGTCCGGCACTGCAGACCGCTCTGGGAGCAGGAGCCTGTCATTCCTCGAGTATACAGGCAGTCTTTACATCACCGCACACCCTACCCAGCACAGTCCGTGTCCCGGTTTCAACCCTGTAACGCAAAGTCATCAATAAAGAAACCTTTGTAAAGTTACAGTGGAACATGTATTTTATTTTTAAACGTGTGTTGGAAGTTGGGGAAGCGGGGTGGGCGGGGTATGTAACTGCAGATGCTAGTCAACAGTAACTTGGTAAAGAAACAGGGGCAGGTTCAGCTTCTCTGTAAAGAAACTGAACAGTCACAGGTCACGCTGCTCGCTGGTACTTGAAGAGTTCCTTGTCGCTGTGCAAGGCACCTGCACAGAGCTTCACGAGCCAGGGCATTAGCGGGTAGGCTGGGTCCCCGACGATCACTATAGGCATCTGCACATCCCCAAGACTTATTTTGTGGTCCGGGAAGAAACTACCTTCCTGTAGGCGTCTAAACAGACCAGAGTTCCTGAAAACACGCACGTCATGAACTTTGCCTGGCCACCCGACGTTGATGTTGGTAAAACGTCCCCCATGGTCCACCAGTGCTCGCAGCACCATTGAAAAGTAGCCCTATTTCTCAGCAGCTGACTGTGGAAGAGGTGGACGATAAGGTGCGAGGAGTTGACAACGGCCATAACTGCAGCGGGATCCGTGCTCAAAGTGCTGTGGCGCCCGTGCTGTCACTGAGCAGAAAAGTGCATGAACAGATTGCCCGCAGGCGCTTTCAGGGAGGGAGGGAGGGCATGATTGACGGTTCAATGATGACAGTTACCCAAAACCACCCTCGACACATTTTTCCCCCCAGCATGCATTGGGGGGAAATCCCAGAATTCCAATGGGCAGCGGGGAGTGCGGGAACTGTGGGATAGCTTCCCACAGTGCACCGCTTCCAAAATCGACACTGGCCCCGTTACTGTGGACTCACACAGTCGAACTAGTGTATTTAGTGTGGATACACAACTTCGACTTCATAAGGTCGATTCCACAAATCCGAATTAAGTTGATTCGAAATAGTCTTGTAGAGTAGACATACCCTAAGGAAACTAAAGTTCAGCATTTCATTTTACTCATGGAAAAATACAGATTCTTTTTTTAGCAGAGAATTTTGTTTCTTTTTAATCATAGAAAACTAGGATCCCTGCTCAAGACATGTCTGTTCAGTCTGACTGCTTAGCGGGCAAGGGGATGTATTGTAAACGTGTGAACAATGGGCAGATTTTTAACCAGAAGAGGATTATTTGGTAGTGGTGGTGGTTGGATGATTGAGTTGAAGGTGGGGAGCAGTTTGGTTATATGGCCATTATACATGCTGTATGACGGGCACATGAGAAATCAGAACACAAATAAATGAGTTCCTGTTTTGGAATATATTCTTTGCCTGAAACTGGTATTTTGAAAAGCATTCAGGAACTGATCATGCAATGTGCTGAACACCATCGCCTCTTACTGCAGACTGTCGGAACGGAGGGGGCTCAGCACATCTGGAAATAGCTTCCCATTCTGCTCCCTCTCACAGCGGGCAGCCATTGCCCCAAGAGGAAGGACATTAAAAGGAAGCTCTGACCCGTCTCTATCCAACACAACAAAAGATTCTGTACAGTGAAATTACTTCATCTTCCTTGACTTTTTCACGGCTATGTTGCCATTTACAAAAAACATGTTTTCACAGCTAAATTGTATTAACCCCTAACAGAGCTTAGATATTCCTGCAACGTTTGAAGTACCTTCAGGGGATCATAAAGGCCTGGTGTAGCGAGTCGGTGTGGCTCCCCTCCTGCCCAGCAGAGGGCGCTCCCTCCCAGAAGCCAAGCTGGGCTGAGCCACCACTTCCTGTCCCCGCCCCCCGGAAGTCAAGGGGCGGGACAGGAAGTAGAAAAGGAGAACGCCAGAGCTCAGTCAGGAGCCAGCCACCGCCGCGAGCAGACGTGCCGGCGGGAGCTCCGGACTGGGAACCCTCCAGGACCCGAGGCGGCGATCCGGACTGGCCTCCACTGCCCCGCGCCCGGTACGAAGAGGAACCTGCGGAACTTCCCCGGGATTGGAACCCGGAGCAGCCGCCAGGACTTCCTCCCGCCCGGTACGAGGAGGAGCCGCCGCCGCCGTTTCCGCCCTGCTGTTACCCAGAGGAGCCGTCGGAGGCAGCCGGGCCGGACTTCCCGCAGGAGTTGCCGGACCTGCCCCCAAGCCCTGGTCCCGAGGAGCCCATGCAGATGGACTGGCCCGATCTCCCGGCGACCGAGGAGCAGGTACCCACGGAGGGGGAGATGGACTGTAGCCCGGGGATAGCCGACCCCTGTCAGGCTATAGGCACCGAGGTGCCCATGTCGGTGTGTTTCGGTCAGGACCCCACTGACCAGCGGCCGTGCTAGCCGCTAATAGGGCCCCGGGCTGGGACACAGTGGAGTGGGTGGGCCTGTGTCCCCCCTGCCACCCCACTCACGGGTGGCAGTCTCCCCCTCTCCCCAGCGCTCAGACTTAGGCTTAACTGAACTACTGCTCAGCCCTGCCTAAGGGACTGAGCCCTCTGTGTGTTGTTGCCCGCCCTGAGCTAGGGCCTGGGCTTATAAACTGAACTACTGCTCAGCCCTGCCTAAGGGTCTGAGCCCTCTGGGTGTTGCTGCCCCGCCCTGACTGAGGGCCTGGGCTTCCACTAACTGACTGGGTGCCTTGTGTTCAGCCCCTGCCAGAGGGTCTGAACCTTCAGATATTGGGACTGATTGCTGTTACCCAAGCCCCTGCTCCAGAGGGCCTGGGTCTATTGAGACTGGTTGCTGTTACCCAAGCCCCTGCTCCAGAGGGCCTGGGTCTATTGAGATTGGTTGCTGTTGCCCTGCCCTGCTCCAGGGGGCCAGGGCTTATCTGTGCTACTGTTGCCCAGCCCCTGCTCCTGAGGGCCTGGGCCTATTTGAACTGCTGTTGGCCAGCCCCTGCACCAGAGGGCCTGGCGGTCTAACGTTGTTCCCTGTGACTCCTAAAGGACCAGCAGAAGAAAAGAAGCGAGTCGGTGTGGCTCCCCTCCCGCCAGCCGGAGAGTTGAGCCCCGACCAACAGCTTACACTCCCCTCCCGCCAGCCGGAGAGTTGAGCCCCGACCAACAGCTTACACTGGTGCCTTCTCTGAGGACCTGCCGAACCTCTACCCTGTGAGAAAGGGTAACGAGAGGGGCGGGGTTTATCTACCCCCCCCCCCGGACCACCATGGATATGGAGCACTTAATCCAACGCCTCGTGGAGAGCCAAGAGCGGCAGCAGGCTGCTCAAATGCAACAGCAACAACAGCAGCAGGCTGTTCAGCACGAGCAGCAGCAGCAACGGGATGCTGCCCACCTCCGGCTCACCCAGGAGCTACACGCAGCCCAGCTGGAGCAGCAGCAGCAACTGTTACAGCAGCTGGGGACCCAGCTTCAGCAGCTCCTGGTTACCCGCCCTCGCCCCGCAGAAGGACCGGAGGGTGAGGGGGCCGGAGCCCCCCGGATGGCGGCTCCCCTCCGCTTGACCAAGATGGGCCCGAATGATGACCCTGAGGCTTTCCTGGTTACTTTCGAGCGCGTAGCCCTAGTCGCTGGATGGGCCCGAGAACATTGGGCTACGCTGTTAGCCCCGTACTTGACCGGGGCGGCCCAGACGGCTTATCGAGACCTCGCGACTGAGGACGCACGCGATTATGACCGGGTCAAAGCCGCTATACTAGACGCGCTGGATGTCAGCCCTGAGACGTTCAGGCAGAGATTTCGGAGCCAGACATACCCGCAGGGCGCCCGGCCGCGGGGGGTGGCCCAGATGCTAAAGGAGGCCGGCCGACGCTGGCTCCTCCCTGATCTCCGGACTGCAGAGCAGGTGACAGAGCAGGTCGTCTTAGAGCAGTTTATTAGCATCCTGCCCTCACGCGGACGAGCGTGGGTGCTCCGCCATCGACCGGTGACGCTCGCGGCAGCCGTGACACTCATGGAGGATTTCCTCGCCGCTGAGACGGCGATGGGGCCGACGCTCCCGCGACCCAACCCCAGGCCTGAGACTGCTCGCCTGGAGAAAAAGGGGAGCCCCGCGAAGGCGGTGCGAAATCCCGGCCGCGGACTTAATTCCCAGCCGGAACCTCAAGCCCGTTGGCGGGACGCCGCCACCCGATCCGGACCTGCCGGTCCCAATCCCGGAACCCCGGGGGTCCGACGGAGTCCACCCCGAAGTCCAACCCGAGGGGCCACCCGAAGTAAACGGCCGGAGCTCGGCCCCTGCTTTGGTTGCGGGAAGCTAGGACACCTCCAGAGAGACTGTCCAGAGATGGACTGCAGTTATGGGCAGGTCTGGGCAGGACACAACCGAGCTCGGCCCGCCCTGAGTCCCAAACTCACTGTCGCTGCCGTCGTCGGGGGCCAGGAGGTCGAGGCCCTGATCGACTCTGGCTGTGGCCAGACACTAATCCGCCAGAGCTTGGGACCCTCGCCGGACCCCGGGTTGCAGCCAATACGCCTGCAATGTATTCATGGGGATATCCGGCCTTATCCCAGTGCTCGCGTCTCCCTGACGGTCGCAGGGGTCACCCGGCGTTTGATCGTCGGCCTCGCTCCTCATTTGGCATATCCCGTTGTCCTGGGGCGGGACTGGCCTGCCTTCGAAGAGGTGCTACGCGCTACGCCGACCCTCGAAGCGGAACCCCGGGAGCCCCTACCCGAGCCCACTGGGGACGCCACTGAGGCGGAACCCGAAGTTACAACCGACACAGAAAAGCCCTCGGAACCCCCCTGGGACCCCCGCCTCTACACCGATTTCTGCAGGGACCAACGAGCGGACCCCACGCTCGGCCGCTATTATGAGCAGCTCGCGGCGGTGGATGGGGTAGTCCAGGACCCCCAACAAGCCGCCCGATGGCCGCACTTCGAGCTGCATCGGATCGATGCTGTATCGGATCGACCGGGATCCCCGCACCCGCGAGCCGCAAACCCAGCTGGTAGTCCCGCAGTGTCATAGGCGGGCCGTCCTAAAGTTGGCACATGATGTACCGGCCGCCGGGCATCTGGGGCAGGAAAAGACACTGGCCCGGATCTTGGGACGATTCTTCTGGCCAGGGATCCACCAGGACGTCCAGAAGTATTGTGCCTCGTGCCCGGCGTGCCAACTCGCCGCACCCGCAGGGGTCCCTCGAGCACCACTGATCCCTATGCCGTTAATGGAGATACCCTTCGAGAGGGTTGCCCTGGACCTGGTGGGGCCCCTCCCGAAGAGCACAACGGGATTCCAGTATGTTCTGGTCCTCGTCGATTATGCCACCCGGTTTCCGGAGGCCGTTCCCCTACGTAGCACGACCGCCCGGACGATTGCCGGAGAACTAGTAAAAATCTTCGCAAGAGTCGGACTCCCGCGGGAGATTTTAACGGACCAGGGAACCAATTTTACGTCCCGGCTATTGAAACAAGTATGTACTCTTCTGGGGATAAAACAACTCCGCACCTCCGTGTACCATCCCCAGACTGACGGGCTGGTGGAGCGTTTTAATCGAACCCTCAAGGGGATGATGCGGAAGTTCCCACCAGGGGAGCTCCGCCGCTGGGACCAGTTTTTACCTGCCTTGCTGCTGGCGGTCCGGGAAGTCCCTCAGTCCTCGACAAGGTTCTCCCCCTTCGAGCTGCTATACGGCCGCCGGCCGCGTGGGCTCCTCGACCTCGTGCGGGAGACCTGGGAACAGGCGGCCTCCCCAGCCCAGGGCCTCCTGGAGTATGTCCTACAGCTGCAGGGGTACCTATCTCAGGCGGGGACCCTAGCACGGGAAAATTTGAAGAAGGCCCAGGAGCGACAGGAACAGACCTATAACCGAGGGGCCCAAGTTCGGGAGTTTAAGCCAGGGGACCAGGTCCTACTCCTTTTACCCTCCAGCGAGTCCAAATTGTTGGCTCGCTGGCAGGGACCGTATGAGGTCGTCCGAAAGGTGGGAGCGGTTAACTATGAAGTGCGTCAACCTGGTAGACGTAAAGAAACGCAGCGTTACCACGTAAATCTGTTAAAACCCTGGCGGGACCGAGAGGGCCTCCTGATCAACCCATACCCGCCCGAGCCGGAACTGGGTCCCCAAGTACCCCAGGCAGAGGACCCCCCGACCCCCATGCTTGGGGAGTCGCTCTCCGAAGACCAGCGCAAGCAAGCGAATTGTCTCCTGAGGGCCTTCCGGAAGACTTTCACCGCCGTCCCGGGGTACACCTCACTGGTCTGCCACTCCATTCAGACGGAGCCCGGAAAGGTGATCCGGGAAACAACTCGGCCGCTGCCCTACAGAATGCGGGAGGCCGTTGAAGAAGAGGTACAAGCGATGCTGGCCCTAGGCGTTATCGAGCCCTCCCGAAGTGAATGGCGTAGCCCCGTGGTCCTGGTGCCCAAGCCGGACGGCACCCGTCGGTTCTGCATCGATTTCCGGCGGGTAAACGCCGTCTCGCGCTTTGACGCGTACCCGATGCCCCGAGTGGACGAGCTGTTGGACCGGTTGGGAGAGGCCCGGTTTATCACCACCTTGGACCTCAGCAAGGGGTACTGGCAGATCCCCCTGGAAGAGACCTCGAAGGAGAAGACCGCTTTTGCCACCCCAACGGGGCTGTATCAGTTTACCAGGATGCCCTTCGGTCTTCATGGGGCCCCCACGACCTTCCAGAGGCTGATGGACCGCCTACTCCAAACCCACCACGACTATGCTGCCGCGTACCTGGATGACGTAGTCATCTATAGTCGTCGGTGGGAAGACCATCTGCTCCGGGTCGCGGCCGTCCTGAGGTCCCTAAGGCAGGCAGGGTTGACGGCTAACCCCAAGAAGTGCCGAATCGCATGGCAAGAGACTACCTACCTAGGTTACACCGTTGGCAGGGGGCAAGTAAAACCCCTGGTGGGAAAAGTCCAAGCCCTAATGGACTGCCCGACCCCAACCACCAAACGACATGTCCGGCAGTTCCTAGGCCTGGTTGGATATTACAGAAGGTTTATCCCACAGTTCGCCTCCATAGCGGCACCCCTCACCGGCCTACTTACGAAGGACAGCCCTCGGCAGGTAAGATGGACCCAGGAGTGCGAGACAGCTTTCCGGCGCCTCCAGGGATGCCTCTGCCGAGAACCTGTACTATACAGCCCGGACTTCAATAGAGGATTCATCCTGCAGACCGACGCCTCCGAGGTAGGTCTGGGGGCCGTCCTGTCCCAGGAAATAGATGGGCAGGACCACCCCGTACTGTACCTGAGCCGCAAGCTGTTCCCCCGTGAGAGAAACTATGCGGTGGTAGAGAAGGAGGCGCTGGCCATAAAATGGGCCTGCGAAGCCCTCCGGTTCTACCTTTTGGGGGCGCCCTTCATCCTGGTTACGGACCATGCCCCCCTCACCTGGCTGACGCGGATGAAGGACAAGAATGCCCGCATCATGCGGTGGTACTTGGCCCTGCAGCCGTATGCTTTTACTATCTTGCATCGAGCTGGCAAGGACCATACTAACGCGGACTTCATGTCCCGTATTGGGGGAATGGAAGAGCCTGGCCCCGACCGCCGGGCGCCAGACTTAAGGGGGGGTGTGTGTAGCGAGTCGGTGTGGCTCCCCTCCTGCCCAGCAGAGGGCGCTCCCTCCCAGAAGCCAAGCTGGGCTGAGCCACCACTTCCTGTCCCCGCCCCCCGGAAGTCAAGGGGCGGGACAGGAAGTAGAAAAGGAGAACGCCAGAGCTCAGTCAGGAGCCAGCCACCGCCGCGAGCAGACGTGCCGGCGGGAGCTCCGGACTGGGAACCCTCCAGGACCCGAGGCGGCGATCCGGACTGGCCTCCACTGCCCCGCGCCCGGTACGAAGAGGAACCTGCGGAACTTCCCCGGGATTGGAACCCGGAGCAGCCGCCAGGACTTCCTCCCGCCCGGTACGAGGAGGAGCCGCCGCCGCCGTTTCCGCCCTGCTGTTACCCAGAGGAGCCGTCGGAGGCAGCCGGGCCGGACTTCCCGCAGGAGTTGCCGGACCTGCCCCCAAGCCCTGGTCCCGAGGAGCCCATGCAGATGGACTGGCCCGATCTCCCGGCGACCGAGGAGCAGGTACCCACGGAGGGGGAGATGGACTGTAGCCCGGGGATAGCCGACCCCTGTCAGGCTATAGGCACCGAGGTGCCCATGTCGGTGTGTTTCGGTCAGGACCCCACTGACCAGCGGCCGTGCTAGCCGCTAATAGGGCCCCGGGCTGGGACACAGTGGAGTGGGTGGGCCTGTGTCCCCCCTGCCACCCCACTCACGGGTGGCAGTCTCCCCCTCTCCCCAGCGCTCAGACTTAGGCTTAACTGAACTACTGCTCAGCCCTGCCTAAGGGACTGAGCCCTCTGTGTGTTGTTGCCCGCCCTGAGCTAGGGCCTGGGCTTATAAACTGAACTACTGCTCAGCCCTGCCTAAGGGTCTGAGCCCTCTGGGTGTTGCTGCCCCGCCCTGACTGAGGGCCTGGGCTTCCACTAACTGACTGGGTGCCTTGTGTTCAGCCCCTGCCAGAGGGTCTGAACCTTCAGATATTGGGACTGATTGCTGTTACCCAAGCCCCTGCTCCAGAGGGCCTGGGTCTATTGAGACTGGTTGCTGTTACCCAAGCCCCTGCTCCAGAGGGCCTGGGTCTATTGAGATTGGTTGCTGTTACCCAAGCCCCTGTTCCAGAGGGCCTGGGTTTATTAGGACTGATTGCTGTTACCCAAGCCCCTGCCCCAGAGGGCTAGGGCTTATCTGAACTGCTGTTGCCCTGCCCTGCTCCAGAGGGCCAGGGCTTCTCTGAACTGCTGGTGCCCTGCCCTGCTCCAGAGGGCCAGGGCTTAGCTGAACTGTTGTTGCCCTGCCCTGCTCCAGAGGGCCAGGGCTTCTCTGAACTGCTGGTGCCCTGCCCTGCTCCAGAGGGCCAGGGCTTAGCTGAACTGTTGTTGCCCTGCCCTGCTCCAGAGGGCCAGGGCTTCTCTGAACTGCTGGTGCCCGGCCCTGCTCCAGAGGGCCAGGGCTTAGCTGAACTGTTGTTGCCCTGCCCTGCTCCAGAGGGCCAGGGCTTAGCTGAACTGTTGTTGCCCTGCCCTGCTCCAGAGGGCCAGGGCTTAGCTGAACTGTTGTTGCCCTGCCCTGCTCCAGAGGGCCAGGGCTTATTCGAACTGCTGTTGCCCTGCCCTGCTCCAGGGGGCCAGGGCTTATCTGTGCTACTGTTGCCCAGCCCCTGCTCCTGAGGGCCTGGGCCTATTTGAACTGCTGTTGGCCAGCCCCTGCACCAGAGGGCCTGGCGGTCTAACGTTGTTCCCTGTGACTCCTAAAGGACCAGCAGAAGAAAAGAAGCGAGTCGGTGTGGCTCCCCTCCCGCCAGCCGGAGAGTTGAGCCCCGACCAACAGCTTACACTCCCCTCCCGCCAGCCGGAGAGTTGAGCCCCGACCAACAGCTTACACCTGGGTAGAAATCTAGGAGAATAAGCAGCAACGGAAAAACAAAGGGCCATTCCTGGAAATTAAAAATTAATGAAATTTAGATAAAATGCAAAGGGAGGGAGGAAGAGGGGGCTTCCCCTCCACCCCCCTTAAAGGTAATCAAGATTTGGAATTCCCTGTCCTAGGAAGTCCTGGCAGAACAAAAGGGCGGAAATATGAGCATTTACTTGGATACCAACCGTGTCTCCAGATATGTGAGATAAACTAACCATAAAGATTCTTACTGCCATGCATACAGTTGAACTAATGGCCATGTTTGGGGTTGGAAGGCATTGCCTCCCATGGCATACTGGCAGGAACCGTGGAGAGCTTGTCTTGCTCTAGAGCCTTGAGCAGGGATAATTTTTTTTTTTTTTTACTCAGATGGGCTTATGTCACATGATTTGATTTTCTGCTTTAGCAGGGAACTGGTTATTCATGGAAGTTGGTCTTTCCCATCTCCTTTGCCTACAGGCTCTCTAGTCTTTCGTATGCAAGGAATGAGCTGGTTAACTCACTGCCTTGCAAAGACAAGTCAATATGCCTTTAAAATCTTAATACCTGGAGTTATGAAAGGGGGGGGGAAGGAATGTGCTGCTGACCTGATTAAAATTCATGTTCTGTGCTCGCTAGAAAGTAAACAGACAATGGAGAATTTGAAGGATCTCAAACGAGCAAGAGAAGCATATTTAGAGCGCACATGGCGGAAGGGCAGAAGGTAGAGCAAAACTTTGCTGATTTGCCTTCTTGACCGAGGGTAGGATTGATGAAGAGATTTAGATGTTGCAATGCTGAGCATCACGGTGCCTAACATCTAGGAGCCTGATAATCATGAGCACCACTGCGATCCTCAAAGCCTATGTTAGGCACCCAGGCTCCCTATACAATGAATGGGGGGAGAGAGAGGTGCCTCAGAATGTGATCCACTAAAGCCGGAGCACTAGGCGGGAAGCCACCCAAGCTAGCCAAGAGGAGAAGCTGACAACAGGGTGTGCTAAGTCCAGGTTGCAGGGAGGCACCTATCTCTCTGCTAATGATCCATGAATGGGAACCTGCCGCCTGGAGTCAGGTGCCTAAGGTGTTTCTTGCAGGAAGAGTTAGGTGTTTATATCTCTCCACACAAAATGATTGGAGAAGAGCCATTGCCCCCCATCTAACTTTTATCCCTGTGAGTAAAACACTCACCTGAGGGATAGGAAACCAGGTTTATTTCCCCCCCACCTTTCTACCTGATGGAGGGGGAGAAGATTTGAACAGGGAGTCTCCCACCTCTGAGTGTTGTAACCACTGAGCTATGGGGGTAGTTTGTTTGGGGGGGATGTCTCCCTCAATCTCTCCTGTTGAAGCTGAACAGCTGGCTCCAGCCGAGGAGTGGGACCAGAAATTGACCAAGATCTCAAACTTTACCACTCCTGGCTAGGAGCCACCAGGTTCAGGACGCGCTGATACAAGGCTATTGAAGATCCCTGGGAGAGTTGCCAGGAGTAGAGTTTGGAGTTAGTTATACCCTGGAATGGGTGGAACTTAAGTCACCACAGCACAGGACCATGATGGACATGGCTGCTGACCGCTGAAGACCCAGGGGAAACTGAGGCAGAGTGAGTTGTGGCCCTCAAAGGGGCACTGCAGCAGCCAACCCTGCCATATTGCTATAAAGATGGAGATTTGGAACCTAAGAAGGAGTGTTTCTATGAATCTGCTGACAAGCTGGAACAATAAGTTTAAGAGAACTGTGAATGTCCCTGTTCTCTAAAAGGGGATGTTAACTCTGATATCTAATAACTACTATGGTGTACGCTTAACTATTTCACAGCTGATCACTGGGCAGAGTTCTCCTAGAGTACCACTACTTTTTCTCCTTGTCCTATTGCTTTCTTAAGGCCCTTGTTTGTTTTTTTTAATTTTTTTTCATAATTTATGGGCCAATTCTTTTTAGCCTCGCTCATACAAGGGATTGCACTGAAATCATTGGTATGACGAATAGCAGTATGGCAAGCAGGATCAGACTGCAGGTATGCAGCTCACTGAGATGCTCATTAGTGAGATTCAGCTATATTGCTTCCCCTTAGGGATCTCGTATAAAGTTAAAATGATTCTTTGAAAGGTACCAAATCAGAATTGAGTTCTGTTCCATTTAGTCCATGTCTAAACTACAAAGTTTTGTGTGCATATCTGGGTTGGTAGGAATGGCTTTGTTTTGTTTGTTTAAATCACTAACCAACATAGTTACACTGGCCAAAAATAAATAAATAAATAAACTAATCCCTTTATAGATGCAGTTATACTGACTCTTTTGCTAGTATAACCTGCATCTCTCCTAGGGAGCTTTGCTGGCATAGCTGTACTAGCAAAACCTTTCCAGTGTAGACTAACCCTTAGCTACATTTTTGCCCTCATCCTGCTCCCAATGAAGTCAATAGCAAAAGTCCCGTGGGGCAGGAATCTGGGCCCTTACTTAATAATAACACATGACAATAATAATAACAGCTGCTTTCCAAGGAGAACAAATGAATACAATCCCGGACTGCAACAGCAAGTTATACAGGGGGAGGGGCGCAGTAGTTCATACTTTCAAAACTCCTGCTTTTAACCTTTTTGACTAGAGGGAAACAATTACAATACTTCTTGCATCTGAAGAAGTGGGTATTCACCCACGAAAGCTCATGCTGCAAAATGTCTGTTAGTCTATAAGGTGCCACAGGATTCTTTGCTGCTTTTACAGATCCAGACTAACACGGCTACCCCTCTGATAATTACAATACTATTATTTAAAACTTTAAAAACAAGGGGAAACTCCAAAGTGCCAAAGGAACTTAGGTGCACAAGTCCCATTAAAATTAAGCTCCTAAGTCCCCTAGATGTCTTTGAAAACTTCCTTCATAAATGCAGCAATAACAATATTTCTTTAATTTTTGTGCTGCTTTTCCGCCATCCTGACAAGTTCTGATTGGCTGAATTCAGGTCCAATTTGTTACCGTCTCCAAATCTTTTCTGTTGTTGTTTTCTAAACTTTTTATTAGGGGAAGGAATTAAGAATAAAGGATCTGAAAGAATCAAGTGTAACCAATGTTAGGTATTAACTAGGTTAGCTGAGGGTTTATCTTCACTTTTGTGTTAGCTCAAAGTATAACTCAAGTGTTGCTCCCCCCTCCCCCAACCTGACTCCTGTCCATGGACAAGTCTCGAGTTTGTTAGGTGCTTTAAACTCCAACTAGCTGGCTGTTCAGGGGGTGTGAGCTGAAGCTCGAGTGTTGATGATGCTCAAGCTACTAATGCAGTAGGGAGGCAGCCACTCTGTGCTGGTATTACAATCATGCTGCAGTGTGGCCGTGTTAACTTGAGTGTAGCTAACCCAAGCTAACTTTCCAGTGAAGACATAGCCACATACATTGAATCTTGGCTATGGCTAGTCGACTTAAATTCTAGACTAGTAGCAGTTTTTTAATATAAAATGTTTCTGTCTCCAACTATCTTTTATGCCCTTCTTGTAGGATCTAGAAAATAGAATTTCTCTTCTGCCTGGCAAACATGGACTTGTCCCACTACCATCTGTCTAATTAAACATAAACTGTAGAACGACTTGCAGACCAACTCAGGATCACCCTCTCAGTATCTCATCTTCACTGTGTGAAAGTAGAATGAATTATATTGTAAAAATAAGAATGGATTAAAGAAATGTTGTATGTACCTTTAAGCAGAAATAAGAAATGTTGAAATACAGGTGCCAGGAAAAGAAACATTAGGCATAAACAATGGTGCTAATGGCGAAACATTAACAGAAGATGGGTAATAGTTAGTAAGGAAATAAGATATGCATGCCTAGCCCAGGTAAACTTATCTGATTCTGCTTCCTTTGTTATCTTGTTAAGTTCTCACCCTTTTATCTGTATAAATAAGATAGTTTGTGTCTTGCATGGTGCTCACATTATCTGGGTGTTATTAGCAGAGCGCTGTGCTAATAAAACAGAGTGGTCTGACAAACTGTGAGTCCTGAGTCTAACTTTGACAACTGCCACTGGGTTGTCTATAAATACCACTCCCAGCCAAAGTCAGTTGAGAATGGGGATAGAAGTAACATGCAAAGATGATACCTTATTCCTAGGGTTACAAAAATGAGAATTTCCATTATGTATGTTCAACAACTCCAATGTTTATGTTCCTAGCAAAATTCCCAAGTGCACCTATGTATTTTTGTACACTCAGCATAAGACAGTAGTTGTCTGGAGGCAGATAACTCCTGCAGGGGTGTAATCTAGTTAATCTTTTCAGTGAGAGGTGGGGCCTAGCGGGCTGAGCATATGACTGGGAACCAGACACTCATTGTTTAATATCTATATTGCAGTAGAGCCTATAAGCCTCAACCAGTCAGGGCCCCGTTGTGCTAGGCACTGTACATGCCTTTAGTAACTCCTGAGGGCTAATTCTGGGTATGACACTGATTCCCAGTGTGGCCAAGGCCACGTCAAGTTAGCTTCTCTGTATGTTTCCCTGTTTTTTCCAATGGAGCCAGTACTTACTTCTCACTAAATTAGTGTCTGTAACGCTTGCTCTGAAGATGAAAATGATGATTATCAGTGATCTTTAGGCACACAGGTGGTTCCTGGAAGGCTCCATTGCCTTTCCTTCAAGTCTTTTCTACCCTTGGGACTTACCCCAGTCATACCCATCAATGGCCTTAACTAGCGTAGTTGGAGTGGTGCAAAATGCTAGTACAGGTAGGCACAAAGTCTCTCTGTATCTTCCTAACCCACAGTGACAGACTCTGGCTTGTGCTTCCATCCTAAAAATGGTTGTGCAGACATTGCGGATTGGGATCTGAAGCCTCCTCTCCCAAGGCTTCAGAACCCAAGTTCTAGCCTGGCTCACAACTTCAAAGCACTGTCTACATAGCTTCTTTTAGAGCAAACCCAAGCCTGACCCAGGCTTGGAGGCTGGCTGCTGCAGGCTGTGTGGACGTACCTTATAAGCCATGATGTGTACCAGTGCCGTTTATCCCAATTTTGAGCAGGGGAAAGCTGCACAAGTGCAAATAGCAGCGTTCCCTGTATACTACATGTCTGTACTGGGGCAGCTACACTACACCAGTGGTGGCTGCCGCTTCCCGCAGCTCCCATTGGCCAGGAACAGCGAACCGCAGCCACTGTGAGCTGTGGGCAGCCATGCAAATGTAAACAAACGGTCTGGCGGTCCACCAGTGGCTTGCCCTGACAGGCCGCAGGCTGCCCCCCACTGAGCTACACCGACAGCTGAAATCCACACTGTAGACAAGGTCTGAGGCTTTGTCTATTCATGGCATTCAGAAATCAGTGTCCAACAACTTGTGAAGTGGTGCTTGTGCAAATCCCGAGTGTAGACAAAGCAAGCTGTGTTTTGCCCTGGTTGATCTCACTCCTGTTTGAAACCAAAGTAAGCCCAACTGGTGCAAATTGTGATTTTTTTTCTTTGTTCACCATTGGGGTTTGCCCTGGCACAACTATACCAATTGCCAGTTGCAAAACTGGGGCTAATCCCAAGTATAGACGCATCCTTTTTGTGTAGAGGGGAAAACATGCGATGCCTGAGTGCACTCCTTACTGAGCTGGAGATCAGTGTGTTCCGTGCCAATGACTGCAGCTCCTCTAAGAAGAGCAAAGAGGGATGTATAAAGCTGACCCTGCAGAGAACAGGCCAAATTCACCCCTTTTATAACGCTATTGATTTTTAATGGCGTTAAAGCAGGAATAATTCATTTAAAAGTCCCGCAATTGTAGTATGATGTCTGGATTTCTTGTTGAATATCCTCCCTTGCCCTGGTCTTTGGGGAAATCAACTTGCAAAGAGGGAAAGTGGCACCCCAGCATAGAACCCCCATGCCAGACCTCAGCTGGCAGTTACAAAGTTAAGCAGTTTTGTGAGGATTTTTTTAAACTTCCAGCCAAGGATTCGTATACGGTGTGCATCTTACAATTGGATTAGCTCATTGGGAGTACAAAATCATCAAAATAGAAAAATCCCATCTCATATTTTCCCCCAAGACCAAATAGACAGAACTTTCCTTACACGCTGCATCTCCGCACCATTCTGCAGGATGTCTCCATGACGGGTGTGGTGTCACATGAGTGAGTCTGGCTATCAGGAGCTGTAAAAGGGTGGGAAGGAGGCAGACAGTTACAGTATGTGCTGCATGTCCCTCCTGCCCCTGTATGTTTGCGGGCACTGAGCATGTTGTTATGAAGTTATGTCTGGGTCACCTTGGAGGGCTCCATTCTCATGCAAATGTATCCGTTGTAGATTTTGCCCTCGGGCTTCTGTCTCCCTGCCTTCCTCACACACAGAGTTTAACATCTGTGGAAACTAATCAAAATTTGAAGTAATTTAGTCCTGCGTTCTCATGGAATTCAGACTCTGGGTTTAGACAACACTCCCTGGCTAACAAGAACCAGCAAGTTGTGCCTTCGTCATTCCCATCAATGAAACATGCCCTATCGCCCAATGATGTCAAGAGCCAACTCTGAGCATTCTGGAAGAATATAAACATTGACAAACGGGGAACAGACTCCTACTGTGATTAACTGAGAAGATATTTGCAGCTGGAGAATCATAAAGAAGTGTTTATCTTAGCTTTGATGTGGGGATCTACTGACTGGGAGCGCCCCTGCTAATCTAATGTAGATAACTTCTGAGAGACTGCACAGAGAATATGGCTCTAGTACAGGCTGCTCAGGAAAAGCTCCTATTTCCTTGTGCTTATGATCTGTACCTGTCTTACTGAAGCGACAGGCACCAGACAGCATCCTGTAGTACTTACTCATTCAATACACAGGCAAACTCCCTTTGACTTCAAAGGGAGTTGGAGAGAATAAATATTGAGAACAAACTGAGTTAAGACCTCAGTATTCAGTGCTCTGTTAGTGTGAATTTATATCCATGTAACTCCTTTGATCGCACAGAATATAGGGCCTGATCCAAGCCTTGCTGGAGTCAGTGGGGTTCTTTCCCTTGACTTCTGTGGGAGCTGGATCCAGCCCACAACGAACTGAATTCTGCCTTTCTTTTTTTCTCTCAAGCAAAACGCTCAGCAAAATCAAGGGGGAATTTAGCTTGCGTCAGAACTGCAGAACTTGACCCAGTGAAGTTACTCTGGCATTGCACCAGTGCAACTGAGAGCAGTATGTGACCCACCATCTCGTTCTGTCCAATCAGCTGTACCGAAAGCCAAGCCTTGATGCATTTTGTCTAGATGAAATAGTTTTGGTTTTATGCTTTTATTTATACAAGGGGTAACACATGCACATTCATCATCAAACTGTGCTTATAAAGTGGACTGTGCAGAAGAATCCCAGAGCATGGTACAATGAAACTCCATAACAATATTGGTAATGAAGAGCAATTAAAAGTAGCAGCTAACCTATATTTCTTTAGCCTACTTTCAAATGTTGACATCAACTCAGGATTGCAAATGGTAGTTGGAAGCGCATTGCATTGTCCAGGGGCATAATTACAGAAAGCTCTAGCTCCCTTTGTCACGTGGTTCTAATTAGCAGGACAGATTAAATAACCAGTTGATACAGCCCTTAATGAATCATTCATAAGCATACATCTAAGATAATGATATGCAGCTGGTCACACACACTCATCCCCGTAAGCCCAAGCATATGCAGAACAAGTGAAACTGAACATATCTTGTCCATGTAAAACTAGGGTGGAAGAGTTGGGGAAGGAGCCAGGGTAGGTGACCTAGCCCAACAAAATGGTTCATTCCTGCACGACTGAGAGGCAGGTGGAACAAATGATGAGCCCACTTGGCTCCAGTGGCTGTCTTGTTCAATTTTGTCAATGAAGACAGAGGTCCTGATCCTGTGCTGCCTCAGCATTGCTCAGGAGCGGGGCAAAGGCAGTTATGGATTCTGGGGCTAGCTAGGACCTTCAGGCTGCCATAACTTAACACTTGGCCACCAACAGCCCTAGGGAGCAGTTCTGGGCGCTAGGAATAGCCAGAGCACAGCAACTGTCTAGTCGGGCCCCCTTTTCCCAGCCAGACTTCCTACCTCAGGGCTGAGAGGGGTTGGTATATAGAGCAATGATGCCAGCTTTATACCAGCTGGGCATCCCCCATATCCTAGGGAATGTGTTAAACCAGCTTCTTTGTGCCACCAGAGCTGTGCAAATGAGCCAGGAAGGAACTGAGACTCCAACTGCCCCAGAGCTGCTATTCATTAGAGCTAGCATCTCCAAAATCTAGATGCCTGTTTTCAACAGCTCCTTCCTCAGCACTACGGAAGTGTGCTATTTTCTTTTCAGCTGGCAAAGCAGTGCAGTCTGGGGTGCCAGCTGGTTGTGAAGACGCATATTGTTATGACTAGCTACAGACCTCTTTCTGTAAATCATACATACACAGTATGCCTGTCGCTAAGTAAATAAACATGATGTAGATAAGAAAGTAATAGGCATAATGTTATTCCCTTTGCCTAGCAGTTACGGCTGGCTGGGCCCCACTCACTGCCTGGTCTTGGACAGAGGGCTCTCTCACTCAAAGCTCCTCTCGTGTGGAACTCCCTCTGTGGTTGCCGGCAGCAGTGAGTCTCAGAGACCGGGTCTACAGACACAGGCTCGTACGCCTCACGCTGTGGTACTAAAAATAGCCAAGAAGATGCTTTCACTTGGCTCTCACCTGGAGCTCAGGGAAGGGGGTGGGTTTCAGAGCCCAAGCTCCAGCCAAGATGGGAACCTCTACACAGCTATTGTTAGCATTGTAGCATGAGCCCAAGTCTGTAGATGCAAGTTCTGAGACATGTGTGTGTTTTACAATGTAGACATATCCTCTATCTCCTCCTCACGCTCAATGCCTCTCTCACATGGGCCCTGTGCCCCTGGCTGTCTCTTGTGCAGGTGCTGTGCTGCCCCCATTTAGTCTGCAGCAGGCCCTCCTGTCTAACATCTATTGGGTGACATCTGTTGGGTCTTAGGCGTTCTCTGAGGACACCCACAAGATCAGACCCCATTAGGGTGACCAGATGTCCTGATTTTATAGGGACAGTCCCAATATTTGAGGCTTTTTCTTATATAGGTGCCTATTACCCCCCACCTCCTATCTGGTCACCCGAGGCCCCGTTGGTGAGTCAGGCATTTCTCTGCCTCGTTGGAGAATCCTGCTTTGGGGGCTCGGCTTGAACTAGGCCTTCAAGCTGTTCAGTAGCTGTGGGGCAGCATCAGGGCTTAGGTGGCTTTGCACATGCCCGCTGGGAGAAGCTTAGGAACCATGGGGACTGAGTCAGCCGCTGAGTGGCAGTTGTACAAATGCCAGGGGAGCCTCAACGATGTACTTAGGCACCTAGGCCCAGATTGTCAAAGGTACTTAAGTGACGTGCCCAAGACCACACAGGAAGTCTGTGACAGAGTAGGGAATTGAAATGGGATCCCCCAAGACCCAGCTTAGTGCCCTAACCATTGGACCATCCTTCCTTTCCATAATAGGGCTAGTCAGTGCTTACATTCTGGGAAGAAGCTGGGAAAGTGTCTAATTCTATTAGGAAGCAGCCAGGGATAGGGTACTATACCTCCTGGTGTTGGAAATGGTCTCCTTGAATTCTAAGCCAGCTCACTCCTTTGGCATAGAGTATACTCTTGTGATGACAAAATTGCTGTAGCTCTATGTTCTCAGTGGAACAGATTTTTTCCCCCGATGAATCTCTTGTTATACTCTCAACATTGTTTGGGCATAGATCCATGTTTACTCTAGCTATGCAGCCAAAAATATGGTGATCTCTGGTTCATGTGAGCATGTGGTTATGCTAAATGCGTCATCACAAGTCACCAGCTACACAAAATACTGAGCCATGGCAGGGAAATCAGAGTGTATGGCACAGAAATGAATAGAATAACAGTATTTGAAGCCAGAAACTTTTTTAGAACAATATCTTCTTTTTTAAGTTCATGTGATCAGAATGGCATTTTCTAAAGTGAAACATTCCTTTCAAACAGAACTGTGTTTTGATTTCTGATCTGTACCAGGAATGCATTTTATGGGATAAAAGGAAAAAATTATGGCAGAGATTTGCAGAGCAGTGCAGGCGCCTTAGCCACA
The DNA here is from genome assembly GCF_020497125.1 of Mauremys mutica. NCBI lineage: Eukaryota > Metazoa > Chordata > Testudines > Geoemydidae > Mauremys > Mauremys mutica. The sequence continues at coordinate 98,876,336 of NC_059072.1, read as the reverse complement.
CATCTTCTATTAATTATCTCTTAGCTGCGTTGGCTCTGCTGTGATAACAAAAGTAGCATGTCACAAACTTTTATTGTTGGCACATCTTAGAATCATAGAATATCAGGGTTGGAAGGGACCTCAGGAGGTCATCTAGTCCAACCCCCTGCTCAAAGCAGGACCAATCCCCAACTAAATCATCCCAGCCAGGGCTTCGTCAAGTCTGACCTTAAAAACCTCTTCTCCCGCTGGGTACCAGCCAGGGTGAGAAGGTACTGTTTTAACACTTTTTGGAGTGGAACTGCACTTCAGTGTTGGGTTGGGTGAGTTAAACCCTGCCCATCCCTCCCCAGCTATTGTGAACTAGGGAGGGTCAAGGGCCTTTTGCATATTGACCCTATTCCTACTCTTATCTTCTTATCAAAGGAGCCTGCTTCATCCCAGAAGAGCTGAGAGTAGATGTTGTTGCTAGCTATTTAGCAGCTGTACATATTTGGAGCGTGGGTAATTAATGCTGATGACATTTTAAATGGAAATTATTACTTGTTTTATTGAAGTATACATTTAACTGGGCTTTATGTCCTCCCAAAACATCTTACATTCAATATTTTGGGTTCAGTGATGCAACTAATCTAGCAAAATTCGGTCTCACTGGTGTATACTGAGCCCTGCTGATAAAGCAGGGGAGGTAGTGTTGTGTAGTATAGTGAATAGGGCATTACACTGGCACAAAAAGGTCTGTATGCTCTTCTTAGCTCTGACATTGCACTGCTCTGCAACCTTGGGTGAGTCTCTTCACCTCTCCATGCATCCCCTTTGCACCCTTTGTCTTGTCTATTTAGACCATAAACTCTTTGGGGCAGGGACTGTCTCTGTGGGCTTGTATGTTGCCTAGCGCAATAAGGAAAGGGCCTCTAGGCATTTTAGTAATTCACATAATAAATAATAACGACGATGCCATACAAACCTACATGAGCAGGGGAGGGGCTGTTGTCAGGGAAAAGGAAGGAAAAAAGAGGCTTAGGTAGCTATGGTCCCTAAATGTGCATTAACCCCTCTTCTTAATTTAAAAGAAAAAATCAAGAGTGGCCCATAGACTCACCTTACCCCTCCCACTTACAGAAAGTGGTGCCAGTGAGCAGAACTGCACTTTAAAGCAGCTCATCTAGCTGCACAGCACATGTGAATATAGCAGCTGGGCTGGAAGAAGGAAGGGGGTGCCCAACCAGGACAGAGGCTTCCAATGTAAAAATACAATTTAAAAAAATACCCTGAACTCTATGGTTCAAAGGGCACATCAAATCAACTAAAAGGTAACAGATTGAGGGAATCTTAACCACTCACGTGTGCTGCAGACACAGACGGGATGGTGTGGAGCTGACACTGATAGCCTATAGCTCTGCACCAGCTGCGCTGAAATCACTCCTAATGAGTGGGCTGCACAGCACAGCTGTGAAGAGAAGCAGCTGTGACTAAGCCTATTTAGAGGGTATCATACCAGTTCAGTTATTTGGATGTGGTAGATTGTCTGTTCCCTTCTTTGGAGCAGCTGGTTTAAGAGCTGAGAACAAACTTTGAACCTGAGTTCCTGCACTGTGCACCTGACTTTACCATGTGTCTCTCTGTGTAGGCAAAGGGTCTGGCTATGCTGAGCTTATGATATGATTGGGGCTTAGGATGTTCCCTTGCTTCTCCTTGGCCCATTTACAAAACTACATAGACAGTTTCTGAATAGGGTATTATATCTGTCTTTATTGGAAAATTAAATGAAGCTTTTCTCACAGAAGTCTACCTGGCTTGTCAGAACTCTACTCTGCTCTGGACGACTGGAGTGGACTCTTGTTCCCATTGATTCCAATAGGAGTGTTACCAATGACTGCAGCAGGGCCATGATTTCACCCCAGAGCCATGCTCCACAATGAAGAAAAATGGAGAATCCTAAACTCTTCTACTAACATTAAGCAGAGAAACACACTTGTCATAATGTCCTACATTAGCCCTTTAATGTTCCAGAGAGCCCCGTGTTCCTACTTTGCTTGTAACAGACCCTCTTTATCTCAAAACTTCAGTATGCTAGCATAACGTTCCTGTTCTAAGACCTGTGACTTTTTCTAACAACAGATCTTAACTTTAAAGTGCTTAAAAGCAGCACTCAGTCAACTAATGACTTCATCATTCATCTAAGCTATGACTACACTTAATACAGAAACATCTTTCAGTGTAACAACTTTTTACATTTCCTAAGAATTGTGATCTTAATTCTTTTGGACCCACACTTTATCGTATATTAAGGATACATCTATAAAGGATTAATACATGTTACAGCACAAATAGTATGTTATAGATGGTTACCAGCAACCGGTGGGACTCTATAGCAATCTCTAATAAATGATTAACCATTTATTAAAACATCTATTAACCACTTATTAAACCTTTTATGAATTATGTGCTCTTAGTATAATGTGTGAACTGTTCCCTTCTCATAGTGTATTAAATTTTATAGTGTCGCTAAACTGTGGATGTCTTATATAAACCTCTTTATTTAGTCTCTAGAAAGTGGATTTTGTATTGGTGTTGGGTTTATTAATGACATTTTGTAGTTTTATGGGGTTTTGTATTGGTTGGGGTTTTTTTTATTAATTGAGGGTAGATTATGGGAAGAGGCACACATGAGAAAAGCAGGAATAGGCAATTTTGGAAGCACAGAATAGATTAATAAATTCCAAGGTTTGGAAGGGACCATTATGATCATCTAGTCTGATCTCCTGTATAACACAGGCCATAGAACTTCCCCCAACTTCTACTTCATATCTTTTATTTTTTCCCTAGAAAAATATCCAATCTTGACTTAAAAACTGTCAGTGATGGAGAATGCTCCATGACCTGTGGTAAGTCATTTCAACAGCTAATTATGCTCTCTGTTAAAAATGTACACCTTATTTCCAATCTGAATTTGTTTAGCTTCAACTTCCAGGCATAGGAGCATATTATACCTTTCTCTGCTTGACTGAAGAGCCCATTGTTAAACAGTTGTTCCCTATGTTGGTACTTAGAGATGAATCAAGTCACCCCCTACCCTTCTCTTTCAGACAAATAGATTGAGCTCCTTGAGGCTATTACTAAATGCAACAGGTGGCTTTGGGCAAGCTACCTGTGGCCTTACTGCAAGGTAGGGTTAAGCTGGTTCCCCTTCAAAATGACTTAAGTCTGGAAAGCACATTGAAGATAAAGAGCACTATATAAGCATGAAGTATAAATAGAACTGTGCATAAAAATTGGTTGTAAATCATTTTGAAGGACATATGCTAACTAGAGACATTAGATTGTTTAAAGGGACATTGTCCAGACAAATTGGAGCTTGATCATCCTGCAGGTTGCATTGAAATCAATGCGGAAGAGATGCACAAATCTGTTAATACAATCAAGGAAGGAGCTTCACAGCCAGAATTTCAAAAGTGAGGTTTTTATGTTAGGCTATTTGTTCAGGTGCCTGGCTTTCTGCTGTGCTGAGCAGCTCTACCTATTAACACAAGTGGGAGTTGTGGATGCTAAACACCTTTGAAGAGCAAACCACTTACTTCAGTGTCTATAATCTGATTTGGGAGGCGGGGCAGGGTGGATCTTGACACCCATGTGGAGTTCCATGTGGGCACAGAGGTTCACCAGCTAGCATCAGCATGCAGGATCAAAGCCTAACTGTGGAATTAGGTGCCTCGCTTCAGGCAGTAAAGTTTGGAATTGTGGCCTGGTTTTAGGGTCAAAATATTTTAGTTATGACTAATAGTTTCAATAATTTAGAATCTAATACTATATTTAATGGTTTGTTTTTAAATTGTTTTTATTTCACTAACTTGAGCAATCAGAACGGCTACACTGGCTCAGACTAATGGTCCATTTAGCCCAGTATCCTGTCTCCTGACAGCAGAGGGAATGAACAGAACAAGGGAATTACCAAATGATCCATCCTCTATCGTCCAGTCCCAGTTTCTGGCAGTCAAAGGTTTAGGGACACCCAGAGCATGGGGTTGTATCCCTAACCATCTTGGCTAATAGCCATTGAGGGACCTATCCTCCATGAACTTAGCTAATTCTTTTTTGAACCCAGTTACAATTTTGGCCTTCACAATATCCCCTGGCAATGAGTTCCACAGGGTGACTGTGTGTTGTATAAAGTATTTCCTTACGTTTCTTTTTTAAACTTGCTGCCTATTAATGTCATTCAGTGACCCCTGGTTCTTGTGTTCGGTGAAGGGGTAAATAACACTTCCCTAGTCACTTTATCTACATCATTTATGACTTTATAGACCTCTATGATATCCCCCCATAGTCATCTTTTACAAGTTGAAGAGTCAGTCTCTTTAATCTCTCCTCATATGGAAGCTGTTCCATCCCCCTAATCATTTTTGTTGCCCTTCTCTGTATCTCTTCCTATTCTAATATCTTTTGAGATGGGGTTGTGACACTCTGTGCCCCAAAGCAACACCCTGGCATCCCCATATTCACCACTGTCATATAATTAGGATATGTTTTATACAAAGCATCAGGGGGTAGCCATGTTAGTCTGTATCCACAAAAACAACAAGGAGTCCGGTGGCACCTTAAAGACTAACAGATTTATTTGGGCATAAGCTTTCGTGGGTTAAAAACCCTCACTTCTGAAGAAGTTTTTTACCCACAAAAGCTTATGCCCAAATAAATCTGTTAGTCTTTAAGGTGCCACCAGACTCCTTGTTGGTTTTGTACAAAGTATGCCTTGTGAGGTATCATTCTAAAAGTCTTGTTCTGTTACAATCCAACAGGGTATTAAATGTTTATGTGCTATCATTGTATGTGAAGTAATGAAGTTTGGCTATGTATGCGCTACTGAAATATGTTGTGAGATTGAGAACACCCACAAGCAGCCTTTCAGGTACAACAATATAAAGGCCAAACAATGTTAGTGGCTTATTGAGGAAATACACACAAGCACTAGGATTACCCCAGGAACTAGGTACAATAGAAACCTCTCGGAGATAGCACTACACAATGGGAACTGTTTGACCCAGGGCACAGCAAAGGAGCTCTCCAGCAAGTTGGAAGAAGATATAAAAGGAGAAAATGACGTCATGACTGGACCTCACTCTCCCTACAACACACCTAAAAGAACCAGAGGAAAACGACTGAACTGGGTGGGAAGGGTTGGTCCCAGGCAGGAAAGAAAGAAGCCTGCCTGTGTATGTAAAATCCTAACTAGTACATTAGGCTTAGATTGTGGTTTTGTTTTATCTGCTTGCTATCACTTATAATCACTTAAAATGTATCTTTCTGTAGTTAATAAATCTATTTTATATTGTGCCTACAACAGTGTGTGTTGTTTGAAGTGCAAAGGGAAAAATCTCAGCTCAGGAACAAGAGTTGGTGCATGTCCGCTTTCCTTTATAGAAGTGGCAGACTGGGTAATAAATTCATACTGGTTGGACCTTTGGGGCTTTTCACCAGGGCAGGACAGTACAGCGCTGGGGTATTTTGGCTGGAGCTGCTTTATTGTTGGTTCATGCAGTGGCTAGCAGAGCACTCATGAACACAGCTGGGTGTGGCCCCTGCCTGTTGATGTTGGTGTGAGTGCAAGCTTGGAGGGCTTGGCAGCTTGTCACAATGCGAGAGGGAACCCAGATAGAGGGCTCTGCTGTACCTCAGTCCCAGGGAGCACCCCAATGGGGACCCATCACAGGGGTGACCAGAACTACAGACAATATTCAAGGTGAGAGTGTACCATGGATTTATATAGCGGCATTATGATATTTTCCATCTTATTATCTATCCCTTTCCTAATGGTTCCTAATGGTCTGTTAGCTTTTTTGACTGCTGCTGCACATTGAGCAGATGTTTTTAGAGAACTATCCAAAATGACTCCAAGATCTCTTTTGAGTGGTAACAGCTAATTTAGACCCCATCATTTTGTATGTATAGTTGGGATTATATTTTCCAATGTGCATTGTTTTACATTTATCAACATTGAATTTCATCTGCCATTTTGTCACCCAGTTTTGTGAGATCCCTTTGTAACTCTTTCAATCAGTGTTGGACTTAAGTATCTTAAGTAACTTTGTCACCTGAAAATTTTGCCATCTTACTGTTCACCCTCTCTTCCAGTTCATTTACGAATATGTTGAACTGACCACTTTCTGAAAACTGACCACTTATTCCTATCCTTTGTATTCTATCTTTTAACCAGTTACCGATCCATGAGGGGACCTTCCCTCTTATCCCATGACTGTTTACTTTGCTTAAGAGTCTTTGATGTGGGACCTTGTCAAAAGCTTTCTGAAAGTCCCAGTACACTATATCAACTGGATCCCCCCTGTCCACATGCTTGTTGACTCCCTCAAAGAATCTGAATACATTGAGGCATGATTTCCCTTTTAACAAAAGCTGTGTTGACTCTTCCCAAACATATTGTGTTCATCTATGTTTCTTTACTGTAGTAGTCAATCAATGTGCCTTGTACTAAAATTAGACTTTACCAACCTGTAATTCCCAGGATTGCTGGACTGTCAGCTATACCTCTTGCCTTTCACTCAGAATAATGCTGGGGTTTCTGAGTTTCTATCATAGCGGGGAATAGTTACATCAGTAATACTTGCGCATATTGTTTTTTCAAAATATTGTGAAATCTGTTTGTTAAACTTTATATTTTAATGTAGTTGCACAAAGGGTTCAAGATTTCAGTGTCTAAACTTTCCCATTCACACTAAGTCTTATAAAGTTACTCTCATCAGTGAACTTTGAGACTAGCCATTGCGACTATCAGTCAGTGTCCCAATTTAATTTTGCATTGTCTACCGTAAGTGGGACACTAATCTATTCTTAGGAATTTCACTTATTTTAAAGAACAGAACTCTTCTTTAAATACAGAAGCTCAGTGACTTATTTAAAGCTGTACGCTAAAACTAGTGTTAATTGCCAGAGGCAGAAGAATGTTAGCAGGAAAGCAAGCTCAAAGATGGGAGTTGCATCAGAAATCAGTGTTTGCAGTGGAATTACATTAAAGATGAATTTGGCACAAGCTTTTAATCCACTCAAGTTACTAAAATCACTTTAAAGAGAGTTTGATCATTTTGAATGGAAGGATGGGCTAGTGGTTAGGGCACTTGCTTGGTACCCAGAAGACTCAGGTTCAATTCCCTACTTTGCCACAGACTTTGTGTGACATTGGGCAAGTCACCAACAATTGGCTAAAGACAGATAGTGTTAAGAAGAACACACAAAGTACTGTATCAGTGCTGAGAAGGGTAGGGCTGCTGGTAGATCTGGAAGGGGATACACAATAAGGCAACAGAAAGCTCAAGGTGCCCCTAGCAAAGAGTTTTTAAAAGCGACACTAAAAATGCTTCCAGGGAAGGGGGTCTTGTGGGCTCTCTCTCCCCCTCCCCCTTCAAATACAGGTCCTTTTGAGAACCACAGTGATGCACAGCAGAAACCACACATGTCCTTCTGCAGACTTATATCTGCTTCTTTCCTGGGACTCGGTGCTGAGCTTCTAGCATCAGCAAACATAAGAAACAGAGCCGTAACTAGGGATTTTTGTGCCCGAGGCAAGGGAGAGGGGCGGCACATCCGGCTCTTCAGCTGCGCGGCGGCAATTCGGTGGCAGGTCCTTCCCTCCGAGAGGGACTGAGGGACCCGCCGCCGAATTTCTGACAAAGTGCCAAAGAGCCAGACGTGCCACCCCTCTCCCTTGCCGACAACTGGCGGCAATTCGACGGCAGGTCCCTCAGTTCCTCTTGGAGGGAAGGACTTGCTGCTGAATTGCCGCCGAATGAGAGACGTTTTGCGCCCCTCACCTTCCGTGCCCGAGGCAAGTGTCTCACTCGCCTTGCCCTCGTTATGGCACTGATAAGAAATATTTAAGTTACAAAAATTGAAAGAGGCAGCTTGGTAGATCATATTTCTTAAAGTACATGAAATTCTTTCGGGTCACCAGCTGAATAAAGTGGATAAACCATAATCCCTTCCTGCACTGTAAATAGTTTGTCTATTACTGGTGGGGAGAGAGATGCAGTTAGCATTTCAAATGGCCTAGGTCTGGCCCTATGTACCTTCCTAACATAGCTAGCTCTGTGACGAAAAGTACTGAGTGTATAGTTAAGTTTCCAGGGGATACTTTTAAATATTTTTCAGTCTGTTTTATCTTTATTTGTAATAGTTTCAGCCTGACACTTTGGGTAATAGAATAGAATGAACAAAATGTGATAATGCTCAGACTTGAACTTTAATCAGTAGTTAGTTAAGAGCATCATCCTTGGTGGGGCTGGCAGAGGGAGAAGGAGGAAAAAAATGAATAATCTTGCTTTATTCTTTAAAGCTTGCCTTTTGAAACATGTAGGCTGCATTTTTTTAAACACCTGAAGAATAGTTAGATCAAATAAAACAATGGAAAGACCTTTCATATTGAAACAAATTATTTGGAGTGCTTTTCTAATGTTTGCTGCAAAAAAAGCTTGCATATGTCAAGTCCTTTATCTGAACTCTTGTTTATAAATGTGCAGCACCCTATACCCGGTAATAAAAGCAAAATTAGCATGGAAAAAATCTTTACTGTTTAAATAAAAAGTTAATGAAATTAAGGACATTTGTCCAAAGCACATTCCCTCCCCTCCACATTGTCCTGTGAGAATACTGCTATCCCAATAGCAGGGTCTTATAGCTGTGCCAGAGGTCAGTGACCCTACAGGCCAAGACCCTATTTCGATTGCTGACCCAAACACAATTTGGTGAAGTGCCAAGTACTATGTGCTTGAGCAAGGAGATGCACAGGAGACAAAGGGAGTAGAATTACAGATAACTGGGGTCAGAACCAAATGACACAGGCACATTGGGAGTGTTTCAGAGGTGGGGGCAAGAAGGGGAAGAATAATGAAAAAGAAATCTTCTATTTAGATGACAATTCCCCCCCCCCCCCCAGTATCTTTAAAAAGCATTCATGAGGGAGATTTTCTAAAATCTTTTGGAAATCAGCTTCACATGCAGAGCCTATCTTAACCGTAGGGGGACAAGCAAGAGCTGAATATTCAACACCTGTAGGGGGAAAGAAATGGATTTTGAGCGCCTCTTCCTTTTGAAATTCTTTTTCTCTAAAATGCTCTGTCCATAGCTCAGAGAGATCCAGCTTATTCCCATCTCTAAATTGCGAGAGCCAGCTTGTCCTGCTTGCAGCATGCTCCCTCTGTGTATCTGCCAGCCTAGGTGTCAGCTTCTGTCTGCTGCTGACAACCCACTCCCCCCACTGCTGCTTCCTGAGGCCAGCATTCTTTACATGGAGAATTCCCCTTGATCCTAGGCTCGGCTTTGGGAAGAGTAAACTGTTCTAGCCTGAATGGAGCCTTATGAGCTTTTCTCCAGTTAACAGATTTTCCATTGTTTCCTCCAGGACTCTTATCTGGATCATTGTTTTACCTTGCCTGTGGGGTTCCTGTGTAACAACTCCCTGTGATTCAACTTCAAGCTCTCAGGAAGGTTGCTATCAAAAAGGTAACCTATGGGGAATGTGTGGTGGTGATGTTTGTTTTATTAAAAAACCACCCATAATTCCTTCATTCTTCACAGAGGGGGATACCCATTGCCAGACAAGCTACATTTCCAGTCATTCTTTATAGTTCTAAAATCTGATGTAACTCTCCTTGTACAAACTTATAATTGTACCATAAAAGTGTGAGTCTCTAAAAAACAGAAAACACTTTTACCCAGAATGAAATCTATTTTAGATAAGGAACAAAAGTAAAATCTCTCCCATGAAGACGGCGTACAGTGGTTGTCTCTCTGACCATCTCCATTGAGCTCTGAGAACAAAACAGCTGCTGAACTCAACACATGGGGAGTACTTAAAGCTCTAAAGTTTCAGTAAAACACAAGGCTCCATACAGCACATGGAAAAAACAGCCAGAAGTCTTATAACAATTCACAGTAGGGGTGAGGATGCCGCATGATGCATTCTAGGATACCTTCACTGAATTACAAAGTACCAAGAGGATTTCACAAGGATGGATGGAGAGAAGTGATTATTCTGAAAATGGTAGAGCATGTTCAAATTTCTGTGCTTACTGTCCCTCCTAACAAAGGGAAGGGAGACATCCAGCACATCAGTTTGTGCTGTACTCGAGTTTATATTTCACTTTGTATTTCACCTTTAAATTGTCTTTGAATGAGCAGACCCCTATTGAGGTTTGGCTATGTTTTGGGCTGGGGAGGGGAGTTTCCACTGGGTGAACTCTCTTGCCTCCCCAGTGTCCCTCAGCATGGGCTGCTGTTCTGTTTCCCTGCATCCTGACCAAAACATGGCACATGTAACATACTTTCAAGACAAATTAGCAATGTCATGCTTTTCAGGCAGGGGGGTTCACAGAAAAAGTAGAACCCTGTGTAGGGTGACCAGATAGCAAGTGTGAAAAATCAGGACACAGGGTGGGGGGTAATAGGAGCCCATATAAAAAAAGCCCCAAATATTGGGACTGTCCCTATAAAATTGGGACATCTGGTCACCCTAACCCTGTGTGATACTGGGATCCCACGGGTCCTGCAGGACCTGCTGCCATAGTAGCAGGAGTGGGATTAAAAAAAAATTCCTGTGCTGTGCTCTACACATAAGCTATTGCCAGCTGCTGGTTAGAGGAGAGCAAGCTTTATATCCTCCTTGACTCTAGCCCATTCTGGTACCGGCCAAAGTACTCTTAAGAAACCAAATGTTGAGGTTAGCCCAGTCCACCTCCTGCTAGCAGAGCATGGGAGAGGAGGGGATGCTCAGTTGCTCAAAAGCCTTTATTAATGTTGCTATTTAAAAAAGGGGTAAACAAGAGGTGTCTTGTAATGGAGGAGCTGGCCTGGAGTGTGACCCTGCCTGCTGTGCTTCTGTTTTGCTTCTATACCCCACTCCTCCTTTTTTTTTTAAATTACAAAATCAATGAGCCAACATAAAAATCATATCCAATCTGATGGCTGGCTACAAATTAGGATCCTGATCCCAACACCCGCTGAAGTCGATAGACTGCACTGAGCTTTGAGTTGAGACCCAAGTGCAGTATTCTGCCTTGGTTTGGAGGGTCCTTCTCCCTCGCCTAACAAGCAATTTCATAACAGTATTTGTCTCCTACTCCTGCTGATGTAGATGTGCTAGGGAGCAGTCAGTCAGCTACCTGGTTCTGCTACCCTGAATAGTGATTGACAGGTAATAGCCCTGCAGGGTAAAGTGTTACCTGGGATGTGAGCATTGATTTCCTTCCTTGCTTGAGTCACTACAGCAGAGATTTCAAAAGATGCCGCAAATCAAGGCTCCTCTGCCAGGAATACTAGGGCTGTTTTGCACATAACTTTACAGGTGGAAAATGACAGTATTTGCTTGTACATATATCTTTCATGAGTGGTGATTTAGATACGTTATCTGTTCGGCTTCACCAGCAATAAGAATGGATACTAATCAGCTAAGTTCTCCTCTGCAACTACCAGAACAAGATGGCATTTTAGGACTTTTCAGGGCTACATTTGACCCTCAGGCCAGAGGACGGGCACCCTTGCATTAAGAGTGCACAATGGTCAGTTTCCAGCCTAAATTCTTTCCCCAGAAAGTACTGGTGCAACTCTCAAGCCATTTGCTAGCCAAATACTACTTTTCTACTGTGGATTATTCAGTTCCTAGTAAGAACAGTTCTGGTTCAGGTGCAAAGTGATCTGTTTGCAGACAGTTCAGTGGTGGGAGGAAAGTCAGGGAACATATTGCCTACCCTGTTTTGAATCAGAGTATGATCTTTTGCCCACTGATGTAAATTGGCACTGATAAACCTTTGTGCGTGTCAGTTTCACTGACCCTCTTTCAGATATCATCAGTCTTCACTAAGTCAGCATCTCCTTGAGGTACTTGAGGTACTATCATCTGAGGATACCTGCTCAAGAAATACCTATCTGAATTCTAAGCTCTGTAAGACTGATTCTGACATAAGTGTCTCCAAGTCAGTGAAGGGTTTTCATTGTCTGGCATCCACTGGACTGTTTTCTTTTATTTGTTTTTGCTAAGTCAGTTAATGGTACCATTAAAGACTGCAGCTTGCAAAGTAGGGTATAAATTTTGTGGTCACCCAAGGAATGTTGCAATATGCTTTTTGGCTTGGGACTGAGGATTGTTTCTGAAGCTCCCAGTTGTGGCATCTAGGCATTAAGTATTGGGACAGGTTTTATTTTTCCAAACTGATCTAGTCTCCCCTCCTGTTCCAAGGAAATCTGTCTGTACCTTTGTCTAGTCACATTTCCTCAGATAAACTTGTAGCCCTTTTAGTTGTTCCTGCTGTTCTCTCCAGTCCATGCGCTAGCTCATTCAAGTATGCGGCAGCATCCCACAGGCAATGAAAGGTCACCAAAGCTCCATGAAGGCCACGTTGCATTGCTTTGAATTAATCAAATTGGGACATTTTCTGCCCTCTATAATTTGATATGGAAATTTTATGTGGCCACAGATTCCATAGGGCCCCGGAATCTGGCTTTCGTGGCAAATGTAAAGCCAGAATTGTAATTTTGAAAAGAAAACTCTTCAGATATGAACTGATTCTAAAGCAATAGCATGACATCTGTCTTAGTCTGCCCAGAGCCTGAAACAATAGCTCTGAGATGTGAACTGCCCCATGTGTGGTTAACTTTATAGCCTAAAGACAATTGTTTTAATGTCACCGTTAACTATTTTACTTCTCATCACTGCAGCATAAACATCCAACTGATGTGCTTAGTCCACACTCCCAAGCTATCTCCCATGCCTTTCCAGTCATCAAGAGCTGTTTGCTACCCATAGGGTGACCAGATGTCCCGATTTTATAGGGACAGTCCAGATATTTGGGTTTTTTTCTTACATAGGTGCCTATTACCCCCCCGGTCCCAACCTCTGTCCTGATTTTTCACACTTGCTATCTGGTCACCCTAGCTACCCAGTTTTCATAACATACAGTTTCCCCCAATAGTGCCTGAGTGCAGTCATGTGTTGTCAATGCAAAAAGTTGCAACTCTCTGAAAATTTAGGGGCAGAGTAAAACAAATTGAATCTGTTTAGAAAAATCTCCCAAGATATTCTGTATGTTTGTGTTCATTCTCATTAAATTCTAACATGGAGATTTTTACTGAGTTAAGGTGAAGCTGGATAGAAAATTTCTAATCTGCTGCACTGGAGTACTGTAGACACCAGGGGGGACCCTACTACAGAATCATATGTTTACTGTACAATTTATCTGGGCTCTTAACTGGATTTTGGCCCAAACTCCCTATTATCCACCCAGAAAAACCTCTGACCCAAGTTTGGAGATGCTTTAAGACCAAGCTAGCTGACCCAACTGAGGACATAGTTTAGATTGCAGGCTCTGCTTTAACTCATGCTGGAACCCACTCACTTTGCAGTGAGGATGCTGGCAAAACCACTCAAGTGCTGATCATCCCCCAGTACCCATTCCCCAATCCCCCACAAAAGTCAGATGACGTTCTCCCACAGTTAACGCAGTTGACAGGGAATGAATCCTAGAGCCTCTCAGCACAAAGAACCATGGGTTAAGCCCCCAGACACACACGGGCAAGTGCAGAAAGTGATGTAGATAGGACTTTGCTGTGGGGACACTCACACCCAGGCTAGGGTAACCCAGGGCTCAGATCTGGGTGCCAATCACTTGGGTTAACTGTGCAGTGAAGACTTACAATTCAGCTTACCACATAGTATGCAGGACCTTAATGTTAATGCCCCTTCCTTCTTGCATACCACATTCTGAGGACTGACCCAACTACTACAGAATGGTTCTAACCTTACCATAGAACCATAGGGTGAGAAGGGACCATAAGTGTCATCTAGTCTAACCCCCTGCCAAGATACAGGATTTCTTGTGTCTAAACCATCCAAGAAAGATAGGTATCCAGGCTCTTTTTGAAAACCTCCAGGCAGTTTGCTCCATTGTCCTACTGTTCTTACAGTTAGGAAGTTTTTCCTGAGATTTAATCTAAATCTGCTATGCTATAGTGTGAACCCATTGCTTCTTGTCCTGCCCTCTGTGGCAAGAGAGAGAAACTTTTCTCCATCTTTTTTATGGCAGCCTTTCTAATATTTGAAGACTGCTATAATGTCCTCCCTTAATCTCCTCTTTTCCAAACTAAACATACCCAGTTCCTTCAGCCTTTGCTTATGTGGCTTGCATTCCACCCTTTTGATCATCTTTGTTGCTCACCTCTGGATCCTTTCCAGTTTCTCTACATCCTTTATATACATTGGTGACGAAAACTGTACACAGTACTCCAGCTGAGGCCTAACCAGCACTGAGTAAAGCGGTACTATCACCTCCCATGACTTGCATGCTATGTCGCTATTAATGCAACTCAAAATTTCATTTGCTTTTTTGCAACAGCATTGCATTGCTGACTCATGTTGAGGTTGTGATCCACCACAACTCCCAGATCCTTCTCAGCAGTGCTGCTGCCAAGCCAGTTTTCCCCCATTCTGTATTTGGTTTTTCTTCCCTAAGTGTAACCCCTTACACTTGTCTTTGTTGAATTTCATTTTGTTATCTTTAGCCTAGTTCTCCAATTTATCAAGATTCCTCTGAATTTTAGCACCATCCTCTGAAGTGTTTGTAAACACATCCCCCGCTTCCCACAGCTTTGTGTTATCAGCAAATTTGATCAATAGGCTCTCTATTCCTACATCTACATTATTAATAAAGATGTTAAATAACACGAGACGCAAAACAGATCCCTGTGGAACCCCACTTGAGACCTCCTTCCAATTTGACATCATTCCATTTATAGTTACTCTTTGTTTGCGGTTGTTTAATTAATTATATATCCACTTAATGGTAGTTCCACCAAGCCTGCATTTCTCCAGCTTACTTATGAGACTGGCATGTGGGACTGTGTCAAAAGCCTTGCTAAAGTGCAGGTATATTATGTCCACCACATTACCCCTATCCACCAAACCAGTTACCTTGTCAAAGAAGGTTTGGCATGATTTGTTCTTAGTAAATCCATTCCGGTTGCTAGTGATCACCCATTATCCTCCAGGTATTAGCAAATTGAATGTTTTATCTATTGCTCTAGTAGCTTCCCAGGTATCAAGGTCAGGCTGACTGGTCTATAGTTCTCCAGCTCCTCCTTTTTCAGCTTTTTAAAGATGGGCACCACGTTAGCCCTTTCTCTCTTCAGCGTGGTTTTCACTCTAATCCAGAGCTCCCCCATCCTCTGCTTATTCATTATGGCTACTGTGTGAGTTCTGTGGCTTTTAGGATGTCTTTTGCAGATCTATTCTGCCTGACATTTCCTGTTTCAAAGTTGAAAATGCTGTCAAGATATCTTTTGGTTTTCTTACTGTACCTCCCTTAAGTCATAGTCTAAATCCCTCTAGGTGTTTTCAGGGATGTCATACTTACCCCAACTAGTCTACCTTCTCCTTGTAGTTGTGTTCATGCCTTTTCTTTAGGAAGTTTATGTTGAAGGCCTACCAGTTTTTGCTCCCTTGAGAGGGTAAATCTCTTACTTGACTGGCCTTGTCTGCTGAAGAATTTTGACTGACTACACTGAAGTCAGGGTGAAGAAATGTTTGCTAGCCTTTTATACTTAAAGGGATAGATGTTTGCTGGTGTTTTACGATTAAAGCAATATAACATTTCTGCAGAACAGAAGTGTACACTTAGGAGTATATTCTGTTTGTTGCATGAGCCCTTTGCCATGCAACTCCCATTAGCAATAACACTCAGCACATAAAGATTAATATATACTCCACTAGGCATAAGTTGTTCATGAACTGTCCGGGAATTTTTAGCTGTGCATGTGAAACTCTCACCAACGTTAATAAGAGTCTCACTTTTCAAATTCTGCCTCATTCTTTGGGGGTTAATTTTAAGAGTTTCTAGGGGTTTCAGAATACTTTTTAATTATTTGGAGATTGTCTTTCCAAATTAAAACTATGCCTGCTACTACTACATGGCAGTTTGCTTAGTTCTAAATCAAGTTTCTCTACTTTTTTTTGCCCCGTGGCTTTATTTTGTTTTTGGAAAATTTAGCAAACCATTGGCATAAAAAGAATGTGAGAAAAATGAAGGAGAGAGAATCCATTTAATCTGTTTGGGAGATAATGCTAACAGGTTCAATAAAAAACTGTTTTATACTTCCCCCTTGCTACTTTTTTTCTCTTCAAAAGACACACATACTGAAGTCCTGATCGAAAGGGTTTGAACTCATGCTTAACTTAAAGCATGCAGATAACCCTGTTAACAGAACTACTCGTGCCCAATCTTAGGTCTCTTGGGCTTTAGGGAACTTCTCAGAACTGTCTCTAAAATCTTAGGTCTCTTAGTATTGCCTCCACCATGGGTGCTGCAACTGCCATGCCGGCAATGCACAAGCATAAGACTGAGTGACATTGACTAAGGCCTGGTCTACACTAGGACTTTAATTCGAATTTAGCAGCGTTAATTCGAACTAACCGCTCAACCGTCCACACCAGGAAGCCATTTAATTCGAACTAGAGGGCTCTTTAGTTCGAATTTGGTACTCCACCCCGGCAGGTGGAGTAACGCTAAATTCGACATGGCTAGTTCGAATTAGGCTAGGTGTGGATGGAAATCGAACTTAGTAGCTCCGGGAGCTATCCCACACTGCACCACTCTGTTGACGCTCTGGACAGCAGCCCGAGCTTGGATTCTCTGCCCAGCCACACAGGAAATGACCCGCGAAAATTTGAATTCATTTTCCTGTCTGGGCAGTTTGAATCTGACGTTCTGGTTGCACATCGGGGCGAGCTCCGCAGCACCGGCAGCAATGCAGAGCTCTCCAGCAGAGGAGTTCATGTAATCTCTGAATAGAAAGAGGGACCTGGCATAGACTGACCGGGAACTCTTCGATCTGATCGGTGTGTGGGGCGAGGAGTCTGTGCTTTCGGAGCTGCGCTCCAACGAACGGAATGCAAAGACCTACGAGAAGGTCTCCAAAGCCATGATACAGACAGAGGATACAGCCGTCATGCAACGCAGCGCCGCGTGAAAATCAAGGACCCCAGACAAGGCTACCAAAAAATCAAAGTGGCCAACGGACGCTACAGAGCCTGCCACCACTGCCCCACCAGTGACCATGGACTCTGATGATGGGACAGTGTCGACGGACAGTTCCTCGACGATGTTCACGGACGGGGAAGATGAGGAAGGGTTTGTGGAGGACGAGGCAGGCGATAGCACTTACAACGCTGGTTTCCGCGACAGCCAGGATCTCTTCATCACCGTCACGGAGATCCCCTACCAACCCTCCCCGGCCAGGAACCCGGATCCTGAATCAGGGGTAGGAGCAGTCGGTAAGTGCTTTAACCATGTTAACTTTTATTCTTAATATAACAGGAACCTGAAGTGTGTGAAAAGGAGGTCTCTGTATATATGGTGATAGAACAGAAATCCTCCTGGGAGAACGCCACGAAGCTCTCCTGCCGTTAATCGATAAGCATCAGCAGGAGGTTCCTGGGGAGAGCTGCCTTATTGGGTGCTCCGTGATAGCACACTTTTGCGCGCGAGGCTTTCATGCGGTATTCAGGGAGCACTGCCTCCCAGAGCACGGCTGCATAGGTCCATGGTTCGTGCTAGATTTCACGCAGCATGCGCTCTCTATCTCCTTCAGTGCCTGTCCTCACGGTGATCTCGCTCGGAGACTCCTGCATCTAAGTAGGGGAAGAAATGTTACGTTACGCCTGGTCCAAAGTATTTTTAATAAATAAACGGACAGACGGCATAGCACAGACTCAGCACGCAGCTGCGTGACGAGCGTAACGGAAAGCCAAAGAATCAAATGGACGCTCATGGAGGGAGGGGGGAACGAGGACGCAAGGTATCCCACAGTTCCTGCTGTCTCCGAAAAGCATTTGCATTCTTGGCTGATCTCCAAATGCTTCTAGGGTCAAACACAGTGTCCGCGGTGGGTCGGGGCATAGCTCGGCAATTTACGCACCCCCCCGACCCCCAGAAGTTAAAGGGAAAACAATCCTCTGTTGACTCTTTTACATGTCACCGTATCTGTACTGAATGCTGCAGATAGACGCGATGGTGCAGCACTCAACACCAACATCCTTGCTCCCCCCACGCTATGGATGGCTGATGGTACAAAACGATGGAAATCCATCCTCATCAGCCTATTGGCACATGGGGCAGTGCAAAAGGGCTGGTAACCATGACAACCGTACCAACTTGCTTGGGACCGGTCGGTCAAGGCCGCCTGTTGCTAATTTTTCATGGTAGATGGTGCAGTATGGCTGGTAACCGTCCTCATCATTGCAACAGGGGGCTGAGATCCATCAGCCCCCACCCTTCATTGTAAAGAAAAGATTCAATTGCCCCTGGACTAGCAGAGGGATGAGTGGCTCCCTCCTCCACACCCCTTAATGTCATCTCTGGACTATCATTGCAGCTGGAGGCTTCCTTCCACTCATTTCTCACAAACGACTACCTGTGTCTTATTCATGCATTCTATATTACTTCATCATCACACAAGTGGGGGGACAATGGTATTGGAACCCAGGAAGGCTGGGGGAAGAACGGAATGAACAGCTGGGGTTGTTTCAGGAGCACACCCTGTGAATAGCGTTCAGCTCAAAATTTATGCAGGATTGGACAGAGAGCAGCTGTGGTCTCTGGTTGTATGATACAGTGGTTCTCTAGTACACTTGCACATAATCTAGGCAGGACTGATTCTATTTTTAGATACCCAAAAAGGAGGGATTGACTCGGGGAGTCATTCCCAAATTTTGCTTTTGCGCCCCTGGCTGATCGACCAGGGGCACTTATGACAGCACCAAATGGCGCAGTGCAAAAGGACAGGTAACCATGACCATCTTATTACCGTCTTCTTACCAGTTCATGGTATGGTAGACGGTGCAGTATGCCTGGTAACCATCGCTGCTGTCATGCAAAAGCATAAGCATGCTGCTGTGTAGCGCTGCTGGTCCGCCTCTGTCAGCGGCATACAGTACACATACGGTGACATACACAAAAGGCAAAATAGGGTCCATTGTTGCCACGCTATGGCGTGTGCCAGGGCATTTCATGGAAAACGTGATCGAAAAGATTGTCTGCCTTGCTTTCCCGGAGGAAGGAATGACTGGCGACATTTACCCAGAATCCACCGCGCAAATGATTTGTGCAACAGCAGGCACAGGGGTCTCAACAAAAAATTCACAGAGACAGCCTAGACTCAGTTAATTGTTCGCAAAAAAGTATCATTGCAAGGAATTAACTAACTGTTTCCCATCTCACAGCTTCCACTGTCTCCAGACCTTCCACAGCATCCCCCTCGCAGAGGGTGGCGAAGATTAGGCGGCGAAAGAAAAAGACAAGGGACACGATTTTCGATGAATGTGTGGGCTGCTACCTAGCCGAGGCGGACCAGCAGAGGCAGTGGAGGGAGAAAGTCTCTCTGTACCAGCGCTCACACAGCGAATGGGAGGAGAGGTGGCGTGAGGAACACAAGCAGGCGAGTCAAGCAATGCTTGTACTACTGAGGGAGCAAACGGACACGCTCCGGCGACTTGTGTATGTTCTGCAGGACCGCTGCAGGACAGAGCCCCCGGCAGTATCTCTGCAACCGCCCTCCCCCGCCACAAAGTCACATACCCCCCTCACCCTAAATAACCAGGAGGATGCCCGCCCTGGGCTGTGAATACTGTCACTGCACCCCAGCAGAGTGCTCAAGTAACCAAAAGCTCTCATACCCTACGTTTGCATAAGTCCTTCCCTTCCAGACTCAAACAAGTCCCAATCCCAGTCCCATCCCATAACTGTGTACTTAAGTAATAAAAATACTTTGCTGTTAAGTACTGTTTCCGTCATGTTTCCTCACTGAAGACTGTTTGAATGGGGTGCGTGGGGAAGTGCGTTGCTAATTGCATAGGACAGGCACCTTTCGCAGGGTACAGACACGGGGGCCGGATCAGCAGCGGGTAACACACACAGTGCAGTCAGCAGGCACCGTGGTCGGTATGGGAGGTGATTTCCAGGTTCTGTGTGGGCGGTGGGGATGTGACTTTTTAGCGGGGGAGGGCGGGTACAGATCTTATACAGCGGTCCTTGTCGTGCAGCAGAGGAATCTGTATCCGTCCTCCTCCGCCACAAGGCCACATAGCCCCCCGCACACAGAATCCCAAAAAGGAGGGATGGCAGGCTCCGTTGAAACAAGCAGTCCGGCAATGCGGACCGCTGTAGGAGCAGGAGCCTGTCATTCCTTGAGTTTAGAGGCGGTCTTTACATCAGCGCACACCCTACCCACCGCAGTCTGTGTTCCAGTTTCGACCCTTTAACGAAAAGTCATGAATAAAGAAACCTCTCCTCAGTAACAGTGTGACATGTATTTTATTTTTACACGTGTCTTGGAAGTGGAGGAAACGGGGAGAACGGGGTATTTAACCGAAGAGGAGAGTCAACAGTAACTGGGTAAAGAAACAGGGGCAGGTTCAGCTTCTCTGTAAAGAAACTGAACAGTCACAGGTCACGCTGCTCGCTGGTATTTAAAGAGTTCCTTGTCGCTGTCCCAGGCGCCTGTATAGGGCTTCATGAGCAAGTGCATTAGCGGGCAGGCTGGGTCACCGAGGATCACTATAGGCAAATGCACATCCACAACAGTTATTTCGTGGTATGGGAAGAAACTACCTTCCAGCAGGCGTCTGAGCAGCCCACAGTTCCTGAGAACACACGCATCAGGAACCTTGCCCGGCCATACGACGTTCATGTTGGTAAAAAGGCCCCTATGGTCCCCCAGTGCTTGCAGAACCATTGAAAAGTAGCCCAATTTCTCAGCAGCTGAATGTGGAAGAGGTGGACGATAAAGTGCGAGGAGGAGAAAACGGCGAGGATTGCAGCGGGCTCCATGCTTGCAGTGCTGTGGCGTCCACGCTGTCACTGACCAGAAAAGTGCACGAACAGATTGCCCGCAGGCGCTTTCAGGGAGGGAGGGAGTGAGGGCGTGATAGACGGTTCAATGACGACAGTTACCCAAAACCACCCTCGACACATTTTTTCCCCCAGCATGCATTGGGGGGAAATCCCAGAATTCAAATGGGCAGCGGGGACTGCGGGAACTGTGGGATAGCTTCCCACAGTGCACCGCTTCGAAAGTCAACGCGGGCCCCGTGAATGTGGACTCAGAAGTTCGAATTAGTGTATTTAGTATGGATACACAAATTCGACTTCATAAGGTCGAATCCACAAATTCGAATTAAGTAGATTCGAAATAGTCCTGTAGTGTAGACAAGGCCTAACAAAGGAAGAATAGAGAGGTGTATCTTGCCTTGGCAGGAGCCAAACAGAATAGTTCCTGAGCTCAGCAGTTGTCTATACTCATGTAAATGATTTGTTCCTTAATCTTAAAGAAAAAATGATTTTTGTAATGATGGGGGAGAGGAACTTACACGGGGGTTCTGTGATGAGCTGAGAGGAAAATATCAGGCTTTACAATTTCCCACTGTAGTCAGGTATGTGTCTCTCACACCACCCACAATCAGCTGTGCATGCTCTAACCTGTAATAGTGCTTGTTGCGCAGGTAATTAAATGGGAGGGAGGCAGGCAGTTCACTGGCATAGGTGCAGTCACAAACCCCTGAAGTATCTGTGGGTATGCGCCCAGTCAGGGCCCTCCTTACCCTGCCCAGCTGCCTGCTGCTCCAGCCCCTGCTCCGCCCCCACTCCACCCCTTCCCCAAAGCCCCCGCCCTGCTCCCCCGAGGACTGCAGCAGGGGGCGGGTCTGCACTCACCGGCGGCGGTAAGTGGAGCGACCTGGCCCCAGCCGCGCCGCCGGGTGAGTGCTGGGGGGCGGTTCCCCCCTGTTCCCTAAGGCTAGGAGCCAGGGGAGCAGAGCGGAGCGGGCTGGGGCCGGGTCACTCCACTTCCCGCCGCCCCCTGAGTGCGGGGTGGGCCGGGCTGCCCTGCACTCACCGGGCGGCAGGAAGTGGAGCGACCCAGCCCAACCCGCGGAGGCCTGGGTCCCACACAGCCCAGCCCGGGGGGTGGGGCTGCGTAGGGCAGCAGGGGCGGGGAACCACTGGAGCAGACTATCCTCTTACAAGAATTTGCAGCTGCTGGATCTGCTCTAGGCTGGCTTCTAATTTCTGCTACCTGCTAAGGACACAAGCCTGAGATTTAGGTTATTCTTAACCACACAAATCACTACCCAGCCCTGGAGCTTTCAGCCGCCTCTGTTTTGGAGACGCTACATGGCTCCTGAGAGTTCTGCTTCAACAGCAAAGTTCAACAAAAACAAATGAGCAGAGAGAGCGAGACAAAAACAAAACCCAAAAACCCAACCCCACCCCCCGGGTCCTGGTAACAGGCCCGGGGCTGTCTGGGGTCTGGGGCTTGACTCTCCCTGAATTCCAAAGAGTGACGCTCCACTCCCCCACTTCTGCGGGGGGGCGGGGGGGAAGAGAAGGGGGAAGTGGCGATATAATTAGCATATTCCAATGCTATTGGCTCGTTCCCGAGCTGTTTTACATAGGCCCGCCTCTTCCCCACTCCCTTCTCCGGCTGGCTGGGTTTTGCGGTGTAGGGCTGCCCGCTAGTGCAGTGCAGGGATCGGCGCGGGAGGCTGGCGGCGGCGGCGGGGAGACGGGAACATTTAAACACTTTTATTTTTCCGGTGTTCTTCCGCCGCCCGGCTGGGAGCGGGGCTGCCGAGCCCCTCCGCGGAGCTGAGCCGGCGCGTGGGCCGGGAAGAGGCTTTGGGAGGCGCAGCCAAGTGGCGAGTGGGCTCTGTCTTGTCTTTCCATTCCCCCTCTGGTTTCCTGCGGGTGCAGCATGAAGTGCAGCTATGGCAAGGCGAGGTAAGACAGTGGTGAGGACGCTGGAAGATTTGACCCTGGATTCTGGTTATGGTGGTGCTGCGGACTCAGTCCGGTCCTCCAACTTGTCCCTGTGCTGTTCGGATTCCCACCCGGCTTACCCCTATGGAGGAAACTGCTGGCAGCATCTAGCTGACTCCATGCACAGTAGGCACAACAGCTTTGACACTGTCAACACGGTCCTAGTGGAAGACTCCGAGGTGCTGGACTGCTCGGGGCAGCAGTGCTCCAGGCTGCTGCCTGACCTTGAGGAGGTTCCCTGGACTCTGGAGGAGGTGGAGGCGCTGCTCCTGCTGCGGCACAGGGAGCCCCGCGGCCCGGCGGCCACCCCCGCCAGAGATGCCCTGGCCAAGCTCTCCACCTTGGTCAGCCGGGCGCTGATCCGGATCGCCAAGGAGGCTCAGCGGCTGAGCCTGCGGTTTGCCAAATGCACCAAGTACGAGATCCAGAGCGCCATGGAGATCGTCCTGGACTGGACGCTGGCCTCCAGCTGCACGGCGGCCGCCCTGGGCGCCCTCTCCCTCTACAACATGAGCAGCAGCGGCGGGGACCGCTTCAGCCGGGGCAAATCCACCCGCTGCGGGCTCACCTTCTCGGTGGGCAAGTTCTACCGCTGGATGGTGGACAGCCGGGTGGCCGTGCGCATCCACGAGCACGCCGCCATCTACCTGACCGCCTGCCTGGAGAACCTCTTCCGAGACATCTACGGGCGGGTGATGGCGGGGGGCAGCGCCTCGGCCCACCCGCACCCCAACCGGGGCTCGGGCTCGGGCTCGGTCGCCGCCGCTGGCGCGGAGAAGGACAAGGAGAGCAGCGGCGGCGAAGCGCCCAAGTTTACGGTGGAGTCTCTGGAGCAGACGGTCAACAACGACGCGGAGCTGTGGGGCTTGCTGCAGCCCTACCAGCACCTCATCTGCGGGAAGAACGCCAGCGGTGAGTGCGCGGGCCGGGCCCACCTGTGGGGCCGGGGGTGGGGGGGGGCGTTGGGGGCTGCCCCCTCCTGTGGGGCCGGGGGTGGGGGGGGCGTTGGGGGCTGCCCCCTCCTGTGGGGCCGGGGGTGGGGGGGGGCGTTGGGGGCTGCCCCCTCCTGTGGGGCCGGGGGTGGGGGGGGCGTTGGGGGCTGCCCCCTCCTGTGGGGCCGGGGGTGGGGGCTGCCCCCTCCTGTGGGGCCGGGGCCGGGGGTGGGGGGGGCGTTGGGGGCTGCCCCCTCCCCACGTGCCCTCTCGGGGGCGGGGGAGGGGGGGTAGGGGCTGCAGCCCTCCCCGTGAGCTCCTCTGAGAGGCCAGGGGTGAGGGGGTCATGGTGTGCAGCCTTCCCCGTGTGCCCACCTGTGGGGCCAGGGGCAGGTGGGTGGCGGGTACGGTATGCAGCCCGCTCGGTGTCAGTGCAGCGGGAGGGGGAAGGAGGGTTATAGTCTGTGACCACCTGGGATACCAGCAGGGGGGGGGGGGCCTGGCCACTTAGGTCGTTCTTGTGCCCCTCAAACTTTGCGCTGGGAGCAGAGTATGTGGAGATTA
This sequence comes from Mauremys mutica, assembly GCF_020497125.1. Classification (NCBI taxonomy): domain Eukaryota; kingdom Metazoa; phylum Chordata; order Testudines; family Geoemydidae; genus Mauremys; species Mauremys mutica. Next base: position 98,851,996 of record NC_059072.1, on the reverse strand, counting down.
TTGCAGGGAAACCCAGACCCAAATGCGCGTGAATGTTGTGCATTTTGACACTTTTCTTTTTTTTTAATTTGGATGAAGTATCAGTTGTAGCCAGCCAGCCAAAAATCCCTCCCTGCGCCCAGACCCCCACACTTTGCGCTCAGGCTTTGGGAGCCGCAGTTTTGCGCATCCGGAGTGGGAAGGCTGATCCGGGAAGCCAGGACTCCCTCTCGGGAAGGGCTGAGCACCTGTAGTGAATGGGAGCTGCAGATGCTCAGCATCTCCCAGGATCTGGCCCTTGGGGGGGCGTAGAGAGCCGACCCCCCCCCATCTAGGAAGCGCAGATGGCTGCGCTTTGCAGGGTAGCTGAGCCCCATCCTGCAGCCCTGAGGGGCTCAACTCGCGTCGGCAAAGTGCGCCCGCCGGAGGATTGCGCACTCGGGGTGAGGCTGTTGGTAATTAACCCGCACCGGCTGCTGCCCTCCCGCTTGCTGCGCCTTGTGCAGATCGAGCTGGAGGCGTTTTCCACCCTATTGTGTCGGATCGGCGTTTACCCCATGTACATTTGGTGTCAAACCGTTTTCACCTTGAACACAGAATTTTAGCGGGACACGAGGAGACTGTAAATCAGGGCTAGAAAGACCCTTCGTCGTGCATCAATTCCTCCCCCTCCCCCGGCCATCTGTATGGAGTACCATGCCGCAAGTGTCTGCGGCGGGCTAAGGCTTCAGTCCTACAGAGCTGGGGGGGGAGAGAGGTGTGGGGGTGGAAGAGGAACAGGTCCTTCTGCATCACAAAAAATGCGCGGCCGATCTCATTAAGGGGTGTGGGGGGAAGCTGTCAGACACCTCGTGTTGCTTTCTTGGGGGTTCAGCGCTACGGTACTGTATGGATGTATGTGATTCTGCAGCAGCCTGTCGCCAGCACAATGGAGTCGGGGGAGGGGGTGGGAAGAGGGTCTTAGTGGCATTTGGGGCATTATTTACAGTCACATCCCTAATGAACTTTCTGGCATCACGACTGATGGGTTGATTGAACGGATCGTGTGTTTGGGGGGGTGGGTCTGTTTTTTTGTTTTTTTTTAGGGGCTTCTCAAAATGGTTGGGTTTCAGCAACGCTTGAGTTATAGACACACACTTGAAAGCTTCAATTTTCCACAGGAAATGGTACAAGCGTAACTGAACACTCGAAAATGAAATAAAACTTTATTTCATATGCGGTGGTTTGGCCAGAGACTGCGTGGTTGGAGCTCAGATGCAGTCTTTCTGGGCAGATTTCATTCATGTTGCTGCTTGTTTACCGAAAGCTTGACATAGATGCAACACAATGATGCATCAACTTCCTGGGGATTTTTTTTAAGAGGTGTCCAACGTTTTAATGGTTTATCTCTCATTTAATAAAACCCCGGTCCCCGGAATTGAAATTTCTTCTATTGCCAGCTAACCTACATTCATAGGTTTAGGGAAAATGCAACAAACCTATGATATGTTTAGTGGACTCAAACTGAAATTGTTTTTCTCTTTTACTCTCTCTCTCTCTCTCAACCTAAAGGAAAATATGTATACAGCTGAGATGTAAAATACTGTTTTGAAAACAAGAAACTGAGTTCAGCTTCTGTCATGTATATAATTTAACTCTAAGATACTGTAGCCCAACCATTGCTTTATGCATGATTACCTGTTTTGAGACATCCTTTCTCCCAGAAAGGATCTAGAGGGATGCAATACAGAGGCAAAACAAGGGGGTAGATCCCCAGCGGGTGTAAATTGTCATATCTGCATCTGTGTCAGCTTTCCATTATGGAGCTATGACCACCTCCGCAAACTGATCTGCCCCAAGAGCTTTATTTAGCCTTAAATCAGAATTTCTTTGCTGTTAATGGGTTGTCTCTCATGATCCTTATGCTTTATTTTAACAGTTTGTGTGTGCATGCATGTGTTCTCTTTAATGGTGTTAGTGCCATGTTTTTTCCTTTAGTCACATTATTGTGCCTGTACATTTCAGATGGCACCATTTTTCATTTCTGACATTGCAGTGCTGTTCCTACAGACCTGTGTTGAGTCTTTCATTTTGTAACTCCCATTGTAGCACCTCTGTGGATTTAAATTAACTTAATTCATGACCCTCATTCATCTCATTTTCAGAGACTTCTTGAGTTTTTCCCTCTCCATTTTGTTTGTTGCTTTACCTAGCAATACCTGAGTCAAGCAAAACTCTCTGCCATCAGTTGGAACTTTGCCTGAGTAAAGATGTTATGGTCTGATCCTAGCTAGTTCATCATAACTTTGCCTCTTCCTCTAGGCTCCATCCCTCGCATCTTCGTCCTCTACATGTAAATGACTGAGTTCTTTATAGTTTTATAGTTTACAGTTTGGTATACTAGCTTATATTTAGTGGAGATTTTGTGCAAGGTATGCAGAATCAGGCCCCATGGTGATATAGGATATCTTTTATTTTCATAGAATCATAGAAATGTAGGACTCAAAGAGACCTTGGGAGACCAAGTCCAGCCCCCTGTGCTGAGGCAGGACCAAGTAAACCTAGACCATCCCTGGCAGGTGTTTGTCCAACCTGTTCTTAAAAACCTCCAATAATGGGGATTCCACAACCTCCCTTGGAAGCCTGTTTCAGAACTTAACTACCTTTATAGTTACCAAGTTTTTCCTAATATCTAACCTACATCCCCGTTGATGCAGATTAGGCCCATTACTTGTTTTATCTTTAGTGGACATGGAGAAAAACTGATCACTGGCCTCTATAACAGCTCTTAACATATTTGAAGATTGTTATTAGGTCCCTGCTTGGTCGTCTTTTTCTCAAAAAAACTGGGCATGTTTAGTCTTAACCTTTCCTCATAGATCAGGCTTTCTAAATCTTTTATTATTTTTGTTGCTCTCCTCTGGACTCAATCCAATTTATCCACATTTTCCCTAAAGTGTAGTGCCCAGAATTGGACACAGTACTGCAGCTAAGGCCTCATCAGTGCCGAATAGTGGGACAATTACCTCCTGTGTATTACATACAACACTCCTGTTAAGACACCTCAGAATATTAGCCTTTTCTACAACTGCACCACATTTTTCACTCATATTTAATTTGTGATCTGCTGTAACCCCCAGATCCTTTGCAGCTGTACTACCACCTAAGTAGTTATTCTCCATTTTGTAGCTATGCGTTTTAATTTTTCCTACCTAAGTTAAGTACTTTGCACTTTTATCTTTATTAAATTTCATCTTGTTGATTTGAGACTAATTCTCTGTCATTTTGAATTCTAATGCTGTCCTCCAAGTGCTTGCAAACCCTCTGAGTTTGTGATGATGGGCAGATTTTGTAAGCATACCCTCCACTCCCTTATCCAAGTCATTAATTAAAACATTGAATAATACTGGACTCAGGACTGGCCCATTTGGGACCCCACTAGATATACTCTCTCAGTTTAACTGTAAACCACTGATAAATACTTGTTGAGTACAGTCTTTCAACCAGTTTTTCACCCACTTTATAGTAATTTCATTCAGACCACATTTCCCTAGTTTGGTTATGAGATTGTCCTGTGGAACTGTGTCAAATACCTTCCTAAAATAAAAATTGTAATGTCATAGGTATTAAACCAGTTATTAGCTCTCATTCCCTGCTAAATAGAGGACCTACACTTCCCTTCATTTTTCTTTTGCTCCTAATTTATTTTAAAAAAACTCTTCCTATCGTCTTGTATGCCCCTTGCTAGGTATAACTCATTTTGTGCCTTAGCCTTTCTGATTTTGTCCCTATATGCTTATGCTATTCTTTTATACTCTTTCTGATTTATTTCAAGTGCTCACTATGAGCTCTGAGCATTTTCATAACAATTAGTTATAAATGCTAAAATTATTACGTTCTCCTCCCCCACCTCTGAAAGGTTTGTTTAGTTTATTTATTGATATCCAAGTGTCTCATAATCTTTCAGGAAATAATCCACACAGTAGTTCTGTAAGGGAGGGAAATATGATCTCTGTTTCACAGATGTGGAACTGAGGCACAGAGAGATTCACACTGACTTGTCCAAAGTTGTACAACAAGCCTGTGGTAGGAGCCAAGAACTTCTGAAGCCACATCCTTTGGTCCCTGTTCAATGGCATAACCACAAGACCATCCTTCCTCTGTACTCACCACTTGAGTTACAACCATAACAACAGTTGGGTATCTAACAATGCTTTCCCCACTCTTCCAATCTACCCTCTACAAATGCCCAGGGGATAATGTAGGGTATATTGTGTGTGGATGGTTCATAAATCGGGGCCCCAGTAATACTGTCAGTAGCATGTGAACAACAGTTACACATGCATTGATCTGGGTGGGAGTAACAAATGCATAGAATGGCCCACCAGACCCTGATGGAAGCCAATTCCAGAGTCAAGGACCCCTTATGGGGAACACCTTACTAGTAGACCCAAGCCATGTGAATTGGGGGACTCCAGACTTTGTGCCTTTGCTGATTGCAACTGTGGCAGTACCACTCAAGGAGGGAGGAAGTCTCCGTGGCAGGCAGGTCTCAAATCATTTAGGGTTTTATAGGTTCAAATCCACACCTTAAATTCTACCTGGAAACAAGACAGGCAACCAGTGAAGATCACAGAACACCAATGTTTCTTCTTGCAAGAGGCTTGCTTGTATATCAGTCTGCAACTGAATATGAAATGGTTGCAAGCTATGAGGCTGTTTTAAACTGTAAGGAGGGGTGGAGGTGGTGGAAAAGAGCCCTCAGGATTGGAGACACACAAATGACTCTTTCATGGCATTCCCCAATCAGTTGTGCCCAGTGTTTACTCACCACATCTGAGGATCCAGCCCAGTATTTTTAACCATAGTTAGATCCTCAGCAGCTCCTAGATGTCCTAACATGATCTGTGTTACAAAATAACCTTCTACCAATGTTGGTCTCGCCCTTGAGTCAGTGTGGCTGATATAGTCCTTGCCAGTTCTTCTACTTGCTTCTGCCAGTTGTTTCCTCCAACCCACTAGCCTTGTCGGGATTGAGTTCAGCCAGCTACCGTAACCCAAACAAGCCCTGATCTTATACACTGGCTCATTCATTGCAGTGCATTGCTGGGTGAGAAATAATGGAGAGGTATCAGAGGGGAAGCCGTGTTAGTCTGGATCTGTAAAAGCAGCAGAGAGTCCTGTGGCACCTTATAGACTAACAGACGTATTGGAGCATGAGCTTTTGTGAGTGAATGGAGAGGTAGACTACATTGTAGCCTCCTCACTAACCCTCCCACAGGCCTCAAATACATATATTTTACAGAAGGGGTGACAAAATGGAACCCTGTGGTTCCCACAACAGAACCATTGGGGAAGATATGTGCTGCCCGTTGCAACTGCAGCTGAGTTCATTTCAAGTTCTGTATTGCAACCCAGTTACCTCAGAATTACTCAGTATTTTTTCTGGACAACTAGAGCTTTCAAATTAATGGCTGAATGAAAATTAAATAGTTTACATCTGGGCTCTGGGATTCTGTTGATACACAAATTTAAAAGCTCCATCAAACATTACACATTTTGTATGTCATAGTATGCACACACGTGTTAAATCTTTTTCTTTTTTTTCACTAAGGAACTACTGTTATGGCCAGATCCAAAAGACTCTGATGTCAGGGGAAAGGGTGTCACTGACTTTGATGGGCCTTGGATCAGGCATTTACTGTGCAACCTAGGAACCAAGGCTTTTATTTTCCATTTTCATAGGAAAACTCAAGGGAGGAGTAAAAATAGGCCAGTATTATCTAGGCTCTATCTGAACTAAACTGGGGATTGGTATTAGCTTTAGGCTATAGTATAGTATAGTGTATATAGGGTATGGGTAGTAGTTTAGAAGCCCTCTAGTGGGTCTCCCTGTCTTCTATTGCAGAAGTCGCTAGATACTGCATGTGCACACTGTGGCTCTGGTAGAATGTGGGTAGGTATCGTGTGCATATATAATACATGTATGTATGTATGTATGTAGCTAAGCCTTGTTTCCTTATAGTTATTAAAGTCAGTCATTTATGTGGCTTCTTTATATTCCAAATGTTGCATACAGAGCAAAGACACAGCAAATTGAAGAAAAACTGGGGTTAGGATGGGATTGGCTAATGTGTGTTAACAACCCTGATCTAAGGTTGTCCTGTTTTCCCAATCTAGGCAAACTCTGGAGGCTGAAAAGCAGATCACAGACAATAGTAAACTTGTATAGTTTAACTAAACTTGTTAAATATTATATAAATAAGCTATTATCTGGATTAATTGTGAACACTTTGTTGTCTCTGTTGTATTGTTTCTGGTATTGCTATTAAGATGTTAAGGTTGTAAGTGCATTGTAAAAATAAATCCGAAACTTCATTTGAGCTGCCATCTGATGTGACATCAGAATATTTAGGGACAGATAAAGACCAGTCTTGACTAACAGACCTTTTTCTTTTCTCTTTTCTTGTAATTCCAATTCCACCATCATAGTTTTTTTTCCCCCATGCTGTAGTCTCCTCCTTATTTGCTAGGAAAAAAACTCAGCATCTTTTGGACTTATTTATACTTGTTTCAGATAATCTCCTGTTACCTTTCCCCCCCATACATTTCCTTCTACTTGAGTTCCCTATTCAGAAGCTGAAATATGTACTGGGATCATGTATGACCCCCACTTTTCTTATGTCTTCTTATTAACAGCTGTGTATGAAAAATTCCACTGCTGTGCTCCCATTGATCTCAGTAGGGCAGTAACTCCGTATTCTAATAATGGCAATGTAAAGGTCAACATTAACTCGATCACTGCTGATTTTTTAATAAACATCCAGCCATTTTGGATTGCAGGCTGATCTTAAAGAAAGTACCAGTGCTGTTTTCCTCCATTCTTGCTCTCCACACCTTGCATCAGCACCTACTTGCACTCCTCATCTCTTCCCAGCTTCAGCACCTTTCAAATTCCTTCCACTTACACCATCACCAGTACCAGGTCATAGTCTCACATCCAGTCCCAGCACCACAATGAACTGACAATCTCACCACCAGTGCATTTCTCCATACATCACTTTACAGCACACCTCTGCATGTGGAAGGTTTCAACAGAGTAAAGAATATTAGGAAGACGGTCACGTGCAGAATATTTTTTCCCCTTGTTTTTTTCTGCTTTCTGTTTCCGGCCAAAAGATATTAATTTAGCCTATCATGTGTAATCTATAAATATAATTACCATGCAGCCAATAAATATTTCAAGATATTTTTAAAATGTATAGATGCAGTCAAAAGTAAACTCAATATAGTCTGCATAATTGGTTAAATGTACTATTACTTCAACAGAGGTGTTCAATTGAACCATCTGAAAAGGCATATTTTCCACAGAAGTACATCAGCTGAAGCATCAAATCTGAAAACTGCTTCTATGCTGGTCTTTCATGGATTCCTTTAGAAGAAATATTCTTTAGCAGTGGGACAAGCTTGCTTGATTTTTGTTTGATAGTTACATTTCTTTAAATTTGCCATGATTTCCCTCCCTCCCGCCCCTGCCTCACCCCGCCCCGCCCCCCAAGAATGAAGAAATCTGTGTTGTGGGCTCAGAAAAACATAATTTGGAGTGTGGTCACTCATTATTTCTATAAAGTAAAACTAGTTTTCTGTGAAATTAGGGGTAGGAGGTTATTGAAGAAATTTAATGAATCAGTTAGAGGTTTGGTTTATTTTCACATGGGTAGAATGAGGTGAGGTATACGTTACAGCAGCTTGGAAACAAGGAGCCATTATGTATGTTTGTCAGTTTAGTAGAATGGATGTATAACAAACACCTACTGTAGTAGCTTGCTGAGGTGCTGGAGACTTGTTTTAGTTTTATTTTAATAAACATTTCACTTTGAATTAACTTGGTGTTTAATTGTGTTTTTTGAAGTGTGTACACACTTGGAGTGGAATCCTTGAATTCTTAAATGGTGGGTCTAGATTTCCTTTCCACAATGGCTTCTGGGTTATGAACAAGGCGTGTAACATGGTCCACATTTGGTTTTGTTGGTAGTGTGTTTAAAACTGCCGAACTTGAATTAACATGCAAATTAGACACCATCAATTTAGGCTTGAATAGAAACTGGGAATGGCTGAGCCATTACACACATTAAATCTGTTTCCCCATGTTAAGTATTTTCACACCTTCTGTCAAACTGTCTGTAATGGGCTATCTTGATGATCACTAAAGTTTTTTTCTCTTAATTAATTAGTCTCTTAGAGTTGGTAGGACAACTCCCACCTTTTCATGTTCTGTGTGTGTGTGTGTGTATATCTATCTATCTATCTATCTCTCCTCGCTATATGTTCCATTCTATTTATCCGATGAAGTGGGCTGTAGCCCACAAAAGCTTATGCTCAAATAAATTTGTTAGTCTCTAAGGTGCCACAAGTATTCCTGTTCCTTTTGTGGATACAGACTAACACAGCTGCTACTCTGAAACCTGTGTTTAAAGAGGCTTCCTAATTCTAGCAACACTGATTTAAAGATCATCCGGGCAAATATCCTCAGACATGTACATGTGGCTCCCATTGGTTTCTGAGGCAGCTACATATGCATGTCCAAGGCCAGAATTTAACTTTTAACAAATCAGAGAGGTGGGACTTCTTGTCACTGTCATTAGAGTGGTGTCAATCATGCTGCTGTTGCTATTCTTTTGAGTTTATTTTGATTCATGCACTCATTCCATACTAAGTTGCACCTGTGCTTCGCTCCTGGACACATTTTGAAAAGTTATAATAATAGACTACTCCAGTAACACCCTGTTCAACTGATAACAAGCATATATTATAACGTAGCAGTTGTAAACATGTTTAAGATCTTTACAAACTCCCACCAGAGTTCTCCCAGCACCTGGCAGCTTGGGAAAAGAAATGAGCCTTTGTAATATCATTTAAAAGCTGATTTTTGTAAAATGGGGACAATTTCAGATGGGAATAAGGATCAGAGCAAATTTCAAGGCTGAGGCGACTCAGAGAGAGAGCATCTACCTCCTCTCTCTCTGTGACAGAATGGCAAATAGAATCTTTCAGACAAGTAGGTTCTGGGCTATAAAGGGCCAGTTAAGTATACTGTGTTAATCTCATTCAGTCAAGACTATCTGTTTGTTAAACATCCTGGGCCATTTTGGTAACACTGAGTAAATCTGCATTAAATCCATTGGGCCAAATTCTGTCATCCTTAATTGACCTCAGTGGGAGTATTGTTCGATTAAGGACTATATAATTTGACCCTGACTTCATTGGCATTAGTCCAGACTTCCATGGATATAACTGAATTCAGAATTTGGACCTTTTCTGTACTTACAGTTGAGTCAAAGAATTACTGAAAATATCTATTAAACTTTTTAAAAAAAAACCCTAAAATATGGAAGCAGAAGAGACAAACGCTTTATTCTTCGAGTGGTTGGTGTATGAAAACAAGTTCTGATGAAGGATTTGTACTGCAAGTTTTAAGTGAGAGTGTCAGTTAGGAGTTAGTGTAATTCTTAGTGTAACTGAGCCAGGAAGGAGATGGAATACTGGCTGGCAAATTCAGGGTCTGATCCTAAAGACTTTACTCGTGTGAGCATTCCCATTGGTTTTACTGGATTTATTTCCATAATAGTAGCAGGACTGGGCTCTAAATGAGCAGAGAAAAGGGAATTCTAGAGGAAATTAAAGAAGGAGGCCACAGGACCCTTTCAAGGGAACAGAGAATCTGAATAAATTGTCCATGAACAGAGGGGAGAGGTAAATAACCCTTTGAGATAGGGTGACCACATATCCCAATTTTATAGGGACAGTCCTGATTTTTGGGTCTTTTTTTCTTATATAGGCTCCTATTACTCCTCGCCCTCATCCTGATTTTTCACACTTGCTGTCTGATCACCCTACTGGGAGAGAGTTTGGGTATTTAAAGTTACTATGCTTTTAAATCCCATTACTGTAAAACCTTGCTTACCCAGATGTAACTAGGAGGGTAGGGTGGGGTAACATCCCAGCAACAGCTACAGTGAATAAACTTGAACGGTCCTGGAGAATCCTCCCATTATCAATTTAATCGATCCTTTACCAGATAGTAGGGAGTTCTGGGTATAGTGCCTTTTAGTTATTGTATTTGGATATGTTGGAGTGTATTTAGGCCATGGAACCAAGCACCGTGATCTTAACTACGCAAAGGCTTGCAAATAGGAACCAAGCACAGGAATGAAGGGGAGAGATAATGGAGTCATCTGTGTGGAAGGAAGCAGGGACTAAATGCTCCTGCTTCTCTGGGACTGAGGGGGTATTTTCAAGTATCTGAGAGACTGTGCAAGACTTACAAATTCTTCAGCTGGAAGGTACTGAATTGTTCTCCAACGGAAGGAAGGAGGAACATTAGAAGTGAGATTCATCTCAGATGGGTGACTGCAATAAGCAGTGCAGAGAAAGCTGGGAAGCTTTTACAACATTACATACAATAGTTTCCAACATATCACAGAAATGAATAACTTTAATGAAGCATAGATTGTACATCCATGCATATGAATTATTTTGCAACAAGCCTCAAAAGAATGAATGAAAATACACCTCTACCCCGATATAACACTGTCCTCGGGAGCTAAAAAATCTTACCGTGTTATAGGTGAAACCATGTTATATCGAACATGCTTTGATCTGCCGGAGCACGCAGCCCTGCCCCCTGCCCCCGGAGCACTGCTTTACCCCATTATATCTGAATTCATGTTATATTGGGGTAGAGGTGTAGTAAGAGCTAGATTTTTGTTCTAAGAAAAGCTATTATTTCAGTTGATGTCTATAAATTAACTGTTATAAATGTTAATATTTGTTAAAATTTTCCTAGGGCTATTTGTTTTTTCACTTCTCTAAAGCAGATTTTCTTTAAAGTTTCACATACAGTATGTTCCAAATGTACTGTATATGAACCCTATCCTGTAGTCCTCACTTGGGCAAAATTTCCCTTGACTTCAATGGGAATGTTGTCTGTGCAAGGACTGCAGGATTTAGCTCCAGTATTTAATAATAAATTAAAAGGACAGTTAGTCAAATTTTAGTCCCACACTTAGATTTTGTAAAAATAAACTTTTATAAAACTCAAGGTCAATAACAACAATGTTGACATGAAAATTGTTTTTAATTCCAATTAAAAGGATTCTTTTCAGTGTTGTGATTGCAACATTCTGCTAAAAACTGAGACGTGAAATTGACTAGAAATGGAATGCAAACCATACTGAAACTGCCTCACCTATTTTCATTGGCCAATATAGGAAACATTAAAGATAATCAAGCCGCATACATTTAGGGGAGTAAATTATATTTTAAAAATAAAAATTCCGTTTTTGTGATCTGGCCTGTTCTTAGTAAGAACAATGGCTTTTAAAAAAAATCTGATTCTCTTAACCTATAAGTAATTACAAAAAACACAAACAAAAACAAAACCCTAGTTAGGGACCTGCTATAATTTTATGTTGCTATCAACCTATAATCTAGAATTCCTGTATATTACTATACTCACAAAATGTTCCCCTTTGCATTTGGTTAGGTTTGGCTAGTGAAAACAATCCTGCAAGCTGATAAATATCGAAACAGACCAATAATGTGCAAAATATTTTTATTGCTTGCGGTACTTAATCTAGATAATAATAGTATCATAGAAATGTAGGACTGGAAGGGACTCAGTAGGTCATCTAGTCTAGTCTCCTGCAATGAGGCAGGACTAAGTATTATTTAGATCATCCCTGTATGTCCATCCTATTCTTTAAAACCTTGAATGCTTAACTACACAGACAGTTAGGAAGTTTTTCCTAACGTCTAACCTAAATCTCTCATGCTGCAGTTTAAGGCATTACTTCTTGTCCTGTCCTCAGTGGATAAGCAGAACAATTTATCACTCTCCTATTTATAACAAACTCTTCTATACTTGAAAACTGTTACGTCCCCTCTCAGTCTTCTCCAAACTAAACAAACCTAACTTTGTCAATCTTTCCTCACCAGTAATATTTTCTAGACCTTTAATAATTTTTATTGCTCTCCTCTGGACTTTCTTCAGTTTGTCTGCATCTATCCCAAAGTGTAATGTCCAGAACTGGACACAGTACTCTACTTGAGGTCTTATCTGTGCTGAGCAGAGTAGAAGAATGAATTTTTATGTCTTGCTTACAACGCTCCGGCTAATACATCCCAGAATATTTGCTCTTTTTGCAACAGTATTATGTTGCTGACTCATATGTAGTTTCTGATCCACTATAACCCCCAGATCCTTTTCTGCAGTACTACTTCCTAAGCAGTCATTCCCATTTTGTGTTTGTGCAAAGTGTAGTACTTTGCAGTTGTCCTTATTGAATCTTATCCTATTTACTTCAGGTCATTTGTCCAGTCTGTCAAGATCAGTCCTGTCTTCCAAAGCACTTTAAACTGCTCTCTGCTTGGTATCGTCTGCAGACCTTATAAGTGTACTCTCTGTGCCATCATTCAAGTCATTTATGAAAATATTGAACAGAACTGGACCCAGGACAGATCCCTGCAGGATCCCACTCAATGTGCTCTTCCAGATTGACTGTGAACCACTGATAACTTCTCTCTGAGTATGGTTTTACAACCAGTTGTGCACCCACTTTATAGTAGGTTTGTCTAGAATATATTTCCCTAGTTTGCTTATGAGAGGGTCATGTGATATGGTATCAAAGGTCTTAATAAAGTTGAGATATACCACATCTACTCCCCCCTCCACAAAGACTTGTTACCCTTTCATAGGAGGATATTAGGTTGGTTTGACTTGTTTTTGACAAATCCACGTTGATTGTTCACAAACACCCTCTATGGTGGAAGTTAACTAGAGTTAAGGTAACCAGAAGCCTTAAAATGTTTAGTCTTTGAGCTTGGGAAGAAATAAACTTTTCATAAGATAAAAAATTGTGAACTTCCTTAGCAGGATTCTTCCATCCAAAAGCTGGAAATCACTGTAGATAGTTCAGTGAAGCCATCTGCCTAATGCATGCTAGCAGTTAAAGCAGGATGCTTGAATTGTTTTATTAAAAGAGATTAACTATAAAATGGAAAATACTATAGCAACATTGTGGGCCAAATCATGTCCCTCTTAATCATACAAATAGCTTAATTGATGTCTAGCAAGGATAGGCTCTCACCCTTGTTGAATGCACATATGAAGCCATTTGTGGGGTTTCTAAGGAGACATGGGCTGTGATTTAGTCAATTTCCTGAGGACTTTCAGCTCTATGCCTGTCACTTCCAGCTAGGCTGGTGTAGTGGAATGCGTATCTATTTGAGACTAAAGGACTAGCTGGTCAAAGCTGTGTCCAGAAGAGATTTAGTTGATATTAATGGATTGGAGAAAGAGACCAGATTACTTGGGTTAGCTTTTATTGTCACCTTTATTAGAGGTATCCATTTACTACATTAATCATTGCTTCACATGCTGGGTTGCTCCTGGATGCACGGAAAGTGGCTGAATCCCAGAGCACTTTTCTTTCATCTACGGTAGGCACAAAGAGTGCAGCTTTTTCGTTTGGGTACAGACCTTGCTACAATTATCCATGCCTTTTGTTATCTTGAGATTAGGTTACTGTAATGCACTCTACCTCGGGCTATGTATCGAGACCATTTGGGAATTGAATCAGAATGTGTCTGCCTACTTATTAGCTGTGTGTGTCATGCAGGCAGCAGTTTACGCCAGTGCTCCACAATCTGCACTGGCTACAAACTAGTGTCCGGTGGAGTTCAAGGTGTTTTAACCTTTACAATCCAAAAAAACTGCTATAGATGTGATTAAGGAAGGGGTTTGAGCTAGGGCTCCCTCAGTTTGAATGAGAGGGGACTTTGCCTTTTGCTCCCTCCTTTGGTCCACTAGAGTCTGGATTTGTGAAGCCTCTGGGAATACTGTAAAGCTATCCATATGTGGGGAGAGGGGACTTGATTGGTTGAGGATGTGATGGGTTTGTTATTGCTGCTGGGTGGGTGATCTGACAAGGGAAATCTCATGGAATGATCTGATGATGTTGACCTGAAAGGTATATGAATATTCATAGAACTGGAAGGGACCTTTAGAGGTCATCTAATCCAGTCCCCTGCACTCATGGCAGGACTAAGTATTATCTAGATCATCCCTGACAGGTGTTTGTCTAACCTGCTCTTAAAAATCTCCAATGATGGAGATTCCACAACCTCCCTAGGCAATTTATTCCGGTACTTAACCACCCTGACAGTTAGGAAGTTTTTCCTAATGTCCAACCTAAACCTCCTTTGCTGCAATTTAAGCCCATTGTTTCTTGTCCTATCCTCAGAGGTTAAGAGAACAATTTTTCTCCCTCTTCCTTGTCACAACCTTTTATGTACTTGAAAACTGTTATGTCCCCCCTCAGTCTTCTCTTTTCCAGACACATCCAGTTTTTCCGATCTTTCATCATAGGTCATGTTTTCTAGACCTTTAATCATTTTTGTTGCTCTTCTCTGGATTTTCTCCAGTTTGTCCACATCTTTCCTGAAATGTGGCGCCCAGAACTGGACACAATACTCCAGTTGAGGCCTAATCAGCGCGGAGTAGAGTGGAAGAATTACTTCTCGTGTCTTGCTTAGAACACTCCTGCTAATACATCCCAGAATGATGTTCGTTTTTTTTTTTGCAACAGTGTTACACTGTTGACTCATATTTAGCTTGTGATACACTATGACCCCCAGATCCTTTTCCGCAGTACTCCTTCCTAGGCAGTCATTTCCCATTTTGTATGTCTGCAACTGATTGGTCCTTCCTAAATAGAGTACTTTGCATTTGTCTTTATTGAATTTCATTCTATTTACTTCAGACCATTTTTCCAGTTTGTCCAGATCATTTTGAATTTTAATCTTATTCTCGAAAGCACTTGCAACCCTTCCAGCTTGGTATCGTCCACAAACTTTATAAGTCTACTCTCTATGCCATTATGTAAATCATTGATGAATATATTGAACAGAACCGGACCCAGAACGGATCCCTGTGGGACCCGACTTGTTATGCCCTTTCAGCATGACTGTGAACCACTGCTAACTACTCTCTGGGGTTGGTTTTCCAACCAGTTTTGGACCCACCTTATTGTAGCTCCATCTAGGTTGTATTTCCCTAGTTTGTTTATGAGAAGGTCATGCAAGACAGTATCAAAAGCTTTACTAAAGTCAAGATATACCACGTCTACCGCTTTCCCCCTATCCACAAGGGTTGTTACCCTGTCAAATAAAGCTATCAGATTGGTTTGATATGATTTGTTCTTGGCAAATCCATGCTGTTACTTATTATCTTCTAGGTGTTTGCAAATTGATTGCTTAATTGTTTGCTCTGTGATCTTTCCAGAAGTTAAGCTGACTGGTCTGTAATTCCCTGTGTTGTCCTTATTTCCCTTTTTATAGATTGGCACTATATTTGCCCTTTTCCAGTCTTCTGGAATCTCTCCCATCTTCCATGACTTTTCAAAGATAATCGCTAATGGCTCAGATGTCTCCTCAGTCAGCTCCTTGAGTATTGTTTGGTTTTAAATTTAGTTATGGTTCCAGAGTATTGAGATTGTCATAAGACCTCAAATAGCGAAATACTGTTCTGGCATGAGAAAGGTAAGCATGATTTAGCCCCTTCATAAAAGGAACCCCTGCAACTTGAGGTATGTGTTAAGTTTTGGTTGCCTCACCTTTAGGAAGATATTCCCTGGCAGACACTGAATAGGGCAGTGAAAACGTTTAGAGGCGTGATGGGGATTATTTATATGTGATGATAAACAACAAAGACTGAGTTGTATGGTCTGGAAAGAAGTGTAAGAAGGATTTGGTTGAGGCATACAAAGTAATGAAGGGCAAAGTGGAAACTGATCGGAGACACCCTTTTTTTTTTTCACCCAGAGCCATACTGTGAGATCATTAAATTTAAATCGAAAGGCAGGACATCTAAAACAAATAACAGGAACCTCTTCTTTATGTTGCATATTGGCAACCTGTGGAGTACAGTGCTGCAAGAAGTCACTGGCAAAAAGCTTAGCAGGATTATAAGTGGGCAGGATAAGTATGACTACAGTATTAATATTTGCTGTTATGCAAAACCGTTCATCTCCTGTTTCAGGGTGCAAGCGTCATCCTCCCCAGACCTCCTCTAAGCACTGCACCATGGCTTTTGACTTTCCCCTAAGGCATTGCTCAGTGAGTAGTATGGGAATAGAGATCCATTCCTGGAACCCTTACTGATGTTCATTAATCCAATTAACTTCAATAGACCTGCTTGTGTGAATGAGTAAAGATTGCATGGTCTAATGATCTGAACTGCTCAGTTATGACCATTGCAATAGGGTTGATTCTGCAATCCTGATTCTACTGAAGCCAGTGGAAGCTTTGCCTGTGTTAGGAATGCTAGTTGGGGACCCTGTGTTTTCAGCAAATCATCAAGATGTAGGTGTTTTTGCTATAAATCAGAGGTTCAGTATTTGCTAAAGGAAGTCTCGAGTAAGTTTACTGCATTCTTACTTAGTCTTTCTAAAATGTTTTTTAAATCATCATCTGGACTGATTCTTCTTTAAACAAAAATATTGACTTTAGCCAGAAGTAACATATCTAGAAGTAATGTTAAAATTACAAGATATTTGAAAAAGAATCTCCAACCATTTGCATTTGATTAGGGACAGGTGTTTAACTTTCACACAGCTGGTTTTTGTATCATTGCTGGAATTTTTGACCTACTAGAATAAAAACCTCACTAAATCTGGCATCCTTGCTGTAGCATTGTAAACTTGATGTTCACAAGGGAGAAGAACGTGAGATACCACTTCATTACTGTGGATCGTTACATCAATAATGTAGTAATGTAATGGGAGGAATAATGAGTTCTAGTGGTGTAACAAGTGTGTTTACTGGTACCGCATTACAATTAATTGTGGCTTTCTTGGAATTAAGTGCTATTGGACAACTTCTATTAAAACTTAAACTTAACCTCCCTAATGCAAGGACTTCAGTAGCTTTAGCTGATCATCTCTCAAAGACCTCAAGTGTGTGCCCCGTTAAGTGAGAATGATGGGTAGCAGATTGCTCTTTAGGTCATGTAATCATTTAGAATGTGTTGTCTATCCCCATGATGATGTTGGGAGGTGGGGATTGGAGTTGGAAATGCCCTGGAAATGTTACAAGTTAAAACTTGTTGGACCAAATTATCTGCTGGTGTAAATGTGAAAAATGCCACTGAAGCCTATGAAGCTGCAGCAGTTTACAGTGGCAGAGACTTTGGCCCATTGCCTGGAACACTCCACCCTGCAAGGAGGTTTTGATCTTGCTGGGAAATGCTCAATGGTAGCAGCTGACTCACTGAGGCAGGTGGCTTGTTACACCCCACCCCAAGGTAGAGGAGACAGGAATAGCTGGAGTGTGTGCGTGTGCCTACCAATCCCGAGGCAGGAACCTTGGGGGCAGCAAGCCTGGGGAGAAGGCAGTAGCTGAGCTTTGTTAACAAATGCGAACAATAAAACACAAAGGCTAAATCCCAGGGAGGGGTGAGTTTGGACTCTCTACAGCCTGTGGACTTTTGTTTTAGAGTAGACTGGAAAAGGCACCTGTCACGCTGTCGGGAGTGGCTCGTGACCAGGAGTGCATACCTCAGGGCAGACTGTCAAAAGCAGGGCAGACACCCCAAACTGGTGATATGTTCTATAATTAGATTTCATCAACCCAGTACCAAATGCGAACTCCCAAAATACTACAGTAGCCTTACAATGGAGTTACAGACCGTCCCTGTAGACACCACAGCCTATCTGGCCACCTCGGCAAGCTTGACTATGTGATAAATGGTCAGACACTACAAATATTCCAGGTTACTCCCAGTCCCAAGAAATCAGTCACTCACCTAGGTCGTATTGCATCCTAGATCTTATGCCAAAGACAACGCTGGTAGCCAGTTCTATAGCAAACTAATTAAAGGTTTCTTAGCTAAGAAAAAGAAATGAGTTATTGAGAGGTTAAACCAGGTAAAATATATGTATAGGTGAGTTAGTCTAGAATTCCAAATGGGAGCAGAGATGTAATAATCTGCCAGTTTCCCAGTGGTCTCTCAGGGCTACTTTCAAGGTCCCTTCCAGTTCTAGGAGATAGGTATATCTCCTGTTATTATTATTATTATTATAATTACTCTGGGGATCTCTGTCGTCTTGTTCAGTTATTCAGCCCTGTTAGAATCCAAACAGTCCAGAGATAAAGGTTCTTTCCCTGAGTCCATACTTTTAGCTTCTTCTCACAGAAAACAGGTGGACAGGGTCACCACCCACATGGGCTTTTTCTTTGATTGGCAGAGAGAAAGAGGAGCACATCTAAAGTCTTTGATCTCTGATCATCACACACAATGACCAATTGCCTTAAAATGTACAAGAATTTGTACTTTCGTGTTTGTTCTTCATTTGCATTACACAGGGCTTCTTTCTTGTTGGATAGGTTATTTCAGGGGTTCTCAAACTGGGGGTTGCGACCCCTCAGGGGGTCACATGGTTATTATATGGGGGGGTCGCGAGCTGTCAGCCTCCACCCCAAACCCCGCTTTGCATCCAGCATTTATAATGTTAAATATATAAAAAAGTGTTTTTGATTTATAAGGGGGTCGCACTCAGAGGCTTGCTATGTGAAAGGGGTCACCAGTACAAAAGTTTGACAACCACTGAGTTATTTAGTTACAGGGGTATATACAATGTGAATGTTTGCTATTACATTATACCAGGGAACAGATAAATGAAAACAATGCTTGTAACATCCCATTAGTTTTCATGAAGTTTAAACACCAAAGACATTCTTATACATTTAACAAGCACTCTGATCTATACAAGTACACAAGTGAATTGGCCTGGCTTCCAGCTATGCACCTGTAAGTGTCCAGTGAGGCCTGGGGCTTTGGCATGAGCTGGCATCTGATCTGCCACCATCACAGCATGTTCTTCCTCATGTTTGTCTGGGATAGGGGAGGGAATTGTGCCCACACCAGAGGGGCCAGGCAGCATGACCTTCAAGTAGCATGGAACCAGAGGATCTGTGGTGAAACAATCTATCTCCACTGATTCTGGAGCTGCTGTATGGACAGGCAACCCCTCCTTGCTGTTGCTTAGGGCCCTCTACTTCATAGCATGGCTCAGGGAGGAGCTCCACTGGCTGTTTTTCCCCCTATGGCTATGCCTCTTTCTGAGGGGGTGAGAAGCATTACGAGGAGAGCTAATCTTGCTTGTAGCAGCATTAACTTCATCATGGACTTCTTCTTGGAAATCCACTGAGTCTAGTCTGGAGGGGAGCATTCCAGGTAGATTTGCATCCCTTGGCTCAGGCAGGGAATGCAGCATAGAGTAAGTTTTGCTCCCCAATACCATGTGTTTAAGGCACCTTGTAACCATATATGGTTTTGTGCCTGTCATAGGGTGCAGACTCACCACAGCAGTGCCTCCTGCTGGTTGGTTTAGGAATTAGCACTTCAGCAGTGCACCTTTGCTACTGGTGTCTCGCCCATCATTACTCTCTCGGTCTTCATCATGCTCAGTCAGAACCACGTCGCTTCTGGTCGCTGCCCTCTGGCTGTGCCCACTCTGCTGACTCTTCTCCCCTCCCCCCGCCCCCTTCTGGAGGACCGGCAGCTTCTTGTTCTATCACTCGCCTCAGTGGCTCACTGCAGTCCTCAGTCTAGCTCCTTCCTTCAAGGGCAAACTGCGGTCTGGCTTAGCCACTCTCATCACTGGCAAGTGGGGAAGGTGGGGGGGCCCAGGCCCGCCCGCTACACTGGGCCCCGACCCAGGAACCCTCTAGTCGCAGCCACTTACTGCCCTCCTCCAACTCTCCTCTACTGCCTACTTCCCTGGACCACTTCCCCATAGCCCCAGCACCTTCTCTGCCGCTTTGTGTCAGGGCCCCGGTCTGGCAGTCGTCAGCCTAGAGCTCTCACAGCCTCTGCTGACCCTGCCCTGCTCTGCCCTGCTCTGTCTTAGGTGCGTCTCTAAGAGCCAGTTCTACCCCCTTTGCCCTCCAGGGAGAGACTATACTGTTCTCTGCCCTGCAGCCTTCTTATAGGGCCCAGCTTGGCCCTGATTGACTGCTTTCAAGCCTCCACTTGACTGGCTCCCAGTAAACCCTTCCAGGATTGGCTGGGGCTCTGTGCAGCCTCTCTGGCTTGCTTTAACCCCTTCCACGCCAGAGTGGGGCATCTGCCCCACAGCATGCTGTGGGGGGAACATAGGTCCCTTACCTCTGAGAGAACTCAACATGGATGGGAGAAAGGAATGGTTAGGTACTTCTGTTGAGTTGCAAAGGAATTTATGAATTAGCACAACTTATAACAAATATGACCATTTTCCCTGGGATTTTGGAATACATGCTATTTACTTAACTGAAGTAGCTCACAAGAAATATTTGTTTTGCTTTGTCCATATTTTGAGTGCAGTAGATAGACTCAGTAGGAGTCTCACACCTAAGTCCCTAAGCATTATGGTTAAAATTTACCCCCAAGGATCCAATCCTATACTCCTTTGGCAGGCAAAGCTCCCTCTGATTTTATATCAATGGGCCCTAAGATGTGTCTCTCATCCTTTGTTATGATCAAGAGTGGGGATACAGATAGAATAGGAGGGAATATATATTTTTAAAAGATACTTTATAATAGACCTTTGTCTCCTCTTTGAAACTGATCAGTCAGTTTCTGAACAGGATTTAAGTGGCAGACATCTGCTAAAGGGGTAACTTTTTTTCTTTTAAAAAATGAAAGGACAGCTTGGTTTTATCTCTTACTTTGTTTTAAAAGAATTGGGTGACACATTTAGCCATTTCATAATGAGACAGACATTTTCCAGTATTATATTTATCTGTTTTTTGCAATGATGGGTATTCAGTTTATAAAAACATACATTTTCTTAGGGACGATTGCTTTTTTTTTCTACTTATAGTTACATTGTTTAAAAAGTGGCTGAGTCAGATAATGGGTATATGTCATTTTACAAAATGTACAGTATGCATTTAAAAATGGGTCATCTGCTTTTTTTTCCATGTGATAGACAGGAGCACACACAGGTGCCTGAGTGGTATGAACTTACGACCAGATCCCACTCCCAAGGAAGTCATTAGGAGATTTTCCATTCATTTTAATGGGAACAGGATCCGTCCCTTACTTAGTAATGGTATTCTTTGGAATTTTGCTATTGCACTTTCTTGTAGCCTAATATTTTCCTCATTACCTGAAGATGCTCTATATTAACACATTCTATATACCATAGATCACCATTAGCTGGAAGCCCCAGAAGTACACAGATAACTAATATTGTTAGCTGCCTTTCCTCTCCTGGGACCAGGATAGCCTCTTGTCATTTTATTAGAACATGGAACCTTACTTATTCTTTCTTAAATTTGCTAAGTGAATTAGCTGCCAACTTTCTTCTAAAGAATTTATAATCACAATGTAGTTTATTTGTAGAGCAAGGTGATGCTCAGTGGTCTCAGTTTTCAGGAGTACATGAAAATATTTGCTGGTTTCTCTACCTAAACTCTCCTTGGCAGTTTTTTTTTTTCTGGGCTTGGATGCAAAAAACTCCAAATTAAACACAAGGATTATAAAGAAATCCAAACCTGGTTTCATGCCTTCAAGTTTTGTTATGAACATTTCACACAGTTCTGCTTACTAGTCTTGTATTAGGTCTTGAATTCAATGATCTTCATTGTAGTAGGCCCATTCAGTTACATTTAGGACATATACTTATGGGCCAGATCCTCTGCTGGTGTAGGTTGGCAGAACTCCATTTGAAGTCAGTGGTGGTATGCCAGTATGCTGTGTCTGAGTGTCTGATGCTGTATCTTCTCATATTATTAAGGGTTGACCTAAAAATCTTATACACATCCTTCTGTTAATCACAGCGATTTACTGCTGGATTCTGTTACTTCTACGTGATATTTTGAAAAACGTGTCCTGTGTCTGAACTCTCGTTTTGTGCTACACTTTCAAACCTATCTTTAGTGACATTCTGTATATTTTGAGTGCCACTATGGATGGAAGCATCCTTGGAACATGCGCACTTGAACTACCACAAAGTGAATGACTGACATCAGACATAAGTGCTTGTTATGTCAAAACTTTGGTATGTCACTCATTTGTAATGACAATCAAATGGATGCTATCCAAACCTAGCAAATATGCCATTCCCATTGTGAGAAGTAATAGCTTGTTGCTATCAGATTGCCTGATGCCTGCTGTCAATTGATTGCTGGCATGCTACCTCGCCAAGTAGTCACTATAGATAGTCTCAGTGCCTTAGGGTACCATGCTGACTGTCAGCCAGTCAAGTGTATATTTTACATGCGTAGCTGTGTTGGGAAAAATCAACTTCCCATGAACATAAATGAATGAATCTCGCACTTCTGTATGATCTCGCACCTTTGGGATCTCAAAGCCCAGCCACCTGTTGGACCAAATTCTCCAGTAGCGTAAGAGGGCACATTGACTTAAATGGAGTAGCACACATGTACACCAACAGTGAATTTGGCCCCTACAGTTTAGCTTAGCATCTGATGTAATTTGATTTTCCTGTTTGTCACTTGGTGTAAAGTGGATGGGGTTGGAAGTCTGCTTACTAATCTGAGATCAATGGAACTAGTGTCACAAGGGTATCCTAGACTGGAATCAAATACAGAGTCCAGAAGTGAGATGCTAGAACTTCTTGCCTTTATATTGCCTTTGCATATGTAAATGCTTCTGTGATCATAACCTCTCCATAGGCTGGTAAGGTATGCATAATCAATTATTCTTTGTCTTTCAGTCAAGTCACCCAGACTGGCATTGTGCTAGGTGCTCGGCTCCAGTCGTGGGTTCCCTGCAAGGTGGAGACAGATACAAAAATAAAGTATGAATGATGCCTGTTTGATCCAGTCTTATATCCGTCTTAGGAGGAGAAGTCCCTGATCTCCCTCCAGTTGTGAACCTAGAGGGGTAAAAAAAGCTGAGGCAAACAAGTTCTACCTTCCAGACGTTCCACTTGAGTGTAATTATTGTTTACTGGGTGAAGATGAAGCAATCATGTCTTACTTCTCTGATTTAGTCAGAGGGAGGCCAGATTTCAATGCCTTAGAGAGTGGATCATGGAAGCCAAGCAGAAATCTAGCTGTGGGTGCTTCAGCTGCTTAAGCCTACCTCAAATGAAAATCGCTGAGGCAAGGAGCCTCAGTCATGCCCAGTCTGTGAACCATCCTCCATTTGGCCAGGCATTAGGGGCTAAAGCCAGAGCAGAGGATCACCGGAAGCTCTTCTGCTCAGGGATAGTCCTCCCCTGTAGTGCTGGCTCCCACCCTTGTTCAGTGATTTGATCGGAGGCAGAAGGACCTAAGAAGCCAGCTCAGACAAAAAAATCAGTGAACCCATACTTCCTTCAGTGACTGCTCCAGGATTCATTTTGTTCTGTTTTGGTCAGCACCGGGGTCCTGGTCTGTGCCTAGGCTTCCTAGGTGCTATGATAATACAAATAATTTAATAATAATCTTAGTAAGGCAGCTGATCACATCCAGAAGTTCTGCACCTTCTGACAACAGAGGAAACCAGGAATCCTAGCCAAAAACACTGTCTAGTCCCAGAGAAGGAACACTTGTCTTGATGCCACAGGCAATTAAACGCACAATATTTTCTGACCTGAATAAAGTAAATATCTAAACTTGGTGGAAATCCAAAAGATGCATTTGTGCATGTTCTGCCAGCCATAACCCATCTGCATTATTCCTGGAGACAATGCAAGGGTTAAGAAAACTGTCAAAGAAGATGACATCCAGGCAAGTGCCCAAGAACTCTAAAGACTTTCAGAATGCATACAACATCCTGGCTGACAACAAAGAGGTTTAGATCAGAGCTTCCTTAATGGACACACAAATTGGAGATGGGGCGGGTGGGGTGTGTGTATGGGGCGGGTGGGGTGTGTGTATGGGGGGGTGGGAGGGAGGGGCTACTATCCTGGTCAGAGTCCTCTGGGTCTAAAATCTTTTTTTATTTTTTTTTCCCTTTTTTTTTCTTGCTCCAGGAAAGGGTGAGATTCTTTTCCCTTACAAAGAGCCCATTACAGAGCTGCTGGAGAAAGTATGTCCGTATGTGTGAGCTTTCTGCATCACATTTACATGCATATTGGCTGAAATTTGAATGCCCACATTTCAGTCTCTTTTTGCTTGATTTTTTTATGGAGGCAAAAGAACTGGAAAAGTGTGTGTGAAAGAAAAACAGAAAATGAGTGTCAAGCTTGGGGTAATTTGGAGAGTAGGAGGACAGGTTGATCTTTTAATTAAATTTTTTTTTGATTGCTCAGTGAAACAAAAAAAAAGGGGGGGGAGTGTATTACAAATGTAGAGTAAATTTTCAATGTGTGTAGCTGAAATGCAGCTCTGAAATTTGTGCATTGTTTAAGTGCACAAGTTTGGCAGGTGCAATTGAACCACCCATATTTGAAAACCTGGCCTTATGTTGGCTTCTGCAATTTGGAAGGTGTCAATGATCTTTGAGGCCCAATCTTGCAATGTGGAAATCAGGTTGAGTTTTGCTTTTGATCAGGCCTATGCTGAGTATAATTGAAGCTGACTTAGTTGTAAATGGGCAGTGCACATAATTAATCCAATATAACTGTATAGTTACAGTATCACATGGGGTATGTGGTTAATTGTTCTATTAGTAATCATAAATCTGAAATGGTTGTCAGATGTGTGGTCCATAAGAATCTTGTTCCCCATCAATTTTTAAAGTGCATCCTTTCAGAAATATGGGCATGGGTGGGAACAAAGCATATTACCATGACAATACACAGCTTGAATGTGTACATGATACATCACTGATTTAAAATTAAATCCAAGTGTTCATAAAGATTTCTGTTCCATATTTGGAAAGAAAAAGGGTGATGTACTTGTATCACATGAGGATGATGAAGTACTTTCCAGTCCACTAATAACTAAGGAGGGTATTAAATAGCTACTAGGGGATAAACATTTTCAGATCAGCAGGTCCGGATAACTTGCATCCAAGAGTCCTAAAAGAGTTGGCTGAGGAGCTCACTGGCCATCTGATAGTCATCTTTTATAAATCTTGGAATGCTGGAGAAATTCCAGAAGACTGGATGAGTGCTAATATTGTGCCAGTATTCAAAAAAGCAAGCAGGATGATTTGGATAAATATATGCTGGTTATCAATCCAGGGCAAAATAATGGAAAAGCTGATATGGGATCCAGTTGATAAAGAATTCAAGGATAGGAATATAATTAATGCTAGTCAACATGGTTTTATAGAAAATAGGTCTCTTTGAACAAACAATTCTTTGAGATTACAAATTTGGTTGATAAAGAGAGTGGCATAGATATGGTATACTTAGACTTCTGTAATACTTGATTTAGTACTGCATGACATTCTGATTAAAAAACTAGCACTATACAGTATCAATAGAGTACATATTAAATGGATTAAGAACTGGCTAACTGACATCTCAGAAATAGTCATCAGTGGAGACTTATAATTGAATGGGAGTGTTTCTAGTGGGGTTCTGCAGGGATTGCTACTAGGTCAGAGGCTCAGCATTTTCACCAGTGATCTGAAAGTAAATAGAAAATGTCCTCTGTAAATTTTATCAGCAAAATTTGGAATGGTAAATAATGATGAAGACAGGGCAGTCATACAGAGTGATTTGGATTGTTTGGTTAAACTGGGCTCATTCAGACAAAATTTGTTTTAATACAATCAAATTCAAAGTTACACATTTGGTATAAGGAATGGAGGCCATACCTATAGAATGGGGAATGGTATCCTGGACAGCAGTGACTGTGAAAAGGTTTAGGAGTCATAGAAGACAAGCAACTGGACATGATCTCCCAGTGCGATGCTGTGACTAAAAGGGCTAAGGTGATTCTTGGATGTATAAACGGGAGTAGTGAGTAGGAGTGATTTTTTACCTGTCTATACTGCACTGATGAGACTGTTGCTGTATTGGAATACTGTGTACAAGTCTGGCATTAACATTTTAATAAGAATGTTGAAGAAATTGGAGACAGTACAGAGGAGTCACAAAAATGTTTTGCGAGCTGGTGAAAATGTCACAGTGAGAGGCTTAAAGAGCTCAATCTGTTTAGTTTATCTGTTTGATTACAGGGTATAAGTACCTTCACAGGCAGAAAATACTGGGTTCTAAAGAGCTTTTTAGTCTAGCAGAGACTGGCATAACAAGAACCAATGGCTAGAAGCTGAGGCTAGACAAATTCAAATGGAAATATAAACACAGATTTTTAACAGTGAGAGTGATTAACCACGAGAACAAATTGCCAACGGGAGGGGGTGAGGTAGTTTCTCCAGATCCAGACTGGATGTCTTTCGGGAAGATCTGATTTACCCAGGCACAAGTTATGCTTTAGTCACACATAAGGTATTGAGTTCAAATGCAAGGGTAACTGAGTGAAATTTATATATCACAGGCCATTAGATCAGACTAGATGATCTAATGGCCTTGAATGCTGTGAAGAAAAAATATTTTCTAGTATTCTACTAAGTAAAGTGTTAATAGTTTATCTCTGTATTAAACATATACCTGTGTGATTGGGGTTTTTTGATCTTGATTTCTGTTGAGTGCTTGTTTCTGCTGCTAGTTGCTTTTACAAGCTTAAAATATAGACTACAAAAGATAAAACTCACACCATATATTTAATGAACTGCCTGAACAATAGTATACTTGCCCACAGCAATAGAAACCACTCCATTTTACAATGCTCAACCAACTCCTTTCATAAATACATGGAGGAAGGTCACTTTTATAAGGAGCTCAGAAAGGTTAACAAATCCATCCAGTTTTGTCTGTTTCCCATGCATCTACAATACAAAAATAAACAATTGTTAGAAATAGCTGCATTTGAAACACTGTTTTCAAAGAAGCCAATATTCTTCACTTTCCATGACATCAAAATAACGGAGGTGAAACTGACATGTGAAGGTGACATCTGATAGAGGGTAGATGAAATTAACACACAATGCTCAGGCTCAATATATCATAATGGGTAAAAGTCATAAAGTTTCTGAATCAAATAAGACGTGGTGTCTCTCCCGAGGAACCATGGCTTTGTCAAAGTCCTTCTTTTTTCCTGATATCATTTCTCTGAGAAACAATTTGTATTCTTCTCCAGAATATAGCCTATCACATGCATTTAAATTGAATTTCCTTACACCATGGAACAGTGTTTTAAACTCCATCGTATATTCTCCCAGACTGTCAGTGAGATATTTTTCCTAAGTCTTCTTTCCAGGTGAGGTTTTTATCTTAAATTTGGATCATGAGGTTTGACTTAAAATATAGCATCTGGGTTTAGTTATTTGGCCTAATATACTATCCAGATCAGCCTGTCTTTAGTTGTTTGACCATTTCCCTGATACATCTTTTTAATAAACTGTTTAAATGAAAACCCGATATTGCTTCAGCAAGTCTAACCCTACTCCCAGTTTTACTGAGCTGGAGTTTGCCAAACTTAGTGTCACATACCACACATTATGCAGCATGTTACTAATTATTGCACATAGACACAAGCAACCCCATTCCATACATTCTAGTTTTCCATTTGTTATGAATTAGGAGTCATGCTGCTGGTCGACTCTGGCGTTCTCTGCATATCATCCACAGGACAGGCGCCTGACAGAAAAAGTCATTTGCTTTGAATTAAATCTAGGTAGCATATTTCCCCTCTCCCCAGCCTCAAAAAAAACAAAAACCAACCAAAACCAAAAATGCTTCAGACTTCTGCCACTTTGAACAATTTGAAAAATTCACACACAGAGATGTGGAAAAATACTGATAGCTGCTCTCACTGTGTTTCATAACCTGATACCAAGGAAACTTGGGAACCCCAGGGTGCAAGGCACAGTCCTATCATAGATTAAAGGATGGCTCAGAAATAGAAAGCAAGTGTGGAAATAAATCGCAAATTCTTAAAGGTGACCTGCAAAGTCATTTGAAAATTGTTACCCTATGGCAATGGGGTGATTACCCCAGATAGAACATAAGTATTTAGCACATACTTTTTTTTAAAATATACTATTTTCTTCCTTTTGAAGTTTCCCAAAATTGCATCAGCAGGTTCCTGCTGTATTGTGATGCCCTAGAATGCTTCATTGTGTGATGTCTCTGATACCAGGAAATCCCACTGGGCTATTGATCTGCCCTAGGGTATCAGTAGAATGGGGATTTTTATATTATTTGGCAGAGTTTTTAAAAGAGCCTGATCACATTTTTTATCCTTTTTAATAGATGTATTAATGAAAGACTGTAAAACTACGATTCTTTTGGATGCAGCGTCATCTTCTCTCTTCTTGCAATTCCACTCCCTTCCTTCCATGAACAGACAAACTTAGTGAGTGGGGATAATGGTCCTGGCCATCAGGGCCTGCTCTGGCTTTTTTGCCACCCCAAGCAATGAAGGAAAAGAAAAACAAAAACACACAGCTGATCAGCGGCACTTTGGTGGCAGCTCAAAGAGGAAGAGAGGGGCTGAGGGACCCGCTGCTGAAGACCTGAACGTGCCGCCCCTTTCTATTGGCTGCCGCAAGCACCTGCTTCCTTTGCTGGTGCCTGGATCTGGCCCTGCTGGCCATGTTGGTAGGATACCTGAATGATGCACCAATGTTCTGGCATTGCAATTCCTGTGTCCCTATCAGCAATGCTGGAAATGGTTTGCTTTTTAAATGCCACTGGCTCTGCTGCCTGGCCTCTGAAGTCATTAGCTCTATCTATAGTTCACTGGAACTTTTAGCTTTTGTGATTCAGGTTTTGATCACTCAGTTCATTGCCTCAGTTTCCTTCCCCTGCTTTCCTTCCTTAAATTTCAATTGTGTTGAATGAAACTTTAGTTTTGCAGGGATGATGAAAAGAGCTGAAATCATTCTTACTAGTGCCCTGAATCTTAAGATAAGTGGATCTGGTGAGCAGGGTTGGTTTTACAGGCTGGGCTGGCTTTAACTATTTAAGGTATACAATGCTCTGTTTGCTTGGGGAGTTACAAGCCCCAAACAACTATAAAACTTCACTAATGATGAAGCTACAAACTATCTAGAGTAGACTTTCTTGCCTTGAATTGAATTTTGTGCTTCATATCCAGGCACCTGAAGTGTACCATATAATATCCTACTTATATGTGGAGCTATATATGGATTACTGTGTATTTGTTTTGGACATTGCTTGGTAATTGTGTTTATATATACACACACAGTGTGGTGTGTGTATAAACACACACATGATTACCACCTTGTGTGTTTGCGTGAGTGTGTATAAACACAATTACCACACACTGTCAAAACAAATAGTAATCCATGTGGATGCCTAATGATACTGCTAAAGACAGGACCACACAACCATGAGGTTAAAATTACTAACATCATATTACTAGAGATTATTACAATGGACAAAGGAAAAGTAGCAGTAACCGTCATAGGAAAAAAGAACAGCCAGCTAACAAAGGCTGCACAGGAAGGGTGGGATCCACGGAGGTACTCTTAGCTTCTGAGTCCCAGTTATGGCTCCACTGCAATCCACAAAACTCCAGTCAAATCCTATAGGTGCTAAACTAACTTGCCACTTAAGTTTTTCAGAATAAAAAGTTCCTTAGGTGCCTATGTTTCTGCCTCTGGGCATGCGGACTGGTGCTTCACTCTAAGCATGTGAATGTCTATCTCCCACCTATGCCCTGGAGAGATTCACAAACTGGGGAAGACAGACATTTGGCCGCCTAAGTTATGTGTGGAACCCAATCTGGTAGGAATGCTAAGAAGTTGCCTTTTGGATTGGATCCTATTCAAAATCTGTGTGGGAGGAGCTGCCGGTGCCACCTCCGCTGCCCAACTTCAAACTTTACTGTTTCACAGTGGAGAAATAAACAGTCATTCGGACAGAGAGAGTGAGTGACTCTGTAGCCTGGTAGTTAATATGCCCACCTGGGAGGTGGGTGATCCAGGGGCCAGTCGCTTTGCTCCAATCACTTTTTTATCATCTTTCCACAGTGGAACAGCTTCAACAGAAGAGATTGAGTGAGCCCTCCCATTAGAATATCCTACAGCTCGCTCAGTGGTTAGAGACTCTCCTGAGAGTGGGAGACCCCTGTTCAAATTCTCTCTCCCCCTCTGGCAGAGAGGGGAGAATTGAACCTGGGTCTCCCACATCCCAGCTGTGTGCTCTAACCACTGGGCTAAAAGTTTGAAGGTAGACAATGGCACTACCACAAAATACCTTAGATGCCTAATTTGCCTGACTCTAGGCAGCAGGTACCTATTGGTGGATTGCAAAGCTAACATGGGTGCTTCCCTGCAGCCTGGACTTGGGTGCCTTTCTAAGAGAGAGGTGGGGCTTAGCACCCTCCACTGGTTTTGGCATCTCCCATTGGCTAGCTTAGGCAGCTCACCACCTAGCGTGCTGGCTTTTGCGGATCCCATTCTAAGGCGTCTGTCTCTAACCATTCATTGCATAGGAAGCCAGGCACCTGACTTGGCTTTGTGAATCGCAGTGTTGTTCCTGTGACTTTTTTTTCCTAGGCACCTAAAAGTTCCTTTGTGGATTTCACTTGTATAGAACATCTTCATTTGGAATAATTTATTGCAACAAGCATCTGCCAGGCTGGAGTTTTGCTGCTGTCCTTTTAACTGTCTGAAAAAGAGACATTAGTAAGACCCTCGCATTCATTGTGGAAGATGCTGAGAGATGAATGATGCATTTGATAACTCCTAGAAAACAAACCCCATGGTAAAGTAGCAGGTGTATCTGATGTTTCTTTCAGCTAAATATGTAGGTTAAACATATTTGAAGCCAGACTTATCCATTAAGTTGTTCATGTACTAATTAAATAAAATCACTTCAGTGAAGCCTGGGCCTCTCTAAACTTGTCACCTGGAACATTGGACACTGAGTGTTTCCAAGGGCATTGGGCATACCCAAAAACTGAGTGGCTATTTCTGGAAACGTTGGCCGGTCAATTGGAAATTGCTGTTAGGGCACATACATATTGCAACAACAAAATACAATCTTGGCAAATCAGTGCTATTGCTGTGGACCCTGCATCTGAGCAGTGCAGGATTGTGGCTGTAGTGTCTCTGTAACTGCTGTTTCCTTTCAGAGGTGAATCCATTGCTCAGAATGGAACAAATGATATGATTTGTTCAGCCACGCTCACATGTACTACAGATGCGTGCATTTATCACTATGACCAACTTCCATTATAGTAATATTCCCTATAATAATATATGTAAATGTGGTTTGCTAACTCTCTCCAGTGAACATAGATATAAGAGGTATATTTTTGTGCTACCTGTTCTCAGTAGTTTTATTTTTAAAAAAGTAAAGTCCTACAAATATTTATAGCTCATAGCATTAAATTTAAAGACATAATTCTTAAATACAAAATCAGTTGTAGCAAATTGATCTGTAGTGGAATGCAAATCTCGCCATGTCTCTATCATTTCCTTATTTTGAGGATGATAGGGTGGAATAATATACAATACGGAAACATGGTCAGTAATTAATTTGTATCAGTGTTTCTAGCAGTAGGTTTGAATCCAGTACTTGCAAAAATACACTGGAGTTTTTCATTTTTTAAAAACTACGTAGAGGAAATGAAGTGCAGAAAAGGATTTAAAATTTGGTTTGTCGTCATGATGTCACAATTGTTTCCCAATCTGTATATTAGAATAATAAATAATTATTTATTATTTGCATAGCAGTAGTGCCTAGGAGCCTTAGTCATGGTCCAGGATCCCACTGTTTATAGGTGCTGTATAAACACCCACGTAAGACGAGACAACAGATGGACACAGGGAGCATAAGGAAACAATGAGACAATAAATTAAAACATTACAGTACACCATAGATAGAAGGAGCTATATCTATCTGATCTAGTTATGGGTTTTCCTACAGAGCCTATCATCACAGAATCTAAGTACCCGAATATATTTAAAAACATATAATCAGATTAAATGTTCTGTTACAAATTAAAGTATCTAAGGGAAATGGAGAGGTGTGTGCTGTAGCAGGTAGAATCAGATGACTGGCTTCTTTTAGGTTTGGCTCTGTCAACCTCATGTGCAAATCAAGTTGCAGTTGAAGGAAACTTTGTGCACACAAGGACAGTTCAGTTTGGACAAACTGAGAACCAGTGAAACTTCTGAGGAATATTAGATTGGCCATGAATTAATAAAATCCATTAGTGAGCCGATCATTGGATTAGTTGCTGAAATGTTTCTAGACAATAGGGCTAATAAAAGAAGATCTGATTCTTCACAAGGTTTGGGAAGCAGTAGCTCATTGGGAAAATTTTCCCATTGGCTAGTCCATTTCTGACCTTGAAGAGGAACAGATCTGAAATGTAACCCCAGAAGATCATTTTGTACCTGAGCAAGCAAATCTGAGGGATCAAACTCAGTGCTTTACTGTCACTGGGCATTTAAAAAGGACAAAACCAACACACAACAGATTTCTTCACAGTCAGCTCCATTCTCCCAGGGGCATCTCTGATGCAGAGCTACTCCCTGCCCAGTTGTTGGTGTCATTAGGCATAACCCTAGGTAACTCAGGAGGGTGGAAAACCACAGTGTTAATGAAGCCTTTCTGTACCAGGCCTGAATGAATCAAAGTTAATGCTATGTTTGCCCAAACCGCTTCCATGTTTAAACCCTAATCGACCTTACAGGCCAGAATCGAGAATGGAATGTGTAACAGCTCCTTATCAGTGCAACACGGGTACCAGGAGATAATAAAGAGGCCTGCCTGTGTCTGGCTAAGGGGGGCAGGATAAACAAATCAAAGGGAGTAAAACAAGCTAATAGCCTTGAAAAGTCACTAACAAGATGAATTGTTTGCTGCCAAGAATGATTTAACTTGCTTAGTGTAATTGCTAGCCATACAATGTATCTACTATATGGGAGGGGAGTAGTGGGGGGTAATGAGAATGCCTAGCTGAAATCATGTATAAAGAAAGAAGAAGTTGCTTGCAGCTGTGTGCTTGATTTGAGACGTGTGTGTCTCCTTGCACAAGATTTGAGATCTCAAATAAACTTTGTCTGCTTCTCCACCTTGGTGTGTTTATTGGAGCGAAGCACACCGGGCAACGAACCCTGCTGTTGCTGTCCTCGAGCATTCTGTGCTGGCAACACAGTGAAGAGCCTCCCTGATTATTTTTTCCTCCACAGCTGCAAAGGGTGGTTCAGCTCTTCCCCTGTAATAGAATTACAGGCGCTTTTTGAGGTTCTAAGCCTGTTGGGGCAGGGACTGTTCTGGGTTTGTACAGCATCTAGTACAATGGGGTCCTGGCCCATGACTAGGGCTCCTAGGTGCTATGGTCATACCAGTTCATAGTAACTGGTTCTCCTCTAAATTTCTGTATTTGAATTTCTGGAGACTTACTCTTTTTATGTAGCATTTAAATTAGCAATTGGCAAATAGTTTTGCTTTCCTGAGGGAGGCACTACAGCAGAGCCCCCTTTCCCTGCAGCAGACTCTGCCAGTGAAGCCAAGGTGGTGGCAGATAAGCCTAAGCCCCTTAAAATCAAGGAGCAGATGGTGAATAGCTTGCAATACTGCTCTGCAGGTCAGCCTTGAAGAACCCTGTGCTTAGGATTCCCTGCTGTGTCTTTAAATCTGCACAAAGCCATCAGATAGGAAGGAGCTGGGGAAGGTTCTAGGCAGAAACTTTGCAGTGAAACAGAGACTGAGTAGCTTTAAGGATAAGACTCTTCTTCCTTCCTGTAATAAAGTTCCCTGTTCAGTGTTAGAGGGACGAGACTTTCTGTGAATGTTTCACTGTCCCATAACAGGGAGCTCTGCTTATCCCACTCCTAAGGACAGTGGGTCAGGAGCAGCCAAAAGCATGCTTCTCTCTCTGTGGCTCCAAGTCTATGGATCCCTCTGTTAATATTGTGCAGGCAAGTCATCCCCCAGTTCGGAGGGCAATCCCTGAGGAGCCCAATTGACCACTGTAGTAATGGCTTAACAAAGGGTTCTCTTTCACTCGCCTCCTGGGGGCTTCACCAGTTGTCCTTGGCTGGGTGCTGATCAAGACTTCTCTTCAGCACCCCTCTCACCTGCTGCATGGCAGAAACAGGTACTCTGAGGCTCTGTGCAGTAGGGAGAACAACTTTTAGGCCATTCAGAGCTTTTCATGCAACTCAAAGGTTAGATTAATCCTCCTCTCCCCTCCCCCTCCCAAGAATGCCTGTGAGAAGCAAAACATGAAGAAAGCTGTATCTCATCCTTTATGGGCTACAGAGAGGGTTGCTCTGGAAAAAGTTGCTCCAGGCTGTACTGAATATTTTAGGACCCAAAAGGACTGCCCTGCTGCTTGTGGATCAAGACAGCTAGAAAGATTATATACAGAGAGAGAGAGAAAAATCCTTGAAATGAACCCTCATAGGCAATTCCCTTGAGAGATGGCTATCTCTGACCAGCAAGATGCAAATGCATATTTTGATCAGAGCCAATAACTCCAAAGAGGA
The DNA here is from genome assembly GCF_020497125.1 of Mauremys mutica. Lineage (NCBI taxonomy): Eukaryota > Metazoa > Chordata > Testudines > Geoemydidae > Mauremys > Mauremys mutica. The sequence goes on along the minus strand of NC_059072.1, from coordinate 98,817,555 downwards.
TTGGCAAATCTAAAGAGGAGGTGGGACCTATGTTCCCATCCCTGCCTTGACAAGGGATGTGTGTGTGTGTGTGTGTGGTGTTGTTTTTTAACACAATAGAAATGAAGATACTATTCCAAGGAACACAAATTACCACATTGGTTGGTCTTTTGATTTACAGCTATTGTAACAAGCCCTGCCTGGCTTTTATATGATGTGAACATATCCTGTAAATTCTAGGAGCTATAGAGTGAGCCCTGCAGAAGTATTTCAAATGCCATGCTTTGGATGTGCAATCAATATTTCTGTTATCATCCATGATAAACAGCTTGCTGCTATCCTGACATGGTAGTGGTATCTAGAACCAGGGCCGCCCAGAAGATTCAAGGGGCCTGGGGCAAAGCAATTTCGGGGGCCTCTTCCATTAAAAAAAAGTTGCAATACTATAGAATACTGTATTCTCGTGGGGGCCTCTGTGGGGCCCGCGGCCTGGGGCAAATTGCCCCACTTGCCCCACCCTCTGGGCGGCCCTGTCCAGAACGTAATATATGGTGTAAACTCTTGGAAGGCAGAAAAACTGAGGGCTGAATGTGCTTAGAGAGTAATCTACTTTCTCACTCCTAGTTGTGGTCTCTCTGGGGCAGAGTAGAGAAGATTGCACTGCAGCTTCCTGTTCTGTGGACAAGTTGAGGATTCCATTTTCTGTTCCTGTCAAGCCCAGCCCCCTTCCCAAGCACTGCAGTCCACTAAGAAAGAAGAAGAAGAAGAATCAGACAGTGACCCGAATTCTGCTTTCACTTCTGCTGGTGTAAATCCACTGCAGCCAGAGAATTTATTTCAGATTTATACAGAATTTGTCCCAGCTTCTTTCCAGTGTCTCTCTTCTTTTGTGGGATGTCATCAAAAGCAATATTTTTCTGTGGATGCTATATAAATAAGTAATATTAAAGGCTAGATAAATTAAGTGCCCTTTTTTCTACCAAACATGCAGTTTTCTCAGGCTGCAGGTTTGTTTTGCTCTGAGGTGTTCTTTCTGGACTTCTGCTACTCATTGTGCTCTTCTCAAATGTTTTCATGTTGCATCCTCTGTTTTTTTCTAATATAACAGCTGATCAACAATTTCCTGGCTCTTTGCTTTGACCTTTTCTAATGTAATTCCTTTGTTCTACATGTTGCTTTTACCAAACCCCTGGTACTTCATCAGCTTTCCATGAATTTCACGAACACTCTTCCTTGGTTCTGTGGTTTCTTTAGATTCTTTCTATGCATGTAATTTGGTCTTGTGATTTATAAAACTGGGGCTAAATTTATCCTTCGTGTAACTCCATTGGCATCAATATAGTTTCACCAAGGAAGAATTTGGCTAATTGATTTTAAACAGCTATTTCTTCTCTTTCCCTTATTGATCACTTTGTCCTGGTTCATCCAAATCATGAATTGCAGCTTCTTCTTATCCTTTATGTTAACATATAGAGAAATAGCTGTGGAATACTTCAGCTATCCAGAAGTCTTATTTGGTCCCCTGCCTTGTATGACAATGGACCCATTCTCTCTTCAGCATTTCTTTTCCTGGAAGTATTTATAAAACCTTTTTCTTGTTTCCTTTTACCCTTTGGAGCTAAAAAGACTTAACTACCTTTTGCTGCCTTGAATTTATGTCTTATAATGTTTTCCCTCCACTTTATGCTCAGATTTTGTTATTTTATGCCTTCTCCATTTCCTGTATAATTTCTCTTCTCACTTCAACCCTAAAATGGGTTCCTGCCAAGAACCAGCTCAGCCTTTCCTTGACCCTCCTGTTTCTCTTTAGCAATGGCATTGCTTTTTCATGTGTCACCTTTATGTTGCATCTTTGGGACAATCGATTCTTTCTTTTGAAATACAGCCCACTAGTTCCCCAAATTTTGTTTTAGTGAAGAATTTGTTTTTCTGATTACTGATTGTGAATGTCTTCCTTAGTGTTTAGTTCATGTGAAACTGGGTCCAAGATTCCTCTTTCCTTCCAAGTCCATAATAAACACTCCTCTGTTGGTTGGTACCAACTTCCATATTGCCTCACCTCTTGTTGCCTTCCTTGTTCTTTGAAACAAATAATTATCTGCACATATCAAAAAGTTCTTTGATTACCTATATTTTTCTGGGTGGAATGTGTTTCCCAACAGCAATCTTGGTAATTAAAATTTCCCACTGGTGCCAAATGGTGGTGATAGGAGATATAAATATAGATCTGACATTTTTCAGAACAGTGTAAAATTACCCTCACAACACCTTTGTAAAGAAAGTATTATTCCTATTTTACAGCTGGAAAAGCTAAGGAAGAGACTAAATAATTAGCTCAGGGCCACCCAGCAAGTTGGTGTCAGTGGGAGGCTGGGGGAAGTATTAGGTCTTGGCATCTAAGTGTTATCCACTGTGACCTGCTCCGCTTGTTCCAGGAGGCTGCCATCTGACACAAGACCTCTTTTGAAATCTTGCTAAATTATGTTTTAGTGCAGGTTGCACAACATATATAGGGAAGTGGGGTGGCTTTTTTTTTTTTTAATAAGCATGAGCTGGGTCATTGTTTTAGTGCTCTCTTCTTTTTGTCTTATTTTTGTGTCTCTGCCCTTAAACAAGATGTGCTCAGACTTGGCAGCTATGTATGCTATGGCTAGCTATACATAGCAAATTATACAGCTCGCTCCAAAAAAATAAGAGCAAACAAATCTGCTTTGTAGGGACACCAAGGTAATTCACATGGTATTTATGAATGACTGTGATTTGCCCACCGTTTTCTTTACATTGCTGAAGACTATAGAAGTTTAAAAGGTATTATTGGAGCTATTGCATTATGCTTTGCCTCAATGTGATGAGGAACAGATGTGTAGTTAGTTGTGATTTTTAGTCTGAATGGCTCTCTTCCTTTGTAACCTTTTTTAAAAAAGAGTTTATGAATGGAAATTATGCTTGAAGCTGCACTTGGCTACCTTGTAGCAATACAATCAACTCTGTCTGTGGGCTTGTTCTCAGCCTAGTAACAAAGGAATGTTATGAAGATCTGTTGGAAGTCTAGACCAGTGGCTCTCAAAGACCAGTGGCTCTCAACCTTTCCAGACTACTGTACCCCTTAAAGGAGTCTGATTTGTCTTGCATACCCCCAGGTTTCAACTCACTTAAAAACTTCTTGCTTACAAAATCAGACAAAAGACAAGGGTCACAGCCACTATTACTGAAAAATTGCTCACTTTCTCATTTTTACCATATAATTATGAAATAAATCAATTGGGATATAAATATTGTACTTACATTTGAGTGTATATTATATAGAGCAGTATAAAGTCATTGTATGAAACTTTTTAGTTTGTACTGACTTCACTGGGGCTTTTTATGTAGCCTGTTTGTAAAACTATGCAACTATCTAGATGAGTTGATGTACCCACTGGAGGACCTCTGCATACCCTCAGGCGTACATGTACCCTGATTGAGAACCACTGGTCTAGATTGTGCTCATCTCACTTGACACCTACACACCATTTACCAGCTGTATCAATATATTTATCTATTTGTTACAGACTAATAACCCTTTGAGTGTCATGGCTTTTAAGTCAGTCCTATTGTATTCAGTGGCTTTTGAGGAGATGTTGGGGGTATGAGAGTGTGTAATGCTTTGAATCAGCCATGAAGTAGAGTGTTTGGATTCTTCCTCAAGTATGAGACTGTTTTGAATCTAGGCTTTTGTTTTGGTCTTTATAATAATAGAAATAGAATGGAAAAGCCCAAACTGATTCCATTGCTTCTATCTAATCTATCGAGGTTCTCATAGCATGCTTGCCTCTTACAAAAGTGTTGCATGATGTCCTCAAGCACTATGATGCTTAGTTCCTTTGCTGTAATAGGAACAGCAATTTACAGTAAAACTTCTGCTTAAAGGGAATTGTTCTGAGGGGTTGAACAAAGGGATTTCACTTGAAGATGGTTCAATGGTTAGAGCAATTTACTGTGACTCGTGAAATATTGTATGTGGATTTTCAGAAATGAACCATTTCCCTCATTCTGTAACACCACTATCATTTATAACTACCCAAGGTAAGATCTGTGAGAGTCCTATTTTAAGGCTAGTTACTCCTCAACCCAGAAACCAGATGCTTACTACAGTGATAGCTAAAACCTGTGCTGGTGCAGAGTTCTCACTGCATTCCCTAGCTCCACATACAACTTCTCCCTGGCTGAAGTACTTTCCCAAAGAAAAGCCTGACAGCCCTCCCAGATCGAAGAATGGCTCTGTCTACATCTGTAGGTGATAGTAGAGGCTGCTGCAACTGGGAACAGAATCTGTGTGTGACTGGTGGCTCTGGGGTGTGCCGTCTGTTTCAATATTTACATTGACCTTGTCACTACTACAGGATCTGAGAATTTTCCAAATATGGAGGTCTCCTCACAATGCCCCTGTGAGCTAGGGATGTGTTTTAATCCCCATTTTACTGATGGGGGAATTGAAGCACAGAGATTTGCTGTGTGACTGTGGGTCACTTTAGTCGGAGAGCTGGGAATTCAAGTTGGATCTGTTGAGTCTCAGTCCAGTGCTTTGCCACATGACCATCCTTTCCTGCTATTTGGGAAAATAAGACAACATAAGGACACTGGAGAATATCTCTGCCCCCTAAGGAGTTTTGCTAGATCCTGCACCTAAATCTTGCCTTTGTCCCAGACCCTGTTATCATCAGGTGAATGTCTGGTCAGTTTCCTGGGGGCTGGAGTTGCAGGAAGCAGGGTACCTCTGCTCTGGCTAGTAAGCAGGGAGAGGAGGGTGGGTAAGCTGGGGAGCAGTGTTACTACTGGTTGTTAGTGAGCCTGACATATGAGCTCAGAACTGCAACAATTCCTGTAGTGAAGCGGGCATCCCCATCTCTGCTTGAATTTCAGAACATGCTGTGATTCCCGCCAACTTGCCTCCAACATGCCTCACTCCTGCCCCGCCCTCCCCTTTGCTGCTGTATATTCTGTTTTGTCTTAAACAACACTTCTGCTCCTGTGGGCAGGTTTTACCAGAACTTCCTCTTCCCCCAGGGGGAACCACATCCACTTACACAATCCTCGCTGGTTTCTGACCGTGTCAAAAGAGAACGTGTATAGCATCCCGGAAAATGTATGTATCTAATGTGGATAGTGGGCTCTGTGCGCTGTCTGGGAGTGCACCTAGGAATGTCCATGTGGTATGAGAACCTTGGAGAACTAATTTACTCTGTAGAGTTTGAACTCTAACTTTTTAAATTCTTCCTCTGAATTAAATCTTATGGTTCTACTCTCTGTTAAAAATGTAAACGAAAAACAGTAATATAACCTTGTGCAACAGTAGAAATCTGTAGCTGATGGTTAGAGCTGGAGATTAAAAACCTATGTTCGTACTGTAGATATGTTTATGAAAGATGGTGATTTGGAGACACTCCCTCATCAGGGACAGTGTTGTGAGTGTGGGAATTTGGAGATGTGCCCTAGAGACAGCAGGGGTTGGGAACACCACATGGTTGTGTGCAGTCACTCACTACAGAAGCTCTGCAGTTTGTTTCATTGAAGTTTCATTCCTTTCTCATTCAGTGGTTTGTTATTTAATGAGCCCCAAGATCATTACAAGTACTTTTTTCATCTGTCATGATCTGTTTCCACCCCCCCCTCCATGTTTTGAGCATGTAAGAACTTAACTGAAAAGTGTTAGATCAACTGATTATGAGCCTCAAACCCACTCTTTGCCCAGTACAAGCAGCAGCTAGGTAAGCATTCCCTCACCAGACTGGCCCATCAGAGTGCCTCAAACTCAGTCTGGAGGGAACACCTCTGGGCTGTAGGAGGTGAGAATAGTTCAGTCTCTAGGCCCATCCAGCCCTTGGCCTCTCTGATGGTTCAGTTTCCATGCACAATCTGAGACCTTGTGATGGGTTTGCTCTCCTCACTGCTGGATGGCGCTGCCTGCTGGTGATTCTGGGGATTAGCTCGGTCAGGCAGACCCCCCCTTCCAGCGTTTACACCAGGGATCAGCAACCTTTCAGAAGTGGTGTGTTTGAGTCTTCATTTATTCACTCTAATTGAAGGTTTCGCGTGTCGGTAATACATTTTAACGTTTTTAGAAGGTCTCTTTCTATAAGTCTATAATAACTAAACTATTGTTGTATGTAAAGTAAATAAGGTTTTTTAAGTGTTTAAGAAGCTTCATTTAAAATTAAATTAAAATGCAGAGCCCCCCGGACCGGTGGCCAGGACCTGGGCAGTGAGAGTGCCACTGAAAATCAGCTCGCGTGCCGCCTCCGGCATGTGTGCCATAGGTTGCCTACCCCTGGTTTACACCCTGTCAGTTTCTCCTCTGCAGCCCTTCTCTTTCTCTCAGGAACCACAGCTGTCTCCTGGTGACTCAGCCCTTTGCCCAGGTCACTATTGTGCTTTCCCCTCCTGGGGAGAGTGTGTCAAGTTTCCTCTTTTCCAGCAGTCTCAGGCAGTCTTCAGCTTCACTGCCTCACAGTGCCATGCCCACAGTGGATGGCAGGGGAACCCAAGCCCACCCTCTACTCCAGGTTCCTGCTCAGGGATCCTCTACACAGCAGCCAAGGTCCATTTTCTGTACTGTGCTGCCTTTCCCTGAGCCACTTCCATTATCTCCTGACCCTCCCCACTCTGGCTTTGCCTGTCTCATCACTCCCTCCTCCCAGGGAGTAGGCAACTCGTCTCTGCAGCCTCCAAACACTCCTCCCTCTTCCCAGGGAGCAACTACAGACTTTTCCAGCAGCCCTCCCCAATTTCCATTTTCCAGTCTTTTATGTACGCCCCACCTGTTACTGCACAGGTGAACCTCTCTCTGATTAGCTGCCTCCAGCCTAAAGCTCCCCTATCTGCAGCCTAATTAGCTGATTGGGCCCACCTGGCCTAACTCAGCTCTTGCAGGGCCAGTGTGGGGAGCACACCCCATCACAGACCTTTCAGCAGGGACTGTCAGCTGTGTTGGCTTTTGTAACATAGACCTCTGGAACCACACATCCACTTTGAAAAAGCCACTGAACAGCCATCCTGGGGGAGTGACTTTCGGTTGTGGCTTATACTGGGCTAGGTTTAAATCTGGGATCTAGAGGTAAGAGTACATATCCCATAACCAGCCAACTAATGCTCAGATTTAAAATGTTTAGTAGGTCATTTAGTCAGTAACTCTCCAATAATACAATAAGTAACATTTAATACGGATTTCCTTTTTAAAGAAGCTATGTTATAAGTGCAACTACACAGCCTCTTGAGTGGATTGTTAAAGGAAAGTGACTTCGGTTGATGAGGGCGTAGCACACTTCTCTCTGTCTTCTGCAGCTCTATAAAATCGAGGATTTGTGAATCAGTAGAGCACTGCTACATCCAGATACTAGAAATAAACTAATGAATGTTTGCCAGCTGGTGGCCAGATACTAAAATGGTGTTACCCAATTAGCTGAGGCTCCATCTGGTAAACTGGCTTTGCTGGATGTGTGGCATGCCTTCCTCTTTACCTTAGCTGATGCTCTAATTCTTGTTTTAGGAGCAGAGTATCGTGTGCTGGGTCCTTAAATCCCTGTTTTCCCTTTTACTTTAGCACTTGCATGCGCCAAATCTTTCCAGTGTGATTGACCCTGCTTGAGCCCAAAACCCAAGTGATGGTAATTTACAGCACATTAGAAGAAATGTATGAGAAAAATCTCTGAAACGGTAATGTTAGTTGTGTCAGAAAAACTGCATGATATTAGAAATGTCTTCTCAGGCTTCTGTTTCTGGCCAGTTATGAAATAAGGATCCTAAGAGCTGAACTCGAGGATAAGAAGAAAAAAGGGGTTATTCAGAGGTATGACTCACCTAAGAAAGTGTTGGTAAAAGTGCCTAGTCATTTGGGCTCAGACTTTTAAAGGTATTTAGATGTTGCTGCTCTCAGTGTGGCAATGCCTACCTGATTTAGGAGCCTAAATAATCAAAAGGGGTTTAGGTACCTAAGAGCCTAAATCCCATTGACAGTCAATGAGTTTTAGGGTCTGAAGTGCCTAAATCCCTTTTGAAAATGAGATTTAGATGACTACTAAGTCAGTTAGGCAACACCTAAACACAGTGGTGGGCAACCTGCAGCCCACGGGCCGCATTGACCGTCCGCTTCCCACAGCTCCCATTGGCCAGGAATGGCGAACTGTGGCCACTGGGAGCTGCGGGGGCCATGCCTGCGGACGGTCAATGTAAACAAACTGTCTCACGGCCCGCCAGCGGATTACCCTGATGGGCCACAGGTTGCCCACCACTGCCTAAACACCTTTAAAAATCTGGGCGTTGGGTTTTAAGGAAGTGTGATGGAGTGATTATCTGAAATGTTCAGGAAAGCAATATTATGGACCAAAATCTGCCCTCAGTTTTGCTCTTAGGGCACCATCAAAGTCCGTGGCTGCCTTGCAGTCACATCTGAGGGCAGAACTTGGCCCTATGAGACTACAGAGTGACAGGTTTGTGGCGTTTATTGGTACACAGACTGAGTTGGCAAGTAGTAAATACAATTTATTTTTATATAGTATAGTATAAAAATGTTTCAAGGAGTGGCACAGACTGATAGAGCCTTAAATTATAATCTGGGGAAACAATCCCACAAACACAAATGATGATTTTTTTTCATTCCAAGATTAAAAAAATATTCTCATATAGCACTAAATGGATTGGTTACATAGTTTGAGCAGATCTGTGCTCAAGCTCTGATAAATCTTCAGACATGGTCCTATAGCATGAAATAATATTGAAGATGCCTCTGTGAAGCTGTCTATGAATTAATAAATGATTTGGAAGAAGTAGTAGTAAGTTGTATATTAATTCAGTTGTCTGCTGATATGAAACCAGGAGAGAGATCTGTAGAGTGGCAGCAGGATTGAAATGCAAGAGGACTGTGAAAGGTTAGAAAAGTGTAGAAAGGCAAGGTTGGAATTAACACAGATGCATGTAAATACTAATGTGTTCGGGGTGAAGATAATATCAATCAGAAATATACAATGAGAACAAGCAGGAATGCAGAGAGAGCCCAAGGATGTCAGCACATAACAAATCAAACATGGGTGTGCAGTTTGATGTATTGCAAAACAAACAAATGCTATTTTCCTTTCAAGACCCTGTAAGAAAATATGCCTAAGAGCAGTAGGGTCACTAAATGTGTTCTAAAATGGGCATGTTGAGTATTCCTATGAATTGGGGTAAAATAAGCTGGTTTATACAGAGATGCACAAAAGAGAGTGACTAGATTCACTTACATTTTTTATGGTGTTCCAAAGGATACGCTCTCAGGCTGGAAATCATACATGAAATTATTGTACATTCCACTGTCACCTAAGAAGCTTAACACTGAACTCTGGAAATTGCATAAAATGGAGGAAAAAAATACAATTTTACCATTATGACTGAAACTCTGAAAAAGGAAGCCATATTTTGACCTCCTGCTTCCTATTCATGGGGATGTATTCATGCCAATGCACTGCATGTAGGTACTCGGAGGACTTGCTCTTCCTTCCAAGCCTTAACATTTGTTTGATACACTAGAAGTGTGACTGTGGGCTAAATGTCACCCTGTGTTCCGTGAGTGCACTAAGGAAGACTGCCTAGGCAGCTTTTCTTCCCCTTTCCTCAGTATGGGCCCACAGAGCAGCAGGGAAGGATTTATACCTACCAATCAAGAGTGCTAGAAGAGCCCATCCTCCTAAATAGGAAAAAAAAACCTGGCCAGCGAAGGGATGTGGCTGTGCCCCCCAGCAACGTATATTTGCTGTTCTTTCTCAAACCAGCAGTAAGGTGCATCAGGCAGCAGGTTCCCCCCCCCAGCCCATGGGTACTGATATGGTGCATCTAGTGCCAAATGTAAAGTCAGCATTACTCCTTCACTCATCCCTGTGTGGCCACATCCCTTAAGGGCCAAATCCTGCCCTTTGTGTCCTTAATGGAGGGTGGATGAAGGGTAATTAACTAGTGAGTCATTCTAGTCCTAGTTAAATAATTAACCCTTGTCACTCAGTTATACAGGGTGCTGGTCCCTGTCTTCTACAGAAAATGTTTATCAGAACCTGGCCCTGCTTCTGAGAAGTGATCGTTAACACAGTCTGACTTCTTGTTTTTCCTGTGATGTTGTTAAATGTTTTATGCGAATACCAATAACAGTATTAAAGTTTCTGCGCCAGTCTTTTGTTGTTGCTACAACTGTTTGGCAGTTCTCCTTATGCTTTTGTGAGAAAGGGCCCAGAAAGGGAGATAAAATTCTTGATTCAACCATTTGTTTAACACACAGCAAAAACTTTATCCTTGGAGACAAAAATAAAGTAGCAAGCTAGAAATGACCAGTGCCTTTTCCCCCCCTCCTCACATTCTTCTTTGATGTCACCAAATCCATTAAAAATCCCCTTCTGTGACTACCTTTTGGTCTGCACATGTCAGCAGCTCTCATCAGACTGAGCCAGTGGTGAGGGGAGAACAGACTTTATAGCTGAATTAGATATCCCATGATGCCTAGCTTAAAGGCAGAACTGAATTCCTGCCCTAAGCCCTTTGCTCCTCCATATAGGAAGATGTTTCTTTCATGGAATGAAGAGACAAGAGAGAAAAAAAGAAAAGGTGGCTACCTGAGAGCGAGAGACACCCCCCTCCCAAGATTTAGCACTCCTGTTACTAATTAAAGAAACAAATGCCATAATCACATGGATTCAAAAAACAGTCACTTCCCATTGGCCCTACATACTCCTTCAAAAAAAGAAATGAAGGATAAGAAAAAGCAGCTTTTAACCTTGCGCTACTCCTTGCATTCCAGGAACCTTTTAAAAGAGAGTCATCTCCACTTGCCTGGGGTGTGTTTATACAAACAGTGGATTAATGATTTGATCAGTGATTCCTGAGCTGTGGTCCATGGAACACTTGCTGTCTGTCTTTGGAATGCTGGCTGGCATATGGTGCTGTTTTTTCCTTGTTTCCAGCTGCTACACCACATTAAAAATAGTTAAAAAATATGTTCACCTGATATTTTTAAAGCTGCCTAAGAGATTTGGATACCCCATTAGAATTAATGGGAATGGGGCATTCACATCCAAGATGTCTTTGAATATATTATCCTAAATACTTTCCTATTACAGAATTGTGTTGCGTACTGGCCAAAGGCGGGAGGGGGATGTTTGATCACCACAGGGAGTCTGTGCAATCATGAATGGAAGGGGAAGTGCTCTGTGTGATTGTGAATGGAATGGGAGGACAATCTTTCTTTTAAGATGTCCACAATAGGGAAAAGTCTGAGAAGCTCTGGCATAACTGTCCTGAAAGTTAACTCTCCTCCCCCCTCTTTTTCTGGTACCTAGCGAGGTATGTGGAATGTACCAGTGTTTTCTTGGTAGCCTTTTTTTTTAAAAAGTCTTATCTTTTATGCTATCTTTTTTTTAATACAAACTCTGTCACAGACTTTCCTGCCAAGCAATGCTTTAGTCCTAGCCCTCAAAACACCAGGAAGCTAGACTGATAGCTGTGTCTGTACTTCTCAAAGCCAAATTTTCCATCCCTGTTCCTGCATCCTCCCATCCCACAGTATGTAAACTCTCAGTCATTTCCTCCCGTTGCCCTGCATATTTCTACTAGTCCTCACTGTTATTGGTTCCTAGTGCTACCTCACACACCCCAGGCTTACTCCATGTTGGAGGTTACAGTTGCCCCATGGTCATATCAACCTTCTGGGAAATAGCAGGTGGGGTCATCTCCCTCTGGAACAGGATTCTCTTTGTGGGAACACTGTCAGTGACTCTGAGACAGTGGGTGGCATGTATCTTGGCTGCATGTCATGGGACATGGGGAGGTAATTTTTCTAGTAAACATGCCCCTAAAAATGCAACTACATTGTTTGGGTTTACTTGAAACAAAATGACATTAGTGTATATATATATATACATGGGGAGCTGTTTTTCCTCCCATTGACTTAAGCTGTGTACTCAGATGCTACAGTGACAGAAGCCATCAAAATGTTATAGTGAATGAATAAATAATTACAGGAGTCCTTATGGGATGTAGAATAGCATTTGCCTTCTGTGGAGAGGATGAGGACAGTCCCAAGGAAGTTGATTGTGTCCCTTTTAAAAGGATATATATTGTGTAATGCCATTTGCAGGCTATTCAGTGTCGTGCCTCAGAACATGTTGGCTATATTTTGATGTGCAGAGTTAGGATAGCTCCATGCACATCATGGAGCTATGATGCACAGATCAGACTGTATCCCAGAAGGAAATCTATTTTCAAGGAATGACGTTAAAGAACTCTACTGCATCACTTTATATTTTCATCTGAAAGAATCATATTCTCTGCAGTTAGTGTATTCCTCCTAAGAGGAGTCAGGGTTATAATGTACTTAGTCCCAGCAGTGTGGCAGATGTGTCTCAGGCACACAGCTTATTCTTCTTCGAGTGATTGCTCATGTGTATTCCATAATAGGTGTGCGTGCTCACCATGTGCACTGGTGCTGAAAGTTTTTCCCCTAGCAGTATCCATAGGGGAGCGCCCCAGCGACCTTTGGAGTGGTGCCTCCATGGTGCGGTATAAGGGGCGCTGTGCGCTCCTCCCACCCTCAGTTCCTTCTTGCCACCAGTGAAGGTGCTTCGGAACTGCTCTGCTCCAGCTTTGCTGTAGCTCATCCCCGAAACTGCTTGTTCGTTCAGTGTATGGTGCCTGTAGTTAGTTTTTTAGTTAATTTAGTTTAGCTAGAGCGCCTGGGCCAGGGCATGCCCTGGGTTTTAAGTTGTGTGACACTTGTAGACGATCTGTGCCATTGAGTGATCCGCATGCAGACTTGTCTATGGCACTGTTTGGGGAAAACCCATCTCAGCGATTGCCGCAAGATTTGCAAGTCGTTTAAGCCTCAGACCAAGAGAGAAAGGGACATTAGGCTCCAAGCTATCCTGATGGAGTCGGCGCTGACCCCGGCTCTGGCACACACCACTCTGAGTTGGCACCATGGTGTCGGTGCATGGCGACCCTCAGGTGCCATCGACTAGTTGGCACCGCTCCCCGTCCATGGGGCATGCCAAGAAGGCTAGGAAGAGGCCTCCTTCGCCACGGCACTGGAGTAAACCGAGGATAGATGCTAGACTCACGGTCGAGGGAATGTTCCGGGCGCCGTTCACCGCCCAGCGACTGTTCAGGGCAAAGTCCACATGGATCGCCCTTGACACCCACCAGGCTGTCTGGTTGGGTTCTGTCTGACCGAGACTCTCGGCACCACTCTACCTCGAGTAGCAAACACTGACAGGACCAAGGCAGATATCGCCAAAGGTCCTCATCTTGGAGGAGCTATCGCAGCTGGTCACGGCATGAATGTCAACATCGTTCCCGTTCTGCGTCCCACTCCAGGACCCCGCCACGGCACAGCCTCCGCAGCCCCAGGCGTCGATTGCCAGCGTCTTGCTGTTGTGGGTCCGCCCACTGGAGCCGATCGCGGAGCAGCTGTTACCGACAGTCGTGGTCCTCCATGTCAGGATCGCAGTCCCGTGGTCGGCATCGCTCCTGGTGCCGCCGCCGGTCCTCCCGGTGCAGGGACAGTGGCAGGTCGTATGTCAGCCTGGCCTCCCTTCGTAGCTGTCCATTGATGGAACAGGCTGAACAGTCGGCTCCACCAGTGCCACAGCAGGTGCAGTGGCACCAGGCCCCATGGCCAGCCCAATGGTACCAGTAGGCACCGTGGCCCCTGACGCAGCCCCCGGTGGTGGCTCACTCGGTGTCTGGAGCCTCAGAAGGGCCATCGGCCTCCCTCTCCAGACCTCCGAGGAAGGAGTTCAGTGGGACATGCATCCTCAGCACTGTGCCCAGAGATCGACCAGGTCGTGGACCCTCCAGTGCCGGCGGACACCCAAAGTACCGCACCAGCCTTCTCACCCTCCCCAGATGAGGCGATTATGGCCCCTCCGTCCCGCAGGAGGGCTTTAGGGCCCACCAAGAACTCTTAAAAAGGGCGGCATCAAGCCTCCACCTCCAAGCAGAGGAGATGGAGGAGCCCTCGGACTCCTTGTTTAACGTGCTGCCCTTCTCAGCACTGAGCAGGTTGCCTTGCCTCTCCATGAAGGGGTGGTGAAAATTTCAAATGCCCTGTGGCAAACCCTGGCCTCATTGGCCCCCATCTCTAAGAGAGCAGAATGCAAGTATTTTGTACCTGCCAAGGGGCATGAATACTTACACACCTGCCCTGCTCCTAACTCCCTGGTGGTCAAGTCGGTCAGCCACAGGGAACGGCAGGGCCAGCCAGCCAGCCCCTACCCCGAAAAATAAAGATTCAAGGAGGCTGGACTTTTTTGGAAGGAAAATGTATTCGTCCTTGAGCTTCCAGTTATGGGTGGCAAACACCAGGCTGTGGGTCTGTAAATCTGTGGAGCTTCCTGCCCAAGTTCGAGGACTCCCTCCAGGAGCATGACAGGAAGGAGTTCAAAGTGCTGGTGGGAGAGGGTACACCATCACAAGGTTTATGGTGACAACAGTCAGAGCATGCCTCCAGCTCTTGGGTCACATGTTGGTGTGACATATGTGGTCCGTCATGCCAGACTCCAGATGAGGCCCCTCCAGCTCTGGTTGACCTCCGAGTTCTCCCAGGCCAGGGACAGGGCGGACAAAGTCCTCCCGGTACCCGAGCCAGTGATCACCTCCCTATGGTGGTGGTCGTCTCTGAGAAACATGTTCCAAGGGGTCCCGTTCAGGGGCAGGGCCCCATCGCTGGAGCTGGTGTCCGACGTGTCAGACCTGGGATGGGGAGCCCATGTGGGGGCCGTTCAGACCCAAGGTCTGTGGTTGGCTCAGGTTTTGACCTTCCACATAAATGTCAAGGAGCTGAGGGCAGTATGGCTGTCATGCATGGCCTTCCGTTCGCACCTGGAGGGCTGGGTGGTCAGGGTCCTCATGGACAACACGGCCTCGATGTTCTACATCAACAGGCAAGGCGGGGACCGATCCTCTGCTGCAAAGCCCTTAGGCTGTGGGACTTTTGTATAGCCCACGACATCTGCCTACAGGCCATCCATCTGCCAGGCGCCCTGAACACACAGGCGGATCGTTTGAGCAGAGACTTCTCCTCTCACCGTGAGTGGTCTCTCCACGCAGAGGTAGTGCACAGACTTTTCCAAGTGTGGGGAACTCCCCAGGTGGACCTGTTCGCTACTCGGCAGAACCGTCACTGCCCCCAGTGCGGCTCCAGGGAGGCCTGGGATGGGGCACTATCTCCGATGCCTTCCTCCTGTCCTGGTCAAGCCAGTTTCTCTATGCCTTTCCCCCGTACCCGCTTATTGGCAAGATCCTGGAAAAGATAGGCGGACAAGGCCCGGGTCTTTCTGATTGCCCCAGCATGGCCCTGGCAGCATTGGTACGGGACCCTCACAGGCCTGGCAGTCGCCCTGCCGTGGCTATTGCCGTCCCACACGGACCTGCTCTCCCAGAACCAGGGCCGCCGCCTCCACCTCAACCTAGCGGCACTCCACCTCACGGCATGGCTGCTCAGTGGTTAGGTCAGGAGGAAAGGACGTGCTCGGAAGGGGTTCAGCGCGTCCTCCTAGAAAACAGGCAGCCCTCCATGTGCCGAGCCTACTTGGCAAAGTGGTCTCGGTTTTCCAGATGGGCGGACGAGTGGGGCGTTTCCAAGGCCGCCCCGATCCAACTTATTCTGGACTACATCCCCTTCACCTTAGTGCCCAGGGCCTGGCGCCCTCATCAGTCAAGGGGCAGCTGGCGGCCATATCGGTCTTCCATTTGCTGGTGCAGGGCCACATGGTATTCTCCCATGCTATGACTGGCCGATTCCTTAAGGGGTTAGATCTCCTCTTCCTGTATGTTAGGCCCGCTGTCCCGCAGTGGGACCTGAAACCTGGTGTTGGCCCATCTCATGGGGCCCTGTTTGAGCCACTAGCCACGTGCTCCTGGTCACACCTCTCATGGAAGGTGGCCTTCCGGGTTGTGATCACGTCAACTAGGTGGGTCTCGGAGCTCAGGGCCCTGACCTCTGAGCCCCCGTACACGGTGTTTCATAAAGATAAGGTCCAGCTCTGCCCACACCTGTCGTTCCTCCCGAAGGTGGTCTCCACCTATCACAATAGTCAGGACATTTTTCTGCTAGTCCTCTGCCCCAAGCCCCATGAGTCCAGTGAGGAGCGCCGCCTACACATGCTGGATGTGAGATGGGCTCTGGCTTTCTACCTGGAGTGGACTAAGCCGTTTAGAAAGTCCTTGCAACTGTTCATTGCCTTGGCCGAGCGCATGAAAGGTCAGCTGATCTCCACTCAGCGCCTCTCCAACTGGATCACCTCGTGCATCTGTACCTGTTATGACCTGGCAGGAATCCCTCCGCCACCAATTGTGAGGGCACACTTGACTCGGGTGCAGGCCTTGTTGGTTGCCTTTTTGGCCCATGTCCCAATTCAGGACATTTGTGGGGCTGCCACGTGGTCTTCAGCTCACACGTTCACCTTGCACTATGTGATTGTCTCGCAAACCAGGGATGACGCCGGGTTCGGCAGGACTGTGCTCCGTCCTGAGAACTTGTCAACTCCTACCCACTTCAGATATACCTTGGAATCACCTACTGTGGAGTACACAGGAGCAATCACTCAAAGAAGAAAAGACAGTTACCTTTTCCGTAACTGGTGTTCTTCGAGATGTGTTGCTCATGGATATTCTACATCCTGCCCTCCTTCCCCTCTGTCGGAATTGTCTGGCAAGAAGGAACTGAGGGTGGGGGGAGCGCGCAGCGCCCCTTATACCACGCCATGGAGGCGCCACTCCAGGGGCTGGGGCACTCCCCTACAGGTACTGCAAGGGGAAAAACTTCCGGCACTGGTGCACGTGGCGAGCACGCACACCTATTGTGGAATAGACATGAGTAACACATCTCGAAGAACACCAGTTACGGAAAAGGTAACTGTCTTTTTTTTGTAATATTACACAGCACCATTTGACGATGCTATTGGATGGAGCTTGATGCAATGTATGACTAATGCCAACTCTTGCAAGACAATAGAGAGAACTTCATTAATCTGCATACCTTTATAATTCCCATACAGAAAAAAACCTAGTGTCTCTCTCTCTCTCTCTACTTCTCAGCAAAGATTTACTAGAAGAGAGCTGTAGTGAGAGTAAGAATTCTTTATTTTTACTAAATATGCTACATTACATTTATCAGCACATTATCATAAATAATTGAAACTAAACTGCTGATGCCACAATAAATAAAGCATATTTTTACAATGCAGTGTCCTTGCTTTGTTATCGTGTGTGTAACTCTTCTGCTAGATGGAGTCGGCAGCAACAAGGGCCAGGTTCAGTATTTAGGGGTTTGATATCTGGGAAAGTCTCAATGAATTAATGTCCCTCTAACACATCACTCCCTTCTCACTCAGCAGCACCCCACTCACAGTTGGCTGTCCTCCTTTTGCAAAGACCCTGAGTTCAGAGATGAGTTCACAAGGTTTTCATCCCACACTTGGCACCGGGGGTGTTGAACAATGCTGCTGCTGCCTCTGCAACTAGCTCACACCTGCCACTGTTTCTCTGCTGCCATCACTGGCCACTGTCCTCTGCTACTTATGCTTTTCTGCCACTGCTGGCACTCTTCTCTGCTGCTGCTTCCATGATACCACATTCTGAGGTTCCGCTACTTAACCCTGTGGTGTCAGCTCTCAGTGATTTCAGCAGGTAGTGGGAAACCTGACTGCCAGTGCAGTCTCTGTGTTGTCTTTCACTGTCCCCACAGAAGGTCTAAGGTTTAGCACCTAGACCTGATCGGCAGTGATGTCAGTGCTAGGAATCACCAACTCTCAATTGAGTCTAATCACCTCTGTCATTAAACACAGGAGAGGGGCAGGTCAAATGGTGTCAGGGACTCTTTGGGCAGAATCCATGCCACCAGGTAGAACATAATTACCCACCCACGCTCCTCTTCACTGGCGTTTGGCATCGCTGCACCTGCTTAGCAAGTGAGGTTCAGTTTAGGCAAGGGGTGGGTGGGTAGCATAGGTCAGGGAAGGCTGTGCCTCCCCAGACAGCCTGGTGTGGCCCTGCCCACCTCCCTCCTGCCTGCTTCCAATTCCCTTCCCGCTCTTCCTTGGCTGAGAGGCTGGGGCAGGCTGTGGATGGTGCTTATAAGGCTTGGGGCTTGGGCCATGCCGCCTGCCCCGTGCTGAGGTTGGGGGCACTCTGGCCACACCACCCACCTGGTGTTCTGTGGCTAGGGGCACTCCACTGCTACGAGGCTGTGTGTGCTCTGGGGGGGAGGGGGATGGAAGGGGCGGGGCCTTGGGCAGAGGAGGAAGGGCCAGGGACTAGCCTCCCCCAACAGCTTGTTCATCCGTCACTCATGAGTTTAGGGTGATCTTCTCAATCAGGGCACGCTAAGCACAGTTCTGCTGCCCTTTACTTGTGCAGTCAGGATAACAACATTTCATTGCACCTGCATATGAATACCAGAGTGATTTGTAACCCAAAACCAGCCAAAATTGATCATTTTGGCAAAGCAGCTCCATCATGCTGCACACCTAGGCAGAGTAGGCGTGTCTATACAAACATGGTCTGCTCCTCAAGTCTTTTCCCCAAATGCATCATTAGATGTCAGGGGAGCACTCATTCAGACCTTCCTTACATGTGTGTTGAGCTGGGGTCTGACCCTGAGAGGCACTGCGTTCCCACAACTCCTGTTGAACAAGTGTCCATTCTGATCTTCAAGCAACTCTCAGGATCGGACCATGATTGCTAAAGGGCCAGTCCAATTCCTGTGGAAGTCAACTGGAAAGGCTCCCGTTGACATCAGTGGGGCTGGATTGGGTCCAGCACTGCAAGATGCTGGAGTGTCATTTACACATGGAGGAAAATAGTGCCTGAAGTGCTTTATCTACGTTAATTAATTCAACCTGATATCTAGAGCCATGCTGCCCATACAGGCCTCTTGGTGGCAGGGAGGACTCTCTCCCCAGCAGATGACTAGGAGCATGGAAACATTCCTTCTGCTGCAGCAACTGATACATGAAAGCAAGGGACAGCGAGCGCCTGACGTGTGTCTCATTTCCTGGCTCCCATACTAAGGCTTGTGGTGTGCTATTACCTCTACTGTAGCAGGAGTGGGGTCATTTACTTTCCAGTGCTGCTCTCGTGTGAGGGTCAAAGTGCTTCCTGTGTACTGCAGGACCTTATTGCAGTGGGAGACAGTGCCTTAAATGGTACCCTCCTGAGTTATGAGATAACTAATTGATGTCCCCTCGAGGTCCCAGAGAGGGGACAGCCCAGACTCAGAATGGCGCAAGAGCAAAGAGCCCACACCCCTTTGCCCCCTCCCCTATGCTAAATGTGGTAGCTCTGCAAGAGAGGACAGCCCAGTGACCAGGTGAAGGAGGTCAGTGGGGAGGCAGGTGGAGCCAGGATCAAGGTCTTAACATTTTAAAGCTGTGCATGCCAAGCTGTGCAACCATTTGTAGACCTGAGCTGGTGGTAGTTGAGTCCAGCTAGAACCCAAATGCACCATGATTCTGGATGGGTTCACATTTCTCCACCAACTACCCTATTCCCAACACTCCTGTGGGTTACTGAGGGTGGTAGATGGGTAATCTGAGGCACATAGAGTAAGTGACTTGCCGATTAACTGTACAGTGAGCCATCCATATCGAACCCAGGAATTCTGTCTCCCAGGTGGTGGTCTAACCACTGGAGGATACTTCCTTTCTACATAACTAAGCCCAGCTGGTAAATTAGAAGTTACTGGAGCATCTAGAATACTCTATTTCTAAAAGGCCTTTCTGCAGGTATTTATATTCATATACTATGCTTGAAATATAATTGTGTGGAATTCTTGGTCCTGGAAGGTGAGTATATAATTATCTGATTTCCCCCCACTTTTGCCCCCATCTTACCCATAGTAACATGGGTTTTCATGTTACTATCAGGAAGGGGCAGAACTGTGTGACTTTTAAAAGATATGAATATATTTAAGCTATCCTCTAAAAGTGAGACAACAATTGTGACTTAAAACAAAAAGCCTCCTTAAAGAATAACTGCACATTTTCCCACTTCCAATTGTTTGAAAACACAGGGTTAGTTTAGCAGACTATGCTGCGCACTCTTGAAACCCAAGTCCAATATTTACACACACAATGATTTAATCCTATTTCAAAGCAATGTAGTCATCGCTATCAGTCCAGGTCCACAGAGATTAGACCATGCAAACACAAATCAGCAAAAGTTGGGTTCCAGTGAGATTTAAAGTTTTGTAGAGCCCTGGAAGGCACTGGCAGTCATCTTAATGTGGAAAGCTTACGCACAGACCATAAATATACTGAGTGCAGTGCTTTTTGTGGCCCTGAGCAGAGCACATCAATTTAAAAAAAATGTAGCTATTTATGTATATTTGTGCAGCATTTTATGTTGTCATGACCAATCCACAGCTTTCTTGAGTCCATATTCTCAGGCATAGTAAGGAAACCACCTCTCCCACCCCACATCACTGTCTGTTGTGCCTGAATGCTACTGTATCACATTAACAAAAAATAAGTGCCATGATTAAATGTTTGGGGCCTTTTTAGAAACAATATTATCGTTCTGAAGCTTGGAAGATTTATTCAGATGATCTTTCTTCCAAAAACGTCATGTCCCCACCTATAGAGCTGGCTTTCTCCTTCAGTTAGTTCACTATCACTCAGTGTCGATGGGAAATAGTTACACCTCTCTGAATTAACCATAAAAGATTCTCTGTTCTCCCCCACTCTCCTCCAGCCAGGCACCTCTAAAGCAAATTGTCCTATGTAGCTTTTGTGTTTCAAGCTTGCCACTATTTTGATTTACTGGTGATGAAATTGCCCCCATTTTCTTAAAGTAAACTACTTTAATTCATATAGTTGTTGGCATGCCCTGTAATTAAATCTCGAGATCTCCTAATAAACTATCTTTAGGCCAGATCTTGGGTTCACACTCTGTTCCCCACCCCCAAGTCAGACTCCCATTGATTTCAATGGGAATTTGCTTGAATCAAGACTCAATGAAAACCTCAGGATTTGACTCCCACTATGCCTAGGTTTAATCCTTCACATTTGAGTGGCAGTTTTAGCTTTCTATACTTGGATGTGCCCTGAGACCTTAGTGCTTCTGATTTTTCCATCTTGAAGGCTTTTAGTTATGTCAGCCTGCTCCACCACCATACTTGATCATGAATGTCTTTCTTGGTGCCTCTCGAGGCATGTAAAGTCATGTCTGTCCAATTACTTTAATTTAAAACTTAAATTATATTTATTTGGCATAGCCTTTGGCTAAAAAAAGCAGCAGATTTTGCTTTTTCTAAATAAAATTGAGGGAGTCTGCTCATAAAGTTTAATGCTGTGGGATAAATCCTGCCCTCTGTTACTCAGGTTATCTTAGTGAAGTCTGGAAAAGCACAGATGTGACTGAGTGCAGAGTTTGACACTGTGTTAGGTTTTCTTTGTAGCATTCATTTTCTACAGCACAGTCTATTAGGAAAACCATTCTCCCTTCCCATTTAGCTCTGCGATAGCTGCTGCAGCAGCAGCAGCAGCATGGTTCTGTGTCTTTTAAAATGTTGGCATTTATAAACAACAACACAAAATTGTGGTGTGTTTAAAATAATAAGCAACTGTGCAATACAAAGCTGTAATTCTGTCGGGGATTCTGGTGACCTCATTAACCACATGAGCAGAATGGCTATTCACTAAATTCTTTGATTATGGATATGTCTACACTGCAATGTAAGCCTGGACTCAGACTCAGACTCAAGCCTAACTCCCCTTCCATCCACACACAAATTGCCCTGATCCAGGGTCCTAAGACCTTGCAGGGCTGCAATGTCTGAGTACAGGTCAAGCCTTAGCAGGGTTTGAGCCCTATTGCTTTGCAGCGTAAACGCAGCCCTGCTTGACTCAGGTCCTGGGAGTCCTCCAAAAATATCCCACAATCTCATGGGCCAATTTCCTTTGTCGTTTCTATCCCAAGCATCTTCAATCTACTCTTGAAAATGGAAGCAATCACCCTTGGTGTACTGCAGCAGCTCAATGTGTCATTGTTAACCCTTCCATTGTCTTCTGACCACTGAGCTCCAAACACACCATCAGAGAGCCTTCTGTCTTTGCAATGGAAACTGAACCGAAGAAGCCTTTTTACAAAGCACAGACCACTCCAAGAGGAAGTGTTTCTGAGTTGAACTTATGGCTGAAGTTCTGGACAGGGCCAACAAACACTTAAGAACATAAGAACAGCCATACTGGGTTAGATCAAAGGTCCATCTAGCCCAATATCCTGTCTTCTAACAGTAGCCAATGCCAGGTGCCCCAGAGGGAATGAACAGAACAGGTTATCA
Source organism: Mauremys mutica (assembly GCF_020497125.1). Lineage (NCBI taxonomy): Eukaryota > Metazoa > Chordata > Testudines > Geoemydidae > Mauremys > Mauremys mutica. Next base: position 98,795,243 of record NC_059072.1, on the reverse strand, counting down.
TCAAGTGATCCATCCCCTGTCACCCATTGCCAGCTTCTGGCAAACAAAGGCTAGGGACACCATCCCTGCCCATTCTGGCTAATAGCCATTGATGGACCTATCCTCCATGAACTTATCTAGTTCTTTTTTTCACAACATCCTCTGGCAAGGAGTTCCACAGATTGACTGTGTGTTATGTGAAGAAATACTTCCTTTCATTTGTTTTAAATCTGCTGCCTATTAATGTCATTTGTGTTATAAGAAGGAGTAAAAAACACTTCCTTATTTACTTTCTCCACACCAGTCGTGATTTTACATTCCTCTATCATATCCGCCCTTACTCGTCTCTTTTCCAAGCTGACAAGTCCCAGTCTTATTAATCTCTCCTCATATGGAAGCCATTCCATACCCCTAATCATTTTTGTTGCCCTTTTCTGAACCTTTTCCAATTCCAGTATATCTTTTTTGAGATGGGGTGACCATATCTGCATGCAGTATTCAAGATGTGGGTGTACCATGGATTTATATAGAGGCAATATGATATTTTTGTCTTATTATCTATCCCTTTCTTAATGATTCCCAATATTCTGTTAGCTTTTTTGACTCGCTTCACATTGAGTGGATGTTTTCAGAGAACTATCCACAATGACTCCAAGATCCCTTTCTCGAGTAGTAACAGCTAATTTAGACCCCATCATTTTTATACGTATACTTGGGATCCTGTACCAAAGACAGAGGGACTTATGGCTAGAGGGAAGGCCCAGGCTGGCTGCACAGCTTAAGGGCAGGGGTTTCAGTGCGGAAGCAGGCACTTGCTTTGCAGTTCCTGAAACAGGAATGTTGGCTAAGGGAGGAGGACAGAGCTCAGCAGAAAGAGCTGTTTGAGTGGCTCATGTCACCAGTGACCACAAGAGTAGTGGCTCCTGCTGCATCACCCATCCCACAGCCTGCATCCCCTGTGTGCTACCCTGTGCTGCAGTTGCAAAGCAGCTTGGAAGACTCCATGGCTGGGTGGCACATGCAACTGGGCCCCATGAGTGGCTGAGCATGGCAACCTTGCCCCATGCAGGCCTCCATATTGAGTACCTCCCCTGTGGTTGCTTCCACCTCCCTCCTACAGCACCATGTGTATGGCAAATGGGGAAAGAAGGGAAAGGGAATCAAGTGCCATGGTAGAAGGTTTTCGTCTTTGACATGGTTTCCCTGGTCGCACTTGTTCATGCACAAGGTGTTTGATTTTCTGTAAGTTACTGGTTTTACTGGTGTTTTGATGTGGTAATGGCAGTTGGCCTGCCTAGCAGTGTGTGAATGTTGTACTTTTCTAATATATGCTTACAAATAAAGGTTTTTATTTCATCAAGAAAGTTTATTTCTATCACTGCTTCACACCATATACAATGTATATTCAAAATAATAGCGGTAAACACATGATCAGGGACAATTAGGATTTAGTATGCAAAGACTGTCCCTCGGTATGGTTATCTATAGCAATTCGTTCTTCAGTCACTTCCTTACATCAATCTGTACTGTGAATAACCACTCCCCCCCCCATTTCATAAGTGGTCATGTAATTCATAAGTACATCGTATGGCACAAAATTCCACAGCCCTCCCCACAATCAGTGAGCCCCCCATACCACCACCCCTCCCACAAGCACATTCTTATAGGTACTATTCCCCCTCTTCCATTGGTCCATGTAAGTCCATGGCCCAGGTGCATCCAGCACCAGCAATGGTAGGTGCACTCTCTGGCCGAATGTACCGATTCAGCGAACCCTTGCTGTCATAGTTCCATTCGGGGGAAATGGCTCATCTCTGGCTTCACAAACACACCTTTATTATTTTGACTATCCATTGTATGGTGTGAAACTGCTTTTATTTCATCAAGAAAGTTTATTACTACCAGAGCAAGCCACAGTAAGGTGGACAGAACTGATGACACTGGCATCCAAATGGGTCTGTAAACATCTCCAGTGAGATTTCAATATGCCAAAAGCACATTTAGCAACCATTCTGCACCTGCTGAGAGGGTAATTAAACCGTCTTTTGCCAGGGCCTCATAAATCAGGGTATGGTTTCATAAGCCCAGGCAAAAGGAGGTATGTAGGGTCCCCCAGAATAACAGTGGGGACAGTAACTCCATTTAGGACAATGTTATTTGGTCGGAGTAGTGTCCCAGCCTGCCCATGAATGTAGACTCCTGCTTGGTGGAAAACCCTGGCATCATGAACTTTTCCAGTGAAACCCACGCTGACGTTCATAAATCGCCCTCTGTGGTCCACGAGGGCCTGCATAACAATGGAGTAGTGCCATTTGCAGTTTGTGCTCCTTGAGGGAGGGTAAACTATGGGCACATGAGTCCCATCAATGGCTTCTGTCACTTTGGGCTAAACCCCACACTTGATTGCCTCAGAAACTGCACCTTCGCCTACAAGCAGCCCGGACAGATCACCGCTCGTGGGGATCCGCCCAAAGTGAGTAGCCCCCAGATCCGGTACCCAGCACCACCTCCTGCACCCCACCCCCTGCCCTGAGCCCTCTCCCCACCCAAACTCCCTCCCAGAGCCTGCGCTCCACACCCCCTCCTGCACCCAAACTCCCTCTCTGAGCTCACGCTCCACACCTCCTGCCGGCCCTGTGCCAACCGGACTATAAACCAGAATTTCAATGAAGATTAGAAATGCCGGTTTATAGAGCTTTCCTGTTGGTAAAGTGCTGGATAAAACAGCTTTTACTGTATATTAAAAGCTAAACCAGTTGTAATTACAGCACTTCCAGTTCACTTTTCACATTCAAAGAAGTCATGTTGTTACTAGAGATTGTCTCAAACCCTTCCCTCTCCCCACCCACGTCTCTATGAACACCTCCAAAATATGATGCATTCAGAATCAGGATCCAAATTTGTAGGGCTTGGACCCCTCGTTGTTGCATTCCCTTGGCTACATATCTTCTATCCTGCTGGCTCCTACTCCTGGGACAGTGTCCCTGTCCTAATTCTCCTAGTGCCCCCCATCACCTTTGTTAAATCCCTTCTCAAAGCTAGCCTCTTCAAACCTCTCCTCCCTTGTTTTCATTAGAAACAGTCTCCTCCCACCCCCAACCCCACCCCCGAAATGTTGCTCGTTGTTTTGATTAGCATTTAACACTCTTAATTTGTCTCTGTGCAAAGCACTGTGTTAGTTAAGGGTGCCAAATACATGCCTTCAGGTAGGAGCAAGACTGTGCTTACTACTGATGCTTGTGATACCATTGACATGATGTTGGAGCAGTTCGCGTTGTGACTGCTGATTGCTCTCTGATGGGAATGTTCAGATTCTCTTCTGTAGAGAATAAAGAGTGAGCTGCAGTGAGAGAGGAGGAGTTGGGACAGTTCCCTAATAAGTGGTTGCTAGATTCCCCAAATAGGCTCCCACATTTCACTGCAGCTTATTTGGGGTTACTGTCAGGAATTTGCTCAAGTAGGATGGTGTCCTGCCCGATAGGGTAAAACATTAGAGATAAATTGAAGTCAGAAACTCGGAGCTGCATCTCTCCAAATGTTGGGATGGAAGGCTGCTTAAGACCCCAGATCTGCACTAGGTCCTTGTTAGCACTTTACTTCCTTGTGTGGTTCTGACTAGTCCCCCTCCTGTGCGGCGCCCTTCCCCCCCCCCACGCACAGCTATCCTCTGTACCCTAACTCATTGCTTAGGTGGGGCAAGGAGAAGGAACGGTCCCCTTGCACAGCACTGAGAGCTTGACCCCACCCCTTTATTAGATGTACTCCCTCCCCTAATTTAACACTCCTAGGTCTAGGATCCCCGTAGCAACCTTTCCTGTATGATATAACTCACCCAACCCCAGGCTCCCAGTGGCCCCAGGACACAGCTCCTCCACCACCCTAAAAAAGCCCAGGGTCCAGCTCCTAGTTCTTCAGCCCTCCACCGTCTCCAGCCTCAGCTCACACAAACCCACACTGCAGCCCCCCCATAACTCCCAGCCTCTGGCATCAGTTCTCAAAGTATCACCAAGGTCCGGCTACTCTACTCAACGTCCACAGTCCTCTGCTCCCCCAAATTTCACGTTCCTCCAACCACTTGCTGGCTCCTCTCAGATCACTATACTCCTTGCACAATTTTTTGGTCCTTCTACACTGTATCAGTTTTTCCTCACAGGAGATAAGATACAGCCCTGTGGGCACAGGCTAGAGCCTTGTGCTTGGTAAGCTGCTGTATATGTCAGCCTACCACACAAATATGGACCCACACAGGAGGATTCGCAAGAGCAGGATTTTGCCATATGGGCCCAGCCCTTAGTAAGTGGTGATATGGAGCTTCCCTGCCCCAAAGGGAATACTGGAACGCATTCTGCCCAACTAAAGCTAATTGTGACCTCTAGCTCCCAAGCACCCAGAGGTTGCATGTCCCCTACTACACTCCTTTGTGGGGTGCAGCTTGTTCCCCGAGATGTGACCAACTAGCTCTTCTGACCAGGGTGTGGGCAAAAGGAAGCAAGAACATAAGAACAGCCATACTGGGTCAGACCAAAGGTCCATCTAGCCCAGTATCCTGTCTATCGACAGTGGCCAATGCCAGGTGCCCCAGAGGGAGTGAACCTAACAGGTAACGTCAACTGATCTCTCTCCTGGCATCCATCTCCACCCTCTGACAAACAGAGTTGACTGTGTGCTGTGTGAAGAACAACTTCCTTTTATTTGTTTTAAACCTGTTGCCTATTAATTTCATTTGGTGACCCTTAGTTCTTGTATTATGGGAATAAGTAAATAACTTTTCCTTATCTACTTTCTCCACTTCACTCATGATTTTATATACCTCTATCATATCCCCCCTTAGTCTTCTCTTTTCCAAGCTGAAAAGTCCTAGCCTCTTTAATCTCTCCTCATATGGGACCCCTTCCAAGCCCCTAATCATTTTAGTTGCCCTTCTCTGAACCTTTTCTAGTGCCAGTATATCTTTTTTGAGATGAGGAGACCACATCTGTATGCAGTATTCGAGGTGTGGGCATACCATCGATTTATATAAGGGCAACAATATGTTCTCCTTCTTATTCTCTATCCCCTTTTTAATGATTCCTAACATCCTGTTTGCTTTTTTGACCGCCTCTGCACACTGCGTGGACATCTTCAGAGAACTATCCATTATGACTCCGAGATCTTTTTCCTGATTTGTTGTAGCTAAATTAGTCCCCATCATATTGTATGTATAGTTGGGGTTATTTTTTTCCAATGTGCATTACTTTACATTTATCCAAATTAAATTTCATTTGCCATTTTGTTGCCCAATCACTTAGTTTTCTGAGATCTTTTTGAAGTTCTTCACAGTCTGCTTTGGTCTTAACTATCTTGAGCAGTTTAGTATCATCTGCAAACTTTGCCACCTCACTTTCTACCCCATTCTCCAGATCATTTATGAATAAATTGAATAGGATTGGTCCTAGGACTGACCCTTGGGGAACACCACTAATTACCCCCTCTCTATTCTGAGAATTTACCATTAATTCCTACCCTTTGTTCCCTGTCTTTTAACCAGTTTTCAATTCATGAAAGGACCTTCCCTCTTATCCCATGACAACTTAATTTACATAAGAGCCTTTGGTGAGGGACCTTGTCAAAGGCTTTCTGCAAATCTAAGTACACTATGTCCACTGGATCCCCCTTGTCCACATTTTTGTTGACCCCTTCAAAGAACTCTAATAGATTAGTAAGACACGATTTCCCTTTACAGAAACCATGTTGACTTTTGCCTAACAATTTATGTTCTTCTATGTGTCTGACAATTTTATTCTTTACTATTGTTTTGACTAATTTGCCCGGTACTGACGTTAGACCCACCGGTCTGTAATTGCCGGGGTCACCTCTAGAGCCCTTTTTAAATATTGGTGTTATATTAGCTATCTTCCAGTCGTTGGGTGCAGAGGCTGATTTAAAGGACAGGTTACAAACCCTAGTTAATAGTTCTGCAACTTCACATTTGAGTTCTTTCAGAATTCTTGGGTGAATGCCATCTGGTCCCGGTGACTTGTTAAGTTTATCAATTAATTCCAGGTATCCCATCTCCACGCAGCCCAGTTTGGGGAGCCGGGCACTTCTAGGAGAGTAGGAACAGAGTAGCCCCTGCTCTGTCCTGAGCCCTGTTATGTGAGCTGTGCAAACAGGAGAAACCAGCTTATGTCTTTCCCTAGACCATGGATGTGTATATGGGGCACAGAAGAATCTGGCCCTAAAGAAGGTGGGAGGAGTCAAGGTAAAGCTCAAGTGTGAAGTCACGCTTGCCCCAGAAAATGATTGATTATTTCCATAGTGTTGCATATGTGTGTAATAGAAAGAGAGCTTAAAACATAAGCCCTTGTATTAGAGGCTTGATATAAGGCAGGACCTGCTTACAGAATTTGGCAAGAACAGAGCTAATATTGCAAAAATACACATTTTTAAGAAGTGCTTGTTACAAAGTACTTACGCAAACACATTTTGATATTAAGTGGTACCAGAACATTTTGATATTAAGGATGGTACAAAAACATTTTTTAAAAATACACCTTTTAAAAGATAAGGTTAGGATGACAGTATGTAATAAAAATGTTTTAATTAAACCAACATGTACAAGGTAATGGGTAATAACTAGCCACGTTAGGGGACAGTAACTAGCTATGTCAGAGGGGCAGTACTAACTTGTTTGTACTGATGTATAAAAGTGTATCTCAGAGAAAGAATCTTTGTCTAGCCTAGGGAGGAATGGAAAGTCCCACCGTTCACGGAGCTGGTCTACAAAGAAAGAATCTTTGTCTAGCCTAGGGAGGAACGGAAAGTCCCACCGTTCACGGAGCTAGTTCATTGTTACGGGCATACATGTTTTAGTGGTCTGGTAAAGTCTGTGAAATACTTGTATTGTGCTTTGTCAACAATAAACCTGGCTGGGTGCCTTCGTCTTTTAACTAATCTTATGGTCATTGGGTGGTTTGCTCAAGGTCTGCCGTGCCAGCTGTCTGCACAGAGCTGGGGCAGCACACAGGTGGAACACGCACACAGCCAAACACCTATTAACATCTAACCACAATGTGCACAGCACTATACACTCACTTTTTAAAATGAAAGTCTCAAGGACCATACAACCTAAAGGCCAGATTTGGATATCAGTTACCCTGGTGTAAACCCAGAGCAATTTGGTTGACTTGAAAGGATTTACTCTGGGTTGACACTGAGATCAGACTCTCATGCCAAATTAAGCTCTGGCAGTGACCGGAGCCCCTAGCCCTTTAAATTGCAGCCAGAGCTCTGGGGCTCCTGGCCGTCACTACTATGGGGCTCCGGCAGTGATTTAAAGGACCCGGGGCTCCTGGCCGCCGCTACCGCAGCCAGAGCCCCAGGCCCTTTAAATCGCTGCCAGAGCCCTGGGGTAGTGGCAGCGGCCAGGAGCCCTGGGACCTATAAATCACTGCTGGGCCACGCTGAAGGTTTGGCTGGGGGAGTCTGGCCCCTGCCCTACCCTCTCTGCCTGAGGGCCCGCCCCTTCTGGTTGACACGCCCCCCTCACCTTGCTCAGGACCCCAGACGCCCTGCGTCCCTTAAGTTACTTCCCCCACCCCCGGTATAAAAGTGCTTATAACCATATAGCTGTCCCCAGGTTTGATCTACACTTAAAACTTTTACTGGTGTAGCTATGTGGATGAGAGGTGTGAAAAACCCCATACCTCTGATTTTCATAGCTGTGCCAGCAAAGCCCCCCATGTAGACACAGCTATCCAGACAGAAGAGTGTTTCTGTCAGCATAGCTAACGTTGTTCCTGGAGGGAGTATTTTTACACTGGCAGAAAAGCTCCTGTCAGTGTATGCTGAAGCTACACTAGGGGGCTGTGCTGGCATTGGTTTTGTAGACTAGACATAGCCCCATATACGAAGAGGAATGAGCTATACCTTTCTAAGGCACCTTTATACTGATATAACTGCATCTTCAGTAGGGTTTGTAGTGGTATAACTATACTGGTCAAAAAAATTCCACCTTATAACTGAAATGTACAGGTACAAAATCTGTGTGTTGACCAGGCCTTAGGGAGTAGTGTGTAAATATACAGTTGCATAATTTCCCTCAGACCATAGGACATCTGTGAATTTGTGAGCCATGAACCTCAGTATAGAAGAATAATTTTCTGCCTATCTTTTGCCTTTGTGTGGGGCTATATGTAGGTGGGCCTGATTTCTTTCTAATTACACCTCTACCTCGATGTAACGCTGTCCTCGGGAGCCAAAAAATCTTACCGCGTTATCGGTGAAACCGCGTTATATCAAACTTGGTTTGCTCCACTGGAGTGCGCAGCCCCGCCCCCTGGAGCACTGCTGTACCGCGTTATATCCAAATTCGTGTTATATAGGGTCGCGTTATATCGAGGTAGAGGTGTATAAATACCTAATTCCACAGGAGCTTCTTTCAAACAACCTGTGAGATTCTGAATGTACTTTAGTAGTCTCAGGTATACAGATAACGAGTTTGTGTTTATTCAGTTGCAGTGGGATCTCCAAGATTGTCAGCAGAGGATAAGACAAGTTGTTTACCAATGTTGATAAAACTGACAATGGCTTGCTCCTGCCATTGACAAGTGGAAAGAAATTAGTTGGGGCCTCTGTTACATGATGGTCATATGGTTCTAATTAAATTATTTCTCTCTGCAGATTGAGATCCTTCAGATGAGGTCTGTGGTTCATTTGAAAACTGTAGAAATTACAAGCTGTCACTTTAATTTCAGGGGGCTTGTAGGGAAGCATGCGATCTGGGTCTAACAGCAAATGCAGTCAGTCAGTAGCTAGCCAGCCTAGAGTAATGTGGAAAGAGTTATGCCTCTGTTCTAAGGGGCTGCCTGCTTTGTGTTTCTCTGTTTTGGGGTTCTTGTGTGGTTTTGTTCTGAATGCTAAGAGCTAAAGTAGTGTTATGCTGCAACCTTCGAACAAGAGTGTTTATGATTTTTATCTGACTTCTCTGTGTGTATGCTATGAACATAACAAGGCCCTACAAACAGTCTTCCGTTGAGGTCAATAGGTAACGTGTGTATATGTGTAATTTCCATTGAGGACAGTAGATGGTACATGCGTATGTAGAACTTCCATTGAGGTCAATAGGGGTTTGTGTATATATGTGCGTGGGCATGTGACTTTCACTGTGTGCAACAGATGGTGTGTGTGGAAAGTCCATTGAGGTCAATAGGTGGAGTGTGCATATGGCCTGGTCCTATGCACAAAATTGCACTGGTTTAACTAAGGGTACGTCTACACTACGGGATTATTCCGAATTTACATAAACCGGTTTAACAAAACAGATCGGAGCTCCACGCTGGGCAAACAGGAAATATTCAAAAGTTCGCGGGGCTTTTCCTTTCTACCTGGCCACTGCATCCGAGTTCAGATTGCTGTCCAGAGCGGTCAGTGGTGCACTGTGGGATACCGCCCGGAGGCCAATACCGTCGATCTGCGGCCACACTAACCCCAATCCGATATGGTAATACCGATATTAGCGCTACTCCTCTCGTTAGGGAGGAGTACAGAAACCGGTTTAAAGAGCCCTTTATACCGATATAAAGGGCCTCTTAGTGTGGACGGGTGTGGCGTTAAATCGGTTTTACGCTCCTAAAACCGGTTTAAACGCGTAGTGTAGACCAGGCTTAAAATGTGTGATTTCAAAGCACTTTAGTTAAATTGTTCACACACAAAGTTGCACCATTCTTAAATCACCATATTGGGGACTTCCACTAATTTAACTACATCAATATAGTTAAATTGTTGCACACTCTGTGTGGAGGCAAGCCCTGTGATTGGAAGGCAGGTCAGAGGTCTGAGGCTCTAAAATTCCACTAAGGTTTCTATTGACAGCATTGGATCAGGCCCTTAGTGTGGTATTTACAGTGCCTAACACTGCACTAGTTGCCCTTCCCTGGACTGGTCTACAGGGCAACTGTACGCTGGTGGGCTTGCTTGCCAGGCCAGGAAGAATTCAGTGCCACCCCCATGTCTCATTCAGGCCCTTCCCTTAGGGAACTGTTTATTAATTCAAATACACACACTCACAAATACAAAGTAAAACTATTCCCCAGAGTAAAACAGCCTATAGGGACCCAAATGTTTTTCCCTTTGCCCATTCGTCTCTCTCCCCCTGCCCTTGGAAAAGGGACACACCCCTTCCTTTAAAGCTCAGCTAAATCATGTGACAGGCAGGCAGCGCTTAACCATTTCCTGGCTGTCCCATCTTGTCACAGCAATGTTGTTAGGTATACAGTAACTGTTTGTGGATAATATCCACAGCCTTGTGCTCTAGATGCTACATTTAGAAGCATTTAACAACATACTTTCTGCATCTTCCATTTGATGCTTCACACAAAGTTTGGATCATTTCCAAGTCTGTTGACTTTTTACTATGCTTTTGGGTATCATTGTGGTTTGAAAGCATCTTTAGAAGAGTAATGAATAACTTGCATCATACTAAAGTGATTATTGCATTGGACTTTGGAATGCTATTTAACTATACAGAAATATATGCTAGATACATACTGGGGTGCATGCCAGATCCTTGTTGTAATACTGCCTGATGGTCAGGGAAAATCACTGGTAAGCAGAAGCCTGCCATTCTTGGCTACACAAGCTGTTGTACAAATTGACAGTTGGAGATTCTTGTTTTGCATCTTCCACAGGGAGAATTTCACTTTTAATAAACAATTGATTATGTTAATAATTAATGAGGGTGAAATAATTGAATCCGAGGATTTCAAGGTGCTTTTACAAGCAAGTAAGTGCATATAATTATTGCCTTGTGTAGCGGGGTGGTTACCCACTCCTGTCCTGTGGGGCTTGAAACAGCCCAGGAGAGGGCTGTGGCTGGGGCAAGAAGCCTGGGCTGATTGGGGAAAGTAGGCTCAGCTGTGGCCATGCCCCAATCAGGCCCAGCTGGCCCCTATAAGAGGCTGTGAGCCAGACCCCCAGGCAGTCTCTCTCTGCCTTCAGAGAGAGAGAGGTCTGGCTGCAGGGACTTAAGCAAGACACCTAGATTGGGAGCAGGGCTGGGGAAGGGCCATAGGAGCTGGGAGCTCTGGCCTGGAAAGCCCCAGGCTGCAGGCCTGACTATAGGCCGAATAGGTGCAGGATTGCAATGGGGCAGCCCATGGGGAGGCAGAGGCAGTAGGTCCGAACCCCTTTGTCCGTGATGAGTGGCATATACTGTAGTCTGCTCCAGTGAACGGGGGCTAGATGGAGACTGGGCAGTAGCCAAAACTGAGGTGAAGTGGGGATAGTGGGTGGGGGTTCCCCTGGGAGGGGGAGACCCAGAACTGTGGGGGTACTGCCAGGGGGCAGCACCTGGTAAGAGGGGCACTGGGGTCCTGGGAGGGACACAGGAGCCAGCGGTAAGGCGGATCACTGGCCAGCAGAGGGCGCTGTGGACACTGCAAGCTAATTCCCAAGGATAACCAGCAGGAGGTGCTGCTGGGTAAAAGGTAATTTAAAAAAAAAAAGGTAATAATTGGAGATATACCAATCTCCTAGAACTGGAAGGGACCTCAAAAGGTCATTGAGTCCAGCCCCCTACCTTCACTAGCAGGACCAATTTTTGCCCCAGATCCCTAAGTGGCCCCCTCAAGGATTGAACTCACAACCCTGGGTTTAGCAGGCCAATGCTCAAACCATTGAGCTATCCCTCCCCCCTTGGGTGAGTCTGAACGCTTACACTTGGTCACAGATGGGTAAAATGAGACTTGGTGAGGTTGTGACAAGCCCAAGGTCCCGGAAGTGAGCCAGTGGCAAAGTTGGAAATAGAACTTTGAAATCCTGACACCCAGTACTTGTCTGCTGTCAGTGCTGGCTACCACTCGTGCTATGCACACATGCCCACTTATTATTTATTCAGTTTTATTTATTTGTATCACAATAGCATTTAGGTTTTAGTGGTAGCTGTGTTAGTCTGTATCAGGAAAAAAAACAACAAAAAAACAACAACGAGGAGTCCTTGTGGCATCTTAGGGTAGGTCTATACTTACCCGTCGGGTCGACGCGTAGAGTTCGACTTCTCGGAGTTCGAACTATCGCGTCTAATCTAGACGCGATAGTTCGAACTCCGAACGCGCTCCCATCAACTCCGGAACTCCACCACCGCAAACGGCGGTGGCGGAGTCGACGGGGGAGCCGCGGACTTCGATCCCGCGGTGTCTGGACGGGTGAGTAGCTCGAACTAAGGTACTTCGACTTCAGCTATGCTATTCGCGTAGCTGAAGTTGCGTACCTTAGTTCAACCCCCCTCCCCCTTAGTGTAGACCAGGCCTTAGAGACTAACAAATTTATTTGGGCATAAGCTTTCGTGGGCTAGAACCCACCTCATCATTTAGAAGTGCCAACCAAGATCAGAGTTCCATTAGGCTAGACACTATACATACCCATTGTAGAAAATGGTCCCAGCCCCGAATTATTTCTAATCTAAGGCCGTAGTCCCACAAACGCTTAGACACGTGTTTAACTATGTGAACATAAGAAGTCCCATTGAGTTTAATGGCAGTATTTCCTGGTGTAAAATTAAGCTTGTGCCTTAAGTGTTTGCTGGATTAAGGTCTCAACAGACAAGACAGACCAAGGTGGGGAACTGAGGTAGGGGGAGTAAGTGATTTGCTCCGATCACTCAGGAATCCTGTGTCAGAGCTGGGAATTGAGCCTGTATCTCCAGCCCATTGCCTTAAGCACAAGGCCAAGATTCCTTTCTAGGCTCGGTGTGATATTTGTTTAAAGTCAGGTGCTTTACACTTACGCTAGTAGTGGTGACAAGTTGTCAGTTGGTAACTTGTGGGTAGTGCACCTGGAGCAGAGTGGCTGTCTCAGTGTTTTATTTCATGAACTGAGCACTAATGAATAGTTGGATTCACTGACTGGGCAGAAGAGCTGAGATTCAAAACATTTTCTGCCTTTTTGTAAAAAGTGGGAAAAAAAAAAGATGCAGCTAACTGCTTTAGACATTAATTGAAATGCCACGTAAGAGGACAGTACTTATCATTAACCTGTTTCAGAGTGGTAGCCGTGTTAGTCTGTATCAGCAAAAACAACAAGGAGTCAAAAGTAATCAACTGTTGAGAATAGGCCACTTCCACCTTAATTGAATTGGCCTCATTAGCACTGACCCCCCACTTGGTAAGGCAACTTCCATCTTTTCAGATATATACTGCTTACTGTATTTTTCACTCCATACATCTGATGAAGTGGGTTTTAGCCCACGAAAGCTTATCCCCAAATAAATTTGTTAGTCTCTATGCCACAAGGACTCCTCGTTGTTTTTATCTATTAACCATTGCTTAATGAAAAGGATATTCAGTACCTTCCAGATAGTTGCTCTGTCCTTGACCAAAAAGTATAATTAGCTATGAAACTAAATGTGACCCAAGAGAGACTATTTTGTTGGGGGAGCCAGCCAGCAATAGCATATAATACAGTTTGTCTGAGGCACTTGCTGAATGACGCAAAGCAACCAAATTCTCCCCTGAGGCCTTATCTCAAACCGAGCAGTGATCCTCTCCAGTGCTACAGCGCCGTAGGAGACCCGGGCAGCATACTAATGACAGAGAGATACATAAACTGAGCTGTACTTCAATAAAACTGTGCACCGCTACCCTGAAATTATTCCACAGAAGTTTAGTTGGCAAAGTTAATAATTTACAGTTGTAGCTGATGATATCACATACAATAGCAATGTGTTCAAAAGCCGCAGTCATTATTAAATATGCATGGGCTCACTGGATGCCATTTCAGGATAATTAGTGTGTGAAGGAAGCAACAGTGCTATCACTTATAGGAATTACTTTTGGCGTAATTCTACATGTTCACATTTTACAGGCTAATAATTGTTCCACATCATCTAAATTTAACTATGTTGTTTTAAGGGGTGGCTTCCTTTACTATTTGCTGCATGAGCAGGCAGATATTGTAAATGATTTAAAATGTCAGTGGGTAAAGAGACTGTGAAAACATTAACCTATGATAATATGAGAAAGAACTTTTTGCGTTTCATTTCCCAATATCACATGAGTTGAATGCCTATGTGATTGCAGCACCGATGGGTGTTGTAGGATGGAGAGGTTAGACTGGACAAGAGCATTTATCTGTTTAATCTAGTCTTTTTTTCCCTATCTGGGACTGGACATTTATTTAATACTCAGCACGATGGTTTCTCAACGTTGAGGGCAGAAGGTTAAGTGTTTCTAGAAGCACTGTAAACAGAAATAAAATAAATACTCGGCTATGCTGCGGCCTGAGTTGTCAGAAGCAGTGCATATATCCAGGCATTATACCAGTCAGTGGAACTACTTTCATTTATAGAACCACAAATATCTGTGCTTTACCTCATCTATGGCCAGATCCTTAGCCATTGGGGGCGGGGGTGTGTGTGTGTGATGCCTGTTGACCCCAGCTGAGGCTCTGGTCCATAGTGTTTGTTGACCAGTCAGATTTCTCCTGCTTCTCCTTTGCTTCCTTATCTTTCCCCTGCTCCCTCTTTTGGTTCCTTCCTCCTTCCTGCTGCACTCCGCCCCCTCCCCAGTCTGGTGCTTCCCTCACGGCTTGTGGTTACATTGGTTTGCTTTGCTTTAAAAGTGACTGGCAGCAGTGGGTGGGTGGGGGTGTGTGTGTTTGTTTAAAAAAAAAAAAAAAAAGTGTCAACCCAATAGTGATGAAATGAATACCACAAAGAGCTGCAAGCTCTGTAGATGGGACCCTCATGGTTCAAGGCAGCTGATTATGTTGATATTCCCATAATGCAGTTCTGAAAGTTTGTTCTATTATTTCATACCAGCAAGAGTATATAAAATGCACACTTTCCCAGCACTCTGTGATTAAACCCCCCAATTTACCCAAGCTCCTATGGGCCACTTCTCCTCTACTGCAGGACCTAGTGGTGGGTATGACTTTGTAGGATGATGCATAGCAATGGAGCTGGTACTGGTCAGTGCCTGGGATATGTAATAAATTATTCCAAAGCTATAATTTTTTGTGCTGAATGCCATTTTGCCTCTTGGTGTTTGGGACATTCAGCACGTAACTAGGATTAACTCAAAGGGTAAGGGTGAGGGAATCTCAACCATTCCAGATCAACTTAAAAAAGCTGTGTCCGAAGTTATACTGTATTTCTGATTGAACTTTTTAAAAAATAAATATTGAGCTGTATAGCAGGCCCCAACTGTGATTTGGAGAGCAGTCTGGAGTGCTTGTTCAGCACTCACAATGCTGATACTGTTTTCCTATTTGGTGCATGATTCTGTAGCTCAGTGTGTCTTTGCATATACACATCCTCCCCACACAGTGCCGGCTTTAGGCCGATTCTCCCGATTTCCCCCGAATCAGGCCCTGTGCCTAAGAGGGCCCCGCACCGGTGCCTTTTTAATTTTTACTCACCCGGCGGCGTTCTCCGTGTCTTCGGCGGCATTTCAGCGGCGGTCCTTGAGTGCTGCCGAAGACCCGGAGCGAGTGAAGGACCCACTGCCAAAGTGCTGCCGAAGACCCGGACCGCTGCCAGGTGAGTACGAACCAGGCCCCGCACTTGCTAAAGCAGGCCCTGTCCCCCCACACATGGATTTAGAGCCACGTTTATAAGGGCTCAGCACTCACAGTTGGGCCCAAATTTTCAAGAGCTTAGCTTCTATTTAGGCACCTGAATAAGGCCCAGTTTTTCATAAGTCTTCAGCGTCTAGCAGCTTTCATGGTGACGCTTAAGGGCAGATTTTCAAAGAAGTTCAGGATCCAACTTGCTGAGCACCTTTGAAAATCTGATCACTTACTTATGAGCCTAAATGGGAGTTGAGCTCTTCTGAAAATTTTGTCCCAAATGTGGGTGTTACACTCTTTTAAAAATCAGATTCACAGAAAGAGTGTGCGTATATCTGCCCATGCATGCTCAACACATGTAATTTATACACATTTTAAATGGATTTTCAAAATATAGTGATTATTTAGGAGAATTAATCAGATATATTGGATAACTTCAAACGTAGTTCACCTGATGCAGAATTAGTTAAATTACTGGCCTCACTACCACCTAGCTCTAAAGGGAATAGCAGATACGGTGGGGCTGCAAGTGAAGACTGGCCAAAGGAATGTGGATGAGGAAATGGATTCATAGGTGGTTTATGGTGTATAGCATTTCACATTTGGTCTTGAGCCTCACAATATGCCCATGGCATAGCAATACCCTACCGTAACACGTGCTGTCAGCCTGTCTGACTCAGTGCACCAATCACCATGGTAGCGAGGTGTAATAATCTGCTTATTGTTAAACATCTACCAAAAAGTAAGGTTTCAGAATATTTATTTCTATTTTGTATTCAAGACCCATTGCTAGAACTCTGGAAACAGAGTACACTAAAGTTGGTCTCAACAGCTCCAGCACTTCCTCTGTCAGCAAAACTAACTGGACCTCTCGTAAGATGTTCCTGGGCTTGATTCTGAGCTCTGTGTTAAACAGCAGATACCTGCATTTTTTCTAGTTATCTCTGCTCAGGATAAAGGAACCATAGTTTACAATGGGCAGCATTTTGGCCAGTCTGAGTGTACTGATCTGGCTGTGGCTGGAGTTTCTGTACTCTTTCTTTTGGCTAAAATATGGGCAGTTTGTAACCTACATCTACTGGTATGAGTACATCCAAAGTTCGGCTTATATAGTTTTATATGTCATGTGCTTTATTGTTTCTGTCCAGTCCAGATCAGATTTACTAGCTATTTTCCCCTGCTGTAATAATTGAGAGATGAATGGAGAAATAGTCTGAATGCAGGACTGGGAGCCAGGAATTCTGGCATTATAATCCTCTATGACATTGATTCCTTTTTGTATCCAGAAGTAACGCACTAAGGCTGTTTTTTTTTCCTTCAAAGGAGTCTATGGGAGTTAAATACTCAGATTGCATTGAAAGGTAAATGGGACTCAGCATTTAACTCCCTGCTGCCTCTTTAAGAATCCAAGCCTTAACCTCACCTTCCCCATTGGTAAAACAAGGATAACTGGTGCTTAGCTCTCAGAAGTGTTGTGAAGATTAATTAGTGAATGATTGTGAAGTGCTTTGAAGATGAAAAGTTCCAAGTATTGTCATTGCTATTAGCACAGCAACTGTGATTAGCATTATGGGAAAAAAATAAACCATCTTTGCCAGAAACTGATTTATAACATAGTGAGAGCAGATAAAAAGAAAAGGGAAAATGGTCCGAGTGGAAAGGGAAGGCATAGGGAAGAAGGAAAGCAAGTGGAATTTAAGAATCAAGACACAAATACAGTACTGCAAGCTTATGGAAAGAATGTTCAATATAAACCCAAGTGGGAGAACATTAAATTCCAGGCTTAGTGGTTTTAGTCACTGGAAGTTATATCTGAGGTGGGCAGGCAGAGGTGAAACCATGGCCTGACTAGAAGAAAGATGAGGAGGATTAGTAAGTATGCTACGGAAAGGAGGACTTTTAAAAAAATTTCTTTCTCATTAACCTATATGAACTTTCTATACACATTTAAAAAAAATCTTATTCATAACCTGTATTTGTTATCTTTAAAAGACCTATTTGTGTTTGGTCAATCTCTTATCATTATCTGGGTATTGACATAGTTCAAATTCAGAAAAGGGTAACCATGTATTTTAAAACCTTCTGCATCCTTTTCCAAAAATGAGCTATCACACATTTGCCTACTAGTTGTAATTATGTGTATGTTTACATGGTAATTAAGCACCCATGGCTGGCTTATGTCAGCTGATTTGGGCTGTGGGGCTGTAAAATTGCAGTGTAGGTGTTTGGGCTCCAACTGGAGCCCAAGCTCTGCAGCCCTCCTCGGTTATACAGCCTGAGTCCGCAGCCTGAGTCAACTGACATGGGCCAGCTGTGGGTGTTTAAATGCTGTGTAGACGTACCCTGTGTTACTGAGCTGGAGAACAACCCATTGATAACCTCTCTTTGACTGTAACCTAGTAGAATTGCTGTGGGGTTTGTGACTAGCCTGACTTTATCCTGAGCGTTCTGTTAGCTATTTTCCCCCCAAAAAACTAGGGCATTCCCACCATGTGTGCGAAAGGTCCTTTATTAAAGGAGGGGTTGTCTTTTAAGTAATGAGCTTCTCATGGCATTGAATGGATAGAGCATCTAAAAGTAAGTTCATTATTGCATAAAACTCCTTTTTCTTGTTCCTAGAGAGATTCTCATAACTTGTGTACGTGAGAAATGGGACAAGTTGTTGAAATTAAGTGCCCAAAGGAGGGCAAGGAGTTAACCAAAGAGACATTATACAGCATTTAGCTAGTAACACAGAGGATCTGAATAGTACCTTTTTTCGCAACATTTGTGTGTTACTAAGGAAATTAATTATTGAAGGTTAAAAATTCTTTATAGAGGGGTATACCAAAACAGAATGAATGTATGTGGTGGGGAATGGGTTATTACGTTTGAGGCAAAGGTACATTAGTATTAGAATTTGCATAAACATGAATAGAGAGAGAATCCTGTAAACCGTTTATATACAGCTGTACATATACAGCAGCACTAAAAGGAATGACATCTTCTGAATCGCATTTCTTCCAGGAATCTTCAGCAAAGGAAGTATACAAATCTATTTCCCACTTAATTTTAAGCCAAGAGGCTGTGGATCTATGAATTTGATTACTCAAAACAGGGTAGCCAGGTAGCTAAAATGTTTAAGTGCATGCCTAAAAAGGAGTACAGTTTCCAGTGGGGAGCATTCATCAGATTGGCACACGGGACTTATTTTAATTAGTAATGTAGCTTCTAATTTAGAGGCATCTTAAAATAATTGAGTAGAAGGGACTCCCATGCAGCAACCCATTTTGGTGTTGCTAGAAAATCAGCTTGGTACCATAATAAAAATAAACAAATATTAGCCCTTCGTCCACCCAGAGCAGGGTGATTTTTATCACTTAACTAAAGCAGTAAGTCTGTATTATTGTGGATAGAGTCTAAGTGTTTTTGATTTAGAAAACCTTGACTGCTTAGTGCCATTTGCCTCCAAAGCCAAAGGGTGTTTTTGATTAGCTAATTATCCCTTCTCCCTTGAGAAGGAGACTTTGAGAGATGATGAGGTGGGTGGATGAATACAAACCTGTTCAGGTTTGAGTCAACTAAAGCAATGCTTGGGATAGAACCTGTCTGCTATATAATGTAAATTAAAAGTCCAGCTAAGAGACTGCAGATAGGAGAATTGAATTCTGCATCCTTTCTTGATGGAGACAAATATAATGTTAAGGGGTTGCTATTATTAGCATCTAACATGTAGATATTATTCTCCTTTTTGGATGTGTGCCTAGGAGCGGTGGAGATCAAACTTGAGCCGGGGTTATAGATTTGAATGATAAGCAAGTGACTTACTGGATGTGAATAGGGTTTTATAGCTGTTCCTTAAGAACACATTTTAAATGAAATGAAATAACTCTAGAAATGGACCTCAAATAAAGCCCCAGATCCAAATTGCCAAGAAATCTGGAGAAGTTTGGGTCAGGTCTAAATTTGTAACTAGCCCCTTTCTCTATGAAGGATCAAATCATAGGTTGGGTTTGAACACCCTGAAACTGCAATAGTTCAGTTCCAGATCTAAACTTTATGGCTAGGAGCATCTGTAGTTAGCACCAATTTCCCTATCTACCACACAAATCTGTCCCTTTCTGTGATGTCCCAAATGTGGTTCAGCCAGTTGCTAAGAGAATACTGCTGGTTCATTGTGCTCCTAACCAGTGTAGGAATTGTATGCTGCGTAGCCATTGTATGCAGTACATAGAGTAGCACAGTGTATTGGATTTGTGTAGTTTGAATATGTTACTTTGGGTCATCCGTTCTGCTTGATGTCAGCCCCTTTCCTTCTAAAAACTTTTGAAAATTCCCCTGCTCTGTGAAGCATTCCAGCTATGAAGGCCACATGCTGCTTTGCTGGTCACGTACTGTAACACACACACAGAAGCTCTGTGATGAAGGGACCTTGTATGGTTTGCATCTTGTACAGCACAGCATCTGCTTATGATACTGTATAAATAATTAATGCAGACAGATCCCAGCTGAAAAGTTCAGCTCCAAACTTCCAAAATTTAAGGGGGAGTTGGATGTGGGGTTTTGATTTAGGTGTATCTCTAGTTCAGGGATCAGCAACCTTTGGCACGTGGCTCCCTGGCGGGCTGGGCCGGTTTGTTTACCTGCCACGTCCACAGGTTTGGCCGATTGTGGCTCCCACTGGCTGTGGTTTGCTGCTCCAGGCCAATGGGGATGATGGGAAGTGGTGGCCAGCACATCCCTCGGTCCATGCCGCTTCCCGCAGCCCCCTTTGGTGTGGAGCAGCAAACCCCGTGGCCAGTGGGAGCCGCGATCGGCCAAACCTGCAGACACGGCAGGTAAACAAACCGGCCCAGCCCGCCAGGGTGCTTACCCTGGCGAGCCGCATGCCAAAGGTTGCCGATCCCTCCTCTAGTTTATTAAGGCCCAGATTTGGATACCCTTACTCATTCTGAATAGCAATCAGCATTGCCAGCTCTCTGAATTTCATTCCAGGTTTTGCAATATTTGGTGTATTTTTTTTTAAAGTCCCAGCTTCTGGAATAAGATTTCAAGAGAATTTGAGCTTGCCTTTTTAAAGAGAGTTTCTAGCCCTCATGGTTGCAAAGGGGAGCTCAGAACCCTGAAGCAAGTATATCCTAAAGACCTAGAAACTGAAAGACAAATAAAAAGAATTCAAAGTTTTTTCTGGGGGGCCTGATGTGATTTATTTGGAGTTGGCAATATTGAGCATCATCTCTACAAGTATGTCCCTTTGCAGTCAATGGCCCCTGTCTAGACAAGGAAAATACACCATGTTTGAAAACATTAGCTAACGTGTTTTTAAACACAATGTTGCAGCTTGTGTAGAGACAGTTTAACCTTTTAAAACATGTTAGGTGGTCATAGTCAGCCTTAAGGTTGCACATCACCACACTATCACTGCAATTGTCATTAACTGGCAACCTAGGTCAAGGACTGAATGAGCATGGATACAGAAAATCCTTCTTCATCCAAGCGGTCCTTCAAGGTTGAGGTAAATTGAAGGAAATACCAATGTTCCACTAGCTGTGCTGTACTTGTTCATTAGATTTTTTTTTTTAAAGGCATTCTCCCATCCTATTGAAATAAATGGGACCTTTTCTATTGACTTAAATGGGTGCAGGATTAGTTCCATACAAGAGGGTTTCTATTTCCAGGGCACCTGAAGATATCATATTTTCCGTAAGCACTAAATGTACTAGGGGTGAAAATGAATTCACCTTTGTTCATAGGGCTAGCACAAATCTTATGCACCATTTAAGTCCCACTTAAATCATCAAAATAGGGCTTAAGTGGGACTTTAGGCTTGTGCATGGGCTGAATTTCACCACAGGAGATCTTTATTCCTAAATACTTAGAAATATGAAAGCCGTAATAACTAGAAGCCAAAGACTAAAAAATATCTGTATTCTGTAAAGACAGTGGCCTGCCATATAAACAAATTTCCTGGCAATGTTTATATAGGAATCATATATATGAAGCTAGAAATACTGTACAGTGCTATAATGGAATATTTTAATATCAGGACTGTCCTTTCTTAGAACTAATGAAACTGTCATTAGTAAAAATGATGGGGACAAGTTTACCCAATGTAGTAAAATGTCTCCTATGTCGTGCTTTCAACAATAAAACCTTTAGTGAATGCTAAAAATATATGAGCAGCTTTATAGAAGACAAGTATCTATGTAATAAAGATTTTTCCAGAAAATTGTAGTTTAACTGCAGTGCACGTTAAATGGAGACAATTCAGAGAGTAGTAATTTGGAAAATGTACACCTATAAAAATACTTGGAACCTTTTGGACTGCAATTCCTTTTAACTATCTTGCTTATTGAGGGCAAATGTTGACATTTTCAGTTTGCAGATTTAAGGATCATTATGAAACGGCTTTAACATTCTAGGCACAACTGGAGCTTTCTGATTGTGTTAGTGATGTCACCCCCCATGTCTGCCATGCCCAGATCAGACTGTTCTCCTTATTTTTAAGTCTAAATGTAATTTCATAATGGCATTATGGTGCTACTGGCACTAAATACCAGTGCCTTAGAACTCCACCTGAAGCATGACAGGGTTGTCCAGTAAAAGCACCACTTGTTGGGTGTTATTACTTAATTGAATGTTTCAGAACTTGGTCCATAATCATCCCACATAGCTATAAGGACATTGGTTTGGGGAAGGAAAAACACTTTTTTAGTTGTTTAACATGACTTTTTGGGTAAGACTAATGCTTGGACTTACGTCGGTATAACTATGTTGCTCAGAGGAAAGTTTTCCACCCGACTCAGCAATGTAGTTATATTGACCTAACCCCCTATGTAAACAGTGCTATGTTCACTGGAGGGCTTCTCCTGTTCACCGGAGGGCTACTGCCTCTCAGGGAAGTGGAGTCCCTAAGCCAAAGGGAGAAGCTGTCCTGTCAGCGTAGATCATGTCTTCACTAAATTCTGCAGCTATGCCGCTGCACCACTGTAAATGTAGACAAGCCTTGCATGTAGTATCAGGGAACAAGGGGGTCTGTGTCTCACTTTGGTATGAAGATGGCTTCTGATACTGGTGGTTCATTTCCATCTTATAACTGATACGATCCCAGTAGTGTTCTGTGTAATACACAGCTTCTATAAAATCACATTTGACAGAATAATCTTCAACATGCTTACATGCGTTTTTGCTTTCCTAACAAAGTAAAATAAACTTTCTCCAGAGGTTGATCTGTCATTTTGGAAACCTATTTGTGATTCTTATCTTTTTCCTTTGAGGCTATTTGACTGAAAGAACAAGACCAGCTAAATTCATCGCTTTGTCTCCTCATTAGACATTTTATTTATTAGTGTTACTATGTTAGGCCTTTGTCTATACTAAGGAAATTTGCACTAGTGTGAATACTAACTTTGCGCCAGTGTAACTGCTATCAATGCAATTACCCTGGTGTAAACCCTTAACATAGATGCCCTGAACTGGCACAAAGTGGGTCTCACACCAGCACAGTTCAATCCAGGAACATACCAAAATAAGCTATATTACATTGATGTCGGGTGCTGGAACAATTTTTATAGTGGGGGTGCTGAGAACCATTGAACCAAACTGTAAACCCTGGATATAATGGAAGCTACTACAAGCCAAGGGGTGTGGCAGCAACCCCAGCACCACTAGTTCCAGCACCTATGGATGTAATCACACTGGTATAAATTTCCTGAATGTAAATGGGGTTTTAATAGCTTTTGGATGACATTTGGGGCTTTATTAGGAAGTTTGAAAGTATCAGTATTGAATGTATTTTAACTGATGACTTTGGACCTGACCTGATGGACTTTACTTGCTGTGTCTCAGATGAATCCATGGGATGCTTTAAAAATTCATCAGTAATAAGTATAAAAGCTTGTCTCAATTCGGATAATTTAGTTTAGAAACTAGAAAATATAGTGGAAAATCAAGAACACCTCCCCCACTCCATTAGAATTAAGAATATGTTAAACAAGTCTGGCATCGCTGTACAAGTTATATGACCTAAAATCAGAGTCTGAACATAAAGGTAGAGGGCTAGGTTTGAAAATGGTTTTCAAGGCCCTGCTTCAGAACCCCATCCCTGTTCAGCAGAGCAGCAAACTTAAGCAAATGCTAAACTTTAGGCATATATGTCCCATTGTGACAAGGTGTAAAGGCGTTTCAGCATTTAAGGAGTTACCAGGCTCATATCTATCACCTGTGTGATCTGGGTAGGTTTATAAAAGGGAAGGGAAAGCAAGTGCAACTGAAGGTACCATAGGGGAAGGGTGTATCCTATCTCCTCCCAGCTGGCTGATGTGGGAAGGGCCTGTGGTTGTTTTGATGCAGTAGTTGTGGTTGGTTTTGTTCTGGATTTGACTTTGGGCTTTGGAAATAAAGCAAGCTCTGAGGAAAGAGATTTGACATGACTGATAGATGGGACTTCTGTTTTTCCTTCTCCAGCCTATGAGTCTGCACACTGGCTTGCAGCCATTGACTTCAATAGAACTTATGCACGTGCTTGGACTTGGCATGTGTGTAAGTGCATCACTGAAATAGGGATGGACTTAAGTACCTATTTAAATGCTTTACTGAATTGTGGCCTAATTTTTTTTTCTGGAGGTAATTTTCTTCAGTGAAAGGTTATGCCATTTAATTCAAGGATGCTGGATTTTATTTTCTATTTTTAACAAAGTGAGTGGATTTACCAGTATGAAAATAAACATATGGTAACCTGGAATGTGTGTCTGATCCAATACTAGAAGAGTAGAATCCCATTCTTGATTTTTCTTTGGGATAGATCAAAGTGCTGTGTACAGTGCCTTTATAGCGAGTCAGGAATACCCTGACAGGCTGGGCGTGCACACTGAAATATCAGTACCTTACAGTTGCGCAGACAGACATGGGGGGGGTTACACTTCCAACATGGGTTTAGACATTAAAAAAACAATTGACTTTCTTTAATTGAGTGTGATCTTGATAAATTGGAGAAATGTCTCAAAACTGAGACAGTGAAAATTAGTAAAGACAAATGTGTGATTCATGCAGGAAAGAATAATCAAGTGCAAAAATATAGACTAAGGGAATATTAGGTAGAAAGTGAGTAGCACGGGGAAGGATCTGAGGCTTAGAATTAATAAAACGAATGATTCAATGATGGGATCCTCAAAAAAGGCAAACACTGTATTGGGATCTGATCCTGCAAAAACTAACTCCTGTGAGTAGTCCATTTGCAGTTACAGGCTAAGATTTTTTTAAAAAGCAGCTATTGATTTTGGGTACCTCACCTGAAAGGGAGCTAATTTTCAGAGGGCTGGTGCTTAGAAATTTTTGAAAACAGAGTCCTTGGAAGATGTCTCTGGTTTGTCACCCAAGATCACTAGTCACTTTGAATATCTTGGCTCTAGTAATAGGAATATCACATGTAAAACATGTAACTTCTTATGCATTCCCAGTGTTACTCTTTGAAGCACTGTGTTCCTTGCTGGGTACCAGTGTTTATAAAGATGGGCATATCAGGGAGTGGGTAGAAATGCTCAACACGAGTGAGAAAAGGTTTGGAAAAATAAGACTTATGGGAAAAGGTTAAGTAGTAGCCATATTTAGAGAAAGCAGAAAGGGGAGACGTAAAGGGACATAAAGACATAATTGATCTCTGCCCTCTATCATTTCTCTTTATTTGCAGTCAGGACATTATTCCTGCTGCAGTTTAATACCATCGCTATTAATCTAGGAGCTATTAAGGAAAAGGGAGGGGAGAATGAAGACCATTTCCGGAAATGAACAAGCTGCCAAAAGACGTCTTAGCATGACCTTATTGAATTGATTGTAAGCTCTTTGGGGCAAAGACTGTCTTTGCCTCACTGTACAGTGCCTAGCACAGCAAGGCACTGATCCTGACTGGGGGCTCCATGCACTCCCATAATACAAGAATAAATAATAATATGCAGGACTACACAAGACACCTTTCTCTCCAGAATGGTTTAGAACAGTAATGGCTTTGATTCTATGGAGATTCTTGGGAAGGGACTGCATGACCCACCCAGAATCATTTCCAGCCCAAGACCCTGATTCAGGAAAACATTCTAAGCACATGCTTAGCTTTAAATCTGTGCTTCAGTCCCGTTGACTTCAATGGGACTGAAGCACGTGTCTTCCTGAATCAGTGTCCACGTGACTATTTTTTTTTAAAGAGCATAATTGTGCAGGTTTTTCAAGGTTCTGTTATTTTTAAAATAAAATAAAGCGAATCCAAAGCACTGGAGGATCCCCTGGGATTCTAGGGCTGTAGTGTCATCAAAAGCCAGTACTTTAGGTTTCGGTTTCAGCCCCAGCGTGTGTGCCTTTGGAGACCCCATAGTGGGATCTGGACCAACACTCAGCTGGGGAAAACTGGCTGTTTTTATAAATAGCTCTTAAATCTAGAGTCTACAGGTAGACTTAACCCTTTGGGCAGTAAGGATGTAAATCAACAGCCTCCTAGGCGTTCCTTTGTCTGGCAGTGAGGAAAACACCAGCGCTGGAAAGATAGTCTCTGTATTAATATTTTTAATAGCCTCCATATTTTCTTATCTGAGCACAGTTCACATATACACTGCAGTAGCTGGGAGAGCCAAAAGGTCCTCGGTGCCTCCTGACTTTGAAGCATATGTGGGAAATGTGATGAGTGCAAGAAACAGACAGTTTTAAAAACCAGACTTGTAATCTACTTATAGAACTAGTATTTCTCCCTCAGAAACAGTCCTCCCCATAGGGCTCTGTTCTCCTCAGTGGCGAAACACAGGCACTTTTGCTGCCAGGTTTGGGCTGTCCCTGGGTCTGGGACTCTGGGGGGGACATTGACTTCCTGGGGAGCTGCAAACACTCAGCCTGACCTTGAGAGTGCTATCTGTAAGGACAGGACAGCCCATGCTTTTTATTTAACTTTTTATTTTGTCATTATTAACATGCATGAACTGGGGGGAAAAAAGTAATCGTTCAAGTTGTACAGATGTTTATCCTGATTAACATTGACCGAATGCATTCACATTTCCACACAGGTATTATAAATCTTACTCACAGCAATTTCCACATATCTCAACTTCTAATTCCACTTTATTTACCCTGTAAGGAATCCAGAGGCACAACACAAATTCTAGTTTAGAAGTTCGACTCTCTAGTCCCCAGCACACATTGTCCAAATGTAGTTACTTCACTTTCCTCCTATGAGATCTTCCAAGCTTCTATTGTTTTTCCTCTGTAAATCATGTAAGTCCTACCTAACTGCTATGACTCTTTGTATAGAAATCATTTGCCCTTCTCCACTTCTGCTTATTGCACAGCTGATTTTTGCTTCCCATGTCTGCTGCTGCTTCATCAGAATTAAAGCTTGGGCATGCATGAGGTCATCGCTGTGCCAAACACATCAAATTATGACAATCTATGCAGGAATATTTGATACCCTCATAAAAAGTTGAGGCAGTTAGCAATAAGGCTCTGATTCAGCAGACGTAAATAATCCTCTCCCAATTCAGAAAAGCACTTAAGTACAGAAGTCCCATTTACTTCAATGCAGCTTAAAGATAAACACTGGAGTGGATTGATTTATCATAAGAATTGCTATGCTAGGTCAGACCAATGATCCATTTAGCTCCGTGCCCTGTTTTCCGACAGTGGACAGTGCCAGATGCTTCAGAGGGAATGAACAGAACAGGGCAATTAGCGAGTGCTCCATACCCTCTTGTCCAGTCCCAGCTTCTGGCAGTCAAAGATTTAGGGACACCAGAGCGTGGGGTTGTGTCCCTGACCATCTTGGCTAATAGCCATCGAGGGACCTATCCTCCATGACTTACTAATCTTGTTTTTGAACCCAGTTATTCCTTTGGCCTTCACAACATCCCCTGGCAACTCAGTCACCTGTGGAACTCATTATGTGAAGATGTATTTTCTTATGTTTGTTTTAAACCTGCTACCTATTAATGTCATTCAGTGACCCTGGGTTCTTGTATTCTGTAAAGGGGCAAATAAGACTTCCCTATTCACTTTCTGTATGCCATTCATGATTTTATACACCTCTGTAGTTTGTCTGCTTAGTTGTCTCTTTCCTAAGAAAAGCGGTTCCAGTCTTTTAAATCTCTCCTCATACAGAAGCTGTTCTATGCTGCTAATAATTTTTGTTGCCCTCCTCTGTACCTTTTCCAATTTTAATATTTTTTTTTTGAGAGGGGGTGACCAGAACAGCATGCAATATTCAAGGTGTGGGCGTACCATGGAGTTCTGTAGTGGTATTATATTTTCTTTTATTATCTATCCCTTTCCTGATGGTTTCTTACATTCAGTTAACTTCTTTGAGTGCCGCTGCACATTGAGCAGATGTTTTCAGAGAACTATCCCTGATGACTCCAAGATCTTTCTTCAGTGGTAACAGTTAATTTAGACCCCATCATTTTATATGTATAGTTGAGATTGTTTTCATAAGCACATTACTTTGCACTTATCAACACTGAATTTCATCTGCCATTTTGTTGCTCAGTCACCCAGTTTTGTGAGATCCCTTTACAAATCTTCACAGTCAGCTTTGGACTTACAAAATTACTCAAGATAGTTATCAGCTTCAAATTTTGCCACCTCACTGTTTATCCCCTTTTCCAGATCATTTATGAATATGTTTAACAGCACTGGTCCCAATACAGATGTTTGGGGACCCTGCTATTTATCTCACTCCATTCTGAAAACTGACCATTTATTCCTACCCTATGTTTTCTATCTTTGAGCCAATTACTGATCCATGAGAGGATTTTCCCTCTTATCCCAGATCTGTTTACTTTGCTTAAGAGCCTTTAGTATGATATCTTGTCAAAGGCTTTCTGAAAGTCCAAATACACTGTATCAGCTGGATCATCCTTGTAAACATGCTTGTTGACACCCTCAATGAATTCTAATAGATTGGCGAAGCAAAATTTCCCTTTACAAAAGCTGTGACTCTTCCTCAACATATTGTGTTCATCTATGTGTCTGATAAGGTGGTTGTTTACTATAATTTCAACCAATTTGCCTGGTATTGAAGTTAGGCTAACTGGTCTGTAACTTGCCGGGATAGCCTCTGGAGCCTTTTTTTTTTTTTAAATAATTAGCTATCATCCAGTCATATTGTACAGAGGCTGGCTTAAGTGATAAGGTTACATAGCAGAGTTAGTATTTCTGCAATTTTATAGCTGAGTTCCTTTAGAATGCTTGGATGAATACTATCTGGTTCTGGTTGAAAATTTTTTAATAATTTACATCAGCAAACAGGAAACCTTTATTTAAATAATTGTATTTTGATCATGTTATGGATTTGTACTTTTAAATTATTTTCCTAAACAAAGGTTGATCCCATAGTTGCAAATCAACATATTTGAATGGTTAATATAGTCTTTACACTAAAGTTGGTGCTTCTTTTTGTTAACCAGGAGGATATACTATATAAACATTTATTTAAGCAAGTATATAACTTAACTTACATTTATTGAGTTTCTTAATTTTTACATTTTTGTATTTTAGAAAATAGTGAAATGTAGCTCTCATTTACTGGATGATTAATTTTTTTTATTTGTGATTTGTGTCAAGCTCTATTTAGATGGAAATTCAAATTCAAATATCTACAAAATCAGCATTTAATTTTTTAATTATTAAATAAAACTACCTTAACTGTGCTGGAAATGTAAGAAAAATAAAAAAGCTTATCAAAACATGTTTTGCATTTAAAACTGATTTATTAAACAAAGGAAGTATTATCTGTAGTTAGTGAATTGAACTGAGTACTTCTGTTCACTGTGTGCTTCAAGATTTTAGAACTAATAGATCTCATCCTCTTAACATCTAGTTTTCCTCTTCTAATCTATGATAAAAACAAGTGTTCCTGCAATTTCAACTCCCAATTGGTTTCTTAAGTTGAAATGAGCTAGTCATTGAACTGAACTAGGTGAATAAATTGAAATGAAGAAAAGATTCTCTTTGCATCGGCAGAAGAGGCTATTGCTGTCCAAAGCCGGTTTAGCACTTTAACAGACTGTCTAGTTTCAGATGCTTAACCAGTGAATGCTATAGTTTGACTTTCTTTACAACTTGACAGCAAATATATACTACTTAATTTTATTATTTATATTTAATTTAAAATACTTTAATCGATTAAAGTAAGTGTAGGCCGTACCATAAATTGTCAATTTCAAATTTAATTTTAAATAAGTTTATTTAAAAAGTATTTAATTTAAATTAAAAATCCATTACAAATATTTTTTTAAAATATTGATTTTGATCCACTCTGGTGTCTGTGCACACACGTGCATAGGAAGACATAGTCCCTGGCCCAAAAATTTAAAGCCTGAGAAAACATAAATTTTAAAATTCAGACTAAATTATGCTCTTTTGTTCTAATTGTAGTCAATTTGTACTGCAAAAATATGCAAAACTGAAGCCTATTAAATATACTTTTAATTTTCTCTCTTTATGAACTGATGTCAATTTTGAAATCCCATCAAGAGAAAATAGGTATCTCTTTATTGATGTGTTTTTTTGTTTTGTTTTTTTGGTTGTTGTTTTTTTCCAGCTCAGCAGTTCTGGCTCCCCAATCAGAAATAGAATGGTTTTCAGGAAGGTAAAAATGTTTCAGGAGACATCTTGATTTAAGACCCCAATTTAGCAAAATACTAAAGCACAGGCTACTTGCTATGCTGAAGTGAGGCCTAAAATAAAGAGTGAGGAGGAAAGCAGCAGAAGCTCAGATATCAAAAGCCAAAAGTATCTTCATAGTTGACTAATGTAAAAACATACTACTGAGAAAAGCACGTACTAACTCCTAACTTAACGTTGTCCTGGTTAATATTGTTTCATTGTTATGTTGCTGATCAATTAGGGAACATGTGCGTTTAAAGTTGCGCAGTGCTCCCTTATAACATTGTTTGGCAGCTGCCTGCTTTGTCCACCTCTTGCAGAAAGAGCAGCCCATTGCAGCTAGCTGGTGGGGGCTTGGATCCAGGATGGACTGGCAGCCCCCCTATCAGCTCCCCTAAGTTCCCAGTGTGGCAGCCACCCAGCAGGCTATCAATTGCCAGGCAGTTCAGCTGTCCTTCCCCCCACTGCTGTGTGCTGCTTCTGCCCTCTGCCTTGGAGCTGCTCCCGGGAGCCTCCTGCTTGCTGTGCAGGGGGGAGGGAAGAGCAGTACTAATCCGCTCCTGGCCCCCCTCTCCACAGAGCAGTGGAGGACATGACGGGGCTCAGGCCAGAGCGAGCTTGCTGGCAGCAGATGCTGTCTCACCTTGCTGATCTAATTAAAAAGGCAATATACTTAGAGTGGGGTTAGCGTACTTAAAGGGGCAATGCGAGTCTCTCTCTCACACACACACACACACACACACACACACACACACACACACTTCTGTCTCTGCCTCTCTCTCCGCCATGCTGTCTCCCCTCCCTCCATTCCTGCTGCCTTGTAGAGTGTGAGGCTGCATTAACAACAATGTGTTAACCCTTGAGGACTCAGCTGAGTGCTGGTTCATCATTTAGCAGTAAGGCATTCCCTGGGAAATATCTCACCCTCTTCCATCCTCTGACTTCACCACCTCAACCAAGCTTCACAATCATTGCTGTGTACAATGTTAGTATAAGTTTTAAACAAACTGTGTGTGTGTGTGTGTGTGTGTGTGTGTGTGTGTGTGTGTGTGTGTGTGTGTGTGTGTGTGTGTAAAAAATTAGTCTTTTGTCTGGTGAAAAATTTTTCCCTGGAACCTAACCGCCCCCCATTTACATTAATTCTTATGGGGAAATTGGATTTGCTTAACATCGTTTAGCTTAAAGTAGCATTTTTCAGAAATATAACTACAACATTAAGCGAGGAGTTAATGTATAGAAGATATCTAAAAAGGGACTGTTTGGATTTGGAAGTGCTGATTAAATTAAAACAACCAATAATTATATTACATTTCTAAAAAGAAAATTGAAAATGAAATGACATTATTAAATTTGAGATCAAAACAAAAAATGGGGAGGTTCTGATCTGTAGAGAACAGTGGTCCCCAAACTATAGGGCACACCCCTAGGGGGCACAGAGGAATATTCAGGGGCGCACGCTAGGGTTGCCAACTTTCTTATTGCACAAAACTGAACACCCTAGCCCTGCCCCTTCCCCAAGGCCCTGCCCTCTGCTCACTATATTCCCCCTCCCTCAGTGGCTTGCCCTCCCCCACCCTCACTTGCTTTCACTGGGCTGGGGCAGGGGGTTGGGGTGCAGGAGGGGGCTCCAGACTGGGGGGTGGGGCAGAGGGGTTCAGGGTACAGGAGGGGGCTTTGGGCTGGGGCAGAGGGGTGAGGGCACTGTGTGCGGGTGCAGGCTCTGGGCTGGGACCAGGGATGAGGGGTTTGGGGTGCAGGAGGGGGCTCCGGGTTTGTGGGGGGGTGGAGCCTGGGCTTACCTCCAGCGGCTCCTGGTCAGCAGTGCAGCGTGGGGGCTAAGGCAGGCTTCCTGACTACGCGCTAGGCAGAGGTACGCAGGCAGCTCTGCACGCTGCTCTTGCCCACAGGCACCACCCCTGCAGCTCCCATTGGCCGTGGTTTCTGGCCAATGAGAGTGTGGAGCTGGTGCTTGGGGCAGAAGCAGTGCGCGGAGCCCCGTGGCCCCTCTGCCTAGGAGCTGGACCTGCTGGCCACTTCTGGGGTGCAGCGCAGAGGCAGGACAGGTAGGGACTAGCCTGCCTTAGCTCCGCAGCACTACTAACTGGACTTTTAACGGCCTGGTTGGCGATGCTGACCAGAGCTGCCAGAGTCCCTTTTCGACCGGGTGTCTGGTCGAAAACTGAACACCTGGTCACTCTAGCGCATGTAGCGGGTCCTGGCCCAGCCTCATGGGAGGTGGGGAGAGAGCGCCACACAGCCTTGCTCTGCCTCCAGCCCAGCTCTAGTCTCAGCTGCATCTCCACTCTGCCCCCAGCCCTGCTCTGTCCTCAGTCCCTCTCTACCCCCAGGCCAGCTCCACCTCTAGTCACAGCTACTCCCACATACCCAGTTCTGCTCCTGCTCTGCCTTCAGCCCAAGCTCCTCTGCTGAGCCAGCTGCAGGAATGGAGGGGTGGAGGAGTGCTGACAGATTCCATTACTGGTAAGTGGGGGCATGACAGGAAAAGTTTGGGCACCACTGGTATAGAAAAACAGAGTACAGATTTGTAGACAATATCTTTATTACATTTTAGAGAACATATAAAATGAATTATTTCACTTATCAAGGCCAATTACTTTTCATTCACTGCTTCCTTGAACTGACATGTAATACTTAATTAATTTTTTTGTCCCAACAATCTTACTTTTTTGGGGCGCAGTCTGTGCCTTCCACTTAAAAGAAGAAATGTTCAAAAATCTTTTCCTTAAATTTGCAATTTTGTTTTCTTTCCTTCCTGTCTGTTGGATGCTATCAAGTCAAGTATCATAGCTGGATTTTGAAAACAAAAACCTTATATAATTTTGTCAGATACTCAGGTATGCATATGAAAATAAAGCTAAGCAAATCTTATGCTTCTGGATATAAGCTGATTGCTCCAGAGATTGGGAGGGAATATGCCTTGCATTGCACAGTTGACTAATTGCATTGATTCTGCAAGCTGCTGAGCAAGTGCCGAACACTTTCAACTCCCACTGAAGTCAGTGGGAACTTAGGACATTCAGCGCCTCACGGGACTGATCCTATGAGGTACTGTTTTCACTGGTGTTTTTTTTTTAAACCTTCCAGTGAAACATCAGGTATTGCCCATTGCTAGAGGTAGGGATATCAGACTTAATAAACCAATGGTTTGATCTGGCAAAGCGAATCATACCCTAAGGGTATGTCTACACTACCAGATTAGTTCGATTTAACTTAATTCGAATTTGTGGAATCGACCTTACAAAGTCGAATTTGTGTGTCCACACTAACGGGGCAAGCGTCGACATTGGAAGCGGTGCACTGTGGGAAGCTATCCCACAGTTCCCGCAGTCCCTGCTGCCCATTTGAATTCTGGGATTTCCCCACAATGCATGCTGGGGGGGAAAATGTGTCGAAGGTGGTCTTGGGTAACTGTCATCATTCAACGTGCTTTCGGACGTCTCAAGGGGAGATGGAGGAGCTTACTGACTCTCTCGGATCTCAGTGAAACCAATATCCCCATTGTTATTGCAGCTTGCTGTGTGCTCCACAATCTCTGTGAGAGCAAGGGGGAGACCTTTATGGCGGGATGAAAGGTTGAGGCAAATCGCCTGGCTGCTGATTACGCTCAGCCAGACAGCCGTGCAATTAGAAGAGCCCAGCGGGAAGCGCTGTGCATCCGGGAGGCTTTGAAAGCTAGGTTCCTCAGGGAGCAGGGTAACCTGTGACTGTTCAGTTTCTTTACAGAGAAGCTGAACCTGCCCCTGCTTCAGTTACTGTTGACTTTCTTCTGCGGTTACATACCCCGTTCACCACGTTTCCCCCCTTCCAACACACGTTTAAAAATAAAGTTAATGGAACAGGGTTAATTAACAACATTTTCTTTATTAATGAATTCGCGTTAAAGGGTTGAAACAGGGACGCAGACTGTGGTGGGTAGGGTGTGCAGTGATGTTAACACCGCTTCTACACTCGAGGAATGATAGGCTCCTGCTCCTAGAGCAGTCTGCAGTGCCGGACTGGTTGTTTCAACGGAGCCTGCCATCCCTCCTTTTCAGGACTCTGTGTGCGGGGGCTACGTGACCTTGTGGCGGGGGAGGACGGTTACAGATTCCCCTGCTGCGTGGCTCTGTGGTCCGGGACAAGGACCGCTGCATAAGTTCTGTAACCGCCCTCCCATGCCACAAAGTGACATACCCCCCACCCACACAGAACATGGAAAACACCTCCCAGACCGACCAGGGTGCCTACTGACTGCACTGTGTGTGTGACCTGCTGTTGATCCTGCCCCCGTGTCTGTATCCTGGTAAAGGTGACTGTCCTATGCAATTAACAACTCCCTTCCCCCCGCCCTTCACAGACAGTCTTCTGTAGAAAAACTTGACGGAAATAGTAATTAACAGCAAACTACTTTTAATAATCAACTACACAGTTAGGGGATGAAACTGGGATTGGGGCTTCGGTGAGCCAGGAAGGGAAGGACTTCTCAACATTTAGGGAATGAGAGCCTTCTTGTATTTGTGCACTCTGCAGGGGTGCAGTGACAGTTTTCACGGCCCCTGTCGCCCCTCCTTCTTGTTACTTTGGGTGAGGGGGGTTTGGGACTTTGTGGCGGGGGAGGGCGGTTGCAGATACAGTGCAGGGGGGCTCTGTCCTCCTGCCTGCGGTCCTGCAGAACATCCACAAGGCGCTGGAGCATGTCAAATTTTCCCTGGGCATTTCCTGTGTGGCTGGTCAGAACATCCAAGCTCGGATTGCTGTCCAGAGCGTCAACAGAGTGGTGCACTGTGGGATAGCTCCCGGAGCTACTAAGGTCGATTTCCGTCCACACACAGCGTAATTCGACATAGCCATGTCGAATTTAGCGCTACTCCCCTCGTCGGGGAGGAGTACAGAATTCGAACTAAAGAGCCCTCTAGGTCGAACTAATTAGCTTCCTGATGTGGACGGGTGCACGGTTATGTCGAATTAACGCTGCTAAATTCGACATAAGCTCCTAGTGTAGACCAGGCCTAATATGTTCCTAATGTATGGTACTGTGCATGTTTTAAACTGGATATCGTAAGCTGTTACAATTGCCTATACAGTTAAAAAAAAATGTGGTGCACATAGCAAGGCCTATAGTTAAAGTTTCCTGATACTTTCTATTATAAGACCCTGTTGTCAGTTGCTTATTTTTGCCAAATTTTAACCATTGATGCTGAAATTGCTCAGGCAGGGTGTCTGCTTCAAATAATTATTTTTTTGGTGGGTGGAGGGAGAAAATTGGTGTGTGGATGTGTATGCATGTGTGCGTTTCTCAGAAATATTAGGGAGAAAGATGTTTTGCCCATATTAAATTCTTACAATCATTTTGTTGAGATGCTCTGAGTGCCCCTGTGTTTTGGAGCAAGAACTAGAAATTTTGCAGAGGGGGTGCCCTGGTGTCAGGGGTGTGCTCTTTGCCATTCCTGTGACAATCTGCCCATGTTTGGTCAAATTTACACATGCCCAGTAGAGGCTTATTAGAATTTGGCAGCTAAATTCTTTCAAGGGTCCATCTGCACTGAGCATGCTCCATCCCCTCAAAGCTCCCATGTGCCGGCATGCACCATCCGCATAGAGTGACTGAATATTTCCAGCCCTGGGTTGTAAAGGCTGAATAGGACTTTCCTTGCAGCTGCCTCTCCTAGGGCCTGCTGTGGTTCTGGGCACTACAACTGAGAGCTGGGAGACTTTCTTTCCTGTGTGCTCAATCAGCGGCGGCTCTAGCTTTTTTGCTGCCCCAAGCATGGCAGGCAGGCTGCCTTTGGCAGCGCGCCTGTGGGAGGTCCCCGGCCCCATGGATTCGGCGTACCTGTCGCCGAATTGCCGCCGAAGCCGCGGGACCAGCAGACCTCCCGCAGGCACGCCGCTGAAGGCAGCCTGTCTGCTGCCCTCACAGCGACCGGCAGGGTGCCCCCCGTGGCTTGCCGCCCCAGGCACGCGCTTGGAACGCTGGTGCCTGGAGCTGCCGCTGTGCTCAATGCTCCCTGTGCTGGCATCCCAGCAGTGAAATAGAGGAGGAAACTGCCTCACCTTAGTGAAATGCACAGGAGTGAGAAGCCAGGGTGGGGTAGGGGGCAGAATCAGGAACCTGGGGTAAGGAGGTAGGATCAGAAGCTGGGAGTGGGGACAGGAAGATCGCAGGAGCCCCAGGGAGCAAGTAGGATAGGGGCAGAAGCTGGGGAGGGATGGGAGCAGGAGCTGGGATGGGAGGAGAGAGGCAGGAGCCAGGGAGAGCAGGAAAGTAGGAGCAGGAGGAGGGGACAGGCAGGAGCAGGGTGGATAGCAGAAATGGGGGTGGAGGGGACATGGGGTAGATTTTTATCTTAATAGGTTTTCTACTGACTAAATTGCAGTGTGCTGTCAATAAGATGTTTTGGGCTTTTTTTCCACAGCTTGCACAGTACAGTACATAGCACCAATAGCCTGGTCCTTTGTGGTGGCATATTAGATGATTTCAACTCGTGGGAAAAATGGTTTATTTTGATATGGTTTTATGTGGTGGGGCTGGTGGTGATGAAAAGTATTTAAGTGGATTCTGACTCGTGAATACCATACTTCCACTATTAGAGGTGTAACATTCCAGCCTGCTCTAGATCCCAATAAATGATTTAGCAAAGCTGAGGCCATATTACGTTCAGGATTGGTTTTTGATAGGTGTCTGCTGCTATTCCATGGTCCTTGTCTCTGGTGCTGTAGTTCTGCAGTGCATGTTTTTTGAATCTGTAGTCTTTCAACAGCTAAGCAATAGTTTACATTTCTTCCAAAGTAAATTTAGTTTGCAGTGTACTGGCCTAGTTACATAAGTGATCTGAATCCCTCTGCATCTCTCCTGTGGTTGCTTTATATTTACTACTCCCTTCAGTTTTGTGTCATCAGCAATTTAACAATTTTACAGCTGGTTTCTCCACGTAATTTATAGACATACTGTGAGAAATAGACACTGAAAATTTGGCGCACAGATCCCGCTGCCCCAAAATGAACCGGTTTAATGGAGAAAAGTGTAGATGGCAGGGAAACCGTGGCATATGTTCTTATCCCATTCAGGCAGTATGGGCACTGATGGAAAAACAGGCAATCTGGGTACATAGTTTTTAGGATATGCTTTTGGGAAGTCTGAAATCCATGTTTCTAGCTGGATTCCCATCTGATATATAAGCTGGTGTAGCCACATTAGCAGCAGACAGTGCTGTCAGAATCACCTAGAAGGATGTCTGCAGTGAGACACACATTTAATTTCCTCCCCTGGGAGACTCAGGTATTTCTTCAGTTGGCCCTGTTAAAGGAGAGGCCTGTTTGGGGCAAGGAAGCTAAGCCTGTCTGCCCTCCAGAGAAATAAAATCTGAGGAAAGATCCTGAGCAGAGACTGTCATCCCAGAGATCTGAGGTGTGAAAAAAAAGAAATGGATGGAGGTCTATACAGAATACCTGAACTCACCATGTGTCAGCTTGTCTACACTTGAAATGCTACAGCAGCACTCCTGCAGCACATCAGTGTAGATTCTACGCTCACGGGAAGGGTTCTCCCGTGGCGTAGGAAATCCACCTCCACAAGAGGCAGTAGCTAGGTCGATGGAAGAATTCACACCAATGAGATTTTTCACACTCCTGAGCAGTGTAGTTAAGCCAACTTAATTTTCTAGTTTAGACGAGGCCTCAGACATTTCTCCAGCAGTGACACTTACAGGAGCCACAGACCACTAAAGAACAATGTCTGCTCTTTTATATGGTGGCCTACTTGCTAACTCATAGCAAGTATATGGTTTCAGAACTAGCTCACTGAGCAATGGACACTTAGGTCTACGTGGAGCCTCTAACAAGAGCTTTGTCCAGGGTTTAAAGAAGACAGCTGAGTCAGGAGGCCTAGGATCTATAATCATTTTGCCACTGAAACACCGTGTGACTTTGGGCAAGTCACCTAACTTCTCTGAGCCTCAATTTTCTGTAAAATGGGGATAGTAATATTCAACAATACAGGGGTGTTGTGAGTTCTTTTGAGATGTGAGATCCTCATCTGAAAGGTGCTATAGATGTGTAAAGTATTAATTATAACACTCTTAATCCCCACATAGAAAGAATCTGCTCCTGGCCTGTTCAGAACACACAAATGATCAAAGATAATGGCAAAGGAAGGGTTGTGGGAGGGAAGTTTTGTGCTATTTTCTGCTCCATTGTGATATTCAAAGAGTCTCATTTATTTATTGAGTTGTGGCTTATTTTTTTTACCTCAGAAATATCAGGCTTCCCTGTTTTTTTTTTTCCTGGAGGAGTCTTTGGAGGCCTGAAGAACCAAAGTGGGATAGGACATGACAGAAGGCAGAGAGCTGAAGTGAGGTTCACCTCCAGTCCTCAATGGAGTGGTGAAGGGAATGTTCACTCTTGCACAGTGAAAGGCTGATATTTTTACATGTTCTTCTGTTGTTGTTGTTTTTGTTTTAAGTAAAAAAATTTTAAAATTCAGACTTTTTTTATTAAGGTAAACAAAGAAAAGAGAAAATAAGTGATTTCTACATTGATGTAAGACATGGTCCCCAAACTTTTTACCTTGCACCCTTCTCCCTCCCCCGGGCTGGGGCCAGGAGCAGGGCCATGGCTCCGGGAGGGGGTGACATGGACAGGAGTAAGGGGGCCGGAAGCAGAGCCCCGGGTTCAGGGCCGGCAACCAGGACCAGTAGTCGGGGCCAGGGCCAGGAGTAAGCTAGGTGGTGCTCCCTCCTGGCCTCCCTGGGTTTAGCCCAGGTCTTAGCCACCCCCGCCCCCCAATGGTCCTCCATGCCCCCCAGATTAGGGACCTCTGCTTGACATTACATAAATATTGACATTACATTTTGACAGTTATAAAAGCACTGTCACCTTGACAAGCTTATAAATTAATACAAAAAAGCTAATATTAACATTTTACAATTTATTAAAACAAATCAATGCCATTTCATACACCACAGAAGAGCCATTAAAAGGGCCAATAAAAGGCACAAGCACATTTTTTCCCTTTGCTTTGTAGCTTGCTTAACAGATTTACCCCGTTGACTGTAAACACAATTCCAGAATACAACTGGTACACACTGTGCATGTGAGTATTGCACGTACATCTCTCATCAGAACTAGAATGCTTCGTTATCACAGCAATATATGGTAGGTGCCTGTGACAAAGTTGTCTATCTCTTTAGAGACATTTTGGTTCTGCTTTGGTCCTGTGACCCCCAGAGATCCAGTTACTTTTCCTGTTTTAGGTTTCTTGTCTTATGCAGTGTGAGTGAATGGGATAGCAATGAGGTGTGAAAGGTAGGACACTCTTCTTTTTGTTTTCTTTTTGTTTTCTTTCTTTATGTTAATTGGTGCAGGGATTTGGTTTGGTTTTTATCCTTACCAAGAAAATAGGGGAAGGACAAATAGGCAAATGTTGTTGATGGTTGTCAAATTGTTAGTCTTTGTGTATATGTAACATGTCTCAGGTAGCACATGACCAGGATTCATCATGGAATTTGGTTCACTGGTTGGATCATTAGCTTCCTTGGCCTGGGCCAGGTACCGATGGGGTGTGCAAAGTGAACTCTGATCCATGCACTAGTGAAACAGGTTAGAAAATGTAAACCTGCAGCCATATCTACATGGGATAGCAGCACCGATTTAACTACATGTGTCTTTTTAAATGGATTTACTGAAAAGGTACAAACCCTAATGTGGACACTTGTATTTCAGGCTTATTTCAGTTCAGTTGTTTGGCTCAGTTTAAACCAATATTAATCAAGTAAGCCATTCTTAAACTGATATAAGTATGTTCACACAAAGTTTGTTCCAGGTTACTTAAAACGATTTATAAACTGATGCAAATTTTTCATGTAGACAAGGTCTCAGGCACAGGAAGAGAGATTTAAAGAACAATCCAGAGAAGGGACTAGCCAGAGAAGCACCAGTTCAGAGTACAGTAATAATCCTCACTTTATTGTGGGGTATGATCCTTATGCTGGGAATTGCTGCTCCAAATACTTGTTTAAAGAGGGACAAAGCAAAACCAAGCTCAGAAGAATATTTAATGGTGACTTTTAACATAATTTAACAACTTTTGGAGCCTTTAGTGAGTGATACTTCTGGGTCTTTCTGGTGAAGCAGATTATCCAGTGAACAATTCTGTACTTGTTTCTCATCTCTTGGTAGCAGCGAGATGCTCCTTAGATACATTTTGAGAGTCAAGAGAGAAGACCCTTCAGGACCAATCACTTGGTTTAAATCAGCCTGGGATACATTCCTAATGGGAAAGCTTACAGGCACTATATAAATGGATTTTGGTGATTTTAGCACACTTTGGTTCCCTCTCCTTTTTGTTACAGAGCTTGAACAAAAGAATCCTTTAAAAATAATTAAGACGTCATATAATTTTATCTCCTTTTCCTTAGTGTGATATGGGTACAATCTTCCTCTGACACACGTATCTGGTATCTCCTAGGTTATTGACTTTGCTATATCTGGGAATAAATATGTCATTTTTGTTGCATTGTAATAACTTTTCCATGTTTTCTTTGTTCTACCGGTTTTATTTTATTTCTGAACGAGGTGAATAAAATTCTGTCTAGGTACCTATATAGCCCTCATCACTATTGTAACAGAGCGCAAGTTAAGGTTAAAATTCAGGGGAAAATTCTGAAACCCTTGCTCACACTGAGTAGTATCTTACCCCATGAGTAGTCCCATTGATTTCACATTGATAGAAGCTCTGGTGGCATAAGGTGCACCAGAATCTGGCCCTGAAAAAGAACCCCCATAGTTTACTAACTAAATCCAGTGATTGTCATTTAAAAGTGCTGGAATGTCCTGTTTAAGGCTAATAGCAAGGTGAACAAATGCATTCTCCATTCCTGCACATCTGCTCCAGCCTGAGTCAACAGAAATTCCCCGCAGCAATTCTGTGTGCAGCACTCAGCCCATTAGCTGTCAAGCTTTAATGTGGGACTTATTAGCATATAAAGTCCCCACCTCTTGTAGGTTTTTTAGTATTACATGACTTCAGGGAGGCTGAAAGCAAACAGGGCAGACCTGCTATGGGTCAAAGGAACAAGCCAATCAAGAAGCCAAAGTTTTCCCAGGAGGACACTGACTTGCTTGGTGGCTGGGATAATGAAACTGCTAGGGAAAATGTCAGCTTAAATGGATATGTGCAACAAGCCAGCTATTGCAGAGCTGCTGGTGGGCCGAAGTCGTTTTTTCGGAGCAACTTATTGCTATGCTTCTTGCAACCACTTAGTTAGCTAAAAAGGATAATAGTTCTAAAGGAGGCTACTTTGCAAAACACACTATTGGGTAAAGAAATTTACAGGGCAACAACCATACAGGGATCATGGGTTAATGAAGAGAAGGCAGAATTTGCCCAGAAGAAGAAAGGAGCTCAGCAGCACAGAAGAGACCCATGAGAAAATAGATAAAGGATAATCTGTGGTGTGACTAAGTTAAACAACATCATTTCTCTGCTGTCCACTCAGTGACACTTTTGATTCCTGAGTTTGGATGCACATCTTAATTATTTAGGGCTTTAAGATCAGCCTATCATGTGGGATGGTGCATGGGTGCATTGACCCTGGAGGGTTGTGAGGGGTGGGTTTGTTTGGTTTTTTCCACCACCTGGGGTGGCAGAAACACTGGAGCCAGCCCTGCTTGCAAGACTGAGTAAGAGCTAGGACAATACTAGATCTCCGTGGAAACAGTGCTAACTGTAGCCACTAGGACTGAGGGTGATTAAATTAATGAGATAGTGTGTGTTCTTTCTAAAGAGCCCATTGAGACATCTTTCCTGGAGCCACCTGGGAAGGGATGAGGTACCATAGGGCAGCTGGAGGCTTGTGCAATTCATAGCCAAAGAATCCATCAGTCCAAAAGTCATTGCATCAGTGGGAGGGGTTCTAGAAAAATATCTCCTTATGATAGGAGGCTGACAGGCCCAGGCTCTGTAGAACAGAAGTCTGGAGTGAGTGCAACTCAAGTCTAACTGAAAACATATACTCACATTTATTGGTCATCTTTAGAAATCTAAATAGCAATTGCTAATAATATTTTGGGCAACAGATTGATTGCCTTGAAGAAAACTTAGGTGTCTCTAAAGTGGCAGTCAATTGATATATTATTTAGAAAAATACCAGGATATTTGTATGCCCCATAGTTTATAAAAGTGTTCTCAGATGTGGTGTTTTAGTATAGTAAAGTAGGTTCAGACTTCATGTTACAACATTTGTAATGAGGGCTTTGTGGAGATACAGTCAGTAGATTTAGGAGAAGCTTTTTTCCCCTCATGTAGATGATGTGTTCTGTACTCTTAAGTGAGTGTCAGAGAGTTGGTCTCATAGGTTGATTACCCTAATGCATAATAAAAGGTCAAACTGGGTCAGTTGTCAACTTGGCATATTTGAAATGGGGATCTGATGTCCAAAATCAGCCTTTGTAGAGGCAACTCTAGAGACAACATATGAGTGAGGTGTTTAGGAGCATCATAAATGAAATCTGGATTGTGTTCAAAATTAAGTGGCAATAATAAAGGTTAGGCAGCAAAACATACTGCATTTCCTTGTAAGTGTTGCAAATAGAGGTTTCAAAGGAGCATTCAAGTACTTTCTGCTATTAATTATCCTTAAGAGGGATTTTAAGATCTCAAGTCCAGGATATACAGCTTTGGACTCTTGCAAGGGTTTCTCAGCAATGAAATTGTACAGTAGAGATAGGAGTAGAGCTTGTCGGAACATTTCTGATTAATTTTTTTTATCAACATATATATATATATATATATATATATATATATGCTGTTTCATCAAATCCAAAACATTTCATGGAGATGTATTGATTTTAGATGAAATTTTTGAGGAGTCTGAGATCCAGGTTGGGCTCTTTGGTCACTTCCCAAGACAGAGAAACTGGAATCAAACAGCTGACCTCTTTGATTCATCAGTTCTTTGACAATTGTCAGAAGTTTCCTAGACACAATTTTTAACAAAGAAACTTAACTCTAGGTGCGTACAAAAATCCTGAGAAGGTAGATTTAATTTAATTCTCAAATTTCAAAGATATGGCCTGGAAAAAGTCTCCACTGGTCAGCAATTGTTATCCCTTCTTTTGAAATTAGTATCTTGTCCTGCAGATAAACGTGGTCACCTGCATATCCAGGAAGTCAATGAGAATTTTCACTTTGCGCCAAGGTACCTGAATGCCTTTTCCTGTATTTGCAGATTGGTTCCTAAAATAGGAAGACCTGACATGCTAATATCCCCCTGTCCATCTAAGAGAAATCTATTATGTAGAATGCAGCTTACAACAAAAAAATCGTATGGACTTTGAGGCGGCTTTAGATCGATGTATTGCCAGATCTATATAAATATCTACAACACATAGTTAAAATAACAAACATCATCTCCATGGTTGATACAGTGATCTTAAAGTACTGCAAGTCTTTTAAATTTGCAGGTGTCTGAAGATTTAGAATGCGTGTTTATAAGGCAAGACTTCAGAGGCCATGCACTGAGAATAAAAACAGGGCTGCTAAGTGTCCTCATGTGAGATCCTACATCTGCAACTGAAAGATGATACAAGGGAATGTGGCAGATTGCCTGAGTGTGTATGCATCATGACATGTCTCTGGGAACTTGGATACCACATCCAAGGTCTGGCGTTTGGTATTGTGCACCTGTATATTGAAAAGCTATAGCAAATGACATCCTGTGCAGGTGCTTAGAGTGAGGGGTGTGTGTGTGTGTAACTGGTATCTCCCAGGACAGCTGGGAACTGAGCATTGTTACAGAAGTCATGTGGTGTTTGCAGCTGATTCAGTGTTTGTATGAGAAATCTAACATACTGGTTATTTATACTGTCCTGACGAAATCTAAAGTTTATGATGACCAGGTTAGTGGCTGAGTGGCCAATGCCTGCAGGGGTGTGAAAAGCCCCAATGCACAGGAAGCCAAAGACTACTGTTGTTGCATCTACTACATGCAAGGCGTGGCTCCCCCCACCTCTGACTGACTATGAAAGAGTATTTTGTTAAATGTTGTTAATGTGCCACAAGTCTTTGTAATGGGATATAGTTTATAAACTAAGAAATGAAATTAATTTCCCTTGTAACAGCTGACAGATATCAATAGCCTGTTTATCAAATCTGTAGCAGTTCTTCACTGAGCTTGCGAAATTATGATCTTGGGGTATTATCTCCTTCTCCAAGCCCTCTGTTGCTTCCATCAAAGCCAGAATAGCATTGTGCTTCTTTCAGGGATCAGCAAACATATGGGTCACTGC
Source organism: Mauremys mutica (assembly GCF_020497125.1). Taxonomy (NCBI): domain Eukaryota; kingdom Metazoa; phylum Chordata; order Testudines; family Geoemydidae; genus Mauremys; species Mauremys mutica. Next base: position 98,750,822 of record NC_059072.1, on the reverse strand, counting down.
CTGTGAGTGGATTTCTACAGGCAAGATAGCTGCTTAGTCATTCCTTTCAGCTGAAAGTGCACTCATAATTTTAGGATTAGCTGCAGAGATTGGGGGTGGTGGTGGTGGTATTTGACTTGTGTGGCCAGTTTATTAACATGCCTACTCCCTGACTACTACTTATGCATATGTTAGTCTCTGATACAAAATGGAGTGCAAAGAAATATAGTTTAAATATTCTTCACTTGCCTTACATGCCATGTCCCTTAGCACAAACATCTAGGTTTCTAAACCCCTCATTTTCTGGTGCTTAAATCCTGGGCAGCATTTCAAATATCTAGGCTTAAGGATCTGAGATGTTATCCTAGTGTAGGATTCTGCTGAACTCCAGGCAGCTGGCTCGGTTCTTTCTCAAATGCTCTCATTTTTATTTTTACACCAGTCAGTTCTTTGTCATTCCTCAGCTGGTGTCAATCAGTGCAGCTCCTCAAAGTCAAGGGATTTATTTTTCTTAATTAGAATCTCTCATGCCTTGTGACACATGAGGCAACCCAGTCCATCTAATACCATGTTTCTTGCTCTGTTATAGTCTGTTTCCATGACAGTGGCATCCCGAATGGTTTTCTTATATATCATCTGTTGTCCTCTTTTCCATCTTCCACCAGCTGGTATCCAGTCAAGGGATTGTCTAGGAATACAGGGGTTTTTTTTTTTTTAATATCTATACAACATATCCAAATCATTTCAGCCTTCTTTCTCAAATCATTGTCTTCACAGTCTGCTGGCTAGTCCTTTTGTAACATATCAATGTCGGTTACTTTATTCCACCACTAGATACCAGGTATTCTTTGCAAACATCTCTGATGGAATGCATTATGCTTCCTGTTGTGGGTTTCTAGTATTTGCCAAGTTTTAGAAGCATACAATAAAATGGGTATCACAGTGGCATAGCATAACTTTATCTTCCCCATCCAATGGTGTGTTAACAATTGGCCAGATTCTCACATGGTGTACATTAATTTAATAAATAAAGGATTTACACCCTATGAGAATCAGGCTAGTTGTGAAAATACCAGATGGCAGGCATGGTTCGGTGGTTAAACACAGGACTGGATATTAGGACAACTGGAAACCCAAGTCTGCTTTGCCTGTCCTTCCAGATGGTGCTGGGGTTGCCTCTCGCACTGAGGTTGCCTCTCCGGGGGAGGGAACTCCAGTTTCTAGGAAAAGGCAGGTGTTAGTAATGGGAGATTCGATTATTAGAAATGTAGATAGCTGGGTCTGTGATGACTGGGAGAATCGTATGGTGACTTGCCTGCCTGGTGCGAAGGTTGCGGATCTCTCGAGGCATCTAGATAGACTTATGTGTAGTGCTGGGGAGGAGCCGGTGGTCGTGGTACATGTAGGTACCAATGACATAGGGAAGGGTAGGAGAGATGTCCTGGAAGCCAAATTTAGGCTGCTAGGGAAGAGACTGAAATCCAGGACCTCTATGGTGGCATTTTCAGAAATGCTCCCAGTTCCACGCGCAGGGCCAGGTAGGCAGGCAGAGCTTCAGAGTCTCAATGCGTGGATGAGACGATGGTGTAGAGAGGAGGGGTTCACGTTCATTAGGAACTGGGGAAACTTCTGGGATGGGAGGAGCCTATACAGGAGAGATGGGCTCCACCTAAACCAAAGTGGAACCAGACTGCTGGCACTAAACATTAAAAAGGTTGTAGAGCAGTTTTTAAACTAGGAGATGGGGGAAAGCCGACTGCTGCAGAGGAGCGTGTGGATCGGACACAGACTTCTCTTAGGGGAGAGTCTGATGATAGAGAATCTCCAGGTTATAGTCAGGAGCAGAGGAATGAGAAGTATAATGTAAGGGCCGGATCAGATGATAAACAGTCATATAAAAAAGAATCTGGCACATCAGAAAAAGGCAGGCTAATAAACAGGGACAAGTTTTTAAAGTGCTTGTACACAAATGCCAGAAGTCTAAATAATAAGATGGGTGAACTAGAGTGCCTTGTGATAAAGGAGGATATAGATATAATAGGCATCACAGAAACCTGGTGGACTGAGAGCAATCAATGGGACACGATCATTCCGGGGTACAAAATATATCGGAAGGACAGAACAGGCCGTGCAGGGGGAGGAGTGGCACTATATGTTAAAGAAAGTGTAGATTCAAATGAAGTAAAAATCTTAAGCGAATCCACAGGTTCCATAGAGTCTCTATGGATAGAAATTTCATGCTCTAGTAAAAATATAACAGTAGGGATCTATTATCGACCACCTGACCAGGACAGTAATAGTGATGATGAAATGCTAAGGGAAATTAGAGAGGCTATCAAAATTAAGAACCCAATAATAGTGGGGGATTTCAATTATCCCCATATTGACTGGGAACATTTCACTTCAGGACGAAATGCAGAGATAAAATTTCTCGATACTTTAAATGACTGCTTCATGGAGCAGCTGGTACGGGAACCCACAAGGGGAGAGGCGACTCTAGATTTAATCCTGAGTGGAGCGCAGGAGCTGGTCCAAGAGGTAACTATAGCAGGACCGCTTAGAAATAGTGACCATAATACAATAGCGTTCAACATCCCTGTGGTGGGAAGAACATCTCAACTGCCCAACTCTGTGGCCTTTAATTTCAAAAGGGGGAACTATACAAAAATGAGGGGGTTAGTTAGACAAAAGTTAAAAGGTACAGTGACTAAAGTGAAATCCCTGCAAGTTGCGTGGGCCCTTTTTAAAGACACTATAATAGAGGCCCAACTTCAATGTATACCCCAAATTAAGAAAAACAGTAAAAGAACTAAAAAAGAGCCACCGTGGCTTAACAACCATGTAAAAGAAGCAGTGAGAGATAAAAAGACTTCCTTTAAAAAGTGGAAGTCAAATCCTAGTGAGGCAAATAGAAAGGAGCACAAACACTGCCAACTTAAGTGCAAGAGTGTAATAAGAAAAGCCAAAGAGGAGTTTGAAGAACGGCTAGCCAAAAACTCCAAAGGTAATAACAAAATGTTTTTTAAGTACATCAGAAGCAGGAAGCCTGCTGAACAACTAGTGGGGCCCCTTGGTGATCAAAATTCAAAAGGAGCGCTTAAAGATGATAAAGTCATTGCGGAGAAACTAAATGGATTCTTTGCTTCAGTCTTCACGGCTGAGGATGTTAGGGAGATTCCCAAACCTGAGCTGGCTTTTGTAGGTGACAAATCTGAGGAACTGTCACAGATTGAAGTGTCACTAGAGGAGGTTTTGGAATTAATTGATAAACTCAACATTAACAAGTCACCGGGACCAGATGGCATTCACCCAAGAGTTCTGAAAGAACTCAAATGTGAAGTTGCGGAACTATTAACTAAGGTTTGTAACCTGTCCTTTAAATCGGCTTCGGTACCCAATGACTGGAAGTTAGCTAATGTAACGCCAATATTTAAAAAGGGCTGTAGGGGTGATCCCGGCAATTACAGACCGGTAAGTCTAACGTCGGTACTGGGCAAATTAGTTGAAACAATAGTAAAGAATAAAATTGTCAGACACATAGAAAAACATAAACTCTTGAGTAATAGTCAACATGGTTTCTGTAAAGGGAAATCGTGTCTTACTAATCTATTAGAGTTCTTTGAAGGGGTCAACAAACATGTGGACAAGGGGGATCCGGTGGACATCGTGTACTTAGATTTCCAGAAAGCCTTTGACAAGGTCCCTCACCAAAGGCTCTTACGTAAATTAAGCTGTCATGGGATAAAAGGAAAGGTCCTTTCATGGATTGAGAACTGGTTAAAGGACAGGGAACAAAGGGTAGGAATTAATGGTAAATTCTCAGAATGGAGAGGGGTAACTAGTGGTGTTCCCCAAGGGTCAGTCCTAGGACCAATCCTATTCAATTTATTCATAAATGATCTGGAGAAAGGGGTAAACAGTGAGGTGGCAAAGTTTGCAGATGATACTAAACTACTCAAGATAGTTAAGACCAAAGCAGATTGTGAAGAACTTCAAAAAGATCTCACAAAACTAAGTGATTGGGCAACAAAATGGCAAATGAAATTTAATGTGGATAAATGTAAAGTAATGCACATTAGAAAAAATAACCCCAACTATACATACAACATGATGGGGGCTAATTTAGCTACAACAAGTCAGGAAAAAGATCTTGGAGTTATCGTGGATAGTTCTCTGAAGATGTCCAGTGTGCAGAGGCGGTCAAAAAAGCAAACAGGATGTTAGGAATCATTAAAAAGGGGATAGAGAATAAGACCGAGAATATATTATTGCCCTTATATAAATCCATGGTACGCCCACATCTCGAATACTGTGTACAGATGTGGTCTCCTCACCTCAAAAAAGATATTCTAGCACTAGAAAAGGTTCAGAAAAGAGCAACTAAAATGATTAGGGGTTTAGAGAGGGTCCCATACGAGGAAAGATTAAAGAGGCTAGGACTCTTCAGTTTGGAAAAGAGAAGACTAAGGGGGGACATGATAGAGGTATATAAAATCATGAGTGATGTTGAGAAAGTGGATAAGGAAAAGTTATTTACTTATTCCCATAATACAAGAACTAGGGGTCACCAAATGAAATTAATAGGCAGCAGGTTTAAAACAAATAAAAGGAAGTTCTTCTTCACGCAGCGCACAGTCAACTTGTGGAACTCCTTACCTGAGGAGGTTGTGAAGGCTAGGACTATAACAATGTTTAAAAGGGGACTGGATAAATTCATGGTGGCTAAGTCCATAAATGGCTATTAGCCAGGATGGGTAAGAATGGTGTCCCTAGCCTCTGTTCGTCAGAGGATGGAGATGGATGGCAGGAGAGAGATCACTTGATCATTGCCTGTTAGTTCACTCCCTCAGGGGCACCTGGCATTGGCCACTGTTGGTAGACAGATACTGGGCTAGATGGACCTTTGGTCTGACCTGGTATGGCCTTTCTTATGTTCTTATGTGCTATCTAAACCCTGACTGCCACAAACTTGCTGTGTGCACAGATAATTTAACCTCTCTGTGCCTCACTTGTTCCTTATGGAAAATGGGGATTTTAATACCAACCTTCATAGTGATATTGCAAGATTTGATTAATGTTTCTAAAGTGCTTTGAGATCCTAAGCTGGAAGGTGCTGTGTGTCATTCTAAAAAATATATGCCTAGACCTTTGCCCATATGTTTACTAAATAATGGACAGGTCATACAGAACATCATAGCTAAGCTAATATAACGAAGGGTATGTTTTAGCTGGAGGTAGACATACCTGTGCTAGCTCTGATCAAATAGCTGTGGTGGCATAAGAGGGAAGTCAGTCTCTCCCACCGAAGTATGATCCTGTCTGAAACCTTAGGAACATACTCAGGCACCTATCCCATCCTGCTGCTTGTGCCACCATGGCTCCTCTGCTATTTTTAGCACACTAGCTTGCTCAGAGCGAGCATAGGTATAACTACCCAAGGTGAAAATTACACCTCCAGCTCTTGTGTAGACATACCCATTAGTGTGTTTAGTACTTTATTATTTATTTATTTTAGTGCCATATTGAAGCTGGTCAGTATTAACAAAATGAAGAATATTTAAAATGAATGCTGTCATCTCTTCACTAGTTTGTTCAGTCAAGCCCATTGACATTGCTCCACATGGTCTTACCCACAAATATTGGGAAATCTGTACTCTCTGGGTAATTATTGATGGTGTTTAAATTATACTGTGCTAGGAAGCTGCCATATTGGAGGAATCCTTTTTCTCTCTGTTCAGTAGGTGCTGGTGAAATTAAGAATGTGTGGGGGGACAGAGTTCATCAAATAGCTGGCAGCTATGGCCTGCATTTTCAATGACTAGTGGTTTTGGATGCCTCACCCTCTGAAAAGCACCTCAAACTGGGCACCCAAAATCATTTGTCACTTTTGAAAATTTAGTCCCTGTCTTTTTCTGTATTAAAGTGACTTGTATTTCACAACACACACACACTTAATTTTGTACAAATAAAACTAGTCTGTACCATCCTTTAGTTTTATTTCCTCTATTCCAAAAGATGCAGAGTTGAAATTCCAGCTGAGAAGGTTTGTTTTTCAACTAATAATAATCAGCAGTGGTGGTAAGGGACACATAAAAAGACTATACCACTTAGAAACCTCTTTTTAGATAACACTAGTTCACTTGAAGCCCAGGAGCCCTATTAAACAAGCAGCGTAACTGAATGGCCTAGCTTGTTCATGTGTCTTGGAAAACTTTCCTTTGTAGACATGGTATAATTAGTTTCATGCCAAATAGTCATCTTATTGACTCCTTATTTTCTCATGTGACCACTAAACACAGACCATTCAAAAAAAATGTTTATACTGAAAGACCACACCCTTTAAAAAACAAACAAACCCCATCTGTCATCCGTATTCCTATTTTCCTATGAGAAATATTGTTTTCTTTCTAATTATAAAGACAACAGATGGTCAGCAAGAACAGACCTAAACAAAAATCATAGTTACAAAAACTGTCTCAAACAATAATATAGATCAACAGGCTCTGATTTGCATCTTAAACTCCCCATTTTTAATTTGTTCAGTGACTGTCAGACCTTTTTTTCTTGCTAGCCCTGGCCACAATACTTATATCTAGAATCCAAAGAGACCATCCTTTTGTCTAACATAACTACCTCTATCCAACTAATTCCCCATATTCTATAACTCTGTCCTAATCTCCCTACCTTCAGACGCATCCCTTTCCTCCTTCAGAGTGGCAACAGTAAAGAATAAAGTCTTGAATACCCTGATCCCAGGGCTGCCTAGGGGGAAGCGGGGGGGGAGGGGGAGGGGGACAAGTGGGACAATTTGCCCCGGGCCCTGCGAGCCGCTCTGGGTTTTCGGCAGCACTTCCGCAGCCGGCCTTTCACTCAGTGGTTTCCCCAGGAATTGAAATTAGGGGGGGTGTTCGAATTTACAGGGGGGGTGTCAGGACCAATGAGATATATAAAAAAGATATGAATAAAGTAAATGTTTTGTTAGGATTATGCAAATTTAACATAAGAATAATGCAAGTTACACCAAAACACATAACAGGTCTAGATTTCTAAAAAAACATATATTTTAAAAAAAAGTATTTAATTTAAATTGACTTTTGAAAAGTAAGCCATCATAGGGTAAGAGGAAAGTCCTCTCATGGATCAGTAACTGGTTAAAAGATGGGAAACAAAGGGTAGGAATAAATTATCAGTTTTCAGAATGCAGAGAGATAAATAGTGGTATCCCTGAGGGGTCGGTACTGGGACCAGTGCTGTTCAACATATTCATAAATGATCTGGAAAAATGGGTAAACAGTGAGGTGGCAAAATTTGCAGCTGATACAAAACTATTCAAGATAGGTAAGTCCCAGGCAGACTGCGAAGAATTACAAAGGGATCTCATGAAACTGGGTGACTGGGCAACAAAAATGGCAGATGAAATTTAATGTTGATAAATGCAAAGTAATGTACATTGGAAAACAATCTCAATTATACATACAAAATGAAGGAGTCTGAATTAGCTGTTAACACTCAAGAAAGATCTTGCAGTCATTGTGGATAGTTCTCTGAAAACATCCACTCAGCGTGCAGCGGCAGTCAGTAATTCCCAACATTCTGTTTGCTTTTTTAAAAAGAACAGAGCACTTGTGGCACCTTAGAGACTAACAAATTTATTTGAGCATAAGCTTTCGTGGGCTACAGTCCACTTCATCGGATGTAGCCCACGAAAGCTTATGTTCTTTTTGCAGTACAGACTAACATGGCTGCTACTCTGAAACCTTTGCTTTTTAAAGAAAGTGATAGATAATAAGACAGAAAATATCATATTGCCTCTATATAAATCCATGGCACATGTACACCTTGAATACTGTGTGCAGATCTGGTTACCCCATCCCAAAAAAGACATACTGGAAATGCACAAAGTACAGAGATGGGCAACTAAAATGATTAGGGGTATGAAATAGGAGAAGAAACTAAAATGACTGGGAATATTCAGCTTAGAAAAGAGATGACTAAGAGGGGATATGCTAAAGGTCTATAAAATCTTGACTGATGTGAAGAAAGTGAACAAAGTAAATGTTTTGTTAGGATAATGCAAATTTAACATAAGGAAAATGCAAGTTACACCAAAACACATAACAGATCTAGATTTCTAAAAAAATATATAATTTTAAAAAAATGTATTTAATTTAAATTGACTTTTGAAAAGTAAGCCATCATGGGGTAAGAGGGAAGATCCTCTCATGGATCAGTAACTGGTTAAAAGATGGGAAACAGAGGGTAGGAATAAATTATCAGTTTTCAGAATGGAGAGAGATAAATAGTGGTATCCTTGAGGGGTCAGTACTGGGACCAGTCCTATTCAACATATTCATCTGGAAAAATGGGTAAACAGTGAGGTGGCAAAATTTGCAGATGATACAAAACTATTCAAGATAATTAAGTCCCAGGCAGACTGCGAAGAGCTACCAAGGGATCTCACACAACTGGGTGACTGGGCAACAAAATGGCAAATTAAATTCAGTGTTGATAAATGCAAAGTAATGCACATTGGAAAGCAATCTCAACTATACATACAAAATGATGGCATCTGAATTAGCTGTTAACACTCAAGGAAGAGATCTTGGAGTCATTGTGGATAGTTCTCTGAAAACATCCACTCCATGTGCAGCAACAGTCACAAAAGCAAACAATGTTGGGAATCATTAAGAAAGGGATAGATAATAAGACAGAAAATATCATATTGCCTCTATATAAATCCATGGTATGTGCACACCTTGAATAGTGTAGATCTGGTCACTCATCCTAAAAAATATATATTGGAATTGGAAAAGGTACAGAGATGGGTATCTAAAATGATGAGGGGTATGAAACAGGAGGAGAGATTAAAGTGACTGGGAATTTTCAGCTTAGAAAAGAGATGACTATTGGGGATATGATAGAGGTCTACAAAATCTTGACTGGTGCGAAGAAAGTGAATAAGGAAATTTTATTTAATTCTTCACATAACACAAGAACTAGCAGTCACCCAATGAAATTAATAGGCAGCAGATTTTAAAAAAACAAAAGAAAGTATTTCTTCACACAATATAAAGTCAACCCAGGGAACTCTTTGCCAGGGGATGCTGTGAAGACCAAAACTATAACAGGATTTTAAAAAGAACTAGATAAATTCCTGGAGAACAGGTCCATCTGTGGCTATTAGCCAGGATGAGAGGGATGCAACGCCATGCTCTGAGTGTCCCTAGCCTGTTTGCCAGAGGCTGGGAATGGGCAACAGGGGATGGATCACTTGATGATTCCCTGTTCTATTCATTCCCTCTGAAGCACCTGGCCTTGACCACTGTTGTAAGACAGGGTACTGGGCTAGATGGACCATGGGTCTGACCCAGTATGACCATTCTTATGTAAAAATTAATTATAATAAAAATGTTTAGTACAGAAACTCCCCAACATAATGACCTCCCAAGATAGCAACAATATGAGATAACAACCTTGGAAAATACTGCATTTTAAAAATCTTGGCCTACTGGGAAACATATTTATATAAGTTTCCATTCCCAGTCACAAATCCAGCATTCTGGAGCAAAGTGACTAAAATATAGTCCAACAAACAAATGTTTATTTAACATGCCCCTCACTTTTCCCTCCACCACTCCACTCCCGGGTTTTGTCCTTGGTCAGTGGAGACTCAGAGTTCAGAGGTGCTTTCACGTGAGTACACCTTCCAGGTGGGGGACAAAAAGGCACAGTTTGCTCTGGCCACAGCTGTTCGTTGTGCCACCGTTCACTCCACCCCTCTGTTGCCAATGGCCCTGCACAGTCACCTTCTGCTGTCACCTACCACTGTGACCGCTGCGAGTTGGTCTCTTGAGGTTCCACCAGCTCTCAGTGATTTCAGCTGAGCTCTCAGTGCGGGAACCTCGCTGCTAGTGCAGTCTGGGCTGTCTCTTACACAAAAACACTGTACCCACAGGAACACTGTCCCCACAACAGGACTAAGCACTTAGACCTGATTGTCAGTGATTTCAACTGCAGTGGTCACTTAACAGAACAAAAGACTATCTGTGGAGCCTAATCAGCTCTGTCTTTAAACAGTGGAGAGGGACAGGTCCTCACCCTCTCTCTTGATGCCTTCAAATCATCACAGGCTAAGCACAGTTCTACTGCCCTTTACTCATACAATAAGAACAACATTTCATCCCTTTCCCCCCACATTCAAGTGGTTTGTAATCCAACCCCAGCCAAAATCTATCACTTGGACAACACAGCTCTGTTTGCTGGATACCTAGGTAGATTAGGTGTGAATGTAAATATAATCTGACCCTGAAGCCTTAGCCCCCAGCTCATCACTAGCTGTCAGGGAGAGCTCATTTAGGCCATGGCTACACTTGCAAATTTGCAGCGCTGCAGCAGGATGTGAAAACACACCCTCTCCAGCGCTGCAAATTGCGGCGCTGCAAAGCGCCAGTGTGGTCAAAGCCCCAGCGCTGGGAGCGCGGCTCCCAGCGCCGTACGTTATTCCCCACAGGGAGGTGGAGTACGGACAGCGCTGGGAGAGCTCTCTCCCAGCGCTGGCGCTTTGACTACACTTAGCGCTTCAAAGCGCTGCCGCGGCAGCGCTTTGAAGTGCAAGTGTAGCCATAGCCTTAGACTTTGCTTACAAATCAGCATTTGAAATTATTAGGTTGGCCAACATCACCAAAATGAATGCACTGACATCATAAAAAACAGCTGTATAAGGAAGCAAGGAAGCTAGTCTATGTTCATACTTTTCAAATCTATTATACTTTTTCAGATACACATATTTTATCATACACTATATAAGCTTTTAAAGTGTGTATTAATGTTTCAGTTTAAATTCAGATTTCCAAACAGTCACTAAATTGGTATGTAACTAGCTCACAAAACTAGGGGGGGGTGTTGGGAAAATTCAGGGGGGGTGTACACCCCCCCTGGGGGGGGTGTAGGGAAATCACTGCTTTCACTCGCTCTGGGTCTTCGGAGGCGGGTCCTTCAGTGCAGCGGAAGACTCAGAGCGAGTGAAGGACCTGCCACTGAAGTGCTGCCGAAGCCTCGGAGCGCCGCCCGGTGAGTACAAGCGCCGCAAGCAGTGGGGTAGGGTAGGGGAAGCCGCGATCGGCGGCACTTAGGCTGCTCTACCGCCGCCGCTTCATTCTTCGGCGGCGGGTCCTTCCCTCCGAGAGGGACCCACTGCTGAATTGCCGCTGAAGACCCAGCCCTGCCCCAAGTCCCCGGAATCCTCTGGGCGGCCCTGCCTGATCCTAGTCCGTCAAGAGGAGAAAAAATAGTAATTAGGTCTTCTGAGATTCAGAAAGCCCAAACTATTAGTAAATTGCAATGTATTTCTTTATAGATATCACAATAAGAAAACAGATGTCCGTAGACGAAGAATTCACAAAAACTTTGGTAGCAAATGTTTTAGTTGTGATAGTAATACATCTTTTGCTGTACTTCCCCAGCCATCGTAAGAATGCTTTTTTAACAAATAGAATATTTTGCCAATAAAACTGTGAATATCAGACATGCTTGTGTATATACACACATAACAGTTGCTAGACTATCCACCTAATAAATGAATGTCACTTTGAAAGTCTTTCTTATCCACACATTAAAACAATTCACAGGGCACCAAATAGTTGTGAATGCCCACAGGTAATTTGAAAACAGAAGAAGAAATCTCTTCTGCTTATAAAGCTTTGGTCCCCCTATCAGGTAACAGAACAATACCATGTGATTTAGGAGACAAGTCATACAACAAGACTAGGGAATAATAACAAATATCCATTAAAAACCTGGCGTATTTCTGTTGATTTCAGTGGGTTTTGGATCAAGCCCATAATATTTAGTTTGCAAACAAGGTATAAAGTAACAATTATTTGCATAAGCTGTGACACAGTTGAGAACACTGAACACATTAGAAACTCTGAAGACAACTTGCAAACAAAAATGGGTTAAATTTGTGAGGTAAATTATTTGCAACTAACAATTCAACCAGTTGTAATTATTATGGTTCTAACAATTTTTTTTTGCTTAAAAACTTTATTGTGTACAATTGAAAAAGTTGGCCTCACTTTTTAAAGCTTAAGTGTAACAGACTGATATTGATGCGGTTTTCTGTGTCTCTATGAAGTGTTGTAAATCTCCTATAATAGGGGCCTGTTGTGACTCTAATACAATAACCCTGGGATAGCCTATGAGTTTTATAGAGTACCTTTGTACTGACTGATTGCATTGGCCAACAACAGGTGGCAAAAAATCATAAAGGAAAATCTATTTGGACAGAAGGAAGGGTACCATTTTTTTCTTACTTCTCTGTCAAGATAGAAAAAGGTGAAAGTTTATTGTGCAAAACAACTTAGGGATGTCCAACAACAAGTAGTTAAATTTCACTTTCAAGAGTCACGCCCAACTAAAGATTCTTTGGCTGACTTCCCCAAAGTGTTGCAGTTATATTACTGGAAGTTAGTCTGCTAGACATAATAGTTCTCTTGTTCATAAAAAACTGTTCTCTTGTTCATAAAATGTGTTTTCTGCAAGACCAGTATTTTTTTTCTCGCATAGGCAACAAATATCAAATATCGTTTTTTAAATAAATGATTGTAGTGCCTCAGAACCCTAGTCATAGACTAGGACTTCATTGTGCTAGGCACTGTACAAGCACAGAATAAAAAGACAGTCCCTACCCCAAAGGGGTTACAGTGTAAGCATTTAGCCCTTCCTATAGTTCTCTCACTTCTCAGGTTCCAGTTCAACAAGACACTTATGCACATGCTCAACTCCTGGGTCTTAAGCACAGATGTAAGTTCCTCTCTGAATCAGTATCTTTATGTAGTTCTGTCAATCTTAGCATATTTGGTATAGATAGATATATTCCATAGGTCACTTGACTGTGGGCCATTATGGAAACCTTTAAATAGAGTGATTGTCATTAAGTAATAACATTTGTTAACAGATCATATAGAATTCATAGATTGTAGGGCTGGAAGGGACCTCAAGAGGTCATTGAGTCCAGTCCCCTGCCCTCATGGCAGGACCAAATACTGTCTAGACCATCCCCGATAGACATTTATCTAACCTGCTCTTAAATATCTCCAGAGATGGAGATTCCACAACCTCCCTAGGCAGTTTATTCCAATGTTTAACCACCCTGACAGGAACTTTTTTCCTAATGTTCAGCCTAAACCTCCCTTGCTGCAGTTTAAGCCCATTGCTTCTTGTTCTATCCTTAGAGGCTAAGATGAACAAGTTTTCTCCCTCCTCCTTATGACACCCTTTTAGATACCTGCAAACTGCTATCATGTCCCCTCTCAGTCTTCTCTTTTCCAAACTAAACAAACCCAATTCTTTCAGCCTTTCTTCATAGGTCATGTTCTCTAGACTTTTAATCATTCTTGTTACTCTTCTCTGGACCCTCTCCAATTTCTCCACATCTTTCCTGAAATGCGGTGCCCAGAACTGGACACAATACTCCAGTTGAGGCCTAACCAGTGCAGAGTAGAGCGGAAGAATGACTTCTTGTGTCTTGCTCACAATACACCTATTTATGCATCCCAGAATCATGTTTTATTTATTTATTTATTTGGCAACAGCATCACACTGACTCATATTTAGCTTGTGGTCCACTATAACCCCTAGATCCCTTTCTGCCTTACTCCTTCCTAGACAGTCTTGTCCCATTCTGTATGTGTGAAACTGATTGTTCCTTCCTAAGTGGAGCACTTTGCATTTGTCTTTGTTAAACTTCATCCTGTTTACCTCAGATCATTTCTCCAATTTGTCCAGATCATTTTGAATTATGACCCTATCCTCCAGAGCAGTTGCAGTCCCTCCTAGTTTGGTGGTATCTGCGAACTTAATAAGCGTACTTTCTATGCCAATATCTAAGTCGTTGATGAAAATATTGAACAGAGCCAGTCCCAAAACAGACCCCGTGGAACCCCACTTGTTATACCCTTCCAGCAGAATTGGGAACCATTAATAACTACTCTCTGAGTATGGTTATTGAGCCAGTTATGCATCCACCTTATAGTAGCCCCATCTAAGTTGTATTTGCCTAGTTTAATGATAAGAATATCATGCGGGACAATATCAAATGCCTTACTAAAGTCTAGGTATACCACATCCACCGCTTCGCTTCTCCCTTATCCACAAGACTCGTTATCCTATCAAAGAAAGCTATCAGGTTAGTTTGACATGATTTGTTCTTTACAAATCCATGCTGGCTATTCCCTATCACCTTACCACCTTCCAAGTGTTTGCAGATTTCCTGAATTACTTGCTCCATTATCTTCCCTGGCACAGAAGTTAAACTAACTGGTCTGTAGTTTCCTGGGTTGTTTTTATTTCCCTTTTTATAGATGGGCACTATATTTGCCCTTTTCCAGTCTTCTGGAATCTCTCCTGTCTCCCATTATTTTCCAAAGATAATAGCTAGAGGCTCAGATATCTCCTCTGTTAGCTCCTTGAATATTCTAGGATGCATTTCATCAGGCCCTGGTGACTTGCAGGCATCTAACTTTTCTAACTGATTTTTAACTTGTTCTTTTTTTTTATTTTATCTTCCAAACCTACCCCCTTCCCGTTAGTATTCACTATATTAGGCATTCCTTCAGACTTCTCGGTGAAGACTGAAACAAAGTTGTCATTGAGCATCTCTGCCATTTCCAAGTTTCCTGTTACTGTTTCTCCCTCCTCACTGAGCAGTGGACCTACCCTGTCCTTGGTCTTCCTCATGCTTCTAATGTATTGATAAAAAGTCATCTTGTTTCCCTTTATTCCTGTAGCTAGTTTGAGCTCATTTTGTGCCTTTGCCTTTCTAATCTTGCCAGTGCATTCCTGTGTTGTTTGTCTATATTCATCCTTTCTAATTTATCCTAGTTTCCATTTTTTATGACTCCCTTTTATTTTTTTTTAGATCATGCAAGATCTCATGGTTAAGCCAACCTGGTCTTTTGCCACTTTTTCTATCTTTCCTACCCAGCGGAATAGCTTGCTTTTGGGCCCTTAATAATGTCCCTTTGAAATACTGCCAACTCTCCTCAGTTGTTTTTCCCCTCAGTCTTGATTCCCATGGGACCTTACCTATCAGCTCTCTGAGCTTACCAAAATCCACCTTCCTGAAATCCATTGTCTCTATTTTGCTGTACTCCCTTCTACCCTTCCTTAGAATTGTGAACTCTATGATTTCATGATCACTTTCACCCAAGCTGCCTTCCACTTTCAAATTCTCAGCAAGATCCTCCCTATTCATTAAAATCAAACTAGAACAGCTTCCCCCCTAGTAGCTTTTTCAACCTTCTGAAATAAAAAGTTGTCTGCAATGCAGTCCAAGAACTTATTGGATAGTCTGTGCCCCGCTGTGTTGTTTTCCCAACATATATCTGGATAGTTGAAGTCCCCCATCACCACCAAATCTTGGGCTTTGGATGATTTTGTTAGTAGTTTAAAAAAAGCCTCATCCACCTCTTCCACCTGGTTAGGTGGCCTGTAGTAGATTCCTAGCATGACATCACCCTTGTTTTTTTACCCCTTTTAGCCTAACCCAGAGACTCTCAACACTTCCGTCTCCTATGTCCATCTCCACCTCGGTCAAAGTGTGTACATTATTGTCATAGGTCTCACCCCCACTTAGAGCTGTTGGGTTCCAAAATGGGGACCTGCACTGGTTTCCCTCTAAACTAAAAATCCTAGTTTAGATCTGGTAAAAGCTGCCACCACCCAATCAGGTACGTGGATTGGGACACAGTCCTTCTCCAAAATCCTTGGGGATCCCAAGAGCCCCAAATCCATGGAGTTCTTACACCCAGGAGAAATAAACCATTCCCCCCTGCTTCCTCCCCCCTCCCTTTTCCTAGGAGAGATACCGGAATCCACTACAGAGGGATACTTCCCTCCTCCCCTTTCCCTGAGAATCCACCCAAGGAAAGATCAACCAAGTTCTTAGCAGAAAAGATTTATTAAAGAATAAAAAGAAAGTAACTTGTCTCTGTAATCCAAGATGGAACAATACACAGAGTCTAACCTATAAACCTGGAGAGCATTCCCCCTCCCCCTGTCTTTCTCAGTAAAAGCAAAGTAACAGCAAACAGGAGTAAAGAATTTCCTTCAGCCAACACACAATTGCAAATGTAGAAATCAAATTATAAGACTAATCCGCCTTTCTAATTAATACTCACTATTGAATAGTAGGAACTACTCCAGGAGAACTTGGAGACATGACTGGCCTCTCTTAGATCCAAAAAGAGAACTCTCTAACAAAGAACACAGACAAAGGCTTCCCTCCACAGAGATTTGAAATTATCTTGTCTCTGATTGGTCCTCTGGTCAGGTGGTCATCAGGTACTGCATGTTAACCCTTTAGAGGTAAAAGAGACCTTAACCCTTAACTATCTGTTTATGACAATTAATAATATAAAAGGCAACACCTCCACCCTTTTCCCCCTGTCTGTCCTTCCTGAGCAAGCTGTACCCATCCATACCAACATTCCAATCATGTATTATCCCACCAAGTTTCGGTGATGCCAACAATGTCATAGTTGTATTTATTTATTAGCACTTCCAGTTCTTCCTGCTTATTACCCATACTTCTCGCATTTGTATATAGGCATCTAAGATACTGATTTGATCTTGTCTCCCAGTTTTGCCCTGACGCTCCTTTCTCTCTGCCATTATAGCCCACGCTCCCTCTTGTTTCCGACCCATCTCCTAGGTCTCCATGTTCTTCACTTACCCGTGGGCTTTGCTCACCTGTCCCCGTCAAACCTAGTTTAAAGCCCTTCTCACTAGGTTAGCCAGTCTGTGTCCAAATAGGATCTTTCCCCTCCTCAAAAGGTGAACACCATCTCTGCCTAGCAGTCCTTCCTGGAATAGCATCCCTTGGTCGAGGAAGCCAAAGCCCTCCTGGCGACACCATCTTCACAGCCAGCCATTCACCTCCACTATGCACCTGTCTCTGCCCGGGCCCCTACCTTTTGACAGGAGGGATCAAAGAGAATACCACCTGTGCTCCAAACTCCTTCACCCATACTCCCGGAGCCCTGTAGTCACTCTTGGTCTGCTCAGTGTCACACCTCACAGTATCATTTGTGCCCACGTGGATGAGTAGCATGGGGTAGTAGTCTGAGGGCTGGATAATCCTCGACAGTGCCTCCGTAACATCTCGGATATGGGCCCCTGACAGGCAGCATACCTCCTGAGATTAAATGTCAGGGCGACAGATGGGCGCCTCCGTCCCCCTCAGCAGAGAGTCTCCAACCACCACTACCCTACGTTTCCTATTCACAGTGGTAGCAGCAGACCTCCCAGCCTTAAGGGTATGAGGCTTCTCCTTCTCTGCTGTAGAGGGTGATTCCTTCTCTCCTGTATCAAGAAGAGCATAAAGGTTTCCTATTACCACAGTGGGAGGGTTTGAAGCAGGGGTGGAGCACTGCCCACTGCCAGAAGTAACCAGCTGCCAGTGTCTACCCTGAGCCATCTCCTCCTCCACCGTGGCGTGTCAGCAGTCCTGTGTACTGGGACAGCTACCTCAGCTGTCTCCACATGGACACTGTCCAGGAATTACTCGTGGATTTGATGCTCCTCAACCTAGCCACTTCCTCCTGTAGCTCTCCCACCTGCTGCCTGAGAGATTCCCCCAGCAGGCACCTTTCACATTGGATGGTTGTCTCCTCTCCCTCCCACCCCCGCCTGGATATCAGAAAATGGGAATTGCAAGTTACAGTCCCTGCAAAACCACACCAGAATTACCAGTGCTATTTCTTTTCCTAAGTGTAGGACGGAACCTGTGGTACTTCAGGTACAACAGTGGGCAAATGCTGGCTTTTAATGGCAACTAGCAATAGTTGCCTATATAAATGTTATGGAATTGTCTTTTAATAAGCCTATTCAGATTTATTAACATTTTAATATAATAGGAATAAGCAGAGGAGCATGCAGAAAGATACCTTTAGAGAGATTTCAATGTATTTTTGGAGGTGTGGGTTGTCTGTAGGACGTTCATCTGTAAGTTGAAGCTGAAATATCTGTGACATTTTTGTTGCTCTTTTTCATCTGTACACTTTCTTGGCTTGTGAGAATGTCTTCTATATAACTTTTTTGTTTTAAAGATTAAAGATACTGTACCAATAACTCATTTCTAAAGAGACAGTTTCAAAGGCTACTATAAATTCTCTGCCTGTTGGCATTGCAGACTTGAAAGATTGACCGAGAAGTTTTATTAACTGTAGCCATAGCAGTTTCAAAGACATTGGTTACACTGGAAGCTTTTTTGACACTTCTTATTCATAATGGCCTGAATATGTCCAAAGCAGTGTGATCTATAGCTTTTAATCAGCTAATGGATTGAATCTCTCTGTAAAACTTATGGCATTCAATCTTGTTTCAGCAGAAAGGATTTTGCTAACTCAGAACGGCATAAGTTCTGGACCAACGCAACAAAGTCATTCTGGGTTGATGAGTGATAAAGCAACATAATCTAGAATAAAAGGTTGCATTTGGACCAACTTCTTGAAATACTTACCCTCTGCCCGATGGTGCTTGATGTCCATGTGGGTTTCATTTTGGGGTTGGTTTGGTCTGGCTACAGCTAAGGTGCACAAGTGCAGGGTAGAGAGACTTTTTTCCCATGACTTTAAGGGCAGAGTTCCATTCGGCAGCTACAAAATTAAGCTTTCACCTCTGCAAACCCAAGTTCAAATATGCAAGATAAAGCAGGAGTGCCATGCATGTACCTGGCTTCTAGCTACTTCTTAGTGGTCAGCTGCACAAAGTCACTATTTAGTGAGTCCAATGTATTGTGCCTCATGATCTCTGTCAGAGAGAGAATAGACTGAAGCCCTGGGACAGCAGGAGAAGCAGGACAGGACTAAGATGCAGGGCAGAACGTGCTACATTTGAGTTCAAATGCTCTGGATAGGGCAGAAATGTTAAGTATGCAATGTGCATATCCCACTATGCATTCCAGAGTAGAACATGTATAGAAAGTGTGACGCTTCAAATGAGTTTTGTGAGAGTTCCCTTGTCAGGATTGTTTCCTCATGTCTAATAGCTCTGTATGCTGATGAACAATCCTCATTTCCATTATTAGTTCTGCCATCAGCTGTTTCCTTTAATCTTTTACTCCACACTTCCAAAACTGTATTTTCAAAAGAATCAAACTAGAGTGTTGACTTGAGTCTTAGGAAATAACTATTATTAAGGAATAAAGGGATCATTCCATGCCAGACACGATTGCAGTAATTACATTAGGGGTCGCCCGCAAGTACTAAAGCACTAACCTCAAATATTTATGTGCTGTTATGCCCCAGGTGCTATTGCTAAGTGAGGTATCACCACATACAGTAATATGTTAAGACAAGCCTCTTTTTTTTAAGGTCTGTGTTATTTTGTGCTTGTGGTGGTTACGTTTGATGCCACGGGTGCTAAATGTCTTGCATGTGGTGGTAGTTAATGGTTCTGTAGAGATGGGAAATAGAAAAGATGAAAGACAGTCTTGTCCTTGTTCCACACTGTGTTCAAAACCATTCAGAGGCTCATTCATTTTTCAGACTAGTTGGCTCCCACTTCCTGTGACACCCCGTCTAGCATAGGCTATGACTGAAACTGGCCAGTAGGGTAAGATAGTGCCTCTTGTTTGAACCACCCTGGGTTTCTGAAATATTAAATGCCCTTATATAAATATATGAACAAACCTTGTGTTAAAGTCTGCCATATTGATTTAAAAAAGAGGCATTTTTTGTCCCCTCAGAGTAGGGTTCTGTGGTGGATATATTATCAAAAATGTAGGTGCTGGTTCTACTCACAAATTCCATTGACTTTATCAGGAGTGGTGTATGCTCCATATCTGAGGCCAACATTGCATATGGAGGCATCCTAGTCCAAGGCAGTCAACCTCCCTTCTGTCCTCAGAGGGTAGATAACTTCTGTACACCAGCCTCAAAGGCAGCATGTCCCATTTACCACCTGCATTCATAGTGGGAGCAGGGGAGGGGCTGTCTCTGAGAGCTGAGACATATGGAAGATGTGAAAGAGCAGGTTGACCTCTGCGACCTCCCCGTAGCATGGGGTAGCAGTAGCAAAGGAGAGTGGCCCATTGAAAGTGACTGAGGCTGCAGGGCTGGGGAGCAAGTGGCCAAAGATGTCTGAGGCAGCTTAAGCCCAGAGAAGGCTACTGCCAGCTCTTTGTAGAAGGTGGAAGAACCTGATGTGTGTCCCAACAACTCTTGCATGTAATAAGACACTGTTCTCTCCTGTTAGATTTTTCTCTTCTCTGGCATTTCTTCTTTCACCTTTGTTCTCTCATACTCCTTCCTCCATTCACGTTCTGTCCCCTCCAACTTCCCCTCTAGCCTCTGAGTAAGCGACTGATTGCTTTGAGCTGTCATGTCAGATGCAGTGTTATTTGACCGCTATCTTCAGGTGATAAGCCCTGGGCCAGAACACAGAAATTATGCCCTTAACTCTTGAGACTGGAAGGGAAAAGAGTCCATACAGCCAGCATGACATGATGCAGTCAGATACTTCCCCTTATGTAGTAATTCAGCAAAATGATTGTAATAAAAAATGTGCTGCAGCAGCAAACACTAAAAAAAGGAAACCAAAAGCTGAACTGGACTGCATGTGAGTTGCATCTTACTCTAGCTTCTCAGTGCTCAAAAGGGCCTCCTGAACTATAGTTTTTTAAACAGAACAGCATTTACATATAAATTCTAACATTTCATATTCCGGTTCCTGTTAAAACCCTGACTCTTTAAGGCATTGATAGTTTCTTTTCCAATTTATGTTACAGAATGGAGGCTGTGTCCCTGAGCATGCTGCTGCAGTTATGCTGGCCTGCACATGCCCCGGTTCCATTATCTGACCCGTCCCAACAAAATGTATTGGTGGAGGGAGGGAAGAAGGAATGTGACGGCTCTGCAGAGGCTACTTCTCCTATGCTGCTATCCACTTGATGGGTAAACCCACAAGCCACGCAAGCTGGGCTGTGAGTTAACTCTTAAAGAGGATGCCTTTATATTAGAGCTACATAAACACATAAGGTGAAATTCACTTAGGTGTGAAGGGCCTGCACTTCGGTTCTGCAGTGAGGCTGCTCAGGAGGAGGGATTTCAAACTGTTTTAGAGAAACTTCTGCTTTGCTTAACTATTGCAGAGTATCATCTGTGGTCTGTGTTATTTTGTGTTTGTGGTGGTTACGTTTGATGCCACGGGTGCTAAATGTCTTGCATGTGGTGGTAGTTAATGGTTCTGTAGAGATGGGAAATAGAAAAGATGAAAGACAGTCTTGTCTTGTTCCACACTGTGTTCAAAACCATTCAGAGGGCCTCCTTATTACTATTTATCATTTGAATTACAGTGGAGTCTGGAGAACCCAGCAGAGACCAGGGCTCTGTGTTAGGTGCTGTACATGCACATATCAAGTGGCATTACTGTCCCAAAGAGCTTACAGTCTAACTGGTCAAGACAGTAAAAAATGAGTGGGGGAGAGAGAGGAAGTTTTATTATTACTCTCAGTATACCACATCTGTAAAACAGTAAGTGACTTGCCCAAGGTCACAGAGGAAGTCTGTCACAGATATGAGAATCGAACCTAGTTCCCTGGAGTCCTCCTCCAGTGCCTTAACAACAAGACCTGTCCTATTTAAGAGGAGAGAGCTGCTTGATTTAGTTTCTTTTTTTAAGAGAGAGAGTGTTTTGTTGAGGGGCAAAAAAACTACTGTCCAATATCAAATTCTTTTAATGCTTAGAGTAGATCATTCTATATCGCTCATTTTGAAGGTCTTCCTCATATCAAGAACACGATGGTGGCTTTTGGAGAAGGACTTTACTCTTGGACTAGTTGGCTTTATTATGTATACCAAAATGTATACTGTATGTGCAATGGGTTTGAGATCCTAGAATCATAGCATAGAAATGCAGAGCTGGAAGGGAACTCAAAAAGCCATGAAGTCCAGCCCCCGTGCTGTGGCAGGCCAAGTAAACCTAGACCACTCCTGACAGGTGTTTGTCCAGTCTGTGTTTAGAAACCTGCAATGATGAAAATTCCACATCTTCCCTTGGAAGCCTATTCCAGACCTTAACTACGCTTAAAGTTAAAAAGATTTTCCTAATATCTAACCTAGGGAGATTAATAAGCCATTACTACTTGTCGTACCTCTAGTGGATATGGAGCAACAATTGATTACCATCCTCTTTATAACAGCCTTAAACATATATGAAGACTTTTATTAAGTCCCTCATCAGTCTTTTTTTCTCAAGACTAAACATGCCCAGTGTTTTTAACCTTTCCTCATAGATCAGGTTTTCTAAACCTTTTACCATTTGTGTTTCTCTCCTCTGAACTCTCTCCAGTTTGTCCATCTTTGAAAGTTTGGTGCCCAGAATTGGACACAGTACTCCAGCTGAGGCCTCACCAGTGCCAAGTAGAGTGGACAGTTACCTCCATGTCTTACATATAACTCTCCTGTTAATACACCCCAAAATGATGATATCCTTGTTCACAGCTGCATCACATTATTGACTCTCATTCAATTTATGATCCACTATAACCCTTAGATCCTTTTCAGCAGTATTACCACCTATCCAGTTATTCCTCATTTTGTAGTTGGGCAATTTCATTTTATTAAATTCAAACCAATTCTCCTATTTGTCAAGGTCATTTTGAATTCTATTCCTGTCTTCCAAAGTGTTTGCAGCCCCTCCTGCTTTGTGTCATCTGAGGATTTTGCAAGCATATTCTACTCTCCATTATCCAAATCATTAATGAAAATATTGAATAGTACTGGACCCATGGCAGACCCCTGCAGGATTCCACTAGGTACGCCCTCCCAGTTTGAAGTGAACCATTGATAACTACTCTTTGAATATGGTCTTTCACCCAGTTGTGCACCCACCTGATTGTAATTTAATCTAGCCTGCATTCCGTAATTTGCCTTATGAGAATGTCATGTGGAACTGTGTCAAAATCCTTACTAAAATCAAGATATATCACATCTACTGCTTGCCCCCAATCCACTATGCCGGTAATCCTGTCAAAGAAGGAAATTAGTTTGATTTGGCATGCTTTGTTCTTGAGAAATCTATGCTGGCTATTCCTTATAACCCTATTATCATCCTAGGGGTTTACAAATTGATTGCTTAATAATTTGTTCCAATATCTTTCCAGGTATTTAAAGTTAGGCTTTCTGCTCTATAATTCCCTGGGTCCTCTTTGTTCCCCTTTTTAAAGATTGGTACTACATTTGACCTTCTCCAGTCTTCTGGGATCTCACCCATCCTCCAGGAGTTCTCAAAGATAATTGCTAACTGTTCCGAGATTGCTTCAGTTAGTTCCCTAAGTACTCTAGGATGAATTTCCTCAGGCCCTGCCAACTTAAATACATCTAACTTACCTAAATAGTCTTTAACCTGTTCTTTCCCTATTTTGGCTTGTGTTCCCTTCCCCCTTGTTGTTGTTAATTGTGTTGAGTATCTGGTCACCATTAACCTTTTTAGTAAAGACTGAAGCAAAATAGGCATTAAACACTTCAGCTTTCTTGATGTCATCAGTTATTAGCTCTCCTTCCCCACTAAGTAGAGGACCTACATGTTCTTTTGTCTTGCTCCTAATATATTTAAAGAGCCTTTTCTTATTGCTGTTTGTGTCCTTTACTAGGTGTAACTCATTTTGTGCCTTAGCTTTTCTGATTTTTTTCCTGCATGCTTGTACTGTTCTTTGTCCATGTTTCCACTAGAGGATTCCTTTTTGATTTTTAGGTTATTAAAGATCTCCTGATGGAGCTATATTGGCCTCTAACTAGTCCTCTTAGCTTTCCTTCAGATCGGGATAATTTGCAGTTGTACCTTTAATATTGTCTCCCCGAGAAACTGCCAGCTTTCCTGAATTCCCTTTCCCTTTAGATTTTCTTCCTGCAGTCATTGGAACTCACCTACCAGTTTTGAATTTAACATTGGCTTTTTGGAAGGCCACTGGCTTCATTCTGCTCCTCTTACTCCTTCCTTTCCTTAGAATCATGAAATGTATTATTTCATGATCACTTTCACCCAAATTGCCTTCCACCTTCAGATTCACTACCAATGCCTTCCTTTTGGTCAGAATCAAATATAAAACGGCTGTCCCCCTGTGATGGAGTAGGGGCTGTCTGTGTGGGGGATGGGAGAGCAAGGGAGGATTTTAGGTGAGATGCAGGTATTCAGCCTGTAACATGAGCTAGGCCTGGGGGAGGGGAGGTGACACCTCTGCCCAGGGGCTAGACAAAGGAAAGGGGCTGAGGGGGAGGGTTGAGTCAGTCTTCGGTTTTGGGAGCTGGGTGGTGGGTTTTCAGGGGATCCTAGGCTGGGATCCAAGCACCCTGAACCCCCCAGAAAGGCCAGATCGAGGGGTCCTGGCTCTGAACACAAGCTGGGCTGTATCCTGTGTTCCTGTTGTTCAATAAACCTTCTGTTTTACTGGCTGGCTGAGAGTCACTGTGAGTTCAGGAAAAGGGGTGCAGGGCCGGACTCCCCCACACTCCGTGACACCCCCTGGTTACATCTTCCACTTCCACAGGAGCTGGAGGTTGCTGCTTCCCAGGAGCGGGGTAGGGAACATGTCCCAGTCCTGCCAACTCCTTTCCCAAGCATCCACGGCACCCCCCAGGCCACGACTCCCTGCTCCCTCCCCCCAAGCACCCGCGGCACCCCTGGGCCATGACTCCCCCCGAGCACCCTCAGGCTGCAACTCTCCCTTCCAAGCACCTGCAGCGCCCCTGGCCCATCACATTCCCACCCCCAAGCACCCATGGTGCTCCTTGGACCACGACTCCCTCCCCCTACGCGAGCATCTTTGCCCCCCCCCAGGCCGCAACTCCCCCCAAGGCCACGCCCCCCTCTCCAGCTCCCATGGTGCCCCCAGGCCATTCCTCCCAGCATCTGCAGGATCTGGTTGTGAGGCACCTTACTATGGTAAGGGAGGGCTGAATAAGTACCTAGATAGATGGAAAGATTCCACAGGGTGTAGAAGTGTCTCAGCTCCCATTGGTGCTCCTGGAGGCTGGTGCGTTGCACTTGCCCTAATGATGCTCCCCTGGGGCAGTGCACCTCAACAGCAGTGGCTTAAATCTGAAAGCAGCCTATTAGCCTGAAGATTAAAATCCACAGCTTTGTGCATTTGATAAAAATAAACACATTAAAAGAACACACTTACAGTGCACCAGCCTTTCCAGCTGCTGTGTTTACACTGTAATGAACACTTGGCCAATGAAAGCATCTGTTTTATATTAATTGGGTTCCTCCTGCTTATTTTTAATTAAGAGGTTTCCTGAATCCCTTTCCCTCACTTTTCTTGTGAATCCTTCCCACATCTCTTGTATTTCCCAAACAGGAAGTCAGTCTCCAGATAAACAGGGAGCAATATCATACTGAAGTCAAATGGCACTGAGTCCTGCCAACAAGATGCACAGGGCACAGTCTGAGTCCAACAGATGTGCTCTCAGCCTTTTCACAGCATGAGAGAAAAATGCTCCTCCACCACAGTAAACATCCAAGCAGATATCATCTTGCAGTTCCTGAGGAGCGCATATGTGGGGGTAGGAATGGGGGAATCCAAAGCTGTGCTTCACTGGCTCCTTAAGTAATCCTACTGTGGTGTTTTATCTAAAACACCATAAACATGCCAAATGAGTAAATCCCAGAACCAGCTGATGCCAGAGTGATGTACAGTAAAACTCCTCATAAACATGAGATAAAGAAATAAGGTTGGTATCAGCACAGCAAATATCTGAAAAGCAGGCATTCTACGGCAGAGCTGCAGACAGGGATAATACAGTCGTTTTTATGCAGTGTGTTCATCTTTCATCTTCATGCTACAGGCAGATTGACAATATATTGTAAGTCATAAAGTGTAGCAGTTCCTTCTTTCATTATACACACCATCCAGAAGAGATCATACTGGCAATTAGATAAGTTGTGAATATTTATAGTTTGAGGAGGATTTTTATGCGTACTTCAAATGGCTTATTCTATTAAATATAAAATTTCCACTAGTGGAAATTCCAGTAGACTTTAATAGTGTTTCAGCTGGTCTTTACTGGTTTTTGCTTGCCTCATTTACTTTCATGTGGATGAGCCCCAGGATATGGTAAATCAGTGGAGCCATTGGTGTGTTCTGAAACCTAGCAGGACAGGGACTTCCACAAGGGTATGGAAGCCCTGTTGTTGTATAGTGTGCGATTCAGTAGGGTGTAGCCATAGCCTTCTGAGCCACGCAAGCTTGGAAAGGCTGTGGGTTGTGGCTGTGCTTCTGACTGATCTATCCAGCCTGCTGTGGAAGCCTCACAAATAACTGAATAAAAAGCACCACCATGGTGAGCTGTGGGATTGTCCTAGGAGAAAAGAATGTATGTAAATTTTATCCTTGCCTTCCATGTACCACAGCCTCTAATTCACAGCCAGTTCATCTCGTCTTCCACTGGGGCTATGCAGCCATCCTTGAGATACTCTAGTCCAAAAAGGTGTGAGTATGGCCTCCAACCAGGCCTGTGGGGCCAAGGTTTTCCTCTTTCCTTCTCTCTACTAGCTTGAGAGCTTGCTCTGTCCATCATCGAGATGCATGAGGTGGGGCTTTCCTTCCTGTGCCCATTTACTGAGGGTAGGGATCTGATTATTGTTGACTAACCTTGTGTGTAGACGCCACTGCCTCCACTACATCAATTGTCATGGCTTGTTCTAGTGACAGATCTTTCAGTCATTGTCTTCTTATATGACCTCAGATATGGAGCTGCCAGCCAAGGAGCTCTCGAGAGCTGTATCCAGGGCCCATTAAAATTCTCTGACTAGTAAGGTAGGAAGGGAGGTCTAGTTGGATAAGGGCTGGATTAGGACTCAAGAAACTTGGGTTAATTTCTGGCTCAGCCTCAGGCTTCCTGTGTGACCTTGGGCACGCAGTTACTGCAGTGAGGAGAGCCTTATAAATAGATAGAACACAGACCTGCCTTTGTATTAGGCTCTCGGACAGCAGGGTGTGGAGGGAAAGACTGATTGAGCACAGAAGTGAGTCCCCCTCCCATCCATGACACTGGTCCTGTGAGCTAGATTGCCCTTTATGGGGAGGAGACAGTTGCAGGTGGTGATGGAATTCTGAAGAGAGCTGCTTTAAATGGTTCTTTTCCCCCTCAGAGCTGGGAGTATTTTCTGTGGCTGCTGCATCGCCGAGGAGACCTACAGAATATCTGTGGGCCAATAGCCTGGGATGCGCTCCTTAGGCTGGATGGGGTCTGTAGATGTTTTCTTTTAGCATGCCCTCCCAAGTCGTACAGACAGAATACTTCAGAGTCTGGCACAGGGAGGAGGAGCAATTATTTAAAGTACATTTAATCTTTCTTTAATTAGAAGACATGCTAAATTAAAAGGCCCAAGTGCGATCCCATAGATGTTGGCTTACTGTGCAACATTAATTGGTATGAGAATCTAATGTTTTGCTAAGCTGCATATCTGCATTTGATAGCATTGTTATGCTTTTACATACTGTATTAAAATTGAGACAAACTTGACCTATATATAAAAATCAAAGGCAGTGTGAAACGTCTTCAGAGCTGGTATTGGTGGATAGGTCTTCTTAAAAAAAACAAAACTCTCCTAATCTTACAAAAAGTACTAGATTCTTGTTCTTCAAAGAGGTCTAAAACACTCTTTTTTCTGTGGCAAACTTGTGGTCAAATGATAACTTTCCATGTCAAAACCACAGGATAAATTTTCACAAAGATGCGGCTGAGCTATGCAAAATAGGGAGCTGCTTATACAAAACACAGCCCCTTGCTTTGAAAACACAGCCCTGGTGTGCATCAAGAAGAGGAAATACCGGGACTATTCTCAATGCTATCAGTGAGAATCTGATGTGTCAGTTTCAAAGACCCAGCATGAGCTGAGTTTTTTTTATTTTTATTTTTTTCCCTTGATTTTGTTCCAAGTTGCCTCAGGAAAAAATCACAACTAATGTGGTGTAGCTGGCAGTCTTCTAGACAGAGGCCCAAGATAATAGTAACGTGTAGACTGAAGCAGCCGTTTGCTTCGTTGGAAGGTTACCTTTCCCAGGCAGAAGAGGGGTGGGAAAGGGAGAGAGAAACTATATACGTCTTTACTGTACTTTACACATGGATACAAATTACTCCCATATGTTCCCTGTAGGATTTTTTTTCCCTGCGAGCAGAACCGTTAGGTATCTGAATGCAACTGTAAAACCACTGAGCAATATATTGACCTCAATGTGTACACACTCAACTCCCATCAGTATCAGTCCAAGTTCTGCTGCGGACTAGGGGCAGGATGTAACCTGAAGGGACCAGTCTTTTTATTGTTGTAGTCAGTGCTTTGTCACCAAGATGCTCAGCACCTTTGAAAATAAGGCCACTTTTGTTTAGGTGCCTAAACAAAACCTGACTTTAGGTACCTATGTCCAAAAAATTGACCTCAGTGTAGTCTGTGTCAAAACCTTCCCCTTCTGGTTGATGGGTGGGAGGAAGCTACATGTTCTCTTGCCACTCGCCCTGGTCTCCTTGATGAAGGTTGGGTGGAAGTCCATATTCCTAGTTGCTCTCTGTCCCTCACAAGTTGAAAGGAGGAGGATATTTCACCAGCTGCTTCTCTTATGTTCCTGCAGAGGTGACTCACTTCCACACTGTCTGGTCCACTTGCTTATCATTCACTGCTTTATTATTTATTAGGCTGTGCTCTAATTAGAAAGAAGTTCACCCTCCTGTGCAAAAAGACTCCTCCTTGTCATCTGGTATCTACCTCTAGAGGCAAGTAAGAGAAACCTTTCCACTCACCTTGGACTAGAAGCATAAATAAAAGGGGGGAGGGGAGAGGAGGAAGAGAGGTGAGGATTTATTTTGAAACACAGTTATCAGAGTTCTGTTATAATCCACAATTATATTGATCAGGATGTTCTAAATCAGAAGTATTGATAGCACATTGGAACTGGTGCAAGAAGGATTTTATATCTTGTATATTTTAGTGGAGCAGAAGATTGCTTTGTAATTGGACCTTAATTGATTAGTGAGAGCAAATCATCTTACCTGATGATTCGTGGCAAACCAGGAGCACTGGAATGATTAAATGTACTGTTGTAGGCATAATTATTAGGAAATAAATGAATAAATATAGAATACTGCATTTTAAGACAAAGACCGTCAACCTGGTTTTTCTGACTTGCACCATTTTATATTGGTAACTCCATTGATTTGAAGTGGAAGAATTATTTCCAATTTAAACTGGTGTAAGTGAGAGGAGAATCAGGCCTGATATATTTTACTCAAAATTCACTCATTATCTGCAAGGCAAAGCGTGATGCCCAGTGCCAACTAAATGGAAATGTTCCTTGTATTGCAAGGGGTTTGTGGCTTTCTCACTGTTCCTTTCTCTTTGTTGTGGTTTTGGACTCATGTGGTTTAACCGTTGAAACAGTCAACAAAATTCCCCCACCCTCTAAGGTAAGATTTTCAAAGACCTTTATTCTGTAGCTGCTCCTCCGGCAATCAGTGCTGTGACACAGGATGGGTTGACTGAACTTTTGCAAGCATTAGTGTCTGTACAAAGCACATAAGTCAACATTCTGAAGGTAATGAAAACCCTTTGACATACTGTCATATAAAATCAACGTCTTTGATTTGTAGTGCATAAACTATGGTTAAAAATGTAAACTAATGCAAAAAGGCACAAATTGCGTTATAAAGGTCTTGAAGAGGGAGGTAGGGTTAAAGGGCCAGAGGCTAATGAATAGGATTTCATTCACCAGCAGTGGTGTGACTGGTGAGCAGTCACTATGCCCTTTTCTAGGCTGGCTCTGAGTGTTGGGTACGGTGCCGGGATATGGAGATTTTTGTGGCGGATCCAAGCTTCACTGGAATACTTTGATCTGGTCAACCCCCAATCAAGACCTTTGAAATATTGTTTGCACCATCTTGCAAAGCCAACCAGCATGCAAATGCACTAATCCCCCAGCAATGACCCAAAATTTCCTTAAGTACCTTACAAGGACATATTGCCATCACTAAAGCTGCTCCCAGAGACTTTTGAGGCAAATGTTTATTTTGAATCCCAGCAGCATGCTTAAGGTCAAAAAACACATGACAAATTGGTATTTTAGTTAAATTGAGCCTCACTTTAAAAGTGAAACTAGAGTGTAACCACTCTACATAAATAGTTATCTTTCTCTAACATCTGTTTTTATGCATATCGCATCTTCATATGGCCGAAGAGATTTTTTTTTCTCTTTTGATACCTATGTCTGGCTCAGATATCCAGTCAGACAAATGTAAAGAGATCAAGACACTGCTTCATCAAAGCACTTAAGCATGTACTTAACTTTAAGCAGGTGAATAATCCCATTGACGTTAACCGGACAATTCACCTTCTTAAAGTTAAATATGTATTTAAGTGTTTTGCTGAATCAGTGTCTGAATGAGCAAACATAGATTAGCGTGAGGAAGGAATACTAGCTCTAGGGTTGCCAATTTTGGTTGGACGTATTCCTGAAGTTTTTATCACATGATATTTAATTAAAGAGTAATCTTTAATTCCTGGAGACTCCAGGGCAATCCTGGAGGGTTTTCAACCCCAAATCTGGCTTGGGAGTAAATAGCAGAGAGAAAGATTTATGTTGTTGCGTTGTGGTTCTTTTTAGTGCTGTTAAAATGTTTGGGCCTGATTCTCTTCTCACTGCATTGACATCAGTGGAGTTACTTCTGATTTACACCAGTGTAACTGAGAGGAGAACCGAGCCCCACCTGATAGCAACTCGTTGCACTGTCAGGTGATATGGGACTGAAGGTCAGGTGTGGTTTCAAAAGACTGCATTAGGCAGTGGAGATCAAGCACATCACTGAGGTGATACACTGAGCCCCACAAGGGACATTCTGTGCTTCAGAAAATGGCATGATTTTTCAAGGTGAAAAAAGGTTACAATGAAACACCTTGTCTTTCAGGATGACTGTTGGCTTCATTCTTTAACCATTTTCCCCTGCAGCTACATACAGGCTAATACGTGTTAAGGGCGTTTTTTCTCAGAACCAGAGCAAACCTCTCCAAAAACATGAATGGCTACATTTTCTTGAAAAGCTTTACATGGAACTGTTAGCAGCAATAACTATACAGTCATTTAGAACAAGAACTGCATTCACCTTGTGTGTATGGTATAATCCTGTCTAATATCTGGAAGGTATGGGATTCTTTTCTTTAAGCTTAAAGAAGTATTTTTAGATGTGTGGTTTTCTTTAATTACCATAAGTTTCCTTTTTTTTTTTTGATACGGCGTACCTAAAACATGATTTCAGGAAATACTTAGTTTTCCTATATAAACTAGAATACAAATAATCCTTACTGTGTATGTATAGTATGTATATATGGGTCTGCATATATCAGACATACTGTCCAACACAAAAGCACTACATTGGGTAATAGTTGTACTTGAGCAACTTTAACTATTGCTAATCCAAACATTAAAAAATTAGGAAATCCAGTTGCATCAAATGTCAGCAACCTGTCAGCATCAACTTGTAGAAAGCATGCTGATAAGCAAACATCCCATTAAAACAACCTTAACTCTGCCCCTTTACAGATGCCCAGCCTGCAATTTTAAATTTTTTGTTCCATTTTGACCTAAAGCCTTGTTTTTTTAAAAAAATCCCTAATTAAGAACTTTGGCTCTGATTTTTAATGGTATTCGGGCATGGCTTCACTCAGCATTGCAATGCCTCACTGATTTAGGAGACTAAATCTTATTCTCAAAAGTGATTTAAGCTCTTAAGAGCCTAAATCTCAGCTATCAAAGGGATTTAGGCTTTTAAGAGCTTAAATCAATTTTGAGAATGAGATTTAGCCTCCTAAATCAGTTAGGCATTGCAATGCTGAGTGAAGCCATGCCTGAATACCTGTGGAAATCTGGGGCTTCATGATCATGTCTCTGTTTTTTAAATATTTATTATATTTGGATCTGGTAATTATTCGGGGGGAGGGGGGATATAAAAAGCTTTCAGACCATATCTGAAGTCACCATAATATTTTTAAATCGATGTACTGGTATAGTGAGCATACCAGTGGCATACTCCCCCATCTTCCCTTTGTCATCTTTATTCAAAGCCCTTTATGTATTCTGTAGTCTGTGGAAGCGCTAATATTAAAATATAAGATGACACTTTTTCATCAGACTTTGCTCTTTTAATGTAATTCTGTTTTTATAAGCTTTGTGTAAGTGCTAACGGTGTGAATTGGTGGCGCATGGAATGGTTAACTGTTGGCACAAGGTTTGATAATGAATACTAGTGAATGGTGGCTTTCAGCACATACTACTTGCCCATTCCTATACTTGTCTAGCATGCCTTTCTGTGGACTTAGAGGTGGCCAGAATTTGCACAACAGTATAACCAAGAGTAAAGTATTCTAGTGTGTGTGGTCACGGGTGATTACAAACTCTTTGTTATAGATGGATAAGGGCTCGTGTTTGTGTTGTTTTTTTGTTTTATTTTTTTCAAATGATATGTTTGCATTGCCAGGGGGCAGAGTTAAAGTTGTTTGAGTGGAGTGTTTGCTCATGATGGTTAATATACTTAACTCTGAATTTGTCCATGGATAAAAAACGTTGATTCAACAGCAGAACTGCACAAGTCAGGGTCTTGTAGGCCTTGCAGACATTGGTCAGTGTAGGCTATCTTCTGTTGGGAGCCTTGCCCTTTGGTCAGACTTGCTGCCTGTTTCACTCACTGGCTATGTAGGTGGAAGTTCAGAAATAAAATAAACAAAATTTTGAGAAACGCAGAGCCACATTCTGCTCTCATTTATATAGCAGGATGCATGTCCACTGTGACTTGGGCTTGTAGCAAAGTGTTCTGGTCTGTGACCCAGCTAGGAACCCCTAAACGGGTATAACTATGTAGCAATGTCATTAGGCCATATTTTATTCTACGCTATTTTGTTCAAGTTGATATGCCATGCCCATCACCATGGAACCTGAATACTTTCAAATGATGCATTAAGCCAGGGGTCGGCAACCTATGTGTGCCAAAGACGGCATGCGAGCTGATTTTTAATGGCATGCTGCTGCCTGCCAGAGTCCCGGCAGGCAGCAGCATGCCATTAAAAATCTGGCCCGGCCTGCTCTTCTCCGCCCTCCACTCCCCCCCGCAGGGGTAGGGGGCAGAAGCATAGGAGTGCGCACAGGGTGTATGCTGGGTGTGCCCAGGCACACACTAATGCAGGGGTGGGCAAATGGCCCCACTCTCCCAGTGCAGCAAGCCGTGGGGTCCACGCTCCCAGGCTGGAGCATCTGGCCGAGCACAGCAAGCCGTCAGCCCCTCCCCTGCCTTCTCCCCTTCCTTGGAGTGCTGTGCATGTGGCAGCATGGCTCTAGGGGCCGGGGCTGCGTGCTCCCGTGGGGCAGTGCTTGGTTCTGCCGGCTCCCCTCCTCTTCCTGTAGTGTGCTGGGTTCCTGCCCCTCCTCCGCCTCTCTGTCCATCCCTCCCTCCCTGCCAGCCGATCAGCTGATGGCCCTTGGGAGGGAGGGGGTTGGGAAGGAGCAGAGTCAGCATGCTCGCTGCTCCCGGCGGAGGCAGAGAAGAAGCGGGGGCAGGGGGGCCTTAGGGAAGGGGGGGGTGGGTGGAATGGGGCAAATCCCCTCCAGCCCCCTGCCCTGACCTGACCCAACCCCCCCCCCCACACCCCAGCCCTGTGCCCCGCACATCCCCCAGGCCCCTGCCCTGAGCCCTGTACCTCCCAGCCCTCTGCTTGACTGACACACACACACACACACACACACACACACACACACACACACCATGACCCCAGCCCTGACTGGCACCCCCCGCCCTTACACCTGCACCCCCCTCACATGCCCCCAGCCCTCTGCCCTGACTCTTGCACCCCCTACATACCGAGCCCCCCCACACCCTTTGCACCCCCACCCTGAGCACCAAACGGGAGCTCCTGCACACAGCCTCTCCACATTCCCACCTGCACCCCTCGCATCATATGGGAGCTGCCCAGGTAAGTGCCCCACACCCAAACCTCCTGCCCCAACCCTGAGCCCCCTCCCTCATTCTAGCTCCTGGCCAGACCCTTCACCCCCAGCCCTGTGCAGAGAGAGGAAGAGAATGGGCCAGAACCAGGGGGAAGGTAGGTACCCACAGTATGTGGGCGGGGCCGGGACCCTAGACCGGCAGCGGGCTGAGCGGGTCTGGCAGCCGGGATCCCAGCTGGCAGGAGCCGGCGGATGGAACCCCTGAGCGGCAGTGGACTGAGCCGCTCAGCCCGCTGCCAGTCTGGGGTCCTGGCCACCGGTCCCACACAGCCCATGCTGGTCTGGGGTTCTGGCTGCCGGACCCTTGCCAGCCGGGGTCCCGGCCGCAGGCCCCCCTCAGCCCGCTGCCGGCCTAGGTGAACAGAACCCCAGACCAGCAGCGAGCTGAGTGGGCCAGTGGCGTAAGATCAACATTTTAATTTAATTTTAAATGAAGCTTCTTAAACATTTTGAAAACCTTGTTTATTTTACAATACAGCACCAGTTTAGTTATATAATATATAGACTTAGAGAGAGAGAGACCTTCTAAAAAACATTAAAATGTATTACTGGCACGCAAAACCTTAAATTAAAGTGAATAAATTAAGACTCGGCACACCACTTCTGAAAGGTTGCCGACCCCTGCATTAAGCAGTGCGGGTAGCATGTGTCACATATAGTTCCTCCTCCAGCCCTCTCCTTGGGGGGAATATTTGCATGGGTGGGGGTTTTCTTTTGTTTTATGCTTTTTTGTGTGTGTGACAGTGTTTTTATTTATGAAAGCCACGGTGAAGAAGTGTGCTTTGCACTTGGGTTTCAGTCCTGCAAGTTGCTGCACCGTGGCCCTGATCTAGCAAAGTGCTTAAGCATATTAGCAGTCCCATTGAAGTCTATGTGATTACTCATGTGTTTAAGCACTTTGCTTACAGCAGCCAGGTGTGTGGGTTTTTACCAGAAAGTCCTGTCGAAAAGGGGACCTGACTGGACACTCGAAGTTCGGTTACTGTGGGTGGGGAGGTGCCGGGTCATCACCCACACCAGCCCCTACTCAGCCAGGGTCGCCTCCTGCCTGTGTTGGGCAGCTGCAGTTCCAAGCACCGGCTCCGCAGGTGAGACCCCCTCCCAACCCATGCTGGGGGGCAGCCCCGTCCCTACCAGTTATGGTACCATACGCAGCCCGGGCACTTGCTTTCACCCCCCCCCCCTTATGGGAGGTCTGGGCTGCGCTCAATGCCTGCAAATCTGCAGAGGCAGGACCTGTGGGGGGCCGCTTTGGGGGGCCCCCACAGGTCCAAACCAGCCTGGTGGATTAGTGGGGAGCCTGGCGCCGGCAGCAGGAAGCGGAATGACCCGGCCCCAGCCCATTCCACTCCCCTCACCCCAGCTGGTTGCTTGGGGGAAGGGGTCCACGCCCCCCACCCCGCACTCACCAGCGGCGAGAAGCAAAGCAACACAGCGGGGAGCCAGCAGAGTGGAACAGGCTGGGGCTAGGTTGCTCTGCTTCCCACCACCGCCGGTGAGTGCTGGGGTAGGCCTGACCCTTGCTGCCAGTGCCAGCCCCTCTCCCCCCCCCCGCTAATCCCCTGGGCCGCGTCCGTCACTGGGGCAGGTGGGTTGGGAGAAAGGGTAGAAAATGGGGGCAGGAAGAGGTGGGGCAGGGGCAGAGGGAGTTGTCCCGGGCCCCGCACCCACCTAGGAACGTCCCTGCCCCTTGCAGTGGGTGCACCCCACAGGTGGGCCAGCTGGGGAATGAGGCTGGCCGCCGGCGCTGCCACATATAAAGCACGTAGCTGCATAGGGCACCATGAAATTTTGGGCGATTTGGTGCTTCAAATTTCGTGGTGCCCTACGCAGCTGCTTATTCTGCGTATGCCTAAGGACGGTCCTGCTGGGGGGAAGAGGGGAAAAGCAGAGCGTTATGGTGGGAGGAGGGAAGAAGCACAAACAGGGGCAAGGGCTTGGGGAAAGAGGTGGGGCAGGGGCGGGATCTCAGGGGAAGGGGCGGGGCGGGAGAGGTTTCAGCACTCCTGCTGGGGTGTCTGGTTTTTAAATATTACAAAGTTGGCAACCCTAGGTTTACTGGATCAGGGCCAGAGTGCTCATTAATGTGCAGGATTGAGTCCTTGGAACTGAAGGGGGTGGAATTTGTGGCCACTGAAACTAACTGAGTTACTCTGGATTTGCACCAACAAAACTGACAGCAGAATCTGAGCCATAGTCTTTTTGCTTCTAGCCATTTGAAAACAGAATTAAGGGTTGAAGATGTATGGGGAAAATTGTTGAATCAAGTGTCATAACTAAAGGCCTGTCTTGCAAACATTTGCTACCATGTGGAGATCCATTAGAGTCGATGGGGCTGCTCATGATAAGGAAGCACAAATGCTCAGTAGTAAACGTTTGCAGTATCAAGCTTATTACCATTTCTGCATGTTGAGAGCAAAAGTAACTTTAATTGTTGGTTATAAATGTTGCCATTTGCACTTAGAATTCCTTACAAACAGAGGCCAACAAATATCATTGATACAAACTGAGTCTGTTACAGGGCTGCTGTTTGTCCTTGGGATTCTGGTGACATAACCGTTCAGGTGGAGAGAACCTTAGCTCTGGTGGCACTAGCAAGCTCTGCTGTAATTTAGTGATGACATGCATTAACCTCCAAACTCTCAAGAGAGAATGGAGATGAATTCTTTGCGACACTGTGAAAGTTAAGCACTTCTTAGTTACCACTCCTTCACGTGGTTAATGGAGGTCTCTGTGATGCACTGTAGCACACCAACACTCATGCCGTGCTGCATAATGTAACACAGTTAATATATGCAAATATCTCTGTACACTATCCTTGAACTTCTTTTAGCAATTTTACCCTTTAACTGCTGATTAATGGCATGGAAGGTGTTGGGTCTTCAGAACAAGAGAGGCATTTTTGATCATCTTTTTGTTAATTCCTGCCAAACTATTACAAAATTAAAATATTTCTTAAGTGGCAGAGATGAGTTAATCCAGGAATGGTTTTGGTTTGGCAAAATCAAATGACCACCACAGATAGTTTGAATCCAGGCCTCATTTTATCTGAATCCCCAAAGCTTGGGGGAATTTGGATAAACTGTTCTGGTTTTCACTCATATCTATCTAGTAACATTGAAAATGGCTCTCTTATCTTACAGAATCAGGGTGCTATTACTACTATAATTGGTATTTTAATAGTACCTAGAGGCCCCAGTCAAGATTGGGGGTCCATTGTGCTAGGCACTTTCCACCCAGCTAGTAAGAAACAGACCTTTCCCCAGAAAGCTTGCAGTCTGAAAAGCAGACAAAGGGTAGGACAATAGAAGGAAGTGGTGTTGTTCCTATTTTATAGCCAGAAAACTGAGGCTCAAAGAGACTAGGTGACTTGCTCAAGATCAGACAGGAAGTCTGTGGTAGATCTGGGAATTGAATCCAGATCTCCTGAGTCCCCGTCCAGTGCCTTAGCAACAAGACTGACCGTCCTTGATTTTAATACATAATGAATACTATAATCTTCTCATTAGAACTGAGGAATTATGACTCAGTAAAAATATTATATCCATAACATCAGCAGATGTAACATAGTGGTTCTCAGTATGTAATACCTGTCAGTATAAAGTATACTTTCTCTAGCATAAAGAACCTCAGAATGTTCCTTAATAAGATTAATATTGTAGAATCACTCTGTTAACAGGCAAAAAAATGTACAGATTGTAGTTTGTAAATCATTCTAGAATGGAGACAACCTATCAAATCCCATTTGAGTTTGGAACCATAACTGCAGTAATTAGTAATGTGTTTCTGGATCTCTGCATCCTTCCTGGCGAGAGAGAAATAGTGAAATGATATTCTGTTAAGATGGCACAAGCCCTTATATCAGTGGGTTTGGTTGGCAGGAATCACATCTCAGTGCAGCATGTCAGTCTTTGCAGTATCAGTGATGCTAACGGTGAGGCGTTTGTATCAGAGAAGTGACTGAAGGTGGGGGGAAATCTGGGAGAAGGGGTGTGGTGAGGCGTGTTTTCCCACCACCCTTGGGGCTTCACTTGTAAACACTCTCTCTCTCTCTCTGGCTGAGGAGGGCTGGACTTAGATCCTTCATGAGGTCAACAGCCTTGTCTAAGCAGCAGACAGCAAAACCTGCTTCCATCTTTCCAGGGCTTGAGCATGCTATTTCTGCAGCACTCACCCACTTGCCATTCTGGGAAGAGAAATATTGAGCTCAGATCTGAAACTGTGATTCTCCCACCTAGAAGTTTAATTCACTGCATGTGGAGCATCAAGCTTACTCATTTCCTGCCTTTTTTCCCCCCCTGATGGTAGGTCCCCAGTCATCTAAGCACAGGTAACATTTTCTGTTTGTTCCCTGTCCAGTAAGGTGAAAATGCATGGTCCTTTTAAGACTGACATTACTGCTGCTCCACTAATAGGCTGGTGGTTATGGTAAAATCTTCTTCCTGGTCTCTACTGTCCCACAGGGTTGACGTTCTAGAGGTCATTCTCAGCCTGACTCTCCCCCCATGAGATACAATGTGTTGCTGCTGGGTCATTTTCTAGGTCAAGGCTATGTTCCCATCCTTTCATGTTATATGAACCTAACATATAGATCAGGGTTCGGCAACCTTTCAGAAGTGGTGTGCCGAGTCTTAATTTATTCGCCTCTAATGTAAGGTTTCGTATGCCAGTAATACATTTTAATGTTTTTAGAAGGTCTCTTTCTATAAGTCTATAATATATAACTAAACTATTGTTGTCTGTAAAGTAAATAAGGTTTTTAACATGTTTAAGAAGGCTTCATTTAAAATTAAAATAAAATGCAGAGCCCCCCGGACCGGTGGCCAGAAGCTAGGCAGTGTGAGTGCCACTGAAAATCAGCTCACGTACCACAGGTTGCCTACCACTGATATAGATATTACAGTGACTAATCCAACCACGGCTAATATGCTGCCACAGAATTTTGTGTCAACAAATTAAATGATTCCAGTGTTGTGTTTTATCAAGTCTTAAGAGATTTAAAACCAAATCAGTGGCAGTGCTTTGAGAACGAGGGCTTCGAAAAGAGCATACAGTTTATTTGGCACAGAGTAGGTGAGAGTCATATGGAGTCCAGATGTTTCATGTGCCTTCCGAAAGGTAACAAATCCAGAGTCACTGAAGGAGGAATTTCAGACTAAACAAATGAGAAAAATATGTGGCTGAACACAATAGAACTTTTCAGAACGATAATCTGTATTTCCTCGCCTTCCCCTTGTCTAGATCTCCTCTCTCAGAGCCTTCTATGGGAATTTTTAAATTAAAATAAAACAAAACAAAAACTTGATAGGCAGAGTAGCGTCTTAGTTGTTTCATTCAGGTCTGATTCAGCATCTGTTTGATTTTGAAGTTGGCAACCAAGAGACAAGATGCCTTGTTTTGAAGGGGCAATAAGGGATAATAAAGACCTGTTTAAAGACACATTTTTAAGATAGGCTCAAAATTTGACCAGTATGCTCTTCAGTATCCATCTCTCTCTATGTATTTCCTCATTCGCTTCCCTATATAAATGCCTCAAGAATTCTTCTTCTTCTCTTAAAATATCGATGCTAATTGTTTATTTAATAATAAAACATACTTTGCATTTACAGCATTCTTCAGAGAAAGTCAAAGCATATTACAGAGGTGAATAAGCATCATTATCTGCATTTTACTAATGGAACAACTCAGGTACAGAGAAACTAAAGTCCTGACCCTGTAAACATTTACACACACATAACTTTATGTTGCTTACAATGGTGAAGTAACTCACATAAGTGTGTGCAGGATCGGGGCCTTTGTGAATTGCTCTTGGTCACTTAACAAGGGTTTGGCTACATTATGCCCGCAAAGCACGGTAAAGGGGTGTGCTTTGGGATGTGCTGTAAAGTGTTGTGCTCTAACTGCCCTGTGGAGACCCTGCTGGCATGCTCTAAAAGGTACCTAGTTTGCATGAACATAGTCCTGTTTGAAACCAAACTACATTAATATGAATGCATGTAGAGCGTGCCAGCTGTATCTACACAGGGCAGCTAGAGCACAGCATGGTAGAGCACTTCATGGATTACCTCCCCTCCCCCCATGATGTGCTTTGCCACGCCATCTAGACAAGCCCCAAGTCAAGAGCCGAGTCAAGTTGGGAATAGAATCCAGGTCTCCTGACTACCATCTTGTTGGCAAAGCCACTCTTTGAGACTAGCTACCCTACCGTGTCTGCTCCGAAAAACAAGTTTCACTATAAATCAGAATTGCTTCTATGTACAGATATGTTGCCGAAGAGACAAGGTGTCTATATACACACTCTCTCTCTCTCTCTCTCTCTCTCTCTCGCCTGTTCCGTTAGATGCTTACGATCCCAGGCTTGCTCATGTACTTTTTTAGGCAGTCAGTAGTTTTTATGCTCTGAAGCACCATCCCTTGAGAATCTTAATAGTGCTTGTGGCGCATGGCTAGAAAGGGTTAAACAGCCTGCAAAATAAATAACCCTCAAAAGACATGTAGGGAGACAATGTTTTTGGGTTTTTTTTGTGTATTTACGTATGTATGAGTAGGGTCGACAATGTAATCAACAGTCCCTGTTTGCTGTATTCTGATATCAAATAAACACGGGATATCTCTGTATTCATCTCTCTTTGAAATGTACTGTGAATGGTGGAGGAAAAAGTAAATGGCCTTATGTTAATTCGTATAGCTAAGTACCGGTGATGGACCCCCTTCAAAGTCATCCTAATTACCTTTTGTTCCCTGAGGAAATCCCAACTCATGTCAAAGAGAACATGAAATTGGACAAAAGATCTTTGGGTCCTGATTCTGTCATCTTAGATCTGCTTAGGCTTCATCAGGGGAAGTTTGAGTTGCAAGACTGAGGTCCTAGTTATGCTGGTATGGCCTGGTAGAACCTTTTCTTTTATATGATGAAATAAGATTTTCAGAAATCATCATATTTGATGTGGGTACCTGGATGGAGGCCTGAGGCTGGATCACTTTAAGGGAACTGTGTTGTTTAGACTTCTAAGTAACCAGTAAGATAATAAAGAAAGAAGCTGTTTTATGCTGGCTTGGTGAATTTAAGTATTGGAATATCCACCAGCTTTTTGGGGTTTGGCTGCCTCATTCTTTGCAGTTCACCCTAATCGAGTGACCACAGCTGGCTCCCCACTAGGACCCTGGTCACAGTGCCTAAGATAAATATAGGAGAACCCAGTGTGCCAATAAAAAGGAGCCATAAATGTGGCAGATCCAGCTATCTTGGGGATTCCCTCACTGTGGGGAAGCCCCAGGATGCCACATAGCCAGCTTGTATATTACCTCTCCTGCCCTCCCCCAGAGGGGATGTGACCAGAATGCATCTGCATTTGAACAATGCTGTTGGAGCTGTAGCCAGCTGGCATACTTCAGAGCAGCTCTTGGGCTGCTCTAAACTAAGCTAGGCAGCCTGCTGGTGTAGAACTGGCCCCAGGCTTGGGAAGGGGAAGCTGTGAACAGCTCTGTTGCATCACCTCCAGTAGGGGTCCTAGCACCTATTGGGTGAACTGACAATCGAATGCTGTGCCTCTAAGAGTTAGTTTGATAAGGGAATACATCTGTCTGTAGCACTTCTTCCCTCTCCATCTCTTTCCCTGGACAGAATAATAATGGGAATACTTGGTTCTTACTGCAATTTTCAAAGCATTTCACAAAGGTGAGTAAGTATTATCCCAGTTTAGCAGGCTCTTCCTCCTTCCTTCCTTCCCTTTCTGTGAGCTCCTTGATAGACTTTTAGGGCCCAGTCCTGAAGCCCTTATTCCTTAGTTAAAGATTCCAGGATTGGACCTCTGGTTACTCACTGCTATATTGGGGCTCCTTAAGAAAGCCAGACTCAGATTCCAGAGGATCCAGCCTTAATCTGCCCCTGGAAAGTAAGTATCTCTTCAGTGCATCCAATGTTGTTGGGATCACCTTGCCCAAATTAAGTGAGGAAA
The DNA here is from genome assembly GCF_020497125.1 of Mauremys mutica. NCBI lineage: Eukaryota > Metazoa > Chordata > Testudines > Geoemydidae > Mauremys > Mauremys mutica. The sequence continues at coordinate 98,708,840 of NC_059072.1, read as the reverse complement.
TTGGTTTCACAGATACAGACTCTCTACATTTGCTCTCATTAAGACAAACTGCTAATGTAAGTATTAAGATGTATTTTTGCCTCTTTGGAGATTAGAAGGCTAATGAGTAAAGAGTAGAACTAATGAACGTATCCTTAATCTTCTGCTAATGGAGAAAAACACCACTTAACTCTTCTAATGACTTGGTCTCTACAAGCAACATTCCATGCTTTTGGGTAGTTCTTGTTGTGGATGTTAATGAAGCATACACTCAGTAGGCCAAATTGGTCCCTGGTGTAACGCCACTGATGCTAATACAGGTATACACCCGCGATGAATTTGGGAGGCTTTTATTTCCTTGTGGGCAAATGAATCACACCGCTTCTTTTAGTGAGATTTTCCTTGCTGGAATACTTTATGCCCTTGCCCAGGCACGAGGGGAAGATTGTCAAAAGCCCGGGCCTTAGGCGCCTAACTCCTTTTGAAAATCAGTGTGACTTGGGTGCTCCATTGCCATGTGTGCCTTTTGAAAATCTCTCCCTAGACTCTTTCTTTTAGAGGAAGGGTATCGGGGTGTTTGTGGTGGCACAGTGTAAAGGGCCGGGTTTTAAGGCTATAGCTAACTGGTAGTGTGCAGGTATGAAACATGGGAAAAGCATATACTCTGAAATGTATAGGCCACAGATTCTGGTTCCCATCTGTGAATGTCTTTGGAAGGAGTAAGTATTAAGGGGGTGCACTTCCTTGTTTTTAAAGACCTTCATGGACTGGCTCCTGGTTGTTGTTTCCCTGTGCATCTCCCTTCTCTCCCTTTGCTCATCGCTTGCTAGGCTCCTGCCTCTTCTATTAGGTTTTCGCCTGGGCTTGGGAGGGTGTAGCTGATGCACCAGTGGTGTCAGGCCTCTTCTCTGTGGATTAAGTGTATTCTTACACTGGGGCTTCCAGGTTAGTGACCTTGCAGAGACTATAGTGTACCTTGAAAAGCAAAATGCAGCGCTTACAAGGAAAGGTTTGTTCACGGGGACACCTCGGAGAGGCGGGAGGTGGGGGAGTGCCATTGCTAGTAGCAGCATGGCACACAGCATCAAGGACAGATGGAAGATCTCTGAAGTAGATGTGAAACTCAGAAGGGTTGGGGTTGGGGGATACTGAAGCTTTAAGCTAGTTTCTGTTTACTTGGCCATTGACCAGAATGCTGTTTTACCTCAATATTGGAGATCAGATCACTTGTTCATTGCAGATAAGGAGCGTTTCCTAGGCAGCTAAACTTTATGTGGTATTTTTTAAATTTAAAAAGTAAACATCAGCAGCATCCTACCTGGGTGGCAATGTTGTTTCTGCTGGGCTCATTAGGTCAGATTATTTCTCCAATCACCTCCCACCCGTCCTACGGGAGTGAAAGGGCTAGGATTAGGGCTGTCGATTAATCACAGTTAACTCACAGGGTTAACTTAAAAAAAATTAATTGCGATTAATCGCACTCTTAAACAATAGAATACCAACTGAAATTTATTACATTTCTGGATGTTTTTCTACATTTTCAAATATCTATTTCAGTTATACAGAATACAAAGTATACAGTGCTCACTTTATATTTTTATTACAAATATTTGCACTGTAAAAATGATAAAAGAAATAATATTTTTCAGTTCACCTCATACAAGTTCTGTAGTGCAATCTCTTCATCATAAAAGTGCAACTTACAAATGTATTCTTTTTGTTACATAACTGCACTCAAAACCAAAACAAAACATCTGGCATTGCAAGATATTTACATGCCAGATGTGCTAAAGACTCGTATACCTCTTCATGCTTCAGCCATCGTTCCAGAGGACATGCTTCCATGCTGATGATGCTTGTTTAAAAAAATAATGCATTAATTAAATTTGTGAATGAACTCCTTGGGGGAGAATTGTATGTCTCCTGCTCTGTTTTACCCACTTTCTGCCATATATTACATGTTCTAGCAGTCTCGGATGATGACCCAGTACATGTTCGTTTTAAGAACACTTTAGAGCACTGCAAATTTGACAAAGAGCACTTTCACTGCAAATTTGACAAAATGCAAAGAAGAAACCAATGTGAAATTTCTAAAGATAGCTACAGCATTCGACCCACGATTTAAGAATCTGGAGTGCTTTCCAAAATCTGACAAGGATGAGGTGGGGAACATGCTTTCAGAAATCTTAAGAGCAACACTCTGATGCGGAAACTACAGAACCTGAACCACCAAAAAAGAAAACCAATCTTTTCTGCTGGTGGCATCTGACTCAGATGATGAAAATGAACATGTGTCGATCCGCAGTACTTTGGATCGTTATCGAGAGGAACTCTTCATCAGCATGGACGCATGTCCTCCGGAATGGTGGTTGAAACATCACGAGATGTATGAATCTTTAGTGCATCTGACATGTAAATATCTTGTGACACTGGCTACAACAGTGCCATGTGTATACCTGTTCTCACTTTCAAGTAACATTGTAAACAAGAAGCAGGCAGCATTATCTTCTGCAAATGAAAACAAACTTGTGTGTCTGAGCAATTGGCTGAACAAGAAGTAGGACTGATTGGACTTGCAGGCTCTAAAGTTTTACATTGTTTTATTTTTGAATGCAGGTTTTTTTGTACATAATTCTACATTGGTAAGTTCAACTTTCATGATAGAGAGATTGCAGTACAGTATTTGTATTAGGTGAATTGAAAAATACAATTTTGTTTTTACAGTGCAAATATTTGTAATAAAAATAAATATAAAGTGAGCACTGTACACTTTGTATTCTGTGTTGTAATTGAAATCAATATATTTGAAAATGTAGTACACATCCAAAAATATTTAAATAAATGGTATTCTATTATTAATAGCCTGATTAACCACAATTAATTTTTTTAATAGTGTGATTAATTAAGATTAATTTTTTTAATCGCTTGACAGCCCTAGTTAGGATTGGTGTAACGAGGGTGAAATTTGACCTGTGATGCCTGCTTATCCTAACCAATTAGGATTTGGTTTCATATGTGGCATAATAGAGATGTAACAGATATTTTAATTATTCCAAAGTACTATACAGTATAAATGCGTTAGATGATCTTAGCACATTGAGTATATAGGCAGATATAGCTGCTATGCACTCCACAAAAATTCACACAAAGCCTTGGACATTTGAACCTATTTGACTGAGGCAAGACATGTTGTCCAGGACTCAGGGATTATTCACATGATGATTTATTATATAAAAGCTTGAAGTCTAATAATATAGTCAGTGAAAGGGAATGGAAGGCCATCCGGAGCATTGTCTTTTGCCCACTGTCAAAGAAATTATTGCCTGTATGGTGCAAAAAGACCTGTAAAATATGCATCTCTTTCTAGCTCTGTGTTATTTGTATTCCTTCTATTCATTCAGCATGTCACTGCGTTTTGAAATAGGAAATGAATATAAGGTAAGAGATAAAATACAAAGATAAAAGTACATCTTGAAATAACTCATATTTCAATGGGACACTACCAAAGTTTAAATTATTTTGAATTCTTTTTTAATTTTACTTAGCTTTGCTAAGATCCTTTTGAAACTTGAGTCATAAGTTTTTGAAAATCAAATTTATTTTTCTATTTAGGCAGCATGTTTTGTTGCTAGTTTCAGAGCATTAGATGTTTTAATTTTCTATATATCCTGATTCAAGTACACCTGCATGTGGCAGCATCCTGCTTATGCACAAGTTTGGAAAACCGTGTGCACTTTTTGCATCCCATGCCTTAAATTAACAGTATTTCTGACATTTTCCTTGTGCTACAGTAGCACCCAGAATGGGTCCGTTGTGCTAAGAACTATGCAAATGTATACAGTACCTGTCATAAAGAGATTGCAGTCTTAATGTTACTCAAACTGCAAAGAGTCCTGTGGCACCTTATAGACTAACAGACGTATTGGAGCATGAGCTTTCGTGGGTGAATACCCACTTCATCGGATGCATGTCATCCGACAAAGTGAGTATTCACCCACGAAAGCTCATGCTCCAATATGTCTGTTAGTCTATAAGATGCCACAGGACTCTTTGCTGCTTTTACAGATCCAGACTAACATGGCTACCCCTCTGATACATTACTCAAACTGTTTGTCTAAATTTTCAACCAATATATCTTAAGCATTCATTAAGGTGTGTAGTTAAGCTTGTAATTATATGTACAAAGAAACAGATTTTCATAAATGCAATGTTAGTCTGTTGGAGCTTGGGTGCTCAGATGTTATCTACATTAACTGGAGGCTCACGTGCATGACATTCAAGAGCAGATCTGAATGGGTGGCTTTTGTTTCTCATTTTGCATATACTTTGACTTCATTGGTTTGTTAATCCCTTGAGGTGAAGCTTGTTGTACTGATTCCATTAAAAGGCCTTAAACAGAATAAAGACAGTTCCAAAGAACTGCTATTTAGTATTTTCCAATCAAGTGCAGGACTAGGTTCTGTGGTGGCTTACCTGTTTCTGCCTTTCTCAAGGGGCAGGAGTTCTGAGGATGTAGAGAATTGGGGCCAAATTCTCAGCTGGTGTAACTCAGTGTAGCTCCAGTAAAGTCAATGGAGCGCCACCTGTTTACTTCGGCTGAGAATCTGGTCCCTGAAACATATGCTCTGTGTGACATACAAAACCTCTGATAGATAACTGGACCTAATAGAAGACATTTTACCTGACTTGAAAGGAGATTGAAGAAATGTCCTGGAGACTTTCAGTAGTAGAGTTGGGGAATTGATCTGGAGACAGAATTTCTAGTAGCCAGGAAGCATTAATGATTGTGATAATGAAAGACTAAGTCCTCCCATTTGAGTATTAACGATATGGAGAACAAACTTAAGGCTTATAACCTTCAAACTGCCAGGGTCCTTAAGCAAATCTCTGCTCAATGCTACAAAAAACCTTTTGGACATCAACATTCCCTGAGTTCTCTGAGATTTTGTGCTGCCTGTTAAAGCAGGGAACCACTGCCCCAGCACTGTTACTTAATGAGATAACCTTTCATTAGAGGAATATAATTTTAAAAGCCAGGAGAGTGAAGGGTGAAATCCAGTTTCAGAATATTCCTGTTTCATTTTTGCTAGATTATTCCTATGCCCTACTTAAGGGAAGGAAAACTTTTTTGCCTATGAGAAACAGCAGTTCACAAAAAAGCAGGTTTGTGTTCTGATTTCATATCTCCTGCAATACCACTCCTGGAGTTCGAGGAATATATTTGTCGGAGGAAGTTCACTGCTTCCTAGAGGTCCAGACAGATAAATCTGATAAAGAGATGGTTAGCCACAAAATAAAACCGAAGGTGTAACTTGAGATGCATCTACTTGGGATCTGTGTTTCCATTTTCCCTCCCACCTTTCATCTAACTTGTCTATTTAGAATGTAGCAGTGATCCTATGGAAAATAGTAGGTAATCATGTAATTAAAGATTATCATAATGAATCTGCCCAGGAGTGCAAAATTGAGGTTACACTGGTAAACTTAATCTGGTATTTCCTAAATTGATTACTTGGCTTTGCAACCTTAATGTTCTTTTAATATAGCTTTGTGGATGTAATTAATATGTAAGGTGTTAAAGAGAAATTTTGGCATCTTGTCTTATTTGTGTCATGTGTGAATATGTTGTAGCTCAAGAGAATTGTTACACCAAGTTATCCAAACCATGTATCTGTATCTCCTCTTAGATGGGTAAAATCACCTTCTTGTGTGTTTGTATGCTTTTTTTTTCCTTCAGTACGTGTGATGAAAATATACGATAGGGATTTAGATATTAAATGGCTGCCAAATTTGCCTATTGGATTGTGTTTAATCTTAATCCAGGGTGTACTCTCACCAGGAATTAAAATGTTAGTGAATCAGCCATGGATAAGGCTTATAATAAGGTATATTATTAGATTTGATAGGATTTACATTGTGGTGATGCTGATTGTTTTGTAATTTTTATATTTATTTTGTTTTTAATTTTCTTATTTTATAGCTGTCTTTTTTGTGGGAGGATTTTATTTTCTTAAACTTCATACAAGCTTGTTACAAAGGAAGATAAAATACTCCCCCTCCCCCCGTTCAATGCTTTCAAAATCTTTCAAGTTCTCTGACATTTTTATTTTAATTTATTTGAATTAGACAACAAAGCAAAGAATGTTTTAAATAAATGAAACCTTTATTAAGTGACACTTCCAATGGGCAACCCTTTTCTTAGGCAATTATTTTAAAATATCCCCAAGGTTTCCAGTACAGTTTTATACGTTTGGTTCAATGAAGATCAGACTGTACAAAGCAACTGATTTTTTGCTGCTCCCTTGCGTGCTCACTTTAAGACAAGTTTCAGTGTAAATCGTAATTACTTACATGTGCAAATACATAGCCTAGACTTGTGTCTGTGGAAGTCAATAGCAAGACTCTCATCAATTTCAAGTGGTGCAGGACTGAGTCCATATTATCTAAGATATGAAATGTCTAATTAAATTAAATATATATGTCAATTTACATAGATGGCCCTGCTTACAGATCTCCCACTTATTTCTGTGATCATAGTTAGGCATTCATTACTTTTATGATCTTAAGCATCACCTGTTGAAAGTGTAAATGTGTGCTATTAGACTGTGTATGGCACAACGGGAAGCAGAGCTGGTTTAAAAAACAAACTATTTTTGAAAAAAAAAATTATAAATGTTGAAGTTATTTGAGTTCTGATGTATTCAAATTAGCCACACATTAAAAAAGTTTCATGGGGGTTTTTAATCCCAAAAAGCATTAATGAAAATATTATTGAAATTAGGGCTGTCGATTAATCACAGTTAACTCACGTGATTAATTTTAAAAAATTGTGATTAAAAATTAATTGTGATTAATCGCACTGTTCAACAATAGAATACCAACTGATATTTATTAAATATTTTTGGATGTTTTCTACATTTTCAAATATCTATTTCAGTTACACAGAATACAAAGTGTACATTGCTCATTTTATATTTTTATTACAAATATTTGCACTGTAAAAATGATAAACAAAAGAAATAGTATTTTTCAATTCACCTCATACAAGTCCTGTAGTGCAATCTCTTCATCATAAAAGTGCAATTTACAAATGTATTTTCTCTGTTACATAACTGCACTCAAAAACAAAACAATGTAAAACTTCAGAGCCTCCAAGTCCATTCAGTCCTACTTCTTGTTTAGCCAGTCGCTCAGACAAACAAGATTGTTTACGGGAGATAATACTGCCCACTTCTCACTTTCGGGTGACATTGTAATTAAGAACAAGCATTCACATGGCACTGTTATAGCTGGCGTTGCAAGAGATTTACATGCCAAATGCACTAAAGACTCATATGCCTCTTCATGCTTCAGCTATCATTCCAGGGGACATGCTTCCATGTTGATGGCACTCGTTAAAAAAATAATGCATTAATTAAATTTGTGACTGAACTCCTTGGGGGAGAATTGTATGTCTCCTGCTCTGTTTTATCCACATTCTGCCATATATTTCATGTTATAGCAGTCTTGGATGATGACTCAGCACATGTTTGTTTTAAGAATATTTTCACTGCAAAATTGACAAAATGCAAAGAAGGTATTGTGAGATTTCTAAAGATAGCAACAGCACTCAACCCATGATTTAAATATCTGAAGTGCCTTCTAAAATCTGACAGGAATGAGGTGTGGAGCATACTTTCAGAAGTTATAGAAGTGGATGGGTGAGATTCTGTGGCCTGCATTGTGCAGGAGATGATCATAATGGTCCCCTCTGACCTTAAAGTCTATGAGTCTGAGTAAGTCTTAAATGAGCAATACTCTGATGCGGAAACTGACAAGGATGAGGTGGGGAACATGCTTTCAGAAATCTTAAGAGCAACACTCTGATGCGGAAACTACAGAACCTGAACCACCAAAAAAGAAAACCAATCTTTTCTGCTGGTGGCATCTGACTCAGATGATGAAAATGAACATGTGTCGATCCGCAGTACTTTGGATCGTTATCGAGAGGAACTCTTCATCAGCATGGACGCATGTCCTCCAGAATGGTGGTTGAAACATCACGAGATGTATGAATCTTTAGTGCATCTGACATGTAAATATCTTGTGACACTGGCTACAACAGTGCCATGTGTATACCTGTTCTCACTTTCAAGTAACATTGTAAACAAGAAGCAGGCAGCATTATCTTCTGCAAATGAAAACAAACTTGTGTGTCTGAGCAATTGGCTGAACAAGAAGTAGGACTGATTGGACTTGCAGGCTCTAAAGTTTTACATTGTTTTATTTTTGAATGCAGGTTTTTTTGTACATAATTCTACATTGGTAAGTTCAACTTTCATGATAGAGAGATTGCAGTACAGTATTTGTATTAGGTGAATTGAAAAATACAATTTTGTTTTTACAGTGCAAATATTTGTAATAAAAATAAATATAAAGTGAGCACTGTACACTTTGTATTCTGTGTTGTAATTGAAATCAATATATTTGAAAATGTAGTACACATCCAAAAATATTTAAATAAATGGTATTCTATGTTTAACAGCATGAATAATCGCGATTAACTTTCTTTAAAAAGTAATCGCAATTTTAAAAAGTAATTGCAGTTAAATCACTTGACAGCCCTAATTGCAATTATTAAACTGGGATTTTGGTAAATGAAAAATTTCAATAAAGTTTTTTATTTTAAAAATGCCCAGAAAAATATTTAAAAATGCATGAAATTTGTCATGAAAAATGTCAATACCCATTTTGAATTCTTATGCATTCTGGTATGTGAGGCTGGGAGTAAACCAGATGGGGGGTTCCAAATGTTGTTTCATGCAAGGACCGATAAAACCTAGCCATTGGTTAATGTTTGTCATTCACCTGTGTTTTGAGGTGGGATGGTTAGATAAGTGTTGCAGAGATAAGCATGTTCTTTTTGGAGAGCAAGAGATTATATTTTCTTTGAGTTTTATGCCTTTCAACTGAATCTGGGTCTTGGAGTCTCCCTTTTGATTTGCGAGGTAATCGCTTAATAAACAGCTGCGTTTTACTGTAAATATGCCCAAAAAATGCTCATTCTCTTTTCTCACTAGTTTTACACAGCTGGACTCTCTGTGAATTATTCTGGATTTACACCAGTGTAACTGATAGAGGAGTCTGGGCCCTATATCTCCAGGGTGGTATTTAAAAAAAAAAAAAGAAGCTTTGTAACTCTCCTCACAGTGAAGTCAATGAGAGTTTTATGCCTTTGTCTCTGAACTCATCTCCACCCTTGGGCTTCAGCTAGGGTTGCCAAATGTCTAATCACACAAACCCAAACACCCTTGCCCTGCCCTCTTCCCCGTCCCTTTCCCAAGGCCCCACCCATTCTGAGGCCCTGCCCCTGCTCACTCCAGCCCCCCCCTCCGTTTCTTGCTGTGGCCCACCCTCATTCACTTTCACTGGGCTAGAAGGGAGGTTCAGGTGCAGGAGGGGGTGTGAACTCTGGGCTGGGGGTGGGGCTGAGGGGTTCAGAGTGTAAGACGTGGCTCCGGGCTGAGCCTGGGGGAGGGGATTGGGGTGCAAGAGGGGATGTGGGCTCTGGGAGGAAGTTTGGGTGTGGGCTCTGGGCTGGGATAGGAGGTTGGGGTGGGGGAAGGAGGGTGGCGCTTACCTCGGGCGGCTCTCAGAAGTGACCTATATGGAAACATCTACCTAGGTATTTTTTCGCGTCATACCACGAGGCCAAGTCTGTAGACCCATGGTTTGAGATTCATTGCCACGGATATTTTTTTGCAATGTAGACATACTCTTACTGCCTAGATCTGTTCAGGTGGATGAAGTAATCTTTTATTGAACCAGCCTTTGCTGGCAAAAAAGATAAGCTTTTGATCTGCCCAGATCTGAAGAAGAGCACTGAGTAGCTTGAAAGTTTCTCTTTCACCAACAGATGATGATCCAGTAAAAGATATTACATCTCTCACTTTGTCTCTCTAGGTCTGTTAAGAGCATTCTATTAAACTAATTGCTGATTTAAAATCATTCAGTATTGTGAAGTGGAAGTTTAATGGAAATACTAATGAGTTTTACTTTTTACTGTCAAGTTAAGAGCTGGTCAAGCTTGGAGTTTCTCATCAAAGGGAAATTAAGTCATTTTGGAAAAAAAGTTCCCAAAAAGAACAAAAAATCAAAATTTTGAAATATCCTACAAAATGAAATTGACCAAAAAATTTTTTTGGAAATCAAAATGTTTTGATTTTCACTTTTTTAATATTGGGTTTAATTTTATTTTTAGAACTTTAAATTACAGTTTAATATTTATTTTAAATTTAGAACAATATAAAATAATTGGTTATGAGTATTGGTAAATCTATTGTAATTGGTAATTTAGTAATTGCTACTGTAATAGTTATTGTAATTGGTACTTGGTATTTTACATAGTAATTGAAATTGTTCTAACTGGTCATTGGTATTTATATTCTAATTAGGGTGACCAGATGTCCCTATTTTATAAGGACAGTCCCAATATTTGGGGCTTTTTCATCTATAGGCGCCTATTATCCCCCACTCCCGTCCCAATTTTTTCACACTTGCTGTCTGGTCAGCTTAATTCTAACTCATTGGTAATTGCTGAAATTGGTAAATGGTATTCTAATTGGTTTCATTGTCACTTGGTTTGCTCATTGGTAATTGAAATTCTAACCAGTCACTTGTAACTAGTATTCTAATTGGTAAGTAGTGTAATTTGTAGGTGTTGTAATTAATATAAAATAAAACATATTTTAAATATAAAAATATAAAGAAAATAAAAAAGAAAACTTCAAAATGAAGTGATTTCAAACCTGCCCCCAAAATGCTTTGTTTTAACCATTTCATACGCTTTGTTTAAATATTTATCGAAATGAATATCTGTCAGAATAGACACATTCTTATGGAATATTTCAATTTCGATGAATCACCATTTTCTGATGGAAAGACGTTTCATCGGAAGATTTTTCAACTGGCTCCAGTCATGTTTATAAGAGAGAGAGCAGTGTGAACGAAGAGTGTGTAAGTTTCTACACCCTGGCCCTTGGGCTTCTAAAGACTTTTTCAGAATCCAAAAATCCATCTTTCAGAAGGTAAGAGAGAAAAGTATCCATTTGGCACTGTAATTAATCCATAGCTATTCAGAGTGTGTCTGCACTGCAGTTACAAACCCACAACTGGCCTGTGCCAGCTGACTCGGGCACGTGGGGCTTGGGCTAAGGGGCTGTTTAATTGTGATGTAGTCATTTGGGATCGGGATGGTGCCGGGGCTCTAGGACCCTGTGAGGTGGGAGGGTCCCAGAGTTGGGGCTGCAGCCCAAGCCGGAACATCTACACTGCAATTAAACAGCCCCTTAGCCCAAGCCCCATGCGTCTGAGTCAGCTGGCACAGGCCAGCCACGAGTTTCTAATTGCAGTGTAGACATACCCATAGACTTCATTGGCAATCACATAATTCTGCAGATAGAATCATAGAATATCAAGGTTGGAAGGGACCTCAGGAGGTCATCTAGTCCAACCCCCTGCTCAAAGCAGGACCAATCTCCAACTAAATCATCCCAGCCAGGGCTTTGTCAAGCCTGACTTTAAAAACCTCTAAGGAAGGAGATTCCACCAGCTCCCTAGGTAACCCATTCCAGTGCTTCACCACCCTCCTAGTGAAAAAGCTTTTCCTAATATCCAGCCTAAACCTCCCCCACTGCAACTTGAGACTATTACTCCTTGTTCTGTCATCTGGTACCACTGAGAACAGTGTAGATTGATCTTCTTTGGAGCCCCCTTTCAAGTAGCTGAAAGCAGCTATCAAATCCCCCCTCATTCTTCTGCATACACGGACTTCAGAGTTTTGCCTTTCTGCAGGACCTTCTGTTTCATAAAATCAGGCTCCTATCTCTCAACCTGAAGGAAATTCCCTTAGCTGTAGGGCTGTCAAACAATTAAAAATAATTGCAATTAAAAAAATTAATCACACTGTAGAATACCATTTATTTAAATATTTTGGATGTTTGCATTCTGTGTTGTAATTGAAATCAATATATTTGAAAACGTGGAAAAGTGTACAGTGCTTACTTCATATTTATTTTTTATTAGTATTTTTTCAATTTACCTAATACAAGTACTGTACTGCAATCTCTTTATCATGAATGTTGAATTTACAAATGTAGAATTATATACAAAAAAACCTGAATTCACAAATAAAACAGTGCAAAACTTTAGCGCCTACAAGTCCACTCAGTCCTACTTCAGCCAATCACTCAGACAAACAAGTTTGGTTACAATTTGCAGGAGATAATGCTGCCGCTTCTTGTTTAGAATATCACCTGAAAGTGAGAACAGGCATTCACATGACACTCTTGTAGCCAGTGTCGCAAGATATTTACGTGCCAGATGTGCTAAAGATTCATATGTCTCTTCATGCTTCAACCACCATTCCAGACGATATGCGTCCATGTCGATGATGGGTTCTGCTCGATAACGATCCAGAACACAGCAGACTGCTGCATGTTCATTTTCATTTGAGTCAGATGCCACCAGCAGAAGGTTGATTTTCTTTTGGGTTTAGGGTTCTGTAGTTTCCTCATCGGAGCGCTGCTGTTTTTAAGACTTCTGAAAGCATGCTCCACATCTCGTCCCTCTCAGATTTTGGACGGCACATCAGATTCTTAAACGTTGGGTTGAGTGCTGTAGCTATCTTTAGAAATCTCACATTGGCGTCTTTGCGTTTTGTGAAATCTGCTGTGAAAGTGTTCTTGAAATGAACATGTGCTGGTTCATAATCCGAGACTGCTATAACATGAAATATATGGCAGAATATGGGTAAAACAGAGCAGGAGACATACAATTCTCCCAGAAGGCGTTCAGTCACAAATTTAATTAACGCTTTTTTTTTTTTTAACAAGCACCATCAGCACAGAAGCATGTCCTCTGGAATGGTGGCCAAAGCATGAAGGGGCATATGAATGCTTAGCATATCTCGCACATAAATACCTTGCAGTGCCAATGTAAGGGGACTTTTGTCCCCTTACTAACATTCAGTGGGAGTGTTTTGGTTGGCTAACTCCCAGTGCCAAAAGAAAGAAGAAGGATCAATGGGAAATTAGGACCCTGAGACTCAGTCCCCAGGAATAATGGGGAGAGGCCAATGGTCAAGGTCAGCCTGATTGATGGCGGGCAGGCTAAACAGGGAGTCAGGAGGCTGGGAGAGCTGGTCCCGTCCTCCATGTGAGCTGGAATTGCCTGGGTCAGACAGAGTGGGGCTGAGGTAAGGAGAAAGCAGGGGCCCAAACTGAGCTGGGGAGCAGAGCTGTGCCAGCCAGAGGGGCCAGAAAAGCAGCCCAGGGAGCTAAGGCAGAGCAGCAGCAGCAGCAGCTGTTCTGAGGCAGAGTGGGGCTGGGGCTGGAGCAGTCCGAAGCCGGGTGCGGTGTGCAGCTGGGGAGAGCGAGGGGGACCCTGGGCAGTGGTCCCAGTGAAGGTCCTAGCTCCTCTCCTAGGTGACCACAGCAAAGTTGGGGGTCGAGCCCCCCAGGAATCCTGGGCCCAGCTTTGTTGGGGTTACAAACACTCCCCTTGCCAGACAGGAGAGTGCAAGGGGAGTCTTCAAGGTCAGGCAGGCCTCTGGGTAAAGGAAGTGGGAGCGAGGACTCAGATCCTTCCGCTAGCCCATTTCACCGGGGTAGTGCAGAAGCCAGGAAAGTTCCCCACAATAGTGGGACCATTCACCCGCTTACACCAGCTACAAAAGTGCCATGCAAACGCCTGTTCTCACTTTCAGGTGACATTGTAAATAAGAAGCAGGCAGCATTATCTCCTGTAAGTGTAAACAAACTTGTTTACCTTAGAGATTGGCTGAACAAGGAGCAGGACTGAGTGGACTTGTAGGCTCTAAAGTTTTACATTATTTTGTTTTTGAGTGCAGTTATATAACAAAAAAAATCTACATTTGTAAGTTACACTTTCACTATAAAGAGATTACACTACAGTACTTGTATGAGGTGAATTGAAAAATACTGTTTCTTTTATCATTTTTAAAGTGTAAATATTTGTAATAATAATATAAAGTGAGCACTGTACATTTTGTATTCTGTGTAGTAATAAAAATCAATATTTTAAAATGTAGAGAAACATCCAAAATATTTAATAAATTTAAATTGGTTTCTTATAGTTTAACAGTGCGAGTTAACTGCGATTAACCGACAGCCCTATTCATAATGTATGTATTCTACAGCAGTTGGAGAGGAGCATGATCACATACAGCTGTCTGATATTTTATCCAAGAGCAGGCAGTAGCACACCTCTATGCCAGCCAGTACCTCACATGCTCTGTGTTGCACTCATAGGGCCAGATACTCAGCTGATGGAAATCAGCATAGCTCAATTGACTTCAGTGAACATATGCTAATTAAAACTACCTCCAGTTTGGCTGATACTTTGGTGTGTTTGAGTCACCAGATGGTGCAGGTACTTCTCTTTCAACACTAGGAAACCCAAATGTCTGGAATGATTGAAAACTTAAAAGAAACTAATAAGAAATAAGGAGAACTTAAAGAAATTGCTTCTTGTTTTTAAGGTACCCTTAACTCTATTAAACAGTTCCACTAAAGTGTCTTTATAACTTTTCACTCTGTTTGAATATTTGCACTATACTGCCTCAACTCTGCTTTTATAATTTTTTTCTCTTTGCTTTTTATTGGCTTTTTTCAGGTAGCCCAGTCTGTTCTGAGTTCTTCAATAAGTAACTTGTACATTGATCTAAAAATGTATTTTCATTTTATATGTTTGCTTTGATGAATATTTTATTTTTAAAAACTTTTTTTACACAAGGCACAGTTGGAAGAATTGAAATATTACACATGTGGACTTACTAAGGTCTTTATTGTTGTTGGGGAAAATATTTTGTAAGAGTCCTTCATTTTCACCTCTGTTCAGTAGAGCTGCCTTTGAAAAGTACCCAGTAGGGGGGTATGCCGTTCTGTTGCCCGGTCCAGGTCACCTGCTTGTGTTTAAGTAGGCCAACCTCATGCTGAGACCTTTCACCTTCAATAATTCTTCTGAGAGTTAGTTTATTATTATTATTACTACTACTACTACTTTGGGTGCTGTTCATACCATATAGCACTTTTCATGGGAGGTTCTCAAGGTATTTTCCTAATGTTAATGAAGTAAGTCACATGACATCCCTATCTTACATATGAATAAACTGAAGTTCTCAGAGGTCAAATGACTTGCTTGAGGAATGTATTGACAGAACTGGGAACAGAAGTTGGCAGTCCTGTCTCCAGTCCCCTGCTCTAACTACTAGGCTGCATTTCCTCCTGCTTTAGAAAAAGACTATAATTACGTAGAAAAGAAAATGCCCACACCTAGACAAGGAGCATATTTCTAAAGGGGATCAGAAAAAAAAATCAGTTATTGCCACACTTCTTATTCCTCTCAATTCCCTATTGTTGTGTTGAGGCCTGATTCTAATTTCATGCAGTGAAAATCATGAGTAACTCCACTGATGTCAATTCAGTTACACTGTTGTAAAACCACTAGGTGTGGGATCAGAATCAAGCCTCAACGTTTTCACTAGCCCTCACTTAATCTATGTTTTTAAATGTGTATTGGCTGCATCTTTTTGCTATTAACTTTTGGGCTCTCAGCATTGTGTTTTTTAATTTCCTCTGCTGCCTCTCTGTTGATTTTCCAAGGAGTGCAGGATCCCAGTTTGTATTGCCAATTATTTCCTTCCCGTTATAGAGGGAGGAGGTTGGGTCTAGTGGTTAAAAACCAGGACTAGGAATAAGGAAATCCTGAGGTCTGATCCCAGTGTTGACACTGATTCCCTCTCTTGTTCAAGGCCACAGATGATTAGCTCTCTGTTTTAGATCCCCAGGCTCCAAGTGTGGGGCTCATACTACTTACCTACATCACAGGGGTATTGTGGAGATTAATTACTTAATATTTGTTAATTGCTTTGAAGATGTATAGTGCTATGTAAGTGGTTTCCTTTATTATAATAATACATCTCATTATATGGCAGTTATCCGCAATAACATTTTAGTCCCTTTGCAATAAAACAGAACCACCAATGCACTTAACAAACCACCACAAATAATGCACCCATTTAAAATTAACAGGCTAACAAAAACAAAGTACTATCACCAAAATACACAGCTGCTCTCACCAGCACAATGTACAAAAGAACCTAAGTGAACAGGCTCAGTTGGTACAATGGACCTTGGCTACCACAAACTACAAACCCCAACACATCACACCGCTAAAGAACCACACATGTTCCCCAGATCTGAAGATCTGACTCAGGTGTGGCTATGTATCTCTGTAACCTTTATTTCCACCTGGTATTCTGATCTGCATTTGCAGAACCTCTTGTCAATTCCTCCGTCCTATAGGAAAAAAAGGAATTATCCTCTATAGGTTCTTATACTACTCTCATCACCATGGTATCTGGGCACCTTCCGGCAGTGCATTAAGCAACATGACTAACATCTGTCATGGGAAAGGATGAGAGAAGAAACACAAGGAGAGAGAAGTTTGCAGTGGAGTGTCTTGTTTTGGGAGGGATTTTTTTTTTAAATATAAACCTGTTGCCGTATATTTATGTTAGTGAAGGAAAGGTCAAAGAAATGTGCCTTGCACATGGAGTGGAAAGTGGTGGTCCATAGTTTCGGGGGAAATTCATTCCACAGTCACAGACTGGCCCCTGAGAAAGTTCCATCTCTCACAGACAAGCTTTGCCCTTGTTGTAGAGAGTTCCATTATGCCAAAGAAGGGTAGTTGTCAACCACACTCTTCATCCCAAAACCACAGGCAATCTTTTAGATCTCCTGGACCCAGTCCTTTAAATATAAAGGCAGAGAATTTGGACTTGATTTGATATTCTATGGGAAGCCAGTGTGAAGAGTGGAGGACAGATGTAATGAGTTTGCAGTAGCCTCTGTTGCTGAGGAGATGCACTGCAGGGTTCTGTACCATCTGGAATTTCCTAGACGCTGAAGGCTTCATGCCCCAGGTATATTGCAGTGCTGTAGTCCCACTGAGTGGTGACAAAAGTGTCCATAACTCCACTTAGTCTAAATGCTTCTCTGACCACGTTTCTTACTTTATGGATTTTTGCACAATATTTTCATAAAGTTTTCTTTTGTAAATTATTTATATTGTGACATTCTTAATAGCTGTCCCATAAGTAGCTCATCTTTCACTGCTCCAGCATTGGGTGCTCTAAAACTCCCCCACCCTCTCGGGTTCCATATTTATTTATCTTGAGTAGTGCCTAGCTTAATTCAAGGCTCTGTACATAATTAAAACCAGAATTATTTCTATATCAAACTGTAACATTCATCTTACAGAAGTGCCCATATGCAACACTGCTACACAAACCCACCAAACACTAATGACGACAAGAAGACCACATTAGCCCCCATTGCATCCTCACCCACCAACCCATTTTTTCCTTAAATGTGCAGAGAATGGGTGTGTGAAAGGAATATTTCTCCTCCTTCATCTTACCCCATGTGTTTTCACTATTTCCACTGTGCACATCTGCTTACGCTAATTGTGTATCTACTTTTAATAGAAAGCAGTACCCCTCTCCTTATCTTTCCTTTCTAAATCATATTGCTCTGCTGGCACTTCAGTTATATGCCTCTATAATACCATTTCAGTCATAACTGCACTCATGCATGAAAACCTCTAGTTCATACTGTATATTTACCATGTTCTAAAAACATCCCAAAATGTTTTATCCGCATTTTTCCTTCATTCTTCAGCATTACCTCTATTAGTCACATTTTTCCCTTTACTTTTTCCCATGATTTACTCAGTCCAGAATCTTGTTCCTTTGCAACTGACTTGGAAGATCAAATATTTTAATGCATGTGAAGTACATGCTTATGGTTATAACTGGTGTGGACCTTGAAAAATTAGTTTTTTCTCCAAGGTGCTGCAGGAAGGTGGTTTTGCAGGTTCAGTAGGTAGTGCCCTCTTTTCTGAGTCGGTGCGGACTAAATCCCTCACCGTGCTGCTTGAGCTGCCATCTCTCATATAAACCATAAAACTGATCATCCCACGACACTTTTTTTTACTCCATTCTCCCTACCCCTTGAACTCTGTGAGATGCAGTATTATCCCCCTGTAGGCAAAGCAGAAAAGCCCAGTATTCAATCACCTCCTTAGCCTCAAATTGAAGGATAAGGTTCTTTCATATTTTCTAGTTGTCCTTACGGTAGCACCATGGGAGCAGAGTTTAGATGATCTGGAGGGACCTTACATGTAGATTTGTGTAACTTTTAATTTTCTATGGGGAATATAAATAAGGTTAAAACCTTAATTTCCATTTTTTGTGTTTGTGAGAAAACGACAATGTTCTCAGGGTTTTTTTTGGCAGAAGTATGTCTAACTCCAGATTAAATAGTCCTCCTAGCCCCCAGGATTCTTATACAATATCCCTTTGAATCATTTTGAGATGAAAGTGATATACATTATCCAGCTGATGCTAACCTCAGTCTCAGTTTGAGGTAGTCATCCCTTATGCAGAGGTGGAAAGAGCAGTATAGGGTCACATCTTTATGTCAGCACTGAAGCCCTAGGGCAGTAATTGTAGGAGACAGTCTCCATAAACTAAGTATAGATTATTAGGAAGGAAGCTTAAGTCCAGGACCTATATTAGCTTTCTCTGAAATGCTACAGTAGGTCAAGAAAATATAAAGCAAGTAAGTAAAAATAGCCTGCTGATATATGTCAGTCCCCAGATGTGCTCAGGGTGCATCTAAAAATAACAATGAATACCACCACCTTTGCCAGTAATTTTTGGACAAGGATGAAAATAACCTGGGGAAGCTACTAGCCAGGTACAGTAAGAAGTTTGAGAGATTCAGCCCATAGCTATGTTTCAGTGATAGCTGAAATATCAATTCCCAGGTCCAAGCTAAGATCAGTTCACTCCATTAAGTACAGACTCCTAGTTGTCACATTGGAGCGGGGAGAGATGCATTTCAATCTGGATTATAGTGTCCATGGTAGTGTGATGTAATGCCATTGCAGAACTGTGGGAAGTAGGGGAAAGTATTTCTAGTGCTTTAAAAGTTAGGAGCTTTCCAAGCCACCATTTAAGCAAACCATTTTAAGCACATGTTTGAGTTCATACCTATTCAGCTAAGTACATAGTTAACTTTACGAATTTGGCTCAGAAGAAACATATTTTGCTACCTTATGCAAACCTTATGGCAAAGAGGCTGGTCTAGATACAAAGTGGAATTTTATTATCTCTGTATTACTTTTATAATGATATAGGAGAAGATTGTATCAGTTCTTGTGCCTAATGAACAGTTTTTCTTCTCACTAATTATACCTCAGTCAGAGTGGCAGTATATTTCTGTCCCTCAGTATGATAAAATGAAGTCTAAAAAGAACAAAACCAAGGGGATTGTATTGATGTACTTGATAGTTAATCACCAGTGTATCTGGTACTGTACGATTGGTCACATGGTGGAGCTTTGAGACCTGTCTATCAAGGATGTCAATCAAGGATGTTCCCGGAGCACTGTGGCACAGTTTAGTTCACTGTAAATGAACGGCTGAATGAAAGGCACATAAACAGAGCTCTGTTAGTCAGAGATGAATTTACGTCTGTTACTGGGGGAGTCTTGAAGTGTAAAATAAATAAAAAGGGGAGGGGTTCACATAATACAGCCACAGTCTGTTCTTTTGGTGATTCTGAGGGACAACCATTATGTTTTATTATTTGTATACTGTATATCACCATCATACCATAGCATTCTGCAGGATGCAATGTTATGTGCACTGTGATGCTGCAGCCATAAGTCTGTGACACCATCAGCCACAAATTGTGTGAACCCAATAGGATTGCAGGTTACGTAACACAATCCAGATTCAGTATTTCTGGGCAAATTTTAAAAATTAAAGGAAAGTTACCTCTCCCCAAAATAGGCACATTCTGGGGAATGCTGAACAGAAGAAAAACTAGTTTGATTTCAAACTAAATTCCAAATAAAATAAAGTGTATTGTTGGAACAATTTTAAAGGGTTAATTTCTTAATTAAGCTCAAAGATAGTTGCTAGCCTGCTTTTCTCCAAGGTCAAAAGAAGTGTACTACCAGTACTGGAGCCCATGAATTTGTGAGCTTGATTTAGATTGGGGAAGTCTGGATTTTCACTGAAAGAAATTCATAATAATTACTTAGGCCTTAGTTTTATTTTAGAAGTCAAAATGAACCCCATAATTGATTCATTTTCCCCATGACATTCAGCTGACACAATTAAAACTTGCTCAGAATTCCTGTCACTCCTGTAGTGTTATGCATTGCAATTAAGATTTCTGCAGGGTTTCAACTGGATGTTTTACACTGACAGAAAATTAATCCTCTTTGAACCCTTGTCCTTTTCAAATACTCTAACCTTCATACTCTTCTAGTTTTTATAGTTCCCTATACTTTAGAGTTATTGCCACTAAGAAATGTAGAATAGATACCAATTTCTTATGCCCATTGCAGAGTATATAATTGGAACAAGTACAGCTTTAATTATAGAAACCACTTTAATAGCCTACATCAGGGAGAGAGTTCCAGGCCAAGTCTTAGGCTTGGTTAGCTCGAGGCATAAGATATTTTTCAGACCAAAAAGTTTGGATGTTTATCCATCACGGCAGTGGACGTGCCATTGAACAATGAGTTAGAGCTTCTCAAGTTCCTGAGACCAAGTATCCCTCATGAATGAATCAGCAAAGGAATCACAGATTGAATACCACCATTGACAAGGCTCTAAGAGCCTGGTGACCCTAACCTGAAGATCTGTTTTGACCCTCAAGAAGGAGGAAGCAGATGATATGTATCTCCTGTGAATTTACCTTGTGCGGTGACCCTTATTGTTTAAACCTTTCCAAAGTTGGGAGATCTTTGTATTTGCGGTTTTTGTTTTAGTCCATCTCTAATATCTCTATTCAATATGACAACTAATCTTTATCAATCTGTATTCATTTCAATAATCAACTTGCCCATTTCTTATTACTACCTCATAGAAGTAGCGTTTTAGAATTACAGTATAAACTTACATTTGAACTGGATTCAGAGAGTGCGGTTCACCAACCCTTTCCCATTCTTAACAAAACAACGTGAAATACAGTGACATCTTTTCTATATGTACTGTAGGCAGATCTGGTAGCCCTATCTATTATTCAGGTTGCCTGACACTTCCCATTATAAAACCCTGTTTGCAGTTCTTATAACTTATCCCAAATGGTTAAAATTTGGCTGGCATTTTCCATACTGGGTGTCTGCCTCCATGATGCAGCCATTTCCAAGAGCAAGGCTAGGGAACAAATATGTTTTGCAATATTAAAAAAATTCTGGCAACCTTTTCTTTGAGACATTCTAGCACATCTCCCTCCCCCCCTATGGTTTGGAGCTTGGGCAGGAGGGTGGCCTTTGTGTCCCTGATGTGCCTTTTGCTGTTCCTGTGAAAATCTGCCCAAGTTTGTCCTCAGTATAAGTCTTCGGCTTTGCACATGCTCAGTAGAGACTTCTTAGAGCTCAGTAACTAAAATACCTGAAGGTTTTGTGCATCCTGAACATAGGGTGACCAGACCGCAAATGTGGAAAATCGGGACAGGGGTGGGGGTGAGGGGGTAGTAGGAGCCTATATAAGAAAAAGACCCAAAACTTGGGACTGTCCCTATAAAATCGGGACATCTGGTCACCCTAACTGAACATGCTCCATCCCCTCACAACTCCTGCATATGATTTGAATGTGCATAGGGCATCCCTAAAGAGCAACTGAGCATGTTCCAGCCCAGGGCTATAGAGACAAAGCTGGACTTTCTCTGCAATGGCTACTCTAGGCCATGCTGTGGGTCAGGTCCTGGAGCTGAGGACAGGGAGCTTGTCTCTCCTGTGCTTTCACTAATCCTCCCTCCTGGATCCAGGCAGCCTAGAGGAGGAAGCCATCTAATTTGAATGCAGAGGAGACAAGAGCCAGACAGGGAGAAAAAAGAGTAGATTGGGACTGAAATAGGAGAGTGAGAAACTGTGACTGAGATTTGAGAAAGGAGAGGCTGGAGACTGGGATTTGGAACAAGTGGAGGGGAGCAAAAGCTGTGGCAAAGGGAAGATAGAGCTGATGAGAAGCCAGGATATGGGGGGATCTAGGATTGGCTCAACAAAGAGAGTAGGACAAGGAGCCAGGGAGGGGGATGGGAGACAGTGAAGACAGAGGTTGGATGAGGATCCTAGTGAGGGAGACTGGGACTGAGGATGAGGAAGGGAAACAGGCAGTGGGGATGACTGGATGCTGGGAGGAAGAGAAGAGACAGGTCAGATTAAGAGCCCAGAGCGGGAGAGTAGGACTGACTGGGCAAGGAGACTGGGAAGAAAAGCCTTAGGAGTGGAGACTGGGACAGGCAGGTGCGGAGAATTGGACTGGGGGAAGAGACAGGGAGGAGCCGGGGGAAGAGAGGTTGGCAGGGAGGGGGCAGAAGGATCTGTGTCAGCTAGAGCACATTCCTGCCCAGAGCCTGGAATGGAACCCAAGATTCCTGAATCTTCACCATTCCTCTTCTGTCAGCAAATGTCTATGAAACCCTCTGGCAAAGTGAGTGTCTCTACCCCCATTATTGCTGTTTCACATGGAGGACAACAACCTTCAATGGCTATCAGTTACTCTGTTAGCTCAAGTGGCAGAGGTGTGTGCAGTGGATTTAAAGGTTCCAACCCTGCTGATGAACCATGTGGGTGTCAGTGTGATGCTACATGATAGAATTTCTGGGCTTTTTCAGTTTGCCTTTTTAAAAACCTAGGGAATTACACAAACACAAACCCCCTGACTTTGCACACGTTATGTTTTTTTACTGTAAAGCAGTGAAAAGTTAGGAAATGCCAGAATTAAGGTGTCTGTGCAATCTTAATTTGGCCCCTTTGTGAGTGTGCATTCTGATGCAGTCCTTAGCAGCATGATCACATACTAATTTTTCCCCACAGAACCCTTACCTCATACAGTGCATAGGATGGACCTACTCTGGGGGTGAATCGTGGTTGCATAGTGAAGGAGACTGTTGTCTGTGCGACCCCTGCTTCATTTGTTGCAGAAGTTAGAAGGTGTATAGTGAACAGGTCGGCCACTGACGCATCCCCAGAATGCAGGACACATCTGATTGGTTGTCTCTCTCCCCACCTGTATGACCCTGCCCCTGTCCGTTTACCATGTGCCATTTTGCAGAGCGTGCCATCCTGCCCTTGCCAGAGTGATCTTGCGCACACGCTGTGTGTGAGTTCATGCCAGTGGGGGCAAAGCAGCATGCTGTGAATCATGGCATCCGCTGCATGTGATTCTGGACAAAACTATGTCTGATTTTGTATCAATACCAGACAGGGGACAAACTAAACAAAAACAGGACTGTCCCTCTTAAAACCAGACACATGGCCTGCCTAGTAGTGACTGAGGCAGGTGATTCAGTAAGGTAGTTGAATGCTGCTCTGGGAATTGGATTCTATCACTGCATCTGCCACAGAGCTCCTATGTGATGCTAGTCAAGTCACTCAAACCAGACTTTTCACAAGTGATCACAATTGTGTGTTTTCTCATTTCCTGGGCATCCAACTTGAGACCTTGAGGTCTGATGTGCAGAAGTGCTGAGCGCTCGCAGCTGAAGATAGTGGGGGCTGTGCTATGAACACACAGAGCTATGCAGTGCTTAATACTCTGAAAAATCAGTCTTAGGGGTCTGAAATGGTGCACTCAAAATTAGTGGAAACTTTTTACCTTAATTACTTTGTGCCTCAGTTCCCCATCTGTAAAATGAGGATAATGCCACACCTCATCTCACAGAGATGATGTGGAAAAAAAAATTAACTAATGTTTGTGAAGCACTCAGATACTATAGTGATGAGAACCATAGAAAAGCCCAGGAGGAAATTAGTAATTCTGACTTCAGAGCAAGGCTTGAACAGTGTACAGTAAATAAGGCCCAGGACCACACGTTGAAGAGTGAGGAGAAAACATAATATTGAATAGCTGTTCATTATTTGAGCGCCATCTGTGCGCTGAATGAGACAGGGGTCCTATGTAAAAAATAGTGTGTTATCATGTAATTAAAGACTGTAACATGATACGTACATAGAAGGGGGTTGAATTAAGGGTGCACAGGCAGCCTTAATTCTGGCATTTCCTAACTTTTGATTTTGCAACTGTAATGTTCGTTGGACATCATTTTTTGAGTGTAATATATATATATATAGAGAGAGAGAGAGAGGGGAGTATAAAAAGGTCAATCTAGCTTTATCAATATAGGTAGAAGGTCAAATCTGGTTATATATTTGACTTTGTATATAACCAGATTTAACCTTTTACCTTTGCAAAAGTAAATAGGTAAGTGCAACTTTTACTGTCTGGAAAAAATTGCTAGTATAATTTTCAGAAAATAAATTAGCTTTTTTGAAGAATAAAATTGCAGCTCTGTATGTTATAAAATCCAGAGCTTAGAAATGAGAACTTTGCAAAGAAAGCTGCAAGGATCAAAGAGAACAAGTTAAATGTCTTCTTTTAAAAAAAAAAAGTTGATAAATTACATTGGTAGCCATTAAGTTAGCAAATATATAGTACAGTAATGTTTTGTTGTACTGTTACAAAATTTTTTTTAATCAGCTCCATTGCATTTAAATTATTCTGTAAAAATGAGGTTATGGTTAACCATTTTTTGACCACTAAGTCTGCAATACTCCTAGAGATATGAAACCTCTCTCTTTATACATTTTTATTCAGTGGTTATGTAAGGTGCTTGGCTGTCTGGTTCTTGCTCACATGCTGAGGGCGTGTAACTGATCACTGTATGTGGAACTGGGCCTGGGAAGAAATTTTCCCACAAGTCAGATGGTGAGGGTGTCACCCACCAGGAGAATATGGATATCTCTAATTTAATCAATTCACTGCCATTGCAGAGGCCTCTGGCATTAGTGTGCCTTGGTCCCTGCTATTCTCTGCCTGTGGCACAGTAGTTTAGTCTCCTCTGGACTATAATATTTTGTTCTAATTTTGGTTGCTGAGGTTAGTGTATGGATTCTGGCTGGTGTTGGTGGCCTGTGTTATACAGGAGGTCAGACTAGGTGATCTGGTGGTCCCTTCTGGCCTTAAACTCTATGACTCTCAGTTGTAAGAATTCTACCAGATATGTTCTGACACTTACTGGTAGGGACAGAACTGATTAATTTTAGCTATCCCTATCAGAGGCTTGGACCAACAAATCCATGATATTAACAAGTGATTTCTGCTCAAGCCAATCAGAATTTTTTAACAGTATTTAGCTCTTTAAGTACTTTTTAGGCAGGCTATGCTCTTTACTAAGATGACTATATGCTTAACTAGTTGGCTGGATTGGGGCCCAAGGACAGCATATCAGTAGTCAGTGCAACCATCCAGACCTGAGCTAAATCATTTGCAAGTGAAAACTGCCATTGGATTTAAAAACACCCCTCTTCAAGTGAGAAACGTCATTGAACTTGAAGCAGGGACTTGTAATGCACAACCTACCAGCAGTTATTGGTAGACATGCTGCTAATGGGTTGATCTGGGATTTGAGAATCCCAGAATTTTACAGAAATCTTTCCAGAGATAGATTATAACAGTTGAATTAACCAGATCTGTCCTATCTAGATATTTATAGTGACCTCATCATGATGGTAAGTGAATGCATACTAGACAACTGAGGTAATGGAATACCACTCTAAGGCAAATAAATATCCCTGTATGTTTCTACAAATGTTATATTTCTTGAATTTCAGTAAGTCTGGGCCTTAACAGTCAGGCCTTCGTAATTTTACAGACTCATTTGGAAAGGGTGGAGTAGTTAACCAAAGCAACAGCTGATATTCACCTTTTCAGACAGTTGGGTGAAACTTCTGGTTCGTTTTGTTGATTAATAGCCTACCTTTTATCCGGGGGTCTCAGCACACTCAGCATCACCTAGAATTCTCAGCATTGGGGGTAAAATTCTGGCCCTATTGAAGTAAATGAGATTTTTGTCATTGACTTCAGCAGGGCTAACATTTTACCTCTGAAGCATTATGTTATTTAACAGCTGTACTTTTTTTGTTCATATTTAAGTCTCCATGTCTTTTAGGTTCTGGATGCTATTTATTGCCCAATTCAGGAAAGCACATAGGCACATGCTTTACATTAAACGTATTTAATTCCCATTGATTTCAATGCTTAAAGCTAAGCACATGCTTAAGGGCCCTCCTTGAATCCCTACGTTTTCCTACATTGGGATCTATAAATTGCTTTTCTGTCAGTGCACTGTGCATTGTTCAGGTACAAGGCTCTTGCACATCTGACTTCAAGCTGGTGTGGAAGTCCCTTCCACAAAATTTCAGTATCAATGATTCAGTATTTTAAAAGTATGAAGGAAGCATTTTGTTTTCTTTAATTCTTTTACATTTATTGTTGCATTGTGTGGTGCCTACAGTACTTTGTACAGCACCTTGGTGTAGATAAAAGGTGCTTTATAAATCATACAATAAGAATCTACTTTTCCACAACTGTCTTGTCACCTCCCAGTCTATCATTTACACCTGTCTTTGTAAGTTTAAACATTTTATGTGTTGTGTTGAATACCTATAAGTGTGTCATATATATATAGATAGATAGATATAGATATAGATATAGATATATAGATAGATTGATTGACCTGAGCATTATCTATTTTTCTGGCATGACTGTTCTGTGGACCACAGAATTACCATCACACTCTTCACAATCCTATTTCATCTGCTCACATGATGGACACCTTTGGAATGTACGGACTGCATTTGGTTGCAGTTTGGAAGTAGCCAACATTTCAACTGAGCCTCATGTATTTCTTCTGTTATGTATTTCTCACAGACATACAACAGTTGAAGATGCCCAAAAGTCAAAGGAAAATAATTGGCCAAAGACTCCACTTCTCCTGTTTTTGAAAAGTGCTATAGAGTCTTTTCATGATAATGCAGAGCAGAAAGACCCTTAATTTTTTTAAAGGGTGAAACGCTTTCACCTGGCAAACAGCATGGTATTCCTTGTAGCTACTTTGGGATAAAGAAAGGCTGAGTAGACCCCAGCAGTACTGAAACTATGGTCATGTTGAGTTGAGGGATCCCATGAACAATGCCTATGCCAAAAAGCCAAATACACCCAGATGAATAAAGGAACACAGAAAATAATGGAAAAAATCATGTTGTTATGATGAGCATTTCACAGGTATGGAAATATATTTACAGCACCTTGTTAAAAGGATCATTTCAGACACTAGGTACTTGGCAGATATTTTAAAAGTCCAATAAAAATGCATTATGTATGCATGTACAGAAGGGGGATGGTTGCAACATACAGGGTTTATTTCACTGTCATACATTTGTAAATAAAATACTCAGTCTCTGCTTGTTTCAAAAAGTCCAAAACGATGTTGGCAGCAGAGGTTAAGTAGTTCACAAGGAAGGGAGTGTAGCATGTCCCTTCCAACTCATGCTTAGTCTGTTGCTAGTTAAACAGACCAGACTTTATTTTATATTTACTTGTTTAGGAAATATGCCTTATCAGCATAGTTGTTTTTCTGCTTCACACACATCACAGTCACTAAACAGGAAATCATCTGTCATGGTTGGTCATTCTAGTGCAGAGGTGGGCAAACTACTGCCTGCGGGCCACATCCAACCCGCGGGACTCTCCTGCCCAGCCCCTGAGTTCCTGGCCCGGGAGGCTATCCCTCTTTCTCCCTCCCCCACTGTCCCCCCTCCCCCGCAGCCTCAGCTTGCTTTGCTGCCAGCGCTATGCTCTGGGTGGCGGGGCTGCGAGCTCCTGGGGCAGTGCAGCTGCAGAGCCTGGCCTGACCCGGTGCTCTGAGCTGCGCGGTGGCGTGGCTGGCTCCAAGCAGGTGGCACAGCTGTAGCGCCACCAGTGTTCCAGGCAGTGCGGTAAGGGGGCAGGGAGCAGGGGGTTGGATAGAGGGTGGGGGAATTTGGGGTGGTGGTCAGGAGGTGTGGGTGTGGATAGGGGTCAGGGCGGTCAGAGAACGTGGAACAGGGGGGTTGAATGGGGGCAGGGGTCCCGGGGGGGTAGTCAGGAAGGAGGGGGGGTTGGATGAGGTGGCAGGGGGGCAGTCAGGGAACAGGGAGTGGGGGGGTGGATGGAGCACGGGTCCCGGGGGGAGGGCAGTCAGAAATGAGAGGAGGGGTTGGATGGGACAACGGGGGCCAGTCAGGGGTGGGGGTTCCTGGGGCGGTCAGGGAACAGGGAGCAGGGGGTGTGGATGGGGCAGAGGTAGGGATGGGGGCCGGCCCACGACCCTCCCCCCAACCGGCCCTCCATACAATTTCCGAAACCCGATGTGGCCCTCAGGCCAAAAAGTTTGCCCGCCCTGATCTAGGGGATTGATGGTAATGAATGAATGAAATTACACATTTTTTAAAAACCTATTAAATCATCTAGTCCTCCGAACAGCAGCTGACAGGGCTGTTCCCTACAATAACAAATCATCATGTTCTTTGTAATTTTGAATGACTCAAGCAACAGAAATTCTACTAACTCACTGTATCTTAGGCCTTATTGTTAGGAAATATTTCCTGATGTTTAACTTAAATTGTCCTTGTGTGGTTTCATATTATTATTCATAGTTATATTGATGAGGACCATTCTAAATATTCCTTTCCCTCTTTGGTGTTTATGCTCTTCCAATACTTGTAGATAGGTTACCAGATTGTCTTTAGTCATCACATAGCCAAACTATATATTGGAAGGCCTTAGTTCTTGTAATCTTTCTGCATAAGCCAATGCCTACAGCCTATTAACCACTTTGTTCCCCTTCTCAAAATTCCCTTCAGTTCATCAATGTTTTTCTGGTACTGTGATACCAAGAACTGCATGCAGTTTCTATTCACAGTCTCCCTAGTCTAGTGCCATTTAACAGAGAGTGAAAATTATACCAATCTTTGCTTCACTGCACCAGACACCTCCTGTCAAATAATGTCACATTTTTTTAAACAGCTCCTAGGGAAGATGACTGAAACTTGAAAGCTGGTGTATTCATAGTGTGTAGGTCATAGATTTGCCTTTCGATAATCTGGTGAAAAACAGATTTGATCTTGTAAAATTATAAGTGTTTACAAAATGCATTTTGTGCATATGTACTGGATTATGTTAAACAATAAAACGAACAGTCTCCCAGAAGGGCTCTGTGTAGCTTTAGAGCTTGTCTCTCTCACCAACAGAAGTTGGTACAATAACAGATATGACCTCACCCACCACGTCTCTCTAATATCCTGGGACCGACACAGCTACAACTACACTGCATACAATCTGCCAATGCTCCACTTGTGATATGCTTGCATGGGTATAGGAGATGAGTGGAAATTTTGTTGAAGATGTCTCTGAATTCCTGATACATGCTTAACAAAATGGAGTGAAACTTCAGTTTTCATAGGTAGGGGATTGTGGAAATATGATCTTTTATGATATTAATGTAGAAAGGTACATGTGGAATGAAGCCCCCTTCCCTAAGTAAAGAGCAGGGGATTTAGCCCCCATATTCCACAGGTGTCCTGACATTGACATTTATCTTGGGATACCCACAGAAAAGGCAGAAGCATCTGTCTGAAGGACGTGGGTATGGCGCCCCCATTCTCCAAGACATCACAGCTCAGGAGATATACATTGTTTCCACTCTCAGCAATGAACATAAGAACATAAGAAAGGCCGTACTGGGTCAGACCAAAGGTCCATCTAGTCCAGTATCTGTCTACCGACAGTGGCCAATGCCAGGTGCCCCTGAGGGAGTGAACCTAACAGGCAATGATCAAGTGATCTCTCTCCTGCCATCCATCTCCATCCTCTGACGAACAGAGGCTAGGGACACCATTCTTACCCATCCTGGCTAATAGCCATTTATGGACTTAGCCACCATGAATTTATCCAGTCCCCTTTTAAACATTGTTATAGTCCTAGCCTTCACAACCTCCTCAGGTAAGGAGTTCCACAAGTTGACTGTGTGCTGCGTGAAGAAGAACTTCCTTTTATTTGTTTTAAACCTGCTGCCTATTAATTTCATTTGATGACCCCTAGTTCTTGTATTATGGGAATAAGTAAATAACTTTTCCTTATCCACTTTCTCAACATCACTCATGATTTTATATACCTCTATCATGTCCCCCCTTAGTCTCCTCTTTTCCAAACTGAAGAGTCCTAGCCTCTTTAATCTTTCCTCATATGGGACCCTCTCTAAACCCCTAATCATTTTAGTTGCTCTTTTCTGAACCTTTTCTAGTGCTAGAATATCTTTTTTGAGGTGAGGAGACCACATCTGTACACAGTAGACCACATCTGTACACAGATGTGCATAATGGCTGCATAAAAATTCCCCTAAGGGTGTTTGTGGTGCATCATCAAAGGCCTGTTTCTGCTTGGACCCCTGGAGAGCATATAGCAGTGTATGGAAGTTGCCTTGCTCCTTTCTACCTCCACTGCTCTCTCTCTACTGCCTGTTTGGTGGGTCCCCAGGTGCAGTGAGCTACCATCCACTCCATATGTTCCCCACTGTGGTCAGTTTCAGTTTCTAAACTGGCAGTGCAAATATCAGCTATTTGGCTGTTGCATATCTTGACTAATCTCAAACCGAAGTAGAGCCTTCTGGCACTAGATGTCTTACAGTTTGCTAAATCTTTCAACAACAATACATTTTGCTTTTCTATTGCACCTTCCATCCAAGCATCTCAAAATGTTTTCCAGGCATTAATGAATCAGACTGATTAATGAATAGGATTTTACAAGGAAATTATGACAGCCAGAGGTTAAATGGGTTAACTAAAGTCACAAAGCAAGCCAGACACAGAGTTGAGAATAAAATCCCTGTTTCCTAATTCTTGCGTTTAATTGCTCAACAATACTCCCTTGTATGTATAATATTTTAAAAACTATTTCAATCTTCTTTGTATAGCTAATTTAAACCAACATTTCTTCTACCTAAATTTCTTCTCCTACCCAATTTAATTGAGGAATGTTTTCACTGAGGAAAAAGAATTAGTGTATGATATTATTTTCACTTTAAGATTATTTGCAGGACTACAGTGTTATGATACATTATTTAATGTAACAAGATTTTTTGATGATGCCACAAGAATTGTTTACACTCTAGTTAGTGTTTTCAAAAGCTAATAGACTATATTATCCTGTAATAACAGACCAATTATACATCTCTTTTAGGCAGGATATTTTTCTCCAAAATTTGCTTTTATAATTATACACATCTTCATTAAGACTGCAGAGTATATTCTCAATAAATGGAAAGGATTCACTAGAGAGAATACCTATTAAAATGTGCAGGCAGTTCTGCATTTTAAAAAGCAAAGCTGTACTTCTCAGTGCCTTCTGCATCTACAGAATATAAATATTGAGTACTGTAGTACATCAAGTATTTAAATAAGCCAGTCACAAAAGGATTTTTAAACCTGATTTTATCTTGTTGTTTCTTTTCTTTGTCTCCTTTCTTTATTACTCTTTAATTCTCTCTGTTTCCCCCACTATCGCTCCAGATGTCTCACTCTTTCACTTTGCTCTTCTAAACAAGTCATACTCTTTTGTAGTGACAGTCTGCTCCTGAGTATGGTCTCATTATGGCACGGACAAAACCAGAATGAGAGCCATACTTGATATCATCATCTTTAAACAGACTACCATAGCATATATTTTTGTGTGTGTCAGTTGTGGGTTGATGTTGTTTGAACACGGTTTCTCTGGAACTGAGTTTGAAATGTATTTAAACTCTGTTTTAAAGCCTTCAATCCCAATATTGTATCCCCAATCTTTTGCCCTCCTCTTTTGGTTTCTCCTGCTCTCATTCAATTGCTTTACTTTTGCTATCAGTTCTGACTGTACTTCCTAGATCCCAATTTGGTATTATGTCGTATCTCTTTCCTGTGTCCTTCCCTCATAATATGCCTTATTTGTCTTTCTGGGCACTATGAGTGAAATTCTGCCCCCATTCAAATCAGTGGAAGTTTTGGCATTGACTTCAGTGGAGCCAGGATTTCATCCTACCTCCTTACTTGGGACTGTGTTCCACTCTGGGCTCATTTAAAACCTTCTTGCATAGGTTCCTCTTGCTGAGAATCCAGTACACTGGTTCCCAGCTGATCAAGGAGATTCTATGCTCTCATCTTTCCTTCCACAAAAGAAGACCCATGTGATATGAACCTGAACCCCTTCAGTCAGGTCTGTCCCTTCCCTGATTCAGGATTTTAGGGCCACTCTACAATAGGTTTTTTTAACAAACCTCACCTATTCTAAGCTGGGGGTGAGGGGTGTGAAAAATCCAAGACAATTTGGAACTAACAAGACACTTGCAAAACTTCACTGTTCAGTTGCACTGCATTTCTTGCTTCCTATCCCCTTTCTTGTGGTCTCCTTGGATGGTAAGCTCTTTGGTGCAGGGACTGTCCGTTTTCTCATTTTCTCTGTAAAGCATCTAGTGCACTGCTGAAATATTTAAATCATCATCACAATCCACTATCATAAAGAATACAGATCGCAATGGGAAGGTGGGGAAAAGACTTAGAGGGTACAGTGAATATTAAATAAGTCCTAAGCGTACTATGAGATGTTGTTGCAAAAATAGCCAGAGACATTCTCTGGCTATACGTCTTGTACAGAGGATTCTCTTGTAAAGCTAGGAAAGTAATAACTGCTATACATAGCATTGATGCAACCACATTTTGGCAGAGACTGCACCATTCTGGAGTCGCCACTAAAACAATTAATACTAGAATAGACCAATGGAGGGAACTGAGGCACTGTCACTGGAGCAGGCATTCAGAAAGAGGTTAGATAAAACTCATGTGGGAATGAAGTAGAGAAAAGTTTCGCATGATGTGTAATGTCTGAATACTTGACTCAGAGAGTCTTTTTCATCCCTTCATTTCATGATTTTGTGGCATACCAATTTAGCGGAAACTGCCCCCCTCCTCTTTTTTTTTTTTATTGTGTGGCATCCTTTTATTTTCAGACTAGACTTAAAAACAGAGGTTCTGGTTTGCATGGCCATTAACAACCCAGGGCACTTTTCATAAAAGTATGGACTTTGTTCCGAAATGACCCCTCTCCAAACAGCTCAGCAGCATGCTGTGTGTTGATCTGTGGCCACTCTCCACCATGCAGGCGGCTGCATTTCAAGAGAGCTAAATATTGTTTCTGAAGTACTTTCCAGACCGCTTGGGAGGAAAGGTGCTATATAAATGTTAGACATTTTTATTATTACCAACTTGTCAAAAAGTGAAATGGTGACATTTTCAGTTAACTTTTACTGAGCTTGAAGTGCCTGGGTATCTTGTGTGTGTGAGCTTAATTAGGTGCTTATTAATATCGCAGTATTGTGCAGGGGTGTGGCTAGAATGATGGTCTGTATGAGACATCTCTGCAGCAGGTCCTTCTAGCTCTGCTCAGGGAAAAAGGGAGAGTCTAGAGAGGTAGAAAGATATTTATTTTGTTTGTTTGTTTGTACGGATATTTTTCATGGCGTCTTTCAGTTCTAGGTCACTGGCTTGACTCCCACTCAGGTCAGCAATGGCCAAAAATCACTACCCTCGGATGGCTGGTTGGTGGCCTTCGTGAAATTAGTTTGTTGTTTAAGAGTCCCAGAGGTAACCACTTTACAAATAGCTCCTCAGTTGATGTTCATTGGCTAGATTAGTAGCATTCGCATCAGAGAGAGGCCAAGTATCTAATGGGACAGGGAAACTGCATTATTCCCTCTTCCTCAAGAAAAGTCTTGGGGTACATTAGTGGGCCGGTGGGGGGCTGTGCCTGTTGCTGTACTTGTTTTATAATGTCTGGTTGGTCTGCAGGGTTATCGGTCCCTCACCTTTCACAAGCACCATTTTTTGTTCATATTTTTCAACATCTGCCTTTTTTACCACAGAGGCATCAAAGCTTTGCAAATTGCACAGGCAGATATAGGGCCACATTTATCCTTGGCATAAGCAAGTGCAACTCCATTGACTTTAGTTGAGGTGACTTCAATGGAGCTGCGTCTGCTTATGCCAAGGGTGAATTTGCCTCATGGAATGTAAGACTGTTGACATCAAGGCACATGGTGCACTGTTCACATACCTCAAAAAAGGGAGAATTGTTTCTGCCTTAACTACACTTCGATGTCACTAATATCTATGGTTTGAGATTGGGTGTTCAGGCATTTAATAAGTTCTGTTCTGTAGTATGAAAATGATTTTCAAATTATAAACATTTGTTTCTTATATGTGTTTGAGTGATTAGATATGCTTTTAGAATGTTACTGTTGTGTCTGAATGAATGTATATGTGAGTTAGTCCATTTGGTAGGACAGTACAGGGGCTTTATTCGCCCCACAGAAAGTGCATTACAGTTAAACTAGTCTTGTGCTTCTTCTGCATTATAGGCAGAGGTTCAAAACTTAAAACAGTTCAACAGCCAGGAGTTACATTTGCAGAACAAATGCAATAAGTTTCTAGATGTCGTTGCATACATCTTGATACTGTCCATTGTTTTGACAGCTAGAAATGGAATTTTCCTTATAGAAAGGTCCTATAATATTTTATAGAAAATAACCTTTCTATATAGAAGCAGCAAAGAGTCCTGTGGCACCTTATAGACTAACAGACGTTTTGGAGCATGAGCTTTCGTGGGTGAATATTTTTATACTAACCTACAGACGTCTATAGATAGAATTTTCTACTGAATTTAGTTGTTTTAAAAGTAATTTCTATAGAGCTCTGCTTAATATTTCTGGAACACTCTTGACTTCATCTCTATAAAATTCTACTGGACTTTCCTATAAAAGTTATCCCCAGAATGGACAATGACAGCATGAGAGACTTAAGGGTATTCTGAAAAGTTAATGAGGGACATTTTTGAGTATCTGACTCAGCTGCAATATTGTGTTATATTTATATTATATGTGTTTGTTTTATAAAAAAAATAGATATCTTTTGAGCTCCAAACACATGGTCTTGAAACATACACAGCAAGGTCTGACTGTGACAGCAACTGTCCATAGTGACTAAAATGACCATGATCTTTTCTTTTCTCTCTCTTTTTATTACCTCTAGGTGTTCTCTGCCTGCCAGACAGTCTGAACCTTCACAAAGACCAGCAAAGATCAAATAAGCCAGGCGAAGTACAGATGTTTAGCCAATCAGAGTTAAGGACCATAGAGCAATCCTTGCTCGCTACCCGGGTGGGAAGCATTGCCGAACTCAGTAAGTGCAACATAAATTATGTTCTTTTTTCCTCTTAAAGTAAAACAAAAAACCCAATGTATTATATGTTTCTATAAAAGACAGGCTGGAGCCTAGGAGTACTGTCAAGGGAGATTTCTTTAATAGTGGGAAGAAGGAGGGCCTTGTTTGCTCCACAGCGATCCCACTGGTCAGTTTGGAAGCTGAAGGGTGGTACAAGGCCTTGGAAGAGAAGAGGGTGAGTGTGTAGATGATACTCACAAACATACAAATGACTCCATTAGAATTTCAGAAGATCCTTCATCCCCACTTTCTCTCCCCTCACTTCCAGTGGGAGAAAAAACAAAACTGTGGGAGACCGTATCAAAAGCTTTGCTAAAGTCAAGGAATAACACATCCACTGCTTTCCCCTCATCCACAGAGCCAGTTATCTCCTCATAGAAGACAATTAGGTTAGTCAGGCATGACTTGCCCTTGGTGAATCCATGCTGACTGTTCCTGATCACTTTCCTCTCCTCTAAATGCTTCAGAATTAATTCCTTGAGGACCTGCTCCATGATTTTTCCAGGGACTGAGGTGAGGCTGACTGGCCTGTAGTTCCCCAGATCCTCCTCCTTCCCTTTTTTAAAGATGGGCACTACATTAGCCTTTTTCCAGTCATCCGGGACCTCCCCCAATCGCCATGATTTTTCGAAGATAATGGCCAATGGCTCTGCAATCACATCCACCAACTCCTTTAACACCCTCGGATGCAGTGCATCCAGCCCCATGGACTTGTGCTCATCCAGTTTTTCTAAATAGTCCCGAACCATTTCTTTCTCCACAGCGGGCTGATCACCACCTCCCCATACTGTGCTGCCCAGTGCAGCAGTCTGGGAGCTGACCGTGTTCATGAAGACAGAGGCAAAAAAAAGCATTGAGTACATTAGCTTTTTCCACATCCTCTGTCACTAGGTTGCCTCCCTCATTCAGTAATGGGCCCACACTTTCCTTGACTTTCTTCTTGTTGCTAACATACCTGAAGAAACCCTTCTTGTTACTCTTAACATCTCTTGCTAGGGGCAACTCCAAGTGTGATTTGGCCTTCCTGATTTCACTCCTGCATGCCTGAGCAATATTTTTATACTCCTCCCTGGTCATTTGTCCAATCTTCCACTTCTTGTAAGCTTCTTTTTTGCGTTTAAGACCAGCAAGGATTTCACTGTTAAGCTAAGCTGGTCTCCTGCTGTATTTGCTATTCTTTCTACACATTGGGATGTTTTCTTCCTGCAACCTCAATAAGGATTCTTTAAAATACAGCCAGCTCTCCTGGACTCCTTTCTCCCTCATGCTATTCTCCCAGGGGATCCTGCCCATCAGTTCCCTGAGGGAGTCAGAGTCTGCTTTTCTGAAGTCCAGGGTCCATATTCTGCTGCTTTCCTTTCTTCCTTGTGTCAGGATCCTGCTGCTGTAGTTTTCTTTGAAAATCCCACCCCAAAATGCTGCCACATCCTGCTTGGTAATCTGTCTCCACCTGCCATTTTGCCTTCCTGCTTTTCTTCCTCTGGCGGTTGCAGGAATTAGAAGTGCGCTCTCTACTCTGTGTGATATGTGGGTAACAGATAAAGAGCTCTCATGTCAGTGAGGAGCTCTCCTGTGACCAGCGTTCCAATCTCTCCACTTTGTCCATGTGCTTTAGGATAGAGCAAGAAGCAGTATTGAGCAGAGGTGGTGCAGCACCACTCATGGTGACAGGGAGAGAGCTTGGAGGAGACACTGAACCAGGCAGCAGGAGGGGAGGGAGGGATGAACTGAGTAGCAGAACACTGGATGGGAGAGAGCAAGAGGGATGGGGGAGGTAGATGTTGGGAGCAAGAAGGGAATGGGGAAGATGGATTGGAGAACACGAGGGACGGAGAAGAGAAAAAACTGATATTTAAAAAGGTAGAGACAATGGGCCAACTTCATTCCAAATGTAACTTCTTTGACTTTAATGGGTTACACCATTAATAGATTAAGTTCATTGACCTGTTTCCCCAAATGTTATCTTTAGCTTGATATTTCTACCGTGCTCATCGCTGTAGTATCTGAGTACCTGTTGTGACAAAGTTCCTCCTCTACTTTGGTGGGTCCTGCGCTTATTGCCAGATTTGTTCACCTCAGTGATCTTCCCCACAGTCTGGGTCAACTCCTCCTGTGTCTGATCAGGAGTTGGGAGGTTTGGGGGGAACCCGGGCCCACCCTCTACTCCGGGTTCCAGCCCAGGGCCCTGTGGTTCGCAGCTGTCTATAGTGCCTCTTGTAACAGCTGCATGACAGCTACAACTCCCTGGGCTACTTCCCCATGGCCTCCTCCAAACACCTTCTTTATCCTCACCACAGGACCTTCCTGTTGGTGTCTGATAATGCTTGATTGTATGATAATTCCTCAATCCTCCAGCAGCGCACCCTCTCAGTCTCAGCTCCTTGTGCCTCTTGCTCCCAGCTCTTCACATGCACTTCTCTCCTCTGGCTCCTCCTCTCCTGACTGGAGTGAGCTCCTTTTTAAATCAAGTGCCCTGATTAGCCTGCCTTGATTGGCTGCAGGTGTTCTAATCAATGTAGCTATCTCCACTGCCTTCTAGAAAGATCATAATTGGCCCCAGGTGCCTTGATTAACCTGGAGCAACTGCCATTTGGTTACCACGGTACTAGGGATTTGTTTAGCCTGGGGCTAACATACCTGTTCCCCAGTACTTACAGTAGCCATCTGGCCTTGCCCCATCACACTATGCATAGATGGCTTTCCACCTACCATCTGTTCCCATCATGCTCCCTGTTTGTTAATTTGCATGATGAACAGGTTTTCCTGTGACAAAGGACTACCACTCGGTAGCTTGTGCAAGCAGATTCAGCGCCTGGCTCAAACAGGCGAGCTTTTGAGGTGGAAATGGCTGGAGAGGGGAATTGATGAAGATCACATGATCTTCGTTTTCTTTTGCAGATGGATCTGTTTGTAAAGTACTCCTGGGCTTGAAATCAGAACCACTCTTCAGCTGCTGCTGATTCAGCAGTGTAAGGCGTTGTCTTAAACCATAAATGGATTAAGCTCATGGTTGTATTTACCTCAGAGGGTACATCTTTACTGCAGAGCTAACTCAGACCCTTACTTCAGTGTGGTCTCAAACTTGACTCCTGTCCACGTATAAAAATCTTTCCCCTGATTGTTGTGGTTCTTTCCATCTGGACTAGCTGAGGTGTAGGTTAGAGCAGTGGTTCTCAAATCCAGTCTGCCGCTTGCTCAGGGAAAGCCCCTGGCGGGCCAGGACAGTTTGTTTACTTGCTGCATCTGCACGTTCGGCTGATCACGGCTCCTGCTGGCCGCGGTTCACCGCACCAGGCCAATGGGGGCTGTGGGAAGGGCGGCCAGTACATCCCTCAGCCTGTGCCGCTTCCTGCAGCCCCCATTGGCCTGGAGCAGCGAACCGTGGCCAGTGGGAGCTGCGATCGGCTGAACCGGTGGACGCAGCAGATAAACTGGCCCAGCCCTCCAGGGGCTTTCTCTGAACAAGCAGCTTTGAGAACCACTGGGCTAGAGCTCAGGTTGCTGGAATGATCCAATACCCTTGGGCTGTACCTTGCCAGAAAACCACTCCAAAACAAGCCTAAATAGTAGGAAAAACCCACGAAAACCAGAAAAATATAAGCAGAGGACAGGGTTTGAATTTCTTATTATGATGCCAGGCATGGATTAGATCACGATGCTGGGTGGGGATATGCGTCATGAGGCTAGGTGGGATTTCTGTCAAAATACACATGCCGGGCATTGTTCAAAAAAAAAGCATCCCACAAGACAAGTGGGAAAAACCCACAGGCCTGACTGCCTAAAAATGCCAGCCCAGTTGGCCAAAAACACTTGTTTTAAGCAAATTTGGCAATGCTTATAGAATGCAGGCTAAATCACTCGAGTGCCAGTAGTCCTTCAGTGCCTTCCCATAAGTCCCAGCACGTGCTCAGAAAGACAAAAAAGTTTTCCTACAATTCACTGGGAAAGAATCAAAGAGTTGGCTCATCTTAGTGCTGCCCAAAGAACCATAGGATGTGCTCCTCAGTCCTGGGGCAGCAACCATGGTAGCAACACACACGGGGGAGTGCAGTGGTGAAGACACAGTAGATCAGGTAGGGCTTTGCACTATGACTGCCCATACCTGGGCTAGGCTCCCAGGTGCCAATCACTCAAGGTAAAGCTGCAGTGAAAACACACCCAGAGAGAGCCTCACTTCCTATGCAATAGTAATTAACAGAAGGGCTGGAACCATCACCCCCTGGTTTAATCATTCGGGGCTGGAGACAGAGCATTCTCACTGGGGGCTCTTTCAGATGTGCAGTTTGTTTCCCCCTCAATTGTCCGAGCCTTTCTCTGTTGACCTTCAGGTCCTGTTATAAAACCTGTGTGTTCTCCCCGGGATTTTTGGGTGGGAAGGAATGAGTAGGTGGGTGGCTCACTAAGATGAGCTTTCTCATTGGGGTGTGGGAGAGTTTATTACTGTTTAGGACATTGGTCCCTGGATGGCTGTGTTTTTAATATTATTTGTATATGGTCCCAGAGGGATGGGAATAGACATATTTAATTGCAATAAATGAACCGACATTTTTGCTGCATAATAGAATAACATAACTGAAAAACTCCACTCCCAAATTTCTGGTGTGTATTTAATGGCTAGAAGTACAAAAGCTTACTAGAGACTTGCACCCTAGGGTGTTGCTAGACCAAGCAGACAAAATGCCCCACAAGGGCTCTCTCAAAACACGGAAAGATCTGTGTGTCCCTGACTGGGGCCCTGTGATCTCAGATCCATCAGACTGCACTTGCTGTCGAACCCAAGGGGGCTGGCAAACGTGTACGCTACCTTTGTGCTTCCCCTGTCCCTGGGACAGCTGGGCCTCAGGGCTGATCTAAATAACACTAGCTTTTAACTGCCCCATAGGGGCTGTTGCATCACTGGGATTAGTGGAGCACAGGGTGTTCCTGCTATGTCTCGTTGCACTATGGAATGCCCCCCTCATGTTCCCTAATTCTTGATGGGAGGATTGGGAAGTGGTGGGGTAGAACCAGGCTAGGAGAATCCATCCCATGTTGGGGAAATTCGTGACTGCTATACTAAGGCAGGTTTCTGGCCCTTGGATAATACCAAAGCAGCACAAAGAGGCTAAGTATGGGCCAAGATCTAGCCCTAGATGTTTACATCCCTTCAAATTTAGAGCAGAAAGCTACTTCTGGCTTATTTTGAGTCAAGAGTTGGCCAGTTTACATTCATTTTCTAGGAGGGGAAATTGTTCCATGCAGGGCCATTTGGCACACCAAGCTGTGTACGTGGAGTTTATTATTATTATTATTATTATTATTATTATTCAGGGTGTTAACCACAAGTAATTGAAACTTTTATTTCAGTCTGGGATATTATGAAAATATGGCTGGGAATTAATAGGAGCTCAAGAGAGCTAAGATGGAGCTTTTTTAGCCTTGAATAATATTTGATTTTCTGTGTCAGACATATTTATATACAGAACAGCATTCCACCCCTCCCCATTCAGTAAAAGCTTTTCTTTTTACCCTGTGAAGGTTCTCCACCCCACCCCTTTTGTTTGTTTGTTTTTACTTTTTCAATCCTGAACCTACATATTTCTGAAATAACAAATCCCCAGGAGAATCTGCCACACTGTTAAGGATGAAAGGAAAGGTTACCACTCAAGTGTAAATAAGAACGTTGCTGTATATGCCAATGCTGTTTCATTTCTTCTCACAGTGACAGCCAAGCAAATGATGAAAGTCCGCATCCTCGCCCATGCCTTTTAAGTTAGTCTCAATCCTTTGCAGTCAAGAGGAGTGAGCAGTGTAGAAGCAGTGCAACAAATTGACTCAAGTCTGTAAACAAGAGGTTAAACCCAAACATGGAAACAAAAGCTAGGGGAAAAGTGTTTGCCTTGGGGTGACTGATTCTCCAGTGTTCTCCTTGACAGTGAGTAGTTGTAAATGTTGTTTATTTAGTGTCAGCATGAAGGCAACATTTGTTAGGTA
The DNA here is from genome assembly GCF_020497125.1 of Mauremys mutica. Classification (NCBI taxonomy): domain Eukaryota; kingdom Metazoa; phylum Chordata; order Testudines; family Geoemydidae; genus Mauremys; species Mauremys mutica. Next base: position 98,667,618 of record NC_059072.1, on the reverse strand, counting down.
TTTTAATCAAACTTTAAAACCCCACATATCACAGCGTTTCTTCCACGTTTCCATTTCTTTCCCAACTTGGAGTTTGGGGGGGTTCTTTTCATGGTGTTCACATTTTATCCTCTCTGTTTAAAAAGAAATCAAAGCAGCTGGTTACTTTCATGGGGTGTCTATTCTTCTCCAGATATTGATGGAAAAAATTAAGAAGAGTAGAGCCATGATTACAGAGTTAAATGCACTGCTGTGCCCTGAGGGGGCCACTCAGAAAGACCAGAAAGGTGTTAGGTCTCATGCCCTTACCTGTCATACCCCACTGACCAAGCCCAAGTTGGATTGATTATCAGCCATCTTACCTGGGAGGCCCTGGCTTAGGTGTCTCTGCTCCTGGAAAATGTCAAGCCCACTTCTGGGACAATCTGAGGACTTTTTTGAAGCTATGGTGGTGATATTCTATTACTCAGGTTGTGAGGCAGGGATGCCGGCCCATTGCTAAATCTACAGTGGAGTTCAGATGCTTGGTAGTAGACACTGAATGGAATGAGGACGCGCAGTGTTATCATTTCTGGCTCGGCCTAAACGAAGATATTAAAGATTAACTGGCACAGGTGGAATCCCCATCCGACCTGAGTGTTTTCGTTGACCTGTGCATCAAGATGGATGACTTCCTGACCAAGCACTGCTAAGCAAAAAGATGGTCCTCCTGACTCCAGCCAGTCCTGCTGGCCCCAGCCCCCCTCTTCCCTCAGCAGCCCAGACCAATGCTTGTCTGTTGATATCTTGGTGATGGGCAATCTGTGTCTAACTTATCTTCAACTCCCTCTCCAGTACCATCCCCAACACCAACCTACTGGTGCTGGCGAACTCGGGTGCCTCAGGAAATGTCATGGATCTGAAGTTTGCCTGAGCAAACAAATCCCCACCTGGCGCAAGGACTCCGCCGAGTTAGTGCAGCCCATAGACAGGTCATGCTGTTCACTGAGACCAGTCACCCACCAGATGGCTCCCTTAGAGGTAACTACCCTTCTAGGCCACCAAGAAATCCTTCAGTTTGGGCTAATTCATGCATTGCATTCATCAGTTGTCTTTGGCATCACCTTACTCATCACCCATGTCCCACGCCTCCACTGGCAGTCAGGCATGGTACACTTTGACTCCCTGTTTTACCAACAGTCCTGTTTCCTGAGAGCTGACCTGAGACCGGCAACCATTAAAGATGATCCAAAGGTGACCCCGCAACCCCCATGACCTCCCCAACAGCTCCAGGGGTTCCTGTTAAATATCAACACTATGTGAACATGTTTGACAAAAAACAACCTGACAACCTACTGCCCCATCACAGCTATGACTGTCCCATCGACCTCCAGTCAGGAACAGAGGTTCCCTTTGGGTGCATTTACTCCTTCTCTGTATTTGAACTTCAGGCCTTCTAGAGAGATCTCAAGGAAAACCTGCAGAAGGGTTTCATTTGCCCCTCCATGTCCTCAGTGGGCCCCCCAATCATCTTTGTGGCAAAGAAAAACAGCTTCCTCTGGCCTTGTCTGGATTACGGCGCCATGAACAAGATAACAATCTGAAACCAGTATCCTTTACCAATTATTAATGAGCTGTTTGAAAGGCCACACTCTGTCAAGGTCTTCAGAGAGTTGGACCTCCATGGAGCTTATAACCTGGTGTGGTTTCAGGAAGGAGACAAGGAAGGACTGCCTTTCGGACCATGTATGGCCATTTGGTCATGCTGTTTGGGTTGTGCAACATCCCAGCGACCTTCCAGTACTTCATAAATGACATCTTTAGGAACATGCTGGGCCAATTTGTCATAATTTACCTGGACAACATCCTTGTTGTCTCTGAAAGTCAAGCCCTCCACAATCATTATGTGTGTATTGTCTTGGAGAGACTCCACCAAAACAAACTCTTCACAAAGCTCGAGGTTCCATTAAAGACACAGTGGAATTCTTGGGATATGTCATCTAACCTGAGGGACGTACCATGGAGCCACGCAAGGTGGTGGCAATATCCAACTGGGCTGCACTGAAGGACATACATGGGATTCAGGGATTCTTGGGATTTGCCAGTTTCTACAGGTGATTTATTAAAGGATTCTTTAGCTTGATTGCACCCATAGTGGCACTCCTGCAAAAGAGGGCCCGGTCCACCTGGGCACGGAGGCTTAGTCAGCTCTTGCATGACAGAAGAGGGCATTCATTTAAGCACCCATCATGATTTAGCCAGATCCCACTAAACTATGTATGATCGAGACTGGCAGCTCAAATTTTGCCATAGGTGCAGTATTATCTCAACATGTGGTCCCCCATAACCAACTCCACCCCTGTGCCTTGTAGTCTCAGAAGCTACCCCCGGTGGAAGAAAATTACAACATGTAGAACAAGGAGCTACTGTCTATCAAGGCAGATTTTGTGGAGTGGCACCACCCCCTAGAAGTAGCCAGATTCCTAGTCCAAGCTCTGATGGACCACAAGAACCTGGAGTACCTATGGACTGCTAGACACCTTAACCAATGCCACTCCACTGGTTTTTGTTCTTCACTTGATTCAACTTTGTGAACTATCACCCAGGCACAAGAAACAGGAAGATGGGTGCCCTATCCCAAAGATGAATATCTGAAACCTGGTAAAAAACCCATTACCACCATACTCAAGGTGTCCAACTTTGTCAAAAGAACAATCGACAGCAGTCTGATGTCCTCCATCTACTCCTTGATCCCTGATGACTCGTTCAAAACCCAAATCACCAGACCTTGAACAATTGGGGAATGTGACCCAACTCAGTGTTCCAATTTCAGATTGGCCTCCTGTATCACAGGGGTTGCATTTATTTTCTAGAGGGACAACCTAACCTTCAGGTATTAAAACTATGCCACAATTTGCCTGTTGCAGGCTATTTTAACCAGTTCAAGACCTGGAATCTGGTATTGAGGCATTTCTGGTGGCTAGATCTATGAGCTTACATCAAGGATTATATAACATCTTGTGACCTCTGCGCAAGTACCAAAAACCCATGATCAAAACCCCTAGGTCTCCTCCAGCATCTGCCCATGCCTCCACAGCCTTTGTCTATCAATAAACTTCACTGTAGAATTGCCACACTCTTACGGATGCTTAGTAATCCTGGCTGCCATAGACCTCCTTACAAAGATGGCACACTTCATCCTATGCTATACTGTTTCTACTGCACGGCAGATGGCTCAGCTCTTCCTGGAAAATGTCTTCTGCTACCAGGGTCCAGACAGGGTTGTGAAGAAAACCTTCCTAAAGTGACCCCATGCAGGGCTGAGTAACTCTTAACTGTTTCATGGTCCCTTGCAAAATGTGTTAACTCCTTATGCTAAACAATCTGTTCCACCTTGTATTTAGCTGTGACTCTCTGGGTGCCTTTCCCAGACCTGAAGAAGAGCTCTGTGTAGCCCAAAACATTGTTTCTCTCACGAACAGAAGTTGGTCAAACAACAGATATTACCTCACCCACCTTGTCTCTCTAGCCTCCTGGGAGCGACACAGCTTCAACAACACTGCATGCATGCTTCATGGCTCATCATTTTCCTAGAAACATGCAGCTACTCTGGAATTGTAGGGGAGCTCGGGTGGCTCATTGGCAGTGGGAATCAAACCTGGAATCTTTGAATCTTAAAACATGAGCTGTGGCAAGCAGAGCTGGAGCTTTAACAGGCTTAGGCAGTAGAGGCTCATGCTTTAAGATCTAGAGGGGAGAGCATGGCCAGAGCACTTTACACTTCAGCTACTCTGAGCCGTATGGAGGCACCATAAGCTACAGTAAGCCCATGGCAGGGGTACCAGAACAGGGCTGGGCTAGGGGGCTATGCCCTCCCACTTTTTACTGGCCATAAGGGTGAGCAATGGGGGGAGGAGATGGAGAGGTGCGAGCAGGGGACAGGGGAAGGAGCAGTGTAAGGGCGGGGGGCAGTCTCAGGGGGAAGGGACAGCACAGGGGGTGGGGCCATGGTTAGGTGCCAGTGCCCCCCCACACACACACTTGTAGGGAGTTTCCACCACTCTTGGTCCATGGGGTTTCTTCTGTTGTACACCTGGCCCACACCAGCGCAGAATCCCAAAAGTACAAAGTCCTCCCTCCTTGTGCCAAGCCTCCCAAGAGGCAAAACACAGAATCTGGCACCGGGCCCCCACTCAGTTATGATGGCAGGGTTAGGACTTCTCTCATCTCACACTGCAACAGAAACCTTGTGTGAATTCGGGTTGAATTTACTGAATTGTTTCAGTTGAAGAAAAAAGAAATAAGATCAAAGCATTTCATTTTGACATTTTTTAAATGAAAAGTTTCAATTAAAAGTCCTCTTTGTTTTGAATGTGACTGCAATTTTAAAAAAAAAGAATAACTTTTTCAGTTTGAAAACTGTTTGGGGATTTTTTAGGTTTCATTTTGACCACCAACTGAAAAAAATCTATTATTTGCACAGCTGTAGTTGAACCCACAACAATGGAAAAGCATCTGGTAACTGGGTCTCTTCTCTCATTCAAAAACAGTCATGTTCTCATGAGATCTAGAAATCTTCATGGTAAGACTGCAGTGTGTCCCGGGGCCATGATCCCTGATCATCAGGTCGGGGAGTGAGTTAGAGAAGCACTTTCTTTGGCTCACGCCCTTGCTAGAGTTCTGGTGGTTCTGGTGGTTTAATTAAACCACTGGAGCTTCTCTTTCACAGTTTTATTAAGATGTCACCCAGACCCCTGGGGTTATTTGTACCTTTTGTAATTCATACTTGCTCTTTGTTTATTTTATATGCAAATATATATAATACATTTCAGTGTGTTTCTCTGTTTCATCCCCCATGTGGACTACTACAAAAAGCCTTCCAGAAAGTGTGCATCATCAACTTAAAAAAAGAAAGGCTTAAGCAGGATTTAAAGAATTAACTCATGCTGAGAATGGGATGGTACCTTATAGATGGAGCAGCACAAGGAACTCTCCTGCCTTCCCTACCCCTCAAGAGTATACAGTGATATAGGACTGAGATTTGGACTGTGCATTGTAGGGTTGCAGGGTAAGCCACAAGCAAAGCAACTTGGGGGGAGTGGTGGGGGCTTATTTTTCTGGGAGCTCTGCAGTTCCCAGGCCAGCCTTATCAGTGGGATCAGGAGACAGGAAATAACTCACTGCAATACCTTCACCCTCCTGGCAGCAAGAACCCAAGAAGAGGTAAGGGGTATCTCATGGCCTGATTTGCATCCACCGTTTTATCTGGTAATGTAGGGATCATGTTGACTTTGGTCCCCATAATTTGTATAATTGGTTACCCTAAAGATAGGTCTAGTGGCAAGAATAGCTAGTGATGGCAGTGATTATAAAGAGCATGACGGAAGCAGGAGCTAACAGCTGAAGTTGGAATGGGTCCACTGAGAAACTGATGGTTCTTACAAAAGTAATGTTTAGTGTTGATAGGATGAGGGTTCCAACAGGCAGGTGGAGCAAGAAAAATACACCTGGGATTCAAGGCAGAAGTGGAATTTATTATATGACTAGGATGTGCAAAATCCAAGTACTTCCTCTAACAGCTTCTCTTACATCTTTGGGTATTTACATGTAAGAACATTCTCAGTTATAAACAGGAATCTACTTCCTCCTCCAAAGTACTTGCCTGGTTTCTGCCTGCCATAGGATGGTGGTTGTTGTTGTTGTTTCATTTTAAAGCATTTGTATAGTTTAAAATTCCATTTTACTTTTCATTGTTTGAAATATTAGCTGAACACTTAGTATAAACGTTTTCCCCTACCAATCTGGTGGGGTTTCTGTGCATGAGAAATGACACCCCTATCCATAGCCCCATGTTTTGCTCTTCCTCAAAATGGATAGTCTCTCCCAATACTTCCAGCAGGTTTGAGTTCAAGCTGGCCACAGTGGGGCAGGAGACTGGGTGGGGGAGGTCGGAAGAGGGAGAGAAGAGGGGCCGGAAGAATGGGGAGGGAGGCATGATAATAATAGGGGAGAGAGATAGTTCCTACACCCCACGGGTTAGGAAAGGGAGTAAATGGAGTCCGCTCTCCAAGCGTTAAGGGGCAGGCTGGCATTTCTGGGTGTACATGTATGGTGAAATTCTGACCCTGAAATGATCACACACAAGTCTGGGCTGGGCGGCTTCCAAAGGCTTGAAAATAAGACGGCAGACAAAACAAACAAACAAAAAAACCCCGTGTGGTTTATAATTAATTGGCTTAAAAACAATAACCTTTTTAACAATCTCCTGATATTTTTGGCGTCTGGCTCATGATTTTGTAATGCCTGGTTCTGGCAATATTGAGAACTGCTCACAGTAGTGAGCATGTGATGGGGTATACAAACCCCACAATGGGCCCAAAGAGGTTAAAAGGCAATACTGGACTCAAGTAGCCCTGTCCTTCCGGGCCTTCTGAGCATGCGCTGACTGGAGGAGCGGGATAAAAGGAGCTCAGAAGCCCAGGCAAAGGGTGGTAATGGGCTGCAGGACAGAGGAATCCTTCTCTGGGAAGCCAGACAGAAGGTTGAGCCTGTGGGGGGGACGGACCATAGAGCAGATAAGGCCCCCAGGCAGAGCCTTCTCCAACCACCCCCACCCCCTCCCCCTTCGAGAACCTGCAGGGCCCAGCTCCTTTGCACTTTTTTTCATTGAGCGACTGACTGGACTATAAAGCCCATACCCCAAACTGAAGGGACCTATTGGTAGGAAGTAGTCCAGGGAAGCAAACTTGGACTTTCTACAGGGAGGACCCTGCTTGTGTTGCTTCGCACAGGGCCCTGGGCTGGGACTCGTGGGGAGGGAAGCCCGGGTCCCTTTACCGCACCCCCTTAAGGGCCAAAGTCCAGATGTGGGTGAAAAGCTGAAGATTCCTGGCTTAAGGTCAGGAACAGTCACTTCAGCTGCACTGACAGAGAGGTAAGGGGGTGAGAGTTGGGTGCGCTAACCACTGGGCCATGTGGCCCTCCACGCCCCCTATCGCAGAGCACTACACGCTGCCTTGGCAGGATCCGGCACATCATATGCACTGAGGGGGGCTGCTCATGCAAACACTTACACAGTTGAACAACTTCACTCATGTGACTAGTCGCACTGATGCTTTTCAGGATCAGGACTAGTCATAACCATCATAGAATCCTGCATGGAGCTTGAGGGGGTTAGGGAGATCAGGCAAGTGCCTTCTTTTCTTTCCTCTTTTTGGTTTAAAATATTTTTATTTGAGATATAAAATAACCTTTGCTAAACAAGTAATGGGGGCGGGGGAAAGAAAGCTCACATGCTCCAGCTGTGTTCACTAGTCTGCAACATCACCAGCATATACATGGGAGCTGCTTCACATTCCCTGTCACATCAGATCTCTGGACTAAAGTCAGTGATGATGTCCTTTAAATATTCAGCATTGCCATAAACCAGGACTGTCCCCCATCCTGTGACATTACATAATCTATTTTAATTTTTAAATGGTGTGTGTGTGACTCTAGAGCTCATGAAAGGGGCCAGATGGACAGCCTCAGAGACTGAAGCCCTCTGTTTAGCCACAGAGAGTTTGACTACACTGCAGCTGGGAGTGAGCCTCCCAGCCCGGGTAGACAGACTCAAGCTAGATGGGCTTGAGCTAATACACTAAAAATAGCAGTGTGAACATAGTGGCTTGGGTGGCAGCTTGGGCTTTCAAGCCCACCTGACCCCGGGTCTGAGATTGGGTGGCTAGCCTGAGTTTACACTGGAGCCGGGACATCTACACTGCTATTTGTAGTGCACTAGCTCAAGGCCATCTAGCATGATGAATCCATCTACCCGGGCTGGGAGGCATGCTGCCAGCTGCAGGGCAGACATACCCAGGAAGGGCAGAGCACTGATAGCTGCAGTACAGACTCCATCCCACTGCAGTATACTTTTCCCTGGCACAGATGCCAAAATGTTCAAAAATCATGAGTCAGGCCCCTAAAAATCATGAGATTGGCTTAAAAAATTGAGATTTCTTGGGTGCACTTGGGTCACGTTTTCCAGCTTTTCTCTGCAATTATGAGGAGTGGAAACTTACTTTTTTGTTAAATGAAATCTGAGATATTCACATAATCATTGTCTGCAAGAGCTGGAGCTCTCCATGAAACACCAGTTATCACGAGAAGGATAAAATTGCAAGAGCTGGTGCCACTGCGATAGAGCTACTCTCCGTTCCAAATCGTTACCGCCACTGAACGCAGTTGTGAAGAATGGAGATAGCTGACACAATGATGCACGTGATTCATCCTGGTCTACCCTTGACTGCAAAGTCAGGGTAGCCATCATGTTCGCTAACTCAGCTCTGCACAACCGTGGTCAGCCACAATACAATTTGTACTGTAGACCACCCCCTAAAAGGAGCACTTCGGGGAGTGGAGAATATTTCTCACTCTGTGGCTGACTGAATCCTTGACAGCTCAGCTGAGACTCAGGCCAAGTAAGCCTGTTGTGATAGTGACATGCAAACTTGTCCATTGGGAACAGGATGACAAGTCCCATCCTGCAACTGGCTTTGTATGGGCTGACATATGTGCCTGCACGGACTGCCAGGGACTTCAGGGGAAGGCTAGTGGGCCTGTTCATGCAGAGGAAGTGGCCAGGATCAGGGCCTAAAATCACTACTCTATTTTTATGTGTGTATCTATTGCTGGAAGAAAACATAGAAGAAGAAGAAGAAAACGTAGCACCCAAAGCAGTACTCTACGGGGTATGTACAATACTGACAAATTATTATTTTCTATTTATTGCTTTTATAATGAAGCATTAATAATTTATTAGTAGTAGTGTTCATTATTTGTATTACAATAGCATACAGATGCTCCAGCCAAGACTGGGGCCCCACTGTGCTAGGCTCTAGCATAGGTGCTGACTCCCATGGGTGCTCTCGGGCTGGAGCACCCACAGGAAAAAAATAAGTGGGTTCTCAGCACCCACCAGCAGCCCCGCCGATCAGCGCCTCCCACCCGCCAGTGGCCCCGCCAATCAGCGCCTTCCCCTCCCTCCCAGCGCCTCCTGCCTGCTGCGATCAGCTGTTCAGCGGCATCCACGAGGCGCTGGGGAGGAGGGGCAGAGCGACGGCAGGGCACTCAGGGGAGGGGGTAGGAAGAGGCAGGGTGGGGGTCAAGCACCCCCAGAGAAAGTGGAAAGTCGGCGCCTCTGGGCTCTAAACATGCACATAGTAAGCAACAGTCTCCACCCTGAAGAATTTACAACCTAAGTAGATGTGGTTGGGCAGGGAAGCAGCGGCACAGGGAAGTAAAGTGACTTGCCCCAGGTCATACAACAGGGCAGTGGCAGAGCCAGGAACAGAACCCAGGGCTCCAGACTCTTGGGCTGGTGCTCTATCCATTGGGCAACACTGCATCTCATTAAAATATTTTGCATTTACATATTGCCTTCCACCTGAAGATCTCAGTTCTTTACAAGCAACAATCAATTAAATTTCACAATAGATGAATCAATATTTTAATTATTATTAATATGCCCAAATATTTACCAGGTAGGAAAGGGAAGAACAAGTTCTAGTCCAATATGTACTTGGTATAATATAACTGAATCATAATTAAATACACAAAACTAGATTAATTCAGCATTAAAGTTGTGATTTTATATATTTTATAAAATGGAAGATAGGAAATGCTGACGCCAAAGGGTGAAATCCTAGCCCCATTGAAATCAATAGGAGTTTTGCCATTGACTTCAATGGAGCCAGGATTTCACCTTAAGTTACTTCAGCAACATTAACTGGCTGTGTTGTAATGTTGTATCTTATAATTTGTTTTTTTTTCCCTTCATTCAGTATCTGGTGCTGAATATGTCAGAAAATATATAGCCTTTAAAGTGCAGGATGTGCCACCCGGATGAATTAATGTTGCTCTCTGAACCTTCTGCTAAATTCTGTCCTGCTTTATTTATCATTCAGCCCAATTGAAGTCAGTGGAGTTGTATGATATATAAGGCCCTGATCCACTTTAATAGGACTAATCAAGTCCTTAAATTAAGCACATACTTAAGTGCTTTGCTGATTTGGGACCTGAGGACAGAATTTGGCTTAAGCGCTTTCTTTTTCTGATGATGATCTGATTTTAATTCTTAAACCTGAATGTTGCCTTCAACAGGATTTTTTTTTTTTAAGAGGAGGAAAAATAATTTGACACCCGGTAATATTGGTACCATTTAAATTGGTCTCAGACTTTGAAACTTACATCTCCTGTAGGTGAAGGGAATGAGGGCAGGGTGAATTCCAAAATTTACTGCTGTTGCTATTTGTTTGCAGATAAATTTTATGTAAGGCTGGATAATCTATTCAGAAGCACGTCTTTTTCCTTGTGGGCCTGATCCTGCAGCCCTTTCACACACAATATTTCTTGACTTCAGGGGGAATTATGTAAGAGCTCCAGGCTTATTCCCAGTCATGACAATGTTGTAGCAGTGGGAAAAAACAGAAACTATTTTTAAATGAAAGCTTTGAATCAGAAGAATATTGCAGAGTGCAGCAAAAATTGTCAAAACCCTAAAATCATGGACTCTGCAATTTTTTCGTGCCAGCAGTTTTCTTCTGTTCCTGGTTTTACGACTGTGTTTTTTGGAGGATTGTGCTGTGCATTTTTCAGTGAAACATTTATATCCTCCCTTGTGCAAATTATCTCAGCCGCAGCAGCAGTCTGTACCAGTCTAGGCTGTTCAGAGGTGGTGCATTCTAATGTCATAAAAGGGGTGGAACTTCAGTGGGCAAAAAATCTTAATAGATCCCCACTGATCTTTTTAGTTTGCTTGTAAATTTTTTAGCCAACCTTTCCCCTCCCCACACCCCATCCCAAACTTGGTCATATACTCACACATCAGTGAGTATTTCTTTCCAAGTTTCAATGTTCAGCAATTGAGTCCCCTGCATGGGGGACAAAGTGTGGCAATACTTTTTAAACCATTTTTTCTCTCTGCTGTAGAACTCAAAAACAACTGAAGGGATTTTGCTCAGACTTTCATTTTAAAAAAAAGCCCTTTTGAACAGAGATCAATTTTGAAAATGTTTCATTCCAAAAGAAGACTTTCCAGAATGATCTGAGCATGTGAAAACAGAGTTACAGCCAAAGCTGATTTTTTGCCTTCAAGTCAGGGGTCACTACCCAAAAAAATGCTATAAAATTTACCTACCTCACAGAGGAGTTGTGAGACTTAATTAATATCAGTACAATGTTTGGAGAGAGACTTCATTTCTAGGTTTCCTGTGAGCCTGCTTGTCTATCTGCTAATCAATGAAGCAAGCAGATCAGATCACTTTCTGCATATCATAATTTACTTTCCATATCTTGTCAGAAGAAACTTGGAGAGCCACACAGTCATAGAGAAACAGTGAAAGCCTTCTAATGGGCCATATTCTGTTCTCTAGATACCTAAATTGCTTGAGTGATTCTACTGCACAGTATTCTCTTTTGCTAACATCTTTTAAGGCCTAGTCCAGATGCATATGTTATATTTCTGTTAAACATTTCTGATAGGATTTTAACGATTGTCTGTCAGAGCCTTGGGGCCCTACTCTGCTCTGTTACACAGACACAATTCCCAGTGAAGTTAATGGGAGTTACGCCTCTGGAGCTGAGGGTGGAATTTGGCCATATGTGTTCAGTAAAAAGAAAAACAAATACTGTGCACTGGAATGTATTGTTTGCCAGAAGCAACACATCGGAATACATCTGATTCCTTTTCACAATACCAAAATAAGCCATCTGATTCTGAATCTGTGTTTTCCTATTAGGGTGTGACATAAGCTCTGTGTCTAATATTATCATTTTTAGTACCAGTTGAAAGCTAGCAATGACGGCTTTCAAACTGATGAGGACACACCTGTCCCTGAACTTTTAATATACACTGAATGGGGTTCCACGTTTCCTGTAAGAGAGTGAATATTTAAAAACGTTTTTGATGCTCTACATACCGTACAGCAATGAAGTCCACGCTTGTGGTCAGGGAGAGTGATATACACAGAATGATGTGGCCAAATGCTGGATTTAAAATGTGTGATTCTAGAATTGTGGGATGGCCTGGAAGGGTGTTTTTCTGTTTTTGTTTTGCTTTTCCAGCGGTGGTGTAAAGCCCTTTACCTCGTTTAAAGATGATATGGATTGTTTTGTAAAAGCAGGCCTTTGTCACAATGTCTGTGTCCAAAATTTCCCTCAACACGCACTCATGTTGTTCTCTGTGCCTTTTGGTTGTCATCTTGTACTCCATCAATAATTGGATTTCAGTGTTACTTTGTGTGGGTAGCTAATGAAGGAACAGCCCTTGGAGAAGGGACAAAGGTAGGTTTTTGCCCTTGAGATTTTGCACTGCTCTGGGGACCTAAATAGCCTCCACCATAAATTTATACAGCCCTGGGATTATGGCAGGTTTTCGGGGCTGCCATTGACTATGACCATGCCCTCTGCACCAGGACCTGTGAGGGGGCCAGTATAGGATTGTTTATGGTAGTTGAAGTGCCTTCCCCAGAAGAATTCTCCCCTAGGCCCTTGTGGTCTTGTCTGCAACCCATATACATCACCACAGCATATAAACTTCCACAGCAGATGAACTACTGTAACAGCCAAACTAACTTGATGTTGAAAATGAATAATGAACACAAGCCCGTTCTGTCACTTTTCTGTTCATGATATTTTAACTGGAAAGCAAAAAGAGTTTGCCATATCCTTTTGTTTGAAAACTACTGGGGGAGAAGTAAAGTGGATCAGAGGAGGAGAAATAAAAATTACAGTTTTAGTAGTCATCAGATTTTTCCTTCTCAGGTGATCTGGTGTCTCGAGCAATGCATCACCTCCAGCCACTCAACTCAAAGCAGCACGGCAACGGCACTCCACTGCACCACAAGCAGGGATCGCTATACTGGGAACCCGAGGCTTTGTACACTCTCTGTTACTTTATGCATTGTCCACAGATGGAATGGGAAAACCCTAATGTTGAGCCTTCAAAAGTCACACTGCAGATTGAAAGGTAAGATCTTATTTGCAATATTTAATATATTTATAAAGATGTCTCATTAATCAGCATTGCTGGCTAATTGATAATTACAGGCTATGCCAAATATGTTTCATTGCAATCCGTTTTGGTTAGGATCACCTTGAAATAAATTTCTCCTGCAATGAAGTGCTCCACTGCTGACCCAGTATATATCAAAAGTGACACCCAGTGGCAACATACAGCAGATTGGTTCCAGATGTGTATTTTGTAGAGATTTCCTTTTTCTTTCTTTGTCTCTTGGCTGTTCTGTATTTTGGAAAGGAAAATTAGAGGTTCTATTTCTAACCTAACAGGTTTGGGTTTAAATGTGTTTTTCTACAAATTAATGGGATTCGACAACGGTAATTTGGAAAGTGGAGAATGAATAGAATGTTGTGTATAAAGGACAGGCTGTTAAACATATTGTGCAACAGCTATACTGATTGCACAGGCATGACTCATACTTGCATTCAGGAGTAACCTGGAGGCTTCCATTCTCCAGGCTGGTAGGTGACGCATGATTTTTGGGAGGATGGAGACGCTGCCCATATTGCTTTTAATACAGCTTTTGATGAAAACTAGAGAAAACAAAGGTAGAAAGAGAATGACAGGCTAGTTGTCAACTTGGTGTCCTAAGAAGTTGGGGAGACAGAAACACTGCTGTAAACTCTAGATCATTCCACTGCAAAATTGAAATGAAACAATTATGCAATTAAGAAAGGAATATTATCTATTGTTGAGGAACCAGGAACGCCTGAGTTGTAAGTCCCAGTTCTGTCTCCTTTTGTGGCCTTAGGCAAATCATGAAACTTCCTTGCTTTAGTTTCCTCATCTATGCCTACCTCATAAGGGTCACTTGAGGATTAATTAATGTTTGTAAAGTGCCTGAAGGTGTAAATTATTAACATTTTCTTAACTTCTGTAGGGCTTGTCACCATGCCAGCTAAGCCAAAGTTTCAGGCTGGCCTCCACAATTGCATTTCAAAATACGTATTTGGGAAAACTCATTTGCACGCACAAATGGACAATTGCACATCTAATTACTTGATTGGACATTAAAATGTAGAGTTTGCGTACCGTAGAACAAATTTTGAAAATGTGGCCAAAAAAGGCAAAGGATGTGTGTGATGCTGTCCTGACTGAAACTATTTTGTATTCATTTATAGAAAACAGCATAAGGTGGAAATTCTGGGCCTACTGAAGTCAATGGGACTTAGGCCACTGACTTTAGCGGAACCAGCATTTCACCCATAGTACCTTGGTTAAACTGTGGGGCGGAGTGAGGAATCTTAGGACATTTTTCTTGACTATGCAAGAAATTTAAACAGGGACCACTTTCAGTGTTGCCAACTCTTGACCTGTTATAAGCGCTGAGATATTTGGAGTTTTTCTTACATCCCCAGCTCTTGAAGTCATGAGAATTTCAACTTTCATTTACAGGATAAAGAGAAAGTAAAATTCCAACACTCGTGGTTGTAGAGAAGAGCTGGAAGATGTGACCCCAGATGCTAAAAAATCAGAAGTGAAATAAAAAGAACCCCACACTTATTTTTTTAAAATCTCAGGATTTTTCAGCCAGTCTTATGATTTTTTGGGAGGTTGGAAGAGGGGGGCTAACATGCATTTTGAATGCTTGGGGTTAGCGATACTGCATGGAAAGGTATTATAGTGAACAGAGTTAAAGAATCTCCCTACCACTATAAAAGGGCCTGATTCGACAGACCTTACTGAGATGAGTAATACCATTGATTTCAGTGGGAGTACCCATGTGAATAAGAACTGCAGGATCAGGCCCCAGTTTTGTAAGATTTCTAAAGACTTCTCAGTGTTAAATGCAAAAGGACAGAATGTTTGAACAATTCTCTTTTAACATTTGTTTTCATGTTTTTTTCCCTTTTCTAAAATGATCTGATATAATATTTTTTAGCAATTCAAATAAATATTACATAAAACCCAAGGCAATTTTGTATTTTTAATACTCTGGTCAAACTATCTTTCTTTGCAAGGCCCATTTAGCAACTGTGGTTAGAGCCCGAGTAAGTACTCTGTGTTGTTGCCAGAAGCTCGTGGTTAATTTTGGAAAGAGCAGAGATTCCTTCTATTGCCTAATCAAACATGCTTTAGTAGTTAGTACCAGAAAACACAAGTGGAAGTGAGACAGAGTAAAACATATGCCCAAGTATTTTGCACTGAAGTGTGTTCTATAACATACTGTGTCAGCTGTATATAACCATCTTGTGCTGCCCCACAGAAGAGATTGGTTAAGCTGACGTCTATTTAGTGCTTTGAAAAGCTTCCCTTTTAATTTGCCACTGAAGAATACCAGTGGTATTCCTTATTGTGCAGTCACTCTTTATGGCTGGTGACTTATCTCTAGCATGTTCAGTTTTCATTATGTGTTTTTATGACTTCGGAGGGAATAGGATTGTTAAAACATGAGATTTTTGTATTTAACAGTCCTAATTCTTGTGCTTTAATTTATCTAGGTTCCAGATTCTCTCTTCTTCTAATGCTGTTCAATTGCTTTTATGTTGGCAAACAATAAAAAGAAGAAAATTTAGGGCTAGATTTTCTGCCTCTTCTCTGGCCCCTTTGTTGTCACTCTGGTGGGGCAAAGGAGCCAGAAACTGAGTGGATCTGGACATAGGAAAATTTCCCTGGCATGGTGGAGTCCTCAGGTGTCACAAAGCCAATGCCACTCTCTTCCCATCCCAACATAAGGGTCATGCTGAGTGCAGAGAGGAATAGGAAGAAGATGCGGCCAGAGTGCATTGTGCTCTAGCCATGCTCATCTTATGGGTAGCCTCTTGGAAGCTATTACTGGCTGCTCAGTTTAGAGAAGCTCCTAGGCTTCTCTAAAATACACAGGTATTGGCATTGAACAATCTAGGGCAGGGGTAGGCAACCTATGGCACACGTGCCGAAGGCAGCACGCGAGCTGATTTTCAGTGGCACTCACATTGCCCGGGTCCTGGCCACTGGTCCGGGGGGCTCTGCATTTTAATTTAATTTTAAATGAAGCTTCTTAAACATTTTAAAAACCTTATTTCCTTTATATACAACAATAGTTTAGTTATATATTATAGACTTCTAGAAAGAGACCTTTTAAAAACGTTAAACTGTATGACTGGCACGTGAAACCTTAAATTAGAGTGAATAAATGAAGACTTGGCACAGCACTTCTGAAAGGTTTCCGACCCCTGATCTAGGGACTCAGGGAGCTGCAGCTCTGCTCCCTCATGGCTCTTCCTGCTCCCTCTGCTGCAGAAGCTGCATGTAGCAGAGAATCTGGGTTGTAGTCTTGATTGTTAAGTAGGATTTAAGTGGTGCAAAGGATTTGGGCCAGATTCTCTGGCCCACTAAGGCCACTTTGTGCTGCATAGGAGCCCAGAGAAGGTCAGTGAATGAGGGGAGCTTGCTGCTGGCAGATATCTATTGAAAGTGGCACTGCTCTTCCTGCACCCTTGATGTACGGGAGAGAAGGAGGTGTGTTGGGGTATTCCATGGTGAGACAGGGGTGGGATGGGAAGGGGAGGGGAAGAGGCCTGCTGGAATGGCACTCCACTAAACCCAATCCTACACTGGTATAGATTAGGGCTGTTTCTCTGCAGCCCCAACTTGTGCTGATACTGGATGTCTCTGAATCAGGGAGCCACAGCCATCTGCCTGCGGCTCGCACTCCACTCTGTCCAATCAGAGCTTGGATGGAGTGGAGAATCAAACCTCGTTTGCTGACCCTCTGCACAAGGGTGAACTGAGTAGTACTTTACAAGTAGTCCCATTGAAAGCACAGACAATACTTGTGGAGTAAGGATGGTAGAATCAGTCCCTTTGTAATTTTAATCACATTTGTCTTGGTATGAGTTGTCCTCTATTAAAGCTGGTGTTTTATTGTTCCTCCTGTAGATGCTTGCTGATTATTTTGGTCAATTTGTTCCATTATTTTACCAGGGATTAAATATAGATGAGCGAAAGATGGCTCAGAACATAATTATTGGGGGGGGAAATCTTTCTTTCTCTCTCTCTCTCTTTTTTTTTAAATAAAAAGATCTGTTCATTTGTGTTTTGCTTCTGTGATCCCTATTCAAGTCTCTAATGCTTCCTAAATTATTGCTAGTAGTTCTTTAAGAACCTGAGGGGCACAGTATCTGTGTTTGCAGATTGTGCGATGTTTCTTTTTCCTAAGTAGTCCCTTACCCACTTTTTATCCACAGCTGTATTGACAAGGTCCTCATTACTCCCTAACTCTCTCTATAGAATTTGTTTCCTCATTAACAACTCATTGAAAAAGGCAGATCAGAAGCTCAGCCATTTTAGAACCAGTCATTAATTTTATTCACCAACTTACAGTGCTTCCTCTCTAGTATTTCTTCTCTCCTTCTTCCGTGGGCAAGCATTAACTCGTTGTACTGCTTGGTTGCCTTTGTCTCTTCCTTGCCAGCCTTAATTGACTTGCCAGGTACTTGTTTGGTTCCTGTCCTCTTTTCAATACAGATTTTTTTTTTAAATCCTTAAACATTGAGAAATCCCTTACGAAGCCCTCTGGGTCACTTTGGTTTATTGCATTTCCACCTTCCTTCCATGCATACTGGAATTGTAGTGTGTGGTGCATTAATTTTGATGAATGGTCCCCAAACCATTCTCAATCTGAATAATATCCCAAGCTTTGTCTACACACAGAAGTTGTATGGCTTTAAGCTATACCAGTATAGTTAAAGCAATACAACCCCTTGGCTAGTGTGGAGTAGGAATGAAATGAACAGGTATTAGACACCTTTATACTGGTTTAATTGAATCCACAGTAGGGGTTGTACAGATATAGCTATTTTGGTAAAAAAGTCATGCACCTTACTGAAGTTCTGATACCAGTCCAAAATCTTTTTGGTAGACCAAGCCTGGGAAAAGGCCAAGAATAGTGGAGCAATTGCAAATGATCAGACATGTAGATGAATAACAACTAAATTACCTCATAGTTTAGCTGATGGTGAAATCCTGACCCTGTTGAAGTCAGTGGTAAAACCTCAGTTAACTTCAGTGATTTCACCCAGGGCCTGGAAAAAGAAAGTCCTAAGTTCAGCTTTTATATCTCTTTTTATCCTTCCATCCTAAACACCAAGCTTTCCAATTTTTTAATCTCTTCAAAAATAATGATATTGGCAGCTGCCAGCAATATGCTAGATTGCACATGTTATGGAAAATATCTTAGGCAGTATTTGTAGCTCAGCTGTCAGATAGTATATCCTTGCTGAGCTTGTGCTGTACGCTAACTCTAATTTATCAAGCTAGACTTAAGCTGTCCTTGTGATTGCTCTATTTTTTTAAAATGCAGAAAACTCTGTTAATGCAACATTAACAGACATAACACATAATGCAGAACATTCAAAGTTGTACTCCCCAAAGCAATTGTAACTCTGGTTTCTTTCAGTGTATTCATATCACTGTATAGTGTCAATTGTTATGCCAAAATATCTGTGCAGTGTATCAGAGTTAGAGTTCCTATAAGAACCATTACTCTGGATCTTTGCTTTTAAAATATCAATCATTAATTGCATTAATGTAGGCTTTTAAAAAAATTTCAGTATTTTTAAAACAAAAAGGTAAAAGAGGGATTGCACATTCAAATATTGATATTTTCCCCATTCACCTGTGTAGACTGGAGCATTGAAATCTTGATATGTTAAAAATGTAATCTAAAGTCTCCCCTCAGACAGTTCCAACTCTAGTCAAATCAGTTATACTGGCCTGCATAAGTGACAGGAGGATTTATCCTTTAATTTAAATAAAAAATACCAGGTTGTGTGTAGATAGTATGCGATATTCAAACATTTAAACTTAACTACGGCTCTGATAACTGGAATCCACCACTAGCATGGACCTATGTGCCAGTGTGGAGCCATATGCCATTAACTTCATTGGTACAAGGATCCATACTATTGGATCCCAGTCCGGAATCAGGACCCACATGTCAAAAGTACTGTGCTCACTGAAGACTAGGACCATTGTAACTGAAGATATAAATATGAAACATTTTGAGCACAAAAAGGCATCTGAAAATGTATTAATAATTGGAAGAACATTTTTCCATGCTCTGGTAACTCTAACAGTGGCCCACTGGCATATTATCAAATTTTCTAAATTAAAATGAACCTTTTGAGTTGAGAACAAATGTGAAAGATTTCAATTAAAAGGACCCTTTGAAAAGAAAGAAAGAAACATTATCCCCCAAAGAATCAAGGCTTAAAATGAAAGTGGCTTCTCATTCATAACTTTAGAGTTATTGGCACAAGACTGTAATGAAAAATAACTTTTCTTTTAATGGCATAGGTAGAAAATTTCTTTCTTAATGATGATCTTTCTCTTTTCAATTCTCTTGATAACTATTTTGATTGCTTTGCTGTTGTAACTAAATAACAGTACAGGTCTGTCGCATCTTACGTTCCACAATCAGCGCGTAAAGCGAAAATCGCATATAGGCAAAATTACATTGTGTGTAATGGCTGGCGCAATCGCCCGCACTACAGGTATAGTATTAAAATTGTTATTTTTCTCTTTTTTCTTTTTGTTTCTGCTGACTGCATAAAGCTGAAATCGCGCATGTTAAATGCACGTAAGATGTGACAGACCTGTACTTAGATTCTGCCATCCGTACTCCCATTGAGCAATAGCATACGCCATGAGTGTTCCCCTTTGCAAAAACCCATCACATCTCTGCTGAATGTAGACCATCATCTAATTAAACCTCATGATAGCCCTGGAAAGTAAGTAAATACATATTAATGTCCCCATTTTACAGCTTACGAAAGTAAGGCAGGTATGTAATTAGCCCAAGGTCACAATGGGAGTCATATCTGAGCTGAGATTAGAATTTGTGAATTTCTCATTCCCAGCCTTGTACTTAAACCTCTAGTTCTACCCTTTCTCTAATAATTTGTCTAATAATAATCAGTACATATATGCAGTAATGCTGTAGCTGGGTATTTGAAGGACAGTAGCTTTTAAATACAGTCCTGTAAATACAAAGACTGAAAGATACTTGTATCTTCAATTTTTCTTTAAAAACTGAGTTTTAGACCCACATAAAAATAATGAAGTATCATATTAGACTTTAGAATGCGCATTTTTCATTCTCCTCTAGCTATCCATTTCGCCTGTTTTTATGTCATTTATACTGCCACAGCTAAAAGTAAACAAAGAAGAAAGCTTGAGACGACATATAAGTAAGAAGGGAGTTTTAAATCTCTGAGTATGCCAGGAAACAACGAGGCAAGAACGCTGTGCATCTTGATAGCCTGTTAGTTATTTAGGAGCATCTTCAAGGCAAATTGCATATTGCAAGGAAAAGGGATTTGCTACAACACCTTATATAGCTAAAGTAACATTATTATGAATAATTAAGAGATCCTGTGTAATATCCAGGACCCATTTTAACATTTATTTTAGGGATTTACTGTTTTATAATTCTATCCATTCCATATTACCATTCTGGAATGTCTCAGCCCCCAGAAATAAGAAAGAGACTTGATATGTGGGAGCACTGCAGAGGAGTAGAGTCCCTGCTCTGTCTCTGCTCTGAAGAAAGTGTGTCAGGGGAGAGAAACAGGGGTGGTGGTGGTGCAGTGTTGCCAAATCTGTGGGAGATTTGGGGAGTGGTGTGACACAGAATAGGAGAGCAGGCCAGACAGTTGCCACATGAGGAGGAGGGAATTGCCAACTAACTAGTCCCTGCAGGTGTCCAGAAAGGAGAGAGTTAGCAGGTCACTGAGCTCTCCCAGAGGATATATATATGAAATGGAGAGCACTGAGTAGAGCTGTGTAAATAACCAGTGTTTTGGTTTGGTGGCCCAACTGAAAAAATGGAATTAAAAAAAAATCATTTGGCAGCAATACAAAACAAAAATTTTGAAAAATTGTCTGCAAACAGAGAAAGTAACATCCGTTTTGGTTTGAACAAAATCTTGTTGTGTTCAACCCAAAACAAAATGCTTTGTTTAGTCTTTGGGGTTTTTCTATCCGTAACAATACGGCGAATTTGACATGAATTCATGAAATGTTTCTGTCAACCTGAATCTGCACATTTTTTGGTGAACATTTTTTTTTTTGCCCAGGTCTAGCATCAGGCCTCTTCAGGAGGACAAGGGGAGTTACATGTGTGGAAAGGAACGTCCAAGATTGGCCTGGTGCTGGCCCCAATGCAAGGATGAATCTTGGCTCTGGAAGGTTTGCAGAGCCCTCATGAACATATAAAATGATGACCTGTAGTAGAACCTGACTTGGCCAACTCACTTCATTTCAGTGGGATAGCACAGGGTGTAAATCAGTGTGGGGAGGGCACCGGATCACCACCTCCCACAAAGTTTCTCCCCAGTTGTTCTGTTGGGGAGATGGGTTGCCAGACATCTGTAGAACAACCCAGGCTGTATTAGGCAATCTTAGCTAAACTAGAGGGGGATGATGTTTGTCCCCATTAGTCCCACCCTCACCCAATGCAAGGCTGAGCACTCTGTACACTTTGTAAAGGGATGAGGGCAGTGAACCAGAGACTCCTGTGCACCTCCCCCTCCCTCCTCCATGCACACGAGAGGAGGCATCTGCACCTGGAGAGCCCCCTCCGCATGCAGATCTGAAGGCACAATCTACTTTTCATCACTAAGGCCCCAGAATATGTATGCTTTAGGTATAATAATAACTTAATTAAAATATACACTTCAAAAGAATAACCAGGTGACTAATGTGATACAGGCCTACTGTTGAATACAAAGGCAAAATAATGCAGCAATCAAACTCTCTTCGTTATAGTCTTCCCTTGCATAGTGAAGATAAACCAGTTAGGTACAATTAATAATGCAATACCTGAGCATAATTGTATTTTTCTCATGATGTGATTAGGAAGTATTGTCATGTTACCTTGTAGACTACAGCTTCCCTATAACTTTGTGTTCCTCATTGTCCCTCAGTACATAAACAATTTTAAAAGAAAACTTCACATGCTGCATAAACCCCAATAGGGTATTTTTAGCCTATTTCAATGGACTGTATAAGATTTTCTCCTAAAAAAACCAAATCCTGGTGACTCTTTCTGTATGCCATGTTATGTGTGCCCTTCATGAAAAATAATGAGTAAATTTCTTGCCTCTGTTCATGTAGTGGAACCACCCTTTAAACAAAATCTTCTGCCAACTTCTATAAAATACTGATGCTGCCATCTGTAGGGTTTTACTATATGAAATAGCCAATGCTCATTTTAATTTTATTTGTTAATAAAATTTGCAAAATGTAAGTACAAGAAAGAATGTAAAATATTATAGTATTATGGTTAACACTCCTGTAAACAGTGTTGTCTGTTTATAAATATAATGGGCTAGGTTTTCTGCTGGCTGCCATGTTTTCTAGTTGCAGCAGAGTGGGGCAGTAAGGAAGCCAGTTACATCTCCCTGATTGCATGAACAATCCTGCTGTAGTTTAGAGTAAGCTTATGATGCATTTTAGAAAGCACTGCCCTGCCCTCTTTGTGTCTTGTGATTTGTATTGGAAGGTTAGCTAAATGCAAATACCTACTTCTATGACCCAGCCTATTTTTTCCCATCTGGGTTGTAGCCTAAAATTAAGTTTCCTATTAATTATTTTATTTTTGCAGAATGTTTTGGATGTAATTATGTTGGCGATTGCAACCCATGCTGAGCGTTATTACGCACCCATTGCAATTTACAAGCTTCTGATACTGTCCACTGACTTATGTAGCTCTGCTTTCTGATAAACTGGCCCTCCTTTATTCCTTTTCTTTGACACAATATTTTTGTTCATAACGGTGCTGAACCTGCTTGGTTTCCTCAGGATTACTGCCAGTAGCTTACAGTGAGTTTTCTATTTTCAGCTGGGTGTTCAAATTTACCTGGTTGTTACTATTAGCATGATTGGCACTACTGATTGGAGAAGACCTCAGCGACTTCCAGCTTTGTTTAAACAATCTGCCCAAAACATTCTCATTTTCAAAGGCAGCAGTCTAGTTCCCACTGAGAAAGTGATGACCATCCCTTCACTCTAGGTTCTCATTTCCTTCAGTAGTTCCCAAGTGCTTGATTAGCTTCAGTCCTGCTCGTGTCTCATCTTCTCCAGCACACATGGAGTGTTCCAATCTCCCCTTGCCTTGCTGTTATTGCATGAGAGGCTAGTAGTGTTTCAGAAAAGGCAGCTTTTGTGGCACTCAACATGAGTTTTCTAAATATTCTTTGATATGTAGCCTCAGGGACATCTTTCTTGCAGTTCTCTGCCATTGATTCCAGTATGCCCCATAACTATAAATTCCTCCCCAATAAGCCAATTTTACATTGCAGGTAGATAAAGTCCCTTATAACTAGTAGGCCACAGACTGTTAAAGTCTCTTGATCTTTGCACATTCTGCTGTTTGGTTAGTGATGGAATCCCCTACCATCTGTCTGTTCTCAACTATTTAACATTACCAGGTCCTCTTCTCCTGGAGAGAATTCCTTAGGCCCAAAGGTTTGAGGAACAAGGAGTAGTCATTCTTCCCTGCCTATTCTGGAAAGTTGGTCTTCAACTAGATTTTCTAGCACTAGAAAAGGTTCAGAAAAGGGCAACTAAAATGATTAGGGGTTTAGAGAGGGTCCCATACGAGGAAAGATTAAAGAGGCTAGGACTCTTCAGCTTGGAAAAAAGAAAACTAAGGGGGGATATGATAGAGGTATATAAAATCATGAGTGATGTTGAGAAAGTGGATAAGGAAAAGTTATTTACTTATTCCCATAATACAAGAACTAGGGGTCACCAAATGAAATTAATAGGCAGCAGGTTTAAAACAAATAAAAGGAAGTTCTTCTTCACGCAGCGCAGTCAACTTGTGGAACTCCTTACCTGAGGAGGTTGTGAAGGCTAGGACTATAACAGCATTTAAAAGAGAACTGGATAAATTCATGGTGGCTAAGTCCATAAATGGCTATGGATGGGTAAGAATGGTGTCCCTAGCCTCTGTTCGTCAGAGGATGGAGATGGATGGCAGGAGAGAGATCACTTGATCATTGCTGTTAGGTTCACTCCCTCTGGGGCACCTGGCATTGGCCACTGTCGGTAGACAGATACTGGGCTAGATGGACCTTTGGTCTGACCCGGTATGGCCGTTCTTATGTTCTTAAGGGTTTCACTTTAGAAAAAAGACAGGGGGTTGGGGGCTGTGAGCAAAAGTGTGTCACCTATATAGAATATGATATGTGATTATATTATATGCTGCAAAGTCTGTGGGGACGTGGAAGAGCTGTAGTGGTCCCTCGCTCTCAAGTGGGGGAGGGAGGCCACTCTGCCTCACTACAGGCAGACTGCAAGTAACAGTCTCATAGGAGAGAGCTCCAGCCCCCCGGGCAGGGTGAAGCACACCAGTCTTTAGCCCATAGTCACCTGGCTGGGGCAGACAGCTATAAACAGTCTGTAGAGGGGCTTTGGCTCCCTCTGGGTGGGGCAGAGTCACAGTTAGGGCTCTGGCCTGTATTCAAGGCAGAGCTGTAGCAGTCTATAAGCCCGGGCCCTAAAGCATGGCGAGGTGGCAAACAGTTAGGACTCTTGCAGGGGTGAGCACCAGAGCAGCCTAGGGGGAGGGGGATGAGCACCTCCTGGCCTATGGTGGGGAGGCTGCCATCCCAGAGGTTGGGCATCAGGGGGACGCAGGCCCACTCAACTCTACAGCGTCCCAGCCCAGGGCCCTAACAGTGGCAGGATGATCTGCCACTGGGTCAGCGGGGATTCCAGCCGCAACATGCTAACTCACACTCCGACAGCAGGACCGGACTAGAGTCTGGTCCCCCTGGGCTACTTCCTACCACAGTCTGGGTGTAGGGTCCGTGGTCCAAAGATCCCCTGTCTCCTTGGGGTACTTGGCCGCGGATAGCTCCAGCAATTCTTCAGGGTCCTCATCTTCCTCCCTGACAGCAAGGCATCGGTCCACTCTGGGGCTGGGCTGGGCTCTTGCAGAGGCATCTGCTAGGTTGCCAACCCGCCCAGTTTGGCCGGGAGTCTCCTGGGTTCAGGCTCGATCTCCCAGAGGCTATTGAAAGCAATCTGGGAGATTTTAGGCTGCTAAAAGTCCAGCGGCACAGGGCTAAGGCAGGCTCCCTACTCGCCTTGGCTCTGCGCTGCTCCCAGAAGCAGCCAGCATGTCCAGCAGTGACTCCTCGGTGGAGGCACGGCCAGGGGATCTCCGCGTGCGGCCCCCGCCTCGAGCACCAACTCCGCAGGTCCCATTGGCTGGGAACAGGGATCCATGGCCAATGGAAGCTGCGGGGGCAGTGCCCGTACCCTAACCACCTGCCTCAGCCCTGAGCACCCTCCCACACCCAAACTCCTTCCCAGAGCCTGCACCCCGCATCCCCTCCCACACACCTGCCCCAGCCCGGTGAAAGTGAGTGAGGGTGGGGGAGAGCGAGTGATGGAGGGAAGGGGCAGGGCAGGCAAGGGTGTTTAGGTTTGTGCGATTATACAGTTGGCAACCCTAGCATCTGCTCCCCAGAAGAGACTTTGTGTCTCTCCTGTGGCTCAGCAGCAACTGAGTTCCAGGGCTCTGTCTCCTTTTCTACATCCTGTCCCACCCTGATACTTCCAGTGAGGGGGGCGGGGCAGGGTGAATTTGGCTCCGCCAGGGGAACATAGTGGTCCCTCACGCTCCAGTTCAGAGGGAGGCCACTCAGCCTCACTATAGGAACATATAGACCTATGAAAAATCTGCGTGGGGTGGGGGGACAAATGACACAGTAGCAGGTAATTTCCCCCAATTTTCATGCCCTGTATTTATAATAGTTTTAATTTGAACAGTAGTAGACTTTTAAAAATATGATCTGTGAAGCAACCCTCAGATACCTCAAAAATACGGTAGGGTCAGTGGTGTGTTCCTGTGAGTGGGGTTCTGCTTGCTTTTCCTGAGACCCAGTTTGAAGCATGTGGATTCCCAGGCAAATGTGTGGACCTCAAAGCAACCACTTACAGAGCCATAAAGATAAGAAGTTCATGAGCTATGATTTGCATTTCATGGGCAAAAAACGCAGCCCACCCTTTCCTGGAAACGGTACAAGTCAGCTGCATGGGTTAGACCTGCCTGCAGTTTGCTAAGCTAGTTTGATCACTCTCTAATTTTGATGTTTAAAGATTAATAGCACTAGCTGTCCTGTTTTGCTCTTTCTAGGCCATTCATAGTGCTGCCACCCCTGATGGAATGGATAAGGGTTGCTTTGGCTCATGCAGGGCACCGTCGCAGTTTCTCTGTGGACAGTGATGATGTACGGCAAGCAGCAAGGCTCTTACTACCTGGAGTTGACTGTGAACCTCGACAGTTAAAGTAAGTCCATGCAAAGAAATAATGATTTGAAAAACCTGTAGCTCTTTCATAGTAACAGTGATTTAACAGGCAGAGTAAGGGCTTTGTTATGTCCTTAGATGTGCAGAACGCTCATTCTCATCACTGTATACCTTGTAAAATCAGCTACTGTATTTGTTCACATGCCTGCACGAGCCAGCTTCACAGGCTGCATGGTAATGTGCCTGCATACCCAACAACTGGATCAAGCTCTGAATCTGTTCATTAAATCTTGGTTTGTCTTTTACCATTACATTCTGCTTTATAATGAGAGACTGAAGTCTTCAGCTAATTATGTCTGTTTCATTGTGTTGCTGTTACAAAATACTGAGATGTAATGTATAGGACTGAATATATTATATTGTTTTCTGCAATAGTGGTTTATACAGCACATTTACAGATAAAACCAGTTCTTGTAATAAAATTACATTTTTGATCCTGAAATAAATTTTAATTGAAAGATGTTGCAGGTCTGAATTATTCAATAATTTATTTTTAAATATGTGAGCTGTGACCTTCTAATGAGGCCCTAAAGTATATGTTTTCAGTATATGTTTTTAATGCGCTGCCTTTTCTTACTCATATATGCATGTATAAAACAGCTTCCTAGTGCATACTTGATTCTGGGTTATATTTGTTTTAGATGTTTATATGAAAAGCTCTTATGAATGTGTCAAAAGCGGAACTATTCATCAAAGTTGCTTAATAGCTGCAGCACACAATATAGCTGCAAGTCGTCAGACACTGCCTTAGAGTCTAGTGAATTCAAACCCAAGCTCATATTTTTCAGAACCCTGTCACTCATACTCAGGTGATATATATATGCTTTCCTGCAACACAGAAGCATGGAAATTATATACATGAGTAGGTATGACAATCTGCATCATAACAGATGTATTTTTTTGACTCTGGTTTTCCAGTGCTCTTTCACTAAATATTATATTTTATTTTGCAACTGGAATAAGGCTTTCTTGGTCGAATATTTTATTAAATATGTTGAATTTAAAGCTAAGTCATGAGGTTCATATTTCAAATACTGACTGTAACTGTTTCATATGAAGCTAAATATCCTGGGCCTGATTGTCAGTAGGACTTAACATTTCACTGTTTCAGCTGAAGTCTATGAGGTCTGCCAGTGCTCAGCTTCTTTGATAATGAAGCTCTTAATTTAAAAAAGGCACAACTAAAAAAATCTTTCCAATTGAACTAGTTGATACAATTGTAGAAAAGTCAATACTATTTCTTCTAGCCCCTTGAAAGAACAAAAATCATGTTTTGATATGATAAGAATATACAGTTTTTCTGTAGTTAGCATGTGTATAGAAAAACATTGACTGTTTTTACCCATTCTGCCATTTTAACAGAAGTTAAAGTTTCAAAACCAGGTTATGTTAGAGTGAATTGTAGTTATGTCCCAGATAATCGACTGATTATTGAGAAGAAATCAGTGCTCAACTAAAGCAGCCATCCAGAATTCAGTTTATAAAGAAAAATAAACTATGGCCACTTTTCAGCTGTCTTACACTCTGGAATGAGAATGGAAAGTACGATCTAGAATTAATGAGGGTTTGATTTCCATTCCCATTTCCCAAAACTAAGGTCACTGTATACTGCTCTGCCAGTGTAAAGGGCCCTTCAAGTGGGTGTTAATGTGACATTTAAAGGCCTTTTACACTGTCACAGTGGTGGAGAGTGTGCTTGCTGTAACTGAGAATCAGGCGCTGTGTGTCTGTAATATTGAGATCAAAGGAAAGGCTGCTACTTGTTGGAAAGCATCATGACATTAATTTGAAATCTTGCTACTTGTAATGTTTTATTTGTGCTCAGTACAGACCCTCAGCACTCCTCATTTCCACCCATTCGATGTACCAGCCTCTCATTTCTCCCCAATGAGCAGCAACAGCCTTGCATCTCCCCAGTCCTCATCAAGCATCAATTCTATAGTTGCCAAGGCTTTGAAATTTTTTCACGAGGCGATTTTTCAAATAAACTGAGGGACTGAGGACAGCTGGAGGATTTTGTATGTAGTCTGAGACATTTTAGATTATTTTTTATAAAAAAATATCCTAACTACTGGGAGCCTTAAGCCTGGAAATGTTATCAGTTTTTTCTTAGGGATCTTTTCTCTTTACTGGTCCAGATGGCAAAAACCAAAAAGACACCACCACCACCACCCCCCCCCAACAAAACAAAAAGAACCAAAACTAAATAATACACCATATGCTACATTCTCTGTCATGTGTCTACCATTGTGACATTGCATTATTCCTCTAGGTTGATTCATGGCCTATTGTTAAAAAATGTAAGACAAAATCTGCTTCCACACTGCAATACATATTCTAGAAAAGAAGTTTGGAAGAATCTCAAAAGACTTGGAGTTCAGATAAAAAATCGACTGTTCAGTGTCCTATCTGAACCTCCAGCGAAGAGATCTCCTACCATATTTTTGTGACACTGCCCAGCTCAATCACACACACCTATAGTCAGGCACCTAGTATGTGGGTTTGTAAATCATCTCAGCCTTATTTCTCTCCTTCCTCCCAAGATTTCCCTTCCTTCCTCCTCCCACTATCTCCCTTCTAGCACCCCTTCTTGGTCTACTGTGCTCTTCTGCACAGAGCAGGGGAACCAACAAGGAGGCAATGAAATCTGTCAAGGAGTGAGTAAGATGATTGCCTGCCTGGTAGCTAGGCAGGGCCAGCTCCAGGCACCAGTGAAGGAAGCAGGTGCATGGGGCGGCCAGTAGGAAGGGGCAGCACGTCTGGGTCTTCGGCAGAACTTCGGCGGCTGTTTCAGCGCTCTGCTTTAGAAGTAGGCGGCAATTCGGCAGCAGGTCTCTTCGGTGGCACTTCGGGGGGAGCTCAATTGGTTGGGGTTTTTTAGCCGCTTGGGAAGGCAAAAAAGCTGGAGCCAGCCCTGTAGCTAGGAGATGCATCTGCAGCCAAAACTGTAATCTTGATGGTCAAGGAAAATCCTGCTGCTCTATGGGACATAGGGAAAAAGTTAGGGTCTGCTTCAGCAAATAAGAATTGCTGGTAAGTATTATCTCATCCCTCACCAACCCAAATTCCAGTATCTCCAGCAACATCCGATTCCTTTCTTCAGCATTTTCAGATGTCCCCTGCAGATCTGTTTTACATCCTCACCCCCTGGCCTGTCCAGTTGCCACTCAACAAATCATACTCCCAATCTTTAATATGGGGTTCAAGACCATTATTTCTCCTGCCCCCACAAGAGCAGTAGAAAAAAGTGGATGGAAAACCAGTCAGGACATATTGAGGGGAGCAATTCTCCTGACCTGCTCTCCCATTTGGGAAAAGATCAGGGCAGGTGATCTGAGTCAGAGAGTCGTGAGCAGCCTGAGGACCTACTCCGCTGAGAGTTAAAGGATAATGTGATATACTGGTTTATTCATCTCGTACACAATGATGGCAAGTGTCATATCTGCATCAAGTATCATCTGCAGCTTCCCATATGGAGACCTGAAGGGGTCAGTTTTGTCATTTTCCAATGCGTACGTGAAGCCAGTCAGAGCATTAATATGATAACATGGTCTGAAGAATCAATATTCTGGTGATATCAAGATCTATATCCCTGTCCTTTCCTACTAAGGCAATTCTATCTTGATATTTTCTCACTATTTTGGGGCCAGCTTCACTCTTTTGGTTCTTCTAGCTCAGTGGCTCTCAACCTTTGCAGACTACTGTACCCCTTTCAAGAGTCTGATTTGTCTTGCTTACTCCCAAGTTTCACCTCACTTAAAAACTACTTGCTTACAAAATCAGACATAAAAATACAAAAGTGTCACAGCCACTATTACTGAAAAATGGCTCATTTTCTAATTTTTACCATATAACTATAAAATAAATTGATTGGAATATAAATTTTGTACTTACACTTCAGTGTACTGTATAGTATATAGAGCAGTATAAATAAGTCATTGTGTGGATGAAATTTAATTTGTACTGGCTTCGCTAGTGCTTTTTATGTAGCCTGTTGTAAAACTTGGCAAATATCTAGATGAGTTTGTGTATCCCCTGGAAAACCTCTGCGTACTCCCAGGGAGTTGAGAACCACTGTGCTAGCTGATCTCAGGTTTCAGGCTCCTGGTAGTAATATGTTCACATGGCGCTGGAGCATGGTAGCACAAGCCTTCTGCAACCCAGTTCCAATGGGGATCCCAGAGCAGGCCGCCGTAGCCCACACTGAGCGGGGCTGGCTAGCAGATGCACTAATTCAGAAGTCTGTTGACCCTCTACTAGCAGGATTGCTCTAGAGCTGCAGTTATAAAATAAAGCTGCTTCCCCCTACAAGGGAAAGATAAGCTGTGGTATCTCTGCCTTTCTTCCTCTGTGGGTTAATGCCTCAACCACCACAGTGAGGTCTTGGCTTCATTTGTTCCGTATTTTGGTGCAGTCCAACTAGTCCCTTCCATATTTCTGAGGTGGGGCCCCCATGCAGGATTCCATGTTCAGCCATATCAAATGCTGCGCAGTGGCCGAGCGATACCAGTACAGATATATGGCCTTGTCCATCATTGCCGCCAGTGCTCCCTCTGTTCCATGTCCTGGTATGAATCCTGACTGAGAGGGGTTTAGGACACTAGATGGAATTGGAGACAAATCTTTGTGAACTTCCCAGTTAGCTTGCTCAGCAAAGGGAGATTAGAAAGGAGGCAGTAATTAGCTAAATCAGTTGCCTCAAGAGATGGTTCCTTAAATACTAACTGGAATTAAGTAGTGTTTAGTGGTGGGACAGGCTCCAGCCAGGTCAACAAAGTTCTGAAAGTAGGAGTCATTTCTGAGCAGGAGCTGAACATGGTTTGACAATGGTCCGGAGTGGTTTCTCTCACCTCTGAAATATTCAATATTGGTGACTTTTTCTCCTGGAGGCAGACCTCGCCGCAGTGATCCATTCCTTAGTTAGGATTATTGTAATGTGCTTTATTTATAGCTGCCTTTGGAAACAGCTCACACATTGCAGCTAGGGCAGACTGCTCCAGTGTAACTGCTCAGGGATTGTTTTTGTGCCCAAGGGCAGATGAGAACCTACCTTCACTGTCTGCCTCCTATCCAACAAGCATTGCTGCCAAGATTGTGCAGCTCCTTGTGCGAGATGAGAGCCAATGGGCCCTATCATGGACGTTACTGGCTGTCTCATGGTGTAATCTCAAGAAGATGAGAGAGGGGGCCCACCATCTCAAGGGCCCATAGCTCTGCAGTCCTGCTAACTCCTGTGATTTTATCACCAGGCTTGCAATATTTAGTGGGTGGGTTTTTTTGGTAAACCCCAGTTCCAGGAGTCATGTGATTATGTGAAAATCTCAGTTTTCATTTTTGAGAAGTGTTAAGTTTCTAACCATCATGGTTCTGGAGTAAAGCTGGAAAAAGTGACTCCTAAAAGCTCAAAAACCAGAAAGGAAATACAAAGAATCCAATTAATTTATTTTAAAATCTCATTTTCAAGCCAATCTCTTGATTTTGGGGAGCTGACTCATGATTGTTGAATGTGTGGGTTGGTGACGCTGACTCTAGAATGCTCTTTTCCTTTCAAGAGCACATCTTTGTCATGCTAGGCAAAGCTCAAGACATTTTGTTTTCTTTTTACTTTTATGTTCCTTGACAGATTTCATTTATTTTAATAACAGATGATGCCATTTCCAGTTTTAAGTGGGGGGAAGACCTCTAGTGGTAATTAATATGATAGCACTTACATTGCAAGCACATCATATCTTTCTTTATATGGCAGTGGCTAAAGTGATGCACCTCCTAAAATGACAGCCCAGACACAGAATGGGGCCATATTACACTCTTTGACCTTGTGTACACACAGGGTGGGGTGGAGTGGAGTTGATTAATTTGCACTGAGTTTTTTGGCACACTCACTGGTACGTACTAAATAGTATGCAGTAATTGCATACAGGCTAAAAGCAACAAAGAGTCCTGTTTCAGAGTAGCAGCCGTGTTAGTCTATCTGCAAAAAGAACAGGAGTACTTGTGGCACCTTGGAGACTAACCTTTGAGCATAAGCTTTCGTGGGCTACAGCTCACTTCATCGGATGCATGTAGTGGAAAATACAGTAGGAAGAGATATATATATAATATATATACACAGAGAACATGAAACAATGGGTGTTACCATACACAGTATAAGGAGAGTGATCAGTTAAGGTGAGCTATTATCAGCAGGAGAGAAAAAGAACTGTTTGTAGTGGTAATGAAAATGGCCTATTTCCAGCAATTGACAAGGAGATGTAAGGAACTGTAGTGGGGGGTGGGGGGGGAAATAAGCATGGGGAAATAGTTTTACTTTGTGTAATGGTCCATCCACTCCCAGTCTTTATTCAAGCCTAGTTTGATGGTGCCCAATTTGCAAATTAATTCCAATTCAGCAGTCTCTTGTTGGAGTCTGTTTTTGAAGTTTTTTTGTTGTAATATTGCAACTTTTAGGTCTGTAATCGAGTGGCCAGGGAGATTGAAGTGTTCTCTGACTGGTTTTTGAATGTTATAATTCTTGATGTCTGATTTGTGTCCATTTATTCTTTTACGTAGAGACTGTCCGGTTTGGCCAATGTACATGGCAGAGGGGCATTGCTGGCACATGATGGCATATATCACATTGTTAGATGTGCAGGTGAATGAGCCCCTGATGGCATGGCTGATGTGATTAGGTCCTATGATGGTGTCCCCTGAATAGATATGTGGACAGAGTTGGCAACGGGCTTTGTTGCAAGGATAGGTTCCTGGGTTAGTGTTTTTTGTTGTGTGGTCTGTGGTTGCTGGTGAGTATTTGCTTCAGGTTGGGGGGTTGTCTGTAAGCAAGGACTGCCCTGTCTCCCAAGATCTGTGAGAGAGATGGATCCGTCCTTCAGGATAGGTTGTAGATCCTTGATGATGCACTGGAGAGGTTTTAGTTGGGGGCTGAAGATGACGGCTAGTGGCATTCTGTTACTTTCTTTGTTGGGTCTGTCTTGTAATAGGTGACTTGTCAGTACCCTTCTGGCTCTGTCAATTTGTTTCTTCACTTCACCAGGTGGGTATTGCAGTTTTAAGAATGCTTGATAGAGATTCTGTAGGTGTTTGTCTCTGTCTGAGTGATCGGAGCAAATGTTGTTGTATCTTAGGGCTTGGCTGTAGACAATGGATTGTGTGATGTGGTCTGGATGAAAGCTGGAGGCATGTAGGTAAGTATAGCAGTTAGTAGGTTTCCGGTATAGGGTGGTGGTTATGTGACCATGGCTTATTAGCACTAGCACTTATTAGGAAGTGGACATCTTGTGCGGACCGGTCCAGGCTGAGGTTGATAGTAGGGTGGAAATCATTGAAATCTTGGTGGAATTCCTCAAGAGCCTCCTTCCCATGGGTCCAGATGATGAAGATATCATCAGTGTAGCGCAAGTAGAGTAGGGGCGTAAGGGGATGAGAGCTGAGGAAGCGTTGTTCTAACTCTACTTGCGCTACATTAGTCTCTGAGGGCTTGGCTACACTTACGGTTTGCAGCGCTGGTAGTTTGCAGTGCTGGTCATCCAGCTGTGTAGGAGCAGCGCTGGTGTGTGGCCACACTCACAGCTACCAGCGCTGGTGTGTGGCCATATTTGCAGCATTTCCAGCGCTGTTGGGAGTGATGCATTATGGGCAGCTATCCCAGCATTCAAGTGGCCACAACGTGCTTTTCAAAAGAGGGGGGTGGAGTGGGGTCTAGTGTGACAGGGAGCAGGGGGAGAGAGAGAGAGTGGATTTTTGGAGCCAACACTGTGTGTTAGCTTCCTGACTTGAAAAATCAGAACATTTTTCCGACCCCTTAGTCTTAACTCTTAATTGCAAACAGCCTGCAGGCAACACGACTCCCCGCTGTTTCCCTGCCTGCCTCTCATTTGATTGTTTACAGCCAGGTACAGATGATCACAGCAAACAGGAGCTGTTTGTTTTTTAGATAGCAGCAGCGGCAAGGGAGGAGCTCCACAGAGCTGTTCACAACAGGGAGGAGGATCTCATTTGATTGTTCACAGATTGATCACAGCAAACAGGAGCTGATAAGCAGTTCCGGTAGAAACGGAGCTCGGAGCTCCGGAGGTTCACAACAAAACAAAGACAGGCTGCATAACAAAACAAAGGGAGTAATTTAGTTAAAAGCATTCTGGGATATCTCCTTATTCCCTGGAGGCCAATAAAAGCGCTGGTGTGTGTCCACACTTGATGAGCAGCGCTGGATCACCAGCGCTGCAATCGCTACACCCCAACCTGGCCAGGTGTACAGCCAGCGCTGCAGCCAGGGAGTTGCAGCGCTGGATGTGCCTTGCAGGTGTGGACAGTTACTAATTGCAGCGCTGGAAAGCCTCTACCAGCGCTGCAACTTGCAAGTGTAGCCAAGCCCTAAGGTGCCACAAGGACTCCTCGTAGTTTTTGCTGATACAGACTAACACGGCTACCACTCTGAAATCTGAAGTAGTTGAAATCTTTTCTTAAGTGTAGTGATGGGAAATGACACTTCTGCCTTCAGACCCTTCACATGTGGAGTTTTGAGCTCAGGTCTCTCCTTGGTCCTATTAA
Organism: Mauremys mutica; assembly: GCF_020497125.1. Lineage (NCBI taxonomy): Eukaryota > Metazoa > Chordata > Testudines > Geoemydidae > Mauremys > Mauremys mutica. Next base: position 98,632,748 of record NC_059072.1, on the reverse strand, counting down.
ATATTTATGTGCAGCCACTGGGAGAAATGATGAAACTTCTTGAGCTAAAGTGTCAACCATATACAGATAACACACATCTCTGCTATTTGCAGTTTGTCATAACTAAGGCCTTGGCTACACTTGCAAGTTACAGCACAATAAAGCAACCCTGGGCACCCTACTCACTCTCCGTCCACACTGGCAAGGCACGTAGAGCGCTCTGACTCTGCAGCTACAGCGCTGCTGGTACTCCACCTCGGCAAGTGGAATAAGGTTTGCTGTGCCCCCGCTGGAGCGCTGTGGTGCCAGTGTGAACGAGGTGTTGCATTACTGCGCCGTGATCAGCCTCCGGAAACGTCCCATAATCCCCTGATGTCAAGTGGCCACTCTTGTCATTGTTGTGAAATCTGCTGCAGGAATGCGGAAATGCCCTTTCAGAGCTCCAGCTGCTTATCAGCTCCAAGAAAAAGCAAACATTTACTGTTTGCTTTGAATGAGTGAGAGAGAGGCAGAGGGGGGTCTGAACTTACAAGACAGCATGCTGACACACTCTCAGCACCCGAAAAAAACACTCTCTCTCCCCATACATACACACAGCACACTCCCTGTCACTCCACTCCACCCACCCCCATTTGAAAAGCACGTTGCAGTCACTTGCATGCTGGGATAGCTGCCCATACTGCACCGCTTCCAATGCCACTGCAAGTGCTGCAAATGTGGGCATGGCAGTGCACTTGAAGCTGTCAGTGTGGACAGACTGCAGCGCTTTCCCTACTGCGCTCTACGAAGGCAGGTTTAACTCACAGGGCTCTACATCTGCACGTGTAGCCATGCCCTAAGGGTTAAAGCAGCGGGGAGTGCTCAATAGCTCAACTATCTCCCCTCTCCCTGGCTTGAGGGAGCAGTACTTCCCAATAACTGCTTCTTTTCCTGCATAGGTGTGGTGAGAGTTCTCCCTCCTGTTTTAATCTACTTTTGCCATGGATGATAACTCCAGGATGATTCAGTCATCCCAACACAGGACTGAGATCAGCATGCACACACGATAGAGTTGGCAAAAGCTGAATCCTAGCAAGACGGAAATTATTATACCTGTGAGCAGAGGGAAATGATTCAGAGAGTTGGCCACCACGGTACAGCCCCTGCCAATTGAGGGTGCATACCCACAGATCATCGAGACAGTCAGTCATTGGGAGTTTGTCTGGATTTCTTGCTGATGCTATGCTCACTTATAGCAACAGCCACACAAAACATCTACAATCTATGACCAGCTGAGAGATCAGGTCCCAACTTTGCTGATGATGAATTGGCCATGAAAATGGTGTATCCCCTTCTATCTGGATTACAGCAATGAACTCAATTTGCGGGTCAAAGCATCAACCCTGAGAAGACTGCAACTGGTGCAGAAGGCAGCCGCATACCTCATCAGCCCCACAGATTACCAAGAGCACCTCACCTCTGTGCTCTGCTGACTACACTGTCCCGCCCACAATAATGAATTAAGTTTAAAGATCTCAGTCCTTATTTTCAAAGTGGCCTAGGCCCAGAATACCTAAGAGACTGTCTTGCCCTCTGGGACCATCGCTGTCATTGATGGCTCTATTCCTCAGGAGCAATAGGATTGTCTACCTCAGGGTTCAAGCTCATCAGGACAGAAGACATGAGGACCTTCTTTGGGGCTAGTCCCACCCTGTGTAACTCTCTCTTGTGGGAAATAAGTACCAGCATAAACCTATATGCCAGTCCAAACGCAAGGGGTGCTGCTGTGATCTTGCTTTCCTTAAAACCAACATATAGTGTAGCTTGGCTCTCTCACCAACAGAAGTTAGTCCAGTAAAAGATATTACCTCCCCCGCCTTGTCTCTCTAATATAGTGTAGCATGTTAATTTACTCCACACCCCACATGCGCACACACAACAATTTCCCCCTGGAGGCGATTGAAGAGCAACTACATTTGATAGTCATTAGTCTCCTTATTTAATTTTCTAATTCTGGAAGCCACTCAGATCCCATGGTGATGGTGAAGCATAAGAATCTGAATAGATTGGAATAAATAGAGATTGTGGGGGAGAAAAATATTTGCCACTGGTTTTAACTCTCTTAATATACATTGGACAGGGGGGAGCTCTTTGGAGGGACAGAGTGGAAAAATAAGGTATTTTTCTATCTAATTAGGAACAGTCCCCCTTAAATAGGGGTAGTTGGTTTATATGTCTCTCTCCTTGAGTGTCCTTGTTCTTCCCACAAATTTTGACTAATCCTTTAACACCAGCGGTGGCTGCTGCAATAATTAGGCACAAAAATGCCAACCCAGTATGTGGCTGCAAACAAACTCCTTGACAAAATCCAGCAGTCCCTTGGTGCAGATTATGCCAGAAGATGAAGGGAATGTGAATACTTAAAAGGCAGCATGCAGGTTTCCTGATGTGAATCTCAACCTATTTTGCCAACTTGATATCTGAGGCCAATAATAATAAGGAATTATTTAAGTCTAGGCCCTTTTCAGTGTCGGGGCCAGAACACACTTTGATTTTACTTGATGTGATATTCCATATGCTCGAGTTCTGTAATGAAATAGTTGTTACAATACAGACAACATATAGTACAGTATTATAGTGGTTATGAGAGGTTTGAATTAATTATTCTTGTTAGAGATGAGCCAGAAACAAACTCCTGCCCATAAACTTTGGGATTATTCAAAATCAGAAGCCTTATCCAAATTTTACAAATGACTGCTGCCTTTATAAAGAGGCTAGTATATTAAAAGTAATTTGAAATTTGAATCTGGATCCAAATTTTGTAGTTTCAGCACATCTTTAATAGGTTTGTCAGTATCTGTAACCCATTATCCTCATTGTCTCCTTGACAAGAATGACATGTATATTGATATATATCCAGAATGTTTTTATTTCACTGTTTAATATGGATCCTGATTTAAAATATTTTTATTTTAAAATTTTAAAAAGAGACCCCCTCCCCTTCACCTTTGGCAATAATTAATCTCAGTCTTTGTGAAGTGGTTGTGACTGGACTAATTTTGTCATCCCTGTTAGTGAAAACACAATAGTTTCTGGATAGCATTTACATTGTTCTCTCCTTACTGTTATCAATATAATATTTCCATTCAGGAAACACCGGAGAAAAGGAGTGGTGACAAAGTTGAATCAAGTTAATTAGTAGTAGTATTTGTTTTGTGATAGCATCTATGAACCCCAGTCATGGACCAGGACCCCAATGCACTAGGTGTTGTACAAACACAGAACAAGACAGATGGTTTTTGCCCCAAAGAGCATAAACATTCCAAACGAATCATTATAATGAATTAAAATATTAGGATGCAAATCATTGTGGAATCTACCACAACTTTACAAAGTTATAATCAAGCAAACAACATCTACTGACTCGTTACCCTCGTTTTGTACTTTAGACAAAGGGCACGGTGAGCAGTCTCAAAGAGCCAGAACACCCAGATAACTTAATTGACAGAGAAGGGTTTGCGGCTTACCTCTCAGTTTGAGCAGTAAGGGTTTTAGGTGCTCAGATACCATGATGATCACTGGGGGAAAAGAAAAAGCCTAGATAGAAGTTTCTGGCCTTAGTTACACCGATGCAACATTATTGACTTCAGTTGACCACGGCATAATATTCTGCTCGCCATTTCTTACAAATCAGTTGTTGCTTCGAAAAAAATTACATATATATACACACACACATATATATTTTATATTATATTATATAATATACATAAAGTGAGAACAGATTTAGAATATGTTTTCAATGGGTTTTTTACATTTCCAAAGCATTACTTTCACAATGGTTAGCAAGTTCCTTTCAACTGAGTGACCCCTCAATCAGGACAGGTTCAGCACAGTTCTGCTCCCCTTTACTCATGCAATAAAGATAACATTTCACTACCCCTGCATTCAGATTTAAAAATTTTATTAAAGCTAATGTTAAAATTATATAACACACAGGTTAATGAAATAGTGTCTGTACATCTGGATGTAGTGCTTAGATTATTCAAAAGTACAAAATCTGGTTTAAACATCATAATATATATATAGTACATAACCTGCAATAACCCAAATTTAGGTGAATAAATTCAATGATACAGTTTAGATATTAGAATCCCAGTACTCCAGTACATCACGCATGAAAAGTTATACAGAAAGTTGGTTGTAGAAAGTAAATATAGGAATGAGTGTAGATTGTCCCTCAGTAATTGAGCATTTGGGATAGGTTGTTCCTTAGTGGATATAATCCATCAGAGAAGTATTTCAGTTACCCGTATTTTCCGCACTATAAGGCGCACCGGATTATAAGGCGCAGTTTCAATTACGGGATCTATTTCTGTACTTAACCCATACATAAGGCGCACCGTATTATAAGGCGCATGCTAAAACATACGGTCTACAAAAAAAGGTAACGGTGTTCATAGTGTAGTAAAAAGGTAACGGAAGCAAAACAGTGAGTTTAGTTGAACTTTATTCTACTATTTAACAATACACTCACATTATTTTTTAATCAATCTTCTCCCACAAATCCATCAAAGTCATTGATGTTGAATTCTTTCGCAGCTGCTCTATTCCCATTTACAACCGCGTAACTGATAGCCTGTTGTTTGAATTGTGCCTCGTAAGCATGTCTCTTCACTGGTGCCATTTTCGGGGGTCCTTAGACAAACAAATGTTGTTTTGCAGCATACCGGTAGTATACCTACCGGAGGAGTGGAGAAGGTAAACGTACGTACTGTACGTATTACGTAATGTTCTCTGATTGGTTTATCGCTGCCAGCATACGTAGTTTACGTATTACGTCCCTGTGTCAGCGAAAAATGGTCCGACAGTCAATCAAGCAAAGCGCTTACCAAAGTCGCACAACAACATTTTTACAGATTTTGGAACTCAGTGCACACATAAGGCGCACCGGATTATAAGACGCACAGCCAATTTTTGAGAAAATTTAAGGCTCTTAGGTGCGCCTTATAGTGCGGAAAATACGGTACTTTCCAATTTTGCTTCTCATCGGCACTCCAGCTCATTTTTGTGTTTTGTAACCCAAAATCAGCCAAAGTTTATCACTTTTGAGCAACACAGCTCCTGTCTGCTGGATACCTATGCAGAGTAGGTGTGTTCATATAAATACAATTTGCTCCTGAAGTCTCTCCCCATCCCAGCTAGCTGTCAGGGGAGAGCTCTTCAGACCCTGCTTATATCTGAATTCGGGAAAAAACAGGACAAGAGAAAGAATTTACCCTGCAAATAAGGACACATTACCCTGCAAATAAGGACAGGCTGTTAGCTTTTGAACCCTTTCAGAAGTTTGAATATTCCAGAGGATGACAAACTACCATGTTGACCAAAAAAAAAACCCTTGACCGTGGCTACTTGCAAGTAATTGTTACCATGGTACCTGCAATACAGAGCCACAACATTGTTAATTGGAGTGACAACATTGTAGTGTCAAGTCAGTGCAATTTAGAGCACAAATGTGTAAATTTGTAGAAAATCTGGTGCTAGGTTTGAATGTAGATTGGGGGCTCCAAGCAGCCTGGACATCCTTTGAGGCTGCTGACCCATAGGAAATTGGTGATCACCACCACTTACATTATAGATATGAAGGTGGCATTTTATTCAGAGGGAGTACTCTCCACTGGGAAGGTTCTCCGTAATGCTAACTTTGTCATTGGGCAACCTTCTGAGCCTGCTTCCTTCCGAGGAATAGACTCTTAGAATCTGTATGACATAGTTGTTGTACAAAGAGTGACATCCTAACACCTGTGTTAAGTTCTTCCCTGACTAGTAAGTAATCAGCCAGCCCAGGAAGAAATTCTAAAGATGTCAGGTGGGCTGCAGAATTGCAGCCATTACAGAGCTATCTGCAAGAGAAACGAGAAGGAATCTGCTGGTCAGCCAAAGATTCCCACCTCCTCCCAAATCCATAGTGCCACTGTAAAACAGCAATGGGGATTTTATATCCTGGGTGGTGACTTAAGGCAGGAGTTCCCCCACACCCTTGTTTTCATTCACGAGTGGTGGCATGAGCGGTCCACTAATCCTCATGGATATTTCAGTGGTTTGAGCATTGGCCTGCTAAACCCAGGGTTGAGAGTTCAATCCTTGATGGGGCCATTTAGGGATCTGGGGCAAAAATCTGTCTGGGGACTGGTGCTGCTTTGAGCAGGGGGTTGGACTAGATGACCTCCTGAAGTCCCTTCCAACCCTGATATTCTATGATTCAAACAAATGAAAGGATTTTCTTTTAATTAAAAGAAAAATCATAGGAACTTGTCACTTATCAGGGCTTGAACAACACAGGGAGGTTACTCCGTCCCTGGCGCCTGCTCCCATGGTCTCCACAGTCCCAGAAGGAGATGGGCAGGAACAAGAGGCAGATGAAAGATAGAGAAGTGGCTAGGGTTTTGCAACTCCTTTATGTGTAAGCAGCTGTAGATTTATTTGGAGGCAGCTGGTTCATTGCAACAGACTGACCTTGCCTTTCAGTAGGATGTCCTGCCATGCAGCTAACATCTGTGTCCTGTGCAGTTTGGAAGACTATAAATACTTCTTGGGGGGAAAGAGCCATAAATTGGCCATGCAGTTGGGCTGTTTTGTTCTATTTGCATTGGCATTTCAATCACACTTAGGGAAAGACTTCTATTTCTATGAACACACAATTTCACATGTCATTACCCTTAAAAGCACTCTTGAAAATATAGCCCTATATGTTTAGCTCTCTTAACCATTCCTTGTAAGTTGTATTTTTCAAGATTTTTAGTATGTTAGCCATCCTTTCCTCACCTCTCTGAATCATCGCTATATTTCCTGTAGCAGTGTGCAAACCTTGTGTAGTATGCCATGTACAGACTCACTTACCGCCTTAATTTTACATTCTCTTCTCTTTGGTCCCTATGCTGTGTCCATTACTATAGTGTCTTTCTCTGTTAAACTTCTGTTTATATAACATAATATTGACCTCAGTCCTGCTGCATTTATTCATGTGAATAGTCACACTGATTTCAATGGGACTATACAGCTACTTGTATGAGTGAGAACTGCAAGATTGGGTTCAATACTGTGTTTGCTTGGGGTTTGTTTTGTTTGCTTTTGTTCCTGTGGGGTTTTGGTTTTGTTTTGGTTTGGGTTGGGTTTTTTTGTAAAATATTACACTTCCCTTTCCATTTTCATCTACTATACCATCCATATGTCATTTTTCTGCAGTATTACCTATGAACCAATGTTCTCCTATTCTGTACTTGTGTTTCCTAATTTTTGCTCTGTCTCTAAGACTACTTTGTGTTTATCCTCATTGAATTTCATTTTTCTCCAACCTACTCATCACTCTCACTTTTCAAGATCTTGTTACATTTTCTCCTCAGAAGCATTTACCCTTCCCCGCATCCTGCTTTTTTAAAAATCACTCCCCAATTTGACCATTTATCTACTCTTTCCTCCAGGCCATGAGTCAAAATATTAAATACTGTCTGTGGGATTCTAGCAGATATTTCTCTCTGCTACAGCAGCTGGAACCAGAATCCCCACTAGCCATGGATGCTGCAATGCACCAGTGATGGATCCTCTGTAGGATACCACAAGGCATTGAACCATCAATAATCACACTGAGCTTGTTTTTTTTCTAATCAGTTTTGTACTCACCTTATGGTAGTTCTGGCAGTTCACATTTCACATTTCTCCAGTTTTCCTTCAGGAATGTTTTGTCACTGTGTCACGGGAAACAATAGACCTTTAGATTTAGGCGACAGCCCCAAGCAAAGAATGGTGTATAACATGCACCACCCAGGAGTCAATATGGCTCAGAGACACACCTCAGTCACTGTTGTTGTTGTTGTTGTTTATTTTTTTATTTTATTTATATTACTGTAGTACCAAAGAGCCCTAGTCATGGACAGACACCCTATTCTTTCCTGTCTGCCTCCTTGTTATAGAGCAGTGAGAATTTGCTGATCACCTACATCAAGAGTAAATTTTGACCTCCACCTTTGTGCTGGCTCGAGTGCACTGGGCAGCTGTTAGGGAGATGGACCCCAGGTTCCAATCTTCTATTCTAGGGAGGAATAACTAACTCCTACTCCCCCAGACTCCAGGTCTTGTAACCCACATAGGGATGTAAGAGAAGTTTGTAGTCCTCCTTATTGCCTTGTGTGAGTGTATTGTGCAATTCAGACCTAAGCCTTTTATGAAGAAGCCCATTTAGTAATACACCTCTACCTCAATATAACGCGACCTGATAAAACACAAATTCGGATATAACATGGTAAAACAGCGCTCCGGAGGGGCGGGGCTGCACACTCTGGCGGATCATTATAATGCAGTTTCACCTATAACGCGGTAAGATTTTTTTGGCTCCCGAGGACAGCGTTATATTGAGGTAGAGGTGTACTTTGCATGCACCAAACTAAATTGACTTCAGTGGTGCTGTGCCTGCATATACCAGCACCTTGAATTTGGCCTGTTGTATATTTAGTTTGCTTATTATATGTGTAAATGGTGAAGAAACAGTTAATGTAAACAGTAATTCCTGGTGGCATATGCTTTTGCAGTTTTCAGATATTTTCTAATTCTTTCTGTGGCTGTCTATCAGTCATTTGGACCATATTCTGTTAGGCCTGAGAAATCTGGAAATGTTCAACTAAAATTCAGAAGTTCAGAATCTCCTACAAATATGTTGAACACCCAAACTCCCACAGTATCTTAATAATAAATATTATATTATGTTTATATTTATTACACATGCAATCTCTAGCATTTTATGCTATGATATTATGTGTAGGGCCCTATTAAATTCACGGCCATGAAAAACGCATCACAGACCGTGAAATGTGATCTCCCCCTGTGAAATCTCTATACTATAGGGTAAAAGCACATGAAAGACCAGATTTCATGGGGGAGACCAGCATTTCTCAAACTGGGGTCCTGATCCAAAAGGGAGTTGCAGGGGGGCTGCAAGGTTATTTTAGGGGAGCAGTATTTCCACCCTTACTTCTGCACTGCCTTCAGAGCTGGACAGTCAGAGAGCAGTGGCTGTTGGCCAGGTGCCTAGATTTGAAGATAACACCCCATCATCAGCAGCACAGAAGTAAGGGTGGCAATACCATACCATGCAACTCTTACTGCTGCCTTCGGAGCTGGGTGGCCGGAGAGTGGCGGCTGCTGATTGAGGGCCCAGCTCTGAAGGCAGCAGTGCAGAAGTAAGGGTGGCAATACCATATCACGCCATCCTTACTTCTGCGTTGCTGCTGGTGGCGGCTCTGCCTTCAGAACTGGGCTCCCAGCCAGCAGCCACCGCTCTCCAGCTCTGAAGGCAGCGCCACCACCTGCAGCAGCACAGAAGTAAGGGTAGCAGTACTGACACCCCCCCCTACAATAACCTCATGACCACCCTACAACTCCTTTTTGGGTCAGGACCCCTACAATTACAACATCCTGAAATTTCAGATTTAAATACACCTCTACCTCAATATAACGCTGTCCTTGGGAGCCAAAAAAATCTTATCGCGTTATACGTGAAAACGTGTTATATTGAACTTGCTTTGATCCACCGGAGTGCGCAGCCCCGCCCCTCCGGAGCACTGCTTTACCGCGTTATATCCAAATTCGTGTTATATCAGGTGGCGTTATATCGAGGTAGCGGTGTAGCTGAAATCATGAAATTTGCAATTTTTAAAATCCTATGACTGTGAAATTGACCAAAATGGATCGTGATTTTGGTAGGGCCTTTGTTAGGAGTAACAAATGCAGCTGTAGTTTAGGTGCCAAACATGTGGCATACTGTGTGAACTAGTAAAGCAGTGATTGCTCCCAGGTCTCTCAGTGTCATTGACCGGAGTCCTGCATGTTTGTGCATTTTAAAATTGGCTCAAACTATTGTGCAAAGACAGTATTATTATGGATTTGCTTTTTAACCTGTGTTGTAGGCACATTATTCCAGGAGAATCTGTTATTGCCATTACTTGATATTTTCTGTGATTGTGTGCTGTGCAGTAATCTTAAGTAATCTTACAAATTCATTGTTGTGACAAAGTTTCATCCTTGTGCCATTGAGTAATGATGGAACTGTCCAGTGCTTATTTTGTCTGCATCCATTTTTTTAGTTCTATGTAGATGTCCTAAAATCGGAGGTTTTATGGGGCTTTCTCTTTGTACATACTGTAACAAGTAATCTCTTTGTAATGTTCTCTAGGGTGTTCTACTGTTGTACAGTTTCAAACAGCACTACGTTAAAACACATTAGGGAACCTTTACTGTGCACCAGCAGGGTCTACACAGACCAATTAATGAGCAACACGTTAGTGTGCTTTAGAAATCACATCCCCATAGTCAGCATTACTGCTCTGTGTAGATGAGCCCTTAAATACAACCATTTCTGTTGTTGTTGGTGGGGTTTTTTTTGTAAAAACTGATTTAATTTTTTTGGGGGGGAAGGAGGATGAGTGTTGGTGTTTATTATGTAGAGGCATACATTCTCTATTATATTATTCTGTATGATGAAAATTGTTATGTAGATGCCAAAGATTTATTATCACTTTTATTTGATATTTATTAGAATAAAAATACTCCTAGACCTACATTTGGCATTTTCCCTTTTGATCCTTATTTAGACTCTCTGTTCCCAATTACTCCATTCCTTACTGACTTGCTGTTAGTGGAAGGCTTTAGAGCTCAAGTGGTGCTGTCCCTTACAACTATACAGCAGAATACAGGCCAGAGTGCTGAGAAATTGGACTCCACACCACACCCCTTCTCAAACATGTGTCAGCGTGAAAGAAAAATACATCTGTTCCTTAACAAGATGAGGCTGAGTTGTGTAAGAATCTGATTTGAAATGCCTGTCCTCTCTGGATGTGCAGCTTCAAATCCTGACTGGATAGACTCAGCCCTTCATCCTTCTGTAGTAGATACATTGATCTCCCCACAGTTTGCTGCTTGAGGATCTTTTGAATAAGACCGTAGAAACTGATGTCTTAACTACTCAGTGTGAACACTGAAGATTCCATGGCACTGCTTGTAAGGGTGGGAAGTTTGTCCTGGTTACCTGGCCAAAATTGCTGTCCTCCTAGGGTGACCAGATAGCAAGTGTGAAAAATCGGGACGGGGGTGGAGGGTAATAGGAGCCTATATAAGAAAAAGACCCAAAAATCAGGATTGTCCCTATACAATCGGGACATCTGGTCACACTATGTCCTCCTCTTGTGGTGTGCTGAGCACTGGTTGTCCTCGAGCTGCCACCTTCTGCCCTGGAAGGGGTTATCTTTTAGAAGAGCTGAATTCATATCATTTGTGATGCCTTTGGAATGATATTTTATTCCTTTTGTTTAAGCATCTATTGGGGCCAGACCCAAAGCCCACTGAAGTCGATGGGAATTGTGCAGGGATCACAAGGTTTGGACTGTCCCCCCAGTTCTCTGAGGAGAACTAATGTGCAATGAGAACAATATACCTGGTTTCTCCTAACAAACATAAGTAGGAGAAAATAGAAAAGATGGACTAAAAGCTACTTTTCACCATGATTAACTTAAAGTACCTGTAAATAACATGAACAATAAAAGGCATTAACTTGCATTAGCATTTCACATCCAGCACTTCAGTGCTGCAGCTGGTTCAAAGGAATATCAAGAGGGCAAGAGGGTGACAGTGTGAGAGTGGTGGTGCGGGGGGAGGGGGGGAGGGGACCAGCGCCATTCAACGGTAAAGTGAAACAGTGATGCCATAAATGATGATGTCTGTCCTCTGATTGTCCTCTGATGTAGCTATTTCTCACAATTCACAGAATCGACGACTGCTTCTGTGCTTCTCGAAAACTGGACGCGGTAGCCACAGAAGCTAAATTCAAGCAGGATCTGGGATTCCGAATGCTGAACTGCGGCCGAACAGATCTAGTTAAACAGGCCATCTCTTTGCTGGGGCCAGATGGAATTAACAGCATGAGTGAACAGGTACAAAATTTAACTTTAAAAGCCAGGAGTTGTGACTGTTTATTAAAGAAAACAACCTTCCAACACTGTAACTTCATAAACAGATGGCTCTTAACTTAATCCTTTTTCTCTGTTACTTGATATTGAACTGAGACTCCATCAGGTGTACATTCAGGCTAAGCCTGGGCCCTTAGGAATTATGGATTATTTTCTTTAGTGTTGAGGTAGATATAGCACATGAGTTATCTTAAACTTTTTAAGTTATAGTGATTCAGTAGCAATTATCAAAAGGTCATAGGAGTGCCTGGAGTTGATCTGAATACAGAGTTGACCCTGGCTTGGGCATTAGGATGCTGGTTTTTGTGATGTGGACATCTTTCCAATACAAACTGGTCTGAGGTTCGCAACGCATTTCACATAGACCACCAAACCTCTGTCAAGTGAGTGTTCATAATGTTCATGTGCATACTGAAATAGGCCCCAGTTTGAACTGGTGATCTGGAGACAGAAATCTCCATATTTAATTACTGTTTAGTCATCTTATCTTTTGGGTGGTGACTTACACATAACATGGGAAATATACCTCTACCCCGATATAACACTGTCCCTGGGAGCCAAAAAAATCTTACTGTGTTATAGGTGAAACCGCGTTATATCGAACTTGCTTTGATCCACTGGAGTGCGCAGCCCCGCCCCCCTTGGAGCACTGCTTTACAGTGTTATATCCAAATTCGTGTTATATCGGGTCGCGTTATATCAGGGTAAAGGGGTACTGAGGATTACTACAACAAAAGGGAAGTGTCTGTAAAGTGTACAGCTTTATCCAGAAGTGAATTTGCCTCCATGACTGCCCACCAGTGGAAACTTTGGATTGTGAAGCTCATGAGGTTGTTCCCAATTCCCAAGCAGGAAATGTTGACACTTTAGCAGCCATGGACAGTGCTTCATCCTTTTGAAGTAGAGTTCCATGTAGTTTACTGTGGGTGGATCTTTATTATAAGACCTTAAAAATTGAGGTTCTCATCTGCTCTGCAAAAATATTAAAGATCCTGGTGTCCTTAGCCAAAAGTTCCCATTTTGCTTCCATTTCTGCAGTACACTGTTTGGCAGGGGGCAGCCAGCTTCCACCCCACAGATGGCTGCACTTGACCAGTGCTGTATGAATATAGTTGTAACGTGCTTTGGGATGAGTGGTGCTATAGGAATGTAAAATATTAGAATCAGAGACATGTAAGGCTAGAAGGGACCTCAAGAGATGATCTAGCCCACTGCCTCACCCTGAGGCAGGATTAGGTACACCTAGAAGATCCCTGATGGGTGACAGTTCTAATAGCTTTAGTTTGATAGAATACTGACCTATAAAATAATTAGTTAATGTTAATAAAGTGCTTTGTAAGTGTGAAGTACTCTGTAAGTACTAAGTATTACTGTTATTTTGATATCATGGAGTTCATTCCGTGGTTAGTATGTTATAGTAGTTTTAAATAAATAATTCTACACCTTGAAACTTTTCCTAGAAAAATTGCTGTGCTCCAAGGAGTCAGTCCTGCAAAGTGCTGCTCCATATGGCCTGATCCATCAAAGCACTGAATCACGTGCTTAACTTTAAAGTGATGCTTATGTCCCATTTGACTTAAACATATGCTTCAGTGCTTTGCCAGATCAGGCCAAATGAGTCTGCATCTTGCAGGACTGAGCCGCCAGTGATTTGAATATTGAAAGAACAACTTTTTCATGTTGTCAAAAAACAAATTCCCTGTGTGCTAATTGCATGTGTTGTTCATTATTTGTTGAGCACTAATTATGTGCTCATTAAAAATCCATTCCTCCCACATACGAAGTGAGAGATCTCATGCAATGATGCAGATCAAGCTTGAGCCACAGAGCAAACCTCCAGGATGGGCATATGTAAAAACAGCAGTGAGAAGAACCGCAGAACGGGGCTGAGCAGAATCTCAAATTAACTTTTAGGCTCCCATCCTGCAATGTGTAGGGTGAAACGTTGGTCCCATTTTAAACAGTGGCAAAACTCCAGTTGGCATCAATGGGTCCAGATTTCACTTGTAGTGTGCTGGCAGACTGCTGTGCTCAGACAGAGCCTGATTCAAGTCCGCAGAGTGGTGCAGCAGTCTGTGTGCGCGCTATGTCTTGCAGGATCTGGTCCACATTTGTTTTGTTAATCCTTTTTCTGTAAAATTTTAACTTTAAATTTGATTTGCTCCTTGTGTTAAGTATTTATTTTCTTAAATTGTTTTTTTAACTTATGTTCTAAAAATTATCCTCAAGTTACCAAAATTCAACGCTTGCATACAGTTTTTGTGAGACATAGAGCCTGATCCTATACAGCTTACTATTGGCCTGACCATAGACCCCTGATGTCCAAGGGGACTTTTACTATTGTCTGCAATAGGAGCAAGATCAAGTCCTATTTGAGTGTGATCTGTACTCACCCAGGTACTCTCATTGACTTTAGTGCAGCTGCCAGACAGAATCAGGGTTATTCACATGAGTAATGGGGTCAGGACCCCCATTTCTACTTTATATATTTTTAAAAGCACATGTTTCTCAACAACAAATCAGGGACTTGATCCTGCTAATACCCACTGATTACGGTGGGCACTGAAGATGCTCATCACATCAGGCCCGACATTTTATTTTTATTTTTACTAAAAGACACCTGCCCCCAAAACCCACCAAACCTTAGCCTGGAAAAAGAGGCTTTTTGCCCTCAAGGAAAATGTGAATAACATTTAATTCAGCAAAAATGCTGGTGCTCGGCTCTTGCTAGAGAGAACAGTGCAGTGGCTCAGTTTCTGCTCATTCTGTCCACCTCATTTGTCTCTGTTAATAATTTCACTCTACAGCAAGGGACAGGTTAAGGAGAAAGTGTTTGATCATGTGACAGGAAATTGACATGGGACCATAAGACAGACAATAGACATGTAGTAGAGGTACCATGGTCCAATGGTAAACTTCCCATGGAACAAACACACTCTTGATTGACCCTCCCTGCTTTTATTTAATAAATAGCTTTTTGTGTTGTAATTTTGGTAGATTTAATTATACCATTGTGATTTCATCTAGACTTATTTCCATTGCCAAAATAACACTAACCTTAAGGGAAATGTTGATCAGCTGCAGTGGGTATTCCAGACTAATACAAATTCAGTCTAGAGTTTCTGTAGTGAAGGGTCAGCTAACCTAGTTTTCATCAACATAGGGCAGCATATCCCTAGAGCTAGCAACTTTAAACAATGCTGTCTGGCATTTCATTTAAAATTAAGTCATTGTTTAGGACTGTGTACAAAGCTTCTAGGTTTCCAACTGCTAACAATGCTGACAGTCAATAGACAGAGCTCTAGTCTAACTTATCTAAAGGGAGTTCATTATGTTGTTAAAGGGATATTGTCAAGAAGTATAGACTCAACTTTTTATAAAACAAGAGTTACAAAAACCTTAATATGAATGGAAATGTTTTCATTTGTTATTTTTTAACTGCATTGGAAATCTTATTGCTTTGGATTTAAACATTCCCATACTATTGGGAACTCAAAGACAACATTGTTCTTTATTTAGTAAACCAGAACTAGGAAATGAAACTGACACATCTGATTTCATTGTTCTGAGTAAAACGCAGAAAGGAAACAACATACATGATGACAGTAACATAGATTTTTAAAATGTTTAGCTGTTAATAATATTAAAGAGTTTGTAACAGAGGTAAGATTTTGTTAAATATTTAGTGTTTATCTTGACAATATACATTTAAAGCACTAACTCTTTTTTTAAAAAGATTCTATTGTAAATTTGTCAATTCCTTTGGTTTGTTCTTTTTTTTTAATTCCAAACAATGAATAGGGCATGACTCCACTGATGTATGCTTGTGTCAGGGGTGATGAGGCTATGGTGCAGATGCTACTAGATGCTGGAGCAGATTTGAATGTTGAGGTGAGGACATTTTATTATGATTACAACTTTGATTTATTTGTTTATATCTCAGACAGCCCATTACAATTATAGCAGAGGAGGAAAACCCAAAGGCATTTAAAAATAAAATTCTGTTACCAAAGGCATTAAGATTTGAAATAAATATTTAAATGATCACAGTACTTATCAGGGCAGCTCAGTATTGGGATCCATTGCACTTAAAGGGCCAGTTTGTCAGTGATTTAAACCCAATGTAATAGTATTGATTTCACTGGAATTGCACAGTGTAAATTAGCATAAAATGTAGCCCCCGAACTTTAACTGTAAGCTGCTGGTTCAGGAGTCACAATTCTAATGAAAAGGATGGGACTTCCTGAATCGCAGATGAGTTAAAATGGAGAGGTCGAGACGGCACACTGTTCAAATGCCTCTGCCCAAGTTTGAGAACTTTTATACATTGAGATGTCCATCTACTGCCCAACAGCACACAAGTAGTATAAGGTACATTGTTGTGTTTTATAAGATGGCTTTGATGAAAGCTGGTGGACGAAGGGGGCTTCCAACATGTAAATATCTCTTGGTGAATGTATGTAACAAACATAGAGTCTGTCCACCAAATAGATTGTTATGCCACTCCATGCAACACGGGTATGTAAGTTTTTAAAGAGCCATTTAAAATACATGAATTATTGTTTGTTTTCAAATACTTATCATTTCAGTTTGTTGAGGTCATGAATAAATTAAACTGCCTGATTCACTTATCTGTGTTCCATCCGTTCTGTTTGGATTTAGGAAAGCTGTCATTAAAGTGTAATTGCTACTTTCAGTGAGACATTTTACTTTTTGTTTGTTTCTTTGTTTGTTGTAATGTAATTGGAAGGACAATGGATGGTTTGGGGACTTAGGGGCAGGACACAATTTTTCAGCTGTAAGTCACCACTTTGAATCCACTCAGGTCAATAGTGACTGACAGTCGTTACTATCTGATTGCTGTTCGGTGGCTTATGTTAAATCAATTGTTGATTTCAGCTCAGTTCAGTTCCTAGTGGAACAAAAAAACAAAACAAAAAAATCAACCATCGGTTGGCAAAAATTATCCCTCTTCATAGCAGTCACAGTAAAGAGGCCAAAGATTTGACAGGCATGGAGACTCACCTGTCCTGCAACCCAGGGTGTCAAACACCTGGCCTTCTGAGTTGATCTCTTATTTTCTGGCCCCTGTTAACAAATTCAGATTCTGCAGAATGCAATCTTTCATTACAAATAAAAAGGGAGTTCAGTCCTTGTGGCTGTGTAACTAACCTTCTAAACTTGGACTAGATGTAAATGTAAGCAGTATTGTGTTCCTGAGTCTGAAGACAACCTGAACCAAGAGCTTTCAGAGGGATGTGAACCTCCCTGGTTGATCTCAAAGGAGAGTTCTCCCTAAAATCAAATCATGACACTTCTGTAGCAGGATATTCAAATAATTAAGTTGTGCAGTTATACAGCTAATTTGTATATACAATTTCCACAGTAGTGTGTGTAAATTGGGTGATTACATGAAGATAGGCCCAATAAACAAAGGGTGAAATAAGTGTTCTTGAAATTGCCCTGTATATTTTTTTCCCCGCTTTGCTTTGCTAAATAGAAGTTTTGGGCCAAATTTTCAAAAGTGACCTCTAATTCAGGATGTTTCCGCTCTCGAATGCCCCCCCAAGTTTAGACTCCAGGGACCGATTCCTGATATGCTGAGTGCCTAAAACTCACATTGAAGTCAGTAAGAGGCGTGGCTGTATTTACCAAATGTCAATGTCAGGCCTTAGAGGGGCACTCATTGTTGACCTAACTCAACCCCCAGTGGTAAAACTCTCACTGAAGTCAATGGGAGCAGAGTTAACCCAATGGTAAGTGCTTTTGAAAAGCCCAACCTAGGTATCTTAAATAAATAAATAAATAAAGGTACCCAAATGTAGAGGATGTTCTAGAAAATCTCGGCCTTAGTGTCTACATAAGGGCATATTTTACTCTTATTTTTCAGTGAGAACTCAGCTCTGTCTACAAATTTAGACTCATGTGCTACCCTCATTCTACAGCAAACAGATCATAATTGAAGATTTAATTTGGCTCTGTCCACAGAATGAATTTGACTCCCCTGCTCTAATCCCTAGAGGGGTGCTTGCCTGTGATGTACTTGTTTTGTAGAAAATTAGAGGACTTCAGTCTCCAGGGTTGTCAATCTCACTCTATTCACAAGCACTAAATTAACTAAAAAGAATTCAAATGTGAAAAATGAAATAAAATAAAATGTTAATACTTGCGCTTCCTCAGTGTATGCCACTGGGAGTTCCCTGAGCTTTCCTGTGCCAATACCAATCCACATGAGATGGGACGTAATTAGCTGATACATGGTTACATTTGGGGACTAGTTTATCCTGAACCAAGCCTATTCATTCACTCCCTCTACTGCTGGAACCCCATTCATTATTCAATGCTCCCAGGTTCCAAGAAGTCACAGGGCTAAGTTTAGACTTCAGCACATTTCTTCTGGGCTTAGAGCTCTGTGTGTGCAGAGCAGAGCAAAGTGATTTCAGGAACTCAAGGTTTCTCTTTGGCAGGGGTGGATGACACAGCCAACTGTCTCATGCAGCTCTTCTCAACTGGCAAACCAGGATTGCCACATCAGCTACTCCCTCTCTGCCCTCGCCCCTGATGTTAACCCTGGGGATGGCTAGCAGGATGTTATGTCAGAAGCTTGGCCGTGTTGGCTGCTAATGCAGCCAAGCATCTGACGCTGCGCTAATGAGCCCTGCTACCCTATGGACGTAAGATGGTGAACGTAAAACTCCCTGCCTTTCACCGGGTGGCTGGCCAATGCTTCGTTCAGTCCAGCTTCAGTTCTTCTACCAGTGCTATCTACTAATAATATTAATTAATTAATTCTTTGCACTTCGGTATCATGCTCCATTAACCTTTCATTAAATGTTACTATCCCTGGGAGTTACATCATATTAAAGATGGGGAAACTGAGGCACAAAGCAATTACATCAGTTGCCCGAGGTCAAGATTAGAGGCTTTAGATATTGATGCTTAGTGGGAGGAAGGACTGGTGTGAAAATTAAAGGTTTTTTGTTTAAAGAAAACAGTTTTTAGTTATTTTGGGCCCAGCACACCTTTAGATTTAACTAGAAGGGGAGAAAGTAGTAAACAGATTTTTTTTTAAATATCTTCTAATTGGTGCTATGCTCCATCCATTTTAAACAGTCTGCTTCCAGCCAAGGAGCAGCACCATGGGTTACATGTCTTTAAACTTGAGACCAGGGGTGAAATCCTGGCCCCACTGAAGTCAGTGGCAAAACTCCCATTGATTTCAGGTTTTCACACCAGGATTTTTGAGAAACTCAGAATGCTGTGAAGCAATCCCAGTAGCAGGGAAGAATGAATGGGCATAATACAAAGCCCACTGAAGTCAATAGGAAATGTCCCTAAATGTAGCCATCCTGACAGAGCCCCCCTCCCATCTCCACCTCCTCAGTGAGCGTTGGTATAAGCACTCATGCAAATTTTGACTCTGTAAAAGTTGCTGGGGGCAGTGATTTAGAGGGAGCAACAGCAGTTGGAAAAAGGACTTTATTTGCTATGAGCTTTAATCAATCTCTCAGTAAACAGCATGAAAAATTCTAGTGGAAGTAAATTCTTCATTAGTAAAAACTCTGCTGGAAAAAATATATAGAACCAGCCATTTTATAAAGTGCTCTTTCTGATTTTTTTTCTATCACTTACACCCATGTGCCCATCTTTCAGGCAGGTTGAGTTTTATTATTTAAAGCTCTTTGAAGGCCATTTTAAAAGAAAATAACTTTAATTTGTTTATAGGTTGTCAGTACTGCTCATAAATATCCATCCGTCCACCCCGAGACCCGCCATTGGACAGCTCTGACATTTGCTGTGTTGCATGGACATATTCCTGTAGTTCAGGTATTACTGTATTTCCCTACCTGCATCTCACTTTTTATTTATCCAGTTGGGTTATAATCTGCATCCATCTCAAGACTGGTACCCCTCTCATATTCATATTGGTTACTTCTATCATTTACTGATACGGTATAGTGATCGCTGCACCCAAATCTTAACCAATATGAGGTTTAAATAGGACAGTTTTAAAGTACAGTTGCATCAAAGAAAGTCTGTCAACTCCTCGTACTCCTTTCTGACCATTTGTTGTATGTGTTTGTTTGTTTATTCATTCATTACACTTTCTTATCACATGTATTATAATACTCTAATAAATGCAAATATTGTTTTTTCGGGGGTAAAAAAACCCCACCTCTGATCTGTTCCATAGTCGGAGTGCTCAATCACTTTATCCAGGCATGAAATAACGTGACTATGTTGGCTCTGTGGTATGGCATATCAAGAGTTGAGAGAGATTATTTTTCAAAGTAATTGTGTCGACATGGCACAATTCATGAATCACCAGACAAAGGAGATCTAGGGTAGGGATGGCCAAAGGCAGGTTGAATGTGTCCCCTCAGATTCTGTAGTGCTGTCGATGGCCACCGTCATCTTTAATAATAATAGTGAAATAGAAATTTACCCCAGGAGAATGCAGGTTCCAGCATGCATTGCTACAACGTGTTCCTGAAACCCTCTTGTCTCTTGTGGAAACATCTCTCTATTAAAGATGGAGACAACTGAAATCTCATCCATTTTATTAAAAGTGCGTGTCTCTGTGGGGCTCCAGGCAAGTTGTCAGTGAGGCTGTTGGCTGGGCCAAGTTCGAGTGCCTCAATCTAGTTCATTACTTCACACCGCTGATCTTATGCCCAGATTGGGAACATTGGATAATACTTGTTTGGCTTTGGAATATTCACTAACACTCTAGGAGTCTGATAGTGTATAATGAGTGAAGAAGAACTAATTGAATAATAGAAGAAAAATGTGCATGTCACTTGTCTTCACTGCATCTGATGTGTGAATAATGAGAAATATTAGACTCCAGTTCCTCACTATTCATAAACTCTGAATTCTGCAATGTCACCAACAACTATAAATGGTCAATTTTCTTTATAGCTATTGCTGGATGCTGGAGCAAAGGTAGAAGGTTCTTTAGAGCATGGAGAGGAAAATTACTCGGAAACTCCTTTGCAACTGGCAGCAGCTGCTGGTAAGGACTCTCCTCCTGCTGGAATAAACTCTTCAATTGGGAAATGTGACTTAGTTGCAAAAATATTGGACTTTAAAAAAATTAAAATCTCTCTTGGCGTACAGGAAATTTTGAACTGGTGACTTTGCTGTTGGAGCGAGGGGCTGACCCGATGATAGGAACAATGTACAGAAATGGAATTTCCATGACTCCACAAGGTGACATGAACTCTTTCAGTCAGGCTGCTGCACATGGACACAGGTAGAGTGGGAATGGGTCTAGTTGCATGGGTCAAGTGATTATGGTTTGCCTGGGAGGCTGATGTGGGTGGACCGATGTATGATCCTCAGTGTTAAAGTAGAATCCTGCTGCACACGTGTGGACTGTGTGACAGTCAGATGTGCCACTCTTTTGGTATAGGAGATTTGAGATTGGATTTAGGGATTTCTGTTAGCGTATGAGTTTGATCAGTTTGAGGTGCACATTGCTTTTTCGGTATGTGGAAATGGAAGTGAATGCCTTCTGAAGTGTTGCAGTTTGTTGTTTACAAAGTTTTCATCAATGCTGAAGTGCCAGTGAGTGCTGGAGACTTCCCTGAATGTATTTACATATTTCTAAAGGTTTTGGATGTGGTGTGTGTTTTCTGCAGCAGCCATAACTGTCATTAAACAAAGGTGGGTTTTTTTGTAAGTGCTGATATTTTTGTTTGTGTTAATGTTATGTATGTGTCCAGAGATAGCGTGTTGGGGGCATGTTATAGATTAAAAAATAAATTAAATGAAAAACTGATATGTATGAATAGTTATTTGTACAAAATCCAGGTACTAATTACAATATTATGGATTAGTATTAGGACCTTCACATTCATACTTTTCTACTTGTAGCCTTCCAGAGGAACGTAGATGCAGGTTAGAGACAGTATCTACATTATGTTTGCTTAGAGAAAAGAGCTAACAGCCTAATGGTATGCTATGTAGCTGTCAGGGCTGGTTCAGACAATGCTGCCCATCTGCAGCCAAAGAGCGGCCCCCTGCAGGGGCGGGGTGAGAGGGGAGGAGTTTGTTAAAATGTTCATGCAGTGCCTAATGGTGTGGAGTGGGAGATATGTCGTGCTGTCAGAGAGCGCTGCAGAGCAGCGTCCCCTGTGGAAATCAAGGCTTTTTCCCCTTTATTATGCACCAGCTGAGGCACATCACAGATTCATACTCTCCCCACTCCTCGAACTAGTTTTACAGGAAAGCTCCCTCCACTATTCCTCTACCCACACACACCTCTAGACATCATGGGCGGCAGGTGAACCCCCCCATTCAGGGAGGCTAGCCCCCCGCCCGACGGAGCCCCGAGCGCCCTCCCACTCTGGCCAGAAGAGCCTTGGCTGGCCCGCCCCAACCACGCCAGCTAACCTGAGCTGCCCCAGCTGCGCTTGCTGGCCAGATCCCCAAGCTGTCCCAAGCTGCCCCAGGCCGCCAGCTGGCCCAAGCACCAGCCTAAGCTGCCCCTGGCCACTGACCCGAGCCCCGACCCGAGCTCCAGGCTGCCAGATGGAGCTGAGTCCTTGCCGGCTTCAGGGGAGAGGGGGAATAAGGGCGGGGCCTCAGGGCGGAGCATGGGCGGGGCCATAGCCTAGGTTAGGGGAGGCTTAGCCTCCCCTGGCCTTCGATACCTGCAGTCCATGCTAGACATCCCTGTTATTCAGGACACCCTGTTTATTCTCTCTCACGCACACACATTGCCACCTACCCCTACTTAGTGCTTAATTTGTGCCAGGACTTGCAGTTCACCACCCTGGCACCTCTGGACTTGCCACATCAGTTACAAAAGTAAAAAAAAAAAAAATGGTTTGAGCCTCGGCACCTCTGTCATTACAAATTAAGCGCTACCCCTACCCCTGGAACTGAATGTATGCCGCTACCCTATCATAAGTGCATGAGGCAGGTGGGAGGTTGGGGAGAAATTGCATGCTGGGCTCGATTCTCCTCTCACAACACCGTAAACCAGGAGTAGCTCCGCTGAAGTCAATGGAGTTACACTGCTCCAAACCCGGTGGGATGGAGTATCATGCCTACTGCTGAGTTTGGGGCCTTGCAGCTCAGGGCCCAAATAAATGGCTTTGCAGCTGGGGTCCCAGCTTTGCTTGAACCTGCCCTGCCTGATGTAGTTGAATGATTAGTAGCTCCAGCTTTACCGAGACTGCTTTGACTGTTAATTGAGAGTGATGGTGTTTTCAGTGGTTTTAGACAGCTCCCTTTTCAAGTTTCATCTCTATCAATTATTTGCTACTAAATGCATCCTTTGTGAAAGGCACTAAAGTGTTTCTAAAGACAACTCCATTTCCCCGTAGTATGGGATAGAGTCTGCCAAGGTTTTCCACACAGGCTTTTAATCATTTAACAGTCACTGCTTGATCATAAGTTTCTGTTTTAAGTTTCTGCTGTACACATGACATTTGTATGATGCTCCTGCCATTCGTTAGAACAATGGAACCAGTCCTGCAGCTGTGATACAGGCATAACTCCTGAACTGATAGGAGTATTGCCTGCATGAGGGCTGCAGGAACTGAGCACTATGTGAATTAACATTTCTTAAAATAATTCCTGATTGGCCTTCTGAATAGGTTTCCAAACCTGCTATGTTACAGAAAATATCCCAGGCAGAAGGAAAACACAGTAGCTAACTCTGATTTTCTCTCTCTATTGCTTTGTGGCTGACAGGAATGTGTTTCGTAAGCTGCTTGCTCAGCCAGAGAAAGAGAAAAGTGATATTCTGTCCCTGGAGGAAATACTGGCTGAGGGAACTGACTTGGCAGATGCTGCACCAGCTCCTTTGTGCGCCAGCCGCAACAGCAAGGCCAAACTGAAAGCACTTAAAGAAGCCATGTACCACAGCGCCGAGCATGGATATGTGGATGTCACTATTGACATAAGGAGCATAGGTCAGTCTTGATGTCGTCTGCACTTTACCTCCCATGAGAGACAACTGTCATGTATGTTTTGGTGGGAGCGATGCCTGTCACTCACACTGACCACGTTTGAATGTTCCTGAGTTTTTATGAAAGCAATAATTGGGGGACTTTCACATGTGTGGGAATGAAGAATGAGGGAGGTGAGTAAGTCAGTGCAAACTGGGTGTAAAGCTGTGACTCTTGAAGGGTCCATTGAGTCCGTTTTGTTTTAATGCCAAGGAGCCACGACTGACTAAGATAATCTTCCCTGCATGGCACGTGCGTTGCTTTTTTCTTCACAATCATGTATGCCACACATCACAAAATGTGGTAAATCTCATATACATGTAGACAGGTTTCTTTTTGTTATGTTCCGTCATGAATGGAATCGGCGCGTCAGCCACCTACTCCAATTTGACAAACTCAAACAACATTTTTCAGATGCACATCAGGCAGTTGGGTGTAAGGGTACGTCTTCACTACCGGCTGTATCGGCGGGTAGCAATCTATTTCTCGGGGATCGATATATCGCGTCTCATCTAGACGCGATATATCGATCCCCGAACGCGCTCCTGTCGACTCCGGAACTCCACCAACGCGAACGGCAGTAGCGGAGTCGACAAGGGGAGCTGCGGACGTCGATACCGCGCCGTGAGGACGGTAGGTAATTCGATCTAAGGTACTTTGACTTGGGCTACGCTATTCACATAGCTGAAGTTGCGTATCTTAGATCGATCCCCCCCACTATAGACCAGCCCTAAGTCACAGAGCATGACCTACTTGCAGCTGTAGTCACCCCCTCACATGGAGGTGCTGGAGAGCTGATACACCAGGCCTTTTCAGCCCCAGTTCTTGGTAGAATGCCAGGCACACTGACTCATTCGTTAAAAATGCTTCAGTTGCTCAGCTTTGTAGGCTCTGGCACGTGTTGGTTCCCAATAAGCACTCTGATGACTTGCTCAAAAGGAAGGATGATTTGCTAGGGCCGGCTCCCACCAGCAGGCTTCTTCACCTCTGCTTCGTTAGGTGTCCATCTAAAACATCAGCTCTGGGGCAGCTGTTCCAGCTCTTCATGCGCCAGCTCTCACAACCACCCATCTGCTTCCAAACACCACGCTCCTCCCAGCACCAACCTCCCAACTGTCACAGAACCTTCCCCCTTTTACTGCTTGCAACCCTGCGAGGAGAGAAAGGCAGTGAATTTGCTCAGCACACTAATTGCATAGCTCTACGGCCCTTTCAAACACCCTCTCCAGGGCCAGTCAGTCAGTGCTCAAGGAAACCATTTTGTTCTGGTTGTTGACTGTTTTACCACATGTGTTAATCAGTGCTTAGTGAGAGACCAAAAGACATCTGCTTCCAAACATGCTTCTGAGCACCATATCCAAGAACACTGAGTCTTGGAATCCTGTCACATGGATCATGATTTCCACTCTGAGTTACAACCTATAACAGGTTTGCATAAATGCAAAGGGATGGAATGGTTGTGCAATTGGTCTAGCAAAGCACCTCCTACTAAGTGAAAGTGAAAGGATCTCATGGCAGTGGGAGAGGGGAGGGTTGGACTCGAGAGCCTGCCCTCTTGTTGGGGTGGAGGGGAGTAGTAGGTATGCAGCACCTATGAGGACCCAAGGTCCGGGGTGTGGACAGGAGAGAGGATGGGGGGTACATTTCCTCTCGGACTCTTCTGCAAATGTAACCCATTGGTGAGTGTGTGTTACAGGCCCCACACTGTGCCGATCCCCGAGGGTACGAGTTGTTAAAGAGGCTTGACTGTTTAGTTCAAGCTGTAGCAGTTTATTCTTTTAATTCTGGAAGTCACCAGTTTAATCCCTCGTGTCAACCAGGATAATGGCCCTCACGCAAGCACGTAGGCTGGTCTACAATCCATTCCTTGATGACTATGATTTGGACTAATTTATCTGACTTCTGCTACTGCATGTTTTACTATTTACTGTGTGGTAGCAATTTCTTTTACATTCTTAAAGTGCACTTCTGCTCTGACAAGTAACTGTAAAAACGGGACCTTCTTACCCACCTGATGTTGTATCCACATAAGCGAGGATGCATAGCTTGGAGGAGTGATGAGGGGGATATAAACATTTTCCTTTCCAGGTCACTGGTTCAAATCCAGCCAAAGTTGGCAGTGACAAAATGTTTTTACTATCTCATGGCTCTTTGGTAGCCCACTGCAAATGAGTGTGGTGGCATAAATCTAGTTCCCAGATGAGGTCCACATCACAAATCACCACGGCAGTGTACACTAATTGGCTCAGCAGCGAGGCTAAATAACATTACTTAGCTGTTATATAGCACTTTTCATCAGTAGCATAGGTGCTGACTCCGAGGGTGCTCTGGGGTTCAAGCACCCACTGGAAAAAAAAATAGGGAGTGTTCAGCACCCATGAGCCACCAGTCGGTGGCAGGAGTACTTACATGGTGCACAGTGAAACCAGAAGGTACAAAGCACCCATTGGCAAAACCAAAAGTCAGCACCTGTGATTAGTAGGTCTCAAAGTACTTCACACTCTGTAATAAATTTATCCTTCCAACACCCACTGTGAGGTGGGGAAGTGCTCTTATCCCCATTTTATAGATGGGGAACTGAGGCACAGAAACAGACTAAGTGACTTGCCTGAGGTCACACAGGAAATCTGTGGCAGAGCAGGGAATTGAACCTGGGACTGGACTATCTTCTTATACTCAGAGGTGTGTCCCTGCAGATTAGGATTGAGGCATATTGATGGGCAGCACTTGTAGGGTAAATAGGAGATCAATTTCTAGGGCTTTCAATTTGGCATCGTTCACAAGCCCTAAAGTCACACAATTAAAGAATAAATTAACTACACCTCATTCTGTGATGGTCTGGAATATACACACACCTTTAAAATTCATCTTTTTGTACAGGAGTTCCATGGACGCTACATACATGGTTGGAGTCGTTGCGAACTTCCTTTCAGCAGCACAGAAGGCCTCTCATCCAATGCTTGTTAAAGGAATTTAAATCCATTCAGGAGGAAGAGTACACTGAGGAGCTCATCACACATGGGTTGCCTTTGATGTTTGAGATACTGAAAGCAAGTAAGGTATGAGAAATTGTGGATTTTGAAGAAATTAACACAACCGCCACACACCCCCCAAAATCTCTACAATATTACACAGCTCTCCTGAAACTCATTACACTGTGTGAGATTTTCTTTATTTGTTTCCTGGTTTGCAAGTGCAGATGTGTGAGTTTAAAAAAAAAAAGACAGCTATATACATCTATTGCTAGGACAGCTTAATACTGACACTAACAGTGAGCTGGAGAGACAACAGAAGCTAAAGCCTAGTGGTAAAATTAAAGTCACAAGGGCCACTGTAGTACAGCAAGAGATGTTGATAGCTGAGTCAACCACAGTTAGTATCTCTCTCTCTAGTTTGCTTTCTAGGGCCATACAGCAAGGCTAATATTCATATTTGCTTTGGATTTCTTGAGCTAGTTTTCAGATCTAAATATTATCCTTTCACAAGCTTTTTTGCCCCCCATGTGAGAGCTTTGTGGGGACTTACACAACCCCACAACCTATTTAGGTCAGAGAATATCTATTTCTTTACCTTTGAAAACCAATGGAAAAAAACCTTCCA
The DNA here is from genome assembly GCF_020497125.1 of Mauremys mutica. NCBI lineage: Eukaryota > Metazoa > Chordata > Testudines > Geoemydidae > Mauremys > Mauremys mutica. The sequence continues at coordinate 98,605,216 of NC_059072.1, read as the reverse complement.
CTATCTTGGTGGCCTAATGTCCAGTGCCACACATCCCCTCCAATATCATTCCTTCAATCTGACCTTTTCTGACCAGACACCTGAGCTTTTAGTGAGGTACACACAAGTATTCAGCTAAAATAGAGCTGGGGCAGGTGTCCAGGGAAAGTGGAAATATCTTCCCCCAATGAAGGCTGGATATTTTCTTTTCCAACTTGATTCAGCCAAAATTAGCTCCCCTGCCGCTCCCATTGACTTCAAAACACAACCAAGTCCTCTCCCAAAAAGCCCCAATCAAGCGTAATCTATTACTGACAAGAAGCAAGTATTTTAGTGGCCAAATTGAGAAGCAGCAGGAGTCTGATATCAAAACTATTTGCTTATTATTTTAATGATGTATTAGGATACACATTAATAAGGCCTCCGTTGCTTGTTTAGCATGACAATGAATAACATTTCCCACCTACCTCCTGAACACCAATGTAGGCAGCATATAATCTGCAGCAGCAGTTTAGTTAATGTTAAAAGGCTGAGGTTTTGACCTACTCACTGAATACGAAAAGATTGTGGAACTAGCAGTTAGTCTGAGACCTAGACACAGATGTTTCTTACATTCCACTCCAAAAGTGGCCAGGGCTTGGGCTCAAATTTATATTCCTGTAGGAATGAATTCCAGGGCGAGGGCCTGTTATTGAGATCATCCTGCCCCTAGCTCCTATGAATTTCAACTTCAGAATTAGTTTATGCTGGATAGGTATCTGTGGAGGATTCTGGACATAGCTTTGAGGAAATTATTTTAAATCCTGGAACGTGTGGACCTCTCAACGGGCCTAATGCATATTTATCCAACACCGGACAGCAAATTGCTATTCTGTTTGAAAGATGAAATAAAACTAATTGGACTGCAACCTTTACAGGGATTATTTAGGAACTTTAATCTGGGATGAAGGATACGATAAATTGTTGTTTTCTTGGGTGACTACAGCCGAAGCCTGTGGTTTTCACGTGGCAGCTTTAAAATAATTTATTTAGACAGAATTATACCCCTCTGACATATCAGAATAGGTCTTCAGGAGTCTCTGTCTTGTAGGAGGCATTGTAGCAAAGCAGAGCCAGCTTGTTCTGCTTTGGGTTCACTTTAAAGCCAAACTGCTGCGGGGGAGAGGGGAAAAAACTGAAATAGCAGAAAAAAGCAGTAAGATAGAAATTCCATGCTATCCAACTTGCCTTCACACTATATGTTGGGGATTGGTCCTGCTTTGAGCAGGGGGTTGGACTAGATGACCTCCTGAGGTCCCTTCCGACCCTGATATTCTATGATTCTGTGATATATACACACATATCATTTCATATTCTTAACTGTACAGTGAATCATTGCGTGGCACTGCAAAGACTTGCAAGATGTCTGCCAATGGCAAGAATTATTGCCATGGCCTTGTCCAAATGGTCTCTTGTGAACAGCTCCTTTGCAGAAAGAAGGCTAGAACATGTACAGTATGTCTAAGGCCCTTTGTTTTCAGTGTTCATTTTGTTTAACATTTCTTGGGAATTTATTAGTGTTTGTAACAAAAGTTTAAAAAAATCAGTGAAAATCGGTGCAAAAACAAAATCTTTGGAGTTTTTCAGAGTAAATATCAGGTAGGGTAGATATCACACTCTTCTGTTTTGTGTCTTTTTAAACTTTCAGGAAAGCCCCTTTTGTTCTGAAATGTATTCAGATACAGCTTTTCGTTTTCAATCCATTTTAGCAAGAAAAGTAGTTCTCTAACTTTCATTTGCTTTGATTGCTGACAACTCTCTGTGCTGTCTGTAAAGCTAGTAATGTGTATGTGGTGGGCATGGAACGGACAACGGAATGTACACCAGCAGCTCATTCCAGCAGTTCTGCCCTGGCTTCCCACTCCAGAAGGAGAGATGGGTGGTCCAGGCTGGCGAGCCACCATCTCTCCTTCTGGAGAAGGGAGCTGGGTCTGGAGAGTTCTGGCATTTCCAAAATGTGGGTGAAAATCAGCAAAGACTGAATAATGGCTTTTGTTTCGGTAAAACAGAAAATAAAGGGACATAAGAATATTGGAAGGAAACAATGAACCTTTAGAAGCTTTCCAGGAGAAAGATCCTACAAAGAGCGAAGTTGTCCCTGGTCATGGCGTGGGAGAGCTGTGGGGAAAGTATTGGTTCAAGGCGCCTCCCACCCCACTTGCATACTCCATACAAGGGCCAGAGCAGAGACTGTTCCCTCCGTGCACACCCAGGGATGGAAATCCATACATAGAGGGGTGGGGAAGGAGCAGGCCTATGGTTCAGATCCTGCCCCCCAATTTGTAGAGTCAGGCAGCTGCAGAGAGGGGAGTATGATTTATCCAAAGGGATGTGCCCTCCCTTGTGTGCTGTGAGCTCAGAGTGGGATTATGCCTCTTTTGCTAAATACCACAGGCTGGCCCCAAACATTTCCTTAACAAGTGTGGTGGGGGAAAATAAAGGTAAAATAAGTAACTAGGAGACAGAAGTCACTAAAAATTTCTTGGTTGATATAAAATATTACGTCCCATATGATGCATATGATTCTTGGTGTATTGTTCTTGAGTGACAATTTATATTTAAGAGTAGCCACACTTTGCACTTCTATAAATAGTTCCATCCATCCAGTAATTTCAGTCATCAATGAATTGAGCCTCATTATCCCCCTGTGAAATAGGTCAATCTTATCCTTGTTTTACAAATGGGGAAACTGAGGCACAGAGAGGCATGCAGCCAAATTTTCATCCTGGGGAGCTGCAGGGTGCTCTACAGCTCTGAAAGTCAGGCCCAGGCTGTCTAAAATTGGGCACCTAGAAGTTGAAGCACCCAAGATCAGTGGCCACTTATTAAAAATGAGGCCTAAGTGACTTTCCCAGAATCACGGGGACAGAGCCATGAAAAGAAATGGGTTTGGTTACTCCCATTCTTGTACTTTAGCCACAAGACCTTCCTTGCCCTCACACAAATTGAGCTTCTGCATGAGGAAACAGTCCTAGAAGTTCCCAAGCTGCCTAGAGTTTGTCTACACTGCACACTAAGCCCGGGACAGTGGGAACTGGGCTTGTGAACTTGGTGTTTAAAGCCTGTCCTTAAGTGCCCACACTGCATTGTAAATCTGGATTTGCAATTGCTGGACCTAGGTCTCACAGCTGTGCTAACACATCCATACTGCACTAGGCAGACTCGGGTCTACGGCTTGACTTGCATCCACAGTGCAAAATGTCAGAACTTGGACCTGCGTCCCTCTGGGACTCTGGCCCATCTCCCTAGCAGGATCCAGATTTTAGGATCCAGATGCAAACATTCCTATGGAAAGTTTGCAGCAAGGCAGAACTGCTGTCAGGGTTTTGCTAGCTGACTGGTTGCAGTTGGCATTCTCTGCTCCCCTTTAAATGCTGAAATGCTGCTGCTGAACACAGAAAGAAAAACATATTTTTGGAAACTCCAACTTTGGAACAAAGTATGGAAACAAAAACTAGTAAATCAGGCAAGATGGGTGTGTGTGGATGAGCGGAAGTCCTAGATAACATTACCTCTCAGAAAGTGAAAGCATGGGAAGAACAGTCAGTAAATTTTTAGCAAATGTACTGAGACAATTGGGGGAAGATTTCCATGGCACAAATGGAAGTTAGGCACCCAGCTCCCGTTGACTTTCAATGGGAGTTGATCTCCTAATTTCCCTTTATGGTTCTAAGTATCTCTCCCTTTTTAGCAAATGCATAATCCAGTGATATTTCCATGCTTCTGAGACAGAAATATCAGAATGCACAGATCATTCATGTGTCCAGCCCTGAGGGGGAATGCTGGTAGTCAGCATGAACCCTTCACCAGGCCAGGAACAAGATGTACTAGAGAAGGCAGTATCACTAAAAAGGATGAGGAGAACTCAAAGAGAACAACCACGGTTTGAAGGATTATTTGTAAGAGAGATCCAGCAAAGCTTGCAACACTAAACCTATCAGTAAAGTAGTGGTCTGCCAGAGGACTTGGTCCTTTGGATGAGGAAAAATGTTGCAATTTTTGGGAAAAATGAGGCTGCTAACCATGCAAACTCATGTCCAGCCACTAGAGTAGTTTACAGACAGAAGTAGGAGACAGTAAGGAGATAACTCCAGTAAGGAGCTATCAGCCCTGAGATGAGCTTTAGATGCTATATAGAGCAGAAAGCAGCGTTTTGACCCCTCTCAAGATATTGCAGATCTTGTTATTGCAAAAGTAGAAGAAGAGAGAAAGAGATGCCACTGAATTATTGTATGTCGACATCTGTGCTGTGTGGTTCAAGACCCAAAGAAAATTCACAAAACTTCTCATTGAAACCTCTGTTGTCCAATAGAAATGTGTGTTTATGTAATGCAAAACTGGCTTTGGATTATTATTCTGCCCTGTTACAGAGTATGTGCATTCCTCCAGTCTGTGCTAAAAATGTCACCATGAAGAGACTTTTCTTTGTTTCTTGTTTACAAAAGTGAACTCTCTGAGATGTTCCAGCAGAGTTTGACTGTAATATGGCTTCTGGTAATGAGCAGAGAAGAAAGCTACAGCCTTGAGCAGGGGTCAGCAACCTTTCAGAGTGGTGTGCAGAGTCTTCATTTATTTACTCTAATTTAAGGTTTCACGTGCCAGTAATACATTTTACCATTTTTAGAAGACCTCTTTCTATAAGTCTATAATATATAACTAAACTATTGTTGTATGTAAAGTAAATAAGGTTTTTAAAATGTTTAAGAAGCTTCATTTAAAATTAAATTAAAATGCAGAGCCCCCGGGACTGGTGGCCAGGACCTGGGCAGTGTGAGTGCCACTGAAAATCAGCTCGCGTGCTGCCTTCGGCACACGTGCCATAGTTGCCTACCCCTGGCCTAGAACCTAAACTAAAGATGAGCCTGAACTAAAACCCCAGATCTAAACATCCCCCAAACTTTTGAGTATGTTTGGTCTCAGATCTCAAATATACTGCTTGCTCTGTACTAAGATTCAAATTAAAATCACCAGAGTTCCATGCAGTACAGCAAGAGAAGTTGTCAGCAGTATCAAAGAAAGAACTGACATCATCTAGTGCATACTTTGTCCATGGATGTTAATATCATATTGTCTTTAGATGTCTTGGGATAGTTTTCAGATATGAATCTTTAAAAATTTCAAATATTGTCCCCTGCCACCTTCTCACTGCCCCCTACACCTAGCCTCTTCCATAATGTGGGCATGGGGCTGGTATATACCACTCTATTGGATCCTATCTGAAGCCCAAATTCAGAAAAGCACCTAAGCACATGTTTACACACCATTGCCTGTACTTAATAACTGTCATGAACAGAGACGCTTTACTGAATCAGGGCCTGACACTAGAGAACTCTCCATATGTCCAGTTTCCTGGTGGTGCATTGACCAGACAAAAACTATTTGAAATATTCTGGGAGGGCCTTCACCCATTCACCTAATCCAGTAGCATTCGGTAACTTCCCTGTTGTTCCTACTGGTGATGTTCAAGGTCTATCCAGGGCATAGTCCATTAAGTAGGTTATTAACCAGGCTTTATAGGAGAGCTGGCTAAAAAATGCAGATTTGTTTTACAAAACCATTTCCTCAGAATTTCAGTTTTCCAAAAAATGTCAACAACTTTCTAAGCTGGTCAAAAAATAGCAAAAAAAGGTTTGTACAAATTTGCAATGAATTTTGTTGAAAATTTGAAAAACGTTTGACCAGCTCTGTTCTGTACACAGTGGGTAACAATCAATTTTTGAACAATAATCAGCTTTATTTTAAGCACATAAATGTATTTCTAGGAATCACAGTTAATTCCATCCATCCCTGGATCAGAATCTGGACACTGAAGCCTGAACAGTTACAGCTAGGTTGATGAACAAGATAACAGGAGGAGGGAGATGTCAAGGACAGTGGATAAAATAGAAGATAAGACAAAGAGAGGTGTAGGTGTAGAAACATGTAAAAAAAAAAGAATAGAAGTTGAGATCAAAGATGAAGGAGTGGAGGAGAAAAGAGAAAACAGGCAACAAACAGAAATGGGAGATGAAGGACAACATTTTCAAAAATGTCTAAGTGGTTTAGGTGCCTAAATCCCATTTTCAATAGTGACTCAGGAGCTTATATCTCACTGAGAGTCAATGGAACTTAGGCTGTTCAGTCACTTATGTGCTTTTAAAATTTTTGCCCAAAGATGGTCTAGATTTAGTTAGTCCTGCCTCAGCACAGGGAGCTGGACTTGAATTTTGGAGGTCCCTTCCAGCTCTACATTTCTATAATATCTATAATCCCTTCAGAAATAACAGCACTTATGAGCTTCTGGCAAGAAGCATTAACTATTGGGAAAACAATTTTCATATGTCTGGAAGCAACAGGAGCAATAGGAAAGGCCTGAAATATCTGACATCAAGAAGGAGAATAATTATAAATTTAAACTTAACAAAGAGAGGAAGAGGAGGAGATGGGTGTCCTATTACTGTGCTGCCAAGTTTAGTGTATTTTAAAACAAATTTCTGGGGGAGGTTGCTCAGAGTATTCCAATGTTTTGGCCAATTCAGCAGGTGCTGTTGATCTCTTTTCTTCCACTCCTCTCTCCCCTTCCCATTTCAGTTAAAGTGAAGGGCCAGTCACAGCTTCTGGAAATCTTAAGGTTCCCCAGTAGGCCATGGACAATCCACGATTTTGGGTTGGAGGATGAGAAAGCTGAATGTACTGTATGTTGTACTGAACAGAGTATAATCAAGTGGGTCTCCTTTAGAAAATTTCCCTAGCAGCGTGAGGGGCTGAAATTGACTAACCGAAGAACACAGCTTGTGAAGATGAGTTAACCCCAGTGCCCTAGGGGAAGATCCAGGAGGCAGTGTATCTCCCTGAGGTTCTAGGCACCATGCCTTACAAGGCTGGTTGAAATTTTCCCATTGAAACTGTTTCAACAGAAACTTTGGTTTTTTGACAAAAACAAAATTTTTCACAAAAAGTTTCTGCTTTCCACAGAATATTTTGAAATTCTTTCAAAAAACCAAGCTCTTGAAAATGGATGAATTTTGACTGATAACCATAATATTCTGATTTGGAAATGCTGCCACTGTGTCTTGTAGGAGTTGTAGTTTGGTTGCTTCATGTGCCCATTCTCCTCTATGGGTTGGGCTCCCTGGCTGGAGGTACATTCCTTATGGTCACAGACTCCCATGATGCACTACCTCCCATGTCCAAGAGAGGAGATCATGGTGCATCATGGGAGTTGTAGTCCAACCACAGGAGCCCACCCTGTAGAGGAGAATGGGAACATGAGGCACCGCAGAAGGAGTTCCAAGTCAAAATATTTTGGTTTTCAAATTTACTCTGAAAAATGAAAGTTTTCTGTGGGAGGGGGGAAAAAAGCCAACATTTTCTAACCAGCTCTAAGCCATGGTCCCCATCTTCTCACTGCCCCTCCTTTCCCTTCTTTGTAGAGGTTAGCTCCAGTGGGGGCACTAGCCCGAAGCTGTCTTTGTGCTAGGATGTCCAAGGATTGCAGCTTGGTTGATCCTAAATAATGGGGTGGGGCAGGAATACTCTTTTCATCCCCAGTTTCCCTGTGCATCCACCCAAGGGTCCTTAATCTCTTAGCAGTGCCTGGATGCTGTTGTATTCTAGGATCAGTCACATGCAGAATGACAAACTCTTTCTGGCAGGAGGTAGGGACTGGAGGAGATCGCAATTTTCATTTTATTTTTTGTATTGTAAAAGTATGTAATGTTTAGCAAGAAGAAAAATACAGTGTAACCTGCTCTAAGGACCACCTCTAAGTGATCCATGGCCATCAACAGTGACCATTTTAGAGAATCCCCAAGATGACTAGTGCAATTTTGTCTGAACTTCAGATAAGTAGGTGATGGATCTTTTTTCTGGGCCCTTGGATGGTCTCTTAAAACAGGTTTCACCAGACTCTGGTAATTGCAGTGTTGCCTGTCATTATTTTCAGTACTTCTGTGTCTAAACAGTTCAGAATAACCAGGACCCAAGTCCTCCACACATGTACATCTTGCATTCTCCATGTGAGACATGAACATCAGGTACAAAGTGACATGTTAATAATAGATTATTAACTCAGTGTCGTCATGTTTTTGTAGCATAGATTCATATTCATACTAAGCTGGATTTGATTTTACTGCCTTCTATTCACATTCTTACCTGTACTTCACCCACAGGATATTTGAGCAGAAGTTTCACAGTTTTAAAAAAATGCTGTGTATGTGACACCTGTGTTGTCAGAGTCTGGTTGCACTGTTTCTATGATATGACTGCCCTCTTCTGGTTTATCACCCAGGGATTAGACTCAGCTCCTGGATCTGAGGTGTCTGTACACAATGCATGGCTGTGATATAAAGAACCTTTGAAACAGAATCTTGGCAGTTTTCTGAGCATCACCTGTGATTAATTCCATTTTGACATGCAAGGGCCTGCATCCAGTGCTAATAAAACCTATTTTGTTATGCAGTTTGTTGCCTCTAACTGTACATCCAACTTCTAGGGCTTTGCTACATTACAGATGTTGATTAACTGTAATAATGTGTATGCTACTTAATCATCTAGGAGGAGCCCTCTGAAGTGACATTTAACCAGTTTTGATGCAGCTAATAAAAGTGAACTCTACTGCAGAACCTGACCAAAAATACCTAGGGAAAGATGAAAAGGTTCATAGAGATATGGCAAAGAAAATCTTTTCCTAAAGTGGGCATGTTCATTCAGACATGGGAGGCTCACACAACAGCCTCTACACCACTTAACTCCATATTGTCCTTTTATGGTGGTGAGGGGTGTTGGGTAGAGTAATTATTCAGGGGCCCTTCTGCCTGCCATGGACTGGTTTTTCAATGGATTGGTACACCCTGGTGAGCTCCCACTGCTGGAATTATCCACTGGGGCTATGGAGAAACAGCATAGTGTAGAGCAGCCTTCAGGCTGCTGTATGTTTTGCCAGGTATAGTCAGGCTCCCAGCAGTCCCAGGATCCAGGAAAGCAAAAGTGGCTTAAAGGCACCTTTGCATACAGCCATATTCCCCTGAGCTGCGCCATGTCTCTGCTAAAAGGCAGAGACTGAGAGACCCTGAATAATTGTTACCTTAGAACATTACTTTTCTGTTTAGAAGGTATGTGACGACTGTAAGTTAGTGTTTGGGGGCCGGGTGTCAAAGTGAGTCTTTGGGAGGGATTTGAGGGCCTAGCACATTGAGTTTAGCAGGAAACAATAGCAGGAGGAGGAGCCAACGTGATGGGGAGACTGGCATAGATGGGGCTTGGGGGAAGGGGATGTGATTAGAAACTAGATCCAAAACATAGTCTGGGGCAGAGATGTGCAGGGCTTCAAAGGAAAGGACAAGAAGCATAATTTGTTACAAAGCCACTGGAGGCAGTTATAGGAGTGATGTGGTCTAATCGACCATCTTAGCGGCTGCGTTTTGGACAGACTGGAGAAAAGGAACATGGGAATGGAAGAAGCTGTAGGAGAAGATCAGGGCATGGACAAGTGTCTTAGAAGTCAGAAAGAAAGAGAAGTTTAATTTTAACCAAACTGGACACAATAAACCAATTTTTCCCCTATTATGATTCTCTCTCTCTTGGGTTTGTGATCCTAAGAAGGGCTAAGTGCCCTCAATAGCTCTCAGAAGTAAATGTGAGTGAAGGGAGTTCAGCACCTTGCACGATCGGGCCATAAAATGGGATGGGTCGAGGCAGGGAACTCTAAGGAGCAAATTATTTGGAGTAGCCTTTGCTAAGCACTGCCACGGACCTTTAGCAAAGGGGGTTTTGAAAGACCATTGATACATACAGCCCACTGGCTGGTTCTATCTTCCCTCTTCTGCTCCAGAACAGTGAGCAAAGGGTCTCTGCTCAGGCAGCTTGAAAGGTTTCAGCTGTGCCTAGGCAGAGAAACTCATTCTTCCCTCCAACCAATTCAATGCAACATATTCACAAAATCTTGCAAATTGCTTTTGATCTCCTCTGAAGAATGCTGTTAAGGCAGAAAACTGCCTCTGTCCCTGTCATAGGTTTATTCCCCACTTTGAACTTTAGTGTCCAAAAGATGGGGACCTGCATGGATCCTTCTACGCTTAAATCCTAGCTTAGATCTGGTACTGCTGCCACCAGCCAAAAATTATAGTGTTTTGGCACACTCCTTGTCCCCCCAAACCTTTCCCTGGGGAACACAGATCCAAACTCCTTGGATCTTAACATAAAGGGAAATAAACCATTCCCCCTCCCAGACTTCCCCTCCCTTGGTTGTTAGGGAAGACTACCTTGATTCAAACTCATTGAATCTAAAACGAAGAGGGATTCACCTCCCCCCCTCCTTTCTTTCCCCCACCTGTCCCTGGTGAGTCAAACTAATCCCCTGAGGTTTCAAACAAGGGGGGGGAAATAAATCAGGTTCTTAAAAAGAAAAGCTTTTAATTAAAGAAAGAAAAAGTAAAAAACTATCTCTGTAAAATCAGGATGAAAGTTTACAGGGTACAGCTTATAAAAACTAGAGGGACTCTAGCATAAATACAAGCACAGCAAAGAGGTAAACTATTGGTCCAGCAAACACACATTTGCAAATACAGAAATTAATCAAAAGACTAATTCACCTTTCTAATACTCACTATACTGCATAGAAGAGAATATTTCAGGAAGCTTGGAGAGCCTGGATATCGTCTGGCCCCTCTTAGATCCAAAGAGAGAACACCCCCCCAAAACAAAGAACACAAAGGCTTCCCTCCACAGAGATTTGAAAGTATCTTGTCCCCTGATTGGTCCTCTGGTCAGGTGTTTGCCAGGTCCACTGAGCTTGTTAACCCTTTACAGGTAAAAGAGACCTTAACCCTTAACTATCTGTTTATGACAGTCCCGACAAAGCAAAGTTTCTTACTGCCTCCCTACTAGAAATACCATCTCCATTAAGTGGATGAGCTGTTGTTCCCTCTTGCCTTTGTGTAAAGTACCTCTCGGTTGGGTAATATCCTCATTATATCCACTGTCAAATTGTATTCCCTCTCATACCATATAGAAACACATCCAACTCTCCGCGCCAGCGACTGAATACCCATGTATGAAAGGAGGTTGGCCTCGGTCCAGTTCTCAGCATCACACATGCTGGCAGCAAAATCTTTCCAACATCAGACTGCAGAAAAAAAGAACAAATTGTTTCATCCTTCACTTTCAATGTCATCCTAGACAAAAGAAGCTCCTGCAGCCTTTACTTTCTTATCAAGTGGTGGGGTGAAGGAGATAAGCTGATCCGATGGTGTAAAGAAGAATTTCCTCCCATAGTGTTGCATGACTGTGCAGGTGTTTCACAGGGTGGGCCTAGTAACCATGGCAGACACTGAACTATCCAGTTAAGATGACGGTCTGAAGGAATGTTGGATTTACTGGATTGTTTCTCTCTTCCAGCATGGCAATTTTAATGGGCCAAGCTCCGTTCTTCGTTGCTTGTGCTTGGCTCCCAATTAGTTCAATGGGAGCCCCACACACACACATCCAAGAGCAGAATTTGGCCTTAAGTTCTTCTGTGAAAGCTATTTATTACTCAACAGCCCAGGATCATAGACTTCCATCTCTGACAATGGCTCCCTTTTATCTACCCTCTCTGCTGCTTCTTCCTGCCTAGTTTATTGTTAAAATCTGCAGGCTTCAGAGATCATATGCAGTATCCACATCCCTCAAAGGCCAGCATGTGTGTAGGAGTCTGAGCTATCCCTCAAACCACTGAGCTACCCAGGGGAGGGGGAGGGATAGCTCAGTGGTTTGAGCACTGGCCTGCTAAACCCAGGGTTGTGAGTTCAATCCTTGAGGGGGAGCCACTTAGGGATCTGGGGCAAAAAATTGGTCCTGCTAGTGAAGGCAGGGGGCTGGACTTGATGACCTTTCAAGGTCCCTTCCAGTTCTAGGAGATTGGTATATCTCCAATTATTACCTTATGACTTTCCCCTTTCCCCTCCACATCCTTGGTGAAAACTTATTGTTTGGGAACCATGAATCTGAACTAGCAGTGACTTACCATCCTGTCGTCTTTTCAGCTTAGCAATGTTTTGGCCTTTCAACTGTGTCTGTTGATCTTGTGAACTACTGACTTTGTCAACACCAACCATACGTCTGGACTGCCCCCAAAATGAAAACTACTGACAGTACTACAAATATGAAGTTCCACACTGTGTAAAATAGAATGATTCGTTTGGTTTTTGCTTTCTCTTGTATTCTACTCTTTATATAGAATTTTATGGTGCATTCATCAGTGTAGTATCTGAATGCCTTCCAGCAATGCATTCAGCCATGTGACTATGCATCTGTCATGTGTTGTTTGTTCTCTCAGCCTCTCCCAGAGGGAGAAATGGGTGCAATGGAGTGTCTTGTTTTGGTAGCGTATGGGTTTATATATATATATATACACACACATACACGCACACACACACCTGTTACTCTGTGTTTATGTAAGAGAAGGCAAGGTCAAAAAAATGCACCCTGGCACTTGGCGTGGAAAGTGGTGAGGTTTGCGGAGGTCCTTATTTCCCTGGGGAGTTCATTCCATAGTCTTGGAACACCCCCCCAGAGAAATCTGTGTCTCCTACACAGACAAGCTTTACTCTTATTGTTGCAAGCTCCATTGTGCCAAAGGAATGAAGTTGTTGACCATGGTCTTCATCCCAGAGCTTAGACCATCTTTTGGAGACCTTGGGCCCAGGAAGACATGGAGAGCTTTGAAGTTAAGGACCGAGACCTTGAACTTAATTCAGTATTCTATGGGAGGCCAGTATAGAGAGCAGAAGCCAGGTTTGATGTGCTCACGGTAGCCGGTGTTGCTGAGGAGGTGCTCTGCAGCATTCTGAACTGGTTGGAGTTTCCTAAGTGCTGACTGCTTCATGCCCAGGTATATCACATTGCTGCAGTCCAGCCGAGAGGTGGTGAAGGCAGGAATAACTGAGATCAGGTCTTCGTCTGTCAGGATGGGATGGAGTTTCCAACTATAAGATCTCTTTCCTACAACTCTGCGTTCCCAGAAAAGATCAGAAACTCCAAAACCAGGCACATAAGCACCTCTGTGATTTGTTTTCATATGTACATCCCATGTCATTTATTTGAGGAGCTGTGTGGCTTACTTGTGTGATCTATATCACCTACAAGCCGTTCTTCATCACACCAGCCTGGCCTACACAACTCCACGAGTCAGAACTCTTTTGCTCCTACCTCTGTTCCCTATCCCTTTACGCCCCCGGCCCCGCTCCACTTTTCTTAATTGGTATACAATGTGTCAATCTATTGCACAGCCAGGTAGTGTAACTTAGGCCCAGTCTACACTACAGCTTTTAACCGAGTTTGTAGTCAGTGACACGACAGCATCATGATGTGGTTTGTGTCTGTAGGCCATATGGTTAATAACCTGTGGCAGCTGACAGTGCTTTGCCTGGGTTAGTGTCCTAAGCTGGTTACAGTCTTCCTGTAACCAATTTATCACACCATGTTTTGCAGTATAAATGGGACCCCCTAAATGCCTGTGTAACCAGCTTGGCCATCCTGCCTCCTTCTCGGTTCTCTGTGTGGTAGGACATCCCAGAGTGCAATGCTCCACATGCTGCTGGTGCCGCTGCTGTGCATGTCCTCCAAACACTCTATCCCCTGGTGAGGGACATGGGGATAGCTGCCCAGATTTCCCCATGTGGCACTGATACAAACAACCTTCGACAGCATGGTAGATGTGGATTCTTAATCTTGGTTGACACATGAGAGTGCTGCAAAAAAAAAAACCCTGCTCTGTGGATGCAGCTCAGTCTTGTGTGTTGTAATTGGGTCAGATGAGTGTCATGAACCAATTTCAGAACAATGGTTGTACCAGTAACGTAGGCAGGGCACCCAGTTGCTTTCCTCTTTAAATCTGGCCTTAAATCTTCCTTTTCTCTTAGGCGTCTGATTCACACTCTTTGTAAAGTGCTTTACTAAACTCTGTATGAAAAACACTAAATACAGATACGCTGCTAGTGTATAAGGATGTCCTTGTCACCAATTTTTTTAAGCAAAACAGCAGTGTTTTTCCTGTCTCTTGAGCTGTATTGCCAGACTCCCTGCTCAGGTTTTCAGTGAAAAACACATTTCACCCTTTTTGACAATCTGAGTTGCTTGGTACCACTGCAATCTACTTCTGGGTGTTTCTCTTAGCATTAAGTCTGAAGTAACAGGAGACACGTTCTGTCCTTGGGTGCTTGTGTGCAGTTACCTTTGAAGTCATGGGGAGGTGCATGCGCACATCTGAGGGCACAATTTGACCCTATGTATTTTTCTTATACTAATTGATACTTTAGAACAGTTGTTCCAATATCTTTGCCACATCACCTAATATTTTATGTAAGTTAAGGAACGAGTGACTATTTCCAGAGCTCAATAAAATGTGCTTAGGAATTAAAGCTTCACTTTCTGTTCTATGCACCATGCGGATATTTTAAATATAGAATTTAAACAACTCACATTTTTAATGTTATGTTTATTTTATATCTACCTGGCTATTTCTGTGGCCTCCATCACGGTAGTATCTGAGCTCCTCACAATCTTTAATGCGTTTATTCTTGCAACATCCCTGTGAGGCAAGGAAGTACAGTTATCCCCATTTTACAGGTAGGAACTGAGACCCAGAGGGATTAAGAGCCATAGTCTCTGTTTATGTTAATTGGCCTAGTAGCCCATTAACTTCAGTGAAGCTGCCTCTGTTTTCACCAGCAGAAACTGACATTTTCAGAAGCAATTTATGCACTTAGGAGCCAAAGTCCCATTGACTTTCAGTGAGATTTAGGCTTCTAAAGGCCGAAGGACCAGATCTTTAAAGGTATTTAAGTGCCTAAAGATGCCTAGTGGGATTTTCCAAAGTACTTAACTCCCATTGAAACCGGTGGTTGTTAGTCACCTAGGCACTTTTGAAAATTCCACTAGGTGCCTATTTGCATCTTTAAGCACCTAAAAACCTTTGAAAATAGGACTTAAACTCCTAAGGCACTTAGACATTTTTGAAAATTTACCTGTAAATTACTTGCCAGATATTGCAGGAAATTTGTGGCAGAGCCAAGAACTGAACCGAGCTGCAAGACTCAGGTTAATGGCTGAATCATTAGAGCAGTGGTCCCCAATGTGGTGCCCGCGGGGCATTTATGTGCTCCCGCCTAGTGCCCAGCAGGGGAGAGAAGCTGCAGCCCAGCACCTGACGGGGACAGAGAACTCAGGCTGCGAGCATGGTGTTCTGTCCCAGCAGGCGCGGGGCCCGCCTAGTGCCCAGCAGGGGAGACAAGCCGCTGCCCCGCACCTGCCAGGGACAGAGAACTCCGGGACTGCAGGCTGTGGGCGCCGGTGTTCTCGGTCCCTGGCAGGTGTGGGGCCGTGGCGTAACCAGAGAGAAGCCGCAGCCCCCACGCCTTCCGGGGACAGAGAACTCCGGGGCTGTGGGCGCCAGTGTTCTCAGTCCTTGGCAGGTGCGGGGCCGTGGCGTAACCAGAGAGAAGCCGCAGCCCCACGCCTGCTAGAGACAGAGAACTCCGGGGCTGCAGGCTGTGGGCGCCGGTGTTCTCGGTCCCTGGCAGGTGTGGGGCCGTGGCATAAGCCAGAGAGAAGCTGCAGCCCCACGCCTTCCGGGGACAGAGAACTCCGGGGCTGCAGGCGCCAGTGTTCTCTGTCCTTGCAGCTTCTCTCCGGCTTCTCTCTTCTCTCTGGATTGATATATGATGTTATATTAAATATGATGTTTTTCGTATTATTTAATGTACAAATACAAAATAAGCCTTGAAAAATTGTTGGCGCCCCCCTCCCCCACACTCTTCTGAAAACATGAATGTGCTACTGGCCACAAAAAGGTTGGGGACCACTGCATTAGAGAATCCTTCCTTGTTTACAGAAGCTAGAGTAACACCAATAGGGTAAATACCAGTGTAAAGGATACAAAATTACATCAAAGACATAACTAGAATTAAATTAAGAGAATATATTACAAGCTATAAAATAGCTATCAACATACAAAGCAGGGTTCGTTTTCAGGAGCATTTTCACATTGCAAATATGTTTATTTAGTAACTTTTTGTTCTCCTAAAAAAAAAAAAAGAAAAACCATTTTTAAAAGCAAACATATTCATTTTACAGTAAGAATGAATTTTAATAATGAAATTAAATCCATATTTCAGTAGAACTCTGTTTATCTGAAGGGAGCAGTTGATATGGAATTTATCTGGATAAAAAAAAGGCTTCTGGTAGCGGAGTTTTTCATTTAAGTGATGCATATTGGGAGGAAGAAACAATAAAAAAGTGGATAATGGGGGATTAGCTAAGAAGAATTAATAATTGTAAATCAAAACTTTTGATAGAGCTTTTGGTGACCACAATTTGTCTGCCTTAGAATTGTGCACTATTGAGGGAACTCTCGGGAATTATTTGAGCTTGTACCTGTTAATCCACAAATTTATACTTGTATTTCTTTTGTTTAGAATGAAGTGATAAGCCAGCAACTGTCTGTCATTTTCACTCATTGCTATGGACCGTATCCTATTCCAAAGCTTGTTGAAATCAAACGAAAGCAGACCTCTCGTTTAGGTAAGTCTGAGGTGAGGTGCAGATCACAATGTTCACAGCGTGCTGTCCTAGGATTTGGAGAGAGCAAAAGAAAGGAAAGAGGGCAAATGTTAATTAAAATGATTGAAATAAAGTCAGTCTTTGGGTTTCTAAGCATTGCTGCAAGAACTCTGGCATTAGAAATGTGATTTCAGTTTGAATGCTCTGGAGCCACTGCATTCTTCTATATACCAGGCAGTCGCTATGGCCAGAAGACAGAGCACACCTACCTGTAAAATGCAGAATTGGAAAAACTAGTCTAGGGGCCCAATCCTGCATTTCTTACTCATCTAAAATTTCCATTGAAATCGACAGGTGTCTTGGATGCCCAGGATTGGGCCTGTAGTTTTGCAAGTTACTTTTGGGTCTGATTCCTTTACACTCAGGCCACACAGCCAGAGTGGTGTCAAAGGCCTTAATGTACATGAAAATCGGGGCCCCTTGTGCCTGCTGAGGTACAGATGTGACTAGGTGCAGAGGGAGAACAGGACTGGGGAGCTTTTCAAAGTTCACCCAAAGTCTAGAATGAACAGCATGTGATGGATGGCTGTTATCTTATAGGAGATAAAAATGACTGTCAGAGATTTTGAATTGACTTTGTATAGATTCTGCTAGAATACGTACATAACTTCCACCTGGGACTATTCAAACCAGCTTCACAGGCTTATCTCATTTAAAAACATATCCCCTTAAGCCATTGTCTTTTCTCACAAAAACAGGAAAATGCTTTCTATACATTTCACCTGTTCCCGACTAAAGTTTTTCTTTTCCTTTTGTGATTCCAGATCCCCATTTTCTTAACAATAAAGAGATGTCAGATGTTACATTTCTGGTGGAAGGAAGACCATTTTATGCACATAGAGTGTTACTATTTACTGCATCCCCAAGGTAAATGTACAGGTGTATTTTTTTAATAAATGCAGATAATTTGATGTTTTCTGTTGAGATTTGTTGGCACTAATGATTCAGGTAATGGGCTTCAGTCTTTTCTGTGAACATGGAAATTCTGTAATTACCCCCAGAACTGATTGCTGTTGATCGATGTTAAGGATGTAACAACTAGGAATGCCATTTGTTCATTAACCCTTAGGATGCTGGGCATTCCAGAGGCACCTACAGTAGACGGTATGGTGGTGGACACATTCAAAATACATAGACAAACACACATGTGTTAAACTTTCAGGAATGTCCATTTTTTTTAAGGCTTGGGGGAACCTGTGGGTAGAGGGAGGATCTCTGGGAAGAAGAGGAAGTTCCAGGTTGGAATTCCTGGGTGGAGCCATGCCCATCATATGTGCCCCACTTCTGGAAATCTCCCCTTCTTCCACAGTCTATATAGGTGGCTTGCGTTGCCAGATCCCTCCCCTTCAGGGCTGGCTCCAGACCCCAGCGTGCCAACCGCGTGCTTGGGGCGGCATGCCGCGGGGGGCGCTCTGCCTGTCGCCGGGAGGGCGGCAGGCGGCTCCGGTGGACCTCCCACAGGCATGCCTGCAGATGCTCCACCAGAGCCGCGGGACCAGCGGACCCTCTGCAGGCACGTCTGCAGGAGGTCCACCAGAGCTGCGGGACCGGCGACCGCCAGAGCGCCCCCAACGGCGTGCTGCCGTGCTTGGGGCGGCAAAATTCCTAGAGCCGCCCCTGCTCCCCTTGCTTCACACATGAGAAAAACTGACATGGAGCCTGTAGCAGTTCCATGCTGAAAAGCTGTCCAGCAGGGGTATAAGTCATGTGGGTATCAGGAGACTCAGCACCCACTTGCAGAGGGTTTGGGTTCTTGCATGGAAATTGTGGGAACAAGGAAGAGCTAAGTGGGAGAAGGTCTCTTTTGAGAAAAGGGAAGGAGATTCTATGGGTTAACTTTTGGGAAATGGGGATGAAATTCTAGTCCTGTTAAAGACAATAGTAAAACTCCCATTGGCTTCAGTGAGGCAGGATTTCATCGCTAGTATCTATGATGAATCCAGCCCGTTGTCTTAACCACGCATTGGGTGGAAGGTTTGGGTTACAGCTTCAGAGAGTGGGAAATTTTTTTTTCTTGTCTATTATACTTTCCAACTCTTGAGAGAAAAATAGTGGCACTTGAAGTCCAAATATGCAAGTATCCCTTGGAGAGCAGGGAGGAGCTGGGGCAAGGCACTCTTCTCCCCCTCCCAAAAAAAAAAATTGAATTATTAACCTAGGACACAATTTCCTGCTATCTAGAAAACGCACCTTTAAATGTAGATACCTAAAAACAAGTATAAGGAACCTGGTACACTTACCTGGAGCTGGATTTACAAAGAAAATATAATTGAGAGGGTATCTGTGTATATCACCTTTCTCAGACAAAATTTTGTAGACTGCCATTTCATGATTCTCAGCTTTCTTTTGTTGTATGTGGCGAAGATAATTATTTGGCTGTCAACGCCTAATTAAAATACACCGCTACCTCGATATAAAGCTGTCCTCGGGAGCCAAAAAATCTTACCGCGTTATAGGTGAAACCGTGTTATATCGAACTTGCTTTGATCTGCCAGAGTGCGCAGCCCCGCTCCCCCGGAGCGCTGCTTTACCGCGTTATATCCGAATTTGTGTTACATCAGGTTGCGTTATATTGGGGTAGTGGTGTACTCCATTCACATACACACACACACACACACACACACACACAACACACACACACACACACACACACAAGCTGTTTCAGCCCTAATACAGCAATCAATCAAGAAATTATATTGTCTGCAATGGATTAGCATTGAGAAGGAAGATAGGCATATAAGAGAATGCTGTGAGTCATGAAATAAAATGTCAAGAGTTAAACAGAGATCCTGAATAGTGTGAGATGCAGCAAAGGCAAAAAACATAGCAAACAAGAGGACTTAGTGACACAGAGAACTGGTAATGCAGTCTAGGGCCTTTCAGCTTTAAGGTACTGGCTTGAATACAGCCAGTGCTGGTTGTGAATGAAAGCATTTAATATCTGTTGGCTGCTTGTGATTTGAGTGGTGGTCTTAGACTAGTTTCAAGTGGAGATATGTCCCTGATAACAAAAAGCACCAGCACAAGCTGCCAGATTTAGCAGAGGTATGTTGAAAAGGCAGTCCTTTGAAAACAAAAGTATGACACATTGGGAACATTGCACATTTGCTGTCCTTACTTAGCTGTCCTGTGCATGAAGGTGTGCATTCAGGCCCTGATTCAGGAACGCATTTAGACCCTTGCTTAAGTCTGTCCCCTGTGTAGGCCAATGCTTATGTGCTGTCCTGAGTAGAAATGTTTTCCTGAATCAGGGCCAAAAAGAGGTCTTCAGTTTCTAAGGGTGTCAATCCCAATCTAGTAACTTAAACATTTTTAAAAGCTAAAATCCTAGATATCTGTATAATATCACATACAATTACAATTAACTTAAATGAATTCTACTCTGCTTTTATGTCCAAATCTATGGTTGAAATGAGAATTTTAACATTCTGAGAACAGTGGTATATCCAATTCTTTCTCTCCCCATCCCCAAACAATTATATTAAACCTGCATTAAAGTATTACACTTCTTTGTGTAGAATCTTCAACATTTTGCCCTGGCCATCTTGCAACCCAGCACAATGGAGATGTGAAAGGGGAAAGAAAGCTGCAAATATTTAAAATGCAAGCTGGTCTCAATCCAAAAAGAAATTTTGAATTTTTAAAAGTTGCAGGTTTTACTCAAAAATGGCCCTAATAAAAGAAGTTTCCTAATTTCACTTTGAATTTGATTACATACCTTTAAGGGGGTGTCTACACTGCAATCAAAGATGTGATTGTAGCTCAAGCCGGCATACCCCTGCTCACTTTCATTTAGCTAGCTTGGCTAAAAATAGCAATGCAGGTGGAGCAGCATGGGCTTCAGCCTGGGCTGTACAAGCCTGCCCACAAACTGGGTATGATCTCGCATTGCTAGCCTGCACGGGGATCCACGCTGCCATGTCTTCACTGCTATTTTGAGAGTTGTGCTAACTCGATTAAAGCTAGCATGGGTATGTCGTGCTGCAGTGCTGTATGCTGAGCTGCAATCATGCTTCCAATTACGGTGTAGACATACCCTCTATGCTATATAAACCTTCAGATATTTCAGGATATAAGTCCCGCTAAGTTTCTCTGCATTCTAACATCCTATTTTCACAGTAATAGATGGTCGCCTCCCGTCCACTTTGCTATATTTCAGCAGAAAGGTCATTGTAGTGTGGTATTTCAATCTTGCTTGTTTTTATTTAGGTTTAAAGCGCTGCTATCTAGCAAACCCTCAGCTGAGAACACTTGTATTGAGATCAGCTATGTGAAGTACCCCATATTTCAGGTAAAGTCTGTGCACACATGGCATCCGAATGGAATGTGTGACATCAACAATTGTATGTACCCTGCACAAATCAATGCAATTACATTTAGTAAATGAGTCATATTATACCTTAGAGTAGTGGTTTCAGAAGCAAAGCCCTCAACTCCGTTTTATATAGTAACCTGCATTATAGTGCTGATTTATAGTCAAAAAACGTGAATGACTAGATTTAACTATGTACATTTCACTTCTATAGTCTTTGAAGACGGAGCAGGGCATTTCAGTGGAACACTTGCATATACTTTTTTTTTTTTTGCGGGGGGGGGGGGGGCGGGTGTCCTCATGTTTGATATTCCTGCATTTGCACACACAAGCTTGGAGGATGTAGAGGCCTTTCTTTTCCTAGCAATATTTGTTTACTCACATTTTGTAATTCCTTCTGTGAAAATGTAGAGCCAAACTTATCTGTCTCGCCTATTGGGCTAGATGCAGTGTATTCAAGAACTTGCATGCCTAAGAAAAGCTTATTTTAACCAGAGCAATTAAGTTCTATTTACTGATTGTTAGAGCTGCAGATATTTTTCAGTGTCACTTACAGCTGCCTGCAATAACATTTAAACTTAATCTCAGTTTCCTGAGAAGAAATATTATTTGGCCCATGTTACAATGCAAAACCCCAGCACAAATCTTCTCACCAACCATGCTTGCCGACAGAAGTGTGTGAAGAAGGGGGTGTGGTTTCCCAGAAAGGGAAGGAATCAGGGAACAGACACTATATGTGGCATGATCTCCTGAATAAATGGTGTAAAAATGGTATCAGAAAATGAATGAACCAGGATCAACTTGTCCTGTGAGCTACCTCTTTGGACAGTTACAGCACTGTGGCTAATAGGGATTGGGAGAGAAGCCATGCTACCCGTGAAGAGAAGCCTAGAACTGTGCAGAGACAGAGGAGATGTCCATGTATGGCCTGACACCTGCAGGTTTTTGACCGGTTTGACTGACAAATCCGTAGCCCTGCACATTGTTTGGTAGCCTCACGCCTTCTCCCACCATACCATTCTCATGATGCAAAGTTAAAAATGCTGCTCATGAGTGGCTTTTCCAAAGCGGTTTATTTTTCAAAGTAACCCCTTCCCTTTCATGTGTTTTACTCAAGCGGGAATGATATGGTTCTGTGAGCCTCACCATGTTACACTAATGACAATGACCACTGAAGCAAAGGGAGGCAAGATAGTGAAAGGCAGTAACATAGACTAACTCCTCACTTAACGTTGTAGTTATGTTCCTGAAAAATGCAACTTTAAGCGAAACGATGTTGTGAATCCTATTTCCCCATAAGAATTAATGTAAATGGGCGGGGTTAGGTTGCAGGGAAATTTTTTTCACCAGACAAAAGACATTTTATACAGAGACACACACACACACACACGCAGTATAAGTTTTAAACAAACAATTTAATACTATACACAGCAATGATGATTGTAAAGGTTGGTTGAGGTGGTGAAGTCAGAGGATGGAAGAAGGAAGAATATTTCCCAGGGAATGCCTTACTGCTAAATGATAAACTAGCTGATCCCTCAAGAGTTAACACATTATTGTTAATGTAGCCTCACACTCTACAAGGCAGCACAAATAGAGGGAGGGGAGACAGCATGGCAGACAGAGACACACCATGTGTGTGACAGAGAGAGAGAGATGCGCATTGCCCCTTTAAGTAAGCTGACCCCATTCTAAGTACATTGCCTTTTTAAGTAGATCAGCAAGTTGAGACAGCAGCTGCTGCCAACAAGCTCCCTCCGTCCTGAACTCTGTCGTGTCCCCCCCCCGCTCTATAGAGATGGGGTAAGTGGGGGGGCAGGAGCAGGGGGGAGGGAGACACGCTGACATTAGTCTCCCTCTTCCCCCCATCCCCCGCACAGCAAGCAGGAGGCTCCCCCAGGAGCAGCTCCATGGCAGAGGGCAGGAACAGCACATGGCAGTGGGGGGAGGGACAGCTGAACTGCTGGCAACTGAAAGCCTGCTGGGCATTTGCGGCACAGGGAACATGGGGGAGTGGGGAGCTGGTAGGGGGTCTGCCAGTCCACCCTGGTTCCAAGCCCCCACCAGCTAGCTGCAACGGGCTGCACTTTCTGCAAGCAGTGGACAAAACAGGCGGCTGCCAAACACTGTTATAAGGGAGCATTGCGCAATTTAAACGAGCATGTCTCTAATTGATCAGCAACATAACAACAAAACAACATTAACTGGGATGACTGTAAGTGAGGAGTTACTGTATGTAGTGAACATTTGTTGTCTGGGATTACTTTTCATAAGCAAACAGTCTCTTTGTTTTGTTTCAGCTGGTTATGCAGTATCTTTATTATGGCGGTGCAGAATCACTCCTGATTAAGAATAATGAAATAATGGAGGTAAGAAGTATTTTACTTCATTCCAATGGGAGTTACTATAAGTGATCTCTCCAGTGTTCACATAGCTGCACATGGAAATGGTCTCCATCAAGTGTTGGCAAACAGCAAAGAACTCTTCACCAGGTCGTTTAGTTTTCCCCATGTCTACAGTGGCATCTGTCTGCACTTTTTGAGGAAAGGAATGAAAACCTGCTTTCATTTCTTCTTCCAGTCACAGACTGTCTCTCCACCACTTCTTCCTGCTTCCCTGAGTTCATAGTTGATCCTCACTGAGGTGCCACCACTGTGAATACCCAGCTTGCAGCCTCCACCCCCAATTCCAGTTACTGTAAACAAAAGTAGGTTTTATTGGACATAGGACAGAAAAGAGAGAGAAAAATCCCAAAGCAAAAGATAATTTGAATTAAACATCTGGCCAGACACTCTGAGAAACTCTTCTAGTAGAGCAAAAAGCTTGTGTTACAAAATATGGAAATATTCCCCTCACCATGGTACAACAGCCTCATTCCCTTAGTCTTAATAGGATGTCTCTTGCCGCTAAATCAGTCTATTCCCCTTTCCAAGATGTGTCTTTGGGGTTGTTAGCTAGGAGTCAGATGTCCAGAAAATTAGAATAATCTCATGTGTAGTTCCTCATTCAGGAAGATATGAAAGCATATGCCTAACTTGAAGCATGTGAGTAGTTCCACTGAAGTAAAAGTTCAGCTTCAAGTAGCCATATGCTTAACTGTGTTGCTGAACTGGACATTAAACTGCCTCCTGAGATGGAGGGAAGGGGAATCCTTTTTTATCCGAAAAGCTTATCCTCCTGTCCAAGGAGTCCAGTTACACTTTGTCATCTTCCCCCTCATCCTCGCCCCAGCCAAATGTGCATAACCTGTATGGATTTTAAGTGGTCTCCTTCCAATATCCTGTGCATTGTTATTATCAACCATTGTTCAACCTAGTGGCTCCCAATAAAACACAAGTAAAGGCATGTTTGGGCTACTTCCTCGCCAGTCTGAGCTGGAAGCGTTCATATCCACAGCATTCAGGTTATATCCAGTAAAACTAATATGGGACACTAAATATTAAAATCACTGATGTTTATACAGCTGGTAAAAATCATAGTGCACAGATTATATAGAATCTGCCAATATGTTATTGTGCAGTGTGAGACACCCAAGCAAGGGTGAGTTTTTTGACAGAGATAGCGCTACCAGAAACTGGCAGCAATTGGGTATGATTGGCCAATGAGAGTCTATTTTGGTGGGTATCGTAACCCTTATAATAATCCTGCTGAGGAAGTTTTAGAGGGGGAGTATTTGTATAAGTAGACAAAACTGGAATTAGTCTTCTCCAGTTCGGTGGTGTAGTTTTAACTAAGCTCACTTGAATTAACTTCCTTTCTCTTACTAAAACCAGCTGTTATTTTTCAAATTCATTCCCACAACTTTGCAAAGAGGCCTATAAACCCTAACCCTTCCTGCGAAAAGTCTTCTCAAGCTAGATAGGACAACAGCTTTACAGATCTAGATCTATACACATAATCAACTAGGTAACACCCCATACCCGCCTTGTAAAGACTATGCAGCTGCCTAAGAGAAGGCTCCTAATCCCTCAGGATTCCCTTTGTTTCCTGTGGTTTAAGAGCCCTTGTAGACCACAGGTCTGACTCCTTGAGCCACGGTGGCAGCTGGAGCCCGGATACGGCCCTAGTTTTCTAAAATTATATTTAGCAACTTGCTTTATTATAAATGTGGTAACAAGAAGCACAGGAAATACTGAAATCTTTGCTGCAATTCATAATTGGGGCCAGCTGGCTGCTGTCACATCAGCATTGCAGATTTTCCAGATTTGGGATTTATTTAGGGGATTAGAATACAGCTGGAGGTGAGTGGATGGACAGGGCCAGAACAACTTTCTAACAGTTTCTTTCCCAACGGCCCTGGTTTGCAGTGTGAGGGCGCTGTTGGGTTCCACTGAGCAGCACTTCGTTGGGTATTCCCAGTGATAAGTGCTATGTAAATAAATTCCTAAAGATAGACAGAGCTCCCAGCTCAACCTGATATATGTGTATTGATAAGAGCAAACTGCGTAGTGCTGAAGAACCCCTGCTTACCTTCTAAGCAAGAGAGGAAAGCCAATGGGATCACATTTGGAAGGAGAAAAAGTGGAGCAGAGCTCTTTCACCAGCCAGACAGCAAGGAAAAGAGGCAACAGGTGAAATCCTGACCCCATAAAAGTCAGTGGCAAAACTCTTGTGGACTTCTGTGGAACCAGGATTTCACCCAGCAGAGCTTGTTGTCTCCCACCAGCCAGAAGAGGGATTGAGTGGAGCTCCGCCTGCACTACCCTCTTCCACCAGCTGAGATAAGAGGTTTGAACCTACTTGGCTTTGTAGATTTTAAAGCCAGAAGGGACTATTCCAATTGTCTAAACTGACCACCTGCATAACACCTGCCATAGGTTTTCACCCTCTAATTCCTTCATCAAGCCCATAACTTCTGTTTGTGCTATTGCAAAAAGCAGGGTTGAACCCTGGCTATTTGTTTCTAACGTGTAGCTGTGCAGATTCTTCCATTCAGAGTCACATTTTTTGAAGGGCTGTATGCTCTCATGGTTATGCTGCTTCCTCGGTAGTGCCCAGAGATCAGGGGAACTTATACACTTGTGTCCCCACACCCCAAACATGGCAGCATCTGGATCTGAATGTTCTGTTTTCCACTCATCACTTACCAACAACTGCTCATCATAGTTTGAGTTATGTTATTTCCCTTTGTAACACTGAAAAGGGTAAAATCAGCAAAAGAACTTTCTTATTATGGCAGTTAAATGACTGATAAATTAAATTAAACTTAATTATAAGTCTGTGTATAAATGTAATAAAATAGCAAGGAAATGATACTGTTTAATACTGTTCTGTTCAGCACTTCTAACACTTTTTTTTCTCTTCTGTTTAGCTTCTCTCTGCTGCTAAATTTTTCCAGCTTGAAGCTTTGCAACGACACTGTGAGATCATCTGTGCAAAAAGTATAAACACAGAAAATTGTGTGGATATTTATAATCATGCCAAGGTAAAACAACTGTATGTGTGTGCATGCATGTCTGTCTACACCCCGAGTGTGTGAAGTTCATATGTATCACATGCTTGTGCAATTTGTCACAAATCTGTGACCTCATCATCTGTCCCAATAGGCCATCTCTTTGGGACTTACTGTAAGATTCCATACTCCTAAACTAGTAATGGCCAACCTGAGCCTGAGAAGGAGCCAGAATTTACCAATGTACATTGCCAAAGATCCACAGTGATACGTCAGCAGCCCCCATGTCAGCTCCCCCGCTCCCAGCACCTCCCGGCCACGGCAGCCCCGCCGATCAGCAGCTCCCCCGCACCTCCCAATAAGCTGTTCTGTGGTGTGCAGGAGGCTCTGGGTGGGGGAGGGGAAGGAGTGAGGGCACAGCAGGGGAGGGGCTGGGAAGGGGTGGAGTGGGGGCAGGGCTTGTGGCAGAGCCAAGGGTTGAGCTGTGAGCACCTCCCAGCACATTGGAAAGTTGGCGCCTGTAGCTCCAGCCCTGGAGTCGGTGCCTATGCAAGGAGCCGCATATTAACTTCTGAGGAGTCTCATGTGGGTCCGGAGCCACAGGTTGGCCACCCCTGCCCTAAGCCATTTCAAACAGTTACCTTTAAAAAAAAGTAAACTTGCCTTCCTTCCTCTGGCAAATGGGGATATTCCCACTAACATTACCCTCACTGGAGGTTCAGGATGAGTGATACTCGGCCTTAGTATCTGACAGTTTTTCTGTATCTAAAAATGGCACATTGTCAAAGTCTAATGTCTTACAACCCTGCAGGGATAGTAATGAGACTTTTATACCATTGGAGAGGGGAAATGCCCAGCTTCCCAATGGAATCCTGTATTCCATAGTCCTCCCAGTGGTCCTGAATTATAGGACATTAAAGCATGACATTTTTAGACTTAGAAAAACTACTTTAGGTCATTTAGACTTAGA
Organism: Mauremys mutica; assembly: GCF_020497125.1. NCBI lineage: Eukaryota > Metazoa > Chordata > Testudines > Geoemydidae > Mauremys > Mauremys mutica. Next base: position 98,577,946 of record NC_059072.1, on the reverse strand, counting down.
AAAACAACTTAGGCCATTTATTTTTTACTCTCCTTTTGTGTATTTTATAGTGGAACTCACATTAACTAAGGCTTGGCAGGTGGAGGGATACAAAAATAGTCCCAATAAAAATATGTTAACAAGCATTCCTAAAATTATTTTTCTTGCGATGTGGCATGTACAACAAATCTAATGGTGTGGTATGACCTGGGGATTTGATCAGCACTCATTTGAGGTGATCCACAGGCCATTCCCAACTCCTGCTGATCAAATCTTCATTTCTCACAATCATGTATTCCCTATATATACTGCTATGCACTGGTGTGCATAGGTATGCCATCAGCTTTTGAAATAGGAAAACATTTCATTCCTGAAAATGAGTTATATATGAAGTGTATCTAGAGGCCTCTCTTTTATGATAGAAACAAATGAAGGAACAGAAGCATCCTCCACTTTGAAAGGCACCTGATTTATTTCCCAGCTTGTGAGACAACTTCTGGATTTAGCAGGGGTTTTTAATCCTAGATAAAAAGAATCATTTCAATTTTGATTTCAGCTCTTGGGCCTTTTCTTCTAAAGTGAGATAAGCTACACTGGATTTTTTTTGTCTTTCTAGGCCCCAATTCAGCAGTGCTCTTAAGCATGTGAGTGACCCCATTGAAGGCAAGGTTAGGCACATGCTGAATCTGGGCCCTAGTTCACTTCTGTGGGCCAGATCCAGCAAGTGCTCAATGCATGGAGCTGTCACTGAATTCTGGTAGTGGAAGGTGTATCTACATGGCAGACTTGTGAGACCAAGGAACTTCTCTTCAGACTTGATGATCTGTAAATTGTTAAATTGTTCACATTTCATTCTATTCAATTCTTCTCACCCTACTCAGAATGCAGGTTTTACAAGCAGCCTCCATTTCTTGTCTTCTGCTGGCATACAGTGTCCCCATATCACAGTGCATTAGTTAACTCTGTGGCATGGGCAGGGGAGGCTCTATGTATTTTGCCGCCCCAAGCACAGCAGTCAGGCAGCTTTCGGCGGCGTGCCTGTGTGAGGTCCCCGGTCCCGCGGATTCAGTGGCATGCCTGCGGGAGGTCCGCCGGTCCCGCGCCTTCGGTGTACCCGCCGCTGAATTGCCTCCGAAGCCACGGAACTGGCGGACCTCCCACAGGCATGCCACCGAAGGCAGCCTGACTGCTGCCTTCATGGCGACCGGCAGGCCAACCCCCGCAGCTTGCCGCCCCAGGCATGCACTTGGTGTGCTGGTGCCTGGAGCCGCCCCTGGGCATGAGATAGTATTATATTCTGGATATTCAGTTCATTTAGATGGTTGCTGAAGACTTTCCATTCCTGTAATTGTAAAGGACCCTAGGAAGAAATGGATATTTGATTAGCGTAGCTTTAAAGTTTTCATTTTTACTCAAGGTTCTCTTTACTGTGTGTTCTCTCCAGAGAAAAGCTATGTGATTTGGCAAATTGCATTGGTGACACTGGTTGATTAGTTTCTACAAGGTACCAGTCATGCTTTCCATGCAGACCCCAAACTTCTAGTGAGGTCAATAGGAGTTTTGAGAGTACACATAATAATACTCAGCACTTCCCCAAGATATGGCTGGGGATCAGATGAACAATAAGAAAGAAAAGAAAAATATATTATTTCCTCACTGCAATGTACTGCATATTGAAATAGTGAGTAAAGAGAATGGAAGGAGGAGTAAAGAAGAATGGAGTGAAATCTTAAGAGAACAATATAAATCCACCAAAGAAAATTAATCCAGTCTCTGATCCAGATCCTCAGATGGTGTAAATTAACACAGCTCCCTGACTTCAATGGAGCTACTTCAGTTTACACCAGCTGAGCATCAGACCTTCCAAATCCAAAATAACGCTCTCCTTTAGAAAGCTCCTAACCTGCCCTGAATTGTCCCATTTTTTGTAGTCAACATTTGTGTCATCCACAGATTATGTTAATATAGTGGTGGGCCTGTACTATGGACTCTACTTTTTAGACTCTGCAAACAGAGTAAAGATCCCAAGGCTAAAGATAGGAAAAGCCAGCTACAGTTCTGGGTTGCATAGGCCTCCATCCACTAGCAAGTCCAAAGCTTTCCATTTGTTCTCAGAGCTCAGGCACACCAGGAGTTTGCCCAGGCTGGTGGATCCATGGAGCACTTTTCTGTATACTTTGCAGAACACACTCAGGGCCTAGTCCTTGACTGGAATGTTCAAGGCTACTACTTGCATGAACTCAGTGAGCAAATGGCCTGATCCTACTTCTTATGAGACAACTGCTACTTCCTGTGCTCTAGTGGATCACTTAGCGCTTGCTTACTCGCAAACAAGATGGGATACATTGAGTGTGAAGGAATGTAGTGGTCCCAAAACCAACATACTTCACATGCTGTACACATAGCCACCATTTTCCAACTGGAGCTCTTTCACCCCAGCCAAGAGTACATGTCTTTATGTAGTTATTTCTGATGGTGGTGCTGGTCAGGTGTATCATGCTTGACAGGAATGTTGAGAGACAGTGTTGATAGACCTGGCCTCTAGTAGATCTCCCCAAATCTACTGGTTTTGGTGGTGGAAACTATGGGGCCAAATCCTGGCCCCAGTGAGATCCATGACAAAAATCCCATTGATTTGTATGGGGCCTGAATTTCATCCTTGGAATTTTGCCTCCAGGGTGACCTTAATTTATTGACGTAGTCTTAAGTCTGGAATTTGTCATTTGAAGCAAACAACGTGACACATCACTTGTCACACACACATATGTGGGTGTCAGTGTTCCCATCTGAAAAACGTAGCTTGTATAGTTTGTGTGCAGTTTGTAATCTTTACTTCTCATGAACAGTATTTATTGACCCATACCTATCAGAGTGGTTACCTTTCTTTAATCCCCACTTTTTGTAGTTTCTCGGAGTCACAGAACTATCCTCCTATTGTGAAGGCTACTTTCTAAAAAATATGATGGTCCTCATTGAAAATGAAGCTTTCAAACAGCTGTTGTATGACAAGAATGGAGACACGTCTGGTCAGAATGTACTACAAGACTTACAGAGGACGTTGGCGACACGGATTCAGTCAATTCATTTGTCGTCTTCAAAGGGCTCCGTTGTATAAAGTTCAGGAAGGAGATTGCGCTCAGAAAAGACACTGCGAGTTCAGGCTCCTGTTGCAGTTGCTTAAATGAACATACAAAATTCTACTTCACATTGGAATATATATATATTTTTTTTGTTGGCCAAAGGTGCTGCTTTTAGGCTGCAGCCTCACTTAGATGAGGGAATGCTGTACATATGGCTCCTACCCATTTTTGAGAAACAATGATATAGCATTATTCTGTGAATTACTGTTATGTTCGATTCTGAATGCAAAAGTGTGGTCTTGGAGCTAATGCCAACAAAAAACCGGAACTCACCAATGAACAGCAGAAGCCTCTGCCTGAACAAAGATGCCATGGACCACTTAAACTGACAAATGGGTTATTTAAGGTTATTTTGCTCCACCAAGTTATACATTTAAGAACTGTACTGTACCTATCCCAGAGTCCATTCTATTGTGCATTTAAGAAACGTAAGATTTGTTAGTTGCTGTTTCATAAGGGTCAACTGTGTTAGAGAGTTGGTAAGACTGTTAAAAATGAGGAAATATACTGGCAAATTTTTAGGGGTGGGAACTTTTTAAAATTGTTCATAACAAATGGGGTGGCCTTGTAGTTTAAAATCTATTTCTTAAGCTTAAAAATTCATTTTTGACAGAGTTGTGTTTGCGAATCTATGTAACATGTTTTGTTTTTTAAAGGCACACTGTGTAAATACTGTATACATATGAGCAGGTTTTGCTTGTATTCTTTCCTAAGGTGGTATAATCTTGCCTAAACGGTTATGGTTACACCAAAGAGGTACATTACCAAGACAATATCTAACACAGTAGTTGGGGAATAAAAATCTGCATGCTAATTGTGATTTGGGTTAAAAACAATAACAAACTCAACATGCATTTGCATGGTAACTGTACCTGTGAAATGTTATGTTTGTGCTTTGTTTTGCCAAGACTGCTTGTCAAACTCCATTTGTGAAATTAGCACATTTACTTTTCTTTCTTGGTGCAAATGGTAGTGAGATGATTCCCACAGAGACTTGTTGGAAGATGCTGATTTCCGTTTGTTACATGGAAGAGTTAATATCAGCCTTTAGTCTAGTAAAATGTCAATATTTCGCTACTGGCCAGAGATTGTGACTAAGTTAGACTTTTTTAAATTGTTATTAAATATGTACTATAGAATAATTTCTTACTGTATCCTCAGAATGTATAGGTTATCTACAATGGAGATGTTCAATGTCAGGGCTCAATTTATTTTGCAGCATACTGTTAGCAAGAGAGATCTGTTAAGTGCCACAATTTTCCGGACATCTTGTACTTGATGATACCTTTCATGAATCGGTTGATTTAAAACATAGGGAAGACCTCAGTAAAGAGTAGGAGAAAGGCGCTACCTTTTCAGTGGCAAAATTACATGTATTTCTTTTCTAGCATGCTTTTTGAAACTGTGCCCGGTTCACAGATTTTTAGAAGCTTTAATTTGACAGTGCATGGTAACTTCTTGGTCTTTTGTTAGAGTATTTATGTCCAGTGCTATTTCCTGTTTATAGCTTTTGGAATGCTCAGAAAACACAGTCTTTGCATTAGTTATCAACATGATAGGAAACTGTTTTATTGTTCTGATCTGTAAATCCTCCCGTATGCTTGATCATTTTAAAGCCTATACAGTATCTGCAACAAATTACAAAATTGTCTAAACTACCATTAATGTCTCAGAGACACAGCATGTCAGCCTAACAATGACTTATCAGACTATTTGTTTCTGCATATGATATGCCATATAAGATGTTGTCTAGAACATTTAGCTACTGGCGACTTACTTTTCTGTGAATGTTGCAATGCTAGAGAAGCAAGAACCTGATAAATGCAATCGGAACTCTTGGGGGTGCTTATATTATAGTTTGGTGTGCTTCCTCACTCATTGAAACCCATTTTTCCATATTGGTAACAATCTGCATAATAAAAACAAATCTCACCCAGCAGCTTAATGTTAACTTCTCTAAATATAAAATTATAATGCTCCAGATTTTTATCAAGTAGGCCAAATTCTACCCTCAGGTACACACACAGCTCCCACTAAAGCCATCAGGCATTGCAGACATGTATCCACAAGCAGAATTTTTCTCTGTGGGAAGTAAAAGCACAGGTATAAATTCAGCTAGGCAATCTGGTGTCTTAACAGGATGATAACCACTGCTTATGTAGCAATGACTTCAGGGCATACATTAATAGTGGTCCAGGGCATTGGTAATGGGATATAGAGCCCTATATCTCTGGGTTACTCATTGAATGTTGATGTAGACTGATGTCACCAGCACAGAAATCCACCACAGTAGGTGTAACTTTCTTTGGCAGTGTCAGCAAAAAAAATAATCAAAGACTGGGTGGGGAAGGGAGATTTCTCTCCTGTCTCACGCTGAGAACTGGCTCTCTAGGTTAGGACTGAGACGCATAGGACGGGCTGTGGTAAGCATGAAGTGTCACTGACGTTGTAGTATTTGTTCTGCTGCTAAACAGAGGACTTCACTTGCTCTATCTCTAGTACATCTTTCATGTAGGAATTTGCCCCATTATCCTTAATTGCCAGTTGGATGCTGCCCTGTGCCCACGTGGTGGCTGGATTTCAGTGATGCTGTGGTCTCTAAATCATGAAGCACCTGAGAGTCTTCAGAATGAACGGTGCTACATAAAAGTAAAATCATTCATCTTATCAGAGAGCCCAAGCTAAGTAGGGTCAAGGCTGGCCAGACCTCCAATAAAACATATGCTTCAGAAGGCAGTGTTGGTGGGTCAGAAGGTGGCTTTTCCCCTCTGAGTCCCTGGACCAATGCCCTAGCCTGGTGTTTGGGATCACTGTGCTATGGGTGGTGACATCTTTCAGATGAGTCATAAAGCTGAGGTCCTGACCCCTTGTGGTCATTAAAGAACTGATGGCACATTACACAAGAGTAGGTTAGAGCTGTCAACCTCAGGGTCTTGGCCAAACTCCAATTTAGTATTTATATTGTGCCTACCAAAATTCCTCTTGTGTATTTCAAGTAGGTATGTTATTCACTTCCTGTCCTAAATGTCTGTGTACCGTTGCAGTGTGCTGTTGTAAGCACCTGCCTTTCACCCTAGCATTTGCTTGTATGTTAGTGGTAGATGAAGAAATTTGTGTGTGAGAGAGAATTATGCATATAATAAATAAGTCAAACTCCCACCCTACCTTGCATGGGTGCAACTACACAACGAAGTATGATACTTTTCTAGTGCTCTTTTCAGCACCATGTGGAGGGCCTGGCTAATGTGTCTCCTAGTACTTTACGGCCCCAAGGTGATGTGGTCAGGACCCAGGCACCCCTCCATACTGTGTCCTGCATCACACAATAGAGAGGGCTGGATCCTGCTCATTTTAGAGCAGCATTATGGTGTTCTGAAAAGAGTTCCCTCAGCCTCTTTGCACTAATGAGATGGCTACTGGACTATCCTTCAGTCCAGCTCATCTGCAAGTCTTCCCCTTGTAATACCACCTGCACAGAATGAGTCTACTCAGAGCAAGATTTTGAATCTGTAAAGCATTTTAAGACCCTCTGGGACAAAAGATGCTTTATAAAATCAGATATTCTGTATCTGAACAGTTCATGTTCTGCGTCTTCTGTTTTTTACATGTGGAATGTTTTTGGTTTTTTTATTTGTGTGTGTGTGAGAGAGAGAGAGATGGACAGTAAATAAATTTACTGTATATCTTATGAGATGTGAAATCATGTCTGTAATGATATCTCTTGTTAATGTCAGTCAACCTTCCCTGAAGCTAAGGGTTCAGCAATATGCATTAGTGAACTGAATAGCTAAACCTCCAGTGCCACTTGCCCCAAAGGGCTTACCTTTGCACATAGGTTAGCATTTTTTAATGTTTGATATAAGATCATTGAAAGTAATTTAGATGAGGGGGAAATGGGCATTCTAGAAAAAAAATCAATTCAAAGTATAGTGTGGGGCCATTCATTAAACAAACCAAAAGGCCTTGGTGCAACACCCGTTGAAGTCCAGTAGATAGGGCCCCATTTTTTAGCTCTTATTCAGACGTTAAACAATTTGCCATGAATCTGCTACATGTGAATCTGAAATGTAGATCATGTTGAACTTAAGCAGAAAAGCAAAATGCATGTATGTAATGGGGTACCAGCGTCTATGTGCTTAAGTAGGGAAAGATACTTCTCCATCTCTGAAGACCTGGCATGTTCTTATGTTTACTTCAGAAAATAACAGATGAAAGAATCCCAACGCCAATGCTTTGGTGACACAGAAGAGCTGACACTGTAAATGAGACACGCTTGCTTGCTTCCTTCATCTTTGTCCAAGTCTATCAGTTACCTCTTTCAGATTTCAGTAAAGGTTATATTTATAAAGTTATTAGGGAAAAATGAAAACCAGAGAGAAAGCCATGATGGAAAAAATTCTTTCCGAGAATAAAACAGAACTGTAGCATGAAGACTTCAGATTACAAAATCTGCAGCAAACCCTTCCTGCAGAAAAAGACAGTTTTTCGCTTTCATCTTGTAAAACTAATGATGGTTTGATTACTTGTTGGAGCTTTATCAGTATTAGTATTATTTCTGTATCTAGCACAGGAAGCTCTCAGATGCCATCTCTCAATGAGGTTTCTATGGAAAAGGTTTCTTTATTGGGAAACAAAAATCACACAACCAGATAATACTATCCAGAGCACAAGGAGGTGATGTCCTACTTTAGGCAATCATCATTTAAGAACTGGCTTTCGGGTTTATATAAGTGTTCTAGTTATTTTAAAATGAACAATATATCTGGAACATTTGTTTGCCCTTCTCATTGTCCATTTAAGCTTGTACAAACTGCACAATAGTAAAAGCCACTGCACAGAAAATTGGGGAATTATGGATGATTTAAAAGATTAAGCAATAGTTTAGCTCAATGGGTACAATTTTTGAAAGGGTGATTTAGGAGCTGAAGGCCCTTTTTCAAAAGAGACTTAGGAGTCTACATCTTATTGAAAGTCATTAGGACTTAAGCACTTTTGAAAAATCTTCCCCAATATCAAAACTGTTCAGATGTTAATGTTATGGAGCAAGCTGTCTACACTCAGGAAATTAAAAGTTAAGGAGAATAATCTACTTTTAACTCATGCTGTATTTAATATGAGATACCAGCCTTAATTTTAAATGTAGCAGCTTTTGTCTAACTGTCACAACCTAAATTCTGCTTTAACACATTTTTATTTCATTTCCTTGTTTTCTTTTTTTTTAAGTTTAAAAAGAAAGGTTTTCTTTCCGCCTAATGTATTCAGTCTGCTGGATCTTTACATGTTCAATCATATAATGAGATCCTTAGCACATTATAAATGCTAAAATGTCTTAGGAAAATTTCTGAAAACATGTTCACTGAGTGCACCTTAGAATATTTTAACCCCCAATCTCTGATGTTAAGTCTTTTAAAATCTCCAGTGAGATTAGGATTCATGGCTTGCCAAATATCATTTTGTAAATCCAGTGTTAACATTGTACAAATACAAACCAGCATTTGAAACCAGCAAGGATTTTTTTTCTTTAATCTGGTTAGCCAGATCTTCTTTTCAAGTGTAAAATAATTTGCTTTTAGTTTGAGACTATGTATGCAAAGCTTCTGAGTGAATTGGTATAACCAAGTTAAGAAATGGGGGAAACTGGGTTTAGAGAGAAATTTAACTGCAGTAGTGCAAAAGGTACACTTACTTTAGGGCCTGAGCTCACTCGCACTCACAGCAATGGGAATCTTCCATTGACTTCAGTGGGAGTTGGATCAGGCCTATAATATTTAAAAGTGTGCTAAAGCAGTGTGTCTTAGCCTTTTTGATACCAAGGACCAGCTTGCTGCCTTCCTAAACTGTGTCAGGGAGATCCCAGGGACTGGCACTGGCCCATGGACTTGTCGTTGAGAAACACTGTACTAAAGGGTATACTCTCCCCTCTCCCCATATGCAGAACTGTGGTTGGTATCAATGAGAGGCTCCCATAAGAACTGAAGGGAGAATATGCCCTGAAGGCCCAATCCTATCGGCCTTGTGCATATTGGCCCTAATTCAGCAAAGGCACTTAATTACGCATGTGCTTAATGTGTGTGACTTTAAGCATCCCTTTCCAGCAAAATACTTAAGCATGTGCTTAAGATCTATTGGTTTTAATGGTACTTAAGCATGTGTTTAAAATTAAAGTTAAGCACATACTTCAGCAACATTTTTAACAGAGATGGGATTACTCATGTACTTAAGTGTTCTGGTGATTCAGGCCCTTCAAACTTCCAGTGATTTTGCTGGAAGCATCACACATTTACAGGCTGCAGAATCAGGCTCAAGTGTGAGTGTGAAGCATTTTTATGAATTGGACCTGCCTGAGAAAACAACGGCAATTTTAATTTCAGGAGAGTGACATTCCATGAACATCCGTTTAGCTGGTAGGGTTAATATGTAATATTTACTATAATTACATTTCACCTTTTTTTAAAACTCTCTTTGAGGTAGCACCTGAGTCCAGCAAGTATGAAATAATGCCAAAGGACTTCAAATACTTGCCCATATCACCAAACCTTGCTAACTTGCCCAAACAGAAGTAGTCCCATCAAAATTATGGAGAGCAAGATTTAGCCCGTGGACTGTACAAATTTACTGATGTGTGAACACAAGTCCCAATTCAGTTCAGTAAGACTGATGACTTCCTGGGAAAAAAAACATCCTGCCAGTTCACCCTGGTTGTAAATGAACTGAAGTCAAAGGAGTTATAGCAGAAATGAATTTAGCTCGCTGGGTGCAGTCCAGTATGTAAGCAAAACTCCCAGTGAAGTCAATAGGTTTTTTCGTTTGAAGGGACTGCATAATTGGGGCCACATAATGAACTATATTTATCAGCCAGGCAGACCATTCTTGTGTAAATGCTGTTGGTAACTTTGTGTGAAGGCCAAACAAAGCAAAACAAAATCAAACTTCATGGGAACACACCAGAGAATAATAAACTTGCACCTTGATAGGATAGTTTTATTAGTGTATATTATATGTAAATGTCAAACCACAGAATACATGTCGTTCACTGTACGTATCTGGCAGGGCCGCCCAGAGGATTCCGGGGGCCCGGGGTCTTCGGCAGCGGGGGGCCCTTCCGTTCCTGGACCCGCCGCCGAAGTGCCCCGAAGACCCGCGGTGGGGCCCCCCCCGCCGCCGAATTACCGCCGAAGTGGGACCCGCCGCCGAAGCGCAGCCCGGTCTTCGGCGGTAATTCGGCGGAGGGGGGCCCCGCCGCGGGTCTTCGGGGCACTTCGGCGGCGGGTCCCGGAACGGAAGGGCCCCCCGCCGCCGAATTACCGCCGAAGACCGGGCTGAACTTCGGCGGCGGGTCCCGCTCCGTCTTTGGCGGTAATTCGCCAGCGGGGGGTCCTTCCGCCCCGGAGCGGAAGGACCCCCCGCCGGCGAAGACCAGGAGCGGCAGAAGCTCCTGCGCCCGGCCGCACAAGAGTTTGCCGGGCACCCCGGAGCGAGTGAGGGACCCCGCTCCAGGGGCCCCGAAAAACTCTGGTGGGGGCCCCCGTGGGGCTCGGCGCCTGGGGCAAATTGCCCCTCTTGCCCCCCCTCTGGGCGGCCCTGGTATCTGGTTACTTAGGTGGCAGTGCTGTGCACTGCTGTTTAGGAGCTCCAGGTTCTCTAGTCTTGGGTTTCCAACTCTAAAGGTTGCTGGAGGCCAAGCACATCATCCTTGGGGCCAGTCAAAAACAGGAGGGATGGAGTGATCGCCACCCACTACAAATGTGGTTAAGACTATGGATCAGGACAGAGGTTGGCTTTGGAAAAAGTTGCTTGCCCACACTCCTGGCCAGTGAATAAGTGCCTCCTTCATAGTCATGTAAAGTAGAAGGGAAGTTATTGAATTTTTGGTGGTCCACGTGGGTGGAGAATACTCAAAATCCTATTTGAACCAGTCTTTAATAGGGAGCTGGTGTGGTAAGAAGGAACCCATGATTTAATGTAATACACAAAGGACCACAACAAAACTGTGTATATACCTATTTCCTAACATCTCTGCTTTGAATGGGTTTGATAATTTGTAAAAAGACCAACTGATTGCTCATGTTGTGTTACTGCTTTGAATTTCTTTGCATGAACTCTGGCATATAATTCTTTAAGGGGAAAAAAATATATATATATATAAAATAGCCTGCAAAATATTCTTGTTGGACAGCCATGTTTTGTGCAAATTGTATATTACTGTTGTGAGCAATATTGGAATATGAACTTTTATTAGTTGTTGGCATTAAAATATGTTTTTATTGATAGTAAATTTGTCATATTATTTTTGGGTGTATGTAACATGGGCTTTCATATTCAGGTGTGAGCACAACTACCGAATGGGCCATTTTCAATGCAGTGAAAATATCACCAACTTTCACTAAACAAGCAGGCGTGCAAATAACATTCATTTTAATGCCAGTTACAAACTTATTTATTCATTCCAATTGACAGGCCTATATTTTTTTTAGGCTCGCTATAGCAATGCTTGACTTCATCTTTGAAAAGATCATGCTGTTAGCCCCTTTTTAAAAAATGGAACTAAAGCCCCAATCCAGAAAAGCATGTGCTTCGCTTAAAACACGTGAGTAGGCCCCTTAACCTCAGTGAGACCACTCACATGCTTAAAGTTAAGCATCTGCTTAAATGCTTTGCTGGATCAGGCTCTAAAAAAAATCCAGTTTTCTCTTGCCTTTGGATAGTAAATGTTTTATTTTCAGCTTTTCATGCAGCACATTTTTCAGTTTAGGGACCTGTTGAAAGTGAAATATTAATATGGCTTTATGAGAGCTGCAGCAACTAGTCATTTGGCACTTGACGTTTATAACTTTTAGGTGGCTTGTGAACACCATAAATAGCTGTTTGCTCTATGTTTACTTCTGGGAAATGTGTTCTATTGATTTAAAATGTTTAAAGTTAATACATTGACTGCCTTTTTTGTACATTTGTTACTTCAAAGGTTTGATTTAAATTATAACAATTGTAGTATATTTTCAGACTTTAAATAATAGCTGACAGTTCTGTATTTGAGAGGCAAAGTTATTAATAAATATAGCAGATTCATATTCTAATCCTATTTTATACCGTGCCCTCCGAAGGTTTATCAGATTGCAATGAATACTCCTGAACAGCAGGTGGAGCTCTTTTGAGTGTGTTTATGAACCATCCCTGTTCAATAAACATTTCATTTTTTCTAGCTTAGGAAATGGTGCTGTGAGTGTTTTTTGTTTTTCCTTCTCCAGTTCAGATATTTCTCTGTATAATTCAAACACCAATAATGTTGAGATTCGCCCAGTAACAGGGTCCCAGGAATCTTATGATTCTATGGATTTTACAGCTGGAAATGCTGACGGTTTTTAGTTCAGCACTTATAATTGTCATTGTACAGAACATGGAAAAGACATGGCCCCTGCTCCAAGAAGCATTCCGTCTACAGCCCTTATTCTGCACATTCAATTTGACTTCAGTGAGACTACTCGTGCTTAAAACTCAGCATGTGCATAATATGTCTTTGTAGGATCTGGGCATAACTAGACAATTTGGATACATAGAGACCTGGGTGATCAGTAGTTGGAGTTATCATATAATGCTGCAGCAAGTATATAAACTAGGTGGCAGTTAAATACTAATGGGTGTCACAAAAGAAGTATGCTTTGGGAAGAGATATTAAAAAGGATGAGAGCATCACCATGGAAATTAAAGCAGGTGTTAAACTTTTGATTTCAGGTTTTTTGAATCAGCATGTTGATTTTATTATTGAGTTTATACTACTTTTAACTGTTTCAGATCTTGTATAATTTGGGAGATTTAGAGTCAAATACTGCCCTTATATTCTTGCTTAAAACTCCCTTGATTTCAACAATAGCCATATGGATATGTGATGGCAGGACTGTTCCCTTCATCTGCATTTTGTTTATTGTAGAGCTGAGTGGAGGAAAAAAGGTGGTAGGACTTTTTCATGCTCTACCTGCAAAATAAGATCTGCATGTGTGAATCATCCCAATGAGATCTGCTCATAGTAAACTGTGCAGATATTTAAAAGATGAGCGTGTGTGTGTGTGCTGTTAGGCTCCAGGAGCTAATTTTCCCCTTAGAGGTGCTTGAATGTGCCTATGGGCTCTGCTAAGCACCTTGGAATTGGCTCCTTTGTGACTGAGAGATACCACGTTTCCCACACACACATCCCACTCACTGCCTGGTGCCATAGTGGGACATCAAATTGTTCAGCTCTTTGAGCCTTCTGTCAACATAGAATATCAGGGTTGGAAGGGACCTTAGGAGGTCCTAGTCCAACCCCTTGCTCAAAGCAGGACAAATCCCCAGACAGTTTTTTTTTTTAACTCCAGTTCCCTAAATGGCCCCCTCAAGGATTGAACTCTCAACCCTGGGTTTAGCAGGCCAATGCTTGAACCACTGAGCTATCCCTCCCCCCAGGATAGCATAAAACATCTTCATTAAGCTGTACAGCGGCATGCCAATGCAGCATTTTAAGTGTAGATTTGCCCCTAGTGTAGTCACTCTTATTCCATTGTGAGTGCCCTTTCCAGTTTAGGTTATGGAGAAAGGGTTTAGGCTAAACTGCAAAAAGCCATATACCAGAATAAGGGCAAGTCTACACTACAAAATTAAATCGACCTAAGTTGCATCAACTTACAGCCACTGCAGTAATTAAACTACTTTTGCATGTCCACACTACCGATTTGTCAGTGGGGAGCATTGTGGGACAGCTTCTGAAAGGCAGCAAGAGTCAATATAAGCAACACAGTGTTTACACTGACACTGCATCAACTTAAGCACTACACCTCTCGCAGAAGTTATGAAGTTGCCTGGCATAGTGAGTGTAATGTAAGCTGAGCCTCTGTCAGTAGGCGCTTCCGTATAGCTTCACTGCAGAGGGCACACACTAACCTGTCACGCAGGGCATCATTTAACATCTCTTTAAATTCACAGTGTTCTGCTAGCTTTTTTAAAATGGCTACAAATTGTACAACTGTTTCATCTTCCTTTTGGTCTCTTTTGTGGAACCTATATCTTTCAACAATTACCAGTGGTTTTGGGGAGAAATGAGACCCCAGGATTTCCACAATGTCACTGTAAGATTTAGTCTCAGGCTTAACAGGGTGTAGTAAGCTGCGTAGCAGAGAGTAGGTTTTAGCCCCTACAACAGTTAAGAATATTGGCACCTTCTTCGCTTCTGTAATGTCATTTGCAATACCAAAAAGCTCAAAACGCTCAGTATACACATGCCACTGCTCTGTATTCTCATCAAAAGGCTCCAGGGGCCTGGTCAGAGTAGCCATGATTTTTAGTTTCACTTTCACAGTCAGTGCAAACAAGCAGCTTTTTTTCTTTGTTTGGTCTTTACCTTGACTTCTACTTCCTTCTGTTACTGGAGCAGCACCAGGATCCCACCCTCGTCGCCAGTGTTATGTCCTAGGGGCAGCCGGTGTAGGAAGCAATCACTTGAGGCCAGAGAGCAGACAGCTAACCAAAACCTCCATTTTATTTACAGAAACAGAGAGCTCACTCAGCCGGTTGAAACTGGCTGAGCTATCCCTTAATAGTCTAACTCAGTTGCCATAGTAACAAAACCCATGACAACCAAATACACAACAGTGAGTGAGTTACATCAGTAGGAGCTTCCTTTTAGCATAGACACTTACAGAGTTAGGCTGATGTCAGCTGCCTTATATTGACCTAATTCTGTAGTATAGACCAGGATAACAGTGTTCACTTATGCTGGTATCATACTGGTATGACAGTACTGGTAAAACTTTCCCACGTAGACAGGGCTTACTTTATTTTTTAATGAGAGCTAAGATTCTGGAGAACAAGATAGTAACTTCTGAGAAGTGCTGGTGTGGTGTATGAGTATGCATTGTACTGGCTTCGTCTGAACCCTACTGTAACGTGCCAGGGGTAACTGTATAAATGATAATGTTCTATGCATCAAAGAACTGGAGTCTATTCCTGAAATACTGAACATTTAAAGGAACTAGTATTGAACAATACACAAAAGAGATGGAAATAACTGCTATTGAGCTAAAGCCTAACCCTATCAGCTTCTATGGTGAAGAGCAGCCAGTGTTGTGAGGCCCTACAATTGCTTTGATGAGTAGAGGACGCCCCTCAGGCAGTTGTGCAGCCCTCAGACAACCACCCAACACCATTCTTCTTCCTGGCTCAGTCCCACATTCCACTACCCTCTCCCCATTATGTGGGGATTAAATGATGTCCTGGAGGCTCTGTGTTTACACAGACTTTCCTGTGTCCCAGCAGAGGAGCATCATGTGACCAAGTGGTATAGGGGAGAAATACTTTTTGCAGTAGGGAGGGAGGAGGTTCAGTAAAGTGACTAGTAATATAAAGTACAGCAGAACACCAGGATGGAAATTACTTACATTGCAATTACCCCAGAGGCCCCAGTTAGGCTTGGGGCCTCATTGTGCTAGCACTTTACAAATACAAGATGAGACACAACAAATGGATGCAGCAAACAAGGCATGGGAGATGCCAGAAGCTCATTACAAAGTACTGTATTTTGATAGATATTAATGTACTTCCTTCTCACTCCAGCACCACAGAAGGCTCACAATAAAAAATGGAAAATGCCCCACAGCACTGTCTGCTTGACATATGGCTAAAGTACTGTAGTCATGCTGTCTGCCAAGTTTTAAATTTTGCTGTCAAACACTTGTTTTATTATGTGAACTATTCCTTACCTTAACCTCATTTAAACATTTTCCAATACTTGTAGTTCCCAGTTAACCTCTGAAACAAAAGTTTAAGTGATGCAAATAGCAATGATTTCTGCCTGTTAAAAAGACCATAATCCTACTTGTTACAATGGACATTTCCCCATCCTATGACGATTTAGTTAGATATGGTGTGTAAGATACCAGCATTCAAAAGGGGAAAAGGAAAAAAAATTCCTCTGAGCTATTTATACAATTATGGAGTTTTATTTCCTGCACCGTCCTCTGAAGCATCTGATACAGGCCACTGTACAGATCCAGTGTGTTAATTTCTGTTCCTGTGGAAGGATTTTTAGAGAGGACATACCTTGAAGACACCTTTATTACTTACTGAGCATAGTGTAATGTACTCGGTGATGTTCAAAGAGAGAAGATAACATGGTACCTTCCAAAGCAGTTTATAACCTAGATCAGACACAGGCAGTATAGTCCAGACACATACAATGATACATAAGCTGATCTTCTTATTTTGAAGCAGTGCTAGGTGGTGGTTTTTGTTTATGTTTATTTGTTTATCCCCCAATTTTGGTGGATTGGTGTTGAAAAGCTCCAGAACAAAAGTATGAGAAGTCCAAAGGCATGAGGAGGCCAGAGTGATGAACTTCCCTGCCAGGTATGGATGGGGAGCTGTAGTTCAGTGCAGAAGGTAAGGGATTTGATGAGGTGAGTGATCTGGTCACAGTGACTAGTGAGGGAGATGATTTTAGAAACTACCTTTTTGCTAGTAGCCTGGAATGGGCTGAGCTGAGCTGCCAGGAGGAGCTGGAAGCAGCAGCCTGTTATGGTGGAAGATGCTAATATCATCAAGTGGGGTTTTGCTCTATAGACAATAGCAGACCTGGTTAGAGCTGAAAGCTATTTTAAGCACCCTTCTTACAGGGTAAATGGAAGGTGCAATTAAGTGAGTGAGAGAGCTGGAGATGATAGAAGCTACTACCAAAAGCAATAGGACCATATGGCAAAGCTTGATCAGAAGCAAAGCCACGTGTGGGTTCCCTGATCACAAACCCTGAGGCTAGGTGGTAGTTTGGCAAGCTGTGTTATGAGCAGCAGACTGGGAGAAACACAGCTCTGTGAGTGGCCCTTAAGAAGCAGAGGGACAGAACTCCTAGGCGCACAGGACTGGCTAGGGGGCAGTCTTGGAAACTGCGAGCAAGGAAACTGCCTGCTGCAGCTTGCTCCTACTGCATTCAGAGAAACAGGACTTTGTGTACACGCTTTGTAAATAGGATTGTGCTTGTATCATGCATTTCTCCTCCCCACGGAACCGAACTGGCAAGACCCTGAATACAGATGCCCCCTGACTTACACCAATTGTTTTGTTCCGGAAAGTCTCGCATAACTCTAATTTTGTGTAAGTCGGAAATGTATACCCACACGTTATGGAAAAATTTCTGCAACTCAAAAAATCCTATTTCTGGCTTATGGAACTTTTTCCATAAATGCAAATTTGCGTAAGTTGGGTCTTGCGTAACCTGGGGAGTGGGTGTACTAGCCAACGGCTACTGCTCCGGCCAAAAGGCACCAGCGCCAAGAGCCAGCCCCACGCAGCTGTCAGCCTGGGGCTCTCCACTAGCACCATGACCCCCACCCCCAGCAGTGCAGCTCCCGCTGCTCCCACAGTCCCGCTCCGCCCCTGGCACCTCCCCCAGCCCATGTCCCGGCTCCTCCCCCCTCCCGCCCCCGGCACTTCCCAGCCCCTTGGTCCCGCCCCCACCCCGGTCCCCGGCTCACCCCTTGGCCCCGCCTACTTACTCCCAGCCCCTTCCCTTCCCTCTGGCCCCGCCCACGTATCTCCCTGCCAGTGGCTGAGTTCGCTCCTCCTCCTATTGGGGCGGGGTCTCTGGCCCCTCCCCGGCGCTTGGTGATGACCTCACTCAGGCCTTCTCCCCCTCTTCCTGCCGAGGAGTTGTCAGCATGAGGTTACGTCATCAGGAACGCGACAGTTTGTGGGGCGGTGCTAGTAGGAGCGTGGCGCGTGTCAGAGCTGCCCGCACGTGCCGGGGCCGGAGCCGGAGCCGGAGCCGGAGCCATGAGCTGCCCCGTGACTTGCGCCGCCTGGGTGCGCAGGGGGGTCGCCAGGGAAACGCCCGACAAGGTGAGAACCCCCCGAGCCGGGGAACGCGCCTCTTCCCTCCTCCCCCTCCCCCCCCAGCGCGCGGGCCGGCGGCCGCCTCGGTGGTGCCCGCGGGGCGCCCCTGGGGCAGGGCCACGGTCCGTCACCGCGATGCGTCGGGCTGGGCGGACCCGCCCGGGGCTGAGGGGGGAGCGGGGCCGGGGCCCGGCCGGGAGGGGGGAGCGGGGCCGGCCGGGAGGGGGGGCCGGGGGCCGGCCGGGAGGGGGGGCCGGGGGCCGGCCGGGAGGGGGGAGCGGGGCCGGGGCTCCCCGGCCGCTCCCCGGCCGCTCGATCTCAGCGCGTTTCCCCTTCTAGGTGCGGCTCAGCGCGGAGGAGCTGAAGCGGCTCATCGGGGAGGCCGCGGAGACGCTGCGGTGAGTGTCCGCCTCCGAGCACGCAGATCCCTCCGTGTGCCCCGGGGCAGGGCCTGCCCTGCCGGGCAGTGGCGGATCAGGGTGCCCGGGATACGTTTCGCTGCGCAGCCGCACGGGCCCAGCCCCGCCGCCGTCCACCCTGAACCCCGCCTGGCCTAGAGGTGCTTTAACCGCGGGCTGGTTGGGGAAAAGGGATTGGCGCCCAGGGGCTGCCCCAAGTGGTTGGGGCTCGACCCTGCCCGCTGGCAGTGAGGACTCAGGCAAAACCCATTGAGTCCTGACAGCCTTCCAGCACCTGCCCATAAGTCTCCTTGAGCAACAAACACATTGTCCCGTAGTTCATTGGGAAAGAATCCTAGAGCATCTCAGCACAACAGCAGCAGGGTATTGCCCCCACCCCCCCGACATACATGGGTGAGATCTGGGTGTCAGTCCCCCAGTTTAACTGTGTAGTGTAGGCATGGCCTTGAACAGGCTGTGTGTTGTGTGAGTTATGAGACTGGGAAATGAGGAGATTACTCATCTGTACTTGCTCACTGGTAAGGTGTGTTGTCAGCTCTCGCAATTACACAAGTCTCTCAACTTTCATGTTAAAAAAGAGTGAGTTTCTAGCCCTGCTGATTGTGGAGCAAAGCTTGAAAATGTGCTATTTCTCAGTGAAGATATTCTTTATTTAGGGGGTCACAAGACTCATTTTACCTAGGTGGAAGGTAACAGTGTTTATTTGTTAGAAATGATCTTCTGGTCCCCAATCCTACTGGGGCTCTGCATTGGTGCAGTGGTCGGCCAGGACAGATCTGATTGCAGTGTCAGGGCCTGAGTACCCTGAATTCCATGGTGCATTCTGGTGAATATTGTCAGCTCCCCTCCACCTGATCTCAGCTTTCATTTTTTAAAAGTCTACTCTTTTCTTTACAAAGAGAGCTTTCAAAATATTAAGCAATTACTTAATATTTTGGTATGGTAAGTTCTAATGGCTGTCTCTAAAAATCGCACATGTTATTTCTGAATTTTTGGTTTTTTAGAAACTTAACCTTTAACGGTTGCCTTTTTATTTTTTCTCATTGACTTTATAATTCTTTTGCTGTTACCAGTAGCTTTGCACATATAACTATAAACTGCATGCAACCTTTTCTTATGGATTCTTTCCCCCATTACCATTTGAACAATATGCAATGCAAGATTTGAGGAGCCGTCTGTTGGTAATTATGCATTTTGTTAAAATTCAGTGTGGAAGCTTAGAGAATCACATCTAACAACTAAAAATGTTACGACCTCTTCATACCATCTTGTACTTTGTAGCATTCATTAGTACTCCAGTCATTTTATTTCTGTACAAAGATCACAAGTCAGGTTTAAATTTAGACTATTTAATGATCCTGCTACCAATTTTTACTCTTCTTATGGGTTAAATGTCAGATGGAGGGCAAGTGTTGTTTTATAAAACAAGTGACAAAAATAGCTCTTCAGCAAGCTCTTTCAAAACTGAAAGACCTTTGCATTAGATATTATTCTCTTATAGACACAAGATTGTGTTCTACCCTTGATCTTTGTGCATTGATGTCAGTGGGAGTTTTGAATGCAGGCGTAGTAAATATGCCCACTTGGGAGCAGTTTCTTGTGGAGTTCTCTCCAGTGTTAGCAGTTGGATGTCCTCCTGCAAAGTGATGTATTAAAAATAAACCTTCAAGAATTGTTACATTGCTCAACCTGCTGCTGTTCAGACCTCTATATCTTATATGTTGGCAGAATCTGAATCATTGCCTTAGGGAAGGAAGCTTTGTGAAAGTTTAGGGTATTTGGGATAGTTTTTTTTTCCTGTAGCGAATGTGTTGTGAAGCAGGTAAATCTGCTACAGATACTTAGCTAATGAAGCATGTGCTTCTTTTGGAAGGAAGCAAAAAGAATTGTTGGAGCCACTGGAGTCTTTCAAAGAGTGGGTGGGAGTGGTCACATCAGGTAGGAAGACATTTTTAGCAGCTGCATTTTGGGTGGATGAATGAGGGGATGTGATTTTGGTGTTGGGGATATCGGAGAGGTTACTGTAAAGAAAACAGGCGATAATGAAGGCATAAATGAGAATTTCAGCTTACAGGATATAGAGGGAAAATCAGATCTTCAAATGTGATGGAAGAAAGAGCAAGATTTGGATATAGTCTAGGGCAGAGGTTCTCAGACTGTGGTCCGTGGATCACCAGTGGTCTGCGAGCTCCATTCAGGTGGTCCGTGGATAGTTCCCTCTAAGATGCACGCCTGGGTGGCACACGAGAGAATGGAGGGCCACCCACGTAATTAGTGGAGCCGCACAGGCCCTCCTCCCCAGCCTCAGCCCTGTGGCTGCTGTGATGGAGGAGAGAATCCCCTCCTTCCCAGCCCCAGCTTGGGAGCTGCCATAATGGGGGAGAGAGGGAGAGATACACACACCCCTTCCCATCTCCAGCTCGAGGGCTGCTGCAGTAGGGGAGAGAGGTCACATCCATCACATTGGAAAGGTAAGACTACTGATATTAAAATATGAGTTGTGTGCTTTTATTTCTAGAACAAAAAAAGTTTATTAAGGGTTTTTTTATATAGTGCTTTTATCCAAAGCACATT
Source organism: Mauremys mutica (assembly GCF_020497125.1). NCBI lineage: Eukaryota > Metazoa > Chordata > Testudines > Geoemydidae > Mauremys > Mauremys mutica. The sequence goes on along the minus strand of NC_059072.1, from coordinate 98,556,984 downwards.
ACAAAGTAACATTACAAACAGCATTTGGAAAGATCATTAAATGGTCCGCCAAGACGCTGAGCAATTTTCAAGTGGTCCGTGGAAAAAAAAGAAGTTTGAGAACCACTGGTCTAGGGTTGTGTGGAGAAGAAAGAGGAGGAATCAAAGATCAAACACACCTATGTGTACGAGGGAGGATGATAGTGGTGTCACAGTATTGGAAAGGGTAAATGAACAGGGGTTGGGGCACTCAGTTTTAGCCATTTAAATGTAATTTGTGTCAACCAAAATCTGTAGTGTTGTATTCTGCCAGGAAGGCATTCTAGAGAAAATATCTTTGATAGGCTGAAATGCAGGTCTGGCTAGAAAGAGACAGGGAAGGAGTGGAAAAATAGATTTCAGAGTCATTAGCATAGAAGCAATAGTTGAAATCCTGTGAGCAGGGAAGTTAATATTCCAATGCCTCATTACCAGTCCCCCGAGCAATTTAGTGAAAATGTCCCAAACTCTTAACCGACTCACACCGATAACTCAGTGAGTGTTTTTTCCTTATACAGAGAAGAAGCAGATGGTAGTGATGAAGAAGAACATGGACAGGCAGCAGAAGACATCATGGATGTTGCTAGTGGTGAGACAGTTGAGCCTCCTCAAGAAGATGGAGACCAGGAAGAAGACACTGAAAAGCTGAATGATGATGAGCTGGCAGAGTATGGTTTGGATAAATATGATGAAGAGGAGAATACAGGTAATGTCAGTCTTTCTCCTGTCAAAAGTGCAGTGTAAATGAAGAACCATGTGTTTCTCTTTTAGGTTAGGTTAATGCACTGATCATGAAACCGTCATATAGCTTTACAGGTTTCCTCAACAAGTGCCTTTAAATTCAAGGTTTGAAAGGCCCACCTGCCCAGATTCAAATACAAGTTCAGAGTGAACTGAGGGGCCAAGGAATGGAGTAGCTGGAGCTATTGGCCCTTTCCATGAGGGAAGGGAACAAGGCAGAGAGCTGTGTTGGTAAGACTGTAGCTCTCTTAAGATATGTCTACACAGCCCATGGCAGCAAGCCTCTCAATCTGGGTCAACAGATTCAGTCTGGAAAGGCTTTTGCTATTGTTTTAAAAATAGCTGTGTAGACCGTGCTTTGAAATTGTGGCTCTGGCTGGAGCTCAGGCTCTGATGCCTAGGGAGCGGGGTGGGTTTCAGAACCCAAGCCACAACTTCAAAGCATTCTCTATACAACTATTTTTAGAGTGCTAGTGTGAGCCCCGCTACCCCCAAGTCTGTTGACCAGGCTGAGAAGCTGGCTGCTGCAGGCTATGTAGACATACCCTGATTTGGAACAGCAGCTCCCCTTACTGCAGTTCTGGTACAGAGCTGCTGCAGTGTCTTTGAGTGTGTTTCTTCCAACAATGCAGGTTTACTAGGGAGTTTCTGTTTAGGTTTGGAACCTGTACTTCTATCTAGTTCATTTTTAAGTTTTTGAAACAATGTGCTGCTCTTATATTGAAAGGAAGGCTTCATTATAGCCACAGGTGCAGGAGTTTCTAGTCTGATAGCTCTATCACAAGCATGGAAAAAAGAGTTGTATTGTCTCATATATTCAGTGATCACAACTCCATTTATCCAGGGGTGGCCAACCTGAGCCTGAGAAGGAGTCAGAATTTACCAATGTACATTGCCAAAGAGCCACCGTAATGTCAGCAGACCCCCACGTCATCTCATCTCACCCCCCTGCTCCCAGCGCCTCCCACCTGCTGGCAGCCCCGACGATCAGCACCTCTTCCTCCCTCCCTGCACCTCTTAATCAGCTGTTTCGTGGGGTGCAGGGGGAAGGGGGGGCGAGGGCATGTCAGGCTCAGGGGAGGAGCTGGGAAGGGGTAGAGTGGGGGCAGGGCCTGGGGCAGAGCTGGCGGTTGTGTAGTGAGCACCCCCCGGCACATTGGAAAGCTGGCGCCTGTAGCTCCAGCCCCAGAGTCGGTGGCTGTACAAGGAGCTGCATATTAACTTCTGAAGAGCTGCATGTGGCTCCGGAGCCACAGGTTGGCCACCCCTGATTTATTCCTTTTAAAAACAAAATCTTTTCTCCCCTTCCTCTGAAAAAAGCCACTGTTGTGTTTTAACTAATCAATGGTATGTTTGGTCCAAATATTTTTGTTGCCTTATTGGCTTGAGAAGGAAAGTGGCTTCCACTAACTGGGCCATCATTTTATTTTTTTTATATATAAAATACAGAAGAAGAAATATTTAAGTGTATGTGTAATATAAATTCTCCTTCTCCCCAGTCACTTGCCAAAAGTTCACTACTGTGCAGTTTTTTTTATTTGATTTTTTTGTTTGATATTTAGTGCCCCATAATTATTGTTTTTTGTGATATACTGAAATATATAGATGCTGTGAGCCTTGGAGACACCTTAGCCGGTCTTACGGTGTATGGGAATAACGAATGTGATCCTTATGTTACTATTAAAGATACTGTAAGTATTTTTTTTTAAAATCTTGTGCTCTCTTTCAAGGTTTAGGCATCTTAAATAGCATAAACTAAATATTACATACAATTTTCAAAAGTGCCTCTGGGTCTTAGGCTCCTAGATGCCTAAGGCCATGCCAACACTACAGATTTTGGTTGACACAAATTACATTTTCACAGACCCCCCCCATATTATGATAATGCTTGTGTACGTGTATACTTGGCTGCTTGCATCAGCGCTATGCATACTCAACAGGAGTGCTTGTGTCGATGCGAAGCGAGGTGCATCACACTTTGCAATCCCAACGTGCTGCTGTCCAGCGCAATGCCTTCTGGAAAGTTTTTGCAGTGTGTACAGTAGTGAGATAAAATGACTTGCCCAGAGATCTCTGGAAACTAGGGGTCATGCATACAAGCAATATAATAACCTGAATGGCCTTATGCCAGTATGCAACTTCCTTCATCCATATGTCATAATTTTTGCATCTGTTTAAAAATTCCACAAACCTGCATAGCACTTTTTGCTGTCTGTCATCTCTGACAGAAGCAATAAGCCTGCACAGCTCTGCACCGGTCTCATGAACATTGCAAATACAGGATGCATTATTCTCCAGTATTTACAGACCCATAGGAAGAACCACAGCGATGGGGGATATGACTATTTCTTTGAGGACATATTGTTAAGGACAGCAAAAAACAACTCAGGGTTGTTGATGGTGTTCACAGAGCAGCTGCAGACTCCAGAGCCCCGCTTCTGGGCCTGGGAAACAAGCACTGACTGGTGGGATCACATCATAATGCAGGTTTGGGATGACGAGCGGTGTCTGCAGAACTTTTAAACATGAAAGGTGACGCTCCGGATCTGCATCCGATGCTCAGCCCAGCCCTCCAGCACATGGACACCAAAATGAGAACTGCACTGATACTTGAAAAACAAGTGGTGATCACACTCTTGAAGCTTGCAATACCAGATTGCTACCAGTCAGTGGGAAATCATTTTGGAATCGGAAAAATCCATGGTAGGGGCCATTGTCATGCAAGTGTGTCGGACCATTAATCGTCTGCTTCTATTCAGGACTGTGATTCTTGGCAATATGCAATACATAGTGGATATCTCTGCAGTAATGGAGTTCTTTAATTGCCATGGGGCAATAGGATGCTTCACCAGTATCAATGTGGGCTGGTCAGGGAAGGTGCATGAGGCTCATATCTTTAAGAACACAGGACTGTTCAGAAAGCTGCAAGCAGGAATATTCTTTTCCAACAGTGGATTATCATTGGTGATATTGAAATACTGTAGAGATCCTGAGGGACCCAGCCTACCCTTTTCTTTCTGACTTATGAGGCCATACGGCGGCTAACTCAACAGCACCGAGGAAAGATTCAGCTACCACCTCAGCAGGCGCAGAATGACAATTGACTGTGCTTGTGGTAGATTGAAGAGATGCTCTCAGTGTTTACTCACAAGACTGGATCTTAGTGAGAAAATCATCTCAATGGTTGTAGCTGCCTGCTGTGTCCTGGATATCTTCCCTAGTACTCTTTCTCCTCTTCATCAGGGTCAGGCATTCCATGAATGTAGAGGGGGCACCCTTCAAGGCTGCAACAGCAGCCACTACCAATAAAACAGACAGATGTATCATTGGATTTACAGCCACAGTGGAAAGTGCAGGATAAGTTTCAAAACTTCCTTCCCTTATTTTCATAAATCTTTTTAACAAGACATGCTTATTGACACTTCAGCTTTGGAGAGCCTCTGCACAGCACTGCTCTTTAGCCCCAGCCATAGTGTGTATGGCCTGCCAGGGCGAGGATGGGAATGGAGGAAGGCATTAAGATTTTTTTGGTTGCATGAAACAATATTTCGGTCCTTATTTCCATGAATATAGATCAGTGGCACTGAAGATTGGCACTGTTTTCCCCAGGCAGTGGTGATTTTAGCTGATATCTCACTCCTGAAGGTAACAAAGGCACAGAGAGCACAGCTGCTGCTGGCATCCTGAAGCTGCCTGGGCTCGTATGCCACTAGCTTGTTAACTGCAATGGTGCCAGGCAAGCTCATCACGGAATGGCATGGGAAAGTGTCCAATCGCAGAGGAAGAAATAAGGCTGCTGCTCTAGAAACCTTCAGAAGTGGATTGCAGAGGACCTCCATAAAAGTTTCATTGAGATTGTTCAGGAAGATATAAGTGACATCCCTGTAGACCGGGGTAGGCAACCTATGGCACATGTGCCGAAGGTGGCACGCAAGCAGATTTTCAGCGGCACTCTCACTGCCCAAGTCCTGGCCACCGGTCTGGGGGGGAGGGAGTCTCTGCATTTTAATTTAATTTTAAATGAAGCTTCTTAAACATTTTAAAAACCTTATTTACTTTACATACAAGAATAGTTTAGTTATATATTATAGACTTATAGAAAGAGACCGTCTAAAACCGTTAAAATGTATTACTGGCATGCGAAACCTTAAATTAGAGTGAATAAATGAAGACTCGTCACACCACTTCTGAAAGGTTGCCGACCCCTGCTGTAGACAAATAACCTGCTCCACATGCCTTCCCCTCACCAAATCCTACAAGGGAATGAAAAGCTGATAGCAACTCTACCTCTGTTTTACTACTACCTTTACTTGTATGAGTAAAACAATGAAAAGTCTAAACCTATTTCTTGTTAACTTGGGAATGGGACGAGTGTCATCTTTACATTTAAACGCTAAAGGAAAATACATGAATGCACTTAAGCAAGGTTCCTTCCCCTTCATCGGGCTCATCCGTCCTTGGTTGGCATGACTAGCTGAACTCCCCTCCTTCTCTCTGTTCACAGCAGGGTTCTCTGTCTTGGTCTGTACAGTGCCTGGGGCGGTGGGGGTCTCTGCAAAGTGTGGCATGCAGCTTGTAAAAGCTGCAGGGCTGTAGCTCAGCACCAGATTGATTGTTGGCCTCCCTGTCCTTGTGGTGTGCTTGCTGCAGTTCCTTTGCTTTCACGTGGCACTGCCGCTGATCCCCATCACACCCCTTCACCTAAAACCCTGTGCAATCGTTTCATGGGTGTCCATGTTTCTACCGCTGGTCCATAGCTGTGCTTGCACAGCATCTTCTCTCACAGGCCCAGGAGATCCAATACTTCTGTCTACTCCAGACAGGCATGTGTCTAGAGCAGGGGTGGGCAAACTTTTTGGCCCGAGGGTCACATCGGGGTTGTGAAACTGTATGGAGGGCTAGATAGGGAAGGCTGTACCTCCCCAAACAACCTGGCCTCCGCCCCCTGACTGCCCCCTCAGAATCCCAAACCCATCCAATCCCCCCTGCTCAAGGGCCGGGCAGAATGGTCCCGAGGGCCGTAGTTTGCCCACCTCTGGTCTAGAGCATGCAGATGGCTTGGTTAGTTGCAGACAAGGGATACTGCTACGTGTTCTTGGTAAGCTCGGAAATCAGGAAAAGGCATTTTAAAAATGTGGTGTTTTTAAGAAGGGAGTTGGCTTCTGGTCTCTGTAGAGTGGAGTTAACAATTGTGCCTGGAGCAGTCATTGTCTGGCATTGTGGGACAGCTGCTGGAGATCTGTTAGGATTGACATAGGTCACACAGCGTTTGCATTTGCTCCGCGTCGACCTCTGCAGCTCAACGCCATCCAGGGAAGTGGTTCTACTGCATCACCTTAATGGTTCGCTTACGTCACCTGGGGACAAATTTAAGTGTAGACGCACACACAAATAGGTTGACACAAGATGACTTACATTGACCTAACTTTGTAGTGTAGACCAGGTCTTTAGTTACATTTGAAAATAGGACTTAAACGCCTAAGTCACTTAGGAATTTTTGAAAATTTTACCAGTTGTTGTCAGTGTTCCCTCTAATTTTTCCCACCCATGTGTGGAATGAATTTTGTTATGTGCACCAATATGGAGGTGATGTGTGACACAACAAAATTCAGGTGGTGGGGTGGGGCTGAGGGGTTTGGAGTGTGGGAGGGGGCTCAGGGCTGGGCCAAAGGGTTGTGGGGGGGGGAGGGCTCTGGCTGGGGGTGCGGGCTCTGGGGTGGGGCTGCGGATGAAGAGCTCAGGGCTGGGCCAGAGGGTTGGGTTGCAGGGTGGTGAGGTCTATGCTGGAGGGGCAGACTCTAGGTTGGGGCTGGGGATGAGAGGTTTGGGGTGTGGTGGGGCTCCCCGAGGCTACAGTGGGGAGAGAGGACTTCCCCTGCCTCCCCCAGCTCTCTCTTCCCGCAGCAGCACCTGGGCAGGGCTAGCTGGGCTGGGGGAGCATCTCTTTCTGCCGCAGCCCTGAGCACCTGCGTGGAATAGGCAGCTGCGCGGCCACACAGCTCAGCAGGAACTTAGGTTGTTGTGTCTGTGATCAGTTTGATCACTCTTATTGCTGGCCTGTTAATTTAGTTTCCTCCGTAGTTTACTAGTTGTAACAGCAAAATTTTGGGAAGTCATTCAGTTTGAAAATATGCACGTGACTGTATTTTTTTAACATAACACTGAAAGGAACATGGCTGATTTAGGGCTTTTCTACATAGAGACACTCAGGAAAGTTAAGTTGAATTAATTAAAGGTATGAAGTAAAAATACATTAAAGGGCATTAAACCCCTTTGTGTATACTCTCATTCAGAAGTAAAGTGGCCATAGTTTTCTGTAGCTGAATCCTAAAAGGATTTAACTAATGTGCTTTCATTTCACACCTTTAATTAATTCAACTTAACTTTCTTCTGAGTATTCTGTGTAGGCATGTAGTTACAAAAATTCTGGAAAAGCAGCTAGAGCAGGCTAATAATTTAAAGAGGGCTTGTTAAATTATATAGAAGTTCAGTGTGTGTCAGCCATGTGGGAATGATAACGATGTTTGAGGGAATAGGAACTGAAGAGCTGGTGATGGGGGTGGGGAGGGTCTGGAAAGATTTTGGGCAGCAGGTTGTATTGTGTTAGGGGTACTTCTCAGGAGAAGGTTTCATTTTCAATACCAACAGTCTACTGAATCCATCTAGGCCCACATAAACATTCCCTCAACTCATTTGATTGTCTGGTCTCACTGCTGTGGTACTTCCCCTCTCCCCTTTACCTTGTAGGATGGCCTCAAGGGCTTGGTTACCTGACCTTTTTCAGTTAGTGGTAATGACAGGAGCCAGCAAACAGAGCTGTAAACAGGGGAGTTTGAGTGGGAGTTTACAGGGGGAGTTTGGGGGAAGACTAAGAGGCAGGCAGAGGAACAGACTACTGAAGGGAGTGTGCGGTGTTCTAGCGGTGTCTTGGTGCTTGTTGGGAGTTTGTTTTCCTGTGAGTGGTGGCGTTTTGGTTTGTGTTTCCCAGATTTACAGGAGTTAGGTGGGAAGCCTAATACAGACACAGAGGCAGCAGTTGTAGTGACCCAAGCAGTGGAAGACACAATGAGGATGACTGGATGTGGAAGCGGCAGCATGTACATGATCCTGGAGGGGTACCTGATAAAAGTTTAATCTGCATGAAGTGCCGCCTGATAGAGCTGATGGGGGAAAAAAAAGATCCGAGGACTGGAGTTGCAGGTGGAAACTCTGGTTGAGTTTAGAAGGGGGTTCGAGCAGATGATGGAGTAAAGACATGAGGAGTCTGAATGGAAAAGCTCAGACTTGCAGCTGGAAGCAGGACCAAAGAACTCTGAGGGGAGACTGCTGGATGAGGAAAGTGGACAGTGGAAGCATGTGACTAAGAACCAGGCAGAGGAAAAGACGGGCTAGTGAAGGACAAATAGAGCTCAGGAACAGGTTTGTGGAGTTGGAAAATGAAGAAGGGGCACAGCAGGTGGTCGCTGAAGGTGAGGGCAAGGAAGAGGAGAAGAGCAGCTAGTCCTATAGGAAGAGGGGAAGAGTCAATGGAGATAACACCAAATATGAGCCCCAGGAGGATGGCAAGGGCGAACAGGAATCGAGAGGACTTGCAGCCAGAGGGAACAGGGGATAGACTGGAGAATTGCACCGTCACCAGGAAAAGGCAAGTCCATGTGATTGGGGACTCCTTACTGGGAAGAATAGACAGGCCTGTAACCAGAGCTGATCTAGAGAACAGAAGGGTGTGCTGTCTGCCGGGTGCTAAGATACAGGATGTGGACCTGAGGCTGAAGAGGATCCTAACGGGAGCGGGAAAGAATCCACTGATTGTCTTTCATGTGGGAACAGATGATACGGCTAGATTCTCACTGGAACGTATCAAGGGAGACTATGCCAGGCTGGGGAAGACACTTAAGGAAATCGAGGCTCAGGTGATCTTCAGTGGGATTTTGCCTGTTCCTAGAGAAGGGCAACAAAGGTGTGACAAGATTATGATGATCAACAGATGGCTCAGGCAGTGGTGCTATAAGGAGGGCTTTGGGATGTATGGCCACTGGGAGGCATTCATGGACAGAGGACTGTTCTCTCGGGATGGACTTCACCTGAGAGGGAGGGAAATAAATTTCTAGGATGGAGGCTGGCACAATTGATTAAGAGAGCTTTAAACTAGGAATTGGGGGGGAGGGGGAGATGGTTGGGAGATGTCCAGGTAATCTCCACGCCGGATTTTAATATTGAGAGGGAAGAAAATGAAGTAAGAGAGGACACAGCCGTGGGTAGGAGAACAGGCATACGGAGGAAGGGTAGTGTAGATACCATTCTAATAGGTGATGCTGGTGGTAGAATGTCTGGGCCTAATTGGGTAAAGAGCGTGAGCAAAGCCAAACAGCAAGAATTAAGATGTTTGTACATCAATGCGAGGAGCCTAGGTAACAAAATGGAGGAACTAGAGCTACTGGTGCAGAAACCAGACTTTATAGGGATAGCAGAAACATGGTGGAATAGTAGTCATGACTGGAGTACAGGTATTGAAGGGTATGTGCTGTTTAGGAAGGACAGAAATAAAGGCAAAGATGGTGGAGTAGCATTGTATATCAGTGATGAGGTAGACGGTAAAGAAATAAGAAGGGATGGAATGGATAAGACAGTCTGGGCAAAAATCACATTGGGGAAGAAAGCTACTAGAGTCTCCCCTGAGATAATGCTTGGGGTGTGCTACAGACCGCCAGGATCCGATTTGAATATGGATAAAGACCTTTTTAATGTTTTTAATGAAGAAAATACTAATGGGAATTGTGTGATCATGGGAGACTTTAACTTCCCAGATATAGACTGGAGGACAAGTGCTAGTAATAGGGCTCACATTTTCCTAGAAGCAACAGCTAATGGATTTCTTCTCCAAGTAGTTGCTGAACCAACAAGAGGGGATGCCATTTTAGATTTGGTTTTGGTGAGTAGTGAGGACCTCATAGAAGAAATGGTTGTAGGGGACAACCTTGGTTCGAGCGATCATGAGCTAATTCAGTTTAAACTAAATGGGAGGATAAACAAAAATAGATCTGTGACTAGGGTTTTTTATTTCAAAAGGCTAATTTTAAAAAATAAAGGAAATTAGTTAGGGAAGTGGATTGGACTGAAGAACTTGGGGATCTAAAGGCAGAGGAGGCCTGGAATTACTTCAAGTCAAAGTTGCAGGAAGTATCAGAAGCCTGCATCCCAAGAAAGGGGAAAAAATTTATAGGCAGGAGTTGTAGACAAGCTGGATGAGCAAGCATCTCAGAGAGAGGATTAAGAAAAAGCAGAAAGCCTATGAGGAGTGGAAGATGAGTGATCACCAAGGAAAGCTACCTTATTGAGGTCAGAACATGTAGGGATAAAGTGAGGCAGGCCAAAAGCCATGTAGAGTTTGAGGAATTAAAACCAATAGTAAAAGGTTCTATAGCCATATAAATAAGAAGAAAACCAAGAAAGAAGTGGGACCGCTAAACACAGAGGATGAAGTGGAGGTTAAGGATAATCTAGGCATGGCCCAATATCTAAACAAATACTTTACCTCAGTCTTTAATGAGGCCAATGAGGAGTTTAGGGTTAATGGTAGGATGACAAATGGGAATGAGGATATGGAGGTAGATATTACAGCATCTGAGGTAGAAGCCAAACTAGAACAGCTTAATGGGACTAAATCGAGGGGCCCAGATCATCTTCATCCAAGAATATTAAAGGAACTGGCACATGAAATTGCAAGCCCATTAGCAAGAATTTTTAATGAATCTGTAAACTCTGGGGTTCTACTGTACGACTGGAGAATTGCTAACATAGGCCTGGTCTACACTAAGGGGGGGGCGGTCGAACTAGGGTACGCAAGTTCAGCTACGTGAATAGCGTAGCTGAACTCGAAGTACCCTAGTTCGACTGACTTACTCGTCCAGACGCGGCGGGGTCGAACTCCGCGGCTCCAAGGTCGACTCCGCCACCGCCGTTCGCGGTGGTGGAGTTCCGGAGTCGACCAGAGCGCGCGGGGAGTTCGAACTATCGCGTCTTGATTAGACGCAATAGTTCGAACTCCGAGAAGTCGAACTCACCGCGTTGACCCGGACGGTGAGTATAGACCTTCCCATAGTTTCTATCTTTAGGAAAGGGGAAAAAAAGTGATCCTGGCAACTACAAGCTTGTTAGCTTGACATCTGTAGTATGCAATGTCTTGGGGAAAAAAATTTGAAAGAGAAAGTAGTTAGGAACATTGAGGTCAGTGGTAATTGGGACAAAATACAACCTGGTTTTACAAAAGGTAGATCGTGTCAAACCAACCTGATCTCCTTCTCAAAGAAGGTAACAGATTTTTTAACAAAGGAAACGCAGTGGATCTAATTTACCTCGATTTCAGTAAGGCATTTGATATGGTTCCACATGGGGAATTATTAGCTAAATTGGAAAAGATGAGGATCAATATGAAAATTTGAAGGGTGGATAAGGAACTGGTTAAAGGAGAGACTACAACGGGTTGTACTGAAAGGTGAACTGTCAGGCTGGAGGGAGGTTACTAGTGGAGTTCCTCAGGGATCGGTTTTGGGACCAATCTTACTTAATCTTTTTATTACTGACCTTGGCACAAAAAATGGGAATGTGCTAATAAAGTTTGCAGATGACACAAAGCTGGGAGGTATTGCTAACACAGAGAAGGACTGGGATATCCTACAGGAAGATCTGGATGATCTTGTAAACTGGAATAATAGTAATAGGATGAAATTTAATAGTGAAAAATGCAAGGTTATGCATTTAGGAATTAATAACAAGAACTATTGTTATAAGCTAGGGACACATCAGTTGGAAGTAACAGAGGGGAGGAGAAGGACCTTGGAGTATTGGTTTGATCACAGGATGACTATGAGCCGCCAATGTGATATGGCTGTGATAAAAGCTAATGTGGTCTTGGGATGCATCAGGCGAGGTATTTCCAGAAGAGATAGAGGTGTTAGTACAAGGCACTGGTGAGACCTCATCTGGAATACTGTGTGCAGTTCTGGTCTCCCATGTTTAAGAAGGATGAATTCAAACTGGAACAGTACAGAGAAGGGCTACTAGGATGATCAGAGGAATGGAAAACCTGTCTTATGAAAGGAGACTCGAGAGCTTGGCTTGTTTAGCCTAAACAAAAGAAGGCTAAGGGGAGATATGATTGCTCTCTCTAAATATATCAGAGGGATAAATACCAGGGAGGGAGAGGAATTATTTAAGCTCAGTACCAATGTGTACACAAGAACAAATGGATATAAACTGACCATCAGGAAGTTTAGACTTGAAATTAGATGCAGGTTTCTAACCATCAGAGGAGTGAAGTTCTGGAACAGCCTTCCAAGGGGAGTAGTGGGGGCAAAAGACATATCTGGCTTAAAGACAAGCTTGATAAGTCTGTGGAGAGGATGGTATAATGGGGTAGCCTAATTTTGGCAATTAATTGGTCTTTGACTATTACCGGTAAATATGCCCAATGGCTTGTGATGGGATGTTAGATAGGGTGGGATCTGAGTTATTACAGAGAATTCTTTCCTGGGTGTCTGGCTGGTGAGTATTGCCCACATGCTCAGGGTTTAGCTGATCGCCATATTTGGGGTTGGGAAGGAATTTTCCTCCAGGGCAGATTGGCAGAGGCCCTGGAGGTTTTTCGCCTTCCTCTGCAGCGTGGGGCATGGGTCATTTGCTGGAAGATTCTCTGCGTCTTGAAGTCTTTAAACCATGATTTGAGGACTTCAGTGGCTCAGACACAGGTTTGATACAGGAGTGGGTGGGTGGGTGAGATTCTGTGGCCTTCGTTGTGCAGGAGGTCACTAGATGATCATAATGGTCCCTTCTGACCTTAAAGTCTATGATTCTATGAATTAATATTCTGTGCTTCAGAAAATTTCTATTTTTTTAACTCCTTAAGTTTTCTTCTTTCCTTGGCCCTTAGGAGCAATATGAACAGGAAGATTTTTTGATTAAGCCCAGTGACAATCTGATCATTTGTGGAAGAGTTGATAAGGACCACTGCAGTCTAGAGGTTCACCGTGAGTAAACAATATTTGGTCATAAAAGCAGGCCTAGAAAATACTCTGCTTATCCAGTCTGATCCCTGTGGCTTTGCAGGACTGCTCCCTCTGTTGTTCTCCATTTATCCTGGTTTTTGAATAGATGTTGGCATCTGGCACAACTACATTTCTTGTGCTCTTACCTCTGTAAAATAACTGCTTAACAAACGCTAATGAACCCTGACCTATATAAATATACTGCGAACCTGTACAGTGAAACATCAGCCTGTCAGTAATACTTTATCATTCTTATTTTATAAATACACATAAGCAGCAAGTGTCTCTTATATACCAGATGTTTTAAAATAGTCGCACAAACACAAATGAAGATGATGTAGCGTGTGCAAGGCATAAACTGAATCAGTCTGTACTTGATGTAGATAAGTACGTCATTCTGCGGGCTGTTGAATTTGTCACCTAAAATAAATGTTCTGTGGTGCCTAACATCATATAGAGAGGCTGTGGCTCTCTGCTAGAAACTGACAATATCACAAATGTAGCTTCCAGACATTATCTCTACACTGAGAATATTAATATTTGCTCCATCTGGCTGTGTGGGGATGCACTACATAGAGTGGCTTATTTTTCTCTCCACTGACATAAATGTTTTTCAAATTCTCTCTTTCAGTTTATAATCATGAAGAGGACTCATTTTATGTACACCATGATATCCTCTTACCTGCATACCCTCTAAGTGTGGAGTGGCTTAATTTTGATCCTAATCCTGATGAATCTCCAGGTAATAAATGTCTTTAGGGTGCCAAAAGAGATCATAGCTGTCTAACAATAGCAATTTTTGAATATGAACTGCATAATTAACTTAAAATGCTGTGACTAAATAATGGTCTCCTGCAGCAATATTAACACAGAAGCAAAGCCAAGGCATGGGAGGAAAAATTAAACATGTAACTGTAACTGGGGGTGCTCACCTCCGGAGTGCCTCCTAGTGGTAGGGTGTGATACTGCAATCTTTGTCCCACTCATGGCCCCCCCTGTAGGTGGCCGACCTTGAAAGACAGGTCTTCAGTGGCTCAGCCTTCCAGCCAAGTCACACTGTTGAAAAATGAACCCCTTCTGGGGTAGCAAATAGTTCACCAAACTATCTCCTCTCAACAGGGTCTTCAGCCCTGTTTCTGGGCCCTTTAAATGTGGCCCTTGGCTCAGGCTTCTGAAGGAGCCTTGTCCCCCTCTTGGGCTTAGGCCCCTTTGCCAATGGGGGAACCTTGGCCAGCCCGCTACTCCAGGTTCCAGCCCAGGCGTCCTATAAACAGCAGTCACATATTGCTTCCTTCACTTAGTTGCTGCTGCATTCCCTGGGGCTCTTCCTACCTGGTCCTTTTACCTTAGGGTTAAAGTTCTCAGGTATTTTCTCTCTCCCAGTCCAGTAAATGGAGCCCTTCAAGCTCCTTTCTCCAAAGAGGAGCACCCTTCCTCATCTCTCTGGTCCCAGCCGGGAACTGACCTGCTAAGATCCTGCATCTCCTTTTATCTGAGCCTGCTGGGCTCTTGATGGCTGCTTTCTTTTGGTTTTTCTAGGGCGGCCTGGAGGACCCACCTTCACTGCTCCTTCCTGGAGCAGGGTGTAGTAGGACCTCAGTGCCTCCAGCAGGGGGCCACAAAGGGCCGGGTACAGCCCATCACAGTGAATAATTTATTTTTTTTTAGAGCTGTAAATGCTTACGTATATATCTGGAGGGTTCTTTTAGTAATGTCATTATACCAAATGACTAAACTAAAACACCAATACTAATACCAATGGCAAACCAAATCTACTAGGCAGGCTAATGGAAAACTTTTCTTTAGACTTCTTGTTTGCAGATGTGTTTGGCCATGTCTTCTCTGAACAAAACCAATAGTCAATCAAATTTATTTTAAAATAACACACTAAAAATTATATTTTATAATTTTGGGGGCTGTACATATTTTTCTTTGCATTTTTATCATTAATTGTACTAAAGGGAGGATACGTACATAAAGTTGGCTCTGAGTGTAATTGTATGACAGGATTGCTTGTGATGGTAAGAGGCAGGGCTCAACAGCCCTGGGGCTCACTTCTGGTTTATGTTCTATGTTCTTAAAGCTCATGCTTCAGGGTTTCAGCCAGCCACTGCTCATGGCAGGGTCATGAAGGGATTTTTCGCCCCCAACGTGTTCTGGAAGGTTTGGGGTTTTTTTAATCTTTTTTTCCTCTGAAGCCTCGAATGACCATGGCTAGAGAAGAGACATTGCATGGCCTGGGCTAGGGCTCTGAGGTGGCTCTGAGCACTCTCTCTCTCTCTCAAAGGTGTTTGGCTGGCTAGTTCTTGCTGACAAGCTCAGGATCTAATAGATCACCATATATGGGGTCAGGAAGGAATTTTCCCTCAAGTCAGATTGGCAGTAATGTTGGGGGATTTTCACCTTCCTTTGCAATGCCTGGATGCAGGTCACTTCTCAGGATTATCTGGTATATCTCACTTAATCATTTCCCTGCCACTGCAAGGGCATTGTGCACTGGTGCACCTTGGTCCATCCTATTCTGTGCCTGTGGCACATAATAGTCTTTTCTCCCTGGACAGTAATACTTTGGCCTCGTTTTGGATGTTGGGTTTGGTGTGTGGGTGCTGGGTGGGGTGGTGGCAGCGGCGTGTGCTATACAGGAGGTCATACAAGATAATCTAATGGTCCCTTCTGGCCTTAAATTCTAGAACTCTGACATACCTTTTTGCAGGCAATTTCTGCAGGTGTATCTTTAAATGGACACTAACCATGTACAACTGGTAAAAATATGCCATTGAAAGACTCTGGACACATAGGCATTAATTTAAAATAAGTAATGAAATGGTTGTATCATCCTGCACTCTTTGCGTATGTTAATCTAAATGAACACTATCGCTGGCATTTGCTTTTCTTTCTGCAGGAAATTATGCTGCAGTGGGTAACATGACCCCTGTTATTGAGGTCTGGGACCTTGATATAGTGGATTCTCTAGAGCCAGTCTTTTCTCTTGGAAGTAAAAAAGAAAAGAAGAAGAAGAAAAAGGGAAAGAAGGTAAAATAATGCATGTCTGCTGATCTGTTTAGATTGCAAAAGCTGCAGGCAGGGACCATGTCTTTGTCTTTGGTTAGTAAAGTTACGAGCCCAGTAATGCACACAGATACGCGCATCTTTTTTTTTTTTTTAATTAAAGTATAAGGTCTGGGTTAGTTACCTCTGCCGGAGACACTGCATCTGAAAGATACTATTTGGGCAATTCACAGAAACTATAAACATGGCTCTATCCAAGTAGCTGCTAATCTTTACATCATCCAGCTCAAGAGCCCACTCTTCTGAGTAATTGAGAAAAGGATTTACTTTTTTACCCCCTCAGTCCTTTAGGTCGTAGAAGGGCCCAATGGAGAAGGGTAATGATTCTATGTAACTCGTTGCTGCAAAGTTTGGACATATACGACTAATGTTTGCAGTAGCATTTCATTAATTTAAAAATCTAGAGGATCTCTCTCACTTCCAGGTTAGTGAGTTAGGGAGGGAAAAATAGGAGGAGGAAGGATCCTGGAGGACTCCCATTTACTCAGAACAATGTTCTTTGTAGCTTAACCCTTTCATTTTTTAATTTAAAAAAGAAAAAGGGTAGTCATTAGGAGGTAGTGAGTCAATGTTTGAGGAGAAGGGGGCCAGAGTGGGAACCAGAACAATAGGAGTAAGCAGGGAGAATGTAGGGACCCAAAGATGCTCCAGGACAACTGGTGAATATTTGAATTTGTGCCAGCTGGCGAAAGGGAGTAGCTATTGCTGCATGCTGACCAGATAAGGGGAGAAGAGGCAAGCTGAGCGGAGGTGCTGCAGAGGTAGCTCTGTACAGAGAGGATTTCAGTAGGTGGGAATATGTTGAATTATCAGGCTGTTCCTAACGGGCGGCTCTAGCAATTTTGCCGCCCCAAGCACAGCGGCACGCAGCGGGGGGCGCTCTGTCGGTCGCCGGTCCCGCGGCTCCGGTGGACTGCGGGAGATCCACCGGAGCCGCCTGCCACCCTCCCGGCGACCGGCAGAGTGCCCCCTGCAGCGTGCCACCCCAAGCATGTGCTTGGCGTGCTGGGGCCTGGAGCGGCCCCTGGTTCCTAATCTGTGCATATAACAGTACATTAATGAACAATAAATACTTGATTTTTCCTGGAAGGTGTAACTTTTTTAAACCTCTTTAAAATGTATCTGTATACAGAATTCATCTACAGAAGGGAATCAGGATGGGCATACTGATGCAGTTCTTGACCTTTCATGGAATAAGCAAAACAGGTAAATGATTGAATGTTTACATACAGATAATTATAAATTAGTGTACATGGTTTTGTATGAAGTATGTATACATACCTATAACTTTATTGCTTAAAGATCAACTTAATGTAGTGCAGAAGTTAATCCAGCTGAAAAGTACTTGAATTCTACACTAGTGAAAATTGAGACCGTCTCACAGTTGTTGTTTTTTTTTAAAAGTGGTTTTTGTTGTTTTTGTTTTTTTTGTGACTTGTATTTTTTAAATTTGAATGTCAAACAAAGGTGGCTTTTAGCCATCTCGGTGCGCCTGTTGTCCTGGCATGATTTGGTCCATGGGGCAAATCAGAATTGTCCAAAAGTGGCTCTGAATTGTGCCAAATTCCAATGGACAGGGTGGCTGATGTGCAGGGAAGCCCAGGCCATGCCCTCTTTTTCCCTGGCTCTTCACCCTGTGCTGAAGTCAGAAAGCAGGGAGAGGTGTTGAAGGAGCTTCTATAGCACAGATATAGAATTGTCTCTGTCTCCCTGTGATAGGCAGGTGGAGTCCTCTGTTGCTTGGCTACACCAGCTTTAGGGTTTGCTTCCCACTGCCAGAGCAACATGCAGTTACCCTGTCAAAAGGGGAGCAGTCAGACCTTCATGCTAAAGTTAAGAACAGCTTCTTCATTAGTTCTTTGAGTAGTGTCCCTCTTGGGGCTCCACTTCAGGTGCACATGCACCTCGTGAGCCCTTGATTGAAGATTTTCAGTTAACTGTATCAATTCGGCCTCTTTGTGCCCAATACTGAGGCTATGTTAAGGGTGCATGGTTAAACGACCCTCCATTCCTTCTCAACTGCCTTGGCCTGAGAGGAAGTCTTAGCATGTCCACATCGAGCATGCCTCTGCTTTTGCACTATTTCTCTAGTGATTGAGAGAGTTTTTATAGTGAGTTATTTAGATAAGTAGTGAGAGGATTTTTACACTCTTCTTTTTCTTAAGAGACTTTTTTCTTTTTTTTTTTCCCCCAACCCTAGTAGGCATGCCTGGCTTGCTAGGTTTCAAATGCTGAGAGGCTATATGTCGCTATGAGCCACAGCCACTATAAATGTGTCCATTGCTTGGGAGAGTCCCACATCTTCTAGAAGTGCAATGTCTGCTTGACCCTCAAGTCCAGGACAAGGGAAAACAGAGAGATAAAACTCATACTGTTAATGATGGAACACTGTCTTTGGCCAGCTTCTGAGTCAGGTCTCTGGACCAATCCAGTGCCCCTTCTACCTCGGCACAAGCTTTCTCTAAGAAAGGGAAGACTTTGGAGGATTCAGGGAAGGTTTCCATAAAGATGTACCTATCTAAGTCTACCATGTATGACAAGGACCAGAAAAGACTGGATCTCTTTGAATGAAAAGCCTATTCGTTGGCAACCCTGCAATTCAGGATTGCAAATTATCAGGTTGTCATGGCCAAATATAATTTTACAAACTATAACAGATTCATGGCTTTTATTGAACATCCGCCACAAGAATATAGGGAGCAATTTCAGTCCATCATCTCAGAGGGCCAGTTGGTGGCCAGAACTGTTCTTCAAGTATCCTTTGATGCTGTGGACACTGCTGCCAGGTCCATCTCCATAGTGATGGTTATGCACAAGGCATCATGGTTCCATCTCTCTGGGTTTCTGAGAGACTCCAGAACACTGTGGAGAGCTTCCCCTTTGATGCTTGTAAACTGTTCTCTGAAACCACGCATGAGTCTTTGCACTCTCTAAAGGACTCTAGGGCTACTTTATGATCACTGGGCACATATATACATGTATAAGATAAGGTTTAGTAGGTCACAGACTGCCCAGAGGTTGTGTCCACGCTTAGTTTTTTGGGTTCCAGAGATCCACCAAACCCCCCAGAAAGACACAGATTTCAGAGAGAGAGGGCTGCCCAGCCACTCTCCATGACCACCCAGACAGTTTCAAATCAATAGTTTTGTTGGGTTGGTCAAGAGTTCAGATCCTCCAACTAAATTTATTGCTGTGCCTGTTAGGCCACCTCCCTGTCTGGAGACCACCTTGCCCAATTCCAACATGCTTGGAGGCAGGTCACTACAGACATTTGAATTGTAGAGGTCATAACATTGGGCTATACCATCCATTTTACGTCACTCCCTCCCTTCCACGCCCCTTCCCTGTCCCTCTTCAGTGATCCCGCTCATGAGCTTTTATTGAGACAAGAAGTGAACTTTCTCCTTCGAATGGCAGAGTAGAGCTAGTTCCTCCTCCTCCTCACAAGACAAGGGATTTTACTCAAAGTATTTCCTTGTGCCAAAGGAGAATGGAGGGTGGAGACCAATCTTAGATCTAAAACTTCTAAAGAAGTTCAGGATGGTGGCTCGGGCAGCTGTAATTCCTTCATTAGAGAAAGGGGTTTGGTTTCTGGCCCTCAAACTACAAGATGCTTATTTCCATATAACAATATACTCATCGCACAAGAAATATCTGTGCTTCATTATTGGACAGGATCATTTCCAATACCAAGTGTTTCACTTCAGTCTTTCCTTGTCCCCCAGAGTGTTCTCCAAAGTCCTGGCAGTAGTCACTGCTTACCTCTGACAAGAAGCAATCCTAGTCTTCCTGTACCTTAATGACTAGCTACTCAAGGGCCGTTCTTATGAAGCAGTGTTATCTTCCTCCCAGACAGCCCTTGCTCTGTTCCAGAAGTTGGGTCTGCAGCTGAATGTAAAAAAATCCACATTAACCCCAGTACAGAAGACAGTTTATAGGGGCCTATTTGGACTTGTTGGCAACCAGAGCCTATCTTCCTTTAGACAGATTTGTAACCATGTCAGGTTTGGTATGGGCAATTCGGGGGAGCCCTTGAACCCCAATAAGGAACTGTCTTCAGCTCCTGGGATACATGGCAGTTTGCATCTTTGTGACCAATCACACAAGGTTACATTTCTGCTGCTTTCAGGGTTTGCTCGGAACAACCTGTTCTCCAGTCAGATGCACCTTGGACAGACAAGCTACAAGTGAGGAACTCCTTAGACTGGTGGAAGGATCAACTCAGCATCTGTGCAGGTGTTCCTTTCTGTCACCCAGCCCCAGCAATGACTTTAACAGCATCCTTGTAGGTTGGGGAGCACAGCTTAGTACCATCACAACTTAGGACAGATGGACAACTCAAGAAACCAGTCTCCACATCAATATGTTGGAGCTCAGGGCTGTCAGGAACAGTTGCCTTCATTTCTTACCCCTTATTGGGGCAAATCAATCTAGGGTCACGAAGGACAATGTAGCCTGCATGTTTTTTATCAACAGGTAGGGAGGAGCGAGATTCTCCTCTCTGTATACTGAAGCTATGAAACTATGGGATTTGTGCATAGCTCATCAGATGCAAATTTCAGCAGTCTACCTCACAGGTATTCAGAACACCACACCCGATATCTTCAGCAGACACTTCTCACAAGATCACACCAAAGTTCTGCATAGTACATTCCAAAGATGGGGGCTGCAAGAGTTCCAGGAACAGGAAGTGTCCTCGTTTCTGCTCAAGAGGGTTTGGGCAACCACTCCTTGGGAGACGCCGTTCTTCTATCTTGTGTTTCCTCTAGCACTACTGATACTAAGAGTGATGAAAAAGATAGGACAGAGCCAGATTTATCCTTATAGTGGCAACCAGACTGAGACAAGCTTTGTACCGTTACCTGCTTCACCTGTGTGTCCAACCGTCATTGAAGCTCCTGACTGTTCTGCATTTCCTATCACAGGATGTGGGTTGTGTGCTTCATCCCACTCTACTGGTTCTCCACCTGATGGTGTGGCTTCTGGATGGTTTACGGCATTAGAATTCTCCTGCACTATAGAAGTACAGCAGCTCTTACTGAAAGAGATCAACCCACATTACTTACCTGCAGAAATGGAAGAGATTCGTCTATTGGCATTGGCATTGCTGCCTCCAGCCTGATTTGGTGCCACTTTGTCATCCTGGTTTACATGTTGGATCTAAAGAAATTGGGATTACCAATTAGTTCGATTTAAGTTCCATTTGACTGCAATATCAACCTTTCATCCTCCGGAAGAAGGATGCTCCATATTTGCTCATCCAGTATTGTCTAGGTTTAGTAAGGGTTTAGAGACTCTCTATCCGCAGATTAGAAACCCTATCCCAACTTGGGACCTCAACCTGATACTCAGTTACCTCCATGAGACCTCCATTCGAACCAATGACAACCTGTTGTCTGTTGCATTTATCTATAAAGATGGATTTTTTTAGTAGCTATCCTGTCAGCCCGTAGTGTCATGGATATTGGAGCCCTAATGGCAGATCACCCCCCTATCCCCACCCCTTACGGTCTTCTTTAAGGACAAGGTCTCTTTACATCCATACCCTAAATTCTTACCTAAGATTCTATCAGAGCTCTGCCTTAATCAGTCCATTCCTCTACCAGTATTTTTGCTGAAGCCATGTGGTTCGCTACAGGAATCCTGTTTACACATTCTGGATGTTAGAAGGGCATTAGCCTTCTACTTAGATAGGACCCAGCAATATAGCAAGTCACCTAAGCTCTTCATTTCTTTCACAAATAGATCCACAGGGTTCTCGATTTCTACTCAGACTGTTGAGGTGGCTATCTGGATGTATTATCACTTGTTATGATGCTGCAAGCGTTCATCCTCAACCCCCCCTTCTCCCCCCCACCCCCTTTTTTTGGGTGGGGAGGGTGATAGTATATTCAACCAGATCACAGGCAATAAATATCTATGGCATTACCAAAGAATGTACCAGTATCTGAAGTATGTAGGGCTGCTACATGGACTTCAATGCATATGTTTTCAAAACATTACGCCCTGGTCCAAACTGTCAGATTCAATGCTATATAGCCTTGGTATCCAGCATGAGGAGAACATAGGGCATGTGCACAGGCCAAACGGGCACTGCTAGCTGAAAATCTCTAATCAAGGGCACAAGAGGCACATGTGCACGTGAAGTGGAGCACCCATAGGCACCCACATCTCAAAGAACCGCAGTTACTGCGCAAGGTGATTAACCCCTTCTTTCTGTCACCTGGGTTGGTTTTCAATAACACAATTAGTACAGGATCCTCAGCCAGGCTCATGTAAATGGCTTTTCCAATTAGATACAGTATAATCTTTTCCTACTGCTGCTAACTCTCTCTGAGGATACACTTGTCAGTTCTGCATAATCATTTTCAGCAGCTGTCAGCAATCTCCTCTGAAAACTCCTGGTTCTTCTTCGAGTGATTGCTCCAATGCATTCCAGTTAGGTGTGCGCGCCGCGCGTGCACGGCTCTTCGGAAGATTTTTACCCTAGCAACTCCGGCGGGCCGGCTGGGCGCCCCCTGGAGTGGCGCCGCTATAGCGCAGAATATATACCCCAGCCGGCCCGTCCGCTCCTCAGTTCCTTCTTCCCGCCCGTGACGGCAGTCGGAACTGTGGAGTGCTCAGTAGTCCTCCACATCCCTAGCTCTCTCTACTTGTTGTTGTATATAGTTCTTCACTGTTAGTATAGTTAGTTTTAGTAGTTAGTTAGCGTTTTAGATAAGGATAGGGGGAGTATTTCCTCCCTTCCCCTCCCCGGTGCGGGCTTATGCCCAAGGCACCGGGCTTTAAGCCCTATGCAGCATGCCAGAGGCCTATGCCAGTGGGTGACCCTCACGGCTCCTGCCTCCGTTGCCTGGGCGAGGCACACCGCACAGACAAGTGTGCCATTTGTTCGGCTTTTAAGCCGCGAACCCGTAAGGACAGAGACAGTCGCCTCAAACAGCTCCTTATGGAAGCGTCCCTCCAGCCCGCGGCACCGTCAGCGCCGGCGCCGAGGGCTTCTTCGGTGCAGAGTGCACCCGCGGCACCGACCGGCTCCGGCACCGTGGCCACGGTACCCAAACCGCCGCCTAAGACGACCCGGCACCGCTCGCTCTCGCCTTCACGCAAGCAGAGACTGGCGAAGGCTGTAGCGAAGGCACGCACAGAGACCGCCACGAGAGTGGCTGAGGCAGTGCGTAAAGCGGGCCCTGAGCCCTCGACTCCGGCTCCGCAAGCGCCGTCGAGTCTGGCACCGCCCCGCTCCCCGGCACCGACCGAGGTTGAGCCAAGGCTGCCTTCGACGCCGGAGACTTTCTCCTCCGCGAGAGACCTCATCAGGCTCATAGAGGCTCCGAGCCTCCGGCCCCCGGCACCGCCGGTGCGGGCTGTTGTCTCTCTGGGCAAGCCAGCCAGGATGACAAGACCGCCCTCTATCGACGAGCGGCATGGAAGACGGTCGCGGTCCCGGCGCAGGTCCCCGTCCCGCCGTTCGGGATCTCGTCGCCGCTCCTCTTCACGGCACCGAGCGCCATCCCGACGCCGGTCTGAGTCCCGGTACCGCTCTCGATCTCGGTACCGGTCGCACTCCCGGCACCGATCCAGGTCACCGTACCGTCGGTACCGTCGGAGGTCGTCTCGGCACCGCGACTCTCGGAGTCACTCCCGGCACCGCGGATCCCGCTCCCGGTCGAGCTCCCGGCGCCGGTCGAGCTCCCGGCACCGCCGAAGCCCACGCTCCTGGTCACCGTCCCGTCGGCGCTCTGCGTATCGACCCTCGGTACCGTCGGTGCAGGGCCTCCCACCTTCAGCGGTTCAGTCCGTCGGCACCACAGCACCACCTTGGCCATCCCGCACAGCGTCCGTGGCCTCCGGTGCCGATGATGCTACCCACCGGTGGCCGACCCCACAAGGACTCCCTCACGAGCAGTGGGGCTACTGGGTCCCATGGGGGCAGCATGAAGGGCAGGGTATCCCGTTTCCCAGGAGGGATGTGACCACCGGCACCAGGGTCCCTGAAGCGACTATTAGCCGGCCGCCTCCCTCGCCTCCGCACGAGCCCTCTGCTCATCCGGCCCGCCAATCACCCGTGCCCCACGATTCGGAGGAGGCTCAGCCACCGGCCATAGAGCCTGAGCCGGTTCTGCAGGGTGCATCTTCGTCATCCTCGCCGGACGAGGCGGTGGCAGGTGCTGCGGCCAGCGAACCCCCGCCCATTGACCTCCGGGCCTTCCAAGACCTGCTTCGCAGGGTGGCGGCGTCCATGAATCTTCCCGTCGAGGAGGTCCAAGAGGACGAGGATCCAATCACCAACGTGGTGGGTGCGGACGCTCCCGTCCGCGTGGCGTTACCCTTTGTCCGGACCATTCAAAAAAACGCCACTACGCTCTGGCAGACCCCCGCTTCCATTCCACCCACAGCACGCGGGGTCGAGCGGAAGTACTCAGCCCCACCATCAGGCTATGAGTACCTTTATTCCCACCCAACCCCGGACTCCCTCGTAGTCCAATCTGTTAACGACCGCGAGAGGCACGGCCAGCCTGCCGCTGCGCCTAAGTCCAAGGACGCCAAGCGCATGGACTTGCTCGGCCGTAAGATCTACTCCGCAGGGGGTTTGCAGCTTAGGATCGCAAACATCATGGTCCTCGCCAGGTACGTCTTTGACATCCTGCCTTCCACATCACGCCAGGAGTTCTCCGCCTTACTGGACGAGGGAAAGAAGTCCTCCCGGTCATCTATTACGGCCGCCCTCGACGCCGCGGACTCCGGGGCGCGGACCTTGGCATCCGGCGTGACAATGAGGCGCATCTCCTGGCTGCAGTCCTCCACCCTGCCGCCGGAGGTGCAGTATACCCTCCAGGACTTTCCCTTCGACACCCAGGGTCTGTTTTCCGAAAAGACAGATTCTCGGATCCAGACCCTGAAGGACGGGCGCATTGCCATCCGCACGCTAGGCATGCATACGCCGGCGACGCAGCGCAGGCCCTTCCGGCCGCAGCCCTCCCGCTACCAACAGCGCTATCGCCCCTATGTCAGGCGACGACCGGCCCAAAATCGCCGTCGTCCGTCCGGCAACCGCCGCAACCAGGGCCAGGCCGCTTCCAAGGCCCCTCAGGGGGCTAAGCAGGCCTTTTGATGGGGCGGTCGAGGACGGCCCATCACTCTCCCTACCGGATCCTTCCCCTTTATTTTACAACCGCCTTTCCCATTTCTTTTCGGCGTGGTCCCGCTTAACATCGGACAACTGGGTGCTTCAAACAGTCCAGTCGGGATACCGCCTTCAATTTGTTTCACCCCCGCCTTCCCACCCACCCTCCCTGTCCCTCTTCAGGGACCCCTCTCACGAGCAAGTCCTCTTGCAAGAGGTTCAGACTCTGTTGAGCGTGGGGGCCATAGAAGCTGTGCCTCAAGACAGGCGGGGCAGGGGATTCTACTCCCGTTATTTTCTCATCCCCAAGGCGAAAGGCGGGCTACGTCCTATCCTGGACCTTCGCGAGCTGAACAAATACCTGCTCAAGCCCAAGTTTCGTATGGTCACCCTGGGGACCATTATTCCCTCCCTGGATCCGGGAGACTGGTTTGCCGCCCTCGACATGAAGGACGCCTACTTCCATGTCGTGATCTATCCTCCTCATCGGCGTTACCTTCGGTTTGTGGTCAACAACGCCCACTACCAGTTCGCCGTGTTGCCATTCGGACTCTCCACGGCACCGAGGGTATTTACAAAATGCATGGCAGTCATAGCAGCAGCTCTCCGCCGTCGTCAGATGCACGTCTACCCGTATCTCGACGACTGGCTGGTCCGAGCTCAGTCCCGTCAGCTCGTGATAGAACAGATGGCGGAAATTCTGTCTCTCTTTCAGCGCCTTGGTCTTCTCATCAACACCGAGAAGTCCACCCTGTTCCCAACGCAGAGGCTGGAGTTCATCGGAGCGGTTCTCGACTCCACGGTTGCCAGGGCCTCTCTTCCTCGCGCCCGGCACCAGACGATGGCTTCCATCATCCGGGATCTCGTCGCCTTCCCGACCACAACAGTGCGCTCCTGCCTGCGCCTTCTGGGTCACATGGCCTCCTGCACATATGTCACCGCATATGCGCGGCTCCATCTTCGCCCCTTCCAGTCCTGGCTCGCGACGGTGTACCGGCCTCATCGAGACCCCATCGACATGGTGGTCACGGTCAACAGGACGGCCCTCGACTCCCTCCGCTGGTGGCTCACCCCGGAGGTCGTGTGTGCGGGAGTCCCGTTCCATCCTCCTCGCCCATCCGTCACGCTGACCACAGATGCCTCAGCGCTCGGTTGGGGGGGCCCACCTGGGCGAGCTTCACACACAAGGCCTTTGGTCGCCCCAGGAGCTCGCGCTACACATC
The DNA here is from genome assembly GCF_020497125.1 of Mauremys mutica. Taxonomy (NCBI): domain Eukaryota; kingdom Metazoa; phylum Chordata; order Testudines; family Geoemydidae; genus Mauremys; species Mauremys mutica. The sequence goes on along the minus strand of NC_059072.1, from coordinate 98,530,762 downwards.
AATGTCCGCGAGCTCCGTGCCATCCGCCTCGCCTGCCGAACCTTCTGCTCCCACCTACAACGCCGTTGTGTAACAGTACTCACGGACAACACCGCTGCGATGTACTATGTAAACAAGCAGGGCGGAGCCCGCTCTTCCCCCCTCTGCGAGGAAGCGATCCTCCTGTGGGACTTCTGCGTGACCCACTCCATTCACCTAGAAGCGTCTTTTCTTCCGGGAGTGCAGAACACGCTGGCCGACCATCTCAGCAGGTCGTTTCTCTCCCACGAGTGGTCCCTTCGTCCCGACGTTGCACATACGATTTTCCAGAGGTGGGGGTTTCCCCGGGTCGACCTCTTCGCCTCCAAGGCGAACAGGAAGTGTCTCCAGTTTTGCTCGTTCCAGGGTCACTCGCCGGGCTCTCTGTCGGACGCCTTCCTGTATCCCTGGCAGACTCACCTCCTCTATGCCTTCCCTCCTTTCCCGCTCGTGCACAGAGTGCTCCAGAAGCTGCGGAGGGATCGAGCCACCGTCATACTCGTGGCTCCGGCCTGGCCGAGACAGCATTGGTACACCCTGCTGCTCGAGCTCTCCGTTCGGGATCCCATCCCCCTCCCGCTATGGCCGGACCTCATCACGCAGGACTTCGGCAGACTCCACCATCCGAACCTGCAGTCCCTCCATCTTACAGCCTGGTACCTGCATGGTTGACCCACGCAGAGAGGGACTGTTCGGCGGCCGTGCAGCAAGTCCTGCTTGAGAGCAGAAAGCCTTCCACTCGCTCCACCTACCTGGCGAAATGGAAGAGGTTCGCGCTCTGGTGTGACCAACGAGGACTCAACCCTTTCGTCGTCCCCGTCCCTACCATCCTGGACTACCTCTGGTACCTTAAGGAGCAAGGTCTGGCGGTCTCCTCCTTGCGGGTACACCTGGCAGCGGTGTCCGCTTTTCGTCCTTCTCTGGAAGGTCGCTCCATCTTTTCCAATCCGATGGTCTCCCGCTTCCTAAAAGGCCTAGACCGATTGTACCCGCCGGTGCGGCGTCCGGCCCCAACCTGGGATTTGAACCTCGTCCTGTCCAAACTCATGGGTCCACCATTCGAACCTATGGCCACATGTTCTCTTCTTTACCTCTCCTGGAAGACGGCCTTCCTCGTCGCCATAACATCGGCCAGACGAGTCTCGGAGCTCCGGGCGCTGACGGTAGGTCCGCCATACACCGTCTTCCACGCAGACAAGGTGCAGCTTCGTCCGCATCTGGCCTTCCTGCCAAAAGTGGTCTCGGCTTTCCACCTCAATCAGGACATCTTTCTCCCGGTCTTCTTCCCGAAGCCCCATGCCTCGCCTCGGGAACAGCAGCTACACACCCTCGACGTCCGTAGAGCGCTCGCTTTTTACATCGAGCGGACGAAACCTTTTCGGCGTTCTACACAGCTCTTCATAGCAGTCGCCGATCGCATGAAAGGCGAGCCGGTCTCTTCCCAGCGCATCTCCTCCTGGGTAACTCAGTGCATCAGAGCATGCTACGAGCTGGCTCGCGTGCCCCCGGGCCGCTTCACCGCTCATTCCACGAGGGCGCAAGCCTCGTCTGCCGCCTTCCTGAGCCATGTCCCCATCCAGGACATCTGTCGAGCGGCCACATGGTCTTCGGTCCACACCAATCCATTCCAGACCCGCCCTCCTTCCCCACTGTCGGAGTAGCCGGCAAGAAGGAACTGAGGAGCGGACGGGCCGGCTGGGGTATATATTCTGCGCTATAGCGGCGCCACTCCAGGGGGCGCCCAGCCGGCCCGCCGGAGTTGCTAGGGTAAAAATCTTCCGAAGAGCCGTGCACGCGCGGCGCGCACACCTAACTGGAATGGATTGGAGCAACACATCTCGAAGAACAACAGTTACTACAGGTGAGTAACCGTCTTTTTTATCCAGATATTACAGATGAAAACATTCTCCTGAACGTACAAGAAATTATTAGATGTTAATTGGCCATGTGTTGTCTACTGCAAAAAGAATGAGTCAGATGACTAAGGTGAATGTAAGAAATGATTTAGTGATGGCTCAGTCAATGGTACTCAGTTGGTCTGCAATCGTTCAGCCTTTATCATGGCTAACACCAGCAGCGTGTAACTAGAAAGTCACTTTCATGATGACTAAAAGCAGCTGATCTTTGTAGGAGTAATTTCAGTGACCTTGTATAATATTAAACCCCTGTACGAAGCTGAATAAGTGATTGGCATTCCTGGTTCTGTAGTGTACCGTGTAATATAACCTTGTTGACACCAGTGGATGTTGCAAGAAAAACTAATCCTGAAACGCAAAGGTTGGGTGCAAGTCAAAAACTCAAAGAGCAATCTTAGTGCAGCATTTTTAATTGCATTTTAAAAAGTAAGACAAGCTATGACAGCTGCCTACAAATTGCTTTCTGGCTGAAGGGCCTCACGGGCATTATTTGTCAAATGTCCTTGTAATCTGCACTGTGCCTTTTGTAAATTTCCCCTCTGTGGCGTGGCTTTGGGGGAACAGTGTTTTGGAGGAATGTCAGATGTCTTTCACTCAAGAACTTCATTCTACTATGGAAAATGGGGGGGAAGGCTTCAAACAGTGTGTTTAGATTTTATAATTTAACACCTTTAGACAAATAAGGGTGATTTTTGTTGTGCATTTAATTAGTTTCTGACGTTGCTGTTTGGGCTTTGTCTGATTCAAGTTCTTATCTCTGTATTTACAGCCCTTACCACCATTAATGTTTAAATATGAAATGAGGGCCCAAATGCAAGTAGCTCCTTCAACTTCAGTAGGGTGACTTGTCAGAATAAGATACTCCGTGAGGAGAGCTGCAGGTTCGGGCCGTTAATTAGTTAGTTAGTGGAGAGTCCCAAGAGGAAAATACTTGCCAAAAAATGGGTTTGTTTGTCTCTTAGCTATGTCAATACAATATTCAAATCTATACTGTGTAGCTCATATTCAAAAACTCCATTATCTTTAAATGTACAGAAAGGAATAAGTCCTCAAATTTCTTAGTTATATCACTGGTACCATATAATTGACGGGAGAATATTTTTAGGTGGGGGAGGGGACGGGACAGAACTGTATGAGCAGTCACTAAAAGTATATCCCTTCAGTACAAACCTGGATTTTCTCTTCAGAAATATGTAACATACTGCTATTAAATACTGAATGTTATATTCTTCTGGCAGATTATCTTTTATGCTTGAAGATTGTAGGCTGTAGATCTGGGCTTACTTGAAATCAGAATCAGGCTGTGTATTTATGATTTAGGGCCACTGTTCACATGTATGTAAATGTCTAAAGCTTTTGCTTTTGTATGTTGTTAGAAATGTGTTAGCAAGTGCTTCAGCTGACAACACTGTAATTCTGTGGGATATGTCCATGGGTAAACCGGCAGCAAACCTTACTTTACATATGGACAAGGTATGTGGATATTGTTATATTTCTTCTGTTTAAAAAAAAAATAATAATAATAACCAAACTGCAACTTATTACATTGAAAGCTTAGTGGCAAACACTAATGTTGCAAAACTGCTTTGGTTATAACCACCGTGTCAAACGTTCATAATTTTCTGAGTGAATCACTTTTGTGGATTACACTATTTGGTCTCTGTCAAAATCAGATTTATTTTATCCTTTGGAAAGTTGGAGGGAATATTTGACTCAGATTTTTAGGGCATCTTAAAATGCTTTTCATCTAAATGTAACCCCCTGGCTGTTTTAAGACAAGGAGAAGCCTAAAAGTGCTGGCATAAGTGACAGAAGACTAGACCCGCAAGAATGGGCTAGATTGTCAGTAGTTCCTTTATAGGACAATGAGTAATGGTAACAATGTTTCTAACACAGGTACGTTTTAATTAGGGCTGTCGATTAATCGCTGTTAACTCATGCGATTAACTACAAAAAAAATTAATCTCGATGAATCGCACTGTTAAACAATAGAATATCAATTGAAATTTATTAAATATTTTGCATGTTTTTCTACATTTTTAATATATTGATTTGTACAACACAGAATACAAAGTATACAGTGCTCACTTTATATTTTAATACAAATATTTGCACTGTAAAAATGATAAACAAAAGAAATAGTATTTTTCAATTCACCTCATACAAGTACAGTAGTGCAAGTTCGTTATTGAGAGTGTAATGTAGATTTTTTTTTGGTTAGATAACTGCACTCAAAAACAAAATAATGTAAAACTTTAGCGCTTACAAGTCCACTCAGTCCTACTTCTTGTTCAACCAATCGCTAAGACAAACAAATGTTTACATTTACGAGAGATAATGCTGCCTGCTTCTTGTTTACAGTGACACCTGAAAGTGAGAACAGGTGTTCGCATGGCACTGTTGTAGCTGGTGTCGCAAGGTATTTACGTGCCAGATATGCTAAACATTTGTATGCCCCTTCATGCTTTGGCCACCATTCCAGAGGACATGCTTCTATGCTGATGATGCTCATTTTAAAAAAAAATAATGCTTTAATTAAATTTGTGACCAGAACTCCTTGAGGGAGAATTGTATGTCTCCTGTTCTATTTTGCCTGCATTCTGCCATATATTTCATATTATAACAGTCTCGGATGATGACCCAGCACATGTTGTTCATTTTAAGAACACTTTCATAGCAGATTTGACAAAATGCAAAGAAGGTACCAATGTGAGATTTCTAAAGATAGCTACAGCACTCAACCCAAGGTTTAAGAATCTAAAGTGCCTTCCAAAATCCTGAGAGGAATGAAGTGTGCAGCATGCTTTCAGAAGTCTTAAAAGACCAACATTCAGATGCAAAAACTACAGAACTCAAACCACCAAAAAAGAAAATCAACATTTTGCTTGTGGCATCTGACTCAGGCTTTGGTTACACTTACACTTCAAAGCGCTGCCGCGGCAGCGCTTCAAAGCGCTAAGTGTAGTCAAAGCACCAGCGCTGGGAGAAAGCTCTCCCAGCGCTGTCCGTACTCCACCTCCCTGTGGGGAATAACGGACAGCGCTGGGAGCCGCGCTCCCAGCGCTGGGGCTTTGACTACACTGGCGCTTCGCAGCGCCGCAATTTGCAGCGCTGGAGAGGGTGTGTTTTCACACCCTGCTGCAGCGCTGCAAATTTGTAAGTGTAGCCAAGACCTCAGATGATGAAAATGAACATGTGTTGGTCCACTCTGCTTCGGATTGTTATTGAGCAGAATCTGTCATCAGCATGGACACACGTCCTCTGGAATGGTGGTTGAAGCATTAAGGGAGATAGGAGTCTTTAGCGCCTCTGGAACATAAATATCTTGCAACACCGGCTACAACTGTGCCATGTGAACGCCTGTTCTCACGTTCAGGTGACATTGTAAACAAGAAGCGGCAGCATTATCTCCTGAAAATTTTAACCAAACTTGTTTGTCTGAGCGATTGGCTGAAGTGTGACAATGGACATTTAGGCTCTAAAGATTTAAATTGTTTTGAATGCAGTTTTTTTTGTACAAATTTCTGTTTGTAAGTTCAGCTTTCATGATAAAGAGATTGCACTGCAGCAGTGGTTTTCAAACTATGGGTCGTGGAATGTCAGGCACTGGGTCGCAACGGCTCTGGTCAGCACCGCCGATTGGGCCGTTAAAAGTCCCGTCGGCAATGCTGCCCGGCTAAGGCAGGCTAGTCCCTACCTGTTCTGACACCGCGCTGCACCCCGGAAGCGGTCAGCAGCAGGTTCGGTTCCTAGGCTGGGGAGCCACAGAGCTCCGTGCACTGCCTGCACCCCAAGCACCAGCTCCCAGCCAATGGGAGCTGGGAGTGGGGCAGTGCTGGCCACTTCCGGGGTGTAGCGCAGTCCACAGTGCCAGGACAGGCAGGAAGCCTGCCTTAGCACCCCCCCTGTGCTGCTGACTGGGAGCTGCCTGAGGTAAGCCCATGCCCCAATCCCCTGCCCTAGACCTGAGCCCCCTCCCAAATCCAGAGCCCATTCCTGCACCCCAAACCCTTCATCCCCCAGCCCAGAGCCGTGACCCCCTCCCTGCAGCCCAACCCTCTGCCCCAGCCCTGAGCCCCTCCCACACCCCAAACCCCTCATCCCCAGCTCCGTTGGGTCACGCGCATCAACAATTTTCTTCAGCTGGGTCGCCAGAAAAAAAGTTTGAAAACCACTGCACTACTTGTATGAAAAATACAATTTCTTTTGTTTTTTTACAGTGCAAATATTTGTAATAAAAATAAATACAAAGTGAGCACTGTACACTTTGTATTCTGTGTTGTAATTGAAATCAATATATTTGAAAATGTAGAAGACATCCCAAAATATTTAAATAGGTGGTATTCTATTATTGTTTAACAGCGTGATTAATCTTTTTAATCGCTTGGCAACCCTAGTTTTAATATATGGCACCTAGATATTATGATGACAGGTGCTTTAGAAATACTTAGCTCATTTTGTAATTAAAATGTGAAAAATTTTAATATAATCCCAATCATCTAGTCAACGTAGATCACTGCTCTTGGCAAACTTCTCATGTACTTTTTTTCGCTACTGCATGCATAGTTATACAGTTGTGTTTGTCCAACTGGAAGCAGATTTTTTTTTTACCCACCCCGGCTTATTTTTTGAAGATTTTTGGCAAATCCTGTATTTCTAGTTTCACCTCTGGTGAGGTCCTCTTGGAAGTCTAAAATATACATCTTCTGTATTGCTAGATGCATACTCTGCTTTATGAAAAGGTCTTGAGTACCAACAAGTATAACAGAGTTGTATGGAATAGTGCTGCACCTTATACTGCATGACACTGACTGAAACAGATGTCCTGTATGTATTTTAAATCCCAATGTGTGTTTCTAAAACTTTCAATGTCCTTATTAGGTCCAGACACTACAGTTTCATCCATTTGAAACACAGACCCTTGTTTCTGGATCTTATGATAAGTAAGTGGGGAAATATTTGCTTTTCGCACTGTTGTAGGTGGGTCTGGTAGCACCACTTTTTATTCAGGTTGCTGGATACTTCCTATTATAAAACTTCATGTTCTGTAGCTTATAACTTTGCCAAATTTTAACTGTTTGGGATGTGCCAGTTATCTGCCTCCTGCTAATTTTTAATTAATTCAGCCAGAATGATTTGGCTGCTTCCAAAAAAATTTTCCCCTGTAAAATAAATAAGTAAAAATCCTGGCTACATTTTCTTTGTAAAGCTCTAGCGATCCCATGCTTTGGATCAGGTACTTGAAGTTTGGCAGTAAGGGGTGGCCTTTGTCCCAGGAAGGTGGGGGAGGGATAGCTCAGTGGTTTGAGCATTGGCCTGCTAAACCCAGGGTTGTGAGTTCAATCCTTGAGGGGGCCATTTGGGGATTGGTCCTGCTTTGAGCAGGGGGTTGGACTAGATGACCTCCTGAAGTCCCTTCCAACCCTAATAATCTACAGTTTCTTCATATCCATGAAAAACAACCTAAATTTGGACAATTTATAAGCCTTTGAACAATTGCAGTTCACACATGCTCAGTAGAGACTTCTGTGCTCTTACTGTTCCTCTCTCCACTGGGTGTAGGTAGCACAGATGAGGAAGTAGGCTGATTTGAATGAAGAAGGGACACAAACCAGACCTATGGGAGGTGTAGATTAGGTTCATGAGACCTATGGGAGGCTGGGGGGAGAGAACTGAGTCGGGGGACTATCTGGACAAGCAAACTTGGAGCTAGTGGGTTGGAGGGAAGAAGGTGTGGTGAGGGGAGAACAGATCTGATGGGGACCTGGGGTGCAAAAGGAGAACTGGGACTGGCTGGACAAAGGGACTGGGACAGGTAGCCAGGAGAGACAGATAGGGGCTCGTGGGGATGAGGAATGTGGGTTGGGGGAGGTGACAGGAGGCATGAGAGTGACAGATTGACTAAGGAGCCAGGAGGAGTGGAATTGGGAATGGGTGCGGACAGTGGCTGGGATGGGGTATATGGAATAGTGAGGATAGGACTTGCTGGCCAAGGTGACTGGGACTAGGATGAGAAGCAGAGATAGTAACTGGGACAGAGACAGAATTGGAATAGGGACAAGTTAGAGAGGATGGGGCAAAAGGGGTCATGTTGGGGGGGAATGGGCAGAAGTCTGTGCCCCAGAGCAGACTTTTTTTTCCCAGAGCTTGGAATGGAACCCAAGATTCCTGAGTGTCAACATTCCTCATCTGTCAGCAAATACACTGGCAAAGTGTCCCATCCCCCTCTAGTGTTGGTCCATGTAGAGGATGATAACCTACTATTAGCAGTTACTGTTAGCTCAAGTGGCAAATGTCTCTGCAGTGGAGCTAAGGGTTCCAACCCTGACGATGGATGAGCCATGTCTGTCAGTGCGGTACCACAAGATGGAAATTGGGTGTGTTTAGTTTGCTTTTTTTTTTTTTAAACATAGGAAATTACACAGAACTGCATAAAAAGGCCTTTATTAAAGTTGAAAAGTAAAGCACTCAGAAGTTCAGAAATGCTAGAATGAAGGTTGCCTGTGCAGCCTGAGTTTGGCTCCCCTGTGTGTTTTGCATTATGGTACAGTCTTCAATTATATGATCACATACTATTTTTTCCACAGGATGCCTGCCTGACTTGGTACATGGGATGGACCTGATCTGGGAATTAATTGGGGTTTTGTGTAGTGAAAGAGACTTTGGTCTGTAGGATGCCTGTTTCATTTCTTGCAGAAATTGAGAGGTGTGTAGTAAATGAAGCAGGGAACTGCATGAAGAGAAAAGATGGTCTCAGGTCGAATAGTGCCCTGGAGAATGGGATTCTATCCCTGTGTGATAGGGATTCTATCCCTGTGTGAGTTCCTGTGTGATCTTGGGCAAGTAACTTAAGCCCAATTTTTCACAGATTGCCACTAACTATATTCCTCATTTCCTGGATGCCAGACTAGAGACCCTGGGGTCTGATTTGCAGAAGTGCTGAGCACTCATAGCTGCAATTATAGTCAGTCAAAGCTGTGCTTTGAACATATTAAGTGCTATATCATGTTAACTACTCTAAAAAATCAGGTTCTATATGTCTCAAATAGAGTACCCAGAGTTAGATACTTTCGATATTCATTTCTCTGTTCCTCTCAGAGATGATGTGAAGATAAATTAATGTTTGTGAGGTACTCAAATACTATAGTGATGAGCACTATAGAAAAGCCAATGAGGAGATTCTCTCTTTGGAGCAGGGGTTGAATAGTGTGCTGCACAGTAAGACGACAAAATATTGAGTAGCTGCTCATCCATTTTGTGCACTGCATAAGGCACAGGGGTCCTGTGGGAAAAAATCGGATGTGATCATGTCATTAAAGACTCTCTCCTGATGTGTGCTCACAGGAGGGCTGAATTAAGGTTGCACAGGCATTCTGCCATTTCCTAACATTTCCTAATTTCCTAACTCTTGAGTGCTTGACTTTGTGACCTTACTAATGTTCTTTTAATGTATTTTTTGTGTGTGTGTGTAATATATAAAGGGACAGAAAGTGTTCATAGGGGAATACAGAGGTTCCCGCTTTGGTGTATAGTCACTTCGCTGTTTCTTAGCTATACTTCCTGGGTGTATGTTCTCTGCTAAAATACCAGTCATCCTGTTTCAGTTATTAATGTATTTAGGTATTCTCTTAGCAGGTCTTTATTTCCAAAGCTTGCATTTGACTACTTCAGAAGGATATACTACCTGTCCTCATATTTGTCTGAGAGGGGAGTAATTTTATCTGATTTATGGTACCCACTGTAATTTCATTCGTTCACTGTAACTGCTATTTCCTGTCAAATTTCTGTTCTAGTTTTTAATGCTTTCTCTTTACATTACCACACTTAAAAATGTATCCAAGGCAGTCACTCCTTTTCATTTGCTGCATTTAGGGTCCGTTCTCTTAAAATATTTAGCTGGCCTCTGGGATGGTTTTGAGTCTACTCCTATGCCCAGGCTCCCTTTTTTTACTGGGGCAGACTTCACCAAGTCATCTGCAGCCAGTCCTCCAATGCCATAAGCACCTGTAAAGCATTTACTGATTTCCTTAAAGTATCTTGTGACCTAGAAGTAGTTGAAGGCTTCTGGAGGGTGTTTGTTGAAATGTGCTTTCATGACATAAACGTCAAGGAATTCTATTAAAAGCTATGCTATAGCAAAATTGTGCTTTTCTACTGTGTGACGGAAGACGTGAGGCTTTCAGATCAATGTTTGTTGGGCTTTTTTATGTTTTTGTTTTTAAACTACAAGATAGTGTAGGAACCGGTTATATTGTAGGTATTAACTGAGTTGAAGAGGTTTCTAAAGCTATGGTGTCTTTCCTCCTTTCAGGGGTGAAAGTAAGCCGGTACGGGCCGGTAAAAAATGTTCGCCAATACCGGCCCTTACCCAGCTGACTTTAAAGCAGGGTTCTTTGCCGCGGCAGCGCTTTAACGTCGCTGGCCCTTTTGCGCCCCCCGTCGGTGGCCCTGCCAGGTCCCTTAAAGCACTGCCGCAGCAAAGGACCCTGCTTAAAGCGCTGCCCCTTTTGCCGCTGCACCCCTCTGGCTGCCAATGGGGCGGGAGGGGGGAGCAACTGCCCCGGGGCCGCCGATTTAAAAGGGCCTGGGGCTCTGGGTGCTGCGGCAGCAGCTGGAGTCCTGGGCCCTTTAAATCGCCGCTGGAGCCCTGGGCGGCACGGGCCAGGCAGCGTGGAAGGGCTGGCTGGGGGACGCTGACCTCAAGCCCCGCCCCTTCTGGAGGCTGGAGCCAGCCCCCGTACTGGTAAGTCTTCGGCTTTACTTTCATCCCTGTCTCCTTTCATTAACATCAGACAACTTTGGCATGCTTGCTGCCACTTGAAGAGTTTCTGCCCCATTGGGCTCAACACAAGAATTATCAATCCCGCATGAGCCACTCATTCTCATCTGCTCTTGCTCATTTTAAATATAGGCTCTCCCCAGCCACTTCTAAAGCTTAATTTCCTGTTTAAAGCGTATTTGAAAATACACACAAGGTGCATTTTTCATAAATTGATTTCCTAACTAATATTTTATTTTCTAACAAACTGGTTATTTGAAACTAGTAAAATGAAATGATGTATGTTCATATTGAAGTGATATGTTGGTGTATAATTCTGGCCCCAAGCGATAGTATTTCCTGTGTAGTGTAGTGATTGTATTGGAATTCATCTGCCTCATTTAGTCTCAACAGAACGGCTCTTGTAGCCACAAGAAACACCTTGGTCCATAATGTAAATCCTTTCTATGCCTTTAGCATCATCTTTTATTTGCTTTTTCAAAAGTGAATCTGAAAACCTAAATATTTCCTGTGTTTTGAAGCTGCTTCCATTAAAATTCATGAATAAATTAGTGAGAACATTGCTAGGTGATAAATGATGATAAAACAAATTTCATGAAATGTTCTGATGTGATTTCTACTAGGTCTGCTGTCCTGTATGATTGTAGAAGTCCACAGGATAACCATCGAATCTGGCGGTTTAGTGGACAGGTTGAGAGAGTGACTTGGAATCATTTTTCACCTTGTAACTTCTTAGTGAGTATATATTGTATATTCTTTCACCATACACTTATGGCTATCATTGTTGCACTTTACCTGTTAATCTGTTCAGCTGCTGTCACTGCTATTTCATGGACTGAGTTGAGCTACCAGCATTTTCCACCTTGATTGATAACCCACTAACAATTAAGAATACTGATTACTTATGAATTTGGTATCTTTTTCACATGAATGCAGTTACACCATCACTAAGCCAATTTGTTCTGTTTCCTTATCACCCTGGAGACTTATTTCTTAGCCATGTTTCATTAATTTCTGGTGGTTGAAGCAGATTTTCCTCTGCTGCAGCCCTGTTACATCTCACTGTTGCCCTCTACTGATATGTTACTTCCTCAGAATTTTTATTTCCAACATTTTAAGTGTAGATGAGACAACTTTAATTTAATTCCTTGCTTAAGCAGTAGAAGGCACTGTCTCACAAGTGTAGCTGGGCAAAAAATATTGTAATTTTAATGAAAAAACAGGGTTAGACCAGGATTCAGTCTCCACATCCGTTCACTTCTTTGCTTACAATCACCAAAAGTGACTTGCATTTCATTACATTTGTGAAGTAATCACCTTTTTGCTAAGACCAACTCATTTTACATAGACCAGACATCAGATACTATTGACCAGGGATAGATTTGAACTGGTAGCCAAGAGAGTGAAAGGCTCCATATCCTCTGACATACTGGGGAACAGTCCAGACCATTGAGGGGCTGTGTCACCCCTGCCCTGTAACTTGTGTTGCCTTACAATGCCTTGTCACTGTAGTGTCCAATCCAGACTGCTCACAAACAGCCTTCCAGCATGAAGGTCACTCCTAGATGTGTTTGTGTAACTGCAGCCTGCCAGTCACACCCTGGCTCTCACTAGCCTTGGTTATACTGCAGGGTGACTTCAACGCACTTCTTTTTCCAGATTTTCCCCCAGAAATGCATGTCTTGTACTGCCCAGCCCTCTCCTGAGCAGTCCCAACTATATTAAGTCCATTATTCCTTTAACAGATAATATACACTAGCCTGTTATCTTAAATAGTTACCCAGGCACTTCAACTTAAACACACTGGATTAGATAAAATCTATTTCTTTTTAGTTAATGAATTTGTTTTATTGTTTTAAGTGAGTACAAGTACTGAGGAATAAAAGTCAGAAATAGGCACTAGAAAATGTTTCATTTTTCTTGTAACTAACTTCACAGACTATATTAGATTCAAGTAAAATATCTCACCACATGCTTCTAGCAGCATTACTGACCAAACTCTTCCAATCAGAACCTCTCCCCCACAGTTCCATGGCTGTCTCCTGTGTCTTCTCAGGTGCAGAGGATAAGGTGGGCAGGGAAAAAGAGAGTGGAGTCTTGGGGTGTTTGCCCTCCTTTTTTATAGTTCCTCTTTGAAAAGCATTTCCAGCTGAGAACCAGGAGACAGGCAGTCTGCTGAAAGGAGGAGACTCAATGCTGTTTCTTTGTTGAGATGCAGATCTCTTGGTCCTTGTTCCCTTCCTTGTCAAAGACTTGTCTGGGAAATGTACTTTAGTCATGATTTTAGCTTATGTTCATAACTTTACGTATAATGTTGCTTGATATTACTGCTCAGCAAGTTGAGTTTTCAAATGATACATCACAAGGCATACCTTATACAAAGATTATTACAATAGTGCATAGGGTGTGAACACGGGTGTTTTCCATCACATACCCCATTACCTAGTGTTTGAGTCATCTGGCATGTCAGATGTGCAAGGTATTTAAGTGCAAGCTTAATCAAGCGTAATTTCTTGTTTAAGAAATGTGTGTTCATCTTGTTCAGGATACTGTAATATAAAATCTGAATTTTATTGGATTTTACAAACTTTAGATTGGATGCTTAATTCTTGGGCTGTTTCTTGTGAATTGATATGGCAATTTCTTTTGACGATGTAATGTTTTCCCCAGGCTAGCACAGAAGATGGCTTTGTGTACTGTCTAGATGCTCGTTCCGATAAGCCACTTTTTACTCTGAAGGCTCATAATGAGGAAGTATCTGGTAAATTTTATATCTTCCTTTTATATGTAAAACATGGCCATTAATATGTAGTTGGAATAAGTCTTTTAAATAATTATGTAAATATGAACTTGTTTGAGAGAGGCAGTCTTTTGTTTAGCAAAAACCTTTAGTACTAATCATGTTAGCTGGCCATTTAAATGGCCTCTTGGTCGAGTTGTATTTTAAGGGATGTATGTTTTGACCATAATGCATTTTTCTCATAGAATTACGTCAATAAAAATGGCAAAGCAGATCTCACTGGTTTGAGTCACATTCTTGAATTAAGTAGTTTGCACAAAATTATTCCTGCATGAAGAGGATTCTGCAAAAAACAAAAAAACCCAAAACACCATTGATCTTTTTTATATTTTAGGTTTTTTTAGATTAATAATCTCTCTCTCTCACACTCTGGATCAGTGATTATTAATACTAATACGTACACACTCTGCAACTGCCTCAAAAATGAGCACATAGTCTGGGATAACAAAAAGAAGTCTCTCACTGATAGTTGAAAGAGGAGGCCATGAGGCTGGACAGTTGTCAGAGAAGCCATGAAGTAAGGAATTAGCAGTTGTAAGGAGAGGATTGAGCCATGATTGCAGTCTGAGAGGTCCTGGTTACTGCCAGAGGAGAAAGGAACACTGAAGGTTTTTCACACCCAGAAGGATCCCTGCTTCTCCCATTAAGTGCGGGGGGTGGGGGGGACAATGTTTCTATTAGTCTCCACGCTGCTTCCTTTAAGGCACACGGAGAATATGAGGTTCTTTCGACGTCCCTTTAAAATGTTACACAGGGAAGAAAAATATGTAACAATTAAATGGTGATTTTTAAACTGGTCTATTCTAACTTTTCAGGACTCCAATTAAGCAGTCAGATCAAAGGGTGCCTTGTGACATCATCTGCTGACAAATATGTGAAAATTTGGGATATACTGGGAGGCAAACCAAGTCTGATCCATTCCAGGGATATGAAAATGGTAAGTAACTTACACATCACTTCTAAGACAGTTTACATATAAACCACGATTTTAACCAGGCTTCATTGTCTTGTTCTCCTTAACACGTCAGATGAATTGGGCATCTTGTCCTGGGTGCTGTTTACATCACACTATTCAACACACGACTGGCAGGCTCTGCTTTAAAGCCTTGGACCGGAATAGCCAATTATTTTTACACAATCAGTTTTGAAGAGGCATAGGAGGGCCTTACATTTGTTTAACTTGTTCTGTCAAGGTGTGTTAAGGTGACTGTTTTTTGACATTAAAACAATATTTTTTCCTCTAGGGTGTTCTCTTTTGTGCAGCTTGTTGCCCTGATTTGCCATTTGTCTATGCCTTTGGAGGGGAGAGAGAAGGGCTTCGAGTCTGGGATATAAGCAGTATTTCTGCAGGTAACATCATCTCATGATTTAGAGTTTCAGGATTCCATTTTTTCTCCCTAATATACTGCATGTTCAGTAATACATCAAATGAGGCAGCAAGGCACTTGTGAGAGAACTGCAGGCTTCCGGTGGGTAATGAGGTGTGTCCAGCATCCTGTTACGTTGTTCTGCTGCTAACACTGTGCCACGTACTTTGGGTAGATTAGTCCCTTCTCTGATGAGGTTTCAGTCTAAGTGGAATAGATACCTTGATCTCATGCTTTGAAATATGGCATTGCACTCTCACAATGAAAGTGTTGGAATCCTGCTTTAAAAAACAAAAAAAGGTGCATCTTCAAATTCTTAACCAAAATGAACTTTTTTGAAGTGATGCCTCTGGTGTTTGTTAAAAAATGACGTATTTTCTTTCAGTGTGTATACAAAGGTGACATTGGTATAGCTTATTCTTTTCGTTTCAGTCTGATGTACTGTTTTTAATGCTGGCTGCATGGCTGAGGTTGAGGATCTTCACAGTTACTTTTTATATTTTGTCTCTAGAACCACCGGCTTTTAATATACAAAAAAAACTTTTGGCTGTGGTTTGCAACAGTGTGAACTGGTATTGGCCGCATGCCCAATTTTATTGTTTTATCATCTGTAATAAATGGTAGTGATGTTGGATTTACCCACGAAAGCTCATGCTGCAAAACGTCTGTTAGTCTATAAGGTGCCACAGGATTCTTTGCTGCATTTCATTACTGTAAACCATGTTCTAGCTACTGTAGTGATCTTCTCTCCAGGATACTAGCATTTATGTAATCTCTTGCATTGCAGTGAATGAAGTTTTTGGAAGCAGAGAGAGGTTGGTAGCTGCCAATACAAACTCTGCAACTAGCAGCTCCTTTGCCAGCAGTAGCAGCAAAAGTCCAGAAGCAGAAATGGAATCCTGACGGATCAAACTTCACATAGATGGTATATAAATGCAAAACATCAATCCAGAGTATACTTTGGGACTACAGTTAATATGTACTCTGCACCCACTGGTTTGGAAAGTATTCATGGAAGTTTATCAAGTTTCCTGTAATCTGCAGCTTTTTTTCATGTTGTGGGAGGAAAACATGGTCTTGTGGTTAAGATATAGGAGTCAGAAGTTATGGGTTCCTGCCTCTCACTGACTTGGAAAAATTAAGTGACATGCCTGCACCTTGCTTTACCTAGCACTGAAATGGGGCTAGCACATCACATGTGCGTTTGTAAACTTCACTTGTAAAGTGATGCATCTTTGGCAGGAAAGCACTGTGCTGCTGTAGAGTGTATAAAAAGGATTGTAATGAATGGATTTCTCTTTAGTTGCAAATGAAAACTACTTCAACTGAAAATTGCCACAATATTTAAATCAAGGGCTGAACAAAAACTTTTTTAGTGTAAGTAGTCAAACAATGCTTAAGTTCCCCCAGAGTAAGCTGACGATGGACTGTTTAACAAATTTCCAATATCGCTTTTCAGAGATTAACATCTTACTTTAAATCTCTTAGAACAGTATTTTTCAACTGGTGGATGGCAATTGGGGGCTGTGAAGCATTGTAAAACTACCATACAATCTAAAGCAAAGAAAATCTCACTCCCTGTACACCTTTACCCTTCAACGTCAACTGTTCTTTAAGCTTCTCGATACACACAAATTACACAGGTTTATTTGTTGTAATATTGATCTTTTTTTTTTCTCCCTCTCTCGTAGGAAATGGAAGGGGGTTGTAGAAATCTTTGGCTGTGAATAATAGGTCACCACCCTGAAATAGTCTTAGAATATGAAATAGGGCAGAGATGCATCTTAAACCAGCCACAGGCCTTGGCCATTCCACAAAGTTTGGGATATTCTTTAAATACAGTATCTTAGTCTACTAAGAGATTTAAACACATGCAACTATCACACGTTCCTATTAAACTGGAGGGAACACAGAGAGGGCTTTTAAACAGTTTCTAATTAGGTTTACCTAATTATGGAATGGGTTAGGATAACAGTAGCTAATGGATATGAAGTGTGCATAATGGAAAGCTGTACCTGGTGTGTACTTAATCTTTAAACAACACTGTTTCAGTGTGTCCCATTTTAAAATAAGAAAGACACAACAAAGTAAATCCTGCCAGGATAAAAATAAAATGGGGGGTTTGTACTTAGCCCAGTGCTGGCTGCCTGTGGTGGAGGACTTGCTGTCCTGTCCCAAACTCTAGCTTGCTGATTAAAGCAGGAACTCTGAAAATATTTCAGGTTTGTCTGTTCTTGTCATAGCTTCCTCCCTTGCCTTCAACCTATGTGCTTTAGTTCTTCTTGTGCACTGCAGAGGAGTGCGGATCACTGGATTCTTTTCCCCCAGGTAGTCCATCTCTAACCTATAGTCTTGCCTCCAGCCTTCTTATTAAAGTAGCCTCCTGTCAGTCAGGTTTGGTTGCCAGTATCTCTCAGTAACGTTTCAGCTCCTGGGATGATGATCTGTGAGAAATTCCGTTTCTACTTCCTTTTTTAAATGAGGCTAGACTGTGCGGTATTTTGTTCGTTTTTACCAATATACTGAGTTACACCAGTATACGCCATAGTGTGCTTGTAATTACACAAAGGTCACACGCAGCTTATTTCCCTTTCCCATATGAGAATAATTTTGTACATACTAGGGCAGTTGTACTACTTTAGCTTTATCAGTATAGATAAAAACTTAAAAAAAAAAAAAAACCTAGAAAACTTTTATTAAATTCCATATTCCTTGGACTGGGTCACTGGTGCCTTTTTTAAATTGATAATGTATATTTGAGCCCCCAGGAGCTGTGAAAGTACTGTATTGTCGATTAATACGATCAAAGGGTGGGAAGTAAATTTTGTGCATGAGCTGGTGAATTTTTGTGACAGTTTTGCAAAGATAATATTAATATAGCTGAAAACATTATGATGCAGTACCAAAAATGTCCATGGACTAGATGCTAATTTGTGGTGCGGATGGCTTCATGAGTGTATATGAACACTTGGGGATGTTTTAAGATATGCAGGTAATATATAAATAATAACTAATATATGTATATCCATATACATTTGTTTGAATGGTTGTGATTAGTATATGTATTTCACTTTGCAATGAATTCCCCTAATGTAAAACAAATACAGGAGTGGGTGGGTGAGATTCTGTGGCCTGCTTTGTGCAGGAGGTCAGACTAGATGATCATAATGGTCCCTTCTGACTTTAAAGTCTATGATTCTATGTTTTTAGCTAATTGTCCTGTAACTTTTGGAAGGGGCGGGCAGTGGGGGTGGAAATCAATCACTATGTGGAATATGCTTTTGTTTGTGCACCCAGATTCAGTTAATAAGTGATCTCATTTGAACAAGCAAACTTTACATTCTGCTTTTCAAGGTATGACATGTAGAAGTAGTTGCTAAGTGCCTGTTTTCAAAAGCTGTCTTTCACATAATGGAGTGCTTGCTAATCCTATGCTCCTATAGTGGCTGAAATGCAAATTATGTTGTTTCTCTAAAGCAGTTGTGTCTGCTGTGCTTACTGTAAAAACCCCTTGACTTTTTTCAGCAACTAAGGGCTTGGCTACACTGGAGAGTTGCAGCGCTGGTGGAGGCTTTACAGCGCTGCAACTTAGTAACTGTCCACACCTGCAAGGCACATCCAGTGCTGCAACTCCCTGGCTGCAGCGCTGGCTATACACCTGGTCTGCTTGGGGTATAATGAGTGCAGCGCTGGTGATGCAGCGCTGCTCGTCAAGTGTGGCCACACACCAGCGCTGTTGTTGGCCTCCAGGGTATTAGGAGATATCCCAGAATGCTTTTAACTAAATTACTCTTTGTTTTCTTGTGATGCCTCTCTTTGTTTTGTTGTGAACTCGGGGCTCTGGGAGCTGCTTATCTAAAAAACAAACACAGCTCTTGTTTGCTGTGATCAATCTGTAACTGACTGTGAACAATCAATTGAGATAACCCACTACCTTGCTGTGAATGAGGCAGGCAGGGGGATGAGTGTTTGCTTGAGGAGAGAAACAGCGGTGGGGGAGGGGGAGAAAGGGAGTCCGTTGGAGCAGCTGCTTATCTGGTCTGCAGGCTATTTGCAGTTAAGAGTGAATGAGGGGTCGAGAAAATGTTCAGATTTTGCAAGGCAGGGAGCTGACACACAGTGTTGGCTCCAAAAATCCACTTTCTCTCTCTCCCCTGCTCCCTGTCACACTCCACCCCACCCCCCTCTTTTGAAAAGCACGTTGCTGCCACTTGAACGCTGAGATAGCTGCCCATAATGCACCACTCCCAACAGCGCTGCAAATGTGGCCACACTGCAGCGCTGGTAGCTGTGAGTGTGGCCACACACCAGCACTTTCCCTACACAGCTATACGAACACAGCTGTAACTCCCAGCGCTGCACAGTGTAGCCAAGCCCGAAGGGTGTACTGCACTTCCAGCTTTGTTTTAGTTTATTTTCCAGTTGCTTTTGCCATGTAAACATGAACCCTAGTGCCAGCATGACAGGTACCTAACTCAGTGAGAAGAGCAAGGCTCTGAGTCAGGGCTGCAGGGAAATGCCTTGCTCTACTTGTGATCTGCAGATGGGACTTCCTCTCCTATAGCCAGGCAGCTTCAGCACCTAAGCCATTTCTTGCAAAAATGTTAGGTGCCTACCTGGCTCCCCCTCAAACCGCCCTGGGGTGGCTCTGCTCCCTTAAATTCAAGGGTTAGGGTACTCAGAACAGATGTGGGAGACCCTAGTTCTAGCCCTACTCCTGCATGATGAGATAGGATTTCAACATGCGTTCTGTACCTCATGGCTGAGGGTTCTCTTGCTTGTTGAAAACATACTACTTTAAATCACTAAATAAATATTACTTAGGCTAGAGAGAGCACGTGACTCGATAGCCTAGTGCATAGGGCACTCAACTGTAAGGTGGCAGATTCCTGCTCACATCCTCTCTCGGCGGGGGAGGCTTGGGGCTCTTCCACATCCTGAATGTGTATCCTAACCCCCTAGCCTGCAAGTCATAAGAAAGGCTTCTTCCTCACCCTCCGCGTGGAGTTAAGCCTGCCCAGAGCACACCCACCCACTGTGATAGACAGGAAGATCTGATTTCCCCTGATTTGATAATCAGGCTGAGGTATAAAAGACATCCAGGTGCCTGCCCAGAGGCAGAAATGTGGGTTACCTAGGGAAACTTTACTGTAAAACTTTAGGTGCCACATTAGTTTAGATGGAAGGTGAACGGGGAGTTGTAGTCTGACCCCTCAGTCTTCCTTACTTGCCAACTGTTGTAAACAAAAACCCAGTAGATACTAATTTACACAGATTTGCTGCCATGGTGCCTGTTTGTCTGGGTCATGCCTACTACATGTATTCACACAGTACATCCTTTTCCCACTCTCATGCTCCTTACATATACCCCTAGCCCCTCCTGCTATGTACCACAGCTTGAATACATATAGTCAGTCTGTTAAACACCGCTCCTCCCAACTGTGATCAGTTCAGTAGCTACTCTTTGCATTTTCACCAGCATCTGTACAACATAAGGTGCCTGAAAGGGCTGGCACTTAACAAAATCAGTTTGGGCTAGAGGCATATCAGCCAAGTCCCTGTTCATAGTGCAAGTCACTCTATTCCTCAACTGTGGTAGCTCTGACCGTTTATACCATCAAACTGTTCTTTGCCAGAGGAAGCTCTATGATTTGGTTATTCTTAACAGTCTTCTATTAAGGTTCAATAAGGACATGTGCAGAGTCCTGCACTTAAGACGAAAGAATCCTATGCACTGCTACAGACTAGGGACCGAGTGGCTAGACAGCAGTTACAGTGGACGAGAAGCTGGATATGAGGCAACAGTGTGTCCTTGTTGCCAAGAAGGTTAACGGCATTTTGGGCTGTATAAGTAGGGGCATTGCCAGCAGATTGAGAGATGTGATCATTCCCCTCTATTTGACATTGGTGAAGCCTCATCTGGAGTACTGTGTCCAGTTTTGGGCCCCACACTACAAGGAGGATGCGGAAAAGAGTCCAGCAGATGGCAACAAAAATGATTAGGGGGGGCTGGAGCACATGACTTATGAGGAGAGGCTGAGGGAACTGGGATTATATAGTCTGCAGAAGAGATGATGAGGGGGGATTTGATAGCTTAAAGGGGGTTCTAAAGAGGATGGATCTAGACTGTTCTCAGTGGTAGCAGATGACAGAACAAGGTGGTAATGGTCTCAAGTTGCAGTGGAGGAGGTTTAGATTTGGTGAAGCACTGGAACGGGTTACCTATGGATGTGGTGGAATCTCCTGCATTAGAGGTTTTTAAGGTCAGGCTTGACAACGCCCTGGCTGGGATAATTTAGTTGGGGATTGGTCCTGCTTTGAGCAGGGGGTTGGACTAGATGACCTCCTGAGGTCCCTTCCAACCCTGATATTCTATGATTCTCCTTGATTACTTGCAGAGAGCTCCTTTTGCCATACTCCGTTAAATTCAACTGCTTCACAGGCCCTCAGCAGCCATTTTTTAAAACTGGCTATGAAAGGACAGTTTTTCAAATTAATGTTTGTGTATGCACTTTAACTGCATGGGGAGAGTGCTCCCAGCTGATGGGGAATGCTCCTACCAGCAAGCCCTACAAAGGCAGCATTGGGTTAGGAGTGTGGCAATGTTGACACACACTGAGGCTCTGCATTTTTCCATTATGGTCTGGAAAAGCACATTAGAAAACAGCCACATTTTAATTTTTCCAAAAGGAAAACAGATTTGAATGAAATACATTTTCATTCCATAAATATATTAGCAGCAAACCTTCCCATCACCAGCACTTCAGGTAGCTAAGATTTACAGCTTAGTACAGAGTAATATATACTATCTGCACATCAGGACCAATTCCCAGACAGATTTTTGTCCCAGATCCCTAAACCGCCCCTTCAAGGATTGAGCTCACAACACTGGGTTTAGCAGGCCAATGCTCAAACCACTGAGCTATTCCCCCCCCCCAACACTTAGCTGAAAGCCAAATGTTGGTCTCCTATACAATTTTTGTGGTCAGGTAATTGCTTTATCCACATTGAGTGCTGATTTTACTGACTATTTTTTAACCAAAACATTTAATTTGTACTTCTAGAAGGAAAGCTGAGAATTTGAATGCTCTGTGGCTAAGAGAGAGAACACAAACCCCTTTGAATTAAAGTGTCAAAATACACAATCATTTTTCTTTTAAATCCCCAACACACTTTCATGGCTTTGGCAATTCAAGACTGTTGGCTCACAGGTTCCTATGGTAACCAAATCACATTTTTGTTTCATGATTCTTCCATCCAAATAATGGAGCAAGGTAACTTTGTCAGTGTTTATGAGCAAAATATATGAAAGACAAGAGTCAGTCTGTGCACAGTGTATTTTTATGATCTCCTTACTGGAAACTGTTCCTTGTCAACAGATAAGTGCATCATCCATTCTCATTCAGCGTTTTAGCCATAGGGCTTATTAAATAGGGATATAATGTTTCATTGATAAAAACATGATGCTTGGGGAAAGGGGAGTGACTTTTCCTCCCCAATTTTACATCTAAAGTTTTCCTCCATCTTTTGTCACTTATGTCCAGAGAGTGAGTCATCTGTTGCATACACTCCACTGTTAATCCTACAGTCTTCAGTCCTCACTGACTCTATTAATTCTTCCTCCTCCGAATCCTCCTCTTCCTGGGCTGAGAGACTGGATGTGGGGCCTTTACAGATTTTTAGGTGGCGAGTGAGGTGGTATTTGGTTAGATAAGCCTTGGAGCATTTTTCACACACATAGTCCCTCTTTCCTTCATGGGAGTTGAGATGTTTCTTCAGGTGATTTGTCCTCAGGAACAGCTTGTCACACCTGGGACACTTGATCTGCCGTTCTCTACAAGGGATTGAAAAAAAGTCAGGTTTTCCTCATGATACATAAACAAGTCCTGTCAATATATAGTTGCTAAGTGATTAGAGGAGTTTGGGGAAACAAGGTTACTTTAATCACTGTTACAATGTGCTTCCTAGTTTAAAGGACCCAGTTTGTAAATGATTTCACATATAGGGTGAGAGAACTGCACAGGGTTTACAAGCCACTGTGTGCACATAAAGGCTCCATATCCTCAGTGTAGGTTGCTTTGTCTCACTGGCAATAAATCCATTAGGGCCAACAATGGTATAGCCTCGTTATAAATCAGGATAAAGTTCTTCTAGGGTAGAATTCATTGACCAGAACAGTTTTGTTAACCAAAACTCGATGCTGGAGCAGGAACTTGGAATTTGGCAGTATGGTTACCCTGGTACCAGGGATCAGCCTGTTGTTCCCAGGAAGAACTGTCCAAATTTGGCCAAATTATTTCTTTGAAAAATCTCTGTTCAGTAGACACATTAGGAGTTTGGCAGATAAATTCTCTATAGATTCTGTCTGCACAGCTGCTGGAGGCTGAGCACTGGTGCTCATGGCTAGCTGCTGAGATACCAGAACTGGGAGCAGGGAGACTGCCTGCCCTGTGCTGTGCTGTCCAATACTCCCTTGCTATCTCAAACACTGGAGAATAAATCGGCCTGACAAATGCAGAAAGGTCAAGAACTGGGAGGGGGATGGGTGGAGGAATTAGATTCAGACAAGGAGCTTGGGGCAGGGGAAGACAGATTGGATGAGGATTCCCTGGGTGGAGACTGGGACGAGGAGTTGATATGTGAGAATGCTAGTGAGAAGCTGTGGCATGATTTCTGATTCTGCATGGTCACACTGGAACTTGGAGAGTTTTCAGCGGAGAATTAGGGACAAAAATCAGTGGATTACCTTCCTTCCCAAAAACTGAGGGTTGAGAATGCTATTACACAATGCAAACAGGATGATTTGGGTTTTCTCTGTAGTAAAAAAAGCAAATTTTGCAGAAGCCTTAGAAGGTTCAATGGTAGCTTTCCTGTCAGAATATTCCATTCTCAACAGACGGCCAACAACACAGCCATCCTGGAGTTGATCAAGATGCACTTCCCCATAACCTAGAGTGATATTTATTTTCTCTTGAATCCAGATTTGTGAGTGTGTTCACAGAGTACGCTATACTGTCCAGATCTGTTATTTACTCCATAGGCCTACTCTAGACTTCCTGTTGGTTAGCTGCCATACTTAAGATCACTTACTGTGTGTGGGTGAGTACATGCTGTTTGAGGTCCTGCCTCCGCATGAACAGCTTGTCACAGTAATCGCACTTCAGGTTCTTCTCCCCGGTGTGGATGACCATGTGCGATTCCAGGTGAGCCTTTTGGGTGAACGACTTGTCGCAGAGAGCACAGCGATAATTTTTCTGACCTAGAATTGCACACACACACACACAGTGACAATGATGTCTGGGGGGAAAAAAACCCCATCATTCACTACAGAAAAATCTTTCCCTGAAACAGATTAAGAATTCACCTGTCTATTCCTGCAGCTCTGTTTCAATCTCAGCATGATGACCTATTAAAACAACAGTCTGGGCTAGCCATGCAAGAAATCAAAATTTGACACCTGAGCTCAATTCAATCACTCCAGAGCTGGGAGCTTTATAAAGAGGCAAGACACCCAGATGCTGTGTTCAGCCAAAAGGGCTTTGCAAAGGGAGGGATAGGTCAGTGTAAATAAAGTAAATCTAATGAACAATTTGTATAATCGAATATTTTAAGCACTTTGGGGTACATCTGAATGGAAAGTCCTCTAACTGTAAGAGTGCTATCATTAAGTGTTCAGTACTGGACCTTAAGACTTATATTTCAAGGTTAAGAATTGGGATACTGAACACTCAAACACTGCCTCGGTCCTATTCCTGGTTTGGCCACTGGCCTTCTGGGTGACCTTGGGCAAGTCCACTAATGACTATTAGCCAAGATAGCTGACTGCCAGCTGCTGGGACTAGACAACAGCAGAGGGATCAGTTGATAATTGCCCTGTTCTGTTCATAGCATCTGGAATTGACCATGGTCAGGAGACAGGATACTGGGCTACATGGACCACTGGTCTGGACCATATAGCCATTCTTATGTTCTTACATCCCTTTACCACTCTGTTCCAGTTTCCCCATCTGTAAAATGGGGATAATGAGGCTTACTTCAAAAACTCTGAGCTATACCGATGAAAAGTGCTATATGGGAATTATTACGATCACCAGGTACCCATTTGACTAAGGCAGTCTGCAAAGATATTTACTACATAAACTTTTTAAGGCAGGAAATTGAAAGGTAAACAAGTGTACTTTGTGGCTCCTATAATCCTATTGTGCAGAGCACAGTAATTTATCCTAGGATTTAGGGCTGAAGCCATAAACCTCAATCAGTATGTAATTGGTGCCATCCACAGGCTGACAGCTTATTTAGATTTAACCTCTGAGGAATGAAGAGTCTGGATAAAGGCTTGGTTATGTACCTCAGTGTGATTAAACCAGTGACTGAGGAGTTAAAGCTGGCACAGGTGGATTACTGTCAGTTACCACCTGACAAGTGTTCAGCAGTTTACTTGGAAATGAGATGGTGGTCTCAGTCCAGTTCCTAGTGGATAGGTGTCCACATCACAAACCCCCCCCAACATAACTGGCACTCATGTTAGCAGTCTCAGCACAGAGGATCAAGAACTGAATGGACCTGGAGACTGTTACTCTCTCACTCCATAGGCAGTCCCTGGATACTAAGGTGATGGAGGCCTTATAAGTACCTGGAGAGAAAGAGAGTCCTTCCAGGTCAAAGCCGAAGCATGTAGAGGCAGTAGCTGGGGTAAGTCTGCATTGCTCCTGTATGTAAAGGGCCTATTTTGTGAATGAACAAAGGATTTCAGTCTCGGGGGCTGATAATCTGGCACCTTTTGCCAGCAGTAAGTTTACTTCAATTCAAACAACACTCTTTGTGAACTGGCATCTTAAAGTGTGACTCAGGCCATCTGCCTTACCTGTGTGTATCTTGAGATGAGTCCGGAGGTTGCTGGGATCGCTGAAAGCTTTGCTACAGAAATCGCACTTGTGTGGTTTCATGCCCATGTGTCCCATGAAATGGACATGAAGTTTGGAAGGAGAAATGAAAGCTTGGGGGCACATGGAGCACTTCCACTTCCTTTCCTTACTGTGGCCTGATCCATGGCTGCTGCTGTGCCCCTGGCTGGGGAGGTGGTTATGGATGTGGCTGCTCAGATGGGCCTTAAACTCTGTGTAGGAAGCGCACTCCTTCCCACAGTGACAGACGTGCACATCTGGGTGTTCAGGGACACCTATAACCCAAGAGCATTTCTTTTGATTAGAGACACCATTCCTTCACACACGCAAAACATTTGCTGGCCGACTATATAACATGGCTGCCTACCTTCCCCAATGTCTCTGATATTACATAAAATCAAGTGCAGTGGTTTTTCTACAGCTTGTTAAATTGAGTCTTATGCTTGCTGCAAAGGGTATCAACAGACTACAGTGGGTTATGGTACCTGTTCTACCCAAGAACCTTGGGAACACCAACTAAAGTTATTCATATGCTACAGGATGGATGAACTGCACTTCAAGTGAAGTAATAAGCTCAACAGATAAAGGTCTGGGATATCAGAATTCTTTCACTGACAGTCACTTGCTGTGCTACCTTGAACAAGTTTCTGTGCCTCGGTTTCCCCATCTGTAAAAGGGTGATACTGATACTTATTCACCTTTGTAATATGTTTGGGATCCTTGGGTGAAAGGCATTATATATATATATATATATATTAATAGCAGTAATAGTACTGAGCCAAATTCTGGTAGATATTATTCAGTTCTTAACTTCAATGGAAGTTTTCCTCAATAAAGATTAAATACATCTGGGTAAGGACTTTAGATTTTGGTCTATCATAATCTAACAGAATTATGGGCAGAAGCAGCATCCTCCAACCCTTGAAGTCCAATGAACAAGCAACAGTCATTTTAAATTCTCTCCTCCTTTGTGCCTGGTTCCTCCTGCTTGAAAACTAAAGGTCGACCTAGAGTTCCCTTCTTGTTAATCAGTGTTGGCATCTATATGGCTCTCAACTAAGCCAGGCATATGCAGGGAAGCTTTCACTGCATTTAGTACTATACAAATAGTTTGGCTCAGTGCCCTGATCCTTCTGTAAGCACTAAGTTCACCATCACCACATTTGTTATGTGGAAATTTAAACTATGAAGAGCATTAAACCAGTATCGGTTATGACCACTCAAAATCTGGAGAATTTTATACCTCATTTTATTGCCTCTCCCAAGTTATGGATCACAGAGAAGCAACTCTTTGTCCCATTGGAATACGAAATCTTTTCATTCTGATCAGAGAGAAATTAAAGGGCTGCTATAGCAATAGTGAAGAACCTTTTATTTACATGTAGTGAACTGGAATTTATAGGAATACAATACCACTCACTATCAAGCATTGACAAAAAAACTTAAGGAAACCCCAACTTACAGCCCAGAAGCAGCATATAAAAGGGAGCTCAGGTTCGACTTTGTCTGTAAAATCAAATAAATGTGCCTGTCTTCTTACCAATCTGTCTAGCATAATCTCGACTGTAATAAAAGAGAAGCTCTTGTTCAGAAGGGATGTCCCGCGAGGTGCAGAAGTACATTTTTCCATCGTGGGGATAAGCTACCAGATTCTGCTCTTCCCGATTCCTACACCAACAAAGGAGACTTTAAACACCTTTCAAATTGTCAGCTTGGGAACAAAAAGCACAGCTATCAGTAGTACTAAAAGATAATGGAATCTCCTTAAAGAACTCTCAGCATCCTGTGGGGAATTTTCATTTCAGAAACACTTCTCAACTGCCATTCTATCACTTCCCTCATTCTTTATTACTAGGGATGATGACATGAAGCTCGTTTATTCCTATTGCTTAGTCCCCTATAAAGTCATCAAGCATTTGTGACATCACAATTGGTTGCGGTGAAAATAACTGATATCACAGAGAGCAAACTGGGAAACAAGCAGAGAACTAAGATTCTTTTTCATGCTAATGCCCCTAATAAAAAAGACAAGGAAAGAGAAATACAAAATGAGTCTGAGCCCTGGTCTACACTGGGGGGGAGGGGAGGGGTGTCGTCGTTGACCTAAGATATGCAACTTCAGCTACGTGAATAGTGTAGCTGAAATCGGCATATCTTAGGTCTACTTACCTGGCCGTGAGGACAGCGGCGAGTCGACCACTGCCGCTCCCCTGTCAACTCCACTTCCACCTCTCGTGAGCTGGAGTTCCGGAGTCAATGGGAGCACGTTCAGGGATCAATTTATCTGCGTCTAGATGAGACGCAACAGATCGATCCCTACCCGCCGTGAAGACCTGCCCTTATACGCAGAAATAGCTGTATTTAAAGTACTTGCAAAGTATTCCAGGAGGCAATAGTGTCTTGCTGGCCTTGCAGATCAACGGCTGAACATGCCAGCAGCACTGCAATACGTTGCTAGAAGACCCAAGGCCAGGAGCAACTTCTTGATTCCCGCTCACTAGCCTGATGAAATGAATTACAGAGGAGACCTGCTCTGTCTCTCATGGAGTAACAGGGAAATTATTATATCCTTCCTACTGACCCACTCATGGGGCAATATTAACATCAGTTTGCACAGCTCTCCTTGCAGACTCCCAGGCAGAGAAAAAGGCACAGCTATCAGTGGGGATTAGGAGAAAGGCAGTGAAGCCCAGAACAAAAGGATGGTCTTGGCCCACACTGCAGTACCTGGGAGCATCTTATCAGTAAAGGTATAAAGCAAAAAAGTAAGCAAATGCCATCTTAACAGATCTATTTTAAAAAGTGTGAGGAAGGGAAGGGAACAATAGACCACCATAATCACAAAAGCAGCAGCTGGCATAAGGTTTAAAAGGACAAATGGCTAGATTCAATTCACAGGTTTGGAGTGATGCTTTACCATATCATTAGTTCACCCCCCACAACACCCTGCCCAGCCTCTTGCTTGCCGCTTTACTGATTTTCTCCTAGCAACAATCCCAGCTTCCTAGAAATCCCTCTAAGGCTCACTCAGCACCACTCTTTAATTATTACATAGGGCAGCACTGCAGTGGGCTGCACATTCACTCTTCAAAATTTCTCTAGGCCATGGGCAGACTTTAGAGTCACATGGAGTCAAGGGGACTGGCTGTTTGTGCCAACCCATCCTGTCCCTCACAGGTCTTTCACCCCAGCTTCACCCCACACCTGCCACTACTCCCCTGCCCTGTACCCATACCCCTCACCTTCCCTTTTCCTTCCATTTAGTTGATCCCCTTGTAAATAACCCCCTCCAAACAAACAAACCATGCAATTAACATGACATATGCCACCAACACATTCACACTACTTGTATTCTACCCCCACTCCCACCCTGTGTCTGTCTGGTCTATTTTCAAACCCGCCTCTTTCCCCCACCCCACACCTGTCTGTATCCATCTGTTGTCTCCTGCCGATAGATGGTAAGCTCTTTGGGACAGGGACTGTCTTTTTGTTCTGTGTTTGTACAGTGCCTAGCACAATGGAATACTGGTCCATAGGTGCACAGGGCTCCTATGCACTATGGTAGCACAAATAATACATAGACATAAAAAAAAAAAAAAGAAGGACAACACCATAGGGTCCAATTCTGCTCAAGCTGGGTAAACATAGCTCTCACCGGGCTCTGCGTACAAACATCATCCAGTTACACTCGTTTTCATCAGTTGTAATGATGTAGAACTCCAGGACGCCATTGTGGTACATCTGACAGAAAAAACAATACAAACAGTGTCAGGATAATATGTGGCAATGACTTTGGTCAGAGCTCATCCCTTTCTTTAAGAGAGGAATTGCTTAGCCAGACTGAGCAAGGCGCCCGTTCCAGCAAGACACCTCCCACACAACTGCCATCTGACTTCACTGTGTCTTGCCCATGCTGCCGCCAATGGTGAACCAGGCCATAACAATATAGGGACACCTAAGCTACAGGAAGTGATTTAATGTCGTTTCTTCTCCGAGTTTGTCTTCAACCTCAGAGGGTAACACTGTACCTTGCACAGAAGTTCCCTGATCCCTCCATCTAACAGGCCTTGCAACAATCACACATCCTTGGTGTAGAGAGAAAAGAGTCAAACATCATTGGAACCTCATATTCCTAATGGGAGCCGCCACCACCACAAAGGCACAAATCCCTCCCCCACCTCAGGTTAGCACAAACATCCTGACCCCTGCAGACCAAGCTAGAGACTGACATAGGGTGATGCCTGACACCACAATCACTAGTCTTAAATCTGCTCATTTATTTGAGTATTTTTCTCCTCCTCCCTTCCATTTAGGCTTTTGACAGAAATATTTTCATCTGCTTTTCTAACAGGTCAGGAACACTGGTATCTTGTGACTCTCTCCAGCTACTTGCTCCACACAGCTCAGATATTAACCATTGTATTTTTAAATACTTTTTAGATAAGTCAGTAACTGCAGTTAACAAAGGTTTATCTGATAGACATTAATGAATGAATGTGATTCATTTTTCATCACATCTAATAGCATTAAAATGAGAAAAAGATTGCAGGGAGGTAAGTGAGGGTATAAGTGTATACCCCAGAATGAAGGTTAAAAGGATTTGTTGGCCTGAATTAACTGTTAGTCTTCAAGCGTGTTACCTCTGCATAGTCACCCTTGTCGGACTGGTGCCTCCTGGCATGAAGCTGCGAAAAATTTTTACAGTAATGTTGATTCAGGCCATTCCTCCTCCCTCCCCATCATAGAGAGTTCCAAGGGTATAAAAATGGGAGTGGCCTCATCTATCCCTCAACTGCTTCCCTAAGTTTGGAATTCTTGATCTGAGAATTTGAAGTAGTGGAGGGATGGAGAGTGAATACGCAGATTTGAGACTCTTGAAGAACAATGACTGGTAAGTAACCTCTCTCTTCTTTGAGTGGCCTCTGCATACTACTGCTTGTGGAGATTAGCAAGCAGTACTAATACTCTAGAAAGACAGGCTGAGGAGTTCTAGGTGAACAAGGAATACAAAATTGGTAAAACTACGTGGCGGGTCAAAAGAAGTTACAGCATTTCACTCTTACAGATCAGACCTCAGTAAGAGAGAATTTTTTTGCTGCAGAAACCTACAGAGTTTTGAGTAACAGCTTTGCAAATTCTATGAACAAAACAGAACAGTAAGACATGCAATGGATGCTGCCTTTGGATCAGTTGAATATGTTAGATGTTACCAGATGAATGAACATGTGCAAGTCCTCACTAGGGCATAAGGGAGATTTGGGGAAATACAGACAAGTTAGTCGCCAGTATGAGATGAAAATAGAGATGACTTGAGACTGGAAATTGGGCTAAGGACACTAATCAAATCATGTTTCCCATATGGACTACAGTTTATAGGCCATCTGACCTGTACCTCACTAAGTCTGTGGGGTGTAGCTATGGCTATGAGTAATGCTGTCGTCACAGGTGCATGGTACAAATGATACTCTGACCAATAAAAAACCAAAGATCCCAAGGACTTTGTGAAACAAGACTCCAACCCCAAAGCAAAAAAGATGTATGGACTGGAGGGAACACTCGTGAGATCACTATGAGAATGTCCACACTGCAGTTAAATCACCCAGGGCTGGCCCATGCCAGCTGGCTCGGGCTCTGGGTCACAGTGTAGACTTCCAGGCTCAGACTGGAATCTGGGCGTTAGGTCTCTGTGAAATCATGACTGGTGTGGAGAAAGTAAATAAGGAAGTGTTATTTACTCCTTCCAATAACACAAGAAAAGCATGTGTTACTTTTGCCTTTTGCACCTTAAATGACCTGAGGCGTAAGTGTCTCAGGTGAAAGTACTGTCAAGAAAGAGTGGTACCTTTGTAACCAATCAGTTTTATGGCGGTCACAGACATAAGTCTGGATAAAAGTATCACCAGGTACCACGGGTAAGGAGCCTATCTGTGTACCAAAGTCTAGATACAGACATGAATGCACCAATGACCCGATGTCCACGACACAGGTCAGGAAACAGTTCGCATGCCCGCTCTCTCTCTCTCTCTCTCTTTTTTTTTTTTTTAAATTTGCTGCTTAAATGAAAGCATCCCATGGATATTTGTGGTGAATTGTACTGGATTAATATGGCTACAGTTTATCTACGAGGAGAGGAAATATAATGCCAATGTCACCTTATTCGTAGCAATTGCCATGTGTTGACTAGCCAAGGAATAGTAAACACATCAACAATCCCAAAGGGATTGTTCTTAATGTCAGCTGAGAATCCCAATTTTACAAGTTAAGTGCTTTCCCACTGGGCACTGAGACTGGAGATAAGTTTAAAACAATATGAAAACACTTTTAAAGAACCTGCACCTGACACAGATTGCCTTCTACACACAGAGGATGAAAATCCAAGGTCTTCCTGGCAATGCTGTAGAATAGATTCCAAAGACATGGCACCAGATGGCTCAATCTAATCAGAACTGAGACTTCTGGTGCAAAGGCAGCATGGTCCTGGAGAGGCTGCCACTTTTTTTTTCTCCTTTAAATAATAAAGCATTACTTCTTGGAATCTCAGAGCTGTCAATATGCAGCTGACTGAACATAAACAGGAGAAGCATGCAGAACCAGTTATCCAGCATCAGCAGATAAGGGTGTGGACTCGAGGAAAGCTTTTTGTGGCCTGTCTTCAGAACAAAGCATTGATACTGGTGCTTGGAACCTAACTGTCTCTGGATACCAATGGCCTTGGATGGTTTCAAAGTCAGGACATTAGCACTGGATTAGCTGTATTCATT
Source organism: Mauremys mutica (assembly GCF_020497125.1). NCBI lineage: Eukaryota > Metazoa > Chordata > Testudines > Geoemydidae > Mauremys > Mauremys mutica. The sequence goes on along the minus strand of NC_059072.1, from coordinate 98,498,217 downwards.
CCCAGAGTTGCAGCACTGAATGAGACTCAGTCGGTTTGGGAGCCACCTCCAGTCTGGACCAGGGAATAGTTTCCAAGATTTCAGTGCTGAGGGTATCTTGGCACAAGGACATCTCAGCTAGGGTTTCAGAGCAAAGAAAGCTCATGGCAGTTCCTACTAAGAATCCTGACATGGTTACAGAAACAGTTCTACTGATTTTGTCTAGAGGGACTCCCACAAAAGGAATACCTATATCCTCGTCCAACTATCTTGCAGGCCCTCCTGCAAGTAAACCATCAGCAGACGTCACCTCTGGGTACTATTTATATAAGACTAAGTATCTGACACTGGAGGGAAAACACATTTCTGGTACCAGAGACCCAGATTTGGGAGTGATGACACAGTAGACACCAAAGAATCAGGGATTACAGTGTCACTTATAAACACAGAATCAGTAGTGCTAGGATTTCGGCGTCAGACTTGGTCATTCTAGATAGATCTGCAGACCTCTGAGCCATTTAAACTAGGCACTGAATCCCACTGCATGCGTTTCTCCTGGACCTGCACTGCTGGATCCTCAGCACTTGACTGCCACGTGTAGAGCTGATGGTATTAGAAAGTCAAGAGTGACAGAGCTGGTGCTAGAAAAATCAAGGGTGTCAGAATCAGCTGACTTTGAGAGATCAGGAAACCTTGGTGACACTTATGGATGGCCCAGAAAGAAAAACTAAAGGTTTTACATGCTTTCCTACAGCAAATGACCTATCGCTTTGGTGGGGACACCACACAGTCTGCAACGTAACCAAATAAAACAGTACTGATTCCACGAGTACAAATGAGAACTCAGCGTGCAATACTACGGAATATTGGTCATCACAAGTAGCCCACTCTAGGACCTAGCCCTAGACTACAGAATGTTCCATTATGTTACAAGCTTAACTGTCAGTGCATTGTGTTATATCAACTGTCACGAGGCGCCTGGCAAAGGCCATATTGCATAGCTGGTATCATACATATACCCCCCCACAAAAACAGCCTTGATCTGGGGGTGAGGTAAAAAGAAGAGAGCATTCAAGACACAGTTAAAACTACCACACTGGCAGTTTTGACACTGACATAAGATTTAGGGAGACATGACATAAGCTGACCTTCCAAATGTGATTGGTTGCCTTGTCTGTCCAATCTGCTACTTCCAAAGAGTGACTCTGTTGCCCAATCAGAGGTCCAAAGCAAGTCCTCACAGAAATGGTCTCCCGAGTCCACACACCTATCAGCAGAAAGGCACTGACTGCAGAATCAATTATTTAAACAATAAATCAAACACAACTAAAAGACGCAATGTTTATGAGATAATGTTCTGAGGGTTATACCTGGGAATCAGACCATAAAACCTTGTGTTCCACAAATGGGATACAATTATTATAGAAACAAGAGCCACCGCCATCATACAACACCCCTGGGAGCCATTTTGATCTAATTACAATATTTATTTTTGTTTTCTAAAGCAACTCATTACTTTCAGATGAGCTGTAAAACGAACGTCCTGACCATTTATGCCCATTAAAGATTTTATGGCATTTTCTGCAGAACCAGAAAATTATCATTTCAGTACCTACCTAATTCCCATGAATTTAGCCTACCTAATCCCCATAAATTGCCAGAATTGTTGCTGGGCATTGTTAAGTAGCTTCTGCATTTCTCATCAGAGGCAAATGTATTTCTGTGATGAGCAGAGAAATTCCTGTATCCATATTATTATTATTAAACATTTATATTTATAGCCCCACGCCAATACATTTGATAGCTTCCAGGAACAAAGCGGAAAGCACACAGAGCACAAAGGTAATCTGTTCCCAACCAGAAGCATCACTAAGCAAACCAGCTTCTCTAGCTGAAGTTTCCAACTAGTCTTCAGACCCTTGGAGAGTGCAGTGCAATAATCCAATCTTAAGGTGACAAAAACATGCATTATAATAACGAGGTCCACATCTAAAGGGAAGGTCACAATCATCCTGCCAAGTGCAGATGGAAAAGGTGGCAGTTGAGCAATTCTACTACCAGAACACCCAGAAGCAGTTAGGGATTCAGCAAGACCCCCAGATTGCAAACCTGAAGGTATGTCCACACTAAACCATTGCAGCTGTACCTCTACCGCTTCTTTGTAAACTACTACAACAACAGGAGAGGTTCTCTCATCAGCACAGGTAATCCACCTCAAGAGGCAGTAGCTATGTCGATGGAAGAATTCTGTTGACCTTGTGCGGTCTACACCAGAAGTTAGGTCAACATAGCTATGTCTCTCAACGGTGTGGATTTTTCACACCTCTGAGACATAGCTATGCCGATATAAATTCCCAGTGTAGACCAGCCCTAATGGATGAATAGTGGTCAGATATCAACTCCGCTGTTTCTTCTGGTTCTTTCCCCCAAACTACAATTGGTATCTCTGTCTTGTCCAAGTTAAACCTCAAGCAGCTAGCTCTTATCAAGCTCCAATTTCAGCCAGACAGTGGGAAAGTTACTTAACTGCAGTGTCTGGATTTAATGACATGGAGTCCTAAATCTGGGGGTAATCCACATTCTGAAGGTAACAGAGCCAGTCTGCTTCACTGACTCCCTTAACTACCTAATAACCAGGAAGGATGACTTAATAAACCCCAGTAAAAGTGAATTTTTGAAGCAGATGAGCAATCATCCAATACTATTTCCCCACACACCCCAGGAGGCACCCCCAAAAATAAAAATGGATTGCACAGACTCGAAAGCAAGTCAATCAACCCAGCTAGGGTCTGCTGGCACATCAACAGTACTAAAGTTGCTAGCAGGTCTAGCACCAAAGCAGAATATTGGAAGCCTGATCTTTATCCATTGCCAGGAGATAATCTTCCAACACAATTAGTACAACCTCTATACCATATTCAGGTCTAAAACCAAACTGACTGGTATTAGGAAAGTTAGGACTCATTATTGCTAGAGCTGCCTTGTCGCAATCTCTTTGATAATCTTCCTCAAAAAAAGAAGACTCAAGATAGGAAAGGACTGGCAATGCTGACCATGTCAAGAGAGAACATGTCAGTTCTTCAGCTGGTGTATGTCCCTCTAGTTTCTTTGACTTCAATGGAGCTATTGAAATTTACACCACCTGGATCTTGTTTGGTCTGAATGGAGCCTTCTTTCAGAAATGCTGGCTACTTACTCTTCCACACATCAACAATCTCTTCCAAAAGACACTAAATACCTCCTTGAATGAAATATGTAAGTCTAAAGTTATATTTTACATGTATATTTTACTTATTGTGGCTGTGCAACATTTCCAGCATTGAAAACAGAATATATTTTGCCTAGAAAGGAATACTGCAGGACCTATTTATTGCTGAATGGTTACTAAAGTACCGGTATGTTACAACACACTAGCAAACATGTCTGAAAAGTCTAGTGCAGACAAGGCAATATATACTTTAACACAGGAGTAGGCAACCTATGGCACGGGTGCCGAAGGCGGCACATGAGCTGATTTTCAGTGGCACTCACACTGCCCGGGTCCGGGCCACGGGTCCAGTGGGCTCTGCATTTTAATTTAATTTTAAATGAAGCTTCTTAAACATTCTGAAACCTTATTTACTTTACATACAACAATAGTTTAGTTATATATTATAAACTTATAGAAAGAGACCTTCTAAAAACGTTAAAATGTATTATTGGCACGCAAAACCTTCAATTAAAGTGAATAAATGAAGACTCAGCACACCACTTCTGAAAGGTTGCCGACCCCTGCTTTAACATGTACTAAGCAGGGTGAATTGAAGCTTAGGCTTTGCTCCAGCCTTCAATTCGACCAGTTTAGCACATCGTAAAATACACATAGTCTTGTCTATACAAGACTATCCAATGTGTTAGCTAACACATTTAATAAGCCACCCTAAAATCCTAGTCTAGGCAAAGCCCAAAAACATGGCCAGAGACCAAGATTATTTTGCACATTATAAGTAATCATGGTGACTGTCTGAGGGGGAACACCTCTGGAGTCACCTTCTTCATGTGTAGACCCTTTCCTATTGTGTCCCATAACTATGTTAATATCACTGGGGTTTGTTTTACTGCTGTGTAGAGATATATGATAGATAGATCTTCCTTACCTACTTCAGGTCCCATGATAGACTGCCGGAGAACAAGTTGTTTTGGGAGAGAAAGTCTGGCTCGGCTCTCTATTGGGGTGTCAGGAATGAAAGTTACAGGCCCATGATCTGGGCAGTCTGATGGGTAGGCCTTGTCACACAGCGTGCACCCTGTGAGTGTAGACAAAGGACAACACGGATCAGTGAGGTATTATTTATTATTTTTATTACAGTAACACCAAGAAGGCCCAAATGACACAGGGCCTCACTGTGATCAGCCCTCTAGAAACACACAGTAAGAGACAGTCCCTGCCAAAATGCTTACTATCCAATTAGACAAGACAGACATAGGGCGGGAGGAAGTATTATTATACCCCTTTTATAGGTGGTGAATGGAAGCAAGAGAAATTAGGGCCTTGTCCAAAGTCACATAAGAAATCTATGACAGAGCTGGGAATGGAGAAATCCTACCAGGATCAGACTATAGGTTTCTTCTGACTGGTCACTCATCTGCTCACTGGATTTTAACGTCATTAAAATTAAAATGTTGTTTTAGTCAGAAGAGCTACTATGTAAAAATGGACCCTTCTTACACAGATTTGCTTTGCGATGCCTCTGCCTACTTTACTGACTTTAACAAGTTTTTCTAACCTTATCCCTGCATATCCAGTATACTAATGGAAAAGGAAGTCTATTCTTCCTTATGCATCAGTAAGAAAACTGGAGCAGAGTTCTTACTGCAGCATCCTTTTTACCGGTACTGATCCAAGTGGTAGAAAAAACAGCTTCATTTGAAATCACAGGTAGAGTAAGATTTACTGGCAGTTAGAAAATACTGGCAGTTAGCCATCTTTCCGACTTGCATATCCAGCACATCTGACAAGTAACGTAGACTGCTCGTGTGTGTAGAATTTTTTAGTGAAGGGAGGCTAAGACTTCAGGATTCTTCCATTTCACCACCATCTTAGAGGGATTTTTTTAAACTTCCTGTCTATGATCTTGTCACACGAACACCTTCACTCCAGCAGAAACTGAAACCCCTGTAGAGGGACTTATTGGTATATATTTATACTGTGTGAAGTCTATCACTAAAATTGAATTTATGGAATGCCAGTGAAAGGAATGGAAATTTGTTCCCAAGAGCACTCAGTGGAGTAATTTCCAATAGCTGTCACTAAACATAAATCTCTATAGAACACTACTGAAAATTATTTCCATCCACTTTAAATACAATTGGGAGAAGTATTTTACACTATGACTGACTGTCACATAAAGAGCTTGCTGCTCTACTTCACTATGAACAGAGCTGACAATCCTCAGCCTTCCATAATACCTCATCTCTTCACCTGGAAAAATACTACATACAAATTGAACAATGGCAGATTTGTGTGCGCATCCTGGAATTAATGTGTTATGGGTCAAACTGCAATAGCCTTATTCAGAGTGAGTAGTACCTCCCAAACTGGTCTCACCAACTCCAGTAGGACTAATTGTGGTATTAGGTATATTCAGTATGGCAGATGGTCAGCTGGTATAAACTGTCACAGCTCCCATAAAGTCAACAGAGCTACGACAATTTATATCAGCTGATGGTCTGCCCCCAAAATGAATAATGGTATCATAACGTGGCGCTATATGAAATACATATTGAATGACTATATGATCACATCCATATCCATTGCTGGATGGATGAGTGCGTAGGGCTGAAATTAGAATGGATTAATGCGTAAGTATGACACTCATGTTTAGAGCAACTGCAGTAACAGGGGTTGATAATGTGAAACAGCCCCTAGTTCAACAACCGAAAGACAGCATGGAAATGAATGAAAATACAAAGTAGAACACTTAGAATGGCAACATTAACTTAAAAAAAAAAAAACTGGACATCTACATCTCATAGTGGAATGGATGAGAAAATTCATTGCCCATACTTTATCTGAACATTAGTACTCCTATCTAGAGAATCTCAAAATATTTTACAAATAATTTTAGCCTCAAGAGATGTGAGTAGTTATTAGCCTTGCTGTGTGCTTTGTATTTTTCCCATTTGTAAAATGGAGGTATTGAAAAGAGGCACCGATCTCCCACAGTAACCACTGAAAAAGACCAAGCTTGAAGTAACTGGGAAAAATCTCTTCCCTCCTTACTTTCTGGCCACAAACTCGTTTTATTCAGAAGTAAAATAAAAAGCTAAAATGAAAGCTTTCAGCTGGAAAGTTATTCCTTACAATAAAACGTAAGATGTCTACACTGCCAAAAAAAGGTGCGCTCTTAATCTGGGTTAGCTAACCTGCATTACCTAATTGGGGTTGAAACAGCGGTTTAGACATAGCAACTCTGCTTTTAACTGAGGTTAGCAGCTCAAGTTAAAGCCCATACCAAGCTGCTAACCCCAGTTAAAAACAGTTGCTGTGTCTACACTACTCTTTCAACCCCAGGTTAGCTAACCCGAAATAAGAACATACCTTTCTTGGGAAGTGTAGACAAGAGTAGCATTCAGCAATTCCATCAATTTATGCTTTGTCAAATCCTTACAATCATTTGATATCAGAGAGATCTGATTAAAAAAATCTTTACATGCACATAAAATCATGCAAAATGTGGAGATTTTTAAACTAAATGTGTTTCTTCTTCAAATGCATGACTAGTCAATTGGGGATTCTGATGGGATGTAGTAGGACAGAGAAAGATGAAAATCAGATAATGACCATGATGTTGAAATTTAAAGGCCTTCATATTAAAATCTAGCCTCACAGTTAAGTGGCAGTAAGCCCGCCAGACAGGCGGTAGAAGTACGAGACAGACACAGATCTCCATCACAGGAAATGAACTTTGTGATAATCTCAAGCACTACCCTTCAGGCAGTCCAGGAGGGATGACCAACAAAACAAAACTGGGGATTTGTCCTGCCTTGAGCAGGGGGTTGGACTAGATGACCTCCTGAGGTCCCTTCCAACCCTGATATACTATGATAGGCTCTAGAGCAAGTCCCGAACTCCTCCTCTTGAAAGATCAATTAGCCTCAAAACACAAAAACCCTTTTATAGGGGTCATTGGAAAAAAGTTAGAAGAACGTCCCTTCCCTTCCTTTCTGGATTTTCTGTTGAGTGCCTCATTTCTCATGGCTCTTTACAAGTCACTCTATGTTATAATCATGGATATATACATGTGATGTAATTAAAACTTGTCAAATTAAAAAATTGCAATAAATTTCTTAAAGGTCAAGAAATCCACAAAAGCCAAAAAGTTCACAGGGTAATGATTAAGGTTCCAACCTCCAGGCAAAGCGAGAAGACAGATACAACAGAATGATGTTAAAATCAAGACCCATAATGCCTAGTTGTTGGAGATTTAATCCTCAACTGCACATTTTCCAGCTTTTTTGGGTTTGTTTAACGGTCTTAACAGGTTCCTCCCACCAAAAGACGTCTGTAAGACTCGCTGCAAGTCTTAATATTCTCACCCCTTATAACAGTTACATGATAAATACTACCCAGAGGCAGAAGCAAGTACACTGGCACACTCACATATGGTAAACAAGGTAGCCATATTCTCCTTGTTTGAATTGGAGTCTTCCATTTGCAGAGATGATGGTACAAAGGCAAGATTGTCTGAAGACACATCCACATGGCCTGGCCCCATGGCTACTTCCTGGTTTATGGAAGAGACAGCCACAGGCTCGAGACTGAGGCCCACTTCATGCAAGGAGACAGATTCCAGGGAAGTTAGGTTGTGTGAGGTAGAGAGCGCCACACTCACAGAGTTGGTGCTCATGGCCACAGTATGTATGGAGTCATTTAGTGTGCTGTCCGATATACCGCTTACCCGGCCTGCAATGTGGTCAGGCTCCATGACAACAGGAAGCTCCAAAGTGCTACCATGAATGGGTATGACACCACTATGACCCACTGCATCTGAAGCCAAGTTACTGCCTACCGTGTCCACAGCTAATGGTTCATGATTCCGGGAGCCATTTGGGATTTGTGAATGATCCCCAGCTACATTATCCATCGTAAGCTCCTCAGTCATCCCATCAGTAGATATTGGACTGGTTACCCTCGAAACACTCTCCATAGCGATCGTGGTATCCAGTGCTACCTCATGGCTGTCACTAGGATGCAGGCTTTGAGCACCGTGTGTGTTCACTGCACGAGAGTCCATGGAGACAATCCCTGGTTCCAGTCCCACAGTTCCACTGGGCTGGAAGGGATCTAGGGCTGAAGGATTATTGGAGACAGATAAAGCTGAATTGCTATCGACATTTATAGTGTTGGGGTGGATGTATTGAGGTGGAGGTCTGTCAGCTAAATAAGATAAAATACCTGATGAAAGAGAAGACGTGGAGAAAAGGAAAAAAAGAAGAGAGGGTGAGTTTACAATATCAATTTTCAAACAGTAATAAACAATCCACAACTGCAATCCACTTCATCACACTTTCTTAAGGTCTGGATACCTTATGAGTCTGCAGTTTCCTTTAAACATGTCCATTTATTTTCAATTAAGTTAAGACAAGACTCAGGTAAGTCTTGCAAACACAAACTACTGGCAATTCTGAAACATCCCAATCACAAAGAAATATGTGACCACCATACACCTTTACCAGTGGGAATACAGGTGCAGTTTAAATTTGTAAAATTATGATGAGTCACCTCTGCTAGTTTCCATCCACCAATGCAAATGCTCTATTAATCTGATAAATTCAGGATGGCAGAGCTTCTGGCAACACATGACCCAGACTTTATAGTACAAGGAGTCAGAAAAAGTTTATATGGCAGTTTGGGTATAAGTATGCTTTGCTTTCTTATAAATAAGAACATCTCAACAAAGTCTTCAAAAGACTGCTAGTGGAACTGAACATTTCAAACCATGTGATGATGCCCATATCTTTCTGTTAGGATTAAAGAAACTGGAGGAACTCCTTCAGGATTTACCCATTTACTTTAAAATATATATTTTATACACTTGTTTCAATCATCTGTATCAGCCAATATGTCTGGCTGCAGTTCTTTCTCCAGAACCCATCAATTCAACTCCTGGATCAGCTGGGGGAGCATCATTCAAGAGTAACATGAAGGCCTTTGCTCTTTTCTCTAAGGGCTAAATCACCACCTCTTCTTCAGCAATCCTAAACCTTTTTGTGGTAGGGACTAACAGCCCAATATAAGAACCTGAATCCTAGTAGACCTGCCCATCAGCACCAGCCACCCGGCACCCTCGCAGACAGTCCCAGGAGAGAGGCCAATGGTGCACTGTAGGGATAGGAGGTCAGCAACTGTGCTGGCTGTTCAGGGCAAGCTAGCCTTATGTGGAGTATATGGTCACCATACTGAGGCCTGTGAAAAGCTGGGAAGCCTCAGCAAAACAGGGAGCACAGCCCTTCAGCACTCTATTAAGGGGAAGGAGGTAGAGCACAGCTTTTGGGAAAGGGGCAGAGGCCCTTTGCCCCTTGCCCTCCCCACAGGCTGTGAAGAAAATAGGGCAGAAAACGGCCCAGGCAACCTCCAGAACCCCACCACCTCTCCAATGGAAGGGCAATTGCATTAAATTATATGGTAATTCTCTGCACTTAATATAGATGTAGAATAGATGTATTAGACTTGAGGAAGAACCTGGGGAATTTTTCATAAGGAATACCGTGCAGAGTATTCTTTCACAGTCTTAAGTAGGCACAGAAGGAAAAAAAAGATATGCATCTCTTCAGGTGTTCTGTAACAGCACCTATCTAAACTTCAGTCTTCAGAGCTATACTACATACCAGGTAGAATGTGTCTGAAGTAGCTGCTCTCCAGGTGAGGATAAGGTGGTGGAGGTAGGGTGTAGTTTCTCTCTGGTATACCACACATCACTCCTCGATCTCCAATACCCATTGGGAGCATCAGAGAGAGGGCAGAGGGCAAGGAACTCAAGGAGGGGCCCAAGTTTGGAATTGCAACAGGCAAGCCTGCAAGAAGAAAATGCCCATTAAAATTCAGTGGAACTATGTAAGTTTAATGAACATGTAACCAAGACAAATGTTTACTAAAGTCTTATGGGTTTAGTGCAGTGTAGGAATATAGTCAAAATTCCCATTACCGTTAACTGGGGAACAAATATTTCATAATGGACTCTTCAATCTGGCTGACAAAGGTATAACCCGATCCAATGGTTGGAAGCTGAAGCAGGACACATTCAGAGTGGAAATAAGTCATACATTTTTAAGTATGAGGGTAATTAACCATTGGAACAATTTACCAAGAATATTGGCGACATCACTGGCAATTTTAAAATCACGATTGGATGTTTTTCTAAAAGATATGCTCTAGGCCTTATGTTGGGGAAGTTAGGCCAAACTAGATTATCACAATGGTCCCTTCTGTCTTTGGAATCTGTGAGTTATGTAGCCAAAGCCACACACACACTGCACTTAGCTATGTGAATTTACATGTTATCTATTATAGGGGTTTCCCCTAGTTAGTATAATGAAAGGTCTCAGCTTTCATGTGCATATTTAGAATGCTACCAGGAGCAATCTGAGGGATAAACAGAACCTAATTTCCTAAAGCATGTTCTACATCTGCCTTTTCCCTGTAACTGAACTCCCAACATGTAATTTTTACTGATTTATTAAGATACAAGTACATGCAAGTATTACGGTTGCATTTATTGTTAGCAGTTAGAGCTTTTCTGTTTAACATTTTTGAAAGTTTTTGGTTAATTAAGAAAATGTTAAAATACTAACTTTTTCATTTCAAGTTTCTTTAAATTGTGTTTCATTTTCTTTAGTACAAAACTTCATTTATTAATTTTATTATGGGGCTGTGATGGGGCAAAAGGGGTTAATGAATGGAATAAACAGTAAAAGGAGAAGGTAAAAAAGACAGAAGGGGAGGAGAGAGAAAGAAGGATGTACAGGATTATGGAAGGCATGGGAGATAAGCCTGACACTGGAAGGACTGTGAGGATGCTGGGGCAAACAACTGATCAGAAAAGAGAAACTATCCAGGGTTCAAGTTGTAAAAAGCAGTCCACTGACACTGCTGGGGTCAAGGGACTATCCAGATATTGAGGTCAAGGAGTCCTAGCTGGGCCCACCTTGCATTGCTGCTGCTCCTAGGGGCTGGTTCTACCCTGAGAGGTCATGCTCCATTTCGCAAGTGGCTGAGGCAAGTGGAGTATCCCCAGAAGAAAGATCACCCCTTCTAGAATCTGGGGTTCAGCTAAGATCTAGCTGGGCGTCCTGCCCTATAGCTGCATTTTTATATACTGTCTCATTCTTTATTATGTTTTCACTTGTAATGGACACTTCTGTGCAACTTCCTGAAAACCGTGTCAAGAAAAGAGGTGTGTTTTATCATTTAATATAATCTGAGCGTCTCTTTTACATAGTCTGGGGCAGATTTCTCAGCAACAGCTCATATTTCTAGGGACTCAAATGCCACAATGATTAATGCAGCAAAAAGGAGAGAGAAAGGGAGACAGGTAGCTCATTAATACCTATTAAGACAAAAATGAACTGAATTGTGTGGGACACATCTTACCACAGAAAGCATTGCTTTTGCCTTTTCTAAACAAGCAGCAACTTTCAGGTGTCTCTTCGTCCCACAGTGTGGTTTACAACCACTAGATCAAATGTCAGATCTGCTCAAGTGCGTGATCGTATCACCCCCTGAGGACTCCAGCCTTCAGAGGACAAACCCAGAAGCCTCTATCCAGCTGTGAGCACTTCACACTTATGCTACTTTGATTTTCAACTGTCATGCAAAATGCAAATACATAGCAAGTGACAAGTATCAGCCCTTCCTGCAACTCTCCAAGTTACCTGGTGCCGGTATGGCATTGTGAGTGGGTGATGCAGTAAGTCCCAGGTGACTTCCTGAGACAGGCAGGGCATTGCTCACAGAGGATGAGGTCAGCTGGTCCATCCCTACCGAACTCAGGTTCATTTCATTCATCCTACAAAAAAAACAAACAAAAAGATCATTCTTAGTTTCTTCAGTCCTAGAAAAATAAGATTTGTATACAACATATGTCCACCTCACTAATCTAAGCAGACAATATAGTTTCCCGCCCATTATCAAATGGCACACATAATTTTTGTAGATAACATATCTAATGTTAATCAAATTAGATAAAATAAAACAAAAATAAACAGTAACAGACAAAAATCAGATCTTAACTCCTTCGCTACTGCCTTAGTATTGAACAATGTTGCTGAATGAAAAATAATTGTACATACTCATGCTGAAATATCCAGTCTCTATAGTACAAAAGAAAGGAGATCTGCTTTAAGTCTCCATTTTTAGGATTTGTCAAATTTATCTTTTGATTTCATTTTTTTATTTTTTAAATAAATAAACAACAAACTAGAAAAGCTCTCTCAAGTATCAAAATACTTTACTGTGATCTAGATTCTGTAAATATATCTTTACAAGACTGTCACCATAATTACAAATAACTGTACTAGTTCCTTCTATACTATCAGTAGCTGGATTATTTATATTAAAAGTTGAACAACAGCACATAGGCATTTTGATTTTTAAGGTTTATCGATTTAAACTCATTTTTTAAAGGCAGAATCAAACTAAATCTTTCTTGGGTGGAACAGATGACTCAACTGGTCATAGTTGTTTGCACTGTTGTTATAGCTGTATTGGTCCCAGGTTATTAGAGAGACAAGCTGGGTGAGGTAATATCTTTTATTGGATCACTGGTGAAAGTGACAAGCTTTGGAGCTACACAGAGGTCTTCCTCGGGGTCCTAAAGAAGAGCTCTGTGTAGTCTGAAAGCTTGGCTCTTTCACCAACAGAAGCTGGTCCAATAAATGATATTAGTTCACCCACATTGTCTCTCAACTAGGTACAGAACCTTCAACTCACTAAGGACTAGTCTACACTGGCAATGTTAAAGCATTGCCACTTGTGTAGTCGCGGCACAGCTACACAAAAAACCCACCTCCTCGAGAGGCCCGGCTCCCAGCACTGTAGGACTGTCTACACTGGTGCTTTATAGCTCACACCCCTCAGCGAGAAAGTTGCAGCGCTGTAAAGTGCCAGTGTAGACAAGCCCTTAGTCCATTATGACCCTGGAAAGTAGTGACAAACTCACTTCCACAGGATGGCTGTTCTGTGGGTAATTAATTGGTATTCAAGCCAGTACACTTAATGGACATGTGTACACATCATATGTGAAAAAGCCACTATCACACTACACCAGAGGTGGGCAAACTACAGTCTAAGGGCCACATCTGGCCCACAGGACTGTCCTGCCAGGCTCCTGAGCTCCCAGCCAGGGAGGCTAATCCCCAGCCCCTCCCCAGCAGCAACACCAGCGCTCTGGCCTGCCGCTACTGCTGGGCAGCACGGCTTGCACCCACCCACCTCCCAGGCTTTCCTATAAACCAGTCCTGCCACTCTAGCAGCATGGTAAGGGGGTGGGGGGGCGTGGATAAGGTGCAGGAGGTCCCGGGGGACAGGGAGCAGTTGGATGGGGTGGAGGTTTGGGGGGGGGTCAGGGGATGGGGGGGTTGGATAGGCATGGGAGTCCCAGAGGGCCTGTCATGGGGCGGGGGTGTGGCTAGGGGTTGGGGCAGTCAGGGGATGGGGGGGTTGGATGGGGCAGAGGTTCGGGGGGGGGGACAGTCAGGGGATGGGGAACGCAGGGTTGGATGGGGGTGGGGTCCCAGGGGGCCAGTCAGGGGTGTGGATAGGGGTTGGGGCAGTCAGGGGACAGGGAGCGGGGGGGGTTGGATAGGACAGGGGTTCTCAAAGGGGGGTCAGGACCCCTCAGGGGGTCACAAGGTTATTAGATGGGGAGTCGTGAGCTGTCAACCTCCACCCCAAACCCCGCTTTGCCTCCAGTATTTATAATGGTGTTAAATATATTTTAAGGTGTTTACAATTTATAAGGGGGGGGGGTTGCACTCAGAGGCTTGCTGTGTGAAAGGGGTCACCAGTAAAAAAAGTTTGAGAGCTACTGGGATGGGGGTGAAGTCCCAGGGGGGCGGTTAGGTGCAGGAGGTCCCAGGAGGGGGCGGTCAGAGGACAAGGAGCAGGGGGGGTTGGATGGGTCAGGGTTCTGAGGGAGGCAGTCAGGGGGCGGAAAGTGGGAGGGGCGGATAGGGGGCAGGGGCCAGGCTGTTTATCTGGCCCTCCATGCAGTTTCCCAATGTTTCCCTTGGGCCAAAAAGTTTGTCCACCCCTGCACTACACACTAGTTGACAGTCTCAGAAGTCAAGGACTGGTTCAAACATGGATACTAAACTAAACTCCTTCTCACCCCATTAAGGGGGCCCTTCCAAAACAGAGTAGACACATACTTGGCAGGATTGAGGGCAATTTGGATTGTGTCTGACTATTTTACCTACTTATGTTGATAAACCCACCCCAAGACTTTCAATGCAGCGCCTATCACCAGCGTTTAATTCGCGTAGAAAATGGGAAGGAAAAATATTTTGCAGAAGTAGCCAACAAAATTTCAAATCCAGGTAAGTTAACACACATTTTCCTCTTCATTTAAGGTTCAAATCCATACACACACGCCCAGGACCAAATTTTCAGTCTGGGGATTCAAGTGCTGATCCAGACCAAACACTGATCCTGACCAGGGCTCTTTTCTTGCTTTGGTGCTGCTGAGGAAGTCTGCCCAGGGATGCTCCCATCCAGGGAGGTCCTGCCCCTCCATCCCCCGCCAGGTCAAGTGGCGGTGGAAAGCCCCCGCAGGGGAGGATCGCCCAGCGGCCAGCACCAGCTGCAGACACCGGGGCCGGGCTGAGGTCTAGCTCCGAGCGAGCTATGAGCCAGGTTACAGCTAAACGGCGAGTTTCACGGGGGACTTTCAATGCCTCGAGTCTGTCCGCCGCTGTCCGGGATTTCCACAGCCCGGGGCGACCCCGGGACGGGGCCCGAGAACCTGACACCTGCAGGGGCCCCCGCCGCGAGCCGGACCGGCCTCCTGGGCCGCAAGCAGGGAGACGGCGGCGGCGCCCGGCCCCGATCCCGCAGCGCCTGGCGGGGCCAGGGCCAGGGCCGCGTGGCCGGGCAGCGGGCGAGGCTCGGCGCCACCCGCGGGCCCCGCCGCCGCCGCCGCCGCTCACCTGGGGTGCAGGGGCCTCGGGCCGGGCGTCTCCCGCAGGCGGCGGCAGCAGCAGCAGCATCGGGCCCCTCAGCCCCCGCCGGGAGCCGCTCCCCGCTGGGGCATCCATCCGCCCGGCTCCCGGGCCGCGCTCGAGGGGAGCCGCCGCCCCCGGCAGCGAGCGGCCGCCCAGCGCCCCAGCGGCCTCATGGGCCGGGCGGGGAGAGAGCGGGCCGCCGAGCGGCGCGAGCCCCGCCGGGGGGAGGGGGCCTGACGCCGGCACAGGCCGGGAACCCGCCGGCCTCGGCCCGCGGCGCCGCTTCAGCTTTGTCCGGCGGCGGCAGCGGCGGCGGCATCCAGGAAGCGCTCCGCGGCCGCGCTCGGCTCTTCCCGCCGGGTACCCACCTCCCGCCGCGTCGGAACCGCCGCTCTTCGCGCAGCGCCGCCACCTCCCCCGGCGTCCCAACCGCCGCCTCCCGACGCTGGGCCGCGTGCCAGCCGCCGCTCTTCCCGCAGCCCGCCACCTCCCCCCGCGCGCCGCTGCCAGCCCTGCGCTGAGCGACCCTCTCGCCGCCGTCCGCGCCCCAGTGAGGCGCCAGTCCAGGGATTCCCCTCGACTCCCCCCGCCCCCAGTTACATGCAGGGCCGCCAGCTTAGTCCTTGGCTGGACCTTTGAAATGAAATTGAAACATTAATACACACGTTAAAAGCACCCACCGTATATGAGAAAATACCTGTACCTGAGAATGGGTTTGGAAAGGCTGGACACAGACTAGCTGCCTCATGCAGCTGCTACTTATGACAGTGAGGGCACATTTGTTTCGGCTGTATTGGCCTACCTAACCATTGCAAATGATTGAGCTCTGCCCTGACAGCTAGTGATGAGCCATGGGTGGGGGGAAGGCTTCAGGGCCAGACTGTATTTACATGAACTCACCTACTCTGCCTCACTGAGCCCTGCTGCCCAAGTGACCAGTTTTGGCTGGTGTTGGTTACAAATTACCTAAGTATGAAACGTGGGGGTCATGAAATGTTGTTATCCTTATTGTATGAGTAAAGGGCGGCAGAACTGTGCTTTGCCTGATGAGAGGATCTCTCTCTGGGCTTAATCTGAGCTAGAGCTTGCCAGGGCTGGCTGAGCCCCGGCACCTCTAGGCTTGGCAGTTCATAGCCCTGGGACATCTGGGCTTGTCACATCAGTTATGAAAATAACAAACTTGCTTGAGTCCCAGCACCTCTTTCATTACAAATTCAGCACTGGTCACCCTCAACTGAACTGCACTCCCTAAGCAGGAGGTTTGGATGCCATATCCGAGTGCAGAGAGAGTGAGGGTGAGGCACAGATGTTTTGCTTGGTGGTGTGGACAGGGTGGGATTTCAAACTGCAAAGCAACGCTTTCATGTTGGGGTCCGGAATATTAAAATTTGGCTCTGTCATCTGATTACAGGCTCTTCAGGGAAGGGCCCATGTCTTTATCGGTACTGTAAGGCACTTTGCACACTTTTGTGCATTGTACAATAGTAATAACTCTTGCTTAAAATGTTAGCCCTGTCACTCACAATTGCCTATCATTTGTTCCCTATATAATTAAAAAATATAGCAAAAATACAACAGCCAACTGGCAAAATAACCTCCTGTAGTTTGACTATAGTCACCAGGGGGTTATATTTCACAGCACTTTCATCACAGGTCCATGGTTTCCTAGTTATACTCTTGAGACATGGGATTCTTCAAACATATGAAACACCACACAGGGAAACACTGACTAAGGCTATACATGCATTAGAATCTCTTAATGTATGTGAATAGCCTCATGGCTCACAATCACCTGTCACTCGTGTATATAAATCACACATGCTGTTCAAACCAATCACAAGCTTCCCTTGTCAACTGTTAACAGTTCTCTGAAACATGGTTATATGCATCTGTAATCTGATCAGGCCTGACTCTTAAATGAGGCATCATTAAATGTTCAAAAGAAATGTTTGGATGTCTGTGCAGGAAGAGGCTTGATGGTGTCTTGCTGTCTGCACTCCCACCTTTTGATCTTAAAAAATCAGTCAGTACTTAGGTGAATCTAAAATACCCTCATGATTTGGAAGTCATTCATTACAAACCTATCAGTTCTTCTTAATGGAGGATATAATCCCTCAGCATCATTCATGGCTGAGGGAATGACATCATCCAGGGACTATCACGTTCTTCACTGAACAGCTAACTCTTTTTATAGCTGGGTATATCTGTAGTGCAAACAGACTTAGACCAGCAGATCAGTGTAAGAACCTTGCAGGGACAGAAAAACCTGGTAACAAGTGATTTGGGATTCTGTGCTTGATTTTTTTTTTTTAACTGTGTAATGGTTCATCTGGTTGTCTCTTCTACTTTTTACCTTTCTCAGCAGAAACTCAGCTGCATAATTACAAGCATGCAAGTGTTCTGGTAAAGCAGGTAATGCCAGTTTCAAATGGAGCCCCAAAGAAACTCTTTCTACATTGCTCTTTCCAATACATGGAAAATGGCAGGCGACGTCCCGGATTTCTGTCCTCCCCCAACTTTGGAATATGTCTCACATGCATCCGACGAAGTGGGTATTCACCCACGAAAGCTCATGCTCCAATACGTCTGTTAGTCTGTAAGGTGTCACAGGACTCTTTGCTGCTTTTACAGATCCAGACTAACACAGCTACCCCTCTGATACTTATCTCTGTGACGGGATCCCCGGGGTACAACCTGGGACAGTGGGACCGCTCTGCTCTCTTAACTCACTGTCTCCCACAATGCCTTATTGGTGACATGCAGAAAACCCCTCCAGATGCTGTTACCACTCAGTACAACCCATGTGGAGCCCCACACCCAGCTAGATTGCATAAATGCTCCCAGAGCTACTCATGAATCACACAGAGAAAGGCACCAGCCGAATCTCTCCAGCACTCAGCCTTGTACCTCAGGAATACATCGTCTTGCCCTGCTCAATACCCTTTCTTAAGCAATGCAAGTTTATTAATTGGTTCGCCACTTCATCAATGGAAAGTGGACATACACCAGCCTTTGTAACCTAAGCAGATTTCCCAAGCACATCAGTCAAACTCACTGCTAAGGATAAACATTTGAGTAAGTTTATTGATTACAAAAGCTAGGTTTTAAATTATTGTAAGTGATGGGCAAAAAGAGTAGTTACCAAAGGAAAATAAAAGATAAGCACACAGTTTAAATTCTCAGCCTTATTAGACTAGGCAATGTCTGGACTAAGCAGTTTTTCTCACCCCACTGGATACTGCAGGTTGGGTACAATCTTTCATTTGCAGGCTCTCTCCTTGTTAGCGTGGGGACCAGTCTCCTCAGCTTCAGCATTCTCGTTGTCTTCGCTGTAGATAGGGAAAGAGGACAAACTATGTGGCCTCCATCTCCCATTTTATATCCTCAGCCCATGTGCTTGGATAACACAAGTCTAGGCATGTCTGGTGGGTGTTGCTGAGTCACTAGGCAAAGTTGAGCAGTTCCCCTGTTGTGGCCTTGTGCATTACAAGGGAGTCATTGAATTGTAAGTCCCTTGCTAGACAATGGCTGCTGATGGTTGTCCAATATCCACCCCGGGCATTGTTTACCTCACTTGTTGTATCTGGGGAGCTAATATCTGGGCAATTCCCCAACTCACAGCATATTTTAGTGACAACCATACAACACAATCTCATAACTTCATATTCACTAATGATATACATATTTAGAACAGTGGCTTTCAACACATCATAACCTTTCCGATGATACCTTACATGGCATGCTCTATATGAAATATCACCATTATATATAAATGATGAATATGGGGGTTACAAGCTCTCGCCCACGGTATAGAGCAGGGGTAGGCAACCTATGGCATGGGTGCCGAAGGCAGCACGCGAGCTGATTTTCAGTGGCACTCACACTGCCCAAGTCCTGGCCACCAGTCTGGGGGGCTCTGCATTTTAATTTAATTTTAAATTAAGCGTCTTAAAGGCCTTATTTACTTTACTTTACAACAATAGTTTAGTTATATATTATAGACTTATAGAAAGTGACCTTCTAAAAACGTTAAAATGTATTACTGGCACGCGAAACCTTAAATTACAGTGAATAAATGAAGATTCGGCACACCACTTCTGAACTTCTCAACTGCATTCTGCAGCACCATCTATTATATTAGTCCTGGACCCTGTCATATGGACAGACCAATCATTTTGCTGAATTAATGTCAGTTCTGGTAGTGACATAAGTCCAGTTCCTACTGGAGAGTTGTCTACATCATTAAAACCATCACCTTGTTTCACACAGGCCATCAAACAGAAATCAAATGACAACAAGTTATGGTCACTATCAGCCTGAGCTGTACTGGAACCAGTAACAGAAATGACCAGATCTTTATCTCACAACCTAGCCCTTGAGCCATGCAATCCTCCACCTTGTATTGTAGTCACATAACTTTAGCCCTTTAGAAAACTGATATCTAAAGACCAGTTTAAACCATATAGCAATGTCTAGGTAGGTCAGTGATAATATTAAGTGCAATTGCCTGAAAAATTCACCTGTGTCTGCAGAGAGATGTGTGCTGAATGTCTGATGTGCTGTAATATATATATTAGTGAGAAAAATGTTCTAACAACCCATGAACAATGGATACAGCTTTTAAAAAACATTTATTCCAAAAGGCAAGACAGAAAGTATAATCATAACCAGCAAACTACAACCTTTCCATGGACACCCCACCTGATCTCCTCTGTACTAGACCTGGTGCAACCATAGGACCCTGGTTGCAACAATGATCTATACGGTCACAATTCATGTCAATAACATCACACACACTTCTCATACTTTGTTACATTTCACAAATTTTGATCTGTAGCTATTATAAACTCACCTCTGATACCCTTTGCTCAGAAATGCCAAGAAACGGGGTGAGAGCACTGAACTCATTCCACAGATTTGAGCCCAGTTTTCTAACACCAAACAATGGATTTTTTCCCTCATTTGGTGTATCACTCATTATTCAGCACACAGATACCATGGTGATGGATATGGTATAAACATTTAGATTAAATCCAGCTCTTATTTTTGGCTGTCAAACTGGGACAGATGTCATACTCTGAAGAGAAGACAACAACCTTATAACCATACAAAATCATACATTTTCTGAGCTTTAGAATATTTTGGATTCCTTAGTTGCTCTATAAATGCAAGATATTTTTATATTATTATTCTATTGCAGTATGAAGTTAACACAAGAAATTGGCAATGTATAAACTTTGTTTTGTATCAAGTAAATTGCAAGGAAGAAGACAAACCAAAAAGGCATACAAGCATAAAACAGATAGTCTTCCTTCAGTACTTTTTTCTACTTCCTGGGTGTTAGTTTTATAGATAAAATCATTTTGACGTTACCATTTGGGAAACAGGTGTACTTGCATGCATCCAGCTAGTTCTTGTGCTTCTACCAAAGCAGTTTAATCAATCTGAGCTTAATTTCAGACAAGATCCACAGGGAATACTTGTCATTGGGAAGTTGTTGCTGAAAATTTGCCACTGGCTTCAAGATTTCATGCAAAAGATATACATGATTCATGGGGCAGGGATAGCTCAGTGGTTTGAGCATTGACCTACTCAACCCAGGGGTTGTGAGTTCAATCCTTGAGGGGGCCACTTAGGGATCTAGGGCAAAAATTGGTCCTGTTAGTGAAGGCAGGAGGCTGGACTCAATGACTTTTCAAGGTCCCTTCCAGTTCTAGGAGATTGGCATATCTCCTATTATTACCTTTATTCCAGTTAGTGTGAGTGGCACCAACAGCAGGATGGAAGGCTGAGTAATAATATTTGCTATTGGGATTTTTTGTCACTATTACATAGTCAATATTACATTGTTTTGGCTTTACAAATCATATTGTGAGATGTGCAATCAAAACTATAACTAAACTGTATCTGGAGGGAATAATTATTTAAATTTTATTTTCACTTATGTGGGAAATATTTTCTAGTAGTTTCAAGTAGACAATTAAGAATGAACATTGAAGTACAAGAAGTGAATGGAAAAAACAGGGAAAATGGAGAATTTATGGACTGTCCCAATGCACACTTTTATATTAAAAAAAAAAAGATGGGATTTAAGCAGAGACAGATTAAGAAGGAATCCATAAAATCCTTGAGTTCTTGCTCCAAAGGTCTGAGAGGCCTTGACTCAGCAGTGAATCAGTGAGAAACTAAGAGCCTGATTCTCCTTTCATAGCAATTTTTCCACAGGTGTAACTCTATTGACTACAATGGAGCTGCTCCTAATTTATAACAACATGAACAGAATTAGATCCTAAAATTCTGTCTGGGTTGGAGGGGATTGTGTGAAGAGATCAAAGAGTCTATAGGTGGCAAGATATCAAGGAGAGGAGATTGTTTGGGGGGAACCTGAGAAAGGAGATCAAGGTATACAAGGAACTATATATTTCTAGAAGGGGCAGTGTTTTTGGAGCCAATCCCCCATATTGTCTTAATCTATCCCTGGATTTAAGATGAAAATGCTTATGAATTTTAATTTTACAGTGTGAGGGACTGTTTGTGTAGGTAACGAGAGCAGGATCTGGCCTGTACAGAGGCCCAATACATGAAATATGCATCACCTTAGTCCTACTTAAGCCCTCACCAGAGAGTTTAAATGGGACTTAATTGGTGCATAAGCCTCGTTCTGGTTCTCTACAAGAGGCAAACTTCAGCCTGAGAGAATCCCATTAGCTTGTCAATATGATAATCCAATCAACAAAAATTAGCAGCACATTTTCTCTTTTCTCATGTTGCTGAAGCAAATCATCCCCTGCCAGTGTGGACTCTGATATGCACCTGGCTTTTCTGATCATTCAAATCAATAGTTCGTCTATGATCATTTTATATTTTAAAAGAATTAAGAAAATTGATTTACTTTAGGAAAATCGTGTATCCCTTTAACATAGGGGGGTTTTCAGTGCTCTGGGAACTCCAGGTGAGTGGTGTTTACAGTAAACATTGAAATAAAAGTCTGATGGCAACGAACAATGTTTGTGTTACTGAACTGAAATATAATTCTGCCTTTTGAACATGGCTAGACACTAAGAATGGTTTTAGAGACTCCAAAGACCATCCAGGATTTTAACCAGCAGCAGGGAATTTTTCTGAGCTTTTAAAGGTACACTGTCTGTTTAAAATCACATAGCTTAAAAAATAAGTGCCAGTGCTGTGTTGCTAATGACACATTCGACTATTTTAAATGGAAGAATTATACAAATCTAATTTATTTCCATTTAAGCTGTATGCTTTTTGAGTTGGACAACGACAACAGACCGGTCAGCATCCCATTTGTTTCTAGAGAATCTTAGTCCCTAATCTAGACAATACTGTAGTGTTTGAGTCGCAAAAGCTGCAGGGTGACGTTTAAATAAAAAACAAACAAAACCCCGACTATTTTCATTTGTTAAACAAATCATGAAATCATGGCTATGCTAGTGTTTGCTGAGAGCAAAAGCTGTTATGGTGAGAGTTCCATTATGACCCAGTGTTTTCACAGATGTTAAGACCAGAATGGACCTTTATGATCATCTAGTCTGCCCTCCTGCCTAAACAACAATAGAACCTCCCCCAGTTAATTCATGCAGCAAGCCCATAACTTTTGTTTGAGCTTTAGCTTATCTTTTAGAAAGACAGCCAGTCTTGATATAAAATGTTTTCATGCCTTATGAAAAGTATCATTCTAATTCTAATGGATCACTTGATGAGCACCTGTTCTGTTCATTCCCTTTGAAGTATCTGGCACTGGCCATTATCGGGATACTGAGCTAGATCGGGACCTTTGGTCTGACCTAGTATGGCCGTTCTTATGTTCTACATTAATGGTACAAAACACTATGGCCCCAGTCCTCTGGGCGGGTTGAGCTGTGCTGAGTGTAGGACCCAGAGGTGGAGGAGTGGCTACATGCCACCTTTGTGCTTCCCCAATTTCTGAGGCTTCTTGGGGATGATTCTGCCCGTGGCATAAGTCAGGGCAGCCTCAGGACTGTTTGCAATGGTCCCCAAGTAAGTTGAACATACTCTGAAAATTAAAAAACAGGCTACTTTTGTGACAATGTTTTTTAGGATTGCAAAATAACCCCATACAAAAAGCCAAGCATACTTTTTAAAAAGTGCATATTGATGTCACTACTGCCAGCTTCAGACTCTGCACCAGCACGTCCATATTTCTTGACATGGGGAATTTTGTTCACTTATTTAGGCCCAGATCCTCAAAGGTGCTTAGGAACCTAACTCTCACTGATTTCATGGGCCAGAATCTAGCCAAACATGTTGTAACAGCAGCACTGCCATTTGGGGGGACATTTAAGGGTTGTTTTTTTTTTGTTTTGTTAAGGCAGGTGGTCCTCACCAGAGATGATCAGACCATTTTCCATCAGACCAAAATTTCAATGAAAAACAAACAAAAAATCATGAACATTTTCTCAAAAAATATATTTTGAATTTTTGAACCCAGCTCTCCTCAGAACTTGCTGGAAAAGCTTTCTTTTCAGCTGAAAGAAAACACCAAGAAAACACTGATTTCCTTTCTTGGAGGCACGTATGTAATCTTGATGTGAGACGACTTGCAACCACAAGAGAGCACTCTTTCCTTTGATGATCTCTCAGCCTTCCTAGAAAGCTAAAGAGATACCATATAAGTTTTGCATACTGCTGGAGAACCCGCTTCAGTTAGATTGGAACAGCAGAAACAACAAAGGCTGCAGATGTATTTTGGATTACAGTGTGAAAAGCCTTTGGCTAGTTTTTCAGCTGACAGGAGATCTTTGGTTCCTGAGTGGGAGGAGTTCTGCCAAAACTTTGAAGATCCCTATAAACTTTGGAAATTACCCATCTTTTGGAGACAACTTTATCAAAAGACATTGTGGGTTACAATACAAGAGAAGTGTTTAGAGCCTGGAAGCTTGTTTATGTTTGGTATTAACTCTATGGACACACTTTCAAGCTAGAAGAAAAGGAATACAGGAACCCTCTTATTATCTTTTGAAAGATGAAGATCAGAGGAAATGCTGGGTTTAAAGTGTGGAGTGATAGTCCTAAAAGCCGGTCTATAAATTAGATGGCATCCTGCCTCTATAAAAGATTGAGGAGTAGAGCTGATTTTCAGTCATATAGTGGACTTCATGAATTGTTAGTTTTGCCTTTAAATCTGGACATAGATCTCACCCACAAGAACGGAGCAGACTGTGGGGCAGAGGACCCCAATACAAATGTTTCCTCCATGCATGGATTAATGCAAGATTTGGAAGCCAAATTTGAGATTAAAATTGCACTGGTAAACAATGGACAGCAATAAAGATGCTGGACTATTGAATGGGATGTTATTCTCAGGAGCTATGTCCATGGGAAATAACCATGTGAATCCTCATGGGTTACCACTAAGAGAGCCCTTTGGTGTTCCCTTCCATTTCGATCCAACTTATTGGGACCAAGCCTACCGTGGTTATTCAGGTAGATTTTCCTACATCCCTTTCTCTGGATATGTAGGAGTCTATGACTATTCTTTTGAGCCTGCCTTCATTCGAAAGAGAAATGAGAGAGAGAGGCAAAGAGTGCGTTGTGTGAATGAGGGATATGCACGCCTCCGAGAACATCTTCCCAAGGAGCTTGCAGACAAACGCCTCAGCAAAGTGGAGACCCTAAGAGCCGCAATAAATTACATTAAACACCTTCAGAGTTTGCTGGACTGTCAGCCGTTAGGGTCTACCACTAAGGAAACAATATCTGCTAAGGAGGCTACCGATGCTTCCAGTCCTGATCTAAGAAGGGAATGCAACAGTGATGGGGAGTCTAAAACCTCTTTAGCTTCATCTCCATACAGTGAGTTTGAGGAGACTTGCATCTAGGAAACATCATCTTCAGGAACAGATGCCTTCAAGACCAATCAAAAACTCTGTTATGGTATCTAAATCCACATGATTTTTCTACAGGTCAAAAAGTATCCTACAAAAGATGGAAAAATCCTGGGAAAATAAAGGTATCTTCAGTCTCCGAGAAGACCTTTTCACTGTTGCTGCATGCACATAGCCTACAAGTGGTTCGTAAAGATACACAAATTCCTTTCAAATTTCCTCAGCTGTGTTTACTTATTGTTTAGATTATTAAACTCGAGACAGTTTTTAAAATCTAAATTACTCTTCACCTTTTATGCTGTTGGATTACTTTTTGCATTTCACTCAGTGGGAAAATGAAAATAGATTAACCAGTTTTTTCCTAGTCAGGTTTATTTTCTAGTTTCCATGCACTGATACAATGATGCAATGTTTGGTTTGCAAATATTGTGGTTGAGGGGTGGGAGGGAAAGAGGGTGTAAAAATTAGATAACATATGTTTCACCAACATTTTTAAAACTCATGCAAAATTTCTATTAATATTAGGTTTTGAAAAACAAATGTTTAAAAAATGAAATCTACATTTCAGGTTAAATCTATTTGGCAATGTCCTTTTTAATGCAAGCAGATGACCCATAATTAGGATGCTTTGCAGGTGTGAGTATGTGAAGAAAACTTGGGACTTATTTTAAAGAATTGCTCTCAGCAAATGGCAGACTGAAATTTCCATCCTAACCAATACTAAATTAATATGCTAAATATAGTTCTGTAAAATCCCAATCAGACAAAGTAATAGTGATGAAATTGTGGTGAAGACATCCACCTTTTCCCTGTGCACCTTCATTTACATAAATTGTATTTGCAGACAAATGTTATTGATCATGACATCTATTTGATGGTCGGAGGTAATATGCATGGAAACATACTCCTGAAGTGGTCATGTACTAGTGTCTACAGAAAGGCTGAAATATATCAAGCTACATTCATATGAAAATGTGGGCATTTTTCCTTACATTTAAAGTATTGTATTACTGTTTAAAACAGACTTTTCTAAAATACATACCTCAAGCTCTACAATATATATTTAATTTGAACCATTGTCACTCAAAAGGCAATCAGAGTTTTTCTCCAAATCTCTCAACGTTCTTTTTTTCGTCACTTACTACTCTCCAAGACCCTGATTCAGCAAAGAACTAAAGTATGTGCTTAAAGTTACGCATGTGCTTAAGGGATGTGTTGAACCAGGCCCAGAATGTATTCTCTCTCTTCCCGCTCCAAATGAACTACCCCCCAACTTTAAAATAATACCAAAATAAACTTTTTAACTCCCCTCCCCTACAACATTTCCAAATTTCTACTTATGGGATCACTTTGATTTGATGGTTTTCTCTCCTCATCTCCCTTTCCAGATACCTTGAGTGAAATTCTGAAAATGTTCATGTACAAATATGAATGAACATTAGTGCTGGTCAGATACCTCAAAACATGTCCATGAATATTTGCTTAAATAAAACAATTGAATTAACTCTGACTGTTTTTATTTTCATTTTTCATGGAGATTAGTGAATGAGAAATGTTCCTAGAAACTGAATTTTCAGGGAACAGGGGAAACTAGACTCAAGGAGCTCAATTTGTTTAGCTTAACAAAGAGTAGGTTAAGAGGTGACCTGATCATGGTCTGTAAGTACCTGCAAGGGGAACAGAAACATGGTATTAGAGGGCTCAAAGCTATAACAAGATCCGATGGCTGGAAATTGAAGTCTAGCCAAACTGAGACTAGAAATAAGGGACACATTTTTAATAGTGGAGGTAATTAACCATTGGAACAACTTACCAAGGGTTGTGGTAGATTCTCCATCACTGGAAACTTTTAAATCAAGATTGGAAGTTTTTCTAAAAAAACATGCATTAGTTCAAACAGGAATTAATTCGGGGACGTCCTATGGCCTGTGTTATACAGGAAGTCAGACTAGATGATCACAATGGTCCTTCTGGCCTTAAATCTATAACTCTATGACAAATTGACAGAAAGCAAATGTTAAACTCAGAAATATGAATAGCTGCAATGTAAACCTGTTGAGTGTCCTCTTCATCCAATTAGGGAATGAAAAAACAATTATGTGACATATGTGTCCAATCAGAACTAACCCGCACAGCTCTCATTTCAAATTTTGTATATTCCATATTGATTTCTAGTAATGAGCTGCTCACTAGCAATTTAAAGATCAAAATTATTCAGCAAATAATTTTAAAGAAGAAAAACATTTGGAGATATAATCATCTGTCCATGAACAATTCACAAACAATAAGGAGCTAAAACTGGTTTATGAGTTATTTGCTATGAATTATTCACTCAGCTCTAATAGTACTAAAAAGCACTGTTAAAAATGATAGTGAAGCACTGAGGCGTAGTCCCCTGCTCTTTATATACTGGCTATGTTCCCCTTTTGAAGCAGGGCTGCTTCCAGCTTCCAGACAGTGCACCTTCTGCTGCATGGGCAGTTGTCTGTAGGAGTATGGATGAGTTTCCAGAGTTGGAATACATCTTTTCAGGTGTATGTTTTCATGTTTATCTTTGGTGGTGGTGGTTGGGGGTAAGGTAGTAGTCTGAGAACAGGACTAGGATTCCAGACTTTCCTGGCTTCTACACTTGGCTTTGGATACTAAGGCCACATCTATACTACAGCTGCACAGCTATGGTGCTGAAGTATAATAGTCTAGATGTGTCCCACACAATAGATTCACAGATTCTAAGGCCAGAAGGAACAATTACGATCATCTTGTCTGACCTCTATACACAGGGTATAGAATTTCCCAAAATAATTCCTAGAGCAGATCTTTTAGAAAAACATCCAATCTTGATTTTAAAATTGTCAGTGATGGATAATCTACCACGACACATGGTTAATTATTCTCACCATTAAAAAGGTACGTCTTATTTCCAGTCAGAATTTGTCTAGCTTTGTAACCTTCTCTTTGTTAAGATAAAAAGATCGAGCTCCTTGAGTCTATAAATCTTTTAATCATTCTTGTGGATCTTCTCTGAACCCCCCACCCCCGTGTTTATCAACATTCCTCTTGAGTTGTGGGGTTTTTCCTTTGATGCAGGTAATCCACATATCCAAGAGGTAGTAGTTAGGTTGGCAGAAGAATTCTTCCATCAACCTACAGTAACTCCTCACATAAAGTCGTTGTTACATTGCTGATCAATTAGGGAACATGCTCGTTTAAAGCTGTGCAATGCTCCCTTCTAACGTTTGGCAGCCGCCTGCTTTGTCCACTGCTTAATGGAAGAGCAGCCTGTTGCAGCTGGCAGGCGAGGGCTTGGAACCAGGGTGGACCGGCAGCCCCCCTATCAGCTCCTCCTATCAGCTCCCTGATCCCCTAAGTTCCCTGTGCAGCAGCCACCCAGCAGGATAGCAATTGCAGCTGTCCCTGCCCCCACTGCCATGTGCTGCTCCTGCCCTGTACCTTGGAGCTGCTCTCCCCGAGCCTCCTGCTTGCTGTGAGGGGGAGGGGGATGAAGGAGGCTAATGTCAGGGTGTCCCCCCCCACTCCTACACCCCGCTTACCCCTTCTTCTCCATATAGAGCAGGGTGGGGACACAGACAGTGAGAGACAGAGAGCGCCTGGGGCAGCAGCTGCTGTCTCAACTTCCTGATCCAAGACAATGCACTTAAGAGTGGGTCAGCTTACTTACAGGGGCAGTGTGCATTTCTCTATCTCCCACACACAAGGTGTGTGTCTGTGTCTGTCTGTTAATCTATCTACCCTCCCCTCCATTCCTGCTGCCTTGTAGAGTGAGAGGCTACATCAACAACAATGTGTTAACCCTTGAGGGCTCAGCCGAGTGCTAGTTCATCATTTAGCACAGGGGTTCTCAAACTGGGGGTCGGGACCTCAAAGTTATTATGCGGGGGGTCATGAGACGTCAGCCTCCACCCCAAACCCTGCTTTGCCTCCAGCATTTATAATGGTGTTAAATATATAAAAAAGTATTTTTAATTTATATGGGGGGTCGCACTCAGAGGCTTGCTATGTGAAAGGGGTCACCAGTACAAAAGTTTGAGAACCACTGATTTAGCAGCAAGGCATTCCCTGGGAAATAGCCCACCCTCTAACTTCACTACCTCAACCAAACTTCACAATCATCATCACTGTGAACAGTATTAAATTGTTTGTTTAAAACATATACTGTGTGTATATCTATATAATATATAATTTTTTTGTCTAGTGAAAAAATGTCCCTGGAACCTAACCCCCACCCCCCATTTACATTAATTCTTATGGGGAAATTGGATTCGCTTAACATTGTTTCACTTAAAGTCGCATTTTTTCAGGAACATACCTACAACGTTAAGTGAGGAGTTACTGTACCTGCATCTATGAGGGGATTAGGTCTATCTAACTACATTGCACAGGGTGCAAAATCTTTCTCACATCCCTGAGTGATGTAACTAGGTTGATCCAATTTTTAGGTGTAGACCAGTCCTGACTCCCTTTGAGGCCTCAGACTAGAGATTTTAACCCTCCGTCCTCAGTTTCCCGATCTGTACAATGGGGTTTGTGATTATAGAGGAGCTGGTTGTGACTCTATAGTTAAGACTGTTGTGTTTTTCACGCAAACCTTTGTTATCTAAGAATAATGCCTATTCACCTACAGTACCTCATGTGGAGGCTGTGAATCTTAATGATTGTAAAGTGCTTCGAAGATTAAAAGCATTGTATATATATATATATATATATATATATAAGTATCATTAATAGTGAAATCAATCCAAGCCAATAAACCTAAATATGGACATAATGACCATGTTATCTCCTGGGCAGAGGGTACTGGATAGAATTCTAAAGAGTTTTTCAAATCACGTTGTACCTCAAAGGCCTGTATTGGGGACATTGCAGAGCCAGCCCCAAGCCCCGTCACCCCTTCCTGGGTTTTCCTGGCATATAAAGAGAGTGCTGCATGCCTTCCCCTCTGTGGCCAGCTAGCCCTGCTGGGCAGAAAGGGGGATGATGCCATGGCTCTTCCCCCTCCCAGCTTCCTTTCAGGTGGCTAGTGACCCAGGACATGCTAACAGAGAGCAGCAGTTTCACTCAGGAGAGTACAGGGATTGCATGTGAACACGGCTCCCTCCCCCCCACCACATGAGCTAGACACTGACTGGCCCTTCGCATTGTTAGGTGGCTCCATTTTGTTAATTGTAAATCTTTGATGTTCTGCTCTCAGAAACAAACCCTGGGTATGGGAAATAATACTGAGAAAAAAGACCGCTAGGGTTCAAATCAAGTGAATTTGTTGCAGAGAAACTTTTCAATAAGTTTGTGGTCATAGTTCTTATTATTGTTTTCAAGTTGGATATTTTACTCCTTTTAACAGTTGTGAAGGCTTCTAATAATGCCAACCAGACACAAAAGATTAAAGAGTTAAAATGTAATAGCCACCAGTAGGTGATTATTATTTATGAAGGCTGGAAATGAACTGCTAGTTGGGAATGAAACTCCTTCCGTGGAAACACTGTACTGGGAAAAAAAGATCCTTCTGGGAGAGAAAGCTCTATATTTTGTTTTCTCACAGCCCCTGTTCTCATACAAGTATTGTGCTTTGGTTTAGCACAAGGAAGTATGAGATTGCTGAAGAATTCCCAAATACAAAAATCCTATATGTAACAATGTCAACAGAATTTTCTAGTGAATGCTACAGTTCAAAAGCTTTCCTAAGCTGCATCTGTCTAGACAAAGGTTTTCTTCAAAGCTTCTAAAGTGTATCATTATCAGACTTTGAAAACAGAGGATGATCCAACTTGTCACCCTGGGAACTAATGTTTTAATAAAAATGTTGAACAGAAGAATTCTCTTCATTTGGCGCAATTACCGTTTACAAGAAAGACAAGTAGTGCTATCCTTAGGAAAATGCTCAACAACTTTATCAAACTTCTGCACACCAAATGCATCCTCTGTAATTTTCTATCAAACATGGGAAAAGAACGTCTGACGCCCCCCTACTCCACCTCCTCCCATTAAATTATAAATCCATTTGCTCCTTGATATTATCACAATTTTAAAGATGTATAATCCTGGCCATGGAATTGCTTTTAATCCCCTAATAGCTATCTAGCTGAATTCTTCAATCAAAGCCCATCCATACTGCTTTCGTGTTAACTACTCAGTGTCAACAAATGTCCAAAGGAAAACATAAGGCACTATAGGAAAGTATACTTCAGACAGTAAAGCAGTCAAAGCCAGTTATCTCATTGGAATAAGTGAACAGGGAGCATATGCTTAAAAAATAACTCCTCTTTCCCTCTGTCACTGAGAAATAAAGGAAGAAGACCTGAAACATTATAAGGGGGAAGACCCACAGCTGGAATTGAAGTCAACAGAATGATGCCAATTTATACTTGCTAAGGATCTGGCCCAGTAAGTTCTGAAGTTCCTAAATAATACAAAGTAAGCACACTTACTTTCTACAGGTCCCCAGTATAACCACCACCAGCCTATCTGCAACTGACAAGCAAGGGAATGAGGCATGAACACACTGCAGAAAAATGTAAAGCTACACAACCATTATTAGACTCTTGGAATGCCCAGCAATTATATAGTGTGGGAAATTGATACATCTCAAAGCGCTTTACAAAGCAAGGTAAGTAATATTCTGTACCTGAGGCCTTGCCAATAGGAGAAAATATATTATAAATATATCAGCCATCTATTTCTCATACATTTCATTCATTTTCTTGGACCACAGCAAATGTGTCCAGTGATGGCCCTTTGGATCAGAGTAGTTAGAGATGGGAAAAAAAGCTGTTAGATCAGCACGCCCACCCCCCTGGAAAGACAGACTAGGGGGATCTATGATATTAAACTGACGCCACACCTGGAATCTCCCCCATGTGCCGGGCTCCCATTGAAGTCCGTGGGATGTCAAGTGTGGAGAGGCCACAGGACTGGGTCCTTGGCTCTTGTAAAATCAGTCCAGTTTGCCAACAATTCTTGTAATTTGCAGCAATTTGTGGCTGATGGCACTGCTCCGAAGAGGCTCCAAGCTAGGTGCAAGCAGGAAAAGAGAAATGCACTTCATGCAGCAGAAAACATGCCCCTTCCAGATACTGACGGTCTCTGATCCAAAGTCAATGGGAGTCTTTCCACTGACTTAGTGGGCTTTGGTTCAGGTTCTTCACTCTTGACAGGATCACAATTTTTAGCACCAGGGAGGACTGCCCCTCCTCACCCACACTCATACTCCTGTGGTTCAAGCCAGTGGTGTCTGAGCTTTTGGAAGAGAAAACACTCTTAGGGCAGGCGATTCCTTTGGCCGCATGGTTTTGTCATTGATCATTCACTGGCCTTCCCCAGTTACAGCACCTGAACATTTTCTTTTAAAGAGCCAAGTCAAGAGCTGGGACAGGGGAAAGGAATTATGAGGTGCTAATCACTGTGTAGGATTCAGTTCCACCAGCTTAATCCAGCAGTCCTGGTGCAGGCAAACCTCCCACTGAAATCGACTGAGTTTTGCCTATGTGAGGACTGCAGGACAGGCCCTAGTCCAAAGCCATCCTGTCGCACTTTTAATGTGACTAAGGATAATGATGCTTGGTTGCCTTACTCTGCATCACCAGGACTTGTCCTGCCCTGCCCTGACTAGGCAACACTCGCTCACACACCACTGAGAACTGGAAAGTCAAATTGCTCCCCAGAACACATGTGCTATAAGGGCAGTTGCTTACACCAAAGCCTGGCCTGAGGGGTGGGCTGAAGGTTTTGGATTCTAGTTTGTCAGTGAGGTAAACCGTAGGAACTGAAAACTCCACCCAACACTTTACAAGGCAGAGTGCTTAAAAGGGAAAGCAAATCTCATATGCTCTGGGAGTACATGTACGTGTACGGTTTACTGGATTGACTTCAAAGGAAAAGCAGAGACCAGTTCAGCACACGAGCTGTTTCTTTTAAAGCTAGAAAGATCAGCTTGTTTGGCTTCTCCTTATTTGTTGCTGCTTATGACAGATACAGACTTCATTGCCAGAAATGCTAGCCATATGCCCTGAGATGGATGGGCCCTTGCAAGCCCCCTGTTAAGAAAGCCAGTCTTTGGGGCCCTGGAAAGGGTTTCATTTTTAAAAACATGTCTCTAGGCCTTTTCCTTGCAAAGGCAGTCTGGACAACATAAGCCTATGTAATTAAATGCAAGCCGATTGCTAGAGACCTGCCTGTGTTGGGGTTTGTTGCAATGGTGTAGCGACACTGATGTAGCTGCCTCGGTGTACCAGTTTAGATGTGCTGCATCAGTGTAAAATGGGTTTTACTCTGGTGCAGTGTATTTACACTGGGGAAGGGGCGCATTGATGTAGCTGCACCAATGAAGTTACACCAATGGAAAATCCTCTAGTCTTGTCAAGCCCTAAAATTGAAAAAAAAAATGCAGCTGAGCTACAATTCCCACAGCAGGAAGCTGTAGGGACTTAAAGATCCCTTCTCTCCCACACCATATGATTGGCCCTCTCAGATCTATACATGGAGGAAACCTCTACAGGCAGATCTGCGTCTCACAAATACGCAGAAGGGCATAGAACTGACGGAATTCTTTTTTAGGAGGCGGAAAATGAAACTGATGGATTTTTGTGAGGAGTGGAGGGGGAATTTTACACAAGGAATGTCACCCATGTCATCAAATGAAATGTGACGTTTTTGAGCCAGCCTCTTGTTAAAATGTCAGCAGTGCATCACAGTAGCTGCATGAAATAATGGATATAGGCAGAGTCAGTTCTGGATCCAAGCTTCAACAAAATCCAAAAGGGGTTTGCATCCAGGTTTGGTTCCACTTGTTACAGAGATGGAACTGAGCCATGAAGTCTGGATCACACTGGGCTTTGAGCTCCTCCACATTTTGGGAGCATCTGGATCTGGGATTTTGATTCCACTGAGATTCAGCCTGGAGGTTGGGAATAACAAAATTTGCCAGAAGCTGGGAATGGGCGACAGGGGATGGATCACTTGATCTTGTCTGATCTGTTCATTCCCTCTGGGGCACCTGGCATTGGCCACTGCTGGAGGACAGGATACTGGGCTAGATGGACCTTTGGTTCTGACTCAGAATGGCCGTTCTTATGCCTGTATTTTGAGAGGCACGGAGAGTAGGGATCTAATTTTTTACAGGGTGTTTTCACAGCCATACTCTCCTGATTCTGGAGATAAATAAAAGACTTTGCTCCCAAGGCTGCCAGTCATCAGCACTGAGCACCAACCAACATCTTCCATTTGCACTGACCTTATTTCCTTAGTTACATATTAGATGGTTGACTAGATGTGGCTCTTTGCCAGGGTTGCCAACTTTCTGATTGCAGAAAACCAAACACCCTTGCCCCGCTCCTGCCCTGCCCCTTCCCCAAGACCCTGCTCCTTCCCTGCCCCTTCTCTGAGGCCCGCCCCCTGCTCACTCCATTCCCCCTCCCTCAGTCACTCACTCTCCCCCACACTCACTCACTCACTCATTTTCACAGGGATCAGGATGGAGGTTGGGGTACAGGAAGGGGTGAGGGCTCCAGCAGGGGGGGCGGGCTCTGAGGTGGGGCTGGGGATGAGGGGTTTGGTGTGCAGGAGGGGGATCTGGGATGGGGGTAAGGCTGAGGGGTTTGGAGTGTGGGAGGGGGTTCTGGGCTAGGGCAGGGGGTTGGGGTGTGGTACAGGGTGAGGGCTCCAGCTGGGGGTGCGGGCTCTGGTGTGGAGCTGGGGATGAGGGGGTTGGGGTGCAAGAGGGGGCTCTGGGCTGCGGCCAAGGGGTTTCGAGTGCAGGGGGGCTGTGGGGTGCAATCTCTGGGAGGGAGTTTGGGTGCAGGAGGGGGCTCAGGGCTGGGGTAGGGCGTTGGGGTGCAGGAGGGGTTTGGGACACAGGCTCTGGGTGGTGCTTACCTCAAGTGGCTCCTGGAAGCAGCCGACTTGTCCAGCTCTAGGCACAGGGGCAGCCAGGGGGCTCCGTCCTGCTGCCTTCGCCTGCAGGCGCTGCCCTTGCAGCTCCCACTGGTCGCGGTTCCCAGCCAATGGGAGCTTTGGAGCCAGCGCTCGGGGTGGAGCCGCATGGAGCCAGGGAAGGCAGACCTGACTGGAGCTGACCGGAGGTGCTAGAGTCCTATTTTGACCTGGTGGTCTGGTTGAAAACCAGAAGCCTGGCACCTCTTTCCGCTTAAGAAACACTGGAGACCTCACAGACTCTCCAGCAAGGGATTCCTCCTATGGGAATACTCAGTTACCTGAGGTGATCTGCTCAGCACCAGACTTGATGGCACTAAATCTCTCTATTCTCTTAGAGAAACAAAGCTGATAGTGGACAGTGTAATGTACAAATGAGGGGTGGTGGGGGAGAGAAACATGTTTTCAAGGTGTAACACACTGTGCAATATCACACCAGTCACCTGTCATATGGTCAAACTCAGAGAAACAAGAAACAAATTAAAAAATAAAGCCTTTGGGAGAGGATTAATTTCTGAAAACAAGGGCTTAAGATGACATGCTGACAGGCAGTGGTGTGGAGTTATAAGCAGGCAGTGAGATTTATGGAGGGAAATTCTGCTGAGGGAGGGGAAAGCAATGCCACTTGTGCCAGGTGGGGTAGTGAGCTGATGCAGTATCCCACCTCTGGAGGCCAGGGTGTCACAGTTTGGCACCCACTCAAGGCTCCCGGCTCCTCAGCTGTCACCTCTCTTGGGTGGAGACCCGTCTCTCTCTCCCTTCTGAGCTGGGTACTTCCAGGCTGCACAGGTCCCTGCTTACACTGTGAGTTCCCCAGCAAGCCAGACTGCTTAAACAGCCAGTGTCTGCACTTCGCCTTCCCTCCAGAGGCTATAACCAACGTAATTGCCAGAAGTTACAAGTTATCACACAGCCCTTTCTAAGCAAGCACATTCATTCTTAAGGTGAAAGCATTACAGAGAAAACATAAGAAAACAATAAAAGAATATATAAACAATTAAAAACATTAAAGAGCCCTGCTTACCAAAGATCACCCCCAACTCCAACAGGGGCTCTAGTAGGAGGCAATCCTTCAACACCCCCCGATTGGGTTTTTCTGTGGTTACAAGTTCACAAAGACGGTTAGCTCCTCAGGTAACAGGTAATCCGCAAACAAAGGTCCCCTCCTCATGGCAAAGCTTCAAAATTCTGATTCTTGCATAACCGGAGGGGTTACATTTGCACACACCTCCCACTAGAGAGTTCCTGGGAAATCCATTTTGTTCCAGAAGTTCATTCTTGTCTGTTATATTGGTTGAAACAGTCCTTTGATTTGCATTACACTTCCCAGGGTTTTCATTGGTTATCTTTCCCCCCAGAGACATTACATGAAGTTCCACAATAATACATAAACTTTGCATGTTTAAAAGAATGGACGTCAAAGCTACCTCAAGGAGACCTCAGGAAATTGCCGTATCTGCCACATTGGGTTCAAATATTTGGTCATGAGTGAAATGAGTTTGGGGGGCTCAACCTAGTCCCCTAGTAGGCATCGATTACCTCACAGAGTCTTCACAAAATTTGTCATAATATGGTACTAGGTAATCTCTGCCTAGGAGAAACCCTAGGCTGAAATAAAAAGTGGTGTGGGTGAGGATTGAAGCACATTTGGAATTGTGCATGGACTCTGGAAAAGAAATACCAAAGAGTGCTACTAGGTCAGGGTGGAGGAGAAGTAGAATGGTTTAGAAGGCTGGAATAACAGGGCCCCTGGAGATGTATTTAAGGCACTAAGAGTGCTAACCACTTTTCCAGCAACACCTCTGTCACACCACATGCCCACACACAAAGAAACTTCCAACAGTGCAGAGGCAATCACACCATCATTTGCATTACTCTTGCTTCAAGCAAGGCTGACCACCATGTGCCAGTGCCAGTGGGTATTGCTGATGCAATAGTCCCTGAACGGTTCTCCCACTATCATCCCACAGTGCACCAGTCACTGCTTAGGAACCCTTTCCAGTCCACTTTCTGCACTTCACTGTACAGGGAGCAAGTTTGCCCCAAATAACTTACCTGTACAAAAAGCACGGCTGCACCCACCTTGGGCTATTTTCCTAGGGGTCAGCTTCTGCATCAGAGATCAGCTCCATTCTGCTTCGATTGCTTGTGTGGCTCCAAATAGTCCTTCTTATGAGTGTGCTGCCAGATGGTCTGAGGCCAACTTGTGGGGTACTGGCAGCATTCTGGGGAAAGGAGCAGATGGGGGGTCTCTGAGACGGTGTGTGAGGGGGTCTAGCTGAAATGGGCATCACTGGGAGCAGTGAGCATCACAGGGAGAGAAAAGACCAAGGGACTTACAGTTCATTACAACAAAGCCTGGGACAATAATAGAAGGTCAAATGCAGGGCAGACGTCATGTCTATTATTTGATGAACTGGACTGAATCCTTGATCTCCACCCTTCTGTAGACCAGTGTGCGACTGGAAAGCATGGGGATTGCGTGCAGTGCCGTGGGGGGGAAAACTGGCTCTGTGCACTGAGAAAGTCAGACGGATGAGGAACTGCAGTGTGTGCCTGAGCCATTGCCAGGATCTCAGGGCATGTTTTGGAAGGCTCAGGATCCAGCCAAGGCAGTGGAGCCGACAGCCACACTAGTTCAGCAGGAGGAGGAATCAGAGGACAGGGAGCCTTCTACACTAAGTGTGCAGTTTTTTGTTGCGGTATGTATGATGGGGGTGACAGGGCAGGGGAAGAGATTTTCACTGCTGTTAATGTTGCTAAATGGTTGGCTATAGGATAGACCTCCACTTTCCCCAGTCTCCAACCACCTCTGCCACTTCCCCCCCCCCCCGTTTACCCCCACAACAAGAGCTTCCAAGCCCCTTGTGAGGTTCTGAAATAATTCCCCGATTTTGGCCTCCCTCCTAATCGACCCCTCTCTGCAGTAGACTGCATCAGCTGCTCTTCCTGGTTAGGGAGGAAGTGCCCTACTTCATGTGCACAGCAGCCAGTAGTGCCAGACCATGTGGTATGGGCTCAAACTGGCAGCCAGAGGTTTGATTTTTAAAAATATCACAGAAAACACAATTGAAAAAAGCCTAAAAAGAAGAGAAGCTCACTGCCAGCAACTGTGTATAGGGGGCTGTGACCCAAGCATTTCCATGGAAGCGTATCCATCTGCCCATTTGTCAGCCCATGTCTCCGAATTCACACGCTGCTCTCATCACCCTGCAATCATATCTAAGGCTGCCTTTCTGTTTAATTCGTGCAAAACTACTGTAGGCATATTTGTTAGCAA
The DNA here is from genome assembly GCF_020497125.1 of Mauremys mutica. Lineage (NCBI taxonomy): Eukaryota > Metazoa > Chordata > Testudines > Geoemydidae > Mauremys > Mauremys mutica. The sequence goes on along the minus strand of NC_059072.1, from coordinate 98,459,949 downwards.
AGTGATGTACAATTAACCCAGGCCAGGAAAGGTGGGGGTTAAATACAGAGCTTATCCCACCCACTGTAATACATTAAATACATGCTTGGAGGCCAGGCTTGGAGATTCCTCTTAATCTTAGCCCTTCTTTGCCCCCAGCCCTCAGCTGTTATGTCAACTTTCCTGTTATGCACACACACAGAGAGAGAAATATTAGATAAAAACATGAATACTTTTGCTGGAAAGTTACAATGTAACACTACTTTACTTCTTAGAATTCAGAACACACAAGAATCCCCAAACAGAGACACAAAGCAGGCTGCTCTCCCTAAAACAGAGAGGCACAACTCACCCCATCTTACTGTAGGCTGTCCCTGACTGCGGAGGACTGCTGCTAAGCCCAGATAGCACACTTCCTTACAGAGCCCTGTTAGCCTGCAAGCAGAACCAGAAACCTCCCCCTGAAATTTAAATTGACAACCTACAATTTTAATAGAGTTTTCAATACACCACACTAATCTTGAGTCTGGTGCTGACAGCATCTGGGGATCTGGCCCCATGTCAAACCTCTGACTGCCCGAAGCTGAGACTGGATGACAGGGGATGGATCACTTGATAAATTGCCCTGTCCTGTTCATTCCCCTGAAGCACCTGACATTGGCCTCTGTCAGAAGACAGGATACTGGGCTAGATGGACTATTGGTCTGACCCAGCATGGCCATTCTTATGTTCAAATGTAAAGTACTAGCCCTATTGCCTTATTTTTGTATATGTGATGCCCAGATTTGATATTGGAGCTGGCCTGTGTGATATTTACATGTGTAATAAAGTATCTTCTGGGGTAGAGGGAAGTCTCTGTGTAATTACCACACTAGTTAGACTGTTCCTTAAAATCCGTAACACTACAGGCCACCCTTCCCTAACTAATACAAACCATGACTAAAACCAGGAGAAAAATAAATGCACCATCAACACCACAAGCCCACCCCCACAAAAGCACCTCACAGCAGTTCTCTATTGCCCCATCAACACCTCCACTGCTTTTGTATAGCCCCTGGCTTTACAAAGTAAGGGCACAGTTGTGACCCTGACTACATGCCCATCCAAGGGAGCCAGAGGGTAGAAAGTGCCCCATTCCTCCTGTGTGGGTTGCTCACATCACCCATAGCAGAGCTGGAGGAGAGAGCCGCTGTCAGGAGGCCGTTAAGCCCTTTCCTATGGAGGTAGGGGGCAGAGCCTTGCCTGAGACCATGTGGAAGGGTAAGTCATCTTCCCCAGGGATAGGGATGGAGCAATTATATCCCCCACTGGAGCAGGAGGGGAACGAGGGCCCAGACTGGCACTCAGAAGCAGCTTGAGTCCTGGGGCAGTGCAACTATCTGCTGTTCCTTCCGTGGAGCTTGTGGCAGAGCCAAGTTGTGCTCTGTGAAGACTGACTTGCCCCAGATTGACTCCAGTGTAACTGAGATTAGAGCCAGGCCCATTGATTTCAAAGGGACTAGACCCCACGAGTGAGGGTATGTAGGATTGAGTCCTGGCCCTCAGAGCCTTCCGGGATTTCACAAAGTGCCTTGAAATTGCTGTACTCAAATGAAGCTCTCTGAGCGGCATGGTTGTCACACCCCTGCCATGAGCAATGCCCTAAAATTGCCCAGTCCAGGCACAGGTGTGAGCTTTACCATTACATTTTACATACATGCCGTTTCCTAATAGCACTCAGACACCCCAGGCTGTGCTTTTCCAGGCAATTATTGGCCTTCTCTGATGGATAAAATCAATCATCCTTGGGCAGGACACCTTCCCTTCCTGGCTGTCATGTCCAAATGTCTAACTGCTCCATCAGAACAGGACACTGCCTTTAACACTATCACTTTGGGGGTAGCCAGAGCTCTTGCGTATTTCTTTTCTAAAAGAAGTGCTGAAAGACAGCTCTGCCTTTTCTCCAGTAGCTGGCTGTGGAGATGACAAGCACATTCTGTCTCGCTCGCTGAGGGACTTTGATGCAGGTGGTGTCAGGCTGTGACTGTGTCAAGTTACATCACCACCTAAGAAGGGTGAGTGCTTGGACGGCAGACCTCCCAGGCAGAGGCGATGGGTGGCAGGGGAGGAGGCATGTGGGGTCAAGTTCCCCCTCCCGGTTTGCTCCTTGGCTTGTACTGAGCATGCTCACACAGACTGAGCATGCTCGGTAACTGCTGAAGACAGCTGCTATGAGTTGGCTCTGCTCCCAGGGAAGCTAAGGGCAGCAACAGCATGAGTACTAATGTCCGCACCCTCTGAGGATGAAAGCCCTGTGCAGACGGCCAGCACAAGACCTATGCACCACATAAGTCTTACTTAAACCCTTGGGGAGCCTGTGCTGTCACTCTGCATGGGGCTGAATTTTGCCCTGTGTCAGTCGCAAATCAATGACCCACAGTGTTTTAAGCACCACTGTGCTGCTATAAGTACTAGCTTTAGGGGAGCCAGTGTACTATAGTGGCTAGGACCCTGGACTGAGAATCAAGAGACCTGTATTTTATTCCCAGCTCTGCCACTGACTTGCTGTGTGACCTTGGGCCTGTCACTGTCCCACTCTGTGCCTCCATTTCCCCTCCCACCTTTTGTTAGTCTTGTCTATTTAGTTGATAAGCTCTTAGGGGGAGGGTCTATCTATCACTAATGCAGTGGGGCCCAAATAAATACATTATTATTAATAAATACTTATAATAATCTCCCAACTGAGAAGTAAATTGGTTGTGGCCATTAAAGTTCCCACAACATTTAGTCAGGTGAATTTGGGCTGCCTGATGTGCTGGCTAAGTTGCATGTTGCGTAAATATATCGTGCCTACCTGCATTCCCCACTTGTGGTATGAGTTTAACAGGATTTTTTCCCCATCACTTTGTGTCCCAAACTGTTGGGTAATGTCATTGCTTTCTACTACAGAGGTGCTCTCCGTGGTGTACTATTTGAAGGGTGTGACGCTGACAGACCAGGTGCCAGCTCATGTGAAGGCCCCTAGGCCTCACTGAACACTGACACATGCATAGCTGTATACCACTCTCACTCACCCGGGTGTTAGTATTCTTAAAATAGGTATTAGATTTATAGTGATGTGTTTAATGCTTGGACTTTATTAAATGCTTGTGAGTCGCTGCATGCATTAATTTCACTGTATCTCATGTTATAAGTGTGGCAAGCTGTGCTTCAAAGCAGCACCCTCGAACCCCCATATTCACTACTGTCATATAATTATGATATGTTTTGTACAAAGTATGCCATGTGAGGTATCATTTTAAAAGTCTTGACCTGTTGAACATTAATATCCTGTTGGATTGTATGTGCTATCATTGTATGGGAAGTTATGAAGTTTCACTAGGTGTGTGTTACTGAAATATGTTGTAAGGTTGGGAACACCCTCAATCAGCCTTTCAGGTGCAACAACGGAGGAGCCAGATGTGCTGATGGCCCATTAAAGAAATCCACACTCCCCAAGACTATCCCAGGACCCATATACAGTGGAGACTTGGCAGAGATAGCATTTAGACAATGGAGTCTGCTTGACTCATGTCATAGCAAAGGATCTTTCCAGCAAGCTGGAAGAAACTATAAAAGAGGGGAAGTGACATCATCACTTGACTTCTCTCCTCCCACAATTCAATACCTGGAAACACGTCTGGAGGACAAAGACTGAACTGGGGAGGTGGTCCCAGGCTGAAAGAAAGTTCCAGCCTCGGTATGGAAGATCTGTAACCTGCTAGTATTATCTATCAGGGTGAGGCACTGCTTGATTCAAATCCTGTCTAGTTTCTAGAACTCAGATTGTGATTTTACTTTTATTCTTAGGTAACCAACTTTGATCTGTATGTTTACTAATTATAATCACTTAAAATCTATCTTGCTGTAGTTAATAAATCTGTTCTATATTTTACCTAAAACAGTGCATTTGGTTTGAAGTGCTTGGAATATCTGCTCAGGTTACAAGGGCTGGTGCGCATCCACTTTCCTTTGTAGAAGTGGCGGACTGGGTAATAAACTTAAATGTATACTGGTCAGGCTTCTGACCAGGGCAAGATGGTACAGCTCTGGGGTGCAAGGCTGGGGAGATGAGGGGAACTGGCTGAAGCCTCTCTATTGTTGGTTCATGAGTGGTTGGCAAAAGCATTCATGTAACTCAGTTGGATGTATTTCCCTGACTGTGGATGTCTATGTAAGTGCAGCACCTGCCAAAAGTTTGTATCTTGTCTCAGCATCACAGTGTGAGAAGGAGCCCAGGTTGGTAAGCCAGAGGGCTCAGTGGTACCCTAGTTCCAGGTTGCACCTTGGGGAACCTGTCACAATAAGGTAATATTTAAGTGTTTGCTCTGTAACTATAAAAGTATTTGCTATGAAACTGGAAACTCGTACAGTCAGGAGAGAAGTATTACCAAGCGTGAAATACTAGTTTACCACAAGAGGTGTCATCTCCTGCACAACAAAAGAAGGCCTATAGACACCAGACAAACCATTGTGGAACATCAGTGGACAAAAGACTTTGTTGATTGTTTTCCCCATACCTGTGAAGAGGGGATGTGCACAAATGCTTGTCCCATCACAGCTTGAACTCTGGGTGAAGGGAATAAAAATCCCTGTCAAGAAGAAATTATCACTATGCTACATGGAATTTGGAGAGGGCAGTATTTCTAATAATAAGCAAGAGAATGAATATTGCTTATGTACTTATATCTTAAACCTGTGTTGTATCCTTGGGAGACATCCACCAGATGGATTGACATCAGAGTTAGACAGCTATGTATTGATGGCCCACCAAGGACACTCAGCTCTCACAATGGGCCATAGAAGAAACTCATCCTGCCCAGTAGGGCTTCCTGCCCATTCCTTAGACATGGAGGAGCCAATGGACACCCCCTGTGATGCAGCAAATGATGTAAGGACATATGATATGCTCATGTGACCCTGAACTCCATCCTGGGCCAATTACTTTCCACAAACAGGGGCTGTGGGCTTTGTTTGGGACAATAATTGTCCATGCACATGGCAGAGGATATAAAAAGACACCTGAGCCATCTCCATTTTGCCTCTTTCCTGCCCCAGTTCTCTGGACTGTGGATTTACAACTCAAAGGAATATTTTGAACTATGGACTGAGGACCTTCCAATCGTTTGGAAGTTATCAGAGAGACTTTTGCAAACCAGCTGTTTATTCTATCACTGCTAAAAACCTGATATAAGGACTTTGCAACCACTTGTATGTATGATTCCTTTACCATTTATAACTCTCTTCTTTTATTATTAGATCTTTAGTTAGTTTACTAAGGATTGGCTGACAGCATGATATTTGGGTAAGAACTGAGATACATATTGACCTGAGGATATGTGCCTGGGGATATGTGTCTTTGGGCTAGGGTTGCCAACTTTCTAATTGTACAAAACCGAACACCCTAGCCCCACCCCTTCCCTGAGGCCAACATGGAAAAATATGTAGTGCAGACTGGCCAGAAGGAAGTTGCCAGCTCGCCTTTTATTTCATCCTTGCTGTTCCTGCCTGCCTTAGGTCTCCACACTGTCATTGGATATGGCCCATTTTCCATCACATGACATGACTGGCCGACTGCCACTTTAAGTTCTACACAGTGTTAGGATGTGGTCCCCTTGAGTTGAGTTCTGCTACCACTCCCTAAGACTCTGACTCAACAGGCCTCATTGTCCCTATTTCAGTTTCTGAGCCATTAAGTCCCAAAATCCAGGACCCTGATTCCAAGCCCACTGAGGCCAGTGGGAAAACTTCCTGTGACAGACTGGAAATATCCTGAATGAACTTTATTGAATTAAAGTTAAACTGCACTGAATTAGGTTTAGCATCTTTGGGGCACATTTTATTGAAAATTAAATTGTGTGTTTTATTGTGGCATTGTATGTACCTTCTCCAGTAGGGAGGGGGAAGCTAATGTACTTCCTCTGTTTTCAACCCTTTGAAGCCACTCCCACCCCCAAACTCCTTCCCCCGGAGATACATGGACTAGTCCATACTGGATTCTCCAGGGATCAACAGACACAGAAAGGGGTTTTGGAATAATAGCCTGCTTTCAAAGTGGCTCAGGATCTTCATCCTGATCCAGGAAACAGACAGGAGCCCTGGTCCATGGAGGGCCTGTGTCCTTGGGGAAGCATTGGAAGGACTGGACCTACTGAGGCTCCATAAGACTGAGGGCTTGTTCTGAGCTGAAGCTGTGATGAACTTGTAATCACGAGGAATTCCCTGGGGTTGGGGTGTTGAAGGCCTGCTCCTCCTAGAGCCCAAGTTAGGACTGGGGTGGGTCTCTGGTAAGCTTGCTTAGAAAGAGCTGTGTGGTATCTATCACTGTGCGCAGGCACACTGCTCTCTGTCTCTGAGGAGAGTAAGCAAGCAGGTCTGTTTCAGCAGCTTGTCTGTGCTAGGAATAACATAGTGAAGGCCGGGAGCTTGTGCAGCCCGGAAATTCCCTGGTCAGAAAGGAGGGTGACGCAGGTCTCCACCCAGGAGAGGTCATGGCCAGGGGAGCTGGAAGCCTGTGAGTGGGTGCCAACTGGACCACTGAGGGAAAATACAGGCGCAGTTGCCCTGAACTGACACTCCTATTTACCTCAATAGCCTTTGATTTATGCCCCAACATGGGATTTACATTTTACAGTATCAGAAAAGCTGCCTCTCTCTCTACTGAAGAGGAAGCTCTGATCCCTGTGGCTCTAACAACCCCTCAGTGCCAACTGGCAAAGGGGTCACTATTGTGTAATAGCAACCCCTAACAGGCCTGAAAAACTCACTACCCCAGCACACTGCTTTCATAGTATTTTTCCATAAATGATGTCATGTGACATCTCCAATAAATGCTTATGTCACACTGATTATGAATATCATGGTCAAATATGTATACTGCTACCTACTATGAATGGAGTCCTGCATATATACTGGAAATTTGTTCATATAGTCTGTATTAAGGCAGGGTTTCTGCCAAAGAATGGATGCATATTCACCTATCTGGGGCCACATGTAAATTAAGCATTATAAGCCAACACAATAGAAGCCTCATTTACATGCAAAGTTATCAGAGGGATGGGAAGTCAGCAGAGAGACAAGACACTGGAGCCTGAACCATGGTGGGTTGCCTTGTCTCTCGGGGCAGACATAACTTTGGGGAATATAAGGAGAAAGCAAGAAATAAAGAAATATAAATGACACCCCTTTATCCTGCATTGAGGAAGTAAATGAACAGAATGTTTACAGTCATGAAAACTAGATCTCAACCAGGCTGAATTGAAACAGAGCAAAAGACATTTGGGGTGAGAGAAACTTCCTTAGATGGAAGGTTAGCCTGCTAAGTTAAGGTTACTCCCTAGAAAGCGTGTTATGGTTTTATGTAACCTTTCTGTCTCCATTATCCTTACTCACTATCACTTAAATCTTAATCTTTTATAACTGTATAGTTGTTTTCACTATAAATATAGCTCAGTGCTGTCATATTAAGTGATAATCCCAAGCTAAACCAAATAAACTGGTGTGTACACTGGCCCCTTGGGAACAGCAGAGCTGGTATTACTATAAGTGTTTGGTGAATAAGGGTCACTCTAAACACTACAGGAGGAACTCTTTGAAGGGGATCGGGGACTGGAGTTTGCCTACTGGGGAAGGATGTGAGGTGAGTGAAATTTACACAGAGTTCTAGGGATTTGAAACATTTATCTTTCCTCATAAATATAAGGGAAATGAAAAAAAAAAATATGTTGGCCTCCTTCACAAACATGGCTTTTCAGTCCACGGTAAAATTGATACTAGATCTCCTTACTGAGCTTTGTCTACAGTAGGAATTTTTTGCATTGGTGTAGATAGACCAATGTGGTTACACTAGGTCAAAACCCTAGTGTAGATGTGCTGCACTGGTGTAAAAAGTGACTTGCAGCTTACTTTGGTCTGAAAACGAGCACAAATGAGGCCTGAAACAGATGTGAATAAAAAATTGTCAGGCTGCAAATCAATGGGGCAGGTTTAAAGAGAAATGGTCACTAAGGATAAGTGAACCTCCAAAGCTTTGGAAATTCAGAGACATCCCCAAAAGCACAGATCCTTTTTGGAACATCCTTGGGATAGAAATCCTTGGAGAATGGGCTTTCTGGAGAAATTTCCAGTCTATCTTGTTTTAGCCAGGTCATAAATACCAACAGAATTAGCACACAGGCACGTCAAAAAAAAACAACATTGTAGGAAAACACTGGTGGTGCATTTTGCCTGGCATACTATATATGTGAGACAACACTCTCATGGTTAAATCAAACCCTTCTTTTAAAAAAAATAAATAAATCTCAGACCTGGTGGGAGAGATTCATTCACTCATGAAAGACCTGGCAGTTCCCTCCAAGTCCTGAACCTTATCCAAATGATAATTATATCCATTTGAAATTCCACAAGCTGAAGAACTAGCCTCCAGCAATTCAACAAAGGCTTCTCCGTACTCTGTAGAGACTTTACCAGCACTTTCCATCTTTCTGTCTGTCTCCTGCTGAAGTGCATTCTCAGGGTTTCCTGAAGACCTAATATCTCTCTTCATCCCTGCCAAACACAAAGGAACACCCCACAGGCACAGTGAGTGCAGTTGAACCTTAATATCCTCCCTTCTGCACAGTTGTGTATAATTAAACTTCGCTCAGATTTACACGTTTGATCTGTCTCTTTTAGGCATTAGGCTTTAGATGTTTTCGAAGGAAAAGGGCGAGCCTGTGATTTGATCTGGAGGATGTGGGACATGCCTAGTGCTTTTACAGGCAAACCCTCCTCTCAGCAGACAGCCTGAGTTGGGCAGGGTGCTGGAAGAGTGCAGGGGATGGTGGTGGGGGACATTCTCAATAGAGCAACTCATCCAGGCTTCCTTAGTTCAATGGGTGACATGGCCTAGTGCACCCCCCTGCTGCTACACTAATAGGCCAGTCAGGAAAACCTTTTTAGAGCTGCCACGATATGGAGACTGAGCACTGGGTAGAGATTAATCCAACTCCCACTTAGGTCAATGGGTGGAGGGGGGCCTTTACATTGGCTTTAATCAGAGTTGGAGGGGCTTCATGAACTGGGCAGGGGCCATGCCAGTAGTTTAGCCTCTCTTGCTCCCCTGCAAAATAGTGCCCAATCTCTGTCACTCAACACCATGGAAAATCCCTCCTCAAAACATTCCCTCTGTACAATCTTTCAGCAATGCCCTCTGCAAGGTGCCTTCAATCATGGCAAATCTGTTCCTCTACCTGATGTGTTAAGTATCTGAAGTTCTTCATCTCTGTCTCAGGGACTAAAGTGAGGGGAAAGGCAGGGGAATGCAGCTCCCTCTCCTCTGAGTTTCTCCTTCTCCTGGCTTTCCCGAGATCCCCCTAGCCCTGCCTGGTCACTGTGTGGTGAAATGGGACTCATCAGGCAGGGAATATGAAGTGGGAGTCGGTTGGGGAGTTTATGAGCCTTCAAACTGTGCCTGTCACTAGGTGGAACAGCGCCAGCACATGATGGGACAAGATGACAGGGTCCCAGGAAGAGGCAGTAGAACAGACAATTTACTCACAGGGAAGGGCATCCTAAAGATTGTGATGAACTTGCTATTTCTGCCTTCCTTCGGACTCCATTCTGTCACTGCCTGTGGTCCATTTTCCATTGCTGCTTCTCACAATGTGACAGGCCAACTGCCGCTTTAAGTGCACTTCAATCTGGACCTGGTTCTATTCCATTCCTGCCTCCCTTCTCCCCACCACTGCTCTGCCAATGAAACTCAATCCTGCCCTGAATTATTCCATGTTATTCCAGTCTCAGACTCCCCCACACTTCTACAGGTGCGCCTTCATCCTGGTGCTATTTCAACCCCGGCCTTGGCCTGCCAACCACAGAATTGTAGAAATGTAGGACTGGAAGGGATCTCAACAGGTCATCTAGTCCAGTCCCCTGCACCGAAGCAGGACTAAGTATTATCTAGACCATCCAACCTTTTCTTTAAAACGTACAATGACAGAGATTCCACAACTTCCCTAGGCAACTTGTTCCAGTGCTTAACTACTTTTACAGTCAGGAAGTTTTTGCTAATGTCTAACCTGAATCTCCCATGCTCCAATTTAAGGCCATTACTTCTTGTCCTGTCCTCAGTGATTAAGAAGAACAATTTATCACCCTCCTCTTTATAAAAACCTTTTATCTACTTGAAGACTGTTATGTCCTGCCTTAGTCTTCTCTTCTCCAGACTAAACAAATGCAATTTTGTCAATCTTTCCTCATAAGTCATGTTTTCTAGACATTTAATCATTTTGTGGCTCTCCTCTGGATTTTCTCCAATTTGTCCACATCTTTTCCAGAGTGTCGTGCCCAGAACTTGACCCAATACTTCGGTTGAGGCCTAATCAGTGCTGATTAGAGTGGAAGAATGACTTTTTGTGTCTTGCTTACAACACTTCTGCTACTACATCCCAGAATGATGTTCACTTTTTTTTGCAATAGTATTCCATTGCTGGCTCATATTTAGCTTGTGATCCACTATAGTCCCCAGATCCTTTTCTGCAGCTCTCCTTCCTAGGCAATCATTTCCTATTTTGTATTTTGCCTAATTGTGTGGTGGTTTCAGACCTGGAGTAGCAGCAAGGTGCTATAGGTTGGATTATGGTGCATGGCGGAGCTGCGTGTGAGCCCCAGAGTTTGAAAAGCAGAGGGGAAGTCATCAGGTTTGAAGCGCATTGGCAGAGCGCCGCAGGGATTCCAGGATTGGAGTAGCAGAGGAGTACTGGCACCTGTGGGGGGAACCTGAGGGACAGTCACACTAATCTCTGTTTCTAGCCAGGTCTATCAGCCCCACACAGACATGAGCCGCAGGAGATAATTCACTCTCAACTGAAAACCCCAAATTGTAGCTACTTACTTAAACAGCAAAAAGAAAAAGAGGAAAATGGACTCACTTCAAAAAGGGAAATTTCCATTTGAAGAAAATTCAAAGCCAAGTTCAAGAAAAATTCTCCCCAGAGCAGCATTCTTCTCCTCAGGAGAGTATCAGTTTCTTCTGACAGCATTTTCATGGCTGCAGGATAAATAAGCCCCACTTTATTGGTATTACATTTTCCAGCCACAGACAGAGCGAGGAGATTAAACTACTTTGAATGAGTCACCAAAGAGGAGAGGTGGGTTTTGAAAAGAGTGGTGTGAAACACGGACTGAACACAAAACAAACAGAATGTAGCCTTTCATCCAAAACTCCCTAGAGCCTGGAATTTCCCTACTGATAGGAGAAGAGTAAGTGCATAGCCTCAGGGGGAAGGGTCCAGTGGAAAGGAGACACATACTCAAGGGGCCCAGTAGTAGTCCCCAGATGTGCTAGAGGAACACTCAAAACACATAGGGAGGGAAGAGGACATGGATGGTTCTCTCATACTAATCCTGGAGGCTCCTGGGGGCTGAGCCAGCCCCTGGTGCAAGTCAGAGAAGCGTCAGGGCTGCTTTCACTTGTGCTGATGGAGAACTCCCAAGGAGCTGTTTTGCAGGAGCCCTGCCTCTGCCCCCAACAGAGCTCCTAGCCTGTCCTAGAACATTGCCTGTGCTGGGGCCAGGTGCACCTGTTTCAGGGCTGGCTATGCCGATGTCAAGCACTGCCTTAAGGCAGCTGTAAATCCCTTTTGTGCTGCTGGAGCAGGGCAAAGGGGACTTGGAAGGGGTGTGAGGTCCTCCTCTAGATGAATGTTTTGCTAGATAATATTTGTGGGTTTGACCATGTTAGCATTGTAATGTTTACCACCACCCCAGGCTGCAGCGTGATGATGGGAAAAAAAAAATACCACCAGCTGAGCAGCCACCAGGGATCCTTCGCTATTGTGACATCCTATTAGATGTACACTGCACTAGGTAGCCTCCTCTTAGCCTATGCTTAAAATCACATGGGGGATTGCCTTTGCTAGCTTGGTGACCAGTTCATACTAGACTAGGGAGCTGCTTTGTAATCCTTTGGCTACAGTGAGCTCTAATGTGGGTGTAGAGTACAGATCTAGGAATCCAGGCCAGATTCCTGTGCTTAATCTAAACTGGGTTATATAGATGAATAAAATACCCTGCATCAGTTTCAAAATTCTTATGAAAGCCCAGGTTCCATTGGAATCTTACGCACCTGGAAAGATAGAATGGAGAGTAGAACCAATCTGGTCCAAACTAGAGACAGTACTGCCTTATACTCAACTGTGGTGCTTTTGATGGTACAATTATTATTATTTGTATTACGTAGTCTCTAAAGGCCCCCACTAAGATGAAGTCCCTATGGTGCTAGATGCTGTACGTGTTCTCTCTCTCTCTCTCCAGCCCCTGAACCAGTTCATATAATCTAAATAGAAAGGATAGACACAAAAGGAGGGGAGAAAGGAAGTACTATCCCCATTTCACAGCTGGGTACTGAGGCACAGAGGGTATGTCTACACAACAAAGAAAAATCTGCATGTGACCCATGCCAGCCAACTTGGGCTGAGGGTCTGTTTCATTGCTGTGTAGACTTGGGCCGCAGACCCTAGGACTCTGTGGGGCAGGAAGTTCCCAGAGCTCAGGCTCGAGCCCAAGAATCTACACAACAATGCAACAGCCCTGTAGCCTGCAGCCCACCAGTCTGAGTCAGCTGGCACGGGCCAGCCAGAGGTTTTTCTTTGCTGTGTATACTTACCCAGAGAGATTAAGTGGCTTGCTGTTGGTCAGACAAGAAGTCTAGGGCAGAGCCTAGAGCAGAAGCCAGGTCTTTTGAGTTGTAGTTCAATGCCCTAGCCTCAAGACCATCTTTCCTCTTAAGGAATCTTCCTTTGACAGAGGACGCCAGTCCTGCCAGAAAAAACTTGGGGGAAAAAAGAGATGCTGATGGTGTTCTTGGCTGCTCTCGATAGCCATCGGATAGTTTGAATTCCTGCTGGGAAAACAATGAGGCACATGTTTTTCTGAACAAACAAGGCTGCGTGTTTCTTGATCAAGATCTTATCTTTTTTCTTGTCTGGTGACCGTTAATGGAAAAGCTGTGGGATCTGACATGCAAAGCCCACAGAAGCGCATCTGTTTTCAAAACAAAAATGCTTCGGGGTCTGGCTCAGTTTGTTTGAAGTTTAGGAAGCAAAACAAAGGGACAATCATTCTAGACCAGCACGATGATCATGTTGTAATGGGATCAGAGATCTGCTTGTGAGAGAGGAAAGGTTCACTAGGATCAAGCATTCTCCCCACCCCCTGCTCCATTTCCCTCGGCCCTGGAACGAGTGTTCACTTATCTGACCCAGACTGCATGAAGAATGACCTTCAGTCTGTCACTCCCACGTTGGCAACAAACCCCAATCTCTCTCACATCTCCGAATCCCTCCTCGGAAGAACGAATCAATTTGAAAGTCAAGTCAAATGGACTCCACCAAAGGCTCTGCCACTACAGCTCACTGGGCCGGCTGGCAGAAAGAGACGGACAGCGACAGGTGGTGCTGGTAAATAACCACTCACGAATGGGGGACAGAGAAGAAATTGATAAATGGGGAAGATGGAAAATCCCACCCCTTACAGTGATGTCATTACCCCTGATAAGCCTGTCAAAGATTCTGCAAGCAGTCGCTTTGTGGTAGCCCAACTTTTGCTGAACTGGCTCTACTCAAACACAAATTAGCCCTTTATATTAGCGCCGTTGTCGGGGGAGGGTGCCATCCAAGTGCTGCAAGCTGGTGGGCCTGAGATGCCAAAGCAGGGGTAAGTGTGGATGAGCCTGGGGCTGGAGCTCCTGGTCAGCTGGGTGGGGGGTGGGTGATGCTGCCCAGGAGCTGCCAGTCTGGCAGGGAGGCGCAGGCAGCAGGGCTCACCACTGTGGAGCCAGTGGGCCAGCCCCTGGGTCCCCCTGCACACCCGCTCTCCTCCTGCTAGGTGATCAGGGGGCATATGGCCAGGGGAGCCCCTGGGTTCAGAAACTCCTTCCTGTGTAGCCCGGCCAGGCTCCACTGCCAGGAGCTGGTCCTCGCACCCTGTGCCTCACGCTATTCTCAAACTCAAAGAAAGGGCACCAAAAGACAAGTTCACTCAGGGTGCTCAGCCCTGGGGTGGGGGAAAGGAGAGAAAGTATTTAAAATAGTTGCAATTTACAAAGACGCCTATTTCAGAAAGATGGACTGTGTCTATTGGAATCCAAGTTTTAACTAGCACCACAAAATGTTTTCCTGTCCGGATAAGTGGAGAGTAAATTGTAAGAGCATAAAAAAGTTATTGAACAATATTTCCTTGTAATAATCTGCAGTGTGTAATAAAAATATGAATATTTAAATATTTGCTAGAAAGCTAATATTCAAAAGGATGCTTTTCTCCCCATTCCAGGAAAGGGCTTAAGTAAGTAAGTGTGTGTGTGTGTGTGTAAAAACTCCCTGTACTAGACCCAGTTGTACAGCCAAAAGTGACAAGACAATGCTTGTAACATCACTATTTTTTTGTAGATTGCATATAATACCCCCTTTACAATAAATGAATCAAGAAAACCTGTAATACAAATAACATACTTGCCTTCTAGCAAAAATGTAATTATTTTCTCTTCCCATTTGAAAAGTGGCTAAGTCTAGTTGAGCCAAACATTGTTGAACAGTTGGTAAAACTGTTCTGTATCAGATTTTAAAATTGTAAGAGCAAAGTTGTCTTTAATGCCACAAAATTACAACATGACCTGCTTTACAAGGAAAAAATGACCATTAGTTGAAATAATCCAAGTCCTTGCAAGAAGGAAACAAAATTTTTTTATAAAATTTTTTTTTCCCCCCAAGGAAAACAGGTTAAAATTATTTAAAAGTCAAGTCCTGAGTAACTACCTACCAATACATCCTTTCATTCTAATTGGTACTTAACTGTATTTTTTTAAACCTAATGAGTTATGAAAAGTATTGGTAACTAGCAATGTGATATGAAGCCTTTTACCTTGGGATTGAAATCCAAATCCAGGTCCGGATTCCTGTGTGAAATTAATTTGGTGGTCTCAGTCCAGTTCTTGATTGGATCCAGATGTGCACAGATTTTCAGGTGACCACATGACAAAATACAGCATCAGAACCGGCACTAACTGGAACTTTGTTAACAGCCTCAGGAAAGACGCCAAGGATTGAATGGACCTGGAGAAAACCTACTCTCTTTGTCCTTGAGGTTCTCTCTCTAGGGCAGAGTTGAGGCACATTGGCTGGTGTTGGTGAGTGAGTCTAGAGGATGTCTGCACTGCTTCTGCCTTTCCTGCAGATAAAGAGAGGACTTTGGCTCATAGGGATGCCAACAGGCAGCTTTCACTACTTCTAAATTCAGTGAAAGATTAAGAATAGAAATAGATATCTTCCATTGTTGTTTGCAGGGCTGTAGCCGTATTGGTCCCCGAATCTGAAGAGCAGTTCTGTTTAAGCTCAAAAGCTTGTCTCTTGTTGGACCAACTTCTGTTGATGAAAAAGATACTACCTCACCCACCTTGGCTCTATAATAGAAAGAGAGTAACTCTGGGCCAGCTCTGTAGTCTGGGGGTAGCACTGGCATAGGGAGGACCCAAGTACTGGCTCCTGGTAGTGTCCAGGTCTCCTAGTACAGTATTTGCTGGAAAGGTACCAGGGAGCAAGAAGTTTCCCACCAATTGTTTTGGATAGTATGCTACCAATTTAATACATTGGGGGTGTGGGGGGGTGGCATTAGCTTATTGTACAAAATGTAATGTTGCAAGTATTTAATACTCAGCCATTTCCCTTTCAGTCAGATGAGCATCTTTACCAGCATGAGCTGTACCATGTCCTCCCATTCATTCCTCCATCAGGCTGAGCCCAGACATACAGCACAAGAGAACAGGTTCTCGCAGTGCTCACTTCAAAGGAGAATAGGTAGAAGTCCTGCTACCTGCTCTGTGGACTGAGGAAGAGAACCAGGAACCCGAACTCCCAAGTTCTGTGCCTCACTCTGTTAATGACAATGGGTGGCCCCTGCACATATCATAACTGCTTGCTGCCTCAGTTTCCCTATCTATAAAATGGCAGGGATACTTGCCCCTCTCTCTTGCATGTCATGAGGATGAAATAGTTAAAGCTTATCAAATACTAAGTGAAAATGAGCCCAACCAATCTGTTTAAGTTTTATATTTGATATGAACTGAAACGATGCCTCTGTTCTTTGGAAAGGGGCAGGTGTTAGTACCCAGATACTTTCCAGGTTCTGAATGATAGCACTGAGAAATGAGGACTGGGGATTATTTTGACAATATAGCAAGAAAACAAAGGTGTATCCATATGGCGAATTCTCAGCACCTTTCCAGGGTTGCTAACTCTCATGCTTTTAATCACAACTTTTGCAATGTGTGGTGCTTTTCTGACAGGCCCAGCTCCAGGAGGCATATGATCAGGAGAAAAGTTCAGCTTCCCCCCCTTTTTTAAAAAATACGTCTCTATGGAGAAGAGTTGGGAAAATGCAATCAAAGAGCATCCTAAACAAAAATTAAAAAACCACTCAAAACTTATCATTTAAAACAAGTCTCATGATTTTTTGGCACCTGATTCATGATTATCCAATGCATGGGGTTAGCAAGACTGTTGTTCCCACTACTGGTGCTGTCAAGGTGATGGAAATGCTAATGTTATACTTAATACAGGCATTTTTAGCAGCATCACTGCAGTCTGCTCAGGGGGAAGACACCTGTGTCTTCCCTACCTTAGAACTCCCACTGTTGTCTGTCCTGGCAGAGCTGCATGGGAGCTAGACCAGTGGTAAGAAAAGAGCAAGCTGAGACATGGCTGGAGAGGCAAAAGCAAATGCCAATTACAGGCAGGGCCCTCTGAGTAATTGAACTCTTCCTTCTGAAGGCAAGAGCATGTGTTGGCACATGCTCCAAGAGGGATATTGCTTTGTCGGATTGCTTTGAAGATGGGGGTGAGGGGAGAGGCTGGTTAAGTGTGTTTATGTTTGAGAGGAACAAAGGAGTGTGGAGGAGAGGCCTGGCTGCCTGTGCCAGAGATGTGTCAGAGATCACACATTCCTCCTGGGCCAGAGATGGGACCACCAGCGGAGGAGGAAGCAGCGCATGCTAGGATAGGAGCATGCTGAAAAGAGAGAGAGAGGGGACATATGAGAGAACAGAAGGGTGCTTCGATCAGCTGATAAACGTAGTATAAACACACAGCTTAAATAAACCCAAGGGGAAAAAGGAACAGGAGACCAATGGCTTGTCTACACTTACAGAGTTCCAGCAGTGTAGCTGTGCCACTGTAGTACTTAATGAAGACACTACCTATGCCAATGGGAGAGTTTCTCCCAGCAGCATGGGTAATCCACCTCCCCGAGAGGCAGTACTGTATTGATGGGAGTGGCCCTCCCATTGACATGAGTGCTGTCTACACTGAGAGTTAGGTTGCTGTGACTGCATCGCTCAGGGGTGTGGATTAGTGAGTTATACCGACATAAATGTGTAGCGTTGACCATGGCTAAAGAATAGTGCACCTATTAGTGCACTGCAGCAGTGTTAATGATCAGCCATTTATGGCAGATCCATAGCACATGCTTTTTTTTTTTTTTTTGGCACTATAAAAGTGGATAATCTTTCTCCTTGGATTTTGTCATACTGAGGACAAACACCCTCCCTCCCAGATACCCACGCCTTGAAATCTAAATGTTCAGGCAGCAGTCGTATTTAATAACATTTGGAGGCAAATTACATTCCCTAGCAAAGTAGGGAAATGTGGTCTAAATGAAATTGTAAAGTGGGTGCACAACTACTTGAAAAGCCATACTCAAAAAGAGTAGTCCACTGTCAAACTGGAAGGACATATCTAATGGGGTGCTACAGGGGTATGGCCTGGGTCCAGTACTGTTCAATATTTTTATTAATGGAGTGGAGTATGCTTATAAAATTTGCAGAGGACACCAAGCTAGGGGTAGTTGTAAACTCTTCGGAGGGCAGAATGAAAGTTCAAAACCATCTTTACAAATTGGATAACTAGTTTGAAATCAGCCAGATGAAATTAAAGACAAGTGCAAAGTACTACACTTAGGAAGGAAAAAAAGTCAAATGCACAAAACAAAATAGGGAACAACAGACTAGGTGGCAGTACTGCAGAAAAGGAGTTGGGGGATACAGTGGATCACAACTGGAATGAGTCAAGAATGTGACGCAATTGCAAAAATGCTAATATTCAAGGGTGTAACAGGAATGTTGCATGTAAGATTTGGGAGATAATTGTCCTACTCTAGTTGGCACTGGTAAGACCTCAGCTGAACAGAGGCAGCAACAAAAACAAAAAGTTTGGAAAACTGGGCATGCTTAGTCTTGAGAAATGACAACGGGGGCGGGGAACGGACCTGATAACTGTCTTCAAATGTGTTAAGGGTTATTATAAAGAGCCTGGGGATTAATTGTTCTCCATGTCCAGTGGGACAGGAAGTAATCAGCTTAATCTGCAGCAAGGGAGGTTTAGGTTAGATTTTGGGAAAAGCTTGCTAACAATAAGGGTAGTTAAGTAGTGGAATAGGTTACCAAGGGTGGTTGTGGAATCCCCATCCTTCAAGGTTTTTAAGAGCAGGTTGGACAAACACCTGTCAGGGATGGTCTAGGTCAGGGGTTCTCAAACTGGGGGTTGGGACCCCTCAGGGAGTCACAAGGTCATTACATGGGGGGGTTGTGAGCTGTCAGCCTCCACCCCAAACCCTGCTTGCCTCCAGCATTTATAATGGTGTTAAATATATTAAAAAATTTGAGACCCACTGGTCTAGGTTTACTTAGTCCTGCCTGAGCATGGGGGGGGTTGCACTAGTTGATCTCTTCAGTTCCCTTTAGCCCTGCATCCTGTGTGTTTATTATGCCTACTCTTTGAAGGTGATTATTTTTCAGGAGTCAGCTAAGGGAGTAACAAACTGCAGTGGGTTTTTTCTTTAAGTGATTTGATTCTACAGTGGTTAATGTTGTTAGAAACAGCACCTGCCTCTTGAGTGCACTATGATCAGATACTTCCTGGCAAGAACAGCAGTGTTATTTCAGCAGTGTTAGTACAGTACAGTACAGGCAGAGTTTTATATCACGAGGAATGGGTAACAGAGATGATTCTTCAAATACCGCTAAAAACAGGTGTATCCCTCCATTCTACCTCTTAGAGAATTTAAATATTCATACCTTAAATCATTCTTGTATAGCTTCACTGCTGGGGGTTTCACTCTCACTAAAAGGTGGAAGTCTTTGTATCTAAGCACCAGTTTTGGTGCACTGGCTCCAGCTAGACATAATGCAGACATGTGCTATGTAAGTTCTCCATAGGCCAACTCTGCCAGGGGACTTCACAAGACATCATTAGAAGATAAAGTGAATACAGTTGGGCAGGGAATGTAGTAGTGCCTGCCACTGGACAGATTGAGATTCCAATAGCTCCACTTATGGGGTGTAATCACCCACCCACCAGTGGTTTCTGCAAAAAAATAAAGCCTAAAGAAAATACTGTCAGTTATTCACTTTGTGACAGTAAATGTACCAAGGCTCTGTCTGTCTTTTCTGGGTGGGGTGTGAGAAATATCTTTCATGCTCATCACAGAAAACTCTTAACTCTTCTGTATGCCAGCAGCTCCTATGGGGACACAATGTGTGTGCTACTTGCCTTTGTCACCTACCCTCTTTTTTTGATTTAACCCAACTATCTTGTTTTCTAATGTATGTTCTACTCCATTGGGGGGGGGGGGGGAAGAGAAAGGGACTTTTACAGCATTTAATAAATATGTTTACTTCCAAAGTTGAAGACAATAGAGAGCTTGTATACACCTATAGTGCTGCAGAAGCTGTTATGCTTAAGTGAAGACACTATCTGTGCTGATGGAAGAGCTTCTCTCATTGGCATAGGTACTCCATTTCCCCAAGAGGTGGTAGCTATGTCAGTGGGAGAATCCCTCCTGTCAACTTAGCACTGTCTACATTGGGAGTTTGGTTGACATAAATGAATCATTTAGGGGTATGGATTTTCCACATCCCAAGGGATGTAATTATACCATATTAGTTCACGGTGTAGACCAGGGCAGAGTCAAGAGTTTTAAACCCTAAATTTGTCCAATCTAAAACATTATAGTCAATAGTTGCATCTAGAGAAATGTGATTTCTCTTACACTCTTCTCCTCCCTAGCCAAGAAACTAACAAAGACAGTTCTGTACAGCTTACCAAAAATTCCCAAGACATTGGTACTAGTATGGCAGCACCTGCTGCTAACAAAATTGTCAGATCTAGGCTCCATTAAGCCTCATGCCCAAAAATTAACTAAGGAAAAGGTCAAGTATAGTCATACAAAAACCAGGATGTATTTTTTGTATGTAAAAGTTCTGCCTGTTTTAACGTATGGTGATGGTCAAACAAAAGCTACATTAATTTAAATTTCATTTGCAACACAGGGAAGTGGAAGTTGCGCAAGAAAAAAAAATATTCAAACCATGATGGTTTTACAAATAATGAAACATGCAAAAATATTTTCAGAGGTCCCTTGAAATAAGGCAATGAAAAGGAATTACATTTACATCAGCCATGTGCAACGTATGCTGCATGGAGCTCGCACCACAACAGGGGATGGGGAGCAGCACAACTTAAGTTGTGGATGCTGACACTGTGGGTCTGATTCTGCCTGCAAAACATGCACTGAAATTCAGTGAGCTTGATTCTGATCTTATGCAGGTGAGAACTGGGAGTGATTCCACTGTAGACAATGGAGGAAGTGACATCAGAGTAAAGCCTGACAAGAGTCATACCAGTGTCTCCTAGCATAGACTGATTCTGTACCTATAAAACTAAAGTTCTAATTCTTAAAATTCTAATAAAACTTAATGTTAGGTTATTAATTCGAATCACATTCCATTCCATATTCCAACATCAACAGGCTTCATGCGAGGCACTTGCTTTGAATTAACGTTTTCATGAGTACATAATCAGACACGCCCAGGTTGGAGTCTCTACCAGTAGTTAGTTTCTGAACCCCTATTATGGGCATTTTTGCCAGGGTTGCACTTCTGCACTAGCTTCAGGGTTTTATTTTAATATGAGTGCCACATAGTGTCTGCATTTACAAGCAAGTTTCACCCAGGACAAAAGCGAAGGGGGGAAGAACTGGTTCTGAGAAAAATGTAATGTTAAAAAAGTCCATTAAAGTTAAACACTTATTTGCTATATTAGCATTTCTTGGAACAAACAGTGCTACTAAATGCAAGCATTTGTACAATTCATAGCCCACGTGCGGACACAACAGCTTGGCTATAATCTGAAATCTTGGTAACTTCTAGATCACAGTATAAGCACTTTTTTCTTTTTAATAATCAGCTGTTTCAGCAACACAATGAGGACACCACGCACACTGCAGTGATTTTGTGTTTTCCCATTTATTTAGAAGTTCCAAGTTCCCAGAAATTCACCAGTTTTGGTGATTTGCCTCCCAAGTCTCAATTACTAAATGTAAAACAAAAATAAAGGGCTAATCTGTCAGTCTCAAATCATACTTATCTTCAGTCATGATCCTGCATCTCAATCCACTAAATCATCCACACAGAAACCCATTGGAGAGAGCTGTGCCAGCAGATCCAATTACAGTTGCAGACCTTTCAAGTCTTATGCTAAGCACATCTGTCAGTTGTTAAGTCACACCATGTGCAAGGTAACATTTGACCTTTTCAATAACATACCCAATGGCACTAGAATTCCCATCAGCCCTTGTGGAACAACTGTGAAGATTAAAGGAGTCAGTACACCCCAGGGTCATGTTTTAATTATGGTGGCTGTGACTGAACCCTGGTTAGTCTCTCTCATGCTTTTTGTTAGGGTTAAGACCACTCCCTACTCATCATTTGTTACATAACTACCACTACCGTATGTCTACACAATACAGATTAGTGTTTGCAAACAGAGCATCTTCCCACTGCCAGGAGTTCTGTATGTGACCTGCCAGAGGACTTCAGTTGGCATCAGGAGCTCTGGTCACTTGGGTGCACAGTGAGTTGGGTAAGGGTTATATATTAAATTGGCTGATGAAGGGTGTACTGCCATCTGCAGGCTTATTAGTGACAGTCTGGTTGAGCCAGGTCTGCAGTTCTACTAATGGAATTCCATGCATTTTTGTGGGATCATTATACATAAGGCAACAGCATTGGTTTGTTTACCCCTTCGGCATGCTAAAGAGCACCGTAACACAAAAAAAAGTTACTTTTGAGACTCCTCGCCCAGTCGTATTTCCAGAATAGGGAGTGTACTATCTGAGCACTCTGCAATCAAGAGGTATGAAAGATAATGACGACAATTTTAGTCTGTTCTGTGGAAGGCATTGCTATGCCAGTGATTTCTGATGGCCTCAGTCAGTTCCTAGCCTTTAATAACAGCAATAGGTCTCAATTTAATAGCTTTCTTGCTGATGCCAGCAGCATGGCAGGTGTTAACCACATCTGTCACATTCTTATAGGATTCTGGTGCCTAGAGAGAGAGAGAGACAAAATTAGACACATGCCTCTTGCTTTACCTTTCTACTCTGTTAAAATAGGGGAACTTACTCATTGAGGAACTAGTTATTTTTACACAGCTAAAAGATTAGTGAACCACTTGAAGGACATAGCAAGTTTCTGTCTTATTCTGGAAAGAAGAATCAAGCTATTTTGAAGATATTCAGGAACTGAACTAGCCACCATACTGGACTCAGCAGCAGGAGAGAGGACACCAGGTGCCTGCGCCATGGAACAAGCCACTCCAACTTCCTTCCACAAAGAGACAGCCTATAAAGATTAACTTTCACAGTCCTATTAGTGTCTGGAATCATCAGGGAAAACCTCTATGGAGTTTTCCCTGATGTCATCATTTGGGCAAAGGACTAGATTGGGCTGGTTTCGAATGCAGGCTCTTCATGTGACACTTGGAGAACCTGACAGCATCAGGAATGCAAGAGTGGCTCCTCTAATGCCCCAGTGGACAATTTGCTGTCCATCAGAGTACACATCCAATCAGAAATTTAAAACTTACTTCTTCCATGACCAGCTTGGGGGAAGCAACACGGATTGCAATCCCCATGTCAGCCAGCTTGTCCAACACATCCTGGAAGTCCAAGTTTCGTCGAGATTTCGCTCGGGACAATGCACGACCCTAAACAATAGATTTAGATTATTTCACTTTGTTTTGTAGTTACCACGAAGAGTAAGAGTTGCATTACTAAGACCGACAGACAGTGGAAATAAAAATCACACCCCTAGGTGTTTCATTCCAGGTAAGACAGCATTTGCAGAAGTAATCATGAACAAATTTTATACTTAAACTAACCAGAGACTTGATGGGATAGAACACCCAGAATGTCTTACTTGAGGTGTACTTTTGGAGATTTCTGGTGCTATGTACACAAACCCCCAAGTAGCAAAATATTCAGTTTGATGCAAAGATTACATGCCTCAGGAGAGCTGAGAAACAGGAGACATCAGTAAAATGCATAGGTGCTCTGAGGTTCCTGCATAATTAATAGCACATCCTGAAGCGTTGTTAGGGATCACTACATGCACAACAATCCACAGCATGCAGATATCTAGGATTCCTGTAGGTCTCTCCAGTGATGAGCTCCCAAAATCCTAAGAACCGGTTCCCTATCGGGTCCTTGGCGGCACTTCCGTGGCGGGGGTGGGGGGTGGTGGTGGTGGTGGCATGCGTGCGTGTCTTCACTCACTCCGGGTTTTCAACAGCAGGTCCTTCACCCGGAGCGAGTGAAGGACCTGCCGCCGAAGACCCGGTAGGGAACCGCGGAGTGAGTATAGTACAAGTCCCACATGCCTGTCTCTCTCCCTCCCCTCCCCTCCCCCCACCCATCTGACCCCAACCCACATCCTGCCCCTGACTGCTCCCTCAGAACCCGCAAGTTTCTCCTCCCCAACCGGGGTAGCAGCAGCAGCTCCAGGGGCTATTTAAAGGGCCGGGGCTCCCCTGCTTCTACCATTCCGGTCCTTTAAATAGCTGCCGGAACCCTGGGGAAGCGGCAGGGCTCCGGCGGCTATTTAAGGACCGGGGCAGTAGCGGCAGCTAGAGCTCCGGCCCTTTAAAGAGCCCCTGGAGACCCCCGCTATCCCAGGGCTCTGGGGGCTATTTAAAGGGCCACGGCTCCCCTGCTTCTACCACCCTGGTCCTTTAAATAGCCGCCAGAGCCCTGGAGTAGTAGCCGGGCTCTGGCGGCTATTTAAAGGGCCGAGGTGGTAGAAGCAGCAGGAGCCCCAGACTTTTTAAAATAGCCCCCAGGGCCCCACAGCCCTAGCCCAGGGCTCCAGCAGTGGGGCTCTGGTGGCAATTTAAAGGGCCTGGGTCTCCAGCCACTGCTGGGAGCCCCAGGCTCTTTAAATTGCCCCCCTGGGGAAGCCGGGCCACCCCTTTAGCAACTGGTTTTACACTGGCTTCTAAATTTAACAACCAGTTCTTGTGAACCGGTGCGAATCGGCTCCAGCTCACCACTGGGTCTCTTTTTTCATCCAAACTGCTAGGTAGTCAGTATCCACAATCTGGGCTTTAACTGGGTGAGGAAGCTGCAACCATTTCTTTCCACTGTTAAAGAAGCCCTCGCCCCACCTCCTTCCACCAAGGGAAGTGCTTTGCATGGGCATCCTCAAGGCTTCCATTCCAGTTCTTAGTTCTGGGCTGTCAGTGTTTGGTGGTGGGGCTCTGTCCACCACACCAACCCTTTTTGTAGGCAAGGAAGCTAAGTGTTAGCCAGAGAAAGAGGCATCAATAGTGCACAAGGCACACCATCTGCAGCACTCCATAGGCTGGAGATCTGGGAATCTTATCTCCCCTACCCACAAGTGTAACAGCACACTGGCTGCCCCCTGAGCAGCTGTCTTTTGGATATCCCATCACAATTCCTTCTTTAACTGTTTTCTGTACTTACAGCTCCATGGCACGTGGTTCCAAAGGTCTCGGTCATGCCTTGTTCAGTACCAGTAAGAACATAGCTACAGGTTCCCATTGTCCCACCAATCAGTACTGGCTGTCCAGTCAGCTAGGGGCACAAACAAAAAAATAATAATCCCAATTTAAGATAAAAATCACTCAAGATTTGTTCCATAAACGATATAAGGGGACCAGGGGAGCCATCAAATGAATTCAGGATCACATATCCATGAAGGAGTGCTGGCAAGCCTCTGGCTGTGTACCCAGGACTCCTGAGTCACTAGATGGACCCGAAAACGCAGGCAGTGTATAAAAATGCTCATCATCATGAGGAGGCCAGGCAAACAGACACAGTTTGCCCTAAGGCAGGGGTGGGTGAACTTTTTGGCCTGAGGGCCACATCTGGGTATGGACATTTTATGGCGGGCCATGAATGCACATGAAATTGGGGGTTAGGATGTGGGAAGATCATGCAGGCAATTGTAGGTTGGGGAAGAAAGGTGAATCAGGAAGTGTCCAAAAGTTTCACTACAACCCTGAGGATACTGGCTGACACTGACAAGAGTTCCAATATAATTAATTTGCTACCCCGTTTGAACTGAAACATTTAAAATCTTCCTTGATTAGTAATACAGAAACCCTTCCTATTCATCTGAAACTCCCTCCCCTGCCTCCACCTCCCTCTAAAGTTAACCGTACTTGGTAATCAACAGCAATGAGAGGATGATGAGGAGGGAAAGCCCTGGTCGATCCCTTTCTGTGCACCAGCAGGGTCCGCTCTTTTCCATCCACCACATGCTGCTCCACTTTGGCAATGTTATGAGACACATCATAGATGACATGAAGATCTAGGTCATCAGGGGTTGTGTTGAAGACTTTAGCGAAGGCCTAAGGGAGAAAGTTTGGATGTAAACACAGGAGCAATCCCTCACAGTTATAGAAGCCTTGAAGCTCTCCCTGATTTTTAGGGGTTAAAAGCAGCAGACTCATTTGAAGATGGCCTGTCACGGGAAACAGTGTGTCAGAAAACAGACCACTGCAACTAAATGAAGTGACAGGTAAGGCAACACTTTCAGTTCAGCCTCGCTGGTTCTAGAAACACTGGGCCAAATGTAGCCCTAGCATAAGTGAATGCAATATCACTGAAGTCAATTGAGCTGTGCAAAATTTACTCTACAACCGAATTGGACCGATTATCTGTTCACTGGAAGGTTGGATCCTTCTGAAAGTATTAGAAATCAATCAGGAAGACTTAGAATACCAGAGATCAATCAAAAAGCTGTGAAACAACATGCCTTAATATTTCCTCTTCTGCCAGTTTGAGGGTAACAATAGAGACCTCAGAACTTAGCTTTTGAAAATGGAGTGTTGGCACTTCTGAAAATTTTACCCTCTCAAACTGGCAGAAGAAGAAATGTTAAGACGTGTCATTCTACATCTTTTAGATGTAGCCCAGATGTAACCCAGTGAGACTTTTCTGCTGGTAAAAGGTATTGGACTGATTGCTCTTGAGACTGAAGTCTTCTCTTAAACCAACAAGTTGATATAGCACAGGCAACAGAAAAGTACAAGCTTCACCCAGCTGCTCATCATCATGGCTCAAAATGTTTTACCTTGTTACAGGGACCTTTAAAAGAACCAGAATACTTGCAGCAGTACAGAAGCTCTGCTCCTACCTGTCTGGTTAGGAAAGTCATGGAAGAGCGGTTGACCCATGCATAGTTCCCAGCTGCTGCCATTCCCTTTAGGTAGTCCTGTCCCTCTGGGGAGGCAATTCTGGCACATGCCAACTGGCGATCATTAACTATGATCTTGTCCCGTTTCATGGCTTTCTCCATAGCCACTAAAGCATCTGGGGAAAAAACACAAAATACAACCAGCCTGTCACCTCTACCTTGAAAGACTTTAGATCTGGATTCACAGGCACAAAACACAGCTCCCCTCTCAGAGGTACCAGAAGGTGGTTGAACCTTCAACTTCCTCTTAAAATTAGAAGTGAATGTGTGGAATGATGACTTCAGTTGTTGGTACACAGGGTCCTACAGTACCACCTTCAGAGTGAAAGTAATGGAACTAGGTGCCTGGGAGAAAAGACGTGCTCCTTAGAGCATGTGTTTTAAGTTTTAACTACCTAATAGGTACAGTTAAAGTCCTAGGAGTATGGTTTAGAGGTCTTAGCACAGCACTCAGTGCAGGAACTCTGATGTTCTAAACACAGCTCTAACACTGACTTTTTCTGTGATCTCTGGAAAGTTACCACCTCTCTCCTTTTCCTCTTATTTCTATTACAGTAGTGCCTAGGGATCCCAATCAAGGATTAGAGTCTCATTATACTAAGCAAAAACAGACAAATAAAGACAGCTTCTGCCGTAGAGAGCTCACAATCTAGATATCTGTCCCATTCCCCCACAATCTCAAATGGAGATAATTACCTACCTCATAAGGGCTGTTTAAGGATTAACTCATTGTTTTTAAAGGACAATATAAGTACTGAATATATTCTAATAAACTTGACTGGTTAATGGGGTTTATTGTGAGCAGCAGACTATTCTGAAGAGATTTTATCTTATTTCAGCTCTTATAAAAGTAGTCTTATCACAGAATATACCTGTAGCTACTTGATGGCCCAGGCCTCTGCTGCCGCTGTGGATCATTACACACACTTGTCCCTTGTGATCAATGCCCATCTTCCTGGCAGCATACTCGTTATAAATGTCATCCACCACTTGGATCTCAGCATAATGGTTTCCTGCTCCCAGGGTCCCCAGCTGCCAATTACAACAACATATCTTAGCCATCTACTGATTAGACACTGGACAAAAAGTGAGCCCTTGGGAACAGAAGAATGGCTGTCTCCTTTGGAGGGGATTATGAAGGAAGAGTCATGGGTTTATGTGCAATATGGTGAATTGTAATAGAATGTGGTTAGAAAGCGGCAGTAGTGCTGCCACTTTCAGCAAGCGGCAGTAGTGCTGCCACTTTCAGCAAGCACACTGAGGAATACTTAAAAGGAAGGAATAGATTCTAAAACACAGATAGTAAAGAGAAGCCGCCTTTACATAGCCTTAGTAATAGGGCTGTGGCAATGTCTACACTAGAGTTTACAGCGGTACAGCTGTAGCAATGCAGCTGTGCCACTGTAAGATCTCGCATGTAACTGCTCTATGCAAATGGGAGAGAGTTCTCCCACTGACATAATTAAACCACCCCCAACAACTGGCAGTAGCTATAGCGGCAGCAAAACCTCTAACACCATCATAGTGCTGCGTATACTACCACTTACGCCAGTATGGCGTGCGTTTTTTCACACCCCAGAGCAACATAAGTTTTGCTGACATAAGTGGTAGCGTAGACATGACCAAAAAGTTCATAAATACAACAAACAGGTGGATTTTTTTTAAAGCCACATTCCTGGAGAAGTCAGTCATCAACGATGGAGATTTGGTCTGAGCATAGGACTGGGAGCCAGAATCTCCCAACTTCTAATCCTGGTTTTGACACCAACTCTGTACATTTGGGAAATTCACTGAACTATGTGAAACAGATAATTACCTGCTCCACAGGTAATTATATGACGGTTAATGTTTGCAAACTTCTTTAAAGGTTAAAATGCTATGGAATTGCAATATATTCTCATTAATAATGCCCAATAGAGTTGGAGGAAGAAGCTCTTAAATTATAGCAATGGTATGATCTCTACTCTAGCCAGCATTACCAACCCAGGCAATGGAAGTTAAATACAGTTCTCTTGCACGGCAGGCCAGAATTTTAGTACTAAGTCACACGACATGTTCAAGGTGTTTTTTTTTTGTGTTTTTTTTTAAATACACTGTTGACTCCGACAATTTAAGTCAATGTAACCAGAAAAAAAAAAAATCTAGAAAAGCTACCAATCCTAAAAGGTTGACAAGTGCTAGTAGTGATGAATTCAAACAGTTAGGGCCAGCTGTTTAACAGATGGGAGGGCAATTTTATATATAGGTAAGAATTAAGTTACAGTTCTTACTGTAATTTGTTCCCCCTATTCTAGCTCTGTCAGAAAACAGATTCAAAATCATAACCCCTCCCAAATCAAGGCTAGTCAAAACCTATATAAACACAGGGCATGAGTTACAGAAATGAATGAAGCTAATTTTTTCTTCTTGTTGTTTTAAACCTCAAAGTGTGTACAACCACTTTATAGGTAACATTACCTGAGGCAAACCTCTTTTCTTAGCTCTTGCGGAGACCTTATTGGGATCAGCCTGCAGCATCCTTCCATACTCCTCACAGTGCTCCTTGTCCTCTGCCCAGGCATAGCCTTCCCGGAGAGACCAGTCCACACCCATCTCCAGGGCCTCCTCCAAGTCCCTGCAATCATCAAGACACTTTCCTCAAACTCTTAAATAAGTACTAGCACAAAGTTAACCTCACATGTGATCCAAGGGTTCACATCCATGTCTGAAACGGTGAAAAGCCCATGAGTTCACTCAACTCTTTGCTGACAATTCAAAAGCCAGTTCCACAAAGATAAAATTTGTGAATAAAGCCACTTGCAACTTCATTGCTTCCCCTCCTCCGTATCAGGGTAACGACTGACATTTTAGCATCACTATCTACACCGGGGGGCAACCTTTCAGAAGTGGTGTGCCAAGTCTTCATTTATTCACTGTAATTTAAGGTTTTGCATGCCAGTAATACATTTTACATTTACAGGGGCCAGCGGATGGAACTCCAGACTGGCAGCGAGCTGAGCGGGGCCAGCAGCCATCCATCCAGGCAGGCAGGCCAGGCTGAGCAGGGCCGGCGGACAGAACCCCAGGCCAGCAGCAGAGTGCCACTGAAAATCAGCTCGTGTGCCGCCTTTGGCACACATGCCATAGGTTGCTGACCCCTGATCTATACAATTAAAAAAAACCCTCCATTATGAGAACTGATAACCTTTAAACCACCCTTAATTAATCCTCTGACTCCTAGATGGCTTTGTACTATTATTTCTAGCTGTATGTGTAGGGGAAAGGAATGGGCCAGGAAGTTTCTTTCCAACTCCTTCCAGCCTCCCACCTGTAAATCCCGTATCAAAACAAAGGCCAGACACTGCCCATCCCCCAGAAGTGCACACAAAGCCATTTACTTACTTGGCATTCATGGGGATGACACCCTTGGAGCCCACGCCAACTGGAATATGGTCAAACATGGCTTGGGCGAGCTGTTCCTTCACGGGCTGGACGTCACTTTCATCCAGATTCGTACGCAGCAATCGGACACCACAGTTGATGTCAAACCCGACACCACCTGAAGGTATAAAAAAACAAAACCACACACAAAGTTAATAGATGGGGCTGCTCAGTTGTGGGCCACAGAATGCTACACTGCAGCACTTGGCCACGTTCATCTTTAACGCTGATGTGCTTCCTGACAGAGAAAGTTTTGCATACTAAGACCTGAAGTCTTCACCAGTCCTACCACCATATTAAATGAGAGGACAGGTGCAATCTGCTCCATTTTAGTGAATTTCCATGCAGTCTGTAGGCCCATGGCAAGTTGACAATGCAATCCCCAATTAGGTCAAATCTGGCACTACTGTAATGAAAAGTATTCCATATCCACAACACCTTCTCTCAGTGCTACAGGGATACTCCCCTGCTCTGGATACTGTACTAGATCATGGATACAAAAACAGTCTCCCACAAAATCCTTAACTTGCAAAGTTGCTCCTGTGATTAATATAGAAATGTATATCCAAACTACCCAACAAGCACATTACAATTAAAATACACTGATTTTCTACCCTGCCAAACACTGCCTTTTCCATTTCTAATTTAAGTTATTTGAAAAAAAAAATCTTTGTATTTAAGGTAGCAGGCTTTTAAATTAGTGCAAAACGTGTTCTCTGGAAGACAAAGAGCAAGCTCTCCCTGCTGTCACGGTTTGGCAGTAAAATGTGACCCAAGAGTGTTTATGTTAAGTGATACTTTATTTCAGTATTACAGTGGGATTAGAGAAGAGTGATGAGAATTTTCAAGGAAGTGGAGAAACTCACAAGAGTGATGGGATTATTTACCTAGAAAGGAGACAAATAAGAGGACATGAAATAATGACTGGCCTAAAAAAAAAAAAAAAAAAGATAGATTGGGAACTTCTCTTCTCCTTGTCTCATAGCACAAGAGCAAGGGGAATGGAATTAAAAGTTGAGAAATTCAAAACTGATGAAAGGAAATTCACACATTGTGTGAGAAAATAACTTTGGAACTTGGTACCACAGGAACAGCTGAGGCCAAGAACTTAAGATTCAAAAATGGATTGGTTGTTTATATAGCTGTCAAGAATATCCAGAGACATAATTAATGAAATTTTTTTTGGAAAGCATACTATAACCTTGCTTTAGAGCCAGTATCTAACTATTAGAGATCAGGATGAGACCTATTTAGAGGGCAGATTATCCTAAATCTGTCTATTACAGGGTTCTTGAGCCTTCCTCTGAAACTTCTGGTGCTGACCAATGCCAGAGCAAGATACTGGACTAGATGGACCTGGGGTCTGGTCCATTATGGCAATTCCTGTGTTCTCATACACACAGTTTAGAATAATAGCTGTCAGATGCCAGCACAGAGGTGTTTCCAAATGGTTAATAAAGGTGAACTGAAAAGTTCTTAAAAAAAAAATAATGAGGCAAAACTATTTAGAACCTAAATCCTTAAAATAAATGGACAAACATTTTAAAACCAGAGTTAAAAATTAGTTCCTCTTTTACCTGCCCAAAACCAAGTTCAGGGGTTCTGGGCTCTCTCTTCAGAAGTTGGGAACAGACACCCAAAACAGTGTGAAGAGAGCAAGGCTCCCTGCACTATTTAGGTGCTTTGGTTGTAATCAACTCCTGCAGAAAAAACAGAACTTAGGATGCATGAACTGGTATCTTAACAGAGAAAAACTTTTCAGGTCACTATTAAAAACATTTCACTTTACTTCTGTACTGTAAAAATGTGGGCATCTCAAACAGCTATCACCAAAGACATTTCTCGAAGTATATTAGCTCAGACTCAAGTTACTCTTACCTGGTGACACCACTGCGTCTGGGTCACTCATGTCAAATGCTGCCATGTTACCAATGGCAAACCCATAGCCAGAATGTACATCAGGAAGCCCAATAGATCTCTGAAAGAAAGTTAAGCAGATTTCAAAAGGGCAGTGGAAAGACTTATTTTAAATTATATCCAACTCTATTCCACATATGGACAGGCACAACGTAAAGCTTACACGAGACTAGTCACCAGTAACAGCATCAGGGGCAGTTTACAGATCCACACACCAGTCATCTACTTGGATTCAGAGTTCCCACATTCCGCACTGACACAGGAAACAACTTTGAACTGCTTTGTGGTATTTAAGCTGATAAGCAATTTATCACTAGGACTCATCTGCCTCAGGTATAGCACATCTGCCTCATTCAATTAAACTGGATTTTATGACAAGCCCACACTCAAAGGCACAGAAGTTTAAGCATGCAGAAAGTCACCCAAAATGCCAGCAGATTGCAAACATAAAGGAAAGAAAAAAAGCCATGAAGTAAGAGGCAGGAAGGAGACAGACAGCATTTTCCAATATTGAATTGTATAATTGCACACAAACCAAGGAAGTGCTTCATCCCAACAGGTGAAACAAAACAACAACAAAAATGACCCAAGAGGTAGATGTTTAAGCTAGTTTTTGTTAGTGTGACCTGCAACACAGAGGCTCTTTTGAAGATACTTTATTTTATAATGTCTAAAAGAGGCCTGCCCTTCCCCTCCCCAACAACACTAGAAATTCAGATTCTGTCTGTCCTGGGAGACTCTACAGAGAAGTAGTAATGACTTCACAGCTTTCAAGAAAATGAACCTGATTAATTGATAAGGGTTGTGATTTTTAGTCAGATTGTTTAAAACTGTTTGAACACTTATTTAAAACACAAGCATTGGGAAGAAAAGCTGTTTATTAAGAATTCAACCTTTTCCCCTGTCCTAAGAAAGCTCGGTTTACAACCAGGAAGTCCTCTAACACAGACAAAAGTCTGGAATGGACATTTCTGTGGTAAGACATAAGCTGAAAAGCAACTTTAAAGAACAGGCCGCAAAACAAACAAAAACAGTCTGCATCCCCAATTCTTCTTCTTTACATGTCACCTTTAAGAACTTTTATAACCCCAAGGGCAGCAATTTATTGCAAAAACAAGTTAGAGCTTTTGCTGAGTTACCATGTAAAACAATTAAAAATGAAATCACCATGTTGCTTATTGATAGTTAATAAAAACTAAAAGTAATTCATCCCTTACAAAAACACTTTACTCTCAGCTTCCTGAAAAGTGGCACACCCTATCATGTATAGAAGTTTCTTAAATTTATTAGAAGCAAAAGAAAGACAAAGAAAAGTGTAGGTCCGCTATTTAGTGGGGAAGGAGAACTAATAACAGATGACACCAAGAAGGCTGAGGCGTTTTAATGCTTCTGTCCTTACTAAAATACTGTGTTAACAATCTGGTCACAATTTATCAACAACAAGGGGAAAGGACACAAGCCAGAAGAAGGAAAGAACACATCCAAGGATATTTAGATAATTTAGATGTATTCAAGTTGGTCAGGCCTGACGAAATTCCCCCTAGGGTAGTAAAGGAACTAGCTGAAGCAGTCTCGGAACTATTGGTGATTATTTTCAAGAATTCATGGAGGATGGGCGAGGTGAGGACTGAAGATTGGCAAACATAGTATCTATCTTTACAAAGGGGCACAATAAGGATCCAGGTAATTATAGCTCACTTGACCTAACTTCAATAACTGGGAAGATATTTGAACAAATTATTAAAATCATCAATTTATATGAATAAAGAATAAAGTAATAAATCATGGCCAGCATGGACACATCAAACAAATTATGCCAAAGGAACCTAATTTCCTTCTTTGACAGGATTACTGGCATAGTGGATAAGGGGGAACAGTAGACCTGATATATCTTGATTTTAGCTGGGAGGGGTTGCAAACACTTTGGAGGACAATATTAGAATTCAAAATGGCCTTGACAAATTGAAGAATTGGTCTGAAATAAAAAAGATGAAATTCCATAAAGTAGTACACTTAGGACCAGGAAAAAAAAATCAAGTGTGCAAATATAAAATGGGGAATAAATGACCAGTAGTACTGCAGAAAAGGATTTGGGAATTATCGTGGATCACAAATTGATATGAGCCAACATAATGCAGCTGCAAAAAAGTTAATAGCATTCTGGGGTGTATTAACTGGAATGTTGAATGTAAGACATGGAAGGTAATTGTCCTGGAGAGGCCTCAGCTGAAGTACTGTGCTCAGTTTCAGGTGCCACCTTTTAGGAAAGATATAGACAAGAGTCTCCCAGAGGCGAGCAACAAAAATGATCAAACCTTTCCAAAGCCTGACTTCTCAGGAAAGGTTTACTTAACCCCCGCCCCAAAACTAGGCATGTTTAGTTTTGAGAAAAGATGACTGTGGGGAGGGGTTGCTAATAACAG
The DNA here is from genome assembly GCF_020497125.1 of Mauremys mutica. Classification (NCBI taxonomy): domain Eukaryota; kingdom Metazoa; phylum Chordata; order Testudines; family Geoemydidae; genus Mauremys; species Mauremys mutica. Next base: position 98,425,608 of record NC_059072.1, on the reverse strand, counting down.
TCTTCAAACATGTGAAGGGCTGTTATAAAGCGAATAGTAGTAAATTGTTCTCCACGTCCTATGGAGAACTTAATTTGCAGTTTGGGAGATTTTAGAAAACAAAACAAAACAAAACTTTCTAACAATAAGGATAGTTAAACACTGTAACAGGTTTCCAAAGGACATGTAATTGTCCTAACTGGAGGTTTTTAAGAGCAATTAGACAAACACCTGTCAGGTCTGGTCTAGGTTTACTAGGCCCTGACTCAGTGTGTGTGGAGGCTGGATTAAATGATCTCTCAGTGTTCCTATATTTCTGTGATTTTCTTCTATCTGCAACATTGCATTAGAACGTAATGCTTCATGTCCCATAGGCATGAGGTGAAAAGGCAGAATGCACAAGAAGCCACAACAGAATGTGAATTTCATAAAATGTTATTTTAATCTAGAGTAACAAGAAAAGGGACACATACAGGGGCCATCATCAAAAAGTAAGCATTTACCATGGCTTGTATAAATCGCTTGATGGGGTGTACATTTTAAGTACAGACAATACTGAGGTAGGATAAATATCCCAATATCATATTTACTTTTTCAATTATCTCCACTGTAACTGTATCCTGCTGGTACTCTCCCAAGGAAAACAGCTGCTGACCTTTAAACCATACATATACAAAAGGAAAGCCATGATTTCAGGGGTGGGTCCCAAATGCACAGCTCTCTTGAAATGAAGTTCTGCACTCTAGCTCCCAACATGGCCACCATTTCGAAAACATCAACCAATTGGGGAGGGGAGGAGCGAGGGGGGGGGGAGAGAACAATTCTTCAGAGCAGTCACTCACATGAATAATGCCAGGTAGTGCAGCCACATTCCCAATCTGTTTCATGGCCGGCAAGAATCCACCAGCACCTGAAAGAAGAAAACTAAAGTTTATTCAAGGGACTTGCTAACAAACAGTGTTGATCATGAAAAGTGCTACCATATCAGTCAAGTTGCTGACTCAAATCTAGGCAGATCAGTAGTGACCAAAAGTCATTTCAATCTGGTGGAAAATGCCTGGCACTTGGGGGAGCTACAGCTCCATTACACTGAAGAGTTTCTGAAATTCTCCCACTGTGGCTCCAGTATCAATGCAGCTTCGACTGTTGCTAGCATCCAACTGCTGGTATAGGCCACCTGTCTACATTTTTACCGCCCTATAATCTAGGCCTATATAAAGGAATTAAAAATGCTGGTTCAGTCTACAACAGAGCTCCCATGAGTGCTTGATTAAAAAAAAAAGGTGGGATAATTTTTGAAAATCCTCATTAGACCATACCTCAATGAAATGAGTCTAGTGGCATCAGTACACAGGTGTCGCCATAACACAAACCACCTCCACAATTGGCACTCTTTTGGTAAATATCAAAAGATAAGCCAAGGACTGACTGGGGTATGGAGAATGAACTCCCTTTTCTTCCCACTCTGTGGTCCTTGCCACATTCCAGGTCAATGCTGAGACACTATCAGGAAGCTTGCACTCTTGATGTCCATGCTGTACCAATATCATGAAGGTAGAAACCTTCAGAGGACAGTGGCAAGTCAATTTAGGCCTACGTTTATATTTATATATAAAGAGGTTACAAAACCCAAGATCAACAGAAACATCCCCATGTTTGAATATTTCCTTCCTGCATTGTGCTGTCACATGAGAACCAGAAATTAACTGACAAGTCTATTTTCATAGGCCACTCTGAGTGAAATACAGGAAATAACTAAAAGGATATAATTATGAAAAGTGCAGTATATTTTAAAATCCCTTTAATTTTCAATTATCTAAAGTTCTTAACACAATAATTTATTAATTATTTTTTAAACTTGCTTAAATACCTTGCAGTCACCAGGACTGGCAAGCCAACATGTTTCAGCAGCACTATTTTCAGGATAGCAGTGTTGTTAGGCACACAGGCAGTGCATAATGTCATGGCTGGACATATGAGTAGCCTTCACTACACAATTTCACTGTTTTCTTTGATGCATGCAAACCACATTAATTCAGGGTCGGAGGCTTTTTTAGGAGGTGAAGGTGAAAGAAGTTAAATAAGGGAAGCAAGTGTTTGAAATTTAATGAAAACAAATGAGAATGGGATCTTCCTGTACTTACCTCCACCTCTGCAGGCATTTCGTAACTCCTCAAACATTAATTTCTCTAGTGGCTCATTTACATAAAACACTCCTTCCACCTAGAGGCAAACACCACAAGAAGGGGAAGAGACAAAATAATGAATCGTTACTGGTCTTACAAAAAACTCACTGCCACAAGCAGGACTACACTATAGAACGAGAACTGCCAAGATGAATGGTATTTAACAGATTACAAAGTATTTTTTTGTCATTTTCTTGCCATTGTTTATTTAGAAGCATAGTATTTTATTATGTTTTTGGTAGTGCTTAAGACATGCTAGGCACTTCCTAAAGACACAATCCTTGCTCCAAGAAGTTTACAATCTAAACGCTCAAGCCTGCAAACACTTAGGCCATGTCTATATGTACAGTGCTGCAGCAGCACAGCTGTACCGATACAACTGTGCCACTGCAGTGTGTCTGGTGAAGATGCTCTATGCCAATGGGAGAGAGCTCTCCCAGCAGCATAATAAAACCACCTCTGCAAGTGGCAGAAGCTATGTCAGCAGCAGAAACTCTCCTGCTGACATAGCACTGTGCACACGAGCACTTATGACGGTGTAACTTATGGTGCTCAGGGGTTAGGTTTTTTTCACACCCTGAGCAACATAAATTATGCCAACATAGATTGTAGTATAGATATAGCCTTACGCACAAAACTGCTGATATGCATTAGTACCTGTAGTATTAGGGCCTAAAGGCAGACAGATGTGAGGGAGAACAGAGGTGGTGTATATGTGGCCCAGGCGATGCGTAGGTGAGGCTCCTACCTTGTACTTCTGGAATTAGACACAATTATACCTTGGAGCATTATGCCCGGCACACCAGGATGCTTTCTCTGAAGTTTATTTTAATATTGCCAGATTCACACTCTATGGGAATCGTTAAATAAGGATGAAGAAAAAAAAAATCCCAGCTGCACCTGAGCTCTCTGGGGTCGGGGGGAAGAATTGTGCCTGCCTCCAAGAGGCCCCCACCGCCAGCCCCCAGCGGCCACTTGCTTTATTTTCAATCAAGCACCTTGGTGCTTTCTCCCCGGCTGCCGCTCAGGTGGGGAAGAGGCTTCCCCGAGAGCTTCGGGGCAAAGGCATCGCCCGGGTGCCCTTTGGCCTGAGCCGACGCAGCACCTGCCCAGGGGGCTCCGCCCAGCCCCGCCGCTGGGTCTGGTCCCAGGCTCGGGCCGCGCGACGGGTCTCGCGGACAGCGACAGGCCACGCGCCGCCAGCGGCCCCAGGGCGAAGGGGCGGGGGGGGGAGTCTCGGGGCAGCCCAACCCCCCCCCGCTCGGGCTCCGCGCGCAGGGGCGCGCGCTGAACGGTCGGTCACTGCGGAGCGTGAGCCCAGGCCCGCCCGAGCTCACGTTCATGTTGGGCACGAAGCCCTTCTTGATCCTCCAGCTGGTCTTGTCCAGCTTGTCCAGGTACTGCAGCTCATCGTTGTAGCTGCGGCTCATGGCGGCGGCCTGTGGACTCCGTGTCACACCCCCTCCCCCTCCGCTGCTCCGACTTCCGCACGGCGCCACCGGCCAGAATGCAACGGAGGCCGCCGAGGCTCAGGCTCTCTCGGAAGTCGAATATACAGCGAATGGGAGGGCAGTAGTTGAGGTTGGACGGGACCCGCCGAGGCTCACACTTCATCCGTTCAGTCTAGAGCGTTACATTACGCCAACCCTGAGGTGCTCTGCAGCGCCCTCTAGCGGCCGAGCAGGGCGCTGAGCCGTCGGGAGGGTCGCCCCCTGCGGTGTGGTGTGAGGGCTGCGCGTGGCAGGAGACCGTCCTGGCAGAACCCCGCTGCGCGGAGCCAGCGTGCGCGCGCGGCCCCGTCACAGGGCCCGTGCTGTGCAGAGCGCGGCGGCAGGGGGGTCTGCAGCCACTAGGTCCCTGCAGGGAAGGGGGATGCTGGGGGCTAGGGTGGCCAGATCATGTCCTGATTTTATGGGGACAGTCCCGATTTTGGGGTCTTTTTCTTATATAGGCTCCAATGACCCCCCCTCACCCCCATCCTGATTTTTCACGTTTGCTGTCTGGTCACCCTACCGGTGGACACTGGGGTGGGCTCTCCGGGATTCAGCCCCTGAGAGGGGGCAGTTTGCTTGTGTGGGCTACCCCTTGCTGGTCTGTAAGGACCGAGCCCTGCTGCCCCCTAGAGCTCGCCCAGCCCCGCACATGAGCTCTGCTGTGTGATCAAGAGTGAGAGTCCCGGAGGCTGCTGCCCACCCAGGGCCACCCTTTCCCACCCTGCAGTCTGCCTTGCTACCCAGCAGACACTGATAATGCAACCAGTACATCAGCTAAGGGCTAGGGCACCCCAATGAATCACAGCTGGCTGAACGTTTTCACCCACAAAACATTTCCTGCTGAAAAATGGGGGGTTGTCAAATACAGGTCGGTGGTGGTTGGGTTTTTCTGCTGGAAAATAGGGCGTGCAGGGCAAGTTTGATTTTTTTGGAAATCAAAACTTTCAAAATCAAATGAAAATATTTAATTTTTCAAAAACTTTTTTTTAATTTCAAATTTTTATTCCCCCTTCCCTTTCAACAGCCCCTTTTGGTCACTGCAAACTAAAGAGCCAAGGGGAGCTAGGAACTCTTCCAGGTGGAACGAAGAGGTAGATAGCACTAGGAGTAACTGAATGAATCATTAAAAAATTCTGCCTGAAGATTTTTTGAAAGTGAGATTGTGGAATAGTTTCTCAAGAAAAGTGGTTGTAGCTGCATTTCTTGGCACATCTAAAACTTAGGGATGCAGTACTAACGGAAGTGTAAAGAATAATTCTGTACTGTCGGAGCATGAACTAGACTAATGTGTCTTTTTCAGCTCTAAGTTCTATAGTTCTGGAGCCTCTTGGGTACCCACTTATTATAACTAAAAAGACACCAGGGTAGGCCCTGTCCTGAAATACCACTCAGAAGAGCAATGGCACTTGGTCAAACTCTGAGGAAATCCTTTCACAAAGAACTCAGAAGATTTTAGTCCTCATAGGCACCAAGAGAGTTTTCAGCTTGAAGCACTTTTTGATAGCTCCCACTTCACATTAAACACAACAGATGCATTCAGTTGGAAGCAGAATAAGAAGTTTATGCTACAACGAGACCATTAATAAAGCAGCTGCCGATGATAGCTGTGTTTGCAGTTTGGTGGCATACATCCTTCCTTTTTTCTAAAGAATACTGAGCTTCCCATGAAGTATATAGAAAAGGCTTTACTTAAACAGAAAGACTTTGACCTTTAAAAACATAACTTTTGCAGCACCTACAAACTCCTAGGTAACAAATGCTTCCTCTACGTAACCACAAAAACACACACTGTAATATGTTTTTACATGGTTCTCTGCTGGATACATGCTATAAATATTCCACAAGTCAATTCCCTCTTTCTTTTTGGCTTTTTGCCGAAATCAGAGCAAAAGTGCAAAGACTTTGCTCATTTCCAGAATTTTGAAATTTAAAACCAAAGGGACAGTGTTCAGCCTTCAGGGTCATGTTGTTGGTTGGGAACTTCCTGATCATTCAAATGAGCTCTCCTTCCTTAGAGTTTGTAGTCAATGTCAGTGGAAATCAGCAGATAACCCTGAGGAGAGAAGGACAATCACAAAAGTGCCTGAAATTGCTGATAGTTAAGCATCTGAATTTTCTGTTTTAATTCTGTCCTGGGGATTAAAGGTGAGAATCTTTACTGAAGAGAACTGAGACTTACTAGTAACAACCTCAAGAAGTTCACAAAGGGATGGAGTCTTCTACACACAGACCCATAAACTCCTTGGGGCTCTGCTGCTTTGCACCACATTGCCAACAGAAGCTGCACTTAAAGCTCATGTAGCCAGACATGGGAGTATCACTCCAGCTAACAGGGAACCTCCATTGACACACAGATGGTGTAGTGATGCTTCAGTGCCACCTCCCCACTCCTGGTACCAGTGTAGTGTGACTAGAGAGGAAGGGGTGTGAATGAGGCTTCCATGTACCTTATCATTAGCTGCTACATTGGCCCTCTTAGGGCTGTTGGCAGCCAGTGCAAGTTAGAGCAGCTTTCAGGTAGTTGCAACTTCTATCAGGGGATTGGCCTGCCACAAAGCTGTCCGAGGTTTATGGAACGCAACAGTGCCTTAAAACTATCTTCGCACTCCTTCTCCAGAGTTGTGCTTCAGCCCCAACCAAAGAACTGGGCACAATGTTTGGACTATAAAATGACTGCAAAGTTGGGAGATGACTGGAACAATCTGGCTCATTAATTTTCTACAAATTTATTATTGATTCCTGTTTCTAGCAATGCCCTGTGCACCCAAATTAAGGGCTAACTTCTTGTGCTGCATCAACATATGACTGCAGCAAGTGATGGTAGCAGAATATTGCCCTCTGTTTTTCCATTTGATTATTATATCAGCAAGAACCATTGAGGCACAGGGTATATTTGAGAAATGTATGACCAGCTAGGACACATAACCCATAGGAGCTCATTAATCCTCAGGAAATACCCTGCATCTTTATCATATATATATATATATATATATATATATATATATATATATATATATATATATATATATATAGCTCCAGTTATTCACAATACATGAGGAAGGCCAAATTCTGTTTCATTTATGTTTGAGCAACCCTATTGAACTCAATGGGGTTGCACTGAGAAGATGGAGACTTGAATTTAACTTTGTGGGGCAAATTTAGACAAGATGTAAAAAGGTGTGTAACTCTTTTGACTTCCAAGGGGTGGCTCTCACTTTCACCACATTTGAATTTGACCCATTGAGTGCATTTGGCCACTGAATAGCCGCACATTTGGCTCAGTTTTATTTTTTCCCCTCAAAGAAAGAGAAATTTGTTCCTTAAGAGAAACTTTTGTGGTATTTCAATTTATACCAAGGACTTTTGTGGTATTTCAATTTATACCAAGGACTTCTACTGTTTTAATATGCTGATAATCCAGCAAAAGAGGAGTAACTCTTTTTAAGAAGAAACCCAGTTTCTCACCTCGTTAACTTTAACAACAGGTCTGAGGAGGGTAATTTGGTCCAGGTTAGGAAGAGGGAATCCTTTCTTCAGTTTAGCTTAAAAAAAGACATACAAAATGTATATAATACTTAATAATTATAACTTGCACTTCTATAGCACCTTTCCAAGGATCTCAAGGTGTTTACAAACATGAATGAATAAATCCTTACAACACCCCTGGGTGGTAGGTATGATCTCCACTTACAAAGGGGCAAAGAGAGGTCAAGAACATAAGAACGGCCGTATTGGGTCAGACCAAAGGTTCATCTAGCCCAGTATCCTGTCTTCTGACAGTGGCCAATGCCAGGTGCTTCAGAGGGAATGAACAGAAAATCAAGTGATCCATCCCCCAGCTTCTGGCAAACAGGCTAAGGACACGATCCCTGCCCATCCTGGCTAATAGCCATTGATGGTTCTATCCTCCATGAACTGATCTAGTTCTTTTTTGAATGCGCTCCCATTGCCTCAGCACTCCAAAGTCACCTAGAGTTAGCAAAGGAATTATGAACACAAGTCTTGTGCTCCAACCACTAGCAAACACCCCCTCTCCTTTGTCTGCACTGTCCAAGAAGGGTGAAAAATACATCTTGGTGAAGAGGTCCATGCACCCCTATTTTGAGGGCTTAAATGGGACTTAAGTGATGCATAGACTTTGTGCTGGTCCTCTGGAAAATAGGGGTTATTTTCACTCAGAATGACTGGCTAGGTTAGCACACGGAGCAGTGATATGAATCTCCCCATAGAGCTCCTCCAGTGTGCCTCATCTGTTACTTGTAGAGACCAGCTCTAGAGATAATAATAATGCTGCCCCTTTTCAATCCATGCAGCTAGTCAAAGTTTGGGACTCTCGGGATGTTCCAGTAGAGAGCAGAAATTCATAGTAGGTATTTCTTTGTTCATTTACAAAGAATGTACAAAGTGCTGTGTCTCTGAATGCAGGAGGACACAGCAGGAAACAGCTTCTTTTTCTCACAGCTCCAAGAGCATTCTTTTAAGCCTGCACCTTTGACACAAAAACCTCTTGTAATGGATACTAAACTGTAGATAGGATCATGACACCTCCCACCCTCCCAAGTTTCTTCCAGGGTCAAGCACTGTGTTTTCAGCTGCTCCTTCTGTCTGTCTGTCCTCTGTGTTTTGCTGAGTATTTTGTGTGTATGAGGGAAGGCAGAACTTGTTCACCCACTCAAAAACTCCTGGCCGGGTTCACAACCCCCTTTTGTTTTAGGTGAGGAGTTTGTGATTAATTCATCCTGAGAGTTACATTAATTGAAGGGTGCATTCACACCCAGTCTAAAAGAGGTTGTGATCCAAGCAGTTACCTGTATCTCTCAGCATAACAATAATAACACTCTTGTATAGCATTTTTCATCCATAGCACTCAAAGCACTTTACCAATGAAGTCAATATCATTACCCTCATTTTACAGATGGGGAAACTGAGACATGGAGAGGGGGAGTGATTTACCCATGGTCACCCACAGGGCAGTAGCAGAGTTAGGAACAGAATCCAGGTTTCCTGAGTGCCGGTCCAGTGCCCTATAATTCAATTTCTATGCCCAGTGAGTCCTTGGTTTCTCCGATGAAACTTCAAGTTAGTGCCAGTTGTAGTGGTGGTTTGAGAATGTGTTTACTTGTCCCCTAGAAATTGGCTGATACCTACAACTCATTTCACATAGGTTACCGGCAGATCGTAATGATATCTTGTCATTTCTCATCTGAGTTGATGTGAAATGGTCCCTAATGGTGAAAAGCCCCACATCACATTAACAATTCCTGGAGCCATGTAACGGTTATTTTGTTAACAGAGATCAGAACTATTAAAGGAACTGGCCACTATCCTTACCATTGGCTGCTGGGATTACTCCATTCCGTAAAACGTAAGACAGGAAATTCTCCAAAAGTGAGACCTGCCATGGGGGAGAAAATGGATTTAGGGACCACTTCCTGATATCTACGAAGCTGCTCCATACTAAATCTTGGATGGAGTTATAAGAAGAGGAGTCCTGCTCACATGAGCAGACCTCATTTGGGTAGACAAAACCACAAGTGACAATGACCTTTGGTTCTTGAGGCTTGGGGATGATGTAAAAGATACAGAACATGAGGATCTGGATCTCGTTACCATGCTTGCAATAATTTCATTTAAAATAATCAGTTTCATTTACTTGCGAGATAATTTATCTTTAACTGTACAGCAGTAAGTATCTGGGAGATTTTAATTCTCCTCTGCTTAGCTTCCTACAGCTCATCAGTTGTCCTCAGGATGAAACTGCTCTCTATGGGAGGCAGCGTTTTTCCCTATTATGTGTTTCAGGCATTTGTGACTAGTACTGGCTCCCACTCCCTACCTTAATGATGAGAATCTGTGCTGAGTCCCTGCACACCACCACTGCCTGTCTGCCATTCTAGGGTGCATGTTCTAACCTACAACATGCTGCTCCTTCTACTGCAGCATTTCGGATTACTGTTATATGCTTCGTGGTCATAATTTTAGTGCCTCTCTGATGAAACATGATACACAAGAGAGATTGGAAAACATCTCATTTTTAGGAGCACTGAAAAGTTGCTGAAAAGAAGTACTGCAATACATATATATACAGCAGAAAGGATATTGACAGAGTGAGTTCCAGAAAGAGAGAAAAGAACCACCCAAGGATGAAGTCTAAAGATTTAGAAATGCGTGTCGGGAAATTCTGCTCCTTACTCTTCAGACTGACATTTTCCCTGGGATTCTTGGCTCTTGTTTCCTAGACACTGAAACCATCAACTCACCTCAAAGAACCCAACAGTGGAGTCGGCCAGGAAGAGATGGAATCTGAAAGGAAAGTAGTAAAAGAGGAGTCATTATAAAGGATGAAGGCACATTGTTTTAGTCATGTACAGTCACCCTCAGTGACTTCAGGTCCTATGATATTCCCATGACAAGACACTTCTCTATGGCGATACGTCCTACATGCTGCCTTCCACAGAAAAGAGCAGGAGTGTTTCTGCAGGGCATTGCCTGGAATGTGCACAGAAGTGTGGCCTGGGATAAGTTTGTCCAGGATTGTGAGTGCACTTCTTCCTCTATGTTTTGTTGTATACGTCTCACTGATACATACATTTAACTGCACCAGGTCAAGCACCAAAGATCCTCTGGCTCTCAGATCCTACTGAGAGAAATGTAGGAGCTAGGAGGTGAAATTCCACTTGGAGAATGTTACTGATGGTGATGGCTTAGCTGAAAAACGTTCAGAAGTTCAGTTCAGTTTGCAAGCTTTCTGAGGTTCACCTACTGCAACCTTCCTTCCTATAGACCATTCTGAGGACTTCCTAACCACACCCTCCTCATTAGGTTCCTGACACTCCACTACTCTCCTTAAGAACTCCCTCCTGAGAGCCTCTGGAGTTTGGACACCTCTAATTCTTCTTGCCTGTTACTGTCTTTCTAGACAGGGTTCATGTGAGATCAGGTTCCCATCACCCTACTACATAATCCAATGGGTGCTTGGCACTCAGAGTCTGATCCTGTCAGGTGGGAGGGGCCGACCATCATCCACACTTTTAGACACATGCATTTGAAAATCTGAGTTCTGTTTTTGTTAATGAAAACTTAAATTCTGTAGGAAATGTCATGACCTCAGATGACAGCTTTCTTACCAGTTGGGAGTCACAATGCCAACGCTTGGAATCACTACTGTAGCATATACATAGACCAGCCCAAATTATTTCCTGTGTTCTGGCCCCTTTGCCCTGTGCTGGTCGCACAAAAGGGCTGGAAAGCAGCTGGATCAGACCAGTTGAGAATCCCCTGCCCCATGTAGGGGAGCTCTCAATGATGCAGAATCATCATAATAGGCCCCTATGCCACCCTCCTATGCAGCCTGACAGATGGAGCATGCCAGGAGTGCAGAAGATGTGTGACTGGGGCACAATGTGCACCAGCTATCCCCAGCTGGCAGACAGTGCCTGGGAGGCTGTTGACAGCTAGCCTAAGTTAAAGCAATGCCATGGCTGGTCTAACCTATGCTGGGACTGGTGCAGAATGACCAAGCGAATCATAATTAGCTTCCCTGATGGGCCCTGCCTTTCTCTGGTGATGAGCTGATCTAAGCACAGGAGAGAATCTGGGTGAAAGATTTTTAGATTAACAAATCCAGTACAGTTTCCTTTACTAAGCCCTCTATAGAAAAGTACAGAATGAAGCAACAGAAGATTCAGTGATCCTAAAATATGGTTGTCTTTCATCCACAGGATTTGGGCAATGTAGCCAAAAGCATCCCAGGGTCCCTACCCTTGTGAGAAAGAAGTTAAATTGCATTGACTGCCATTTCCTCATGCTGGACTAAATGTACAGCTAGGCTGACACAATAAAGTCCTGTTGTGTCTTAATACTGGGATCACTAATGTTGCATCCTGAATGGCCTCAGGCCAAGCTGTCCTGTGTTTACCTGTTCAGACATAATGAGCCAATCAGCTTCTGTTCAAATATAGTCAGACTGGCACTGGTGTTCGCTATCTGCAGGAGAGAAGAGTCTTGAGTTACTGTATCCATATAGAATGGGGTACTCTCTTAGATTCAGACACTAATATAGTCTCCTTATATCATTTAAAATGTAACAGTTCCACCTTCTTTGAATACTGAAGCTGTCTCATACAGTGCTACTTTCTGCCTGATTTGGGGTTTGTGTACAGTTCAGCCTTGATTATCTCAATGTCACTGGCAATATTTAAAGTATGGACAACTGAGATTTTCATTAATCAAGGGCATTTTCAATGTAATGAAGAGATGTCAGGGGACATGACCCATTGCTGTATAACAGGGAATTCTAGAGAACTAAGCTTCAGATAACTGAGGTAGTAATATAAGTGGGGTTTTATTCCTCTTTAAGAAAACTCACCTCCCAATATCAATATCCTACAGGTCAGATTGTGCCCCCAAACATTTGTGTTCAATCCCTGGCTTAAGTTAATGGAATTTGCTTATTTAAGGGCAGAATTTTCCCCTATGTGTTCCAGGTACTGACCTCTAGGACCTTCAAATGCCTTGGTTTCTGGCAGTGTGGAAGAACAAACTTATTTTAACTCCTAGATGGAATGTAATCCTCTGTTCCATGGTACTTACTATGTTAACTGTAAAGATGGATTGAGTGGTTGAGTCTGGCAGGACAGCAAGCACCTCCATGGAGGCACAGATCTCTAGAGTAAAGGTGTCTGTCTGTAAACTGACCACAGGTGCAGCAGCAGCCCTCAGGTTCAACATTGCAGGCCGTGCTTCTACATAATACTCGGCAATCTGTAGGGTTTCAAGGCAAAGAAGGAGAGTCTGAAAGTATCTTGTATATAGAACAAATCTGAATAGTGAAGTTATAATTAAAATTAAAATTGTTATTTTGAAAGGGTTCCTGAAGATCAAACTTTAGACAAGGTGTTAACAAGATAGTAGAGTCCTTATGGCAACAGGAATAGAAATGTCTCCTGTGATGATGACCTGATCATCTTGGCCATATCAAGAATGTTGAGGAAAGTCCCCTCCATTACCAGAAGCCCCATGCCCTTCAAGAGATGAAGGGAAGCAATTTCCAGAGGAATAAATTCTAGTTTGTGAACATGTCTGAGAAAAAGGAAACATGAATATGGCACTCAAGCAAGCCAACAAAGAGTTTGAGGGGCCAACGTATCACCATTAGAGTGCATGGTACTTTGCAGATAGATATGATTATGAGGAACTTGGCTTAGGAGCTTGGCTACTGCATTTATGATGGGGAAAAAAATCTATTTTCACTCTGGAAATAGACAGGAACATTTAATCCCTAGAGTGCTGAGATTGTTTAGACACATGCTCAGCATTTGGTACTAGTTCTTATATCCATTTTCATTCCCTCAGTTTGTCTTTCCATCCCAGCAGGAGCCCAAGCTGGCTCTTCACTGCCCTCTCCACTCCTGCTCTATCCATCTTCCTCACATAAACTAAATGAGACCCCACCATCTCCCTTGTCCTTCCGTAGACCACATGCAAATGTTAGAAGTTGGCACCTTCCTCACACAGGCAGAAAGCCCAATGCTTCCTTCCTTCCTGCCTACCTGCCAGCTTTGTTTCCCAACATGCAGCCACTTTGCTATTCATTAATAGCTCTTCACCACCATCCTCCTCCTCAGCTGCTGATGCACACTCTCTCCCACCTGCTGGTCCGTCAGAAGCCAGCAGCCAGGTGACCCAAGTCATGACAGTTTGGGCAGGAGAAAGGGGTTCTTAGCAGAGATGTCGTGGGGCCAGTTAGGACTCACTCAAGGCAAGAGTTGTGACCTAGACCTGCCTCCCAGCCACTGTGTATCTTCCCTTTCTCCAACACAGTGACACACAGTGACTCCACCAAACCGTTGGAGATTAACCATTACTCAGATGACACCCACACTGGGGCTAGCTATGGTGGTTTCTTAAGAGTTTGCAGAACTAAAGATACTCACCTCAGGAATGATGCTACCAAATGTCTCTGTTGTTACATTAAAATAACTGGAAAGCTGCAAAACAAATGAAAGAAATTATTCCAGCCTGTGTGAGCTTCATGTCTAGGTTTTCTTTAAATCTGCTGTTTATTGTCATTTTATTGACCTAGCGCCTTGGAACTTTGGAAAATTCCTAGGAGGAGTCCTAGAGCACTGAGTCAAATTCTCACTAATGTGCCCAAAAGAAAAAAAACCCTGCATATTGGAGAAACAAAGATTAAAACCTTCTGCAGAAATACAGGTGCAATATTCTGCTCACATTTGGGCCTGTAGTCGGCTGTTGCTGGGAAATATAGAATCCACTGGAGACAGGTCTCAAAGCTCTGCTCGGCCTCCCAGCTATACGCAAAACTGCTATGCTTTGTGACATCTGCTCAGCCCACAGGTAGAGCCAGTTCAGTTCCAGGCATCCCTCCTAGTACTTTGAGTCACAAAAGGCTCCTCAGAAAGCTGCCGGTAAGGCAGCAGAGTCCCCAGCATGAATTTCCTTGTCCTTTTCAGAGGAGCATATGGTTCAGATCTGTGATGTCACTTTTGAAGGTAAAGTGTGCTTATTTTGTACCCTGTTTAATGGCACTTCTGAATTTGGCCTGACAAATCTAGATACTATATAATGGCAAAATAAAGAATTAGTATTAGAGACCATGATCACACTCTGATAACTGCATGGCTTGGTTAACACTGAGCCTGTAACTGCACTGCAAATGAGTTTCTAAAAACCCCTTCTCTGAAGGACCATACCTGTAACATGTTTAATCCCTTCATCTGCAAGTGCCACTCACCTCTTCTATGATGGTGATGTTGAAGGCCCCTGCTGTGTAATAAGCCAGCGAGGCAGACTTAAAGAAATACTCAGAGATGCCAAAGTAAAGCATGGAATCACTTTTGTCTGGGAGAATGAAGGGAGCTGGTACAAAGGCAAGGTCAGTCCAATTTCCAACCGGATAGATTGCGCCCTACAAAATATTATTGTCATGTATAAAAGCAGAGCCTGTCAAAAACTCTGAATGCATTTACAATGGTGGATCTTACAGGGCCCTCCACGGAGAATGCTCTTGGCCCATTTTTCAAAGATGCCAAGCATCCACTGAAGACACCAGAGGCTACTCAGGGGTCAGCACTCTAGAAAATGAGGCAACTTATTTCTGTGCCTAAATATTGATTGAGAAACTGACTTTAGGCTCCTATTTTTAAAAAATCTTGACCCTTGCCTCCATCCCTAGGAATTCAAATCTGAGAACTGTCATTAAGAGCTATCCAGTGATGTCATCTGCTAGGATGGTGCATAAGGAGAGAGGTGATCTCTAAGGCAGGGGTGGGGGAACTTTTTTCTATTGGGGGCCATTGACCCACAGAAAGAATCAGTGGTGGGCAACACACAGCCCCACAAAGGGGGCGGGCAGAGGCTCAGGGCTTCCCCTAGGCTCTGGGGTGGGGCCAGAAATGAGGGCTTCAGGATGTGGGAGGGGGCTCCAGGCTGGGGCAGAGGGTTGGGGTGCGGGAGGGGGTGAAGCCTCCAGCTGGGGGCACGGGCTCTGGCGTAGTGTTGGGGATGAGGGGTTTGGGGTGCACGAGGGGGCTCTGGGCTGGGGCCAAGCGGTTTATTAGAGTGTGGGAGCAGGTTCAAAGCTGTGGCAGAAGGTTGGGGTGTGGGAGGAGGTTCAGGGTGCAGGATCCGGGGGGAGTTGGGATGTGGGAGGAGGCTCAGGGCTGGGGCAGGGGGTTGGGATGCAGGTGGGGGTGTGGAATCTGGGAGGGAGTTGAGGTGTGGGAGGGGGTTCCAATCTGGGGTGGGGGTTCGGGGTGCAGGCTCTGGCTGGGCAGTGCTTACCTCAGGCGGACGGCTCTTGGTTGGCAGTGCGGTGGGGCTAAAGCAGGCTCCTTGCCTGCCCTGGCTCCATGCTGCTCTTGGAAGTGGCCACCATGTCCGGCTCCTAGGTGGAGGGGCCAGGAGGCTCTGCATGGTGCACGCTGCCCGCACCCGCAACTCCCATCGGCCACGGAGGGCAGTGCGCAGAGCTTCCCTGATTGCCCCTGCTCCTAGGGGCCTTAGGGACATGCCAGTCGCTTCCTGGAGCTGCAGCCAACCCTAGCTTCCCCTTGTAGTGGGGCGAGCCAGTGCTTGTGGCTCCAGCCCCGTGTGGGAGTGCCGAGGCTCGAGGATTCTGGCCCGCGGCGTGTAGACTTGCCGCGGGCTGGATGAAATGAAGCAGCGGGCCGGATCCAGCCTGCAGGTTCCCCAGCCCTGCTCTAAGGGTTTGTCCACAAGGATACTTAGTGAGTGGCAAGCTGGAGTCTAGATCTACAAGCATGCTAGCCTATCATGCACTAATGGGCTGTGTGGGCCCTACTATCATGCACTAAAAAGTTCTCTAGTGCTCATTGACCTACTAGGTCAAAGCTGCCAGAGCTTAAACCATACAGGGCTTCACAGATCAAAATCAACACCTTGAAATGCACCGAAAAACAAACTGGTAGCCAGTGCAGGCCAAGGAGCACAGGTGATGTAGAAAGAAAAAGAAATATAGGAAAAGCCAAATATACTTGGAGAAACTATTGCACAAACTATAACATTAGCCAGGGGAGAAACAGTAAAGGTTTTAAACTCTGAAGTGCTGAATATTTTCTGAAACTAGAATATTTTAAAGAAAAAAAACCCCTCTGTATGTTTTTACAAAACAAAACAAAATTTAAAATGATTTTTTAAATAGTGAAAATACTCAGGATGTTAAAAATCCAAACTATGTATCCACATAGTAAAACTAAACTGTTTTTACACTTCACATAGCATGACAAGAAAATCTTACTACTCAGCATCACACCTAAGCAGGATGCATCATCCCTTATGTTTCCCTTAGTTGAAGGAATCTCTCAGGGTCTTGAGTCTTAGGCTTTGTCTACACTGGCACTTTGTCAGCAAAGCTTTGTCGTTCAGGGGTGTTAAATAAAACACCCCCCTGAACGACAAAAGTTTTACCGATGAAAAGTGCCAGTGTGAACAACGCTTTGCCGGCAGGAGCGCTCTCCTGCTGACAAAGCTGCTGCCGCTCGTGGGGGGTGGAAGTTTTTTGTCGCCTGCCGACAAACAGCAGCTACACTGTGTGCCTTTTAGCGGCACGGCTGTAGCGGCACAGCTGTGTCACGAAAAGCCTTGTAGTGTCACCATAGCCTCAGCAGCGCTCTTCAGACTTGGCTTGCTCTTGTTCAAGAGCTCTCTCTGTCTTCTTCCTGGATTTGTTGCTTAATCATTGCTCCTAAAATGTACACTCTCTCTTCCTCTCTCGTTCCAGGGTCCTGATCTTCTAATTCTTACAACTCCCATTGAAATCAATGGACAGGATAATCAGGCCCCAGAAACAGGGGCGGCTCTAGGATTTGCGCCGCCCCAAGCAGGGCGGCATGCTGCGGGGGGTGCTCTGGCGGTCGCCGGTCCCGCAGCTCCGGTGGACCTCCTGCAGACGTGCCTGCGGAGGGTCCGC
Organism: Mauremys mutica; assembly: GCF_020497125.1. NCBI lineage: Eukaryota > Metazoa > Chordata > Testudines > Geoemydidae > Mauremys > Mauremys mutica. The sequence continues at coordinate 98,408,497 of NC_059072.1, read as the reverse complement.
TGGTCCCGCGGCTTCGGTGGACCTCCCGCAGGCATGCCTGCGGATGCTCCACCAGAGCCGCGGGACCAGTGGACCGTCCGCAGGCACGTTTGCGGGATGTCCACCGGAGCCGCCTGCCGCCCTCCCACGGCACGCCGCCCCAAGCGCACGCTTGGCGCGCTGGGGTCTGGAGCCGGCCCTGCCCAGAAATCTACTTCCCTCTCTTCTCCTAGGGTGGTTTACATACTGTGTTTTCCCTCTTTTCTTTCTCCCTTTTTCCTTTTAACCTGCTCAGTCTTCTTTTACTGCTCTCTATTTGCTATGGGAAACTGACCAACAGAATCAAAATAACCTGTTCCGTTAATTTATTTAACAATCATGTCATGTTTCTAAAACAGAATTGTTGGAAAAAACAAACTAAATGAGACATTGCTTTGGAGTCTCTCATTGGATTCAGATCATAATGTTGAAGCAAAACCAACCATCTCTTGTCTCTTGTCTCGGATTGTAATCTCTTTGGGGCAGGGACTGTTTTTTTGTTCTGTGCTTGTCCAGCACCTAGCGCAACGGGGTATTGGGCCATGACTGGGGCTCCTAGGTGCTATGGTCATACATATAAACAAAAATAATAATAATAATGATAAATAATAACCATGCCAATCTAACAAAGGATAAGAAGTCTATCAAAAGAGCACAGTTCCAGACAAATAGTGTTAAAGGCAATTACCTTTAAGTCCAGATCAATGTATGATTGGAAGACTCCTGGAGAGTTAATTAGGGAGTAGTCTATTTGGGCAAAAGCATCGATCTGGGTTGGGACTGTAAAGGTGGTAGATAAAACAAAACAGCTATTAAGTATAACACAGCCAGTAATGTTTAATTAAGAGTCAATGCAGTTCTTGGAGGAGAAAATGCTCAAACAAGGAGGGAGGAAAAAATCAAAACAAATGTTCGTGGTTAAGAACCCAAGGTGTTCCCTAGGAAACCCCACTGACCAACAGTGATTCAGACCTAACTCTCCTCTTGTCCCACCCAACAGTTAGTTGACCACTTTCCCCAAGTTCTGCTTTTGTGGGAAACTCTTCAGAACTGAAGGAGGCATCGGCATTTCTTGACACTGTCGATCACTTCTGAGCACATCCTATGAGTCTGTAACTTCCAATTGATTTCAATTGAAGTTCTGTGGTTACAGAGAGGGAAGAATGGACCCTTTAAATATTGTGGCAAGAAACGGGTAAGTACTACGCCTTTTGGGCTCAAACCTGCAAAGTGCTGAGTACCTCCTTCAAGATACAGAGTGCCCTCAACTCCCACAGTCTTCGGGGATAATTGATGACATACAGCACCTCCCAGGAAGCAATCAGCACCTTGCAGGTTTAGGCCATTGTAGATGAAGACCAGATTTGCAAATGTATGAAGGCATCAGAGGCTAATGGGATTTTCTAAAGCACCTAAGCAACAGGTAAGTTGCCTAACTCCCATTGATTTCAGTGTACAGCCCCTTTGGCCTTCACTACGGTGTGTTTAGCTCCATATTGGATTGCAATTCCATCAGAGTAGTGATACAAGGCTGATAGAAGATTGTTAAATCTGGAGTACTCTCATTGAAATTGAATAGTTTTAAACAATAGACTGGCGCCCAGACAGGAGAACTGGTTTATCGGCTTGGCAATACAGTCACCTGCCAGGGGTCTCTGATTGGCTGGAGAGGCTGATCCAGGAGACTCCTTCCAAAGGGACTGGGAGGTTATAAAATACAGTAGCTACTCTATTCAGAGTCTTCCCTGGCCATTTTTCATGAGCTCAAGCTGAGAGGAACTGCATGTAGCAGGCTGATGAGAAAAGTGGAAACCTGCCTTCCTGAACACAGATGGGCCTCCAAGGATTCCCAAGGGAAGAGAGAGCTAGCGAGTGGAAAGCATTTAGGATGTTTGTTGTTTTATAAATGATCCGTACTCTCTTGGGCTTTATCTGTTACATAAAAGAGCAATGTGCAGGGTGTCTCTCTGTGTGTTTTATGCTTCACAACTGCCATGTGCCTCCTGAGAGGATAAACTATAACCCCCCAGCAGGCTCACACCTTTTGATGGAGTTCTGGGAGAGGATGCGTTTAAACTATTGAGGTATCTTGGAGCATCAGTGCTGGTTCTGGGTGTCTAAGAGACTCCATTGCCAGTAGCAGGCTGAGAGTCAGTGCCCAAGAAATGTGCCAGAGAAGCCCAGGGAGAAAACAGTGCTGCAGATTGCTGAGACCCAGGGAAGTTTCAACCAACCAGGGACCCATCACAGCCATCTGATGGGCACCCGGCAGTGGGAGCTCAACCGAGATCTGTGACAGTAGCTGACAAGAAAACAACAAAATCTGAACAGCACGAGAATTGTAAAAAAGAAAAGGCAGCGTCAGAGACTCACCCTGAAGTGTTCTGAGCTGTGCATCGATCTGCTGGATCCCTTGTCTGATGTTTGGACATGACTGTATAAAAATACAGAGAAATTACATTCTGGCTAGTGTATATTGTATCCTTCTGTCTCTAGTGGATGAAAGACAGATCTGCTCAAGTAACTGTGATTATCTCACTCTCTAATGGCAGGTCCACAAATTCCTATTTTATCCCTCATGATGTATGTATGCAGTTTAACTGACAACCATGATGTACATAGTCACAGATGTGTTGAGTATGAGGAGCATGAATGTAAAAAATAACTGATTGTCATAGAAACTCCATGAGCGAAGTTGTTGGCCCTGCTACAGCCCTTTTGTGCAAGTCAGTCAGAGGGAGAATCTGACCCTATGGTGTTTATGATTATTGCCATGACCAGGAATTGCAGAGCTTATTTGGAAGTTGGTGCCTGCAAACAGATGCTGATGAACGTGCTGGTCAGTGCAGAATCAGGTTGTATTTTTTCTACTTATCAAGTAATTCCTTAGTTAAGTTCAAGACTGTTGCCTCTGAGATGATGCAGTTCCATGTATTCCTTAAGTTTCTCCCTTTAAACGATTTATAAAGACTTACATGTGTATCCAAGCTCCTTTGAATGGGCTTCTCCAGGTATTTAGTAAAGAATTTATAGAGCCAGCTGGAGAAAAGAAAAAGAAGAGAAAGGCCATTGCTTCAGTTAGTTGAACACTATAGTCACTGTGTGTCATACATCCTAATGTACTTATAGGTGTAAACTGGACCTGTGTGAAATCTAATATCCTAGCAGACAACTAATCTAATAAGTGTTGTGTTAATTTAGGCCCCAGTATCACAACATAACCTGTACGAGGATAAAAGCCCAGTCTATATTGGACCGGTCTGTAATCTGAAAACTGCCAAAAGGCCACCTTTTGAATGGAGATCATTTCAGAGCTATGAACATGAAGATCTATGGAAATGAAAAGCACCATCAAGATTAGGAGTAATCAGACTGGGCAGCTGCATGAAGGCCTGCTCATCAGTCTCAGCTAGGGGCAGCACCAGCCCTGCCCCCTGCTCTTCAGTTAAGTGCCGGCCCCACCTCCTCCACTAGGCCACGCCCCTTGCCTGGTCGAAGGCCGGAAGCTGAAGGTTGGCTGTGAGGAGCAGCTGCTGCTCTGGTTGGTGCCATAGTGTGTGCAGCTGTGGCCCTCCCGTCTCCTCCTCCTCTGCCTCTGCTCGGAGCCCCGGGGCTGCGGCTGTTCCTCAGCTCCCCACTGCCCTTCGACTGCTCATAGCCCGTAAGAGCTGCCTGGGCAGGGGGACCTGCTCTGGGGCTGATAGAGCCATCAGGGAGCAGCGACCGTATGTGGCAGAGCCAGGAGTCTGGGCTGGAGCTGGTCAATCTGGGCTACTGCAGGGAGCCCCGGATCCCCCACCAGCCCAGGGTGGCACACCCTTGTGGGAAGGGACATGGACCGGGACTGCTCTCGGGCACCCTGGTCCAGGGCCGCCCAGAGGGGGGGGGCAAGAGGGGCAATTTGCCCCAGGCCCCGGGCCCAGCAGGGGCCCCCACAAGAGTCTTGCAGGGCAAGAGGGCGCAGGAGCTTCTTCGCTCCTGGTCTTCACCTGCGGGGGGGTCCTTCCGCTCCGGGGCGGAAGGACCCCCCACCGGCGAATTACCGCGGAAGCGGGACCCGCCGCCGAACTGCAGCCCGGTCTTCGGCGGCGGGGGGGGCCCTTCCGTTCCGGGACCCGCCGCCGCAGTGCCCCGAAGACCCGCGGCGGGGGCCCCCCGCCGCTGAAGACCGGGCTGCACTTCGGCGGCGGGTCCTGCTTCTGCGGTAATTCGGCGGCGGGGGGGGGGCCCGCCGCAGGTCTTCGGGGCACTTTGGCGGTGGGTCCCGGAACGGAAGGGGCCCCCCCGCCGCCGAAGGCCCCGGGCCCCCGGAATTCTCTGGGCGGCCCTGCCCTGGTCTCCAGTCTGGGCTTACTTCTGCACTGCTGCTGGCAGCAGGTGCTGCCTTCAGAGCTGGGTAGATGGAGAGCAGTGGCTGCTGGCCAAGAGCCCAGGTCTGAAGGCAGTGGGACCATTAGCAGCAGTGGAGGAGTATCTGGGTAATGTATGACCTTTGATCTGGGAGGGGTGGGTGGTGGGAGAAGCTAAGACAAATTTTGGGGTGGCTATAATCCCCACAAGCCCCCCCCCCCAGTACCACCTCTGGGCTCAGCTATAGGACAGGCCTTCTCATTCTCCCCTATGATTGAGGATTAGAATATTATCTAGAAAGCAATGAGTATTAGTGTTGAAATAGCAGGTGGAACAGCTCACTCATCCATGCTTTCTCTCTCTCACTGTCTAAAAAGGGCTCCAGCACAAAACAGATGGCTGAAGCTGTACCACCAGCGTATGCTCCCTTCTGAATGACATATTTATTTTAATTCTCAGGGTGAACTTCATTCAAAATGTGGGCTACATTTTCAAAGGGGCCTCAAGTTGACCTCCAATTGTGCAAGAAACCCATGCATACAATTTTTGCTGTGTTATCACTAACAGACACTAGTGATAAACTTCACAGGCACTAAATTCATTTACACTCAATTTGTTTCTGCAAATTACAGTTTGTGTACTTAAATCCTATCTTTTTTGTGTACACATTTTGAATTCGCAAAATGAGATCATGTCTGAAAATCTGGCCCGAGAAGATTCATTTTCAAACTTGGTGACCTGGATTAGGGCCTGCATTCTGGATTTTGGTGTCCACATTACCACACGGATGCCTAAAAATGTATCTGGGTGACTAATTTTGACAAGTGGGCCTTGCACCATTGACTGTTACTTTCCACTAGAGCAGTGGTTCTCAAACTTTTGTACTGGTGACCCCTTTCACATAGCAAGCCTCTGAGTGCAACCCCCCTTATAAATTAAAAACACTTTTTTATATATTTAACACCATTATAAATGCTGGAGGCAAAGCGGGGCTTGGGGTGGAGGCTGACAGCTCATGACCCCCCATGTAATAACCTCCCAACCCCCAGTTTGAGAACCCCTGCTCTAGAGTGTATAAAATCTCTTGCAACATACCTGATTGTTCCATTCAGCTTGACTTCCACACCCCTAATACTCATCTGGCAGCTGTCCAGTGACATTGATGGGTGACCTGTGCTATCTTGTGACATGGTAAAGACTGATGTAATAAATACTCCTGAAATGGACACAGTACCACTTCCGCTGTCTTTGCTGCACAGACAAAAACAAACTCAGTTGAAAAATCTACTTACAGGGAACATCCAAGAATCTAATGGAACAAAGTGACTCTGTTTCTTTCACTGAGGAGGAAATGAGATTGTTTTGCCCATCTCTAAAGATTAAAGTAGATTGTAGAAGTAGTTCCTGTAAAGAATCACGTTCCACACACTAATCTCTGGGTAAAAGGGCCAGAGCAGTAAAGAGGCGCTAAAAGCCCCATAGCTAGCTGCTGCAGCCACTGTGGAAGACAGCCATGAAGCTGTCCTTTTAACACCACCCTGCAAGCCATGGTGCAGGGGGCATGCTTTGGCTGGGAGGGGTTTGTTGAGGACAGGACTGCTGCATTTAGCACTTTGGAGATTCCAGTCAGCACTGTGATATAGTCATCTGAAAATGTAATGTAAGTTATGGCCACCCACCCAGGGGTTGCAACAAATTTAGAAATGTACACAGTGTAACTTAGAGAGACAATGTGGGTGAGGTAATATTTTTTTATTGGATCAACTTCTGTTGATGAGACAGACAAGCTTTCGAGCTTACACAGAGCTCCTCTTTGGGTCTGGGAAACTTACTCAGCATGTCACAGCTAAATACAACATGGAACATTAACACCCCTCCAGATACAGGGAGGAAATGAAGCTGGGGGGAAGGAGGTTGATCAACGGGTTACAGATTGTAATAAGCCATAAATCCAGTGTCTCTGTTCAGACCATGATTTTAACTGTCTAGCAAAGTCATGAGTTTAAGCTCCCAGGCTTATCTTTTGAATAAGATAAGTGTTGTACAAGGACTGATAGGTCAGATATAGAGTGATTGCTTTGTGAAAAGTGTTCACCCACCGTGTTAGTTAGTCAACAATAACTTACACAGTCCTGGGGACCTCTCCAGAGAAGCCCAGGAGTGGGAGGGTGTAAAGATGGCTTAAAGCCACCATAGTCTGCACTTCCCCTTAGGCTGTGAATTCCATCCTGTGCCTCTCGGGGTATGTCTACACTGGAGCTGGAGGTGTAATTTGGGTAGACGTACGCTAAGATAGCCGTGTAGTCGCGGCTGCATGTGCTGCAGGACAGGCTAGCCATCCTCAATACATACCTAGGGTCTCAGACGGGATTGTACTCAGGGGGCTGCTATCCCATCCCACCTTCCATGCAGCTGCCGCTACACAGCTATTTTTTGCACTGGTGACCCCTTTGATCAGGGTTAGTGCGGTATGTCTACTCAAACTGGAAATTACACCTCCAGCTCCAGTGTAGCTGTACTGTCGGAGGCGTAGCACAGAAGCTCACTCACTGTAACTGTACTTTAATTACAGTGCCCTTATTATTATAGAGTGCAAACCACTGTACAATAAACTTCCTAGCTAGAGATCTGGACAATGCCAGCATACTAATAGATCTTTGAACTTTTACTTGCCAGTGGCGCATCATTAGTGGTGGGATCTCTAGTAACATCAGTGTGTTACTTGAAAGGGAATGTCTCACACTGGAGAGCTCTGTTAGACTGAATGGCGTATGGTAACAAATTGATGTTTACTGATAAAAAGTACCTGAACTTGGAAAAAATGAGATTGGTAGCTAAACTTTGTATTTTCCATTTTAATTTTTCTTCCACAAGAAAATACTTGGGATACACAGTTCTATACTTACAACAACCAGGTCCTGATGCTCCAGTTCACACTGATGGTTGCGTAAGCACGTTGAGTTGATAGTTTAATCCCAATCCCGGGTATGAGGGATACCGAAGCATCTGGGAATTCAATGGTGTTAATTTTTACCCTATAAAATCGGAAATAAGGATATTAGTTTGCATTCCAAAAGCAAACAAGAATCTGAATCAGAGTTTAAACTTGATTCAGGGCCAAACTCTGCTTCCGAGAGAGAGAAATTCTCAGAAGTAAGACAGAGCCTTACCGCATGGCAGAAAAGTCCCGCTCCAGCACTGGACTGAACTCTACCCCTCTTTCTATTCCAAATAAGATGAATGCCAGGGATGTCCCAGTCATTGGAGGTTTTTAATAACAGGCCAAACAAACATCTGTCTAGATTTACTTGGCTCTGCCTCACCATGGAGGGCTGGACTGGATGACCTCTTGAGGTTTCTTCCAGCCCTACATTTCTATGATTCTATGAATGTGTCTCATCTCTTAGAATCAAGATTCTGGTGTGAATATTTGAAATTATTAATATCAAATTTCACTTTATGTGACTATTCTTGCAACATCTATTCACAAATTGCTGTGTTGGAGAAAATCCCTGCCAGTCAGCTTATTCACTTGACTAGTCCTGGGAAGTAAACACAAAAGATCATCGTTGAAGTGTATTCATTTAAAATGTCTGAATGAATGGTCACTAAGAACATTTGCAATATTCACCCAGCTCCAGCTATTACTAATCTCTGGAGACATCCGGTCCCTGCTTGTAGTTTTTCTGAAGATTGTATGGGCCAAATTTTCAAAGGGTGATGTCCCATTTGCATTTGCCAGTGTGTTTTCATATACAGTTAGCTCAAGTGTGCATGCAAATTAGGTAAATGTTTATGTCAACAACCAGCTGGAGGTCTGTCTAACCTTTGTGCATCCATGTATATGATTTGTGCATGCATTCAAAGTTAACTGAGCAATCAAAGGCAGACTAACAGGTACATACATATATTTGATTGAGACCCTCTGCCCTCCCCTTTGAAAGTTTGGTCCTGTACATTTTTAATTTTGTGATTTTCATTACTCCAAATAATCTATAATTTCTGTATCACTTGTGTTCAGTGTTTGAAACTCAGTTTACCTTCTGCATTTGAGATCTCTGAACCTGGTTCATTGACATACCTGCTGGCTCTTAAGACTCATACTTCAGGTACAGCGTGACCTATTCATCTGAAAATATGGGCATTTCCTGCAAAGATTCCTACCAATAAGTAGGATACAATGTTTACCCTTTTCTTTCTTTCTTATAACTGTGTTAGACTGATTTGCAGTACCTATATCTTAGGTGTCAATCAGCTATGGACATTTACCCAAGTCATGCTGGTAGCACAATACTTTTAATTTACTCTCACAGCTATATTCTGAATCAGTAGCAAGTACCCAAGAGTAATCCAAAGTGCATTGTGGTCACTGGTAGTCGTTCTTTGACTTCAGTAGGATTTGCCTCCGGCCTCAAATCATACATGTGTGCATTGCCCTTTAAATTATAATCAATGTATGACATGGTGGTATCGCCATGACAACACATAAGCACAGTACCTTGGATAGCATGCGGTGTGCTGACATTACATTGCAAAGAGCTATTTTGGGCAATTGTTTTTAAATACCCTTTCCTAGTTCGCTCACCCTGAAATTGTGTAGTCCACATCGCCAACTCCAGATTTCTCCCGGCCACTCCAATCTGGGAAGCTTTCTTCTTTTATTCTTTGCTTCAGGATCTCCAGCCCGATCTCCTTGCCTGCAAAGGTACAGAGACCTCTTCAGCTGCCCTAATGTAGTTGGAAAGTTTACACAATGTAGTTCAAATTTAAGGGATTTCTAATGCTGCCCCCTTCCCGCCATATTTGGGAGTTGCTCTTTCACTGGCCCTGCCATATCCATGGAACCTTGTTCTCCCTCCCACCAAGCCATTCCCTCCTTACATTTAATCTTTAAACCTTCCTTTTCTCTATAGCGGTGAACAACTCATTCTCAGGGTGTTCTTATACTTTGCACTAAGGGCTCAATATAATAATAAAATCTATTGCAAGGTAACTATTGGAAATATTACCATAGTCCAGCCCTTTCTGTGTGATCCTCACTTTGAGCCCAGGGTTAGCATCAAGCTGCTGGATGAGCAAATGTAACAAGAGGAAAAAATACCAAAACTTCAGCATCTTTTCCTGTTTTCACAGCGACCTGTTGACAATATTTATAATTAAACAATGCAGATTCATGCAAAAAAGCCTCATGGCTTGAGGAGCAATTGCTCCCTTACTGTGGATTGGATATGAGTGAGCAGTGAGGATCTGGGGTCTCAGCCGGTGACTTTTCAGCATGCAGAAGAACTTCGCTGACGCTGTTCTGCTGAGCCTACAAAGGCACGTAAACAGGCCAAGATCTGTGGGCTCAGTATTCCTGCAGATATTAACCTTCTGTGAGAAATGGTCGTTCTGCTACTCTGTCCCCCTATCTGGTCTATTCTGCCACCAGCCCCACCTCCAAGAGCGATGATGTGGCAGAGCAGGAATTACCAATGAGATGCAGTCCCCTTGGGTACCTTGTAACATCAACAGTGGAGTATGTGGAGCCACGGCCTGTACATAGATCATCACTGAAATGCAGTGGCGGGTGGCAGCAACACACATCTCACTGAACTGTAGAGTGGAGAAGATGTTTTGGATGAGCAGATCTGGGCAAACTCTTATTCTTAAAATGCCATTGGGTCTGTTTCCAATGCATGGGGTGGTCTAGGCAGTGAAGAGTCTGATCTGTAGTGGCTCTGCACAGCTCACCACTGTTGCGGTGAATGAGTGCAGCCAACCATGTTCTTTGGGCTTCTGTGACTGGAATATTGGAAGTGGAATACATTTAGGGCAAGGCTAAATGTCAGGAAAGCTTTGCTGACAGCAAGATCTAGTAAACTCTGGAGTGGAGTGGTGGAAGCCCTGTCACTGTGGGCTTTTAAAATTAGCACTAGAAAGTATATGGAAGGGAACAATCCCACAAGGAAGTGGACCGTATGAGCTAATGCAGAGGTTTTCTAACTGTGGTCTGTGGTCCACTGCATGGAGGGTTGGCTGGTCACATCATGCTGATTCTCCTTTCTCCCAGTGGCTATATTGCATTACTAGCAGCCAGGGCTGGGCAAACTTTTTGGCCCGAGAGCCATTTCTGGAAATAGAAATTGTATTACGGGCCATGAATGCTCACAAAATTGGGGTTGGGGTGCAGGACGGGGTGCGGGCTCTGGGGTGGGGCTGGGGATGAGAGGTTTGGGGTGCAGGAAGGTGCTCCAGGCTGGGACTGAGGGGTTTGGCGAGTGGGAGGGGGATCAGGGCTGGGGCAGGAGGTTCGGGCTTGGGGAGAGGCTCGGGGGTGCAGACTCTGAGCAGCATTTACCTCAAGCGGATCCCGGAAGCAGTGGAATGTCCCTTCTCTGGATGCGCAGCCAGGTAGCTCTGCACGCTGTCCCATCCACAGGCACCGGCCCTGCAGCTCCCATTGGAGTGCCAGAGGGGGCCACTAGAGCATGTAGGAGCTGGAGCAGGGCCATGCTGCAGCTTCCGGGAGCCGTGTGGTGCGGGCCCCGATCCACACCCGCTGGAGTGCTGGAGCGGGCCGAGTCGCTGGTGCGGCTTGCGGGCTGGCTTAAAACGGCTCGCAGGTCGCATCCGGCCCGTGGGCCACAGTTTGCCCACCCGTGAGCAAACCATATACATTAAGTGCTTGCCTAGTTTTAATTTTCCATGTAAGCAATTCCTGTAGTGACCACAGGGATGGTATGCAGAGGCAGTTGTGAATAGAAGGGGAGGCAGGCTGCAGGACAATCTTTGTGTGATGATGGCAGTCCACACTGGAAAAATTTTTTGTGAATCCCTGATAGAATGGGTCTTTCCTATTTCTAACTCAATGGTTCTCAAACTTTTTGTGCTGGCGACCCCTTTCACACAGCAAACCTCTGAGTGTGACCCCCCCTTATAAATTAAAAACACATTTTTTATATTTAACACAATTTTAAAGTGGTATTTGTATTTTGTTAATATCACTTTTCACAGCAGACTTACTAGCTAGCTGGGGAGGCATGTACTCGTGACCCCCACGTAATAACCTTGTGCCCCTCCAGTTTGAGAACGCCTGCTATCTCCTAGGGATCCTTTGATTCCTGGACTCATTTCACTCATAATCAGGGTTTAAACAGTCCAAAATGTAAAATTACTAGGTAGAATTAGTCTAAATTGTGTGGAAAAGGGAGTGTTCAGTCTTTAACCTGCTCCACAGAACAATTTTGTCCTTTTAGGAAAATTTGTCACATTTTCTTTAGCTGAGCATACATGGGTGAGTAAAACAAAGAAGTATCATTCCATATAAAGGAACAAAAAAACAAACAAACAACCTTCCCCCTCCCCAAGATTCTTAAGAATATAGAGAAGAAAACACTTGTCATTTCTTTCCATTTTAAAATGTATCTACCCCTATAGCCCTAGGGACTTTTATAGCAATTTAAAATCCCAAAACTTAAAGACATGCCTTACCATAGCTAAACTCTGCCAACAAAATAACGCTGCAGAGTAAGACCCGTCACACTCAACTGAACAAACCATTCCTCGGCTCACCTCGTCCTCAGAAGCCAAAGAGAGGAGCCTTGCAGTGTGCTCTGGAGATCAGCAAGATCAGGATGTGACAGAGCAAATGGGATAGTGAATTCCAGAGTTGAGGACTCCATACAGAAAATCCCCTGCAGCCAGGCCCGTCTCTTTTAAAGCAGGGAGTCTGGTGCTTAGTTCAAAGACCTCCACTGATTGCAGCAGCAGTGATGATCTCTCATGTAACCAGGTCCCAAACCATTTAGGAGTTTATAGGTCAAAACTAACTAACACCTTAAACTCTACTCCGAAATAGTGCTGGGTAAAAATCCCAAGATTAAAAAAAATAAATAAAAAATTCTGCTCTACATTGTGGGGAAAAAACCCAAGGTCTTTAAATCTTTTATATTAGAAAAAAGATACTGCAAGCAACCCATCCCAAAATAGCCAATAGGTTGGTGATTTGGGTACTCACGTGGGATGTAGGAGACTTGGGTTCATATGCTGCCTGCGTGGGAGCTCTCTCAATCCCTCCTCCTGGAGCTGTTCCACTTTGTATAAATGTCAATTTGCAGGGATCTGGAGCTGTCTCTCTCTTATCCTAGGGGAGTGCCTTGACCTCCAGGCTATATAGTCTTTCTCTCATTATCAAGGGGGCTCGGATAATTGCTTCTAGTTGCTCCCCCCAACTAACCAACATTACCTGTCCTATCAGCACTGAAACTCAGCCAGCTAGTGCTCCTTTAACTCCCAATCTCTATCGGATATGGGGCAAATTGCTTCACTGCACCAGCTGGGTTAGCAGATAAAAAGAGAATTGTAAGAGCTGGGTGTTTTTTCCTGACTGACATATACTTTAACTTAGAGTAGCTATATAATATGCAAGTTACATGTTGACTCCAGTGAGTCTCACACATAATTACTCTGATACTTGTATTTCCAGTAACTGAATATGATGAAGAAAACAGCTCCCTCATTTACATAAACCACTCCTGTAATTCTTTTTCTTTCTCTGAAGTACAGTTTTCAAACACCTTCAGTTCCTTAAAAGGAAGAGAAAAGGCTTCTTTGTTTCCATCTATGTAGATTTCCAAGCTTTACAAGTTATTGTATGGACCAGCCTGCAGATATCTCAGCCTAGGCTCTCCTGTTTGATGTTTTATGGCTCCTTTGTGGATTAATTCCCTAAAAAGTTTAGATAACCTTCCAGTAAATGTTTCCATTTAAACAAGCTTGTGCACTGACAAAGACAGACCGTACTCCAACACAGCTTTACCATTGTCTTCTACAAGTATTACAGTAAAACACAAAGACTCAGAAGTAGCCAAATACTTGTTAATATATTACAATGCTAATAGCCTTGAAAGCTGCCTCTACAGAAAACTCCTTGAAATCTATCAGCCAAAGTCTTCATTTGCAGTCTAGGGTGTAATCAGAAGATTCCAGACTGAACAACTTTCTTCTTCTGTTATGAACCACCAAAGAGAGCTGCTCCTGCCTATACCCCAAATTCAGACAAGGAATCACTGCGCATAAAAATAAGACACAAAACATTTACCTGGCCCATAACCCAGCACAGCACCTTAGCTTTACACCACTACAATGACTGCCTGTAGTACATATCCTGGCTATGTTTTTTCTAGTTCTCCTCTTTCTCCAATTGGTCTTTATTAGGGAGCGTCAGCATGTATGTTCTTTGCTGCTCCGCCAACAGGAAAATCACAATGCTAGATTAATATAGATGCAACAGCTAGAAGAATTAACCCTTTGTGTACACTGAAATTCAACCTGAAGAAATGTCCATTAATAGCTCTAGGGAAAAATAACTCCAAACCTATATTTACAATGTGAGAGAGACACTAGCAGGAATAGTCCAAGAGATCTATGGATGATGGTCAACTGCGGAATAGATGAGTTTGCAATACAAGACATAAAAAAGGTGTTATTATTCCTACCCCCAGCTCTAGTAGAAATACCCACGGAGAGCGCCTGAGGGGAGAAAAACTCCACGAGGAGATGAGCTTCTGGCAGAGTTCCCCCAAAATCATTCCATGTGGGGGGGCCTGTGTTTGATCACCCCATTTTATGAGCAGCAGTTCTGCCCAAGGAAACATGTGGAGTCCCAAAATCCCAGAGGATCTACTAAAGATAAGGGTCATCTTCCTCAATATCTTCCTCCTGTGCTCACATTTACACACACCGCCCTCCACATGCTGGCAGGACTCCCCAGTGGATTGCAGCTGCCCTGGGGCATCCTTCCAGTAATCAATATTGCTAACTCTCATGCTGCATGATGCTTTTCCTTAAAGCCAGTGTGTATACACGGGCCCAGGAGGATGATAATGAGGAAGAAGTGTGTATATACAGCATCCCCTTGAGTGCTGGGAGAAGTGGAGTGGCTTCTTCCCATTCTGGGTTATAGTCAGGGGACTAAAACTTAAAGTATCCATATTCCCGAAATGTGGAGTCCTGGCTGACTGCTCTGACATGGAGCTGCATGCTGATAGAGTCAGGCCAGGCCATTGTCCCCACCCAGGGCACCACAGAGTCCAGGGTTTGGAGAATACATCTGCCAGACCGCATTCCTAACACACCCCTCACTGAAAGGTGCCCCCCCGCTTTTCTTATTCTATAGAGGACCCAGCCCTCTTTCTCCACCAGAGGCAGCTCTGTGGAGGTTACGATCATTCCAGGGTTTACACATCAGTTTACAGTGTTATGACTCTATATTCACATTGGGAAAAGATAGAACCTCAGGGATTGTTTTAATTAAAGTGCAGAATTTCAGATGATGGCAAAGTGCAGCCCAAATGGTGGAGTCTCACTAAAATCCTGAGCGCTACTGTTTCTTTTCAGCCGTATGATTTGCTGCTGTTCCCAGTGTGGAAGCAGTTATATGGGGGGATTGTGCTGTGTGTGCACGTCTGTGTGTTTTAATGAGAACTTTACAATCACACTTATGCAAATTATCCCAGCTGTAACCCCTGGGCCTGTCAGGCTGGGCACAGAGAATGCATGTGATGTTCAAAAGAAACAGTGTGCCAACATGTTCTACTAAAATCTTAGCAGATGCCCACTGAAAAGACAGTTACCTTTTCCATAACTAGTGTTCTTCAAGATGTGTTGTTCATGTCCATTCCGTATTGGGGGTGTGTGCTCGCCACATGCACCGGTGCCGGAAGGTTTTCCCTCAGCAGTATCTGTAGGGGACCGGCTCTGGCGCCTTCTGGAGTGGCACCCGCATGGTGTGGTATAAGGGGCACTCTCAGCTCCCCCCACCCTCAGAAACTCTGACAGAGGGGAAGGAGGGAGGGTCATGGAATGGACATGAGCAACACATCTCGAAAAACACCAGTTACGGAAAAGGTAACTGTCTTTTCTTCTTCGAGTGCTTGCTCATTTCCATTCCATATTAGGTGACTCCAAAGCAGTACCCATGGAGGTGGGTAGGAGTTCACAGACATGTAGATTGCAACACAGCTCTGCCGAACCCAGCGTCATCCCTGGCCTGATGAGTAATGGCATAATGAGTGGTAAACATGTGAACAGAGGACCCACGTTGTAGCCCTACAGATGTCCTGGATAGAGATGTGCACCAGGAAGGCTGCCGAGGACGCCTGAGCTTTAGTCGAGTGGGCTCTGACAATTGGCGGCAGCGAGATCCCCGCCAGGTCGTAACAGGTCCTAATGCACTAGGTGATCCAATTGGAAATCCTCTGTGAGGACACTGGGTGACCCTTCATCCTATCCGCTGTAGTGATGAAGAGCTGAGTTGATTTACAGAAAGGCTTGGTACATTCTAATTCAAGGGTTCTCAAACTGGGGGTCGGGATCCCTCAGGGGGTTGGGAGGTTATTACATTGAGGGTTGTGAGCTGTCAGCCTCCACCCCAAACCCCGCTTTGCCTCCAGCATTTATAACGGTGTGAAACATAAAAAAAAGTGTTTTTAATGTATAAGGGGCGGGGTTGCACTCAGAGGCTTGCTGTGTGAAAGGAGTCACCAGTACAAAAGTCTGAGAACACCTGTTCTAAGTAAAAAGTCAAGGCCCTTTGGACGTCCAGTGTGTGAGGACACCTCTCTCCAAAGAATCACAGAAGTTCTCAGCTGAACTGGGTGAATTGGCCTAAAGCCAGCCCTGGTTGGGGGGATAGTAACGATCTTTTCCAGGTGATCCCTGGGCTGGGAAAAGGCTGTCATCAGCCATTGCTGCAGGGGCCGCATCCAGAGTCTGGCATGGTGGACAACGTATGTGCAAGCTGCCATGTGGCCCTGCAGATGCAGGCAAACCCTGTCTGCAAGCTGCCACCACTGACATACACTTGGTAAACACCCTTGGTGCTGTCGCCAGGCCAAATGGGAGGACTGCAAACTGGTAGTGGCTGGGTCCGACTATGAATCGGAAAATGTCTGCGTCCTTGGAAGATCGCTATGTGGAAGTATGCGTCCTTTAGGTTGAGAGCGGCATACCAGTCTCCCAGATCCAGGGAGGGGATGATAGAGGCCAGGGAGACCAAACAATGCTAGCCAAAGCAGCAGTTTCAGCACTGTCACTGGTGGCAAGAAGGAAATGGGGTGGGGGGGAACAGCTGGCAGTGCCTCTTATACTGTGCCATGCAGGCGCCACTCCAGAGGACACCAGAGCCGGTCCCCTACGTATACTGCTGAGGGAAAAACTTCCAGCACTGGTGCATGTGGCGAGCATACACACCTAATATGGAATGGACATGAGTAAGCACTTGAAGAACATGCCCATGTCCAGAAATGACATTTCAGTTGCTTAAAAATTCTTTATTTGTAAAGCTCCTCTCTTGCCATGCCAAACTTAAAGGAGCACAAACTCTGCATGGACAACTATATCCATGCCAAGTTTCCAACTTCCTGAGTGAAATCCTGACCTCACTGAAATCAATGGAGTTTGCCATTAACTTCTATGAGGGCAGGGTTTCACTACTTGCACTTTTGCATTAACCCTGGTCAAAAGAGGGATGATAAGAATTTTATTTTTACAAAAGAAAAAATGAGTCAATGAGTCATGTTGTCTTTTGTGACCATCTAAGCTACCAACACCTTCTTTTGTCACTTCAAACCTACTCAGGAGAGAGGCCAATAGACAGGATTTGCCAATACACTAGACAGTAATTATTCCCTACCAATGAACCAGTTTCATTGGTCTCTTGTGACATTTGGGTTCAGCACAATGTTAAAGGACTTGAAAGCCTCTATTTACATCCATTTCTTCTGGCTGGGGAGGGTGAAGATTTTGATGCAAGTGTAATGATGGTAGTGGAATTATAGCCTAATATTTATGTGGGAGGATGGCCTGAGATTAAAGTTTGCTCCTATTTACAAAGGCTCAGGGGGAGGCCTATAAAGCCCTATACGCACAATTCTGCTCCCTCTCTCAGAGATCAGGAGCAGAGGTTGGCAGGGAAAGGTGTGCCTGAGGGATTGATGGCTCTGAGTTATTTTAGTGTGGACAAGGCTTTGCAGCTGTGCAAAGCAATTTAACTTTTCCATCGTGATTGACTGTTTTTTTGTTTGGAGGTTTACCTGTTAAATTATACCTAATGTTGAGTGTATGCTTTCACCTTGTATTGTGCTGGTCCCCGCCCTTGGCTTTTAGTGAGATTAATATACATGGCTGCACAAGTTTCACTCTGTTTGGCTCTAGTCTGATCAAGCACTCTTCCAGTGCTATATTCCTTAGCGCCACTACCCGGGCTGCTTAAAAACACTTCCCACAAAGTCTGATACTGTCAAGCAAAGCACAAACTGGACCCAAATAAGCATCTGGGCTATTAGCCAGAGAGGGACATTCAACTAAAACAAACAACGCCTCCCTTTCCTCTGAACTCCTCTTTCCCTGTCTCTTCTTTTCCAGCCACTCCTTTTTCTGTAGAAAAATACAATAAAATGTAGACACCAAAAAGGTGCCTCTCAGTGTCAGGAACTTTTAAGCTGCCACTCTGGACTAAAGTGAAGTGTAACAACCAGGCACAGGGATGAACCGATTCAGATAAAATAAAATTGAAACTGAACTTTTGTCCAAAATTCAAACAACTTGTTGAGGTTTGAAAATGATCCGTTATGGATTTGTAATGATTATTTTTCAGTTTCATCTTGGTGGCAACTCACTTGAAAATGCTGAAGTAGCAGAGGTAAACTTGTTCCCATGAGCTTTCCAGTCCAATTTTGCTGAAGTACTTTGGGACAGATATGCAAGCTAAGGCCCTGATCCCGCATTGAGGTGCATCCACACAAAGACCTATTGACTTCAACAGGGGTTCCACTCATATGGAGCTCAGGATCTAAACCATTTTGACATTTACCCACTATTGCTATACTTTATATACCCTTGTGAGTGGCTTAGGTTTGCTGCACCTCACTCATACTCTTTCCCTTACTGCAAGACTGTAAAGGCTGTTCTTTCTTTTTATAAACAGAAAGCCAGCTTGACCAGCCTCCTAGGCAAAACATCCCATTCCTGCTGTTAGCCCCAGGCAGCAGACAGCTTCCTGCAGGTGAAATTGTTCAAAGAGAAATAAATCAAGGGATTTTTTTAGAAGAGAATTTTATTCTATCGAATGTTTACAAACATCCATCCCATTGACTTCAGTGGGAGCAGAACTGGGCTGTGATTCAGCCTGGGGGGAATAAGAACATTGTCAAATAGATCACAAACAAAGGATTATGACAAACAGCAAGTTCTTCAGCAGTGAATTCCTTCCCCTTTGCTTGTCTTCCTTACAGCCTGACTGAGGCTATGTCTACACTTAAATAGCTACAGCTGGGCTGTTATAGCACTTCTGGGTAGACGCTCACTACAGCGATGGGAGGGGTCCTCCCGTTGCTGTAGTTAATCCACCTCCCCAAGAGGTGGTGGCAGGTCAATGGAAAATTCTCCTGTTGACCTAGCGCTGTCTGCACTGGGGGTTAGGTCAGCTTAACTATGTTGCTCGGGGGTCTGGATTTTTCACACCCCTGAGCAACGTACCTAGGTCAACCTAACTTTATAGTGTTGGCTTAAAGCAAAACCAACTCTGACAGGCCCTAATCCCCACCAGCAATCCCCTTGTTTTGCCCCACCATCCAAACTGATGCTGGTATTTGTATTCTAATTGTGCACTACAGTTGTCTCTGATTTTGCAAACACTTACGCATGTACTTTAAGCATTTGATTTGTCCCACAGATTTCAATGGGAATACTCATGTGAGTCAAGTTAAATGTGTTAGTGTTTGCACGATTGGCAGCTTACACTGTACATTCTTTGGTGCAGGGACTGTCTCTCTCTGTATTTGTACAGCACCTAGCACAATGGAGCCCAGATTAGGGTCTTTGAGTGCATGAGGGGAGGTTTGTTTTTAAATCTTTAGAAAAAAAGCTGGAAAGGAAATACTCAATTTCTCAGCTCTCAGGGTCTGTATTAGAACCCTAGTAATCCAGCTCACTGATTGCTGCCCTAGCCTGAGAAGGGAAGTAGTTCTGATGATGTTAGGGTTTGAGCTCAGATAATTCAGGAAGGGAGGCATTTTACTCAGAGTAAAAAATGATGTTTTGTTTGGGACATCCATACGATATAGTGATTAAGGTCCTGTAAGTGCCCTGGGCAATCTAATTGATTTACAAAGTGTAGTTAAAAGACACTCTGCATACTCTTTAATTAGCTTTCAAGGCCTGACCCTGAGAGGCTGCTCCCATCCTTGAGGAGCCCTTCTTCCCGAGCACACTACAGTCTATCTTGCCCACTCAGGCGAAATTGCCAATACAACTAAAACCAAAGTGTTGTTCATCAGGGTGCTCACATCTATCCTTGATTTGCTGCCGGTGATGTGGTGAGGAGAAGGAGCCCATGTTCCCCACCTATGCAAACTTCTCTTCTCAAGAATGCTTGAGTTATTTATGAAAGAATTAAGGTGGACCCATGGCTGTAATAGACCTGTAAGAGCCCAGATATGACCCTGGAAAGGCTTAGGCCTCTTTCTTCTCCCTCAGGTAAAATAAACATTCGATTACTGGGATGAAACCACCAGTTTCTATGACCACTCTCTGTTTGCTCTTTCTTCCTGTGCCCAGTTTGGGGTCAAAGGAAAACAGTCTCTCCACTCGCCTGGCTTTAATCTTATTCTCGAGATAAATGCAAATCAGTTTGGGCTGGAGCCCTGTCAGAAACTGAAAACCAGCTCAATGTCTGTACTAAAGGGTAGTGGTAAATGGCCAATGACAAATGGCCTCCCCAGTTGGGAAGAAGACAACAGTGTCTGGAAGGAGTCTACGGAGGAAGTGGGTTTAGATTCACATTTTATTTAATCTCTTAATTAACTAGCTAAAGCCCTCATCCAAAGTCCATTGAATTTAACTGAAAGCCACTCGCTTCTATAATCTTGGGATCAGATCCTATAAAAGTACAGGGGTTAAGCATTAATGAAATTCTCAATTGATACTAAATTGGGAAGAGTTGTAAACAGCAGTGAACACAGAGAAATTATTCAGTGACCCAGAGAAAGATTAGAAACATGTGGAGCTAACAACTCCTCCTGACGGTAGGAGAGAGATGGGCTTGTGATCCAGGTAGTGAGGTTAAAGGCAGGAGCTCATGGATCTATTCCTGGCTTGGCCATAGCTTTCCTTATTCTCTCTGTGCCTCAGTTTCCCATCTACACAACAGGGATGATAGTACTCAGATGATTGTTGCAATCTGGGAAGTGCTCACACGTTATGGTGAAGGAGCCCTGTGATGGTACACAAATCTCACACTGGAGAGCAAGGGGTTAAGGAACAAACTGGGCCCAGGCAGCCCCGCCCAGGTACACCTGCACAAGCCAGGCAGGGCTCTAGAAGGTGAAGCAGAGCAGTAGCTCAGAGGCAGGCAGTGGAAAAGAGTAGACAGCTGCTCTGAAGGGAAAGTACTGCCCAGGAGCTCACTGCCTAAGGCAGCGGTGGGCAAGAATGCAGGACTTGTGTGGCCCGTGGGCCGCAGGTTGCCCACCATTGGCCTAGGGCCTGACAACAGAGACCTGTACAAACTCACAAAGGAGAAGCAGGGTATAGAGTGTGTGGGTCAGAAACTTGATCCGAGTGATTTACTCAGGGAAGCTGAAGAGACTGGAATTGGAAGTGGTCCAGGGGGGCAGCAGCTTAGCACCCCAAGGTGTTGGCTGTAGCTGTCCACCACTGGGCCCTTGATTGGAGCCGGGGGGCGAGAGGGTGTGCCTGGGCTCCCCTACCCACTCCTAGAAGACAATAAAACAACACAAGCCTTCACCTCTGGTGAGAGGCCAGCAGGAAAAGACTGTCTGTTCAAGCCCTATGCTGAAAGGGAGGACTGGAAATCCTTGGGACGGGGCGCTGAAGGACAAGACTGTGCTTCAACAGGGAAAGTCCTGCCACTTTCCTGTCTGATCACTAGGTAGCACTGTTTTTTTTTGTTTTTTTTTTTAAATTCAAGATCTCTCTCAAGCTTTATTAGATTGTGACATTTACAAGAATTAGCGGTAACGGTGGAGCTGCAGGGTATTGCGTCTTCTCCATGCAGCGCGGCGGGAGCCACCAATGGTGTGGTGGAATTTGTGGCCCTTGCCAAGACCACGACTCTTCCTGCCAGCTGATGTCAGCCCACGCATCTCTCTCTGTGTTTGTGAACTGGTTTGGTGGCAGTTGTGCACCTTCTACAGGCCCCTATAAGCACCTAGGTAGATTCAACTTGAAGAAATGTAAGCTATTGTATCTGGGAGATAAAAATTCAAAACACTGACCTTCCATGAGAGTGAAACACCTGGAGAACAAAAGTGCTGACAGAGGTGACAATAAAATACTGGACAAGACATGCAATATGGTAGTAAAAATGGCCAGTGTGATTTTGGGCTAGATACATAGAGACTTCACATTATTTAGCAAGTGGATAATTGATATGGCTCTGGGCTCTATAATACTTCTTTTCTGGGCAACTCATTGCTAGAAAGAAAAGCAACAAAAATGAGCATAGTACAAAAATACATCAGGACTACTCCATTGGCTGGAAACGCCACTAAGAAGAGCCATGAGAGGATTCTGTCCCACCCTCTAATCAAACTCCAAGGATCCCTTTTTCATCACAAAGAACCTTGAAGATTTCAGCCCTCACAGCAAGCAGGAGAGTTTCCAATTTTAAGCACTTTGATGGGCCCCACTTCACACTCAACAGAACAGATGAATTCAGCAGGAAGCAGAATAAGGCCTTGTCTACACTACAGGACTATTTCGAATCTACTTAAGTCGAATTTGTGGATTCGACCTTATGAAGTCGAATTTGTGTATCCATACTAAATACACAAATTCGAACTTCTGAGTCCACATTCACGGGGCCAGCGTCGACTTTGGAAGCGGTGCACTGTGGGAAGCTATCCCACAGTTCCCGCAGTCCCCGCTGCCCATTGGAATGCTGGGTAGAGCTCGCAATGCCTGCTGGGTGAAAAAATGTGTTGAGGGTGGTTTTGGGTAACTGTCATCATTGAACCGTCAATCACGCCCTCCCTCCATGAAAGCGCCGGCGGGAAATCTGTTTGCGCCCTTGTCTGGTCGGTTACAGCGCGGACGCCACATCACTGCGAGCATGGAGCCCGCTGCGATCATCGCTGCACTTATGGCCGTTGTCAACTCCTCGCACCTTATCGTCCACCTCTTCCACAGCCAGCTGATGAGAAATCGGGCGAGGAGGCTCCGGCAGCGCGGTGAGGAGAGTGGCGCAGGCCTCTCACAAAGCAGGGTACGCCGGGCAGTGGAGATCATGGTGGCAATGGGTCACGTTCATGGTGTGGAACGGCGATTCTGGGCCCGGGAAACAAGCACAGACTGGTGGGACCGCATAGTGCTGCAGGTCTGGGATGACACAGAGTGGCTGCGAAACTTCAGGATGCGTAAGGGCACTTTCCTTGAACTGTGTGACTTGCTGTCCCCTGCCCTGAAGCGCCAGGACACACGCATGCGAGCAGCCCTGAGTGTGCATAAGCGAGTGGCCATTGCTCTCTGGAAACTAGCAACGCCAGACAGCTACCGGTCAGTAGCGAACCACTTTGGCGTGGGCAAATCTACCGTGGGGATTGCTGTCATTCAAGTAGCCCACGCAATCGTTGAGCAACTGCTCTCAAAGGTAGTGACTCTCGGAAATGTCCAGGTCATCATAGATGGCTTCTCCGCAATGGGATTCCCAAACTGCGGTGGGGCTATAGATGGGACTCACATCCCTATCCTGGCACCAGCCCACCAGGCCAGCGAGTACATTAACCGAAAGGGCTACTTTTCAATGGTGCTGCAAGCTGTGGTGGACCATAGGGGACGTTTTACCAACATCAACGTCGGTGGGCGGGCAAGGTTCATGACGCGCATGTGTTCAGGAACTCTGGTCTGTTTAGACGACTCCAGGCAGGTACTTTCTTCCCGGACCACAAAATAACGGTTGGGGATGTGCAGATGCCTACAGTGATCCTCGGGGACCCGGCCTACCCGCTAATGCCCTGGCTCATGAAGCCTTATACAGGCGCCCTGGACAGTGCGAAGGAACTCTTCAACTACCGGCTGAGCAAGTGCAGAATGGTGGTGGAGTGTGCTTTCGGACGTCTCAAGGGGAGATGGCGGAGCTTACTGACTCGCTCGGACATCAGCGAAAAGAATATCCCAGTAGTTATTGCTGCTTGCTGTGTGCTCCACAATCTATGTGAGAGCAAGGGCGAGACCTTTTTGGCCGCTTGGGAGGTTGAGGCAAATCGCCTGGCTGCTGTTTACGATCAGCCAGACACCCGTGCCGAGAGAATATCCCAGCGGGAAGCGCTGTGCATCAGGGAGGCTTTGAAAGCGAGTTTCCTCGCAGAGCAGGGTAACCTGTGACTGTCTACTTGATTTTAAGAGAGCCTGATCATGGGCCTGTGTCTGTATGTGTCCAGTTAGATCTGAGCTCACAAACCCGGTTCTCCAAGTTTCCCCCACTTCCAAAGCACGTTTTAAAACTAATGAAACGTAACAGTACTTAATAATAAATCTTTCGTTGACTTTGCATTTCTGTTTCTTGGTTGAAACATGTAAGCATTCTGTGCTGGGTAAGGTGTGCACTGATGTACAGACCGCTTGTCCAAAACAGGACGGACAGCCTCCTGTTCCTACATAGGTCTGTGGGGTGGGGGACGGTTTACGGTGGTTCTGCATGTAGGGGGAGGGTTGCAGGAATGGGTGGGTTTGCAGGAAGGGGCAAGGGGTGCCGTCTTTGGATAGGGGTTTACATGACGGCTGTGGGCTGTGGGTTTGGGCGTTGGAAGGGGTGAGGGGTGTGGGGGAAGGGTGAGTATCTGCCCCTGGATGAGGGCTCTTTTTGGGGCTCAGGGCACCGGGGAGGATCGTGGCTACGGTCGAAGTGCATGTGAAGGGAAGCCTGCCTTTACATTCAGGGATGGCAGGCACCAGGATCCTGGACAAGCATGCACATCAACGAAAGACCCGGGGCAGCATACACCACACAGACTGACCCTGGTGCCTAGTGACTGCAGTCTGTGTGTGCCCTGCAGTTGACCCTGCACCCAAGTCTGTACCATGGTACTGTGGGCTATGCACTGCAATTACAATCCCCCCCCCCACACCCACAGAAAGTCTTCTGACACGAGAAACGTGACGGAAACAGTGAGTAACACCAAACCGCTGTTAATAATGTAGTACACAGTGGGGGGTTTAAACTTGGAGTTGGGACTGGTTGATGCTGTAAGGAAAGAACTTGTACAAATTTACAGCGCGAGAGGTGTCTCGAACATTAGCGGTCTGCTGCGGTGCAGGGACAGTTCTCACGGCCCCTACCGCCCCTCCTTCTTGTAACTTTGGGTGAGGGGGGGACAGGACTTCTTGGCGTTGGAGGGCGGTTGCAGATGCACTGCAGGGGGGCTCTCTCCTCCTGCCTGCGGTCTTGCAGAACATCTACAAGGCGCCGGAGCGTGTCCGTTTGCTCCCTCATTAGACCAAGCAGCGTTTGAGTCGCCTGCTGGTCTTCCTGCCGCCACCTATCCTCCCGTTCCATGTGTGTGCGATGCTGCTGACACAGGGTGTCCCTCCACTGTCTCTGCTCTGCCGCCTCCGCTCTGGAGCAGGCCATCAGTTCCTGGAACATGTCGTCCCTAGTCTTTTTCTTTCGGCGTCTAATCTGAGCCAGCCTCTGCGAGGGGGATGCCGGGGCAGTCCGGGAAAGAGCCGAAGCTGTGTGATGCGAAAAAGTAGGTGATTTCCTTGAACACATACATGTTTGCCAACAGTAAACACAGTCTAGTCAGTTTCAGTTAACAAGACCAAAGAGGGAACCAAGTCTCAGGAGATCTCAGAACTAGTCCGAGATTTCGGAATACGCTCTCATTGGCGGAGCCATTGCACTGGACAGCGCACAAGCGAGGAGACAGCTGCATCCCTCTTGCACAAAGTCCTGGTAAGCCTTACAGTACATACTGCTTTTCAGTTACTGGTTAGCTGTGCTCTCCTGCTAAAGGAAATGTGCAAAGCAGAAAGGATGAGCCTTTTGCAGCCCCTCCCGCCAGTGCACGGGAACGATCAATGGATGCTTGTTCTCTGTGGCCTCTCGCACGTGGCTGTTAGTCGAGGGTCATTGTTATGCAACCTAATTGTAAACCATTAACAATAGTAACACTACACTAATTGCCCTACTTAGATGCAGTATTTGCAGAACGAGATCACCCTGAGGCGGGTCACTCGTGCCCAGAAAGACAGGATGTTACGGGACGCACTGCACAGACCAGGACCATATGCAGCAATGCTAGTCGAGGCAATGGTTCCACTCTATATTCGGATGTCCTGGCGTGGAAGAGTCTGCTTCCACGGAGCGCCCAACAAGGCACCTCTTCCGACGAACCTCATGCGGAGGCGTTGCGAGGAACTGAGTGACACCTTCGTGGAAATGTCGCTAGAGGATTATTTTTCTATCCCCATTTGTGTGGACCTTCTCTTTATATAGTTTAATATTTAGAATTTTGTAAATACAGTTTCTATTTTTTCTATAACAATGTTACAAAAAATAAATGTTTATACGTGTGTAGCACTTACCGCCTGATCCTTCCCCTGATTCCGAGTCCGGGTTAACGGCAGGGGAGGGTTGGTAGGGGATCTCTGTGAGGGTGATGAAGAGATCCTGGCTGTCAGGGAAAGCGGGAGTGTGTTCGCTGTCACCTGCGCCGTCCTCAAAAGACCCTTCCTCAGCTTCCCCATCGGCGAACATCGAGGAGGAACTGTCCCGGTACACTATTCCGTCCTCGGAGTCCACCGTCACTGGTGGGACAGTGGTGGCAGACCCACCTAGAATGGCATGCAGTGCCTCGTAGAAGCGGCATGTCTGGGGCTGTGCTCCCGAGCGTCCGTTTGCCGCTCTGACTTTTTGATACCCTTGTCTTAGGTCCTTGACTTTCACGCGGCACTGCATCGCATCCCGGCTGTATCCTTTCTCTTTCATGGCTTTCGAGACCTTCTCGAAGGTCTTCGCATTCCGCTTGCTGGAGCGCAGCTCCGAGAGCACAGACTCCTCGCCCCACACAGCGATCAGATCCATGACTTCCCTGTCAGTCCATGCTGGGGACCTCTTTCTATTCTGGGATTGCCCGGACTCCTCTGCTGGAGAGCTCTGCATCGTGGCAGGTGCTGCGGAGCTCGCCCCGATGTGCAACCAGAACGTCAGATTCAAAGTGCCCAGACAGGAAAATGAATTCAAATTTTCGCGGGTCATTTCCTGTGTGGCTGGGCAGAGAATCCAAGCTCGGACTGCTGTCCAGAGCGTCAACAGAGTGGTGCAGTGTGGGATAGGTCCCGGAGCTACTAAGTTCGATTTGCATCCACACCTAGCCTAATTCGAGCTAGCCATGTCGAATTTAGCGTTACTCCACCTGCCGGGGTGGAGTACCAAATTCGAACTAAAGAGCCCTCTAGTTCGAATTAAATGGCTTCCTGGTGTGGACGGTTGAGCGGTTAGTTCGAATTAACGCTGATAAATTCGAATTAAAGTCCTAGTGTAGACCAGGCCTAAGAAGTTTATACTAGTCCTCTAGGCCAGCAGTTCTCACACTTTAGCAACCTGAGGACCCCCATTTTGATTTAATTTTTTTTGTGGACCCCCCCCCAAGCCCTCCACTCAGCCCTATGTCCCGCCCTCACTCCCACTCCACCCCTTTCTCCAAGGCCCCACGCTACCTCTTCCTGCCCCACCACTGCCCCACCTCTTTCCGCTCCCTCTCCTGAGTGTGCCCCATCCCTGCTCCTCTCCCTCCCTCCCAGTGCCTCCTGCGGGGCTGGGAGGGATGGGGAGAAACTGAGGGTGGGAGGGGGAGGAGTTTCTCAGCGGGGCCAACAGACCCCCCTGGAGTACTCTCGCAGACCTCAGTTTGAGAAATGCTGCTCTAGACCATTAGTAACAACGACTCAATAGCTGCATTTGTAATTTTGTGGCGTACATTCTGCCGTCTTCCCCAAGATCAGAGCAGCAGCAGGAAGACTTCACTCCTCTCCAGTCCTGAATTTTAAGCTTGAAAAGAAAAGGTATTTTGGTTCAGCATTCAGACTGGGTGTAAACTTCCTGGCCCACCCACCAAATGATTGCTCTTTACTTAGTGTCTGTAGCTAACCTCAGTGGAAATCAGCAGATAACCCTGAGGAGAGAACATCAGTCACAAATATCACCTTAAATTACAGATTATAAAATGCAACTTTTCCTCTGTATGGGGGATAGGGACCGGGAGGCCAGATTCTGGACTGTGCCTCTCAAAGGGTACAGCCTTGGAGCAAGGGTGGCTTTGTGTCGCCTTTGTGCCTCCTGGATTCTAGGCTGCTTTAGGGGCTGGATAGGCTCTGGCATAAATTAAAACAGCCCTGTGGCTGCTCTATATCTTAGGGCAGCCTCATCCAAGGCTGCCTTTGGGCTGCTCCACAGCTCAGAGTGTTCAGGCCGCTCTTCCTCCTGCCTCTGGCTGAGACTGCCCGAAAATTATGGGGAACTAGGGAGATGATATAGAGCTTGTGCTACTCCTGTATTGGGGGAATTCTTTTTACTCTCTTATTGCCACTAAAGCATCATAAAGTTGCTGCGGGGGGGAGGGGAGGGGACTAAATTCTGGCCCAGGGCTTGTACTATATAAAATCCTCTATAATGGAGACTTAATTTCAGCAGCCTCTAGAACTACACAACCAAGGTGCAGATATAGGTCTGTGTATATTCACAGACCTATGTACACTGGAACTAAAGCTAGCATAGCTTGGTAGGGCAGGAACATTCCAATATAATACGGTGGAGCTGGCATAAGAGTTCCTACACCACCCCCGCTACTGCTGGTCAGTTCTGAAGTCTAAGTTGGGGAAATGGGTAGGGGGGAGGCTTCCCTGTGCCCCAGCACTTTACTAACCCCTTTTACAACTCTTGGCAGTTAACACAAGTTAGAGCAGCCTTCAGGCGGCACTAGTTTACTCCAGGGGACTGGCACTTAGGGATTAAAGGTAGCTTTAAAAAGATGCCTTTGTGCTCCCTCCTTGTGAGTCGTGCTGCGCTCCCTGCCATGGGCCACAATGTACGGAAAGCATAATACACCTGTAACAAAGAGAGATGACTGGAGCAATCTGATTGGTTTAACTTTCTCTTAATTATTTCTATTTAATTGTTAAATTTTCTTATGCAGCCCTGTACATAAAAATTAAGGGCTAGATTCTGCAGCTCTTACACACCTTGCAAATAGTCCCATGGATGTCAACATGAGACCTCAACAAGGGGCAGTAGCAGAATCTGGCCCTATGTTACTGCAGTGTGAAAATGAAAAATGGTAGCTGTCAAAACCGAAGGTATTTCGGGAAGGTCAATGCCCAGCTGGGACAAATATCCCCAGCAGATCATTAATCTTTGGAAGAGACCCTGTGTCATCTTTATTAGTACTACTATATAGCAAACACACTCTACATTTAGTGGTAGTTAAAGTGGTGGCAGGACACATTCCATCCACCCAAAACTTTTTTAAAAATATGGAAATAAGTAAAGGGGAAAGACTTGTGCATGCCTTTCCACACGTCCATATTGTCTATAGTGCTGTTGATAACCTACTCCAATACTCCACAAGACTTATTTCCATCAACAGATACCAACAAGTGATATGTACCCCAACTTCAAACTTGCACTCTAACACAAAACCTTAATAGTGACCTCATAACGTTTTTATATCAGCAGATCAGCACACTTACACATTTAGAAAGTTGTTTTACCAGAACACAGCTCAGGTCACTGGTTATTCATGGGCCAGTTATTTATATGCAGAAAGCCAAGGGCTTCTCTAAATTACATACATGCAACTGCACTAGCGTCCTGCTGTTGCCTGAGTTTAACAAGCCTAGAATTTAACTTGATGGGCAAATTCATATCTGATGTACCGAGTGTGTTTCTCCATTGACTTCCATGTGGTTGCACTCTCTCCCCCCGCCCCCGATTTGAATTTGGTCCACTGAGTACATTTGGCCTTTTGGTGGCAGTAAATTTTCTCAGCTGTATTTTTCCCCCCCTCAAAGAAAAATAAGTTTGTTCCTAAAGGTAAGTTTTGTTGGTATGAAATTTCTCATCTTATACCCAAGAGCTCTTTACTGTTGAATAAATTAAAGATCCAGCATCCCGCCAACAAATTTTCCAATAGAAGCAGATTATCCAACCTTGAAAGAGGACTAGCTATTTAATAAGAGAGACAGATTCTCACCTGGCTAACTTTAAAAACAGGTCTGAGGAGGGTAATTTGGGCCAGGTTAGGTAGAGGGAATCCCTTCTTTAGTTTAGCTTAAAAAAAGCAAATATAAACACATATGTACATAATGCACTTCTATTGCATCTTTTATCTGAGAAACTCAAGCATTACTCATTCAATCACCACAACTGGAAGGTAGGAAAAAGCCTGTGGAAAAACCAGCATATGATCGCGTAATTAAAGACTGTGTCACAGTGCATATGCAGGAGGGGGCTGAATTAAGGTTGCACAGGCACTTCCATTCTAGCATTTCCTAATTTTTCAGTGATTGACTTTGTAACCTTAATGTTCTTTTAAGTAACTATCTAATTATTTAAAAAAAAACAATTTGAAAAAAGAGAAATTCTATCATGTGGAAACATGATAGGTTCCAATGTGGGTCAGCAGCAGGGTTCAGAGCTTTAGGTCCACAGCACAGTCCCCTAACACTTGAGCTGTAAGAACAGTGGTTCTCAAACTTTTGTACTGGTGACGCCTTTCACACAGCAAGCCTCTGAGTGCACCCCCCCCATTATAAATTAAAAACACTTATGCTGGAGGTGAAGCGGGGTTTGGGGTGGAGGCTGACAGCTCACAACCCCCCATTTAGTAACCTCGTGACCTCCCTGAGGGGTCACAACCCCTAGTTTGAGAACCCCTGTATTAGAGTAAAGGAAGGATTTAGACTGTTACTCTCTCAGGACCAGGCACTAGAGAGGGAGGAGCTACAATTTGCCAGTGGTTGCACAGCTATCTGCTGATAATCGAGGAAAGGCAGAGATCAGGAGTTCTGGGTAGAATTCCAGGTGCTTAAGGGAAGTGAGTGTAGTGGTTACACCCTTCTGCCTCTGTCCACCTGTCAAACCTCTCTCCCCCACTGCTCCTGGCTGCCCTACCCCAGCTCCTGTCCCAGACCCCCTCTGCTCCTCTCCTGCCCCTGCACTTTCTTGTTCCTACCCTACTCTCCCTCTCATCTATCCATATTCCCTCCTCCTCCCTTCCCATCTTCCCCTCATCCACCCACCCAATCCTGGCTCCTACACCCTTCTGTCTCTGATCTTATCTGCCATCTCTGTTCCTATTCACTCCTTCGATCCCATCAGTCAGGCCTCCTTCCCCTCCCTTTTCGACCCTAACCTCCAGCCCCTGCATACCCTTCTCCCTTAGTCATGCACCCACACTTCTGCATTCCCTTCAGGATGTTCCTCCTCCTCCTCCACACTGTCTAGATGTCAGCAGTGGGAGCACAGAAGAGAGCTGATGTGAAATGGTGATCTAGCAATGTAAAGCCCCATATCACATTACCAATCCCTGGAGCCATGCAGTCCCTGGAGCATTTAGTTAGAGATAAAGGCCACTATAGGAACTGGCCACTACTCTTACCATTGGCTGCTAGGATTGCTTCATTCTGTAAAACATGAGACAGAAAATTCTCCAGAAGTGAGACCTGCTGTGGGGGAGAAAATGAATTTAGTGACCGCTTCCTGATATCCATGAAACTCCTCCATGCTCAGGCCTGGGGTGGAGTTTTTAGAATTGGAGTCTTGTTCAACTGATCAGACCATATGTGGCCAGAGAAAACGGCAAGATACAAAGATTTTGAGACAAGATACAAAGCCCTAGGATAATGATCTATTTTCACACAGTTACAATAGTTGAATTCAAAATGATTTACTTAGGGTACGTCTACACTACAAGACTATTTCGATTCATCTTAATTCGAATTTCTGGAATCGACCTAATGAAGTCGAAGTTGTGTATCCACAATAAATACACTAATTCGACTGTGTGAGTCCACAGTAACGGGCGAAGCGTCGACTTTGGAAGCAGTGCACTGTGGGAAGCTATCCCACAGTTCCCGCACTCCCCGCCGCCCATTGAAATGCTGGGATTTCCCACCAATGCATGCTGGGGGGGGGAAATTGTGTGGAGGGTGGTTTTGGGTAACTGTCATCATTGAACCGTCAATCACGCCCAGCATCCCTCCCTGAAAGCGCCAGCTGGCAATCTGTTCGTGCACTTTTCTTCTCAGTGACAGCGCAGGCGCCACAGCACTGCGAGCATGGATCCCGCTGCAGTTGTGGCCGCTGTCAGCTCCTTGCAACTTATTGTCCACCTCTTCCGCAGTCAGCTGCTGAGAAATTTGGCTAATTTTCAATGGTGCTGCGAGCAGTGGTGGACCATGGGGGACGTTTTACCAACATCAACGTCGGGTGGCCAGGCAAAGTTCATGACGCGCGTGTTTTCAGGAACTCTGGTCTGCTTAGACGCCTGCAGGAAGGTAGTTTCTTCCCGGACCACAAAATAACGCTTGGGATGTGCAGATGCCCATACTGATCTTAGGGGACCCAGCCTACCCGCTAATGCCCTGGCTCGTCGCGCCCTATGCAGGCACCTTGCACAGCGACAAGGAAGTCTTCAAGTACCAGCGAGCAGCGTGAACTGTGACTGTTCAGTTTCTTCACAGAGAAGCTGAACCTGCCCCTGTTTCTTTACCAAGTTACTGTTGACTAGCCTCTGCAGTTACATACCCCGTCCACCCCGCTTCCCCAACTTCTAACACACATTTAAAAATTAAAGTACGTGCTCCACTGTAGCTTTACAACGGTGTCTTTATTGATGACTTTGCGTTAAAGGGTTGAAACTGGGACGCACACTGTGCTGGGTAGGGTGTGTGGTCATGTAAAGACCGCCTCTAAAGTCGAGGTTTGACATGCTCCCGCTCCCAGACCGGTCAGCAGTGCCGGACTGGTTGTTTCAACGGATCCTGCCATCCCTCCTTTTTTGGACTCTGTGTGCGGGGGCTATGTGGCCTTGTTGCGGGGGAGGACGGATACAGATTCCTCTGCTGCGTGGCTCTGCGGTCCATTACAGGGACCGTTGCATGACATCTGTAACCCCCCTCCCCCGCTACAAATGCACGTACCACCCCCAACGACAGAAAACCTGCAAACCACCTCCCATACCAGCTAACCACCTACTGACTGCACTGTGTGTGTGACATGTTGCTGATCCAGCCCCCATCTCTGTACCCTGCTAAAGGTGACTGTCCTATGCATTACACTACCCCCTCAACCACCCAACGACCCACCCAAGACATCTAACACAGCATTGTGTAAAAAACCATGATGGAAAAAGTAAGTAACAGAAAACTACTTTTAATAATCAACAACACAGTAAGGGAAGGACTTTTCAAAATGTAGTGACTGATAGCTTTTGGGTAATTTAACACTGTCCTGTGGTGCAGTGACAGTTTTCACGGCCCCTGGTGACCCTCCTTCTTGTTATTTTTGATGAGGGGGGGATTGGAGTTTGAGGCGGGGGTGGGCGGTTGCAGATACAGTGCAGGGGGGCTCTGTCTTCCTGCCTGCGGTCCTGCAGAACATCGACAAGGCGCCTGAGCGTGTCCGTTTGCTCCCTCATTAGTCCAAGCAGCGTTTGAGTCGCCTGCTGGTCCTCGTGACGCCACCTGTCCTCCCGTTCGCAGAGTGAGCGGTGCTGCTGAGTGAGGTTCTCCCTCCACTGGCTCTGCTGGTCCACCTCGGCTCTGGAGCAGCCCATAAGTTCAGCAAACATCTCGTCCCTTGTCTTTTTCTTACACCTTCTAGTTTGCGCCATCATCTGTGAGGGGCATGGTGGATCAGGTCGTGATACAGTTGCACCTGTGTGATGTCAAAAAGGTAGTGAATTTCTTACAATGATACATTTTTTAAACAAAGAAACATAGTCTACTCGGTGTCTGTGAACAAGAGTATGCACAGCACCTGTCTCATGCGCACTCACTAATGGAAAGTTCGAGTTCTCTGAATGCGCTTTCATTGCCTGGGGTATTGGGCTGCAGATCAGAGAACCTTTGCAGGAAAGAAGAATTCGTGTAGCAGCAAGGCATGGTAAGCCAAACACTTTTGGATGCATAGAAGTGAATGTACAGCTCTGTCCTCTTGATGCAGGCAATCCTGAAAGCATAAACTCGGCCCCTGTTGCACCCCCTCGCGGCTGTTCACTGGGAAAGATCCCTGTATGCTGCCACTCTGTAGACTGCAGCACGTGGCTGTTAAGTGAGGCTTCTTGTTATGCAAAGGAATAGTTAAGCGCTCCCATTACTAATAGTACCACAATTACTCTAATTTCATGCAGGAGTGTGCGAGAGAGATCACCCTGAGGAGAGTCTCACAGGCAGAGAGAGTGCGCATGCTGGAAGAAAGCCACCACAACCCAGGGGCCTACTCTGCCATGCTCGTGAGGGCAATGGTCCCGGAGTTCCAGCTTATAGCATGGCAAGGCAAAGTGTGCTACCTTGGGGCACACGATAAGCTAGCTCTGCCAAGGAACCTCCTGCATAGACTTTCAGATTACCTCCAGGAGAGTTTCCTGGAGATCTCTTATGAAGATAAAAGTTCCATCCCCCTGTATGTAGACCTTCTGTTCTCCTAATGTCTCTCCCTGTTTAGTTACTAAAAAAATGTTAACTCGTT
This sequence comes from Mauremys mutica, assembly GCF_020497125.1. Classification (NCBI taxonomy): domain Eukaryota; kingdom Metazoa; phylum Chordata; order Testudines; family Geoemydidae; genus Mauremys; species Mauremys mutica. Next base: position 98,374,377 of record NC_059072.1, on the reverse strand, counting down.
GGTCTTAGCTGCTTTTAATAAATAAATGTTAACTTGTTTAAAGCACTTACGGACTGATCCTTCTCCCGATTCAGGGTCCGTGGTAACGGTGGGGAGGGTTGGTAGGGGATCTCAGTGAGGGTGAGGAAGAGATCCTGGCTGTCGGGGAAATCAGCGTTGTAAGCGCCGTCGACTGCCTCGTCCTCCTCATCTTCCCCGTCCGCGAACATCTCCGAGGAACAGTCCGTCGACACTATCCCATCCTCAGAGTCCACGCACACTGGTGGGGCAGTGGTGGCAGACCCACCGAGAATGGCATGCAGTGCCTCGTAGAAGCGGCATGTCTGGGGCTGGGCTCCGGAGCGTCCGTTTGCCACTCTGAGTTTCTGGTAGCCTTGTCTCAGCTCCTTGACTTTCACGCGGCACTGCGTTGTATTCCGGCTGTATCCTCTGTCTCTCATGGCTTTGGAGATCTTCTCGAAGGTCTTTGCATTCCGTTTGCTGGAGCGCAGCTCCGAAAGCACAGACACATCGCTCCACACAGCAATCAGATCTGAGACTTCCCGGTCAGTCCATGCTGGGGACCTCTTTCTAGTCTGAGATTGCCTGGACTCCTCTGCTGGAGAGCTCTGCATCGTTGCCGGTGCTGCTGAGCTCGCCCCGATGAGCAACCAGGAAATGGGATTCAAACTGTCCAGACAGGAAAAGGAATTCAAATTTTCCCGGGGCATTTCCTGTGTGGCTGGTCAGAGCATCCAAGCTCCGACTGGCGTCCAGAGCGTCAACAGAGTGTTGCACTGTGGGATAGCTCCCGGAGCTACTAAGATCGATTAGCATCCACACCTAGCCTAATTCGACATAGCCATGTCGAATTTAGCGCTACTCCCCTTGTCGAGGTGGAGTACCGAAGTCGAACTAAGGAGCCCTCTATGTCGAATTAAATGGCTTCCTGGTGTGGACGGGTGCACGCTTAATTCGATTTAACGCTGCTAAATTCGATTTAAAGAGCTAGTGTGGACCAGCCCTTAGAATATTTTGCCTGTTACTTCACTGTAGGGCCTGAGAGATTTTAATTCCCCTCTATTCAGCTACCCAGAACCAATCGTCATTTAAAGGTGACAGGCCTTATCCATTGTATGTTACTGCATCACTGTTTCAAGGCTTTTGTGAGTAGCATCCTTTACTCCTTCCCCATAGCTTAATGATTAGCCATCTGTGCCGAGTCTCAGCGCTGCTTGTCTCTTATCCTACAGTTAATATTCTAACCTGCAATTGGTGCTTCTTTTTCTCCTCTGTTTTGAATACTAGTGTTATGTTACAGTAATGATTTTATAACATTTTGTGATCTGTGAGGAAAGATTGGACTGGAAAACATCTTTTTTTATTGCAGTGATTATTGAAAAGAAAAGGAACAGTAAAGAATACACAGTTTTAAAGCAGAAAAGATATTGGCAGAGAGAGTCCCCAAAATGAATATGAGAGAGAGAGAGAGAGAGAGAGAGAGAGAGAGAGAGAGAGAGAGAGAGAGCCATCCAGGGGTAAAGTCTAATGAGCTAAAAATTAATGTGGGAAATTTCAGCTTCCTGTATTCTGGATTGAGCCTGTCCCTCAGATTCTTGGTTCTTGTTTCCTGGACACCGAAACCATGAACTTGCCTCAAAAAAGCCAACGTTGGAGTAGGCCAGGGAGAAGTGGAATCTGAAGGGAAAGAAGTGAGAGCAGAGTTGTCATTATAAAGGATGAAGGCATGTTACTAAAACAATGTGCAGTCATCCTTTCAGTACTTCAGGCCACATGATATGCCTGCAAAGACAAACTTCTATGGCAATGTGTCTTATGTAGTACATGCGCAGTAGTGGTTTTCCTAGGGCATTGCCTAGAACGCGCCCAGAAGAGTGGCTCAGGTATACGTGCCGACTCCGTGGGTGCTCCAGGGCTGGCGCACCCATAGAAAAAAATTAGCGGGTGCTTAACACCCACTGGCAACTAGCTCCCCTCCTTCTCCCCAGCGCCTCCCACCCATCGGCGGTCCCACTGATCAACTCCTCCCCCTCCCTCCCAAGTGCCTCCTGCCCACCACAATCAGCTGTTTTGCAGTGTGCAGGAGGCGCGGGGAGAGAGAGGGAGGAGTGGAGATGGGGCACGCTTGAGGGAGGGGGCAGAACTGGGTGGAAATGGGAAGAGGCGGGGTGGGGACTTGGGAGAAGGGGTGGGGGCGAGGCCTGGGCAGAGGAGGGGGGGACCTAGGGCAGAGTGGGGGGTTGAGCACTGTTGGGAATAGAATGTGAAATGCTGAGATTGTTTAGGCTTCTGGGACGAGCCGATAACGCTGGGAATTGTGTATAAAGGGCTGACCTTGGGCGCGCTCTCATCGGCCAGCTAACTGTAAATAGGATGATAAGTCAAACAGGTGTGTAGGATGTTAATTAGGATGGGGTTACAGCTGCGGCTGTGTATATTTTGTTAACCAATTAGCAACTGTCTGATTGCTTGCGATAATGGGATATAAGAGCATGCTGGAAATGAATAAAGTACTCTCTGCTTATGATCACATGGGTTGTCAGACTCTGTCCCTGCTCCTCTGCGATGCAACAAATGGTGACCCCGACGTGATTGAATGAGGACAGTGTTGGTGGCCTGAACTGAAAGGAGGAAAAGGAGGCGCACCTGAGTCTCAGTGTCGAGCGGCTAGGAGCCGCAGGGCGTCCGAAAAGAGGGGCGCACCTGAGCTCAGTGTCGAGCGGCGGCCGCAGGGCGTCCGAAAAGAAGGGCGCACCTGAGTTCAGTGTCGAGCGGCTAGGAGCCGCAGGGCGTCCGAAAAGAGGGGCGCACCTGAGCTCAGTGTCGAGCGGCAAGCCGCAGGGCGTCTGAAAAGGGAGGCACACCCCAGCCCAGAGGTGAGCAGCTAACATGGGAACCGCTGCATCAGCGGAAGAAAGGACGGTGCATGAATATTTGATGCGCATCGCGGAGCGGCAGGGAGAGAAGCTCCCCTCTGATAAGTTATCCCGTCTGCTGCGGTGGGGACGGAGAAGGGGACTTTCTGTTCAACCAAGTACAATTTTTGATAAAACTGTTTGGGAGCGGCTAGGCTCCGAGCTTTGGAAGTCGGTGGCTCGGGGCGATAAGGAGGCCTTCTCCCTGAGTCCAGTATGGAATAAGGCGAAGGAGATAGTAGAAACTCTCGCGGCCGAGGCAGGAGTGCAGGCGGCCCTTTCTGAGCTTTGCCGCCCAACGCCCGGAATGCCTTCTGTGTTGCCGGTTGGAGCCAGAGAGTTTTTCGGTGGTGAGGACACGGTGATACCTTTGGCTTCCAACCCCTACCCTATGGATGATGTTGCCCCTGCTACGGCCCCACTACCCTCCAATGTGGCTATCGGCCCCGACATGATTGATCCTGCTACGGTCCCGTTGCCCCCCGATACGCCCGAGCCTATGGAGACAGCCTTGCCGTATGCACCCCCTCCAAAGCCATGCCGTGTCCACGGGGCCTGGGGGTGCCTCGATTGCGGGGGGACAGAGGAGGCTCGGGTGGAACGTGTGCCATCAAACCCATATCCCGATTTGACTACGTTTACTCAGTTTACTCAGTTTGATGCCTTCTATAAGGAGATGGAGCGCCAGGGTCGACAGCTGCAGCATATGTGTGATAAGTTGGACCAATTGGAAAGTTTTCCACCTGGATCATCGCGGTCGCATCTTCACAAGTGCTTTCATTCAACTCGCCCCCCCGCCCCGCCTGGCCCCGGGGACCCTCCAACTGGAGACCCTCCGGATCCGGTACAGCGCTGGCATGGGGTTTTAAGAGAAGCCATCCTTGAAGGTCTAACACCCGAGGCCTTTCCGGTGATTACGCCAGACCCTCAACACCCTAATCATAGACGGTGGGCCCCTTTGGACTGGAAGTTGATCCGTGAGGCACAGAAATCGATCATGGCTTATGGACTAGATAATCCGTATGTACAGTCTATCATTGAACAGGTATTTGTTGGCCAAGCAATGTGTCCGTACGATGCGATTAAGCTAGCTGATATGCTTCTTACACCTACACAGAAACTGTTGTGGAAAGATGATTGGGCTAAGAGAGTTGACTTGGCTCTTGTCCGCAATTTGGATTTACCGGATGATGATCCTCGGCGCCTGGCCACTGCTGATATGTTTTTGGGAGCCGGTCGCTTTGTTGACCCGCACTTGCAAGCTCGCCTTGAGCCCCGGATCCTGCAGCAATCACAGGAACTAGCTTTGGCTGCCTTTAAAGCGGTGCCCCAGATGGGAAAGCCGACCCCTCCCTATGCTAAAATTACACAAGGCCCATCGGAACCGTATTCCACCTTTTTGGATCGCCTTCGAGAGGCTATTGATAGATCTCCTAATCTGACGCCAGAGGCCAGAACTGCAGTTGGACTTGATCTTGCAACCCAGAATGCAAATCCCACTTGCCGCCGTATATTAGCCACCTTGCCCAAGACTGCGACCCTGATGGAAATGATCGAGGCATGTGGTAGGGCCGCTATGCTTGAGGAGACGGATAAGGCGGCAATTCATGCTAAGGCACAGGCCTCTGCACTGGCCGTGGCGTTACAACCCCTGCTCGGGGAACAGCGGGGGGCTAGAAGACCGACCCGGCCAGCCGGCCCCTGTTTTGGTTGTGGAAAACCCGGGCATTTCCGGCGGAACTGCCCTATGCAAAATGGGCAGCGGGCCTCTGATGTGTCACCTGAAGCTGCAACTGGCGCTTGCACACGATGTGATAAGTTTGGACATCGCGCCGCCGACTGTTGGGCGCGTTACACGAAGGATGGAACACCGCTGCCGGGAAACGGATCACGGAGCGCCCCTTGGAGGAGCGCGACGACACAAGTGCCTCCACCCGCCAACCCGGCTGCCTGGAACACCTCACCGGAGCAACCCGTGGCAGTGCCGGAGTGGACTTGGCCACAGCGACAGATGTAGTTTTAGAGACTGACGAGGTTCAAGTTCTTCCTTCCAACATCGATGGTCCATTGGGATTTGGACTGAGTGCCCTTTTGATTGGCCGTTCGTCAACATCGAAACAAGGTATTTTTGTTTTGCCTGGCCTTATTGATGCCGACTATACGGGGAATATTGGGATAATGGTACGTGCCCTCTGTCCCCCTGTGACTATAACTGCTGGTACACGTCTTGCTCAGTTAATACCTTTCAAGGGATGTGTGCCCCGATCGACCCCAATTGACCGCGGGTCTCGAGGGTTTGGATCCACTGGCCCTCCCCAAACTGCCTTTGCTATGGACAAGCCCACCCGAACTGCTCGGCTTCAGGGATCCGATGGGCGGCAAATCACTCAGGAAGCTTTTATTGGGGATGCAATGCAGAGTGGGGTAACTGAGGCACCTGGGACGACAGAGGTAGAAGATACTGTGTTTACCTTGGAATCAGAGCACACTGAAGCGGTTGCAGCTGAGGCCCCCATGCAGAATGATGTAGGAGATGCGCCATCTAACCTAGTATCAGAATGCCCAGGGGCAGTTGTAAATGGGGCCCCTCTACAGAGCGACATGTGTCCTCAAGAACTGCCTGTGTGTGGAAAGGGAGACGAAGAGGAGCAAGGGAATTTAGCTGTGCGGCTGGCAGATACTGGCTCACCCATTTTTAGTATTGAAAGCTCTGGGGCTCAAAAAACATTTGTGCCTGTTACAGCTGCAGCAATTGAAGAACAAATCATTGCAGAAACTGTAACATCTATGGAAACCTCAGCTGAAACTTTAAAGCCTTTAGAAGCAGTGCCTGGAAAACTATTTCCTGAACTAGTCCAAGATATTACCACTGCTCATTCGGGATTTGAGGCTGCAAGCAGTAGCAGTGAAGCAATTGCAACTGTGTTAGTATCAGAGATGTCTGCTGCAGTGGTGGATGGAATGTCTGAAAGAGCCACACGATGTACACAACCTGGGCCCCTGGAGGAAAGTTGCTTGTTTGCTATGCCAGGATTCTTTTTGTTTGATCCTCCCTGAATGATTTAATTGATTGAGAAAATTTTTGCTTTGCCTGAATGTATAGGATGATGTCCTGATAATTTCCCCCGCAGAACTTGAACCACGATGGTGGTGGAACAGGAGAAAAAACACTCACATCATTGATATTGCCAGTGTCTAGAAATTCCTGACTAAAAAGACATTGAGAACTGACCCTGGTAAAGAAGCAAAGAATTGCACACTGGCAGGAAAAAATTTGGGACTCCTGCTAAAAACTGTGGTATTGATTGGATTTTGGGGTTTATTTTGCAGGCTGCGCCCTGTGTTGTGGAATTTTTTTTTAGCATGTATTGCCCTCCCTAATTGGATTGTAAATGATATTACCCCTCCCCATTACTAACCCCTGTTTTTTAGAGCCTATTTGTTTTTTGTTTTTAAAGTTTGAGAAAATTCGGCCTAAAGGTTTGTTGAGTATTCTTAAAGCGGGGAGTTGTAGGCATAAATCTAGGAAATTTGGGAGAACGGCTTTGAATTTATGTGACCCAAAATACCTTTATGTAAAGTGCTTTGGATCGGGCCCAGGCAGGCACGCAATAGATAGAGAACTTGAAGAAGAAAAAAGGATCGGGCCCAGGCGGCGGGCAACAGACAACAAGCTTGGAATACTGGTTGATAACCTTGAGGGTGTAGTTGATAGAAAAGGTAATTAACTACTAGCGAGTAATGTTAGGCAGAGTACAAAGTTAACTCTGTGGTTGCTGGAGGGAATAGCAGTTGAATTTAGAAGTAAGTCAGGATGCAATTGTATTACTGTAAATGATTTAATTGATGATGTAATTTTCCTTTTTTTTTGCCTGATGGTACTAAGGGTATTTGTATATTGTATGTAATGATTGATTGCCCAGTAGGGGTAGTTTTGTTTTGTTTTTTAGATATTAAGAAAATTGGTGTTAGCTGCATAGCATTTTATGTACCATGCATTTATTTACAGAGTTAAATTTATGTTATGTGTTTTTTGTTTTGTTTTGTGGTGTTTTTTTTTTTTTTTCTTTCTGGCCAGAATTGTTTTTTGCGTTTTATGTGGTTTATGTTGTGTTTTTTCTAGGACCCCCCCTCCCTCAGTGTCAGTTTGATCGCCTGACATCTGAGGGATGATTTGGTAATAGAAGGTTGCCACAAGTTGGTGTGCAATAGAGAAGGGGGGAATCCTGTAGAATTTACACCATTTATTTGTTGTGCTTTGTTTTTGTTTGGTGTTGTTGGGGTTATGTTAAGAATTGCATGGTTATATAGGTTGGCTTTATAAAGTTTTAATTTTGGTTTGTGATAGATTGTGGTGTTATGTTGTTATAAGTTGGAAATGTTTTGCTAATGTTTTTATCCCTTTTTTTTCCCCCTCCTTTTTGATTTTGGGTGGAGGGGGGAAGTGTTGGGAATAGAATGTGAAATGCTGAGATTGTTTAGGCTTCTGGGACGAGCCGATAACGCTGGGAATTGTGTATAAAGGGCTGACCTTGGGCGCGCTCTCATCGGCCAGCTAACTGTAAATAGGATGATAAGTCAAACAGGTGTGTAGGATGTTAATTAGGATGGGGTTACAGCTGCGGCTGTGTATATTTTGTTAACCAATTAGCAACTGTCTGATTGCTTGCGATAATGGGATATAAGAGCATGCTGGAAATGAATAAAGTACTCTCTGCTTATGATCACATGGGTTGTCAGACTCTGTCCCTGCTCCTCTGCGATGCAACAGAGCACTCCCTGGGACGGAGGAAGCCGGTGCCTATGGGCTCAGGAGAAGTTCATCCAGGAATGTGAGTGCACTTTTTCCTCTAAATTTCATTGTGTAAGTCTCTCTGACTCATACACTTCACCAGAGAAGCCTTGACTCTCAACGGCTCTGTATCCAAATTCATACAGGAGGAAGCCAATTCTAGAATCCTTGAGATCTTACTAAAATAGATGTGTTTTATATTGAGTATTTTAATTCCTATAAGAGCTGGGAAGAAAAATTCCATTCTGGTATTGCTGCTGCTCGTGATGGCTGATCTGCAAATTCTTCAGGGGTTCAGTTCAATTTGGATAAGCTCCCATTCAAACCCAAACATTTTACCTCCGAGTTTAGCCAATAGGTTCTCAGAGCATGGTACTCTCAATGCCTGATAAAAACATGCTGAAGTGCTCACAAATGCCCAAGACACTCTCCTTGTAAGACTTAGGGTATGTCTACATTGCAATTAGATACCCACGGCTGGTCCATGCCAGCCGACTTGGGCTTGGGATGTGGGGCTGTTGAATTACAGCGTAGACTTCTGGGCTCAGGCTGAAGCCTGGGCTCTAGGTACCCTCCCACAACACAGGGTTTGCAAGTCTACACAGCAATTAAACAGCCTTGCAACCTGAGCCTGAGCCAGTTGACACTGAGTGTCTAACTGCAGTGTAGACATACCCTTAGTGCCCCACAACTCTACTTATGAGCTTCTTCCTCATGGATGTCTACACTGCAAAGAAACCCCTGGCAGCAGGGACGGCACGTTAGGGGGAGGAGGCGGGAAGAGGTGGGGTGGGGGCTTGGGGAAAGAGGTGGAGTGGGGGTGGTGCTGGGAAGATGTGGGGAGGGGGCTTGGAGGAAGGGGTGGAGTAGGAGTGGGACTGGGATGGGGGGGTTTGAGCATCCCCCGGGGGAGAGAGGAAGTCTGCGCCTATGCTTATGTCTGATTTTGACTCACTTGTGACCTCACTGTTGAAAAAAAAAACAGACACAGCACATTGAGTAGCTGATGAAACTGAGACCTGGCAAACTCGTACCAGTGTCAGGCTGTTTAGGGCATTGGTTTTAACTTCCTCTTTAGCCACAGGCTTACAGCAGTGTTGCAAAATATACAATCTTGGCTCACTAACCCAGACTCTTACTAAACTGAAGGCAAAAGGAGAGAGACAGGCAAGAGAAGAAAATAAGGTGGGGAAGGAAAAGTATACGGGGGGTTGGTGGGGGGGAACAAAGTCTCACATCCTAGATGGTGTTCAGAACTTAAGTACGGTAGAGGTAGCAATGGCAGTAGATGTGAGAAATGGGTGGGCCTGGCCCTCACTTTTAGCAAAGTGAAGTTCAGTTACAGTAAGATGTTAGAGTAATAAATCCCAAGTTTTTACTTTTCCTCTCCCATCTCCATTTTTTACCAGTCATGGCCTTCAGAATATTACCGAGGACGAATCCTTACCTTAGAATCATAGAATATCAGGGTTGGAAGGGACCTCAGGAGGTCATCTAGTCCAACACCCTGCTCAAAGCAGGACCAATCCCCAACTAAATCATCCCAGCCAGGGCTTTGTCAAGCCAGACCTTAAAAACCTCTAAGGAAGGAGATTCCACCACCTCCCTAGGTAACTCATTCCAGTGCTTCACCACCCTCCTAGTGAAAAAGTTTTTCCTAATATCCAACCTAAACCTCCCTCACTGCAACTTGATACCATTACCCATTGTTCTGTCATTGGGTACCACTGAGAACAGTCTAGATCCATCCTCTTTGGAACCCCCTTTCAGGTAGTTGAAAGCAGCTATCAAATCCCCCCTCATTCTTCTCATCTGCAGACTAAATAATCCCAGTTCTCTTGATCCAGCTCTTGCTGAATTTATGCCATATTAATAATAAAATCATCAATTCAATAAGCACCCAAAATTGTGCTAGGTGCTCCCCAGACACATAATAATTCCTCCTCTGGCCCAAAGACATGATCTAACGTTTAAAAAAGTGAGAGCAGCCAAGAATGGGCCAGTGAGAACAAGGGTAATAAACATAAGGTTAGGTTAAAGAGGTATAATCACACATACAAGCTTGTTGTTTTTGTGTTAATAGTTGGAATAATTGATGATAACCAGTTTTTTGAGGGGAGTGCATAGTGAGGAGGGAGAGAAGGGAGATGTGGTGATTGTGGTAGAAAAGGAACTGGAATGGGCACCGGATATGGAAAGTGTGAGAGGAAGGTGGTGGGAAAGGCCATAAGAGAGGTGGAGGATGAAATGGTGGACAGAGGGAGAAATAAGAGGGATGAGATGCAGTTGGCAGGTCTGAGGGAGGTCAGGCTGCAGAGAGTGTCACCTTCCCAAAGTTCACATCCAATTCTGATCAGAGCTGCCCAGAAGTGGGGGCAAGTGGGGCAATTTGCCCCGGGCCCTGCAGGGGCCCCCACGAGAATATAGTATTCTATAGTATTGCAACTTTTTTTTATGGAAGGGGCCCCCGAAATTGCTTTGCCCCAGGCCCCCTGCATCCTCTGGGCAGCCCTGATTCTGATGTAGTTGTGATGGTGTAATGAGAAGTAAATATATGTACTGAGGACCAAGTGGCAACCTTACTAGTGTCTAGAATTGGAGCATCACTCAAGAAAGCTACCGATGTAGCTTGAGCTCTTGTTGAATGAGTGAAGAGTCTCTGTGGAGGAGGAATGTTTTTCACCGCATATCTGGTAATACAGGAAGTAATCCATCTGGAGGTTGTCTGTGCTGACACTACTTGGCCCTTCATCCTATCTGCATAGGAAACAACAAGTTGAGGAGACTGTTTGAATTGCTTGGTTCTGTCCACACAGAAGGACAATGCTCTCTTGACATCCAAGGCATGCAGATGCGCCTCTTCCCAAACAGAATGTAGTTTTGGGAAGAAAAATGGAAGGTATGTAGTCTGATTATGATGAAAAGCCAACACTACTTTAGTTAAAAATGTAGGTTGCTGTCTCAAAGCCACCTTATCCTTGATAAATTGTGTGTATGGAGGACCAACATCAATGCGTGCAGCTTGCCCACCCTCCTAGCTGATGTGATGGTGATAAGGAAGACTATCTTTTGAGACAAGTAAGACTAGGAACAAATTGCCAAAGAATCAGACAGAGGTTCCATAAGAGCCATTAACACAGTGCTAAGGTCCCAAAGTGGTACCAATGCTTTAACAGATGGAAAAAGTTGGGTAATCCCTTTGAGAATCCTCACCACCACAGGGTTGGCGAACAACTAACTGAACTTGACTAGGAGGGCAAATGGCTCAAATTGCTGTTGGTGAATGCTCAGGGAAAAGGCCTGAAGAGTTTAGCTGCAAATACTCTAAGGTGTCCTGACTGCTTGCCACTGCAGACTGAATCAACTGATTAGCCCAAACTGAAAAATGTTTCCACTTAGTCAAATCAACCTAGTGAATTGCTTCCTACTGTTAAGCAGTATCTCTTGAACTGCTACACAGGGCTGGCTCCAGGCACCAGCATTCCAAGCTGGTGCTTGGGGAGGCAATCTGCAAGGGGCGGCAGTCCCTGTTTTGCCCCCAAGCAGCACTCCGAATGGCCGCTGCGGATGGTGGGGGCAGTCCGTGTGCCGTTAGGGCTGCACGTGAGTTTCAGCGGTAGCGGCAATTCGGCAGCAGCTTCTATATTTAGCTGTCCGCGGCGGCTTCAGCTAAACATAGAAGCTGTGGCCGAATTGCCGCCGCCACGGAAACGCGCCTGCCGCCCTAAGGGCACACAGACTTCCCCCGCCATCCGCAGCGGCAATTCGGTGCGCTGCTTGGGGTGGCGAAAACTGGAGAGCCGGCCCTGATGCTACAGAATGGCCCTCTCTTCATAATTTAACCATCCAGAAGCCATGCTGGCTGTTTGGGTCTGGGTATAACACTCAGTGTTGTTGCAAAAGCAGATCTAGAAAGAGGAGGCAGAAGCTGTACAGGTTGTACTGGGAGGCTGCAGAAAGTGGAAAACCAGCCTAGTCTTAACCAAGCTGGGGCAATAAGAACTACTGTGGTATGATTCCATTTCAGTTTGTGAATGACCTGCAGGATCACAGAGGTTGGGGAATGTATACTGTAATGGGGTCAGCCAAACTCTTTAGTAGCCCCTTATGGCCAGAGGCGACTCTGTAGTGCTCTGCTACCAATTTCTCCCCTCTTCAGGGCCCCTTAATAACTTACAGCCCCACCACCAATTCATTCACCCTCTCCCTTTAGGTAGGGAGCCCCCAGCCCTTTTCCCACAGCTGGGTTCCAATTTAAAGTGTCTCAGGCTTTACCTGGCTGGAGCTCAGCCATCAGGTTTCCAGGCTCCTCAGCCCTTCTCCCAGTCAGGTTCTCTTAGCAGGAGCTGGGCCCAGTATTCCAGACATTATCTCGCTGAAGCTCAGCCTCCCTAGTCCTCTGGTTCTGGCTTCCAGGCCCAAACCCTTCTCTCAGTCAGGGGCTCTCTAGCAGGAGCCTCCTGCTCACTGCGGGTCCTCCTTGTCACCGCTCCCTTGGTCTCAGGGTGTGTGCCTGGTGCGGCAAGCCATGGGGGGCGCTCTGCTGGTCGCCGCGAGGGCGGCAGGCAGGTTGCTTTTGGTGGCATGCCTGTAGAGGGTCCGCTGGTCCTGCGGCTTCGGCGGACCTCCCGCAGGCCTGCTGCCAAATCCGCGGGACCGGGACCTCCCACAGGGAAGCCGCCGAAGGCAGCCTGCCTGCCGTGCTTGGGGCGGCAAAATACCTAGAGCCGTCCCTGCTCACATCACATCCAACAGCTGCCTCATGCACTTGCTCTGCTCCAGCAATGCTTTCCACTTTGCCATTTGACTCTCCATATTTACAAAGTTGTTCTTTCACTAGCCCTCCCTTGTCTATCTGGAACCCTCTACTTCCTCACTCCATACTACTGCCTCTGTTCTAATTTCACCTTTAAACCTTCCTTCTTTTAAGACTACTATTGACTCATAATCTTTCGGGAGTTTGTTTTCACATTGTGCATGTATTAAGGATGCAATATAGTGTGCCAATAAAATCTATTGCAATGTAACTGTTGGAAGCCTCTGACTTACCATGGTCCAGTCCTTTTTGTGTAATCCTCACTTTGAGCCCAGGGTTAGCATCAAGCTGCAGGGTGAGAAAGTTTAAGAGGAAAATGCACCAAAACTTCAGCATCTTCTTTTACAATGACCTGTTAACAGTATTTTTGATTAAACAATGCAGATTCATGCACAAACCATCACAACTTACTAATGCCCTGAGCAGTAGTGCTACTTTCCTAGCTAATAAAGTAAGGTTCCTCAGTTCCTAATTCCTGAGATCATCCTTAGCAACTTTTCAAAAGATGGCTACTGTCCAGTCCCCTGGTAATAATGATAATACTTCTCAAGACTTATGTTGCACTTTATCGTCAAAGCACTATACAAACAATAGTGGTATAGCAGCTGTTTTAATAATACATGTCATATTTTTGCTAGTTCAGCGGTTATAATTTTTAGATCCTTCAGAGAGTTTTCCAAAGAATGCCATCTGGTCTTGGTGACTTACGATAATTTACTATAATCGTCCAGAAAATATGAATGACATATTCATCTTACAAAAACATCATTCAGAAGAGAGTGGCCTTACACTTAGAGCAAACAAAATTCCTAGCTAAAAGTATTCAATATACTTATATCTGTGCAGGAAATAAAATCATAAGTAATAATCAGGCCACAACCTCAAATGGTGCAACTATGGATAGCTCCAGGATTTCAACCAATATGTAAAAAAATATCTGATGTTTGTTTTCCCTTAGTGCGGGAAAAAACACGGCATTCTTCACATTAAAACAATTTCAGAAGCATAGTCATATAGGAACATCAAAGACTAATACCTTTTCAATAATTGTAATCAATAATATTTTAATTTCAAATCAGTGAACAATGGTAATTTAAGCTTCCTACAAAATACTTGAGATAAGTCTTGCCACCCTACCCACTGACCTAACCCTATCCTCCACATGTGTGGAAAGCATAAAAATGCTGCAGTAACATCATGTTTCCACTGAATATGATGGGCTAGGCAGTGGAGAATTTGCAGGGTGACTTTGCAACCCCACTACGTCATATCATAGAACTCTATGATAGCTATGCACAGCTCACCATCATGAGTAATGACTGAAGCTAATTCCATTTTTTGGGCTTGAGTGGTTGGTCTTAAATTGGGAAAGAGGTACATTGTATGAACCTTTTAGTGCATGTAGGCCAGTGGTTCTCAACCTGCAGCCTGTGGGCTACTTGCTGCCCAATCAGCACATGTGTGGCCTATGTGACATCCTCAGCGCCATACGAGTAGTATATATATTGTGTGGATGTGGCCCACATAATACAGAGAGAGCTGGATATGCGGCCCACAATGGTAAATAGGTTGAGAACCACTGATTTAGGCTAATGTCAGCAAAATCTTCCTTTAAGTGAGATCCAATAGGCGTGCAGTAGCCTTCCACATTTCTGGGACTTTTTAAATTTTACTGGACAAAACACTAGAAAGTTTATAATAGGGAATAATCTTATAAGGTAATGGATTGGATGAGCTAATCCAAAGTTTTCAAACTACGGTCTGTGGACCACTGATGGTCCATGGACAGCTGATTGGTCACATGATGGCAACTGTTTCCAGCTGCTATGCTGCATTATAAAACAGCTAAAAAATATACATTAAATACTTCCCTAACATTACTTTCCCATGTTCTTATGTAAGCAGAGACTGTATCTGTCACAGTGATATTGCACAGTTGTGAACAGGAGAGGAAGTGGTCCACATTATGAAAGTGTTTCAGAATCCCTTTTCATCTCTAATATTTATGATACTCTGGGTTTTTGGAATCCTTCCAGTGACAATTTTTAAGCAGTCCAAAATATAAAGTTATTAGGTAATACAATTTTAAATTGTGCAGAATAGTCTGGTTAGAGTAGGAATATTCAATTTACTCCAAAAACATTGGCCCTTTTTGTAAAGCACTTACAGTAGAACCTCAGAGTTACGAACACCAGTAGTCAATCACACACCCCATTTGGAACTGGAAGTATACAATCAGCTAGCAGAGACAAAAAAAAGCAAATACTGTGCAGTACTGTGTTAAATGTAAACTACTAAAAAATAAAGGGAAAGTTTAAAAAAAAAGATTTGACAAGGTAAGGAAACTGTGTTTGTTTAATTTAAATTAAAATTAAAACTAAAAGCAGCATTTTTCTTCTGCATAGTAAAGTTTCAAAGCTGTATTAAGTCAATGTTCAGTTGTAAATTGTTGAAAAAACAACGATCACTTTTGTTCAGAATTATGAACATTTCAGAGTTATGAACAACCTCCATTCCCAAGGTGTTCGTAACTCTGAGGTTCTACTGTACAACTGTCTTTAGTTTAATTTAGCATGAATGAATTAAAAGGAATATTATTCCATGTAATGACAAAGGGCCAGATTTTCAAAAATATTTAGGCATCCAAAGATATAGCTAGACACCGTGCTGAATTTTCAAAAGCGCTTGAGCGCGTTAGGGGGCCGATTTCAATGGGAGCTAGGGGATTATTCTGCTTAGGCACTTTTGAAAATCAATAGACATTTATCTATATCTTTAGGTGCCTAAAAGCCTTTGAAAATCTGGCCCCAAAAGATCCTTAACTACACAAGGGAAAAAGACAGCATTCTAAGAACATAATGTTATATCCTTGGGGCAGCCGGTGTAGGAAGCAATCACTTGAGGCCAGAGAGCAGGCAGCTAACCAAAACCTCCATTTTATTTACATATATACAGAGAACTCCTCAGCCGGTTGAAACCGGTTGAGCTAACCCATAATAATCTAACTCAGTTGCCATAGCAACAAAACCATGACAACCAAATACATAACATATTCCTCCCCCCCTAATAAGAACATCCCCTAAATAAAACACACACTAGACTAGAGAAGGAGGGTAGACTGCCTCCATTCCCGGCTAAACCCTGGGGATTATTTTGCCCCATAACCGTGGGTTCGCCCTAGCTAAAGATCCAGCCGATGAGGAGGCCTTCTGTCTCTAGGTGGATTACGGCGAACTACTGGTGTTATTGCACCCGGAAGCACTAGGGGCTCAGGGTCCGCAGCACGAACAGGTGAGGAGGTGGTATCAGCTCGTGCTGGGCAAAGGGGTATCTCAGCCGCCGGCAGTAATGGAGGAGAACAGTCAGAAACAGGTGACTCGTGATTCGATCCCTCACCAGAAGAGGTGAAGTCAGACCCCTCAACTGCAGATGGGTCCTGAGGACTGGCATGACCTGGCAACAGCTGATCTACATGTTGCCGCCAGGTAAGATTCTCTGCAGTCCGGACTGTGTAGGAAACAGGTCCTGTTTGAGTGATGACTGTGGCCGGAACCCATTTAGCTCTGGAAGTATAATTCCGAGCCAAAACTAGCTGTCCCGGGCTAAAGGTTCGGTCTTTTGCTCTGGGTGCCCGTCTGATGACTTGATATTGCTGCTGATGTTGCACAATTTGTCGGGGTTCAGAAGGTTTCAGCAGATCAAAGCAAGTGCGCAGCTGTCGTCCCATCATTAGAAAGGCCGGAGATGCGTGGGTCGTAGCATGAGGTGTGTTTCTGTAGGAAAGTAAAAAGGTATCCAGACGCTTTTGAATGGAGTGTTGTCCCCTTGCTGATTTCAAAGCGTTTTTCATTGTCTGCACAAATCTTTCAGCTAATCCGTTGGTGGACGGATGATATGGTGCTGACGTGATGTGGTGTATCCCATTTGCTTTCATAAAATTTTGAAACTCCTGAGAAACGAACTGCGGTCCATTGTCGCTCACAAGTTGTTCTGGCAGACCAAAACGACTAAAGAGTCCTCGTAGTTTTTGGATAGTACTCTCTGCAGAAGTGGACTGCATTATAGAGACTTCTGGCCATTTAGAATGGGCATCTATTGCCACCAAGAACATGCTTCCTTCAAGGGGGCCAGCAAAGTCAACGTGAATACGTTGCCACGGGTTTTCAGGCCAGTCCCATGGGTGTAGGGGTGCCCACTGGGGTGCATTCCTCACACCCTGACATGACATACAAGCTTTTGCCTTCTCTTCAATAGCGCTGTCCAGTCCAGGCCACCAAAAATAGCTTCGTGCAATTTCCTTCATGCGCACTATTCCACAGTGACCGGAATGTAGCTGTTCTAACATCTGTGATCTCAGTGGTGGTGGAATAATGAAACGTCTCCCCCACAACAAACAACCAGATTGGACCGATAACTCCGTCCGCTTGGACATGTAGGGAACAAGGTCGGATGAGACTGGAGAGGTTTGTCGAGATGTTCCATGCATCATCAGGTCCATAACGTGGGACAATACTGGGTCAACGCGAGTTGCCTTCTTTATCTGAGTAGCAGTGATGGGTGTATTCTCTACCTGTTCAAAGTAGAAGATTTCCTTGTGGGCACTATCTTGGTGTTTGACCGGCAAAGGCAACCTTGAGAGGCCATCTGCATTGCCGTGTAGAGTGGATTTCCGATATTTGATTTCATATGTGTGTGCTGAAAGTAACAATGCCCAACGTTGCATACGACTAGCAGCTAATGGGGGAATGCCTGTGTAAGGTCCAAAAATTGATGTCAGAGGTCGATGGTCTGTGAGAAGAGTAAATTTTCGCCCAAACAGGTACTGATGAAACTTCCGAATTCCAAAAACAATTCCTAATGCCTCACGTTCGATTTGGGCGTAGTTAGTTTCTGCTTTGCTTAGAGTGCGTGAAGCAAAAGCAATAGGTCTCTCTTCTCCTGAAGGCATAATATGTGACACGACTGCTCCCACTCCATAAGGGGAGGCATCGCAGGCCAATTGCAGTGGTAAGGATGGATCAAAGTGCGTTAGAACTTCAGAATTTAGCAATGCATCCTTAGCTTTGTTAAATGCAACAGCACAGGCTTCAGTCCACTTCCAGGCCTTGTTCTGCCCAAGGAGCTCATGAAGTGGTTTTAGCAGTGTGGCTAACTGTGAGATGAACTTTCCATAATAGTTCAGGAGTCCTAGAAACGAGCGCAGCTGGCTTACATTTCGAGGTGGGGGAGCCTCCACAATAGCTTTAACTTTTGCAGGGGCCTTATGAAGACCTGCAGAATCAATGATATGTCCCAAATATTCAACAGAGGGCCTGAAGAATTCACACTTGTCTTTGCGAACTCGTAGGCCATACTCTTCCAGTCTTTGTAGGGTAGCCTCTAAATTCTTTAAGTGATCCTCTTCATTTCTTCCAGTGACCAGGATATCATCCAGATAGCACTGAACTCCTGACAAGCCACACAAGATCTGGTCCATAGCCCTCTGGAACAGGGCGGGAGCAGATGTTATTCCGAAGGGTAGACGACAGTATCGATAAAGCCCCTTATGAGTCACAATAGTCAACAGCTCTTGGGACTTTTCATCGACGTGCATCTGTAAATATGCTTGACTCAGATCAATCTTACTGAACTTTTGTCCCCCAGCCAGGCCTGCGAAGAGGTCATCGATGCGGGGAAGCGGGTATTGCTCTGCACACAACACTGGGTTGACAGTGACTTTAAAATCACCGCAAATCCGGAGACAGCCATCTTTCTTCACGATTGGAACGATAGGAGTGGCCCATGAGCTATGGGTAACTGGTATTAGGACTCCATTGGTGACCAGGCGCTCCAGGTCTGCTTCAACTTTTGGCCTGATGGCATATGGCACAGTTCGGGCTTTCAGATATTTTGGTGGACTGCCAGGTTTAATGTTCAATGTCACAGTGATTCCCTTCATACTTCCCAATCATCTCCAAAAACAGCAGCATGTTTCCTTAGTATAGGGGTTAGACTGGTTTCTTCTTTAGTCATCCGGTGCACTTCTGCCCAGTTCAGTTGAATCTTCCCAAGCCAAGACCTACCCATTAAGGCTGGGTAGTTACCTCTCACCACAAACAGTGGCAATTTAGCCACCTGTCCATTGAGCTCCACCTTAACATCAATAGTGCCCAGCATAGGCACAGCTTCTCCCGTATACGTCTTCAGAACAGTTTTTGTTGCCTTAAGCAGAAGATGCTGTAGCTTTTCTTTATACACAGTCTCGGAGATCAGTGAGACGGCTGCACCGGTGTCCAGTTCCATGCGTATACGTTTGCCATCCAATAACGGGGTTACCCAGTATTCATGTGAGCCCATTGCCAAAGACAAAACATGCAGTGGCACTTCCTCTTGCGATGAGGTGTCACCTTGATCATCCTGGGTCTGCTCTAGGGTATGCAGGGTTCCTCTTTTTGTCGGCCAGACCACAGGCCTCTTTTTCTTTTGTTTACAGGCACACTCAATGTGTCCCTTTTTGCCACAGTGTCGACACACCAGGTCCTTACACCAGCATTCTGATGCCTGGTGACCCGGCTTACCACAGCGGTAACATTCTTGACTCTGCACAGTTTTGTGGGTCGGTTCTTGTGACACTTTTTGCACCCTAGGGGGTGCACCGATGTATTGTGCCTCCCTTGTAGCCAGTTCCATGGAGACAGCAATATCAACAGCCTTCTGTAAGGTAAGCTGAGCCTCTGTCAGTAGGCGCTTCCGTATAGCTTCACTGTACAGGCCACACACTAACCTGTCACGCAGGGCATCATGTAACATTTCTTTAAATTCACAGTGTTCTGCTAGCTTTTTTAAAATGGCTACAAATTGTACAACTGTTTCATCTTCCTTTTGGTCTCTTTTGTGGAACCTATATCTTTCAGCAATTACCAGTGGTTTTGGGGAGAAATGAGACCCCAGGATTTCCACAATGTCACTGTAAGATTTAGTCTCAGGCTTAACAGGGTGTAGTAAGCTGCGTAGCAGAGAGTAGGTTTTAGCCCCTACAACAGTTAAGAATATTGGCACCTTCTTCGCTTCTGTAATGTCATTTGCAATACCAAAAAGCTCAAAACGCTCAGTATACACATGCCACTGCTCTGTATTCTCATCAAAAGGCTCCAGGGGCCTGGTCAGAGTAGCCATGATTTTTAGTTTCACTTTCACAGTCAGTGCAACAAGCAGCTTTTTTTTTGTTTGTTTGTTCTTTACCTTAACTTCTACTTCCTTCTGTTACTGGAGCAGCACCGGAATCCCATCCTCGTCGCCAGTGTTATATCCTTGGGGCAGCCGGTGTAGGAAGCAATCACTTGAGGCCAGAGAGCAGGCAGCTAACCAAAACCTCCATTTTATTTACATATATACAGAGAGCTCCTCAGCCGGTTGAAACCGGTTGAGCTAACCCATAATAATCTAACTCAGTTGCCATAGCAACAAAACCATGACAACCAAATACACAACACATAAGAATGGCCGTACCGGGTCAGACCAAAGGTCCATCTAGCCCAGTATCTGTCTACCAACAGTGGCCAATGCCAGGTGCCCCAGAGGGAGTGAACCTAACAGGCAATGATCAAGTGATCTTTCTCCTGCCATCCATCTCCATCCTCTGACGAACAGAGGCTAGGGACACCATTCTTACCCATCCTGGCTAATAGCCATTTATGGACTTAGCTACCATGAATTTATCCAGTTCCCTTTTAAACATTGTTATAGTCCTAGCCTTCACAACCTCCTCAGGTAAGGAGTTCCACAAGTTGACTGTGCGCTGCGTGAAGAAGAACTTCCTTTTATTTGTTTTAAACCTGCTGCCTATTAATTTCATTTGGTGACCCCTAGTTCTTGTATTATGGGAATAAGTAAATAACTTTTCCTTATCCACTTTCTCAACATCACTCATGATTTTATATACCTCTATCATATCCCCCCTTAGTCTTCTCTTTTCCAAGCTGAAGAGTCCTAGCCTCTTTAATATTTCCTCGTTTTAGTTGCCCTTTTCTGAACCTTTTCTAGTGCTAGAATATCTTTTTTTTTCTTTTAAAAAGCACTGATTCATAAAGCTTAAGGTGCTTTTATAATCATTTTAAATACATCAACCCAGTGATGAAAATCCCAAACACAAGGATATTTTCACCGTATCAAGCTCTCCCCACAGAATCATTCTACAAATTACAAATCACAACCCATATCGAGTCAAAACATTCCTCAACTTAGCCCTTCCCCAAAAACCAAACAGACCAGCCTTGCAGCATGCCCTAGAAATCAGCAAATTCAGAATATGGCAGGTCAAATGGAGTAGTGAATTCCAGAGTTGAGGAATCCACACAAGAATTCTCTGCCAGCATTACCTTGTATTTGAAAGCAGGGGACTGTTTGAGGACCTCCGCTGATTGCAGTTGCTGTGGTATCACAAGTAGATATCGATCTATCCCAGGAGCAAGTCCCAAACCATTCAGGACTTTATCGGCAAAGCTGACACCTTACATTCCACTTGGAAACTAATCAGAAGCAGCACAGATTATGAGTGCAGGTGAGCAGCGTAGTGATGGGCATAGAACAGAAATCAAAATAGAACAGGAGATAGTATGTGTAAAGTGATGTCCACTTGAACCACCACTTAGCGTGAAGTCACATTCTGCATTAATTTACATTTCCAAGTGATTTTAAGATGTAGCACACATTTCATTAGTCTAATCTCACAATGACAAAGGCCTGGATAACTCCAACAAGATCTGTATCTGAAAGAAAAGATTGCACCCTTGTTGATAAAAGGGGATAGAAACCAGCAATTTTAGTCACTGATCCTGTCTGCACATCCAAATATTGCTTATGATCTAACATGAACCCCAAATTGTGAACCTAAGTAACAAGCAGTGGTTGCACTTCCTCAGTCCAGGGGCTGATATCTCCACCATTTCTTCCAGTTGCTTCCCCCAACCAACAAACTTTACCTAGAATAATCATATAATATGCAAGGTAAATGTTGACCTCAGAAAGTGGCACACAAAATTGCTCTGATATTTGTCTCCAGTAATGGAATAGGACTAAAACAACTACCTCATTTAAATTAAACATTCCTTTAATTTTTCTCTCTTCTTTTCACCTTAAGTGTAAGAAGAAAAAGAAACTCATTTGTTTCTATCTATGTACATTTATAAATCTCATCCTGAGTTACTGTATTTACCAGTGTGCAGATAAAACAGTCTGGGTTCTCCTGTTTGATGTTTTATGGCTTCTTTGTGAATGATATCCCTAAAAGTGTAGATAACTTTCAGTAAAGGTTACCACTTAAACCAACCTATGTGTTAACAAAGACAGATCAAAGGCTCCAAAACAGCTTCTGATATAGGAAGTCGGGTACGGATATGACAGTCACATAAAGCCAAATCAGATCTTAAAATGATCACAATTCCAACATTCTATAAAGCTACTTCTACAAAAAAATTCTACCACCTTGTTCTCAAAATTCTTCACCTGCAGTCCACGCTGGGACAGGAGGCTTCGCACTGAAGAGTTTTCTTCTCCATAGTGCTGCTCCTCAGTTCAGACAAGAAATTCCAACTGTACACAAAGAAAAGCACAATTGACCCAAATATGTAAATAAACAAAGCATTTACCTGGCCTGTGCTCCAGCAAAGCACTTTTGCTTCACACTACCCCAATGCCTGCCTTTAGCACACAACCCAGCTGTTTTATTCAGTTCTTCTTTTACGCCAATCTTTCCAACTGTGGCACACAGAGGAGCATGTATGTACCGGTACATTCTCTGCTGTTCGGTCAACAGGGAAACAAGAAAAACCCATCAGAAAGGATTCAATAGCTAGAAGATTTAATGTTTCATGTACACTTGAAATTCAACCTGGAAAAATGCCAAATAATATATTTGGGGGAAATGAATCTAAAACCTAGCTAGAGAATGGGAGAGGGACACTAGCAGGAATGCTCAGAGACCTATGGGGAATAGTCAACAGCAAAATATATATGAGCTTGCTATATGTGTAAAAAGGCGTGTATCCCCACCCATACCACTAGTGGAAATACCCATGGGAGAGGGCCTGAGAAGAAAACTCCATGAGGCTCTCCTGGTGGAGTTTCCTCCATTCCACAAGGGACGCAACGCTACCCCCAACCCATCTCCAAGATAAGCAGTTGTTCTGCCCCCTGAGCCTAGCAGATTGAGTGAGATTTGCAGAAAGCAATGACCTCCTGTGGACTCTATCTGCATGGAGTATTTGTGCCTTTGCACTAGCTCTGGGGCCCCTGGTGCTCCTTAGCAGGGCTCCCAAAGGAGCCACATTACCAGGGCTTTCCCTGCCTGCTGCAGCTCTGGGGACACCCTTAATAGGGGCGTTTGATGCTGAGAAGCAAGCTCCAGAAAAACTATCATGCAGCACAGAGCTGTAAAATAGATAATACAGCCATGATGCTTAATGAAATCAGACAGCTAATGATGACTAAGTTGAGCAGCAGTTATGGACAGCTGATTTTATGTATTTATTTAAAAACTACCACCATCACCACCATTCACATGATTTGAAACCTTCAAGTTGAGCACACAGTAAGCCTATGTACCAGACTTAGTTTATGACTGTTAATCTTTTCTTCTCTCCTCCAGTGCTCCCATTATTTATCACACTCATTGGCTGCAACTTGTCTTAAATTAGATTGAAATCTCTTTGGAGCAGGAGCCATGCCTTCCTGTGTGTTGTGCCTCTAGTGTAGTTGGGTCCTGACTCTCACTGAGGCCTCTGGGCATCACTGCAATACAAATAATAAACCATTATAATAAATGTTACCTATTCTGCATAGTCTCCAGCCCTTTCCCGTGTAGATCCTGACCACATGCAAAGATCTGTATAGGTTCCTAGGGTATAGGTTCCTAGGGTTTTACAGAGGAGATTGTTCTCTGCGTGTCAAGGAAGAGCTTCATGTGGAAATCTCTCTGTATCTAGGGATCAGCCTGTGACTATCTGGGCCAATATATTTTGGGCTGCTTACACAAAGGCATCAAGTCCCAAAACAGGAAGGTAAAAATCCTTTTTTAAATGTCTCTAATGAGACCACTTTTAGAATACTACTGTGAATTCAGTTCTGAGTAGCAGAAAGAAGAAACACACAGAAAAGCAAGGATTTGCAGGTCAGGCTTATGAGGGAAGACTCTAAGAGTAAGAGAACTAGGGGCTAAATCACAGCCTTGGAGTATCTGCAGTGCAGACCCCAGATGGAGGATTGTAGCTTGGGTGACTCCTGAAGGGGAATGCTCCTCACAGGCATTTGCCCAACTCTTGACCATCTCCAGAAGTGGAGTCCATGACTGCACATCCTCAGGCACAGGAGGAACCTAATATAGATGGCTATATATTCTTAACAGAAACAAACACGAAATTTAGATTTTTATTTTAAATTAAAACTCAGTTTCAGAATATTGCGAAAATCGAGCCTAATTGTGATTTATGCATGCCCACAATTTTCAACTCTTCCTTGTTTTGTACAAAAATCTTATGAGATGCCCACTGAGCCTGCCCAGAAATGACATTTCAGTTGCTTATAACCTTTTATTTTTAAAATTCTCCATTAGTGACCACAAATTTAAGAGAGCACACCCTCTACAAGGATGGCCATAGCAAGTTTCAAACTTGAACTCTGTTCAAAAAAGTAGTAATTAGAAAAATGAGTCTATAAGCCATGGTGCCTTTAGTGACTCCCAATCAAGGAACACCTTCTTTTGTCATTTCAATCCTGCTCATGATAGAGGTTCCCCAGACATGAACCCATCTCAGAGAATAACCCTTTGTGTCACTGGGGCTTAGCATCATGCTGAAGGGCTTGAAATCCCATTTACATCCATTTTTTTTGGCTGGGGAGAGTGGAGATTTTGAAGGTTTCTTAAACTGGTTAATTCTTGGTTTGGCTCAATGCCTGCCTTTCCTCCCAGAGTACACTTTATATTTGCTCAGGAGGGTCTAATGCTTACCGATGTGTACTTTTAGTCAAATGCCAGTCTCTTTACAAAAATGTGGAAGGGAAAGAGGAAGTAGTATACTTATGACTCCTTTGATTTTTGATAGTTTGTCCTTTATCTAAAGGTACCAAGGGAGGTGCTGATGGATGTGAAATCCCATCCTCATTTTAAGATTTATGAGGGAGTGTGGTCTAAAATTAAGGCCTTATCTACATGAGAAAATTGCACCTATTTAACTTCAATTGGGTTTCAAACAGATTTAGTTAAACTGGTGCAAACCCCTCTGTGGACCCTCTTATTTAGGTTTAAGAGTGGCTCATTTTGGTTTACCTTCAGCTGATTTTTAGTCAACAAGCCAAATGGAAATAAGTCTGGTTTAAGTCAAAATAAGAGTGTCAACACAGCTTTTTGGCCAAGTTTAACTGCATCTGTTTAAAATCACGACTTAGGGTACGTCTATACTACCCACTGGATCAGCAGGTAGTGTTCGATGTATCGGAGATCGATTTACTGTGTCTCATCTGCACGATAAATCGATCCGCGAATCGACGCCCATACTCCACCTCGGCAGGAGGAGTAAGCGGAGTCGATGGGGGAGCCGTGGCAGTTGACTCGCCGCTGTGAGGATGGCCAGGTAAGTTGAACTAAGGTACTTCGACTTCAGCTACATGAATAGCGTAGCTGAAGTTGCGTATCTTAGTTCGAACCCCCCCACTAGTGTAGCCCAGGCCTTAAGCTAAACTGGTACTACTGTCTGATGTACACAAGGCTTAAATTCTGCATTACTTACAAAGGCTCATGAAGCAGGAGCCTGACGTTATAAACACAACTCAGAGGATGTGCCTAAGGGATTGGTGGTTATGAGTCATTTTAATTTTAGTGTGGATAAAGCTTTGAAGCTGCGCAAAGCATTTTAACTTTTCCATTGTGATTCATTGTTTCTTTGTATGGAGATTTTCCTGCTAAATTAATACCTAATGTTGTGTGGAGTGTATGCCTGCACCTTGTATTGTGTTGCTCACCTCACCTGGTTTATGGTGAGACTAATAAACACACCTGCAGAAGTTTTCACTCATATTTGACATATCTGGCTTTCTGATTATGACCAGGTTGGCCTACCATTCTTCCAACACTGCAGAAATAGTGCCACATTACTTTCTATCAGTACCCTGGATTGTGAGGAGAGATGCTTAAAACATTGCTCAAAATGTCATATTATCATCCATGGCATAAAGGAGACTATAATAAGTACCAGGTCTGTCACTGACCAAAAAAAGGATATTCAACCACCAAAACAAAACGTTCCTTTTAATTCGTCGTTTCTTTCCTCTTTATTTCAGTCTCCTTTTCCTGCAGAGAAATTCGGTAAAATGGGACACAGTACATGACTTTTGTGCCTCAGTTTTAGGCACATATTTTTTTCACCCCTCGGCACTCCCTGTTTACAGCTGGCTGAGAGAACCAGAAGTGCTGAAACAGCAAAGATAAGCCTGTTCCCATGAGCTTTGCAGACCAAAGAGATGTAACGTTTGAATAAGCTGTACTTTGAGGTGGATATACAAAATGAATATTCTGAGGTTTACCCACCATTGCTGTACTTCTTCTACCTTTGCAAAGTATCCCAAGCTTGCTTCACCTTACCTCGTCTCTTTTGCTTGTTGCAAGACCAATAAGGGCTGTGTTTCTTTATAAACAGAAAGTAAGCCTGGCCAGTCTCCTAAGGAAAACATGCTGCTCCTGCTGTCAACAGTCCCAGGTTGCAGATAACTTCCTGCAAGAGAATTTTCTTGGAGAAAAAGAGAGAAAGGTTATTACTGGTAATGTTGTTTAAGAGTTGATTCTGTGCATTCATATTTAAGGGATTGGTACCCCTCATGATAAGCTCACCGAACCACTATTAGGGGGTGTCTGGGAAGCAGTACCATCCAAGATGGAAGGTGGGCTGAGGAGTTGTAAGATGAACAGAGGCTGAAGCACCAAATTCTCAAACCTCAGCATTTGAACCGGAGATTAAGTCTAAGGGGTAGTGCTTAGTGAAGGTGGGAATTAAACTTCAAGTTTCTGCTCTGCAAGTCTCAGCAATGGGCACTAGCCTAAAGATGGGCTACAGAAGCATCCATATCTCTAGTGGTGTAGGCCTCAATTCTTGTTGGTGAGGGATACTAGACACATAATAGCACAATCAAATGCATAAAATAATCTACTTGGCTAATCTGTGAGTGGAGATCCTGCCTTTTACATTTCTCCTCATACACCACAAACAACCTACTGGACTTTTGGGAGGGCTTATCTCTCTCTAGTCTAGATAAAAACTAATACATTCTTCACATCTAAGATGTGGAGACAGGTCTTCCCCAGGTGTGAGTGCAAGGTGGGGAAGAAGACCAGGAGGGAGATAGATGGGTTAATATGAAAGTCCATCACACTTTAGGAATACATTTTGGGTTGGCATGTAAGACCACTTGGCTCTTAAGGTAACACCACCATCAGAGCTTGCAACTCACTGATGCTCCTGGCAGCAATGATAACTATAAAGAAAATTGTGTGAACAGGTAATCCAAAAAGCAATCCACAGGAAGCTCAAAGGATGGCTCCGTATAAGCTTTGTTAGCAGCAAGTTCAAGTCCCATGCAGGAAATGTAGAGTGGGGAAAAAACACCAGGCAGGTAAAAGATATGTAGATGGATGAATTTTCAGGGATGCTATGGACAGGCCAGCTTCTTTGCAATATAATAATAAAAATCAATGGGAATAAGCAAGAATTCTGGAGCAATCCCTTCAGCCACTGTCCAAGCAGAGAATCTCTTCCATTTGATGGTACTTCAGAGTTTACAATTGATGAGACACTGCAAATATTCAATCCAGTCTTTTCCCCAAGGAAGTCAACAGATGTTTTGCTGTGGCAAGCCCTGACATATTGGAGGAAGATTTCAAGAGATACTATCAGATGCGTTGCTGAAGATGAGTCAAGACATGTTCTACCCACTACTTCCATTTCATCCACTAATTTTATTAGATTTTTTTAAAATTAGTCAATTTTGCATAGCAATTTTGCTGTTCTTTATCAGCTAATGCTGCTTATGGCTGGATTGTTACCACTGGAGTGTACCTGGCAGGGAGAGAAGTTGCCAAGTGCCTTCCTGCCAATTCAATTTGGAGGTGGGTGGGGGCTGGCAGGTTGGGGCAGACCCGGGCATGTTAATGCTCAGCTTTAGCAATACTGGTGGTAACGCTGCAGAGAGGGCTGAGGCCTGGGTGGGGATGCCCTAGCTCCGGCAGGGCCCAGCCTGAGGTCATGGATGTGGGGCCCTCACCCACTCAGCATCCCCTCAGAGGCAGGGAGCAATGGGCGGCCATCACTGGGAGAGGAGCTGCCAAAGGCCATCGCCCTCTAAGCAGCGGCACAGACAGGCCACGTGATTTCCCACCGTCCCAGGCAGCAGCCTCGCGCTCCCGCCCTGGGCTCGCATTGCGAACGCGTGCGGGGCAGCCGGGCGAGCACCGAATCATCGCTCGAGCTGGGCGGGCTCCGGCCACTCCCCCAGCGGGCATGCGCGGGAGTGCGCAGCTGCTGCGGCGAGCGCCGGCTCATCGCCCCTCAGCGTTACCGTTGGCGGGGAGCGCTGGGCGGGGGCCGCCCCCGGAACACCTAGGGGCGGGGCCGGGCTCCCCTGGAGCGAGGCGGGGCGTCACCAACCAAAACAACAACAATCCCCAGCAGCCCCCGCGCCGCCGCCAGCACCGAGCGGAGCCTGACGGGGGAGCGAGGAGCCGCCGCCGCCATGAAGCTCCGGGTCCGGATGCATAAGCGGACGGCCCCGCTCGAGATGCAGGGGGCGGAGCCAACGCTGGGGGAGCTGCGCGCGCAGCTGTGCCAGGCCCTGCTGCCCACTTGGGGCTACAGGTAGCGCGAGGAAAGGGGGGGCGCGGCCATTCCGAGGCCGGCGGGCAGCACCCGGCCGGTACCAGGCAGGGCAGGGGGGCGGGGCCGCGCCCCAGCCATCTTGCCCGGGGCTGCCCGCGGGGGCGGGGCTTCTCCGGGGGTGCCCGGGCTGTGGCGCGGCTGGGCAGCGCCCCGAGGCCGCCCGCGGGGACTGTCCGCGCAGCGCGCCCCGGGCCTGGCTGCAGCGTTTCCAGCCCTCGGGTTTGTGTCGCGAGTCTCCTGGTCCCCGTGGAGCCCCGGGGGCGCTGGGCCGCAGCTCACGGTGCAGTCGCGCTCCTAGCCCGGCAGCAGGCGCAGCGCCTGTCAGGGGCACAAGCCCGCGCCGCGGCCGGACACTGGCATGGCTTCGTGGGGCCTGGCTCGTGGGTTTTGGGCACTTGGGGTTGGCAACGCTGTGGCCGGGCCTCGGGCCGCTGCTGCCCTGTCGGGGGGTTCCGCCATCCCTCGGCTGAGGCGCAGGCTGGGAGATTACCCCGCTGCTGCGCCCGAGCTGTGGGCAATAGGATTGTGCCTGATCCAGAGCTGTCACTGCCGAACCGTTCGCCAAAAAAATCACGTGTCAGAAGTAAAAGAGGATAAAATGCCCCCGTTTTTACTCATCGCTTTCGGTTTCATTTATCCCACAGCACCGAAATGGAAATGAAAGAGGCAGTAGGGAGTTTGCTAAAAGTGAAAGTTATTCTCAGACACCCCTCTGAAATGCTCAGTTCTGATTGTACATTTATGGACCAAAACTGAACCTTTCCTCTGTGTGACACAAGCTAGAGTATGTCATTTTAGTATGGCTGTATAGCCTTCTCCTAGAGGGGGCTCTGTGTGTCAGCAATCATGAAAAGATTTGTGTGCGAAAGGCTCGTGATTTTGTTTACTGGAGAATAAAAGCTATTAAATGATTCTTAAAAACAAAACAAAAAATAGCTTCTTCAACAGGCTAATAGCAATAAAATATTTGCATTCATGTTTTCATGTATGTATATATTTCATATTCATTCTGAAGGATCCCAGAGTGCTTCACAAGCGGTATACATGTGCTAGCAGTGATTCTCAAACTTTTATACTGGTGACCCCTTCCACATAGCAAGCCTCTGAGTGTGACCCCCCCCTTATAAATTAAAAACACTTTATAAGATATTTAATGCCATTATAAATGCTGGAGGCAAAGCAGGGTTTGGGGTGGAGGCTCACAGCTTGTTAACCCCCATGTAATATCCTCGAGACCCCCTGAGGGATCCTGACCCCCATGTAATATCCTCGAGTCCCCCTGAGGGATCCTGACCCCCAGTCCTAAGACATCAGGATAAACCATTAATCTTATTAAAATGTCATGGAATCTTTGTCTCTGGAAAGACCTTATTTTTCAAGGTCTTGCCCAAAGACCCTCATGTTGAGCAAGCTAAAGGATATTTGCATAGAAATATTTTCAAGAATTAACTATTTTAAATATACTCTGCCTCAGTGATTCATTTAAAATCTTTGACCTAAAGCTGCTGAAGCTAGTGTTAGTTTTGGGGGTAATTGGCTGCTTCCTAGAATGTGTTTATAAGGTACATTGCAGACTGAGGCAGTTACCTGTTTTTCAGAGATGGAGGTTTAAACCTACCCAAGATTTCTAGGTTCTGTGATTTAGTTAGTTAAAACAAACATAACACAAAGAGAGAGGTTAAAAAAAATCACATTAACCTGTACCTTGGTTTTCTATTGTGCCCATCATTTATTTTCCCAGTGCTTCTTTGGGCATGTGACTAATCAGACCAGTACTTAGGTTTAACAAAACCATTAATAATCATACCATACATTTGTGTAATCTGAATGTATGACTTAAACTGATCCTACCAGACATGGCCTTGCGGTTTTTTCTATCTCTTTGCAGTTCTGATACCCAGTTTTCAATAACATTGAACAACAAAGATGCCCTCACTGGAGACCATGAGACCTTGGCTTCATATGGGATAGTTTCTGGAGATATGATATGTTTGTTACTGGACGAGACCAATGCAGCACCCATATTACCCCCATCCTTATCTTCACCTCCTCCTCCCCCACTCCAGAATAATCACGAACTGTCCACCTTGACCACCAGCCACAGTCAGGCCAACAGTCCAGAAAAAGAAAGGCAGAATGGGCCATGTGAAGACCATAAAGCTCAGACTGATGCTCAGAAGAGGGTTGATATGGTAAGTACTTAAGGACTGAGATACACAGATTGGGAAACAAGAGGAGACAGCACATTGAGTGCTGGTTGCTAGACTTTATAATAGGGAGCATCCTTGAAGTATTATAGTTCTAGGTGCTTGCCTGGTGTATGGTCAATCACTTATCTGTCTATTACTGTCTGTGTATATAATCTGTTAAGCCTTGTGCATGTCAGAAACGTTAAGTGGTTCCAAGATGTTTCAAATTCCATTTGAGTCCTTTACATATCTCTAGATTTTGCTAATCAGATTTCTGCAGAACACACCCTTTTCAAGGGAGCTAGGAGTGAGTTCTTCTCCCACCTCCACAGTCTCCTTTTAAAAAGACACTTCTGATACTTTCCACAAGTACTTTCTTTCTCTCCTAAGCCCTCAACCGAGCCATTCTGAAATAATGTCCACTGGAGGAGAGAGCAATTTTATAATCAGTTGAAATAGTAAATAGTTTAAAGAGTTTGTCATGAAGTGGAATATTCTGCAGGAACAGTTTCTTTTTAAGAAATGTGTCACTTTAGGGTTGGTTCCAACACATGAAACTATATTTTAAAACATAGAAATGTAGAGCATCTTGTTACAATCTTTGTGGCCACTAATGTAAAAACTTGAAAAATAAATCTTAAGATAAATTAAGGGGTGAGGGAGGAAATCATGTAGTCATGTGTTTGAGATAAAATTTCTTCCTTCCTTCCAGTAGGCTTTCCTCCCAAAATTTAGGAAAAGATGGAGAGCAAGTTTCCATGTACTCCTTTATGTGCCACAAAACTAAAAAAGTATAAAAATTTGAAAAACAGTTTAAATCGCTTCTTTTGAATTTTCTCAGGCAGTTTTGAGGGGGCATTTAATCATACTATATGTTATAAAATCTGAATGTCTGACTTTAGGGCCATCTTGGTAGAAGGGAAAGTATGGTGAGGCCACCAACCTTTATGGTTTTTTGGGGGAGGGTGGGGGACACTCTTTTGAGAATTAGATCTAAGGGGCTGGGAATAATTTCATTTACAAAGAATCTTGGGCATTCTGGACCCGTCTTAGACTTGTCGCTTTTGGTCAGCTGCCTTGAATTTTGACAAATGGTGATGCCATACTGTGTAGAGTTGTGCCCCTGTAGCCTGCTGTAAGAATCTTCATGGTGCTTTAATACATTATTTATTTGTAATACAGTAGAGCATGTAAGCCCATTGTATGTAGAACATTTATCACACATAATAGAAAGATGCTCCTCTGAAGAGCCTGTATTACAAATTAAACAAAACAGACAAAAGTAGTAGTATTCCCATTTTACAGGTGGGAAACTGAGCACAGAGATTAAGTGACTTAGTGAAGATCACACAGGAAGTCTATGACAGAGCCAAGAATTGAATCAAGTCCAGTGCCCTAACCCCAAGATATTCTATCTCTTGGAGGTTGCTTTGTATTGTAGTGCAAGAAAACTTTTCTCAAATATAAAAGAGGGGCTATCACTCAAAAGTAATATCCTCTGAGCTCTGCATAGCAATTCTGAGTGACTGACCAGTATGTACTCCCAAATCAGAGCTTCACAGCTGAAAGAAGACTGGAAGGGCTAGCAGGATTATCAAATCAATCCATGTAGGCATAAGTTTCTGAATGCCACCTTGTTTGTATTACTTTCCCTTTAAGGCAGGATCCAGCCTAGAGTTTGCTTCTGGGCTAGTCCCAGATGACGTTGATCTGGAGGAGGGTACAGGTTCTTATCCTTCTGAGCCAATGTTGTGCAGTGAAGCTGTGGATGGGGAAGTGCCACACTCCTTGGAGACCCTCTACCATTCTGCTGAATGTACCAATGCCAAAGATGCCTTGATAGTTCTGGTACATCTTCTCATGATGGAGACAGGTTATGTACCACAGGTAAGTGCAAAACTGGAAAGGAAACCTCCCACTTAGTAGGAGAAAAATAAGAATATCTGGAATATTGTTCTTCATGTGTCTGTGCTTAAAGATGTACTGTTACATCCTTCTCAGCAGCATGGTTAGCTGAAGTACCAGCTTCCCTAGTTTATCTTGGCAACATTCCTCAGTGATGAAATAGTGGTACAACCTCTAAGAGTGAGACAGTAGTCCAGTCTATATGTCTATTCAATCCTTGGCCTCCCTGCTTGACTGGAAAGGGGAAGGGTGTTAGCTACTTATTTTTGGCTATGGGGAGATAATGTTTAAATTCAGTTCCTAGAAGTGGAGAATGTATGCATTTATATCATTCTGTATTCAGTTATCAATAACTTTGTGTACTCCTCCTTTGCCCCTGTTGGCGTTTGTCTTTCATACCAGCATTGTATATTGACTGCCTGCTTTCTAATTTGGAATAATGAGTTCCTTTTATATATATGGGAACAGGATTTATAACCATGGATTTGTTACAATCCTCTTCCCCCACAATTTGACAGTTTCATTGGTGTTCACCTCAGATAATAGTTACTGTGGCTAAGAAGTTCATATCTCTGCATATGATGAGCATTTCTCCTCCCCCTTTGGCTATTAGTTTTAGCATGCACTAGTCATAGCCACTGTGAGCTATGTCTCTTCAGCTCAGCCAGCAGTCTTGGAAGTAGCAATTGAGGCTGCTGCACAAAATTGTGAGGAAACAAATGGAGTGAAGCACACAGATACTATAGTAATGAGAGCCATATAGAAAAGCCCATGAGGAAATTAATAATTCTGTCATCAGAGCAGAGTTTGAATAATGTACAGTAAATAAGGCTTTGGGCTGTGTATTGTTCAGTGAGGGGAAAACAATATTGAATAGCTGTTTGTTCAGTGAGTACTGTCCATCTTATGCAGTGAATGAGGCAGGGCTCCTGTTGAAAATATAGTATATGATCATGCAATGAAAGATTGTATCATCATTCATATGCACGGAGGGGCCCAATTAAGGTTGCACAGGCCTCTTAATTCTAGCA
The DNA here is from genome assembly GCF_020497125.1 of Mauremys mutica. Classification (NCBI taxonomy): domain Eukaryota; kingdom Metazoa; phylum Chordata; order Testudines; family Geoemydidae; genus Mauremys; species Mauremys mutica. Next base: position 98,340,833 of record NC_059072.1, on the reverse strand, counting down.
TTCCCTAACTTTTGAGTGCTTGACTTTGTAACCTTAATGTTCTTTTAACAGTGTTTTTGTGTGTGTGTGAAATAAATATATAGTCATAGTCAAACCAGTAATGTGTATATAATAAACGTGGATTCATGAAGGCAAAGGCACCTGGCTTCACTGGGAGAGAGGTGAAAATTGTCCCAACAGCCTTTCTTAAAACATTCTTAATATTAATTTTCTGCAGCCTGTGGCATGTACTGAATATATGGTGAATTGTGGTATAAAAGTTTGATTGATACGAGTTTAAGATGACTTGTATATTCACAAGCAGTGAAGCTAGAAGTATGTTAATGTGGCCATCCCAAGCTTATGCTGATAAAACCTTTATGCCACATTACACCACGAAGTAGTCTGTCTCTGTGGAGCAGACATATTAATTATTCTCTCACACACACATTTGTTGGGATTTGAGTAGCTGTTAATGTTTTAATTTAGTTCTTCTCAGCCTTGGTCAGATTGCTCAGGAATACAGTGTTGTTTATCTTTTCATTTACTGTCAGGGGACTGAAGCAAAAGCAGTATCTATGCCTGAGAAATGGAGAAGTGGAGGTGTTTATAAACTGCAGTACACTCATCCCCTCTGTGAAGATGGCTCTGCTGCTCTGACCTGTGTGCCTTTGGGAGATCTTATTGTCATTAATGGTAACTGTGCCAGGCATTAGAAATGTCTCTGGGATCTGATGGGACTAGACTTCCTTTGAATCTTTAGCTTCTTAATCAATTGAGCAAGAAAAGGTGCTCCCTCCTGGTTCTGAATGTGCTTTGCTCCTTCTTGCCTAGGTGGCGATCCCAGGTCTCCCACCTATCAATACAAAGCAATACCCTATGGCTACTGAGCCAGCTCAAGTGTTCACTTTTGATTAGCATGTTGGCAAACCTATCTGTTCCTTCTTTTGACTCATGGGAACTTGTGAAGTACGATACAAGGTGTTAAAATAGATGTAATGGGATTAGCAGTATTACAAAAAAGACATACTGGTATCACCTGCTATTTGTAAATGTCACAGACAAGTTCCAAACTTATTTATTTTGCTGATTCCGCAAGAAATCACTTCAGCAACATCCCTAAGCTTCATTCCACATTTTCAGTTCATCAGAACTATTAATTCCAGAAAATTAGTGCCATTTCTTTCTCTTAAAATGATTTCCAGGTTATTTGGAGTATTTTTTGTCCTAATTTACTCATCATTTTGGACACTTCCACATTTTGCAAAGGCAGTGTTACTTCTGGGCTTGATTCTAACCTCAGATACAGAAATGTGCACTTCAATGGAAAGTACATATATATTTTAAAAAAAATCCAAGACAGCATGCATAAGCACTTAGGCTCTCTCAGGATATGTGATGAAGCATGTCTTCTCGCTGTCCAGGATTTAAATCTAATCCTTTGGCCAAGTCAGGGGACTTGCTCACTTGAATTTGTGATGGAGAGGGGCAGTGCACTGACTGCCTCGTGTACAGTGTTCATCTAGTGAACAGGAGCAATGACTCCTTGCTACAGTTTGATTTCTATATTGACCTTGTTAGAAAGAATGGTTCATGGGGTATCACTGCCATCTCCTACCTTTGTTGTGACTATTTCAACTGATAAACTGCTGTAGGTAACTGATCTTTCTCTCTTCTATGCTATTTTGCATATATTTATTTTTTGGGGGAGGTAAAATGGGTTTAGCTATCTGCTTGTCAGAACTGTATGTGTCTAGTTCCTCACCCCCCTTCCCAGGAAGGAGAATGGGAGAAGGAAAACCTAAACTATTTCCAAGGATAAGGTAGTAATGAGATGGTCTCTGTAGCCTCTCAACATGTTTGTTTGTTTCTTTCGCATTTGCAGCAACATTAAAAATCAACAACGAGATTAAAAGTGTGAAGAGGCTGCAGCTGTTGCCAGCATCCTTCATTTGCTTTCAGGAATCAGGTATTTCAAATGCGGCACTTTAGAAAACAGCCAGCTTGAAAAGTGAGGGAGGGGACTAACATAGACAGCAAACGTTTGACAGAGAGGCCCAAGATGCCAAAGGTAGTGATAAGAGAAGGTGGGTGACCACCAGTTCATGAAGCAGCTAGCGGTGAGGAAAAAGGAATATAGAAGTCGAATTTTGCTGTTAAGATTACTTGAATTTCCTAGATTTGCTATGTAAGTGAAGAACCTTGAGAGGCCATGAGGCCTCTTCTGGATTATATCCCTTTTTCATGGGGCTTCTAACTAAATATATGGATGTATATAGGTATTTCTAAGGCAGCAATGGTGAACCATCCAGGACTCATTGTTTTTGTTTTCTCTTTTTGTGGGAATTGGGGGTTCAATGTGGCTAATGCCAGCTCTGTCTTTATGCCATTGCAATTACTGTAAATGTTGCAATTATTGTAAATGTTGTTCCTGTTAGAAAGTGTGTGCTGACCACTTAGATGAGTCCAGGATGCCAAAATTGGGGAAACATCCAATGCAAAAGATCTGGATTTTACATTAGCACAGGTCTGACTATGTTTTGTACTCTAAAGTACACATGCCTGCTTTGTTGCCAGTAGCTGCACTTCACTGCACCGCATCCTGGGTAGTCCCAGATCCTGGTATAAGAAGATTTTATTGAAAAGGGTACAGAAGGATAGCTAAACAGTGAAGTGTAGCCAAGGTCATAGCAGCATCTTTTTGTTTTGTTGCTGCAATGAGAGAATGGGCAACCATTCATGTCAGCCCCTCATTAGTCAGGTTAACAATTCAAGCGTATATGCCTGCTCTGTGGCTAAAATCTGACAAAAGTGTTAAGAGTCTGTAAGCAAATTTCATTTGAAAAACTCTTGGTGTCTCTAAATGCAAAAGGATAACACTTGGCTACTTATGAATATATGATATGGACTTGGTCCATTACATTATTACTGTGGTGGCAACACTTCTTAATTACTGACCTGGTCCACCGGCTTGTGATCTGCTAAGAAACTTCTAAGTCTTGATAGGACTGCAAAGAGGGTTTTTTTGTTTTTAAAACTGATTATATATTTAAATGTGTGATTTTTGGATTGTTGGAGATGATTTAAAGGAGAAAAATATGTAGTATTCAGTCTCGGAAATGCAAGGAACTCCCAACTGAAGGCTGAAACTCCATCCTTTTCTCAAACTATTCTTCTGGCTTATCAGGTATCTTAATGTCATATTTGCTGCGCAGTGTAGTCACAGCAGGATGACAAAGGGCTTTGTAGCATACCTAACATGGAGGGTATCTGATCTTTGATTGAGGTCCCATCACACTACTGTAATGGAAACAATAATACATCAGCCAGGATTCTTAGCTTTGTTTCTTTCACCCCCGCTATAGATTTGGCCAGGTTCTAGTGCCTGTTCTCTTATTCTGGTCTATCCCAAATAAAGTATTTTACTTTGTTGATTCCTTCATATGAAAAATGAAAACTTTCATGAACTATAGAGTTCTGTTTGTACACAAAATGTAACCCATAAACCTCTCTGCCTTGTATGTTGTTTAACAACTTGTTGAAGTTAAACTCTGTTTTCTTATTTCGATAGAAGAAAATGTTGGAGAGGTATACAAAGATCTTCAGAAACTATCCCGCCTCTTTAAAGACCAGATGGTGTACCCTCTTCTGGCTGCTGCCCGACAAGGTAACATCAGTAAAAGGAATTGGTATGTTATCAGTTGGGATCTATCCAAAGGCCTACATAGAAAGAGTCATGAATAACCTAAGTGCTGGCTACATAGAGAGTAAGAATAAATATTCCTAGTTCTAAAGATATTAAATGAGTCATCTTCTAATTTTAGGAATGTTAATAAAACTGTTAAAAATCTGAAATTGCTTGTGTAGTTCAAATTAAATAGAACATTTGGGTTTCACTTAATGAGCTGAAGATTTATGCCACTGCTGATACAGCTGGAAAGACTGTTTCCCATGGTGATGATGACAAAGTAGCAGCCAGTCTTAAAGTGCTGAATTCCTTGGATGAAGTTCTGTGCAGTCTATTTGTTCCTTTGTCAGGCTGGGGAAAAGCTGTGCAGTATTACATCTTGTGCGGGATGACATGCTTCCTGGTTGGTTACTGAGATGTTGGAAGGAATGGTGTGAAGCAACCCAGCTTGGTGATTTGCATGGCAATAGTAAAGCATAGTTTGTTTATACAGGAATTGCCAGACTAAATCTCAGCCTCGCAATCCGAAGACAAACTCAGTGATAAATTCTTTCTCTTGGAGTATTTTTTGGATTTTGTTGTGTTTTCATGGGATTAGAGATTCTTTGTTGAATGTGGTTTATGTGTATTACTGGAATTAGACAAATACTGCCTTTACCTTTCCAACCTCTTGCTCGGTTTTGTAGTCTGTGAAACGTGATTAGTTTCTTACAGCATCTTAAGTTTATGAGGGACAATAGTGTGGAGCATAGCCAGTACTATAGTCATATTTTGTCCACTTCACATATGTGCAGAAAGTCTCTCTCTTCAATCTGTCATAGTAAGTCTCATCATAGCACTTCCAGAGTTAAGTAATGCAACTGAAAGCTCCATGGGAAATTACTTAAGGGAAAATGTTTCCAAACCAAGAAATGGCCCCTTGATGATGGGAATGAGAGTCAATTATTGCAAATAATGCTGCTTTCTCCTCACCTCCCATTCTAGCGCTGAACCTGCCAGATGTGTTTGGCTTGGTAGTCCTTCCTCTAGAACTGAAGCTACGGATTTTCCGACTTCTGGACATCCGCTCACTCCTCTCTCTGTCTGCTGTCTGCCGGGACCTCTACACAGCTTCCAATGACCAGCTTTTGTGGAGATTTATGTACCTGCGGGACTTCCGAGGTGATTCCTACATGCACCCTTTCTCCCTAATAGGTCTGCCACCTACGGGCCCTCTTAAGATGAATTTGACAAGAGGTTTCCTTTGCTACATCTGTTTCCTAAAAATGGAGAGTAAATTTATTAATCAATCATTATATTGACTAATTGTGTTGGCTAGTTGAAAGCATAATACTGGCAGATGCTTCCTTCAGTGATTCTTAGATTGTGGGCAACTGATAATCTGACAAACACTTGCTGGTGGTCCACAGAGAGCTGGCCCATCACCTGATGCTGAGTCGCCTACTTTTCAGCTGTTTATAGAAACGTTCAGGCTCTTTATTGCAAATCTGGGGAGAGGGAAAAAACCTTTGCCAGTGTCCCTCAAGAGAACTTCTTTAGGAAACTAAGCAGTCATGGGTTGAGAGGCAAAGGGCTGTCACACACAGACACTGGCAGTGACAATATTTCTAGAGTTTCTGTAGTTGATATACAGATACAGGAGCTTGAAATTTGGTATGAAGCAGAGAGAATTAATAGATTTAATGGCTCCTGGCCGTACATCTTCTAGGAGTCCTAATGTCTCAGTTTAAGGATACTGACTTTATATATACAAAGGTGCTTAAGGTCTGATTACCTACCTTAGTTTTTGCGAGGGTTTACAAATATCTATTTATGCACTTTGGTATGAATGTGACTTTTGTTTTTAAAATGCTTATTTAATTTTTGCCCCTTCACAGATCAAATTGCTAGGCCTCGTGACACAGACTGGAAAGAGGTATGTGGGTATTATGTATGTTCTCTTTGGGATAGATCTCCATGGCTTGTTTAAGAATGAGCAGCAGGCTTGGAGATTAAGTGGGAGCAGAGATTAGGTTCTAAAATGCAGGGAACTGAGATCTTCATATGCACATCATGTTCAGCCCACTCAGGAGAAAATGCATTGCATCACTCCTAGTGCCCTCCTTGGCCACATCCTGGAATAGATTTGAGGATCTCTGCAGGGAGCTGTATGCAGTCCTTGGCAGGAAGGAGGGGTGCTGTTTTAGACTTTGAGACTAGCAAGAGAGAATCTCAGCAGTGTTCTAGAACAGTGTGACTGAGTCTCAGATACCAGGGCCTGTTTGGAGATATTACTATCGATTCTGAAATGACCTCTTCAGCTAGAGAAGTAGTAACCTCTAGTGATTAGAGCAAGAGACTAGGAGTCACTGACTTGCTATGGCACATTGGACAAGTCACTTAACTGCTCACTATCTCAGTTTTCCTGTCTAAAATGTGTATAATGGCACAAACTTTACTTTTCACCCAAGGATCTTAAAATATGATTCATGTATAATTGTAAGTAGCCCTTTGTGGGGTTAAGGGAAATTAGCCCTGTCTCTATTGTATTTCATTTCTAAAGTGGCTTTTTGATGATTTTAGGCAAATATTTAGATCCCAAAGCAGCCATAAACCACACAAAATTAAGTGCCAAATTTGTCCTTGGTGTAACTTTGACAATTTCAGTGGAATTAAACCAGGGATAAATTTGGCCATAGAGGTTTAAAATAAATCCAAGAAATCAGTATTGTTTGGGTTCTAATTTGATGGGAATCCAAAAAGAGAGAGACAGACCAAGTAAGAGCCTTTTCCACAGAAAAGTCTAATGCTCAGAAGGATGGTCTGAGTCTGCTGAATCAGGACAGTCCGGCTGTGATTTGAATACGGACAGCTGCATCATTAATGTGCATATTGTAAATAACTGATAGAACATGGAGGGGAGTCCTCCCTTGCCCTCTACGCCTGTAACAAGTGTGAAGGAAATCCATTGTGGGTGAAGCTAGTACAATGAGCACTACTTGAATTTTAAACTCCATTTTGTTTCTTTCGTTTCTGCAGTTGTACAAGAAGAAACTAAAGCAGAAGAAGGAAAACCTGAGATGGAGGCACATGATGTTCCTGCCCCCACCTCCTCATCCCATTCCATTTCATCCCAACCCATTCTATCCAAACCCCTTCCCTCCCAACCCATTCTCTCCTAACTCCATCTACCCCCCAATGATCATTGGTGGAGAATATGATGAGAGACCAACTCTTCCATATGTTGGAGACCCAATTAACTCGCTCATTCCTGGCCCAGGGGAGGCGCCAGGCCAGTTTCCTCCATTCAGACCACATTATGATCCGATTGGCTCTCTGCCAGGGCCAAATCCAACGCTGCCAGGGCGAGCTGGTCCTAATGACAGATTTCCTGCCAGACCCAGCCGAGGCCGCCCAATTGACATCCGCCGTTCATTCATCTGACTGCCACTCTTCCTTTAATGGGTTTCTAAATTTTAATTCCTGAGCTTGCTTTCTAACTGCAGGAGATCCCATCAGGGCACTAACATCAGCCTTTCCTTCTGATTATGGTGAGAATTCATGGGCACAAGGGTATCTTGACCACAAGGTATAGATTCACCTAAGGTCTGTGGAAGTGATAACGCTGCACCACCTAGAATTCAGTGCTATTTCCAAAGGAGCTCTGACTTGAAAGTTTGTGCTACTGTTTTTTCCCCTCTCTAATCATCTGTGAAGTGCTACTTAGAGAGCAGAAGGTTGTTGGCCTGATATTTGCTGCATCAGATAAAGAGCACTTTAAGCACAAATGCTACACTGGTCTGACTTCTTGTTATCTGAGTGATTGAATTAAGTGCACTGGGATATATGATGGCTTCTGTAATCCACCTGTCTTAAAGCCTTTCTCAATAAGGGAACCCTTCTCTTCCAACCCTGTATAAGATGCTAGAACTGGTGTTTACAGGATACATTTGAGTGTCTGAAGTGTTCCTGAAGTTGATCAATTACTTTCTCTTCACTGTTTTTTGTTCTTTTTAAAATTACTTAAAAAGCAATTTTGGTGTAGGACTCAGCGCACAAAGAATACAGGGCTATTTCTTTACTGCAGAAATAATATCACAAAACAGTTCATCTTACAACAGCTGAATAAAAACATGCTACAGTTCAATCCAAAAGTCTGAACAAAAGCACAAGCAAAATGCAACGACCTGCAGCAAAACTTACAAAGTGCAGCTGTCTCCCTCCTTCTTTAGACTGTTTCGTTTTGCATATAGTGGGTAAAGGCATTTTTGCATGTTTAAAAACAGAGCAAAAATAAACCTTTCCCAGCTGGCTAAGCTACCTAGTACAGTAAAATAGGGTGACCTGGTGTTGTGCAGTGAAGACAAGATTGCAGCAGGAGACCCTGAGTGACTTCCCACGTGACTGGTATGTGATCCCATTACTGCAGTATGAGAGATCTTTCAGGCAAGTAACACATCTCAGCATGTGTTATCAGCGCCGTTAATATATTCCCATTTTAATTAAGGAAGCAGCTAATGGGACCATAGCCAAAGCATCCTAACAGATCATTCCATGAACATACAGTGTTATTGAGCCTGGGACTACCTCTGGCCTAGTTGAAAGAAAATGGCAGTAATTAGTCATAAAGGGGATCTTTACTAAAGAATATGTTTGTTTAATGAATTTTCCAAACTTTTTTGAGAACAGTTTTCAGTATGTCTGCAAGTCTGAATAGTGCTGATAACTCTCCATGACAGCTGCTATTTTACTGATCTTTCCCTGCCTCATGTTATAGCTGAGACAAAGGAAATTAAGTGGCTTTTCCTGTCTTTCACTATCAAAGCAGCAGCTTCCCATTAATTATTACCTGTGTGATTTAAGGTCAGATTTTCAGTGGCACATCTGCCCATCTAGTGATGCTACTGGAGGCAATGGGAGATTTGCCATTTATTTTAATGAGCCAGGATTTAATCCATTTTGCTGGCACAACAAATGGCCCCTGCATTCTTTGTGTTCCTACAGTCAATTGCTAGTGCAAATCTGCATTTGGATAGCTGAACACCTGACTAAGGATGTAGTAGCAGAATGTAGGGACACAATTTTCCCTTTAGAAAGCGAGGCTGCCCTGAATCTTTGTTTACTTGCAGTGGGTAGAATACCTCATTCCATTTTAGTTTTCCTCTAAGCAGAAATAGGCTTATGTTTAGGTCTCAGAGCTAACAAATGATGATTGACATTCCGTAGGTTATAAACAGAAAAAAGGGAATTCAGGCTCCGTTGGTGTTGTGCCATGATGAGCACTTTAGAAATGCACCCATAATATTGCAGGCAACCACATGTGAGTTTAATGTAGTGTTTGTTTTAAAATTATTTATTCTTTTCCCTTTATCCCTTCACTAACTAGCTCTCTTAAAAAGCTGATGTCAAGAAAAGATGTGTGTGTGTGTTATGCTAAGTTAATTTAGTGGGGACAGTTCCTGGCTTTACAGTGTTGGAGCCTGAAGTGTATTTTTTTCTACAGGCTTCTCCATGTTGCCTCCATCTGCCAGTGTGTCCCAATCCTACTCTAGGGCAGAGAGGGTATCAGTCCATATCCAGTCTGTATCTGTTGTCTCTGTTTGGCAGATTGCCACCAAAGGTGCTATTATACTGGTGGTGGTGATGTGTATGCTTGTTCACAGGGAAGGGAATTGAAATGACCTGTTTATAACATGAAGCTAGTCGTTTCCATTGCTTGTGGCTCTCTTGTGCTGGATTTAAAACTGTGTGACGTAGAGCACAAGAATCTAACTTTTTTTCCTGAGCCTTCCAGTTCCAAAGAATTATTTTTTATGTTTTTATAACCGAACATGAACGTATAATAAGAATATAAACTTGCCACAGACAAGTGCATATGTAATTAGATACAATGGAGAGGAACAGCTCAACGTTGGCTTTGGGATGCCCGCTTATCATGTCAGTCTTCTGGTTCTAAAAGAGGGCAATAGGGTCACCACTCTTCATGCAATTCTCCAAAAGTGAAACCAAAAGAAATCAAAGGTCTGGAGCCCCCTATCTTTTACTCGCAGCAATCCCCTATTTGCAATACCTCTAGGTCTGCTGCTAATGGACACTTGGGAACGACAAGATAAATGGGTTTTCTTTCTTTTTTCAAATTTAAGCTGACTGGAATGCAAAGCCTGACAATATGCAAATGGAGTGGGCAGGATACAGTAGGCAGCAGCACTGAGGCTCTATCTATGGTGGATAAATGGAAGAAAGGAGAGCAGTGGTTCCCAGGGCAGGCTTACGGTTCTCTAATCCCTGGCATTGCATTGGAATGTAAACCATATTCATTATCTTTCAGGTCCAGGTGCACCGGTTAGGCTGAGAAACTGTCTATTTACAAACATTTCTGCTGCTGTCATACACAAGAATATATTCACTCTCTTCATCTGTAGGCAAGCTGCATGAAAACAGAATTGCTGTGTATTTGTAATTCATCAATTCCTGTTCATATAAGCTCTGCAAGTCCCTCTTTTCCCAAAAGCGTCCATATGTGTCACTCATCTTCAGACTCTGGAGTGAGCCACCTGCCTTCCTCTCTGCTGTTTATTGTAACAGAATCTAGTAGCAAACACTACCCCCAGGGACAGTATATTGTTTTCCCCCGATATCCTGTCTGATGCTGTCTCTACAGCACCTAATTCTTGTGCTGCATATAGCATTATTGACTCTAGTTGAAGAATGAGCAGCAAATTGCAGTAACTTTGTTAAGGAGACTATGTTGGTTGAGCAAGCCAAAGGCCTAAAAGAATGTATAAGATAAAGTACATCCACATCCTACTTAAAGCAACTAATAGGAAGTAAATTTATCTGTGACAATTCTCTCTTTCAGCCCCTTGGCATGGAAGTTACACCCACTAAACCCCACTCTTGTGTGACTTTGAACAAGTTACTTAATTTCTCTGTGCCTGTTTCCTATCTGTAAAATGGGGCTAATACTCCCCTTCTCCCACCATCTCACTCTCCTGTCTATTTAGACTATCAGCTCTTTGTGATGAGGACTGTCTCTTGCTATTGATTGGAGACGTTCAATAGCGCCTCAGATTTAGGCGCACAAGTGGTATTGACTTCAGTGGAATTTGCAGTTTTAAAAGCAATAGGTGCTTTTGTAAATCTGCCCAAGCACAAGGGTGGTGGCCCTGATGGTGGGTTGAGGCTCCTACGTGCAACTGGAATATTAATAATCAACTTAGAACATACCCCTCTTACCTCTAACCTGTAAACTTGGCTGCCTGCAATTTACAGTACTTCTGACTTGTCAGACCTCTTGTGTGGCATGACATTGAAATGTTATTCGGGAGCTAGAGCACTGACTGAACATGAATTACCAAGTAAAATTGATTGTGGCTGTTGAGACACACTGCAGCCCTTGTTTTTGTGAGGGATAGTTAGGCGTTCCAATTTGTTTGCCTGCAGCTTGTAAGATGACATTTGGGGGCATAAATCTAAATGCCTCAATGAGCAGGTCTGTCTCTTATACTGTCAATGGATTTGTTACCTCACATTGTTCATGGCAATTCTGCAAGCATAACAATTCCTATAAACCAATTCTATTCTATTATCTCATAAACTGTGTGCCAGTAACACTGACACCTTTGCTATTACAGCAGCACCACTTGAGCAGTTCAGACAAAGATGTAAATTTTTAACTTTTTGATTAAAAACACCCATCTTCTTGTAGTGGTACAGTGACCACCGTGGGTTGATGTGAAGTGCAATCGATGCCAGAGTAGTCTCCTAGTTATTTCAGTTGTGCATAGGCAGTGCTGGAAGGAGGAAGCAAAACAAGTTATTTAGTTTATAAGCGGGGGTGAAGAGCTGAGATTTCTGGCAGTGAGCCCTTTTCTTTGCTGTGCCCTGGAAACATTTACTCTCTAGAAAAGCCTAGATAGAAAGGAAAGAGCCTAAGAATTGCTGTGTGTATATAAAGAAGGACCCCCCCCCACACACACACACCAGAGTTGCACTACCTTCTCTTCACAAAATGGAGCCTGTTAAATCAGCTATTGTTTTTGCCAGTGTACAGTGTGTGCTCATGGCCATTTGTCACCCTCTTATTGCGCCTGGAGACTGCAAAGCAGCATGCGCCACTTTCTTGCTCCTGCACAGGAGCAGTAGCTTGTAGTTACAGTGCTACATGCTTCACCACTTAGCAAACCCAAAAGGAAGATCCAGAAGCACAGAAGGAAAATGATAAATCAGGTGGTTATTTTCCTTCAATATTAACCAACAGACATAATTCATTGATCCAAAGAGCCTTCCCACCCAGAAAAAGTGGCATGCTGGAAAGCACACAGCTCACCAAAGACATTTATCTACAAAGACCCAGTCAGGATAGTCTCGGAGCTGATTGCCTTGGGTCCCTGTGGCTCTACTGTGATAACAATTGTTACTGGTGTGTGCAGGAATGAATTGTCTGGCTTTATTCCCATGTTGGTGTAAAATCCAAGATGACCAGCCTGCTGTTTTTCTTGCTACTTTGGGTTTCTGTTCCCATTTCAGGTTACAGGAAAGCACTAAACCCCAGGCAGAGCTGCACACTGAAATGTGTTTGATAGCCATAAAATGTCCTCGCTCAGCTCCAAACAGGAACTTCCTGGTGTGCTGCAAAGGGGACATGGTCTCAAGGGTCCAGCCCTAAAGATACATGTGAGGATTGGTACAACGGTACTATATAGACCCAGAAGGAAAGTCTAGCAGAAATGTCTTCTGTGTCATCTGCCTCCTCACTGGGGTTCACAGGGCCTCACTTCCTGTGCATAAGATTGGTGGGATGGAAATACCACACCCACAGCTGGTGTGTTGTAAATTGAACTGCTCCTGTTCCAAGGAGCAAAGCCTCAGCTGGGCTAAATTGTCTTAGCTCCATTAATGTCCAGCTATTCATATAGCTTCTGTCACTCTTTTTTTTTTTTTTTGTCATGGCTCAGTCCAAAGCTAGTTGCACACACCCCTGATTTAGACTGTCACATGCCACGAGGGAAAGCAGAGCAGGCAATGGTTCAACTATGGGTCTCTTCTGCCACCCTTACGAGTTCTCCAGAAAAATAATTCTTTGGGGTACCCGTAATACTGATAACCTGCCCCAGGGGAGATTCCTTGGGGCAGTCATTAAAAAGAGTAGGCAATCAGATCCATCATGGCTCCAGCTGTAAACTGGTTCTGTATACATTGTCTTCCCCCTTCGGGAGTCACCAGGCTGTACTGGTTGTTCTCTCTTGCAAGTGATAGTTCTGTAGGGGGAAGCCATCCGGTCACAGGTCTCTCACCTTGCATTGACTCCATGGATGAAGTCCTGGCCCCACTAAAGTCCATGAAAAACTCCCTCTGACTTTAGTGGGGCCAGGATTTTACCCCATGGCTCTCGCCAGTTTGTAGCATGGAAGACCCATAACAGGGTACGAACACCTCATAAACTCTGCTACTAATTAATCTTGTCCCATGGTGATCATTTACTCAGAAGCAACCAAGTCAGATTACACAGATTTAGCAGCTTGGATGGATTTTATCTGAAGTTGGTATGAACTATATTTGAACATAAATTATCCATTTTTTCAAGATATGCAGCAGTCCTATTTTCTGGTTTATTTTTGAGCTATGGCTGTAGGGTTATAACATGACACCTTTCTCCCAGAAATCAAGTAACACATATAGGAAACACAGCCTCAAGGCATGAAACAGAGACATTTACATTGCTACTGGTAAGATGGCCCTGAGCAGAGCAGAAATCCAATATATACCCTGCTCCAATGATCTCTGGGACTCACTGACAGCTGATACCAAGTTTTACTTGAAATGTGTTTCTGCTCAGAAAAGTGACTCTGTAAAGTTAGCATTATGAGGTTCCAAATTCATTGTGTGTCTATGATTTCCAGATCAACCATGCTCACTTTACAAGTAAACAGATGTTTATTCTAACTTCTGTCTCTGCACATTTGCATCAGAAATCAAACTCTGTTCCTTTTGGGCCAGCTGCAACGAGAATAAAGAGTCTGTAAAGGGACCGTAGTTACTCATTCTATTGATAACGTGCAAGCCAAAATAGAATCTAATTTGCTCTCCAAAAGCTGTGTTGTCTCAGAATGGGGTAATAGGAGTAAAAAATACATTGAACTTATTTCAGGTCACTCAAGTAAGCAGATCTGACTAACTATGCACACAGAGCAGATCTACCAAGTGAGAAAGTGCTATTTTTACATAATCACTTTTCTGGCCCATGTTGGAATAACCCTTAAAATTAAAACATCTAGGGCTAACTAATTCCTGGGCAAAACCCATTTAGAAAAGATAGCTTGAAGGATTATGGTCCCAGATTTTTCAAGAGTAGGTACCAGTGAGTAAATTCCATGATAACATCGGGTAGGTTGATACGAAGAGTGGGCTAACAAAAGCACTAATCTGACTCCAGGGATATTAATCAGAAAACAGGCTAGCAAAAGACTTCCTCAGGTTGCGGATGGTTTCAGCTTTTGCCTCATCTTCGTTGGCATTTCCCCGTTGTGATGATTCAGATATGCTGAAGGTGTTCGTCAGGGACTGGGATTTGCTGAAACAGAAAGGGACATTCATGCTCAGAAAGACTGATGTTGGATTCATTGGGGCAGGGGGAGTTGGTAATTCGAAGCTGGTCATTGATGCTGTGGTGCAATTGCAGCAGACAAGTTCAAGGGCAGATAGGGGGAGTCTCCATAGAAGGCACCTGAGCCCTGGTTGAAGGCTGCTGGCGCTGATATTCACAGTTCAGACTGTTTGAAGAGTGTGGAGACTGAGGCAGGGGTTTCAATGCCAGCATTTTTACAAATCTCCATGTGGATATCTGCTATCACAGTGGACTAGAGGCCCAATCCAACTCTCATTAAAATGAATGGAAAGACTTCCATTGACTACAATGGGAGCTGGATTGAGCACCAGGTCATCTCCAGTAATGTCTATGATATCATGCACTTCCCAGCTAGTGTCCTTGCCTGTGTGTTCTGTGACTTCCTCACCAGTGGTACTTAATTCATATATTACGGCTAAGGCCCAAGCGAGCAACGTCTATTATTTACAAACCTCAACAACCATGCAAATCCAGTATGTGAAGAAAAGCAAAGGTCCCAGCTGCACCCATGGCAGGAGAAGAGATGATTAAGGATGCCAGCCTAGTGCTCTGCACAGCTATATCAGAGACCCATCTTAATTGCCAAGGTCTCAGTTTTCCACTGCCAGAGGCTAAGAGTGCTGTTGAGGCCAGACTAATGGTCCAGTGGTTCATTATGCAGGAAACCCAAGCGTGTCTCCCGATCTGCAGAATGGCAGAATTAGCCATTCACCCAGCCCTTCAGGCCTTGTCTACACTAGGGTGTCTCCCAACATTGCTACTGCCAGGTCAGCTCCACTGGTAGTCCCAACACAGGGAGCACTAGTGGCCATCTGGGTTTTGAACACCACATGCTTTGTTCTGACATGGTGCTTAGCACAGCAGTGGCCATCTGGATCCCTCTTTATAGCAGTGCTCCCAGCCTTGCTACAAATGCTTGGAAATTTGGGGCAACAAAGGTTTGTGCAGAGCCTAACCCCAGGGGAGAGTGAAGGTGTGATTCACATTAAGCCCTCTGGCCAATGACGGGACAGTCATGGTGTTTCCTTGACTGGGAGGATGGCAGCTGTGCCTTGCAGGAGTGGGCAAAGAGAAAGAATGTGTGTGTGTGAGAGAGAGAGAGAATGTGAAATCTCAGAGATGCAAAGGACCTCTCGCTCTCCTTGAAAATAATACATGTGGCCCAAGGATCTGCCAAGGCCAGTTCCATGGAGAGCATCAGCATAGGGGCACTTGTACCAATTAAGTCACTGTTACCCAGCTCTGAGTCTTGAAGAATGCTGTTGCCTGGCAACAAGGGATCAGAGCGACCCTGGCCTGTCTACTAAGCGAAGACACTTTTAAAGACATCTTTTTCAGATCTACAAATCTATTAGCTTAAAGGGCACCTACTTCAGGTGTGGATGTGGGGAGGCCTGCTGCTTGGGTGTTTCACCAAGGCCTTGTTGAGCAGGAGCCCGTCCTTGGGCAGGAGGTCTAGGCTGCTGTGGTGGGAAGATGCCTGGCTTGGAGGCCTGGACTGGGGAGGTCCCAGTGGAAGATCGTGTTAGCTGGGGGGATCCAGGTGACCTCTGCTGCTGAGGTGAGCTAGACTGGGGACTCTGGGGCTGCTGGCCCTGAGGAGAGAGCCGTTGTTGTGGAGGTGGTCCAGTCCGTGGAGGCTGAGATCCCTGAGGCTGGCGTGGACCCCCTGCAGGGAACATGGACACAAAGGTGCACAAGACACATTAAACGAGCAGCTGCATGGGGGAATGGGCTCTAGTGAAAGGAGAAACATTTCAGACTCGCTCCATGCAGAGACCTAAGGAAAAATATTTGTTATGGACACTGGATGCCATTAACTTGTTGGTCAGTGGCAACATGCCCACATCTACGGAGTTGCTGCTGTACAGTTCTTTGCCTTCTTAACACCAAGGAAACCCTGCCATCCTTCTCCCATGTAGATCTGTCTCAGCGTGCCTTAGTTCTCCATGTGATTGTCACCATTTCTTGTCCTTGATGAGTCTTGTGTAGGAGCCTGAATTGTTGGGGGTGGAAGGTTGGAATCAATGGGAAAACTAGCTCTCCCCACAGAAAATGGAAGTTTGGGTCAACAGCACCTTCCCTGGATAGTTACAATGAGGTGCTTGTATGCCACATCATCATCCATGCTTCTATATTATAACATGATCAGTGGGTGGATGCTTCAGCATTTTTGGATGAGAGACCCTCAGAGCAAAGCCTGACTTTTCTGCCATCCTAAAGCCACATAAAATGATGCTCTTAGCAAGTGAAAATAGACAGACACGTGTCCCTTAATGTTTTATACACCGTTTCAAAGAGTAAAGCTAATAGCCTTTAAAGATCTCATGTACTCTTGTGCATGAGTAAAAGTGTTACCCCAATGTCTTGGCCAAATTCCAGCTTGGGCAATTACAGTCTGCTGAGCTCAATTCTACCTGCATTTTCCACTGGAGATACTATTCTTGACTGCCTTTTCTGAACTGTTGTGTAATGTTACTGTGCATTGTTGAACAGTCACTGTATTTCATCACAGCGCTGGCTGCAATTTCAGTGATGGGTGAAGAGATTCCTCTGTACAGTCTGAATCAGATCCCCAAATGAACTGTCTAGATTTCCTTTGCCAGAGGTCCTAGAGTACAGTACCTTGAGGAGGTGGCCGTGGTTGGGACGGTTGTCCAAGCTGGGGTCCAGGCTGAGGCTGCATCTGGGATTTCATTGACTGAGGCTGGACTTGTTGTGGCTGGAAAAAAATCATTACGGTCATCAGAACATGTTAAAAGGAGAACTAGGGATGACAGAAAGACCTCTGAATGTTGTGTTTTCAACACACACTCTGCCACTGCAGCATAAGGCATGTAAGGTTCCATGGTATTATGATGGAGAACTGAGTAGGAAAGATCATGGCAACTGTTAGCTAGAAGAGACTCATTGTAGAGTTACATTTTTTAAAAGTGGGTTTACAAACAGAGGAATTACCAGACTCTATCAAATCTAAGGCCCGTCTAGCCCAGTGGCCAGCACCAGATGCTTCAGAGGTAGATGTATGTAAGAACCCCGCACTAAACCTAACAGGTGTGGAGTTATCAGGTCTCATCCTGATTTCTAATTGTTAGAAATTGGCTTAAGACATGAGATTTAATATCCCTTCCACATGGATTGTCAATTATAACTCTGGAAATTCCTGACATCCCTATAATGTCCAATCCATTTTTCAATCTTGTTAAGTTCTTGGTCTCAATGACTTTCTGTGGAAGTGAATACCACAGTCTAGTTATTTCCTTTTATTGGTTTCCCACCTTTTAATTTCATTGAATGTCCCCTTGTTCTCTCCTAAGAGACAGGGAGAAAAGATGTTCCTAATCTACCTTCTCTAGACCATTGTTGTATATAGTTTTACTATGTCACCTCTTATTTGTCTCCTTTCTAAAGTGAACAAGCTCATCATTTCAGTCTCTCTTCCCAGGAGAATGTTTCCAGGCCCTGGATCTTTCTCACCACCCTTTTCTGAGCCCCCTCTAGTTGTGCACTATCCATTGTTCAGATGGGGTGATTAAAACTGCGAACAGTATCCAGATAAGGGTGCACCACTGATTTGTACAAAGGCATTAGAATAGTCTCCATGTTGTTCACCATCCCATTTCTTACAAATCCTAACAACTTGTTTGATTTTTTTGCCTGCAGCTGTGCACTCAGCAGAGGTTTTCACTGAGCTGCCTACTGTGAGACCAGTTGAGTTGATACAGTTAATTTAAAACAAGTAGTTTAAATGTTCCCCTCCAATGTGCATTAATTTGCATTTATCAACATTGAATTTCGTTTGCCATTGTGTTTCTCATTCACCCTAGCTGGATTAGGTCTTGCTGAAGTTCCTCCCAGTCTTCTCTAATTTAGCTATCTATCTGCTCACTCTCCTTTTTTGATCATTAATAAACAGTTTAAACAACATGGGACTGTTGTGCAGAGGCGTGTACTCTAAGCTGTCCAAGGTAACACGAGTCCAACTCAGCCTGTTACATAAAATTGTTTATGAAAGTCAGCAAAGTTGGAGCCACATAGACAGGTCCAAACTGGATTGTTTAGGTTAAAAGAACTGTTAAGGGGCCTTCAAGGCTCCTGGCAAAGTCATGGGTTGGCATGACAAGGAGCTAAACAAATCTAGAACTGGGAAGAAATGTTTATAGTTGAAATCACTGAAGTGTGTTTTAATTGGTTAATGTTATTGGGAGGTGGTTGCCAACCCATCTTGGACATTGTTCATCTCGGAGTCACTAAATGGACGGGGGCCGGATGCGTGGGCTGGAAGGATTGAGCTTTGTCACTGTGGCTGCCACTCCCACCATCTCCTGGGATCCACCATGATACCATTGGGCCTTTGTTATCCTGTTCCTGAAAGGCAGCCTGACTACACCGGGCCAAAGAGAGGGAACCAAGTGACACTGCCACCAGCTTCAGCCAAATCCCAAACAATACCTGGGATGTGAGACTTGGGTTCCTGCTGTCGCCCCTCCACTGTGTTTCTTTTTCTTTCCCCACCTTATTTCTGCTCTTTCCTTTCTGTTTTCTGTCTAATAAGCATCTGGCTTAGCCAGCCAAGGCATGTCCTCCTTTCACAACACTGTTATGAGCCTGGGACCGGAGAGGCAGCCACAAGCAATAGTTTAAAGAGACCAAGACTGCTATAGTTTGCCAGATCTCAGCGTGGCTAATCAGACCATGTGCTGTGCCTGTGTTTCTCCAGCAGCAAGGGTGCAAGGGAAAGGCAACACCAGGCACAGAAGCTGCATTTTTCTATCTTTACTGTTCTTTTCTCTCCTCTGTTGTGTGATTGTCTTGTTTTGTCTTAAACAAAGGAGAATTGGACTTTAGCAGCAACAGCTCCAGACCATCTTAACTAACTTTTTCTCTTTCGCCCAAAAGACAGTTAATAATGCATCTTTAATTCCATCTAACGGTCTGTCCAACAGGGGTTCCTCCCTACATAAAGAACCAACTGACAGCTTCCGGGAAAAAGAGGAAGGGGTATTATTAAAATGAAAGTCTTACTTAATACTTTACAGCCTTGACTCTTCTCCAATCCCTCCTCCCTGGGTTCCTGCTATAGTCTTAAAAACGGTACTTGCATTCACAGATACTTTTATTTCAATCCTGGCATGTTGTGCCATGGTGCAGTTTGGTCATTTGAAACTGCCGTCGGCAAATGTTGCTCTAAAATAAGATGGGTTCAGTACTCAGCCTCGGGTGAGTGTGCGGTGAGGCGGGCGCACTAAACATGAGGCCTACTGGTCAGTTTAAAAGCAGAAATGATGGGTTCTGATGAACAGCAACATTAGCCGGGCCTTCTTTTGGGGGACTGGTGGCTGAGACCTAGGGTCTCTCTGAAGAAGCAGGGATGCCATTAGAGAAGGGCCTAACAGTGGCAGAAAGCCTCACTGGCTCCCTTTGGGATGCACCGGATTTCACCAGAGAGGCAAAGGTGGGAATAAACTCGATTGTGGGGATTGCAAACCTGTCAAGCTGGGATGGAGAGTTGCAGCCAAACTATAAAGAGTTCTAGAGTCTCCTCAACGGGCACACAGAACTTGTGCTAATATTCACTCATGGAAGCGGAGACCCTAAGAGTAGCAGGGGCTCCATCAGCAGTGAACAAGCCACATTGTTTGGCTTTATAGGTTACCGAGTCATGTATTGCTGGGGTCCAACTAAGAATCTGCCCATTCTTTGTGGGCAGAGATGGGGGATAGGTTTTTTTTATAAACCCTGCAGAAGCTTTCAGGCTTAATTCCCTCTGGAGGGACAGGGTTATGATCCTGCCAGATGCTCCCTGGCATAGGTTGGTCTGACTGCTCTTTACTGAAGTTATTTGATGCTGTGTCTTTAAACTGATTCTATCACCCTCCTCCACAGTACATCAGCATGCTGCTGTCACCTACAAGAGAGCCTAGCTCAGCATGTTACTGCCTGTCATCATGCCACCCAACCTGAGTCGCCATAGCAACAGCTGCCCCATACTGCTTGGACATTTGTGAGCAGAAGATGCTCCTACACTTGCCCTTTCTGCTGCCATTCCCTTGCCCACTCTCCATCCCTGAGTCCACCTCTCGCCAAACTGTTCTCCAATGTTTGTCTCTGATGATGCTTCTCTTTATAGTTTGTAGTCTTGGTCACAGTCTGTACCCAGCCAAAAGGGCCCAGGGTATATATAGGTGGTGGATAAGCTGAATGAGAATGTGATGCCATGGTACTATGAAGCGAGACATTGCTCAGGGACAACCAGGGCCGGCTCTACAGTTTTTGCCGCCCCAAGCAGTGCACCAAATTGCCGCTGCAGACGGCGGGGGCAGTCCGTGTGCCCTTAGGGCGGCAGGCGCATTTCCGCGGAGGCGGCAATTCAGCGGCAGCTTCTATGTTTAATTGAAGCCGCCGCGGACAGCTAAATATAGAAGCTGCTGCCAAATTGCCGCCACCACGGAAACGCCACCTAAGGGCACACGGACAGCTCCCGCTGTCTGCGGCGGCAATTCAGCGCACTGCTGGGGGCAAAACAACAGGGACTGCCGCCCCTTGAAGATTGCCGCCCCAAGCACCAGCTTGGAATGCTGGTGCCTGGAGCCGGCCCTGGGGACAACCCATAAAGGGTTTATGGAAGAGCTACTCCTGCAACAGTAACAGCAGAACGATCCAATACTTTGCATGGGGTGACATTTCTGTCCAACAGCGCTGGAACGGTCACTCCACTGAGGTACATGATTGGCTGAACATTCCTGGGGGGGTTGAGAAAGCACCCGCTTTTCTGAATGACTCTGTCCACTCTTACCCAAGGCCTCGGAGGTGAGGGGGTAGATCCTGCAGTCACAAGAAGCTGAGTCATTTTGGAGACAACCAGATCAGCTACGAGCTGTGTGTCCTCCTCCACGTGCTCCCCTATCAGGGGCATCGAGCTATCCATCACCTGCACAAAGAGAGAAAAGGACAGCTAGTAAGGCGGCTTTCTAGTGGCAGCGGCAGGTCTAGACACTCAATCTGATGCCAAGCTTTGTTACTACATCCCCAGGCAACTATTCCTTCTTTCGCACACATCCTGAAGTGGAGAGAGCTTCCTATCACAATGGCTGGCACATCGCTCAGTTTTTGAGAAATGATGCCTCCTGCCAGTTGGAGCCCAGGCCTAGGCTTGATAAAGGATTCCGGAGACTTTTTTTTTATTAAACACACACAAACTAGATTCTTCCTACAGCCAGAGAGGCTGATTGAGTGTCTTTCATTGATGGGTGTTTCTCTGGCGTTCAACTAAAAAAAAAAAAAAAAAGGGTAATAATTGGAGATATACCAATCTCCTAGAACTGGAAGGGACCTTGAAAGGTCATCTAGTCCAGCCCCCTGCCTTCACTAGCAAGACCAATTTTTGCCCCAGATCCCTAAGTGGCCGCCTCAAGAATTGAACTCACAACCCTCGGTTTAAAAGGCCAATGCTCAAACCACTGAGCTATCGCTCCCCCCCAACTGTGGTAATATTTGTGGATGATGCTCCAACAGGAAGGGTTCCAAGTATAAAGGAGAAAGGAAACAAACCTCAAAGAGACCCGTGCAGATTAGTGCAAGGGGGACTAGAGGCAACCAGGGAAAAGCTGGTATTAAGCAATGCAAAGCTCTACAGGAAATAAGGAAATAAACAACACAGGCACAAAATAGACAGGATGTCTCCAAACAGCAGCACCCATGCCATGAAAGTAAACTTCCTCTCAGCGGGTCTCCTTTACGCAGTGCCGACATTACTTTGCCATGTAAACACGCACTATAATTACCACAGGGAAGGTGAAGAAGCAAAGGTTTGAAGGGATCCACAGTCTTAAAATGGTTGAGACCCACAACTGTACACCACCCCTGAAACACCATCATAATGATCAAAGTTGTTTGTCATATCCCAACAGCTTTACAAACATTAACCAAGTCCCATACAAAGCAGCTCATTATGGTGAAGCTAAGGTTCAGGTGGGGGAGCTTATTAACCTACCAGAATGTTAGTGTCTTTTTAGAAATCCAGGAAATGCAGCATTAAAGTTTGCATTGTCAGATAAGGCACTGACACACACAGGTAACAATTGCAACCTCAAGTCTGCCCCACTAGAGCTCCAAGCATACAGTCTGGACTGGGACTCTATTCCCAGCTCTGCCACTGGCTGGCTGGGTGACCTTGGGCAAGTCACTCCCCCGCCCCTTTGTGCCTCAGTTTCCCTAGCTATAAAGTGGGGCTAGTGACACTGACCTTCTTTGTAAAGTGCTTTGAGATCTGATGAAAAGCACTCTTGTAAGGGCTAAGTATTATTATTATTATTATTAAGCAGAACGTTTTACACACATTTCTATAGTTAGGTTTAAGGAAGTCTGTTTGTGACGTCATTTCATCAACAGATGGTTCCAGTCTGATCATCTGATGTAGAGGTGACTTATTAATGGCGTAACTGTTCAACTTGCCTTAATTTGGTTTCCACTTTAGTTTTGTTACATATGAGTTTATATAAAATCTAGACGCTATGCCTGTGGACAGCTTTAATTTTGAAAATCTGATGAGAAGAGGACTGATTTCTTGATTTATGGTCTAGGATGGGGGTGGCTAACTTGTATGTCCTGAGCCGCATGCAGCTCTTCAGAGGTTAATATGCGTCTCCTTACCTAGGCACTGAGTCCAGGGCTGGAGCAATAGATGCTAACTTCCAGTGTTGTGGGGGGTGCTCACTGCTCAACCCCAAGCCCTGCCCCCGCTCCACCGCTTCCCCCAAGGCCTCTACCCCTTCCCCTGAGCCTGCCATGCCCTCGCTCGTCCCCCTCCCCCCCCAGCCTTCTGCCAACGTGAAACAGCTGATGGCGGGGGGTAGGCACTGCTTGGTGGGGGCTGCTGGCAGGCAGGAGGCACTGGGGGCTGGGGAGCAGATGGCGGGGGGCTGCTGACATTACGGTGGCTCTTTGGCAATGTACATTGGTAAATTCTGGCTCCTTCTCAGGCTCAGGTTGGCCACCTCTGGTCTAGGATATGTGTGAAGCAGGTTAAATGGAAGGGGCGGGGGTCAGATAATATGTTAAATGTTCAAATCTGCTGTCATCTCCTCTGCTTCTTTGTAGAACAGGCTTCTTGGGGTCCAGAGCTGGGTTTGGCTGCCACAAAGGTGTGGCAGCAGACTGGCTGGGAGAATTATAAAACATTGGACTTGAAATCTAACCTGACTTCTATTAGGGGGGGTCTCGCTAGCCTGTAGCTCCGCGAGGCATCCCCATTTCATTTGGCAATTCTGGCACCAGCTCATATGTAGGAAAGGACAGCGCCATGTCAACTTCATTTACCTTGTTAATTTACTGTGAAAAGGATGGTTTATGACCACTAGATGGTGCCACTGTTCCCTTTAACAAGCCCTTATCCAGTGAAGTAATCTGCTCGCTCACTCTAACTCTGGGTGTAAATAACTGTGTAGTGACAGGTCTATATTGAAAAAAAAAACCCAACCCTCATCGCTTCAGTTTGGGAATTATTTCCCATCATTACTGCAGCAGTATGTGATATGCTGGCTGAAGTGAAAGCACAGGGTATCATTTACAAACAGAGACATCCAGGGCTAAATTAATCCTGTTTTAGGCCCATCAAAGTCAATGGAGCAACATCAGGCATTAAGTTGTCTCTATGTCTTATTTAGTGATTTCTGACCCAGCTCACTTCTGTGGTATTGATTGAGGGAGCCCAAACACTGGGCTATCACTGACTAAGGCATGGGGAGGATGAAGCTGATAAGAAAGGACACAGTTTTTCTGGGCCAAATGATGCTCTCAGTTGTGTCAGTGCAGCTACTCCAGAGTTATACAGGTGCCAAGATCAGAATCTGGCCCCATAATGCTGAGATAAACCACCCAGATGGAATATATGAAATACAAACATTTCCCTCTCGTCTCTTCCCGAGAATGAGACCAAAGAACAGCTGAGGGAGAGGGGAAGATGTCAGCACACACAAACCCTGCCTTTGTAGTTGCCCAAGGTCAGTGGCTGTCTCCTGACACAGCTGCTGTTGCTCGATAAGATATCTCTGAGGGAACGGAAGGCGGCAAGGCAGAGAAGAGATCCAGGAAAACCCCTTCCCCGCCTTCTATCTTACGCCAAGAGGTTGGGTTTGTTATTCCATGTTCTCATGTGCGAGTGTTGAGGTGTTGGGTGATTGGAGGGAAGGAAGGAAACAGATGATTCGACAGATCAAAGGGAGTGATATGACAATGGTGAAAGGCTGGACAGGCCATCACACAGAGCAGTAGAGTCCTTGTAGTGTGTGTGGCTAGATCCACAGAGCTCTATGATAACAATAGATGTGGCACTGCTGGCCATGAGAGAAGAATACAAAACATGAAGTCAATCCAATTTTGATTACTCTTTAGTTTCGTGGATCATTTTACTCACCCCCACCCCCTGACATCTGTAAAATGACTCATCATTGTGGAGTTATTTTGGATTACAAACGGGCCAGATTTTCAAGTGCACAACCCCCAACAGGCACCCGTGCACTGAGCAACGTTGAAAATCTGGCCACTCCTTCAGGTGCCTAAAGAGGAGTGAAACTCTTCTGAAAACTTGGCCTCAGTTGGGGGTGCTGAGCCCTTCTGAAAATGCCTCAGTGACAAAGCCCTTTAGTGCGGAGAAAGAAATACCAGTATGCTGAATCAAAGTCAGCGCTGCTCTACGTGAGTGAAGAGCACTGAAATCAAGGGAAGTGACTCGATGCCTTAAAGTACCACGAAACTACCCCAAAGCCATGTGGCAAATAAAGATGGAGAGCTCAGCTAACAATAAAGGTATGGAAACAGGTTGAAGTTAAATTTATATTAATTACTTCAGATTTCTGGATGGCATAATCCTCCTTTCCTGCGCTCAACCTCCTCTCTCCTATTCTGAGCCCCTGTTTGCCATAACATAAGCAATGGTGACAAGACTCACAAGACATAGATCTGGCTGTCTTTCATTTTGTGAGTGTTTCTCAGGGAACAGTTTTCACATTGTGAAAATTCATTCCTTGGTTCCATGCCATGGTGCAATCTTTACCTTTTATTTATTCAGCAAATTTTGGAGTCATTTCTTGCAAAATTTCACTGCAAATTTTCCTTCTCACAAAGTGAAATGCAGCTGATTGGGCTATCACCCCTCCCCCACACCCCCAACAGAACAAAACATAAAACAACCAACACCAGCTTCCGGCCAAAAAAAAGCCCACTCAAGGAACTGGACTAGGGGAAAGTAATTACAGTACTTCTCAGCTTCTCTCTCAGAACTGGCATAAAGTAGAAAATGTGCCTGCTTTGCTTTGTTCTATTCTATTCCATTCATGTTCCCATACAGTGCCCATCAGTCTGGTATCTGAACTCCTGCTGAACCCCTGGCATAGCAGAACCTCTGGGCCAGAGCCTCAGCTGGTGTAATTTGGCTTAGTTCAGTTGAAATCAGCGTGGCTCCTCTGATTGGTAACAGCTGACCTCGTACCGTGTGTTTCGTTCAGTGTAGAATCATGGTGTAATGCGTGTGCAGGTGTTCGTTTCTGTCTGTGTGTGCAATGTGGTAATGGGTGTAAGTCTATGGGCGTGCCCTCGATTCAGTGACACAAACATGGCAGCAGGTATGCAACCCCCTCCCTATCCCGAGGTCATACACAGAAGCAGGTGTGCAATCCTCCCCTCCCCTCCCACACACTGAGGCAGACGTACACATGCACATGGACATACATACCCGCACAAAGGCAGATGGGTCAAACTCCCCACCCCACATTCAAAACCACACAGGAAGGCGTGTGTGTGCACACAGGCATCCATGCATTCAAACAGGCAGGTGTGTGTACCTTTTTACCTTCCCCCAGACATGGGCAGGTGTGTACACACACACACACACACACACACACACACAGAAGTATGTTGAGTTTAAAAGGCTATATTCTGGGGTGGGGTTTGAAGAGGAGCAGCTCTACCAAAAGCTGCTGACAACTTACATAGAGGAGTCAGAATGACAGCAGCACCCCTCTTGCCCTTTGAAAGAAGCAGGCTAATGTTTTCATTGCTGGCAGAGCACTTGTATTACACGACCTCTGACAGTTCCCTGGTCCCTGAGGAGGAGATGCACAAGACTGGAATGTGCAGTCGCCGTAAGGCTCATGTGGTTCTCATCAGCATCCCAAGCCTCGGTGGGTGGGAGTGCTCTCCCACACATAGCTTTCTAATGTGTCAGCACCCTTGAACGAAACTGCAGGCCAGCTTTGCTCATCTTCCTCTGCTTGGGCTGTGTTGGTGGAGTT
Source organism: Mauremys mutica (assembly GCF_020497125.1). Lineage (NCBI taxonomy): Eukaryota > Metazoa > Chordata > Testudines > Geoemydidae > Mauremys > Mauremys mutica. Next base: position 98,314,270 of record NC_059072.1, on the reverse strand, counting down.
CACAGCAGGTCAGATGCTGAGCTTCACTTCCAATAGCATCACATGGAGCAGAGGACACTAGCTCACTTGCCAGATTTGGTCACGCCCGGAGTGGCTCTTGAGTTTCCAATTTGATTTTCCCGCCAGCTTTTCATGACCTGTCCTGTTCCAATGACCCAGATCATGTTACCCGTCCCAGTCTCCTGTTCAACTCCCTGGCATGGGAGGTATCACTTTGAATGTTTGTCTTCTCAACCACAGCTTGTGCAGCTAATGTGACTGGAACCCACAAACTCTCTTGGGGGCTTGTCTGGCTTATCTGCTAGCTCAATAAACTCAGGCCTGGGCAAACCATTTTAAGGGGTGCATCCAGGGTCTGATGAAGACAATGAGGCTCATTTATGCTACTTATAGTCCTCTTCCCTACAGCTCTAGTTCCATCCAGTTCATCATTGGCTCCTATGTGACATGCACCCTGCTTGTGACTGACTCCTGAGTCTGACTCCTAATCTTAATATCGACCCAGAAGCCCATTCACAGGTATCTGGCAATTTGGTTGCAACTCACAGTTAGTCCTTGCTTGGGCACATTAGTAGAAATGATGCTGGTCACTGTGAGGAGAAAATGACTGGGGCAGAGCATATACTTAGAGCATGTCTGACTGTCTGAGCATGTCAGCATGCATAGGAGGGTTTGTGTTTGTGGACGTACTTGGATGAAGGAGACGTGAACTCCAGTCAGTCAAGCTCTCACCTCAATGATATAGTCCTTCCCATCTTTGCTGTGGACAGCTTTGACAGCACAAATATCGAGGCCTCCAAACATCTCGGCGCAGGAGTCCGCCCAGAGTCTGTACCTGCAGAATCCACACAGACACATGGCTGGGAATTATCTGGCTGCTCAAGGATTAAAATAAGGTCTCCATGCTAGTAGGGTGCCAACTTTCTCAGCCTCCCACCAAATATAGACCCCCCACCCTCTGCCTTATTCAACCGCAGTAAGACAGATATCATGACCTTTAATATTGCTTCACCATCACCAGTACAGATAGAGGATTATGTCCTCACCAATTTAGAAACATTCGCATACTTGGGCAGCACCATCAGCCAGGATGGTGGAACAAGCCAGGACATCTGGAACAGAATCAATAAAGCCAGGAACACCTTCAGGAGCTTAAATACAGTCTGGAAATCATCAACATACAACATCAAAACCAAACTCAAGATTTATCAGAGCTGCGAACTTTCAACACTATTTTATAGTGCAGAATGCTGGGGAATGACAACGTACAACATGTCCAAACTGTCTTCATTCCATACAACCTGCCTCAGAAAAATCCTTTGTGGCCCAGAACAATCTCAAACCAAGATCTATTGACACACTGTAGCCAAGAGGATCTGAGCACCATCATTGCCAGGAGGCATTGGAGATGGATGGTCATGTGCTTCAGATGGAAACTAATTCCATCACCAGAGTAGCAATAAGATGGACACCTGAAGGCAAGCAAAAATGAGGCCACCCGAAAACAACATGTCGAAGAGTTGTGGAAGCTGAGCTGAAAAGCCTGGGGCACAGCTGGAGAACCATTGAAAGACTTGCCAGAAACAGACAGGAGCCAAGGAACTTGGTCACTGCCCTACATGCCAGAGGCGTAATGGGAACATGATGATGATGATGACCCTCTGCCTTTGGAAGTGCATAGAACGCTCTTCACAGCAACTCAGAGTTACGATGGTGAAACATCCCCTCCCTCGATTCTACAGGCGATGGAGGAAATAGGAAATCTTAAATGATGAACACCTACATTTTCCTTCATTGCACATCAACTCTCTACTCCTACTTATATCCCCTTGAACCACCTGAAATCATTTCTCTCTCTCACTGGTATTTACACACCTCAAATCTCCCCCACTTATGTGTCACTTAGCCAAGCTGTAAATGTTTAGTTCATTTTATCTTTCCTCAGAAGAAAGTCCCTGAATTTTTTATTGCTCTTCCCTCAATTCCCCCACCCACCACCCCATCGACAACTTTCTGATGCTGAGATGCCTGGCAGTTAGCATGTTCTGTGGAGAGCCAGAGCGGAGCTCTATAGTGAGTGGCTATTACCTCTCTGTTCTGTGACATGATGTCTCTGAATATACAGCCCCAAACTGCACAGGCTTTTTCATTTGTTTCCTCTACATCACCACCCTGCAAGCTGTTCCCAATCACCCCTATATCCATTTAATATTACTGCTTTCCAAATATTTCCCTCCTGTTGAATATATGCTGCTGTGTCCGAGTTAGAGTAGGAGGTGCTATATAATGGGAGTCCCTGCTTCCAGCTGTCCTACCACGGGAACATGAGCTGGCAGGAGCAGGAGGCCATGTACGATGGGGTGCCCCCTCAGCTGTCTCTGCACTGGAAGAGGAGAGGGAATGACAAGAGATGCATTATGATGGCGACTATGCTCCCTCAGCTGTCCCTACACTGGAACAGGAGAGGGAATGAGTTTTGCTTGTTTTCTTTCTGTGCAGCTGTGCGGTGGTCCTGACCATTTCAATACAAAAAATCTCAAAGCAGAAGATCTGCAAGCAGGACTCTCACACTGGGTGGAAATTGAAACAGGAGAACACTGAGGATCTCAGAGCTACCTATGCAGATCTAATGGGGAAGGAGAAAAGAGCTTATGATGTTGAAGGCAACCAGAGCATCTATAGTTTGATCTTCATCATCTAATGATGAACCTGCAAGAACACAAGACCATATACGGGTGGGGCAAGAAAATGGCATATACAACTAATAAATCCTTCCTTGTCACTCCCTGCCTCAACGAGGAGACAAAGCGCAGACACCCCCCCCCCTCCGAGGAGGTAATCATAGAATCATAGAACTGGAAGGGACCTCGAGAGGTCATCTAGTCCAGTCCCCTGCACTCATGGCAGCACTAAGTATTATCTAGACCATCCCTGACAAGTGTTTGTCTAACCTGCTCTTAAAAATCTCCAATAATGGAGATTCTGCAACCTCCCTAGGCAATTTATTTTAGTGCTTAACCACTCTGACAGTTAGAAAGTTTTTCCTAATGTCCAACCTAAACCTCCCTTGCTGCAATTTAAGCCCATTGCTTCTTGTCCTATCCTCAGAGGTTAAGAAGAACAATTTTTCTCTCTCCTCCTTGTAACAACCTTTCACTTTTACTTGAAACCTGTTATCATGTCCCCTCTCAGACTTCTCTTCCCCACACTAAACAAACCCAGTTTTTTCAGTCTTCCCTCATAGGTCATATTATCTAGACCTGTAATCATTTTGTTGCTCTTCTCTGGAATAGGAGGCTATTTCAGCCCCCATCATCTCTACAGTTACAAAACTTGTTAAGTCACAATAAATTCACTCCAATAAGCAGGCTCTTTCCCACTCTGGGTTTGTATGGAGGAGGAAGGCAGCAGGAATGCGCTGTTTACACTGAGGATTAACTCTGTGAATCAAGCAGGATGCCCAGGCTAATGCACTAAGCGCTGCAAGGTCCACTCATGTGCAGCTGCAGCTGGATGCTGGTCATGTTCCACAGGGCAGCTTCTCGTGAGCCACATATATTCTGGAGGGAGGCTTGAGGGTGTCTGGGTTCAAAATCCAGGCTAAGACACAAATGAAATGGGGCTGGTGGTCTCACTAAGTTTATTAATGGACATTTGTCCATATCAACCACCTTTTCTCCTGAGAGGCAGAATTTTCAGCTGCCCAGAGGTGGAATAGCAGAGGCTGCTCCTGGTGAGCACTCAGATGCACAGGAACAGCTGGGATAGGAATAGCAGAGGTGCTGCAGGTTAGAAATAAGCACAGTGGCGGACGTGTATATACTTATGCATGTGTTTGGAGGGGAGTTAAATCTGCACTCGATTTGTCACCATAATACCTGGATTTAGCCAGCACTGTCAACCCCTTATTTTTGCCCCAATTCAGCAAAGTATTTAAGCATGTGCTTACATTCACCCCTATTCAGCAAAGCACTTGAGCACACTTAACTTTAAGCATGTGCTTAAGTCGTGCTGCAGCTTCAGTATCAGCTTTGCTCTTTCTTTTTTGAAAGCCCCTTCTCTTCCTTACCTCTCTGTCATTGCGATCTGCTCCAGCATGGCAGAACCTGTGTTTGCCTTCCAGTTCCCAGAGATGGATGTCCTCCTGGGAAAACAAACCAATCACAGGATGACAAACCAACCCCTCCAGAGAGGTAGTTTTCACACCCAACTCAGTGTGTGTGGGGAACATGGGTGATTCAGCAGGGTGTCCTTTCCAGTCCTACAGTCTCCAGTGCTCCCAACAAATTCTGATCATCCAGTAAATGAAAGACGCAAACTAGGAGCAAGGAACTAAGAACCTCAATGCATCTTTTGTCTGCAGCTGGGTGGGTGATGTGTAGTGGCCTTGTGAACACTTTTCTCCTTTTACACATCAGATCCTGAAAAGCCGAGATGACTGTAAAACATCTCTGGGATAATTAACCTTATGCTCTGCATTGTAGAATCTAAGCATATGTAATTCTCCTGGCAAAGATGTGACTGAAAAGAGCCATAAAAGTCAGATATGAACTTATCTCTGAGGTTGGCTTCTATTGTAGTGGTGGCCTGGAAAGTCTGACTGTCTGTGCCCTCTTTTTTAATCTCAAAGGCCCACCTGCTCTGGGATCCACCCGCCAACTTCTCCCAAAGGTTTTTTAGAGTTGTAAAATGCTCCAAATCTCCTTCCTTGTAACTGGCTGTGAATTTCAACAGAAGATGCTGCTGCTGGCAAATTCTGAGCTCTGTACTCGTCTGTCAAGTGCTGGGCTAGTTCATTTCTTTGCACTTAGGAAGGAGGCAGACTTTACACAGCCTGCAATGACAGCACCTGGTGCTGTAGTTCTGCCAGATCTCACAGGATTCCTGAGTATGGGTTCGACTAGTAGCTGGGGAGGAAAGTGCTGTATTAGTTGTAAGATATTATCCCATCAGTGTGTTTGATACACCTATGAAACACTCCTATGCTGCAGAAAGCATGCATGGTGATTCAGTGGGTGGCACTCTTTTCCCCGCACCAGTCATGAGCCAATGTAGCAGCACGGTGCTGGGAGATGCTGATTGCTGCTGACAATCTTTTCAATGAAATGTAGAAAAGTCCTGATCATTTTTGGTCATTAAAGATCACAAGGCACTTTTCACAAGAGCAGAGGTGTTAAATCTGGTGTCCAGGCTAAATTCAAAGTTGGGTCATTGCATTTTGCCCACCTAACATTTCCCAAGAAATGTTTTAAAAAGCCATGGCCTCCTTCTTCTTTTTCTACTGGTGCTGCAACTGTTAAATGGCTCCTGGGATCCATCTCAGAAAGGGGTGAAGTGATTCCTGAGTATGGTTTAGACTAGTATCTGGGGAGGAAAGTGCTGTATTATTTGTAAGTTATTATCGCATGCTGTACTACTGGTAATCACAAACACAAACCCTCCTGTCCTATTATCAAAACCATTCACTTTCCTGACCTTTTCTTTAAGCAACAGAATCTTCCCTCTTTGAGGTTTCTGAGCCTTTTCCATTACCAAAGGACAGTATTCAACTCTCAGACTCTCTTTCCTTCTGTCTCCCTAAGTTATGCTCCTTTCTGGGGTTGTGTTTCCCAGCTTTTCAGTAGGAACGGCTCTTTATTTGTAATACGTGGGTTCAGAAAATTGCCCTGTAGTGATTGATGACATCCAAAATCTCATCAGTGATGAGAACTCCCAGATTCAGATTAGTAACACAATGATGGAATATCAGCATTGAAAAGAAGTATTTGGAATATGTAAACAGATACCCCATCAAAAAAGCAGCTATACTATGGTGTAATACACAGAAATTCCATGTGGGGGAGCTCCAGAGAGTGCAGCTTTGCTGCAGTGGTTGATTTATCTATTTGTTTGTTTGAGCCAATCTGATGTTCTAGTCCAGATGCTTCATGTAGAACATAGTAAAAGTGTCAGTCAAATATAAAATACATCCAAACCATCTTAAAAAGAGACTTTCTCAAAAGCCGTCCTCACCATTAACATAAGCTCCACCACACCTTCATGAAATCCACGCCCTTCCCAGCATGGGAGAGCAGGTGAGTCTTGCAGCATGGCACCAAATTAAGGCTTTGGCAAACCAAGGTAGAAAGTGAATTTGAGAGCCAAGGGCTCCTCATTGAGAAGGCCCTGCTACCAGACCTCTACTGTTTATACCAGAGGCTCTTAGCTTGAATGCCTCCAATGGCCCTAATTGCCATGGCAGTCAAACAAATAAAAGTGGCCTCTCAAATAAAAGGGATCCAGACCATGTAGGGCTTTATAGGTCAAGGCCAACACCTTACATTTAATCTGAAAATGAACTACTAGACAATGTGAATCATGACACACTGGTGTAATATGCTCACTGTGTGAACCACCACTTCATAACTGGGCCATTCCATTCTACTGTAGATAGTTTCTGGCTCCATAGCAGCCATTCAACTGCAAGAGGACAAGAGCATGAACATCAGGAGTGAGGTACAACCCTCTTGTTAAGTGCAGAGGGCAAGGAGTATTCTTGGCAACTGCAGCTACCAACCTGGGGTACTCAGAAGCAGCTGGCAGTCCAACGTGACCCTCAGGTTGCAAGCCTTAAAAAACACGGTAAACATCCCACCCCATTGGTTGAGATGCTGATATAATTTTTGCCACTTCTTTCAGTTGTTTTCCCTGATGCACAATTATCATTTGAGTTTTATCTGGTTCACCACCATTATGGGGTCACCCAAACCCATTCAGTGGAATTATAGGCATGTGTCACATGGCTATTTATCTGTTGTTTTCAGTGTGGCTTTAGTTATAGGCTAAGCAGGTGTTCACCATCCGTGTAAATCTGGAGTAACTCCACCAAAGTCAATGGGAATCTGAACTCAGTCTCTCAGTCATGGGTTGGAAGAAAGTATACTTGCATCTCAGGTGGGAAGGGATGAGCTAGTCACCCTGTAGTATGCATCCAGGGTTTGAGAGAGGGAGGAGAGTAGACAAATTCCAGAGAGAACTGTGTACACAGTCCTCAGTCAGGAGGAAGCGAGCTTTTGAGTTTTTGCATGTGTGGGAGGCAGTATGAAACCACGGGAACTGATTCCATTGCACTCAGACCAAGAGAGTCCTCTCTCTGACTGACATTACAGCAGACACTGGTATTCTCAAACTTAAAGGCCAAGATGTTCCAGAGAGCCCAGTGATTTTGGATGCCTTCATTTTTGAGAGCCCAACTTGAAACACTTTCAAGGGGCACAATTGTCAGTGGCTGGATGCCCTCACCTCTCTCATATGACATACAATGGGCTTGTTTATCCCATAGAAAAAGTCTATTTTCAGTCTGGCACTGGGATAAACTCCATTACCAGATACCTTTCATAGGGAACAATCAGTAACAGAGACTGGCTGTACAGATATCCCAAACTCGTTTCCAGTAGTGGCTCCATGAATAGGACAAAGGAACTTTTGTAGCAAACAATTCATTCAATGAATTTGGCCTTTTTCTCTCTTCATGAACTGGCTTTGATTTTCACTGATTTCTTCTCTATTTGTAACGGTTTGACAAATGTTTCATGGGAAACAATTTTATTTAGCAAACAATTGCTTGCAAATTTGCTCCCGTGTGGGATGGGCTATTAGTGTGACTGTTCATGTTTGTCACATGGTATTGTTTCTGCTCCCTGGTCAGTGCGGGAGGGAATTTTAAAGAACATTTTAAACCTCTTTTCTGAGTCATTTGAGTCAGGCTTTTCCTGAGACATCACTGCTAGAAAAATTAGGTGATTGCAATATTATAGACTGGGTCAGATTTAAAACTAATTTTCTCTCATTGCCTTCCCACTAAGTAATTGTGTGTCCCATGAAGTCCCAGACATGAAAAGAGTGGCCAGATCTAGCTCTGATTTATTTAATTGCCTCTCTAATAGGATGCTGGTCAGGGATTTTGGGCAGTTCTAGTTGCAAAGTAAATGGGCACATACAATTGTCTGTCTCATGTAACTGTGTTAGCACCGGGGCTCCAGCCTGGCGTTTTGGGAACACAGATCCTAGACTAACAATAATGCTGGTGCTAAGTAGTGTATGACAATGTTTCATCTATTTGATGCCCTTAAGCGCATGCTGCCAGACCCAAATACTTATCTAGAATTCTGCAGTTTGAGAAGGGCTGGTACTTCTGGATTAGCCAGATTTTTTCTTGTTCAGTTGGTTTGGGGTGAGGAGAAATGAACTGTTTTATTTATTTATATGACTTTATTTTTAATTGACATCAAACTCTACTAGAGCTTGAGATAGGTGCTTTTTAATTTCTGCCAGGAAGATACAGTGAATTCACTAACTGCCACTTTTCTGACCCTTATCACTATTCCTACAGTCATTGTGACAAACAAATTAGCAATTGTGAGGTATGTACACGGTCTTAGTTGGGAAGGGGGCCAGAAATGGAATGGAATTTGGTGGCGCCTCTCTTCATTCTGGAGTTGCCGCTCGGGAGACAATACTTCCAGCATGTAATGTTCTGTGTTGATCTATGCAGCCCCCGCAGTCCTCACCTACCCTTTATGCTGTATGCCCATATTAACCCCTCTAACTCGAGACGTCAGCTCCCAGCTCTGATTGCTCCAGGATGCCAGCCTTCTTTGCCCACTTGCTAACTGTTCAAACAAGCACCTTTGTGCTTTTTCCCATGCTGCCCCACACACATGGGAGGTGCTCCCCGTAAACACCTGCAAAACTAATACTTTATCCACCTCCAAATCCCTCCTCCAAACTCTTCTTTGCCAGGATCTCTACAAAAAACTTGACCCTGGTTAGGCAGCTGGTGCGCTGAGATCACTGCCTATCATGCTGACTGACCAGTGTTGCTCATTGCATCCATCTACTCCTCCATCAGTCTGTCTGTCCCACTTGCTGTCTCTTGTCTTATACTTAGATTGTAAGTTCTATGGGGCAGAGATTCTCTTTTTGTTCTGTGTTTATACAGTGCCTAGTACGACGAGGTCCGTATGACTAGGGTTCCTGGGCATTACCCCAATACAAATAATAACAACTAATAAGAAATGACAAAATACTAATAATCTAGCACCACACCCTTTCAGTGGCAGTTTCTTACTGTGATGGTGTTACCTCACGGCAGGGGCATAAGTAATTTCCTGGGTCAGGGGGCTGAAGGAGGGTAGCTGTGGGTCAGTCACACTGTAAAACTCCATGGATTGGCTCTGACTCATGCCAAAGTGGGGCATGCAATGAGGTAACGTAGGCCACCCCTTTGTTTTTAATATTTCACTTGAAACGGAAAGATTGTGGTGACTGTTCCCACTAGAGGGTGCTGAGAGATGGAGGATTTGTCTATATATGGTCAGAAGAGATGAGACCTTTTAGAAAGCAAGTTACTGCAATGATAGGGGAGTAAAGCTTATCTCCTGGTACCTGTCCAAGGCTGAGCTTGAAGACAGGTACAGATAGATTTACAGCCTGGGAACAAGGCACTGATGGTGAGCAGCTATCTGTGGGCAGAGGGATCAGCATGGGGAAGAGGTGAAAGCACACCAGGGCTATTCTTCAAGGAACTTAAATAAGCCACCTATTCCTGACCAAAGCAGACACTAATTAAACCACATTCATAAAAATGTCTCTTTCCAATTACAGCCTCTGCCCCACCGCCCCGGCCCCAGCCCAGCCATGAGAGCACACACTCACATGTAAGCTTTGTAATTGCTGCCGATTTTCTGGATTCGGATGTCGTACTTGGAGTCGATGAACACCTCAGTGGTGGCATAGGTTTTTGCCATGGCAACCACGCTGGCCATGTCCTGGAAGTCATACTGGTTCTCAACTTTTACCTGCAATTGCCAAAATCCATCCAAAGAGCGGCGAGCACAAAGGGAACAGGAATATCTGTGAGGAGGGGTCATCTCAGTGGATGAATAGCAGAGCACAATGACAGTTAAACAATAAAGAGAGAGAGATTGAAGCGGGGACAACAGTAGGTAGAAGGATGCTTCATCCAGGCAAACCTTACACATACCTAGCTAACTGGCATGTCTCCCTCCTTGATGTACAAGGCCTGGGGGATCAGTAATGAGAACACATACCTATGATTAAAGGGTCCCATGGGGCTTTCCTCATAAGACTTAATGGGAGTTACACAGGGCAGGTCTACACTACGGGGGAAAATCGATATAAGATACGCAACTTCAGCTACGTGAATAACGTAGCTGAAGTCGAAGTATCTTATATCGAATTACCTACCGTCCTCACGGCGTGGGATCGATGTCCGCGGCTCTCCATGTCGACTCCGCTACCGCCGTTCGGGTTGGTGGAGTTACGGAGTCGACAGGAGCGTGTTCGGGGATCGATATATCGCATCTAGATGAGACGCGATATATCGATCCCCGAGCAATCGATTGCTACCCGCCGATACGGCGGGTAGTGAAGACGTACCCACAGCTGAAATGCTCCGAAAAAGCATTCGTTATAGATTTGTGGCATAACTTAACTCCAAGCATGTAAATTACTCTTACCCTCTTATTTACCACTAAACGTCTGACAAGAAAAGAAAATCAGGAGTGACCAGGAAATAGTCATTTATACCAGAACACAAAGAAGCGAGATTTTATTTATTTTATTTTTTTTGCCACTCCTGGTCTCCAGATCCCTAGCACTTCACATTGCCCTTATCTAGTTTCACACGAAGGCCTGGCACAGGACTCCAGGCTGGAAGCGTACACAACACGAGCCCCATGAGGATGATGTTCCTAGGGGAGACCATGTACTGCAGGCAGTGCAAGCTGGAGGTCATGGGAGTGTGTGCGGGGGAGGTTGGCTAGAGGTGTAGAAGGAACGGGATGGCGCGATGCTCAGGGGTTTGAGGTCTATACCCAAAGGGCTGCAAATTTTCTGGGAAACTAGCTTTTCACAATGTTATATTTATTTACTGGAAATACATTGGAACTTTCAAAAAAGAAATGCTGGAAAAAGGAATCACTAAGTATAGAGGATAATCAGCTCTCTGCCAAGAGATACTAAAAAGGGTAAAGAAAAAAAAGAGACTTCTCCTCTCCCAATAGTGCAAAAAAACCAATCGACCAACACACCCCAGACAATGTTACTATCTTCATGTCACCAAACACAGCCTTTAGGAATGTGCACTGGCAAAAATCTACTCTGGTGCATCAGTGAAGCCTGGCCAACTACAATGCCCCCAAATGGTAGTGTGTGAAGATGGATGGGTTAATTTAAGCAGGTCTATAGTATAGGGTCCGGGCAATATGTGATTTTCATCATGCATTATTATTTATTATTTGTATTGCGGCAGCATCCAGAGGCCTCAGTCAAGGATCTGGACCCTGTTGTGCTAGGCACTCTACAAACATTGAATAAAAAGATGGTCCCTACCCCTCAAGAGTTTACAAACTAAATCCATATATGTGTGGAAAGGGGCTGGAAAGAGCCACAGGTCTTTGTAAACCAGTCTGAAGGAAATATATGCATTGGTGGTTGGTGTCTCTTTGTAAAGAACGAATGAGCTATTCTAAATGTCTACCTAAAATCATGGGAAGGCAGCTGCCACCCTGAGTATGTAAGTAGAAGAATAATGACAAGTTTGTTGCTAACCTGCAATGGGTGTGTTTTTTCATTCATATTAGAGTTTGTAAGTTCCAAACAGAAAACAAAAATGCAGTCACATCCTGGCTTAGAAATTCTCTCTTACCTAGAGACTAACAAATTTATTTGAGCATAAGCTTTCGTGGGCTACAGCCCACTTCATCGGATGCATTGCATGGAACATATAGTGAGGAGATATATATATATATATATATATATATATATACATACAGAAAACATGAAAAAGTGGGAGTTGTCCTACCAATTAATTAGCCTCTTAGAGTTGGTAGGACAACTCCCACCTTTTCATGCTCTTTGTATGTGTATATATATCTCCTCGCTATATGTTCCATTCTGTGCATCCGGTGAAGTGGGTTGTAGCCCATGAAATCTTATGCTCAAATAAATTTATTAGTCTCTAAGGGGCCACAAGCACTCCTGTTCTTTTTGCGGATACAGACTAACACGGCTGCTACTCTGAAATCGCTCTTACCTAGGTGAGATACAGATCTAGCAAATTTTCGAGTACTGGAAGAGCTGAGGTGAAGGTGGATTGCAAAACTGGTTTTGCCCTTGACTGCTTCTATATAAATTATTTAAAAAACTGTCCCAAGGATGCTAGCTCCTAACTTCCATTGCTTTGCTGAATGCTGATAAGCCTCTTTGTCCTCTGCTGAGTGGAGGAGAAATGCAATTTTGTGACATCATTATTTATGTCCTCCAGAGAAAGAGAGTGAAGGGAGGACACAATAATCAGGCAGAATTAAAAATAAAAATGCACCCAGCCATCTTTCTCCATCATAGAGGAGGGATAGGCTTGCTTTGTGCTTTGCAGTTCAACTTTAAATTTGAGCTGTGCTGAGCAAATTTCTCAGCTGCTCCCGGCAGCTCTGGAAAACGGGTGAGGTTGTGATGAAGGTGCTTAGAGAGGTGTATGATCTGGAGAGGAGAGTACTCTGATTATACAGTAGTAGCACTCTGTTTTGAGAAATGGTCACAGCCCCTCGGGGAAACTAGAGGCCAGTTTGTTAGTGTTCAATATTTTTACACAGATAACGCTAGAGCCTGGACAAATTGAATGAGATGAGTTAGTCCCACTCTGATGAGATGCGTCTGGGAGTGACTACATTGGGCAGACAATGCACTAAATTACAACATACGGTATTCTCCTGGACCCGTTGGCAATAGGAAATAGGCAATAGAAAAAGACCATTATATAATGACCTATTTGGAGCAGGGACTCTTGTGGGCTCTGAAACAAACTGTGCTTGGCGGTACAGGGTCTCTCCGTGCCCAAGCTGAAATGACTGCATTTTCAGCCAAGTAGTGTTTGCCATAGATGGAAAAGAGGGCACTGCTTCCTTTGACAGCTAGATTCAGGCCATGTGCCTGTCCCTTCTCCCAACCACTTGGACTCTTGCTCAGAAATCTGGGATGCAGCAGAAAGGGTCTGGAATACCTTCCACGTTGTGGAAGACAGAAGCACATGACTCCAGAAGCTGATATTCCAAAGGACCAGAGGCTATTCATTCAGCTTGTTGGTTTAACAAAAAAATACATGGGTTTTTTAACAGGAACCCAAATTAATAAATGAATGCAACAAAAGCCAAAGAAGAATTCTCTAACAATGCTACACAAGAACAGGTTTGCTATCCTCCCAGCACGTGAGTGACATAGGGTGATCCTTTTCAGACATTATAGGAAACCATCTCCCTAGATGTCTGTTCTTCCTGAGCCAACCCTTGGATTCAATTAACCTTCCTGTGGAGTTCTAAGGGCTTTTATAGATAAGAGAACTCCCAGGATTCCCCTATTAAGTGGCTCTGTGCCTTCTTTCCCAACAGGCACAAAACCAAAATCATCCCCAAACAAAGAAAAAACGTATTCTGTCAATTGTCTGATCCAGCCAAGGTCATCTCAATAGGGTATCATGGCTCAGGATAAAGTTTGTTTAGTCCAGATACAATTATTACTTTGAAATCAGGTAAATAGTTACAGTCTAATTAGACTGATTTTCCTGTCTTATTGATCAGTCCTGCTACTTTATTAAGTTCCTTGTTTTACATATTTTATATTTGTTTCCTCTCCTCTTGTAACTTTTTTTTACGTCACTATTAAATCCCAATCAAATATCTATTGTTTTACAGAGAGTAAGTTCGGATCCCAGTTCAGTGAATCTGGATACATTGTGACACTGGGGTGATGGTGTAGGAATGCGTCACTAATGAGCCAAACACACTCAGGAGGAATATTTGACATTCCACTTAGCCAGCGGGTAATTGTAGCTTTTAAAATGTTATGAGCTGAACCAAAAAAAAAAAGTGTGAAAAAGAGGCAAAGGAAGCTAGAAAAAATTAACAGGAATCATTTCTTCTCTTCTGCATCCTAGTATGGATCAACCCAGTGTCCCATTAGTTCTGGTAAAGTGTGCAAACACCATCTCCCGATATCAGTCTATTTGCTAAGCTGTCCTGGCTGTTTGATCAGTAATAGATTCATTCTAAAGCCATCAACTACTGTTTGCTATAGAGTTTTGCTGACCTGTTGTGAAGAGATCTGGCCAGGGATGTCGACAAATGTCTTTGTGAGAAGGCTCCCTGCTGAGCTCTGAAGATTCCCTGAATCAGATCCTTCTTTGGCACTGGTATATCTTAGTAGTGATGCTATTATTATTCCTGTAGTGAACTGGGGAGCTCAGAGGGAGATTTGAGGATATACACCCATAGCAGCCATAATTCCTTTGGATAGGGACTACATCTTCATAGCCCATTAATGAAACCCTTTGACTGGCTACTGCAATTTGACCTAAGGCTAGTATTCCCTCCCTGCTAGATATTGAGGGCTTGTCTACATGTGGACACAGAGGCCTTGTCTACACTACAAGACTATTTCGAATCAACTTAGTTCGAATTTGTGGATTCGACCTTATGAAGTCGAATTTGTGTATCCATACTAAATACACTAATTCGAATTTCTGAGTCCACATTCACGGGGCCAGCGTCGACTTTGGAAGCGGTGCACTGTGGGAAGCTATCCCACAGTTCCCGCACTCCCCGCTGCCCATTGGAATGCTGGGTAGAGCTCGCAATGCCTGCTGGGGGAAAAATGTGTCGAGGGTGGTTTTGGGTAACTGTCATCATTCAACCGTCACTCACAAACGCCCTCCCTCCCTGAAAGCGCCGGCGGGAAATCTGTTCGCGCACTTTTCTGGTCGGTTACAGCGCGGACGCCACAGCACTGCGAGCATGGAGCCCGCTGCGATCATCGCTGCACTTATGGCCGTTGTCAACTCCTCGCACCTTATCGTCCACCTGTGCAACAGTCAGCTACTGAGAAATCGGGCGAGGAGGCTCCGGCAGCGCGGTGAGGAGAGTGGCGCAGACCTCTCAGAAAGCAGGGTACGCCGGGCAGTGGAGATCATGGTGGCAATGGGTCAAGTTCATGGTGTGGAACGGCGAATCTGGGCACGGGAAACAAGCACGGACTGGTGGGACCGCATAGTGCTGCAGGTCTGGGATGAATCACAGTGGCTGCGAAACTTCAGGATGCGTAAGGGCACTTTCCTTGAACTCTGTGACTTGCTGGCCCCTGCCCTGAAGCGCCAGGACACCCGGATGCGAGCAGCCCTGAGTGTGCAGAAGCGAGTGGCCATAGCCCTCTGGAAACTTGCCACGCCAGACAGCTACCGGTCAGTAGCGAACCACTTTGGCGTGGGCAAATCTACCGTGGGGGTTGCTGTGATGCAAGTAGCCCACGCAATCGTTGAGCAACTGCTCTCAAAGGTAGTGAACCTGGGAAACGTTCAGGTCATCATAGACGGCTTCGCCGCGATGGGATTCCCAAACTGCGGTGGGGCTATAGATGGGACTCACATCCCTATCCTGGCACCGGCCCACCAGGCCAGCGAGTACATTAACCGAAAGGGCTACTTTTCCATGGTGCTGCAAGGACTAGTGGACCATAGGGGACGTTTTACCAACATCAACGTCGGGTGGGCGGGCAAGGTTCATGACGCGCGTGTGTTCAGGAGCTCTGGTCTCTTTAGACTCCTCCAGGCAGGTACTTTCTTCCCGGACCACAAAATAACGGTTGGGGATGTGCAGATGCCTACAGTGATCCTCGGGGACCCAGCCTACCCGCTAATGCCCTGGCTCATGAAGCCCTATACAGGCGCCCTGGACAGTGAGAAGGAACTCTTCAACTACCGGCTAAGCAAGTGCAGAATGGTGGTGGAGTGTGCTTTCGGACGTCTCAAGGGGAGATGGCGGAGCTTACTCACTCGCTCGGACATCAGCGAAAAGAATATCCCCGTAGTTATTGCTGCTTGCTGTGTGCTGCACAATCTGTGTGAGAGCAAGGGCGAGGCCTTTTTGTCCGGATGGGAGGTTGAGGCAAATCGCCTGGCTGCAGTTTACGCTCAGCCAGACACCCGTGCCGAGAGAATATCCCAGCGGGAAGCGCTCTGTATCCGGGAGGCTTTGAAAGCAAGTTTCCTCGGAGATCAGGGTAACCTATGACTCTCCACTTGCTTTCAAGAGAAACTGACCCTGGGCCTGTGTCAGTTTGTGTCGATTTGGATCTGCGGCTACATGCCTTGTTCTCCAAGTTTCCCCCACTTCCAAAGCACGTTTTTAACCAAAGTAATTGTTACACTCATTATTAATAAATCTTTCTTTTACTTTGCATTTCTGTTCTGGTGTTGAGACATGGACGCATACTGTGCTGGGCACGGTGTGCACTGACGTACAGACCGCTTCCTCCATAGAGGACTGACATCCTCCTGCTCCTACATAGGTCTCTGGGGTGGGGGACGGATGACAGTGGTTCTGCATGAAGGGGAGGGTTTGCAGGAAGGGGCGAGTGGTGCCTTCTTTGCATAGGGGTTTGGATGACGGCAGTGGGCTGCGGGTTTCTGCGTGGGAAGGGGTGATGGGTGTGGGAGAAGGGTGACTGTCCGTGGATGAGGGCTCTTGTTGGGGCTCAGGGCAGCGGATAGGCTCGTGGATCCGTTGCAAGTGCATCGTAAGGGCAGCCTGCCTTCACAGTAATGGCGTGACAGGCGCTAGGACCCTGGACAATTATACACATTACGAAATGAACAGGGGCAGCATACACAACACAGAATGACCCTGGTGCCTACTGACTGCAGTGTGTGTGTGCCCCGCAGTTGATCCTTTCCCCAAGTCTGTACCCTGGTACTGTAGGCTATACCGTGCAAGTATGAAACCCCTGTCCACCCCATACACCGAAAAATCCTCTGACAGGAAAGACATGACGGAAACAGTGATTAACAGCAAACAGCTTTTATTAATCTAATAAACAGTGGGGGGATGAACCTTGGATTTGGGACTGGCTGAGCCTATAAGGGAAGCACTTCTACAAATTTCTAACGTGAGAAGTGCGGGGTACACGGCCGCTCTGCTCTGGTTCAGTGACAGTTCTCACGTCCTCTACCACCCCTCCGTCTTGTACTTTTGGGTGAGGGGGGGCCAGGACTTCTTGGCTGGTGAGGGCGATTGCAGAGACACTGCAGGGGGGCCCTGTCCTCCAGCCTGTGGTCCTGCAGGACATCAACAAGGCGACGAAGCGTGTCCGTTTGTTCCTTCATGAGACCAAGTAGCGTTTGGGTGGTCTGCTGGTCTTCCTGCCGCCACCTATCCTCACGTTCCATGAGTGTGCGATGCTGCTCACATAGGGTCTCCCTCCAGTGTTTCTGCTCTGCAGCCTCTGCTCGGGAGCAGACCATCAGTTCAGCGAACATGTCGTCCCTAGTCTTCTTCTTTCGCCGTCTAATCATTGCCAGTCTCTGCGAGGGGGATGCCTGGGCAGTCCGGGAAGGACCCGAAGCTGTGTGATGGGGAAAGTTAGTGATTTCCTTGTACAGATACATTTTCGCGAACAGTGAACACCGTCTAGTCAATTTCCATGAAGAAGACCGTACCGGACAACAAGTGTCACGTGGTCTCCAGAGAAGCACAACATTTTGGCCTACGCTCTGATTGGCTGCGCCATTGCACAGGAGAGCGGAGAAGTCGGGAGAGAGAGCAGAATCCCTCTAGCAGAGAGTCCTGGTAAGCCTTACAGTACATTATGCTTATCAGTTAACGGATAGCTGTGCCGTCGTGCTAACGGCAATCTGGAAATCAGATACTATGACCCTTTTGCAGCCACTCCCGACACTGCAGGGGAAAGATCAATGTATGCTTTTCCTGTGTGGCCTACAGCACGTGGCTGCTAAGCGCGGGGCTTTGTTATGCAAAGTATAAGTAAACCATTAAGAACAGTAACTATTCGCTAATTGCCCTAATTAGATGCAGCACTTCAGTAACGAGATTACCCTGAGGCGTGTCTCTCGAGTGCAGAAAGAAAGGATGTTAAGGGAAGCACTTCACCGACCGGGACCCTACGCGGCCATGCTGGTAGAGGCGATGGTTCCCCTGTATCTGAGGATGTCGTGGCGTGGAAGAGTGAGCTTCACCGGAGGACCAAATAGGGCACCTCTTCCTCGAAACCTCCTGCGGAGGGTATTTGAGGAACTGTTTGAAGCATTTGTGGAATTGTCCATGGAGGACTATTGTTCCATCCCAATCTGTGTAGACCTACTGTTCGTTTAGTTTCCCTTTAAAAAGTTTTAGATATAGTATTTATAGATAGAATTTATATTTTTGGTATACATGTTTTCGAGCAAATAAATATTTTCTTGTTTATACGACTTACCGCCTGATCCTTCCCCTGACTCTGAGTCCGGGTTCACGGCCGGTGAGGGTTGGTAGGGGAGTGAGGGTGAGGAACAGATCCTGGCTGTCAGGGAAAGCGGCATTGTGTTCGCTGTCGCCTGCGCCTTCCTCCACGGACCCTTCGTCGTCTTGCCCATCGGCGAACATCGAGTAGGAACTGTCCTGGCTCACTATGCCATCCACTGAGTCCACGGTCAGTGGTGGGACAGTGGTGGCAGACCCACCGAGAATGGCATGCAGTGCCTCGTAGAAGCGGCATGTCTGGGGCTGTGCTCCGGAGCGTCCGTTTGCCGCTCTGACTTTTTGATAGCCTTGCCTCAGGTCCTTGACTTTCACGCGGCACTGCATCGCATCCCGGCTGTATCCTTTCTGTGTCATGGCTTGGGAGACCTTCTCGAAGGTCTTTGCATTACGCTTGTTGGAGCGCAGCTCCGACAGCACAGACTCCTCGCCCCACACAGCGATCAGATCCTGGACTTCCCGGTCTGTCCATGCTGGGGATCTCTTTCTATTCTTGCATTGGGCTGACTCCTCTGCTGGAGAGCTCTGCATCGTTGCAGGTGCTGCGGAGCTCGCCCCGATGTCCAGCCAGGACGTCAGATTCAAAGTGCCCAGACAGGAAAATGAATTCAAATTTTCCCGGGTCATTTCCTGTGTGGCTGGTCAGAGAATCCAAGCTCCGACTGCTGTCCAGAGCGTCAACAGAGTGGTGCACTGTGGGATAGCTCCCGGAGCTACTAAGTTCGATTTGCATCCACACCTAGCCTAATTCGAGCTAGCAAGTGCGAATTTAGCGTTACTCCACCTGTCGGGGTGGAGTACCAAATTCGAACTAAGGAGCCCCCTAGTTCGAATTAAATGGCTTCCTGGTGTGGACGGTTGAGCGATTAGTTCGAATTAACGCTGCTAAATTCGATTTAAGATCCTAGTGTAGACCAGGCCTCAGTAAAATTAATCCGAATTAACTAAAGGAGTCAGGGCTGGCCCACAACATTGTGGCACCTGAGGCGGGGAGCTCAAATGATGCCCCATGCCCCCTCATTTGGATCAAAACCACTAGGACCTCTACACTCTGGGTCCTAGTGGTGCCCCACCCCCCCCCAGTCTGGCACCTGAGGCGGCCACCTCAGTTCGCCTCATGGTAAGGCCAGCCCTGAAAGTAGTACATTTGAAGTAGCTTAGTTAAACCGCATTAAACCCCTGGGTGGATACTCTCATTCAGAATTAAAGTGGCCTTAATTCAGTTAATTCTCTTCCACAGTGAACTGGAGAAAAAGACCCTGTGCCATCCTGGAACCCAGACCTCTCTTCTAAGGGTATATCTACACTGCAGTGAGACACCCACAACTGGCCTGTGCCATTTGATTGGAGCTTGCGGGGCTTGGGCTAAGGAGCAGTTTAATTGTAATGTATCCTTGCAGGGTCCCGGAGCCTGAGCTCCAGCCTGAACCCAAATGTCTACACCACAATTAAACACCCCCTTAGCCCAAGTCAGCAGGCATGGGCCAGTCATGGGTTTTTAATTGCAGTGTAGACATACCCTGCAATGCTACATCCCTTCTATCAACAGAGAAATGTGAATATAACCTTCCTGCAAGGCAGGATTTCAAATTATCTTGGGAGCCTAAAAAAATCAGCACTGTGTATTTCAGTTGCAGTTTGGACACCCAACCACTTTATGGCATCAAAAAGTCAGAACACATGGTCCTTGCAACGAGGGGGCATTGACAGGAAATTCTGGTCTCCCCAGCTCCGATTTCTAGGTGTAGTGTTCCATTACTCCCATTTCCATGCTTATATTTCCTAAGTGTTCACGGACTCCAGAGTCTCAGGGTCATCACATCCTCTTTTGTCTCCACTCTGATCGCTGCAGACACCCAGTCGTATTCCTCTTCCACTTTCACTAGTCATGTGTCCACACAAGCAAAGAATCTGTCAGCCAGGTACATAATTATTATAGTAGTCCTTTATAGAGAGAAGAGTGCATTAGCTTTCTCTCTGTATGTGACCCAAACTTTACTCTGTTCCACACCTTAAACCCACTTTCTATTATAGATGGGTTGATGAGGCAGTTATCTGTGACCATATTGGGTTCAGACTAGAGTTCAGATACAAGGTATCAGTTCAAAGTTGAATTGGGTAGGATTTGAGTTTGATGGCACTCAGATGTGCAGCAATGGGCTTGTAATAAACAGACAGACAGATATGATAAAAATCTTATGAGCTGTTCTCATGAGATTTCCACCCCAAATGGTGGAAGTCATACGACATCAGCAGAGTTTGTGATCTTTCCTCCATCTCAAATGGCAAACATCTCACAAGCTTACTTGTTCTTAAAAGGTTTGTGCCATATTGCAACTGACTCACAAGAACGGCTATTCTCACAAAATTTGCTCAGACTCCTTCTCTCTCCACAAATCCCCTCCGCTCCTCAGACACCAGTGGATTTAACCCTCACATTACATTTGGAACTGTCTTGCACATTGCTGGGGTCACCTCATAATAAATAATAATAATAATTGATAAAATTATTCTGAATTTTCCTTTCACAGCTTCCCTCTCAGCACCTCTAGTTAAAGGCCAGCCTTAGCCACAGGTTTCAGCTGTCCCAAATGCAGGCTGTGTGTCCTGGATCGGACACAGCTCTCCGTGTCCAGCAAAAGGTACCAGACCCATGTTTAAAAAGTGGGATACTCCTGCTATTTTCAAGGTGGGTGGTATCTCCTGACTCCTGAGTCAGAGAGACTGCAATGACTGGACTGTTCTGATACATGTTAAATCATTGTTTGTCCCCGATTTAGGAAAATATTTGTCCCTTGACAAACCAAGGTGACTTTTGCTCTTTTTGCTTCCTCTTAATACACTGGATTTTCAAAGCTCTCATTTTTAGAACATTCTATTTCCAGTCCCAGGAGAGACAAGATGACGAGTCAACCTTCCTGATAAAAGCCTCCTGGTATTTTTACACTACATAGTGGCTCTGTTTAGTTTGTGCTATATTTAAATAAAAAAAGAAATCCTTCTGTTCCAGTGAGAGAAAAATAACTCTGACCACATTATTATGAACAACAAGTTTTTTTTCTGCGATGCAATAAATTCATCTGAGCTGGGATCAGTATTGGGAAGATGTTTTCATAATTACAGGTTGGTGTGGATCTGAAGTGGCTCTTAAACTGGCCTAATTAGAGAGGTCTAAAAATAAAATCAGAGTAGCTATATAGAAAGTTGCTCTTATTTTATATATATGAATGAATGTCCCACAAATATGTGCTGTTTCTCCTGTGTACAGATAGATTTGACAGTTGTTTCCTTCCCATGGTCTGTTCAGGGAGAGGTGTAGAAGCTTTCTGAGTGAATTTGCAGTACTGGGCTCTATTCAGGGGGCATTTCAGAGTGCTGGTATCACACACCTGGGGAGATATTCACATACTCAGTGCTTTCCCCTTCCCAACAGGCTCAGGGACAGAGTCAGCTGGAGAAAGAAAGAAGGGATGCCTCTTCTCACCCTCCCTCACTTCTCAAGTGCAATCCCTGTCCATATCAGGGTGGGGCTGCAATTGGCTCAGATGGCATCATACCCTGATTTGGCAGATGTCTCCATTTTTAACTGAGTGCTCACTGGCTCGGTTCTGTTCTTGGGAAGAGCCCTCCTGTTAGGGAGAGTCCATCCATGGCTGTTGGTAGAGTCCTCTGTTATTGTTGATCCCTTGTCCACCTAAATGGAGCACGAGAGAAGTTCCTCTACAATAATTCAATTGAAAACCTTAGATGTTGCCTAATTAATATTTTTGACACAGCAGTTGCACAAGCAGCACATAGAACCACCGGGTGCAAGCTTAGTGTGCCAGCTGGGTGCGAGGGGCAGGCAGTTGCTCATGAGGTTAAGGTGGCGGTCTGATTTTTGGAAGAGGCTTGTGAGGCATTGATGGTGATGGGTGCATGCACATGTCTGTATTGTAGGTGGTGGGGTTGACTGGGGCTACGGTGTCTCTCTTCGGGAAGAATGCTTCCCTTCTCTGCCTGAGCCATTTGGGAGTCTCTTGTTCTCGGATTTGTTAATGGAAATCTCAAACAATGTTTTATTACAATCCTTCCTCTCCACTCTGACCTTACACGCAGTGCGTCACTTCTTGGCGAGCCTCACTATCATTGAGCTTATGAAGTCTTCTGTTTTTATCATGAATGCTTGACGGCTGCGCCTTCAGAGTCAGAGTTGCCAACAGAGCTCATTCCTCATAAGTCCTAGTTTAGTTATTTTTATTTAAATTTTGGAGATAGCTCCCTCCCCCTTTGTTTAAAAATGTTGTGGGGGAATTTAAGGCTCATGAAAATGAAGGACACATGAATGTGAAGGGCTGGTTATTATATAATGCTCATTCCAGTGTTTTACAATAAAATAATAAACATTTAGAATGTATACAGCCCTTTATATGTTCAGAGCAATTTACAAATACGAGCCAATTAACCCTTATTACATCAATGTGTAGGAAGCATTGTTATTCCTTTTTTTTTTTAAACAGATGGAGAAATTGAAGAGAAGCAAAATGACTTGCTCAAGTCCACATTGTGAATCAGTGGCTGAGCTCTCTCGGGCAGGGACCAGCTTTTTGTTCTGTGTTTGTACAGCAGCTAGCACAATGGGCCCTGGTGCATAACGAAAGCTCCTAGCCCCCTACTGCAATACAAAAAAGCAACAAAAGCAAAAAATCTGGACTGACCCTCACCTCTTTGCTCATTTCTTTACATCACAGTCTCTTCCATTACTGACGATATTTTAGCGCTTTTCAAATGTAATGATTTTCTCAGCTCTCTCTCTCTTAGCGAGAAGGATCACCGTTAGCACTTGTTTAAAATGTGGGTTTACTGAAGCCCTCTACTTTAGTAAGTGTTTTTGATGCAAGCATGATGAGGTCTTATCCATGATGGGACTCCCAGGGACTATGGAAATATGTACGTTTGTCAGTAGTTTAATTACTTAGGCCTTTAGTTTCTCCAGCACTTTTGCACAAATACCAGCCACCGGATGAACATTAATTTCTTGAGCTGTTCAAAAACCTCTTTCAAAACAAAACCAAAGCTCTATCTCTGACCGTGCCTACATTTCACTACTAAGGAGCATCCTCAGGGCTGTTATCTTGCTGTATTGTCTTCTGTGGTGAAGACCAATGGGCAAAAATAATTTAGCTCCCTGTAATCTCCTTATCCTCTCTGATTGCTTCTTTAAATTTACACTATGGTTGTCAAAATGATCCATTGACTATCCTGCAAGCGTCCTGCTTCTGAGTTACTTGTAAGAACGTTTGATTATTATAACATGTTCTTCAACTATCTCCTTAGCTCTGTTAATCTCCATTTCTGTAGTTCCTTTCTGGCAGCCTCACCTGGGCTGTATTACCATAACTTTAAAGGACAACTTTTTGGTCAAAGCCTTTGCCATTTAAACATGCCAGGTTTCTATTTTCTCTTCACCTTCTCTCTTCCTTTTTTTTTGTTCTGGAAATTGTGACTTGGATAAAGCTGATTACATGAATTTGAATTTCCCTTCAAGATGCTTCTAGCTGGAGAAGGGCCCCAAACAGAACCCAAGGTTCAAATACCCCAGAGCTTGGATGGTGCTCAAAATCAGTTGCAAGTGGTCCCTAACTTCATAATGGGCTAATCTAAATCTTGGGCTCCGAACAGCCCCATAGCTTTGGGATGTTTCATATCACCCCACCTCTACTGAGACTATCTCCAGTTGTAACTAATTTTTATGTAACCCCCTGTGCTATTGCATATGCTTTTGCCCTGATGTGTTATTTGGTAAACCTCTTCTATTATAACCAGCCATGGCACAAAAATCTCAGTAAAGAATAAGGAGAAAACAAAGATCTGAGGTCTGATACAGATGAGACACGCTCAACTTCTGCTGAGAATACAGTGGTAATTTGAGACACACCATCCATGTGAACTGACAGGGCAGCTTCTAAACGATTCTTCAACCATCTCAACTGCCAACTTGGGTTTCTTTCAGCATAAGTGCGACACATTTATGACCCACATTACAGATGTGATAGAACAGCAATGAGGGTGCGGTTCACCTGAGATACCCACTCTGCCCAAGGGAGCTGGAAACCTTTGCTTAGGTGAAAAGTAGTATGTACATCGGTCTTCTGGGTTGTTCTGATTGGATTTCCCTGGCCAAATAGCTCACAAGTGCACATTCAGTGGTTCCACCTACACCTAGTGCTATGGTTATTGCATTACAGTATGGTACAGCCTAACAGCTGTGTTGGTTTAAAATACAGACAAACTAATTTCATTTAGTTTTCCTGTTTATTTAAATACTTGTTCTTTGATGCTCAAGACTACTCTAGCAGTTGCTTGAGACTGTAGTCAGCTTCCTCTTTGGCAATCACAGATGGAGCACACAAACCACTGGAAAATTATAAGGAGTTTCTATATGAAAGACAGGAACCTAGAGAATAATTTTGTTTCCAGGGCTCAGGCCTATAGGCTGTTCTAAACCTGGGTCTTGCATAGTTTTCTGTTTAGGCAAAAAAAAAAAAGGTGAAACTTAGGGGGAAAAGGCCATTTTTTTCCTAGTGAAAAACTTAAGCTAGGGTATTTCTAGTGATTCTTCTTCAGCTTTTATTGGAATCCAAAGAAAAACCAGGAGAGATGGTAACTCCCCCAAATCAGAACCAACTATATTCTGGACACAAATAGGATGCCTAGATATAAGGGTATATGTGATGGAGGTGACTATGGAAGATACAACATTGTAAGTGTGTTTGACTAAAAGGGTTGCTGCCACCCTCCCCTCCCAAAGAACAGAGGTTGCCAATTCACTAAAGGATCCCAGGGAGCCTGGGAAAAACAAACAGGTTCTTTTGGGCAGGGAAGAGTTTTTCAGGATTCCTCTCTTGGCAGGCAACTAGGCAGTCTGCCTTCCTCCTTTGTAAGGGCCAGCCAAACTGTCCTGGTTCCTTCTAGTGGGGAAAGAAAATAACTGAAGGGCTTCCATTTGATAGAGTCAAATAATAATAACAGGGTCAAGAAGATCAATGCTGCTTCTCCCTCTTTTACAAGGAGACAATGGGAGATTGTGAGCTCCCAGGCTAAGGGCACTTTGCAGGTGCTCAGTAAAGAATATTTCTCTTTTCAGAAAGCACAAAAATGACCAGCCTGATGGCTTCAGGCCAACTGATTCAGACACCTCCCTAACCAAACCAAACCAAACCAGCCCAGCCCAGCCCAGCACCCCCACCCATAATAGTCTCCAACCCAACAGCACCTGGGCGCACACCCTATATAGGCCTGCCTCTTAATGAGCCACAGCTGAAGGCCCTTTCCTCCCACACTGGCAGTTAATGCAGCTTGGACTAGCTATGGCAGAAGCTCTTTAACTTAACCCCTTCCCTACCCAGCTGGTTGCAGGGTACATACCCCTGTCACAGTGAGGATACACAATATATATCTGTAAGTTTACATGTCTATATATAGGGATGTAAAATGGGTGAGTTGTGTCAGGCTTTTCCTTACCTTCCCCATTCCAGCATGAGCATGTCCCAGCTTGACCACGACAGGGAAATTTGGGGTTGTGAGCTGAAAGACAGAAGAAAGAACCCCATTAGTATCTCTGTGGCAGTTCTTATCACCCAGCTACATTCTTGCTGGGAAGCTGAATCACCATGTCATGGTCAAAGAAGAATAGTCCTGTGGGAAAACAGTGAACAATATTTTTTTCACAGGTCTCCAAATGATTCTGATATGGAGGCTAAGCAAAGTTCCTCAGAGTCAACCCCCCTCAAAAGCAGCAACTTCAAACACTCCGCCTGCACTTCTTCCGGTTCGGGCCTTTCCCAGTCTCTCTCCTTTATTTTGGTCCCTTACTTTTTCTGTCACTGTCCCCATTCCCTCCCTATATATTCAACCTGCACCTGCAGTTTTCACTGGGGTAACACAGCGATTCAAAGGTGACATGAGAATCTGAGTTATTTTCACAAAAACTCCCAACAGTTCTCATTCCCCATCTGCTTCCCCTTTCCCCTGGCAGTGGTGGTGATGTGTGTGTAGGGGGGAAAGAGAGGAGGGAATGGATGCCAGCTTTTGGGTCAAACTCACAAAGACAATACGCTAGTACAACTCTCTTGCAGTGTCTTTCATGGGCAGGTATCATAGGCTGGGAGAGGCTGAGCCTCCCCAAACAGCCAGGTGTGGCCCTGCCTGGGCTCTGCCCCCAGGTCCCCTCCTGCTTCCCTCTCTGTGGCTCTTTTTGTCCCCCATGCCGTGGCTCAGCGCTCTGGGGCTGGGGGCACTGGAGCCGCACTGCCTGCCCGTCCGGCACTCCGAGGCTGGGGCAGCCTGGGGTGGGGGCGCTCTGGGTTCCAGCAGGGGGTGGAGGGAGCAGAAGGGGCAGGGCTGGGGGCTAGCATTCCCGAGCTGGCGGTTTACATGCCGCCCATGGTGTCTTGTCTCACTTTCTCTCCTCCGAATTCACAATATCATATGGGGGGGGGGAGGGGGAATAAAAGAATGGGCGAGGGCAGGGATTAAATAATATAATACAAACACTCACATTGTGTCCCTTCTGTGTCACTGCCTCTTGTCTGTGTGTTGAGCCTGCAAGCTGATCCAGGCAGCCACACCACTATGGGGCTACACTGACTTCATCAGGGCTGCCGCCAAGGCGTAAGCATCCCTCAGTAGGGCTCCATGCAGGTGGAGATGTGCACCTACACAGATTAGCTGACAAGATCGGGGCCTTAAAACGTGTAGTGGTTTGGGCCTGTTTTCTTACATGATTGTGAAGGGCCATGTATGACACTATAACACCGAACTTTGTTTCATGTTGCTCTGCCTGAAGTTTGTGGACATCACACTTAAACCCCACACCATAGGGTGCTTTCTTGCATCTCTCTGTGATACCATCATCCTGCACCTTATCATGTACTAGTGCATTTAAGTCAGCTGAATGCCCCACCATTGCCATACACTACACTGTATATTTATTGTACATTTGCCCAATTTAATAGGATTTAGAGATTTTTGTCTTTATTTAAATGCATGAAGCGTGAGCTGGATTCATTAAACAGTTACCCTGAAGATTTGATGGTGGCAGTGAGTTGAAGTTGAACAGATAAATGGCTTTCCTATTTGCTTGAGTTGGAAAATAGATAAATAAATTGTTCTTGTGCTAGTTACCAATTGTCTATATGGACAGGAACCTGCTATGCCCTAAATATAGAATTGGGTGTTGTCTTCATCTGTGACATTGTGTGGTGAGTGGCTGAGGATAGTTTCTGTGTCAAGGAAGGATCAATGAAAGAGACAATTTTTCTTGTTTTTTTGCATTATGAAACTGTATTTTTATTAAGAGTTCCTGGTGATGATGGAGTACTGCTGAAATCACTTGGAGTTGTAAGGACCAAGCCTGTTAAAGCAACAAGAGCCTGTAATCACTCTGTATTGTATATATGGGCCAGATCATCAAGTGGTGTAAACTGGCCAGGCTCTGCTGAAGTCAATGGAGTTATGCCAATTTACATGAGATAAGGATCTGGTCCTGACCCCCCAAATCTCCTCTACATATCTATCTAGATCAGGGCGGGCAAACTTTTTGGCCTGAGGGCTGCATTGGGTTTCGTAAATTGTATGGAGGGCCAGTTAGGGGAGGGGGTTGTGGCCCAGCCCCCACCTCCTATCTGCCCCCTGGGACTCCTGCCCCATCCAACCCCCCTTGTTCCCTGACAGCTCCTCTGGGACCCCTGCCCCATCCACACCCCCCCGCTCCCTGTCCCCTGACCGCACCCAGACCCCCACCGCCCATCCAACCCCTCCTCTCATTCCTGACGGCCCTCCCAGGACTCCTGCCCCATCCAACCACCCCTCTCCCTGTCCCCTGACTTCCCCTGGAACCCCTGCCCCTGACTACCCCCTGCCGCCCCATCCAACCCCCACTCCTTTCTGACTACCCTCCGGGGACCCCTACCCCCATTCAACCCTCACTCTGACCCCTATCCACACCCCCACCCCCTGACCACCACCCTGAACTCCTCTGCCCTCTATCCAATCCCCCCCCCACTCCCTGACCCCTTACTGTGCTGCCTGCAGTACAGGTGGCTGGCAGCATTACAACTCTGCCGCCCGGCTGGAGCCAGGCCACGCCGCCGCCACCGCACAGCACAGAGACCAGGTCAGGCTGGGCTCTGCAGCTGCGCTGCCCCAGGAGCTCACAGCCCCACTGCCCAGAGCATTGCGCCGGCGATGGAGTGAGCGAGCTGAGGCTGCAGGGGAGGGGGGACAGCAGGGGAGGGGCCGGGGGCGGATGTGGCCTGCGGGCTGTAGTTTGCCCACCTCTGATCTAGATAGAAGGCTAGCAAACTGGCCACCATAGGCAGACAGAGTGATTAAAGGGGTCGAGAAAGTATAACACCGGTAGTTACAAGGCTATACACACACAAAACCCAAGAAGTTCAGATGACATCACAAGAGCAGAACTGGAATAATTAGAACCCTGAGCTGTATATTACACAGCCTTAGTCACTGCTGTCCAGGGTGGTGTGTTACACAATCAAATGACAACACAAGAGTTTAACAACAAAAGCATATTTGTACTGAAATCATGCACAAAATAAACCAATGTCCTTCAACGTGTTTAATTTTTAAAGAGTGTCTTTTGCGGACAAAATAACTTTGGATGGTGTTTAAAATTTGCATAGTTGTTGAAAAGCTTGGGGTACAGACTAAGTTCCCTCTAAGCTGCGCGGCCGCACGGAAGGCTATCAAGGGCTGCACACATGTGCAGCCACAGGGGCCTGGACTGGAGAGGATCCTTGCCCCTGGCCTCAGGCTGCTGCAGCAAGAGAGGGCTGGGGGGAGTCCT
Source organism: Mauremys mutica (assembly GCF_020497125.1). NCBI lineage: Eukaryota > Metazoa > Chordata > Testudines > Geoemydidae > Mauremys > Mauremys mutica. The sequence goes on along the minus strand of NC_059072.1, from coordinate 98,285,062 downwards.
CTCTTCCCGCTGCAGCCCTGGGTCAGCCTGCACCCCAAACTCCTCATCCCCAGTCCCACTCTAGAGTCTGCACCCCTAGCTGGAGCCCTCACCCCCCCACACCCCAACCCTCTGCCCCAGTGCTGAGCCCCCTCCCTCACCCTGAAACCCTCATCCCTGGCCCTGCCCCAGAGCCCGCCCCCAAACCCCTCATTCCCAGCCCCACACAAGAGCCCGTACCCCCAGCTGGAGCCCTCACCCCCCCCTTGCAGCCAACCCACTTTCCCTGCCCTGAGCCCTCTCCTGCACCCCAAACCCCTCATCCTAGCCCCACCCCAGAGCCCACACCCCAAGCTGGAGCTCTCACTCCCCCACACCCCAACCCTCTGCCCCAGCCCTGAGCCCCCTCCAGCACTCCAAAGCCCTTGGACCCACCCCCACCACACATCACCTCCATATTGGTGCACATAACAAAATTCATTAGAAGGAATATTGGGTACAGAATGTCTGCGGGTTATGGGATGGGATTGTGACATCAGACATAACTTGGCCAGTCATCATACAACTGATGTTAATTCATTTGCATAACAATGTTTTTCATTAAAATGCTATAAAATATATTCGAGGGTTTTCTTACACTCAGCCTTTGACGGAGTAAGGTTTAAAGGCAAGCCTAACTTTAACCATGTGAGTGGTCCTGCTGACTTCCAGGAGAATACTGTGTGTTTAAAGCAGTGGTACCCAAATTTTTCCTGTTGGCTCCCCTCCTTATCAGTAATGGAATCTGTCCACGGTTCCCCTCCATTCCGGCACAATTGGTTCAGCAGCAGAGCTTGGGCTGAAGGTGGAGCTGGGGGCAGAACTGGAGCCAGGAGAGGAGCTGGGACTAGAAGTGGAGCTGGGCTGGGGGTGGAGAGGGAATGAGGGCAGAGCTGTGGCTGGGGCTGGAGCTGGGCTGGGGGCAGAGCAGGAGGTGTAGTGGAGCTGGGGCTTGGGTCAGAGCTCGTATGAGAGCAGAGTGGGGTTTGATGACGCTCCCTCCCTACTCCCTGGCGGGGTTGGCTTGGGCCTCACTGTGCACCCCCCAAACGTTCCTCTGCACCCCCCCCGGGGGGCATGCACCACAGTTTAAGGACCCCTGGTTTAAAGTTAGGCACATGCTTAAGTACCTTGCTGAACTGGGTCTCAACAATGCCACATTCTGTTGCAACGATGCACTGATGGCAACATGGGCCAAATTTGCAAACTTGTGTAGCTCTGTGTGTATTATCATTTGCACATGTGACTGGTGACTGTCATAGTGTGGCCACCTCCAGCATGCCCTCTGGTGAACTCAGGTAGCCTTACAAGCAGCCTCTGCTTCAGTTCCCCTGTTCAAGGGGCTTCTTCAATAATGCACAACCGGTTTGCCCATTTACACCCCTTCTCGGGTTCCAGTTTATTAAATTAACATTCAAAATAAAGTTCTCAAGTTCCCCCTCAAGTCCATCCATTTACTCTCTTATCAGGCCACTCCCAGGCCTTTCCTGCCTGTAGTCTCACTTGTCTGTAGTCTCCCTTCCAAGTTCCAGATTTCTCTGCTGGAGCCTACATACTCCCACCAGCCCCTACACTCCACTCTGGTCTCTGCAGTATCCTGGTGCTCTTTACAGGGGAATCAACAGATCCCTGCCCATGTGTGCCTCCTTAGTAACTGAGTTGGCTGGCCCCAGGTCTCAAGCCCTGAAGGGACAAGTCATTTTGTTACATCCTCCTACCCCACTTAGACCCTTGCCCACCACAGCGCAGGTTCTACCCAGCTCTCCTTTCATCTGACGACTTTCGGAGAGAAACTGCTCTCTCTCCTGAACTGTCTCCATCTTTGCTATCTGGAGAGGAATAATCCCATCTCTTTTGTCCACCAGTATTTTGATTTGTCACTCCAAGCCCTGCTTATCTGTGGCTAGCTTGTCCCTTTCTATCAAGCCAGCTGTCTGGCTTCTTCCAAAGTTGCCAATTCCTTTCCATACCTCTCCTTTGAGGAAAGCAAACTGTTAATGGACTCTCCGAAAGCATCACAGTCACGCCCTGTTCACACCAAGAAGCCTTGTCTTGCCACCCCGTAGGCATTTCCACACCCTTGTCATGCATCTCCAGAACTGATCCTCTCTCTGACTTAATACCCTTTATCTAAGCCTATAAGAGCTCTATGTTCATGGACTCATAGTTTAAGGCCAGAATGGACCATCAGATCATCCAGTTTGACCCCCTGTACATCACAGGCCACCAACGCCACCCAGCAGCTGCACATCAAACCCAACAACCAAAATAAGCCCGAAGTATTACAACCCACAGGAGACTAGATTAATATGTGCCAGCGGCAGATCTGTGCCCCAGCAGGACCATGGTGCAATGGCAGAGAACTGATTAAGTGAGATATTGATAATCCTGGCAAGTGACCCACCCCCCTCTCGCACACTCTGGGGTGCAATCCAGACCAGTGAGGGGTTGTGTCACTGCCTGCCCTGCACCCAGAACTTCCTCAAAATGCTCTGCTGCTGTAGCACCCTTTGTTCGGACACTCCCAGCCCGCACACAATTCTGCACTGAATGGCTGTGTGTTACACAGCGTGGACTCAGCAATTCTGATTCCAGCAGCCTGCTTGTGACACCCCAGCCACACTCTGGATACACCTGGCAAGATGGCCCCAAACTCCCTGTCTCAATTTTCCCCAAGCCGTGGCCCTGCAATGTTCAGCCCTGTCCCGGACCAGAGATATTAAGGTTTGTTTGCTCCTTTAAAGATCCAATACCCAACAGCTTGCCACATTAACTGGAGTTAACATTCACTTTAAATCCAACGCAGCATGGGGTTGGTTTAGATTAAAAGTAAGACAAGCTTATTAACAAAGGAGATAGGATTTTAAGTGAGTTCCAGCAGAAAAGATAGAGTTAGAAAAGGTTACAAGAAAATAACGTTCTCTAGAGGCTAAAACTTAATAAAACAAGCTACAGCCTTTGTTCCAGGTCATTTCCGTACCAATCTACCTTCCAGCAAGATGGGCTACCCACCCTCTAGTCAGGATCGCGCACAAAGTCCTAAATTCCATTGTCTTCTTAGGTGAAAGATAACTTGGAGTTCTCTGCCCCTTTCTATACAGCCCAGTGAACCTTTGAAATAGATTGTTCTGACAATACGCCCCACTCCCTGCCCCCCACCATAGTAAAGTTCATTCAAGCTGTGTGGAAGGCAACATGGAGTCTGGTGAAAGAAATTCTGTGCTGGTTTCTTTCCCCACGGGTGTTCGCTAACATGCAAATTGATCTGTTTCCTGCGATTTCCTCCCCCCTGTTGTTTTGATGGTCCTGTTTACCTTCTATGTAATTTGCATTCCCATTGTCTCTTACCTTCCACGTGCCAGAACCACATTCCTTTGTCTAGGGTGAAGTAACTTTAGCCCTGCCTGGCAGACACACTTTGATAACATAATTTCCAATATGCTTGTAATTTTGAATTTGTGCCCCCTACATACACCAAGAAAGAAAATTAATGATCAGTATGTTATTAGCTTTCTATGGATATCTGACATGACCCCTTTTAGATACAGGTTCTGACATTAGTGAGTTGGGGCACACTGAACTGGTCAGGCCAGCTGGAATTCACTACCAGATATCAGTGAGCCCCTTGCCCTATTGCATTGGGATGCTATTAGGGTCTCACCCACACACTGCAGATGAAGGGAACACCCCTCTTCCCAAAGGTCATTCACTGCCAATCTGACCTGGGGGCAAGTTCCTTCCTGACCGCACATAGAACAATCACTTAGACCCTAAACACATGAGCAAGAACTAGTCAGCCAAGACCTGAGAGACAGGGTACTTGGTGCCACAGCAGAGCCCTGACTCCGCACCATCCGCCCTCTCATCTCCAGCCAGGGCCATCCCTGATGCTTCAGAAGAAGAAGATTAAAAATCGCCTCCAGAATACATTGGTGGGTGGGGGAAATCCCTTACTGACCTCCTGCACTGTCCTGTATGATAGAGGTAGGGACAGATGTGGCCCCCAAGGTATTTCTGTCCCCCTCACAATCTCTGCAGTTTACTGGTCATCCCTTCTGACCCTTCCTTCACTTTCCTACACTGGGAAAGGGCCCGTCTTTCCTCCTTTTCCAGTTTGGGCCCCTGGAGCTGATCTGGTTCTGCTAACAGCCCGTACAGTACTCCCTGTGGTAATCCACAGGTCTGGGGACTGTTTCACTGGGACTGCCTGGTTTTCCCTGTCTCATAGAACCCATCTTTCTCTTCCCCTTTTACCACATGTTCTCCTGCTCCACGCCTGAAACACCTCATGGGTGTGTGTGTGTGTCTTCTTCTCCCTTGCCCTAGTTGGGCATGTCTTAGGGAGTGCTCCCAACTTGGTCTGTTGCTCCTCTTCTTTTCCTTTTACATTTTACAATTCTTAAAGGGGCAGCCCCTCCTGATGTGCCCCACCTCTCAACACGAAACATTTGGACGGGCCCTTCCACTTCTAGACCACCCCTGGAGCGTCTCTTCCTGGAGCACACTCTGAGTGCTCCCACTGCCACCTGGGGCACTCTACTCTTTTGTGTCCTGGCTTCCAACATCTCAAACACAGCAGGATCTTCCTCATCGGCTGGTAACAGTGATGTGGCTGCTGTGCCATGAGCTGTACCACCTGGGTTGCCTGCTGACTCTGCAGAAGCTGCAGAAGGAATGTTTGAATCCCACCGCTGCTGCTCAGCCAGAAGATACACCACATCCTCTATTTTCTCTCCTTTTTGACCACCAAAATGCCCTCCTTGTTGGAAGGAAGGTCTTGGATCCTGCCAGCTACGCCAATGTCGTAGGGTGGCTGATTCCCGCGTGCCCTCTTGTGGCCTCAGGGCAGCCCTGTAAGCAGCCCCTGCCTCAGTTTCCCCTTTCAAGGGACTTCTTCATTAATGCACAAATCTTTCAGGTTCTGGTTTATTAAATTAACAGTGTGCAAAATAAAGTTCTCAAGCCCATCCATTTACCCTCTTATAAGGTCACTTCCAGGCCTTTCCTGCTTGTAGCCCCACTTCCCAGTTCCAGGTACCTCTGCTCGGGCCAGCTCACTACCAGCAGCCAATGTATGTGACTCTGGTCTCCCTGAGCCAGGGCCACACAGAGGCTTTTGGGAGCCTAGGGCAAAATCTGAAACGGAGGCCCCCACCCTTTCATGCAAAATCAGAGGCTGGATAAAGCCCCCTTTGAAAAGACATGGCTGTAACATGACACTCCCCCCACCCACTAACTACCACTGGGATTTTGGATGTATCCATTAAATACAGAAATATTCTTAGCATTGATTATTAATTAGACTCTGAGGGTACGTCCATACTACCCGCCCGGATCGGCGGGTAGCAATCGACTTCTCGGAGTTCGATATATCGCGTCTCATCTAGACGCGATATATCGAACTCCGAACGCGCTCCCGTCGACTCCGGAACTCCATCACCGCGAATGGTGGTGGCGGAGTCGACGGGGGAGCCGCGGGCTTCGATCCCGCACCGTGAGGACGGGTAAGTAGTTCAAACTAAGGTAGTTGCATACCTTAGTTCGACCCTCCCCCCCAGTGTAGACCATGCCTAACAGTGTTCTCAGCCCTGAGACGGACACTGTTATCAGAGATCTTCCCTTGGAGGCCTTGCCTTGAATAAAACAGGACAGTGTAAACCAGGAGTGCCAAGGGAGGGAATTACCTTAGGGCTTGTCTACATGGGATGTTACTGTGTGGCTAGTCAGGGTATGAATCTACAGGGCACTAGCTTGCCATGCCGTAACACCCGGTGTGGACACTATTACAGCACACCAAAGGTCCCGGAGTGCACTTTACTACTTGTAAAGTGTAGTAAGTCAAAGCGCACCCTAGGAATTTTGATGCAATGTTGCAGAGTCCGCATGGGACATTACTGCACAGCAAGCTAGTTCACTGTATAGTCACACCCTGGCTTGCCATGCAGTAACATCCCATGCTGACAAGCCCTTAGACGACGCCTGAGCTCCCCCTTACTGTAACATTTGCCTTGTTTTACTCAGCAGTGGGCTTCAAGGAAGAAGTTGGTCTGTGGGAGGGATGGAGGAAAGGATGACAGACTGGGAGTTGGAAGAGGACCCCATGGATAGGGGCAGCTTGGTGGAGGAAACAAACAAAGGGCATTAGGACTGCTTACAAACTACCACACAATATACACAATTACATTCCACTGCTATATTGCACAGTGAACTTTGTAGCAACATGATGGATGAGCTGAAGAAGGCTCTGGGGAACAGGGATGGTAAACAGAAATGTTATAGCTCTTGGGAGTAAACAAAAATGCTTCTTAGAGGTGCAGCACAGAATCTCACCTCTGCTTAGCAGGAACTGGTCTGGTGTTACCCATTCACTTCTCAGGCTATGTAGGCCACCAGTCATTGGTGGGGGCTGGATTTCAGTAACTACCACCAGAGGATGGATTTGAACTGGTAACTCAGAAGTGAAAGGCTCCATAGTTGGGATTTTCAAAAGCAACTAAGTGACTTAGGAGCACATATTCCATTAACTTTCCATTCCTCTCACCTCTAAGATGCCAGTTCAAATCCATCCCATGTGTCATTACCAGTCCTCTTGCTATTTGCCATTGTTATTTTATAATTATGTGTATTACAGTTGTGTCTGGAATCCTCAATCAGGATTGAGGCCCCATTGTGCTTGGAGCTGTACAATTTCTGTTCACTCCTTGAAGGAAGATTAAGTTCTAATGCTTTATTTCAAAGGACAAGATCTCTGTTTATTTAGTTGTCTTTGCCTGGTGATGTGGATGTCTTCTCCGTGTGGGAAAATAATGGATGTTAATCATATGCTTAAAAGTCAAAAGCTCCTGATATTGTGGAATGTGAAGGATGCAGCATTTTTCCTGCGCAGATTCAGAGGGGAACCAACAGGAGGAGCAAGGGAGTAGAGAAGAGCTTTGGGTTTCCCATCGAATACAACGAGCTGATTCAATCCAGACATGAAAGAAATCATTTTGTGATGCAGTGCCATGACATATACAGTGCAATCTTTTTTCTGTCTGAACTAAGTTCAGGATTTACTGCAGCCTGCAAGCTGACTTTGCCAAATGCGGGGTAGACATGTGAAAGTCGGGACTGTCCAGTGGAATGTGGAATGGGTGGTGGGTGTGTGCCTGACTTTAACTTATTAGCTCATGAGCTGACAGCAACTATGTGCAGAATTGTTGACTCAGTGGACAATACCATGTTCCTCTTTATTATTTCTATGGCTCCACATATGTGCTTGTGATTTACAGATGAATAAAGAGAGAGGTCCCTGGCCCTTCTGAAGATGACAGTCTAGATGTAGCAGAGAAAGAGATGACAAGCAAAAAGGAGAGGATATGGGAAGGAGGAGAGTGGCAACAGCTAAACATATGCTTTGTTACAGACAAACCCATATTGTTATGGGTTCTTTTAAAATGTGTGTGTGTGTGTGTGTGTGTGTGTGTGAGAGAGAGAGAATATTATAATCATAATATATGCAACCCCATGCTCTGAGTGTCCCTAAGTCTCCAACTGCCAGAAGCTGGGACTGGATAACTAGGGATGGATCACTTGACATTGCCCTGTTTTGTTCTTTCCCTCTGAGGCATCTGGCACTGGCTACTGTCAGAAGACAGGATACTGGTCTAGATGGACCACTGGTTTGACCCAGCTATTCAAAAGCATCTGGTGGTCAAGATTTGGTCCGTGGCCCACCTATTGACTACCCCTGGCTTAAGGCAATACAGAGTTCAGGATAGGTAAAAATCTGTGCTATCGGTTATTCCTCCATTACATTTAAAAAAACCCAAATGGCCTTATAAGTTAAGTCCCACATCCTGTTATCAAACTAACCACACACCAATGTGCTATGGTTGTAACATGTGCTGTGGTTAGAACGTTCCATCCAAGTGGGTTGAAAGGGTTAAGGACAGAGCACAGCTTTTTGTATTAACTCAGACCTGCCTAACTTTTGTCATTAATCCCACATTTAATGTGACTTTAATTTCCTTTCTCGGTGCTCCAGGAGGATGCCGTTCAGGGTCACTCTGGTGCGCTGAGCATTTGGGAACACAGGCATGCAAGCATTTTAAGCTCTCTTCATTTCGCTGGGGTTTGAAGCGTGAGAGAATTGTAAAAACAAATCCAGGCAAGCAGATGCACAGCAAAGAAATGGATTCAGTGGGGGCTATCCATATGCGACGGATAGTTTTGGCCAATAAATCCTTAGCACCACCTGTCCAAATATGGGAAAGACTTTTAAAGGGCACATTGAGTGCATAGAAATGTTTCATTTCTTAACGTACGGCGTTCACGTTGTAGGGCTTGTGTTCTCCAAGAGTGTTTGCCTTTAAGGAATCCTCCAGGTATTTTCCCTCTTTCTGAGGACAGTGAGCCCTCCAGAGTGTATTTAATTTTTTTTTATTATTATTTTTTTGCTGGGTGAAGTAGTGAGACAAAAGGAAGCTGGATTTTTCCCCTCTCTCTGACATTGTTTGGGTTTCTTTCTGCCCTATTTTCATTCACAAATTAGAGTACTCTGTGACGGGTTCAGTCTCAGAGACCCCCTTGGGACTGTCACCTGATGTGCTGAGACTACCTCTGAGCCCATTTTCTCTGCCAGTTTGGGCCTCCAGAACCCTGCCTTGTCAAGTCAGACACGCCAGTCTGCTCCAACACTGACCCAGGGTCTGAACCATGTGCCCCAAAGCTGCAGACTTAACTGAAAACAGCTTAAGAAGTGCTCCTGTCTCTAGCACCCAGACACCCAGCTCCCAATGGGATCCAAACCCCAAATAAATCCGTTTTACTCTGTATAAAGCTTATACAGGGTAAACTCCTAAATTGTCTACCTTCTATAACACTGATAGAGAGATTTGCACAGCTGTTTGCTCCCCCAGGTATTAATTACTTACTCTGGGTCAATTAATCAGCAAAAGTGATTTTATTAAGTATAAAAAGTAGGATTTAAGTGGTTCCAAGTAATAACAGACAGAACAAAGTCAGTCACCAAGCAAAATAAAACAAAACATGCAAGTCTAAGCCTGATACATTAAGAAACTGATTACAGATAAAATCTCACCCTCACCCTCCAATAAGCTTCTTTCACAGACTAAACTCCTTTTTAGTCTGGGCCCAGTCCTTTCCTCTGGTACAGTCCTTGTTCCAGCTCAGGTGGTAGCTAGGGGATTTATCATGACTGCAGCCCCCTTTGTTCAGTTCCACCCCCTTTTATAGCTTTGGCACAAGGCAGGAATCCTTTGTCTCTCTCTAGGTTCCTACCCCTCCTTCTAAATGGAAAAGCACCAGGTTAAAGATGGATTCTAGTACCAGGTGACATGGTCACATGTTCTGTGAGCCCCCCTCCATTCCTCTAGGACTGGCCCGCAGGTATGCAGTGGAGGCTTGCAAGTAAACATTCACCAATTATCCTGGTTGATGGGAGCCATCAAGATTTCAAGCCACCATTAGTGGCTCACACTTTGCATAGTTACAATAGGAGTTCAGAGTAACACTTCATATTTCTAGCTTCAGATACACAAATTATACATTCATACAAATAGGATGAACACACTCAGTAGATTATAAGCTTTGTAATTATACCGTACAAGAGACCTTTTGCATGAAGCATATTCCAGTTACATTATATTTACACTCATAAGCATATTTCCATAAACATATGGAGTGCAATGTCACATACTACCCTCCCAAAATAAACATGTTACACAGTGGAGGGAGGAAGTTACTCTCTAGGAAGGAGGGGAACCCTCTAGGAATTGGAGCATTTGGGAACTAAATTCTAAAGCTGTGGGAAGGGATTCAGGAAGGCAACATCAGAAGGAAGAAAACTATACATGAGGCTGAATGAACTATAGCACCCCAAACCATCTTCCAGGAACCCCAGAACCCTGCTCCTGCAACACATCTGAGGGCAAAAGAGTTTACCCTCCCTCCCCCCGCACTGTTCTCCTTCCAGTGGGTTTGCCTCCTATCCTCAATTCCCTCTGAATCTGGATCTCTTATTTGTGGCCCCAGAGCTTCCAAGACTTTATTTTCCTTGTCCGTCAGCAATGGCCGTAACACACCCAGAAGTCTTTGAGTGCTTCTCCCACTGTCTTTGGGCCAGATCCTGTGCTCATCAAGTTCAATGTATGGCAGGCACGGCTTCTTGATGGGAACCAAACTTCCTTGAGCCAGTGTGAAAACTGCAGTGCAGATTTTTGGTAACCAGGCCCTTTAGGGACTCAGCCATGCCCGTTTTGGTGCTTGCACTTTAGTGCATAGAGCCAGCCAATGGAGCTACAGCTACACATACTTTTCACAAGCCGAGGATCACCTCAGAAGTATAGAGTGAGCGCAGTTCACTAGTGGGAAGGTTTCTGCCCACTTCTTGCCCACTTTACACAGGCACAGCTACACATTGGGCAATGGATACTCAAACCTTACTACAGGGCTTGGATCTGATCTCACACCAATGGAACTCATTTAAAGGCAATGAGGTCAGACTCAGGCCTTGTGTATATTAGGAAAGCAAGGCAAAGCAAAGTATGGCACTAACAGTAATCCGCAACATCCCCAAATATCCCAAGATAGTTGTAAATACAGGCATAGTGCTAGTGTTCTAGTTCACCCTTGGCCGAAATGCCAGCTGTCAGATGCTTGGCAGGATGAGGTGGGCAGTGGAACAAGGCAGTATCTTCACGGTTCACAGCTTGGTAAAGGGTACAGGATACCACAGGTCACTGGTAGGTTTGAAATACCCTCTGGGTTTCCAGCAGCTGCTCAGCAGTGGGTCACCCTTTCTTTTTTTGCTTTGCGTTCTTCTGTTGTGCCAGAAGCGCTCAGAGCAGTGGAATTACTGGCATAGATAGAAACCAAAACATCAGGGCACTCACCACTTGACTTTTTGAAAAGCTTAACTTTTAGTTTTTTAAAGGCACAGGACTGGTAAAACCAGCAATGAGAATTAATTTCTCAGTGTTCAGAGGGCTTTTACAAGAATTAGGGAAACAACCAGGAGTTGCCACACTACAGATAATCTCTGTCTATGTCATAAGGTGCAGAAGTGAGTGTATGTCCTCATGTCTTCCTGTCATATCATATGATACCATACAATACAGTTTCACATTTATGCATACTGACACATGGGATTTTTGCCCGCACACTCACAGGCTAACACATACGCAAGATTAAGACTGCCAGATTTCGTCGTGTCAACATGACACAAGTCATGTTGGCTACATTGTTCACAAACGTTCACGTATATTTTCATCACCCTCATGCTCACCCACTTACTCAGAAAGTCGGGACTCATATCACATTCTCATCTCTCCTCTAGTGTCCTAATATATCCTGCTTTTCCACCAGCTCTAATTTTAAGCTCTTTGTCCTTTTTTCCCCATTGCTATGTTGCAGAGTCTGATGCCTCTTGCCCGGCAGTGGAAAATCTAGGTTTATCTATGCTAGATTTTGTCTTTGGTTCAGTGGAATTTAGGGGATGTAATGGCAGCCTTCTTCCCTGGGACTGGCCTCGCTGTGTACATATTACAGCTGGTCAGGAATTTTAGGAAAAAATGCTTTTTTGATGGATTCCTTGAAACCAGAACTGTTTGTGAGGAAGGGCTGGTTACAACAAATCTCCTAATTCAGAAATGTTTTGAAAACTTTGTTTGAAATGGTTAGTGTCCCATTTTAACCTTTGCAAGACAGAAAAGCTTGTTTTTCAGTTTGAAATGACTTTTTGTTTTGAAATTTTAGTCATTTTACAGTTAAAAATTTAACAGGTTGAAATTGAATAAAATGTTTTGATAGATCTGATCCGATTTTTTTTCCAGATTCTGTGTGTGTGTACATTTTTGTGATTTCAAATTTTCATTTCCATTTGGGATGGGAACTTTGTTTTTTTTTAAACCTGGAGACTCTCATGAAATGGGAAAACTGTTTCCCCCCCAGCTCTAGTGCATATGTAGCCCACATAAGCACAGAGTGGGTCTTTGTCGCCCTCTTGTGGCTGGTTCATGTGGTAGGCTACAAGCCTACTACAGCAGTTTGTCCTTCTGCTGAAGTGGGAACGGCTCAGGCTGCCAGCAGTGAAGCTCCTGCCAATGACCCAAGCAGATGGTTGTTATATATGTGTGCTTTGGCCTTGACCTGAGAACCAGGGTTGCCCTCGTGGGCTGGAAGTGGTGGCAGTTCTACCAGGTGAGTTAAATACAATTCACAGAGGACATATGCTGAGTTATTTTCAACGGGAACTGGCTTCAATTTACATCTTATTTCCATCCTAACCCTTTCCAGCCTTAAGGAGAAAGGGGCTCTTCAAGCACATGGAAACAGAGGAAACCACTGTGGGGATCAATCTTTTTTCCTCTCGTAACCACCATCTCAACCAGAGGCATTCTTTTCCCTCCTAAACACACATATTTGTGTAGCACAGACTACAGTGGCTAGGAATTGCAAGCAGCAGGAAGTAGAGAAATTCCATTGGGAATAACACATAGACCCTCTTCTTTTCACTGGGCATGCCTGAGGCTGCGTGGAGGCTGTGGTCTGGTAAAGCCCATTCAGTCAGCTCTTCTCTGTTTACAGAGAAAAGGGTTCACCCTTTACGGGAAAAGGAGGTGGGGACCTGGGCTGATTTTATCTGTGAGGCAATATCTCCACCTCACTTGGATAAATAAGACAAATGTGAGTGAGCCACTGCAGACCCAACACTGGGTATTTGTTTCTCAGCTAGGCTTATTGCTTAGGTTTTCATCAGACAGATGTAAGAATGTGTAACAAGTGCAGCAACCATCAGGGGCATAAAATGACACGAGAGGAATGGCCAGGGTTACCATAGGTCCTAGTTTTCCCCAGACATGACCTCTTTTTTGATCCTCAGTCCCCCCCATCTGGGTGGATTTTTCAAATAAGAGGAAGTGTCTGGGATTTTTGCAGAGCAGACGTTGCAGCTGAGAAAGAGCCACCTCCACGCCCCAATTGGTCCCTCCCCTGCATCCACAGCTACGGGATCCATCCACCCTGGCCAGGCCTAGCCTGCCAGGTAAGTGGAGCTGCCAAGCGCCTCTTGGCCGGGCCGTCTCTGGGAGGAGGAGAGGCCCACAGGGAGGCTAGCCACTTGGCCACTGTGACAGGGAGCACAAAATTGCCCCCCTCCTCAAGTGTGAGGTCACAGATACCCCCTCCAGAACCCCCAAATAGCTCCTCCAGCACCCCCGCAATGCTGCTCCCAGTACACATACACCCCTGTAGCACTTCCATGTACCTTCCATGTACACACCCCTCCAGTACCTCCCAAATATCCCCTTCCAGCAGCTCCCAAATACCCCTCCCAGTACACACACACCCTCCACCCCCACCCCTCCCAAATACCTCCTCCAGCACCCCCCAGTGGTACCCCCTCTCCAGCAACTCTCCTCCTGGCAGTGTCCTCTATTTGGGAATTTGAAATATGGTAATCCTAGGACTGGCCCTGTGCTGGAATAGCAGGAAGTGCTGCAGTTCAGGACGGAGGTGCATTGGCACTGCAGTAGGGGCTCAGGACTGGAGTATCAGGGAGCCAGGACTGAGGTGTATTGACAGGCTGTAGGGGCTCAGGACTGAAACAGTGGTGTGGGGAGGTGCTGCAGGTCAGAAGTGAAGTGCATTGGCAGACCTGTATAATGGGAGTGAGCACAGCAGTTACCTGTGCTATATTTTGTCCTTGGATGTGCTCTCATTGTATGAGCCTTGCATTCACTCACACACAAAAACCAGAATCATTTCAGAGGCTGGTTAGACTGCTACCTCTTTTCTCCCGGTCTGTCTTTCTGTGGTTAAAATATTCACCTGACCTCCCCACCAGTGCCTGATCCAGCCACAACAATAGCTTGTGGTTCACATTCTTACTCTCTACCAGGAGGTTGACAGGACCTTAGAAATTCCATGCATGAGGTGCATCCTTTGTGCACTCAGCTTCTTCACTACACAAAGAATGGATGCTGGTCTGATCACTCTCCAAACTCACAAACATGGCTGCGGGGGTGTGGGGAAAATCTCCCTTTAAACATGAAAAATCCCTATGCTCTGAGAGGAACTGAGAATCTCTGCCTGATTATAACCCAAAACAGCCGGTCAGGGCCTCTGAGGGGGGGAGTCCATTAGCCCTCATTTCCAGGCAGAAGAATTCATTTGTGAATCTAAAGAACGTTTCTTGTAAACATCTGCCACAGAGTTTACCCCCTCAGACCTCTTCTCAATTGATATCATCAGGTTTTTCATTGGATGCTGAAGCAGCTCCTACAAACTTCCCATGCAGAGGCTGAAACTGAAAAACTCCCACATTCAGCAAGCGGCTTTGCTTAGCAAACCTCCCTGACATGGCACCTTGAGGCCAGGGTACAATTTCATAGCCACTCTAGACAGTGACGTCCCAGCCCCAACTGGCTAACTTAGCTCATCTGCCTCAGCAAAACAAAGCAGTGACACACCGGTTTGGGTCTCTAACCATAACAGTGTTGCAGACATGATTTTGTTTTTAACTTTCTCATTAGTGCTGGGCTTTAGCCATCTGGGAGAAACCACAGCCTCCAAAACTCCCGTCTCCTGACCGTCCCCTGACTTTGACTCATGAGGTTTTAAAAGATGCACAGAAAAACAGAGTGCAAGGAGGGAAAATCCTTGGTTCTCAGCAAACCTATGGCTTGCATCTCAGGGACACTGTTTTAGAAATGTGCATGGAAATAAACCCTATACCCCATATGGAGGCGGGCTCCTCGGAGGCTGTTCTTTAATGATGATGCCTGTAGATTCTCAGAATGAGAGAATGTACATGGGGACAGCGGCAGGGGGTTTCCACAGATGGCTGCAACTGAAGACACCCCCAAATCTTTAAGCTGGTGCTGCTTCCCATGTAACCCTTTGTGGGGAGTGGTTCAAAAGCATTCAGCAGCGCCCTAACTCTGCTTCCATTGACGTCAACAGTAAAGCTCCCATTAGCTTCAATGGGAGCAGAGTAAGGCTGACACTGCGGGCACCCTGCATTTCTAAGCCCTCAGGTAGTGAGTTTGTGATGGACTGTGTGTGACCCCCACCAAAGGATTACTCAGCTCTCAGCAGTTGTCAGGAGCGATGGCCTGGGGCCCATCTGAGACAAATCCTACTTCTTATTTAAAAACCCAGTGAAGGCATTTTAATATTGTGTGTGCAATATTCTGATTAAACTAAGGCCCCATGTAGAGTAAAACTATAACTGAGCCAGGGAACCTGGTTACATCCATCTATCTAGTTTTTATCCTGTGCTCCTCACTGTGGCAGCTGAGAACCTTATACATAAAAGGTGAAACCCTGACCCCATTGGGAGTTAATGGGAGTTCTGCCATTCATTTCAGTGGCACCAGGATTTCACCCCGGGGGGTTTACAAGTATTGCATATTGGAAGTTTTTCTCCCACACAGGTGTTTTGCAGGCTCATTGCTTTACAGTGCAAAAGCTAAACTGATTAAGTGAGTTTTGCACTTTGTGCCGAAAGCCAATGTGTTCTGGGAGTGAGTTGCACCATCTGAGGCCAGCTCTGTGCCCTGAGCTAACCCAGCCCTGTGGCCAACAGTTCCACTCTCGTGGAATGTAGCTGCTGTGGGCCATCACTCAGGTAGGGGGAGGTGGCTCCAATTCCAAGGAAGGCTATTAACAAATTGAGAGAATGATCATTTAATCAGAGAGGTTTCGGAATCCATTTCATTAAGCAGACTTTTCAACATCAGGAGTTACTGGCCAGCTTTTATAGTTATATACTGGCATGGACCTTGGAAGGGTTGTTGTCTTTCCAACAGGTAGCTGAGCCAGCCTATGTGCAGGTGCATGTTTAGTGTACAAGGAGCTTCCCCCATAGCCTTATGCAACAGCTTGTCTTAGTTGCAGGGCCTTCTCATTTCAAGCACCTCCTCATGGGTGGAGTGTGAACTGGCTGTTCGGGGAGGCTAGCCCCAGCCCTGCCCCTTCTTCCTGAGCCGCCTCCTCCACCTCCCCTTACCTCACAGGAGCCCAGAGCCCCCCCCGCCCACCATGCTTGCCAGCCTCCTCGCCACGATCCAGACCCTCCCCCCCCGAGTGCCCCCAGTCCCAGAGCACTGGGCGGGCGGCCCCAGCACCACCAGCGCCCCCAGCCCCGGAATGCCAGTGTGGCTGATTTGGGGGGGAGGGGGGCTGGGGGCGGAGCATGGGCAGGGCCACATCTGGCTGTTTGGGGAGTCTCAGCCTTCCCTGGCCTGTCATATCTGCTGCCCATGCACCCTATCAATGCATCCAGCCTTGCTTTTTCTCTGCACTGGTCAGTGGAGCGGGGCAGATGCATTGATGTGGTGCAGGTTGCATTATGTGTGCACAGTGGGCCATTAAAGGAGTGCAATCCCTCCCAGAGCTCCTTCTAGGGTGGTGCAGCTCCATGCTACACCAGGCCTCAATAGCATCACTTGGCCATATGTTTTTGCATTACTAAGGTAACACTAGGAGAGAGAGCTCCCCCGATCATTATTTATACATGTGATTTCATTCTTTTGTGCCACAACGTAATTGCTTCATTGCCTCACAGTATTTCCAGCTGTTTGTCTTTATCAGTTTCTATCTTTCTCGTGTCACTCTCATGCATGGGTAATTTAGAACTAGTTCCCATATTCCCTGCTTTATTTTGAAAGGAATGAGAAAATGAAAACCCTTATGATCAAAGTCTCCAAACTCCAGCACTATCTCTTCTTGGGACAGGACATGGGATCAGTTTGATACTGAAATGTTCTATAATGTTCCCTACCTAAGAAATACTATTTGCTCATTTATTCAGCAGCTCGTTTCTTCTTTGGTGAATGGGCACATAACAGATGCATAACTAAAAATCATGGACTTAATAAAGACACCGCATTTACGGCTTAATACAACAATCTGTAATCTACTACCCCCCTCCTCCTTTATTCTCCCCCTCCTCCCCCACTACAGAGGTGTTAACTGGCCATTTCACTTTGAATGATTTCTTACAATATGTATTAAATACAATCTCTTCCACCTTGTATTTAACTGTGACACTCTGAGTACCTTTCCCAGACCTGAAGAAGAGCTCTGTGTAAGCTTGAAAGCTTGTCTTTCACCAACAGAAGTTGATCCAGTAAGATATTTACTTCACCCACAGTGTCTCTCTAATATCCTGGAACCAACACGGCTACAACAACACTGCAAACATACAAGTCCTAAGTATTATGAACAGCAAACAAATTACAGAGAGAAGCGAAGCGGAAACATATAGGGAGTGGTGTTCCAGGGTGGGCTAACTTGACAGCGGGATTTCAAAGCTGACATTTCACTGACAGAGCTAACAACCAACTTGCGTCTGTCACAATATTCACAGCAGACAGGTTTCTGAGTTTATGCAAAGTGTGTGAGAGAGAATTTTTTCCTGAGTCTGGGAGAGGTAACTAAAGAGAAAATGTCAATATGCTCTATGGTATGAGAGCAGATTTCAGCCAAGGTGACTACATGGGGTGAGTGGAGCATTTGCTTTATTGCAGTACGAATGCTGCAGAAGGTAGATGAACACAACCCCCCTGCTCCTTGGCTCTCACTATTACCATTTCCTGATCTACTCTCCTCTACTTGCAGTTTATTGATGGGAATCAGAGACTTGAAGAATTAAATGCCCAGGTGCAGTGCTGAACTGCAGTGACCTCCATTTCATGCTCATTATCTTGATCTGTCCAGGGAGTTTCAGCTGGTGGCCGAAGCTTTCCTCTAAGGGAGAGTGGGCAAAAGGGATGTATTTTGGATGATGATATTATTACACATCTTAGTGTGCAGAATGAATCACACTGTGTAATTTACACCACCCTAGGACAAATCTATGCTGTGACTAGCAAGCAGGGCCAGCTCCAGCTTTTCTGCTGCCCCAAGCGGCAAAAAAAAAAAAGCCGATTGGCGGCAGCTCAAAGAGGAAGAGAGGGACTGAGAGACCTGCTGCTGAATTCCCGCCGGAGACCCAGAGGTGCTGCCCCGATACCGGGCGGAGTGCCAGCCCTTTCTATTGGCCACCCCAAGCACCTGCTTCCTTCACTGGTGCCTGGAGCAGGCCGTGCTAGCAAGGCAGATTGAATATGTGTATTAAATATTTAAAATTATGCTGTGAAGATGGTCCATATTGGGCCTAGTCTACACTAGGAAAGGATTCTTCTTATAGCTATACCAGCAATCCCTCTTAGTGTAGACACGGCTTATATTAGCTTTCCCAATGAAACAAGCTCTACCAGCTTGTAGTGGGGTGGTTACCCGCTCCGGCCCTGACAGGGTTACGGCCAGCCCTGGGAGAGGGCTGGGGCTGTAAGGAAAAGCCCAGGCTGATTAGGAAAGCAGGCACAGCTGGGGCCACACCCCAAACAGAGCACAGCAGGTCCGTATAAAAGGGCTGCTAGCTTGGCGCTAGACAGTCTCCCTCTCCAGTCTTGGAGGGAGCAGGGCCTGGCTGCCTAGAGAAAGGGTACAGGGAGTGAAGCAGGGCTGGGGAAAGGGCAGGGGAGCTCCAGCCTGGCGACCCCCCAGGCTGCAGGTCCTGGTCCTAGGCCCACCCCTGAGGTACTGGGTGGTAGATGAAGACAGCAGGTCCTACCCCCTTGCCTGTGGTGACTGGCTCTTATACTGCAGTCTGCCCCAGGGAGCCGGGGCTCATTGCTGACTGGCAGTAGCCACTGGCTGAGTCAAGGTAGGATTAGGGGGTTGGGGTCCCTGGGAAGGGGAGACCCTGAGAGTGAGGTTTTACTGCCAGGGGGCAGCACCCCAGATAACAGGGCACCAGGGTTCAGGAGGAACACAGGGGCCCAGTGGCAGTGAGATGTCGGCCTGCAGAGGGCACTCCAAGGCTGGAAAAAGAGCTAATTCCCAGGACGCCAGCAGGAGGCACCGCAGGGCTGAGTCCCGCACCGTTACACAGCTAAAGCACTTTTATGCTGTATGACTGCGTACAGGGGTGGCTGCAGGCCTCAGCATGCCAAGCGCGTGCTTGGGGCGGCATGCTGCGGGGGGCATTCTGCCGGTTGCCGGGAGGGCGGCAGACAGGCAGGCCGCCTTTGGCGGCATGCCTGCGGAGGGTCCGCTTCAGTGGTCTGCAGGACGCCTGCAGGAGGTCCACCGGAGCCATGGGTCCGGCGACCGGCAGAGCGCCCCCTGCGGCATGATGCCGTGCTTAGGGCGGCAAAATGTCTAGAACCGCCCCTGACTGCGTCTACACTAGGGCTTTTGCTGGGTATAAAAATTCCATTAAAAATCACACCCCTAACAGACATTACAATTGTGGCAAATGTTTTGAGTATTGTCCTGACCTTGTTCTAATACTGCTCTGCTACAGATGTGAGGAGGAGGGAGACAAGCCTAATATCCACCTGGCCTCATCTTCTGTTGTAGAAGTAGTAAATTGGGGGAGGGGGCATCCCATCATACATTGCCTCCAGCTCAGTCCCCTTCTCTCTCCCGTAGGGGATGGTAAGTGAAGATCAGAAAAATCCCATTGTGGCTACTCTAAAGGGAAAGTACTCCCAGAGATATCCCTGAGTTCCCAGATTGGGGGATGTGGTGATTAGGGGGTAGGAACTGGAAGGTAGGAGAAAGCAAATCATCCAAAGCATGGTATGTTTACAATGAAAACATTTTCTCCCATTATTTTGATTGCAGTAGCACCTGAAGACCCCAGTTAGGGATCACGGCTGCATTGTAATAGGCCCTGGGCAAATAAGTAACATGAAGACCACAATCTAAGATTTAGGCAAATAAAAAGATAAACAGGAGTGAAGGGATGTGCAGGTGAGGGGAGGAGGTTATAACGGATGCAGGGGTGTATGCATTAAATAGTCAAAATGGTCTCCATATTGCCAAGTGGTCACTAGCCCAATCAGGGCTAGACACTATTTTCCAGATGAGGTCCATTTGGATAATGACTAATGGAGGCAGACTTTAAAGAAGAACTCCACTCTGCGGAGAATAGGAAAAATAATCATATTTCAACCATTAGCCATCCACATGGTTCTCAGGCTTTTCCCAGTCACTCTATCTGATTGGGTGTAAGTTAGAGCTTCTTTCTCTCCAAGCCCAAATGCTGTGCCCTAGTCTGTACTAGTGCACCCATCATTTCTAGAGCTGGGAGAGCTGCTCCGGTGGTAAAGCAACAATGGGAAAATTTCACAAACTCCTCAGCATAGACCAGTGGTGCCCAACCTTATTACACCGGAGGGGCACGTGAACCTAAGCACAACATTGTGTGGGCCAAACAGATTCTACATATTTTCATAAGATTTAAAGGCACCTGTATTGATTTAAATTTTCAGTTCAGCTTGTTTCATACATATTTAGATAGGTTGTTTCTAGGTACCGTATTGTTTATTTAAAAACGAAGAAATCCGTGCATAAAATGTGTATCAGAATTATAGAACAGAGGAAAAAAACCAGTAAAGAACACAAAACGCTAATGAATCAGTCCTTTGTGTTTTGCATTAAAGCAGGCACGGCGGGCCTTATGAAATGCTCTGGTGGGCCAGGTACTGCCCGCAGGGTGTAGGTTGGGCATCTTGGCATAGACAAAGCTTCGGAATGCAATGAAAGAGTCACACAGTCTCAAAAGCTGATACTCTCTGGGTGCATCTACTCTGGAGCTGGAGGTGTAATTTCCAGCGAGGTAGAAATAGTCGTGGTTAGCACTGATCAAGCAAGCACACTAAATATAGCAATGTAGTCGTGGCTGCCTGGGTGGCAGGATGGACTAGCTGTCCTTCCTGAGTACAATCTGTCTGAAACCTTAGGAAGTGCTTGGGGCAGGTAGTCTGTCCTGCTGCTCATGCAGCCGTGGCTACACTTCTATTTTTAACCACATTTTATAATGTAAAAATGAACAAACACGTATGTCGGTCAGAAAAATAAGTGGCACACAGAAAATGTTTAGTGCGTTTTCCATTGGTGTAAAAGTCCTTCTTTATGATGAAGAGGACTGAAGTTGATGCATAGTGAATGGAGAAAGCACAACACTCTCTCCTTCGCTGTCTACTGGTCTACCACAAGCAAAAAACAATCTTCTGTACTGTCTGGGTGCCAAAGTCTTTGTATAAACCAAGAAACAAAACGACAGTTTCTCTAAGCAGATACCCCGGCAAATACCGTCTCGGTCAGAGTCTACATAGGGACTCTTAGCTGGCAAAAGACAAACCTTTTATCTTGCTAGCAACTAATTTACGGATCTGAAATCTCCCAAAGAAGGAGACTCTCTGGAAAGCATCTGAGATTTCCTATCTGAAGAAGGGGAAGATGAGTAACTGACAGACAATAGCAAATCCTGGACAAGGAGAATTTGTTTTTTAAGGTAAACCACAAATCCAGCTGGTCTTTAATGCTAACAGAGCCAAGCCCCAAATTCCATTCCCAGACTGTGTCTCGAATATTTCAGCCTAAAATTAAGCCAATGGCAATGGAATGGATGTACGCTGATCCTAGGAAGTCCCCTCATGAAAGGAAATAGGATTTAGAGAGAGAGGAACTGATTTAGACATAATGAAGTCTTGTCTTGCACCAAATGAAACTAAATCAATATAAGCCAGTTGTAGATTGATCTGTGTGTGTCCACATAGGGGCTTGCTCTGCTTTACCTAAGTCAATTTCAAAACTGATTTCAGCTAAACTGGTTCAAGTTTTGTAGGCAGACCAGCTCTGACTATATACAGGACGCTTCTTCCTTCCGTAACTCTTTCCTCCACTGTTGCAAGGTTCTTTTTCACAAGTAAATGAAACTGGCAAACTTGGCAGATCTCTGGTTTTCATTCTCTCTCTTTCTCACACACACACTGCTCTTTTCATTGGTGTGGTTTTATAAATTTTTCCTGTATGCAAAAAATGTCAGGAATGTGACAATCAAATCTGCCACACCAAAAGGTTCTGAATAAGATTCAGTTTTTACACAAACAGTTGGTAAAGTAAAATCTAGATATTTAGCCACATTCTAGCTGAGATCTCCCCTGAAAAACTATTCCTGTCCCATCCCTCTTGTTTCTCTGATTAAAGGATTGAATATTGGATAGACAACCATCATACAAATAGAAGCTTTCACTTAGGCTTTGTCTACACTAGCATTTTTGTTTGTAAAACTTTTGTCGGCCAGGGATGTGAATTGCCACTGACAAAAGTGCTGGTGTGAACAGTGCTATGTTGGCGGGAGATGCTCTCCGGTGGACATTGCTATGACCGCTCTGGTGGGATGGTTTTATTATGCCTGTGGGAGAGCTCTCTCCCGTTGGCATAAAGCGGCTACACTGGAGCCCTTACAGTAGTACAGCTGTGCCACTGTAAAGTCTATAGTATAGGATAGCCTAAAAGATGAAAGGCCACAGACTGCAGTAGAGAAATTACAGGGTACTTAATATTAATGTTTAAATTAACATAATCAGGCTTCAGTGTTAACAGGCCGTTTGGATGCATTCGGGCTGTCCACAATTCTCTTAGTACTATTGTTTAAGGCTATCCAAAGATTTAGTCTGACAGCTCTGTATTAAGTCACATTCAGGATGGTTATCTCTGCAATCAAAATAATTTTGCAATTATTCAGAAACTAATGATACTTTCATTGCAATCCTGATTTGGCATAATACCATTAGCTCAGACCAACTTTGGAAAAACAAAATGCAAATCGACTTGAAATTCAAGATTTCTGCATTTCATTATGAACTCAAAAATGGGCTTATTTTTGTAGAAAATGTCATCAAAATACAATATTTTCAAATTAAAATGGGCCATTTGCCAAGCAAAATCAGGTCCCTTTCCAAGAGTAAATGGGGCTTTTATTTTCTTTAAATGGAGATGGTGTTTATATTGAACACACATGAAAATATACATGATGTCACTACTTTTTGATGTGAAAATAAACATTTGGTCAAAAATACGAATGAAGTAAAATCTGAGGGTTTGAAATTGTGAATATGGCACAGCTCTAGTTGATATCCTTGCTAGGATTTCAGTCTCTAGGGCTGCCAAGCAGCACCTTTCACCAGCACTAAATTTACTTCATAGAAGAACATCTGATTCTCCCAGGGACCTGCATGCAGGCTCTTACGAGGCTAAGCAGATGGAAACTGTGTTAAAATGCTTGAGTGGCAAGTAGAAAATTCAAAGCAATACATGGCAGTACTGAAGACAGCTGAAACAGCTTCCCTGATTCCACCTCTTGGTGCCGAAGCAGGGCTTATTCTTTTAAAAAACAGTCTCCTTAAAATAAAATATAAAAAAGAAACTTTTCTTCTGGCCTCCCTGGTTGAGTTCCCCATGATTCTGCTGTCTTGGTATGAGAATGGTGACATTGGTCCAAGGTATCATCACCTCTCTGAGTCACTCAGTAAAAGTAAAAAAAGCAGAAGGAAAGTGGAAAGTGTTTGCAGCCAGTCCCCAGGGTTTCAGCCCACTGCATTCCTCCTCAGCATAAAGTCCCTGACATAAGTGGAGGAACCCCTCAAGATCAGGAAGTGATTCAGAAACATACCCTGGACTGTTTGCAATGACTCACAAGACATCAATAGGGGAATTGTCTGGAGACCTATAGAATGTCAGGACTCTTTTTCTAAGAATTGTGCAATAGCAGACTGCCAAGAAACGTGCTTCCCATCAGAGCCCCAAATCAGCATGTCAGGACTGGGAGGGAGAGTGCATGTTTGTGTGCCCATGTGCATGTGTGGAAACAGGACTGCTGTTGCATATTCATTAACCCAGGCATGGTTTTGTTTAGTATGGTGGAGATTGTATGGGTTTGGGTATGCCTGCATTTCTGTTATGCCAGACTGGAACTGTATGAATTGATGCAGGTTTATGTGCAGCTATGTGTATTTTGAGATCTACCTATATGAGATAATATCTTTCAAGGATATGTTTCATATAGACAAACTGTCTCAATTATAGGACTGATAGTATGGATCGGTAACACTTCAGTGTTGTATGGCGATGTGCCTGAATATAGGTGGGGCTGGTAGCACTGCCTATTAGAAAGATTGCCCGACACTCATGGGCAGTGGGTATCGCAGGCCAGGGGAGGCTAAGCCTCCCCAAACAGCCAGGCATGGCCCCGCCCACGCTCTGCCCCGAGGCCCCCTCCTGCTTCCCGCTCTTCCCCCATGGTCCCAGCCCAGGCTGCTCCTTTCCCCCAAAGTAGGCAGGAACTGGGGCTAGAGCAGGCCGGCTGGGGGCCCGGGACTCGGGGTGGCTGGGGCCGGTGCTGGGGCTGCCCAGCGCTCCAGGGGTGGGAGCGCTGGAGCTATCCACACAATGCTCCAGGGCTGGGTGGGCTCGGGTGGATAGGCCAGGGTGGGCTGGGGCTGGAGTGTGGGGGGTCGACTGCTGGGGCCGACTGCTGAGCCTGGACTCAGGGTGGCTGGGGCAGGGCTCCTCTGGCCACGGTGGGGATCTCTGGCAGGGGAGCCTCAGGCAGAAGGGATGGGGCCTTGGGTCAAAGGGGTGGGGCCAGGGCTTAGCCTCCCCGAATGGGCGGTTCACACACTGCCCATGCTGACACTCCCCATTATAAGACAATGTTTTCAGTTGCTTAAACTTTGCCAGATTTTAACTGTTCTGGGAGAAATTTTTCGTGCTTGGTGTTTGCCTCAGACTGAACATTTTTTGAAAAATTCAACCAAAATAGTTCAGCCATTTCCAAGAACGAGGCTATGGAAAAATAATGAGTTTTGTCCATGTTAAAAGATTCTGGCAATCTCTTCTTTAAGAAGCTCTTGCACCCTCATGCTATGGAAGAGGGACTTGAAATTTGGCAGGGGGTAGCTGTTGTGTTAGTGATGTGCCTTTGGCTTTCCTGTGAAAAGCTTTTGAAAAATTGCAGTTTGCACTTGCTCAGTGGAGACTTGCTAGCAGGGGCAGCTCTAGAAATTCCGCCGCCCCAAGCAGGTCCCGCGGCTGGGGCAGAAGTGCCTGCAGACGGTCCCGTGGTCCCGCAGCTCCGGTGGAGCATCCGCAGGCATGCCTGCGGAAGCTCCGTCCGAGCCGCGGGACCAGCGCACCCGCCGCAGTCATGCCTGCGGGAGCTCAAGCGGAGCCGCGGGAAGAGGGGACCCTCCGCAGTCATGCCTGCGGCAGGTCCGCTCGTCCCGGGGCTCCGGTGGACCTCCCGCAGGCATGCCTGCGGATGCTCCACCGGAGCCGCGGGACCACGGCCAAATGCCGCCCTGCCAGGACAATGCTTGGCGCGCTGGGGTCTGGAGCCGGCCCTGCTTGCTAGAGCTTCACACTTAAAAACTCCAACAATTCCATCCTCACTGAGCATATTCCAGCCCAGGGCTGCAGGGGGCTGACCCAGACTTTCCCTGAAATTTCAGCACTGGGCTGATGTGGGCCATGGCCAGGCACTGGATTAGAAAATAAGGAGACTGTTTCTCCTGTGCTCTCAATGCCCCTTGCTGGAGGGAAGCTGCCTGCCTCAAATGCAAAGGGAACAAGAGCCAGACAAGGGGTGAGGGATTAGACTTGGATATGGAGCCTGGGGGAAATTGGGCAGAGAGACTGGGACTGGAGACTGAGGGTGGGTGAGAAACTGGGACTAGGTATTGGGGTGGGGGACTGACTGGAACTGTGCAAGGAGACTGGGATTGATACTTGAGGCGGATACTGGGACTGTTTTGGGATCTACGATAGGGAGCTGTGGGGGTAAATGTGAGTGGGGGTGAATCTGAGATCAGATGAGGACCCTTGTGGGGAGACTGGGAATGGTTGGGATAGGAGAATGGCATGGCGAACCAGTGGGGTGGGAGGAGACAGGTCTGATGAGGATCTAGGGTGTGGGGCAAGCACTGGAACTGGCTGGGCAAAGAGACTGGGACAAAGGAAGGCACTGAAAATGGACAAGGACCCCTGGCAGGGATACTGGGACTGGATGCCAACCGAAAAGGAAAAGGCGGGGGGAAGAGTCAGTTTGGATGGGGAGCTGGGATTGGCTGGACAAGGAGACTGGGACTGGGAGACTGGATGGGGAGACTAGAAGAGTCTGTGCCCAGTAGAGCACATTTCCCTCCACAGCTTGATATTTTCAACCCTAATAGCGTTCTTTTAACATAGCATTTTTGTGTGTAATTTAAAAAGAACAGAAATTTCATCCTGAGGCAAACCATATTAACACCCACAAGGGTCATCAGCAGGGGTACAATGAGGTGGGTGCACAACTGGTTGAAAGACTGTACTCAAAGTATAGTTATCAATGGTTCACTATCAAACTGGGACAAAGTATCTAGTCGGTTCCCACAGGGTCTGTCCTGGGTTTGGTATGATTCAATATTGTCATTAATGACTTGGAGAATGGAGTGGAGAATAAGCTTATAAAATTTGAGTATGCTACCACGCTGGAAGGGGTTGCAAGATTTAAGGGTCAGAGCCCGGTCAGCAAACATGCAACATGGGGCCTAGTGATCACGTCACCTCAGGTTTTTTTAAAACATAAAAAGTTAAACAAACAAACCATAAAACAAAAACTGCAGGCCTGAACAAAAGTGGAATCTCATCCAAATTGTGCTGGTTTGCGTATTTCCAATTACTGGAACCTTGCGCCACGGCAACACTTTTCCTTGGCAAATTGTTCTACGATGCTGCCCAGCTCCAACCTGGCTGTCTCGTCTTTCTCAATTGCAAGGAGAGCAAAGTCACGCAGCCATGTCTGTGACAGTGTTGAACGCATGTAGTTTTTGACACATCTTAATGTGTTCATTGCGCATTCAGCCCTAGCCACTCTAATTGGTATGGTGAGAAAGAATCGACACAACATTTCAATTTCTGGTAAAACACCATCAAGAGAACATGGCGCTAAGAAATTCAAGTAATCCTGGACTCCAGGTGGCAAGCTGAACACCTCTGTATCCTTTGTAAAATAATATATCATAAAAGACAATCCCGTGAACCAAGTATAAAGAAAAATATGAGTATTTTCCCCTGAGTTTAAGAACTTCCTCCTTTGACTCTTCTAAAATTATATTTTGAAGTCACCTGGGATTGAGGAAACCAGATAGAGTAGCTACCTCTTGAAACCCCTTCCATCGAGATTTTAGTTCCCAGATCATATAGTCTCTTCCTGTGGCTTGAATAGTTTGCATTTTCAAAACCCATTGCTTCCCATCTGTTCTGAGATTCTTTTATAACTTCTTCATACTTTTTTCTCCAGATCTGAGTTTGCTGAACTCATTGACTTGTGCTCCCAAATGTACGGAGGACTTGGAACAGGTCAGTTTTCTTTTACTGAAGGATTCCAGAGGCTGCAGCCATGATAAGATCCTATGGCACCAGAACAGATTGAGCTAGAACATTCAATCTATCCAAAACAAGTTGCTTTTTGCTTTATGTATGTCCTTACTTCTCCTGCATTCAGCAACCCATCTAATTGCATCAGTGAGGGGACTCCTTGCCATGGTGACTCACTCAGTCACTTGTGAAGGTGGGGCCTCAGAATAGAGCGGGAGGGGGGCACAGATAGCAGAGGAATAGCTGGTGCTGCTGAGGGGATCATGCACTTGGAGGGACCCAGCAGGCTCAGAGCTGCTCAGGCACTCCACATATGCCCAGTGCAGACTGCTGACATTATCTGTGGCCTGCTGAAACCTCTAGGGAGATAAATTCACTGCTCTCCACTGCCCACATTGGAATTTGCCCAGGGAGGAGGCATCCAAAATGGTGGCTCTGCCTTGAATTCTGATCAGTGGGACTGCCAATGGCAGAGCTTCCATTTTGGTTGGAGGCCCCTCCTCTCCTCCGACTGCCTGGGCAAATTCAAATGCAGACAGCAGGAACCGGTGCCCTGTTCTTCCTAGAGGCTCTGACTCTAGTTGTGGTGGCGGCAGCAGCAGCAGAGATGCACAGCTCTGGCTCCTGTGACAGCAGTTCTAGCTTTGGCAGGAGCAGTGGTTCTAGCAGCAGCAGCACTGGTGCAGGGCTTGGGCCAGAGGGAACAGATGGCACAGCATGCAGCTGGGTGCGTGGGGGAGCAAAGTGGGGGTGCAGAGGATGGGATGAGTGGAGGGGGTGAGGGAAGTGAGAGTTTATTTGAGTGTGGGACATGTGATGGCACACAGGGGGCTCACAATAGAAACCTGCACCGGGGTCCATCTTTTGTTCCTCTGCCACTGGCAGATGGGAGGGGCAGACTGGGTGGGGTGGGCAGACCAGGTCTGACCTGGTCCTTGCTGACTGTTAAATCTACAAGTGGAGGAAAGGATTAGAATTCAAAATGACCTTGACAAATTAGAAGATTGTTCTGAAATCAGCCAGATGAAATTCAATAAAGACAAGTGCAAAGTATCATAGAATACCAGGTTAGAAGGGACCTTAGGAGGTCATCTAGTCCAACCCCTGCTCAAAGCAGGCCCAATCCCCAGACAGATTTTTGCTCTGATCCCTAAATGGCCCCCTCAAGGATTGAGCTCATAACCCTCAGTTTAGCAGGCCAATGCTCAAAGCTATCCCTCCCCTCTAAGTACTACACTTAGAATGGAAAAATCAAACATACAACTACAAAATGGGGAATCATTGGCTAGGCGAAAATACTGCTGAAAAGGTTCTGGGATTTATAGTGGACCATACATTAAGGCTTTTACCTTCTCCCCATACACAGCAGGAGAGGTCAAGAGAACTCACCTCCCTGAGATCCTAGGCTTCTCTGGCCCTTCCTTCTTGCTTTTGCCTTTCCTCTCCTTCCTCTTCCCATCTCTCTTTTAACTGTCCTCAGCTGATGAGCTGAATCACCTTGTTAATGGGTTAATCATTCAGTCCTTAGCCAATTATCTCCTCAGTTTGGCCCATGTAGGGATGCTTGCCAGCTGCGCAGAGTGGTGGGTCAACTAGGGGTAATCAATGACTTTTTGTCAAGATCCAGATTTCTTGGTCAAGGTTTAGACCAGGTCCAGATTCTAGAGAAACATTTTTCACACCCCAATAACAATAATGATAATAATAATAAATAAAAAGATTTTGCGGTCCATTCCAAAGCATCTGGTGGTCTGGATTTGACCATCCCTGGCCGAAGTTCTTGTCTACACTTAAGATGCTACAGTGGCACAGCTGCACTGCTGTAGGGCTTCAGTGAAGAAACTACCTACTCTGACAGGAGAGGTTTTCAGCGTTAGTAATTTATCTCCCTGAGACGCAGTAGCTAGGTCGACAGAAAAGATTACCTAGTGCTGCCTGCTTGGCTTACCACCACCACTCAGGAATATGGATTTTTCATACCCCTGACTGATGTAGTTCAACCGACCTAATTTTCTGGTGTAGACCAGGCCTAAGGCTATATGTACACTAGCTGCACAGCTGTAGCGCTTCAGTGTAGACACTCACTACAGCAACAGGAGAGTTTCTCCCATCGCTGTAGTTAATCTACCTCCCGGCAGGTTGATGGAAGAATTCTTCCACTGACCGAGCATTGTCTATGTTGAGGGTTAGGTTGGCTTAACTACATCTCTCAGAGTTGTGGATTTTTCACATCCCTGAATGATGCAGCAGGGCCGATCAAATTTTCAAGTGTAGACCAACCCTTAGGCTACTCACACTCTGTCACAAGGCAAAAACAAAATATTGAACCCTGCTCCTTAAGTAAGCACAGTCCATCCTGTGCACTGAATGAGGCAGGGCTTCTGTGGAAAAAATAGTATGTAATTAAAGACTTATCATAATGCATATGCACAAGAGGCCTGTACTAACACTGCACAAGTAACCTTCATTCTGGCATTTCCTAACTTTTGAGCACTTGACTTTGCAACTTTAACAATGTTCTTTTTGTGTGTGTAATATTGATATATGCAGAATTAGCCAAACAACACAAGTTGTAATACAGTGAATCACAATATGATGGATAAAATTAATCCCTGTTGTAACTTCTTTGATTGCAACAGACCTACACCTAGGAGAAACTTGTTTCAATCCATGGGGGAGAGGGATAGTTCTATGGTTTGCACATTGGCCTGCTAAACCCAGGGTCATGAGCTCAATCCTTGAGGGGGCCACTTAGGGAATCTGGGGCAAAATCAGTCCTTGGTCTTGCTAGAGAAGGCAGGGGGCTGGACTCAAAAACCCTTAAGGGTCCCTTCTAGTTCAAGGAGATAGGTATACCTCCATTATTTTATTTTTTATTTTAATAACACAAACCAGCAGCTTACTTCTGAGTGTATAAAAGTCTAATATGTGTTCCAGAAAAAGACTTGTTAATGGTGGAGAGTGAAGTCAATGGAAGCTCCCTGCACACATCCGAGAGAATTTATCCCAGGGAAGTGGGAGGGACGAGTGATTAGATGACAAGCAGACTATGCTGATGGGGAGATGTCAGTTACTCTGTGGATAACAACCCTGCATCTGTAAGGTGATGATAAGTAAATACAAAATGATCACAGACTACATGGAACCTATGATTTATCTTGGAATTTGAATGTCAGGTATCCCAAAGGGAGAGTTTGTTTAGCCAGTTGGAGCGAGAACGCAATTGTAGCAGGAGTGAAGGAAAGCGAGAGATCTCCAGCCAAAAATAGCTAATTTGATTTTCTCAATCAAAACAAAAGTTTGGTACCTGGCAGTTGAATGTGTGTGCCCAGATTTCTATTTAGGCTGAGAGATGACATCAGCTCATGGAATCTGCAAGCAGTCTTAGTTGTCTCTGTGCCTAGTCCTTTCCAGGCACTTTTGATACTTCCCAAAACATGCGGTAAAAGGAGTCTGCTGCATATTTACATTCAGGGCAAGATGATGAGCTCCCCCTGACCAGGCTACCACCCTGTGTACTTTGGAGTCTAGCTTGAAACAATATTTTTTTGACAGAGTCAGGCAATAGTTTGTAGCCAGTCTTTATCCGGGCAAGGCGATTTGTACATGGTCCCTTACTATCTTTGTTCCTTTTAAGACAATGATGTGAAATCTGAAGAGTTAGATTTAAAACCATGAGGGGGAAAAAAATCTTTTTTGGGACTAAATGGCCAGAGGTTTAGGAGTGAAACGCAGTGCAAGATCACTAGTTTGAATCCAGCTCTGATCAGTCGTTAGCAGGCAATGGTTGCACAGTGACCTTTGTAAAATGAGTTGAGGTCCTCTGTACAGTTCCCAAAGGACAAGTGTCACCTCATGAAAACCTTGGTCATTATTTTCCTTGTTGGTGTTTTAAGGAAAACTTTGCATTAATTTTAGAAGTTGTACAGAATTATGACAAAAGCCATGCCAGCCTTTAGTGACTGATGGACTTTCAGCCTCACCTGAGATATTTGGTCTGGGAAACTCCTTTGTTTCTTAATAGTCTTTCCATGAGGCTGGGGAGAAAAGGGGGCTTTCAAGGAACATTCACCCTCCAGCTGACTTCCTGATGCCTGGAGGAAGGGAATCCCACTCTTATGCATCTCCTAAGATATGCAGGAAGGGAGCCTCACTGCAATGGACTTATAGAGGGCCCTAAGTAAGTGCATCCAATCCCTTATGAGGCTCATTGTGTGGGCCCCTAGAACTCCCAGCTTTGGCAAGCCTTAAGGTGCCCTCCCAACCACTTTGTTAACTTAAAAGATTAGTGCCTCTGCACCCCCTGCAGCAAGTCTTAGCCCTGGTCTACACACAGCCCCTGGTTCGAACTAGGGTACGCGAATTCAGCTACGTGAATAACGTAGCTGAATTCGAACTACCCTAGTTCGAATGACTTACCCTCCAGACGCCGCGGAAGCAAACTCCGCGGCTCCAAGGTCGACTACGGCAACTCCTCCTGCCGCGGTGGAGTACCGGAGTCG
This sequence comes from Mauremys mutica, assembly GCF_020497125.1. NCBI lineage: Eukaryota > Metazoa > Chordata > Testudines > Geoemydidae > Mauremys > Mauremys mutica. Next base: position 98,253,281 of record NC_059072.1, on the reverse strand, counting down.
ACCGTGGCGCTTCCGGAGTTCGAACTATCGCATCTAGATCAGACGCGATAGTTCGAACTCCAAGAAGTCGAACTCGCCGCGTCGACCCGGCGGGTAAGTATAGACGTGGCCTTAGGCAGCTAATCAAGGGCCTACCCTCCTGCCGCAAGTTTTAGGAGATTCACTGAGGAGAGTCCACAACCTTCCTTGATGTCTTAGGTAGCTTTTGTCTATCTTACTTTTGACAAAGAGGTAGCTAAACACGAAACTTGGTTCTGAACTCTCATCGAAGTCACTAGTTCTAGGTGCAGAATCAAACATAACCAAGAACTACAGTCTGTCCAACACTATGACTGGTATTATTACAAATGCAGACCACAGTATTGTTCCCAGTGTTTCAGTCCAAGCTAGTGCATATGCAACAATTCTCTATTCAGCCATTATCATCTTCAACAAAGGGCAAAGCTCCGCTAGGTTCTTTGGTCTTGCTGTCCTTTTGTACTTTGGCCAAAAGATTTTCAACTGATTCAGATTCCCTTAACAGATACTATTTCCCCATTAGCTACAACCTATCGTTTTGCTTGGTTTAGAATGAAGGCCTCTGCTCCATCTTGTACAAAAGATTTTTTCAGTGCGGGAAAGTCTGGCCATCAAATTGGACTGCTGGGTTTAACATAAGGGGGAAAAAGAAATCCTGTGCCCTTCATGTGTGCCTCCCAAGAGCTAATGACTCCTATGATGCCTTCTCATACTGTCTCTGTCATTACTGATGCTCGGACTAATGGTATCAAGTCCCATTCACTTACTGGTCTTCTAAAGAGAATCTGAAAAGCCTTTTTGTCTCATACCAGATCTTCTTCCAAGTTTAGTTTCACAATCTTTGTATCCTGTTTTCTAGAAATCCAGCTGCACCTTTTCTTTCTAGTTCCTTATTCATGCCCCTGAGTATAGTATTATTTACTTAATTAAGTTCCCTTTGCATACTAATACATTATTTTCTTTGAGAGTTTTCCACATGGGTCTTGTCCACAGGGGTGTGGAGGCCTGTTGCTAGAAAAGCCTCTAGGTCTCAAATTAGTGATGCAATCTTTTCAAATCTGGGGTCTAATGCACCACCCAGATATAACATTTCTTGGATATTATCCAATTTGGTTTAACATTCTGTACAGACTTATAGGTGCCAAAGAATCTCCTTTGAAGTCTTGGCACAAGAGGGAGATGAGGTGCACGTTTGTTTTTTGTTCATTCTTGATATTTCAAAAGATTCTTTGTAAATTGAAGCAAAGGTAGGAGCCAACTTGGTGGTGGTAAGACAGATTTTAAAGCTATTTTCAAAGGTCAAGCCTGGAGATGCCTCCCCTCTGAAGCCTATGTGATGGGCATTTGGCTGCATCCAATGTAAAAACACGTTAAAATTTCATACATAAAGTCCAAGCTCATTCTTTCAAAGTCCAGGAAGGCTAGTACTGTACAGTACTCATTTTTTCAGCAACAATGTAGCTGCTTCATTGGTGCCAAAGGTGTAAGTGATAGCATAGATATCCTTACCATTGTTCATAACTAGTTTGTATGAAATGATGGTAAAAAGACCTGTGCTGTATCTACATGATTTGACACTATTTGGTAGCGATGGTGAAGGTGCATTTTTACTGAAAAACAAATACTTATTTTCTTAATGTAGAATCACCCAAAATAATTAGTTGTGTGTATGGAGGTGAAAAGGTGTTCATATTATTCCCTGTTGGCAATTGGTAGAATTATTATTTATCAATGATTACCAATTAATTTAGCCTTTTTTTCTGTTTGCAAACTGAACCTAATTCCTACAAATGTGTTCATTATTCACTGGCTAGTTAGGCAAACAAATTCCATAGGTTGTTTACAAACTGTTCACTCAGTTCACAATTCAGGGTGTGACTGGTCACACAACTCATGCGGTATTGTCTCTGCTCCATAAATAAATGACAGAAACTTTTTAAATGGGAGGCCAACAAATGATGAAAGGCAAATAACAAACAATGAACTTCTGATATACCTTTTTTTAGTAAATAATCTCTCAAGCTAAAATCTGAAAACCTGTCAGGATTATTAGTAGTAGTAGCAGACTCTACATTGCTTAGAGGTCCCAAATGAGTTCCAGACCTCATTATCCTATGTTTACACACAGTAAGAGAGAGTCTCTGCCTTGAAGAGCTTACGATCAAAACAACAGTACAGACAAAGGGTTGGAGAAAGGAAGAATTATTATCCTTTTTCAGATGGGGAACTGAGGCTCAGAGGGGTTAGGGCCTGGATCCACAAGGGGACTCAGCATTGTAACACAGCATTGCCATGCCTACCTTTTAGGTGTCTAGAAAATCACTGAAACAATGGGATCCACAGAACCTGAATTAGGTGCTTAGGCTCCCTATGAATGGGGAGAGATAGATGCCTTAGACAGGGATCCACAAAAGCCAGCATGCTAGGTCGATTTGGTGGGTCTTCACTAGATCTGCAAAATCGACCACTGGTGGATCAATCTCAGAGCGTCAATCCCGGCTGTAGTGTAGACCTGTCCTAAGTCCAGGCTGCAGGGAGGTGCCAATCTCTGCTGGGAACCTGTCTCCTGCAGTCAGATGGCTTAGGTGCCTAAGTTGTTTCTTGAAAAAATTATTTGGGCACCTGCCTCACTCCCTACAAAATGGCTGAAGGAAGAAGTGATGGTGGTGTTACCTACCTTATAACTTTTAGCTCGGTGGTTAGAGCTATTGCAGGGTTGTGAGAAACTCAGGTTCAATTTCCTTCTCCATCTGAAGGGGTGACAGGATTTGAACAAGAGGTCTCACACATTGCTCAGAAGAGCACTCTAACTACTGGGCTATGGGATATTCTGATATTATCACCCTCAATCGCTCCTTTTGAAGCTGTTGTATAAATAAGTAAAGAGTCATTGGAGCAGGGGGACAGGACCTGTGGTCTCCCATCTCCCAGTTGGATTCATTCTCACTTTCTCTCTCTGGCCCAATAACTCTTTAAGTATTTATACACTGTGGAAGAGATTCAACAGGACAGAGTGAGCGAGATACTATCAGAATATCCTCCAGCCCACTCATTAGAGCACACTCCTGAAATGTTGAGGAAACCTTTGTCCAAATGCTTTCTTCCCCTCACGCAGAGGGGAGAACTGAATATGGGTCTCCCACATCCTGAGTGAGTGCTCTAACCACTGGACTAAAAGTTAAAAGATGGGCACAGCACCACCACATCCTCTTCCTCCTCCTGCTGGATTTTGAATGGGTTCTGATCTGGTAAGTATGCTCAGAGTACACCTACCAGATCAGGCCTCACAGGCAAGACAGGTGCTCCTGTGCCTACCATTCCCCATTTGTGGATCACACTGGGGCTTAGATGGGAGACAGGCATCCAGGCATGAGTGAGGCAGCATGTGTTTGCTTTCAAAGGATGAAAACTAAGCGCTTAGGGAACTTTTACCCTGAAAATGTAGGCACCTACAGGGTTAGGAAGATGCCAAGAGGTGGTTTTGTGAATCACAATGGAGCCAAAATACCTTTGGCCTAAGTGACCAGCCATTGTTCACCCAGAAGTTCTGTGGCACAGCCAGGACTTGACATCCTGAGTCTGAGTCAAGTGTTTTAGTCACAACACCATCCATCTTTTCTAAATCACTAACATTGTCACAAATGAAGTGGTGGTTGTGTGAATACTTGCAAGCAATAAGTAATATGACTCCATGACCAACAACAGGCGTACATTTGCCACAAATCTTGTGAAAATATTCTGAAATCTTTTGTTACCAATCAGCCATCTCTGTCATTATATAATTGACTCTGCTAACACCACTGACAGACCTGACCACTAATGAAGCACCTCTGATATGGAGATAGGAGACTGCTGCGTATTTTCGGTAGGTATGGAGCCAGGATCCTGGTCAGAATCTTGATGTGATGTTAATGAAAGAAATAGATTGGTAGAAGAGGGCATAGATTTAAGATCTTTGTCTTCCCTAGAAAGGAGAATGATTCTAGAATGCAGATCACCTGAATGGATGCACCTTGATTCTAGTGGGTGGGGCATACAGCTCTGGGATACAAGGTGAGTGCATGAAAAATATTTTAAATAAAAAATATGAATTGAAAGCATTTTGCCTTTGGGCAATTTGGTTGTCATACTCTTGAAAGGAGTCAAGCCCTGCTCTTCCTCTGTGAGTGTCTCTAGAAATAGCTTTTGGCCTCTGAGAGCTGGGAATAAGAGTTAAGGGGATCAAGCAGGTTGCTCTATCTTTGGGCAAGGAGGAACTCTCTGGGCCGTTAAATGGCACTATTCTGCAGGAAGTCATATAGAGTGACTCTCTGGAAAATCTTTTTGTCAGGTATGCTAATTACTGTCCATTTAAGTAGATGGGGCTCAGCAGGTTTAGCTTTCATAGTGGTAAAAATACCAGAAGCCACGGGAGATGAGTTTGCACTAGAACTCCCACCATTGCTCATGCTGGTTTGGTGGAATCATTTCTTAAAATTCTTCAAGGTAGATATGGTCAAAGGCTGCTCTGAAGGTTCAGAAAGGATTGGGATGAGGCAGGGCTGAGGGGAAGAGTGGGAGAATTTTCAAACAGGAATGAGGTAGATGTGCAATAGCGGAAGAAAGTTCTACTGGAGTGCATCGGGAGCTATTGTTCTTCTCTCTCCTCCACTGGATGAGGAATTTACTTTGTGTGTGTGTGTGTGTGCAGTTTAAGAAGAAGTGACCTGAGGGGAAGAGATTGGCAATTATTTCTCTGAAGTACAGATGCTGTTAACAGCCAGTGGCTGGAGCGCCCACTAACCTGAAGCAGGAAAAGACACTCTCTCATCATGTGCTGCCCAGACTTGTCTCAAGCTAAGAAAATGGAAAAGGCCCTTTTCTAGAAAAATGTCTGGCATCTCCCTACTTACCTCCATCCCACCTAATTACAATGGGCCCTCCTGGGGTTTGGAGGCTTTTGAAAAGTTGAACAAGACAAACAAAGCAGATTTTCCCTGATTTTGTTTTTCGCTGGTGAGCAGAGATGGGACTGAACCAAAATGCCCCCCAAGTTTAGTCAGATCTAGGTCTGGATCTGGACATGGTGGATCCAAACTTCATTGCTCCAGTCCATTTCTACCAGTGAGAGCTCCCAGATAAAAACCAGGACTATGCTGCTCCCCACATCCCCCCAGATCAGAGCTTTTATAAAGGGAACTTTTATTCACTCATATCTTCCTCTCTCCTCCTCTTTGGGGTCCAATTTCTTCTTGGTTCCTGTTAGTTTCAGGGGAATTACACATTCATAAAGGGAGAAGAGAATGGACCCCTTTTTCTTGGAGATATGATGACAGCAACTAGGAGACGTGCCAATTTGTAATGCTATTCTGTCTCCATCTGACCAAGGAAATCCTTAACATTTATACATTACAGTGGTGGAATTATGAATGTACTGTATAGTTCACTTGCTACACCTGAGAAACTGTGGCAACAAACTGCCTCCCATCCTGATGAAAATCTTTGTCTTATGATTTAACAGTACCTCAACCTGTTGAGAGTTCTAACAGATATGTTCCTCTGATTGCTAACCAGCAATAGAGCAAGAGGGAAACTAATTTTATGAATATTGGGTGTCCCTGGCTGAGTACAGACTTCATACTATTACTGGTGCATTGTATTATGCTTAGTTATTTCTACTCTGGCATCAGGTGACAGGATCTAATCCCATGTAACCCAAGGTTAGAATGCAACATGATGGAAAGCCTTTGCAACTGAAAGGGCTTTTTACTTTTCTGACAGGCTTGTTCCATTTCCCTGAAAGATCTAAAGCCTCGGATAGCAAATTGGAAATCTATTTGCAAACCAACTTTTCTGCTTGCAGACAGATGTGAATCCTCCCTCCGTGCCACAACACGTCGCTTTCATTTTTATTAATGTGGGTGTTACTGGCAGGGGCGGCTCTAGACATTTTGCCGCCCCAAGCAGGGCAGCATGCCGCGGGGGGCGCTCTGCTGGTCGCCGGGAGGGCGGCAGGCGGCTCCGGCTCCGGTAAAGCCACGGGACCAGCGGGACTTGATTCCGCCTGCGGGAGGTCCACTGGAGCCGCCTCCCGGCGACCGGCGACCTGCAGAGCGCCCCCCGCGGCATGCCACCCCAAGCACACGCTTGGCGTGCTGGGGCCTGGAGCCGCCCCTGGTTACTGGTGCACAGGAAAATGAGGGGCTGTTAGCACTTGCCAGCACCTGATATAGGGTGGATACACATGGTAGAAGCGTCCCTTACCAAACTGTCAATGGGCCTGTTATTCTAATCCCAAGCCACACAGACTCAGTCCCACACCTCTGTCCCAACCTGCAAAACCCCTGTTATTCCCATCCTGAATCCAGCACAGCTCTACCAGTGCATCTCAGCACTGACCTGCAGCAGCACCACAAGCTAGTGCAGTCCTGGGACTCCCCTGAGCAAGCACTATGACCTATTTTGCTGAATTGTGTGTCCATTTTGTGGTGCATGGACAGATTTTCCCAAAGGATTAGTGTGAGATGCATCATGCTTGTGTCATTCATGACCACAGGTCTCTATAAGTGAAATATCTGAGCACTAACCCACTGTGTTACTCCAATCCAGCACCTCCTTTTAATTTTTTTCCTGCTGGGTCTAAACAAATCTAGTCCAGACAGTGTTTGGAGTGTATTGATCCATTTTACTTCCTTCATATCCCATAGATGCTCTTCAGACAGCTGTGATTGTGGCATTCTTCCTCCATTTAAGGCATGGTGTATGCAATCAGTGCTCGAAGACTGGTCAGTGAGAGTATGTTTATACTGCAATTAAACACCCACAGCTGGCCTGTGTGATGAAGACCCTCCCCACCTTGTGTCCCAGAGCCCAGGCTCCAACTTGAGCCCAAGTGTCTACCTGCAATTAAACAGCCCCTTAGCCTGAATCCTGCCAGCCTGAGTCAGCTGACATGTGCCAGCTGCAGGTGTTTAATTGCGGTGTAGACACATCCTAAGTGGCACTTTAGGGAGTGATCATGTGCCACTTTCTTTCCATCCCCACTCTGGAATTTGAGTGCTCCACCAGCCAGGGTGGTATGCAAAGCCAGTTCTCCTGCTTGGCAGTGAAGTTACCCACCGCATGGCCAAGATCGTTATGCTTTTATCCCTAGTGTGATTCACTGTGATGAAGACAGACCACCAGCCTTTGCTGCAAACACCTTCCGCGGGGGCCTGCTAGCCAATGAACACCACTCTTTCCTCCCTAACAACCAATGAACAAGCAGGAAAACAAAACTTCCAACAGGAGGGTAAAGAAATCGGACCCAAGGGTCAGTTTGTTTTCACCCATAAAACCTAGGAGAGAAGAGTGTGAAAAGAGTTTTGTCACTCTATTCCCCCTGCTTTGAGAGCTTCCTGCAGTCTCAGAGGTGAAGGGAAGGAATAAATGGCAATAATGAGGTGAATTAATGTCCTAGGTCTTTTTTGTTACTTGCTCTCTTGGCATTTCAGTGAGAGCCAGGGAATCTGTTTTCCATTTGCTGTACTTTTGCTGGAGACTGTAATTGCTCTTTGATCCTACAGGAGCAGGAAACCCATTAAAACACTGACAGGACAGAGACTCAGTTCCAGCCAGCACATTCCTCAGCTCCTTTCATCCTGCAAAGCAGAGCGCTGCTGAGTTCACCAGGGTTGCAGACAGGATGATGCTGGATCCCTTTCAGATTTCTGGCTGATGTGAGAAGTATACTTATCACTCACATTATTGCTGTTCATTATTATTATTGACAGAGAATTATACGTGTGCACAGCACATTATAAGGAACCTAATCATAGCCCCTACCTCACAGTAGCTTGCAGACTGTATGGATGGGTACAATGCAAAAAAATGAAGTGTGGGAGCAGGCACAGTTGAGCCCATCACTGATGCGAAGGTAGGTGTTAGCCGTGGTGGGATTTAAAAAGCAACTTGAAGGAGAAGGAGGAAGTTGCTTAGTGCACAGCAAATGAGATGCTGTTCCCGGTAGCATGGAGGGAGTAGCGTGAAAAAAAATCCCAGGGCTTGATACATCCTTGACGATGCAGCTGCGCCTCAATGGGGATTCTTCTCAGGGAAGTCACTTATGCTCAGTCAGATAGCAAGGTGTTTAGTACTCTACCAGAAGCTGGATAGGATCAGCACAGACAGGAGTAGTACGTTCCTAAGCTGGGTTGGCCTTTCACCTCCTGGCTGGCACTTTTGGGGCTAGTTACAGGTTCTTTCTAGAGCAGCAACTGCTCCTACCGTGCACCACCATAACCTCTCCTTGAGTAACTTTCTACCACTGAGGATCCTTCACCATAGCAATCGCTGTAGACCAGAGCTGAATCTGGACCATGGAATCCAGAGTGGGAGAGGGGAAAAGGGCACATCAATGGGAGAGGAATACAAAGCACAGAGAGAGTTTATGAGAACAGGAGAGATCGTGAGGCAGAAGGGTGCAGAGCTATTCAGAACCTAAAAGATGAAAACAAGGAGCTTGAATCCCATGCAGAAAAGGAGCAGAAGACAGAAAAAGGGATTTTATGAGGGGTTACCCAGCCTGAGTTCCACTGGGACCTCTTCATTTCTTGTATTTTATTTAAGGGCCATACTGGCTCTTGATTTGGTTCCTATGTGCCACTCTGATGGCACGAAGCTGTGGTAATGACAGCATAATCAGCTGATGAAGAATTCCTCTGCATGGAGGAATATCTGGGTAGTAGTTGGCAGCACAGTGGCTCCTACACCATGGCCCTCCTAGCCCCTGGTGCAATGGCATGGCTGGGGAAAGTGACATGTCCAGAATGGCACCTTTGCCTCATTCATCCACAGCATCCAGAATAGCTGAGAGGCTGCTCTAGCTTATGCCTGGGACAGGTTCCTGAGTTAGAGAGCTGAGAAAGATGGCTTATGTCCACTCACTCCCCACTAAGTGCTGTAGAGAGTGAAGCTTGGATACAGCCTAGGATCAGGGCCTTGGAGCTAGAAACACTTACATAGGCTCATTAACTTTTGTCCCCTACAGAACTGTCTTCTTCTCTAGGTAAGGAAAGAGACGTGGATGGAATTTTCTGCCCAGCAAAATCAAAAAATAATAATTGTGGGGGGGGGGGGCGGGAGGGAGGAGGGAATGTTTTCACTCACATGAAGTAGAACAAAATGCATAGACCTGCCCTCTCCCCGACCCAACACAGACCGCACCGGAGGGCTGAGCTTTGAGATGGGTCACACTTTGAGTCATCTGGATTTCAATACAAAATCTCCTTTTGCAGGGATAAGTATTTTATTTAAGTAGTTTGCAGCAGACTCAACTCTGCAAAAAACAACAGCAAGGACTCTGAGGCCTGGGAATTTTTCCTGGGACTAGCTCCAGTGTTCTTTAATCCAGAATAAACATTAAAAGAAATCACAACATTTGCTCCAAGCCTTGGCATCACCCAGCCAGGCAAGCATTTCTGCTGGGTCTTTTTCTCTCCACACCTCCTCCTTTTCAGGAGAGTTCGTTAGTGGAACAGGATCCAACAGCAGTGGATCACAAACCTACAACAGCTATCTTCCCGCATCAGCTTCCCACTTTATCCTTGCTCTCTCTACTGAGTCTAACAAAGGTGGCAGGGGAGCATGAACATTTTTGAGATTTTCAAAATGTTCCATGCTGGAACAAAACTGAGACCCTTTGAATTTAAAAAAAAAAAAATGACAGAAAGAGAGAGAGACTGAAAGCAACCCACCCCAGAACAGCCGACAGCCTGGTGGTGCAGGCATTCACCTGGGATGTGGGAGACTCAGATTTAAGTTCCAGCCCTGCCTGAGTCAGGTGACCATCAGGCTATTGGCTATTTTGCAGTGGATCTCTCCCTCTCTCTTTCTCTTTTGTTTTGACCAGAAATTCCTCCTGGATCTGAGAAGCCTTCCCAACAAAAGTTTAATCAAAACTGATAAGTTCCCACCAATTTTTGGTTGAAAAATTCCTGGCCAGCTCTAGTTGGCAGCTGTAGTGTAGATATTTATCACTGGATGCTGCTTTGGGTTGAGAATGCCAAAGTAACTTCACACAGGCCATCAAATGATCGCCAGATAATACATTTCACTTACTGCCAATTTAAACTGGATTTGAACCCCTTGACATGCATCACAGCCCTGAGCCATTTAGGACTTCTGCTGTCCTCTGCTGTTGAATCCTATGATTCTTTGATGCTAATGGTGTCAGGACACAATGGATCTCACACCAAGAGAATCCAATTCCTGATATGAAAGGCTCTCTCTTGATCCTTTTTCCATTGATATTGAAAATAACTTCCCCTGTAGTGTTCCCAGTCCCTTCCAGCCTAAGACCTTGCCTACACATAGGGTATATCTGCACTATGAAATTAGGTCGATTTTATAGAATTCGATTTATAGAAATCAATTTTATACAGTCGATTGCGTATGCCCACACTAAGTGCATTAAGTCAGCGGAGTGCGTCCTCACTACCATGGCTAGCATCGACTTACGGAGCAGTGCCTTGTGGGTAGCTATCCCACAGTTCCCTCAGTCTCTACCGCCCATTAGAATTCTGGGTTAAGCTCCCAATGCCTGGATGGGGCAAAAACATTGTTGTGGGTGGTTTTGGGTACATGTCGTCAGTCGCCCCTCCCTCTGTGAAAGCAAAGGCAGACAATCATTTTGTGCCAGACACTAGGGTGATTAGAAGAGCATAGCAAGGCACGCTGGGCATCAGAGAGGCTTTGAAAACCAGTTTCATGACTGGCCAGGCTTCAGTGTGACAGTTGTGTGTGTTTCTCCTTGATGCAAACCCACCCCCTTTGTTGATTTTAATTCCCTGTAAGCCAACCACTCTCCCCCCTTCAAAATAAAGTAACTATTGTTTTGAAACCATGCATTCTCTCTTTATTAATTAAAAAAAAAGAGCTAATGGATATGGTAGCCCAGGTGGGGTGGGGGAGGAGGGAAGGACAAGGCCACATTGCTTATTGTAGCCACACTAAAAATCAAACTGTTTGAATGACAGCCCTCTGTTGCTTGGGCCATCCTCTGCAGTGGAGTGGCTGGGTGCCTGGAGCCTCCCCGACCTGCGTTCTTGGACGTCTGGGTGAGGAGGCTATGGAACATGGGGAGGAGGGTAGGAAGTTATACAGTGGATGCAGCAGGGGTCTGTGCTCTTGTTGGCTTTCCTGCAGCTCCAACAGATGCTTCATCATGGCCATTTGCTCCCCCATTAGCCTCAGCATTGCATCCTGCCTCCGCTCTTCTTGCTCACTTAATTCTTTCCTGGACTCTGCCACTGAATGCCTCCATGCATTAAGCTGTGCCCTATCAGTGCGGGAGGACTGCATGAGCTTGGAAAACATGTCATCGCAAGTGCTTTTTTTTCGCCTTCTAATCTGCGATAACCTCAGGGACGGAGATGATAGGGGGTGTGTAGAAACATTCTACGCTCTACGATTCTGGGGTCACTGCATGGCCACGCTGAACAAACAGGAAATGAAATTCAAACGTTCCCGGGGCTTTTCCTATATACCTGGCTAATACACCGGAGTTCAAAGTGCTGTCCAGAGCGGTCACAATGGAGCACTCTGGGATAGCTCCCAGAGGCCAATACCGTCGATTTGTGTCCGCACTACCCAAATTCAACCCAGCAAAGTCGATTTTAGCGCTACTCCCCTCGCCGGGGAGGAGTACAGAAGTCAATTTTAAGAGCCCTTTAGGTCGACGGAATGGGGTTGGTTGTGTGGACGCATTCATTTTTAAATCGACCTACCGTGGCTAAATTCGACCTAACCCCGTAGTGTAGACCAGGCCATAATCTTGTACTGGTTTAGCTTACTGTGTTTACACTGATCTAATTAAACCTGTGTGAGTTTGTGTGTAGACACTCCTATTTTGGTTTAAGAGTGATTTATTTTGGTTTAGCTTAATCTGGTTTTTTTACAGGATTAAGGAATGAGCAATCCAGATTGAGTCTCAAACACTTCTCCCCAGGTAACATTTTGTATACAGTAACACCTCAAGGATGGGCTCTATAGCTCTTCTCATGCCAGACTGTAATGGGCATTTTGGGAGAGTTAGAAAGAATATGTTTGGGGAGGCTAGCTGACAGTCCATAGAACATCATCAGCCTTATCCAAAGGTTAATGCAACTGACCATTTCAAGATGGTTGCAGGATGGCAGGCAGCCTTGGAGCACAATTAAAATTTTTATCGATATGATTAGAGGGAATAGAGAATGGAATTAAAAAAAAGTCTTTTCTTGTTTTCCACACATTGTTCCAAGTCTGTGCTCCTTGTTTATAGCTCAGCAGGCAAGGAATCAGGTTCTTTCATCCCCCAAAATGGTTGAGCGCAGGATAAAGACGCAGGAATGGAGCTAACCCCTTTTGCAAAACAACAAATTTAATCGGACAGGCAGCTTTGCACTGGCTTCCGCCGATCCACTGCCCACTCCTTAGCCATAGGACTCTGAAGGGCGAAAAATGGTAACCAAGGCAACTGGGCAAAGATCCAAGCTGAGTCTGTCCAGGAGATAAACACTCTGACCCTTTTGGAAAACACAAAGCAAAGTGTGCGACTGTCCCATTGGTGCTCCACATTGGGAAACTATTACAAGAATGCGTAGGCTCTCAGCTCAGTAACAAGCCTCCACACATGCTCACTTTCTCCCCCGTGCTAAGATTTAATGGTATAAATTCTGAGGGCTTCATTTCTTTCCCTAGACTAAAGAGTCTTGATTTTACTAAGCAAATGACGAAAGGGGCCATGCTGACCTAGTCATCACAGGTAGCTGCAGGCAGCCTCGCAATACAGTAAGAGACAGCAAATACAGGGTACAACCATTCCTCTCAGCGTGGCCATCTGTGGTGCCATTTCCAAGGTTATAAATGTCCCTAGCCTGGCTGTTTCCCTTATTTTTAGGCATAAATTCCATGTCATAATAGTATTAGGGCTCACTGATGCACTTCTTTAGTACCAGGGTATAATGGAGTGTGCTGGTAATAGCTGGGAGATTAAGACCTCCTGAAAGATTGTGGGTTAGATCTTCAGCCAGTATAAACCAGAACAACTCCACTGCATTCAATATAACTTAGCTGATTTATGTCAGCTGAGGATTTTCCCATTGGTTGCTCTCCTCCCTAAATTCCCAAGACTTTAGAAAGTATTTTCACAGCCCTTCAAGACAATTATTGCAAGGATAGCAACTGTCGTCCCCTCCAGCTTCCAAATTGTGGCCATGCCCCTAGTTGTGGGTGTGTTCTCAAATTCATAGGCATTCAGCCTTATCTTATATATCACCAGCCGGCACCCTAGAGGCAGGCTAGCATCAGAGAAATCAATCCTTGGCAAACTGATGGACAGCATGCAAGTCATCAGCTTCACAAAAGCAAAATGAAAGTGTTAACTGATATCGGAGATAAAGTGACTCAGAGGATTGGTAGTAGGCTGCAGAGCCTTTCCCCGTCTCTGAGTCAACAGTTCAAATCCATCCCTGACTGGTAGTGGCCAGAGGGTGGTCAATGGCACCCTGGTAAGTAGTCTCTGCAGAGGCACCAAGTATTGAATGGGCACTGGAGACTGAGCTACCCAACATGGTTCACCTGGGTGGTACTTTTAGGGCAGAACCAAGACATGTTGATAGGACAGGATGATTTAGTTGGGGTTGGTCCTACTTTGAGCAGAGCATTGGACTAGATGACCTCTTGAGGTCTCTTCCAACTCTAATCTTCTATGATTCTGATTCTATGACAGAATGGGTAAATCTGTACTGCCACCATCTCTTCTGTGGATTAAGAGAGGACTTCAGTCTCCAGGGCTGTTGGGCCAAGACCTTGCACAAGCCACTGTGTTTCACATAACACATATTTAAGAAGGAAAATACCCCTCTCTACTCATATGCTGAACACAGAAAAGTCTTTGCTCAAACACCAGTGCAAAGTTTCAAAGCTATTTTCTCTTACAAATGTCTGGGAACAACTGAATTTATAATGTTGAAGCTTTTCCATGTCGCCCACCCCTCCTAAAAAACCTCCACCTTAAATCAATGGATAATTGTGTGAAAAATGTAAGCCATTTTTCAGTAGCATTCCTGACTGCCCAATTCCACATTCCAAACTTTTGTCTTTAAAGCTGTGGTCTCAACTAAATTGTAGTGCTAGGCACTGAGTCAAGCACAACCTGTCCAGAGCTGGCCTGAAGGAAATAAGAGGTATTCTTGCTAGGTGCTAAATGAGTAGTGTGAGTAACCACACACACACACACACAGTAATACATTATTGGTGGCTTGTAGATCACTTTTATGTTATGTATGTGACTTGCACATCCAGCCTGTGACCATGACATTATTGCTCATGTTCGAGACCAGAATGACAGATTGCCAAAAAAAAGTAACTAAAAGAGCACAGGATACTGTTTTTCTCAGCAGCTGGATCCATGTTGTCTTTGTGAATCATACTCATCAGGTAGGAGTGATGCATCTAGCCACTGAGCATCATTAATTCCCAGTCCATGAGTTGGTGCAGGGAGTGTCACCTAAAGGTTAGAGCAGGCAAAGGGGTGACAAGGAGCTGGGGCTACATTTCAGGATCTGTCACTGACTCACTAGAGTCACTTAAACTTTCTGTCCATTAGTTCATCCATTCGGTACACTAGTGGTTACTTGCATCAGAGGAGTGGTCCAAGGCTTAAGTAATGAATGGTTACTATTATTATTTGTTAAATCCCAGTCATATGCTAAGGGAAACACAAGCCACAAAGAGTTAACTTCGACAGCTACATTTCTCTTCCTTCTTTCCCACCTTTCCCTCTCTTCCTATCCTCTCTCTTTTCTCATGTATTAAGCAGGAGTGAGGAAGTTGGTTTGAGTTTGTCTTCTTTGAAGAATAGGGGAGTCTTTAGGGAGAATTTGAGTGAGGATGGATTGTAGGCTTGGTGCACTGAGACTGGGTGGTCGTTCCATGCATGGGGACAGCATGGAAAAGGCACAAAGAACTGACTTGCCACTGACTTGTATTCATTTACACCTGTGCTAAGTGGCCCACAATCTGAGCTACATCTGAGTTTCCCTTTGTGCAGGTTGGAGGGCTGAAAAAAGTATCTGTGTGGCTCCTTTGTGCTCTCTAGATTCTAGGGCTAGCCGGGGACTGGTTTGGTCCCTGAGGTAAGTTAAAGCAGCATGAAGACTTCTGTAACTTATGCCTGACTGCCACAAGCCTATTCTAGCAGCCAGGAATGCAGGTGCACTCTAACCATGGCCCCCAGCCCAGGGGTTGGTGGTCTAACACAGCTATGCTGTGCCAGTCAGCCATTCCTCCTATGCTGAATCATAGACTATCAGGGTTGGAAGGGACCTCAGGAGGTCATCTAGTCCAACCCCCTGCTCACTCCCCAGACAGATTTTTGCCCCAGATCCCTAAATGGCCCCCTCAAGGATTGAACTTGCAACCCTGGGTTTAGCAAACCAATGCTCAAACCACTGAGCCATCCCTCTCCCCGACATTAAGGAGCAATTCCTAGGTGGCCAGTTCCACTCTCTTTATGGCCCCAGAGCACCAGCAGAGCAGATGAAAGGGCCATAGCGGCCCAGAGAATCAGGCCCTCACTGTCCAATTTTGGAGTTGTCAGACATTTATCGGAATACCTACAGTAGAGTGGGAGCACCTTAAACCTCAGGCCTTTGCTATGAAAGATGCCTTCTACTATTGTATGATTATTCTAGTTGGTATTTTTTTACAGTGGAATCACTGTGCCAGATTTTTCCCTTACGAGCTGGCCCCTTTGTGCAGCTCAAGCAGTGAGCGCAAAGGGGACAGATTCTGGAAACAATTGGCAAGCAGAGAATTCTCCTGGCAGAAAGGAACTCTCCACTGGCATAGAAACCAGTGGAGCTGCCCCATCCATGGGGTAGGTAGTATGCTGGAAGCAGGGAGGGGACACAGTGGAGCTCCTCTACACTGACCCTTCACTAGCATACAGTTCCCTTAGAAATCCTAAGCCAGTGGCATAAGGCAGACAAGCCCCATGGCTGTTCAAAGTTAAGCTGGGCCTGGAACCAGTGCCAACTGGCTTCCAGGATAAGAGAACTGTAATCAGCTCCTTAAGGCTCCCCTGCCTTGCACTGGATGGAGGTTGGGAACAGAAGAGAATCTAGCCCACTGTTTCACCCTCTTTTATTCAGATGGAGTTGGTGCATTCGTTTGGCAAGTACGAAGTGATTTCCACTTTGGACTCTGGGTTCAGAGTGAATACATTTTGAGGGAATTTGTTCGTGTGATGAATAAGAGCCCATAGTGAAGGGGCCACAGCAAAGTTAACTCTATGAGCAGGAAGTCATTGGCAAGTGCTTAGCAGTCACAGTTTGTGTGTGTGTGGTCTTGGGCTAAAAAATGGTTCGGGACGTGCGGCAAGCCTGAAGTGTAGATATATACATATATGACAATAAGGGTCCAGATATCCTAGGGGTAGACCCGTAGGTCTGAACCCCAAAGAATAAGCAACTGAATCCACTACATAAAATGTTGCTGTATATAAGTGTACTGAGTAAGGTGTTTTATGAAAGCTGGTGACACACTGATGATTGACATCTTTGGGAAATATGTATATTAACATTACATAAGGAATTACGGATACTTACTGATATTATGATTTAAAGCCTGTGACCAAAGAATGAAAGAATCAGGTTTTCTCCCAGACAGGAGGGAAGGTAGCTATCACCCGTCTCCAATGTAATTTAAGCATTATGGAATCAAAACAATGGAGATGCCATATACATACAAATCAGCAGGGGGGTGGGAAGTCAACAGGAAGGGAAGAACAGCCAGTCATCCTGATTTGGAGTACAGAACAACGAGTTTTGGGGAATATGAGTAGAAGCAAAAAGCCATTTTGGGATCTCTCACCTGCGAGAACAAAGAAGCCACCGCTTTGTATCTATGAAAGATGGGTCCTCCTGCTAAAAGAGGCTGGAGAATGCTGACAATTTGATGTGAGTAAGAAGAAGTGTTAGGCAAAGCTACGTGTTGCTAGAATTAAGTTTTAGACACTAGAAAGCATGTTATTTTGTTTTGTTTGTAGTCCTTTCATATCTCTTTCACTCTTCCTGGAAATCACTTAAATCTATGTTCTTTGTTAATAACCTTAGTTTTACTACAAACCGTCTCAGAGCTGTGTATTAAGGTGGCGGGTATAAGCCCTGCTGAGCTAACAAGCTGTTGTATGTACTGGCTCTTTGGAGGCAGTGAACTCGGTGTTGCCTCTGCGAGTGTCCAGCGCTGCAAGGGAGATGGTTTTGGAGAGACTCTGGATTGAAAGGGTTGTTGGTGTCACCCTGCACGAGTAACTGGGCTGGTGAAAGGCAGGGTGAGACCTTTATGCAGTGGGCACACTGCTGGGGTCAGGGCTCTGAGCCAGATGTGCACAGCACAGAGGCACCCAGGATTATAGGGTAGATAGTGACAGAACCCCTGACTGGTCTGGGTAAACCCCCAAAGCATCACAACACAGTTTATCTTTAGTTTATCTATTTTGCAGGCTCCTCTCTCATATCCTTCTTTCTTTGTGTTTCACAGCTAAATTTATTGCACACTAATACCATTTCTGAGGGAGATGATTTTCAGGGCGGGAGGGAGCTGGAAATGGAGGAGGAGATATCATGAATCCTTTGCTAGACTTCAGAGCTTTCATAACAGACATTACACTTGCAGGCTGCTCAGCTAAGCCATTTCACCTAACCTTCCTTTCAACTCGGTTCTATCAAAATTCCCCCAGGATCACTGTGGTACACTCACTGCAAGGGTATGGTTGTCCCTCCAGAGTGTTTGTTTTTAGGAGTGGATGTCTGGAAATATTCAGAAGAGAAACTCTGGAGAGCAAGACAGCACAAAAAATGTGCTGATAAACGTACACACAATGGGAAGCAGAAGTCTGCCCAGCCCAGCCCAGGAACTAAGGAAAGGGGAAGAACCTGATACCATTTTGAGTTGAGCCCAAATTGTGACATTTGGATTTGAATTCAGATCTGAATGAGAACATCCCTAAAATTCAGAGGTGTTTGGGTTTATTGTTCCTAGGACCAATTATATCTCTAAACCTGAGATAGCCAGTTTTCAGCAGGGGCTGAACATCCTCCAAGTTTGGGGTGGTTGGGCTCTAGCATTCTCTTCGGATCCACTCTCTAATTGGGGATGGGGAGGAGAAATCCATGAAACTGTTTTCCCCTTCCCAAAGGAGAGCAGAAGGAAACAGATGCCACATCTTCTGTCTTCCAGAATTCCTCAGTGGCGTGGCCTATTCTGGGAAAGGCTCTGTGTGAAAGATCCTGAAAAAACTCTCTTCCCCCACTCCCACTGTCTTGTTTTACATAGTGCCACACACCCTGTTCTGCTGTTACTTAATGTAAAAATGAAATCACTGCTTTTCTCCCCTTAAAGCTGCTCCACCCTCAGTCAGCATGTCTGAGACACTGCTTACGCACCTCTTAGCAAAACAGATGTTTGCGGGCGGAGGGATTGAGGGGTGTTGTCCACCACTCGCTCAATTAAAAAAATAAATCTTTCATGTCCTGTTAAAGGGATTGTTACTTTTGGAACAGGCATCTGTCCTGATACCACACCTTTCCTAACTGCCTCCACTGTATATGTGTAAGGGCAACTGGAATAAGGTAATGTCAGTCTGTGAAGCTTGCTTAGGAAGGGAGAAAGGACAGGGACACATCACACTACACAGAATTTTATCTGCCTCTCTTCTAGCCATGAAGGGAAGATTCCACTGAAATACAAAGGAAATTACTGTAATAGGAGAGAAGGAGGGAAAGGAGTTAACACATAAACCTGGTAATTTGGGGCCAGATTCTCTGCTGTGCTCACTTTTTGCTGACTACAGCATGGAGCATCCAGTTACATGTCCCTACCCCTGTCTTAGCTTGGACCCCAGCACAGGTTACAGCAGCCTGGGAGCTGTTCTAACTTGTACCAACTGGCAACAGTCCCTAACAGACTCTCTGCCAGCTGAACATGGCAGAGCACAATGTGATTTAGCCACTCTTCCCACCTCTGACATGCCCCCTCTTCAGCAAGGGTTGCTGAAGGGTGATGTAGGAGTTGGCTATTCTGACGGTATGCCCGCTGGGCACACTCCCATTACAGGGGCATCTTTAGCAGGGGAGATGGGGCTGGATTAATTCATCTTCCTCAGACAGGAGAGATGACAAAAGGGGCCACAAAAGGAAAAGGTCGTAACCTCCTGAGTAGTCATATACTACTCTGAGGAAGGACCTCTGTGATGCAATCAGTGCAAAGGTATGTTTGTCCCTCCAGGGTCTTTGCTTTAAGGAGTGGAAGTCTGGAAGTATTCAGAAGAGAAACTCTGCAGAGCAAGACGGCACCAAAAATAAATAAATAAATAAATAAATAAAATTGCTGAGAAACGTATCCACAATGGGGGGCAGGCAGAACTCATCTTACTGACCTGAGTATAGCAAGCAGTAGAAGGTGACAACTGGTGTGCACCACACCCATAAAAGGAGTGACAGATGGTGATGAAAGGGCCACAACATGAGCCCTGACAACTGGGGCAGCAGCTGACAGATCCCACAGTTAGGGTGCTCAGATGTCTTGGTTTTAGGCAATGAAGTTTATTCCCAGTTTCACTGGAACAGGCCAGGTGGTTGCTTATCTATCTAGTTATCATTTCCCTGGCTCTTGCCCAGCCTCTCCACACCCACTCGCTGCTTCTGTTGGGCCCAACTATGGCAGTGTAGGCCCAAATGCACTACCCATTTCCTCCCTTCCCCTTTCTGTGATGGTCACTTCCTTATTGCAACAGACCAGCTAACACGCTATCAGCTCTGGTATATTATCTGGGATGCTTCATCCTAATCTACTACATGTTAGCAAGGGCAATTCAGTAAGAAAGTGGTGGGCAGAGAGTAAGGAAGGACATTATTTATTTATTAAATTATTATTTGTTTATATTGCAGTAGTGTCTAGGAGCCCCAGTCCCAAACCCCATTGTGCTAGGAGCTGTACAAACACAGAACAAAAAGCCCCCAAAGTGCTTATAATCTAAGACAAGACAACTGATGGATACAGACAGAGGAGGGAACACAAAGAAGCAATGAGACTATATTAGTCAACATGATAGGTAGTGGTCTCCACACACCAGCTTTGTCAGTGTTAGTGTAAAGATTGGGCATTAGAACCCAAGTCTGCAGAGGCCCTAACCCCATGCGAACCACCAGGATGCAACCTTGCCTTGTGCTCATTGCGAATCTCATCCTGCAAGGAATCAGGAAATGAGTGAGCCCAGCCCATATAGGGGGAGCTGGCCTGGGCACCACCCGGGTACTGTGCTCCAGAACTACTCCCCAGCCCTTGAGAGAAACCCGATCGAGGACACATGGGTCCTCCCCACACTTCCAAGTATGGATAGAGTTACATATCATGGATGGGGCCAAGCTGACTGCCTCTCAGTGGGCCTTGATCGATTATGGGGCTACCGATAACTTCATAGATGCTAAAGCTGCTCAAGATCTATGAATGAATCCCCTTCTGTTTAAAGTCTACATCAGTTCTTGTAGAAACAATAGACATGTCCCTCCTGTCCTCGGGGCCAGTGACTCAGGAAACTGTACCCCTAGAGGCCTTAATCCATGGCCATTGGGAAGTGCTACTGTTCAATGTGATGCATTCCCCAGATTTCCCCCTAATTATTGGCATCACCTGGCTGGAGCAGCATGACCTTTGCATCTCCTGGAGAGAAAAGAGGATCAGCTTCCCCTCTGAATACTTCTGAAAGGTCTGCCTGTGCGCAGCAAGCCCCAATCTTCTGGTCCCGGCATCCTGCAGCTGATCAGAAGTGACAGCAGGGGAACTCCAGCTGGCAGTGGCTAACCAGAAGGAATCACTCTCAAGCCTGAGTCTCCATCCCCAGAAAAATATTGGAATTACATGGATGTTTTTGAAAAGAAGAATGCGGACATGCTACGTCCGCACCGAGTCTATGACTGCCCTATAGATCTGCAACCTGGGACGAAGGTACTTTATGGAAAAATCTATGCTTGAGCTTGAACTGGCAGCCCTTTGTGAATACATCCAGGAAAACCTGGCCAAGGGTTTTATCCAGTGCTTCACTTCTCCAACAGGGGCTCTAGTCCTTTTTGTCAAGTAAAAGGACGGAATGCTATGCCTTTGCGAGACTATCGGGCCCTAAACCTGGTAATGGCCTCAAATTGGTATCCTCTTCCCTTGATCTCAGAGTTACTAGATCATGTGCGGTCTGCCAGACACTTCACCAAACTGGACCTCCGGAATACTTACAACCTAGTTCGTATCAGGGCAGGGGATGAATGCAAGACCACTTTTTGAACCCGCTATGAGCACGTCACATATTTAGTAATGCCATTTGGGCTGCCCCATGCTCCTGCTACTTTTCAACACTTTGTGACTGTCATATTTAGAGACATCCTCGATCAGTATGAAGTCATCTATCTTGATGACATATTTGTGTTTTCAGACAATCTTGAGCAGCATTGTTACCATGTTCATTCCATCCTAGAAAGTCTACAAAAGCCTGGCCTGTTCACAAAGTTAGAAAAATGTACCTTTGACTAATCCTCTTGGGTTACAGCCTCTTCCCAGAGGGTGTTAAGATGGACCTCCCCAGAAAGTGGAAGCCATCTGTAGCTGGACTGTGCCCAAGTCCCACTAGGAGTTACTGTACTTCATGGGCTTTGCAAACTTTTATTGACAATTCATTCCAGGCTTTTCAGGGCAAAGAGCCTCCATGACCAACCTTCTCTGCAAGGATGCCAAGTTTGTTTGGACTCCCAAAGCTCACCATGCTTTCGAACAACTCAAGATTGCTTTCACCACTGTCCCCATTGTAACAGAACTGGATTTGGCACAGGCATTCATAGTGGAAGCTGATACTTCCAATGTAGCCATAAGGACAATACTCTCCTAGAGCCATTGCCCATAGCAAGTCTTGCACCCCTATGCCCACTATTCCAAAAAACGTACCCCTGCTGAACAGAATTATGAAATACTGGATAAGGAACTACTTGAAATTAAATTGGCCTTTGAAGAGTGGTGCCATCACCTTGAGGGAGCCTGACAGGCAGTGCAAGTCTTTTTGGATCACAAGAACCTTGAATATCTGCAGAGGGCTTGAGCCTTGAACCAAAGACAGCTCAGGCGGAAGTTATTCTTCTCTCGGTTTGATGATATCATCATCACCTATCACCCAGGAACCACGACTGGGAAAGCTCATGCCTTATTCTGAATGGAGGAATACATCTCTACCTCGATATAACGCTGTCCCCGGGAGCCAAAAAATCTTACTGCATTATAGGTGAAACCACGTTATATCGAACTTGATTTGATCCGCCGGAGTGCGCAGCCCCACCCCCCCGGAGCGCTGCTTTACCGCATTATATCCGAATTTGTGTTATATCGGGTCGCGTTATATCGGGGTAGAGGTGTACTACCAAGAGGTTGAGGAGCTTAGCCAAAAATTACCCTGTCTCTTAAAACCTCGCAAGTTCCTCAGTGCCACAATACATCAAGACCTGCTTGATCTAATCCATTCTGCTTCACGGGGCTATCCATTAGCCCAGGAGGTGATGGAACAGCCTGAGCAAACAAAAGCCAGTACCAAGATGCAATGCTCCACACAGGATGGGACTGCCTACCTCACTTGGCGCATATACATTCTACCAGGGAGCCCCTGGCTAGAAGTGCTCCATCTCTGCCATGACACTCCATTGGCAGGCCACTTTGGCTGCCTTCAGATTTTCTGAATGGCTTCTCATTTCTTCTGGTGTCCTGGTATGTGAGCTCAAATCTAGGATTATGTTAACTCATGTGACCTGCATGCATGCACCAAGATTCCATGTGCTAGGCCCCTCAGCACCCTAATGCCCCTGAAGACCCTGTCAAGACTCTGGCCCTTGATCACCCCAGACTTCATAATGGAACTCCCTGGCTGATGGCCACACAGTGGTCTTGACTGTTGTAAACCAACTGACCAAACGGGTTATTTCATTTCCTGTAACAGCCTGCCCTCTGTTGAAACAACGGCTTGACCCCTGGTGATTCATGTGGTCCACCTTCATGGGCTTCTGGACTGTATCATCTCGGATCGAAGCCCATGATTTGTCTCACGCTTTTGGCATGAAGTGCTGCACTAATGGACGTTTGTGCTTTTACCCCATTCGCGTACCATCCCCAGACAGATGGGCAGACAAAGAGGGTGAACCAAGTACTACAGATGAGGTGCTTTGTCAGCTACCTTCAAGACAACTGGTTCTCCCTCCTGTATGCTGAGTTCTCATACAACAATTCTTCTCCATGGGGCAGAGTCTCTTTTTTGCCAATTATGGTTTCTATCCTCGTTTCCAGCACCCC
The DNA here is from genome assembly GCF_020497125.1 of Mauremys mutica. Lineage (NCBI taxonomy): Eukaryota > Metazoa > Chordata > Testudines > Geoemydidae > Mauremys > Mauremys mutica. The sequence continues at coordinate 98,229,887 of NC_059072.1, read as the reverse complement.
CGGCCTAGCTAGCAGCCTGAGAATTCACCACATCCAGAAAGAGCTTAAGAACCACCTCAAAGATGTGAAAAGGGACTGTAAGCAGTACACAGACCATTGATACAGGAAGGCCCAGCTCTCGTGGTAGGTCAAAAGGTCTGGCTTACCCCAAAGCACCTCTGTACGAATAGCCCATTCCACAAGATAGACCACCAGTTCCTTGGACCCTTTTGGATCTGTCAGCAAATCAACCCCATCACCTTCAAATTACAGCTCCCTCAATCTCTTAAGGTACATCCTGTTTTCCATGTATCCCTCCTGAAGCCTTACCTAGAAGACCCCTTTCCCAATTGGTCCCAACAGTTGTTCCCACCAATCCATGTCCCAGGAATATATAGTCCATACCATCCTCGACTCTAAACAGCAAAGGGGGAGACTGTACTAAATAATTAACTGAGAGGGCTATAATCCTGAAGAATGCTCCTGGAAACCTGCTGCCCATGTCCATGCCCCTGATCTGGTAGAAAGTTTTCATCAAGACCACCCAGATAAACCTGGCCTGGCCACTGTGGTGTCCCTGAAGAAGGGAGTTATCTGGGTAACCACACAAATTTTGGCCTTTTGCAACACCAGACTTTGCATGATCTCCTGGTCTCAGCTGTTAGCAGTGGGCGGGAGGTGCAGGGAGGGAAGGGGAGGCGCTGATTGGCAGGGCCTACCTATGGGTAGGAGGCACTGGGGGACAGGGGGAAGTGCTGATGGGGGGGGCTGCCGGTGGGTGGTCAGCACACATTATTTTTTTCCTGGGGGTGCTCCAGCCCCGGAGCACCCATGGAGTCAGCACCTATGCCTGATACTGCCTCTGATCTCTTGTCTCTGATTCCAGCCTGACTCTGATCCTGACTCTTGCTTATGGGGCCTGGCTCTTGTGATTCCTCCAAATCCTGCTTGGCAACTACTGTTCCTGGGTGGGCAGACCTCAGCCCAGCTGTCACTGCTAAGCCAGACCACCTGTGTCCTGGTCCCTTACAGCTAGGGGGCTCACTTTTGGGGCAGAGAAACAACATTCTTGGACAATCACAGTGGAACTAGGTTTGGGACTGTTCCAGAGTCCTCCCAAATTCCAGTTTTCTTAGTCAGCTCGATCTCTCAGGAATTTACAGCTGGCTCAGGCAGGGTTGGAAGTCCCCATAACCAGAAGGATTTTGTTGATATTCAGATTTCTGAACTGTATGAATTCCTCTGTGAAGGTCACTTATGTATCCAACCAGCCAAGTCCACTATACCAAGCCCTTTGCTCCATGGAGGATAGAATTCTAAGGATTCACATGATCACATCCATATGTGGGTGTCATTGTGAAAGCACATGTAGGGGGGAAATGTCTCATCAATCATTCATTGGGTGGAACAGGATTTAACACCCCAACCCCTGCACAGCCTGCCCCCAAACCTCAAAGATTCTCAGGGATCCATGCAGATCCTAAGGGAGCTGTGGGAGGCCAGAGCCATCCACACAGAGGCCCTGTACCTCTTCACTTGTTCTGATGCTCCATGGGCCCCATCTTCAGTCATGGCCACACTGGTAGCACATCAGTGCATGAATACAAGGAAGGTTGAGTTCAGATGCCAATGAATTTTGTGCTAGAACCTGAACCCAATCTGCTGTGAAGAGATCTACTCAAGGCATCAGAGCTTTATTTTCAACTATGTTTGTTTTGAGCTTTTCCCAACTTGTACTGTAAGTTCTTTGGATCGGGGACCATGTCTCTGTTATGTGTCGTACAGTACCCAGAACAATGGGGCAGTGCCCTCTACACACTACTGCAATGCAAATAAATAACAACAGTATCTTTTTTGCATTTTGCACAGGATACCCAACAACCACCATACAGTAATGATCTTTGGTGGTTACCATCCTGGGCCAGATTTGAACTGGTGTCCCCTTGACAGTGAATGTTTAATGAACAAATCATTCCCCATCATGTATTTTAAAAAGATGCATTCTGACTGCACCTTGGGAAGTTAAGGACTTGTAATATAAATAGATTTCTCTTACTTGGAAGAAGCAAGTCATGCCTCCAGCTTCCTGATCCCACTTCATTTCTGATATCTGGTCTCATGATTATGAAAGTACAGAGAAGGGTTATCACATTACCTATCAATCCCCAGAGAGTATATCCCCACACTCATTTGGTTCAGTGTACATGAGAGGTAAGAGGGAAAGAGAGTGACACTAAGAACAGACCATTAGGCCTGAGAATAGGAATGCTGAAGTCTCTGAGGAACGCCATCTAACGAAAGAGAACAAAAGATTTTTTGGTAAACTCCCACTCATTCTGTTCCTACTGAGGTCTCTGCGGAGCTCGCCCCCTCCTAGTATATCTTAAGATACACAAAGCTAGTCAAAAGGAATTTCCCTTTACGTGTCATTTTCCTCTTTTGGAACTGCAGAACAATGTGGCCTGGAATTCCTGATACTGTGGCAGATTTCTAATTGGAAACAGGAAAGACAGGACATAATTCAGAGCTCAGCCTCTATGATAACCTGCACATTACATCCAAGAATGGCTAGGATGCATCTGACATATGGTAACAATCTGCAGCCCCCCCCATAAAGGATTTACAAGGCCTTAAAGGGTTCCTATATCATATCAGAGGCAATCGTTTGAAAGCAGATCTGGGTGGAGCCTCAGTTATCACAGATCAAATTTTCTTGAATAATTCTTATAGATTCTCAGAGACCAGTAAATTTGGGATTGTAAATCCCTGTGTAACCAGAGTACATGGCCTTAGAATCAAAAGACATGGAGTGAAGGCAAACAGCCAATTTCTTATAAAATCTAATTAAGGGAATCCACTGAGAACTATTCCTAACGTACAGCTATTGGCAAGGTTTTAAAGGCTGACCTGTTGTTTCCTGGAAGTATCTGATGGAATAAATACTTTTATAGCACCTGCCCTCCGACCACTGTCTCTTTCCAGGCTAAGACTGAATGCAGGGGGTCCCTGTTGGAGACATTAGTTTCAGAGCCAAATCCTGCTTGCTTAGAGTAGTCCCATTGATTTATGTGGCAACAACTCATGTGAGTAAGGCAAATAGTTTTAGTTGGGAAGCTGCTTTGGTTCTACAGTGGTCTGTAGATGGAAGGGCTGGCATTCGTGTGGCAATAAGGTCTTCCTTCCATGACTCCTCAAGCCAACCATTTGTGGTGCATCTCTTTACAGCACTATATAACTAAGGTTACATTAGCCCCCATTGGGCAAAGCTGTCATGGTACGTGACATATGATGATTGTTTATGCTGAATTTGATCATGAGTTGGAGACCAAGGTCAAGTGAAACAATCTCCCTTCCTACCCCACCCTTCCTTACTTCAAGTGGAGCCATGGTGTGTGTGCATCAGCTGGGTGTGCCTATCACCTGCAGCAGAGTGAATTCCTGAAACACAGGATAATTCTGCATTGAAACTATAGGCTCCAGCCAGGTGGCGTGGCTGCCTATCCTGGTGCTCTGGGCAGCACGGCTGTAGCACCGCCAGCCACCACTGCTCCAGGCAGCGCAGTCAGGGGGGGTTGGATAGAGGGCAGGGGAGTTCGGGGTGGTGGTCAGGGGGTAGGGATGTGGACAGGGGTCAGAGTGGTCAGAGGGCAGGGAACAGGGGGGTTGAATGAGGGTAGGAGTTCCAGGGGGGCAGTCAGGAATGAGAGGAGGGGTTGGATGTGGTGGCAGGGGGCAGTCACGGGTGGGGAGGTCTGGGGGTGGTCAGGGACAGGGAGAGGTGGATGGGGCAGGGGATCCAGGGGGCTGTCAGGGGGCAAGAGGCAGGGGGTTCAGATATGGGGCAGGGGCTGGGCCACACCTGGCTGTTTGGGGAGCCACAGCCTCCCCTAACCAGCCCTCCATACAATTTCAGAAACCTGATGTGGCCCTCAGGCCAAAAAGTTTGCCTGCCCCTGTCCTAGAACCACTTGGCTTCAGTTTGTACAGATGAATTTTGTACTGTCAGAAGACGGGGAAAGGCTGCTGGAAAGCTACTTCTCTATTGGAAGCTACAGATATTGTTTGGACCCTTCTTTTTTGGTGACTTGGAGTTGTATAAAGTCTCCCCACCTTTCTCTGAGTCAGCATATGGGTTATGCTATTGATTCCTCCCCAACATGACAGAAGCTTTCAGGGCCTTGCTCCTAACTTTTGCCATAAAATCACAGATTAAAGCAAGGTGGCTCATAGCTCTCTTTCTCCACCCATCCCATTAAAAGTCTAGGGAGAGCCACCCCTTTTTCCCAGGCTGGTGCAGCAAGAGTTCCCTCTCCTGTTTCAATCTGTGTTAACCACTACACAAAATCACAGTTAGGAAGATGGGAAGAGTAGAATGTGGATGTTATCCCATATAACAGCTACAAGTCAGTGACAAAATTACCCAGGTTTGGGAAGGGGAGCACATGAGAGTCAGATTTGTGATTTTAGTACTGTGCCAGAGTTCTGAGGCAGGGGCTGCAATCATTCAACAAGAATTGTTAGAACCTAACATGTTCTGCACCATTCTGTCTTCAGAACCCTTTTTCGTTTTGATGTGCTGCTCAAATGGACCAGCTCCAAGACTCCCACTGCAGAACAAAACTTTCTTTTCACAGAGCTGGCTCTTTTTGACCAGATCTGTAGCTCTTCCTCTTCAGCTCACTCTCCTCTTTCCTGCTTCCTCACCCTATAATGTCTTCATCTTCCCCTCTCTCCCTCCTCCTGGCCAACATGCAGCTGCAGGTCTTCCCATAGCCTGGCTGGAACAGCTGCAGCTGCTAAATATGTGCTTGCTGGTCAACTGTGCCTTAGGCTCTCTCTGTGTAACTGGCTTCCTTCACTGCTGTGGCTCTGTCACTGCCCTCTTGCATGTCTCTCCAAAACTGTGCTCCACAAACGGCTGTGCCCTGAGCTTGAGCTCACAGAACTGTTGGCTGCCGTGAGCCTGGGGATCAAGGGACATGCCAATAACTACTATTATTAATAATTATAATTATTATCTATGTTGGGGTAGCACCTAAAGACTAGTCAGGATGTGGGCCCCACTGTGCTCGGTGCTGTGCAATCACACAGAAAGACACTGTCCGGCACGGAAAAATTTATGCTTAAATTTAAATTAAAATCTAATTTCAAGGAACTGCCCTGGAAGAGATTTGGTAGCATAGATGTTAAGAGTAAAACAAGGGAGCTGAACTCTGTTAATAGAAGAGGCTGTGTTTTTAGGGTCCTGATTGTAAAGTATGGACTCACAGACCTATTCCTACAGCATCTGTTAAAGATACTTTCATTCAATGCAAAGGAAAACAGCTTTGCCACATTTCTCTTCCGGGTTCCACCTGGAGAAATGTTGTATTTATTACAATACTCTAGTTACATATTAACTCTCTTGACACAGTATTTATTATCACCTGCCATGAAATGGAAACCACAGGCATTTGATAAATTAACTGTAATTTCACTGTGACTTCTTTCAATGCCTTTGCATCCTTTGATGAAACTTCCTTCAACAATACATAGGGAATCACAGCTAATAGATATCTCTGTACCTCTGATGAAAGTAAATGAGATGTGAGACTATTTTTTGCTCTTTCTTCAGCTGTAAAAGAACACCATTTTCACACATCTGTGCTAAATCTAGCACCAACTTTTTCACTTATGACATTAAGACAGTAGGTGTGGAACTTAACATGCAGACCTGGGAAAGGTTTTCCATTTTCTTTTGATGAATTTATTATTCTTAATACATGAAGAGCAAGGAAATAAACAAGTGACACAATCCTTATTCTAGGTTGTATATCTACCATTCCCTCTTCTTCTGTCTCATACGGCATTCAAAGATTTATGGACCAAAATTCCAGAACAGTGAGGAAACGGAAGTTCTGTCTTTTGCTCCAGATAAGACCTTTTGCCTTGAAATCTTCATAAGAGCAATGCCGAAAATCTCCCAAACTCTGCTGGGCAGCGTAGGCCTGGCTTGACGTAAGAAACTTGCCTTATTTTTAGTGGGTATGATTGGGAAGGTGAGTGGAAGGTTATGTTGTCATAACAAGCAGTATGTTGGAACCAGAATGGCTAGCAAAGATCAGCGGAAACATGCTAGTAAACAAGCCTAAATGTAAGATAAGATAGAGGTCAGATTATGCACAAACAGTGCATGGACAGAGCATTCTGTACAGGGATTGGTTCCTACAAAGTAACCAAGTCAGTTTCAAAATGTATGATACAATGTGTAGTAAATACAATGTAATATGTAAAGGTATATAAAGGAAGAGGTTTTCTATGTAACTTTGGATGTGTAATACGCCCTATGTACACTCCCTACGCTTGAATCTGATCAACTCAACGGAGCATTAGAGGGATAGGACTCTGAGTTACTACAGAGAATTCTTTCCCACGTATCTGTCTGGAGGGTCTTGCCCACATGCTGTGGGTCTAACTGATCACCATATTTAGGGTCAGGAAGGAATTTTCCCCGGGTCAGATTGGCAGAGACCTTGGGGGTTTTTGCCTTCCTCTGCAGCATGGGGCACAGGTCACTTGCAGGTTTAATCTAGTGTAAATGGTGGATTCTCTGTAAATTGAAGTCTTTAAACCATGATTTGATGACTTCAATAACTCAGCTAGAGGTTAGGGGTTTATTTCAGTAGTGGGCGAGGTTCTGTAGCCTGCAAGGCTCAGGAGGTCAGACTAGATGATCACTGTGATCCCTTCTGACCTTAAAGTCTACTACAAGTCTATGAACTCAATGTAGCTATGCTGTATGCAATATAAAGATACTAGAGTGATGAAACCTGGTGTCAAAGTGAGTTCTTGGGAAGCTGAGTGGAAAGAGGTCTCAGAGGGAATCCCAACAGATGGGACTCTGGATCGTTGCAGGGGGAGAGTGTTCTTCTGTTGCTGAGGCTTATGGCTGGCTTTTGAATGAAAACCCAGTTTGGATTTTAAAAACAACATCAACAACCACAACTGTGGTTTGTACACACCAGAACTGTCTTTAGATTTTTAAACCCCACGTTTCTTTGACATCTGTTTGGTGGCCTGTGCAAAATCAGTCAGTCAGCTCATTAGCGGACAAGTGGCCACATCATAAAGTAACACGATCACAACAGTACCCTAGTTAGCAGTTTCAGCAAACCAGGTGGGCCACACAGGCTAAGACACTTTCTCACTCCTACAGGTTTCTGCAAAGCACGGAAGAGGTTCATTGGTGGGACTGTGTGGGGAAGCTCATCCTGCTGCTGTCCATACTGTACCTGTTCAATGGCTAAAGAGAGGATGTTTGTCTCTAGTGCCTTCAGTCTGACAGCTTTCACCAGCTCCCATGTCACTTGAAATGAAACAAGCAGCACCTTCAGCTGTCTACGTCTCTTGATGTTCCTTCACTTTCTGCCTTTGATAATTGTAATAATTTGAACATTTAGAAATTGCTTTTCATCTCCAAGGATCCCAAAGGTCTTTACAATGGGCCAAGTTCCAGGGGCTGACAGGTTCATTACTCTAGCAGAGGTATATGCTGGCCTGCCTGATCTTCAAGATGGTCAGGCCAGTGCAGGAGGGGAAACAAAGTGATTGTCCCCTGCACTGGTTCTTCCTTCTGATGCACTCTTCCTCCTCAACCCTCATACAAGGATTGTGGAGGCCACGGGGCTGTGCAGAGTGACCTATGTGGAAGGGAGTGAGGGGACTGGTGATGGTGGGCCACGCTCAGTCAGAGCCGTCAAAATACTAGGTAGCGGAGCGAGACAGGAGAAGACCTGTGCTATCCTCCTGCTCCATTGCTCACAGAAGGGGAGAAGTCTTCAGGCCAATCAGCTGCTGTTCCCAGATGACAGTTCTGACTCAGCCCTCTCTCCCTGTTTCTCAGGCTGAGCTCCCTGACTGTCAGTCTTCCCATGCAGGGAGGTTGAGTGAGGCAGCGCCTCTCCCTGCCATAACACTCCCCTGACTCTCGTTGGTAAACAGAGTCAGTGAAGAGAGTGCAATCCTAGAGTCTGCCAAGGGGGCTGGACCGAGTAGCTGCAGAACATCTCTGCTGCCACTGCCAACAGGAGCGAGCCCCCTCAGGGTGCAACTAGCATGTGGTGAGTCAGTTGCCTGGCCAGGCTACAGAATTGTTGCCAGGCTCTCTGCCCGATGAACTCCAAATGCTGTATTGGGACCTAAGTAAATATATCCAGCTACCACTGCAGACACCACTGAAGTGCAGCACTTCTGGGATGGGAAGGTGCAATGGCTGAACAGGGCACAAGTAAAGGAGGGTAACGTATTTCAGCAGGGAGTCAGGGAGTATGACTGTAATTACCCAAACTTGAATTTGGGCAGGACACCCAGGCTAATACCCCTGCTTTTGTGAAAGCAAGCAATGAGCTCTTTAATGAGCACACAGTATCAGGACTTTCAGTTTACATCTCTCCCAAGTGATAGCTAGCCACAAAACCTCTCGCCTATGAGATGCCCCATACAGCTTGTCATAAACATATAGCTAAGGGTAGCATAAAATCCCTCCTTACCTGTAAAGGGTTAAGAAGCTCAGACAACCTGGTTGGACCTGACCAGAAGGACCAGTGGGGAAAGAAGATACTTTCAAATCGGGGTGGGTGGGGAAGGCGACTTTGTTTTGTGCTGTGTGGGTGTTCTCTCCAGAGACAAAGGGAGAGACCAAGCAAGTAATCCAGCTCCCACTGAAATGATACATCTAATATTACAGGAATAGTAAGTAATAGCAAGGAAATACATTAGAGTATCTTTTGTTTTAGCTTGTGAATTTTCCCTGTGCTAAGAGGAAGGTTTATTCCTGTTTGGGGTTTTTTTGGTAACTTTAAAGTTTTGCTAGAGGAAAATCCTCTGTGTTTTGCATCTTTTGTTACCCTGTAAAGTTATCTTCCATCCTGATTTTACAGAGGTGATTCTTTTATCTTTAAATAAATTCTTCTTTTAAGAACCTGATTGATTTTTCATTGTTCTTAAGATCCAAGGGTTTGGGTCTGTGTTCACCTGTACCAATTGGTGTGGATATTATTCTCAAGCCTTCCCCAGGAAAGGGGGTGTAGGGCTTGGCGGAATATGCCTCCAAGTGGTCCTTTCCCTGATTCTTTGTCTAAATTACTTGGTGGTGGCAGCATACTGTTTAAAGACGAGGTGGAATTTGTGCCTTGGAAAAGTTTTTAACCTAAGCTGGTAAAAATAAGCTTAGAGGGTCTTTCATGCAGGTCCCCACATCTGTACCCGAGTTCAGAGTGGGGAAGGAACCCTGACACAGCTGATCCCCAGAGAGCAGCTGCTATTGCTGCTCACCAGTCAGCATACACACTCCTTTCTCCCCACCATCACAGACAGCCAGTATCTCCTTCAGGAGATGCTGATAGACACTTCCAGCCTCAATTGCAGTCATGAGCCCAAACTCAACCAGTGTGTGGCCATAATACCACCAAGCTGCTTTAAAGCTCCCTGAAAAATGTCAAGCATTCCAGTCATTTTAATTACTGTGCATTGCATAAGCCCGAAACCAGTTCATACAAAGAAATAACAGAAAAGTGTTTTTCAGTTGCTCTCACTCTCTCCCTTGCTCAGTGCCAGGCTCCAAAGCTCTGGGAACTCCAGTTCTTTTTAGCATTTGAAGCACTTCATCTATTTGAAGTCTCTTTGTTCAGTCATTTAAAACAATTGATGCAGTTTAGAGTTCAGTTTTTGAAATACTTCCATTTGGAAATGGCCTCACTAGTATGAAAGCAAAGCAAAGAGATGTGGAAATCCTTATTTTAAACAAAAATGAAGTAAAGTCATTGCTTGCAAAAGTAAGGTTCCAGTGATGTTGGCTAGAAACACAAACACCCATACACACATACACACACACAGAGCTTTGTCGGAGCACCTAATCACAACCTCCATCCCCAACTTAGAGGGCTCAACGATCCTTCAAGAGGCTGAGCCCTTTGGCTCTGACTGATCCAGCCATGCACTTGAGCACTTGCTTAACTCTATGCATGCAAGCAGTCCCTTTGTCTTCAGTGGGACTTAAGTATATGCCTAAGTGCTTTGCTGTATCAGGGCCAGAATGATTAGCACCATACAGGATCTAGCCCCCTGTTTCAGCTTTATAGGCTGGTATTAAAACATTTTATTCTTTAATGTCCACCTGTGACAGAGGAAAATAACAGTCAGTCTGATTTGAACAGGAGTACTTGTGGCACCTTAGAGACTAACAAATTTATTTGAGCATAAAGCTTTCGTGGGCTACAGCCCACTTCATCGGATACATGTAGTGGAAAATACAGTAGGAAGATATAGGAAGATATTATATATATATATATATATATATATATATATATATATATATATCTATATATATATATATATATATATATACAGAGAACATGAAACAATGGGTGTTACCATACACACTATAAGGAGAGTGATCAGTTAAGGTGAGCTATTAACAGTAGGAGAGAAAAAGAATGGTTTGTAGTGGTAATGAAAATGGCCCATTTCCAGCAATTGACAAGGAGATGTAAAGAACTAGGTGGGGGAGGAATAAGCATGGGGAAATAGTTGTACTTTGTGTAATGGCCCATCCACTCCCAGTCTTTATTCAAACCTAGTTTGATGGTGTCCAATTTGTAAATTAATTCCAACTCAGCAGTCTCTCGTTGGAGTCTGTTTTTGAAGTTTTTTTGTTGTAATATTGAGACTTTTAGGTCTGTAATCGAGTGGCCAGGGAGGTTGAAGTGTTCTCCGACTGGTTTTTGAATAATTCTTGACATCTGATTTGTGTCCATTTATTTTTTTACGTAGAGACTGTCCAGTTTGGCCAATATACATAGCAGAGTGGCATTGCTGGCACATGATGGCATATATCACATTGGTAGATGTGCAGGTGAACAAGCCCCTGATGACGTGGCTGATGTGATTAGGTCCTATGATGGTATCCACTGAAAGTGGACAGAGTTGGCAACGGGCTTTGTTGCAAGGATAGGTTCCTGGGTTAGTGTTTTTGTTGTGTGGTGTGTGGTTGCTGGTGAGTATTTGCTTCAGGTTTGAGGGTTGTCTGTGAGAGTGATGGATCGTCCTTCAGGATAGGTTGTAGATCCTTGATGATGCGCTGGAGAGGTTTTAGTTGGAGGCTGAAGGTGATGGCTAGTTGCGTTCTGTTACTTTCTTTGTTGGGCCTGTCCTGTAGTAGGTGACTTCTGGGTACTCTTCTGGTTCTGTCAATCTGTTTCTTCACTTCAGCAGGTGGGTATTGTAGTTGTAAGAACGCTTGATAGAGATCTTGTAGGTGTTTGTCTCTGTCTGAGGGGTTGGAGCAAATGTGATTGTAACATAGAGCTTGGCTGTAGACAATGGATCGAGTGGTGTGGTCTGGATGAAAGCTGGATGAAAGGTAAGTATAGCGGTCAGTAGGTTTCCGGTATAGGGTGGTGTTTATGTGGGCATCATTTATTAGTACTGTAGTGTCCAGGAAGTGGACTCTGAAACCAGTCTGATTTGAGGATCCCCTAACTACTAAGAGGTTGATTTCTTATCCTAAAATCCCTTTTGTGTAATGTTGCTGGTGCCATATGGCAGCTGTGTTCCACAGCAGAATGGGTGTTCCCCATACACACAATCTGTTAAGCACTTTAGGATCCCTTGGAATTAAATGTGCTATAAAAATATTTGAGGTGATTATTGTGCTATAGTTTATCTGTAATCTGAAGTTTGGGAATGGGGGTGTAGTCTCACCTGCATTTGACTTGCAGACAGGAAGGTGGCATGATTCCTTATAACCTCAGAGAATTAGATCAAATAAAATTTGTACGAGGGGCGGGGGACCAAAGATGTAGCTTTTAAAGAAACCACAAAGCAACTATTTAGTGATTAAGCATAACATATAAAGTTCACTGGCATAAGAAAGCAATTAATGGAGGCATTTTTCTCAACCTTTCTTCATACAAATAAATCATAGCTAACATGCACAAACAATACTGAACAAAAGTGTCTTCCCAAAGAACAGCTTATAAAAATACAGAGGACCAGATCCTTGATAAAGAAACATATAATAACAGAATCCCTCTTGTTAATCTAGGACTGTTCATGTGTGGTTTCCTATTCCATGGCACAGCGTGAGACGGTAGGGCAAGAGACACCCTGCAATCTAACAGACTCAAAAGTGGCACCAGCCAGGACAGAAAGGTATTTACTCTCTGCCATCCTCAGTATGAAGGCAGCCTGGTGTAAAAATGACCATCTGGAGTTTTCAATGACTGAGGGCCAGATGCTAAATTGGTGTAAATCAGAGCAGCTCCACTGACTATAAGGAGACTTATTAAAGCAAGGGAGGGAAACTTATTTTTGCCAGTAGTTAACAATTTAAAATGCGACTGGCATGACTCCATGTTAATGGACTGAGTTGACTTTCTGTGGAGAAGTTAGAATTTGTAAAAAAGATGTACAGTGCTTTAAGTTAACCTATCGTTCATGGAAGTGGCCGGGCTGACTAACTTGCAGACAGGAGTCTATTGACTGCAGTGGGTCTCTTCGGCTTTATGCCAGTTGTGGGTCTGACCCTGGGTGCTCCTTGATTAGCTGGAGCAGTTCTGGCACTGCTTTGCACTTAATTTTGGTACTTTTAACCAGCACAGTTCCCCTAGTTTCATGAAACGTCTTTTTGTACTAATTACATTCAGAAGTTTTTGTCAGTTCAGACGCAGTTTTCTTGCAGTACCTAGGCCCCATAAAATTTCACTTTCAGAGGTAGACAAAAAGGAGGAGAATACCATTTCCATTACTTTACAGTAGTAGCTTACATTTACATAGCACCCTTTGTCCTGAAGGAGAATCCCAGAGTGATTTACACCCTGTGTACGGGGGCTACTTCAACCACAGATGGAACACCTCAAACATTCCCTGCCTGGTGTCAGTATGCAACAGGATTTGAAGAGGGGGAAGAGAAGAGTAACGTATCCAATTAAATCATAGTGGGAACTCATGGAAGCAGAAAGTAGTTATTGTTGCTGGAATTTAACCAGGACATAAGGGTTAACCACCCTACTCTGGCAAAAAGCACCATGGATTATTTGGTTATCACAAGTGGTCTGAACCCCTGCTTCACTCCACACTGAAACAAAACCCAACCTATATCTTGCAGCGCAGTGCCCCCTAGCACAATGTTGAGACATTAACTCAGGACTGACTCGCAAGAAAGGACGCCACGTACTGAGTCACCAACACCTACAGATGTTACATGGGTTATCCTTGGAATTTTCACACCAAGTATTGACCTAGCACAGTCATACTTAGCTTGTGGGATCCTAGCACAAAGTAGATCAAAGTATTTTTGAAAATGGTCACAAAAGGCTTAACGTTTTCTTCAAGAAGAAGAGTTGAATACTGTTTTTTCCTCCTTTAGTTTTCCCTCCAAAAGACATTGTGGCCCAGAGGCTAGGGCATTAGATGGGGAACCAGATCTAGGTTGTAATCCCAGCTCTGCCCTGCTGCATGACCTTCAGCAAATCACTTCACCTCTCTGTGCCACAGTTTCCCCATAATAACAACAGTAGAAAGCTCTTATACAGCTCTTCTCATCAGTAGCATTACTCCAATATTACTGGTGGGGAAACTGAAGCACAGAGATGGGCCATGACTTGCCCAAAGTCACCCAACAGACCCGTGGCAGAGCTGGAACTAGAACCTAGGTCTCCCGAGCCCTTTGAGGTCTGCAACTGAAAAGCATCCTATGTGAGCTATGTATTATTGTTACTATTGTTCAGCATTCAGTACAGGGAGAAATATAGAAAAACCAATACAGCACAATAGAAAATCCACCTCTTTGACAAAGAATGCATTGGAGACAAACAGTGCCAAAAGCTCAGCTGTACCCTAAATGACCAAATACAGCTATCATTAGTCCAACAACTATTCATACATGAGTCCAGGAGGTTCAGATTGAAGTAGGGTAGCACAGTGAGGCAGTGGCCTTATTTTGTACATAACTACCAGAACACACACTCACAGTCAGGAGAAGATGACCAGCCAGGGCAACTGAAAGCAATCTGTGTCCCTTTTCATCTTGAAAAGTAATTGCAGGTTACTTCTCCAGGTTACACTGGAAAAAATGAACTAGCAGCTGTATTGGTAACTTTAACAATACTAGTCAGGACCCATCTAAAACATAAGCGACTGTTTGGAGCCCCAAGCATTTAGGAGCCTCTTGTAATGTCAGGAACTCCTGGCCTGATCCCCATTTCAGAACCAGAGGGGGAAGGAACTCAGGGGTTTGTTCCTCTGCCCCTTTCAGTTTCTTCTGAGTATGTCTTTTGTCTGAGTATAATACAAAACTCTTAGCATGTAACATCTTCACAGCATTTTACAAACTTCAACTCATTAACTCTCATAACACCTTAGTGAGGTAGGGAAGCATTACTATCCCCATTTTAGAGATGAGAAAACCGACTCAGAGAATGACCTGGTCAAAGTGACAGAGGGAGTCAGTGGGATCAAAATTTGGGAGTTTGTGGGCCAAATGCTCTCATTTTTAGAATATCCTTCCTCTCTCAAATATTGTGTTGTGGTGCTGTTTGCTGATTGGTCAGTTGTATCATGATGCTGGTGATGTCAGTTTCAGACCCATACTTTTCAATAGTGAAAAAAGTGCAGGGCAAGATTCTGATCTTATTAATATGGGTTTACACCAGAGTATCTCTGATGATTTCAATTGAGCTATTCCTGATTTACACCAGTAAAACTGAAATCAGAGTCTAGTCCCAGGGATTTAGATTGTCTCATATGCACTCAACTACAGATTCCAAATACCCAACATATTTTTGCCTGGGGTTTCTCAGGTTGCAAAGATAGGCCACAAAACTATGTACAGTAGACATTAAAGTGATCTGCTTCAGAGAACTGTCTCTCACTCTCATGTACTTATAGTTATATATGTACATTGTGGGAGCACCACACAGTTTTTAATGTATTTAACCACACAACTCCCCTATGAGGTAGAGAAGTGCTATCATCCTCATTTTACAGATGAGGACCTGAGGCACACAGAGAGAAAGAGTATGTTTACATTGGAAAAAAAAAACCCCAACCCTCCCACCCCCCAGCTCTGAAGCTCAGAGCCTGGGTCTACAGATTCAGGCTTGTGGGGCTCACACCACAGTGGTAAATATAGCCATGTATATGTTCCTGCACGGGCTGGAGCTCAGGCTCTGAAACCCGAATTTGTAGACCCAGACTCTGAGACTCACTGCTGTGGCTTTTTTCTTTTTGCAGTGTAGACGTACCCTAAGTGGTCACACTGGTCACAGGTGGCACAGCTTGAACCCAGATCTCCCAAGTCCCAAACTAGCACTACCTTAACCTCCAGACAATCCTTCCTCTCTAATATAACCATCCATATTGTAGTGGTCTAATAGTAATACTCAAAACAAAGTCTATCCTTCCAAGGGACTGAGTTCTTAATTTGTTTTCTATAGGCTGTACAATTAAAAACAAGGTACAGTAGGCAATCTTTTACCCAGATGTAACTGAACTGTACATTTGAAGATTTAGCCTACTGTTTAGAAACTTAGGACAGCTGGTCTCTGGACTTTAATACTGGCATAATGTACAACTAGAAATGCTTAAGGCTTATAAACCCCATGGAAAATACTCTGATATTAAGTGCAGTGGTTTGATACTTTCATTAATCACTTCTCCGCCCCTTTGCAGGATAATAAGGCCTCTGTATTGTGCATCTGGCAATCTTCCTTCCTCAAAGACCAGCTCTACTGTAACAGTTACATGTCTGCATCTGAGAGAAATGTACAGTTCCAAACAGGGATAAGGGAAACCAAACCAAACAGGACTTCACTATACATTGCACTAAAACATCACTGCTAAACTATACAGCAAGATTAAGAGTTGGGAGTGCCTGGGTACATATGACAGTTTTTTTCCCCCAGCTCAGTTTTAACAATTTGCTTTATCACCCCTTGCTGCTTGGGAGTCTTGTGGGGAAGGGTTTGGATAGGATTAAAAAACACAAACATCAAATCCTGGTTTATAGCCCAAATAGGACTTACCCTCCATTTTTTCTTCCAACCCCATTCCATTGCACACCAAGGAAGAAAAAGAAGCACTAGTATGTTAGTTTCTTGCTGTGATATATTTCCTTTTAAAAAAAGCATTCATATTCTACAACCTCCAGTTTAAAATTAGCTCCCACTCAGATGAGCTATTTTCCAGGAAAGTAATTAAAGATGAAAAAAAAAACCATCTGCACTTTGAATTGATCTTCCCATATTGGATTCTGCCACCGAAATATGTGTTCGAGTGTGAGGCACATTGTCAAAACTTGTGTAAATGCTCATAGCTCCATCACTGAAGTAATGACGAAGCTATGGCAGTTTGCAGCAGCTGGGGATCTGCTCTGCGCTGTGTTCCTACTTGCACGCCCTGTGATCCGAGAATAACGCAACCTGTTTGCAACAGCATCTGCCTCCAGCATCATGCGGCGGGATGGGAAAGCAGAGCGGCGGCCCTGAACAAGGAACTTTTGGTTGGGCTTTGAAACAGGTAGCAACCCTTATTACCCCCTTTCCTCCATCTGTCCCTCTCTCTGCTCCAGACGGGCCCAGGCGGCAGGCAACAAGCCGCTTTGCTGTGATCCCTCTCCCAGCCCCACCACACTCCCACAGCCACATTATTCCCTATAAGGCACTGAATCCCTCGCTCCAAGCCGCCCCCCCCCCGCTCGTCCCTAGCCGCTCCCCCTTTGCCAGGGAGATGAGGTAATGCGGGGCTGCGATTGGTCGGGGCGGGGGCGCACCCCACGAGCCCGAGAGGGCGCTATCCAGGCTATAACTGCAGCCGCCAGCCTCGGGGAGCAGCAAAGGCGCCGAGAGCTTCGAACTCCGCGTGCAGGAGGAGCCCGGGCAAAGCTGCCGCCCAGCCGCGCTTCCCAGCAGCCACTGCACTGAGAGGGGGGCAGCGCAAGGAGAAGAGGCTCAAAGACCGGGTAAAGAGAAGCCTAAAAAAGACCCCCCCACACACACACAAGCCAGCCCTCCCCTCCTAAGTGGAGAGCAGCGTCGGGCCAGCAGCTGCACCAGCATCATGTCTGTGTGGCTTAGCTTCCTCCTCGTGCTCCTCTGCAGCTGGAGCCTGAGCGACTTGGTGGCGGAGGCTTGTACCTGCCTCCCCATCCACCCCCAGGATGCTTTCTGCAACTCCGACATTGGTGAGTGTCCCCTTCCGTCCCTAGCCCGCGCCTGGCACCTCCGCCCGCTGCTAACCTCCTCCACGGTCCCAGCCTCGGGGAGGAACGAATGCCGCCCCCCCCCCCCGGAGGGAGATGCACCTTGTGGTTCCGCAGATGCATGGTCGTGTTGCGGGGGGAGAGAGAGGCTACGGTCTGGCGAGCGTGCGGTTGGCGAGCAACGTTTCCCGCTTGCAGCGATGTCAGAGGGCTTTGCAAGGGAGAGAAGTTTAAATGGTCCCCCCCCCCCATTGCACGCAGAGGAAGGTGGCACTTTTCTTCCACACTGATATTATATTCCCTGACATCTAGAAAGTTCTCTGTGGGGGGCTGGGAAGGAGGAGGGACTCTTTTGCTAAAACTTTGAAAAGTAACCAGCATACGAAATATGGAAAACCATATTTAGGCTTAATCAGACCCATTTATGAGAAGTTGGAGGGCTAGAGAACTACTTCCAAATTACAGCTCCCTCCTTGTCTTTCTCCCCCACTTCCAAAAAACAATTAAGGCTCTATCATTACAGTTTTAAGTAATCAAGTTAAAATGGGGGCAGGATAAAAGTTGTGAAAGATGACCTGAACCTATATAGCTTTTTGGAGTTGCCTTATGTATCTCTATTTTTTAAGTTATTTTTTTTCCCTTAAGGAACAATGGAGAATGGGAGTTGTTTTAAAAATTTAAACTCTGCGCAGCAGCTTTTCCAAGACTGCCACCTCTCCAAGAAAAACAAGCTTTGCAGACTTTCTAGAAATCAGTAATTGTAAAAGTGACAGGTTTCCTGACACAGACAAAAACAAAATTGAAGGTGTGGGCAGCCAAAATTTCCTTCATGACCTGCTGCCAAGCAAATAATACTACTTAACAACAATAAAAGTCAGGACAAATTCTCACAAGCTAGGGAACTGCCCTTGGCAACTTGGAATGATGTAATTCACACCAATTAGTGGCAACAGAAGGCATGGGCTCTGTACAGTCATAACCCTTCATAAAAGTTAGGGAGGTATGTAACAAGTTTCCCAAGGATTTTCCACAATATGCTCTGATCCTTGCAGGGTTTTGTGTGTGTGTGTGTGTGTGTTTTCTGACATAAAATAAGTTGAAATAGTGTGACACTGGGGCCAGGAAAACTACAATATATAGGATTTAAAAAAAAAACTTTGAAAGCAAAACCACATTTCCATTAGGACCTTCTTAATGTTCTCCTGCTCCAATCTTTGGCATGTGAGTGGTATTCATAAATGAGGGGTGGGGGGAATAACTGGGTGGCTCAAGGGAATGGATAATGGAGACTCACTCTAGTTACCTGGTTTGCATATGGCCCAAGCTGATATTAAATGACCAAATATGGTTGCTGTTTGATGCTGTCCCATGGCCTACTGTATAATAAATGAGTGAGTGGTCTCTGTCTAGTTCCTAGTATACAGATGTTTGCATAATAATGGGCACAAGCTGTCAGCCTAGGTGTCAGTCTTTGCAGAGAGGGGAAGGGTTGAATAGACATGGTGACTGAAGTCCTACTCTTGTCCCTAGAGGTTGTCTCTGTAGCTCAGGGTTGAGAGATACACAAGTGGTTTGGGGAAGCTTGCGTTGCGGATACCAGTACTGTGACTCCTCTGTAGACAGACTGAGAAAGCAGACTGCAAAGCAGTCAACTTGGCAGCTTCTATGAAAAATAAATTAAATAGGGGCAAAAATATACTAACTTTTCAGTGCAATGTTGACTTGATTCACTAACATGGAATCTCATCAGTAGCATTTTAAATTAGCTGAACCTGATGACAAAAAGTTTCCCTCTCTTGTCTTAATAACCCTCCTCTATAAAAACCTGCAGAGATGCCTAGTTATTTGTGTCTAGTTTCTATAAGGCATTTGCCTCTGAAAGCCAAGAAAAACATTACATACATGTTCAAAGGCCTGGGAAAGGTAAAATTTGCTTTAGACCTGATAGCCTGGAAAACATTATGAAAAGTTTTATAGCCGAGGATCCTTCTAGGAAGCCATACTTTTGAAAGTTCACTTGAAGATTTTTATTGTTGACACTTTCTTTACTTTGCACTAGCAGTAAGTGTGTCAGCTGAGAGGCAGCTGCCAAGGAGATTTTTGCCTTTTCTGAAAACAATGGTGTTTGAGAAGCCAATGTGCCTGCATCTATTGCTGGAGCTTCCACATGTGCCTTTCATATGCTGAAATCTGTGAGAATTCAGTCATCTGCTACTCCCTTTTAATGCTTTGACTAAGGAATTAAATACACCTTGTTAATTACGCTTTCTGATAACTTACATCTTCTCTAGAAACACAAGACATTAAAAGTAGGACAAGCAGTGAAGCCCTGTGTAGCATCCCTTCCAGAATAGCCCTGTACCGTTCACATTGTTTGCAAGATTTCTCTGATTGGTGGATTTCTGACTGAGTTCAATGTCAAGGTGCTGATCTCATTTTATTCTTGAGTGACCTGCTGTTATTTGTTATGGCTCATAATTTTTGCCTTGCCTTGGTCTGAGATATCAAGTGTGAGTATAACTGGGGTTGTGCTCTTGGGGCTTGTAAGGGGGTGCATAATACAAAGGGGGAGGAAGCAAAAGGGAAAGAGAGTTCCCCCATATTGTGAAGTTACTATGGACTGATCTTAATGAAACATGTCATTTCTGTGATTGGACTGAAAAAGTGGAGCTAGGTCTATGAAGCTTCAAACTCTCCCTTAAAGCAGTATCCCTGCCTGGCTGTCTTCCGCCAGCATTGCCATTCTTTTCATGAGCCAAAAGAACAAGAGTTATATCCAGACTCCTGGCCACTGAGGAGTTAACTGTCTCCATGGAAACTGATGGCAGTGTACTAGTGCAGTGTTTAGACAGACTAAACTACATGCCGGGTTATAAAATACATTGTGGGGAAGAAAGAGACTTGGCAGCACGTTTTTATCGGCTCTTGAGACTCCTGACAAAATACCGGCTCCAAAGGGAGGAATCAGTGCAGTAAGGGCTGGGAATCAAGACAGGGCTGGAAGAACAGAGCTGTTAAAACCCCTCCGACAAGAATGCAAGATATTAACATGCTAGGTGACAACCTGGCAAGTGTTTGTTACCTTCCAAAAACATGCCAGCACAGTGTGGCTTCTGAAGGCGCAGAAAGCTTCTGCTTTGGAAATGTAATGCAAGTGCCTGTTGTTGGAATTCAGTGGGTAGGTGTAGCAGGGTGCTGGTGCAAAAGCACCTAATTTGTCCCTGCCCAGTCAGCTCCAATCAGGGGAAGCAGATTGGGGCTGATGGAAAAGGCTTGATGCCGGCCTGAGGATTGGCAACACCTGCTAGCCGGACAAGCCAAGGGCTATAAAGGCTGGGAGAGAGCCAGAAGGTGAGGGGCAGCCAGAGAGAAGTCAGTCAAGGAGGGAACTGATAGCCTCTTAGCTGAAGGCTGACTCTGCCTGTAAAAGAGGTTCAATAATCCTGTAAAGCTTGTAAATAGACGGACACTGGTGGTGGGATAACTGTAGGTAAATAAAGACACAGGCATTGCACATCCCTGAAGCCTCTCAGAGCCTTATTGGGGCAGCAAGCAGGCCCCAGGAAGAGGGGTGGGTTGTGAACCCTGTTACAGTAGGGCTTAGGGGACCATCTTTCATTTAGTCGGTCCTGCCCTAATGGGGGATATGGCACTAGAGTTTCATTTTGAATTACCTTGGGCTCAGCTCTGTGGCAGAGTTCCAACCCTGAAATCTCTGCAGCCCTTTAAGCAACTTTTCAGAAACAGATGCTCAAGCAAACCCAGTGAGAAGTCAGTTTTTTAAACAGACAGATTCTTCCAATACCAAAGCAGAGGTGGTGGTTTCGGGAGGAAGCCTAGACTCTATACGCAGTCATACTTTTGAAAAACAGTTCTGCTAACCAGGAGACCTGGCTGTCACTTGTGGCCTCTGCACTCCCCCTGGACGTGCCAGAGTGACAAATAGAGTCACAGTAAGTGGAGGGGTGCTTGTGTCTTGTTGCCCAAATTAGGGGGGGACAAGGCAGAATCTCTGAGGTTGATCCACAGCCAAACTGGTGCTTTAACTCTTGGGTTTTTTTTCTTTTTAACTGAATTGTGACTTCCTATATAAGAGCCAGCGTGGATAGTCTAGGGTTGGCCAAGTGGCAAACTCAGTGCAAACTGTTAAGGTTTGATAAAGAAACTTTGCCTCCTTTGCTTTCCAAGAATGTGAATTTTTTATTAGTTATTTTTGTTGCTGGGCCTTTGGAGGGAACAAAGACCACAGGCGCTTTGTCCTCTTTTTGTCAAAGCTGTGACAATTCCAGCTGGATGTGGCTGACACGAAAGGGGCTTGTTTGTACTCTTCTTTCTGCAGGAGCAGCAGGAACTTTTCAGATTGGCTGCTGAATGTTGCATTCCTGCAGATTTGGAAAGAACCAAAAAAAGAACTACTTTTTTGTTGTATTTGTGGTGTTGGTTATTTAGAGCCCAATAATGCAGGAGTTGAGCGCATTTAGCATTTTGTAGAATCTGGCCTGGAATATGTCACTCCTCCAAATGGCTTTGTTCCAAAAATGTGATGGAAATTATTGTCCCCAAGAAGTGATGCAGAACATTCAATAATGCAATTCTGAAGGGTTTCCTTAGTATCTGGTAACTACTGCACATGCTTACTCCAGATTTCCTGCAGGAAGTAACCCCACAAAGACCTCTGCACCACCAGAGAGCCAGATGTTCTAGCCCACAGTCCCAATGTTCCTTACTTTAAGCAGAAATTTCTTCCTTTCAGTATTTCCCAGCTGCTCTTGAGAACCCTCCACCTGGCAGTTGTTTCTGGGAACAAAATAGGGAGGCAAGAGTGTAATTATGTACATCAATGTGCTGTGCTAAGAGAAAACACTTGCCTTTCACTTTGCAAACTTTTTCATCTACCAACATAGGGGTGTATGTGTACTTTAAGTTCAGCAAATCTGGCTATTTCCATCAATAGTTTTCTGCAGCACAAAAAAATAAGGGAATTGTTGTTTAATAAGAAAAAATCTATTAGTGTGCTTGATACTTTGCAAGACACAAAGACAGTCCCTGACATGAAGAGTCTTCTACGTAATGCTCCTGGATCAAATAATGTGGAGCCATGCAAGAGTGCAGAATCTTCCTGAAGTCAACAAGACTCCACATGAGTACAAGAGTCCGTGCTAGCAGATCCTGATGCAAGATCAGAAGACGGGATGCACGAAGATGCACAGTGGATGGAGTAAGTTGGTGGGGAGGTTAACTCCTTTCTTGTTGGCATCATGGAATGATCTTGAGAGCAAAATTCTTAAGCAAATCTTTATTTTTGCACTGCATAAAATCTTTTGCCATTTTTCTCTCCTATGAAATTTGCCTTGGATGCTTGTGGAGATTACACACACACACACACACACTTGAAATGAAAACCTAAATGTTGTTTGTGTCTGTTTCACACTGTACTTTTCCCCCTCCCCTTTCCACCCCCCTATGGTACTTTGATGTAGATCGATCCAGCATGTTTCTTTCGGGAAAGCAGCCTTGTTAGTCTGTGGAGGAGGTGTTGTCATTAAATGAAACTTCAACAGTATGCTTTCCAAAAATTCTTAAAGGCCAGTAAACCCGCGAGGAGACCTTTCCACAGGTTGGTTTTAGATAGCAAGCAGGGACATGCACATGATGCCTTCCAGCTTGCAACCCAACTGAGCTCTGAGGTGTGATGTCAGTCCTCTAACGGCAGGAGAATACGTTGAAGTTTACTTTTAATGACATGAGTTCCTGCTTAGACTGAAGAGGCATCTTTCTTGTATGTGCTGCATATCGCTCCAGGGTCCAATTCTCTTCTTCCATGCCATATTGTAAATGGGGAGTACCTCTGCTGATGTCAGTGGAGTGGATCAATTTTATCCTGGGGTAAGTCACAGGAGAATCAGGCCTTCATGCTGAAATCAGTGAAGTAGAAACCGCTGTTCTCAAACTTAAGACCTATTGTAGCTCATCTAAAACTCTGTATGCTATCTTGTAACTAACCAGTTCAGCTACAATGGATTCTTCTTATGACACTAAACCAATCCACCTACTAGCTGATTGTGGCCTGTGTGCCAGCAGTGGTACATGTCACTGTATATATCTCTGTAGTACATATGCCACAATATTAAAAAAAAATAAAAACATGAAGCTATTTTCTCTCCCTGTGCATTGGCAGCAGAGTTGATCAAAGCAGCAGAATAAACTTGGACCTGCTGCAGGTCTCCTTATTCTCTATTCAAGGGGTGGCCAACCTGAGCCTGAGACGAAGCCAGAATTTACCAATGTACATTGCCAAAGAGCCACAGTAATACGTCAGCACCCCCCCATCAGCTCCCAGCACTTCCCACCCACTGATCAACACCTCCCCCCTATCTCCCTGCACCTCTGGATCAGCTGTTTCAGGGCGCGCAGGAGGCTCGGGGGGGGGAGGAGCGAGGGCACAGCAGGTTCAGGGGAGAGGGTGGGGTTTGTGGCAGAGCCAAGGGTTGAGCAGTGAGCACCCTCGGCACATTAGAAAGTTGGCATCTGTAGCTCCAGTCCCGGAGTTGGTGTCTATACAAGGAGCCACATATTAACTTCTGAGGAGCAGCATGTGGCTCCAGAGCCATAGGTTGGCCACCCCTGTTGTTTACTCATTAGGCTTTGCTGGTATAGTTAAAGTGAGCGACACTGGTCATTTTTAGATTTGCACTTTAAGTGCAGGGCTTATTAGTAACAGTGAGAGAAATAAAGTCTTGATATAGCTTGGCTCTGTCTGACATTGGTGCACTCTTCCATTTGAACAGGAGTACTTGTGGCACCTTAAAGACTAACAAATTCTGCAGCTCACGAAAGCTCATGCTAAAATAAATTTGTTAGTCTTTAAGGTGCCACAAGTACTCCTGTTCTTTTTGCGGATACAGACTAACACGGCTGCTACTCTGAAATCTTCCATTTGAGAGAGTTTAAAAAAAGTGTACTGTGGTGGTAGGAAGTAGCTGTGCTGAGTCAGAGATGTATTGCTCTAGGCAGTTACTAAAGAGCGTACATTTCAATGAGGGATTCAAAGGCACTTCTAAAACCTTCAATGGAGCTAGTCCGTTTTTCCATCTATTAATCAAAGTGCTTGCAGTTCCCATTCAAGACGGGTGAAACAATTAATGAACAAAAACAACCAATCTGTAGACAGAGCATTTTATCAAATAGTTTGCACATGCAAAAAATCAGTGCAGACTCATTGGCTTTTGCCAGTTCTGGTTTAGAAACATATTCTACTCTGGAAATGAGTGGCTACCAGTAAAATATCTAGGTTAAAAAATACGAGTTATATCTTAAACACTGGGGCTGGATTTATTGCTGTGGTGATGCTGAACTCAGCAGAGGGGCCTGGATGGAGAAAGAAGGTAGCTTTGTGTCTTCCTTATGCGGGGGTTCCCAGAGGGACAGTTTAGGAATATCTAAGGTGTAGGAGTGCTTGGCCATACCCACCCACCGTCCCACGAATGCCCCCTGCAGCAGAGCTCCCTCAAGGGGCAGTGTAGGACTGACAACACCTGCTACGCTCCTGCCAGGCTCTCCTCTTATAATCAGGAGAATCCCCCAGCGGACAGATCCAGCTATTTTATGACCACTTTATGTTGGCATAAAATGGCCACTGGGAAGTGATGAATTTGTCCCACCGTTAGCATCTGGGAGGTATTTCTAAAACTGAAATAGCCACATAATTTTGAGGTGCAGAGCAATAGCCACAAAGAGTGGGCCTATAGTTCAACATGTAGAATAATATGATCAGTCTCAAATTTGGGGGAGGGGAAGTTGGCAATACCTGTGGCCACATACAGACCCAGACTCATGCACTGTAGGTAAGTGCTGTTCTTAAATGTCTGACTTAAGGAGCACACAAAAAGCATCAGAGTGGCCCCTGCTGACTCAGCTGCAGCTGTTAACTTGCCAACAGAAAAGTGGGCCAGATTCTATTCATAGCCTAGAGTTAAACTGGATTCACACCGGTTTAAGTGAGAGCAGAATTTGGCCCACTCTACTGAGACCTGTGCTGACTTCATCCATTTTGCTGGTGCACAGAAAAAAGGGAGTATGTAAAAGGCAGCCACAGTGACTTCTGCTCCTTGGAACTCTTGGGACAAATTCAGATCTCATGAAATCAGGTGCAACAAAATTGACTTAAGTGGAGTTTCACCCTCTTATGCCAGGTCTGAATTTGGTCCAGAAGGTGGGGTTGACATGTTTGTCCTCTGGAGGAGAGATGAAAGCAATAAAAACAGGGTTGGGCCAACTTAATGACTGCTGTAAGCAGCTGCAGTGCCATTCACGTCAGTGATGTTGTGCCAGCTTGTATCAGAGATGGATTTCACTTATGTTTTGAGGTTTCTAAGAGGAATGTCACAAACACTGGAGAGTGTTTAAAATTGTTATTAAAAGCCATTAACTTTCCCTGTAAAGTGAAGTGGCTCCCTTGAGCTCCCAGAGTGAAGATTTAGTGCACTAACTGACAGTGTCTAATAACATAAAAATGCAAGTAGTTTTACACAACCCTGATGATTTTATTTATTCAGTATTTCTGCCAGCCAGAAGAGATTCCTGGACACTCTTGGAAATGAGAGAGAAGTCTCTTGAGTTCTGTGCTGGTAAAATAAATGTTGATCACGAATAATCCAAATTCCTGGTGGTGTTTACACAGGACCTTTTTCAAAGGGCAACTTCACCCCTTGGAAAAAGTGTGCAGACAGTTAAATGAAAATTAAATAGCACCGAGAAGCTGATGCAAATATTATCAGCTAAACCCAGCAAAGATCTGGATTAATACACACTGCATATTGGACTTGATTTTACTTTTTCAAGTCCTTGTCTGCATGAGAGAGCTCAATCAATTATAATGCCCCTCAGGCAACTGGAATGCACCTTGCATCTATGGACACAAGTGCTTCAGTTGAGTGATAGGGAAGCTATAATCAATTGAAATCACCCTGGTAAGTTGAAGGGGAAAAGCCTCTATTGCCTACATGCCAGTGTGGATGCAACATGCTGCCACAGTCCATACATGTAACTCTAACACCAATCATCTTTGGCATTGTCGGGGGGAACACAACAGGGCGAAAAGATTATATTCTCAGCAGGCAGTCCACAGCTGGCTTAGGAGCTGCAAAATGGGAGCAGTAGGGAGCATTTCAGAGGGGACCAGGGCTGTGAGTGAATTTCTGGGGAGGGATACTGTGGCAGGAGGGATTTCTGGGGCTAGATACATTGCTGAAGAAGGCCTGTTGGGACTACATAAGAAGGTTCATCAGCTGTGAGAGAAGACAGCCACCCCACCAGAACTGGTACCCCACTAGGCAGCCCTAGTGTGGATGCAAGGTCAAATCTTTCACTGATTCAGGGTGGGTAATATGGACGAACTCAATAGGTGGTGGGCTGACCAGTGCAAAACAATTCATTGCTATACCACAGATTGATCTCTCTGGTGCAGACAAAGACTAAGTGGTAAGCTGGCAGGCTTGCCTGTACAGAGGCACATTTTGATCCCTTTGCCCCTGCTATGCCCATTGGGGGTAAGAGAGAGGGCTGGATCTCTATCTAGATCCTATGTATCTGCCTCACATCTCTTCATAACTGGCAGTCTCTCTCAGTTTAGGACTTGGAGTAGCAGGGCTCTGTGTGGCCCGAGATTGCACAGTGCCTACCTCTATTATCATATTTGGGTTCTAGCCAGTGCTATCCTTCCATCTCTTTGAGCATTAAGTTCTTCCGAATAATCCTTTAAGAAATGCTGGGGGAGGGAAAGAACTTAATTTTGTTTTTCCAGCTGGATCATCCCATTTGAAAATAGTACTGACTGAATGGTAGGTGCACTGGACTGAAAGAACTAACATGCCGTTTAAAAGTATTCAAGGGATAAAACATTGCAGCCAGGAAATACTGGAATGAGTGCAACAAGTAGAAATCTCCTTGCCCAGCAGGCTCCTGGGTGTGGATCCTGGTCAAAAATGTTAATTCTAGATAATGTTAATTGCTTTTCTTTAATAACCAGTTCACTGTAAAGCAATCTGTGAAGGGGTCTCCCATTACTCCTTTAATTCTTATTAGTCCTTAAGAACATAAGAATGGCCATACTGGGTCAGACCAAAGGTTCATCTAGCCCAGTGTCCTGTCTTCTAACAGTGGCTAATGCCAGATGCTTCAGAGGGAATGAATAGAATAGGGCAATTATTGAGTTATCCATCCCCTGTCTTCCACAACCAGCTTCTAGCAGTCAGAGGCTAGGGACACCCAGAACATGAGGTTGCATCCTTGACCATCTTGGCTAATAACCATTGATGGACCTATCCTCCATGAACTTCTCTAATTCTTTTTTGAACCCACTTGTACTTTTGGCCTTCACAACATCTCCTGCAACGTTGGAGTTTTGTGTGAAGAACTTCCTTTTGTTTGTTTTCAATCTGCTACCTATTAATTTTATTGGGTAACCCCTGGTTCTTGTGTTATGTGGAAGAATAAATAACACTTCCCTATTCACTTTTTCCACATCATTCATGATTTTATAGATCTCTATCATATCCCCCCATCATCTCTTTTCCAAGGTGAAAAGTTCCAGTCTTTTTAATCTCTGCTCATACAGAAGCTGTTCCATACCCTTAATCATGTTTGTTGCCCTTCTTGGCACCTTTTCCAATTTGAATATATGTTTTTTGAGATGTGGGGAACCAGATCTGCACACGTTATTCCAGGTGTGGGCATACCACGGATTTATATAGTGGCATTATGATATTTACTGTTTTACTATCTATCCCTTTTCTAATGGATCCTAACATTCTGTTTGCTTTTTTGACTGCTGCTGCACATTGAGCAGATGTTTTCAGAGAACTATCCACAGTGACTCCAAGATCTCTTTCTTGAGTGGTAACAGCTAATTTAGATCCTATCATTTGATATATATAGTTGGGATTATGTTTTCTGATGTGCATTACTTTGCATTTATCAACATTGAATTTCATCTGTCATTTTTGTTACCCAGTTTTGTGAGATCCCTTTGCAACTCTTCGCAGTCTGATTTGGACTGCGAAGAGTTACGTGCATTGTAACTGTCTTGAGTGAGATAGTAAGGAGTTTGAAACCAGATTATTTTGGGGAGAAAAAAGAGACCAGGGTGCCCCGCCCCCTCCTTTCAAATTTTCCCTTTTTTATTCTTTCCTCCCCACCACTGAAAAGCCCAATTTTCTAATGCCTTGTACAGTCGCAAGTAGCATTTTACACTCCCTTTGCGCAGGTGTAAATTACCACAACAAGGTGCAACTGCACAAAGGTACTATGTTGTTATATCCCTTTCTCTGGCTATGCCAAAAAACCCTGCAGTATCATAGGACAGAAGGGTGTCTCCTTTCCCCAAGTGCCTCAGGGTTCTGCTGGCTCGGAGTGAAGGACCTGAACTCTGACTCCCACACATTGCCCTATGGTTTGACTGCTGGGACAGCCACATCTGTTTCTCTTTACCAGTTCATTCCCTGCTATTGGATGTAGTTGTAGTGTTGCCTGCTGGGGAGAGGCTGCTGGCATTATCTATGTTAATTCTGAATAAATGAGCACTGGAGCAGCTGTTCTGAAATCAAATACAATCCCCCATGCACAATGAATGACATGAGCTTTGGAAACTAACAAGAATCCCACCCCATTGATGTAGATTTAATCTTTGGGCTTGTCTAACTTGCTGGGTCTGGTGTAACTAGCATAGTTTTCCCTTTACTTAGCAGATTTCAGTGATAGCGTATAAACGGTTAAAACAGCAGGGAGAAGCAGACTGGCCTGTGGCAGGACGGGAAAACCATGGGATGGGGGGAAAAAAACTTACACCTGACTTTGAAAGAGAGGAAGTGACTGGGGTTTTGAAAGACAGCAGGTAGAGGGCTAGAGAGCCAGCGGATATCTGGGTTAAACCAACCATTTCCTGTGACATTTCTCCTTAACTTTACCTTCCCCCCAAGGAATGAATTCCAGGCAGGTGGTGTGGCTTAGCCCTTTATACCCTTTCCAAGCTCCCATCCCAATTTCCTACTTCCTGCCTCCTCTTCTGACACTGCTATAAATACCCTCTCTCCGTGCCAGAGGCCTGGAGATATGCACATTTCAGATTAAAGGGGACTAAGTCGACAGGATAAAACAGCCTCTAGGCCAGGTCTTGTGAACCGTGAGGTCATTGGGTCCCCGGCTTTAAATTTCCATGCAGAAGGTGACAGAATGGAGAGAATTCTATGAGACTGACGTGGCCTCTCTATTCATTGTACGTGCCTTTGGACCTGTTCCTGGGTAAACAACTCTCTTGAATAAATGAGTAATAACAAAGAGCATGCCTTGTGGCTTTGGCTGAAAGCTGGTTAAACCACATGGGGGTGGGGGAAGGCAGGGGGCTCAGGAAGAAAGGAGAAAGGATAGTCAAGGGTCACGCTGCCTGGAAAAGTACAAGAGCTGTGGTAATGATAACTTTTAATTGGGGTAGTGAAGAAAAGCAGCCCAAGGGAAGAGGAAATAAGTAGGTGGTCCCTTAGGGCTGCAGTTTGGGCAAAAGGTCTCCAGAGCTGTGCTTGTAATATTGACCTTGTCTGAGGGGATCAAGAGCAGAGGGAGCCCTGGTAAGTGAGATGGGAACAGAGCTGCAGCCAGTGTAAGGTCTGATGTGATAAGCAGGTGCTCTGCTTGGGCCTGCTGCTAGGGTCTGGACTCTTGCATCTCTGAATAGCTGGGGAATCCATAGGGTAGGGAGGGAAAGACAGAACTCTAGTAACCACCAAAGACAGCGTGTTAATTTAAAATCCCAAAGGCCAAATCACAAACCAACAGCAGTGAGGAAACTCAGAGGCAGCTGTACCTGTGCTAGAGCCGTTGCCTTGCAGAAGGCTGCTGAATTTAAGGAAAGGACTAGTTTTTTAAGCTCCATATTTTACTTTCGTAAACTTAAAGTACAGCACCAGTTTTTGTTTTTTTGAGGCGATAGGGGATTAAGGTCTTCCTAGGGTATTTTCTTGGTGGATTAAGATAAAAAGGAGATTTTATTTGATCTCTTTACCTCTTTTATTTCCAGGATTTTAACCAAGTAGGTGATTATCTTGATCAGGAAGAGGGGAATGGGTAAGACAACCTAATAACTTATTATTCTTTCTTTTTCTTTCTCTAAGTTCTGTAGCAGTTTGGAGAGGTGGGTGAGACCATGATGTTACATTTTCTGGGCAGACCTGTGATTTGCTAGAGAACAAGGCTCTGGAATAACTTCTGTGCCTCAGTTTTGTTATCCATAAAACGGGAATAATATTTGCTTCCCTTACAAGGCAAATTCATTAATGTTTGTAAAGCATGTTGACATCTTCAACTAGAAGGCACTCTAGAAGGGGTCATGTGGGAAAAAATAGTAACTGACCAAGTAACTAAAGATACCAATCTATATGAACAAGGGGCAGAACTTAGTTAATATGGGCAACTTTAATGCAGGCATTTCCTAATTCTGAGTGCTTGAATTGGAAATCTTGATAGTATTCTTTTAATGTAGGGGTTTTTTTTTAATGGAATATTATAAACTGGGATAGAAGCTAGACTAGCTAAGAGACTAACAAGTGATAACCCATGTCAGTATAATACCACTTACAACTTCAGCTTAACACACACAGACGATAGGAAATACCAGATATGATCAGATAATTGGTCTATCTCATCAAGTCCTGTCTGACAGTGGCCAGCACCAGTACCCCCACAAAAGGTAGAGGTGGAATAGTCTGCCCTATCCCCCTTAAAATTCTCATCCTAATCACAAACAGAGATTGGTTTAAGCATTGGAGCATGAGTTTCTAGGTTCCTTTCAATTATTTTCCTTCCCCACATTTACTGTTTTATCACTGGGCACGCACGCACGCATACACACACACACACACACAGAGTTTTTGTCATTTGAAGTTACCCAGAGCACTGTGGTCTGCTCTTTCTTTTAGATTGTAAGACTCTTGGGCGAGGGATAGTATTCATAGAACATGCTGAATTAGGTTGAGCAAGAGTCTTCCAAAGTGGCATTGCATGCTGAGTATTTCAATTGCATGATTAACAACCCCTGAGATACAAGCTTCTGTACCTCCTGGGATGTACCTGACTGCACCATGGCAGATGAATGGCTCATTGTGATGTTACAAGTTCTCCGATGTTCCCCCCTCTCCCCACAGCTGTAAGGTCATTAGATTATCGCTCCCAGTGTTATGAAAACTTGCGGATGCCTTTCTAGGACACATGGCTTGATACGGCTGGGATGAAAAATCAAACCACCTAATCTCAACCTATATGCAAGAAGGGAAGCGTTGTATTCCAGACAGAGCTGTATCTGTCTTTATGGACTAGGGCCCAGCTCCTCAGAGGCATTTCGGCTCCTAACTTCCATTGAAATCAGTGGACATTCAGAGCCTAAATACTTTGGAGGGTCTGAGCCTAGGTTCTAGTTGGTTACAGAGCTTGCCCATACCAACAGACTGCTCTTTTCTGCACGTTGGAAGGCAAATGGCATAACAAACTGTGTAGCAGCCCTTATTGGCCAGTTCCCACCCCTTCAATCCATCCTGTTTCATGACCCATTTGAAACGCAGTAGTACAGCAGGTATCAGCCAAAGCCTGTGTGCTTATCTTGCTGTTGTCGGAAAGTGTTCAGATCAATAAGTTCCTTCCTACGTTTGCTCTCTCCACTGACATTGATTTCCTCCAGCACTGATGTTTGTTCGGAGTGGTACTGCTGGGGGAAGCGTTGGCTCTCTCCTTCCTTCATCCCTCACTAACCGCACAGGGACATTTTCCTGTTTGTCCTCTGTGAAGTCTGGCAGTTTGGAGCTACTGACGCAAGCTTTGTTCTCTCTGCCATTCAGAACTCTTCTTCTCTAATCTTGGCAACAGCGATTACATACATCCTGACCTAGGCTAGCTATGTCATGGACGTACAGGATAGTAAACAGGAAGGGATCACATGGGGGGCGGTGGGGTTGGGGATACCTGATAGGACCATATCCTTGCACAGGCTAAAAATCCATTCTTCAACCCTGAATAAAGTCAATACCTAACAGGATTCCTCCCAGGGAACCTCCTCCTCACCTATATACACTGCCTAGCAATAAGAGCTTGACTACATTTATTAGCAAATGTTTATATTGCAGCAGTGCTTAGAGGACAACCAGGCCAGAATCCCAGTGTGCTAGACAATGTACAAACATATATACAATGATAGTCCCTGCCCCCAAAAGCTATTGCCTAGCTCTCAGATGGGAGGATGACAGGTCAGCAAAGTTTCCTACAGGGTTACACTCAGCCCATTTAGGCTTTCCTTGGGCAATACATTTATTACAGATAAGTCAATGCAGGCTCCTGTATGTAACTAAACCTCCATTATCTGCCCATTACCTTGCTCCCTCTGTTTGCTTTTCTCCACCACCAACCTCAGGCCTTGCTCAAAGTGACCATTCTTACTATGACCAAGTAGGTTTGGATTCAGCTCAGGACCCAAACTCTAAAATGTGTCATTTCTTAATCGCCAGGATGGGCCGTAGCATTATTTTTTAAAATGAGTACCTTCCTAATCAACTGCTGTATTGGTGTGAACACAGTCAAATTCAGTGGTGTCTCCAGACACTGAATGCAGGGATCTGCAGTGCTTTCATAGTATGAAAATCAAATCAGATCTCTGCATTCCTGGGGTTTCTCCTGGCAAAGAACAGACGCTTAAACGAAAACATGCATTCATGAGCTGCATGCACTGCACCTGCCTCTGGCACAGCAAGAGTGAGTGTGTGTGTGTGTGTGTGTATTTCTACTTCAGTAAAGAGGAACTGTATTTTGGTGTGATCCCCCTATAAGGCAGCCCTAATTCCCATTTTGGCTTTAAAACTTAAAAACAGTCACTGCATTTGGCAGGAAAAGGACGATGTCAGTCTCCTTATTGTAGAAACAGTAATTCTTCCATAGTGCTTTACATTTTCAAAGGGCTTTGTAAACATTAACCAATTCTCACCACGCTTCCCGTGAGGGAGGGAAATCTTACTTCCTTTTGGTGCATCTTCACAGAACTCTAATAAGAGAGTTACTGAGCACTGCAGCATTTAGGAAACCATAATCTGTATTGGAGACTCTTTTTGTGAACTGCTTTGTGTGTGGGGGGGAGGGGGAAGGGGGTTGGCCCATATTCTAGACTGATGTTTGTCCTAGACTCATGTCCCTTATGACTGCAATATCTTGGGCTTCAGAGGGTCACATGGATAAGGTGGATTTTTAAATTATGTGAATATCCTTTCTTTTCTTTTTGCTAATGTGCTTTGCATTTCCTTCCGGGTGTAATCGTAGGGGGTAATAGTGTGCAGCATTAACCCCATTTTAGAAACTGAGGTGCAGTTTCTCTGCTACTGATGCATTGCATGACTTTAGGCCTTGTCTACACTAACCGGGGGTTTGACATGTGGCGATCGATGCATCAGCGGTCGATTTAGCGGGTCTTAGACCGCTAAATCAACCACTGATTGCTCGCCCGTCGACTCCTGTACTCCTCCTGAACGAGAAGCGCAAGGGGAGTCGACAGGAGAGGTCTCCAGTCGACATCGCATAGTGTGGACCCCATGGTAAGTAGATCCAAGTCCGTCGACTTCAGCTATATTATTCACGTAGCTGAAGTTGGTAACTTAGATCGATCTCCCCCTCCCCCGTCCCCCATAGTGTAGACAAGGCCTAAAGTCATGTAGTTCATCAGTAGCAGAGCCAGGATTAGAACTTGACCCACCAGACTCTGGCTTACTTTAGGGAAATAGACCATGCTGCTTATCTGAGGCAATGCATGAAGTGTAAAATTAACTAGTTCCAAAGGGGGTGTACAAACACTAGTTAGAGTGAATACCCTTAGCTCCTTGTTCTACTTGCAACCCCTCAGTGGTTCAGCAGTCGTGACCTTGAGAAACTTCCCCTGAGGCAATGGAAAGTGCTCAGCATTGGACTGTGGAGAATCCTAGATTGGAAGTGTGCCTCGTGTGCATGCGCCTTAATGTCACAGCTCACTGATGACCCGGATGACTTCTTGAACTGGTGATGACAACAGTGTCTGTCTCACTGTCTGTTCGCAGTGTTAATTAACCCAAAAGCTGTTTTCCCTCTTATGCTGTGAACGAGATGTGAAAACAACCAGAAGACTTTTCCCGTGCCCTTAGGGTGTCCAAGCATCACAGCCATGACCCCTGGCTGAGTAGGACTGAAAGGACTGCTGCGCAGTGGCCCACATGCCTTTTTTAAAAAAAACGGATTCATTAAAATTCCGCCTTCCCCTGCCCCCTACTTGTAATAAGTCTTTGGAGTGAGGCCACTTAGGGGACACAGCTGCAGAGTAACCTTCCTTATTTTCTTCTGGAAGGTTGGAGGCAGCTGCTGTGGCCTCATGTCTTGAGATTCCACCACTACTTACTTGGGGCTGATCCCACCCCAATTAAAGTTAATGGAAAGATCTCCGTTGACTTCATTAGAGTTTGAATAGGCCCTTTACCACCTCCAGTAAAGCAGAACTCTCTCTCTTTCAAGATCTTGGGATTGGTTACGCCGCAAAAAGAGAGTGGGAAGAAATTTGTCACAGAGCTGACTTGCTTACAACCTCAGTGATGCACTAAATTAAAGGTTTAGTGTTTCATTCTGAGACACTTTAGTTCACATCCTACTTGGATCACAAGGGGCAATGAGTTTGGTAAACTCAGGGTAGTCCTTACGTATAGAAGCCACTAGCTGTCTGATATTCAAAGATCCTGGGCACCTGCAGATCTCATTGATTTAAATATGACTTGTGGGTTCTCATCCCCAGTGAAAAATCAGGGGGAAAAAGTGGGCCTGATTCTCTTTATCGATGTTATTTGAAGAACAAAATGTTCTGAAAAAGTCAATTTAGAAATGTTGAAATGAAACATTTCAAAATGTGGATTTGAAGTGAAGAGTTAATTTGAAACAAACATTTAGTTTCAAACCACCATTTACACTTCAAATGACATTTTATGTGGAAATGCAGATGCAAAATGAAAATTCTTGTTTCAGTTTTCTCAATGGACAATCAAATTTTTTTTCAGAAATAGATTCTTTTCCTTAGAAAATTTGGACAAAATCACATATTCTAAGAGAATAAGTTTTGTTAGGAAACTCTTCTACTGATTTTACTTTTTAGGGTCTAACAAGAATAGCCTCCTGTTCTGGAAGCCAGCTAACTCTGAACAGGTTACCTGCTGTCTCATACTTCATGAGAAATTCCAGAATATCATCCCCCTGAGATTTATAGCTTAGTCTCTCTGAATGCTGAGAATCTTGTATAATACAAATATCCTTCCCCAAACATCCTCATTTGTTTCCAGTTGGCAATGGGCACTTCACCTTGGTTTTGCTCCATTAGTGAACAAACAACTGTCTCTGTGCTGACGCCAGTGGACTGAGACGAGGTATTTCCTCATATGTTTCCATTAGCTCTCTCTTTCAATGTTTAAGCTTCTAGTCACCTGTGAACCAGGTGCAATATGTACTGAGGCCATGAAACCCTGGCTCTGGGAGGAGGTTTGTGTTCATTATTTTGCCCAAGTGGTCTTGTTGTGTCACGCTTCGGGAGACTTGGACAAGAAGGAAACAGTCAGGCTTAGTCTGCTCCCTACAAATTATTACCCTGTCCTGTAAACATTCAGAAACACAGTGCCCAGAAAGTTAATGGGCCTTACAACATGTAACCTCAGCCACTGAGTTTCAGTAATAGCTACTGCTGCGCTGACTTACCATGTGTGTTAAGGGGATGAATAAGGGACATAGGCAGCTGGTACTAGAAGGTAGACTCTTCTCGACAAAGTTAGAGCCCAGTGGAAGTTTATGTCAAGAGTTACTCAAAGAGCTTGTCAATTTCTTTAGCATGCGGGTCCTTTTTGACTGGTAGGTAGGTCACTGAGCAAATCTCAGCTGGATCTGTTTGGCCTGAGGAGCGAGGCTTTGTATGAAGAGATAGACTGACCACATGGAGTGGGAGGAAAATCCTGTGGTTTAGACTTGGATTTCTAAACTGCTATTGTGTAGAGCAAGTCAATACAATCTGTGGAAGGTGGGTTTGCTGTGCTCACTGATGTAATACAAGTGTAGCAAAGAACCCTCTCAACAATACTGTATTAGTAATCTATGGATGTGCATGTGTACGAGCGTACCACAATAGTGGCAAATAACTTACAGAAATACATTCTTATTAAAGCTAGTTGAAATTTTCACAGATTTGAAATTCTGATTAAATATTTGCATGAAAAATCACAAGCGAAAGTTTCTCTATCCAGGATGTATTTCTAAAGGGTTGAAGATATTGTTAATGGCCTCTTTGGCCAGTCCTTCCTCAGGACTTTCAGTATTGCATCTCCCACCAGAACCTGTTCACAAAACAAAGCTGCTGCATTCTTGCCTATCTTCATCCCCTTTGCTTCAGTAGTTTTCCAGTCTGAAAGTCCTGTGTCCAAAGCCAGAGTGGGCAATATTTCTCTCTACTACATAAACAAATAACCAGGGGTGGGCATATCTTCTTAGACACTTCATGTGTTTTGATTAACTCTGTCATGGACATCCCAGTCCCACTCTCCATTTCATACCTTTTCGAGGACAAACATGGACTGGCTAACTGAGATTTGACTATTGACACATTCATAAATAATATGCCAAATTAATACATTTCTCAAAGCTCACCATCAGTGTGAAATGTGTCATGGACACAATTATGTTTATAGATACGCTGCTTCCTCCAACGCATAACTGCCAGCACTTGAATAGCTCACAGCAAAATATGATAGGTAAAAGAAAAGACACAGGCTTCTCCCAAGAAGGCATGTCTGCATACAATTTCAGTGTCCCTAAAAAGCAGGCCTGATACTAGGTTATTCTCAGGTCCAGTGCAAATATAAAAAGCAGAATAGCACATGTAGTTTGGGACCTGGTTAAATATATATGTCCCTTTTGGCTTGGACAGCTGCTTAGTCTATCAGCTTAAGCAGGTTTTCTAATGCAGGAAGGAATTTGTAGGCCCACCCAGTACCCTTGAAATCTATACATGTTTCCAAACAGCTCTTACACTCTAGCTCCTACGTGCAAAAATGTGTGTAAAACATGTGATCAGTAGAGGCCCATCTTGTCATAAAATGCTGGCACCTGTCCCAGTTGGGCGAGGTGCTTGAGAAAGGAGAGTCCTCTTACATGTCAGTGAATAAGTAGCGTCCAAAGCATGGAGCTTTCGACTCTCCCTTTTTGTAAAGTCTTATAGATCATTAGGGCTGCTGTAATTCTTCTGTCCAATAGAAACGTTTCCCCAGACATTTCCAAGCCAGACTCTCTCCTCCTTCTTGTGCATGTTGTTGGGACATTTAGATTTCAGCACCCAGTATGTTTGGAGATTGCACTGTAAATTAAGGGGAAGTAGGAAAAGGGCAGATTTTGCTCAGGAATTTTTTTATTAACTGTTCGAAAAATATAATTAAAGGTGTGTAGTTGTATTTGCTAACACCACATATCCCAGAAAGGAGATGCAGTAACTCATGAACAAGTTCCTGCCAGTCTGTTCACCTCATCTAGATTTGCTTTTCCCAATCACAGTTTTAATTTCTCAGTGTTAAGAGCAAGACATGAACCAGCATCCTCCATATTAGAGGCCTAAGATTCCAGGATCTGTGTGAATGTGGCACTGCGGCAGAGCAGGAGGTAAAATTGTCATGGCTCTTACACAGATATCTGTGAGCAGCCTCTACATACCTATCTACACACGCCCCAGAAAATAGGTGATAGGGGCTTCTCTACCATGCTTCTGCTGAAAGCCAGACACCAATTGCAAGATAATGGCTTACTCGTTCACATCCTCTATGGTAAATAGCAAGGGGGCCAGCTGCCAGCAGAACAGCTGATCCTCTGTTTGGCTCAGCATTATCCAAGAGGCTGTGCTTCAAATGTGCAGTGTGAGCTGGTGTGCATTTTTGTATCTTGGGGACTAATTCTGCTCCCCTTACTCAGGTTCAATAATACTGCAAATACTCCCTTGAAATCACAGGGACTAAGTTACTAAGGGTGAGTTAGGATGGTGGAACGGGGCCCAGCGTGGTTGCAGGCCCTCCAGATTATTGCCCTGTCTCTTTTAGCTGCCGTGCCAGTCTTTCATGAAATTCAGCCTCCAGGCTGTGGTCACCAGAGATACAAAATCAGTGTCACCCATAACTTTTTACTAAAATAATGAACAAAAACATGGTTTTCTCCTTACAAAGGCTGTTGCCCAAATTGCACTTCATTAGAAAATTCATCTTTCTTTATAAGCTCCAATTTGCTTTCCACATTACTGCTCACTTCATGGCTGGGAAAACGATCAATGCCAGATGCACATTCCAGCCAGGCAATAAATGTTCCTGCTGCAATCAGCCCTGCGCACCAGCTCCTCGTTTCATTAAAACCACACATGGTTTCAGTTTGCCCCTAATGGGTCTCTGCACGGCTCTGCCATACTCCCCAAATTGAACACTTAGAGCCCTGGCTCCCTCCTAACCATTCAGAAGAGCTATAAGAAAGGACAGCTTGTCTGTCAAAGACTTAACTTCTCAAATTCGGCATGTGCTGCCCTACACCCCACCACTGCTTCCAGAATTGGGGGAGGGGTTAATAAACCTTAAACTCAGAACCCATGTGACCCAAAAGCAAGCTGTGGAAGTGCCTCCAGAGGAAGCCCTGCTGGACCAATTTTGAGTCACACACCAGTTATTTTTAGGCATGACTGTAAATTGACCCTGGAAATGCTTTTTTGTGTTGGTTTTGCCAACCCATCTTCCAATATCACCAGCCTCCACTGAAAGCAAATCTTCCCTCTTTGGCAATTGCCAGCCAGTCAAGATGAGTCAATAGGCACTCTGCTGAGTTCATCCTTTGGAGAAGTGAGGGCACCTTCCCACGCTGTTCCCAAGGCGCTCCTCTCCATACACCCCATTTTCATTCCTTTTAACTCTGTGGCTTGTCCCACCTTACTGAGCTTTACCGCAAAGCAGCCTAGTCCACAAATTATTTTAGGTTAAAATGTGCTTCCTGCCACCCCCGTCCTGTTATGTACTCTTCCCCACCCCCAAAAGCTAGACGGAAGAGGTGCCTTCAGTGCTTCCCTCTGCTAAGGGCTTCTCCAAGCTGTAGGCACACTTACCCTGCAGCCCACATGCCAATCTAATTAAATCTATGGTCAGCCCAGAATGCTTTGCTGACACAAGCTGGGAATCACTAATGATGTGTGGAATTCTTATGATTCAAACAACTGCTTCATGTGCCATTTCCAATGATTGTCTCCATCCTGCCTGCCCTCTCTTTAGCTAAGAACACTTTGGCTGATGTAAGAGTGGGTAACAATGGACCTCGCATGTTTTCCCAGGGCTTTTTTTTCTTCCTTTGGCTTTGCTGTGTGCGTTCTGCAAGGTGTTTCCTGCAAATGTCCCTGACCAGTCTTTTGGCACAAAGCAAACCATCTATGTAAAGTGCTTTAAAGATTCAAGTTACAAATAATTACAAATATTTCTTTTTTTTTTTTAAAGTAGCTCTGGGTGATGGGAAACTCAGGAGTGAAGATAGATGTTAGGAATTAGGCAGAGAGGACTATTATGGGGAATTTAGGAGTTTTTTAAATTGTTTATGGGGACCTGAACTGTACGTCTAGATCAGAGGCTGCTCAATATTTTCCAGCAAAGTTCTTGCCTCTTTCTCCATTCCCACTGCTAATGTTTCAAAGTGTAGAGGCCCATGTGGGATCTAGGGTGAGATACAACGCGAGGGATGTAAAACTGTTACTAGTGCAGGAAGCTTAAAAATGGTGTCCTACTAATTTAATAAATATCATTTTCTACACTCATATTTCCAATACAGTCAGTTAATTATATATATGAGGCCATCAGATGTCATGTGGCCTCTGTGATGAGGGACAATTGGGCCTCCTATGTGCTACCACACAATACAAATAATATACTCTTCCATTCATTAACCTAGATGGGGGACCCCAACACAACATATTTACTCCCATTGCTGTCTGCAATTTTGCTTCTTAAATTCTTGGTCCTGCTATATGTCCCCTGGTTGTGCTTTATAACTAGTTGAAGCCACATGGTGCCTGGAGCTATTATAGTCTCTCCGGAAAGAGGTGCATTGCCCTATTCTCTTCCTCATTGTAGGAAGCCAGGACATTATAGCCCATTGGAACAAATGAATTCTAGCAGAGGGGAAATTTGCAGACTAAAAGGACATGACAAACCTGGTTAATATTTAGCAGTAAGAGATCTGAACCAGACCTGGCCAACTGCAGTCAATAGCAAACAGATGCAGGCCCCCATATGAAGTTGTTTAATTGGGTGCCCCCTCCCACCAGAGATACAGTGCATGACTGTCTCTCTTTCAAGTTACCTCAAACAGCCTTGACACATGCCAGATGGAGCTAGGATTTAAAACCACAGGGTGGTGACCATTAGAGAATGTGTTAGATCTGGCTGGAAGACGGGGATGGGGTGTTGGACGGGATGGACTTTTTTTAAATTGTTTTTCTTTCCCCCCATCAAACTTGCATGGTTTAGTCAAAATTTTCCATCCAGCTCTAGAGGAATGTGTCCAGGAGTGGTGTCTGCATTTGTCCCCAGGCAGACTCAAGTTCTCCTCAGAGATCTCTGTCAGCATGAAACAACTTTTGCCCCACACCTGGTGACATTAGGACATGAGTGGCAAATATCTCACTCATTACAACCTGGAGGATGGAATCTCAGTGAGCCAGGCACCCTCTTCTGTCTGTAGGTTTGGCAGCAATATCTGGTCCAGTGTCTCCGTTAATACAGTCAACGTGTCTAATCCAGTGATTCTCAAACTTTGTACTGATGACCCCTTTCACACAGTAAGCCTCTGAGGGCAACCCCCCACCTTATAAATTAAAACACTTAAAATATTTAACACTATTCTAAATGCTGAAGGTGAAGTGGGGTTTGGGATGGAGGCTGCAGCCCGTGAACCCTCACATAAAAAGGTTACGACTCCCAGTTTGACAACCCCTGGTCTAATCTGTGGAGTTCCTTAGTATAAAGCCAGTTTGCTGAACTACTGTAAATTGTAAACCGCAATGCTTGCACTGCATCCATCTGACTTAAATCTACAGCAGGAGCACACCTTAGGTTACAGCAAGGCATAAAGTGCTCACACAAATGCCATACCTCTGTCCTGTACTATTATTCTTCTGTAACACCTGTGTATGGAAGACATGGCATTAACAGAGATGGAGTCGTGACAGCTAGTTACAAAATATAATCTCTTCTCCATGCTCAGTGAACGAAGGTACAATGTCCATTCTAATCATTACAAGAAAGTCTTATATTTTCAAAAGTGACTGGTGAGTTTGGGTGCCTCACATGAGACGCCAGATTTTTCAGATGGCAGGTGCTCAGCACTCTGAGTGCTTCAGCCACTTTTCATGATGTGTGTGGTCGAAGGGGCAAGAGAGCAACATGTAGGTCTCCCATTCCCTGGCAGCCACGGGGAGGAAGTGTGCTTATTCTCCTTGCCTCCCCACCTCCCCTCTTCATGATGCTGTGTAGCAGCTCTTCTGGCAATGGCTAGTTCCAGGGGAACGGGAAGGCTGGGTTGGTGAACTGTAGTGGCTTTGGTTGGAGGGGATAGATAAAAAAGGAGTTTCCTTCTCCAGTATTCTCTCATGCCCGCCACTTCACCCTCCCTCCCCGCCCCCCACATACAAATTTGTGAAGAACCCTCTCGTTTTAATTCACTTATTGTAGTGATGATATGAGGAGGTGGCTCTTACTCTGGTACACGCAGATTAAGGCAAAAAAACCAAGGGGACAGTAAACATTTTTTTCCCATCTCTTGCTGGAGTCCTCACTATATTTAACCCCACCTTTGGCTTTTCTGGGGAAGTAGTAGGTTACTACTATTTTTCTCTCCTGCACAGGAATCCTCCACCCCACCCCACCCACTTATCTCTCACATAGCCCTCAGACAATTTAGCAAAGCCTCCCAAGAGCCTAAATAAAACTGGGCAAGAGCATCTTGTCAAAGAGTCATGGTTGGCCCATAGTTGTGCTCCTCAGTGATACAGGAAGTCAGCCCCGCTGGTGTAATTACTAACAGATCAGCCTGAGGGGTGTGGAAAAGAATGCAGCCCATGAGACAGAGCGAGTCTGTTGCAAGGATGATCATCAGCGTTTACTCAGCCCTAGAAAGCAGCGTGAGTGACTCCCACCCAAGGAGGTCCTTGTGACTGCTATTGTACATTAAACTTCTCAGATTCTTGGTAGCATGTGAAGTGTGCCATGAGTTGTAGACACTTCAGCTGCTTAGGCTCTGCAGGATGCAGCCATTGGTCAGTTCCCCACAAACCCTCACATGCACATCTGAGCAAGAATGGCTGGCAGAAAAGGAAGATACAAATACCCTTGGTAGAAAGCCTCTGTTTCAGTAAAAGGTAAATATAGGATGAGTAAAAGCTGCCCCTTCAAATCTATCCTGCTCTTGGAGGCAAATAAATTTTTGCTTGGCTAGGCTCTGATCCAGTCAGTGATCTTGTTGGGGTATAATTTCTTTGCCCCATTGCTGATCCCACATCTTTTGCTTTGACTGCTTTTGCCTGTGGATGAACAATTAGACACCCCCTTCCCCATGCATCCCTTGTTATCCCACACGAATGCGTCCAGAATTGTGTGTGTTTCCTCTCAGAGCTTAGTTCATTATCCCCAGCCTGTGGCTCAGTCTCTGTTGTCCCATGGCATTTCCTAGAGGCTGCTCCGTTGTTAGCCAGATTCTGCTTCTAATCCATTCTACTCACTCAGCTGACTGCAGGGCATTGTGCAATCTATACATCATGGCAACTTGGAAAACAGCTTGTCACCTCTGTTCCCATTACTGCATACATAAATCTTCTTATGTCCTCAATTATTTAAATGCACTGCGGATTTTGTATCTGAACCAGATCCACTTAAAAATTGCCAAAATGACACACTGATAAATGAAATCCTTGGAACCGAAATGAAAAGCCTCGGAGTTGCTATCTTGATCAATCTTTGATTACTGGGTCACAAGTGAAATGGGTTTGGGATTAATCCCTTTCCCTAAAAGAGCCTGCCCCCATGTAAAAGGAAAAACCCTACACATTTGTGACAACTAGTACTCTCTGGTGAGAAGACTCTGGGACTCAGATGGCAGTGAGTTCTGCAGATTAACATTGATAGAGCTTCCAGTGCACTGAATAGTAAGCACCGCTGTCCTCTGATTAATGTAATGTTACACTTATGATGTTACCATCTAGTTGCTGGCCTACAAGAAAGGATACAGACCTTAATATTACTGACAGCTAATGGAAATTCCACTTTAGCGAAAGCAGTAGAGGCCTTTGTTT
This sequence comes from Mauremys mutica, assembly GCF_020497125.1. Classification (NCBI taxonomy): domain Eukaryota; kingdom Metazoa; phylum Chordata; order Testudines; family Geoemydidae; genus Mauremys; species Mauremys mutica. Next base: position 98,186,250 of record NC_059072.1, on the reverse strand, counting down.
TTCAGATAGGAGTAAGAGTTCTCTTACCCATGCCACATGTGTGTGGTTTAGCTGGTGTGTGCATGCATGTCACCACAGAATAATTACAAGTCCTTTTGTGTCACATCACCGCCTCAGCCCTGCAAATGATGCTAGCCTTCATCTACCAATTGTCCAGTTCTCTCACAACTGCCTGTGCCTGGTCTTCCATGCTGCCCTTCATGATCTGACTTGTGAGGCCACTGTCCTCTCCTACCTCAAATCCCACCTGAAGATCCACTGCTTCTGTGACTCCTTCAAGGAACTGGTTAACTAATAATGGATAGGTCAAGGAGTGATTGGCTAGAACTGATGCTTATTTATGTAACCAAATAAACCAAACCTGTCTGGATTCTCTCACTTCCCTTATGCCCTTCCTATGTTGCTTACTTTCTTAGGGCCTGATCCAGTGTCTACCAGGGCCGATGAGAGGCGGGGGCAGGGGCGGCTCCAGGCCCCAGCACGCCAAGTGCGTGCTTGGGGCGGCATGCCGCGAGGGGCGCTTTGCCGGTCGCCGGGAGGGCGGCAAGTGGCTCCGATGGACCTCCCGCAGGCATGCCTGAGGAGGGTCTGCTGGTCCTGCGGCTTCGGTGGAGTCGCGGGACCAGTGGACCCTCCGCAGGCACGCCTGCGGGAGGTCCACCGAAGCCGCGGAACCGGCGACCGGCAGAGCGCCCCCCGCGGCATGCCGCTGTGCTTGGGGCGGCGAAATGTCTACAGCCGCCCCTGGGTGGGGGGAGCCGGTACAAATTACCAGGGCCCGGCGGTCCGGAAGGGGGCCCGGGGCCCAGCTTCGTCGGCCCTGTTTAGCCGGTCCGCCCTTGCTGGGGGGCCTGAAAAATTTTTTTCACCAAGGCCCAAACCCGCTCTCGGCGGCCCTGGTGTCTACTGAAGTAAAGGGAAAGGTTTGGATCAGTCCCATAGAGCAGGGTATGTGTGGGCAGGCAGTGCCTACCACATTGTGGATGCTTCGGGAATACAAACAATAAATAATAAGTTGCAAGGGGGATGCCTGCATAGTACTATGCTGCTATCAGTTCTGTGCTTTTCTAAGCACTAAATTTACCCATTTTTTAAAACACACACACCAAAGCAAAAAAGATATAAATATGCTCTTGTCCTTTTTTGGCATACATGCTATATAAATCTCCAGAGCCCACGTGGAGAGTAGGATTTGTAAAAATTATTTGTTCAGAACCACAACTAAATACTTTTCTCCCCCCATCCCCCAAATATATTTTAAAGGAAATAAACATCAGATTTGAGAGTTAGTCCGTTGAGTTCTTTTTGAATCAGTGTGGCTGCCATGCTTATCTTATCAAAGATTTATATCCCCTTCTAATTTAGCTTCACATAAATAATTATGAAACACTCATGAGACTTTGCCAACTGCCTAAATCCCACAAAGTGACCCAACCTGAAACCCCAAAGTACTGAGAAACATTCATCTCGGATCGGAGTATTTTTATAGGCCCCATTTCAAAGGGTCTGTGGTTTAAAAATATGCAGCTATTTTGGTGACCACTTGTGTGGGATAAAGTTTCCCATCGGCAATAGCAGGATTGCAATAGGACTCCAGGGAGAAAGGGAGAGTTCAGGGGGAGTGCTCACTGCACCTTTTGCTGGTTAGCATGCATTTTGTTGATTAAAATAGGAGTCTCCACAAGTAAATGTGCTTCTTTAGATATCTTGGATTTAATTTGCAGCAGAAATACTGTCGACTTCGGGTGCTTTATAGAGCATAACACTTTAAAAATGAGTAGGGAAAACAGACAATGTTTATCTTATTTTTAAGGTCCTGAATCAGTAAGGGACACATTCTGTACCCTCTACCCAGGTGGGAAGGGGTTTTCTGCCAATAAAGCTAGTGGAGATTCTCAGTGTGTGGGGAAAGGGCAGGATTTAGTGAAGGGCTACAAATCCATAGCAGAGAGCCCAACTCTGGGGAGACTCGCAGCATGATCTCAGAAGGAGGGTCTCAGGACAGGTTAGGTCTGGAGGATCCACATGGATGAGACCATTCAACTGGAGCCACAACTGCAGAGCAACTCCACTCCCATTCAGCAGCCTGGATAGGAGGATTCCCTCCCATTCCAGCCCTTATGCAGTTACTCAGCAGATACAGCAATCTGGTCTCTGGGAACAGGATTTTAGTACCAGAGAAGATAGGGGTAGACTCAGAACATTATCTGGTCCCTGGCAAAGAGCATGACTTTTCCTTTGGCCTGCACAGGTGCTCAGTGGAAGATAATGAGATGGAGTCTGAGGCTGCAGGCCAATCAGGTTCTCTGGTGGAGAAACAAGGAAACTATATAAGGGTTGCTGCTTGGGAGACAAGAGGCTGGCTGCCTTGGAGTAAGGAGGACTCTACCCATTCACTGGAGCCCAGACTACTGTGTTTTGTTTTTCATGGTTTTGATCAAGATGAGTTAGTTGGAATTACTGCTGTCTGACAACCCTGTGGAATAAAAGCCTTAAGAGCAGGGAGGGGAGGCACAAAGGACAGTTAATCGAGCTAGTGAATCACTCTGCTTGTTCATCACGATTGCATTAATTGAAAGTGGGACCCTCTTTCACTTAGGCTACATCTACACAGCAGCTAGGAGGGATCATCCCCAACTAGAATAGACATACACACACTAGCTGTTCTTGAGCTGTCACCTAAAAATAGCAATGTGGCCATGGCAGGATGGGCAGTAGTTTGAGTTAGCTGACCAAGTACGTTCCCAGGGGTCAGGTGGGCATGGACTCTGGCATCTAGCCCATACCACTGCAACCACACTGCTGTTTTTACATGCTAGCTTGAGCAGAAGTAGTGTGTGTGTACATCTACCCAAGGTGGGAATTACACATCCCAGCTGTAAGGGGAGACATACTTTTACTTAGAAAGACCATAGTTCTGGATTCTCTGATTCTTTGGTAAATTTGTTGACTGGTGCCTAAATCAAAGCCAGCCTTTTTTATGAAGTCTTTGCACTACGTTAAGTGCTTCCAGTTAAACTGTTGCTAAGGAAACTGAGGTTTGGGAAGAAAGAACTGATTTTCATCTGTTTTGTCAGAACCTGAATTTGTCTGTCACCTAAGTATAAACATGTTCTTGATTTGGAATCTTAAATAGTGTTTAACCTCCCTCTCCCTGCCTTTTCATTGTGTTCAGGTCCCTTCAGTAATGTGAGGTTTCACTACTATTTTTATCTTTTATTAGCAAACACTGATTTCTTCTCCCTATTCACAATATCTTAATATGCAGCAGAATTCAACGTGGCCCTCTCTTGTTTACTTCCTTCATTGTATGCTAGCTCCATTAATGATACCTGATGGAATTCACACAACCCTGCAGGAATTTGTGCTCATTCTAGTTAACTTCTGATGCCCAAGAAGTTCTCGTTCTGATTTTTAGGGGTTCACAGAAAAAATGGTGGAAGTTGGAAAACAACCCAACTCCTTAAAGATATTTAAAATCTTCAAGGGCATTCATCACCAAATCTGTATCACTTTCAAGAGAGTCAGATCTAAGTATGAACTACTGTTTTGCTGATTTTTTTTTCTTTTTTTTTGCTATGAGTTAATCTATTTCTGGCAATACAAGAAAACAAAAACACATTTGCAAAAGAGTTCACAAATAAGTTCACAAATAAGTCACTGGTATTTTGAATTGGTACTAGTGGAACCTTCTTATCTTCTATAGAATGTATTTGAAAAGACTGGCTGTAGTAGCCCTGATATCAACAAAAAGTTCTTTGAAGTAGAAGAGAGAGAGAAGCCCTCAAACCTCTTTTGGGTGGGATACAGGAAAAGACTTTCATGGATGAATACTCACTTCGTCAGATGCATGGCATGCATCTGACGAAGTGAGTATTCACCCACAAAAGCTTATGCTCCAATACTTCTGTTAGTCTATAAGGTGCCACAGGACTCTTTGTCGCTTTTTACAGATCCAGACTAACACGGCTACCCCTCTGATACAAGAAAAGACTATTTGTGTTCATCTGTCAGATAAATTGACCTCTTTCTCTTTGACTTTCATCCTGTTTCCAATATTGGAGGGCAACTGTGACATCACGCAGGAGACAAAGAGCACAACACTTGTAAATACTAGGCCATGCCTTTAGATTTACACTGTCTGCATGCACACATGCACGATCTCAAAGAGAAACTCTTTGAAGACCATGGCCAAATTTTGCACTGACTAATGCCCCAGACAACCTCATTGAAATCAATATGATTGCCTGGGGCTCAAAACCAGTGCAGAATTGGGCCCCCAGGGGTCTAGTGTCTGTACTGAAAATTATTGCATTTTTCATTTGGTTTGTTAGGACGATGCTCTTTTGCTTAGCTCTTTTGGTTGGGGGCAGTTCGTAACTGGCAAAGACCAAGCCAGATCCTGCTCTAACTGATGGGGAAAGACTTTGAATCCAAAGTCAGACACTGAACAGGTGATTTTTTTTGGACCAGTTTTCACCACTCTGCCTCCTGGACTTTTGAAGGGAAATTTAGTCATAAACCTAAAAAACTCTGTGGATTCCCCAATCCTAAAAATAAAACAAAGCCCATACCTTTGACCCTCTGCAACTACTGTCCCATCTTCCTTCTCCCTTTAAACTCATTATATGTGCAATCTACAGCCATTGCCTCCAACTCCATCTTTGGTCCCCTCTACTCTGTCTCATGCTCTCTGTGAAATAGCTCTCACCAGAGTCCTGGTTTTCTTGACACTCCTCTCAGGCCCATTCAGAATGTTGCTTCCTAAATCATCCATTTGCCTGGCTTGTTATTCTGATCCTATCACCCCATTTTCTGACTCCATCCACAGGCTTCTCTTTGTCCAGTGCATTCCATTACAAGTTTCTAGTGCTTACCTTTAAAGCCCTGAAAACGTGGTTCTCCCTGCAGAAAAGGGAGTTGTAAGTTTTGACCCCCCACCACCACTATGCTTCTGCTGGTCTCCATCACTTGTTTTCCCATTTCTCCTATGATATACCTTGTTTCTTTTATAGTCCTAACCCTCCTCTTTCCTGTTTTTTCTCATCCACCTGTTGTCTTTTCCTCAGAGGGGTTCTCTCTTCTTTGTCACTTGTATGTAGAATCCCTGGCATAATGAGGCCCTGATACTTGACTGGGGGTTCTTAGGTACTGCCATAATAGAAATAAAATCCACAAGCTTTCCTCCATCCCATATCTTCTGCACAGAACACCCTCTGTGAACTAGTCCATAAAGCCACTACCTTCTCTTCCTTCATGTTCCTCTTCAAAATACTTCTGTCCTGAGACCTAAGGGAGCTGCCAACTGATAATAGCTAGGTAGATGGCTAGTAGGGACTTCTGTTTGCTCTGTTCATTGGCAATACAGTAAACACCTGATTTTTTTATTGCATCACTTCCCCATTCCTTCTAGTTGGTTATTACACCAACTTGTTACTAATCTGTATTAGACTGTATGCTCTTCCAGGCAGGGCCATCTTTTGCTCTATGTTCATGAAGCACCTAGCACAATGGGGCCTTGATTCTGATTGCTGTTTCTATGTGTTACTGTCATACGAAATAATAATTTTTTTAAAAAAGAGGAAAAATTGCTAACTACGGGGAGCCTGTTCTTCTTTAAAACATGTCACTTAAAAACTTAATAGATCTAGAAGCTGTTAGGATGTGTCATAAAACAGCTTGCATTTCAAAATTCCATTGAAATCCTCCATCACTCAAAACTTATCAGGCCTTTAAATCACCAGGTTGGTCAGCAGGATTTTTCCTTTTAGCAAAGTAACAGTTTCCCTGTTTAAATGAAGCATTTCCCATGGCGTGCATTCATTTACCAGTACATAAAGGTTGTACTGAATTTCTCTGAAAGAAGTAAACCCTCCTCCCAGTCCAAGGAGTCAATATCAGAACTTCAGCAAGGTCAAAGGAAATGGAATATATATATATATATATACAGTCCTTTTGGCTGCTGGGATATCAGAAGTTGACAACATTGTTGGGTCAGCTCTTCAGCTTGTCTTCAATGGACTTATGCTGATACACAGTAGCTGCAGAACTGGCCCCAATGTCTTTTTGCCCAAACACTATAGAATAACAAAAACCCAAAACTTATTTCAGAAAATACTTCACTATACTACTGCCTTGATGAGAATGTAGTGTCTTTTGGATTATTTAGGGATTGCTGAAGTAGTTTGAATGGTTCTTCATAATGAAAGGCTTAATATACTAAAAATAAGACTTTTTCATAGGGTTTTTTCATTTTAGTACTGAAAATATTATTGGTTGTGGTCAGTTTTTAAAAAACTCAATGGTCTCTTTGGGGAGTGGAGAAGACAAGTGATAATCTTTAGCCTTCCCAGGACAGGGCATCTCTGAGCTCATTTTTTCTGCCATGGTAAAGATTAAACCACTTCTGCGGCTTGGATGACCTGATACAATTGTTCTAGGGCAGTGAGCATTAGATGAATAATTCCTTCTGGCCTTTCTCTTGCTCTCTAATCTTTGGTGTCTTGCCGAAACTTGAAGGTGACCTGCAAACTTTTTTCTAAAAAAGATAATGGTAGTTATTTGCTGAATGCCCCAAATATCAAAGAGCAGGAGGACATTCTGCTAATAATTGACTGTAAACTAATTTGAAAACTTACAAAACTGATTTCAAGGTCCTGAGGTTGCTCTCAATCACTATGGATACCCAGTATGCATTGCTCTGAGATATTCCAAACAAACGGAACTTCACTGGAGTGATAGAGATACCCCTGGGGGTGCAGATTAATGTTATTTTTAATACACATTAAAAACAGGGTGACCTGGGAGTGCCCAGTTTATTACAGCTCCAGGGGAGTCCCTGGTATATTTGACATCACAAACCTATGTGCTGTGGCTTCACAGCGACTGGGAGCTCCAAGAGCAGTATTAAGGACCAGAAATAAATTAATTTGAAAAAATGGACAGTTATTTGCTGAATGCCCTTCTGCCCCTTCCTCCTTGAGACAGTCAGAGTGAAATTCACTCCAGTGGGCTCAGTGCAAAGATTGTGCAGCCCTTAGGTCCGACTTTAGCCCTATTTTGAGGATTTAAGTGGACTTTACAGTGTATGTAGGCTTTGTTCTTGCCCTTTGCATGGGGATGATTTTCCCTCACTAAATGACACCACCATTGTTGACATCACAAAATATGGTCCCCTGAGTGACTGACCGTAGGGGCTGAGCATATATAGCTAGGATTTCTTGCAAGTAGCCAAAGCACTTTAATATCCAAGTTTATTTTGTGAGAAGCCCCCATCAGCAAATGATTTGAATTGGACAGGATATAATTACTGGGCCAGATTTATGAGTGGTTAGCAGCTCTAAACTACACCTTGAGTGGGTATTCATCCTAAAGGAGGACAGTTCTCTTTTGTTTGCAGCCAGGCCTCAATATAAACCCCACCAGTGAAGGCTGCTGAGGGGATGTGCCAAATCAACACATTCCCTGGTGCATGGCCCCCTTCCCTGGCCCGTGCACCCACTTTCTAGGCTATGCTGGTCCTTATACAGTGGCAGAGGAGTAGTTAAGGCCACTTTGTGCAGCTGAAACCTCTCATGGTAGAACTTCTGCACCAGGTTCTTGCCAGTGGCATAGGCACCAGGCTCAGTTTAGCTCAGCGATTCCATGTCTCCTAACAGGGGTCTGGATCCTTTCTTTGGAAGGAAAATATTTCATTAATAGTCAGAAGGCACCCAGTGGCCTTTGGTAACTCAGCTGAACCCCTGTGAATCAAAAAGACATTTCTTAATGCACATATGTGCAGGGGAAAAGCAAGTAATTGTGCATCGGATACAGAATAAATCTGGAGTTTATTTGTCCTGGGATTTATCTTATTTTTATTTTACAGTATCATCCACCCATGTGGCTTTGCTGAATTGAAGTGTCTAATCTAAAATCTGGATTAGAGTCCGTGAAATGTTATTGTCCCAATATCCATGTTGTTTACTGTGTCTTGTTTTTCTTCTCTCATTACAGTCATCCGAGCCAAAGTGGTGGGGAAGAAGCTCATGAAAGATGGACCTTTTGGAACGATGCGATACACCGTCAAGCAGATGAAGGTAGGTGTGTGTGTGTGTGTGTGTGTGTGTGTACACACACTTCATGCTAGGTTTAGCTTCCAAGGCAATTCTAGTTACTTGCTGATCACTAACACTGGCTGCTTTTAGGGTCCAGTCCTGCTAGTTACTGAGCACCTTCAACATCCATCGTGATTAATGGGAGTGGAGTGTGCTCAACAATTTACAGAATATGAGAGAGAGAGACTGACTGACTGACTGAAGGCCATGCTTACCACAGAATGCTGAGTATTTAGGGTTTTCCTTTATTCTTAACACTTATGGTGGTGAAAGATGCCAGAGTGACAGCTCTGGATACTGAAGTCCTGTTTATCCCCAGCAGATACAGTGTAGGCAGCGGTAGTGCAGGCTTCTCTATGTGGCCCTACCAATAAGCCTGTGTTCTAGAGGGACTACTTGTCTGGGGATAAGTATCAGAGGGGTAGCCGTGTTAGTCTGGATCTGTAAAAGCAGCAAAGAATCCTGTGGCACCCGACAAAGTGGGTATTCACCCACGATAGCTCATGCTCCAAAATGTCTGTTAGTCTATAAGGTGCCACAGGATTCTTTGCTGCTTTGTCTGGGGATAGGTCATTCAGCCTCTTCTTGTCTTGGCTTCTCTGCTGAGACCGCCAACAAGCGTGTCAGTTAGAATGGTGGCAGTTATCATATGGATACTTGTCCAGTATGAGCCAGACTGAGAAAGCAAACATGCTTCACAAAGACCACTCAGCACCTTAGGGAGAGTAGCTTTCAGACACTTTCAGCCTGGGCTAGATTTAAATGGGTGACGAGAGGTACATTTCATTACCAGTCCCAAGGCTTCCAATTCTAGCCCATCCACCCACACTTCCCCCTGTGCCAAGCCATATAACTATAACTGCAGATTTGTCACAGCATTGTTTATCAAGCCTCATAGGAAATTTTAGTCAAACTCCTAGGTTTAGTGACTGCTCTGGGATGGATTGACTTTTTTTTAAATTAAAAATGCCTTGACATTTCACCCACGAAAGCTCATGCTCCAAAACATCTGTTAGTCTATAAGGTGCCACAGGACTCTCTGCTGCTTTGACAAAGGAGGGGGCACTGACTACTTACAGCAACAGCCTCTGCCCTGACACCCAGAGCATAAGGCCTCAGGAGGAGAGCAGGGTCCTGAAGAGTGAGCCCACCCCGCACTTGCCACGGGCAGCTTCTGTGTACCCCAGGGTGAGACCACCAGCTCCCCAGTGCAGGTGCTGTGACCTAGCGCATGGGGCCAAAGCACCACTCCCTCAGATTGGGTCCTGCTGCCCCTCTGCCACAATTTGGGGAGGGGTGGGTGACTGGGTCACATTTGAGAAAGTGGTGCTGTGACTCCAGATGCCATGTTGTAACACCCAAAGCAGGGAGCTGGGCTTAGCCCCATGGGACACAGGAGCCAACACTGTGGGGCAAGTCAGAGGCAGACTCATCCCCTAGAGCCGTCCCTCTGCACCAAGAAGGTGACCCACCTAGAGCCTCACTGCAGGAAGTCACGGACAAACAGAAATGGTACCCATAACCTTTTCTGCACCATGATGAACCTGCAGTCCTACTTACAGCCCAGACAGATTGAACTTAACCTGTTGCTTTGGACTTTTTTTTCTTTTGGCCAGCTGACCCCTTGTTATGTAATGTTAAAAAATCAGCCCTAGTTTGTTTTTCTTGGCTGCAGCGTTCCAGTCATAAGACTGGTTTATGTCTTTTATAAAAGAAAAGGAACGAAAAGGCCTTGGCAGCTGTTGCAGAAATCTGAAACATATTAGACAAAGTAAAGGTTCAGGAAAATGTGCCTGCCTTGTAACAGTAACTCTCTTTATAAGGCAGTTTATAGCTAAGCAACAAAGCTGCAAGGAGGAGACATAAAGCCTGTTTCATAAGCTATCACAAAACCTCACATGTTGCCAAAGTCAGCCTTAGCAGGGCTTTTTCCCTGGAGTGGAATTTTTGCACTTCACGTAAGAGGGTGTGAAGTGCTGGGCTTATGTATTTGCTTAAGCTTTGCTTTGAAAAATGTCTGTGAATTTTGTGTGCATGAAAGGAAATGACTGATAACATTGGCTAGCGCGAGACAGTGCAGCCACACCCCTCCCTTTGGCAAGCACCTCAGTCCTCACCAGCAGCACTCTGTGCTGTGCCAGTCCTGCTTTGCCACCCCCCAGCTCTACCTGTGTACCTCACTGCCAGCGCTATTCAGCACCTGCATGCTGCAGCCCATGACCCTCATTCTCCTCCCGAGTAGCATCTCCTGCTATTCTAGTCCTTCACTGCGCTCTCCGTCTTCAGGCGCACAGACAGATTTCAGGTATTAAGTGCCTGATCTTGGAATCATAGAGTAAGTGAACAATAACTTCCCCACCAGACATGGTAAGGGCAGTTAACTTCTGCCTTCTCTACCAACTACTGATAGCAAGGTCACCACAGCACTGTTTGTCCCATCTCTGATATGAAGAGGGTCAGCTGGTGCTCGCCGAGATCCACAACAGTGATTCAAAAATATTGCCAGAGGGAGAGGGGAATCAAATATGGCTCGGCAGTTTCATGACAGCCTTCAAGTGCTTAGGACTCCCTTGGTTTAGCAACAAGGGAATCTGAGAAGTCCCTCAATTTGGCAACAGCAGTGTCTGTCCTGCTGTCAGAGGGGGAAGGCATTCCAATCTGGAAATAATGTAGCCGACACTAGTTCAAGACAAGCAGAGGTTTCCAGGAGTCTGAGCCACTTTCAGAGAGAGGAGAGAACTCCCTGTGTCTGGAATAACACAGGTTCTACCACACTGTCAGCAAAGGGTTCCTCATGACAGTGTCCTGTGTGACAGTGATAAGTGATTCTGACTGGGATTTAGGGCAGTCATCTTGAAGTAGACTCTAGCAGGCTCCCTGATATTGGTCATAAGTCTGCCTGCAGACATGGGAAATGCAAACCTAGACAAGGTGAAAGAGTTGAGTGGGAAAAGATCCCCGCTCAATTCTTGCACCTTGTCTGGCTTTGCGTTTCCCACATTTGCACTCTATTGTGAAAAGTCACCCAGCTGTACTCCAAACCCTTTCAATTAGGGAAACCAAACTGTAGGAAGTTTTCCTGTTCTGTTTGCATTAGATTGTGCTGCTATATGGAGGCGGGGGGTCTTTACAGCAGATATCGCACTAATCCACGTGTATCTATGCCAAGACTGCAAGAGGACAATTGTCTTTGCAGAAGTTGATCCAAAATATTTTGTTAGGAAACCGCATCCCCAAGAAAAGCCTGTGAGGTTTTATTTTCAATAAGTGATTGCATGTGTTGGCCAGTGTGGGTCTATTGGCACACTGTGCTGTACTGTGGGGGTGATACATTGTGTCACATGTTTTAACCTGACCTTGGACAGGAAGGAACCCGTAGCAATCAAACTATTCAGCTTAACTGGAACATCCTGCAGCTATAACTTTCAAAACATAATCTGAGCATCTTCTTTTAAACCCCACTGTCTGTCTGCTGCACTTCGAGTGCTCAGTAGGAAGGTATTCAGCTGATGCTGTGGGGGAGCAGAAGCTGATGTAGTACACCTTTCCTGCTCTCACCGCAGTGAAGTCCTACTGTACTCCTGCTGGAAAGAAAAGCTAACTAGGCATCTGACTTTGCACAGCTGCCTGTAAACAGCATTGATGATAAAAGTACCATGTCAGTGTTTGCTGGCCGCCTTTAAGCCCTCCTGCACCTGCAAATGAAAAACAAACAAGCCATTTACTTCAGCAGCACGTGCTGTATTGTCTGGCTAACCAGGCTGAGGTGCATTGAGCACGTTAAGTAATAACAATCTATTTTTGTTTTTCTTCTTTGGTCCCCTGAATTCATTTGGGCCACACTTCTGTGATGCCCCACAATTCATCATGTGACATTACAGGTAGACTCCCAAGGGACCTGGATGGAGAGCATAGAACCAGCCCATAGATGCAGGACAGTGGAAGGTTTTTTAGCACAGAGGTTTGTAGTTTTGAAAATCTTGTAATTATTTCATTCCCTGTTGGGATCTAAAATACTTCAAGCATCTTTCAAAACTGCAATGCCAAAAATCTTCACTGAGCGGATGGGACTTGGCTCTATTCACCAGTGTAACTTCTTGGTACTGTAAGCTGTGATATCACAGTGCATTCTAGGAACTATCCACAATGACCTCAGGGACCTGAAAAGGAAATATAGATCAGATTTTAGTACGCTGCTTGTTTGCTCAATCCCATTGTAGGCTGGCTAAGCAGGAGCATTGACCTAAAGTGTTGCTTAAAGAAAATGGCTTGTTTCTTTAGCTTGCAGCTCACCTTTAATGTGAGGTGAGAGGTGAAACAGTGGTAGTCACAAGAAGAAAGAGTTAGTGTCTAATTTGCCCTCAGTTAAAGTTCACAGAGGAAAATAATCCTCTCACAGGACATCACAGTACTAAATTCATCATGAAATAAGAGGAACCAGATGATTTGCATATGCTTTTCTGTGGTGGAGGTCCACCTAATCCCCAAGAATGGGGTTTGTTAATGGGAATGCTGACACAACCGGAACTTGTGCAGCAGTAGCAGGCACTGCCATGCAGTGCTCGTTAATACTTTGCTCCCTGTCATTAGATTTCCTAAAATACACAGCTGTGATGACAGGATGACTCGGAGGGTAGCAGTTAAGAGAGAGGCTGGCTTATGGCTGACTTTCTTCTACTAATCTAATGGCACTTGCAGGGTATTTTATGTATCCAGAAACAATGCTTGGGATTTATTTATTTATTATTAGGGAAAGAGTCCTCTGTAGAAAACTTCCCTCTCCCATATTTTCTCACAAGTTTGCACTCCCTCCCCAAAGTCTCCATGTCACAGTGACTGTCCTTCATTTGAAGGGGATTGGATGGGACTCTCTCTAGAGCCCATCAGTACAGCTCCTAGAATCAGCTGGAGGAGTCACTGCAGTGTAAGGTGAAGTACTTCTCCAGGGACTGAGCATGCTGCCTTTTGCAGCGCTTCCAGTCCCTGTTGATTTATTGAACAAGAGAACGCAGAAATTGAACCTGAACCTCATCTGGTAGTGCAGTATCACTCGTTACCTGTTAAACACCTATGATGTGCTTGATGTTATCCAAAAGGACAGTCCCTGTTGTTATAGTTTATACCATCTAAGGTGTGGCCCCCATTACTGTAGTATCTGAGTGCCTCACAGTCTTTAATTTATTTTTATAGTACCCCTGTGAGGTAGAGCATTTTACAGATGAGGCAGCGAGGCACAGGGAGACAAAGTGACTTGTGCAAAGTCACAGGAAGTCTGTGGAGGAGCATGCAATTAAACCCAGCTCTCCCAAGTCCTAGGTTAGTGCCCTAACTACTGGGCCATTTACAGACATACAGCATAAATCAGGAAATCTAAGTATATCCCCTGGAGACCAACAAAATTGCAAGGACAGCAACACACGGATGAGGCAAAGCATGCAAGGATCAACTATTTAATGTGAGGCTTATGCTCAGTTAAGTATACGCTTGCATATTCCAAGCATGATGCTTGCACTTCTACTGGTATGGAATGATTAACTTTAAAAAATCCTTTCCTCACATAGTTGTCAGGCATAATTAGAAGTAAGATTGGAGAATACAAGCTCTTTGGAATGAATTTTGCTTTCTATAATATTGCTGTTACACAGTGACAGTACTGCTAGATCACCGCAGTGATAGCTGCAATATAAATATGGAGAGGTAAGACAAATAGAAAAGTCACTGGATGACGCAGGAGATGGTTTTATCTCAGAGCACAGCAAGACTTTTTTTAAAATGTGTTTTTAAATGGGAGTGTGGCAGCAGTGGTCGGGCCTGGGCCAAAGTCTGTTGAAGTCAATGGGCTCTGGTTTAGGCCCTTAATGAAGGAAAGGTGGCATTTGGTGAGTTTTTAAGAAAGAACTTAGTTAAGGAGGTATGTGAATGAACAATGACTGTAGACATGGACACTGGGATCATAGGGGGTTCCAGTAATAGGGTGCAGCACGGGAAAAGGCATGCAGGACACTTCCCAATTGACACAATGACAAGAATTCATAGCTTTTAGGGTTTGTTTTGCTTAGATATGTCCAGTTATAAAAGGGGGAGAGAAACTTCAAGCTAGCAAAACTGGTCTTAATGATGATGCAGTAGAAAGATAGTGGGAAAAAGGATAGTGGCAGATCTATAGGAGACAGTGAGGGTCAATGCATTGAGCATCTACTTCTTATGAACCTAAGTTCCAGTGAGGATTTGATCTCAAGTGAGTTTTGTGGGCTTGGGCAGTTAAGGGGAGAAACTTCATGAAATTGTGATTTCCCCTCATCCTCCAGCGTTTCTGTCTAAATTTTGGCCACCTGTACAGCAAAACTAAAACAAAAACCCCAGCAGAAAAGTGTCATGAAAATTTAGTCTAATACTTTTTGTTGTTGACATTTTCAGGAAAACGGTCATTGAAATTTCCCCCCTCCAAAATAAAAATAAATAAATAAAGAATATTGACCAGTCTTAATCTTCATTGTTAGGGGTTATTTTATCCACATGACCCCACACACTTCAGCATGATGGGTAGTTTTCTTTCAAGAGTGCTGCTGATCCAAACTGGGGAAGGTCAAACTAATTTCTGCCTAATTTCAAATCCACTTGAACGCTTGTAGGTTCAAAAGTTCTATGAAACTTGAACATAACGGGGCTTCCACTTACGAGAGGACGTGGGGGCAGGGAGCAGAGCAGAAGAGAAATTCAACAGGAACAATAAAGAATCTAGATGCTAATATCACCAATATGGAACCCATTTGTACTAGTTTGGGGAGAGGGCTGTTTTCTTAATACATAGCATAAGCGTTTCTTTAGCTAGAGAAATATTAAGCCCCAGCTGAAGTCATGAGGAGCTGTGAGTGCTTAACATCCAAAAATCAGGCCTTGTGGCAGGTGCTTCAAATTGGGCACCCAAACGGAAACATCAAAAATAATGGAGACTGGAAAATTTGGGCCTTATTTATTTATTTTTAAAAAAAATCTCCCCTGGGGGGAGAGAAATTGTTTAAATTACAGGAAACCAGATTCATAAACTCAAAGTAATTGTGCAGCTTCCCCCAGAAATAGCTTGGGACATTTGTGAACTTTGGAAGCCCAGGAGATGTGGCCACTTGTAATCAGAAGTGAGGTGAAATGGGAAAGGTGGTGTGCTAGTGCTGGATAGTAATGGGTTGTTGTAGGTGAAGATGCTAATGTATTGGCCGACTTGTGCGGGGAGGCTTGCAAATCACATTACCTGCAGTATGCCAGAGTCCAGTTAGTAGCATCTGTTTCTCACTTTCAAGAGTACTACAGTTCACTGCCCAGAATCACAGCCTGCTGATATCATTAAGAGATCCAAAGGAAATTCCAGCAGCATGCTGAAAAACTGTCCTCCTTAGAGTCTAACACGTCTTTATTTATTCCTTCAGATGTACAGGGGCTTTGACAAGATGCCACAAGTTCAGTATATCTACACAGAAGCCTCAGAGAGTCTTTGTGGGGTCAAGCTAGAGGTCAACAAGTACCAGTATCTGATTACAGGTAAGGGACTACTGGGGTTTTTTGTGATCAGGACCTCTTTTCTGTCTGTATCTGTACTTGCCAAACACTCACACGGAATGGGGGCAGGTAGGTCAGCTCTATAAGCAGGTTCTTAAAGACAGTGCACGTCTGCTTCCCTGTGCTGAAATATCACATAAAACGTCGAATGCAGGGACAATCAGTCAGTAGCATTCCAATCTCCAGGGATTGTCTCTCCATCAGTAACACATTCCTCTACTCTTCTCCCCACCCCCCACTTAAATCTCTCCAGTTTACAAACCACATAGCCAGTGTTAAGCATTTTTTGTGACAATAAGTGGTCATTAATGCATAACTGAGCTGGTGTACCCACTGCAGTACAGGCCAGTGAGATTAGAAACAGCAAGGCACCGCTCTGCTGAGCTAGAAATAGAAAAGCCTGTTTGGACCAAGTGAGTTGTTAAGATGACGATGCAAGGAGAATCGGGACAGAGCACATGCCAAGTCCTGTTTCTCTGTTAAGGTGCCAGCGCACTTACACCTTGCCCTGTTGCAGAGGGGAATGTGATGGTTGTGCTGGGGATTCTGACAGCTGGTACAGAGATTCCAACTTGTGGAAGTGCCATAGTCTCACTCATTAACCTCATAGCTAATAGAAGAAAATAAACTGATTGCTGAACTGTGACTAAATGCATATACATGGGATTGAGAACATTAGCAGGCTCAGGAAAGTGACTGACTGAACTGAAAACAACTAATTTGTGTCCCTTTCTGTGTTTTCTAGGCCGTGTGTATGAAGGAAAGGTTTATACTGGCCTGTGTAACTTGTATGAGAAATGGGACCGACTGACTCTGTCCCAGCGCAAAGGACTAAATCATCGTTACCACCTCGGTTGTGGCTGCAAGGTATGTATTGCTTCCGGTTAGATGTAATTAAAAGCCTAATCCTAAAACTGTGCTCATTGCAGCTGATAGCAATAATGCAGGTGAACTATCAGGGAAGGAATCAAAGCACTAGAGGTTTTTTTTACAGAAGGCAAAATGACAAATTTTGCCTCCTCACTGGTTTCACAACATAATGAACAAGTTAAAGTTTTCTGCCTGCGCCTTTTCTATGAACTTCTTGGTATAATTTGGCGGGGTGGGAGAGAATCTGTGAAAATTTCACAAACACTATTTTGCAGATTAGTGAAATTGTGTGCAGAGCTGCTGGGAAAACGTGTTAAGCTTTTTTCCCCTCAAAACGTTTTGAGTGGTTAAAAGTTCAGAACTTATCCCTTTGCACTCAGCTCCCATCCTGCAAATACTCAGGCACATGCTTGATTCTAAGCCAGAGGCTCCCAAGCTGGAACACAGCGATAAGGTTATCAGGGGAGCACAAAGACCTGATGGAGCCACTCTGAAAGGCTGGAGCTAAGAGGAGGCTCTGTCCAGCAGGGGAAGTGGACAGGGCACTGTGCAGGTGGTCTTGACTGCCAGGATCAGGCTCCCTGCCTGCCTTGCTCCTGCAGCAGTCACAACCCAGCAGTTATGCTCCTCTGCTGGGGATGTTAGCAGAGACTCTGCGAGTGGGGAATGAAAGGCTATACCCCGGGAGTACTGACCCACCTGCCAGAGAGAGCCCCTTCCAGCACAGCTCCGGGGCACACAGTCCCATCCACTTGCCTGGCCAGACAGAGCCTGCGCAAGGAAACCGCAGACAGGGCCCCACTCAAGGGCTGGAGTCAGTAGGGGACCCTGTCCAACAGGGGGCCAGTACTCATGGGTGCATCTTTCCACTCCGGTCCTGACCCTGGCCCTTCAGTGCTGCCCTGCACAGGCAGGGAGCTGGGTCCCGGCTGGCAAAACTACCTGACTGCTGCAGGGAGCGGAAGGTTTCCTCAACTGCCACATGGCAAGTGCCCCCCACCCCTGGCCCCGTGGGTACAGGGTACTCCTTCCCCATAAACCTGCTAAAAAGCGGGGTGTGGGCATGGGACATGAATCTCTGAAGTGGGGCTCAGCAAACAAAAGTTTGGGAATCTGTGGATTACAAGTCCTGGTGGGGGAGGGGGAGCGACAAATCCCAGGAAGGGTAAGGTGGCCATGACTGGAAACATTTGCGCACCACTGTTCTAAGCACATGAACCGTGCCATTGACATGAATGGCACTGCTTGTGTGGGCAAGTTAAGAACACATTTAGGTGTTTGCAAGATCGGGGCTTAATTTTTTAGTTAGCACGTTAGCGCTTTAAAAGAATTTCAAAAACACCAGTTTCTGATTTAAAACCAAAGTCTTATAAAATGTGCCTTCAATTTACCCCTATTCCACTTGCTGATTATAATTGCAGATTAAGCCCTGCTACTACCTGCCCTGCTTCGTGACCTCCAAGAACGAGTGTCTTTGGACAGACATGCTCTCCAGCATCGGTCATTCAGGGTCCCAATCAAAGCACTATGCCTGCATCCGACAGAAGGAAGGATACTGCAGCTGGTACAGAGGATGGGCGCCTCCTGATAAAACTATCATCAATGCCACAGATCCCTGAGCACAGTCCCTTCCCCATTTCCTTTCCTCCCTCCCTTGTGGCTGAGCTTCTCTTGGACAATAACTCCTACCAGATCATGATGATGACAATGAAATTAGTGCCTGTTTTTCTTGCAAATGTTAGCACTTCGAACACTTAAAAAAAAGAGAGTCTATGCTGTCATACTGAATTTGTTTTTAATCACCTTTTTCGATTCTGAGATCACCCATTTCAGTCAGATTATATTTGTCTGGGAACTTTCGTTTGCACACCGGAAAAAAAAATTATGGAGCCCTTGCTCTCTCTATGTATCATTATCTATAGCAATATAATCTATATTTTTTTAGGAAAACAAAAATATAAAAACTATCCCAGTTGGGCACTATATCCTTCTTCCTTGCCCTGGCTTCCCCAAGCCCTCTTCGCGCACACACTGCACAAATTATGCAGATTGAAGCTATTTGAAGGGGAAACTGGTTCAATTAACTAGATCAGTAAATAAAGCAAAAAAACCAAACAAACCCTTATTCAAATGGGGAATTGGAAGTGTGATTGACTTCAGAAGTGGGAGAACTCGGTGTTAAGACACTGCATTGTCTGGTAAAAGCATCAGGGACTGAATGTCCTCCTTGCTCATTCAGTCACAGTGTGAAGGATAGAGCACACTGGAAGTTCGGGGGTTCCACAGAACACGAAGAGAGGCTTATTATTATCGTGAGGTTTTTGAAATAAAACCTGCATTCAGGGAGGTAATTCACCTAAGTAAGTACAATGCAGCAGGTGAAATGCTGAGTCTCTCTCTTTTAAACAGAGTTGCTCTTGAAATTTTTGCAGTTTAGCTCCCACAGAAAAATTCCGGTTTGAACATCTTAAACCAAACAAATGAAAATTATCAACACTAAAAATAAATCAGTCAATTCCACGGCGAGGGGGAAAGGGGAGACTCACTAGGGTTTATTGCTATAAGAAATCTATTGCCAAAATAGTGTTTAGCTGAAGTAAGATGTATATACACATAATGACATAAGCTATTTTTGACAGGACGTGGAATTATTTGGTGTTATAAACAATGAATGCTTTGATTGTGTTTTAAAACAGAAATCTTGACATTCCGAGTCAGTGATTTATTTTTGGTAAAAGATATTGAAACTCCAGTGTACCTGCAGTAGAAGTTAGAATCACTGTTTTGTGCCCCACCCCCAACTACCATGACTTACCTCCTACAGCTACACTGGCTGCGGTTGTATATGTAGTGAAAGCAAAAGCTGGTGGAGGGAGGCAAGGAAAAGCAACATCCTGACAGGCACTTCCTAGAACTTTACATTTCAGCTGTCCAATGGATTCCAAGTGGGTCAAGTGCTCTGTTTCCCCCAAGCTGTTGTTAACGTAGCTGTGGGCACATTCTTATTCCACGTCCTGAGGTGACATGGGGGAAGGGATGGTCCTGGCTTCACTGTCGACTGGAGGATTTTTTCGTTCTGTTTTGTTTTTATTAAGAAAACTATAATATAAATTTTCTTATTAAATAAAAATATTTTAAGGTTTAATGTTGATGAGGAGGGGTTACTGACAAAATGGGTGACTGTATATTTTACTGAGTGTATGGGGGAGGAGGGCAACACTTAACAACATTATTTGTTTTTGTTTTTTATTATTATAATTATTTATCTTACATAGACATGTATCTTCAGTTCATTCCACTTAGGAAGCAGAGCTGTTGTCAGCAAGAAAAGGCATTGCAGTCATGCTAGACAGCGACAATATAGCATTCTCTATGCAGTGATCTTTTCAATTTGTTTGGGGCTTCTTCGCCATTGTGAGAGGGGGAAGAGTGTATTCTAGTGTTGGGATTGATGCATCAATCGTTTTGGGGCTTTGACTTCAGTGGAGCTATGCTGATTTACACCAGTTGAGAATCTGGCCCATTTAATAGAAGACCCTTACAGCAGAATGCATGTGATTGGCGTAAATGGCATTTTCATAGAATTGTTTGATTAGAAGGGACCTTAGGTGGAATATTCAACAATGCCTAAGTAGTTTAGAAGCACACAGCACACTGAAAGTCAATGGGACTTGTGCCAAGGCACACTTAAAAATGCCACCTGATCATCACAGGGGGAGATTAGGTTGCTTTTTAGGGTCAGGTGCTACATCAGGCTGCTTCCCTTTTGAGCTGGGCATCATCAAGTTGGGCCATAAGCACAGGAGACCAATTTCTGCTCTGTTTCCTCTGTGCAACTGCAGCGCAGTCACAGGTGTCACTGAAAGCAGAACTTACCCCTGCATCTCTGGCAATGATAATTCCACCCGTGCACTTCACAACTTGTGGAGTGATCATCACTAGAGCTAACCAAGGCCTGACCCAACTACCATTTGATCAAAGGTGCTTTAGCGATCATCAAATCATTGAGCACAGCCATTTCTCCAAGTTTTGGAAGGCGAGATGAAGCTTGTCATGCGATGAGTTGTCAGACGTTGATTTGGATTTCCATTAAACTGTGGCTCTGTATTTTACCTGCTCACTGACTGTATAATTTAAAATCATATAAATAGCTGAAACATTACAGTATTGCAATCACATTATTGTGAAAATCTTTATTTTGTTGCTACAAAGATGTGTGTTCCTAAGTAGGCTGTAATGTATCTATGCGCTTTGTAAACAAACAAAAACAACCCCCCCCCAACCCTGCTACCAGCAGTGTTATTTTCCTAACCAGATTTCCATTTTATATTTGCAGAGAGTAAAAATATGTTTGACATGCAGACAGCTAGACTGGTAAAGGCGGGGGCTTGGAAAGCAACCCTCTCCCTTGCCAAATAAAGATGCAGCTGTAGAGGCTTTTTAAAATGTGGAACCAAATAGAGGGAAAGAGTGAGGGAAGAAACCAGCACAAAATACATTTCTTTTGTGAGGCTTCCAGGTTTTTTAAAAAGAATACTATCAGGGACAGATATTTTATGGACTAAGCTTGCCTTGGAATCAATGGGTGTCTTTCCATGGGCTTTGGGGTCAGGTGCCTAAATTTCTGCCTCTCTATCTACTCTTCCCTTCCCTCACTGAAGATCACTCCAACCTGCCTAGGCACAACACCCTCCTTCTGGATTACAACAGGCCCTGCAGGATGTAGGCATTCTGTCTGGAGGACAGCAGTGAAGACCCCATCAGGGTGGTGTTTTCCCAGATGAGCAGGGGTTGCCATTGCCGTTGCACAAATATCTTGCTGTTTCCCCATTGTTGCGAAGGTTAAAATGTGGCCTCTGACATCCCCACCAGCCATGCTCTGTGCTGAAAGGGACGCTGTCAATGGGACTACTTACATCAGTGTCTGCATGATCAGGGCCTTAGTTTTTGAACAAACACACTTTTGCTAGGTTTTAAATCAATATTATTAAAACTACATTTTTACAAACCCAATTCACTTTTCTAGACTATTTTTGCAGTTTCCTTATTTCCATTTAGTTCTGTTGCCTCTTCTCTGAGCTTGGACAACAGATACGTCAGTTTCACTTTCAAATCCAATTTCACTTTCCAGTTCTCATCACAAGCACAGTACCCGAATGTTCGGACTGCCAACTCGGCCTGGGGGCTCTTTGTTTCTTGAAAATGGTTTCCTTTTAAAATTTGGAGTGGGGTGTTTTTTCCCTTTTCTCTTTAGGGAAAAGGGTGGAGGGGGATTATATGTATGTGGAATTTCCTGTGCAGTCCCACTGAAGTTAATAGGGCTCTGTGCAGACAGAGCAGTTCACCACCACAGTGTAAAGTGCAGGATCAGGGCCTAATTTTGGTGTGCCAAACATGACCCTCATCTACACTTTGAGCTGGGGTGTAATTCCCCACTCTAGTAGACAAACCCACTCTAGCTCTGATCGGCGGCGCCAGTGGAGGGACAGGTTAGTCACTCCTAGTACGTGTCTAGCATCATAAAGGGATGCTACTTGTCAGCTAGCCCCTCCTGCTACTCCGGCTACACTCTAGTACTTGCAACCCCAGGTCAAAGTGTAGACATACCCTTAATATGTCTGACTCATCAACGCGGATCTTCCACACTCACCAGTGGGGCAAAATGCTACCTCAGGGGGCCCATGAACACACCACTTTATAGGAACTTTATAGTGAAGGCACAAGGAAGAAAGAGTTCCCATTGTTTCACAGGACTTTATATGTTTCTTCAACATTTTTCAAAATATTTTAAGTCTATGAATCCTTTGTATTTTAGGAGGGAGGGACAAAATTTAAAGGATGGTGCAAACTTTTTTTTTTTTTAAATGCAGGTCAAAGTTTTCTGTCCACCAAAATCCTTATAAAAATAAAAATCCACTAAGCCTATGTCGCTGCTTTTGTTGTAGTGGCTTTATCAGTATCTCGGTCACTCCCTTTTCTTCACTGAGCCCCTCTGCTGTTCCTGGTAGTCAGAGAAATTTGGGGAAAGGAAACGAAGCCTGGGAGAAAATGTTCTCCCGAAGAAATATATTTGTTGCTAAATTCTGTAACACTGTTTACGGTTTTCCCTCCATGTTATTTATAAATTTTATACTCAATGAATGTATATTGTCTTTAAGGTAATACTGCATAATGTTCAATTTTTATAGTGTCTTTTTCTTCTGAGCAGTAAAGTGGTTTTATTTCTATCACAGATATTCTGTCTCTGCCTCGCTTATGTTAGTCAGTCTCTGTTACTTTAACCATATACAATTGGTACCATATACTTTAACATACACAAATATTGCTTTTTTCATTGGATCTGATGTGAAAATTAAGCCTCTGTCAATTGTTCTACTTCTGAGGACTCCCTCAACAATCCCTCTCTCTTTTTAAAGCAAACACTCTCCTGAGGTTCTGCTGTTGGGGTCACCAGGCCCAAGATGGAAGAAAATCCCTTTTGGAGCCTGTGAGTTCCACTTTTTAGATGGCCAGATGGGATCACTACAGAGCAATGCAGCCACTGTGGCTGAATGTTTAACAAACACGGACTGCTCCTGAGGAGGAATATTTGCACTGGTTGTGTGCGCAGCACAGGGTGCAGTTGCTATTACAATAGGCTGTTCCACAGAGGCTAGTTTGAAGCACATTTTATCCAATATACCAGTGTTTTCATTGACTTACTGCCCATAATGAGAAAAGGTGGAGGTTACTCAATCAAACCCTTTCCATTGTGAAAATCTCAATCCTTGTAATATCTCTTTAACGTGAGTAGTTATGGGTAGTTGAAAATTTTCCATCAAAGCTTTTTTTTTTTTGGACAGAAAGTCGGGTGTTCAACTACGTTAATATTTTCACAGAGGAGTGTCAATTTTCCCCTCACAATTTTGAGTTTTTATCAGAAATATTTGGTTTTCTGGCAAAAAGCAGAATTTTTCCATTGAAAATTTTGACATTTTTTGGGGGGGAGGTGGGGGGGGGGTGTCAAAAGTTTCCATCACAGAACTCTCCTTCCACACACACCATTTTCTGACCTGCTTTATGACTAGTCCTCATCCATACCCCTTTCCAAATAGGAGCCTATTAGCACTGGGAAAAGTTTTGACATGCAAAGATGCATTTTCTGATCATTTGAATTTAACAAAAGCATATAAAAAATCCAAAAATAGAAGTTTGATAACTGCCGTTATTGGATGTCCATTCATTTAAAAGATTATCTACAGTACCCAATCCCTTATATCACCACTAATCCTACCAATGAAGATTAAGGAAGAACCCAACTGGTTGGACTAGGGAAGTTGGTAGCATTGGTCTTATTAACAAAATTAAACAGACAAAAAATGGAGGGCCCTATCTGAATACTGTTCCACTTGTCTTATGCATGTACAGCCCTGGAGTAGGCCTTCCAGCCGTATGACCTCTCAGTTGCAGGGCTGTGTACTGGCCTATAAGAGGGATTTAAGTCAGGAGATATTGTATTAGGAGTGTCATATGAGTAATTGAGGGAGGACACCAATTTTCATCTCAAAAGCAGGGCTGCCCTTAAATTGCCCTTAAATTGTCTGTGTGTGAATCCCACCAGCCTTGCATCTGAATTCAAAATGAATCCAGCTATACAAACTAAAAGGCAGGTGATAATTCAGACATGGGGTCAGGGCTCATAGACAAAAAAGACTATTGAGATTTTTGAGGGAGGCAGAAGGAGTCATAGGTTCATGGATGCATGTTGACCGTCGAGTTTCTCAAAGGGCCAGGCTAAGAGTAGTCATGCCTCTGCCTAGGGTCACTTGTAAGGGAAAAATAAAAGAAATACAGCTGTTGTTTAAACACTCCCACTTCTGCTCCTTCCCCAGGTTCAAAAGGAGACAGCTGCCCAGCACTTTTAGGAAGTTGCTGCCTTTAAGGAGCCCATGGAATGCTTATTTATTGTGCAGGTCTAAGGTACAGTATGTACTAGTTCACAGATAGGATGAATAAACACCAAGAGCAATTAAGCTACAGCAAATTTCGCAAACCAAATAGAATAAAAACTAATCTTCAAAAACTCAAAACCACTTCATTTAACAATCCAACAGCTGGTAAGTATGTCTAATAGATGGTAACTAATGTCACAGATGAGACAAATCAAGAGCAGCACAGCACTCTCTTAAAAGAAACTCCTTCTGCACCCCACACCTCCGATCTTCCTGCTCTTCTATTCATTAGGAAGAGTGCAAAGACCAACTCAGCCACATCCAAACAGACCTTTTCCCCACCTATGACAACCAGGGTCAGCAATTTATTTCTCACTCTTTCACCATCTGTGTCCTTCCAAGAACTGAGGGAAAAGCAAAGAGGCACCCAGGGCAGTGTTCTATGCCTGCTATTTTTCTGCTAGGAATTTATTGTCTGTAAAGTCACAGCTATTGTTTCAATTGCCAAGGCTCCCAGCGTGAGTGACTCCTTCCACTCCCAACCACAGATTCGCTGCATCTTCCCCAACTAGATCATCATCAAAATAAACAAAGGACACTTACCATCTGCTTATGGCTTGGGAAGAATGTTTGCTCCACAAGGGGGAACTTCTCAGGACCCAGCGAGTTGAAGATTTTAATTAGCTGAGAGAACTAGAGAGAGAGAGAGAATCTGTTGTTTATTAGACAATAAACCAGTGCTTTTAAAAAGTGTTGGTATGAAGGGTGGCGGGAGGCAAGGGAATCACATTATCTTCTCCCACCCACCTTTCTGCAATTGACAATGGTGAAAAATATGGGTATAGCATGGTAAGCTATCACTCTCTCTCACTGGGTGTATAACACCCAGGCATCTTGAGAGAAGGGAAGGAGTTAAGTGAAGAGGCTGGAAGTGGACCAGCTTGCATTCAATTACAGATCCACTATAAACAGGCTTAGCTTTCACAGTATAGAAGGGCTGAGAGTAAAGAGAGAGCAGCTCATCTTGACAGTCTGGAGGAAAGGGCTCAAGACACACACACACACACACACGTAGTACCACTCATGTATAGCAACAAAACAAAATAACGCTCTCTCTCCCCCATGCAGCCAAATAAAGGATTGGTGATGTTTCTTAAAAGGTTTGAGTAGTCAAAAGAGATGCTCACTAGAAAGAGAGAGTCTTCT
Source organism: Mauremys mutica (assembly GCF_020497125.1). Taxonomy (NCBI): domain Eukaryota; kingdom Metazoa; phylum Chordata; order Testudines; family Geoemydidae; genus Mauremys; species Mauremys mutica. The sequence continues at coordinate 98,160,593 of NC_059072.1, read as the reverse complement.
ACAGCAGTGGCTCTCAACCTTTCCAGTCTACTGTACCCATTTCAGGAAGCTGATTTGTCTTAAGTAACCCCAAGTTTCACCCAACTTAAAATCTACTTGCTTACAAAATCAGACATAAAAATACAAAAAAAAAAGTGGCACAGGATGCTATTACTGAAAAATGGCTCACTTTCTCATTTTTAACCATATAATTATAAAATAAATCAATTGGAATATAAATATTGTACATTCATTTCAGTGCATAGTATATAGAGCAGTATAAACAAGTCATTGTCTGTATGAAATTTTAGTTTGTACTGACTTTGCTAGTGCTTTTCACATAGCCTCTTGTAAAACTAGGCAAATACCTAGATGAGCTGATGTACCCCCTGGAAGAACTCTGCATACTTCCAGGGTTACACATACCCTGGTTGAAAACCACTGTTCTACACCATCCAATTTGAGTGCTGGGCAAAGAAAGCATGAACCTGATGTCTATCATATAAACATCTCTTGTGACTAGGTTCACCTGAGAGGGTCTGTCACCAATCTCACATGCATGTAGCATGATGCACACAGAATGAAATACAGAAGCGTTCACCTCTTACTTCCCCATTTATCTTGGGGGTCAAAGGGGACATCATCCTAAGCGAGTTATTTGAGGAAAGCAGTGTGCAAAGTCTATGCTGGAAAGCAGAGTCCTTGGCAAGTACTTCATGTACAAGAGCTAACATGGTAAGCCAGGACATCACACATAGAATTAACTGTTTATCATCAAGGGTCACACACAGCTAGACAAAGTTTCCCATAATGTGATAATCTGACAGTGGGATAACAGAGCTATTCTAAGAGAGCAAGTCTTGATTTCTATCCACCTTACACCACCTTATAATAATTTGTATCACAAGGAATTTCAACTCCTATTTGACAAACTGCAAAGATCTACACACTATTACACGTACAGTCTACTGCCTGGTGTAAGTTGCACGTATGGCACACTCCCTTATCTTTCACTGGTAAAACAAAAAATCTAATATTTGAAAGGTGGGTATGCAAGGCTGTGGCACTCAAAGAGTTAAGATGTGTAAGTTCCTTGAGGCATGAGAGACAGATTTTATGGAGGACAATATGGCAGTATGACTAGGAGATGAAAGGAGACAGTAACAGGCGAAACATAATTGAAATTGCTTATGGAAGGATCTTCTGGATGATCTATGTTCCTTGTGACTGAGATTCATGTATGTAGCCACCTTGCAGTATGCCTAAAGCATCTCACTAGGTGCTAAGCGCACCATTATAATAGGCAAGCTCCTTTTCAGCTTGGCAGCAGAGCTGTTATTGACAATCAGGACAGGGGATGTTGCAGAAAGAGGACTGCTTATTTCTCTTAATTCAGTGATTTCTGAATCTCTCAGATATCAATTTTCATGGGTATTTAGAGAATTTACTTGTTGGGGCCTGCTGCAGCTGGGAGCAAACATCTCAATAATTCTAGCTACTGCTCACACACGTAACGTGGGCTTGGCAGAATTCAATTTTTTATTGTTTTGATGGAGAATATCAGTGTTTCTTTTCAAGCACCTTTTCAATTTTTATCGATTTAAATTTTCACAGTTACAGGAAATTATGGGGGCAGGCTATGGGGAGGTCAGACAATTTCTTAATGACAGGACACAGATTCTAAAAGTTAAAGTTTATAACCATTAAACACAAAACTGTCAACATCACGTGTCAAAATATACAAAGGAAATACCCTTAAATCAAACATTAATAAGTCCTCAAGCAGAATTTTTCTTACTTTGCCTATCTGTACATTTCTATTATTATCCATTAAAATATTTTTTCTTCAATTTGTGCATGTAGGCCAAATTGACATTTATCAACGTTTACCGATAAAAATCTAATCCAAGCCAAGTAATATGTAATCAAACTCAGAGCTAAGGCTTATGAAAATGTGCAGAGTTCTATTTGCAGAGATTCACAAACTGAACCCCAAAGTTCAATTCACAGGGCTTGAAAGTAAGTTAACTCCCATAGGTTCTTTTAGAGAAAGTTCAGTTAACTTAACCCTCTCTTATGGGAAAGTTCAGTTGTGGAAGGTTCTCATTGCAACTGCACCCCAACAATTTCCCAACAAACCTTGGGACCCCCTCATCTTGAAGGAGATATTTTCAAGGGAGTTCCAGGACTGGTTTTGGGGAAGAGGATAGCTGTTCAAAGAATAACAGACCCAGAGCCTTGGGAGAGGAAAGTCCTTTAGCTTCCCAGCAGTGTGAGCCACCTCAGCCTATGTTTGCTGAACTTTCAGGAGCATTGTCTGAGGTTCATAAATGCCTCAAGTTGCAATTCCAAGGCTCTGTTCAAGATAATGTGAGGTCTGATGAAAGTATTTTGTGCAAGTCTACTAAGTACCTTCATTTGGGTCCCCTTTGCAGCATTGCAATCACTGGGCCACCTTAGCAAACACATTTCTGTTTACTAAATGTAATCTTGCACTTCCTGGTGAAGAGAGAGCATTTTGGAAATTAAATGATGATTCCTGTATGAAAAATAATGCCAGTTTGTAAAAAACAGTCTGAAGGGCATGTACCAGACACAGGCCACATACTGAAATGGCAGCTGCCCTTAGATTTGCAGACAAAGATTTCCTTTTCTAAATTGCGTGGGATGAAATTCAGTGTTTGAGAAAACCCAGAAATCTTCCATTGGTGGCATAATCACATCACTAGTACCACCACCCCCTCGCACACATCAGCAGATAAGAGGAAAAATTTCACAGCTAGAATAATTTTTGTTGGCAACAAGGGTGTTGATCTAGACTAGAGGAAAGAGGACAGATTGCATCTCTTAACTACTTGGACTACCCCTGCACATCCTACAGAAACAAAACAAAACACTGTTTTGACTAGCAGAGTGAGAAAACAGAACTTAAAAGTTACACAGAGTGAGATGGAGACACAGAGAGAAAGATCAACACATCGGCAAGAGAGACATGTCACAATGGGTGCACACACAGCACATGCAGATCTACAGACAGACACATAGATGCTGTATACATGTTACTCTAGGAAAATAACTAAAGCTACTGAATAATTGTTGGGCTGACATACAGGGCTGCCCAGGGGGGGCAAGTGGGGTAATTTGCCCCAGGCCCTGGGCCCGCAGGGGCCCCCACGAGAGTTTTTTGGGGCCCCTGGAGCGGGGTCCTTCACTCGCTCCGGGGGGCCCGGAAAACTCTCATGGGGCCCAGGCCCCCAGAGCTTCTTCCACTCCGGGTCTTAGGCGGCAATTCAGTGGTGGGAGGTCCTTCCGCCCCGGGACCCGCTGCCAAAGAGCTGGGTCTTCAGGGCAATTCGGCGGCAGGTCCCAGAGCAGAAGGACCCCCCCACTGCCGAATTACCACCAAAGCAGGGGCCCCCTGCCACCGAGGCCCCCAGGCCCCCTGAATCCTCTGGGCAGCCCTGCTGACATATGGTGTATTTGCTTGTTAGTTTGCCTTCTTTTTGAAGCATTAGGTATCGGCCACTGCTGTAGTAATGGGTGTGATAAACATATGCTGGTAAAGGACTGATCTATTTTTTGCCCACCCTCACCATTATAAGATGGGGCAGAATTGCAAAAAATTTATATCTTCCATATTGACCTCAGTAACGAATGTTATGTGTGTGATAGGCACAATACTGTACAAGAGACACCAATAGATTAACGCAGTACAGCGACTCTTATCTTCTTGTTTAGATAAGAACATAAGAATGGCCACACTGGGTCAGACCAATGGTGCATCTAGCCCAGTATCCTGTCTCCGACAGTGGCCAATGCCAGGCATTTCAGAGGGAATGAACAGAACAGGTAATCATCAAATGATCTATCCCCTGCCGCCCATTCCCAGCTTCTGGCAAACAGAGGCTAGGTACACCATCCCTCCCCATCCTGGCTAATAGCCATTGATGGACCTATCCTCCATGAACTTATCTAGTTCTTTTTTTAACCTTGTTATAGTCTTGGCCTTCACAACGTCCTCTGGCAAGGAATTCCACGGGTTGACTGTTGCGTGAAGAAATACCCCTTTTTGTTTTAAACCTGCTGCCTATTAATTTTATTTGGTGACTCCTAGTTCTTGTGTTATGAGGAGTAAACAACACTTCCTATTTACTTTCTTCACACCAGATCCTTGACACATTGACAAGGAGAATATGTCAAGTATCCTCCTTGTATGTGTGTCCTAAATTGAGAGGAATGTTATTGTCAGCAGTTCAGCTAGCTTATTCCTTTCACCTAAGGGCCCACCCTTACTTATGGTCAGTAGTACCTCAGTCCATAAGTAGCCCCATTGATTTCAATGAGACCACATACAGAGCTTAGGACTACTCAGTGTAAACGTGGGTGGCACAATCTGGGCCCTTACTATCCCTACACAATCATACATGTGCAGTAGCGTGGCATGCCTACGCTTGCTGGGCTCTTCTATGTCAAAAGTTACTGCAGTAGGAAGAGTTTAAAAGAAAAAGAACAAGTGCATCTTAAGGCTGAGGGTCAAATTTTCTAACATGGCTAAAAGTACATCTACACAGCAACTAGACACCTGCGGCTAGCTCCTGCTAGCTGATTTGAGCTTGGGCTTCTAGTGTGTGTGTGTGTGTGTGTGTGTGTATATGTGTGTGTGTGTATATATATATATATATATATATATATATATATATAAACATACCTCTTCTTTTGTTCTTTTGGGCTGCAGGGCTGTTTCATTGCTGTGTAGGCTTCTGGGCTCAGGCTAGAGCCTGGGCTCTAGGAGTCTGCAAGGTGGGAGGGGGTTCCAGAGATTGGGCTTCAACCCAATCCCTGAAGCCTACACAGCAGTCAAACAGCCCCACAGCCTGAGCTTGAGCCCGAGTCAGCTGGTGGGTTTTTCTTTGCTGTGTAGACATACCCGGAGTTACCTAGGAGCCTAAATCCCATTGAAAGTCAATTGCACTTAGGCCGCTAAGTGATTCGGAATTTTTTACTCTGAGTCTTCAAATCTCCCCCACCCTGTGAAGAGGTGTAAGCTGTCTTCTTACAAAATTGTGGGTATTACTGCATATCATTACCCTGTATGAAATCCTGCAGTGTTTTGTACTGTAGCTTTTATAACACAGTGATTGTTACAATTGGCCAATGCATCTGGACTGGTGTGGTTACAGCAAAACTTTTACATAATTCTGAGATCCTGAAAATTTATTTTTTTGTTTAGCTTCTGTGAAATAGCCATTTTCACTTAAAAACAGCCCAAACAGTTCAAATTGTGCATGTTGTCAATGCAAATTAATTTTCCATCCCTCCAAAAAAAATTGTTTTGAAATACTGAAAAATTCACACTTATCATTCAAAAATATGACTGTACTTTTGAGCCTCAATTCACTCAACAGTTGTGGAGGAATCATTACAGACTGTTGAAGGAAACCCCCCCACAAAATTGTGAAAGTTCCTCATGAAATTGGATAATGTTTGAAAATACAAAACAAAATGTGAAAAACCTCATTTCCTAACATTACCTAATTTCATTTTTCACACCCCCTACGGTTATGTCTATCCAGTAAATTTCCAATAACCTTTGTCAAACAGATTCCTCCTTTCAGGATGCCTATTTTGCAATCAAAATGCAAAAAGGGAAAAATATCATCTGTCCCCAAGAAAAGCTGTTGGTGTCTCTGTCTCTTGTTTTCTAGCTATCATAAAATTTTTTGATCTTACTGCCAGAGAAGCTCTCAATAAGCAAAGGCATGACAGAAACGCATACCTGAGCCAGCTCCAACCAGATAAAGCCACTAGCTGTGCCAAATGCCAGTTTGAGATCTTAGATTAAGTAAATTGCTTTGTGGATTTAGGTTTTTTTGTTGTTTGTGTAACAGCGTGTACTCGCCTCTCCCGAGCAGGGCTGGATTAATGCCGGGGCTTTAGGGGCTGCAGCCCAGGGCCTCGGGGGGCCCTGCAGGCCCACAGACCGGATATGGCCTGCTACTTCTTTTCATCTGGCCCACCGGCATGCCCCTGCCACCCCTAGGCAAGGGGCGTTCAGGCAATCTTTGCGTGCTGCCCCCACCCCCAGCACCAGCTCCGCAGCTTCCATTGGCCGGGAACTGTGGCCAATGGGAGCTGCAGGGATAGCGCCTGCAGGCACGGGCAGTGTGCACCACACAGAGCGACCTGGCCCCTCCGCCTAGGGGCTGGACATGACGGCCACCTCGGGGAGCAGAGCAGCACAGAGCCAGGGCAGGCAGGGATCCTGCCTTAGCCCTGCAGTGCCACCGACCAGGAGCTGCCTGAGGTAAGTGCCTCCCAGCCGGAGCCTGCACCCTCACCCAGCCCAGTGCCCCCTCCTGCACCCAAACTCCCTCCCAGACCTCACACCCTCACCCCAATCCCCTGTCCTAGCCCTGAGCCCCATCCTGCACCCAAACTCCCACCCAGAGGAGCCCACCCTCCAAACCTCCTGCCACACCACAACCCCCCCAGCTGGAGCTGCATCCCCCCACACACCTCAGCCCATTCCCATACTCCAAACCCCAAGGGGCCCCACAAAATCTAATAGCCCTGGGCCCACAGGAAAGTTAATCCATCCCTGCTTGCAAGCACCCCCTGGCTGAGTGCATGTGCCTGCACACACACTCTGTTTGTGGTGGGTCTTCACTGACTCAGCCCTCCAGCCAAGTCACACACAGTCTGTGTGACAAAAGCAAAGCAAGCCCCTTCCAGGGTACAAGTCCAACAGGGGCCTCTCTCAGTGCCCTCTGTAACATCTCTCTCAAGTTGTCTGGAATAGAACAGTGCCCCAGGGCTCCTTCCCTGGAGGCAATGTCTTCAGCCTCTCAGGACCTTTCTTCAGCTGGGCTACTACAGGTCAGTGCCCCTTCTGAAGTGCCTCAAAGTCCATGCCACTTTCCCAGTGGCTGGTGGAGGGAACCTGGCCCGCCTTCTACTCTGGGTCCCAACCCAGGGACCCTATAAATAGCAGCCATCTGCCACATCTCTTTAAATAAACTGCATTGCTGCTACAATTCCCTGGGCCACTTCTCCATGGCTCCAGCACATTTTTCACCCTTACATCAAGGCCTTGGCCTGGTGGATTCCCAGCAGCCAACTCAGAGCTAATTTGTGTTCCCCTCACCCTCTGCCAGCACTGCTATGTCCAAGGTCCTGTAGCTTCCTCAGCCAACCAGAGACATCCTCCACTCTCCTCCAAGTCCAGCAAGGAACTGAACTCAGTTCCTGCAGCTCTTCTTATACTAGCCTGCTGGGCCCTGATTGGCTGCTTCTCACACAGCCATTCTAGGCAGCTTGGAGGACCTCTCTACTGTCCTTTTCTGGGGTCGGATGTGGCAGGGCCATGAGGCCTCCAATCAGGGGCCTCGGGGGCCTAGTCCACCCCATCATAGTAGGTGGTGGGGAAAGCGAGGTATTTCAAAAAAGTGTTTAAGTGGTTTCCTTGATTTTCCTGGGACTGCTAGGGCTGTAGGAGACAGTATTTACCAGGGGTAAAGCAAGGCAGAATCATGCCCAGATTAGCTACAGCAGAGGCAATGGCAGAGCCAATTCTCCTACACACTTCTGGCAGCCAGCTTCATTTTGTAAGGCACTGACTTGTTTCTTTTCTTTTCTTTTAGATTTCTAAAAATATGCGCGTCACTTATATCTCTAGGCTCTTGCATACTAGCACACACAAAATTACGAAAATGAGTTGACACATGTCAACTAAACTTACCCAGTCTCAACCCCCGACTCAAATTGAAGGCACAAATATGTCACACCATCACCTTCCCCAGCAAAAGCCAATGTCAACAAATGGGCTTTTCACCAGGCCCCAAAAGTCAACAATCTCGGACTCTGTCAGACCAACAGTGGAAGCCAGCTTCAAAGTCAAGGGCCTTGTATTGAAAATGCCTTCTCAGGAGCCCTAAGTATTCAAAACTAGGGACTAGGGAGGCGATTTCTCTGGGAGGGAGGACCCAGATTATATAGAGCTTTATAGATCAGTATCAGCCCCTTGAATTGCAGCTTGAAGAGAACAGGAAGCTAGTGTTATTTACTGATCATTTGTATCAATTTACTGGGGTTGACACTGCTAAGCAAGAAGGCCATTACTGTACACCCTGCACCAGGCATGTCTAAGGCATGTCTATATTACAAAGTTTGGTTAATTGAAGTTACACTGGCTTTCAGCTGATGACTTTTGTAAGTCACTTGGGTGGCGCATGCACACTTGGCTGTTTGCATCAGTGCTGCACATCCTCACCGCATGCAGTTGTGTCAATAGAAAATGCGGTGCACCACGGTAGGTATCCCCGTGTGCCTTGCACCACAGTCTGGTGCAATGCCTTGTGGGACATTTTCACAGTGCTTTGTGGGATACCAGCAATTCACCCAGGGATTTGTGGGAACTAGGAGTTAAATTCCCACAATTTCACTTTCTCCATCCCATACTGCTTATTCCAACCCATAATTTTCACACCTTTTAAAAAATTCCCACAGGCGCACATACCGATTTTCAGTCTCCGCCATCTCTGTGACAGAAACATGTATCCTGCACAGCTCAGCACAATTCTCATGACTACTGCTAATACAGGATGCACAATCGTCCTGTATTTGCCAAACTTCAGGAACTATTACAACAACCAGCATTGTGGTGATGAAGATGAGCTGTTCAAGGACGATGAATGGATGATGGACACAGCAAATAAAAATGTCAGGTTGTTGCTGGGATTCACGAAGCAGCTCCACATGGTGAGTAGGTGCTTCTGGGCCTGAGAAATGAGCACTGATTGCATTGTAAAGCAGATATGGGATGACAACCAGAGGTTGCCAAACTTTCCGATATAAAAAACCACATTGCTGGATCTGCGTGCCGAGCTTTCGCCCGAGCCTTCCAGCACAGGGACACTAGAATAGCAGCGCTGACAGTGCAAAAGTGAGTGGCCATGGTGCTCTGGAAGCCTGCAACACCAAATTGCTATTGGTTGGTGGGGAATCAGTTCAGAGTTGGAAAACCCAAAGCAGGGGCTATTGTCATCCAAGTATGCAAGGCCATTAAGCATCTCATGCCACACAGAACTGTCTCTCTTAATAATGTGTAGGGCAGTGGTTCTCAAACTAGGGCTGCTGCTTGTTCAGGGAAAGCCCCTGGAGGGCCAGGCCAGTTTGTTTACCTGCCACATCAGCAGGTTTGGCCGATCACAGCTCCCCAGTGGCTGCGTTCGCCGCTCCAGGCCAGTGGGAGCTGCAAGAAGCGGCACGGGCCAAGGGACGTACTGGCTGCCGCTTCCTGCTGCCCCCACTGGCCTGGAGCGGCAAACCGCGGCCACTGGGAGCTGCAATCGGCTGAACCTGTGGACACGGCAGGTAAACAAACCGTCTCAGCCCTCCAGGGGCTTTCCCTGAACAAGTGGCGGTCCTAGTTTGAGAACCACTGGTGTAGGGAATAGTAGATGGATTTGAAGCAATAGTGCTCCTGAACTGCTCTGGGACAATAGATAGCAGACATATCCTTGTTCTGCATCACCCCATTGTGCCAATGAGTACATAAACCAAAAGGGGTACTCTTCCATGGTTATGCAAGCACCAGTGGATCATCGGGGGCACTTCATCGATATCAGTGTTGGCTGGTCAGGGAAGGTGCAGCAGGACTTTTCCAAAAGCTGCAAGCAGGGACATTCTTCCCTGACTGGTGCATTCACATTAGTGAGGTTGAAATGCCAACAGTGACGCTGGGGGACCAAGCCTACCCCATGCTCACCTGGTTCATGAAGCCGTACACCGACCACCTCGATAGCACCGAGGCAAGATTCAACTGCCGGCTAAGCAGGTGTAGGATGACTGTTGAATGAGTATTTGGTCAACTCAAAACTCACTGGTGATGTTTAATGACTAGACTGCCCCTTAGCAAGGCAAACATTCCAAATGGTATTGCTGCATGTTGTGTATTACACAATATGTTGTGAAGTGAAGGGGAGAGGCTACTGGCAAGGTGGAGGGGTGAGATGGACCAGCTGTCTGCTCAATTTGAACAGCCAGGAACAATTAGAATTGCCAATCATGGAGCTATGCGGTAGAGAGAGGCCTTAAAAGATCATTTTAACCGTCAGCCACAATAGCATTGTGTCATGCTTTTGGGAACTTGTGTTCCTTCACGTGTACAGACCTAAAGTGTGAGTGTTTAATGATTCCTGTTATGAATTGTGTAATGACTGCTTGGTGCAAACTAATAAATATACTCTGAATTTCAAAAAATAAAACTTTATTGTGCACATATACACAGGAAACAAAGTTAAAGTGTAAATAAACAAGTTAAAAACATTTTAGCATCACTGTGAGGTGACCCATATTTATGACGAACAAGTAAAACAATAAACATACATGTTTACATATTAAAAACATATTACAATGTTTCATTGATGGTAAAAACAAGTAATGCACTGTGCTTGCTGGCTGATCCTGTAGTTATCACTGGTTAGTGTAAGTATATGGTTCTCCTCATTCTCCCCTGGCATGGAGGAGTAGGGCAAGGGTTCATACCATTCTGCCACCTGTTTTGCTGGGGGGTACAGAAAGCAGCAACCAGGGTTTTTCTATGGAATGGAAAGGCTGCTGCAGCAGGGTCTTTGGGCATTTACCTCAATAATGTTCTGCAACATCGGTGTGTGTTGCCTGAGCAAAGCCATAATGTCCTGATGCACTTCCCAATGCACATCTCTATCCCTTTGCCTCTCCTCCAGCATCCGATCTCTCTCTGCCTGGTCCTTCACCTGGCTCTTGGTCGTTCGGCCCCTCCAATCCCTGTGTTCATAGTCTGCAACTGTAGAGGATTGGAGGATCTCACTAAACATATCCTCGCTGGTCCACTTCTTTCTTCACCAGATCTGAGTCAGATGTTCAGCAGGCAGGGAGGGGACATCTCTCAAGGCCACCATAGCAGAGGCTGCTGTTAGAAACAGATAGATACATGATTAGATTTACACCTGTAAGATAAAGGGAATGATAAGTCTCAAAACTCCCTTACTTTATTCCCATAAAGACCGTTCATAAATAATGTGAACATTAGCTCAAAGTGCCTTGTTTCGGCACCACTCTGCAGCTCAAGACATGGTGAGTTTGGATCAGCAGGTGAGAGAGGGGAAACTGTGGCATGAAAGGTTTAGATGCTGGGTGCCTCAGGGTACAACTATAGGAAAAGTGCAGTGAATGTTGCCAGTATTTTCACAGGCAGTGGTGATTTTGGCTGATATTTCACTACTGAGGGTGACAGAGGCACAGAGAATGCTGCTGCGACTGGCGTCCCAAAGACACCCTGGCCAGTAGCTGAGAGGGTTGCAGACTATCTCCATGAAAGTTAATTTGAATCTGTTACAGAGGAAAAAAGGGACATCCTTGTTCAGATTAAACACTGCCTCTACCTCTGTCTGAGCACAAGACAGTGGTTTATTGTGGACTGTGTAATTCTGACTGCTATGCTCATCTGTTGGAATTCATTTCCTAATGTAGTAGTTGATTGAAGTGGCAACTATGGATGCATTCCAAAGCATGAACTTTAATTGGATACCCCGTGCAAGGAATCAAAAGTTAATGCCTTTGGTCTCTAAATGTGCAGATGGGATGAATGCCATTTGTAAGCAAGGCAGAAGGGAAGAGGGAGGGAAGGCTTTGGTCACTGAAAAGAGAAACAAACATGCTTATATAGAATAATGCATCTATACACTAACCTGAGATCCTTTCCCCTTCATTACTGGGCTCATCCGTGCTCGCCTGGCAGGACTGGCTCAATTCCAGTAGAGTTTTGAAGAGCTCCTGGCTCACCACATGGTGTGTGTCCCCCACTTCCTCCTCTTCAGGGGTTTCCACTCCCCGTTCTCATGATGTGTCCACAGTCACATTCAGGGTGCTGGTGAGGCTCCCACCAAGTATGGCAAGCAGTTTGTTGTAGAAATGACAGGTTTGCAGGATGACCCCAGTGCTGTCGCTCTCTCTCACCTTCTGATATGCCTTGAAGTTCCTTGGCTTTCACCCAACATTGATGCTCATTCCTGTCATGCCTCGGGTTTCTGATGCGCTGTGTGATCAGCACATAGACGTCTATATTGCTTTGGTTGGTCCTTAACTGGATTTGCACAACCTCTTCTCCCCATAGTCTGGGGAGATCCAGGACGTCTGCCCTGGTCCAGGCAGGAGCACATCTAGGTGTAGCTCTCTTTGTGCTGAGCCAGGATGGCCAGACACTCACAAAGGCCGGCTAGTTGGTGTGATCGCCAAGGTGGGCAACCAGGAAAAGGCATTTCAAAGACACACAGAGGTTTTTAAAGAGGGAGTAGACTTCCAGTCTCTGTGACCCCTGCCAGTGGAGTTCAAAGCTGTGATCAGAGAGGCCACTATTGCAGGGGAAAGGGACATCATGGCACAGCTGCTGGAGGACTATTAGGGTTGAGCAAGTAATTCAGTGTCTATGCTAAGCACTACGTTGATGGAAGTAGGTTGATTTTGGCTCTGCATCGTTGGGGGGCGGGGTTATTGTGTTAATGTAACGGGGTGCCTACACCGACAACAGACAAGCTTAGGTGTAGATATATGCAAAAAAAAGTTGAAACAAGGCGACTTAGGTCGGCCTACCTTTGCAGTGTAGACCCAGCTAAACAGGCTTTAAAAGTACAGTAACTCCTCGCTTAATGTTGTATTTATGTTCCTGAAAAATGCAATTTTAAGCGAAACGATGTTAAGCGAATCCAATTTCCCCATAAGAATTAATGTAAATAGTGGGGGTTAAGTTCCAGGGACATTTTTTTCAAACCTCCCACACACACACTGTGTAAGTTTTAAACAAACAATTTAATACTGATACACAGCGATGATGATTGTGAAGCTTGGTTGAGGTGGTGAAGTCAGAGGATGGAAGAGGGTGAGATATTTCCCAGGGAATGCCTTACTGCTAAATGATGAACCAGCACTCAGCTGAGTCCTCAAGGGTTAACACATTGTTGTTAATGTAGCCTCACACTCTACAAGTCAGCACGAATGGAGGGAGGGGAGACAGCGTGGCAGGCAGAAACAGAGACACACACCCTGTGTGAGAGAGAGATGCGCATTGCCCTTTTAAGTACACTGACCTGACTCTAAGTACACTGCCTTCTTAAGTAGATCAGCAAGTTGCCTGCTCCCAGGAAGCTCCCTCTGTCCGTCTAGAGCCCTGTCGTGTCATTTCCCTCCCGCCCCAGGGCCGGGGGAGCAAGTGGGGCAATTTGCCCCAGGCCCCAGGCCCTGCAGGGGCCCTGCGAGCCCTGGCCCGGCAGTGGTCCGGGTCTTCGGCAGCATTTCGGTGGCAGGGGGGCCCTTCAGTGCTACCGAAGTCGCAGAGCGACTGAAGGGCCCCCCGCCGCCGAAATGCCCCGCAAGCAGGGGCGGCTCCAGGCCCCAGCACTCCAAGCGCGTGCTTGGGGCGGCATGCCGCGGGAGGCGCTCTGCCGGTTGCCAGGAGGGCGGCAGGCAGGCTGCCTTCGGTGGCATGCCTGCGGAGGGTCCGCTGGTCCCACGGCTCCAGTGGACCTCCTGCAGGCACGCCTGCGGGAAGTCCACCGAAGCCGCGGGACCAGCGGACCCTTCACAGGCACGCCTGTGGGAGGTCCACCGGAGCCGCGGGACCGGCGACCGGCAGAGTGCCCCCCGCGGCATGCCGCCGTGCTTGGGGCGGCAAAATGTCTAGAGCCGCCCCTGCCCGCGAGCCCTGGCCCAGTGGTGGTCTGGGTCTTCGGCGGCGGGGGGCCCTTCAGTGCTGCTGAAGACCTGGACCACCGCCGGGTGAGTACAAGCGCTGCAGCTCCCCCGCTTTGCCCCAGGCCCCCTGAATCCTCTGGGCAGCCCTGCCCCCCATGGAGATGGGGTAAGTGGGGTGCGGGAGCAGGGGGACACCCTGACATTAGCCCCCCTCTTCCCCCCCCACACAGCAAGCAGGAGGCTCCTGGGAGCAGCTCCAAGGCAGAGGGCAGGCGCAGCACAGGGCAGTGGGGGGAGGGATAGCTGAACTGCCGGCAATTGATAGCCTGCTGGGCGGCTGCCACACAGAGAACTTAGGGGAGCGGGGAGCTGCCGATCCACCCTGGTTCCAAGCCCCCACCAGCTAGCTCCAATGGGCTGCTCTTCCTGCAAGCAGTGGACAAAGCAGGCGGCTGCCAAACGACGTTATAAGGGAGCATTGCGCAACTTTAAATGAGCATATTCCCTAATTGATCAGCAACGTAACAATGAAACAACATTAACCGGGATGACTTTAAGTGAGGGGTTATTGTACCCTCATTTACAGCGCACTATAATCATTAGGACAGGAAGTCACACAGGCAGAGATAACAGTGAGTAATACGTGCAAACAGTGCACCAAACGCAGATGAAAGACTCCAGTTCTGACCCTTGGCTCTGGCCTCTGATGCCTGCTCCAACCCCTAGCCCTGATACCTGCTCCAATCCTAGGCATGACCGTCCAGGTCCTGGCCACTGACACTGACTGTCAAAAGGGGTACAAATTGTGAAGATTGGTTTTGTAACACAGACACCTTTTTAATAGGAAATGGACTGAAAGCAACAATGCCAAACAGGGTAGTCACAGGATAAGACTTTTCAATCATTACTGACCTCAGCTGAATTTGCAAAATCTATGGTTAAATAATGAGGATGGTTGGTTCCTTGTTACCATCTTCTCTGTCCATTTTTTGTGATACCTGTGCAATTATATAGGAGATTTCCTAGAGTTGCATCAGCAGGGATCCTCTAGAGGAGTGGTTCTCAACCAGGGGTACACATACCCCTGGGGGTATGCAGAGGTCTTTCAGGGGGTACATCCACTCATTTAGCTATTTGCATAGTTTTACAACAGGCTACATAAAAAGCACTAGTGAAGTCAGTACAAATTAAAATTTCATACAATGACTTGTTTATACTGCTCTGTATACTATACACTGAAATGTATGTACAATATTTATATTCCAATAGATTTATTTAATAATTATATGGTAAAAATTAGAAACGGAGCCATTTTTCAATACCAGCGCGCTATGACGCTTTTGTATTTTTATGTCTGATTTTGTAAGCAAGCAGTTTTAAAATGAGGTGAAATTTGGGGATATGCAAGACAAACCAGCCTCCTGAAAGGGGTACAGTAGTCTGGAAAGTGTGAGAGCCACTGCTCTAGAGCAGACATTGGAAAGTCCCTCTTCCCACAGTTCCATACACAAATGGTGGAAACTGAACTCCACAGTTTCAATGGCCCTCAGATCCAGAACTGTGCAGGGGAGAATTCCATCCATGAGGCCCGACCCCTTCCCCACAGCTATATAAGCTTGGGGAAGAGAAGCCAACATAGAGGAGCAGAGATAAGCAGCTGCAGCAGGAACCTGTATGAGGTAGGATAGCTCAGTGGTTTGAGCATTGGCCTGCTAAACCCAGGGCTGTGAGTTCAATCCTTAAAGTGGCCATTTAGGGATCTGGGGCAAAAATCTGTCTGGGGGTTGGACTAGATGACCTCCTGAAGTCCCTTCCAACCCTGATATTCTATGAACCTACAGACTCTAAAGAGGCCATAATCTGGCTTTTTACAGCTTTTACTCAGGATAGTCTTTCCCCTGTGCTGACTGGCTGTTTGTTATCTCACATATTTACCTCAGCCTCACTCCACCTGTCTTCCACACTCCCCTTCTTCCCATTACTTTAATCTCCTCCCTTTCATGGGCCCTCTCTCTTTTCTCGGTTAATCCCCTTCCAACAAAACCTCACCCCCAAAATTAGAAACGAAACACAAGAACAGCAACAAAAATAACACCCCCTGGCACCAACATGACGTTTGCAAATCACTGTGTTGTTCACTCTGCTCATATGTAATATCCCTTCCCCACAATCCTTGATCTTAATAAAAAAAAATTGGAGATATACCAATCTCCTAGAACTGGAAGGGATCTTGAAAGGTCATCGAGTCCAGCCCCTGCCTTCACTAGCAGGACCAATTTTTGCCCCAGATCCCTAAGTGGCCCCCTTAACCCTGGGTTTAGCAGGCCAATGCTCAAACCACTGAGCTATCCCTCTCCCTTGTCTATTTAAATTGTAGGCTTTTTGGTGCCTTGTTCAATGTTTGTACAGTGCCTGGCACAATGGGGCACTGATTTTAGCTAGAGTCTCTAGGCGTTACCATAATATAAACGATAGTCATAGAATCATGTAATCCCTTTTATAAATCACTGTCTACATATCCGCTAGAACAGGGTATGCTGGTGGTTCGTACAAGTTAAGAAAAATGCGTGAGCCAGCCCAGTGACCTAGCAGTATTGATCTGTACTGCCACAAAAGAGATCTAGATTTAACTGCAGCTCTTGTCTCCCATGCGGCCAAGTGACAGAATCTGGGACTGCTGAAGATGCCTTGTAGTTAGGGCAATGTTGTTACTCAGAAGCAAGTTGGATAGGCTGATAAAGGAGCAATGTTGGCAGGCTCCCAAAGGAGTCCCAAAGCAGCTTGCTAAGGCTAGCGGAGCGGTGGCTGCAATGGGAAGGGAAGGGCTCTCATTAGAAAAACTGGAGTCTGACTTTGGCGCTCCGTCATTTTTCTGGCCCAGTGCTAATGTAATAAACCTGGATCGTCACCTACCACCCAGGGCTTGCTGCAGAAGTTATAGATGGAGTAAAGGGAGTTGACACTATGGACTCCGCCATACTGCAGGCCGATGATGAGGCTGCGAAAGTCCTCTCCTAGTGCCATGCTGTAGGCATGTTGTCGAATCAGAACAAAGTCAGGCTTAAAGGACCTAGAAGACACAATTAGAGTGATTTAAAAAAAAATCAGCAAGGCTCCTTTCCCTCTTTTGCCTCCATCCTCCCCCCTTTTGCTCTCCTTCAAATAGATGGAACCTTCTCAGGCTACAGTATTGTATCAATTATACTACAAAGAAAAACCTAGTTATAAAAAAAAATCCTACATAACCGCTAGCACAAGGGCTTAGAAACTCTCCAGACAGATTTGCCAGAGTTTCCATTTCAGACAGGCTCACACAGGAACAACCTATAACAGAAGCCAAAGATCATAAATTCTCTGGTGGGGTGGGGGAATTCTCCCTAGTAATCCTAATAATTCTCTTTAGAAAATCTTGGCCATATTTGGTGACACTTGTTGCAATGTGCTGCACAGATGAAGGAGGAAAAGATTGTTTTCTAATGATGGGACTGGATACTGAAATGAAGCCCACTGGGTGGGAAGATCATGCACAGATTTCCAAAGATATCTCACACATCCAGGCATCCACACACATTTCCTTTTACTCACAGACCGCAGTGCATATTGGACACAGACGGCTAGAACATCTACACCTAGGGATCATACACTGCAACATAATTAACAAATTTTCAGAGTGCCCATCCAGTGATGGCACTTACTGCGCGAGCAATCAGCTCATTATCCTAGCCAAGACTCGCCATGGGATCCTTAGGATTCCAAATGTAGCAACTCTCTAACCAAACTGGAGGCCCTCCAGGGTGAGGCAATAGGAGATAGCTGAGGTGTCAACCAGATGGAAATAATCTCTTTGCATACTGTATCTTAGGGCCAATTCAAAGCATTTGGAAATAGCAATTGGAAAGGTTGCCCAAAACAGAGTTCAGCAGTTTGTACCTTGAATGCACTGGAGGGACTTTTCCACTGACTATGGGGACTATTTTACATTTAAACAAGGTTTGCATCAAGGGCATTGGAAAAACTTCCATATTGCATTAAAGTTCTTAAAAGAAATTAGTTCTGTCCCCAGGACCCATTACCTCACTGACTTTGAACATTTTCCTTGCTGTGAGACTATAATTTCAATCCTTAGGATGTATGAACTGGAACTATTTTGGTTTTATAGCCCCAACTTATATTTCCATCACTCTGGCTGGGAAATCTGAGATGGTAATTCTGGGCCAGATTGTGGCAAAGAGTATTGAGAATATAACCCAGAACTACTTGTGGTTTTAAATTTTGTTTTATTTGTTGGCCTTGGACTTTTGTTATTAATCTAGACATGGCAAGAAGCATGCTTTGCCCTTGTTACGAGGCAAGAGGCAAAGGTTTTGAAACATCAGACACCCTCCCCTGTAGTATTTCTAACCCACACGGACTCTTTAATGCAGTGGGCACCAAAGGTGGCATGTTTCTCAATCAGTGAAAGGTGCAATAAACAACAGGAGGGCTGTATTATTGAATGTGCAGCTGATGTATGGATCTTCCTAAGGTGAGGCAAGTGGCGACCCCATGCTGGGAAACAGCGAGAGAATACAAATCTTGGCAGTATAACTGCTTGACTTCTGCTGACATTCCATGTAGAAAGCATCCACTGGGCAGCCAAACATTCCCAGAAAATAAATTAACTCTCTGGATGCCAAACATTCAGGATTCAGTGCCCCCCAGTGGGCTGTTAAACATTCTAGGGTCTAAGCAACCAGATGCTCTAGGTGCATCTTAATTTCCCTCAGGTTCCCTAGGTTGGCACAGCAGCACAAAACTATTAAAAACCACCCAACACCCAAACCCTTCCTTACAACCGGTTTTGGAACTGGTCCTTACAGCGCTGGAATGTATTTTATTCATGCAGTCCTGGTACTAGCTTTTGTGCCCGCACATGAACCTGCTATATTGACATGCACACCTTTCCCCCCACCAGCCGATAGCAAACATTCAAGGGTAAGGTCGAGAATCACACTCTAAAAAAAGCTGTTATCAGCTGAAACTCTGGGTTGAAAGACTTCAGCCTGCTTGAAGTTTAGAGAAAACTATGGACTTTTAGATACCAAGGAAGCAGGAGATCCCAGTATAACAGATGGCAATGATAATGCAGAGTAAATGATGGAGCCCTGCTATCTAAACTCTATATCTTGTATGAGAATAGGATTGGTTTCATTGGTCAGAACCCCTCCACTTGGGAGAGGGAAGAGGGTGCCAATAACCATACACAATAGTATGATTCTGCCCTACCACTGCTCCGGGCTATGGATCTCTCACAAGCCACAGCTGAGAAGTGGATCTCTCTTTGGAGATGTGGGGCAATAGCCAGGTCCCAAAGTATCTTGAACAATAAGAAAGAAGAGGAATGAGTGCAGGTTCTGCAACCACTAAGGTAAAAGCAGGAAGTGTGACGAAGAGGAGTCTTCTAGGCATCTATAAAAGAGAAACTGAACCTAGTGGGAAAATGGGAGGCCGAAGGGTAGAAATTGCAAGAAGAGAGATCAAAAGGAAAACAAAGGGCATCATCCTTCGGGAAGCTGGGGAGCCAGCAACTCATAAGGGCGATGATATGAATAGCAAGCAGCTGTGTGCCCTCGTACCTGGGAAGAAAGAGGCTTGGTTCCCACACAGAAGAGGATTTATCTCAATGATGTACATTTAGCTTTCTTAGGAGAGTAGGTCATTTTTGAAACAATTATTCATTCAGAGGGGTAAATCATGTTCTAATACAATGAGCCCTTGAATTTTAGAATGGCTAACAGTATTACAGTTTCCTTTCCCAGCTCCACTTATCCACACAACGAGCAATAAGAATGACAGCCTAAACAGAAAGTTGACACGTCATGTAAAAGAGAAAGGGTTGAGAGAAGACTCCCTTTTCAAATGACATTAAAATAATTGGGCCTGGCAGGGTCTGTAGCATCTATGCATTGAAGTCCCAAGTACCCTCATCTGATGGGGCTAGAAGTGTGGAAATGGAATGCAGGCTCAGCTCTTGACCGAACCCTTCAACCCAGGTTTCGGAATAGCACTGATGGGCCTTGTTTGCGTAGAACCACCTCTAGGCCTCCTTAGCCAAACAAAGGTTGCCAGAAAGCAGATAGGCAGAGGAAGAAGCTACCTCAGAAATATAGTGGAAAGTAAAATGCTACGGATAAATGTGAAATGTGAAAATCCAGAACAGCAGCTCAGAACATACCAGCAATAACTTGTAGCTGTGCCTTGTATGCTTCGCGCAGGTGCCCTACCTTTCCTAGGCGGAAGTAGGCTTCCTGAATGCACACACCCTCTTCCCGACTGTGACCTGATGGCTTCAGCTTTTGGCAGAAGGGAGAGCCCTTCCTCATCCCAGCCTCCCCAAAAGCCCTTTCCCATACTCAGCAGAATCTAAAGATGCAAGTCCAATTCTCATTTACATTACATACCACTTTGGCAGTGTAAAAGAGCTTTCAAATGGGGGTAGCTGTAAACTAGAATGGCATGCAGGACTGTCGTGTAAATGAGAATCAGACCCTTTGCCATTTAAACACTCCCACAAAAATTTCATTTTCAGGTTAAACTGATTTGCAATATTATATTTTAAAACATATTTTAGGTTTATTCTTCTCTAATGCCGACCTTGGAATGCGCATGCATGGCTTTGTTATCTCTAGACTTGGACTGTGGTAATATTCTCTACTTAGGGTTACCTAGAACCTCCAGAAGCTCCAAACAGTGCAGAGTATAGCTGGCCACCTCCTGAGAGGCGCAATTCACCACAAGCACAAGAACTTGCAGTTCTCTCCTAGTCTGATGTAACTTCCCACTTGTGCCAGATGCTATTCAAAGTGAGTGGCTGCCTCTCACCCTAGAGCTCATCATGGCCGTTCAGACTGGAAGGCTCTTCTTGTCTGTTTCCAAAGTCAAGCACCCCAAAAGTGGCAGCAGTGGATCACAGTTAAAAGTCTCCTGCCTTTGGAAGCTGGAAGCGTCTTGACTATGAGGCCGCCATGCAAGGCATTTATTTTGGTTTGTATTTGAGTGACTGCTTTTTGTTTTGCTGCAATGTATTTTAGTTCTGTTTTCTAATTGGTAAAACTAATTTTAGCAATGGACCCAACTCAGAGACATGGATCCAAACACCCACGGCTTTAGGGAAAATTAAGATCTGAATCCAGAACCTAACTTCTTGGCTCATGCTCAACTATACCTAAATTTGTGTTTCAGTATTTGCAATTGCACCATTTAGCTGTCTTGGCAACAGGTGTGATGGAAATTAGTAAATAAGCATTTGAAGGACAATTCAAGGGAATTCTTTTCCTGTTGTTCTCATAGTTAAACACTCCAGGAGCAGCAGCAATGGCTCTGACAGTGGAGAATGCTCTAAGAAGCAGAAGAGAATCAGATCTGAAAAGATCATCAGTAACATTTCACTGTAGTGGTTAGGTTCTCCAGCCATTGTGGACTGGAACACAGCAAATGACACCAGCAAATCCTGCTGGAAGGTGTCATTTCCTATTTCCTAGTTCTGATTATAGACTTAACTCTGGCTTGTTTCCTTGGTCCTTCAGTTGTTCATAGAGAACTCCAAAGAGCTTCATGAGTATTATTAGAAAAATAAAATCCAGGACTATGTTATGCTGTCAAAACACCTTTTAAAATCCCTTCTCCCTCCCATCAATAAGTCACCCACAGACAGTAAAAAATTACATCTACTTCCACAAATAAGGTCTGTTTCACCTAGCACTTTACTTCTGCGTCATTAGATTTCTTTTGTGACTGTGAGGAATCACACAGGAGGGCAGCTGGCCATCTCTTCTATTCATTTCAGCACTAACCATCTAGGTCACTCAAAGAACAGAAGGTTGCACTACTGTGACATGTTTTTCCCTTTGCACTCTGATGAGATTATGGAGCTCTTTGACCATTCCAAAGGCGGAGGGCTGTATCTCTTTCAGTCTCACAGGGCACTCTGTTTCTCATGTTCACACAAGAAGGCATCTTGGATACCAAAGACTGAACTAAAGTATTTTAAGTTTTCTGAGTGACCAACCTGTTTTACCTAAATTCTCTTACAAAGCCTCTCTTATCTTTTCAGTACTCAAAGAAAGGGAAGGAAAGTGTATAATTAAGCAATAAGATACAAAAGGCTATGTGTTGCCAGGGGATTAATGGAGTCTACAGGCAATGTTCTGAGGCACAAGGCCAAAACTTGAGTGATTTCAACTACCTAAACTGTGCAATAATCCCCCAAGTATGCTCTACCTCAGGTGTGTCTGAGCTAATATAAAATGACATTTATGAAATATGAACAAATCCTGTCTGTGCATTACCTGGGTGTTAGTGATATAGTTATGACATCACTGACAACCAATTACAGAGCTTGGCTATTTTTGGTTTTACATCCATTATTATATATTTCACAATGTTAGAATTACTGTATGTTCCCAGATTTCTCATTATATTAATTTAAATAGCATCGTAAAATAGAAAATCTTCCATTTCAACCAAACCCTCACGTCTTAATTTTCTACAGAAAGGGGCAAATCCTTCCTCCCTTACTCATGCAAAGAATCCCACTAAACTCAATGGGACTAATCATGTGAGTAATGTGATTGGGACTTGACCTTTGGAAAGCATTATTTGACAGTGTAAAGAAAAGGAGTAGCCATTTTAAACAGACAGTTGGGGATTCAATGTACATGGCAGAGGGGCATTGCTGGCACATGATGGCATATATCACATTGGTAGATGTGCAGGTGAATGAGCCTCTGATCATCAACCTCAGCCTGGACCAGTCCACACAAGAGATCCACTTCCTGGACACTACAGTGCTAATAAGCGATGGCCACATAAACACCACCCTATACTGGAAACTTACTGACTGCTCTACTTACCGAATGCCTCCAGCTTTCATCCAGACCACACCACTCAATCCATTGTCTACAGCCAAGCTCTATGATACAATTGCATTTGCTCCAACCCCTCAGACAGAGACAAGCACCTACAAGATCTCTATCAAGCGTTCTTACAACTACAATACCCACCTGCTGAAGTGAAGAAACAGATTGACAGAGCCAGAAGAGTACCCAGAAGTCACCTACTACAGGACAGGCCCAACAAGAAAGTAACAGAATGCCACTAGCCGTCACCTTCAGACCCCAACTAAAACCTCTCCAGCGCATCATCGAGGATCTACAACCTATCCTGAAGGACGATCCATCACTCTCACAGATCTTGGGAGACAGGCCAGTCCTTGCTTACAGACAGTCCCCCAACCTGAAGCAAATACTCACCAGCAACCACAGACCACACAACAAAAACACTAACCCAGGAACCTATCCTTGCAACAAAGCCCGTTGCCAACTCTGTCCACATATCTATTCAAGGGACACCATCATAGGACCTAATAACATCAGCCACACTATCAGAGGCTCGTTCACCTGCACATCTACCAATGTGGTATATGCCATCATGTGCCAGCAATGCCCCTCTGCCATGTACATTGGCCAAACCAGACAGTCTCTACGTAAAAGAATAAATGGACACAAATCAGAGGTCAAGAATTATAACATTCAAAAACCAGTCGGAGAACACTTCAATCTCCCTGGCCACTCGATTACAGACCTAAAAGTCACAATATTACAACAAAAAAACCTTCAAAAACAGACTCCAACGAGAGACTGCTGAATTGGAATTAAATTTGCAATTTGGAATTAATTTTCAAAATGGACACCATTAAATTAGGCTTGAATAAAGACTGGGAGTTGATAGGTCATTACACAAAGTAAAACTATTTCCCCATGTTTATTTCCTACACACACACACTGTTCCTCACACCTTCTTGTCAACTGCTGCAAATGGACCATTTTGATTATCACTACAAAAAGTTTTTCTCTCTCCTGCTGGTAATAGCTCACCTTAACTGATCACTCTCATTAGAGTGTGTATGGTAACACCCATTGTTTCATGTTCTCTGTGTGTGTATATATATATATATATATCTTCCTACTGCATTTTCCACTGCATACATTTGATGAAGTGGGCTGTAGCCCACAAAAGCTTATGCTCAAATAAATTTGTTAGTGGTGCCACAAGAACTCCTGTTCTTTTTGCGGATACAGACTAACACGGCTGCTATTCTGATTCTGGCACAGAGAAATCCACAGGTGGTAGAGAGGGGTCCAGTGGCCAACAGAAGGGGATTATGGAAAGAGTAATGGGAGCCACTGCAGCCACCACAACTTAGAGCGGCCTCAAGGTTGCTCTAAATTGCTTCTTCAGAATGGACTTACATCTATTGGCCCAAGGACCAGGGATTCGTAAAGCTGGGTTACATGCTCCTCAAGCCATACAAGAGCAGTCTCCAAAATCCATCCCCATATTTTTTACTTGTAACTTGTCATGAAACTCAGTGATGAACAATAAACATAGAACCTCATATAGCCATTTTTTGCCATCACATTTCAGAACAGAACCACACTTTAGGAAAAGTGGTAGAGATCAAAAAGTTAACAGGAAAGAGATTGAAGATTTTAACAGTCCATGTTACAACAATGGCAGAAGCCAATGGGGTTGTACATGTGTAGGCTTGGCACAGTTACATTTTTATTATTCTAACATTTCAAGTGATAATAGCGTAGTTCATTTTCAAGCATTTTTTTATGTTTAGCCATTTAAATTTTCGCAGAGTTGTACAAAAATTATGGGTTTTAAACTTTTAAATGTTCACAGAGGTGGGAAATTATGAGAGGGTATCAGACAATTATTTAATGGCAGACACTGAGTTCAAAATGTTAAAGCTTTATAACTAGGACCCTACCAAATTCACAGCTGTGAAAAACACATCCCAGACCGTGAAATCTGGGCTTCCCTGTGAAATCTGGTCTTTTGTGTAATTTTACCCTATGCTATGCAGATTTTAGGATTTCATGGGGGAGCAGGGCCGGCTCCAGGCACCAGCATTCCAAGCTGGTGCTTGGGGTGGCAATCTTCAAGGGGCGGCAGTCCCTGTTGTTTTGCCCCCAGCAGTGCGCTGAATTGCCGCCGCAGACAGCGGGAGCTGTCCGTGTGCCCTTAGGGCAGCACGTGCGTTTCCGTGGTGGCGGCAATTTGGCAGCAGCTTCTATATTTAGCTGTCCGCGGCGGCTTCAATTAAACATAGAAGCTGCCGCTGAATTGCCGCCTCCGCGGAAATGCGCCTGCCGCCCTAAGGGCACACGGACTGCCCCCGCCGTCCGCAGCGGCAATTTGGTGCACTGCTTGGGGCGGCAAAAACTGTAGAGCCGGCCCTGTGGGGGAGACCAGGGTTTCTCAAACTTGAGGTCCTGACTCAAAAGGGAGTTGCACAAGGGACAGAAGGCTATTGTAGGGGAGTCACGGTATTGCCACCCTTACTTCTGTCCTTACAAAGAGCGGTGGATGCTGTCCAGATGCTCAGCTCTGATGGCAGTGCCCCACCAGCAGCAGTGCTGAAGTAAGGGTGGTAATATCATACCAAGCCACTCTTACTCATGTGCTGCTGCCTTCAGACCTGGACGGCCGGAGAGTGTCGGCTTCTGGCCGAGGGCCCAGCTCTGAAAGCAGCACCGCCACCAGCAGCAGCAGCAGCACAGAAGTGAGGATGGCAACACTGTGACCTCCCTACAATAACCTTGCAACCTCCCCTAGAACTCCATTTTGGGTCAGGGCTCCTAGAGTTACAACACGCTGAAATTTCAGATTTAAATATCTGAAATCATGAAATTTATTATTTTTAAAAGCCTATGACCAGGAAATTAACTAAAATGGACGGTGAATTTGGTAGGGCCCCATTTATAACAATTACAAGCACAAATTGTCAACAACACATGTCCAAATACACAAAGTAAATATCCTTAAATGAACTCTAATGAGTTCTTAAGCAGCATTTTTCTTACTCTACCTATCTGTAGGTTTTGATTATTATTGATGGAAATATTTTTTGTTGCTTTGTGTGTGCACAGTGAAATCAACATTTAGCAACATTTACTGATAAAAATCTACTCTTTCCACAACTATACCTGTAGAACTAAGCAGACTTTGCCCCCTCCTTTCCAACATTCATTTTTCCTCTGAAACATCACTAACAGAAACCCATGAAGAAAAGAGATGAATAGGAGCAAAAAAGTGACCAAACTTAAATACTTTAACTAGCTTTTGCATTCACTTCACAATTTAGCTAATGAATGATAACTCAGACCTTGGCTGCACATTTCTTAGCAGAAGGAATATGCGTAAATGTGAAAGGGCCAGGGAGGGGTTTTAATCTCTAAATTGTTCCCCACCCTTGTCTGGTAACAGTGACTTCTGCTTTCTGGCAGCTGCCTCCACTCCAAATGTTTTCCCCATAGCTGTCAGCATCCCACTCACATGTTGGCTGGACGCCAGCTGCTGGAGAGGTGAAGAGGGACATTATTCATCTGGGATATAACTAAACCCCGATGAGAGAAACAGTCTCTCCAAGCAGCTGTTTAACAGCAGCAACTGGAATGGATGCAACCAAAGAAAACCCTAACCTCCCCATTGTGCTTCTGCTAAAAAAAAAGGGTGGGAGGGAGAGGGAGACGATGGTGGAAGAATAAGGCAATCACCTCTCTTGTAGGAATAGTTACTAGGGTTTATAAAAAGTGTGTTGCACATGCTCGATTGTTAAATATGTAAATACAAGCTGCTAAATTCTACCCTGATTTACATCTTGGTCTAACCCACTGACTTCCCTGGGTTGCTGAGTGCTTAGGTGAGGGTAGCAGTTTGCTGAGGGAGAGGGTGGGTTGGTTTTTCTTTAAATACATATTTTAAAAGTTACATTCTGTTTGAAATATACCAGTATGACATCTATTTAAAATAATCAGTCAAATTTGTTTCATTTGAAATACATTTATTCTTCTGTACACTTTGTGTTAAATATATGGTACATATTGTACTGTTATAATACAGTACATTCTGTAGATCATGGAAAAACTATACGCTAAACATATTATTTTTCCGTCTGGCTTTTGGGAGACTACAATCTCCAGATCAGTTTCTTCATCCTCCTAAACTTTCCTTCCTTTGCAGGGATTCCCAGTTTGGCTTTAAAAAAGACAGGACATTTTCCTAAAATGGGTGTGGAATTTAGCCAAATGATGAGGAGGCACCAACTAGGGTTCTTCTATGAAACACGATTTCTGGAAGATGTCAGAGGTGAACACTGAGTTTCCCATTAGAGAACTTCTTGGATCCATACATACCTACTAGCTCTCTCAAACTACTTTCATGTATCCTTTGCAGAATGGTGACAGAAAGAACCCACCCCCTAGCAGTGAACAGTCCCTGGGTGACAAAAAATACTGATTGCCTAGCAGTGAGCAGCTAATGTGTGGCAAGGAAATATCTTCATAGGACAAGAAACCAACTGCCTCTTGCAGAGGACAGCCTCTGTGTGGTAGAATATCCACTTCTTGGGGAGGGGGGGGGCCTATGTGACAGGAAAACATCCACTTGAGACAGGTGATCATCCACATGTGGAATTAAAGCATTCACATCCCAGAGCTGGCAACTCGTATAGAGCAGGAAGATACTTGCCTCCTGGAGTGGGCAGAGGCTGAACAGCAGGAAAACACCTGCCCCCAGCATGGCGAGTTGCATGTGGAAGTGGCAGTTTCCCATTCCATGAGATCATATAATAGATCACAGTGCAAAAGCATGTAGTGGAGAAACACATTTTTAGGGCACAATGGATTTAGGACTGTGATGCAACAGGCCCCAGATATGTCACTAGAACACATGCAAATGCTAAATCAGCCGGAATCAACAGAACAGTCATAATTAATTAAAGAGACAAATGGGCTTGTCCTGAGGAAACAGAACATTCATTGGCCTCTCCACAGTTGTGACTGACAGGGGCATTTCAGCCAGCTAGCGGAGTGAAGCATGCACATTGTTAGACAAAACGGCTGAATTGCAGGCAAAATCTGTAGTACTAACCCCTCGCCCTGCAAGAGACCTGTGCTCACCCTATAGGATTTCCTTCCCAACAGCCAGTTTTTTGAGCATGGCTGGTTCCACTTCTCTTCACTTTCAGTCTCTCTCTTTGCCAGTGGCCAATTCTGTCTCATTTTGATCCAATGGAACTAACCCACTCCTTTTCTCAAGCATGGTCTGTTTGTATCAATCTATTTAAGTACATATGACTCTCCTCATTGCAGTACCTAAACCTCTCACAGTTAGTCATTTATTATTTGTATTATGGTAGTGCCTCAGGGGGCCCAACTCACAGACCAGGACACTATTGTGGAGGGCACCATACAAACACACAAAGAGATGGTCATTGTCCTGAATGTTCGTATCACTAGCTGGTGGCAGAAGAACTAGAGTGCCAAACAAGGCGCCTCTAACTGAAGGAGCCAACCAGGGAGGCAACAAGAGGGGAGCAATCCGACACATATCTTTAAAAATCTGAAACACTCCCACAGAAGCTGCTTTTTCCTGTGAAAGAAAACACTCATGGATTTCAGTACCTCTGCTTTTCCCTCCACACCTACCAGAGACAATGACGACAGGCTTCCTAAGCCTGGATGCAGGGCCGGTCCACAACATTTTGGCACCTGAGGCGGGGAGCTCAAATGACGCCCCCATTCCCCCTCGGTTGGGCCAAAACTTTGAAAAGTCTCAATTCTACCTTCTTCCTGTTCTACTCCTCTCATGGTACTGCTCTGCTACCTACCCCAATAAAGGAGAACCTAACAACTTAAAATGCCTTGTTCAAAAATTTTAAGTAACACTTAACTTTCAAACGCCTGAACAGCAAATGTAACTTTTCTTGTCTGCATAGTAAACATTGGCATTTTTATCTGTTTGAATAATCAAAGTGATGCTTTCCCTGCCTTCTTGGTCGCAAAGATTTGAACTGCTTCCTGAAGGTCCACAATCTGGGCCAGCTCATGCTCTGTTGAGATGGTTGCAAGGCCAACCAGCCTCTCCTGTGTCATTGTGGAGCGTAGATGTGTTTTTATTAACTTCAGCATGGAGAAGCTGAGTTTTCCATTGGCAACTGTGACAGGAAGTGTTAGAAGTACGTGCAGAGCAACAAAAGCATTTGGAAAGAGGGTGGTCATCTTATTTGTGCACATATATTCCAGAACAGCCTTTGGAGTTGATCCTGCTGAAATGTATCTTGAAAGGGCTTTCAGTTCATCACCCAAATCACTCGCATCAATATCGCGCATGTCATCATGTGTCAACACTGTCTCTATGCCCTGCATTGCGCTGGTGTAGGTCTTATTCAGGTATAGTGAAGAGTTTTGGAATATCATACAACATCCCAAATATACTGCTGGGTTCCTTGAGCTGCATGAAACGTTCTTCAACTGACTGTATTGCATAATCTAGAACCTGGTTAAAGAATTCAACTTTGAATTGTTGTTTGGGCTCTCTTATGGGATTATCCTGTGCCTTGTAATCAAAATGTCTTCTTCTTTGGTGACTCTTGTATTCTTGAATGGGTTGGAAAATAGCTTCAGTGTGAAGTTCCTCTGCCAACTTCTGTGCACTCTTCAGAACATTTTGAAATCCCTCATCTGACCGGTAAGACTGTAGGTATGACTTTGCTTTGTCCAGTTGTTCCATTGCTCCAGATATAGCAAAGTCAACACCTTGGAGTCTCTTACAACATTTATTTCAAACAGTATGTCATGTTACAACACTAAGCCACACAGAAATTTGAAGTTATGTATGTTTCTGGTGATTCCATTTCCCTCTGCCACTGTTCTCCCATGAACAATTCCTGTCATAGCATTATCCTCCATAATGGCAACTCTGGCATCATCTATCTTCCCAATTTGGTTTTTGATAGGCTTTATCGCCTCCACTTGACTTTCCCATTGTGTGGCACTCAGTGGTTTAAGAAGCACATCGAGCCTCCACTCGACTTCCCCATCGTTTCCCAGATGCTGCTTCAAAATTTGCCATCAATGAGTTGATGCAGAGAAAGATATATAGATGTTTTGAATTACATAAAAAAATTCAGCAGCCTCACTAGAAGCTGATGCTGCTTTACTGACCACCAAGTTCAAGGAATGAGAACTGCATGGAACAAAAAAAGCTCATGGGTTTAACTCTTGGATCCATATCTGCATTCCTCTGTTCTTTCCTCTCATGTTGGCACCATTATCGTAGCCCTGATCTCTCGTCAGCTATCGCAATTCCCGTATCTTCCAGCTTTTTAAGAAGCATATTTGTCATACCAGCTCCTGTAGTATCATCAAAGTCAATACATTCTAGAAAATGCTCTTTGACAGTCACCATTGCAGGAACATTTTCATTAGGTTCTGTTGTTGTTACAAAATGCACCATTAAAGTAATTTGTTCCGTATGGTTGATATCAGGTCTGCAGTCCAGAATAACAGAGTAATATCTTTCTTACTTCAGATCTGCCACAATCTTCTGTTTGACTTTTGTTGCCAGTAACTGTACGATCTCATTTCAAATTGTTTTTCCAAGGTAGTGGTGTGTGTACATTTCTTGGGTGGTGACTCTTCTTAGATGCTCCTGGAGTACAGTATCAAACTCAGCCATCAGCTTCACAATTTTAAGGAAGTTTCCATTGTTTGGCACATACAGCTGATCTGAAGTGCCACGCAGTGCTAGGCTTTGGGTAGCAAGCATTCTCACAATGTCAATGAGACTTTTCAGAATATTTTGTCAGTAAAGAGACTCTGATGCAATCTTCTCTTGATGCTGGCCTTTAACCTTAGTCTCATCTCAAGCTCTTTCCATCTATGGAATGCTCTCTGGTGATTTGCTGCCTTCTCATGGCATGCCAGATTTCTAGCCAGATTTTTTCCAGTCCTTTGTTCCTGTAGAATCCAATGTGGCTGGAATATTAGACTGGAAAAGTTTGTAACAAAAAAAAGTATGCAGCATTCTGGGTTTTTGAGTACATAAGCCATGGCCTCTCCACTTTGTCACCATTGGGGATTTCACGCCAGTAATGTGTTGGATGGAAACTTCTGTTTTCATTGTCTTTGGGGAACATGAAGTTTTTCTCTTGCTGTGGCCCATGCAGTACAAGGAAGTCCCTCAGGCTACTGCTCAAGTGGGTGCACAGTCCTGGATCATCCAGACTTAAGGAACAAACTCAGCAGCAGTTGTTTCTTGCACCTCCACCACACTCTTCTCTGATCTACACTTTTCTTCAGGAATGTGCATGGTTACATCCATTTGACATGCAGATATGAATGTTGCACAAGCTGCCATGTCACCTGCACTCTGACTAACTAGAAGATCAGGCATCTCCTCACCAGCCACATCTTCACTGGGGCTGGAAGGCTCATCATGCACACTTGTGTCTATGTATCTCAGGAAAGCTCCTTCCTGCTTAGATAGAAAAGCTTCCTTTGCTTTCTTTCTTTTTCTGAATGCTGCCCCAGAGGGGAGTTTTCTTCTCTCACTCATGACTGCTGTTCTGTGCCAGCTATAGTGGCTCTCAACACTCAATTGAAGCGGACAAATAAGCAGGCTGGTAGCAGGGCCTGAGTGAGGGAAGATATCAGCGTCTTAAGGGCCTAACTGGCTCCTACTACTTCAGTTGACTGCCTGTTCTCCTCAAGTGGGTTCAGGGAAGCAGCAGGAAACAGGAAGCTCCCTGAGAAGCTGGTGTTAATCAATCCAGGCTCCTGGGGGTGCTAGAGAGGTACATAAGAGGCTCCTCCTCCTCTCTCTCCCTGCAGCTCCTGCTTCTTTCTGTTATTCCCTCTCACCTTTTCTCCTGCCTGCCTGTCTCTTGTGCCCTCCTTCTTCCAGCACAGCACTCCACCATCTCTGTGCATCTAGAGCAGAGAGAATACATATGCACCAGCAGCAGCAGGGCCGCCCAGAGGGGGGGGCAAGAGGGGCAATTTGCCCCAGGCCCCGCGTCCCGCAGGGGCCCCCACGAGTGTTTTCCGGGGCCCCTGGAGTGTTTCCCCTCTTCCCGCGGCTCCGGTTGAGCTCCCGCAGGCATGCCTGCGGCAGGTCGACCGGAGCCCGGGACGAGCGGACCTGCCGCAGGCATGACTGCGGAGGGGGCGCTCGTCCCGCGGCTCGGCTGGACCTCCCGCAGGCATGACTGCGGCAGGTCAACCGGAGCCGCGGGAGCACGGCACCCGCCGCAGTCATGCCTGCGGCAGGTCCGCTCGTCCCGGGCTCCGGTCGACCTGCCGCAGGCATGCCTGCGGGAGCTCAACCGGAGCCAAATGCCGCCCCCCAGGGAAAGGGCCGCCCCTGAGCGGGGGCACCCCGCCGCCGAAGACCCCGGGCCCCCGGAATTCTCTGGGCGGCCCTGAGCAGCAGACACAATTTTCTACACTCTGGGTCCTAGTGGCACCTCCCACAGTCTAGCACCTGAGGCAGCCGCCTCAGTTCGCCTCATGATAAGGCCAGCCTTGCCTGGGTGGCAAACACAGCCCTGCATTTTACCTAGTGCAGAGAGAGAGGGCGGGCTTAGGAGTCTTAAGCATCAAGTTAGAAACATACAGTAGGCTCCCTGGGCCCGATTCTCATTTCCACGGAGGCCCTTTCACCCTGTTCTGGCAGTGTAAAGGGGCTCAAAGTGGGTGTAACACTAACAGTTTACGATCCCTTTAGGCTGCCAGAGTGCAGTGTACAGGGGCCTCAGTGGAAATAAAAATCAGGCCCATTAGGTCTAATCCCAACAGGGTTGACTCAGCCCTTCATCCTTCTGAGACTGATAAATTAAGTCTCAGGCAGTTTGCTGTGTGTGGGTTCTTTCAGACATCACCTTGATAACCAAGGTCCTGTGCATGGATATTGCACCTTTGATCTGTCACACTCCACCCAGAGGTGGCTGCATTTCACTGGTGAAACAATTCCTGTTTCCAAGGTGGTTAGAGATCTTTTGGAATGAAAGATCCTCTATAGCTATAGGGCTTCTCATCAAATTGCACAATATTATTGATTTAACATTTAACTGGGAAAGTTTTGGTGCTGCATATCATCACAGGCCTGCAACTGGTATGCAGGCAGGGCAGGTGCACTGCAGAATCTCCTCACGCTGCTCTGCCAAGGCATTATGCTAATGACCCACATCATATCCACTTGTTCTGTTGCTGGTCCTACCGAACAGAGGCATCCAGAGTGTTGCAATAAGTATGGTAATTTGGTAACAAAGTGTTCACTAGAGACTACATAAGGCATCATATGGCTACTCTCTTTCCTTCTGAATTTTTGGAGATGTGCAAGGAAGAGCTCTCAGAGTGAACATTAGATGGAGAAACAGAGTCATAGAGAAATTAAAGCAAACATTTTCAAATGTCGGTAACTCAATAGTTAGGCATCTGAATCCATATTCAGGTCACTTGCTAAGTGACCAGATTTTTAGAGGTACTGAGAATCCTTTGGGCATGTCTCCATTGCATCTGGGAGCGAGCCACCCAGCCCAGGTCCACAGACTTGTGTTATCAAGGCTCGTGCTAGTGCTCTATAAATACCTGTGTGGACATGGAGGCTTGGGCTGGAATTCAGGCCCTGAAGCCTGGGGAAAGGGTGAGGAATGTGGGCTCAAGAGCCTGAACTGCAACATCAAAGCAATGTCTGCACAGCTATGTCTAGAGCACACTAGTGAGTGTGTGGACAAGGGCTGTGAGGCTCACTCCCAGACGTAGTGCAGACATGCCCCTAGTCCTCATTGAACTGCCTGTCGTTTGTGGGAGCCCCGGGTCTCTAAAAATCAGGCCACTAAGTAAATACCATACTCCAGCTGCCCAAGTTTAACATTTTTTAGCTGAAGTGACTTGCCCAAGGTGTCACAAGCTAGTGGCAGAATCCAAAATGGCATTAAGGTCCATTTACAGCCACTCCCCGCTCTCCTCAACTGACAACACCGCCTACAAAATTATGTATTTAATTTTGTCTGAGGGAAGGGATAGGGCTAGAGCTTTAAGTAATATTGCACCTTCCCGTTAACCAGGGCTTCTTTTTCAGAAAAGAGCACCACAGTTATTTACTTGGGCAGTTTTAATCAACTGGCATAGGGACTAATAGAATGTCCTAAACCCTAGGCCCCCAGAACAATTAAAAAAGTGGTTTGAATTAAGCATGCAATAGACCCTGTCCATTCCATATGAATGACCCATTGCAAATAACTGAATTTTGCTAAATAGGGAATAATTCAATTAACGCAATTTAAAATGTGAAGATAATATACCAGAAAATGTTAATACGGAGTGTAGGTTAGCTTTATTTATTCATAATCTACTAGTACATACATGACGGTGCATTTACTGTATTAAATTAGTAATTCAAACCCTTACTGCAGCCACTCAGTTACCATTCCTTTGAAGAGGTGTGTGCAGAGGCTATTGCTTTTTGGGGGGTGAGGGATCCTAAATGTGCATATTAATGAGGTACCATTCCACCCTATGTCACATTAAGGGGATTTCCAGGCATTCAGGATTTTTCCAGGCATCCCGATTATTCACGTTTGCTATCTGGTCACCCTACCTGAGGCTTAAATAGTTCACCTGAACCAAGGCCCAAACAATCCCCTTCCCCAGAAAAAAATAATTTGTTGCTTTGTTTTTGTTCAGTCAACGTTTTCTGCACTCTGTGCCTTGAACTTGTAACTCTCTTCAGGTTCTCCTGTAGTTTCCAGTTTCCCTGGGCCACATCAGACCTTCCATTCCTTGAGTGAGTATAAGCAACTGGTTATGCAGAAGCTTGCTGTACTGTGGTTTGGGTATTTTAGAAGTAGAAATTACTCATGTTTCTTCTGAGGAATTCTCAGTGTTTGCAGAGAGCGTTAACTTAGAACCTCTCTAATTTATTCCCACAATATTACAGATCTGTCAATCCTTCCCATCTTCTTTAGGGGTTTTCTCTTGCTGTGACTAGAATAACTCAACCACAATGAGTATCAAATTATCTTCATTAGGGATCTGTGTGTACATGTGCATGAGGAGCGTGCCTGGGTGAGGCTGTCTGTGGCATGGGTGGATTTATGGGTATAGAACGTATGTGCTCTTGTGGCTAGGAGAAGCATGTGCACGAGGGAGGAGAAGGTGAGTTGCACATGCACGAGAGACAAGTTGCATGTGTGTCAGGAAACTAAAGTGTGTGCATGCCTGTGTCTGTGTCCATGGCTGTACAGTGTGTGTGCATACACACAACTGGCATGTATGTATATTTTCACGTTTATGAGCAGTATGAATTATGAAGTTATTATGGGAATGCCTAAGGACCAAGCAAGAACAGGGTCCCATTGTGCTAGGCACTGTATAAGCACAGAGTAGGAGACAATCCCTGCCCTGAACAGTTTACAATCTAAACCATCATGACAGGCAAAAAGGTAAGGGAATAGAGCATAACACACATGCAAAGTGAACAGCGTGATGGTGGCAAATGTCATGTTAGTGCCACAATATTATTGATTTTAATTTTGGGGGTGGGTTGTCATGAGTAGGATATTAGCTAAATGGAAAGACAAAGGGAGGGAGTGGGGTGAGGAGGACAGGACTGAGGGGAAGAGGATGGGAAGGAAGGTAGGAGAGGCAGTTATGGAGTGAATGAGTGCAGTATGACAGATATATGTGTCATCCAGAAAAATAAGACAGAAGATTGTCCAGTGTTTTCTCCTCTTCTCTTCGCTTGACTTTTGGTAGGCACGAGGGTTGGAGTGCAGTAGTATGTCAAAGCTGAGATACCTCCAAATGGATAGAACACATAACCAGATCCACATATGCCAGGCACCCATAGGTACCCACCCCCCCACCCAGTCACCCCATCATACAAACATCCACATCTACAAGCACACACGGACAAACACAAAGATGCATACACACCACTGCCACAGCCAGATACACATACTCTTTCTCATATATAAATACCCATGCAGACAGACACCCTATAATACAGACAACTCACTCATCACAAACAGAAAACACCCCCTTTTTCAGACACAAAGTTTTATTGTCAGTAACAGTTTAATAAATGAAGGGAAATTTTGATAGACTCATGAATAATTTAAGGACATGGGAAGAGAAAAGAAAATGGGATCAACACAGGTGATCTTCTTGAATAGCTTTCCTGTTTTGTGTGTGAATGAACAAAGGAGTAGACTGGCACTGACCACCAGCTGATGGATGCACATAGCATGGAAATAATTTGTGCACTGGGGGGCAAAAATTAGTGGGACAAGTGAACACAACAGATGTCATAGATCTGAATTTTAAATATTTAACACAGACTCACGAAATCTTACATGGAAAAATCATTGGAAATTTGCATAGAAACAAGCACAGCCACAATCATGGAAAAATTGCCAGACAAAAAAAGCTCAACAGCATCAAGTTTGTGGGATATATTTAGTGCATGGATTGGCAACCTTTGGCACACGGCCCACCAGGGTAAGCCCCCTGGAGAGCCAGGCTGGTTTGTTTACCTGCCGCATCCGCAGGTTTGGCCAATCGCGGCTCCCACTGGCCCTGGTTCACTGTCCCAGGCCAATGGGGGTGGTGGGAAGTGGTGGTCAGCACATCTCTCAGCCCAAGACGCTTCCTGCAGCCCCCATTGGCCTGGAGCGGCGAACCGCAGCCAGTGGGAGCCGCGATCAGCCGAACCTGCGGATGTGGCAGGTAAACAAACCAGCCCAGCCCACCAGGGGCCTCACCCTGGCGGGCTGCATGCCAAAGATTGCCAGTCCCTGGTCTAGTGGGATGTCCCAGTGATCAATGTGAGATCTGATCAATTCTAACATCTATATCAGGGATCAGCAACCTTTCAGAGGTGGTGTGCCAAGTCTTCATTTATTCATCCTAATTTAAGGTTTCGCGTGCCAGTAATACATTTTAATGTTTTTAGAAGGTCTCTTTCTAGAAGTCTATAATATATAACTAAACTATTGTTGTATGTAAAGTAGATAAGGTTTTTAAAATGTTTAAGAAGCTTCATTTAAAATTAAATTAAAATGCAGAGCCCCATGGACCGGTGGCCAGGACCCAGGCAGTGTGAGTGCCACTGAAAATCAGTTCGCATGCCGCCTTTGGCACACGTGCCATAGGCTGCCTACCTCTGATCTATATTAATGCTCTAGAACAGGAGTGAGCAAACTTTCTGGCCCGAGGGCCACATTGGCATTGTGAAACTGTATGGAGGGCTGGGTAGGGAAGATTGTGCCTCCCCAAACAGCCTGGCCCCCACCCCCTCCCACTTCCCACCCCCTCCCGTCCCCCTCAGAACCCCCGACCCATCCAACTCTCCCCAGCTACTTGTGCCCTGACTGCCCCTTCCTGGGACCCCCGCCCCAACCACCCCCCGGGACCCTCCCCATCCAACCTCCCCTGCTCCCTGTTCCCTGACTGCTTCACCCCTTATCCACACCCCTGCCCCCTATCCACACCCCTACCCCCTGCCAGCCCCCCGGGACACCCACGCCTATCCAACAGCCCCTGCTCCCTATCCCCTGACTGCCCCCCTGGATTCCTTGCCCCTTATCCAACCCCCTGCCCCCTTATCATGCTGCTCAGAGCAGCAGGAGCTCGCAGTCCCGCTGCCCAGCCAGAGCCAGCCATGCCGCCCGTGCTGCCCGGCAGGAGTGGCGGGCCAGAGCGCGGGCGGCGTGGCACGCTGAGGCTGTGGGGGAGGGTGGATAGTGGGGGAGGGGCCGGGGGCTAGCCTCCCTGGCTGGGAGCTCAGGTGCCGGGCAGGATGGTCCCGCGGGCCGGATGTGGCCCACGGGCCGTAGTTTGCCCACCTCTGCTCTAGAAGAATACGTAGAGAGCATGCTAGTTAAGATACTGTATTTGGGTCTGTAAGATAACTCACTGAGTATCAAGAAATAATACAAAGAGAACTTACAGTGGTTAGAAAAATGGGTAGGGAAGAAGAAGATTATATTTCCAACCTGAACAAATATAAGCTATTACATCTGGATAAAGAAAACAAAATAAATTTGAAAAATGGTAATGACAGAATAAACTAAGAAGTGAACTTGGAAAAAAATGTGATTTGGGGGCTGCATATACAGTATCATTCCCATCATGGAATAGAGAGGTGATCATTGCTCTATATATGACATAGGTTAGATTGCACCTAACATACCATATTGATATTCTGGGCACCTCAGTACCAGAAAGAAGTGGACTAATGCTGTCTGACTAATAAATGGATAGATGGCGAGGATGAAGAGAGAGCAGCACTGCTGGATGTGCCTTTGCCTGCAGTAGACTGTGGTTGATGCAAGGTGGTTATGCTGAAATGCTAACAACTACAGAACTATCCAACAGACTGAGATATAGCATCCTCCCCTGAGGTAACGCAGAAGGCAATGTTGAAGAGGAAAATCTTCCCTAAGGAAGGTGGTGCTGAGGAGCAGGCAGGTTGGTAGATGAAGTATATGGAAGTATTCGGCAGCCACCAGACCTGCAGATATTCAAGCAGACTGTCCCAGCCAAAGTGGAACGCATATGGGGCTGGTTGTGCGTGCAAGCCAGTATTTACAGTCAAAGTAAGTCAGCAGGAGAATACGAGAGTGAAAGGTGAAATGAAGACCATTGCCTACCATCAGGCCTGAGGTTCAAAATATTATGAGAATGGGACATTTCTGCCTAAATTAAATGGGTGGGGAAAAGTGAGGCTAGAAAACAAACCTAGGAAATAATGTACATTTGGGCCCTGATCCAAAGCCCACCAAAGTCAATGGGGGCCTGTCCATTGACCTCAGTGGGCTGTGGCCAGGTACCCGACCCATCCCACTTACTCCCACATCTCTCTAAAAGAGAAAGAAATGTAAGGAAAGTCGGCGTTTCTCACCTTACTACTTTGGTGCCGTTCCTCATGACCTGCATGTCCACCATGCAGCCACCAGTAACGTAAGCAGCCAGGTTCAGCTCTGAGAACTCAGCCTGCAGTGAAGTGAAAGAACAGAGCGTTACACGATGACAGAAAACACAAAGAATAAATTGACAGAAATGCAAACCTGTCTTCACATGGAATGTTTCTTTCAAAAGTTTTCCATGAGGCAACAGCAGATCCAATTACTGCTGATTTGTAATGGAAACACTGGAGAAATGTTTATTGCTCAAACACTAATGCTGCATGACTACTCGGGATTAGGTTTATTGCAATAATAAATACTAAAGGAATTAAGAATCATCAGGCCAAAAAACAAAAACAGAGGTAAAGTCATTTGAATATGACTCAAGTTCCCACTTGGAAACATTCATTTGGAATTATGTCTGAATCCACTGTCATGGCACTGGCCAGCTATAAACCTAATGCAAGAGATTTATGCCTCCCTTAATAGCCAAAAACCTCATTATGCTGCAGGAAGGTGACAAACAGGAGAATCTAGCTGAAGTGGCTTAGCTATTAAAGGTTTGATTATTACATGTTTAGTGGAGCTGGG
This sequence comes from Mauremys mutica, assembly GCF_020497125.1. Classification (NCBI taxonomy): domain Eukaryota; kingdom Metazoa; phylum Chordata; order Testudines; family Geoemydidae; genus Mauremys; species Mauremys mutica. The sequence goes on along the minus strand of NC_059072.1, from coordinate 98,121,493 downwards.
TAGGTTACTAAGTTAATGTTTAATTATTAAAACAATTCAGTGCGTTCTCTTTATAAAGTGTAACTCACACTCCCGAAAAGGTTAGCAAAGAATAATTAAGCAATTAGAGGTAAAAGGTGAGTGCTAGGTGACTATGCCTGCTGCATGTCTCAGGTGGATCCCAAGGACTTTAACAGTGTCATATATGTAATAATCCCCTAGAAATGCATTTGATTGAGGGTCTGGTTGCCAATGTGAAATATAATGAAGAAAGGAGTGCAAATTAGACTTGCAGAATGTATTGAGCATTATAAGCGGGAGTAGGATGTCAATATTAGCCAGTCAGGATATTCAAAATTTCTAAAGATCTTCCCTAATTACAGTTTAATGAATAAACTGTAGTGAGGCATAATATGTCTGTCTAAAGTGCCTATCACCATAGCTTTCAAAGTCCTGATTCTGCAACAAGATACATGCAGGTAAACCCCTATACCCATATAAAGCCCTATTAAATCAACTGGGTGCCATGGGGATGCAGGAGTCTCTCTCATTCTGTATCTCATTGCAGTAACAAGGCCTACATTTGGATGCAGAAAATTGATCTTCTCACTTGAATCATTACAAGGGAAAAAGGGGACACATCTTTTAATTTCAGGTGTGGCTTTTCATTACAGATTTTTTAAAAAGCAATTGGGCAATGTTGTCCTCTAACTAGTTCAAACTGGCTTCTACCTAATTTCATAGCTATGCAGTGTTGCCAACTCTCACCATTTCATCATGAGTCATACAATAAATTAGTGTTTTCCTTAAAGGCCCAGTAACTGAAATCAAGAGATTGTATGAGAATTAGAGAATCATAGAATATCAGGGTTGGAAGGGACCTCAGGAGGTCATCTAGTCCAACCCCCTGCTCAAAGCAGGACCAATCCCCAACTAAATCATCAATATGTCAAATTTCATTTTAAAAAGTGTTTCAAACTCTCATAGATGCACAGAAAAGCTTGAAAATAAGAAGTGAGTGCACCCTAAACGTTCAGAAACCAGAAAGCAAATTAGAATAACCCCACTATGATGGGGTGAGGCCTTGGGTTTATTGGTGACTTTTCCTAGTGGTTAGGATGCCGGGCCTCAATATTCCTCCCCGCCACCTCCAGTGCTCCTCGCCTGCAACTATAGCACTGCGAATTGGTGGCCGGGTCACTGATTAATAATCATCCCCTTCCAGGAAAGGAGAGTCCATTGGAATATATAGAGTCCCATGTCTTCACAAAGGGAAGGTCTTCAGCCCTCTCCTGCAGGTGGCTCGCCCTTGCCCGGAGGCTCTCCATTTCACTATCCCTTCCTGACAGCAGAGACAAGGGGTGGAAGAGAGGCAACAATATCAAGCACACTGGAGTGCTTTCAGGCTGCTTCCCTGGGCCCCTGGCCTCCTCCCAACATCTCAAAGTCTAACATAATATAGCAACAACAACAAAAAAGAATAACAAAACTTTCAGCATAGCTGGGCTCAGTGCTAGCCCCTTCCTTGCAGCAATGGCATCTATAGCAGCCTTGCTCAGGAGCTGTCAGACCAGGTCTGTCCCTGTATCCTGTCAGCTCAGCTGGGGGCAGTCTGGCTCCTTTTTAAGTTCCTGCTCCAGTTGGAGCAGGCTCTGTAGGTGTAGGGGGCAGAGTCACCTGGGTCCAGCACTGCTCCTTAACCCCTTCAGTTCTAATGTGGGGTTTATACACCCCATCATGTCCACATTTAAAAAAAAATCTCACCATTTTTTAGGCCTGAGTCTGACTTGTGAGCTTTGAATGCTTGGGATTAGCCATACTGATAATGCAATTGGCCGGCTACATGTAGTGCCTGTAACATCACATCTACTCTTCAAACATTGTAAGGAAGTCCCTTAAACAACTTTTACATTGGAATCCTTCCATAACAGAAATTCCCCACCGTCCAAAAGGAACTCTTTGTGCCAAGGAGTTCAAATGGGACCACAAGTGCACAAATGAACTACTGTCAGCTGTTTGATGATTGGTCATGTTCTCTCCAATATCACAGTTTTACCTACCCATCACCACGCCAGTGTTCTGATCTGTATAAGATCTAAGTTTGTCTATCTCTATTGAGTTTACTAGAGCAAGAGAGTTCACCCCTCCCAGAGTCATTGTTTCATGCTATCGGCAGACTCTGTCAGACATTGCTGCATCAGTTAGACACGGCTTACATTTGGAGGGTTAACCTGGCAACCATGAGTGGGCCAGAGACTTACTTTTAAAAAGTGCTTATATCCTGCACAATCTGAACATACCCTATGGACTATGTGTCACTCTGAAGGCTACCCTACTCTCACTCATGCAGTCTTTACTCAGGCCTTCGACTTTAATGGAAATTTTGCCTGAGTGAGAAAATGTAGAATTGGACCATATGATGTCACCAAAACTCCCTGATATGTGTAAATAGCCCTATCCATATAAGGTATTTTTAGAGTGCCCAACACTGACCTATCCAGCACATATTCTCACCTATTATCACCTTTTTCTGGCACCGGTTTTCTGCCTTACTCTGCTAAGTTAACAGCCATTGACTCTTTCACCTAGGTGCTTTGTGCTATCAGACAGGCCCCTGATAGCTAACATTTGGAAGAAGGCTGAACCTTCAGCAAGAATTGTTTCCTGTTGATTTCCCATCAGGCCCTGTATTTTTTTGCTCTGTGGCTTTTTTAGGCCTGACAACTTCCTTGGCTGGAAGCTCATGGTTTGATGCCTTTATGAACCTGTGCTCACCTTGCAGACAAAAGCAGTCTTTGAAAGCAGTCAGTGCACAGAGAGAGAGAGAGATTGATAGATAACTGTGCATCAGAGGGGAAGGTCTGATGGACCTTTCCTTGACACATCATGTAGTCATTTATGCCTGTGCTAAGTGGATGTAGATGATACCATTCTAATCTGGTGATGTTTTACACTCACTTTGCACTTCTACTTAACATAGAATCAGGTCCAGGTCCAGTAAGCCTCCCAGCCATATCAATAGACTTGGGATAGCAGAACTTGAACTAGTGCTCAGTCTAAAACAGCTGCAGAGACAATGCTTTGAAGTTACAGCTCAGGCTGGAGCTCGGACTCTGAAGCCTGTCCCCTCCCTAGGCTTCAGAGCCTGAGCCCCCACTTCAAAGGGTACCCTACACTCCTTTTTTAAAGAGTACTTGAGGGAGCCTTGCTAGCCCCAAGTGTGGCAACCCATGCTGGAAGGCTGGCTCCCATTGACTGCAAAGCCACACCCTTTGTAACTCTGGGGGTTCCAGAATTTAGCAGACTCACATTTACATTTTGAGGTTAAATGACGAAAGACATTTTTCACAAAAAGTATTTAAGTGTTTTAACTCCTCCCTCGGCCCACCTCCCGCCAAACTTCCCAAACTTTCCTCAAACTTCAGAACTTTTTATGAAACCTCCAACTTCTCTGGACTCTTTCCATCCCAATCTTTGCTCTGAATGCTGCCAAAAACTTGACAAAGTTTTAGGTGCCAAAGAAACATTTTGATTAAATATTTTTGAGGGGTTGAGGCATTGTTTATATATTTGCCACAGAACAAAGCAGAAAATTACTCAAAATTTAAAAGCATAAAATGAATTGTAAATGTAAATTAATTCGTTTTTGCCAATACCAATTCTCGATACTGTGATGTGGAAGACTTGGGCATAAGCCTGGAAAACATACACAGTTTTTGCACTGGCACAACTATTTTGGTTAGGGGCATGATTTTTTAAAAACCAAAACAATGACATCTATATAACCCCTAATGTGGGCGCAGCTAGTCCAGTACAAAGGTGCCTTATGCCGACGTAGCTTATTCCCCTTTTTGTATGAGAACAAGCTATGGTAATAGAAGCATATTTATGCCAATATAACTGTCCACACTTGGGGGTTTAAAGCAGTACAACTTGTGTTAAAATCCCTGTCCAAATCTCTCGCTCCTTGAGCTAGATGGGAGCTAAGGAGCACTTTGGAAGCAGCATGTTCAGCCCCTGAAGAGTGGAGGGGAATGTATGTTTCATACTGTGGCTGTGATTGGCTGCAAAAGGAATCCTGCTCACCAGCCATTGGTCAGAAAGTTGATGGTGGTGATGCAAGTCCAAAGGTATAAAGGGGCGGGGTGGGGCGGTGGGGATGGGGAAAAATAAAGGGCAGAAGAAAATTCTCAGGTCTCTGACAGGGAAGCAGGCACTACACAGGACACTCTGCCAACAGAAATTCGACAGGCAGATAGAGAGGAGTAAAGTGATTTCTTCCCCCAAGTCAACATCACTTATTCCATCGTGCAGAACCAGCCACTGAACAAACAATGGCAATACGAAAAAGAAAGAAAGCCCAGAAAAGAGATTCCATTCTGTTCCCTAATCAGATGCATTTGACTCTAGTTTAATCTCCTGCATGGCAGTGGAGAGGAGGATTGTGATTTTTTTTTTAAAGCTAGCAGGCTTAGCATGTCCACACAGTTCCCAGCACTCCCTGTGTTCTTGGTTTTTGAGCTACTGAACTTTCTAAGCCCTCATCTGCTTTTAATCTAATGAAAAGCTCCTTTCGTTGGTTCCTATTTAAAATAAAAGACAAGGTTACATTAGATTTTTATATGACTACACACACACACAGATTTTTATACAGCTTTAACTGCAAATTTCAATGCCACCTTAATTCTGGCGTTGACAGGACACCTCCATAACTGTATATGCAATACTGTATCTGCATACAAACATACATACACTGTAAGTGTATGCACTCACACAGATCTTTGAACAGAATCCAGAAATTCCACAGCAGACTTTCTAATTCCTCTTCTCTTTGGCTGGTTTTTCACTCCATGAGTTTTGCTCTTCGCACCTGATGAATACTCTATATGAACTACTTGACACCCTGAGAGGCTGATGCTGGGTATATTAAGTTTTAGGCAGTATTTAGAAGAAGCAGAAGAGGATTTTCATCCTTTCTATTTGCTTTTCTCTTTACTGCCTATCCCTTCCCCTGAGAGGCCTGTCCATCTTTACTGCCTATCCTTTCCCCTGAGATGCCTCTCCATCTTCCTAAGGATCCCCATTAATTCCCCCTTTTTTCTCCTCTTTAAGCCCTTATGTTGCAAGGACCCACCTCTGGCTAGGACACTTTGCCCTTCCCAGCCTTGCTTCTGGAATGAGCCAGTTGTCATCATGCTAGAGCAGTATGGTCTCTCTTGGGGGGTGGGGGCCTAATTTTTAACCCAGTAAATGGGATCTCAATCATTTTGCACTGACATTTCCAACAGTTCTGGTTGATAATTTCCAATGTTTGTAGGTGACAAAGCCAGCACTTTGTAAATATTGATTTGCACTATGCTAATACTGACATTTACAGAGTTACAGGGTTTTAATGACTCTGCAGTCCATAGTCCCTGGGCAGGAAGAAGGGCGAACAGGATGTGTGCATGAGTGCAGGGAGTGGGAATGGGATACGTGTTTGATGTATGAGTTATCCTTCAGGGAAGGAAGGAAGGTGAAGAAGGTGCAGCTGGGGAGTGGGACACTGTGTGTCCAATGAGAGGTCTTATGCATGCTGTTTAATGGCTCTGAGTCGGTGTGAATGCACGCAGCCTACAGGGAACACTGAGACCAGGTAGCCACATGCCACTTGGTGCCTGTGCTAAAGGTTAAGTGCCATTCAGTGTTGTCAGCTGTCAGGCATTTATTGCCAGTCTCGCGATATTTGTTGGTTTTTTTAAAGCCCCAGCTCAGTCATGCCACTATATTAAAATCTCAGATTCAATTAAAAAAAAAAAAGAACATTTCTAGGCCTGTTGTCTCAGCAAATAGCTCAAAAACATGAAACCTACTGGCTCTAAAGAGCAGAGGGCAAATAAAGAACAGTTTCATTGTTTTAAAAACTTCATTATTTTTAAATCAGTCTCAGTTTTCTGGAGGCCTATTGTCATGATTTGTGAATAATAGATTTAGCAATACTGTGACAACCGCCACCTAACTGTAGGTATCTACATTCAAGAACTGCTCTTCTTGAAATGCTTTCTTTCATAAGCATTTTGAGTTGCTTAAAAAAAACCCCAAACAACAAACAAAACAAATAACTACATGGTTGTTTAATGAGTGCTTAATCCATGTGGCTAGAAAGGATTGTCCATGTGACTACACTTCTTTGGCCTATCAGATTCTTCCTTTCAGAATGCCCGCTCTATGCTGCTAATTAAAATACCAATTTAGGAATTTAAGTACAATAAAACTAGAGAGATCCTCTGCATTATAACTCTCTTTTGTCTAGATAATTCATGAGCAATTCTTGTCAACATTACCAGCACAGTCATAACCCTATTCCACAAGAGATTTCCAGAAGCATATATAGAGGAGTTCATTGAATAATGATACCCTGAAAATAAACCATGCCGTGGGAACAAGTGAATGAGCTGCAAAAGAAGAATGAGTATTAGAGAGAGAGATAAAGAAAGAAATGGTGGGAAAGAGAGGAGATGGGAGAGCAACAGGACCGACCTTTACTAATTTACATGAGCCTTCTGGCCTGAGCAGTTCTCTCCTTAACCCTTTCTGTTCTTGCATAGAGTCATTAGCTGACATAAGGGCTGAGGAAGGATGCTCTAGGAAACCTGAAGAAAAACTACCCAAAAGGCAGCAGATTCTGCAAGAGAAAAACTGCACTATCTCTGCTGCTAATCCTCTGTGTTATTCTCGGACACTCATTCTCTGAAGTGGTGTGGTGCACATGCTGCACCATGCTATTGGGAGGAGGGGACATTTCTAGAAATCACCAGATTTCCAGATCACACATTCCTAGGGTGACCAGACAGCAAATGTGAAAAATTGGGATGGGGGTGGGGGGTAATAGGAGCCTATATAAGAAAAAGACCCAAAAATCAGGACTGTCCCTATAAAATCAGGACATCTGGTCACCCTACACATTCCTCAGGAAAAAGTGATAAGTAATAATAAAAAAGGACAGAATTATCTGGGCCAGGTTCAGTGACTTTAGATAACAGGGACTTCTAACAGGGGCCTCACTGCATCTTACCAGATTTATCCACTTCATTATCCTCTCCATCCCCTGAAAATATCCAGAAGTCCCTTATTCTCAGTCCTGTGTCTAGACACAGGCTATGCTGTACCCGCTACTGTATCCAGCTTCACTCCCTTGTGGCCACAGGTCACACCAGTTGTTGAGCAGAGGAGCATGCTCAGCTGGAGGCAGCTTTCTGTAAGTGGGCCCTAGTGCCATCAGCACCAGCCCAGGCAGCAATGCCTCTCCCACAGCTAAGATCAGATCTGAGATCCTTCCTAAAAACAAGATTAAGAAGGACTTGTGGCCATTGGATTTCATGGGCCCAAAAGGCCAACTCTAGGTGGGTGTAATGGAGGAGGGTGGAGAAGCCTGAATAACCTGTGACCTTTAAGAAAAAGTAGCTACACTTCTACCCGATATAACGCTGTCCTTGGGGGTGAAAAAATCTTACCGCATTATAGGTGAAACTGCATTATATCAAACTTGCTTTGATCCACCGGAGCGCGCAGCCCCACCCCCCTGGAGCGCTGCTTTACCATGTTATGTCCGAATTCGTGTTATATCAGGTCGCGTTATATCAAGGTAGAAGTATACTAGCTTTTAACTATAGTGTTTAGTTTGCCTCCATCTACAATGGTTATATTCTCAAAGCTCTTAGAAAGGAAAAAGGATAGTGTGACACTCTTTACCCCAAAGCAACACCCTGGCACCCCCATACTCGCCACTGTCATATAATCATGTTATGTTTTGTACAAAATATATCTTGTAAGATATCATTTTAAAAGTCTTAATCTGTTGAACATTAATATCCTCTTAAGTTGTATGTGCTATCATTGTATGTGAAGTTATGAGGTTTTGCTGTGTGTGTTACTGAAATATGTTGTGAAGTTAGAAATGCTCACAACCAGTCTTTCAGGTACAACAATGGGGCAGCCAGAAAGTGATGATGGCCCATTAAGGGGAATATACACACACACAGGAGGATTACCCAAGGAACTGTATACAATAGACACCTCTCAGAGACCACATACTCAATGGAGGCTGCTTGACTCATGTCATAGCAAAGGATCTTTCCAGCAAGCTGGAAGAAGCTATAAAAAGGGGAAGTGACATCATCATTTGGCCTCACTCCCCACACAACTCCACACCTGGAAACATGTCTAGAGAACAAAGACTGAACTGGGGAGGTGGTCCCAGGCTGAAAAGGAGAATTCCCGCTTGTGTATTAAGGAGCTATACCATCAGGGTGAGATATTGCTCAATTTAAATCCTGTCTAGTTCATAGAACTCAGATTGTGATTTTACTTGTTAGGTAACCACATTTTATCTGTATGCTTACTACTTATAATCACTTAAAATCTATCTTTCTGTAGTTAATAAATCTGTTGTATATTTTTTTACCTAAAACAGTGTGTTGCTTGAAGTGCAAGGGAAATCTGCTCAGAAACAAAGGCTGGTGCATGTCCTCTCCACATCGAGGGAGGGGCGTACTGGGTCATAAACTTACACTGGTCAGGCTTCTGACCAGGACAAGACGGTACAGCTCTGGGGTCCTAGGCTGGGGGGCAGGGGGAAGGGAATTCGCTAGAGCCTATCTATTGTTGGTTCTTGAGTGGCTGGTGAAAGCATTCATGTAAGTCAGCTGGGTGAGTCCCTGTCTGTGGATGGCTGTGTGAATGCAGGACCTGGAGGGGTTTGCTTGTCATAGCATCACAGTCTGAGAGGGAGCTCAGGCTGGTAAGACAGAGGGCTGAGTGGTACCCCAGTTCCAGATTGCACCCCAGGGAACTTGTCACAGATAGAAACTTAAAAAACACAACAAAACAAAACAAAACAAAAATTCAGATTCTCCTTTGCATTTTTATGTCCCAAGGATTAGGGTGATCAGTAGCTATACAATTCATGGAAACCCAAAATAATATGATATGCCACATCTTCCCCATGAGGCTGAGCTCCACAGTGTTCAAGCACCTGTTGGACTGAGATGAAAGAGAGCGAGATATTATAATCCATTTGGGGTCTCCTTCATGGCAGTTCTAGCCTAGCTTCCTTCAGGGGGGAAGGAGCCCCCAGCTTTTTGTTATTTATAAAAGATTTTTTTATAGAACACCGTGAGAACGCACATCCTAAGGGCTCAAGAACAGAAGGCAAATCAAAGGAACCCAACATTTATTATTATTAAAAATCTCATTTGTTTTGGAGACCAACTCATGATTTTCAAGTGCTTGGAATTGGCAATACTGAATCTGAGATCTTGAATTTTTAGATAGATAAATTCTCAGGGGTTAGATGGTTTAGGGCCCTGGAAATATGATAAACCAAGACTTCCACCTGTTGGTAATTGCTTCCAAGTGCGACTCAGCTTGATAGTGACTGAATGCCATTGTCACAAAAGGACTCTTGGGAGAAAAATATCCACATAACATAAAGCACAACCATAATTGACTCCCTTGTTGGCAGAAAGGACAAGGATTAAGTCCCCAGTTCAGCAAAGCACTTAAGCACGAGCTACACTTTAAGCACATGCTTAAGTCTCACTGAAGCCAATTTAATTGCTTTGCTGAATAGAGATGGGAATACTCATGTACTTACAGCTAAGCACGTGCTTAAGTGCTTTACTGAATGGAGGCCTAAATGAACATGGAGACTGAATTACTCTCACTGTGTTAGGCAAGGTCTTTCAGGATCAGGCTTGAGGTACATTGATGGAGCAATGTGGGGAAGCTTGCATAGCTGCTGTCTGTGTTGTGCCTGGTTTTTGGCTAAAGAGACAATTTAAGACTCTATGGCTGTCAATCTGGCCCCTTTGGCCAACACTAAATTCACTAAAAATGCTAAAGAAAAAGATTTAATGTACCCTTGGATGAAAGAAGCTTTAGAGATTCAAACACAGAGATAAAAACTGTGGCTTCCAGTGCTCTGGCTTAATTCCCTCACTGATTGCTCCAACATCCAAGAAGAGAAAGGAGTCTTTAGAAACAGATGTTACATTGGAAGAGCTAAAATTCCTAAATATTACTAGTAAGAGAGCATTACATTTGGGTAATGGAACTGCACGCATGGTGGGAAGTTTCTGGCAATGCTGAACTTTTCCAGATGCACTTGGAACATAAATGCCCCCAGCCCTCAAATAATAACAGTTCTTCTGTATCACTGCCCTGCTTTGGGTCAGGTTTGGAATCCTCACTGTCGCTGATGATCTTTGGTCCTGGCTCTTTCACTGTTCCAGCTCTCTTTCTTTTCTCCTTTCTGCTTCCAGGACCTTATCAATTTTCTCCCACCACACTCTCTCTCTCTGTTTCCAGGATCTTGGCACTGAGGTTACTCAGCCACTAAAGGCAATAAGGTAAGACAAAGCAATCTCATGGGTAGGTTTAAATAAATAGCATACATGTGTGCCCGGAGATGGATAATACAGCACACTTTAGACATCCTAATAGATCACTCAATAAATCAATGTCGGGGTTTAAATTGAAGAGCATGCAAAAAGGAAACTAAGAAGGAAATAAAGAGGATCCTTGTGGTTGAATTAATTAATGATTTGAGAGGATGGAAGCCAGGGAACAGGACTGGAGAGTATACACCCAGCTCAGTATGGCTTACCAGGCTTTTCTCATATTCATCAGCACTAGGCAATGAATGGAGCATCTGTCTTCTCAATGCATGTGGGGATAAAATTAGCTGAAGGGAGTGCTTGGGGGAAGAGAAGGCGGGAGGGCATGGAGGTCACATAGTTCATTTCCATAGTAAACAACCTGAGAACCTGACCTGTTTCCATACAAGGGTAAGCTCAAGAACTACAGTCAAGGAGGAGAGGAAACTCTCAGAGCTGGTAGGGGGGTATGACCAGACTTGATAGCTCACAACCAGCAGCTGAGAGAAAGACAGTTCTGTTTTCATTACTCCCACCACAATATAAATAAATGAGGTCACGACTTACCAAGATAAAAAAATCAGTGTCCCCTCTCTGCTTCCCCCAAAAGCAGCCAATGGGGCTTGTTAACAGAGAATGAAGATGTAATATAGGCAGCAATCAGAGAGAGAAAAAGCAGTAAGGCAAACGCCTCAGATTCAAATCCCATTTCTGGGCATCCCAGAAGAATGGATGTAACTGCGTCTCATGCCACAGAAATGAGCACTGCCATCAAAACCATTGAAGTGTCTCATTCCTGACGCTGTTTTGCAAATGTGTTAAACATTTGGATGTTTCACTTCAACACTTTCCACTGTTAAAAAAAGACAGGCTATTTTATTGTTACAGGTAAAATCTGGTTTCGCTATAAAAACAGAAATTTTTTTCTTCAGAAAAGCTAAGTTTTTGCCCAGGGCACATACTGTGTGGAAATTTACAGTGTGATCCAATGGTGAGCTGGGAGCAAAACCCCTTCTGGATAATTACCCGTGAACAAGCATACCACACAGCCCAAGCAGCTTCAGAAGAGCCACAACACTTAGCTTTTGATCAGTGTAGAGTTTACTCAGACCAGCCGTGGACCCTTGCTTCACCCGGTTAAAGATCATTACAGCATGGTAACGTGGGATGCCTGATATGCTCAACTGTACCCAGAATCCTCTTCCAGTTTTGTAGTACTGCTGCTGTCTGAGGTCTGGGACAAGGTCATACGCACATAGAGTTCTTTTCTGTGTGCTTCCTAGGCCAGGACTGTGGAAGAGTGTTCTCTCTTTTTTAGGCTCCAGAACTTTCTTGTGTTCAGTATCAGAAAAGACAAAGTGAAGTGTTCCATGATGGTTTAGGCCAGAGGGTCATAAGTAAGGCAGAGAGGAGAGGGGAAGGACATGAAGAATGAAAAAAAGAAGTGAGTAAGTGAAAAACAATGGAATCCCAGAAGGAATGAGTAAAAGCTGAAGCCCAAAGAGTTGGCATCTGTACAGATAAGCACCCCTCTCTTGGCCTGATTGATATGCACATGGGCCTGAGGCCACATTCAGGGACTGCCCACAAGAATACAACTTCTGTATTTCCCTTGTTAGACAATGATAGAACTGATGATCACTTCTGCATTCAAGGTCCAATGAAGCAGGGCGCAACTCACAGTCTGTTACTCTTAGGCTCAATTGCCATATATGGGGGGTGGGGAGGAAGCAGCCTGCTTTCTGTTCACTGTTGTCCAACCTTCCCCTGAATTAAATAATTCATTTTCTGGAGTAACGCTGCAGTTGTTACATTTATTATTAGAAGGGAGCTTCCCTGAGGTAACTCTCAGTAGCACTAGCAGACAACAGTTCCTAGCAGTGGAAGCCCTGATAGCCATTGCAATGAAGGCACATTTTTCGCCACATGCACACTTGATTATTACTTGCACTCCTTAGCCTCCTTGGGTCCCATGCCCAAACCTGAGCATTCCACCTAAGTAACGGGTCTTGGCTGATGGGCTGGATGAGGCTCACAGGAGTTCCTGGGAATTGTTACAAGCCCCATGGTAGGCACTGCTCCAGGTCTATCCAATCAGGGAAACAGCAGTGCAGAGGCTCCATTACAGGGGTAGTCAGTAGGCGGACTGTGGGCCCAAACCAGACCACCAGATGCTTCTGAATGGACCCCAACTTCTTTTTATTTACTTATTATTAATTATTATTATTTATTATTAACTTTATTATCTTCTCTGGAGTCTAGACCTTGACTATACCTTGACCAAAAAATTTGGACCTTGACAAAAAATATGTGACTACCCTGGTTTGGGGTATTTGGGAGAGGAGAAAAAGGAGATTATGGAATGATTGCGGGGGCCCGCAGTGGAGAGGCAGATACTCCCTGCAAATGGAAGGGGCGGAGGGACAGGAAGAGAGGTACTGAGACTTAGCAGGGGAGGGGAGACAGCCAGCTCCAGAGTGGGAAGGGGGTTCTGGGGGTTCCTACCTGCTTCCAGGCCTGTTCCAGACCCTCTGGGTCCCACTCCCTGCCCCCCTGCCAGCTCCTGGGAGCTGTGGTGGCTGCTCCAACCCCTCTGGGTCCCCCTCTCACCTCTGTTCCCTCCCCCACAGGGGGAAGGATAGCTCAGTGGTTTGAGCATTGGCCTGCTAAACCCAGAGTTGTGACTTCAATCTTGAGGGGGCCACTTAGGGATCTGGGGCAAAAATTGGTCCTGCTAGTGAAGGCAGGGGGCTGGACTTGATGACCTTTCAAGGTCCCTTCCAGTTCTAGGAGATTGGTATATCTCCAATTATTATTATTATTATGAGAGAGTTTACACAGGGGCACTAGCCCCCTTGACCCTGGTTCTGCCTTCCCTGGCATAAGTGGTAATCTGGGCCCTGGGCTCTAGGACCCTGCAAGGTGGAAGGGTCCCAGAGCTTCGGCTGCAGCCCAAGCCTGAATGTCTACATTGCAATTAAACAGTCCCTTTGCCTGAGTCCCATGAGCCTTAGTTAGCTGGCATGGGCCAGCTGTGGGGTTTAATTGCAGTATAGACATATCCATAGGGACACTCAAAGCAGCACTAGAAAAGATACAATAGGGAACAATCCTGAAAAGGCAGAACTGGATGGCCCAAAAGGTTATTTTCATCTCTGGCTTCTCTAATTCTGTGAAACAGACAAGCCTTAAAATTCCTCCTTAGCACCCTTCTCCTCCTGGCTGATGCCCACAGATACGTGCAGGTGGGGTTTCAATCACCTACCCGAACCCTTGCTACAGAGGATTTCAATGACCACTGACCTGTTCCACTCGGATCTCAAATTCTCCATTCACCTTCTTCCCCTGGAAATACTTGGCCCTGAGGAGGAAGAGAGAGAGAGAGAGAGGGACATGGTTAAAAAGGCTGCAGTTCATGATTATTTATTTGTCAGCTACTGTTTTGCTGCTGTTTTCCCTTTTTGTTGAAGGATTTCCAGATGGTTCACAACATGTTTTACTAATTCCCATTTTCCCTTGACTTTCTGTTCTCCAAGAGGAATCTGCCAAACCAGATGAAAAATCACACTGGAAATTTCCTTGAAGGCTTGGGAGGGTTTTTTTTTAGACTAAGAAAATAATTATCTCCCTGCACCTTACAGAACAACAGTAATAATCAATGACAAGACCAGTTTGTACGTATTCTCTATCCTGGGGACGGAGGCTATGACAGAGGGTGGCTAAATCTATCATGTGACAAAGAATCAGAGTCAATTTTCTTCCAACACTGAACAAGGAACTTTATCAGCATAATGAAAACCATGTCTTTCTCTCTCTCTGCTTCACTGTAGAGCTTGTCTTAGACAATTTCCCTGCCCTATCTTGTCTGGCTTCATGCAACTGATTTAAAGAAACATATATATAGCCTCAAAATGTAAATAAGGATAGATTTCTTCAAAATTGTGAAACCAGATTTGCATCAGAGTCACTGAAAAAAAGAGGCTCTCTCATATACTTCCTCTCATCTCTGCTAAAAGCCACAGCCATTGAATATACAACAGGGGAAAACAGATGGATGTTACTACTCAAACGGAGGGACTGATAGTGCAGTGAGAACCAGCTACAGGACAAGTATATGCTTTTTAAAGCCATTCTCTTCCATACAGAGCTGATCAGGAAATTTCTAACAAAAGTTATTTTCCAATCAGAAAACAGGGTTTCATCAAAATCAACATTTTTTCTCAAAAACTGTTGACTTAGATGACTACTTTTTAGTTTTTTCAAAAATTTCCTAAATAGAAAATTTCAGGACCCTCACCACCCCGAAATATTGATTTGTTTTCATTTCAAAAAAAGGGGGAGGCTTCCCCTGCCACTGTATTACCATTTCCCAATTTTTGCCGGTTGGAAAACAGCAACAAAATGTCGGAAACAGTTAAATATTGGAAGTGTTTCTTTCTTTGTGAGAAAAAGTAACACTTTCAACACTTTGTTATCCAAGTGACAAAACTTTGGACAGAAAAAGATAATGAAGGAAAGTTAGGGGGAGGGGGAAGAGCAGGTTTTTTCCTATACCTTTTTAATGTTTTAAAAAACCCTTTCCCACACATTTTATTTCATTCCCTCTCGTGTTGTTGGAGTGGGGTGGGAGAGGAAATGGGGGGTGTGGGGAAAAAGTTTAAAAACAACCCACCAAGTTGTCCAGATTTAAAGAACCAAACTGACATTTGAAGTCTAAACAAAAGTTTATTTTGAAACGTGATTTTAAACAAAATGAAAGTTTTCATTTTGTTTAAAAAATTCCTATCAAAAGGTCCCTCTGTCAAAAAGCCTATTCATCAGCACAAAGTTTACCCTAACTATGAATGGAAGTTAGGTAGGGACAGTACATTAGCCAGGTGTGACTACTCCAACAGGCTCTTACAAATCCAAAAAAAAAGAAAATGCAGGACTTTAGCTATCCCTAAGCCTCCTTGAGGTCATGAGAGTTGGATGAAAAAAAGCCAGACACAATGCCACCGCTTTGGCAACAAGAGTTACAGAGAGTGCACCTAAGTTCATCCTGGTTCTAGAGCTATAACTGGGTCTAACGGTATTTCCCATTTTTACATGTAGAGAATTATCGCTGTAACCAGCAGTCTCAAAAGCCAAGATAAACTTAGTGTGCCCACAGGAACTGGTTTGAAGTTGGCATTCAGTGGTACACGCATATTTTTTTTTTTGAATCAGAAGATCATCACAGTGTATATGCATCACTCACATTTAGGAAACAAACTTCCTCCCTCTGATGACCCCTCCACTCTGCTGACCTGCTGGTTCCTAACTCATTGGTGCCACTTCGGTCCTACTCACTCACAGTGAAGGCTGATCATCCACACTCTTTCATCCATTACAGATGAAGCAATGAGACTTCTGCTGCTTAGTCCAGGAAATTAGCCTTCACAGTAAAAATTATAAAACCCTCTCCCTACTGCTACAATACAGACTCTGTTCCCAAATAGTCATGTATGGGGCAC
This sequence comes from Mauremys mutica, assembly GCF_020497125.1. Classification (NCBI taxonomy): domain Eukaryota; kingdom Metazoa; phylum Chordata; order Testudines; family Geoemydidae; genus Mauremys; species Mauremys mutica. The sequence continues at coordinate 98,105,604 of NC_059072.1, read as the reverse complement.
CACCACCATGTGGACCGAGGGCATAAGTACAAGGCATCTTGATTAAGACACAGTAAGACCTTTGTTTCTGGACCCCATGTTCCACATGGCCTGGCTCATTCCAATGATGCAGCTCACATTTTTTAAATGAGAGGATATATTTTCTTTCAAGGCAGACCCAGGGCTAAGCTGCTGTAGGGGTCTCTGAAGACTATAGGTGCTAAATAATTCAGAGATAAATGTGTTGCTCTGTGCTCTATTCTGACACCGCACAGGGGAAGACTGAAACACCTGCTCCAAAATACGCTCAGAAACAGATTCAATAATGTTTTTAATTTATACTTTGTGTTTCTGAGCCTTTGGGAAGTAGAGGCCACCACACTGAGCGGGAAAGAGATATTAGTCTCACCCTGGAGCCCCTAAAGTTTCAACCAAGCAGGAATTATTTATACTATGGAAGTACCTGTAGGCCACGTTCATGGTCAGAGCCCCATTGCACTAGACAACGCATCAACACACAGCATGAAACAGGCCCTGTCCCAAAGGGCTTACAACAGACAAAAGGTGGGAGAAAGGAGGTTATATCCCCGTTTGACAAAGGGGGAACTAGAGAGTGAGAGATTAAGGGCCAGATTTTCAAAAGCAATCATGACCCAGCAGGTCCCACTGAGAGCTGCTAAGTCTTGCCCCCTCCTTTGCAAATCTGGCCATACAAGTGATTTGCTGAGGGTCACACCAGGAGCCTGTGACAAAGCCAGGATTTGAACCCAGATCTTGAGTCCCAATACCATGTCTTAACCATAGGATCCATCACAGGGCTTCCTTCTGTGCCTCAGCAATGCCACTCTTGTCTATCCAGTGAAGTCACTTATGAACAATGCAAGGAATCTTTCATCACCCTAGAGGCTGTGTGGGCTGCCTCAGTGTTCCCAGCCTACTGGCTTGAGAGATCAAAACAGGAATCACCTAAGTCATCCTGCCTCCCCCCACCCGTCCCATGTCAGCATGGATTACTGACCACTGGTCTAAGTGGCCAGCACTTTATTATAAAGCATGCGGGATGCTGACAGAGTCAGATTGCTGCATTATAATTAGGCTATGCAGGGTGTAGGTTGGGTGGTTTGGTTTCTGATCTCAGGAAATTAGCATGTAAACAGATATTTTGGATGGAAAGACTTGTGGCTCCATGCTAGCAGAACAAACCCTAGGGAGGATTTACAATGCTAAGAAACATTTGAATGCTGCAGCTCATGCAGGGGGGAAAGGAAGTGCTATAATAATAGCTCAGTAGATGCCCTCTGCTTTTAAAAGAAGTTCCCCTTAGTGCATCTTTCTCTGTGGTTAGTGAGCTGCACACTTTTGGGACGCAATACATTTCCTGGGTAAAAGGGCATTAGAAACACATTAAAAAAGCCCTCTACTTTCTGCTCCAGCCCCAATGAGATTGAAATCTCACCTTCAGCCCCGTAACGGTAGAAACCTCAGATGCCTCCTCTCACAAATTTGTTTAGAAAGATTAAAAGCTCGCTTTTCAGAGAATCCGAGCATCCCCCCCTCTCCATGACTGTGGTTTGCAGAAGCAAGTGCTCCATTCCCAGTCTGCTACATACACAGCGCATCCTTTATGAGGACCAGAAGAAAAGGCCTGGTTTTGAAAAGCATTAGCTCTCTGGTCCGTTTATATGTGTAAAGAGCATTTCGTGAGAAGCCAGCGTGTAGTACTTGTGTCCCCATGTTCTTGTGAAGCTTTTATCAGAGTAAGGCTACAAAAGTGGCCCCAAAGGAGCCTGCTCACACAGTGGTACAAGCACCTCTCAGCCTCCTAAACATCAAAGGCCCAGTTCATCCCTGTGGTAGTACAGACACTGAAGGGAGGCAACTTGCGCCTTGTCTCATTCAGGGGCTTCAGGAACTCATATGGCCCCCAGTGCTGACTTCAATTGTGTTCCTGCTCTATTGGCCACCTGGGAGGGTTGCCAATTTTGTAATATTTAAAAACCGGACACTCCAGCAAGAGTCCCAGAACCTCCCCTGCCCCACCCCTTCCCCCTGAGGCCCACTCCCTGTTCACTCCTCTTTCCCCCTCCCTCCATTGCTCGCTGCTTTTGCCCTCTCCCCTCTCCCTGTGTGGGTCGGGTGGGACTCGCCTGCAGAGCCGGGGCTGGGAGCTGCATCCGTCTGATGCAGGTAGGTGGCAGCCCTGACTGAATAAGAGCTGGCATAGATGATGACTCTGCTCCTCCCCATCTCCTTTGCCCGCAATAACTGGACTTTGGGTGTCCGGTCAGTAGATCTGACCGGACACCATCAGGTCCCCTTTTTGACTGGACTGTCTGGTCAAAAACCGGACATCTGGCCACCCTACCACCTGGATAGGCCCCCTTTGCCAGGGCTCCAATGGAGGTGGTGCTGGGGAATTCCCTGGAGGCTGAAGGTTATTCTTGTCCAGCAGCCCCTTTGTGCTGGCCTTGGTGAATCCATATCTGAATCAAGAGGAGCCATGGGACAACCTTGGACTCAGCCCCCAGATGTATAGTGGAGACTTCCAAGATCAGTAGAAAAAGGTCAAAATTCATAGGGGTCATTTTTTCCAAGGAATCTATAGGACATTATGGTTAACCCTCTGAAAGTGAGCTATAGTTAGGTATTTCCTTACTCCCATACACATTTCGCTTTACCTGATTACTTTTGTTTTTATATTAAAACAATTCCATAGGAGCAGTTGGTGTTTACGTCATCAACCAGTCAATATGCTCAAAACTGGAATCCTGGATGAGCCTTTACCCACAAGGCTTGTCTCTTCCTTAAGTTTTTTCTTCCTTGTTGCTTTTATGTCCTGGAGAGAAAGTGCTTATAAGAACCACTTCAGCGAGCACTGCAGTGGTAGCCATAGGATTTGTGGTGTATGTAGATGGAAGGGGATGCTGCAGAGAACTTTCCATTTTCTTGACAGGTTGTAGAGCACTCCACGAAAAGGTTGAGATCCACTTGACATGCCTGGGTATACAGGATCACGCAGAGAATCCCGAAGGAGCTCTTGTTCAGGTACAGTCTCAGCAGGCAGGATACCTGAACGTAACATACATTGCCAAATGCCAGGTTTGTTACCTGTCCTGAAAATGTTCTGGACATGGATGGCAGTATCCCATTGTCTACTTATGAAGGATGAGATAGCATAAGTCAGAGTGTTGCAGGGGGAAGAAGGGAGCGGCGATTAGAAAACCTGAAGCTGTTTCAAAATGTCAGTTGGCTGAATGAGTGGGGTTATGTCCCATTTTGCAGCCTGTTGGAAGCACAGTATTTTGTGTTAAATGTATTTTATGGGGCTTCATCAGTCTATTTCACAAAATGTCTACTGCATTAAATAATTTACAAGGACAAGAAGAGATCAAGGAAATGTGCCTCAAGGTGTCTTGCAAGAGACCTCACTGGAGTTACTGTAAGAAATGTCCCTGTGATCTCTTGCAGTGTGTCTGGAAGTAACTCAGCACCCATCACCTCAGCACTCCACCCAGGGCCGGCTCTAGACCCCAGCGCGCCAAGCGAGCGCTTGGGGTGGCGTCCCGCGGGAGGGCGGCAGGTGGCTCCGGTGGACCTGCCGCAGGCATGCCTGCAGAGGGTCCGCTGGTCCCACGGCTTGGGTGGACCTCCCGCAGGCATGCCTGCGGATGCTCCACTGGAGCCGCGGAAGCAGCGGACCCTCCGCAGGCACGTCTGCAGGAGGTCCACCGAAGCCGCGGGACTGGCAACCGCGAGAGCGACCCCCGCGGCACGCCGCCCTGCTTGGGGCGGCGCAATTGCTAGAGCCGCCCCTGACTCCACCTGTGGAGAAGCCACACTCCCATGGCAGCTGGAGTTAACAGAATCATTGCTGGCTGCATTTCGGGTTGACAGGGCTAAAAGATTTGATCGCTAAAAGCAGCAGCTCATGTGGGTGGAGCAGGTTCGTTATCTGGCAGGATATCCCTGCAAGAGAGCCTGAGACATTCCTGGTGTTGCCTTTTCATTTAATTCAAAACAAATATTATCTCTGAACTAAAAAGCAGAGAGAGAATCCCAAGCTATTGATCTGACTTTGCTTGCTTGCTCCAGTGTGATTTTTATCATGAAATAAAGTCTGTGTTGGTTACATTTTCCTACCATATCCTGGATGAGTTAGTGGTGTTGCTCCTTCAAGTGACCAGATAAGAGGCCAGCGAGGAGGAAGAGGAGCACTAAGTCCAGAGTCTGAATCCCATACCTATCTGAATGAATTCATGCATGTGAGGCACCATCGTGTTATACCAGGGGTTGGCAACCTTTCAGAAGTGCTGTGCCGAGTCTTCATTTATTCACTCTAATTTAAGGTTTCGCATGCCAGTAATACATTTTAACATTTTTAGACGGTCTCTTTCTATGAGTCTATAATATATAACTAAACTATTGTTGTATGTAAAGTAAATAAAGTTTTAAAATGTTTAAGAAGCTTCATTTAAAATTAAATTAAAATGCAGAGCCCCTGGGACCGGTGGCCAGGACCCAAGCAGTGTGAATGCCACTGAAAATCAGCTCGCGTGCCACCTTCAGCACGTGTGCCATAGGTTGCCTACCCATGTTAGATGTATTCTTAGCCTATGAGAGTTGTTTGAGGATCTTCCTTCCCTGGAAATGGGACTATGTTTCAATACAAACAGAGTGGGAGGTTTAACAGCTCCAAGCAAAAGAATTCATAAAGGATAGAGGATGGAGTGTTGCCATATTTTATGAGCAAATTCCGGGGAGTCTTTCCATTAACTTCAATGGGTTTTGGATCAGGCCCCGAACAGCATCCAAACCAACAAACTAAGGTTAGCTTTACTGGCTGCCCGTTTCTTCTCACGTTAGATTCAGGTTGCATTTCCTGCCCTACACTCCTAGCCTGCACTGGGGGCCTGAACAAAAAATGTGATGAAAGAACCATGGTGGGAGAAAATTGGAAAGATGGGAAAGTAAAAATGGAGGAAGAAAGAGGAGCAGGAGGAGGAAAGAGGCGAGTGAAGCAAATAGAAGACTAAAAGGATTAAATTATGGAATCTTCCAATTCCTTTCTTTGACATCCAAATACAAACAAAGATATCTCTTGAGTCTTTTGGGAGTCAAAGCATGTAATTTCCTCCAAGATCAAACCTGGAAAATGCCAGGCTACACCCCTCTTGATTGGATGAGGGTGGACCTCACGGAGTGAGGTTAGCCACTCAAAGAATTCCCTGTGTCAAAAGGCCTGGGGGCCCGGGTGATGCACAAGGCCCTCACTGTATGTCCGCATTGTCTCCTACGTAAAAGGGGCTGGGACTGGGAAAAAGGAGACAGTTTCCAAGATACTAGCAAGCAGGCTGCGGAATGCCCAGATACCCCTCCAGCTCCTATGACAATACAAAGGGAGTCAGTAGTGCATTTTTGTTGGCTTGCTTTTTTAATGGATAAAAATGAGCAAGGCTTTCCCCTCTCTGGCCCAGCTCCCCACTTCTCCCAGATTAGAAACTTCCATCTACAAACGATATGGATTTCCAAGTTTGGTCAATTATTGATCACCCAAAGCCTTGAGGGAGAGGGAGGAAATGGTTACCCCAGGAGTTGAGTGCCTTGGGACAATCAGGTCTATTCTACACACCTGCTGCAATCTAGAGACCTTTATGTATTGCTCAGACATAGAAGGGATACGTTATTGTTTAATATTCACTGTGCAGTAACACCTAGAGGCCCCTACTGAGATCAGGATGCACCTGTCCTAGGTGCTGTACAGACACATAAGAAGGGAGGAGCTGATAATTTAAATAGACAAGACCAAATGGGAGAAAGGGTGAATTATTATCCCCATTTTACAGATGGGGAATGGAGGCACAGAAAGATTAAGTGGCCTGTCCAAGGTCAGACAGGGAGTCAGTGGAAGAGGTGGGAAGAGATCTCCCATGTCCCAGGCTGGCATTTTATCCACAAGACCATTCTTTCCTGCATATTGTAAAATAATCCCTTTGGCATTTTTATCTTCAGGATTCATAGTGATGATCAGCAGTTCAGCAACACAAGATGGGCCCAGGATGCTACTACACAAAAATACTAGAGCCTTATAACCACAAACTAGCCATCATTGTCCCCTGAAAAAAATGAGTCTGCCAATGGATCTCCATCCACACTGGATCACCCCTGCTCTCTGGAATAGCAGAACAGTCTCTCTAATTAAGGGGTTTGTATAGTGCCCATCCCTGTAGTATCTAAGCACTTCCAACCCCGCCCCCGCCCTGATAAATTAAGATTCCTGCAACTCTGACTGCCTCCTGCATCACTTATTGCTGATGAAACAGGGCTAACTAGAGACAATGGAATTCTTCAAGAGAAACTGGGTCAGTCATTAACTAATACTACACTTGATCTTGCTCTTTGCATTTTTCCAAGGTTGTAAGTATACGAAGGGTGCCTTGCTCTAGGTCTGATGCTCCCCAGTCTTCTCTCCCTGTCCTGCCCCCAAGGGCCAGCATCACAGCCATATTCCTTCAAGTCACAGAAAACTGGATGGGCCTCCTTCCGAGCTGCTGCTTAAATCAGCTTAGGCGCTGCTGTGACACGAGGCAGCAAGTTTATTTTATGTACGATTTAAAATTGTACATTGCTAGCAAGTTTCCTTCTTGCTAAATCTAGATGGCAGAGCCTGGAGCTGTTTGGAGGGGTATCATTTTGTAAGGGTTCATGCAATACTCTATTCCACTTTTGCTTTGAAGTGAAATGCATCTACAGCACCTTTGAGTGTTAGGAACAAGGGAACCAAAATAACTCAAAAGCAAAACTCAGCCAAAGCTGCTGTGTTTTAGGCACAAATGATATAAGTGCCTGGGTTCATTTGCAGGTCGCTAAAAGGCTCACAAATCTGGCTGAATTTCTCAGGTTCACCCAGGTCTAGGCAAGACACTCTGAGGTTAAATACTATATATTTAAAAGGACTCTGGTAAAGTAATTAAGGCCCCAAATTTGACTTGTATTAGCATGTTTGTAAGCTGGTAGGGAATGTTTGCCAGATTCCTAGTGTCTATTTTTGTAATACTTATCCTTTACATTTCTGTATCACCTTCCAACCAGGAGCACTGGATCCCACATTTCTTTACATATGCAATATAGAAATATAGACACACTATGGTGATATAAATAAGAAGCTGCATTGCTTTTTGGGTCAGATCTGATAACAAGGTCCCTGCTCACTTATATTTGCTAACTATCCCATGTCACTTTCCAGAAAAATAGGTGTTTTGCAATGTATCATGTACAGTTGACAGCCTCACCCGCACTTTGCCCATTATTCCATTACCTCTGGGACCACTACTATTCAACGCCTCTATGCAATATTGAAATAGCTACTCTTTATTGATATCATATAATTTATCACAGATATTATTCCTATTCACCCCAAAAGTGGAATTTTGTCTCCAAATAAGGGTAGGTGGGGCTGGCAGGCTCCCTACCCAGTTCCACATGTCCCTGCAGCTCCTAGGGGGAGGGAAGGCAAAGGAGGCTCCGCGCACAGCCCCCGCCATGAGCTCCGTCTCCACAGCTCCCATTGGCTGGGAACCGCAACCAATGGGAGCTGTGGGTATGGCACCTGTGGGCGGGGGCAGCATACAGAGCCCCCTGGTCCCTCCACCTAGGAGCTGCAGGGACATGTTGGCCACTTGCCCAAATCCCTGCCCTGAGCCACCTCCCACACCCAAACTGCCCCAGCAGTGGCTGGGGCAGCTTGGTCAGGGGCTGCCTGATGTGCTTGGTCAGCCCCAGAGCCAGCCACACCGGCTGCTGCAGAAATCACGGGTGTCACGGAAAATCACCAAATCTGTGACTTCCATGACCTCTGTGACAGACACGCAGCCTTACTTATGACATTCACAGAATGTTTCCAAATAGTAAATGTATTTGCAAAAAGAAGGGAACTAGTTTGCAAAGTGACTGGATTTACCAAATTCAATATTGAATTAACATTATTTGACCACTGGTAGTCCTGGACTAGTAACATATTTAAGGTTCAATATCCCATGGACCAGGACTAGAAATGGATTTTTGTAGCCCAGTAAACCGCAGCTGGTAATTTCCTCTTCCTAATGTGATCCAGCACTTTATTCCAAGCTCTGACAAGCCCTGCAAGCCTTATTTTGCAAAAATGTGTTATTTTAGATAGTTTGGAAGAGGGTTCGGTTATGAATAAATCATAATTTCTCTTCTCTTCTGAGTCCAGGAGTTTGGCGCCATTATGTTAAGACTGCCTGGCTTTAGAGATGGAGGGAAATGAAAAACAACAATTCAATTTTGTAACACTCACATTGTCCTTACTGGCTTTGTCCTGTGAAATATGGCACAAATTCTTGATAGGGTGGAAGGATTTTAAGCAAGAAAGAATGTAATTTTGATAGTATTGGACTAGCTTGAAACGAGGACAAAACACACCTATTGTTCTGAAAAGTGACATGGGATAGTTAGCAAATAGAAGTGAGCAGGGACCTTGTTACTACAGCTGGCACAAAAAGCAATGTTTTCATGGTACTTTATTAATGCACCAAGTGAGGTATGCACATGCATTTCCAAAATAAACTGTTTAAACAAAGCATTGGGGTGGGGAAGTGAGTAAAACTTCACGGACAACGGGGGTTAACGATTCACAGGTCTCAAATCTTGTTTCAGCTTTGGAAAAAACCACTCCAGCAAGAGGGTGATTTTACTTAACACTGATCTGGGCAAGGAAGTTGCCGGAGGTGGGACACTTTCCTCCTGGATGAGGTCATGGTCTTGGATTTGGCTGCTTTGTAGTAACATGGAGTTCTGCCACTCCATTTCCTCATGGTGTGTGTGTGTGTGTGTGTGTGTGTGTGTGTGTGTGTGTGTGTGTGTGTGTGTGTGTGTGTGTGTGTGTGTGTGTGAGAGAGAGAGAGAGAGAGAGAGAGAGAGAGAGAGAGAGAGAGGCAGCAAATACAGGTTTGACATGGAGGTTGCAGGATCTCTAAAAATGCATCTCTTCCAGGGCAGCAGATGCTTCCAAACAGACTACTTGCCCAGCTCTATACCTGTGGGGTGTATGGCTGGGACAGGGACCCTCAGTGAGAAAAAAGAATGGCATTTTCTCTGCTGTGGATGGAGAGCCATTGGCAGACTCATTTTTGCAGATGGCTAGTTTGTCAAAAAACAGAGCAACACAACTAGAGTCATGCCCCATCCCCGCACTAAGCAGAGTAAAGATACACTTCTTTGGGAGGTGCTGGAAGGGCATCTTGGAGAAAAATAGAAGCTCTTGTGCAAATTTTTGCCACCATATCGAAGGGAGAGTTGGGTCATTTTCCTGCTTCTGATGGAATCCACCCTTCTTTTGCTATGGCTACCACATCCCTGCTAGAGTGGATTGAGTTATGTAGGACTCAAAAATATTTCAAGAGCAAATATTTAGCCTTTGAAACATGCCAGGGTACGCCAAGTGTCAGGTATTAGCAAAGGTTTGCAGATGAAGATAGCTGTGGATTCCCATAACAGGTCTTTACACCCTCCAGGCCATCACTACAAGAGAAAGAAGTTCAGGGCTGTGCTGTAGTATAAATAGACTTAGCAGAGTTTTAAAGAAACAAATGATACTCTTTTCCAATTAAGTGCACTTAACATACTTAGACTATAAGCAATTTGCAGCAGGGACTGTTTTTGTTCTGTGTTTGCATAGTGCCTAACACAATGGGATCCAGGTCCATGACTGGGGCTCCTAGGTGCTCTGCAATACAAATAAGTTGCCTATCCAGCCATATTGCCACCTTCTTGGGTTACAAGAAAGTGTTTTTGTTTTTAAAAAGGGAAATCAGTGGACAGCTACCCCAGTCTTCCACCCTTCCTGTCTGCGAACAATGAGGCCTCATTCCATGGGGTTTGTCCAGGTTATGGGGGAAAGTTTTGTGGTGGTCCCATGTTAAAATATTGATAGCTCTTTGCTTGTTGTTACTTATTTCTAGTGACTCTTTTCTGGTCCAGTTAACTCTTCCAGCACGAGGGAGGAGGAAGGAAAGGACCATTTATCAACCAAAAATGCTACAGAGTCAGATATTTTGGCAGGCAGAGGAGTTGAAAAGGTTTTAAATTTGATACCTCTTCAAAAATGAAATGAACAAAACAGTGGTAACAATAGGTTATTGTTCACGCTGAAGATTCTGGGACTAGTTCCATGTGTGAGGCAATCAGAGTGGTCAGCCAAAATCCCCAGACAGTCATCTTTTCTCAAGGCAAACACTGCTGCCAAAGGGCTCAGGTGGGGCCGTCTGAGCTGGTATTTCATGCATATTGATACTAGGAAGAAGAAATAGGTTACTCAGAATGGACTGCAGTGTAACTGAGATCAGAATTGGGCCTAATCAACATTGTCTTTCAGTGTTGTGGTCATTGGACCAGATTCTGATCTCAGTTATACCAGTGTAAATCCTGAGTGACCCACGTGAATAAGATCAGAATCTAGCCCTCTTACTGTAAATGCTTTCAGGAAAAGCACAGATCTTACTATATTTTATAAAGACCCACGTACATTCGTGGAATATTGTGGAAACTTCTTTTGCTTGCAGCTTAGAATTCCAGATATTCCCTTCACAGGCCGGACACCTTCTAGCCTGGGTCCAACTCTTCCCCCGTTCCGTTTTAGGTGTTTTGAGCAGTCATCTTGGGAGCATGGGGGTATCCAGTGAAGAACCAACCCTGATTAACTCACTCCCCAGCCTTAAATAGGATTTACATATGGCGGGAATCCTTTGTTTCCCAGTTTGATTCCCACCCCCTACTAGTGGAAAAATACCAGCAGTCCAAGATGGTGTCCAGTACCAGGTGACCCTGCAGTGTCAAAGCAGCACTCTAGGAAGCTTCTCCGGAAGGTGGGAGATTAGCATCTTCAAAGACCTATTGTTCTCCCTAATGGTTTATTGACTGACCAGCCAGACTGATTGCATTTTGTCTGGTGGGCGTTCCCAGGTGCAATATTCCTAACTTCAGGTGCAGAAATGATACATGCATACAAATAGGACAATCACATTCAGTAAACCATAACCTTTCCAATGATATCTCACATGACCCATCTTGCATAAAACTTATCTTAGTTATGCCATATTCATATCATAACAATAATAAATAAATAATAATAAATAAATAATTGGAGATATACCTATCTCCTCGAACTGGAAGGGACCTTGAAAGGTCATTGAGTCCAGCCCCCTCCCTTCACTAGCAGGACCAAGTACTGATTTTTGCCCCGGATCCCTAGGTGGCCCCCTCAAGGATTGAATTTAGCAGGCCAATGCTCAAACCAAAATATTTGTATGAAGAATGTGGGGCCTAGTCAGGGCCGGCTCCAGACCCCAGCGCGCCAAGTGTGCGCTTGGGGCGGCGTCCCGCGGAAGGGCGGCAGGCGGCTCCGGTGGACCTCCCGCAGGCATGCCTGCGGACGGTCTGCTGGTCCCGGCGGCTTCAGTGGGCCTCCCGCAAACGTGCCTGCGGAGGGTCCGCTGGTCCCAGCAGCTCCGGTGGACCTCCCGCAGACGTGCCTGCGGGAGGTCCACCAGAGCCACGGGACCAGCGGACCCTCGGCAGGAACGTCTGCGGGAGGTTCACCGCAGCCACGAGACCAGCGACCGCCAGAGCGCCCCCCGCGGCGTGCTGCCGTGCTTGGGGCAGCGGAAATCCTAGAGCCGCCCCTGGGCCTAGTGCATGGTTTGGGCTAAACAGCAGACTGGGCCCTAGGCCCCAGGTGCTAGTACTGTGTGTTAGACATGTTAACGGTCCAACAGAGAGTTACATGAATGCTGTGGTAATGGACTACCCCCTGGTGGTGGTCCCTTGATACTGCAGGGAAGTTTAGCACAAGCCAATGACTCAGCTATTGAGCATATTGTTATGCTTGAGAAAAACCAGCAGGTGCATCAAGGTGGCAAATAAGTAAGAAAATACCAGCTACAACAGAAGGCAGCAGTGCCAAGTGGACCTGGGGGGGGGGGCGGGGAGGGAGAGAAATCACTTCTTATAGAAATGGTAGCCAGCAAAGCCCTGTTTTTGCTAGATTCGCACGAACACTAGATGCGATTACCATCTGACCAGAGACTTTCCTACTATGTTAAAAGGCCAGTTTTCAGGGGGAAATTCCACTCATTTTCACTCTCGTTTCAGGTTGGATGAAGGATCCTGTATTAGTTACTGGCCTCAGCTGTTACACCTCCACCTTGATGCAAAATCCAAGCCCATTACTTTGGGAAAGGGGAGGATAGAGGACGGGAGAGGAGGGCAGTCCTTGCTTTGTAATGAATCCCCCCCTTTGAGACAGAAACAGGCCATGCTGTTAATGATGGGTCTGTAATGCACTTGTGTCTGCTGGGAAATAAGTGGAGACTAATGAAGGCCATTACACTCAAGATCTTGGTTTACATTTATAACAAGGGGACCAGAGGTAAAGCCAGCATTTGAGCCCTTCAGGAATGGTCCCGTGGTTAGGGTGCTACTCTAGGACTCAACAGAACTGGGCTTTGCTACAGATTTCCTGTGTGACCTTGGGCAAGTCACAGCCTCTCTGTGCTACAGTCCCCTATCTGCATAATGGGGATAATAGTCCTGCTCCATCTCAGAGGGCAGTTGTGGGTCTCCCACACACAGTAATGGGAGACATAGAAGTACCTAAAATAGAAAAGGTTGTTGCTGGTATTTCCCGAACATCCCAAAGCAGCCAGAAAGCTGCCCCCTGAAGGGCAGCTAGGGATTCCCATGACACAGGGGGAAAGTCAGTGTGATTGGCTTCTTGGCACCTGCTTCCCCAAACAATGCAGCACAGAGGATGTGGCAGAAGTGGGGCCAGAGCAACCTCCTCACTATCTGCTCCTTTTGATGCCAAAGGTGCACAAGGGGATGCAGGGCTGGATCACAGTGTCCTTACAAGTTAGCACAGTCTTTAGATAGATAGCTCCAGGATCTGAGAAACTGAAAGGCGACTTAGCCACAGATGCCTCCTCCTCTCCATCAGCCCAGCTGCACCATTCTCTGCTTCAACCAGCTCAATATTTTTATTCCCATTTTACAGCTAAGGAAAATGAGACACAGTGAAGTTAAGTCATGTACCTTGGGTGAGTTAACACAGCAAGTCTGTGGCACAGCCAAGAATGTAAGTCAATGTGCCTCAGCTCCCAGATGTGTTCTTTAGCCACTGGGCAAGGTTTCTTCTCTGCTTTCAAGGATGGTATAGATGGGGGGAAATACCAATTAAAGGAAGGGAGATCTCCTCTCACAAGGGGGGCATTTTAAATGAAAATCATTATGTATCGTGTAACGGGAAAAAAGGGAATTGTAAACGGAATGTAGTTCTCTAACTTTTAACCAGAGGATGACTCAATAACAACTAATCTATATTTTGTTGGTGAAAGAGAGAAGCTTTTGAGCTTACACAGAAGCTCTTCTTCAGGTCCCCAAATCTGTGTAAGCTCAAAAGCTTGTCTCCCTCATGAATAGAAGTTGGTCCAATAAAAGATATTAGCTCAGCCACCTTGTGTCTCTAATATCCTTGGACCAATATGTTTACAACAACACTGCAAACAATATGTATTTTGACAGGACTTTAAGGGAAAATCTTGAAATGGTCACCTGTCAATGAAACATGACAACTGAAATCTGACAGGTTCTAGGAAGCAAAGACACATTTCACTCAAAGAGAGTGTTGCTGTTAGAGAAACCTAGTTCTAGAGCATGGGTGGACAAACTACGGCCTGTGGGCTGTCTCTGGCCCATCAGACCTTTTAATCACTTCCTTGAGCTCCCACCGGGGAGCAGAGTCGGGGGCTTACCCTGCTCCGGTGCGCCAGCTGGAGAGCGGGGTTGGGGGCTTGCCCTGCTCCGTGCATGCTGTGGCTCCCGGAAGCAGCGGCATGTCCTCCCTCTGGCTCCTATGCAGAGGATCAGCCAGGGGGCTCCACACTGCATGCTGCCCCTGCCCCAAGCACCAGCTCTGCAGTTCCCATTGGCCAGGAACTGCAGCCAATGCGAGCTGCAGGGGTGGTGCCTGTGGATGGGGCAGTGTGCAGAGCCCTCTGACCGTGCCTCCGCATAGGAGCTGTAGAGGGGACATGCCGCTGCTTCTGGGAGCTGCTTGAGGTAAGCTCTGCCTGGAGCCTGCACCCCTGCCCTTCTCCTGAACCCCAATCCCCTGCCCCAGCCCTGATCCACCTCCCACCCTCTGAACCCCTCAGTCCAGCCCGGAGCACCCTCCACCCGAAATCCCTCACCCCGAGCCCCATCCCAGAGCCCGTACCCCCAGTTGGAGCCCTCACCCCCTGCCGTGCCCCAACCCCCAATTTCATGAGCATTCATATAATTTCCATACCCAGATGTGGCCCTCAGGCCAAAAGGTTTGCCCACCCCTGTTTTAGAGATAAGCCCTTTATCAGAAGTCATTTAGATGGAATGTAGGTAATGAGATATTCCTTTAACTGGAGTTGAAAGTAAAATGATCTTGAAGGAACTTTGTGTAATCTTTATCTCTGGCATTTAAAAGGCAAAGAACAAGAAAGCAAACGCAATTTAAGCTGGGAACTAAAGGGCGGAGGGTACGGGGGAGAGGATGAAATCCTGCAGGAAAGGCCATTTACAACTTTCCCGATGAGGGCTGAAGTGAGCTAGTACAACACAATCCCATATAACCAAAATCTGGATAACCTAAATACTCTCATGTTCCCCAGGGTTATATTCTCCACTCCTGTGAGGGGGTCTCCAAAACCAGAGGGCAGTGAAGAGCTCCCTGGCAGCTGCCGAAGCTGGCTGGCAGTGGCAGATATTTGATGACTTCCTGAAGGCTAGTACCAAGAAGCAGGCCACCCTCTGGATCTCCTGGCCAGCTTGCCCAAGGCAGACAGGCACTGAGAGAGGAATGGAGGTGATAAAAACTCAGCTTCTCAGAGCCTTGGGACAAATGTGTAGTCACATAGCTTAATGTACTACTGGATGGTGCTCAGATATTATGGTGATGAGTGTGGTAAAAAATCTTTATAGAACAGAACAGAACAGAATAGAACAGTGAAAATGGATGCTGGCAGGCTTTTCAGATCAGCCAACTTTCAAGGAAAAGTCCTCCAATCAAATAGGCCAGTTCCCTTGCATTTGGAAGGATTCAGGTGTCTTCCAAGACTTCTCGAAAAAGTGTTCTGTCTTGGCAAATCTCACAAAAAAAGCCCTTTCTAATAACATTTCCCGGAAATGATGTTTGCATAAGCATATCATTTCAAGGCTTAGCTAAACCTCTGAACATTTTGCTGTTTGCTATCACGATTAGCAAGGAGGGGATGATCACTTGTAGTAGTCTGTCTGGTTTTACTATTTTAATTACCTTTTGGTGAATGTAGATGTTGTGAAAGGCACTGCATTGACAGCCCTAGAGACAGAGGTCTTCTCTTTATTCATAGAACAGGTGTAGCAAACACAATGGTGTTGTGCATGCCCGCCAAACCACACCACAATGTGCCTTTATACCTTTATACAATGTGCCTTCAGGGACCAGGTCTAGGGGCAAAGGAGGAATTCAGTGCTGAGCACAGCCATCTCTTTTGAGACTGTCAACAAGTCTGCTAATTAGTGCCAATGGACATTTTTCTCTGAGTATTGTAGGAAGAGGGTCTGAAACATAAACCCATGTATCCGAGGCCTGGTATGAGGCCTCAGGCCTGGGCTAAAGTAGTCAAACCTTTGCTGATATAAAGCAAAGTTAAGTTGTGAGCAAGAGGCAGGCCCTACCCACAGAGTCTGGCAAGAACAGGGATAATACTGCAGAAACACATATTCCTAAGTAGTGCTAGGTACAAGAATATATCTACAAACACATTCCAGTAGGGTGGTACCAGAACGCCTTGATACCAGCACATTCCCCAAAGATAACAGGAACACACCGACCCATCCTAAAGATAAGGTCAGGATGACAGCACGATGGATAGAGATGTTTTGATCAAACCAACATGTACAAGACAATGCGTGGCACCCTAAGATGTCAGAGGCAATACGTAACTTGTTTGTGTTGGTGTATAAAGATGTATCTCAGAGGGAGTGTCTTTGGCCAGCCAAGGGGGCAGTGTAAAGTCCCACCACTGACAGCTGCGTCCATTGTCACGGGCATACATGTGCTAGTGTAACTGTAGACATTGATCCAGAGAGTTAGGACCATGCTTTGTTGGCAATAAACCTGGCTGGATGCCATCTTACCTTAATGGATCTTGTGGTCATTGGGCGTTTGGCTCGAGGTCTGCTGTGCCAGCTGTCTGCGCAGAGCTGGGACAGCACACAGAGAGAACACACACACATGCAGCCGAACATCTGACAACACTGAGAACTGAAGAGATCACCACATTTACGTTGTGCGGGCCACCAAACAACCAGACCTTGGTCACCACTGACATGGACGGGTGACTTAGACACAATTTTTCTATATCCTATTGCTGATCTCCCGAGCCATGCAGTCCCTTACACCCCAGTAATACTGCTGTCATTAAAGCAGTCAGTAGACATGTGTGTGCTTACCAATCCGTGTGAGCATCATCAATCACCAAAAGGATCTTGGGTTTCTGCGCCACAGGAGCAAGGCTTGCCGAGTGCTCCATCAGTCCTGCAGCTGCTTGTGTGGTCTGCTTCATGGCACTGGAGATGGAACTGAAGATACTGGTTCCAGAAGAGGAAGAGGGTGATGGCTGAGATGGCTGCTGCTGTTGCTTCCTCTCAGTTGCTGGAGAACCTGGAGAGCTAGTGGAGTTATCAGGACGCTGCAGATCCATCATATAGCCATTGGGCAAGTTGGCCACAAAACTACTGTCCGAGAGGCGCCTTCGGAGGAAATTCATTGCTGAAGCTCAGGATGGAGAATTTCTCCACAATATGAGCGAGACAAAATAACTATATCCCACAGTCCAGAGGGGCTTTTGGAGTCACTATAGCTTAGTCCAGAGAGAGCTGTTGTCACCCTTGAAATTATGTTTGAGGAAGAAGTAGGAATAGACCTTTTTTCCTGTGGAAGAACAAGAGACACTTGTGTGAGAAGCATATAAATTGTTTCATATTAGAACAACTCACTGAGCCTTTAAAGAACATCCTAAGGCCTAAAGCTTAGTCAACACTTGTGTAAGTGGAGAAGGGTCATTACTTTATATGCAGGGTATCCTACACCAACTTGCTAGCAAGGCACATTGGCCAAGTGGGTAGAAGTAGGTAGGCTTCGTGGCCTTTTCCTGCCCCCAAGTGTCACTGAATTGCACACAGCTCCTCCTCCAGTCACAATAGAAAGATTAAAATAGCTAGAGCCCTGCAAATCTGCAGATATCTGCTTTATATCCGTGGATCAGATGTGGATACAAATTTTGCATCTGCACAGGGCTCTAAAAATAGCTATGTGTCTATTGATTTAGTGTCCCAGTAGTTAGTGTTTCAGAGGAAGTTTGGGGGGGGGGGAAAGAGTCCCATAATACATTTGGCTATTTCTACAACACTGTTCACCATGGAGAAGAAAACATTTTTTCACTCCAGCTAGCAATCTGAGTCTATTCTGAGGCAAGAGAAATGAGACAAATATTGGATATGTTGGAATTTCAGCAAACGGATTGGCTGAAAAAAAACCAACAGTTTGCTGCTGGCTTGTTAAAGGGACTCTGAATTTTGAGAAGCAAACATTCTAAACACAACCATTAGTGGGGAAAAAAATCCGGGAGCAAGGCTCATGTGACACTCCAGGGCCAGTTTTCAAAAGAAGCTTCATTCTGTACTTGGCTCTATATGTGCAATTTTGTGTCTCCCATATCTAGATTTTGAGCTTCATTAATATTAGGTAGTTACTAGAGATATGATCACATTATCTGATTTGCTAGTGGAGGGAGGTGCATGTGTCATTTCTCTGCATAATACAGAAAAAGAAATGGAATGAATGCATAAATACTCTACAGAAGCAGCAAAGAGTCCTGTGGCACCTTATAGACTAACAGACGTTTTGCAGCATGAGCTTTCGTGGGTGAATACCCACTTCTTGCATCTGAAGAAGTGGGTATTCACCCACAAAAGCTCATGCTGCAAAACGTCTGTTAGTCTATAAGGTGCCACAGGACTCTTTGCTGCTTCTACAGAACCAGACTAACACGGCTACCCCTCTGATACTTTACTCTACATGACACAGTCTACCCACATTCTAGTACGAGGGACATTTGAGCAGAGTTGCTGTCTGCAGACCACCAAGGTCCAAGTTTAGTGTTGGTTATGGTAATGTGCAGTTCATATATGGACAGACTCCAATTACAACATATGGGAAACTCCATAATTTGGTACATTTGCTTGGAGTATTTGGCATCAGAGGGCAGACAGTTGAGGGTCAGCAGAAATCTAATTTCAGTATCAACAGTGTAATATTACCATTTTATAACTTTGCAGCTTTTTGGGAAGTTGTCTCTTTTCCACTGCTAAAGCATTCATTTCCTGCCATTACCGCTATCAGCCATTAGAGGGAGCCTGTGGCTATCGATAATAATCATGATGGGTAAAATTTTTGAAAGCACCTCAGTGACTTAGGAACCAAAGTCCCACGAAACTTGCAGCTCCATGTTTGAAAATTTTACCAACTACTTGGTGCTTGTATAGCTCTTATCTCCTCTACAAGCCTGACATCTTCTAAGCAAAGGACAAAGTAATATTAACTAATCTGCATGGATCAGCAACAACAGGAAATAACAAAACAGAGTGAAAGAATTTAAAATAATAAATAAAAGTATCCTACACTACAGAATGCTTGTCATCCAGTCATGGAGATGCAGTGGTGCATACTGGCACCCTGAAACAAGGAAAAAGAAATAAGTTATTCTGCACTGCCACATGGAAGACATAGATTGGACTCATTTACTGGTCTCCTCCTCCCTGGATTGGCGTGGGCTTGGAGTTCTGTGGAGACAGTGCTCTGGGGGCTGTCTCTGTGCCACTAACTGTATTGTTGATACATTCCAAAGGAAGACAATCCCACTGTGACAGGAAGGTTGCCGACCAAGGCTCTAGAAATTCAGGAAGGATTTGACCTCCAACTCCATCTGTAAAAGTGTGTGTGGGAAAATGACAAGAGCTGTGCTCATTTCTTTATAAAACCATTAGGAAAAGAGTGTACCTTGAGGGGATGTTTTCATCAGCCTGAGGTTAGCATAATTAACAAAGTAATTGAAATCCATTTTTTTAAATTAAGGTAATTGTAGCTCTGCCATATCAATATATTGATTACCATTAGCCCAGCTACAGAGAAGGTTTTATCTAAGATGAAAGAAAGATCAGTAATGGCATACATAAGTAAAAGGCCAACAAGCACCCTGCTTACCGGAAAACATCAAAAACAATCTATTCTGCTTACACCCACACTGTATGTACTTGTCTTTGTTCTTTAGCTCTACAGACATGTACATCAGAACAGGGCTTCATTTTCACTGGGCCCCCACATCCTGCAGCTCCTAGCCACAACTTCAGCTGAAGTCAACGTGCAACATCCATGAAGAGTTCACAAGCCCCATTTGGTCTTTGCGTAACTCCACTGATTGCATTCAGCAGGAGGGGAACAATATCCAGGGTCCAAATATTCTATGAGCTAAACAGTCAGGGTCCACCCCACAACTGCCAAGTAATGTGTTGGTCATATTATGTAAATTATTCGGTGAGATTATTTGCGTATTTGCAAATAATTTGCATACAACCATAAATTTAAGCTTATGGTCAACACCTGTTCCTCCAAACAGTGGCAGGGTTAGGGTATGGAGCTGCAAAAAGCTTGCCAATTATGGCTAGGACAGGTTTGACACAGAGAATGTTCTATAGAAGTGCAGAAGTTGGAACGGCAAAGATTCAAACCTCAGTTCTGGACAGACTTCCATCTGCAGGTCCCAAAATGCTTTACAGACATGAATTAGAGTGCTCTCCCATTGACATAGCGCGTCTTCACCAGATGTGCTACATTGACACAGCTGCGCTGATGTAGCGTGGTAGCGAAGACAAGCCCCAAACAACTCATAAAACTGGAGCGGCTGAACAGCTGGAGCCTAGTGGAAATGCAAGGGGCTCTGGAGCTGACAGGGAAAGGAGGGTTTAGGGAGATCTTCAGGTCATTCTTGACCAACCCCCTCTCGCTGGTGTTCAGAACAGAACTGTGTCAAGAACTGTGTTTCCTCAGTTGGTAAGAGGGCGTCTGCAATTCAGGGCCTTTGAGGGCAAAAGTTACAGGGGAAAATGCAGAGAACCTCTACAAATAAATGAATGAAAGTTACAAGATTGAAAAAACAAACAAAAACCACCCTGCCTCCCCCACGGGAATAATTTTGCCCTCTGGGAAAGAAAGTGAAAAATGAAGAACAAAGAGAAAGAGTAAGAAATCAGAAGGGGGGGGGAAATCAGACAAACCAAAAGACAGCAAGAGAACCCATGAAAACCCAGACATATACAGTGTCATGAACATACAGCTAAGGGTAGCATAAAATCCCTCCTTTACCTGTAAAGGGTTAAGAAGCTCAAATAACCTGGTTGGCACCTGACCAAAAGGACCAATAAGGGAGAAGATACTTTCAAATCTGTGGGGGAAGGTTTTTGCTTTGTGCTCTGTGTTGTTGTTCTTTCTGAGACAAAGAGACCAAACAAGTAATCCAGCTCCTCTGAAATGATACATCTAATATTACAGAAATAGTAAGTAATAGCAAGGGAATGCGTTAGATTATCTTTTGTTTTAGCTTGTGAATTTTCCCTAGATTAAGAGGGAGGTTTATTCCTGTGGTTTTTTTTCTGAAACTTTACATTTTTGCCTAGAGGGGAATCCTCTGTGTTTTGAATCTTTTTGTTACCCTGTAAAGTTATCTTCCATCCTGATTTTACAGAGGTGATTCTTTTATCTTTTTAAAATAAACTTCTTTTAAGAACCGGATTGTTTTCCAGTGTCCTAAAGACCCAGGGGGGTTGATCTATGCTCACTTTGTAACCAATTGGTTAGGATATTATTCTCAAGTCTCCCCAGGAAAGGGGGTGTAGGGGCTTGGGGGGGATATTTTTGGGGAGATAGGGCTCCAAGTGGCCCTCCCTGAATGTTTGTTTAAATCACTTGGTAGTAGCAGCAATACCAAGAGCAAGGAAGGAATTTGTGCCTTGGGGAAGTTTTTAATCTAAACTGTTAGAAATAAGATTAGGGGGTCTTTCATGCGGGTACCCACATCTGTACCCCACAGTTCAGAGTGGGGAGGGAACCCTGACATACAGAGACACAGAAGGAAACAAAAAAAAGAGGCAGCAGGAACAACTGCATGTGTTTACATTGAAGATTATAGCAGAAAGGGACTAATGAAATTAGAACATGATGCAAAGATGCAGATTATCTTTATTATTTAGTTAAATGTTCTGGCTAGTTTTTACAAAGGATACTAAGGGAATTAAGCAACCAACTCCCAGAGAATTTCAGAGGGGGTTGGGCACTGAACTGCCTCAGGCTAGTTCTCCATAATTTAGCAGTAAAAATCCAAGCCATCTTTAAATTTTGACATGTGTTAAAAAAAAACAAACCCAGACACATGTTCACTTAAATCATTTACTATCCCTATGGGTGAGCTGGAGCCCAGAGGAAACAGAAGCGGGTTGGCTGATTTCTGCTAAGTGCGTTAAGGTTTCCCCTGATCCTTTGATGTATGCCAGCAGGAGGCATTGAACTGACAGACCCATGTCAGACCGTATCCAGGACCCTGGTCCTAATGACTTCAAGTGAGCAATGTTCAGATCAGCAAACAATGGACCTCACCCTCCTGCATCTGGGATCAAGAGAGTCACTTGCAAAGGTCTGCCACAAGGGGGTGGTGCTCTTTCTTTGGCAACCCTGATGATACCAGATCTATTAATACATCACACGTCTTTCAGAGTGCAGAGCTTTGAACATAGATTCACATTTTAAACAGCCAAATGAGCCCAGTTCTGTTCTCTGTAATACTGGTACAAACCAGGAGTGAATTTCCGTGGAATTACACTGCTGCAAGAGCACAGAATGTGGCCTTTCCACTTTCCGAAGGAATAGAGAAAGACATTTTCGGGAATCCAGCAATTACTATCAGATGACTAGTATTACCAACCCTGAGTTTCAAAAATCATGAGTCGGGGCTCAAAATCACAATCATGAGATATTTTTTAAATGCCTAATTGTTAAGACAAAGAATCCAAAGTTATTTCTTAATTGCCTTTGGGTTTTGGAGCCCTTTGGGGTCACAGGGGGTCACATTTTCAAGATTCTCTCCTCAGCCATGAAGACTAGAAACTTTTTTTAAAAATGAAATCTGAGGTTGTCACGTAATCGCTCAGTTACAGGAGCTGAGGCTTTAAGAACATGCACAGAAGATCATGAGACTTGTAATAAAATTGCGAGAGCTGGCATCACCGGGAGCTCTATAGTCCATTAGTTAGGAAGGCCTTCTGAGGCACGGCTGTTTTCCACATCATAACCTGCTTATCAGCAAAGCCAGAGACAGCTCAATGAGAGCAAGCAATGCTGGGCATAGAAATCCAGTGTTAATCCTTGGAAAGTACAGACACATCTCCACATTAAGAGTCTGTGGAACTAGCAAACTGTCTCCATTCTTTATCTCCCTAGAGTAAAAGGGGCCTTTGCAAACCCAAGGCTTGCTTTGCAATATTGACACTAATGCTCCCATTAAGACTAATACCTGTATGTATGCTGAGGGCACTCCCCCACATCAGATCAAAGGAAAGCAGGCGGCAGCAGTGCAAACTGGGAAGTTTATGCAAATAAGCATTCCATAAATTTAATAGGCAAAGCTGTAAAAGGGACCCAGCAGTGTTTAAAAGCCCCAGGCTGTTTTCTTTTTCTCCCCTCAATCCAGCCTTGGATTTGATGGCAGCTCATACAATCTGTTGGTCTTTTAGTCTCCAGCAGAAACTGTATAAACCTTGATTTCATGGTGACAGGAATGAAAGTGATACCAGGCTTGGCATTAATAAAGCAGGGACTTCCTTCCCTGAGAGAGATACGGCTTTGAAGTGCATTGATCTGAATAAAATCAAAACGCTGGATGTATTTAATATGTAGAGCCTGGCAATGTGCATTAGGGCTCATCCAGATAAAAGATGCCTGTGGGACTGACGACTCATTGGTTCTCACAGGAATCAGCAGAGGCCTTTCCAGCCTCATTGCTGTTCTTCCCTGATGGATACATAAAATACTTTTCTCTATCCCCATGCCATTTCCACACTTCACATGTATTTTACATCAGTCACGATACATCAATTATTTAAAAGCGGGGGAAAGTGGATTATTTTCTTGCTATTGAGCTAAAACAGTCTCTCAGGTTAGTTTCAGACATTACACCGAACTTAACTAACAAGTCACTAAGAGTACCCCAAGTACCGATAGATTTAATTATCTGTGAATCAAAGACCCTGGGTGGGATTTTGATAAGCACCTATGTCAAGGGTGGCCAACCTGAGCCTGAGAAGGAGCCAGAATTTACCAATGTACATTGCCAAAGAGCCACAGTGATACATCAGCAGCCCCCACATCAGCCCTCCCCCCACCACACCCAACACCTACTGTCCACCGGCAGCCCTGCCCATCAGCACCTCCCCCTCCCTCCCCATGGCTTCTGCCTGCCGCAACCAGCTGTCTCGCAGAGTACAGGAGGCTCTGGGATGGAGGGAGGAGGAGCAAGGGTGCAGCAGGCTCAGGGGAGGGGGTGGGAAGGGGTGAGGGCCTTGGGGTAAAAGGTGGAGTAGGGGCAGGGCCTGGGGTTGAGCTGTGGAAAGTTGGCACCTGTAGCTCCAGACCGGGAGTCAGCACCTATGCAAGGAGCCACAGGTTGGCCACCCCTGACCTATGTGATTTAGGAGCTCAAATCCATTAATTCTGATACATTTTTAAGACCGGTAGGGATCATTATGATCATTGAATCGGACCTCCTGGATAACAGGCCTTAGAATTTCACTCCATAATTCATGCATCGAGTCTTTGTTTCCCTAATTCACTTAGTGAATAGGCATGTACAAGACCAAAAAACAAAACCAAAAAAAAGTCAGTTTCCCAAGGATTTTACTATCTGAAGGGTTTAATAGTCTTCTCCTATGGCTGTGGCTACACTTAGCGCTTCAAAGCGCTGCCACGGCAGCGCTTTGAAGCGCTAAGTGTAGTCAAAGCGCCAGCGCTGGGAGAGAGCTCTCCCAGCGCTGTCCGTACTCCACCTCCCTGTGGGGAATAACGGACAGCGCTGGGAGCTGCGCTCCCAGCGCTGGGGCTTTGACCACACTGGCACTTTGCAGCGCCGCAATTTGCAGCGCTGGAGAGGGTGTGTTTTCACACCCTGCTGCAGCGCTGCAAATTTGTAAGTGTAGCCAAGCCCTATAAGTCTCAACTCCAGTTGATATAGACCTCCTTTGCTTTTCTGGGATCTTACATTCCACACATTCTGTTATCATAGAATTTGACACATGCTAATCTTTCCCTCTTCACTCTTTCACCATTCCTGACACCTGACTATCCTAGGTTTCTACGCTTGTCTAACCTGGGGAAGGACGACTGCTCCTTTACATACCTAATATGCAACCTATGACAAATGGCTGGAAAAAAGTTTTCCTTCATGTGCTGTGATGCAGGCATCTGCTAATTCCGGCATACACATGGGGACATAGCTCCCATTAGCATGAACTGTGATGCTACATATCAAGAGACGAACAGGTCTCTGGAATCTGAGCACACTTAGGGCTTGTATATACACTGGCACTTTACAGCGGGCTGCAACAGTCTCACTCAGGGGTGTGAAAAAAAACACCCTGAACGCCGAAAGTTTCAGCGCTGTAACGTGCCAGTGTAGACAGTGCACCGGCGCTGGGAGCTGCGTTGGGGTGGGTTTTTTAGAGTGCTGGGAGAGCTCTCTCCCAGTGCTATGCTGCGACTACACAAAAGGTTGTGCCTACCTTTTACATGGCTTCTCAACATCTTTCCCCAGGTCTCTGGATTTTACTAGCCCTGCCTGAAAGCTATGGTTCCTCACCACTTATTAGGCAGCTACAGCAGAACTCCCTCTTAGCTGCTCACAGCAGCGGGGTGGTGCAAATAACTCCTCCATCTCCTGCGTGGGGCTAGTCAGTCTTTCCCCCCTCTGAGAAGGAGTTTCCCATTTAACCCTGTCTCAGGAGCTAGGGTTATGCTTCAGGCTTCTTTGGCTCAGGTTAACTGGTCTTACTCTCCATGAATCAGAAGCTCCCCTTCTGCCCTCCCTCTGGAGCCAGGTTATTACCCAGGCCTCTTCCCCTCCTTCAAGCAGTAGTTCCCTCCCCAGCCCTTTTCCTGGGGCTAGGGTTGTGATTCAAGTCAGGTGCAAGGCTTTTGCCAATTCCCTTCAGCTGAACACCCTTCCCAATTAGCCTTCTACTCTGGAGGGGTCAACTGGTGTAGGCAGCCTTCTCCTGCCAGTGCCTATCTGCTATGGGGAAGGAGACATCCTTTATGCTGCTCTCAACTCCTTCCCAGTTGGTTGGGTGAGAGGGGACCTCATCCTGCCTTGTCTGCAAGGTTTCAGGCCCTTAAAGGTGAAGTGTCCAGTTTCCTTCCCTAAGCACCATTCATTTCCAAGACTTTAAGGCAGGGTTTCTCAAACAGGGGTCGCTGCTTGTGTAGAGAAAGCCCTTGGTGGGCCAGGCTGGGGTATTTACCTGCCGCGTCTGCAGGTCTGGCCGATCATGGCTCCCACTGGCCGTGGTTTGCTGCTCTGGGCCAACGGGAACCGCGATCGGCCGGACCTGCGGACAGGGCAGGTAAACACACCAGCCCAGCCCGCCAGGGGCTTTCCCTACACAAGCGGCGACTCCTGTTTGAGAAACCCTGCTTTAAGGTGTCTATATTTATCTGTTGTAGCCTTCTGAACCCTGTAGGTCAGTGGCTCTCAACCTTTGCAGACTTCTGTACCCCTTTGAGGAGTCTGATTTGTCTTGCGTACCCCAAGTTCCACCTCAGTTAAAAACGACTTGCTTACCAAATCAGACATAAAAATACAAAAGTGTAACAGCCACTATTACTGAAAAATTGTTTACTGTATAAGTATAAAATAAATCGATTGGAATATAAATATTGTACTTACATTTCAGTGTATATATAGTACATAGAGCTTTATAAACAAGTCATTGTCTGTATGAAATTTTAGTTTGTACTGATTTCGCCAGTGCTTTCTATATAGCCTGTTGTAAAACTAGGCAAATAGCTAGATGAGTTAATGTACCCCCTGGAAGATCTCTGTGTACCCCCAGGGATATCCATACCCCTGGTTGAGAACCGCTGCCTTAAATGACTGTGCCAGGTGGCAGGGTGGGCTGACTATGAGGCACTCCTGTCCTCGGTGGTGGACCACCCTTTCACAGTAACCAGCCCAAATTTTGTGCAAAGTTTTTTGCATCTGACTCTTTATTTTTTAGGGAGATTCCTGTCAATCGTATGTACATACATAAAGCCTTGTGTGGCCCTGCACACGAAAGCCCTGCTCTGCTAGTCATTATATCCTTCCATGGAAATGAATGTACGCATAAAGATGCATGCACAAATATGCTTTGGTTTCATTTCGAGACCCTAGAGCTGACAGTCCCCTCTCCTGGATCTGGAAAGATCTCCATGTGACAGATATTGTTAGGGACAGTGAGAAAGAGAGAGAAGTCAAATCCAGCAGCTGTATCCTCAGATCTTATATCAGCCTGTCCTGTTTGTTACACGGAAGGGGTTAAAATCACATCAATCCATCAGTTGCACACACAAATTTTTAGATCTGGGATACTGCCAGATGTCTTTGCGCCACGAAGCCTTAGGCTGCCTTTCAAAAGCAACTCTGCAAGTGCCAGCAAGATGCTGCTACATCACAATTCAGGTTGGAAGCACAAACCAAAAGAATCAGCCACCAGCAGTGTATACAGGACAGTCAGCTATGCTTGAAAGCTATTTAAGAAGTCAGGCCACTCTTGAGCCCTGGTCAATTGTTAGGAGACTTGTACTCACAAAGGGGTAACATTGCCAGATTTTGCTGTGCACATCTGGCAGTATGCTTTGAAAACATAAAGGTAAATTATGCCTCTAACTGTGAAGAGTTAATGCCCTGTACCAAATTCTTTTCCTTCATGGCTTCTGTTCTGTATTCTATTACTGCATCCACCTTGGACAGTGGAGGTGTTCTGTGGAATCATCTCTGACATCTAGAAGCTACCAATAGACTAAAAACAACAAAAATATAATGCACCTAATCAACTGCGTGCATCAGGAAGGGAGGGAAAACTTGGCACACAGGCAATCACAAGAGGTAGTGGACTAAGCAGAGAGCTGGAAGCCAGGAATTCCTGAGTTCTAACGTATGGCTTTAGAAAAGGTCAATTAACCTCTGTGTTTCAATTTCTCTTTAGATATGAGGAAAATAACACTCTACCTAATGGATAGGAGTATTATACGGATTAGTTAATGTTTGTACAGCTGCAGCACTTGGAACATCTAAAGTGCTGTAGCATATAGCACTTACAAGTGCTTAGAATGATCATCAATCATCTGATCCCCTCAAGCATGAAATCTAGGCTTAGTTCATTAAGAGTAACAAAATTACCCAGTCCTTTTTAAAGCCCAGCCACAGAGACTTTTGGGGGAATGGTGAACATCTAGCCACTTTAGGGAATATATATTAAGAGATTTAAAAGACTGGGACTTTTCAGCTTGGAAAAGAGACAACTAAGGGGCAATATGATAGAGAGGTCTATAAAATCATGCTGGATGTGGAGAAAGTAAATAAGGAAGTGTTATTTACTCCTTCTGATAACACAAGAACTAGGAGTCACCAAATGACATTAATAGGTAGCAGGTTTAAAACAAACAAAATGAAGTATTTCCTCACACAATACACAGTCAACCTGTGGAACTCCTTGCCAGAGGATGTTGTGAAGGCTAAGACTATAAGAGGGTTCAAAAAAGAACTAGATAAATTCATGGAGGATAGGTCCATCAATGGCTATTAGCCAGGATGGGCAGGGATAGTGTCCCTGGTCTCTGTTTGCCAGAAGCTGGGAATGGGAGACATGGGATAGTTCACTTGATGATTATCTGTTCTGTTCATTCATTCTGAAGCACCTGGAGTTGGCCACTGTCGGGAGACAGAATACTGGGCTAGATGGACCTTTGTTCTGACCCAGTATGGCCGTTCTTATGTTCTTATGTAGAGGAAAAACTCAGACATTTGAGCCAGAAACCAATTTAACTGCAAATGTAAAGTCTTGAGCCACAAGTAAAGCTATGTCACTATCCACCCGCCCAAGTACACATTCACATCTTTTCTCTCAGGGCTGGGAAGAAGAGAAAGGGGCAGGTAAAAGGAAATGAAAGCATGAAAAAACTCTATTCTGCAATCAGTCGGTCAGAGCAGGCTACTGTTGGAGGGATTCCAGCCACATGTGTTACAACTGATTCTTGCTGGATATATGCACAGATAGTGTATGCATAGCCAATCACAAATAGCATGAGATTCAGAACGCTACTGTTATAGATCTTAGGAATGTAGAAATAGGGTTACCCTTATGACACTGAGATGAAGAGACAACCCTTTCCATTTCCCTGGCTGGCCAACAAGGCTGATATATTATCAGAAAACTAACACAGTAGTTAATTCTGCACAGGTTATGATTACATTACTAATAAGTGCTAGGCATTCTTAGTACTATAAGGGACTATTATCATTTGGTCAGAGGTGAGTAGAACAGCTCAAGGGGCCTAAAGGCATACCTGCTGACTGCCACTTGTATTCAGTTTGAGAGTTTCTTTTGGAGGAAAGAGAGATGTGTATGACTGCAAACAGAAAGAGCACCTTAAAAAAACCTGGCTGATAAGCTAAAACTAGCTATTCCATCTTCCTTCACTGACTTTGTTTTCATCTCTCCTCCAGAATGTAAATCCAAGCCTCCAGAATTGAAAAGGCTAGTGCACTAACACTGTGCACGCTGGAGTTGGCCAGCTTTTAACAATCTGCATTATATTCTCAGACCCTTGCTTTCATTCCCAAGCAGAAAAGTACAGAAGAGATACCAACATAAATGTAATTTGTTTTTTCAAGTCTCTAAAAGGGTGGTATGGGACAATGGAGAATTAACTAAGACCAACCAAATTCTATTTAGCAATTAACTCCAGCTATAGGCACTCTCCTGTTTTTATCTGTTGAGAGAATCTGACCTTTCTCTATAAACAATGGGCCAAATTCTGCCCTCAGTTACACCTATGCAGCCACATCAAATTCCATAAGTTCCTACGGGTGCTATAGAGAGCAGTATTTATCCTATTACATGTTGTGGTACAGCAGTGAACATTTTGCAGAGTATAATACATTCATATATAATTCAGAATTATACTTTTGGAAGGATGATCTTGAGGTTAAGGCATGAGCCTGAAAATTCCCTGCTTTGTTACAGATGTCCTGTATGACCTTGGGTAAGTCATTTAACCTCTCTGTGCCTCACTTTCTCCATCTGTAAATGTGAATAATGATGCTTTTGTACCTTAAAAAGGGTTGTGTGTGGCTAAATTCATTAAAGTTTATTCATTATTATGGAGATGAACTCGATAGAAAAACCTAGATAAATAAATGTAAAAAACAAACAAACCCAGAATTATTCCACTATATGCAATAAGTATGTAATGTATTTCAAAACAATGAGGAAGAAAAGTTTAGTATACAATAACCAGAAGATATTTGAAACCGAAAAATGGTATTGTTCTGAAAACAAAAGAATACGTAATAACCTGTGTGCCCAACTCAAATGACAAATTAGTCAATGCATACAGAGTCTGGCTTCATAGTTGATCTATGCAATCATCCCTTCTGTATGTACAGGATTAATTTCTTTAGGACAGATTATGGTTAACCCTGTGTGGGTGACAAGGCTGGGGATGGAGCAGGGATCCTTCCCCCTTGAGCATCTGTGGAGGTACTACCACATTTGGAAGTGGAACTCAAGGAGTGCATGGACTGTGAAAGCTCAGCGCAGATGATGAACTCTCAGTTGTGTGTGCATAACCCTCTCCACACCAGCCATACAAAGCTGAGCTGCCATGTGGGTGCACCCACTATACCACATAAGAAGGTGAGAGAACTGTTACACCAGCATGTTCTCCCCAGAGCCATTGGAACAACTGTGGTTGAGGTTTCTCAATAGGCATTCTTCATGTAGACCATCGCAGGACTGGAACCTATACACAGTATGGCATTCAATATATATTGCTGTGTATTGGATACAGAAAAATCCCTAGAGACATCCTTGTGGATAACCTGTCATTCCCACTGAAGCAGCTGTCCCCATTAAAAACGCAATTGTACAAGATGAAGATTGTTCCTAGGCAGCTTCAACTATCACAAAAGCACTTGACAGCAGTTATAAAGAACCTAAATGCTATTAATCCTATAAGGCCAGAAGGGACCCTCACCCAGTGATTCCTGGAGCAAGTCCATAACTTCTGGTTCAAAACTAACTCAAACAAACAGTCTGTCCTTTTATCAACACCCACACTATCTGGTCCAAGACAGCCTTCTAACCAGAACATAAAAATGGAATAGAAAACAAAAACAAAGTAATAGTCACCCAAAAGCCTGACTGAAGAAGACAGCCTTTTACCAAGCTGTGACACTCATTAGACTCAGGCTAGAAGAGGAGGATACATGGGAGCAAGTTTCAAGGATCCCAGTAGACATCAGATGTTGCTACCGAAAATATGGAAGACACCAGTTTCTTAAAAAACTGGATCTCAGATCATGACTGCACAGAAGTTCTTGCCAGGCATTGTCTACTGGCTAATTGGTTACCTGGAAGGAATCCTAACAGATTTGCTGATATAAATCAAGACTTGATTTTAATTCTGTTGAAGGCAGAATACTGAATGTTGCCATGCTGCACTATAACTGTCATACTATAGAGGCAGCTGGCTTGTTCTTGCTATTCGCTTTTGTTACAATGCTTCATTTCAGACTCCATCCCTTGGGGTCCCTGGCAGCCACAGCCTCCTGAGAGTTCCTCACTAACAAGGAGCTGTAACACTGCAGACCTCTGGTAAATCGACAGGCCGAACTGGTATCTTGCTGCAACCTTGGCACCTGCCTGAACATCTAGAACACGGAGTGCTAAAGCAGCAGTGAAACTCTGGCAGGAAAAATACTGTGAAGCCTAGTTAGTAACTTTGTTTTAAATAAAAATGAGGAGTCCTTGTGGCACCAAGGACTCCTCATTTTTTTTGCTGATACAGACTAACACGGCTACCTCTGAAATCTGTTTTAAATTCTATTCCTGCTCAGTGATATAATGGTTGCCACTTATTAGCAAAAAGAGCCAGCACTAGGCATACACAAACCAAACAATTGTTTAGGGCCCTGAGTAGCTCCACCTCCCTCCACCCCCCCGCCCTTCACTTTTTATTATGTGTTGGGGATGCGGGGCGGAAACCATTCCTGCTTAGGGAATGGCCTAGCACTTCCTCTGCTAGCAAAGATCTATTAAACTGCTATCTAAGAATGGGTGCAGCACTCAAGCTTAGTTATGGGGAAAGGGAGTTTTTAGTTTGAGCAGCAATCCTGATTGAGGACCCCTCCCAATTTTGTCCCTCTTTGAGTACGCCCTCATATAAATGTCCCAGCCACCGGACTGGCTACTCCATGAGCTTATTGTTTGTGCAGCTTGCCTGTTCATTTTTCTCTTTAAAAAATAAATCCTGTTATTTTTACATTTAAAAAGGTCCAGATTTGACCTTGGCTCCAGATAAGTTGTACAGTATAACTAATTAAGAAAAACAACCAGAAACATCAAGAGATCTCCAAGCCCATCCAACTAAACTTCTCTGCTCCCCACTCCATCACCCACCTGACCCTACACTGGAAAAGCAGATTCATTTTACAGTGTACTCTGAAGCTGATTAAGTGCAGACTCTGTTAGACTAAGTTACCAGGGAGGATGTGGGGGTGGGGGGAGGAAAGAGAAAGTTTCAGAGTCAAGGAAAACACCCTGCCACCAGCCTCTTCTTATTCATACCAGAGGGCTGTCAGCACAAGTGCTTCAACTGATCACAGCTACTAAGGCGGTGCCTGATATAACCAGGATCCAAAGCATACATTGCTCAGATCAGGAGACTGGAGACCCCTTCAGCAATTGCTCTGCCAGATGAGAGAAAGGGATGCCGCCTGTGGCCTGGCATACGAGCTGTGTTGAGGCTGTCCCTCTTAGAAATCTCTGTATTTACTAGAGTTGTGTGGGAACTGGATTTTTCATTTCCAGGGTGCAGGGGGAAAGAGGAAGTGTTAGTGATTTTGAAATTTCTTTCCTTCTCAAACAGAATGAAAACAAATTTTGTCATGAAGGTATAGATTATAAAATTAAAAAAGGACAAAAATTCATTGCAAAATGGAAATTTGAAATGTTTCATTCTGAAGCATGTTTTGATCTTATGAAATCTGTTTCCCTCATTTTTCTTAGGAAATCAGTTTTCGAAGGTGACATATTTCTGCACAACATTTCTCTTTTGACAAACTGGCATTTTCTGACCAAGAAATGTTCCAGCAGAAAATGTCCAAACAGCTCTAACATTTGTTACAGCGATGTTAGGGGCCTCCAGGTAGAGCTCACTTTGCACATCACAAACCACTGCCCTTGGAAGGTTTCATTTCTTCCATGCAACCAAAACTGAGGAGGTTGCAAAGGCTAGGACTATAACAGCGTTTAAAAGAGAACTGGATAAATTCATGGTGGTTAAGTCCATAAATGGCTATTAGCCAGGATGGGTAAGGAATGGTGTCCCTAGCCTCTGTTTGTCAGAGGATGGAGATGGATGGCAGGAGAGAGATCACTTGATCATTGCCTGTTAGGTTCACTCCCTCTGGGGCACTTGGCATTGGCCACTGTCGGTAGACAGATACTGGGCTAGATGGACCTTTGGTCTGACCCGGTACGGCCGTTCTTATGTTCTTAACTGTCCACAGACTTCTTTGCTCCAAAGGTTCAACCCAATGCAGCATAAACAGTAGAAAAAAAATCTCTTGTCAGCGCCCATTTACCACTGGATCAACCAACAAACTCCACCCATTTTGCTCAGCCTAGCAATCAAACTTTATAATCAAAAATTCACTTCTCATTAAGAATAAACTGGACAATGATTCAGAACGTTAAGTCCTATCTTCCTCGTCAAAACTCCCATTGACTTGCTGGGGTCCTGGCCCAAATAAGGATAGCATAGTATAGTGACTTCAAGGTTTGTCCCAAAGTTTTTAGCTGTAGTTGGCATTTCCGAGCTTCTTGTCACCATTAGCCATCTGATTGAAAAGCAGCAGCATTTCTGACGCTGGTTGTGTGACAGTCTGATGTAAAAAAAGGTTCCAGCCTCCTTTTATGATCCTGAGAGGCCAGACTGTGCTGGCCCTTATGTGGCAGGCAGCAGGTAGGGAGGGGGCAGAATGGATGGAATTTCCCACCACAGCCACACCCACACTGTGAATTATTGCCAGCCATAAACTGAGTATTTGGACCAGGGGAGCCCCAGGACTGCTCCCCTGAGCACAGTGTCCTGCAAAGGGGACAGAGGGGTGTTGAAAGGAAGGGCTATAGTACAAAAGGGCTACGTAGTATGCTGCAACCTAGCAAGGGGTGTAGCAGCAGATGTGCTCCCACTGGGCTGGGGTGGTGCCACCCCACTCCCAATGCAGGGTTGTGCCTTAAAGACGCCATTAGACCCCAAGTCAATATGTCAATTGTCCGTGTTTGGTTGAAATAGTAGAGTTTTCCTTCCGATTGTATGAAAGAAGGATAACAGCTTTTGCAGTCTGCTGTTGGGCTCTCACACTGCCAGTGTCACTTTTCAACGAGATGCAGGCTAGTGCCACAAGGAAGGTCAGAAAATGCCTGTTGTCATTAAAAACACTCATATTTTTGGTTAATTCCTGGGGAGAAATGCTTTTTGTGTTAAGGAGTCTGACTGCAAAGCTGAGCAAAATGAGTGGTACTTTCTGTGGTTACAAATGCATAATATGTGAGGCCAGTGGCATGTAACATGTGATCGGCAGTTGGAGACATCCAGGGGACCTCATGGGGAAAGCCCAGGTGCCCATTAACTGGAGTAGTTAAACACGGCCCTTGACAGACAGAGGCTTGTCTGATTCCACAGCTCTTGTCTCTCAAGAGCCATCCTATTTAGTCAACCAAGGAATTTTTATACACTAAACGGACCCTGCAGGGAGCAGCAGGGCTATGCTATGATTTGAAAGGTTCTATTGAATTATTAAGCTTGCTGAGGGTAAACCAGAGTAACTCTGTTAATCTCTTGGGATCCCTTACATTTTGTTTATAACAGAAACCACCCTCCAGCCTCCCATTCAGAGAAACTTCACACAGCTGCTTAAGACTGCCTTGCCTGCAAGGTTAATAAAAAAAATGTATATTCTTCAGGTACATGCATAAGGGTGAATCCCTCATGCCTTCCGCCATGGAGGAGTCTGTTATTTCTCTCTAGCCCCACTTGCTGAAGAGCAGGGCCACCCGGCGGGAGGGGGGGGGGAAGTGGGGCAATTTGCCCCAGGCCTCAGGCATCACAGGGGCCCCGCGAGCCCTGGCCCGGTGGCGGTCCGGGTCTTCGGCGGCATTTCGGCAGCGGGGGGCCCTTCAGTGCTGCCG
This sequence comes from Mauremys mutica, assembly GCF_020497125.1. Lineage (NCBI taxonomy): Eukaryota > Metazoa > Chordata > Testudines > Geoemydidae > Mauremys > Mauremys mutica. The sequence goes on along the minus strand of NC_059072.1, from coordinate 98,070,918 downwards.
AAGACACAGAGCGACTGAAGGGCCCCCCGCCGCCGAAATGCCGCCGAAGACCCGGACCGCCACTGGATGAGTACAAGCACCACAGCTCCCCGGCTTTGCCCCAGGCCCCCTGAATCCTCTGGGTGGCCCTGCCAAAGAGCATTTGTGCTTTGTTTTAGCAAGCAGAAGGAAGATGCTATTAATGAGTCTCAGCTCTAGGTACTTATGCAGGAGAGCTGCACGGCTCAGGAGAAAGCTCATTGGCCACTCACATTCCTTCCTTTCATCAAGCCCATTTTCGAATCGAGCAGATGCTTGATGTGTTTTCTCACCTGTCTTTTGTTTCCATGTAATCTCTTGGAGCTATTCTTGATGCGCCCGGTGTCACAGTTAAAGTGATTTGCACAAGGTCAGGCCATGAATCAGTGATGGAGTCTGGAGCTGTTATTAAGCTTAATCCAAAGGCCCCTAATTTACTCTTCTTCTTTGTTTGAACAGCTCCCGCCCCTCAGCATCTTCTGTTGTGTTATCAGTTCGTTTTGCAGAGCAAAGCAAAGCTGTATTGTAACCAATACACTTCTTGACACAGTGCTGGCCTAGAATTTACTATCAGGTCATTCATCCTTGTTTCCTACCTAGCAAAGTCCTGCAAGTTACAGGGCGCAGGGGAGAATGTGTTATTAGAATGGATGCACCTGGTATAGGAAAAGGCAAACAACCCAGTGCTGAGAAATCTGAAAAAATAAGATTGTTATTATGTTTTTAAAAGCAGGTTTTAAAGGCCAGAAGCATTTGAGAGATGAGCCTTGCTTAATTGTACTATTATTATCTGTATGGCTGCAGTGCCCAGAGCCCTTCTCAAGGGCCAGGAGGACCTCATTGTGCTAGGCACTGTACAAACGCAGAACAAAAAGACAGTCTCTGTATTTCCCTTCATGAATAGTTCTGAGTAAATACATTTTTGTTTGCTTGTAAAATGAATTTAGCACTGGTGAAAGGTCCTGGATTAATGGCAGGTATAGCATAAGCTTTTCTTTGAGCCAAATTCGGAAAACTCCCTCTTCACAAGATGAAATCCAGACCCCACAGAAGTCAATAGCAAGCTTTGTTATTTCCACTATAAATTCAATAGTTTGTTAACCTTCCACACCTACCAGAGTGTTTCTTTTTGCTTGTTTACCTCCATTATTTGAAAGTTTATTTCAAAACTGGCTGTTTTTGGAGGCCCAGAATCAGTCATTTAAAACAAAAAAACCTCCACAAAAACTCTGTCCAGTTTCTGTGCTATTTCACTCACCACTAAAAAGGATATTTCAAGGCTTTTGGGATTATATTCAGGTAGCAGGTTAGTTTTTAAAATATAATCAGACTCTTTAAACATCAGGGACCTAAACCTAAACACAGCCATTTTCAACCATGAAGACCTGGCAAAAGATAATGGTTTGCAATGATTTAAGAACTGTTGAAGGAAAATCACTCCAGACAGGAGAACCAATGAATGCTTCCCAGGTCAAACACACAGTGGATAAGTGCCTGCCAACCATTCCATTTTAGTAAAGCTCAGAGTAGGAAGTAAAACACTTGCTCTACAAAGCACATATTTTTTGAAGGTGAAGCTTCTAACGCCTTAAAAAAATTCTCTGGCTGCTGTATCTACCTGCTTAGAGCTCCCAGTTTCTGTTTCTCACACGCAATCTCTGAATTCTTTGTCCCTCCCTGTAGGAAGATACTATTGCCCAAACCTACAGGTATTCATTAGAACGGACTAATACTACATATAGTAATTGCCCATTTTACCCATGATCTAATTTGCTTGGTTGCAGCAAACCCACATTTATAATTATTTCTTCTGTTTGCCATTGGAATTTTCCTATCCACACCATGACTCCCAACTAGCCAAACTATCCCAAATCGAGCACCAACTCAAAGTGATACCTGTATTGAAAAACTTTCCAAATTCAGAGGTGTGCCTAATGAAGTCTAAGTCCCTGATTCTGCAATCGGCTCTGCATGGAGCTCCACTGATTTCAACAGTCCTCCCCAGGTGCAGGTGTCCGTGCCTGCATGGAACAACTTGCAAGACTAGGATCTAACATTGGTATGACGTAAGCATTCGTCTGTCCCCTCAACACGTGATACACCGACTTAGACCTCCTCAGATTTACTCCTTTGTGCCAGAGTGTAATTTACAGCTTCTTCTTACACACAACCTCTTTGAATTTGGCCCATCAAATTTAATTTAAATCGTGGTACCTCGCAGGCTGAGGGGCCAAACAAGAGAAATGTAGCAAGAAAAGCAACAAACAAGAGTGTGGAAGAACATATCCATTAAAAGTAGCCTATGCCCTATTCCACCTTATCCATGGAGAAGCCAGAAGGTGTACAATGGTGTAAGTTGCACCATCTTGGTCTCCCAAGCATCTAACTTACATACCACCTTTGAATCATCCCTAAGTTTGGCCTTCATGTTATTTTTTTTAAAACCATATATTAGTAAATTAGTTGGAATAAAGATCCACGGGAATAACGTAATGGTTACCTGAGAAACTGCGTGAAAGCGGTATGCAAATTGGCAGCAAAATAATTCATTTTGCAAGGAAGGAAGCCATTTATTACAGGGACAGAGTGATGAAAAGCAATTCGGATGGGCTATGACACACCTCCAGCCTTCCCAGTTTAGCCATGTATGTGTAAGGCTGTTACAATGAAACAGCAATCTCTTCCCAGTTACTGAACCTACAAAGAAGTGATATTACTGAGTAGGCTGCTGTTCATAGCATAAAATAATCTGAACTAATCCATAGTTCTTCACAGTGCTTCTGGGTTGGACAGGGAGCCTGTAAGTCTCAATAGATAATGTGACACTAGCATTCACAGTCAGGACAAAATTGCCAAAATAAGTAAATTACTTAATTCCAATTACTTTTTGACCTAAAAAAATCAGTCAGCGAGGAAGAACGGTCTGGGGGCTAGGGTTAGCCTGAGGCTGGAGAGACATGGGTCCTAGTCTCTGCTCTGTCAGACTCACTTGGGCACATTGCTTAGGGTACATGAGGTGTGACTGCAGCTTGTGTACACATACCCGAGCTAGCTAGCTTGGGCATTAAAGCAGCAAGCCCATCTGGAACCCTGGGTAACTTTACTTGTGGGGCCAGCCCATGCTGCTGCACCGTCACTGCTCCAGGGACCTCAGCTACCTAGATTAAAGCTCGTTTGGGTATGTCTGCATGCCCACGAGTCTCTGTGTGCCTCAATTCCCATCTATACATTGGGGATAATAGCACTTCCCCACCTCACAGGAGTGCTGTGAGAATAAACACATTAAAGATTGTAAGGCAGTGGTGATGAGGGGTCATAGGTACTTAAAATTGCTGGATAACTTTCAGAAGTGACATTTTTAAGAGTGTCTCTCAGTACTGTTAGCCAGGTCCTTTAAACAACCCTAGAGAAGGGGTGCAATCCAAGAGCGCTGGTAGACACATTTAAAAATAAAGTAAATGCTTCCTCTGTTTACTGCAGCACTTAACGTACAGTCAGTCAATCGATTCTAAATTGAGCTGGGCACTCAGATGGTCCCCATCGCTGTAGTATCTGAGCACCTTCTAAGGAGGACTCTGCTAAGGGAAAAGGCCTATTCAATGAAACCTGACAGTGGAATAGAGAAATAATAAGAGTTACTGGTGAAAATAAAATAATCCTGTTAAACAACAGGCCATTGCCTTCAGAGTTCATTTCAAGGCAACACTCCCACTTTCCTGGAAAAGTGGTACTCTGTGTCACCTACCCATGCTGCCTTTGTTTCAGCACTTCTCCACCCGAAGTACCCCACAGCCAGACTAGGGAGGACCTTAGGAAGTGGAAAGCCTCCCAAACCGCCACCCCCCTTCTCACCCTCAGCAATAGAAAATCTAGCCCTTATTAGCAGGTGTATGCAGAGCAGTTTATTTGGGACACAAGCCATACCCAGCCTGCAGGTCATCTCACAATAATACGTCATTTACAAGGGCCTCCCTTTTGTTTGTTCCCTTTAAGCAAGGTTTAAATTACAAGCACATCTTCTGGGGATATTTCATCCTCCTCCTGGCCACTGTCAACCTGTTAATAGTAGCAATGTTATACTGCACTCTGAGCTGCACAATCATTGTGCGGTTATTTCTCACTAACTATACAATATGCAATTCTCTGAAAACTGGCCAGTCATTATTAGACACAGTGTAGGGATCTGCATGGTTATTCCTTGATAACTGTATTGTAAATATGCAAACCTCTACCCTGATTGAGTAAGAAGCCAATTGCCAAAGAGGATTCATGGCAATCAGAGTTTTCTAATTGTTTGTCAGCAACAAAAACACCACCTTGGCTTCTCACTCCCATAAAGCAAAACAGGAAAATGGCAACTTTAACATCAAGGGCAGGTGGCAGAGTGGGGTACTCTAGGATGAAGAGAAAGTCAAGCTGCCGCACTGCTTAAATGGAAAACAACCCACTTTGCCCCAACATTTGTCTTTAAATTGGAAGGATCTGACCCCCTCCCCACCAATTCAGTTTTGAAAACATAAGACAAGAGGCTTGCGGACCATCGGGGAGGGATGTCAGTGAAAAAGGAGATGGCAGAGGGGAGCAGGAAAAATGTGGAGTGAGCAAGGAGGAGCAGTTTGACAGCCCTCTGTATTGTTTCTCTTCACTTTTATTTACATTTTCAATTAAGAATTTCAGTATTGCAATAACTTCAGGACAACTCTAATTTATTGGCTACTAATCATTCCCTGGGCTAACAAACTCCAAAGCTCAAAACCAAAAAGAGTTTATTTACTATAATCACCTTGTCTTTCAGTGGCTGAGTTTATTTGCTTAGATACTAGGACAACAGGAGAGAGAAACAGAGATATTCAGCCTAGGATATAGTTATTACCTTAGACACAGATCGTACCCTTACTATACTTCTATATCAACAACTGACCTTTTTACAGCACCTTTACTCCTGAGGGATTATAGATGGAGTAAACATTGGTCATTCACCAGCCTCTGAAATGCAGCCACCTCTGGTGTGGAATGCAGTGGCCAGAATGCAGCAGCCATTGTGCAACACAACCACTTTTCACTTTTTTTTTTAAAAAGGAGGAGGAGAATTATTTAATCCAGATGAAAGTGAAAAGGGAATTTTAGGGAGGCAGAACACAATTTGGCCTGGACACCAAGATTAAGGAAATGTACCCAGTAGACAGAGACTCTGTTTCACATATAATCTGAAATATGGATTAGAACTCATTGTTCCCATAACTAGTGTGGCCAGGTTAGGGCCCGTCACTCATCATCCACATTCAAACTGCACTCCACCAGGGGGCATCTGGCCTGCATTACACCAGAGCCCATTTTGGCAAGGGGGAGAGTTGACAAGAAGGCCAGTATCATCAAAGGGACAGGAGACCACTGTTTGGAGGAGGCAGTAGCTAGCATAGTAATAATTTTAACAACATTAAAATGAGCAAAAGTCTTGTATCCCTCCATGCCCCTCATTATTACAGTACATAACCTCAGCCCAGGAAAATGATATCATTGCATGAATTAATCATCTCAGCAATTAACAGGGAGAGTGACCTCAGATTTCAAAGCATGGTCCCTGCCACCAGTGAATTGACAATGACGTTAGCTTCCCTGGGAAGAATCTGGCATTTTGCCCACCTCTGAACCACACTGCTGACACCGAGGCAGAAGCAAACAATGTATTCACCCAACCAGGGATAAATGCTGCAACCGAATCCCAGCCTACAACTGCTGTGGTGTCACAAGGAACGCTTCCCTCACCCCCCTCACTGAATTCCCTATGTGCCGCTCTCCAGGAGCAGCACGCAACAGTCCAGCAACAATAGGCAGAGAGAGCCTCCTTTTAAACAGAAGGATGAGCTGCCTAGGTAGAGCATCCTTTTTTAAACTGTGAGCTCTCTTTGCATGGAGGCTGACAATCTCATTATGTGAATATGTAGGAGGCTCAATTATTCCTACTCAGGCTATAGCAGTGGCATCTCTGGTCCCCAAGTTGAAGCGGGTTTTATTTAGGGATGGAAAAACTTGTTTTGCTTCAATCTCAGCTCACTTGGCTGTTGTGGGTATTTTGAAAGTTGGACTCAAACTTAGATACAATTGTGGCTTTGTTCTACTTAGGGTCACAAAAAAGGAGCAAAATGCACATGCAAGAGAACAGCTAGTGACAAAAATACACCCTACATTAAATACCCACTCGAGTCAGCCTAGCTTTTTCAGATGAAGTGAAGACAGTGCTATTCAGTCCTAAATAGGGGCTATAGCTTATTATCTTCGGCAGTTTCTTTGCTGGTCCTGTGTCACTGAATACAAATATTGTACACAGTGTAGGGTGCTTCAAATCACACAAGGGGCCCAATTCAACATTGTCTCATCTAATGTGAAGTCATTTACACCTATGAAAAGTGGGTGCTCCCAGATCAGCATGGGAGTGGTTTTACAGCCACTTTGGTTCTCGGGGTGCACAGGTGTAAATGCTGTAAGGCAGTGGAGAATGAGACTCAAGATTATCCCCCCAATATCAGATCCCACCAGAGACTTCTAGAACAGCCAGGCCATATTACAAGAATAATGTAAAGATAAGCAGGGGAATTGGTATATTATGGATGGAATATCAGCCATGTTCAGACTTCCCCCATCTCCTGGCCCCGAGAGGAAGCCAGGAGAGGGGGAGATATCTGGGAGTGGAGGCGAGTGAACTAAACTTATAAAAGGTTTGGTATCAGGGAATGCCAAGGAATCAGATCAGTTCTTACTTTAACTGAACCAGTGTGATCAATCCAGGTTCCGAGGCAGTCATTCCATACACGTCTCCTTTTATGTCTGTCTGCCTGCTCTCTTTGTAGGGAGACTTGATGTCCCCCAGAGTCAGTGTTTGATGCTTTCTGAGCAAAGATTCTGTTTTCCCTGGAACTCATTGGAACGGTCTATAAAGTTCCAACTGATGTAAAACATGGTCAGTGAGATATATTGTTCCATCTGGCCTGCAAGTTAACAGAGAGCAGGGGAGGGAAAATGCTTTCCTCTTGGAGCCCAGTAACAGAGAAGGGGAGGTGGGGGGAATAAAAACAGAATGAGGGATAAGGCCTTGGGGTCCATATATTGGGATATAGGACTAACTCATTAAATGAAATGGATTTAGGCTTTAGGCAGTGGGACAACCCTCTGTTAACTAGTTGAAAAGATGCTGTATGTTACAAAATTGGCATCTTAGCATCATCACCATAAACACCCCTCTATGTTTCAGCGCTACATTACCTAAAGAAACCCATTCTTGACAGAACTATCACCGCCCGACCTAGGTAGTCTCCCGTTAACAGGGGAAAGGGGATGGTACATAAAGGTGGTGCCGATCCTAATTTCCTGTGTTAATTTGCATACTCCTGCTATTCCAAACAACATGAATCTATGGGTTCCAGTTCAAAGTCTCACCCTCTGACAGCTGCCCACCCCATCCCATGTGATTAGAAGAGAGAATTAAAGTCTGTGGATACACCTCAGTAGACTGTTATTTAGGCGTCAGGTTTATGAGAAGGTCTAATCAGTTGATACTTTCTAATCAGCCGTCTAGGTGCTCCTGATTTCTCTACTCTCCCCCCCCACCCCCCATAGGTACAGGTAGATCAGCAACAGATAGAAATAATTGCCTTTTCTGGTCATTCACACTTTCTTTCCCATGTTAGAGAATCCAGTTATAGACTGTTTGCCGTTTATCTCCACCTGCTGTGACAAATGCTCTAATTTGCCTTCTCCTTTCCCATTCCCACATCTCATTGCAGGTTTCATGGATTAACACACACCAGTTTTCTCATCTCTGCTCCGTTTAATTTCAAATTTCTGACTGGCAACCTGTGCAGTCCCATTTTCCTCAAATCAGCTATGTACACTACTAGGTTTATCCAGATTTCTTTAGCTCATCAGGCTGTTTCTGTATCTCACCTTTTCTAATTACATTTATAATATACACACTTTATAGATCACTGCTGCATTAATATATAACACAAACACCTCCAAATACATGCACACGGGCATTGTGTGTGGATGTGTATATATTATACATGAACACATATGCAATGTGTATATATAGACAAAGACAAGCACTACATGTCTTGTGTGAGTATGTACACACATACACACAATTCCTTCCCTCCCCCAAACTCCCCAGGAAAATAGTCCACATAGGTTATATTTTTAAAAAAAGCTCACAGACAGGCCCTGTATCACAGTGGTGAATCCCATTTCCACTCACTTCCTTACCTTTCCTCAGTCTGCTAATCCAGAGGCCCTTGACTTGTTCTCTTCCCCTCCTGCACACAAATTGCAAGTCCCTTCTTCTGCTTCGCATTCACAGCACACTGGCAGGATTCATCGTCATCTCATAGTCCTGGATCCTTACCACCCTATTGGCTGAAGCCAGCTAGTAAATTTAATTAGGCTCCTCCTTATAATTATATTATCACAGGAGCAGGATGAATAATTTAGTAAAACAACTGATGTGCAGGCTCGGATGTCAGAGATTTCTGCCTCCACCTGCAGGCTTTTCCCTTATGCCTCTCACTGAGAAAGGGGAGGGCAAACCCCCCAGATTTGTCACTCTCTTAGTCAAAAGCCTCCAGTATACACAGAGGAAAGTGAACCATGGATTCTCCACTTGTAAACCCCCTCACTTCCCCATAGCCTGGTGGTCTCCACTATTTCTTTTGTGCAACCCTCCCTAACCCAAAACATAATATTCCCCCCCAGACTGGCCATACCATCGCACTGCATGGGGAGAAGTAAAGCACTAAAGTCCATTTCTGTCCAGATAAATCAATATAGCAAAATATCAAATGCCTCCCGTTGTCCCTTGATACAAATACGTTATGAAAAATAGAGCTGTTCTGCAGGAGGGGCAGACCACATGGAAATAGAGACACTGCTTTACACTGCTAGCTCTTCTATTCTAACAGTCACATCCCAGCATCCTGCCAGTTCAGACATTCGAGGGATGTGCTGGGGTCTTGTGATATTTATTTACACCTGTGAAGGCAGACAAGATAGTTCAGAAAAGTAAATGTCTGCACAGAATTCAGCCCTACTAGAAAGAGAGAGAGAGAGAGAATGGCAGGATTTGCCTCTCATACGAGTGACAGCCTGACAGTACAGTACTGAGGTGGGAGCGCCCCCCTCCACAGAGATATGAGGGGCTGGACATCCGGTTAATGAATGTGCAAAACCGTGAATTCTCATTACTGAACCCCAGATGGAAGTTTGCCTTTGGTGAAATGGAGCTGTCTCCCTGCAAAAGCAATCATTTCATTTTTGCCAGTGATTTAGGGCAAGAACTAAAAACATTTCTCCCCGCCCCCATCCCTCACCCCCCCCCCCCTATGAGGAAGCAGTTTGGGCATGACTGAGCATTGCCTCTCTGCCTTTGTGATTGACAAGGCTGCAGTTGCAAAGCTATGGAGCAGTGCAACGGCCCCTAAAGGGTGATAGCCAACTTGCTTGAACCTCAAGCCCCACTCATTTGAAAAGCTATACATTGCAGGACCTGCAAACTGTTAAGCAGTAGGAGCCCCCCCCCATGCTATTAGGCCCTCCAGGTTTTTCCTTTCATAAGTGATCACAGCAACACAGGAGTAATTTTTGGGGGGAGGGGAGAAAACAAATAATTACCACTACACTATACTGTAGGTCCTGCATATAAACAATACCACCTTTGTGCTGTGATTGGCTTAAAAACCAAACAGGTGAAATAAGGAAGCCCTTTTTTTCCCTGTTCTATGAGATCACTAACTACAGGCCCCAGGAATGCCCCTCCTGACTCTGCTCCCCCAGTAGGCATTAATATTTACTCCACAGAGCCGTGCTGCTGGAACTCAAGCAGGGGTTCACAAACTGGGGGCTGCGAGGTCATTACATGGGGAGTTGTGAGCTGTCAACCTCCACCCCAAATCCCGCTTTGCTTCCAGCATTTATAATAGTGTTAAATATAGTAAACAATGTGTTTAATTTATTGGGAGGGGGTCGCACATGGAGGCTTGCGATGTGAAAGGGGCTGCCAGTAAAAAAGCGTGAGACCCACTGAACTAGAGGCACCAGGGGTGCTACCACACTGGCTGGCTTGATCATCAGCACCCCCACTATAAAAATTGTTCCAGCATCCCTACCACAGAGAATGTTTCCCAGAAAGCGGTCTCTCTCTCTCACTCTCAGTGACCCCCATCACTGCCAGTTCCCTTCTGGTGAAGGAAGGGACCACTGAGTGACATAAGGCATTTGCCACCACCCAGGCGCTGAACACAGTACCTACACAGCAATCCCTGCCCTAAGATAAGAGACCCAACTGAGGAAGGAAAGTCACAATTCTTAACATAGCAGAGCAGGGCCCTTAAGTCTCCGGAATGGCTGCCACTGACTGCAATGAGCTCTGAGGGCTGCGAGATTGGAAGTCTTACACAGGTTTTAAAAGGTTTGCTTTGTTTTTAACTTTTTGGGTTTTTTGACAAAAGAGAGTCCACTCTCCCCTCCCCAGAAACGATTCGCTCAGAGCATTTGTGCCAAGACAATTCCTCTCTTCTTTACCCCCTTCAGAGATTTCAAGGACTTTTGTCTAAAGTGGAGATCTTGAATTATGTACTTAGTGGGAGCTGTAGAGCGATTAAATTAACCCACATGGCGAGCTGCCCAATGTTGCTCGCAAAACTCAGGGTATTTTAGCATCATTTATTTAAGAGATTTTAAATAATACTTGCCTAACTCACAAAAAGGGAGTGAGATTTAGGCTGTTGCCATGGCTACTGGAGAAATCTGCTCAAAATTCAGGAGATGCTCATAGGGGGAAGCACTTCAATGGGGAGCTCTGCTGAGGGCTGAGGGATGCTTATGGCCCTTGGTTATTAAATCCCTTTCAAGTTAATTCCCAGTATCAAAGCCTCCCTGATGAGATGTTTAATAATTAGGAGTAGGGCTTTGGTTAGGAAGAGTACAAGCAGGCTCCTCTACTTCTGAGGTGAATTTAGTCCTGGAGAAAGGTGCTGGACTGGCAGCCAGGAAGGGTGAAAGGCTCTCTTTAGTCACTGAACAAGCACACGACAGCCGCAGTGCAAAATTTCTGTTCCTGCTGTTCCCTGCCATGTGTCTTAACCCTGCCTTGGAGAGATCACGTCTTTGTGGGGCTTGTTGCTGCCCCACTGAAGTCAAGGGGAGTTTTGTCATTGACTTATACGGGAGCAGGACTGGGGCCTTGAGAATGACCTGCCCACTCACCACTGGCCATTGCACAATCCTGTAACATTTACTCTCATTTCATCCTACTCCCTTGCTCCATCCACGCCTCCCTGTTAGTCACGCCCTTTCCCACATCTTCTCCTGCTCTCATTGCAAGACCAAGCTTCCAGAAGGCTTCAGGGCTTGATTTTCCAGTGCTCAGCACTCACAAGTGAGGTCAAATTTTCAGAAGAGTTCAACTCTCATTTAGAGATCTAAAAAAAAAAAGGCTACATCACACTGCAACTGGAGGTGTAATTTGTAGCCTGGATAAGCATACCTGCACTAGCTTTCATCTAGCTAGCTCTCTAAATGTAGTGCTGAAGACGGAGCGGCGCTGGGTTCATTAGGAATGCCACTACAAACCTGAAGGGGAGTGCAAGGGTGGGAGGATGTGGGGGACTTAAAGAGCCCACGCTGCTGCTTCCTCACCGTAACTGGTACCTGAGCTAGCTAGATTAAGGCTGCAAATTAACACCCCTGCTTGCAGTGTAGACATAGCTGGAGAGGTAGATTTATAGAGGAGCTCAATAACCAGCATCCTGAGCAATTCTGAAAAATCTGGCCTCACCTGTGAATGCCAAGAACCTTTCAAAACTCTGACCTTTGGGCCTTCTGCATGCTGCCCCTAGGTAATGATTAGTAGGGCTGGACAAAAGTTTTCCACCAAAACTTTTTTTTTGACAGAATATTAAATTTTCTACAAAACCTTTTGTCCCATAGAAACAAAAAAAAATTGATTTTCATCAGAAAGCCAACCTCCTGCCATAGTTTTCCTGTTTTTTTGACAAGAGGTTTAAACCCCTTTTCTGACTGGCTCGAATAGTTACACTTTGAGACATGATGGTGATGGATGCATCTTTTCACATTAGACATTTCAGTTAAGGTGCCTGGCTTCTTGCCAAAGGACTCTGCCCTGCTTCCTGAGGAGCAACCAGAGAAGAAAAACAAAAGGCTAAAATACTTAAAAGATTGGAAATTAAATTAATATTAATTCTAAAGAGATTCCATATTCCCCTTTTGTAATCAGATAAAGTCTCTTTAGGGAGAACACCCTAGAAAGTGTTTTGCTGTAGGCTTTTTCCTTTCTGAGTAAGAGGTCATGATTCAGGCTACAATTTAGTCACGGACATTTTTAGTAAAATTCATGGCCCATGAGCTGTCCATGACATACTATAAATACCTCTGACTAAATCGGGGGGGTGGGGGCAGCAGTGTTGCTGCTGCTCGAGCAGTCCTCGGGGCCAGCTGCACCAGCCACAGCTGCGGAGGTTCCCAGGGCCAGCTGCCTGCAAGGCCGCCCTAGCCACAGCCAGTGCGGCTGGCTGCGGGGCGGCCCGAATGGCTGGCTGCAGAGCTGCTCCAGCAGCAGCCAGTGTGGCTATCCCAGGAGCTGGTTCTGGGGTCTGCCACACTGGCTGCTGCAGAAGTCATGGAAATTCATGGAATCTGTGACTTCCACAGCCTCCATTACAGACACTGAGCCCCTAGTAATGGTTAACTTTCTGTCTATCATTACTGTTATTTAATGCTCAACTACAGTGGAGCCCCAAGGCTGCAGTCATGGCTCCATTATGCTAAGCACAGTGGAAAAAAAACCCTCCAGAGAAAGTAGTCCCTCTTTTGAAGATTTTACAGCAACATCACAAGCAATAATACAAAGACATTAGAAGGGGACAGAAAGAGGTCAGGGAAAGTAGAAAACAGAAAAGAAGAACTCTTTCTGATTGGCTTTAGTCACAGCAGGCTCAGGATTTTGGAACCGGAGACTTGCCTAATCTTTCCCAACTAGGGCCTTGATCCTGCAAGCTGCTCCACTCACACCGATATCTGCATCCATGTGGAGCCCCAATCTCTTCATCAGAGCACTGTGAGGATAAAAGAGTCTAGCTACACAGAGCTCACTGCAGGGTTCATAGGTTTTAAGGCTAGAAGAGTCCATTATGAGCACCTACTTTGACCTCCAGCACAACACAGGCCCTAGAACTGTACCCAGTAATTTCTGCATCAAGGCCATAAATGTGGGTTGTGGTTCAAGGTTGTGTCTTAGGTGAGCATCTAGGGATATCTCCAGCGATACACAATTTGCAGTTCCTACTGGCACTGCATTCCTCCCTCATGAAAAAGAGTCCTAAACAAACTAATAATGATTAAATCAAGAGGGTTCTATATAACATGAACAGAGATCTATAGAGGTTACTCTAAAAGCTGACTGGATATACTTATCTATGACATTCTATCCATTTTTTTATATTGGACTATAATTCTCAAATTCTCTAAAGTGATTCACAAAACTCTATAATAATGTTATCATTCTGTAGCTCCACCACACCCCCAGAGGCTGCCAATCATTATTATTTGTATTATGGTAGCACCCAGGAGTCCCAGTCATGGACCGGGACCCCACTGTGCTAGGTGCTGTACAAACACAGGATGAAGTGATGGTCCCTGCCCCAAAGAGTTTAAAACAAGAGACAACAGGAGGGGATGGACAGACAGAGCAGGGGGCATAAGCCAATAGTGAGACAATATGGGTCAGCAAGATAGGAAGCAGTCTCACCCAGCTGCCTAACCACCGTCAGGTTCTTTGTAGGCATCACTGCAAAGGAGAGTTGTAAGGAGGGATTTGAAGGAGGATAATGAGTAAGTTTTGCAGATATTTATGGGGAACGTCTCCTGTGTATGAGGGGCAGCCTGGGAGAAAGCATGAAGGTGCTTGTTTGAAAATGTAACAAGGGGGTGATGGAGGCTGCCATCATTGGCTGATTGGAGGTGGGAGCTGACATCCTGATAGAATGGGAGAGAAGGTAGGCAGAGTGGAGACAGGCTTTGAAGGGCCTCGAAAGTTAAGACAAGTAGTTTATGCTTGATGTGATAGAGAAAGGAGGAGCCAGTTGAGGGTGCAAAGAGAGTGGTGACATTGGCAAAGTGATAAGCTAGGAGAATGATCTTTGCAGCTGCATTCTGAATGAATACTAGTAGGTCAGCATTGCATTTATTAAGGCTAGAGAGGATGATGATGCAGTAATCAAGACATGAGTTGATGAGAGCCCTTTGAGGGTGGACAGGCTGTGTGGATGGACAGGAAAGGCTGCATTTTAGAGATGCCACACAGGAAGGACTGGTAACTAGATTCAGACTCAGCCTGGATGTTAGGACCTAAGGAAAGGTCAAGATGAAGATTAAAGGCCTGAGTGACCGGGAGGATGATGCTGTTTGTGCACAGTGATCAAAAATGGTGGGAGGGGGATGATAGGAGGAGGGAAGATTAGGAACTATGATTTAGCCATGTTGATCTTAAGCTGCCAGCTGGACAGCCACAAGGAGATGTCAGAGAGACAGGTCAAGAGTCCAGTTTGCACAGGAGGACAGGCCTGAAGAAGAGATAGATTTGTGAATCATCAGCGTTGAGATGGCAGTTCAATTAGTGTTTGTGAATGAGATTGCGAGGCACAGAGGGAGAAGAAAAAGGAGCAAAGGCCAGAGCACTGTGGAACCCCCACAGAAAATTGGAGAAGAGATGTGGAGGAGGAGGTTGCTGAAGGGGTGATTAAGGTAAGAGGAGAACAAGAAAAGCATAGTCAGTGCAGTCAAAAGCAGCTGACAGGTTGAGGAGGAGGATGGAATACTGGTTCTGAGCTTTGGCCAGGCAGAGATCATTAGTAGGAAAGTTTTCTGTGAAAACTGTTTTTCAATGGAAAACTGGGTTTTCAAATAACTTTTGTGACAATAGTCTGCTTTCTGCAAACAGGTTCAGTTTTTTGCTGAAAAACTTTCCAGCAGAGGAATGTTTTGGTTTTCAGCTGAAATCTTTTGGCTTTCTAGTTTTTAGCCCAAAAGACTAAAATTTTTGTGAACAATTTCATTGAAAGCAGGGTCTGGGGGTTCTTTGTTTGTTTTTCATTGAAATTTTCCACAGAAAAACAGTTTCCGACCAGCTCCAGTCATTAGAAACGTTGATAAGAGTCATTCAGTGGAGTTCCAAGAAGCCAGATTGGAGAAGAGGAATTCCAGGCAATGATTGTTGATGGTGTGTTCAATGAGTTTAGACATAAAGGGGAGATGAGGCAGTAGCTGTTAAGGATGTGGTTTTGGGGGGACAGGTGGGGCAGTTAAGATGGGAGAGACTAATGCACGTGAGCATAGGGAGGGGAAGAACCGGAGGAGAGTGTGAGGTTAAAGAGAAAGGCATGAGTGTGCAAGTGAGGGAACTCAGAAGATGGGATGGGATGGGATCAGGTCACTGGAACAAGTGGACTCTTCTCATACTGAGATCATTGTGGCTTCCTCTCTCACAGCTGCCAATGCCACACCAAACACACACATCCCCTTCTGGAGAGCAGTAACAACAGTAGGGACACCAAAGTGATAAGTCCAGAAGTAGTAAAATTGAGAAATAGAAGACAGAGGGAGAGGTTCAAAAGAAAAGAAGGACTGATACACACCAGGGTGAGAAAGAATATTTTGCAGGGATCTAAGACACCATTTTAACACATGAAGTGCCTTGGGATGAGTTGACTCACTTGGCCTGTTCAGGTCAGGGTGTCATCCGGGGCATAGCAGGAAGGTAATGGCCTCTTCACTCCCAAATGGGTCAACACCTATTATGTTCCTGCACAGTGCTCCAGAAACTTCCATTCCATTACCATAGCAACATGTGACCTCATAAAAGTCCTTGGATACCATCTAACTATCACATTTTCAATCCAGGGAGAGTCCATTCACACTTTTTTTGAGGCTACTGTGTGCCCATTTCAATAACATCTTCCCACAACCAGTTTGCGAATTGAAATGGCTTTATGTCATCTCTCAGATATCTTAGCAATACAGGATCTTAAACAGGTAGATTTTAACACAACACCCTTTACACAAGGACCAATCTCACTGTCTTCATTCAAGCCCTTTCTGGATAAAAAAAAAAACAACCACACACCCACAATTCCATGAAGCTTTTCAATGATAATCCACCATAGAATCACATATATATTACTTCTGCTCCTTCATCTGGTCACTTGGCATATTTTGTGATTGAGCTTTATTATGACTGACTAGTCTCTCCACTTCAATTTATAATCACTTAGCAGAACCAGATCTTTCTATTTTGCTTACCACTGCACAGACTATCAGCACTCAACAACTAGCAATTATTACTCCAGAGCCAACTAGTGCCAGTTGCTGGAGCAGCTTCTGTGATGGTTTTGTTGCAGGCAATTTAAATTGACTTGTGAGAAAAGGCTCAAACACTTATCTCCATTCACCATAATATCAACTATATTGAGCATGTTTATCCATCCAAGGTTAGGTTTTTAGGACAAGTGGCAACTTTAGCACTGGCATCATGCTCTAGGCACTGGTATCTGGACAAGCACTGTCCTGGGAAAAGCATGCTGCTTTTTATTGGAAAGTGTATTTGGTACGTTAGTGCATTTACTGTGCTTGCTGACCCCTGCTGGAACCCGTTTGGTGCCTGCCAAACATCAAGACTTCAGAATGGACATGCTGAGCTGAACTCTGGTTTGGCTTGTTTGAATCACAGGGGCATCACTCAATTTTGATGGAGCACGTCAGAAGCTATAAAAGGGCCCTATGCACATATTGGACCTGATTCGTAGCTCACTGATACCTGTCAGACTTGGGGATGACTCCACTGAAGTCAGTGGAATTCCACTCGCGTCAAAACATTGTAAATTGAAGAATAATGAGGCTCCTCACCTCATTTGTACAGCACCTAACACAATGGGGTCCTGGTCCACGACTGGGGGTCCTAGGCACCATGGTAACACAAATAATAAACAACAGTACAGGACTGACATCTAGACGAGGACACTGCAGCTCAATGGTACTGCCCAGGCAGAATGCTGTGAAAGAGGCAAAAACAACATGGATTCAGTCAACCGACTTGCTACAAAGAATCTACTCAGACACTGCTGCTGACATGTTCTGTCATTTCTTCAGGTCCCTCTACACAATCGCTGACACTTCCTCCCTCAACTGGTTGCCTGGCAACTACAAAAAGCCCCAGTGTATGAGAGAGGAATCAGCCAAGTAGTACATTGCTTGGGTTTCTGTTTTCTTCCCCTCCTTTAAAAACACAGGAATAAAGTGGCCTTGGGCTGGAAGGGGCCATCTCTCAGTGAATCATTGTTTTACAACAGCAGCAATTAAGATAGCGTACATAGACAGTGTCTCCCACAGACACCAAACCTGCTCCTGGCTTGCAAGAGGCTCAGCTGTCCTGAGTCAGTTAAGGAAGCAGCAAATCGGTATTTTCAAGAGGGAGAACTGTAAAATACCAACTATCCCCCAAGCTTTACCACAGCATAATGCAATATACCCACTCTGTATAGAATATTGGGGTTGGGAAGGGACCTCAGGAGGTCATCTAGTTCAACCCCCTGCTCAAAGCAGGACCAATCCCCAGACAGATTTTTGCCCCAAATGGCCCCTGCAAGGATTAAACTCACAACCCTTGGTTTAACAGGCTGATGCTCAAACTACTGAGCCATCCTTCCCTGCTACCATGCCTATCATGATGTAGCCCTATTCATAGCACCAGAGAAGGCAGCAGCTGATCACAGCTATATGATCCTGGTGCTAAGCAAACAGTGTTGGCTGAAGGACTGTTATACTGGGCTGGTGCTAGACAAGCTTGACTCACCCCAAAGCTGTAGAGACTATAAGGAGAATGAGAAAGATAGCTGGGCTGGGACTGCCTTGGGGGTCCAGATGTGGGCATCAGTATGTGTCTCAGTCTTAGCCACTGCCTCTCAGCCCTGACTGATGGGGAGGTGTAGGGAGGATCAGGCTGGAGCTGTGTTGATCCCATAGATGATAATGCTAGTGTGCATGGGTCACCCTTACAGGGGCATACTCCACCCCAAAAGCTAACCCAGCACCATAGGGAAGGGGTAGCCTGGCAGGGGCTGCATGGACATGGTGTCTAGTAGTCCCTCCACTGTTGTTTCTCCTAGCTAGGTTTGAATGGGACTGGGCAGAACCAACCCTGACAATTTAGCACCCTTGATGGTCATCAGCATGATGTACTTCTCACATCAGCCCCAGCATTATGTCTGAATTTAGCACGTAGGAGCAGTTCGCTGTTTGCAATACGCACAGCGTATTTAGATCTTGCTTTTAGACAGAGACTAAGGTTCTCTAGTGGGTCAGGGCTGCAGGCTCAGCTTCAAAGAAGTGAAAAACAGAATGCCTTGCATTGCTCTTTATGGAGTCTTCTAGCCAACTCAGGGAATGGTCTATCCTGCCCACCGTTCTCATCTTGAGGGAATTCTACTGTGATATAGGCACCAAGAGTAAAAGTAAGAAAAGGAAAATGGGGCTTTAAGAGAGGCTCATCAGTTTTGTGGGGAAAAGTTTATTTGAAAACACAATACAGCCTAAAAATTGGTGGCATCCACAAAACATAGGCAGTGAAGTAGATCCCCAAATATCTGTAGGTCAATGTACACACCTATGAACCTCTTTTCAAATCATGCCTAAACTTCTCTTAAGCCACTTCAACCTGTTTAAGCCTAAATGGGCCTGGATCTAACAGAATCCCAGTGCACCTTTAAAAAAAAAATCAGGCCAACTGCATGTCTTGATCTTCCTACACTAATATCCCTCTCTCTTTCTCAGACACATAGTGAACTCCTTGGTCTTTCAGCTTTCTAGACAGATGTTTTCCCATTGACTTACTGCTGCATTGGTTCCCATAGACAAGGCCTGGTTTTGGTCTTGCACAATCATGCCAGTGAGTTATCTGCAGAACAGCACACCCTTGCCAAGTAGCTGCCTTATTTATTTATTTTTTTGGTCTAAGGTTCAACATAAAGTTAAAACAGTTAGTGTCCTGTACCCTGAGACAACCTGGATTCCATAGGCTAAATAACAAACACAAACATATAGTTTAGAACTGAGACTTCCCAAAAATGCAGCCTAGCTACTTACCCCAAGTCCCCCGGGACTTTAGGGCTAATTTTCCCCCCTAGCCCAATTATTTCCCTAGTTCTTTCCTCTTTGAGGGAAGGTTTGCCCTTTCCTTAAAACCCCCTTGATTATAAATAAAATGCAGCGGAGGTAAGTAACCCAGCCTCAAAAGGGACCAGTTGCCTCCCTGAGCTGAAAGGAAGCACTCCTCTGCTTCCTTCTGTATCACTGCTTGGTTCAATGAACTTTCCCCTTGTTGGCAATGGAATGTTTCATGACCATGAGGTTCTTCTTTGAAGGCCTGAAAGGACCGGTCCTCTTCGCCACAGCCTCATTCAGACTTCTGGGTCCAAATTTCAAATGTCCTACCTTAATCAGCCATAGGCTGAGAGTTTCTGCTCAGGTTCTGTTCTGCTCCAGCAGTTTAATGTAGTTGGGCAACTTTGTCTCCTCTCAGTTCCCTGATCCCCTGTGGTCTTTCCAAATCGCAGTCTGGCTGCCGTTTTTGCTGAAATTTGTGGTCCAAAGATCAAATGAGGGTACTCATCTTCCATATACAGTTACAAAATCTAAATGGGAAACATAACTACGGTCGCTTAATAATCCCAGTATACTTCTTGTCGTAGAAAATGGAAGCTGAAAGTGGCTAAAAAAGGACAGCTGGACTTGTGTAGTGACTTTCCCTGCTTTTGTTGCTGACATCTCCTTGTCCCAGCCTTCTCTTAATCTTGGAATCTGAGCTCAAGAAAGTGAAATAGAAGCCTCGACACATCTCTTACATCAGTTCCCTAAAGTCAGGAGCCATTTCAGAACAGTGCAGCTACTTCTCTAGTGCAGCCATGTGCAGTGCCTGAGCTGGGTAAGTGGCTATACTTTTTTATCCTATTGTTAGTGCCATCACTGCAGTGGGACTTTGAAGGGTAGGACTGAGATTATGGACTTTGATAGCTAAAGCTAATGACATGTTAACATCCCTCTTGCAGCTTTAGAAAATTGTTTTAAAAACTAGAAAATGGGAGAAAGATATAAAAGTGTGGCCTATTTCCTTTTTTTTTTTCAAAATGAGACAATAGATAGGGGTATACTTTTCCGTGTGGTGAGGAGGCGCTGACTGCACAGTTAAGAACTGATCAAGGTTTGTGACATCATCAAAAAGGCCCAACCAGCCAATCAGAACTTTAGACAACTGTTGTCCAGAGGCACCCTCTACTATAGGTTTGATTGCATCACAATTTTGCAGGACACTCTGGTACAATTGGCAATCTAAATCTGTAATAGCAAGAGCAGGAGCAAGGTACTGGATTAGTAAAAGATAGCACAAGTCAAGATGAGTACCATGGTATAAGCATGTGCAACACATGGTCTATCAGGTCTTTTCTGCCTCCTACTGGAGGTGTCAGCGCTTTGACACCTCCTCCTCAAGGAAAACCCACTCAGACCAGTCTGCCACCAAGACTTAGGGCATGTCTACACTGGTCCACAGTTCAATTTACAGAGGTATGAATAGCAGTACACCAAAGTGCTGCACGACGTAACTCTCCCATGTGGATGCAAATTTAAAGGTCCCAAGGTCACATTAATGTAGTCCTCTTCAAATACTATGCCTGGCTCCACAGGTGGGTGTTAGGAAACAGCCACACCCGCCACAGTATGTGTAGAGCACCATGTATGTGACCACCAGATACACTTCATTTGCTCGGATTAGACCCCTGGTTTCCAAAGGTGAAAGAAATTATTTCAAGAGTGTATCTATCCTAACTCTGCAGAAGCTTTTTAAATAGTCTGCAGAGAGTGAGTAACTACTGTATGCAAATACCCAAGAGTATAGGGATCAAAACCATTCATAAGACAGTAAAACAAACCACAAGAAGTATAAACAGCAAAGTCATGTTTTAATTAAGAATTACTCATTGACTGGTAAGAGCCAAAACACTCACTAACATTTTGGCTAAAAGCCTTTCTCAAAGTGTATTTGGGGGATAGAGACAGAAGCAAAGAGCATAAATGAATTCAAGAGATAACGGGCCTAATTCTCTGCCACCATGTGCATATGGAGTCACCAGTACAAAGTGAGTGCACTGTAGCTGTTAAAACATTCCCATTCGATGGTGTTTGGCACCTGCTTTGTAATGTTGTAAACGACTGCACAAGGCATAGCGCAATGGAGGAACAGGTCCATTTAATTCATTTCTGGAGAAAACACTGGTATTTAGGCAACCCCAAAAGAGTATATAGGACTGGATGGCCCTTTCATGTTCCTAACATTTCTTACCGTCTTATGACACTGCAATTCTGTTTTTAGTGAGAATGGTGCAGATAAAAAAGTTATGAGATGTACAGCTTCGAAGACTTACACTGTCCCTTTATAATACCCACAGAGCAGGCATAGCTCAGGCAGTCGCAGGGACAGTTTCTTCCACATTGCCCCACAACACAGCTTGTGTTCCACATTGCTTCAACACAGCTCCGAAGGAAACACCTCTGGCAAGGAAAGGGTAGGTCTCTGTCTATAGCCCATTGAACCCTTGCCTTTGTCAAGACTGCCAATAAGTGCCATCTGTGGCAGCAGGTTATGCAATGTGGATGGGACCTGGACTGATTTCTTATCTGGAATACTGTAGTTAGTTCTAGGCACCTCAGTACCAGAACATTTTTAAATTGAAAGGAATTCATGGAAGAGCACCAAAATTATGTACAGGGGTAACTAACTTTTGGGAAGGATTAAAATAATTAAACATATCATTTTGCTGGGTGGTAACTGACAGGGGATATGATAATATTTGAATGGTATAAACACAAAAGAGGAAGAGCAATTATTTACTGTGGTTCAGGAGTGGGAGGTATCATTAGAAGTAATGAGATTAAATTCAGAGAGAAAAATATAGGCAATTTCTACTGAATTTTGTAATGGCTTTTGAAAGGAAGGCGTGGACGCTTAGAATTTTAGGAGCAGACTGACTGAACAAAGCACTAGGAAATAGAACAAAGGGAACACTGGTCACAAGGATGGGCTAGATGACCTAGCAGATCTATTTCTATTATTCTAAACTCATTTCACAGAGGTAACTGAGCAATCAGTCAATTGTAACTAGCACTGTTGGCCACCACTGACCCAGGCTGTATTCCAGCTAGTGACAAAGATTTCACTACAACTTCTCTCAGCCATCCAAACTCCCTCCTTTAGATTTTGAATTTCAGGTGCATCTGACATTCAAACAAACGTGATGGATTGCCACCTATTTGTTATGACTGAGGAAAAAATAAATAATCACATCATGCTGCATCTTGAGATCATGTGTATCAAAGTATAGTATGATGCAATGTCATGATCCCCTCAAAAACACGTGAAAGTTGGGTCTGACCCACAAGTTTCAGGGAGGAGGCTCCCCTTTTGGTTATACTTGAATCTGTATTTATTTTTCTACCTGAAGTCAGGTGCTTTGTCTCTTCGCTATTGCTCCAACACGTTCCACTGCTTTAATCAGCTCTTCTGAAGGCAGCAGCTACAGTCTGACTGACAAAATACTGTTTGATGGGATGGACTCTCGCGCTCTTTCCTTTTGTCTCTAGGTTCCCTCATCTCTTATGTATGTCTCTTCCTCTCCAGCCCATAACTACAGGATTCAGGTCTTCTGTAGCCTGCTCAGAAGCCCACAAGCACTTCTCTTAAATGCAGTTCCCTCCACGTCAGTTTCCCTTTCTCTGGTTCCACGTGGATCTTTGAAGTTCATTGCCTCACACTTTCTAAACAGGAAACTTAAACCTCCTGAGAGGAACAGGCCACCACCTAATAGAGGAGGACCAGAATTCTGAGACTATGGGTCAGACAATAACACCTGCTCCTCTTACTGTGCACATTGTTGCACCAATCTCTCCCCTTGTAGCTCTCAATGATAGGAAACAATATAGGCCCTTCATTAATTAAGGTCATAAAGTTAGAAAGAGTCCACATTTTCCAGCCTTGTGCCCAGCGCAGACAATCAGTAAGTTTTTTACAAAAACTGCAATGAAATATTTGGACTGGGGCTTCTCCATATATTTTTTAGAGGATCGGTTTACACAATTTAAGCAGTGTGTGAAATCCAACTGACGTAGAACCTTGCTGAGAAATCCTGTCCTTTTGTATTAATTAAGGAAGGAAGAAAGAAACCTAAGGTTTCTTTACTGAAATTATAGGAAGTGAAAGCTAAAAGAACAGCAGGAAGCACTGTGGGGGATAAATCCTCTCCATTTAATGAGTGGAGACATGCTAGCAAGCCCTCTAAGCTTCCAAGTGATTGTAGTAAAAGGAAGTTCACTGCTGGTCACTGGAGAGAGAGAGAAGCTGTCCTAGGCTGTGTCCCTTAGATGGGCCTTCACTTGTGGAAGGGAAAAAACCTTCAGCTACAGGGAATGAAGGAAAATAAGTCTTTTGTTTGGAGTCTACATGAAGTGGACAAACAAATCCCAGTGGATGTAGGCAGAGCACTAGAGGAGACAGCACTTATCCAGGGGTGATACTCTAGGCTTACAGACGCACATCTTAATCAGGAGGTGGAAACAGAACAGGAAGTCAGCAACGTCGTCTCCAGACCACAGTTTCTCTAGCTCACCTGCCAGAAGGGACAGCTGCACAGGAGCAGAATTATCCCACTCCGCTGTGTTACCTTTCGTTTTGTTTGGATGGAGGACTCATGTTTGTTTACAGTATTTAAAGATCCTGTTACAACGATGTGTGAAATCTGACAGACGCAGAACCTCTTTGAACATCAAAGATTTCCTGCATTAATTAAGGAGAAAAGAAACACTGGAATTCATTTTATTGAAATACTCATTACTGCATGAAGTGAAGGTTAACATATCAGCAGGAACCACAGGGGCAAAGTCAAGGGGAGAGGAGGGGAGATAAAGTCGATGCATTAATTATTTGTGATGCACAAGTCAACCCCTAGGCCTCTAAGTGATTAGACCAAGAGGAACGCTGCTGTCATTGATAAGATGCCCATCTGTAAAAAGGGAAAAAGGTAGGAGCCGGGGAACTATAGACCAGTCAACCTGACTTCAATACCTGGGAAGCTACTAGAGCAATGTATAAAACATTCAATTTGCAAATACCTGGAGACTGAAGGGGTAATCTCTAGTCAGCAGCCTGGATTTACCAAGAACAAATCATGCCAAACCAGCTTAATTTCCTTCTTTGACAAAGGTAACTGGTTTGGTGGATAGGGACAATGTCCTGGACATAATATACCTGAACTTCAGCAAGGCTTTTGACAGAGTCCCACATGACATTCTGATAAGTAAGCTGAAGAACTGCAGGCTCAACAGAACTATCATGAAGTGCATACATAATTGGTTAAACAACTAAAAACAAACAAAAGTGTAACTATTAATGGAATGACGTTGGATTGGAAGGAGGTCTCAAGTGGGGTTCCACGGGGATCTGTTCTGGGTCGGTGTTGTTTAACATCTTTATTAATGACCTGGATGTAGGCATAGAGAGCCTACTGATCAAGTTTACAGATGACACAAAGCTGTGGGTGTGGGGAGGGGGAGAATTTTTTGGAGAATAGAACTAAAATTCAGGAGAATCTTGATAAATTGGAGAACTGAGCTACAGACAACAAAATGAAATTCAACAAAGACAAATATAAGGTCCTACACTTAGGGAAGAAAAATCAAATGTGTGGTAGATCACAACCTCAACATGAGTCGGCAATGCAATGCTGTTGCGGGAGGAAAAAAGCAAATGCAATTTAGGTTGCACTAACAGAGGCAACACATGAAAGTCATGGGAGGTGATAGTACTGGTCTACTTGGTGCTGGTCAGGCCTCAGCTGGAGTACTGTGTCCAATTTTGGTCACCAATGTATAGAAAGGATGTAGAAAAATTGGAAAGCAGCCAGAGGCAAGCAACAAAGATGATCAAAGGCTGAGGGAACTAGGTATGTTTAGTTTGGAAAAGAGGAGATTAAGGGAGGACACGATAACGGTCTTCAGCTACTTGAAAGGCTATCATTAAAAAGATGGAGAAAAGTTGCTCTCTTTTGCCACAGAGGGCAGGACAAGAAGCAATGGGTTCACACTATAGCATAGCAGATTTACATTAAATCTCAGGAAAAACTTCCTAACTGTAAGAACAGTAGGACAATGGAATAGGCTGACTTGGGAGGTGGTTTTCAAAAGGAGGCTCGATCGCTGTCAGCCTTGAATGGTTTAGACACAACAAATCCTGCATCTTGGCAATGGGGTAGACTAGAGGACTCTTGGGGTATCTTCAAACCCTATGGTTCTATAGATCTCAGGGGAGGATGAGTAATTTATGGAGACCTTTCCTCAGAATAAATAACTCCAAACCCTACTCACTCAGTGGTAGTTAGTAGGTAAAAAGGAAGGGCAAAATAAAGCAATGACTATATTAACACTCATGGAGAGGCCTATACTCAGAATAGTGGCATTTGTGCTGGGGTATATGCATGTCTCACAACTGAAGTACAACTAGAGAGGTGGGAGAAGATTTTGCTAAAAGGATAAAAATATGAAGCTGTTTTCCCTGGAGTAGGATTTCTATTTTCATGCTTTGAAGGGGAAAAGTTTAATGGGAAATAGCTGTAGAAACCATGAATGACAGGGCTAAGGAGTCCTTTCATCTTTGCTGCTGGGATGAAAAGAAAATAGAAAAAAATGTTTGATTTAAAAAAAAATGTTATAAAATGTGTGCATGCATGTCTGCGCAGCTGGGATGGAAGCAGCGCAGCCACTCTGTCACTCCCCATGTCAAGGGAAAGCAGCTGGTGACTGCATCGTGTGGGGATGGGCATGCAGATCCTTGTTGTTCTTCCGCCTCCTGCAGTCTGGTGGCTAGAAAGTAACCCTCCATTGCCACTGACCTTATGGACAGAAGGCCTGATTTTTCACTGCCTTGCATCTACTATCCCCTTCCACATGTGAAGCCACAGGACAGTATTCCATAGTCAGTGGTCTCCAGTGTTGTAAGCAGTGCAGTTGTAGCCATGCCAGTCCCAGGATATTAAAGAGACAAGGTGGGATACTACTTCACCCACTCTGTCTCCCGTGCTGCACATGAGATGAAATGAGTGTGGCTGCATGAGCCAAATCAGTGCTGTCCTGTCTTGAAGCCTGTCTGGGAAGAATCCAGGATATTGGATCTAGGTGGAATTTGATATTAACTCTGGTCAACTTATCATTTAGCTGGCTCTGTCATAGATTAGATAGCAGGTGGTAGATAAAGAGGTCAGTTATGCTGAGTGATGGTTTAAGGATTGGGAAGTTGATGGTGTTCTCTAGGCTGGGAGGTAGATTTTTCTTCTTGAAGGAGATGACGACAATGACAATGATGTCACAGTTCACAGGAGTCCCAGGTGCTCTCTAAACTTTTCCACTAGCCAAGAAGTACATAAACCTGAGTTGCAAGGGGACTCAGATGTCCTTCAGTGCTTCTAGCATTTCCAGCTGTATGAATGGGTTGATATTAGAGAGGGAAAGCATGTTTTAGCAAGCCTGGCTCGAGTGTATGGTTCCTGATGTCCCAGAGTGTGGAAGCCTCTCTCTGAGAGATAACTTGATAGTTCATAATCGCAGTAGAGGATGGACTGACTAGGAGTGGGGTCTGGGAATGAGTGAAGTAACACCTCACAGTGGAGGAAAGGGCTCTCCTAGAGAAGTTTAATGTCAAAGGAAATCCTAAAAGCCACAACTAAAAGGGATCTTTTTGGTTTTAGAGCATCTCTAGGTGTCACATAAAACCCAGGGGTTGGCACAATCCCCTAAAAAAATATCTTTTCAACAATTAGGCTAGTCCTTATGGAACTTTTTGGCCACGTCCATCTGCTGGGACAGCTTTAATTGGAATCTGCATTTTATGCTCTCCACACAACCCCTCCCCACCTTACCCCAGTGAGGCAAGTAGTCTCACTGATCTGCTGTAGTTTCCTGGGTGGGTGGATAATCCATCCTTGCCCACTTTTCCCTGCCACTTATTTTGTTAGGAGCTTTTCCTTCTAGAGCCCTCCTTCAGCTTGTCTCTCTGAGCTGGGATTGCTTCCTCTGCTAATTATTTATGCAGGAGAGCAGATGGCAGGAGGATTGGATTTTCTCACTCTGTGCATGCTAGCTTACACAGACACGGTTTTGAAATACAGAGAGGGGGCATAATGCTAACTATAGAAGAAGGAGTGATATTCCAGAGATTGAATCCTGGCTTCCCCTCCCCTTTGTTCTTCTGCTCAAGTTGAACATATTTTGGGCACCACTGTTCAGTTCTCAGTGTGACTTTGTGCCAGTTATAATATGTAATGCCTGTATCTCTCTTCTCCTGTTTTATAATACTAATAACACTGAGTGAATAAATCACAGCATCTCATTTAGAAAATGGATTTAGCTTTTTTGGCTCAAGAAGTAACTGCAAGCAGATTTCAGTTTAGTCGTTCATTGATTCAAAAACGTTTGAGTGAATATTGTCAACTCCGCAGCTTGTACGTGAACAGTTCTCTGCAAGTATTCAATAGCCACAATGTTTTATTTAGGTGTGATGAGACAAGACAGTCACACGCCTTGAGTGGATGAGTGTGCAAATACTCCCAGAATGAATGCTCACACATGCACATTTACAGTTCCGATTCACTTGCGCATGTGACTTTGAAATTAGCATTCTAAACAGTCATGCTAGTGAAATCTGATCGCCCAAATAGAGGAGCAAACACAAACGTGACACAACTATGACCAGAGCAACTGTTTTTCAAACAATAGGACACAATAGTCACATTAATTTTTCCACATGTGTCGAGCTCCAATTAAGAAATTAATATCCACCACAATCGCTGCCGAAGTTACCAGCTGTGACATCAAGATTAAGGAACAACACTGATGTCTTAGTTAGCATTTTTCTTTCCAAAAGATGCTTACAGGCTGTGTAACATCACTGAAATGAAGCAAGTCTAGAGGGATGGTGGCAACCAACTGGCACATAGCTTGCATCACAGGGATGGAAAAGTTTGTTCAATGACATTGCGGCAAGCCCTACACTTATTGAAAGAGCAGTGGGGTTGTTGATAAATTGTAGAGTCAGTTGCTTGACCACACTTTGGTTCATTATGAAATATATTCAAGAGACCAAATAATCAATGTCAGTCAGGTTTATTGCTATAAGCCAATAAAAATATGGTACAGGGAAATGGTTCTATACGCTACCAGTTTCTGGGAAGCAGTCTTGTGCAGTGATGTTACATTCACCTTATGCAGAAGGTTTGATCCAAAAGTGACATCCATAAAGATAACTTTTTATACCCTACCTGTTCATAATTAAACAGGTGCCATATACATCATCTGAAACTAGATTTAACCAATCAGCTTTCTACTTGGTTTTTCCTGGTACCATGGAGTACACCTTATCTCTTTGTTCTGAACAAAGGTACTAAAGGGCATGAAGCCACCTCCTAGATTTGTACTAGGGTAAAACAATCCAATATATTTTCCTCTTCCTTTGGGACACTCCAGTACAGGCCTATGAGAGTAACTTCCTTTCTGTTGCTATGGTAAAATCAACCATCAATCCTGATTTTGACAGCTTCCCTATTTGCTCAAGCAGGGGCGGCTCTAGGCATTTTGCCGCCCCAAGCATGGCAGGCAAGCTGCCTTTGGCAGCTTGCCTGCAGGAGGTCCCTGGTCCCGCGAATTCGGCGGCAGCCTGCAGGAGGTCCGCCAAAGCCACGGGACCAGCAGACCCTCCGCAGGCATGCCGCCGAAGGCAGCCTGCCTGCCGCCCTCGCGGCAACCGGCAGAGTGCCACTCACGGCTTGCCGCCCCAAGCATGTGCTTAGGGGCGGCTCCAGGCACCAGCACACCATGTTCAAGCCAAAACTGTGAATGCTAGGAGTTCTGGGATTCTTAGCATATGTGATCAGGGTGTCACATTCTGAGGTGCAATCCAGACTAGTGAGGGGTTGTGTCACTATCTTCCCTACAACCTTGGGTGCCTTATAATATTTTGCTGTTGTACTCCCAGCTTGGGCTCACAAACAGCCTAACAGCCTGCACGTCACACCCTGAGCGTCTGTGTATAGCTACAGTCCTGGTCCAGCAACTCTGACCTCAGCAACCTGACAGCAACACTCCAGTCACATGCTGGCTTCAACCAGCCTTGGCTACTACTTGCACGGTGACCCTCACCACACTCTCCAGCCCAAATTTTTTCCAAAACATGTGTCCTGCACTGTTCAGCCCTCTCATGGATGGTTTTTTACTTTAACTGGAGCTACCAAACAGTTCAGTTTAAACACAGCACTGAATTGGTTTAGATTAAAAAATAAAATAAATTTAACAAAAAAATAAGACCGGATTTGAAAGTGAATTCAAATACAGGAGTAAAGTAAAGTAAAATAATGTTAGAAATAGTTATGCACCATCAAAAGTGAAAACATGCATCTAAAAGTCTAAAGCTCAATCTAGCAAGTTTTGGTTCAAGCCTTTGTTTAAGATGGCCTCTCTCACCCAGTATCTTTCTGCAAGATGGTGAATGATCCTTTCCTCAGTCAGGATCTCTCCTGGAGCCCAAAGGTGCTGGTATCTTTGTCTTCAGAGGGTGGGAGGGGGAGAAAAAGATGTTTGGGGTTCTCTGCCCCTTTCTTTTTCAGTCAAGTGAAGTCGATTCTTCTGAGGGTTACCCCTTAAAACAAAGTTTATTCAAACAGTAAAGGCGGTGACATGGAGTCTGGTGGTGAAGGAGGCTCCATGTTCTTTCTTCCCCACTGTGTTTGCTGACATGCAAATTTTGCTTTGGTCTCCTGACATTTCCTCCCCCTGCTGGCGCGAGGACTCAGTTTAAATATAAATGGAGGTAAACACACACTCCTTTGGTTAGGAAAGACCAGTTTAACAACATTTGCCTAGGCAGAGCTGTGTGGTTTTGAACACGTGCTAATATTATCATACAGGGGGATTTCATAACTTTACATATAACGTTGCTTCATACATTTCACCATAATATTGACCAATGTGACGGGGTGTGCATACCCCACACTGGAGAAGAAAGGGTTAACCCCACACTATGGGCAGCAGAAGTCCCACCCCCCAGGCCATGTTGGGCATGTTCCAACTGCTGCCTCAGTATAAAAGGGAGTAGCCAATCTCATTCTGGGCTGATTGCCAGAGGGGAAGGATCTTTGGCCAAAACTCCAGCTGAAGAGCTACCACAGCCCTTGCCTGCAAGAGCCAGAGACCCTGCGAGCCAGATTGGAAGCCTGGAGCCCAAGGAGCGCTGGAGGACCACCCACGCTGAGAAACTCGGAGGTCCTGATGCCCCATGGACAGCCGTGTCTGGAACTAAGGTAGGAAGTGACCCAGGGAGGGTGACCGAGTGGTATCTCCCACCCAAGTGAGGTCAGTGTGTTTTGGAGGGGTTCCGTGCAGACCCAGCCATGGACTGTTCTGTCGCTGTTAGGGCCTCGGTCGGGGCCCAGTGTAGTTGGGTGGGTCTGGGCCCCCCTACCCGGGCTGTCACCCCCCCGGTGGCAGCCCCCACCTTTCCCTGCATATTGACTCTGACCATTAGGCTGTAACCCTGGCCTCTGGCCTGTACTGTGGTCGCCCCGAGGGCCACCAGGGAGATCAACCACGGTGATATCACCACCCTGCCCCACCCCAAAGGGGGACAGGGAGTGGATATACCACACCAACCAACAAGTTATTCATTTTCAAATGATACTTCATAAGGCATATTTTTACAAAGATTACAATGGTGTATAGGGTGTGAATTCCAGGTGCTTTTAATTACATGGGGTTACATAAAAATCACAGACAAATTTAGGTTATATAACTTCTATAACATTTGTGCTTAATGCAGTTTTGGTTACTACATGCTAATGTATATATGACATGGATAATACATATTAATGTGCTATGTATATATGCTAGCCAGCATATATTAGTCAACAGGGTTTTTAATAGCTAGGCTGAGAGTGCAGGGTTTTCTGAAATTTTATTAAGGTTGAATAAGACCTCATCTGAAAGGCCCACACAGAATAAACAGTATGCCACTCAAACTGGCTATCTTGAAAGAATGAATGAGTCAGACAGATTCTGAACATGTGGTTTCAGGGACTCCTCTCACACAGTGCAAATCAGAAGTAACTCCACTGTATGTCAGTAGAGTTGCAGTAAGGAAAAGCTGGTGTGAAAAGAGAAGAGAATCAGGTCCCTGATGTTCGGACCATTTAAAGCATGAGCTCCATTTAAATGTTACAGCTGGGGAATGACCAGCAGGAGCTGATGAACTCCCATGAAGCAGTGGTCAAAGTTTTCAAGGCAAATTCCTCTGGCTACTTCTCAGAGAGCAGAAATGACAAAAAAATGACTCAAGGGGTTTTTAAGTTATTCATTGGGCATCAGAGGTGATTTAATTATTGGTTTCCATTCATCACCACTAGTGTCGGGCTGTGAAGATGCCAAAGAGATAGGAAACTCAAGAACTTTAATTTCACAGTGTTGGCAACTCTAATGATTTTTGTCATGAATCTCATTATAAGTATTGTTTTCCTTAAAGTCCCAGC
Organism: Mauremys mutica; assembly: GCF_020497125.1. Classification (NCBI taxonomy): domain Eukaryota; kingdom Metazoa; phylum Chordata; order Testudines; family Geoemydidae; genus Mauremys; species Mauremys mutica. The sequence goes on along the minus strand of NC_059072.1, from coordinate 98,039,176 downwards.
TCCTGGAGTCAAGTGAATATGAGATGATTTCAGCCTGCATTCCTAAAGAAAAAGTAAGTTTCTTGCCCTTATGGCTGTGAAGAAAACATAAAAAATGTGACCCCTGTGCACCCTAAAAGCTCAAAAAGCAGAAGACAAATAAAAAGAACACTATATCTATTATTTTTACATAATCTCATGATTTTTGATGAGCCTAACTCATGATTTTTTGAACACTTGGGGTTGGTAATACTGATTTCAATGAAATGCATCCCTAATAAAAGATATGATAGTCTGCATAAAAATGGATAATTAACGATGGAGAGTTCCCAATTCCCTCCTATATTCATTGTGTTGTGAACTCCCATCTCTCCCATATTGTTCCACCTACCCCCTTCCTGGATCAGTTGTGCATGTGAAAATGTAATACGGACGTGTGCCAGCTAGCAAACTTCTCCCTGACTGGGTCCATGACATTTGTAACCAAGAGGTGGGTTTTTGCCACTGAGCTGTGCAATAGATCTTCAGCAAGTGGGTTGACCCCTTCTCTTCTTATGAGAGTAATGGAACCTTTAGAAAGGGAGTGGAAAGAAAAGCCAACCCAATCATTGCCATGGGGATGACAATGGAATTTGGACTCAGTTCAGTCAGCCTTTGATCCATTATTGCTGTATCTCTTAGTGCTATTTGTGCATGGTGGGGTCCACTTTGTACTCTAACCTCCCACCCCCGCAACTCTCCCATCCACGTGGCCCTGATGCAGCAAAGCATTTAAGCACAAGATTAAGTATTTTGATGAACTGGGGCCTTAATGATGTGATCATGAAATAAGCAAGGAACTATTTCTGGAACTAGGGAACAGCAGAAGGCAAGGGGTATTTACTGTAATACATAGACATATAACTTGGTATAAACAGCTTCCAGAGAGCAATAGCATGGGCTTTTTTGAACCGCTTATATTTTCTGACAATACAGGGCCCTGGAGTGAGTAAAAATTCATTCAATCTATGGTATTTCTGCAGTGCCCAAGCTCATCCCCTAAGTATGCAAGTCATGGTCTCCAATTTTATTAGTGTTTGCAACTTACAATATCAGCAGATCGTTCAGTGACACCACTGAAAGCAATCCATGGCTGTGTGCTGTGTATATAGAACACTGATTATTCTCTAGTAACTCACATTTGATTTCACAATGGCCTGTATCATTTGAGGTCACGCATACCTCTCAGCCCATGACAAGAAAACTGAAGATCTTTCCATCAGAATCCCCATTTGCCTATACTTCCCTCATACAGAGAGAGCAGCTTTTGTGTGAGTGAGAGATGTGAATGATGCTGTGCAAAGTTGCACTGCTGGACAGTGTCATTTTATGAATCATTTTCTTAAAGGATTCATTCACCCTTTCACAAAGTCCAGGCCTGCCACTACTATACGTGGCATATTTTGCTGCCTGGAGGCAGGCTGCAAAGGAGACATTTCTGTGGGCAACCCCCAAAATTCTAAAACTCCATCTCGAGTGGTGCTCCACCTCTTCACACTATTATTAATATCTTTGATCTTTCCCACCCCTAACGTGTTGCTGACTCGGTGACAGGGTCCCCCTCCACCACCAAGTCATTATAATTTTTCTGAGCTAAGGCCATATTGATTCTTCCAGGATGTGCATGAGGGAAAGTGTCTCAACACAGCTTCCCAGTCTCAATGTCTGTTGCAGAGCACAATGAGCCAGACACACACACTGAGCCAAACTTACCCCTAGTGTAACTCTACTAGCCGGATGAATTTGGCCCATTGACTCCAAATGTATAGCTCTCAGCAAGTGACACCCTCTGAATTTTGCCCTTAACTTATTCTCTTTTAGAAGAGAATAAGAAGTTACACCCTATCTAGATATCTTAAGTGCGTTCATGGCCCTCATCCCATCATAATATTATTTGAGCGCTTCAATCTTCAATACATTTATCTTCACAACACCCTCACTGTGAGGCAGGGCAGTGCTATTATCTCCCTTTTACAGATTGGGGTCTAAGGCATAGAGAGACGAAGGGAGGGATCCATGAAACTCCCACTGAACCCTCTAGATGCCTAAATTTACTGGGTACCTAAGTTTTTCAGAGTAAACCCCTGGGGGTTTTTGTCCTTCCTCTGCAGCATGGGGCCTTGGTCACTTGCAGGTGTACACTAGTGTAAATGGTGGATTCTCTGTAACTTGAAGTCTTTAAATCATGATTTGAGGACTTCAGTAACTCAGCCAGAGGTTAGGGGTCTATTACAGGAGTGGGTGGGCAAGATTTTGTGGCCTGCAATGTGCAGGTCAGACTAAATGATCATGATGGTCCCTTCTGACCTTAAAGCCTATGAGTCTAAAAGTTCTGCCTCTGAGCAGGCATTCTGCTGCCTCAATGTAAGTGTCCAGATGCTTATCTCCCGCCTAACCACTGAGCTCTGGGATATTCTGGTGTGGGACTCCCTCAGTCTCTCCTGTTGAAGCTATTCCTCTGTAGATAAATAATGAATGAGTGATTGGAGTGGTGGACCAGATCCAGGGTCACTCAGCTCCCAGGAGATGCCCTAACCACTACAGTCATTCCCACACTGTTTCACCTTTTCTCTGTCTTGTCCATTGACTGTTCCACTGTGGATAAATACTTAAATAGTCATTGGGACAATGAAGAATGGGAATGACTGTAGTCCAGTGGTGAGGGAACCCATCTGGGAGGTAGGAGACCTAGGGGCCATTCCCCCTACTCCAGTCACTCTTTCATAGTTATCCACAGTGGAACAGCTTCAACAGGAGAGATTGAGGGAATCCCCCCACCCCAATCAGAATATCCCATAGCTCAGTGGTTAGACACTCTCCTGAGAGGTGGGACAGCCCTGTTCAAATCCTCTCCCCACCTATGCCAGAGGGAGAAATTGAACCTGGGACTCCCACATCCTGGCTGAATGCACTAACACTGTGATAAAGTTAAAAGGTGGGCAGTAACCATGGGAGACCTTCAAAGAAAACTGGCAGAGGACCCACCATACTGTAACTCATATCAGGCTCGACACACTCACTAACTCCAACACACAGTTGTCATAATATGTATCTAAAAGGCAGAATGTAAGGTATCATATGTAAACTGGTGACACGGTGGTCCCAAAAATCATTACATGATATATGTATGGGTTGTGTATAAAGCTCTGTGTGTGTGTGCGCGCGCTGGAAATGTGTTCTTAAAATGTGTTTGGGAGGCAATGCATACACCAACCCTGACAAAGCCTAGCCAAAGGAACATGGATTTGCCTGAGGACAATGCAGTACATTTACGTGTATAGTAAACAAAGCCATCAAGCTAACGAACAGAGGAGACGACAACTTAGTAAACACAGAGCAGCCTGATCAATTTCCAGCCATTGTTCCAATCAACATTAATAGTTTCCAGGTTACCAAAGGTGATTAATTCTGGCCATTTGTTATGGATCATAGCAATAATAGCTCCTTTCCACCGAGACTTTGGAAATCTCATTATTGGTTAATGGACGAGAGAGGCCATCAGTCATGTACCAATTCACTCCTGTCTATTCAAGCAGTTCCTGTCCACTTTCCAAATCTGTCTCTCTTCCTAGTCCTGTCTCTCATGTGTCTGAATAATCCAAATTTTTCTCTCTGATTCCAGAGATTCCACACAACAGTACCAGTATTTCTAATTCACTACTCTCGAACTTTCATTGAAAACAGGCTTTCTAGCTTAGACACAGTCAGGGTTAAGCTAGGGAGAATTGCACATAATGCTTGTTTTTCTGTGTTTTATTAAAAGCTCTCCCATTCATGATTCCTACAGTGGAACCTCTTGATGCCATTCAGCATCCGAACTGCACAGTGAAAATTAATTAGCCTTCTATTTTACCTTCTCTCATAATAAGGGAACAAGCAGGCATGTGGTGAAATTAAAGGTCTATTGTGGGTCATGAGTTGCTTCTATTTGGTGGATCAGAGCCTTTGTACAGAAACTTGTCAAGCTGTGAAAGTCACACTGCTGATAACATTACAATAACAAGGAAATTTAAAGTTGGTGGGAATGAAACAGACTGAGCCGGGCAGACCAAGCTATAAGGCAACCTCACTTCCTTACGTACAGAAGTTTTTAGACAAAAGGCCTGGTTCGCTGTAAAGGGGGTCGCAAAGCCAGTGTAACAGGCCCCTGAGGAATGATCATGGCATAGGAACAGCAAAGAGCTAGCATAGGCAACCTTATGCCACTCTTCCCTGACAGAACCCCCAATGCAGGGGCAAAGGCAGATGTGGAGGGCTTCTCTCTTTTACTAATGCTGGGGGGCCAGAACCCCCCCAGAATCTGAAAGGTGCAAGCACCAATGTGCTCTACACTTACTTGCTGGGATCCTCTTTTGCTACACCTTCGGCAATGCACTGCACAGAATCTGGTCCCCCAAGTGAATACTTTCTGCCTCATTCTGGAAAGGGAGCTGTGTCTTATTCATTTATTTTTACATGAGTACAGTCTCTTTTAATGAACCTCACTTTCAATTTGCAGCTTATTGCTGCTGTTCCAATTCTGGGACACCTACAACTTAATCAATTCACTTCAGTCCTGAACAGAAATCCCTTCCCCCGGTATTTCAGTCCACAGCTTTTCCTGAGCCTGGAATAATACCAGCTGTGCTGAAGCTGGTGGTGGTTTGGCACAACAGAGAACAGGTTGAAATGAAACATCATTTCCTCTAGAACTTAATATGTGTTAGAACTCTGGTCTGGAATGTAACCACGCCAACCCATTGCAGCCTCCTGCTGAAAAAGGTGATTAGCACTCAAACTTTGGGAACGGAAGTCCTCTGTTTTACACAGACCGTACAAGGGCTAGAACCTACCTACCAAACAAACTTCCCCTTTGCTTCCATTTATAACTTCAGCCTTGGTTTACAGATCTGTCTCACCACAAATTACAAGGAATAACTGAGTAATACAGTTGACCTACATTTTAGAGTAAAAACATTTCTATCACAAAACGTGGTTGTCAAAAACTAAAATTTTCCTGAGGAAATTTTGAATTTGAGAAAAAATTTTCAATTTTCTGATCAGGAAATTCAAAATGAAAAAATTGTTTCAAAATGACTATTTGAAATGAAAATTGTCATTTTTGGACATTAAATAAAAAACGAACCCTTTCAATCAAAAACGTCAATACTTTTTGTTAGAAACCATGTTGGAAATCTTCCTGCAAAGTTTTTTGCTACCTCAAACTTTCTGTTCTGATTCATAATGTTGAAATTCCTTGGGAGATGAAAATTCTCTTTCCAGACACGCACTCCTGAGTACTCTGTATGCTGCCTTGCACATATGCTTGGAGCGGGTCACTGCAGACTACATGGCTCTGGGAAGAAGGATAAAGGAGTTTGAGCCACAAGTCACGTTCTTGTCCATCCTCCCTCTCGAAGGAAAAAGCACAGGAAGGGACCATCGAATTGTGGAGGTAAATGCATGGTTGTGCAGGTGGTGTTGGAGAGAGGGCTTTGGATTCTTTGGCCATGGGATGTTGTTCTAGGAAGAAGGATTGCTATGAAGAGATGGGATCCACCTACAAAAGAGAGAGAAGAGCATCTTCGCAGGCAGGCTGGCTTGCTAACCTAGTGAGGAGGGATTTAAACTAGGTTTGCTGGTAGTTGGAGACCTAAGCCCTGAGGGAAATGGGATACCAGCAGGGCTGCCCAGAGGATTCAGGGGGCCTGGGGCAAAGCAATTTCGGGGGCCCCTTCCATAAAAATAATTGCAATACTATACAATGCTATATTCTTGTGGGGTCCCCTGCGGGGACCGGTGCAAATTTCCCCACTTGCTTTCGCCCCTCCCCCCATGGGCGGCCCTGGGAAAAATAAACCTTCTGCATCTCGGCACAAACTTCTTTACAAGGTATCACTGGTTCTCAGCATCAGCTAGCGCTAAAAGGCACTAAAGCTCATTAAAAGGATTGGACAAATATTTTCCATCAAAACTTTTTCTGGATCGAAAACTAGGGAAGAAGAAAATCACGGACAATGTCTGCTTTCCTTCAAAATTTGTTGTGTTTTTTTTAATTGAAAAGCTGAAATTGGTCTGCCAAAACCTGAATATGGTTTGGGGTTTCAGAAGTGTGTGGCCAAATATTTGCTGCTTGCTGGGTTTGATTTTTTTAAAGAAACAATAAAAAAAATCTGCTTAAAAAAAATCCAAAACTTTTGAACCAACTCAGCTTGTGACCAAACGCCTGAGCCCATCCAGTCAGAGATTTTTCCAGGTTTGATACTCTGCTGGCTTCCTTGACTCATATCTGTCTCCATAACTTTGGGTTCATTTAGGTTAGAACATAAGAACAACCATACTGGGTCAAACCAAAGGTCCATCCAGCCCAGTACCCTGTCTACTGACAATGGCCAATGCCAAGTTCCCCAGAGGGAGTGAACCTAACAGGTAACGATCAAGTGATCTCTCTCCTGCCATCCATCTCCACCCTCTGACAAACAGAGGCTAGGGACACCATTCCTTACCCATCCTGGCTAATAGGATAATAATGAACTTAACCTCCATGCATTTATCTATTTCCTAGAGACTTGGCTCCATGGGGTCCCTCACAAACTGGAGACGGTTACTGTGGGTTTGTCTTTAGTATAGCTTATGTACATACTCCACAAACTGAGCATTTGAGCTTGTTCCAGAATCTGGGGTGAGCCTATGTTGTGAAAACTTAAATGCTCAAAATAGCACATGCATGTGAATGGACACAGGGTGCTAAAATTAAATTTACCCAGGGGTTCTCAAACTGGGGGTCAGGACCCCTCAGGGAGTCACAAGGTTATTACTGGGTGTCACGAGCCGTCAGCCTCCACCTCAAACCCTGCTTTGCCTCCAGCATTTATAATAATGTTAAATATATTAAAAAGTGTGTTTAATTTATAAGGGGGGATCTGCACTCAGAGGTTTGCTATGTAAAAGGGGTCACCAATATAAAAGTTTGAGAACCACTGAATTAACCCCTCTGGAGCCTCAGGGAATGTAGGGGAGGGGGGTCTCCCTTGGTAGGGTTGGGAAGGATATTGCTCTTCTCATGTGATCCCTCCCCCAGTGGCTAATTTTAAATGAAGCTACCCTCCCCTGACATGAATCTCCCTATGGCACTGAAATTAAATATAGACTATAATTTGGCATTTGAGAAGTGAAAGGGATGGTAGCCCTAATGGAAAAGCTAACAGCTTGGTTCTTCTGCAAGCCTCAAACTGCTGAATGAGCTTTAGGGTAGAGAAGGCTGTGCCCCCCAAACAGCCTGGCCCTGCCCCCTATCTGACCCCCACCCACTTCCTGCCCCCCGACTGCCCGCCCCTCCCAGAATCTCTGACCCATCCTGCTCCTTGTCCTCTCACCGTCCCACAGAGACCCCATCCCCAACCACCACCCCGGGACCCGACCCCCTGACTGCCCCGACCCCTATTCACCCCCCGCTGAGTCCTGACACCCCCCCAGAACGCCCACAATCCAACCCCCCCATTCCCTGTCCCCCGACCGCCCCCCCAACCTCTGCCCCCTCCCTGTGCCCTGACTGTCCCTGGGACTCCCTGCCTCTTATCCAACCCCCCCGGCCCCTTACCCCCAGCTCCCCGCTCACCCAGAGCCTCAGCACATCCAGGAGATTCAACAGCTGCAGTGTGGCTCTGTCGGGGCTCCTGAGTTCCGCCCTGCTCAGTGCCGCATGGTCAGGGGGCTGTGAGCTCCACACCGAGCAGAGGCAGCTCAGCTCAGCCTGGAGCTCGCAGCCCCGCCCCCTTACCACGTGGCTCTGAGTGGGGCGGAGCTCAGGGGCCCCGTCTGAGCCACGCTGCAGCTGTCCGGGATGCTGCTGGATGGGCTGAGGCTCCAGGAGAGGGGCGGAGACGGGGTCGGGTGGGGCCAGGGAGGGAGCCTCAGCCATTCTCGTGGGGGCCCCTGCGGAGCCCGGGGGCTGGGGCAAATTGCCCCACTTGCCCGCCCCCGGGCGGCCCTGGATACCAGGAGGAAACACAAGGAGGGTGCAACAGGGGAGGCCTCCTGGTTCATACTGAGAAAGTAAGACAATCAGCTAGTTATCTTAGGTGCCTGTACATGAATGCAAGAAGCCTGGGAAACAAACAGGAAGAATAGGAAGTCCTAGCACAGTCAAGGAACTATGATGTGATTGGAATAACAGAGACTTGGTGGGGTAACTCACATAACTGGAGCACTGTCATGGATGGGTATAAACTGTTCAGGAAGGACAGGAGCGGGAGAAAAGTTGGAGGAGCTGCACTGTATGTAAGGGAGTACTATGATTGCTCAGCGCTCCAGTATGAAACTGGAGAAAGGCCTGTTGAGAGTCTTTGGGTTAAGTTTAGAGGCGAGAACAACAAGGGTAATGTCGTGGTTGGCATCTACTATAGACCACCAGACCAGGAGGATGAGGTAGACGAGGCTTTCTTTGGACAACTAACAGAAGCTTCCAGAATACAGGCACTGGTTCTCATGGGGGACTTTAATCATCCTGACCATCAGCTGGGAGATCAATACAGCAGTGCACAGACAATCCAGGAAGTTTTTGGAGAGTGTTGGGGACAACTTCCTAGTACAAGTGCTGGAGGAACCAACCTGTGCTCCTCTTGACCTGCTGCTCACAAATAGGGAGCAATTAGTAGGGGAAGTAGAAATGGGTGGTAACCTGGGCAGCAGTGACCATGAGATGGCTGAGTTTAGGACAAAAGGAAGAAAGGAGAGCAGCGGAACACAGACACTGGACTTCAGAAAAGCAGACTTTGACTCCCTCAGGGAACTGATGGGCAGAATCCCCTGGGAGGCTAATATGAGGGGGGAAGGGGTCCAGGAGAGTGGGCTGTATTTTAACGAAGCCTTGAGGGTGAAGGAACAAACCATCCCAATGTGCAGAAAAAATAGCAAATATGGCAGGCGACCAGCTTGACTTAACAAAGAAATCTTTGGTAAGCTTAAACACAAAAAGGAAGCTTACAAGAAGTGGAAACTTGGACAGATGACTAGGGAGGAGTATAAAAATATTGCTCGAGCATGCAGGGGTGTAATCAGCAAGGCCAAAGCACAATTGAACTTGCAGCTAGCAAGGGATGTGAAGGGTAACAAGAAGGGTTTCTACAGGTATGTTAGCAACAAAAAGGTCAGGGAAAGTGTGGGACCCTTACCGAATGGGGGAGGCAACCTAGTGACAGATGATTTGGAAAAAGCTGAAATACTCAATGCTTTTTTTTGCCTCTGTCTTCACAGACAAGGTCAGCTCCCACACTGCTGCACTGGGCAGCACAGTATGGGGAGGAGGTGAGCAGCCCTCAGTGGTGAAAGAACAGGTTAAGAACTATTTAGAAAAGCTGGACATGCACAAGCCCATGGGGACAGATCTAATGCATCTGAGGATGCTGAGGGAGTTGGCTGATGTGATTGTAGAGCCCTTGGCCATTATCTTTGAAAACTGATGGCAATCGGGGGAGATCCCAGATGATTGGAAAAAGGCAAATATAGTGCTCATTTTTAAAAAAAAGGGAAGAAGGAGAATCTGGGAAACTACAGGCTGGTCAGCCTCACCTCAGACCCTGGAAAAATCATGGATCAGGTCCTCAAAGAATTCATTTTGAAGCATTTGGAGGAGAGGAAGGTGATCAGGAACAGTCAACATGGATTCACCAAGGGCAAGTCATGCCTGACCAACCTGATTGCCTTCTATGATGAGATAATTGGTTCTGTGGATATGGGAAAAGCGGTGGACGTGATATATCTTGACTTTACCAAAGCTTTTGGTACGGCCTCCCAGGGTATTCTTGCCAGCAAGTTAAAACAGTATGGATTGGATGTATGGACTATAAGGTGGATAGAAAGCTGGCTAAATCGTTGGGCTCAATTTGTAGTGATTAACAGCTCAATATGTAGTTGGCAGCTGGTATCAAGTGGAGTGCCCCAGGGGTCTGTCTTGGGGCTGGTTTTGTCCAACATCTTCATTAATGATCTGGATGATGGGATGGACTGCACCCTCAGCAAGTTGACACTAAGCTGGGGGGAGAGGTAGGTACACTGGAGGGTAGGGATAGGGTCCAGAGTGACCTAAACAAATTGGAAGATTGGGTTAAAAGAAATCGGATGAGGTTCAACGAGGACAAGTGCAGAGTCCTGCACTTAGGATGGAAGAATCCCATGCACTGCTACAGGCTGGGGACTAACTGACTAAGCAGCAGTTCTGCAGAAAAGGACCTGGGGAATTACAGTGGACGAGAAGCTGGATATGAGTCAGCAGTGTGCCCTTGTTGCCAAGAAGGCTAACGGCATATTGGGCTGCATTAGTAGGAGCATTGCCAGCAGATCGAGGGAAGTGATTATTCCCCTCTATTCAGCACTGGTGAGGCCACATCTGGAGTATTGTATCCAGTTTTGGGCTCCCCACTAGAGAAAGGATGTGGACAAATTGGAGAGAGTCCAGCAGAGGGCAACGAAAATGTGTAGGGGGCTGGAGCACAGGACTTATGAGGAAAGGCTAAGGGAACTGGGATTGTTTAGTCTGCAGAAGAGAAGAGTGAGGGGGGATTTGATAGCAGCATTCAACTACCTGAAGGGGGGTTCCAAAGAGGATGGAGCTTGGCTGATCTCAGTGGTGGCAGATGACAGAACAAGCAGCAATGGTCTCAAGTTGCAGTGGGGGAGGTCTAGGTTGGATATTAGGAAACACTATTTCAAACTAGGAGGATGGTGAAGCACTGGAATGGGTTACCTAGGGTGGTGGTGGAATCTCCATCCTGAGAAGTTTTTACGGCCAGGCTTGACAAAGCCCTGGCTGGGATGATTTAGTTGCGGATTGGTCCTGCTTTGAGTAGGGGATTGGATTAGATGACCTCCTGAGGTCGCTTCCAACCCTAATCTTCTATGACTCTATGAAAGAGAGCTGAAACCACTTATTCTCATAGAGAGACAGAAACTGGAATGAACCCAGTTCCATTATTAGGTCACTTAACCCCGAGTCCACAATATACTGCATCATATTGAGCTGTCTGACATCAGACAAAGAGTTTACTTTAAACCAGAAATGACAGATGACTTGACAGTTGCCACAGCTATCAGTTCTGCTGTGCCATGTGCTCTTTTGACTCAGAACCTGCCTGACATCACAGCAGCTCTAGTTTATTGCTGCTAAAATTGAAAGGATGTATTTTTCATGTCACTGGAGCAGAACAGTTGGTAATCTTCCCAGAGATTATAGCAGCCTGCCAGGCAGCCTTCATTTTGACATGGCATTCATGGACCCTTTTTTACTGGAGACCAAATGCCTTCTTCACTGTAGAGAGACTGGAATTACCAGTTGGCATGTGCTTAATATGCTGGTATTTTTGCACTTGCCTTTTCTAACAAGGCTTTAAAGAGGATAAAGCATCTATCAAACAATATTTGCTCATTTAAATAGTTTTTTTAAAAAGAGTGTGTGTACATTATATACATAAACCCCCTCATAATGGAAGTTTGAAATCACCTCGAAGATTAAATTCTACACATTTTCTGAATCACCTTTTTAACATTTTAAAATAAACATGGAGTTGGGGAAATGTGCCAGATTGACTATAAAAATGAAGAACACTCCCCCGAACAGCTGGAGCAGCAGTGAAAATGGCTTGTCTTATGATCATCATAATTGGCTCAATCTCACTTGGAGATGGCACCACTGCGAGGAGAGAGGAGTTTAGTCTCCATGTCCATTTAGCCCAAGGCCTCTCTCTTCAGACTACTGATGAGTGCTTTAGTGCCAACAGTGATGGTGCTTTGTGCGATGTGGACACTTATCTCTTAGAAACTGGACAGAATCTCATTGCATATAGGTCAGTGAACAGCTCTGGTATGATATGGACAATGGCTTTTGTTACTATCTACCTTGGATGGAACTGAACCCAGTTTGTCTCAAAGTAACAAGCTTTAAATCCTATTGCCCAAGCCTTCCAGTCTCCCATGCTTGAATTATTAAACTGAACAGAAGTGAGGGAAGAGTGGAAGGGGGTAGAGTTACCCACTGCCCCGGACCCGTGCCTTTACTGGCTACTGAAATCAGAGAGAGAGGTACAGGGTCCACTGGTAGTTAATGCCCCTCTCCCTTTAGGGAGGAAATATCCCACAGAAAAACTATTTCTTGACACTCATGCTCTTGCTCACTATTGGCATGTGGACTCATGTGTTCATATACTTAACCCTCCCAATCTGCTCTACTCAAAGGGTACGTCTACACTACGGGATTATTCCGATTTTACATAAACCGGTTTTGTAAAATGGATTGTATAAAGTCGAGTGCACGCGGCCACACTAAGCACATTAATTTGGCGGTGTGCGTCCATGAGGCTAGCGTCGATTTCTGGAGCATTGCACTGTGGGTAGCTATTCCGTAGCTATCCCATAGTTCCCACAGTCCGCCCCCCTTGGAATTCTGGGTTGAGATCCCAGTGCCTGATGGGGCAAAAATCATTGTTGCGGGTGATTCTGGGTAAATGTCGTCAGTCATTCCTTCCTCCAGGAAAGCAACGGCAGACAATCATTTCGCGCCCTTTTTCCCTGGATTGCCCTGGCAGACGCCATAGCATGGCAACCATGGAGCCTGTTTTGCCTTTTGTCACTGTCACCGTATGTGTACTGGATGCCGCTGACAGAGGCGATACAGCAGCGCTACACAGCAGCATTCATTTGCTTTTGCATGATAGCAGAGATGGTTATCAGTCGTTCTGTACCGTCTGCTGCCATTGTAAATTGGCAATGAGATGACGGTTATCTGTTGTTCTGTACTGTCTGCTGCTGTCATGGGTGCCCCTGGCTGAGGTCGGCCGGGGGCGCAAAGACAAAAATGGGAATGACTCCCTGAGTCAATCCCTCCTTTATGGTATCTAAAAATAGAATCAGTCCTGCCTAGAATATGGGGCTAGTGTACTAGAGATCCAGTGTATCAGAGAACCAGAGAGCACAGCTGCTCCGTGTCAGACCCTGCAGAAATGATGAGCTGCATGCCATACACGGGGGGTGCCCCTGCAACAACCCCACCCATTGCTTCCCTCCTTCCCCAACCTTCCTGGGCTACCGTGGCAGTGTCCCCCCCATTTGTGTCATGAAGTAATAAAGAATGCAGGAATAAGAAACAGTGACTTGTTAGCGAGATAAAATGAGGGGAAGGCAGCCTCCAGCTGCTATGATAGTCCAGGCAGGACATTAAGCGGTGTGGGGGAGAGGAGCCCAGCATCCCGCTGCTATGATAGTTCAGGCAGTACAGAAGCTTTTCTTTACACATGAAAGGGAGGGGGTTGATGAAGCTCAGCCCCCAGTTGCTATGATGAGGACGGTTACCAGCCGTTCTGTACCATCTACTGGGAATGACCTGGAATCATTCCTATTTTTACCCAGGCACCCCCGGTCAGCCTCACCTGAGGCCAGCCAGGAGCACTCCCGGGCTAATGACGAGAACGGATACCAGTCCTTCTGTACTGTACCGTCTGCCACCGGGGAGAGGGGAGAGGATGCTGCTGTTTAGCTCTCCAGCATATCCTGTCTACCAGCAGCATGCAGTAGACATAGGGTGACATTGAAAAAAGGTGAGAAACGATTTTTTTCCCTTTTCTTTTGGGGGGGGGGGTGAAGGGTGTAAATTGACGACATACGCCCTGAAACACACGGGAAAATGTTTTTGACCCTTCAGGCACTTGGAGCCCAGCCAAGAATGCAAATGATTTTCGGAGACTGCGGGATAGCTGGAGTCCTCAGTACCCCCTCCCTCCCTCCATGAGCATCCATTTGATTCTTTGGCTTTCCGTTACGCTTGTCACACAGCACTGTGCTGAGTCCCTGCTGTGGCCTCTGGAGATTTTTTCAAGTGCTTTGTCATTTCGTCTTCTGTAACAGAGCTGTGATAGAACAGATTTGCCTCCCCATAGAGTGATCAGATCCAGTATCTCCCATACGGTCCATGCTGGAGCTCTTTTTGGATTTGGGACTGCATCGCCACCTGTGCTGATCATAGCTCCACGCTGGGCAAACAGGAAATGAAATTCAAAAGTTCACGGGGCTTTTCCTGTCTACCTGGCCAGTGCATCCGAGTTCAGATTGCTTTCCAGAGCGGTCACAATGGTGCACTGTGGGATACCGCCCGGAGGCCAATACCGTCGATTTGGGGCCACACTAACCCTAATCCGAAATGGCAATACCGATTTCAGCGCTACTCCTCTCGTCGGGGAGGAGTACAGAAACTGGTTTAAAGAGCCCTTTATATCGATATAAAGGGCCTCGTTGTGTGGACGGGTGCAGCGTTAAATCGGTTTAACGCTGCTAAAATCGGTTTAAACGCGTAGTGTAGACCAGGCCAAAGTCTCCATGTGGCTGCCTCCCACAGCTCAGGGCCATCTGAATACATCACACTTTTTAAAGGGATGGCAACACACACACAAAGTCCCTAATGGTCTACTAGAAGGTGCTGTGGTGCCAGCTGGTGGCCAGACATAGCTAATAAGCAGACTCCTGTATGTGGTGTTTGAATTTTATGTGTTGTATGAGAAAGTCTGGAATATATGCCAAGACTGGCACTTGAAACAAGATCTTACTGGTCAGATGGTAGCAACTCCTATTTCCATTTAACATGTGTTTGATTAACTTGTGGAACTTACTGCTACAAGACAATATTGAGACAAAAAGCTTAGTAAATTACAAAAAAAAGGATGAACATTTAAGGCCTGTTCCAAAGTCCAGTAGACAAATAGACAAGGGACTTTCCATGGACTCTAATGAGCTTTGTATCAGACCCCCATAACGAATAGGAACAGCAACTTCAGTTACATTAGCTAGAAGAAAAATGAAGGGCCTATAGTTCCTCCTTCTTTAAGTTAGAAAGTGATCATTAGCGAGGGTTAGGTAGATGACCCCTCAGTAGAATACTGCACAATTAGATACATTATGGATGTTTTATCCCCAGGGGTGGCTCTAGCCATTTTGCCGCCCCAAGCACGGCGGCATGCTGCGGGGAGCGCTCTGCCAGTCGCCGGTCCCGCGGCTCTGGTGGACCTCCTGCAGACGCTCCACCGAAGCCGCAGGACCAGCGCCCTTTGCAGGCACGCCTGCGGGAGGTCCACCGGAGCCGCCTGCCGCCCTCCCGGCGACCGGCAAAGCGCTCCCCGCGGCATGCCGCCCCAAGCATGTGCTTGGCATGCTGGGGCCTGGAGCCGCCCCTGTTTATACCTTCCTCTGAAGCATCAAGCTCTAGCAACTGCATAAGATGAACCATTTATCTATTCCAGTGTAGGAGTTCTTATGTTACTATGTGCTGGATGGCACACACTGCCTCTCTTACAGAGGGGAGCAGTGAACATATCCAGCGGTCAACACGCTGCATGGTAGAACTCCAGCCAACCACAGAATTATTTGGCTCCTGCTGCAAATGTGCCCATTAGAAAAATAGATCTTGTGCTGCCTCAATATTGTGCTCCACATAGCATCTCTGTCACCTTGAGGCACCGTTATTATATCTACTACAAGGGAAGGGTATTCCTGCTGGGTGACTACCTCCCACTCCATTAAGTTTCTTATTGCTCAAAGCGACACAACTAAATGGATTTTAATTTCATTTTGAAAAAAACTGTGCTTCAGCGCTTCAGATGCAGGAATTAAAAAGGAGCTGGTGTTCTTCTAGATTGTGTCATCCTTCACTAACATTACATGGATGGTAAATTATATTAGTGCGGCATAAAGTTGGCATGAGAGATGTGATGCAGCCCTAATTATACAGTCCAAGCTGGTTTGGCTGGGAAACAAAGAATCAACACCCGTCTTCCACGCTGCAGTATGCAGGGGAGAGGAAAAGAATGAGTATACTGCACATTTTGGCTGTTGTCCCTCATTTGTCATTAAAATCACATAGCTATGTTGTATAATGATTCCTTTTTGATCTATGTTATTCAGGTACATAGTTCTGCAGCCTGATATTATACAAGATGACAAGGTTTGCATTGTTAGCTTGAACATTAGACATCTCACACTTTATCATGGATCAGAGTCAGCCTCAGGCAGGTGAGTTGATGGAGAGACTCTACCTCCTTCCTCATTTCCTGACAAAAATAATCCTGACCAGTTTAAGACAGATTTGTTTTGCGGGATTCCAATCTAAACTGGCATTTGCTTGTTGGCCCTAGCCCCATAATATTCCTTCCCAGGGAGTGCTACTGTGATGGCCACCACCTTGGCTGACACAAGGGCTTAAAACCAGGGACCTCCAAAGTTAAAAGCACAAGCTGAAGAGCCAAAGCTCTATAGCCGGGGGCTGTAACAACTCATATCTTCTGTGAATCATCACAGAGGGGTTCCCTGTAACACCCTTTCATCAATGGACAGTACTATCACACAGCACAGTATGTACTGCAATAAAACAAAATAAACCAGGATGGAAGGTTGGTTGAAAAATTTCCATCAAAATTGTTTTCCAATGGAAAATTGAATTTAACAACAAATTTTTTTGCAAAGAATGTCACTTCCTGCAAAAAAAAATCAACTTTTCATTGAAGACTGAAAAAGTTTTGTGGTTTTGGCTAAAACCAGAAAATGTTCAACCAAAACCAGAAACATTTCCCTTTGGAAGTGCTGAAATATTTTGTTTTGAAATTTTTGATCAAAACAAAATATTTTGCAATCTTTCAGCTTGGTTTGATTTGACATTAAACCGTGTCCACCTGAATTACCATGGTGGTTTATGGGAGTCACAGTTTGGATGCCTCATGCCCTGTTCTCTGTGGGCCAAGGTCCCAGCCACACTACATCTCCTGTGATGCACCACAGTGGTCAGCAACAGGTGAGACTGTGGTGCATCAAGGGAGATATAGTTTGGCCAGGGAGACCAGTGCATATGAGAGAATGGGGACATGAGGCACCAAACCTACAACTCCCACAAGGCACTGCAACAGCTCAGGTGGACATATTTAACACTGAACTGTCCTAAAACAAAAAATAAGTTCAACAAGCCAAAATGTTTTCATTTGGGTCCAAACATGATCCATGTCATTTTAATTTTCCCAGTGGAAGCCTTCAGTTTTCAGCTGAAAATTTTCTTCCATTTTAATTAAAATTTTCTGCCAAAATCCCTACCTCATTTTCTGATCAGCTCTGTAAGAAAAGTTTTGTGTGTTTCACACATCAGACACAACCTGTTTTGAAGCCTAGAAGATGTGGTTCTTCTAAAGGAAAATCCCATTTTATTTTGCTCATCCTAGCAATCAGAAAGCTCAGAAGGTAACAAGTACTCATCGACAGGAATACCTTAGGAAACAGATGTGAAGAGACCATTAACTACAGTTGGCAGCTCTGAGCCTAGAAGCTGGGCTGGCCATCCTGTTAAATGATTACTTGCAACATTAGTATTGTGGGGGAAGCCCATACTTCAGAGATTGTTTAAAAAAACAACAACTTCCATACTAAATTAATGCTGCTTTGACTATTATAAGGATTAACGGAGGAACTGACTTCATAAAATTCTGTTCTGCATGAATAACAAAGATCTTGAATTTGAACGTAAGGTCTCCAGATTGCAGGATGGAAACACAGTAGGCACCTTTCACATTCTGTTCTTACGCCTGAACAGGAGACAGTTTGCTGAAAGCTTGTATGAAACAGGTGTTTGTCTTTGTCCCCCTCTTTGTTCCATGCTTACTCCATTTAAATTGGCAAGAGAATAAGTGAGAGGAGGGACACCTACACACCTTGCACGCAAATGCTTTTAGTTAAGAGATACTACAAAATGAGCAGCATTAGTTCTAATTAGGCCTCTGAGCAGCAGCAACTAGTAAAATTAACTGTAGCTCTCAATGGTTTTGTTTAATGGGCTGCATGCTGAAGCAACATCAACTTATTCTGCTACTTGGAATCTTGCTCTTAAATTCCTGGCAGTGCCTGCTATGCCAAGCACACCAGAGCTATTCATGTACACCTCAGCATAGGTTCTTTGTGGGTTCTTCTGGTAATGTTCCCTCCGATGTGTTATATCCCAGTTTACACAGGTGGCATCAATGCCAGTGTACTTCAGGAAAATTCCAGGCCATCATAAAGGGAGATGGAGTCACACTCTGGACCCTAAATCCTCAAGGGCATATCTGCACTGCAATTAGACACCTACAGCTGGCCCATGTTGGCTGACTTGGACTCTCAGGCTAAGGGGCCGTTTAACTGTAGTGTAGATGTTTGGGCTCAGGCTGCAGCCCAAGCTCTGGGACCTCCCACCTTGGAGGGTCCTAGAGCCCAGGCTCCAGCCCAAGCGTGAGCATCTATACCACAGTTAAACAGCCCTTTAGCCTGAGCCCTGCGAGCCTTGTTACTTTCCATACTGCAGCTTCCAACTTGCTGTAGTTTCACTGTCCAAGGTGCTCAATTTCATCAAACTATGGTCTTAGAGAATGATGACCTTCCTACATACAAGATGCATAAAGTATTAAGTTTGTGGGAAGTAGATTATGAAGAAGGTTGTGTTTAGTTTACCAAAAAGAAGTTTGAGAGGTGACATGAGTAAAATGTACGAGTACATTCATAGGGGAGAAAATACTGAGTACTAAACAGCTCTTTAATGTAGCAGAGAAAGCCACACCAAGAACCAATAGCTCGAAGCCAACAAATTCAGCTTAGAAATTAGACACACATTTTTAACGGAGAGCGGGATTAACCATTGGAACAAACTATTCAAGGAAGTGGTGGATCTCTCAATGTCTTCAGATCAAGACCTGATGCCTTTCTGGAACTTATGCTTTAGTCAAACTGAGTGAAATTCAATCACTTATGATATGCAGAAAGTCAAACTACATGATCTAAGGGTCCCTCCTGGCTCTAAAAACTCAATCAATCCATGAAATAAGTCCAGCAGTATCTGCATTCCTCAGGCCTCTTTGACCCCTGTCAACCTGGTTTTTAGCTTGTGTATATTATGGAAACAGCACTAGTTGTACTGGTGGATTATCTACCACAACATGTCCACAGGAATTTAGCAATTGCCATACTAAATCAAGCCCTGTGTCCTGCCAGTATTAGATGTCATAGCCAATTATAGAATATACTCCCCATAGGGGAAGTGTCTTCCTAATCTCCCTCAGTTAATGGTTAGTTTATGCCCCAAAGTATGAACAATTATATATCTTACTGAAAATTGTTTTGTCCTGTCTAGTGTACCTGTGGAAGATTTCATTTTCAATGTAAATGTCTTATCTCTTCTGAATGCTGCTAGGTTCTTGGCCTCAGTGATTAATGGTGGAACTCACTGACACAATGTATCTTGTGTTGTTTGACATGACAAACTAAGAATGTGGGGAAGAGCTGAGCTGGGTGATGTGTGTACTTGGGAAGATGGGGTAAGCAACCTAGGGAGAAATCCTAACCCCACTGTAACCTACAGGAGTTTTTCCGTTAGTAATGAGGATGGCAGGGAGTGAGTATGGAGAGGAAATGGGATGAAGCATGAATTCCTATTCAATTATCTGTGACACTGACTGTAGTGGTAGATGGTAGAAAATGGAGACTGGAAAATGCCATAAGTGTGCTGTATATGGGAGGAGAAGAGTGCTTAGCCACCATAGCACAAAAGGGACTGCGTTGTTCCCAGAATCCCAGACTCTGCACTAACATGGTCAGTCAAGAAACTAAGATGTGTAACCCTACATTGCATCTAGGACCAAGTACACCTATGACTCAGTCATTACTGCAGTGAGTGAGAACAGCATGACACAAAATGAAGGCCAGCGAGTTCAATCAATGCATTTAATAGAGATGAAGTATTTTACATATGAGATTAGAAGGGGTCATTTAGCAATACACAGCAGTTCCCAACCCCTTCCTGGCCACACAACTAGCACCAAAACAATTAGTGCATCCCTGAAAGGCCTCATTTGTACATGCAGCCATATTTACTTGGTGAGACTACGAAAAGAGAATTGAATGTAATGTTTGCTAAACAACTAGTAAATTGGACTTCCCTTTTCCTCTCGGCTAAAATCAAGAAGGAAGCCAGGTACTTAAACAGGTAAGGAATATGTTAAAATATCCCAGAATTCCCTAGGCCCACTTGTCTCCTGCTGTCCCTTTTCCTCTGAAGTGCTCCCCTCTCTCTCCCCAAGAGAATCGAAAGCCTTAAAGAGTTAATCAGTCCCCTCTGGGTATAAAAGATAGGTCACGCAGTCATAGGACAAAACCAAAAATAATTTAGGTGATTAATGTCACAGCACAAATACTGAATCGTAAACTGAGAGGAATATCCACAGCAAGCAGTTCATGAGCTATCCATAGGCCAAAATGTAGTCACACAATAGTTGGCAAAAATTATGAACTAAGTCTCCCTGCAGTATGTCGCAACATGCCACAATGTGCAACATCAATACAACTTTCGCTGTAACAAATCTGCCTGCAGCATGAAGTACTGCAGTAACACGTGCTTCCCACAGGTCCCACTGATTTTCTGGAAAGCCGCTCACAAACTACAAAGCTTTTTTATTAATTAGCAAGATAATATAAACACAGCTATACTCATTAAGCAAATGGGAAGATAGGGTCAGAAAACAGCAGGATCATGAATTCCATGGTAATTTATTTTGTCCCTTGACAAGAAATATTGATAACTTAATACTTGGCTAAACTCTAGAGTGAAGTTTTGGCTCTCACTGGCACAACCAGCACATGCATTCTCCAAAAAGGTGCCTGGAGATCAGATAAATCCATTGCAGGGAATGCAGTTAGTAAAGATGCTTACTTTGCTTAGAACATGATGAATAAAAGTCTTGATTAGTGCTTGTGAATGTGCATGCCCCTCAAAAGACTCACACTGATTTATTAGATGATCCTAGTGCAGCCCTTGCCCCCTACTTACATGAATGGATAATTATGGATAGTTTTTAATAAAGTCACTTAGCTGGGTATTTCTAGAAGCGTGTACATTAGAAGACTGTATGATGTTGCAGATAAAGGCTATAGAAGTTTGACATCAAATGTTGGTCTAACAAGAGAGAATCAAAGTTTCAAAACATCTAACTTTACTTTCCACTTTCAAAAAATGGGACTCGGGCACTTTTGAAAATCTTACCCCCAAGAAGTTTTCTGTTCCAATTCCGCTCAAATCACCCAGTTACTCTCTGTGTGGATATAAAAGCCCTCCAAATCCTCTTCAGATGAAGCAACCACCTTCTACTATTGAAGTTGCTTAGATGCCATTAAGTTCCCTCTGCAGAGGGAACAATATACAGCACAACAACTAATTTAAGAAGCCCTAGGCTTAATTGACACTTACGAATAAAAGCCTTAATTCAGCAACTGGTCACCAGCAGTCCATGTAGCTGCACCGCTCCTGATCCTTCAGTGTAGAGACAAAGGAAACCTAGGGTTGGCATCAACTGAGCTAAATCACTGCAAACCCTTAGCTTGTCCTTGTCTGTGCTTCAGAATCAGAATTGGTATTTTCCCATTTTGAAGTGCATTAAATTAGGATGCCATTTTCTGAGTCAGGAATATTCCCAAATGTAGACAATACCTTTGTATAGCGGTAAAAGTATGGAACAAATTCTCTTGTAGTAATAGCTTCAGGACTTGGATCAGTTCTCTACTTTTTCTTTCTATCCCAATAAGGAATATGCACAGTCTCTTAGATGGCAAACCCTTAAAGCAGCTAACAGGGCAGAATGCATTTCATTCACATCCCATCTGCATCATGCGTCATGCATCCGACGAAGTGGGTATTCACCCATGAAAGCTCATGCTCCAATACGTCTGTTAATCTATAAGGTGCCACAGGACACTTTGCTGCTTTTACAGATCCAGACTAACACGGCTACCCCTCTGATACATCTGAAGAGAGTTACACATGGAGATCAACATGATCTTATGCAGCAATTTGTAAATATACATAGCCCATAAAACATGCACAAAAAGGGCAGAACATAAATTGCAGACAGCCTGAGGGAAGTTGGCTGTACTTCAAACTTCCAAAGTAGAAAAATCAATTCAGCAGACCAGACAGAATTATGCCCACAGAGTTGAGGCTGAGAATATTTTAGCAATATGCACTATAAAACAACCCCAAAGACAAATATAATCTTCTATCACCAGCCTGAGAGATGATACGGGACATAAGCATACAGAGATATATGACCAAGACTGTTATTAGCGAGGAGAAAAGTAGATGAAAGCCCTAAACTGTTGCACTCTGGGAAGTCACTAGGCATAGATGGGTATCCAGCAGAGTTTTACAAAAATGATTGACCCCAGTACTGGGAATAATTAAAAAATTCCTTTCTCCACATAGGGTGGGATTTTAAAAGTGCCTGATGAAATAGGACCTAGGGATCTAGGCCTAGATCCTCAAAAAGTATTTAGGTACTTAACTCCCACTGTGAGTTAGGCACCTTCTGAGGATCTAGGCTCAAACTCCCTAGACATTTAAAAAATCCTACCCTATGGATCATCTCTCCCAAATGATCTATGAACTTACTCTTAAAATACACAAAGATACAGCAGAGTGAGGGCTCTTTAACAATATCTTGACATTAAACCTATGTACCCATTGAAAAGCAGCTTCAGATGAGAGTGGAAGTGGTGGTTCCCATTATAATACATATTCAGATCAGTCTGATTTGTTTGAAGGGAGAAGCTGTGGACAATACATACCGTTTTAATATGGTATGTTATATGCATACAAAGTCCCTGCCTGTCTTTTCACTCAAAGTGGAAAAAAGCTTTTGACTCCCATAGAAATGTCTATTTGAGATTCTGGTTGGTCTTCTCCTTGGTCTTAACTTTATACATCAGATTAATATGCTATACTGTGCTCCACAAGCTGAAGCTCTCTCCAGTGGTAAATGTTATCTGGTGATTTCTCTTTCAAAGGGGGCTACTGAATTTCAGTAGTAGCCAGCATCTCCCCTATTTTTTGTATAGGTTATGGAGTCTTTTAGTAACATGCTGGAGCAGTTGTATACTAAGGGACCAGGGAAGAGAGATTTCTCTTTCTTCTATTTACAAAAAGTACTGACCAACTTTGGTCTCTCTCAGGATACAAAATAAATGCAAAGAAATGCCAGGGGATAAGATGTCCTAAGTGAGTTAGGAACAAAAACTCCATTGAAAGTCAATGGGACTCATGTGCTTAAGTTACTTAGGCACTTCTGAAAAATCTCACTATGTGTTGGGTATGACTTATTTACTCCCCATCAATTTCTCGTGCACTATAGAAAGAGTTCAAATACTATTGGTTTACTCCAAAATGTACATCATCTTCAAACACACGTAGCTCCTCTTGTAATATAGCCAGAGGTGAAAGTAAGCTGGTACGCGCCGGTAAGGAGGACTGGTAAGAAAAGGAGACTGACTGAGGGAGGGAAAGAGAAGCCTGCTCCCTGCATAAGAATAGTTTAAACTCAGCTGTTCCCTGATGGTTCAGCCCCCAGGGCTAGGTTTCTGGCCTCCTTGTTAATTTCACTCACAGTAGCATGGGGGAGGGGGTCGAGGGGAGGGTGTGTTTGACCATGGCAGGGGCAGTCCCTGTCTGCCCCCGGGGATGAGGGGATCTCTTCTACTAATATACACAACAAATACAAGCATTTGGCTCCACAGCTTAAATCCTGAGCTAATAAAAGCAGGTGGAAGGGGAAAATTCACTGTCACATTGGTTTCTTGTCTCCTCCCTCCAGGCTGCAGACAAGGCTCTGAATTCCTCCCCATTCCCCCCAGCAGGGCTTTTCCTCCAGGCTCTAGCTTGCAGTAGACTGGCTGAGATGCCTGCTATTGCTGCCTGCAAAAGAACAGTTTAAACTCAGCTGTTCCCTGTGCAGTTCAGTGCCCAGAGTTAGGAGCCGTTTCTGGCATCCCTGTTAATTTCACTCCCAGTTGTTGCTGGGTGTGTGAGACCATGGCAGGGGCAGTTCTTTTCTGCCCCCGGGATGAGGGGATCTCCTAAACACAATCAAAATCAGGAACCATTTCCAAGTTCAGATCTATCCCATTCCCTCCCCAGCAGAGGATCATGGTTGTGATGTTCAAACTGCTTGCAGATCCTCTTTGAAATGTTACTGTTTAAAAAAAAACACACACACAAAAACATGGAGAACATGGTAGAAAGATGTGTCATGATGATTAGGGTTTATTTTGGGCAAAGCAATTTTGCTAAAGCAACTAAAGATTTACAGGGAAAGCAAATAGCCCCCATAGACAAAACCACAAAGGGATTGGAGGGGAAAACTGAATATTCGGCGAAATTATTGGGCCTCCTTTGAAAGAAATAGTAGTTTTCATTCCAATCCACCCTCTTTCCATATTGATTTAAACACCTAAAATGTCCTTAGGACAGCGGGTGCAATCTCAGATCTCTTTTTGTTTTGTCCTGCCTGCAGAGTGCAGAGGCTGAAATTGACAAAACTTTCTTTAAAAACTTTCCCTTCCTCTCCTCCTCCTCCCCCCTCCCCCCGGCTCCCTCCCTGGCTGGCTGGCTGTGGTTTTTGCCTTGGTTACTTACTCCTTGGCAGACCCAGCCCAGCGGCACCTGCTGGCTCTCTGCAGGCAGCAGCCCACAGGGGCCGGTTGCTGGGGTCGCTGCTGGTCGGTGGCAGGCTGCAGCTGCATTGTTTGTGACACATTCATACACATACACATACATACAGTATGTGTATGTGTATGTATGAATGTGTGTGTCACAAACAATGCAGCTGCAGCAACTGCCCCGACCCCAGCAACCGGCCCCTACTATTGTATTTTAGTAGTATTGGAGATCCCCTCATCTAGGGGGCAGAAAAGAACTGCCCCTGCCATGGTCACACACAATTCCCTCCGCCCCTCCCAACAACTGGGAGTGAAATTAACAAAGATGCCAGAAACCTCTCTTAACCCTGGGGGATGAACCATCAGGGAACAACAGTTTAAACTGTTCTTATGCAGGAGGTAGTCTCCCTGCTGCAAGCTAGAGGGAAGCCTCTGCAGCAGCTGCTGAGTGCCAGGCAGGGAGAAAGCACAGAGCCTAGCATCGGCAGCCTGGCTGGAGGAGGAGGAGGGAAGACACAGAGAAAAATGTGACAGTGAGTTTTCACTTTTTCAGGCTTATTCCAATAGTAAAGTTTTATTACAGACAGTACTGGTAGTAGTAATAGTAGCTTTATTTTCTCTATCTATGTCATGCAATGGGAGGGATCCATGAAGTACGTAGGAGAGGTGGGTGGGTTGCTTGCGATTGGACCATATGGATAAGAAATGTAAATTACTTTCACCCCTGCCCAAACCCCAGGGCGCCCAGCCGCCTCTGCAGCTGGTAGCTCCAGGGTTAATTTAAAGGGCCTGGCTCCTAGCTTCAGCCGAATCCCTCAGCCCTTTAAATCCTGATTTAAAAGCCCCAGGATTTAAAGGCCCCACCTCTTCCGATAGAGGCCACGCCTCTTCCAGTTGAGGCCCCTCCCCTTCTGCAGGACTCTGGAGTACCGGTAAGTCCTTTAAGTTACTTTCACCCCTGAATATAGCACAAGACAGATTTGGAAAAAATGGTTGCATCTTACAGTGCAACAGGTGGGAACGATTAATGGAATTAAGCAGGAGTTCTAGGTTTTTCTCTTTTAAAAAAATATGTATTTCAACATTAGCTATCGGTAGACTGTTTTCTCTCCAAATTCACAAGCAATTTTGAGTAAATCTGTCTGACTGTAGGAGAAGCAGCCTAGGATTCCCTTGGCTACATTATGGCTGCAGAGAGAAAAAGGAGAACTAAAGTACTTTGCAATAGTATAATATGGAACATCTTAATTTCTCTTTGTCAAGATGTGGCTACAGCAGAACCCCAGTTCACTACACAGCAACAGATTCTTGGAAGCCCACTTCATCCTTAGAAAACTATCTCCTGGATCCAACCACAGGAGAGAGGGAGGCAGTAAATAAGTATTTTCAGATGTGGCTGAGTAAGTTACCCTTGCTTAAATAGTCATATAGCACAGATTTTATGCCATCAGCAATGGGCAATAGTTTTAATTTATGAAGCTAAGGGGCTCAATTATTCATGACATATTCCAACCAGGGACTAATGTAGCATGCCACCCAGCAGCACCTTGTTAGAAATCATTTGCGAAAGAATTAAAATGAACGCAATCTGCAAGAAGGCCCTGATCCTGCAAACACACACACACACACACACACACACACACTTGGTTTTACACATGTGCTTAGAGCTAAGCATGCGTGTAAGTGTTTGCAGGATTGGGGCCTGAACTAACACCTATTATGAGGCATTAGCAAAAAGGGAAGAGTCAAGGCCCATTTTGGCATAGGGGCACTTCAGATCAGGACTGAATTGCCTGGAAAGAGCTTCTGAAGTAGGGGAGATTAATATAACAGAGGATATTGCAGGTCAGGTCTGATAGTTAGCTGGTGGGGAGAGCTATGTGATGAAAGCATGTGCATTGCCCACCAACAGCTAATCAATACAGCTTCTTCTTATACACCATATTCACCAAAAATTTAAAGATTTTCTATTCCCATCTTTCTTTCATCTCCTGGGAGTCTTCTTCATCACCACTGAAACCAATCAGAGCAGAAGAAAATAGCTCTATTTTCCACTCAGTACCAGACATTGTGGCCATGCTTCACCAGAAGAGGGGGTAGGGAGGACTGTCAGAGTTCCAGCTTCTCACTCTCCCGTGTTTGCAATTGGAAATGCGGTTACTGACAGATGTGTCAGAGAGCTGACAGGTACATTCATTGTTTTGGTGCCTGTGTCTCTATGGAGCCCATTAGGGACAATTATCTCCCAGCTAGATGTGAGCCCTTGGCGGAGCTGAAATCTTTCAGTTTGTCTATGGGGAATTCTTTTCCCTTCCCTGTGATTCTGGACTTAGATTGACGGTCTGTACCATGATGATGAGCTGCACTGCATTAACTGAACACTGAGCGGATTTCACAGAGCTGCTCCCTTCCTCCCAGCTCAATAATCAGTGCTTGTCACTGTTCTTAGGAGAGGCCACTATTTATTATGAAAACATTGGCATTTACTTCAACAAGTCATTTGCTCATTAATGGAAAGCTGTCACATTAAATAATTTTTTAAAACAAATTTCTTTACCTCTGTTATTAATATAAATGCTGTCCATTTATATTCCAGTTTCAGCCTAGTTTACTTGTTGCCGTTGATGCAGTTTATATAATTTTTGCATTTCTCTCAACTTGCTGAAACCTGATGGGAGGGGCAAGCAAGTGTATTATAATAAGGTCAGCCTGAAAACACACAACCAGCAAAGCACTAATGCACATGTTTAATTTTAAGCAGGTGAGTAGTCCTACTGAACTCAATGAAACTACTCACCTGCTTTAAGTTAAGCACATGCTGAAATGCTTTGCTGGATCAGGGTCTAACTTCCTTGTTAAGTTGCAGGGGGAGGGAACAATGGTTGGGGGGGAAAACAGCTGTTTCTCCAGCCCTGAAGAACACAAGTCTCCTGGAGCAGACACTGAGAGGCTGCCCTGGGGTCATGGGAAGGAAAGAAATTCTTCTCCAAGGAGGTAGCCTTTCTCCAAACCCACATTCCTGCTCATGGCAGGGAAAGGGCAAGAACCCCTTAATGCCAGCTGGCAAGATGGTTAAAGGAATATCCAGATTCTAGTTAACCAAAGAATATCAGGTGAGGTCTTAAATGAAAGCCTGGGTCACAATGGTCATTAATATAATTGTGAAAAATATGTACAGATACTATGTGAGAAGCTATGTATGCATACTGAAAATATGAGGTTTTAGTCTGTATAAGGTATTGCTCACCAGCAGAAGTGAAAAACAGGTTTTCCTCCACACAAGGTAAGAAATGTGTCTCTCTCTCTGTTGGGACGTAAATGAAACATAGTCAAGTGTTAATGAAGAGATATGAAGCCAACAGGGAAGCAGCACACTGGAAAAACAAGCCATAAGTGGTTATCCTGTCTTTGAGTACAGACAATGAACTTTGGGGGGATATGTAGAAGGCATAGAAGAGACCCCTCCCGTCATCCTGAACCTAGCAAGTAAGTGGACAGAGCATTTCCATTTATGAAAACAGGATCTCAGTCAATCTTGTTTGAAAACACTGAAGCAAACTATCGGGTTAACCTCCCATCTACAGAAGTTTTCTCTCAATCAGAGTTAAGTTTAGTCTCTAGAAAGCATGTTATGATTTTGTTTTATATGTAACCATTTGTTTCCAATATACTCTCTCACTATCTCCTGAATCTGTATTCTTTGATAATACACTTATTCTTGTTTTCACTGTGAACATATCTCAGTGCTGTGATGTTAAGCAAAGTGCTAGCCTTGAGCAGAATCTGACCAGCTGGTGTGGTGACTGTTCCTTTTGGGACAGCAGACTTGGTATTTCCATGAGTGTTCAGAAGAAAAGGGTCTGGACCCTACAAATGAATGCTTCCAAGGGACTCAGGGACTGGGTGCACCTTGTGTGAACCTGCAAGGCAAAGTAAGGACCGACACAGCCCAGAGGAGAGTGTTCAGGTGGGTAACAGGGTGGTGGTGTCAGGGAGCAGACATGCAATTAAGCATAAGCAAGACTCCCTCACGCTGGTGGCAGGGGCTAACAAGGCGACTCTCAGTCCTGAGAACTACCAGAATCATCACAGTGACACGGCCCTTTGTGATTGTTGCAGTTCTGCTGCTCTGCTATTGGCACCTGATGAGCCCACCCCAGGATACAACTTTAGGTTTCTCTCTCTTGCCCTGTATCATAGATATAAAACACACACAGAGTCCCTTTTCTGGCCACTACCACCTTTCTTATCTTAAAGATAGTGAGAAGATTGAGAGCAAATCTATAACTTGACACAGAATAGCTCTTGGAAACATGCTTGGAGCATTTTGCACTTTAGGGATATGGCTGGAGAACTCTGCTCTCTAAACAATATATTGTTAGATGACCTTGTAACTTCTGAAGTAACATCTGTAAACCCCAGATTTAATACCAATCTCTCACTGGTCTGATATAATGCCCAAGCTTTCTATTTTGAAGTCAGAAGCTTCATCATTAAGGAAATACAGCCAGTCACGCATCATATCTTCTTTTTCCCCCCAAGCCAAGAAACCTAGGCAAACTGAAAACAAATACATGCAAAAGGACTCCAAGGATGTGGGCTTGAACAAAAATGGTTGGCAGGCTGTCAGAGTCAATCAGTTGATGCTGTTGTTGAATGAGGTGGCAGTGAGACCTTGAATACTGCTTGTTCCTAGCAGCACCCACGCAACCTCCTGCAGGCTAAGAGCATATGCACTGTCAGTGCTGGTACAACTTCTGTCATTAAAAGCACAGCAGAAAGAGGCTGGGCCTGGATAGCCCTGGGATGTGTTGCCGGCACAGAATGCCCGAGGACAGCAACAGTGGTTCGTTGCCCGGTGTGCTTCGCTCCAATAAACACACCAAGGTGGAGAAGCAGACAAAGTTTATTTGAGATCTCAAAGCGGGATGGTAGGAGACAGACATGTCTCAAATCAAGCACACAGCTACAAGCAGCTTTTCTCTTTTTTATACATAACTTTAACTAAGCCTCTTCTATCCCCCCCCCCTCCTCTCTCCCCACCTTTCATTCCCATGCAGCAGATACACTTTGCAGTAGCAATTACATTAAGCAGTTAAGTCATACTTGGCAAAAACCAATCTAGCTCGTTAGTAACTCTTCTGTGAACTGTTATCTTGTCTTACTTTCTTTGATCTGTTATTTTGCCCCTTAGCCAGGAGCAAGCAGGCCTCATTATTACCTTCTGGTACAGGTGTTGCAACTGATAACCATTCTCTGTTGCTGGCCTGTTAGGTCGATTAAAGTTCAAACATGGAAGCGCTTTGGTTTATTCAGGCCTACTACAGAAAGGCTTCATTGACACTGTGGTTTTCCACCCTCCTGAGTTACCTAGAGTCATGCCTAGTGACACCAACAGATGGGATAAAGTTCCTTTTACTTCTAGGTAACGACTTGAGACATTTGAATCAGTTATCAGACGGCTGCTTGGTGGTTTATATGAAATCAGTTAAAGTCTCAGTTTAGCTATATGGAATTCTCAGGCTTGTAAGATGCAGGAGGTCAGACTAGATCTAATGGTTCCTTTAGGTCTTGTATTCTTTGAATCCGAATTCCAATTGGACAATCGTACATACCATAGACCGTGAGTACTATCACCAGCCATCTCCTTGCTGGCAACCTCAGCAGAGGCTAAGGACTGACCTACCCTGGAGGTGATCTTTATGTCAGGGTGCAGATCTATTAATAGGGCAACATGTAGAATATTACATTTCTCTTCCTGTGCTGTAAATACAGTACCTCAGGGTACAGGAAACTCAATCTGGAACCTCCCACTAACACACCCAAACCTACAACCTCAAAAGAAGTTCTAGGAACAAGAGGCCTTCCAGTCAGCACTCTTTTTGGTTTCTTTCAGTCTCACCTTACTGCTTTTTCGCTACCTCTCAGAGCTTCTTGCTCAAAAGATAAATAAGGATCTTATGAATTCATTTATTCTGTTTCATTCATGATTTCAAGTAGGACTTTTTTTTTTTGCATAAAGTAGATTTGCATCAAATAAATGAGAATTTTGCTTTCACCCACAAGTATTGTATCAGCTTGTAACCGTGCCCTCTACTGGAGCATAGGCCAGACCTAGTCACATGCACAGCACGTGAGCGGGGCTGCAGAAGCAAATGAGTTTTGTGGTAGGGGAATTTTGTGAATTTTCAGTTCTGCTGTTGTAAGACTACTAGTAGCTGAAAGTCATGCAATCCCACGGGTGTGGCAATTGGACCATGTAATGCACCATCTGTGCAATCTCCCTCATACAGCCAATGAAACCAATTCAGGCAAA
The DNA here is from genome assembly GCF_020497125.1 of Mauremys mutica. Lineage (NCBI taxonomy): Eukaryota > Metazoa > Chordata > Testudines > Geoemydidae > Mauremys > Mauremys mutica. The sequence goes on along the minus strand of NC_059072.1, from coordinate 98,008,341 downwards.
TTAGCAGTAGAGTAAGGGGGTAATTGATTGAGTTAACTCTGATGTCACCATGGTCTAGGATACAGATACATGTTTCAACGTAGGTGCTGGAACTAGGGGTGCAGAGGGTGCTGCAGCACCCCCTCACTTGAAGTGGTTTCCATCATATCCAGGCTTTACAATGTGGTTCAATGGCTCCCAGCACCCCCACTCTTCAAATTGCTCCAGCACCCCTGTGCTTCACTGTAGCTGTACACTGCATGGTTGTAATTTGTAAAGTCAAAATGATTGAGAACTTAAAAATTGGACTGTAACAGCTCATGAATCCCAGTGATGAGTGAGGCTGGTGATATTCTTAACAAAGAGCTTTCAGCAGTGCTTGGAGCAGTTTCCATTGCTTCCCTCTGACAGACATTCCCTCAACAGACATTCTAGACGTCAGAGTGACAATCCTGGAATCTTATTTAAATATTCACTCCTACCCAGTATGCTAAAAAGACTAGTACATATCTGAATTTATTCAAGGTAGTGAAGAAATATATATCCTTACAATTAGTTATACCTCCCTCCTACACTTTGTTTTCTGGTGATTTTGGCTACTCTACATTAATTTCCCCTTTGGAAGTGTATCCTGTGGCATAAAAGAAATGTGACAGTCACATTGCAACCTCTCCAGTTGCCATGATGCATGTCGTATTTCTATTTCTCCCCAACATAAACTGGGATTTTCATGCATGAAAGCAGCTCCTGCTGAACATGCCACAAACAGTGATCATGCTAAACTGTAACAGGTCTGCAAATGGACACGTATCATAGGTAACAGTCTAGTGTCATTCACATTCTACTACCCGGAGTCCAATGAAGTATCTATCTGAAGAGTAAAGCATCACTTCTCAGAGGAGGTGTTTTGTCACAGCTGAGTTTACTCTGTTAATACCACTGCAAGATGAAGTCTTTAGTTAGCTATATTGTACGGAAACAGCATAGATTCAGGTAAAGCAAACAAAGCACTCTCTTTGTATTTAGCCATGTGGCACTTCGAACATCCCCCAAATGCCAGGTGACCCAATCTTTTTTGTATTCATATTGTGATGATACAGCAGTTCTGCCCACATGCCACCTACTCGGTATTGAGAAAGCAGAACCAAGCTGTTTCTTCACAAAGGCTGTTAGTGAAATGTTTTTGCCTATTTTTACTTCCAGTGATGGGTGAAGGAGGCAGTTCAATTCCTGAAGCTGTAATTCACTTTTAGGCTTCTGTTGAACTCTTAAACCGCCCAGAGCCATTTTCTGATATCTATTACACATCCTTAACTGAATTCCTGCTTTGTTTGTCTCCATCTGCTCAGTTAATCAGGGAGGCAGTGAGAACTAGAAGAGTGAACACAGGTCTGGAACCCCCATGTTCTGATTTTATTTCCGTCCACTAATTTGCAGCACGGCCTCAGGCAAGAGCCTTCACCTGTCTCTCTCCACATCTATCAAATGGGTTAATTGATTTTTTTTTCTTTTTTGGTCAGAACACTTTTCCAACAAAGAATGCTCTTGGACCAAAATTATGTTTGTATAAAATCCTCATTTTGATCAATATTTTCTTGCTTTTCAATGGGAAAAAAACAGAAATATCTTCAGTTACCAAAAATCACCAAAATGTTTTATACTCAGGTATTTTTCATAGGCTTCCCCCGCCCCACCCCCCTTTTTGGTTGTTGACAAAGGAAACAGTTCTCGTGGGAAATTTAGAAAAGCTGTTTTTTCCTCCACATTTCCTGTAAAGAGATAATTGGCATTTTCCCCCACCAGCTCTGCTAAGAGCTCTAGCTTATCTTGCAGAAGTGCTGTGAGAATTAAAATAGCATTTCTACAGCACTTCCAGGAGTTAAGATGGTAAATATTGTCTTAAACTGTAAACAAATCACTTTTATTATCATTTGCCAGTGTTTCATTTGAGCAACCAACTGCTGTGAGATGTATCATCAGATGTACCCGACAGGCACCTGTCTCCATGCAGACAATAATTAGCAACCAAGGAGAGCATTCAGAGCAACTCTTCCATCCCCATTCGTTACTAGAGATTTGAACCCTTTCTTTGTGCTCTCATGCTGGCTGCTGGAGCCCTTACCTACTTCTGCTGATCAAGTTTAAAAGTGTGTCTGGATCAAGCCATTTTTCATCTGGTGCCTCCCAACCTGGAGGTAAAAGACTGGGACCTAGATTTGAATCTGGATCTCATACCAACCAGAATAATGACCAGCTCTGGATTTTGAAGTTGTTCTAGTATGCACACATCACGTTAGCTCTCTCTAAAACAATCCAGCCCATATTTTAAGTCTCCTTCTCCCACTCCCCTGAAGCCATTGTAAACTCTTGGAGGCAAAGACTACGGGCAACATTGTCAAACTAACATAGTTCCGTTGCCTTCAGGGGGGGCTGCCTTATCTTAGCAGTGAAAGCCAATGGGCCACAGTGGAAAGCTGGCTGCAGCCCCATGGTTCAGGAACTTCTGCTGCCCAGGGGGAGGGTGGGGCAGGCTTGCTCTCCTCCCTTCCAGGGACTTCCCTCCACTCTAGGCCAGGATGGAAACTGCACAGCAATCCTCCCTTCCCCACACACATACCAGAGACTGGTGCCTAACCACCTCCCCACACACTCAAGAGAGCGAGCTCCTCCCACCTGTGCATCCGGGTGAAGAGTGGGCCCTGCACCTAAAGAGCTCTTCCCCATAGACCTGGGAGCTTGATCGCTCAATCCCCTTACCCCAAGAATATTTTCACTTCTGCCTATGGCAGGGGACGGGTATTTAAACCCAGTGGGTCAGCCATTGTTGGCAGTTCTGAAAAGGAGTGATAATGGTGGGCTTCATTTCACCCTTGCAAATGGGCAGTGGGTACTGTAATCAGTACTTCCCCCTCCAATCGACTGGATAGTATGTGTTGTGTGATTACCAGGTTTTCAGCTCCTTAAAACTAAGCTTTTTTGGAGCAGTAACAGTGTTTTACATTTATGTAGCGTCTTACACACAGAAGATCCTCAACCATTTTACAAGCCACAGCACCACTCAAACACAGCCACCTCAGGGGTGGAGGGCAGGAGCCAACTGCAGAAGAGAAGGAAAGGGATGTTTTAGCAAAGGATAGTGTGGCGAAGTTGGACTGTTAGAGGCTCATGAGATACAGTGATCAGGAGGAGTGCACAGGACGTGAATCACTAACATTTGCAACTGAAGGACACCCCCACAGTAAGCTGCCTCAATTTATCTGCTCAGAAAGATGGAGAGCTGAATCTACCTTATCTGGATTTGAACCAGCACTTCCACAACATCCTTGGGTTAAAAACCTGATGACTAGAACACTGACTAAACCCAACTTTTCTGCATAAGCTGTTGCCGGTGCACACAGAAATTATAGTAGACAGTGCATCTATCACTGAACAAACAAGTTGTTTTCCAGAACAGCTCACAGGATACAACAGTGGCACAGGTCATGTAGTACTGAACTGGAGAGGGAAGTTGCCCTGACTGGAATGAAATTCTCAAACTCCATGGGAAGATCACATATATAGCCTACCAGTCAGGGGTGGCTCTAGGGATTTTGCCACCCCAAGCACGGCAGGCAGGCTGCCTCCGGCGGTTTGCCTGCGGAGGGTCCGCTGGTCCCGCAGCTTCGGCGGATCTCCTGCAGGCCCACCGAGGTCCACTGAAGCCGCAGGACCAGCGGACCCTCCACAGGCAAACCGCCGAAGGCAACCTGCCTGCCGTCCTCGCGGAGCGCCCCCCGTGCCCCCTGCGGCTTGCCGCTCCAAGCATGCGCTTGGCGTGCTGGGGCCTGGAGCCGCCCCTGCTACCAGTTAAATCTACAAACTATTAACTCTGTAATCTACAGAGGCCTATTTACATATATCACCCATCTATCTCTTCTCATACTGTTCATCCCTACCGAAGATTAGCTTTAAGTCACTCAAAGCAATGGAATGTTAGGCCATTGAGTCATACCACGACACCCAGTGGCACAGGAACAAAAAGGTTAAAAATCTGAGATTAAATGACATGTATGCTCCATAGACAGCACTCAGCTGGGCCAATTTAACAAATGTAACAGACTATCAGTGACATCCTGGCCAAAAAATGCATACTCCAAAATTGAATGTGATATATTAATACAGGGCAAGACCACATGTAGAAGCTTCAGAAGGTGCAGAGAGAAGCAAGCCAAATGGGGTTAAGTGGCTCAGATGACAGCTGTTCTTGTCCCTGAAAAGAAAATTTGCTCAATTATTCATGTTCAACTTAAAGTGACAATGAAGCCAGCTTCAACAGAGCACTTCTCCTGCATTATTCATACCCTAGAGCCAGCAGAGTCTCTGCAAAGAGACATTTCTGTGGATAGATGGAACCTGCAAATGGCACTGTAGCCAAGCTTGTTCACAAGCTGAATGAAGAGAGGGGGAAGAAATAAGAAAAATGATTCATTGTGAAGTGTTTCTTATAGCTAGCGCCGACACCGTGCAATAGCTTTGTAGATTCTCCGTCTTGTTTCCCCATCTTATTTTCAGGTATAAGTGAACAGGGGAGCAGTCAAAGTTGCATCTCAGAGCCTGTTCACTAGGGTTTATTATTATTGCCAATATTTGTTTGTTCGTTCAGAGACAATCTACACAGTGCAGCATCTGCTTGATGACATACATTTTTATTTGCCCACATCTCTTCAAACTGCGGTGCCTAGAGGTCTTCCTTTCCCCTAGTCTTCAATGAGTCAAGGATTACAGATAAGCCTCAGCTCCTCTTCAGAGGCATACATCTCTCAAGCTACTTCTCTGGAACTCTTAAGCCTGGTCTACACTACGCGTTTAAACCGGTTTTAGGAGCGTAAAACCGATTTAACGCCACAACCGTCCACACTAGGAGGCACCTTATATCGATTTTAATGGCTCTTTAAACCGGTTTCTGTACTCCTCCCTAACGAGAGGAGTAGCGCTAGTATCGGTATTACCATATCGGATTAGGGTTAGTGTGGCCGCTGATCGACGGTATTGGCCTCCGGGCGGTATCCCACAGTGCACCACTGACCGCTCTGGACAGCAATCTGAACTCGGATGCAGTGGCCAGGTAGACAGGAAAAGCCCCGCGAACTTTTGAATATTTCCTGTTTGCCCAGCGTGGAGCTCCGATCACCACGGGTGGTGATGCAGTTAAAAATCAAAATAAAGAAAGAGCTCCAGCATGGACGATGCAGACGTGATCGCTGTAAGGGCAGGCAAAACTGTTCTATCAGCGCTCCGTTACAGAAGACGAAATTCAAAATCATTTTTTAAATATCTCCAGACAGACGCCATAGCAGGGACTCAGCGCACTGCTGCGTGGCAAGCGTAACGGAAAGCCAAAGAATCAAATGGACGCTCATGGACTGGAGGACTCAAGCTATCCCACAGTTCCTGCAGTCTCTGAAAAGCATTTGCATTCTTGGCTGAGCTCCAAATGCTTCTAGGGTCAAAAACAGTGTCCGCGGTGGGTCAGGGCATAGCTAGGCAATTTACGCACCCCTACCACCCACCCCCAGAAGTGAAAGGGAAAACAATCCTGTCTTGACTCTTTTACATGTCACCCTATCTTTACTGAATGCTGCAGATAGACGGGATGGTGCAGCACTCAACAACAACATCCTTCCTCCCACCCCGCCATGGGTGGCTGATGGTACAATAGGACTGCTACCCGTCCTCATCATCAGCCTATTGGCACATGGGGCAGTGCAAAAGGACTGGTAACCATACCATACCAACTTGCTTGGGACAGGTCGATCAAGGTCGCCTGGTCCTAATTTTTCCTGGTAGATGGTGCAGTATGGCTGATATCCATCATCGTCATAGCAACAGGGGGCTGAGCTCCATCAGCCCCCACCCTTCATGTGTAAAGAAAAGATTCAAGTGCCCCTGAACTAGCAGAGGGATGCACTCCTTACTGTCCTGTCTGGACTATCATAGCAGCTGGAGGCTGCCTTCACTAACAAGTCACTGTGTCTTATTCCTGCATTCTTTATTACTTCATCACACAAGTGGGGGGACAATGATACGGTAGCCCATGAAGGCTGGGGGAAGAATGAAATGAACAGGAGGGGTTGTTGCAGGAGCACCCCCTGTGAATAGCATACAGCTCATAATTTCTGCAGGATCTGACACAGAGCAGCTGTGCTCTCTGGTTCTCTGATACAGTGGTTCTCTAGTACACTTGCCCATATTCTAGGCAGGACTGATTCTATTTTTAGATACCAAAAAGGAGGGATTGACTCAGGGAGTCATTCCCAATTTTGGCTTTTGCGCCCCTGGCTAAGAGCAGCCAGGGGCACTTATGACAGCAGCAAATGGAACAGTGCAAAAGGACTGGTAGCCATGATCATCTTATTACCAATTTATGGATTGGTAGATGGTGCAGTATGGCTGATAACCATCTCTGCTGTCATGCAAAAGCAAAAGCATGCTGCTGTGTAGCGCTGCTGAATCGCCTCTGTCAGCGGCATCTAGTACACATACGGTGACAGTCACAAAAGGCAAAACAGACTCCATGATTGCCATGCTATGGCATCTGCCAGGGCAATCCAGGGAAAAAAGGCGCGAAATGCTTGTCTGCCGTTGCTTTCCCAGAGGAAGGAGTGACTGACGACATTTACCCAGAACCACCCGCGACAATGATTTTTGCCCCATCAGGCACTGGGATCTCAACCCGGAAATGCCAAGGGGCAGGGGAGGCTGCGGGAACTATGGGATAGCTACGGGATAGCTACCCACAGTGCAACGCTTCAGAAATCGACGCTAGCCTCGGACCATGGACGCACACCACCGATTTAATGTGTTTAGTGTGGCCGCATGCACTCGATTTTATAAAATCTGTTTTACAAAACCGGTTTATGCAAATTCGGAATAGTCCCGTAGTGTAGATGTACCCTTAGACCCACATTTTCTAGAAGTGGTCCCTAATTTTGGCCACCAAGCCTTCCTGACATCAGTGGGAGCCAGTGGCTGCTCAGCACTCTGGAAAAGGTTCAAGGTGACTCAAGTCATGCACCCAAATTTTGAAGTGCCCAAAATTAGAGGCCATTTTGGAAATGGGGACCATATCATAAACTGATACTACTGGGCTTTCTGGTTATATTTCTTGTTTATAACAAGGGAACCTAATTTTCCAAGATAAACCCCCCCCAAATTCTCTGATTTAAAAAATCCACATTTTTCTGCGATTAAAATGAAACGCTGAACTTTAGTTTCCCTAGTCACACTATATATAGGTATCAGTTGAACACAATGTTGTATTGATATACAGTAGAGCCCTGTTAATCCAAGCCTCCATTATCCAGCCCTCCATATTAACTGAACCACCAGCTGCCTGAACCACCGCCGCATGAGGCTGATCGACCAAGCTCCCATCGCCATCTTAAAACGTGAGAGAGAAAGCTCTTGACCAATTCTCCTCATTATCCCAATTTTTGATTATCCAATCTGATCCTGGTCCCTATTAGATTGGCTAAATGGGGTTCCACTGTAAATTTAAAGTGCATTCAAAAAATCAACCACAAAAGACGGAGAAGTTGTGTGCATTGAATAAGTGACTCTAGTACTTTCAGTAAAATTTAGTTAGTGTGTTTATTTTTTCACAAAACATAAAAACTAAAGATTCTCTGTAAAATAAAAACAACACAAATTCCACGTTTTTCAGTCAGAAACTGGATTTCTAGGATCCGTGTTTATAACTTAAATAAGGAGCAGTGTGATTCTGGTGAGAATTCACATGGAACGTAACTGACATGAGCATGAACCAGGGCTGCCCGGGGGGGGGGGGGGGGGCCCAAGTGGGGCAATTTGCCCCAGGCCCCCAGAAGAATACAGTATTCTATAGTATTGCAACTTTTTTTATGGAAGGGGCCCCCAAAATTGCTTTGCCCCAGGCCCCCTGAATCCTCTGGGCGGCTCTGGCATGAACAAGGAGTAATGGTCTCAAGTTTCAGTGGGGGAGGTCTAGGTTGGATATTAGGAAAAAAATGTTCACTAGGAGGGTGGTGAAGCACTGGAATTGGTTACCTAGGGAGGTGGTGGAATCTCCTTCCTTAGAGGTTTTTAAGGTCAGGTTTGACGAAGCCCTGGCTGGGATGATTCAGCTGGGGATTGGTCCTGCTTTGAGCAGGGGGTTGGACTAGATGACCTCCTGAAGTCCCTTCCAACCCTGATATTCTATGTAGTGGCCACGGACAGTCGGGTCATTTTCTGTGAAAGGGTATGAATTGCTCCTTTTAAGCCAGTTCTTCCACTGTCCCCTTTCCCCCCCTGTTCTTAAATGCAGGTTTCCTGCATTTAGTATCCTAAGTGCATGCAAGTGCAGAGCCATTGATATGCATTTTGCTATTGCATTTAGCTTTTTTAGCAACTGCCAGTGCACTGGAGGGAATGCTCCTGCTCTAGCGCAAGTCCATTGGAAGAAATGGAATAGGGACTCTGTACCAGGGGTTAAAGGAGCACTGTCCTGAAAAAAAGAAGGCTGCCAACTGAGCTAAAAATGATTTTTCTCCTGCCCCCACCATATTCTGAGATTATTTTTTTTTTAATCTTTCTCTGAAAGATCATGTATGGCCATGACTGGACATGGGACACTGGATGGGAGGACCAGGGCTCTGAGGTGGCATCAAGTATTTTCTCTCTTTCAGGTTCTTGGCAGGCTGGTTCTTGCTCACATGTTCAGGGTCTAACTGATTGCCATATGTGGGGTCAGAAGAAATTTCCCCCCAGGTCAGATAGGCAAAAAAATTCCCCAAGGTCACTGCTATTCTCTTCAGCATGGGGGTGCAGGTCATTTTCCAGGATTTTCTGGCTCTTTCAAACATTTTTCTGGCACTGCAGGGGCCTCAGGAACTGGGGCACCTTGGTCCTTCCTATCCTATGCCTGTGGCACATAATAGTCTAGTCTGCTATGAGCTGTAATATTTTGATCTCAATGAGGTTGTTGGGTTTACTGTGTGGATCACTGTTGGTGGCCTGTGATATACAGGAGGTCAGATTACATAATCTGAGGGCCCCTTCTGGCCTTAAACTCTGACAGTTTTCGTAGGGCCATCAGAGGCAGGGGCATCCCCCCGGAGTGGCATAGAAGTAATACGTGCCCTTTCACTCCAGCTACATTATCAGGTGGAAGTGACAGCTCTGTAGGAGCCTCACAATGCGCTGCACACATTTGAAGTCTCTGCAGAACACCACAGCTTTAGAACAAAGCTTTACCACTAAAATATATATGGTGTTTGTAAAACATAGCATCCTCACCAGGCCATGTAATCCTTTAACCACAAGGGTATGAACTGGACTATGAATATCCACAGGTACAGCAATTCAGCCCTGTGGATGTGTGGTGTACACTCATGGGAGAGGTAGACACAATTCTTTGTACTCCGAGAAAGCATAACAGTTAGTAGTAATTCCAACAGGACTCTTCCTTTCACTGGGGTAACCAAGGGGCTTTGAACTCACTCCTACTACTGAGTGATGGTGCAAACACACTGCTGACTATATTGATGCAATAAGCTGCCACAGAGCATTCCTTAAATTGTGGGGAATTTATATTGAAATGCAGATACAATAGAGTGTACTAATATTTGCAAGACAGCACAGAATAACAAAATAAAATCCTCTTACCTCTCCCCCTTCCACAGACGGGCTTAATACTGTAGAGTACCAGTTCTCAGACTTTTTGAGCTGAGCGCCCCCACCTCTTTGAGTTACAATTTTTGGTTACGGCCCCCCCACAGCCCAGACAAAAATAGACAATACCAGCCCCTTCCCCCTCAGGTTTTCAAGGTAGAGGAAGGCACATGCGACAGTCTCTGGAGGTGGAGCCAGCGCCGGGCGCAGAGACTGCTGAGAACGGAAACTGGGGTGGCCATAGCAGATGTTGACACTGACCCACAGGCTGGGTAGCCCACCAAGATGAGTCAGGGAGGGAGCGCCACATCCACCTCCTGAGCCCCAGCGTGTGGGGCTGGCCCCCCAAATGTTCCTGTGCCCCCCCCCCCTTGGGGGGCGCGCCTCACAGTTTGAAAACCTCTACTCTAGAGGAGCCAAAGAGCCAGCAACATCACAGTCCTAGGCTTACTAATGTATTACAGCCAAAGAGGAAGATACAAGGAGAAAACTGTACATTCAAAACTATATTTTTTGCTGAATCCCTCTAGTATTTTACTCTTTGGGTATAGTTAACTCTTAAAGGGGCTTGCAAAATCAAATGTAAAATCTGTAGCATATCCTAGGTGGACATCAGGTGCCAAAAGCATGGTTAATAAGAGAATACAATCTAAAGCATACAACCGAACAGACATTTTATCTAGCCTCTCACACTCCCCATCAGTGACAAATAGCCATGTGCACGAGCTACATTATAGTCAATATCTACGTGTAAGGCTCAGTTGTTTGGTCAAACTTTTTCAGTTCACATAATAGTCGGGATGGGCTTTTATTATGAAGCCAAGGAAGCAAGTGGAGTTACAGTGCTGGGCCTGTTACTAAATTGAAAGTCTGGTCTTTGGCTATTTCTAGCTTCTTTTTTTAAAAATTCATAGACATTAACACCACCAGAGACCATTATAATCATCTAGTCTGACTTCTTGCATAACAAGAAGCCATAGACCATCCCACAGTAATTTCTAAAATCAAGCCGAACTGTAGTTACTCTTTTAGAAAGATACCTAGTCTTCAAATCAAGACTTCAGATGACAGAGAAGCCATAACAATCCTAAGTAAATTATTCTAGTGGTTGATTACTCCCAGTTATTTCTAGTCTGAATTTGTCTAGTTTCAGCATCCAACTGTTGGATCACATTATGAGTTTTTTCTGCTAGACTAGAGAGCCATCTTACTTTCAACAATTTCTTCCTCATGTAGGTTCTTCTAGGTGATGATCAAGTCACTTCCTAACCTTCTTTTAAACATATTGAGAGATTTAAGAAGTTCAATTTGTTTAGTTTAAAGCATGTTTTCCAGATCTCAGATCATCCTAGCAGCTCTTTTCGGAACCCTTTCCAGCTTTTCCAACATCCTTTTTGAAGTATTGCCAGGTACTTGAGCATCTTACATCAATTCATCAACCACTTTGGGTGTCAACAAGCATGGATATAGATTAGAGCTGTCAAGCGATTAAAAAAATTAACCGTGAATAATCACGCAATTTTAAAAAGTGTGAATAATCGCGCAGTTAATAATAGAATACTATTTAAATAGTTTTGGATGTTTTTCTACATTTTTAAATACATTGATTTCAATTACAACACAGAATACGAAGTATACAGTGCTCACTTTATGTTTATTACAAATATTTGCATTGTAAAAAACAATAGTATTTTTCAATTCACCTAATACAAGTACTGTAGTGCAATCTCTTTATCATGAAAGTTGAACTTACAAATGTAGAATTATGTACCAAAAAAAGTGCATTAACAACAAAACAATGTAAAATTTTAGAGCCTACAAGTCCACTCAGTCCTACTTATTGTTCAGCCAATCGCTCAGACAAACACGTTTGTTTACATTTGCAGGAGATAATGCTGACACTTCTTGTTTACAATGTCACCTGAAAGTGAAAACAAGCATTCACATGACACTGTTGTAGCCAACGTTGCAAGATATTTACGTGCCAGATACGCTAAAGATTCATATATCTCTGCATGCTTCAACCGCCATTCCAAAGGACAGAACATGCATCCATGCTGATGATGGGTTCTGCTTCATAATGATCCAAAGCAGAGTGGACCGACTCATGTTCATTTTCATCAACTGAGTCAGATGCCACCAGCAGAGGGTTGATTTTCTTTTTTGGTGGTTCAAGTTCTGTAGTTTCCACATCTGAGTGTTGCTCTGTTAAGACTTTTGAAAGCATGTTCCACACCTCATTCCGCTCAGATTTTGGACAGCACTTCAGATACTTAAACCTTGGGTTGAGTGCTGTAGCTATTTTCAGAAATCTCACATTTGACAAAACGCAAAGAAGGTACCAATCTGCTGTCAAACTGTTCTTAAAATGAACATGTGCTGGGTCATCATCCAAGACTGCTAGAACATGAAATATTTGGCAGAATGAGGGTAAAACAGAGCAGGGGACATACAATTCTTCCCCAAAGATTTCAGTCACAAATTTAATTAACACATTTTTTTAAATTAGCATCATCACCATGGAAGCATATCATCTGGAATGGTGGCCAAAGCATGAAGATTTAGCATATCTGGCACGTAAATACCTTGCAACACGGGCTTCAAAAGTGCCAGGCAAATGCCTGTTCTCACTTTCAGGTGACATTGTAAATAAGAAGCAGGCAGCATTGTCTCCCGTAAATGTAAACAAACTTGTTTGTCTTAGCAATTGGCTGAACAAGAAGTAGGACTGAGTGGACATTTAGGCTCTAAAGTTTTACATTGTTTTGTTTTTGAGTGCAGTTATGTAGCAAAAAAAATCTACATTTGTAAGATACACTTTCACAATAAAGAGATTGCACTACAGTACTTGGAGGTGAATTGAAAAATACTATTTATCATTTTTACAGTGCAAATATTTGTAATCAAAATAAATAAAGTGGGCACTGTACACTTTGTATTCTGTGTTGTAATAGAAATCAATATATTTCAAAATGTAGAAAAACATTCAAAATATTTAATACATTTCAATTGGTATTCTATTGTTTAACAGTGCAAATGAATCATGATTCATTTTTTTAATTGTGATTAATTTTTTTTAGTTTATCGCGTGAATTAACTGGGATTAATTGACAGCCCTAATATAGATATTTACAAACCACTTTACATCTACTAGTAATTTCAGTCTCCTTGTACTACAGAAAAGCCATGGTTTTGGGGGTATAACTATTTCTCATCTCATTAATAGTTTGATGCTTTTGGGATATTTCCAGCCTGCTGCTTGATTTTTCTCTGTATTTTGGGGGTGGGGGGGGCATAGTATTATGGGTATCTGGCCAGGCAACTTCAAAACTCCACTCATAACTTATAAAATATATCTTAATACACTGGTCTCAGGAGTCTGCAGAAGGCAGCCGGGTTTGGTCTCAAGCCCAAATGAAGCTTACAAAAGTTAAGAATACTGTGAAAGTAACACATTAAATGTTTAGTAGGGAAGAAGTTCCTTACTTTGTAAGTCCAGTGATATTCCAGTGCTCAAGAAGACACCAATGGCTAGTGAAAGAATTTTCAAGCAGCTTTCTGTGGTCAGGAGTCACTTTGATGCAGAGCCTTTGAGGAAGGAGAAGTAAAGTGAAAGAAACGGCAGAATCCACATGGAGAGAAAAGTACATCTAAGGTCAAAGCTTGTAAATCTCACATCCCATACAAGGGTATTTTTTGGTTTGTTTGTTTGTTTTTTTAGTAGATCTTCTGTTTGCCTTAGGACATTCTTTCTTCCTAGTTTATTCCAAATTTTGCTAAATCTTCTACAGCCCAGAAGGACCTTTAAGAAGTAAGAGGGCTGGACTGGGCGTATTGCAAGGAGTTTGTCTCAGTAGTCAGGACTAGTGAGAAGCTTCTGTTTATACAGGATACAGCAGCTCATCTCTTGAGCAGGCCTAGTCACCAGGAGTGCAGCACACCACCACTCTCAGCTCACCACTGAAACCAAATGTTCAAGGCCCTTCACAGTCTGGGACCACAACTGACCCAGTGACAACTTTTCTATCTGCAACCTACCTAGAAAACCATGCTCATCAGGGACATAAACTAGCAGATTCCCAGTCCTACTCCTGCTAAAGGCTGCACTCACTTTGTGTAAGATCAAAAGCTACTCATTTCCTGGGGTATGGCTTTTAATACCAAAAGTAATTCTCACTAAACAAACTTTTGGTCATGTCATTAAGTTCTTACCACTAACTCCCCCCTTAGAAGGGGGCTCTCCCACCTCCTGTATTCAGGGTGGAGTTTAACAAGCCACATCTGCCCCAGGGAGTCAGCAGTAATTAACTGGCAGCTCTATGCAGGGCTCCAAAGTTCTAACACCTGCTAACAGTGTGGGGCCAACAGGAGATTTCTGCCATCCCCTTACACTGCTGGGAGTGAAAGCATTCACCACTTGAACGCAAAGCTCATTTATTCTTAGCAGCCTACTTACAATAGCAGGGACTGATGAAAATGAGGGTAAGAATGGGAGACAATCCAAGCTGAGAGAGAGGCTGTACCCTAGTATGGTGAAAGCAGTTTATTCCAAATAATTATCTGCTTTTCATACTTTGTGTTTAATGTATGTATATTCTAAATATCAAGGAGGCAAGAGTACAATTTCATTTGCACCAGTGCAACTCCAGAATAAACTCACTGATTTCAGTTACTCCAGATTTAAAGTTATGAGGATTTGCTCAGAAACTGTTCCTAAATGTTTGAGAAGAATGCCTCTTCTGGGGAAATACGGGATTTTCCACAATGGCTCAGCCTATTAGTCTGTCTGCTTTGAGATTGTGCCTGTGGCAGTATGCAGTGTACATGATGCAGTATTGCCAAATCATGAGTCTCATGATATGGGATGTAAACCCAGCTCCTGGATTCATGAGAATACTTGAGAAACTCAGCTTTCACTTTTTACAGAAAAGTAAATGTCTAGTTGTCATGGCTGGGGAGAAAAGCTTGAAAACGCCACCTGAGTGAAACCTAAAGGCCCAGAAACCAAAAAGGCAAAGGATCCAAAATATATTTCAAAAAACTAAAACCACCATGATTTATAGCCAATTGCATGATTTGGGGGCCTGGACTCCTGATTTTTGAATGCTTGGGATTAGCAATGTTGCTGTTCCAGAATTAGGTGAACCCCATTTCCTTCCTTCCATCACCCGCTGCACTTAGCATGTAAATGGTTTTAGATCAATGTGATATAAGGGGATAAAGAAGTCAGGATCCTTCCTGATCACCACTGGGTCCTAATTTTCAAGGCCCTCAATAGTCAAGAAGCACATCTCCACTTGCAACCTGCCTAGATAACTATGTTTATCAGAGGTGTAAGATAATGGATTTCCTATCGTGCACCAACAAGGAGTTATGCACATTTTATGGAAGATCAAATGTTACCCCTTGCTTCCCAGGACTTAGTTTTTATTAGCACAAGTAACTCAAACTAAATATAAGATTGTAGTTCATGCCACAGGGTTCCTACTTTAAGCACACACACTCTCTCCCAGCTCCATGAAGCATGAGATTTGATTAACTTCATGATTATCCTAACAAAGCATAGCTCTCAATATTTTAAATGGCCATAACATTTTTCAGTATTTTTTTAAATCCTGCCACAGCAGGGCATTCAAAATGTGATTACTAAATCCATCAAAATAAAACAAATTAGAAATCTGAAAACCTTACTTGGTAGGAAAATGTTGTCCTACTTAACCATTTTAGTACACTTTTAATGAGGCTTCACAGTCAACAGAATAGCATTGTGAGGTTAAAAGAGTGGGTGAGTTCAGTGCTATGAATGCACTAAACTCATATGTGCATGTCCTTGGAACAAGCATGACTGTCTCAAGGACACAGTACATTTGTTTTCTGGAACTACAGTTCTTTTACCCTTTCTCTTTGATTTTAATCTCCCTAGAACAGTGGTTCTCAAACTGTGGTCCATGGGCCACCAGTGGTCCGCGAGCTCCATTCAGGTGGTCCACGGATAGTTCCCTCTAAGGTGCGCACCTGGGTGGCTGCACATGAGAGAATGAAGGGCCACCCATATGGCTCCACTAATCAGGTGCCTGGACTCTGGAGAAGACACACATGTAAGGTAAGGTGGTGGCCTTGGGGGGAATAGAGAGTAGGTTGAAGGGGGCAGTGGGGATGAGAAGAGTGGGTGGGCAGAATTTGGGACATTCAGGGCTGCAGCAGCCAGAGAAAGAAGCAACTTTCCCCAGCTCCAGGGCTGCAGCTGCTGGGGAGAGATGGCCCTCCTTTCCAGCCCAGCGCGGGGGCTGCCATGGCAGGGGAGAGAGGGAGAGACTCTCCCCTCCTTCGCAGCCCCAGTTTTGGGGCTGCTGTGGTAGGGGAGAGAGGGCACATCCATTGCATTAGAAAGGTAAGACTACTGATATTAAAATGTGAGTTGTGTGGGTTTTTTGTAGAACAAAAAATGTTTATTATTAAAGTTTTGTTTTATATAGCGCTTTTATCCAAATCACATTACAATAGTTAGCTAATGGTACAAACAACATTTGGAACGATCATTAAGTGGTCAACCGAGACCCTCAGCAATTTTCAAGTGGTCTGAGGAAAAAAAAGTTTGAGAACCACTGCCCTAGAATAATGATCTGCACACACCATCTAGTGGTGCCAGGGAGGATTACACTTTACAATAGTGATAGTTTTCATGGTTTACAGAAAGGCAGCCATTCCAGAAAAAAATAATAAAGGTCAATTCCTTCTCTGGAAAAAGAGATCTGTTTTACAAAGTGCTAAATAGGTGGCCATGAGCCAGATTCTCAGCTAGCATAAATTGGCATTGCGCCATTGATAGCAATGGAGCTCCAGTAGTTCATGCTAGCTAAAAATCCAGGCCAGTAACCGTTGATCTTTGCAAGGGGGTGGATGAACACTGCTTAGGGCCCAGCTGGCAGATAGTAAAACCCAGCCAAAGGAATCAGATACCCCTGTAGAAATTGCTCTGAGATGTAACGGAAAAGTCATGTG
Source organism: Mauremys mutica (assembly GCF_020497125.1). Taxonomy (NCBI): domain Eukaryota; kingdom Metazoa; phylum Chordata; order Testudines; family Geoemydidae; genus Mauremys; species Mauremys mutica. Next base: position 97,991,691 of record NC_059072.1, on the reverse strand, counting down.
AAGCTCAGACATTCTCCAAAAACAGCAGCAAAGCTAACTGGACAAAAGGATTTAATTGTATTTAGTAGATATTAGTCAATAAACAGTTTCAGAATCAGAGTTCCAAATACCATAATATGGGTCTGGAAATCTGGGTTCCCATAATCAAAAAGGAGTTTCCAGTTCCAAATCTAGGTTGCCACAACCAGTTTCTGAATGCAGAATTCTGAATGCCAAGTTTTCAAAGCAGAGTTCCAAAATACAAAATTTGAGATGTAAAAGGCAGAGCTCACGGTTGTGAACACTAGGTTCTGTAAACCAAAATCTAGCTTCCTAGTTCTAAAAAGCTGGCTGAATTTGCTAAGACTCATAAAATGAGATGTAATAACTGGGTCCCCAGTCCCAAAAGCAAATCCTGAAAAACAAGTCCCAAAAATCAAATATGAGATTAGAAAATCAGCATATCTTTAACCCAAAATCGAAGATCCAAAACCTGTCTTCTGAGTTTTGATAGCACCTACCCAGATCTTCAATACTATTTAGATATGTGACTCCCATTGAAAGCAATGGAAGTTAGGAACCTAAATACCTCTGACAATCTGAGCCATATGACTGCAGAAAAACTAATTGTGAAAAACAGTTTGAGGGCCAAATTCCAAACAGCAAGATTCAAAAGCAAACGTTCTCAAACCTGGGTTATGAACCTTGAAATGGGAAAATAGTGCTGCATGGTCTGATTTTTTATTTTATTTTTTTATAAAGGTGTGAAAATTGAGTTGAATCCCAAACACAAAATCTTATGATCCAAAATCTAGGTACTGGCTTGTCAAAGCCAACTGCCAAGAACCAAAACCTATGTTCTTCAGGAATAGTTCTGAAATCTGAGCTCCATATTCTAGTCTCCAAAGCCAAATTCCAAATCTCAAAACTAAGTTCCAAGTCTCAAGTTTGGAACTCTAGGTTCTGCATCCTGACAACTGAGTTTTTAAATCTGGGCTCGAGAACTGGGTCCCAAGTTCAGAAAACAGAGTCCCAGATTGCGAAATCCAGGATGCAACAAGCCAAGACCTAATAAGCCCTGAGCTGATGACCCACAATCCAAATTCTTAGTTCGGCCAGTAGAGTTCCAAGGACCTGTTTCAGGGAATTTGTTTCCATAGTCAGAGTTTCTTGCATTACATTATCAGTGGTAGTCAGAACATTTACTTAAGCTTACACAGTAATGCTTGTCACCTGGATGTGTGGGATAGACTTCCTGATCATGTTGGCAACCTCTTTTAACACCCTTGACAGTATCTTATGCACAAAATACAGAGGATAAATCAAGAATATGCCTTGATAGGTTTATTGAGAGGAAGTCTATGTAGCACTGTTTTTTCCTTCAGAAAGCTCAAGCAGCCAAAGCCTGTCAGTTAAAAAGCATACTCAACGTGAGGGGCGAGAGCTGAATCAACTTAGGTCTGGTGTCTCTCCTTTAGCTGTAACATCAGCAGGAACTCACCATTCTGACAGTTCCTGCTCCCTCCTGTCTCTCTAATGAGGCTCCCTCCCACTCCACAATGGGAACTAAAAAAGGCTTCTGTCCCAATAGGCTGGCATCTTTGCTTTGCCAGCCCATCTCCTCCCTACACAAGTAGGCTCCCTAAAAATGCATACCTGTTGTACGAGGTGAATTGAAAAATATTTTTTATTTATCATTTTTACAGCTCACATATGTGTAATAAAAATAATACAAAGTGAGCACTGTACACTTTATATTCTGTGTTTTAATTGAAATCAATATCTTTGAAAAAATGTAAAAAACATCCAAAATATTTAAATAAATGGTATTGTTTAACAGCGCAATTAATTTTTTTAATCACTTGACACCCTAGTAAATACACATTCCTTTGTCTAGGACAGGCTGAACACATTTTAGAAACATATTTCCAGCACACATCTATAACTGTTTGTACACCATCTGTATGTACATCACACAATGATTTGGGGGGATCAGTGTGTCACCAGCTTATCTATGATACTTTACATGATGCCTTTGAGATACATATTATGAGAACAGTGTGTTGTGGCAATGAGTGTCAGGCCTGATGGGAGTTACAGTATGGGGGGCCCTCTGGGGTCTCCCAAGGTCAACGTGGCACAGTAGGAAGAAGGGGGTTTTCCGCAGGGGGAAGTAACACCATTTGGAACTTGCTGCTCTCTTCAGTCCAATACTGTCCCTTTGTGGCCTCCCCAAGCACAAAGAAATTGACCAGCCCCGGTAGGTTAACAATAATAACACCACAGCATTTATAGTAGATGTGTGACACTCTGGTGTGTTGGTAAGACACTGGGACTTCATTTTCTGGCCTCAGTCACTTGTTCTGGGTCAGTTACAAAGGTTAATTCCCCTGTCATAAGTCGGGTCGGTACCCGCTGTCTCCAATGATGTAAAATTGAACTCGTTGAGCTGCAGCCTTCAGCTCACTGACTACACGGAATGTGTGGGTGTATATGCACGTCTGAGTGGAAGATGCCTTTCTGATCTCTGAGCTACCTCCCACATACTTGTATCTACTGCTCAATCCTCTATATAAGAGTTAAGTAGTCGTAGTATTAAAGGATGCTTCCTGTAGGCTTGGCCAATATTTACATGTAGTGTTTCTGAAGCATTAATAAAAGTTGAGCACCATTAAGGAAATCCATAGGAGTGCTTTGTGACAGGGCAACGGGTGCAATCAGAGGTGCAACTGCAGTATGTGTGGCCCTACCATAGAAAGTTTTAATCTAACTAACTCAAGTAACAATAGTAGCAAAGCCACACCACAGCAACATGCGGGCTAGCCATCCAAGTACATTCTTGAACTCACTAGTAAGCTTAAGTTGTATTTGAGCAGTTAACCCAGGCTGCAGCCCATGCTGCCACAGCTTTTCTGCTCTTGGTACCTGTGCTAACTAGATCAAAGCTAGCTTGGGTATCTTGACACAATCCTCGGTCACAGCTCTGATTGCAATGTAGATTTGCCCAAAGTCTCAACAACACTTTTTCTTGTACATAACTATTCCCCCCCGCAGGAAATTTAATAAAGACAGCTGGTCAAACAGGCCTGTATACTGATGTAAACCTAGGCCTCTGCATTCCTGAACAATAGTCTATTCTCTAAACCAGCCTGTTTTTTCCTTATAGTCCCTTTGTTCCACATTCAGCCTGCCAGAGTATGTCCCACAGCGATAGTTGGCAGAACAAATAAGGAATTGAGCCAAATTCACCCTTAGTGTAACTGTCTTAACATCAATGGAATTATAGCAGGGCTGAATTTGGCTCAGTACCCAAATACAGCAATTAGAGCAGTCAGTAATGTTCGTGTTAGATATAGTCTGTTATTTTTCATTACTGTTATTTAAAAAGATACAGCAACTAGCAGAGTGGAACAGAGCAGTCTTACAACAGTACATCCCGAGATCACAGTGAGAAAACAGGAAGCAAGCAGGGAATGTATCCTGTTGGTTGGAGGAGTGTCAGTACTAGAACACGCAGGGTCACAGTAGGTCACCTGTGTACAAAGCAGCGATAAGGGAAGCTGTTTAGTCATAGCTGTGTCTTTGAGGGTCCTAAGCAGAAGGGTGAGGAGCAGAGTACAGTGATTCAGGAAACAGGCTCTCGAAGGAGCTTGTTTCCCAGCTGCCGGGACGTCACGGGAAAGACAAGAAACTCACAGCATGTTTTTATCAGGTGGGTTTCGTTCTTGTGGAAATACATGGCTTGATTCTCCTCTCATACTGGGGAAAAATCAGGAGTAACTCTGGACATCAGCGGAGCTCTCCCAGTGTATAATTGGGATAGAGAGGGCAATCAGACCCTACACTCCTAATTAATACAGTAGGCTTAATTGTGGCTGTTAACAGCCCAGCATTGGAAAGGGTGGCTTTGTGTGGGGAAGGCTGTGCACTGCACCAAGGCAGGCTCCAAAGGCATTCTGCAGGCTTCAGTCCTGAGGCAGGAACAGTGGCTCTGAGATCATGAACAGCTCAATAGCAACTGTGATATTCTTTGAAAGGGTGCAATGTTTGTTCCTTGCTGTACAACTGTGTTAGGTCAGACATCTGGGGTGAAATCCCAGCCACAACACAGTCAATCAGATTTCTGCCACTGACTTAAGTGGGGCCAGGAGTTCACACCTCTAGTGCAGAAAGGGGGCACCCTAACTTTTTAGGGAGCCTAGAGATGCTAGTGCTACCGTTATATAACTTTCTTCTACTCTACCTCTCCCCCCTCCTTTGTACTGAGATACAAGAGCACCCTTATTTTAAGACTTTGTCCCACATTGGTAAGATCTCTGGGGCCTACTGCCCTGTGTTTGTAGAATGCCTAGCACAATAGGGCCCTCATCTTGGGTGCCCATTAGGTACTACCATAATAAACGTTATTAATGATGATTTGAGTAGTGGTAGGCTGAGAACAGGGGCGGCTCTAGGAATTTGGCCGCCCCAAGCACAGCGGCATGCCGCAGGGGGGCGCGCTGCCGGTCGCCGGTCCCGCGGCTCCTGGGGACCTCTTGCACACGTGCCTGCGGAGGGTGCGCTGGTCCGCTGCTCCGGTGGAGCATCCGCAGGCATGCCTGCGGGAGGTCCACCCGAGCCGCGGGACCAGCGAACCCTCCGCAGTCATGCCTGCAGGAGGTCCGCTGGTCCCGTGGCTCCGGTGGACCTCCCGCAGGCATGACTGCGGAAGGTCTGCCGGAGCTGCCTGCTGCCCTGCCGGCAAAATGCCGCCCCGAGCGCGCGCTTGGTGCGCTGGGGTCTGGAGCCGGCCCTGGCTGAGAAGTACTGTGCAGTGCACATCCGGGAACCCCAATCTATACGGCTGTTTTTGTATTTTGCTTGTAGAAAACCACTGTTAGCAAGCTCTTGAATGGCTTTCTCCTTTCTCCCGCTCCAGGGGTCTGGATTTTAGCTGTTTCCGTCACTGTGGCAGTACAGGAAAAAAACCCTCTTGCTCCATGTCTCCCAGGACCCCAAGGTCCTCCTGGGAACAATGGAGTTCCTGGTCATAATGGACACAATGGGCTCAATGGGGAGAAAGGGGAGAAGGGACTCAGAGGGGAACCAGGTAAGTCACATTTCACACTATACCAACTTTTGATAGCACCATTTCACCAGTTTCTTATTCCGAATTCAGTACATTGCATATTTGGAACAACCAGAAACATTTCATGGCAACAGTTACTTAGTGATAGAATTATGATCCTAACATCAGAGATTTGCCCTTTCTGAAGGTAGGAATATGGTACATATATATATATTAGACACCAGATGTACTGCCGAGAAATGCAGTAAGAGACATTTGGATAACACCAGCTAGGAATGGTTTCATCATGGAGAGGCCTTGCAGTGAAATACAGAATCCTGAACTGGATTTTTGGCAAGTAAAAACAAAAAAAAACAAAAAACCAAAAAAAAACCAAAAAAAAAACAAAACAAACCAAACCACCTCACCTCTCAACCCACCTTAATGGCCTCCCAAGGGAGTGAAAATGTTTGCTACACTTTCCTGGTGGTTTATTCCTAATGCTCTGTGTTAGTCTTAGTGTTTAGGCTCATGAAGCATTCTCCGGTGGTAGTGGTGGGGGCGTTGGGTGCCCACACATACATGTTTCAGGCAGTTCTGAGGAGATAAGGGGTCATATTAAGGATGGAGCCAGGGTATTGCTGACCTCCAGTGATGCCCTCCTTTTGCAATGCCATAGGAGCTTTAATGGGGCACAAAACAGGGAATAGAACTGGTTGCGGGGGAAATTTCCCCTGTGAAATTTTTCTTCAAAGTTTACGATTTCCCCCTTCCCCCCCCAAAAAAAATAATAATTTGTTTTGTTGTTGAAAGTTTGTTTTGTCAAAAAAAATTCTATTGGGGGAGAACAAAATTAATATTTTTTTGACCAGCTCTATTAGGGAAGCTCTTGAGCTAATTTAAACTGCTCAGGGGGGCAATCCAGCCCCCAGCAGCTCCTGCATAGGGGCTGTGCAAATCACCTCCCCTCTGACCCTGCCTTACGTCCAGCACTGGATGAATTCCATTGTTTTAGGATAAACGATCGCCTCCTTGCTCTGAGACACCAGAGAGAGGACAACATCCACTCACAGAAGTGTTAAAGACAGAGCTCTCCTCACTCTTCAACCACATCCACACCTGTATACATACATCCCACCTGAGAATGCTTCAGGAGCCTAAACACTTAGGCCTTGGCTACACTTGCAAATTTGCAGCGCTGCAGCAGGGTGTGAAAACACACCCTCTCCAGCGCTGCAAATTGCGGCGCTGCAAAGCGCCAGTGTGGTCAAAGCCCCAGCGCTGGGTCCCAGCGCTGTACGTTATTCCCCACAGGGAGGTGGAGTACGGACAGCGCTGGGAGAGCTCTCTCCCAGCGCTGGCGCTTAGACTACACTTAGCGCTTCAAAGCGCTGCCGCGGCAGCGCTTTGAAGTGCAAGTGTAGCCAAAGCCTATGGCACACACCAGAGCATTAGGAATAAACCACAAGGTGTGTGTGTGTGTAGGTCAAACATTTTCGCTCCTGAGGACAATAATTAAGAGTAGAGAGTTTTCTCTGGAGTTAAAGCTGAGGTGTTTTACTTTGAACAGAGTTTATGGGTATGTTATGAGTCTCTCTCTTACTTTAGGGAGTTTGCAATGCTTTAAATCATGCCTGCACAACTCGTAAAGCGGCGAGGGCCATACTACTCCAAAGAAAACAGCTGAGGGCCAAACCCGCCTGGCCCCGCCAAAACACCCTCCCTAGCGCCACCCGGGCCCCCTGAAACACATCCCCCACCCCAGCGCCACCCGGCCCTGCGGCAACACCACCACCCCGCCCCCCAAAGTATAAAGCCTCGCCGCCACTGCCCGCCCGCCTGCTCGGCTCATCATCCCCCCATGAAATAAGGGGAGGGGAAAGGGGGGCAGTGTGAAGGGATTGGATGTGACTGTCCAACACACAAACACAGGGGCTGCAGGGAGCCCGGGAAGGGGGGCAGTGTGATAGGGGCCGGGGAAGGTCCCTGGACCAGGAAAGGGGGCAGCAGTCGAGGCAGGGCAGGTGCAACACACACACGTCTCCCCTGGGGATTTCCTGGGTGTCCACAGACAGTTCAACCCCCACCCCCCGCACCCCTCCGATCACTATGGAGGCCGCCATGGGACCAACCAGCACAGTAGCTGCCCTGCTCCCAACCGAAGGGGGGGCTTGGAGGGTCTCGGACTAGTCTCCCCCCCCCCCAAGCTGGGGCTCGAGCCCAGGCCGGGTGCCCCTCCCCTCGCTCAGCACTTACCGGCTCTGCCTCGTGCCCAGCACTTCCCACTTCAGCGGGCCCCAGAGGCAGGGGCGGCTCCAGGCCCCAGCACGCCAAGCGCCTGCTTGGGGCGGCATGCCGCGGGGGGCGCTCTGCTGGTCGCCGGGAGGGCAGCAGGCGGCTCCGGTGGACCTCCCACAGGCGTGCCTGAGGAGGGTCCGGTGCGGCTGCGGCATGCTTGGGGCGGCGAAATGTCTAGAGCCGCCCCTGCCCAGAGGTGACACACCCGCTGTACGCCAGGCGGGGGGAGTGGGAGACAGAGAGACTTGCGATTCTGGCTGTTAGGGTGGTTGGAGTGCAGCACGCACACAGGGCTGTGAGGTGGGACCTCCCCCCCCCCCGGGGATGGGGTGAACCCAGGAGCCCCACTCCACCGCTTGCCCGCAGGCCGCACAGTGAGCCTATGCAGGCTGCATGCGGCCCGGGGACTGCATGTTGTGCAGGCCTTCTTTAAATTGTAGTTTATCCCACCCTGGTGGGCAGTGTCTCTAACTGACCCACTGAAGGCATTGTCAACAAAGAAGTTTTGGGGGATTTTAAATGAGTCACATTTGAGCAGGATGAGAACAAATGGAAAAGTATCTACTTCTAGCTCATTCTTTTGTAATCCTTTTCAGGTTCCACAGGAACGCGTGGGCCACAGGGCCCTCCAGGAAAACTAGGTCCAATGGGACCAAAGGGCGAAAGTGGACAACCAGGTCCCACCGGCCCACAAGGACGCCCGGGAGAATGCTCACCACGTCAGAAATCTGCCTTTGCCATGAAACTCGCCAAAAACTATCCAGCTCCTAAACAACCCATTATATTTCATCAAATTTTATACAATGATCAGCAACATTTTGATAAGGCCACAGGAATTTTCACTTGCCAAATACCTGGAGTTTATTACTTTGGCTACAATGTGGAGTTGTACCGGAACACCACGGTCATTCAGCTAATGAAAAACAGACAGGCAGTGATAGGATCATATCAGACCACCCTAAACTCTTATGAAAATATGTCAGGAAGTACGGTCCTTAAGCTGGGGAAGGGTGATAAGGTCTGGTTAGAAGTGAACCAGGAGAGTAATGGAGCGACACACACAAGCTACTTTTTGGGTTACCTGATATTTGAAATTTAGATTTCTGCAGAACTTCTGAATTAGCCTCACCAGTGTGTCAGAATTTAAGAGATAAGGAAAGTATACCCGGGGGTGGGGTAGGGTGAGGGGTGCAGGAGGTTTTGTCAGGGTCTAATTCCCTATTATAGCAGCATCTGTTATTATGGTAGCACTGCCTACTATTATGGTTGCCCTACACTTCCCATTATAAGACGCAGTTTTCTGTTGTTTATAACTTTCCCAAATTCTAATAGTTTGGGCTGAAAATTTCCATGCCAGGTGTCTGACTCTCGCTCAATGTTTTTGGAAAATGTCAGCCAAAACACTTTAGCCAACTCTGAGAATGAGTATAAGGGAAAATACATTTTGCCTGTGTTAAAAAAACTCTGGTGCCTTTTTCTTTGAGAATCTCTAATGCCTCCATACTTTGGAGCAAGGTCTTGATATTTGGCAAGCGAATGGCCTTTGTTTCAGGGATGTTCCTGTTGGCATCCCTTTGAAAATCTGCCCAAATTTAGCCACATTATAAGGCTTTGAAAATTTGCAGTTCACACATGCTCAGTAGACACTTCCTAGAACTCCACAGCTAAATTCCCAAAAGATTCCATCTGTGACGTTGCACTCCATATGCTTTATAAAAATGTGTTTATAAGTGTGAATATGATGTAACGGAAATATGCTTTATGCAAAAGGTCTCTTGTAAGGTATAATTACAGAGCTTATAATCGACTGAATGTGTTCATTCTATTTGTATGAATGTATCATTCTTGTATATGAAACTAGGAATATGAAGTATACCTCTGAGATTCTATTGTAATTATGCAAAGTGTGGGCCATTAATGGTGGTTTAGAATCTTGATGGCTCCCATTGACTAGGACGATTGGTTGTAAATGGTTTATTTACCTGCAAGCCTTCCGGTATATGTGCGGACCAGCCCTGGAAGAATGGAGGGGGTCTCAAAGGACATGCAAACATGTCACCTGATACTGGAATCCATCTTAAACCCAGTGCTTTTCCATTTAGAAGGAGGGGTGGGAACCCAGAGAGACAAAATATTCCCGTCTTGTGCCAAAGATATAAAAGGTGGTGGAAGAGAACAAAGAGGCTCCAAGTCATGAGAAAGCCCTTGCCTTTCACCTAGATTCCTGCTGGAACTAACAAGGACTGTACCAGGGGAAAGGATTGGACCCAGACAAGGAAGGAGTCTAGTCTGTGAAAGAAGCTTATTGGAACATCTCTAAGGGTGAGATTTACCTGTAATAAGTTTCTTAATGTATTAGGCTTAGACTTGTGTGTTTTTGCTTTATTTTGCTGGATGACTTACTTTGTTCTGTCTGTTATTACTTTGAACCTTAACGCCTCTTAAATCTTACTTTTTATACTTAATAAAATCACTTTTTGTTTATTAGTAAACCCAGAGTAAGTGATTAATACCTGGGGGAGCAAACAGCTGTGCATCTCTCTCTATCAGTGCTATAGAGGGCAGACAATTTATGAGTTTACCCTGTATAAGCTTTCTACAGAGTAAAATGGATTTATTTGGGTTTTGGATCCCATTGGGAGCTGGGTGTCTGGGTGCTGGAGATAGGTAACCTGCTGAGTGGTTTTCAGTTAAAACCTGCAGCTTTGGGGGCGTGGTTCAGACCCTGAGTCTATGTTGCAGCAGGCTAGCATATCTGGCTCAGCAAGGCAGGGTTCTGGAGTCCCAAACTGGCAGGGAAAACGGGTTCAGAAGTAATCTCAGCACATCAGGTGACAGTCCCAAGGGGGTCTCTGTGACTGAATCCATCACACCATCCACACTAAGCAAGACTTTTCTCACAATTGCAGTTCCCAGCTGCTATGGACTGGATACCTGGAATTGACAACAAGCATCCTGTTCCTCTCCTGATCTCTCAATGCCACCTCATTGACACCCAAGCAATGTGGAGGAGGAAGCTGACTGACATGAAGGCAGAGGGGACAAGAGCTGGAACTGGAGGTTGGGACAGAGGAAAGTAGATTTGGGCAAGGAACATGAGGGAAAGACTGGGACTGGAGGCTAGCGGGGGGAGGGAGGGCAAGAGGGAAAGTGGGACTGGGTGTTGTGAAGGAGACTGGGAACTGGGGAAGAAATGGGGGGGGGCAAGAGCAGATGTAGACCACAAAGGGGGACATTGGGAGTGGGAACCAGTAAGGCAGGGAAAGGGACTGGGAGGGAGACATATCTGATGAGAAGCAAAGATGTGGGAAGAGAACTGGGACTGGCCGAGCAAAGATACTGGGAAGAGGAGTTGGAGGGGGCTGGTCCCAATGAGAGCTCTGGGAGGGAGAGTGGGAGTCAGTGGAGATGGGGAACATGGGCATGGGGGGGGTTACTGTAAACTGTAGGGGTGTGGGGAGAGAGATTGGATGAGAAGCTAGGAGAATGAGATTGGGTCTGGCTGGGCGAGAAGACTGGGGACAAAGAGCCAGATAATGTGAGAAATGGGACTGGACGGGCAAAGAGAGTAGGATTTAGAATTGTGCGGAGAGACTGGGATGGGGACTCAATAGAGGAAGACTAGGACTGGATGGGCAAGGAAACTGGGACTGGGACAAGTTGGAGGAGACGGGGGCAGAAAAGGTCAAATGGGCAGAAGAGTCTGTGCGCACTACAGCACACTCCCACCAAAGGATGGAATGGAACCAAAGATTTCTGACTCTCACCATTCCTCTGCTTTCAGCAAATATACGTGAACCCCTCAGGCAAAGCATCCCATCCTCCTTTAGTGTTGGTCCATGCAAAGGGTAACAACCTGCTACTGCTATCAGTTACTCCATTAGCTCAAGTGGCAGAGCTCTGTGTGGTGGATTTAAAGTGTCCAACCTGTGGGTATCAATATGTTGCCACATGATATTGATAAAGCTGTCATGGGATAAAAGGAAAGCTCCTTTCATGGATTGAGAACTGGTTAATGGACAGGGAACAAAGGGTAGGAATTAATGGTAAATTCTCAGAATGGAGTGGGGTAACTAGTGGTGTTCCCCAAGGGTCAGTCCTAGGACCAATCCTATTCAATTTATTCATAAATGATCTGGAGAAAGGGGTAAAAAGTGAGGTGGCAAAGTTTGCAGATGATACTAAACTACTCAAGATAGTTAAGACCAAAGCAGATTGTGAAGAACTTCAAAAAGATCTCACAAAACTAAGTGATTGGGCAACAAAATGGCAAATGAAATTTAATGTGGATAAATGTAAAGTAATGCACATTGGAAAAAATAACCCCAACTATACATACAACATGATGGGGGCTAATTTAGCTACAACGAGTCAGGAAAAAGATCTTGGAGTTATCGTGGATAGTTCTCTGAAGATGTCCACGCAGTGTGCAGAGGCGGTCAAAAAAGCAAACAGGATGTTAGGAATCATTAAAAAGGGGATAGAGAATAAGACTGAGAATATATTATTGCCCTTATATAAATCCATGGTACGCCCACATCTCGAATACTGTGTACAGATGTGGTCTCCTCACCTCAAAAAAGATATTCTAGCACTAGAAAAGGTTCAGAAAAGAGCAACTAAAATGATTAGGGGTTTAGAGAGGGTCCCATATGAGGAAAGATTAAAGAGGCTAGGACTCTTCAGTTTGGAAAAGAGAAGACTAAGGGGGGATATGATAGAGGTATATAAAATCATGAGTGATGTTGAGAAAGTGGATAAGGAAAAGTTATTTACTTATTCCCATAATACAAGAACTAGGGGTCACCAAATGAAATTAATAGGCAGCAGGTTTAAAACAAATAAAAGGAAGTTCTTCTTCACGCAGCGCACAGTCAACTTGTGGAACTCCTTACCTGAGGAGGTTGTGAAGGCTAGGACTATAACAATGTTTAAAAGGGGACTGGATAAATTCATGGTGGCTAAGTCCATAAATGGCTATTAGCCAGGATGGGTAAGAATGGTGTCCCTAGCCTCTGTTCGTCAGAGGATGGAGATGGATGGCAGGAGAGAGATCACTTGATCGTTGCCTTTTAGGTTCACTCCCTCAGGGGCACCTGGCATTGGCCACTGTCGGTAGACAGATACTGGGCTAGATGGACCTTTGGTCTGACCCGGTACGGCCATTCTTATGTTCTTATGTTCTTATGATAGAACTTCTGGGTTTTTTTCAGTGTTCCTTTTTAAAAACATAGGAAATTACACACAACAAATTACATGATAAGGTTGCAAAGTCAAGCACTCAAAAGTTAAGAAATGCCAGAATGATGGGCCTCTACAACATTAATTTGGACCCGTTGTGTGCATGCATGCATTATTACACAGTCCTAAATTACGTGATCACATATTATTTTTTCCACAGGACCCCTGCCTCATTCTGTGCACAGGATGGGCAGTGTTGTGGCGATGAAAGAGGGTTATGTACTGAACAAAGCTGTAGGAGCTTTGCTTTATTTGTGGCAGAAGTAGGAAGGTATGTAGTGCATGAGGCAGAGGCTTGCAGGAAGAGAAAGTTTGTTCTCATATTTAAGGTAATTGAATGCTGCCCTGAATAATTGGAGTCTATTCCTGTCTCTGCCACAGGGTTCCTGCATGATGCTGGGCAAGTCACTTAAACCAAAACTTTTACAGGTGTTCACTATGTTTTTCCTTATTTTCTGAGTGCCTGACATAACATCTATGGGTCTGGTTTTCAGAAGTGCTGATCACTTACAGCTGCAATTGAAGTCAGTAGGAGCTTTGCATTGAACACATACACACTGAAAATATATTGTATATGAAGTGCTATGTATTGCTAAGTATTTTGAAAAATCAGCTTCTGGATGTCTCAAATTGGGCATCTAAAACTAGTGGACACATTTAACTTTAATCCCTCTGTGCCTCAGGTCCCCCATCTATAAAATGAGGATAAGACTTTCTCACCCCCAGGGGTGGTGTGAAAATAAATTCATTAATGTTTGTGAAGCACGCAGATACTATAGCGATGGGCACCATAGAAAAAGCCTATGAGGAAATTCATAATTCTGGTTTTAGAGCTGGGTTTGAACAGCATGCAGTAAATAACGCTTTGGGCCACACCCTGGGCAACAAGGAGAAAATGAAATATTGAATAGCTGCTCACTAAGGTCAAATCTACACTACAAATTTCCATAGGTGCAGCTGCACCGATGCAGCTGTGCCGCTGTAGTGCGTCTCGTGAAGATGCTCGAGCTGATGGGAGAGAGCTCGCCCATCGGCTTCATAACTCTTCCTCTGCGAGAGGCAGTAGTTATATTGGCAACAGATGCTCTCCTGCCAACATAGCACTGTCTACATGGGGGGCTAAGGTCGGTATAACTGCGTTGCTCAGAGGGGTGGATTTTTCACACCCCGAGAGAAGTAGTTATACCGAAATAAGCACGTAGTGTAGACCAAGCCTAAGTGAGCATTGGGCACTAAATGAGACAGGAGTCTCCAGCTAGCATAACACTTGGGATCAGACGATCTCCCCGGTCAAGGATTAGGGTTACCAAAGGTAGGGCTCCCTGGCTTAGAGTTAGGGTTACCAAGAGCAAGGATCCCCAGGCTCGGGATAGGGTTATCAAGCATAGGGTTCTCCAGGCTTGGGTTAACATTACTAATGGTAGGTTTCCCTACTCTAGGATTAGGCTTGGGGTCAGTTTGGCTCCCTAAGCTAGACTTAGGGTTACTAAGGATAGGGCTCCTTGTTTTATGGCTATGCTTGGAGTCAGTAGGAATTCCCTGGGTAGAATTAGGTTACTAAAGATAGGGCTTCCTGGACTAGAATTAGGGTTCCAATGGGTAGGGTATTTGGAGCTAGGGTTAACGTTCCTATGGGTACAGATCCCCGACCTAGGTTTCGGGTTGCTATGGGTAGAGTACTTGGAGAAAGTGTTATGGTTCCTATCAACAGAGTGCCCCAACCTAGGGTTACAGTTCCTATGTGTTGGTTACATGAAGCGAGCGTTCGAGTTGCTATGGCTAGGGTACTTGGAGCTAGGGTCAGGGATCCTATGGTTAGGGTACTTAGAGTTAGGATCAGGGATCCTTGGTAGGGCTCCCAATCCTAAGATTAGGGTTCCTATGGGTAGGACTCCCCACCCTAGGGTTCGGGTTCCTATGGGCAGAGAGTTGGGGCTAGGGTTACAGTTCCTACAGGTAGGTCTCCCCACCCTAGGGTTAAAGTTCCTATGTGGGTAGGAGGATTGGGGCTAAGGTTAGGATTCCCACAAGTAGGACTCACTGCCCTAGAGTTAGGGTTCCTACAAGGGAGCTGGGGCTAGAGTTAGGGTTCCTAGGGTAGGGAAGTTGGGGCTGAGGTTCGGGTTCCAATGGATAGGGATCCCAGCTGTAGGGTTAGGGTTCTTATGAGTAGGAGAGGTGGGTCTAGGGTAACTGTGGGTAAGGGCGTTGGGGTTAGGGTTCCTACGGTTAAGGGAGGTGAGGCTATGATTAGGGTTCCTACAGGTAAGGGAGGTGGAGCTCGGGTTCGGTTAGGTGAGTTGGGGCTAGAATTAGGGTTGCTACAGGTATGGCTCCTCGCCCTAAGGTTAGGGTTCCTACAGATAGGGCTACCTATGCTAGGGTTAGAGTTCTTAGGGATAGGGCTCCTCACCCTGGGGTTAGGTTTCCTAAAGTTAGGGGAGTTGGGGCTAGGGTTTCTACATGTAGGGGATTTGAGGCTAGGCTGAGCGTTCCCATGGGTGAGGGAATTGGGGCTAGAGATAGAGTTCCCACAGGTAGGAAAGTTAAGCTAGGTTTAGGGTTCCTACTGGTAGGAGAGTTGAGGCTAGAATTAGAGTTCCTAAGGAGATGGATCCCCACCCTAGGGTTAGGGGAATTGGGGCTGCATATAGGGTTCCTATGGGTAGAGCTCCCCATCCTAGGGTTAGAGTTTCTACGCACAAAGATCATTGCCCTGCGGTTAGGATTCCTATGGGTAGGGGCGTTGGCACTAAGATTAGAGTTCCTACGGGTAGGGATCCCTGCCATGCGGTTAGAGTTACAAAGATTTGGCTCCCTGCCCTACCGTTACAGTTCCTAAGACTAGGGCACCAAACCTTAGAATTAGGCTTCCTACAGGTAAGAGAGTTGAGTCAGGGCCTATTATTCCTACAGTGGCGGAGATTGGGCTAGGGTTCTTACAGGTGGAGCTCCCCACCCTACAGTTGCGGTTCTGACAGGTAGGGATCCTCACCCTAGGGTTAGGAATCCCAGGGATAGGGGAGTTGGGGCTAGTGTTAGGGTTCTGACTGGTAGCGCTCCCCTTCCTAAGGTTCTGGTTCCTCTGGGTAGGGGAGTTCAGACTAGCATTAGGGTTCCTTGGGGTAGGGGAGTTGGGGCTTCGTGTACAGTGCCGGTGGGAAAGGGAATTGAGACGTATGTTAGGATTCCTATGAATAGAGCTCCACACCCTATGTTTAGAGTTCCTAGGGGGAGCAGAGATGGGCCTAGGGTTACTCTTCCTAATGGTAGGGCGCAACACCCTAGTGCTAGGTTTCCTATGGGTACGGCCCTCGCCTTAGCGTTATGGGTCCTACACATAGGGGAGTTGGGGCTAGGATTAGGATAACAGTAGAGTGGGGATCCCTACCCATGGGAACCCTAACCCTAGCCCTGGGAACCCTACCCATAGGAACCCTAACCCTAGGGCCTGGATCCCTACCCATAGCAATCCTAATTCTAGGTGGGGAGCCCTACCCATGGAAACCCTAACCCTACAGCAGTGATACCTACCATTGGGATCTCTAACCCTAGCCGCAAGTCCCCTATCCATAGGAATGCTAACCCCAGCCAAAAGACATTAAAAAAAATCACTGCACGTAATATGAAAGGTGGCGCTGATTTTGGGTAATGGCACTCAGAATTTCAGGGATTTGGTTAATATTCATTGTGGACATTTGTAAAAAGTCAATGTGCATTTCAAAAATTTCACTGAACAAATGTGCATCACTGAACCTTCTTTTAGAACCTGTAACACTAGGTGGAATTAGAAAGGATAAATCATCCAGTCAAGATAGGAATTTCCCCTGTCATTCATAATAGTTCAAATTCAAAACAAACCACCCCACCAGCAGTCTGAAGAAGAGTCACAGATGAGACCCATGCTGGGCTATGACATTTAATCTAACCTAAGGAAAAGCAAGTGGCTGGCATTATCACAGGGCAATGCTGCTCATTTCCATTTTCTGCAAAAATAAAATCAAAGAAAAAGGATCGATTAGATGGCAATGGTCCAGTTGTTAGGGCACTAGCCTAGGATTTGGGGGAGATAGGTACATTCCCTGCTCTGCCACAGACTCTCCTGTGAGACCACAGGCAAGTCACTTAGCCTCTCTGTGCCTCAGTTCCCCATCTGTAATAGGGACAATTGTCCTGCTCTACCTCCGCGGGCTGTTGGGATGATAAATACAATAAAAACAATGAGGAGCTTGGCTGCAATGGTAAAGGGGGCATATAAACACCTAAAGTAGATTATAAAGTTGAAATGCAGCTATCCTGGATAGGAACTGACACTGGATGAGATCAGGAAAAGTTTTGATCCTGCTCCTGGCGTTTTGCATCTGTTGATGTGTATCCCATGGTTGTTGTTGGCTTGCCATTTTCCAGCGTTTGGCATGATTATTTTGATGAAATACATTCATAAATCACAACCCCACTGGAGTCTAATTGACAGAAAGGAACAGAAGCGAACATGGAAAAAAGCAGCACTGCAGAGTCAGATGAAGATATATGGGACCTACTTACAAGCTCATGTGAAAAATGGGAAAATAATGGCACTTATTTTGTGAGGTATTTGAATTATGAGTCCCTAAGTCTTAAAATCTTGGCAAATGTGCTCCAAAATGACTTGGAAATATGAGAAATTTACTGCACACTAAACTCTATTTCCCCCTTATGGAAAGGACAGGGCCCTCTCTCTCTTTTCCCTCTCTCTTGCCATTCATCACAAGCTCCAAAGCCCATGAGTAGAAATATGCTCTCTACTCCAAGTTTTACCCCTCCATCTACCCCCTATTTCAGCAAAAACTGCTTGGCTGTCAGTCAACTCCTTTAGTTTCAATGGTGTAACACCACTGTAAAAGAGAGAAGAATTGTCCCATTGTATTTTAAAGTTGTTTGCTTGAGCCCCCTCTCCAACAAGACAGTCTTTCATTAAAGGACAAGAGTTACATTTGCAGGACTCAAATAACAGAATTCAAAGTATACTAACAATCCAAACTGATGCAGCTAACATTTTGAAAGGGCAACGCTAGGATCGGAGGCTAAGGGTACAAAGATAGATTTTAGCTGATCAGCTTCTCTGAAATGGGCCTATACAACCCACTAACACAGTGGTTCTCAAACTTTTGTACTGGTGACCCCTTTCACGTACCAAGCCTCTGAGTGCAACCCCCCTTATAAATTAAAAACACTTTTAAATATATTTAACACCATTATAAATGCTGGAGGCAAAGCGGGGCTTGGGGTGGAGGCTGACAGCTCGTGACCACCTGTGTAATAACTTTGTGACCCCCTGAGGGGTCCCGACACCCAGTTTGAGAACCCCTGTGCTAATTTGAGTTACAATGTTTCTAAAAGTGACATTCAGCCAACTATAGCATTTAGAGTGAAGAACATGGTGTCGTAAAACAATTTCCTTTTGATTCCCTCAAGTGATGGAAGTTCATGGGACTGAAGGATAGAATCTGGTTTGACAAATGCACCTGGTGACTTCAATAAAAAAAAAAGTATCAAAGTTCCTTATCTGGCGCTACATATTGTTCTCTCTCATTGAGGTTAATGGGTCTTATGACAACCTGGTTCCTCTGTGGTGAACAGTTGCCATATTATTTATATGTATATATATATATATATACACACACACACACACTTGGTGACTATCATCCAATATTCACTCCTTGTCTCATTTAAACTTAATTTTAAAAGGTTTTAGCCTTTTCTCCCCAGGAGCTGGAAACCCAGAGACACACTCTAGTATGTGGTAATTATGATGTAGTGTCACTGTGAGAAGTGGCAGTCAGGTGTCTAAATAATTTAGTAGCACATATGAGACTTAGTCTTATGTAACTTTAGTGCCCTCGTGACCAAGATGAAGTCTGCTCTGCAGGCAGCTCTGGCCAAGAGAAGGCGCACGCAGGAATGCAGCAGGAGAAATCCCTTCCACCCCAGGGGCACCTGTTCCAAACCCCCCAGACTGAACACACCCACCCACAGGAAAAGTACAATGGATATAACAAAGTATTTATTTACAGAGGGATGAGAGGAGCAATACAACAAGGGGAAATATAGGGGGAGCAGTAAAACAGGGCTGCATTCAAGCCAAGGCCCCAGTGGAAGCACAGTCTGGAAGGGCAGACACTGAGCAATGTGTCTGCACACAGAGTTCAGGAGTCCTGAGCAAAGTTCCAGTCCCGTGGTGAGTCTTGGGTGCTCCTGGTCGCCTTCGGCGCCAGTGAACTTTCCCCCAGCAAACCCCTCCGGTGCCTCTTCTGCCGCTCTCTGCAAAGCCCCACAGAGCGACCCCCTCCCCACTTAACTAACTACAGCCTCCCTCCTTGTTCCCAATGCAGAGTCACAAGCCCCAGTGCTCACAGCCCCACACAGCTCTGGGCAGCCGTGATACTGGGTCCAGCTCCAGCCTGTCCTTCTCGGGCGATTCCCCCCCTGGCACAGTGCTGCTCCGGGCTCCTGTCCTGGGCTGTCCCCGATCGGGCCTGTCCTGCTCAGGCAGGTTCTCCCTGCTTCCTTCTCCAGGGCCTGCCGCCTGCCTCCCTCTCTCCCTGGAGCTCCAGTGCCGCCCCCTGGAGTTTCCCTCCTTTTTTCTTACTCTCCCCCTCCCCACTGGGAAAAAGATTTAAAGGGGCCATGCTCTCTAAACTCCAAAGGGGTTACACTTAGAGTTAGTGAACATAAAGTATTTATTATGCTAAGAACAAATATAATCTAATATGGAATGTGAAGCATTAATTAAATAGTTTTATATACAGAAAACATCTTTCCCTGGCTATACAAGTCTATTTTGAGCTTCTTAATTCTTTACAAATATACATACGTATTGTGCCATGACTTGTGTGTGTCTGGTGTCACTTCTCGCTGTTGGTGTCATTAGGCATAAATCTAGGTAACTAAGTAACTCGGGAGGGTGGAAGACCACAAGTGTCAATGAAGCCTTTCTGCACTAGGCCTGAATGAACCAAAGTTATTCCGTGTCTAACCAAAGCCCGTCCATGTTTGAACTTTAATCGACCTAACAGGCCAGCAACAGAGAATGGAATGTGTAACAGCTAGTTATCAGTGCAACACCTGTACCAGAAGGTAATATGAGGCCTGCTATAATGAGGCCTGCTTGCTCCTGGCTAAGGGGCAAAATAACAGATCAAAGAAAGTAAGACAAGATAACGGTTCACAGAAGAGTTACTAACGAGCTAGACTGGTTGCCGCCAAGTATGACTTAACTGCTTAATGTAATTGCAACTGCAATGAAATGTGGGGGGAGAGGAGGAGTGGGGGGGAATAGAAGAGGCTTAGTTAAAGTTGTGTATAAAAAAAGAAAAGCTGCCTGAAGTTGTGTGCTTGATTTGAGACGTGTCTGTCTCCTAGCATCCCGCTTTGAGATCTCAAATAAACTTTGTCTGCTTCTTCACCTTGGTGTGTTTATTGGAGCGAAGCACACCGGGCAATGAACCCCGCTGTTGCTGTCCTCGGGCACTCTATGCCGGCAACATCGCCTTGCTGAGCAGTTACCGGGATGACTTTTGGAATCCAGCACTTTCTCTGAGGAATCTCTCCCCTCTAGAGCCCACCAATATCTACCAACGTGGGAAGCTGCTGGGGCTCAGGACACAAGCTGAGCTCTCTTCAGGTTCCATTCTCACAGCTCTACTAACCCTTGCTAAGTTAGCCCAGCTTCCCAGGCAAGCCCAGTCAGACCTTCCGACCCTCTGTGACCAAGTGGGAATTTTTGTAATATTTTTGTGAATCCTATCCTCAATTTCCGCTATGTGCTGCAGTGTTACCTAGAGAGTAGAAAGGGTTGTTTGCTCTCTGCATAGGCCCAGAAACTCAGGTGTGAATGGCTCTTAGCTGTCTGGGGCTTGGGCCCTGTGTCAATGAAGTTTTTGAGAAGACAATGGCAAATTCAATCACCAGGACTTTGGTACCTAGCAACCAACAACCGTGGCTGGCCAATCTTTCTGCAGGAAGCCAAGCAGTGTTTGCCTAGGTGGAGAACAAAGGACTGTGGGGGTGTGAGGTAGAAGCTAAGAGTTGGCTGCTGGAAGCAGTCGGGGGCACACCTGAACTGGGACAAAGAGAGGTCAAAGGGACAGGGCTTTGGGCTCTGTGCTGACCAGGATGGACTATGCTGCAACGTTCTTTTCCCTCTGCTAACCCAGGACTTTGTATGCTGTGTTCCAGTTGACTAACACAGCTTTGACAAACAGCAGGATTTATTAATGTTACAACAGATACATTGCTCCTTAAGATTGTACAAGTCTCCCTCAGGGGTCTGCCTCAGTGGGACTCGCTGAACGGAGCTCACAGTGTAAAGCAGGGGTGCTGAAGGACCAGACATTCAGCCTAAGGAGGTGGTGAAGCTGTGTGGCTTACCTGGAGGAAGAGTGAGACCTATAGGGGGTCCTCCCAGAGGCTGTTCCAAAGCTGGGGACATAGCACCGGTTCTGTGGATCCATGATACCCTCCAACTCCTTGTTCCCCAAAGAATTGGTGCTGTAACCCAGCTTTGAAACAGCCTCTAGGACAGTGGTCTCCAACCCTTTTACACTCAAGATCACTTTTGAATTTAAGGGAAACCCAGGATCTACCTTGCCCCTTCTCCGAGGCCCCATCCCTTCCCCAAAGCCCCACTCACTCCATCCCCCACTCTCTCCATGACTCGCTCTCCCCCACCTTCACTCACTTTCACCAGGCTGGGGTAGAGGGTTGGGGTTTTGGAGATCCTCTAGGATCGACCAGTCGACCGCAATCGACTGGTTGGTGACCACTGCTCTAGGAAAACCCATTCACTGAGCCAGACCCCCTAGTGGCCTCACTCTTCCTTCAGAGTAAACCACATGGCTTCACTGTCTTCTTAGGCTGGACCTTTGGTCCTTCAGCTTCCCTGCTTCACACGTGAGCTCCGTTCAGCAAGTCCCACTGAGGCAGACCCTGAGGGAGATGTGTACAATCTTAGGAAGCAATGCACCTCTGCCAGCATCTGCAGTGATATTCACACCGCATTTTCAGAACAGAAGGGTTTATTAGTCAACTAGAACACAGCATAGAAAGTCCTTGGTTAGCACAAAGAGAAGAAAGTTACAAGGTGGTCCATTCTGGTTAGCCTAGAGCCCCAGCCAAGCATTGTCCCCCATTAGCTCCTGCTCTGTCCCTCTGTATCCTCTTTGTTCAAATTCCTGGGCCAGCCTGTAGTGAGTCGGTGTGGCTCCCCTCCTGCCCGGCAGAGGGAGCTCCCTTGCTAACCCCCCAGTGGGCGGAGCTTCCACCATCAGTCCCCGCCCCCCGGAAGTCAAGGGGCGGGGCAGGAAGTAGAAAAGGAGGGCACCAAAGCTCAGTCAGACGGCAGCCGCTGCCGCGAGCAGACGTGCCAGCGGGAGCTCCTGGCTGGGAGCCCTCCTCGGCCCGAGGCAACTGCCCTGCCTGGCCGGAGCTTCCCCGCGCCCACTACGACGAAGAGCCTCCCTGGAGCCAGTACTGGGAGGAGCCCCCAGGATTGCCTAGCGCCCGCTACGACGAGGAGCCCCCAGGCTTGCCGAGCGCCCACTACGACGAGGAGCCCCCCAGGCCCTGCTGTTACCCGGAGGAGCTGCCCGAGCAATCCTGGCCCAACTTCCCAGAGGAACTGCCGGACCTGCCGCCAAGCCCGGGTCCAGAGGAGCCGATGCAGACGGACTGGCCCGAACCCAGTGCGACCGACGAGGTAGGCCCTGAGGGGGGAATGGAGTGTAGCCCGGGGATAGCCGACCCCTGTCAGGCTGCGGGCACCGACGTGCCCATGTCAGTGTGTTGTAGCCGGGATCCCCACTGACTGCCGCGGATCCACGCCACTGCTAGGGCCCTGGGCTGGGACACAGTGGAGTGGGTGGGCCTGTGTCCCCCCTGCCACCCCACTCACGGGTGGCAGTCTCCCCCCTCACACCAGCACCCCGACCCAAAGGTCTGGACTTACCGGTTGTTTGCTCAGCTCCTGACTGAGGACCTGAGTCCCTGAACTTGAACTGCTGCTCAGCCCTGCCGGAGGGTCTGAGCCCTGTGTTTGTTGCTGCCCCGCCCTGAGCTAGGGCCTGGGCTTTATAACTGTACTGCTGTTGCCCAGCCCCTGCTCCAGAGGGCCTGGGCCTCCTAACGTTGTTCCCTGGCACTCAAGCAGACTAACAGGAGACAAGAAGTGAGTCGGAGTGGCTCCCCTCCTGCCCGCTGGAGGGTCGAGCCCCGACCAACTGATTACACAGCCCCATCTGGCCCCTCCTCAGTCCTTTGCTGTCCAGCCGGTCAAACACAGCTGGATTCCTGCAGAGGGCTGGACCATCCATGGTCATTAGTTACTAGGTACCAAACGTCTCAGTGATTGCATTTGCCATTGTCTTCCCAAACTTTCCATTGATCTGGACCTAAAACCTGAGAAAGCTAGGCATCAGTCACACCTGTATCTCTGGGCCTCTGCAGAGAGTAAACAGCCCTCTCCCACTGCCTATTTAACAATGCAGCATATACGGGAAACTGAGGCACACAGTATTCATGCAACGTATTACAGAAAATTCCCACTCTGTCACACCCTGTGAGTGCCCTGCCACAATTCCCAGATCTGCCTCTCTGGAGATCCACACTCCAACCCCCCATGAGGCTCCACCCCATCCGGTGATGTCGCTGCTAGTAACGTGAGCAGTTCTTTCACCGGGGTTTTCCTGCAGACTCCGAAGCAGGATTCGGCCAGGGGTAAAATGTCCATTAGGAATCAGCTCAGAGAAAGGCCAGTCAGGCTATGCAGACTTTATCCACCCTTAAAACCGCCACCTACAGAAATCTCCTTCTCTTCTATTCCAAATAAAGTTGCTGTCAAATGCACACAGTACCGTAGCTTTGCTGCAAGCCAATGCAATTTTCCTTGGGCTCAACTTTATGCAGACAAGATTGGCTCATTCAGCTCTAGATCTAGAAGAGAAGGCTCCGTCTCTCAGCTTATACTGTGAGAAAGCCTTGATATAAAATAATATACCACATTCAGTGGTATAATTATACCGTTTACAATGTGCATTTTCCATTATTTCTAACATGCTGATTTCTTTTTTGAAAGGATCTCTT
Organism: Mauremys mutica; assembly: GCF_020497125.1. NCBI lineage: Eukaryota > Metazoa > Chordata > Testudines > Geoemydidae > Mauremys > Mauremys mutica. Next base: position 97,968,008 of record NC_059072.1, on the reverse strand, counting down.
TTCCATTTATTATTTATTGTAGGGGGGATGGCTCCCCGGTGTTAAATTTCAAGAACTTCTGTCTCCAAAAGCTGAAATTGTTTCCTTTCCTGCAAGGTAGCTTTTGAAAGAGTGACAGAATTGTATTTCCAAAAATACAGGCATTACCAAGTCTGCCTTAGGCACTTTCACTCATGCTATTTGGCTATATAGGTTTTAGTTAGCTCCAGAGGGCCAAAGACAATTCAGCTCAGATAGGTGGATTCAGTTTAACAGTAGTTTTCACTTGTCACCATCTAATTACCAATACTTCTCCAGCCTTCACTTTGTGAATGTCCTGTCTCCATGTCACTCTGTGTAGAGAGATCTCTAGCAGTATCTATCCCAAACCAGTAATCAGGAAGAACTGTTCCACAGTGGCAGAGATTCTCAAAAGATATATAGGCACCAAACTCTGATTTAAATCAATACGTAATACCTTTGAGGATGTAGGCCATTCTCCTTCATAACCTTACTCTCAGCGGCACACTGGTACACTCATTTATTCTAATAATCCATGTCTAAAGAAACAACCCTCTGTTAGGCAGTCCTTCGTAATCCATTAGTATCTCATATGTTTACTGCTCACCAAGGGAAGGAACCTACATCAGCAACATTTTGGAATTTGCAGTAGCACCATTTCTGAAATGGATAAATCACAACCAGTGGAAGAATTTGATCCCAGAGCTGGCGCTGGACCTTCCAAGTCCGGGCTGGCCAACCTGAGCCTGAGAAGGAGCCAGAATGTACCAATGTACATTGCCAAAGAGCCACCGTAACACATCAGCAGCCCCCACATCAGCTCCCTGCCCCCGGTCCCAGCACCTCCCACTCACCGGGCAGCTCTGCCAATCACCACCTCCCCCCCCCTCCCTATACCTCCGGATCAGCTGTTTTGTGACATGCAGGAGGCTTGGGGGGAGGGAGGACATGGCAGGCTCAGGGGAGGGCGCAGGAAGGGGTGGAGTGGGGGCAGGGCCTGTGGCAGAGCCAGGGGATGAGCAGTGAGCACCCCCCGGCACATTGGAAAGTTGGTGCCTGTAGCTCCAGCCCCAGAGTCAGTGCCTATACAAGGAGCCGCATATTAACTTCTGTCTCTGGAGCCACTTGCGGCTCTTCACAGGTTGGCCACCCCTGTTCCAAGTAATACATTTAAAATAAACTCTGGTCCTGAAAGGTCTCCATTGACCTAGCCTCCTCTACAGCATTAACATACTGTCCTGACTAAATCCATGCTCATCTTATAGGACCTACAGATTTAGGGTGATTAAAAATACCCAAGGCCCCCTACATTTAAGTGATCTAAATAGCTTGACTTCCCTACTTGAGGGAATGCTTCTCTCTGCATGCCACACTGCTACAGCTGTGATCACCGGAGGCCTCTGAGCAGGATCCTCTTCAGTTCAAAGGGAGGAGAGGGCTGGCAGTGTTGTCTGTGAGGGGCCCTGGTTGATGGCTTTTAGCAATGGCTGCAGAGTTCAGGCTGCTGTGGAGGGTGAGATTTGATGCGGGGAGGAAGGGAGGGTTACACCTGCATAGGGGAGGGAAGCTGTGTGTTTGGTTTCATGTTAAATGTTGGGTGAGTAACTGTATACAACCACCCTTTTATACTGTACACACCCATTTAGAAACCTCTTGCAACCCCCAAATTGCCCCTGCATATTTAGTAGTTAAGCAACTAAATGGGCACACATTTTTCCACTCACATTTAATGGTAGATGCCAAATGGTGCTCACAGTACTGAAGGCCAGACTGAGACCTCACTGGGAGTCAAAACCAGTTCCTTGGCTGTTGAGGGTAAAACCTTGCCCCCACTCCCACCCCTAAGTGAGTCAAGCCATCTTAAACTAACTCTCTCCTTAAGCACTTCTGAACTCAAGAGAGGAGGATTTCAATCCTTTTAACCACCTCTAAATCCCTTTGTAAAAAGTACTGGAGTGACAAACCCGAAGCTTCACCCTGTATCTCCAAGGGTACTGCACAAACAGCAGCATCGCAAGTTCGTCTGAACATCCTCTTCCCATAAATGTTCCTTTTCCCTAACGTGAGAAGCTTAGGGCATACATTTTCATGGGTGACTAGTGATTTTTGAGTGCCCAACTTGAGACATCTTTAAAGGAATCTAAAAAGAACAGGAGTACTTGTGGCACCTTAGAGACTAACACATTTATTTCAGCATGAGCTTTCGTGAGCTACAGCCCACTTCGGAACCTGATTTTCAGAAAGTGCTGAGCTCCTACTCTCTCTGACAATCATGCTCCTTTGGACTCAATGTAGGGATAACTGGGTGAAATTTTATGGCCTGTGCTATCTAGTTTGACCTGCTGTATAATCTCAGGGTCCCTTCTGGCCCTAAAAAAACAAAAACTATGATTTCATGCTCCAATTTGGGCACCAAAAATCACTAGTCCTTTTGAGAATGTAGGCCCACAACTTTATGGGCACCACAAGCCATCAGTCCTTGGCCTCTTCATTAAGACCCAAGCCCTTCTTGTGACTAAAGTCTCTAGGTCAACCATATCACAATGACAGTGAGTCTGACCTTTTACTCTCCCATCTTGCATCTGAAGAAGTGGGTATTCACCCACGAAAGCTCATGCTGCAAAACGTCTGTTAGTCTATAAGGTGCCACAGGATTCTTTGCTGCTTTTACTCTCCCAGTGTTTCTGAGGCATCTTCAGAGATTTTCTCCATCTGATCTAGACTTTCACTGTGTTTTGGATTTTTAAAGCACTGGCAACTGCTATCAGGGATCTAGGAGAGTGACTGACATTTTCTGATGGCAGAGCACAAAAAAACCTGTAATTAATCATGTGTTTTTTCCCTATCTCTCCCCCTCTCCCCCCATTCATTCTCTCTCACACAATACAGGAGACAAAAATCTGAAGTGGATGGTACTTTCCATTGCCCAGAACTCAGTAACCCAACAGCAAGAAGGAGGCAGACAAGGTTTCAGATTTAAAAAATAAAAATCACTGTAGCAATTATTTCCATAGCAGAAGTGCTTTCTTATCCTGAGGGAACACCTGTTTTCAAAGTATATTACCATCACTGTGTCAGTGACCATTCAGGGTATGGTATTTGGACATCAGCCTCTCAAGATCTACATGATTTACCATCTTGCAGGGTTTTTTGTATGCTGGACCTGTGCAGCTAATGGTCCTGTATGGCTGTTAAATCACAATGAGCAGGCTGCTGGCTCCAGTGCAACATTATTAATAAGGGAGACCGTAGGAACCATCACAAAAGAGGTAGATAATAAGACAGAAAATATCATAATACCACTGTATAAATCCATGGTACACTCACATCTGGAATACTGTGTGCAGTGCCAGTTATCCCATCTCAAAAAAAATCTATTAGAATTGGAAAAAGGTACAGAGAAGGGGTATGGAACAGCTTCCATATGAGGAGACATTAAAAAGACTGGCACTGTTCAGTTTAAAAAAGAGACAACTAAGGGGGGATATGATAGAGGTCTATAAAATCATGACTTGTGTGGAGAGAGTGAATAGGGAAGTGTTATTTACTCCTTCACAGGACAAGAATGAGGGATCACCTGATGTATTTAATAGTCAGCATGTTTAAAAGGTAATACTCTGTGGCCAATTTATTTTATTTTATCATTCACTTATTGTGTGCTGTTACACTTCCAACTACTAATCAAATGTAGGATTATAGAAGGGAACAGTATGTATTAGGTATCTAAGTGAGTACTGCCGAAACACAGCCTTACAGGCTGAGGCCTGCAAGTTGTTAGCTTAGCCTCATTAGGCCTTAGAGTTAAGAAATACTTGACATCAGTAAGTGACCGAAGAATAACCCAATGCCTGAAGATTATGGGCAAAGAAGTGCCAAGGGGTGGTATTGCAAAAGATGAGCCGTAGGATCACAAAATGCCCTAGAGGTACATTTTTTCTAACACGTGCCTTAACCAAAGGATTCAGGTGGTGCTTCAGTGCTAATGAGAATAAAAGAAACCCTACACAATCTATGGAATATGGGGTACACCAGTAATCTATGTACCAATTGTGACACTGTCATTTAATAAGGGATTGTTGGTAGATGGTTTTCTTTCTGCTTCAGTCAACCTGAGAGACAACCTCAGGGGTAGGATCAAATGATCCTTCCCCTAAACATCTGGGGCCATATTCTCTGTTGGCATAATTTCATCTTCAGTGGAGTTATATCAACAAAGAATATGTCCCACTGTCCCTACCCCTAAAAAGAAACTTTACTGCTCTCATTCCATTGCCTCTCTTTTAATACAATAGGATTGGCTAAATTTATCAAGCAGAACATAAGAACGGCCACTCAGTCATGCCAATGGTCCATTTAGCCCAATATCCTGTCTCTGACAGTGGCCAGTGCCAGATACTTTGGAGAGAATGAACAGAATAGGACAATTTATCAAGTGATCCATCATTAGTCTTCCAGTCCCAGCTTCTGATGGTCAGAGGTTTAGGGACACCGAGAGCATGGAGTTGTATTCCTAACCATCTTGGCTAATTGCCATTGATGGACTTACCCACCATGAACTTGCTAGTTCTGTTTTGAACCCAGTTATACTTTTGGCCTTCACAACATCCCCTGGCAAGGAGCGTCACAGGTTGACTGCATTGTGTGAAGAAGTATTTCTTCTTGTTTGTTTTAAACCTGCTGACTATTAATTACATCAGGTGATCCCTTGTTCTTATGTTTTGTGAAGGGGTAAAGTATTCTTCCCTATTCACTTTCTCCACACCATTCGTGATTTTATAGTTCTCTACCACAACCCCCCTTAGTTGTCTCCTTTCTAAGATGAACAGTCCCAGTCTCTTTTAGCCTCCCCTTATATGGAAGCCATTCCATTCCCCTTGTGTGCACCTTTACCAATTCTAATAGATCATTTTTGGAGATGGGAGGACCAGAACTGCATGCAGCATTCCAGGTCTGGGCTTACCATGGCTTTATATAGTGCCATTATATTTTTTGTTTTTATTATCTATCCCTTTCCTAATGATAGCTTTTTTGACTGCTGCTGCACACTGAGAGGTTGCTTTTAGGGAACTATACAGAGTGACTCCAAGATCTTTCTTGAGTGGTAACAGCTAATCTAGACCCCAATCATTTTGTATGTATAGTTGGGATGTTATCCAATGTACATTACTTTGCGTTTCTCAACATTGAATTTCATCTGCCATTTTGCCACCGGACACCCAGTTTTGTGAGATCCCTTTGTAACTCTTCGCTGTCTGCCTGGGACTTAACTATGAGCAATTTTGTATCATCTGCAAATTTTATCACTGTTCATCCCTTTTCCAGATCATTTATGAATATGTTGAACAGAATTTAACTATCCCGAGTTGTTTTGTATTGTGTGCGTGTCGGTCTCAGCTCAGGGCCCCTGTTTATTATAACTCCCTCCTCTAGGTGTCCCTCAGATTCCCTTGCTGGCTGTGTGTTTAGAGCTTGGGGGAAGATATTTGACTAGAAATCTTGGATAATTTTTATCTTCCTTTCAGCCCTAGTTCTTCCTTCTGGATTTTCTTTTTTTTAATCTAGTTTTATTGCCTAATTGTAAATAAGTGGGGATGGAGGATATGCCAGCTTGGGTTTAAATTTTGCTTTAAGTTCTTTTGTCCAGTGTCCCACATACTGTGTTAGGAGATGAGCACTGTGACTAAAGTAGAATAAATAAATAATGGTTGGATCTAATGAGAGCTGTGTTTATAGCTTCTATCATCTCCCTCTGGTGGCTAGTTAGTTCTCCAGCCACAGATGTCTGAAATGTTTCAATGGTAACAGCTTGGAAATAAACTAAGACAACGGAAACAGTAGCAGGGGGAGTTGAGGTCTGCCTATAATGTAGCTCATGTATACAGGGCTGCAGGCTGTACACTTTCCTTCCCTCTTCTTGCTCAGGCTTCAGCTCAGCCAGAAGATCACATGCAACCTTGTGCCAAAACAGCACAACACCTCCTGAGGTGGGGAAAAATCGCAAAAGAAAAATTCAAACAAACCACACGCAGGACAAACCATGTGGTCCTGCACTAAGAAACCTAGATCGCCTGATGCCCAGGTTAGTGCATTTCCTGATTCTGCCACAGATTTCCTGTGACACCCTGGGCAAGTCAGTTAGCCTCCCTGCCTCAGTTCCCCAACTGTATAAGTGGGTTAATTCTTCCTTCCATTCGTGTGGTTTGTGTATTCAAATTACAAACTCTTTACAGCAGGGGCCGTCTCTTTCAAGGCAAGTTGTACGTTAACACATTAGTTAGTCATGCGGCATCCTCATAGGGAATACAGCTTCCCCTGTCTACATTCAGGTTCTAAAATGCATTGGTTAAAACGTGTTAGTTCACATGCATCTTACCCTAGTGTGGACAGGCTCAGAGACAACCCATGCCTGCCAATAGTGGGGGAGGGGCAGAGTGAGGGCCATCAGCTTCAGCAGTGTTACTGAGAATGCTCGGCCATGTGACCCTGCTCAGTTCAAGCAAAGCAGCAAATCGGGGGGGACATGAACCCACATGCATCGCCTCTGCACAGACTGTGTCTGTACAGTGTCTAGCGCCATGTGACCCTGGAGTTGCTAATAAAGTACAAATACATACATATATATACACACACACCACAAAAAATGTTAAAATACACAAATGAGGGGGAAATATATTTAAAACAAAATTTCAAACTCCAGAAGAGAGACAGGTGATAGAGAGAAAGGCGAGCTCTCCTCATCCCCTGGCCCAGCTACCACCAAGGGACACAGGAGAATAGGCTGCCATGCCTTCCCCGCATACCCCCAGTTCAGCTAAATCTATCACAAGGCTTGGGCGAGGGGTGGTTCCAGCAAAAAAAGGCATTGAAAGCTCTGCCCTAGCGTCTATTGCCTACATGCTCACGCCCACTTGAGCAAGTCTGAAACGTAAGCCAGCAGAGGGCAGCGACAGCACACATACGTGCTGGCTAGTTTACAAATGCAGTTGGGGATGGACCCATTTGCTCTCTTCTGGGGAAATAGAGACGGTTACACAATCTAGAGATGCTCTCTCCCTTCCTGGGATCTTGAGGAGTCAGCCTCTTGCACCTAATGCTCGACTCACTTCTACTGATGTAACTCAGGAGTAACACCACTGAATTCCTGGAGGTGTGAGAGGAGAATCAGGTGCTTGGTGTTGCCTTGCAAGCCTCTCAGATGAGAGGAGCTTAAGGGCAGAGGGGTTGGTTTGGTTTGGTTCTACAGGAAATTCCATTCAGTCTCACCAGATGAAGGACCATCCCTGCAATTTAGGGCCTAGCTGGGGCAGGGGAGTGGGATCTGGCAAACGAGTCAAAGCAGTGCCAGAAAACCCTGTAACACAGACATGACTTTATTATTATTTTGGCACACCTAAAATTTATAACCTGTGCGGTGGATTTTTCTGAAACAGCATATGTCATGGTCTGAGTTACTGTCAAAATAAATCTTTCTCCTGAAGGGCTCAGAAATTAAACATAGCCAAGACTAAGTAGGACATACAGAGAGAGACAATCCCTAAGCAGACAATTCAACACAAGGGACCCTAGTCCACAATTGCATTGGGTCCAGACCACAAAGAAGCCACATACCTCTATCAGAATACCTTGGGGGGTGGGGAGAGGAAGGGCACAGAGCTGGGCCTATACTCCTACATGCAGGAGCCTCAATAGAGAGAGGTTTCTGGTAGGGGTTTGAGGAGGGAGGGGTGTGGCTGGTCTGGTCTTATTCCATGATTATTCTGCAGCTGCCACAAGGCCTATAGGGGTGGAGGGTCTATACAGCCAGGAAGCCTGCAAACCAGCCCTTAGCAGTATCAGGATGAGTGTATGTAAGTGTACAAGCTCCCTCCCATCTGTCCTTGTACTAGCCTCAGTACTGGCACAGGGCTGAATTACCTCTGAAGAGAGTCTGTTAAAAACAGAAACTGTGTTTCAAATACCCCTGGGCAGCCCCTTACCTGAAAGTTCTCTCTCCACACTGGAAAGTGGGCAGCTGGCAACAACGTGCAGGTAGCCACTCAAAGAGTTAACAGCTGGGGGAGAGGTCTCACTGCACCCAAGTAACACTGCTCATTCTGCTGGATCCCTTTTGAATTATTGTTAAAAAAGCACTGCCCCTTGCTGAACCAGTATGAGCCTTTGTGCCCCCCTGCTCGCACCACAACACAACAAGTACAAAGTGCTACATTCAGGTCTGTGAGGACAAACACATTAATCACAGCAGGAATGAATTTGCCCCAATGAGTTTTTCCCTGCCTAGTTATTTAAAGTGCATAATAAGGTTTGTAGTTTGCAGATTCTTCTGGCTTCAACAGCTATTTGTAAAGCCACCTCATAATGGAAAAATACAGACACCTGCTAAAAGCGACATTAAAATAAGATTCAATCTTCAAGGAGGAATGGAAAGCTTAATTTTGGACAGAGATTTTTAAAAGGGGAAGCTGTTTATTCTGCAATGGCATTTCTAGCCCTGGAGTGCAATGTGTGTTAGATGCAGCTGGGCACTGGCCCACTGTGTGGAAATGCTACTCCTTGATTAAAGTCATGTGGGAACCAAGCTGAGTGATAAATGTTAGCAGAGAGTACCTATCATTTGCTCTCTTTTAGTTAAGAGCTCTCCCTTTGAGGATTCAGTTTGCTAGTGAAAGCTTCTGAAGATGTCTGTTTAAAACTGAATGCTCCCAGCTTTATGGGAACTAAAGAATGAAACTTCTTGAGTTGTGTAATATCTTTGGGAGCTATAGTCCTCAACACTGAAGTTTCTAGAGATCTCCTTAATGCTGGAACAAGGGAAAACTAATAAAGATGTGCACTATTTGTCTGGCTTTGAGTTTTGAAATTGCTTCTGGGGCCTGTGCTCTGTAATGAGAAACCCTAGGTCTGACAAATGAAATGAAATTGGTCTGGAGTTGGTTCCTAAAGTGAGACTTCTTTTGACTAAACTATCTTGACTTTTGGTTCAGTGTTACAGCCAAAGCTCTGCATATAGGGTCAAATACTCTACCCATTGCCCAGCCCAAGCAGCTAGGTGCATGCACAGGGGACAGGGAGGGAAGGATTCCTTCACCCAAGACTGCAGAAGCTATGTCAGCACAATAGCTGAAGTGAATTGCAAGTTCTCTCCTTTAGAGTTAGTGTGGGGGTTCCTGTTCCTGGGCTAGGGGGTTCTGTAGGAAGTGTGCATTCATTACTGCTGGGGGAATTTTGCACCACCATGCATGCACAGAATTCATGTCCCCTGCAGATTTCTTTGCTTCCCTGCAGAAAAATGACTTTCTGCTGCAGAAGCAAAGGGAAGCTGCAAGAGCAGTTATACACCACTCCCTAGCTGCACAGGTATATCATTTCAGGCACTCAGAGCAGCCGGTGGAGAGAGAAATCACCACAGAGCTGGGGACACCTCAGCCAGTGGCTCCTACCCTGAACCAGGATCAGCTGCTAGTCCCAGCGAGGCTGGAGGCAGGGGAGGACAGGATTTCCTCTTCCCCTGCAAGGAGTGGCTGGGGCTGTGTCAGAACCTCCCCCAGCTGCAGGAAACTCAGCATCCTCTCCTGCTTCCTGTCCCGATTGCTTCTCAGCTGTGGGGGGAGAGGCCACTGTATGGGGAGCTGCTCCCCCATCTGCCCAACCCCCGTGCATCTGAACCTCCCATACCCAGACATCCCTGCCAAGTCTCACCTTGTACACCCAGTATCCCCCTACCTGTCCATACCTAAACCCCACCCCACTGAACCTCAATCCCTGCACCCAGACTCCCTGCCTCTGGATCCTCACCCCTGCATCCAGATCACCCTCCACTGAGCTCCCTGTCTTCAACCCTGCACCTTGACAAGCCCCATGCTCCTGCACTACCCTGAGCACCCACATTCAGGCCCTTATGCCATTGACCCCTATCTACTGCACCCAGACCCCCACCCCACCAAGCCCCACTTCACCAGCACCCAGACCCCTCTACTAAGACCCAGGGCCGCCCAGAGGGGGGCGCAAAGGGGGCAATTTGCCCCGGGCTCCGCAGGGGCCCCCAAGAGAAGAGCGGAGGCTCCCGCCTCCGCCCCTCTACTGGAGCCTCGGCGCATGAAGCGCCGAGACTCCGGCCGAGCCCCTGAGCCCCGCCCCGAGCCGCATGGTGAGGGGGCGGGGCTGGGAGCTCCAACGGGGCCTGAGCCCCGCCCCGCTCAGAGCGGCGCGGGGAGGGGGCGGGGCAGCTGCCTCCGCTCGGCGTGGGGTTCACAGCCCCGCCCCCTCACCACGCGGCTCGGAGCGGGATGGAGCTCAGGCCCCGCGGGCGGGCGAAGCCGAAGCCGGGGCCGGGGCCGGGGCCGCGGCCGGGCGGGCGGGCGAAGCCGGGCCGGGGCCGGGGCCGCGGCCGGGCGGGTGGGCGGGCGACGCCGCGGCCGGGGCCGGGGCCGCGGCCGGGCGGGTGAAGCCGGGGCCGGGGCCGGGGCCGGGGCCGGGGCCGCGGGCGGGCGAAGCCGGGGCCGGGGCCGCGGCCGGGGGGACGGGCGGGCGAAGCCGGGGCCGGGGAGGGGCCGGGGCCGGGGGGGAGAAGCGGGACCCGCCGCCGAAGCGCAGCCCGGTCTTCGGCGGCGTGGGGCCCCTTCTGTTCCGGGACCCGCCACCGAAGTGCTCCGAAGACCCGCGGCGGGGGGCACTTTGGCGGCGGGTCCCGGAACGGAAGGGCCCCCCGCCGCCGAAGACCCCGGGCCCCCGGAATTCTCTGGGCGGCCCTGCTAAGACCTCCACACCCAGACCCCTCTGCTGAGCCCTAACTGCTTTCAACTTGGATGCCCCTGCAGAGGCCCATTGCCCCTACACCCGGAGCCCCCACTGAGCTGCCTGCTGTGTCAGGGTTGGGTCCATGTCTCGGGGTGGGGAATCTGCAGGGTGATCTCCCACCTTTGTACAACCAGTGGCCTGTGCTCCCCACTGCCATGCTGGAGCCTCTGCATTTATTTATTGACAAATAAAACTTGCAGAATTTTAAAATATTGTATGCAGAATTTTTATTTTTTTGCTGCAGAATGCCCTCAGGAGTAATTCATGTGGTCAGTTTTGCAGACAGACAGCTAAAGTAAGGCAGGGGTTTGTTGTGCAGCTGTTTTTAGGACGTAGCTTGTTTCCTCTCTCTGTTTTTTGTTTTGGTTCTTGTGAATTGAATTTCATTTGCAATTCTAAGAACTAAAGTAGTGTTTTGTTGCAACCTCCCAGCAAAGGTGTGTTTGTTTTTATCTAATTTCTCTGTGTGTGTGTGTGAACATAACACATCGTAATGCAGCCCTCCCGCTGCAGGTAGGCACTATAGAATCTAGTCCTGAACCCATCCCATCTCCACCCTTCCCCTATTATTGTGTAGTGCCGCAATATTATTTTGTGTAGCAGAACCACACCTTTTCCACTGTGTGGGTAGCATCCACACCCATGGAAGAAGGGGCAGGATTTATGTCTCAAACTAGCTGAGCTCATGTGGAGGAAAATGAAAACCTATTACCCACTCCCCACCTCACCCTGCCATGTGTGTGTGCATACGCACACAATCCTGCCATGGGTTGTTGAAAACCTAACCAGCTAAATTGATATGTTTGCTCTGGCCCCACAGCTTGTCCATTCACACCAGGGGGTGCACTCCTTACTTTTGGAAATGCTATCTTGAGCAGAGAAGTAGTTAGCAGAGATTAAACCTGTTACATTACCACTGTTTTGTGTGTGTGTGTGTGAGATGCTAACAGTGTTCTGTGTACTTTACAGATGTGTGAAGCACTTGCTGGTTTAAATGTTTACAGTCTGATTTTTTGGACATTTCTAAGGGCTTGGCTACACTTACAAATTTGCAGCGCTGCAGCAGGGTGTGAAAACACACCCTCTGCAGCGCTGCAAATTGCGGCGCTACAAAGCGCCAGTGTAGTCAAAGCCCCAGCGCTGGGAGCCGTGCTCCCAGCGCTGTCCGTTATTCCCCACAGGGAAGTGGAGTACGGACAGCGCTGGGAGAGTTTTCTCCCAGCGCTGGTGCTTTGATTACACTTAGCGCTTCAAAGCGCTGCCGCGGCAGCGCTTTGAAATGCAAGTGTAGCCAAAGCCTCAGTTTCTTATGCCTTCCCCGTGGTTTATATAGGCTACCGCTATAGACTCTCTAAATTTTACATATATTCGCTGAAGTATTTTACAATCAGTGAGCTGTGGCATGAAAACAGCTCTTGTCTTGAGTACTATACCATGATGTTGGCTCAAGAGATTTCTCTCCTGCCATCCAAATCCTTGGAGCTGAATAGAGGAACAAAAATTGCTTTTTTTCTCCAACTCCACCCTATCTCATTAAGATTCTTGTTTGTAATAGTATCTCATCCAGTGGGAATGGAATAAGGGCTTGTGTTACTCTAGTTAGTGTGCATTTTGAGACCACCACCAAGGACAACAAAGGGTGCAGCTGGTGGGCAGTAGGTGGAAGGTACCATGATGAGGCAGTTCTCAAGAAGAAATATTTGTGAGCACCTCTTTGAAAGAAGAAACCAAGGACTTGCTGTAGGAAGGATGCCAACAGTGCAGTCACTTCATGATGACTTTCTGTGAGCCCCGGGAATGAAAAAGTCAGATCTAAAATGAGTTAGTATGTGTTAAACCAGAGATTGAATTGAGGCAGTTTGCACTGGTCAGAAGGCTGGTACTTTTCCCTGGTGGCTGCCATATTTTGATCCAGAATTTAGACTTTTTAAAAAAACCCTCTAGCCCTTATGTTTGCAAAAGTAATCTTAAAAGTGAAAACCCAATGTAATCAAAGCAGTGATGTCTGCAGAGAGCCTGAAACAGTAGTTCTGAGAGGTGTGAACTGCTTCCATTCATCTTAGTGGGGTGTTAACGCCAAAACCTAATTATGAAATTTAAATGTCAAGAATTAACTATTTCATTCAAAGCATGCAAAGTGACCATCCTAATTTGCTGTTAACGGTATTTTATATTGGTGTCACCCGTGAGCAGAGCTTTGGAGAGTAGTGCTTTTCCTTCCAATTCAACCCCTGCTCTGAAGGAAGCTATACTGTGCCCTTGTCTATGTAAAATGTTTGACCAAGATTTTCAAAAATAGGTTCCTAAAGCTAAGCTCCTACATGCATATTTAGGCAGAAGCGCTGAGCAGCAGCAGCTCCATTTACTGCTTGAAAGACTTGTTGGTCACAAAACTGTCATGCAGGAGTTGTTCATGGAGTGGGCTCCTAGGGGATAGTCGAGTATGTACTCTTGTGGCATAAAAGAAGGCGGGAAATGTGGTAGACAAATAGGCTTGTGGAAATCTTTGGGAGCAGAAGTGTGAGAGGCAAGTTTGGATGGTGTAAAAGCCCTTCTTACAGATTTTAAGGCTGATCCTGTAGTCCTTTCTGAGGCAAAACTCCCACAGACATCATCAGCCTTGATTTGAAAAATTTGTCCTGAGATGAAATGAAACACATGCACTTCCCTATCCTTATGTGCCTAATCTATTTGTTAGCTCAGTGGGCCAAGGGACGTACTGGCTGCCGCTTCCAGCAGCCCCCATTGGCCTGGAGCAGCGAATCGCGGCCAGTGGGATCCGCGATCAGCCGGACCTGCCAACGCGGCAGGTACACAAACCGGCCCGGCCCGCCAGGAGCTTTCCCTAAACAAGCAGCGTCCCAAGTTTGGGAAACACTGTGTTAGCTAATAGCTTGAATGCTGCTATGTGTGTGCCATAGAGCATCTTTAAGGGGCCCAGGAGGAAAGGTTGTTGAGGGTGTGGAGGTGGCTGACCCCTGTTTACCAAATTAAGCCAAGGCTCCATGGTGCTTTACAGCCAGGCCTACGGTGAAATGGAAAAAAACAGCTTGCAACATTTTAAGTCACATACATTGCTAGATGCTGTAGAGACACGTCTCAGATAAGGAATGCACTTTATCCAGGTTTGTGCAACTAACTCACTCTTGAAAACAGAATATATTGGGGGAAACAGCTCTCATAAATAGACTTCTTTACCAGGAAGGTAAATTGCTTGTTGCTAACTACCAGAAAATAGATGCATTCAGCTCTCACAAGGTATTAATCGGATAATGTAATCTGTTTGTGTAGCTAGAAGTGTCATTAAGATGTTACGTAACTAGAAAAGAAAGTAGCTAACAGTGAATAAGTATAGTACATTATATTTAGAATGCTTTTTACTTATGTTAAGGTGTCTAATGGAGGGGGGATGTGAAATGTTGCAATTTCAGTGCCAGGTAAAGAGACATTCTAGAGGCACAGGACAAGACAAACATCGTATTAACCCTTAGCTAACATGCCTTCTGTATCAATCTATAGCGGGTGCAGGATGTCTCTAAAGTTGTGCTGACTTTTGAAGTGCTATGGTCAAACCAAGATAAGAAACTAGTTACAATCTCCATCCTGTTTATTGCATAGTCTGTGAGAGCTTAGCAAAAAGTCTTTGAAAGCATGTGAAAGAAGATAGGTGTGACGTTGCACTCCATATGATTTTTATGAAAATATGCAAATAAGTATGAATATAATGTAACTGGAGGGGAGGGATAGCTCAGTGGTTTGAGCGTTGGCCTGATAAACCCAGGGTTGTGAGTTCAATCCTTGAGGGGGCCACTTAGGGATCTGGGGCAAAATCAGTACTTGGTCTTGCTAGTGAAGGCAGGGGGCTGGACTTGATGACCTTTCAAGGTCCCTTCTAGTTCTAGGAGATTGGTATATCTCCATTAATTAGGAATATGCTTCATGCAAAAGATCTCTTGAAAGGTTTCATTACAAAGCTTATAATCTACTGAGTGTGTTCATCCTATTTGTATAAATGTATCATTCTTGTATCTGAAACTAGAAATATGAAATATAACTCTGAGGTCCTATTATAATTCTCTAAAGTGTGGGCCACTAATGGTGGTTTGGAATCTTGATGGTGCCCATCAACTAGGACAATTGGTTGTAAATGGCTCCGTTTACTTGCAAGCCTTCCTGTGAGTCAGGCCAGGAAGAATGAAGGCTTGGGGGTCTCACAGTACATGTGACCATGTCACCTGGTACTGGAATCCATCTTAAACCTGGTGCTTTTCCATTTAGAAGAGGGGTGGGGACACAGAGAGACAAAAGATTCCCACCTTGTGCCAAAGCTATATAAGGGGGTGGAACAGAACAAAGGAGGGTCTAGTCTTGAGAAATCCCCTAGTTACCACCTGAGCTGGAGCTAACAAGAACTGTACCAGGGGAAAGGAGTCTAGTCTGTGAAAGAAGCTTATTGGAAGATCTCTGAGGGTGAGATTTACCTGTATTCAGTTTCTTAAATGTATTAGGCTTAGACTTGCATGTTGTTTAATAAAATCACTTTTGCTTATTAATTAACCCAGAGTAAGTAATACCTGGGGGAGCAAACAGCTGTGCATATCTCTCTATCAGTGTTATAGAGTGCTGACAATTTATGAGTTTACCCTGTATAAGCTTTATACAGAGTAAAATGGATTTATTTGAGGTTTGGATCCCATTGGCAGCTGGGTGTCTGGGTGCTAGAGACAGGAGCATTTGCTAAGCCATTTTCAGTTAAGTTAAGCCTGCAGCTTTAGGGGCATGGGTCAGACCCCGGGTCTGTGTTGCAGCAGGTTAGCGTATCTGGCTCAGCAAAGCAGGGTTCTGGAGTCCCAGCTGGCAGGGAAAATGGGATCAGAAGTAATCTCAGCACATCAGGTGACAGTCCCAAGGGAGTCTCTGTGACCGAAACTGTCACAATACGTAAGAATGATATCTAAAGAAATGGTGAAACCCTCATCTGTTGTAAACAACCCTAATATAGAGAGGTAAGGTGAAGCTCAGATTTTGAGGCAGTCTGACTGCTGTCTTCCAGATGGGTTGGTAATGTAAGTACTCTTTTGTGGCTGTATTATGGTGTATTAATCTTTGACTAATTACCTTTTATTAATAAAGTTGATTAAGCCTAGCTATTTGATATCTTATTAAACTAAAATTAAACTGAACTCATAGCACCCCTTTTCCATATGTAGGCATGGCCTGGCTCCTTTGATGAAACAAACTCCTGGGCCAGTGGCAACTGAGCTACCATCTGTCTTCATGATACTAAAGTGTAGATGTTTAACAAAGACTCAAGGTCACATTCTCATTTCTGGGGAGATCTGTTCTTTATTATTGATTTTATCAAACAATGAATAGAAAGAGGTGTGACTAATATGGAAATAGCATGGGTTACAGTATCCCGAGAGTCTGGTTGTTGAGAATCAGATGCTACTTGCAGAGTAAACGAAACTCATTTCTTGCCATTGTTTAATCTTTCATCTGAGAGTGGGCCAAATACATCACTGGTGTAACTCCATTGGAGTTAAGGGAGTACACCAGGAAATCTTACCATTGACTTCAATGGGAGCAGAGTTAGGTCTGTGACGGTACCTCGCATAAGGTTTTATGGAAATATGCTTAGAATGTGTTTTATGCTACATATGCCATGTAACATATCTCAAAGGTTATGATCTACTGAATGTATTAATCCTATTTGTATGCATGTATCATTTTTGTATTCGAAGTTCTTAATGTTATGAATGTTGGCTGTGTACTGGCTTGATTTCTAAATAACCTTAGTTATTTAGTAGAGCATTTGGTCAGTTCCTGGAGAAAGGAATGTTGAAATTAAGTACTTAATCAAGAAGCACTTAAAGGACAATGGATCTTGGAATGCTCCAATCCACATAAGAGGTCTACTTGAGGATGTTCAAGGTAGCATGTAAACAATGGATGCTACCTGTAAAAAAACTGAGAGTCATGCATGGACATGTGACTTGCCCAGGTGACTCCTAAACTCCATCTTGGAGTTGGACTTTGCATAGGAGTGAGGAGGGAGGGTCTCCACCAACAAGAGAAAGTCTATTTAACCCCCTGTGAAACCCCTCCATTTTGTCTTCAGCTGGCTAAAGAGAGAGCCTCTCTACCCCGAAAGAAACTGTAAGGGGGTGAGTGATTGCTGGACCCGGACTAACAGATTAGTCTGTAAAAGGGAGCATTCTGGAACTGGTCTCTCTCTTATCTGTATTCAGTTTGATTATAGATTTGCGCATTTTATTTTGCTTGGTGACTTACTTTGTTCTGTCCGTTACTACTTGAAACCACTTAAATCCTACTTTCTGTATTTAATAAAATCACTTTTTACTTATTAACTCAGTATGTATTAATACCTGGGGGAACAAATAACTGTGCATCGCTCTCTATCAGTGATATAGAGGGCGAACAATTTATGAGTTTACCCTGTATAAGCTTTATACAGGGTAAAACAGATTTATTTGGGTTTAGACCCCATTCGGAGTTGGGCATCTGAGTGTTAAAGGCAGGAACACTTCTGTTAGCTGCTTTCAGGTAAACCTGCAGCTTTGGGGCAAGTAATTCAGACCTGGGTCTGTGTTGGAGCAGATGGGAGTGTCTGGCTCAGCAAGACAGGGTGCTGGGGTCCCACGCTGGCAGGGAAAGCAGGGGTAGAAGTAGTCTTGGCACATCAGGTGGCAGCTCCTACAGTGTTTCTGTGATCCAACCCATCACAAGGTGAATACTGAGTGCTTCTGAAAATCCTACGTGTACATTCCTGGTCCTTTTCTTCCTTTCTTTGAGATTGACAGTTTCATGTTTCCATGTATTTATTTACATTTGCAGTAATGAATACAATTATAGTTTTTACTGTTTTCCAGTATTTTCCTTCTCTCCTTTTGGACTCAAATTCTCCCCTTGAAGCCATAGGAAACTAAGAAAAAAGTTTGACACTGAAATAATTGTTTTTAAAAAAACCCAAACAAATTCCAGGAAGTCCTGACTTTCACTTAGTTTTGGTCATGTTCACGTGACATTTAATCTTCAGTAAATAGACTGTTCTATTATCTACTTTTTCTGACCTCACATTTTTAGAACATCCTTACTGAAAGTACACCCCATAATCATATCCCAGAAGAGCGGCCATTTTTATAAGCTTCTTCCAGGCTGTCTCTGGCATTGGAGTGTTAGGTTTGGTAAAATGCACAGTGGTCAGCAGTAGCTGACCTGTCCTCCCTCTCTCACTGTTACTCCTTTTTGGGTTTTGTAGTTCCCATGGTTCTGGAGCATGAAGGCTCTTGGCCTCCTGGATGGCATGGCAGAACTGGTTCTCCCATAGGCATAGTCACTACCCATCTTCTGCTGAAAGGATCCCAAGCTGGAAGTGAGACTGACAGTAACAGCTGGGAAATCTAACAATGGGGGAGGGGGGTCAATTAAAGGAAACATTTGACCTGCGGGTGCTTACACAGCCTCTTCTGTTGCCAGGAGAGACTTCAGATTAACATGGGAATTTGCCTTACACCTGGCAGATAAAAAAAAATAAATCTGCAACTGGGCCTGTCTCTGTGAAATGGGTCTGGCCTCCATCACACTGCAACCAGCTGCTGATCACTGTGCTCATATGTATGAGTTGACTGCATCCCTAAGTATGTGTGTTGTCTTTGTACGCAAGGGAACAGCCATAAAAGAGAGAACAGGGAAAAGGGTCCACATTCTGCAAAGCACTTAAGCATGTGTTTAACTTTAAGCAGGTGAGTAGTCTCACTGACCAGTGGCACTTCTCATGTGCTTAAGTGCTTTATTGAATTGGGGCCAGGATGAACAAAGAATAATATGAATGGAAAAAAAAACACAAATGCAAAGAATAAAAAAGTAAACAAACCTCTTTCTTATGCCATCTAGAGAAACACTGCTGCTCTGCGACTCAAACCAACATGCAGCAAGTCAGACATCGGTGGAAAGGAACTGAGAGGATTATTTCACAATTTTATTGCACAACTGAAAATTAAACTTTTTTGTTTTTTAATATTTACAAGCCATTTATTTTGCACACACAATCTAAACAGCATTTTCCCCAATAAAATTATCATCTAGAAAACTTACACACAGACTGAAGCATACATGTAAACTAAGTGTTTTGTGTTAAATGCCAGTTGCCTCAATCTAACAGCCCTGGAGTGATGAGGCGCTTGGGAACTGGGATGCAGAGGTCATCCCTCTCTAGGGAGGACTTCTGTTCAAGAGTTGCTTGTAAAACAGAATGGATGGATTTTCTTTTTCTGTCCTGAAATGTAGCATAAGGACCACCTCCCCCGCTCCCCAATCAGGAGAGAAACTGAAGAGTTCACTATTCATTCACACAGGAGGCCTTCTAGTAGGGTAATGCACAGACAGGGACATGATATTTAAAATTCAAATTCTTCCGTGTGACATGTCTTGCAAAGAAATGACAAGCATCCCCTCATGCATCGCTCACCGTTAAGGGTTATGAAATTCCAGTCTTCCCCCTGAAGAATGTAAATATACCTGTGTCATGGCAAAAAAGAGTCAGGTTCAAATCAAGCTCTGCTTGGTGAGGGGAAATGTGATTTCTCATTTCATATGGATTCCTTTCTTAGGTCATTAGAAGAGAGCTGACAGATATATTGCATATGCTGTTCCTGACCTCTGCAAAACCATACAACAGTAGCATGATGCAATGATATTTGCATATCCTTACCCTCATTGCCTTGTGTAATATTTTGCTTCAACTATTAAGGTCTTCGTCACTTTAGTCTCTAAAGCAATGTATGCTAGTCCGTTAGCATGCTGTGTCCATCACAGTGCGCTTGATTTCCAAAGCACACGAACTGCTGCTCCCATGGCTGGTCAACTCACTTTCTTAGTCACTTAGGCTAACATTTTCAAAACTGTCCACACACCTTTGATGCCCAACTTGCAACACTTAGGACTTGATTTCCAGGAAGCTGGGCACCCTCACCTCCAAATGGAGTCAAAAACAGTGGTGGTTGCTCAGCACCTCCGAGAATCAAGCTATAGGTAGCTCAAGTTGGAACACAGAAAAATTGAGGCACCCAAAACTTAATAGACATATTAGAAAAATAGGGACAATGGTCCATTGCTTCTTTAATGCACTCAGCACCTGCTAGCCTCCTTCAGGTTGCTAACTCTTCTGAGACTGTCAGCTAAATGAAAAAATGAAAGCTGCAGCAAGCTTGGAAGGAGAGTGAATATTTATGTACTCTGTTATCTGGTGCGCTGTCCATCTGGTCCATTTCTACATATGCTACCAAGGGATGGAGGACAAATCAGCTGGTTGTGTGAAGGGAAAAAAATAAAATGGGCCTTTTTCAAATCTTCCAATGTCATTGCTTTCCCCAAAGCTATGCGTGGTCATCATTAGGGCCCTACCAAATTCACGGCCATGAAAAATGCATCATGGACCGTGAAATCTGGTCCTTTGTGTGCTTTTACGCTACAGTACTATACCGATTTCATGGGGGAGACCAGAGTTTCTCAAATTGGGGGTCCTGACCCAAAGTGGAGTTGCAGGAGGTGGCAAAGTTATTTTAGGAGAGGATCATGGTATTGCCACCATTACTACTCCCCTACAATAGCTTTGTGACTCGCCCCCCGCCAACTCCTTTTTGGGTCAGGACCCCTACAATGATAACACTGTGAAATTTCAGATTTAAATAGCTGAAACCATGAAATTTATTATTTTAAAAATCCTATGACTGTGAAATTGACCAAAATGAATGGCAAATTTGGTAGGCCCCTAGTCATCATTAGCATCTCACACCCAATGGTTGGTAAGATTGGATGCAGGATTGGTACAGGATTCTGAGCATCTTCAGGCATCTCCCCTTCCTCTGAGGCTATTAACATTGTGCTATATTAAAGGCTTGATCCCTCTATTCCTGACATTCAGAGTTTCTGTTTGCTTTAAAGTAGCTCTCCTCCCCCTCCCCCCCCAGAAGTTCGCAAGGAAAAGGTGGATTCTCTGCACACTAAGCCTAAACAGCCCACCAGGCTCTGAGAAGATACTGTTCTATCTTAAAAATATCTGACAAAGTAATGGGAGAGAGGGATATTATCGCCAGTGATAAATGTGGGGAAGGTGAAGCACAGGTAAAATGTGTAATGGACTAGATGCAAAAGGATCATGCGATCAAGCCTTTTAGAAATTTCACTTGGCATTAAAGAAATTTCATGCTAACATAGGAAATGTATGAAGTGGGAGAAATGTTGAGTGCTCATGTGTGTAATTGCTCATGGTGTTACTACCCTTTGACTAAAAAACAATAATTCCTGGGAATTATGTTTAGAGGCACAGGGGGTCAGGAGCCAGAATAGTTGCAACAATAGGAACATGTTAAAAAATAAATAAAACATCGGGATCCCATCCTTGTGGCTTCCAACCACTCAACGTCCTCTCAAGTTTAGACTTGAGGGGAGGTTTAGGTTGGACATTAGGAAAAACTTTTTCACTAGGAGGTTGGTGAAGAACTGGAATGGGTTACCTAGGGAGGTGGTGGAATCTCCTTCCTTAGAGGTTTTTAAGGTCAGGCTTGACAAAGCCCTGGCTGGGATGATTTAGTTGGGTTTGGTCCTGCTTTGAGCAGGGGGTTGGACTAGATGACCTCCTGAGGTCCCTTCCAACCCTGAGATTCTATGATTCTAACTAAAAACTGCCAAAATCACAGAATAAAGAGAAGTGTGTGTAGAAATGCAGAAGCCTAAAAGCGGAAGAGCACCGGATTGCTTTTCATAAAAGAAAGGGACCGTGATGGTGTATCTTTAATAAAGAACTTGCCATTTGGAATATCATGTACCTATGTTCTTTCATACGTACAGTCAGAGAAACTACTGAGACAGGAACAGCACCTGTGAAGTCTAAAAGGTCAAGACCAATACTCCAGGCAACAGGGAAGTCTATCCCTTTTATTGAACTGTTTCTTGGAGGATTCCAATGCCCCACAATTCTAGTCTTCTGCTTCACACAATGTCCTGAAAACTTCCAAGTGTGATGGATACTGAAGAGAGCTGTACAAACCTTTTGCGACAAAACTTCAAAAAGACTCTGAAGTTTGCTTGTTTCTTATACGAATGTGGAAATGAAACCAGCAAAGCTTTTTGTCTGAAATATTTTTGGGCCCAGATAACTGAGACTCAAACTGAACTTTTTTTGCTCTCTTTCTCTATAAGCACAATTTAAAAAAAAAAAAGGCTGAGGTCTATGGGTCCATAAGAAATTTTTCTCACAGTTGGTTACGTGTTAGGTCTACTGGCCTGGATGAATCCCCATGAACACAAACTTTTACAAAATCCATATGCTACTCATGAATCTTAACAAAACTCACTGCTTTTTTAGTTTGTCTTTGCTTTACTTTGAACAATCCCAAAACTTAAAAGCAAAGGATACAAACTCTGCCCAAACATTTCAGTGTGAACCAATACCAACAGGATTTGCAAATTTTAAGGCCGGAGGGGACTATTTTGGTCATCTAGTCTAACCTCCTGCATAACACAGGCCCTAGAACCACACTGTCGTGCCTGACCATTGAATAGCTGTACCATCTGGATTTTTATGCATTCCTGTCAGTGTAAGCACTGGGCAGGGTGTATGTGTGTGTGGGGAAATTACATAGGTTATATGCCCTCAGTCTGAATCTGCACAGTGGTGAGTCCCAGAAATGCCTAAGCATAATAGGTGTCTATCACTCACTGGAGAACTCTTTATGAGCTGCAGTGAAGCACAGCAAAGTCTACCCAAAAAGTAGATTATACATAGAGCTCATTAGGATCTTCTACAAAAACCAAAACACCCTGATATGCTGCTGTCTACTCATGGCTTGTTTTTTGTTTAGTCTGGATGAGTAGCCAGAGGAACAAACAGGATACGCTGGTTTTTAATTTTTCTTCTTTAGATTTCAGTTGTTTTAGAGAACTGCAAGAGAGAACTGATGCAGCCATAAATCTTCCTCAAAATCAGCAAAAGAAGCTTGCAAGGACATTAGCTTTGCTTCAGCCATTAACTAACCAACCAACCGTCAACTTCAGGTGGGCCGAATTTTAAAAGGATGAATGTCCTGATTGCTGCTATTACCATGGTTGCTGTATTCCCCTGGTGTTTCTCCTTTGCTCACACGCATCAGTGGAATGACTGTGGGATCAGCAGAACTAACAAAGATCATGAATCTTTGAGCCGAGACTGGTTTAATCTCAAAGCTCGGCCTCACAAACTCTACAATGAGCTAGATCATTTAGAATAGGGAGGCCGTGTGGTCTAGTGGTTGATAAGAAAAGGGCACAGATCCCAGACAAACCTCAAAACTAATGTTCAATTGTGACCCAACTAACAATTTGAACCTAGGTCTTCAGAGGTAAGAGAATAGGTGTTTTCACTCCCTTAATTCTTCCTGTATTTTGGCTCTTTTTAAAAAATGAGACAGGCCATTATTTACTGCATTTTAGAATTCACACATTTAGGGGCCAATAGAGTAAGCCCTCCATGTGTGTAACTCACACTGACTGCAAAGGGCCCTACCCATGAGAAGGACTTACAGAATGAAACCCCAAGCATTCTACATGGAAAGCTTAATATGCATGGGGTTTAATTGATTTTCCCAAAGGTTTTCCATGACTAAGTTTAAACCTACCCTTTGAAAAAGGGGGCCGGGCTTTGCTCAGAATCAAGGAGACTAAAATATTATTCAAAGATCAGTGCCAGTGAGGATAAAAAGAAATACCCATCAGCAGCCACATTCCCTGAGTACAGTCCATCTTGTGCACTAAATGACACAGGGTCCTCTGGAAAAAATAGCATGTGATCTTAAAGACTGTATTATAAGGCATACACAAAAGGGTCAGATTAAGGTTGCATGAGCAACTTTAATTTGGGCATCTCCTAAGTTTTCAGTGCTTCACTTTACAGCGGTTTTTAATGTAACTCTTTGTATGGAAAAATATATCCATGCACTGTTTATATGAGAATTATGTTGCTGTAATACCTAGGGAAATAGCCATGGTTTGGTTTGAACTCTTTGGTCTCACCTGATTAGAGATCTCTGCAACTCTGAAGCGTAACTAGCAGAGGGCAAAGACTGTGTGTCAAAGCAGAGTTTCAGCCTGAAGTCAAAACCCTTTCTCTCCTTTGGATTTAAACCATGCCCTTAATGTTAGCAGATTATTAGATGCAAATATTGCCTTTTTGCACTGAATAATGGTTTCTTGTCAGTATAGGAGGAGTCAAAAGGAGTAGGACATTATTCCCTAATTGAAACAGTAATTAATTGGGGAAAATAAATCAATCTAATCCTTACAGTGGACACTACAGTGGCATGACAGAAAAGATATAATCTTGTAATTTGGGGTTGATAAAACTCTGCATACTTATGTGATAAACAGGCTAAGTGCTCCACTACAGGAACTATAAGTACTTTTGGATAAACGACCAGCATACGTAGTCCATCACTTGAATAAATGTTTTGTCTTTTCTTCTAATTCGCAAATTATTTCTTATACAGCCCATAGCAACTACACTCTGTAGGGCAAGTACACACTGTGTCCAGGGAATTTTTAAGAGGAAAATGTTGTGCACAGTTCACTGGCACATACAGTAAGTTCCTTTTGACAAAAATGAGCATTCTGTGTCTGCCTTTGAGAGGTGAGTGTGGATGTTGGGGGTCCCCTAAAAAAATAGGGTATTATAGATCTATGACTATAAG
This sequence comes from Mauremys mutica, assembly GCF_020497125.1. Taxonomy (NCBI): domain Eukaryota; kingdom Metazoa; phylum Chordata; order Testudines; family Geoemydidae; genus Mauremys; species Mauremys mutica. The sequence goes on along the minus strand of NC_059072.1, from coordinate 97,943,469 downwards.
CACTTTCCCAAACAGTAATGGCTGAACAAGACCAGTAGTTTCTTTCTACTCTGACTGCTTATAATGACAATTTGAAAAAATCTTCAATTAGGTCCTGATTCAGTAACGCATTTAGACATTTCTATCCACAGTCTAACTACGCATGACAGGCTACTAACATAAAAAAATAGAATACTTACATGTCAAAGATGTTTCAGCATCTTCAATACCAGAGTGCAAATGTTGGTTAATTTGCTTTCATAGTGACCCAGTTGTTCCAGTCTGCTTGATTAGAGATGCAGAAACTTGATTTTTAAAAAAAAAAATACTTGTGGGGTATTTAACTTGAGAAGCAGACAGATACCAAAGACCACAGACTTTTTCCTTTTTTGTACTCCAACAATCTAACAAAATGGAACCCATTTCACTTCATAGCTATTGATCCTCACTCCACCTGCTGAGTTACTATGTCCTGTTGATGGTCCATAGAAATCTGATGAATATCTCTTATGATATCTGGCAGAGGAGGAGGGAGTGTCTCGCAATGCCTAAAACTAGTATCTATGCTGATTAAAAGGCAACAGCTCAAGGAGTCCTGCACAACCTTCCTCAGCTAAAAAAACAGATGGTGGCCATTAGGCAGGCCATGGTGATAGGTGAATTGGCACAATCTGGAGATCACATTATTTTCCAGGTAGAAGTTTATAGTTATATTTGAATAAACAGTCATGTAAAAATCAGAACATTAAAAACATATTTTTATATTTAATTATAAAATTGACTGTTGTACCTAACAGAAAACCACCTGTAATGTGTTTGTACAGGGCATTTATAAAACTGATGGCTCAGTTGTGTTAAGGCCTTATTTACACCTGTGTAGAGAAACAGCAGCTGCATCCCTGATGAAATTATTATGCTTCTCCCTCTAATATGGAGCTTACTACATTGCAATAAACTGCACTGCAATTAATATGAAATGGTGGTGCCATTCGCACCCTTGTCACTGAAGTGATGTCTGTGATTTAAATATAAACCACAAGAGAAGCTGTGACAGCCTATTAAATAAATAATCTGTGCTTTAAAAATGATGTGAACACAGTCAGAGTCTTCACTTCTAACATGGGTAGTGGAAATGCAGGTGCAGCTGCAAATTCCTTCACCCCAATGAGTCGCAGATGATGATTTTAAGTCCCACTTGAAAAAAAAAAGCACATATACTATGTGGAGCCAGACTGTTGGCACACAAAACTGGCAAGGTTTTGGGGGGGATTATTTAAAGTAGGAGCTGAAGGAAATCTCATCGGTACCAAGGATGACTCAGGTCAGACAAAGACAGCTGCTAGGGTTGTCGGTAATGCAAAGATATATCTTTATCCAGTAAAGGATAGGATGGCAATTGCAGCCAAACTGGAGAAGGGACAGGCTGAGATTACAGAGGTACATTTCAGAAAAGTATCAGAGTGTGAGACTAAGGAATGTAATAAAAATAAGTGCATGGGTAAAACTAGAAATATCTATATAAGTGTGAGAAGCTTACAAAAAAATAAGGGAGTTAGAATGCACGGGAATGGGTGAGGACCTTGAGATAATAGGAATTGCTGAAACATGGTGGAATGTCAGATGCCAGTGGGATACTGCCATACCTGCATATAAACTATCCAGGTTGTAGAAATGGGAGAAGCTCACTATGCTTATAGGATTCCACAGAATTTAATGAGTTAAAATTTCTTAGGGGAGAGGTCCACAGAGTAGAATATGCAGGGACATAAACCCCAAATTAGAAGAATATAAATATGCTAGTAGGGTTATATTTCTGTCCTCCTGACCAGGAAAAGGATGTTAGGTACATAATGTATAGGGAGATTAGAGAGGCAACTAAGCCTCAGGGCTGGCTTTAGGCCGATTCCCCCGAATCAGGCCCCGTGCCTAAGTGGGCCCCGCGCCCACGCCTTTTTAATTTTTACTCATCCAGCGGCGCTCCGGGTCTTCAGTGGCACTTCGGCAGTGGGTCCTTCAGTGCCGCCGAAGACCCGGAGTGAGTGAAGGACCCGCCGCCGAAGTGCTGCCAAAGACCCGGAGAGCCCCCGGGTGAGTCATCCCTGCCGGGGCCCCATCGAGACTATTCTAATCAGGCCACGCACTTCCTAAAGCTGGCCCTGCTAAGCCTAATAAAACAGTAATAATGGACAGCTTCAACTACCCACACATGAGCTGGGCAAATGTCATAAAACAAAAAGTTTCGAGAACCTATTTCTCGACACTTTGAATGACTGCTTCTTGGAACTGCTCATTTCTAGAACACACAAGTGGAGAAACTGTTCTCAGCTGCACCCTACATAACATACAGGCGCCGGTTCAAGAAGTAACTATATTTGACCCAGTCAGTAATAGTGACTACAGTATAATTCAGTTCAGCATCCTTGGGGGAGGAATCACATCAAAAACTAGTATGGTGACACTTGACATTGAAAAGCAGGATTTAAAAAGCAGGTCAAAAACGTCTTAAATCAAAATAAAAATCCTTAGACTTGGCATGGAGGATACTTATGCTCAAAGACTCACAGAAGGCATGGATACCTCTAAACAAATAAAGAAAGGAAGAGGACATGAAAGTAAATGTATGATTAAATGGTAAGTTTCAAGACAAATGGGAAATAAAAACTTGGTTGAAAGGATTGTAAAACGTAAGACAAAAATCAAGAGGGCTCAAAGGGAATTTGAAGAGCAAATAGCCAAAATAAATTTGCTCCATCTGCAAGAAGCAGAAAACCTGGGATAACTGTTGGGTCCTCTGGACCGTCATGGAGCAATTAACGACTATACGGACACTGTCAAGAATGTAATGCCTTATTTGCATCAGTCTTCCCCACAAAGGATATTGCAGAGATATCTATCCCAGAGACTCACTCTTCCCAGGAAATAAAGATAAGGAAATGTCATAGACTAAGCTGTCAAAAGAAAAGGTGCTGGAAAAAAAAATCTATAAATTAAAGAGCATTAAGTCACCAGGTCTAGAAGGATTCATCAGAGAGTACAGAAGGACTTTTAATAAATTAAGTAACCAAGCTGCTAATATAAATATGCAATTTCTCATTAGAATCAGTGACTGTAGCAGAGGACTGGAGGGCAGCACATGTACATTTTTTTTTTAATGATGCCAGGGGGTAATCCTGGGAATAAAACAGCAGTCAGCCTTACTTCAGTACCAGGGAACTTGATTGAGATTATAATACAAAACAGAATTAGAACACACCTTGATGAATATGACGATACAAATAAACCAGCACAGTTTCTATAAAGAAAACCTGTGACTCTCTAATCTATTAGAAGACTTTGAGCTGCTCATCTTTACACCAGCCAACATATTTAAGCCTAAACCAGGAGCGTCAAAATTTGCCGCCAATATGGGCCAGCAAGAAATTACCACTCCCCCACCACCCAAGAAGGGGGAGCAGGGACAGAATTGTGGCTAATGACGCTAATGGCATGGCGCAACATGGGTTGTGTCCTTGTGGTGTAATCTAACCTATAACCAGCACTGCAGGAGAATGGTGTTCCCCCCTGTACCCAGGCATCATTGTGAAACAAAGAAGAAATTAACATCCAGCACTTAACTAGTGCTATAAAACAGCTTTAGTTATACAGAGGGACTGACTAGGAATTTCAAGAAGGTAAATCAGCACTTTCACACCACTGGACTACTTAGGCCTTGTCTACACTAGAAAATTAGGTTAGTTTAACTACATTGGTAAGGTGTGTGAAATATCCACACCCCTGAGTGGCACTGTTAAGCTAACCTAAGTCCCCGTATACACAGCCCTAGGTCGAGAGAAGAATTCTTCCATTGACCTAGCTACCGCCTCTCAGGGAGGTGGATTACCTAGGCCGATGGAAGAACACCTCCCGTCAGCATAGGTAGTATCTACACTGCTGCATTTTAAGTGTGGACATACCCTTAGGAACAGATTCTGCCACCCTTACTCCTGGTGAAGAATCACTGGGACTATTTGTGGAGTATTGCACTACTCAGCGTGAGAAAGGATGGCAGATTAACAATGAGGGAGGGAGGGGTTGTTTTATTAATTTGCCTATGCCTAGCTCCTCACAGGTTTTTAGGTGAGCTGTTAAGTAAAGGAGAAAAGTAGGAAGTGATAGATTCTTACACAGCCCACACCCACAGGGGAAAATGTAACAACTACATCCAGACTCCCTCCTGGTCTGATTTCTTGTCTCCAAGAAGTTGCTTTTTTTATTTTTGCTGTTCTGTTCTTTAATGTTTGTATGATTAACCAACATTTGTACTGTAAACACCTGGCTTAGTTGTGTTGAAGTTGCTGTAAATAAACCCCTCAAAAAGTAGTAGGTTAGAAAGAAAGCCAAGATCTAGCATGGTGAGGTGGGGAGGAAGATCCAATGACTGGAAAATAAAATAAAATAATGAGCACAATGAAGTGTGGATCCACTATACAGTCTAGGCAGCGGTGTCTGTAAGTACTGTTCTACATGGTCTGGAATAGGAAGAGGGACACACTTCTCACTTTAGTCGATTCTGCTTTCTCTAGTAACATTGCAAGCGAATACAAATAGCCCAGCTAAGGGCAGTGCATTAAACCCCATCTCCTCATCCCATGTAAACACAACATTAATACTGAAGAATAAAGGAAATGGTAAAAAGTCCAGTGTCTCGGTTTTTTTATGTGTTTTGCTTGTTAGGTTTCTTGTCCACCCTTCAAAATATCGCTACGCATACTGAGGTCGTGAACTGGACCCCCCCACATTCAAGCAAACACTCACACTCAGATTCCCAACACATTCTCTTCTCCCCCTCAAATGGGGAGTTTATGCCTCAGAGTTTTGCTCCTTTTATTATAAACTCCTTTAACGAAGTAGTTCTGAGCGCTTGTAGCAGGCAGCTTGACAGCACTGAGGCGCCTGGGCTCTAGTTGTCATGCTTATATTTCCCTGTTCAGCGACGAAGTCCACTTAAAGCCCAAGGCCCAAGGCCTTCACAAGTGGGCGTGCACTGAAAGAGCCTACAGGTCAATAGCCCTCAGTAGAAAATACATCCCAGGGAAAAATCCAGTTCTTGCCTTTAAAATGGTAACCAAGCTACAACATGGCCATTTATTTCACTAGACACATGTGAATAAATTGCTCAGGTGAAAACAGGCCTTACACTGACAGGTTCCTTCACATTCTGGTAGAGGCACCAATCTTTTTTACTGGACTGCTAGAACTGGAGGTGGGCAAGCAGAATGAAGGCCAACATTTCCTTCTAAAAGGGAAGGAATGGATTTTATGGCTGGGGCGGGGGACGTTTCTAGATCAAACAGAATTAACTTGAGGATCAGTGACCAATTGATCCCATGGATATGCCTCAGCCTTTAGCACACCTTCTCTATAGTGGGATATGGTATATGCTTCCCCTTCATTTTCAAGGCTATTTCAAATCTTTGCCTTGCCCTTCATTAGAATAGCCATCCATATCAAGAGGGGCAATGTGAAAGTTCACAGGTGAAAGTTCCCCTTTTAGAGCAGTGTGGGTTTAAAATTCACAGGACAGTGACCTGAAGATCTTCCTTTACAGATAAAAAGCATGTGGAATTATTAAATAGCAACATTAAATCCTATTTTCTGGAGATCTGTCTTTGCTCAACTGTTTTGAGAAAACATATTCCCGTCCCACCCCCGCTCCGCACCATTTGTGATATGATGGGCGCATGGCTGGCCCCTCTTATTCACACCTTGCGAATGCTAAAGCTGAGAGCCTGGCAGGCGGGTGGAAGGGAAGTGGCTAATGAGCACAGTCTGAAGACATGTCGCTTCAAATCTCTACTGTTAGAACTGTTGGGTATGATATAAAAACAAAAAAAGTCTCAGTTCCAAGTTAAAAGACTGGGCCCCAAACATTAAGTGGCTCCTCCCTTGAGTGTCTGTTTCCCGTAAACAGGCTCCGTCGTGCTAGCTGTTGTTCTCTGCTGTGAGATATTTGAGGGCTGCAAAGCCATAGCGGCGTGACATATCCTGCTGGAACTCCTCCTTCAGGGTCTTCAGACAGATGCGGTATTGCTTGTTGGAGCGGAACTTGGTGATGTCAAAGCTGGGAGCATGCGGCATATGGATCATATAGGCATTGGGCAGCACTATGAATTCATATTCCTGGAAAAGGAAGACACCAGCAGTGAGAGGCAGTTCCACGATCTCTCTCTCTCTCTCTCATCTTTGCTAAGGCAAAGAAGATGGTGCAGTGTAAATCCCAGGGGGAAGAGCAAATCCATAAAGATTTGCTTAACCAACCTCCTCTTTCTTTCCAAGGATCACATTAGCCCTTTTGACCAGTGTCACACTGGGAGCTCATGTTCAGCTGATTATCTACCCCCATGCTACTAAGTTCTTTTCAGAGTGACTGTTTTTCAGGATAGAGTCTCCCATCCTGTGAAAAGTGCGTAATTCTTTGTTCCTACATGTATAACTTTACATTTAGCCATATTAAATGCATTTAGTTTGAGCCCAGTTTACCAAGTGATCCAGATCTCCTATCAGCAACCTGTTCTGTTCATTATTTACCACTCCCCTGTTCTTTGTGTCAGCTGCAAACTTTATCATTAATTATTTTATGTTCTCTTTTATGTCACTGATAGAACTGTTAAACTGTTAGCATAGGACCAAGAACTGATCCCTGCGGCACCCCTCTAGAAATTCCCAGTTGATGACAATTCTCCGATTACAGTTACATTCAGTCAATTTTTAATCCATTTAATGTGTGCCATGTTAATTTTGTATCAATATAGGTTCTTAATCAAAATGTCAAGTGGTACCAAGTCAAATAATTTACATAACTCTAAGTATATTACATCAGCACTATTACCATTATCACAGCATTTATAATCTCATCAAAAAAGGTATCTAGTTAGACAGAATCTATTTTCCATAAAACCATGTAGATTGGCATTAATTACATTACTCTCCTTTAATTCTTTATTAATCAAGTCCAGTTTCAGCCATTCGGTCATTTTGCCCGGGACTGAAGTCAGGCTGACAGGCCTATAATTACCTGGGTCGTCCCATTTACCTATTTATAATATTGGCACAAGATTAACTTTCTTCCAGTTGTCTGCTTGTGTCTTTAAACTGTAAGTCCTTCAGGGCAGGAACTGTTTCTCTTCTGTGTTTGTAGAGACCAACACAATGGAGTGGCCATCCCCTTCCCAATTGGGGCCTTTGAGATATATATATATCTCAAAAGGTCTTTATATATAAAGACCTTTTGAAAGCAGTTGGGAGAGGGGCTGCTAACTGGCTAGGTCCAGGAGTCACTGGAAGGCTGGGGAAAGTATCTTAGAGCTTGTCCCTAGAGCAAGGAGAATCCCTTTCAGAAAAAATTCCCACCTGCAGGAACCTCACGCTCTAACTACAAGTTTGTAAGCCCTTAGGAGCACAGTCTGTCACTAGCTATATATCCGTACAGACCCCAGCACCATGGGCATGTGCTGTTTCTAGAATAATTATAATTATTTCCATCCTGTCTGCCATTTTGATGGGCTATAGCAGCACAGGGCCTCTGTGATGGAGTCTCACATGCAGGCCTCCTGACAGGTGCTGGATTTGCTAAAAAGCACTGAAATCTTTCCCTGAGCTGGGAGGTGACTCTGTTAGCTGAGGCTAGAATACTGAAGCAGCTGCTTAGGCAAAGACCTGATGAGTGGGAGTGGCACCTCAAATGCAGTGGAAAGCTTAATGGGTGTCCAGCACTATTCCCCCCCCCACCCCAAATTTGGGGAGAGGCTATTGCCAGAGAGGCCTGGTCAGTCTTATCCCACTCCCTAAATCCCCTGCTGATGAGCTGAGGGCTGATAAGCAGTCAGCAATGGCAGGTGGGGGTGGGAAGAAGGACCAAAGAACAAAAAAAGAGTGGGTAGGGATCCCCTAGCTGAGACCTAGTCAAGCAAGCAAAGCTCTTTGAGGAAAACCCTCAATAGGCTCTCTTTAGAAGGGAGTGTGTCAAGGAGCTCTCTCCATTGCAAGGAGGACAGAATAATGGGAAGTATTGTAGTCTCAGCACAGATAAAGGGAAAGCTCTGAGTTCCAGAAGTTCCTGGCAGAGCTGTCTCAGTGAGCTGCCGTAGGGATGGGTAGACCAGGAATTCCAAGTTTCCTCCAGGATGACAGATTCTCGATAAGAGAATAGCCCCGTCTCTCAGCCATTATAAACAAAACATCTTTTAAATATGAGTGTGTTTGGAGGCTGGAGGAGCAAGGAAACACATCCCCAGAGACAGTTCCATCTCAATAATCATTTAAAAGAACTATGCTACAACCTCCTGTGAAAGAGCTCCCACTTTCCTTTGTGTGACGCTATACGTTGGCTGAATGCCACAGCACAAATAAGCGTTAAGCTGTGAGTGCTGTATGAGAGCTACAACTGGAACTGTAATCCCGGTTACACAGATGAGCAGATAATAAATCATTACATTGATATTCTCCACATCTGAAGTTTCACTGATCAGTGATTGAAAAGTGTATTGTAAAATTAAAGTGTTATGCACGTGCTAAGTATTATTATTAGGATAATATAGTAGACGCTATTTTTATTTGGTTAATAAACTTATTTTCCCCTCTATAGGTGAGAATACCCCCATTGGGTATAGCCTTATGGAACATAAAGGGCCTGATTGCAGCCCAGCCCAATGTGACTGTGCAGAGGTGTAAGCAGGGGTATAAATGTCCCCTCAATGCACACACAGAGACGTGCACACGCGGACACACCCATCCCTGCACAGTCTCCTTGCCTCTCAGCTGCAGGCAGGATGGGGAAAGCAGGGGTTGCATACCTTGTACCTTACCCCTCAGAGTGGCCAACACAAATGAGCCAGTGTATGTTAGTAAGTACCTGCTAATGATCAGTGTCAGTAGGCAATTACTAACCTCCAGAAGGAAGTGGGGAACAGGGAAGGAAATGTGCCTCTCTGAGATGACAGACTCCTCACAGATTTGATAAATCAATTAAATGAGGCACCACTTTTAATGCTCAGCCAATACTAAACAAGGGTTTTCTCTCTTAGATGGAAATAACCAGTTACAGAATGCAGTATGGCCGGCTGAATAATTTGGTGACATGGAATCTGAATCCACTTCCATAGTATAAGGGTTTCCTATAAAAACCATGCATCTCACGAAGAATCTCATTAAGAAGATGTCTCCTTACCTGTGCATCCAGTTCCATTATGTGAGCTACTTTGTTCCAGCCGAACCCTACAAACCTTCTGTCGTACTCTGGGCAGTCCTGCCTCACAACAACATATGGCTCAAAGTCTGCTTCCCACTCAACTTGATAAGGTGTGGTAGCAGTCCGCCACTTGGCAAAGTTCGTGGGTGCATGCCCTTTCGTCCAGACGTGATACCTTGAATATACAGAACTTGCATGGGCGTGGGGGAACAGTGAAATAAGACGCATCTTGGCAAAACTGCATAACATTACCTTTTAGATGGAACCCTTGAAAATGAGGACATTCGCTGTACAGTCCACTATTATTTTTAGGACAAATTATAGGCAACTCGATACACTATGACCATTTGTGAAGCATTTTTCCATACTTCCATGTGCTTGATGCTTATACATACCAGGCTGATGAAGTTAACTGACAAAAAGACAATTATCAAAAGGGCTATCCATGACTGAGACTGGGAAACAATAATTATGGAAAACACAAAGGGTGCATCTACACTACAATATTTCACATCCATTTCCCAGCTATGGTGTAGTTCACTTAAAGCTTTTAAAAGTTAACTATTACAGCTCCACGGTGATGAGAGTTATGTATTTTATATTTACATTTTTAAGTTGTGTAAGAGACACCTGGAGCTCTGGACAAGTGCCTCTTTTTGTTATTATTACTGTAAAAACCCAAATAAATAATTAAATTAATACATAAAAGCCTGGATAAATGCTCTCCATGATACTACAGATATCATTTTATCCAACACGATTCTATGTAAGACCATTAATTCAATTTATAAGAAAGGATCCTTTAATATTTTGTTAATCTTATTTATGTCACAGCAGGTCTCTTCCAAGCACAGCTTGAATCCACCCCACTAACACAAGGATCAATGATTCTCTTGCCCTTTCACTCTTCTTACATCTTTCCAGAAATCACTGAGACAGACTCTTGCTGCAGCATCATGGATTAAATCAAGAAAAAAAAAGAAGGCAGGTGATCTGTATTGTAGTATTTTGAGATTTATAACAGAAGGAGCAAAACAAACATGCAGTTGTGCAATATAAGGCACCTTGACTTCAAGGGGACAGACAACTTGTGCATAAAGTGAAGCATGTGCGTAACTATTTGCAGGTTGAGGGCCTAGATCCTAATATTTTGATCTCAGAAGTTTGGATAACATTACAAACCATGAAGAACCAGGAGCACAGAGGTAAGAATTACAGCCATAGCGTTAACATTTTGGGTGTATCTTATTGTTTATAATACCTGGAGAAACCGAAAGAAGCTAAGGTTCACTTTCTCTCTTCATCATGGAATAGATCAGTGCAGGAGGGACATGGCTATCAGAAAATTATTTTACTATACAGCAATTTATTTTCTTTTAAGCTGTGACAGTTTCACTTTTATATGTTGTTATTATTATTATTATCATCATAGTTAAACAGGTTGCATCACTTCAGTGAGACTGGCTAACTAGTAGCACAGAGCCTTTCAACAATAAATCGCTGGTTTGACTTTCCAGGCTGCCAGAGATCAAAGCCTTTACCATCTATTGAGAGAGACAAGGTAAGTAAGGTAATATCTTCTTTTGGACCAGTTTCTGTTGATGGAAGGTACAAGATTTTAAGCTTCCCAGAGCTCTTCTTCAGGTCTGGGCAAAAGCTTGCACATTCCATCAACAGAAGTTGGTCCAATAAAATATATTTCCTCACCTACCTTCTCTCACTCATATCCTGGCACCAACACAATTTTACCATCTATTGTCCATTTGATGTCTTTAGGAAATGAGTTGGTAGTCTCAATCCAGGCCCTAGTGAAATAAACCACAATCACAACAGGGGTTTTAAATCTGATGTAGGATTGTGGGGAATGCGGCATTTCCCCTCATCCCTCCTCTAGCATTTTGAAAGTAATAAATAAAATAAAATAATAATAATAATAATACTTACTATTTAACACTTAATGTGATCTGTATTTTCAAAACACCCTACAAATGATAGCTAATTAATTAATTCCTGCAGAGAATCATGCTAGTGCTGCAGCTCCTGCCCATAATGCTTCCCCAGTGGCAACAGCAAGAGCAGAACATGAAACTGATCAGAGTTGGATCACTTTCCCTCTACAGCTATTGCTGGCCCCACTGACATAGTACTATAGGCAGGAGCAGCAGCACAGGTATCCCCTGGGAGGGAGAGAGAGGGACGAGAAACTCAAAAGGGAAGAGCAAAACAGGATAAAGAAGAGCACTAGTGAAAAAGATCAGGACGGGAGTGAGGGAGACAAAGGCAAAATAGAAAGAAAGATAGTGGGGGAAAAGGAGGGGAGAAGGTGAGTGAAAGAAAAGTGGAGACCCTGATTAAAGGAGGGAGGCGCTACATACTACCTGTCCAATCAATGTATTTCCTTTGGGAGGGTCCAAACCTATGGATGAGAGGGTAGTTCATTCTCTAAGTCTATTCCGTTCTTGGCATCTCTGCCTCAATGGCTGAGTACATCCAGACTACCTGCCGGATCGGCGGGTAGTGATCCATCTATTGGGGATCGATATATTGTGTCTCGTCTAGACACGATATATCGATCCCCGAACGCGCGCCCGTGGACTCCGGAACTCCACCAGGGCGAGAGGCGGAAGCGGAGTCGACGGGGAAGCCGCGGCCGTCGATCCCGTGCCGTGAGGACGGGAGGTAAGTTGAAATAAGATACATCGACTTCAGCTATGCTATTCTCGTAGCTGAAGTTGTGTATCTTACATCGACCCCCACCAGGCCTAAGATGCCAATCAATGCAGCAGTGATGGTTGTTCTGTGATGTGGCCACCTGTGCACAAGAAAATAAACTGAGACCAACAAATCATTTTGCACAGAACATTCAGGTTCTTTAAAAGCACCTGAAATTCCCATTGTTAGTGTCAGTATTTTCCTCAATGTAACAGGATCTCTAAACAGATCAAGGATTTTGCGTTTGCTTCTTCAGAGTGACATAGTTCTATATGATGGGATCACATGGAGAAACCACACATATTGGCAGCTAAGAGTTTATGACTAGATAATAATCATATTATTGTGCTTTCTGAATGAGGGGGAAAAATCTAGTTATTAAGTGGATGAACTCTGGGATCAGATACCATATTCACTGGAAACGCAATGCATTAACTGTTCAGTTGCTATATTAAGTGGATATTGTATCTTGTAGCAAATATGTCTGGTAAGGAAAGAGAAAGAGGGAGGTGGATGTGGGATGCTGAAATAAGGTCACTATAGACTGATTATGAAAGAACAATTGGGTTTGTAGCCATCTTCCTGATAGTTCAGGAAGATATACATGCCAGAACCGGGTCTTGGCTACATGCTGACTATCTTGTGAAATTTTAGCTCTGCTGAAGTTATTTAGATCCTGTTAAAAAGATCTCCACCCAAAAGATGCTACCGTAAAATGATAATTTTCATCAGACATTAGTCACAGAGACATAGTAGGGAGATTCATCAGTCTTACTGTCTCTCATATCAGTATTATTGTCTCTTTGCATGTCAACCAACATCCCCAGTTTTCTCATTATCCTCCAAAGTACTTCAACATGTGCTTAACTTTAAGCCCATGAGCAGTCCCATTGACTTCAATGGGAATACTGATGTGGTTATGGGCTGGGGCCTCAGTCAGTTTATCAGTCATTTCTGGTTACACTGTCTCAGTATGGTGCTTTCTTTTACCTTCTGTACCTTCATTATCCTTGTAATATTCCACCAGAAGCACACTTCCTCATCCTTGGGACATTACCCAGTACTAAGTGGATACATCTTGCTAAGGCACAATAAAAACTAATACCATGAAACAAAACCAGAATGATTTCACAAGGTATCCCCCTGGTGCAAAGGTTTTGCACACAGCACTTCTTGGCAACCGTGAAAGCTTAAATGACTTTGTGTGTGTGTGGGGAGAGAAGTTGTGCGAAGGATGTAATTGAGAGCCGTTTTGTATTTTTCAGCAGCCCAGAGGCAGAAAAGGTCACCATTTGGAAAAGAGGTGACAAAAGCAATTTCACTGAGGAAAAGATTGTAATCTACCATGTGGTGTGAGGATCTGGGAAGCTGCAGGCATGATCAGCAATCACTGTCACAGCAGTCCTCCTCCCAGCTCACTCCCGCCAGCTTGGCCTCAACTTGCAGCATTATTAAAAGCACCTTGAAAATGTAGGTGGAAATGCTCAGCCCCGATCCCAGCTGCTGTGTGTGCCTGCTGCTAGATTTGACCAATATGATGAGACAGAAACGATTAAGAGAGTGTTTATAAAATATGCCCTACATATGTACATAAATCTACTACAGGCCTGACATCTTTCCTCCGTTCTTATTCAGTCCTTACTCAGGTCAAATCCCCAATGAAGTTACAGGGTGCAGGTTGAAAATGTGATTGTCAATGGAATATAAGATCTGAAGTAAAATCTTGAGGGTATTATTTCCCACAAGAGGTTATTTTTTCAAATAAGAGGGAAAGTTATTTTCTATAAACAAACCTCAAGTTAATCTATAAATTGCCGCACAGTTAAGGAGCAATGGAAGGAGAGAGGAGAGCAAACTTTCCCCAACACCCTTGAGGTTTTTTTTCCAGGGGCTGATATAATACCTCTATTCTTTCCCCTACCTTTCAGTTGCCTTGGGTTACCTGTTTCCCAGTGAATCACAGTCAGTGGTTCCATCAAAACAATGTTCTTCAGGATCATATGAACCACCTGCTGTGATGTCTGTAGAAAGCAGCTGGCAAAAAAGTTACTAGTGCACCTCAGAAGATGCTGCAGCTTAGCAACATGAAAGAAACCCACTGCAAGTGGAGAGGTATGAAATACAGATAATGGGGGAAGAGAGGCATCTGCCACAAAAACAATTTGTGAGAAGATGAAAGAAAAGGAAGTTTTCCACTGAATAATAATAATACCACCTAGCTCTTATATAATGGTTTTCATCTATAGCTCTCAGAGCGTTTTAACACAGGAGAGGTAAACATTATTATCCCCATTTCACAGATGTGAAACTGAGGCACAGGGAGGTGAAGTGGTTTGCCAAAGGTCATCCAGTAGGTCAGAGCTGGGAATAGAACCAAGATCTCCTGAGGCCCAATCCAGTAGGCCACACTGCACACTGCACAGCTTCGTGGCACTTTCAGAATATCCACTCATCAATCCTAGTTAAGTATTATTATCCTCAATTTTTTGGTCACATGTATGGTAGTTACCTGGACTGTGCTTAGCCAACAAAGGGTATATTACACACTTGCTGGTTTAATGCTCTTTCATGATTTTGTAATGCAATAAAAATGTCAAAAATAAAATGAGGCCAATTTAACAATAGGAGGGTACACTAGAGGGAAGGGCAAGACTCCCATGGAAATATTAGTAGATAGGGTTTAAAGATTAAATACATGCACCAATCAAGCTGTTGGGGCACTAGATCACTGCCTTTTAATAAAGTGGGGAAAAACCTCAATATATTTCTTAATTGAACTACTGACTGGCCAGGGGAGAGGCGAGCCACACGTCCACAGATGAGCAAGAAGCCAAGGTTGATCACTGCTGGAGGTTCAGTGAAAGCTCCTTCTGTTACCTGAATGTGAAGAGGGTTCCCATGTCCAACATAGATAACAGCTCTGCTTTTGACTTGGGGAAGGAGAGGCGGTACCGAAGGGTCTCAAAAGCAGGTACGATCAGAGCTTTCTTGGTATTGGCCAAGTCTAGCTGGATGACAGACTTCCTGGCAGAGAAGAGCAATGAATACAAAGGGGAGAATTTTAACCTGGACAAATCACAGTGCTTTTCATAGTAAAGAACAAAGAGATGACAGTTCAAGTGGTGCATTTTTTCTTGGTGTGGAGTAGTTTTCCTCATCTCATTTAACCTGTTGATCTAGGAAAAAATGTAAGCAATATATTGCTATGAAAGTTTGTAAACCCAAGGTGCATTTGGCTGACTGCCCAATGATATAGGTCTATCTGAATAATAAATTTGAGTTGGTCCAATTGCTTGTCCCTATAAGAGACACTCAGCTGAGTAAAGGCCAAATTCCTTGAACGGTCCTGTGTGTTATTACAGATTATGGAAATAACCACCCAAGGAATGGCAGTTCTAAGCTGACACGATTTGGTCAGGACAGTTTGGGACTCTGCATGAGGAGACTGGTTACACTTCAATATAATTAGTCTCTATGTTCCAAACTCTCTCTCACATTTACACTGGTAAAACCCAGGAGTTTAGAAAGAAGTGGCAATTAATTCAGCCAGAATTTGAATCTTCTGACAATGAAAGCCAGGGAGAGCCCATCAGTAAAAGACATTCATTTCTTTAAGGCAGGGGGGTGCTCAAACTTTTTCCTTCTAAGCCCCCTTCTTCCCCCCACCCCAACACGGTATAAAAACTCCATGGCCCACCTGTCCCATAACAACTGTTTTTTCTACATATAAAAGCCAGGGCTGGCGTTAGGAGGTTGCAAGCAGGACAATTGCCTGAGGCCCCATGCCACAGGGGGCCCTGTGAAGCTAAGTTGCTCAGGCTTCAACTTCAGCACCTGGTGGCAGAGCTTAGGGCCTCAGGCTTCAGCGGTGGGGCTTCGGCTTTCCTTCCTGAGCCCCGGCAAGTCTAATGTTGGCCCTGCTTGGCGGACCCCCTGAAACCTGCTCGCGGCCCCACAAGGAGCGCCGGACTCCTGGTTGAGAACCACTGCTTTAAGACAATCTGTATACTGTTTACATGAAAGATCAACTATTCCATTCAGATAAGGTCTATGCCTTAGAGAAACACACTGTAGTAGAGTCTCGATGGGAGTTTAGCTTCTGGTTTTAAACGATTTAATTTTTGAAAGTGCTTTGTTATGGTAATTTTCCTGTCTCCTGGTCTAAATTTTGTCTCCAACTTTAAAGGGACAGAGTCATTTCTCAAACCCCACTGTATACTTTTGTACTACTACCCTCTACTGGCCCATTGAGTTGTTACTTTTGTCCTTGTTTTTGACACTTGTATAGAGCTCGCACACCATACAGACGGGGAGTGGTGCCAATCTAAACGTATTTCACAACACACACACGCGTCCTCAAAAATACCATGTGGCACAACTGTTAGTCTCTGCTCAAGGGGAGGCCCAAGTTTGGAATAACAAGCTCAGAACTGAGATGTGCTCTCAGAGGCTGCAAATGAAGACTGAAGTCAATTAGCAGAACTGTGTGTATTATGATGATGATTTGTACTGTGGTAGTATTTAGTTCCCCAGCCCCATTGTGCTAGGCAGACTGTACTAGTACGAAGAGGCAACCCCTGCACAGAAGGGCTGTGTGTATGTTGCATCTCTTTATCCCAACCCTTCGTCTGTTTGCCTATTTTGACTGGGAGCTATTCAGGGAAGAACTGTACAGCACTTAGCACAATGCGGCCTTCAGATACTGCTGATATACAAATAAATTTCACTAACAATAACAGAGCAATCTGGCATAACACCTGCCTGCACTGCATGCAGCTCCAGCCAGAGCTATTGGGCCTTCACTTTCCTAACTAAAAAAAAAAAAAGAAGTCATTGCCACCTCAAATTGAATCTTACTGTACTTGTCACCTGAAATAACTCTGCCTCAACTTCCCTTTCATTATCTTTGCATTTCATATGAAACATCTGCCTCTCTCCCCATGTCAAACTCAGTTCTCCTTAATAGGATTTACTGTACTAACTTTTATGGTACTGCAATGAGCAACCAAGGACAATGTTGACAAGCGACAAACTATCTGCAGCCTTACGAGATGAAGGATTTGGGAACGTTGTCATAACATCGAAAGAGAAACAACAAGCCACTTTTTTAGGTCCAGAATAGCAAGAATTCGTTCCCACTGCATCAAAGGAGGAGGAAGAGGTTGTTTAATAAAATTTGAGTTTTAGGGAGTTTATATTAGCTTTGCATTCTGAGATTCTCTGTAGGTCTGTCTGTAAAATGAGCCTGTTCTTAGTCAGCTATCTGAAAGTTTGAATTGTTTAAAGAGCCACTGCCACATTCCAAGAAACTTTACACAACTGAAGGATTTTTATCTGCCTCTCATTAAAACTTTCCTGTACTTTTTCCTCTGTTTCCTTCCCCATCACTGCTAATGATCTGCATGTAGATGACTCCTTTAAAGAGAGCTTCCTCAGCCTGTCAGAATCACTGAGTGATGCCAAAATCCAGTGTTTATGACACTCCTAATGATTCTTCCCCCTGATTTAACTTGCAGTTTTTTCTAGCCCCTCTCAGTACGGAAATCACACTAATTTAATCTCACTGACCATTTTAGAACTCCCTGGGCTTGGTTTGGAGATGTACAAACCTGAGCCAGCAGCCCAGGCTGCTACATCTCAGAGGATTTCATCCCTGGGGAAGGGCAGGTAGTGTTTGCACTGATGTTTTCCTTAGATGTTTTGCCAGGAAATGGCAGCTTTAAATTGTGGTTGTTGATATTATTCTTTATTTGTAGGGCGGTAGCACCCAGAAGCCCCAGTCAGGGATTGAGGCCTCATTGTGCTAAGCACTGTGCAAACGCAAGATAATCCTTGCCCCAAAGAGCATATGATCCAATTTCAGATACAATAAGTGGGTGTAACAATCAAAGAAGTAAGAGGGAAAGAAGAGGCAGGACAAGGGTGAAAGCAGTAGCACCATGTGGTTATGTAGCGGAGGTTGTCTGCACAACTAGATAGTTGCACTGCACTCATTTCTTAAATTATTAGATAGAAACAAAATAATATTTTTATCGGTAATCCTTACAGCCACTGGCAGTGGCTGACCAAAAATCTGAGGGAGAGTGGGGGCTAGGAAAATAAGGAGGTGGGAAAGGATGCAGTTGCTGGGGACACAGGGGATTTGAGATGTATGCAGAGCTCACAAAGTGCTTCTGTTCATCTCAAACCAACCAGACAGCAACAGCTGGTGCAGCACCAGAATTCTTCTCTGGATATCATAGAATCATAGAATTCAAGATCAGAAGGGACCATTATGATCATCTAGTCTGACCTCCTGCAAGATGCAGGCCACATAAGCCGATCCACCCACTCCTTTAGCAAGCGACCCCTGCCCCATGCTTCGGAGGAAGGCGAAAAACCTTCAGGGCCACAGCCAATCTACCCTGGAGGAAAATTCCTTCCCGACCCCAAATATGGCGGTCAGCTGAACCCCGAGCATGCAGGCAAGACTCTCCAGCCATACCCTCTGGAAAATAATCATTCCCTCTTTCATTTCCTCAGCCTTGCTGGTTTGTGAGCAAAGGACCTATCTTAAGTTCCAGACATGGACAATATATCCCAACTCAGGGCAGCATGCTGAGCTACCACTAGTTCTTTAGCTGGCTTTTCCTTGCACTTGATATGCTCAGTTTTACTGATCAAAATATTTTTTCAGTGCTCATTTTTCTACTGGCACCATTCCATTACAATCAACTCATTTCATAATCTGAAGTATATTTGATTTTCTTCCACCTTTTTGCTGGGCATTGTGGTGTATGAGTTAGAAAGATTTCAACCATAATCGTCACTGGATGTGTGTAATGGAATGCCAATAATAAATCTGGATATTTTGCAACTAACACTGGGGAAGCTATTTAATTTGTGTACAGTTCTTGAGAAGATATTTTCAGTTTTAATACCTCAGCACCTATTTTCTAATACCTACCATTTCCCCAAACACCTAAAACAAGGATATGTGAATTTGTGAAGACTTTCTCTTTGTTAGTATTGTCCAGGAAACCATTTCCCAGGCATCCTTGTGTGCAGCCACTGATGTAGGATATGTCATTCTGACATAATGAAGGTTGGGTTAAATTTCTACTCTAGCAATAAGCCATAGGAAAGAATATAAAGGTAAATTTCTCATTATTAGTTTTTTTGCATAGTGTGGAATAAAGTGATCTTAAATCCCAAGAATCCTCTCAGAGGTCAAACTAACTCCAAAATACAGCCACAGAATGTTTCTTCTTCAAAATGGTTACAACTATTTACTAATTCTCACAACAACCCTTGTATGGTAGGTAAATATTATCACCTGCATTTTCATATGGAGAAACTGAGATTTAGGGTACTTACAGTCAGAGGCGTGATTGTAGCTTGTGTGAGCATACGCACACTAGCTTTAATCTAGTTAGTATGGCTAAAAATAGCAGTGAAGTTGTGGCAGCACAGGCTTCATGGGCAAAAGTGATCATGAAATGACAGATTTCACGATTTCAAGGAAAGGAAGACATGAGAGCAGCAGAACAAGGCCAATGGACTTCAAAAAAGCAGACTTCAACATTCTAAGAGAACTGCTAGGTAAGGTACCATGGGAAGAAAATCTAAGGGAAAAAAGAGTTCAGGAGAGCTGGTAGTCTGTCAAGGAGCCAGTATTAAAGGCACAACAGCAAGCTATCCTGATTCAAAGGAAAGACAGAAAGAATAGTAAGAGGCCAATATGCCTCCATTAGGAGCTCTTGAATTACCTGAAAATCCAAAAGGAACTAACAAAAAGTGGAAACATGGACAAATTGCTAAGGAGGAGTACAAAAGAATAGCACAAGCATGTAGGAACGAAATCAGAAAGGCTAAGGCACAAAATGAGTTACATCTAGCAAAGAACATAAAAGGCAATAAGAAGAGGTTCTATAAATACACTAGGAGCAAGGGAAAGATGAAGAAAAGTGTAGGTCCACTATTTAGTAGGAAAGGAAAGCTAATAAGGGATCAAGTATCAGAGGGGTAGCCGTGTTAGTCTGGTTCTGTAGAAGCAGCAAAGAATCCTGTGGCACCTTATAGACTAACAGACGTTTTGCAGCATGAGCTTTCGTGGGTGAATACCCACTTCTTCGGATGCAACATCTTGCATCCGAAGAAGTGGGTATTCACCCACGAAAGCTCATGCTGCAAAATGTCTGTTAGTCTATAAGGTGCCACAGGATTCTTTGCTGCTTCTAATAAGGGATGTCATCAAGAAGGCTGAGGTATTTATAATGATTGGAGATATACCAATCTCCTAGAACTGGAAGGGACCTTGAAAAGTCATCCAGTCCAGCCCCCTGCCTTCACTAGCAGGACCAATTTTTTGCCCCAGATCCCTAAGTGGCCTCCTCAAGGATTGAACTCACAACCCTAGGTTTAGCAGGCCAATGCTCAAACCACTGAGCTATCCCTCCCCCCTATTTAAGGCCTATTTTGCTTCAGTCTTCACTAAAAAGGTTAATTGTGACCAGATACTTAACACAATTAACATTAACAACAAAGGGGAGGGAACACAAGCCAAAATAGGGAAAGAAGAGGTTAAAGAATATTTAGATAAGTTAGATGTATTCAAGTTGGCAGGGCCTGAGGAAATTTATCCTAAGATACTTAAGGAACTAGCTGAAGCAATCTCCGAACCATTAGTGATTATCTTTGAAGGCGAGTAAGATTCCACATGACAGGAGAATGGCAAACGTAGTACTATCTTTAAAAAGGGGAACAAAGAGGACCAAGGGAATTATAAACCAGTCAGCCTAACTTCAATACCTGGAAAGATACTGGGACAAATCATTAAACAATCAATTTGTTAGCACCTAGAGGATAACAGGGTCATAAGAAAGAGCGAACATAGATCTGTCAAGAACAAATCATGCCAAACCAACTTAATTTCCTTCTTTGACAGGGTTACTGGCCTAGTGATAGGAGGGAAGCTGTAGATGTGATATATCTTCATCTTAGTAAGGCTTTTGACAGTCTCACATGACATTCACATAACCAAACTTAGGATATATAGTATGGATGCGTGCATAACTGGTTGAAAGACCGTACTCAAAGAGTAATTATCAATGATTCACTATCAAACTAAGTGGATTTATCTAGTGGAGTCCCATGGGGGTCTGTCCTTGGTCTGGTACTATTCAATATTTTCATTAATGACTTGGATAATGAGTGCCACAGAAAAACCCAGAAGGAAATTAATAATTCTGTTTTCAGAGCATGGTTTGAATAGTGTGCAGTTGTGGATGACACCAAGCTGGAAGGAGTTGCAAGTGCTTTGGAGGACAGGATTAGAATTCAAAATGACCATGTCAAATTGGAGAATTGGTCTGAAATCAACAAGGTGCAATTCAATAAAGACAAGTTCAAAGTACTACACTTTGGAAGGAAAAATCAAATGCACAAAAATGAAATTGGGATTAACTGGCTGGGGAGTAGTACCGCAGAAAATGATCTGGGTGTCACAGTGGATCACAAATTGAATATGAATCAACAATGTGATGCAGTTGTGGAAAAGGCTAATATAATTCTAGGGTGTATTAACAGGTCATTGCATGTAAGACACAGGAGGTGATTGTCCAGTTGACACTGGTGAGGCCCCAGCTGGAGTACTACGTCCAGTTCTGGGCACCACACTTTAAGAGATATGTGGACAAACTAGAGAAAGTCCAGGGGAGAGCAACAAAAATATAAAAAGTTTAGAAAACCTGATCTATGAGGAAATGTTTTCAAAAAAGGGCATGTTTAGTCTTGAGAAAAGCAGACTGAGTAGGAACCAGATAACAGCCTTCAATACGTGAAGGGCTGTTACAAACAGGACAGTGATCAATTGTTCTCCATGCCCACTGACTGCTGAATCTGCAGCAAGAGAGATTGAGGTTAGATATTAGGAAAAACTTTCTAACTAAAAGGATAGTTAAGCTCCGGAACAGGCTTCCAAGGGAGGTTGTGGAATCCCCATCACTGGAGGCTTTTAAGAACAGACTGGACAAACACCTGTCAGGAATGATTTAGGTGTACTTGTCCTGCCTCAGTGCAGGGGACAGGACTACATGACCTGTCATAGTCCCTTCCAGGCCTATGTTTCGATGATTCCAGCGTAAACTGTTCGAACCCTGGGTACTTACCCACATTACTAGCCCATGCCAGGGTCTGTGCTGCTGCAGCTTTACTTCTATTTTGGGCCATGCTAACTATATTAAAGCTAGCATGGGACTGTCTACCTGTGTTACACTCACACCTTCAATTGCAGTGTAGGCATTCCCACAGAAAAGTGAATAGCCTAATCCTAAACCCCGTGAATTGAATGGGAGTCTTTCCACTGACTCAAATGGGGCTCAGACCAGGCCCAAAGTGACTTGTCCAAGACTAATTTACAAGTCAGTGGAGGAGGTGGGAGTTCCCAGTCCTGTGTTCAGTCCATCAGATCATTCTTCCTCTCTGCAAAACCAACAAATACACCTGACAAATAAAACTAACAGCTACTTTGTGAAGTTTGTCTCCCACTGAGGTGTTACCCCCATGCACAGTGCATGGCGGCCAAAAATATTTCACATTTCATACTAGAGAGGGGCAGGTATAAATCCAGAGGAACACATTGAGGATATAAACTCCCAGTGTGTCAGTGGATGTGAGGAGTATATTTGAGCCAGGTGAACTAGGAGGGAATCTTTGCACTAGCCAATGCAGATGTAGATGCTCTAGAGAAAGAACCTGCGTAGTTATTTCATGTTAAAAAACCTCGAAGACGATTCAAATATAGTACTCACAGCTACCAAAAAAGAGCCTTTGGCTTTGGGGCAATGCTAAGGTGATCTGAGTGACAGATAACCGAATGCTGCGGGTGACAAAAGAATACTACTCAGGACACACTATAAAGGTGACTTTACTATTGTAAACTGAAAGTCTCTGAACTCTACATGCTTTCTCCTCGTATGGTATAGTAGATGAAGGGAGGGGGGAAAGAGTTTAGATGGAGATCAAATGCACTGACACGATCTTGTATAAACAGCTGTGAAAAATCTCAAATCCAGTAGCTGGCAACATACATCTAGAGCAGAGGTGGGCAAACTATTGCCCACGGGACTCTCCTGCCCGGCCCCTGAGCTTCTGGCCTGGCAGGCTAGCCCCCGGCCCCTCCCCTGCAGCCCCAGCATGCCACGCCACCAGCACAATGCTCTGGGCAGTTGGGCAGCGCAGCTGCAGAGCCCGGCCTGACCCGGTGCTCTGTGCTGCGTTGTGGTGTGGCTGGTTCCAGCAGGGCGGCATGGCTGTTGGATAGAGGGCAGGAGAGTTCGGGATGTGGATAGGGGTCGGAGTGGTCAGAGGGCAGGGAACAGGGGGGTTGAATGGGGGCAGTCAGGAAGGAGGGGGGGGTTGGATGAGGCGGTGGGGGGCAGTCATGGGCAGAGTTCCGGGGGTGGTCAGGGGACAGGGAGCAGCGGGGGTTGGACAGAGGGCAGAGGAGTTCGGGGTGGTGGTCAGGGGGTGGGGGTGTGGATAGGGGTCGGGGCAGTCAGAGGGCGGGGAATGGGGTGGTTGAATGGGTGCAGGGGTCCCGGGGGGCAGTCAGGAAGGAGGGGGGGTTGGATGGGGCAGCAGAGGCCAGTCAGGGGTGGGGGTTCTGGGGATAGGAAGTGTGGGGGGGAAGGGCCATCAGGGAAGCAGGGAGGGGGTTGAATGGGGCAGGAGACCGGGGGGGGGCATCGGGGGCGAGAAATGGGGGGGGGAGGATAGGGGGCAGGGGCTGGGCCACACCTGGCTGTTTGGGGAGGCACCGCCTCCCCTAACTTACCCATCATACAATTTCCGAAACCTGATGCGTCTCTCAGGCCAAAAAGTTTGCCCACCCCAATCTAGAGTAATGACCAGACCTAATCCAGCCTGGGCCAAGTCATTGACATAGGGTGTTTCTGAAAGCGTACATTCATTATTTCAGTACGTCTCCCCTCATCCCATACACCTTACCAGGTACGCTGTAGATATACAATATGGATAAATCAATTTATTACCAGAGGGACTTTCCCTTTATAAGAGCCAGGCCTTAAGCATCATACATTATTACTGTACGTGGGGGGACAGAAATGAATGCATGCATGGGCAGCCCTAAAGAACAATTTCTGCCATTCAGATGTATATTACTAATCAACTACCCACAGAAGGTACCAGTATAAACTCCACTGAAGAAGTACACGGGGGTCACCATTATTTAAAACAGGCTGGCAGCTTGCTATGCTATTTTGCTTAAAACTGCTCATTATTTAACAAAAAGCCCTTCACAAAATGCCCTTTTGTGAAGGGCCAGAAGTAAAAGATTAGAAATTCTGACCTTCCTGAGCAACAGGGAATTACAATTAGAGTCTGACTGGTGTGAGAGGTGCATGAACATTTGTGGGGCATCACACATCAGCCGCAACATTCAGTGTAAATCTTCTCACTTCCTAATGGCACCACTAGGTGGGGCTCTCCATTTAGTCATCTGAAGCAAATTCACACTGAAAATTAGTTCTGTCCTTCAGTGTCTCAAGTATATTTCTCCACATTATCCTCCTGTTCCTCCTTTCTTCTTGCCTTTTAGTGCTGGCTTCCATTACTATGCCTCTGAGCAGCGGGAAGGAATGAAGTGCTTTCTCTGGAACACATGCCAATGTCACAACCACGGGGGCCACGTTCAGAGCTCTAACTGGAAGTCAATCGTCAGAAAGCAGGGGGCATGTATCATATGAGACATAGGCACCAAAGAAAAGAAGAGCGAATAATAATAATCCCTTTGCGTTTCCTGAGAGGGTTATCTTGGGGGCAGGAGCAGAACTGTTTTGTGGTTCTTGCACCATAAGAGAGCAGAAGGAAACATTCTTAAAATAGGTGAGAAACATAGGGCTAAAGTGATAGCTGACACCGGAGGGTGTAACACCCTTGATTTTAATGCAGTTAAGTGCATGTACACCGATATACAGATTTACAAGGTGAATGGGATAAAAGTAGTAATCAGATTGCATCCAAATGGTGCAGGGATCTTTTACAACCAAATAGCTGACCTCATTGTGTGTCTGTGAGACTAAAAAAACCTGAATGAGTTGTGAATTTGAAGCAAAGACTTTCCTGCATCATAGAACATCAAGGTTGGAAGGGACCTCAGAAGGTCATCTAGTCCAACCCCCTGCTCAAACCAGGACTAATCCCTAGACAGATTTTCACCCCAGTTCCCTAAATGGTCCCCTCAAGGATTGAACTCACAATCCTGGGTTTAGTAGGCAAATGCACAAACCACTGAGCTATCCCTGCCCCCCTTCACTGAAATATGTATGTCTCTTTATATTCAGAGAGCCCGGGCCTGTGCAATTAAACTGAATATCTGCATACTTGAAACCCTTGTTGGATGACTTTGATCAAACATTACCAATTGTTAAGAGAGAAGATGGAAAAATGAGATTCAATAGGGATTAAGGAATTGAAATCCTTCTGTCTGACCAGGGGCTGTCCTCCTTGCCCCACACACTGGGCTCTGGTGGTCAGCCTCTCTTTGCAGAAGGAAAAAGTCTCCATTAAAGGAGGCTGTGTTAAATGATCAGAGGTCCAGAGTTCGCTCAGTCAAGTGCGTTCACATTCATTACTATACAATACAATTTCAAGTCACCCCTTCCAATTTCAGTACACTAATTATTCTGCCTTGGCAGGCTCTTGTCTTGCAATTATATATCAAACCTGCTTGGATCATAACCCCATTTCCAGGGTACAGTGCTGGGTTAATAGTACCTCATGGGGAGAACAACTTCAGTAACATTTTGCATGTTTCCTCTGTCACAGACATCCTAGACTCCTACACACTAGAGACGGAAAAGACCTAATAGGTCACCCAGCCTACCTCTCTGCTAATACAGGAAGCTACTACACATTTACTAGTGCTTGGTCCAATATAATTTTCAAATTGCCAAGTAATGAGGGCCTTCCACCACTTCCCTTGGAACTATTCCGCAGTCAGATCCCACTGTGTCTCAGTTTTTCCTTTCTTCACTTCATTCAATTACGTCTAGTTATAGCCCCTTCTGCCACCCTAAATAATTCCTCTCCTCTGCTTGGTGTTCACACATTTCTAAAATCTGAAGCTATTATGCTCCATTTAGGGCCTGACCCAACTGTTTCACTGTGTGTGTGGGGGTGTGTGTTTGGAGGGGAGTGCGTGAACAGCCTCACCTATATTTACCTGAGGTACTCGTAGAGTCCATACATGGGCAAGAAGTCAATGTCAGACAAGAACATGTATGGTGTGCTGATGTGCTTCATGGCCACATTCCGCAGGAGATTCACAGGATAGAACTGCCCCTCCTTGTACACTATATGGTACCCAACATTGCGTCGGCTCATGAGGACTTCCGAGCCCTGGGCGTAGCGCAGGAATTGTTGGGCCTCTGCATCAGAAAGATAGAGTGCCAGGCTGATTGGACCCTCCCAATGTTTGCAGATAGCTTCAAGCATCTGGAGCCTGAAAGAAGAAGGGGAAGAATCAAAAAAGGGAAACGGACGGCTCTAGGACTCTTCCTGCCATGGACCATGATGCTGCATGAAGGCCTGTACAGGTGGACTCCTGCACCTATGTGAAGTCCCACTGAAGTCAGTAGGGCTCTGTGCAGGGATCTGCCTGTGTATTTTCCCTTACAGATGGGGGCCTTATGATCCAAGGTGATTCTGAGGGCTCTCATCTTCCACTGAAGTCAAGGTAACCTCAGCTAGTAAGGTTTTGTAGCTCCTTTCAAGCAGCTGGTAGAAGGGAACAGATGTAGAAGCCCATAATGCACCTGGCCTGCTATAAAACTACAAAAGCCCTGGAAGGGCAGGATCCTAAAAGGTTTTGAGAGGGAATGAAATTTTAAGGTCATACAATGTGGTGGATTGGGTGATTACTGCATTTTATGAAAATTTCTACCGACCAAAAGAAAACATACTGTCAGGATAACGGCACAAAGATGGCACTTCTACAGAAATGGGATGGGGTATGTGGATTGTGTGGAGGTGGAGTGGTGGAGGGGTTGGACCATAGAGTATGAACAGAAAACATTTCAAACAGAAATAGCCTTTAAAATATCAATTTGTATAATTTTCAATGATTTCTCTCCAAGCTGTTATGCCATTGACTTTTAAAAATAGATTTTATGAATAGTATTTTTTTAAAACTCATACACCAGTAACGACATTATTGACAAAAACACCAAACAGAGATTCCATACACAGAGCTAAATTAAATCCTATCTGATCAAAATGCTCTAAACACTCCAGGCAGTTTCTAGAGGGACATATAGAGATTAAGATGTAATGCCTAAAAATACAGCAGGCGCTGGTTAGAAAGCATCTTTAGTTAATGTTAAGTGAAATAAGGCTATACAGCACAGCCAGGTATTCTATTCAGAATCAGCAAGAATAGACTCTACCTTCCAAATCTCCACATCAGTAGATTTTTTTCCCCATTAATATTCATACAAGACTCAAGAAAAGTTTTCTGCATCATAGTAATCAAAGGAAATAATTTCCCACGTCTACGATCTCCCTAAGCTTTGTAGCAGAAAGGAATGATGTGTTCATACCAGCAAAATATAAATTCTGATTTTTATTTAATAGCTTTTTCTTCCAGGTTTGAGTGATCCTGATGACATCCAGGAAGATATAAAGCTTTTTCCCTAGATACAAAAGATTACCTTGACTAGTCCATACCTGGTGCATTATTTTCTTTTTATCTATTATTGAAACAAAGGTTATTATCAGGGTGCGACATGCAGCTGTATTAGAAACAGAGATCGATAAAAAAGATCTAAAAGGTATGTGAAAGGCTTTAGGCTACTGATTTTAGGAATCATAAATAAAACCTGTACTGTAGCTAAGCAATAAAGAAAAGCATACTTTTTTTTTTTTGCTACACAGTAGAAACCAATTAATCAGCAAAATCCTATTAATCAGATCTCAGATAAAGGGCACCCCTGCTTAAGTGGGAAAATTGCCAGAGAACAGATGCAGAGCAATGCCTTTCAAGGACTGTAAGCAATGGATACATGATACACATAACTCATTTAAACGGCACGCCTGATGATGTCCATTATCCCTGGCTCCCCCAAGCCTCTGCACTGCCTTTGAGGGGTGCGGAAAAAAGTTTCTGTATTTCAGTTTGAATGAATTATTACTCAAAGTTCTGTATAATAAGGAATCTATTGGTCAAAAACATTTTCTGAATCTTTTGTGTTGTCTGTATTGTTACAGCCATGCTTGCTGACAGGTATTTTGAAATAAATTACCAAAATAAATTGAAACTCGTGATTATATCGTGTTATTTTGACAAATAAAATGTGCAGAATTTTGCAGAATTGTAAAATATTGTGCGCAGAATTTTTTTTTTTTGGTGCAGAATTTTTATTTTTTTGGTGCAGGATTCTCCCGGGAGTAATACTTCCAGCTCTGTTGTGTCTTTCTAAATTACATGCTCAGATCCACCACAAGTTATTGGGTTTGATGCAGGAATCACAGAGTGAAATTCTATGACCTGTATTATGCAGGAGGTCAGACTAGATGATGATAATTGTTTTTCTGGCCTTAAAATCTACAAATTATGGCTTCTAAAGCAAGAAATATAGTTTCTTTGGTTTTTCAAAAAATTGCTCTGCGCAATGCTTACTTTTAAAGCAGTTCATTAAGTAAATATCTCCCAGCCCAATGTAGTCTCTGACAAATCAAGATGATCAGTTGGTACGTTTGTTTCCAACAGGGACTATGCCAGTCAAGAGGATTTTACTGTAATTCTTTTTTGTTTGTTTGATTGTTTCTTTATGATCAACTTCCCCCTTAGGAATTCTTTTGCCACTTGACTCCCTCTTATTACGGTTTCAATACACTCAACTGGTGTCAACTGTGGCTTTCTTTGTCTGCACTTCAGGCTTGCACTGTCACCACTGCTTCTGACAGCTGAATGCTAAGGACAGACAGTGCCTTAGAAAGGCGGTCTAGCCAAGGTATACTCCTGAATAATGCCTGCATAGCTCGTGGTGCAGTCAAGCAATGTCCAGAAGAGAACACATCAGTCTGAAAGACAACATATAACAAGTATCAAACATCAATGAACGTGCCTCCTTCTATGCGCATCTATTTTGGACTTCTAAAATGTAGCTCTGCTCCCCTTCCCTCTCCCCCAGCCTGCACGACAAACATCCATAAACTATCTCTGCAATCATGTCAGTCTTAGCCCCAGTGGGACTAGATCTGGAGAGACTGATACCTGCTGACTTGGGTTCCCTTTTCTTCTTACAATAGTTTGAAGGAATAATGCAGGTGTATACCCAGGGCCGGCTCTAGGCACCAGCAAAACAAGCAGGTGCTTGGGGCAGCACATTTCCAGGGGGCGTCATTCTGGCCATCCTTTTTTTTTTTTTTTTTAACTTCTTCCTCCCCTCTCACAACCCTGCAGAAACGGAGCCATGGAGCAGCTGGGGATCCAGCATGGGAGCTGAGAAACCACGGGACCCTCGGAGCTGTTGTTCCTTGCCTAGCTCCCTGCCTATAGAGCCAGCCCTGTAGCAGGGAAGAACTACATTTCCCAGCAATACCCTTGGCAGCTATCAACAGGAAAGGGAGCAGTAGGGAGTGAGGTAGCTGAGCCATGCTGCGAGTCGAAAGGGGTGGCACTGTGAATGGGGAACAAGTGTGCCCAAGGAGTAGAAGGCTTTGCCCCAGATATCCCCTTCAGAAGACTTCCTCAGACTACATTAGGGATACTTGTGTGACCTCACCTTGCAGCCCACAAAGAAGGAATTGGGTGGACTAAATGGACAGTGCCCCTCTCTATCTGAAGCCTAGCAAGGGAGGTATGTGGATCCCACTAGAATTTAAAATGAAAAGTAAGGGAGGGGAGGCTCTGCTAGGGGACTTTGGCAGCTTTAGATACAGTACCAGGCATTTAGAAGGATTTCCACTTAGACTTTAAGGTCAGAAGGGACCATTATGATCATCTAGTCTGACCTCCTGCACAATGCAGGTCACAGAATCTCACCCATCCACTCTTGTATCAAATCTGTGTCTGAGCCATTGAAGTCCTCAAATCATGGTTTAAAGACTTCAAGGTGCAGAGAACCTTCCAGGAAGTGACGCGTGCCCCACACTGCAGAGGAAGGCGAAAACCCCCCAGGGATTCTGCTGATCTGCCCTGGAGGAAAATTCCTTCCTGACCCCAAATATTGCGATCAGCTAACCCTGAGCATGTGGGCAAGACTCACCAGCCAGACACTCAGGAAAGAATTCTCTGTAGTAACTCAGATCCTATCCCATCTAACATCCCATCGGGCATATTTACCACTAGTAGTTTTTTTTTTTAAAGAATTTTTTTTTAAGACGAACTAATTGCCAAAATTAGGCTATCCCATTATACCATCCCCTCCATAAATTTATCAAGCTTAGTCTTGAAGCCAGATATGTCTTTTGCCCCCGCTACTCCCCTTGGAAGGCTGTTCCAGAACTTCACTCCTCTGATGGTTAGAAACCTTTGTCTAATTTCAAGTCTAAACTTCCTGATGGTCAGTTTATATCCATTTGTTCTTGTGTCCACATTGGTACTGAGCTTAAATAATTCCTCTCACTCCCTGATATTTATCCCTCTGATATATTTAGAGAGAACAATCATATCTCCCCTCAGCCTTCTTTTGGTTAGGCTAAACAAGCCAAGCTCTTTGAGTCTCCTTTCATAAGACAGGTTTTCCATTTCTCAGATCATCCTAGTAGCCCTTCCCTGAACCTGTTCCAGTTTGAATTCATCCTTCTGAGCCATGGAAGCAGAAATTGACTTTTCCTTTCCAGATTTAGTTAATATTCAGAAATGGAATCTAGCACCTGCCTTCCAGATTTGAACACCCTCAAAATTCAGGTGTGCTCAAGCTCAATTTGGGCAGCTGTTACTTCATTTCTCCCAAATCAAATATACTGATCCACTGTAACTTGCTGTAGAAAAAGTAGGATAAGAAATGAAGCAGCAAGAAATGCTTCCCAGTGGTTTTTAGGACTGGAATTGCTATTTTCAACAGCTATTGCCCCCTTTTTTTTTTAAAGTTTTATTTGTTTAAAAGGAAGACAGTGATATTGCATTGGCAAATTCCCCATAGAAACAAAGAGTGGAACAAAAGAATAATAAAGGCATCTCAACTTTTCCTCATTTATGTAAGACAGCCTTATAATATGCATCCAGATATCCTCCAATCACACAAGCTGATAATTGTTCCACTTTACTGCAGTTCTGTAACCATATGGGAACCAATCCTGTCTGTGTTCTGTGCACATCCAAAATTCCTGCTGAATGACCCGCCCTGGGAGTGAGTTACCAGTGACCCAGGGCTGGGACAGCAGGAGGATGCAGGTTGCCGGGGAGAGCCCAGGGCTGTGGGGGCAGGGGAGTGCGGGTGGGGGGAGGTCACTGGTGGGGAGGAAAGGAGGGAGCCCAGCACTGGGGAAGCAGGGGAGTGTGGGGGGGAGCCCAGGGCTGGTGTGGGGGGGCAGCCAAATTTTTTTTTGCTTGGGGCAGCAAAAAACCTAGAGCCGGCCCTGTGTATACCATACAGTGTATCATTTATGTACATGTCTATCTCTATCTGAGACACTATTCACAAATCTCTATAACTGCTATAGAGGAGCTTAATAAAAGCAGCTAAAGAAGATAAAAAAGGCAGCAACTGAAAGACATGAGGGAAAAATAAAACAGCTAAATGCTGCTTTGGTAAGATATTATTTATTGATTTTAGCTGAAAGAGAGTATTTTCAACCCAAATCAATAAATTATAACAACACACCAATGAAGCATGGAAGGATTTTTCCTGCACTGCATTGGAAAGGGTGTACTTTCTGAATAAAACCGTGCAGCTCTGTCTATCACTAAAATGTGTGTCCCTGTGAGGATCCAGAACAGATGATCAGACTTTGCATCATTGCCAGTGAAATGGCACAGAGCTGCAGCTCATTCTTTTGAATTAAATTCTGGAGGGAAAACACACACATACCAGCTTTACTAATTTATTGTGGCATTCACTCAGAGTCTGTTTTTTTTTACTCAAAGATTTGCAAACACTTAAGAAATTAAGTGTTTCTTAAATTAAAAATCAATACACGAAGCTCTGGTGAACATGGCAAATCATAGCTGAATGTGCAGAATATAGTGCTGAGGAGATGGCTAAGTGGTGCCACTTTCATTAGACTGTATTTATTTTTATAATATTCTGCAAATGTTTTGTCAATCTGAATTCCTTTGGTCCTCCCTGGAATAGTGCTGACCTTCTGCTGGAGAAAAAGAGGTGTCGTGCATGTGTCATGTTGTGTTCTATATGTGCTCCACTTAATGCAGCAGCAGTTGCCTGTTCATATTAAAGTGGTGTTTTCCCCCTCTTGTAACACATTTTGATAGCAGCTAGAGCAAGGCATGGCAGCAGACTCAGACTAAAAACTGCAAGAAAATGGAGACTGACTTGGGTAAAGTACCATCAAGGGGTTGATTTTGGGGTGGGCTTTGTTGTTGTTTTTAATATTAATTTTTAAGTTTCAGAAATTGCAATTGCTGGAATTAGACAAGACACATACTGACTACTGGCTGGTCAGCAAATGGAATTTTCATCCCTCAGAAAATTAGTTTCCACTTCAGAACAGAAAACTGAAATATTGTAAAATTTAGCAGAATGATAGATTCTGAAAAGTTTCAAACCATCAATATTAAAATGAAAACTTTAATTTTTTTCCAAGAAATGAAATAATCTGAGATATTGAAAAAACATGTTTTTGTTTCAAACTGACATTTCAAATTGAAAAAACATTCCATTTCTAAATGTCAACTAGAAACAATATTTTGTTTCAATTCTCCTGATGAGAAAATTAAAAAAAAAAGTATTGAAATTGACATTTTCCACAGGAAAATGTTAGGGTCGAGGAAATTGCACTTGCAAATGAGACTTTTTTTATGCTGAACATTTTGACCAGCTCTTGTACTGTGTCAATATCCAGTACACTGTTCTCCTAATTTTTATAGGTTGTTATAAATCACAACAAATAAACCATGCCACACAGTCCTGAGTGGAAGTAACCTCTGCTATTCCAAACCTCAGCTTCTCATGCAGCTCTGCCAGTGCACCTCAGTTCCTGGTATAGATAAACAATGGATGCCTGTACAACACCTGCTTGTACTCTTCTTCATTCAAGAGTGCAAGTCCCCTATTTTCACAATTAAAATGTGATATTCCTCTCTCTCATGCATGGCACTGCTGAAATTCTGGGCAGCTTCTTGGAGTTTGTAGGAGATATTCACTGTTTCTGATTTCCTTATAGAATAGAAGAGCTTTCCCTACCTGTCCATTGAGAGCTGAGCCACCAGAGTTACATCAGTGCTGTCTGAGGCAGGCTCGTACTCATAATGTAGAAAGTACAAATGAGTGCGATGGACGGTGAAGCGCTCTCGACGAAATTCGTAGCACAGGTCATCCTCATCCAGCTCGGACAGCTGCTTCTGAAGCTGTAAACAAACATCGGGCATAAAGGTGCTGTACTCCATATTTCTTATTGCAAAGCAGGAGAATAATGAGTTCTGGGAGCCCAGTCTTGGCACAACTGAACCACAGATTGAATGGAGTGAGGGAAAAAAGTAGTGGTATTCTCCCAAGTCACACCTATTTGAGTCATAGAACAAGGTGCCAAAAAAGCCACTTACAATTGATTGGGCAGAACTTTACAGTATGATTGTCCCTTGCCTTTTTGGATTCTTTGACCAGCAGTGAAACAGCCAACACTGGCATTTAAATTATCATTAGGTTTCAGAGTCATCACTCTGATCAGACGAATAAGGCAGTTCACATCTCTCTCAGAGCTAACGTTTCAGACTGTCTGTAGACTCAGGCAGACATCACTGCACTGAACTACATTAGGTTCACACATTTTCTTTGCAACTACAATGGTTAAAGATGTAGGCCTACATTTTGAAATGGGACTAGTGATATGGGGTGCCCAACCTGAAATACTTTAAAGGAACCTGATTTTCAGAAGTTGGATGCTCAGCGCTTTATAAAAATAAGGCCCTTTCAATGTCAAGATGGGGACCCAAAAACAAAAA
This sequence comes from Mauremys mutica, assembly GCF_020497125.1. Classification (NCBI taxonomy): domain Eukaryota; kingdom Metazoa; phylum Chordata; order Testudines; family Geoemydidae; genus Mauremys; species Mauremys mutica. The sequence goes on along the minus strand of NC_059072.1, from coordinate 97,909,426 downwards.
CACTCAAAATCAATAGTCACTTTTGAAAATGGAGGCTTTAAATGAAAAAAAAAAAAAAGAGAGAAGCTTAGATTCTGGAACAGAAAAGTATGCCAAGCCGCCATGATCCATCCCAATTCCACTCCTCTATCAAATTCTTTAAAAAACAGACAACTGGACTGAATATTTAAATAGCATTCATTTAAAAAGACAAATCCAAGCAGTTAGTCTTTCTGGAAGAGTCCTATGAGATTTAATAAGGATGAAACCTTTAGGGTGTCATAGAAATTAAATCAGGTTCTATGGGAATTACTCTTAAGAACTCTAGAACTTAATAAAGAACAATTGTCTTTTTATACCTTTTACAAACTGCCCTATAAAAGTGACATAATTCTCTAATAAATTACATAGAATGATCTAAAAAACCTAAGCAAGGCTATCATTCTTTATTACATTTTATAGGATTTTTCTATACAAATTAGCCCAAAGTGCAAGTCACCTTAAAATGGATATCCTCTTGTGATGAATGGTTTACAAGCATTTATTTAAAAAAAGAAAATTGTTTTTTTGGCCAGTTAAGAATATTTTAAAAAGCTTCATTATTTTCACAAAGCAGATTTTTAAATGTGAGAGGTCATCTGTGCTGACTCCGTGGCAGCAGCAAATATGCTGTTTTCTGAGATGTAAATATAATTGTTGACATCAACGATGAATCACAGAGCTACATGTTTCCCTCTTGCTGCCTGATGGAATAATTAGTGGTACCTTTTCATATATCACTCTTCAGTCTTCTCCTGAATAAGCTGCCTTTGCAGCCTGATCGAAGGCCCACTGAAGTCAGTGAAAAGATTCCCTTTGATTCCACTGGGCTTTGGATCAGGGCCTAAGTCCTTCACTGAGCTCTGAAAATAGCTGTCAAATGAGAATACTTTTGGAAAGACTATAGTCCAAATTGTGCAGTCTTTAATCAGGCAAAACTGCCTTGGAAGTCTAGGTCACTTCTGCCTCAAAATAAATGAAAAATTCCTTAACGTTTTGTTCACGTTTTATCCATTCTGCTTTACAAAACAATATGCAGCATAGGCTCTCCCCTAAAAAACAAAATTGGCAGAGTGGCTAGATAGAATATCTTCATTTGTTCTTCTTTTCCTCCCTTGTAAAAAGACGTTAATATTCCCTTATTAGATCAGCCTGAAGTTGAAATGATTAAAAGAAATAGTTACAGAGTATTTCCTGTAGACACCTTAGGATCTTGCTTTATTTTACAAATGACTAGGTTATAAGTTTGTAACTGCACAGCCACTATTAACTAGGCAGTCATTGGATTTCTTCAGGGTTCCAAACTAAAAGGACATAAAGACTTAATTATGACTTACAGAATAACATTTTGAACTAAATTTCAGCTAGGGGCTCTGTTGAGCACTGGGGGAGAGACAGCAGCTTATGTATCCCAGTGCTATGATTGTGAAAGTCATAAAACCACCAAGGGTGCTGGTGGGGAGTGCAGTGAGTAGCAGAACCTGCTACACCCAATAGGCAAGGTGTAGCTTGTTCTTCCTCCTGCACTTCCCAGAGCACAGGATGTAGACATGTCCTTGTTTCCGCTCTGCCCAGATATGGTTCCTCTGATCTAGTTAGCAATGCCAACAGTCCCAGAGACTCTCCTTTGTACTCCCCAATGCCAGTAGCCAAAATTGGCTGCCTCCAGCTTGCATCCTTTCCTCCCCTCCAGGTCATTCACAAAGTGGCAGCCATAATTTGACCCCTCATGTTATTAGTACTTAGAATCTGCAAGAAGTCTGCGCATATGCTGTCATTACAGGTTAACACATGACCAGGAAAGCAATAACATATGACCTGATGTATAGAAATGCCCCACGTATTTGGCTCAATCCTGTAACTTTCTGAGACCTCTGGCCTTGATCCTGCAAAACACTTGCACACAAACTTAATTTTAAGAATGTGACTCGTCCCATTAAAGACAGTGGGACTCTCACAGGCTTACAGTTAAGCACATGAGTAATTTCTTCACTGGAGCACAGCCAGAATGCTCAGCACTGTACAGCATCAAGCCCATTATGAGACAAAAGGCCAAGTACCTACCTCCTCTTACTGAGTGCAAAGTCAGTAAAAGTTCCTTGTGGAACATGTTCAGAAAACTTGTTAGCCAATCAGATTCCTGTCTTATCCAACCTATTTCAAGTGACACGTTTCATTTTTTAAATGAAATTGCTACAACTGGCACCAGCCACACTGCAACTCTGCAGACATCTTGCAAAGCCAAGTAACTAAGCAAAGAAAACCAGCCCCTTGAAGGTGGCTTAGTGATATTCCAGCAGAAACATCCATCTTCTCTGGCAACTGCCAGTGACAAAAGCTGAAAAAAGAAAGTTTGGGAAGTGAAATCACCACGGATTTATCTACTGGGTGTTCTCTTTTCTGGAAGTCCAGACTATTGGCACTTTACAACAAATAGCTAATAACTACAGTGTGTTAAAAGTTAATTCATCAAAACAAGTATTAAGGAGACATTGTCAAGTTGAAAATCACATTTTGTACTTACTAGTGTTAGAAGCAGAACCAAGGACTACGCAGCAGAAAAATATTAGAGAGGAAAAAAATCTCTGTTGTTTGGTCTTTTTATTTTGTGCATTTGCCAGAAGTCTGGTCCAGATCCTCCAAGGTATTTTAGACACCTAGGGTTGCCAACCCTTCCGGATTGGCTGGGAGTCTCCTGGAATCAGGCTCTATCTCCTGGAGGCTACTGAAGCCAATCCGGGAGATTTTAGGCTGCTAAAAGTCCAGCGGCGCAGCGGGGCTAAGGCAGGCTCTCTACCTGCCCTGGCTCCGCGCCACTCCTGGAAGCGGCCAGCATGTATGGCAGCGGCTCCTAGGAGGAAGCGCAACCAGGGGGTCTTTGTACGCTACTCCCGCCCCAAGCTCCCATTGGCTGGGAATGGGGAACCTCAGCCAATGAGAGCTGCAGGGGCGGTGATTGCAGGCAAGGGCAGCGCGCAGAGCTGCCTGGTGGCCCATGACCCTGGGAGCCGCTGCCGGACATGCTGCCGCTTCGGGAGCCACCTGAGGTAAGCGCTGCCTGGCTGGAGCCTGCACCCTGAACTTCCTCCTGCACCCCAACCTCCTGCCCCAGCCCCCTCCTTTTCCCAAACTCCCTTTTAGAGCCCACACCCCAAACCACCCACCCCAGGTCGCAAACCCCTTCCGCCCCCAAACTCCCTCCCAGAGCCCGTACCTGAGCCCCCTCCTGCACCCCAACCCTCTGCCCCAGTCCTGAGCACCTCCCGCACCCAAATTCCCTCTCGGAGCCCGACCTCCCTGCCACACCCCAACCCCCTGTGCCAAAGGCTCAGCCCAGAGCTCCCACCCACACTCCAAACCCTTCGGCCCCACCCCCCAGCCCAGAGCCCGCACCCCAACCCCCTGCCCCAGCCCAGTGAAAGTGAATGAGAGCGGGAGACTGCGAGCAAAGGAGGGGGACTGGGGTGGGAGGGGGCAGGGCAGGGGGCTTGGGACAAGAGTATTTGGGTTTGTGCGATTAGACAGTTAGCAACTCTATGAAAATCATTGTGAATTAGGCTTCTAAATATTTTTGAGGCTCTGAGCCTTTGCGTATAATTAACCTCATTGTTTTATTGCTCTCTCTCTCTCATGCACTTCTTGGGGAGAGGAGCGGCAGTTACACAAATGCTCTTTCCAAGTCTCTGCAAGATCGGGTTTACTGATGACAAGCAGCAGGAAAATCTAGACTCAAACGGAACAGGCAGGTAGGTGTATGTGTAACGCCGACAGACCCCGGTCATTGGCGGGTGGGATCGAACTGGGGACCTCTGTTCGCTTAGTGCATGAGTCTCTACTGCATAAGCTAAAAGCCAACTGGCCGTTAGCTAAGGCTCTAGAGCAGATTCATTTGATCTCTCTCTCTAAGTGGTCTGAGGGCCACTAGATGGGACAGAACACGACAGCCAGGAGGTGTGTGGGTTACATATGCATGGAATGAAGAGACAGGCTGGAAGAAGGGTGGGACCAAAGAAGTTTTTATCTCTCTATCGAAGGTACTTATATGGGCCCCCATTAGTGTAGTATCTGAGCACCTCACAAACTTGGTAGTACTGTCTTAAGCCTACACAAAAGACCCAGTAGGGGAGTAGAAAAAAGTCCTAACTTTTTTTTTTTAAGATGCAAACGAAATGCAGGTTATGATACTTAATGGATGCCCAGTCAGTCAATTTAAAACAAATTCAAATGTAGAGCGCCCTTTGAAGAGACAAGCCCAAACTCTTAGAAGCCATAGGAATCCCAAAGAAGGCAGGCAGAGTCTCCTGGGTTGAATTCAGCCATTTATTAATGTCTTGTGGTGAAGGTGCTGGACTAGGACTCAGGAGATCAGGGTTAAAATTCTCAACTCTGCCACAGACTGTGTGTGTGACCCTGAAAAGTCACTGCATCACTTTGTGCTTCAATTCCCCACATACAAATTGCAGATATTAGCAATTTCTTTTTCCAGCTACTATGTTACAGATGACAATGGTTGATGTTTAAGGATATTTATCTCTCTGTGTGTTCTTTTGTTACACACACACGCACACACATATACACACACATTCCATTAAAATGAAGTACATTAAGAGAATATTAAGGATGCACAATTAAGCACTCAAAAGCCAGGAAATTGTCTAAGGTAAGGTTCCATGTACAACCTTAAATTTTGCCCCATTGGTAGTTGCCTTAAATTATTTGTTGTCATACTATTTCTCAAATGACTCAATCTTATTCATATCTACATGGCGAATATTCAGTATTTACAGGCTGAGAATGTATAGCCTGGTTGAAAGTTTGCAGCCATATTATACATCAGGGGTCGGCAACCTTTCAGAAGTGGTGTGCCGGGTCTTCATTTATTCACTCTAATTTAAGGTTGCACGTGCCAGTAATACATTTTAACGTTTTTAGGTCTCTTTCTATAAGTCTACAATATATAACTAAACTATTGTATGTAAAATAATAAGGTTTTTAAAACATTTAAGAAGCTTCATTTAAAATGAAATTAAAATGCAGAGCCCACCCCCGGACCGGTGGCCAGGACCCGGGCAGTGTGAGTGCCACTGAAAATCCACTGTTATACATCCATGAAAAGCACGGGTTATAATGGGAATACTGACAGATCTGTGCAAACAGCCCCTCATTTGAACATATGCATCACCAAAATGAAGATCTTAATACCTGCTACTGTTGAAGAAAGCTGTCATCTCCATTCTACATATAACAATAAGCTTATTATAGCACAGCTTCCTTCCCTTAGAATGACAGCATGTATTTCTCAGTTGGAAATATCTAATTAATATAATATTCTGCCTTCCCACAAAATCTTTTTCTCTAAGGCTACAGGCCAATGACCAGGTAGGGAATACTACCTCTAGAGACGAATCCTACAGCTTAAAAGCCATGTTCTTTTCACCCTGTGTATAGCAGCTATTCTCTGGAGAGAATCTGTGGTTGGAGGCAGCAAGTGTTTTCATTAGCATCTGCATGTTACATGTCTCAGAAATGAAAATGGCAGCGAGCGGAGAGAGTGTGAGATGCAAGACCCAAAACAAAGAGACAGACAGATCCAAAAATAAAATGCATTTGCTAAATTACTTCTCTGGGTAGCCAGCTGTGGCATGTGAGCTGACTTCAGCTCGGGGAAAGTGGCCTTTGAGGCAGGGCTGGACTGACAGGCACAAGCAGCCCAGGCAGTATCTTTTAAGCAGCTCACTGAATTCTACCATAAATCCCCATAATTTACCAGAACTAGTTGTCTATATAGTTATACCACATGGGTGTTGCTTACTATCTGTGTGATAAAGGGTGGAATCGGGATAAACTGCACATACCATGGATCTCTGACTGCCAAACCCATGCTCTGTCCACTAATTCATCTTCCTAGGACTGTTTCAAATCTCTGAGTAGCTGCAAAGAGATGTTTTTCTTAAACTGACAGGCCATAGAAATATTTACTTCCTTCAAAAATATGTGAGATTTCCCCCAAAATGATACCGGTCCAATATCTAGGACTGCCCATATTCCATCTGGGATTAGTGACATTTTAAACTCCAATATTTCATTACCATTCCAACTAGAAACATTTGCTGTATCACAGTGGAGAGGAGGAAAACCAGGTTTCCTAATGGTATATAACCTGGCTCACAAGGTTGAAAATAACAGTTATGTAACAAAATTTTAAATCATTTTTAGAAATGTATTAATAATGCATTTTTTCTCCCTCTGTTTTCTGTACTTATATGACCTCCCCCTTACCAGAGTATCTGAGAACCTCACAATCTTTAGTGCATTCATCTTTACAACACACCTGTGAGGTAGGGCAGTGCAATTATCCCCATTTTACAGATGGGGAACTGAGCCAGAGAGAGACTAAGGGACTTGCCTAAAGTCACATAGAGAGTTTGTGGCAGAGAAGGGAACGGGTCCTGGATCTAGCCCCCTAACTGCATATTCACTCCAAAGCATGTACACTTCAGATTCATAGTGCAAAGACTTTGCAGTTGGCGAGATAGGATAAATAATATCAGCACGGGGGCAAACTGTCTGCCAGCCTTAAGTGGTGCAGTTTCATTAATTTCAATGCAGCTGTACCAATTTACACCCATAGACAACTTGACTCCTGATGTTCAGCACTTAAAATATGTCTACATTAACTGCTCTCTGTAATGCAGCATAAACAAAATAGAAGATAGCGTGGGATGGCGAAAGCATTTACTTGCCCTTGTTTGCGATGATCTACATAATGCACTTCTGGCTTCTCCACTAATTAGTGATAAAGCCAGTCTAATCCCACATCAATTAAACCTTTATTCCTCCCACACCATCACAGATTTTGTATCTACACAATGGGCCAAATTATGCCTTCAATGATACTGAGCTGTGATAAGGACAAGGAGGAGGGTCCACTGTCTGAGCAGCAATGTCAGGAGTCATTATACTGTATTAGAAGTAGCCAGTGTTCCTGCAGTGCAGTCATTCTGGCATGCAGGAGGAGATGAGGTCATAGCCTCACTCACACCCAGCCCAGAACCACCTTCTCTGCAGGCATGATGTGGCCCTGCATTCTTACTAGAAATGCCCCCTTTCTGCAGCTGGGTAGCGATGGTGGGAGCACTAGTGTAGATAGGGCACCACCATTTTTACCACCATACAGTGCTTTTATTAGCGTTACCCCACTTACAACAGAACTAAGATTCTGTCATCATCTCTCTCCCTGTGGAGAGATGAACAGGATGGTTGGGAGTAACAAGTAAAGGTAAGAACAATGGCTACGCAGATAGTGAGCTGTGACTGCAGCTTATCATGCTGGTCATAATTGTCTCATTGCCACCATGTGCTCTCCTTCTTCTGTTTCTTGTAGGGACCTGTAGTTGTCCTTCCTGTGGACCAGAACTAGAGGAGGGAAGAAACAGATACTTTGCCAGAGGGTTTCACAGATATTTGCTGACAGCAGGGGAATGATGAGACTCATGAATCTTGGGTTCCATTCCAGACTCTGGAGAGGAGTGTGCTCCAGGGAATACAGAATCTTCTGCCCATTCCACACAAACTTGACTGCTCTGCTACTTCCCTCCAACCTTTTTCTGTCCCACTCCTGTTTCTTCCTCACCTCTGGCTTCTTTTCCCAGTCCCATTATTATTATCATCTACCCAATCTCCATTCCTCAGGCTTCTCATATCAGTCCCAATCTCCTTGCCTAGCTATTCCTACTCTCCCTCTCTGGGCTTGCTGGCCGAGTCCTAATCTACCACCTCACTCCTGGTCCCAGTATTCTTGCCCAGCCAGTCCCAGTCCCCACTCTCCTGTTCCAATTTGTCCCCAGTTTCCTTGGCCAGCAAGTCCCAGGTCTCATCTCTTGGCTCTTCTTTCAGTTTGTCTCCCCCGTCCTCCACATACACTGGCTTCCAGTCCTAATCTCCCTCCCCGGCCTCTCATCCAGTCTGATTCGTTTCCCCACTCACTTCACTTTCCCCTTGTCCCAGTCTCTTTGCTCAAACAGTCCCAATTCTCCCCCCACATCCCAGACCCTCTATCAGATGTGTCTTCTCTCCCCAACCCTATTTCCCCTCACTGGTCCCTAGCTCCAGTCATCTTGCCCAACCAGCTCCAGACTCCCCTGCTCACTTCTCTGCCTTCCTTCCCCCCAGCACCCAGTCCCTGTCTCCTTCTGACCTCCAGGCTCCCTGCTGTCATTTCCCAGTGCCAGGCCACACTCCAGTCTGGAGTAGCTAAGAGCAGCAATTACAATTGTGACTGTAGCCCTGGGCTGGAGCACGCTCAGTCGCTCTGTGGGGATGGCATATGCAGAGTTTGGTCAGGGCTAGGAGCTCTGAGACGCTCCAGCACACTGAGGAGAATCTTCAGGGATTTTACTTGGGAAACTCTGGCAAGTCTCTACTGAATGTGTGCAAAGTGTGATTTTTCAAAGGCTTGTAACTTGGCGAAATGTGTACTGATTTTCATGGAGATGGCAAAAGGCACATCCCTGAGGCAAAGGCTATACCCCGGCCAAATTTCAAGTCCTTGCTCCCATGCAGGTGCCTCAAAGAAAAAGTCACCAGACTTTTTCCCATGGATAAAACAACATATTTTTCCATAGGCTGTTCTCAAAAATGGCTGAATTGTGTTGGTTGAAATTTTCCAAAAATATCAGTCCGAGGCAAATAACTGGAATGGAAAATTTCAGCCCAAACAGTTAAAGTTTGGTGAAGTTATAAGCAACTGAAAACAGGGTCTTACAAAGGGAAATGTCAGGCAACCTTAATCAGAGGTGGTAGTACCAACCCCATGTATAATAACAACAACTGAGGCCAATGAACAGACAAGGATTCAGCTAGGAAAGACCAAGGTTTCCCATCTCAAATAACGTATGGTTTATAGGGAAAAAAACGCCATCATGACAAATCTTACACCCCAATCTTTCCATTAGTGCAGACACTTGTTCCCATGCTGGAGTGCTGCACAGGCACAGGGTTTTTTTTCTGCATCGATCTGATTATAAGATTGGGGACCTTTTGTCTGGCTTGAAAGCTGTATTGCCAGTTTATTTTTAGACATGTTTAATTTTTTAAGAAGAAAGCTAACATTAGGTGGGGCATGGCTTGCAACAGTCACCAGTTCCTCTGATGGAAATTATAACAACGCATGCAGAGGTCATCGCCACTAGTTAAAATTTTTACATCTCCAGATTGGTAAAAACAGCCCCTTCTCAGCGAGGGCTAGTTAGAATGGTTTACATCTGGTGTGTTGCTGTTATGGAACAAGGGCCAAAAAGAAAATAGTTTGAAAAAGTGCTGCTGTGTTTTCCGTTTACTTTTCGGGAAATTCTTTTAGAAGGGTCTCATCCAAAGCCCACTGAAATCAATGGGAGTCTTCCCGTGAATCTCAATGGGCTCTGGATCAGGCCCCGAGTCTCATAAATATGGGTTGTCCCATTGCATCTCAAGCGTAAGAAGAAAAAAAAATCCCCCTTTGGCAGGGAATCCTCATGAGAAATTGTCTGCAGAAAGGAGCTTTTATGGGACAGCGTAAAGGTTGAGTCTTTGTGTCCATGTGCCAATATCAGGCTCCTAGTGGATATTATAGCCTTAGCTATGGAGTCACATTAGGACACTAAACATATTGCTCAAGCATTTGAGGCTTTACAAGTAGGCCCTTTAGTATGAAATGCTGGACATAAATATTATAAGCAAGAGAAAACTCATAACTAAGAGATTATTGTGAGCTTTACCTTTATGGGTTTCCCTGAAAACTTGCTTCTTGCATTAAAAGACAAGAGGATGGGGGGCAGGCCGACGTGGAAAAGAGCATGAAACAAGTGGGACAGAGTGACTAAAGGCCTGATCCAAAGCCCAGTGAAGTCAATGGAAGCCTTTCCAGTATGCTTAGGCTCAGATCTTAACTTCCCATCCACAGGTTGCCTGAAGGGAAGGGTAGTGATATGTCACAAATCAGTACAGGAGAGCATTTTCACTCTGATTTTTCTTTTAGTGCCCATGAAAACAAAAGGGACTGATGGCACTGGTTCCACTGCAAGCATAGTATGGTCAGCTCCTTCCAATGACCTCCAGCTGTTCCTCTATAGACCTGGCAAGGAGCTCTGATAATTTGCCTCATTTCTGACCAGCAGCCATCCCTTCTATTCCAGCATTGTGCCCCCTTCATCCCCACTGTGGGAACTGGGCCAGACCCTCAAACGTCATTTGCTGTGCTGTCAGTTGTACTAAGGGAAATGAAAGATCCTTTGATTCAAGGAACTCTCTTCATTTCTGTGTGTAGAAAGAATAAGAAGAAGAACGGTGGAGCAAGGCAATGACTGAATATTCTAATTCAAGCATTTTCATCCAGGAACTTGTAATCATGGCAATGGAGCAGCAGCCGCCACCAATGAACATTTCCACCACCTCAGCTCCAAAGTCCAACAAGCCAGCTTTTTCCTTTTCTCTCTTTGAAAATCACCACCATCTGTGCACTTGTCACAGCTAAAACAGCCTCTTCCTGCTAGCCAGGAGGATCCAACTTTAACTTAATTCAAAAATGTTAAACCTTTCTCTCTCGTTGTGTACCAAGATGACAACTGACATTTGCCAATGAACTGGGTGACGGTAACTTCACAGGGTTTCCTTTGCTACGGTTGCCATGTTAGGCAGACTGGTTTTAGAGATGGAAGACCATAACCAACACACAGGAATTTCTTCCGACTTTAGGATGTGGGCTCACCTGTACATGATGCTCAAAAGCTATAAGCACTGTAGACACACTCTATGCTGCACTGAGAAGAAGTTAAAGCTGTCACCGCATGTGTTGTGTGATTCCAATAAAAAAATGTATCTGCTCTGTTTGCAACTGGCAGCAGATTGACAGCACAGCAGCTATAAATGGAAAGGAGGCTCATACATAGTAGAATGCACAGATGCCCATCATTTTTTCTCAGTGCAATACACTGATCACTATGGCCTATGCCAGTGGTTCCCATCCTCTGGTATCCTTACCAGTAGTTATACTTCTGGCTTTGGGGCCTGGTATTCTAGGTTCCAGCTCCCAGCCATAATGATGAATCTGCATGGTATGTGCCATTGCCCATCTCCCCTTCATGTTCACAGTTTCTAACCCACAGTGGAGCTTGTACAGCTTGAAACTCCAGACTCATAACATCCCTGCTGTTTGGTGCAGCTGAAATGCCATTATTGATTAGAAAAGACTACTAAATACAGGGTCCCTGGGGCACATCCGTTCCGTGTGTGGCCCCCTGGGTCTTTTAATAAACACTTTCAAAAAGAGGAAAAAAATATGAGTTAATTTACCTGCACATCGATAGAGATATAGGAGCAGATTATCATTTAAACTAAGGCAGTGTAAAGGGGCCTTACAGGGGGAATAAATGTAATTACATCCTTTTAAAGGCCATCTTTATAATCATCTTCACACTGCCAGAGGGCTGTAAATGGGCCTTAGTGTAACTGGGAATAGTGTATAAACTAGTGAACTTAATTATATATTTTACAGATATTTACATTCCAAGCAAGACACTAAATACATCACCATTACAAGTATTAAATTACAGTACTGTAATAACCAGCATATTGGACTGAGGCCTTAAGGGTGGCATCTGATAAAGCCAGATTGTGAGTGACAGACACAACAAGCCACGGCTCTTGTAAATGATCACAGGTAGGGTTCAGGGGATTAGTGATCATCTAGCTCTCTCTAGTTTTAAAACAGTTTAGTGTCATGGCAGATGTACCTGCTTACTCAGTTACCTACCACTATCTATATACCAACTACAAGCTCAGTGAAATGTGCAATTTTAAGCTTTCTGAACTGCCAGTTTCAGAACCCAAAATATACATTTTTCTCTGCACTCTACCAACACAATCTCTGGAATAAATCAGTTTACCAAGGTATTACAGAGGACAGGGAGATACAATGACAAGCACATGGCTGCACATAAAGCCTTCTAATCCACTAGGAGTATCATCATCTCAGCATAATTCCATCCCCTAGCCTTATTTAAGCAATAAAACATGACAAGGGGGTGTGACTCATGCTGGGATAATGCCATATTGAACAACATGTGCTGTGTGAGTCCTAGGAGCAGCATCAAAATGCACGTGACATATATGCTTGCTTTGCCATGCCATATGACCTTTATAAAATCAGATACCATTAAATCAGAGAGATCCAAGACGTTGCATCTGACAAACTGTCTATATAAAATATATATCTTACTATGTGCCCCTTGTTTTGTTTTTTAACCTTCTCTCCCTTTTTATATCCTTCGTTTTCCCTTCAATATTTTGATGCCTCTGTTCTTCAGCCTTTCAGTGACCTTTTAACATTTTTTCAGTTCATTTTATTCTCTAAAAGTCTCTCTCTTGAAGAGGTTTTTCCTCTTCTGATTTGACCTTTCCCCTCCACATCTATTTTTGCCTTCGCTGTTTCTTCTCTTCTCTGTTCCAGTCTCTCCACCACTATTTATCCATTTCTCACCACTTTCTTTGATTCCCTATCCTCCCCAAATGCAGATGAGATGATAATTCTGGGTAACAGCCAGGCCTTTGGCTGTACAGCATATGCTCATCTAGAAGTGCTGTAGTTGAGAAACTATTGGTGGCATGTCCTATGGCTGACTTACCCACAGAGGCAATGGGAACACTCTCAGGTGTTGAAAATACTAATGCCTGCTTCTTGTCTCTTGGTTAGTAATGTGTAAGCGGCACTGGTTTTGCTTTACTGACTTTCATATAGAGTATCTCAGGTATTTTACAAGATCCATTGTCCTTTTCTTAAAAATGCATCATAAAGGGCTACTACTTTTTGCTTCTATCTTTTCAAATTTTGTAGCTGAAATTGATATTTGGCTAGAACTCTTTTGTGGCTGCACTGCACAGAAAGTTCATGTATCTATCTATATGTAAAGGCTTCCTTCAACTTTTAAAAAAAATTGTTACCACACCCACATCCACATTCCCTGTATATAAATGTCCTTGCAGTATTCAGAGGAATCACTTAATCTGGCAGATTTGTCTTGTAAATATTTTGCTGCTGTTCAGAACACTGCTACTGTAGTTTGCAGGGAAGGAGGAGGGCACATAGTTATTAAAGAAAGATACTGACAAATATGGTATTTTCCTGCAATATCCTGGACAAGCCTTATTGAATTAAGTTTAAGTATCTTAGGAGTTCATTGTATTAAAAATGCAAGTGGTTATGTATTTGTTGGATTGTGTGTGTAATGTCTCTAGGGGTGAGACATGACTAATGAAGACCTTGGGAAATATTATGAGCCTCACAATCTATTTGAAAAAATGTGCCAGAAAAGAATGAACTCTTATAATTAAGTGGCTTTCTTAAGAAATCTCTAGGGGGAGGTGTATGCAAATGTTACCCCTCCAGTTATGTAAGAACTCAGCCTTTTGAAGCTTCGCCCTGAGGAGGGAGGACCTTTGTCTGCTGATCACCTGTTACATGAGGACAAGAGCAGAGGCCCAGGTGGTATAAAGGAGTGACTCACAGATTCATGAGAGTGCTGAGCCAAGGTGGTTATAAACTTGTAAGCACAGAAAAAAACCCTGGTGGAGTTTGAGGGACTGACCCCTACTAGATTCTTGGTTGGAGTTGGAGTGATCTCTGGTAAGCTTATCAGCATGCACGTAGCTTCTTGTATTGTTTTCAATATGTTTTCTCTGTTATGCTCTTATCTTAAGAATAAATGTGCTTGCTTAGAAAGGGCTGTGTGATAACTTACATCTTTGGGCAATTATGCTGTTTATTACCACGGAGGGGAAAGCAAAGCAGGTCTATTTAGGCAGTCTAACTTGCTGGGGAACTCACAGTATAGGCAGGGAGCTGTGCAGCCCGAAAAAGCCCTGGTCAGGAGGGAGAGAGACATGGGTCTCCACCCAAGAGAGGTAACAGTTTGAAAGCCTAGAATATTGTCATTGCTGGACCACAAAAGGGGAATACAGGGGCAGTTGCCCTGAACTGTGACAGAACCCTCCTGTAGTCTCACAGCATAATTGCACATTCATGGATTAACTCATTGTATACTATGCAGTATACATGTAAAAGGCAGATTTTTGACTTTCAAACCCAGCATTCTGGATGCTTTCATTTCTTCTTTATTATTTGCATTATGGAAACACCTAGTGGCTCCACCTTACACCAGGGCCCCACTGTGCTAGGCACTGTACAAACACATTATAAGAGACAGTTCCTGCCCCCAGAGATCTTAGCCATAAGGGTGGGATTGTCAAAAGTGCCTAATGGAGTTAGGAACACCAGTCCTGTTGATTTTTAACTTGTGCTTCTAAATCTCTTAGACAATCCCACCCTAAATAGAAAAGGCAGCCGAAGAGTTGGGGAAAGGGAGGATTATTATCCCCATTTTACTGACAGGAACTAGAGCAGAGCGAGAATGAACGATTCACCCCAAGTCAGACATAATGTTATGGGAACTGCACCCACATTTTCTGAGTCCTAGCACAGTCTCTTAACCAAAAACCAGCCTTCCAATCATCTGCATTGTCTCTGTGTTGAAAGAAACCCTCAGGCTTCCCACTTACATTTTCACTGTTGACGTCTGCCTCACTGGGGCAGCCAAAGAGCTCCCGCCTCAGCAGGTTCCCATCGTACTCTAGGAATGTCAGGTAGAGGTTGCGGAAAAACTCCACATGCTTGTTTTTCACTCGCAGCTTCTTTGGCGAGTTCCAGTGAATCACCTGGTACGGAAAACAAAAAGGAAACAATCCTGTTGTCAGAATGCAGCCTTGCTCTAGCCATCACCTTTATACATCTTTAATATCCTTCCTTCTTCGCAAAAATATCCTTCCCTCTTTCTGCCCTTTCATTGGGAAGGTTTTGTGGAATATTCCATAAGTAATGGCATGCACGGGATAGATTCTATGCTTTTCTATATCTTCCATACAATGTATTGCATATAGATGTGAGTGTATCATTACACTTTGTGATGCAACACCACATGCATGTTGGCAGAGCTGGAGTCATGGACCAGTTATGTTATAGATGTTGGTGAGGGGAGAAGTGTGATGGAGAAAAAGCTGAGCCTACAAAATTTGGCCTGGGATTTCCCAGTGACTGTCTCAGCCGATGAAAATTATTCACTGTCTAGTGTCAGACAGCCTCTTCACTTATTAGGAATTAAAGAGAAAGATCCTCAAATTAATTTCTGTTTCTCTTTACCCACCACTCTGTCGCTCCAAACAGACTGAATCTGATCCAAAAAGATGCATTAGCTGACAATGATTCATGTTGGGTAACTATATTTCCCAAAGGGAAAATGGGACACCCCCAGCTGCTTACCTGCACACCCCCCACCCCCACGTGAGGCTGTTGCCAGTCACTGGAACCCTGCCGGACACCTGCATACTGGAATGCTGCCTCCTTGCCCCCTCCCCACCTGTGTGGGCTGGCATCTCTGCTCGCCTGCCCACACGTTTCTCCACACCATACCCCACTTTTTTGACAAAAGTGGGCATTTGTCCCATTGCTCTTGCCAACTGATCAAATCGGCAAAAGAAAACGGGACAAATGCCCACTTTTGCAAAAAAAAAAAAAAAAAAAAAGTTGGGATGGCCGGGACAGGGCTTAAAAAAGGGACTGTCCTGTCCAAAATGGGACCTATGGTCCTTAGCGTCATGTGAACTTGGCTGAACTTTGTTGTGTTGCATGGCAACACTGTTTAACTCCAAGTGCCAGCAGGTATTTAGCCATTACTAGAGGGGGATGACTCCATTACTGGCCTAGGTTTAACAGTGCCCCAGACATAAAGGGTCTGATTCTCACCGCTCTGGTGGCATAATTGAGAATAAAGCCCAAAGAAAACAGCAAGAGAGGAGCCAGGAGTGGCTGGCAGGAATGATTTCGTTTTATGGAGATTATATTTTAGCCATAAACATGAAAGCTTCGTATTCAATTTTTTTCTGTGACTTCCAAAGGGATTAACCCTCCTCTCCCTTTTGGGAGTACTTCCAGATGGGGATTTCTGGAGGTCCTGTGTACCCATTAAAGTAATGACATGAAGGCGTAGTGTCCCTCACAGTCAGCTGCAACAGACTTCAGTGGGTGCCAACTGCTAACCTACTGCTGCATCCCTATACTGTAAACTTTGTTCTAACAACCCTCTTTTCTGATATGGAAACCTTTATTCCTTCCCTGGCCATTGATAAGGAACCAATCAAAGTTTCAGAGGACCAAATATGCTGTGATGTAAATTCAAATTGTGAAAAATAAGATCACCTTCAGAAATAAGCAAATCATTTTTTTCCAATTAAAGAAACATTTCAAATAAAAATAATGAAGTATCTACATACTGTATGATCCGGGGAGACCACTTGGAGCAAAGATATTGCTCTAAAAATTATTCTTAGGCAGTGTTGCTTTTTGTTGGTGTGGTTTTGTCTTTTTCTGTATTCTCAGTGTCTAGTTTAACTCTGAAATAACATCCTCTATGGTATGCAATGAGAAGTAAACATGATATAGAAACAAATGGGAGCTTTAAGCAGCATTGCTGGGATCTAAAACAGATTGAAAGCCATACAAGATTTACTCCAACAAAAGAGGATCTTGAAGACTCCCTGCTTTAAAAAGGGCTTTACTGGTTTCACCCCATTGTGTTTAACTGCAGCAGAGGGCACTGCAAAAACCAACTCTGAATCCTACCTCAGGGGAAGCTGACAAATATAACAACACAAACAAGGGACTGAAGGAAATCTAAGGGGCTGCTAAACAGTTTTAAAGGGTTCTAGCAGTTTTGTCAAACAGGCATGGAATGTGAATTGTTCATCTGTTGATAATCTGGACTGCTTTAGGATGAGATCAAAGAACAGAGAGACTGGAAAAGTGCAAGAAAAATGCCTACCAATGAAATCTTTTCTGTGCTACTCCCACACTCAGGATGATATCCTTCCTGCATTCCCCTGGGGTATTGTGTCTCGTGCCTGAGCACCTCAAATCCTCATCTTAGGGATTTGAACCATGCAAACAGTTAATGAGAATAAACAAAATTTCTGTGTATAGGACTGGCTCCCTTCCCCACAGGGCTTTCCCATCATCACACACTATGTTACATTGCAGTAGAATACTAGTGTCATGATGCTTCTATTCTACTACGTGGGTGATGATGTCAAATCTAGACAACTGCAGATGCCAGCTCTGAGTCTCCTTGCTGCTGCAATTGAAAAGTTATTGTGTCTCCAAAAGCTGGTAAGTGTCAAGGACCTGGTGGTCATGATCTGATCAGATTTGAAATGTGTGTCAAGATTCTGTATGTGTACAGATGTCAAGGCTGCCTGGAGTGAGCTGAAGAAAGATGAATGGAATTGATTACTGTCCAGAAAACTTGAATTTTTATCAAGAAGGACAAGCATATTTCAACTGGTCAGAGGATGGAAAGAAACAATGTGTCAAGGACACTAGAAAAAGCACAAAACAGATCTACTAAAGGGGAGGGGTTAATTTAAAAAGGAGCGTAATTAATGAAACTCCCTGTAATACCTGAAAATACAAAAGGATAGCAAGCTTCACAAGGCACTGAGCATCTTAACCACCAGCATCAATTCTTAATATACACAGAAGACAATATGTTTTTGCGAAGAGCCAAGCCCACAAATTCACCACGGGCTCAGACTGAAGCTGGATTATTTCCATTTTGTGCACCATCACCAACAGCAGAGATTCTACAGGCCAAAGATACCAGTGCAACCTTACATGGGTTGGAACACGCATCACTGAGGGCATAATATGAAGACAATAATAGGAAGATATAGCTGAAACCATAATGGGGCTATGAGAATCTTTGTTACTGGGGATGATTACAACTCAGTTTGACTGTTAAGAGTTTAAGGATGATTTGGTGGATAGGGCAGTTAGAAATTAAAAATAAATCTTTACGTGCAAGTTGAGCAAATCTGAACTGGAAATTAGAAAGAGACAATGAATGTAGAACCCAAAAATGTCATTTTTGCCATGCCCCTTTTCCAGGACTGAACCACACTTTAATATTGTGTTCGTTTTCTTTCTTTCTTTCTTTCTTTCTTTCTTTTAATTTCCTAGCATTTTAAAAGAAACTGAAAAGAGAGAGCTTCAATTTCCAGGACTTTGAAGCTCTGGTGGTGTGGAAAAAAAACCCTGCAGCTAGAGCATGTAAATTCCACTGCCTGGAACTGCTTGGTTAGACACCACATAAACACGGGTATCCTTGACCAAGGCCTCCTCAGAACTAAGGAAAATATACCTCTTAATCTTTATTTAGCAATTTACTTACTAAAAGATCAGATCTTAGAATTCCACACCTATTTAACACCTGATTAATCACCATTAAGCAACTTGGCACTATCTAAATTTCTACTAATACCAACCCACTTAATCAGCAGCCTTTACCACTCACTGAAATTAGGCTCAATCAGTTCCCTGGAATACATCCAAATATATTGTGCCCAAGTGAAGCAGAGTACATTGTAATGATAGTTTACCTTTATACCACATTTTTTGTCCCAAAGCACTTGGCCTGTTATACACTTGGCACATCATGAAAATGCATTTAACTTTGAGATGGAAGACAGCAGAAAATGCTATACAGCAGTGGAGGAAGGATATGTAGCATAATGATGCAAGCACAAACTCCTACTCTTCCAACCCTGGCTCTAACATCCACACAGACATCAGAGCTGCAGTTTTTAAGGTCTGGCCTGAAAATTCACACAGTTAACTGCATGGAACTCAGTTAAAGACAAAGTTCTGAGCAACCTTTCCCAGGTTTCAAGTTGCTCCAAGCTGCATCATTTGCTCCAGGGAGACTCAATATTTCAAACCTGATGTTCAGAGCACACAGCCATACCCTCCAGCAGAACACTGTCTCTCTGGGTATCTTCTTAAGGCTCGTCTAAATGGTGGAATAATGTGTTCTACCGGGATGTGATTTCTAAAGCACACTAACACATTAATGTGAGGTGGTAGGTGATAAGTAAGGGTGTGTTTTTTTTCTTTATCGAAGCAGGTTCTCCTGTGGTATTTGAGTGGCCCTTTCCATGACGTGATCTACTTCTCTGGTGGAGTGTCCTTGTTTAGTTAAGACAGATTTAAGCACACTTAGGTGTGTGTATTGCAAACTTTCTCTTCAGAGCAAATTCTGTGGTATCTGAGTGCCTGGTGGTAGATAACAGATTTCTTGGTGTGTCTGGGGTTGGTGCTGGATCTGTGGAGGCAAGAGTGGTCATCAATGAGTTTCTTCAATACAGTCATTTGTAGCGTTCTAATGTTGAATTCAGTTGTAGTGTCTAGGAAGTTGATGCTGAGGTTGGAGTGTTCTACAGAGAGTTTGATGGATGGGCAGGAATTGTCAAAATTGTGGTGGAAATCTCTGAGACAGTTTAGGTCTTCTGTCCAGAGGATGAAAATATAATTGATGTATCTCAGGTATATTGTTGATTTTGTGGTGCATTTTTCAGAAATTCTTCCTTGAGATGGCTCATGAAGAGGCTGGTGTATGGGGAGCCAACTTAGTACCCATGGTTGTTCCCACATTTTTGGCAAAGTGTTTGTTGCTAACTTTGAAGTTGTTGTGGTTGAGGATGAAATGGATGAGTTTGGTGCTGTGTTTTGGTGCTGAGTGTTGTCCATTCTCTTGTAGGTATTTGAGGCAGGAACCAATGCTGTCATGGTGAGGAATGTCGGTGTATAGGGAGGTGACTCCATGGTGGCAAGGATGGGATTCTGGGGGAGGTTGTTAAGGTTGTGGAGTTCGCAGAGGAAATTTCTAGTGTCTAAGGTGCCACAGGACTCTTTGCTGCTTTTAGGAGGAAGCTGGCACTTTGTGTGGCGAATCATGTAAGGATGTGCAATAGGGCCCTCAGTGGCCGGGCAGTCTAGTGGCTAGATCGTTAGTTCGGGGGGGCTGTAGGAGGACCTGACCGCTCCTTCTCCCTCAGGTCCTGGCCCGGGGTCCTGTGTTGCTCAACCCCTAAACAGAGAAGATGGATCTTTCTCCCAGCCGTGAGGGGAGTTCAGGGCTTGTTTTCCTGGCCTGCTCCCTATGCAAGTCCTTTTAGTTTGTGGGTTAGCCCCGCTAGTCCAGCTGCCCCACATTTGGGGATTCTCTGTAGGTTCCCCTTGGCCGGGGAAGACTTACTTGCCTCCAATGGCTGCGTTGGCAGGTAGGTTGCAGGTCTGTGCCTTCAGGCAGGCATACAGAGAGCTCCTCCCTCTTCACCAGTCAGCCCCTGACTGAGCCAGGCTCCCTTCTTTTCTCCCCACGCCAGACCTGGCACTGGCTGCAGGTATAATGGGGTGGAACTAGCTGAACCCACAGGCTGCAGTCTTGCTCGCTGCTCCTTCACAGGATGGTTTCTATGAGTTCTGATATTCCTTCAGTAAGGATGATGAGGCCAGATATGATGGATCTGCATGGGTTCCCTTGTTTGTGTATCTTGGGGTGCATGTAGAAGGTCCCTGGGATGGATTGATGGGAAATGAGATTGTAGAGTTTCTCTTGGAGTTGTGTGGGGAAGGATTTGATTGTATCCATGGACTTAACAGGGACACTGCTTTCATGGATCATTAAAACAATCTGTAACATACACCTGCCTGCTGACAGTTAATGGTCCACTTCAAACTCCTTTTGCATAACAGACTAACCCTTATTGCCCACTCCATCTCAACTGACCTGCTGCATATGACTCCTTATGCTTAACTATCTGTCACAACTTGTATTTAGCTCAGACAATCTGATTTCTTTCCCCAGACCTGAAGAACTCTGTGGAGTTTGAAAACTATGGACCTCCCACCAACACAAGTCAGTCCAATAAAATAAATTTTCATATCTACCTTGCCTCTCTCATATCCTAGGACCAACATGACTGCAACAACACTGCAAATAATAATTTAGCAAATTCCCCGAGTCTTTTTACCATGACTGAATTACCAGAATCCTTGTGTGTAAACAGAAGTTGAATAATTGACAATTAGCCTTCTTCTCATGCTTCACTCATTCATTAAGGTCACAATTCACTGTTGGAGACATTACAATTGTTTACTTTCTTTCATAGGATCTCTGTTGCCAATTGGTCTTTGCCTATGGTTGCCAGATACCCAGTTTTGGACCAAACTTTCTGGTCAAAAAGGGGACCTAGCAGTGTCTGGTCAGATGTGCTGACTGGACACCAAAGGTCTAGTTACCATGGGGTGGCGGGAGGCGCCGGTCATTAACCCGCACCAGCTCCTGCTCAGCCGGGGCTGCTTCCTACCTACAGACAGGCTCCTTGTCAGACTGCTGCAGCTTCCATCCCAGCCCTGGAGCAGAGAGAGTCCAGCTGGGGTGGGAGGGAAGTGGAGAAGATCCAGTGAGTGACACAGGGATGGGGGAAGAGGACAGGGGCAGGGCCTTGGGGGGGGGGGTGGCCTCAGAGGAAGAGGCAGAGCCTTGGAGGAAAAGGCTGGCAGGGGCAGGGCCTTGGGGGTCCAGTTATCAGTAATTAGAAATGTGGCAACCCTATCTTTGTCAGACCCCAGTAACAGAAATGTCTTCACAGACAAGAACACACCTTTTGCCAAAAGGGAAAAGCAAACATAGGTTCCCATCCAACTCTGCATGCAGGCTGAGCCCCACTGATTTCAGGGATCAGGAGCACTGAGCATATATGTACCTCCAGCATATATAACTGTAAGCTATTATCTATACAGTGTGAGTATCAGTGCTTCAGCACCTCTTGCCTGATGTACTGTGCCCCTCTTACGACTTCTATAAGAACGGCTCACTCTGAACATTCTGAGACGGATCCTCAGCTGGTCTAAATTGGGATAGCTAATTTTGACAAAAACAACAAGGAGTCCGGTGGCACCTTAAAGACTAACAGATTTATTTGGGCATAAGCTTTTGTGGGTAAAAAAACCCACTTCTTCAGATGCATGGAGTCTCCGTGCATATCTCCATGCATCTGAAGAAGTAGTTTTTTTTATCCACAAAAGCTTATCCCCAAATAAATCTGTTAGTCTTTAAGGTGCCACCGGATTCCTCATTGTTTTTGTGGATACAGACTAATATGGCTACCCCTCTGATACTAATTGCAACAGCCACCAAAAATCTGGGCCTCTCCAATTTAAAACAATGAAAATTGCTAAAGAAGATATAAATGCAACTTAAGGGGAAAATGCACAGAGAAAAATAATGATTAGAATCCTATGCAGCGTTGACAGGATATATGCAAGAGCTTCCTATACCGTCATAAAGCATGCTGACCACATTGTGCTTCCATTATTCAGGGTTGTGAACAGAGCAGCAGAGAAGTATATACATACTTCAATAGCAGCTAACTATGAAGCCTCCCTAAGTTTATTTGACATAATGTTGTATGTAATGATGACAAATCCTCAGATCCTATGGACTTTGAGACCAGATGGAATTAAACTGGTGTATTTTCAGCTTGACAGGAAAAAAATGCAGTTTCATTTGACTTGACTAATACTAAGGCCTAGACCAGCTTTAGTCTGGAATTTAAATCTCTTCCAGTATTTCCTTTTTTACCACGACATCCTTCTTAATCCTCCACCACCAACTTTACAATTCATCTTTCTCTCTCCCCTGGAGGCCTCTACTACCTTATTCTTTACTCCAGTCTTATTCACCATGAAATACAGGATGTGCCAAATATATTGTGTTGTACCATTTATATCAAATGTCATGGAAGCTGACTAATTTACAGATTTAAAAAATATGTTTTCAAACTTGTGTTAAATATGTCTGCTGCACAATTCACGTAAAGACCACATACTGACACAGCTTGCATTTTGTTGGAAACTAGAATCTCGCTAAATGCCATAATGCTAATCAACAAATTAAAAAATGCTCAGAAAAATAAAATAAAAATCCCAGTCCTGTGGTCTCACTTTATTGACCAGTTCCTCAGCTTGTGCACATTGGCACAGTTTCACTGAAGTCAATGGAGCTATGCCTATCTACACCAGCTGAAGCACTGACCCGATAACTCATCAAAGATTTATGCCCCTGATTTAGTAAGATACTTAAGCTTATGCCTGATTTTAGGCATGTAAGCATGGGCGTAGTTTGGGGGCAGGTGCAGGGAGGGTATTGCCCCCCCCTTAAAAAAACAGAGGCAAGGTGTGTGAGGGGGTGTCACATGGGGTCACACGCCACTCCGCCCTCTCCGCCCCGGGCATTTCTGCAAATGCTAAGCTGCCCTGCAGGGCTTGCTTTGCTTGGCCTGCCTGGGAGCGGGGCTCTGACCTTCCCACGCTCACCTCCTTCCCCGCATCCTCCCTGGCATGTTTCAGTTCAAGGGGAGCAGAGGAGGTGGTGGGACAAAGCAACTGTTCTCCTGCACTTGGGTCGCTGCCTTGACAGCTGGACGCTGCCTCCTTGGTCCTAGTGCCTCCCTGTTTCCTGTACAATGGTGAGTGCCCGTGGTGGGGCCGGGCAAGGGGGCAAGGTGGTGCTAGGGGAAGGAGGGTAGGTGGAAGAGAAAGGGATTGGATGGGGGAAACAAGAGCCTGGCATGTGGAATCCCCTCGGCAGCAGCAGCAGCTGCCGCCCTTGCAGGGAGGCAGTCCCAGCAGCACCAGAGCAGTGACATCGCTGCAGCAGCCTGTGCTGGAGTGTCTGCCAGCAGCAGCTGGGGCTCCTCCGTTAAGCCAGCCATCCCCTCCCCCCTGCACCGGCAGCCCAGGTACCCCTCAAGGTGGGGGGAGAGAGCCAGTGAGCCAAGGGAACTGGCTTCAGCATTCACACGCGTATGCGTGCGCGTGTGAGTGCTTTGCCCTCCTCCCCAAATATAGCAGTCACACAACACCTATGCTTGTAAGTACAACTGAAGCTGGAGGGACTAGACTACTCATGGAGTTAAAATTAGGCAAGTATTAAAGTACCTTGCTGAGTCAGGAGCTAACCCCAGGTTGCCTGAATTAGGTTCTTCTGTATCTAAGGCTTCATTACTTTTTACAAAATATTACAGTAATTTTAGTAGCATGCTATGAAATACAATAATACATAATTGAGACTAAATGACATTAGTCAGCATAAATTTGGTAATCCACAATGGGTGTCTCAGATATTTCTGTGAATTAACATTACATTATTCAATTGTATATGGAAGATATAACATTTTTCCACAAGAGGGGCATTTTGACAGAATTTGTCCTTTAAAAGCATTTTTGCTTCTGCTCCAAGATCTCTTTTTTTGTTCTGAGCCTGGCAATCACTCTTATACATTGTTCTTACCAGAAGTGTAAAGGAACCGGAATGTCCGCCAGCACTTTATAACAGGACAGAGTGCAGTGACACTGTGAATCCCTGCTGATTGGATCCTGCCTATACATGAACAGTAGAATGCTTATGGCCTGCATTAATTTTTCAGCAACCCTCTAGATCACTCCACCTAGATTTGTGATGTAACCCCATCAAAAAATCAGTTTTCCTCCATATAATTCTGAATAGCACTGGGTGAATAATTCACAGCAAATAATGTAGTTGATGATTTTCACCTTTTTTGTTCTTTGTTAATTGTCTACAAGCAATTTATGGTTTTATAAAATTTGTTCTTTATTTTAAATTATTTACTGTCTAAGTTTGGCAAATAATGTTTGATCTGTAGATTGCATGAGCAGTTTGTTGCAAATATCTGCTCTAGGAAATTCAAATCATGTTAGTTACCTTTGACTGGACATGTAGGTCATATGCCATGTTTCTGGTCCCTTTTTGGATTCATGTAACTTTTTGAATCAGGGATTACTTACATTTATGAATCCAAAATGTGCTGTTTCTATGAGCTCTCCTACCAAAAAATTCATTTGATTGAACATTGAGAGAAAACACAAAGATGGACTCAGCCAAAATGAATGTTTTAACATTTGAAAAAAAAACAGTCAGAAAAATTGTTTGCAATATTCAAACAGTTCTAACTGTGACTAGTCCATACTGACAATGCTTGCCTACTGCTGCCTAGGTAGGCTGTACTATACTAGACCTTGTGGAATAGTTTCCACTCTCCGGCCCCAGATGTCCTGCATGCAACATTTGAATCTAGAATTTCAGAATTACAACTGCACAACTAATCTTAGTTAATCTGGACTTGTTTAAATCCATCCAACCTGTCTTGTAGTATGGAAACCACTACAGAACTAACTGAAACTTTGTTATAATTCAGTTTAGAAACTTATTCTGACCCAGAGAGGCAGACTAACATTCTCCATTTACGACGTAGCTATTATTGTTCTTTTGGTGCCTTGCTTCTGTTTCTCCTCCTACCCTTCAGGAGTCAGTCTTAGGGGTCCTCCTGGGTATTGTCTTCACTACGGGGGTAAGTCGACCTAAGCTACGCTACTCCAGCTATGTGAATAACGGAGCAGGGATGACGTAGCTTAGGTCGACTTACCCCAGTGTCTTCACTGCACTGCGTCGACAGGAGACGCTCTCCGGTCGACTTCCCTTACTCTTCTCAAAGAGCTGGAGTACCAGGGTTGACTGGAGAGTGCTCTGCCGTCAATTTAGCAGGTCTTCACTAGATAGAGTGACCATATTTACCTATGCTGCATACGAGACATCTGGTAAAATTACTCATATTCAAGCAAGTTCAATGGCAATGAATCAGAACTATGCAGCACAGACGTTCAAATTAACATCAAGTTGACTGAGCCCCTGTTAAAAAGAAATGCTGCGTAGCTGGATTCTTTTTATTTACCTTCTTATCTTTAAGGCTTTAGGGTTCACATGGGGAGAGGTGACAAACACACAGTCCTGTACACCTCTCTCACACAGGGAGGGTGACTGACTGACCCAACTCTCCTTGTCCAGCGCTCTCTGCCCTCCATGCCTGGCTGGGCCCCCCGGGATGAACCCGCCTCTCCTGGTACCTGGCACCGCGTCTTCCTGAGGCAACACGTGTGGGAGCACGCTGGGTCATGTGCCCCCCCTCCCTAGATTTCTGCCAGGGTTCACGCCAGAATGTGGCCACCAGCAGCCTTTTGGCACTGTCTATGAGGGAGGGAAGGGATGGGAGCTGCTTCCGGAGTGGGGAGGTAGGGATGACCTGGCCTGTGTCCTTGCAGAGCTCATCTTTCCCCGCCCCCCAGCATCCCTCTTCCCCCTTGTGGCTGGAATCAGCTTGTCCCTTCCTGCCTACACAATATCGAAAGGCAGCTAACACCTCCAGGCTGCTGCTGGCCACCGACATAACCCCGCCGCCTCCTGACCCCCGACTACAGCGCGGGCAGGAGGGATTAAGCCAGTGGTGGGCAATCTGCGGCCCATCAGGGTAATCTGATTGCGGGCCGCGAGACATTTTGCTGATGTCGACTGTCTGCAGGCACGGCCCCCCGCAGCTCCCAGTGGCCGCGTTTTGCTGTTCCCAGTGTGCTGCAGGGATGTGCTGGCTGCTGCTTCCCACCGCTCCCATTGGCCAGGAATGGCGAACCACAGCCACTGGGAGCTGTGATGAGCTGTGCCTGAGGACGGTTCACGTCAGCAAAATGCCTTGCGGCCCTGATGGGTCGCATGTGGCCCTCAGACTGCAGGTTGCTCACCACTGGATTAAGCTCTAAGGATGCTTTATGCACCAAGCCCCAGGGAACCTGACTGCAAACAGGCTGGAAATTGCTTCTCCCCACCACTCCAGAGCTTAGCTGAGGGGTGGAGAGGCTTCCCCATGCCAGCGCTGGGCGGGGCTTTGACACTTGCAGGGCTTGGCTCCTCCTGGCCAGTGTCCTGGGCCAGAGGGTCTTGGGCTTTCCCGGGGCACCAGCCCAGCCAGAGGCAGTGGGGGAAGGAAGGCGCCTGCTGGCCAGGCTGTTGGTGAGCTGAGCGCTCTGACTAGAGGCTGGTTCTCCGCACAGCGCTGGGAGTGGGATGCGCCCTGCTGGGGGAGGGGGGGGGAGATATGGAGGAGCAGCGGGGCTGCAGGGGGGTGAAGGGGCAAAGCAGGGAGAGGACAGCAAGAGGGGGAGCACATAAAGGGCAGATGGGTGGGCAGCAGAGATGACACGTAATCGGTCATTGCCTGGCACTTGCCTGCACTTACCAGCCACCGCAGATCAAAGTGTGCAGCCAGTGCCGGCTGGAAATGGGATGGGGGGCAGGGCCCTGCTGGCTGAGAGCCGGCACACAGTGACGGACCAGCAGGGGGAGTGGCTGGACTCGCGCGCTGCATCTTCACCCCCCACCAGCCTTGCACACCCACCCCCATAGTTGGCCACTGGACCCACCCACTCACCACTGGTGGGCAGGTGGCTGGCGACCAGGGATTTGGCCAGCACCAGGACCTGCCAGTACTGATGACAGAGGAGACAGAAAATACGGGACAATTCACTAGACCCACTAAATCGATCCCTGCTGCATCGATTGCAGCAGCATCAATCTCCCCGTAGTGAAGTCACCTATCGATTTCCTCTTCTGCACTCATCACAGTGAAAAATGTGTTGCTGAGTATTCTCTTTATATTGTAGCGTTACTTTTATCGTGCTATATCCTGTTATCCTTACTTGGTTTCTAGTCAGTCCTTATTCAGGGGAAGTCTTAGTGAAGTCAGTAGGAGTTTGCCAAAGTAAAGAGCTGGTAAAAGCTGAGTAAGAACTCCGTAATGTCCTTAGGATTTGGTCCTCCATACACCATAGAAACAAAGAAATGTGGGCCTGGAGAGGAAGTCAAGAGTTCATCTAGTTCACCCTCCCTCCCTCCCTCCCCTCCTGTCTGCTCCTTCCCCCCCACCCTGCTGAGGAGACAATTCAGTTCAGGGTTACACCATCCTTCCGCTCCTCTTTGTGAGACTCTCTGTATCAAACAATTCTGCTTAAAATCTCTTGCAGCATGTTCAGAATACAAGGGTGATATCATTCCCTGTTCAGGAGTAGTGAAGTACTGAAACAGCAGTGAGTGCTGCAGGTCAAGCTTAAGTACATTGGCAGAGACAGTGTGTGTCGGTAAGGAGGCGGTGCAGCATTTGTCTGCACCCAGCCTAGCTCTGGGCAGTGTTATCCATCTTCCATTTTCACGATTACGAACATGCAGACCAAAACAAAAGCACATTTGTTCCCTCATCTTTTACTGCACAAAGAATGCACACAGGTCATCCCTTATGCTTCATCTCTGCCACTGTGGGAACTTCCATTTTATCTCCCAAAACACAAGCAAGATCCAAGTCACTGGGTTGCAGCTTCAGCTAAATATACCTTTAGGTCAGAAACATCCCTGTAGCACTGTTCAGAACGGGTGTGGTCAGACAGCTGCACGTTCCAGAAACATGGAAGCTGGTAGACAAGGAATGGGTTCTGTTTGATGACTGCATTGAAGATATCCTGGCAGACAAAGACAGAAAAACAATCAGATGTATCATTTCAGTAGAAAGATGATCAATCACATCTCTCCGAACTGACTCTCTTCAGTCCTTTGCTCAGAAAGCAAGTGAGAGGGTGAATAGGGAGTTATTACATTAAGCTGTCAGCTCTGCAAACCTAGCTTCACAATTCTGTGTTGGTTAAAGGTGCTGGAACCCCAAGGGCCGACTTGCAGGTCTGAACTAGAGGAAAACAGACTCTTTTTCACACAGAATGCTAGCAGACTGCACCTGGGTTTTCAAAACAAGTATTTTGTACCACTGGCAAAAATTGTTTTTTCCCCATTATGGGGAGTACTATGTGGCAGATGGTGAACTGCCTGCTATTCCTAAGTACAGCATCAATTTTCAGTAAAAGAAAGAAGAGTGATCCTGGCAGTTACTGTCCCTTATGATGAACTACCAGTAGGAATATTAGTTATTATTTTATATTGCCCGTAAGTGCTCTAAGTGTTTCACAGAAAACACGCGAGACAGGGCTACAGAACAGCTTACAGTTTAAGTGCCACTATGATCTGCTCTTATGAAGCCATGCAGTGGGAGGGGAAAAATGGTCTTTGTGCTTAAGGTACTAGAGTAAGCGTCCAGGAATCTGGGTTCAATTCCCACCTCTGCTATAGGCTCTCCATGTGATTTTGGGCAAGTCTCTTATGATCTGACTCAAAGGCTACTGAAATCAGTGGGAGTCTTTTCATAGACTTCAGTGGGCTTTGGATCAGCTCCTTAGTTTCTCCGGGCCTCAGTTCCCCATCAGTAAAATGGGGACAGTAATCCCTCCTCACTTAACAGGGGTACTGTAAGGAAAAATACATTAATGTTTGTGAGATGCTCATATTCTGCAGCGATGCAGGCAACAGAAGTATCCAGAGACTGACAGAATCAAAATCACCATTTGCCAAAATGAAAATGACAAAAGCAGTAGCAAAAGAAACAGTTTTTTCAAGCTTCAAAAGTCTGGAGTCTTTCAAAGAAAGAATGAAAGGCTAAAGTAAAGGCTATATAAAAGAAAAAGACTCCAACTGTTTCCCTTTAAAAAGCATCTGTGCATCAGAGGTAAAAAATTCAGTTTGTAAATAGGAGTCTTATGGATAAATCTCTATCTCCTACATTCAAAAATTTCTTCAGAAGGACATGGCAATGAGTTCTGCCTGTTTAAGTAGACATGGCAGGACACCTACCTATCTTCCTTCCTCTCTCCCTCCCCACCCCCAATCCAAGGAGCAATGTTTGTACCAGGTCTTCAAAACTGCCCGCCCAACCCACCTGGTCAGCCAATGAGGTTGACAGCATGCTCATTAACTCTCTTTCAGCTGTGAGTCTCCACATCTGCTCCCATTTCATCTTTCGCAACTTATCCAGAAGTAGCAGGATAACCCCTGAAGAGACAGGGAAAGAGAAGCCATAATGTAATGTGCAAAGCAAGGACCTTCATGCCTAAGTGTTGCATCAGTGCAGTCAAAAAAAGAGCATTTTGCAAAGACCAGAGTTGGAAGTTATTCCAGTTGCCAACCCATGCTTTTGATTGAAATCAGGATAAATATTTTCATGACACATTAGTTACAGACATAAACTAGCTCTAATAAATAACAATTCTGAAGGAGAATGTATTATAATAATAATTATTAAAGTGTTTCTCTGTTACAGTGGTGCCCAAAGGTTCCACTCAGGATTGTTACCTCATTGTGCTGGGTGCCATACAAACGCAATAAAATAAGACAATGTCTGCCCCAGAAAGCCCACAACATCAATAAGGACAAGACACAACAGGGAGTTATAGAACACCACATGGATGGGGAGAACTGTGCTTGAAATGCAGTGGAAAAACTGAGGGACAACAGCCAAAAGAAATTTGGTTCATCTAGACTCAGCAAAGGGGCAGCTGGGCCAGAGGGTGGTGTTACAGGTAGGGAGGGGAGCAGGTGAAGAGCTGGGGGCAGGGAAAGGTGCTGTATCTCCAGCAGGCCCATTACATTGACCCTAGAACTAAGCCTGATTTCAGTATGACTGGCCTGGACACTAGGGCGCTGCTGACAAACTGAACTGGTTCACCTGGCCACATGAAAGAGAGAGTTTCGCAAGTCAGCTTCTTCATTCCAAAGGGGATTAGATGGGAGTTTCCAAATGAGAAAAAATGTGTCTCGTGTCATTCGATAGTGACCCCCACTGCAGCTGCTTTAAGCAGGGAAGTTATGGGCTCCAAAGGGAACCCTG
Source organism: Mauremys mutica (assembly GCF_020497125.1). Taxonomy (NCBI): domain Eukaryota; kingdom Metazoa; phylum Chordata; order Testudines; family Geoemydidae; genus Mauremys; species Mauremys mutica. The sequence continues at coordinate 97,878,820 of NC_059072.1, read as the reverse complement.
TCAGATTGCTCTCTGCCAGAGAAATGGTGGTGATAATGCTGGTTCTTGAGAATGGGTGTATCTATTATCAGCCAGATTCTGCCATCCTTGCTCACACTGAGCAGAAGATTACTCCGTGAAAAGTCCTGCTGATTTAAACGAGTAGACATTTAATTCTGGCCTCATTAAGGTCAATGGGAGTTTTGCCATTCACTTCAGTGGGACTGGGACTTCACCCCTAAAGTGAAAAGTATTATTCAGTGTAAGCATGGTAGAATCTGGCCCCATGTATTTATTTTAATCACTTAGGGCCAGATTGTGACTCCCTTACTTCCAATGGTGAGCAGTTACTTACAGGAGCAATCCCACTGACTCCTATGAAATCACCATGGTAAGTAATGGGGGGGTCATAATCTAGCCCTCGTAGAGAGCCTATCACTGTGGCATTGAGCATTAAGCAAGGAAAAACATGAGAGAGAACAGGATCCTCAGATCAGAAAGTAACATTTAGTGGGAAAAACAGATGGCTCAACATTCAGTCTCCTTCTTTGGTTGTTTTGTTTCTGGATAGAATTATACTACTTGTGGATGCAGAAAATGCAGTAGAAGCAATGTAGCTGGACTTAAGTAAAACCTTTAATACAATGCCTCACAACACCTTTCTTGAAAAAATTAATTCACATGGACTTAGATAAGAATGCTGTCATGGGGAATGAAAACTGTCTGAAGGACCATAAACAAAGAGTACTGATAAATGGCAATGTATCAAGGTGGTGGGAGGTGTCTAGTGGGATCAGTGATAGATTTTCATTGGTGTTCTGGAAGAAGGAGTAAACAGAATATTAATGACATTTGCAAGTGATACTAAACTGAAGGCCTTGTAAAAATTAGCACATTTAAATGATAACTAAGGGGGATTATAGCAACTACTCTCAAATATTTGAAGAAGCAAATACCAAACAGGGAGAAAATTTATTTGGGGGAGCCCAAGGGGATATAAGTAGAAGTAATAGGAAGAAATTATGAAAAAGGAAATAAATGTAGGCTGAATATTAAGAAAAACATTTTAGGAGTTCCTATTAGATTGTGAAATAATCTACCAAGAGAAGTGATAGAAGCCCCATTGCTTCGTAGAGACGCACCAGCTGTAGAATCACACAGTCTCCAAACAGCTCTCTAAGAGAAGACTCAGCTAGGAAATTGCCCAGCACTCAAGTGCAGCTCCTATCTGAAAAGTAGGCCCAGAATAATATAGTCTTGTGCTGTAGAGAAAACTATACAACGTAAGCTTATAAATTCACCCCCTCCCTCAATGTGGAGGAAGATATGGACAACTTCTTGCTCCCCCCAGTTATAAATTGCACAAACTTGGTTTAATAATAAACAAAAACAAGTTTATTAACTATAAAAGGCAGATTTGAAGTGGTTATAAGGGCCAGCAAACAGAATAAAGCAGATTACCAAACAAATAATACAAAACACACAAACTAAGCTTAAGATCTTAAAGAGACTGGTTTCAAGAAGTAATTTCTCACCCTAAATGTTGTTTTAGACAAGTTGCAGAGTTCCTGTAGCTTAGAGTTATTTCTCTTTAGAGACTAGACTTCTGTCTTAGTCTGGACTCAGCCCTGCCTTTCCCACCGCTCATTTCCTTTATCTCTTCAGGTACTCTCAGCAGTCTTTCTTCTTGGGCAGGGAGGCAACGGAGAAGAGCCCTGTTTGCCTTACTCCCCAGCTTTAAATAGAATTTACATAAGGCGGGAAGCCTTCGTTTCCAGTGGAAAAGTACCAGTAGCGTCCCAGGTGGTGTTTAGTACCAGGTGACATGACCACATGACCTAGTAAGAGTCACCGCAATGTCCCAGGATGCCTCTCAGGAAGTAGAGAGATTAATATCTTTAAAGCCTTATTGTTTCTTCCTAATGCCCCATCAAAGCTGATGGCCTGTTGTCTGGTGGGTTTTTTGCAAGTAAACACCCAGTTGCAATTGTTACACAGTTAATATTCCTAACTTTAGATACAGAAATGATACATACATACAAATTGGATAATCACATTCAGTAAATCATAACCTTTCCAACGATACCTTACAAGACTCATCTTGCATAAAATATATCTCAGTTATGCCATATCCATAAGGTAAGCATACTTCCCTAAAGAATATGGGGTGTAACGTCACAACAAGTAGAACTACTAATCCCAAATTAGGAAGAAGCCGCCACATGTTTGAATCTGATTGAAATTTGAGAATGGAAATCTTTTGCTGCCTAGTGAATTATGCAAAAGAAAAAATATATTCCGGCTGCGTAGTCTGCGGCCTAGTTTAATGCTGTTCTCCACTTCAGTCCATCTGGCTCCTAAGCACCCTGGAGCCTTTACTGGAGGAATCCCTTTTATTTTCAATCTGCCTTTCTGCTGCAAGGGGTTATACTGGAAATGGACAAACTGCCACAACATGCCACAATACATTTTTGCCAAACTGTTTGTTTTCTATCCAACATAATTGAATTTTTTGTTCCAAGCAGATATGTGAGCATTGGACTAGAAACGGAGCTTGAATCCTATCTGGAGTTTGCATTTGTGTGTGTATGTTTTTGAGCGCATTACTGTGGATTGGCCGAGATTGAAGGTCAACAGGCAGCAAATTCTTCCCACTGCAGCAGCAGATTAGGTGAGATAACCTCTCATCCTGCTGTAGGTTATTTCCAGATGGTAAGAACTGTCAACTTTGTTTTAACAATATAATATACCTGAGGCAATGAACTATCCATTTATTTAACAAAAATCTCATTGCAGGATTCAATTAATTCTGCTACATTTGTAAAATGTGTTTTATTATATATCTATATATATGTACTGCTATATTTTGCTTTCTAATAAATCTTCTTTAAAAGCCCAATCTGGGGAGGGATGGGGAAAGTACTTTACATCTGCAGTATTCTCCATTTATTCACCCTCTCTCAGTCTTCTGTCAGGCAGTATTTTATGGTGTCACAACTAAAGAGATTACGAGTTCCTGAGGGGTTATCACAGTGGCAGGTGAGAGGCAAAAGCTGCAGGGAAGGGAGGGTAGAAACCAGAGCAGATGCAAATGTATATGAATTATGATCCAATGCAGCACAGGAAACATGTTCACAGCTTTTAAATACAATGGTATTGAGCTTACTGATGATTTCTACTCTAATTTACCTAAAGGTTTGGTTTAACACGTTGATACAATCACCATTCAGGGCTTCTGCATTGCAGATTTGTAATTTACTGCCACTATAAAAATAAAGGGGAATATTTATAGCAGTTTAAACATTCATTAAAGGTATACAATTCTCCTTAGTATTAGTGAGAATAAGGGATTTGCATTGAGGGGAGAGTTAATTCAAATAATTGAATTGATCTTATTTAGTGTGAAAGCAAAAATAAATGTGAACAGGAAACTTTTAAAAATGATAATGCAAAAGATCAGTGCTTTCTCTTTAGAATCCAGTGCACTTTCATAAAGCTCTTCCATTGCTAAAAGGACAAAAAATCAATGTGCCAGCATCCTGTAAGTCTGAACTAGCTCAGTTTGACACTTAGAATGCAGACAAAGTGCCTGGGACCATAGGAGGGAAAGATTTGCCTCAGGAGCCCGCTCCCAGAGCCAAACTGACTGAAATTTCAGGCTGGATTCAAGATGACAACTGGCAGAATGCAGAGGGCTCAGGGATTTACCCTCAGCGGCTGTGCTGGGGGAGGAAGAGGTGAGGACCCTCCTCCCCCACAAAGGAATCTTTCAGGAACATCTGGCCCCAGTTATGGAGCTTTTCGTTTTTAGATGAGAGTGAATCATTTTCTTTTCCCCACACCCCCAAACAGAAGCAGAAGTAAAAGTCTAACAGAAAGAAAACACAAAGAGAAAAGGGGGAACCCAACTGGCTTATGAGTATTAGCCAGGCTATGATTAACCGCAGAATGCCTCACTGTAAAAAACAAGCCAAGGCAAATATTACAAAGCTGTGAATGCCTTGAAGAGCTCTTTGAAAAGCACTCTGGTGCATGGACCATTCTGTTTCGGTGGGGCTTTAATATTTTTTGTGTTTCTCTTTCCTTGTGCCTTATTACTAAGGACCATTGACATGTTAACAGATTCCTTGCTTCTTAGAAGTTCATGTATTCCTACTGCTCCATGGGTCTCAACCTGGGCTATCTGAAGTGTTACAGCCACTGAGTAGATGCAGTAGGGTCAGGGGGCTAGGAGAAAGGTTCCCTTTGGTATGTAAAAATAAGACTCAAAATGCTGAATGCTTCACCACTTTGAAGAAGAGAGGGATTTTATTATTGTTTTTTATTTGGCTTGATAAAAGGTGAGGTCCCCCCCGATTGTTTAATCGAAAATCTCCTGTTGATGCTATGCTAGGTTCATATTTGATCAGCAAAATAAAAATACAGTATTTTGCCATTTTCAGGAACTACTGGCTCTGAGACAGAATGAAATGATCCCCTCATCTTTGATTTTGCTGGGGTTTGGAAAGTTCATGAGGGCCAAACTTCAGACTCGTGATCCCTGGGGAGCCATGTGCTTATTTCCAATCTTAAAGACACAGCCCTCGGTTTGCAGAGCTGTCAGTGCACTCACCACCCTCTTCTCCTGCCACCAGTTCCATTCCTCACTGTAACATTTGCATGAAGTGATGGAACTTGGGCAGGTGAGACAAGGAAGGGAAAACAGAAATGATTCCCCTTCTTCTGACCCTCATCAAATGGATATTAGGTATCAGCCTCATTTTCCTTCTGAAAAGTTGACAGGTAACACATTTATGACATCATAAGTGGTTGCTGTTGAGATGCTTCTAGCTCGAGGCGAGCGACAATTGGAACTTCCGTCCCACAGGAAATTCGGCCGTGTCAACCTTTATTTTTGTCCCAAATCAGGATGAAAAATTGAAATTTTGAAAATTTTCACAGAACAGAAATTCTGAGAAAATTAAATTTGGAAGTGTTGAAACATTTCTGCGTTTTCCCACTGTAATGCACTGCCTCATGGGAGCTGTAGTGCAGGAGTCTGCTGCTCCCACTCCTCTCTATGGGCCAGGCTCCCTCACTGAGTTACATCTGCCAAGACACACCCAGAGGTATGTGACTCCTATCATGCACCAAGCAGAGCATGGTTAGACAGTCACTGTATTTCCTTATCAGTGCACTGCATTACGGGAAATGCAAACCTCCAGGGAGCTCAGCCCATAGGAGCGAATGGGGGCTCGTAAGGCAGTACACTGACAGGGTAATACAGTTTAATGTTTTAATGAACTGGTGTGAAACAAAATGTTTTGGGTCAGTTTAGCAAAATGAAATATTTTAATTTAAGTTGAACTGACCTGAAACAAAATATTTCATTTTGATTTCTGGCAAAAATTGAGATTTTCAGCAGGAAAATTTTGATTGTGCAGAAACTGCTTTTCCCATCAGAAAGTCATTCAGATGTGAAATTCTTGACCAGGCCTCCTTCTAGCATAGGGGACATGGGGGTTTCTATTAAAATTTACAAAGGAATGTGAATATAGGAAGTTGCAAAACAGCAATTTAGCAAAGGAAACACAGGTCATATAGTGAAACTTTCAAATTAAATCCATTCATTAAAGTTGTCATTTTAAGGCAGTTGCAAAAATATTCAATACTGAGTAAAGAAAGTTTAGCTGTATTTGAAGTTTTTTATTTAGCTGTGTGACCCTGCCTCTTTCTTTCAGACAGTACAAAGTGCTTTTGCGAGTTGTTTAGGCGATAGCAAAATATGTGAACAGCATCTCAGAATCCATCTATTTTAGCTATTTACAGTGCCTATCACCATACTGTCCAAATACTGGATCATCTAAAGCAGTATAGTACCTGACAAAGATAGGCAGGGACTCACTTTAGAAATTATTATACAGCATCAGTGAGATTAAAAAAACGTATTGGGATTTTACAATGTATGACAAGCATGCCAGAGACCACACTTCAGACCACCCAGTCCAGAGTGTGTTAAGGGGTAATGTGCCAATTGTAGGCTGGCACTGTGAAGGTTTAGACTAAGCTTGTAGACTCAGCAGAATCTGTGGCTTGTAGCTGAGCTGTCCCAGGAGGAACAACAGGAAGGAAATGTGACGCAGAGATTCACATTTCCTCCCTTGCTCCAAGGGGGAGGAGAAATTTGCCACTCTATTTGTACTATAAGGTGATGATCTTCCAAAGATTATGCACATGCTTATAACTTTCACTTTACACACCTAACTTGAAGTCAATGGGACTTCTCATAATGCATAAAGTTACGCACATGCATAAGTCTTTGCAGATGACCAAAAAACCGGAGGGAGAGTGGTAAATAACAAGGAGGACAGGTCACCAGTAATGAGTGATCTAGTTCATTTGGTAAAATGGGCACAAGCAAACACTATGAGTTTCACTACAGCTAAATGTAAATGTTTACATCTAGGGAAAAAGAATGTAGGCCACACTTACTCAATGTGGGACTTTATCCTTGGAAGCAGTGACCCTGAAAGATTTGGGGGTCATGGTGGATAATCAGCTGACAATGAACTGCTCTCACTGTGACTAAAAGGGCTAATGCAGTCCTTGGATGCATAAACATGGGAATCTCGTGGAGATTATCGTAGAGAGGTTATTTTACATCTGTATTAGGCACTCGTGCGACTGCTGGTCCAGTTCTGGTGTCCACAATTCAGAGAAGAGCCACGAGAATGATTAAAGGATTAGAAAACATGCCTTATAATGACAGACTCAAAGAGCACAATCTATTTAGCTTAACAAAGTACTCACATAGGAAACAAATATTTAATAATGGGCTCTTCAATCTAGTAGAGAAAGGTATAGCACAAGCCAATGGTTGCTAGACAAACTCAGACTGGAGATATGGCATAAATTTTTAACAGTGGCAGTAATTAACCACTGGAATAATATATATCCATCACTGACAACTTTCAAATCAAGGGCTAATGGGATCCTTGGATGTATTCTAAAAGACGCTCTAGGAATTATTTTGGGGAAGTTTGATGGCCTGTGTTATACAGGATGTCTGACTAGATGATCATAATGGTGCGTTCTGGCCTTGGAATCTATTCATCTATGAAGATCATGGCCTAAATAACCAATTGTATCATTTGCTGATACAGAATCCACTGGACCAGACCAAAAGGTGTGATTCTTATTCACACCAGGAGATTATGTGGAGTACACTTTAGTAAATTCTGCACACAATTATATGTTTGTATATACATGCACATAAACATGAATGCACACACTTATTTATTGTGATGGGGGAGCCTCTAGGCAGTACTGTGATACAAATAATAGTAACAATAACAAACATGTTGATATATTAAATTAGAAGCCCATGAAATTCAGAGTTTAAGATGCACAGACATTCAAATAGCCACCACAACCATAACTCTGCCCCAGCTGGGATGTGACAGTGTATATAAGACTGAGATTTAGAAATCTCTGCATAGTTTTTTAAGTAGTTGGATATCGTTAAGTGGAAGATACCAATTCAGAGAGTGATGGTGAAATTGTTGACTTGATTTATGGACCTGTCTAACTCTTGGTAATAACACTCTGTCCTGGAAATAATTTGGATTGTTTTCTGCTGTTACTGGTATAATAAAGAACATATCTTATGAATGTGTTTTTTAATACTTAGTGAGTGGAGGATTGCACAATAATACATTTCTATTGCATCTTGATGTATCACTTAGCCATGCATTTATGTACACAACCCTTGTGTTTTTTAAAAGGCTTTAATAATGTATGACACCTAAAGAAGATTTGCAATTGTGTGTAATTTGTTAAATGAGAATACAGAATGCGTTCACATTTGAACGTGTCCCTCTTAAAAAAGGAGCAGAGTAAAAAATCTGTTTTGAATTTAAAAGTGGGCATAATGACAGAATGCATAACTCTGGTATTCTGGATGTGCGTATGGAAAATGAGGCTATGATGGAGTGCATTTCGAAGTAAGTTTATCACAGCTACTCTGCAGGGAGCCTAGTTCCTCTTGCAGCATTATGAACACTTTATTTACACTTCCCGATGACCAGGTAGCGTCATGGAACACTCTTAGTTTATGTTTTCTTCCCCCAAAGTATGAGTTATGGCTTGTTGTTTCTTCCAGGGCAAAGTTAAGATGTGGAAGCTATATGAGTATGACTCTGGCTTATTGTACAGGTGCAATCTTCACTCTGAATTTCCTAGGTTTCTAACATTTTAGATATTTATTTTAACTCCAACCTTCTTGAAAGATTTAAAATGCAATATATGTGCCTATAAGCTTAGTTTCTCATTAACTATATTTTTGGTGGAGGATTTTTCCCATTTTTAAAAAATTCTCTAAAAATACTGCTGGAAAAGAGCCTTCTTACTGCAGACTCTAGGAGGAGGAAGAAGGAAGTCCCAATCCAGGCATGCAGTGGATCTTTGGAGGTCCATGGGGTGAACACCCCTGCTGGTCATTGAGCCTCCCCCTAAGCAAAGTCGCCACCCAACCTCTTGTGAAGAGGAGTTCTGATGTGGCAAGTCTCTGAAAGGTCAGCAAAAAGAGAGTAGCACTTCTGAGAACTTCTGCAGACCCGAGGAACAGGACTTTTCTTTGAGAACCCAGGACATGCACAGAAGTGCAGCTCACCTTCTTTCAACTATTGCAGGGCTGCAGGGTTCTCCATTGAAAATTTGCAGGAAGGAGGTGGTGTGGGTGATGAGAGACTTAAAAATTAGCAGAATCAGAAGAAGCAGGGGAGAAATCTTCCCACCCATCCTACTGCTCATGGACCTCTGTGGAGAGAGTGGTGGAGAGTGATGAACCTGTACCACCGCTTTCCGTGACTGTTTCCTGCTGCTTCCTGGGTCCGATGCAGGGAGTTGTAAGGATTGAAGAGCCTCTGGAGAGGCTCTCCCCATGAACTTTAGAAGGCTCCTCAGCCTCCTGGTACCCTCCATCCCTTGTGGCCCGTATGAGGCTATTTGGAGCCTTTCAAATCTAAACATCTCATAAACACCCTACCAACAGCCAGAGCTAAAATATGTTCACAGACAGTGTGGGGGATGAGCAGTGTGTTTCATAAGGCTCACCAGTGGAGTCCACAGGCAGGAGCAGGGCCGGCTCTGGCATTTTTGCTGCCCCAAGCAAAAAAAAAAAGGGGGGGGCCAGGGCCATCGGAGCAGCAAAGCAGGGGGAGAAAAAAAACACGGCGCGGCTGGAGCGGCAAAGCCGGGGATGGGGGACATGGCGCGACTGGAGCCGCAAAGCGGGGGGGGGGGGAGAACAACACAAAAACAGTGCGGCTGGAGCAGCAAAGCGGGGGTGGGGGGAGAAACAACAGCGCGTCCGGCAAAGCAGGGGAAAAACAAAACAAAAAACCCTACAGGGCGGCCAGAGCCAGGGGACTCCCTGTGCTGCAGAGTGCGCACCCGGTCTAATGGGGGGAAGGGGAGGGAGCGGGGGGGAGAGAGAGAAGGGGGGGCGGCCAGCGCTTCAGCGGGGCACTTGCCATGGGGCCCCGACCGCCGTGCCGCCTGCCGGGATGGCTCTGCGCCACTCCGGTCGGTGGGGAGGGAAGGACGCGGGCTGCCCTGCCGAGTTTGCTGCAGGGCCCTCCCCTCCTCCGCGCTGCTGCCCCCTACAGGGCAACCGGAGCAGCGAACAAAAAAAAAAGCAGCCGTGCCGCCCTAGGTTTGGGTGGAATGCCGCCCCGTAGAATCTGCCGCCCCAAGCATGAGCTTGCTCAGCTGGTGCCTGGAGCCAGCCCTGGGCAGGAGACCAATGGCCCTGGATCTCCTTCCCCATCCCAACCCCCCTGCCATCTCCAGCCCAGACGATCTCATAAAGTCAATGGGATTTAGAGTCCTAAGTGCCTAAGTCACTTTTGAAAATGGGGCTTAGTCATTTAGGCATTTCTAAAAAATGTACACATTGTGTTGTTCTTTGCTGGTACAGAATTGTGATGCAGAGTGGAAAGAGATTTGAAAGAGCCTATGAACTATAAAAGCAGAGATTATACGACAGAGTCAGTGGAAAGTAACAACTCCAGAGGTTTCCAAATTGGTGAGCCAGAGAGAGGATCTCTGAGAGGGAAAGTAGCAGCAGCTCACAAAGTCCTGTAGACGTTCTAAAGTCCCAGAAGCTGTAAACCCCAATTAATACATTCCAATGTGAAGTCTTGGTGAGGCAGAGAAGTGGGAGCTGTGGAATCTGTACCCTGTAGCAGAAGGACAATGATCAATCAGCGTGGAGGAATGAGAGATGTCACAAGGCTGAGAGAGCCTAACACAGCTATCCCTGTAGAACAGGGGTCCCCAACGCAGTGCCCGCGGGTGCCATGGCACCCGCCGAGGTGTCTGAATGCGCCCGAGTACTGGCCGGCGGACAAGCATCTGCCGAAATGCTGCCGACAAGCTGCGTCATCCAGAGGCATGTCAGCGGCATTTCGGCGGTGACGCCCATTTACGTTGCCACTTGTCGGCGGAATTTCGGCAGATGCTCGTCTGCCGTCACAGTCCTCCGTGGCTTGTCGTCTGATGCCCGCCAGATGAAAAAGGTTGGGGACCACTGCTGTAGAACATTCATCCCCAAGGACAACTCAGAATGTCTTTCTGTATATGTCCAGGAGTCAGGATGAAGTTACAAAAATGGATACTAACTGGAAGGGAGACATTGCCAGGTACTTGTTCTAATACATTACAAAGCACTTCGGAGTGCTGAAGCATTAAAAATGTTGTAAAAAATGCCAAAGTTTTCAGAGATATTAAAGAACTCTTCCTTCTCTGTGACAGTGAAAAATGGGATGGTTTGTGGTTGTTACATTGCAGGAGGCTACACTTCTTCCCCAAAATTAAGAATGAGGAGATTCAGTTCATCAAGCAACTTGATTGGCTGGACATTCATAAAGGCTTTACGATGAGAGAGAAATCCTGCTAGATAAATTATAGTAGCTACATAAATTATAATGTCAGAAGAGACCATTGTGATTATGTAGTCTGACCTCCAATATATCACAGGCCATAGAACTTCCCTGAATGAATTCTTATTTGAACTACAGAATATCTTTTAGAAAAAAATTATCCAATCTCGATCTAAAAATTGCAGGTGATGGAGAATCTACCAGGACCGTTGGTAAATTATTCCAATGATTAACTACTTTCACCGTTAAAAGAATTTCATCTTGCTTCTAGACTGAATTTGTTTAACTTCAACTTTCAGCCACTGGATCGTGTTATACCCTTCTCTGATAGCTTGAAGACCCCTCTGTTATCAAATTTCTGCTCTCCCTATAGGTATTTATAAGGGGTGACTTGATCACAGTCTAATCTTCTCTTTGTTAAGCTAAACAGGTTGAGCTTCTTGGGTCTATTACTATGTTTTTCAATTCTTTAACCATTCCTATAGTTCTTTTCTGAATTCTTTCCAATTTATCAAAATCCTTCTTGAATTGTGGACACCTGAACTGGACACGATATTCTAACAGCAGTCACACTAGTGCTGTTATATACAGAGGTAATATAACCTCCCAACTCCTATTCAATATTCCCCTTTTTATACCTCCAAGGATCACATTAGCCCTTTTGGCCACAGTGTCACACTGGAATCTCACGTTCAGCTGATTATCCACCATGAATCCCAAGTGGTTTTTAGAGTCACTGCCTCTTAGGATAGAGTCCCCCTATCCTGTAAGTATGGCCTACATTCTTTGTTCCTAGATGCCTAACTTTACATTTGGGCATACTGAAATGCATAAATGCTGAATGAATTACTGGAATCCTGCAGAAAGCCAGAGAAACTGGGCATTATGTGGCTGGCCTTCACAGGATTTTATGGGGAACAACAATCAACCTCCTAATCCAGGAGCAGCGCAGGATCTCCAAGGTCCCTATGCGGGGCTCCCAGCCTCTGAACTTGCTCCCCCATGCACAGACTTATTTGGAGCTAGGGATCTGATGCAGAGCCCTCTTCCCCAGTGCATACATAGTAAAGAGGATCCCTGATGCACCTGTTCCACACATGTGCCCTTCACTTACAAGTTCACTAGGGCTGCCACAGTGACTTTCTTGAACTCAAAACCAATGAGTTGATTTCATATGTGGAGAAAAAAAATGGGGCAGATTTGCAGCTGGTAGTTAGCCCTACTGACACCCAGGTGCCTCAGTTGAGGACCTGACCCACTGTAGTGGGTTCTTTTTAAAATTTCCCCAATATGTGACAAAAGATGAAAATTAACTTGGAAGGTTGTTCTTGACTGCACTGTCCTTTCAAAAATGTATTTAATGTGGGGTGAAATGTCACTGATTTAACAGATTTTATACTCTAGGTTAAGTGAGAGGGAAATAACTGCACATAGCACAGGTAGGTCATTATCCCAAGCTGGCTTCTAATAATAACAACAGACCACAGTGTTAATTGGAGGAATGGACATAGTGTCTGAGAGCTGGTCACAGCCTTTCTTGGCTGGGTGCTCAGTTAGTGTTTTACTGAAACAAGGGTGTGTGTGTGTGGGGGGGGGGGGGGGGGGATGAGCCAAATTGGCTAAACAGACTCTTCAGTAAATCTTTTCTTATTTGGAGGTGTGTGTGTGTGTTTAATGAAACAATTGTACAGTATCTGTAGTTTTTCTGTTAATCAGAATTGATAATTCATGCAATCGATCAGGTTCAAGAGAAAAAGAAATGTAGTAGGGGAGGGAGAGCAGTGATACAACATGAAAACATTATCTTTAGTGATTTTTTTTTAAACCAGAGTATTTCCCCCCAATTTCTACTACCCATCTGTTTTGAACTCTGGTGGTTCAGATAAAATGGGACCCAGATATGAACCACACCTTTTGCATAACCAAAACCACCTCCGATTTTGCCCATCTCTAGTTAAATTTAACTTTTTAAACAGCATTTTAGTTGCTTATTATCAGTTTGTTATTTGGTTGCTTTATAAAATGTTTCTAAGGCAGTGGTCCCCAAACTTTTCAGGGTCACATCCCCCTAACCCTCCCCCTCGAGCCTGGACATGGACAGGAGTAAGGGGGCAAAGGCTGGGGCCACAGCCAGGGGCGGGGCTGGAAGCCAGGACTCTGGGTGTGGAGCCGGCAGCCAGGGCCCCAGGAGCAGAGACCCGGACATGGGGCTGGCAGCTGGGGCTGGGGCCAGGAGCGGAGACAGATGGCGCACCCTCTCCCCCCCCCCACCATGGGGGTTGGTCTGGGCACCAGCTGTGCTCCCCCCCAAATGTTCCTCCGTGCCCCCCAAGGAGGGCGCACCTCACAGTTTGGGGACCTCTGTTCCAAGGGCTTGTTTACATAGCACTTTATGGCAAGGCAGGGTGTGGATCTAAAGCACACCACACCAGATTGCTACACAGTAATGTCCCCTGTGGACACTGCTATAGCACAGTGAAAATCCTGGACTCAGTGTGGCTTGACGTATGCGCAGCAAGTTGGTGCACTGTAGATTCACTCCCTGGCTTGCCACACAGTTACTCGCTTTGCAGACAAGGATTGTACATTACCACCAAGCAACAGTATTTTCTAATGGAGCGGTTTTCACTTTGGGTCCTAAAGGCCACTCACTCATTACTGCAACCCACCCATTCGCACAACCCTTTCCATTCTAATAAAAGTTGGGTTCACAGCAGAACTACATAGCTGGTTCTGTGTGAGGAGTAGGTTTGTGGGCTTTCGCCTGGAGCTTTTTCTGGCTGCTAGGTGGATGGCTCAAGTGGGGACAACACATGTTGACAGCACGTTGAGACCAACTATATAGACTCTTGAACTTATTGTGGTTGCTGGGAGATGGTGGGCCTCAGCCTGCCCATAGTTAAAGGCACTCTCTCATCTGAGGGGGAAGGGGCCAGTGTATCAAGGCCACAAGTAAATACTGGGGACAACAAATGAAAAAACAGGGATGGGTGTGAAGGTCATAAAGTGAAAATCAGGTAACCAGAAGGGGACACCGAGCAAAGAACCCCTGACAGCGCCCACTGATCCTCAAAGGAGTCAGTGGGCACTGCCCAAAGAAATGCTGCTCATGGGTGTAACTTCACAGGATCAGAAACAGGCCCCAAAGTCACAGAATGCCCTCTCGTCCAGCTTCCTCCTCCTGATGTGATGGATGGCCATCAGTTTACAAAGAGTTCTCACAAGTCTGTGGGGCCACAGATGGGGTAGGAGTAGAGCAGGAGTTGTGGGGAGAATTGCAGCCAGAACCTCAGTAAGAGGTTCTGGAGGACCCGGAAGAGGGGTTGTAGTCTGACACATAGATGTGTGCCAGAGTCTCTCTATCACTGCAGAAAGGACAGGTGCCAGGGGAGTTAGTGAACTGTGTCACATACATGTCTGTGACCTCAGTTCCATGGAGGAGCCGACAACTGATATCCTTAGTGGGCCGTGGAACCAAAGTGGAGTACAGGCTCGCCCATGGGTACAGCCTCTTGAAGTGCTTGGAACTGTGTTCTGTGCAGGCAGATGGAGGAGGGGAGGGCTGAAGAACTGCATCTGAAATGGTTTTGGGTAGGAAAGGGTCAGAGCAGAGAAAGCAGGGGAGAGGAAAGGACTGAAGGGCTCCTTCCGGGACGTAGCAGCTGCCCTATTTTGCAGATTCCCCCCTCTCCCTCCCTCCCCCGCACCACCACCACCCCAACTAGAAAGAAACTCAGTGGGTTCCCCATCATGACACACTTCTGGGTAGCGCCCCACATGCTGAGAAATCCTGCACTAATGGTTGGGAGAGGCAAAATGGAGTCTAATCTGGACTCTGCCACTTCCTGCTAGGTGAACTTTGGCAAGTTACACAATCTCTGTTTCCCCAGCTATAAAAAGAAGATTTCATTATTTAATTGTCTTTGTAAAGCACTATGAGAACCTGGGATAAAAGATGCTCTGTAAGTGAGAAGTTTTGTTGTTATTACGATATATTTGTAGGGATTCTCCTTGTGTATTCCAGAAGTTTTTTTCCTGTTATTAGGCACTAGGATAGCTTTGCTCATTTTTATGCATAATTCTTTCTTCATCTAAGCTTAATGCACTACAGAGGGACCCCCTATAATAGAGAGAGGGCAGCTCAGAGTGCTGGACAACTGACTCATAAGTCTCTCTTGTTCATAAAAATCCAAAAATACTGCACTTCAAAATGACCTAAGTGGGTTGGAAAGAAGTTCAGGATTTTTTTTTTTGCATAACTAAATTTACGGTGCATATGTATGTCTACGTATTTACATTAAACACATCTAAAATATTATGGCTAGATTCTGATCTCAGTAAAACCACTTTAAAGTTGGGCCAACTTCATCAACTTTAATTGAGATACTCTGTATTTACACCAGTGTTATTAAAATTAGAATCTGATCCAGTGTGCATCTATGCCACAGCTTTTTCATCACAGGTTCCTTGGGAGATTAAGCGAATGAGTGCTTCAATAAAGCCAGGTGTTGTTCTAAAGAATGCAATTATAACAAGGCTTGATGGAGTTAATTTGCAAGGAGCAGTGCCTGTATCTCAGAGAATGCTATGAACAGTGGACCAATTCATTCACAATTATGCCATTATTTCCTGGATAGGCCTCAAACTGGATACACCATTTTTAGAAATGAAATACACATTGACCTGCATTTCTGAAATGTCAAGTGTGTTGTAAACTAGTTCACAGGACATCAAATGGTTTAGAAACTGAGAAGGGGAGATTGGAAAGGGAGCTGCTCTTAATCTGTAGCCAGTTTTAGGTATCTTATTTTTAAGTGCAAGCTGTAGATTACAGAGAGAGAACAAGACACAGGGAACTAGTCATTAAAAAGCAAAATTACCATTTCAGTGTTCCACTGATGACACAAATAGATTGAGCATTCTGCTCAAGGCTGAGTGCATTAATGCCTTGACAGAATTACATACTTACAAAATCACTACTTAAACTGCACACACATTACCCAGATTTTTCATAAACCAGAGTTAATGCAGTTGTGTAAAACAGAGTATATGGGTCTAAAAACATTACACACAGACTACAAGACTCACCAAGTAAGAAGACAGCCAGGGAAAAATCTAGCACAAAAGTCTGAAGAACTACTACAATATGAAATTGATTAAATAGACATGATGTTATCTTTTTTCTTGGCACTAGTGTTTGACCTCATTCTTCCTCTATTTTTTTAACCATATAAAGTGAATTTTCAGCTGTTTTCAAAAGATCCTGTGCTCATGGTCAGGCCTAATGAAAATTCCTGTGGGGCCAGAACTCGCAGTAGCTAATGCTTTGTGTAACAGGAGGTGTACATGTTGCACTGGCTTTCAGAGAGGGTGTGGATAAACTTAGTGAAATTGTCTGGAATGAGTCCATTTACATGCTGTATAGCTTAGGGTTCTGTGACCGACTAGTTCTCAAACCTTTTCACTCGGTAGAACATCCCTTGAGAGATTCACTCCTGAATTACCTCCTCTCCTAAACATCTGCTGCTTGGTTTTCAAAATATTCCCCCCTACAGACCACTAGGAAAGGCTCTATTTGTGGTCAACATTGATGGACTACAGTTTGAGAATCAGTGCTGTAACTAGATTGCTTAGGTTGATTTCTGGGTCTTATGGGAAAACAAATGATGGTAGGTTAGCTATTTTTCTTTATGCCAGATCTGTGCTGGATTAAGTAGTAGTATCCACAAGACTTGATCTTGAGGATTGATGACCACCAGAAACTTCCACCAAAGTCATTGGGAGTTACAAATGCTCTGAACCTCTCAGGAAACACACCAAATACTTGTTTTTTTCTAATATAATATGCAATATTGTGGACAACACTAGTTGCACTGAGCAGAGTGGAACACTCATGTAATAAAAGTTAAGCACATGTACATTTGCAGAATCAGGACCTTAGACACTCCATTTTCGAATGGTTTATATACATTACAATTCTTTGCTGTCCTTGGTAATTTATTTGTTGCATTGCAGATACACAGGCCCATAATGTGATATAACATTATTTTAAATACACAATCTGCTCTGTAAGAGGCCTTATTTGTTAATAAGAATTATACAATCTTCATGCAAAGTCTATATAATTCTTTACGTATGTTTCCCACTCCAAATACATCTTTCAGTGGTCTTTTCTCAAAGAGTGAAAAAACAGACCAATGTCAGCAGTCCACCACTCATGAAATACATTGAAATAATAAACCAGTGTGCACATGTAGTCCATTAATCACTGTGTGCTATGCTTGCCTTTCTATGCCCAATCCACAGATATGGTCTATTACAGCTCTGAGTTTGAGAGTCTGGCTCTTTAGCTCAAGCTGTAACAACTCCTTGTTTCAGTTCTCAGTGGGTCGGCCAAGATGGTGGCCATGACATAATGGGGGTTAGTCTGGGATTCAAAATGCTGTGGGTCTCAGAGGCTGAGGACGGGCTTTGTCTGTTGAGAGGAAGTATGTAATCCACTGGTCAGTATATGTTACATGTTCCTTTCTGTGCCCAACCCATAGAGGATGTCAGTTTTTTATACAGCCTAGCTCTGTAGGTCAAGCTGTGGAGATTCCTGCTTTTAGCTCAGATGGTCCCCCTGGTCAATCCCTAGTAATGATTCATACGGCAGTTGTCACATAGACATGATGCAGGAAAGGAAATATTTTGGTATGAAAACATTTCAGTTTCAAGTTTCCAGGGAATAGGATATAACGTATCATAATTAACTGCAGGGAATTATTATTTTTCCAATTAAAAATTATTTTTCCAATTAAGAAAACTCTCAGGCTCTCCTTTGAATTTTTCTGTGTCAATAAAATGCCAATCCTTTCTTCAGCTTAACCTTGTTCCTCCTTGTTCTGCATTTGGCATTGGTTCACATAGTCTCTCTGCTCCCTTTAGAATTTCATATGCCATACTGGGATGGATGTCCCCAAAGAAAGGACTCCTGTGCTGTGGCATGATAGGGGAAGGATTACAAGCTGTGCTGCCAACAGTGGGCATTGTTGTAAATAGACAAAACTCTCTCAGGCCCTGAAAGCACAATACTAAAAATATTGCATGGCACAATTTTGTTTGAACCATTTTACAACTCCATTTGAAGACTCAGGGTCCAATCCTCAGCTGCTGTACATTGGCCTACCACCACTAGAATTAAAGAGCTAGGGCTGATTTACACAAGCTGAATATCTGGCCTGGAGTCACTACAATGAAATCACCAGAAACTGCTTTTAAGAAGTGTTTTCCACCATTTGGGAAAGTATAACATAGACAGACCTATAAGTCAAATAAATTACCAGGCCCTGAGAGTTTACACCCCTGAGTCTTAAAAGAAAAGAAGAGAGATTAGAGAAGCCTTCACTTTTATGTTCAGAATTCTTTGAGAAGATGGTTTCCTGAGGACTCAGAAGACCATTATTCCAGAAAAGAATGACAAGGCTGTAGAGAACAATTCTAGAGTGATCGGCGCAACACTGGTAGATGGAAAAAGACCAGAAAAGATTATGCAGAGCCTACAGTCGTTGGGAAACATTTTCAAAAGCACAGTTTAATTAGAGACTGCCAGCATGGATTTAAAAGAAGGAAAGTTTATTTTAATTAACGACATACTGGGGTCCTTCAAGTATTACTGCCACTGTAAACAAGAGAAATGCGGTGGATGTTATATACAGTACTTAGACTTTCCACAAGGCATTTGATAAGGTACCGCACTGACTTTTACTGGACAAAGCACAGAAAAAACTGGTACAATGGTTAAAACAGCTTGCTGAACTGAAAACTGTTTCAAACAATGGAAATAAAGAGTGGCTGTAAATGGGAACTTCTCAAGCTGAAAATGAAGTTTTCATTGAGGTCTACCCTCCCACATGCTGGATATTAAGTCCTCTCTGGTTTTCTTTAGATGGGAATATTATGGGCTGGGTTGTGACTTGGACTGTCTGCCTGTGCAAATGAATGAGAGAGAATAAAACCCTCTCTGACAAACCTACACGGACTATCTGGACATTTTGTCTGGGCACATAGGAGTGGGGCTATTCATTTGCAGACATGGTTCAAAGAGCAAGTGAGCCAGGAGTGACAAGTGTAGGATACCCGGTGTTGGTGGTGATGGGGCATATCTGAAACACAAAGACACGTGGAAGGCAGCTATGGTGTAAAAAACCTAGAGGCGAGTGACAGATGAGAGCAAATTAAATACAAACTTGCCAGTGTAACATGGTGGCAAAAATCTCTTGCCACAAATCTGAAATAAGGCTGTATATTCTGCAGGGCTATAACAGAAAAATGGAGTAGAAGAGAATACAAATCTCAGGAAGTGCTACTGGTGCTGTACAAGATGCTGGTGAGATGCTATCTACAACACGGCACTCAGTCAGTCTGAATATTGGAGATTTGGTCCTTTGCTTTTAACTTCATTAGTTTGGGCTGGATTATTCCCTCACGCTAAATGACTGTTGTCATAAACATGGGGGTGTAGGGGAAGGTAGGGTTCCAAGTGGCCCTCCCTGAATGTTTGTTTAAATCACTTGGTGGTGGCAGCGATACTAAGGCAAGGAAGGAGTTTGTGCCTTGGGGAAGTTTTTAACCTAAGCTAGTAAAAATAAGCTTAGAGGGTCTTTCATGCGGAGTCTCCACATCTGAACCCCAGAGTTCAGAGTGGGGAAGGAACCCTGACAACTGTGCAGGGTAGTAGGGCTCCCTCTGTGTAACCTTCTGCAAGGCTGCATTAGCCTTGTCTGGCTTATGGGTCTGGGGGTGACAGGACAGAGCAGGAGCTATGCACGCAACACTCCCACTGCAAGAAATTGGGTCGGTGGGGGGAAATGGCTGGGCATGGTCAGGAAGTATACTGCACCCTTAATAGGGCTGTAGCAAAGCACTCCCACCAGAACAAGAAGGGAGCAGGGGAGAAATTATGCCTCTGAGGCCTTATTTACACAAACATTTAGTCCAGGGCAAGATGGGGTGTGACTTTACCCCACACTAGCCTGCTGCATGCTAACTGCCCAAATGGACCCTTTTGATGTGCTCTTTGTTCCACTTGGCTTTGACGCAGAGGTGCACTGCATGCATCAGCAGGGTCCACACAGACACTTACTATGGGATAGATTTACACTCCAGCTTACTGCAAACTGAATGTTTGTGTCGACAAGCTCTGAGACACAATTCCTCCCTGGAGATCCTACCGGAGTGGCTTAGCTACACACAGCTCCTCACACAGGCTCTGGTTTAAAGGCTCAGTCTAGCTCTTAGTTTAAAGGCAGAATATTAATGTTAGACGGTTGCGGTGCTTTAAATATGGCTTCACTTGCCGCTTACAAAGGGGGTTAGAATAATTCTCTCTGGCTTATATTCAATACCTCTATTTACCTAGTCAGCACTTTAGGATTTGCTCTTTTCCAACTCTCCTTCAGCACTCTGCTAATTATTCAAAGAGCTGGGCCCTCCACTTCCCCTTCCCATTGTTTTTTAGTGCAGCATTTTGCTAATAGTTCTCATCTCTCTTTGGCCACTTCCTTCAGAATTCTGGATCCCTCCTTGCCCTAGAACTGTGTTATGGGTCAGCTGTTTTAATTTGCTTATCACATAACAGATAAGGCTCTGATTTCCTTCAGTATTTCTTCTTCCTCTCAGGAGATTTATGTCTCTGGTCTGTTCTAGGAATACTGAGGCAAACAATGGATTTAATTTTTACATTTTTTACAGCCACTTATGCTGATTCTGTCAATAATCCATCTTCGCTATCTCCAAGATTGCAATGTCTCACTTAATGACCTCTTGTTGCATGTGCTTGAAAAATGTCTTTCCATTTATTGTAACCTCCTATGTAATCTTCCTTTCACTCTCCACCTTTTGGTTTTCTCTCTTCTTTTTTTACACTCTCATGGGCTGTAAAGGGCTGAATTTTAATGGATCTGTCAGGAATAACTGAAAAATGGGTCTCTGAGCAAGACTAAAATCTATGGGAAAGATTATGCATGGCCATGTAACAATGTATGTATACAGTTCTGTCAAGAATTACCATATGTAACGCACACAAAGTACTATAGACATTCAATTATTTTAGCTTCACCGAAGACAGAATTTAGTAATGTACTAAAGTTTGTTTGGTACTTTTACAATCTGTTTGGATCAGTGCCTTGTGCCAAGATAGAATAAAGTTACACAGCTCTCCAAGTAACAGGAGCTGATCAAATCAATTTTAAGATCCTGGGTGTGGGTCATTGCTGTGCGACTCTAGTTTTATGCCGGTGAAATGAATGGAGTTCAGACATTGTCAAACTGAAGTAACTCAGTGACGATCAAGGCCTTCTATGTCCACTTGTGCCTCAAAGCTGCCAGAATGGAAAATAGATACAAAAATGAGGAGAAAGAGGATGGTTATAAAAATGGTGGCCACCTTTCAGTGGAACAATAAGTATTGCATGGTGATGTGGCATTGAAAAGGCTTTTTTTTTTTTTTTAAATACAGCCTGCAAGGTAACTGCAGGTCGTGGGACACACCTGTGAAAATTGGCATTCTGTCAGGTAGTTTAGGATGGGTATTAGTCCTACTGTTTGCTCCTCAACTTTGGGGAATTCAGAACCAGGAACTCTCTTCCTACAATTTAGTAAGTGACATCCACTAAAAATCTTACATCCTTAGGCTACGTCTACACTGTCAGCTAAGAGTGTGAATCTCAGCTCACGTCCACATACTCACACTAGCTCATCTGAGCTAACAAGAGTATAAATAGGAGTGTAGGCACGGTAGTATGGGCAGCAGAGGCACAGCTAAGCCATGACGACTACATACCTACAGGGTTCAGGCAGGTTTGCACTTGGCATGGCTAAGCTGTGCCGCCACTGCTGCTGCTGCCCGTACTACCAGGGCTAGGCTGCTACTTATACTTGCGATAGCTCGATGTTTCTCTGTAAGGAACTGGAAATCACACCCCTAGCTCATAGTGTAGATGAAGCCTTTACCCAGAAGTCTGTTCGATCTTGTACAGGTTAGGAGCACATTCTCATTAGGATAAATATAGACATAAGTGAGATCCTTTGCGGAGGCTGAAGTTTCCCAATGCTGTCACGATTTCCAGTTGAACATACATAGCAGCATCGGATATGAACGACTGAACTACGTCAGCACAGTGCAACCCTATGGAACCCTTTTTTTAAAAACAGGAAATCCATTTAATACAGCCCAAGTATTTCTGTGAAGCAGAGTTCAGTTATAATGAAGAATTGTTTAATGATGTAGAGTTATTTAAATGGACACATATTTTTTTAAATGGAGCCTTCACCAGATGTTCTGCCCTTTTATTGCAAATGCAGAAGGAACATAATTCACTACCCTAGCATATAAAATCCGAGATAGAAGTGATTTAGATGCATGTGTGTGTTCTTTATACACCTGGTATGTTTTCTCACATTTCAAACACAAATCAGTGGGAAAACTTGTCTCTCCTGTTATAATAAACTCTGTGATATAGTGCATTTTCTCCCCTCATAGCAAGCAGAAATTGACGATCAGAGGTTTGCATTTTACTAGGACAATTATGGGCCTATTGCTGTTCTGGAGGAATTACATTTTTCTCACTCTGAAATTTTGTGGTGCCATTTACCTCCAGTGACTGGAAATGAGCCTTTGCTCCTATTCCTTTCCTCTTGCTGGGCCCAGACGTGCACGCGGGGCACATCGTCAGAATGCTGTGTGTAGTGGAGATGGAATGATGGGGTGTCAGCTCATTGAAGAGCTCCCAAAATAGGTCGCGTAACCTCCCCAGGAACTGCACAGGCACCTGCAGTTGTAACATTAACCTGTTCCTCAGTGTAACATATAGGACAACACCATAATTGCAGCTACAAAATGAACCATAAAGGATCAGTTTCTGTACTTTCAACTGCAAATTCTTGCAGCATAATGGGAAGGAAAGAGTGAATGGCTGTATCTGACACCCCCTATGTTCAAGACAAATTCTATGCTAACCTCAACCCCTCGTTGATTTGTCTTTATCCATCTGCTGTCTCTTGTCTTATACTTAGATTAGAAGTTCTGTGGAACAGGGACCATCTTTTTGTCCTCTGCTTGTACAGCACCTAGCACAATGGAGTAATGGTTCATAACTAGGGCTCCTAAGGGCTGTGGTAACACAAAATAAATAATAGCAATAACTCATAGTAACATTTGAGGGCCTACCTGTGTTGTAACCCCTCCCAAGAGCTGGCCAGGGACGGTGATTCTTCCAAAGGTTGCCCAGATACCAGTCACTCTGGTTCTCCACCAAGCCAAGAACCTGCTGGCCTGAAAACAAGCAACATGCAAACAGATAATTAAACAGAAGACAATTAGTTTATGGGAATCAAATACAAAATCTGGAGTACGGCAGGCAGTGGAAACAGAGCCCAGCAGTTCTGATGCTCCCTTCTTTCACATGTTATGAAGATGGGTAATCACCTAACTAAAAACAGGAACATCCTGGTAGTGCAAGCTCATCATGGCTCATTTCTCTCCTTTCTCCCCAGGCTAGTTTGAGTAACTAAACACTATGGGAATCTTTGTCACACTGACAAAAATATATATCAACAAGTTAAATCTGAATGCTGCCTGATTTTGGCATACCATGCTGGAGAATCCTTCCAATGAGAAGACAGGGTTAGTACCAGGATACTCTAATATAATGGTTTGTTTATACTTTGACGATAATAATTTAATTGGAAAATGGGTCTGATATGGAAAATTATTTCCTCTTGCCATTTTTTCCCCTTTAATTTCAGCATTTTCTCTGGCAGAGCAACAGAGAAAATTCCTTTTGCTCTAGCAAATGATGGATTCAAAGGTTTTAGCTAAAAGACAAAGTTGCACAGATTTAACTGAGGGCTTGTCTCCACGACGGGGTATTGCACACTCCGTGCGTGCGTGTGTGTGTGTATGTGATTTCTAAAGCACACTATCGAGCCGAGCATTCACTGGTCTGCATAGATCCTGCTGGTATGCACGTAAAGTACCCTGGTGCCAGGGGCGGCTCCAGGCATCAGCATGCCAAGTGCGTGCTTGGGCGGCAAGCCGCGGGGGGTGCTCTGCAGGTCACCGTAAGGGCAGCAGGCAGGTTGCCTTCGTCGGCATGCCTGCGGAGGGTCCGCTGGTCCCGCGGCTTCGGCAGACCTCCCGCAGGCATGTCGCCGAATCCGCGGGACCGGGGACCTCCCGCAGGCAAGCTGCCGAAGGCAGCCTGCCTGCCGTGCTTGGGGCGGCAAAATGCCTAGAGCCACCCCTGCCTGGTGCACTTTAACATAGTGCCATTTGAAACAGTACTGTGTGAAAGTGGACTAGGGAACTTTTAGTGTACACCAGCAGGGTATATGTGGATTAATTAATGTGCCATTAGAAATGCTGTATAAAATGGGAGTAAGAAAAGTGACTGTAACAGTCCTTTTGGAGGGAGGGGGAAACTTAATTTGTAACCAGGAAAAGACAAGGGTGACAATGTTTCAGGGTCTGTCTGCACTACAGCCGGGAGATGCAACTCACACTACTGGCTCAGCTAATAAAGAGCAGTGTGGACACCGGGTCACAGGTGGTGGCTTGGGCTAGCCATCTGACTCCAAGCCTGCCTGACCCCACGGGTCCGGGCTCAGGTGGCTAGCGTGAACTGCCCCCTGTGCCACAATGTCCAGACTGCTATTTTTAATGGAATAGCTCAAGTGAGTGTGAGTGTGCCTGCCCACACTGGGAATCACACCTCCCAGCTGCAATGCAGACGTATCCTCAGTGGGTAGGCCCCCTCAGGGAGATTGTGGTGGACAACAGCTGAATGACTGAGACTGGAAACTGTATTATCACCTTTTCTAGATACTATAGAAACACCATGCTCTGAAAGGTGAGTACATGGTTTCAAACCTAACGTCCCAACTACCCTAGCAAAACTGCCATGTTTCCAGTTATGATATGCTAGTATGCAGAGATTGGTCAAACATGACATAGCTAGTATGGGACCAAATCAGCATCACCAAAAGGTGTCAGAGCCATAAGAAGACTGTATTTTGAGGGAAGAAATGGTGAGCAGTGTGATTCATTAAAATTCATAAGCACATGGGACGAAGCCCGTTCAGATTAGGTGATCACAATGGTCCCTTTTGGCCTCATAATCTATAATATACTGATATCTAGAGTAGTGTACGAGAGTTCTTTGTTCCAGACCATCTTATAAGGGGTGGTTTGGAATAATAAAATAAAATAATATATATAATATAATAATTATATTATATAACAAAACAAAAATGTATATTATGGAAACATTGTATTAATCATGACATGGTTTGTCATCACCTTGACCAATCTACTTGTGTGGCCTTTCTTTTTCCATTCCTGTTTGTTAGTCTTTTTAGAATGTGAGCAATTTTGGGCAAGGACCATTTCTTCTTCAAAGGCGGTACATCAAGGATGCAACTGAAAGTTAATAATAATAGTTGTGTGAGGAGGGCATGGCAAGTCAGAGGAGGAGGTCAAAAAGCAGATGTGTGTGGTTTAGAGGTCGAGTGAAAAGAAGACAAGCACTGTCTCCTTTCAAAAGAAAAAAATATCCATCTGGAGGACTACAAGGCTAACACCTGTTGATTCAGGGCTGGAAGGCTGGCTGTTCCTTATAAACACTACTCCATTAGAGACAGAGTACAGTAAATCAAAAGAGAAAACTATTAGCAAAGGATGAGAAAACCAGAGAAGAAAATTCAGGGACAGCCTGGCTGGAACTGAATGTCACAGGTGATAAGAACTGAATGACCCTGCCCATATTCTAACAGTGCAAATGCATTTCACAACTCAGCAGTTAGCAGATGCTGCTCAGGATTATACTTCTCACATCAAAAGAAATGCTAGAATCCCATTTGAAAGAAACAGATATTTAAATTCCTCTCCATGGAACATCAGTCTGCTTTCATTATTTTATTCTTATGCATTACCAAACACAAGTCACAGGGTTCAGTCTTCAAACTGATTTATAATAGGCAATGCACAAACCTTGTTGCTGGTTAATGGATTTGCTCTCCCACCTACTGATCCCAACTCTCCATTTTGAAAGATATTCTTACCCCTCACCTAGTTTTTCCCCAGATGAAAGAGAGAGAGGAAGGCTTAGAAAATAATCTTTGGTTGTATCCTTTAATTTATTCCCCCCGTCCCCACTCAAAATAAGAGGGGAACATGAAAAAAAGACTAAAAGAACAACAGAGTAAATGAACACGAAGGGATCTAAAGAAGGAAAAGAAGAGTGACATGTTGGTTTCCATGTGCTAGGCATTTATCAACATTTTCTAAAAAGTTAAACCAAGTCTTTCCCCATGTCTGACGTTCCTCTTCCCCTAAACGTTATCTGCTCTTTAGCTGCCAGATAAGCCAAGTCGCTGTGCCCCTGGAGGCAATTCTGCTCTTCCACCTAAGCAATATGAGTCATTTAGCTATAAGCACTGCTTTAGAGACTAAGCTTTCAGTGGGTTGGAGTGTGTCCAAGATGATAGGATATATCCCAAAACGCAGTTCTGGGAAGTAATTTTTAAGGCGGTATCCATTATCATATTAATCCTCCTGCCTACTTCTAGCCAAAAGGGTTGTATGATCCTGGGACAGCCCCAACACATGTGAGCCAGCATGGCTCCAGAAGACCAACTTCTCCAGGAGCAGTCTGTTTTGGAAAGGCTCACGCAGTGTTTTCCTATGTAGGGACGAGTGTGAACAAAATATAATTTTCTGCTGGATCAGCCTTACTCGTAGATCAATAGTAGAAAGTTAAATGTTTTGCTAGGCACTTCCCCATTGGCTAGGGTTCAACGATATACACAAAGCTGTGTCCCAGGTTTGGCACAGGAAATCTACATTAGGGAGGGTCTTTGGGGACAGAAAGTCATAACAGGCTATGGCTAGCTGTAGAGCCCTCTCCCACCAAACAGCAATTCTGGAGTCTCTGGTGCTCCTAGCCCATCAGGACCAACTATGCCCTCCAAGAGGTGATTAAGCTGCAGGTAATGCCATGCAGCTGGACCAGGAAGGTTGTACTGTTATTGGAATGTTTGGAATAGCAGAAACTGATTCTCTGAGATCAACTGAGAGACCTAAATTACTCCTTTATTCCCCTGCTTTTTCCACATGAATGATTTTGCATCAATTTTCAACAATGGGCCACCCTAAAGTACAGCATCAATGTGTAACCCGGGACAGAATTAAAAATTTCTAGCAAAACTGGCCCTTGTTTGTCTGGTTGCCTACACTATAGGGGACATTTTATAATCAAAACAGTAATAGGCTTAAACCAGTCTTCCTGCCGGCGGAGGGGATGGATCAACTCTCACTCCACCAGCAGCCAGGGAGGGCTCTGCTCCATTATGTTGTGGAGACACAGGGCTGCCTGGCTAAGGATATGGGGCTGTCTGATAACACTGCCAGTTGGGGAAATGGAAGCCCAGATGTGACTGGGAGTTGCAATCTACACAGAGCTGGTCTTGGCCTCCCATCCACTCCCCAGATAAATATTTTAAAAATTCCTTTAATTTTCCTAAGATAAAACTGAGGAATAACAACTGGAGACATCTCAGGATACACACTATTCAGAGAAACACATTCATTTTGATAATATTAATTTTGCCACAAAGACTAACGGTAAGGATTCTCAGTCTGCCTAAATCTCGCACAACCTGGGTCAAAATATGCTCTAGATTAATTTTGACCAGATTTTCCATCTAACTGGGGATGAGTATTCCTAAATATTTAATATGTTTGAGTTGCCACTTAAAATAAAATAATCTTTGATTGTATCCTTTTATTTGTATCCTTCCTCACACCCCTCCCTCCCTCAGTCACGTCCTTTTCTTGACAACACTGGTCCAAATTCCATCCTCAGGAGCACCCATGGGGGTTTGACAGGACGTAAAGCAGAAATTAGCACATACGGTCTTTGTTAAACTGATGCGATGACTTCTCTTACAAGTTTGAAGTAAGTTGTGAGTGCTCATTTATATTTTTCACTAGTTCATTTCCATTTGCTCTAGACATGGATACTGTCACTGTTCCAAATTATTCCCTTCTGTAGCATCAAATCCAATGTTAGAGGTAGTTAGAAAACAGAATTTCCAACCCTCAGGACATTCTGACATTTCAAAATTTGTTTTCATCCAAAATGGGAACAAAAAGTCAAAATTTTAAAATATTTTGCAGGCCAGAAATTCTTAAATATTTTGATTTGGAAACATCAAAATGACCTATGGAAATGTTTTGTTTTGTTAACGTTAAGCCATTTTGTTTAAATGATGTTGAAACTTTAGAATATTAAGTATATAGAACACAATATTAAAATTTAAAATAAAGGTAAAAGCTTAGAAGTCAAAAGGAAATGATAAAAATTGGAACAAAATGAGAAAGTCAAAATGAAATACTTCCTTTCAATTTTGAAAAATTTCCACCAAAAATTTTGTAAAAAATCAACATGTTCCTGCAAAATATGTATATTTCAACAAAATTGCATTTTCTGACAGAAAACTGTTGTATCAACAACAACAACAAAAGTGACCAGCTCTATCTAATCTGTCTTCTCACTAGCCTTTAACACAGTATTATTTAGTTACTTTTAAAACAGAATTTAGCACTTATAAATGTGACAGCTAGAGCAATGCATAGCATGGGCAGATGCTGTGAAAAACTCACTCCTCCCACGGCTCTGTGACTACATCTCAGTCCTGGTCTGCATCACTCCTACCTGTGATCCCCACCATATACACATAGTTCTGCCAATGCTTCTTAATCAAAACCTCCAGCTATTTACCAATCCTTGGTCTTCTCCAGAGCAGAGACTGCAGTGCCAAATACACCGGTGTGCATTTGTGATGTGGACACACTTCTACCAGGCACTTCCCCAGACTCATTTAATCTCTGACCGTGTTGGCACTGGATCCCAGATCTTTTGAGGTGAAAGACTAGTGCACTAATTTGCTGTGCCACCAAGCATGGAGTCCTTTTTAAAAGGCAAACAAATAGAGCTATTGTTTTGGATGAGAATACAGTGGCTACCATGATGCATTTGAATTACTCAGTATTCTGCGCTATCTGTCTCTCCTTCTTAAGAGTTATTATAATAAAACACCATGACTAACAGCAAAAGCTTTGTCATTGTTTTCTGCTCTGGGCCTGCAGTTATGATTAAATGCACTCCTCTCACTCTTTGTTACTTCAGGCACAAGTTAGCTTATGAAAATGAAGCTGTCTTCTTTACTTATTCATACATCATCACTAACAGCCAGACAACAGAAAACAAGGCTGTGATTCTGGTATGACCAGAGTGAAAATTTGTCAAGCAGGCAGAACTAGAGCTCGATCATCCTGAACCAGGTTGCATTCTGCCAGGCTGACGGAAGAGTCTTTCTTTAGAAGACAGCTGCCCTTCTACTGTATTTTCCACAGCGCCACATTCTGACAGCTCACACAATGAAAGGTTCTTCTCACCATGCATAAGCTCAGTTGTCGTTAGAAAGAGAACAAACCATGGAAAATGGACATTTCTGAGCCTGACAACTCAGTGTCTTAAATTCTGTTTTCACGTTGTGGATTTTTAATGGCTAACAGAGAGGAAGGATAGTCTTGTGGTTAGGATGCTGGACTAGAACTCAGGAAAGCTGGGCTAATTCCTAGCTCTTGTGTGACCACAGGCATGTCACTTATTCTCCCATCTCAGCTCTTCATCAGTGAAAATGGGGCTAATAATACTTCCTATCTCCCTGTTTGTCTGTCACATCTATTTAGATTATAAACTCTTTGGAATAGGGACTGTATCTTACTGCATGTTTACACAGCACCCAGTACGATGGGCCCCTTAGCTCATGTGAGGCCTCTAGGTGGTACTGGAATAAAAGGTTTATGAATATTTTCTAAATTTTCCCTAGTGGACATCTGAATCTTTTTTGTTCCAGCAGCTTTAACTGCTCCTGCCTCCTTTACTGCGGTCACCACAAGAGCAAGGTACCCTCCTAGGGTGGGAGCGCTTTAGCCAGGCTGCCACTCCTGCCTCCTCTATGATTCCTATGGCACCCAGGCCAATCACCAAAAGTGAGAGTAAAGCTGGTCATCAGACACTTGTGGCATGTCATCACCTGGTCCTTAGTGGCCGACAGGGGAGTGGGATGTCACCTAAAATGTCCTCACCTGCATTTGGTAGAGTTTTCCATAGTGAATGGTAACCAAAATGTACTTCCCCAGCTTTAAAACTACAACATCAGGATTTCTGTACTAAAGAGGTTATTACAGCATACTAGAATAGAACTCGATGCTGCTGCTTCTGCCAACTACCTCCACCGTTGTGATTTAGACCACCTGCCCCACCCCCGCCAAACCTCTGTACAGAATGAGTCTTTGCACCACAGGTCACTCCACTGCCATAGCAATATGAATGTCTGTGTTTGTGCTGAGAGAGTGGACGAGGGAGGAAATTGGACTTCGAGTTCGGGCCTGGTAGGAGCTGGAAATATTGTAGAGATGATAGCCCCCCCCCCGGCATTTGGGAGAGAGGAAAGGAGAATAAAAGGATGAAAGTGGTGAAAAGGGAGAGAAAGTAGATATTCCCAATGGCTGGGCCTCTCTGAATTGGCCAGCACTAAGTTATGCAATCGTGGTCAGCACTGGACGAATCTACTATGGTACAGTCAAGTGAGGTTATTTTTTGCACCAATATGAGCTTAAATAGTTCCATTACTGCTCCTCCCAAACTCTTCATAACCCCCCACCTCCCTCCTTCCCCATTACTGCTCACAGCTTCACCATCTCCCTAGCATCCAGACCTGTAACCCTTGTGAGATGTTTGACTCTGCTCCAGGAGACGAGAGAGAGCGTGCATGCATGAGAATGACTCTAGGCCTGGTGATTAGAGCACTCACCTGCAAGGTAGACAACCAGGATCCAGTCCCAGTACTCCAATGACTAAATTTTTTATTCACTGTAGAACAGCTTCAACAGGAGAGATGGGCCTCCTATAGCCCAGTGGTTAGGGCACTCACCTGAGAAGTGGTAGATCCCACTTCTAAATCCCTTCTCCCCACATAGGCAGAAGAGGGGGGTCTTGAACCTGGTGTCTCCCAGATGAGTACCCTAACCACTGGACTAAAAGTTATGAGGGAGGTGCCCTTCCTCCCCCATGCTCTCCCAGTGTTTTGTGCAAGTTTACATATGGGAGCCAATCCAGCAGGCAAACTCTGAGCATGCTTACTGGATTGAGCCCCACAGGTGAGGCGGAACACCTATCCTCCTCTGGTTCGTACATTGCTCTGGGGCTTAGGTATCTTGATACTTCGCATGGGGCTGCAGTGCACATGCACAGAGGCAGAAACAGGTGCCTAGGGAACTTTTACTATAAAAACTTAGGCCCTGAGCCAGTTTAGGCCACTACAAGATTTGGTGGCAGCTGAGTTGGGGGGGTTGTGAATCCCATTGGGTCCTGATTCTGGGATATAGACGGCTAAAGTAATATTAGCCTCATTTGTGCCATGCAGGAATACATGATTATTGAATAAAGATTTCCCCCACCTCCACCCCCAAAGATGAAACTGTCGTGGAGGAATGTGCTAAAGAAATTAAAGTAATTTTTCATGCACTGTCATATCTTTTACAGTTTTATCAATTTTATTATTCAGAGGCTAAAGTTCTGAGTTACACCAAGTGGGTAGCACAGATTCTGTCTGTGACATACATTTTGGTAATGAGG
Organism: Mauremys mutica; assembly: GCF_020497125.1. Taxonomy (NCBI): domain Eukaryota; kingdom Metazoa; phylum Chordata; order Testudines; family Geoemydidae; genus Mauremys; species Mauremys mutica. Next base: position 97,847,175 of record NC_059072.1, on the reverse strand, counting down.
AATTGAGCAGTGGGTTTCCGTGTATAACCAATACTTATACTGCACTTTTTATAAGTAGATTTCAAAGCCCTTTATAGAGGAGGGCAGTATCTTTATTCCCATTTTACATATCATAGAAGATTAGGGCTGGAAGGGACTTCAAGAGGTCATCTAGTCCAACCCCCTGCTCAAAGCAGGACCAAAGCCAACTAAATCATCCCAGCCAGGGCTTTGTCAAGCCGGGCCTTAAAAACTTCTAAGGATGGACATTCCACCACCTCCCTAGGTAACCCATTCCAGTGCTTCACCACCCTCCTTGTGAAATATTTTTTCCTAATATCCAACCTAGATCTCCCCCACTGCAACATGAGACCATTGCTCCTTGTTCTGTCATCTGATACCACTGAGAACAGCTGAGCTCCATCCTCTTTGGAACCCCGCTTCAGGTAGTTGAAGGCTGCTATCAAATCCCCACTCACTCTTCCCTTCTGCAGACTAAGTAAGCCCAGTTCCCTCAGCCTCTCCTCATAAGTCATATGCCCCAGCCCCCTGATCATTTTCATTACCATCCACTAGACTCTCTCCAATTGGTCCACCTCCTTTCTGAAGTGGGGGTCCAAAACTGGAGCAGGAGGCCCAAAAATGGGGAAAATATGGGGGAACTGAGGCACAGACTGTCATGATTTGCCCAAGGTCAGTGGGCAGGCTAGTGGAAGAGCCAGGAATAGGATGCAGGTCTCCTGAGTACCAATCCAGTGCTCTAGTCTTTAGGTCATGCTGCCTCTCTCTATATTACAATCCATGTGTGATGATCTCAGCAGTCAAGAAGCATTCAGAGAGCCCCAGTAGCACTCATTTGCTAATGGTCACGTTGACCAGCTCTCCCTTTGCTGGGTGAATTGGTGGCTGAGGAGGTTTTCTTCCTTCTCTCCACTTGCCTATAACACAGAGGAGTGGGAGTCAGGACATCAGAGTTATATTTTCTGCCCTGCCACAGATTTACTAAATGACTTTGGGCACAGCACCTGACCTTCCTCAACTGGCCAGATGCTGATTTCAGCAACACCCGTGTAAACCTGGAGGTAACGCCATTGAATTCAACTCATGTAACAGAGATCAGTGTCAGGTCCTGAGTCTGAGTTTCCCCTTTTGAAAAATGGGGATATCAATCCTTACTTCATACAGGCATTTGTTGGGTTTAATTCAACATTGTTTGTAAAATGACTCCAGATACTCAGAACAGTAAACTACTAGATATATCTAACAAAACACTGACATGAACTAAGCTGGAGAGAGAGAGGGGGAGAGAGAGAGAACGAACATATTAGTTACCCAGTAACTGATAGTGGAGGTTTTTCACATCCTTTCATTTTATATGCCACAGGAGGGAGAAAGAAAGGGAAGCAGCTATCAATATAAGGGCAAGCTATTAAAGGCATGTTTTCCCTCTGAAGTAAAAACTGTCAAGTCTCCTACAAATCGCTCAAACAAGAGTAGATACAACAGGAATGTTTAGAAGTGTGGTTTGATGCAGGTATATCCACAAGAGATTCTTTTTGCTCCATCAGGAGTTGTCCCAGAAGACAGTAGCAGGACAGACACAGAAAGAGAATGTGACAAGCCAAATGAAAAGGACTGTTGCCCTCAGTTCTCTGAATAGAGAAAATCAGGCCCATTCTTGGTACAGAAGGGCTGCAGTCACACACTTGATAACAAAAAAGGTTGCCAAATTAGCACAAGTGGCATTAGAAGTCTAACTGGACCGACATTTCTTTCCCTGTTGGGGCTTAGTCCTGTTAAAAAAATAAACAAGATCTGTGTATTGTAAGGAAAGTCCCTTTGGCTATGTGTGTTAATCAGCCTGAGAGATAGTCACAGCACAAGAACGCAGAATTATTCCTCTCTTCGATGAACATAGATTGCTGCATGAAAATAATATATACCTAATGTTTATTATACTGATGATTGGTCTGTTTATATGAAGAACCTACCCATACTGTTAACTTCAGGCTTCAAGACAAGTTAGGGGGCTCTATGATTATTGCTAAGAATGATTTATGCACTAGGGGTATCAGCTATCTATTGTTTTAAACTATTTATTTAGGAAGTTTTAACAAATTTACAGATCCTTGCCATGTAAATATCAAAAACAAAACAATCACTACATCAGTTATCTTTTGTCTAAAGAGATATAATACAGGAATATAGTAATCAGAGCTGTCTTTTTAATAGGGTGCTACCACATTACAGAGTGAGCATCATTACACCCATGAAATTTTCAATGATTTTATTAAATTGAGTGAAACATCTATATACACATATTTAACAGACCAGGTACATCTATCAAATGTTCATATTCAAACAACAGGATCAGTGTGCTTTTTTTTTCTCTTTTTTTTTGGCAGGTTAATGTACTTTGTCTGAGTACTGAATAAAAGGTAACCAAATGTCTAGAATATTTATCTGTCCTCTATCTTCCTGCGTATGTAAATTGGTGTGTGAATGTTTCCATAACCAAATCCTTCCCATTTTTTTTGAATCATTACTCAATGGTTGGGCTATTTTTTTTTCCAATGAGAGACTATCAATAGCTGAGCAGATACTTACTAGTAGATGAGAGATTAATTCTTTCCTTTTGTATCACCATTTCTACTAGGAAGCCCCTGGAGGGTTATCAAAAATCATTTGATAATAAATATCCAACAATTTGTGGATTGCATCCCAATACTCTCTAATGTCTGGACACATACACCATAAATGCATAACATCTCCTCTTTCACTGCAATTTCTCCAACATTTATCCCCATTCACTCTCTCTATTTTTTAACCTGACTGGTGTGAGGTACCATTGAAGCAAAGATTGATATCAATTAGTTATAATTTTGTTTCCTAATTGACCAGATGCCATCACTTCCATTAAAGTTCGGTTTCTTATAAAATAGGTTTTCTAGAAAGTTGAGAAAGATAATGCCTGACTTGAAAGTACTGGTACCAAGGGAGAGTGGGCCAATTAAAGTTAGTTTTGATATCTAGATAACTTGGAAAAGTTTCTTTACTGAATAGCTGGCCAACTGTGCGTATTCCATGGCTCACTCTGAAGCTTTCTGGTTTGCAATTGGGTTAAGATCTGGATTATTTGCAATGGGTGTCCTTAGTGAGGGAAAATACCTGATTTTTTTATTTTTATGATCTGGCATTAAGGACAATTCCAAGTACACGCCGAATATTGTCTAAATTAGCTAGTAATTTTAAAGTGGTAAACATTTATCCATTGCTAACAGTTGAACACAGTTGCTCCCATTTGCACATCATGAAGTGCGTTTGCTGCACTGTCAGCTCAACCAGACAACAATCTTCTGTCTTGTATCTCTAGTCCATGGTGTAGGGCATACTTCTGCTTGATGGAACAAAGCAGAGGTTGCACAGAGAAAAAAAAAAAGGAAGCAGAATGCCTTAGAGATTAGAGTAAGGAGATGTGGGTTTTAGTCCTTGTTCTGCTACTGACTTGTTGTGTAATCTAAATCACATCCTTATGGTGCTTCAGTATCTCCATCTGTAAAAGGGCTTGATCCTGCAGAGGCTAGCTACAGAAGTGTTGAGCTTATTAGCACAAGAGAAGAGGTGATGAGCAGGATGAGGAACCTGATCCTGCACTAATGAGAATACTGCAAGTTACTCTTGTCTGCTACCAGAAGGGTGCATGCCTACCTTGCAGGCTTGAGGATCATACTTGAGTCCTGACATGACCATTCTTCATCCAAACTCGGATCGTCTTTTTATCCTGCACTCTTGAGAGAAAGAAAGTAATAGGGCAATGGAGCTGAGACTTATTTCTCTCAATAAGAGGACCGTGTCTAGCACTTAACTCTAAATGCCGCCACCTACTGTCTTAGTTCACACTTGCACTGACATGCAATGACCTGGCACAATGCAAGGACTTGTAGCATCAAGGCTGGCATGGTGATACAAATACTTACCTTGCACTGTAAAACACCTGGAGATCCTGGGATGAAAGGCACTATACGTACTATTTGTTGCTATTAAATATTTATTACTATTTATTGTTATCTCTCAGATGGTCACTCCAGGTAAGGCGCACACCTATCAAATGACGATGAAGTGGTTAATATTTCCTGACAAAGAATCAAATTATTCTTTAGAGGAAGGGAAAAAAATCTTCAGACTTTTGCAAATAAATCTTTGCTGATGGCTCTAGAGATCTGAGGCTGGTTACCTAACCTCCATCTTATCACTGGCATTTCTCATTCTGTCCTGTTTATTTGCTTAGTGCTTAACGGTTCTTTTCATCTTGAGGAACATAACAGCAAAGAGGAGGGAGCTAGTGTTGACTGAGTAAGAAAAGAACCAAGTGCTATGAAAATCAGCTTCTTCAAGCTCTCTCTCTCTAATTATTCCATTAGCACAGGTCTTCCTTTAATTGATACAAACAGATGAAAAATATGATTGAACAGTTCCCAGGAGAGCAGAATTTTATTACAACGCTCTGAGCCAGTGAGACTTTAAAGTGTTATAAAAGGGTTAAAGTTTAAAAGAAAATAGGTGAGAGAGTTAGAGAAGGTGCAAATTTCAGTAGGTGGCTATGTTGTTGATAAGGGGGAAAAGGGTGGAGGGGGCAAGACTTGCTGTCCAGTGGAATGCAACAACTCTCCTAATGAATTCTGCACACCATCTCATTCAGCTCCGTAATATTTCACTCATTGATTTTACTGTCAAATGAAAAGGCGCTTGTTCCAAATGGCATTTAGTGAGACAGATGGGGAGAGACCTAGACTTCATTACTTGGAGTTTGCTCTCTGGATAATGTTGACGTTACATGGGTAGAAAGCAACAGAGGGCAAAAGTCCACCACTTCCGATGTCTGGAACATCTCTTTGGTTCACTTCCTGGCAGCTGAAGGGCTTTTAATTTCATCAGACTGTAGTCTGCCTCACCTGTCATCTGCAGAGGCTTATGAAACAGTTTAGCTCATACTGTCCTTCTCACCCACAAGCTTTATGCAACCAGATCAAATGAGAGACACTCCAGAAGCAGAATTTACTGCTGGTGCAGATGGCCAATTCTAGACTTCCCTTCCATTTTGGAGGTGGTGGGCGGGCGAAGGCTATGAATTGTTGCACTTTGACTTGGCTAAATGGATGTTATTGAGATGCAGAGTTACGGTAAATCTACCCGAAGTATTTAGCATTGTGCTTCCAAGAGAAGACATATAAGTTCTTACTCAGCTGAGCCTGTCCACTCTAGCCCCAGCATTACAAATGCCATCAGAAAAAGCCCGAAGCGTGCTTGCTGACACTAGCTGCCAATGACTGCATGAAACAGAAGGTGGCTAAGAACTCTGAGCTGGTTTTAGTCACAGCAGTAAATGAAGAGATAAACCAAATAGCACCAGCAGGTGGGAGTGCTGCCTATATACAGAGTAAGCTTGTAGTAGGAACTTACAGAAAACTGAAACTCTGCTGTTTAAAAAGCACACTGCAAACCCTTTTAGACAAGAAATTAGTAAAATTAAAATCCCCCCTTTGGGATACTTATTTGCAGCAGCACGTGGCCGGAGGGGTAAGACCACATTATCCATTCCTGTATGTAAATGAAATCCAATAAGATGGAGGAGTAGGCCCATCTGCTGTTTACCTATGACAGCCCAACAGCTGCTATTCTAGCTATGGGGGGTTGGGGACCCAGAGTTTATACCCGCCCTGTCCCCTTGAAGTCTGATGCAGACAGGGGGAATAAGTATGGTGAAGCCTCAGTCCAGGAGAGTAATAAACTTGGAGGGTAATTATCAGTGGAGGGTAATTATCGGTCTTACTTTTGAGGGAGATGCTGAGGTGGAGACTGGTCACCACAGGACTGTCTACTGGGAAGAGGGGCAGGGTAGATGTATAATGGCATGGGAGGAACTGGATGCATCTTGCAGGTAGTACTGTTGGGATAAGGAATGAGATGAAGTCCATCATTCCAGTCCCTGGAAAAATCATGGAGCAGGCCCTCAAGGAATCAATTCTGAAGCACTTAGAGGAGAGGAAAGTGATCAGGAACAGTCAGCATGGATTCACCAAGGGCAAGTCATGACTGACTAACCTAATTGCCTTCCATGAGGAGATAACTGGCTCTGTGAATGAGGGGAAAGCAGTGGATGTGTTATTCCTTGACTTTAGCAAAGCTTTTGACACGGTCTCCCACAGTATTCTTGCCAGCGAGTTAAAGAAGTATGGGCTGGATGATTAGACTATAAGGTGGATAGAAAGCTGGCTAGATCGTCGGGCTCAACGGGTAGTGATCAACGGCTCCATGTCTAGTTGACAGCCGGATTCAAGTGGAGTGCCCCAAGGGTCGGTCCTGGGGCCGGTTTTGTTCAATATCTTCATTAATGCTCTAGAGGATGGCGTGGACTGCACCCTCAGCAAGTTTGCAGATGACACTAAACTTGGAGGAGTAGTAGATACGCTGGAGGGTAGGATAGGATACAGAGGGACATAGACAAATTAGAGGACTGGGCCAAAAGAAACCTGAGGAGGTTCAACAGGGACAAGTGCAGAGTCCTGCACTTGGGAAGTAAGAATCCCATGCACTGCTACAGACTAGGGACCGAATGGCTAGGAAGCAGTTCTGCAGAAAAGGACCTAGGGGTTACAGTGGACAAGAAGCTGGATATGAGTCAACAGTGTGCCCTTGTTGCCAAGAAGGCTAATGGCATTTTGGGCTGTATAAGTAGGGGCATTGCCAGCAGATCGAGGGATGTGATCATTCCCCTCTATTCAACATTGGTGAGGCCTCATCTGGAGTACTGTGTCCAGTTTTGGGCCCCACACTACAAGAAGGATGTGGAAAAATTGGAAAGAGTCCAGCGGAGGGCAACAAAAATGATTAGGGGGCTGGAGCACATGACTTATGAGGAGAGGCTGAGGGAACTGGGATTGTTAGGCTGCAGAAGAGAAGGATGAGGGGGGATTTGATAGCTGCTTTCAACTACCTGAAAGGGGGTTCCAAAGAGGATGGATCTAGACTGTTCTCAGTGGTACCTGATGACAGAACAAGGAGTAATGGTCTCAAGTTGCAGTGGGGGAGATCTAGGTTGGATATTAGGAAAAAATATTTCACAAGGAGGGTGGTGAAGCACTGGAATGGGTTACCTAGGGAGGTGGTGGAATCTCCTTCCTTAGAGGTTTTTAAGGTCTGGCTTGACAAAGCCCTGGCTGGGATGATTTAGTTGGGAATTGGTCCTGCTTTGAGCAGGGGGTTGGACTAGATGACCTCCTGAGGTCCCTTCCAACCCTGATATTCTATGATTCTATGAAGCAGAGTGTGGTCAGAGCCCAGACCAGAACTGAGGAAGTTTTGAAGCTATTTTTGCATTTTGTTTTGAGGAAGAGGTGGGGAAAGGGTCTAGAGCAAATTTCGGGGGAAAAGAACAAGAGGGAAGCAGTTGCTGGCCATGGAGGGTCTGTTGTGAGAAGAGTGGAGAGCACAGAGGGTGTGTATTTGAAGAAATATATTGATTAGCAATATTACTACTAACAGGAACGTTAACACAATATATTAAAATATTTGTCTAATAATACAGGGCCTGATTCTCCCCTCACACTGGTAAAAATCAAGGGTAATGCCATTTAAATCCAGACGCTCTATTGGGTTAAACTGTCATAGATGCCACTGAAGTTAATGAGGTTATGCCATTTTACACCAGCTGAGGATCTGTCCCAGTGCACATTGGAGTAAGATGCTGTTCTTGTGCTGGTGCACGTGAACCAGGATGTCAAAAACTTTACATCTTCACGTATCTTTAGCTACACTGACACCAAAAGGCTGCAAACTCGGTGGCAACTAATTCAATCTGAAAACAGATTTTGGTATTGAAGTGACTATAATGTTATTAGTAACGGGGCTAAACAAAAGAGTGATTTTTTGAAAAGAGGATTTTAGTCTCTCTTTAAACCATGCTGTCACAGAGTCCAAGATGGTGCAGCAAAAGCACCAGATGAAAGAAACCATTCCTCTGCACCCCCGCAATAAACACACGAATAAATAAATAAAGTAAATGTACCAGAAGTTCTTATGACATCATAGATCCTGGACCCCAGCCATGCAATCCTTGCAAGAAAGCATTCAAAAGGCAAAAAGCCACTGTACCCATTAATCCTCTTATCCTCTACTAATGCATGAAATGTACGCAGCATTCCCTTTATGATGCAGTAAAACAATTTTTATGGGTTATCTATCCAACTCATGTCATGATGTATTTTTCAAATAAAAAAGGGTAAGAACAAGGAGTCAAGTGAGCATAAATCCCTATTGCTCATGTCCCTGGTTATCGACCTAGGGGCAACAGGGAAAACAAAGTTGTAGAATTCGCAGCTAGCCTTGGCTAACCCTCATCGCACAGATGCAAGCTGGCACTATAAACTCTTCCTTAAAAAGTAAAGCTATTAGTTAGATTACATAACAGTTACTGGCAGAAGGTCCACATGATGACCCCTCTTTGCGGTCGAAGTGCTATCACGGGTTAAAGTTCATTGGCTCTGACTCGGCTGAACCAAAAAATCTCAAAAAATGTACGTCACTCCTTACTGGCATGTGGTGTGAGGCTGAGGTGGCTTCTCTTTCAAAGGAGTGCAGCAGATCTAGTAGACCCCATACCTTCAATAATCAATATGAATTACAGTTTGAAACCCAGTTTGCTGCTACTTTGGCAGCAAAGAAAGGGGATGACACAAAGTACTGAAAGGCAGCACCAATTCAGTATGAATTCATAGATCATAAAAAGTACATGCCAAAAGCAGCACCACAGGTGTCATCAGGGACTCAACAAAGAGTAGTGGGGCGAAAAGAGTGCAGCATTAAGTTCTCACTTCAAGTCTGATCAATACTATACTGTGCTTGGCCAAGTTTCCAGGGTAAAACTGGAATCTTTGGAGTTAGGGCTGTTAAGTAGCATAGCCCTAAACTTTAAAACTAAGAATGCCTCGAATATTTAATACCTAATGGGTAAAAAGCTCACCTGTTCTAGACTATTTCCATTTTCCAGCTGTGGTTATTTTATCGCTCTTTTTCTTTAAGGATTGTACTTTATTGGTGCATGTGTTTAATAGTTGATGGGAAGGAGAACCAAAAAAAGTAGCAAGAGAGCTGGAGCCATTTTTATAGTGGGGGTGCTGAAAGCCATTGAACAAAACTGCAAACTCTGTGCATGATAAAAGCCATATACTCAGTTGCTGTAACTGCTGCAAGCCAGGATGCTGCTGCACCCCATTTAGGCATAAGGTTGTAATGCAAGCTAGCAGCAAAGAAGATTGATGCAAATTTGGGTTAAATATGCAAAGTTATCACCTGAGAAATCAGGCAGGGAACAGTTCCTCTGTATAAGGTGCTGGTGCAGCTATACCTGGAACACTGCATTCAGTACTGGGGTACCTCATTAGCAGAAAGATATTGATGGTTTGGAGGGAGTACAGAGAACAGAAACAATCTTACATTATGAGGAAAGTTTAAAGAGCTAAATATATGTATGACTTGGCTAAGTAGATAAATGATGATTTATGGGTGGGGGAACCCAAGAATCTAAATATAACTAAGACTTTGTTTATACTAACCACTTAGTTTGCAGCAAGTGGGGGTGTAAATCTACCCTGCACTAGCTTGCTGTGTACTAAGTGTCCGGTTGGACCCTGCTGCCATGCACCAAGTTCCCTAGTGTGCTTTAATCTCACTACGGGACTTCTAGTGTGCGTCAGCAGGGTCCGGACAGACGCAGTGCACAGCAGCCTAGTGTGGGGTAGATTTACACCACTGCTTGCTGTGAAATACCTGTTTGTACAGACACGCCCTTAAAGTTGTAAACACCAAGAAGGGAAAGGGCAGAGCCAGGGGATAAGTAGGAATACTAGAATGAAATATCAGAGTGAAGATTTAGGCTGGATTTCAGTGAGATCTAGTACATTCTAGAAGTGAAATCCTGACTCCTGTTGTCTTCAGTAGAGCCAAGAGTTCACCTTAGAAGCATCCATCATTTGGGATGGGACATTTAAAACTAGACTGGTCTAACCACTAGAAAATGCAACCTAGGGAAAATGCCTTACAGGCAGTCAGGATGGACTAGAATAACTACTGTGTAGGACTGTGACTTCTCCATTGGAGACCTCCATCAACCACCTCTGTCCCTTTAAGAAAACACACTGACTATTTTAATTTTGGTTCATTGGCAAAGGTTTATTTTCTTTCTTTGCAGTTTATGAGTGGGTGAACCACTTATGAAGTCCCCTTCAGTCTCAACAGTCCCAGAGTGGCTTGATCCATCCAGCCCCAGTGAAACTATCTATGGATATTTCTATCCACACTAATTGGCTTTAATTTCCAGTCTGGTCACTAGCAGGCTTCTTCAATCTGTGTGAACGGAATCCTTCCCTCAGGGTTCTCTGGAAGAACTCCCATTCCCTTGGTGTTCTAGATGGATCTGTAACTGAGCCCAGGTAGCCTACTTCCTTCCTCTCCCTGAGCCTGAATTAGCGCCTTCCCTGCCATCAGGGTTTTTTATAAAGTTGTTTCCAGCTCTAATTCCTATGATTCTGCTCACTGCATTCAGTGTGTAAAATGAGACTGTTAATAGTGCTTTATAAAAATCAATCTGAGACCTAGGGTCATTTTGACTGATACACATGCCCCCTCCGAATATAAAGGCATAAACAAACATCATTACAAAAAAGAACATGAGACGTTGATTTCTTCGCATCTAGAATGAGGTGTGACTGTGATTGAAAATAAGGCTGTTATTCTGCCACCTGGATTCAGTCCATAAATTGCAAACAAGGAGCTCATAGCAACAAACTCCGTGGCCTAGATTAAATTCTGGGACCACCTTCCATTAGTTATCACCACACAAAAAGGAACTCACCTCCTGCCTTCTGTGAAAGGAAAATAAACACTTTCCTGTTTGACATTATAAAATCAATGAGGTGAATGGAGAAGCGCGCTTGCATGCATGCAATGTAGGGAGGGAAGATTTATATAAGTTGTGACATACGTCACTAAGGCATTAAAAAAAGATAATTTATCTGGTTTGGTGGAGGAGAATAGGTCTTCCATATATCATTATCAGATTTAGATCAGCTCTCAGAAATGAAAAGTACCAAATGCCATTTTATTTTGTGACAGATGGGAAGGCTCTCCCTTCAGAAAGACTGGATGAGGGCCGACTCTGCAGCTGATCATAAATTATTAACTAATTTGAAGGATTTTCTCCCCTCCTCTCTTTCTCCAAGTCCTCTAAGCTAATTTGGTGGCTAATTCAGGACAGATCTAAGGCAGTAATTATCAAGCAGGTGAGAGAGGATTAAATAAATGCTCCAAGACAAGGCAAGGCTGGGCTTCTATCACTGAATCGCCACATACCTTAATCCTGACCACAAAAGTTTATTTAATTAAATCATCTTTGTGTAGATAATACAGGTTTTTTTTAAATTGCTGCAAGGAGGTAAAAAATATCCTTCTGTTTGGTTTTTATATGTTATCAGGATTCTGTCATTTCAGAAACAAAATGTTCAGAACCACATTGATTCACCATTAAGCATACTTGGATAAATCAAGATACCTTGCAAGTTCCCTCACTTTGTGCTTGTTCTCCTCCCCCCAAGGATTCTAGCAGAGCATTAAAAATGCATGGCTGGGGGGTGTTTAGGGAACAGCAGCAGCCGCCTGACCACAGGAGCAATATTTTTAAAAGGTCTGGGCCAGCCTTACCAAAGGGGACTCTTCCTCCTATATGTAAGGAGGTCAGCCACTAACTAAGCCCATGCTTCAATATTACAGATTGCTGGGGGAAGAAGGGAGTGTTACAGAAGGAGAGGGGATCAATTTTGAGGGATTTTTGTTGTTGTTGTTTTACACCTGTGATATAGGGTGAAAGGGAAGGGGTGGTTATTTTAAAGGAAAGGGAGACGTGAAGGGCCAGGGGAGCTTTTGGTCCCTGAGGGAGAAAAAGGGAAGTATTAGGATGTTGTGGCTTTTATTGTTAGGCTGAGGGGAGGTTTCCAATTTTATTTTCATGGGCCAGAGGGTGGGTTAGTTAGGATATTTTTGGTTGTGTCTTATCCCGCTCCTCTGCCCTCAGCGGAAGAGGGATTAGGGTTATAATGGCCATCCCCTTAGTAAGGAGTAGAGTGGGAATCAGTATGTAAGGAAGGGGATAAAAGGTATGACACTGTAACAGGTCCTCTGCCCGCCCCTCTTCCTGGGGCCCACTGGCGGCCCCAATAAAACTCAGAGAGGCCTCCAGCTCTCCAGTACCTGTGGCTTTATTTGCACATTTCTCCCACCACCAGTGATATACTAAATACAGAGCTTGCAGCCCTGACAATCTCCTCTGCTACACAGAATCTTGCCTCAGCCTGGAGACTGACCTTCCCCTGGCCACCTCCCCACTCTTCTGGCTGCCAGCCAGCCTTTATAGCCCTTGAACTCTCAGGCCCACAGGTGCAGCCAGTTCTAAAGGCCAGGAACCAGACTTCTCCTCAGCCCCAATCTATTCCCCCTGATTGGGGCTGGCTGAGCAGGGGCTAATTAGGTGCCTTTGCACCAGCACCCTGCTACAGACACCCTCCCCCAGTTTCATGGGAGAGAGAGATCCTGAGGGAGGTTGAGTGGCAGAGCACATGGGTGAGGATGGGAGCTCTTAGAGAATGAAGGGAAGTAGGGTCTTATATATATGATTCTGGAGGACTGGGCTAGATATCAACACATGCACCTGCAGTGACAGTGACTCCATCCCTGTAACAGATTCCTAAGAGGCTAGACCTATGCTATCAGGAGATGAGGATACTAAGACCCGGGGCAGCATGAGGCATGTGGTAGCTTATTCCATCCCTGTTCAGGTGGGCAAGGGAGACTCAGCAGTATGAGACCTCTTTCCTTATGATGCTATCACAGGTCACTGTGGTACACAGATGGCCTGAGCCAGATGAAGCAGAAAGGAAGATAGCTAGAGCTTTTGAAGTCTTGGCTATGATGGAGACAGAGGGGAGTTTCTTTGCCTCCACCATAGTATCTTGGAAGTCCCAAGCAGCTAAGCTGTTCGGAGATGTCAACATCTGAACCTCGTTTGCCCCCACTTGTCTGCATAGTTGAATGAAAACATCTCACATTGTGAAACAATCTAGTTGGTGGATAAAATCACATGGAATTGGACTAGACTGTCCGGCCAGTATCAACTAATATGGTTCAGGAAGCTATTACTTTCTATTTGGACCTAATGTTCTTCTTGGGTGGAAAAAAAATCCAATGGGGAAAGATCGGGTCTGTTATTAATGGAGACTCAACATCTTCCTTCAGAAGATAAAAGTGTTATCGCCTTTTGCAGACCATGTCTACTTGTTTACACTGGTTCAGTCAGTGTTCTTGCCTTTTTTAATTTCAAGCCACTGCAAAAAGTAGAAAAATAATACCTTGGACACAATCATGACAGTGACAACAAATACAAAGTATTGTGAATTGATTTTTGGCCTGACAAATCTTGACAGATTTCCTTTAAATGACAGCTAAGAGCTAAAATCTACATCTGGTAGAGCTCTGTTTTTCCCTCTGCTATATTAAAGTAAATGAAATAAATCTTTTTTCTCTGGGGAAAAAATAAGGTAACTAAAATATTACAAGAACTTTTCATTGTTCACACCCTTACAATTTAGGAAACATTCTTGTGGTATCTGTGGCCAGACATAGTGGAGGGAGATTGTTCATAAAGAATATTTCTTTTCATGATAATTAACATATATTATTTCAGAGGTAGGGGTACACCCAAATAGCTTCCATGTATGGATGATACAAATTATGTGCATGTACTTGAATGTGTGCACAATAAGGATAACAATCTAAAGCACATTGAAGTAAATATAAAGACTCCCACTGATTTCGGAGGGCTTTGAATCATGGCCCTTTGAACACATACACATATCCATATATCATAGCCCTAGTCTTTGAAAAAAAAAAAAAAAGGAACAGAAATAAAGGTCCCCATATTCTTTTCATACTGATAATTTCCAGATAGATCCTATCCATTATTCACTGGGAATAACACCAAACTTGAGGAATGAGCGGATCTGCACGCATGCGCACGCACCCACACCCACCACCTGCCAATGAAAAAAGAAATCAATAGAAATTAATAAAATTAATTAAACTCTGCATAAGGATGGGAGAGAGGGAGGTTCAGAGAGGAAGCTACAAGATGTGTGCCATGCTACATACTAAAATGTTCCCATTGTATTACTCAGAGGTGATTCAAAGAGCCACTCACGCAAACTCTGATATATTTTATCTGGCCCATTTAACTATCATGTAGTTGTTCCTCATTTCCTTTTCCATCATTACTGATTGTCAATATATGTGCATGTTTTATTTAATCTCTCAGCTTCATAATTAGTCAGGATCCTCCTGCCAGACTCATTCACTTGATGCCACAATCCCATATTCGTGACATCAAAATCATTTGCACGATGATGGATTGTGATATGCTTGAATGAAATTGGCAAGAGGGTCAGGTTTGATTAGAAAGGAAAGAGCTTTTGTTTTATACACACACACCTTGGTGATACTAATCAGTAATTAAGGGAAGGGTTAATCCAAGGAAACGCACCTGGTTACTCTGAATTTAGGTGGGAGTTGATAGCAATGGGGGTTTGGTAAAATAGTTTTAAGACTATCATGTGGGTGGCAGAGGCTCTTGAAACCTTTTAGGATTGACTGAAATTAATTCATAAGAAAATTAATAGATTTCTAGCACGTTTATATTGGATTGCTCTGGTAGCGAATGTCACTTTATAATTATTATGTTGCAGCTGTGATCAAGAGGCTGGATCTGGATTTGATGCTACAAAATCCTTGGTTCGTCTCCCTTAGCATGTCCATGTTTTTTTTCTCTTTCGCAGCTCTACTTTGTAGAGCAAAGTAGACTATGTTGAAGCAACCAGGTCAGTGCAGGTGTCTGGACACTGGATTAAAATTAGGTGCATACTGGTACAAGGGCATCTGTCTATTCAGATGTTCACTCTCTTTCAAGAGTGCCCAGAGTGGAGTTCCAGTACTATCAAGCCCCCTGAAGTGCAGGTTTGCTGGCTTTGAAAAGCTGTTGAATAAAACACACTCAGTGTGGTACTCTTAGATGTTAGCAAATGCCAACAGCTATAGACCCTGAATAAAATGAAACCTATAGAGTGTGAGAGAGAAAGAGAGAATGAAATCCCTGCATTCAGAACCACTTTATCACAGAGCAGCAAAGAGTCCTGTGGCACCTAACAGACATATTGGAGCATGAGCTTTCGTGGGTGAATACCCACTTCGTCAGATGCATGTAGTGGAAATTTCCAGGGGCAGGTATATATATGCAAGCAAGAAGCAGGCGAGAGATAACGAAGTTAGTTCAATCAGGGAGGATGAGGCCCTCTTCTAGCAGCTGAGGTGTGAAAAACAAGGGAGGAGAACTGCTTAACAAACAAATTTAATCAGGATTAAACAAAGACTGTGAATGGCTAGCCAACTACAAAAGCAGTTCTCCTCCCTTATTTCTCAACACCTCAACTGCTTTGTGGCTTTTACAGATCCAGACTAACACGGCTACCCCTCTGATATTTATCACAGAGGATGCACATGGGGCCAAGTTCAGACCTGGTGTAAGCAAGGTACAAGTCTTTACTTCAGTGGAGCTATATCGATTTGTACCAAGTCTGAATTTGGCCCATTAATCCTACACTACAAGGGGCTGTAGCATTTTTCATACTTTACCTCATAAAAAACCCTTTTGTTTCATCAGTTAATGTTGGCTTTGCCACGAACAATAAATAACCACCTTCTCTCCCAATGAGAAGCAGGGTGGTGATGACCCCTGTCAGAAAAGGAGCAGAAGAGTTTGGCCAGCAATCCTGTGGCTGAGGCGTGCTTTGAAGAGTGAATGGCTGTGTGGGAGGGGCTTTGCCACTGAGCAAACTGTGCTTTATGAACTCTGATCCATGCCACCATAAAACAAAGGAACTAGTTGCTTTGGGAAAAAAAGAGAAATATTAAACCAAATAAAGAACATTCCCAAATGCAAGAGGGTTCAAGGGCTAATACTGCACTTATAACAGGATGGCAGTGCAGGAAATCCCACTTGATATCTGTGAGAGTTGTCCAGTGGTTAGAACACGGATCTAAGACTTGGGAGAGAGTGGTTCAATTTTCTGTGCCTCAGTTCCCCATCTGTAAAATAAAGATAAGAGCACTTCCCTACCTCATACTAATGGCCATACTGGGTCAGACCAATGGTCCATCTAGCCCAGTATCCTGTCTTCCAACAGTGGCCAATGCCAGGTGCTTTGGAGGGAATGAATAGAACAGATCATCATTAAGTGCTCCATCATCTGTTGTCCACTTCCAGCTTCTGGCAAATATGCTAGGGACACTTAGAGCATGGTGTTGCATCCTGGCTAAAGCCATTGATGGACCTATCGTCCATGAATTTATCTAGTTTTTTTTAACCCTGTTATAGTTCTGGCCTTCACAACATCCTCTGGCAAAGAGTTCCACAGGTTGACTATGCATTGTGTGAAGAGGTACTTCCTTTTGTCTGTTTTAAACCTGCTGCCTATTAATTTCATTTGGTGACCCCTAGTTCTTATGTTATGTGAAGGAGTAAATAACATTTCCTTATTCACTTTCTCCACACCCGTCGAGATTTAATAGACATCTATCATATCCCTCCTTGGTCATCTCTTTTCGAAGCTGAAAAGTCCTAGTCTTTTCAATCTCCCCTCATATGGAAACTCTTCCATATCCATAATTATTTTAGTTGCCCCTTCTCTGTACTTTTTCCAACTCCAATATCTTTTTTGAGATGGGGCATCCAGATCTTCACACAGTATTCAAGATGTGGTTATACAGTACATTTATATAGAGGCATTGTGATATTTTCTGTCTTATCTATCCCTTACATAATGGATCCTAACAGTCTGTTAGCATTTTTGACTGCTGATGCACATTGAGCAGATGTTTTCAGAGAACTATCCACAATGACTCCAAGATCTCTTTCTTGAGTGATAACAGCTAATTTAGACACCATCATTTTTTATGTATAGCTGGGATTGTGTTTTCCAATGTGCATTACTTTACATATATCAACACTGAATTTCATCTTAAATTTTGTTTCCCAGTCACTCACCTCAAGGGGATGTTGTGAGGAGAAATACACCAAGGACTGTGAGATGTTCAGTTGCTATATTAATGGGGCCAGTATCATTACCTTAGATAGAGTTGTTTTATTGGCATGAATCTCTGTAGGAAGGAAATGTAAATTTTGTGTGTGTGAAACAAAATTTCGAAATTCACTCAGGATAGCATGTGCACCAAAAGTACTTGCACACTTATCCACTTAGCAAAAAGAAACAATACCATGCGACTTATCCAACCAAGCACAATTAAATGGTACAGCTCTTATTTCCAATACAGTGCCTAATCAGTCCACTGAGAACAAATATTTCAATACATTCACATAACCAATAATTCTGAGGAAACTGTGACCTGCAAGAGGAAAAAGAGGCTCAGTTTGAAAAAGTATTCGTTATAAATGATTATGTATTTGTAAAGTGGGAGCACATACAGGTGCCAACCAAGATCATGGCTCAATTGTGTTACATATCGTACAAACGCGGTAGGAAGAGACAACCCCTGCCTCAAAGATTTTGCAAACTAAATAGGCAAGGAAGACAAAGGGAGGGAAGTATGTAGTATTAATAACCCCATTGCATAAACAGGGAACTGAAACACAGTGGTATAATAAAGGGACTTACCCATAGCCACACAGTAAGTCTGTGGCAGAAAGAGTAACTGAACCCAGCTCTTCAGGGTTCCAGACCAGTGCCTTAACTACAAGACTATCTTTCCTGTCCAATTATTCACTTAGCTCCAGCCATTAGCTCAGCCTCTCTCTTTTAGTTCAGATAACTCTCTCATCCTTATTCTACCCCTCAACTTCCAGGTGGACTTTGTAACTACTTATTTTAGGAACAGATACAATAACGTTTGCTAATACTTGGACTGCACTGACATGCATACATTTCTAAAGTTTTTGGTTTTAATAAGAAAGTTTTAATAGCTGTTAAGATTGCAAAGGAGTTCAGCTCCACTTGAAGTGTTAATTTTTTAAAATATTCTACAAATCAGAGAGGTTGGGAAAAAAATAAAAAGGAAGTCGTACAAAATTTTCTCAGAAGATCTGCAATGACTCCCACAGAGACTCTGTTTTCAAATGCAATTTCCGCTAACAGAGTGGCAAAGGAACAGCTCTCTAAACTGACTCAATGTGTTAAACGTGACCTTGGAAAATGCTTTGTAATACGCCAGGACACAAAGAATATATAATTCTGTGGCCCAGTAATTAGCAAGCATGCACCAATATTATATTCGTGTTTTATATATACTGGTGAGCAGACAAACAAAAGAGGGGTGGAAAAGATGAGAACGGAATCCATGGCAGGCTGGACAGTCTGTTTGATGAGTGTAGTTAAGAAGATTAATGTATACTCTAAACTCAACTCCCCCAGTCGGCCAGTGCTCAATAATTTAAAAGACAACGCCAGAGCCTTCATTTCAAGGTGATACAAAATTCTGATGATAAAAGAAGCAGCTGAAAACTTACTTTTAATTAAAGAACAACCAGGCTGAAACTCCCATGTGCCTAGTAGGAAGCAATATCATTTAGGCAATGGTGTGGGACACTATTATTTATTTAGTTCCTTTTATTGACTAACGGGTTTGAAAGAGAACCAATAACTACTGCTCCTCCCTAAGATCCTTAATAATACAAGAGTATTACTCACCTACATAATGAGAAAAAGATGGGGAGTAAGAGAGAGCAATTAGGCAGACAGATGTACAGCTATAAGGCACAGACATAACAATCCCCAGAATGAAGGGTAGGGATGGATAAATGACCAGAATAGTATATGAAATATTACATAGTCGTAAGATGAGTAAATTGGTGACAAAAATTTATAAATGGCAGACAGATGGGCAGATAGGTGATGAGCAAATTGATAGGTGAATGCACAGATGGACAGAGAAGTGACAAATACATTAATGAATTATAGATAAAGAAATTCATCAAGATGAGCAGAGATTAAACAAACAGAGCCCACAAAACCAGCCTAAGAGATGTGGAATTGGCTTAAATGTCCATGAGGTACCAAGGAGCCTGCTTCACACCTTTGCGGCAAACACCACTTTTAAGCTATTAAAGTTTATCAGGGGTCACAAAACTATATTTGTGTTAAGAGTTTATGAGTCATGGGTGGGAACTTTTTTCAGAGGGTTCTTTGAGGGTTTGTAGCCTCAGGGAGCAGCATCTGCCAAGACCCATGCCAATGGACAGTGGCAGTTCATCATGGTCATCCAGTGACATTTTGCTGACTCTCTCTCTCCATGGTGCCAAAATCAACTATTTTAGATTTCTGCCCAAATGTCAACAACTTGGTGCTAATGGAAAATTAGCACACCCAGTCCTCCCATCAGCAGTGAGAAGGACCAGCACCTAGCAGGTGTTACTGACTGAGTTCAGAACAAAGAGGGTGTATACTGGACACGGAAAGGCCATTACTCCCCTGTCTCTGTCAATCATTGCAGGGATAGGTCGTATGGGCGCCGGTTCTGCAAGTCACTTAAGCTCAGGCCTAACATTCAGCATGTGCGCAATCCCAAAGAAGTCAATGAGACTATTTACATGCTTGAAGTCAGGAATGTGATTAAAGCACTTTGCTAAACAGGTCCCATTGAAAATAGATTCCAATGTCAGTCAGTCCTTCATCCTGGAACAACATCTGTGTAGGAAAAGGGGCAGGAAATCACAGCACCCCATTCTGCTCTCTAGTATCCTTCCATCACACTCAAAAATTGCAGGTGAATTAACTCTGGAGGGAGCCACTGCTAGCCTTCTATCGCCTTATGGAAGATCACTAGGATGCTATGGCTTTGGTAAGGGATGAGATACAAAGAAGGGGAAAATAAAGGACTTGCACAGCAATATTCAGAACTAGGCAAAATGCTGCTCTGAGCTATATAAACCTTCCTTCTTCCTCCCACAGTTCAACCTATACACCGCAAACCCTCCCCTTCTATTTTCTAGTCCTGAGCAGGCTATCAGTCACGCTGAAGTGTATGCTAGAGCCGTAACATGGATAACAGTCCATTAAAGACTCGGATGAGACTAACAAACACATTTCATTAATCACAGCACAATCTAGACCTGAACCCAGATCGGCAGGTTTGAAAGGTTTGCAATAGGATCCGTCTGCATGTCTCCAATGGTTATCACTGGGAGAGGGAATCTTAGCTGGATATTGCTATTATCCTTCTTCTTTCTCAGGGAAAAATGGCCCATGATCATTACTTTACATTTGAAGGGAGAAGGAGTCACCAGAGCTGGAGTACAAGAGAGTAACAGAACCCAGGCTGTTATCCCCCTGTTCAGAGAAAGTCGGGACACTTTGTTCAAGGATGAGGAGCCTGATTTACAGAGGAGCTGGGTACCCAAAACTCCCATTGACTTTAACAGGAACTCTTCTGAAATTCAGGCCAAAGTTTCCAGCTCTTACTCAGATGCTGTCTTTATTTAGGGCTTTAACAGAAAAACATAAGACACCCAAATGACCTTTCTGCCTAGGGTCCCATGCCCAGTACTGATTCAGTCACTATTAAACTGCAGCAAGTAAAAGCTAATGGAAACAACCATTTGAAACAGAGAAATCCCCTTTGTACCAGCTCTTATATATTAGCTCTCTGGCTTCTTTCAGTGGCTTCCCAGCCCCTTCCCTGGAAAAGTCAGCAGGTGATTTACATCCTGCTGGGTAATTGGCAGGTTAACAAGGATTACTTGCCAAGCATATCTAACCATTTAACCCCTGCTGACCCTGCATGCCTCTCTGCAGTAGATAGAGGGGTAGCATTTTTTTCCCCAGGGAGCAGACTGGGGAGGGGTTCTTTCAGCCCAGATCGGTTCTCTACTTGAACACTGAAGGGCCAGTACAGTCTGTCAAAAAAGGCCTTTATTTAGTAACGCATCTAAAGGACGAACTGACAAACGTCTGGCCAGGGGGCCAAATTTGAGCAACACTTTTTTGCTCTAGCTTTAGCTCACTGATGCTGTGCTAAATTATCTAACTCTGCTTTATTAAAAAAGCCTCTCCCAAGTGAGCAGAGGGAACTGTCCTTGGTCTCTTTAGTTGGATTTTACTATGCAATGTTAAAAATCAATGGGAAAGACAGGCTGAATGGGGAATAAATACTTAAGGAACACAGTAGCAGTACCAAAGAACAGCCAATGTATTTTTAATATAACTCCGTTCTCAGCTGTAATGAATCTGCTTTGGATTCACATCATTCCCATCTACTAAATTGCCTGCCTCCTGCTTTGTTGAAATTAGTACCATGCAGGATTCTGCAGTACACATCTTTACTGAAGTGCCAGATCAAAGGTAGGAAAAATCATTTCCAATTTTAGTGGTCCCCCGATTCTTGTTTGTGGGGACATAGCAATATTATACCTACTGTATGGCCTCTGCTGTTTAATGCCCATCTGGGGAGATTTTAAACCATGCAACACCTATAGCTCTTATTTGTGCCCTGGTAAATAAAGCTGGGTTCACAGGATCAAAGCATTTATCCTGTATCTGCTAAAGAACTTGCATGTGTGCAGTGTAGTTGTAGCCATGTCGGTCCCAGGATATTTAAAGAAACAAGGTAGGGGAGGTAGGGTACTATATTTTATTGGACCAACTTCTGTTGGTGAGAGAGACAAGCTTTCCAGCCACACAGAGCTCTTTTGGTCTGGGAAACATACTCCCTGCATCATAGCAAAATGCAAGGTGGAACAGATAGTTTAGCATAAGTAGTTAGCACACATTGTAAGGGACCATTCAAGGTAGAGTGGCCTGTTAACATCTCTGCAGCCATAAGACAAAAAGGGGGGTTTAGTAGATTACAGATTGTTGTAATAAACCATAAATCCAGTGTCTCTGTTCAGTCCATGATTTTTAGTGCCTAGCAAAGTTATGAATTTAAGCTCCCAGGCTTGTCTTTTGAAAGTGTTGTGCAGGTTTCCTTTGAGGATGAGGACTGCTGGTCAGATATAGAGAGAGAGACCGCTTTGTGAAAAGTGTTTGCCTACACATGATAGGGTGTTTTTCTCTTTTATCATTTTCCTGTGTAAGCAGGGGCGGCTCTACAAATTTGGCCGCCCCAAGCAGTCATGCCCGGGAGGCGCCCCCGAGCCGCGGGAGCAGCGGACCTCCCGCGGGCATGACTGCGGAGGGTCCGCTGGTCGCTCGGCTGGACCTCCCGCAGCTGCGGGCGGTTCGCTGGTCCGGCGGCTCTGGTTGAGCTGCCGCAGGTATGCCTGCGGGAGGTCCAGCCGAGCCGCGGGACCAGCGAACCGTCCGCAGTCATGCCTGCGGGAGGTCCACTGGAGCCGCCGGCCGAGCGTCCCCTCCGCAGTCATGCCTGCGGCAGGTCCGCTGCTCCCGGGGCTCCGGTGGACCTCCCGCAGGCATGACTGCGGCAGGTCCGCCGGCCCAGCCTGCCGCCCCCCCGGGAAAGGGCTGCCCCAGGCGGGTGCTTGCCCCGCTGGGCTCTGGAGCCGGCCCTGTGTGTGAGTTCATTTGAGAGCACAGTGATTGTCTGGTTTCACCCATACAGTTGTTATATTGGGGCATTTCCTGCACTGGATGAGTGTCTGGCTGTAGATAACAGGTTCCTGAGCGTATTTGGGATGGTTACTGAATCTATGAAGGTAGTTGTGGCACTCTGTGGTTTCTTGTATATGGTTGTCTGTAGGGTTTCATTGTTGAAGTGAATTGTAGTGTCCAGGAAGTTGATACAAGAAGCCCATGGATCACCATACCACTCCAAACACCTAAAAATCTGTTATACAACCAGGCACTCATCCAGGAGGCAGGGGACGTAGCAGATGGGAATTGTGTGAATCCACAGCAGAGTCACACAGCTGAGAACAGAGTAACACACCTTAACACAATCAAAACTGCTTTCACCAAACAAGGACACTCCACCAGAGAAGTAGATCCATCATGGAACAGTTCACCCAAATGCCCTGAGAGAATTTGCTTCAATACAGAAATAAGCCCCCCTCTCCAACTGCACACTCCTACTTCTCACCTACTACCCTACTCTGGAACCCACACGGGGTATCATAAAAAAAACTACAACCCATATTCGATGAGAACCCCATTCTGAAAGAAATCTTTCATGAACCCCCACTTTTGACCTTCAAATAACCCCCCAGCCTCTCCAAGCTCATCATCATAAGCAGCTCTCCACAAACCAGGACACACCAACTCAAAGCAGAACCAGACCGAGCCAGAACAATAGATCCAAAACCTGCAGACACATCTCCACTGCTATTGTGATCAACTTCCTCCACAACACACCTTTGAAAATCCACGGATTCTACACATCTATCGCAATATGTGGTGTATCTCAGCCAGTGCACTAAAGGCCCCCAAAACAACTATGTGGGTGAAACCAGACAATCATTACGCTCATGAATGAACTCACCGAGAAAAATGATAAAAGACAAAAACAACCCATCACTTGCGGGTGAGCACTTTTCACAAAGCCATCACTCTATATCTGACCTATCAGTCCTCATCCTTAAAGGAAACCTGCACAATGCTTTCAAAAGATGAACCTGGAAGCTTAAATTCATAACTCTGCTAGACACTAAAAATCATGGACTGAATAGAGACACTGGATTTATGACTTATTACAACAATCTGTAACCCACTAACCTCCCCTCGCCCATTTTGTCCTATGACTGAAGAGGTGTTAAAAGGCCACTCTACCTTGAATGGTTCTTTAGAATATGTGCTAACTACTTATGCTAAACAATCTTTTCCATCCATCCAGCTGTGATGCAGAGCAAAAAGAACAGGAGTACTTGTGGCACCTTAAAGACTAACAAATTTAGTGCTCTGTGTGGCTGGAAAGCTCGTCTCTCTCACCAGCAGAAGCTGGTCCAATAAAAGATATTACCTCACCCACCATGTCTCTCTAAAGAACTTGCATGAAACTTTGGCCCCACTGTGAAATTTCTTGAACATGCCATGTCTTGTGGCAAAGGCTGGAATACTCCCTAGAATTCAGAAGTTACATTTACTGTAAATTAATTCTATTTGGGGCTTCACCAATCCCTTCAAAATCTTCCTTCCTTCATGGAGTTAGGAAGCACTGGGGTCAACTCATGCAACTTTATTGAGAGTCTCAAAATATCTGGGGTTTCATTAATGTCCCAACTCCTAGAGTTATGTAAGTATGGGAAAAAATCAGCTTTTGTTTATTTTTTTAAAAGGAATTTTCTAGCTTTCATGGTTTTGAAGAAAAGCCTGAAAATGCAACTTGAGCAAATGCTAACAGTGCAAAAACAAGAAAAACAATAACCCAAAACTTAGAAAAACAAAACAAAAAAACCCCATACCTCAGGATTTTTAAGTCTGGCTCATGATTTTTTCAGGTCTGATTCGTGTGCTAGCCCCCTTAAAGCTGGTCTAAGGTAAACTATAATCTAACAGGAGGTATTTGAGATTTGCAACTACTTATTCTTCACATCAGGGAGTGTGGAGACCTACGTACAAAATTTCATGCAATACTATTAATGTCACACTGTACTGTTTGCATCATTACTGATGCCAAGAATTTGTACCATGCAGAATACTCAAGCAGTCAGTCAGGATGTAGTATGGATAAAATGGCACCAGCTCCACTACTGGTAGCTGGCTGGCTGAGCTTGCTTTATCTAATACTTGAATGCAAACAGTGACGCATCTCAACTGAAGACAAATCAAATTAACCCTCTTCAGTGATCTAGTAAGCAACAAAATGTTCATCTGGAAACCCAATGTGTTCCTTTCAAACTCTTTCTAATAAAAGGTAAAATAAATACTGCAAGAGGACAGGGATAGTTTCTTCCTCTGTAGATGACTTCTGGCAATTCCCCATAAAAAGGGCTTTATTTGCTTTGAGTATTTGCCCGTATTTCAGCCACGAGTGTGGCTGTACCCACTCCAAACCACTAGTATAGGCAAGGAAAGCTGTGATTTGCACCAATGCAGTTTGCTCTGGTTTAAAGCAAACACAACCACAGCTTACCTTGTCTACACTAGAAGTCTGTAACAGTGCACTTGTGGCATCCACTGTGGTTGGAATCAGGGCAAATTCCCCATGTAAAACAG
Source organism: Mauremys mutica (assembly GCF_020497125.1). NCBI lineage: Eukaryota > Metazoa > Chordata > Testudines > Geoemydidae > Mauremys > Mauremys mutica. Next base: position 97,821,925 of record NC_059072.1, on the reverse strand, counting down.
GTCAAAGTCTTGCATATTCAGTGAAGCTGACACAGGGAGGATTAAGTAACACCTGCCTGAGCCTGCCTGGTCACTTTTAGGGATTAACCTAAGGGACGCCAGGCGGGAGCACCACTGTCACTCTCTCTTGTGGCTTTCTGCCAAACAGAAAATGCTTTGCTTTGAGGCTGGGGGCTCTGCCCTGCCGAGTACTGCCTGCTTTTGGGGCTGCATTGCCACACCATTGGAGTGGAGGCTGAGGCCATTTTCTGCCACTACAGCCAGCTCCTGGTGGATTTTCTGCTGCCAAAGGTCTTGATCAGGTTTTCATAGACTCTGGGGTGAATATGGCCCACAGTATAAAAAATGAGGAAGGGTCAAAACAGAATGGGAAAAAAAGATGCAGGAAACATCTGGTGCTACAAGGCTGCATGAATCAGGTACAGAGTTGAATATTAAACATTAAAGAGATGGAAGCAGAACCAAGTATGTCCCAACTATAGGCTGAAACTAAGGAGACTTTTCTTTTTACCATCTAACAAAGTTTATTGCATGTACTTCAAAGGCAGCTGTCTTAGGGAGCAGCAGAGGTGGGTCAGAGAGAATCTTACCAGCGATGCTCAGCATAAAAAGGGAAGCACTTATACTAAATCAGGTGAACGGGTATGAAAAAGTATTAGCCCATGACTCCCAAGAAAACTAAGAAAAGAACCGCAAACCAAATCTTAAAATAAAATAGAGGGAGAGAGAGAGAGAGAGAGAATGTGGTCCATATGAAAATGAAAGTAGAATACTTTAGCCCTTTCACTGCTAGGAATAGTGTGGGCAGATGCTATGCAAGCTTTCCACAGCTCAGCCAGGACACATACCTCAGTCCTGACCTGTAACACCCCTTGCTGTTATAAATCTCTGTTCTTTCTTGAGGAGAGGCGTCTACTGAATGTGATTATTAGTGATATGAAAAAACAGGGCTACCAACATAGTATTTACGAATGCAAATGTCACTAAACTGAGAGGTGTTACAAACACCAGTGAGAACAGAGAAACAACACAAAGGAACCCAGGGAGGCCAGAAACGTGGGTGGGGGGTATACAGAGTTCAACCTAAGCAATAATAATCCAAAACACAGAGAAATAGTGAATGGGAAAGAAATATGTGGAAAGCAGTAACGCTATAAAAGACCTAGCAATAACAGAGAGAGGAATGGTCTATAGTTCTTTCAGAGGGCTGGGATACAGAAATTTCTTAATTCTAATCTCACTTGTGAGATTCACCTGCATTGTGCTCTCTGGTCTATGCCTCAATTTCCTAATCCATAAAAATGTACAGCCCTAACTTGAAGGGATGCTGTGAGGGTTAATTACATTCTGCATAGCATTGTAAACATAAGTGCCCAGTTATTTCTGATAGTGCACAGCAAGTTAGACATGAATTTGCAATGGAATATGGAAGCAAAGGAGCCAGCACTGCCCCAGTAGGGTCATGAGTAAGGCATTGGCTTGCTAACAGGGTTTGTGGGGTTTAATTGTATCTGGGATGAAAAAATATTTATGGCTTTGTGACTAAAGTACAGTATGTAGAGCCAGGACTTCTGGATTCTCTCTCTGGTTTTGTCATGAACTTCGTATGTGACCTTGGACAAGTTACTTAACTTTTATCTCAGCCTCAACTTCTCATCTGTAAAATGGAAATAATAGTATAACTTTACCGCATGGGTCTTTAGTGAGAATCAATTCACTGATATTACTAAAGTGCTGTGAAATCCTCAGCTAGATTGTGTTGTATAACAATACAAACACATTTGTATTATTAATTTGCACTGCATCATAACATGGACAAGGAACCTGAGAGGCTCTCTCTCTGTAAATCACAGTTAAGTTCACATTTAAAATACTATGTGAAGATGTGGTTACTTCAAGACCAGAAACATCAGCTTTCAGCAAAACAGAAGGAAATCAGAGAATTAAAAAAAAGGGGGGGATTGATTTATAAGAAAAAAAAAGAACAAAAATATATAGATATGTACGCTTGACCAAACAATGATTATGGTGAGATATAACAATCGAACAACTGAGGGTTTAAACATCAAGGAGGGAGAAGAATTTACTAGGAAGGCCCATTGGGAGTAACAGGATGAAACAGAGCTCAAGAAAATAGGGTGAGGTCTACTAGACTGCAGAATAATCCCTACAGGAAAAAAGAGATGGCCCCCATCACTTATATCAGTTAAAACTAGACTGAGCAAAACACTCCAGGATGTGCTGAAGGGAACAGTGCCACATTGTCAAGGAAATTTGCTAAGTGGGCAGCTTTTTTACTATCTCTACCATTCTATGACTTGTACTGAATTTTGGTTGTGATACACACCCCCCACCAGGGACTAGAGTAAGATCATCATCATTTAACTTGTAAACCATTGCAGACTAAACTGCAGTCTCCGGCAGTGAAATGTCTCCTTTCTAATTAGCTTGTTGCCCATTTTCTTTAATGATACCACAATCCAATGCATGTGACATCAACACTTGCACTCAGTCTCAAATTCGGGAACTCAGCACCTAGCCTAAGCCAGGGGGGTAGCAACTGGCTACTTCCACTGGGAATAGGGGAAAAGGGGATGATAAAATCCTGCCTCTCTCCCAGGCTGAGCAGCAGCTGCAGCAATCCTCCACAGGCCAGCTGACTGCCTATATTGCTATGGAAAGAAAACCAGAGGATCCATACAGTAGAAGATCTCTGGTTTTACCCTCTCTGTACTGCCACACAGGAGGATTCCCTGCAAAGCTGGGGTCTTGATCCAGCCCTTTCTCCCATCCAAGGAACCACAGAAATTCTTCAACTGGGAGATTGGATTTGTCCCTAGTGGAACTGTGGGGTTTATAAAAACTGGATTGTGCCATTACAGTGCTGTATATAGTATAATTATTGTAATAAAAACAGGAGAAGCTTAGCCTGCAAATCAAGCATATACAGACAATCCCTGCATTGTGCGCACATCTCACACTATTCCTAGCTATAACAAGGCTATCGTATCTTCATTTTCATGAGCATCAAATTCATACACACTTGACATTTTTAATAGCTTGATTTATCATCTTTTTCTTGAAGTGGCCCAAGTCTCATGGGTTATTATTTTTCAGAAAAACCCAGACCCAAATCAACTGTTCATAATAACTGCTTCCGGTTTTATGCTTAGCATAGTTGGTAAGATTGTTTCTGGCAGATTTCTGCTGCTCACTAAGTCAACTGTCTTAAGTAAAAAAGTACATTGTATCGCAGATATATGCACTGTTTTCCAATTAAAGGCTGGATTCCCATCTCAGTTCCACCCGCACAAATCCAAGAATGACTTCACTGAAGTCAATGGAGTTAGTCTGGATTCATGCTGGGGTAACCAAGACCAGAATCTGGTCCGAAATTTGTAAATGTCTCCCCTCTGAATTCTATATTACGGTACTCACAATAATTTGTTACTGAACTTGCACAATATTCTCCCGAGATAAAGTGCTCAAGATCTCAATGAAGGGAGGAAGACAAGATGATTGTTTGTGTGTGTGTGTGTTACATTTACACAACTACATTAGCACATTCTGTTGATCTGGAGTTACATTTGCCTACTAATTTGCCACACTTCCTTGCTGACAGCACTAAAATGTATGTGCACACATGCCCTAAACAAAGAAACTGAATTCAGGTTGTGTGTATGTTGTGTTTGAGAGAGAAATGTGTATGTGTGTTTTAACCATACCTGTTTTCCCTGAAAAGACTCATCGGTATTAATTACTTACAACTTCACTACAGACAATTACGGACTGCTGTGGCTTTCAATATACTGCTGTGACTGGTTCTAACACGCTCTTCAGACCGGAAATGAGTATCAGGTGGAGCTGCTTCAAGCTTGCCAGCCAAGAAGACAGTTCTGGCAAAAGCTTCTCCTGGTTCACAACACAAAGTTCTCCGTACTGTTCACCCAATCGATTCAAAATGAACAATGCATCATGTGTGGGAATGCTGCTGGGAACACACTCAGTCCCATTGTTTCTGACAATGAGGCTAGACAGAGACAGACTTTGAGAGCAGATCAGAAATGTCAAATATTGTGTGTCTCCTAAAGGACGTCTCCTTTAAACATTTTTGCAAGGAAGTGTATTTGTAAGTGATTTCTTCTTATTTCCCCAAAGCCTGGGCCTCAAGTCACAGCTCCTTGCTTCTCTGGCTGAAGACTTGATGCAGCTCCTTCCTCCAAGCACTAGCCAGAAGGAATTGCTCAAGAATGACCAAAGTTGCTCACAACGAAAAGCTTGACCCCATATGGCCCATTGTCTTTCCAATAACTTCAGGTCTTAGTCTCACCAACATGCAGACTCTATAAATTATTAAATATATATTTTAAATTCCTCACTTCCACCAAGGAATAAATTGAGACTAAGCAGGCCTTGATTCACCAAACTTTCCTCTCTTCAACCCCCTGTTGTTTATGTCTCACCACGCCAAGAAATTCTTCTTTCCACTTGTCTCTAGCATGAAGATCTGAGAGCTGTATGGAAAGATACCCCAGTGGTACACGGTGAAGCAGTTGAGTTGCATATGTAGGTATGGCTTACACTGGTAACATTTAAAACACATTATATAAAATTAATGATGAAGGAAGGAAGAGATCAGGTCTGTACAAAGTAAAATGAAGGGTGGGGGAGGGGCAAGAGTAAATCAGGTAAAGGCCAGTTCAGAGAATGCTGTCAAATCTCCAACCACAGGAGGGCCCTGAGGCACTGGAGCCCCACCCAACAGGGACAGACTGATACACCCTTGTGCTGGTTACTGACCATCCTCCAGCATCGCATGTTGTACTCACTGTTTCAAGCTGCTGCTGATGCTCTGCAGTGTCAATAATTGGAGCCGGGGGGGAGGGGGGGAGGAGATATTTCCTCTTTTGTTATGGGCCTGATTGGGACACTTTGAGATTTGCAGCTCCTCATGTTTAATAAGATGTCCATAAATTCTTCCCCTAATGTTCCCCACAAAGCCACACTCTGGGTCTGGAAACACTGTCTATTCCCTAATACACTCCATGGGAATGAAATCCTCCCTCCCTCCACTGAGCTGGCATGACGCAGCAATTTGGGACAGGTGAGGCAGGAGAAAACTCACACAAAGAGCCTTGAGCCTTCTCACTATGAGGTCCAGTCAGATGACTTTAGAGGAGGCCTCAGCTGCTCTAGCACTAGTTCTCTGGGTGAGTTTATCATCACTGTGGACTGATATTACATCAGAAAGCAGCATTTTAACACACACACACACACACACACACACACACACACACACACACACACACACACACACGTCTATTTCCTGATGATGTATGTGGACGAAAGCACAGAAGCTATCAGCATTTGTGCTAACTGGCCTCTAAATAAAGACCTTTTGGAACCAGCAAGGAAACACAACTGCCTATAACAAAGTAAAGGGTAAGGCAAGACTGTTAGAGAGCACAGGAACAGGCTGAGATGGCCTATTCTACATTAGAGGTGGGAAGACTGCTGTGAAAATGGATTTGTATTGAATGCAGCTGGTTAGTAAGATTAATGAGGGCAGGAATCACATTGCACGGTGGTCAATCTTCAATAATTTAAGGATAATAGAAACTAATTTCAAGGTGATAAAAAACTCCCTCTTATTTGAAATTTGGCTGAGGCTTCTCAATGGCGCCGAGAGGCTAAACTTTGCAAAGTTAGCATGCCATCAGGTGCAGAGAGAACTAAGAAGTGCTGTAGAAACAATTAGCAATAATAATCTTCACCTATTTTTGACTCTTTCATCCGCAGCATCCCACATTTTCCCTCCATTTTTAATAAAGGTAATGAGGAACTTGGGGGCAGTGGCAGGGTGGCTAATGTGAATGAATATATGGAAATAGAAATTATCACCTCCAAGGTGGTAAGCCAAACTCAAACAGCTTAATGAGACCAAATTGAGGTGAGCAGATAATCTCATTACAAGAATATTAAAGGAACTGGCACATTACATTAGAAGTCCAATAGCCGGGATATATAATGAATCTGTAAACTCAGGGGTCATACCCTATGACTGGAAAATTGGAAATATAATACCTACATTTAAGAAAGGACAAAAAAGTGATCCAGGAAACTCCAGGCCCATTAGTTTGACCTCAATTGTACGCAAGATCTTAGAACAAATTTTGAAAGAGAGAATACTTGCAGACAGAGGTAAATGGTAATTGGGATAAAATACAACATGATTTTAACTGAAGGTAGATTGTGCCAGACCAACCTGATCTCTTTCTTTGAAAAGATATCCAATTTTCTAGACAAAGACAAAGCAGTAGATCTAATCTATCTTAATTTCAGTAAAGCATTTGATACAGTTCCACATGGAAATTATTAATTAAACGGGAGAAGTTGGGGATTAATATGGGAATCAAAAGGTGGGTGAGGAACTGGTTAAAGGGGAGATTACAGTGGGTCATGCTGAAAGGTGAACAGTCAGGCTGGAGGGAGGTTACTAGAGGAGTTCCTCAAGGATCGGTCTTGGGACCAATCTTATTTAATATTTTCATCAATGATCTTGGCACAAAGAGTAGGAGTGTCCCAAATTTTTTTTGCAGATGACACAAAGTTGAGAGGGATTGCCAATACAGAGAAGGACTGGAATATCATACAAGAAGATCTGGATGACCTTGAAAACTGAAATAATAGAAATGGGATGAAATTTAATAGTGCAAAGTCATGCACTTATGGACGAACAACAAGAATTTTGCTATAAACTGAGTACTTATCTTTTGAAAACAACAGAGGAGGAAAGACTTGGGCGTACTGGTTGACCACAGGATAACTATGAGCTGCCAATATAATGCAGGCATAAAAAACAGCTAGTGCAATTCCTTGACACATCAGAAGAGGTATATCCAGTAGATATAAGGAAGCACTATCACCATTGTACAAGGCAGTGGTGAGACCTCATCTAGAACACTGTGTACAGTTCTGGTCCCCATGTTTAAAAAAAGTGAATTCAAACTGGAACAGATGCAGAGAGGGGCTACTAGAATGATCTGAGGAATGGAGAACCTACTTTATGACAGGAGACTTAAGGAACCTAAGAAAACGAGGGCAGAGGATATATATGATTTTTCTCAGTAAATACATCAGAGGGATAAACATCAGGGAGGGAGAGGAGTTATTTAAGTTAAGGGCTAATGTTGAAAGGATAAATGGATATAAACTGGCTATCAACAGGCTTAGGCTTGAAATGAGATGAAGGTTTCTAACCATTCTGGAACAGCCTTCCATGAGGAGTAGTGGGATCATAAAACCTAAATGGTTTCAAAGACTGAGCTTGATAAGTTTATGGAGGGGATTGTATGATGTGACTTCTTACAATGACATGTAACTGATCTGCAACAGCTAGTAGCAAATAAGTTCCAGTGGCCGGTGATGAGACACTGATGGGGAGGGCTCTGAGTTACTACAGAGAATTCGTTCCCAGGTGTCTGACTGCTGGGTCTTGCCCACATGCTCAGGGTCTATCTGATCACTAGATTTGGGGTCAGGACGGAATTTTCTCTCAGGTCAGATTGGCAGAGACCCTGGGGTTTTTTCATCTTCTTCTGCAGCATGGGGCACGAGTCACTTGCTGGTTTGAACTAGAGTAAATGGTGGATTCCCTGTAATTTGCAGTCTTTAAATCAAGATTAGAGGATTTCAGTAACTCAGTCAGAGGTTATGGGCCTACTACAGGAGTGGGTGGGTGAGGTTCTGAGGCCTGCAATGTGCAGGTGCTCAGATTAGGTGATCATGATGGTTCCTTCTGGCCTTAAAGTCTATGAGACTTGCCAAAGTCTGGTAAGCCAAGAACCATGGAGAATTCTTAAGCTTCACAAGCTCCTTGCTCCCTTCCTCCCCTTGATGGCCTTCCCACAAGTTCACAGCTAGACGCTTCTACAATCATTAAAATATGCAGTATCGGAAATGTCCATACAAAAGTCACAATCATACTTGCCCAGAATAATAATGGCTAGTAATAATCTCCACATCTGACCTGCTACATACCTTAGCTTACCATCTTCCCAAATGCCCCACCTCCAAGATGACCTTTGTGGCACACCCTAATAGCAAGGATCTAGGGGTCAAAACAGGAAAGCAAGAATCAGAATCAAACCCCATCAAAGAAAACACTCTGCCACCAGGGTATATTAGCCCAAGCACCAGGGGCAGCTCTAGACATTTCGCCACCCCAAGCATGGCATCATGCCGCAGGGGGCGCTCTGCCGGTCGCTGGTCCCGCGGCTCCGGTGGACCTCCCGCAGGCGTGCCTGCCGAGGGTCCACTGGTCCCGCAGCTTCGGTGGACCTCCCGCAGGCATGCCTGCGGAGGGTCCGCTGGTCCCGCGGCTTCGGTGGAGCCGCGGGACCAGCGGACCCTCTGCAGGCATGCCGTCAAAGGCGGCCTGCCTGCCTGCCGCCCTCCCGGCGACCGGCAGAGCGCCCCCTGCGGCTTGCCAACCCAAGCACGTGCTTGGTGTGCTGGGGCCTGGAGCCGCCCCTGCCAAGCACTTCTGCAGAGCACAGCTGCTAAAGGTATCACATAGAGAGAAGGATAGTCTCAGTGGTAGCCAGATCGCAAAACATTTAGGGCTTCATAGGTCAAAACCGACATCCAAAAGCTACTAGGCAGCCAGCGCAAACCGCAGAATACAGGTCTAATGTGGTTCTCTGCATGAAGCATAGCTTAATATGAAACCTGCTTCTTTCTGCAGCTCTAATTTCAGCTTCTGAATAGTCTTAAAGAGTGCCCATTAACGCAGTCTAGTCTTTTTAATAACTATAACTATCATGACAAGATTTCTTATGTTAAAGTCACTGATAAAAAAAAAAGCCAAAGCTTGGAGTATGTTTTTTAAACTAATGTTTGTTGTCTGAGGGTTTACTCAAGCAATCTTACTGGATAATGCTACACTGGGGCTCAGTATTATTGACCTCTGAGGTAAGTACAGTAATAGAAACTTACTGACATCACATGACTGTTTTCAGACAACCAAAAAACAATATTTTCTTCTTGGATTTAACATTTTTATCATTCATTATATAACTCTAACTATATTATGAAACTTCTACAGTGGTGTGTGTCAGATTTGCAAAGAAGACCTTAGATAAAATAAAGTGGTTTACTACAATTATCACTATCTGAAAACTCTATATTGAGGGGGAAGTGAAAGAGAGAGAGAGAGAGAGAGACTGACAAAGCTTTCACCCAAAACAGCAAGCTTCCATGGTAATAAAGGACAGCTCTGTGTGATTATGGCAATTAAACCTTTAAAACAAGAATATAAAACCAAAGCAGAGAATCACAGAAACCGAACATCACCTCACTGTTGTTCTGAACTATTCCCCACTGCACAAACCACTCTGAGCCTACTTTCTCCCCACTCTAAGAACATAACTGGTGTTATATGAGCAAAACTCTTTAGGAAGAAGAGGAAAGCAACAAGGCTTTTCCTGCACAGCAATAGAATTGCAGAGATTTCTTACAGTTCCCTCTTAGAAGCTAGGAATAGGGGCCCATAACTGGAGCTCCCAGGCACTACTGCAATACAAATAACAAACAAATACAAATAACAAACAAGAATAATAATACTAGAAATAATTATTCACTCATGTCAGAGGGGGTGACATTTGCACTACTAATTTATAGAGCAAAGTAGTGGATTGCAAAGCTCAAAGTTAACTTAAATAAACGTTGAATTACTCACTAAATGTTATTCTACTAGTCACATTAAAAAAAAAAGATTTTCCTTTTTGTTCAACAGTTCCGGCAGGGGGATGCAATAAATCTGGAGAAAGATGTATTGATTTCAATAGAACTATGCCATTTACACCTATTTAGACCCAAGATAGATAAAATCCACTAATTTTACAGCCATGTCTCTTTTCTTGATTTCTCATTCCCTTTCTCCATTTCTTGATTCCTTTCTCTTCTGCTGTCTATACCACATTTTCATTCCCTTGCCTTATCCCCACACCGTTTTCTCTCTTTTTCCTCCTATTATTTTCACTTTTTTATTGTTTATCATGGTTGAATGAATTAGATGATCATGAGAGTCAAACTGATGTCAGTGTGCAAATGTTCTCTTACAGCTCTGCCAAAGTACTTCAGATCCCAATCCCTGCAGTTCCAGTCCTAGGTCTCTACACAGCTCTGCTAAATCAATTCAGCCCTGACCTGCATTTCTCTTGAGCAGAGACAGACAACTGTACCAAAATATGTGATAATTCTGTGAGCCAGCTGAGCTCAACAAACTCTTTTTATTTGTCATCAACGCCAGATACCTAGAGATGAAAGGATAGTGTATTTAATCGCTGTTGCCCCTAGTCACCTCTCCTCACCTTTTGATAATTGTCCTATAAAGGAAGATTCAAGTGCACAGTAAGAATAGTTAAGTAAATCCTATAATCAAGGAGCCAGAATCCTCTACCGGTGTAAATTGGCATTACTTTATTGACTTCAATGGTGCAATGCCGATTTACTTCAGCTGAGGATCAGGCCCATGATTTTAAGCAACACTCATCTTTATTATGTAGCTGCAGCGAAGATCACTTGCCTCTCCGTGCTACTGGGAGAGCTGGTGTTGATATGGCTCAACAATGAGGAATTCTGGCAATAAGCCTGTAGGCAGCCCTTCAGGGGTGCCCCAGAGCACCCACAACAATCACATCCTGAAGTATCCAGGCAGGAAGTATTCCACTATAACTGGCTATTGAATCCAACATTTGTAGAGGACTCAGTGGTGCAGTGGATTAGTGGAGTTCTGGAGACCGTGGGCCACATTCAGAGGGGATGTAAATGTGGCTTATGCTTCAATAAAATGGTGTGAGCATAAATGAGAGTAAACTATGCACCGAAGGGGCAGAAGGGCAGAGTTGTGGTGGGAAAGGCTGTCAGCAACAATAGCATGTAAGATAAAGCAGGGTGTTTTATCTTACACATTCTTACATCCAACTGCTGGCTGTTTTTCTTGCTACACCATCACCTTTCTGTCCCCAATGGTCAAGATCCCTTCCCTGGGTGTGTCAGAGCAGCGTCCCCTTTCCAGTGTCTCAAATTCTGGAGGATGCCAGGAACCAAATCGGCCCCAGACACAAGTGAGAGCGGTCTCAGGGTTGTTCTAACTTATCCTGAAGATAACGTCTCCCAAGGAGCTACTCTGCTGACATACCCTTCCCACTCCCAGAATGACCCCCTATGCCAGTAGGATCAGATGTAGCTGATGTCGGGCTGGCCCGATATAACTGAGGATTTTCTTAAACTAGGGGAATTCTTAGGTGCTGCCATCAGTCATTGGGTCCCCTTTGCAGAATTCAAGCCACGCAAAGGGAACATAGTAGGCCTGAGGAACTTACCCTGAATATACCAGCTTCCGCTCACTCCAACTTAAAGTGTAATTTATACCACCATATACGCCATCTATGGATTTGGTCCAAATCTTATACAGAAAACAAGTGAAAATTAATCTGTTATCTCAACCTAACCTCCATTTGCCACATCACAAAACTACTACACATTTTGGCAGTCCCCACTCAGGGTAAGCCCAGAACAGAAAGAACAAGGAGTACTGCACCTCACTCCTAATTTGCACCAATGAAGCTGTAAAGGAACCAATCCTAGAAGAATGCTATGTGCTGGTGGGTCAGAATTGGGGTTCATTGGTGGAATTATGCAAGGGGAGCTTGCACTATGACTGGCTTAAATCAGTGCGGTTATTGCTTCACATCTACAAAGAATCCTGTGGCACCTTATAGACTAACAGATGTTTTGGAGCATGAGCTTTCGTGGGTGAATACCCACTTCGTCGGATGCATGAAAGCTCATGCTCCAAAACGTCTGTTAGTCTATAAGGTGCCACAGGATTCTTTGCTGCTTTTACAGATCCAGACGAACACGGCTACCCCTCTGATACTTCACATCTACAAGCATTTAATATACTAAAATAAAAGTCTGGGACACACTGGGTTTTAGCCCATCATGGAGTTTCTGTTGAAAGTTCTTCAACCATCTCTGGTGTATATTTGGAGTGACCAGGGCTAAAACCCGTAGCAATGCCTCAGGGCATAGAAAAGATTTACTTCAAGAAAAGAGTTAGAGGAAGAAAAGCCCCTCCATTTAATTGAACTGCTTGGCATGTACTGAATGCAAGCTGAAGATTACTACAAAGGGCATGGAGAAGAACAAACTTGAGCCCTAAGTAAAGTACAGACACTTGGGGGGAGGAGTAGGTCATTACACACAAATCTATTTCTTTCTTCTGTCATTGGTCTGGGGTTCAAAGGTCCTTGGTTTTCTAGGATACTAGTCTAGGTTAAAAGTAAACATGAATGTTCTCTATTATTTCTACAGAAGTGGACTGATTAAATTAAATCCTATAAACATATGATTTGTTGTTGTGTTTTTTTTCACTGACTCACAAATACAGTGACTTTGTACACAGCATTACTTAAACAGTGTAATACATCAGCTTAATTTGATACGCCTCCTGCCCCGTTGCTGGGTATTGCAAACAGCAGTATCACAATCTTATACCGCTGATGGGGCAAGCATAGCACTGACCTCTGGGCAATGCGTTCCACCTTCCAACTGCAGCCTGCAAGACAGATATCCCCTAATCCATTCTGTACCCCTTGCACATTCTTGTGCCGTTAAGGATAGCATTAGACATGATTTGCAGCATGAAACCCAAAAAGGTGAAACCTCAGATGAGAGCTTTGTAATTGGAAATGGGGCCTTAGGTCCTTAAAAGTATGGATTGTTACTGCTGTGCTAGGTTGGTTAAGAAAATATGTCTGGCCCAGAGCTGGAGAAAATAGAATATCAAGTTATTCCAATGCACGTCACAGAGAACAGCGAAAAGCAAATGTTTTTGATAAATTACGTGTGATTAGCACAAGGGCCCTAGGCATGGAAATCTATCTATTAGATATCATTATTTCTTTAGTCCCAGTCATATAACTATCAAACCTTAGAGTAAACTTCATTTGTTACGGGAATGACCCACGTGCCTCATCCTCTGGGCTTTTTCACTTATGTCAAGTGAAATCATCATTACAGACTCGTAGCTAAATGTTGTTGGAATGATGGACAGGTAGCTCTTTCCTCCACATTCATGGTCTGTTTATTCATCTGCTCTGTTTACTGAGAATCACTAAATATAGAAGCTACTGGCACCAATATTAGTAAATGGACTAAGAACATGTGTTTCCTTCAGGGGAATATTTGACAGTGTATTTTTAAGCCATATAGGAGAAATAAAGTGTAAACAAGTTGTGAATTGATGAGAAATGAAATGCATCAGTAAGAAGTTTGATTATTATTACATGAAGGGTATATTGCATCATTGGGGGAGGGATCAACCCACCAAGATGTCTGTCAGCACTCAGCAGCTCCTGATTTGTTCCTTTTATTATTGGAAGCAGGTTTCTCATTTCTATAGAGTCCTCCACAAATCCTCAGATCCCCAACATTTTTATCCCCATCACTGAATTGTCCCTCTCCTGCACTGATGAGACAAGGCCATTGTAGAGATGTTTCTTCCCCCCATGCCCATCCTCTGGAGGCTGAATGTTCTGCCTTCTGACAATTCTCAGCCTATGCTGGATCCAGGGAGCTTGGGACCTGAATTCTGATCTCAAATGATGTCTACCACCAGGCTGACCCTCATAAGGTTTCTTTCAACAAAGGCTTGCAATAAAAGTCCTTCACAGAATAACTGACAGAAATGTAATTAAACCGGTTTGAATCTTCCACCAAGTGTTCACAGGAGACCAAGAATATTTTCCCCTTTAATACTGAAAGAGTCATACAATATTTAGTTTGGAAGTTTGGTAAATCATGAAATCCCACCATGGAGCTCTAAAATGGATGGCATGCCAACACAGACTTAAGAGAAGAGAAGAGAAGAGAGATGCTGAGAAAGCTCTATATTGGTGCTGAAGAGACAGAAACATTCCTTATGCCTTCTGCATTGCCAAGTTTTGTGATTTTATTTCAAGTTGTCATAATATTTGATGTTTTCTAAAAGCCTCAGTTGCTGGAATCAAAAGATGGCAAGTAAATCTCAGCTTTAATTTCTAATGAAGTAAGTTAATAGACCTAATAATTTTGGAGAAAATCATGAAAACATGAAAGAAGTGTATCCTAAAGGCTCAGAAACCAAAAAGCAAAGGAAAATAATCATATTTTATATATCAGGATTTCCCCTAAGAGATCTCCCAAGTTTCTATACAGCATTGGACCCATAGCCTCTAGTTTGTTGTTTTCCTGGAGGCAGAATTGGATGCAGAACAGTTCCGCTAATAGAATAGATATTTAAAAATCTTTAACCATTTAATTTGAGTGCACAACGTACACACAAAACTCTTTGTTGGCAAGAGCCATTTGCTACATCAAAGCCCATAAGTTGGAACGTGTGCATGCTGAGCCATGTAATAAACTCTCTCCTGTGCATTCATTTACTGATGTCAACATTCTCATGAGCTGCATCATCACAAAAGGAATATCTTGGCAAAAGCAGAAGAGCAATTATAAAGGAAAAGGCTTCTCTTTGCACACAAATATCCATACAAATTTGTCTGAATGGTGGGAGAATGATTAAGTGTTCTTCTTAGCCCAAGGAGTTAGTAAACCCCATTTTCTTGCTGTATCCCCCTGTCATCAAAACTTAGTATTTACTTTCAATCATTTGAATTGTTAATAGAATATCAGGGTTGGAAGGAATCTCAGGAGGTCATCTAGTCCAACCCCCTGCTCAAAGCAGGACCAATCCCCAAATGGCCCCCTCAAAAACTGAACTCACAACCCTGGGTTTAGCAGGTCAATGCTCAAACCACTGAGCTATCCCTCCAGTATGAAGCCCTACAGGCCCTTTGCCGGGGCCAGTCCGCATCCCTTGTTAGTCCCAGAACTAGAAGTAAATTATCCAGCAGCATATGGAGATCCGGAAATACCAACACATACCCCAGAATTTCTTATCAGCTATAGCTATCATATAGGATTCTTGTTGATAAGGCTTTAAACTTTTGCACTAGAAAAATGAGAAAACACATGTTGCAATAATCAGAAATAGAAAACTTTAAACAGATACAATCTCCACAGGGCCCTCTTCAAAGAGAAAATCTATTTCATTAGTGGAATAACCCTAAGAGAGTGATATACTGTAGTCCAACCATAAAACACTTACACAGGTCTTTCAGAAATTAACAGATGTTTGGTCATAAAAAGAAAAGTATGATTCGGCCCTTTTAGATACCTATAAGAATTCAGATAATTTTCAGTTATTTTAATAGCCACCTGACAATTTTATTAATGCACAGTGCCACTATCCGATCCTGTTTCCTTCTTAAAATGACCAACTCGTATTGTGTATTTTCATACATGTCAAGGTGAGAGTTGCTAATGCCTTCTCTTGATTAGTTAGAAAATGAAAACCCTTACTGTATGGACCAGAATAAACAGAAACATGGCTGTAGGATTGTTCACAAGTAATGCCTCATGCAGCCTGCACAGATCCAGTCTCAGAATGCTCTAGGAAAGCTTTAGTGATTTTACTGTGAATAGATGGGCAGACTGGACCACAGAGCCTTCTGAAAAACAAACCTTGGTCAAACTCTGTCTTAGGTCTCAGGTGACAATGAATTTTATATTTTCATCTCAGCTTCAAATGGATGTTTGATTGCATCATAAAACCACCATATGCATGTAACCCTCTTGGAGTTTAGAGAGCATGGCACCTTTACAACCCTGTCCTGAGGCAGAGGAAGTGCTGGTTGTTCAGGGGGAGAGATGTCGAGAGAGGGAGAGGACAGGGGTATGACTGTGTCTGTAGCTCCAGACAAGAGGAGCTACAGTGAGCAGGCCCTCACATGGTGAAGCAGCCAAGAACCAGCCTGAAGCCTGGGTGGGACAGAGTGGCCAAACAGGGATGCCCCAGGTTGGGAGCCAGTAGGAGCACTGTGCCGGAAGAAATCACTTGAGAAGGGGTGAAGGACAAATTGAAGTCAGACCCAGTATCACTGTCACCAAGACCTGTCTGGGGCCATGAGTACTGGGGCTTGTGACCTTGCACTGGGAATAAGGACGGAGGTTGTAGCTAGTTAAGTGGACGGAGGGTTTTGCCACTCTGCGCGGCCTGCAGAGAGCGGCAGAAGAGGGGTTTGTTGGGGAAAGTTTACTGGTGCAGAGGATGACCAGGAGCACCCAAGACTCACTGCCAAACTGGAACTCTGCCCACGATTCTTGAATTCTGAGCCCTGGTCTACACTACGAGTTTAGGTCGAATTTAGCGGTGTTAGATCGATTTAACCCTGCCCCGTCCACAGACTTAAAGGGTTCTTGAAATCGATTTCTGTACTCCTCCCCGACAAAGAGATTAGCGCTGAAATCGACATTGCCGGGTCGAATTTGGGGTAATGTGGATGCAATTTGACGGTATTTGCCTCCGGGAGCTCTCCCAGAGTGTTCCATTGTGACCACTCTGGACAGCGCTCTCAACTCCAATGCACTGGCCAGGTAGACAGGAAAAGCCCCACAAACTTTTGAATTTCACTTCCTGTTTTGCCAGTGTGGCGATTTGATCAGCACAGGTGACCATGGAGTCCCAGAATCACAAAAGAGCTCCAGCATGGACCGAACGGGAGGTACTGGATCAGACTGCTGTACGGGGAGCCGAATCCATGCTATCAGAACTCCATTCCAAAAGATGAAATGCCAAAATATTCAAAAAAATCTCCAAGGGCATGAAGGACAGCGGCTACAACAGGGACCCGCAGCAGTGCCGCGTGAAACTTAAGGAGCTCAGGCAAGCCTACCAAAAAAACGAAGAGGCAAACAGTCGCTCCAGGTCAGACCCCCAGACATGCCGTGTCTATGATGAGCTGCATGCAATTCTAGAGGGTGCCCCTACCCCACCTCTGTTTGTGGACTCTTGCAAGGGGAGGAATATCACACAGCAAGGATGAGGATTTTGGGGACAAGGAAGATGGTGAGGAGGAGGAGGGTAGCGCACAGCAGGCAAGCGGAGAAAGCGTTCTCCCTGACAGCCAGGAACTGTTTATCACCCTGGAGACAATACCCTCCCAACACTCCCAAGGCGGGCTCCTGGACCTTGAAGGCAGAGAAGGCACCTCTGGTGAGTGTACCTTTGTAAATACAAATACATGGTCTATAAGCAAGCATGTTTAATGATTAATTTGCCCTGAAGACTTGGGAAGCATTCGCGGCCAATTCAGCTACTGGAATGCATTCAAGCAACATCCATTCTTTATCTCTCTGTGTTATCCTCAGGAGAGCGATATCATTCATGGTCACCTGGTTGAAATAGGGGGATTTTATTAAGGGGACATTCAGAGGCAAAATGCGACCTTGTACCGAAAGCACATGTGCTATGTAAAGTTAACAGCTTGGTTCACCGTGAAAGAGTCTACCCATTATTCTCTAAAAATGTGTTTTTTAAAATACTACTCTCCCTTTTCTTTCCTCCCACAGCTGCAAATGTTTCAACGCTTCCCCATCACCTCCGTCCCAGAGGCTAGCGCAGATAAGAAGGCAAAAAAAAACGCACTCACGATGAAATGTTCTCTGAGCTCATGCAGTCCTCCTGCACTGAAAAAGCTCAGCAAACTGCTCGGAGGCAGACAATGTCAGAGTCCAGGAAAGCACAAAATGAACGTGAGAACAGAAGGGATGCGCGAAAGGACAGGTGGTGGGAGCAAGAGGAGAGGTGACGGCAGCAAGATGATAGGTAGGGGCAGCGTGATGAGAGGAGGCAGGATGCAATACTGAGGCTATTGGAGGATCAAACTGATATGCTCCGGCATATGCTTGAGCTGCAGGAAAGGCAGCAGGAACACAGACCGCCACTGCAGCTCCTGTGTAACTGACCACCCTCCTCCCCACGTTCCACATCCTCCTCACCCAGATGCCCAAGGGGGGGGGGGGCTCCGGGCACTCAACCACTCCACCCCCAAAGGACTGCCCAAGCAACAGAAGGCTGGCATTCAATAAGTTTTGAAGTGGAGTGTGGCTTTGTCCTTCCCTCCTCCCCTCCTCCACTACCCCACCCTGTGCTTCCCTCCTCCACCACCCCTCCTGGGCTACCTTGGCAGTTATCCCCCATTTGTGTGACGAATTAATAAAGAATGCATGAATTTGAAACAATGACTTTATTGCCTGCGCAAGCGGTGATCGAAGGGGGGAGGTCTCGGCTGGATTACAGGGAAGTAGAGTGAACCAAGGGGGCGGGTTTTCATCAAGGAGAAACAAACAGAACTGTCACACCGTAGCCTGGCCAGTCATGAAACTGGTTTTCAAAGCTTCTCTGATACGCAGCGTGCCCTGCTGTACTCTTCTAACCACCCTGGTGTCTGACTGCACATAATCAATGGCCAGGCGATTTGCCTCAACCTCCCACCCCACCATAAACGTCTCCTCCTTACTCTCACAGATACTGTGGAGCACACAGAAAGCAGTAATAACAATGGGAATATTGGTTTTGCTGAAGTCTAACTGAGTCAGTAAACTGCGCCAGCGTCCCTTTAAAAGTCCAAATGCACATTCTACCACCACTCTGCACTTGCTCAGCCTATAGTTGAACAGCTCCTGACTACTGTCCATGCTGCCTGTGTACGGCTTCATGAGCCATGGTATTAAGGGGTAGGCTGGGTCCCCAAGAATAACTATAGGCATTTCAACATCCCCAATGGTTATTTTCTGGTCTGGAAAGTAAGTCCCTTGCTGCAATTGTTCAAACAGACCGGAGTTCCTGAAGATGCAAGCGTCATGTACCTTTCCCGGCCATCCCACGTTGATGTTGGTGAAATGTCCCTTGTGATCCACCAGTGCTTGAAACACTATTGAAAAGTACCCCTTTCAGTTTATGTACTGGCTGCCAAGGTGATCCGGTCCCAAGATAGGGATATGGGTTCCGTCTATTGCCCCACCACAGTTAGGGAATCCCATTGCAGCAAAGCCATCCACTATGACCTGCACATTTCCCAGCGTCACTACCCTTGATAGCAGCAGCTCAGTGATTGCATTGGCTACTTGGACCACAGCAGCCCCCACAGTAGATTTCCCCACTCCAAATTGATTCCTAACAGACTGGTAGCTGTCTGGTGTTGCAAACTTCCAGAGGGCTATCGCCACTCACTTGTGAACTGTGAGGGCTGCTCTCATCTTGGTATTCTTGTGCTTCAGGACAGGGGAAAGCAAGTCACTGGGAAATCATCCCAGACCTGCAACACTATGCGGTCCCACCAGTCTGTGCTTGTTTCCCGGGCCCAGAATCAGCCTTCCACGGCATGAGCCTGCCCCATTGCCACCAGGATGTCCAAATTGCCGGGGCCTTACTTTGAGAGAAGTCTGTGTCCATGTCCTCATCACTCTCATCACCACGCTGCCGTCGCCTCCTCGCCTGCTTTTGCAGGTTCTGGTTCTGCACATACTGCAGGATAATGCGCGAGATGTTTACAATGCTCATAACTGCTGCGGTGATCTGAGCGGGCTCCATGCTTGCCATGGTATGGCATCTGCAGGAGAGCAGGAGCAGAGTTGCAGCGGAAGTGGTGGATAACAGAATAGATATTTATAGAGAACGACGAGAGGACCTGTGAGGTGGATTCATGAGAGCAGGAAAGCAGAGTTGCAACGGGAGCCCATGACAGCCAACAAGGAGAAATTCGCTATCGATCGAGACAAGAGCAGGAGAGCAGAGTTGCAGCGGAAGCGGTGGATGATGACGGTCATATAGAGGACCTGCGAGGTTGATTTATGGCACCAGAAGAGCAGAGTGGCAGCGAAAGTGGTGGTTGGATGGCCAGTTTTGCCGACCTATTGTACCGTCTGCTGCCAGCAGCTCCAGGACACAACAGCAGCAGTGTCCCTTAGCTGAGCTGAGCGGGCTGCACGCTTGCTGTGGTATGGTGAGACAAGAGCCGGAGAGCAGAGTTGCAGTGGATGCCACGAGACTAGATATTTATTCAGAATGATGAGAGGACCTGCAAGGTGGATTCATGGAACCAGAAGAGCAGAGTTGCAGCGGAAGCGGTGGTTGGATGACGACGGTTAGCAGTCCTACTGCACCGTTTGCTGAAAAGCAGTATGGCGCCCACACAGAAAAAAGGCGTGAAACGACTGTCTACCATTGCTTTCATGGAGGGAGGGGCGACTGACGACATGTACCCAAAACCACCCACAACAATGTTTTTGCCCCATCAGGCATTGGGAGCTCAACCCAGAATTCCAATGGGCGGCGGAGACTGCGGGAACTGTGGGATAGCTACCCACAGGGCAACACTCCGAAAGTCGACGCTAGCCATGGTACTGTGGATGCACTCTGCCGACTTAATGCGCTTAGTGGGGACACACACAAATCGACTGTATAAAATCGCTTCCTAAAAACATCGACTTCTATAAATTCAACCTAATTTCGTAGTGTAGACATACTGAGCAATGCATTTAGACTCAGGGTGTCTATCCTTTTATATTGTGGTACCACTGGGCCCGTGAGTCCTCATGTTGTTCCCCCATCTTCTCCTGCTGTTGTTTTTCTACATTCATCCCTCTTTAAATAAGTATTTCCCTTTCCTATATTTGTTGTACTATTGTGTGTGTGGGGGGGTGTGTGCACACGCATGTGCTTTGGGAGGTGGAGGGAGGTGGAACAGGTGCCCCTGGGGTGAAAGGGAATTTCCCTGCTGCATCCCACGTGCACCTTTTCTTGGCTAGAGCTACCTGCAGAGGAGACTCCATCTTGGCCAGGAGGGAACTATAGTTACGTGCAAAAAAGGACTGAGTGCTGTCTTTGTGTAAGAAAGGCCAAGGCTAAGGATTAGCAGAAATTATCAAGACTGAGCTACTTTAAGAGAGCTACACTGGGGGAAACTGAAAGAGCACTTTCCTACACTATTCCTGACTCTAGCTGATTTGTCAGCCCCTCACTTTCAGGCACATTAACTTCACACAAAAATTAAAAGCAACACACACACATGATATATAAACTGTACAGATAATAGTTCTTGTAGGAGCATTACTAAACCACCTACACAGGAATTTCTTTTTTCTGCTAAAGAAGGTGCGAGATTGCATGAATTTAGATTGTTACCTCAGGCAATCTGCAGAGCAATGTGCCAAAGCGCCTACATGCTGAGTGTTTACAAATTTAAAGTTTGGGATTGACTATGTGCCAATCCCTCTTCAGCTGTGGGCACTAGACCCTGCACCCAAATCGCTGTTGACCTTTTCTGGTATTTATGATGTCAGTACAGATTTTTATCACTGTTTGAGCTCTTGACACAAAGCAAACAGGTTCTGTAGCTTGTGTTTATCCATGCAAGGTATAAGAACTGGGATTTCAGTTCCTATCTGTCCACTCTCCTCTTTAGCTGCTTGGACAATATGGGGTGCTGCGTACATCTTAATTATTTAACAAGCTTTTTCAGAGAAAATTTTTATATATAGAAAAAAAAATGTAGACAGGCTGGGTAACCTGATCTGCATATGGGATTATGTGAAATATACCATTTATTTTACTTATTACAGTCAGTTGATTTTTAAACAACTTCCAAATATTTATAGTTAAGTACAGCTGCAAAGGCAAGTGGCCAATTGGACTGTGGAATTGACTGACATTGCACATGCATTAGAGTGGCATCAGAGGCTAGCCACATTCTCCAAGGCTGGTATGCTTAGGGTTTGTCCCAAGAATCACCAAAGCACCTTTGAAGTAAATGATAGTGTTAAGTCTAAAACTGGCAGCAAAGAGTCTTGTGGCACCTTATAGACTAACAGACGTTTTGGAGCATGAGCTTTCGTGAGTGAATACCCACTTCGTCGGATGCATGCCTAAAACTGACTCTTCAACACCATGCCCCCCCCCAGGAACTGCTCGGCTCTCACACATGCTTCTGAGTTGTTGCTTACACATGACAATGACTAGGCAAAACCAAGCAAAGATAGCAAGTGCTAGCTGCCAGTAGGCAATTAGGGTTGCCTAATCCTATCTCTGTGTGGAGACCCATACCCATCAGAGGCAACAGAGGTATAGAGGGTCCCTGCAAGTCTCCCTAGCTTGAATAACATTCACGTTAGTTTTGTGGTTCACAGCCTGGGTCGTTGTTGGAGAAATGTGTTTCTGTCTGGTCATAGCTCTTACACCACAGGTTGGGTTGTAACCTACTGAGATTAAAGGTAAATTGAAGAACCTTGTCCAACAGCAACAACAATCCCAGCTGCCTTATAAAGATACTGCTATGTGCTTTTCACTCATCTAATTACCAAGAGGCCAAAGCAGAGAAGTGAGGATGGGGAAAAGAGAGAGAGAGAAAGTAAGAAAATAAAATAAAAGAATGTAGAAGAAAAAAGACTAGTCTACACTACTTCAAAAGGGAGAAGGAGATATGGAATTCAACTAGGAAACGATATGATTACATGTGCAAGAGGGAGGGGTCTCTTGAAAACAGTGAATAAATTCTGTATTGGGATCTAAAGATATAGGTAGGCTAGAACATGGCTTTTAAAGATAGCCCTAATATGTTTTGGCCCCATCCATACGGATTTTCAGACTGTATTAGAAGAAGCCGTTTTTGACGGAACAATGTTTAAAAGAAACCTGGTTCCCATGCCAATATATTCAGAGAAAAAATGATTTCATTGTAATGGCACTGGATTAGGATTTGGGAGATTCGGGTTCAGTTCCCAGTTCTGCCACAGACTGGCTGTATGACCTTGGGCAAATCACTTAATCCTCTGTGCCTCAGTTTTCATCTATAAAAGGAAAGCATTAATACTTCCTTTGTCTATCTTGTCTGTTTAGACTGTAAGTTCTTTGAGGCAGGGACTGTCTCTCACCATCTAGCACAATGGGGTCCTGATCAAAGTTGGGCCCCCCATGCGTAATTCAAATAAGAGTGAAAAAGTCAGAGCCAAAATGGCTCTGCCCCATTTAAACCTGGGCTAGGGGCAAACAATGTTTACTAAATAATTAAAGACAAAATCAGAAATTTGGAGGGGGAAAAAATCTTTCATTGCTAAGAAGATGGAATAATCAATATAACAAAACAACTAGCTGATGGGGCCTTTTAAAAATTCTATGACTGATGGCAGAGAACATAGTTTAAAACTCGTTCTATTCTCAGCAGAATTCACACAATTTCTGCCATGAAAGTGGATTGGCCACACTAGGTTTTACTGCCTGAAACATTTTACAGCACTTTATCCAAGAATGTGTATGTTCTATGGTCTTGTTTTCCTGCCCCTAGGCTAGATGGTTTCTCAAGTATGGAACTGTCAGAATCCAATGTGAAATTAATGGAAAACCTAACCTGTGTAAATTAAGCCTCAGAAGCCTGCCCCTACCAGACTGGCTGCAGACAGAAACCTTTGAAGTTAATATTAATATATTGTTTGTTTAAAAAATCTACTGTACAGAAAGAGATACTGCACCATGCTTAACGTTGAGAGACAGGGAGAGAAAGAGGCTAAAGCAGGAATGTCAAACTCATAGCTGACAAGCTGGATCTGCCCCCCCTCAGTGCATATATCCAGCCCTCAATGAAAGATTCAGATTATACAGAATGAAAATTTCCACTACACTAATAAAAATCTAGCCCTTATGGTTGCAGAGATAACCTTCTAAATGTGACATAGCCTGAAACAATATTTCTAAAACCATCTAAGAGCTGTGTGTTTCCCATATTAATCTCAATGATGTGTCAACTCTGAAGCCTAATGGTGCCACTTCAGTTAAAAGATTTTCAAATAACCAAGTGCACATATTTATATGCGTAATTTGTGCACTCAGCTACCCTGATTGAGCAACTCTGGTAACTGCATATGCAGAGGAGCAAATAAACAAATAGCAATGGTTCTAAAAAGCATCCTATATCATTTTCCCCCGACTGAGTGATGTTGAATGTAACAGTAACTTACCAACTACAATATTAGTTATTATATAAGGGGCATATTCTCTCTCCTTGATCTTTGCACAAATCTCCTGTTTTTATTGATGATTTTTTCCTCACAATACCCTGTGAAGAAAGGAACTAAACAGGGGTAACAGGGTGAAATTTAAGTGTCTGTGATATACAGGAGGTCAGATGAGATGATCTATTGGTTCCTTCTGGCTTTAAACTCTTTGAATCTATGAATTTGTGGGAGACCCTTTGTGGATCAAGGACATAGGATATCCCTAACTTTATAGCCTTGGGTTACAAGCCATAACCACAAATTTAATTTGGGCCTCTCAAGGTAACACATCTGACATGTCTATGCTGAAAGACCATCCTCAACCTAAACCTCTTCTACATAAGTTGTCCTAGAAAAGATAATTTGAACCATCAGCCTCTCTAAATCCTTATGATCAACTGGAAAATTTAGACTTCCTGGGAACAAACAGAACCACAGATTTCAAATGTGTCTCTGTGTGTGTGTTTGTAAACGGGAAGAGGCTGTGCTGGAGTGTAATATCTGCTATCCTCCAGGATCCCACAAAAGGAAGCTCTGTCCCTCTCCATCCTATACCTGCTGTGAACATACTTTTACTGGCTGAAACATCAGATGAAATTATCACGAGATTTCCAACAGCCATTTCTAGCCAATAACTGGTGTCTGAACATTTCTACTAAGAGAATCACTAGCTCTAAAATTGCCCTCCAGGATGGAGTAGGATATGGTGTCAGACTCCTACGGAGGAGATAACTTCCCTTAACAGCAGTATTACTACTGTTGTGCTAAGTACTGTCTCAGGAACACACTGAATTGTCCCAAAGAGGTCTTTTCCAAGTTATTGTGAGAAGACTAATGGGAAAACTGAGGAATGGACTAAAGAAGCCTAAAATAATTGTTAAAGATCGATTTTATAAGTACAGTTGTCAGGCATGCTGGAAATTCATGGCGCCATTCAAGAATCAAATCTCTCTGTGATCTGAGAACAAGTGGTAGTCATCCCTCCTAGCCAGTCTGAAGAGAAGAAAAATATCAAAACAACAAAAAATAAGGTTTCAATATTTAAAGATTGAGCGTGGTGTGGCAGGAGTGATAAACTTGGTAGATTCCTGTGGGAGAGAAAATAGGAGTCCAAAGTCACTGAGTGCTATAGTTTTTAAATGGGAGTTGTGTGGCTAGCCCCTCCTTACCCATTTGCTTTGAAAATGGCTCTCTCCTCGTCAAACTGTGTGACAGACTTCAGGGAGGTAATGGCAGTGGATAGGACTGAGGGAATCTACTCCATCCAGCAGATGTCTTTATCGACTTATTAACCAAAGCAGGAAATATTTTCCTTTCATACACATAATTGCAGGCAATAATCCGCCCTCCCTTGCATCACTCCAAGTAGGTTCTCCTCATTTTCAGTGATAACAAATAGAGGCTATGTTTAAAACAATCCATTTGGATTTATTAATAAAAATAATGTGAAATAATGAGGTTATTTGAGTATTAAACATCTAAAGTTGCCTAGAATCACATTTTAGCAGGTGATAATAATTCCTCTCCCCACTATGCACCTTATTCCTGAACTCCCCATGCCCACCAAAATATTACAAAGAACAAAACTGCCCCAAATTAGTGTTGACAACTGAGCCTGCATTGTTGTGAAGAAAAACAGCAAGCAGAGTACACATATTCCAACACCAGAAACCACAAGAGTAGAAGTATTTAAAAAAAAATCTCAACTTCCCCCCAGCTTAGTTTACAAAAGCATTAAAAATGGTATTAGAATACCTTTGAACTTGTGAAAGACGGCCCATAGCTCAGCAATGTCAGTGGCAAAGGTTATGTCTGTGTCGAGGACAATGACTCGCTCGAGATTGGAAGGGAGAGTCTTTGTCAGAACCAGCTTCATCAACCCATAAATCCCAGAGTAGTGTTTGTTGGGGATCCAGGATACTTCCGACTAATGGGAAAAAAAGGAGTGGGGGAAGGAAGAAAAGGGGGGGAAAAAAACAAGCTTAGTTAGAGACATATTGTTTTATAGATATAGGTTTCCAAAATCTTCCTGACGCTAGTTCTTGCAGTGGGGGAAGAACTACTATTGGGGGCCAGCAATAATAGAACCATATGGTGGCAGCCCTGAGCAGACATCTGAAATGCTGGTTTTAAGCCAACATCAGAAAGGTACTAAAGTTTCTATAAGCTTGAATCACAGAGTAAGTTCTTTGAGGCCACAGCTTCACTGAATATAATTAAAATTGAACAAGCCTTTCCAACCTTGTTGAATCCTTGTGTGTCTTGGTAAAATTAAAATACACCTTTAATCCAAAATCCCATGTGTATTTTACACTGCTTTCATTTTCACACCAAAGCAAAACAATTCTCTGTTTGCCATTCCCAGAAACGACCAACTCTGAGGAGACAGAACAAATGCTTTTCCTTCTCTTTATATTTAGCGGGGTCTGGAGGTCTTATGATGGTCAGCAGGTCCACATTTCAAAATGTTGGTCACTTGGGAACAATGGGACAAGAAACTGGTATAACCCTTTACTTTGAAAGCTGACAAAGGCCTTCCTACCAAATGTCATCTCAATCCAGTTCTTACACTCCTAACTGCTGTCATGTGGCATCATATAGAACTGGTCAAAAATAAGGAGGAAAAGGAGGGAATTTCAAAAAATTTCAACAAAAATTTGAAACTTTTTGACCAAAAATGGGACAAAATTCAAAACCTTTTGACAAAGTTTCAGGTGATTTTTTCAAAAGTACCTAAAGTGACTTAGGAGCCTAAATCTAATTTTTAAAAGTGAAAGACACTCAGGCTCCTAAGGTCTGGTGTATACTTAAAATATTGGGCGACCTAGTTACACCACGTGGAGGCGGTGTGTGAAAAAATTCAACTCTGGAACACCATAATTGAAATGACTTAAGTACTGGTGTAGACCTGGCTAAGGTGACAGAAGAATTCTTCTGTTGACTTAGTTACCACCTCTGGGGAAAAAGAGGGGGGGTTATATATTACCTGCATTGACAAAAACTCTTTCCATCACTGTAGGAAGCATCTACACTGTTGTAGCCACTGTAGCGCTTATAGTGTAGACAACCTGAAAGATCCACTGACTTTCAATAAGACGTAGGTTCCTAAATGCCAAAAGCCACCTTTGAAAATGGGACTTTGGCTCTTAAGTCATACGCTTTTGAAAATTTTACCTTAGTCTCATTTCTGATGTTCCTTCTGTCTAATGTCTTACAGAGCATTCACTAAGCCCTGACATCCTCACTCAGTTTTCACTCAAGCATGGCTCCCATTGCTTCAGTTACAATTTTGACTGGGGGACGCCTGGGCAGTGGGCATGGATGGACTTCAGGATTTACCAGTATGCTGAGCGCTGAAGAAGTTAGCACCAGGCAGGCGTGTATAAACCTGACTTCTAACAGAGAGCAGGTTTATTTTATTGTTTCAGATCACTTCACTAGCATCTCTGAATTACTATCTGAGGGTACGTCTACACTACAAGACTATTTCGAATCTACTTAATTCGAATTTGTGGAATCGACCTTATGAAGTCGAATTTGTGTATCCACACTAAATACACTAATTCGACTGTCTGAGTCCACAGTAACGGGGCCAGCGTCGACTTTGGAAGCGGTGCACTTTGGCAAGCTATCCCACAGTTCCCGCACTCCCCGCTGCCCATTGGAATGCTGGGTAGAGCCCCCAATGCCTGCTGGGGGAAAAAATGTGTCGAGGGTGGTTTTGGGTAACTGTCATCATTGAACCGTCAATCACGCCCTCCCTCCCTGAAAGCGCCGGCGGGAAATCTGTTCGCGCCCTTCTCTGGTCGGTTACAGCGCGGACGCCACAGCAGTGGGAGCATGGAGCCCGCTGCGATCATCGCTGCACTTATGGCCGTTGTCAACTCCTCGCACCTTATCGTCCACCTCTTCCACAGTCAGCTGCTGAGAAATCGGGCGAGGAGGCTCCGTCAGCGCGGTGAGGACAGGAAGTCACAGAGTGGCGCAGACCTCTCACAAAGCAGGGTACGCCGCGCAGTGGAGATCATGGTGGCAATGGGTCAAGTTCATGGTGTGGAACGGCGATTCTGGGCCCGGGAAACAAGGACGGACTGGTGGGACCGCATAGTGCTGCAGGTCTGGGATGAATCACAGTGGCTGCGAAACTTCAGGATGCGTAAGGGCACTTTCCTTGAACTCTGTGACTTGCTGTCCCCTGCCCTGAAGCGCCAGGACACCCGGATGCGAGCAGCCCTGACTGTGCAGAAGCGAGTGGCCATAGTCCTCTGGAAACTTGCAACGCCAGACAGCTACCGGTCAGTAGCGAACCACTTTGGCGTGGGCAAATCTACCGTAGGGCTTGCTGTGATTCAAGTAGCCCACGCAATCGTTGAGCAACTGCTCTCAAAGGTAGTGACCCTAGGAAACGTCCAGGTCGTCAGAGATGGCTTCGCCGCGATGGGATTCCCAAACTGGGGTGGGGCTATAGATGGGACTCACATCCCTATCCTGGGACCGGCCCACCAGGCCAGCGAGTACATTAACCGAAAGGGCTACTTTTCTATGGTGCTGCAAGCACTGGTGGACCATAGGGGACGTTTTACCAACATCTACGTCGGGTGGCCGGGCAAGGTTCATGACATGCGTGTGTTCAGGAACTCTGGTCTGTTTAAACGCCTCCAGGCAGGTACTTTCTTCCCGGACCACAAAATAACGGTTGGGGATGTGCAGATGCCTACAGTGATCCTCGGGGACCCAGCCTACCCGCTAATGCCCTGGCTCATGAAGCCCTATACAGGCACCTTGGACAGTGAGAAGGAACTCTTCAACTACCGGCTGAGCAAGTGCAGAATGGTGGTGGAGTGTGCTTTCGGACGTCTCAAGGGGAGATGGCGGAGCTTACTGACTCGCTCGGACCTCAGCGAAAAAAATATCCCCGTTGTTATTGCCGCTTGCTGTGTGCTCCACAATCTCTGTGAGAGCAAGGGGGAGACCTTTATGGCGGGATGGGAGGTTGAGGCAAATCGCCTGGCTGCTGATTACGCTCAGCCAGACAGCCGTGCAATTAGAAGAGCCCAGCGGGAAGCGCTGTGCATCCGGGAGGCTTTGAAAGCTAGGTTCCTCGGAGAGCAGGGTAACCTATGACTCTCCAGTTGATGTACAGAGAAGCTGAACCTGAGCCTGTTTCAGTGATTGTTGACTTCGATCTGCGGTTACATACCCCGTTCTCCAGGTTTCCCCCCTTCCAACACACGTTTTAAAATAAATTTAATGGAACACTGATTATTAACAAAGTTTTCTTTAATTATGAATTCCTGTTCAAGGGTTGAAACATGGACACAGACTGTGGTGGGTACGGTGTGCACTGATGTACAGACCGCTTCTACACTAGAGGAATGACAGGCTCCTGCTCCTACAGCGGTCTCTGGGGGGAACACGGTTGCAGGTGGGTGTGCAGGAAGGGGTGGGTTTGCAGGAAGGGGTGAGGGGTGCCGTCTTTGGGACGGAGTTTGGATGCAGGCTCTGGGCTGGGGGTTGGGGCGTAGGAAGTGGTGAGGGGTGTGTGGGAAGGGTGAGTATGTGTCCGTGGATGAGGGCTCTTGCTGGGGCTCAGGGCATCGGAGAGGCTCGTGGCTAGGGTGGAAGGGCATGGTAAGGGCAGCCTGCCTTGCCATTTGTGGATGTCAGGCGCTAGGACCCTGGGGCAGCATACACCTCACAGACTGACCCGGGGCAGCATTCACCTCCCAGAATGACCCTGGTGCCTAGTGACTGCAGTCTGTGTGTGTCCTGCTGTTGATCCTGCCTCCAAGTCTGTACCCTTGTAATGGAGGCTGTCCTATGCAATTAAAAAACCCCTCCCCCCCACACAAAGTCTTCTGACAAGGAAAACGTGACTGAAACAGTGAATAACAACAAACTACTCTTAATACTCAACTACACAGTGGGGGGATGAAACTTGGATTTGGGACTGGGTGATCCAGGAAGGGAAGCACTTCTCATACTTTAGGGAATGAGAGCTGTTTGGTACATGAGCGCTCTGCTGGGGTGGAGTGACAGTTTTCACGGCCCCTAGCGCCCCTCCTTCTTGTGATTTTTGGTGAGGGGGGGACAGGACTTTGTGGCGGGGGAAGGCGGTTGCAGATACAGTTCAGGGGGGCTCTCTGCTCCTGCCTGCGGTCTTGCAGAACATCTACAAGGCACCGGAGCGTGTCCGTTTGCTCCCTCATTAGCCCAAGCAGCGTTTGAGTCGCCTGCTGGTCTTCCTGCCACCACCTGTCCTCCCGTTCGCTGTGTGAGCGCTGGTGCTGACATAGGGTCTCCCTCCACTGTCTCTGCTCGGCCGCCTCGGCTCTGGAGCAAGCCATCAGTTCCGAGAACATGTCGTCCCTAGTCTTTTTCTTTCGCCGCCTAATCTGCGCCAGCCTCTGTGAGGGGGATGCCGGGGCAGTTCGTGAAAGAGCCGCAGCTGTGTGATGGGAAAAAGGAAGTGATTTCCTTGAAAAGATACATGTTTGCGAACACTGAACACAGTCTACTCAGTTTCAGTGAACAAGACCATACAGGGCACCTAGTCTCACGAGCTCTCAGGACAAGTTCGAGATTTCGGAATACGCTTTCATTGGCTGCGGTCTTGCACAGGAGATCGGACAAGCGGGGCGGTACAGCTGAATCCGTGTAGCAGCCAGGCCTGGTAAGCACTACACTATAGGCTGCTTAACAGTTAATGGATAGCTGTGCCCTCCCGCTGAAGGCAATCTGGAAAGCATAAAGTCTGACCCTGTTCCAGCCCCTCGCGGCTGTGCCCGGGAAAGATCACTGTATGCTTTTCCTCTGCGGCCTCCAACACGTGGCTGTTAAACGAAGGTCATTGCTATGCAAAGTAAAAGTCAAGCATTCACAATAGTAACAGTACACTAATTGCCCTAATTAGATGCAGCAGTCGCCGAGATTACCCTGAGGCGGGTCACTCGGAGAGAGAGAGAGAGGATGCTGCTAGAATCCCTGCACAGACCAGGACCGTATGCTGCCATGCTGGTGGAGGCAATGATTCCGCTGTACATTAGGATGGCCTGGCGCGGAAGAGTGTGCTTCCACGGAGCACCAAATAAGGCACCTCTCCCCAGGAACCTCCTGCGGAGGCTTTTCGAGCTCCTGTACGA
The DNA here is from genome assembly GCF_020497125.1 of Mauremys mutica. NCBI lineage: Eukaryota > Metazoa > Chordata > Testudines > Geoemydidae > Mauremys > Mauremys mutica. The sequence goes on along the minus strand of NC_059072.1, from coordinate 97,790,786 downwards.
GAGCTTCGTGGAAGTGTCCCAGGAGGATTTCTGTTCCATCCCTATATGTGTGGACCTTCTTTTTATATAGTTTTATATGGAAAAGTTTTTATATAGTTTTTATATATTTTTATACCTGTTTTTTAAAAAATAAAGGTTTCCATGTTTATAGCACATACCGACTGATCCTTCCCCTGATTCGGAGTCCGGGTTAACGGCCGGGGAGGGTTGGTAGGGGATCTCTGTGAGGGTGATGAAGAGATCCTGGCTGTCGGGGAAAGCGGTATTGTAAGCGCTGTCACCTGCGTCGTCCTCCACAAACCCTTCCTCATCTTCCCCTTCGGCGAACATCGCCGAGGAACTGCCCCTCGACACTATCCCATACTCAGAGTCCACGGTCACTGGTGGGGCAGTGGTGGCAGACCCACCTAGAATGGCATGCAGTGCCTCGTAGAAGCGGCATGTCTGGGGCTGGGCTCCGGAGCGTCCGTTTGCCGCTCTGACTTTTTGGTAGCCTTGTCTCAGGTCCTTGATTTTCACGCGGCACTGCATTGTATCCCGGCTGTATCCTCTGAGTGCCATGGCTTTGGAGACCTTCTCGTAGGTCTTTGCATTCCGTTTGTTGGAGCGCAGCTCCGAAAGCACAGACTCATCGCCCCACACAGCGATCAGATCCAGGACTTCCCGGTCTGTCCATGCTGGGGACCTCTTTCTATTCTGGGATTGCATGGACTCCTCTGCTGGAGAGCTCTGCATCGTTGCAGGTGCTGCTGAGCTCGCCCCGATGTCCAACCAGGACATCAGATTCAAAGTGCCCAGACAGGAAAAGGAATTCAAATTTTCCCGGGTCATTTCCTGTGTGGCTGGTCAGAGAATCCAAGCTTGGACTGCTGTCCAGAGCGTCAACAGAGTGGTGCAGTGTGGGATAGCTCCCGGAGCTACTAAGTTCGATTTGCATCCACACATAGCCTAATTCGAGCTAGCCATGTCGAATTTAGCGCTACTCCCCTCGTCGGGGTGGAGTACCGAATTCGAACTAAAGAGCCCTCTAGGTCGAATTAAACGGCTTCCTGGTGTGGACGGTTGAGCGGTTAGTTCGAATTAACGCTGCTAATTTCGATTTAAAGTCCTAGTGTAGACCAGGCCTGAGACATTTTTTGCATACAAGAGCCAATTTCTCTTATACTCTCCTTCCTCCCCGCCCCCCCCCCCCCCCCCCCCCCCGAAAAACCTTCCCATTGCAAAATGAGTGCCTGAACATGACTTGGAATTTGGGAGAGGAAAGGTTAGGAATAGCTGCTTAGGCTGAACTGCTATAATGCATTTCTCTTCTAATATACAGTACAAGTTTGCTTTACACCATAACTAGGGCTCTGCTGATATAAGATGACCTGCTCTATTCCCTTTAAAACAGGGTACAGCTTTCATCTATATTCTATTAGTTTTCAGCACCAGACACAGACCTTTACACCCCTATGCAGTTCATTAGGCAGATGGCAGATACTGAAGCAACCTGTCCCATTAAAATTTTAGGGAGTAAGGTAGGAAATATCATCATGTGGTCTCAAAACAAGTCCCAAAGTGAGAGAAATTTGAACAGTACTAAATGAAAATGAAGGTTTTTTTTCTGAAGGGACCTCAGCTTAGCTTCTATTTGTATGCCTGAAACTTTACATGTGCAATCATTTGCATACACACTATTTTTTTTTAGCACTGTGACTTGCACACAGATGCAATCAAATGTACATGCACAAAACTCATTTGCTCTCACAAACAGGATTTACACGTTTGTACACTTGGAAGTGATAGTGCATATAGTAGGGTGGTCACCCGCTCCGGCCCTGAAGGGGTTAAAACAGCCCTGGGAAAGGGCTGCCCCAGGGAGCCAGAAAACGAGGCTGACTGGGGAAGCAGCCACTGCTGGGGCGACGCCCCAATCAGGCCACAGGTGGCCCTATAAAAGGCTGTGGGCCAGAAGCTCAGGAAGTCTCTCTCTAGCTGTGGAGAAATGGGCATGGCTGCTTGGGAGCTCAGCAGGGTACCTAGAGTGGAGCAGGGCTGAGGAAAGGCCAGAGGAGCTGGGGAACTCCAGGCTAGAAAACCTGCAGGCCTTGGTAAAGGCCGGGAAGGGTACTGGGGTTGCAGAGGTGCAGCCCAGGGTATGCAAAGGCAGCAGGTCCAAATCCCGCTTGCCGATGAAGAGTGGTATAGACTGCAGTTTGCCCCAGTGAGCAGGGGCTAGATGGTGACTGGCAGTAGCCACTGAGACGAGGTGGGAGTAGAGGGTTGGGGGTTCCCCTGGGTGGGGAGACCCAGAGAGTGGAGGTACTGCCAGGGGGCAGCACCCAAGGTAAAGGGGCACCAGGGTCTGGGAGGGACACGGGGCCAGCGGAAAGCGGGACATTGGCCAGCAGAGAGCGCTCCGGAGCTGGAAGAGCTAATTCCCAGGACGACCAGCAGGAGGCGCCGTGCCAGTGAGTCGCCGCATCGCTACAGTGCACAAAAAACTCAGCGACGGATTCTGATCTTACCCTGGCACTACAGATACACAAACACAGGCCACGTTGTAAAAACAAAACAAAACTGGCTTTAATAGTCCACTTCCTTGCCTCATTTTCTTTTCTTTCTTTTTCTTTCCTTTTCTTTCTTCCCATTGTCATATTGTGCGTTACCAAGCTACAGTGCTTAGTAAAGAAATCTAGTTTCTTTCTTACCTAGAAACGCACACATTGGGTAATTTTGTACGAATATAAATAAACCTTAAGTGCTCTTCAGAATTTTTTTTTTTTTTTTAAAAACAGGCAGAGCTGTGTAGAACCAAGAGGTTAATTGGGATTCCAACCCTAAAAACAGACCTATACTCAAAACGATTCATTGATCCCATTCTCTCCTCTGCATGGTGTCATGGGGAATGGACCATCATATGATAGCGTTGGTAAAGGAATATCCCCAACCCCAAATTTGGATTTTATCCTGGGTCCTGTGCCTGAAGCACCTGCCCAATCTGAACACGGGAACCAGCTCTGCACCTGTACTGGTGTGATAAAAGGGTTAATACAATTTTAAAGACTCAGGCTTGCTTTCATGAATATAATATCCATTCCTATGTTATTAATTTTAGACAGTATGTCCCTAGTCTAATTAGTGAAAATGCAATATCGCACTACAGTACCTCATAATATGCTTATGCAAATAAGACTAATACGGCAGGGGGGTCAGAGGATTCATATACATGCAGAGACAAGCAGGGAAGGAAAAAGGTGGTAAGAATCACAAGAGTCACCTTCCAGGAGCTGCTCACTTCTTTGCATTCAGGATTCCACCTAATTTCTAATACTGCTGTAATGTGTCAAGGTAGGGATGAGACCCTTTGCCTGGTAATTCCTTCAGATTTGGCACTGAGAAATGACAGTCCCACAGCACTGAAACCTACGCCATTTCGAAGGATCATTGAAAATGACATGAGTAGTCCTCAGTCCAAGTGGTCCCCCAGAGCTGGTTCGGCATTTTACATTTATCCATTAAACTGGATATCTACAAGTATGACTAGGCAATTAATGATAAAGCTTGTAGGTGCAATGTGTTTTTCTGATGTAGAGTTCTCTATGCCACAAATAGGAGTCCTGGATATCGCCACCAATTCCCCATATTCACCTTTAACAAGGTCACCAAAACTGCTCCTAAAAACTGGATGAGATTCCCTCTGACACCATCAGCACTATTTCTGGGGTGAGCAGCATAATTTGCTCATGGCTTCACCATCCACGAGTAATGGGGCCATTCCAAACTTGTGCCAAGACCACCTCTTTATATTGCACAATAGAATCACATATTCTCTCTCTCTGTATGTTTTATATATTCACATGGAAAAAAACATTAGAACATAAAAGTTGCAAAGACAAGCACTTAAAAGTTAAGGACAGAATTAAAGTTAAGTAAGGTTTCCTGGCCACAAATTCTTGTAAAATTCTACAACTTATAAGACATCCCCTACATTTCAGATAACGTGTGACAAAAATAGACTCTTATTTGTACAAATATTTTGCTGCAGATTACAAATCACCTTGACTTTTATCATCACACAAAAAATGACCCAGTTATATTATGTTTGAGGATCATTTTGCCTTAAATGTAGTATCAGAATCAGTTCCATAGCAACCAATATCCCCAGAAGATACAGAACAAGTAAGAAAGCAGGGGGACTGTAAAAGACGTGACTGAAAGGGAGGTGGTGATATATTCAGTAAGTTATACAGTTACCAACTAAGAGGATGCTAGGAATCAGAATCATAGAAATGTAAGACTGGAAGGTACCTTGCGAGGTCAACTAGTCCAGCCCCCTGCACAAAGGTAGGACCAATTATACCTAGACCACCCCGACAGGTGTTTGTGTAATCTATTCTTAAAAACCTCCAATGGCAGTAATTCCACAACCTTCCTTAGAAACTTATTCCAGTGCTTAACTATCCCTATAGTTGGAAAGTTATTCCTATTATCTAACCTAAACCTCCCTTGTGGCATATTAAGACAATTACTACTTGTCCTACCTTCAGTGGACATGGAGGACAAATGATTACCATCCTCTTTATAACAGTCCTTAATATACTTGAAGACTTATCAAGTCCACCCTCAGTCTTCTTTTTTAAAGACTAAACATGCCCATTTTTTAACCTTTCCTCGATAGTTAAGGTTTTCTAAACCTCTTATTTTTGTAGCACTCCTCTTGACTCTCTCCAGTTTGTCCACATCTTTCTTAAAGTGTGGCACCCAGAACTGGAGATAGCACTCCAGCTGAGGTCTCACTAGTGCCCAGTAGAGTGGGACAATTATCTACCCATTTCTACAGCACCCCTGTTAACACACTCCAGAAAGATAGTAGCCTTTTTAGCAACTGCATCACATTGTTGACTCATCTTCAATTTGTGATCCACCATAACCCCCAGATCTTTTTCAGCAGTACTACTACCTAGCCCATTATTCCCAATTTTGTAATTGTGTATTTGATTTTTCCTTCCTAAGTGTAGTACTTTGCAGTTGTCTTTATTGACTATCATCTTGTTGATTTCAGACCAATTCTCCAGTATGTCAAAGTTGTTTTGAATTCTAATCCTGTCCTCCAAAGTGCTTGCAAACCCTTCCAGTTTGTTGTCATCTGCACATTTTATAAGCATACCCTCCACTCCATTATCCAAGTTGTTAATGAAAATATTGAATAGTACCAGATACAGGACAGACTCTTGCAGAACCCCACCAGATAAGTCCCCCTACTTTGACAGCAAACCATTGATCATTAATCTTTGATTATGTCTTTTAACCGGTTATGCATCCACTTTATAGTAATTTCATCCAGGGCATATTTCCCTAGTTTGTTTATGAGAATGACGTGTGGGACTTTGTGAAAAGCCTTACTAAAACCAAAATATACCTATCACATCTGCACCTTTCCCCCCATCCTCTAGGCCAGTAACCCTGTCAAAGAAGGAAATTAGGTTAATTTGGTATGATTTGTGCTTGACAAATCCATACTGGCTACGACTTATAACCCTATTATCCTCTAGGTGCTTACAAACTGACTGTTAAATAATTTGTTCCAGTATCCTTCCAGGTTAGGCTGGAAGTTAGGCTGACTGGTCCATAATTCCCCAGGTCCTCTTTTCCCCTGCCCCCCTTTTAAAGACAGGTACTTTGTCCTCCATGAGTTCTTAAAGATAATCACTAATGGTTCTGAGATTTTTTCACCTAGTTCTGTAAATATCCTAGGGTGCATTTCATCAGGCCCTGCTGACCCGAATACATCTAATTTATCTAAATATTCTGTAACCTGTTCTTTCCCTATTTTGACTTGCGTTTCTTGCTCATTGTTAATGTTAATTATATTAAGTATCTGGTCATAATTAACCTTTTTAGTGAAGACTGCAGCAAAATATACCTCAGCCTTCTTGATGTTGTCTGTTATTAGCTCTCCTTCCCCACTAAATAGTGGGTCTACATTTTCCTTCATTTATTATGTCCCTTCCTAGATATAATTCATTTTGTGCCTTAGCTTTTCTGATTTTGTTCCTACATGCTTGTATTAATCTCTTGTACTCATCTTTTTGCAATCTGACCATGTTTCCATTTTTTGTAGAATTCTTTTTTATTATTTTATTTTTATTTTTATTGTCAGGTAAATAAAGAGCTCCCCTGATGGAACCAGATTAACCTCTTACTATTCCTCTTAGCTTTCCTTTGCAGCGGGATAGTTTGCTGTTGCACTTTTAATATGACCTTGTAGAGAAATTGCGAGCTCTCCGGAACTCCTTTTTTTCCTTAGATTTTCTTCCCATGGGACGTTACCTACCAGTTCTCCAAGTCTGTAAAAGTCTTTTTTTTAAGTCCATTATCCTTATTCTGTTGCTCCCATTCCCTCCTTTCCTTAGAATAATCAAATCTATCATTTCATGGTCACTTTCAGTCAAATTGCCTTCAACCTTCAGAATGACAACCCAGGAAGGGCAGGAGCAGTGTAAAAACAAGATTCTCCGGCACTAGGAACAATGGTCAGAGTGTCTAGGATTATAAACCCATGTTAGACCTGAGAGAACTATGGCTCTAAATTGAGTTTGGATATTAGCATGAGTAATAGACTGAAAGCATGTGACCAAACGGAACAAAATCATGAGAAAGAAGGTTAAACTTGTAATGACCCTTGAAATACCAGCGTTATTTTACTTAAGGTTTGGGTTGAGAAAACATGGCTAATTGGGTACCGGGTGCAGTAAATAATTAGTTATATAAGCGCGTTTTGAAAAGAACTGCTTAATCCAGTAACTAGGGAAAAATGTGACAAACTGAGATATGAAGAAAACCTTAAAGGGAGCAAAGAATCCCGTGGCACCTTATAGACTAACAGACGTTTTGCAGCATGAGCTTTCGTGGGTGAATACCCACTTGCATCCGACGAAGTGGGTATTCACCCACGAAAGCTCATGCTGCAAAACGTCTGTTAGTCTATAAGGTGCCACAGGATTCTTTGCTGCTTTTACAGATCCAGACTAACACGGCTACCCCTCTGATACTTAAAGGGAGCAAGGTTCAGCCCTAAAGTCACTCACCAAGGTTTAGCAAAAATCCGATAACCAGCAGTGACATCACTTGTTTGCAATAGTGTCTGAAAAGCAAGGTTGTTCATGGGTTTCTTTTTCAAAGCTTTTCCTTACACCTCTGGAGTCACACTATGATGGGAAGGTGTCTCCTGGGCCTCTACCTGTTGTTAAGTATTTTGGCCAGTGCTTATAATTCTATTGTTGCTAGGGTATAAAATATAGGTACATATGCTTGTATTTGTATTGTGTTTGTAACCAACACCAAGTGGCTTTTGGGCTGGTAAAGGAGTGATGAATTGTGGTAAACATGAATAAAATTATTAGGAAAACTATTTCAGAGTGCTAGAGTAAACTACTGCATCAAAAGCATGTTTAACCACGCTGAGACCATATCTGAAAAACAAGGTGGCTAAAACACCATGCCAACAGATATCCTGTCTCCCGCACTGCTCCCACTGTTGCAAAATGTTAAGAAAAGAAGCCTAATGTAGACCACAACACCTCAGAATAAAATGAGCCCCCATCTGCAAATCTGCAGGCTCCTCTCTGTTAATTCAGGACAGCTGCTATTTCAGTGTGAGTCACATACACATGGAGCTGTCACGTTTTTTCTTCCACAAAGATGCTTGAGTCTGGTTTTGTACACTCTAGATCAACATTCATAACGGCTCTCCCAAAGCCGAAACCTGTGCTGTGCCAGCTCAGAGAACTATAGCAATCATTTTTTAAAATGATTACTCCCCCCCCTCCCCAAGATAGCTGACAGGAGAGAATCCCTGCAGATTTTTCCACGTGGATACTGATTACCCTCTAGTTCTAAATGAAGTATCTAAATGAGCATGAGAGGCAAGAAGCACATAGCCCTAGTAATCTGCTGACATTCTGCACTCATTAAGGAAAGCACCTGCCTAAGTCCCACTGGGTTCAATGGAACTTAAAACACATGCTTACGCATCCTTCACAAGAGGGATGCTTTCCTGAATCAGGGTGTTTAAGCAGGGTTGTAAATGCTACTTTTTTTTTTTTTTAGGTGCTTGGATGAGGCTGAGCTATGAAGGGAGGAGCCAAACTGAGGGTCCCAGAGCAGCCTCTGACTGGGGCTTTCCAGTAAGAGAGGAAAGAGGGGACATGGAGCAGTAGGGGAGGGCAGGCTCTCTAGTCAATAGGGGGGATGAGAGACTCAGCAGAGGACCAGAAAAAGCTCCTCTCTCTTCTGAAACATTCCTACTTCTGCTGCTGTGAAGGCCAAGGGAGGACTGAGAAAAGCGCCCTAGTTGAAAAGCTCCCAACAAGCCCTGATACAGGTGGCTGGGAGCAGAATAAATTGGGGACACTACCCCAGCCTGACTACCAGAGTAATGGAGGCACCAGGGTGACCAGACGTCCCGATTTTATCGGGACTGTCCCGATATTTGCTTGTTTGTCCCGCGTCCCGACCAATGTTAGGTCGGGACACTGGACAAACAAGCAAAGGCTCCGGAGCCCGAAGGGCTCACGCCCTCCCCTGCCCCGACTCCGCCCCCTCCTTCCCCCATTGGATCCTTCCCCAAATCCCCGCCTCTTTCCAAGCATGCCATGCCCAGGAGACTCAGGGGAGTGCGGGGCCGGGGTGAGTGTGAGTCTGGCCTGGCCCCGAGCAGGCAGGACTCGGGCGCGGTACCTGGAGGGAGAGTAGGGGGGCGGCCCATGGGGCTAGGTGGCGGCTGTTCTCCCCACCTGGGCAGGGGACTCGGGAGCAGCCGCTGCTGCAGCTCCCACTGCTGCGGGGGAAGGAAGTGGCCAAGCACGTGGCGCTCGGCGGCTGCGGCTTTGGTGCCCGGGCCCGAACCCCCCGAGCCCGGGCCCGCTGCGGGGCAGCGTGCACACTGCGCTCAGCCCCTGGCCAGTCGCGTCTGGGCTGGCTGCCCAGCTGGTGCAATCCCGTGGCGGAGGCATCGGCAGCCCAGTCCCGTTCGTTCCCCTGCAGGACCCGAGCGGGATGCGGGGGGCTGGGGCCTGCTGCCCCCACTCCGAGGCCGCCCGCAGGATTGCACCTGCTGGGCAGCCAGCCCAGACGCGAGTGGCCAGGGGCTGGGTATGCGCAGCGTGCGCGCTGGGTCCCCGCAGCAGGCCCGGGCTCGGGGGGTTCGTGGGCGCCAGAGCCACAGCTGCCGAGCTTGGCCAGCGGCCGCTTCCTCCCCCCGCGGCAGTGGGAGCTGCAGCAGCGGCTGCTCCCAAGTCCTGCTGCCCAGGTGGGGAGAACAGCCGCTGCCTGGCCCCGCAGGCCACCCCGTACTCTCCCTCCAGATACCGCGCCTGAGTCCTGCCTGCTCGGGGCCAGGCTGGACTCACACTCACCCCGGCCCCGTGCTCCCCTGAGTCTCCCGGGCCTCCCTCCAGCGCTTGCGGAGGGAGGAGGAATCGGGGGTGGGGGATTTTTTTTTTTTTTTTGCTCTGCCGCCATTTTTCCCCCTCTGCCCCCGCCCCGCCCCCCCGCTTCCCGATATTTGACCTGGGTGATCTGGTCACCCTAGGAGGCACTGACCAAGGGGAGGGGACAAAGAAAATAAGGGCAGGCCCCAGTTAGAGAGGGTTACGGTGTTATTGTGGATTAGGATCAAGGTCCCAAATAAGAAAGGAAAAAAAGGCAGGTTGTAGGGTGGAGGTGCACTGTGAAATTGTCTAGGAGCATGGGAACCGATTTAAAATCTGTTTGAAGGCCCATCCAAATATCAGTATACTCCTGATTGTAAGTGTTTAAAACTTCCCAGTGCTAAGGGTCATTAATTCTTCTGGATCCCTCTTACATATTAAGAGCGTGCTTCAACTGTGATCTCACTACACTAGCTTCTCACCTCTCCCCTTTGGTATATCACTATCTATATTAAAAAAACAGGGCAGTTTTCACATAGCAAGGTAAAACATGAAAAGGCAGACTTCATAAATAAATCCTAACACTAGTGTTGGGTTCAATGTAAGCATCCTAGGGACAGTAAATTGAACTAGGATTTGAAGAACAAGAAGAGAATTACTGTACAAGCTAACATTCAAGAACACAGAGGAATGTCAAGCCAAAATTATGTTGAGCTGTACAGATTTCTCTTGTTCTCTAATTCATGTCTTGAGCATTGGAGATGTAGCTTCAGCAGCCAAACCTGCAGCCTGTTCTGTTATTTAATACTAGGTAAGGAGGGGGATACAACTGTGCTTACAAGCAAAGCACTCACCTCTTCAGCCAACTGACCAGATGAGCCTGTGATGTTGATTCCTCCCCAAGCAATGCCTCTGCCCAAATAACCCTAGCCAATTGCTATTTCCTTTGGGAGAACTTCTAGAATATGTAGTCTGACTGCTAGAATCCTGTGTATCCTTTGAGTTTCCTTGGCAACCAGAATGTAGCCCATATAGCAGTCTCTGGCAATGTCCATTAAACTTCACACAGTAAACTACAATTTTTTACATGTTATTTAATGTAAATTCTTCCCTACATCACTTACAAAGGGGCTATGCTAGAGTATCTATGGCAGTACAAAGAGCTTCCTGTATAGTGTTATAAAGCTCGAAAAGTTTTGGCCAATGGAGAGCTTTCAATGCTTGCTCAGCCCTCAACACTTTATACTAGAAAAATGAAGCCTTCAATCTTTATTTATCTTCTCAGTGTATGCTGTGAGTAAGGCTACGAGTCAGTCATGGATTCTGTGCTTTTAGGTGACCTCCGCGACTTCAGCCCCGTGGTGCTGGCGCTCAGGCTGTCAGCCTCGGGCCCTGGGGTCCGGCTTCAACAAATCCACGGATTATTGTTTATTGTCCACGTCCTGTCCGTGCATGAACAATACAATTTTAAATATCTCTCCGTAAATAAAAAGCTAAAACATTTCTCAGCCCCCAAAAAGGGGAGGGGAAAAAAAAAAAGCTCTCAACTTTCTTCTGTAGAAAAAGACTGACTATAAAGACTTTGCAACAGGCCGTAAGGTCAAAGTCAGGCTCTGTCAGGCTGCAGTGGAAAGCAAATTCTAGAACTCTGCACTGAAAATGCTGCCCTGCCCTAGCAGTACCACACGGAAGGACTGTCAGCTCAAGTATCACAGATAATCTCATCTGCCAGATTGGGATGTAAGGAAGGAACTGATCCCCACTCAGGACACACTGATCAAAATTTTCAGAAATGGGAGCGTGAATTGAAGCTCCTGAGTCCATTTGTAGGCACCTAATCAGTAAATGGCCTGAATTTCAAAAGTGCTGAGTGTCCAGCAGCTCCCACTGACTTCAACAGATGTGCAACATTTATGAAATTCAGGCTACTTACTTAGGTGCTTACATATGAACTTAAGAGCCTAACTTTACATACTCATTTTTGAAAACCTTGGTCACTGAACACAAGACTTAATGGGTTTTATAAGTCAAAACAACTATCATGAATTGCACCCAGAAATGAACTGCACTGCACTCTATGGAGCAAAGGTGCTGCTCAAAGCTACAAGTGCCACTAAGTAAACAAACAAACACATTCTTTGCTAGCTGAAGTCTTCATGAGTATCCCATGAAGAGCAACTCAATCTACATATGAATTAGGAAATGCTACTGGTTTTTTATATGCTTTTGACATGGTCTCCCACAGTATTGTTGCCAGCAAGTTAAAGAAGTATGGATTGGATGAATGGACTGTAAGGTGGATAGAAAGCTGGATAGATCGTCGGGCTCAACGGGCAGTGATCAATAGCTCCATGTCTAGTTGGCAGCCGGTTTCAAGCGGAGTGCCCCAAGGGTCGGTCCTGGGGCTGGTTTTGTTCAATATCTTCATTAATGATCTGGAGGATGGCGTGGACTGCACTCTCAGCAAGTTTGCAGATGACACTAAACTTGGAGGAGTGGTAGATAAGCTGGAGGGTAGGGATAGGATACAGAGGGACCTAGAAAAATTAGAGGATTGGGCCAAAAGAAACCTGATGAGGTTCAACAAGGACAAGTGCAGAGTCTTGCACTTAGGACGGAAGAATCCCATTCACTGTTACAGACTAGGGACCGAATGGCTAGGAAGCAGTTCTGCAGAAAAGGACCTAGGGGTTACAGTGGACGAGAAGCTGGATATGAGTCAACAGTGTGACCTTGTTGCCAAGAAGACTAACAGCATTTTGGGCTGTATAACTAGGGGCATTGTCAGCAGATCGAGGGACGTGATCATTCCCCTCTATTTGACATTGGTGAGGCCTCATCTGGAGTACTGTGTCCAGTTTTGGGCCCCACACTACAAGAAGGATGTGGAAAAATTGGAAAGAGTCCAGCTGAGGGACACAAAAATGATTAGGGGGCTGGAGCACATGACTTATGAGGAGAGGCTGAGGGAACTGGGATTGTTTAGTCTGCAGAAGAGAAGAATGAGGGGGGATTTGATAGCAGCCTTCAACTACCTGAAAGGGGGTTCCAAAGAGGATGGATCTTGACTGTTCTCAGTGGTACCTGATGACAGAACAAGGAGTAATGGTCTCAAGTTACAGTGGGGGAGGTTTAGGTTGGATATTAGGAAAAACTTTTTCACTAGGAGGGTGGTGAAGCACTGCAATGGGTTACCTAGGGAGGTGGTGGAATCTCCTTCCTTAGAGGTTTTTAAGGTCAGGCTTGACAAAGCCCTGGCTGGGATGATTTAGTTGGGAATTGGTCCTGCTTTGAGCAGGGGGTTGGACTAGATGACCTCCTGAGGTCCCTTCCAACCCTGATAGTCTATGATTCTATGAAATTCTGATGTGAGTCAAACTATTACAATAGTGTGGTTTCATTAAACAAAACTACATTTGCTTGATCTCACAGCTAACTTGCTGGAGAAAATAGATGATTATGTCCACACCTGTTTTGATTACACTATTGATAGCTTTGTTTCTGCTGTGCACAGAAATATATATATATATTTACCAATTGGGGCTCTGGCAGCTAACCTGTATTTAGCATAGGGCTGTTAGAGCTGTGGTTATCACACTGCTACTAAATTGGAGGAAAATACTGTTTGGTTTTTAGTGACCATCAATTTACTCAGCGGGGTCAGAAAACAACCTGAAATAGCAACAAAAAGCTTAAAATGAAAGGGGGGGGGGACAACAAAATCTAATTGTTAACCCTGGATGAGGACATTTCTTTATATAATTAACGAAGAAAGCTGGGCCATTTTCCTAATCACAGTATTTTTAAATTCACATAGGGAGAAGCAGTTCTTTCTGCAGGGAATTTTTCCCATGCCCCTCCTCAGACCCATGAAAACATATCTTGTACTCATGGTACTAAACAGATCAAGGCTGGCTCCACAACAGTCTCTCCTTCCCTACCACAACATCCCTCTGAGAAGGGGATTTGGTTTTTTTGGGGGGGAAAGTGAGGGTGGTGGAGGGCTGATCTGACTCCTGGTACAAAACTCCTATTTCCTCAAAGGGGAACAGGAATTAAGATCAAGACCTTTGTCAAGAATGGGTTAATTTAGTATTTGTTAATAGACAAGGTTTGGGGTGGGAAGGTGAGAATTCGGTATGAGTGAAATTCATGCCTGTCTGGCACGTATTTTATTAGTGTTTTTACAAGTTTAAAAATATGTAAAAAACCAGGAAAAGAAAAACCCGCTGAGAGATCAATTCTGTGTGAGTGAAGGGCAAAGAATTAAAAATATGATTATTGCCAATAATAATTTCACCAGGACAAGTGCCAGTATGACTCTCTTTGCAAGTCACCTCTGCAAATGCAGTGCCTTTGCTTAGTCCTTGTAGTATATTCAGCCAACATTAACAAAAGGTCATGTTTTAATTTTAAATCCTATAACTTTAACCTTGAATCTGTTTTTTCCCCCTGGATGATTCACAGGCAGCGATTATATTGATATTCCCCCCATAACAGGTCCTTACTATTTATATGAATGGTTGTCAAGGAAACCAGGTGCCGAGGAAAGCTGTATAACTTGTCTAGATTTAGAATTTCTCGTGCATGAGAGCACAATACAAAAACAGAGAAATAAATGACCCTGAAAAACAAACTCAGGAATACCTGGGCTTTCTGCAATTTTATTATTTTATAATTACTTTATTTTATTTATGTTGGGTTTTTTGTTATGACTCAGCATAAAGTTTGGTGACCTTAACAGAATTCTGACTTATCTCCTGCTTTGAGAACAGATAATATCTCCCATACACATATGCAACAAATCTGGATACAACTAGTGATAGGCAAAACATTGAGATAAAAGTGAATGATTATCTGAACCTTGGGGATGGGTAATGGAGATCAGCTGCAGATACTATACAGCAAGATACAACTGGAAAGGAAGATTCAGTATTAAATAACAACTAACACCACGCAGTAAAGAATAAAAAATAACTGCAAATTAATTCTCATCTATTTGCAACATAAGGCAATCATAGAATCATAGAATCTCAGGGTTGGAAGGGACCTCAGGAGGTCATCTAGTCCAACCCCCTGCTCAAAGCAGGACCAAACTCAACTAAATCATCCCAGCCAGGGCTTTGTCAAGCCTGACCTTAAAAACCTCTAAGGAAGGAGATTCCACCACCTCCCTAGGTAACCCAGTGAAGGCAGCCTCACGGAAGTCTGGTTTTCCTTCATCTTCTCCAAATCTTTCCCCAGTACACACAAATCAGGTAAGTGAGGAGGAAAACTTGACTTAAGAATGCCTTTTCAGCACTGGCTTCTTTAGTAACAATATAAAGCAGAACTGTCTACAGTGGGCCATAGGAAAGCATGTACCCAATGTGCTTTAAATGTGCATAAAACTGCATATGGTCACCATAAAATAAAACACTTTTTCCTCTTACCCCATCTGCAGGCCCCACAGCATCTTCAGAGAGTCAGTAACAATGTTCTAATCTCCCTCATGTCATCTACAGGAGCCATCTCCCTCCTCTCAGGTATCCATCCTGATTTCCTCCAGAAGGTTTCCACTTCTACTTCCTCATTTCCTCCCTCCAAACCTAAAAGTACCTATCTGGTTCTCTCCCCTTCCACCTCTCTCTCTCTCTCACTTGCTTTCTTTCTGCCTCTCCCCCAGCCCCTGAAGTTTTTTTCATCTGCCCCAGGATCTCTCATTCTGTCCAAAGCCTGAGGAACCCCTTTGTTCTTCCCCACTTTTCACTGGGAGATCACTAATGCCCACGTTTGGGGCGATGGAAAGGAGCGGCTAGCCACTTTTATTTGGTGCTGCACTACTTGTTCCTGACCACTCAGTCCCAGCATGGTGAGACAGTAGGGTGGAGGAGGAGGAGGTAGGAGTGGTAGAGAGTGTCCCGAGAGGAGAGAGAGAGAGCAGTGTGATGTGCCAACCTCCCTCTCCTAGTTGTCCAGGAATATCTGAACATGCAGTTGTATTTTAAAGAACCCTTATTGAGAGCAGAGGAACAAACCATCCTGATGTTCAGAATGAATAGCAAATATGGCAGGCAACCAGCTTGGCTTAACAGAGAAAACTTCAGTGATCTTAAACACAAAAAAGGAAGCTTACAAGAAGTGAAAATTTGGACAGATGACCAGGGAGGAGTATAAAAATATTGCTCGAGCATGCAGGGGTGTAATCAGGAAGGCCAAAGCACAACTGGAGTTGCAGCTAGCAAGGGATGTGAAAGTTAACAAGAAGGGTTTCTACAGGTATGTTAGCAACAAAAAGGTCAGGGAAAGTGTGGGACCCTTACTGTATGGGGGAGGCAACCTAGTGACAGATGATGTGGAAAAAGCTGAAGTACTCAATCTTTTTTTTGCCTCGATCTTCATAGACAAGGTCAGCTCCCAGACTGCTGCACTGGGCAGCACAGTATGGGGAGGAGGTTAGCAGCCCTCAGTGGTGAAAGAATAGGTTAGGGACTATTTAGAAAAGCTGGACATGCACAAGTCCATGGGGCCCGATGCAAAGCACCCAAGGGTGCTGAGGGAGTTGGCTGATGTAATTGTAGAGCCATGGGCCATTATCTTTGAAAACTCGTGGTGATCGGGGGACGTCCCGGACGAACGGAAAAAGGCAAATATAGTACCCATCTTTAAAAAAGGGAAGGAGGAGAATCCGGGGAACTACAGACCAGTCAGCCTCACCTCAGTCCCCGGAAAAATCATCGTGCAGGTCCTCAAGGAATCCATTCTGAAGCACTTGGAGAAGAGGAAGATGATCAGCAACAGTCAAAATGGATTCATCAAGGGCAAGTTATGCCTGACTAACCTGATTGCCTTCTATGATGAGATAACTGGCTCTATGGATATGGAGAAAGTGGTGGACATGATACACATTGATTTTAGCAAAGCTTTTGATGTAGTCTCCTACAATATTCTTGCCAGCAAGTTAAAGAAGTATGGATAAATGGAGTATAAGGTGGATATAAAGCTGGCTAGATTGTTGGGCTCAACAGGTAGTGATCAATGGCTCGATGTCTAGTTGGCAGCCAGTATCAAGCGGAGTGCCCAGAGGTTGGTCCTGGGGCTGGTTTTGTTCAACCTCTTCATTAATGATCTGGATGATGGGATGGATTGCACCCTCAGCAAGTTCATGGATGACACTAAGTTGGGGGAAGAGGTAGATATGCTGAAGGGTAGGGATAGGATCCAGAGTGACCTAGGCAAATTGGAGGATTGGGCTAAAAGAAATCTGATGAGATTCAACAAGGACACGTGCAGAGTCCTGCACTTAGAACGGAAGAATCCCATGCACTGCTACAGGCTGGGGACTGACTGGCTAAGCGGCAGTTCTGCAGAAAAGGACCTGGGGATTAGAGTGGACGAGAAGCTGGATGAGTCAACAATGTGCCCTTGTTGCCAGGAAGGCTAATGGCATATTGGGCTGCATTAGTAGGCGCACTGCCAGCAGATCGAGGGAAGTTATTATTCCCCTCTATTTGGCACTGGTGAGGCCACATCTGGAGTATTGTGTCCAGTTTTGGTCCCCCCACTACAGAAAGGATGTGGACAAATTGGAGAGAGTCCAGCGGAGGACAACAAAAATGACTAGGGGGCTGTGGCATATGACTTATGAGGAGAGGCTGAGGGAACTGGGCTTATTTAGTCTGCAGGAGAGAAGAGTGAGGGGGGGGATTTGATAGCAGCCTGCAACTACCTGAAGGGGGGTTCCAAAGAGGATGGAGCTAGACTGTTCTCAGTGGTGGCAGATGACAGAACAAGGGTCTCAAGTTGCAGTGGGGGAGATCTAGATTGGATATTAGGAAAAAACTATTTCACTAGAAGGGTGATGAAGCACTGGAATGGGTTACCTAGGGAGGTGGTGGAATGTCCATCCTTAGAGGTTTTTAAGGCCCGGCTTGACAAAGCCCTGGCTGGGATGATTTAGTTGGGGTGGTCCTGCTTTGGGCAGGGGGGTTGGACTAGATGACCTCGTTAGGTCTTTTCCAACCCTAATCTTCTATGACTCTATGACTCCCACGGCTGGCTGGAGATGAAGGCTGCAAACCACCTTTTTTTTTTTCTGGCAGTCAACCAGGAAAAGCAGAGACATGGTTAGGTAAAAGGCCAGAAAACCTGAGCATCTCACCAAAAGCTGGAGGTAAGACAGAGCTGGCTAAAGTTTGGCCAGGCATCAAACACAATCCACGGCTGCCCTCTCCCTTCATCTCCATGCAAAGAAAAGACAGCTCAATTGCTCAACTGCATACTATAAATAATAGTGAATGAAAACAAGCAGTTTGTACTAATCCATCAGGGAGGATTCAAATCCATGAAAATATTATAATTGTAGGCTGTTTAAGGTTTTTAAGTACGCAGATACATGCTCATTATCTGCAGCCATCAGAGTTTCTGGCAAGCTTCCAAGCAATTCTTGAGGTCACAGAGTGGAGCCATCCAATCTACATTTTGCATGATGTCAAGATATAAACAGGTATGTCGCCAGGGTCCACTGACCAGAATAAAGCACAATATGCTTTCCTCTATAATTGCACATTATTTATTATTCAAGATCAAGAACACAGTCAATCAGTCATGTAACAAAATTATAGTTGAAGTGGAAGCTTTTGCTTTAGTAGATTTGGGGAGAGGTATAGCTCAGTGGTTTGAGCATTGGCCTGCTTAAACCCAAGGTTGTGAGTTCAATCCTTGAGGGGGGGCCACTTAGGGATCTGGGGCAAAAATCAGTACTTGGTCCTGCTAGTGAAGGCAGGGGGCTGGACTCAATGACCTTTCAGGGTCCCTTCCAGTTCTAGGAGATAGGTATATCTCCAATTATTATTATTATTTTTTTGGCAAAAATCTCATGAGCCTATTTTAGGGTGTTAGAAGTGGGTAACATAGCCTTACCTGAAATTAGTGGTGTTAGCGAAGAGATGCCTGTCATAGAAGTGACTATCTAAAACAATAGCTAGCATGTATTTTTTTTCCCCTTTTAAGATGGGAGACTCTAGTGTGTGTCTTATATAGGACAGAATATAGTGGGGATGCAACTGGCGAGCGGTGCAGAAGACACTGCTCTAAAGGAGAAGGTGCTCATATGAAGCCAATGGCAGATTGATGACACCACGATAACTCGGATGGAGTGATCAAATAGATAATTTGTCTTTATCTGTAATGTTTGTATTCAGAAGGTAATTATCACAGATTTCTACCCACCCCCACCTCTTTATTTTTAGGTTTTTGCTCCCAGAACATGACTTAGAGGGACTTCAAAAGCTCAAAATTCAGTATCAGTAACAGTCTCAACAGCAGGTGGCACACACTTACCTGCTGGTGAGGAATAAATGACTTATCCCGTTAGAAACCACCAGTTCTTTTATTTTTAGCAAAAGCAAAGTATTAGCAGAAAAATAAATCATTCCCATCCCTGCAGGGATAGAAGACAGGTGAGTGGGGAATCTATTACATTGCAACTACTTCTTTAAGAGCTCAAGAATTACAGGAAGGATTTTTTTTTTCCAACAGTAACTATGATAATAGATGCTCATTCTTGGAAACTAAAAGCTCCAGGAATGCAGTCTGGGGAAAAAACACACTAATAATGAATAAAACTTATTATAGTTATGAGCAAGCAACACTAACAATAACCCAAAGAGGCACTGAATGTAATGGTACAGAAATGTATTTTTGGTTTGTTTGTTTGTTTTCAATAGAAAGAGACACGATCTCTCACAAACAATACAAAACTAACTAGAGAAACATTCTGAAAAAAAAATACATAATGGGGGTGGGAAAGTAGAGCTCCTCCAAACCAAGCAATAACAAGCTGGATCCTAACTACGACAATTCACAGCAGTTGATGATCAGGCCCAGATTCTGTAATAATGGCAAGGCAAATATAATTTCAGATTGCAAGGAGTGATGTTTTGATAAAGCATTTAAAGGAAAACTCCAAGTATCTGCCTGCAAATATCCTGGATAGTAACTGATCTGGGGCTGGCTAGGATCATTGGCATGACTCTGAATACATGTACCTTAGCGTAGTATTGTATTTTATCTCTACCTAAGGAATAACAAAGGAGAAATGCAGTGAGGTAGACATCAAGATATAGTTCTTAAAGAGTCAGTTAAAACAATAAAACTGGGTAGATATTCTAATGGCTTTTACCTTCTCTAGACAGAAGCTAAGGGGTCCATTCAGTTGCAGAAAAGAGTCGCATGAGAAAAGGCACAATCACTTGAGAAGATTAACAACAGATTATAATATACTACACTGAAATTTCATCACCAGTTTTGGAGGAATGAGTCCTATGCACCATCTTGTCCTTGTGAAACTTACTGTAGCTGGAACAACCACTTGAGTTTGATGCTTGTTTACTGTGAAAACTGATGTGTCTACCACTAGTAATAAAACTTCACCTTAGGAACTCAAGCTCCCTGATATCAAGAGGCTCAAAAGAAAGCTTTGTCATCATGGCAAAGACTATATTTATGGGGTAGCCCTTAAGTAATAGGCTTCTCATGAACTTCAACACTAAAGCGTGTACACAAACCCAAAGTTAGGAGGACTGTCTGTAACCCACACTGAGATGGATATTGAAGATGTGGAAAGACTGAATTTGGCTCATCACACACACATGCACTGTAAGAGATATGTTGCGGCTTGTAACCACTGAGACCCTAAATGCTCTGGGAAGGTGTCTCATGAGGAGGCAGGTAGGTCATGGATAAAATGAGAAGCATTTCATCATGAGACTGAATGCTCGTAGCATGGTCCTTCCTGATACAGCCTGTCTCTTTATTATCCTCTCCGTACTCTTGAAGGGAAAAGGAAACATCCATGCCTGCAATGCTTCTATATATTGCAGTTGTTCATCAGAAACAAGCTAGGACAAAGCACTTTATGATGCTTTCTACAACTTCAGGACCCTGGTAGTGGTTTAGGCTTTTACTTGGATTCCTTCCAGTCTGCCATCTTAGCTCAGCCTATCAGTCGGACATTGCAATATATGCACTCCAGTTCTTTGTAAATCCACTAAATGTTTTGTAAAAACATGGGGACTGGTATCAGTCCCCAAAAGAAATACCTTGAACTGTGAAATGCCGTCCCACTATCACTAATCACTAATGTGACATGGAGGTATCCCTTAGACACATGTAACAGTCTACAAGATCCAGAAAGCATAGCTAATATTGCTCTTTCCAGCTCCTCACCCATTAGTGGCAAAAAAAGAACTGATGGCTGAAAAAGAGCTGACCTTTATCTCTTATCAGCAGTTATAGGAGGTACATACTATTCACTGAAGAGACTGAAACAGCTCCACATTTCAAACTATATTACAAGCGTTCCCTCTGAGTCGTGCATTAGGAGAATAAATCCAAGAACAGTGATCTACTATAATACTTACATTTGAGAAAAAAAATGTGGTCAATACAGCAGACCCCTGATGCAGAAGCAATAAGCTCCCGTAAAATGCAGTTGCAGTACTGCAGAGCACCACATATGCAGCAGTCATTTCTGAGCACTTTCTCTTTTACAGCGTGTAGGTTTGGATCATTTTCATAAAACTGGATTATTTTTTCTGGAAAAATCTCATGTGTAGTCATTTGTCTTTTCTCATCCCCTGGTAAAGTTCTTGGCTTGAGATACTGCATGTCTTTCTACCATAACGGCAAAACTGAAGTACTCCAAAGAGGAGTCTATGCTGTTGAACTTTCAGAAAAGAGTATGGCGCACATGTGTGTGTAGTGCACACGTGGTGGTGATGGGGAGGCTTGGCTCATTATTTACTCAGTCTATGCATGAAAGAAAAGAAGAATGGCAAGAGTAGCTTACCAGTGAAGGTGCAATGAGGGCATTGATTTCCCTTTGGTTCCATAACAGAAGGAGCCCCAAAGGGAGCTCACAATTTCTACAGCGGTAAGGTACAAAAATGAACAAAAGGTCTCAAAGCAGGTTGATCCCAGTGCCAGTAGGCAGCATTAATTGGCATAGTGGGCTGGGCACAAGCCTTTACTTTTGAAATAAGGTTCAAATAAGGTTCAAATTCTGACTTGGGACACTGGTGACAATTAGTTTGGGAGTCTCTTAATTCACTCCTGTGAATAGCCCAAAAACTCTATATCACATCACAGCACAGTTAGCCGTCTTTGCTCAGATTAGGCCCCAGGCAGGAGTATTAGGGGTTGTTACAGGTCAGCACTGGGGTATACTGGCAGAACTCTGGGGGGGGAAATGCTGCACTCAACGTCTCAAATTGACCCATAACCTTTAAAAAAACCAAGCTTCCATGACACAAAGCTCTTCTGTAGCAGTTTGTCTTGTTTGTCTGGTGGCCTGCTTTCCTTCCAGAGACAAGATTCCAGGGAAGGCTGCTCATAGTGTACTCACCCACTTCTAGCAACAGGATTGTAGGCACATGGGTATTTCTGGAAGTCTTCTCCAGCAGCAGCAAAAGCGATCCATGCGACTGACATTCCAGTCATTTTGGGTCTGCCTTGCTGGATTCCCCCTTGTTTCATTGCAAGTCTTGTATTGAACAGAAGAAATCTCAAGACCCACATTCAATGTGCTTTTATCTTAGGTTTTTTACCAAAATTCAGGGTCTAAGTAATGATGGAAAACATATGAATTTTTAATTTATTATTTTGCATAGACTGGCTCATACCACAAAGAAATTGGGATGACAGAGAAGTAGCACATAGGCTACTGAGTATGTATGAATAGATCTTCTGGGATCATAACAAAGGCTCTGTTGTGCTACAGATTTTGAATTACCATCCATTTTTCAGTGGACACAGATTCCCTCCCAACTAGTTTGCTGGGAAGAGCCATGGCCTTCAAAAACTAGTTTCCTTAAACCCAATCTGTAGCAATGAAAGACAAAGAAAGGAAAACAGTACAGGAAGTTTAACATGATAGGAATGTATTAACCATAAACATTTTTCATAACCTGTATTTCCTGATTTAGGGTGTCTAATGTTAAAAATGTGTAACAAACAACTCCAGATTAGTATGAGACACAAATAAATCCAGATCTAAAATAATGTAAGGCTAGTGGTGGGCATCCATTTCCATAGAGTTTCTCTTACACAGATTCTATTTTCATGGGTCTGAGATTTGTTTTGTTTTGCTTTTTCTTTATCATCCCTTAAAAGGATAAAGGCTCAGGGGAAGGAGGAATAGATGTATAATAGAGAACCATATACACAGCTATGCCACATTACAAAGTCAAATCGCTGCGCTCCAGATTTAAAAAGGAGTGTTTGAAGGATTCACAGTAGCAGGGTGAAACCAGATTTGTGGGATTGTTGGGAGTAGAAAATCTGCATAATCAGTGGTCTTTGCTTTCTTTTTTTATCCCCTTCTTCTTGCAGCGTAGGCCTGCAAGCTTCCCTAAAACCTTAACAGAGATGTCATCTAGTCAACAGCCTTATTTTCACTCCCTTCCTCTGGGACACTACTTGCTGTAACTCTAAGGAAAATAATATACATTTTAGAATCTGCCAAATATTCTAAGCCCCAAATTCTACTTTTTTAAAGTATATAATCTGGTAAGGAGTGTTCTCTGAATCCTAAACAGCAATTTGAAAACAAACATTCCACTGCTGAGAAATTCATCTCAAAAGACACTATTTATATAGGACCTAGGCAAAACAACCCCCTTGAAAACAACCCCCTTCTTGACTGCAGAAGCAGTCAAGACCCAAAGACTACGCTCAGGACTTTGTGAAAAGGCTTGTGGAAGCATCATGGATGAAGTAAACAAAAACTCCTAACTCCTGCTCTATTAGGAATAATGGGTGTGTATGTCCCTGTTTACCAAATGGAGAAAGGACAAAGACAGAAAAAATTCATTTCTGAGCTACTAATATGGTGCTACAAAACACAGCGAATAAAAGGAAAATTATAAAAAAGATACTCAACAGCATCTTAAAGCTGGCTGTAAAACTTCAGCAATTGGGACTCACATAGGAACTGAATGATTTCAATGGAACAGTAGAGAGTCATTAAAAGCAAACATAATACACACTATATCGTGTATATGTCATTTCTGATAATGGTACAACTGGTAGCAAATTATTCCACAATCCGCATATGCTTTCCTAATACTGACCAAGGTAATAAGGTTCCCACAAGTACGTGTGAAAAACAAACCCAAACAAGTCATGCCAAATTCACTACCGAGATTACCTCAGAAATATCAGAGTAGCCTTTTATTGCCCCCTCCAGAAAACACCAATTTGTTGAAACCTAATGCTCTGCAGAAATGTTTCGGTTTCAACAAACTTCTGTGGAAACACAAGGCAGGGTTCCATTGGAAACCCAGCAGGCTGCTGGGGAGCTCACAGTGCCAGGGCACACAGCTTCCAGTCAGCATTGCTATGCTGACTACCTCAGAGTAAGGGACCCCAGAGCTGCCAGGCTGCCTGGCAGCCCGTCTCTAGCAGGGGGTTCACAGTCTAGGATCCTTGCTCTACAGCAGGGTGCTTGGAAGCCCAAGCTCAGGATGGTGCTCTCAGGGCTTCCTTACTCCCTGCCCTAGAGCCAGGACTCTCAGGGCTTTCAGGCTCCCTGCTTTCTGCAGGGGAACCCTTAACTCTGAGGGGCAGCCCGAGGAGTCTTCTAGCGCTGGGAAGCAGCTGACTGCTCCATTTCATGTAGGAAAAAATCAGACTGAAATGGTTTGATTTTTCTGAAACAAAAACGTTTTGGAATTTCTGTTCCATAGAATATTCTTAGTTTCAACCTGCTCTTCCTCAAAAACATGTTGGTACATCCTACTGCAAACTTGGCTGAAACTTGCAGGAGGATCTGGATATGATTCAGCATTATACGTGCCATGTGTTGTACCCACCCCTTAAAACTCCACTGATATCAATGACTCTTTGCAGTCATGGGGTCTGGTTCTGTGCTGTCACATTCACCCATGTTGAGTATTATTTCATACTCTGTGACTAGACTCCCTGAAATCAGTGAAACTGCTTGTGTAATACGACACACTTTAAGTATGGGTGGCTGTATTGGGATGGTCTACTTTCTGTACATATCAATAATTGCACCACATAAGATCTCTCTGTTACCTTTGACTTAACTAGCTTGGAACAGACCCAAAGGATAATGAGGAAAGGACTAGCAGATCAATCTCGCCAAACTGAGACGCTGAACAGGTACTGTTTATGCCCTATCATCTACTGTCGGGGACATATAATATACCTACATACAAACTACAACATCCTTCTCTGCAATGAATGTTCACAGCACTAAGGAAAGTACCTAGCTACCTAAGTTGATAACTGCCTGTTGCTTCATGTGGAAAAGATGTTAAAATAACCAAAACAGCAATGAACAAGTATTTTGCTCAAGGATCATCTTTCACTTTTACCATCTCTTTCCACAACATTTTGTTCTCAAGATCCTAGCAAGTGGAGTGCTTTGATTTTATCTTAATTAGCACAGCAATTTGCTAAAGTTTGTTTTTCCGTTTCTACAGAGTCTTGATCAAGTTTAGCAACGAGTAGATTGATATGCTATACAAATTACTGCCACCATCTCCAAATCCGAAATTTTGAATAGCGAGATCTACCTGCACAGCTGAAAAACATGCAGCCCTGAAACTCAATGTTGAACCTCTGTGATCTAATTAAAACTCTGTAATTCTGCTATGGAAAGACTTTATGTTTAGAATATTATTTTACTTATTTATTTATTTACACTGACAGAGCCTTCCTCAACTCCTAATTATTCCTTTTGAAAGGCAGTCCAGACAAAGCAGCAAATTATTTCTAAAAAAATTTATATAGATTTATAATTGGAGATATACCTATCTCCTAGAACTGGAAGGGACCTTGAAAGGTCATTGAGTTTAGCCCCCTGCCTTCACTAGCAGGACCAAGTACTGATTTTTGCCCCAGATCCCTAAGTGGCCCCCTTGAGGACTGAACTCACAACTCTGGGTTTAGCAGGCCAATGATCAAACCACTGAGCTATCCCTCCCCCCACACCTCAGAATGTATGCTGTTATGGTGTCTCCACTGCTTAATTTGTAATGAAAGAGGTGCTGGGGCCCAAGCAATTAGTGCTGGAGCTAAACAATTTTTTTACTTTCGTAACTGATGAGGCAAAGCCCAGAGGTGCCAGGGCTATAGACTGCCAAGCCTAGAGGTGCTGGGGTTCAGTCCTGGCACAAATTAAGCACTGGATGTCTCAGACTATGACTATGATTTTTGTTGTGCAAGTTTTTAGTTAATTTCATGGCAGAGATACAGGGAAAAATCACAGTCACTGAAAGGTTACATCCCAAGGTGGTGGTGGGGGAGGAGGAACAAACCCGCTCTGCATTCACCCTGTAACAGTGTCCCGCAGGGCTGAGCCTGGCTCCACATTCTGGGTGTTGTGACTTTGGGCGCTATGTTGCAACACCGATCAAGTTTGGCCCGTGCACACTTCCATCTCCATCTAAGGAGAGGCAAGACGTGTCAAACCTAAGTGGTGCTGTGACCACACGGACCAGGTCGCAACACCTGGAGCAGAGAGCCAGACCCACAGAAGCTGCTGCTGTGGGAGGTTTCAAATGTTATTAAAATTCATGATAACCATGAACACTGTGACCTCCGTGCCAAAATCATAGCCTAAAGCCTTGTCTACACTTATGGGAGGATCGATGCATGGCGATCGATGCATTGGCGGTCGATTTAGCGGGTCTAGTGAAGACCCGCTAAATCAACTGCAGATCACTCTTTCATCAACTCCTGTACTCCATCTAAACGAGAAGCGCAAGGGGAGTCGACGGGAGAGTGTCTCGCATTGACATAGCATAGCGTGAACCCCGCGGTAAGTAGATCTAAGTACATCGACTTCAGCTACGTTATTCATGTAGCTGAAGTTGCGTAAATTAGATCGATCTCCCTCCGGAGTGTAGACAAGGCCTTACTAATACACATGCCTCAGGAGTGCCAGGAAGCTGAGTGCTTACAGTATGAGAGGCTTAAGATTCCATCTGTTCTACAAGAAAGCTGTGTCCCTTTTACAGGGAAGAAATTTTATTCAATGTAATTCACCTTGAAGGACAAGAAATCTTCTGCAAGGCAGGTAGAATTTTAAGGCTCATAGACTAGATGTGGCACTAATCATACAGTGCAGTAGTTGTAATACTTTGGGCAACACAGAGAGTTCTGGTTAGTTCTGAGTTCTCAAACACACAAGCTGGAATTCTTGTCAGCCAATCAGAATGCTGTCTCAAAACTAGACAAATAAAGTAGAAATAAAAAAAAATAAAACGGCTTGAGTTTGTTTTTGTTTCTCTTTACCTTGAGCTCATCTGCATCATAGAAGTCTATGCGCACAGCAGGGACCATCCAGGTCTGGAAGAGAGTCGCCAGGATCTGTTTGGCAATAGCATCTGCAATGAGGTGGAAGTGAAGAGGGTTTCGCCTGGTATAAAAAGGGAGAGAAGGAGATATAGAAACCTTTGAACCAAGCTCAAATTATAAACAAAGGACACCGAAATCTACAAAACTTTACCCAACCCTACTGTAGCATGATAACATACAACACTTAGTACAATGGAGTCCAGGTCCATGGCTGAGGCTCCTAGGTGCTACCACAATCCACATGTATTAATTAATAATCACAGAAACACAGGATCAGCTTTTCAGCAAAATGTGCACCACTGTGGTTCTATTTATTTCAATGGAGCGATGCTAATTTACACCAGCTGAAGATCTGGCCTAAAAAGTCCAATTCCATCTTCTAAAAGTAAACAGTCCCCTTTGGAAACCTGAACTTACAAGGTGCTTGCATTTACTCTTCAGGGTTACCCTGGTGGTCTCTCTGTGTGATGACAATACTTGCCCCCAGGGAAGCAGGGAGATGAGAGGTTCAAAAAAACACCAAACATGGTGGTGGTGTTCCAGTCCCAGTGCGCCTGCACACACCATTGATTCAGAACACATGTTCGGTGACGCTTGGCAGAATTCATTTTTTTTTATATTTCAATGGAAAAAAATCAATTTTTATTTTCAACACTTTCCCCCCCTCCATTTTTATCAATTTTAATTTAATGCAAGTTTCTTCAGAGTGTCAGTGGCCTGGCTGAGCCCCCAACCGCGGGGAAAGCCACCTGGCTTCTGAATGGCTCCTTTCAAGGGCTCGCACTCCTTCTCCTCGTAGGTCTGGCTAGGGGTCTCTACTCTGCCCTACCAGCACCGCAGCCACCTCTTCCACACACACCTTGCGCCTGCGGGGATCATGTGCCAGTCATGCAGAGAGCCCTCTGCAACCCCACTGACACAGAAGTAAGAGGGGTCCTGGCCAACACCCCCAGCTGGTGAGTGAGAGAGCAGATCGGTGACAGCGGGGCTAAACAGGGCCGCTATGCTGCCACAGGGCTGGTGACGCCCAATCCCTGCAGGTACAAGGTGCGCCAGCAACAGATTGATTTTTTTTCATTGATTGCAATGTGTCCACTGAAATCAACGCTGAACAACCTTTATCAATTGAAATTGAATCCTGCCAAACCTAAAGTACGGCCTAGTCATTAATGCTAGGAGAACCTGGAGCTAGCAGTCCCATGCCAATGCCTCTCAGCTACTGTAACAATGAAAGGCCTCAAGAAATTGATTGACTGGGTATTGCAAACCCCCTCGTGCCCCTACCCACATAAAGAAGGAAGGGTTGGAGGAAACCAGACACAAAGAGAAAATTTTGTTTAAAAATGTGTCCAACTTGGATTCACACTAGGATTCATATAAGCAAGGCTTAATCAAATGCATCCAACCAGGATGAAAGATTAACCAGAGCCAACCTGAGTTGAAAGGTTTGATAAAGCTTACCGAACGCTTTCACTGCAGTAGGAGTTGTGACATTACAAACACTATGGTTAAATCACCTCTCTTTGCTTCCCTCTTTGGGGGAGGGAGAGCAACAGCCTGATCTTTATTCAACTTCCGTGGTAGGAGTATGGAGACCTGTCATTGGAATTTAGCAATGATTTGTAGTAAGAAGGGGTACTGCATATTTATCCATAAGCTGGCAACTTCGCCATCAGCAAAGAGGAATGGGAATTCGTGAAAGCCACTAAGAAGACAGATGGTCCATTTAGCCCTTAGCATCAGTACAACCTTCTTTTGATCTTCTGGGAGGCATAATGGAGTCTCATTTATGTGGAATTTATAAAAGTAAATGGGTGCACTTGTCAAAGGACATTTTTCATCCACAATGGAGGAACGTTTAATTTCAGATGCTGGGGAAGGTAATGGTTGCTAATAAAATCTGCAATGTGAATAAGAATTTGGGGAACCCATGTATGTTTGGGCCCATGCACGTCTAAGATGGTCCATTACACTTTGCTCTGGTTTCACCCAAAAGGTCAAGCGTCTTCTCTTTCCCTATTCTCTGCCCCAGAGAACAATCTGTCCATTTTTTAATTGTCATTTCCTTTCTGCTCTAAGGAAGATCATTCAGTTTTTCCTCAATGAACACAGTCAATCAAAAGAGTATGAAAATGTATACAATGAACAGGATATAAAATGGTAGCACGTGTTCCAGCAGAAAAAGTTAATCATAGTGACATTAGGTGTCAGCCACACAGTTTTGCAGTGCCTCAGACACAAGCTTTCTGCATCTGGGGTTCGAGCTAACACTCTTTGAAGTCAATGGAGTCATTCAGTGGAGATGCGGCTCATGCCACCCGTTTGAGAAAGAGGTATAAAGAGTACAATTAGCAGTATAACAAGTGGATGTACAACAAGATGGTGGAATAATTTCAGAGCTCTAACCTCACCCAATCTGAATTCAACAACATCAAACAAATTAAACTATAGTGGCCCCCAGTGTAGAGGAATTGAGAGTATTTTAGCCTTTAGCATGCCCTGAGGCAGGGAGAGAATGGAGAAGGAATTCACCATTTGCCAGCTGCTGAGTATCCTATTAGCAAACCAACGTGTCAACAGTAATATGTCTAGATCTGCTTCATTAAACCAGCACGAGAGAAGAGGATAACACCATGGGTCATCTAAATTCCCCAGTACGAGAAAACAGGTAGTTTGCCAAGAAACTCTGAGAACAACAAAGATTAAGAAAAGTATTTAATTGGCAGAGAAAAGTCTAGGGGAAACAGTACAAAAGCAGTAAATTTGGGAACAGACAAAGCAATATGTCAAGGTGTGTTGGTCAGAGTGAAAATTCCATAGGCCCTTCTATCCAGCAGAAGTTGAGGTTGATCTCACTTTGGACATCTAATGTAGTTTCTGCAGATATCTCCCAGTTGTTTTAGTTTTGTAGCCTTTCAGGGCCATTAATTCATATAACTCAAATTGGACTGGAAAAGGAGTAAAACTGAGGAAAAAACAAACAAACAAAAAGTTCCCCTTTACTTTAAACCATGAGCTAATAAAAGAAAATCACACCAAATACTAATAGATGAAATAAAGCAACAAAAAGGAAAAACATTTTTTATATAAAGAAATTCATATGTTTGGTGGCATTTCATACTCAAATGACCCAATGTGTATCAAACTTAAATAGAAGTAGCTAGGTTACATTTTCTTTAGTTTAGCTCCTCCTGGGAAAAAAGGAGAAGCTGTCCTACTCAAAAACCTCTTTCAAGATGTTAGATCGCAGTGAAGATTCAGCTGGAAGGAAGGTATGTGTCAGAGGCAAAATAGGGGCTTAACAATTATGTTCCTAATACAGATCCCAGTGACCTGCTGACAGATACAACTAAACGGTATACTGGCCAAGGCATGTCTTTGGTGAGGTGATTTAATTATGTAATGAATTAGGCCCACCATCTACAAACAGATTTAGGTATTCCAATGCCTCACTTTTAGGCACCTAGAAAAATCACAGGAACAACTTTCCTGGCTTTGTGAATTGCTCTGGGTATTAGGCAGAAGATAGGCATCCTGATGCCGACAGTGAAGCAGCCCCACACATGCCCAGAAGCAGAAAGATAGGCAACTAGGGAACTTTTACTGCAATGCCATAGGCGCCAGGTGAGTTTAGGACCTACTGGATTCAGCAGCCAAGCCAAGCAGGAGCTGTGTGTATTGCAGTCCTACTTATAAATAAGACTTAGACACCTAAGATCCTTTGTATATAGGAGCCTTAGAGTCTAGGCGAAACTGTAAATAGTTCATAGCAATGACCAAACCCCACCAAGAATCCCTTAAGAACATAACAGCTGAACTGTATCTAATAGATAATAATTGAGCCAGATTTAATAAGTAATAACCAACCCAAATCTAACAGAACATTGCTGGAGGTCATTCCATCCACCTTTGAATCTAGTCATTTTTCCCCCCCAACAGTGGCATTGAACTACTGGATGTGGGAGGTTGTGTTGTGCGCACATGGACATTTGTGGGAGGAAGCAGCATCCCGACTCACTCTGAACTCCTTCTGGAAATCTAAGGCCATTGTACAGGCATTACTTAGGGACAGGGCCTTTGACCAGATGTGGTGGCTGGACCTTTTCAAGGTCTATAGGCTATGGGTTTCTATGGAGTGTTTGTGAAATGGGTTCATAAATCTCTATGATAAACCAAACTCCACTGTAAGAGTCAATGGTTTGAACACAGAATCCTTCTCATTACCAGAAGGCATGAGGTAGAGCTGTCTTCTTCCCCCATTATTATTTGCCAGTGTTACTGAACTACTAGCTGTAAGAATTGTGAACAACTCCACAAAAAGTAAAATTTCATTATTCTCAGATGATGTTTTGATGTACCTTTTGGAATCAATGAAATCTATTCCAACACTGAGACTGGTCTTTTCCCAATAAGGAGAAACTTTGGGCAAAAAGTATACAAATCAGAAAGAGAGAGTTTCGCCTCACTCAGTGGGAAGAGGAATCAGCTGAGAGCTGGCCTTCACATACTTTTGGCTGGCTGGCTGGCTGGTGTGTGTGTGGCATCCATCTGTCAAAATGTGGCTGCTAGGGGGAGGGTACTCATGGTGGGCAAGGACGGTGAAGAGGTTTAAGTGGCAGCTGGAAAGAGTGGAAGTTGGGGGTGGGACAGTTATGTGTATGGAAAAACTGGGAAAAATTGTACTCTAATTACAAAGTAATGTGCTTTTGGCAAGTTATTTTCTTATTTTTGTATGTGTGTCTTGTCTTTTAAAATGCAAACTTGTCAGAGCAGGGACTGTCTTCTACTCTATGTTTCTACAGCACATGGCACAATGGCATCTGGTTGGGGCCTTTAGGCACTACCAGATGCAAAATAAATAATAATGTTAATTAAAGGGTCTGTCCCTCATTCTTGTGTCATATTCAGGAGACCGCTTTCTTGGGGGCTGGTCCAAGTCTCTGGTCTGAACTCAGAAGCCAGGACTATCACAAACTTCACCATCTTCTGGTCCAAATGCAAGGCACACTTCTTCAACCTGCCTTCACTAAACACACACACAGCAGCATGTACATTTCACAAAACAAAACAAAATTAAAATCCTACACTACATACACAATTGTGCCCCCCCCCACCGGGGGCCCGGCTGAGAGCAAGAATAAACAACATTTTTAATCATATCACTTAATGAACTATTGGAAAGTGCACAGACACTATGATGATGAGGGAGGTATAAGAACCTGAATAAAATAGGAATAGAGAGGCCTTAAGCTATCCATGGATGAAGATTCCTTATAATACATCACATTTGCAGAATTTAAATTTGTGGATTCGTGAACATTAAAATCTTTATTAAAACTTTAAAATATTTTCATGTAAACTAGGTTTTTATTGCACTGATCCTTGTCTTTTTTATTTAAAAAATTATTTACTTTAAATGTAAAATATTTATATTGAAGTGATCATTTTTCCCAATGATCAGTTACTTTTCACTTTCTCTCCCAGTCCCTTCCCCCATTTAGTGATGGCTTTAGTGTTCTGCACATTTCCTGCTGCTCTAGAAACCATAGGGACTTTCTAGCCTTGAACCATTATTTAAAAAGAAAACAGCACTCATTTGACTCCGGCCAGTGGGTAGAAAGATAGTAACATTATAAATAATCCTCGCCATGAATAAGCTGGGACATCTATTTACTTTTTTTAAATTAATGAATGCTGATGGCTGAGTCTGTCAGAAGCGTGACTGGCATAAGATTAGCAGTACAGCATCTCCCAAAAGAGTTTGTCTTGTTTAGTAAAAGTGGTCCAGTTTAGGTCTGGTTTAGCTAGCATGCTAATTACACATTTCCTAAATTTAACCTTTTTTTCCTAGATGAGATGCAGGGTAACAGCTTTAGCTTGATTTTTAGCTAGTGGAAACACGCAAGTCATGACACTCAAGATCCACCCTGCATAGAAACAACCCCTCTCATTAGGAGCCAAATTCTAAAACCTGCACAGAGAGGGGACAGGAAGGTCTGCAAGGCTCCCTTTCTCATCTTGCTGAACAAGCAAGCAGTTGATCTGTCCCCCTAAATATCAATTGAGGCCAGGGCTACCTATGCAGAGACCCATGCCTTAGCAGCACTCCCTGGTCAGGTCACAGCTGGAGTAACTTTTTTGGGGTTCAGGGGGAGGTAAAAAGAAACATCAGATATTTCAGCTGAAAATTTGTTTAAACTTAAGCCAAGGTTCATTACATTGTACTCTGCATATAAACAATGCTGTCTTGGAAATGGGCATATGTTTTAAAGATTAGCTTGATTGGAAAGAAAGGACCTTATGGTTAGCAGGAGCTACTAATCTGGAGAAATGTTCATACAGGTCTCCATAGTGCATGATGCAGGTTGAATGGGAGGGACACAAGTGGTTGGTTCAGAGGGTGTGAGTACAATTTCATGTCAGCTGTAGTTTCAAAGTCTGACTTGGGAGGCCACAAGTGAAAATTGGTTTGGAGATGTCTCCTTCTATTCCCATTTGTACACAACACAATTCAGCATGGTTGACAGTCTTTTGTGAGTGGGTGGGATCTGACTAGCAGCAGGCGTTGCAAGTCACAGTGAGTTGCATTGAAGGAGCTATATGTGTGTGAAAGGTGGGATGGAGGCTTGCTTGCTCTATATCTTCTTCCTTTAAACTAATGTTGTTAGTGCTTCACTTTTATGATCACTATGTTCACTCTCAAATATATTTGTAAAAAGGTGAAATGTACATGCATCTAAGCATGTTGTCAAAGACCTTTTTAGATTCTTCTGATCACTGATGTTTAGGCAGACGTGATCTAGCAGGTGCAAGATTTAACACTGCCATCACCAAAGAAAAACTGAAGGATTGTGCCATGTAACTGAAGGAGTAGATTGCAAGGAAGTGGGAGGTTTATAATGTGGGCAAACACTGTGCAGCTTCTCTCAGGCAGCTCTGCTAATGCACCTCAGCCTTGCCGCCCTAGAACACCCCTGGAACACATCCTGTTGTCTGAGAGCTTGGCCTCTTCCAGGCAATCCTCTTGTTGTCCCCTCTTCTCCTGATGTATTTCATTTGGTGTTTGTTGTAAGAGCACTGATTGCAATGAGTTTGTCTGGCATTCATGCGGATGTCACACATGCTTTTATCGGAGTTTCATTGTAATTTAGTAATTAAAGGATGCTTCAGCTAGAGTGTCACTGTGTATTTTAATACAAAAGAGGTCCCTAGACTGCCTTATACAGTCTGTGGCAATTTTCTAGAAAAGGATGTCATGTCAGTCTAATCATCCTCCCTCCTGTGCATTAACATATTTATTATATCCCTACCTTTGAGCTGGAGTGCACTAAAGAAAGACAAAAGACAGCAGGTGTGCTGGGTCATTAAGAATGTAGACAACAGGAGCTTCTAAAGATGGAGCATGCTATCCCCTCTCCCCTGCTTGAACATGCAGAAAATCTTGCATATTGAGCATGTTAGCTCTCTGTGGGTCTTTCTCTGCCAGCTATTAAAACAGCAAGTTTGTGATTCCAGACATACCATACAGATCATGGGACACAAGCGAAGCTACTTATCCAAGCAGTTTGGAAACTATTTTTGTATTCAAGCAGCAGGGAGTGGGAAGAGGAGGTGGTAGATGATACAGTGGCATTAGCGGATGTCTTCCTTATAGGAACACCTAGGTTCAAAACTGTACCCCATTCCCCAGTAAAAAGGCGCTGAATCAGAAAACATACATTCACACCACAAAAATCACAACAGCTTTTAGCACAGTTTGATGTAATTGACACACTTTTCTCAGGGACAACTCAGCAGAATTGGAGTAGCACAGAGTTTGCGGGCTACGAAAAACAAGCATTGACTGTGCTGCATGGGGGAAGCTTGCAGTCAGCCCTCAATCCTGGACCGCAGTGTTCCTGCTCTCCAGCTGTGATCATCTGAATTGCTAATTATGCCAGACTATATGGATGCTTTGTGATATGGATAAATTTCCAATAGGGACTTGGTTGAGACCATCCAACTCATTTCATTTGTGATCTAAGTAGAGTGACCATATTTTCCCAAAGGGAAAATGGGACATCCCAGGGGCCGGCCCAAGCCCCCCTGCCATCCACCCATGCGGGGCCAGGCCAAGGCTCCCCTCTCCTCCCCAAGTGCAGGGAGGCCCGAGCC
Organism: Mauremys mutica; assembly: GCF_020497125.1. Taxonomy (NCBI): domain Eukaryota; kingdom Metazoa; phylum Chordata; order Testudines; family Geoemydidae; genus Mauremys; species Mauremys mutica. Next base: position 97,755,849 of record NC_059072.1, on the reverse strand, counting down.
CCCCTGCTGCCTGCCCATGCGGGGCCAGCCTGGCCCGAGCCGCTTTCCTGAGCCCTTCCTCCCAGGTGGGGCTGACATTGGTGCCCCCCCTGCACGTTTCTCCACACCCCACTAGGGGTCACACACCCCTTTATTGGCCAAAAAAGTCAGGACGACCAGGACAGAGCTTAAAAAAGAGACTGTCTCGGCCAAAATGGAATGCATGGTCACCCAAATCTAAGTCAAATTTAAACATAGTTTTCCCAAGGTGAAGGCACTAACTCAATCCATCAGACATTTTTAATGCGTAAGATGGTGAGAAAAATGTTTCTAAAGCACCTAAGTCCCATTTTCAAAAGTGACTTAGCAGCCTAGTTCCTACTGACTTTCAATAATTCTTAGGCTCCTAAGTGCCAGGTCACTTTTGAAAATGGGACTTGGGTGCTTTTGAAATTTTACCCTATGTGTCTAATATTGTAAAGTTGTGGCCTGCCTTAGAAACACAAACAAATTGTCCCGTGTTGCAAATCTTATTCCCATAAATATTCTTGTAGTACCTAGAGTACTGTTAAAAGTAGTTCTTTACTAGATCTTTCACAAGCTATGTGCACCTCATATCTCATACAAAGACATGTCAAACACATCCATGAACAATTACGCAAACAGATGTACTTATCTCTAAGTTAAGTAGCCCCACTTACTTTAGTGAAACTGTTCACATGCTCAAAGTTGAGCACATGCATAAGTGTATGAAGAATTAGGACCATAAATTATAACATGAAAGCTATGAGAATGGGAATTGATGGTAACTAAACTAACCAGGATAGACAGACAAAAAAAAACCCCACCCTATTTCTAGATTAAATAATATGGGTGACATCTAATTTCTAAGAAGGAGTTACAAGTCAATACTGGATGGTAATTAAAACTTATGTACAGTAATAACTATATCCCATGGAGAACACTTAGCTGTAAAGGAGTTAATTTGAGAGTTCAAGATCTCTGTCATTCTTTGCATCTCACACATCTTCTTAAACTTGTCAAGCTGTTTTTAGTGGCGTTTCTTTCTGCAACAATTTCAATGTGTGATACATTTTCCTGCTGCTATAAATGTATCTATAAATGATAGTTTTCTTTTACTTTCCAGTGATCCTAGAAATAGGGAACTAAGGGACAAAACAGGAAATTCCTCGCCCCTCATTGTCTATAAAAACAAACAAAGCTATTTATACAAATGTCAGTTAATTTCCAAAGTTCCCGTATATATCAGTGCAAAACAAACAAACAACAATATTAGAACGGGGTTCATTCTTTCCTCTTTATGATCTCTCCAAAAGCTTGGGGAACAGGCAGTTTTTAATCATAGAATCATAGAATTGGAAGAGACCTCGAGAAGTCATCTAGTCCAGTCCCCTGAACTCAAGGCAATATTATCTAGACCATTCCTGACAGCTGTTTGTCTAACCGGCTTTTTAAAATCTCCAATGATGGAGATTCCACAACCCTCCTAGGCAATTTCTTCCAGTGCTTAACCACCCTGACAGTTAGGAAGTTTTTCCTAATGTACAACCTAAACCTCCCTTGCTGCAATTTAAGCCCATTGCTTTTTGTTCTATCCTCAGAGATTAAGAAAAACATTTTTTCTCCCTCCTCCTTGTAACCAGTTTTTTCAATCTTCCCTCATAGATCATGTTTTCTAGACCTTTAATCATTTTTGTTACTCGTCTCTGGACTCTCTCCGATTTGTTCACATCCTTCCTCAAATGTGGCACCCAGAACTGGACACAATACTCCAGTTGAGGCCTAATCAGCGCAGAGTGGAGTGGAAGAATTACTTCTTATGTCTTGCTTACAACACTCCTGCTAATACATCCCAGAATGATTGGTTTTGGTTTTTTTTTGCAACAGCGTTACACTGTTGACTCCTAATTAGCTTGTGGTCCACTATGACCCCCAGATCCCTTTACGCAGTACTCCTTAAAATCAATAATAGATAATAGTTAAGCTGTTGCAAACCCCTGTGTAGACACACATATTTCAGTTTAATAGTTTAGCTTAAATCTGTTCCTAATCAACTTAAGTTAAACTGAAATAAGTCTGACTTAAAGTGAAATAGTGTCAATACAGCATTTTTCACCAGTTTAAATTTAACGTCACACCCTAAGTTAAACCGGTTCAATTATGTGTATAGACAAGCCCGGGATTCTTCTACTATTATCACAGTAAGGGAATGTCTATATTGTAATCGGGAGGTGTCACTGCAGCACATATAGACATACCTAAGCTAGCTGTGATCTAGCTAAATCAAATCTAGGTCAGGCAATAAGGACAGTGAAGTCTCAGAAACTCAGAAAGCTACAGGGGCTAGCTCTCCCCACCTGGGACCTTGGGTAAATACTAGAGCAGCCGGTGCCCATGATCTATCATTTAATCTATCTAGACCAAAGTTGACTCAAGTATTTCTACATATGCTGCAATCATACCCCCAACTGCAGTATAGACATACCCTTAGGGTCACATTTTGATACCCTTGTTCACATTGAGTATTCCACAAATGGTCTCACTGGACCTGATCCTCTACTGCCTTGCACTTTCTGCATTCATTTACAGCTGTACTAAGTACACTACCCTTCTGATTTAGGTGTGTTTTACACTCACTTTACACTGGTAATAAGTGACTACACAAGCAGCAAGGCAGTGAAGAATCATGCCTACTGGCGTCAATGGGACCACTCCTGGTGCAAGGTAACACTGACCATGAGTAAGGGCAAAGCGTTCATGCTCTTAGCACATTTTGATAACCTACCTAGTCTGCTTTAGGTTGATCATCTCTCTCCCTCCTTTCCACCCCCTCCCCCGACAGGAAAACATTTCACTACATGTACACTTACAGAGGTTTGTAGAGTACAGGCATTACAGGCGTAGCTATACTCTGCAGCGAAAGATAAGCTGCATTCACACTTGATACTGTGATGTGTAGCAATACACCACAGTGAAAGGCTCAGGCAGTGGAGAGGCAGTGGGGAAAGAGTTTCATCACGGTAAGGAAAGGCTCTGGCTGCGGGGAGGAAGCAGGACACTACACTGCTAAAAACAGCAGTGTAGACGTGGGAGGCAGAGCCTGGGCATGTGGAGAGTCACACAGGGTATAGTCCCTGGGGAGGTTCAGGCTTGTAGGGCACTCTACTCGTCTAAGCCATGCCTACCCATCTACACTGCTATTTATACCCTGGCTAGCTGGAGCATGCAGCGTCTGTACTCTACACTCCACTCTGAGTGTAGACACATCTTTTTGTTGCTCCTCACCAAGATGAGCAATGGACATAAGATGAGTATACACTATTACACACAATGCCAATATTCTAGGAGTGCCATTTCTTTTGCTGACTGGACATTTCTTCTTCAGTCTCAAACACAGTCACACTCTACTAGCTCTAATTGCACTTGATATGCTAAGGCCAGATTGTGAACACCATATGCTCACTGAAGACCCAGGAATGCGCAATCTAGCCCTTGGTGAGTATATTGTGTACGGTAACAGGTCTACTTTGGAAAAATATGGTGTAAACTGTAGGCTGGGGCAACATAATCACCATGTTTATATATAAATCTCAAATTCCTATCTACACCTGTGCCATAAACTATTAGACCTAGGCCTAATGAGTATTATATTATTATTTGACATCACTCAAGTGTGCTAGGCATTTTATAGTACAGATAGACAGATACAGTCCCTATGCTCCCATAATGTATTGGGTGTAACTGACTGGACCTCTGATCCATGAGCCCACTACAGAAGTCTGCATGAAGGGAGAGCTGTAAACTACTCCTGGCACTGTGGGGGGTAGACGTAAATCCCAACCTCTCTTACTTCCAAACAAACAGGATTACTTGCTGTAGCCTGGAAAGGAAAGCTGATCTCCCCCGAAGGGAGAGTTTAGAAAGAGCAAGTCCTTATTTTGTTTGGATTCAGACACACAACATACAAGAAGAGAAAGCCACTTTTACCTGTGAAATAAGACCGATTTGACAAGCGTGACAACATCCCGACTGGCGTTGTATCCAGCACAAACAATGGCGACGTGGATCGTCTGAGGGAGAAAAGGACACAAAAGGAACAAAAATAAAGCCTTTTTTGTGTTTTATCATTCATGAAAGAGAAAACATACATGGCAGGGCTATATTTATTGTGGCAATTGTTGGAGCTCGGAGTGGGTGGTCTGCAGCTGTTTGCAGCCCACTTGAGGCAGTTTTGTTAAAAACATTTTAATTGAGTTATAACACCATCATCATTCCAAAGTCATTACTGTTGCTAAATTACATCTGATGTAGGAAAGGCATTGTATTTATCAACTGTGCGAGTATTTTATATTTGTGTGTGTATGCATTACACACGCACACGCGCGCACACACACACACTCACAATTTGTGTATACTATTTAAAGTATGCAAATATGTGCAGACATTTTAAACACTGTTTTATCTTCTGTACTGAGATTTATAAATGTATGTATGTTTGCTATAAGCAGACATGTTCAGGAATTTTACATCATGGAAAAACTACATATGCTTATTTGGCTTTTAATCTGAGGTGAAGCAAGATGGAGGAAGACACAAGAATAGTTTTAACTCTTCTCCCCACCCTCCTTTGAATCTGAGGCAGAGGTTTGGCAAGTTCTTCTGTTAGGCTCAAGGAGGGGTAGGGAAAGGTATTGTCCCCAGCAATAATTATCAACTAACTTGAACGTCATTCGTTTACCCTGCTCTGAATGTTTCACAGTAAATCATTGCCATTGCTTTGGGAAATAGAAAATTAACCTTTACAGATTTTGATTTGAACATCCCCACTCTTCCTTTTTTTTTTTTTTAAATGAACAAAGAGGGCAAGGAGAGCTCACCACGCTGACAGAACAAAGCTCTGAAATGGGATATAGCTGTGAAAGTGTAGGGATGCCTAGTTGGTTTCCATTTGAAGCTTGGCTAGCTAGTTTCTCACTCAGACAGCTCTTACTTTCTGGAGGGAGCCCACTATGCAGAGAACAAATAGGAATTCTCACTCCTCACATAGTCAGCAGTCCCCAAAAGTGGACTGCAACACAGGCTGGGACGATCTGTAGGTTTTGAGAGACATGTATTATCCGTACAACCAGAATCTGGAGTGTTGGGTGGCAGGAAGAAGAGCTGCACCATGTGTTAGGTATCAGTAGGGCTATGATTTTGTCACAAGGCCACATAAATGATTAACTTGAGTAGAGTTTGTGAAATCTTAGAAATGGCAGTAAAAACGTATTTGGTTAGTGTCCCTCAGGTTTGACCCATCTGCCCCTCTGTCTCCATCTACAGGGGACAGATGGGCAAACCTGAGAGGTGCTGTGTCCCCATGCACCAGGTTGCAATGCCCGCATCAGGAAGCTGGGCCCAACTCCATGGGACAGGAGCCACTGCTCTGGGATGAGTGCAGGGTGGGCTCGCTCTCTGCCCTCACTCCCAGGGCCTCACCTTTCAGCCCCCCGCCCCACTATATTATTGTGTATGCTGGTGTAGCAAAAACTACTGGTGACCTTTCTGTGACTTATTTTTTCCCTGCATCTCTGCTACAAAATTTACTAAAAAAAAATTCCTTGCCAAAACTGTAGCTTTAGGTATCAGTCACATTAGATTTATTGCAGCAAACTTTGGGAGTGGTGCTGTGAGGTATTCAATCCTATAAACTCACACTGAAGTTAGTGGAGTTGAGGCCATTCAGCACTTAGCAAGATCAGACCCCGCGTCACCATCCTGATATAACGAAACAAGATAGGTTGCCAGAGTAACAGCAGTTTAACCTATAACTGCTGAATCTATAGACTTGGATTCCAGTATATTTTTTATTGCACTCTGCTTGGTTAGTCTCCCATCTGGGTGTCTCCCAATTTATCTATGGCTTTATGGAGCTCTAAGCCCTTACTGTCAATTAAAGTCATGTTAGCAGACCGGTTTTATACACAGCTTAAACTCTACTTTCTTCCGGTGATTGTAGACCAGGTACAATCATTCTGAAGCCATGTTATGGACTGGGCTTAGACACAATATTGCTTACAAGCACAGTTTTGCCTAGTCTGTCCTGACCAGAAAAATCAGATTCTAAACTGTGTTAGCATGAGCCTATCCTGTCTCTAATCTCCCTTTTCTAAGCAAGTTGGTTGAGAAGTTATCAAAAAATTGTCTCTCATGCCACCTGTCAGCTGCCAATGTCCTAGAGCCTCCTCAGCCAGGCTTCACAGGCCAGAGCACAATAGAGAGACGGTACTTGTTGCTTTGTTGAATGACTTCTTCCAGCCCAGAGACAAGGGAAAAACATCCATAGAACTCCTGCTGGACCTCTTTGCAGCACTTGATACTACTGATCACCAGATGCTCCTGTCCTGCCTCCAAGATGCTGTGGGAATGAACAAAAATGTCCTGGAATATTTCAGAGGGTTATTATGGATAGCTGATCCCCCAACTTCCAAAGCCTTCACCTGCAGTGTGCTCTAAGGCTTAGTCCTTCCCCAGATATTATTCAACATTTGTACACAGCCACTGGGAAAGCTGGTGAGACAAGATGGGCTGCAGCATCAACAATACACAGACACAACCCCGTTCTATATCTGAAAGGCAAAGTACACTCGCTCAAAGGCAAACAGCGCCATCTCCCAGCTTTCTTTATGCCTACCCAAGACTGAGTGATGCTAGCAGGAAGAGGTAGGCACTTCAGAGAACTTGCCTCCTCTGTAATATTCCTCACTATCAAGGACATCTCCCTCAGATTACTAAATTGGTCAGCAGCCATAGATCCTTTTGAAATTCCTCGATGCTCCTGGATACCCACTTCCATCTGCAACTGGCTAGAAGATTCTATCCATCTATCAGACTCAGACCTGGCCACACTGATTCATGCATTGTGACCTCCAGGACAATGGACTTCAAGACAATGTACTCAAGATCAAGTTGCTTGTCTAACACAAGACACTGAAGATGCCTTCAAGAAGGACAAAAAAGTTGGTGCTGCCCTCATGGGACTTGTCAGCTGCATATGACACTGTCTGGCATGTGGGGGCGACAGCCAAGTTTGTGCAGTTCTTCATGGACATGATAAAGAATTGGATCTTGATCTTGCAAGCTGGAGATAAAGTTAGTGAACTTAGGCATCTCTGTGATGGACTCCTGCAAGGATCTGTTCTAGCTCCTATTCTTTTTAAATTACTTACCTATGATCTACCAACAACTAAGGCTGATAAGAACATACATGGGGATGATACCTCTCTCGCCGACGTGGGTAACATTCTAAACGATATTGAAGGGTCACTCAACCAGGACATGAATGCTCCAGCCACTTACATTCTTCAGTGGACATTTATATTAACTGAGTCTAAGACAGTGGCCACAATGCTATATGAACAATCGCTTAGCCAATCAACCCCATACAGTCTGTGTTGAGGATCATTCTCTTCCTTTCCAGTCAGTTGTCACTTATTTAGGAGTCAAACTAAATCATAATTTAACATATCGGTCCCATCTAGAACTTTTGAAGAAAAAGGTCACCTCCTGCACTGCCTTAATCCAGAAGCAGGAACCTCCTGGGGAGCATAGGCAATATTCTATGATCTTCAGTCCTAGCCCTGGTATTTGCTCCAGTGGAATACTGGGCAGCAGTTTGGGGCAGAAGTCAGCATATGCATCTCATTGACTTGGAGCTGAACACAGCCACCTGTACTATTAGTTGTTCTCTTAGCCACACATTAACATCTAATTTATATGTATTGGCCTATATGGCTCCCCAAAACTTCAAGGAGATGCCATCATCCTGAAAACTGCCTGGAGAGCTATGCTGGATGAAAACAACCTGCTGCGTCCAAGGCTGACAAAAGATGCAAGTAAGCAATGCATAGAAGATCTGCATGTCTCTGGAAGTAAACACTTACTCAACCTGCAATTCCTGCTGACTTACTATGACTGACTTTGCGACATCCTTTAGCAGCAGCCACTCATGTACTCATGTCCAGTGTTGCCAGTCCAACACCAATCTCAGATGAACCAAGGCATAGTGAGGTCAACAGCTATGTCCTCACAGAGTGAAAGCCACTCTAGTACCGAGAGGCAGGCATGCTGACAAACATTAGAAGCCCTAACCTATGACCACTTGTTTGCTGCTTGGGACACAGTTCCTGGACTTAGTTTAACAAGCTGCTGACTGGAACCACCAGAATGGCTGCCATAATGGAGAAATTTGGTTTAGCCCAATCTTCAGTGTGATTGCAGGGCAGCGATGTGGACGGTCAAACACATGGTAGAGGAGTGCACGAATAGAAGATCGGAGGATGGAGTGAAACACCTTGCTACTTTTGATGATGAAGCAAGATGGCTGAATAATTTAGATATTGACTTGTGGTGCATGTGACAACTTCCACACTCAAATCTGCAAAACTCATATCCAAGTATGAAGCCACATACCCTAAGAAAGCTCCAGCTGTCACAAAATGTAGCAGACCACCACCATGAAGACATCCCCCTAGTGCTCTGCTTTGTGCTAAGTCCAGTTCTAAACCATTGTCTGGATATTCAAAGCCCTCCATGACATTGCCCATTGCAACCTAACAGCGCCTCTCCCTCTGCAATGATAATCTCCCACAACAGCTACATTCCACCACAACAATACATCTGTCCACTAGTAATGGGAGGTCTACGAGTGCAAGACATAGAACTTTCACAAGACTTGGATCTAGCTAATGCAAGCAAGAGATTAGAATGACCACAGACCTGATCAGACTTCTCTGCCCCTCATGCTACATTACCCCATCAGAACAGCTATCCCAGCCCACAGGACACAATAGGAAGTGGTGGCTAGGCTGGAATATGTTGCACATGCTATAAAATGTTAAACATCATCAGCTACATCATAAATATTGTAACAGAAATCATGTTATCAGAGAATAAATTTTAATCACAATTAATTGCATTTTCAAATGTTTTATTATTATTAAAACTACCCCCAAATGGAGAGTTATTAAATGTTTCAAGATTTAAAGAGCTCCTTGACTGTGATCAACAGTCTAATACCAGCACTTTTATTCTCCCACAGAGCTCTAGCCTCGCCCCTTCTTTTGTACTGCTTCCCAGACTCTTCCCCTTCTCTACTCCACACCCCAAGCCTTGCTACAGGCGCTCTTAGGTCAGAAATGTAGAAAGGTTCAGTTAATACCTCCAAATTTCAAAACACTGAATGTGTGCGTGTGGGTGGGGGGAGGAATACTGCCCTCACACACAGAAACACAGAGCTGGCATCTCCAGTAATAGCATAAACAATGAGACCCCTGGCAAATCTGATAATAAGGAAGTTAAAATTAAACTTCCATTGCTGTCACTGAATTATAATGTGAATTCCTTAAGAAGGAGGAAAAGCTATTTCGTTATCAACATTGCATGTGGTTAGATAGGGGACGGCATGCCCAGTGAGGTTTCATGTTTTATATAACCATTGCCTCCAGCTAAACCCCACAGAGGAAGCACATGTATTTCTGGAAGGCCACTTAAACTATTTTCTTTTTTAATAGCTATTCACTTGCTCTAAATTGGTTGAGGGCATTGAGGTTAGGACTGAGCTAACCAGTACTTGACTAAGAATAAGTATAATTTATTTACTTAGGGCCTTATCCTCCTGCCACTGAATTCTATGGCAAATCTCTCCTGTATTACAGAGAGCAAGATCAGACCTTCATTGTTCGGAGGAAAAAGTCTGACTCCCCACCTTTAGCCCCAGTATTACATTTTTTGATTGTCAGAAAAAAAGCCCAGCACTGGAAACCTGTGTTTTAGTTCTAATAGATACATCAAATTTGTCAGATGAATAGACAGCAGACTTAATTTTATATGAAGAGATAATTAAGACTAATTTTTGCCCCTCAATCATATTATTTTTCACCTTCTGTTTTTTCAGGAAAAAAACAAGATAAAAAGGATGACAGGTATCAGATTAAACGTGTTAATTTTTTAATGGGGGAGGGTAACCTATTTTTGACTCTCCTGCCCCTGCTAGTTTGGCTTCATTTTGAACTAGGCCTCATCCTGGCTTCCCATTTTACACTTGAAAATTTGTGGATGCATGTTGATATCATTTAGATGTCCAACTACCTGATTTGCAGATACAATAAAATAGTTGAAAGTCTACATGACATCCACTGCAAACATGCAGGTATAAAATGAACGACTACTCAAAAACAGACACCCCCTTATCCCAAGCCCATGGAATTGACCAACCTCTCCTAGAAGAGTCTGCCATAGCTAATTGTATAGAACATGTGGCTCTGCATCAGCTGCTACTAGATACTCCATTGATAGGCAATTCAGAAAAGCAAACAGATTAGACAGCAGCAATCTAAGGAACAGAAACTCAGAGTTGTGCTGACAGGACGGCTGGTGCACAAACAAGGAAGTAAGGTTTTAAAAAGCACTGTGTCCTTATCAGCTCATTTGGAAACATCTGGGGCCAGATTCACAGCTGACATATATCAGCGATGCTTTAGTGCAGTCAATAGAGGCTGGTTTACATCTGAATCTGGACCATGAGAATCAAAAACAAGACATCAGCCATAAGGAAGAAAAATTAATATTTTCAAGAGTATCAAAAGATGACAAAAGCAAACTATACTGTAAATCTATTAGAATTTACTGCACAACATCCCTTGAAGGGAATTGCAGCATTTTCAGAAGCACATTCCTTGGGTGAATAAATCCCCCCTCCCCCCGCATTCATTGTTTCGGGTAATGCTTTTTGTTTTACCTCACACTTCTCCACTGCTGGCTGCTGCCCACACTCTGAGCTGTTCCCTGCCACGATGCCAGCCCGCAGGCTCTCACTGTCCCCGGTCCCCTCCTCCATGGAGTAGGTTTTTGAATGATTGCCACGACGGTGCGTTGGGCTCCGGCTCTGCACCAGGCTGAGCTGCTTGCGGAGCGCCCGGTTCTCCTCCTCCACCTCCCGCATGCGTATTTCCAAGCTCTCCCGCTCCCGCTGGTTCGAGGCTGTGTAATGAGGGCTATGGGGCTGAGATTCGATTGGCGACAGCGACGCCGCCTTCCCATCTAAGGGATGGAAAATAATATCTGGATGAGAGCAGGGTTAACATTTTGTGTGTGCTTTACATAGCAAAAACAGACAATTATTTCAAATAAATCCACGTCTTATATAGACTAAGGTCCCGATTCAAGAAAACACTTAAGCACATGGTTAACTTAGGCAAGTGCTTCAGGCCTACTGACTTCAAGTCCTATTAACTTCAAGGGAACTTTAAGTACATACATAAAGATGAGCATGTCTGTCTTGGACAGACATATTTGCCAGAATCAGGGCCGGAACTGGAAGATAATGAGGAACAGGAGGATTTAATATAATGACAATTAATATATTGTTAGAGGAAGTGGCAATTAATATACAGTGAGGGAAGAAAATGTTTTTTAAAAAATGGATGAGACAAAGTATTTTTTCTATTCCCCCACCCAAAAAATTGCAGCATTTCAGGTGTCACATCTTGCCAAGAATTGACCCTGCATGATTTCATGTGTGAGGGAGTGATTTACATCACTCAGGAGAGACCCAAGATGCATGAGAAGGAAAACATAATTACATATAATGTACCCAAGAGAGGATCATTCCACCGTCTGTTCCAGGTGTGTTATTGCCACAAGGGTTTAGAGAGAGAAAAATGGAGAGAGGCAGCCAATCTTTTAGTGACAGAGACATTCTTCCAAATTGCTTTTAACAGAGCAATATATTCATGGCAAATGTTTGAGAGGTGATTAAAAAAAACAAATCTAGTGTTAAATAATTTTCAGTTAAAATTAAATGAGACCAATAAAAATGAATGGTTACAGGTGTCCACAGAGTAGCAAGACAGTCTGCAGTTAACAAGGGCTAAGTTCACTTCAACACGTCACTGCAATGAGGATGATGGGTGAATGCCTTGTGCCTAGTACTTCTCAGAAATAAACTTTCTGCTCACATGCATTTAAAAAGGCTGCACTGTTTAACAATTCTCCGCACTGTGCACAATCACACTGGCTTTATCAAGCAGTCACCAATTTGTGAATGGTTTAGAAAATGCAAAATCATACAGGTATTGCTGAGCTATCATTATTACCAGGAAATCACCTCGTTCTCAAATTTATCTCCCTGCTGCAAAGACCCTGTTCATCTCCTGCTTCACTCTACTGTTTCTGACTTACTTCATCATCACTAAACTCCTCAAACTGAGGTTATGAAAAACTGCTATAGAAAAGAGAACCAGTTTTCAAGCCTCCACTGTTGCACATCAGATACACACACAGAAATATGCATGCACTATATATTAGTTGCCCTCCCCCAAATCCTGTTTGATTTTTTAAAAATATGAATACGTTTGATAAGTATGTCTGAGTTTGTAAATATGTGTAAAGACAGAATTCTGATGCTTGTTTATTGATATTTGTAACTTGTTAAAAAATCCCAAATAGTTATTTTTAACATAAACAAAACAAAACACAACATTTTCTTAAACTTACAAAGCCAAGCACACAACAGTTAGGAAATGCCAGATTCAGAGTTGCCTGAGCAGCCTTAACCTGCCCCTTTATGAATATGCATTATGACAATTTTTATGGATCACATCCTTTTCTTTCCACTGGATCCCACCTTATTCTGGAACAGTCAACACAAAAATCTAACATTAGCAAAATGACCTATTTTTAGAGCTGGCCAAAACGTGTTAAAAATCAGCAACAATATTTTCCTCATCATTTCAATTTAAAAAAAAATGCAACCAATTCTATAGTTATTGATGACAATCTTTTTATGCCCTTCAAACTTTTTTTTTTTTTTTTTTGGGTAAAAATTCAGAATTTTTGCTGCAGGGCTGGTGACACCTAATTTCTGCAGGCACAATGGGAGGAGGTTTCACTCCTGCCAATTGTTACCAATCAATCTTTGTTTCATTGATTTCAGTGTGTCAGCTGAAATCAACTTTTACTGAAATCTACTGATTTAAACTGAATCCTGCCAAGCCTAGCTATTTGATATGAAGTTCTACATAGAAAGTGTTAAATACAGAGGGACTATTTTTCCTCCAAAGAATCTCATAAGGGCTACTGCAGCAACTCCCTCTGCACTTCTCACTAGCCTTGCAATAGAAGGTGTTTTTCTTAAAACCCCAGCCCCATGCATCTGACCAAGTGGGTATTCACCCACGAAAGCTTATGCTCCAATACTTCTGTTAGTCTATAAGGTGCCACAGGACTCTGTCACTTTTTACTGGAGACAAGTGACTGTGAAAATCTCAGCTTTCATTTAAAAGCCAAGGAAGTTTCTAGTCCTCATGGGTAGAACCCCACGTGGATACAAATATATATCTGCAAATATTTATATCCACGGATATAAATCAGTATCCGCAGGGCTCTCCCAGGAACTGCAGTGGCAAAAGAAGTAGAACGTGGGGCCGCCGCTCCCAGTAGCCAGCGCCCCATGCTGGCAGCTCTTCCCGTGCAGCTATACCACCCCCAGCCCTGTCCGTGTCTCTTCTACGCAGCTGACTGCACCTCCTGTCAGGATCTGTACAGCTGCGCTGAAGGACAGGGCTGGAGGCGGTACAGCAGTGCCGGAGGTGCTGCCAGCGCGGGCCACTGGCTACTGGGAGCGTGGCCCCACATTCTGCTCCTTTCGCCATTCTGCTCCTTTCGCCATTGGAGAGCCCTGCGGATGCCGATTTATATCCACGGATATCTGCATTTGCAGATATAAATTTGTATCCGCGCAGGGCTCGCCTCATGGGTGCAGAGAAAAGCCTGAAAATATGAACTGGTTTGACCTAAAGGCTCAGATCGGAAAGCAAATAAAAAGAATCCAAAACTTAAAAACTAAAAACAAACAAAACAAAAATAACCCAACATGATTATTAAACCAAATTCATGATTTTGGGGACATGGCTCAGGATTTCTGAAAGCTTAGGGTTGGCAGCACTGGTATTGTGAGCATTAAGTATTCTCGTCTGGATGGAGACTTGCAGAGACATTGGCTTCAGTGCACATATAATTACAGATGAACCTCTCTGAGGAGTTTCTTAATGTTGCAGAATAGTTTGAGACACAGGCTTAATCACTATGCCCACTTGACTTAGCCCCTGGTCAGTTTTAAGAACATTATGTATATTTGTTTCACCTGACCTTTAAAGAAAGGTAGGTGGACTGAGGTACAGGCTGATATAAAGGAGCAATAGTATTTGATTGATTATGCTGCTAGATAGAAGGGTTGAGTTGGTTGTACCGCACTTTAGGCTTATACTTTAAATAGTTGGCAGGGTGCTTTACGCTGATATATGGGCATTTTTTATTTAATCTAAATCAAAATAAAATGAAACCATTCATAATGGGGACTGCGTGAGTTTGGTCTGAGAGCTTGCCCAGGTAAGAATACAAGGAATCAGACATTGTGCGGTGAGGAAACTAGAAAGCTTCTGAATGCTGTAACAAATATTAATAGAGCTATTCATGTTTGTTCTTCACTTGGTGTTGCTGATCCAGTGTTTGGTCCTAAGCAGGCTCATGCCTATTTTATTTTTATACTGATGTCAAGCCTTTTACCCCAATCCTTCTGTGCTAATAACATTTTACCTAAGAAATAAAAAAACTACTTGCTAAATTTCACACCTATAGACCACAAACTAAACACTGAAACTGGAGTAATTATGGTATTGTATCCAGAAGGCAGTGGTTTATCATCACAGTAGGAATGGTAGATCGCAAACTGCTTCCCATGTCTTAACCCTTAATGAATCCATGCAAATTTATTAACAGAAAAAAAAATTAATTCTGTAGTATTATCCCTATCTTACATATGGGGAAATTGAAGATCAAATCGGTTAAGAACGTAAGAATGGCCATACTGGGTCAGACCAATGCTCCATCTAGCCCAATAGCCTGTCTTCTGAGACAGTGGCCAGTGCCAGATGCTTCATAGGGTATGAACAGAACATGGCAATCATCAAGTGATCCATCCCCTGTCATCCAGTTCCAGTATTTGGCAGACAGAGGCTATGGGACACCAGAGCATGGAGTTGCATACCTGACAATCTTGGCTAATAAGACGTATCCTCCATGAAGAGAGAAGAGTGCCACCTACTGGGCACTTATACCATTTCCTGGAGCACAAGGCGTTTTTTCTTGCAGGCTCCCTCACCGAACCACAGTCTCAAAATGACCCTCCTTAGCTTACAACAGGGGTCGGCAACCGGTGGCTCGCGGCTCGCCAGGGTAAGCACCCTGGCGGGCCGGCCCGGTTTGTTTATCTGCCGTGTCGGCAAGTTCGGCCGATCGCGGCTCCCACTGGCCACGGTTCGTGGTCACAGGCCAATGCGGGAGGCAGGAAGCCGCGGCCAGAACATCCCTCGGCTCGCGCCGCTTCCTGCCTCCCGCATTGGCCTGGGACCACGAACCGCAGCCAGTGGGAGCTGCGATCGGCCGAACTTGCCGACGCGGCAGATAAACAAACCGGGCCGGCCCGCCAGGGTGCTTACCCTGGCGAGCCGCGAGCCACCGGTTGCCGACCCCTGGCTTACAAGATCATGCATTCACAGCCCAGGTGTGTAATTTGCCCAAGGTCACAAACTGAGCCAGTGGCAGGGTCAGGAATAGAACCCTTGAATTCTTGGGTCCTAATACCATGTTGATGCCACTAGGTAAGTACACCGCTACCTCGATATAACACAAATTTGGATATAACACGGTAAAGCAGTGCTCTGGGAGGGAGGTGCTGCGCACTCCGGTGGATCAAAGCAAGTTCAATATAACACGGTTTCACCAACAATGCGGTAAGATTTTTTGGCTCCCAAGGACAGCGTTATATTGAGGTAGAGGTGTACATTGTCTAGATGTTTCTGCTAAAATGATCAGGAGTGAAAAATTCTTGACATAAAGGCACTGCCTACCATAGCTCATTTAACTGAGTTAGTAACTACACTGTCCATGCCTAGACTAGGAAAATACATTGTGTTTAAAAATGCATTAGTTAGCATGTTTTAAAACACTAGTGTAGTCAGAGCTTAACACCTTTAAATGCATATTAGCTGGCCATGGTCAATCCTAGGCTCACTCCAAGATAAGATGAATGTTACAATTAACACTTCACACAGATAACCTTTCCGTTTGTCTTATTGCAGACCCAATAAAACAATGCTCCTTTAGTTTGCGTTCAATTCACATTTGAAAGGTTTTTCTTTGCAACTTTAAGAACAAGAAACTTAATATTTTAAAAACAAAAGCTGACATTCTGCAGAAAGAAACGGGGGTGGCAGGTGGCCACCCTTGCCAGTTTGCCTCTGGATCTCCCATGAGCAAGTTCACTCAAAACCCATTACATGGCAATTTATTCCCACAGGGAGCCTTGCAGAGAATTACAAGAACTCTAGATAGCAAGAGAAACAAGAAGAGCAGAGAGAGGAATGCTAACATAAATGCTCTTTGTAGGTGGGTAGATGTTTTCTTTTGTTTTGGAACACTGATTCAACTTTAATCACCTATTACCTCTGCAGCTCCTGGACTTCTGGCTCCGTTAACTCATGGCAGATGTTGGTTACAAGGACCACAAGGATGAAGTCAGGTTTGTTAATGGTTTGGTGTTTTAATGTCTCTGTCTCCACACAAGGATCCTAGGGGATGCTAAGTCTCTCATTTCCACACTCACTGAGAATTTCTTCTCCTCTATGTCTAGGACACAGTTTGCAAGTCGCTCACAGGTGATATCAATTGGAACTGGATAATGGTGCCTGGCGAGCTGTATTGGTAGTAGCCTATAGAACTGCTAAGTGAAGCCCAAGCAATTTAATTTATTACTGCAGAAGTCTGAAGTGTAAACACAGCATCCTCTAATTCCAATGAGTGACCCTCAAGAGGCACTTATGAATTTATTATACTGACCAACTTTAAAAAAAAAAGGAGGGGGAAGAGAAGGTAAATGGATTTTGTGCCTCTGAAGATGTCATGTTGCGAACACTGAAAATTCAGGTCCTTGGAACAACTGCAGCACAGGAAACAGCAAGTCAAGCTTCCCCACATTACCTGGGTAAGTTTCCTCATCCTTGACCTGGAGGGACCATTTCCGCAAGTATTAGCTCGAGTTGCCTTGGCCTATTCAAGACTCAGTTCTGATAGTGCCAATAAAAGTGCCATTAGTTACTGCACTGAATGCATCAATTGTTTTCACACATGACACCAATCGTCAGGTACTTACCACTTTTGGTTGCTTACTCCCCTGGCCTGGATTCAGGTTCCGATTTGGCAAAGACCGTTAGCATGTATTTAACTTTAAGCCCATGCTCAAGTTCCACTGAAGTTAATGGGACTTAAGTTAAGCACATACTTATGTGTTTTGCTGAACTGGGGGCTCAGACATGAAATATCCAGCCCCACTGCATCCCAGCCTAGCCTGCAGCTCTTTGCATTATTCCTTTCTCATCCCCCACAGCAATCCATTGTTACAAACATCATTCTCTTGAGCAAAATATCCATTCACAATTAGTGTGTTTGGAAATTATATACATTATTACACTCAAAAAACAACATTAGAAGAATGTAATGGTTGCAAAGTCGAACGCACAAAAGTTAGGAAGTGTATGAATTAATTTTGCCAGTGCAACCTTCATTTGGCCCCCTAGGCATATGCGTTATGACAGTCATTAGTTACATGATCACATACTAGGATTCCTGCCTCTTCAGTGAAAAGGATGGACAGTGTTCAGTGAAGGAGCAGCCATTCTATATTTTGTGTTTTCCTCCTCACTCAGGCCTCATTTACTGCACACAATTCAAACCCTCCTCTGAAGACAAAATTGTTAGTTTCCTCATGGCCTTTTTCTATGGTGATCACCACTAAAATATCTGAGTGCTTCACAAACATTAACTTATTTTTACAACCCCCTGTGAGATGAGGGTACATTACTAGCTCAATTTATAGTTGGGGAACAGAGGCACAGACACATTAACATCAACAGGGTACACCAATTTGGGGTGTCCGATCTTGATGCGTACAGCCTGATTTTTCAGAGAACTTGATGTTTTATAGCACTTTATATGTTCAAAACACAGCTCCCATTGACTTCAGTTGCAGTTGTGAGTGCTCTCACTTCTGCAAATCAGATGCCAGGGTCTCAGGCTGGTTACCTAGCAAAAGAGGAAAACACAACATAATGACCATCTGTGAAAAGTTGGTTCAAGTGACTTGCCCAGCATCACAGAATTCTGCAGCAGAGGCAGGGATAAAATTTAGCTCCCCACAATGGATTTCAACTGCCTAAACCACTAGACCAGTGGTCCCCAACCTTTTTCGTCTGACGGGCGCCGGACGACAAGCCACTGTGGCCGGCGGACGAGCATCCGCTGAAATCCCGCCGAGAAGCAGCAACGTCATTAGGCGTCGCCACCGAAATGCTGCTGACAAGCAGAGTCATCCATAGGCGTTGCCGCCGAAATGCCACCGAAAATCAGCATCATTTCGGCGGCGACGCTTCTGGATGACGCTGCTTCTCAGCGGCATTTTGGTGGATGCTCATCCGCCAGTCAGTACGCGGGTGCACATAGATGCCCCGGCGGGCGCCATGGCACCCGCGGGCACCGCACTGGGGACCACTGCACTAGACCATACATTCTCTTCCTGCAAATTCACATTCACTACACACCTTCCTACCCCTGTTGTGTGCTCCAGAACATGAGGGCAGCCTAGGCTCCTGCTTCTCTCGTGTTCCTTGAGCGGGTCCTGAGGGAGGGTGCTCCTCGCCCACCATTCACCCCTGGCCCTCCAGAACTCGTGTATGGGCCCCTGCCCTGCGAGACTTCCCAGCCGCCCATGACATGTGACTTAAGTCTGCTAAATGCCATCCATCTGGTCTGCCTCTGAACTGTGCCCAGGAAAGATTTACATGCACTCGTGCTTCACACCATCCACTTCCTTGCGTCCCACTCTGACACCAAATGGCGGGACCTGCTGCCACCTAAGTAGGGCGAGGAACCCTGGTGGGGCCAGTCTCTGCTCCACTCTGGTCTCACGACCCACCAGGGATATTAGTTGCCGGCTCCTTCATGGAGCCGTAAGCACAGCTGTGTACCTGGCAAAATTCATGAACTCTTCCAACACCTGTCCCTTTTGTGACAATTGGGAGACCCAGGCACACATCTACACAGAGTTTCAGGTTGCAGCCCCTCTTCCGACCCCTCCAGAACCTCTTACTGCGGTTCTGGCGGAAGTTTTCCCTGCACCTCCCGATGGCTGCACACCCCATCCACAACCCCACAAAGTCACAGGACCTCTTCATCAACCTCCTCCTGACACTGGCAAAGACAGCCACCCATCATACCCAGAGGAGGAAGCTGAATGGGGGAGGGAGGTGCGCTCCCATTGAGTCTATTTCCGGTGCTTTGTCCGCTTCAGTCTTTGGGCAGAGTTTCTTTGGGCGGTGTCCACTGGATTCTTGGACACCTTTGAGGAGCAATGGGCACTGTCCAGGGTTCTCTGCTTGTTGTCCACCTTTCGATCCCTGATTCTTTACCTCTGAACTCACCGCTGTTCCTGTTTTTTTCATTTGTTGTGCCCAGAAATTAACTGTAGCCTGGGCTCAGTGGTTCTGCCTCCTTACTTGAGGAAGCAGGCCTTTAGTTATGGGCAGGCCAAGATCCGCCCACCCTAGTACTACAAAGAGTACAGTACACACCTTCCTACTTCTGCAACAAACGAGGCAGAGAGCCAACAAACAGTGGCATCATTCACAACTCAGCCCCAATTCATCCCCATAGCACCATCCCTCCTGTGCAGTGAATGACACACCACACAGTTCTGTGGAAAAAAATAGTACTTGATCATGTCATTAAGGACTGTATCATAATGCATATGCAGAAGGCTGAATTAATGTTGCATGAGCAACCTTAATTCTTTCATTCCCTAACTAGTGCTTGGGGTATTAAATTAAGAAAGGTTGAGGATAAGGCAGTAAAATATAGAAAGAGTTCGCATCAATCTAATGGGCCAAAGGAGAAACCCACTAAACATAGCATGATAAATCTGCTAAGCAGGAAAATCATCATTCCCATCAACCCCATCCCCACTGACCTATAACCTTCCAGGGTCACACAGGCACAACCCCTTCCTTCCTTGGACAAGAGGGGGCAGAGGACAGAACTAGCAGCATGGCAAGCCAGGAGCAACAGAGAAGCTGGAGGTTAGGGGAACTGTATACAGAGCAGGCTGAAGCAGAAGCCAGGGAACTGTGGGAGAACGGGGTGTGACTTTTGGACACTGCAAATGGATTCAGGTCTATGAGGAACTCCTGGAAAAGTAACAATGTCTGGGGCAGAGAGATAGTGCAGAGGGGTTCCAATGGCATACCCCACTAACTGATCCTGCCAGGAAACCTGCAACTTCCTCCTTGTTTTTAATATAAAATTGTACTGGAAAGGGCATCCCAGACAACAGGTCTGAAGAACCCAACCCTCAACGGACTGCTCCGCAGGAGTCCCCAAAAGAACATCTATACCTCAATTTGACCAGTAACTGTTTAAGCCACTGAACCTAGGGTATCTGCAACTTTTGCCTTTTGTGCCATCCTTGGTAAAATACCCCTTCACTTTAGCCGTATGTTTGAGTGGTTTTGGAGACCCACCAGGACTAGCACCTACATAGCTTGCTGATGAAGCACTTTCAGTATTTATCTCCATGTCGCGGCAAGTACCTCAGAGGTTTGGTGTACCACAGACCTGAGCAGCTATAATAGTTACAATATTATGTGTTTTCCTCTGAACGTGGCACTGGTTCTTTCAGTAGTATTCATTTTCTGTAGACAACCAAATTTCCTAACTAAATGTTAAGATTCCCATCTTATTTGTAAATTAAAAACAAGAGCCAGCAAACATTAACATACCTTGTTAATTTCTTTGCCTACAAAATAGCCTCTCTTTTTTTCCCTCCTCCTGTCTCCCTCCTTATCTTCCCCTCTCTGCTTGCATTGCCTGGCAAAATTAATGTGTCCACAAGAAAAAGACTAAAAATAACATCTCCCACCTATTTCTTCCAGAAGCGGAGCTGAAAGAAAATACAGTTTTATCAGGATGGGTATTGAGAGAAAGTAAGATTTTATCAGGGACTTGGCTTGACAAAGATAACGTTATCAAGAGGGGACCTTGGCAAAGATAACACATTATCAATATCAGGAGTGAAGCTTGGGGAAAATAACATGTTAATACCTATTAGGTTCTAAATCAAGCATCTGTGCGCTTGATGAATCGTTATTTTTTCCAAGCCCTACTCCTGCAAAGAAGCTGATTTTTTGGCAGACGATGCTTCTGGACAACACTTGGTGGAAATGCTTTCTCTAGTAGCACTAGAGGGATTTTCTCCTTTTTAAAATGTTCTTGGTGAAGGATGCCAGCCTGACAGCCCTTGAGGCTAGAATTTCTATACCCAGAACAGGATAGCAGGGCACACTTCCATACAAAGTCTCTGCAAGTACTTCAGGAGGACCACATGTAGGGAAAGAAGGCCAATCAGGCCCCAATACCCATTCTGCCCTTGACCTCTCTCTACCAAGTCTGGGAATTGTTGCCTATTATAATGATGGTTTCTGGGATGTGAGCACTTGCCTACTAAGATGCAGACTGAGAACAGCCATCATCAATCAGATGATAACGGCTTTTGGTCACTACCAACCATTTCTGGATAAGGAATGGCCAACTCAAACTGAAAATGCTCCATATCTCATTACTAATCCCCTGAGCTGCTCCGTAGACAAAGTACAATTACAGCCAGCTCCTGAAAATGTGAAACAATTCATAGTACTGTGAACAAACCCAAATCGTTACCTCAATGTGGCAGAACGTGGGTGTCTACAACTCATTATTTGCCCATCCCTGGGATAATTATGCTTGGAACTAGGAGGGGAGTTGCTCACGGGAGTAGGAACATGGGGTGAATAATAAAGCACGCTAGGGAAATATTCATTAAATGATTTCTGCAGGGAAGATATTGTAGCCAGCTGAATTTCTCTGGCTTATAGTGGGGAGCAGGAGGGAAAACAACAGCAGCTGCTAATTTTAAGATCTTCTGTGGAAGAATCACACCTCTTTTTGACAGTCACCAATTGGATACCTCATCCTTGGGCCCCAGCAACTTCATTATTCACGGGTGTGGCCATTTAAATGAAAACAGTACCTACTACAGCCCTTATTCAGAAGTCCAGCCCTATTCTGCAAAATGCATGCTCAACATTAGGCAGGTGCTTAAGTCCCTCTAAAGTTAAGCATGTGCCTAAGGGCAGTCAAAGGGTGTTATTCCTCACAGCTGTACACCCTGCTGCTATCATTAATGACACTGGGGGACAAAGAAGTAGAACTGTTCCATGTTGGCTTCTGCTCAATAAAAAAGATGGAGAGGCAGAAAGAGAAAAAAAAACCCACCCTCACCACCCAAACCAGTGTTTTCCAGTGTTTTTTAAAAGCACAACATTGGTAAGAAAATAGTATTTGCAAGCTCATAAAAGGGTATTACAGATACCTTTAGGTTTCTAGGACTGCCACAACAGTAACCACAGGCAACAGACAAAAATGCTAACTCAGGGCCTAGTAGTAGTTAATTCAGATTCTCCTGCTGATGAGTTGGCTCAGCTGCTCATCAATAGAGACTCCAGCTGATAATTATTAAGTTAAACTTCTGAGCAGTATTTGCATATGTAAAGGGCGCTTTCTCTGCTGTAGCAACAATGAAGACTAGAATGCGTTTCGTGATTGTACAGCACTTGCATTTAGGGGATTTGGGTGAGAAGGCCTACTTTGCATATGCTTTCGTATACTAATCATGTCAGCCATTTAGGAAAACTAAAAAGCTACACTTAAACATACAGACATATACATGCAGATGCAAAAACCTGTTGACCTAAATTTAAGAGTTAAATACTCTTATCGCTCAAACTGAGCCAAAACACCTTTAACAAGAATCCTGCCATTTTCTCAAAAAACACAAATGTTAGAGTCTGGAAATTCCATGTTAAGGTTCCACCTTAAACAGAAACCCCAAATATTCAAAAGAGAGGCCAATACACAGGTGAGACATCCAAATAACAACCTTAACTCTGCTGTCATAGCACCATCATGAGAACAACCAGAAACCAGAATGTAGTTTTCTGGCTAGATAACATTCTCTAAGGTGCTTTTGCTGAAATAAGGGATAGTGTTTTTCAATGTTAGAAAATTTGTTTGCCTGGGAACTTCCTTACATTTTGAAAAATGCTTAAGAATTGCTCTGTGACAAGAGACCCTGCAGACCTTGCAAACCATTCAGAAACTCCAGTGGACAATACAAATTGACCACAGATGCAGACTATTGTTTCCAAGACATCCTCTGACCTCCAAATATAGCTTTCTCCTCCCATTCATAATACTGGACCTCTTGTCTGCCACATGGCTTTCCATCTTCTACTTCCTCCAGACTGGAACCACCTGCTCTGTATCATTCTCCGCTAGCCACACCCCCCATCATGGCCATGCCCACTTTGCAAGCCATGCTTCAAACTGAGGCATGCATATAGTGCATATGGATGTTTTTACATATACAGTCTTCCACATTTTGTTATTTCGGTAACACCGCCTTCAGTTTACATAATAATTAGACCTGTTTGAATACTAGGTTATTTTTCTATGGAGATTTTCAATTTTTCATTAAAAAAAATGAAACCTAAAAAAATTTCACCCATTTTGGGGTTTGGGATTTTCCTGATGAAAATTCCAAAATTTCCAAGGAAAGCACACATCTTCCGTGAAAATGTTTATTTAATCAAAAATCCAATTTAAAAATTTTGAAAGATTTCCAACCAGTCCAATTATAACACCATAGAACCTATAGAAGGCTCACCTAATGTCCGTATAGCACTGCAGGAGAAGTGACATTTGTATTTACATTTGCTTCAGGGATAAGAGACGCCAAAAACTCTGCAAAACACAGTAGAAAGATCTTTGTGTAACCCAAATTTACACAGTGTGGCTCTTCATCTTCCAGTAGTGGCTGGACCATATAGAGGTTTATGAGTCCACCACTACAGCCTTTACATTAACAGACCTGGGTCATTTAGCTCAGACTGCACAAGCTGGTGCTTTTAGATCCAATCTGAGGCTCAATTCCTGCTGTTCCCCACCCACACACATTATGTCTGCAACATATACTCATACTAAACTCTGTGTGAGCTGCTTAAAACTTTCTAGAAATATTTTACTCTAAGATGAGATATGTGAAGCCTGAGTTGGTTTTGGCTAAGCAGAGAGGGTGGGATTATAAACAGAGGTATGATGAGATGTGGGTGTCCAGCATCTGAAAAATCAGGCCTAAGGCTTACAGCTGGGAGTTAGTTTCAACGTAACTATGGAGGAACCCATGTCCATGCCCATATATATTGTTATGGCAGTAGTCACGAGATGGCGTTGTTATGTGTGGTCTTATAAGTTCTTTTTCATAGCATGCAAGCATTCTTCAGTCTTTGAAGAAATGCTGCAGTTAGTTTTAGGATACAGTCTGTGCTGGGTGGTGTTGCAAGCAGTATGAATGTTTGCTCTATGCCTTAATGTTTGTATCTGGAGTCTATTCTTGGGGCAAAGGTGCTGCCTTCTAGGGTTGCCAGGCATCCGGTTTTTGACCAGAACGCTTGGTCAAAAAGGGACCTTGGTAGCTCCAGTCGGCACTGCCGACTGGGCCGTTAAAAGTCGGGTTGGCAACTCAGTGGGGGCCCAGGGCTGCTCCCGGAAGCGGCCACCAGGTCCCTGCAGCCCCTAGACACATGAGCGGCTAGGGAGGCTCCATGCGCTGCCCCCACCCCGAGGGCCGGCTCCACAGCTCCCATTGGCCGGGAACCGTGACCAATGAGAGCTGCAGGAGCAGTGCCTGCGGATGCGGGGGCAGCATCTGCAGACACGGGGGGCAGCGCCTGCGGGTGCAAGGGCAGCACGCTGAGCCTCCCTGGCTGCCCATTCATCTAGGGGCTGCAGGATCCTGGTGGCTGCTTCCTGGGAGCCATGTAAGCACAGCCGAGAACCCGCCAGCCCAGCGTCCCATCTCGCATCCAAACTCTCTGCTGGAGCGCGCACCCTCCTAACACGCTGCTCCAGCCCCTTCCTGCACCCCAAACTCCTCATTCCCAGCTCCACCCCAGAGCCCACATCCCCTCCCGCACTCATAACCCCTCAGCCCCAGCCCAGAGCCCCCTCCTGCACCCCAAATCCCTCATCCCTGGCCCCACCCCAGAGCCTGCACCCTCAGCCAGAGTCCTCACACCCTCCCGCCCCAGCCCGGAGCCCTCTCCTGCACCCTAAGCCCCTCATTTCTGGCTCTATCTGGAGCCCACACCTCCAGCCCAGAGCCCATACCCGCACCCCCCGCATCCCAACCTCCTGCCTGGAGCCTGCTCCTGCACCCCAAACGCCTCATTCCCAACCCCACCACAGAGCCTATGCCCCCAGCCGGAGCCATCACCTCCCTCCCGCACCCCAATTCCCTGCCTCCGCCCAATGAAAGTGAGTGAGAGTGGGGGAGAGTGAGCAACGGAGGGAGGGGAGATGGAGCAAGCAGA
Source organism: Mauremys mutica (assembly GCF_020497125.1). NCBI lineage: Eukaryota > Metazoa > Chordata > Testudines > Geoemydidae > Mauremys > Mauremys mutica. Next base: position 97,730,239 of record NC_059072.1, on the reverse strand, counting down.
GGTGGGGCCTTGGAGAAGGGGTGGGACCTCGGGGAAGGGGTGTTCAGTTTTGTACTATTAGAAAGTTGGCAACCCTAGCTGCCTCTGAAATAGGCATAGATGTTTTGACTGAGATTTTTGAAAGAGGGGATTGCCTGTATGCTGACCAACCACCTCTTGTTCAAGGACTGTTTTTATTTACAGGTTATATGAAAGTTAAATTAAGAAAATACCCAGATGTCACATGACTTATTTATCTTCCAATAGAAAAGTGACCTGCAAGGCCTGCGAGTCTGCTACTGCTCAGCACAGAAACAACAGTACAAACATGCATATACACACACACACAAAAAACAAAAAAAAATCCTAGCTCTGTCAGGCAACGTGACCTCTCTACTTTCTAAAAAAATATTTTATACATGCATAATACAAGTGGAAATACCACAAGTTTATTTTTCTAATTTAACATACACCTGTGTTATTTCAAAGGTGACAGAATAGTGCATACGTTATTAATAGTCTTCTAGTATTCAGAGCTTTCTATTCTCCCCACTCATTTCCATCACTTTTCATTCGTTGCACCTGTCATTAAGCCACTTCAGTCCTGAAGAACAGTGAGAGAAAAATGCAAATAACTGCACATTCAGAATACACGAAGGCTGATCTCTGTTATGACATTTATCTTCACTTGTGAGGAGAGACAAAATAACTCATGAGTGAGTTCCCCCTCCTTCCTTATGAAGAAAAATGTCATAACAGATCATCATCGAGCAGATACAGCAAAAAGTCTCACAAGTAGCTAGCAAAAGTAAAATCACTTCATAGCTGTGATGCAAACAGTAAGCAATATTTCACAGCTATGACATCGGGGGGTGAAATATGACTTTTAAAGTGACAAAAGAAAAAAAAAACAAGCCACATTTTGAAAAAAAAATAAAATGGTGGTGTACAAAATAAAGTGACCTGGATGGTATGGTGACTGGCTGAATTACCTCTGACAGCACCGCCCAACCATAAGCTGTCCATAAGTGTTCCTGTAAACTGAACTAAATTTGTAAGCATATTTAAAAGCTTTCCCTGTTTCTCTGTAACCCTATGTTTTCTAAACAGAAACCCAAAAAATTGCCAGAGCTGGCTAACATATTGACAGACTCTGGTTAAAACACATTTTTCTTATCAAAAACTTTAGCATATCCATCAGGCTATAACCTTCCAGTTCTGATGAAATCACACATCACAAAGGGTGAAATCCTCACCCCACTGAAGTTAATGGCAGTTTCACCATTAGCTTCACTGGGATCAGAATTTCACCCAAGGGCTTTCCTCCACTAGTTATGTCACTAGGCTCCACTGAAATGTATTAGCAAAGGAAATCTTTCTGGGGGCAGGGTTAAAACCCCCCAGATATTTTGCTATAATTAAATAAATAAAAATAAAAGTATCCCTCCTACTGAGGTACAGTTGGTGAGTACATAGTGAATCTGAGGTGACTCCTACGGAAGCTACTGTAAGGAAAAGTAATTCTTTATATGATTTTGTATTGATTTATATCTTGATCATGCTTGAAGTCAATATGAGTGTTGGTCCATTTGCAAAGAATGAGCTGCATATATAAGAATCATTAGACTAGATTTCATATTTATGGTAACGGTCGCAGTCAATATATAGGAAATTTACTGAGCTTTACATTTTTTTTTGTTATAGAAGCAAAGACAGCACATTAGGAGCATAATCCCATTTCTACCAAAGTCAAAGGCAAAACTCATTGATTTCAATGGAAGCAGGAATGGTTCTAATATTGCATGAAATTTTGCATGCATAGGTCATACTGTTATTAATCATTTTTATGTAGCACCAGAAATGCACGCAGCACTCTACTGTGATAGGTCAGTATGTGGTCATGTCCCCTGTGCCCCATAACAAACAAACAGTGTTTCCTGTGCAGCAAACAAAAGAATACCTTTTCAGAAAGGCTGAATTTACTAGGTTTAGATATCACCAAACAGAGGAAATCAGATATTGTAGCCTAATGTATGAAGTGCGTGTTATATACTAATTTAAGTTTAGGTTCTGATTCACAGAAGCACTTACACATATGTTTAAGTTTTTCCCTATTCAGGACAATACTTAAGCATGTGCTTAGCTTTAATCATGCATTTAAGCCCTGTGGATGTGCTTAAGTGCTATCCTAAATAGGGATGTTTTTCTGAATCAGGGAAGTAGAGCTCAATTCTTGAAGGCTTGTTACAAAAATACTCCCCATTTTCTTCGCCTTTGTCAAATGGAGCAATACCTTTCCAACACATAATTGTCTTCAAATATATTTCTTAAATGCAAAATATTTTTGTGGAAGGATTTAATAAAATAAATACTATTAATATATGATTTTACTTAAACTTTCTGTAGGCTAGCGTGTGACTGGAAGTCATAGCCAGTGGTCTCCACACATTACACATACAGTGCACTAACTGTTTGTTTGAGTTCTTTGGCAAGATTTATTTTTTTATTTATTTTCCTTTGTCAATATAAATGCTTCCACCGCATTCTGAACCAAAGGGAGTTTGTCTGGTTGCTGATTATAGTCTTGCAATCGCCCTTAATTTTTGTTGGTGTACTTTCATTAAAATTTCTATTAACCTTCTTTCATCAATGTGATTTTAGACCAATTCATTCTTACCACTTTTCTAAAATAGAACAGATCAAACCTAACCAAAAATATCTCACATGTACAAAAAAAAAGTCAAGCTGGAAAATAATAGTTCATCCACATAAAAATACTGTATCTCTGAAAGCAGCCATGTTAGCCTTCAAAGGTCAACTTAAACAAGGCACATTAAAGTAGCTTCCTTTTCCCACTGTTGTGTAATATCTGCCTTGAGACTCATGTCTCTCCGGTTCTGGTAACAGGAAAGTGGTGGCTCAGTGCCCCACAATCAGGTTCTGGAAAAGTCAGCTTTCTGGGTCAACAGCGACAGGTAAGAGCATATATTCAGCATAGCACTATGCCATAAAGGTTACGTTTCAGCAGGAAGTGTCGAGTAGCCATACATCCTGCAGGCCTCTATACAGTGACATATTTCGTGTTCCGTCTCACACATACAGAGACAGAAATCGATTGTAAAGACTGAGGCAGACAAAGGCATTACAGCAGCATCAGTACTATGTTTATAAGTTATTTCTTGTTTTTAGTTAAATTGCCTAGGGTGGTTGTGGAATCTTTATATGCCTAATGTTAAATGTTTTTGCCCAGTATGCTGTCAGTCACAAATTCAGAAAGACAATTAAAGAGTTAAAAATTCTTGGTTGCTTTGTTAGGAGTTTTTAAAGACTACTAAATCAATGCCTTTTCTGAGGTAATAGTTAGCATTATTTTAAAGCTTTCAAGAAGGGAACGTTAGTCCAAATGGAAGATGTATACCAAAAAAACCCAAAAGGGAATAGATTTCATTGTTCATTTAGTCAGTCACTGCCTTTTGGACAGAGACAGAATTCAGATTCACATGCATTCAAAATACTATATAGAGAAAATCATTTATGTACATTGGTGCCTCCCCAATATTCGTTCTTTTCATTGCCACCATCTGGACACCTGAGCTGCAGATTCCTGCTGAAAAGTTCAGACCAAACATAAGATAATACCAACTCAGTTCCATTACACAGGAAAAGGTGCCAACCCTAAACAGGTTGTTAGGTAGTGAAAATTTAACTCTGTCAATAACATACAATGCAAATTCTGACATAGCAATTACATTTTATTTCATTTAGGGTCTACCCCTTTTATGAGTGATCTGTTTTTCCCTGCATCACTTGCTCAGGCCTTAACAAGGTCCTGGTGATCCTTAATACTTTAGGGCAGGTCTACTGTTCAATCATTGCAGCGGCGCAACTGCACCAATGCAGCTGCACCACTGTAGTGCTTCAGTGAAGATGCTACTACGCGGACGGGAGAGCTTCTCCAGTTGGCATTGTTAATCTACCTCTGTGAGAGGCAGTAGCTACGATGAGGAGAGAATCTCTCCTGTCAACACAGCACTATATCTACACCATGGGTTAGCTTGGTATAACCGCATCGCTTTGGGCTGTGGATTTTCACACCCAGGAGTGATGTAGTTCTACAGATGTAAGTTTATAATGTAGACCTTACCTTAATGTCAAAACCCACCATTCCCCAAATACCCTCTTCACTTCTAAATTTCTGCAAACTCTATCTTCATCCTCTGTGTAGCTGTGCAAACAGTAATTCTTCCTCATAGGCTGATACTGATCCTGCTCCATGGCATTAGTCAGCAAAAAAAAAGTTTTGAATTCTCCAGCCCTCCTCTCTCAACTTTAGCCTTCAGCACCCCAAGCAGAGCTAGATTAGATTTAGATTTAGAGTTAGATTAGATATATCAGTCATGCATGAGAGACCTGAAATCAGGCCTAAACTGAAGTTTCCCACAATCACACAGCTACCAGCACATTTTATTTAACAAAAGAGGCCACATAGAAGTCTATGGTGCATTCTTTGCTACATTTCTGAATTCCATACATTGTCTGAATTTAGCATGTCATATAATTTACAATGCGTGAACATCTACTGTTTTAGGAAGCAAAGCTGTGAATCCTGCTTGTGACTATTTCTGGTTAAAAAAATTAACTAAATTTCATGTGTAATTTTGTTGGGTTCTTTTTAGCGAAATGTATAATTCCTTGCCAGATGGTGTTTGAGTTATCTAAACTATTAACCTAAACTTAATTAGGGATGAACTAAGGTAATTAAGCAGGGGGTGAGGTGGCAGAAGTATTCAAGACATCCAACATCCAATATAAAATACAACTTTATATATCTGAGATGGGAATTAATCATAAAACTGTGCTTAAAAATGCAAATTCATTCAGAAACAAACTTGACTTAAACAGTAGTTACTTGCAAATAGTTTAAAATGTGACAAATTCTGAACTAGCTGAAGTGGGCACAACTCCCACTGAGATCTTTAAAGAGTATGGCTCACTTATAAATATTATCGGTATACTATAATTGAAAGTCACCAGATGGTGCTATTTCAGATAGTCTTAACAGTGGTTCTTAAAGAAATGCTCCATTGTTAATTGTGGTGCAGTTCTTTTAGACTGTTTCATGACAAGTGAAATTTGTTCCCTAATTAAGTCTTGACGGGAATTGTTTCAGAGTTGTAGAACTAATGGAACTGCTGCCCACAGTATATACAGACAAATATATAAAAGGTGCCTTTGAATAAGTGATGAGGAAGTTAATGGAGAAATTGAGTGGACAAAACTGTGCTGTTAACATTTTATGTGATCTCTTCTTTGTTGCCAATTAATTCTAGATAAGTTGGCACTGAACTGGCATGACAGACAGATAAGGCTACAGGATAAAATAGAAGTTTCAAATGCATTTGGGGAGCAGTTTCAAACAAAACTTTTTAAACAATAAACTAAAGGCTACTTGAAGGAGAAATGTCTATTAAAACCTGGTGAAAATATTCCTATTTTATTATTTAAAATCCAGCTCCACAAAGGATGTGTTGGCAAGAATTGTACATTTCAAGATAAAAGCAGTGTAGGATAATTTGTTAGCTCTGTGTCCACTATCCACTATCCTAAAACAATACATATTTCAGGACTATTAGACATTTTTAGATGAAATAGGATGGCAAGGGAAGTATAGATATGTTATGTTTCTGGAATACACAGGCAGAGCCATAACTAAGAATTTTCGCACCCACTTGCGAAGCGGGGGGCATGCAGAGTCATGTGCCCCCCAATCCCGATGTCTGCCTCCCACAGAGGTTTTCAAACTGTAGGGTGTGCCTCCTTAGGAGGATGAGAGAGTCTAGCAAGGTGGCTCAGTGAACCAAATCAAAGCATATTAGAACCCATATGGATCACTTAGGACAATTAAGTGTAGCAGTAAGCTGACAACAAAAGTAACAGGATTCTGCTTGGCTCTATGTTATAGTTCCCATTGAGTATTTTTTATTATTATATACTAACCATTTTTGCCTCATTTGGAAATGAGAAGATAATTTCTGCAGGGGCCCATAATTTAGAATCTTAAGCTCTTCGAAGGTTGATATAGCTAAAGGTCTAAACTAAAATATATCATGAAGAAACAAGGAAAGATAGATTTATGGAGACTTTTGCATCCCTTGGGATATAGCAGATCAAACATCCATATTTTGGGAGGCTGGAGTGACTCCTAGGGATCCCTGTACATGGAGATTCCTGAATGCAGGTCTAAAAGATTACATGTTTATATGTATGTTTACGGAACATATCTCAAATTATTTTGAGGAAAAGAAGAATGCGAGACCAGTGAAGCAGTGCTATGGAAAGTATCAAAGTCAGTAATCTGGAGCCATATTTCATATATTCCTCCTAAAAAGAGACTAGCAAGAGAGACACAAGCCAATTTAGAATAGATATCATATGACCCAAAAACTAAGTATAATCAATCCACAACAACAGAGCTGTTAAGCAGGGTGAAGATATAAAAAAATATCCATTTGAGGTTAGGACAAGCACAGGATAACCTGACCTTAATTCAATTTTTACAACGGAGAAACAGATCAGGTACACCTTAAGTTAACTTGTTGAGAAAAAGGAATACACAAATGCTACGATGGAATATACTTTATTTTAGAAGTGTTTTATAAGTTTTAAAGAATTCATGTGCTACTCCTTATCAATAATCGGTCACCTTTTCTGCACCCAGGGAATCATGAATCTATCCAGCAATATTTACAGCATAGTACCTGATCAGTTCAGAGAAATGTGAAATAAACCTATGGCAACAGAAGATGTCAAGGTAGCTCACACACACACACACACACATACATATACAGCAAGAGCAACTCCCCAGGATCAGAAACATGTTAAGCTGTTGAATGGTTCTCTTGAAAAGGAAATATTACCTGCTTTATTAAATTAAGCAACAGTGATTCCTTTTCATGGTAAGGTTGGTGAGGACACAGCCAGTGCTAATCCAACAGGCAGGGTCATTGACAGAGCTTCTTGAAAATTTTGCCAAAACAATTTCAAATTAAGAATGGCTCTTCAACCAAAACAAAAATTTTCACAGATTTTTTTTTGTTTGTCAATTATTGTTGTTCATGTTGTTTTTCAAGTAAATAAACAAACAAACAAATATGAAGGTTCTTTCCACTTGCTTCCCTTATCCCCTTCCTCCCAAGTAGCCACCATTTTTGCAAGTTCACAAAAAAAGGTGTGAGTTTTCATGTTCCCAGCTCAGTAGTGATCAGATCACTGTATATTTAGGGTCTCAGCTGTAATTCTGAAACTTAGTACATATAAAACTACAGTGCCGGGAACGAGCTGCAACTATATTAAGATTTCCCTTTAAAAAAACATGAATTGCATAGCAGAATTGGAGAAAGCCATCTGCTGCCAAATGTCTTGGCAACAGGTAGGACTGTTGCTGGCAATTGTCAAAAAAGAGCACATGCAATACAGCTGTTACAGTTGCTATAATATTGGCAGCTAGCTAGCTTCAGTCCTTCTATCCCATTGCTTCTCCTTCCAAATCACTAAAGGCTGGATTATGGCCTATGTGCTGCTGTCAGGCAACTCGGGGTGGGAGCCAAGAGACCATGCAGCAGCTGGAGTCCCCAGAAGGAATTCTGGCCAAACTGATGAAGGTGCAGCATATTTCTCACATCTGTACCCCGCCAGCTTAGATAGTGTGGAAGGAAGAGCAAAGCCATGACTCTGTCCTCACACACCACCCTTCTGGTACTTGCTACTTGCAGCGGTGGGAGCAAAGATAACTTTACCAACTAGTATTCTGGTCAGCCCCTCTAGAGAAGTGCAGGGGAGAGCAGGGAAGACCCTTGCTAACTCTAGAAGTGGCTGGACAGTGATTGTAGGACTGGATGTGACCTTGGCAGGTCTTCTAGTCCAGTCCCCTGCACTGAGGCAGGACTAAGTATTATCTAGACCAGTGGTTCTCAACCTATTTACCATTATGGGCTGCATATGAAGCCCACAATGTGTTATGTGGGGCACATCCAATACTACTTGTATGGCCCTGAGGATGTAAACATGGGCCGCAGCTGTGTGCTGATTGGGCCTCAGGTTGAGAGCCACTGATCTAGACCATCCTGACAGGTGTTTATTTAACCTGCTCTTAAAAACCTCCCTAGGTAATTTGTTCCAGTGCTTAACTACCCTTATAGTTAGGAAGTTTTTCCTAATGTCTAACTTAAAGCTTCCTTACTACAATTTTAAGACCATTACTTCTTGTCCTCTCCTCTTCTTTATAACAACCTTTTACTTACTTGAAGACTGTTATGTCCCACCTCAATCCTCTCTTCTCCAGTCTAAACAAAGCCATTTTTTTCAATTTTTCCTAGTAAGTCATGTTTTCTAGACCTTTAATCATTTTTGTTGCTTTCCTCTGGACTTTCTCCAGTTTATCCAGATCTTTCCTGAAGCATGGTGCCCAGAACTGGACACAGCACTCCATTAAGGCTTTATCAATGCTGAGTAGAGTAGAAGAATTACTTCTTGTATCTTGCTTACAATACTCCTGCTAATGAAGTTTTCATATGAGAAGCACTGAGGAGAGGGAAGGAATCTAAACAGGATATACGCATTTCAGCCTAAATCACCATCACTGTTATTCACTAAAGCATTGCCAAATTGTAATAATGAATTGCCATAAACATGGAACAATGGAAGAGCATGCAGAGCATTATGCTACTCAGCTGGCAATTTAGGATTTGAGCATGAGACTTGTGATATTTACAATTTTCCCTAAAGTCCCAGCTCCTGGAGTCATGTGTTTACATAATCTCAGCTTTCATAATAAAAAATGAATTTCAAACCATCGTGAACAAGGAAAAAAAGTTTGAAACTGTGAACACTAAAGACACAAAAGACCATAGACAAATAAAAAGAACCCAAAACTTAATGGATGAAATCCTGGCTCCATTGAAATCAACAGCAAAACTCTCACTGACTTCAGTAGGACCAAGATTTTACCCTGTTGTGTCTTTTGCTCTTTACATACCAAAAACAACATGAAGAAACCATAGCTGGATCCCACATAACCATATTTACTAAATAACTATATATAAATACATGAGGGATAGATACATACATACTGCTGCTCTGGCTGTTTTCTGGAAGTTTCTAAAATAAAAAAAATATAGTGAGCACCACTAGAGGGCTTGCAAAAGGGATACTACCCAATTCCTATAAACTAAACATTTTTGTTTAAAGAATCTCATGATTTTTAGGCTAATCTGATGTTTTAGAGCGAGGCAGTGACTTGTGATTTTATAACTTTGGGTTTGGCAATACTGAGCATATTGGAAGTGAATGCATATCTATTGTACCTATAGACTGTGAAGCCTAATGCACAATATGTCAATCAGAGAGGACACAGTTGGTTAAATAACACGCTCTCTGAAGACACAAGGATCAAAGATGTTGGAGAGACAGCAAAAACCCCAAATCATTTCATGCCAGTCATAGGTAAGAGAAAACTCCACAGCAATCAGTCTCCTTGCTTAAGTGAAAAAGGTCACTGAGCTTGCCAACAATTAGGGACCTGTTAACTATGCAGGTTCTCAATCACTATTAATTGGAATCAAAGTAGCCTTTCGTAGACTTCTGTATCCCCTCTAAACTTTGAGATTGGGAGCTCAGGGAACTGTAACCAACTGTAATCCTTGATCTTGGTCTGTCTGAGATATAAAATGGCCTTTGAAAAGTAGAGGGGGCGGAGGAAAAAAGGCTGCCTTCTTTAGAAAGATGTACACTGCTTCTTGAAGTCAAAAAGAAAGGTAGCTTAGACCTGAATATCTTACAGCAGAGGTGAAGCTCACTGCAGAACCCTGCAGCAAGACTGGGATCCGGCAGGTCCCGCAGGACCTGTTGCTGTAACAGTGGGAGTGGGATAAAAATTCAATCAACACTGGAGTGGGTGGGATTGGGTATCGTGGGGTGGGACGGGAGCAGGATTAAAAAATAAATAAATAGTCATGGGCAGGGCTCTAGCTCACTGGTACCCACATAAGTTAGCTAGCCTTAATGGCACAAATGCTTATGTGCACATACTCAGTTGGCATGCAGCAGAGACGCCATCTGGTTGGTGGAAATAATACTTTGTACTTCTACCGTTCCTTTTATTCCAGGATCAAAATGTGCTTTACAAATATTAACTAAGCTGTGAGGTGAGTAGGGGTATCACTTCACCTATTGCTGAAATGAAGCCACCTCTGGAGTGGAACACAGCAGCTGTTTAACAGCATGCAGAAATGCTACACAATCACTGAAAAGTAAGGCTGGAGGGTGCTGGGCATGTCGCTGAGAATGAGCCTTAAGTAGAGAAACATACTGCATTCAGCTGAAACTGCAAAAGTGAACAGCACATTCCCCAGCTACAGTAAGACTCATAAATATGGAGGGATGCTTCCAAAGTATAGATCTAAAGACTGAGAGTGCCTGCCGCTGTAGATCTAGCGCAGATATTCCTCGCTTTCCCCAATCAAAATTTTCTTTTTTGTCCTGAAACAGGATAGTCTCTCTGATAGTAATTGCATTCTCACTCATCCAGAATACTACAACAAGACAGTACTAAGACATTGAGAGTATTATATACCACTGAACACTAAACTGTAAACATTATAGGACTGTACTTTTATGTATGTTTGGGTTGCATTTTCAAAAGTGCTCAACATCAGACCAATTCAGTTCCCATTAAAGTCAATGGGAGTTTTACAACAATTGAGTTCAGTGGGAGCAGAGTTAGGCCAATGCCAAGTGCTTGTTTCTTTCTTGTTTAAACTGCTCTTATTTCCTTTTTTGTGGTTTATAGTGTTCTTACAAATCCTTGATAAATATCCAGCCTCAGGTTCCAACCCTGCAAAAATTTATGTGTGAGCTTAACTGAAGCCACATGAATGGTCCCATTAAAGTCAACGTGCTTATTCATATGCTTAACGTTAAATACACACGTAAGTGTTTGCAGAATCAGGACATTATATTGTAAAACTGGGTATCGTTCATTTTATGCATTATGGATTCAATGGAAAAAGCCCAACATGAATGCAGTTTTAGGGTTCTGAGTTTAAAGTCTGGAAATTCAAAATTCAAAGACTGTAATTCGCACAGCACCCATTACTCTTTCCTTCTCTACATATGTAGTATTTTGTATTACTGTTTATGCACGTAAATTTATGCCCTAATGTACATGTAAAATGTTACCAGCTTCTGTTTCCCACAGCAGCTGTAACTTGGAAGTACTTGTCTTTTGTGCATTTAAATTATCAATCATAACACAGCCAAGTAGTTTTTCGCACTGAAATTCAACTTGAAATGCATTTTTAAGAACAAAGTGAACGTCCAGATTGATCTCTAAAATAGCTCTGCTTCTCAGTGCATGCTGAAAAATTAGTGGAAGATCATTTACTAATGCTCATGCACAATCTTTGATTTTTCAAATGTAACATTTTCTATACCATGTTTTTTCTAACATGTCAAAAGCCTTTGTCTTCATGAAAGATTACGTCCACAGTAATTAGGAAGATTAAAATTAACCCCTTTTAGAATTATTCATGCACAAATGATGTGTGAAAAAATGCTATTTCATCCCATATTCTGATAACTCAAAAACAACCAAATAGTATTTTATCAGACTCATTCACACCCATCCCACACCAAAAGAATTCACCTTTGGGTTAAGAACAAGCACTAGAAATTTCAGCTCAAAAGTTAATTTCTTCAGAAAAGTATCAGAGAGGTAGCCGTGTTAGTCGGATGCGGATGGGTACCCACGAAAGCTCATGCTGCAAAACGTCTGTTAGTCTATACGGTGCTACAGGATTCTTTGCTGCTTCTTCAGAAAAGTTAAAATTGACTAAAAATAGAGACATAGAAAAAGAGCCTCCTCTTAATGTGCCTATCACAGCTCCATAACCCATACAGATTACGCCCAGGGGAATTCTGCGCCACTGTGCATGTATTATAGTTTAAATGAATTATTACTCAAAGTTCTGTATTAGTATACCTAGTAAGGAATCTATTTGTCAAAAAATATTTCCTGAAACTTTCTTGTTGGCTGTATTGTTACAGCCATACTTGCTGACAGGTATTTTGAAATACATTTCCAAAATAATTGAAACTGGCTTGATTATATTGTATTATTTTGAGAAATACAATATGCAGAATTTTTCAGAATTTTAAAATATTGCGTACAGATTTTTTTATTTTTTGGCCCAGAATACCCACAGGAGTAATAGATGCATAATATTTTTGAGTGGGTGATATTTGAAAAATAAATAAATACTCTCCATCACACATTTTATTAATACCTGAAAATGGTTGAACTATTTTTGCTCAAACTTAAAAAAAAAAATTAGGCACAGCACAAAAATGAAATATTTCAGCCTGAATGGTCAAAATTTGACAAAGTTTAAGCATCTAAAAGAGCTCCTTTAGAATGGAAATACGTAGGCAATCTTAACTCTAGGCATTGCTCCATACTCCACCTATTACTTTGTTATACAATATACATGCACTGCGAATGTGGAAAGTACTCATGTATGTTAAATGCGTGTCATCAGCAGTCTGATAACATACATACAATCTCTATTATTAGAATTTTGGTTATGAATGACCATGTTTTATATAAACAGGGAGATGTACCCGGTTATCTCTTAATTACGCTAAAAATCCCCACAATGATCCAAAAGCTCAATTATCTGTACTTATTATTCTATGCATCCAACAGCATTTGAGTATTTGAGGTTGTTTTGCATTTGCTGTTTGACTCATTTACAATCACTAATATGGATGTAATATTCTATCATATGTAATTTTCACTTTCAATACTCTATTTTCAGTACATAGCTCTTCAGTGTTAACCGAACTGGCATTCATAGGGATGTTTTTTGTTAAAAAATAAATTAGTCTGTGAAACTGAGATCTAGCCTTATTCGCTGAGGAACAGTTGCACAACTGAGCTCCTGCTTTAAAAAAAATACATATGTTGATAAGCTCCACTAGCTGCTAGAATTAAATAGCAGATCTTGGTTACTTACTGGTTAATAAACAAAAATGTGGATAGCAAACAATTACAATCAGTCGATAGGTTTTACTGTTGTTTGTAATGCTGGAAATCATGGGATAGCAGTGCCGCTTGTCTTTAATAACAGATTCTAATTCAGCCTCCCAAACTATAACTTTCCAGACTGTGCAGGATCTACACTCTCTGTTCAGTGGGAACTTTTACATTTACAATTGGAAGAGAGATATTATACTTTATTTTTCATTATTTGTGTGATGCTGGTGTTCACGAAAGTGGAGGGCTAATGGCACAAGCTAGAACTGGGGACATCGCAAGGTGAGACAGTGAAAGCTGCTCCCATGTATCTATACCACGGTACCTGAGTTCTAAACCATAGCACTTCCCATTCATTCCAGTCTGAGGCTGCTATTAAACAGAAGCTTCAAACTGTGGCAAACTATTCTAAAGTTTTAGGCTTGTGAACCAATACGATTCCACTATATTTATTTTTCACTGTGACCCAAGCGGGAGTGGAACCTTGCCTTAACCCACTGCATCACCTTGCATTGTTTGTATAAGAAATTCACTAACCCAAACAAACTTTGTGCTTTAATTTTAATGGCCACGACCAAACAAAGAAAAAAGCAATATAAATGTTAATGAGAAGCTGTCTGCTTCACTTTATTTAAAAGTCAGACTAATCCCATAATCCTAACAAACCAAAATATTAGGCTATCCTCAATTGCAACATAAAGATGTCCAGATGGTGCCTGTCTAAAGGGAACAACAAGAACAGGAATCTGACCAGCTAACATCCAAAGGAAAGTCTGAGCCCCAAGGAAAATGGAGTCAGGATAGACTCAGCGACAAAGATGCTTTGGAAAAGTGACCCAATCTCAAGGGAGAGTGGATCTCTGTTGAAAAAATAAGCTTCCATTTCAGTTAGGAGGTGAAAATCTCATTGCATAGCGAACAAGGGAGGAGGACACCCTCTCATGTCCCAGGAGGAAGCACTGCCTGTGTAGTGTAGCTTGTGGCTTTATTAAATCAGTGTTTGGTTTTTAGAGATATAAAAATTATAAATCAGCCATTGAAGCATTAACGATAGCCAGCAAGGCAGCTAATACATTGCTTTAACAACAAACAAATGGATGGCTGCAAAGACAAAAAGAAAGAAGATAAAAGGAGTTCATATTTTTTCCCCTGTGACACTTGAATGTTCTGCTATTTCAGTCACAGTAAAGCGGAATTATTACACACAGATAATTTCACTGAGCTCTTTCTAACATAATATCCCATTAGTATAAGTCCAACTCACAGTGTTGCAACATGGGCTTTGAATGGGGCCACTGCAAGAGTTGAAAAGGAGTCTTGAAGCCAGACATCAAAGCAGGAACTACAAAACCCTAAGCAAAGCTTCTTCTGTGATTCAGCTGACTAGAACATGGACACTAATGCACCAGGGTTCTGTTCCAGAGAGTTACTTTGTTTAGACTCTCCAGTGAAGCCCAAACCAACTGTACCCAAGGTCTAGCTGAATACCAGCACCCTCAGAATTTAGGACCCATTTCTCATGCTGACTAGTACCTTACTCCACAAGCAGTCTCATTGCAGTCATGTGGCAGAATTGGTTCTTTAATAAATACGAAAATTAATCAGACCACCTTATCTCCTCTGGTCCAAAGGCGTAGAAAAAACCCCAAACCCAAAGCATTCAGAATATTTGTTCAAGGGAATGTGTTCACTAAAGTGCCAAAAACGCAATTTAATTTCCTCCCATATAGGAAAAGATGCTTCGGTGACAAGAGTGCTGATGTTGAGCCAATATTCAAAAAGGACAAGCAGGATGACTGGGGTAACTACAGGTAACTTGTATCAGAGGGGTAGCCGTGTTAGTCTGGTTCTGTAGAAGCAGCAAAGAATCCTGTGGCACCTTATAGACTAACAGACGTTTTGCAGCATGAGCTTTCGTGGGTGAATACCCACTTCGTCGGATGCAAGTAGTGGAAATTTCCAGGGGCAGGTATATATATGCAAGCAAGAAGCAAGCTAGAGATAACGAGGTTAGTTCAATCAGGGAGGATGAGGCCCTGTTCTAGCAGTTGAGGTGTGAAAACCAAGGGAGGAGAAACTGGTTCTGTAGTTGGCAAGCCATTCACAGTCTTTGTTTAATCCTGAGCTGATGGTGTCAAATTTGCAGATGAACTGAAGCTCAGCAGTTTCTCTTTGAAGTCTGGTCCTGAAGTTTTTTTGCTGCAGAATGGCCACCTTAAGATCTGCTATTGTGTTGCCAGGGAGGTTGAAGTGTTCTCCTACAGGTTTTTGTATATTGCCATTCCTAATATCTGATTTGTGTCCATTTATCCTTTTCCTTAGAGACTGTCCAGTTTGGCCGATGTACATAGCAGAGGGGCATTGCTGGCATATGATGCCGTATATTACATTGGTGGACGTGCAGGTGAATGAACCAGTGATGGTGTGGCTGATCTGGTTAGGTCCTGTGATGGTGTCGCTGGTGTAGATATGTGGGCAGAGTTGGCATCGAGGTTTGTTGCATGGATTGGTTCCTGAGCTAGAGTTACTATGGTGCGGTGTGCAGTTACTGGTGAGAATATGCTTCAGGTTGGCAGGTTGTCTGTGGGCGAGGACTGGCCTGCCACCCAAGGCCTGTGAAAGTGTGGGATCATTGTCCAGGATGGGTTGTAGATCCATACTTAGACTTTTGTAAGGTGTTTGTCTTAGCACTGCACCATATTGTTAAAAAATTAGCACTGTACAATATCAATAAAGCACACATTAAATAGATTAAGAACTAGATAAATGGAAAAAGGCACAATTTTTTAATAGGCAGGGTAATTTACATTGGAACAACTTTCTAAGGATTGTGGTCAGGGCCGGTTCCAGGTTTTCTGCCACCCCAACCTGCGCAAAAAAAAGAAAAAAAAAGCCACCGCTCCACTCTTTGGCGCTCCAAGAGGGACTGAGGGACCCGCCACCGAATTGCCACTGAAGACCCGGATGTGCCACCCCAATAGCGGCCGGAGGGCCGCCCCTTGGTATTGGCTGCCCCAAGCACCTGCTTCTTTAGCTTGTGCCTGGAGCCGGCCCTGATTGTGGTGGATTCTCTATCACAAACTATTTTTGAATCAAGATTAGATATTTTTCCAAAAGACAAGATCTAATTCAAACAAGAATTAATTCCTATGGCCTGTACTGTACAAGAAGTCACACTAGATGATCACAGTGGTCCCTTATGGCTTTATAATCTTTGAATATATGAATTTACAGATCTCAAAAAGTAGTGGTCAGTGGAGAGTCATCATCAAATGTGGGTGTTTCTAATGGTGTTCCCAAGAGATTGGTACTAGGGCCGATGCTATTCAACATTTTTATCAATCACGTGCAAGTAAATATAAAATCACTATTGATAAAATTTGCAGATGACAATGAATGGTGGAGGACAAGGCAGTAATACAGAGCAATCTGGATTGCTTGGTAAAATGTGCTCATTCAAACAAAATGCAAAGTTATTCATCTAGGTACCAGGAATGCAGGTCATACCTACAGAATGGAAGACTGTCTTGGAAAGCAGTGACTCTGAAAAGGGATTAAGGGGTTAGGATAAACAAGCAACTCAAAACACACTCCCTGTGTGATGCTGAGGAAAAAGAGCTAATGTGAACCTTGGATGTATAAACAGGAGAGTAAAGAATAGGAGTATGGAGGGTATTTTCCCTCTGTATACTGCATTGTTGTGAGATACTGTACTGGAATTCTGCATGCAATTATGATGTTCTCATTTTAGAAAGGATGTTGAAAACTTGGAAATGATGCAAAGAAGATCCATAAAAGAGGTTCAAGGACTGCAGAAAATTACAGAGAGAGACTTAAAGATTTCAATCGGTTTAGTTTATCAAAAAGAAGATTTAGAGGTGATTTGATGACAATGTAGAAGACTCTTGTGGGGGGGGGGGAATACCAGATATTAACAGGGCTTTTAGTCTAGTGGAAAAAGGCATAACAAGAACCAGTGTCTGAGAACCGAAGTCAGACAAACTCAAATTAGACAATTTTTTGAGAGAGAGCGAGAGATTAATCATGAGAACCACTACACGGGGAAGTGGTGGATTCTCTATCCTTTGATGTCTTCAGCTCAAGAGTGGATGCCTTTCTGGAAGATATTTCTTCATCAAACAGAAGTCATGGTTTAGCCAAATACAAGTTATTGGGCTAAATACTGGGGGTAACTGGGTGAAATGTAATGGTCTGTGATATACAGGTTAGACTAGATGATCTAATGGTCCCTCTGGCCTTAATCTTTATGAAACTATTACAATGCTCATCCCTATTACTGCACACCACAGGCCAAGTCCTGAGAAATACTGAGCACCTAAAATTCTCAACTGGAGTTGCATGTGCTTAGCACCTCTCAAGATCAGGCTCTATATGACTCACACGACCACCATCACAGAAAATCAGTCCTAAAATAGGTCCCCACATGGCTTCCTTGCCATTCCAAAGATCTACCAGCACAATGGGCTAACAGCATCCTATCAAGGGAGGATTCAGATATTTTACACCACTTTGATGGCTAACTGAATAGGTAACTTAATAAATAACTGTTGTCATGTAGGAGTGTGGCAGCCAAGTACTACAGAATCTGAAGAGTTGCCCACATAGCATCTTTGCAGCAATCTATGGCTACACACTCTGGAGCAGAGTCTCAGCTGGTGCAAGTTGGCATAAACCCTTTGAAATCAATGAAAAAATGACAGTTAACACCAACTGAGGATCTGCCCCTTTGTGCATCTTCTGTCTGGGAATTAACAGTTCCCAAGTTCATTTTTTACCTAAACCATGAGGATACTCAGTGTTCCAACTCTCTAGGTGATGGAAAGGCAGATAGAATCTTTTAGTTAAACTCCCGTCCTCCTCCCTAAAACTACCATGCAGATTAAAGAAGGAATCCCAAAAGACTTCCAAAATGACCAGTCTTAAATGCTATGTCTTTGTGAGAAGTTATTGGTAAGACTTATAAAAACAGATTTAGATGAGGTGATGGGTGTGGTGTTGCCAACCTTCACCAATTTATTGCAGGTCTCATGATATTTAATGTTATACTTAAAGCCCCAGCTTCTGAAAACATGAGAATTACATGAGAATTACTATCTTTTCATGTAAAAACTGAAAGTTTTCATGGTTGCAGAGAAAAGCTTGAAAATGTGTCCTAAGTGTATCCAACATGTTCATAAACCAAAAAGGAAATAAAGAGAACTTAAAATGTTGGTTGGTTTTTTTGGTTTGGTTTGTTTTAAGGGAAAAACACATTATTTTTAAGACAACCTCATGATTTTTGAATATTTGAGGTTTTCAGTATTGTAAGTGATCATTTTTAGTTAAAGGGATATCATCAAACTGAATTCTAGTCAATTTAAAAAACAAGTTAAAAGTAATTTGAGGTTTTATACCTATCCCTATGTCCTTCCATCTATATTTGTGGTTTCACAATCCCATTTTCTTATTTAACAATTTATTTTTCACTATCCACACAAACAAACAAAGACAGATAGATATATTCTATTTCCTCACATGAGAAAGAACTTCATTCCTTTTAGGGCATTTAGTCCCAATACCAGAGTCTGTAGGATAGGTTTTCCTATGGCTGGATTTCATTACATTCATAATGTTTACCTGGTGCCATGAGTCCCAGCCATAATTTATACAGGTAATTTTTTAAAATGCATTCCTAGCTTAGAAAAATTCCAATAAAAAAATTAAATTGCAAGAGATAAAATTTATCAGTTTCAGGCTAGGATTCAGCAAGACGCCTAAAGGCATTCTAGTATCCATCTTCTTATAATTAATCAGTTTTTTATTAAAAGAAAGAAAAAAAATCTACAGAATGGAGAAAATGGATAAGGCTTAGAGAGTTATTAAACATAATTGCCCCAAAAGGTTAAAGATGTTCATATACTCATTAAAAAAATGAATGTAACTGGTTCAAAAATAAAATTCTGGCTTTTTTGCTGATAAATTTAAAGAAAAATGAGAGGTCTGCTTTGATTAACATAATAAAAACGTATCTCAAATCTCCTGCCTCTATCGCCTCCAGTGAATTGAGAGTATACCCTTCACCGCTAAGTTGCTTGAAGAGATAGAAACTGGAATCTGACTCATTTGATGCAACAGGTTAAGAAATAAACTAAACAAGCTTGTCTTGATATTTACCAGGAAAACCCCATGTACAAAAACCTCAAACAAATACCCTGCGTTCCCAATCTACCACCCAGCCCTGGTGCAGGGACTGAGGCATGGCTGGTCAGGAACAATCTGGGTAAAGAACAGTTTCCCAACACAATGCTTCATGCAATACATTTATCTTTCACGCTCTCGTTGTTTTCAGCAGATGATGAAAGCTACAAATTTAACTGTGTAAATGCCCTTATTTTAGGCTAAAAACAAAACCATGCCTCTAGTATTTTACGTACAATACTTTTATGGCTGTTCCTCACTTGCATCTAACATCTTCTCGTTTGCTGCTGAGGCATTATAAAGGCACACGAGTCCTCTCTTCTTGGAGGTCCTTTTCTCCCCTACTCCCCTTTTCTCCTCTACTCCCTAATCTCGCTTGTGCCCCTCATATATCTGTAACTGTCTTCTTCCCCACCTTGGAACCCCTTTTCTTCTTTACAAGTTATCTAAGCCTCTCCTTCCCCTTCTAGCGCACCATTGTCTCACTGTCAGAAGTTCTGAGATTTGCTATAGGGTGCCCATTTTAAGGTACTGAACTGCAGAGACACAGCTTCCTCTGTGTGCAAAAAAATTCCAAGTCCTCATCTGCAGTTTCTTTCCAATCCCATTGGTTATAGCGCTATTTATTTATAATACAGGCTTCTTATCATTACATTGAAGCAAGCACAAACTATGGGCAAAAATGCCCTCAGACATCAATACTGCTGCTGGAAGACATTTACTGGACTAAATTCTAAATATTGGGGAAAAAGAGATAAGGCAAGGATTTATAAAGAGATTTTCAGCTATCTAAAAACACTGGACATTCCTGATTAACCTTGGCTGGCAATGTGACATTAAATTACATCAAATTTTCTCTAGTGAAAGCCCTATATATGGTTCCAGCTAAATAACTATTAAGCTGTGCTTGTAAGCCAGAGAAAATGGATGCCACAAAACTATGTGAGAGGGTAACATGCTAAAAAAAATAGGACACAAACCTACAAACCAACCAGTGAGTAAGTGGTTGGGAGAAAAATTTATTCATAAAGAGGGTCATCAATTAACGTATGGACGGACTCCCAAAGCAAAAACAGAAGCTGCAATCTGTGAATTGTTTGGTTAACATTAAGTAGAGCTAGACCGCACTTAGAGGGTTGGACGCACAGCTGCTTGGCCTGTCCATTCTAAAACATTACTGTTTTACTGATAGAAAAAGAATGTCTGTCTCAATCTGACTTATCATATCACTGTTATAATTGTGATGATTTGGGTAGCAATGTTCTATTTTAGCTCCATTCCTAGGTTCCTTGGCACTGTCATGAAGACTGCATTACTTTAAAATTATGGTTTGTGTCTGGCAAAAATTACTTTGCTAGCAGAAACCTATTTGAGTAGAAGAAAGAACGAAGACTGGAAAAAAAAAGAGAGAGAAGTAACAAATAGTGCACATGTGAAGGAAAACTAGGAGATGTTGAGGATTTCTGATTGCAGCACGGTTTGTGTCAAACTAGGCACATAAATGCTATTAGAGATACACCAGAATAGCAGCCCCAATTCCCCATGGGAAATGCTGCCAATGTACCCCTAGGAGTTCAGTGATAAAATGCAGAAGGTTGAACATGTGTGACAAAGAGTCAGGGTGAAATGAAGCATAAAAAGGAAGTACACAAGAAAGAGCCTAAAAGGGTGGAAGCGTGAAAACATTCAGAAAAGTGTGAGGCTACGAGGGAAGTGTGAACTGGTGCAAGTGTAAAAGGAATATACGGGTAGAATTTTGAGTGAGTAGGAGCGAGACTGACAGAGGGTAACAGAGCATAAGTGTGAAAGAAAAAGCAGGCGTACGAATGAGTGTACGAGTGGGCAATGGAGTGTGATAGAGTGACAGGTTGTGATACAGTGAGAGACAGCAAAAGTACGAAACCAGACAGAAAAGAGCTTCTGATGATGAATTTCATTTTTTTTTAAACTTCAGCATGTATCAGAAAAGAAGCTCAGCTGTGTGCAAACAGAACAGCGAATTAAGTACAAGCAGAGTAGGAAGGAAAGAAGAGGCATGGTGGCTATTAAGGACACTGGATACACAAAGTTTTTGGACTCTGCTGTAATTGAAGAAAAGGGAACCAGTAGCTTTCAATATTCTTGGTGTTTCAGAAAAGTAAGTGCAGGTAAAAGTGTTTGATTAAAAGCTTCCTCTTTGTCATTATGGATTATTTTTCTGCCTGATTCTACATGGAAATCATAATATGCCCATAAAAAAAACTTCAACAAACCAGTGTTAAGGTTGAGAGCGCATATCAGCACCAGAAACTTATGGCTAAGAAAAATATTACAAAAATGTTGTGGTTACCCCAAAAATAGCCATTAGAAACTCAAAAATATTTCCTGAGTTAAGGTTAAACTTAAAAAAGTCAAATATTTAAACGTCTGGACATTCACAGTTCAGGTGCTCAAAGTACTTTAACCCTGACATTGTAATGACTCCAGGATCCTTGCACATCTTCTGTACTTGGTTCCTTTCATGTCTATATTGTAAGATATGGTACTTTTGGATCAAAGACTTTTTTCTAAGAGATTTAAGAAGTCCACAGCCTCTCAAACCAAAGCAACCATTGCAAGAGTAAGGCACTCTCGTTTTTGTGGTCACTGAGGAGATGAAACTGCTTGTTCTGGATGTTTACGGTTGTCTCAGAATTTCTGTTTGTTGTTTGTTTTTTTCACAGAGTATGAGTTAAGGTAGTTTGGGTGCCTTACCTGTGAATCTCCAAACTTTCAAAAATGTTTTAATTTCATTTTACCTTACTATAGTTGCCTGGGTTTCCATGTTCTATCATTTCTCCTCTTTGCATCCTGCCCTGAAAAAACATAACAGTCTTCCCTATTGATTGGCTTATGTTTTGAAGGCGCTCTTCTGCAAGGCCATTCTGATTAATCTAAATGGTCAATGAATCACTTCTCAGATATGCCTTTTTCAGTCTCAAAATCTGTCTTGTGCACTAGATTTCACCACAATCTTTCTAATAATTCTCATATGAAGCCTCTTATGAATAAGATGGAACAGAAAACATTGATTCATATAAATGTAGGACTGAAAGGGACCTTGACAGGTCATCTAGTCCATCCTCCCATTCAGAGGCAGGATTAAGTATACCTAGACTATCCCTGATAGGTATTTGTCCAATATGTTCTTAAAAATCTCCAAAATGTATTAGACAATTAAAAAAAAATTATCTAGCACTTATTTTTCTTAAGTTCCATATCTCAAAAACAAAATTTTGGCAAAAAACTATCCTTTGCCCACAGATCATGTACCCAAAATTTGAAGTGGAAGTGAACATTTTAGGAAGTGAACATTTTGGCATGG
Organism: Mauremys mutica; assembly: GCF_020497125.1. Lineage (NCBI taxonomy): Eukaryota > Metazoa > Chordata > Testudines > Geoemydidae > Mauremys > Mauremys mutica. The sequence goes on along the minus strand of NC_059072.1, from coordinate 97,707,629 downwards.
TGGGACCAAAATTACGCTTATAATGTTAAGCAAGTTTCAACCTTAAAATGTGGCTGAATTATAAATAGTAACTTTGTAAAAATTGTATTTTGGAACTCAAGCTGGAATACAAAAATAAAGGGTTATTTCTCTCATGCAACATCAGAACTAAAGAGCTGTGGATCAGAATGTTGTTAGCAATTCTGTTTATGACATGCAAGACAGAACATTTTCCATCTCATTCTCCTATATCTGTATTACTGTCTCTGCAATGCTAAGAGGAAAAGTACTAAAATGTTAGTCAGTAAAATAAGGAGATATAGCTGAATACACACAAGATACCAGTCTAAAGAGTAAGATGACTCAATTTTTGCCTAATCACTTGCAGAGTATAACTGTACATTAAGTATGAAGAGGCTACATCCTCTCTCGGTTACCGGTCTGGTGGCCATAGGTTATTTTGATGTCATAAATTTAGAAAAGATGAACTTGTATCTGCGCCAGGTTTTTTGCCATCTAACTTTTGATAATCAGCAAAACTTATGGAAACCATGCCAGATGGATATTTTATGTCTCATATATTTAAGTCAGAGTCAAAGCAGGATGCTTATTACCATACCACCTGAAAGGAGCTATATGAGCTGCATCAGAAATCCAGTCCTGCAAGGAACTGTTATGGGTTGCGTTAAAGCTCACTATAGTGGGTGTCACAGCTGCCTTTCATTCAGATGTATGTAAAAAGCAACTGAGCTCCTTTATGGAATAGGCAGCTGAAATCAGTGAGGCCTGTGACATCCCCATATTCACCACTGTCATATAATTATTATATGTTTTGTACAAACTATGCCTTGTGAGGTACCACTTTAAAAGTTTTAATGTATTTAACATTAATATTCTGTTGAATTGTATGTGCTATCATTGTATGTGAAGTTATGCAGTTTTGCTATGTATGACTGAATATGTTGTGAGGTTGGGAACACCCACAACCAGCCTTTCAACTACAACAGTGGAGTAGCCAGAAAGTGTTTAATGGCTCACCAACACCCATCAAAGAAACAATCCATTATCCTAGGAACCGTATGCCATGGAGACTTCTCAGAGAGAACACGTAGACAATGGAGAATGCTTGACCAACGGGGGCAGACCCCATGTCACAAGGATAGATCTTTCCAGCAAGCTGGAAGAAACGATAAAAGAGGGGAAGTGTTATCATCACTTGGCCTCACTTCCCCAACAACTCAACACTGGAAGAAACATCTGGAGGACAAAAGACTTTGAATTGGGGGAGGCTGGTCCCAGGCTGGAAAGCAGTTTCAGCCTGTGTGATGAGGATCTATGACTTGTTTGTACCATCTGTCAGGGTTAACGACTGCTTGATTCAAATCCTGAGTTAGAACTCAGACTGTGAATTTATTTTCATTTCTTAAGTAACCAACTTTGGCGCTCCACGCTTGCTACTTATAATCACTTAAAATCTATCTTTCTGTAGTTAATAAATCTTTTTTTATATTTTACCTAAAACAGTGTGTTTTGTTGAAGTGCTTGGGAAATCTCGGCTCACTTTACAAAGGCTAGTGTATGTCCTCTCCACGTGAAGGGAGGGGCAGACTGGGTAATGAACTTACACTGGCCAAGGTTCTGAGCAATGCAAAACGGTACAGTTCTGGGGTGCAAAGCTGGGGAGCTGGGGGGAACTGGCTGGAGCCTCTCTATTGTTGGCTCATGAGTGTCTGGGGAAAGCATTCATGTAACTCAGTTGGGTGTATCCCTGCCTGTGGATTTCTGTGTAAATGGAGTACCTGCTAGAGGTCTGCGGCTTGACACAGCATCAGAGAGTGAGAGGGATACCCCAGGTTGGTGGGACAGAGGGCTCGGCAGTCCCATAGTTCAGGCTGCACCCCATCACAGGGCCTCTACCCAAAACAAAGCCACATGCAAGACTGAAGCAGGAGTTCGCCATGCAGCCCAGTGGGTGTCCTACAGTGATCAGATAAACTTGGGAGCGAGGGATTGATAGGATTAGAGTGCTATATGTCTGTGTGTGTGCAAGAAGTACCCTGAAACATCACAAAAACAGACACAGAAAAGGAGCAGAAAGCCAAGGAGACGGCAGAATAAGCACTGGGAGCGTGGCCCTGAGAAAAAGTCTAGAGAAAGTTTCTGGGCAGAATGCTGGCTGAAAGAGGCTTGAAACAATAAGCAAAGAAACTGTCTCTGGTTATTTAGAATATAATAGAATATCAGGGTTGGAAGGGACCTCAGGAGGTCATCTAGTCCAACCCCTTGCTCAAAGCAGGACCAATCACCAGACAGATCAGATTTTTGCCCCAGATCCCTAAATGGCCCCCTCAAGGATTGAACTCAGAACCCTGGATTTAGCAGGCCAATGCTCAAACCACTGAGCTATTTGATTCCTACTGTGTCCTGGGAAACAGGACTTTGTACATTTTTTTAAATAAACTGGATTGCATCAAAGAAATACCTGACTCCATCATCCATGTCTCCTTCCTAACCAAAACAACTCACAGGCCCCCCAAAAATGACTAATCACTCATGTTAGAAACGGGTGGCCATGTTAAGATCCAACATTCCCATTCACTATGATCAAATAGGTCCTTTTGCATGTCTAATTTCTATGGTCCTATGAATACAGATCCTGGTTACTTATAATTAAAGATCCCACTACACTTTTAACAAGAGTATGGCTGCTAGCCTGAGTGTCCTGGTCAAATTCCAGTGCAATAACTATATGCCATCCCCCTAATATTCCCCCTGCTGCTTCCACTTGCTACAATGTGATTCTTCACTTCCAGACCTAACCTCTTACACAGTATTTCGGTGCACTTTTGTGACATGATAATAACAGATGTTGACTGCCCTCAACTTAAATCAAAGTCACTGGGAACTACAGGCGCTCCGCATCTCTCAGGACCAAGCTGAACACTTTTGGATTCTTCACAATAGAAAGAATAGCAGGAAGAAATCAACATGCCAGGCAAACAAAATGGGATGAATCATCCCCAAGTTAACTTTGAGCTGTTCCTGCTTGAGGGTACATCTACACTGCAAAAAAGACCCGTGGCAGCGCGTCTCAGAACCTGGGTCAACTGATTTGAGCTCCTGCTGTGGGGCTAAAAATAGCAGTGTAGATGCTTGGGCGGGAGAAGGGCTCTGAAACCTGGTGAGCAGGGTGGGTCTCAGAGCCTGGACACCAGCCCAAACCCAAACCTCTACATCATTATTATTAGCCCCGTAGCGCAAGCCAAAGTCAGCTGACCAGGTCCCAGGCTCTGAGACTCGCTGCTGCAAGTCTTGTGTAGATATACCCTGAGTTACCGCTGAGCCTGAACCTGACTGAGTGTGAGGACTCACCTCTGAGTCTGAGCATAATGAGTCATCAGTTACCTGCAGGGTTCAACCTACAAGTGAGATCCCACCCATGTGATCCTAAGGCAAGCATATAGGATCCTAAGGGAAGCAGCCTCTCCTGTCTGCTCACTGCCACTATCTGGCTGGGAACTCTCCCCTTACCAGTAGTCTCAAGTCTGCCTTTGCTCCTCCTCCAGCCTGCTTCTGCTCTAGCCCATGTCTGTTTCTACCCCAGCCACCCCCTGTTCCACCCTGCATCTGCTTCTGCCTCAGCTGGCCACCTGGCCCTCTGACAGGAAAAACAGGAGGATCAGAGCTTCTTCAACGCTTGCTGTGTGTTTCCTTACAAATTGCATTCCTTGAACCACCCACTTTGAAAGAAATTCACTTTCCCACACCACTGCATTGTATAGCTATGATTATAGGAAGAGAATGTCATTTGAGAGAGAATTCCGAGCAGCTTTTAAAGAGCTCAGTAGCACTGGGAGCATTCTCTTTTTTCCCTCAACACTTCCTCCTTACCTTCTGAGGCAGGTGTGATAAATCCCCATTGCCCGCACTGTAACAATAATACTACCTAGCTTTTATACAGTGCTTTACAAAGGAAGTAAGTGTCATCATTGTTACCATATAACACACACTGAACTACCGGATCCTACAGGGTTAAGCCTTAAAACTGATGTTTTTTAAACTTAAGAGGCCAAAACCCAAGCAGGACCCACTCGCCAACGGAGAGGAGATTCTTGCCTGTCTAACAGAACCTTGAGATGAACCAGGGAAGCAGGAAGAGGGCAGAATAAGTCAAAAGACAGAGAAAATGGGACTGACTCAACAGCCTGGTGATTAAGGCACTCAGCTGAGAGGCAGGAAATGTAGATTCAAATCTTCTCTCTTCCTGATTCGGAGTAGTGATTTGAATCCCCCTCTCATATCTCCCAGCTGAGTGCTTTAATCACCAGGCTATAGAACTGTTCTCTCTCTTGGGCCCAGTGAATACTTACGTATTTATACAAAGTGGATCAGCTTTAACAAGAGAGATTTGAAGCCACCCACTCCAGAACAGTCTATAGCCTGGTGGTTAGAGCATTCACTTGGGTGGGGGGAGTTCTGAGTTCAAAGCGCCTGCTCCAGAGCGGGGATTCAAACTTGGGTCTTCCACATCCCACACGAGTGCCCTAACCACCGAGCAAAAATTAGACAAACAGGCACAGTGTGCTGGCCAGAATTGATATTTCCAATTTGTCTGCCAATTCCAAACAGAATCAAAGCAAATATTTCCCGATTTTTTTATTTGCTGGGTCAAGAAAAAAAAACCAATTATTTGCTCAGCTCTAGAGTCATAATCTTCCCAATGGTTCCAGTGACATCAGTGTGAAGCTGGGACATCAGTCGACATTCTTCAGTCAACCAACCATGGGGCTGAGTGTGGCTGCAGAAGATTTTTTTTTTTTACTTTTACAATGTGCTTTAGGACTGTGCAAAGTTTAACTTCTTTCTCCACAAGTTTCATCCAGAACATACGTCATACATCAAAATTCCAGGATGACTGCACTTGAAGTTCTCTGATCTTTTTTGTTTTATTTTCACTGCCTGAACAAATGGCATATACTTTTCTTCCTGCATTCTTGGATGGCATCTCCAGTAGTGTGTAAACAACATTCTGTGTTCTTTTCAGACACAGAATCGATAGCATTAAGTAGGAATGCATTTTTCACTGTATGGATTCTTGCAGCCATTATTTGATCATTACTTGTGTTCGATCAACCATCTTGCATTAAAGTCCATATTTATTCTTTTACTTCTTTATTTTTTCCTCACTTTCTTCAGTTGCAGCATCCAGTCATGTACCTGTCAGTTTCAATCTGTCTTGAGGAGTACATCCAAGGCTACACACTTTAATTGCTTCCTTAAATTGCTCATTTTGTGATACATTGAAGGTGATGATTTTAGCATAGAGGAAGGTTGCAACTTTCTTGTCAAGTTCAAGACTTTGCCCTTCGCAGTTGTTTTTATGACAATCTCTGCTTGATCTTGGTCTTTTATTGGGGAGTTGAAGATGCAGAGACACTGTTCCTGAATGAAACCAATATTGAACTACAGTATCATGAGTCTGAAACAGGGTCTTAAATTATCATTGCAGCTATGTTTCAGTGACAACTAAGGAACCAAAAATATCTCACTGGCAGGATTATTCCACTTCAATAAATGTACCATTCAATGGCTCATTTGATCACAAGAAATACAAATAAGAAGAATTTCTGCATTTTTAAATTAATATGAATCTCCCTCTCTTGCTACTTAACTAGTTTTGACAATGTTTACATTATCTATAAATTTAATTGCTTTATAACGTCTGCGTTCAGTACTTCAGTTCATTCAATCACTTGTTTCCTAATGCTTCCTTCAATTTTAGGAATGTTGATTCAGTTAAATTCACACACAGTTTGATAGCCACTATATACCAGCCACTCATGTGTGGCATTGGTCAGCAGCTTTCATATTTACTACATTTGGAAGGGGAAAACCAACTACTGAATTCAAAACAGTGAAAAATGAAAAATATGGAGCTATAGCCAGCTTTGTACAGAACCATGTTATCAAAATACCCTCCATCTTCTAGAAGTTTCTAGATCCTACCAAACCAAGCTCCTCAACAGTTTACAACTCCACCTAGACCCCTCATTTCAGCATCCAATGACAGTTAATTTCACATATTAGTCATCGACTGTACCCATTCCTAATGCTAAGATTTAGTCATGGGTATTTTTAGTAAAAGTCATGGACAGGTCATAGGCAGTAAACAAAAATTCACAGGCCGTGACCTGTTCATGATTTGTACTATATACCCCTGACTAAATCTTGGGTGCTCTGGAGGGGGGGGACTCTGGGGCGTCACAGGTCCTCTGGAGCGGGAGGCAGTCCAGCGGCAGAGGCCCCAGGACCGCAGCTGTCCTGAGCGGGGAGTAGGAGGGAGGGTAGCAATGCGTGGCTCGGGAACACCACTGGTGCTGGGGGTAGAGGGGCGCACGGCAGCCCTAGACTGCCCCAGCAGCTGTTCAGGAGGCCATGGGTCAGTCGCACCCACTGCTGCAGAAGTCACGGAAGTCACAGAAAGTGACAAAATTCGTGACTTCCATGACAGACACACAGACTTACCCATTCCCATTCCTCTATAACTTTCTAGACAGTTCTATAATTTTATTGTTGACTCCTAATAGGCCTGCAGACATGGCAAGAATCCCAATGTGTGCATCACTTCCCTCTTATTTTTTTGTTTCCAAAATATTTTTTGTATGGAAAGTATTACAAGAACATTTTCATTCTCAGCCTGAACTTAGAGTCTAATTTTTCTAGTATGAAAAAAATCCTTGTTATGTTCAAGTAAATTAATATAGACACAAATTCCTTTTTGTTGTTTGTTCAGTGAGATTGCTTTCAGAAACACGACAAATGACATTGTCAGTCTCTGAGTTCAGCACCTACCCCATCTCCAGCACAATGTCCGTTCCTGATACCCTCCACAATCAGTGCAATCATATTCCTTCCTCACATCCTCTCCCGTTCCATCGTTACTAAAATGCCAGGATCACCCTTTCTGTTGTCTCAGTCACTACAAGCATCCCCACCTCCCTGTTCTCACCAATGGGGTTATTTCTAATAAACACAGCAAACTATATATTAGGAGTTCAATGCCCTGCGATTCACCAGCTCCTTCATCCCTAGTAAAAACCCTAAACTCACCATTTTAACCCAATACAGCACTACCCAGATCCTTTCTTCCCCACCATCAGTTCAACACACATATCACCACATCTTCAGCTATCCCATCATCACTTTTCTATCAACAGCACAACTTCTGCACCATTGCTAATACTTTCACCAACAGCGTCTTTTCATTTCCTGCCTGCCACTGTATAGCACCCCTGCACCTCTCTAATTCCTAAATGAAGCATTTTACTATCAGACATCCAGTCCTGAAACACAAAGCCATACCTGATCACAGAGTATTCTCTCCCTGTAGTCAGAGAGCATTTCCCTCGGGTTTCCCAGCACTTCTGTGCGGCCAGGCTATGACTAATGCTACATGAATTTACAGGAATACTTCTAGCCAACATCTGCATAATACATCTTTCTCCTCCATGCTCTTTACTGGTGGATATATGAAGTAAACAAGCTCTTTCATTATTAAAAATATACACTGTTTATTTAAATATGCAAATAATATCAAAACAAGCTGTTGCCAAAGGCATTATCTTCCCCTTAAGAAAAAATAAAACAGCATATTTTATCCTTCCTGGTGTATGGGGCTTCCTATTTGTAGGTTGGAGCCCAATACGCGCCACACATTTTTCCTATAAAAAACTATAACGCTTTGCCTCCGGCTGACACTAATATTATTATATATCCAGCTCCCTCAAGTCAACCTGCAAAAAAAACAACTATGCCAATTAAAAGGAAAATGGTGTTAATTGTTTTAGATGTGTTGTTTCCTTTTCCTTCACAGCCAGCAACTGTCAGCACAATAAGTGGAAAAAATGCAAAAAATACATGGTAATGCTGACGACTAGAGGCTTCTGATGTCCTTTGGATTTTCAGAAAAAAGTCAATATTTTCCTGACCTTATGGATCATCCTGGTATTTTTTTAAATAATTGTGATGGCTCTTAGGGCTTGTCTACATGTGAAAGTTATACCAATATAAGGTAGGATGTGAATTTAAACCAATATAGTTATACTGGTATAACTCCCAGTGTAGACACTCTTATTCCAGTATACTTTGCTTTGGAAGCAATTTAAACTAAGCTGGAAAAAGCCACTCTTATTCAAAAATAAGACTATCCACACAGGAAGTTATTCCAGGATTATTATAGTGGTTTAACTATACTGGATATAGTTATACTAGTATAACTGATTAAACTTTTCCGTTGAGTCAAATCCCCAGGGTTAAAGGATTTATGGTTTTTCCACCACATCACTAGCACACAATAAAGCTAATCATAGTAATGAAGAAAAAGAAAAAACACTCCCACACACACACACGGGGTGCTTCTGAGGGGCCCAAATAGGATTTCACATACCAAAACTACAAGTCTCAGCTATTTCAATGCCCTGATCTAATTTATCCAGCCTCTGAATACAATAAAAACCATGAGCTCCAGAGCCAGCTTTGTGCAAGGAAGAATTTTCTTCCCTCCATCTCTTGACAGTGGTCTTCAATTAGAGTCTACAACGATGACACTTACTGAGACTGACGGAGGAAATAAAAGGAGTGAAACTACTGAAATGCATCTGCAGAAGCAGATTATTCAATGTCCCGCAGACATCGGTGCGAGTGACAGCCGCCAGAGCTTAGTGAAAAAAAGAGAAGCGGAAAATTAAACTTCTCATTGGGCCTGATGATGATGAATATCTTCTCTCTGACGAGCTGAGACGGCTTAATCTCTGCTATTAAAATTAAATCACTGAGGTGCAAATATGGCAGCTGAAGCGGGGCGGGGGTGTGTATGAGAGTGTTTCAGATCTGGGGAGAAAGGCAAATCTGAGGAGAAATCACAGAGGTACATTCTGCACACTCACATCTTAACCCTGCTGAAACTAGGAATCAAAATTGAAACAGTCATTAGCAAAAGCACTGAAGCCATGTCATTACTAGGGGAGGCAGTACTCCTGGACAATGCAAGTATCTCATGATCTAAAACAGACTAACAATAAGTTTCAGAAAATTGGAAGGCATTTTCATTCTTCAGAAAGTCTCTACTTCATAGTTCCACATTCCACTTCAAATGTACACAAACTAGCAACTAATACCCTCACACAGAAATTATATGCAGGATAACTTCATCTACACAGATACGATTTTTGCATGTGGCTCCTTTTAAAATATTCTACAATCTGTTTCCTTTGAGATCATTATTTTAAGTCCCAGACTCTCTAACAAATTGCAGAAAAGGGTGAAATAACTAAAGATCATTATTGTTCAGACTTCTGGAAAAGAATACTGCCTCACATTAAGCTTTCAGACTAACAGAAGCCATTGTTAAAATCAGTGCAGATTTTGGAAGGATATCATTATTTTGGGATAAAAAATAGTTTCCATGTTAACAGTTAATTTGGAAACCGTCACTAATGCTATATAGTTAAGAAATGCTATCACCTTTTCGGAAATAATATGACTTGGTTAAATTAAATCCTGTGACAGGGAGGTGGCTTATTGATTGCAACTTACTAAAATCCTGGTATTAGTTTAAATAACTCTTGAGTACTTAAGGCATTAATCCTGTGAAAAATAAGAGAGTAATATCTTCTATCTTTTAATACAGTACGGGTAAACTGTATAGATTGTTTCATTGTAAGAAAGCGTGTTGTTTTACTTGGAGACTCCAACACAGAGATGCTGTTATGATATAAGATTACAAATCACAAATAGTTAGCTGCCAAATTTCTGCTATAGTAAAACTTGTTTCCTAAAGTGAATAATCACTCTTCAAATGCTGCTAAAATTGTGTTTGATTTGATCCTATCTGACGAGTTATTTTCAAAACTTAAAAGGGGGATAAGCTATGGCTTAGAAAAAAGAAATCTGGTTGGGTGATTAGTTTTCCTGATCAAGTGGCAAGTGCCTTACAAGTCTTCTAGTAATTAGCCTCTTGGTACAGTTAATAATTATCCTATAAAATTACCCAGTGCTTGAAATGGTAACACATTTTAGTGTCTGTAGCAGTGTAATATTTATAGTTCTCAGGAAAATATTTACTATAGTCCACTTCATGCACTGTAGTGCAGTTTATTCTACATTAGACAGAAATGGTATTGTCTTATTTAATCAAGGTGCAGGATACTATACAGTTATCAGTGCACATCTGTACAATTTTTTCTCCTATAATTATGGCCCTGAAAAAAGAATCATTTTTGGACTACACAGGTATTGCAAAAAAAGCCCAATACCATAATTTTTCCAACAGTGGGGAAGCAGAAGCAGGCATCAGCACGTGGGGTAGCCAATGGCTATGCAGTGTCTCTTGGGGTGGCCCCCCCATTGGCTGCATGCCTGCCCCCGCAAGCTCTGTCCCTCTCTGTATATTAATAAGCCCAGAGGACAGCAGAATGGAAGCATTGCAGGGGAGATGGTTTCTGAGAAGCCCAATATAATTTAAAACGACTGCTGCTGCCCAGTCCTGCCTGCTCCATCCTAACCCACACTGACCTACCCAAGAACTGCTGCTATTTTTCCAGCAGCAGGGAGGCAGAAGATTGCATCCACACACCAGTCTCCATACTTGACTGACGGTTTTATGCAAAGGTTTGCAACAGTGACCTTTCGCTGACTGTGTTCCATGCATATCCCCTGAAAATTGCTACTTCACCCATGACATTGTCATGAATTTAAAAAAAATCTGAGATTTTCTCTCTACTATTATGCAATCCCATGAGCTCTGATTGGCTGTAGGTGTCTAATTTCCATAATTGCTGTATCATAGGGTAACTAGCCCCTTTAGGAAGGAGCAGAGTCCAGTGCACCTGTGGCTGATTAGCTACCTCCCAATTGGGCTTAAAAGAAGGCACTTGGGCCCTAGAGGGGAGGAGAAAGGGTGAGTTGGAGACCTGGAGAGCCAGAGAGCTGTCCGCTGAGAGCCCACACTAGAGCAGCAAAGAAACAGGCAGGGGAGAGCTGCCTGGGAGAGACACAGAAGTTGCAGAGAGCAAAAAGCTCTACAGGTCATCCTTAGAAATAGGGAGGAATTGCTAGGAAGCCAGCAGAGCGGTTAACCTGTTGGCCTTCCTGAGCTGCATACTGAGTTTTCAGTAGAAGAGTTATGAGACCGGTCATTCTCGGATGGATAGGTGTGGGAGTGGGGCCCCGAAACAAGGGCAGAAAGGAACTGGGACCAAGTGCTGGTGGACTCACGGATGGGTGAACTGTAAAGGATGTTCCTAGAGAAGGAGAACAGAAAAAAAAAATCACAGTACCTTTATATGCTTTACTCTGGGAATTAGGAGAACAGTTTTACCATGAGGGTTCTACACACTATTGTACCTATACATAAATAAATGATGTCCAGAGGTGGGACTTTGTATTGGACAGTGAAAGTCTGTACTCTTTTTATGCCTGGGCTGGGGGGAAATGTAGGTAGACACACCTATCCATGCCTAGCCTGCCACAAGAGGGCGCCCCGGGGGGGGGGGGGAGAGGAGGAGAGGCACCTTCTCACACACCGTATGGTTGTTTCTCAGTCATAACAACATGAAAAATCTCTGTTCCAACTGGCTCATATACTCAGAATTTTCAAGCTGTTGGTCAGCAGTAAAAGTGGCCACTTAACCCTGCTTCTCACTACCTCTGGCTGAAATAGAGAAACTAAAATGTTCATATGAGGAAGGACTGGGGGAGAGAGATCAAAAAACAATGAAAATGGGACTGGCTAACTGTTGAAATGGAAATAGTCTTTTTAAAAAAAAAAAAAGTTTAAAAACTATTTCCTATTTCCTTCTCATCCCTCTTCTCCCCTCCTGAAGCAAGACAAATTCAGGCTCTCTTAGAAATAAGGCATACATTTTTCACAGTGCAGGGTAATCCCACTGGAACCACTTACCATGGGCTGTGGTGGAATCTCCATCCCTTTTTAAATCTTTAAACCAAGATTAGCGGCCTTTCTAAAAGATATGATCTCGCTCAACAAGAAGTTATGGGCCTGATGCAGGAATTAGTGAGTGAGGTTCTGTGGCATGTTTTATACAGGAGGTTAGACTAAATTATCAGAATGGACCCATCTGATCTTAAAAATCCATGAATCCTCACAAACCAGGAAGGCTCTGGTAACTGTTGCATGTGTTTACATTGGAAGAATCCCAAACCCTCCCAGCCAGTTCAGTTCTGAAACACAAATTAGACAAAGAAACTATTACAGCTATTCTGAGGAGAGGCTTATCGACATGTAGAGGAGGAAAGATGAATAGGTGAAGAAAAAAAAAGAGGGAAGGAAGAAAATCAAATGTGTGTGTGTGGAGGGGGAGACAATCAGCCACAGATTTTTTTGCTGTAGTTTATTCAGCTCACAATGTAGTCATTACCTTGTAAACAGAAAGCACCCCTGTGTTATCATTCCAGCACTTATTATTGTTTCTTTTCAGTAACCGGCAGTCAGTATTATAAAGCATAGGAGAGCATATACTATCTCATTACTTCAGCTTCGGCAATAACATTTCCAATAACAATCTACTATATATTGGATCTCCTTGAACACTATATAATATACACCAGTATTAAATTGCACCGTGACTACCTCTACCATTACACTTGGTATTTTTCCACTTGAGGACGCTAGTATTCTAAATCTGATTCTGCAAGCTACTACATGTGGCAATCCAGCTATGCCTGTGTAGAGCCCCACTAATTTCATTACGTTTCTGCACAAGCTCATGGGTCCATCTGCAAAGAGCAGTTTGGAAGACTGGGGCTTAAATTGTTGTTCCTCTTTAGAAGAGTTATAAAATTGCTATTAAAAGTGTACTGAGATACGGTACTTTGTCATTAGTTCCTACTTTAACATAATCACGAACAGAATATTAGACAGAAAAGACTGTTTTAAGAAAGTCAGTAGATTTATCTTCTGGGTTTTTTTCTTTGAAATCTTCATTTATATTACATTTTTCAAAAGACAAACAGATTATTGATTATAGATTTGGTTTAGCATAGCGTAACTAAGACAATTGTGTAAGCTGTACTTCACTGCTGTAAATCTAATAAAGGCAATTATAGCACTCTATGTACTCAACATACTGTATTTAAAGAATGAACAAGACAGAGTTATCGAGGAATAACATTAGATGTTTGTATGGTTACACCCTATGTGCTAAGTTATTTTTCATAGAGTGTTGGGAAAGGAAACTGATGTTACACAACCCATAGATTAGAAGAATCACTATTATAGCCCCAGACATCCAAGGGAACTCCATCCCAATCATCTGATAAATTTAAAGAGAGAATCTCAGGCTAAAAACACACAAGCTTTCTGATCATCATCACTTTCTCTTATTGTGGGGGTACCTAGAGAGGAAAGGGAGTCATGCCAGTCCATAATTTTTTTTTACAGTTTGCTATTCATTCCACTTATTTCTCAAAGGGCAGGTGGATACAACAAAAACTTTACTTAGGCCCCAGTCTTACAGCGGGATATGGAGGATATGAAGCCATAGGAGGGAGGCAGATGAGCAAAACTTCAAGTGAAGAAACCATTTACCCAGTTAATCTCCATCCCATACAAGTTTGTATTGCAGAGCTCACCAAAGTGTGGGGCGCCCCCCAAGGGGTGTGTGGAGGACCGGCCAGGAATGCACAGCGGGGCCCAGTCCAGCCCCCACAGGAACGGGGAGGGAGTGCCACCCAGCACCTCCACACCCCCAGCTCTGCTTTGGTCCAGCCCCAGCCACGTCCTCAGCTCCCCATCCTGCACATGCCTGGCCCAATCCCCAGCCTCAGCCACTGGCTGCAGCTCCATTCCCAGCCCGGAGTGGAGGCTGGGGGCAAGGCTCAGAGTGGAGCCACACCTGGCCACGGACCCGGCTGCCGGCCCCCACCGCAGCCAGGCTGCAGCTCCGCTCCTGCCCCAACCCCATCCATGGCCCCTAGCCTAGGACCTGGCCCCAGATCCACCCCCAGCTGTGGCCCCAGGCTCAGCCCCCTTACCCCTGTCCACATTCCACCCCACCCCCCACCCCGAGCCATGGCCACGCTCCCGGCCCCAGCTCAGGGAGGGTGGGAATACAGGCAGGGGTAAGGGGGGTATGACCATCAAAAGTTTGCAGGCCACTCCTGTAGTGACTGACACACAAATATGTGACTGCCTATGAGCGTTTCAGGTCAGAAAAGGGGTGTTTAGGCATAGTGCCAGTACCTCAAGTTAGTATATCTTGTTTCCTACTGGTACCATATGCTTAAGTTTAAATAGATTTTTACCGAAAAAATCCCAGATTTTACAAAAAAGTATTATTCAGGGTTTTTTTCCTTATTTTCACCCTACTTTTGTATCATTCAAATATATAAAAAATAACTTGTTTTATTAGGAAAATACAGTACATTGCATGAGATATATGTATTACGATAGTACATTAGTCTATGTGTATATGCAAAGCTGCCTGTGAAGTAAGGCTATGTATTCGTCTAGAAGTTTTGGAGGTACTGACTTGCAAGCTATGAAATTCAAATCTTTGCCGAGAGACAGTCAGTGTTCACAAAAGGCGCTTACGAGCAAAAGCAGACCTAAACAAAACCTTTCTCGGTGTTGCCATGCAGCCAAACTACAGTTCAAGCAATTCCTAAAGTTTCCTGAAAAGATATGTTGCACCAAGGACAGGTAACACTGTTTGACCTGTGCATCAGTCTGGCATCCTTACTATGGTGATGAGGCTCTTGTGTTTCTTCTAAGGCAGTGGTTTTCAACCCGTGATCTGTAGACTCCTGGGGGTCCACAGATTATGTCTAAGATTTTCAAAGGTGTCTGCACCTCCATTTGAAATTAAAAAAGGTTGAAAGCCACTGATCTAAGGTCTCTGCGAGAAAAAAATGCACATATACTTAGATAGTATCTTGCTTGCAGCAGAGCCAAAGAGCCGCTAGGCCACCATATCTCAGTTCACTTGCTAAAAATCATAGGTTTCCTAATAAATACAGAGAAATCCATCTGAAACGTCTTTTCCCAGGGCCTTATTCAAATCCCATTGAACTAAATGTTAAGATTCACATTCACCCTAAGCAAGCACTGAAACAGGTTTCTCAACTGAAACTTTTTGGGATTCACAGCAGATAACATGCCTGAGCAAAATAATTCATAATGAAAAATGTATTCTACAAATTTTGCCTCTTTCTGTTAATAAACTGTCTGTGAAGAAATTATTTCCTCAAATTTGTTCACTATATGAAAACAATTGATGAATATTTTAACTATTAATTCTTCGTATATCTTGTTTATGAGCATAAAAATTCAAACTCTGTGAATCAGGCATGTGGATCATGAGATACAATTTCTGGCACATAATTGGATGAGTTTAACCCCCAGAATCAATTTTCTGATTCAAATATTCACAGTTATGATTTCAAAGCTCACGCCCCAGGAATATTAAAACTTAAAGCTCATTGTGTCTGTCCATATTCTTGCCAATTAGCATATTCATTAGCGTATGTATTGAAAGTAAACATAAAAAAAGAGTGAAAACAGCATCAAAGTGAATCTGTTTAAATATTACAATGAGACATAGCATCATTATTTATTTATTTGTGTTCAGTATTCACCCAACTCTGGCTGTAACTCTGATCCTACTGATTGCCTGGACCAAAAGTGACTCTATATGGAAATGATATCAGCCACGAGGCATTTAACAAAGTCACACGGAGCTGGAAGCGACAGAGTATTTCAGAAGGATGACGGCCCAGTCATTAAAGTACTAGTCTGGGACTTAGAAACACCAGGTTCAATTCCCTGCTCTGCGACAGTGTTCCTGACCTTGGGCAGGTAAATTAGTCTCTCCAGGCCTCAGTTTGTGTAAAATGAAGTTAATGCCTCTTCCCCTCCTCACAGTGGTATTGAGGGTAAATGTGTTGAAGACTGTGAAGCACTGAGATATTACAGTAATGGGGCCAAATGGGTACCTATGACAGACAGACAGTCTAGAGAGCACTTGCCTAATGACAGTCCCATACATCTGTTTCACATGGTCCCCAGGGTAGAGGGAATGGGAGAGACAGAGCCCACATGCTGTATTTGCAGGTATTGTGTTAGGGTCAGGAAAGAGGACATCAAATGACAAAAGGAAGGAGGTAGTCTACAGAGGAGTGAAATCTGCCCTTATGCAGCTTTCAAAGTCCCCTGGAATCTCTCAGAAGCTTTTGTAGGAACTACTACACTGGGCCATTTTTAAATGTGTTGTAAAAACTAAGGAAATTCCCAGGCAAAACACCCACCTCCTTAAACTGGAGTTAAAAACAAAATAAAAAAAAACCTGCAGAAAATGCAGCACAAAAGTAGGGTTTTTCATCACATGATCACACAAAACTGAGCAATATGACATACAGTGTTGTTTTGCATATACTATAAAATACAAAATCATGGCCTTTCAGCATGTAAGACCATCTGTTTTCAAGCAACCATCTACTGCCCCTTACATTTCCAGTTTACTGTGAATCCTATAAATGTTTCATCCTAGGATGACCTCACACAGTGATTGTACATTAGTGTAGAATGACTAAATACAATCACACAAGCACACGTGTATACATGATCAGCTTTTTGAATTGTCAGAGAGAAAGCTAAAATCTGAATAGAAGCGGCAGCCAGCACATCCCTCAGCCCGCACCGCTTCCTGCAGCCCCCATTGGCCTGGGACTGCGAACCACGGCCAGTGGGAGCCGCGATCGGCCGAATCTGTGGACCCACCAGGTAAACAAACCAGCCTAGCCCACCCTGGTGAGCCACGTGCCAAAGGTTGCCAACCCCTGATATAGTAAGATCCTCGAGATACAGATTGACTTTGTGCTCAATATTTGTTTCACCTGCCAGGCACTGATAAATGGATTGAAAAGCTGTCCACCTGCACTGTAGATAGCTCTGCATACTTTACTGAAATGTTATTTTGTAACCTCACACAGAAATACTCAGCAAATCCTAGCATAACATTTTTACAACAGCTGCTATTGCATCACTAAACAAAGGAAGGGAAGGAGGAACCCATTTGAAAACTAGCCTTCATCTGATCTCAGCCATGTTCACAATGACACTAACAGGCCTATCTCCCTGGTGTAAGGTGAGAGTAACAGAGGCTCTCAAACTGGAGCTCCACTAGTATACCTGAGAAGTGGCTTCTGGTGGGGCTTTAGCTGTGAGTGCCCCATGGCTCTGCAATTTGTTCTCCTTCTCTACCCCATCAAATCTGATGACAGTCAGGGCTCGTTGCAAGGTCATTTCCTCCCCCCCTCCATCCCCCCCTGCATTTGAAGATAAAGGGATGTGGGGGAGGGATTGTAATTGTAGAGGTGAAAAACTCTTCAAAGGGGAGGGAGAATTGTGGCAAGTTATCTTAAATTGCTGCTCTTGTGTTTTAAAGTTGTGTCTCAAGAGCGCCTAGAGCATATGGATGGGTGCCCTTTTTAAGTACTTCTATACCCTTTCCCGCACTCTGTGTCTGTCTTGTCTATTCAGATTATAAGATCTTTGGAATAGAGACCATCAACAACTCTGTGTTTGTCCTGGTTGGTCCTGAGGAAATGCTGTAATAAACATGATTATTAATAACAATAAAATCTATATAAACAAACATTTATCTTTTTAGAGCGGCTCTTAAATTAAGATTTTATCATCATAATTATCTACCACCAAGACATGGGATACAGACAATGAAATGCCAGGAAGCACAGAGAAGAAAAAGAATAAGGAGAAATAATTTCTAACAGTGCTTTTTAAGTGCAAAGTGGAAGAGAAAAAGCAAACTACTGATGCCAGAACCTACATCCTCCTCATCTGTCAGATGGTGGCAAGGACTCCTGTTGTTAAGAGCTGCACACAGGAAGCCATTTGCAGTGCATGACAACAGCTTTATTTAACCTATAATGATTGAAATCCCATGACTTGTCAGCTCCCATCCTCCTCATTCGTCAGTTCCCACCAGGTTTTTTTTACTCTTACCTTCAAAACTGCCAGAAAACAGGTAAATCCAAGTAAAGGCTGGAACAAAAAGGAGAGTCAGAGAGGCAGCAAGGAATTTCCGTCTCCCTCTGCAGATTCCCAGCATTCTCTCAGAAGTAGAGATTCCCAACCCAGTGCTGTTCCTATGTCGGAAGCGCGTAGTCCACAGCCTCCCACATATTACTCTCTGAAAGGGAAAGGAGGAAAGGTTACCAGTTTTTACCACTATATGAAGCCAGGCTCTTCCAGTGTCCTGCAGAGCTACAGAATGAGGCTGGAAATGGGGTTGTTCAAACTGCAAAACAGTTCCCATTTCAACATTCTGCACAACAAATATAATAATGCGTGTCTGAGAAGTGCCCTACAAGAGCATAAATCAATAAAATATATCACATCAGCTAAACACACACTGAGCTCATCTTATAAAGAGCAACATTTGTATGCCACCCTTTGAACAGAAAAAGACTACATTTTCCTTGATGTCTCTGGGCAGAAAAGAGAGAGACACCTGTATCTCCACCTCTACTCCTGAAGAGCAGGAAAAACACTGGTCCACTGCTGGCCTAGCTGCTGGTAGTGAAGGACTCAGAAAAATAATCAGGAAAGGGAGGGTGGGAATTATGGTAGCCACTAAAATGACAGGGTTTGCCAATTACAAAGTGATACTGATGTACATGTAAAAGGGAGGAAAAGGGAAGGTTTACAATGGCTAAAGACAGAAAACAGAAGGAAACGCTAGCAGCTGGTGGCAGGAGCTTCAGACTATATGCAATAAGAGAGATAAAGAAGCAGTTTCCTTCTTTCAAGAATGCCATTTCCACCTGATTCCAGTATTTCAATTATCTTAACATAGTTTAATGTAATTTAACAGGTATTTCCTTCTCTTTTATATTATGGAAAATGTATGACTGATATTTTAAGGGCGTTACCACTATATGAAAAGAAAAAAGAAAATCTGGATTTGTTTAAAATAAAAATTTATTCATTACAGGCATTTTCAGTAAATGATTATTTATATCCAGAGCACACATGACGCATTAAAGACATTTTCACACCTCTCTCTTTTCCCTAGAAAGGAAGGAATATTGAAAAATACCAGGATTTGGGTAGGGCAATAGGGGAGAAAAACAGGTATCAAATCCATGCAAATCTATTTGTTTCAGGATTCTGCAGAAACCTCCCCAGAAAAGGTTTGTGATTTCAAATAAAAATTGGTGCAACGCGGTGACAGTGATTGTAAGAGCTAAATCAAAGGTACTGTTAAGTCTTTAATAATAGTGCCTTTTGGTGCATGCTGAAATGGAAGATTCCTACACAGATTTACATTTTTTAAAATCACCATTGCGTGCAAATGAAAACACATTTGATCTTTAAGACCATAAATGTATTAAATTCACAGTGAAAGTAAATTCAACTTAAAGCAAAAGTAAGAGAGAAATTAAAGTTAGGAAAAATGGGCTCAGAAAAAGAATTTTCCAATCATTTTATACTTGAGACCCCAAGTGATGGGGACCTAAAGCAGGGGACAGCAAAGACTACAAAAATTTACCCAACTCTTTCAAAATGTTACTGAATAGCATCAGCTTTACAAACTAACTAAAAGAGCAATTCTGCAGCCCACAAAGAAGCAACAAAACATACAAGTAACAATTACTGCACAGGTGCCAACCCCAACTCTGCGCTAGCACTCCTCGACCCCCCAGCAGCCAGGCTGGGCCCTTAGCTCTGGCCTGACCCAAGCCCATGCCATCTCAGGCATTACTAGGAGATGGAGGTGGAGTTCAGGCTCCAGGGTGGGACCTGCAAAGGTTGTGCAGTAATAAAGGCCTGGCAGTGACCACTACTGTCACCTCCTCAGAACCAGCACCCCCTGCGCCAGCTCCTCAGCAAACCCCCTTTTCCCACAGGCAGCCTGGAGAGGCAGCACTGCCCCTACCGGCTGGCAGCAGTAGCCGCTCAAGCTCCTATGCGTTGTGGCTGCCATTCTCTGGGCAGGGGGAGAAGACCTGTCAGCTCAGCATAGCACTGCCCCTGAGGCTGCAGCAGCACTACCAGCCGAGGAACAACATTTTACAGAATGTCAGAAGCAGGGGCTTCAGTGACAGATGGAGGCTGGAAACCTTTAAGCCGGTGCCCTCGAAGGACCATGGAGGGTGCAGTTACCCTGAAACAGTGACACTGGTTATATTTCATCTGTTTGTTTTAAAACATCCCACCAGAAGTCCTACTGTGATGAGAAGAGTGCTGTTTATGCTCATCTAAAAAATACAGATAATTTTGCCTGGCTTTTGATGCATTTCACCCTAGTCTTATGTGTACACAGTAAAGCGTACAGAGTATAAATAACTTTGTTGTGTAGAGATGGCAAAAATTCTATACCATTTTCATAGAGTGCATTGCTGCTATGCTTCGGTACAATGTAAAAACATACATCACACTCAAAGGGCGGGATTTTCCAAAGCACTCTGCGCTGGCCTAGCCTTGCTCTCACTCAGTCAGTGATAG
Organism: Mauremys mutica; assembly: GCF_020497125.1. Taxonomy (NCBI): domain Eukaryota; kingdom Metazoa; phylum Chordata; order Testudines; family Geoemydidae; genus Mauremys; species Mauremys mutica. Next base: position 97,687,105 of record NC_059072.1, on the reverse strand, counting down.
AACTCTCAAGCACAGCACAGTTAAGGACAATCATGAATGCTTTTGACAATCCCACCCCATGTGCACTGCCATGAGCATTCTGATGCACGTTGCGATAGACGATCATACACCGACTCGGAAGAGCACCAACAGAGTTGGCAGCATGCAAATCCATATTTGACCTGCATGTTTAAGGAATAATTCAGTTTTTCCTGAGTTACTGTCTCTTTTATTAAATACCCATGAAAATGTAGTTTGTGAATTGGCCAATACGTAAACCCTATCCTGCACCATGCTCTAACTGCTCTGCGCCACTTCACTGGTGCAAAATAGCCTCAGGATTGGGCAGCATAAAGAGCATGTTTGCACCCCCACGTCAGCTGCACTGAGCATATCTTGGCTGCAGATCAGGATCTGGCCCAGACAATTTTCTGCCTTTATATGTGACTGCCATCTTTCAAACAAAACAGGCAAATAATTCTGCACACTCATGTAGAACTTTTATCTAACTAAGGAAGCTGTTTGGGAAGTTCCCAGACAGACAAGCCAGGTTGTGATGGATCATCCCAAGAAACATAAAAAGATTTCATCTAATGGTGCTTAAAAAAAAAATAAAGTTTCCATCATATCCCACCTTCCAAAGACTCTGAGTGGCTTCCTCAAGTCTTCAATGGTAGCTTTTCAAAGTATAAAATCACCATGCTTGCTGATGTGTTAATGCATCATGAGAAAAACCCACACCAGCAGTTTTGCAAATGACCCATGGAGAGCAGTGAAGATACTTTGCTTATGGCAGAGCTTCAAATTCAGTAGTTTATTTTTTGAAGTATACACTTAAGAATATTTCACCTCATTTACAATCTTCAAATACACAGGAACAAGGCACAGTTATTCTTTGATTATGTTGTCATCATGTCAATTCAAAGAGTATAAATTTGTTACTCTTGAAAGAGTGGCAGACAGCACTGGCTAGAGCAATGGCTGAACATAGCAAAGGTTTGTACTGTGTTTGCTTCCCCCACATAGCTAAGCCATTAGATCTTAGTCCTGACCTACAGCAGCCACTGCTATTCCAGCCATTGATCACTCCTAAGCACTATGCCAGATACAGTGTGGTTTTATAATATGAACTAAACATCAGGTTGGTGAGGATGTGGTCCCTTTAACTAAGTCCGTATCTCCAGTGATCAAGCTAAAAATCTCCCATAGATTATAATGCCAGCAGTGACCACTGTGATCATTAGCCTGATCTCCTTTATAATACAGGCCATAGAACTTCTCTGAATTAATTCCTCTTTGAACCATTTTATAAAAATATCCAATCTAGATTTTTAAATGTCCAGTGATTTTTAAACGTTCACTCCAACCCTTGGTAAAGGCCATTGTCACTGAAACAGATTTCAGGACCTTTCATTATTGCTCTCAGCATTTGAACTGACTGCAGTAACAATTTATCTCATCTCTAAAAAAGAATATTGTGGATTGTGATGGAAGGAAAATAAGAAAGAGAAAGCGCTGGCCAGGCTGTGCACAGGGTGCAGGGCAAGACAGTCCAATGAAACAGAACCCAAATAATTCCTCTTAACCTGCTACTGAATTTACACAGCTGCAGAAAAAGCCATTGGGCCACATTCTACACATTCAATCCCACTGATTTCAGTGGGTTTACCAGAGTATAATTGAGGGCTGAATGTGTCCCATTATGTCTATCATAATGGGAGGGAGCTGCTGGCAGGGTGTTCTGTGAGAGGGCCTCAGATTAGAACTCCTTCCTATGTGTAGTCTTTCAGAGCACAGATTTATTAGCCTTCTGGGCATATATTTTCTCTCTTCACTAAGGAAGAGGGGATGGGCTATCTTTATTGATGAGCTATATTTTGCTGTTTTATGGTTTTAAAGTATGGGATAGGTGCCCAGAGCACAGGATGGGAACTGACAGTGACATTTTAGAAATATGAAAACATAAATACCGCAAATGATGCTTGCTTATTGCATTAAGGTAATGTATGTGCTGCACAGATAAAACTGAGAAAGACGAAGAAAGTTTATGGGCAACAAATTTTCGACTCAAGGAAGTTGAAAGAACTGTCGGTAAAGGCACAGTTCATACTGGAGCTCTCGAAAAAGTTTCAACTGCTAAATGATTTGCAAACTGGTAATATAAACACTATTTGTGACAACGTTGAGAAGGTATATGCGGAGGCCAGCAAAACAGTGCTTGGCTATAAGAGAAGAGAGCGGAAAGTATGGATTTCAGATCATACATACAAACTCATTGAGGAGAGGAAGATAGCAAAATTATGTATGCTGACTGGAAGTGGTGAACAACAGAAAGCTGCGAATGAAGAATACAGGGAGAAAAACAAGGCTGTGAAGAGAAGTGTTCGAAAAGATAAAAGGGATTATATTACCAGTCTGTCAAGAGAGGCACAGTCAGCAGCCGTGCAGGGCGACACAAGAACTGTGTATAGAATCACAAGGACTTTGACAGGAGAGTTCAGCAATAGGTCAACAGCGGTTAGAGGAAAGGATGGGAGAATATTGATAGAAGAGAAAGAACAAATTAATCGATGGGCAGAGCATTTTAGAGAGACTCTAAATAGACCAAATCCTGAAGAGGTAGTTGAAATAGAGGAAACGAGTTTTCAGATGGAAGTAGAACAAGGGCCTATCACAGAGCGAGAGATAGAAGAGGCCATTAGACAGACAAAAGAAAATAGGGCACCAGGCGAAGATAGAATAACCGCAGAAATGCTAAAAGCCGACCTGAATATGAGTGCCGGGATTCTAGAGGAGCTATTCAACAAGGCATGAGAAGAAGAGAAAGTACCTGAAGCATGGAAGAAAGGTATCATTGTGAAATTACCAAAGAAGGGTGATTTGTCTTTGTGTGATAATTGGAGAGGTATAAACCTGTTATCAGTGCTCGGGAAGGTTTTCTGCAGAGTCCTGTTACAGAGAATAAGACAAGCAGTAGAAGAGGTCCTGAGGGAAGAACAAACAGGATTTAGGAGTGGGAGAGGATGCGTTGATCAGATATTTGTATTACGTATGATAATGGAACAATCCCTTGAATGGAACTCACCACTGTTCATTAACTACCTTGATTTCGAGAAAGCATTTGATAGCGTCCACCATCCATCTCTCTGGAATATCCTAAAAACATATGGATTCCCTCCGAAAGTTATTAACATCCTCAAAGATATGTATGCCGATAATAAGTGTTGTGTTCGCCATGAAGGACAGCGGAGCGAGTGGTTCCATGTGAGAACGGGAGTTAGACAAGGATGTGTTATTTCGCCCATCCTATTTCTTGTGGTTATAGACTGGGTGATGCGGAAAGCCACCGAAGATAGGCCAAGAGGGATCGCATGGGGACCCTCTGGTCATATTGAAGATTGTGACTTTGCGGATGACATCGCCCTGATTTCAAGCTCTCAGATGGACCTCCAAGAGAAGACTGATAGAGTAGGTATAGCAGCAAGGTGCATGGGACTTAATATCCACGCCGGTAAGAGCAAAACAATGAAAGTAAAAACAGCCAGCTCGACGACGACAGTAGTATGTGACGTAGAATTGGAGGAGGTGAACGATTTTAAATATCTTGGTAGTTACATATCGGCTGATGGTAATATTCAGAAGGAGATATCTACCAGAATCGGTCTTGCAGCAACTGCATTCTATAGACTTCAGAACATTTGGAGGTCGGCCATCTTGCAAATGAAAACCAAGGTAGAGATCTACAGGTCGAACGTCCGCTCTGTGTTGCTTTATGCGGCGGAAACATGGAGGACCAACAAGAAGATAGAAAGTCGGCTTCGGGGTTTTGAAGGAAGGTGTCTTAGGCGAATTCTTAACATACACTGGCCGCAGCGTATCACCAACGTTGAAGTGAGCCGATTAACGGGCATTAACAACATAGTGGATGAAGCCAAACAACGAAGATGGAGATGGTTGGGGCATGTGTTGAGAATGGGTGCTGATAGACACCCTCATATTGCCCTACGATGGACACCACAAGGAAGGAGGAGGAGAGGTAGACCATTGGGGACGTGGCGAAGGACCATTGAAGAGGAAATGAAAGGCATGGGAATGAAGTGGGATGAAATTTGCTGCCTCGCTCAAGAACGAAATGAATGGAGGAGAATGGTTGACGCCTTATGCTTCACTGGGAGTGAATAAGAGGAAGAATGTGCTGCACACAGTCAGTTTTCAAATGTTGATAAATCTGATTTCAAAACATAAATCCAATCTTATAACTCAGTGTTGCAAGAGTGAACTCAACAGAAATATGCCCACTTAAACCATCTGAGTTCTGGCCCAACATTTTTCAAACTTAGCAAAGATTGAACTCCTCATTGAAGACTACATACAAATGAAGATGGAAAATGGACCCTCTATATTCTCAGAACATTTTTCTAAAAAGTTAGAACTAATTTTAAAAGAGAAAATATGTATAGTTTTTCAAGATTATGTAACTCAAAAACCCAGCTGAATAGATTTTGTACCAGACTTTCTTTTAAAAAAAAAGTCACCTTTGGGCTAAGGCAAAGCAAAAGTAATTTCATAAAAAAGAATTCTTGTTTCTGAACATCATGAACCAAGAAGAAGGATTTGAATGGAGTGGCTTTCTCCTCCTTGATTACTGCCATCACCACCACAATACTGCACCACCGTGAAAATACCTGGGTGACAAGTCACAATGGAAACAGAAGCCATTCGCTCCTGAAATAGACAACTTCATCTGCATCTCTCTCTCCCCTCACACAAACTTAATCATGGTCCTCCCTGCCATCAGTCAACTGTGTACTGAGTAACTTGGTCGCCATGCTCACCCTTCCCCTGTGTACACACACAGTCTCATACAGTTTAAGTCCACAACAAGATCATGAGATCATCTAGTCCAACCTCGTGTATATCACAGGCCATTAAATTTCACCCAGATACCCCTATATGGGTCCAATAACTTGAGTTTGACTAAACATTTCAGTATCCAGGAGACCAAACTATTGAGTACCAACAGCACAGAACAAGTGAGATCAAGGGGCAACCAATATCTGAGGCCCCTGCAATGGCAGGAAATTGATCAGGTGAGATATGCCCGAATAATCTTAGCAGTGACCCATCCCCCCATGCTACAAAGGAAGGTTAAAAAATAAAAAGACACAAGGTCCCTGCCAATTTGACCTGTAGGGAAATGCCTTCTTGATTCCAAATCTCGTATCAGTTTGACCCTGAGCATGTCAACAAGACATACCAGCCAAGCATGGATTCTCTGTACCACCTCAAAGCACTGGGTCCACCCCACCTGGTGTCCTGTCTCCAGCTCCGGTCAATCCCTGATGCCTCAGAGGAAGCTGAACAAAGCAACCAGACAACATCTGGACAACTGTGCATTGGGGATTAAAAATCCTTCCTAACCTCTGCAGGCAACAGACTGAAGAGGTAAAGTATGAGTTCAGATTATAGTTAGCGTCAAAATGCAGAATAGCAAGTGTTATGAGCATTTTGAGGGCAATATAAGCAATCCTGTACTCCCTGTGAGCCATGAAGGAAGATGATGAAATTGTGAGTTTGAATCCCCCTGACTCCAAGACCAGAAGGGCCCATTACAACCCTCCAGCCTGAATCCCTGCACACACAGGCCACAGAACTTCTCCCAGAAGATGGCTTGAAGGATTTTTAATTATAAAGACCCCGAGTCTCGCTTTAAAGACTCCAAGCAATGTTGAGTCTCTCCACCTCCTCTGTCAATGTTTAATTAGTCTCATTACTAGAAAACTGTGTCTTATTTAAGGTTGACTTTGTATAACTTCAATTTCCACCCATTGGATCGTGTTATGCCTTTGTCAGCAGAATTGAAAAGCTTGCCACTAGCAGATTTCTTTGTCTCTAGATATTTACACATGGAAAGCGATCAGGTCAACTCTCAACCTTCCCTTCAGTAAGAGTAGGGTGAATTCCTTAAGCTACACATCATAAAGCTTGTTTTCTAGCTGCTGGATCATTCTTGGGTCCCTCCTTTGAACTCTTCCCAGTATTTCCACAACCTTCTTTAAATGTGCACACTAGAACTGAACACTGTATTCTAGTAGCTGGCTTACCAACATACAGAGGCAAGATCACTTCCCTACTTCTACTTGATATTCCCTTTTTTATATGTGCAAAGGAAGGTTAAAAAATAAAAAGACACAAGGTCCCTGCCAATTTGACCTGTAGGGAAATGCCTTCTTGATTCCAAATCTCGTATCAGTTTGGAATCAAGTATTCGCCCATTTTGCCACAGCACTGCACTGAGAGCTCATTCTGACATGATTATCTGGACTGACCCCCTAGTCCTCCTCAGAGTCACTGATTTCCAAAGACAATCTCCCATCCTGCAGCTATAATATGAATTTTTTTGTTCAAGATATATTACTTCGCATTTGGCTGGATTAAAATGCATGTTCTTGGACTGTGACCATTAACCCAGGCGATTCAGATCACTCTATCACAATAACCTGTCCTCCTCATTATTTACTACCCTAGCAATCTGTGTGTCATCTACAAACTTTACTAATAAAGATGCACATGCTTCTATTACTGTGTCACTGTGTCAGAGATCTTGCTTCATTTTCAGCCAAGGATTATCAGCTCAGCAAAGTGCTAGGCAGCTCTCAACTAGTAGGAGCAGCTCATAATAAAGTGTAGCATATAACATTCCACTAATCATTTTAGTATTCAGTTTCTATTAGCAATTTTAATTATGGCATGACAGTTTGACTATGTAGGGCATTCAGCAAGAGTGCAGCTGAGCAGTGTTAAGAATTATGACAACAAAATCAACACAATTAACTAGATTTAACAGTTCCACTATAAAAGCTTTCCCTATTGCCTTATACATTTCCCCGCATTTGTCACTGTTAATGTTATCCCAATAATCTTCCATTTATTTTCAGATTCAATTAAATGAAAATATTCTGTTAAAGTGATTTATATGCCAACCCTGTGTTTTGGTTTTACCATATAGCTTGAACGAATGCAGTGCAATTCTCCCTACTTTTCCACACTTGCAACAACAGGTTCAAGGAACAATTTCTACTTTAAAGCTTTTCCCTTGGCTCTCAAGACTGATGTATCGTTGGAGCATCCATCCTTTAAGTGAGACTTTCACACTATACCAGACTTAAAATAAAAATAACCTACAGAAAAATCCATTCAGTTAGCCAGTATTTTTCCTTTTTCCTTTTTAAAAAAAATTGTAATAATTTTTGTTAAAACAGGAGTTCTCTCCCTGGCACCCAACTTTATATCTTGCAGTAAAAGCTGTAGTCCCCTAGCTATAAAAGTTGACTGCGACAAGGCAGGAGGGATAGCTCAGTGGTTTGAGCATTGGCCTGCTAAACCCAGGGTTGTGAGTTCAATCCTTGAGGAGGCCACTTAGGGATCTGGGGCAAAAATTGGTCCTGCTAGTGAAGGCAGGGGGCTGGACTCGATGACCTTTCAAGGTCCCTTCCAGTTCTAAGAGATTGGTATATCTCCAATTATTACCTTTATTACCTAAGGTGTTTGTCATGTCAAGAGAGAGACTGTTGCCATAAAAAGATTCTGATGGCATAAATCCAACATGGTGGCCAGAAAATGTAATAAAAGATGAACTCTGAAAGGGCAGGTCCTTATTCAAATAAATGCCCTCTTTGCCCATATGTGCAACCTTTAGATTTCTTAGAGGAGAAATGGCATTTTGAGAAAGGACAGTGGCATCTTTTCCCCATCCCCTTCTCTGATTCCTCTACATGGAGGAAGCATGCTCCAAAGCCTACCAAACAGTTCAAACTCCCTTGACACTGATACTTCAAGGCATCCGGAGGTCAGGATTTTTAAGAAAGGCCTGGAGTCTATTCAGACACAGAATCTGCTCCAGCAGTCTATTAACCCACGCCATAGGAATGGACTATAGCAGAATCTCCAAATCTTTGTAGGATCAGGTGGTAAAATTAAGACGTATGGAGCACTGCTCGGGTAAATACCCTTCACTAAAGCATCTAAATCATCCATGATTAGAGGCTGAGACTAAGAAATTTCATCTTACAAAACAATCAGTTGTTGGACCTGCCGTCCATAAGGGAAATAACTGGAACCAAAGTTCCTCCCGCCCGGCCAAAATAAACAAACAAACAAACAAATAAATAAAAACATTTCCCTCCTGGGACAAGAATTGTCTATTTTAAAACTTTCTATACTGAGTTTCAACTAGTTACAAGAAAATAGCCCTAACTATGGGAGAAAAACAGCCAACATGTTGACAAGCTGAAGGTCCAAATGGAATTCGAGTTTACCTGTCTGCTGGAGGGCTGGAACTGACAGCATGTGGGAACCACACTACCTTATAACACCTCACAGGGAACATGCCAGTGCTCAAGCAGAAGTCCATTTGACCCCCAATGGTCAGAGGCTTTTCAGAAAGTTCCAGGACAAGGTGCAGTGAGCGGCCCGTCTCATGTAGGGTTGCCAGTTTAGGTTGGATGTATTCCTGGAGGTTTCATCACATGACAATCTTTAATTAAAGATTAATTTTTAATTCCTAGAGACTCCAGGGCAATCCTGGAGGGCTGACAACCCTAATCTCAAGAGTGGGGATCCGTCCTGACAATACACCAAGAAGAAACTCCTCTTCTGCTATGTACCACTCCTCCTGCTAGAAGTACAGTATATGAAGGTACATCTACACTACGGGACTATTCCGAATTTGCATAAACCGGTTTTGTAAAACAGATTTTATAAAATCGAGTGCGCGTGGCCACACTAAACACATTAAATCGGTGGTGTGCGTCCATGGTCCGAGGCTAGCGTCGATTTCTGGAGCGTTGCACTGTGGGTAGCTATCCCGTAGCTATCCCATAGTTCCCGCAGCCTCCCCCACCCCTTGGCATTTCCGGGTTGAGATCCCAGTGCCAGATGGGGCAAAAATCATTGTCGCGGGTGGATCTGGGTACAGCCTCACCCCTCCCTCCCTGAGCAGCAGACAACCGTTTCGCGCCTTTTTTTGCTTGGTGAACTGTGCAGACGCCATAGCACAGCAAGCATGGACCCTGCTCAGCTCCATACCGCAATCGTGAATGTTTTAAACACCTCGCGCACTCTCGTGCAGTCTATGGTGAACCAGGACCTTCAATCCGAGGCGAGGAGGCGGCGGATACGGCAGCCATAGATACGTCATAGACACAGAATTCTCTCAAACCGCGGGCCCCTGCGCTTTGGAGATCCTGATGGTAATGGGGCAGATTCTATCCATTGAACGCCGATTTTGGGCCCGGGAAACAAGCACTGACTGGTGGGACCGCATTGTGTTGCAGGTGTGGGACAACTCCCAGTGGCTGCGAAACTTTCGCATGCGTAAGGGCACTTTCATGGAACTTTGTGACTTGCTTGCCCCTGCCCTGAAACGCCATAATACCAAGATGAGAGCAGCCCTCACAGTAGAGAAGCGAGTGGCGATAGCCCTGTGGAAGCTTGCAACGCCAGACAGCTACCGGTCAGTCAGGAATCAATTTGGAGTTGGAAAGTCTACTGTGGGGGCTGCTGTGATGCAAGTAGCCAAAGCAATCACTAAGCTGCTGCTACAAAAGGTTGTGACTCTGGGAAACGTGCAGGCCATAGTGGATGGCTTTGCTGCACTGGGATTCCCTAACTGTGGGGGGGCGATAGATGGAACCCATATCCCTATCTTGGCACTGCAGCGCCAGGGCACCCAGTACGTAAACCGCAAGGGGTACTTTTCAATGGTGCTGCAAGCACTGGTAGATCACAAGGGACGTTTCACAAACATCCACGTGGGATGGCCAGGGAGGGTTCATGACGCTCGCGTCTTCAGAAGCACTACTCTGTTTAAACGGCTGCAGCAAGGGAATTACTTCCCAGACCAGAAAATAACAGTTGGGGATGTTGAAATGCCTGTCGTTATCCTGGGGGACCCAGCCTACCCCTTGATGCCATGGCTCATGAAGCCATACACAGGCAGCCTGGACAGTGGTCAGGATCTGTTCAATTACAGGCTGAGCAAGTGCAGAATGGTGGTGGAATGTGCATTTGGCCGTTTAAAGGCGCGCTGGCGGACATTACTGACTCGCTCAGACCTCAGCCAAACCAATGTCCCCTATGTTATTACTGCTTGCTGTATTCTCCACAATCTCTGTGAGAGTAAGGGGGAGACCTTTATGGCGGGGTGGGAGGCTGAGGCAAATCACCTGGCCGCTGATTACGCGCAGCCAGACACCAGGGAGATTAGAAGAGCACACCAGGAAGCAGTGCGCATCAGAGAAGCTTTGAAAACGAGCTTCATCAATGGCCAGGGTACAGTATGACTGCTGTGTTTTTTGATGAACACCCAACCCCCTTGATTGACTCAGTCCCTGTAAGCAACTCCCCCTCCCCCTTCGAGTACAGCTTACTTATGCAAATAAAGTCACTCTCATTTAAAAAGCATGAATTCTTTATTGATTCATTATAAAAAGAGGGAGAGAAGTAAGGGTGTGGTTTGGGAGGAGGATAGGAGGGATGGAGAAGGCCATTAAAAAAAAATTCACAGTAACGAAATCCTTCTGGTTGGGCTGTCCACGGGGGTGGAGTGGGCGGGTGCACGGAGCCTCCCCCCACGCGTTCTTACACGTCTGGGTGAGGAGGATGTGGAACATGGTGAGGGTTGAGGGTGGTTATATAGGGGCTGCAGCGGCACTCTGTGATCCTGCTGCCGTTCCTGAAGCTCCACAAGATGCCGGAGCATGTCAGTTTGATCACGCAGCAGCCCCAGAGTTGCATCCCGCCACCGCTGATCTTCCTGCCGCCACCGCTGATTTTCCTGCCGGTCTTCCTGCCGCCACCTCTCATCTCGGTTGTCCCTCCTGTCCTCACGTTCATCCCTCCTGTCCTCACGTTCACTGGCCTCTTTCCTATAATTTGAAACCACGTCCTTCCACTCATTCAGATGAGCTCTTTCATTGCGTGTAACTTCCATAATATCCGAGAACATCTCATCTCGCGTCTTCTTTTTCCTCCGCCTTATCTGTGCTAGCCTTTGGGATGGAGGAGGGATGGTTGAAAAATTTGCAGCTGCATGAGGGAGATAAATATTTAGAAAGATACATTTTACAGAACAATGGTTATACTCTTTCACAGTGAACAGCACTATTCACCTAGCACATGTGATTTCCCTACAAGGTCGCATTTTTCATCTTAATAGTGAGTGCTTGCAGCTCTGGAGTTACAGATCTCACAGACACAGGTCCAGGCATCAGAATTCAGCTTGCATGCGGCCATGGTAAGCCACTGTCTTTCGGCTTCTGTAGTGATTTACCCCTCCCCCCAACGCATGGCTAATACCACGCTAGCTCCCTGCTAATCAACAACCTTCCCCCCCCACCCACCCACTGCGTGTCTGGTAGCTTGGGGAAGATCGCCGGTGACCAAACACAGAAAAGATCATCGGCATTTCACTCCTCCCCTCCCCCCGCTTCGCTACGTGCAGGAAAGTTTTTTTTTTAAGCTGATGTCCACGAACCCAGTAGAAAAATGGCCACCCCCCTTACTTAAATTCCTGATTTTTAACCAGGTTATCCTGAACGATATCACTTTGCTGAGGATAACAGAACAAGATAAAGAGCGGATGCTTCTTGAATGCCAGCAGTCACCGGGACCATACGCTGCTATGCTTTGCCACGCAATGATACCTGATTACTTGCTACATGCATGGCGTGGTAAAGTGTCCTACCATGGTGGGCGGAACAAGGCTGCCTTGCCCAGAAACCTTCTGCAAAGGCTTCTGGAGTACCTACAGGAGCGCTTCATCGAGATGTCCCTGGAGGATTTCCTCTCAATCCCCGGACATGTTAACAAACTTTTCTAAGTAACTATACTGTCTGCGAATGCATCCCAAGTCCTCAGGGCAAATCAATCATTAAAAAAGGCTTGCTTAAAAAACAATGTTTGCTATTTGCAAAGGTACACTCACCAGAGCTCCCTTCCATGGCGTCATTGTCTGGGATAGTGGCTTGTGAGGGCTGGGAGGACGGTAATTCCGTCAGGGTGATAAAAAGCTCCTGGCTGCTGGGGCTCACGGAGTGCTGTGTGCTCTCTGCTAGGTCTTCCTCCTCTTCTTCATCTTCATCTTCCTTGTCTGCATAATCCTCAGCCATGGCAGAGATTACAACCCCCACCTCGGAATCCACGATCAGGGGTGGGGTACTTGTGGCGCAACCCCCTAAAATTGCATGCAGCTCAGCATAGAAGCGGCATGTTTTTCGACCTGCCCTGGACCTTCCGTTTGCTTCTTTGGTTTTCTGGTAGGCTTGTCTGAGCTCCTTAACTTTCACTCTGCACTGCACTGAGTCCCTGCTGTGGCCTTTATCCGTCATAGCCTTAGAAATTCTTTCAAATACTTTTTCATTTCGTCTTTTGGAACGCAGTTCTGTTAGCACTGAATCCTCTCCCCAAATAGCGATCAGATCCAGTACCTCCCGTGCAGTCCATGCTGGGGCTCTTTTACGATTCTCAGGAGACTGCATTGTTAACTGTGCTGATGAGCTGTGCGTGGTCACCTGTGCTGATGAGATCTCCACGCTGGGGAAGCAGGAAATGAATTTCAAAAGTTCGCGGGGCTTTTCCTGTCTACCTGACCAGTGCATCCGAGTTCAGAATGCTGTCCAGAGCGGTCACTGGTGCACTGTGGGATACCGCCAGGAGGCCAATACCGTCGATCAGCGGCCACACTAACCCTAATCCGATATGGTAATACCGATACTAGCGTTACTCCTCTCGTTAGGGAGGAGTACAGCAACCGGTTTAAAGAGCCATTAAAATCGATATAAGGTGCCTCCTAGTGTGGACGGTTGTGGCGTTAAATCGGTTTTACGCTCCTAAAACCGATTTAAACGCCTAGTGTAGACCAGGCTTGAGTAACCACTGACCTAGGTACTGGAGAATAGAAGAGGCTGATGTTCAAAGCAGAAAACAGAGTTTTTGTAGTGCTGCTCCTTGACTGCATGTTGGTTTCAATAAAAACACGGCTCTCAGCCCCCTCTTAAGAACCTTCGCCTATCTATTTATCCATGGAATCAATGTAATCCAAAGCCTCTTTCCCCTTTGAGAGACACGTAGACTAACACAGAAGGAAGACTAAAAGTTAATGTGAAGGGAGGAGATTAATTAAGACAGCAAGAGGGTAGGTGAACATGTTCAAAATTTCTACTGACTGGTCAACATAAATATGAGGGGGGCAAGGGAGAGTCAATTCATTGACAAATTAGAAGTGCAGCAAAAGCCCAACACAATCATGACAAAGATAAAACTGGGCTGTTACTCATATTTTATATCCAAAGAAAGTTATCCAGTTCTAAAGTAGCTACTGACTTGTTTTCTCCACGAACAAGTCAAATCCCTTTCTCCAAATGTTTTTTAACCACACCCATTTACCCATATGCACATAAAGCAGTAGCTATTTCATCTGCTCACCAGCCTGTCTGAATATTCCCCACAGTCCAAGGGAGGTGGAACAGGGTTGACCCAGTTGGAGGATGATAGCAAAACACTACCCCATGCACATAGTATAACTCCATATTAAAAACACCCTCATATATGAAATTCCAACTTCACTGAGTTATAAATTTAATGAAGATCACAGAAAACTAACAGTAATAGCTGTGGGGTGTAACTTTCCCTACAGATGCAACCCCCTCCAGAAACATAACTTAAATTTAGATCAATCAGAACACTATTCTGCAGCAAAAGTTTCACACTTAAAAAAAATTACTTTGACCAAAAAAAAAAAACCCACATACCATACCACATTTCTTGATCAAGGAAGGAAAATGCCATCCTTAGAGTGCTAGTGCTTCATAGCTTTCATTACCAGTGCATTTTCCTTCATCAGGAACCAATGATTGAGGAGTTGTGTATTTGTGCATTCACTGTCCCTCCTTCTTTCATGCTGTGTATGCCCCCCACACAGAAAGCAAGGTTCCATCTTTAATCAGAAACTTCAGATTAAAAGACAACATTAAAACACATACAGAGTATCTTTAGTTAAACCCTCAGCTGGAGTAAATCAGCATAGCTCCATTGAAGTCAATGAATCTATATCGATTCACACCAGTTAAGAATCTGGCACCTTGTGATTAATGGGTGTGATGTCATATCCATGATTTAGAAGACATAACCTCTGCTTTATTCTTACATATTGCTTAGGTTTTATTAAAGCCAGGTAAACAAATTTGTCTTTATTTTTGTTCAAAATCAAGTCAGCCATCTCATGGAGAATTCCAAAGATAGGAAATTCCCTTCACTTCTATCTCTATAATCATAGTACTGGCAAGAGATCTAGAAGAACATTTCACTAAAGCTGGGCATGACCAAAAGCATACAGAGGATAGACACTTTGTTAAGTCTACACTTTTACATAATGGAAAACAATTTTTGGCAAATTAAGACAATTTATAAAGGTTTCAGAAGTGTCTTGGTGTATTATTACAGAACATCAGATGTTACCATGAGATGCAAGCTACATTTTCAGTTAGCACTTGGAGGACTGTAATGAGGATTAACGTTGTTTTCGAGCAAACTTCCAAGAAGTTTATATTGGAAATAAAGTATTAGCACCAAGGCTCTTCAAAAAAGTGGATAGATAATTCATGTTGAATCTGGAGCCTTGGTGTCTGAGATTTCCTGCTACAATTCTTCTGTCCACTGCGTACTAAGTTATATCAATTTGTTCTTAACCACTATGCCTTTCAGGCATACTGCAGAATCTGTCCGTTTCCCAGGTTTTACTTGGTTGAGTGAGGAGTGAATAGGCTGAAGGGAAAGACTTTTTCTTTAAGATCTATGAAAAGCTCTTGCAGAGTGGCTTGAGGATCAGGTTTTATTTATTTTTTTAGTAGGAGAGATCAACTTGGATGTACAATGTTGTTTTGTATGCTTTATTATGCAAGAGATTACTGAAGGCCAAGCAAAAGCTAAAATGAAAAAGTGGTCTAAAGAGGACATATTGACAAGAGAAGATCAAAGAATATGAAATTTTCATTTGTCTAGTTAGCATTTAAACACAATTCTTTCAAATAAATCTAGTTTGGATAGCTCTTCTTACCCTTCCTTTAGAATACATCTCTGTCATGAAGGGAATACGGTCTAAAGTCAGAATATGGGACTGAGAGTTAGGATTTCTGGGTTCTCTTCCCATTGCAACCAGTAGTTCATCAGTCTTAATTAATCTCACTGAATGTCCCCTTATTTCTTATGTTATGAAAAAGGGAGATGAGAAGCTCCCAATCTGCCTTTTCTGTACCATTCATAATTACATATAATATATCCCATCTTGTCTCCTTTCTAAGGTGAACAGTACCAATCTTTTCAATCTCTCTACATATGAGAGAGTTTTAACATATTTCTGATCATTATCATCACCCTTCTCTTAAACCCCTATAATTCTGTAAGTACAGAGGTTATAAATACAAGATTACACATTTACTTCAATGTTCAGTAAGTCTCTTGAAAAGAAAATTAATATATATATTAACTGCATGATTAGAATGTGCATAATTAAAATTTCAGTTTAGTGTCCTATTATATCCCAAGCGCATGTGTGTGTGTGTTTTGGGGGTTGGGGAGGGGATAGTTGGGGGGAGAGGGGGCAGGCAGTTCGATATTTTTTCAAGGGAATTTAAGGGACAGCAGATAACACAGACGGGTACTTATCACCACTCTTAGTACTTTTCAGATAATTTGGCTCTCCTTGTACTATATGGACCCTCACTAATCTCTTGACAGCACTTTTCCTATATTGCTAGCACCTAAATCCTACAATCATAGGCATTTGGGGAAGTGTGGAGACTACTCTCTCCCTCTCCCTCTCTCTCTCTGTGGCTCTGATTCAGGAAAGCTCTTAAAGACTTACTTAACTTCAAGCATATGCTTAAATCCCATTGCCCTCAATGGGGGTTAAGCAGATGGTTAAGTGCTTTCCTGAACGAGGATGTGAACACAGCATTGGCAAACCCAAGTGTTTAAAAATCAGTCAAACCCCCCAAAATCATGAGATTTTAAGATATGATAAATGATGGGTTCTTTTCACTTGCCTTCAAGTTCCTGAGCTTTAATGGAGTCCCATTATAAATCTTTTCTCTGTAACCTTGAGGGCTAAAAATCTACGCTAAGAGTCTCATGTATCATCTGATGCCAGGAGCTCGGGCTCGAAGAAAAACACCAACTATTGCAAGGCTTGCAATAAAATTGTGAGAATCAGCAACAGTGGAGGGGAGAGAAGGTATGCACGTGTGTGCATGTCCATGCCACCAACATGCAGTCCTTGACCATGTATTGGGGTTGTTACTACTGAACTCCTGACTGTATCTCCAGAATTCACTCTGTTTCTCATCAAGATACTGTCAATTAGGCCTGTTCAAGATTTGTTTGTTACTTATTCAAACATGCTTTGGGAGTAACAAAGCATTTATGAACCTTGAGACAAATCCCATTTTGCCCATAGCTGGAAGATCCTATGTCCAATCAAGCAAATGAAAGGCTCCCTCAAGGTTTGTGATGAGCAAACTTTCTCCAATATTCACATCGGAATAAGATTATACATGGAAAGATTTTGTTCAAATTAATAATAGTGGAACTCAATAGTGTAAAATCAAGTCATCTTTAAATATTTCTGAGTCAGCTCCTGCCTTGACATGAAAAATCCATACAAAGAATGAATACAGACTGCCAACCTCAGAAGGTTTACCCTCCTATTTTGTAGTCTCCAAAGCTAAAATGAGAGGGACGATCTGACCCTGTATTTTTAATTCTTTTAATACACATAACTGTAGCTCTGGCAAATGACTTCAAGTCAGTGTTCAACAGTAAAATTGGCTTGTATGAGCAAAATTACCTTGGCTGTTTACCAGGCTTGCAAAACTGCACAATAGAGGCAAAATAGACATTTGGGAGAGTGTCTATTTGCTACTTGTGACAGAAGAATACTTTAGCAATAATGCCAGTATTTTGTATTTATGTAGCGCCTTTGATTTGAGGATCTCCAAGCTTCTTACAAACACTAAACTTTACAAATGGTAAGTAGTATTATCCCTATTTTACAGAGCCAAAGCCTGAAGAAAAGTGAGTTGACCACAGTCATACAGCAAGTGAAAGGCAAAGCCGGGAATAGCATCCAAAACGCTTGACTTGAGTTAAAATGCCCTGTTTATTATTAGATCATATCTCATTCCTTGTTAATACTTCACAGTGTTTTGTTCACTAACCTATTCAGTGCACCACTAACAAAGATTAATCAATCAGATCTAGGCACTTTTTGATAACTTTAAAAGTAATCTATTTCTCCTTTGTTCAAATCTTGTTTAGTTAACTCCATGTGTGGGCTTAGAGATTTTGGATCACAACATCTAAAGAACTATTACAGTGTCTGAATCACATGACACACTACATGGATAGCATTTCAAATGTTTATAAAAAGCTCAGTCAATATGCCAAGCGGTAGGACACTTTCATTTTGAAACTCTAACCCAGGCACTATATGTACCTGAAATTCAGCCCACATGCCTTTTGGTCAATCCCAGCTGAGCTTTATCATTAATCTCTTTCTTCTTCACTGATGCCAGGCAAGGATTTGAGTGTTCATATGGAAGCCACACATGGTTTTGTGCAGTTTCAGCCTCAAACCAGGCAAAACTCAACATCATATACAGCAGCATAATGAGCTCAAAACAAAGGAGTCCCACAATGCTGGGTGGACTGAAATCACCAAGCTTTACACAGCTATATTAATAAGGACTAAATCACTGGTTGTGGCCCTATCAGCTGTGATAACATGAAAAAGTTTTCTCATCTCAAAAACTAGGCTAAAGAAGGCTTACATTTTTATCATCAAATTCATAACCTGTCTTGTGTTAAGGCTCAGAAGTTCAGCTACTTTGGCATTTAATAAATGTAGCTTATTTGGGACATTTTCCAACTCCTAAACCAGTGGTTCTCAACCTATTTACTATTATAGGCCGCATATGCAGCCCTCCACGTGTCATGTGGGCTGCATCCACACTATATACTACCTGTATGGCCTTGAGGATGTCACATGGGCCACAGCTGTGTGCTGATTGGGCTGCAAGCAGCCCACGGGCTGAGTACCACTGTCCTACACTATACCAGGCAAGCATGGTGAAGTAAATCAGTGGTTCTCAACCAGGGATCCGGGGTCGCCTGGGGGGCCATGAACAGGTTTCAGGGGTCTACCAAGCAGGGCTGGCATTAGACTCCCTGAGGCCTAAGGCAGAAAGCCAAAGCCTCATCACATGGGGCTGAAGCCCAGGGCCCTGAGCCCCACCACCCAGGGCTGAAACCAAAGCCTGAGCAACTTAGCTTCACGAGGGCCCCTGTGGCATGGGGCCCCAGGCAACTGCCCTGCATGCCATCCCCTAACGCCGGCCCTGGCTTTTATATGCAGAAAACCGGTTGTTGTGGCACAAGTGGCGCAAGCTGTAGAGTTTTTATAGCATGCTGTGGGGGGAGGCCTCAGAAATAAAAAGTTTAAGAACCCCTAAAGCAATTTACTTGGTCAACAGTTTGACTCATTTACTTTGTTTTTCCAAATCTATAATGCTTTACAGTTATTCCCTCAGATCTTTAAATGCTTCTGAGAAAACAGATGAGGTTTTAACTAAAGGAAAGCTCTATTTGAAAGTCAACTACTTTTACTTTTATAAAATGTTTTTCTTTATCAGTGACTATTAAAGGATTGCAGTGCTACAGTTGGACAGTAGATGTCATATGGTTTAGCAAGATGACTGAACTAAGAGCAGAACTATATCAGATTGAAGGAGGGAAGAGAGAGAGAAGGGAAGTAAGAGGCAGCCAATCTCTCTAACAACAGTTTGCAATAAAAAAGTAACGACGCACATTTGTTGGTTTCAGGAAAACATATAGTAACCACACACTTGAAAAAACTATACAGTCCCTGAAGGGAATGGCTGGCTTGCCCGATTACTGGATAAACTGTGCAAAATAAAAACTAACATCCAGACAAGAATACATCTTTTTGATGGTTTTGATCCCTTTAGAATATTATTAATAACTAGTAGCTGAAAGCCTGGCCTGTCGCACAGGTATAATTTGTAAACTTGTGTGTGTAAAAAAGCCAAATATAGCTGAGAACTCAAAAATGGGATGGTAACAGACTGCAAATCCCAGTGATGATTGAACCTGGTGATATTCTGAACAAAAAGAGCTCTCAGCCATGCTTGTAGCTGTTTCCATTGCTTGACACTGATTGAACAGACCTTCTAGGCTTCAGACTGACACACAGAGTGACAATCGTGGAATCATATTATATAGATTATTTCTATTACAATAGCACCTAAAAGTTTCAACCAAGATCAGAGCCTACTTGTGCTATGTGTTATACAAACATATAGTAAGACAGTCTCTGCCCCAAAAAGTTTGCACTCTAAATAGACCAGGCAGGCAGAGAGTACTCTTATCCTCATTATACAGATGGGAAACTGCAACACAGAGTAGTCAAGTGACTTGCCCAAGGCCATACAGGACATCTGTGGCAGTGCTGAGAAATGAACCCAAGCCTCCCGAGTCCCACTTCCGTGCCTTAACTGCATAATCGTCCTTCCTCTCTAGAGCATCCCTAATATCAAAGTGTTAATGCCATGTTCCTGCCCAGCCCCATTCGCCTCCTAGTCACTGTGACAGAGGAAGTCACTGCAGACATAGATTTTCTCTGTCTCATTATATTGCCTCCAAGAGCACCTCCCTAGTACTTAAAAATGCAAATTACAGTAATATTCTCTGTCTTTCCTTCTAAGCCTGTAGGGGAAATAACTTGATTGGCTTATCAAGGGTTTAGGGGGTGATATTGTTTTGGGGTGATATTGGTCAGTGTGTGAGTGAAAGATAGAGCATGTATATGCACAAGCGATCATGTGTATTCAGGAGCAATTTATTGAAGTAAAAATTCTTGTGAAAGTACTGTTGCTTGCACCCACGAGCTTCATCCGATTGGTCAAAAGTTTAGTTGTTCCAGGGGAGCTCAAGGTTGTGGAAGGAGTGGTGATGTCTCAGGCAGGTGGGGCCCATCCCAACACAGTGACTCTGTTAATGGGGACGCTCCACTTTTGCAGAAATGGGGTCTGGATTTACACAGTAGAGGATTAGAATTTCAACCTTAACTAGATCTTTGTTACTAAAGATACACCTACAGTGCAGCTGGAGATGTAATTTCTAGCTAGGGTAGACACTCAAATGCTAGCTTTGATTGCTATTTTTATTGCGCTAGATCAGCGTGGTTGCAGCAGCACAGGCTAGTCACCCGAGTACAGTCCCATCTGAGATCTTAGGTATGTATTCAGGCGACTAGCCCAAGCGTCTGCCCACACAGCTGTGGCCACACTGCTATTTTTGTCGCACTAGCGCAAGCAGAGCTAGGATACATATGCCTACCTGAGGTGGTAATTACACCTCCAGCTTCAAAAACAATGTACAATAAAGGCTACAATAAAAGTTACCACTACCATTTCCTTTTGTTTTTTTTAAGTACGCTGACTGAAAAGGAATAAGGACTCTGGGGAAACTGATGGGTAACACTCTACAAGCTGCCATGCTATATGTGTTATGCTCTCAGGTTGTTAAAAAAAAAATCACAGTTCACCTGTTTTCAGAGAAACTTTGAAACTGTATATCAGAGTAAAGTTCCATATGCACTAACTCAGATCCTATTTTCCCCACATTCGTTAACATCTCATAAAAGGAAGGAGTTGTCCTGGTTATTAATTTAGACCCCTATATCTTCTCAAAGGATTAAAATTATACTGCTAGGCAGTGGTGGATTAGCCACAGGGCCAACGGGGCCCATGCCCAGGGTTCCTGGCTAATTGGGGGCCCCAGAAAATGGGCATCCTTGTGCCCTGACCCACCCAGTGCTCCTGCCAGGGTGCATGACACAACCCCATTTCCCTGGCAGGAGCACCGGGGGGCAAGAGGGAGACTGCAGGCAGAAGGGGTGGGGAGGAGCCACTACTTGCTCTGGCCCAGGGCCCCACAAAACCGCAATCCACCTCTGCTGCTAGGACAGCAAAGAAACGATCTGATCTAATTTGCATATGTCTGTGCAACCAGTTAACTAATGCTGGCTGCTGCTGGAGATCAGACATGATCAGAATGATCCCTTCTGGCGTTGGAATGTATGATACTATGAAAGACATCACATAACTATTTTTTAAATGAATAAAACAGGATAATTAAGAAAGACAGCAGTGGATGAGAAGAAATATATAATGGAAAACAATGTTAAACTCAAATTAAATTAAGCACATTCTCTATAAAACTATTTAAGCAATTTAAAGACTGTCTTCTCCTTTCATCATATGCGTAGAAAAGGAAAAAACAGTCTCCTCCTATTGTCAAAAACAGTCCAGTCCCTGTACAGCCAAATACTAATGGCTTTAAGTTAGCCCAAAATGGGACTGTCACAGCAAAAGTTTAATATCTGGTGACAAAGGCTGTCTGGTTTCTAAGTACATATCTTAAAAGTCCATTTCAATACCAAGGGATTTATTCATAGTTTTATATAGCCACTATTATGAAGAATCACAGGCAAAAAACAATTTTTAGTATACACAAATGAGTGATTAGGGCCACAGACTACAATGGGAGTTATGGATGCAGTACCTTTGAAAAAAAACAGGCCCTAGGTGTCTCAAGTTGACCCTCAAAAACTGAAACATCTAAAATTAGTGATACTTTTGAAAATGTAGGTCTAAGCAATTGTGACCTAAATTGTAATGCAAAAACAGGTCCCAGAGGTGAAATTTCAGCTATTACACTGATCCACTGTGCAACTGCAATCCTTTCTCATAATTAAAAAAATATGGAGCTGGTAGGGACATTATAAATGTTTTGAAATTGTAACAGAAAAACAAATCTTCATCATCCTCCTGCCCCACCCACCCACACCACTTTTCTCCAGTTTCAGTTGGTTAGAAAATTGAAAACGTCCCCCCACCCCCCAAAAAAGGGGTGAGGTGAATTTCACAAAAAAATTCTGCAAAATTGGAGGGGGGGGCTGTTTTTCCAACCAGTTCTAGCTAAACACTTTATGCCTGAAAAAACTAGAATCCAATAAAATATACAAGACTCAGCAAATGGAAAATTAATCTAAGCTACTACTATGCATATGTAACTAACAACAGAAACCCTCCATAAAAAGGAACATAGCTTTAAATTATTTTTTCCTCAATTTTTTAATGCAAGCAGCAATTAAATTTATTTTGCTTTCACCACAAATTTATTTGGGGAAAAAAAGGCCAAATGGCTAATTCAAACTAAAGTAAAACAAAAATATTTAAACCATCACAGAACAAACAACTGAAGCAGCTCTCTCAGGGAAATGGCTGTTATTCTAAACCACGGATTGCTACTGTCACTTCAAGAGCTGCTATGCTTCTCTGAAAAAAAAATTGTTTCTAAAGAGGACATTTTTCAACTCTGCTCACTGTATAATTTATGCACCTCTCTTTGGCTATGTCCTTGTTACTTAGGATATTTAATTACTAAATAAAATAAAATAAAATAAAATCCAGAATCTCTCTCTTAGGCTTTCATTTAGCACCTGCTGCTCGTTCCCTACATGAGGTGAGGGAGCAAAGATCCTATTTTTCATGCAAAGGCACCTAGTAGTAAAGAACAAGGGAAGAGAAATATAGAAAAAAATTCTTCTGTATCATATTTTCTAAGTGTAATATTTGTCAAGAGGCATCAAACTATCAGCTATTACAGCCAACTAAACTGGTGTTTACTCCCACCAAGGGAAGATGGGGGCGGGGGGCGAGAGAACACTGTGGTAAATCTAGAGGGCAAAGTAGAGCAATATGCAGTGTACACCCATCATTTCCATCACATATCCCAAACCTTCCAACGAACAGATATTTCAAGGGGATCTGGGCACCTAACTCCCATCAGTCTCCTTTGAAAACCCCAGCCAGAGTTCCCAGCAGGCTTCTTCACTCTGTTCACCTTTCAAACACTGCTCTGCTATGTAACAATGAAGTAAAACGGGTACCACGGAGAAAAAGAAATGTCCCCCCAAGACTCTCCCCTTCTGTTTCCTGTGAAGTGAGCTAAAATTACAATAATAAAATTAATAGACCTGTTTTTCTGTTATTGCTAATAAGACTATTGTAATGAACTGAGTAGTGTGTATGCTTACCTCTCAGCTACTGGATGGGATCGGGCTCACACTGCTAATAGCAAAAAGAGAATGCATTTTTACTTCTCGTCGTGGGGGCCTGAGATTTTGGAGCAGGCAGATTCAACTTCCTGCTGTCACTGTGAAATTCCATGTAGTCACGGTGTACAGCATAATGACAACCATGAATCAGCCCAAGATTTGTTACAGTCCTAACCCTGATTAACAAGAACCTGAGAAACATTTGTGTTTGTGTTAGAGTTGGTATCCTCCATAGGCTGCTGAAACTGAAGGGACACCTGATCACAAACATTTCAGTGAGTCTGATATTATTAATATATTATATTAATTACATTATTATTATATATTATTAAGCACTTACATTGCCATAGTGCCTAAAGCCCAACCAAGCTGGGCCTCCTCTGTGGATGGCATTGTACCATCATTTCATAAATAACAGTCCCTGCTCCAAAGAGCTTACAGTCTACAAGACAAGACATAACAGGCTGATGTTCCATCTAGGAAAAAAACCAGCAGTAAACAAAACTGGGGAAGCATAGACCACACAGCTCATTATTATATAAATGACCTCATTCACTGTAAATGCTGAGTGGCATGGTTAGTATTGTAACAGTAGAAACACTACCCATTACTTTTTAAAGTGTTAATACAATAAATTGCAGCTACAGTAGGGATTTTGTCTATGATGTAGAATCATACTACATTTTATTAATACACTAGTGCTGAAAATAATAATGAGCTAACATAGGCAGGTTTTGCAACACAGGGAGACACTTTTTATTATTATTTTTAACACAACCGATGGTGGGGGGGAGCCTTGAGAGTAAAGGAAGTAGCCTGTGTTTGTTGTAATGAGAGGTAAAGAAAGAACAAAGGGACTTCTGACCCCAGGCGTAACCAAAAATAAAAGTGATAATGTGGCTTCTTCATCCACACAACTGCTGACTCTGTACTCACTTATTCACTTTACATATTGTTCAGAAACATAACGGAGTTAGGTAACTGCTTTTTTTTTGATGGGCGGGGGGTGGATTTTTGCCATGTTATTTATCAGCTGGGAAATATTTCCTGACACGCTGTATTTTGACAGACTTGCTCAGTTTTGACTCAGCCTTTGATAATTACACAGCAACAAAGCTGATGATTATGGGTAATTTCTGTTTGCTGCTTACACTATGGTTATTCCAAAGTTTTCTTGATAGCAGTAGTTGAGTCATTTCAGATACTATTTAATTTTACAAATATCTTACTACATTTTTTTTGTTTGTGTTTGGTTTGTCTTAATCTAGACACATGGATGGATTTTAGTGTTTGTGAAAATGACTAACTAGTGACTACTTATACCATGAGCAGATGTTGTGCATGCCTCCTCACATGCTGTAGCTCTGCAGTAGACCTCACTCCTGACCTTTAACACCTTCTGCTGTTCCACTCCTAAATAGAGAGGCCTACATTTTCAAACTAGAGCGGTGATTTTGGATGCCTCTATTCTTGGGTGTCCAACTTGACACACTCTAATTGTCAGAAGATGGGTACTCAACACTTTCTGAAACTCACACTCCTTTAAGGTGCTCAAAGAGGACACAGTTAAGGTTGTGTTGCAGGGGTGACTTGTTCCTTAATTTGCATTTGCTATTTTCAGATGTTTAAAGTAATTCAAACTTAACTCCTGATATCCTAGTTTTCAGTTTTGAATGTAGCTGGATGAGGCACTACTGAGCAAACAACTGCGTTAATAAAGTTTTGGGGCATGGAATATTTTCTAGCTCAATTACAAGCTATTGTGTTTGATGCAAGAATCAACGGACGTAGATCTACTGCCTGTTTTGCAGGAGATCAGAAAAGATGATCATAATGATCCATTCTGCCTTTTGCATCTATTAATATTAACCTCAAACTCCAGAAAACATATATTGGGCCAGAATTTCAGCTGATTTAAATTGGTGTAGTCCCACTGCCATTGATGGAACTATACTGATTTACAGCAGCTTAGGATCCAGTCCCTGATGTGCAATATTGTTCACAGAATTACTCTTCAAGATTTGCCGTGGAGTCCACTCCTTCAAGGTACTGCGCATCACGGAAGGTGATAGAGGGCAATCAGCATCTTGTTGGAGATTCTCAGGAATCTCAGAAGATCATGAACTCTAGGCAGTTAATTTTACAATGCCTGGCATGGACATGAAAAAGGTCCCAGCTAAGATCACAAAATTATCCCACATCCATCTTTTTTAATCTATATTATACACACCTCTAAACTGCAGAAGAAGAGGGATTGGATGGTACAAGATATTGGTAATGGGATACGAAGTCTTTCATCTCTAGGTCACTGGCTCAATTCCAGCCAGTTCAGCAAGGACTGGAAGTCATTACCTTCTAACTGCTGTTTGATGGTCTCTGTGAAAAGTTTTGTTGGTAACAAAGTTCCCAAATAGCACAAACATCTTAATGGACAATTTGCGTAATGCTGTATCTGTACATTCTGGGCCATAACCTCAGCTGACAAAAATGGATGTAGATCCTCTGAAGTTAATGGAGCTATGACAATTTACACCAGCTCAGCATCTGGCCCACAATCTTTATTGCCCATTTCCTATGCTGTATGCCTTCTGTCTTGCAATTAGCATTAATAAATGCTTTAACTATAATTCTCTTTGACAGCATCCTATTTAAGGGAACACCCTTTCAAAATGTCTGTTGGAGAGATGATATCTTAAAGTGTATGTGCAGCATGGATGGAGCTGTCTGTCCTCGTTAGCCAAGCAAAAAGGAAAGGATGTGAAACACAGACCCCAGAGCACAGCAAAGCACTTGTCACATTCCATAGTAAGTCAGGGAGCATATACTACAGGGCTGCAACCTTTGGAGCCCCTTAGTGTCTCAAACTGCTTTATGGACACGTCCTGGACAGATATGATATCCAGGCATCTGAGAGTGCAGCCTGTTACAGCACTGGAAGATGGCTATTTCTACTTAGCCTTTTGGCTATGGTAAAACCTAATATCAGTTTAATATCTGATATGTCCTCTGTGTGAGGACTACAGGCTGCATTTTCACAGGGACAGATTATGATCTAATGCATTTTCCATGGCAATTTCCACGGTCTAATATTCAAGCTCCTAGTGGGAAAGCGCCCACCTTTACATAAATTGTCATCATGATTCATAAGCTTGGCTCGGGTCCTGAAAACCCTGGTGTACATCCCTAGTTTTACTCATGTGATTGAAGTTATGCCCATAGTTCCACAGAGGTAATAGTTTCATGGAGTTTAAGGCCAAAAGGGCCCTAATCATCTAGTTTGACCTGCTGGACATCATAGGCATTACATTTCACCCTAATACCCGTATATTGAGTCTAATTTCTTGAGTTGAACACACACATTTCACTCCACAGGAGACTAAACTATTGTGTGCCACAGGCAGGGAATAGGAAGGACTGAGGTGCACCAACACCCATGGCCTCTGCAAGGAAAGGGAATTCATTCAGTGAGATATGCCGATACTTCTAGCAGGCAATCTATGCTGCAGGCAGAAAGGGGAAAAAAAAGTCCCTGCCAATCTGACCTGGAGGAAGAGTCAAGTACAGATAAGCCTTTGCAGGACTGGGGCCTTTGCAGCCTGACTGAGGCCAAGGACCGAATGCTCTTCCCAGACTAAGCTCCCCTCCTCTCCCCCCACAAGTCCTAGAGATGATCCACTCCAGGGTTGGGTTGAGGAACACTGGCAGGATAGTTTGAGGAAGCTTGCACTTCCCCTGTGTTCTCCATCTTCTGTACATAAACAGAAGATTCAGTTTTCACATACTATCAATCCAGCTCCTTTAACTAGCACTAAAAGAGAAAGAGAGAGAGAGAGACACACACACACACACAAATAAATCACAGATCACCAATTTCAAGTCTACTGTGCACCTGAACTGGGGAATTGGTCTCTCTATGCAGGTGCATTTTTCAAATATACAACTACAGTACAAAACCAATCCCTAGGAAACTGCTCGCTCGGGCCATTAAGGGAGTTGCCAGCAACATGATTAGGCCATGTAAAAATCCAGAAAAAAAATGTTATTTTAAATGTACATCACAAAAGAGCTTGCTTTTGCCAGGTTTTAACTGTTCTATCATTTACCAATCAAACCCATCAAAAACCTAGCACACCAAACATAAAGTAGTCTGAAATGCACACATTTGTTTCACATGGCTCCAAAACTTTCAGTTTCACTGAAGAGGAAACCATTTCTCCTTTTTGATGACCATGACCACAGATTCTGGACCTGGTATTGGAAGCCAGTGGACCTAGGATAACGTCTCTGATACTGGAAGGACAATGAAGAGGGAACCTTTCTTCTTCAGGCCCTCCCATTCCCGTTGCAGGAAGCCAACAGATCAAACAATGGACTTGATGTACTTCATTTTCTCCAGTGTTTCATCTGTTCTGTGGGTGAAGAGAAGCTCCCTTTTGAATACATCAGCCTCTCAGCATTAGCCTGAACTTCAGGCGAAAAGGCCCATTGACTTGAGAAATGGTTGATGCCCCCATCCAAGCCAAAGTCTGAAGCATCATGTGTGTTTGGACACTACAAATCCATCAGCCACTAGTTCCTTTGCTATCTGTTTCTGCTCCTCAGGAAGACAGGTAGGGAAGAGGGATCATTCATTCCCCAAAAGATGGAATTGGTATTTCACCATAAATGCTTGGTATCTGGCCTCGGTGATGCCTAAGCAACCATCTGATAACAGCTAGACAGGGGGTTATACTTACTGCTCTGTTTGGCTAATGACTGCACACACAGCTAGTCTGTGCTAAAGCATCTTATTATTTTTGTTACCCCATCCTCCTTCCCCTCCTTGTCTCATCCACTGCTGATGTCTTGTCTCAGACAAGGACTGAGATTTATTATATGTTCGTACAGTACCTAACACAATAGGACACCAAATTGCATGAGACATCTAGGTGCTACGTTAAACAACCAACAACAATGGAGGAATAGACCTTTCTCCCCCCCAAAAGCCAATCTTTTTGGTGTCTTTGATGGGAAGGTCTGACCTATCTGAGAGCTCTTCATACTTTCATTGACTTGTGGCATTACCAATGAACTGGGAGTAAGATGAATTAAAATAATACCGGAGCCCCCATGACACCAAGTGCAGATGAGCCACCTTGTAAATCAGATATCTTTAGCTGTGTTCAGCAGCCCATCACTAAAGAGATTTTCCCTTTGTCCTTGGTCTCTAGAATGTCAAATACCAAGCACATACTCTCCTGGGCCATCACACTTCACAGTTCTAGCACCTTTTCTGTAGGGTCCAAGAGCTCCCAAAATTGTGAAAACAAGAAACAGATATGGCCAGGGGACATTGTTCTGAGGGGAAGTTGAGAAGGAGGCAGCCACTTCCTGCTCCTCGGGAATGGGTGGTTCCATGTCTCCAACCCCCTTCTCATCTGATCCAGCTAGGTGACCATGAATTCTGGACAAAGCAGGAGACGATGTGGGAACTGGCAGGGGTGGAGGAAATGGAGATAAACACCTTAGTTGTACAAAGAGAAGCAGAACTGTGGGGTGGAGTGTCAGGCTTCACAGCTGTATTTTATGATTCCCCGAGTATCAAACTTAAAGGGAGGCCCCTGAGAATAAGGCCACAAAATCCTCAAGCTCCAAAGGGAGGGCAAGGGAAGGGAGCCCATGGCAGATTATCAACTTGACTGGAGAAGGCTCTGAGTAAGAGTTCCTCATAGATGCACTGGGAAAATGTAAGCCCCAATTTCTCAAAGCACCCCTGCTGCTTAGAGTTCTCCCAGTGAACCTTCAAGCCCACCTCAGGCAGTATCAGGGATGACCAAGAGTAAGAAGCTGATTCAGTGTTGGATCCAATGACCAGGCCCATAAGACTCTCTCCTTATGAAGGTCAGGTCCTCTACTGCCAATAGGTGAGGGCTAAGGTAGGAAGACCCCACATGCCAAGCAGTAATTCAGGGAATAGGTTTCTCCCAGGTAGGACAAACAGTGGGTTTCTACTTCCATGAACACACAGTAATACTATGCAGACCACTGAAATCTTCTCTTCTTATCTGAATCCTTGGGAGACAGATTGGCCGTAATGCACTTGCCCTGGGTAAGAGCCAAGCTGAAAACTAACCATGTAATGGGACAGGAGTTGAAGGAGAACAGTGGCTTTGGATATCGATGTTTATTAATAACTACCTAATCACCACCATATAATATGAGAGGAAAATTTGTGTATGAAACTCCAGAAATAGTTCTGGACACACAGAAAAGGTCCCACAAATGGGAGGAGGAACTGAGGTGGATAGGATCACAAGACTCCAAATATTCAGTGCTACAATAAGGTATTCTAGCACTCCAACAGTAACTGCTTTCCAATGGGTTCCCAAAGTTCGGTGGCAATGGGGTTTGCATCCAATGTGAGAACGTGCAGAGGCCACTTCAGAGAAGAAAGTGGCTTTATCTGGGTTTTGTTTTATTATCAGGACATCAGTTAAGAGAAAATTTGACTTTAACAAGAAAAGCAAGGACGGTCTTGCATTAAGGCAATGGCCTGGAACTCAAGAGATCTGAGATTCTGCCACAGATCCCCTGCATGACCCTGGGCAAATCACTTAAGCCCTCTGAGCTTTGATCCTTATCTGTAAAACAGCGATGATAATAACACTCTGTCACTGAGATATTGTGATGATAAATTCATTCATGGCTGTGAGGTGCATGATGATCATTGTAGAAAAGCCTATAAAGAAATGTACCATATAGACATTAAAAATAACTTGGCTCTTTAAGATGTATCTTATTATCCACCTCCTCCTAGCCCAACAGTATGTGATGCCCTAAGTGGCAGTGCAGGCGCCCCTCTACATCTTGGAGGAGATCATGCTATCCTTTCTACTCTAGCCAGAACAGGGAACACAAGGAAAAAAAACTCTATTGATGTTTCAAATATCAGCACCTTTCAGCACACCACCATGCCCTATAGTATCAGTACTCTTTATCCTTTAAAGTAAACACACAAAAAGGAAAGCAAAAAGCTTCCCTATCTGGGCAAAATCATTTCAGTGAGTGAGGAAAATCACAATCCCTTCCTCCCCAAATTATTAAATAGAGCTTTAATCTTAGTCTGTCCAGTGTCCATTGTCAGATCTGAGTCATGCAAATGTACAGCACCAGTAAGCAGCAAATTCAGGCCTTTCAGAGGCTGAGCAGGAGGTGCCTGGTGCTGCAGGAAGCGGAATGATCCTCCCTGAACTCATCAAATCTTCTGTGTCACTTAGCTACAGAATGAACAGCAGCCTCAGTGAGCTGGAGTCACCTTGTTGCTTATGTGTATTAATGAGGTCAGAAACTGACAGAGACTGCTTGCTGTACATGGAAGCCAGATGCAAGACTACTAAACTGCCAGAGGCTGAATGGTCTGATTTCACTCCTACTGGTATTATTGTATTTCTTACAAATAGCTCATTAAAGCCATTATCAATTGTTAGCACAGTAGCCTGAATATCCATAAAACACATTAATAGGCATAAGGCATAATAATAATAATAATAAGGCAAAGTTTGGCTAAGCTAATGAATGCATAATAGATATCTTGATTCCCCCGAGACACTGCTGTAGTTGAAGGACATGACATTAAAAGGCAAGGGGAACTTGGGTCTAGTTACCTAATCTCCCAAAATATTTATCCAGTTCTCTGTCATTGTAAGTTATACTAAGACTTGAGTGTGTACATGGATTTTCAACATGGCAGGAGTGGAAACTGGCAGGACTGCAAAAACAGACTCTATAAAAGTCTCCTTCATATATATTTCAAACAATATATTTACTTATATACCAAGCGTACTGTGAAATCCTGCCCCCTCAATGAGAAAGTGGTGGAATCTCCTTCCTTAGAGGTTTTTAAGGTCAGGCTTGACAAAGCCCTGGCTGGGATGATTTAGTTGGGGATTGGTCCTGCTTTGAGCAGGGGGCTGGACTAGATGACCTCCTGAGGTCCCTTCCAACCCTGATATTCTATGATTCTAAGTCAATGGCCAAATTCCCAATTATATCAATGGGGCCAGGATACCACCCAAAGTTTTCCAACAGGCTTGGCGCTTACCTAATCACCGCTGATCTGGGGCAGAAGAATTGAAAATACTGTATACAGCCCAATACTGTAATTTTCATATCATTATGGAGATGTGGTAGAGCAGGGGTAGGCAACCTATGACACGTGTGCTGAAGGCGGCACGCAAGCTGATTTTCAGTGGCACTCACACTGCCCAGGTCCTGGCCACCCGTCCGGGGGGCTCTGCATTTTAAATTAATTTTAAATTAAGCTTCTTAAACATTTTGAAAACCTTATTTACTTTACATACAACAATAGTTTAGTTATATATTATAGATTTATAGAAAGAGACCTAAAAATGTTAAAATGTGTTACTGGCACGCAAAACCTTAAATTAGAGTGAATGAATGAAGACTTGGCATACCACTTCTGAAAGGTTGCCGACCCCTGTGGTAGAGTGACCAGATGTCCCGGTTTTATAGGGACAGTCCTGATATTTGGGTTTTTTTTCTTATATAGGTGCCTATTAACCCCCATCCCTGTCCTGATTTTTCACACTTGCTATCTGGTCACCCTAAGGCAGGGGTGGGCAAACTACAGCCTCTCAGGGCTTTGGATCCAGCCCGCGGGATTGCCACCCCTGTGGCACCGGGGGCCCCGCTCTGCTCCCAGAAGTGGCTGGCACCACGTCCCTGCAGCCCCTGGGAGCTTCGAGGGAGGCACCCACAGGTGAGGGCAGCGCACAGAGCCCTCTGCTCCCACTCCCCCTCCCCCAGGGGCCACAGGGATGTGGTGCTGACCGCTTCCAGGAGCAGCATGGGGCCAGGGCAGGCACAGAGCCTGCCCTGGCCCTGGTGCGCGCCGCTGCCACCCGAAGCCGCTCCAGGTAAGCGGTGACAGGCCGGAGCCCGCACCCCGAATGCATCCTGCACCCCTCATTCCAACTCCCTGCCCTGAGCCCCCACTGTACTCTGCCTGCACCCCAACCTCCTGCCACACCCCATACCCCTCCTGCACCCCAACCCCCTGCCCTGAGCCCCCTGCTGCACCCCAACCCCCTGCCCTGAGCCCCCTGCCACACCCCACACCCCTAGTCTGCCCCAACCCCTTGCCCTGAGCCCCCTCGTACACCCCGCACTCCCTCCCACACCCCAACCCCCTGCCCCAGTCCTACATTCATGGCTCTGCATGCAATTTCCCCACCCAGATATGACCCTCGGGTCAAAAAGTTTGCCCACCCCTGCCCTAAGGTGTGGTGACAGCAGCTAGTTAATCTCCCATTCCTCTCTAAAGTAATTTTGACCCCTTTTGCCGCATTTTACAATAAAATTTAACTATTCTATCTGAAAATTGATATAATTGATATTGATATTGATATTAATCTGCTGTGCTACAGCAGATTTTTTTTCCTCAGAAAATGAAGACACATTGCATAAGGTGCTTCCAATGTTGAACTGTTCTCATTTAAAAATAAAAATCTAAAACTATATTATCCTCTCCTAACTCAAGACTGCTAAACCTAGACAGTCTAAATTGTTCAGCTGGACTAACTGAAGAGGAATGACTGACTAATTTGGGGGCACAGGAGATGGGACTAGATATGAAAAGAGGAAGAAATGCATCCTTCTGCATATGTACCTTCTTTTAAAGTCTGCATTGATCCCCTTCTCACATTAAAATGTGTGCATGAGTCTGCTTCTGACACCAGAATATGCACCCCATGCTTATTTTAAAATCCATTCTCTCCAGATGAGTGACATAATTAAATGCACAAGTCAGCTCTATCTAAAGCTACAGATTCTTATGGGATCTTGCAGAGTTGGTAAACTCCACAGCATTTACAAGCCCTGCATGGACTCCGGTCTATACAGAGCCAATAAAAGGATAAACTGTCATGAACGGAGTATTTTTTAGCAATTTATTAACATTAAAAACACCTAGAAATTCCCAGGCTAATGACTTAATTAGGATGAAGTTATTATAGATTATCAGGGTTGGGAGGGACCTCAAGAGGCCATCTAGTCCAATCCCCTGCCCAAAGCAGGACCAATCCCTACACAGATTTTTACCCCAGTTCCCTAAATGGCCCTTTCAAGTAAAGTTGAAGGAACAAACTAAGTCACTTCAAAGGAAAGAAAAACAAACAAACAAACCAAAAACAACCCCAACTCTTATTAGGAGAACATTATAATTTTATTTCAAAAAGGAAGGAACACACATCACTAGTAACACACAAACACAACTTTAGAACCCCTGGAAATTAAAAGTTGAAAAACACCTAAGTATGGAAATGCACATTGCAGTTATCCAAACTGCTTTGGCTCTGGCCCTCTACCACTGCTTTGACAACAGCCATAAACTTGAAATAGTGTGCACTGCTAACACTAGAGTAAGTTTATCAGTGGCTTTTAAAACTAAAACCACAAGACTACAATACATTTAGTTTTAGTATGACAGCACACTGTCATCTTATTGAAACCAAACTCCACCTGTGCTTCCATCATAAACTCACATACCTCCTGGCTTTTTAAAGCTTATACTTAGTACACAGAAATATAGGTGTAATGATTGTCCACTTTGTAAATCAAACAAGATTGTACTGGAAAAGTGTGTTACACTGAGTCCCAAAGGTACACATAGCTCCAAATATATATGTTATTAAACATATTCCTACCTTATTTACAAACACAAACCCCCTAAGCCTAGAAAAATTAATTACAGGAATTTCACGTTACAAGCACAGTGGTAGCAGGTGGTGAAGAATACTGGAAACAAATGCCATGCATTTCAATATGTATTACAGTATTGCATTCTTCATACAAATGCTAGAAATACAGTGGTTCCTCCAAATTTAAGATATCAGCAGTCTTATGAAAACTCACTTTGAAACTTTGTGAACCCATTCATGTTTATTCATGCAACAGAAGGGCTATTGCAAATTAGGTCCAAAGGATATGCCAGGGGATGGGGGGTGTATCGGAAGTTGGTGGTAGCACAGTGATACAGTTAAGGTTATTCAGGTGACCTTCTCTGTACATGTTTACACTTCCAAATGTATGGAGGGAGTTTTTGTTTTAGTTCTTGTGTGGAACCTTAACTTTTTATTTACAAGCTCATGTTTGTAAAGACAACATATAAAGATGGGATCTTCAGAAGTGCTCAGTGTTGGACTGACTCTCTTCTTATTGAAGTCAATGGGAGTTTTATTATTCACATCAATGAAAAACAAAAGTAGGCCAATGCTGAGTACTTTTGAAAAACGTCAGCTGTTTTGAAAAAACACCACTCTCATAGGTTTTATTCCTAAAGTGTTCTTTATTCTCCAACCTATATTCTAGGTTAAAGCTTTTGATGGAAGGAATAAAGTAAATAGGTATTTTAACCACTTAATTATTTAAGCATCAAATTAAAGATGCAATTCTAACCATGTATATGTGCATGGTTCCTAGAATCAGCCAAACAAAATTGTTCAATAAAAGCAACAAAAAGAGGAAAGGGGAAATATTTAAAAAAAACACACACAATAAGGTCAATATCAGTGCAATGTACATTGCTTCATTTTAATCCTCTTCCACACACACACACAGATAAACCTCTCTCAGAGAAAAAGGGCAAAGCCCATTCCTGCTCCTATTTTGCCAATGAGGTCAATAACAGGAGAATCAAACTCTTCACTACAAATTAGAGCTTTAATCTGTCTCTCCAATATCAATAAGAGAAGAAACAAACCCTTAGAATCCAACTGCCAATGTTTCCATTTTTGGGTACAGTAACTCCTCACTTAACATTGTAGTTATGTTCCTGAAAAATGCAACTTTAAGTGAAACGATGTTAAGTGAATCCAATTTCCCCATAAGAATGAATGTAAATGGGGGGGGGGTTAGGTTCCAGGGATTTTTTTTCTTTTGCAGTACAGTACAGTACTATAGTTGGGAGGTGACCCCGCCTTACCCCACACAGGCACAGCCCACTGGCACTGGAGACAATGAAGCCCAAGCTGCCATCTCTGCCACTATGACCACACTGCTAGTTTTAGCACACTAGCTCGGTCAGAACTAGCGCACGTCTGCCTGTCCACACTCCCAGCTGCTAGGTAGACATACCCTAAGTGCTATCCACATGCCAGACAGACAATCTAGCCCTCCCATTAAGAGCCACTGAACCACAATCTCGGTAACAGCTCTTTTCTACAGACCCAGGGTTCCAGAATAGAGACGCCTTCCTCTTGAAACTTATAGTGCTGCTTAAACAATGATGCTTCAGTAATTCCTCCCGCCTATTTGATTTACCTTTCCCTGCCTCCAGCCCAATTCAAGGCCAGCCATGCAAAGCAAAAGCAAAACTTTAGACACACAGGCAGTAGAATAATACAAAAAGAAACTATTTTTCTATTTTAAAACATTCTCAATGGACCCAAGAACAATTACACAAAAAAATCATTGTTCTACAAGGCACACTCAATCTAAATAAAGTTGCCAGAACAACTCCAAAAACAGTTACGTACAATCACAGAGACTAGAGATGATGGAGAAGATCTCTAACCATCCCAAGACAATGCAGGGTTTTTCCACAATATATTTTGAACAGTGCAATGTTTCTGAAAATCATCACTAAGCCTATCCCACAGATTCCATGGCAGTGAAACTCCATATGTCACATCAGAGATCAAAATGTCTGGGACCAGTTAAATCGTTCACTTTAGATCTAATAAGCATTGTGGAGAGGGAGCCCTTCACATCACACTCTACTGACCAAACCCGCTTATGGCAAAGCTGCAACGGAATATAAAATAATTTCTAAACACTTGGACCAACGTAACATATTCCTAAATCCCAAAATATGGCCCTCCCCCCCAGCCAGCCAGTCACCTTCTCCACTCCAGAGAGAAAGTGATGTTGGTGATAAAGTAGGTAGAGCTCTTCCCCTTGTGTTAGCAATAAAATTATATCCCAGCGGAGATGCAGCCTTTTGGATGAGATGCATAGTATTGGAACATTTGTGTTCATCACAGTTCACAGGGCACTTTAAGCAAAGGGAGAATGCTAATTCAGTTGCTCTGGCCAAATACCAGTTTGGGACAGTGATATTCTGCCTAACTAGATTCCCCTTGCAATTATAATTAAAAAAGGCATTTCTGTTCTAAACTGTTGTGCACTGCTGCTGTGAGCTCTTAAAACAGTCGCCATGCTTTTGCCCAGGAACGGCTGCATTTAAGTGGTGGGTGAATCAGTGGTTTTATGGATAGTAAAGTGCCTTGGAATACTTTTAGATAACAGGTGTCATATAAGCATATGTTATATACATATTAAACTGATCAAAGTACTCCTAAATTAAGCCCCATGCCCCTCTTCTCCCCTCCCCCAACACACACACACACACACACACACACCAACTCAAATGGACATGTAGATCCATGTGGAAGAAAGCCTTGTTCCAGTTTGGGGCAGGTGGGCGGGAGGAGTAACGGCTCAGTACTTACATGTTGCATTACATTTACAAAGTGTAGTATAAGCACTATCTAATGAATCCCCAAATATGGCTTAGAATTAGCTCAAGGTCACACAGTGAGTCCATGGCAGAAGTAGGATGAAAACGCCTAAGTTCCTGGCATCACAGCCGGTGATCAGTCCACTAGACCACAGTGATTCTTTAAAAAGAATATTCTGTATTAGTGGCATGAGGTAAGTGTGTTCGGAAGACAAACGTGGGAAGAGGACTGCCAAAGACCCGAGACCCCTAAACCAGGATGCATGTCTAGCTCACTCCTGACAAAGGATTAGTCCCAGGCACGCGCTCTCTTCCTCATTCTGTTCATTTGGTCAAAACCAGCACTCAGACATCAGCTTGCTTGAACCCCCTGCACCAGTACCAACACCAACAGCTCAAGACATATTTGACATCAAAGGAGTTAGTTGCTGTTGTGCAGTTTCTCTTTGCAATGCCATGAGCAACCTTTTCAAGTCTGCATATCCTACTAAAGTACCTTTAAGTAAGTTAACTACAGAACTGGTATGAATTAAAAAAAATAGGAATCTTCTAAATCATTACTAGCATCACAATATTTGGGAGCTCAGTGCAAATTAAATACTATTTGAGCAATGGTATCTTGAACACCCTCCATCCTTACTACTAACTCACATAATTATGCACCTGCATGATATATAAAAGCACACACATATATCACTTGCATACACAGACTGTACTGATATGACATCTCTCTCTCTCACACACACAGTCTATTTTACTCTACTGTATTCACACTTATGTCAATAAACAGGCCAGTCTTTTAAATACTATCTACTGTATGCAGTACAACTTTAGGAGCAGGAAATCTAGCTCCAAAGTCATTACAAATTCTATATATCAAAAGTACTTTTATGAGACCATCAACAGTTTATTTACTTGGGGTGGAGTGGGGAGGAAAAAAACCTCCTGAGCCCAATTATCTCAAAATTTATCCTCTTTCGTTCAGTTTTCTCATTAAACTAGCACACAGAAATATGGATCAGTTGCTTCAGATTTCAGTACAAAGTGCCTGATTCTAATCTCAATTACACCACTGTAAGTAAGGAGTAACTCAAATGAAGTCAGTTGAATCTCACTACTGTAAAAACGATTCGAGAGGATAATCTGATTGTGAAGTGAAGAGTGTGGGCCACAAAGGAAATGCGTCTTCTAGAGGTCTCTAACCCTTTGGTTTTGATCCCTGGAGGTGGTTTTAGGAATTCAGCTCACCTGGAAGCCAGTCTGTCCCTCACCCATGTCATCTGGGGATGGATACAAAGCAGCTAGTCCCATTCACATTTGATTGCTTGAAAAGGAGAATTTTTCATCTGCTAATACATTTCTGAGCTCTGCTTTCCACCAGTACAGACCAATGGACAATTCTATGCAGATTGAGGCAGGGAGGCAACCAATCAGAAGCTCTCATTTCTGCAACATTGAGCCTTCTGGCTCCACCTCTTCCCTTACTCCTCAATGCAAGTCTTTTCAAAGCTTGAAACTTAAAGACATCCCGCAAGGGAGAAAAAGTGGATTTGTGGTCTTCTTTATGATGTGTGATGGCATGAAAGGGTTGTAGATTTGTTTCTGTTTGCTCTCGAAGGCTCTTTTTCCTACTTGTTTTTGTCTGCCATGGAGCTCTGTGGATAGCAGGAGAACAAGTGCCACAAAGACATCAAGAGAGACTGAAAGCTGAGCAACTGAGAAGGGAAGGTCTTTTTAGTCATAATTCTTATACTCTGTGGTGATATGGATTCTGGGAGATCCTTCAAGAAGCATCTCAGAGCTCAGCCTTCAGAGCAATCATTTGAGGGATGTCTTTACTGAGAGGAATGGCAGAGAGTCCTATCTAACTTGAAGAACTATCAAATGAGACGGTTGTGACTAGGGTTGCCAGGTGTCCGGTTTTCAACCAGCCCACCTGGTCGAAAAGGGACCCTGTTGGCTCCGGTCAACACTGCCGACTGGACAGTTAAAAGTCCAGTCGGCGGTGCTGCGGGTCTAAGGCAGGCTAGTCCCCTACCTGTCCTGGCACAACGCTGCGACACGGAAGCAGCCGGCAGATCTGGGTCCTAGGCAGGGGCAGGGGCACAGGGCTCCGCGCACTGCCCCCATCCCGAGCACCAGTTTGGCACTCCCATTGGCCAGAAACCAGGCAATGGGAGCTCAGGGGGGCAGTGCCTGCGGGGGGGGGGCAGTGCGTGGAGCCTCCTGATCCCCCATCTAGGACCCGGACCTGCTGGCCACTTCTGGGGTGCAGCACAGTGCCAGGACAGGCAGGGAGCCTGCCTTAGCCCTGCTGCAATGCTGACTGGGAGCCGCCCGAGGTAAGCCCATGCCCCAACCTGAGCCCCAACTTACTGCCCCAGCCCTTAGCCCCCCCCAACCCAGAGCCCCCTCCTGCACCCCAAACCCCTCATCCCCAACCCCACCCCAGAGCCCATACCCCCTCCTACACTCCAACCCCCTGCTTCAAGCCGCAGTCCTCTCCCACATTCCGAATCCCTTGGCACCACCCCCAAGCTTAGAGCCCCCTCCAAACCCCTCATCCCTGGCCTCACCCCAGAGCCCGCACCCCCGCCTAGAGCCCATACCCCCTCCTGTACCCCAACCCCTGGCACAACCCGCAGCCCCCTCCCACATTCCAAATCCCTTGCCCCCACCCCCCCAACCTGGAGCCCCCTCCTGCACCCAAAATCCCTCATCCCCAGCCCCACCCAAAGTGCTCACCCCTCCTGGAGCCTGAACTCCTCCTTTCTGGCCCCACCCTGGAGCCTGCACCTCCAGTTAGAGCCCTCACCTCCTCCCGCACCCCAACCCACTTCCCCAGCCCAATGAAAGTGAGTGAGGGTGGGGGAGAGCAAGCCACTGAGGGAAGGGGAATGTAGTGAGCAGGGGGTGGGGCCTCAGGAAGGGCTGGGGCTAGGGTGTTCGGTTTTGTGCGATTCGAAAGTTGGCAATTCTAGTTGTGAGATGGGATCCGAAAACTCAGCCCATGGGATGGAATAGGTCCCTCTGTTCATTTACTGAAGACAGAGCTTCCTGACAGATATGGGCTTGAATAAGCCAATTGCTCAGATAAGGCACTACACGCTATACCTTTCTGTTAATGGCTACCACAACCACCCTCACGTCTCTTGTGAATATTCTTCATCCTGTTGCTAGTTCAAATGGCAGAGTCCTGTACTGGAAAAGGTGTACTCCTACTCCAAATGCAGGCACATTTTAATATACCTGAGTAAAGGGGGTGTGCAGATACACCAGGAAGTTCTTTGGGCTAGTAATAATCATAATGGACCCACAAAATTCCATCTTGAATCTCTGACAGAAACTGGTTCATTCATTTCAAGTGGAGGACCAAGAATTTTGGTAACTGGACACAGTCCAGAGTATGTGCCCTAGAAGAGGTATCCTAGGCTGACCTCACAGATGACACCTTTGTCAATGAGATTCCATAGTTTTGGGAGAAAAGGTGGCTCTCTTGGGAGAAAGGAGGAGGGACAAACAAGGTAACAAACCAGCAGGGAAAAAGAGAAGGGAGCAGAAATCTGTAAAACAGTCTTTTTTGAGCCATTATGCAGGGTACCCACTTGTCCCAGGTGATCACTTAGCTGAATGGCATGGAAATGCCATGAAAGAGCTTGTCTTGCTGTCTGAATCTGTACAAATAGGATCCACCTACTAGTCTGCACTGGTGACAAACCAGAGATCAGAATGTGCCTTGAATGATCTGCTATGCTAGAGACCATCAAGCATACCACACCGAACAATAGGAGTGACTGAATTAATCCCAGTGAAAAGACAGCCTGAGAAGTTGTAAACCAGCACAGAGCAGCAGAATGCTGAAAACTGGGCTCTGGGGATCAGCAGAGCCAACAGGAATTTGTGGGGGAGAAGCAATGAAGCAGGTCATGCCAGAGTAAAAGAGTTTTTCAGCCTATTGTAATTTTTGTTAATAAATCTGCAACTTCATATCACAGGCTCTTAACTGATTATTTTTCTTCTCTTCATGACAGCATATACCTGATGAAAACGCTAACACCTGAACTTGAACAATTTAGAGTAGTGATGGATTCTGTTGCCCTGTGCTAAGACTAGCTAAATATGAGTCAACAGTGTAATGCTGTTGCAAAA
Source organism: Mauremys mutica (assembly GCF_020497125.1). Taxonomy (NCBI): domain Eukaryota; kingdom Metazoa; phylum Chordata; order Testudines; family Geoemydidae; genus Mauremys; species Mauremys mutica. Next base: position 97,646,204 of record NC_059072.1, on the reverse strand, counting down.
AAAGCAAACATCCTGGGATGTATTACCACAGGGGTAGGCAACCTATGGCACACGTGCCAAAGGCGGCACACGAGCTGATTTTCAGTGGCACTCACACTGCCCGGGTCCTGGCCACCAGTCCAAGGGGCTCTGCATTTTAAATTAATTTTAAATTAAGCTTCTTAAACATTTTAAAAACCTTATTTACTTTACATACAACAATAGTTTAGTTATATATTATAGACTTATAGAAAGAGACCTTCTAAAAATGTTAAAATGTGTGACTGGCACGCGAAACCTTAAATTAGAGTGAATAAACGAAGACTTGGCACACAACTTCTGAAAGGTTGCCGACCCCTGCATTACCAGGAGCATTGTAAGCAAGACACGAGAAGCAATTCTTCCGCTCTATTCTGCGCTGATTAGGCCTCAATTGGAGTTTTGTGTCCAGTTCTGGGCACCACATTTCAGGAAAGATGTGGACAAATTGGAGAAAGTGCAGAGAAGAGCAACAACAATGATTAAAGGTCTAGAAAACATGACCTATGAGGGAAGACTGAAAAAATTGGGTTTGTTTAGTCTGGAGAAAAGACGACTGAGAGGGGATATGATAGCAGTTTTCAAATACATAAAAGGTTGTTATAAGGAGGCGGGAGAAAAATTATTCTTCTTAAACTCTGAGGATAGGACAAGAAGCAATGAGATGAGCTTAAATTGCAGCAAGGGCAGTTTAGGTTGGACATTAGGAAAAACTTCCTAACTGTCAGGGTGGTTAAGCACTGGAATAAATTGCCTAGGGAGGCTGTGGAATCTCCATCATTGGAGATTTTTAAGAACAGGTTGGACAAACAGGTGTCAGGATGGTCTAGATAATACTAAGTCCCGCCTTGAGTGCAGGGGACTGGACTAGATGACCTCTCAAGGTCCCTTCCAGTTCTATGATTCTGGACAGGTTACCTAGCACCTAAGATAAGAGCAGGAAGTTTAAAAAAAATCTTGCCATACTCCTGCAGCTAGCCCAGGACCAAACTGATCAAACCAAACCAATGCCAAAATGCATTGGACCGAGTGTGCAAGTCATCAGAATGCCATCTAATGGGCCATAACAAATTAAGTAGAAGAAAAACAGAACCCAATTTATGCAACTTATTTATCTTTTTTTGTTCTCTTACTTGCTTTTGAGCACTTGATATTGCCCTGGGTCTTGGACCACTGATAAATACGGCCCTGAGATCATGTCTGTTAGGTATATTTTATATGTTGGTGCCTGGTGGAGTCTCCCAGGGCTTCCTAGGATCATTTCCATAATTACTGGTACAGCTTTGCAACCCAAAGAGTTGCCAGTGACACCACCACCCTCTGATGCATAAAGGCACTCCCTCCACATCATGGCATGTCTCCTCCAATCGCTTCAATAAAGAGCTGTCTGCCAGCTAAGCCAGCTTCACCAACATTCCATTTCCCCACGAGATTACTGCTCTCTCTACCTCTGAGGGGATTTCCAAGTTCCTGGTGCACACACTGAAACTCTCTCTATTATCAGTCTTCTTGGCAATGTCCCTACTGCTTTAGCTTCTCTTTATCTCTTAAATGATGACTAGTAACTGAGTCTGTTGTCAGAAAGAGGAAACAAATTCTGTCCCTTATCTCAGAATGTAATTCCAGATTGTCATTGGGGCTGAAATTTACTCCCATTTTTTGTTGTGTTTTTAAAACAAACTAGCTATGTAACCTTAAAATTTCCTACTTACGGGGGTGTTCTATTTCTCAGATTTCTGAACGTGTGCTATTTACAGAAGGCTCTGATGTCAGTTCTGAAATACGGGAATGACTCATCTTTATCCCACATATGAAAGGACTAAAATGATTTCTCAAGCACACACAGAAAAATCCCTTGACCAGCTCTCTCCTGCTATCCGTACAGTGGGGGAAAGCACCACTATGCATTGCCCGGGTGAGGAGTGAACTTACTCACTTCACCATACCATGCATGCCATATGTAGAGCATTAGCAAAGAGGCTTTATATAATAGCTTGATATACTAATCATACAGTCATCAGATTTCAACAGTTGGCAAATACCAAAAAAAGTGCTCTATTTATTAAGATAATTACTCAGAGGGTTGCACAATACAGGGAAAGGTGTATAAATCAATGGGGAGGACATCTTCCTTCCCCACTCCTAAAAGATCTCTCTTGCTCCTGAGGGAAATCCACATCTTTTCTCCTCTAATTCTTTTGCCCATCAGACAAGGAGCTACTCAATGGACTATCTGGAGAACAGAAAAAGTGCTGCTACTTAAACAGGCCAGTTGATGGTCCTTGTTGAATGGTTCAAGACTCTCCATTCATCCTCTCAATGGCTGAGCGCACTGCCTGTGCAATGCATGCATTTTCCTTTCTAACAGGTTTATCTTCCCATTGCTTGCTACAGTTGCCAATGGATACATTACATTTAAAGTGAATTTTTTCTGTTTCAGGATGGGTGGAAAGCAACTTGGCAACGATGAATACTGCAAAGCTAACCTGTTCCCCAGACTAAACGGTTGGGTGGGAACGCACTCAAAACACCAGGAAAACTGGTCAAAGTGACTACACGTAGTGTCATCAAGTTTTAATTTTTTCTAAGCCCTGGTCTACACTAAGCTCGGGGGTCGAACTAGGGTACGCGAATTCAGCTACGTGAATAACGTAGCTGAATTCGAACTACCCTAGTTCGACTTACTTACCGTCCAGACGCCGCGGAAGCGAACTCCGCGGCTCCAGGGTCGACTCCGGCAACTCCTCCTGCCGCGGTGGAGTACCGGAGTTCGAACTAGCGCTTCCGGGGTTCGAACTATCGCGTCTAGATCAGACGCGATAGTTCGAACTCCGAGCAGTCGAACTCGCCGCGTCGACCGTCCCGGTAAGTGTAAACGTACCCTAAGATTTTTAAGTTAATTTGATGCTTGTGAAAATAAGGGAATTGCAATATTGGCTAAAGACATAAGTACAATGCAGGTAAGTACCATGAAAGCTTCTCCTACACAACTTTGCCAATATACTCAAGTCCTGATCAGCAATACCTGTACAATTCTAGTTACAGATCCTCTTGAAAAGAGGCTGCCTGTGATGTCAAAGTGTATAGTGGTTTGGGGCTGTGGAAAGAGGTCCATCAAACTCATGTCACTTGTGACCTCTCCTGCATTTGAGATGTGCTGTGCTGATATTTTCCCAAACAGATTTATAACATTACATACAAAAGCTCAATGTTAATGTTACTATTTACTGAGTAACATCAGCATGTATGGCACTCTGCAAAACAGAGGAAGAGGTGACCTCTACCCTAGGAAATGTAGACATATAATAGAATAAAACGAGATGACTTTGGCATACAGTACAATTCAGAAATTTAAATACACAAGACTGACAGATGCTAGTCTAATAAAGAGTTATGAAATTGTATCCTTTAAAAAAACTTCTTTCCTTTAGGAACTAACAGTGATAGGTTTCTCAGGAGATGTTTGTTTTAAGGAGGAATTTGAATTAAGAAAGCTGAATGAAGAGAGGACAGTTGTCTGATGCACTGGGAGAGGGAGGATCTATAGGTATAAGGGCCAGTATGGAAGAAGGAATAAAAAAAGAGCAGGAGGTTACAATAAAGAACATTAAGTAGAGCATTATTGGTGCAGCACTGCTGGCGGGAAAGAGAGGAAATGCAATCAGTTGGGGCAAATTCCTGTACATTGATGACCACCCAGTGCCATCAAATGCCTAGCCCAGTGTTTAGTAGATAGGACATGGAGGAGGGCTAGCTGGATGACTCTTAGACCCCGATTCAGCAAGGCACTTAAGCACATGAACTGTAGCCCCATTAACTACTCATGTGGTTAAAGTTAGGACTGAGCTGAAATCCTTTCCTGAGTAGAAGCCTTGATCTGGATATGACAGAAGTGATGTATGTAGGATGATGAGAGACTTGATAAACTAGCACTGCATGAACTATATGATCACAACACATTATTATATAACCTGACAGATGCAAGAAATTAGCAATCCACATGACTAGTTTTCCTACTAAAAAAAAATCAATCCCTATTTAAAAGAGGTTTTGATAGTCTGGTGAACTATCCTGACTGCACTTAGCAAGAAGAAAACATCAGGTTTGACTGTATACAAGGACTGTTAGGAGCGATGGTAGGGGGTGTCACACTGCTTAGAGTACAGGAGAGAATTTTCCAGAAGGACTTACAAGACTGGTGCCTGGCAGGAAAATTCAATCCTTCAGAGAAAGTCAAGTTGCCTCCTTCTGCAAAATGGGATTTGACAGAGTTGGTGGTAAGAGATCAATATTTTGTAAATTCAGTCATGTGTATTTATCAAATGCTACACAAACCACTGCAGGCATGTCTTCCTTGTTTGCACTCCATCTCAGACACTATGTTGGTAACCATAACAAGAGCACCACTGACCATTCCTTTGCCTGTCCACGTTTGTTTTCAGTGCAACTCTGGTACCAATACGATACAATACAACTCTGGTACCAATGCAGCTTAGGTTCAAGCCCTCATGCTGCATCAGTCTGATTTAGGAGAAGCAGTGTTATTGTGTTTTGCAGGTATTCATGCAATAGGACTCTAGAAATTGCAGATTTTCAAAGTTAAAATCGGAAACTAATGCATCTGGGGGAAATAGCTTGATGTCATTCAAGGAATATTTAATGAAATTTTGGAATGAATCAGACGTGGCATTCAAAAGCTATCATATTGTAGCCAAACAGACAAACATATGTCATCAAGTGACGTGCAGAGAATGTTAGTTCACTTGGCCAATTATTATTTTTCTTTCAGCATCTGGCATCATCTAGTTGTCTGCACAGAACTAACTTTAGTTCTCAAGCATGTGTAAACATATCCTCAGGGCCGGCCCACAACATTTTGGCACCTTAGGCGGGGAGCTCAAATGACGCCCCCATACCCCCTCACTTGCAGGGCCAGCTCTAGGATTTTTGCCATCCTAAGAAAAAAAATTTTGGCCGCCCCCCCTTTATTTTCATGCCCCCCTGCCCCGCCCCAACTCCACCCCTCCCGAACCCCTATCCAAATCCCCAGCCCCGCCTTCCCGCCTGGACGTGCCCATTGCTTCCTGGGGGCCCCCAGCTCCTGCCCTAGCTCATCTCCGCTCCACCTGCTCCCCCGGCTGCGCCGCCGCTCCGCTTCTCCCCGCTCCCTCTCAGGCCAGGGAGGGCAGAGAAGCAGAGCAGTGGCACGTTCGGGGGAGCAGGCGGAGCGGAGATGAGCTAGGGCAGCAAGATGGGGTGGCGGGGACACTTTTTCCCCATGCCCTGGAGTCGGCACCTATGATGGCCGGCGCCAGAATGCCACCCCTAGAAATGTGCCGCCCCAAGCACCTGCTTGTTTTGCTGGTGCCTGGAGCCAGCCCTGCTCACTTGGGCCAAAATTTTGAAAGATCTCAATTCTGCCTTCTTCCTGTTCTACTCCTCTCATGGTACTGCTCTGCTACCTACCCCAATAAAGGAGAACTAACAACTTAAAATGCCTTGTTCAAAAATTTTAAGTAACACTTAACTTTCAAACGCCTGAACAGCAAATGTAACTTTTCTTGTCAGCATAGTAAACACTGGCATTTTTATCTGTTTGAATAATCAAAGTGGTGCTTTCCATGCCTTCTTGGTTGCAAAGATTTGAACTGCTTCCTGAAGGTCCACAATCTGGGCCAGCTCATGCTCTATTGAGATGGTTGCAAGGCCGACCAGCCTCTCCTGCGTCATTGTGGAGCGTAGATGTGTTTTTATTAACTTCAGCTTGGTGAAGCTGCGTTCTCCACTGGCAACTGTTACAGGAAGTGTTAGACATATGCGCAAAGCAACAAAAGCATTTGGAAAGAGGGTGGTCATCTTATTTGTGCACATATATTCCAGAACAGCCTTTGGAGTTGATCCTGCTGAAATGTATCGTAGCCCTGACCTCTAATCTCAGCTATCACAATTCCCATATCGTCCAGCTTTTTAAGAAGCACATTTGTCATACCAGCTTCTGTAGTATCATCAATGTCAATAAATTCTAGGAAATGCTCTCTGACAGTCACCATTGCAGGGACATTTTCACTAGGTTCTGTTGTTACAAAACGGACCATTAAAGTAATTTGTTCCGTATGGTTGATGTCAGGTCTGCAGTCCAGAATAACAGAGTAATAACTTGATGACTTCAGATCTGCCACAATCTTCTGTTTGACTTTTGTTGCCAGTAACTGTATGATCTCATTTTGAATTGTTTTTCCAAGCTAGTGGTGTGTGTACATTTCTTGGGTCGTGACTCTTCTTCAATGCTCCTGGAGAAAAGCATCAAACTCAGCCATCAGCTCCACAATTTTAAGGAAGTTTCCATTGTTTGGCACATACAAATGATCTGAAGTGCCACGCAGTGCTAGGTTTTGGGTAGCAAGCATTCTCACAATGGCAATGAGCCTTTTCAGAACATTTTGCCAGGAAAGAGACTTTGATGCAATCTTCTCTTGATGCTGATCCTCAATGGTGGCCTTTAACCTTAGTCTCATCTCAAGCTCTTTCCACCTATGGAATGCTCTCTGGTGATTTGCTACCTTCTCATGGCATGCCAGATTTCTAGCCAGATTTTTTCAGTTCTTTGTTCCTGTAGAACCCAATGTGGCTGGAACATTAGACTGGAAAAGTTTGCAACAAAAACAGTATGCAGCATTCTGGGTTTTTGAGTACATAAGCCATGGCCTCTCCACTTTGTCACCATTGGGGATTTCACGCCAGTAATGTGCTGGATGGAAACTTCTGTTTTCATTGTCTTTGGGGAACATGAAGTTTTTCACTTGCTGTGGCCCATGCAGTACAAGGAAGTCCCTCAGGCTGCTGCTCAAGTGGATCCACAGTCCTGGATCATCTAGACTTAAGGAACTAAACTCAGCAGCAGCTGTTTCTTGCGCCTCCACCACACTCTTCTCTGATCTACACTTTTCTTCAGGAATGTGCATGGTTACATCCATTTGAGATGGAGAGATGGATGCTGCCATAGCTGCCAGGTCACCTGTACTCTGACTAACTGGAAGATCAGGCATCTCCTCACCACTCACATCTTCACTGGGGCCGGAAGACTCACCGTGAACATTTGTGTCTATGTATCTCAGGAGAGCTCCTTCCTGCTTAGATAGAAAAGCTTCCTTTGCTTTCTTTCTTTTTCTGAATGCTGCCCCAGAGGGGCGTTTTCTTCTTTCACTCATGACTGCTGTTCTGTGCCAGCTATAGTGGACAAATAAGCAGGCTGGTAGCAGGGCCTGAGTCAGGGAAGATATCAGCATCTTAAGGGCCTAACTGGCTCCTACTACTTCAGTTGACTGCCTGTTCTCCTCAAGTGGGTTCAGGGAAGCAGCAGGAAGCTCCCTGAGAACCTGGTGTTAATCAGTCCAGGCTCCTGAGGATGCTAGAAAGGTACATAAGAGGCTCCTCCTCCTTTCTCTCCTGCAGCTCCTGCTGCTTTCTGTTATTCCCTCTCACCTTTTCTCCTGCCTGCTATGTCTCTTGTGCCCTCCTTCCTCCAGCACAGCACTCCACCATCTCTGTGCATCTAGAGCAGAGAGAATACATATGCACCAGCAGCAGACACAATTTTCTACACTCTGGGTCCTAGTGGCACTCTCCCCTTCCCCCCGGTCTGGCACCTGAGGCGGCCACCTCAGTTCGCCTCATGATAAGGCCAGCCCTGCATATCCTTCCCTCCGAGGGGAAGGTAAAGCACCAGAATGACATCAGGAGTAGGGGGGAATAAAGGAGAACACCAGAATGGCAAGGTGGAAGAAATCCAAGAATATCATCCACATTTGGGTCAGAGCCCTGGGTGGCAAGCAGGAACTGACCCCTGATGTGAGGGGGAAGAAAAGGTGGGCACACATAGCAAAGCTATACTCTGGGCACAGGAATCAGTTTCAGCATGGGGGAATTCATGCCACGCTGTGGGAATTTTAAACACAGGTTCTGCAAAGTCTGATGCCTCAAAGAAGCCATCAATGCTCTCACTAGACTATTTATCTAGTCCCTGTATAAGATTGCCTGGAGGAAAAACATGGGCAAAAAAGATTTTACCTTTCTCAAAACCTTTTACAGAAAATGCGCGTGATAATCATTTCTCTCTCAGTAGAAGCCCCAACAGAGGGAATCGAATGCATTAATTATGTTAGCAAAGGGGTGACTTGGGGAAGTAGATAAAGAATTATTCTTCTCCCTTCCCCATCAAAAAAAGAAAGATTATGACTAGCAAAGAAATCAGACTGCCATCTGGCTAGTCAGGGACCCTCCTGAGCACAGACAGCATTGTCATGCAGATAACAAAGATTAAAATAACATTAATTCCTCGGACAAGCTAACAGGAGATAACCTACTGCTGCTGCTTAACTCCTTCAAAGGCAGGGCTACTAGGAACATGCATGGAGGGAAGAAAAGCTAGAGCTTCCCTGGAACAGTCAACTCCTGGCCACAACTAGCTAGCCAGAAAATCTCCCTTTGGATGAACGATAAGAAGGAGAAAGGGACAGAAGCTGCATAAAGTGAGGATGACCCAGCGCTAAATGGCGCAGGTCAGTGACTGAAAAGAGCAAAGAGAAATCTGAAGCTGCAATGAAATTCACGCTGCAAGGCGATAAACACACGGAGGTAATAGATGTGAGAAGACTGACAAATAGTGATGTACCTATTGCACAAAAAGGTCCTAAGAGCTAAGAACCAGTAATGCTTTCAAACAATTGACAAAAAAAGCAGCTGGTGTATTTGCAGCCATATTGCAGTGCATGAAATTTGGAGAAGTTTCCATTATAGGTCAGCACTCTCAGTTCCTTAGGCAGGAGTCATCAGTGGTTAAAATATGAAAAAAACTAAAACGTATTTTCCTGTTAACAGATAAGTGGCATTTGGCAAAATATAAAGGGCCAGACAGTCAGCTGGTGGTAGTTCCATCAACACCCCAGAATGAGCTGTTTTGGGAATTATCAGATTTCTCTGTTTTGTACAAAGTGGGTACATACAGATGAGAGCTTAGGTTCAGTACTGATGCCGGTTACTTACAAATTCAAACTCCCACAGACAACAGCCTTCACTGATTTTTTAAAGAGTAAAAAAGCAAAATGAAGTCGCAGTCTCACGGCATCCTTTAATACCATCTCATCAAGGTATATGCCTGCATTCTATGTATATCGGCCTATTGAAGCAGTGCCTACTGGACAAAAGCTAGGGCTGATGGGAGGTATGAGAAAAAATATAAGCACGGGAGTGACTAATATATTCACAATGAATAGATGAGAAAACAAAAGTGGCTTCTTGAAATTTTTCAAAATTTCTGATTCACATCTTCTCCACTATCACTTCTCCTTCCCCTGTTCTTTTGGATCACAAACCCCAAGAGTATCCGGCGCATTCTGCCAGGCTTGTTAAATAACATTGCCCTATGGGATTGCTGATGAGTCACCCATCTTCATAAGGGGATTCCAGGCAACAAAGTTACCATGTGGCACCTTCCCTTTGATATGTCTGCAGGAACTTCTCCTTGTCCAAGATGGAGTTAACTTTTTCTATCCTGGGTGGCACAATCACACTTTTTTTTTTTAATGCCACATTTTCCCCTTTCTACTGTTCTTGCCTAGGAAGACCAGATTTCACAATGAAAATCCAAGACATCTAGTACAGGGGTCTAGGATGGGGGGATGATTTTGATGGGAAGTCAAGGAGGTCAGCAAGGCAGGATTGCCAATTCTAGTAATTTGGGGGGGGGTCTCACAATATTTGGCATTTTTCTGAAAGCCTCAGCTCTTGGGAGTCATGCAAATACATGAGAATCTCAGCTTTCCTCTTTAAAAAGTGAGTTGCTAGCCCTCATGGTTGTGTAGAAAAAGCTTGAAAAAATGTGACCCAAGAGCAAACTAAAGGCTCAAAAGACAAATAAGAAGAGCCCAACTTTTATTTAATCTCATGGTTTTTGAGGCCTTACTCATAATTTTTTTAACAACTGGAGTTGGTAATACTGCAAAGGAAGATTTTCACATAGAATTCTGTGGACCTGATTTTTCCAGAACTGTTCAGCACCTGCAGCTTCCACTTGCTTGAATTGGAGTTATGGGTGCTCAGCACCACTTGGGGGTAGGGAGGGAAGGAGGAAGAATCAGATCTTATGTGTTGGGCAGGGCTGGTTCTGAAATGGTGTGATGGTTTGGTGGGACTCTCTAATAGACCTTCTACAGAGAGGCAACATGTGGGAGGTATGGTTGGGGTTAATCACTGAAGTGCAGCTGCACTCAGCTGGCCTACTGTCAGTTTCACTGGTTGCCTGAGGGAGTTGAGCCAAGTCAGCAGCGATTTACAAGACGTGGGGGAAAAAACTTTATATATCTATTTTGTAAAGCAACTGGGATGCCAGTAAAGAGCCTGAAAATAGGGACATTCCCAGTCTCCAGGGACACAGTGTTACTTGATTCATACCATCAATTTAAAGGGCTGAAAAACAGTAGGGTATTTTCCCAATCAATTTTGTTCTTTTGCTTTTGACAAACTTATTTTTTCCTCCCCAGCATCTCTAATGGAATTTGAAATTAACACAGCTCAGTTTTATGCAATTCCTCATTTGTGCATTGCCATGATGGATTATATCAAACACAGGACAATAAATACATAGCTACCTGCTCCCAGGAGTGATACAGTTCTTGGGTTAGCATTTGTTCATTAAGCCAGCAGAAGCATAAATTTTGTGTAGGTCCTATAGTGGGCTTTGTGTTCTGAGATTTATTAAGTACATTCCTCAACAACAGAGCTGTACAGTTTTTTTAAAAAGTAGTTTACAAGAATCCAAAAAAACGTTCCCCTTCAGACAGTATCACTTTTAAAAGTTAGATCACGTTTTGTGCCAAAGCTATTCAATAGTCTTATTATTAGAAGATAAAAATATATTTCTTCATCTGACTGTACTTTTGAAATGGGTTCTTTTCATCCAGAAGAGGACAAAACAGCAGACATTCCATTCAGCTAGAATTCTCTCAAAACTGGATTTAGCCAAATGTAACATTAGAGCTTGAGCTCATGCATAAACTATTACATATTTATACAGTTTTGCGTCTATACAATATTTTATTGCTGTAAGCGTTTGTACAACGTGTGGCATCAATAAGTGGGTCTGTGTTTCTTTTCAATTCAGCATTTGGAGGTTTGTATGACATGAAATCCCAATTGAACATTACATTATCTTAACTCTCTAGGATAGCAACGCATGCCTGCAATGACTCACATTAGACAAGAAAAACCCTAATAGCATTTAGAATAGAACTGAAAACTTGGTATCATACACCATTCTTCAACCCACCCCCCTCATTCTGCCAAACCTGCTATTGAAATTCAGCAGTGCAGAGCACTGCAATGAATGTAGCAACAGATCAAGTCCACATGCAGCATTCAGTCTTCCCCAGAGGTTATATGCCAAGTCCAACAGAGCAGCTTTTAGTGCCAGGAGAAGGTACGTCAGAGAGATGGAAAAGAGCTACAACACAGAGTGGCGGCACAGCGGAGAGGAGAGCAGCAAGAGAGGTTTCTGAAGACATAATACAGATTAGAAACAGGAGCTGAAGCATGGGGGGAAATAACAGAATTTTTTTACCATCACTTCTTGTGTTAGAATTAAATGTTTACAGCCATTATTCAGGAGACCATTGAGTGCACAGAGCAATGAGGTAAGAGTCTGTACACAGGAAATAAAGGCAGTCTTGCCTTGACCAACCATGGGGTCCTGGGTCTATATTCTCTACATGGTGCTAATAGTGGGATTGAATAAAGACCCCAGTGCATCTTCCAGATCCTCTCCCTGCAAGAAGAATGCAGCTAGAGCAAGACAACTACCTTTATTCCTGGAGGAGTACAGAGGAAGTCACTTTTGTCACCTTCCCTTTCTTTCTATTTCATTGCAATCCCTGTTCTTCTTACTTTTTCAGTTCATCTATAGTTTTCCTTCCGACCTTCTCCTTTGCAATATGTGATACAGCACTGTAGCCGCTCTTTGTTGCCAGCAGAGAGCTCAAAAAGTGTTAGCCACACCAGCGCTTAACATCAGTAAAACTTTTGTCGGTCAGGAGTGTGTTTTTTTTCACATTCCTGATCAATAAAAGTTTTACCGACAAAAGTACAGTGTAGACATAGCCTTAGATATTGTGGCAAGGTCTTTGCTAGAAATGCTCAATGCATTAGATGAGCAGATGACTTTCCCAATATCCTTGCATAAGACCATACAGTAACTCCTCACTTAAAGTCGTCCCGGTTAACACTGTTTCGTTGTTACGTTGCTGATCAATTACGGAACATGCTCGTTTAAAGTTGTGCAATGCTCTCTTATAACGTTGTTTGGCAGCCGCCTGCTTTGTCCACTGCTTGCAGGAAAAGCAGCCTGTTGTAGCTAGCTGGTGGGGGCTTGGAACCAGGGTGGACTGGCAGCTCCCCTATCAGCTCCCCGCTTCCCTAAGTTCCCTGTGCCACAGCCACCCAGCAGGCTATCAATTGCCAGCAGTTCAGCTGTCCGGCCCCCCACTGCCATGTACTGCTCCTGTCCTCTGCCTTGGAGCTGCTCCTGGGAGCCTCCTGCTTGCTGGGCGGGGGGGGGAAGAGGGGTGCTAATGTCAGGGTGTCCCCCTCTCCCCGCTCCTGTACCCACATTTCCTGTACCTTATCTCCGGGGGGCGGGGGGGCACTACAGGGCTCAGGACTGAGGGAGCTTGCTGGCAGCAGCTGCTGTCTCAATTTGCTAATCTACTTAACAAGGCAGTATACTTAGAGTGGGGTCAGGGTACTTACGGGGCAATGCACGTCTCTCTCTGTCTCTCTCTGCCATGCTGTCTCCCTTCCCTCCATTCATGCTGCCTTGCAGAGTGTGAGGCTACATTAACAATGTGTTAACCCTTGAGGGCTCAGCTGAGTGCTAATTCATCATTTAGCAGTAAGGCGTTCCTTGGGAAATATCCCACCCTCTGACTTCACCACCTCAGCCAAGCTTCACACTCATCATTCCTGTGTACAGTATTAAATTGTTTGTTTGGCGAAAAAAAATTCCCTGAAATCTAACCCGCCCTATTTACATTAATTCTTATGGGGAAATTGGATTCACTTAACATCATTTTGCTTAAAGTAGCATTTTTCAGGAACATAACTACAATGTTAAGCGAGAACTTACTGTACTTTAATCCCTTCCTGGGGTAAGGCTTGAGCAACAACAAATATAAGGTCCAGCCCAAATCTTTTCTCCAAGTTTGCCTGCTCCTAGGGTTCCTAGTGCAGAGCTGCTCAACTTATCCCACAGTTCCTTTCTACCTCTGTTAAGACAGTAACTCTGAAGACCTCTTCCCTCTTATGTTCCCTCTCAAGCTGGAAAGCCACCATAAACAGTTATTTCCTTCATTCTCCCTGTTTTCTCTTCTGCTGCTGGATTTTGCTGTGTGGTTCCCCTTTGCCTTTTTCCAGGTTCCCTGCACAAATGATTTTATAGAATGAAACTGAGCAGGGTTCTAATTAATTTCTCTGTGCAGCTTCTCTGAGTTTGATGCAAAGTGGAAATTGACTAACCTAGTCAGTTGTGCTCTGCAAAAGCATTACATACAGACCCTACTGCAAAGAGAAACTCAGTCAACTCCCCTTTGCAGCTTGATTTCACATTGCTGCACAGCTTACTCTTGGAGATGAATGGGGGAGATGGTAGAGTGAAAAAAGTGTTGCCAAGTTCCCATTTCAGACCTTATTGCCCTGTGAAGCAAGCCACTGGCTGAATGCACCTTATTGATTTATCAAGCCTCCCATCAGTGTACCTACCCTACCACCACTAAGAGGCTGCCACATCATTCAGGATATAAATAAGCAGGCATGAAGGTAGTTAAAGAAATTGGATCAGTGTACATGTCGTATTCCCCATCAGTATCCAGACTGGACCGGGGAAGCTAATGATCCAATCAGTGGATCAAATTCGGTGATGAATCCCGGTTACATGCCACTGAGGCACACTGCGCATATGCTAAAGAGAAGATAGATTACTAATGGCAATTTGAGGAAGTGCTGCTGCTGAGATGAGGAAGTACGTTCATCATGAAGTTTAATATAATTATTTGGGATCTTAAAATGCAGTGTACATAGAAGTGACTTTGCAAAAATGCAGCGCTGCCAACTCTTATGACTTTATTACAAGTCTCACTATATAGTTAGTGTTTTTCTTAAGCCCAAGCTCCTGGAGTCATGGGATTGCATGCAACTATTAGCTTTATTTATAAAAAAACAAACAAAAACACAAAACACTTTCTAAGTCTCATGGTACAGAAAAAAAATTGAACACAAACCCTTAAGAGGTTTGAAAATCAGCAAATAAAAAGAACCCTGCATTTATTTTTTTTAAATCTCATGATTTTTCATCCCATTTTGTGATATTTGGAGGGCCCAATTCATGATTTTTAAATCCTTGAGGTTGCCATTACTGAAAAATGGCACCTTCTTACCTCAGCAAATCTGCTACTTATTTGTATTCAAAGTCCTATCTGCTAACTTCAGTGATTGATGGTATGTCTGCACTGCAATCAGAGGTGTGACTGCAGCATATGTAGGCATACCCAAGCTAGCTTTAATCCAGCTAGCACAAGTACTAATAGCAGTGAAACCATGGCAGCATGGACTTCAGCACTGGCTACCTGCCTGAGTAAGTATCCAGGGTTCCCGGCGGGCTTGTACTGCCTGCGCTGAAGCTCATGGTGCCTCAGCTTCATTTCTATTGCGACTTGTGCTAGCTAGATTTAAAGGAGTTCTGCTATGACTATGCACTGCAGTAACACCTGATTGCAGTATAGACATAGCCTAAGGTAAATGTTTGCAAATGTTTTACTCCTACAAAGACAACACAGCTATGAAAGCAGGCGCAATCTTTATCAGACTTTCACATCAGAGAGAGAACTGATAACCAAGACCCCAATCCCATTTGGGGCTTTACCAACAGAGAATTCACTGCAGGATGGGGGCCTAAACTTCATCTGCAGAATTTTTATTTCTGTTCCTGATGCCCAAGGCAGAAAAGGCACAGTTCAGCTTTCAGATCCCACGCTGGGTGTCTTTTTGCATGTATGTGTCTTTTTTTTTTTAAAACTTCTAGGCAGAACAAATTAGAAATGGAAGCCATTAAGAGAAAAACATGAACTCATTCCAATTCTACAATTGCTTTTCAGAATATACCTGAACTTTGAGCAGTTTAGCCTGAATACATGCATAGATTTAAAAGATACAAATAATTACAATTTAAGACAAGAATATTTGACAATCAGCTTCTCCTGGACTTACCAGGCAGAGCCCAAGTTGGAGACAGCCCATGTTTGCTATGCAACAGCAAGTCTTTCATTCAAATACTGGTGATGTGACACACCACTGAAGAAACACCACAAACCCATGAACTCAGGACTTGGTGGCTAAGATCTCCATCCTGCAAACACTTATGCATATTCTTACCTTTACTACTGTGACTAGCGTTGTTGACTTCAATGGCACTATTCACAGTAAGTAACATTAAACACAAGCATAAGTGTTTGCAAGGTGGGGGCTTCAGTGAGAAGCAATTACTTTTCAAATTGTTTGTTGTTTTCTGAGTGTTGCCAGCTTTTGTGATTTTATGATGAGTCTCATAATATTTGGGTTTTTTTTTTCTTAAAGCCCCAGCTCTTGGGATCAGGTTATTCTATAAAAGAATCTCATCTTTCACTTAAAGAAAGCATCTTCCTAGCCCACATGATTGCAGAGAAAAACTTGAAAGCGTGACTCCTCAGGGCTCAAAAACAGAAGGCAAATAAAAAAAAGCCAGTGTTCATTATGGCATGATTTTTAAGAACATCTCATGATTATGGGAGGGCCTGATTTTGGGGGGCTTGAGTCATGCTTTTAGAAATCTTGTGGTCAGCAATGCTGATATTTTTAAACCTGCACATAGATTCTGATAGCTATTGGAGGAGTTCAAGCAGGTTTAATTTTTTTCTCAATTTAAACAAAAGTTTCCAATTCACCTTTGAAAGCTAGCACAGTTTCTAGTTAGCTAGAGCAAAGTCACATTACCAGATAGGAAGCTAGGGTGGCTAGGTGTCCGATTTTCTACCCTAAAGTCTGGTCGAAAAGTGGACCTGATGGTGTCTGGTCAGATCTACTGATTGGACACCCAAAGTCTGATTACTGCAGGAGAGGGAGGCACCAAGTCATCAGCTGCACCAGCCCCTACTTAACTGTGGCTGCCTCCTACCTGCATTGGGCAGCTGCAGTGAGCAATGAAGGGAGGGGGAAAGAGGCGCAAACGGGAAGCGGGACCTCAAGGGGAAGAGGTGGGGCGGAGGCGCGGCCTTGGGGGGAAAGGGAGATTCTGGAACTGCTGCTGGAATGTCCAGTTTTTAAAATATTACAAAGTTGGCAACCCTATAGGGAGCAAAATTTACAATGGTCTGCAATCTGGCATACCTCCACTCTATAAGCAAAATATGAGTAGCTGCCATGCTACTGTAATCAACAAGTAATACTTCACGTTTCCATGTTCAAGAGGAGATATAGAGACACAATGAATTTACGTGGAGAAAATACTGGCCTTTATATTTTAATTTCTCCCTAAATCCAATATTGTCTTCACTTCATTGAGCCTCTGTAGTTCCTCTGGCATACAGAAACAGCAACTGCTTATAAGAGCAAATAAAATCTAAACAGCTTTTCAGACCTCCCCGGAAGAGAGACCTCACAGCAGAGAGAAAAATATTAATATTTTGGCTGTGTGGAATTACTGAGATTTACACAGTTAACATTCAGAAACAAAAATATGAACCATTGTAATAAGCTAGGTTGATACCCATTACTTTAGAGTCCAACACTGCAAAACCTGCCAAGGTTAGAAACACTTGGCAGACCAATGCAAATGTTTTTGGAACCAGTAATCTTTTCCAAGGCCTAGCTTGAAACAATGATCGAAAAGAAAATCTTTCAATCCCCGGATCTGGGGACTGAGCTCAGCTTTAGCTTAAATCCGACGAGTTCGGATTTAGTTCTACTACTTCTAAAGCCAGCATTTTTAGGCACATATACACACACGTTAGATAACTATGACGGTTGGGGTGGGGGATATTACAATGAATGGCAATCTCATAGCATTGGATTCAGCTTTGTATTCTGTGTGCTTTCATGACCCCGAAAGACATGGAATCAGTTAAAAAACTCTACCCCACATTCCTCACTTTTACAGAAGGCAGATAAACAAGAACATTGATTGAAATGGACAAAGAAAGCAACTGTTCCCAGTGTTGCATGGTCTCCTCTTCCCAGTCATTCTACCCATCAGGCAGAGCCCCAAGGAGCCTGAATATGGAATGCAGCTAAAAAACCCACCCGTCTTCCTTCTGCTACAGGTCCCCACTGAATATGTGGCTCAATGGCAAGATCCTTAGTTAACTCTGTTTCCCTTCTCCCACATGCCCACACAAAACACTGTTGTGCTTAATTTCCCTCTATTTGCACTTCCTCTAATCTCCCCAGCAAGTTTACCTGTAATCTAGAAAAAAAAATCCCATCCTATGAATTCTCTACTTTCATAGAGTTGCTATGGCAACAGCCATAATTCAGAACTTTAACAACATTTCTAATAGGTGATGTTGAAAGGGACAAGTATTCAATAAATGTGTACTCAATCAGGCAGGATTACTCTTGCAATTCATTTCTGCAAAGAAAACATTTGAGAGTACTCTAGTGACCTGGTACAGTGTATTCAGATATGACAATGATGATAAAAGGACACACACAATGGATAGTCAGATAAACAGACATGCCTTTGGGGGACTGAAAAACAGGAAACCTTATGATTATTGGGCACAAAGTCCAAATAAAAGAGCAGTAGAAGGTCCCTCCATCTCTGGTTTGACCTTCCAAAGCATTCACAATTAGGATTTAGCACAATTTTCAGTGACACAAAAACACCCTTGTTTATCCCATAGCTGCCAGACAAGGGGAATGGGGAAGGATAGTTTTGTGGTGCAGGGAATGGACTGGGACTCGGGATCTGGGTTTCTTCCTGGCTATATCACAGGCCTGCTGTGCATCCCTGGTCCCAAGCCACATAATCTCTCTGTCTCAGTTCCCTATCTGTAAAATGGGAATAATACTACTTCCCTTTGTCTGTCTTGTTTATTTAGATAAGAACAGCCCTTGCCCCAAAGAGCTTACAGTGTATTTGTACAGTGCCCAGCACAACAGGGCCCAGATCTCATTTGGGGCTTTTAGAAACTATTGCAATACAGTTCATACATGAATAATGATGTTATTTGGAAACTGATTATCCAAAGGAAAAGCACACCTCAGAAACTGAGCTGGGGTACAAGAATTTTATCTATAGAAAAACAAAGATACATATAAAGTAATAACTGAAAGTATTAGTTTTTGCAGGTTTACAACAGTGAGAGTGAAATCAGGATTATCTCTGATTCAACTATACAATTCTTTTTTAAAAGAGAAAAAAGTTGATCTTTCAACACATATTTCTTTCAACACTAATTCTAGCCTTTCAAAGGACATTTTACACATATTCCATTAAAGGAAAACTGCAATGTAATTTACAAGGTATTTTGATCTTTACAACTAATCTTTACAACTAAATACAAATAAGAGTAAGTCACCACTGAACCTTCTTCTAAAGTGTTTTAATGTCATAAAGAATAATTAACAATCCAATCGGAAAATGACATCTTGACAGTTTGATGATAGAGTGTGTAACAAGAATATCCATAATTTTAATGTTTGAACACACAAGAGTTTTGGAAGGAATATAGATCCTCATGCTTTAGGGCTTAAGCCAAACTGACCAAAGAGGGGGTGGAGAGAATCTTTCTCTGTAAGTAGGTAATGCCATAACTGCCTACTGCATAGTTTCTTGCACCTTTCTTTGAAACATCTGGTAGTGGCTACTCTCTAACAAATGACACTGGACTAGAAAGACCAGTCTAATTCAGCATGGCAATTCACATGCTACAACGTGCATCAGCAGGACTAAGGGAATACAGATCTTAATTGAATCCATAACAAATCTTTTTTTCTTTAAATTGTTATTTTGTTAATGGCAGCATCCCACACACACAGCGTTACCAATAAACCTCATTCCTCAGCTGCAGCACCTTCTGCTATTCTAGTCTTGAGCCTCCAGTACAGGTCTGCCAAAACACATCTCAAGCTACAGCATCTGCTGTCCCAGTTTTGGGTCTCTACTGAGCAGCCACAAAACAGCTGGACAATTACCATGATGGTTTGAGTATACACATTACCTACCAAACTAATTTTCATTTGGGACCTAAGCAAGAGCAAATCTATTGTATGCTTCAGATATGTTTTTGGGGATTGTAGCAAGTATGCAGGTCACTCATCCCTACCCACACAGTGCAATGGGCACCTATCCAGAGGTAGCAGCTGTACCAGCTGATGGAAAGACTCATGTTTGTTACATACGGATTGTTGTGCCAGTTCTTGATAACGTTACTCCGAAACTGATGCCTGTGAAACAACTTCTTAAAGCAGCATCTCTATTAAGTAATGTAGATACCTTTAAAAAGTTAACAATTTTCCAATGTCTCTGGACTCTAAAATCTGTTTTTAAAATAAAATAATTCAGTACTGTTGTGCCAGATACTAAGAAATTGATTTTTTTTAAAAGCCGGTTTATATAAAAGTTTTTTGCTTGCTCTGCAACTAACAAGCTATTTCCAGATCTTTGCTGAAATCAGGTAGTGATTACCATGTGTAAATAAAGGAAATAAACAAAGCCATGTGTCATGTTAAGTTCTATATCCAGTAAAAGTTTTTGGGGGAGGGAGGAGGGGAAAAAAAAAAAAAGACAGTCAACTGAAAGAAAATTATATTTTCAGCCATCAAGAGAGAGTTATACAAGGAGCACAAAATAGTAGTATCAAATATACATTACAGTAGAACCTCAGAGTTATGAATACCTCAGGAATGGAGGCGGTTTGTAACTCAGATGCTTGTAACTGAACGTTATGGTTGTTCTTTCAAAAGTTTACAACTGAACATTAACTGAATACAGCTTTGAAACTTTACTATGCAGAAGAAAATTGCTGCTTTCCCTGTATTTTTTAGTAGTTTATGTTTAACACAGTACTGTACTGTATTTGCTTCTATTATTTGTCTTGCTGCTGTGTGATTGCGTACCTCTGGTTCCAAATGAGGTTGTGGTCAGTTCGTAACTCTGGTGTTCGTAACTCTAAGGTTCTACTGTACTGCCAATTCCTGCGGTGCTCCTGTCAATTTCACATCAGGGATGTGTTCAGCTAAGAGCCAGTACTGATGAAGAACTATATAGAAATTGGCAGCAGATCATTTTCACGTAAGAAATCCCTCCCCCAACTGTCCCATTTAGTTATTTATAATTTATATGCAAGTCCATTTCTGAATTTCATGTAGTGTTGCCAACTCTCACCATTTTATCGCAAGTCTCACATATTTGGTGTTTTTCTTAAAGCCCCACCTGCTTGAATTAAGAAAATGTGTGAAAATGCCATCTTTCATTCAAAAAGAAAATGTAAAGTAAGTTTCTAGACCTCATGTCTGTGTAGAAAAAAAAACTTCAAAGTGTCAAGTGAGTGCACCCTGAAGGTTCAGAAACCAGAAAGTAAATAAATAGAACCCAACAGTTAAAAATAAACCTCATAATTTTAAGCCAATTTCATGGGGCCACTGATGTCTTGGAATGCATGGCACTGACAAATGGCAACACTGAATTTGAATGGAATAGACAAGTGATTTAACTGGAGATTTTTCAAAGCAGCCCTTTAAGAGTCTGTCTTCACCAATGCAACAATCTCCCGCTCAGCAGAGAGACTTCTTTCTGACATCATGGTAAAAATCCAGAGAAAGTTACTGCAGAAAAAAACAGCTCAAGCCTTACAAAAAAAACACATGCACCACATACAGCATTTGCAAGTGGATTCCATGCTGTATTCCCTTATTTCCATATGGAAGGACTTCAGTTCCTGAGCAATCAGGTATTCTGTGGGCTGCAAATCATACTTCTCTAAATATATCAGATGGAATTTTATTTGTTTCTGTCTCATGTGTGTGTATTTATTTTTAAACTATACACCTGTGTTTACAGCCTATATTAAGGAAGTTGTTACCAAATAGCTACATTTACTTTGGGTTATTTTTTACTTTTCATGTTGCCATTCACCACCCTCTTTTATTCCTGCAAGTTGATGAAGAAAAGTCAGAGAGCACAGAAGCAAATTTGGTATTCTCTGCTGAGCATCATATTCAAGAGAAAAATTCAACCTGCAAGGCAATAAATGGTACCTCATTTTCACTCTGTTAACTTCTGTGGCAGACAAACTAACTTTCCTTATTACATGTCACACAGGTATTTGAGACCTGACGTTAGCAGAAAATAGATCTGAGCTAGTTACTTGTTCCACAGGTTGAGGTTCCCACAGATGCCTCACTGTAAAAAGGTATACTTTATAGAGAACCAGAACAATGGGGAAAGGGAAGTATTAGATTTATATTTTATGACTCAAGATTGGGGTTCACTCTTGGGACTAAAAGCAAGTCATCAACTGCACCCACCCATTGCTGGGAAACTGAAATAAACTGCAATCAGTGATGACTCACTACATTAATTGGGGGAATGAGGGAAAGATATATTTAAGGTCAATGATCTAAGTGTCATACCCTTTACACTTACTGTGATAGCATCTTGCTTGTGCTGAAAATAGGTGGGGAATTCATACCAACCAAAGCGCAGTGTTCAGTGCATGTGCTTAGTTACGAGGCTTCACCAAAAGGAGAAATAGAAAAACAAGATTTTCCTTTCCAGAATTTAACAAACAAAAACACTCAATAAACAGTTCTGATGCCATTTAGCTCTGATCCTGCAAACAGTTTAAGCATGTGTGTACCTTTTCTCATGTAACTACTCACATGAGTAAAATTATGCATGTACTTAAGTGTTTGCAGAATCAGGGCCTTAGACAGTTTAAGTATTACTCACAGGCCAAAATTTGCTCTTGTATATTGACCCTAAAGTGAAAGGCCAGAAAAAGAACCATTTTTAGAGACTTCCCACCATTGTTTTGGTATCTCTATAAATGAATAGGTGTCTCAGTGGAAGCTGCAATTGGATACATTTTTCCCCAGCAAGACTTCCCGTCTTTTGACATAGATTACAACTGGGACAGTATTTCTGCTTAGTTTAACTGTGGTATAATCACTGGAAAACTAACCAAACAAAAAAATAGAAATTATCTTCCAGCAACTTTACTATCCTTACTTTCTGTTGCATACACATAGTTAAAGACTTTTCTCAACTGGATTTTACATCAGACTGCCAAAATGACAGCCTCCTCCTTGATTGTTAATTATCTTTTTATTATATTTAAAGCGCTTTTTTTAAAGCGATCTACTCTTCTTTGTAATTAGATGTAATGATTCCAACTGTGTCTACATGACACTGCAGTCTCCTTGTAACCATGAAGAAAGATTTTCAAAGGCACAGAAACCTACTTCCTACTGAAAGTCATGGGGAGTTAGGCACCTATGTGGCATCTATAGCTTTGAAAATCTCCCCTGAAGGGAACACAAAAATCAAATGACACTATTCTAGGAACTAAGTTCCAAGACCCTATGACTGAATTAGAAAATTGTCATTAAAAAAAACCCAAAACCCAAAAATAAATCAAAACAAAAAATACCCAGACTTGCCTCATTGTAAGTTTCATTTTGGGGCATTTTCTTCCTAATAATCTTCACCCCAAACCAGTTTTGGAGGCTCCTTACCAGCAGGCAACTGTTGTGTCATTTGCCTTTAACACAAAAATAATATTGTGAAAAAAAAAGTTTACTAAATGTACACGACAAGCAAGGCCTATTTACATACACACATTGCTGTTCTAATTGATGTTTCAAAAACACAAAACACAGTGAGCACTATTAGAGGGCTCACATTATTTAACAGGATACTACCCAGTTCCTACATGTAAGGGGATAATAGTCCCCTTACTAAAACTCAGCGGGGGTGTTTTGGTTGACTAGCTCCCAGTACCCAAAGAAAGGGGAAGGATCGATGGGAAATGAGGACCCTGAGACTGACCGTTCCCAGGACCAATGGGGAGAGGCCAATGCTCCAGGTCACCCTGATTGACAGGACGGGCAGGTTAATCAGGGAGTCAGGAAGCCGGGGGGTCCAGTCCTGTGGGTGTGCTGGAATTGCCTGGGTCAGACAGAGTAGAGCCGAGCTAAGGAGAAAGCAGGGGCCCAAGCTGAGCTGGGGAGTAGAGCTGTGCCAGCTAGAGGGGCCAGAAAAGCAGCCCAGGAAACAGGTCAGTGATGGGAGCAGAGTCACAGAAGCAGCCCACAGAGCAGAGCTGCAGCAGCCAGAGTCAGAGAGGCCAGAGAAGCAGCAGCAGCCGTGCTGAGGCAGAGTGGGGCTGGGGCTGGGGCAGTCTGGAGCTGGGTGCGGTGAGCATCTGGAGAGAGCGAGGGGGACCCTGGGCGGTGGGCCCAGCTCAGGAGACGCCCCCAGCCAAGTTGCCTTGCAGGCCAGACTTGGAGGGGGATCGTAACCCCGACGAGGCAAGGGCGAAGCTGGGATGAAGGGTCCTGCCACCTAGAGCCTGATGGCGTGTGGCCACTGCCAGAGCAAGTGTCCAACCCACAGCATCCCTGCAGCAAAGCCAGGGCCTGAGACAGAGGCCTGGGACTTGTGAGGAACAGACTGAAATTCCCTTACAGAGACACTAGTTGTGACATCCCCGTGCCACAGAGCAGGATGACGTGTTTTCCTTTAACCTTTCCATTTTCCTTATTTTTTAAAATTGATTGCTGTTTAATTAATTGTATTTGATTTGAACTGTATGTAATGATCAGTGGGTCAGGAAAGAATTCAGTGCAGAGAGAGCACCCTGGAGTGGGGTCACCCTAGCCCCTGCCCTAAGTGACCATGACAAAGTTGGGAGTTGAGCCCCCCAGGAATCCTGGGCCCAGACTTGTTGGGTTTATGAGAACTCTGCCACACCGGAAAGTGGAAGGGGAGCCCTTGAGGTCAGGCAGAGAACAAGGACTCAGATCCTTTCGCTAGCCCACTTCACCAGGATAGTGTATAAGCCAGGGAAGTTCCCCACACTAGCAGGACCGTTCCCTTGCTTACATACACACTACAGCAACCCTCTCTCAAAACATCCCTGTGGGACAGAAGAGGAAAGAAAGACACCTCAGAATAGCTGCTGGCTGTCCAATGGCTAATACTTTCAGTTAACGTTCACGCCTGATATGTTCAAGACCAGTATCAGAACTACATCACATCCTTTTTCACTCTCTCCCTCTAATGCCTTGTCTAGACTAGATATTTTTGGTCCTGTTGCAACTTGAGTTAGCTGACAACCAATTAACATGCTCAGGCTAGGGAAAACCATTATTAGGAACAAAATGTGTGTGTCCTGGATTAAGCATTGGTGGAATGCATCTATACTGGCACATACAAACACGGTAGTTAACTTAAATTAACTGAGAGTCAGTTAACTCAAGTTACAACTTGAACAAAATGTCTAGTCTAGACAAGGCCTATCAGAAGTATAACAAAGTACAAGGTGGCATGACCAGCCACAGAACCACCAAAATGAGTCTTCTCTGTATGTCATTGTACATTTTGGTAGTCCTCCACCCACATATTTATCAGAAAAAACATTTCAGGTGGAAAACTTCTTGGTTGTTCTTTCCACTACTTTAGAATTGTATGTGGTAGATCAAACTAGGCAACAAACTCATTGACCCCCATCTACATCCATCCTAAAGATGTAACTCTGTCAAGAAATGGTGGAGCCATCATAAACCAGGAGATCAAAACTCAAATGGCTTGTTCCTGTCACCACAATCTCGCAGTAAAATAACATTCTAATATAATGTCAGACCATTTATGATAACATTTAATTTTGTACTGTATAACTCTGATGGCCTCCTGCTCTGCAGAGCAAACGTAAAATCTGAAGTTAATAAAAACGAATTGTAATGTGTGACAGCCTGACTTACCATCTGCAGACAAGGATATTTGATAGGGATATGGGATAATTTTGTTTTCTGACATACTCATCTGGTTTTATATACTGTCTACATATATAACTTGTACCAGAAGTACTCATGGTAAACAGCTTCTATAGCAGCAAAGAATCCTGTGGCACCTTATAGACTAACAGACGTTTTGCAGCATGAGCTTTCGTGGGTGAATACCCACTTCTTCGGATGCAGAAGTGGGTATTCACCCACGAAAGCTCATGCTGCAAAACGTCTGTTAGTCTATAAGGTGCCACAGGATTCTTTGCTGCTTCTACAGAACCAGACTAACACGGCTACCCCTCTGATAGCTTCTATAGCGTGTGTACAGACAAAAGTTTCTACAGATGTGTTTTGGTCTAAAGTAGATAAAGATGCCTGTTTCAAGGAAAGAATACAGAAAAGGGAGATTATTTATGGTCCAACACAATGGGGGGGGGATTAGGAGAGAACTATGACTCATCCATTAAACGGGTTTTGCTGGAAGACTGCTGCACAGCCCAAAAATTAATTTGAGATTGGATTTAAAATACAGCCAATAAAAGCATGTCTTTGGTTAATACAGGACAAATGTCATACTGCAGCTAAAACAGCCAGGAGGGAGAGAGATCAGGATAAGGAATCTGAAAAAAATAGCTCTAGGGAGTTGAAGGAAGGACTTTTTTCCAGATATACCAAACGTATCATGTGAAGTTATAACCTCTAGGTCCTAACCTGGCAAGCTAGGCTTTGCATAATCTTTAGCCTCAGCGAAGTTTACTCAGTTTAACTTCTAATTTTCTTGAATTTCCTATCTATTACATAATAAAGATTGCTTTCTTTAAAATAATCTTGGTTTATGGACTGTTACTGACGGAGCTTGACAAATGCATTCTCCCACTCACCAGCTGTGGATATGAAACTTTGCCCGGAAAATGGGATGGTATATTTGTCACTTTCTGCAGAATTCTAAGCTTTCATTTTAAAAAAAAACCTCAGATCAAATAGTTGCCAAGGCATCCTCCTGAATGTGACCTAGTGCAAAGGCTGTCCCTCCTGAGGCTGCAGACAGACAGCCTGAAACAACAGACTAGGCTAAACTGCCTCTCAGAAGCGGAGCCTATCTGTACCCCCTCAGATCTCGTAAATGCTGAGAATTTACAGAAGGTGACAATCTCCCTGTCTACCTCCCAACCTCTTCTGTGCACTTGGAACTCTGGTGGTGAGAGTAAGATAAACCTTTGGGTTAACGAGTGGGCTACCAGGATGATTCATCAAGGGAGGATTATTGGAGCAGGCACTTTGGGCCTCTGCAATGAGAAAGAAAATGAAATGAACTTCAACACCTCTGTAAGAGATAAGAGGAGTGAAAGGTACCTGGCCTAGAATATTATGTCAAAGGCAGCGCACAAAGGTGTCCCAATCCCAAAAGGTTCTGCAGTCAGAGCAGACATGGGGAAAGCCTAAGCATCAAAAGGAGTAAGTGGCAGGCCTGGTGACACACCCCCATTTCTTCAGTTAGGACCCCACAATTCTGCAGTTTAACTCTAGGAACCTCCTACGCTGAGGTGTACAATTCTGTGTCTCCTCACCGCTGCCCTGGGTCATCCTGTGGCCCATTAAATCCTCTCTTCAAATACCACGCACTGCTTAAAACGAGTGTCATTCCCGCTCATGTTGTAATAAGCTTAGCAAGGCACTATCTACACAGATAATTCCTTTCATTCCATTTTGGCTGACCAAAGGAGAAGAGACCTGACTATATCATGCATTTCAAAACAGTCATTTTATTACAAAGATCGATGTAACAGGATAGATGGCAGACAAAGGACCTCCTTGTTTTATTTTAAGATAAAACCCTCACAACGTTGCTTTGTCTAGCAACTGAAATATTGAAACATTTTGTTTGGTTTCTTCCAGGGAGGGGGAAATAGATGAGCGTATTGTAGTGCTCACAGAAGGGAGGGATTGATAGCATAGTGCAGAAAGGTGCTGTGCAAGTTCCTCCACATGCAGCTCTCTCAGCACACTTTAATAATCACCTATGACTCATGCCTGTCAGCTGAAAACACTCTCCCTGTTACACAGAGTTGCCAAGCCTCTTGTATCTGGCAGCACCTCTCCACTACCTTCCTCCTAAGAAGAGTTATTTTGCACTATCCACAGTCTTTAGGGATAAAGCTTTATCTCTACAAGGTCTTTGCACACACTGCCTTGATCTACAGAATACAATTCTGTCAGACACACTTCCAAGTATGGACAAGAAATGCTGCAGAGGAACTTATGTCCGTTGTTCTCAACCTTTTTCCATACTGGCACCTCCTCCCACCCCCCAATTCCTTTCCATTGTCTTTACCATACTGGGGTTCTAGCCAGGATCTAGCTGGGACCTCTCTCCTGATTTAGCAATATGGAATAGCCAGGTGGTCACGACACCCCCCCCAATCCCGAACATCTGTTTGCAACT
Organism: Mauremys mutica; assembly: GCF_020497125.1. Classification (NCBI taxonomy): domain Eukaryota; kingdom Metazoa; phylum Chordata; order Testudines; family Geoemydidae; genus Mauremys; species Mauremys mutica. Next base: position 97,618,657 of record NC_059072.1, on the reverse strand, counting down.
CCATGTTGAGAACCTCTATGCAATGAAAAGGCCACTAGGTGAAGGAAGGTCATGCACAGGCTCTTCCAGGGCTGGAGAGGAACTACCCATGGTAGAAAAAGCAGGGCTGGGGAGAGGAGGACAAGAGTGGCGGTAATGAAACAGGGGGCAGGGAGGAAAGGAAAATGTGATGGAAACAGCCCTTTAATGGTGGGGAGAGAAACTGAAGGGGGAAAGGGCAGAGAGCTAGGAGAGGTTTACCGGGGGAAGAGATGAAAACACCTCTGTAGGGCAAAGAAAAACAAATATACAGGAAAATAAATGAAAAAATGGAATAATCCATAGGAAAAACACTAACAGGGGAAGGTGGAAACAAGGCCAACCTTGGTCTATTTAACAGTACACACCATTGTGGTGTGTCGTTTTCCTAAGAGAACAGCTTGTGTGTGATAATTGCACAGCAACAGAAACAGCATGATCATTGACCTGTTTGATTAAAGGGACTTCATTAAGTTAAACATGTGTTATAAACAAAATTTACCTAAGTTCTTAATCAGCCTTAGATTCATAAAAGTGAGCACTTTAAAAATTCATTGTGTGTCACCAACTATATGCGGTTTCCTTTTTGCCCTTCTCTCAGGTTGGACAATGAACACCAATGAAATCAGCTTCACTTTCATGTTCTTATGGCTGCAACATTTGGATTTCAGATACTTCACAGTGATATTATTTTGTTTTGTTTTAAACTAAACTAAACCCAACGACAACAATTTTTACACATCTCTACAAAAACAAGTTTTTACAACATTTAAATTCAGGGTCATATTTAAGCTGACACTTTCCCATTAACGACTGAAGCAGACAAGATGTGAAGAGGTCCAATTCCCCTGGAATACATTTGGCTGTGATCTGTGGTTTCTAGGTTGGGGAAGGGCACAAGCACTAACAACAGTTTGCTGTTTGCCTGCCTGCCTGCCATGCTAATATCTAGTGGCTGGCACATGGGGAGGGAGTGGAAATGACCAATGGGAATAAAACTTATCTCCTGCTCTACAGGGGAAAAAAGCGCAACATATCCCCAACAAATTAAGTCTGTAGAAACTGGGAGGCTGAGACTTAAAGGTGGGACATTCAAAGGCACCTAGGAGAGTAAGGAGCACAAGTCCCACTTTCAACAGACTCATGCTCTTTAAGTCATTTACACTTTGTCTTCATTGCCCCCAAAAAGATGTTTTTACAGACAGTTAAATAAGGCATATTAGTTATCCCGATGTAAAATCCTGGTAGAGACAAGGCTCTGTAGCCTTTACCTTGATGTAGCTAGGCACGGTCAAACCCAAGTGGGGGTTATAATGTTGATCATGACTGGTAACCCTGAAAATTACCTGCACCTTGTCTCCATGAAGATTCAACATTGAGACAACTAATGCATGTTTCTTTCCCAGAGAGATAACTAATCTTTTTTTGGCAGTGAAGGCATAGCCTTAAGAGATGTTTTAGAAACATCTAACACAGGGGTCGGCAACCTATGGCACGCGTGCCAAAGGTGGCATGCGGGCCAATTTTTGATGAGCCGCTCAGCCCGGCTGGGACCGGCGGTGGGACCCCGGCTGGCAGGAGCTGGCGGTGGAAACCCCAGAGCAGTGGTGGGCTGAGCTGCTCAGCCTGCCGCCGCTCTGGGGCTCCCGCCGCTGGCCCCTTGCCAGCCGGGGTCCCGCCACCAGTCCCACTCAGCACCCACTGCTGGCCTGGGGTTCTTTCCCCCAGGCTGGCAGTGGGCTGAGACCCCGGCTGGCAGGAGCCGGTGGCTGAAACCCCCTGAGCGGGGCAGGCAGAGACGCTCAGCCCACCACCAAAACCCCAGAACTGGGTAGGCTGACCCACTCAGCCCGCCGCCACTCTGGGGTTCCGGCTGCTGGCCCAATGCCAGCCGGGGTCCCCGCCGCAGCCCCGCTCACCTTGCTTCCAGTTGGAGTTCCAGCGCAGGCCCCCTGCCAGACAGGGTCCAGGCTTCCAGCCCTGCTCAGCCCTACCAGCCGCCAGCTCCACTCACCTCAGCTGCTGATCTGAGGTTCCAGCCGGTTAACAACTGATCACTCAGAAGCCTGTGTGCAGTTTAAAGTATCCAAATAGGTGCCACCAGACATTGGAAAATGCAGAAGGAAAAGCAAGGGCAAGGATCACACTAAACTAATAAGATCTGCATTTTAATTTAATTTTAAATAAAGCTTCTGAAACATTTTGAAAACCTTGTTTACTTTACATATAACAGTAGTTTGGTTATATATTATAGACTTATAGAGAGACCTTCTAAAAAACGTTAAAATGTATTACTGGCACGCGAAGCCTTAAATTAGAATGTATACACGAAGACTCGGCACACCACTGCTGAAAGGTTGCCGACCCCTGATCTAACATGAGAAATCTGCAGCAGGAGAATTAGTATCCCTCAACTAGCATTTAAACAAGCTGTTGCTCTCCCACCAGACAACGTAGAAATATAAAAGTACACATGGACTTACCTTTGCTTTCAGAAAAAAGCTCCCATTTTCACCCATGCCTGTTTTAGGATCACACAAACAACTCTGCAAGGAGCATCTTGCTGCCACACTCAAATTGTCCAGCTCTCAGGCACAGTCTTATAAAGCAAGGCATATAATAGTATGCATTCTCGCCCTCTCTAAATGGCCTGAGTTTACATTTTTGGGTTATTTCCACTCCACCCAAAAAAAGTCTTTGGCTTAGTTATAGGTATTTCTTTTTTTAAACTTGCTGGTAGTAATAACACACTATGTAAGCACCACTAGATTAGCTCAGCAGATCTTCCCCGTGTTAATAATTTACACAGTACTCTGCCACAGTTAATTTGTATGGTGTATTCTAATTGGTAGAAAGTGAAACTCCACGGATACGCTACAGCAAGGAAAAGATTCTGGGTTAGAACAATCTTGACCAATGAGAAGCTTAGTATTCTAGATCTATGTAAAAATAGAGAATGTTTACGGGAGGAAGGGGGAGAAAGAATCAGATAATTAATCCAACACAGTTTTAGAAAAAAATAGAGATAAAATGTCATGTTATTATATGTGCTGAAGGCAGAGACACCTAGAGTAAAGGTTACATGACACCTTCCATTTTAAGATCCTATTTAAAGCTGCTTATAAACTTTCCAAACTTTAACCACTTGGGCTGAGGTTTTTCATGCTGGCTGTCTCTCTCAGATGGAATTAAATAAAAAATACCAAAAATGGTTCAGACTTTCCACAGAAGAGGTTACAGAAAAATATGTTGCTATCCCATATTAAGAAATTCTTCAAAACATTTAATTAAAGACCCCATGTGCCTCCATGCTTTGGAACAGGGACTTGAAATTTAGCAGAATGTGTGTTGAATGGGGGAAGCCAGATGCAGGTTTTGGTTTACAGCAGAACCTCAGATTTACGCACACCCCAGGAATGGAGGTTATTAGTGCCTCTGAAATGTTCGTAACTCTGAACAAAATGTTATGGTTATTCATTCAGAAGTTTACAACTGAACATTGATTTCATACAGCTTTGAAACTTCACTATGCAGAAGAAAAATGCTGCTTTCCCTTCTGTTTTAGTAGTTTACATTTAACACAGTACTGTATTTGCTTTTTTTCCTCCCTCTGCTGCGGCTTTACTGCGTACTTCCGGTTCCAAATGAGGTGTGTGGTTGACTGGTCAGTTTGTAACTCTGAGATTCTACTGTACCATCAAGAAAATCTAAATGAAATATTTCATTTTTGGGTCAGCATGACATTAATATCTTTCCACCAGAGCTTCCACAGTTCCTCATGCCCCCATTTTCTGCTTTTGGCTGGGTTCCCTCGCTAGACTTCATCCCCCATGATGTACTGCAATCGCCTCTCAACTGCAACTCTGCATCACAGAAGTCATATGATCACAGTGCATCAAGGGAAATACAGTCTGGCCAGAGAACCTGGCCCATAGAGGACAATGGCGCATGAGGCACCTGGACTATAGCTCTCAAAAGGCACCATGGTAGTTCAGAGAGAGACAAATTAATGTAGCACTGACCCAACACAAAATGTTTCAATTTGGGAAAGCAGAAATGATCCTTTTTTATTGAAATCAAAATTTTTCAGAACTTTCTGTTCTGTGAAAGATTTTAATATTCTGATTTTTCATTCCAGTTTGGGAAGAAAACAAATTTCTAAATATTGGAATTTCCTGTGAGATGGCATATCCCAACTTTGCATACTTATCTGTGCAACCTTAATGTTCTTTTAATGTAGTTTTTTATATGTAATATATTTTTAAGCTGCCTATCAGTTGGTATTGAAGCACCATTATCCTTAGTGTTTCTATGTTATTGGCAGCAGTTTTACTTACTATAATTAATAATTTGTAAGTCTGTCAAGCAATTCAAAATATTAATCTCAATTGTGATACTAAAAAAATTAATCATGATTAATCAGTTTTAATTGCACTGTTAAACAATAATAGAAAACCATTCATTTAAATATTTTTGGATGTCGTCAATATTTTCAAATATACTGATTTCCATTACAACCCAGAATACAAAGTGTACAGTACTCAGTTTATATTATTTTTTATTACAAACATTTGCACCAAAAAAAAGATAAACAAAAGAAACAGTATTTCAATTAACCTCATACAAGTACTGCAGTGCAATCTCTTTATCATGAAAGTTGAACTTAAAAATGTAGAATTGTTATTTTAACATAAATCTCTTCAGCTGAGGGAGCCCTTGCATGCAAGGGAGAGTGGATTTTTACCTCAGGGGCTTGGCATGCAGCGAGGGGGAGAGGCTGGTGCAGGGAGGTTGAGCTCATCAGGCCCCTGTTCTCTATGGCAGTGTTTCTCAAACTTCTTGTGCTGGCGACCCCATCTGGGCTTAAAAAAAATTGTCACTGCCCCACTAGAAAAAATTGTGATCCCCCACATCTTCAGCCCTGGGGGGCTCAGGGCTTCAGCCCCACTCAGGGTGTGGACCTCTGGTGCTGTGGGCTGCGGCTTCAGCCCTCCACCGCTGATGCTGCCCTCCTCGCCCAGACGTATGTGAGTAACACATTAAATTTTGTTTTCAATTAATTATGGCTGTCAAGTGATTAAAAACATTAATTGTGATCATGCGATTAATCGCACTGTTAAACAATAATAAAATACCATTTATTTAAATATTTTCGGATGTTTTTCTACATTTTCAAATATATTGATTTCAGTTACCACACAGAATACAAAGTGTAAGTGCTCACTTTATATTTATTTTTTATTACAAATATTTGCACTGAAAAAATACATAATATTTTTCAATTCACCTAGTACTGCAATCTCTTTATTATGAAAGTTGAACTTACAAAACTTGAATTATGTACAAAAAACTGCATTCAAAAATAAAACAATGTAAAATTGTAGAGACTGCAAGTCCACTCAGTCCTACTTCTTTTTCAGCCAATCTCTCAAACAATTTGTTTACGTTTGCAGGAGATAATGCTACCCATTTCTTGTTTATAATGTCACCTGAAAGTGAGAACAGGCATTTGCATGGCACTGTTGTAGCCAGCGTCACAAGATATTTACATGCCAGATGCACTAAAGATTCATATGTCCCTTCATGCTTTAACCACCATTCCAGAGGACATGCATCCATGCTGATGACGGGTTCTGCTCGATAACAATCAGAAACAGTGCAGACCAATGAATGTTCATTTTCATCATCTGAATCAGATGCCACCAGCAGAAGGTTGATTTTCTTTTGGTGGTTCGGGTTCCGTAGTTTCCGCATCAGAGTGTTGCTCTTTTAAGATTTCTGAAAGCATGCTCCACACCTTGTCCCTCTCAGATTTTGGAAGGCACTTAAGATTCTTAAATCTTGGGTCGAGTGCTGTAGCTATCTTTAGAAATCTCACATTGGTACTTTCTTTGCGTTTTGTTAAATCTGCAGTGAAAGTGTTCTTAAAATAAACAACACGTGCTGGGTCATCTTCCAACACTGCTATAACATGAAGTATATGGCAGAATGTGGGTAAAACAGAGCAGGGGAGTTCAGTCACAAATTTAATTTACACTTTTTTTTTTTAAACAAGAGTCATCAGCATGGAAGCATGTCCTTTGGAATGGTGGCCAAAGCATGAAGGAGCATACAAATGTTTAGCATATCTGGCACATAAATATCTTCCAATCCCAGCAACGAAAGTGCAATGTAAATGCCTGTTCTCACTTTCTGGTGACACTGTAAGTAAGAAGAGGGCAGCATTATCTCGTGTAAATGTAAATAAACTGGACAAGAAGTAGGACTGAGTTGACTTGTAAGCTCTGAAGTTTTATATTGTTTTGTTTTTGAGTGCAGTTATGTAACAAAAAATCAACATTGGTAAGTTGCACTTTCATGACAAAGATTGCACTACAGTACTTCTATGAAGTTAATTGAAAAATACTATTTCTTTTGTTTATCGTTTTTCCAGTGCAAATATTTGTAATAAAAAATAATATATGCTTTGATTTCCATTACCACACAGAATACAATAGATATGAAAACATAGAAAAACATCCAAAATATTTAATACATTTGAATTGGTATTCTATTGTTTAACAGTGCAATTAAAACTGCGATTAATCGCAATTAATTTTTTTATCACGATTAATTTTTTTGAGTTAATTGCATGAGTTAACTGCGATTAAGCGACAGCCCTACAATTAATCTCAGGCATAATTGACAGCCATAATAATTTGTAATTCAGTTGTGCCCAGAAGCTCCATTAAGGATGAAGGTCCCATTCTGGTAGGTGCTGTACAAACTGAAAAACAAAAAGTACCTCATTTATAGTTTTTAAGAGAGTCCGGTAGTGCTGGAAAGTGGGATCCTATGGATCAGTTAGTTCAGGCAAACAGGTTCAATGCAAAGACCATTTCCACACTGAACAGCCAGCTCAGCCCCTAACCGGAGAGACCATTCTGCATCACCATGTTGTTTTTATTAGCATGGACTAACATGCACTAGTAGCTGTGTTTAAGAAGCTGAATTTTCTCTTCATTTAAAAACTCAAGTCGAAATGGAAGCTGAATCTAGGAGCTGAAGTTGGTGTTTCATTCACTAACCTTTCTCAGCCCACTAGGGGTTGGAACTTTTGATCTTGTGACTAATTACTGATTTGTATGCCAGTTCTGCACATAAAACAAATGTTATTACTTCACTGTTCATGCTGACAGCTCCAATGAATAGTTAAAAAAACCAATACTTGGCAGGGAAAGCATGCTGGCCAAACAAACTAACGCAGCAGTCTATTAGCCCTTCTCCTCTTGAGTTGGCAAGTCCAGTCTGGGTCAGTATTTTCAAACCTGTATGGCTTAAGGGAAAAAAGTGTATTCGAAAAAGTTGCTGATTATTTCTCAACAAAGATCTCTATGCCGATTTACACCAGCTGAGGATCTGACCCCCTATCAGGAAGAACCATTCATCTAATAAATATCTGTTTTTCAACTTTGACTTGTTAATTAAATACCCATAGCCAAGGTAATCTCTTGCTGTATGAACCCGGAAGCGTATCATCTCCTGTGATATGGGCTATCCCTGGAGTGGCATGGCTGAGATCTGTGAAGCAGCACACCACTGCTGAAAATTAGACGACACTTGTACCACAAGAGAGATCCCCCAAGAGTATTTTTGGTTTGGTTCCAGGATGGTTAGTCTGTTTTATAGGGGGAATCATCTCACCTTAAAGTTAAAAATGCACAACCAAGAAAGACTAAAGGGAGATTCTGATAACAGTGAGAAGCTGAAGTGGGAAGATCTAGTTTAGAAGATCAGCATTGCAAAAGCTTCTCCATTCTTGACTACCAACTATGGCCATTTCTAGGATACAACATTTGGAATGCCAAAAATGTACTGTGTACTGTAAGCACCTCCCCACCCTCCACAGATGACAAAAAGGAAAGGATTCTTGCAAATGGAGTCAGACTGTGTGCATCAGAAAAAAAATCTTTAGGATAGACAAGGGAAGGAACCCAGACGGCAGATCTCTTCACAGGCAGTGCAGGGAGGAAACACACCTTTTGATTCTGCCTCAGACTTACAGGAGTCAGAGCTCGGGAGCCCTGGTGCCTTTACTAGACCTGGGAAGCCCTCCATAGAACATAAGAACGGCAATACTGGGTCAGACCAAAGGTCCATCTAGCCCAATATCCTCTCTTCTGACAGTGGCCAATGTCAGGTGCTACAGAGGGAATGAACAGAACAGGTAATCATCCAGTGATCCATCCCGTCGCCCATTCCCAGCTTCTGGCAAACAGAGGCTAGGAAAACCATCCCTGTCCATCTTGGCTAATAACTATTGATGGACCTATCCTCCATGAAATTATCTAGTTCTTTTTTGAACCTGTTGTTGTCTTGGCCTTCACTACATCCTCTGACAAGGAGTTTCATAGGTTGACTGTGTGTTGTGTGAAAAAAATACTTCCTTTTGTTCGTTTTAAACCAGCTGCCTATTCATTTCATTTGATGACGCCTAGTTCTTGTATTATGAAAAGGAGTAAATAACACTTCCTTATTTACTCTCTCCACATTGGTCATGATTTTATAGACCTCGATCATATCCTCTCTTAGTCATCTCTTTTCCAAGCTGAAAAGTCCCAGTCTTATTAATCTCTCCCCACATGGCAGCCGTTCCACATCCCTAATCATTTTTGTTGCCCTTTTCTGAACCTTTTCCAATTTCAATATATCTTTTTTTAAGATGTAGAGACCACATCTGCATGCAGTATTCAAGCTGTGGGCATACCATGAATTTATATAGCTGCAATATGATATTTTCTGTCTTATTATCTATCCCTTTCTTAATGATTCCCAACATTCTGTTTGCTCTTTTGACCACAGGCGCCGACTCCACGGGTGCACCCACCAGCAGCTCCCCGTGGCCCTGCCCCACCCCTCTGCTTCAGCTCACTTCCACCTCTGCGAGCACGCCGCTGCATCCCACTTCTCCCCCCTTCCTCCCAGCGCTTGCGCCATGAAACAGCTGATTCGCGGGGCAGGGAGGGAGGGGGGAGAAGGGGGAACGCGGTGCGCTGGGGGAAGAGGCGGGGCCGGGGCAGGGATTTCGGGAAGGGACCCAATAGGGGCAGGAAGGGGGCGGAGTTAGGGTGTGGCATTTGGGGATGGGGTTGGAATGGGGGTGGGACCAGGGGCAGGGATGGGGTGGAGTCAGGGCGGGCCCAGGGTGGGGGGGGCGCGGGCACACACCAGCACCAGAGAAAGCTGGCGCCTATGCTTTTGACTGCCACTGCACATTGAGTCGATGTTTTCAGAGAACTATCCACAATGACTCCAAGATCTCTTTCTTGAGTGGTAACAGCCAATTTAGACCCCATCTTTTTATATGTATAGTTTAATATGTTTTCCAATGTGCATTACTTTGCATTTATCAACACTGAATTTCATCTGCCATTTTGTTGCCCCGTCACCCAGTTTGAGAGATCCTTTAGTAGCTCTTCGCAGTCTGCCTGAGACTTAACTATCTTGAGTAGTTTTGTATCGGCAAATTTTGCCATGTCACTGTTTACTCCTTTTTCCAGATCGTTTATGAATAAATTGAATAGGACTGGGCTCAATACAGTGGTGTCCCCCAGAGGTCTATTTACCTCTTTCCATTCTGAAAATTGACCATTTATTCCTACCCTTTGTTTCCTATCTTTTAACCAGTTACCGATCCATGAGAGGACCTTCCCTCTTATCCCATGACAGCTTACTTTGCTTAAGAGCCTTTGGTGAGGGATCTCGTCAAAGGCTTTCTGAAAATCTAAGTACATTATATCCACTGGATCTCCCTTGTCCACATGCTTGTTGACCCCCTCAAAGAATTCTACTAGATTGGTCAGGCATGATTCCCTTTACAAAAACCATGTTGACTCTTCCCCAACAAATTATGTTCATCTATGTGTCTGACAATTTTGTCCTTTTCTATAGTTTCAACCAGCTTGCCCGGTACTGAAGTCAGGCTTACTGGCCTGCAATTGCCAGGGTCACCTCTGGGGCCCTTTTTAAAAATTGGCATCACATTAGCTATCCTCCAGTCATTTGGTACAGAAACTGATTTAAATTATAGGTTACAAACTACAGAGGAGAAACAGGATAGTCTTCCATGGAAAATGGATCTGCATATTTCAAGTATGGCTAGTTTAGCTCAAAAGGTATAAAATAACTATCTGAAAGATTTCTTAAGAGACGGTGCTGAGATTACAAATTATTTTTTTTTACTTAAATTACAAAGTCATCTTGAAGAAGGATAAAACTATTTTTTCCACGGTACCAAATCTTTGGCTGCCCAATCGGAGGTAAGGGGGAAAATGATTAGATCTATCAATTGTAAATTATACCCCACCAGACATTTTAAGCATACATTTTTCCACCTTGCTTCAGGAAGCTAATCTGAGATTTATTTTCAGGTGCTGGTGTGTGCTATGATTAGTTGGTTTCCCTTTCTATGAGGTGGTGTTGGATGCATTTATGCTTTAGCTTTTGGGGAAATTTGTCTTATCATACTTCTAGAACTACTGATAAAAATGTATCCTCCCCAACCCTGAAGCTATTTTTATATTTTTACATTGTTTGTTCAAATTGAGGACTTGCTGCTACTCAGCATGAGTAACGGTACAGCAATCTGGCCCTTGATCGCCTACAGTTTTTTAAATATCATGCTCTTTAATTAATCATGGGTTTTTAAGGTCAGTAGGAACCACTTTGATCATCTAGTCTGCTTCTTGCATTCCACAGGCCATAGAATTTCACCCAGGAATTCCTGCACCACATCTATAGCTTCTGTTTGAGCAAGAATATAACTTCAGAAAAACTTCCAATTTTGAGAGAAAGATTTCAGGTGATGAAGATTCCATCGCATCCCTTAGTGTACTGTTCCAATGGTTAATTATAAAAATTGTACAGTATTGTATTTCAGACTGAAAATAAGGTGCAATTTTTTGACAGCAAGAGTAAGTCAACCATTGGATCAATTTACTGTGGAATGTGGTGAATTCTCTATCACTGGAAATATTTAAATCAAAAGTGGATGTCTTTCTAAAAGGGTATGCTCTTGTTCAACCTTAATTTATTGGGCTATATGTAAGAATCACTGGCTGGAATGCTATGGCCTGTGTTATGCAGGATAACAAACTAGATGATCACAATCCCTTGTGACTTAAAATCTATCAGATATTTTTGATTAAAAATAAAAATTCTAAATCAAGATTTCTGGGCCCCCTCCCCCAAGAAAAGAGAGAAGGAAAGTAAAAACCAAATCAAACCAAAGCCTTAGATATCTTGACAAGGGAACCATATGGAAAGTCTTACCTTCCAGATGCTTTCCCCATGTATTTCATTTTCCAGCTAATCATTCCAACCACCCGCTGGGGAAAAACAAAATATTGCACCACTTTCTGTCATGCTAACAATTTGGTGCACACCCTGTACAAGAAACAGTGTGCATTGGATTATTTATATTGGGCCTCACTATAAGTCATCCTACAGCTGCAATAAACAGAAAATTAATTAAACCAGATGAATCTGGAATATATTAAAGCAAAAAACCTCACACAGATACAATGAAAAAGCTGCACAGTTGAAAATCACAACCAAGGCAGGAAATACTACTATCAAGGTTCAAACACCCACATTAAGGTGGCTACAGTATATGTCACCAGTATTTTGTGATCTAAATTTTATGACCAACCATAATATATTATCATACCAGAAAAACAAGATTAACTATGGGCTACCTTGGCACCTCCTATGGGGAAAAAAACACCCACACAGAGTTCTCCCAACACCTTCCTGGGGAGAGTTGGCCCTTACCCTCATGTCCAGTGTAAACCAAGGTCACGATCCATCCCCAATTGAAGTGGATGGGAGTCTTTCCATTGACTTCAACATGATTTGGACATGTCTCCAAATGAGCAGCAAAGAGAATTTATAAAACTTGGAGATGAGACAGAGCCCATCGTTGTTCACATGGAAGACTTGTGTTCTGGGTTCTCCTGCTGTCCACTTGGCTCCCTCTCAGCTCCACTGGAGTCACACTGTCAAGAACGGCCCTGCCCACAGCTGCCCTCAGTATGCTGTTTAAAGGGAGCTCTATGGCACAGAAAGAAGTTAATGCATTCATCGCAATGAGCTCTACCATGTACCCAGCAGAGGATGACTTTTATTGTTACTGATAGGTTTTTTGTTATTTGAGTGTGACTGAATTTATGTAACACCTCTCACAAATGTCGAGGTATTTTACAGCATGCAAAGAGGTAAGGAACTCAGTCAAAAAATAAGCAGAGTGAAATAGCAAAATGTTTTGATTTAAAAGGGGGGGAAAAAAAGTCTTGCTGTGCAAATTTGGTTCACATTTGCACAACTTCCACCCTCTACTTTGTTTCTTAAATGCGCATGGAACCCTGCCGAAGGTAACTGGACACAACTCCTCTTACGTATTCCTCTCCAAACAAGTACTTTTCTGTCCACTGTATCTGAATTCCATTTGGTTAAACTATTAGCTTTCGAACTCTCAGCAGTTTATAAGTAGAAAAAGTTAAGGAAAGTTATTGAGGGTGGGGCATCAGAACTCTAGACTGCAATTCAAAGGCAAATGAAAAACCACTTTGACCATCAGGACAGTATGCTTCGGAGTCACTGGTGCCATACTGGCTGAGTATAACAAAAAGGAGTGAGAGAGGCCAGCAAGAGCTTGTACCCCTTCTCCCAAGCTGCAAATCCTGCTACTCCCTCCCTTGAAGTGACAAGGCCTGACCCCTATACCTTTGACCTGGCAGAACCTTCTGCTCAGCTCTCCCTCAGAAAAGATCTGACTTTCCTGCATCCTCCTAGTAACAGAACCCCTCACTCTGACCACTCAGGTTATGCCTACATGGCACATTAAGCCCTGGCTTTGACTTAGGTTCAAGCCCGAGCTCAAGCCCCCCTTCCGTCCATATACAAATCAGCCTGACTCAGGTTAGCAAGCACTCAGGACCCTGCAAAGGGGCGTGGGTCAGAGCCTGAGTCCCACAGCGACTTGGGTGCAAGCCCTGTCATCATGGAGTGTGGACGCAGGTCACACTGCAGAGCCAAGTCCGAAAGTCTGCCTAATGCAATATGGATGTGTTAGCACAGGTGTGAGACCCGGGTCCAGCAGCTGTTAACCCAGGTTTACAGTGCAGCACGGACACTGAAGCATGGGCTTGAAAACACCAGTCCACAAACCTGGGTCCCACCAGGGTTTACAATGCAGTGTAGACATACCTTCAGAATTTAAATCTTCATCTACACCTCTGTGACACAAAGGGTTACAAAAACCTTATTAGGCTCTGCAAACCTTACAGCAGATGCTATCAACATGGGAGGCAGCCTGGTACAACGAGAGGTCACTGTAGTGAGACTTGGAAACACAGGGATCTATTCCTGGCTCTGCCACCAACTACTATGTGACCTTGGGCAAGATACTTCTCTCTGTGCCTCTGTTTCCCGTCCCATCATCTATCATCTTGTTTATTAAGATCATAAGCTCTTTGAAGCAGGGACTGTCACTATGTGTGTGTGCAGCACCTAGCACAATGGGGCATCTGACCTCAGTGGGGGTCTCCAAGCACCACTGTTATACAAACAAATGAGTACAAACTTGAGCACAGAATGAAAAACATCTCTAATTGTCAAGCTTTACACTATTTTAGTCTGTGGTAACCAGGATTTGTATATGAGTTTTTAATTACAGGTACTGGTAGTCAAATAAGCACTTAATGCACAGAATTAGCCCCTATAATTTTCATTTTAATAACCACTGACTCTCATACTTCAATGTTAGTCTGGATCTCCAGGCACAGAAACCTGCTGCGTGAGTATTAAAACCTTACCTATTCTAGACATACAGTCATGTCAGGGAACCCAGTTACAGCACACTGGGTGCTGGATCATAATAGTGCTTCATAACCAGACCACTTATGTTCTATCTATACTACAAACTGGAACAGGGTTTGTATCAGAGTTAGGAGAGAACCATGTCATATCTACATTACCCAATACTGTTGTCATTCTAACACGATGTCTGAAGTTCCCTTGTGCCACAAGGCTCAAATTGAGTAGACAGTGTAGGTCTTTTAAGTATAATCTACCTGCAAAATCTGGAGCACTGCACAGAAGTACCTGCTTCTGAAAATGAAGAAGAAAATTCAATATGCATACTCAGAACACAGTTTTAAAATTACTAACTTTCTTAAACCACCAATTTTTCCTCCAGATAATGGGAAAAACTGAAGTCCTCATTCAGAATGGCATATATACAATGTTTGAAACTTCAAAAATAAAGCCATTTGCGTTATCATAGCATGAACAGCCTCCAAAAAAAGTCTTCGCTGAAAAATACTCTGCCCTCACCTCCTTCCTCACCATGTTCAGATAAAAAATCCATTCAGCTGCGTTTTATAGTAACTTTTGAGTGGTATGGAAAATTTCAGCAAAAACTGTTGCTGTGTTTGGGGGGGTGGGGTTTGGAGAAAGTAACTGAAAAGAGACATTTATGGGATGTTATAATTCAGCAGAGCTACAGAAGACAGTTTCATTTGCAGTAGTATCATTTTCATTTGCTCCAGAATTATCCTCACCAACCAGCTACTTGCATCATAGAGCAGTGGTTCTCAAACTTTTTTTTTTCCACGGACCACTTGAAAATTGCTGCGGGTCTCAGCGGACCAATTAATGATCTTTCCAAATGTTGTTTGTAACGTTAGCTAACTATTGTAAAGCGCTTTGGATAAAAGTGCTATATAAAAAAACCCAACTTTATAAACTTTTTTTGTTCTACAAATAAAAGCACACAACTCATATTTTAATATCAGTAGTCTTACCTTTCTAATGCAATGGATGTGCCCTCCTTCCCCCACCGCGGCAGCCACCAAGCTGGGCTGGGAAGGAGGAGGGTCTCTCCCTCTCTCCCGCACTGCAGCAGCCCCTGATCTGGGGCTGGGAAGGAGGGCCTCTCTCTCCCCGGCAGCCGCAGCCTTGAAGCTGGGGAAAGTCACCTCTTTCTCTGGCCACTGCAGCCCTGCACATCCCAAATTCCCCCCACCTCCTCTTCTTACCCCACTGCCTCCTCCCACCTACCCCCTATTTCCCCACCCCCCACGCCACCACTTACATGTGCGTCTTCTCCAGGGTCCAGGCACCTAATTAGTGGAGCCACGCCTGCTCAGCTCCACTAATTAGGTGGGTGGCCCTTCATTCTCTCGTGTGCAGCCGCTCAGGTGCACACCTTATAGGGAACTCTACGCAGACCACCTGAAAGGAGCAGTGGACCACAGTTTGAGAACCTCTGTCATAGAGGCAGAACTGCTTGCCTGTCTCATCATAGTAACTGTGTCTCATGGTTTTCCATGGAGTTTTGTTCATAAAGTGTTTATCAATATGCATGCACACACAGCACCTAGGAAAGAAGAGGCAAGGAGCAGATGCTTTTGAACATTTGGGGGGAGGGGGGCGTGGGAAGGTGAAAAAGAAGCTGGCGGGGGACAGCTCTTTGCATCCAACCTGTTATAGTTATTTTGCTTTTAACCATCTAACTGAGACTCACAGATCCACCAGAAACACATTAAATCCTTTGAACCTCTGAAATGATTCATTATTGAAGTCACAGTAGGGGAGTCAACTCAGTTTAGAAGACATAAAAGACTAACTCTAGAACAAGTGTCTTTTTCCATTATAAGGTAATGGCTAAGAAAAGACGTTTTAATTTAGTAAGAAGATGCAGTCACAAAGGGAAAAGGGAGAGGGTTGGGGGAGGAAACACCCCCAAAACTTAATGCTTCCTTCCAGAATGCACCAAAGAAACAATCCCTCCCAAGTCAACTCTCTCTTTTAAACGTATCAAAATGAGATAAGCAACACCCCAACTTCTCATTATCCCTAATCCACAAATACTCCTCACATGGTATCTGTTAGATCACTACAGTGTATGCTCTCTCCAGAGCTTCAAGTATGTGTTATTAGAATAAGTTATTCATTTAACATCTTAAAATTTGCCTCTATAAACATTATCATTGCACTGTTTATTGTTGTAAGTCAGTGACATCAGAAATACTGAATTGTGAAACTCAGAAAATTTTATACATATTAAAGAAATGAATCCAATATAGTATCCAACTTCCTCCTCCTTTTAGGTGATGTTTCTCTCATTTTCAATTTTTATTGGTTATAGCCATCCAAGTGGCAAATGCTGCTGAAGGAATAACACATGCAAACTACAAATACCTCTAATGTATGTGCAATACACAAATACCTCTCCACTGTTCCAATCCAGCTGTAGATGGGCGGGGGAGGAACATAACCATCTCACTTAAATATCTGGTCCCCTGTGGCTTGATGGGAGAGAACTGAACGGACAAAGTCCTTATCTAGTTCTATGTAATCTCATCTACTGAAGGTGAGATCAGAGGTGAAATGCAGCAAATGAAAATGACTTGAACCCAGCAGAATCTATACGTGGCCAAAATGTTGTTGTTTTATTATAGGAGTATAAATGACTGCTAATATACTAGCCAGGCTATTATCAAATCTCTTCAGTGACAGAGCTCTCTGCTGAAGGGGACAAATAAAAATAAGTGCATTAAGTAACAAATCACAGGAACAACTTGTTTAGACTAGAGCCATTGTCCCAGAGGATTACAGAGTTTATTTTGCCCCCCCATCCATTAGTTGTTAGTTTTCCATCTTCATTTTAATACTGTAGCCATTATTACCAAATGCCACCAATAGCCTACTGTTCCTCTGTAGTTCTGGATGGCAAGCACATAAACGCTTTAATTTGTATGGCAAGGCTTTGGGTTTGCTTTAAAGATGCATACAATAACCTTAGTGATAACAGCCCAATTTTTAAACGCGTCCTGCCAGTCTTGTCAAACTGTCTAATGCTTTAATTATTAGTTGCTTTGGTTTGTTTTGTATTACTGTAATCCCTACAGGCCCCACATCAGACATCATGGACCCGTCGTGCAAGGTGCTGTAAAAACACAAACCAAAAAGACAGTTATTGCCGCAAGAAGCTTTCGGTCTATCATGTCGGACAAGAAACCACAGAAGAATAAGGCAGACTGGGGAGCACAAGACGACTGTGAGAAGATATGGGGAAGTGTAATAAGCAGTGGTCACAGCACAGCAACTCTGTGCATCTCAGGGTATGGCTACACTTGCGAGTTGCAGCGCTGGTGGAGGCTTTCCAGTGCTGCAATTAGTAAGTGGCCTCACCTGCAGGGCACTTCCAGCGCTGCAACTCCCTGGCTGCAGCACTGGCCGTGCACCTCACTCAGCATGGGGAATAAGGATTGCAGCGCTGGTGCTGCAGCGCTGGTCATCAAGTGTGGCCACACACCAGCGCTGTTATTGGCCTCCAGGGTATAAGGGTGTATCCCAGAATGCTTTTAACTAAATTACTCCCTTTGTTTTGTTATGCAGCCTCTCTTTGTTTTGTTGTGAACCTCCGGAGCTCTGTTGCTACCGGAGCTGCTCTACCAGAGCTGCTTATCAGCTCCTGTTTGCTGTGATCAATCTGTGAACAATCAAATGAGATCCTCCTCCCTGCGTGATTCACAGGGGTTGAGTGTTTGCGTTTTGCTTGACCAGCAGCGAGAAAAGGCGTCATTCACAGGGGTTGAGTGTTTGCTTTGCTTGAGAGAAACGGGGGGAGGGGGCAGAGGGGGGAAAGAGAGTATGTTGGATGCAGGCTGTTTGCAGTTAACAATAAGGGGGTGGGAAATTTTTCTGATTTTGCACAGTGTCAGTTCCAAAAATCCACTCTCTCTTCCCCCACCCCCGGTCCCTGTCACACTGCCCCACCCCCCCCTCTTTTGAAAAGCACGTTGCTGCCACTTGAATGCTGGGATAGCTGCCCATAATTCATCACTCCCAACAGCTCTGCAAATGCTGCAAATGTGGCCACACTGCAGCGTTGGTAGCTGTGAGTGTGGCCACACACCAGCGCTGGCCCTGCACAGCTGGACGACCAGCGCTGCAACTACCAGCGCTGCAGATTTGTAAGTGTAGCCATACACTCAGAGGGAGTAGTGACTCTCTCAAGTAGTCCCCATTGTTTAAATGTAAATGCTACACAGGGTGTGTAACCACTCCACAATCTGGTCCAAAATGCAAACTAGGGTTGATGAGAGAGCCTAAATTTACTTAGACTATGTCTACACTACACAGCTTCCATGTCACTACAGCTGTGCCACTAAAAGTCGCGCAGTGTAACCGCTGTTTGTTGGCTCTCCTGTCGACAAAAAACGTTCACCCACAATGAGTGATGTTAGCTTTGTTGACAATTGAGCACTCCTGCCGACAAAGCGCTGTTCACACCGGCACTTGTCATCGGCAAAACTTTTGTGTTTCGAAGGGGGGGGGTTAACACCTCTGAAAGACAACAGTTTTGTCGTTCAGTTGCCAGTGTAGACATAGCCTTAGGATCTTAACCATGGACTCTAGAGGAAATGAAGTATTACACTGAGCCCCAAAAGCAAACTTTTAGAAGGTTTCACCACATTGCCATTAAAGTAGTGCATGCCTCTCAACCTCTTTTTATAAACTGCAGACAACATGATAAACAAGATCTCCCTGATCTCAAGGAACAGTTTTCAGAAGATATTGTGATGCACAAAATAAAAAAAAATGAAGTAACCATCTATTTTTTTTTAAATCAGAAACACTGCTTCTAATCTAGAGATCATAAACCACTGTTATAAGAACTTGCATATTAAACTAACTGTTTAGTGTTTAAAACGTGGGCGGGGGGGGGGAGGAATCTGAATGCTAAAGCCAGTATTTTCTGAATAGTAAGCAGGAAGGAAATGGTTTTAAATCTCCAGCATTAGATTTCTGCTTCAAATTAAGGAATTTTTCAGAAAGATTGTTGCCGACTCTAGCATTGCCATGCAGTAATTAAGCTATTTCATTTAAAGTATAACTTGCACATTTGCACATGCTGTGATGTGCTTCTCACTATGTGACGTTTATGAACACTGAATTCAAGCATATAGGTACCCTATATTATTATTAATCACGTTTATTACAATAATGCCTCAGCACCAAATTGTCTTGTGAGATAAGTAACCCCTTTCTCAGGACAACCACCAAGAAAACTCATAGATGAATTAAAAAAATTTAAAAAAAAAACCCACACAATTGTTATTAAAGGATCTTGAGAGGCAATGAGTGCCACTGACCACACAAAAGAAGTTATTTATCCTAAAAACCTTTCAGGATCAGACACTAAGGGCTTGTCTACACTGGCACTTTACAGCGCTGCAACTTTCTCTCTGACAGAGTGTGAAAAAACACCCCCCCTGAGCGCAGCAAGTTTCAGTACTGTAATGCTCTAGTGTAGACAGTTCACCAGGGCTGGAAGCCGTGCTACCAGCGCTAATAGCTATGCCCCTCATGGAGATGGGTTTTATAGAGCTCTCTGCCACGACTTCACAAGCCACGTTAAAGCACTGCCGCAGTAGCGCTTTAACGTTGCCAGTGTAAACTAGCATTAAAGTTCTGATCCAAAGCTCAAGTCAATGAGAGTCTTGCCACTGATTCCCATGGGCCCTGGATTGGGGCCTCATGCCCTGGAATATGCCTGAGATAATGTTATAAATTGTTATATTTCTAAAAAGTTGGCCCCGTGTCACGTTTTATTGATCCTCTATCAAGAACAGTTCATCGGGCTTGGAATAAAAGTCAGCCTTTTCCCCATGTCGTATTCCAAACTCAATTATGAAGCAAATTTTTCTAACCAACACTGAATTGATTCTTGATTTATATTACATGCAGAGTATGAGACGACACGCCAGTGTTTTAATCAGAACCTTGTGTCTTTGTCTTCCTGTCTGTAGTCTTAAAGGAAGGTATTTTTACACAAACTGCGTCAAGCTAGGAAGGAGATTCTCTGCTTTTTGGATCCCCAGCATTTTCTGATGCAAAACTATAAGAATTCCAGAGAATTTCAGTTGTTAGTCAATTGGTCTCATGCAGATATGGAGAGGGAGGGATGAAAAAACAAAGCTGTAGGCATGAGAGAAGCTTGGACCTTCACAGCTGCTGTCAGAGACATGTTAACACACACACACACACACACACACCACTCACGCTAGATGTTCTGCATAGAATATTCAAGACATAAAAAGTAATCTCAGGATTCACTTCCAAGACAAGCCTCCGTGGAGCAAGCTTCCAGAATACAGATGCTCATCTGCATCAGAAAGCTATTCCTGAGCCACAGATTGCAATGACACCTCACATGTCTACATTTGTGCTTTGCCAAAACAAAATAACCACGCCAAATACACGTAAAGTCATCTCAGTCCCATTGTCCCCCACCAAGTACAAACCATTACAGGAGCCTCTTTAATCAAAAGTACTCTCAAATGAAAACCATCATAGCACTTAGTACTTATCTAAAGCATTTCATCTTCAAAGCACTTTACTAACATCAATTAAAATGCCATGGTAAAAAGATTGTCATTTTTAGGGGGAAGATTCAAGTGGAAGAAAAGGTAGATCTTGGTAGCCATCCGGATTAATGCAATACTGTTGTTTCACTTTGGAGACTTGGGTTTTATTCCCACTCTTCGGACTCCAGTGGAAATGAGTTCTGCTCAAGACAGAGTATTAAAATAACAGAAAATACTACAGTATATGTTGTTATTAAGGAGCACTGGCTCAAACCCTGGCTTGCACCACACCTGAGTCACACTAAAAGCACAGATTAAAGCACAGGAATCAGCCCCATTTTCGTGAGTGGAAAAATGTAATCAGAGAAGTTAATTTAAAGAAAAATAGGCAAATTTCATTCATACATTTTAAATTCCATCCCCCTGTGATGCGGTGTATAGGAAAGGTAACCATTATGTCACTGTTGTTACCACTGTTACACAATTTCCATAAATCTTATACCATGTATGTTATATAAGGTGTCAATAGAAAAGTTATGATTTGCTAAATATGATTATCCTGTTTATATGCATGTATCATCTTTGTATCTGAAGTTACGAATATTGGCTATGTATTTGGATCTTACACACGTGTTGTAGTCCTGGGTGACACCCACCAGATAGAATTTACATCAAGGCTAGACAGCTATATGTGGATGGCCCATTAAGGATTCTCCAATCTCACCATGGACCATTGAAAAAAAACTCATCCCATCCAGATAGCTCTTCCTGAGGATGCCTCAGACAGCAAGGGGCCTTTGGCCACCTCCTGTGAATCAGCAAATCATGTAAGGATATGTGATATGTTCATGTGACCTTGCACTCCATCTTGGGCCAGTAACTGTCCACAAACGGGGGCTGTGGGCTTTGTTTGAGACTGTAAAATTCCATGCACATGGAAGAGAATATAAAAGACCCCTGAAACATCTCCATTTTGTCTTCATTTCCTGCTTCATTTCTCTGGACTGGATTTCTAACAAGGAAGCTTTGAATAAGGACTGACGACCCATAATCTGTTTCAGTGATTCCAGCGAGACTTTTGCAAACCAGCAGTTTATTCCATCACTGCTACAAACCTGATATAAGGACTTTGCAATCATTTGTATGCATATGATTCCTTAACCATTCTTTTCTTTATTAAATCTTTAACTAGTTTACTAAGGATTGTCTGACAGCGTGATATTTGGGTAAGATCTGAGATTCATACTGACCTCGAGATGTGTGTCTGGTCCTTTGAGATTAGAAAGAACCTCACACATGGTGAAATGGGTTTTCAATAACCCCTCACTATATTAGACTTGGTTGTCAGGATGGAAGTCAAGGGCTGGAATGCCTAGAGGAGACAGTGTTTTGCTTCTACTTAACCAGTGGGGTGTTGCAGAAGCATTTTTTATTACTGGTTTGGTGAATTTAATTATAGAGGAAACCACCAGTTATTAGGGATTGTCTGTCCTATTTCTTGCGATCTGCCCTGAATGTGGCATTTTCAGTGTGGTCCATCCCAGGCACCCAGCCACACCCCATCCCCTCTACAATAAGTAAAGCTTTAACATCAGTAATCTGTTCAGAATGAAGGACCATTTCCTTTGCCATCCCTCACTACCTTAAGAATTTCTAAAAGCACCCATCACTGGTAGCATCAAGGCATTAGATACAAAATTGTGATTTGCACAAGTTTGTCCATTACTTGCCCTCCTTGATTTCAACTATTTTCTTTATCTAGGATGCTCCGTTGCTCATTAGCCACAGTGCAGAACAATGTGTCATGCAGCATGCTGTCAAGTGGACCAGGTTCAGGCTCATCATGGGCTCTGGTAATAGAGTTCTATGCTGGGGACCCTCCATTGAGAGCTCTTTGCCCCCAGAAGTTTCACCCTATTCTCTGAAGGCCAAATATCACAGCTGAGCTCAGTTCTGTTCTAAGAGGAAGATTCTGCCAGCCTTATAATGGATAGTACCTCATTCCATGATTAGCTGCATTGACGTCAGTAAGACTACTCATAGAAGAAGTTACTACTAAGCATAAGCAGTGGCAGAAACTGATGCCACAGCAAGATATTTAAGACCCAGACAATTAAGGGTCTGCTCCAAAGCCCATTGAAGTCAGTGTAAATGTTCTCATTGACTTCGGATCAAGCAGTGGCACTTTGAGCAAAATGATCAGGAACCTGATTAGATCCAGATAGGAACTGGAAGCCAGTGGAGCATGAGGAGCACTAGCATGATGAGCTCACTTTGATTTGTATATCTTAGAAAGTATGTTGTTTGCACTAGCTAGAAGTTTCACAGTCATCTCCAGGCAGAGTGAGCTGCAATCAGTGGCAAATTCATGAATCACAGAGGAATGACTAGCTGAAGATGGAAGAAGGTATTTCCTTGCATTGTAACAATCTGCTTATTTAGGAGCAGCAGTGAGTCTAATAAGAACCTCAGACTATGCACTACCATGAAAATAAGAGAATGGATTCTCTCTGCAATGGCTGAAGTCAGTGTTATAACCCACTCCTCTAAGTGTTTCTCTCTTTCTAGCAACATTATCTGTGTCTTGCCAGAACACTACTGTTCTGTCCAAAGCTTAAATTTTCACCAGCAAGTTATAGCTGCATTCCTGATTTAAAGGAGACATTATGGACCCAGTCCTCATTGATCAGAGAGTTGTTATACGATGAATTCAGATACTGTATGCATGTGTCATACAGCTGAGGGGAAGGGGGGACAGGAAAACACAAGGGAACCTGGATTGCCAGCCATATGGGATGGTTGACTCAGAACCTGCCATGTTAGATTCATTTCACCTGCATAAATCATCATCACTGGACAGATGCAGTGGGATCTGTCTTCATCCTGCAAAACTAGATTTTTTTGACCAATTTATTCTAAGATTATATTTCAGTATTTTCAAGAAAAATATAAAGTTGATACAAATAAATACATGGTTAAGTCCCAAGCCTACAATGCAGTCTACTAGAGTGTCACTTTCTGCCAATGGATCACAATGCCGGATCTTGGCCTTAATTACTATTCTACAACATTTAAGAAATCTACCATTACATAAATTAGTGGTCTATAAATGACTTAAGATCAAAATGACAATAAAATCACAACTGAAAAAAATAAAAATTAAATACAAACAGTAACAGATATCACTTTGAACCACCTCAATACACATCTACCTCAGCAAACTAAGTCCCTCTAATCAGGAGCTGTTTCTTCTTATGTTTATGAGGAGAGATGAGTAAGACTGGGACTTTTCAGCTTGGAAAAGAGATGACTAAGAGGGGGATATGATAGATAGATATGATAGCTAGATCTATAAAATCATGACTGGTGTGGAGTAAGTAAATAAGGAAGTGTTATTTACGCCTTCTGATAACACAAGAACTAGGAGTCACCAAATGAAATTAACAGGCAGCTGGTTTAAAACAAATAAAAGGAAGTATTTTTTCCACACAATTCACAGTCAACCTTTGGAATTCTTTGCCATGGGATGTTATGAAGACCAAGACTATAAGAGGGTTCAAAAAAGAACTAAGTAAGTTAATGGAGGATAGGTCCATTAATGGCTATTAGCCAGGATAGGCAGGGATGGTTTCCGTAGCCTCTGTTTGCCAGAAGCTGGGAATGGGAGACAGGAGATGGACCACTTGATGATTGCCTGTTCTGTACATTCCCTCTGGGGCACCTGGCATTGGCCACTGTCATAAGCCAGGATACTGGGCTAAATGGACCTTTGGTCTGACCCAGTGTGGCTGTTCCTACATTCTTATGTAAGTACTCTGCCTAGCACACAAGGGGCATCTCTACACTTACCTCCGGAATGATCGATCCAGCAGGGGTCGATTTATTGTGTCTAGTGAAGACACAATAAATTGACCGCCGAGCACTCTCCCATCAACTCCGATACTCCAGCAGAGCAAGAAGAGCAGGCGGAGTTGACGGGGGAGCGTCAGCAGTCCACCTACCACAGTAAAAGCAGCAAAGAATCCTATGGCACCTTATAGACTAACAGACGTTTTGCAGCATGAGCTTTCGTGGGTGAATACCCACTTCAAGTGGGTATTCACCCACGAAAGCTCATGCTGAAAAACGTCTGTTAGTCTATAAGGTGCCACAGGATTCTTTGCTGCTTCTACAGAACCAGACTAACACGGCTACCCCTCTGATACTTGCTACCACAGTAAAGACATCGCAGTAAGTAGATCTAAGTATGTCGACTTCAGCTACATTATTTGTGTAGCTGAAGTTGCTTAACTAAAAATTCCCCCTGCCCCTTCCTCCCCAGTGTAGACCAGGCCTAGGACTCGTCTCTCAGTTGCGGCCACTAGGTGCTACTGTAATACAAATAAATGAAGAAGAACCACTTACTACAGTGACATTTGCAACTCCATTGTTTCAACCAAAAAGTCAAAATGCTTTTTTTCTAAATCACGTAACATTTGGACAGTCAGCCTATAACTTGAAGACTCAGGGGCCG
This sequence comes from Mauremys mutica, assembly GCF_020497125.1. NCBI lineage: Eukaryota > Metazoa > Chordata > Testudines > Geoemydidae > Mauremys > Mauremys mutica. Next base: position 97,593,709 of record NC_059072.1, on the reverse strand, counting down.
GCTATCCGCTACTGTCAAGTTGACAAGACCAAATGTGAGAGAGACCCAAAATAAAGAATGCAACAACAACAAATAATTTAAAAAATTACCCATGCTAGAAGCTTAAAGTACTCTGGCATTGATTCCTTTCATGTCAGTGACTCTCTCTAGCCTTAGGATTTTTTATTTCTGACAAATAGTTTTCTACAACAGTGAAGGGAGCAACCAAACCTGCATGGAACATAGGAAACTTTAGGACTAAAATAAGTGACGTCACTCAAAATGAGGGACATTTGAGAGATTTGTTCTCTCAGGCTTTGCACCTTAGAAAGTCATTTACCCCAGTGCAATGAAAGTTTAAAATGCTACCACTAATGAGAATGGAGAATTCCAACCTGGAAGCATTTTACACCTACTCTGCATAGGTATGAACAACTCATTGGAGAATCGGACCCCTAATGTTCACTTCTGCCTATCTCTATACCAGCTACTAGCTGTCTATGCCAACTTAGTTCTCTGGTGTCTTAAACTAGACTATTTTGACAAAGAATATTAAGTTACAACTTTAAAAGAGCAAGGAAATATTTTTCTCCAAGCAGTTTAAATATTTAATTTCCTTTCAGATATTTAAAAGGTAAGAACGCTAGCTTATTCTTTTGGCATTTTCAGTATCTTGGAAGCAGAATATATCATATGCTTTAAAAAACAGTACAAATAATTTTTTAAAACCCTTTTTTACTACTGGTTTACTTTTTGCACTTTTATTACTGTGGTTATTTTAATTACTGCTAATACTTAGTCCTCCAACGAGTGCAGGGGACTGGACTAGATAACCTCTCGAGGTCCCTTCCAGTCATATGATTCTATGATTACTTAATATTGCAGTAGCACCCAGAGGGATCAACCAGATTGGGCCCCATTTTATTATCTACTGTTTACAAGATGTTTGTACAACAGTCCCTGCCCCCCAGAAGAACTCCTTTTGCATAGGAAACACCCTGGTCAATTTCAGTTTCTCATGCACTAGTAACACAATGGTGTCATTTATGTTCCCTGTGAGTAAATAAAAATGTTGAAGCTTCTGCCTTCTCTTCCTGCTTCCCCCATTCTTCATTTATTATTTTTTAAAATAAATTAACACATTTAACATCTATTGAACAACATGCAAAAATTAGACCTAAAGCCAGTAGACAGTCTAACTTCAGCATGTCAGACTTGTCATGCAAGTAGTCATAAGAGAGACCTTTGAAGGAAAAAGAGGAAAATTTGCTTTGAAACACAACCTTCATTAATGTATAATTTTGGGGTAGAAATCCATATCTTTAATCTGAAATGCCACAAGAGAAGGAGGGAACTCAAGACTACGCTCCACAAGTGACATTTCAACCTCTTCTTCCAGTTCTGTGCTCAACCTATTGTATGATGCCCGATGTTTCTGGGATCAGTCCTGTGGAATCGCTGGTGGAAATGTTTCATAGCTTCGCAGTATAGCTTTTTGATTTTGTCCTTGTGTGTTTCCAGTTCTTTGTTGTTAATTAGATCACTATTTTTCCACTGAGACTGTTACAATAGTGTAATTAACCTGTAATCTCACATGACCCTCCAAAAATCCCCTTCCAGTTGCTTTGGAAACTTTAGAGACTTTCTAGACTCCCTGCTTATGTAAATAAGTGCTGCGTTCTAATTTGTCCTCCTTGTGCTCAATGGAAATTTCAACATTCCTATGGTAGTTGGATGAAGTTGTTGAAACACGGGACTTGATCTTCTCCCCACTCCCAGCAGCTTAAAGCAGTTAGAAAGACAGCTGATCTGGTTTCTTGGGGACTCTGCATGTATGACAGAATTTTCGGGTGGCATAGGAGCCATTTCCACTCCTTATGGATCCCAAGACAGGGGGTGTGGCAGGGAGAAAGAGGGCCTGGCCACTGTGTCTGAGCATCCTGGCAACCACCATCAGCCACAATAGCCCCAGGCTGTTGTTGACAGCCAATGTTTAGCACAGCAGCCCTGAAGCAGCTCTACTTTACAAAAGGAACTAGTCAAGTGGCAGGCCAGCCCCAAGAATGGGGAGTGTGGATGGTGACTTAAAGCCACCTTCATTGTCTCCCTCCCTCCCTCATATTCCTGAGATGTGTGTGTGATTGTGGATGAATTTAAAAAAAAAAAATCACATAAAGAATGTTAGGTCCATGTTATATGTTACGTCTTTCTCAATGAAGTTTGAACAGTGAATGCCCAAACCTCAAAAGTTTAGGATGACTGCACCCAAGAAGTTATTTTTTTTTTTTTTTTTTTAAATTATGTATTTTTGCTGTCAGAGCAAATGGCAAACACCTAATTATCATACTTTTCTCTAAATTTCCTGGGCAGCTTGGTGTAGACTCAATACCATTAAGTAAGGAGAAATCTTTTCCTATATGAATTCTTGAAGCCATTATCAGGTCATTTTTCATAAAAGACCAACAGTCTTGCCTTAGGGCTTGACTATATGCCACGGCAACGTGCGATAGAGAGGTGTGATTTCTAAAGCATATCAGCATGCTGCGTACTAACTGATCCATGTAGACCCCGCTGGTGCGAACTAAAAGTTCCTTTTTGTATGTTAACATGCATGACATTAACATGCATGAGAGAACATTTAGTTCACGCCAGTAGTGTCTACATGGGCCAGTTAATGCACAATATGTTGCCGTACTTTAGCAATCACATCCCTCTAGTGCGTATTGCTCAACTGTGTAGACAAGTGCTTAATGTCAATGCGGATTCTTTCAGTTTTTCCTGAAAATTTGTAGTACCTACTAGTATGTCTGCGAGTTTAAATGTCTCTGAAGGAGTACATCCAAAGCTAAGTGCTTCAACCATTTCTCTATATTGATCATTTTGCGCAACACTGAAGGTGATGTTGTCAGCATAAAAGAAGGTTGCAACTTTCTAATCAAGTTCAAGTCTTTGCCTTTCATTCATTTTTATGGCATAATCATTGATTGATCTGTGTCATTTTGGGGTGGTTGTTGAAGATGAACACAGTCTGCTCCTGAATGAAACTGATGTTGAACAGCTGCCTGAAGAGCTACTGGAAGGTCTGGAACAGGGATTTAAATTATAATATTTCAATGATAATGACACCATCAGAAGTTTCTTCCTTGCAGGATCCTCAAACTCATCATTGTTCCACTCGTCCACTTCAATTTAAAAAAAAGTATTTAATTCAATGGCACATTTGATCTTGAAGAATCCAAATAAGTGCAGAAAATCTAATTTGTTTTTTAAATGAGCACAAATCCTTGCTCTCTTTCTACTAAAAATATGTGACAACGTCTACATTTTACTGTAGAAGATAGCAGTATTGCCAACACCAAGTATTTCAAAATTCATGAGTCAGGTTCCAAAAAAGCATAAATGTTGGATTTTTAAAAATAATAAATGTTGGATTTGACTTTTGGTTACTGAGCCTTTAGGGTTCGTGTTTTTAACCTGCTCTCTGAGGTCTAGGAACTTAAAAAAAATAAAAAATTTAAAAAAAAATTAAAAAAAAGGCTGAGATTCTCACATAACTACATGACTCCAAGAACTGGAGCTTCAGAGGATAGCTCAGTGATTTGAGCATTGGCCTGCTAAACCCAGGGTTATGAATTCAATCCTTGAGGGGGCCACTTAGGGATCTGGGGCGCAAAATCAGTACTTGGTCCTGCTAATGAAGGCAGGGGGCTGGATTCAATGACCTTTCAGGGTCCCTTCCATAAATATGAAGATATACCTATTTAAAAAAAAACAAAACAGAAAATAATGCAGGAGTTGGCAACACTAAAGTGATCATTTTTCATTACTTACATCCATCCAATGACTTGTTTTCTTCCACTATCTTCAACTTCAGATATGTGGAGTCAGACAAATTCATACATTGATGTCTGGTAATTTCTTAACATTATTCATCCATTTGCAGTATTGATTAGCAGCAGTTTATACTAAAGATAGAATGAGAAACAGCTATCAAGTAATGTGATGACTGAAAAAAATGAGTCGTAGACAGCTTTATATAAAACCATCTTACTGAGCTGCCCTGACCACCTTCCAGAAGTTTCTAGATTCTAGCAAACCAAACCTCACATTACTCGTTCAAAACTCCACCCACTCCCCTCACGTCCGCATCCAATGACAGTTTATTCCTTCCATTAGTCATGCACCTCTCTCTCCAATCACCAATGACTTTACCCATTCCTATCCCTCTCCTTGTGAAACCTTGTGAAATGATTGGATGAAACCTCCACAAAAATACAGCATAGAAATCAGTTCAGAGAAAACCAAGCTGATGACAAACAAACATGACTGGATCGGCTCACATATCACTGTCAGTGGACAAGAGCTGGAGACAGTGAAGTATTTCAAGTATTTAGGGGCAATCATCACTGATGAAGGATCAAAGGCAGAAATACTAGCAAGAACTGCACAAACAGCAGCAGCAGAGGCAAAGCTAAAGCCAGTTAGGAAGAATAAGAACATCTTCCTGGAATCCAAACTGAAACTGCTGCACGCATTGGTCATCTCCATTTTTCTGTATGCATGCATGGACCCTTATGGCAGAACTTGAATGGAAAATACCGGTAGTAGAGATGAGATATTTCCGTAAGATCCCGAGCATCTCCTGCTTCGACCACATCACTAATGAAGAGGTCCACAATATCATCACCCAATGCACTGGGTCATATGAACACCTCCTGATGACCGTGAAGAAGTGCAAGTTGAAGTGGTATGGCCATGTAACAAGATCATCTATCCTATCCACGATCATCCTCCAAGGGACAGTACAGGGGAAGAGAAGAAGAGGTTGACAGAAGAAGAGATGGACTGACAACATAAAAGAGTGGATAGGAATAGACTTTGCAGAGACTCGAGCACTGACACACAATTGTCAGGGGTGGAGACAATTGGTTGGATTGCTCATCAGTGATGGTGCCCCAACGACCAATGCAGTTATGGGAGTGATGATGATGATGATATTCACCATTGCTCTGTCTATACTGTGGTTTATTAGAGACCACACCTGGACTTTCAGGTAAACTCAATAGCTGGCACAGGCAATCTGATATATTGCTATTCAATACTACTCTTCATTCTCCTTCCAGCAAACTTGGTGCAAATGCCTCCAAAACCTGAAAGAATCACTATCCTGTTGTATAATCGAAACCAAAATCCAACCCGTCTTGTGCAAATGAAGCACAGAGCTGCCATAATCATATTAGCTATTTTGTTAAATATCTAACCACACACTGGTACCAAAATATCTGCAAATTATGCTTCCTTCTTAACTATCAGTTAAAGAGGGTACTTACTAATGCACTACATCAGAGATGCAAAGCACAGCACAGACTCTGAGCATTAACTATAGAGGGGACAGAAGGAAAGTTAACCTGTGCCATAGTGGGAGATTAAAAATACCAATCTAATTAGCCACCAGTGATTATGCAGCCACTGAGGAGTTTAAATGCCTTGCAGGCCAGGGATTTTGCAGTTTAGGATTTCCAGTCCCAGGGTGCCTGTGCAATGAGAATTTTAAAACCTGGATGTATCGATCTATATTTTTCAGTCTTCAAAAGTCTAGTTCATAAGGATATCTGCCCAACAGTGGATTTTAACCTCATTTTTTTATTTTGGTAATGGCTAAAAGACTGCAGTAGAGTTCTTTATAAACTATGCTTCAATAGCCTAGTTTTATTTGTAGCAGAAACCAGCATTTCTCTACTGGAGTTTAGTTAAAATATTTTTTCCGCTGTGAACTCAGCACTTTCATTTAAACATACTGATTTTCCTTTCAAGTGTAGGACCCTAATGGTGTTAGTGAGAGAGGGCTGGGGGTCTTCATGTGTATTAGTTTGTATTACATTAATTTTTGTGCTTCCACCATTAGAGAAAGAAAAAGTTAGTCCCCCTAGTGTACTATTGCAGTAGGATGTTGAAAAATGTGTGTAGCAATTCACTGACTAAACTGTATATCCACATGTAGTAACAAAACTAGCTTTTTTTTCTTTCTTTTTTTTAACATGCAAAGGACACATAGGAGCTTAAAGAATCTACAGTAAAACTAGGCAACCTTTCAATCCATTTATCAATTTTTCTGCTGTTCCTCTCTATGGGCAAATGCAATAATAAATGTTGTACAAAGAAAATTAAACTGTATCCAGAGGATTTCATTAAATAAAAAGTGTGGACCTGTTGGGAATTACCAACTCTGGTTTTAATACAGTATTTTGTTTCAGATTGTGTTCTAGCCCAATTCTTTCCCCTTTTCAATGCAGAATCCAAGGAGAGCTGCAACATTTAGAGATATCTGACTTTACCGGTATTTCTCTCAAAGTCCACACCTTTTGAGATAGGAAAGTAATGGCATTTAGCCCTAGAAACACACTTTCCTCTAGCAATTTTAAATAGACGCTATACAAGCAAAGTTCTACACACAAAAGGTAAGATCAGTACAGAAATCATATGAGAACTGTTCAGACTCTTTTTCAGGTCCATTAGTTAATTCTCACCAATGTGACAATGTGTGACTGAAAAATAAGGCTCCATTTGCTTTTTGGCAATAACCCACCTCCAAAATAGAAAAAGAAAGACGCTGCATTCAGGTGAAATTCCTAAGAAGTGAAGAAGATTGCTTGGTTTGATGCTGTACCAGGGAGTGAACTTGCTTTCATACTAACCAAATCAGATGGTCTTGTGAGCAAATAGCACAAAATAGGACTCTCTCCAAAAGCACTTATAGAAGAGATTGTCAAACTTCAGGTTACCTCCACAGAGGCAGCAAATTGCTATGTGTTCCCTAGGGAGTTCAGTTTAATGAATTAACTGACAATTCACAGACATGGGATAACAGCAGAAATCTGTCCAAGTGACACACCTAGCAGGGGGCTGTGTATGTGTGTGGGGGTGCATCCACCCCCATTATCAGAATGTTCCAACCAAAATCATTCAGCCCTGACTTAACAAGCACGATAGAATCTGTTCGCAGAAAGGGTCCTGTTTCGCTAGATTGTCTATCGGGAGTAAGTGACTATTTAATAAATGTAGATAGATGGAAGTTGTTTAAAGCCTATTGATCCTCCAGAAGAAGCGGACAAGGCTGATAATGAACTTAATCAATTATATCAAACCAGCCAAAAAGATCTCTTCTTCAAGTGTTAAAATGACCTTCCTGGACACAGGCATGTATATTTTAACCTATTTGATGGCACAGTAAAAAGACATTGAATTATCTGCCTTGTCTAACACACTAAAGGCATGTTTTTTTCTCTCTCTCAGCCCCCACTTCCTATACAGTGAAATGCTGTATGTTGTGAGCCCCACTCAGTCTACCTGCTAGCCCCCCAAACTGAAGTCTACCTTGCAAAGTAGTTGAGGTGTAAAAAGTTCTTACAGACACATACTGAGCTATGGAGAGACTGACAAACAGAAACTCTTCCTAAATGGAAGTTTTACTCAAAGCCCACCTGCAACACCCTTCCGTCTTCTCCCAACTCCCCCCCCCCCCCCACACACACAAAAAAAGTCTCTCACCTATTTCTCCAACTCCACTAGTGGGCTCCTGTGACTTTAAAGAAACCCTTCCCTGCCAAAGGCAGAAGTCCAACAATACAATTGGCAACGGCCACCTTTCTGACTTTTGTAAGTTCGGGGCAAGACACGAGAAAGAGAGAGGAGAGGGGACAACAAATGAAAATAGTCCCACCAGGAGCTGATGCAAGGAAACTCCCTTCTCAGATCTTGGCCAGCGGACTTAAGTGCTAAGCCAGATGAGGGAACCTTTCTTGAGATAAGGCAAAGGGAGGGGATCTGTGCCTGGAATGCGCTTTCCGAAAGGTATCCCGGTTTGAGCATCTAGTCGGCCCCACATTTGATGGGGATTAAAGTCCAGGATCGAAAACAATACCCCCCGGCCTTTATTCGTCATGCTTGCTTGAGAAGGGGGCGAGAGAGGTGGTGAGACACCCCCGATTTCTTTCTATTTCCCTCCCCCTCCCCATTTACAACCCATTTGTCTCTAAAGCAGCAGCAGCAGCAGCGAACCAGCTCAGCACCTTACCTTCTCGGCGCGGCTGCGGGGAAGCAGGGGGCTGTGCAGAAGGTAGATGCCGGGCTCGTTCCTTGCACCTCGGGACGGGTGCGGCCACAGCCCCGGCTCTTGCCCCCAGCACAATGAAGCTTTTCCTCCTCTGCTGCGGGGAGGCGGGTCCCGTTCAGTCCCTGCAGCCCGGCGCTCCGGGGGGGTCTCTCCAGGCAAGGGAGGCGCCGGTTTCCCTGCTCTTCATGGGGCGCGGGAGCAGCCAGGACGGGGGTCCCCTCTCCCTCCGGGACGCGGAGCCGACGGATCCCTCCTCTCCTGCCCGCCCGGCTCTCTCTTCAGGGCCTGCCCGCCCGCTCCTCCATGCTGCCCTGGGATGCAGCCCGCCGCCCCCCTCGCCAGTCCCCGGCGGCGATGCGCGCTGCACAGGCCCTGCCCGACGGCCAGCGGGACCCGGAGGCGGGGGCTCCGGTCCGGCCTCCTGCCCCCTCTCCGGGGCCTGCAGCCAAGCTCCGCCGGGAGAGGAGGCCCTGCCCCGGCCTGGGAGGCGGCGGGGAGCCCCGGGAAGGTCACGGGCAGCGAGGAGCCGGGCTGGGAAGGCTCCTCCGGCGCCGCTCCCGCTGCTGCTGGCCCGGCCTCAGCGGCTGCCGGGCGCGACGCTCCGCCCGGGCTCGCTCAGCGCCCGCTCGCGCTGCCCGGCTGGGTCCCGCTGCTGCCAGGCTGCCCCCGCCGGCTCTCTCCGGCTCCCGGTGCCAGGCTGCCCCCTGCGGGTCCCCGTGCCAGGCTGCCCCCGCTGCCGCCTCTCCGCGGGGCCGGGGCCGGTGCCAGGCTGCCCCCTCTGGCGGTGCGGCTCCCGGTGCCAGGCTGCCCGCCGCCGCCGCCGCGCGCCCCGGGCTCAGCGGCAGCTGCAGTGACTGTGTGTCTGTGTCATGTCTGTGCAGCGAAGGGCTGAGAGCAGCCGGAGCCGAGGCGGGGCCAGCCCGCTGACACGCCGCCCACTGACAGGCGGCGAGGGCCCAACCAGGAGCAGCCCCCTGCTGCAGAGTCCCTCCCCCTCCTCGGGAAGGGGCCGGCTACACCTGGGCTCGGGGAGCCAGGCGTCCGCACAACCCCCCTGCCCCGCGGAGGCAGTGGCTGCTGGGGGGGGGGCTCCCTCCATTGCCCTCTGGAAAGTCCCCTTCTGGTCCCTGTAGGAAGCTAGTCCCAGCAGCCCCCGCCTGGGCTTCACTCCCCGCTCTGTGCAGGGCAACGGGCTGTAAACCACAAGCTGGGTGTTGTTTTAGTATCTGGTACGCTGAGCAGTTCACCTGAGAGAGAGCGTTAAAACCAGCGAGCTGCTGCGAAGCCCGAGTAGCACAGGGAAGCACCGTGGTAAGAGGGGGGAAGAAAGAGGAGTCACCAAGTAATCACCCTAAAGGATAAGAACTGAACAGTACTTACAGTGTCAGCGATATAGCCAGAGCCAACTCCTCTGTCTACTGTGGTCCTTTTTCCTCACTCCTCCACTGACTCTGGGATTAATCCCATCCCATGCCCCACAGGCGCTGATTACAAATTGTGTGTATGTTTCAGGAAAACCCAATAGCATCTAATATTTCTAATGCCATTCAAATGTCAACTTTTAGTATAATAAAATAATATCTAATTTCCTGGTGTCATTAACATATCAAAATGTAATATCACGTCTTTTAGCTGAAATGCGGCAGAATTTGTCTCTGGGATGTTTTGCTGCATTCTGAGAACCAAGTGATAAAAGTGCGGGCTTTCTTTCTCCCCACAGAGATGGAACTAGCGTTTACACTTTATTTTTATTCGTTTCTTTCATTTCACTTCATTAATGGCTTTGTAGAATGGATAATCGTAATAAATTAGCGTGTTAAGAAGGGAGTGTATGATAAACTGTAGGGGAGGAGGGAGGATCTGAAATTGGCAAGGCAAAAGTATAATCAGAGGAGAAACTGTAAAGCCCTGGAGCAAAATGTAAAAATAAGTATACACAATTTTATTTAAAAATAAAAATCCCTTTCAGTTTTTAGAGGTTAGTACAACCATCCACATAAAGAGAAGAAAAGCATACACACGCTATGAATAATAATCTAAATAATCATGGGTAGCAATAATATGGACACAATTCAACATTCATTGCTTTAGTTTTCCAAGGCAATAACAGAATATTAAAGGGGGGAAATGACATCTTTGGAAAATGTCATTCTACAACAGATACTTCAGCTGTTAATTTGTTCTGTTTTATCAACTATTTAAACACCAGGTCTTATTCAAAGATTTCTTTTAACCTGTCATAAAACAATCTGCCCAGTGCCTGATGCTTCAGCACTGCCCACTGCCTGGTGTTTCAGAATCAGAATTATATCAGATGAACTGAAGTAAATCATGAAGTTGAACGTGACAGTGATATCGTTTTAAGTGTCGTTGACTGTGATGTTTGACATGTAATGACACCCAGGAAAGTAATTTGAAAAGTATATCTGTGTGTATCTGTAAAAGCTACTGAATTCTACCCAGAAATGATTATTTGGAGAAACTATATATGGCATGCTGGATGAGCTCTGTTATAATAGCTATTATTCTCATGAGCAAAGAGAACTCACAAATGACTGACCTATATAAGTTACTCTGTCCATGCTCCTGGGTGAAGCTAAAGGATCAGCAGCCATCATGAGTAACATGTCTCTGTATTTTCTTTCCTGGCTGTAGGATTGAAACTACTTTGACAGGTATGATGAAAGAAAATTGCTGGGGATGTATGGAGGATGTAATAGACAGTTCTGAATACTGTTAAATTATTAATAAAACAAGGTCACATACTGGAATTATCAACAGATGCATATTGTGAGTCTCACACTTTGCCATGCAAACCAGCAATCTTTAAGAGTTTGGTCCTTCAAGATACTGGACAATTCCTGCAGGACCAGTATAACAGTGTTCACACTCGGGTGTGGGAGGTTGTACTGCTTTAGTTACACCAGTATAGTTAAAGTGGTACAAATTCTTTGTGTAGACAAGCCCTAAAATATTTACAGATTAGTTAGGTTTTGACCAAGAAAACTAAAATCTCTTTTCCATTTATCTGTTATTCATGATAACATCTAAATACAGTATCAGAGGGGTAGCCGTGTTAGTCTGGATCTGTAAAAGCAGCAAAGAGTCTTGTGACACCTTATAGATTAACAGACGTTTTGGAGCATGAGCTTTCATGGGTGACATGCATCCGACGAAGTGGGTATTCACCCACGAAAGCTCATGCTCCAAAATGTCTGTTAGTCTATAAGGTGCCACAAGACTCTTTGCTGCTTCTAAATACAGTGTGTCTCTGCAGGAGGTAGTAGAGGAAATTAAGAATGAAGCAATAGGCATAAGGGGCCAAATTCATCCCTGATATAACTCCATTGAAGTCCTTTTTACTAGAGTTAAAGCACAGATGAATTTCTCTCATGGGTTTGCCCTTTCTTCATCACTCTGGCTGAAATCAACTGCCAGTAGACCTTTAGAAAAAGAGAACACCATCAGTGGATGAGTGAAAAATGGTATATTGTATCTAGTGAATTATGGGACAGCTCAATAGCTACCAAATGTATGCTTTAAAAACAACCATATACATTTTATTACATGCAAAAAGCTATGTTAAAAGAAGATTATTATGGTTTCAGAGTCAAGCACTCATAAGTTAGGAGGAAATGAAGATTACCTTGCAACCTTAGTTGTGTATAGGCATTACGATACAGTCTTTAATTAGGTGATCACATGCTATTTTCCACAAGACTCTTGCCTCATTCAGTGTATAGAAAGGATGGTGCTCACTTAATGGGCAGCTATTCAATATTTTGTTTCTCCTCATTGTTCAATGTGTGGTCCCAGGCCTTATTTATTGCACATTATTCCAACCCTGCTCTGAAGATAGAATTATTAATTTCTTCATGGGCTTTTCTGTGGTGCTCATCACTACAGTATTTGAGCGCTTCACAAACTTCAATGAATTTATTTTCACAACACTTGTGTGGGATGAGAGGCTGGTATTATCCCCATTTTACAGATGCAGAACTGAGACACACTGAGATTAAGGTCAACAGTGTTCATTAACTGTGGCTCCCCAATGGAGCTACCAAAATCCTGATTTTTATAGAGCACTTTGTATGTTCAAAGTACAGCTCCCATTGACTTCAACTGCAGCTGTGAATGCTCAGCACTTCTGCAAGTCAGAACACAGGGTCTCATATCGGGCACTCAGAAATGAGGACCACACTGGTGTAGGGTATGTCTACACTGCAGTTAAACACCCACAGCTGGCCTGTGTCAGCTAGCTCGGGCTCATGGGGCTTGGGCTATGAGCCTGTTTAATTATGATGTAGATATTTGGGCTCAGGAGTGTGAGGTCCCAGAGCCCAGGCTCCAGCTTGAGCCGGAAAATCTACACTGCAATTAAACAGACCTGTAGCATGAGCCCCATGAGTCCAAGTCAGCTGACATAGGCCAGCTGTGGGTGTTTAATTGCAGTGTACACATATCCTTAGTGACCAGCTCTGAAAAGTTTGGTTTAAGTGACTTGCCCAGCAATCCATAGGAAATCTGTGTCAGAGACAGGGATATAATGCAATTCTCCAGGTCTGCTTCTAACTGCCTTAACCATGAGAGCATCCTCTCTCTTCCCACAACCCCCTGCCTTATTCACTACAAACCTTCCTACCCCTGTCATGTGCTCCTAGAGGTGACAGCAGACTTGCCTCCTGTTTCTCTCACTTTCCTCAAGAGGGACCTGTGTGAGGGGGCTCCCTGCCTCCCCCTCAACTCTGGCCTCTGGAACATGTCATCGGGCTCCTAACCAGTGAGCCTCCCAGGCTGCCCTAACATGCCACCAGAGCCAGCAGCACAATATCCAGCCTATTTGCCTCTGAACTGGGCCCAGAGAACATCTGTATGTGCTCATGCTTCATATTGTCCACTTCCTCCTCCTTGTGTCCCACCCTGACAGCAAGTGGCAGGACCTGTTGCCATCTAAGGAGGGCGAGGAACCTTGGTTAACCAGCCTGTACTCCATTCTGGTCCCATGATCCTCAGGGGATATCAGCTGGCGGTTCATCCATGAGCATGGGCCTGGACCTGGTGTGGTTCATGAACTCCCCAACACCAATCCTTTCTGCAGCGAGAGGGAGACCCTGGTGCACATCTATGTAGATTGCGCCAAGTTGCAGCCCCTCTTCTGGCTCCTCCAGAACCTCAGTAAGAGTTTCTGGTTGCATTTCTCCCTGCAACTCAGGATTTTCACATGCCCTATCTGTGGCCCCATTAATTTATGAGACCTTCTCATCACCCTCCTGGTGCTGGCCAAGATGGCCAACCATCATACCAGGAAGAGGAAGCTGGACGGGGGAGGAGATTGCTCTGCGACTGTGGGGCCTACTTCTAATGCCCTGTTTGATCATGCCTCTGATCAGAGTTCCTTTGTCCACTACCTCTTTGAATGCCTTTGAGGAGCAGTGGGTACTGTCAGAGGTTCTCCACTCAGTTTCTCCTTCCAGTTCCCTGATTTTTACCTTATGACTTTCACTCGTCCCCCCATTTTCTTTTATTTGTTGTCCCCAACATTCAGTTGTGACTTGGGTCCACTGGCCCCTTCCCCCCCAGCTAAGGGGGAGGGCCTTCAGCTATTGGTGGGCTTAAGCCCACGGTCTCCAGTACCCGTAATAGGTATACACCTTTCTACTCCTGTTGTGTGCTCCAGGAGGTGACAGCAGCCTTGCCTACTGCTTCTTTCACTTTCTTTAAGTGAGTCCTGTGGGAGAGCACTTCCTGACCATCCCTCACCCCAGTCCTCTGGAACTCATCATAGGCCCCCTGCCTCGCAAGCCTCCCCGGCTGCCCCCAACATGTAACCTGAGCCGGCTGCATAACATTCAGCCAGCCTGCCTTCAAACCACACTCAGAGAACATCTGTATGCGGTTGTGCGTCACACCATCCACTTCCTCACAGTTGTGTCCCACCACGACACCCAGTGGTGGGATGTGCTACCACATAAGGAGGGTGAGGAATCCCAGTGGGCCAGTCTGTACTCAGCTCTCAGCCCATTGCCCTCTGTGGATATTAGTTGTGTCTCCTTCATGAAGCTATGAGTACAGAGTCGTGAGAACTCCCACAACACCTGTCCCATCTGTGGCAACAGGGAGGCCCTGTCACACATGTACGTAGAGTGTGTCAGGTTGCAGCCCCTCTTCTGGCTCCTCCAGAATCACGTATGGAGGTTCTGACTTCACATTTCCTGGCTCCTCCTGATCCTTGCACACCCCATCTGTGGCCCTACAAAGTTGTAGGACCTCCTTATCAGCCTCCTCCTGGCACTGGCCAAGGTGGCCACCCATCACTCCAGGAGGAGGAAGCTGGAATGGTGGTATGGATCCTCTGCAACTGCTGGACCTATTTCTGGTTCCTTGTCTGCTCATGTCTTCAGGCAGAGTTCTTCTGGTCAGTGATCACTGACTTCTGGGACTCCTTTGAGGAGCAGTGGGTGCTCCTGGGGGTTCTGTGCTTGGTGTCCTCCATAATCAGCCTGATCCTGAACTTAGTGGTTCCTCCCCTTAGTTGAAGGGGAGGGCAGTTAGTTTTGGTCAGGCCTAGACCTGCCTGTCCGAGTCCTGAAAATAGTACACACCTTCCTACTTCTGCAACTAATCAGGCAGAGGACCCTACAGACAATAGCCTCCTTCATTATGCAACCCTGATTCATTCCCAGAGCAGGTCCACCTTTTGCACTGCATGAGACAGGGGATACAGTGTGATCAGCCCAGCCTATAATTATGTTTATTTAACTGATGCTTCAAACACACAGTGAAACAAGCACTGTTACATTATGTTCAAGACATAAAACTTTCATGAGCAAACCAAGACAATTTATGAACTACTCTTATTCCAGGGGTTGATAGTATAGCCCTCTACATGCTCACATATTTTATCTAATGCTCAGGGTATTCTCAGATGAACCAACAGAAGAGAGATTCAAATCTGATTTAGCAGGGCCTGGCCAGATTTTTTTTTTTTTTTTTTTTGGTGGGAGGGAGCAGGAGAGATGGACACCAAACACACAGCTAAAAATAATTACTACAAATTGGGATTCTGGTTCCCACTTTGCCAATGCATTGGACACAGTTACAGCTACTGCAAGATGTGCTGCCCCTCCCTTATCTTTTGCAGCAGGAGAGCTCTCCATTAGAGAACAGCTGGAAGCTTTCAAACAGAAAACAGATAAGATGTAATCCACTCTGGGAAGCAATTTCCCACTTCTGGATCATAAAGTGCAAGCGCTGTTGCTTATGCTCTCCACAGTGGGCATTAAATTGAAAAGTCTGGAGATTCCTCACCAATATGTGGAAAAAACAAGAGGCAAGATGGTGATGGTGACTGAGGAAATTAAGATGACTGGCAAAACAAGGCCGGTGGACCAACTGGTGTGTGTAACTCAAGAATTTAAAATCTGAGAATCCCAAAGGGAAAGTAGTTAGACAAATGGCTATGCAGATGCAGCAAAGGATGAATTTAGTTTTCTACAATATTTTTAATTTTTTTTTCAGAATCCAGTAATATTTCTGATTACACACAAAGTAGGGCTGTCAAGTGATTAAAAAAATTAATCATGATTAATCGCTCAATTAATCGTGCTCTTAAACAATAATAGAATACCATTTATTTAAATTTATTTTAAATTTCTTAAATTTATTTATTTAAATATTTTTGAATGTTTTCTACATTTTCAAATATATTGATTTCAATTACTACACAGAATACAAAGGTACAGTGCTCACTTTATTTTTTATTACAAGCTTGTTTCCATTTGCAGGAGATAACGCTGCCTGCTTCTTGTTTACAGTGTTGTCTGAAAGTGAGAACAGGCATTCGCATGGCACTGTTGTAGCTTGCGTCACAATATATTTACATGCCAGATGCGCTAAAGATTCATAAGTCCCTTCATGCTTCAACCACCATTCCAGAGGACATGTATCCATGCTGAGGACGAGTTTTGCTCGATAACGATCCAAAGCAGAGTGGACGGACGTATGTTCATTTTCATCATCTGAGTCAGATGCCCCAGCAGAAGGTTGATTTTCTTTTCTTTTCTTCTTTTTTTTGGTGGTTCGGGTTCTGTAGTTTCCGCATCGGAGTGTTGATCTTTTAAGACTTCTGAAAGCATGCTCCACACTCTGTCCTGATCAGATTTTGGAAGGCACTTCAGATTCTTAAACCTTGGGTTGAGTGCTGTAGCTATTTTTAGAAATTTCACATTGGTACCTTGTGTTTTGTCAAATCTGCTGTGAGTGTTCTTAAAACAAACATCATCCAAGACTGCTATAACCTGAAATATATGCAGAATGCGGGTAAAACAGAACATGAGACATACAATTCTCCCCCAAGGAGTTCAGTCGCAAATTTAATTAACACACGATTTTTAACGAGCATCATCAGCATGGAAGCTTGTCCTCTGGAATGGTGGCCGAAGCATGAAGGGGCATACGAGTGTTTAGCATATCTGGCACGTAAATACCTTGCAACACCGGCTACAAATGTGCCATGTGAATGCCAGTTCTCACTTTCAGGTGACATTGTAAATAAGAAGCAGGCAGCGGCATCTCCCATAAATGTAAATAAATTTGTTTGTCTTAGTGATTGGCTGAACAAGAAGTAGGACTGAGTGGACTTGTAGGCTCTAAAGTTTTACATTGTTTTGTTTTTAAGTGCAGTTATGTAACAAAAAAAATCTACATTTGTAAGTTACACTTTCACAATAAAGAGATTGAACTATAGTACTTGTATGAGGTGAATTGAAAAATACTATTTCTTTTGTTTATCATTTTTACAGTGAAAATATTTGTAATAAAAATAATATGAAGTGAGAACTGTGCACTTTGTATTCTGTGTTGTAATAGAAAACAATATATTTGAAAACAGAGAAAAATATCAAAAAAATTTAATAAATTTCAATTGGTATTCTATTGTTTAACAGTGCGATTAATCACGATTCATTTTTTGAATCACAATTAATTTTTTTGAGTTAACTGCAATTAATCGACAACCCTACAATTAATCTCAGGCATTAACTGCCATTAACTGACAGCCATAATAATTTATAATCAACAGCCCTAATACAAAGGTAAATTTGTATTTTGAAAGGACGCCATTTCGCTATTGCTGAAAGATTAGCAAGACAAATATTTTTCTCAATTTGTTTACTTAGTGCATTTGACAACACTGTGAATATAAAATGGTTCTACCAAATAGTCACTTACTAATTTCCCTCTGTGTGTGTGGGTTATTTACACAGCAAAAGGAGAGAGAACAACATTTTTTAAACTAGGATAATGCAATTGTAAAACCACAAAAATTGGCAGGGGTGCTGAAGGTCAGTGGTAGTATGTGATACTATTTTAAACTAATTTCTTGAAATTCATCAGATTTCAGGTTGATAGTGCCCCTTTAATGGGACCCTTATAAATACTTGAGTCAGGGAGAGACTCCTGTACAAGAAAAGGAATTAAAACAGAAGACAATATTTTACTAGTTTTTCCTAATACGATTCCTGAAACTCAGCAAAGGCTTGATCCTGGATCTACTGAAGTCAATGGCAGAGCTCCCTTTGTCCCCAGTGGTGCAGGATCAGGCCCTTAATAAAGAAAATGCTGAATGCAGTTAAAGATTTTATTGATGAAGGGTCTCCGTCTCTATCCTATTTGCAGTGAGGTACTGGGTAATGCACAGCAGCAAGACTTTTCCATTTTGGTATATATGTTCTCTGTATAGAAACTTCTGAAGAACATGAAGACAGTAAACAATATGCAGACTCTGAAATGGAACTATGTAGGGGAGATTAAATTGACTTTTATGCCTTTAGGGCCTGACCCAACTCCCTTTGAAGTCAGTGGCATGATTCCCATT
Organism: Mauremys mutica; assembly: GCF_020497125.1. Classification (NCBI taxonomy): domain Eukaryota; kingdom Metazoa; phylum Chordata; order Testudines; family Geoemydidae; genus Mauremys; species Mauremys mutica. The sequence goes on along the minus strand of NC_059072.1, from coordinate 97,575,743 downwards.
AACTTCAATGGGGTTTGGACCAGGCCCTCACTTCCTATATCTCAATCTGTGTTCCAGCAAAGAATTGTACTTGAATGTGTTTTCTTTTCTATCAGATAGAACTTGCTACCCCTGATTTCTTCACCTCACCCCCCACAAATGATGGACAGACTTTAGTCCTCTGTTTCCTTGTTATCTCCCCTCTGTTTGGATGCTTCATTTATTGTTCTGCAGTGTAGAAAAAAACACTGAGCAAACACTGAATTGTATTGCTGTGTAATTAATATCTGCTTCTCTTTCTAGAAATATTACAAAGCGGAGAGTGTATCTATGTTTAATTCTTAGTTTCATTTTTTAAAATAAAATTTGATTTAGTTAAGGACGACCTCCACAACTAAGACAAGATTTGAGGTCCTTATTCCTACTCAAAACAGGACATTTTGTTTCCATTAAAATAGTCTGTTTTATGCATAGAAGGTTTAATTGTTTTCAGAGTACTTTCATTACCTTCAGAAAGTGTTACCAATACAGATCCCAAAACCAGGATGCTAATTAGAGGAATACTGGCTCTACTGTAGCTAAAGAGTTGTGTCTTCTTTAAGAGAAAGAAGGCTCATTGAATCACTGACTGAGCATGTCCGCCAGGGAGTAGAAATAACTGCCAGGTATATAAGCTCAGAGAATACCTATGACAAACGAGTCAGTGCCAGAGCCAAATGTCCTTCAAACAGGATACTAGAAAATGCCCCTCTGATGAGTAAGCAAACAATGTTAAGCTGTCAGGTTCTGCACCACTCAAACAAGATCAGTCACAGTCAGTCTTGTGTCTACCAGTTCCATTTCTACCTATCCAATGCAGTTATAGTCTCCACAGTGTGTGTGTTTGAAGTGTGCCATATGTACTCTCTATCTGTAGCTGAGTTCATAGACAGATAAGGTGACAGGAGCACTACTGGAATCCCTAGAACATGTATTGTATAAGATCATAGAAGAATAATTTCACTGCCTATAGTGAAGCAAACATAAGTTTGTGCAGGGCTAAAGTGAGAATGCAGACAAAAATGAGAAGTCTTTGTAATTAAAAACAGATGGATGAGAGACACCATACATCCTGCCATGAAATCTAGTATATGAAGGCTATGTTCTCATGTCGATTCATTACAGTGGGGTGCTGAATTGCTCCCAAGGATGAAAAGGAGCATGTTTAGATGTGTTGTGTTTGCTAACAGTATTTTGCCATTTCCTCCATTTACAGGGCCGCCCAGAGGATTCAGGGGGCCTGGGGCAAAGCAATTTTGGGGTCCCCTTCCATAAAAAAAATTGCAATACTATACAATGCTATATTCTCATGGGGGCCCCTGCAGGGCCTGGCACAAATTGCCCCACTTGCTCCCCGCCACGGGCAGCTCTGGGAAAAATAAACCTTCTGCATCTTGGCACAAACACAGTTTTGAGAAAACTTCTTTACAAGGTATCACTGGTTCTCAGCATCAGCTAGTGCTAAAAGGCACTAAAGCTCATTAAAAAGGTTGGACAAATATTTTCCGTCAACTTTTTCTGGATCGAAAACTAGGGGTTTTTAAAAAGCAGAAAAAAATCTCGGACAATGTCTGCTTTCCTTCAAAATTTGTTGTGGTTTTTAAGAACATAAGAACGGCCATACCGGGTCAGACCAAAGGTCCATCTAGCCCAGTATCTGTCTACCAACAGTGGCCAATGTCAGGTGCCCCAGAGGGAGTGAACCTAATAGGCAATGATCAAGTGATCACTCTTCTGCCATCCATCTCCATCCTCTGACAAACAGAGGCTAGGGGCACCATTCCTTACCCATCCTGGCTAATAGCCATTTATGGACTTAACCACCATGAATTTATCCAGTCCCCTTTTAAATGCTGTTATAGTCCTAGCCTTCACAACCTCCTCAGGTAAGGAGTTCCACAAGTTGACTGTGTGCTGCGTGAAGAAGAACTTCCTTTTATTTGTTTTAAACCTGCTACCTATTAATTTCATTTGATGACCCCTGGTTCTTGTATTATGGGAATAAGTAAATAACTTTTCCTTATCCACTTTTTCCACATCACTCATGATTTTATATACCTCTATCATATCCTCCCTTAGTGTCCTCTTTTCCAAGCTGAAGAGTCCTAGCCTCTTTAATCTTTCCTCATATGGGACCCTCTCCAAACCCCTAATCATTTTAGTTGCCCTTTTCTGAACCTTTTCTAGTGCCAGTATATCTTTTTTGAGGTGAGGAGACCACATCTGTACACAGTATTCGAGATGTGGGCGTACCATAGATTTATATAAGGGCAATAATATATTCTCAGTCTTATTCTCTATCCCCTTTTTTTGACTGCCTCAGCACACTGCATGGACATCTTCAGAGAACTGTCCATGATGACTCCAAGATTTTTTTCCTGACTTGTTGTAGCTAAATTAGCCCCCATCATATTGTATGTGTATATATATAAAATATAATTGGAGATATACCCATCTCCTAGAACTGGAAGAGACCTTGAAAGATCATTGAGTCCAGCCCCCTGCCTTCACTAGCAGGACCAAATACTGATTTTTGCCCTAGATCCTTAAGTGGTCCCTTCAAGAATTGAACTCACAACCCCTGGGTTTAGCAGAACAATGCTCAAACCACTGAGCTATCTCTCCCTCCCACTAAAGGTTATAATAACATTGGTTATTTTTTCCAATGTGCATTACTTTACATTTATCCACATTAAATTTCATTTGCCATTTTGTTGCCCAATCACTTAGTTTTGTGAGATCTTTTTGAAGTTCTTCACAGTCTGCTTTGGTCTTAACTATCTTGAGCCTTTGGTCTTAACTATCTTTTTTTTTTAATTGAAAAGCTGAAATTAGTCTGCCAAAACCTGAATATGGTTTGGGGTTTCAGAAGTGTGTGGCCAAATATTTGCTGCTTGCTGTGTTTGATTGTTTAAAGAAACAATAAAATAATTCTGCTTAAAAAAATCCAAAACTTTTGAACCACCTCAGCTTGTGACCAAACGTCTGAGCCCATCCAGTCAGAGATTTTTCCAGGTTTCTGATACTCTGCTGGCTTCCTTAACTCATATCTGTCTCCATAACTTTGGGTTCATTTAGGTTAAAACATAAGAACAGCCATACTGGGTCAAACCAAAGGTCCATCCAGCCCAGTATCCTGTCTACTGACATTGGCCAATGCCAAGTGCCCCAGAGGGAGTAAACCTAACAGGTAATGATCAAGTGATCTCTCTCCTGCCATCCATCTCTACCATCTGACAAACAGAGGCTAGGGACACCATTCCTTACCCATCCTGGCTAATAGCCATTAATGGACTTAACCTCCATGCATTTATCTGTTTCCTAGAGACTGGCTCCATGGGGTCCCTCAGAAACTGGAGACGGTTACTGTGGGTTTGTCTTTAGTATAGCTTATGTACATACTCCACGAACTGAGAATTTGAGCTTGTTCCAGAATCTGGGGTGAGCCTATGTTGTGAAAACTGAAATGCTCAAAATAGAACATGCATGTGAATGGATACAGGGTGCTAAAATTAAATTAACCCAGGGGGTCTCAAACTGAGAGTCGGGAGGTCATGAGGTTATTACTGGGGGTCACGAGCTGTCAGCCTCCACCTCAAACCCCACTTTACCTCCAGCATTTATAATAGTGTTAAATATATAAAAAAGTGTTTTTAATTTATAAGGGGGGGTCACACTCAGAGGTTTGCTATGTGAAAGGGGTCACCAGTATAAAAGTTTGAGAACCACTGAATTAACCCCTCTGGAGCCTCAGGGAATGCAGGGGAGGGGGGTCTCCCTTGGTAGGGTTGGGAAGGATATTGCTCTTCTCATGTGATCCCTCCCCCAGTGGCTAATTTTAAATGAAGCTACCCTCCCCTGACATGAATCTCCCTATGGCACTGAAATTAAATATAGACTATAATTTGGCATTTGAGAAGTGAAAGGGATGGTAGCCCTAATGGAAAAGCTATCAGCTTGGTTCTTCTGCAAGCCTCAAACTGCTGAATGAGCTTTAGGGTAGGGAAGGCTGTGCCTCCCAAACAGCCTGGCCCTGCCCCCTATCTGACCCCCACCCACTTCCTGCCCCCCGACTGCCTGCCCGCCTCAGAATCCCCGACCCATCCTGCTCCTTGTTCCCTCACTGTCCCCCCCCAACCACCACCCAAGGACTCCAACCCTGCTCCCTGTCCCCTGACTGCCCCGACCCCTATCCACACCCCCGCTGAGTCCTGACAGACCCCTGGAATGCCCACAATCCAACCCCCCCATTCTCTGTCCCCTGACTGCCCCCCACCAACCTCTGCCCCCTCCCTGTGCCCTGACGGTCCCTGGGACTTCCTGCCCCTTTTTCAACCCCCCCCCCCGGCCCCAGCACCGGCCCCTTACCCCCAGCTCCCCGCTCACCCGGAGCCTCAGCCCATCCAGGAGCTTCCCTGGACAGCTGCAGCGTGGCTCCAGTGGGGCTCCTGAGCTCCTCCCACTCAGAGCCGTGTGGTAAGGGGGCGGGGCTGCGAGCTCCAGGCCGAGCGGAGGGAGCTGAACAAAGCGTGGAGCTCGCAGCCTCGCCCCCTTACCACATGGCTCTGAGTGGGGCAGAGCTCAGGGGCCCCGCCGGAGCCATGCTGCAGTTGTCCAGGGAAGCTCCTGGATGCGCTGAGGCTCCGGGAGAGGGGCGGAGACGGGGTTGGGTTGGGCTGGGGCTGGAGCCTCGGCCATTCTCGTGGCGGCCCTGTCCATTTATGTACAATCCCTATTCACCATGCACAACTTCTGACAAGGACTTCCATTTTTACGCTTCCCAAATGTCCTTCATGTAACTATTGGAGTGCGGGTGACCTGAACTTCATAGAAATATCTCTGTTGCCACATATTCAGCAACTTTAATATACACACAACTATTCTTTTGGAGCAAAGAAAGCTGGAAATAGGTGTTTGTGTGCATAAGTTCATCTATTCCTGGTAATGTCACACCCTTTAATAGCAGTGGATCATTTTGAACTTTGCATTTCATGATGGCATTTGTCATTGGCAAGGATTCACTTTGTACCCTATAGAATGTATCAACTGTCTCTGATTCCATTTCAGGATCCTTACCTTCCACTTCCCATGGCAAGCATGGCAAAGAATCTACATTTTACTTAAGTTGTCCCCTGCAAAAAATCCCTTTGTTCAGGTGCTTCCAAAACAGGTCCCATTAAGTTCAGTTTCAACAGGAAAGAGTAGATACTTCTCAAGTGATAAGAAAACATTAAAAAGTGAGGTAAAAGCCAGCAGCAGTTTTTATTACATCTTCCCTGGACTAGTTTTAGAAACCTAGATCATGAAGATGAGCTGTTATCTCTTCCAGGCAATTGGTAAATGCTGTTTGTGATGCTAAAAGAGTGTAATATATTTCTGCGTGTGTGTGTATGTGCACATGTGCGCACATGAGAGAGAGCAATTGTGATGTGAAAATTGTGTCTCCTAAATCCAAAGCCTAGAATTGGTCCTGTTAAGGCAAAAAGTATTCCAACACGAACATCTACCATAGAAAAAGGATTATCCAAAAGAGATTAACTGAACCTTCTAAATTCAGGGGGAAAAAAAGGAAATCTATATCCTGTAAAGGTAGCAGAAATGGACCCTCATCCTCCATTAGGTGTGAGCAAAGGAGTTGGCTGTACTGTTGCTGTTTGAAAAAAAAAAAGAACACCCCCTTTCATGGCAGAATACAAAACTGGCCCTTTGGAGAAGGAACCAAAGGATACACAGGAAAAAGAAATAATGCATAAGAACTGTCTCTGTATTAACTGTAAATAAAGGTTCCTAGTCTGCAACTAGCATAGACACTTTCCATATTGGGAACAGCAGGACAATGAGATTTAGACATCCAGGAGATATCACCTTGTCTCTTCAGATTTTGCCACGAGGTCATCGGCTTTAAAGTTAAAGACATTAGGACTTTCCAAGGCAAGTCTAGCACTGCATATTAACTTCAAGGTAGAGTTCCAAAGTACAGAACCAAGGATGCTGTCTCAGCAATTGCATAACAAGAAATCTAGAGATATATTTGACATACTAAAAGCAGCTCTTAAAAAATCATTTGAATGGAGTAATTCTTCTTGAATTGACACTTACAGGGACGCATAAATGATTTTGTTCAAACCAGCAATATCTTGGACCAAAGCAGTTAGTATTTCCTGATTTTTTTTCAGTGAGAGCTATTGAATGTATCCCCTTCCTTTTTTAACCCGCAGTGCAGCCACAGTAGCAGGGGCAGCGGCGAGCAGCAACACAGAATAGCCGCTCCGAGTATAAACTTGCCCTGACCTTGTAGCTACATACTTGTGGCAGCTAGCCTGTGCTGCTGCTCGCAGCTGCCAGTGTCACTGTGGCTATACCACATTTTTTAGTACACTAGCTTGATGACAGCTAGTACGAATATGGCCACTTGAGCTGGGAATCGCACCCCCAACTCCAAGTGTAGACATAGCCTTATTTCTTTGTTTACCAAATGCTCCTTTGCCAGGGCTGAGGCATGAACCCAACTATTTTTGCATCCGAGCCTGTCAATGCCGAAGAAACTTCCCGTGTTCTTGCTGGCATTTGAGACGGTGTGACTATGAGCTGGACTCACTCTGCTTGCAGAAGACTAGGAAAGATCACCTCATCTCAGCAGTGAGACTGTCAGTGCCAAAGGATAATCCTCTTCACCCTCATTAGCATTTGCACGGAAGCTGATGCTAAGCTCAAGCAACAAGGCAATGCCAATGGATCTGTCAATACCAAACACTTCTTCACAGTCGCACTTTAATACTTCTCCAGCACTCTGAGAGTCAAGCTGCTTCTTGACACCAGGTGCTTTTTCCTCAATTTTTTAGATAAATAAAGCTGCCAGAAATACTAAAGCCTAAGCTGATGAAACTGGCTAAATAAGTGGAATTTCCTTCAAAGAGAAAACATATACAGAGGACGACATTATAAAGGTCTTTCCTCATGTGTCCTGACTTTTGGCAGCTATACAGATGTTGTCACTGGTACTGGCTGTATCCTTGCAGCCTTGATGTCGCTATCAGGGTGTACAATGAACACAGCATTTTAAGCGGTTTTAATATGATGTAATGTATTCACTGCTGTGGAGCAAAAAACTTGGAGTGTTCCTGTAATAGTTAAAGAAAAGACCAAAAGCAAAGCTGACAGCCCTTCATTGAGGAAAACCTCCCATTAAAGTCAATGGATGTGTTACTCAATTAAAGACTGAAGAATTTGGTCTCAAGACAGGGAGGATGGCTTCAAAGATTATTTCTCCAGCCAACACGCAAAATGTTAGTGACTGATTTGAAGCTGATGTTGGTATTGACTCCAGGATAGCTCTTAGCCTGTGTTTACAATAGTTCCAAGTGCTCTGCTTGAGTGTTATCAGAAAAGAGGTTGATACCACAACTCCAATTAAAAGGAGTGGCTTGAGAGATTTAAATGCTAGGCATGATGCCAATGTTGTTGTTTTTAAAACCAGTTACTGTTTGGTATAAACATTGGCACCAGACATTTCCACTGCAGAAGATATACAGAGTTATCCCCTTTGACTCAAGGTGAAAATTACCTGCCTTCTTGAGAGCAGTGTCTTCTTCCCAACATTACTGTCATAGCAAAGTTGGCCTGTGACAGACACTATACGAGACATTTCTCAGAGATCTTCAACCAGGCTTTTCCCCCCAAATATCCCTAAGGGAGCAATTTGAGAGAACAGCTAGGGTCCAAGGTTTTCTGGCTAGAGAGGAAAAAGCTCCATTAAAAAACCCACAGCAGACATAGTTAAACTTGTTACCCTACTAGAAAGAGCACAAAATACTAAGATAAATATATTTTTAAGTGTGAAAATAGAGAACTCATCAGAGATTAGTCCTTCTTTATTCAACAGGCAGGTAGAATTAAGAGTAAGAGAAAGTAGGTTAAGTGTTTGCTTGTGTAGATACCTGTGTATCCAGCTAGTGGTTGCTTTGACATTTTGGTCCCTTAACAGCTGGACTGTTTTTAGGCCTTAGGCATGTAGGCCACATTTCAAGAATGTGGAGCTATGTAGGTGCCTTCATTATGAAAAATAGTACATGGTGTAATCATATCTATTGTATAATAAAGAGAGATAGAGCATATATATATATAGGGTCTTAACAAGTTTTTAGTTCTAGAAGTCTGGGATAACCACAATGCTCACGAGTGATATAAGCACAAGTAAGTTTTTCCATTTCTTTATAGTAAGTGACATTTAAGGGGGAGATTGTCAAAGGCGCAAAAGGGAGATGAGCTTCTACCTCCCACTGATTTTAAATTGGAGCATCAAGGTGCCTGGAGTGTCTCACAGCTAAGAGTGCCAGATTCAGGTCAGACTGTCATAAATCAGGGCAGATACCCCAGACAGGTAGTATATTCTATCACTGGATTTTACCAAACCAGTAACAAAAGTGTACTCCTGGATCACTATATTAGTTTTACCATGGAGCCACAGACTGCTTTAGGCACATCAGCCCCTATTTTACCAGACAGACTAGACTTTATGATGAAAGTAACTAAATTCAGCACACATTAGGTTACTTCCTGCCCTAAAGGGCCAATCACTTATCCCCAGGTCAAAATATGCCCCAGATCTCAAAGATAAAGCTGTAGCCAATCCTTTAGTAAACTAAAGCTAAAGATTTATTAATTGGGAACAAATAATGAGAGTTATAGCAAAGGTTAAAGCAGATAAAATACATTACAGCTGGATCAGAGTAAGTAGTCCAAAATGGTAGCAGAGATGTAGTAATCTGTCAGTCTCTTACAGTCTTTTCATAATGGATTTGGGAAATTCTGTCTTGTATCTGGAAAGCCCCCTGATAGCATCCAAAAAAATCAGAGATGGCAGGATCGTTCCCAAGGTCCAGTATTTTTAATTGAAAACACTGTGCCAAGTGTTTTTAGCACAGCATGTGTCTGGAGTTTTCCCTTTGTTAGGCACACAATGCCCCACACTTTGAAGTCAATATTCTTCCTTGCTGAGCAACTTTGGACAAATGGGTGCAGGTAAACGGGAACAATATGATAGACAAAAACATTAGCTTTCATGCAGTTTTAGACATCAAATGACTTCAAAACTAAACAGTAACACAGATTATTGTTCCAGGGTTAATTATGTATACAGACAGCAATCACAGGTAAACTTAGTGTAAATGTAATTAGTGGGGCATGTCCATGTAAACGCAGTGTGACAACATTTTCCTTTGTTCTATTCTAACAAGTAGATACAATAACATTAACAACCAACAGGTTCATAGACAAGTGGATACAATAACATTATTAGTATTTCTTTTGATCTAGGGTTATGGGATCTAGGGCATGCATAATAGCAAATAAGCAACTGGGATACAGCCAAACTTAACAATTCAATTACATTTTACAAGTGGGTTGGTTGGCACATTACAATGACTCTTGACATTCCTCTGAGGTTCAGAGATAGGTGAACTGCATATTGCTTTTAATCTAAACTGGTTTGCCTGTGTCACAGGAAGTTGGGTGTCTTGCTGTCCTTTGTGCCTTTGAAAATTTCCTCCTAGACTGTTATAATACTAAACATGCATGTATTTTCTTTATGGGCTACATTTTCAAAAGGTTTCCACCACTAAATTGGGTGTTTGCCCCTAAAACAGCAGGCACAACTGGAATTTGCACCCACTGAATATTTTCAAAAGACAGTACAAACTGGGGTCTGTGATGGGTGTCCAACCCACACAAGGCTTGAAGGGGTAAATTAGGCCAATTAACCTATAGGACGCACCTGGAGGAAAGCCAGGGTGTGCTAAGGCCTAATTTCCTGATGAAGTCCAGCTGCGGGGAGGAGCAAGGCCAGGTTAATAAAGCCAGGGAGCTGGCAATAGAAAGAGGCTGCATGGAAGTACTCTGCAGTCACTCCCTGGCATTAGGGAGGTGTTTTTGAGGCTACTGAGTTTAGTAGTCTGCAGTTACTCCCTGGGAGGAGGGATTTGAGCTGGGATACCCATAGAAGGTGAGGGGAAACAGAAGCTGTAGGAAGGAGTTGAGGGAAGGAGCACCACGGCTGAGGAAAAGTACAGTTGCCAGGTACAAGGTCCCTGGACTGGAACCTGGAATAGTGGCTAGGCCCCGGTTCCCCTACCAGCCACTGAGGAAGTGGCACCATCCGGGTGCAGTGCATGAGAAGACTGCCTGAGACTGTCACTGCATAAGGACTTTGATACCTCGGAAGGAGGAAACACATATAGTGACCTAGCCAGAGGGCAAATCATGAAGAAGGAGCACCCAGAGTTGCAGAGACAGAGAGCGGCCGTAGGTCAGGTCAGACCTGAGTGGTGCTAACCCCCAGACATGGCCATGAGGTGCCCCTAGCGGTGAGTGGACCCTATGACAAGGCACAAATTAGTTGTGCTTACCAAAAGTTGCTCCTTCCAGAAGCATTGATGATGGGTATAGACTGAAGAACGTCACTGCCATAGGATTTCCACAAGGATGCAACCAGATGCAAGTGGTACATGCATACCACGTTGTATGCCATAAAATCCACCTATTAGCACCTTCAACAGGTGAGCATTGCACACCACCTCCCCATTCACTACGCACAGTTTGATTAGATCAGCCATTGTATAAACTGCAGCCAGTGATAAATAGATATTGCACTGACAGCACTTTGTACCTACTTGGTACAGTCTCGGCAGTGTTAATCTTCCTAACACTGGGAACCGGCTTAGGCTCAGAAAAAACTGACACAGGAAGGAAGAAGAGGTCTGCAGTTCCCAGGAAGCCCCAGAGCATGATTGTATTCTGATAACTGGGTTTACAGAGCACATTGTACCAAGTTTCTGTTGCCAGAGAAGCAAGTCTAGCAAAGGTACAGGCGGGACATACATAACTGTCATTAATACCTGGAGAAGTTACAAGGAGATCTGGGAAAGGAAACACACAAGAAACCATGTGTTTTTGTCAGTACCCCTTGATAGGTATCTGGCAATAAGCATCCATCAGGGAAGGAGAGGGCCTTTGGGAAGAGAAAGGGATTACATTCTATCCACATTCAGATTTCCTTTGATGCAAATCCCAGATATAGTGGCACAATACTCAGGAGCATCTCATGAATTGTGCAGTCTCAAAAAAGGAACATATCCTGAAGCAGGGAGTTGTCAGAGGTCTGGATTGGCTAGGGAGATTGACACTAAGCAAACGTATGCGGGGGGCATTGTGGGTACACAGTGGGGTAAAGTCACAGTATGATACAGCTGAGAGCAATCCCTTAACGCTAACAGATATGTCAATGCAATGTCATCCTTTAAAGGCAGTGACCATGACTGTGGGCTCAAACTGCCCACAGGTTAGTTCTACTGCTCCACACCTAGACTTCAAGAAGTACATCTTCTGTGATTTGAAAGCATTACTTCCTGCACTGGTAGCCTCTACGTTATCCTGCATAGGTCAGCACTCTGTGGATAATGGGATTATGCAGCTGTGTTAACTGACACACGGTTGAAGTTTATTTTAAAACTACCATCTAATTGTGCTACAGAATATGTTTTAATTTCAAGCAGTCACTCTTTTGTTTGGGAATAAAACCTTCAAAATATGAACAGAATGTAAAATGATGTAGGGGTATCTGCCTGAGTCTGCAGGCGCACTGAGAGAATCTCACAGCGATGTGAATCACCTCATTCCCCTGAGAGGGCTGCTAACTTTGAATTCTGATGATAATTTAAATGTTATTTTTGTTAATTATTTTACTGCTGATCATTTTAGCAGAAACAATAAGTTATGGTGTGATGGGGTGTTCACCCCACACTTGCTCTGAAGGGGTTAATGTAGGCTAAGAAGAGGGCCAATTAACTAGCCAGGCCACGACTGAGGGGAATAAGGGGGTTTAGTAATGCCCTGACTGAATAATGGAGGAGCCCAGCTGAGGAGGAACCAGCTGGGTTGGGTTTATAAAGACAGAAAGTTGGCAGCAGAGATGGGGCTGCAGGGCAGTAGTCTGTCATCACTCTCTGGGATAAGGGAGGTGTGTTTGAGGGCTATGGAGGTAAAGTTGCCTACAATTACTCCCGGGGGGACTTTTGGGACTAGCAAACCCAGAGAAGGTTGAGGAGCCAGAGGATTAGAAAAGGATCAGGGAAAATAAGGTCCAGAATGGAAAAGACCTTGGCTGCTGATTAGATCAGTGGTTCTCAACCAGGGGCATATATACCCCTGGAGGTACGCAGAGGTCTACCGGGAGGTACATCAGCTCATCTAGATATTTGATTAGTTTTACAACAGGCTACATAAAAAGCACTAGTGAAGTCAGTACAAACTAAAATTTCACACCGACAATGACTTGTTTATATTGCTCTATATACTATACACTGAAGTGTAAGTAAAATATTTATATCCCAGTTGATGTATTTTATAGTTGTATGGTAAAAATGAGCAAGTGAGCAATTTTTCAATAATAGTGTGCTATGACACTTTTGTATTTTTATGTGTCTTTTTGTAAGCAAGTAGTTTTTAAGTGAGGTGAAACTTGGGATACACAAGACAAATCAGACTCCTGAAAGGGGTACAGTAGTCTGGAAAGGTTGAGAGCCACTGGTGTAGAGGGTCCCTTGGCTGGACCCTGGGTAGAAGATGGGCCCAGGTTCCCCTACCAGCTGCTGGGGAAGTGGCACTAGCTGGCCAGTGAAGGGGAAGCCTGTCTGGGCCTGTTTGTAAGAAGAGGCTTTGATTCCCCAAAAGAGGATGACATATATGACTTGGCCAATGGGCTAAGGCACAAACACAGAGCCTCTAGCCCCTCTGAGAGCCAGGAACAGAAGGCAGGGGAGAGGCAGAAAGGAGGTGTCTGATCTGGAATCAGCTAATCCCCAGAGTGACCAGGAGGAGGTACACTAGCAGTGAGCAGGCTCTGTCATATGGGCTAATTGCTAGATGAAATGCCAGACATTAGGGTGGCAGGGCAGCTTGTTACTGTGAATGTGGCAGGGGGATGAAGCATGAAGGGAAAGAAGAGATGAATTCCCTTCTCACTACCAAAAGCCTCAACTGTCCCCTAGATAACAAGGGCCAAATCCCCAGCTGATGGAGATCAGCAGCAGTGAAGTCAATAGTGATACAGCTATCTATACCAGCTGAGGATTTAGTCCTAAATGCCAAATTGCCTTTCTGGATGTCAAACCACCACATGCCTCCAAAACAGCTGTCCAAACTCTCTGACACAGGATTTCCTCTGCAATGCAGTTACTCTCAATACAAAACTCCTCAGCACATTGACCATTTACGCTCTGGGGCCAGTGCAAAATCAAAATAAACACCACAAATAATACTGCACTGATTGGGCGGGACTGGGAGGGGGCAGAAAGTAAGCAGCAGGGAGCTTGGGGAGGTTGTGCCACATAATTCTGGGGTTCCTGCTGCCCAATTTAGGTCTAATGTGCCATACAAGACATGGGGTCTTGGATGTGATTGGTGAAAATGTGCAGAAATGTGTTTCTGGCTGGTTAGGGTTGTTAATGAGAAAAATTATATAGGCTTCTAATTGGCATGTCACGGTAAAAAACCTGCACTCCTAACAGATGAAAATTAGATAGGATTTTGCACATGCTGGGTAACATGAGTCCAACTGCAGAAGACTCAGGGGGAGAGGAAAATCATTACTAATGCGTTTTAGCAACCTCTAAAAATGACCTCAGATAGCTTTTCTATACTTTCTCTGTGATGTTAAAGTCCAATAGCTCAGGAACTTATAGGACTAGATGCAAGTACTGTGGCCCATAGGAAAGCTCAGAATCTCTCTTTTTGAATGGTCTGCAGTTCCCATTTCTAGCCTCGATGAGTCACATTCTGGACCTTATAGCCTTGATCCTGCAAAAACATATGCACGTGTTTAACTTCTCACCCTTTGAGAAATGCCAAATAATCAGTTCATGAATTATTCCCTGTCCTCTTAAATGAAGGTAAAATTACAGCCTCACTGCTGTCCATTTCTTGTATACTGGTTCATTCTTAGGGTCTTTGGAATATTTTTATTAATGTAAAATAACTTTGAAATATCTGAAATGCTACAGGTCCATCCCTCGTCCCGCTGCCTTTTAGGTGATTTCCTCTTATAATACTATTCTATTATATCAGTTGCAATGCTGGCAGACCTGTTGCCACCTCATCCCTAGGCCTCAGGCCTCACTGAACACTTACAAATGCCTAGCTGGAAACCAGTCTGGCTCACCTATGTGTTAACATTTAATATCTATTTTGCTTATGCTAAGTAGATAAGACTGTGTTTAGACCAGTGGACCCCAAACTTTTTCTGTCATGCCCCCCTTTACCAATAATGAAGCCTATCTTCCTCCCCACCCCGAGATCCAGGGCTGTGACCAGGACCCGGGACTGGGGACGGGGCTGGAGTGGAGCTGGGGGCAGAGTGAGGCTGGGTGGCACTTCCTCCCTGTCCCCCGTGTGGACTGGTCCCAGGCTCTGCCGTCTCCCCTCCAATGCTTCTCCATGCCCCCTGGGGGGCATGCTTCACAATTTGGGGATCACTGGCTTAGACTCTATAAAATGCTTATAGGATGCTGCATGTATTGATCTCACTTAAATTTCTGTAGCCCATAGTTTAAAGTTATACTGAGTGTTTGCATTGTAAACCTCTGTAATTGTGTAGCTCACCAAACAGAAAAAGCAGCATTGATTAAGGTAAAGCACTGGAGATGGCCCATTAAAAGCAAATAAGGCATTGTGTGCCATCAAAGGAGAAAGGCCCTGTTGATTGCATTCATAACTCCCTAAGGAAGGGAGGACTTATGGATGAACTCATCCCTTCAGTTTGGATTCTGGAGTAGAGGGGATAAAAATCGCTGACAAGGAGATACTGAATCTCTGTGTTTGAACCCTTGCAAGGGCTGGAGTTAAGAAACAAGAAGACAGAACTCCTCAGGATCAACCTGGGTTAGCCTTAGAAGACATTTGGATCTGACAGATTACTAATATCTGTCACCTTTTGGAACCCTAGACTGAATTTATTTGTGTATATGTGTTGCGTGCTTTAACCTACAAATAACTTCCATTTTTATAGTTAATAAATCCTTAATTAGTTTACTATACGATTGGCTACCAGCATTGTCTTTGGTGTGAGAGGTAAGGTAAAAATTGATCTGGGTTAACTTGACTTGTCTCTTGGGTCTGGGAGCAACCTGAATATTTTGTGATTTCTTTGGTGTAAGTGATTGTTTATCATCAAGGCCAGCTTGCCCGGGTGGCAAGATAGGCTGGAGAGCCCAAGGGGACTGTCTGTGACTCTATGGAAAGACTGTTACAATGATCCAGGAGTTCATATTTGTTTCTGAGTTGGTTACATCTAATTATAGAACTGCGGTTCTCAGCTGGGGGTCTGCAGCCCATTAGAGAGCTACTAGCAGGTTTCGGGGGTCTGCCTAAGTAAACCAGAGAGCATACCAAAAAACCCCAAACTGTTTCACCTTGCATTATTTGGACACATTGCTTTCAGATATATATATATATATATATCTGAAAGCAATGTGTATATACATACACCAGAGAGTGTGTTAAATTTCCTGGATGATATGTTGAAACCTATTGGCTTCAGCAGGGCAGGCATTAGGGGATAACAAGCAGGGCAATTGCCCAGGGCCCCATGGGCTTCAACACTGGACAGTGGGGCTTCAGGCGTATTAATATTTGAATATAGTCAGTTTTCTTATTTTTGTACCTATATCATCCTTTTCTTTACAGATGCATTTGTTTAACTGTATAACTATCAATTTAATATAATTGTTAATCTACTGGATATGCAGAAAAACAGTTGTTGTGGCACAGGTACACCATGGAGTCTTTATAGCATGTTGGAGGCGCCTCAGAAAGAAAAAAGTTGAGAACCCATATTATAGACTATACAGTAGCGTAACTGGGGGGGGAGCAGGGCAGTGGCTGCTCCCCCGCCGAGCACAAGTGGCGCCTTTTCTATTTTTTGGCGCCTTTTTAATTTTTACTCACCTGGCGGTGCTCCGGCACTTTGGCTGTGGGCCCTTCACTAGCTCTGGGTGTCTTCGGCGCACTGAAAGACCCGCCGCCGAAATACCACCGAAGACCCACGGAACGAGTGAAGGTCCCGCCGCTGAGGTGCCGCCAAAGACCCAGAGTGCCACCCTGTCAGTAAAACGCCGCCAGGTGAGTAAAAGTGCCGCAGCGGGTGGCACCTTTTTTTTCCGCTCCTGCTGTTCCCTCCTCCTGGCAATGCCACTGAGACTATACCCCCTGTTTGGGGTATTTGCCCTGCTTTTAACAGTCTGCCCTGAAGTAGGCATGCACGGTCATGACCCACATCAGACAGCATGACAATTAGCTCCTTAGGAAATGGTTATATATTTAACATGATTGGCCGGGCTTTTACATATTGGGAAGGTGGGAAGGGCACAGATTAAAGGCTTGTGTGTGTGGATGAGCAAAAAAAGAATGTAAGGAACAGAATGAATGCTTTATTCTAGGTAGCAGAACACTCTGAATACACCTGCTGAGACAGGAGTTGTCCTATCAAAAAACAGGGCACGAACCTGAAAGGCATATGGCTCCTTCCAGGTACAAGTTTCAATTTCTCTATGGGCTTGTTCCAAAGCCCATTGAAATCAATGGGAGTATATTGATTTCAATGGGCTTTGGATCAGGCCCTGTATGTCTGGCAGGTATTTTATCTGAAAGATGAAGGAAGATATTACACTGAACATAATGGAGGTAATAACTATTTTGGAGAGTTTGCTTGGAGCTGAATTGTGTAGTAGCACGGACGAATGGGTTAGATGGACTCTATTATTGGCATTTCCAAAATAGATATGATTGCTTTGGGAAGGAAAATCTCATGTAGTAATTTAGGTGAGTATATATAGACAGTCTCTAAATTTGGTGCAACTCCTCCTCACAGGACAATTAAATTTTTTACTGACCTTTGCAGAGGAAACATTTAAAATTGACGGTGTTTCCCTCACAGTTCTTTGGATTCCTTGCTTTAGTTAAACTGGGAGTTCAGGAGCATCCATGTGGTGTTCAGGGATGAGTGGAGATGTGTAGGCTGTGGGTGGTAGAAGGGAGGTAGCTGAGGTTAAGAAGAACTGACAAGTGGAGTGTAGATGGGGAGTTGAATCACTTACTTGCTTATATCCCTTCATTTTTTTAGGGGTTGCATTGGTGGGATATGTGGTCCAGAAACCTGAACTCAAGATTATTGCAGCTTCTTGTGTGGGAATATACACATTTAAATATGTCCATTATAGAAATTATCACATGCACTGAAGATTAGCAGCCTCTTTTTACAGTGTATACAAAAAAAAGCAAAGAACAGTCTCATCTTGAGGCTCATTTTCTTTTGGCAAAAAGGTGCAATGTGACTCACTTCATTTTGCCAAATGTTCACACTACAGTACTTCGGTATCTTATGCCAGGCAACACAGCAACTCTGCTCTTTCAAAATAGTGATTGTAATTGTGGTGCATAAAGCCTGCAATTGCAGGTCTAATTGTTTTCTGGGCCCTCCAGAATTGATTCAGAATGGCAGTTGGGGAGGGAGGGAGCACCTCATGGAAAACTGCCAACAGAGCAAGAGCCACCTCAAGCTCCTTCCCAGCTATTCTTCTCCTCGTCTGAGCTGACAGCATAGTCTCCAGCCACAAGAGGGAGGCAGTAGAAGTGGCAGGTACTGTGCACAAATGGAGGAGCAGAAAAAGAAGATAGCTGCTTCTCAAATATAAATGCTGAAAAGCAGCAGTAATAGCCCTCAAGAGGAAGAAAACTGGCAACATGGGAGGAGAGAAAAAGGAAATCTTGTCTCCCATACCCTAAACTGTGTCGATATCCCCTCTGCTGAGAAGGGAGCCAGGGGGCAACAAAGGATGGACACAGATTTTCCCTCAAAATGAACAATCACACCAGCAGCTTTCCTGAGGTAGAGAGGTTTCTTGGAGAGGACAGGTAAACACGGTGAGAAACAAACGAAAGGCTCAGACTTCAGCTGGGCAGAGAGAGAGGTGGATGTGACATTACACTCCATATTTTTTATGAAAATATGCTTATGATATGACATAACTGAGATACTTTATGCAAGATGGCTCATGTAAGGTATCATTGGGAAGGTTATGGTTTTACTGAATGTGATTATCCAATTTGTATGCCTGTATCATTTCTATATCTGAAGTTAGGAATATTGACTATGTATCTGTATTTCAAATGGGCTACTTTGGGAGTCACCCCTAACTAGCTCTTCAGGTACAACAGTGAAAAAGCCAGACAGCGCTAATGGCCCATTAGCAAAGACAATGGACTGTAAAAGAGCTTAGTCTTCCTGTGGATGCTCAAGACAGCCTACAAACAATGGTTGCCACTGCCATGCAGAGACATGGGTCCAAGTGACCCGGTACTGGATTACCCCCCAACACCCCTTTTGGAATGCCAGTGTTTTTCCACAGGAAGACAAAGGGTTCTCACCTTACACAAGAGCTGTATAAGGCAGGGGAGTGACATCATCGAGGTTCTCCTCTACCTCCCCACCTAAAGAGACACTAAAAAACACCTGGAAGCAAGAACTGAAGTTGGCAGAGAAAGGTTGAGCCCAAGCTGGAAGGGTGTCTAGCTTGTGAGTAATAATACCTGAGGTCTCAAGCTGGAGACTAGTGCTGCTGCCTTTCAAGACTTTCTGCAATCTGCCTGCAACAATATCTAGGGTGAGAAATTACTATTTGTAACCAATTTCTTTAGTGAAACAAGATTAGTTTGCATATTTTATTTGCTCAGTAATCTGCTTTGTTCTGTCTGTTATCTCTTATATTCCCCTAAAATTCACCTTTTGTAGTTAATAAACTTATTCTTGCTTATAATATAAACCAGTTTGTGCAATTCATAATTGGGGGAAGGGGGTAAAGCGGCTGTGCATACCTTCCTCCCCATTGAGGGAGGAGGCAGATTTCATAATATACCTTTGGGTCTGCACTCCAAGGGAGGTGGACTCCCGAGTGCTGGGGCAAATCCATTAAGATGAGTCTTCCCAGAGCTGATGTCAGTGTCTGTGTCGTTCTGCAGTTGGGTGTGGCCCTGCCTGTGTGTCTGCTGGAGGAGGCTTAATAGCCTGGCTCAGCAAGACAGGTAAATAGGGTACCCAGGCTGGCAGAACGGGCAGACTCAGTGGTATCTCAGCCGGTCAGGTGGCATCCTAAAGGGGGCAAACTGTCACAGTGGAGTCCCAGGGAAGTGGAAAGAAAAGAGGGAGAAACCACCCTGGAACCAAACTAAAAATAGTGGGGAGGAATGTGGGACAGAAAAAGGAGAGTGAGGGGAAAGAGACATCATAGCATGGCAAAAGAAAAAATAGAGGTGGACAACAGAAAAAGGGAAATATGAAAGAAAGAACGATAGGGAAAGAGATGTTGCTTTTTTGAAGGAAACAGAAGAGGAGATGAGAAGAAAAAGAAATTATAATTAAAGAGAAAAGGCAGACTGGAGAAATAAGAGACAATTATGGGAGTGGAGCAGGAAAGCCATCTTTGGAAGCTTCACAAGCTGTGCCAGGGTTGCCAACAGCCAGTGCAGCAGATATGGCCTGATGTGTCGAACCATTTATACTGCCTTTTTTTCACCTCCCTACTTGAAACACTGAAGTTTCTATACCACTGAACAAACATTTGTCCAATGAACATAGTGATTAATTTCACTAGCAGAAAATTGGCTAAACTATTGATCCAAATGTCCCATCAGTAAAGCAATCCTAATTATGGACTTGAAAGGAGAGTCCGATAAGTGCCATGGTGAGAACAGGTACAGAAATTAGTAAAAAGACAATCCTATAGCTTTCAAATGGGGGTGATGCCCCTGTGTTTGCCTTTTGCCATTCTGACCTTCTGTGTCAAATGGGTATGGTAAGACACCTTCCAATTTGCTCCTGTTAAAGTAAAAGATAAAAGGTCTAAACCTGTCCCATGTACTGTTCCCTCATAAGCAGGAGATGGAGTTTCATGAGTGCAGCCCAGCCTCTCACCTCCTGAGCTGTTCATTTAAGTAGGTAGTAGCATATAACTTTTATAAATATGGTTCAGAGACTAATTTAATATTTTATGAATTGATTTGCATCCAGCATGTGGCTCTTGCTCTGGTTTTACTATCCAGTATGGAGAGCACTGCAAACCTTAGACTGTTCATAAAGTGAGCCAGAAAATTCCTCTCTTAAATGTCAACATTGCCAATAAATACATTACAATATTATCCAAACAGATTGTTTCAAGAGATTTTAAAATGTATTGCACATTTTATGTGCAATAACGATCCTTAGAGATGTCTGTTTATCTTGATTTTTCCCACTAATTTGGCAAGATTTGAAGCATGAGGGTTTGTCACTGGCCAAGACCATGGCAAACACGATGAACTTCTGATGAACACACACCGCTGAGACCAATGATGTCTAATTACAGCACATGCCATTCTCAAATGCACACTTCCAATTCCCCACACAACCACCGTTGGACCGAAACCAGTAGTGTGTTCTCAACTGCTGTGGGGTATCCCTGTAAAGTGATGAAGTCCCCAACCAACTGCAAATAAAAGCTACACCATCATTGTACAGTCAAATAGGTATCCCTTCTGAGCTACAATTTTATTAACAAAAGGGTAGTTCCAAAAGACCGCTATGTTAACCTTAGGCTCGGATGCTCCTAGGGTGCTTTGCCTCAGGGCTGGTCTAGTTCGAATCTTCTTCCAAAGGGTTACTCCCAATGCCTTTATATTCCAGCACTACTGAGTCAGCAATAATTTGCCAGCAGCTCCCAGCAAGATTCCAGCATGTGATAAAAGTGTGGGGGCAACAGGAGAATTCTGTCCCCCTGTTACAGTCCAGCTAGAGGTTCAACTGAAGGGAAGTGTGTTAAATACAATTGCAGAAGGAGTATTTTTAAGAAAGAGAATTGTTACTTTAGGGTGACAGCCCCTCTCAGAGAAAGTGAGATGGATCTCTGCCAATTTCCAACTTCCCTTTAAGTTCCAATTTGTTTCCTGGAGCAAGGGAAACAACAACAAAAACAGGGGTTATGGAGGGGTGGTAATGGTGAGATGCTTGTGCTGCTGTCCCTGCTCTGGGGTAGAAGTGGGAGCGGACAGAGTGAGGGAAACACCCTCAAGTATAATATAAAGCAGGAGGGGGAATAAAGAGAGTAGTAATGCTTCAGGAAATGCAGGAGCAGGAAAGAAATACTTTGGTGCACTGGCACAATGGAAACTTGAAATTGGGGGAGAGCTCACCTGCCTTCCAGAGACAGAGGGACTTCCTTCTTTCCATAATGTTGCCCATCACCATGGACTCTGAGTACCTGCACAGCCTCAAGTTATGCTGGAGATGGAACAACAATCCCTCTTTTGCTGCCCCAGAGACACGGGGTTTTGAACTCTGAGAACTGGAAATGCAGATAAGTCATCATAGGAATAAAGGGCTAAATTCCAAGGTGGCATTCATAATGGTGTAAGTTTCAAGTGGGATGCTGGTAAAACTTATACGTTGGAAGTGTAGTAGTGTGTGGTTGTAGCAGAAACAGCAACCAACAGGAGTGTATCATATGAAGTACGACGACAAATTTGCACAATTTTATTGATATGTAACTAGTACCTCCATTGATGTCACATCTGAATTTGTCCCTATGCCTAAGTGGTATTATTAACTAGTAGAGATACTTCATATCAGGTAGTTATCTCACGGGAGAGGAATCTAAGCTAGATGTCTGTCCTGTAACAAGCAGTCGCTAATAATAAAATATTCAGACTATTACACCTCCCTCGCTCCATGACTGGCAGTGAGATGCTCCAACATCATATAAGCCCCTGACTGATACACAAGCTACAGTGGGCTAACCATACTGGCCAGTCCCAGCCCCTAAATAAGCAGTGCCTTGAATTTTACCTGTCTTATAAACAAGATCACCTACACAACACTCCCTGATTTTAAGGGGGAAAATGTTGCCCCCTACAATAATTCCTTTTAACCACCCTCATGACATCTCTTTCTTTCACTCACCCCTCTTCCCCTGGATCCTGTTTCACTAAGGCACTGTGGTTTTAGAGGGAATAGCAATAGGTTCATACCTGGTCGTCTGGGCCACAAAACCAATAGGACCCTATGGAGCATTCTTGGTCAGAGGTAGAAGCAGGAGTGGAAAGTATCGCAAACCCACTTTTCCTTAGCAATCAGGGAAGCAGCATCTTTCCCTAGCACAGCCTTGTCTGACCACCATTAAGGTCTGGTCTAAACCTAAGCTTAGGTTGACATAGCTACATTACTTAGGGCGGCGAAAAATGTTGCGCCCCATGCAATGTAGTGAGGACAACCTAACCATCTCCTCCTTCCCATAGACACAATTAAGTTCATAGAACAATTCTTCTGTAAACCTAGCTACTTCCTCTCAGATACATGGATTAACTACATCAATGGAAAAATCCCTTCTGTCAATGTAGGAAGTATCTACACTGCAGCACAACAACTTCAGTGCCAAAGCTGTGCCATGTAATGTAGACATACTCTAAGAGACTGAAAAGTTTCTCACTGCTCAAGTGACTATCTCGCTGCCTCTCTCTCTGACTGCCTTTTACTGTCACTGTCTTAGAACCTTCTCCCCAGGTTTCCTTTCAGTGAAATAATTGAAAACATACTCTTCTAGAATCTTCTACTCAGGTCTCAGTGACATCACTAACTAAATAACCTACTGTTTTGTGATGTTCTACCTACTGTTCTAGAATGTTTTTCCCAGATGCATGTTGCGTCACCATCTGCCATTTTGCTCTACTCCTACAAGTGATACATAAAAAAGTGACTGAGGAAAGCCAACCAAATGTCTGGGAGAGAATAGGTTTTGAGATAACATAAGGCACACCAGCTATGATCACAAGATTGAAAGTTACAGAAAAAGATGGGGAAATTAAATGTTCCTTTACAAAATGATTTAATAAAAACATGAATTATGAAAGGAAATTTCTGTCTTTTGTTTTTAATGAATTAACCTTGGGGACTAGAGAAAGATCATGACATCATAAGTGATGTGTTTGGAAAGCCGGCTCAGTGTAACAGTGGATGAGGCCATGATTACTTATGGGACCACCCTGCAATATGCTTTTACCTACAGTTTAAAAAAAAAGTACATTCTTAGGGATTTCTTTGTTCCCACATTTACATTTTTAAAAATGTCAAAGGGAAGTACTGGTTCTCAGACAAAGCAAATATGATGCCTTTGCGTAGCTAAATATCTACCAGTGCAAACAGAAAACAGTTTATATTCTCCCAGGAAATACCAGATATTCTTTGTGAGGCAGTTATTTGAAAGCCAAGGAATTTGTATCTCAGAATCTGTTGTTTCTGTGTTTGTGCACATACAATACTACAGGTATATTGTCAAATAGTGAAAACACTTTGCATCTACGGCTTCTCCACATGAAGAACTACCCTGCCCTAGGCTGCTGTGTGTCTAACTGTACCATGCACCCTGCTGACTGATGTGTTAACAGTTCATTAGAGCACTTTGAGCTAGTCCCCTTTCAAAGAGGACTAGATCAAAGCACTCTAATGGACTGTTAAGGTGTGTCAACAGTGTGTTCCCGGACAGTTACACCATAATCCAGGGTAGACTCATAATCCAGAGTAGACTCATAATCCATCTTGCTGTGGTCTGCTTGTTCAGACAAGCCCTTACATAGAGCACTAGCCTGATTTTTGTTACGTGTTTGTGTTGCACAATGAGAGTGATTCCTCTAAGTCCTAGTAATAATAATCTGAGAATTTTGGTGTTATTATCTCCATTTTACTAATAAGAATCTAAGGCACAATGGGGTGAACTGACCCACCCAAGGTTGCACACAGAGTGAGTGACAGAGTCTGAGATAGAAACCAAGAGACAGATCCGCCACTGGGGGAAATTGGTATAGCCCCATTGATCTGGCCTAAGGTTTCTTGACTCCTTGTCCCTTGTATTAATCAGTGGATTGACTTCAGTGGATTCTGAGGCTAAGGCATCTATTTCTTCTTGTCCAGAAGGACAAACTTTATGGTATAATGGAAATAGGGAGGAAAAAATAAGTTCCCATTCAAATCTCATGTATATTTTTAGTCCACTACAAATTTGATATTCTAGAAAGTTTGTAGTTCAGGGTGTGTTCTAAAATTGGAGTTCTAGATTTTCCCATTTCTAAATTTTAATTGGTAAGAATGAGTGATCTACTTCCAACATGCAAATAATACATATACAAATTAAGCACAACATCAAATACAGTATTTCTCACCTGCTAGGTGACCTTGGCCTATCATGGATAGTTATCTGAAACCATCCCCTTCCCCTTCAATTTCTCCATCTGAACAATGTAAAGCGCTTTGAGATCTACTGATGAAAAGGTCAATATAGGAACTAGGCATTATTATTAATTATTATTGTGTAATTTATTTTATACAGGGCTTGGCTGTTACCTCTGTCTACATTAGAAGGTGTCTCATGAGCAGTTATTGGATTAAAGGAGCACCAGCAAATTAAAATACTTTTTCCCTTAGTTACAAATAGTAATAACACCTTAGAAACCACAGCGTGAAATTGGTTTCCAAATGAGGTCTAACCTTTACAGTTTGTTTTCATAGGCTAATCCCTGTGCACATTAGGAGAGTTTGCTGACACTTCCGGCTACCTGCTGCACTCATGCCCCAGTATGATGATATTATTTCACTTGCCTCAGAAGTTACATGGAGTCTCTCTCCTTCATTCTGTAGGGAGACTGGGTGAGCAGAGCAACAGCTCCAGTTTGTGTGTTGGACAAGGGAACACAAATGCATTGACTATTTGATGGGGCAACAAAATGGCAGATGAAATTCCATGCTGATAAATGCAAAGTAATGCACATTGGAAAACACAATCCCACCTATACATACAAAATGATGGGGTCTACATTAGCTATTACCACTCAAAAAAGAGTGTAATGGCATGGCACCCACCTCCTGTGAGCACCCTCTTCTGGCCAGGTGTGTCTGCAGTCTTTAAACAGTCCTGGCCCTGGTGTCAGGCCATACCCCCAGGGCTTACTCTCTGGAGGCAATGGTTTCACCATCTCTGGGCCCAGCTCTCCAGATCCTCTTCTGGGGGTTTAATCATTATCCAACTGTAGGCCACTGCCTCAGGGACCTATGGGGGGGAGAAGAGAGGGAGACCCAGGCCCACCTACTACTCTGGGTCCCAGGCCAGAGACCCTAAGAATAGCAGCCACACACCACCATTTCCCTGGGCCACTTCCCCACAGTCCCAGCCTTCACAAATGCTTTACCCTTATCTCAAGATCCTTCTGTGTTCAGTCCCAGCAGCCAGCTAGGAGCTCTCTCTCATTTTCCCATATAGCCCTGTGTGGATAAAACATTTGTATCCACACCCAATCCGTGATCCACAAACATGGTCTGCGGATATCCCCATCTGCAGCTATAAAGTGCTGCAGTCCCATTAGCCAGCCTGGAGCATTGTCTGCACTCTTTCAACTCCTGCAAAGAACCAAACAGTGACCTGCACTGCAGCTCCTTTTATACTAGCCTGCAACCCTCTGATTGGCTAGTCCCTTGCAGCCTCCCCCTGATTGTGCAGGAAGCAGCCAATCTCTCTAGGCCACTTGGAGGACTTAGCTCCCTGCTCCTTTCCTGGGATGGATGTGGTAGGACCCTGAGGCCTCCAGCAGGGGGCCTCTGGGCCTACTCCACCCCATCACACTGAGATCTTGGAGTTATCATGGATAGTTATCTGAAACCATCTTCTCAATGTACAGCAGCAGTCAAAAAGCTAACAGACTATTAGGACACCATATTATCTATATAAATGCATGGGGAGCCCACACCTTGAATATTGCATGCAGTTCTGGTTGCCCCATCTCAAAAAAGATCTATTAGAATTTGAAAAAGTACAGAGAAGGGCTATGGAAATTATTAGGGGTGTGGAACAGCTTCCATATAAGGAGAAATTAAAAAGACTGGGACTGTTCAGTTTAGAAAAGAAATGTCTAAGATGGAATATGATAGAGGTCTATAAAGCATGAATGGTGTGGAGAAAAGTGAATAAGGAAATGTGATTTACTCCTTCACATAACACAAGAACTAGGGGTAACCTAATGCAATTAATGGGCCGGAAGTTTAAACAAACAAAAAGAAGTACTTCTTCACACAGTGCACAGTCAACCTGTGGAACTCATTGCAGGAAATGTTGTGAAGGCCAAAATTATAACTGGGTTCAAAAAAGAATTAGATAAGTTCATGGAGGATAGGTCTGTCAATGGCTACTAGCCAAGATGGTCTGGGACACAACCCCATGCTCTGAGTGTCCCTAAAACTGTGACTGCCAGAAGCTGGGACTGGCTGTTAGGGGATGGATCACTCAACAATTGCCCTGTTCTATTCACTCCCCTCTGAAGTCTCTGGCACTGGCCACTGTCAGATGACAGGATACTGGGCTAGATGAACATTGGTCTGACCCAGCATGGCCGTTCGTAAGTTGATTATATCACTGATAATTTAGCTTTCTAAGGATTGTGTTTCCTCTGGCTTAATTCAGTTCTATTTACATAGCTCTCTGAGCCTCTCTCATAGCCTACCTAGCCCACAGTTGCCACATGGGACCAGTTGTAATTGTTCTCTCACCCAATCCCCTTTCCAACTCCAAAAACCCTGTCAAAGTTATCACACATGGGATTTTGGAGTCCCTATTCCCGTTGACACATAGAATTGTGGCGGTCTTCTTTACCAGTTTATGGGATTTTTGAGGGTCCTAGCTAAGAAAACATGGTATTTTTGTCCCCATAAGACAATTTTTCTTGCTGAGGGAAAATGCTTACTGTGAAGTTCTTTTTCCCACTGACTGTGGTGTAGAGAGAGGGACAAGAATAGGTCTGAAGGTCTTTTTATTATCCATTAATTCTCCAACAGAAATTTCTCTTGTCCTTCTTGAAGAAGATCTGTAGGTAGCAGCAGCCCAGGCCTTGGATGCTCCTGATGAATGTTTTCATGCTGCATAAGCACATGCACATGCAGTTCTGTGTAAACTGGAAAGCTTGTCTCTGTCACTAACAGAAGTTGGTCCAATAAAACATATTACCTCGCCCACCTTGTCTCTCTAATATCCTGGGACCAACACAGCTACAAAAACATTGCATGAGACAATAATGGGAAATATTTTCATATGAATATGAGTAACCTCTAGTAATCATAAATATTATAATGAATTGCCTAGAGTATATGTTACTACTCCCCTCTGTGGGATAGAACCAAAATTGTTCATCTGCATGTCATGGGCCTTGCACTGCCAGTAGCAGGTAGATATTCTCCATTAGATTACACAGTTGGAGCCCCTGTGCTTCTGGAGATGGAGTTTATGAGAGCTATGTCTGCTGTTGACATGAAGTGCCCTGTGGTCTTGATGCACATCTATGTAGCCACAGATATGTTACATTATTATATGACAAGATTATTTTTTGCCATTTTTAAACAATCTCTAAAATGTATTTCTTTAAATTATATATTCCCTCCACAATGTTCCCAGCTTCTACCATTAATCTCTTATTTTTCCCATGTGGGAGCTCTGAATGTGGAACAGTCTCTTCTTCTAGCACCTATCGCATTGCATGAAGCACCCTCTGTTTAATATGAAAAGGTTACACATATTCAGCCAATCAAGGCAACTGACAAGCTGAACATTCTTATCACTTTATAATTGGATTCTCTTTTAGCACGGTTTTGTGTGCATTTATCACCAATGCCCATATCAAGAGAGGTCAACCAGCATTCCGCACATCTCCATTGCCCTTTCCTCAACTGAGATTGCTCATTTAAACTTTAGTGACCAACACTGTTCTTTACAGAAGCTGTGACTTGTGGTAACATTTACTTCAGATGAAATTTACTCACACAAGAGTGACGGAATGCCCCCACAGTCTGGCTTGAATAGGGGGGGCAGGGCAAAAGGAAATGCCAAAGGAAGATCTCTTACAGACCTGAAGTCTTGTTTCTTTTTGATCAAGTATACATTTCCTTTTTTTATTTTTCTACTAAGACGTGCATTGAGCTCCTGAAGTAGAGGAGGTATTATTAACTTATTGAGTATACATACAGTGTAAAGGGTATTTCTATAAAAAAAAGGTTTGTTCCCTAAATTATGTGTGTACAACCAGAAGGGGAAACTCTGCTTCCTGTACACAAATGGATTGAAAGGAAGCTCCTTTGTCGGGCGCAGACAATAATTAAAGATTAGCAGTAGTATTTCAGTACTGCCTGGGAAACCCAGTCAAAGACCAGGATCCCACTGTGCTAGGCATTGTACAAACACAGAAGAAAAAAGTTCAGACTAATAATAAATATTATTATTAATAATTAGTAATTTAACATTTTATGGACATTAATAAATTAACCCTCACAGTACACTGTTAGGTAAATAAATATTCTCATTTCCATTTTACAGATAGTGAAATGAAGGCATAGGGAGTTCACATGACTTGCCAAAGGTCAGACTATAAATCTAGGGCTGGGCTGGGCACAAAATGCAGAATTCCTGACTCCCAATCGTATTTTTTAATTTACAGATTATGCTTCCTCCTTATTCTCATGTTGGGTTTGCATATATAAGCTCGATGGAGCAAACGGGCAAAAGCTCATTTGATCTTGATTATCAATATGAATACAGACTGTGAAAGCAGGGCCTCACAGTCCTTTCTGACTTTCTGAGTTTTAAGCAGAAGGTGTGAGAAAAGTTATGCATCTCAATGAATATTAGATTCCTAGTTAAGAATGTGTGTTGTAAGAAGCCGGTCGGTAAGAGACTTCAGTAGAGTTCACAGTCAGAATACAGGAGTCTTATTTCAAGGGGAGCTTGTAAAAGTCTAAAGCAATGAAATTATTTGTGTGACCTTTTCACCAATGTGAGTGAGAGGTTCACCATCTGGCCCTGCATTTTCAAAATAAAACTCCTGTTTGTATCATGTGTCTTTGTGAACAAAAACATTTACGCACACAAGCTACAGCACGAGCATGGTATGTGCTGGTGACAGAATTTATACCCGCAAAACCCATGTATCCAATAGAGTCTTGCTGATGCAAGTTTTTCCACCTGTTCACAAAATTTCTAGTCCTCAAGAACTGTGCATGCAAGTATTTGTTACATAAAGTTGCACGTATGCAAAAAGGGGCCACAGGTTAATGAAACTTTGAAAATGTGACTCTTGTTTCAAGTACTAAGGAAAAGAAGTATTTAGAAAGCAGGCAAAGAGGAAATTACTGGGGTCAGCAGAAATCTGAGTTCACTTCCTAATAATACCCCAACATACTGCACAGATAAGGTTTCCTAGTCTCTTCTTAGGCTAGGAGTTATCAACTTACCTTCATTTATGCATGGGGCAAAATTGCATTACAATATCATATGTTTTGTATCATATTTCACCGTCATTTTGCTTTGCAACATGCTAATGATGCAGCAGAATATTACAACATTGCATTGAAGCAGCATCTTGCTTGAAATCTATCTGGAGCTCTTCAAAGGCAAGCTTGGCCGTGTCTACGCTACCAACTTTGGATCGATGCAAGTTACGCTGGTGTAATGCCGCCACAGTTAGTACATTGCTCATGTGCATGCATACTTGGTTCCTTGCATTGGCACTGTGCATACTCACCAGGAGTGCTAGTGTCGATGTATAGTGTGGTGCACCATGGGTAGGTATCCCAGTGTGCCACTCCCCATCGTCCATCACACTAGTATTGCAAGATGCAGGAAAGATCTATGAAAAGTAGAACTGTCATTTGAATTTCAGAAATGGTGGCAAACATATTTCAAGCTCAAATACTTTAGCAAGCATTCAGTTCCCATTTAATGAGTGTTACAAACTTTACTGTTGTGCAGATGAAGTAGTACATGCAACTCCCCTCTCCAGTGGCTTGAGCACTGAGAGTTTCAGGTACTATAGCTACACTGCAGCTCAGATCAAAGGCTGTGGGAAGGGCAGCAAAGATGCACAGAGTTCTAACATCACAGATGCCTCCAACTCTGCCTGGCTGGCTTTGGTTCACACACACTCTGTCCCTCTTTTGCTAGTATCAGTCTGTAAAAGAGGGCTGCTAGCCACACGTCTTGGGCTGAGTTAAAGGAAGATAGCCATACGGAACTAGCACAGTGCTAAAATCAGAGACTATCTCAAGCTGTATATCAAAGGTAATACAAAATAATAGTCATGAAGGAAATCAGATTCCAAGCCATGGGGATTGTTGTACCTCAGGCTACTGGGAACTCCATAGAAAACTGAGATTTATTAGTGAAGTACATAATTATGAGCTTTATTGATCATGTCTGTATTTTAGGAGTGACAATTACTAGAGCTGGATGAAATTCTTAGCCTCACCTTTTTTTTCACCCCAAAATGTGGATTCGGGTTGACCAAATCATTTAATGAATTTGTGCTGATTTTGACTAATTGTGTTAGTAAAAAGAACCCCAAAACCTAAAAACAAATTTCAAAAAATCAAACTCTTTCAATTTTTTTTTTACTTGGAATGACTTTGTTTCAATATTTACTTCAGTTTTATATTAAAAAATTAAAACATTTTACAAAGCTCAAAAAGAAATGTTTTGTTCAGTCCAAAATGATTTTTTCCTGACTTTTCTTTTCTCTGAAAAAATTAAAAAAATGTTCATTTAGGGTTGACCCAAAACAAGAACCATCCCCATTTTTCAGTACTGCAAGAGAAGTGAAAAATCAGTTATTCACACTATGCAGCACTGACGGAATTCACAATATCCTAACCCAGCATGCATTGAGGCCCAGATCTTTTAAAGTGTTTAGGTATCCCAGTTTTGATCATCAGAATATGGTCACCTTATCTGAGCACTTCCTGCCCATGACCCCCACCTTGCCCCCTCTTAGCACCAGCCCGGCTCCCTGCAGGCTCCTATGCTGGTGGCTGCATAGGAGGGTGTCAGAGGGCCGCCTGCATTGGCCTTATGATGCCTCTCTGCTGGGGGAATTCCCATGGGGACCATTCCAAACCCTTGATGTTGTATTTATGCCACCAGAGCAGCACATGTAGTAACCCTGGCCCAGACACTAGCACTTGCTGTCCTGGGAGAGAGACAGCCAATGAGAGGGCAGCTCGAGCTGGGGAGGTGGCTTGGAATCTGCCCAAAGGGGGCAGTGGAAAGGCATTTAGAGAGGGACATGAAAAAAGACTGTGCTGGGGTGAAAAGGGAATGTGCTGAGGAAGCTGTGTTAGAGGAAACTGGACCGTGAAGGGAAGTGTGCAAGGAGCCCGGTTGTGAGGGGCACAGAGCGTATGACCAGTGAAGCTGACCAATGGGGTATACTGCTTGGGTGCCTGGGGAACAGCTGTGGCTTTCCG
This sequence comes from Mauremys mutica, assembly GCF_020497125.1. NCBI lineage: Eukaryota > Metazoa > Chordata > Testudines > Geoemydidae > Mauremys > Mauremys mutica. The sequence goes on along the minus strand of NC_059072.1, from coordinate 97,544,329 downwards.
GGCGAGGAGCTATGGTTTGCAGGAGGGCCTGTTGGAAAGAGGTGCGGTTATCGCAGCATGAAAGAAAAGAAGCATCGTAAACTGGAGAGAGGCGAAGGCGGGAGAACTGGGGAGAAGCTGGACTTTGCAGCCAGGGAAAGGAGATGATTCCCTCTTGGGGTGATACAAAGTGTTGTTTGGAACATTTCTTGTGATGGGAATTTACAGTTTATTATTTTCCGAAGCAAATATTTGGTGTTATTTTATATGATTATTCTATTATTTATATTATATTACTGTTCCGGCCAAATATCTTGGTTTTTGCTTTACAAAGTTTAAAATGTAAGGTTATCTCTATTCTATTTATTTGCCGCTGCCCCTCCTCAAATTAGACAGCTATAGCCTGGTCACTGCACATGAAGGGGGACCAGCTGATGAGGGGCAGAATCTGATCCAGTGTCACCATTACAGCTAGTGAGAAAAACTTTGACAGAACCATTTTTCATCAAAATATGCAGTTCCAGCAAAATCAAAATAATGCTGACTTCACTGAAATTTTGTTCAGGATTCCCCCCCCTGCCCGCCCCCACTCCCCCCCCCAAAGTTCTGACAGTATTTTCAGAATTAAGTTTTGAGTTTTTCATTTTGGAATAACTTTTTGTTTAGAATTGTTTTCTAATACAATACAATTCAATATAATACAATATTTTAAAAATCAAAAGCAAAGCAAAACATTTCCATGAATTCAAAAATTTTTTTTTTCCAGAATTTTCCTTCATGGTGAATTCTGACATTTTTGGGTTTCATCCCTATTCAAAATGAAGGCCACTTGCAATATTTCAAAACCCTTCCTGAAACAGAATTGTGGTCCTCTGGCCAGTTCTAGTATATTTATTGACATATTTGGTACCACATTCACTAATTGACTTTCAGCCAATCAGATACTTCTTCCTGAAGACTCCAAAAGCTCTTTTCTCACCATTAGCGTCACTGCATGCAATGAATGGAATTTTCCATTCCCACAAAGGTTATATTGGGGGGGGAGGGGAAGGTTAAGTACCTGACATCCTTAAATTCTGGATAAATTCTTTTGTATATGTAATAGAGTTGCATTTTGTTTGATATAGACAATGCTGTATGTAGTTTAATTAGCGCTGCTCAGCTGGCTGTGCAACATGTTTTTGGGCAGATCTTAGGGAATTAGTCTCATGGTTTCATTCTCCTCTATGTTCATAGGCCTCGCTGAATAGGTAGTGTCACTCCCCATTGTTCTCTCATCGGCCCTTGTTATTCTAGTTTAGCTCATGCAGAATTCACATACTTTGCTCACATTCCTTTACAGTCAAAGGATAACAGTCTGCCGCCATCCTTATATTTCCTGGAAGGCAAAGTAGAATGTAATTCTTTAAATAAGCTTTTTATTACCATTGGTGATGCCTCAGAATTCAAGGATGATTGCTATTATCTCTGGTGGATCCACAGGTGGCTAATGAGACCAATCCGGGATCCACAGATCTTGTCACAATTGGGGCAGATATTTCCCAATGGAAGGGGCAGATCTGGATTGTTGAGTCGGACTGCAGAGCATTCTTTGCTCCTTTCCCATTTCTCCATTTCTTGTTGTCTCTGTTGGATCCTGAAATACTGGGATCCTTGCCACGAGGCCCTTTTCCATTTTGGTTAGTTGAGGGCTTGGGTTTCCCATGAGTTTGTCACTTCTTCATATTGGCTTTGAGGGTGTCTTTGAAGCTCTTTTTTGCCTGCCCCTCATCCATTGGCCATAGTTCAGTTGTGACAACATAATCTGCTTTGGGAGTCAAATTTCTGGCATTCAAAGAACATGACCAGCCCAACGGAGTTGTTTGTGGATGATCATAGCTTCAATGCTGGAGGTTTTGGCTTGGGACAGAACACAGATGTTGTTGTGTCAGTCATCCCACTTGATTCAGAAAATCTTGCGGCAGCACCATTTATGGTATCATTCAAGATACTTGAGGTGTCTACTGTACATGACCCAGGTAGGGCACAGTCATCTGCATATTGGAGTTCAGTGACTGATTTGGTGATAGTCTTTGTCTTAGATCAGAGGTGAATGAGGCGGAAGAGCTTGCTGTCTATTCAGTATTGGATGTCAAGTCCAGAGGGGAGCTTGTCAGCAATGAGAAGGAGGATGACAGCAAGGAACATGGAAAAAAGGGTTGGCGCAATGACACAGTCTTGCTTAACTCCTGTCTTAACTAGGAAGGGGTCAGGTTCAGATCCGTTGCTGATGACCATCAAAGACATGTTGCTGGGGAGGTGTCAGAGGAGGGCAACAAATTTTGGCGGGTATCCAAATTTAAGGAAAATTCTCTACAATGCCTCATGATTGATGAATAAGAACAAAAGAATAAGTACAAGACATCCTGGGAACACCCACGATCTAAGCATTGGTATTTGATTGACTGTCATTGTTTGTGCTTGTGATTGTAAAGATATTTACATCACCAAAGTGATGATTCGTGCAGATGATTGTTGGATGGACCATCTCCTTAACTGCTCCATCAATTCCATCAAACTTGCACCAAAATGACAAATATGGAAGAAATCAGCCAGACGGAAGATCAATGTTGACAGCCTTAAGGATCCAACCAAATGTGACCTTTTCCAGCAGTGCCTCTCTGAGAAACTGTTGAATATCAAAATTGAGATGGAGACCCCTGAATATCACTGGAAAGCACTCAAATCGACTGTCCATGCTGTACGTGAGGTAACACAGGGGTTCTCAGCCAGGAAGCACCAAGACTGGTTTTACAAGAATGATCAGGAAATCCAAGACCTGAATGACTGTAAGCGCAAGGCCTTCTGTGCAGGGCAGAAAAACATTGAATTATCGGATAACCAACCAACAGACAATAAATGAAATCAGTAAACCAACAAAACAGTCCATTTTGACATTACTGAAACACTTCAGTTTTTCATTTCAGTTAAACGTATTCAGAAAACATGAATTAATGAATAGTTTTGGGTCGACCAAAGCTGTATTTTTTGGTGAATAAACTATGTGTGGAAAAAAATATCAGTTCTATGCTGTACTTCTCAGGATCGGGCCCTTAGTTATACAGGAAATGCACAAGTAAAATATCACTTTGTGGCAAAGAGTACACAGCGTAGGGAAAGAGTGGCATGACAAGAGAAAGCCATACAAATTAATAATTTTACAGTGATGATCAAAACACGGAAGTGGAGCGGAGCTGTGCTACTTTGCACTAATGGATGCTCAGTCCTGAATGTCAGAATGTCTAGTTCATCAGTGACGAGGCAAATGAGTGAGCAATTGCTTTATATCTGTGGAGGCTGTGGTGACTGATTTAGCTGCTCACATCAGAAATGTTGCCACCTCACCTCTAATGAACTAACACTTTAATGAACACAGCTCACTTCGCAAAACACTTGTTTTAAGTGTTGAATTAGCCTTGTTAGACAAACCCCAGAGAGGGTTTTCTTTTCTTTTTCTTTCTCATGATCAGCCAAAGTTAAAAGCCTGTTGTTCTTTCACATAGTCACAGGTTTGTCTTTTTACTATTTCATGAAGGCAATTTTTTTTGGCTGCCTGAAATGTCATATTGGCACTGATGTCAACGTAAATGCAAGGAGGTTTTAAACCTCTCTTTCACCTGCTGCTCTGCCAGTGACATCACTACTTGTCTGGAAACCACTGTGATGGCACAATGATTAGCATCACTTAGAGCTAAGTCCTTAACTCCTTACTCAAGCTAAACCAACATTAGAGCTGCCTTTGTATTTTTGAGTAAACCCGTGAAATAAATTTTACTCTTACTCCTTAACCCCAAATATAACTAACTCGCATCTACTATGATAACATTACTATGTACTGGGCTAGAATGAGGAGAGCTAAGCAAGATGACTATCTGGGACAACTCCAAATTTCAATGACTAATAAAAAATAAATGAACAAATAAATCAGGAAAATCTTTGGGTCACACCAGCAGTCTCTTGCTGCAAGAGCAGTGCATCCAGCTGCTTGTGCTGGGATCTATGCACAACTGGCAAGTTTTGAGAGGAATTATTCTCCAGGCAAACTGGGAATGACCCACTGAAGGTTTTATGGGCAGCTTGGTGAATTTAGTACCTATATAGTTGCTTTATCAGCACAGACTAATTTATCACAGCACCTCAATGCTTGCCTATCTCATGATCATCTCCGTGTTTACAGAGAGAAATTATGCAAAGACGTTAAGTGAGCTCATTGAGTCCTAGAAGAAACCACTATCCATAGCAGGATGCAAATGCAGGAATTTTGTGCTCTCAATCCCATGCCTAATCCATTAGACTAGACTGCCTCTCATGTTACCGAGTTGCTTCCCTTGTGACCTGAGGCCACTGGCTGCTCAGCAGAAGTGCCAACTCATTTGCTGACAGTGGGATGGGAGGGAGCTTTGGCAGTCTGAGCATCACTCAAAGGTGTGGCTATAATTTTCATGAGTCCCAAGTGCTACCCTTAGGTGTCTGTAGGGAGGAAATCTGCATAATATCTTTAAGACAAATCTGCAACAAACTCTCCACCCTAGAAACTGGCTTACCTTGTTAAGAGTATTGTGACAGGGTGGCAGAGTTCATTTCTTACCCCACCCTATAAGGAGATATTGGAAGGAGATACAGGTAAATTCTTGTTGTCCCCTTGGGACAAGTGTGGCTTATTAGGGGCCACTCAAAATATAAGGAAAGTCAATATAGCTCATTGACAGTGGCAGCTAGGGTCTGGGACAGATGGATTGTGAGGGTAGGAAGCCTAGGAGAAGCCAAACCTGGGGAGAAAGCACAGACTGTAGTTTTATAGTGTTATTTTGGAGTCACCTACTTGTTAATTGAACCAGACTCCATGCATGTGTGGCTTTTGTTTGCTTCTTGATGGGGACTCCACCACTTTAGAGCTGTCTTTGCAAGGAAATGGGCCAGATTTTCAAATGGAAGTTAGGTGCCTAACCTGCTGAAGTACTTTTGAAAATCCCCTAGGTGCCTATCTGCACTGTTAGGCACCAAAATGACTTTGAAAATCTGACCCTATAATCTTACTTTAAAAAAAACTGAAAGCGGAGATTAGCTTTGACATTTAGAGGTCTCCAAACTTAAAAAGTTATGGCTGAGGGCATTAGTAAATCTCAAAGGCTGATCATGATTACCATTGACTCAAATGTGAGGTTAGCCTGAGTATGGGCTTCAGGATTTGTTCCACAATGTGTAAATAAGCATCAAAGGTAGGCAAGAAAAGTTCCTAGCTATTGGAATTTTGCAGCCTTGGACATCAAGAGAACAGAAAGACAAATTCCTGGGAACACTTTTGCTCCTTTTTTCCCCTCAATAACAATTAAAAATAGGCACGATGATAACCTCCCATCATTACCCGAGTGGGGTACACAGTCCTGGCACAGTATAGCAGAGATATGTATAAACTCATCCAGTAATTCAGACCAAGCCACCAAATAGACTGATCCATGATCACAGATTATTTAAAAAAGAACTCATCCGTCGCAATGCAGTAAATAATTCATAAGAGCGTTTACTTACACTTTTCTTCCTTTTTTCTATAATTACTTGCTCTTTAAACAGTTCCAGTGCTGTGTATAATGTAACTGACTGTGGCTCAGTCCCCGTATGACAATATAATGCAGGTAATTTGCTTTGGCTGTGTTACTCTATCATTAGTTAGGCTCTCTGTTTAATATGTCATACTAATGAATGTACAAAAATCCATGCTAACTTTTGCACTGCTTTTCTAGTAGCTATTAAAATTAGAGGGGAATAGAGAGACAGAAGTCTAATTAATAATATGTTCATTTCAGCTTTGTGACAAGAGACCTTTGCGACAAGTGAAGAAGGCTGTTTATTTCTTAAATCCGTATAGTTTCAATCAAAGATTATTGGCTACAATGTTCCTATATGTGGATACTTCTTTGTGGATGCATAATAAACAACAATGAAAATAAAATGTTAAAAAAACCCAGACAAGTAGCAAGACATTTTGTCTTGGACACAACTATTTGAGCAAAAGAGACAAGAAGGCAACAGATGACAGATGAATGGGCCTATGATAGACTATATTTTTGTGTCAAAACAGAGCCTACTGTCTCTAACAGTTATTCACACAGTTGGTAAGTTACCACACAGCTTGATTTCCAGATCAGCTGGCACATAGAGGCTTAATTATACACATGGTAAATATTCAGGGAGGACAATATTCTGGCTTCAGATCTGGGCACCCAAACCTAAGGCCAGAGTCTAGCCTTGCCTCTCCTACTGGTCTCAGCTGTATTTGAACTGATGTGACATTGCTCCTTGAATACCAGTGAAGGGGAAAGTCTCAGCTGCACTGTGATGGATTTTTGCTACCTATTGTATCTATCTGTGCTTTGATCATACTGGCTACCTAGATGAGGAGCTGGGGGATTAATTTTAACCTGTTTGTTACCCAGGCAGATTTGGATTCTGCTCTCTGACCTGAACTGTTTCTTTGAAAAATAAGGCTGACATAAACTAATATTCAGAGGCGCTCTTTGCTGTGAAAAGTGAATGTAACTGACACTGTTTGCACTTTCCCATCTTTCCTTTGTACAAGTTATAGTCTGAGCAGTACAGGTGTGAACATATCGTTCCATTAAAAATGAATTGACACTAAAAATAAAAAGGAACTTTCGAAGTACTAGACTGGGGGCCTAGAATTTGGAAATAAGGGTTTCATCTCATTTAGCTTTCATGAGCAGAACCTGTTAGGAGTTGCATAATCCGGAAGCAATTTGCAGTGCAGAAGAGCAACTTTATTGAACCTATCCATTTATGAATACCACTAAGTATAAAAACATTTCCAGCTCAGTTCGTGGTAATCTGGGCTTTCAATTCCCAGTACTCCTAATGGAAACTGGGTGCAGAGGTGAAAGTAAGCCGGTACGCCCCGGTACGGCATACTGGCAAGAGCCGGTGTGCCATACTGGGGCGACCTGGCTTCCCCAGGTGGCAATTTAAAGGGCCTAGGACTCCCAGCAGTGGCTGGAGCCCCAGGCCCTTTAAATTGCCGCCAGAGCCCCACTGCTGGAGCCCTGGGGTAGCAGCAGTGGGGCTCTGGGGGTTATTTAAAGGGCCGGGGCTCCCGCTGCCTCTACTGCCCTGGGCCCTTTAGATAGCCCCTGGAGCCCTGGGGTAGCAGTGGTGGGGCTCTGGGGGCTATTTAAAGGGCCAGGGTGATAGAAGCAGGGGAATCCTGGTTCCTTTAAATAGCCCCCAGAGCCCTGGGGTAGCAGCGGCAGCCAGGGGCTCTGGCAGTGCTTTAAAGGGCCTGGGGTGGTAGCAGCAGTCAAGCCCTGGGCCCTTTAAACTGCTTCCGGAGCCCCTGGCTGCCGCTGCCACTCCGGTGGTGGAGGAGGAGGGCACTTACTGGTACAGGGCGGGCTGGGGCTGGCTCTGACCCCCCTCATCTCCACCCCTTCTGTCCAAGGCCCCACCCCTTCTGGGGGCCAGATCTGGCCCCAACTCAGCCCCGTACCGGTAAGTCCCTATTTCTACGTTCACCCCTGACTGGGTGCATAGTTCCTCTCCTGGCTCTAATTCTCCTCTTACTTCCATTGGTGTAAATCAGGAATAACTCCATTGAAGTCAATAGTATGGCCAAGAATACAAGATATTGAGTATATTTAGGATATAGAGGTGAAATGTGAGTATTTAATTAATGTTGTAAAACAGGACCTACAGGTCTCAGGCCTGTAAAATATTCAGCTTAGCCACACAAGGCCGTAGGCTTGAAAGAGGTTGGTATGATTACCTGACTGAAAGATAATCCTGTACCAGTAAAGTGTAAGATTATAGTAAAAGATGGGTTTATTCCTGATGTTCTGGAAACTATGCAGCAATGTGACAATTAACACTACAAGAGGCCCCATAGTAACATTTTTGGGGCTTCTATAATAACCTCAAGTTGCTATGATAAGTCATTGATGAAGATGGTAAAGAGAAGAAGGGGAACTAAGGGGATAGCCAGCGAGAAATGGGGCACCCATAAATTAGTGAGGTGTGGAAATGTGGATAAGAAAAAAAGGGTTGGAACCCTTATGCATATTGTGATACAGCATGGCTAGAGGGCAGCAGGAGAGTGTTAGCAGGGAGCCTTATTCCCTGCAAGGGGAGGAAGGTTTGCTATAGATTAACTAGAGCACCTGAAGCCAATTAGAGCACCTGAAGCCAATTAGAGCACCAGCAGTCAGTCACATGATATAAACCCCCTGCTTCAGTCAGACAGTGTGGGGGTTGGAGCAGGAAGGTTTGGTTGGAGCAGAGAGTGGTTTGAAAGAGTTGAAGCAGAGAACAGTTTTGAAGAGAGACAAAAGGAAAGTTTGGAAGAGTGCTGTGGTGGGCTGAGAAGTCCAAAAACCCTAGGTAAGGGGCACCTGGCTTGTGTAGAAGGAAGGCAAGAAGCCCCTCCACAAGCTGAAGGGCAGGAGAGGGAAGTAGCCCAGGGGAAGGAACCACCAGTTCAAGTGGTTCACCACTAACCTCAGGGCCCCTGGGTTGGGACTTGGAGAAGAGGGCGGGCCCAGGTCCCTCCCTCTCTTCTCCACTCCTCAAGGACACTAGTGGGGTAATTAAAAATACCGGTTCAGAGGCAAGCAATGGCGCCCTGAACCTTCCCCAAAGAAGAGAAAGCGTGAGACCCGGCATAACAGTACCGGCAATTTGCCACAATATGTATGAGTCTTCATAGCCATAAGTATAACTCAGTATAAAAAGGAGTTGCCTGGCCTGTGTGCTGAATGGTGGGAGGGGAAGGACACAAGGAGGGATGCAAGGATTACAGCCACAGGTGATGATGATGAAGAAGAAGATAATGACTGACAATCCAGGCTTCCCCAGAAGGAGATATGAGATGTGAGTGATGCCAGACATGGGGCTAAACACTTTGCACTCTCGCTCCATGTACTATTGTATTTCAGTGTTTTTGAGACTGTTTATATGCTGAATAGATTTGTTAATAAAGGGACCTGTGCTTCTAAGGCCTCCCATTCTAATGATACTGATAATAATTCCTGATGCTGTAGCCCTCAGGAGACTGAACCTTTATTGACCACTGGGGTCTATGAGATAATTCACTATTCAATTAATCAATCAATCACCAGTCCCTCAATAAGGCTACAATGGAGTTACACCATTATAAATCTAGTGGCAGACAGATGCATAAAATCATGGTGGGGGGACCCACATTTATTTTTTTGTTTGTTTGTTTGCTGAGACCCAGAGGGATGGTTCATCTGGGTCTTTATTTATTTATAGCTTTTCCTGGAGAGGTAGTCAGTTCAGTATGAACCAAGAAAGGAAAGCGGAGGTCATGGGGTAGTTTGTGTTGATTCTTTTTCCCACTTGATTGAGATAGTGGTCCTTCATGATTTCCTTTGTATATGCTGCCATTATAGGTAACCACTTTATACAGATGACTTGCAACAGATTACATGAATGGGACAGAAGCCAGAGCACTGGTGGCTATTTATACATTCAGAATCTGAATTATTTTGAAGTACTGTGTGGAGGCTATGCTAAAAGCTAAGAAAGTGTTGTCCTCCTCTACCATAGTGACTGGGGAGCCCTGACCAATGAACATGTTCCAGATAGTGTGGTAAATCCAGGCTGCCTTTGAGAGGAAAAAGTCAGATGACGAACTTCCATCTAGTTAATGAATAAGACCAATCAGAGTCAGAGCAGATTTTCTTGCCCTCGCTGAGCCAGTCAGAGTCAGGATGCAGCAGTTGCAGTGTCTCCTGTGGTGGAGTTTCTCCTGCTTTTGCTCAGTGAAGTTTTGGATGTTCTCAGAGCGCTGCAGCCTGCATGATGGACTCATGATCTTCCTGACTTGTACAAGAAAGTAGAGGATGTGAGGAGTGAAATTACCATCCTGTCTCTCACCTTCCAAATTTGGGAGGAAGATGATTGAGGATGTTGTAAGAAGGACACTAGGGGTTCTTTAATTTATTTTACTTTTTGCAATCTCTCTTTCAACATGAGCATGGTACAGAGCCCTCACTGGGTTCATTGGTCAAGTTCCTCTTAGCAATGAATAAAAGTCAGTGGTCCATGCTGATTTCTTCAGATCTGTCAGCTGTCATCCATATGTTGATTCTGGCAAGGATGGTGTCAGGGTATACCCCTCAAAATCTGAACTCCGGGGTACAGATGTGGGGACCCGCATAAAAGACCCCCTAAGATTATCTTCTACCAGCTTAGGTTAAAACTCTTCCAAAGAACAGTCTTCTGCTTTGGACAGATATTGCTGCCACCACCAAGTGATTTTTCACAAATATTCAAGGAAGGGTCACTTGGAATCCCTATCCCCCAAGCCTCTTCATCCCTGGGGAGGCTTGAGAATAAAATACCAACCAGTTGCCTTAGCAATGTGAGCACAGACCAACCCCTTGTCTAAGGACTTGGAATCAAAGGATTCTTTAAAAAAAGGTAAATTTTGTTTTTAAAAAAGAAAGAAACATCTGGAATACTCCAATTATTAAACACCAAAATATTAAATAATAAATATTAAACACCGAAAATAACTGTCTTGGGGTTCAGCTTAAAGGTTACAAGCAAAACAAAAGCACCTGGGGTTAGCACAGAGGAATCCACAAACCAAAACAACCAAAAAGGTTCGTAATCGCATCTGTCTTATCTTTTCCTGTGCTACTTACATATCTGGGGTTCCAAAGGAGGAGTTTCTAGGTATGATGCTGATGATTTCCCATACCTGGCTTAAAGCTTATAGTGTGTTGCTGCCTTCCCCTCTCTCCAGCCCAAGAGACAAAGAACCCCCCCCGCCCCCCGAATCCTGCAGTTTTCCCAATTTGAAAGGGTACAGCCTCCCTATTGGTTCCCCTGGTCAGGTGCCAACTCAGGTTAAGCTTCTCTTAACCCTTTACAGTTAAGGCAATTAGGGAACAGCTGCTAAGGAGGAATCTATACTTACTGTCTGGCCGGGTGTCCATAAAAGGGAGCTACACTCCCCCTCCCCCACATCATTTATCACAGATGGGCAGGGCTTCAGTGGCTCCATTCCCTCTTCAATGAGAAGCCCCAGAGATTGGTATTAGGAAATTGTTCATTTGCCTCAAAGGCTCTCTGGTCAGTCCCACAGGATTCCATTCTGTCATCCTCGTTCCCTGCATATGTGAAGCCACTAACAGAGACAGTGAGACAGCTGGGGTGCTGACAGAGCTGGTTGCAAAACTGGCTTCCTTCCCCCACCCCCCCCCCCCCGCAAAAAAAAAATTCTACAAAAAAGAAAAATGTCTAGTGTTTTTAGAAATTTTATTAGACATTTTTCATTTTTCTTTAAAGCACTAAAAATCATAATTTTTGCTTCATTTTTTATCACCCAAAAACTGAAACATTTCCTCCAAAACCCAAATAAAGTTTGGTTTTCAGTTGCCCTTAACCCCCTCCCACCAAAAACAAGAACAAAAAAACACAGAAAGCAGACACTTTTTGCAAAAATTCTCATCTACCCCAAACCCCAGTTTTCCATTGACACATTTTTTTCAACAGAAAATTGCCAAACTAGCCTAGGTGCATTGCTAGCAATATGCAGCTAACATGCAGCTTTACATCAGCTTTTCACTAGCCTGTGAGGATGTGATTTCTCTTGGTTTCCTAGTGCTTGGCCAAGTATGATCCAGGATGAGAGAGTGTTAGCTGAATCCAGGGGTTAAAGTAAGAGGCAGCGGGAAGCATAGCTCCCATTGTTCTGCTAAAAGTCTCCAACCCTTGGCTTGGGTTAACAGTGTTCCCTCAGAGTTCCTCCTTCTCCGTGGTTGGCACAGACAGAGCTCCCCCCCGTTTCTGGTAAGTCTGCAGAATTATCTGTCAATTGTGGAAGGGATGGTGTCTTCACCATTATTGAGGAGGAGTCCTACCATTTGCTAATGAGGTTTGTGATCTGGGGATGACTCTGGACCTCCAATTAGCGCTAGATTCCCAGTTTTAGCCATGAACAGAAACATTTTTCTCCATTTGCATTTGACAAAAAGGTGATAAACTTTTGGTGCAGTTACTCAGGCTGAGATATTCTGGTTTAAATGAATGCAATGTGCTCTATATAGGACTATTTGTAAGCTTCACCTAGTACGGAACATGTCTCTCTTCTTACTTCGCAATGATAGCCATGGAGAACACCATACATTTCTCCTCCTCTGTGTGCACTGCTTCCTATTAGCTTCTGGGGGAAATCCAGGAAGCTGTTTTTGATCCACCAAGCCATTCATGATGTGGGCCTTGATTTACCTTTAAAGATCATCTTCTCTTTGCATGGCATAATAGCACTTGAGAGAAGCTCAGGCATTCCCTAGATTTGAGGGCTGGCTGCAGGGCATTCTTGTTGGAGGGCCTTCGACTCTGGAATTTGCCTCTTTACTGCTCTAATAGGAACAAAGTTTATTGACCATGAGGGCATGGTGCTAGTCTGGTAATGTTAAAGGCTTTCAATCCAGTAAATATATCACAGCTTATCTCATTTTGTTAGTGTACCTGTGTTCAGGGACTCAGTGGTGGAAAACATTGAGAAATAAATTGTCAAATAAATAGATAATTAGCTATTAATAGTGGAGATGAACTGAACGAGGGTACACTTTGATCTTGCAAAACCAAAATCAGAAATGGATTTGATCCATGTCCCATTCTGTAAGAACCCCCAAAATCGGCCATTTCAGATACACTGAAACCAGTTTAGCCCATCGCTAAGCAACAGGGATAGGATTTCATGCTCTATCCCCCTATTGCCAATTAACCTTTCTATATACAGTACATGCTGACAGAGAGAGTTCTATATTCCTTTAATGGACACCACTTTACTACTGCACTGCATTAACCAAGGCTTCCAGTTGGAATATGCAATTTCAGTAAGTTCACAACCAATGATTTCTATTTATTTGTCGGTTGTTTTCCTGCCATTTGCTACTCAGAAGGGAAGAAGGTTGCTGAGATGTCAGTATCTGAGGAAATAAAATGTACTGGTAAAATGACTTATTAGGTTGCAGTAACAGAAACTGTCTAAACACTTCGCTAACAAAATCTAGTGATGATAAATTACATCGCTGCATTTTAAAACACCCCCCCACTCCCATTCCCTAATAATAACCTTTCCAGATGAATCTGTGCAGCAAAAAATATCTTTCTCTTTATGGAAGACCCATGCTGGGTCCATTTGAAGAATGATGACCTCCATAGCCACTGCAAATTCAATTTGTCCTCCACACCACGAGATAAATATATTTCCCTTGTGTTGAACATTAACTCTTAGAGCACTGAAATGTCACAGGCTGCCAACAAAATGAATGCTTAGGAGAAAGTCAGTGTATAGATTGTACATCTGCATTCCCCAAGGGTTATAAGTGTCTGACAGAAGCATTGCGGCCTTTATTTGGGCACTGAGGACGGAGAGGAATAATACTTTTGTTTAACTCAGAGGTGCTCTTGTTGCTTATTCTGCATGTCTGCTAATTCATATGTAGGTTGCCAAGTACCATTGCAGCTGATTTGTTTGTGGTATTAACCCTGCTAGCTCTGAGGTACTTGCTTAAAAAAAGAAAATGTCAAGAGTTCCTGCAGTGGCTTAAGATACTAAGCACCAACCCTCTCAGGGCAGACTGTTAAGAACCAGGGCACAAACCACAAACTGGTCATGAGTTCTGTACTTAGATCTTACCAGCCAATTATCAAGTGCAAACTCCTCAGGTGCTATAACAGCCTTAACATGAAGTCACAGACAATGCCCCGGAGGACTCGGATCTGTCTTACCACCCAGGTAAGCCTACCTTCATGATAGATGATCCATTACATGACAAATCACAGTAACATTCAGATTACTCCCAGTCCCAAAGGACCAGTCACTCACCCCGGGTCAATTGCACTTTAGATCTCACATCAAAGACAATGTTTGTAGCCAATCCTATAATAAACTATCTAAAGATTTATTAAATGGGAGTTATTTACAAGGTTAAAGCGTGTAAACATAGATACACAAATAAGTTATATTCTTAAGTTTCAAAACATAGTAGGAAGCTTCTATGATAAGCAAGCTCTATATATCCTTTAGGGCCAACTCAGGCTAAGCAATAGGGATCTTTTGATTATGCCTAGTAATCCATGCCTCTTGAGGGCAAGCAGCATAAAGATAGAGTTCCTCCTTTTAAAGGGTTTTTATTCTCTTCCACCCCCTTCTGCTTTGAGCTGCAAACTCAGCTGATGGGAGGAATTCATTTGCAAGACTCATCTTCGTGGGGGGAGAGTAAACAACTAAGTCTCTTGTCCTCTTTAATGGCCTACTCTAGTCCATCTGGTGTTGACAAGCCTTTGTTGTCAGGCAGGAGTGAGGAGGTATGGAGCTAGAAAGCCAAAATCTAATTTGTTTGGTTATGACCAATTTCCACCGCCTAAATTTCTGGCAGCAATAACACTTGTCTCTTTTCATAAAGACTCCTAGGTTAGTGAAAACACTTGCTCTTCAGACTTGTATTTTACCACAAATCCTAAGTAGACTCAGGGCTTGAATTCAACTGGAGCCAGCCCGAGCAGAGTGCTGGTAAATATTGTCAAACCTGTGGGAGCCCTGGCACCTCCCACGGAGCTGAAAGTCTGAGCCCTGCCATGCCCTGCATCACAGAAGCCCCAAGCCCCAGTGCCTCCCACAGGGTTGAAATCCTAAGCCCTGGCGCATACCATGGGGGTGTAGCGCTGGCCCCGGCACGCCTTCCCCCTACCGGGGCTAAAGCCCTGAGACTCCTGGTCCCGCAGCTGAAGCCTGGAGCCCCGAATGGGGGAATAGCATGGGGGGCTTCAGGCAATTATCTGAGAATTTAGGCCCTGGGTAGACTGATAACATTCCTTCAGTATGGAGAGTCCTATAGCTTACATGGACACCATCATGATTTTTAAGCCTCAAATTTGATCTATCTTAAAACTGTTCAGTTCTTATTGAAAAAAGTCTTCCCAGTTCTATATACTCTAGATTTCTTTTAAAGTTACCTTTTCATTATCTAGATACTGTGCCTGATCCTCAGCTGGTGTAAACTAGTATAGCACTTGGAGGTCAGACTAGGGGATTATGATGGTCACTTCTGGCTTCAACATCCACGAGTCTATGTAGATTTGTCCCATTGTATATAGTAACATCCAGTTGTGTTTCTGTCTGCCTACAGCCTGAAGTTTAATGAGCATGTATGTGCCAGAGAATGTTATGCCAGCTGTGGAGAATGTTATGGTTGCAAGGAAACTCACAATATACTGGTTCTAGCACAGGCGCTGACTTTCTTCTCTTTGGGTGGGTGCTCCACCCCGACTCCTCCCTGAGGCCCCACCTCCACTCCACCTCTTACCTCAATGCCCCACCCTCGCTCTGCCTCTTCTCACCCCTCCCAGCCCTCTCTCCGAGGCCCCGCCCCTCCCGCCTCTTCTCACCCCTGCTCTGCCCCCTCCCCTGAATACACCCACCCTCTCTCCACCTCTTCCCGCCCCCACTCCACCCTCTCCCGCCAGTGCCTCCTGCCTGCTGACAAACAGCTGATCGGCAGGTGGCTGGTGGATGCTGAGCACCCAGTATTTTTTTCTGTGGGTACTCCAGCCTCAAAGCATCCACGGAGTTAGCGTCTATGAGTACTAGCATTTTCCAAAGGGGAAAGGGAGTCTTCGAATGGAAGCAGAATTTCATGTTTATCGGGTGAGTGGACAGAGTAAACTTGAGGCCAAGATTTTCAAAAGTGACTAGTGATTTTGGGTACCTCCATTTTTGAGTGCCCAACCTGAGACACCTTCAAAGGACCTGATTTTCACAGGATGGGGGCTCAGCTCTTCCTGACAATCAGGCCCCTTTAAAGCGTCTCAGGTTGAACCCCCAAAATCTGAGGCACTCAAATCACTTGTCACATTAAACTTAAACATTAGCCCTTCTTGGGAGCAAACAGCTGGTCAGGATACTAAGGGGTAGACAGCATCTACAGTTCTCAAGTTAAAGACCGGGGATAAGAGAAAATTAGCTTGTGCTGTTACTGAGGAACACCGCTATCATTTACAAACTGGATCTTAGTTTGCTATTTCTGTATGCTCTTAAGTGCTGCTAATTTATCTTGTTGCTATGTAAGACCTAACTTAATTATTTATAATTCTTAAATGCCTCGTTCCAGCTCCTGTGACAGTCAGTGGAAAGGCTCCCATTGATTTCAGTGGGATTTGGGTAGGTTCTTAAGAGCATTGCTCAGGCAGCACATTCAGCCCTCGGGAAAAGGGAATGCCCCATGTTGCACTTGGGTGAAACTCTTCCAGCCATCCCAGAAGCAGTGCTGATGAAAAACTGGTAAAAGTCAGATGCAGCCCTTCTGGAACAATGGATTGGTCTGATGTAGAGCTTAGAGGAAGGACAGCTAATAGGGAAAATAGGGAGTGAGAGAGGACCTTCTCCCCAAAACTATGAAAAATACCTTGAGTGGCCTTTTAACTAATTAATATGACCAGCTGCAAAAAGTGGGACACTCAGGGTTGTCTGTCCATTAGTCCCACCAAAGCAATGCTCTCCTACATCTGTGAAATGCATTAATCAGTGCCCTGCACCAGAAACCTCTGGAGGCTTTGAAGAGCACTCAAGCTGCTTTCATATGACCTTATCCAAGTGAAGCCCCTTTCCACATGGCTAGTGTCAATAACACAGAAAGTATTGTTTTAACAGCCTGGCTTTACAGCAAGACTGATCTGCACTTTCCTTCCGCTGGATGTTCTCATCTCTGCTCTGAACTCTGGAAATCAGCAGGGACTGAGCAGCTATTTTTCTAACAAGAAAGGTATATAAGAAGTGATGGGCTTCCAACTTTAACGGGAAAGTTAAAACTTCAAAGAGGTCCCCATTTCCTTCCTCTCCTTTCCCTAGAAATGCAAGATGAACTAGTAGACTGAGGTTTGTATAGAGAAGAATAATGTACAGGGCAAACTTCCTTTTCTACACACCAAAAGAAGCCCAGGGATGAAAACAAAGTGACACTGTTTCAGAACATTACATTTATGTCTGTGTACGTTATTATAGTTACCTGTCAGAATTACATGGCTGAATTCACAAGGGTTAAAGATCAGAGGCTGAGATTATTAGAGGACTAGCAGCACATTGCAGTGCCTTTCTGAAAGATCAGTTGTTGAAGCACAGAAATAGTAATTTCTACATTTGTTTTGCATAGGATTTGCATGTATTTAGTGCCATCCTTATTCAGCAAAGTACTTAAGCATGTGCTTAAATTTGAGCATGGATTTAAGTCCCATTGATTTCAATAGAACTTCAGCACATGCTTAAATGCTCTGCTGAATTGTGGACTGTGATGCTTTGGGGGTCACCCAGATGAGCAAGGTGTTCTGTCACCACCTGCCCTGTAATCTTGGGTGGCTCTGTGTTGTGCACCTCTGGCTCAGAGCCCTGACATAAGCAGCATGCTTACAGCACAATGGTCTCACCTTGGTTTCCACCAGCCCAGTTATTCCTTGCAGGGTGACACCAACAGCCATTCCAATCATAGATGCCGACTCTGTGGGTGGTCCAGGGCTGGAGCACCTAGGGGAAAAAAAATAGCCGGTGCTCAGCACCCACTGGCAGCCCTGCGGATCCACTCCTCCCCCTTGTCCACAGCTCCTCCTGCCCGCTGCAATCAGCTGTTCAGCAGTGTGCAGGAGGCACTGGGGGAAGGGAGAGGAGTGGGAAGAGGCGGGGCAATGGTGGGGGTTTGGGGGAAGGGGTGGAGTGAGGGCAGGACCTGGGGCAGAGGTGGGGTCGAGCACCCCCTGGCAAATCACAAAGTTGGCGCCTCTGCTTCCAACCCAAAGTCTCCTCAAAATCATCTCAGCTGCAGTGCCCAGTCCCTCTTACTAGACACTCACAGAGGTAACACCAAGTTTGCTGCCTCCAGAGAGCCAGTACATACACCAGCTTATTAGCTCAGCGGGAGTTATACACTCCACCTTAATACACAGGACTGGGATGCTCTGTAGAAAAATTAGAATCTGTTTATTGACAAAGAGCATAGATTAAATAATTTCAAGCAAGAGTGAAAAAGATTTGAAAGGGTTACAAACAAAACAACATGCTTTTTAGCATCTAAAGTTTAATTCTAGCAAGATATAGTTTTGCCTAAGATAGATTCTTAGTCGCTTCAAATTATCAGCATTCTCCTTAGCACAAGGATCCATCTTTCATAGATATAAAGTTCTGTCTTCTTTGTTCTCTCAGGTGATGGATAACCCAAATATCTCTTTGTCCCCCCCCCTTTATATGATCCAACATTTCTTGTCCCTGTTTCAAGAGGGTTTCCTGGGGTGCAGATTCTGTCTTCTGGTATGATCATTAAGTGGTCTTCACCCTCAATTGTAAACTTGATGGCTTTGTTTACCTTATATGTAAATGTGCTTCTATTGTCCTCTGCTGGTCATCAAGCCAGTCAGACAAGTAAATACACATTCATTTGTCTAAGGCAGGCTGGGGCTTATGCACTGCATCCCAAACACAGTTTAAGAACATATTTCCAGCATGCTCCGATAATTCTTTGTATACAACTCATATATATGTCACACAATGATTTTTGGGACCAGCGTGCCACCAGTTTACCTATGATATTTTACATGATATATATTGAGATATATATTATGACAGCAGTGTGTTGGAGTAATAAGTTTGTCAGGCCTGAGATGAGTTACAGTATGGCGGGCCCTCTGCCAGTTGGTCTTGAGGGGCCCCCCATGGTCAGTGGGCATTATGCTATCCTTTTAAAATAAAAACATTACACAGGAACAGAGCAATTGGCATACTGGCACAGACTGGAAGACTATCTAATAAGATATCCTGTCACCATCAGTGGCCTATAATGCCCTTAACCATGTACTGCTGTATCCTGGTGAAAAATTCTTCCTGATCTTAGCACATAATCATGTCCTGAAGCATGAGGATTGATAGTCCTTGTAATTTTATTTTAGCTACAAACCCTGCAGATGTTCTTCTGAAGTATATAAATGCCCAGTCTTTTCTTGAGCCTAAAAAGTCATCTGTCTCAATAGTCTCCTGAAGCTGTGACTATCACAGTTTAATTATACCTTGTGTAAACACTATTACCTGTTATCCATTTTAAATGTATTGTCTTCACACGACGGGGGCGTGACTTGCAACATGCTGCAAAGTGCTGGGCTGTAACTCCTCCATGTAGACACTGCAGGCATGAAGTTAAAGATTCTTAGTTTGCACTAATGTAGTACTCTTTAAAGAGCTCTACGTGAGTTCATGGCCGCAGTGTCCACATGGAGGAGTTATAGTGCAGCACTTTGGTGCACACCACTATTCATATACCCGTACTCCAAATTGTGGGGCAGTGTAGACACGCCCTAGGAGCATTTGCATAGCCTTCTTTCTAGCATTCCTTATTTTATAAACCATTATTATAGCCTCTTTTACTCTTCTACTTTCCAAGTTATTATTATTATTATTTTTTTTTTACAGTGTCCTAAAGTGTGCTGGATGCCTCACAGTGCAAATAAATAGCACAGGATCCTGATGAGTTGACAGTCTCAGGTCTCAATCATCGCTTTGCCACATGCCTCAGCTAAGGGGCAGCATAAAATTGTGCTGTCCCCGGAGCAGATCAGAGAGCAGGTTGTGACTCAGAGAACCAACATCCAGTCCCTGCTTCTCCCCTTGCTGTGCCAGCCCTTCACCTGGTGTAGCTTATTTTGGCGCATCAGTACTGGCAAAATCTCTACCCATTTCCCTTGCACTTGCATGGAGGTTGGAGGCTGCTTTCCCCACTGTGCTGATACCCTAAATATGGGCAGCTGGCAAAGGAGTAAAGGGGTCCCTTACCCCTCAATCAACAATGTTGCCTTAAGGGCAGATTTTGACACCCTTTCTTACATCGAGTAGCATGTTATTGCACAAGTAACCCCATTGAAATCAGTGGGGTGGAGGAGTATACCATGCATCATGAGTAAGGTTATCAGACTCTGGCCATATGTGACATACTAATGCAATGAAGGGGCGACAAGACAAGGGGATGGGAATGAGGGAGGAGAGGCAGTGGACACAGTGACAAGATACCACAATTCTTAGCAAAGGCAGATGTGCAGAATAAGCTTACTTTTTTTTAGGGGAGTTTGCTTTGTTTAGTCATTTGAACATTTGGATAATCAGTTAAGGAAGCAATGAGGCTGCAGTAATGAAAACTAGAGAGGATAAAGGCCTTGAGGGGAGGTTTTTCCCCCCATGTGGACAGAGAGGTCAGATCTTAGAAATATTTTGGAGGGAAAATATGCAGAATTCAAAGACAGGCTGGATGTGAGGGACGAAAGAGGGGAAGATGCCAAAGATGATGCCAGGCTATGGGCCTCGTTGACAGGGAGGAGAGTGGTTCTATCTACAGAGAAAGGGGAGAATTTTAAAGGAAAAAAATCAGCAGCTCAGTTTTGGCAATGTCAAATGTGGCCAAATTAAAAAATGTTAGTCCTTTTTAATCTCTCCTTGTATGGAAACTCTCTCAGGCCTTCCTAACCTCTGCAGGCAATCATTTTATGCTCTGAAGCATGAGATATGATTAGCATTATAATTATCTGAGCTTGCATAGAGACAAATGTTGCTAATGGTCATAAAATTATTCAGTGTGGGGTGGTTTTTCCATACCCAGCCTCTGCGTTTGTCTTGATAACCTCTTGTGGCAGTGACTTCCAGAGGGAGACTGTACGGTGAACAAAGTAGCACTTCCTTGTATTTGTTCTAAATATACGGTCTCTTAGAACCGCCAGCCCACAAACTCCCATTGGTTTTGAAAGAATTCAAAATACTAAAAGCTGAACGGAGAATGAACTATTGTTATGGGTGAATGTTATCAGATAGTTTTATGGAAATTGGGGGATTATTTATATATATTATAATTATTATACAATTCACTAAATATATTTGAAAGCTAAATGCACTGCTTATTAATTTACATTTTAAGTATCCTTTTGTTCTTGTATTATGTGACAGAATAAAAAGCAGCGACTAATTAGTCCTCACTATTTCAAAAATCATTATGAATGCCTCACTCAAGTCTCTTCTAACTCTTCTTTTCAGGAGAAATTCAAGGGTGGCCTGTCACAGATGACTGGCCCTTTAAGGGAAGATGCATCCGGCCCTACCTGTGACACACTTAGCTGGCCTCCTCAGGTGTAAAAAGTGAGGAATGTCTCATGACAGGCAGGCCATGTGGCTAAAGCAGACCTTCTGGGACGGAGATAAGGCAGAAGCCTGTAGAGAGCATGGAGACTCCCAGGAGTTACTGCTCAATAGAGAGTAGGGAGAAACTCAGAGGAGCCCAGGAAGGGCTCAGGAGACATGACAGACCCTCAGGAAGGAGGGGCAGGGCCCAGCTTGAGTCTGAAAGGAGTGGACTCTTTTTGTTAATGACTCAGCTGGAGGGAAAAGTTGCTGCAGCAAGGATGAATGGAATTGTGTGAGGAATAGGAGCTAATACTGATGTCCCTGCTGGGACTACCAGAACTCTAAGGGCTAGTCTACACTTACCGTCCGGGTCGACGCGGTGAGTTCGACTTCTCGGAGTTCGAACTATCGCGTCTGATCTAGACGCGATAGTTCGAACTCCGGAAGCACCGCGGTCGACTCCGGTACTCCACCACTGCAAAAGGCGGTGGCGGAGTCGACCTTGGAGCCGCGGACTTCGATCCCGCGGCGTCTGGACGGGTAAGTAGTTCGAACTAGGGTACTTCGAGTTCAGCTACGCTATTCACGTAGCTGAACTTGCGTACCCTAGTACGACCCCCGCCCTTAGTGTAGACCTGCCCTTAGGCCTTGTCTGCACTTGGAATTAGTCCTGATTTCAGCCATCAATGCAAACCCCTGGTGTTGAGAAGGAAAATTTCAAGCAGGGTTTCAAGCAGGGTTGAGCTCCCACGACAGTACAAATCACAGCTACAATACGGGTTTGCACTGGTGCAGCTACTTCCTGGATGGCTGAATGCAGGACTAATTCTAAGTGTAGACAAATGCTAAGGCCGTGCCTGTTAAGTGGCCCATTCTTGTCTCCTCCCTCATGTCTCTTTTCTGTTCCTTTGCTTGCTTTGTGTCTGGCCCTTTGCTGCTCTTTCTAAAGGAGGGTTTGACTGTGAGAGCTGGACACCTTGAACTGGACTCTTCCCTGGTGCTGACACCACTGTTCTACATCAGCGAGATGCTGCACTGGCAGGAGCTGCCATCCTGTTGGTGAGACATCATCCGTCAGATGGAGCATTAAGCTACGTGCTATGGAGGCCAAGCCTATTAAAATACCATCCATCTCAGGAATATAGCAAGGGATGCATTGACCAGCTTTAACATTAAGAGCAACAGCAGACTTCCTGCACTCAGCATTTCCCTCTGAAAACAAGCTTGCTAAATGACTCGTCTGCAAGTTCACTCATCTGCATCCCCAGGAGATGGCCTGTCTCCCATGCCAGTGCATTTACTGTATCCACTGGCTGCATCCTAATACATTTTTCTTCTTGTCATGAAAAAAAATTAACACATTAATAATTCTGATTAACTGGTTACCAGTGGTATCCCCATAGTACAATTACCTACTTCCTTCTCTGTTGTCATATAAGAGGATCTCTTTATGTGGATGTCAGACTAAGTTATTGCAATAGCTCAGTAATCAGCTGCCAAATCCCATAGGCATCGGTGGTCTCTTGCACCTCTGCTCTGGTGGAAAGTCTCAGAGAAGGAGGTTCTGAGGGAAGAAATCATGGAGATGCTCTCCTGGAGTTCCTCGTTATCATAAGGCAGCCTGCCTGCAGCGCCCTTTTGCAGCAGGGTGCAGCATGACAGACACACTTGCCTCAGTTTCCCCTCTCAGGTGACCCAGTAACTTCACTTCTGGCTTTCTTGTCTCAATACTATACCTCCTTGGGGCTGGCTTATTATGAAACATTGTCCAAATGGTCCAAAACACAAGTCCCAAACTTGTAGTCCATTTCTCATCCCAGTGCAAGCAGTCATTAAAACTCAGAACATCTCACTCCTCAATGCCCTACACAATGGAGCCTTCCGCTTCACCCAGACTTTCAGTCCTCTCCTGTCCTTGTGCCAGGACAGCCATCACAGCCCTTTCAACTGGAATGAAACCCCATTCTTCCCAGCAGGAACCCACACAGCCTCTCTTCTGGGAGCATCCCTCACTTCCCTGGCCCTCTCTTCGTTCCTCTAGGTCCAGCTCTCCAGCCCTGGAGATGTCAGCAAGTAAGCCCTTGGCTACAGCTCCCCTGCTCCCCTACCTTCACCCCTCCCTGGCCCTTGGTTACAGCTCTCCAGATTACAGCCAGCAGGCAACTTCCTCTGCTGCTTTTCCTGCCTTCTACCATCCAGCCTTGTTTTTCTGGCTTGGGGACACCAGTCAGAAGTCCCTCTTGCTGCTCTCCTGTCTTTAGCCTTCCCCCAGGAACCACCGTTTGCTTCCTTCTAGGACTCCTCCAGTTTTCTAGCAGCATTCCCTTCCCCCTCACTGAATCAGTCTGTTCTGACTCACTGGCTCTCTCCCTGATCCTTTATAGCCCCTAGGTGCTGCCACACCATCTTAATTGGCACAGAAGTGCTGGACCTACATCACTTCCAGGGGCCAGCCACCCTGTGACACTCCCTTATTGTTCTCTCAGGTGTCAGGTTTGCACTTTCTCCACCCCTGTGGAATAGGGTATGGGGCCCACCCCCAAACCAGCTGGATCCCCCAGGGCCAGAGCTATCCAGGTAGAAACCCCATTGCTATGTATCAGCTCTAACATTTCTGATCCCTGGCAGAATAGCTCCACTGGAGCAGTACTAACAAGGACTCCCCCTGAGCTGCTCCCTGGGCTGCTAGGTGGCGGTTCCGTGAAAAAAATAATGCAGACTAAGTCTGGATGGGGAACAATATAGTTCCCCTCTGGGCCAACCTCTGGCCCATCTATTCCTCCCCTTCCCTTTTCTTGCTCACTCTCCATCCCTTTCCCTATACAGACAGATCTGATCCTGCAGAACACCTCTGGCAGGGTCCAGAGTAGAGCGTGAACAGTGCCCTAGAGGAGGCCAACACCCCCTGCTATGAGGGAGGGAGGAAATCCATATGTGGAAGGCTCTCTCTGTGCATGGATCTAGTAGGGTCAATCTGGCCATGGCTAAAAACTATCCACACATAGACAACATTAAGTGATCTAACTCAGGGCATTTCTTTGTAAAGTACACTGCTCCCCAACCCAGTAAGGTAGAAAAGCAACTTCAACCATTCAGCTAGTAGAGAGATCTGTGACATCCAAGCAGCATCTCTGTTATTCATAGTGAAGAAACAAAAGATGACAGTGAATTATGGGGCTATAATCCCACACAGGAATTCCCATGATGTCATCAATCATTCATGTCAACCTTGAGCAATTTGTGTCGCTACAAGAGCACTGATATGGAGTTATAGAGCCAATATTCAAAACCTGCTGATTTTTATTTTATATAATACAGAGGTGTGTGACCCACATACATATAAGGGTGCTATGGTCACCAACTCAGCCTAGGGAATAGTATTCAGGGCCTGTGTCCCAGAATACCAGGGTTCTACCAAAAGGAGTGTGTGAGCAGCCCATAGTGAGCGGATGTATGTCCTCTTTGAAGGACTAGCTAGGCAGTGGTGTATGTATTTAGATTTATTGATGCTCACCCATACCTGTGCATTACGTATCATGATGAACCATATTTGTGAATGGTGATGATTTAGTATATTTCCATATCTATATTCAACTACAAACTCCCTTTTGTTTTCCGAGTGCCATTTTGGTTGTAAGATGGCACTGTCCCTTTCCTGTTGTCTTTTTGTCTCCATCTTGAACTGAAATTCCAAGAGGTATTGACAGAGCGTGACTCATGCAAGGCAATCAAGGGTCATTAATCTTGAGGGTCTTCTATTCAAATTCAAGTATCCTTGGACAATGAGTCAGCTACCCCCCAGATTTGGTGTCTGGTTGCTCAGAATAAGGAGGCCACATTTCTTTGCAACAACCCATGAACCCCAAATTAACTCTAATGTTGTGGCACGAAAAAAGCCCTTATTTAATATAGTTTTTCAGTCCCATATCTATCGGTACAAGAACCCATCC
The DNA here is from genome assembly GCF_020497125.1 of Mauremys mutica. Taxonomy (NCBI): domain Eukaryota; kingdom Metazoa; phylum Chordata; order Testudines; family Geoemydidae; genus Mauremys; species Mauremys mutica. The sequence goes on along the minus strand of NC_059072.1, from coordinate 97,519,177 downwards.
TGCCATACTTCTCTTTATTTCTCTCCATGTTATGAATATTCGTTACTTGTATTACGGTAGCACCTCAAAGTTCCAATCAGGGATCAGGGCTCCACTGTGCTAGGCACTGTACAGACATATCACAAAAAGATAGTCCCTGCCCCAGAGCTGACAGTCTAACTAACCTGAGAGACAACAGGTGGATATAACAAAGGGATTGATGGTGCAGGGGCAGGCACAAGGTAACACAGTACAAAAGTTTAAATTAGTATAATAAGCAGTGGTCATTAATGGCTGCTCAACCATTGTCCATTGTTGTGTAGGCTTCACACAACAGGAGGCTTGTAAGGAGACATTTGGAGGAGGACAATGTAAGGGGCATTGTGGATTATCACAGGGACCTTTTCCCAGGCAGAAAGGGCAACATGGGAGGAAAGTGCAATGGTGCTTGCTAGAAAACTTGATAAATGAGCAATGAAAGCTGGCAGCACTGGCAGAACCAAGGCAGGTTACCCCCCCTGCTATCTTCCTCTGACCCTTCCCCTTCACTGCTGCTGAAGGGGGCTTTGTTCTTCTGATGTGTTGTTTCCATTTTATTTCAAAACTGGTAAGCATGAGGTCCCACCTGCGTGTAACAAGACTGACAGATTATAAAAGAGGTGGTGAGTGTGAGGTCAGATCTCAGTGTGTGAAAGTTAATACCCCCGTTCACAGCAATAACTTATAGTTATTCATATAAGGGACATTCACCCCATACAGAGGATCAGCACAGGGTCTACCTAAGTCCTATTTAAGCTGTGTTTTAAGGGCTTATGTGAGACTTATATGGTGTGTGGCCCATACGCTGTCCTCTTGCTTAGGGTGAATTTCATCTATAGTTGTTATTAACATGTACAATATCAACGAGATCAGAGCACTGGCTCTTTGGTGCCCAAGCACCACCTGCTGGCTTCCACCTCAGTAAAGTGAAGGGCAGCTCCAGTGCCTCAGATGCTGTACTTGTGACCATCTAGTGTACTTTAATCAGAGGCCATTGGTACGCATGCTAACTTATTACACTATGTATGGACAGCAGCCGTATAGCCACTCTACAGAAAAAAAAAAGGCATGTTCTTAATTCATGGTGGCTAACTCACACTAGCTAAGTCTGGTTAAAACAGCAGTGAGAACTCAAAGTCAACTTTTAATACGGGTTAACAGCATGCATTAAAGCCTAAAGGACAACCAGGGGTTGAACTCAAGCTGCTAACCTGAGTTAAAAGCAGAGTTACTGTGTCTTCATAGATATTTTATTATGAGTTATCTAAGACAAGTTAGCTTACCTGGGTTAAGAACACACCTTTTTTTGCAGTGCAGATGTACCCTACACTGGAATTCAGCTACCACTCTCACATAGTCTGACATTCCTTCACAAGAGTTACTAGGAGACTCTAAAAACTACAGAAGCTCTTTCCTCCACAATTATTTTAGGGTAAGTTTTAGTATCACACCAATCACACTGATAGTTTGCTGGATCTGGTTGCGATGCTAAAGTTGACAGGAGTAGGTCATAGCAAGGAGTTGGAAGGAGACAGCAGCAGCCCCTGATTCAACACAAGCTTAGATTAGAGACACGGACATAGATCCTTCTGGACGGGGGTTGGTGGGGGGGAGAGAATTGTCATAGCTCCTTTGAAATTGATGGAACTGTGACAGTTTACATTAGCTGAGGATCTCCCCATGAACACCATTAGAAATAGCTCCATTCTATCAGACATTAATATTTGAGCTGCTGCTGGGGAGCACTGCTCTCAGCATAAAAAGGGTGTGCATATCTAAAAGATGGCATTCAGCCACCTGCACTCTCCTGATCCTGGGCTCATCTTACTGCAGGCTGGCCCCCTGGTGCAACTCGGAGTAGCCTAAGGGCTGCTCTAAATTTTGTTGTCTCTCTCTGTTTCCAAGGGGCTGCTCCAAAAGCCAGGGATCACCAGGTTGCAGGGATAGTCTAGCCATGTTCCTTGTACTGGTCATAGGGTGGAGGGAATGGTGCAGTATAGGAGCGACTCCGTGGAGTGGTGTGGAGATCCATACCATCTGAGGATACCTCTATGCAAGGTGAATTGTTCAGTGGCTGGATGATCTGTTGGCTTTCCCCGCAATACACTGGAAAATCAGGCCTGTTGTATTTATCTATTTTACTGATTTATAGACCACCTAGTGTTGTGGCAGCTGGGTGTTTAGTTACCAGCTGAAGAATATAAATTCTGTTAACTTCCATAAAACTCTGAGAAAGGACAATGCTTAAGAAAAAACCAAAAATCTGGTGGAAGCTAAACATCTGGTATTGTGCCAAGTTCACAACACTCAAGATATAGTGAACTGCAGGTTTTTTAACATCTAGAGCTGTCGTGGACTGGGAAGTGGGCAGTCATGCCTAGTGGTTGTAGCAGCGGCAGTCAGTGCCAGAATCTAGTTAGTCAAGAGGGGTCTGGTCAGTCAGAGGGTTTGGCTGTAGGTCAGTTCGCTGGTCTCAGGTTCAGCTGCAGGCCCTAATTCCTGACAGAGGTTTTTGAGAAAATGACAGTGCTCTAATAGTATTTTGGCCTGAAGTAAAAGAATAGAGGTAACATTTTTTAAGAAGTACCTAAGTGATTAGCTGGCTATGTCCCATTTTAAAAAGTGCCTTCGGCACTTACAACACTAAATCCCATTGACATTGAAAGGGACGTAGGCTCCTAAATCATGTGCTTTGGAAAATATTACTGAGTCTTTCAACCTTAACTCCTGGTTTATGACAATTTTGCCTGGGAATTTCCTTAGGCTTTCAAAAATGTTGAAATAACAGGAATTCATGTAGGCCTCGCAAGTGTTCAGAGACATTTTTCAGGACACTTAGAGTATCTCTACACTGAAATAAAAGACCTACAGCACCAAGTCTCAGCGCCTGGGTCAATTGACCAGGGCTTGCAGGGCTTGGGCAGTGGGGCTAAAAATAGCACAGTAGATGTTCCAGCTTGGGCTGGGGCCCAGGCTCTGAAAGCTAGCGAGAGGGTAGTGCCTCAGAGCTCAAGCTCCAGTCTGAGCTGGAACGTCTACACTGCTATTATTACCTCCACAGCCTGAACCCGGCGAGCCCAAGTCAATTGACCTGGAGTCTGGGCCTTGGTGCTGTGGGTTTTTCTTCACAGTGTAGATGTATCCTTAAGGACTCAACTGAACCTTGCAAGCCTTGCAGGGTGGACCCCAATTCTTCTCAGACAGACTCCCATCTCCACATGACATCCTCCTCATTGCGCTTTCTTGCTCCTCCATGGCTGTGCTGCTGTCTCTCGCTCCAGAACATAACCACCTGCCTCCTGAGAGATTCTGTGCCTGACACTCCTCCCATCATGGCCTTCAGCAGCCAGGCCAGGCCATACAGAGTCAGTCCCGGGAGACTGAATCAGGCAGCCCACACCTAACAGTCTGCACTGAGGCACAAACTCACTATTGAAATACAGCATATCTGCACAATAGCCCCTGCTCTTACCCTGACAACACAACTCAGTGCATTTGACATGGGAAAGGAACCAGGGGAAAGAGCATCTTTCCTCTCACAGGGCTAGACTGTCCCTGGCTCTTGTGTAGATGTGAAGAGGGGCCTGGGTGAGAGAGAGGGTGCAAGGAACCTTCCACTATTGTGCAGCCTGTGCAAGGATGGAGGCACAACTGCAGTCCCCCTTAATGCCCTCTGAGGGTGGTAGCGATTCTAAAGGGAGGAAAAGAGGCAGGCCCATGGGATCACCCTCTCTTTGAATCAGCCAGAATTGCTGGCTGAAGACAGAGGAACACCCCCCTCAGGGACAAGGCAGTGTTAGGGTTGCCACCTTTCTAATTGCTGGTAACCGTACCTCTGAGGCTCTGCCCCACCTCTTCCCCAGAATGCTCTGCCCCCGCCCCACCTCTTCCCCCCCAAGCTCTGTCCCCATCACTTACTCCTCTTCCCTCCCTCCCCGTTGCTCGTTGAATCATCTGAAGAAGCCTGCTTACAGGTAGGAGGTGGCCCTGACTGAGCAGGGGCTAGTGCAGGTTAATGACCGGTGCCTCCCCCTCCTCTGTGGTAACCAGGCCTTTGGTTTGGGTGCCATTTAGGGTTGCCAGGTCCCCAAAAATCAGGCACTTGGCAACCCTAAATGGTACCTGGACACAGAAGCCAAAACCCGGACGCATGGTAACCCTCGGCATTGTGCACACCTCACCTACATGCCTGAACATTTCAGGAGCGATCATGCTTCTGGGAGACAATTGCTACCTGGGCTCCCCCAGGGGTAAGAGAATCTGCATCACTCCCAGCCCATGATAGTGCCTCTCAGCTGGCTCTTCATCAGGGATTCTGGAACATAGGGAGACACCCCCCCAAGGGGTGGGTGTGAGCCTCATGGGCAATGCAATATTCCAGGGCTTTGGGGCAAAGGAGTGGGTTTCTTTCTGTCTAGATACACCCGCCTTCTGAATTTTTAATCCTCTTATATTTCAGTGTCTGTTTAACCTACTTAAACCTCTGCTGACAGCTTTATAACTTCCATGGCCGTTGGTGGCAGTGGCTGCTCCTATAACAAAGGGGCAGCAGGGGAAGGAAATCAACTTTCAACTTGTCTCAGGAACATTTAGAAGTCCTGTCCCCTCCTACATTACCCACTGCCCAGGTTGTTTTCTAGCCATTTACTTTGCTTATCTACATTTTCACAGGCCCTGGAGATATGTGCGAGGGGCATACAGTAAATTACACTGTCAAATTGGCTAGTATGAAGGAAAGTCTCAGGGAGATGAGTGCCAGAGCCTCTTGAGATAGCACCGTGATGGAAATAGGTTATAAATAAGGAAGCCAGGACCAGGGGCAGAAGTGACATATTAAAAATTCTGTCCTTGACATTTATACAGGGGCTTCACATTCTTGGCACCTGGGAGAAGGCTTGTCTGCTGTTGATTTATTTCTCGAAACTGCTAAATATGTTATCACTTCCTGGAACACACACATCCCCAGCAAACACCCCTTGCTGTGTAAATATCCACACAGCACTCCCTATTCCAGCAGACACCTTTCTCTTTAGGGGAAAAACTACAGGCATGCACCTAACCCGGTACCTCAGGGTCCGTATTCTGCTGCTTTCCTTTCTGCCTTGTGTCAGGATACTGAACTCGACCATCTCATGGTCACTGCCTCCCAGGTTCCCATCCACTTTTGCTTCATCTACTAATTCTTCCCGGTTTGTGAGCAGCAGGTCAAGAAGAACTCTGCCCCTAGTTGGTTCCTCGAGCACTTGCACCAGGAAATTGTCCCCTACACTTTCCAAATTGTCCCCTACACTTCAACCCATTCTGGGCACCACCAAAAATTATACAAACCTATCACCCCTGACCTCAGGAGCACCCTGTTGCCTATCAGGTCAGATCAGCTCAGACTCTCCATTACCACTCCACCACTTCCACTTGACACCCCCTCACCTCTTCTTTGTGACAAGGCAATAAGAGAAACTGTAGGCGAATGATAAAATAAATATACTCCTAACCTTAAGGAGATGGATCATTTGATGATTACCTGTTCTATTCATTCCCTCTGGGACATCTGGCATTGGCCACTGCTGGAAGATAGGATATTGGGCTAGATGGACACTTGGTCTGACCCAGTATGACTGTTCTTATGTTCTTATTCTTGCTATTTCCTTCCTGTCATTTCTTTATTCCTTTCATCAGTTCTCACCTTCCATCTCTCATTTTCATTTTCTTCTTTTTTTATCCATTTTCTCTCCTGTGATTTCCTCCCATCTATCTCTCTCCCTACGTCTCATTTCCATTTCAATCTCTACTCCTCCTTCATACTCTCTCCATCCCCTGCCTCTCCTGAGTTTACACAGAAGAGCTCTAAAAAGAGCTCACAGAAGCACCTTAAAGTTCATCGACCAAGAGGATGTCCCTGCACGTGACTGTCACCAAGAGAGACATACGCTGTGCTAAATTCCTGCTTCCTCCTAGCAGCAGGCAATGGTACTGCTCTCCCATCTGCTCGGTAGCTCGCTGCAGCACAGTGGAAGTGGACAGGCTGTCACAGACATTGTGGGAGAGGGTGAAATATGAATGTATCTCGCACAAATTCTCAAGACAAGACTGCCCCACCCCAAAGTAAAATTTGCCAGTCTGGACCCAGTACAGAGGTGTGGAAGACAGAACTCAATGTGCCTCAGCGCAGTGCCTACTGTGTTCGCCATTGAAAGAATAATGTTTTACAGTTCTATAGCAGCTTCCATCCAAGAATGATGTTGGTAATTCAGACCTGGCCCAAGTTAGAGCAGCTTCAGGGCTGCTGTAACATGCATCGGCTTATAATGGCCACTTATTGGCCATCAGGACTGACAGAAGACCCTGGCCCATGTGCAATGGTAAGAGGGGGGGATTTCAAGTTGGTTGAAGAGCCTGCACCCACCATGAGTGAAGTTGGAGGGGAGAGCAGGCTAGTTCTACTGATGACCCTATGGCCAGAAGCCCATTCTGAGCACAGGCAGCAGATGAAGAAGAGGCTGGATTGGTTGAAGTGCCTCTGTCCTGTTCCATTTCCATCTCTCCCATTACCATTTCCTTTCTGCTATATTCTACTGTCTCTCATTATTTTGTTTCATTCACTTCCCCTCTCCTCCACTCCCATCCACAAAGTCACTTCCTTTTCTCTCTTCCCCCCTGGGTCTCATTTCTTTTTCTCCCCTGAGGTCCCCTTCACTTATGTACCTCTCATCTTTCTCCTAGGATGATCCCGCCTTAGTCTTCATCCTCTCTTCCAGTCAGAGAAGCATTAAAGCCAGCCAGTTACTATAACCATAAGGGTGTGCACTAGACATTTACCTCTAGGTTTGACAGTTGGAATTTTCACCCTCGTTGGTAGTTAATTGATGTTATCACCACCTGCCAGCTGTTCAGTGCCCTGTGTGAAATGAACTGGGAATCCTCCATCTCTCTCACACACAAAACCCACCTATCTTATTTTGTAACAAGGGGCCCCCTTTGTTTATAGTCTCACCAGAGAATTTAAGGACTGAAAGTTTCATAGAGAATGAGAAACCTTCTCATGTTTAGAGGTGATTCCTCGTGGCCTAGTTTCTTTAAAATTATTTTTCAATATTTAAAAACGAAATGTTCTGGTCACTTAAGAGCTCACCTATTATAGTTTAGGGAGGTGATTTTCACAAGCACCTCAGGGATTTAGATGTACAAGTCCCATAGATAGTCAATGGAATTTATGCACTTAAGTCCCTTGGGCTCTTTTTTATCTTCCTCTGCAGCATGGGGCTCAGTTAACTTGCCAGTTTAAACTAGAGTAAATGGTGGACTCTCTGTAAATTGAAGTCTTTAAATCACAATTTGAGTACTTCAGTTACTCAGCCAGAGGCTATGGGTCTATTACAGAAGGAGGTGGGTGAAATTCTGTGGCCTGCAATGTTCATGAGGTCAGAATAGATGATCATGATGGTCCCTTCTGGCCATAAAGTCTATGAATCTTCTCCTTAGTTTTCTTCCTCTCTCAGGGGACCATTGTTTCCACAGTGTGTGTGAATAACTCCCACTAACAAGAGAACAGGGATTAATTTTAGAAACTAGTTGTGTGGAAACTTGAAATGTTCAGGGAGGAAATTGCAAGACCGAGGGAGTGTGTCAACTGTTTACTATGGGCTGGATCTCTTCTGAGAGAGGGGCCTGGGATAGATGTACATTACATGACCATCTCTGAAATTTACCACCCTTCATTCCACTAGTGACCCTTTTCTTCCTCAACAGGCCATTTTGCTTTGGTGCTGGATTACAGAAATTGAATAGCTAAACTGTTCCCCATTAACATACTGTCTACCTCCTTAATTGTGTTTCCTGTACGTCTCTATAAATAGATTTAAGCAACACACTCACTGTGATCTTTAAGCTGTGAATTTCTGTTGCCAGGGAGATTTTTTTTTAAAGCCTAGCCATAGAAGCACCAAACTTTGACTGTAAGCTCTTTGGGGCAGGGAGTGTTATTGTGTATTGTCCACCGTCAAACACATCATCGGTACCAGATAACCAGTAAATAGGTAGCACCTCTTTTCCAGTCATGGCTACGAACCTTTTCCATCTGATGAGATTGCTTTCCCCAGGCCAAAGCAACCCTTTTGGAAGTGTCTTTTTTATGGATGAAGCTATACCAGATGGGATAACAGAATGTCCTAGGAGTGCCACTGTGCCATTCTCTCTCCGGTAGAAGGGTTATGCCTGAGCCTATATGGTTTCTCCCTCTGCTTTTGTGAATCAAACCTAGAAGAACTCATATGGCTTCAATTAAACACTGGGCTAATCTGAATGACATAGGGATTTGCATACACTTACCCTCAGTTTTCTGAAATAGCATTGCTGTCATCTGCCTCTAGAATGGCAGATCTCATGGGAACTGGGAAACGTCTGTATTATTAAGTCTGAATTGAACACTGACTTCAATTACTACATGTTAATAAACTCTCCACTGAGCGTGAGGGAGCCTCTATCAAGCTTGAGTACATCCTTAACTTTCAGAAACAGGAAATCAAGATGCTATTTTTTTCTGAGTAGGGAGGGGACTCCATAACACTTCAGACTATTGAGAAGTCAAATGAATCATTCTGTGGGTGTAAAGTTGGAAATCATCCCAGGATTTAGAGGGAAAAGTAATCAACAGGGTTTTAAACAAAGGAGATGCCGCAGAAATAAAGCTTGTCAAACCATGTCAGTTTCTGACTAGCCTCACATTTTTTGACTTAAAATGCAGTGAGGCTCAGTCAGTGGTTGAGGACAGAAGTTATTCTTTGACTCTGTTGCTCTGCCTAGCTCAATAACTTGTATGATATGAAGTGATTTGTTGAATGGAATGGATCTGCTGAATGGGAAGCACAAATGTCGTGATGGGGCAGACAGTGGTGGATTAGTCACCTGTAATGAGATAGATAAAGAAAGCCTGTGGACCCAGTGACCCTGTTACACCTGTGGCCAATGTCAGGTATGGAGAGGAGTGCTAAAGGCTGAGAACTAGCCCAGTTTGGGGCTGATGAAGAAGGAGGACAGTGCTCTGGCTGGTGGGAGAAAAGCCTCATTACAGCCCCAATACAGCACTTGCTTGCCAGCTACATCAGCCCTCCTGGAAGGGATGACCAAACCTTTGGGGGAAACAATCAGCAGAAACATGGATGGTTTGACAGACATGCCCTGAATAGAAGGGTGGGGCCCCCCCCGAAGACTCCTGGGGTGACCCTGGTATTGAGTTGTGTCTGGTTTGTTCCTGATTACTGTTGAATCTTTAAACCCCCAAACAGGTATGACTGAAGGGGGCTTTGCCTGGAGAGCTAAAGCACCTTTGCCCTGGACCTGACAGAGAAGAAACATAGCCATGGAGACTTGCAGTTGGGTGAGTTATGCCCTGGAGGGCCACACGAGGGTGCTGCCCCAACAAAGTGGTTACAGGCATGGGTAATACCAGGGGCTAGAGGGCTGGATTCACTGCTGGAGAGCTGATCAAATCCTGCACGAGTTCACAAGACACAATGAGCCACAGCTCATCCTCCTTGTCCATGCAGTTTTTGTCTGGATGTCTCTGCTCAAGAGAGTCCTACAAAAGACTAGCACGGCTGTGGTAGGTCAGGATTGAGATGTATTAGCAGCTCTGGAGCCTGAAATCCTTTGTTTTTCCACAGAAGAGGTTTAGCATGGGTAGTGGCAGTACAAGCATCCCCATATTGCCCTACTGAAGTGCCTCAAAGCAGACTTACAGGAAACTGCTCTAGGGATGAGAAGCAGCTGTGAATTTAAGTGTGCATATAAATTGGGGGCTAAATTGTAGAGCCTGGCCTAGTGCTTAGAAAATTTCTGGAGGCGAGGGAGGAGGTATAGTGGTGGGCTGGGAATCAGGAGGAACAGTCGTTCAAAGGCTGGAGAAGGTTTCAAGTGCTAAGGTTTGGAGGTAGCACAGGCTAGGGGCGGGGAGTGTAAGCAGTCACACAGTCTGACCCCGCCATTTGCGAGAATTATGCCCATTCCCATTCCGTATGAGTGTTTGGCAGAAGACTCTCCATACTGTAAATTAAATATAATGCACTTACCCTGTCTCCCTTGTTTTCATTCTTCCTTTTCTTTTCCTTCACTCCAGTTTTCCCTTACATCTGCTCTGTAATGTACAGGGCTTTTTCATTCAGTCCGACTTTCCTATGGTGTTCAATTGGCCAGTCTTTTTCCTTCTCTTTCTCCAACCTCTATTTCCCTGTGGTGTGTTATCTCCTTCTCCCCTGCCTTCAGTTCTCTCATCTTACCCCTCCCCTTCTCACATGCCCTCCCTTCTCACAGTCAGTGTCTTGTTTTTTCCATTCTGTCTCTTCCACTGTCTCTCCACTCCCCCCTCACTTTCACTTTGTTAGCCCACTCTACCTCTCACAATCACTCTGCCTTTCTCATTCCCAGTCTGAAGGACAACAGTTCTTGGGTATGACCAATCCTTTCCCCTCATTGACCCTCACTTTTTCCATGCATTGAGTCATTACATCAATAAAATGCACCCCTATACTTATATACTGACATTCCTCTTATCAATGGCAAAAGATAAAAAGGACAATCACCACAAACAAGCAGTCTTTTCCCACCATTCCCACAGCATGGCCTTCAAGCAAACAACCAAGAAAAGAGACAGAATGTTGACTCTATATTCAAGGACAACACAAATTTGGTCTCTGTCAGATCAAGCCGGCAGAGCAAATTACATAATGGAGGAACCTGCACTGAGAACACTGAGTCACCAGCCCAATGACACTGAAAACTAGAGGCCATTGGAGCAAGCATATCATTGCCATGGTGCATTACAGGCTGAGTGGTGATGACTCAGATAGCCCCAGAGGACTGTATAAACCAAAACAAATACCTTGAATTGCAACCAGGAGTGAATATGAAGCCAGTGCATCATCTTCTTTATTAGTTAAGCATCAACAGTGCACTTATGCTGAGAACTGGTGTAATATTTTCTCATTGGTTCACACCACCTAACTGTATGGCAACAATAGTCTATACCAGCCAAGCAGCACAGTAATCCAGTCTAGAAATCAAGAGGGCATGGATTACCATAGCTGGATCTGAAAGGAAAGGTCACACTGCCTAGCCAGATGCAGAGGAAAGAAAGGGGTCTTAGCCACCAGAGCTTTCTGGGATTCTTGAGACAGCTGTGGATCCAAGAGTAACTACAAATTAAAAACTCCTGAGGCAAAGGGTATTGAACAATGGATGTAGAAATTGCCCCTTCCAGGCCTTCAGAATCTTTTCCCCAGCCTACTGGCATCTGCTCCATCTTGTCTGAACTGCATTTCAGCAAAGTCCATTTCATCCAGGTGCAGTCTTGGCTAGGCACTGGGAAAGCGCTGATGTTATGCCATCTGGGTCTGAGGCGATATGAAGCTGTGTGCGATCTGCACATTGATGGCACCTCAGCCTGTGTTGCCTCACCATCTCCAGCAACCTTACATAGCCCTCAGTTCAGGAATGCATCCCTCATCAGGAGAACATTTAAGCACACGCTTAATTTTAAGCATGTGGTTAAATGCTCTCTTGCAGAGAGAGGGGCTTAAGTACTTTCCTGAATTGGGGCCTGTCATAGAGCATTCCAGCCTGGACACATCCCTGCAGCAAGACATGGCATAAGAGGCATGACACATGCGTCATGCCTCAGTTTCCCCTCGCAGGTAGCCCAATAACGTCACTTTAGGATCTACTCTCTCAATACTACCTGTCATAACTATAAAGAGAAGGGAACAGCCCTCCTGTGTACAATACTATAAAATCCCTCATGGCCAGAGACACCAAAATCCTTTCACCTGTAAAGGGTTAAGAAGCTCAGGAAACCTGGCTGACACCTGACCCAAAGGACCAATAAGGGGACAAGATACTTTCAAATCTTGGTGGGGGGAAGGCTTTTGTATTGAGAGAGTAGATCCTAAAGTGCTCTTTGTTTTGGGGGTTGTTCGCTCTTGGGACTAAGAGGGACCAGACATCAATCCAGCTCTCCAAATCTTTCTGAACCAGTCTCTCATATTTCAAACTTGTAAGTAACAGCCAGGCAAAGCGTGTTAGTCTTATTTTTGTTTTCTCAACTTGTAAATGCTCCTTTTTGCTGAGAAGATTTTACCTCTGTTTGCTGTAACTTTGAACCTAAGGCTAGAGGGGGTTCCTCTGGGCTATATGAATCTGATTACCCTGTAAAGTATTTTCCATCCTGATTTTAGAGAGATGATTTTTACCTTTCTTTCTTTAATTAAAAGCTTTCTTTTTAAGAACCTGATTGATTTTTCCTTGTTTTAAGATCCAAGGGGATTGGATCTGGACTCACCAGGAATTGGTGGGGGAAAGGAGGGGGTGGTGGTTAAATTCTCCTTGTGTTAAGATCCAAGGGGTTGGATCGGTGTTCACCAGGAACTTGGTGAAAAAGCCTCTCAAGGCTACCCAGGGAGGGGAAGGTTTTTTGAGGAAAGAGGGTGTTCCAGACACTGACGAATCTGGATGGTGGCAGCGAACCCAGATCTAATCTGGTAGTTAAGCTTAGAAGTGTTTATGCAGGTCCTCACATCTGTACCCTAAAGTTCAGAGTGGGGGAGGAACCTTGACACTACCTCTCCAGTTAATTGGCCAAATTGGAATGTAATGATAAAGCACAGGTGCACTGGCCCTGCTACCCCTTATAGGGCCATGGTCACTCTGTGACAGGGCCATATATGTTAAACAAGAGAGGAGATGAGAGAGCTTTGCTAAATCCTACACATGAGAGCCTTCGTGAGCTCACAAGGAGGAAGAAATGGAACTTCTGAGTGACACCATTCATCCCAGCCAGAGTCCATGGGGGAATTAATGGGACATGTGGTCAGTGTGGTCCAAGACTACTGAGAACTCTGAAAGCATCCACATGGACACCTGACCATTTTTCACTGTTAGGAGGAAGTCATCACTGCAGAAGCCTCTCTTCCATGCCTTAGCTGGCTCTTATCTTCAAATGTGCAGGTTTTATCTTTTGCTGTTGGATGGTAGCAGGATCCCTGCATCACTACTGGCATCTCAGTGACTGTATACAGGTGTTGAATCCAAAACAGAGCCATACAGATGGACAGGAGGATGGAAATTGTGTGCTTCTAAGCCCAGGTGACTGTGATTCCAGTTGTCCTCCCCTCCTTGCTCCGGTGTCTTGAGGATGAGCATGCTGCAGGGCTCCATCTGGTTCTGTGATAAAACATAAATTATTAAAACATATAAAATATTGATGAACTGTTCTATAAAACAGAAGGACTTTAAAGTATTGATTAAGAAGTGAGAAAGTCATAATGAGTTTCAGCCAGAGAAATAATAAGGAAATGATTTTGTGTTGTATCCCTTTTCATGGAAGTGCTAAGAGACAGTTTTTGCATTGGACTGAACGGTCGTCTGTATAGTTTATACATCATCATCATCATCATCATAATGCTTTGCACTTATATGGTATCTTTCATCAAAGGATCTCACTGCACTTTACAAACAATAATGAATTAGGATAGACAATAATCCTGGGAAACAGGTGAGCATCATTGTAGCTACAATGAGGCAGTGGCTGAACGAGAAGACCCTGATATTTCCCACATACGGCAATTTATATTTAAATGGAATAGTCTTTGAAAATCTAATAATGATGATAACACAACACCGAGAGAGAGGCTTCCATGTAAAAGATACACAGATCCATGCAGCAGCACGAAAGTGTTAAAGACAAAAAAAGAAGTGCTTTGCTTCAAATAAAGAGTAAATACCTACAAATGTGTGTGTACAGTGTCTCGCACAATGGGGCCCTATTCTCAATCAGTCCCTTGACAGTACTGTAAGAAACATGATTAATAATACATACGGAATTGCAAGACCTACAAAAAGCTGCTCACCATCCCATGTCATTAGAGACAGGGATGAAGACAAGGGTATGAAGAGCTTTCAATCAGAACTGAAGAGGCTGCGATGAAATTAAAAATGAATGTCTGACCCAACTGATAATGATTTACCGTGAAATTACTACCTGCTGTAGAACTTGATCCTGCACAGAGCAAGTGCTGAATGATGCATTTAGAAGTGCAGGATAAAGAGTGATGGGCAAGTAGCACAAGGGACCCGATCCTGCATAAGGAACGTGCTGTTGTGGAGACCATGGGGTGTTAGGTGCCTAACTTGAAATCAGTGGCAGTTACACACCTTAAAAATGTGTCCTTTAGGCATTTAGGAGCTTGAAAATGGGATGTAGCCATCTAAGTCATGTGTGCCTTGCAACACAGTGAAACAATGCAGAAATACCTTTAAAAAGCTGGGGCTAAGTCCCTCTTGCCCATTAGCAGGAGTAGGGCTTAAGGCAAATGGAGAGCCCAGTGAAATCAATGGACTGAATTTGGTCCATTTAGTTCTTTTAATCTTTTCTGCATCACTTAATATCTCCAGGTGCATGCAACTCATTATTACATTGGCTTTTCCCTCTAGCACATTGCACTGCAAACTCATACCTAATTTATTCATCACCATCCAGCATCTCTTTTAGCATTACTGTTTTCCAAGTATCTCCCTTTCCATTGAAAAAAAATCCTGCTTCAGATCAGTTTCCCCTGTATGAATTTTCCTAGTTTGGATCAAATTTTGTCTTATTTTCAAACTATATTTCTCATCTATAAAATGCCCAGATGCAATGGAGATGGGCTTACTATAAGAACCCAGAGTTTAATAGAATTTGTATTAGTTCTCTGTCCTCACTAGTAGTGAATTAATATCATCTGTGAATTTAATTAGCTTTCTATTTCTCTTCTTTTAGAGTGATCATTAATACGATTGTTCAATAAAACACTGCCTAAACTGATGTCTGTAACATCCCCCCAAGACCCCTTAACCCCTCAAATAGATACACTGTTCTTTATAACTCCATGTTGCTTATTTCTCATTGCTTCATTATTGTATAGATGCTTACAGATTCTTTTTTCTTTAATGACAGTGTCAACAGCTAATGCAACCAGGTCTTCTCTTGCCTAAATATCTGTGCTTTGTGTACCAGTCCAACCAACAGATTCACATGGCTTTGGAAACAGTGTTTTACTGAACTACTGCTTCAGAGCCACCAGGGGGAGCATAAAACATTGGTGTTGGGCGTGTCACTAAAAGATTGGTGAGTGGCTGTTGCTTTTTTTTTTTCTTCAATTTTTTTTTAAATTCATTAAGTGTTACCTGTTTAAAGCAGCTGGATTTTTTTAAAGTCAGGAGGACATTTCCTATCACTGTTACACTCAGACAACAACTAAGCCACTTATGGATTTACTGCTCCTTTAATGAAATAGTCATGGCCTTTAAGAGGTATGCATATTTAAAGTGACAGGCAACTGCTTTACTCTCAGTTATAACACCACTGAATGGGAGTAGCCCATGGGACACCAGTTCTGCTGGCATGGCAGGGCCTGGGAGATAGTTGCTGAGGAGCTAGACCTGCATAGAAATCATGATAGCACAGTATGTGTGCAGGTGCACACTGAAACTGTTGAGGAAGGTAGAACAAAGGGGACTACCAGGCCCATCAGAGGACCATGGAAGAATCCAAATGCATGTAGGACCTGAGAGATGCTCAAAGAGTTCAGTGTATGGGAACAACAATAAATAAGCTGGATGTTCCTATAACTTAGAGTCCATATCTTGTGCCAATTCTGGATTGTCCCAAGGTGGGGAAAAATACTCAGTGGTAGCTGGTAGTACCAGCAGGCAACGCTGAAATGCTGTGGACAGTGCTTATTATCTCATTGTTACCTTGTGCTCCTATTGTGTCTGTTATGTCCACCTGTTGTCTCATCTTAGACATAGACTATTAGCTGTCCGAGGCAGGGACTATTTTCTTGTCATATCTTTGTACAGTGCTTGGGGCAGTTGCACTCCAATCCTGATTGGCCACTAATAAAATAATAATAATAGCATCTGATGACCTGCTTGCCTGACTTCATAGTGGATCAACTTTTGGCCCTAATATAAGTTAGTGTTGTTTTGACCAAACTAAGATACTGCATCAGAAAATTCTATCCCCTACTTTCTTTGACAGCTTAGATTCTAGGACATATGGGAGATAGTAATTAATTTTTTCTTTTAAAATTTCCCAGCACTTATATGGAACTCTAGGCACAAATACAAAGTGAATGTCCTATACTTTGTGGGTCATCTACCAAATGTTAAAAGCATCTGTTAACATTACATTGAATGATAAAAGAAACAGGGCAGAACTTCAGAATTTCTGCAAATATTCATATTCCAGTTACACAGCTTTGACATAGAATTAAAAATAATAAAAGGTAACTCATGGAATAACAGATTTAGAGGACACCTTATTCCTGGGCCTTCAGTGGGAAGGGATTACAGGTAGAATATATAAAAGCTGACTTTACTTGAACAAAATTAAAAAATAAGCAAGAAGGATAAGTGTGTGTGTGTGTGTGTGTGTGTGTGTGGCTTCTGACTTCCACCTGAAAGGGAAAAAATGGACTGTAATAGCAATGCACACCACTGTCTGCAACTTGATGGCAACTCAATACGAATTGTTGTTATACTTCTAGCAAGGCTGTGGTCCATAAAACACAACCCATCAGAGCAAAGCTGGCCTGGTGATTAGGGTGCTCGACTAGAGGTCAGTTTCATTTCCCTGCTCCACCACTGTAAAGGACTGGGTTGTAGTTGGTTTGGCCTAGTGGTCACAGCTGGGCTGTAGTCTGCCCACCAGGGTCAGTAGTGATCAAGCAGGAATTGGAGGAATCGAAAGAGCCAGCTGCTGTAAGCAAGAGTCAGGGTCAGAGTCAGGCTGGAGAAAAACCATCGATCAGGAGATAATGCAAAGCCTGGCATTGCAACAGGCCAAAATTTATGTGGTTGGCAACTCCCTGGGGCAACCCTTGGGGTTAAATAGGGCAGCTGGCTAATCAGAGGGCTGCAGGATACCATCACTCTGAGTCTTGGGTGGTACTTCCTGCAGTGCCTACTCTCCACAGTGCTCCTTGGCGCTGCAACCTCATGGTCACACTGTGGGCATATCAGCTGTCCCAAGGGTAGACCTGGGTTCTAGTCCCTGGATCCTTCCAACTACAGACTTCTTGTGTGATCCTAGGCAAGTCACTTATTGTCTTAATACCTCAGGTACCCCTCTGTAAAATGGGGATAATAACATATTCCATCCAGAGGTGTTGTGAAGAGAATACATTGAAGATAGCGAGGTGCTCAGAGCGACAAAGAGTCCTGTGGCACCTTATAGACCTTGGCAACCTTTCAGAAGTGCTGTGCCGAGTCTTCATTTATTCACTCTAATTTAAGGTTCTGCATGCCGGTAATACATTTTAACGTTTTTAGACGGTCTCTTTCTATAAGTCTATAATATATAACTAAACTATTGCTGTATGTAAAGTAAATAAGGTTTTTAAAATGTTTAAGAAGCTTCCTTTAAAATTAAATTAAAATGCAGAGCCCCTTGGACCGGTGGCCAGGACCCAGGCAGTGTGAGTGCCACTGAAAATCAGCTTGCGTGCCACCTTCGGCACACGTGCCATAGGTTGCCTACCCCTGTTATAGACTAAAAGACGTATTGGAGCATAAGCTATTGTAGGTGAATACAGATACTACAGTGATCAGAACCATGTAAGTATCCTAGATCAACAGAAAGTACTTCTACTCAAGTGGTGATGGAGAAATTGCAAATAGAAAGGAAATTTGAAATATACAATCTGGTATTGCCAAGAATACAGACAAATTGGCAGAAAACTACAACTGTTACCAAAAATATCATGGGAATGAGAAATGTTGAGTTCTCCCTACCTGTGTTACTCATGAATACAGTAACTCCTCACTTCAAGCCGTCCTGGTTAAGACTGTTTCGTTGTTACGTTGCTGATCAATTAGGGAACATGCTCATTTAAAGTTGTGCAATGCTCACTATTATGTTGTTTGGCTGCCTTCTTTCTCCACAGCTGGCAGCCTCCCTCCGCCCCACCCTGTCCCCTCCTCACAGCACCTCCTGCCTGCCGGCAGACCCCAAAGATCAGCGCCTTCCCCCTCTTCCCCCTGCCTCCTGCCCATGGCAATCAGCTGGCTTGTGGTGTTTAGGAGGCAGGAGGGAGGAGCGAGGACTTGGCACGCAGGCTCCCCCTCCCTCCCCTGCCTCCTGAACACCGCAAACCAGCTGACTGCCCTGGTCAGGAGGCTGGCGGGGGGAGGGAAAGGGAGCCTGAATGCCAAGTCCTCGCTCCTCCCCCCTCCCTCCTGCCTCCTAAACGCCACAAGCCAGCTGATTACCCCGGCAGGAGGGAGGATTCAGTGCGCCTCCCCCCTCCCTCCCCTGTCTACTGCCCGCGGCAATCAGCTGGCTTGCAGCATTCAGAAGGGGGAAAGGGAGGGGAGAGGAGCAAGGATGCAAAGTAAAGGGGGAAGAGGTGGGGGGAGAAGAGGCGGGTCAAGGGTGGGGGCTTGGGGGAAGGGGTGGAGTGGATGGGCCGAGGGTTGAGCAAGCCCCCTGCCCCCAGCAAAATCAATTCCTGTGCTTGCAAGAACACTCTTGCACCCTCTTCCACTCTCTGACTCCACCACCTCAACCAAGCTTCATACTCAGCAGTGATTGTAGTATTAAATTGTTTCTTTAAAATTGTTTAAAATGTATATAATGCCTTTTGGCTGGCAAAAAAAAAATTCCCTGGAACCTAACCCCCTCTATTTACATTAATTCTTATGGGGAAATTGGATTCGCTTAACATCGTTTCACTTAAAGTCACATTTTATCGGAACATAACTACAACGTTAAGTGAGGAGTTACTGTACACAACACCAGTATAATGATTGAATGCATCCGCACTATGTAATAATGTAGCTTTTCATTAAAGTCAAAGACTCACATAACCTCTAACCAGGGCCGGCCCTACATATTCGGCCGCCCCAAGCAGTCATGCGCGGGAGACGCCCCGGAGCCCCGGGAGCAGCGGTCCTCCCGCTGGCTTGACTGGTGAGGGTCCGCTAGTCGCGCGGCTCGGCTGGACCTCCCGCAGCTGCGGACGGTGGGCTGGTCCGGCGGCTCCGGTTGAGCTGCCGCAGTCATGCCTGCGGGAGGTCCAGCCGAGCCACGCGACCAGCGAACTGTCCGCAGTCATGCCTGCGGCAGGTCCGGTCGTCCCGGAGCTCCGGTGGACCTCCCGCAGGCATGACTGCGGCAGGTCCGCCGGCCCAATCTGCCGCCCCTGACGACAACTGCCGCCCCACGCGCGTGCTTGTCGCGCTGGGGTCTGGAGCCGGCCCTGCCTCTAACTGTTCACTGCAGACATTTACGACAGGGGTCTAAAGTGACACACTCAAGTTCAAAGCATTTAGCACAAGAGCAGTCAAATTAGGCTTCTCTGAGTGTATGGAAGTGTGAAATGTTGAAGAAAACAGAACAGTTAAATTTCAACGTCAACCTCCACAACTCACCTGAAAAACAATGTAAAAAAATCTAGTTATATTAATAAAATTGATCTGAGCCAGGTCAGTAACAAGGGTAAAAGAAATCAAATCAATAAGATAAATGATACCTCCAGCAACCTTGAACTCTATATTGATAGAAGGGTGGATGGAGAGATTTGAGGATCAATGCCACTATCTCTAAAATTTCAAGGTAATTAATGGAAAAAAATGTAAAGAAAACATCAGAGAAACCACTTCAGCCTTTGATCTTTACAAAAAAGACCGGGTCTTCATCTCCTCACTTGAATAAGATGCCGGATACTGACTCACAAGCGGAAAGTGCATTAGGGAAACAGAGTTAGATGAGGCCTTTGTATTCAGGAATGGAAATCCATCTAGTTCAAGGTCTACAAACAATTATCTTTGATTCTGTGTATGGAGACACATTAGATTTATACTGTGCATGGAATGAGCATAGACGTGGCCTATTGCCATGAAAAACAAAGTTTCCTAATGGGACACAAAGGCTGAGACAAGAGGGAAAGAGTGATACCTATAGACACTTTAAATGTTTGACACTAATATATTTCATACTGGGTCAGCAGGGTCTTCTCTGAATAACATAGTTAAAGAATGAACAGGGCAATTGCTGGATACAGCAGGAAAATATTGGCAAGTAAGGGGCGAAATCCTGGCTCTGCTGAAGTCATTGGGGGCTTTACCATTGATTTCAATGGGGTGAGGATTTCACTCAAAATGTCCATGAAAAGAGTAATGCCTCTGGGGCATTGGGGTGCATGGGAAGAAAAAGACAAGGTAGAAAACAAGCCAGACAGCTAGAAACAGAACAGCTCTCCAGCTATATGTAGGTGCCTATGTAACCAACACACCTCCTGGGTGTAGTGTTCTGTCCCAGCTGGTGGTACCAAGACCACTTAAAGAGAGAGATAAACTGAGTCTGCTCTACAGCTTTAGCTAACAGCCAGTTGGCTTTTAGCTCATGCTATAGAGGCTCATGCACTTAGCTCCAGAAGCACCAGGTTCAATCCCGCCCGACGACTGGGGTCTGACGGCATTACATCTGCACCAAGAGCCTGCAGTACATTCTTGCACATATATTAAAAATAGTAGGAAACAGGGTATTCCTTCCCCTCCCCTTCAATGTCATTCATCTAATAAGATAGTGTCCCCCCATGTTCATATGAGACAACCATGTGCTAAGGATAGTGATACATTGCATGCATTTTGCTTGGGGATTTAAATGAGGGTATGGTATCAGCAAAGTGCCCTAACCAACCAGTCAGAACCTGGGGGATGGATTCTCAGTCACTCTGTTCCTGCACTTGGATCAGGATGAGCAGGTGGGATGGGACGTGGCAAAGATGGATTCAAGCCCCCTTCCTGTACCCTGGGGCCATTTCAGAGCCTGCCCAAACCCTGTTGTAAGTTGGAGACTAGCTGTCTGGCTTACTCAGGCGATGGGAGTAGGGCTGTCATAGTGCTCTTACTCCAGCTCTACTCTGGCCAAGGCAGCCCCCTGATCAGGGGAGTCTTCTCAGAGGCTTTAGAACGCTCTCACAGCTGGAGCTTTGTAATTGGCATGTGATGTCACATTTATGCCTGTATGCGGCTCTGTTCTTCTTTTCATGTGTGAGTATAGTTTCCTAATAGCAATAAGGCTCCCCCCACCAGGGCATGTGTCTCAAGGTGATTATTACATTTCTTGGAGAGTTAAAGCCACTCATGCCTTCAGCCTCCTGCTTTCTAACACCCCCTGCGGAGTGTAATAATCACCGTGCGATGCACTGCGGACTATGTCTTATTCCTTGATTAAAATTCAGATGGGGTAAAGCTAGTCAGAACGAAAGGTCTTTCCACATGTATTAAAATCTTTAAATGTAACCAGCGCTATTAAGTCTCCAAATTGTCTGAAATATTTAACTCCAGCGAAATGAAAAGATTCAACAGACGTGAGGGAAACTGGACGATAATCTCTGGAGAGCTACAAAGCAAATTACACACATGCACGCATGCACACGCATATACACGCACACGCACACCCCTACCAAACCTACAACAACAGAAAGGATGTGAAAGTTTGTTGTTGGAGTTAGGGTGACTGAAACCTCACTGAGGGGAAGACAGAAGGAAGCAGGAGAGCTTTCAAATGACATTTTAAAACTGGGGTCGGAAGCCCTCCAGAGGCTCTCCGTCCTCTGCTTGACAGCCCTCCCCATGTGCTGAATGCCAAACATCCTGACACAGAGCTAAAATGGAGACTATTGAGGATTATTTGCCTTAACTAGCTGTTCTAATTCCCATAATTCTGATGCTTAAATGAGGGCTGACCTTTGACCCTTCTTCCTCCACTAGGATCCAGAGTGTTCTCTCTCCAATTTAGGAAGTTACAGAGGGACATTTGAAATAGAGGTTCCTTTGAATAACCACTAATAAAAATATCGAGGAGCTCTGTTAGCTTTGATCTCTTATCACATTGTGCACAGAGCTCTCTTTTGCCAAGCATGGCTGCGCATAGAGTCTCTGTGTCTAATCAGACGTGTCACACCTCCACAGAGGTAAATTGTGTTTATTTGAGAAGGAAAATTAAATTACGCCTGTTTAGGAATTAATTATGACTACCTTGGTTTAATCTGTCATATTATCCCTTTGTTGGCACATCAGGACAAAAATCCACTGACCCAATTAAAAAACTAACATTAAAAATGTTACTTGTTGGTGAGGGAGGGCAGGGAGCAGGAGGAAGATGGTGTAGAGCAGGAGTTCTCAACCTTTTTCTTTCTGAGCCCTCCCCCCCACATATGCTATAGAAACTCCATGGCCCAGCTGTGCCACAACAACTGTTTTTCTGCATATAACAGCCGGGTGTTTGGAGGTTGCAAGCAGGGCAATTGCCCAGGGCCCCATACCACAGGGGGCATTGCGAGGCTAAGTTGCTCAGGGTTCAGCTTTAGCACTGGGTGGTGGGGCTTGGGGCCCCAGGCTGCAGTGGGGCTTTGCCCTAGCAAGCTTAACACCAATCATGCTTGATGGACCCCCTGAAACCTGCTTGCAGCCCCCCGCCACAGGGGGTCCTGGACCCCTGGTTGAGAACCACTAGTGTAGAGGCCTTTGCAGCTACTAAAAGGATGGTGCATCAACTGAGCCGTTGAACAGCAGAATCTGTCCTCTTTTTGGAATGAAGAAACTAAGTTGGGTACATGTCAGCTGAAATATCTGAAATGTTCTATGAGTGACAACTTGCAGAATACACACACATGTCAACGTTTCCAAATCTGAGTGCCTATAGTGAGGCATGTATTGTAAGATTTTCAAAACCCCCTAAGTGAGTTAGGCGCCAAACTCTCAGTGGAGTTGAGATTTTCAAAAGTGCCTAAATAATTTGGGAACTGAAGTCCCATTTTCAAAAGTCATCTAGGAACATAATTGTCATGGAAAGCCAATGGTTCCTAAGTAGGGCTGGTTGAAAATGTTCTGTCAAAACTGCTTTTCAATGGAAATTTTTATATTTTGTCAAACCTGAATGGCCAAACCCCATTTTGGTTGAAAATGAAAAACTGTCCTGAAAATGACATATTTTTTCAGAAGTTGTCTGTAAATCTACATTTCCCATTATAGCCAAGGGACTTCTCTCACGTACTACCTCCCCTCACCAAGAAAGGAGAAAGTGATGGTCATGGTAGATGTAGTCCAGCCAGAGAGCCCAACCCATAGAGGGAATACAGGAGCATAAAGCACCTAAACTACAGTTCCCATGAACCACGGCTGTGCCATTTTAAATCATTTTGAAATATTTGGTGTTTTGATAGTTTGATGAAAAGACACATTTTTCCACAGGGAGAAAAAAACCCAACCCTATTTCCAACCAGTTCCAATCCTGAGTGCCTATGCCACTTTTGCAAATGGGATTTAGGATCCCAAGTCACTTACGGACTTTTGAAAATTATACCCCTAGATCCCTAGTTTTTGTGCCTGAATTAAAAGCAGCCTTATTTTCAGAAGGACTGGATACCCACAAAGATGTTTGGAGACTGTAGAATGGTGACACAAACTGGAATTCTAAAATCAGTCACGGATGTCATATCTTTACGTGTATCTGGCTCTGTTATTATTGTCGTTTATAACGGCAGTAGATGTCCCTGCCCAGGCCATACAAGTTAATAGGAAATGCAAGTGCTCAACCACTCTGAAAATCGGGCCACTGTTATTAATATGCCCAAATAAGGATTTAGGTACTTAGCAGCAAGCACCCAGATTTAAACATTCTGACCTGTGCTTCTGGGATACATTTAGACTTGGAAGGATTAGATTAAAGGGAAATGGTAAACATTGATTTTCCTGTACACACACAAACCGATGGGAAAAAAACTCGATTATCAATAATAGAAACTTACAGATAGGCAAAGTAAGAAAAATGATGCTTGATAAATCAGTTTGATTTAAAGATATTTACTTTGTATATTTTGACATGCAATGTTGACAATTTGTGTTTTAACAGCATTAGTTTTAATTTTGTTGAATCTCAGTGCCATTAAATAATTGTCTGACCTACACCCCCATTATTCCCACAACTCTGAAAATTTAAATTGATAAGAATAAAAAAAATTACTTAAAACCCATAAGACATAAAGATAACAGAGCTAGATGCGGCTCAGTTACTTAGGCCTTGGCTACACTTGCAAATTTGCAGCGCTGCAGCAGGGTGTGAAAACACACCATCTCCAGCGCTGCAAATTGCGGCGCTGCAAAGCGCCAGTGTGGTCAAAGCCCCAGCGCTGGGAGCGCGGCTCCCAGCGCTGTACGTTATTCCCCACAGGGAGGTGGAGTACGGACAGCGCTGGGAGAGCTCTCTCCCAGCGCTGGCGCTTTGACTACACTTAGCGCTTCAAAGCGCTGCCGCGGCAGCGCTGCCGCGGCAGCACTTTGAAGTGCAAGTGTAGCCAAAGCCTTAGTGTAATTCTGGAGTAATCCTGTTGCCTTAAATGGAGTTACTCTGGATTTATGCCACTGAAACTCAGGTAGTAATGATAAGGGAATTCTAATGCAGGTGAGGGTACTGTATTGACTACTCTGGAAGCGTGATTCCTGTTTTTTCCACAGGAAAAAATGGTGCCAAAATGAAAATGTAATGTCATACAATACACATGCACACACGCTCTGCTGACAGAGTGCCTCGAGGTTTTACGGGGTGAGAAGGTGCTCCAGTCTTTGCATGCATCTGCTAAAATGAATGGCATTGCAGGCTAGTCTTTTTCCTGAGATTACCAGGAAAGGTCCTGCTTAGTGCCAGTTGTAGTCATGGTGTTTGCAATGTTGACCACAGTGCACTGGGAACTGCAGTGAGGCCACAAACTCATTTCACATAGATCTCTGCATAGGTGCCTAGGGGTAGTGATTTGTCAAAAAGTGCCCTGAAAGTGAAAGATGATGCATCCCATTATCAGTTACCCAAACCATCCAGTCTTTATCAAAACGTTTTCAAAGTGAACATCTCCCCTATTGTTTAAATGGGGTGTTTAATCTGGACAGAAAAGGCAGCACAGCCAAAGGAACTGAACACGCAAGTGGGAGTGACATGCTCCTGACTTTTAATCCCAACTCTGGCACTGATTTGTGCGGCCTAGCGCAAGTCACCTTCCTATGTTTTAGTTTCCCCATCTGTAAAACGGGTCTAATAATGTTTTACCTCAAAGGGTGTTGTGAAGCTTAATTAGCTACTGTGCATACAGCATTTTGATGTAAAGGCCTATATAAATTTTAAATACTCATTAAGAGACCAATGCCCCTCCATTAATCAAAATGTAGCCTTCATTTCCAGCCAATCAGATCCTGGACTGGGACTTTCTAAATAAGGGGCACCATAGAAATTTTAGCATGCTGAAATCCCAGATATGCAGACTGACCTATTCTAGAGTCATGCCGTGGAAGACTGGCTGTATTATCACTAAAGGATAGTCATCATCACTTCCAGATGTGCTAAATACTGTACACTGTTGCAGGCTGAAAGTGAGTGGCATGAGCCCAGCACAGGATTTTAAAGTGGCTAGCAGTGGCATAATAGAATAAAGAAGGCTCTACTGGTGATAGACAATGGGCGTGCTCCCATGTTCTATGAATAGTGGATGTCTGCCCCATTGTCAAAAGGACTCTATGGACTCTTTAGTTTGGGGATAAGTCTACAAGAGTGTTAAGCAGGGAGGGGACACTATGGAGCTCCTCCAAGATGATCCACAGTGCATTATTGAACAATCACAGTTAAATGTAAGCTCACAATAAGACTCAGAACAGAGAGGAGTAAAGTGACTACTGACTATGAGAAAACAGAATTTCATACGGAATAATGGGAGGATCTAGGAAGGGGGAAGACAGCTAGATGGGGACAGACGGCTTAGAGGTCAAATCATAGGTATCTGGTATGTAGTATGTGCAGAGCACTAGGTTAGGCTCCCAGACATAGGACTGGGCTGGCATTGCTATAGGTTGAAGACTTTTTAAAAAAATAACAGACAGATTGAATAAACTTTTAATCAGGATCCAATATTGGAGAAATTTATCCAAACCTACTGGAAACTTATAAGGTTTGTTTGAATATCACTAAGTTTGAACTGAATGTGTGTGTGTCACAAATGAACTTTGGGTACAGTCCTGTG
The DNA here is from genome assembly GCF_020497125.1 of Mauremys mutica. Classification (NCBI taxonomy): domain Eukaryota; kingdom Metazoa; phylum Chordata; order Testudines; family Geoemydidae; genus Mauremys; species Mauremys mutica. Next base: position 97,493,060 of record NC_059072.1, on the reverse strand, counting down.
GAAGAGATGAAACTGAATTAGATTCACTTCTCTGCTTGAAATGGACTCTAGGCCAGCACTTGAGGAAAGGAGAACCTGAACTGGATTCCTGTGCTCACCTGGAATGGACAAAGACACAGCTTAAATTGCCTGTCTTGGGTACTTCAAACTAACCACCTTAATGGATAGCTCTAGCTCAGTGAAGCACAACCAGACCAATGGAATCAGTGTTTCCCTGTAAGATGTTGACTTCTTATTATATTCTTTATCCCCTGTCGCATCGGGTTATACGCGATGTTGATCTTGTCTAGGGGGAATAAATAGAAATGATGGACAAAATCTAAGGAGATAATAGACCCAACTCATTTTCAGAACAGTTCAGATCAGCTGGAGGGACTGGATCAGCATTTTTTGACCAGAGGCAATCAGAATGTCTTCAAGAAGAAGGTAATTAGACATCGTAGAATTGTGCATTCCCCTGCTGGAAGCTAATGAGTTATGGAGCCCAAATGAAGGAGAAACAGAGCCTAATTAGGCTAAATGGAAATTCCTACAGGAACAGGGAAATGTCAAGGAGCAGCGAGAAAAACCTGTTCCAGCACTATTTTAAACAAAAGAAATCAATTTGTCTTTTTAGTGTAATCATTTCTATTTTTACTGCAGAACTGAAACAATCATTTCTTACTCTCTCTCTCTGTCTCTCCCCTTCTCCTGCCCCACTGTCCCATTTTGAATGCTTTTTTGCACTTTTGGTGTAAAGAGCCCACCGTGTTTTTCCACTCAGACATCGTAATGCGTTATCATGAAGGTTACCGTGATGTCAAAATACAAGGCGTGGAGAGAGTGAGCAGAAGGGGATTGACAGTGCAGTGGTGGTGGGGAATGCTTTTGCTTGAACACCCTAATTTGTATTTTATCACCTCAGATGAAGCTTCATAAAAAAACTGTCAAAGTCATCCAGTTTAGAACTATGATTCTGCCAATATATATTCTCGGAGGCTATTTCCTCCCCCGTCTTCTTCTCCTCTCTCGCTCGTTCTCTATCTCAGCACTCTCAAATTTCGGGGAAGTTTGGATCTAAATACGAATGTTGTGGCTGGCTCCTACATAGTGTGCCAAACCAAAGCCTTTCCTCTGAACATTTCCCCCAAAAATGCTGTTGAATTTTGAGTCTGGATCTGGATCCAGACTTTGCATCTTCAGCCCATTTTCTTAACCTGCTATGGAGATTTGCATGAAAACAGAAGCGTGGCTGTTTAAAGGAATACATCTGTTTATTCCCCATCTCTAGTCCCTTATTAGTGATATCATAATCTTTTCCATAGTGAAACCATTACGATGTCACCTACAGTGGATCCCAACCTTTAGTAAGGAAAGAGGGGATAGAGCCCTGTTATATACAATCCAAGGATCACCCTGTTAACCTCTCAGGTCACACTGTGATCTCATCTGAGACAGAAGGAAGAGAGCAGTGGCAGTGGTGAGGCAGTGGCAGTTGTGTTAACAGACAAAGCTTCTATTCACAGACCACGATTTTCAAAATGGGCATGTACAAGATGCAAGAAGAGGGAAACTAAAACCAAACTAACAAAAACATGTCCCCATTTAAGAAGGCCTTCAAACCAACCCAAACAGCAGAGTCCCTAATTCTCTGATTGTCCTAGAAGACATGTGGCCTTTCCCTTAGGCATCAGTTCCAGGAGGCAGCAGTTTAACCAAGCTCATAAAGCCTTTGTCTCAGAGCCTGGCGTCAGAACAACCAGAGTCGCTAAGGCCAGAGCAGGTGAATGTCTGACAGCTAATATTGCTTCTGAGCCCTCCTCCTCTTGCACAGCTCCCCTTTCTTGTTTATATGTAGCCCCCCCGCCCCCTTCCAAAGGCACTCCAGGGCAGGGCAGGGTCCTCCTTGACTGTGCCTAAACTGTAAGCTCTAGACTGCCCCTGAAAGGGGCAATATACCCAATATACCCCAACACTGGGTTCCTAAAGTTAAGCTCCTAAATCCATATTTAGGCACCTAAATAAGTGGCCTTGCTTAATTTCAATGAAAGCTACACGGTGCTCAGCACTTGGAAAAGTGCTTGGAACACTTATTTAGTTGCCCACATGTGGATTTAAGAGTAGGGTTGCCAACTGTCTAATTGAGCAAACCCAAAGACCCCTGCCCCACCCCCTTTCCCACCCCTTCCCCGAGGCCATGCCCCTGTCCCACCCCTTCTCTGAGGCCCCGCCCCCACTCACTCCATTCCCCCTCCCTCTGTTGCTCACTCTCCCCCACCCTCACTCACTTTCACCAGGCTAGGGAAGGGCGTTGGGGTGCTGGAGGGGGTGCGGGTTCTGGGAGGGAGTTTAGGTGAGGGAGGGGGTGCAGAGTGCGGGCTCTGGGCTGGGGCAGGGGGTTGGGGTGCCAGAGGGGGTCAGGAAGATGGTGCTTACCTCGGACAGCTCCCGAAAGTGACTGGCACATCCCTCTGGCAGCGGCTCCTAGGCGGGGCGGGGCAGGGGGTAGGTCTCTGCACGCTGCTGCCTGCAGGCACTGCCCCTGCAGCTCCCATTGGGTGCAGTTCCTCGCCAATGGGAGCTGTGGAGTCAGCCCTTGAGGTGGGGGCAGTGTTCGGAGACCCCCTATCCTCCCCCCCCAGGGGCCACAAGGACAGTGTGGGTCGCTTCTGGGAGTGGCGCGGAGCCAAGGCAGGTAAAGGAGCCTGCCTTAGCCCCGCTGCCATGCTGGACTGTTAGTGCCCCAAATCTCCCAGTTTGGCTGAAGTAGCCTCCGGGAGATTCCAGGAGACTCCCGTCAAAACCGGGAGGGTTGACAACCCTATTTAAGGGTCCAACTTTAGGCACCCACTTATGCAAACCCTGGCCTTATCCTTTGAAGATGATAGCAGAGCACACCAGGGATGCTGGGGTGTTTTGAATGTTTGTATCTTACAGTAAGTCTGTAAGGCCCCATGGTTTAGATGGATTCACGCTCTGTTTAGTCTTAATCTATCCTTGCCTGTGTATGGCTGTTCCAGTTTTATACCTCCTGAAGAAGGTACACATTCATAATTAAAGCTGCCATGAGTAAGTAAACTAGATGTGAAAACCTCTCTGAAAAGAAGATGTGTTCTCCTCAGTCAACCGCTTCCACTGGTCCACGTTTACTATCCCGGAACAACAGCTAACGCCAGGGGGCCGGAAAGAGCTGGAAGTGTTCATTGAGGCTCAGGGTGCGACACATGGGCGAATGGCAAATGACATGGAGAAAAGCAAATCACACCAACAATCCTTTTTTGCCTTTGTTTTGCTAGAACAGACATTGGGTAGCTCCAGAAGCCAGACAATTTCATGGTGTGTTTTTAATTCCAGAGGAAAGGCAGAGGGAATGCTGGGTGCCAGAGGACAAAAAGGGAAGTGCTATTATTATTTACAGTATATTATGGTAGCACTTCGTGAGGGGGCAACTGAGATTGTGGCTCCATGCATTTCACAAAGATATAATGACAGACAGCCTCTGCCCCAAAGATCTTACAATGTAAATAGATGAGACAGCAAAAATATACTCTATTTTACAGCTGGGGAACTGAGGAAGAGGGATCAGGTGACTTGCCCACAGTCTTTGACAGAGGGCGGGAACTGAACCCCCATTCTCCTGAGTTATCTTCAGTCCAGTGCCTTCCTTACAAGGATATCCTTGTTGGGCTTTGACCCAAATGGGAAAGTTATGAAGGCAGTGATTCCTCTCTGTTGTCTTATGATCCATAGGGTTTCTTATTTGCCCTTATAGGGAAGAGCTGCAGCACACAGCTAAAACCTCTGTCATTAATCAGGAAGTGTTCTCCAGAACAGTGTGTATGTACCGTGAGCTGCGGACTATTCAGGAAACTGAGGGAGTCAAGTGGGAAATTTGGCCCATACTTTGAAGATAAACACCCAGCAGGTAGCTCTTGCAGCAGTGGGGGTTGGTGGGAAGGGAAATATGATTTGTCCTCTCCAAGGGGCAGGAAGCAAGGCTCCTTGGGACCATTTTTGCTGGTGTGGATTTAAACAATGTTCTGCCTGCCTGCCTGCCTCTCTCTCTCTCTCTCTCAAATTCATCCTCTTCCCTCATTACTCCTTAGCCTAAAGTCTCCATTTCCTTGCCAACCAAGTCCCCATTAAACCCACCTCCTGCATCTCCAGCCCCCCAAGTCCCAAAGCAGAGGTCCTGTTTGCTTGCTCCTCGGCCTGCCAGAACTACTTACTATCTTGTCTGCACAGTTCTGGTAGCTGTCATCCGTGCTTTCTGGATGCCCCAGCCAGCTGTCAGTCAGTCACACTGGCGTGGCTCAGTCAAAACGCCTGCTGGGGTTTCCCCAACAGCAATGAAGCCAGCCACCAGCAGCTGAGAGAGGAAATGCTACCCTTGCAGTGGGATGCTGGGAAGCAGATATGGGGAGGGAAACAGTAAAAGCAGAGCTAGGGGCAGGAATAGACTGGAGTCTGAGCCACCCAGTTGATCCCAGCTTTGTACAGCAGGTGCCAGCTGTCTGCTGCAGTGACCAGCAGCACTAGCATGTCTCCTTGGGCTTATAAACTCATTTTTGTCCCCCTCATCAGCCTACTAAGTGACTGTCCCTGGACAGTTTCATTGCAGCCGCTGGCTCATACTCAGGAATGGTGCCTAGCTGGCATTTGCTGGATGGGAACATCATGTAGACTATGCCCCACCCATCCACGGATGAACCAGAATTGCACTTCACTTATCCAGCATCCGTGGCACAGATGAATAGCACTCACTTTTCACTCTCCTGGGTGTCTAGTTTCAATGCAAAGATACACTTCTATTGCCATTTGAGCTAACTGAGCCTTTTAGACCAAATTCAGAACTGGTGCATTTCAGGGCAGCTCCAATGACGTCAGTGCAGCTTCAGCCATGTATGTCATATCTGGATTTTCTTTGATCTAGTGACAGGATTTTCTATGGAGCTCAACACCATAATATCTAAATGCTCCACAAGCACTAATGAGTTCATCTGCACACCACCACTTTGAGGTAGGCAAGCCAGACCAGGCACTAGGCAAACAAAAGTGGAGATGTTGCAGGGAGACAAACATTAAGTGATGGAGAGTGGGATGCTATCCCAAGAAGCTACAAAATACTAGGGACACTTTCCTGAATCTAAAAATATTTTAGCCATATTAGAGGCAGGAAAAAGGCTGGGGGGGGGGGGAAGGAAGCCCCTCTATTGTTTATTTGGAATGCTAAGATAATAAGATAGCAATACATTATATTCTATTAGAATGCCAACAAAGTAAAATGCTGGCGTCACATTTAAAGAAAGTGTCAGCTGTAACCCATACCTGTTCAGTGTGGCACTCTCTCCTCCTCTAGCTGTGTGGGTTACACACTCCCTGGCTGAGGAAGCTTGTCCTGAGCTGCATAAGTTCACCCACCTCAATTCCCTCTACAGGCCACCACTTGTAACGCTGCACCCCAGGATGGGTCACCATCAGCAGGGATCACACATGGCACCTCTGGATCTGAAGTTTCAGCATGAGCTGTTATGGCTTGAGCTAGAAGAGACAACTCTGTTAGTCAGTGCTGAAGCAGGCTCATCAACCTCTCATCAACCCAGCCACTACTAGAGGGAGACAGAACACAACATTGTGTAGCTGTGGTTTTGGATAATATAGCAGGTTATCCCTTTTCCCACACTTATTGCAGGAATTCTAGAGTCCCATACCCACCTTCCATCTACAGTCAGATCTCCAATTTCCCCTCGCACCTCACAGAATAAAAGGTACCATGCACACAAACATTTGAATTTATATAACAATTTTCTTCTAAACAAACCAATTGGAAACATTTTTTGTCTTCCTCTTTCTCGTCCTCCTCTTTTTTCCTTTCCCTTGTCTCTTTGTCCTACAGATAGCTTTCTCTTTCTCCCTTTAAGGCCCCAGTGAGGATCTAGCTCACTGTGTCTAATGAGAAACCACAAGTCAGTACACTCCAGCAGTGAATCCAAAATATTACAACTGCTTTTTTAAGAGCTAAATTCCATTGCATGAGAAAGATGGCAACTGCCCCAAACTGACAACGTAGGGCATCTGGAAATACTCTCAATTTATGCACATGAGAGAGAGAATTAGGCACATAGACTCCACCCACAAAACTCCCCCAGCAGGGTGAAGAATGACAACCATTCTTCCAGTAAAACACAAGATAGAATACGGCCTCATTAGAATCTTCTCACCAGGAAACTTACTTAGAGAACAAGAATGTTACCAAGCAACTAATTTTACTGTATTAATTATTACTATTAACCCTTGTGTAGGTGTCATACCCACCACAGTTATTGTGTTATCAACCTTAGCTTGTGTGGACCTTTTTATGAATACCAAGGGAAAATTTATACATGGTTTTGGAAAAGGCCTTATGATTGACAACTCAGGGTTGGTGCGTTATAGACCCGTGAGCATAAAAAATGATGCTGAACCATAATCACTGATAGTTCACTTGAATAATTGCCCCTTATATAAAGGGATGAGCCAAAGTTATGCAAAGACCAACATCTGGCTGAGATAAGTTAGGCACATTTTAACCAAAGCGAGGTTCACTTTTTGTTCTGCCGGGAAAGGTAGCATAGTGGTCAAAGCTACCAAGGTTTGAGACTCACTTGCACTAAGAAGTAGGGAGCTGTCAGAAACCAGGCGCAGTAGTTAGGGCAGGACTCAGGAGTCAGGAATCAGAGCTGAGGATCATACCTGGAGTCAGAGGCCAGATGCTGAGCCAAGGGTCAGAGCCAAAGTCAGAAATTGGAGCCAAGGACCAGAGTTGGGTTACCTGGAGTGAGGTAAGGCCTGGCAGGGCTGTGTCCAAGGCTGGAACAAGGCCAGAGCAAGGCTGGGAACTAGGATGACCACTCATGCATTCTGGAATACTGGATATTCCAGTACTTCCAGGCATGCCCCTGCTGGCATGATCTCTCACACACACTGCGTGCAAAGTCAGACCGCATGGCAGGCCCCATTTTGAAGAGCATGCCACCCTGCCCCTGCCAGCAGATGTGGTTTTCTTTCATATTGGATGGGTCTGCCATTTTGAAGCAACACACTCTTCAAAATGGTGCCCCCTATCCTATACCAGACAAATACATGTCCAGTTTTGTCTCAGTACCAGATGGGGGACAAACCACCCAAAAAGATGTCTGGTTTTGAACCAGACAGGCAAATGGCCTTCCTACTGGGAACAGGGAGACATTATCACAGCCATGATCAAATGCTTTGAGCAATCACCAAGCAGGTGCTGGGTTTAGGAGCTGGTCTGCTGACTCTTCCCACCAATCAGGCAGCCTTCTACAGGCCAGTTGCACTCCTTAGGTTGCCTGGAGACTGGCTCTGCTACAGGCTCTGATGCCTGACAGGGGCACACACCTGCACACCACAGATCCAGTCATTACTTAGAGGAACTCTAATGGGCCAAATCCATCCTAGTGTCTGGATACCAGTTCAGGGACAGTGTATTGCCTGCTGCAAATGAAGCAGTTGCAGACAGGTTGCCTCTAAGAATGATAAAGAGAATCTTAGAATGGTAGAGACTATAGACTTCAATGGAAGTTCACTGGGTGTTCAAAGAAATACTCTTTCTGAAATTAAAAATATTGCATCCAGTCTTTGCACTGCTGTTGGGCTAATTGCTCCATTCAGGGAAACCGGCTGTTCACAATAGATGCCAGCTGGAAAGACATGGGCTGGGAGATGAAGAAATATGCGCCATCAGTGAGCACTGTAATAGGATCAAGCAGAGTTTCATCTTTTCTCACTACTGTCATTGCCTCTGTCACTTCCATCTCCATCCCCTCAAGCCCCAGTAGGGGGCAAAGGGACTTTGAAAACATGTACCAGTAGGTGGGAAAGAAAGGATCAAGAGTCAAGATATAAAATGCAACAGAGAGATTCCAGACTCTGGTGTCTGAATCCCTCCCAATCAGTGCTCAAAGTGGCTTTTGGAAAATAACCCTCAAGCCCAGGTTTTGTTGCTGTTGATGACACTGACAGCTCATGCTAATGCTCTCACATCTGCAATAGTAACTGCATGACAAGGAATGGGAATATTCTAGCTGGCTCAACAGCTTCCCATAAGGGATTTTAGAAAGCAGGCAGGCATTCTAAGGTGCCAATAAGCAGGGACGAGGATGTCACTGGCTATTCATTGGGCATGGACTGCACAATGCAATTTACCGAGTTTCAATCGTAACCTAGCAAGTGATTTTGAAAGATCTGTTGTTTTCTGTGTTGTAAAACTGTTTCTCTCATATAGGTCCGGTATTTTTTCAGGGGATTTTGCTTGATTTTTACCTGCTTTTACACCACCTATGGTGGACCAGAACAGCTCTGCTGGCTCATCTCAATCCAGAGCTGCAGCACCTCCTGCTATTCCAGCCCATCGATGGCTCTCACACACAACTCTGCCAATCCATTTTGCTCCTGACATTAAGTGTCCCTTGCTATTCTAGTCTGGTCTCTCACATGCTCATATCAATACAGTTTACAAAACTCCCCGCTGTACAAGTCCTGATCCCAATCTCTCCTCCAGAGACCTCTGTCAATACCCCTCAGTCCTGAGCAGCAAAAGCCTTCTGCTATACCTGTCCTTCAGCCTCTGCCAAGATAAGCCTCCTGATCACGCCAAAGTATTTGCACAAATAGGACTAGGCTGAGAGCACCAAAATCTTCTTTATTTCTGACATAAACTCTAACCCTGCGAGCTCATTTCAATCCCATTTGCCTTCTGTGCCACTATGCCCCCAGCAACTGCAGTTTGAAGAAAGGAAGATTCCATGGGGGCAATTCTCTTGGTGTACCTGGTTCTGGCTGAACGTCTAGTAGATGAGGGCAGAATCCTCACTGGTTCCTGTTGTGGTCAATGATAGGCCGTGTTCTTCAGAAACTGGGCTTCTTGCCGCTTCTGTTTTCCTAACCTATCAGCTGCTTTCAGTCTGGGTCAGTATTATGAAATAAAAAAAGCATCCAGAGCTTTGTGTTAAAGCGGACAATGAAGGAAAACTTCTTGTGCCTTGAAAAGGCAGACTGGAAATAACTTTTCTATTTGGAACCCACTAGCACTTAGTGGGTCTCCCAACTTGTCTTCTGATTTTAACCCAAGAGCAGTGCTTAATTTGTGCCAGGGCTTGCCAAGTCTGAGCCCCGGCACCTCTAGGCTTGGCAGTTCATAGCCCAGCACCTCTAGGCTTGCTGCATCAGTTATTAAAGTGAAAAAATTGTTTGAGCCCTGGTACCTCCTTCACTGCAAATTATGCACTGCCCTAGAGGCACAAAGGACTGCAGAACACAGTACTTGGTTACAAGATTGACAGAAAAATCACAAGAGGTAGAGAAGGAAAAGGGGAAGAGCAGGGAGTGGGATAGGAGGGGAATAGGCTGTGTTTATGCAGACAATGTTGGGGAAACTGCCTGTGTAAAAGGAAGAGCTGTGGGAGCTAATTAATTCTCTCTGGGAGGCAGCAAAACACCAGTGACTAGTCTACGCTAGGGCACCCACTAGTCAACTTGTACCAGAGTTATTTTTATTTGCATTACAGTGGCACCAATAGGCTCAATGAGAACAGGACCTCACTGTGCTAGGTGCTGTACGAGCACATTGTAGGAGACAGTCCCTGCCCTGGAAAAGTGAAAGTCTAAACACATAAGACAAAGTGTGGGTGAAAGGGAGCTTTATTATGCTCATTTTACAGATGAGGAGAGGAGGCACATATAAAGTGACTTGCCCAAAGACCTAGATCTTTGGGACCCTGCCCCTATAGTCAGAATGGTACAGGACTTAATGGTGAGTCCTGGAGCCCCAGGCCCTTTAAATTGCCACCAGAGCCCCACTGCCGGAGCTCTGGGGTAGCGGCAGTGGGGCTCCGGGGGTTATTTAAAGGGCCGGGGCTCCCGCTACCTCTACTGCCCTGGGCCCTTTAAATAGGCCCCGGAGCTGCGCTGCCACTACCCTAGGGCTCTGGGGGCTATTTAAAGGGCTGGGGCGGTAGAAGCAGGGGAATCCTGGGCCCTTTAAATAGCCCCCAGAGCCCTGGGGTAGCAGCAGCAGCCAGGGGCTCTGGCACCAGTTTAGACTGCCCGGGGCAGTAGCAGCGGCAGAGCCCTGGGCCCTTTAAATAACCCCCGGAGCCCCCGGCTGCTGCTGCTACCCCGGCAGGGGAGGGGGAGGGCACTTACAGGCTGCTGGGTTACTATTTGGGATATAAGAATAAGATATCATAACCTTTAATATTGCCTCACCATCACCTGTACGGCTAGAGGATTATGTTTTCACCAATGTAGAAACTTTTGCATACTTGGGCAGCACCATCAGCCAGGATGATGGAACAAGCCAGGACATCTGGAACAGAATCAGTACAGCCAGGAACACCTTCAGGAGCTTAAATACAGTCTGGAAATCATCAAACTACAACAGCAAAACCAAACTGAAGATTTATCAGAGCTGCGTACTTTCAACACTTGATAGTGCAGAATGAGGGGGAATGACAATGTACGACATGTCCAAACTGTCTTCATTCCATACAACCTGCCTCAGGAAAATCCTCTGTATCTTTTGGCTCAGAACAATCTCAGACCAAGACCTATTCACACAGTGCAGCCAAGCAGATATGAGTACCATCATTGCCAGGAGGCATTGGAGATGGACTGGCTATGTGCTTTGGATGGAAACTGATTCCATTGCCAGAATAGCAATAAGATGGACACCTGAAGGCAAGTGAAAACGAGGCCACCCGAAAACAACATGGCGAAGAGCTGTGGAAGCTGAGCTGAAAAACCTGGGGCAGAGCTGGGGAACCATTGAAAGACTTGCCAGAAACAGACAGGAGTGGAGGAGCTTCATTGCCGCTCTGAACACCAGAGGCGTAATGGGCACTAACTAACTAATGTGTGACAAGACCCCCACAGAATGAGAGTCCTGATTCTGACATCACAGACACAGGCTTAGAAATGACTTCCAAGGCTAAATTGCTCTTTTAAATGGATGAACAGAAGCGGATCAATGCTTTTAAACTCCAGACAGTGTCTTTTTTTTCAAATTTGTATTTAAGTAACTTCCTCTCCCTTCCTCTCTCTCTCTCACTCCATCAGAGCTGTAAACTCAAATAGGGGTTAGAGCTTCTTCTGAAGATGAATATCAGATAGGAAGGAGATCTAGTGGAAATGAAAGATCCTCTTAACCCTTATTAATAAGCCTTAATCTTAAGCTTATTCATCGTTTAAGTCTTAAAATTAGCTGCAATATTTAAATGAGGCAAAATCAAAAAGATTGAAGAGGCGACTGAAATCTCTTGGGGGAGCTGAAGAATAATCCCTAGAGATTGAGACATTGACGGTGACTGAACCTGCAAGAAAAAAAAATCTTAAGACTCAAAGCAAGTTGCTAATTAGATCCTATTTATAATATTAGTCTCCTTCAAAGGCTTATGGGGAAGGGAAAAAAAATCCAGTGATTAATCTCCTTGTAGATTTAAACACACCAAAATAACACAAATGTTTAAATGAGATTTACATTAGCCTTTCCATTGGACCAAGACATGGCTACAGAGCCAGGGCTATGAATTCCTACCTAAAGTGTTAATAATAGCCACAGGTTCAAGCCAGGCACCTCTTGGGTGACCAGATGTCCCATTTTTTTTGGGACAGTCCCATTTTTTGGGACTTTTTCTTATATAGGCGCCTATTACCTTCCACCCTCTGTCCCGTTTTTTTCACGGTTGCTATCTGGTCACCCTAGGCAGCTCAGTTTATTAGATTAGGTAACGTTGTAAAGAGTCCTCCTTCAGACATTGCATCTTGATCAGGATTTGTTTTAGTATTTGTATTACATAAATGCCTCAATGCATCAATCTGCTATGTGCTGCACATTATTAGTATTATTAAGCATGTTCATTATGGTAATACCTAAAGGCCAACCAAGAATGGGGTGTCCACCCACACACAAGGCAAAGCAGGTTACATGAGGTCAACTATCCTGATAGGCTGCACCTGGGGAAAAGCCAGGGCTGGAACAGCTGATTGAAGGTGTAGCCTACCTGAGAAGGAAAAGGCAGGGCTGGTATAAAGCCAGGAAGCTGGCAGCAGAAAGGGGCTGCAGGGAAGTAGTCTGCAGTCACTCTCTGGAAGGAGGGAGTTTGGGCTGGTAAACCCAGAGAGGGGGAAGGCCAGAAGATAAGAGCAGAGAAGTAGGAGTCCAGAGAGACAGCTTCTGTCCTTCCTGCTTCAGGGCCCATTGCAGGTTTCCTCCTTGCTCTTTGAACTGAGCACCACTTCCCAGGACATTCTCTCTGGAGACCCTTTTGACCTAGCAGGTTCCCACTGCCTCCCTTCCCAGAGGACTCTGCAGGCTCTCCCAGGAAACTCACTCCTGCTCCTCTTCCTTAAGGACAGCCTGGATCTTTATAGCCCCAGGTGTGCCCCACTCGCTTAATTGGCCAGACTGCACAAGGGTGCTGGACCTGCTTCAACAAAAGGGGCCGGCCACCCTGTGGCAGGTATGGCTACAGCCTGCTGCACTCTAGCAGTTCCTGGCTACTGCCATGGGCTGCTGCAGGTGGCCATGGGTCAAATCAGCTTCTGGCAGCCCCAGAGACAGGTGAGCATAAAAACGGTAGAAAGCTCAGACTGGGGCCAAATACTTGGTCCCTTAGGAACTGGAAATCCCAGCTTTCCAATGAGGATACAGGGTTCCTAGGCCCTGTAGACTGCCAGATAGCTCATCATAAAAATCATTGCATTGTTATGTATAGAAAAGCTACTTTAGAGGAATTTTCCTAAACTTTATGAGTGATAACTTACCTCTCCTCTTGCCATTACAATTGAGCTTGTGTTACCAAGGAAACTGGCTTTCCAGGCACAGCGATACTAAAGCAGTGCCAATGACATTTTTTTTTAAAGTATTAAACATTCCAAACATAGGGGAATTTCTGGAATTGATATGGCATATACAAAACACAGGATGGTAAAGCTTTTTCTGGCACTTTTGGGGGATGATCTACAGAATTCATTCCTGCCTTTCCTGCAGCTAATGATTAGTGGAAGGGCCCTAAGGCTTGGGGCATTATAACACTTGGAATTTTACTCTAGCTAGGGTAATCACAGATGTGATGTTTACTATGTAGATTAAGGGCCTGATTCTCATTTACACTAAGGCTCCTTTACACCACAGTGGCAGTGAAAAGGAGGCCCTAGTGTGAATGAGAATCACTCCCATAAATGTCTTATCACTATTCAAATCTCTTTGCTTTGATTTTTCCCTTGCAGCACTGGGTTCTACAGGTTCATTTTATGATGTATAAAATGGTATTTCCTTTGATCCTTTTAAAATGTGTTCCTTTTCAAGGGCCTTTCTTGTGCATGCTTGTACTATGGGAAGGGTTAGGCAGGAGCATACAACTGGCCTCCTCTATATACCCTTTGGTATTTTACGGACCCTTATGGTAACATCCTGACGCTTTAAATGGTTGGGCAATATGTACTTAGAGCAGAGTTTTACTTCCATTTGTATCTGTTTGTTGCCAGAATAATAAAGGCACCACAGGAGGTAGCTGTGTGTAAATCAGCTCTCCCTGTGTCTATATAAGAATGGCCATAACCGGCTCATGCCAATCGTCCATCTAGCCCAGTTTCCTGTCTTCAGATAGTGGCCAATGCCAGGTGCTTCAGAGGGAATGAACAGAACAGGCAACCATTGAGTGATCCATCTCCCTTCACCCAGTCCCAGCTTCTGGCATTATCTCCTTCATTTCTGGGTCCAAATATAACACTTATCCTCGCTCAGCTTGTCATGTACTTCTGTACCAGATATGGATGGGTCATAAGCTTGCTTATGCACACCAGATGTGTTCATCATAAGATCCTTTAATGCGCTGCCAGGAATGGCTAAGGGTCGTTTAAATAAGGTATTTTACACACAGTGCCACCTAGCGCTGGAACAGTATAATACAGATTAGCATTCCATTACATCTACCCCTTTAAGTTTTACATTCCTACTGTCCCACTGTCTGGAGTGGCTCACAACAATGAGTGCCAACCTCAGAGCAGACTGTCAAGAAGCAGTTTGGAGGTCTCTGCCCTGGTTGTATGTTCTATAATTAGATTTCACCAACCCTATAACAAATGTGAACTCCTAAAGCACTATCAGTCTTACCATGGAGTCACAGACAGTCCCCTTAGGCCTTCCAGTCTATCTTGCCACCCAGGCAAGCTGGACTTAGTGATAAATGGTTGTTATAGATCAAAGATCACAAAATATCCAGTTTGCTCCCAGTCCCAAGAGACCAGTCACTTACCCCAGGTCAATCTGTACCTTCGATTTCTTGCCTGTAGTAAACTATTTAAGGATTTACTAACAAAGAAAATAAATGAGTTATTTACAGGTTACAGTAGGCAAACATATATAAACAACTGAGTTACAGTCTAAAAATGTTGTAGAGCAGTTTTTAAACTAGGAGATGGGGGAAAGCCGACTGCTGCAGAGGAGCATGTGGATCGGACACAGACTTCTCTTAGGGAAGAGTCTAATGATAGAGAATCTCCAGGTTATAGTCAGGAGCAGAGGATGGAAGAGGATAATGTAAGGGCCAGATCAGATGATAAACATTCACATAAAAAAGAATCTGACACATCAGAAAAGGGCAGACAAATAAACAGGGACAAGTTTTTAAAGTGCTTGTACACGAATGCTAGAAGTCTAAATAATAACATGGGTGAACTAGAGTGCCTTGTGATAAAGGAGGATATTGATATAATAGGCATCACAGAAACCTGGTGGACTGAGAGCAATCAATGGGACACAATCATTCCGGGGTACAAAATATATCGGAAGGACAGAACAGGTTATGCAGGTGGGGGAGTGGCACTATATGTTAAAGAAAATGTAGATTCAAATGAAGTAAAAATCTTAAGCGAATCCACGTGTTCCATAGAATCTCTATGGATAGAAATTTCATGCTCTAATAAAAATATAACGTTAGGGATCTATTACTGACCACCTGAACAGGACAGTAATAGTGATGATGAAATGCTAGGGGAAATTAGAGAAGCTATCAAAATTAAGAAGGAGGATTTCAATTATCCCCATATTGACTGGGAACATTTCACTTCAGGACGAAATGCAGAGATAAAATTTCTCGATACTTTAAATGACTGCTTCATGGAGCAGCTGGTACGGGAACCCACAAGGGGAGAGGCGACTCTAGATTTAATCCTGAGTGGCGCGCAGGAGCTGGTCCAAGAGGTAACTATAGCAGGACTGCTTGGAAATAGTGACCATAATACAATAGCATTCAACATCCCTGTGGTGGGAAGAACATCTCAACAGCCCAACACTGTGGCATTTAATTTCAAAAGGGGGAACTATGCAAAAATGAGGGGGTTAGTTAAACAGAAATAAAAAGGTACAGTGACTAATGTGAAATCTCTGCAAGCTGCATGGGTGTTTTTTAAAGACACCATAAAAGAGGCACAACTTCAATGTATACCCCAAATTAAGAAACACAGTAAAAGAACTAAAAAAGAGCCACCGTGGCTTAACAACCATGTAAAAGAAGCAATGAGAGAGAAAAAGACTTCCTTTAAAAAGTGGAAGTCAAATCCTAGTGAGGCAAATAGAAAGGAGCATAAACACTGCCAAATTAAGTGCAAGAGTATAATAAGAAAAGCCAAAGAGGAGTTTGAAGAACGGCTAGCCAAAAACTCCAATGGTAATAACAAAATGTTTTTTAAGTACATCAGAAGCAGGAAGCCTGCTAAACAACCAGTGAGGCCCCTTGATGATCAAGATACAAAAGGAGTGCTTAAAGATGATAAAGTCATTGCGGAGAAACTAAATGGATTCTTTGCTTCAGTCTTCACAGCTGAGGATGTTAGGGAGATTCCCAAACCTGAGCCGGCTTTTGTAGGTGACAAATCTGAGGGACTGTCACAGATTGAAGTGTCACTAGAGGAGGTTTTGGAATTAATTGATAAACTCAACATTAACAAGTCACCGGGACCAGATGGCATTCACCCAAGAGTTCTGAAAGAACTCAAATGTGAAGTTGCAGAACTATTAACTAAGATTTGTAACCTGTCCTCTAAATCGGCTTCGGTGCCCAATGATTGGAAGTTAGCTAATGTAATGCCAATATTTAAAAAGGGCTCTAGAGGTGATCCCGGCAATTACAGACCGGTAAGTCTAACGTTGGTACCGGACAAATTAGTCGAAACAATAGTTAAGAATAAAATTGTCAGACACATAGAAAAACATAAACTGTTGAGCAATAGTCAACATGGTTTCTGTAAAGGGAAATCGTGTCTTACTAATCTATTAGAGTTCTTTGAAGGGGTCAACAAACATGTGGACAAGGGGGATCCAGTGGACATAGTATACTTAGATTTCCAGAAAGCCTTTGACAAGGTCCCTCACCAATGG
This sequence comes from Mauremys mutica, assembly GCF_020497125.1. Lineage (NCBI taxonomy): Eukaryota > Metazoa > Chordata > Testudines > Geoemydidae > Mauremys > Mauremys mutica. The sequence goes on along the minus strand of NC_059072.1, from coordinate 97,476,640 downwards.
CTGTTACGTAAATTAAGCTGTCATGGGATAACAGGAAAGGTCCTTTCATGGATTGAGAACTGGTTAAAAGACAGGGAACAAAGGGTAGGAATTAATGGTAAATTCTCAGAATGGGGAGGGGTAACTAGTGGGGTTCCCCAAGGGTCAGTCCTAGGACCAATGCTATTCAATTTATTCATAAATGATCTGGAGAAAGGGGTAAACAGTGAGGTGGCAAAGTTTTCAGATGATACTAAACTGCTCAAGATAGTTAAGACCAAAGCAGACTGTGAAGAACTTCAAAAAGATCTCACAAAACTAAGTGATTGGGCAACAAAATGGCAAATGAAATTTAATGTGGATAAATGTAAAGTAATGCACATTGGAAAAAATAACCCCAACTATACATACAACATGATGGGGGCTAATTTAGCTACTATGAGTCAGGAAAAGATCTTGGTGTCATCGTGGACAGTTCTCTGAAGATGTCCACGCAGTGTGCTGAGGCGGTCAAAAAAGCAAACAGGATGTTAGGAATCATTAAAAAGGGGATAGAGAATAAGACAGAATATATTATTGTCCTTATATAAATCCATGGTACGCCCACATCTCGAATACTGTGTACAGATGTGGTCTCCTCACCTCAAAAAAGATATACTGGCACTAGAAAAGGTTCAGAAAAGGGCAACTAAAATGATTAGGGGTTTGGAGAGGGTCCCATATGAGGAAAGATTAAAGAGGCTAGGACTCTTCAGCTTGGAAAAGAGGAGACTAAGGGGGGATATGATAGAGGTATATAAAATCATGAGTCATGTGGAGAAAGTGGATAAGGAAAAGTTATTTACTTATTCCCATAATACAAGAACTAGGAGTCATCAAATGAAATTAATAGGCAGCAGGTTTAAAACAAATAAAAGGAAGTTCTTCACGCAGCGCACAGTCAACTTGTGGAACTCCTTACCTGAGGAGGTTGTGAAGGCTACGACTATAACAGCATTTAAAAGGGAACTGGATAATTTCATGGTGGTTAAGTCCATAAATGGCTATTAGCCAGGATGGGTAAGAATGGTGCCCCTAGCCTCTGTTTGTCAGACAATGGAGATGGATGGCAGGAGAGTGATCACTTGATCATTGCCTGTTAGGTTCACTCCCTCTGGGGCACCTGGCATTGGCCACTGTCGGTAGACAGAAACTGGGCTAGATGGACCTTTGGTCTGACCTGGTATGGCCGTTCTTATGTTCTTATGCTTTCAAAAGGTGACAGAGTTGCAGTAATCTGTCAGCAATGAATGTCTTTTAGGGGTACCCAGGTGGACCCTGGGGATCTCTGCTTCTGTTTTGTAGCTCCAGCCCTGTGAAAGTCCAAACACAAAAGATGAAAAAATATCTTGTCAGATATTTTTATTTCCTTCTTCCAGAAGTCAAGCTGATGGGATGAGCCCTTTTGCATGTATGCTCTTCATAGGTGTAAGGGGGCAGTTAACAAAACCTTTTTATTGTGATATTCCAAATTGGTCCTGTAACCGAGTGGCACCCACTTCTTGTGAGTGCCCTCTGGTCAAGTGTGTGTGGCTGCAGTCTCTCAGTTAGTGGTGACCCCTCTCAATGGTTTCTCAGGCAGGGTTTCAGGGACTTAGCCCTGCGGCCAAGTCTCACACACTATCTGTATGTGAAACAGAACAAAACCCTTCCAGTGTATACAGCCTTTAACTTGTCCTGGCCCTGGTATGGAGGCCATACCCCTAGGGATTCCTCCCTGGAGACACTGTCTCTGTGGCCCTCCCCGGTCTCAGTCCTTACTCAGTCCCAGTGGCGAGGTCCTTCCTTGCTTCCCCAGTCCCTGCCAGCAACTGATCTATTTGTGGTCCGGCTGCTCCTTCAGCCAGCCAGGAACACAGTTCTCGCTCCTCCAGCTCCAGGCAGCAACTGACTGACTCTGGCACTGCAGCTCCTTTTATATGAGTCTGCTGGGCCCTGATTGGCTACTCCCTGCAGCCTCCCTCATTGACTGTCTCCCCTGCATCCACTCTAGGCCATTTAGGAGGACTTCTCTTCTGCTCCTCTCTGGGACAGGGTGTGACAGGACCCTGGGGCCTCCAGCAGGGGGCCTCTGGGCCTAGTCCACCCCATACTGGCCTATTTAATTTTGAGAGGCCTGCTTGATGGGCAGGAGATGATCCCTCCTGACTAAGTTCACCATTTTGGAGCAAACTTTTTTTCAGTTACAAAGCAAAAACTTAAATATTACCTTACAGCATGTGATAAAGGTGTAAGGGATAAGTGAGATAAAGATAAGTGATATAAATGCATGCAGCAACTTATAAGCATTTCATGACATCTAAACACTAAACACTTTATTATAAATTTAGTACCCATTTTAACCATATTAACACACAGGTGAAACAGACTGGTTTCCAGCAATAAATTTGTCAGTGCTCAGCTAAGGCCTAAAGCCTTGGCAAGAGCTGGCACCTGGTCTACCAGCATCAGACTTACCATTTACAATATTTACACTATCACATTGTCTTTGAAGTTCAATATATAGTGGTCTGTTAAGTGTCTCTGAATTGTATTGGCTTTCTAATTACATCACCCAAACATGTAACAACTTGGTCATCTGGCTGTCCATTAGTTGCAATGACTGACTTTGGTCAGTTTGTAATCCCTGAGTCATCCCCCCTTTGTTCTGCATCTGCCACCTGTAGAGTTTGTTCTGTTGATTGTTCTTTCTGAGGAACAAACTGTAGATGTTGATGGTTTCTGCTGAACTCTCCACAGCTGGTCTCAATTACATATGATCTGGGTGCTGAATTCTTGTTCTTTATGACAGCAGGGGTTGTCCAGCCTTTTTCTCCATCCAATTTGATGTGAACACAGTCACTAGGTTCTAGACCTGGCAGCTTTCTGAGTGACATCTGTTGTAAAAGTGGTCATAAGCTCTTTTAGGCTTTTTATCTGATTTGGCTACTCTCTTCATGTCCAGTCACTTTGGAGATAGATTCATTTCCAAAGCGAGAACAGAATTGTCCTCCCAGCAGGAGTTGTGCTGGCCTATATCCAGTAGATGTTATTGATGATGATCTGTAAATCAGAAGAGCAAAGAAAGGTTTCTGTTGTAGGATTTTCTTAGCTGTTTGTACAGCTCTCTCAGCCTCTCATAAGAACATAAGAATGGCCATACTGGGCCAGACCAATGGTCCATCTAGCCCAGTATCCTGTCTTCCGACAGTGGCCAATGCCAGGTGCCCCAGAGGAATGAACAGAACAGAACAATCATCAAGTGATCCATCCACTATTGCCTATTCCCAGCTTCTGGCAAACAGAGGCTAGGGACACTTCAGAGCATGGTTTTGCATCCTTGTCCATCCTGGCTAATAGTCATTGAAGGACCTATCCACCATGAACGTATCTAGTTCTTTTTTGAACCCTGTTATAGTCTTGGCCTTCATAATATCCTCTGGCAAAGAGTTCCACAAGGTCTCCTTTCAAAAGTCCAGTATCACCAAATGTTCCATTGAATCCTTTCACCTTTTTCACTAGGCCCGTCATGGCTGCCAACCATGCTGCAGCTTGAGAAGGCTGTTGGTCTCTGGCCCTTTGATCACAGACACCTAAATGCATAGCTTTTGTCTTTGTAAGTTGTTTGTGTGGTGAACTGGCCCATGCAGTTCAGAATACCTCCAGGGCTAGTCAGAGCTGGGTCAGGTGACTTCAGCTCTGGGAGGGGTTGACAGTGATTGTAAGTCCCTTCTGAAATGACTATGACATCAGCTATTGAGTCAATTTTAAAATCAATACTCTTTCCAGGAATATTCTATTTCACTCTACCAGGCAGGTTGTCTGTCATCACAAATGAAACAATGGCTCTTGAAAGTCTCTAATAAGAGTCTACTCCCTGACTGCTTTAGTGTGGTGAACAGCTGCAAAATGTCCATATTTCATGCATTTATTACATAGTGTGCCTCTGGCTGGACATGCATCACTTCTTGGGATTGACTATTTCCAAACCTTGTGCATGTAGGATGGAATTTGTCCATCTTTCCCTGGGAGTTCTCTCTCATCGCCTCAGTGGTTCTATGACTTTTAACACCCAAGTGTCTGTTTACAGTTTCTAAGCTAGTTTCAGGTTTTTCAAATTTGTCAAGTTTCTTGAAGTTTGGTTGTTTCACCATTTCAGACTGTTTTGCTATTTGAATAGCTGTGGCTATGATTAAATCTTTTTTCAATTGTAACTACTGTGAAAGGTTTTATCTGTTAACCCAACAATCAGCCTGTCTCTGATTTTTGCATGTTTTGCATTCCCAAAATCACAGCTTTCAGCCAAAGTATGCAGTGCTCTTATAAAACATTCAGCATTTCCCCCTGGTTCTTGAATTCTCTGGTGAAAACATGCTCTTTCATAAACCACATTTCTCTGAGGTATAAAGTATGCATCAAACATCACCAGAACTCTTTCATAGGTATCTTTGTGACTATCTTCAGTGAAGTCAAAGGATTCAAAGATATACCCCGCATGCTTCCCCACAGCATAAATTAAAGACGACACCTGTATATCTCCAGTTTCTTTGTGGAGTGTGTTTGCAATTCAAAATCTTGCAAAATACTGCTTCCAGTCTGTTGTGAAGGTTCATCAAAGCAGAAGTTCTCTGGAGCATTGAAGAGTATCATGTTGATGAGATTCTGCAACCTTTCTAGCTGTTCCTTGTATTTCTGTTCTTAGTTTACTCCTGACACTGTGTCATGTACTTCTGTATGAGATATAGACTTATCACAAGCTTGCTTATGCACATTAGATCTGTTCAACATAAGATCCTTTAATGAGCTGCCAGGTATGGCTGAGGTTCCTTTAAATAATCTTGCACCCGTCCACATGACTAAGCCATTTTTGTCAACTTAAAAGGCTCTTAAAATCGATTTCTGTATTCCTCCCCGGTGAGGGGATTAGCACTGAAATCGACCCTGCTGGGTTGAATTTGGGGTAGTGTGGATGCAATTCAACGGTATTGGCCTCCGGGAGCTATCCCAGAGTGCTCCATTGTTACCACTCTGGACAGTGCTCTCAACTCAGATGGACTGGCCAAGTAAACAGGAAAAGCCCCGCAAACTTTTGAATTTCATTTCCTGTTTGGCCAGTGTGGCGAGCTGATCAGCACAGGTGACCATGCAGAGCTCATCAGCACAGGTGACGAAGGAGTCCCAGAATCTCAAAAGAGCTCCAGCATGGACCGAACAGGAGGTACAGGATCTGATCGCTGTATGGCAAGACGAATCTGTGCTATCTGAACTCCGTTCCAAAGGACGAAATGTCAAAACAGTTGAAAAAATCTCCAAGGGCATGAAGGACAGAGGCTATAACAGGGACCCTCAGCAGTGCCGTGTGAAACTTAAGGAGCTCAGGAAAGCCTACCAAAGAGCTAGAGAGACAAACGGCCGCTCTGGATCAGAGCCCCAGACATTCCGCTTCTATGATGAGCTGCATGCCATTCTAGGAGGTGCCCTTACAACTACCCCAGCCCTGTGCGTGGACTCCGTCAATGGATTCTCACACAACAGGAATGTGGATTTTGAGGACGAGGAAGATGATGCTGAGGAGGAGGTTGAAGATAGTGTACAGCAAGCAAGCAGAGAAACCGGTTTCCCTAACAGCCAGGAACTGTTTTCCACCCTGGATCTAGTACCCTCCCAACCCACCGAAGGCTGGCTCCCGGACCTAGAAGGTGGAGAAGGGACCTCTAGTGAATGTACCTTTGTAAATATAATCCATGGTTTAAAAGCAAGCATGTTTAATGATTAATTTGCCCTGAAGACTTGGGATGCATTCGCGGCCAATACAGCTCCTGGAAAAGTCTGTTAACGTGTATGGGGATGAAGCACAAATCCTCCAGGGACATCTCAGTAAAGCTCTCCTGGATGTACTCCCAAAGCATGTTAGCCACGTGGTGGGGGGAGGGGTGAAGCGATCACCCCAGAGAATTGTGTGTGTGTGTGTGTGTGTGGGGGGGGGGGTTAGTTGGGTTTGTGCTGCATGTTAACCCGAAAACCACAGCCCCTCCTTTTTAAATGGCCAACCCAACAGGTGCTTGGTATGTGAAATGAGGGTGCTGCTGTTTGAAACCATTCCTACATGTTATGAAGGTTAAAGAATCCAAAAGACTGTGGCTTACCATGTCTGCCTGCAAGCCAAATTCTGTTGCCCACCAGCCCTGTGTGTGTGATCTCTCACACCAAACCGGCAGGCCCTCAATATAGGAGGCAAAATGTGACCTTGTAAAGAAAGCACATGTGCTATGTAATGTTAATAGCTTGGTTCACCGTAAAAGAGTCTACCCATTGTTCTCTAAATGTGTATTTTTAAAGACTACTCTCCCTTTTTTTCCCTCCCGCAGCCGCAAATGTTTCAACGCTTCCCATATCATCTCCGTCCCAGAGGCTAGCAAAGATTAGAAGGTGAAAAAAAATGCAATGAAATGTTCTCTGAGCTCATGCAGTCCTCCTTCACTGAAAGAGCCCAGCAGAATGCATGGAGGCAGACACTGTCAGAGTGCAGGAAAGCACAAAATGAACATGAGGACATGTGGCGGGATCAAGATAATAGGTGGCGTCAGTGTGATGAGAGGAGGCAGGATGCAATGCTGAGGCTACTAGAAGATCAAACTGATATTCTCCGGTGTATTGTTGAGGTACAGGAAAGGCAGCAGGAGCACAGACTGCCGCTGCAGCCCCTGTGTAACCAACCGCCCTCCTCCCCAAGTTTCGTAGCCTCCTCACCCAGATGCCCAAGAACGTGGTGGTGGGGCCTCCGGGCACCCAACCACTCCACCCCAGAGGACTGTCCAAGCAACAGAAGGCTGGCATTCAATAAATAAGTTTTGAAGTGCAGTGTGGCCTTGTCCTTCCCTCCTCCCCTTCTCCCTCACCCATCCCGGGCTACTTTTGCAGTTATCTCCCCATTTGGGTGATGAATTAATAAAGAATGCATGAATTTGAGACAACAATGACTTTATTGCCTCTGCAAATGGAGATCAAAGTGGGGAGGGGAGGGCGGCTGGCTTACAGGGAAGTAGAGTGAACCAAGGGGGCGGGTTTTCATCAAGGAGAAACAAATAGAACTTTCACACCGTAGCCTGGCCAGTCATGAAACTGGTTTTCAAAGCTTCTCTGATGTGCAGCGCGCCCTACTGTGCTCTTCTAACCACCCAGGTGTCTGGCTGCACGTAATCAATGGCAAGGCGATTTGCCTCAACCTCCCACCCCACCATAAACGTCTCCCCCTTACTCTCACAGATATTGTGGAGCACACAGCAAGCAGTAATAACGATGGGAATATTGGCAAAAAAAACAGGAGTCAGTAAACTGCACCAGCGTGCTTTTAAACGTTCAAATGCACATTCTACCACCATTCTGCACTTGCTCAGCCTATAGCTGAACAGCTCCTGACTCTGGGCCTGGCTGCCTGTGTATGGCTTCATGATCCATGTCATCAAGGGGTAGGCTGGGTCCCCAAGGATAATTATAGGCATTTCAACATCCCCAATGGTTATTTTCTGGTCTGGAAAATAAGTCCCTTTCTCCAGCTGTTCAAACAGACCAGAGTTCCTGAAGATGTGAGCATCATGTACCTTTCCCGGCCATCCCACGTTGATGTTGGTGAAACGTCCCTTGTGATCCACCAGTGCTTGCAGCAGCATTGAAAAGAATCCCTTTTGGTTTATGTACTTGCTGCCTTGGTGCTCCAGTGCCAAGGTAGGGATATGGGTTCCATCTATCGCCCTACCACAGTTAGGGAATCCCATTGCAGCAAAGCCATCCACTATGACCTGCACATTTCCCAGAGTCACTATCCTTGATAGCAGCAGCTCAGTGATCGCGTTGGCTACTTGGATCACAGCAGCCCCCACAGTAGATTTGCCCACTCCAAATTGATGCCCGACTGACCGGTAGCTGTCTGGGGTTGCAAGCTTCCACAGGGCTATCACCACTCACTTGTGAACTGTGAGTGCTCCTCTCATCTTGGTATTATTGCGCTTCAGGGCAGGGGAAAGCAAATCACAAGGTTCCATGAAAGTGCCCTTACGCATGCAAAAGTTTTGCAGCCACTGGGAATCATCCCAGACCCACAACACTATGTGGTCCCACCAGTCTGTGCTTGTTTCCTGGGCCCAGAATTGGCGTTCGACAGCATACACCTACCCCATTACCACCATGATGTCCAAATTGCCAGGGCCCATGCTTTGAGATAAGTCTGTGTCCACATCCTCCTTACACTCTTGTCACCTTGCTGCCGTTGTCTCCTCGACTGCTTTTGCAGGTTCTGGCTCTGCATATACTGCAGGATAGGTAATAATTGGAGATATACCAATCTCCTAGAACTGGAAGGGACCCTAAAAGGTCATCAAGTCCAGCCCCCTGCCTTCACTAGCAGGACCAATTTTTGCCCCAGATTCCTAGGTGGCCCCCTCAGGAATTGAACTCACAACCCTGGGTTTAGCAGGCCAATGCTCAAACCACTGAACTATCCCTCCCCCCCAGTGCACCTGGTGTTTACAGTGCTCATAACTGCCACAGTGATCTGAGTGGGCTCCATGCTTGCAGTGGTATGGTGTCTGCGCGGAAAAAAGGCGCAAAAGGATTGTCTGCCATTGCCCTCACGGAGGGAGGGGCGACTCATGACATGGCTTACAGAGTTGGCTTACAGGGAATTAAAATCAACAAAGAGGGTGGGTTTGCATCAAGGAGAAACACACAGAGCTGTCACACCAAAGCCTGGCCAGTCATGAAACTGGTTTTCAAAGCCTCTGTGGTGCGCAGCGTGCTTTGCAGTGCTCTTCTAATCGCAAACAGCCTAGTCAGCAAACAGTGCCAGTGAGATTTTAAACATCCAAAGGCACCTTCTACCACCATTCTGCACTTGCTCAGCCTATAGTTGAACAGCTCCTTACTATTTTCCAGATTCATGAGCCATGGGAGCAAGAGGTAGGTAGGTGCGACCACGTGGTGCTGCCGGCTGGGAGAGCAACCTGATGCAAAAGCCTCCAGCTCACATGATATTCCAGGCAGGACTGAATCTCCATTAGATGAAACTTAAAGAAGAGCATGACCTGGAGTCACTCCCATTTAAGTCCAGGTGCCCCCGACTGACATCACCAAGGATGGCCAGGAGCACCCATGTCTGCCCAGGCACCCCCAACCGACCTCATCGAGGCTGGCCAGGAGCACCCATGTCTGCCCAGGCACCCCCGACTGACCTCACTGAGGTCGGCCAGGAGCAACCAGGAGACAGCAGCAGATGGTAAAATACGGCTGCTAACTGTCTTTGCTAACTTGCAAAGGCAAGGAGCTGCTGGTGACGTACGATGACTGTGAGCTGAGAAGACTCCATGCTTGCCATGATATGTCGTCTGCATGGGTAACCCAGGAAAAAAGACGAGAAACAATTTTTTGCCATTGCTTTCACGGAGGGGGTGGGGGCTGACGACATGTACCCAGAACCACCCGTGACAATGTTTTTGCCCCATCAGGCATTGGGAGCTCAACCCGGAATTCCAATGGGTGGCAGAGACTGCGGGAACTGTGGCATAGCTACCCACAGTGCAACGCTCCGAAAGTCGACGCTAGCCACGGTACTGTGGACGCACACCTCCGACTTAATGCGCTTAGTGGGGACATACACAATCGACTGTATAAAATCGATTTCTAAAAAATCGACTTCTATTAAATCAACCTTATTTTGTAGTGTAGACATACCCTTAGTCTCCTCACCGTATAGTCTCCCCCTAGGTCTCTAATAATTTTTGTTTGCCCTTTTTCTAGCCCTTTCCTATTTCTCATGTCCTCTTTGAGATGAGGTGACCACCCTGAAAAGCAGTATTCAATGTGAGGACATACTGTACTGTGGTTTTATATAATAACATCATATAATTTTGTCCATGCTATTCACTATCTCCTTGTCAAGGCAGCCTAACCTAACATTTTATTTGCTTTTTTAACTGCTGCTGCTGCATACTGAGCCTTAATTGAGCTATTTGTAATGATACCTAGATGTCTTTCCTGAGAAGTTAAAGCTAATTCAAAATTCATCAGTGTAAACAAGTAGTTTAAATTGTTCCTTCCAATATGCATTACCTTGCACTTGTCTACAGTGAATTTAATCTGCCACTGTAGTGCCCAGTTATCTAGTTTTGATAGGGTTTTCTGAAATTCTTCAATCCTCAATCCAGCCTCATCTTCACTAAATAATTTTTGGTGATCAGCAAATATAGCTGCTTTAGTTATCGTCCTCTTGGATTAAAATATACTCAGCAGGCTCAGTTCATTGCCCGTATTCCTCTGATAAAACTGACTTACTGATACACTCATTTACTGCATCTCCAGAGAAGCCTCTATCAATGGTGCTCTTATGGAGCCCAGCCTGGAATTTATAGTGGCACTACTTTGGATGGTGGCACTGCTACAGCTCTGCTCCCCTGAGGGTGACTCCTCCTTTCAGTGCAGCTGCACCCAGGAGAGTGAATCTGGTGCAATCTGCTGAACAACATCTGTTCTAGCAATGCAGATTTCTGCATCACTATTATTAGTCCCTTTCTGCATTGAGAAGAGGGTGGGTTTTTTTTGCTGCTGTTGTTTTAAACCATGGATTCTACCCTAAACCACATGATTTCCAGCTTTCCTGAATAAACTTGTATGAAGATCAAAGAATTCTATCCAGTTAGAAAAGCACAGCTGATCCTTATGGAAACTTTGTCCCCATTATATTCTACTTATCTAGATGCTTTGTAGCTAGCATTAAAAACATATTTAAACACACAGAGATGGATTGCTCCTGGGTGCTTGGGATGCTGAAAATACCCCTATCTCTCTGGTAAGTGAACAGTAGATTCTCCTGGACTGGCCAGACAATACACTTCTGATTTCTCTGCTTTGTGAGACCACATTATGTCATACCATAAAATGGAGGCTGTTCAGAGAAGAGCTACAAAAATGATGAGAGGGTTGGAGTTTTTTTCTAAACATGAATAGATACAGTTCAGCTAAAAGATGGCTAAGGGGAAGAGTATACACAACCATGTCCCTGGATGAGTCATCTATGGGGACTAAACTCAAGACCTATGGATCTAAAAATATGAGCTTTTACTGCTTGAGCTAAAATACTAACTTCATTAACTTGGAGGCAGTAACTGACTTAAAAGCTGTTATTACAGGGCCTAGCCACCAGAGAGAGAGACAAAGAGCTTAGTGGTTTAGTGTTGGTTACAATAACACTACTCGCTATATGTTTGTACACAGATAGATAGAGGTAGATAGATAGAGAGGATTAAGTGAGGTACACAAGTTTTTATTTAGCTATAATAGTATTAAATTAAGAAAGGAGACATTTAGACTGAATACCAGTGATAGTGAGATCTTTTATCCTGTGTAGTTGTGTCTCCTGGGAAATTATTGAAGTCCTATCACTTGGGCCATTTAAAACCAAGCTGGACAGAACTTTAGAAAATTGACTCTAGGGAAGGGTCCAGCACTAGCCAGGCAATGAAATGAATGATCTAATGGGTCAAATTAAGAACCCGTTTCTAGATACATCTGGATAAAAAAAATATTGAGACTGCTCAAAGAATTCCAGACCTCCAGACCACCTAATTCCTCTGTGACATAAAAGGGTACAATCTACATGCCTGTCTTTTAACGTGGGGTGTCCTTTACACTTCTTTGCTGCTGTAGCCTCCAGTCAGGACTACTTACAAACACCTCCAACATGTAAGTTACTCCCAGCTTAGTCTGTGTGTACCTGCAGCCTACCTGTCACACCAAGGCTCTTATCAGCCTGAATTATACTGTAGGGTGACCCCAGCACACTCCCAGTCCCAGATTTCCCCCCTAGAAATGTATGTCTGTAATGCCCAGCCATCTGCTGGACAATACAAGCTTATATAAAGTCCATCATTTTATTAATAGAAATGATATGCACAAATCTTGTTATTCCAAATGGAGTTTCCCAAACACTTCAGTTCAAACACACTGGATTAGATAAAACAATAAAACAAGTTTATTAACTACAAAGAAAATGATTTTAAGTGACTACAAGTAATGAGGTAAAACAGTCAGAAATGATTACAAGAAAAATAAAGATAAAACACAATTAGTTTCTAACTTAACCAACTAGGCTAAATTCAAAGTATAGTTTTTCTCATCATATGCTCTCAACAGTCTTACTGGCCAAAACTCTTAGGCCAGGACCCAGTCCCCAGTTGAATGGCTGCTCCCTTTGTTCCTTCTGGTGCAGTGAATCGTTGGACAGAGAGTGAGAGAGGAGGAGGAGGAGGGGTAGGGGGTACATTGGAGTGTCTACCCCTTCTTTTTATAAGCCTGTCCTCCGTTTGAGAAGCATCTCCAGCTGGGAGCATGGCAACAGGCAGACTGTGTGGATGGGAACTCCATGCTGTTTCTTTGCTAAGACGTAGATTTTTCACGGCTGTCCCCTTCCCTGCCAAAGACTAGTCACTTGGCAGGTAATGGCCTATAGACCTTGTTTTCATGTGGCTCAGGCATCAGCTTGCTCTTTGTCTCTGAGGAACTGGTTTGGCCACTCCCCAGACTTGGCACATGTGTTAGTAACACCATAGAGCGGAATCTTATAACTTTATGTACAATGTCGCCACACATCTTTTACCAGCACAACAATGACCAGCAAATTATGAGTTTTCAAATTATACCTCTCAAGGCATACTTTGTACGAAGATTATTACAATCGTGTGCAAGGGGTGAATAAAGGGGTACAGTCTGTCACACTTTCCCCTTCCCTCATCTCCTTGATTGCCTCTTTTTCCTCCCCACCCTAACGTGATATTTTTGTAGCATTGTCTGGTTTTATATTGTCTGGCCTTGTAGCTTTGTTGCATAATTGCTTAATTCTATTGGAGATCTTGTGAAGGGTGCAGTATTCAGAAACATATATTAGCTTGTACGTCATTCACTTTTTTGTACTTTTCATTTTAAAAAATAATCAATACAAAAGTATTCACAAAAACATAATAATCTAATAAGTGTTTTCCATCCTTCTATAAAATTATTGATTTCTTTTGCATAGGAAAAATGCTGCACAGATTCTTTTTATACAGGCTACATTTTTTGCTTCGGTGACATACTAAGGAACAAAGAAAATCATAAGCACTGCATCACCACACCGTGTCTTGTGACATATAACCAAACCTCTGTTTATACACAGCACTTGGTGTCGTGTTCCCTACTGAACAAGAAATAAAACAATTGTCCAGCATTTGTGCCAAATCGGCGTTGCTGCCACACAGAATGATCCATTTTGCTATTCCATTAGATATTTTGACCATTACATCCAAAAGAAAGAAAAGGAAAGATTTCCTGGTGAAGTATTAATAAAGAATTGAAAATACTATTTATTGTAGAACATACAGAGCAAAATTCTGTCCGTGGATACGCATGCAAAACTCTAGTTGTCTTTAATGGTATGTGAATGGATCTCTCCAAGGGCAAAATTGGACTATTATTATTTTTTTTAAAAGCCAGGTAATGATGAGGTACAGCACTTACAAGAGTTTAATCAATAACACTGCAACCTCAAACTGAATATATTTTCAGATTTCACCTGAGATCGTTATACCACATGCATTTAACCTGACAAAATATCATTTCAAGTCTCATTCACTAGAGAGTAATCAAGGTCTTGATACTGTTATTTTTTCTGCTACCATCTTGTAGCTTTGACTGATGGCAGATCCCAAAAGGTAAAAGTTTATCCATTGTGGTTGACCTGGAGGCTCACAGGACGGGAACATTAGGCCCATTTCTCCTCTCATTTGCATCAGTGTAAATCAGGAATCTGTTGGAGTCGCATTTGTGTAACTCAAAGGAGAATCTGGCCAATTTCATCAGTTGTTTGATCATTTACCATCAAGCTCCTTTTCTCATAACAGGGTGACCATCGAGCTTTGTTCTGGAAAAAAAATCACAAGTTTATGCCACTTGAAATCAGTGAAAACCAGCAGCATTGAAAACCGGGCCACTTATTTAGATGTTTAAATACAGATTTAAAGTAGAAGCCTAACTTTAGGCACCCGTGTTTGGAAATTTTGGCCATAGCTGCCACATTATTTCTTGACTTGACTGGAATGAGCGTAACTCTTGGAATCAGGGCCTAAAGTTTCAGAAGTGAGTAATGATTTTAGATGCCTGACTTCAGACACCCTAAAGGTCTTGATGTTGAGAAAGCTCTGAGTACCTGCCCTCTGAAAACCAGGCCCCTTTAAGGTTTACTTGGTCCTGCCTCAGTGCAGGGGGCTGGACTTGATGACTTCTTGAGGTCCTTTCCAGACCTACATTTCTATGATTCTACAATCTTAAGTTGGGCACCCAAAATCACTAGTCACTTCTAAAATTCAGGCCCAGATTTCAGATGCAAACAAGTCTGAAATCTGCTAGTGAAAGACTGTACAGGGATAGGAGCTGTGCACTGCAGAGGAATGTCTTGGAGAAGCTCATGGGTTGAGGTCCACTGATTGTCACCTGCTAGGCAAGGTTTGAGCTGGGAGAGCCCTGAGTTTGCTGGCAAGGCAGACAAGCTGGTATAGCAGGCAGCTACCACACAGCTTAGCTACAGCAAAGTTCCCACTTGCTGAGGTTGAGAGGGGCAGCACAATGTCTCACAGCTCTCGGTATCCACAGCAGCTTGTCACAGTGGGTAAGAATTTTCCCAAACAATTTTGGGACTGTTCGCTTTGCTCTACTAACAAGAATTGAAGCTGGTTCCTTGTATTATAATAGCAGTTCTGGGCTTAGAGTCTGATCCAATGTCCATTGGAGTCAATGGAAAACCTCCCATTGACTTCAAAGGGCAATTAGATGGATACCATAGGACACAGAAATGCCTCTCTCACAACAATAATAACATTAATTCCTTTTTCAACACTCATAAAACAAAATCTTCATCTGTAAAGCTTTGGGTGCCAACAATGCTGCTTTTGACCTTCATCGGGGAAATTCTACTTGGCGAATTTTGATCATAGCTTCATGTGCTTTATTGCACCTGAGCATGTATAGACAAATAATGGAAGCTATCACTTCATTGATTCCTCGGAGCATGTGTAGGACAGCTGCAATCCTGTTAATAGCTCTGCCCTGTGGTGTAAGTGCTGAATTTCCTTCGAATGTGATTTTTCTTGTACTGACTTGTCATCAGAGAAGAATTTTGGTTCTTTAACTCAGGTGGATTATTACATTAGCAAATTTGTTTTTTTTATTTCCATGTCCCAGTATGCAGTATTTTATGGTCTATTATCTAATGTCCTGGTGTGTTTAAAAGATTTTGGAAGCAGTTGCAAGAAAACTGCATTGGAATATAAAATAGTTTCTAATCACTTTTTCTAAACCAAGTCTAAATTACTAAAAAAATATTTCTTTGCAGTATTATACATGTAGGTCCCAGACCTGCAAAGACTTTCATGTGTACCTAATTTGTGCAATGTCAATAGCTTCACTGCAGTAAAAATCAAGTCCATTTAAGGGGTTTCAAGCTGAGTACCCAAAAATTGAGGATCACCAAATCATTATCAGTCCTTTCTGAAAACTGAAACCCTGATCCCAACAGAGCGTATTGTTCTACATGCATTTAAGTCTGCATGACCACATCCCAAAATATGAAATAAAGCAGAAAGAAGCAGCTATATTGTCAGTCTGGGCTGATGACATGTACCAGCACTGTTAAAATAGAAGTGTACACTATAGGATTGCAGAGGCATACCATATTTTTCTGATATCTCTGGAGCTGACAAGAAAGTAAGGATTATGTGGAAGTACACAGTAAGCCAAAGACAACACAGAAAAAAATGCAGAATTTACCAAAAAATAGCTGTGGAAATCTCCTACTGCTCCCTTTCTCTCTGGCTGCAGCTTCTGGTGTCTCTGGCCTCAAATCTGAGCTTTCTATCTTGCTATATGACATCAAGTTGTGTTTCTACTTGTCAAAAGCTGATGCAAAGAGCTGCACAGAGAAAACCATTTGCAGTAGCCAAGTTTTATTTACAAATCCCCAGGAAATATGCTCCATATTCTTGAGTGCCATCGCTTGGCAATTTACCTATTAACTTATTTGTATGTATATACATATAGAGTACTCCTGTAACACTTGCTATCATTAAAATGGCAGCACCCAGGGGTTACACAGCTGCCTAACTGATATCAGTGGTTGTTTCAAATATTTTAAATGACTGTTTTGTAGTTTCCTTGTTTTATTTCTATATTGTCAGTAAGTGACTTTTTAGTAGTTATGGATGTAGATAGTATAATAAAAAATTAAAATAAAACCATTGTGCTCTTCCCTTTTTAAACTTTTCTTTGCTCTTTATGACAATAGGTGCCTGCTGTCAGAGAGCCTGATTCTCCACTGCCTTGAGCTGTTTGTAAGTTGTAACCTACAGGTCAGTGTGTTACAGGTCCCCCTTGATGCCTGATCCACAGAGGAGATTAGTCCCTTACAGCACTAGGTTGAGAATTTTAGCTCAAACTGTAGCAACTCATCTGTTTAGCTTGGGACGTCCCGGGTTCTATTCCTGGCATGTCAGACAAGAGAATGCTTTTCACATAGTCATTTACACCTGTGCAAAGTGAGTCTAAGGTAGGGGTAAAATGTCCCCATGCTGTTCAGGTAGCATTTCACACAGCTGTATAGGGGTGTTGAGTCTGAACTTTTCATGAGTTTAAACTTAATCCAGACTTGATGTCTCTGTCTGAAACTTTTAATCAAGGCTCTGACCTGCGAACTACTCCTGACACCTCCCCCCTCCCAATAAGTAGTCATATCCTCCTTTGTCTTTTCTAATTTACATTTTAACCTGTTTTATCCTGTAGAATCTTGATTGATTATGCATGACCATTATGATCTGTTAATCACTTTGTTTACTTCTGTGTATAAACATTGATGCTCACCCCTAATAAACTTGCCACACTTACTCCGAAGCTCTGCTTTTAAGCTAAGGATGGTGTGAGCCCGTTGATCAACGAATTATTGTCTGGTCTCTGACAGTTTTCTGAGCCCTATACCAACTCCGCACAAACTCGGGTGCTGGAGAGGTGAGTAGGACTTGCTTTTTACCTAACAATTTGGGGGCTTGTCCGGGATTCCTTCTGGTGCGGTGCCTCTGTCCAGTGGTCAGACCACTCATATACGAATTGGCAGGCGCCACGGGAGATTTCTCCCAGCCAATTCAATATTGAGGGGTCGTGTACTGGACAGCAGGATAAACGCCAGTTGGAGGGCTCCTGTCAGACACCATGGGTCAAGGGACTAGCGTGCCTCTTGAGAGTCCGCTGGGGATTGTAAATAAGTTATGGAATGAAGGGAAACTCCCAGTACAGACAGGAATGTCTAGGAGGAAGTTGTACACACTGTGTGTAAGGAATTGGACTGGGTATACCGCGGTATTGGCCGACCCGGAGATGAGGTGGCCTTCGTATGGCTCTTTCGAACAGGCTGCCTTAAGAGGAGTAAGGAGCCAGATCGAAAAAGACCATCCGGGACAGTTATGTTACTGGTTTTGTTGGGACACAGCAGCAGAGCTGTGGAAATCTTTAAAAATTATGGCAGTCAGGTATTCTTCCGAGAGTGAACCCCCTCCATGTTATTTCAATGAAGGGTGTAAACCACGGCGTGTTTTAACTCGTCAGTTGGTCCCCACTGCACCTGCCCCTATTCCTCAGCAAGGGGACTCTCTCCAGGGCGCAGAGGGGAATCTGCAGGACTCCAGATTGGAATCTCTGCAGAGGGATAAGGAGGAAATGGAGGGGCACACCTCGGGAGGAGTTTTGCATGGAAAAAAAAAAAAAGGGAAAGTAGTAAAAAGAAAGAGAAAAAGGAAGAATATAAGTTAATGGCTTTAGCTTTTCGCGGTGGTATTCGAGGCAGAAGCCGTGGCCGTGGCAGGGGATTTCAGGGTGCTCGGGGAAGAGGGTCCTGGCAACCCCAGCCACCAGGAAATTGTTTTCAGTGCGGACAGCCCGGTCACTTTAAACGTGAGGCAACCCCAGCCACCAGGAAATTGTTTTCAGTGCGGACAACCCGGTCACTTTAAACGTGAATGCCCCTGGGGACGCCCAGAGGGTCCGGTCGCATCCGCAGATACTTACACCAGGGACGAATACACTCCTGCACCACCAGCCCAGCCCGTTCCTCAGGCCTGGATCAACTACGGGCAACAGCAACAGCTGCAGCGAACTCAGCCTTCTCAATGACGGTACCCCGGGGGGCGAAGGCAAACAATGTGATGGTCTTATTTCCTTAATGTCTTTAGCCGGCTCTTTCCTCACTTTCTCCCCTCCCAGCAAAGAGCCTCATCTAACCCTTTCAGTCCAGGGACTGCCTGTCTGTTTCCTCATTGATACTGGAGCTACTTTCTCTCTTTTAAATCATGCCCCCTCTCCCTGGCTATCCTCTGAGATTAAAACTGCAACTGGGGTGGAAGGCAATCCACAGTCTCTGGGACTCACTTTGCCTCTAAATGTTATTTATGCTGATAAATGTTTTTCTCACCGTTTTCTTTTTTCCCCAGCTTGTCCGATCCCTTTGATGGGCCGGGATTTACTCTGTAAGCTTGAGGCTACTTTAACCTGCACTCCTGAAGGGGTAGGATTATTAATGACAGTGTTAGGAGATTCGGCCCTAACTCAGGGTAATTGGGAAAACCCCCCCTCTCTCTCCCCTGACCTCACTGACTTGCCTTCAACCCTCTGGGGAATTTCTGACACTGATGTTGGCCTGCTCCTTTCGGCAGAGCCAGTAAGGATTCAAGTGAAGCCCTCCTTAGCCCCCCCGTCAGTCCCCCAATACCCCCTGTCGCTGGAAGCCCGGGAAGGCATCCGCCCCATTGTCGAGGGATTCATTGCACAAAAGCTAGTCCGCCCTCAGCGCACTCCCTGTAATACCCCTATACTGCCTGTCAAAAAGCCTCCTAAAAAGGACGGAGACCCTATTCGTTGGCGCTTTGTACAGGATCTACGGGTTATTAATCAGTATGTGGTCCCTCTTCATGCAGTAGTTCCTGATCCAGCTACTATCATCATCAGCCAAATCCCCTGGGATGCTGAGTGGTTCACTGTTATTGACTTAAAATCAGCCTTTTTCAGCATTCCTGTGCAACCTTCACCTGGGAGGGACAAAGTTATGTCTGGCAACGACTTCCTCAAGGCTACAGAGACAGCCCCACGATTTTCAGCCAATGCCTCCGCCACGACTTGGAAGGCTTCACCAGTCCGCAGGGATCCACGTTAGTCCTATACGTAGATGACATCCTACTAGGTAACCGCGAAGAAGCCGCCCTCCGCATCGATGGTAAGGCACTTTTATTATACCTACACACCAGAGGCCACAAGGTAGACCCTAACAAGATTCAGTGGGTCTCACAGAAGGTCCGATATCTGGGCTTCCTGTTAACCCCAGAGGGGAGACAAATGGACCCAGCCCGCATAAAGACTATCCAAAACTGCCCTCTGCCAAACACCAAGAAACAACTTCGAGGTTTCTTAGGATTAATTGGCTTCTGTCGACCTTGGTTGCCGTCCTGCGGGGAGTTGAGCAAACCGCTCCACCGACTGACTGCTAACCTTGCTCCTGACCCTTTGCAGTGGTCCCCAGACACGATTCAAGCCTTTCAGTTACTCAAGGACAGTGTGGCCTCCTCCATGTCTCTCCGCCCCCCCCAATTACAGCAAACCCTTTCACCTTTTTGTCCACGAGAGGGGCGGAATTGCTAGTGGCGTCCTTACCCAGCTGAGCGGGCCCCACCATTTCCCGCTTGCTTTTTACTCCCAGCAGATCGACCCTGTCGCTCAGGGAACCCCATCCTGCACCCGGACTCTGGCAGCAGCTGCCCTGCTGATCACAAAGGCAAAGAGCCTGACCCTGGGTCATTTTACCACGGTCTGGACCTCTCATGCCTTGTCAGCCCTTCTGCGTAAGGGCACGACCCAAGTCTTTTCGGCCCATCGTCAGCAGCAGCTAGAGGCCGAACTCCTAGAAGACACTAACCTAATTTTTGAAAGGTGTGGGCCCCTTAATCCAGCTACCTTGCTTCCTGACCTGCCAGTCCTCCAGGATCAGCACGATTGTGTGGAAGTAGTTCATAGCATCTTACAGATAAGGAACAACCTGTTTGACGTGCCACTGGACAACCCTGATTGCATCCTCTTCTCGGACGGAAGCTCCTTCTATGTTGATGGCAAGCGTTTCACCGGTTATACAGTCACCTCTGAATGGGACATTCAAGAGGCCGCCTCACTGCCAGGCAACTGGGGAGCTCAAGCCGCCGAACTCTACGCCCTGGCCCGAGCTTGCCAGTTGGCCGCTGGTAAGACCGTTACCATTTTTACTGATAGCAAGTATGCTTTTACCCCGTACCAGTACCCGCTGAACTACAGTCGTGGGAGAGCCTCGGAGCCACTCTGGTCAAAGGGACCTGGCTTATGCCGGATGGCCGAGCCTGCCTCCCTCGCTCCACATACCCCGTGGCAGTTCGCTGGCACCATGATAAGGGGGTCACTACGGCACACACGCCCTTGTGGACACCATCGCTCGCTTTTGGTATGCTCCAGGCATTCAACCCTACTGCCTGTCAATAGTGAAAGCATGCAGCACATGTCAGCGAAATGGACCTGCTCCGCCTCTTAACAAAATTAAGGGTGGAAGACCGCCACCTGCTGCTCCATTTCAACATCTTCAAATTGACTTTGCAGATATGCCAAAGGCTTTTGGGAAAAAGCACCTCCTTGTTTTGGTTTGCCCTCTGACTTCATGGGTCGAAGCTTTTCCTACTGCTAATTGTACTGCTGCCACAGTGGCGAAGATCCTCCTTAGAGACATTGTACCCCGTTTTGGCATCCCTCTCATACTTGATTCAGATCGCGGACCCCACTTTACTGGTAATGTCCTTGGCCATTTAGAACAAGGACTGGGCATTTCACACTCCTTTCATACACCCTACCAACCCCAGTCTAGCGGGAAAGTTGAGCGTATGAATAGGGAGCTTAAGCTTACATTGGCTAAATACTGTCAGGAAACAGGGCTAAACTGGCCTCAGGTACTTCCCTTGGTCCTGTTTCACCTTCGCACTCGCCCAACCCATGTATTGGGATTATCCCCCTTTGAACTGCTCTATGGACACCCCCCTTTCAAAGGCGGGGCGCTACCACGTGCTGATGTTTCACTATTGGGAGGGGATCATATGACCGCGTGCCAGTTTCTCTCCCTACAGGCTCGCCTCCGTACCCTTTGGAAAGCCTCACAGTTTTCCCAGACCGTGCCGCTGGAAGAACAGATCCACCCGTTCCAACCAGGGGACTTCGTCTGGGCCAAAAAGTTCGTTCGTGGCGACGCCCTCCAGCCGAGGTTTACTGGACCCCACCAGGTTCTTTTAACAACCCAGACTGCAGTGTTCCTGGAAGGACGCAAATCCTGGATCCACCACTCCCACGTCAAGCCAGCCGTAGTGGACCACAGTGACGGACCAGCAGCTCTTGCCACCACTAAGGATACTGCCTCTGACCAGTGGACCAGCTTACCTCTTTCAGACATCAGACTTAAATTGACTCGAAAAAAATGAGAGGACCTTTTATTCTGACAACTGTATGTTTTTTATTATGCCTTTTTAGTTTATTTTCTGCTTATAAAGATAATGCTTTTATTAGATATTCCCACGAGGTTAAAACTCGTATTTTAGGAAATAGAAGTAATTGCTGGGTATGTACTCAATTTCCAGTAAATGCAGAACAGGGACTCCCCTTCACACCCATTCCCCTGACCACTGCTAATATGACTTGGATGCCACCGGCTAGAATAAAAGATCCAGTCCAACACAATCTTACATGGGACAAAACAGGAGTGCCAATTAACAGATATCTCAGGGTAACCAATCAGACAGGATCACTGTGTTTTGTTAAAGAAAAAGGGTCAACTTTTGTGGGAACCAGTAAATGCAACATGTATTTTAATGGCACCGCCTTTAGTAAAAACCTTGGCTTCAAGCCTTGTGCATCCCACTTATCCCATATGTAAATCCCCCACAAGCCTTCAGAGTCAGCTTTTAAGAAACCCTGCTCAGATCACGAGGGTGTCCAACTAATTGTTAAGGGATATACAATTGCCTTCTACAACTGCTCAAGCAGTACTACACTGCACTTTAAAAACACCACTACCAAATTGTGCCTCTGCGGTTCGCACAACAACCCTCTGCGTTACCAGGGGAACAGTGGTCCAACGGGTGGTGGGTTACCTCCTACTTTGAGAAATGGAATACCCGAAACGCAATGTATGGAACACACCAGCCACCTTATGATTGGTGGGGAGCCTTATGGAATTGGCTGCCTGGATTTGGGTGGGTTAAAAAACTCTTGGTGGGTATTGTTGGGGCCATAGTAATCCTTATAATACTGTGTTGCTGCATCCAGTGTGTCCCCTCCCTCATAAACTCATGTGGGTCAGTTTATTCTTTTCCTACTTCAGCCAAAGGCCTTACTCTCTTTGAGTTGGCCCAGGCTGAAATTGCCAAGCGGCCCTTGGCTCCTTAAAATGGGGTGTAGCGTTTGGTAAATAATTATCCCAAAGCTACAAATGGAGGAATGTTGAGTCTGAACTTTTCATGAGTTTAAACTTAATCCAGACTTGATGTCTCTGTCTGAAACTTTTAATCAAGGCTCTGACCTGCGAACTACTCCTGACACCTCCCCCCTCCCAATAAGTAGTCATATCCTCCTTTGTCTTTTCTAATTTACATTTTAACCTGTTTTATCCTGTAGAATCTTGATTGATTATGCATGACCATTATGATCTGTTAATCACTTTGTTTACTTCTGTGTATAAACATTGATGCTCACCCCTAATAAACTTGCCACACTTACTCCGAAGCTCTGCTTTTAAGCTAAGGATGGTGTGAGCCCGTTGATCAACGAATTATTGTCTGGTCTCTGACAGTTTTCTGAGCCCTATACCAACTCCGCACAAACTCGGGTGCTGGAGAGGTGAGTAGGACTTGCTTTTTACCTAACAGGGGTACATAGTACACAAGGCTATGGAGAATCACATCGAGTAAGAGTACGTATGTGTATTGGCAGAAAGGAACATGCTGCCATAGCACCTGTTAACATGGGGCCTGATTCTCAGTTATATTGAGTCCCCCCAATACGTTGTTCTGGAAGAGTAAGGGAGCCGGTAAGGGGGTGTACTTGGAATTTACACCCCCTTCAAGGCTTCTTTATGGTGCCAGAATGATGTGAAAGGGGCTGGGTGGAACTGAGAATTCAGCCCACTGTTTTGTTTTTCAACCCCAGGGAAATCAAATATTCAGAAAAGGAAGAAACATGTTGCTTCTGATACTTCAAGTTACCCAGGAGTATAACACAACACATGGGTGACCACTGAAATCAAGCTGTAACATGTCCATTATACAAATCATTTCACTCTTCTGCAATTTCTTCCTCCTCTTTGATTTGATTTTGATTTGTGATGGTTTAGCAAAGTCACTGACTCTCTCCCACAAGCTTCTTACTTCAGATATTCTCAGGGTGTACTATATTAAAAAGGATTTTTAAGCGACTATCATGATTTTTGGGAGCTTAACTCATGATTTTTGAACATTTGGGACTAGTGACACTGAGTATCTCTGTCATGGCTATAAGTGATAGTGATTAGAAAGAGATACGTTTTGTTGTATTTGCAGTTTGTTTACTTTGTGCATTTGACAGCACTTTCTGTGTACTTTCCCTGTATAAAGAACAGGAGTACTTGTGGCACCTTAAAGACTAACAAATTTATTGTAGCATGAGCTTTTGTGAGCTACAGCTCACTTCTTCGGATGCATAGAATGGAACACACAGACAGGAGATATTTATACATACAGAGAACATGAAAAGGTGGAAGTATGCATAACAACAGGAAAAGTCTAATCAATTGAGATGAGCTCTTATCAGCAGGAGGAAAAAAAACTTTTTGAAGTGATAATTAAGATGGCCAATAGAAGGTGTGAGGAGAACTTAACATAGGGAAATAGATTCAATTAGTGTAATGACCCAACCATTCCCAGTCTTTGTTTAGGCCAGAGTTAATTGTATCTAATTTGCATATTAAATCGAGTTCAGCAGTTTCTCTTTGGAGTCTGTTTTTGACCTTTTTTTGTTGCAAAATTGCCACCTTCAAGTCTGTCACTGAGTGGTTAGAGAGGTTGAAGTGTTCTCCCACTGGTTTTTGAATGTTATGATTCCTGATGTCAGATTTGTGTCCATTTATTCTTTTGCGTAGAGACTGTCCGGTTTGGCCAATGTACATGGCAGAGGGGCATTGCTGGCACATGATGGCATATATCACGTTGGTAGATGTGCAGGTGTACGAGCCCCTGATGGCGTGTCTGATGTGATTAGGTCCTATGATGGTGTCACTTGAATGGATATGTGGACAGAGCTGGCATCGGGCTTTGTTGCAAGGATAGGTTCCTGGGTTAGTGTTTATCTGGACCTGGATCTTGTGTCAGGCGCATCTAACTCAAAACCCTCCATCTATGTCAGTTCCCACTGACTTCACTAGAACTCTGCTTGAGCACAGGGGTTTGTGCTGGCAGACCATGCATGATTGCAACCCTCAATTTCTCTAATCGAATGGGTGCTTTTCATATCAAATGAAGAAAGGAAAATTCTTTATGAAAACAGGAAAATATGACCGTAAAAACCACAAACAGTGGCACAGGACTGCAGGATTTGAATCTACCTTTAACTCTTTTTATTGTTATATTTACAAGATTTCAAGCTGGCACTGTCCCTTTAAGGACAGTCTGCTTATTCTGTAGGATCACATTTCAAATAGTCACTTATGGTTAATCTTGTGGATTAGCACACAGTGTGGCCAAAGAATGTCAGGCTGGCTACATGCTACCTGCCAGGGATGTCACACGATGCAGATTCTAGAACTTTTCATAAGGGGAAAGAGAAGTCTGTTTTAGGGAACATGAAGGGAGGCTTTGCTGGGAGTGTAAAAGCAAAATCCTAGGGCTCAACTAGCAACTACGCAGCTGAGGGGGAATGAGGAGAAAGGCGGCCATGTGCCTTCTTCACATTCCTCTGATCTGGCACCCAAATGGCCCCGATATAACTTAGAGTAGCCTAAAGGCAGAGCTGTAACAAGGAATTTTTGCGCCTGAGGCAAGGGCCAGCTACAGGCTCTTTGGTGGCAATTTGGCGGCAGGTCCCTGAGTCCCGCTTGGAGAGAAGGACCCACCGCCAAATTGCTGCTGAAGAATGAATGAAGTGGCGGCAGCAATTCGGTGGCAGGTCCTTCCCTCTGAGAGGGACTCAGGGACCCGCTGTTGAATTGCCACCGAAGAAGCGGCGATGGTAGAGCTGCTGCCAAAGCGCCGCTGATCGCGGTAGAGCTGCGCCCCTCGGCTTTGCGCGCCCGAGGCAAATGCCTCACTCGCCTCGCCCTTGTTACGGCACTGCCTAAAGGGAATTGTGCATATCTGCCCCACCATCTCCCACTGTACCATCTCTCCGCTCCTGTAATGCCCCCTGTGTGGATTGAGTCAGGATAACGTGTGGTATTCCATCTGCTGCATCGAGGCAATGCTTGGTGGTCCCTCTAGAACAGGGGTTCTCAAACTGGGGGTCAGGGCCCCTCAGGGGGTCGTGAGGTTATTACATGGGGGGTCACGAGCTGTCAACCTCCACCCCAAACCCTGCTTTGCCTCCAGCATTTATAATGGTGTTAAATATATACAAAATGTGTTTTTAATTTATAAGTGGGAGGGGTCGAACTCAGAGGCTTGCTATGTGAAAGGGGTCACCAGTACAAAAGTTTGAGAATCACTGCTCTAGGGTAGCTTTCTGCTACTTGCATTATTTAAAATATCAGCACTAATGTCTAAATGGGGGAATGGAGCCTCGCATGACTGTCACCCAAGCACACCACTCAATATTGTAAGAGGGACGCAGGGACACCGCCTTTAGCCCTGAAAATGGTAAGCCTTAAAATAAGGGTAATTGGGAGGCAGCAAAAACCTAATTTATTTTACCCTCTGTTGAGAGGAGTAAAATTGCATTGCACAGGTGGCTGATCAGTTAGGGACTAGTGGCCATCACATACTGTGTGTTAGATTAAAAATGAAAAGGTGGGTATAGGAAAAATCTCTCTGAAACAAATGAGCAAGAATGGGGCAGATTTATACCAGCTGCAGCTGTGACCCAATATAGCCAGTCAGATGAAATGCTAAAATGCTAACTGCCAACCTCCACGATTCTGTCTAGCAAATACAGAGCGCCCAGTACTGCCAACCCCATGGGTTCAAATGTTAAGAGTCAGGTCCCAGAATCATGGCATTTGCTTACAAATCATGAGGGTTTGGTTTTTTTTAAATGATGATACATTTGAGGGGATTATTATTGTGGGTGCCTTCTGGTTTATGGGCCTGTAAGGTTCAGAGTTATGTTTTCAGGCTTTTCTCTGCAACTAGGAACACTAGAAAATGACCTTATTTTTAATGCAAAGTGAGATTCTCACATAAGCGTATGCCTTCAGGAGTGGGAGCTTTAAGCAAAATATCAAATTTCATGAGGCGCTTCATAAAATCAAGAGAGTCGTCAACACTGCCCATCTAGGCCTGATCTTGGGCCCATGGCAAGGTGACCTTGTGTCACCTTTAAAGGGTGGGAGAATCCTGAGCTGCTGTAAAGCACTTTATACCATCCACTCCCTACCTTTGATAAAGGGAGTTGTACCAGGAGTGGCCCCTGAGAGAAACAGCATCTAGATGACTCCTAGCCTGCAGAATGATTTACAGGCAGCCACCACTGCCTGCACAGATTAGAGGGCCCTTGGGGCTGTTCTAATTTATGCCAAAGACCATATTGACCCCAAGATTGCAGACAGGTGGAGTAATGCAACTTCCTACCCCTCGGGTGGGCCAAGGTCAGCTCAGGCACACCCAGCACTGAGGTGGTTAAATTACATACATATATATGTATATATATATATATATATATATATATATATATACACACCCATACATAGAGAGAGAGATACCTATCTCATAGAGCTGGAAGGGACCTTGAAAGGTCATTGAGTCCAGTCCCCTACCTTCACAGCAGGTAGTACCCTTCCTGACAGATTTTTGCCCCAGATCTCTGAATGGCCCCCTCAAGGATGGAACGCACAACCCTGAGTTTAGTAGGCCAATGCTCAAACCACTGAGCTGCCCCCCACTCCCCAACTGAACTATCCCTCCCCCAATGCTGATGTTCACCTAATGCTGAACATCAGAGGAGCACATTAAAACTAAGTACTCATCACTAGAGTACTGGACTCAGGGAGACCTAGGTTCTAGTCCGGGAGCCCCTCTCCCCGCTGCAGCCTGGGCTCGGCTCCCCATCCCTCCCCAGCTCCTCACACACTCCGGGAGCCCCTCTCACTGCCGCCGCAGCCTGGTCTCGGCTCCAGGGCCCAGGCTGTGGCAGCGAGAGGGGCTCCCGGAGTGTGTGAGGAGCCGGGGAGAGAGAGAAGCGGGGTCCCCTGGAGCCGAGCCTGGGCTGCGGCAGCGAGAGGGGCTCCTGGAGCATGTGAGGAGTTGAGCAGCCGGCTGGGCTCGTCAGTGCTGAGCCCGTAGCCCTGCAGCTGGAGATCCTCACCTTCCCTCCCGCCGGGCCTGGGCCAGGGCGTGGTGAGGCTGAAGAGCAGCAGGTCCGAGGGGCTCTCCAGGTCCTCGGCCGCCAGCATGTCGGGGGTGAGGGCGGTGAGCACAAACTGATCCACCTCGGGCACCAGCAGCGCCGCGAAGCCCAGGGAGGGGGCTGTGTTCTCCATGCTGCCTCACAGCCGCACCGCCACCTGGAAGTACTCCTGCTCCGCGCCGCTCAGCAGCTCCACCCGCAGGGGGACGAAGTCGCGGCTGGGCCAGGGCTTGGCCGCCGTGTGCTGGTAACAGATCCCACGTTTGGGGGTGGAGAGCCCAGTGCTGGGGTGGAGCGGGGGGGGGGGGGGCGCGAGAGAGAGCCCAGTGCTAGGGCAATGGGGGGGGCACTGGTAGGCGGGGGGGAGCCCAGGGCTTGGATGGGGGGGCAGCCAAAAATTTTTTTGCTTGGGGTGGCAAAAGACCTAGAGCCAGCCCTCTTTGTGCCTCAGTTTCCTCACCTGTAAAAAGAGATGCTGATACTTTACCACCTTTCTAAAGTGCTCTGAGCTCTACTAATGCAAAATACTGTATAAGAATTAGCTATCATCAGATTTCTTTATTCTTTTCTTTTTGTAGCCACTACTGTGTATTTGCTTTGGCTGCCCTTTGGCTCAGCGCAGTTATAATTTTCTTTTAAACCACGTGCACTTCCCTTTCTTCTTGTTTTCTTCTGTTCAGTAACTCCTCTTGGATGCCACTTCCCCTTCTACATTCACAACTATCCATGTAATATTTGTTGTCACTTTGGGTAGAAGCTTGTGTGTAAATGCAGAACCCTCAAATATATATTTTGTTTCGCTCTCTCTCTGTCTCTCCCTGCACTCCCTCCTCTCCCACATAGTTCTGACAGGTAATGAAGGGAAATTACTGAGCCCAGTGCCATAAGGGCACTCAGTAGAGCCAATTCTCTCCTTTTTGCCTGGCTTTCAGTGCTGACATTCAGATACAGGGAAATACAATTTTCTTGACGTAATGTATTGCCTTCTAGCTGCCATAAAACTGGCCTTGCTGTGTAGCTGTCAGGTACTTACATAGGCCCTATTGCCATACTTTCTAAGCACCTCACAGTCATCAATGTATTTATCCTCCCCACGGTAGTGTGAGGTAGGGCAGGGCTCCTATCCGCATTTGACAGAGGCGAAACTGAGGCAGAGACTTGCCCAGGGTCCCACAGGCAGTCTGTAGCAGAGCAGAGAATTGAAGACAGATCTCCCAAGCCGTAAGCTGGTTCCACTTCCCCCCCGGGACCAATCATTTTTACAACTTTGGAGATGAATTTAAAAAAACAAGCAAACAGGTTTTACTAAGTGCTTTAATTCAACCCTCAACGTGGCCAAAGTGGAGCAGGAAAGTTCTAGCTTGTTCCGGAATACAGGAACTTCTGTAAACTGTAGATGTCACAAAAAATTAGGGCATGACTATACGGTGAGTTAGCGTGTGGCAAGCTGGGGTGTAAATTTACCGTGCTTCGTCGTGCCATGCACTAAGCATTCCTGTGGACCCTACTGCCACACACTAAATGTTCCCTCATGCATTTTGTGTACTGCTGCTTCAAACTGCCATAGGTCAATGTGCACTTAGGGAACTTTTAGAACAGCAGAATCTATATGGACACTTTAGTGCCCGGCACGCTGGTGCTGTGTAGAGATATATCCCAACTTGACGGGCACTAATCCACCATATGGCCAAGCCTTAAAAAACATAATAGATGTCGCATACACCACATCCCTTATGTCTGACTCTCACATTCATGCTGCTTATTTGAAGGGTGGAATTATTTCAACCTCTGAGGAGGATGTGTTACTCTTTCTTCATGACTGTCTGTGGCATGTAGGTTCAAGGCATCTAAGAGTAATTTCTCAAGAAACCCACTGGGAAGCACATGCTTAACTGAAGCGTTGTCCTGAATAGGGATGCTTTCCTGAATTGAGGCATTAATCTCCATTTTACCCCTGGCAGCATTTATCCTCAATTCCATCTCCCTCAGCAGGACTAGATTTCTGTTTTTGAAGGGGTATCTTTATGGTTCAAATACATTCTCATACCTTACCATCTAATCATATTTTTCCCCCTACTTGCTCAGAAGTATACCATAGACGGTCTGTGATTCTAATAAGATATTCCTAAACAGCTTCCATGCGGCTTCTATGGATTTTAATAGCCCAACTTTCCCTTCAGGCTGTTCCTAACTAATTTGCTCATTGTTTAAGGAAAGGCCCCTTTCTGAGGTTTAGTATCGACAGTGCTGTCTGTGGAGACACACAGAATCCTTCCCCCCCGTCCTGAGAGTGGGAGGGGAAGCACAAGCAAATAGTCAGACTTATGGCCCACTCTCTTCCAATCTGACAATCCCCTAGTTACAAAAGTCCCATCACTCCTCAACTGGAACACTCCTGCACTGACACCAATAGTGGCATGTGCTCTGACTCAACTCCCTCCAACACAGCAAACTTTCCCTTCAGTAACAGATTAGTTCTCTGCCCTTCTTTAGCTACCAAAACCTTCCCAGTGCACAGCAGAGTCGGGCAAATTTTTTTTGAGTGAATAGTTTATTTGCCAAAAAATGCAATTTCAGTCGGCCTGAAATCATGCATGAATTTCACCTGATAGTTTTGGATGGAGAAAAGTTGTTCAGGGCCAGCAAATACTATGTCTGGGCTCCCCTTTATAACCTTTAGCCCAGGACACTTGCCAGGTGAGACACCCAGGTTTCAATCCCCAATCTGGAGCAAGGACTTGGAGACAGGTCTCCCCACCCAGAGCTGAGTCCTCTAACCACCAGGATAGGAAGAGTCAACATGGCTTTTGTAAAGGGAAATCACGCCTCATCAATTTATTAGAATTCTTTGAGGGTGTCTACAAACAAATGGCTAGGGGTTATCCAACGGATACAGTGTACTTGGACTTTCAGAAAGTCTTTGACAAGGTCCCTCACCAAAGACTCTTAAGCAAAGTAAGCAGCCATGGGATAAGAGAGAAGGTCCTCTCATGGATCAGTAACTGGTTAAAAGATAGGGAACAAAAGTTTGGAATAAATGGTCAGTTTTCACAATGGAGAGAGGTAAATAGCTGGCTCTCCCAAGGATCTGTACTGGGATCAGTGCTGTTCAACATATTCATTAATGATCTGGAAAAGGGATTGAATAGTGAAGTAGCAAAGCTAGTTAAATCCAAAGCTGACTGAAAAGATCCGGGGGACCTCACAAAATTGGGTGACAAAATGGCAAATGAAATTTGACATTGATGTGTGCAAAGTAATGCACATTGGGAAAGAGAATTCTAACTATATGTGTATAGTGGGGGAAGGGATAGCTCAGTGGTTTGAGCATTGGCCTGCTAAACCCAGGGTTGTGAGTTTAATCCTTGAGGGGACCATTTAGGGAACTGGGGTAAAAATCAGTCTGGGGAGTAGTCCTGCTTTGAGGAGGGGGTTGGACTAGATGACCTCCTCAGGTCCCTTCCAACCCTGATATTCTATGATAATGATGGGTTCTAAATTAACCATTACCACTGAAGAAAGAGATCTTGGCCTCATTGTGGGTAGTTCTCTGGAAACTTCAACTCTGTGGGGTTACATCATCCCTATGCTGCCTTGGTGGAAACTTACAGCAGCAGCACACCAAGAACAGAGGAGTTAGATAAAGTTGTTATGAGAAAGTTGAGAACTGCCAGAGGGAGGCAGACGCCAGGTGGCCTAGCTGGGATCGGTTTCAAGGTGATAAACAAGTCCATAAATCAGATGAGTTGCATGGGAAATGGGAAATCAGTAAGCAAAGGGCCATGCGTGTGAAAAGCGTGTGTATCGGACAAAGAACCAATCAGCAGCAATGTAATGTTGGTGGGTCTGATGTTTGCTAATATGGAGAAGTCTATATAATATGATGCATTGTACTTAATAAACGATTCTGCTTGCAATCATATTGGTTGTTGTGCTTTATCCGGCCCGCATGCAACGCAACAAATGGTGACCCCGACGTGATGCGATTCACACAGTTTGGATCGTTCGTCGGTGCTTGAAAAGAAACGCGGGGGTTACAGTCGCGGCAGGAGGTACTGCGGTAAAGGCAGCCCCTGGACGTCCAAGAGAGGCGTGTGTGAGCTCACAGGTGAGCGGCTGTAACAAAAGTTATGAGTACCGCTGTATCAGCTGAAGAAAAGATAATACAGAAGTTTTTATTGCACATCATGAACCAACAGGGGGAAAAGATCTCCCCTGCTGCACTGACTCACTTATTAAGGAAAGAGGGGGAGCTGGGGAGGCTCCTCCTAACCGCCCTTCGGGCACAGGACGAGGAGGTGCTCCGCTGGAAGCGAGCCCTGGACGGGAAGACGTTGGAATGCACGGCACAGGCAGAGGCTCGTGCCGTGGCCCCGGAGGTCGTTCGGACCTACAAGCAAGTAAGTTGTTTTGGCAGGAACCTGGAGAAGGCATCCTACGCTGGCTGGTCTGAGCCTGGGACAGTGCCGGGAAAACCGTTATGCTTCTCCGGTATGAGCAGCAACAGCTGGGTGTTCTGACACAGGATTCACAGATTAAAAGAAGCCAAGCAGGGAAGGAAAAAGAACAGAATGAGTTAACCGAAGAAATCTTTCTGGTCCCGGTCAAGGACACGCCGCTCAGCTAAGACTTGGTGGACAGCCAAGGAAAAGGGGGGCTTGACTGGGCCCAAAAAGCTAATGAGAGCTGCAAAATGCTGCCAGGCACTAACGGAATGTGTTAGCTGTCTCTTCTCACAGGTATGGAAGAGCTGCCCAAAGATCCTAGCAGCCCTGCCACTCCTTGGAACCAGGAGACTGACTGCCTGGACCCATGATTTTTACTGCAAAAAGACCCCTTCACATTAGGAGAATTTTCCTACTGATGATTGGCCTATTTTTTTTTCTAGCTCCATTGTGCTTCTAAACAGCAGGAAAAAAGGACAAGGTGACGTGCTGGCTAACCTCTCCCTTGTCCGCTGCAGCCCCCATTGTGTTATTGGATTTTTTTTTTAAAGAAGCAAAACCACTATAGGATGATGTCCTGATAATTTCCCCCGTAGAAGCTGAACCACGACGGTGGTGGAAAAGAAGAAAAAACACTTACATTATTGACATTGCCAAAGTCCAGAAATTCCTGACCAAAAGGACATTGAGAACTGACCCTGGTGAAGAAACAAAGAATTGTACACTGGCAGGAAGAAATTTGGGACTCCTGCTGAGAAATGTGGTATTAATTGGATTTTGGGGTTTATTTTACAGGCTGCGCCCTGTGTTCTGGAGAAATTTTTTTTAGCATGTATTGCCCTCCCTAATTGGATTGTAAATGATATTGCCCTTATTTAGTTTTTTATTGTTGGAGCTCCGCTAATCCAAGTACAGGCTGGAGTTGGTGAGTTACATATCATTTTCGCCATTAGTTTTAGGATCCAAAGGCTACTGGCAGAGATGGTATGGGCTATTACTGAGGCTGGGAAAGCATTGCAGTGGGAGCTAGTATGTTTGAAATCCTGAATGACCAGCGGATGGCCATTCGGAGTGATTTTAAGCACCAGGATGGCCCACTGCCTTTACAGATATATTAGGAGGACCATCTGATTTGGGGTTGTAGAGACATACCTGGACACTGTCTGGGTGGAAGTGTGAACATTCGCAGTGCTCCTCCCCAGCATGTGGACCGGTTGGGGGGTGAGGGCTCTCACATACCGAATCCTGCCGGGTCCATGGGGAGGATGATTGTGGAACTAATTATCCCCTTATTACTAACCCCAGCTTCCTAGAGTTTAATTGTTTTTTGTCCTCAAAGTTTGAGAGAACTCAGCCAAAAGTTTGTTGAGTATTCTCAAAGGGGGGAGGAGTTGGTGTTACTAGGCATAAATCTAGGTAACTCGGGAGGATGGCTTTGGGCCTGTGTGACCCAAAGTACCTTTATGTAAAGTGCTTTTGTTAGCCTTACCTGATTTTTGTAATTTCTTGTGTTATGTGCTGACTATTGGCAGTTGCAAGGCTGTTTGATACTAGATGTAGCCAATATTAAATGAGATAGGTGGAAAATAGATGCTGTGATTAATGTTGCATGCATGAGTATGTAGCCCCCATAGTGGGAAAGTATAGATAATTGTTTACAGAAGAATATCAGAAGGTTTGGGGCTAGTTAAAAAGCCCATTCTCCTAGCTAAATTGGTAGTAAAATAAGTTGGTACCCATGGAAGCAACGGTTTAGCAAGAGGAAAAAAGGATCGGGCCCAGGCGGGCAGGCAACAGACAGAGAATTTGGAGAGGAAAAAAGGATCGGGCCCAGGCGGGCAGGCAATAGATAGAGAGATTGGAGAACAGGTTGGAAACTTTTAAGGGTGTAGCGGGAGTGAAAAGTAATTAAGCATAAGCATGGGAATTTTAAATATTCAGGAGGATACTTGAAATGGTAATTTAAGTTGAGAAAAGTGGTTGTTGGAGAACAAGGGAGTGATTTAAGGCACAGTGAAATTTAACTTTGTAGTTGCTGGAGAAAACAGCAGTTGAATTTTGTAAAAATGCTAAAGAGAAAAGTTTTTGGTGTCTTTGAAATGTTTGTAAATAATTTAGGCAAAGAAATTAGTTTGTAATTGTTTGGCTATGAACAATTTTGTTAAATTAATTAAAGAATGTATACAGTGCTATGTAATTAAAATTGTATTAGGCTTTAAGGGCACTGTAAGTGGTGATGGTTTTTTTTTAGTGTTTAAAAGCAGAAGTTAAAAGTAAAGAGCAAGCCAAAAAGCATTTGTATTTATGTTCCCCTGTTTTGCCTAAAATTAATAAGAGTATTTGTATATTTTAAGTAATGATTGATTGCCCAGTAGGGGTAGATTTGTTTTTGTTTTTTAGATAATTAAAGAAAATTAATGCCAGCTGCCAGCATTTAATATACCATGCATTTACTAACAGAGTAAAAATGATGTTTTGTGTTTTATGTTTTGTTTTGTGGTGTTTGTCTTGTGGCCAGAATTGTTGTGTTTAATATTTTTATGAGATGGTCTGATTTGAAATTAAGCTGAAGGGTTAAATTGAAATGCAGATACTGGTTTTGTTAATTTAGAATACAAAGTGTTTGGATATATTAGAAGAAAAATGTGATATGCTAAAGTTTAATGCATTTTCTTAAGTAAGAGAGAAATTTTATTGGCCAATTTTTTTTGTTTTAGAATGGTTATTAAAATTTGCATACCAATAGTCTTGGAAAGCAAGAATATGGTTGTAAGAATTTTGAAGGAATGTGTTGTATGAATTTATTTGATTATTTGTATTTTATATATGCGTTGCTTTAGCAATTGCAGGATAAAATGTATAAGCTTATGCGTGATTATAATCCTTTGTAAAACTAGCTTAATGGTTTTGGCTGGCCCACTTGGGTTATTTTTTTTTTTCCATATGGGAATAATTGCGTTGGGAGTTGTTTTTTGTTTTTTTATTTGCTTGCCCTGTTTTGTATGCCTTTTGCAATGAAGTTTGGAGAGGTTTATTGGATGTTTTTATTAAGAAAAGAGGGGGAGATGTGGGGTTACATCATCCCTATGCCTTGGTGGAAACTTACAGCAGCAGCACATCAAGAACAGAGGAGTTAGATAAAGTTGTTATGAGAAAGTTGAGAACTGCCAGAGGGAGGCAGACGCCAGGTGGCCTAGCTGGGATCGGTTTCAAGGTGATAAACAAGTCCATAAATCAGATGAGTTGCATGGGAAATGGGAAATCAGTAAGCAAAGGGCCATGCGTGTGAAAAGCGTGTGTATCGGACAAAGAACCAATCAGCAGCAATGTAATGTTGGTGGGTCTGACGTTTGCTAATATGGAGAAGTCTATATAATATGATGCATTGTACTTAATAAACGATTCTGCTTGCAATCATATTGGTTGTTGTGCTTTATCCGGCCCGCATGCAACGCAACACAAATCAAAAAGGCTAACAGAATGTTAGGAACTTTTAGGAAAGGAACAGAAAATAAAATACCACTATATAAATCCATGGTGCTCACACGTTGAATACTGTGTCCAGTTCTGGTTGATCCATCTCAAAAGGGGATAGTGGAACTGGAAAACATTCAGAGAAGGGCTACAAAAATTATCAATATGGAATGGCTTCAATATGAGGAGAGACTAAAAAGATTAGGGCTGTTTAGCTAAGAAAAGAGTTGACTAATTGGGGATATGATAGAGGTCTATAAAATCATGAATGGCGTGGAAAAAGTGACTAGAGAAGTGTTATTTACTCTTTCCCACAATACAAAACCCAGGGATCACCTGACGAAGTTAATAGGCAGCAAGTTTAATGCAAACAAGAGGAAGTACTTTTTCACACAATGCACAATTAAGCTATGGAATTCATTGCCAGGGGATGTTGTGAAGGGCAAAAATATAATTAGGTTCAAAAAAGAACTAGACAACTTCATGCAGGGCCGGCTCTAGGTTTTTTGCTGCCCCAAGCAAAAAAAAATTTGCCTGCCCCCCCACCCCAGCCCTGGGCTCCCCCCCACACTCCCCTGCTGCCCCAGTGCTGGGCTCCCTCCTTTCCTCCCCACCAGTGCCCTCCCCCCACCCGCACTCCCCTGCCCCCACAGCCCTGGGCTCTCCCCGGCAACCTGCACCCTCCTGCTGTCCCAGCCCTGGGTCACTGGTAACTCACTCCCAGGGCGGGTCATTCAGCAGGAATTTTGGATGTGCACAGAACACAGACAGGATTGGTTCCCATATGGTTACAGAACTGCAGTAAAGTGGAACAATTATCAGCTTGTGTGATTGGAGGATATCTGGATGCATATTATAAGGCTGTCCTACATAAATGAGGAAAAGTTGAGATGCCTTTATTATTCTTTTGTTCCACTCTTTGTTTCTATGGGGAATTTGCCAATGCAATATCACTGTCTTCCTTTTAAACAAATAAAACTTTAAAAAAAAAGGGGGCAATAGCTGTTGAAAATAGCAATTCCAGTCCTAAAAACCACTGAGAAGCATTTCTTGCTACTTCATTTCTTATCCTACTTTTTATACAGCACTTATTATCTTTTATTTCATTTCTTATCCTACTTTTATACAGCACTTCATTTCTTATCCACTTTTTATACAGTGGATCAGTATATTTGATTTGGGAGAAATGAAGTAACAGCTGCCCAAATTGAGCTTGAGCACACCTGAATTTTGAGGGTGTTCAAATCTGGAAGGCAGGTGCTAGATTCCATTTCTGAATATTAACTAAATCTGGAAAGGAAAAGTCAATTTCTGCTTCCATGGCTCAGAAGGATGAATTCAAACTGGAACAGGTTCAGGGAAGGGCTACTAGGATGATCTGAGAAATGGAAAACCTGTCTTATGAAAGGAGACTCAAAGAGCTTGGCTTGTTTAGCCTAACCAAGAGAAGGCTGAGGGGAGATATGATTGTTCTCTCTAAATATATCAGAGGGATAAATATCAGGGAGTGAGAGGAATTATTTAAGCTCAATACCAATGTGGACACAAGAACAAATGGATATAAACTGGCTATCAGGAAGTTTAGACTTGAAATTAGACAAAGGTTTCTAACCATCAGAGGAGTGAAGTTCTGGAACAGCCTTCCAAGGGGAGTAGCGGGGGCAAAAGACATATCTGGCTTCAAGACTAAGCTTGATAAGTTTATGGAGGGGATGGTATAATGGGATAGCCTAATTTTGGCAATTAGTTTGTCTTAAAAAAAAAATTCTTAAAAAAAAAACTACTAGTGGTAAATATGCCCGATGGGATGTTAGATGGGATAGGATCTGAGTTACTACAGAGAATTCTTTCCTGAGTGTCTGGCTGGTGAGTCTTGCCCACATGCTCAGGGTTAGCTGATCGCAATATTTGGGGTCAGGAAGGAATTTTCCTCCAGGGCAGATCAGCAGAATCCCTGGGGGGTTTTCGCCTTCCTCTGCAGTGTGGGGCACGCGTCACTTGCTGGAAGGTTCTCTGCACCTTGAAGTCTTTAAACCATGATTTGAGGACTTCAATGGCTCAGACACAGATTTGATACAAGAGTGGATGGGTGAGATTCTGTGGCCTGCATTGTGCAGGAGGTCAGACTAGATGATCATAATGGTCCCTTCTGACCTTAAAGTCTAAGTGGAAATCCTTCTAAATGCCTGGTACTGTATCTAAAGCTGCCAAAGTCCCCTAGCAGAGCCTCCCCTCCCTTACTTTTCATTTTAAATTCTAGTGGGATCCACATACCTCCCTTGCTAGGCTTCAGATAGAGAGGGGCACTGTCCATTTAGTCCACCCAATTCCTTCTTTGTGGGCTGCAAGGTGAGGTCACACAAGTATCCCTAATGTAGTCTGAGGAAGTCTTCTGAAGGGGATATCTGGGGCAAAGCCTTCTACTCCTTGGGCACACTTGTTCCCCATTCACAGTGCCACCCCTTTCGACTCGCAGCATGGCTCAGCTACCTCACTCCCTACTGCTCCCTTTCCTGTTGATAGCTGCCAAGGGTATTGCTGGGAAATGTAGTTCTTCCCTGCTCCAGGGCTGGCTCTATAGGCAGGGAGCTAGGCAAGGAACAACAGCTCCAAGGGTCCCGTGGTTTCTCAGCTCCCATGCTGGATCCCTAGCTGCTCCATGGCTCCGCTTCTGCAGGGTTGTGAGAGGGGAGGAAGAAGTTAAAAAAAAAAAAAAGGATGGCCAGAATGACGCCCCCTGGAAATGTGCTGCCCCAAGCACCTGCTTGTTTTGCTGGTGCCTAGAGCCGGCCCTGACTTCATGGAGGATAGGTTCATCAATGGCTATTAGCCAAGATGGTCAGGGATGTAACCCATGTTCAGGGCAACCCTAAACCTCTGACTGCCAGAAGCCAGGAAAGGAAGATGGGGCAAATCTCTCCAAAATTGCCCTGTTCCGTACACCGCCTCTGAATCTGTGATTGGCCACTGTCAATGATAGACTACTGGGCTAGGTGGAGTACTATTTGACAGTTTTTGTTATTTGTGCACTCAAGTGATAATGCACCAAAAGCAGTGAGAGCACAAACCGAGGCCACATTTTGAAGCTCTGACTTGCCACATTTTTCACCTTCACCTCTGTGACCATATCCCTGCAACATGGCCAGGATCAGAAAAACAGCCATATAAGGAATTGACTGGCTTCCCAGTAGCTTCAGAAGGGGACTGAGGAGAGTACAAGGAGGTCGGAGGTGGGTGGGGAGGGTGGAGAGACCTCACTTGTTACTGAAGAAAAGATGCGCCTAGATTTTTCATTGAATTTGTTGTTGTTGTTAGTTTGTAAAGCAGGATGGAATTTAGGGGAATGGAGAATTAAAGAGGGGGAAGGGGAGAAATAAGGAACAAAAAGGGAGGAGTGATGGCTGCCAATTTAACAATCATTTGTACTTATATGGCACCATCCATTTAGGTTCTAAAAGTGCTATTCAAATGCAGCGTTTCCAGTGAGTCTTGTGATAGTCAGTGTTTTTTGTTAAAGCCCCAGCTCCCAGAGTCATGTGAAGATGTGAGACTCTCAGCTTTTATTTAAAAACAAAAAAAGTTTCTAGACCTCACGGTTGTGCAGAAAAGCTGAAAAATTTGTTTTGAGTGCATCCTGGAGGCTCAGAAACAAATCAAAAGACAAAAAGGAAGAACCCTACATTTATTGTTAAAAAAAAAACGAATGATTTTTGAACTCGTGGGGCTGACAATAATTACAAATATTACCATTTATATGAACATAGTACCCAGGAGCCTAGTCATGGACCAGGACCCCAATGGGCCAGGCATTGTACAAACCCAGAACAAAAAGGCAGTCCCTGCTCCAAGGAGCTGACAGTCCAAGTACACGTCAACAGACAGCAGACGGTTGCAGATGGGGAATACCAGGAAACAATGGGTCAGTATGATAGTCAGTGGTCTCTGCATACCAACAACGTAACTGTTGTCAAGTTTTGTAGGCCTCCTGGCAAAGGAGAGTTGCGAAGTGGGATTTGAGATGGAAGCAGATGATGAATTTAGCCTAACACTACTGGTGGAAAGTGGCTAATGTGTGTGTGTGTAAGTTATATATATACAGCCTGATGCAGAATCTGAAGTAGAGAGAGGGTAAGGCCAAATTTCCAAAAGTGCTCACTAATTATTGGCACCCAAACTCTGAGGCATTCATAAAAGATCTAGCGAATATGACTTACCTAAAGGCCACATAGGAAATCTGTGCAGATTTTGGAGTATAACCCACATCTGTTAAGTCTTTATTTTGCTTTGCTGACATCTGGGTGTTTTTGGATGCTGTCTGCTCTGTATTTAAGTTAAATTAATTGGCTGTGCATATGCGCTGGATAACATAATTACATTTATTTTGATTCTGTTGTTAATTGGAGTTGTTCTGGTTTCTAGATGTTAATTGCTCTAGGGCAATTTTTTTTTAATCTATTGCATTAAGAACCTAGAATCGTTAGCACCCAAAGAGACGTACATGACAGCATAGAATTATTTTGTCTTTTTCCTCCCTGGGTCATTTTGACATATGGTCTGTTACCCACTGTAGGATCACACCCTTCTTAAGGAGCTCCTTCTCTTTTCCCTTCTGCTTGTTTTTGGATGTGAGGCACAGAGGGCTTTGTCCAAAGTCCAGTGAAGTTAATTAGTCTTTCCATTGACTTCAATGGACTTTGAATCAGACCACAAATTCTGGATCTGCTCACATAGGTTTGCATTATGGACAAATGTGTATGCCATCAGTCAGTGGGACTTAAGCATGTGCTTAAAAGTTTTGCTGAACAGGATGGACTTAACTGCTTTGCTGAACCAGGACCTTAAAATGGTACATTAAGGAGGCTTTCTATCAGTATTGCTAGCACATGTTTAGGGTTTTTGTTAGGAACAAAGCATTACAGAACTCACAGTTAACACCATAGTTAAAGTTACAGATGGATTTCAGGCATAGCCCCATGTTTTCACTTGCTGATAACTTTCAAAAAAATTTGAAAGTTATCAGCAAGTGAAAACATGGGGCTATGCCTGAAGCAAAGCTGAAACTTTTCATGCTCCTGGGTGTGGTGTTCTGTCTTCTCTAATGTCACTGAGACCACTCAGAGATTAATAAGTCTGCTACAGCCTTAGCTAGGGATGATGTGGCTTTTAGCTCATGCAGTAGAAACTCATGCACTACGCTTCACAGGTCCTAGGTTTGATCCTACCTGCTGACAACTGTGGTTTGTCAGTGTTACACTTAGTCTTAGCCCAACAGAGCCGCCCAGAGGATTCAGGGGGCTTGGGGCAAAGCATTTTCGGGGGCCCTTCCATTAAAAAAAAGGTTGCAATACTATGGAATACTATATTCTCATGGGGGGCCCTGTGGGGCCCAGGGCC
The DNA here is from genome assembly GCF_020497125.1 of Mauremys mutica. Taxonomy (NCBI): domain Eukaryota; kingdom Metazoa; phylum Chordata; order Testudines; family Geoemydidae; genus Mauremys; species Mauremys mutica. The sequence continues at coordinate 97,435,631 of NC_059072.1, read as the reverse complement.
TGGGGCAAATTGCCCCACTTGCCCCCTTCCCCACAACATCCCTTTGGGATGAGGACGGGAATTGCTCATGTCACTGACATCTTCGACTGTAGGAGTTGCTGGAGAGTCAGTTTGAAGTATAGACTATGCTCCCCGGGCTGCCGTCCTTGGGGAAATGTCTCTTCCCCTCCCTTCTGGGGTTTATTGAACAAAAAAAGCAAACAAAACAATCCTGCAGCCCTCAAAACAGTCTGGGCTCGCCCTGCTGTTCCTTGCCAGGCAAATGGGGTAAATAGCACCTGTGGCAGGGCGGAGTGTCTAACCCCTTGTCTGTCTGAAGGGCCCAGGATGAACATCCTGAGCACTAAGGAAAAGAAAAAAAACCCAAAATAAAGGTGCTTTGTACTACTTCTCAGTCCAGGTGGCAGAAGCACTTCAAAAAAAGAGCCACCGTGGCTTAACAGCCATGTAAAAGAAGCAGTGAGAGATAAAAAGACTTCCTTTAAAAAGTGGAAGCCAAATCCTAGTGAGGCAAATAGAAAGGAGCACAAACACTGCCAAATTAAGTGCAAGAGTGTAATAAGAAAAGCCAAAGAGGAGTTTGAAGAACGGCTAGCCAAACACTCCAAAGGTAATAACAAAATGTTTTTTAAGTATATCAGAAGCAGGAAGCCTGCTAAACAACCAGTGGGGCCCCTTGACGATCGAAATACAAAAGGAGCGCTTAAAGACGATAAAGTCATTGCGGAGAAACTAAATGGATTCTTTGCTTCAGTCTTCACAGCTGAGGATGTTAGGGAGATTTCCAAACCTGAGCCGGCTTTTGTAGGTGACAAATCTGAGGAACTGTCACAGATTGAAGTGTCATTAGAGGAGGTTTTGGAATTAATTGATAAACTCAACATTAACAAGTCACCGGGACCAGATGGCATTCACCCAAGAGTTCTGAAAGAACTCAAATGTGAAGTTGCAGAACTATTAACTAAGGTTTGTAACCTGTCCTTTAAATCGGCTTCAGTACCCAATGACTGGAAGTTAGCTAATGTAACGCCAATATTTAAAAAAGGCTCTAGAGGTGATCCCGGCAATTACAGACCGGTAAGTCTAATGTCAGTACCGGGCAAATTAGTCGAAACAATAGTTAAGAATAAAATTGTCAGACACATAGAAAAACATAAACTGTTGAGCAATAGTCAACATGGTTTCTGTAAAGGGAAATCGTGTCTTACTAATCTATTAGCGTTCTTTGAAGGGGTCAACAAACATGTGGACAAGGGGGATCTGGTGGATATAGTGTACTTAGATTTCCAGAAAGCCTTTGACAAGGTCCCTCACCAAAGGCTCTTACGTAAATTAAGCTGTCATGGGATAAAAGGGAAGGTCCTTTCATGGATTGAGAACTGGTTAAAAGACAGGGAACAAAGGGTAGGAATTAATGGTAAATTCTCAGAATGGAGAGGGGTAACTAGTGGTGTTCCCCAAGGGTCAGTCCTAGGACCAATGCTATTCAATTTATTCATAAATGATCTGGAGAAAGGGGTAAACAGTGAGGTGGCAAAGTTTGCAGATGATACTAAACTACTCAAGATAGTTAAGACCACAGCAGATTGTGAAGAACTTCAAAAAGATCTCACAAAACTAAGTGATTGGGCAACAAAATGGCAAATGAAATTTAATGTGGATAAATGTAAAGTAATGCACATTGGAAAAAATAACCCCAACTATACATACAATATGATGGGGGCTAATTTAGCTACAACGAGTCAGGAAAAAGATCTCGGAGTCATTGTGGATAGTTCTCTGAAAATGTCCACGCAGTGTGCAGAGGCAGTCAAAAAAGCAAACAGGATGTTAGGAATCATTAAAAAGGGGATAGAGAATAAGACTGAGAATATATTATTGCCCTTATATAAATCCATGGTACGCCCACACCTCGAATACTGTGTACAGATGTGGTCTCCTCACCTCAAAAAAGATATTCTAGCACTAGAAAAGGTTCAGAAAAGGGCAACTAAAATGATTAGGGGTTTGGAGAGGGTCCCATACGAGGAAAGATTAAAGAGGCTAGGACTCTTCAGCTTGGAAAAGAGACTAAGGGGGGATATGATAGAGGTATATAAAATCATGAGTCATGTGGAGAAAGTGGATAAGGATGTCGCAACCCTATACATAGTTATGGTTCTGTATGGCCAATTGTCGGTCCACGGCCATCTTGTTCTTCTAAAAGGACAAGGCAGCCTCCATCTTGGACCAGGTTCTTGTTCCACAGGAGAGGGCAGAGACCTAATTCTGCCCTGCAACACTGTGGTGTCGTGTGCAACCCTGAGGTGCGGTGTGCAACATTCTAGTGCTGTGTGCATTTTCCCGCTCTTTTGCTTGGTCATCTAGGGGTCAGGCTAGTGCCTTGTGCAAAGATGCCAGTGTGCCGTGTGCAGATCCTGTTGGCATGGGGGGCAACAGTTCAGAGCCTGAAGGGTGTAGGAGCCAGGGACCAATCAGATGCTGACACGAGTGAGTGAGACCCTTCGAATAAAACTAGGTTTCCCCCCAAAACTTTTGTGGAGTGTCCGCGTGTCAGCTGAAGGGCCTGATCAACCTCTCAGCCAGGGTCTCCTCCCGGTATAGCTAGCTCGTGTTCAGGTGGAGTATCCGCGTGTCAGCTGAAGGGCCTGATCAACCACTCAGCCAGGGTCTCCTCCCGGTATAGCTAGCTCGTGTCGTGTCGTTTTGGATTCGTTATCGCTTTGGATTTATCATTTTGGATCCATTCTATCAGCTTGTCATGCTTCTGGTGTCTGTTCTGCTGGTCAGCTGCGCCTGGAGTGGGGTATTTGCTTTCTAATTTCTGACAGTTTGCTTACCTAGCTTCCCCTATTTCCCCCCCCCCCAACTCGGTACCAAGTGTGTATACAGTATATGAGAGTTAAATTATTGAGCTCATAATTGCACAGTTGTTTAGTTTGTATAGTTGTTCTGGGTTTTAGTAGATAGTTAACTATAGACTGTTTTAAGTTGTGTGAGTTACTGCTCTGTCTTTGTCTGGAGTGTTTGGTATTAGGTGCTGTCTCCACCTGAGGATTAGCTGACCAAGGGGTTTCTGTTCCCGCGGTCTGTGTGAGTGGAACCTGCACAATCGCAGCCGCACCACACTCTGGGTAAATCCCTTAGTGTGAAAGCAAGGGCGGTTGAGGCTGTGGCCTGTGGGTCTCTTTTCTGTGTTGCACCGGGCACCGCTCTGACGAACCCGATTTCCATCTTGTGTAATTGGTGTGTCTGCCTACTCAGTGTGAAGCAGTGAGCAGTATAGATTTGTATTGTTAATGATTTTTGGGTGTGTTTGTATTGTTTAATAACATCCCAGCTAAGAATTGCCCCCCTCCTCGGCCAACGTTGTAACTATCCCCCCAATAAACGCAGCCACTTGGCTTTAAACTTAATTCTGGTCCAGCCTGGTTTTTCCTCTCCCAATACAAATCTTATCGAACCGCAATCGGTTTCGGACAAAGGAAAAGTTATTTACTTATTCCCATAAAACAAGAACTAGGAGTCATCAAATGAAATTAATAGGCAGCAGGTTTAAAACAAATAAAAGGAAGCTCTTCTTCACGCAGCACACAGTCAACTTGTGGAACTCCTTACCTGAGGAGGTTGTGAAGGCTACGACTATAACAATGTTTAAAAGGGAACTGGATAAATTCATGGTGGCTAAGTCCATAAATGGCTATTAGCCAGGATGGGTAAGAATGGTGTCCCTAGCCTCTGTTCGTCAGAGGATGGAGATGGATGGCAGGAGAGAGATCACTTGATCATTGCCTGTTAGGTTCACTCCCTCTGGGGCACCTGGCATTGGCCACTGTCGGTAGACAGATACTGGGCTAGATGGACCTTTGGTCTGACCCGGTAAGGCCTTTCTTATGTTCTTATGTTATGTTCTTAGTAGCTTTGCCAGCCAGAAGTCCCTGGGCTGTGGGGCTAAAGAGCCCTCACTCAGCTTCCCTCCAAATGTCACCTTGCCGTGGGCTTGAGCACTCCCTTGGACAGATCTGCCTCCTTTTTAGGTGCACCAGGCCTCACAGGCACGCTGGGTTAGAGCTGACTGTGCCCAGAGGAGCTCCTTAACCCCTTCCTGACTCGGGTGGGACCCCGTCCTTCCTCTCTCCCCTCCCCAGTCATTCTAATATGACTGAACTAACAATGCTAGTCTTTGGATGCGTCTTTTCCTCCATGAAGATAAAGTATCTTCACTAAATCACAGATGAGGGAGAGGTTGTAAAATTTAAAAAAAAATGTAATAAGGAATTGAAAAATGTAATAAGGAATTGAAAAATCAGTGCTGAGGATGCTCAGTGGCTGTCTGCTCAAATGTTAGCATCTGAATAAAGCCCTTCTGCCATGTGCCATCTCTGGGATGTTGGGTGAGTGCAAATTCGCTCTGCTCGTCCCGACAGGTGCTTTGATTTCTGCTGCAGTTATTTGCTTGAGTAAGAGTGTAAGGCCCCAATCTTGCAAACAATTATGCATGTAACTTGGCATCACAGATGGGAGAAAATTGCAGCCATGAAAAGCCCCAACTGGATAAAGTATTTTTCAAAAGAAGGATTTATTATTTCCTTGTTAATCAAGTTTGCCTGTAGGGAACTCCTGATGTTTGAGATATCTGGGCAACATATAGCTCACAAATATTCACCCATCCATCCATCCAGTCTAGTGGCTGCTGCTGTCAGCACTGACACTTTAACACTTATGAGTTGAGACACCCCAGAGATTCCCAGTAGCCTACTGCATTCTGCTGGAGTACCCCACTGTTAATAGGCTGGAGTAGTGCAGCAGCACATCTAGGAGGAATGTTGCCTGGTTTGTTGTTTCACAATGGGGTGGGAGGCTGTAACGGGGTTCACTCCCTTCTCTGGCATGTCCTACCATTTGTCTTGGGAATTAGCTCTGCAAATGAGTGTGCCCCCCTCCAGGTGGTGCATCGCCACCAGGACTCCCACTCTTAGGACCAATGTCTCTCCAAGGACCGCGGTGTCCTCTTCAGCGACACAGCCCTCCGGCTGTGCCACACACTGTGCTACCCTCCTTTTGAGGGACCTGCTGTCCGCTGTTCAGCCACTTCCCCTCAGTGGCAAACTGCCATCTACAGTCTAGCCACTTCCCATGTGGCTCCAGCATCCTCCTTCCCTTGTATCAGGGCCTCCATCTACAATCCTCTCTTCTATGAGGGCCTCAGTTTGCAACACTGCTCTGTCCAGGGTACTGGCAGTTCTCTTAGCTCTTCACAGTCCTTCCTCTCTGGGCTTCCAGCAGAGAACTGCCTTCCTCTGCCTTGAAGCTCCCTTTTCATATGGGCCTACTTGGCCCTGACTGGCTGCTCCTCTCAGCCCTCCTCTGATTGGCTGCCTCCGGCACAGCCTCCCTAGGGCTGCTTTTAATGCTTTTGTTGCCAGTGAGGGTCAGCTGCCCCATAACAGAGGCCAGGAAGCCACTCTCACCCGTTAAAGATGTTTACTATGAACTGGAGGAGCACCAGGCCTATCAAACAGCCTGGAGAGATGGGCTAACCCAGACCAAGATGTCAGGGTAAGGTTAGCAGACAACCAGGTTGCTCCTCCAAAGTTAAAAGATAGGGAGTCTTCGCCTGCTGGAATGGAGAAGTCTTGTGCGAAGAGGGACCCAATGGTGGGCCATGCTGGGGACGTGGATGAAAGAAGATAGGAGGAGATGGGGCAAAAAGGTTGATATTTGGGGTCTGAATAATAGGAACCTTGAATCTGACAATTATCTGAATCCCAATATTAGCCTATCCATTCATGCTTTGGCCTGCTGGAATTTACTTTCCTATAGAACTATTTTTCCTTTTTTAACGTATTTTAAAAACAATTCTTTGTGTAGAAATGGAAACCCCTTCAACCACAACCACTCCTATCCCCACTCCATCATTCTCACCCAGACTTACAGTCTGCCTGGCATAGCAAAGGAGGGAAGAGCCCAGATCACCTTAGTCTGGTACTGGCTACTTTCTCTCCCTCTGGCAGTTTATTTGGTTTGAATGGCCAAAGGGCGGTAAATCAGGTGAAGCGATTCCACCAGCAGTTCTGCCCTGAAAATCTTGCTTGGGTAGCAAGGAGAGAGTGGGATGGGGGAAGCACAAATAATCATGCCAAGTATAATAATACAGTCCTTATTCTGCTTGGCATAAGTGGGGCCGCAGTGCATGGTGTAGACCAGAGGTTCTCAAACTGTGGTCCGCGGACCGCCAGTGGTCCGCGAGCTCCATTCAGGTGGTTTGTGGATAGTTCCCTCTAAGGTGCATGCCTGGGTGGCCGCACATGAGAGAATGAAGTGCCACCCACCTAATTAGTGGAGCTGCGCAGGTGTGGCTCCACTAATTAGGTGCCTGGACCCTGGAGAAGATGCACATGTAAGGTGAGGTGGTGGCCTTGGGGGAGGGGGAAATAGGTGGGAGGGGGCAGTGGGGTGAGAAGGTGGGGGAATTTGGGACATGCAGGGTTGCGGTGGCCAGAGAAAGAGGTGACTTTCCCCAGCTCCAGGGCTGCGTCTACCAGGGAGAGACAGGCCCTCCTTCCCAGCCTCAACTCTGTGGTTGCTGTGGCAGGGGAGAGACCCCCTCCTTCCCAGCCCCTCCTTGGGGGCTGCCACGGCAAGGGAGGGAGGGCACATCCATTGCATTAGAAAGGTAAGACTGCTGATATTAAATGAATTGTGTGCTTTTATTTGTAGAACAAACAAGTTTATTATTATAAAGGTTTTTTTAATATGGCGCTTTTATCCAGAGCACTTTACAATACTTAGCTAACGGTACAAACAACATTTGGAAAGAGCATTAAGTGGTCCGCCGAGACCCTCAGCAATTTTCAAGTGGTTCGCGAAAAAAAAAGTTTGAGAACCACTGGTTTATACAACGTTCCATTGTGAGGCCCCTTCAAGCCTCTGCCAGGACACAAAAGCTATGTCAGCCATGCTTGAAGGAGACACAAAGCACCTTCCATTCACACATATGCAGGGTGCCATAACAGGCAAGATAATAACTCCTGCATTTTCCCTTTGTTTGTTTGACAGCCTGGCAGTTGGATTAATATATACAGGGTTCTAGGGGATCTGATCTGCTGATCCTGAGGATCTAACAGAGAACAAAATGGGTCATGGGCTCCATGCCAAGATGAAAGGGAAAGCTCCACTCTTTTGCTCAGGAAGCTTTTAATTGCCACTGGTATGTCTGACTCCGGCTAAGGCTCTCAGAGAGCTGGACAGAGCAAAAGTGGGCAGATGTAACTGTTGGATTTGTGTTCCATTTGCTCACTGATGGGACAAGGAGGGTACATGCCATTAAGGTTTCATCATTTGTGGTGTATTTGAAAACTTGCTGTTCTCAGGTATACCGTCCTTCTCCCCTTTCTGCATACAAAGACTGTGAAAGTCTCTAAGGAGAATGCCATTTATAAATGGTCCAATACTATTTTGACATAGCTACGGTCATGTTGCTGATATACATCACATGGATGCCACAGAATTGCAGCAAAGGAAGATGCAGCGTGAGCATTGCTAACCCTAAGCATTTGAAAATCAGAAGGCCAGGCTAAAAAAGCATGAAGTTGGCTTACAAATAATAAAACATGTATTCTTTTAATTGCTTCTTGCCTTTTGAGCCTTTAAGTTACATTGAGCTCATATTTTTAAGCTTTTTTTCCACAACTGTGTGGGCTAGAAACTCACTTTTTAAAAAATGGAAACTGAGACTCTGCTTTAATCATGGGATTCCAGGAACTGGGGCTTCAAGAAAAGCAATAAATATTGCAAGACTCATGATAAAATTGTGACAGTTGGCAACACTGAAATAGTCAGCCTTAATTTGACACTCTCAACCAAGTACAGCCTAGAGTGGTACAATAATTGTCTCCAAAGTCTCTGGCCAGAGACAGGGAGAGACATGGACTAGGATGCTGAGAAATTGAAAATGAGGGGGTTAGTGATGCTAGGGGTCAGAACAATGGCCTTTCATCTCTGGAGAACTTGGTTCAATTTCCAATCTTGGTCAAGGGAAATGAATGTGGTGGATGTAGCCCAGCCCCAATTAGTTGACATTACAACATTTGATGCAGTTGACAAGTCCTACCAAGCTGTGACCTGATACTGCAAGATGCTGAGCAGCCTCCATTCCTATTCAATTAAAGAGCAGCTCAGGATGCTCAACACCAGCCAGGATTCGATCCCTAGGGAGGTCCAGGACTGGAATAGAAAAATATGCTGCAGGGGAGGACTGAGATATATGAACAACTGAGTTACTGCAACTCTGAGAACTCTTAATACCTGCTGGGTACACTCTCTCTCATCAGATGCAACCAACTCACTACACCCACCACTCTGATGTCATGATATTCATCCAAAAGGTATTGTGTTAGGTATCACATGAAAGCTAATAACACGCTGGTTATTAATGTCATTGTAAAATTATATGTGGATGTGATGGGCTGTCTGCCCCACATTGGCATGCAAGGGATGAATAGAGCCCTAGGGAGGCTGCACAAAAAGCAGCCAATAGAAGAGGGGCTATGAGAAGCGTCCAATCAGGGCCATATAAAAGAAAGTCAGTAGCTGTGTAGAGCCTGAGGAGGGAAGACTGTGCCTGAAGTAGGCAGCAACCCTGTAGCACCATGGACAGCTCAGTACGGACAGGAACCTGGGGATAAGGAGCTCCAAATGGGCTTCTGAGACTGAGGAGGATGCTGTGGCCATGGGGAAGTGACCCAGGGGAAGGCAGCAATAGTAGAGGCACAGCAGGAGGCTGCGATCCACAGGGTTCCTGGGCTGGGACCCGGAGTAGTGGGCAGGCCTGGATCTCCCCCACTTGTCACTGGGGAAGTGGCAAGACAATTGACTGCAGTCACCACGGGGGAAGTGGCTGGACTACTGAGGAACCAATCCTCCCCTGGAAGGGGAGAACATGGACAGTGACACAGTCGCAGGGCTGAGCCACGAAGAGGACAATATGGTTCTGGAGCTGAGAGGAGCTGTAAGTGAGAGCAGCAATAGAATCCCGGTGTGCAGACCGTGGGCATGGGTACTGGTCTTGAACTTATCCCCAGAGTGACCAGGAGGAAGCACTGGACCAGCATGAGTGATGCACACTGTGACAGTGAAGTTCTGAATTCCCTTAGTATGGTGTTACTAGAACATGTTTAACACCAGACAGCCTAGACTAAGTAAAGGCGATAAACAGGTCTGTCTTAGACACAGGAATGTGGGTTTACCTCAATTTACACATTAGCAGTAAACAAACCCATAGAAATAAAGCAGAGGGGGTCATCCTGAGCCTGAGCTCGAAAGACAGAAAATTAACATGGCTCCTGCACCCCAGAGAGACACAGAAGACTGAAACTCCAGAAGACCTTCCTGACTTGTAAGACAAAGGGCTTATTTACACTTGAAATGCTGCAGCACTTAGACACTACCTAAGTTCCCTGTAAGGCGTTCAGTTGCACGCACTCTTAGCACCATGCAGACACTCAGGGAACCACCTGGGAACCTGCAGTGGCCGGGGGAGGGGCATCTCTCTCTCAGCCCTAACCTAGTCCAGCCTCCAACCTGCTGTGGCAAGAGCGCCCTTCCCCGGACCCCAACCCAGCCACAGCCGGGGCGCCCCTCCCCAAACCCCAACCTATCCCCAGCCTGGACCTGCTGGGGGGAGGGGTGCCTATCCTGTGGCCCCAGCCCCGAAGCTGCCGTGGTGGGGAGAGGTGCTTCTCCCCTCTCCCCCCAGCCCAGGTGCTGCTGCAGGGAGAGAGAGCTGGGGGAAGTCCTCTCTCCCTACTGTAGCCCTGAAGCACCCTCCTGAACCCCAAACCCCTCATCCTGTGACAGATTTTTGTTACCAATTTGCCTGAGGCATTAGGTGATTAGGCTGAGCCCACAGTATTGTTAGAGGAGGAGATGAAGGAGCACACCAAGGGTTTAAATTTTAAAGCTTTATTAATAAAATAACAGCGGTGAGTGCTGGGAACGCTTCCATGTTACTCGGAGGAAGAAAGAAAGTGTTAGTGCCCCAGCCCTAACCCACTTGCATACTCACACACGGACGAATTGAGGCTGGCCAAGCCTGCATGTAACATAAGAAGAAGAGGGGGAAGTGTGGACAAGAGTTTTGTCCTGTGCACAGGCCATCCAGGGTCTGCTGTTGATTTTTGATTTGCTTTAGCTTTTAGGAGGGTTTTATGTTTTGGGGTTTTTTGGGGGGTGTTTTGTTTAGGGACCTTTGTTTTTTGTGCTTTTTGTACCAGTTTAAACCGGCTTTTTGTGGCCTTCTTAGCATTTTAAAAACACACCTGCTTCAGGGACGTGAGATGATTGTTTTTCCCCTCGCAGGCCTTCACTGTTTTCCTAATTCCCTGCAGTTTGGTTTAGCTAATTTTTTTTTTTTTTTACAGTTGGCTGGCGTTGGTTAAGATTCAGATACAGCTACAGGCTTTTTGGCTGCATGGAGTTTGTTTGAGCGCAGTGACCTTGGACTGGAGCTGGCGTTTTATTTTCAGACTGAGTTGAGGCATTGCATTAACCCATTCTTTTTTTTCTTCCTCCCCCTTTGGCCTTTCACAACCTGCAAAGGAATCTTCCACTCCACACTCACACCTTTAACCCTTCCCAAAATGCCTTGCGATGCTTGGAACAGAGTTAGCAACATACAATGCTGATCTGCCTTCCCAGGAAACCCCCTGAGGGAGGGGGCCTGTCATAAATAAACAGATCAGGGTTAAGGTCTCTTTTACCTGGAAAGGGTTAACAAGCTCAGTAACCTGAGAAACACCTGACCAGAGGACCAATCAAGGGACAGGATAATTTCAAATCTCTGTGGAGGGAAGCCTTTGTCTGTGTTCCTTGTTGGTTTGTTCGTTCTCTCTTTGGATCTAAGAGAGGCCAGACATGTCTCCAAGTTCTCCTGGAGTAGTTCCTACTAACCAATAGTGAGTATTAATTAGAAAGGCGGATTAGTCTTATAATTTGATTTCTATATTTGCAATTGTGTGTTTGCTATAGAATTTCTTTAATTCTGTACTGTTATTGCTTTTACTGAGAAAGAAAGGAGGGGGGATTCTCTCCAGAGATTGATAAGTTTAGACCCTGTGTATTGTTCCATCTTGGTATTACAGAGACAGTTACTTTCTTTTTATTCTTTAATAAATCTTTTCTGTTAAGGACTTGGTTGATCTTTCCTTGGGTGAATTCTCAGGGAAAGGGGAGGAGGGAGGAGGAAGGCATCCCTCTGTAGTTGAATCCTGGTATCTCTCCTAGGAAAAGGGAGGGGGGGAGGAAGCAGGGGGGAATGGTTTACTTCTCCTAGGTGTAAGAACTCCATGGATTTGGGGCTCTTGGGATCCCCAAGGATTTTGGGGAAGGACTGTGTCCCAATACACGTACATTATTGGGTGGTGGCAGCTTTTACCAGATCTAAACTAGGATTTTAGTTTAGGGGAGTCCATGCAGGTCCCCATATTGGAACCCAACAGCTCTAAGTGGGGGTGAGACCTATGACAGGGCCACTGGGTTGTGACATTTCCCCCCTTGACATTTTGTTGTGAGGGGTCACCACTTAGGTTTTTATTTTCCGTTTGACACAGTGGCTAGGGTTACTGTTGATTTTTTACATAAACAACAATATAGCACAAAATTGTTAGGGCGGCAACAGTTGCATACACTAGCCAGTAGTGGCTCCTGGCTTTATTAGTAACTTAGCATAACACATCTCCCTGTTGGCATAGATGCCCCCTCCGGATGGCTGTGACAAAGGCAGCTCTTTTTGGATTAAATCTGTGCTGCAATACTGTAAAGGAGGAGGCATTTGTTTGGAATACAGTTAGTTGTTTTTGGTTGTGCGTCAAGGGCAGGAAAACATTGGGTGTAATTTATGAAAAATTAAACACAACATAATTAGAGATATTAACCATACTTTGCATAGCCGCAGGCCAATGCACCGAAAAATTTTGTGCCTGAGAGTGTAGCAGCAAATCGAGGGGCACCATGGGGTAGGTGGCTTTCCAAACACATGCAGAGGTATTGGTAAACACATGAGCTTTAGTGAGGGCGTATCCCGCTGCCTCCCCTTCCCAGCAGACGTGTTGACCCATCTCATAAAAGCGGCCTGGCATTGCCTTTTTTGTACACATTATTTGAGGGGGCTTTATAGGCTACAATTGCCAGCCCTTTGCAATTTATATATGCAGATATGCAAGGTGGGTGAGATTTGCACTTGTGACCAGTTTTATGGCCTTTTTTAATTGTTTCAACTATTTGTTTTTTATGGCCTTTTGCTGAATATTTTAAATACTAGCTGCCGTGTTGGCCCCGTCCCACAAGGAGCTTACTAGGGTTTGCCTTTTTCGGGGGGGGACAACATTTGGGTAAGGAGGGCAAGTGCCCCCTCCACCCCCCAGTTACAATTGGGAAGGAAGGCTGGGATTTGGAAGTGTTTTAGAGGCAAATAAATGTTTAAAGCTTTTAAGGTGGCATTTAGGAGGATCCAGCCTTGATTGGCTGCCTTTTATTTGGTGGCTGGTAAAATCTGGGGAGACATGGAGGTGCTTTTCTAGGGCCATTTCCTGGAGACTGGAGGATTGTATTACAACGAAGGATTTTGCAGGCCTGAAGCAGCAAGAGTGGTTTTACCACTTTTGTTTGGGGTGTTTTGGGGCTTTTGCTATTACTGCCTGTCCTGTTAACAAAGCAAAAGGGAAAGAAAAAGAACAACGCAAATGCACCTATTGGGGAAACTGAGGCACATACAAAACTTTTAAAGTTTTTAGTTGTTCCCGTTACAGCCTTCCTGGTTTTCGTTGTGGATGTCATTTGCCTGGTTTAGGAAGTTACAAGAACAATATTGCATCCAGGGATTAGGGACTGCTATTGCCTGCCAAAGGGCTTTTTATTTTGTTTTAGGCCACCACGTGAGGAACAGGGTTTGTTCCTATGGAGTCCAGGGGAGGTTTGGGGACACCCACCAGATAATTTGTTGTGGCCCTGCAGACTATGCACTGTTTTTAAGGCACCTCCCCTCCAGCCTTGCGCCACACTGTGGCTTGGGCCCCATTGGTGGCTTGAACCATGGAGAGCCTTTGGATGTACTTTCCCTCCTCATAATTGTAATTATTCAGATCATTCCATGGATAGATGGAAACCTGGATGGTCCAGGCAGGTGGTTGGTCCACAACCGAGGCCCTCGATGTCATGACCAGAAACCTAGGGAGAAACATATGTTTTGAGCTGATGGGCATGCGCCCATTTTAGTTTACAGGGTAGCTGAAGCTGGTACACTACCAGGGAGATGCGATTTACAATGGGGTATGGAAGGAAAATACAGATGTATTTTAACCCTCTTTTACCTGCCCCTGGAAATTTCCACTACTTGCATCCGAAGAAGTGGGTATTCACCCACGAAAGCTCATGCTGCAAAAACATCTGTTAGTTAAAGTTCTTTTTTGCGAACCGGCTCCAGCTCACCCCTGGGTATGGACCCACCCACTTGGCATTTAGAGTGTGGGTCACCTTCCCCAGCTTTTGCAACATTACGTTGTTTTTAATTTGCAATTCCCGGATGTCTTTACTGACGATTTCCTTACGCTTGGCCTTTTTTTTATTTAAAGCGGCCTTTTCGGCTTCGCAGGTTTACATAACTTCTTCCTTAACTGGGCAAAGCTGAGACTTTTTTGGTTGTGGCAAACAGTAAATGTGATTATTGGTAAACACAGTACTTACATTACATTTACATTTGTTTATTAGTGGGTTGATAACACTTCCATCCTTTTAAAACACTTTTTTCCAGGAATTAACACATACACGTTGCCCATTATACAGTACCATGGCTTTATTATTTAATTTATTTTACATAGAGGATTTTAGTGAAATGTTTTTACTGTAGGGCTTTGGAGCAGGCAAGGACAAGCACTCCCACTTTGGAGGAGTCCACTCGGTACAACCTCTGGTGTTCAATAGCTTCCCTCCCTCCCCAGCCCACTGGCTTGAGGTGTGGGGTAGCCAGAAGGATTTTATGTGCCATATGAGGAGTGGGCTAACTTTTCATATTTTTGCTTTCAGAGCTTGTTGGTGTGCATTTTTAACAACAATTTTTCCAATGAAAACGTTTGGCCTTACTATACTAGAAACATACTGCATTTATTTGTATTGATAAATATTAAACAGTGATCTCTTGCTTTGCTATAGCAAGTGTATGAAAACCTTAGTGTTTTTTGATATTACCCAAAACATTTTGTGTTTTAAGGTGGACAAAGCAAGTATTTGCATTTTAATACATTTGATAGCTATAGCAACATGTTTTTTTGTTTTTATTTGTTTTTGTATTAAGCTGTTCTGTAAATTTATTTTTAATTACCTCCAGGTTTACAATATTTATAATTCCTGCTTCAAAACCATTTTTTTTAATATGGTGTTTGCTACCTGAGGATGTTTTTTTGCAGCATTTGCTACACAACAGTGCCAGCAACAAGACAAACAACACAAGACAAAACATAGAACACAAAACACAATTTCTATGGTGACAGTAGATTTATGGTATTTTGGGTTGCTTTTTAGCTGGTATTAGCTTTTTCTGATTTTTTCAAAGACAAAAAGAACATGTTTTTACTCCTCTGGGGGTGGCAGATTTTTGCTCTCTCTCTCTCTTAACCCTTGCTGATTGCAGGCAAAAGAGAGGAATTACCCCATATTTTCCTGTGTTTATTTTATAGGCAGGCCAGGTTTTAATGGCTTTTACCTTTATTAGTTAGGCAATTTGCATTAATACAGACACTTTTTGGCTTGCTTTTAGATGTAAAGCCATTAGCAGCTTAGGGTACGTCTACACTACAAGACTATTTCGAATCTACTTAATTCGAATTTGTGGAATCGACCTTATGAAATCGAATTTGTGTATCCACACTAAATACACTAATTCGACTGTCTGAGTCCACAGTAACGGGGCCAGCGTCGACTTTGGAAGTGGTGCACTGTGGGAAGCTATCCCACAGTTCCCGCAGTCCCCGCTGCCCAGTGGAATGCTGGCAAGAGCCCCCAATGCCTGCTGGGGGAAAAAATGTGTCGAGGGTGGTTTTGGGTAACTGTCATCATTGAACCGTCACTCCCGCCCTCTCTCCTTGAAAGCGCCGGCGGGAAATCTGTTCGCGCCCTTCTCTGGTCGGTTACAGCTCGGACGCCACAGCACTGCAAGCATGGAGCCCGCTGCGATCATCGCTGCACTTATGGCCGTTGTCAACTCCTCGCACCTTATCGTCCACCTCTTCCACAGTCAGCTGCTGAGAAATCGGGCGAGGAGGCTCCGGCAGCGCGGTGAGGACAGGAAGTCACAGAGTGGCGCAGACCTCTCACAAAGCAGGGTACGCCGCGCAGTGGAGATCATGGTGGCAATGGGTCAAGTTCATGGTGTGGAACGGCGATTCTGGGCCCGGGAAACAAGTACGGACTGGTGGGACCGCATAGTGCTGCAGGTCTGGGATGAATCACAGTGGCTGCGAAACTTCAGGATGCGTAAGGGCACTTTCCTTGAACTCTGTGACTTGCTGTCCCCTGCCCTGAAGCGCCAGGACACCTGGATGCGAGCAGCCCTGACTGTGCAGAAGCGAGTGGCCATAGCCCTCTGGAAACTTGCAACGCCAGACAGCTACCGGTCAGTAGCGAACCACTTTGGCGTGGGCAAATCTACCGTAGGGCTTGCTGTGATTCAAGTAGCCCACGCAATCGTTGAGCAACTGTTCTCAAAGGTAGTGACCCTGGGAAACGTCCAGGTCGTCATAGATGGCTTCGGCGCGATGGGATTCCCAAACTGCGGTGGGGCTATAGATGGCACTCACATCCCTATCCTGCGACCGGCCCACCAGGCCAGCGAGTACATTAACCGAAAGGGCTACTTTTCTATGGTGCTGCAAGCACTGGTGGACCATAGGGGACGTTTTACCAACATCTACGTCGGGTGGCCGGGCAAGGTTCATGACGCGCGTGTGTTCAGGAACTCTGGTCTGTTTAAACGCCTCCAGGCAGGTAGTTTCTTCCCGGACCACAAAATAACGGTTGGGGATGTGCAGATGCCTACAGTGATCCTCGGGGACCCAGCCTACCCGCTAATGCCCTGGCTCATGAAGCCCTATACAGGCGCCTTGGACAGTGAGAAGGAACTCTTCAACTACCGGCTGAGCAAGTGCAGAATGGTGGTGGAGTGTGCTTTCGGATGTCTCAAGGGGAGATGGCGGAGCTTACTGACTCGCTCAGACCTCAGCGAAAAAAATATCCCCGTTGTTATTGCTGCTTGCTGTGTGCTCCACAATCTCTGTGAGAGCAAGGGGGAGACCTTTATGGCGAGATGGGAGGTTGAGGCCAATCGCCTGGCTGCTGATTACGCTCAGCCAGACAGCCGTGCCGATAGAAGATCCCAGCGGGAAGCGCTGTGCATCCGGGAGGCTTTGAAAGCTAGGTTCCTCGGAGAGCAGGGTAACCTATGACTCTCCAGTTGATTTACAGAGAAGCTGAACCTGAGCCTGTTTCAGTGACTGTTGACTTCGATCTGCGGTTACATACCCCGTTCTCCGGGTTTCCCCCCTTCCAACACACGTTTTAAAATAACTTTAATGGAACACTGATTATTAATAAAGTTTTCTTTAATTATGAATTCCTGTTCAAGGGTTGAAACATGGACGCAGACTGTGGTGGGTACGGTGTGCACTGATGTACAGACCGCTTCTACACTAGAGGAATGACAGGCTCCTGCTCCTACAGCGGTCTCTGGGGGGAGGACGGTTGCAGGTGGGTGTGCAGGAAGGGGTGGGTTTGCAGGAAGGGGTGAGGGGTGCCGTCTTTGGGACGGAGTTTGGATGCAGGCTCTGGGCTGGGGGTTGGGGCGTAGGAAGGGGTGAGGGGTGTGTGGGAAGGGTGAGTATGTGTCCGTGGATGAGGGCTCTTGCTGGGGCTCAGGGCATCGGAGAGGCTCGTGGCTAGGGTGGAAGGGCATGGTAAGGGCAGCCTGCCTTGCCATTTGTGGATGGCAGGCGCTAGGACCCTGGGGCAGCATACACCTCACAGACTGACCCGGGGCAGCATTCACCTCCCAGAATGACCCTAGTGCCTAGTGACTGCAGTCTGTGTGTGTCCTGCTGTTGATCCTGCCCCCAAGTCTGTACCCTGGTAATGGAGGCTGTCCTATGCAATTAAAAAACCCCTCCCCCCCTTCACACAAAGTCTTCTGACAAGGAAAACGTGACGGAAACAGTGAATAACAACAAACTACTTTTAATACTCAACTACACAGTGGGGGGATGAAACTTGGATTTGGGACTGGGTGATCCAGGAAGGGAAGCACTTCTCATACTTTAGGGAATGAGAGCTGTTTGGTACATGAGCGCTCTGCTGGGGTGGAGTGACAGTTTTCACGGCCCCTAGCGCCCCTCCTTCTTGTGATTTTGGGTGAAGGGGGGACAGGACTTTGTGGCAGGGGAAGGCGGTTGCAGATACAGTTCAGGGGGCCTCTCTGCTCCTGCCTGCGGTCCTGCAGAACATCTACAAGGCGCCGGAGCGTGTCCGTTTGCTCCCTCATTAGCCCAAGCAGCGTTTGAGTCGCCTGCTGGTCTTCCTGCTGCCACCTGTCCTCCCGTTTGCTGTGTGAGCGCTGGTGCTGACATAGGGTCTCCCTCCACTGTCTCTGCTCCGCCACCTCGGCTCTGGAGCAAGCCATCAGTTCCGAGAACATGTCGTCCCTAGTCTTTTTCTTTTGCCGCCTAATCTGCGCCAGCCTCTGTGAGGGGGATGCCGGGGCAGTTCGTGAAAGAGCCGCAGCTGTGTGATGGGAAAAGGAAGTGATTTCCTTGAAAAGATACATGTTTGCGAACACTGAACACAGCCTAGTCAGTTTCTGTGAACAAGACCATACAGGGCACCTAGTCTCACGAGCTCTCAGGACAAGTTCGAGATTTCGGAATATGCTTTCATTGGCTGCGGTCTTGCACAGGAGATCAGACAAGCGGGGCGGTACAGCTGAATCCGTGTAGCAGCCAGGCCTGGTAAGCACTACACTATAGGCTGCTTAACAGTTAATGGATAGCTGTGCCCTCCCGCTGAAGGCAATCTGTAAAGCATAAAGTCTGACCCTGTTCCAGCCCCTCGCGGCTGTGCCCGGGAAAGATCACTGTATGCTTTTCCTCTGCGGCCTCCAACACGTGGCTGTTAAACGAAGGTCATTGCTATGCAAAGTAAAAGTCAAGCATTCACAATAGTAACAGTACACTAATTGCCCTAATTAGATGCAGCAGTCGCCGAACGAGATTACCCTGAGGCGGGTCACTCGGAGAGAGAGAGAGAGAGAGGATGCTGCGAGAATCCCTGCACAGACCAGGACCGTATGCTGCCATGCTGGTGGAGGCAATGATTCCGCTGTACATTAGGATGGCCTGGCGCGGAAGAGTGTGCTTCCACGGAGCACCAAATAAGGCACCTCTCCCCAGGAACCTCCTGCGGAGGCTTTTCGAGCTCCTGTACGAGAGCTTCGTGGAAGTGTCCCAGGAGGATTTCTGTTCCATCCCTATATGTGTGGACCTTCTTTTTATATAGTTTTATAGGGAAAAGTTTTTATATAGTTTTTATACATTTTTTATTCCTGTTTTTAAAAAAATAAATGTTTCCATGTTTATAACACTTACCGACTGATCCTTCCCCTGATTCTGAGTCCGGGTTAACGGCCGGGGAGGGTTGGTAGGGGATCTCTGTGAGGGTGATGAAGAGATCCTGGCTGTTGGGGAAAGCGGTATTGTAAGCGCTGTCGCCTGCGTCATCCTCCACAAACCCTTCCTCATCTTCCCCATCGGCGAACATCGCCGAGGAACTGCCCCTCGACACTATCCCATACTCAGAGTCCACGGTCACTGGTGGGGCAGTGGTGGCAGACCCACCTAGAATGGCATGCAGTGCCTCGTAGATGTGGCATGTCTGGGGCTAGGCTCCCGAGCGTCCGTTTGCCGCTCTGACTTTTTGGTAGCCTTGTCTCAGGTCCTTGATTTTCACGCGGCACTGCGTTGTATCCCGGCTGTATCCTCTGAGTGCCATGGCTTTGGAGACCTTCTCATAGGTCTTTGCATTCCGTTTGTTGGAGCGCAGCTCCGAAAGCACAGACTCATCGCCCCACACAGCGATCAGATCCAGGACTTCCCGGTCTGTCCATGCTGGGGACCTCTTTCTATTCTGGGATTGCATGGACTCCTCTGCTGGAGAGCTCTGCATCGTTGCAGGTGCTGCTGAGCTTGCCCCGATGTCCAACCAGGACATAAGATTCAAAGTGCCCAGACAGGAAAAGGAATTCAAATTTTCCCGGGTCGTTTCCTGTGTGGCTGGTCAGAGAATCCAAGCTTGGACTGCTGTCCAGAGCGTCAACAGAGTGGTGCAGTGTGGGATAGCTCCTGGAGCTACTAAGTTTGATTTGTATCCACACATAGCCTAATTCGAGATAGCCATGTCGAATTTAGCGCTACTCCCCTCGTCGGGGTGGAGTACCGAATTCGAACTAAAGAGCCCTCTAGGTCGAATTAAACGGCTTCCTGGTGTGGACGGTTGAGCGGTTAATTCGAATTAACGCTGCTAAATTCGATTTAGTGTAGACCAGGCCTTAGAGACTTTGTTTTAAAAGGGACACAATTAACTTTTACCAGAGCTCTGATTACCTTTAACTTTTAACTCCTGCTTCCAAAACACACAGTGATTTGGAAAAGGAAAACACAACCTATTGTGGCTCACTTTGGAGCCCTTATAAGATTTTAATAAAGTAGCATGCTAGGTTTGCATTTTTTTTACCCCTTCTACAATATACACTGCACACATCCTGGGGAAAATGCACATTCCTTCTACACTGCTCTGTTTTTACATAGCTGTATAGAGATTACATTTCCTTTATACATTTCAGGCAGTTAGATTTTAATAGAACCCCCTTACTTTTTTTTAGCATATTTGACTACTGAATTGTCCACAGTCAAAATCAAATGATTTTAATTAGATAGTTAGGGTTTTTTATTATTATTTACAGACATTCCTTTGGAAAAGGGCCCATTTTTCCTTCAGAATGGCTGTAAAGAAACCAAGAATTCTCTTTTTATAACACTTTTCCTTTTTAACATTTTTACGAGGTTTAACTGCTTAATTCCCTCCAGCCTCTGCAGAATTAACTTCTCACTCTTTTTTCTTAAATTACTTCCTTATATCCCCAAATGACACCTCCATCAACTCAGAGTTCACCATTCCAAGTACTACAGTATTTCAGGAATCTGCAACTTGTTTTGGGAGTAGGCTTGGGTTGCCACCTGGTTAGTGATTTGCTGCCTCTTCCCCCCGTTGGTGGCCCTGCCAGTAGGGTCTGTACCTGCAGAGCTGCCAACAGAGGAGGCAAAAGGGGCAGGGACATTAAAGTGATGTCGCAGCAGCGCTTTAAGGATGGTCTTTTGCCGTGGCAGTGCTTTAATGTTGCTGCGGTCCCCCCTCCCCCCTGTCGGCAGGGCCACCAATGGAGGGACAGCACAGCAACGTTAAAGCGCTACTGTGGCAAAGGACCCTGCAGAGCTTTAACCCCTGCCCCTTTTGCTCCCCCCGGCTGCCAACGGGGGAAGCAAAGGGAGCAGCTGCCCTGGGGCCGGCGATTTAAAAGGTCCCGGAGCTCCGGACGCTGCTGCCACTACTGCAGCAGCGGCGTCTGAAGCTCAAGGCCCTTTAAATCAACACAGGAGCCCTGGGTGGAGCAGGGCAAGGGCTGGCTGGGGGACACTGACCCCCCACCCCACCCCTTCCGCCTGAGGTCCCGCCCCTTCTGGGGGCCAGAGCCACCCCCCCCATACCAGTAAGTGGCCTCAGTTACTTTCACCCCTAGCCCTAACCCACTTTCATACTCACACATGCATGACACGAGGCTGGCCAAGGCTGCGTGTAACGTAAGAAGAAGGTGGGGAAGGGTGGACGAGAGTTTTGTCCTGTGCACAGGCTGTCCAGGGTCCGCTGTTGATCTCCGATCTGCTTCAGCTCTTAGGAGGGTTTTAAGTCCTGGGGTCTTTGGGGGGCATTTTGTTTAGAGACCTCTGTCCCCCGTACTCTTTGTACCAGTCCAAACCAGCTTTCTGTGGCCTCCTTAGCATTCCCAAAACACACTGGCTTCAGGGACGTGAGATGGTTGTTTTTCCCCTCGCTGGCCTTCACCATTTTCCTAATCCCCTGCAGTCTGGTTTAGCTTACTTCTCTTTTTGTACAGTTGTCTGGGGTTGGGTAACATCCAGATCCAGCTGCAGGCTTCTTGGCTGCATAGAATCTGTTCGAGCACAGTGACCTTGGACAGGACCCAGCATCTTATCTTCAGACTGAGCTGAGGTGTTGTGTTAACCCATCCCCGCCCCTTCCTTGCCCTTTGGCCTTTTACAACCTGCAAAGGAATCTTCCACTCCACACTCACACCTTTAACCCTTCCTAAAATGCCTTGCGATGCTTGCAACAGCCTTAGCAACATACAATGCTGATCTGCCTCCGCAGGGGACCCACTGAGGGAGTGGGCCACTGGGTTGTGACAATCCCTGGCCCCACCCCAGAGCCTGCACCCCAAGATGGAGCCCTCACACCCCTGCACTCCAACCTTCTGCCCCAGCCTTGAGCCCCCTCCCACACTCCGAACTTGTTGGCCCCACCCCCACCACACAAATTGTGTTATGTGCACCAATATGAAGGTGATGTGTCACACATCACCTCCATATTGGTGCACATAATAAAATTCATTCTGCACATGGGTGGGAAAAATTAGAGGGGTTCTCCCATCGGTGTAGGTGATCCACCTCCCCGAGAGGCAGTAGCTAGGTCCACAGAAGAATTCTCCCATCGGCCTAGCGCTGTCTATACTAGGAGTTCGGTTGGCTTAACCATATCGCTCAGATGTGTGGATTTTTCACACCCTGAGTGAAATAGCTATGCCAATGGAAGAACTGGTCAGAACTGAGGTGAATTTGCAGAGATATGCATGGGGAAGCTTGCATAGCTCCTGCTTGCATGCTCTGGCTCTAGCCAGAGATATTAGACCCTCAAAACCACATCAAAAAATTTGAAAATAAAACCTATTCATTTGTATATTTTAAGTTTGCATTGAGGGGAATTAAGCAGAGAAAAGAACCCCCTTTGGAAATTTGCCCATGGGTAAAGTAACACCATTGCCATTGCAAAAGAAAAGAAAGTGAGTGTGAACCAGCCATGCACAAGTTCATGCAGAGGGTGCTGAACATTTACAGTGCTGAAATCTTACCTAGTGGAGACCATTCAGTATTTCGTGCCGATATTTTTCTCAAGTTGACTTAAACTGGCGTCCCACCTTGAAAGCAGAAAAATATTAAACCTGACACTTGCCTTTTATTGTCAATTCAGAATGGCTGCGCGGATATCTGTGTGGCTTTCTTGTTGCTTTTGGGTTTCCATTTAAACGTCCTTTCACTTTACTCCCAAAACCTTTGCTGGCCCTCAAGTGACTCCTGCACCTGGGCTCTTTAATCAGCAGGGCCGGCTCTAGGTTTTTTGCCACCCCAAATAATTTTTTGGCTGCCCCCCAATCCCAGCCCTGGACTCTCCCCTGCCCACCAGTGCCCTCCCCCCTCTGCCCCAGCCCTGCTCTCTCTTCCCTCCCACCCACAGCCCCCGCCGCCCCAGCCCTGCTCTCTCTTCCCCCCCACCCACACCCCCTGCCGCCCCAGCACTAGGCTCCCCACCCCCAAATGTGAGATCCGCTACCAGCACACGACGGCCGAGCCCTGGCCCAGCCGCGACTCCGCCCCCATGCAAGTGGAGCTGCTGGACGGCACGGAGCGGGAGTATTTCCAGGCGGCGGTGCAGCTGCGGGGTGGCATGGAGAACACGGGCCCCCTCCCTGGGCTTCACGGCGCTGCTGGTGGCCGAGGTGGATCAGTTTGTGCTAATCACCCTCACCCCCGACATGCTGGCGGCCGAGGACCTGGAGAGCCCCCCGGACCTGCTGCTTTTCAGCCTCACCACGCCCTGGCCCAGGCCCGGCGGGAGGGAAGGAGAGGATCTCTGGATACAGGGCTACCTGCTCAGCACCGACGGGCCCAGCCGGCTGCTCACCTCCTCACACACTTCAGGAGCCCCTCTCACTGCCGCAGCCCGGGCCCTGGAGCCGAGCCCAGGCTGTGGCGGCAGCAAGAGGGGCTCCCGGAGTGTGTGAGGGGCCTGGGAGGGAGGGAAGCGGGGCCCAGGATGCAGGGAGGGAGGAGGGGTCCTGCTGCCGCTGCCGCTCTGAGTCTCCCCAGGGCGGCACGGCATTTCCCCACCTGAGTGGGCTGTGCAGGGCGCCACTGGGTTGGGCAGGGCCGGCTCTAGACCCCAGCGCGCCAAGCGTGCGCTTGGGGCGGCGTCCCGTGGGAGGGCGGCAGGCGGCTCCGGTGGACCTCCCACAGGCATGCCTGCGGAGGGTCCGCTGGTCCCGCGGCTCCGGTGGAGCATCCGCAGGCGTGCCTGCGGGAGGTCCACCGGAGCCGCGGGACCAGCGGACCCTCCGCAGGCACGTCTGCAGGAGGTCCACCGGAGCCGTGGGACCGGCGACCGCCAGAGCGCCCCCCGCGGCGTGCAGCCCTGCTTGGGGCGGCGCAAATCCTAGAGCCGCCCCTGGGGCTGGGCAGGGGGCGTGGATCCCGGCTCGCGCGCTGACAGGGCGAGTGGCTTTTTGCCACTCCAAGCAAAAAAAAAAAAGGGGGCGGGGGGTTGCCACCTCTTAGGGCAGGTCTACACTAAGGGCAGGGGTCGAACTAGGGTACGCAAGTTCAGCTACGTGAATAGCGTAGCTGAATTCGAAGTACCCTAGTTTGAACTACTCACCCGTCCAGACGCCGCGGAATCGAAGTCCGCGGCTCCAAGGTCGACTCCGCCACCGCCGTTTGCAGTGGTGGAGTACCGGAGTCGACCGTGGCGCTTCCGGAGTTCGAACTATCGCGTCCAGATTAGACGCGATAGTTCGAACTCCGAGAAGTCGAACTCACCGTGTCGACCCGGCTGGTAAGTGTAGACTAGCCCTTAGAAAGTGCTGCCTGAAGCACATGCTTGGAGGGCTGGTGCCTAGAGCCGGCCCAGTTAATCAGAGAGGCAAGCAGTATCGAATGGCCTCTTTCAATGCACGCAGGACTTGTTCTGCAGAGTCTCCAGCGCTTCTGCTGCTGCCAGTGAGATTTTCTGGAGGGCTGTTAATGACAATTAAAAAGCTATTTTGTAAACCCAGTGTTAGTTTTCAAGCAGTTACCTGGCATGCACCCCCACAACTCAGTGTTAAGAATAGCAGGGTGATGAGCTGTCACTTTAATAACCTGGGGCAAGGGCTGGTTTGCTGATGCCCATGCCACAGCTGTGGGGATGTCCCACTTGTGTCCCCTTGCTGGGAACATCAACTAGATATGCTGCTTTGAACTTTTGGGTGCTCATGAAAGCGAGGAGCAAACATTGCTGGCTAGTATCAGGCATAACATAAACTAGCACTGGACAAGCTTCTCTCACTCCCTCGGCCAGTATTTCTCAGTCCCGGCCTGCAGCATCCTCTGCTAGCCCAGTTCATGGCAAGACATAAATGACAGACTTTTAACATGATTCATTCGTCTTCCTTTCTGCATTCTCCATGGATAGATCAAGTGACAGAACTGCAGTTATCACTGTTCTCTAGCCTTCATTGCTCTCTGACCTTTCCCTTCAGCTTGAACCCTGATTATTGGCATCTCATGAGTAGACACTGCAAATCTTCCTGAAGAGGCTGGTGGTTTCCTGATGTGAACAAATGTGCATGAGTTAGGAACTAAGCTGAGGTCACCAAGCTCATTTGACTCTCCCCCGAAGTGAATATTAACCTAGGTCTCCACATGTTTCGGTTGCATTAGCCCAATGAATCAAGACAGCGCTCGAAAACTGTCAATGAACTCCTCTTCCTTCCCACTTGCCAGGGTTTTAAGTGCAAGGGTAAGGAGACATAGGGCATTCTCCCTGCTTAGGAAAAGAAAGTGATGCTAAATAGTTTGGGCTAAATCTTAGTCCCACTGAAGTCAATGGAAGAATTCAAACAATGGAATCAAATTTAGCCCCGGGCATCTGACTTTAAATGAGTTGTGGGTACTCGGCACTTCTGAAAATCAGGGCTCTCACATCTGCACTAGGGAGAAAGGATGATTGAGCACCATCTCTTCTGCTTATGTAAGGCCTTCTTAAGAATTCTTTGTGTTTAAACTATGGGTGGGTGAACTAAGATCCTCCCCCACACACACCTTCTCAAATTGTCACCTTTCCCTCAAACCTTGAGTTGGTTGGAAAAAAAGGGGGGTGGGGAATTCTAACAAAATTTTAAAGTTGTTTTCATTTCACAAGGTTCGAAGCGAACCTATTCTTCAGTCTTCTGAAACTTTTCACAAGCCTTTTTTTTCCTGAAATTTTCATCAGAAATGTTCTAGAAATCATTATTTTACTTTTTGGTTTACAAAAATCAAAATGTTGTTTACTGAAACCTCGATTTCTTCGTAAACAAAAACCTTCTGATGATATTTTCAATAAAAAAATTAAAGCGAAAATGTCAAAAATAATTTCTTTAAATACCCTAAAAACTTCTAAGTCAATTTTTTGTGGGGAATTTTTTTTTCCTTTTTAAAAAAGGGCCATTACTTCAACAACAACAAAAATTTGTCTGAAAAACGTAGATCAACTCTACTCCAACAGAATGTTTTTGCAGGTTCAAAAAAGTTCTGTTTGTTGCATTTAAAAAAAAAATTGAGGGCAGCCAGCACTTTTTGACTGTGAGTATGCACGTTGCAGCCTTCATGACTGACCAAAGCCTACAATGCCCATCCCAGCAAAACAGTCAGATATGAGCCACTTCTCTTACCTCAATTTTACAAATAAGTTAACAGAGAGGTTGAACAAGATCACTTCAGGCTGAGCTGAGACTAGAAGGCAGGTCCTTAAGTGGTAGACACATGTCTTAACCACTCAGACACACACTGCCTTTTGGATTCTGTACAATGTGGTTATCCTATCTATAACCACCGCACCACATTCCCCTCCCAAACCCAAGGACAGAAGTCAGGATTGCTGATCTCCAGTATCCTTCAGCTGTCTAACAAATAATTACATAACTCACTGTCAAAGAGAGCATCAAGTCTCCATCTACTGGCTGTTCCACAGAGAAGATGACAATTTCTCCCAAATCTCAAGAGACAGAGGTCTGTATGGGGGACCTGAAGGTATTCAAAATCTTCTGAGAAAACATGCTTTCTTATGAGATTCCTTTTCAATTACAGGTGCCCTGGAGATTTTCATTTCAGGGAAGGATAGAGACTTGATTCTGTGAGCTGAACTTTGCTTGCCTACAGTTACTATTAAACATTTATGTTGCAGTAACACCTAGAGATATTATCCAGGTTGGGGGCCCCATTGTGCGGGGCATTATACAGATCTATAATACATGACAGTCCCTGTCCCCACCCTAACAGACAAGTCCTGACAGTTGGTTTTTTGTTTCTCATATGAGTAGGTAGGGATGGGAGAGAGAACATAAATATGATGTTTGAGCATGGAATAGGGTTTGGTTTTTTTTGTAAAGGACCCTTGTCAACTCAGATTTGGACCAAATTTAAAAATGATTTCAGTGACGTTTTCATAAAATGTATGGCCAATACAAAAATAACAATAGATCATAGTTCAAATCCTTCTGAAGACTCTGTTGGGTATTGTAGTGTCCTTGCTCTCTATGTAACTTTAAGAATAATGGGAAGCCACACAGGCACAGCTGGATTCCAAATAACTGTATTTATTAATTACACCTCTACCTCAATATAACGCTGTCCTTGGGAGCCAAAAAATCTTACTGCGTTATAGGTGAAACCGTGTTATATTGAACTTGCTTTGATCCACCGGAGTGCGCAGCCCTGCCCCCCCCAGAGCACTGCTTTACCGCATTATATCCAAATTTGTGTTATATCGGGTGGCGTTATATCAAGGTAGCAGTGTATGTATAAATACATAAGGTCTAGGTATTGATGTACACTGCTTCTTGGGCAGGGTTCTGGTGGCTTCTGCCATAGAAGACAGGGAGGTGGACTAAAGGAGTTATTTAAAGGGCTATTAGCCAATTCCCATACACTACATATTCCTCCCTCTTTAACGTAAAAGGGAATACAAAATATTATAAATGTATTAGTATCTTAACAACTATGAATAATACACAACATGTTACAAATTAAGGCTGAGAGGTGGTTTACTACTTCTTTCAGGATAACATCTCATAGGCGTCACAACCGCATCTGGAACTGACTGTGGTTTTTTGCTCTAAGATTTCAGAGCTCACATCAAGAACACTGAGTTCCCTACAAAAGTCCTCAAATGAATCTGTAAATATCACCTTTTTCAATTCTGTGTAACTGTGTTGGTGAGCCTTTTCTAAGGGCTTGTCTACACTTAAAATGCCACAGCTGTGCTGCTGCAGCGCTTCAGTGTAGACACTACCTACGCAGATGGGAGGGGTTCTGCCATCAAGTGTAGATAATTCACCTCCCTGAGAGGCAGTAGCAAGGCTGACGGAAGAATTCTTCTGTCAGCCTAGCACTGTCTACATGGAGACTTAGATTGGCTTAACTAGCCAGCTCAGGCATCTGGATTTTTTTACACCCTGGACTGTTGTAGTTAAAGTGACTTAATTTTCTACTGTAGACCAGGTCAGTCTAGACATGACTTCACATTCACACTGAGCAGAATACACTTCTTTCACCAGAACTGCTGTCTTTTTTGCAGTCTTAACTTCTGGAGCTCTTTCTTGCAGTTCTAAGTCCACCTCTATTGTCTTCAGCTCCTTGTTCTTTTCTACCAACTTACCTTGAAGCTTATTATTGTGGGTCCTTAGAGTGTCCAATTCATCTAAAAAGAATGCAATACTCTTCTCTTCATCTAGGTCTTCAGTATCCCTATAAGAGGTTTTAAAGTCAGAGAGCATTCAGCCACCTTGTTTTTCTGCAATACTTGATTCTTCAGCAGTATAATGGGCAATAATACGATCTAAACACACTTTTTGGACACTAACAGTCTGAATGCTTTGTGGACTGGTTGATGGCAAATCTTACAATTTCAATGCTTCAGCAGTTGCCTGGATGACCAATTCATGGTTTTGTTGCAAGCTTTTGGAAGAACTTTGAAAAACCTGATATTTGGGGCAAAAGTTTTTTTCTGTGTGGTATTTTGTTCCAGATCTTGCTCAGCCATTCTCTATCAAGTAATGCATGACCCACTCACTTCACAACTTAGAGGTTTAACATATGCTGTTTACATATGCTATTGGCTTTACTGTAAAAATCCCCATAGGAGCAAGTTTTCCCTGTATATGTTTTTTAGAAGCACTGAGATTTTCTGCAACTTCACCTTTTTAAGTGCTCTCTGATAATCCTGCTATGAAATTACAGAAACAGCAGACCCTCTCAAGCTCCATTTTATGTCTCACTTCTGCCACTTGTAAAGGAAACCAAGTAGTACTTTGTTTATTTCTTGTTAATTAAACAGTTGTAAAGATGCTACAGCATTCTCAGAGGAGTCGATGTTGTCATCTGGAAGTTGATGAATCTGAAAATCTGCTGGTATTGGCCTTAGAAAGTGATGGTTTTGCTTTTTGGACTGACCTGCACATTTTATGTGTGTGTCCTAATTTATTACAGTTTCTACAGGGTTTGTCTCGGAACCTACAATCATTTGCATTGAGATACTGTTTCCCACAATGCAATCACACAGTCTTTGAGTGTTTGCCAAGTTGTGCTGTCTGCCTTGACTCCTTCCCCGCCAGTGTATTTGTTGCACAGATTTCATGATGCTGTTAGAACTCTCTGGATCTGTCATAGCAATCTTCATTGGAATACTAATTGCTAGTGCACATTTTAGGGTCAAATGAGCCTCAGTCAATAACCATTTTGGGGTTGCTTCATTCTGCATACCACACACTAACCAGTCCTTTACTGAATCATGTAAACTGTCTCCAAATTTGCAAAGCTCTGTTAATGTTCTTAATCCAGCCGCATATTCAGTATTGTTTCTTTTTCTTCTTGAGTTTCTCTATAAAAGGGAGACATTCTGCAATCACCAGTAATTTTGGGGAGAGGTGATTTTTCTAGAATTTCCACTATTTCAGCAAATGTTTTGTCTGCTGATTTAATAATTATTAGGCTGTGCAGCAAGTTACAGGTTTTTGCACCCATTACACTCAGTAAATCTGCCATCTTTTTCTCATTGCTGATGTCATTAGCTACCGCATACTGTTCCAGTCGCTTGATATGAGTGGCCCAGTCCTCGACTGAGCTATCAAACAAGTCCATTTTCCTCACACAATCAGCCAGACATTTTTAACACTTTTTCTATCTACAGGAGTAGGCTTCCCGCAGTCCCAGTGCTGCAGGCTGCAGTTTTAGTCTCACTTTCCTTACTCTTCTATTCCATTATATTCCTGGATTAGGATCCCATGCTCATAGCTAATGGTTGTGTTTTTGATTTCTATACAACATTAAGAGTATGGGGAAAACCACATGGGCACAGCTGAATTCCCAATAACTGTTTATTAACTATGTACAAATATACAAGGTCTAGTTACCTGTGCGCACTGCTACTCTGGTAGAGTTCTGATGGCTTGTGTCATAAAGGGCAGGGAGTCCACTAGATGGCTCCCAAACTATTTAAAGGGATATTATCCAATTGCTAGACACTACAGGTACCCTTGCAGTTGCATGACACAGAATTAGTTTGTCCAGTTTTCCATTAAAAAGAACCTGATTGATTCAATTCACACAGTGAGAAAACGTTCTTTCAAAAAGGTTTTATAGTTAGAATATTTATACTCCATCAGTTATGGACCAACATGCAACAAAATACACATCCCCCATTTTGGTGGCAGGTCTCCCACACTGGCAAGTTTGAAAGTTGAGTATTATGACAATTATAGGCATGGGGGGCGGGGAGGGGGGCAGCCACCAGTGGAGACTCCTGACATAGATAGTCACTACTGGTGCCAGCAGAGCCTGCCTCTGCTTGACTCCGGGGGGAAGCTGAACCCCTGCATGTCACAGCTGCTTATCTCACCTACATGGATTGCAGCAGTGCAGCTCTACCAATGGCTGCCCACTGTTGCCTGAAATCAGGGCAAATCACCACTTATGTGACAGCAGCCATCATGACCAACGGACCAGAAAGTGAACCAGGGATCTCCACAGCTCGACACCGGAGTCTCTACATCTTGAGCTAAAGGAGGAGGCTCTATAGCTGGGGGCTGTTTCAGACACATCCCACGTTTTTGGCAAAACTGCTTTCGTCCTGTTTGCTCTTGCCAATGGATGATCAGTTGGCAAGAGCAATTTATGTGACAAATGCCCAGTTTTGCCAAAAAAGTCAGGACAGCTGGGACAGGGCTTAAAAAAGGGACTGTCCTGGCCAAATGTGATGTATGATCACCCTACTTTTCAGGAAGTTCATTGTTGTTCTTACATCATTCCACTGCCACAACACATTGAAAAGTAAGTATAAAACCTCTCAGAATCCAGCTAAGTCTGATAATTCAGCACCTCAGACTATCCAGGGATGCAGGCTCTTCAGCATTCACAAGTACAGGGCTTTGAGTGAAAGTGGCTTTTTTGTGATTTTCCACAAACACACACGCTTCCTCCTCCCATAGGTTTACCCAAGAGGATATCATATTTACAGTTCTATCTATAAATGTTCAATCAGGGAGGATGAGGCCCTCTTCTAGCAGCTGAGGTGTGAACACCAAGGGATGAACTGAAGCTCAGCAAAGAGCAAAGAGCAGAGAGAAACTGCTGAGCTTCAGTTCATTGCAAATTTGACACCATCAGCTCAGGATTAAACAAAGACTGTGAATGGCTAGCCAACTACGAAAGCAGTTTTGCCAAAAACGTGGGGTGTGAGTAGCAGAGCTGATTAACCCTGAGAAATTCACAACTGCATTTTCAATAGAGTTTTTTCACAATTTTTCATCCAAAGGTTTTTTTTTTAATGAAAATGATATTTCAACTAAAACCATTTTTTTGCACAAAAATTTCATTTTGGTTGAAATTTTTGGTTTCTCAGTAAAAAACAAAACAAAAGCAAACAAAAAATCCTAGAAACCAAAACCTGGAAACTTTTCAGTAAAAATGTCCACTTTTTGGTAAAAATACTCAATTTTTGATTTTTGAAAACTGAAAACTTTTACCAAAATACTTTTTTTTTACTTTTACTGTTTTCAGTAATTAAATGTTTCATTTTTTATTTTAATTGAAAAACCAGATACGTTTTCATGAGACATTTATAACAAATTAAAAAAAAATCCAGTGAAAAATTGGTATTTTCCAACCAGTTCTAATTTTTAAACTTCCAAAGCTCTGATTAAGAATGGCTTTGTGAGAAATGGCCGGGTTGGCTAGCAGCTGTGGCGTGGTGTAGTTTTTATTTACATATTTATTCATAATGAGGGCAGGCCCACCATACAAACATACCCTCTGCTCAGTTTGTATAATGAAAGATGCATGAACTAGAAAC
Source organism: Mauremys mutica (assembly GCF_020497125.1). Classification (NCBI taxonomy): domain Eukaryota; kingdom Metazoa; phylum Chordata; order Testudines; family Geoemydidae; genus Mauremys; species Mauremys mutica. Next base: position 97,404,047 of record NC_059072.1, on the reverse strand, counting down.
CTATTCAAACTAACTTTCACTCAGAATCCTTTTGTAATCGAAATTTGAGAATACAGTCTATTCTCCCATGGATCTGCTAGAGCAACCTCTACTAAATTAAGTGAGAGTTACATTTGCATACAGAGGAGAGAATTGATAGACCCCCCTCCCCCTAGTAAACAGAAGTCTGTGTTGGAAGATTTAATTCAGGATGGTTGTTTTTTCTAGTCAGCAGGCTTCTTCAGTAGACTCAGCAAGCTGCTTCAGCAGTTCTCCCATGACTCTGAGGCCATGTCTAGACTAGAAAAAAAGGTTGTGTTTACAAATGGGTTAGTTGGTTCATGGTGGATGCTAGCAGGGAGCCTCGGTTTGAAAATGACCTGCTCAGCCATTTTTGAAGGTGTTAAACCCTGTTTACCCTAGTGTTTAAAACATTTTTACTGATGCTTGACTTTTAGCAAGAGAGAGGAACTGTTGGATTTTATCTTTATTTAGAATTTGCATTTAGCAACTCAATGCTCTATTATTAATGTTTCCCATTTCTTTTTATGTCAAGAAGCCTTGATATTTTAACTAACAACTTTTTGAGTGTGGCTTTTCTAGTCTTGTCAGGGCATCAGTTGTCATCTACTAGTGCTATCCTTGAACTGGCTGGCAGCTGGGATGGTTGAAGTTCAATCTAGACTAAGGTTCTCTTTCAAACATGTAGAGGAAGACAGGAGCAAGAAAGGGGAAGACACAGAACAAGGATTGGGAGGTGACATGGCAAGAAAGAGGAAGGAAGGGTGGGACGGGGCCGGAGCAACCATTTAGGTGACCTAGACGGTCACCTAGGGTGCTGAGATTTGGGGGGTGCCATTTTCTTCGGCAGCGACTGCGGCGGCCGGATCTTCGGTCGCCGCTGGCATTTAGGCGGAGGGAGCTGGGGCAGGGGAGCGCGAGGAGGGCCGCCTGCAGCAAGTAAGGGGGGGGGGGCGGCACGCAGGGGAACTCCCCGCCCCAGCTCACCCCTTCTCCGCCTCCTCCCCAGGCTTGCGGCACCTAAGCTGATTGGTGCTGCAAGCCTGGGAGGCGGGAGAAGTGAAGCAGCGATGGTGTGCTCGGGGTGCTCGTGTGCGGAGCAGGGGTGAGCTGGGGTGGGGGGGGCCTCAGGGCGGAGGGTGGGGGGTGGGGAGCTGCCTCAGGCTGGGGCACGGGGGAGGGGGGCACAAGGTGGACGTTTCGCCTAGGGTGCGAAACATCCTTGCACTGGCCCTGGGGTGGGAGGAGCTTTTTGTGGATTTATTTCCTTGTGTCTTGCTGCAGACCATCCATTATTCTCTGCATTACAAAGTACTCTTAACATTTTTGAAGGAAAAGTAATTACCCAGTCACAGCAGCACAATCTGGAATAGAAGCTGTTAGATTTAAAGCACTTTCTGTTCAAAATTAAGTTAGAAACAGACATATCAAGACAGTTGAGTGACTGAACATCTCAGTGGAATAATACATGTGTGTGTGTGTGTGTGTGTGTGTGTGTGTGTGTGTGTGTGAATTTGTTATGTGTGGCTGGCATTATTCCCAGCCTCTGTGAAACCAGTGGCCTACGTTTTGTTTTGTTTTTTTAAAAAACGCAAATTCAATTTCACTAACATTTTGAATTTTTAGGATAGTTTCTTAAGATCAGTCACTAAGCTACATAGCCAGCCAGGTCTCAAAAATGGAGAAAAGTCCTGCATACTGAGGGGAATGATAGATCCAAACCAGCATGGAACATCATTTTTTAAACCAGCAGATGCCTTAATGTAACACAAACAAGCCTCAGTAGCACAGAAATACTTCTTACACACCTGCTTTCATCAGGATGTGACAGATGACTAACAGGAGACATATATAAAGAGGAAGGAAACTAAATGGATACATCACTAGCATCTATGCATGTGTATGTGTGTCCAGCTTTATGTATCATGCATTCATGTGTCTGTGCAACTATCAGTCTACATATTTGGACTCAGACTGGTACAAAATTGTACCCTACAATGATTTCTCGTCTCTCCAGTTTTCGGTGGTGATTGGAGGGTTTGAGAGGAGAAAGATGGCATCCTTTAAAACAAAACATCCCCCCCAAAAAAGTGGGACTTGTTTTTGAAATGGAAATGAGCCTAGCTGCAGGTGGAGACTGAGCTCCCTAGCTCAGAATGTTCTGACATAGAAAACAGAGTTCTTCACGCTGGATGTAGTGTGCCAGCAGGATAGAGTTCTGATGTATTTCAAGGTTGTCATTTGACTTTAATGCAGTTTTATTTTGAAATGTTTTGCTTTTGTGTTTTCCTGGGGATGTTTCTTTCAAGGTTGCAGGGGTCCTCTTATATCTTGGCTGGAAGCCCGAGAATTGCTCCCATCTTAACAGAACTCACTCACCGATCCCCACAATTCAGGCAGTATTGTTGCAGAGAACAAGTGGATGGTAGGCAGGATTTTCAAAAGTCCTTAAGGGAAAATCAGTGGAATTGTGCTCCTAAATTGACAATCTCCCCCTGAATTCACATCCAAGTCTTCCATTAAGCAAAGAATGTAAGAACACATTTAATAGAGTTGGTTGAAATTTTATTGATGGTGAGGTTTTGTTGTTGAAAAATAGGATTTAATCTAAAATGACCTTTAAAAAAAACCCTGTCTGACAAAATGTTTTATCTTTAAGAAATTCTGAACAATTTTTTGTCAGTATTTTTGAAAAAAATTGTTTTGCAGTTGTTGGAAAATTTAGGCATGCAAGTCACTTTCTCTGGGGCTCTTTTTTGTTTTTTTACTCATTTTCTTTTTTTCCACTGAATAAATGGGAGGAGGGAGCAAATGGAGGGGAAGGAGTAAAAGAATATGAAAAAGTGGGCATTTTCCTAAAATTTCAAAAGATTCCAAAAATATGGAAAAAATTTGATTTTTGAATATTTTATTAAAAACTGAAATATTTGTTTGAACCTTAGTCCATAAGCAGCCTCTGTAACTTCCATGGGACCACACATGGAGTATGGTACTAGTGACCATGAGTGAAGGTAGCAACACTGGACTACCATGGAAGTGGATGCAAGATGGTAGTTGTGAGGAATAAGAGCTGATGTTTGGACTGGAGTCTAGTTAAGTAAAGTATTTGCCATTATATTATATGCATCAGTTTATACTTTGTTCAAACCCCTGGAGGCTGCATGAATCCACCATTCTTTGTAATGACTATTGAGCTTTCCAAAGTGGATTAGATGCAGAACAATATTTCAGGCCTGTTTTGATCATTTTGTTTAGTTTGGAGGCTTGCAAACTACTTAAATCTTCTCCCAAATGTTTAAGCTGTAGCTGTTTGATGAAGCAGTTAGTGCTTTGTGCAAAAGATTTGCATGGGAAATGGCTAAGAACTCAATAAAAATGTTTTGGTTTAAAAAAAAAATCCCCCGAAACATAGTGTAGAAATATTTACTTATCACATGAAGGGGAAAATGAAAATAATTTCACAACTGAAAGCTGCCAAGTCTAGTTGATTTTGCTCAGTGTTCTTTTTGGAGGCTCTGTCCCAAGAACTCACTACATGGTAGTGGTGATGAGAGTGATTTCCCCACTATATCTGCCCTACTGTCCAAGCTGGAGAGCAATCAAGCGGAGCACTTGTTGTTATGTTACTCTGCATGTGTTGGACTCCTTAATGCTTCAGGTAATGGGTCACTCCAGGTGATGTGTTGAGTCTGCCTTTAGAAGCCTTTAGAAGCTTTCTTGTGTATTGCGAACTATAAAAATCAGGGTTGGTGCATATTGGTATAGAAATGTATTTAGCAGAACTGCATGGGGAGCCAAGATTGGAATGACAGTTTTGAGGCTCCTTGGCTGACCCCTGTAGGCCCTCAGGCCTGGAATAGCAGGGGGCGCTGCAGAGCAGGACTGAAGTGTAACAGCAAAGCTGCATGATGGCCCAAGGGTGGAATGGCAGCGGGTGCCACGGATCAGGAGTGAGGGGTGTTGGCAGCGGAAGGAAAGCTTGAACAGTATGTCCGTGCCCTCTGATAGGGTCTTGTCAGCGCTGACAGTCCGCTTGTTTCATAAGCATCTAATTAATCCCACTATTAAAATTAAACTCAAATCAAACTACAACCGCTAAAGAATCCAAAGCATGTTCTTATTCCCCCGTACGTGCATCTGTCTCTTGTCTCTGCTGGAAATTCTCCTTAACCAGCTCTCTGTGTGCAGACAGATGGAAAGTGACTGAATCCAGTGATCTCCTTTCCCTCTGGTGCCTCGACTGCTCTAGACTGTGGCACATGGAGGAGCCCACCGGTGGGGCTTACATGACAATTTCAGTTTAAGGAATGAGGCCATGTATGTTTCTGGCAGTTGTATAATTAGTGCAGTTTCTCAGCAGATGAGCCATTGTTACGCGTGCTTTTTATAGTGAGAGCTAAGGAAGTGAGACATGACAGACGTATTTTAGCAGATGCCAACTTTATGTATATAGATATAGGGATAGATCTTCGGCTGCTCCCGAAAGGGCAAGGAGGGGGTACCATTGAGGTCAGACCACTGCAGTGCCATGAAGGAGACTGAAGGTAGATCTGCACTGCAATGAGAGGTGTTATTTGCAGCTTGTGTACACATACCTGAGCTAGCTTTAATTTAACTAGCATGGTTAAAAATAGCACAGAATACTCTTCAGCGTGGGCTAGGAATGGGAGTATGTATCCAGGGTTCCAGGTGGGCTTGTACAGCCTACGCCACCATGTGTTCACTGCAATTTTCAGTGAGCTAGTTAGATTAAAGCTAGTATGGGTATGCCAAGCCGGGCTGCAATCACACCTCTCATTGCTGTGAAGACATAGCTGTAGAACTGATTGTCACTCCCTCAGCTTGGAAATGCTTTAGGGTCTGGCCTTTGAGTCCCATGCTTTGCATTTACATATGCCCTAGAAGGTGACACTTGATTCCTTGTTTCTGAATTTGGGAATGCCCTGGAGGCTGGCCCAGCACTCTAATAGGTATTATGCCATACAGCCATGTGGAAACCTTGAATCTGATTGATGGTCTCTCACTGACTGAGCAGCAGTGCTTGGCTACATACCTCTTACTGCGCCTCAGCTGAGCTACAACACATATTTCAGAGCCAAATTCATTTCTTTTTCAACCAAAACTTTTGTTCCTCCAACTTATTGACATAAAAAATACAGAACTCTTAAAACTGAAGTTAAAGCCAATGTTAGAGAGGGTAAAGAAAAGAATGTGAATCATTTAAAAATTTCGTCCTGTATTATTCTCTTCCCCCAGGCCTGTAGCCTTTTGCCAGAGTGCTAGGTGGGTCTCACCTCTGCCCAGCAGGAGAGAAAAGAGGTACTGAGAACAAAAGCAAGGAGGCGGGGTGGGGGGGAGAATTGCCGTTATTGGAGAAATTCCATGAATTACTAGAACTGCACCTATTGCTATCAATGCTTTACTTTCACCTCTGCGAATGGGTTTGATACCTGCTTCAAAGCCTGTGTGAGCTGAGTTCAGATGGAGGGTCAGCCCCTCTCCTAGAAGAATGGAGTGAGTGCAGTGGAATGGAATGTGAGGTGCATTGGCATATGGAGAATGGATGTGCAGTTCACCCCTAGAGGGCAGTACTTTAGTGGTTATCCCTTGACTCAGTGATATAGCATCCGTAAAGTGCTTCGAGCCCCCAGAAAGATTCCAAATGCTAAAAAGATGCAACTGTGTTTAATTCATCTTGTCTTGTGGCATTTCCTTCTGGGAGGGTGAAAATGAAGGAAACAAGTTTTAAAGGGAACTGCCCCAAAGTAAAAATCAACAGATGGGTAGATAAGTCTTAATGCCTTCACCCCACCCCAAATTGACATAATTGTTTCAATTTAAGGCTAAAGTCTAGCTCAGGCTAGCACAAACTCCTATCTCTCAACCAAGTCCTTGGAAAGAACTGCAGGCCTACGAGTAAAGTTTAGCTACAAATGAGTTTGCTTCTTTTTTCATTGCTTCCTGCTTGCTTTTATTTTTTGTTGAATTGTGTTGAGACTGTGCATCTCTGCCTCTTTAATCTTCCTCTTTTGAATTCATTTACAATGTGATAGATCTAGTTTGTGTTTAAGGATCTGTCAGTGGGACCAGCATAATGCATCTCAAATGGTAAAAGTTTGCATCTTAATTGATTACCCATGATGCTCCCTGGCCAAGTCCTCTGCTACAAATAGAGCATCAACAGGCGCAGGGGGATAAAAGCGGGGGGAACGTCACTGAAGAGTTTTAAAAGGATTTGTGTTAATTCCTCCAAGACGTCCCTATGTGATGTTTCTCAGTCAATAGGAGATTAGATCGGAGATCGGATTTAAACAAAGTGCTGGCTCATCATAGCCATCGTTAATCCTTTTCTATCCATTCCCACAATAGGCATTAATGTAGGAACAAAACACACACACACACACACACACAAGCATGCACCCTTGCAGAGGACTTTTCATTCTTCCTTTTATTTCACTGCACATCAAGGAGAGTACTGTAGATCTGAATATTTCTGGTCTCTTTGTTCCCAGGAAGGTGGTAGTCGAGGGGAACTTAAAATGTCAAGCTCCAATTGAATGTAAGGCTGCATGGCTGTCAGGTTTCCACTGCACTCACAAACCTCCTGAGTTCACCCTGGCTGTAGCCAGGTTAGAGGCCAGAATTAGCCTTCCATAGAGGAGAGACTCGTGAGCTAGGGCTGGTTTGGTCTTTAAGCACTGGGGTCCCTTAGACAGACTGTACAGCTCAAAGCCAACCATGACAATAATGACTTAGCACTTTTCTGACATGATAGTGTAGTAGAAAAGGTCCCAATTTCCCTTGGATTCAATTCAGTGTCAGCGTGAAGATTGAGGGAGTGTACTGCCAGCCAGAACCTGGCATGCTGTAGACCAGTGCTGTGCCGGTTAGCCCATAAGGCACATTGTACTCCACTCTCAGTACTATCCCTTCTGTAATAATGTCTCCCAGTAGGGTTGCCAACTTTGTAATATTTAAAAACCAGATACTCCAGCAGGAATGCCAGAATCACCCATGTCTCCAGGGCGACCTTAAGCATGGGCACACTGGGCAAAAGCCCAGGGCACTGTTATAAACGGGGCACCTCCGGAGTAGGGGTGCCCCTCCCCCTGCTGTTATCTGCAGCCCTGTGGCTCCTGCCCTCTGCTTTGGAGCCACCCCTGGCCAGCTGCTCATGGCAGCTTCCTGTTTTATGTATGGGGGGTGGGGGATAGGAGGGGTGCTGATGTCAGGGTGTCCCCTGACTCCTCCCATGTACCCGATCTCCACAGAGCGGGGTGCGGTGGGGGGACAGGACTCACCAAGAGTGGGACAGAGCTGTTGCTGTGTCTGAAGGCGCTTTCCTTCAGACTGGTGAGTGCTGCTCTCTTAAAGGGGCAGTGCGCGGTCTCTCACATACTCCCTCAGCTCACACATTCTGTCTCTTTCACACTCAACCCTCAACACATACTTATATTATTTTTCATAGAATCATAGAATATCAGCGTTGGAAGGGACCTCAGGAGGTCATCTAGTCCAACCCCCTGCTCAAAGCAGGACCAATCCCCAACTAAATCATCCCAGCCAGGGCTTTGTCAAGCCTGACCTTAAAAACCTCTAAGGAAGGAGATTCCACTACCACCCTAGGTAACCCATTCCAGTGCTTCACCACCCTCCTAGTGAAAAAGTTTTTCCTAATATCTAACCTAAACCTCCCGCACTGCAACTTGAGACCATTACTCCTTGTTCTGTCATCTGGTACGACTGAGAACAGTCAAGATCCATCCTCTTTGGAACCTCCTTTCAGGTAGTTGAAAGCAGCTATCAAATCTCCCCTCATTCTTCTTTTCTGCAAACAATCCCAGTTCTTTCAGCCTCTCCTCATAAGTCATGTGCTCCAGCCCCCTAATCATTCTTGTTGCCCTCTGCTGGACTCTTTCAATTTTTTCCACATCCTTCTTGTAGTGTGGGGCCCAAAACTGGACACAGTACTCCAGATGAGGCCTCACCAATGTTGAATAGTGGGGAATGATCACGTCTCTCGATCTGCTGGCAATGCCCCTACTTATACAGCCCAAAATGCCGTTAGCCTTCTTGGCAACAAAGGCACACTGTTGCCTCATATCCAGCTTCTCGTCCACTGTAACCCCTAGGTCCTTTTTCTGTTGTTGTTGTTACTTGTTGGTACTTCCTGCAATACACATATATTCTCTGTAATTTTATTATTTCAAAGTGCTGTTATTTTAGTTTTTTGACTGGTCTATGCATTTCATAATTTTATTTCTCTCCTATGCTTAAATTTAGTTCTTTGAGTAGTGAGTTCTAAAATACCTAACGTGTCCTGGCTGAAGTAATTATCATTATTACTTTTATTATCATATTGTGCTTTGTCATTCATTATTTAAAGTGGTACAATCAAATAATAGTATCCTTCTAGAATGTAACTTTAGCTTGTACTAACCTTAGCAGTGCCAGTTTAAAAAACATTAGCTAAACACATAACTTTAGACACTGGGCAGATGAAGGTTGCTTATTTTCAAATTGTATTTTTAGATATATCTGTAAAATAACTTGCATGAAAATAAATGCAGTTCCAATTATGATACTAATAGCAATGATGGAGTCAAATGTTAGTGAGTCACATACATGATTGTGATCAGTAAACTTAAATGCCAAAATAATTAGAAAAATAAACTCCCTTTCTGAATAAAAGAGAAAAGAAAACCTTAATCACATATGTTAAAATTATGTTTTTTATTGAAAAACAATTGACTAAAACAGAATAGATAATGGCAGTAACAAAGAGTGTGTCTGCTAGAGAAAGTAAGCAGATTTTAATTATCTCTACTAAATAAGTGTACAAAGTATCAAACGTGTTTCTAATACACCTCTACCTCCATATAACGCTGTCCTCGGGAGCCAAATCTTACCACGTTATAGGTGAAACCGCGTTATATCGAACTTGCTTTGATCCACTGGAGTGCGCAGCCCCGCGCTCCCCCCCCCCCCCCGCCACCGGAGCGCTGCTTTACTGCATTATATCCGAATTCGTGTTATATCGGGTCACGTTATATCGAGGTAGAGGTGTATCTGTTAAAGCTCCAGAACTGATACCTCCAGGCTTGGGATTGGGAATCTTGCTGTATTATCTTCTGATGGTTTTAAATTTACATATAAATTTTAAACATGGCTTTAATTGGAGTTTGTACATATTTTTTTTTCTTTACAGAGCTACTGTGAGCAAATTGCTAAGTTATTATCTGCAAAAACCCTAGAGTTTTCAGGTGCCTAAGTAGTCCCTGGAATCATGGTTAAAGTTTCCCAGGGCCGCCCAGAGGATTCCGGGGGCCCGGGGTCTTGGGCGGCGGGGGCCCCCGCTTCGGCGGTAAGTCGGTGGCGGGGGTCCTTCCGTTCTGGGACCTGCCGCCAAAGTGCCCCAAAGACCCACGGCGGGGACCCCCCGCTGCCAAATTACCACCGAAGCGGGACCTGCTGCCAAAGTGCAGCCCCCACCGCGGGTCTTCGGGGCACTTCGGTGGCGGGTCCCGGAACGGAAGGACCCCTCCGCCCCGCCGCCGAATTACTGCCAAAGATCTGGCTGCACTCCGGCGGTGGGTCCCGCTTTGGCAGTAATTCGGCGGCGGGGGGGTCCTTCTATCCCGGAGAGAAAGGACCCCCCGCCAGCGAAGAAGCTCCGGGGGCCCGGGCCGGGCCCCGCGAGAGTTTTCCGGGGCCCCCGGAGCAAGTGAAGGACCCTGCTCCAGGGGCCCCGAAAAACTCTCGTGGGGGCCCCTGCTGGGCCCGGGGCCTGGGGTAAATTGCCCCTCTTGCCCCCCCCTCTGGGCGGCCCTGAAGTTTCCTCCCAAAATCTGAAATGGTGCCCTGGTGAGCCAGGAGTTGCCAGAGGGCTGCAGGAGGGCCATGAGCTCTGGCAAAGTGCAGCCCCCATGTGACAGGGCAAAGCCCACCTTAAGCCCCATGCCAAGCATCAGGCACCACAAGCCACAACAGCAGTGCAGAAGTCAGGGTGGCAACACACCATATACCATGCCACCCTGACTTGTGTGCTGCTGCTGGCAGTGGCATTGCCTTCAGAGCTGGGTACCCAACTAGCACCCACCAGTAAGGTTGCCAACTTTCTAACTGCACAAAACCAAACACCCTAGCCCCATCCTTTCCCTGAGGCCCCGTTCACTCCCTAGCCCCTTCCTCGTGGCCCTGTCCCCTCACTCACTACATTCCCCTCCGTGGCTCACTCCCCCCCACCTCACACAGTTTCACTGGGCTGGGGCAGGGGTTTGGGGTGCAGGAAGGGGTGAGGGCTCTAACTGGGGGTGCGGGCTCCAGGGTGGGGCCAGAAATGAGGGGTTCAGGGTGCGGGAGAGGGCTCTGGGCTGGGGCAGGGAGTTGGGGTGCAGGAGGGGCTCCAGGTTGGAGGATGGGGCCAAGGGATTCGGAATGTGGGAGGGGGCTGCGGGTTGAGGCAGGCTGTTGGGGTGTGGGAAGGGATATGGGCTCTGGGGTGGGGCCAGCAATGAGGGGTTTGGGATACAGGAGGGGTCCAAGATGGGGGGTGCAGCTGAGCGATTTGGAGTGCAGGAGAGTGCTGTGGGTTGAGACAGGGGGTTGGAGTGTGAGAGAGGGTGAGGCTATGGGCTGGGAGTGCTGGCTCTGGGGTGGGGCCGGGGATGAGGGTTCAAGGTGTGAGAGGGGACTCTGGGGTTGGGCAGGGGGTTGGGGTGCAGGAGGGGTGAGGGCTCTGGAGTGGGGCTGGGGATGAGGGGTTTGGGGTGCAGGAGGAGGCTCCAGGTTGGGGGGGGCTCAGGGCTGGGGCAGGGGGGTTGAGGCATGGTCTTACCTCCGGTGGTTCTCAGCCAGTGGTGCAGTTGGGGTGCTAAGGCAGGCTTCCTGCCTGTCCTGGCACTGCGGACCGTGCTGCATCCTGGAAGCGGCAAGCAGCAGGTCCAGTTCCTAGGAGGAGGTGCAAAGGCAGCTTTGCACACTGCTTTCGCCCAGAGGCAACAGGGATGAGTGGCTTGGGGTGCAGGAAGGGCTCCAGGTTTGGGGGTGGCTTGCATCTGTGGCAGGGGATTGGGGCATGGGGTTGGGGTGCAGGCTTACCTTGGGCGGCTCCTGGTCAGCGGTGCAGTGGGGGTACTAAGGCAGGCTTCCTGCCTGTCCTGGCACCGCAGACCACACTACGCCATGGGAAGCAGCCAGCAGCAGGTCCGGATCCTAGGTGGAGGTGCGCAAGTGGCTCCACGCGGCTGTCGCCCGCAGGCACCTCCCTCCCATCTCCTATTGGCTGGTTCCTGACCAATGGGAGTGCGGAGCTGGTGCTCGGGGAGGGAGCAGCGCACGAAGCTCCCCTGCCTAGGAGCCAGACCTGCTGGCCACTTCCAAGGCGCAGCGCGGTGTCAGAACAGGTATGGACTAGCCTGCCTTAGCCGGGCAGCATGACCGACTGGACTTTTAACGTGCCCATTGGTGGTGCTGACTGGAGCTGCCAGGGTCATTTTTTGACCACCTGGTCACCCTACCTGCCAGTATCAGGCCGTCCTGCCAGTGCCTAATATGTGCTGGGTCTGAGCTCTGGCATCTCTTTCAAAACAAATGAAACACTGGGGAAGGCAGTGGGGCCCAGAGGTAATGAGGGCAGAGGAAGCCCAGGGAGTTTGTGGAGGCCAGGCGTGATGGTGGAGGGGGGTCAGAAAAATACAAGTTCACCCAGGGTACCATTTTCACTAATGCTGGCACTGCCTGCCTCTATCACTCCTGAGGTCCCACCTCTTTCCCCAAGGCCCCGCCCCATTCCCTCCACTCTTCTCCCCGTCACTTGCTGCTTTTCCCCTCTCCCTAACTCTGCCTAGGTCAGGAGGGACTCACCTGCAGATCTGGGACTGGGAGCTGCAGCCACCCAATGCAGGCAGGAAGTGGCCTTTGCTGAGTAGGGGCTGGTGTGAGTGATGACCTGGTGCCTCCCTGCCTCCCCCATCCACAGTAGCCGGACTTCGGGTGTCCGGTCAGTAGATCTGACCAGACACTGTCAGGTCTCCTTTTCGACTGGAATTTCTGGTAAAAAAACCAGACACCTGGCCACTCTGTCTCCTAGGAATGCTAGTGAGGAAACAGGACTTTAGTGCCTGGATTCGGTCACATGATCTGGTTCATGTCACATGACTGGGGTCAGTTTCTATAGCCTCTAGTGGCTACTGTTGCACCATCCACCTCCTGGCTCTGGGCAGGAGATCTCTGATTGCTTCTGTCATGGGTCTACCCTCACTTGAAACTGGGGGGTTTCAAGGTGAGGACCCGCATGCCACCATGTCAAAGGTCTCACCCCCACTTGGAACTGTTGGGCTCCAATGTGGGGACCTGACTTGGTTTCCCTCTAAACTAAAATCCTAGTTTAGATCTAGTAAGCTGCCACCACTCAATTAGGAAATGTGAATTGAGACACAGTCCTTCCCCAAAATCCTAGGGGATTCCAAGAGCCCCAAATCCATGGAGTTCTTACACCCAGGAGAAACAAACCATTCCCCCTGCTTCCTCCCCCCTCCCTTTTCCTAGGAGAGAGATACCTGATTCAAACTGCTTGAATCAAACCCAGGAGGAACTGTCTCTTCCCCCCTCACCTTCCCCTGAATTTCCACAGAAGAAGGAATTAACCAAGTCCAAAGAAAAGAAAAGAATTTATTAAGAGAACAAAAAGAAAATACAGAATCTCTATGAGCCCAAGCTGGACACTCATAGGGTATAACCTTATCAATCTCTGGAGAGAATCCCCTCTCCCCCTTTTCTCAGTAAAAGCAATATCAGCAAACAGGAATAAAGCATTTCCTTTAGCAAACACACAATTGCAAATATAGAAATCAAATCATAAGACTAATTCGCCTTTCTAATTAATACTCACTATTAATTAGTAGAAACTACTCCAGGAGAACTTGGAGACATGACTGGTCTCTTCTAGATTCAAAAGAGTTCTCTGAGCAAAACAAAGAAAACACAGACAAAAGCTTCCCTCCACAGAGATTTGAAATTATCTCATCTCTGATTGGTCCTTTGGTCAGGTGGTCACCAGGTACTACATGTTAACCCTTTCCAGGGAAAAGAGACCTTAACCCTGATCTGTTTATTTATGACAGCTTCATAGTAGAGTGACCAGATAGCAAATGTGAGAAATCGGAACAGAAGGTGGGGGGCAATAGGCTCCTATATAAGAAAAAGCCCCAAATATCGGGACTGTCCCTATAAAATCAGGACACCTGGTTACCTTACTTCATAGGGCTGCCATGTTTCAGCCCAATCTGTTGCATTTCCCCCTATAGAGAAACTACATGTTTTAAGGTAGGCTACTGTATATTCACTTGTCTTGTGGAGTGGAGAAGGGAGCAGGAAAAGGCATTCGCCAGGCTCCCTCCCAGTTTCTTTTCCTCTTGAGACAAAAGAAAGGAGTACAAAGTGGCAAATACTGTTTGCATCCCAGGATGCAGCAATTTTGTTTCAGAAGATCCTGGCTAGACTTAAATGTCCCTGATTTTTGCCTGCAAATTCCCTATGTTCTTTCAGTTTTATCTCACCATGAAGGACTGAGATTAATTGATAATTAATATACCACCTTCTATCAAAGAATATCAAAGTGCTTCACAAATATTAAGTAGCTTAGCTTCAGAACACCTTCCTGAGGCAGGCAGGGATCATTAGTCCCATCTTACAGATGGGGAAACTGAGTCACAAAGAAATTATGTGACTTTTCCAAGGTCACACAAGGAGTCTGTGGCATAGCCAGGAATAAAACCCAGATTTCTTGACACCCATTCTGATTCTTTAAACTCAAGATCATCCTTCTCCCAAATACTGACTGATGTGATCTAAAGCAACAGGAGGGGTTTCATTCCTAAACTCCACAGCCACTGGCACGGGACTGCTGAGTCTCTCTTGTCCCTTTTTGATGGACACACTCAGGGAGTTGAGTCTTTTCCCTGCAGGAAAATAAATAATCCATTCACTGTTTCTGTCTGACATTATCTAACACACCTTGCTCAGACTTCTAAAACACAGGTGACCAGAAACAGAATCTGTTTAAAATATATTTGTCCAATTTCCTTCAAGGTTCTGGAAAAATATTCCCTCTGACACACAGCAACCTTATATGCATATTTCATAGGCGCTCCCTGTCCTTCAAGGAGTGATTGGTTCTGGCATAAGCTTCTTCCACTGTCTCCTCTTCTTCGCCCCTCCCATCTCTGAATGCTCTTTTGTCCTTTACCCCAGCATCTGATTCTGATGATGCTCACTCTCTACCTTCAGCCTGTTCACCTGTCCCCATAACCCCATTCCCTTCCAACTACAGACTTATTTTGCCTCTGCTACAATCCCTCCCTCTCCCTTTCTCCTGGCTTCTTCTCCTCAGCATATAACCATGCTTTAGAATAACCCCATTTTCAAAACTACTCTTAAGCCCACCTGCTCTCCACCCAGCCAGCATCCCATCTCCTTTCTTCTCTTCATTTCTTAACTCCTTTACCCCTCTTCACAACTGCTGAATTGACTTCCTCTCCTCTGACTCCTTTCCAGACTGGCTTCTGGCTTCTCCACTCCATCAAATCCACTCTTATCAAGGTCCCTGGCCAAGTCTTGGGACCTCTATTCTTTCCTCATTCTCCTTGATCTGTCTGCAGCCTCCAGTACTGTAGGTCACACTGGTCTACTTGCAACACTGTTCACCTTCAGCTTCTGTGAATTTAGTCCTTTTTGGTTTTTCTCCCTCTCCAATTGTTCTAACACCTCCTTGGGCAGCTCCTGCTCCTATCCTGTCTGTCTAGGTTTTTATACCATGCCCATTGTCATGGTACCTGAGTAACTCCTCTCTCCCTCTGTGCTGATGTTTAGTAGGACTCTGTCCTTAATCTCTTCCCTCCTCACATTATCCTTGGGTGACCTCCTCTGAGTTAGCACAGACTCCTTACCATCTCCATGTGCATGGCACATGGATTTACGTCTCCAGATCTTACCTGTTCCCTCCATCCAGTCCCATGTATCTGACAGTTGCTCTGTAATACCATCCTGTGTAACTCATCTTCAGATCAAGCTCAACATAACAAAACCAAGTTCTCTATTTCCCTTCCAAAGCCTTCTCTTCTTCAACCTTCCATCACTGCTGAAGATACAATACCACCATCTTCTCTCTTTCTGCTTCTTCCCACTCATCCAAACAGTGTCCAAGCCCTGTTGCTTGTTTCTTTACTGGAACTGTTGGGAAAAACAAGCAGGAAAAGAAAAACTGACTCAAGATAAACCACTTATCTGCAAACACTTGGGGTTTGTTAAGAGACAATGCTAGGACAGCAAAAAACCTGGGGAAAACGAGAGATCAAAATAACTATTGCTGGGTTTAAAAGGGGTGTGCAAGAAAGAGGGAGTTGTTTGGGGTAACCAGACTGAGACCACCCTGATGGTGGTGTCTGAAGAAGTTAGGCCTTCCCAGGTTACCATCAGGGGATGGTAAGCCTTTAGTTAAGTTAGACACATAGACTGCTTGTTGTTTGAAAATCCTTTTCTTTCTCTGAATGCTTTGTTCCTACTGCTAAAACAATACTTTAGTTTAAGAAGGCAGCTTGGTCACTGTATTCACCATTGGTCACAGACCCTGAAGGAAGAAACCCAGCTGCTGAATCTCGTTGGGGACCTGCTGGGTAAGCACAGTTGATACACAGGGTAGTGTAACCCGGGGCCTGGTCTAGGAGAGGGACAGGTTAAAGCATCATGCCTGACACCAGAAGGGCTGCACTCCCAGAGACCAGAAAAGGGATTTTTGCAGTAGAAGACTGGACACTAGGATATCTGCATTTGTTGCTGATCAAATTATGGGTAAAATGTCCCTGATAACTTCACGACTGTTTTGACTCAGTGTAATTACTACTACCTCAGCTATTCTCTGCCTTTAGCAGGGTAGCAAGCTCTTTAGTGCTATACCTGGCTAGTCCATTTCTGCAAAGCCCAAAATACTGGAATAGTGCAGGGTGCTGCAGATCAGGACCAAGGCACAACTGAGTAGCCCTCTAGCACGGAGAGAGCAGAGAGTGATGCAGGACAGAAAGACAGAGGAGCAGTGGCAGGGGTGTGTGTGGAGGAAGTTTGTGCAGCAGCTGCCTGTGCTATAGCACTGGCTAGAACAGGTGTGAGGACCTTTTATGAGCGTTAAATTTACATAATTTAGAAAAACATAAGACCCTCCTCCCCCCCGTCCCTCTATGTGCACACACAAACAGCAAATGAGAACTGAAGTAAAGAAAGGAAAAGGGCCCTTAAAAATTAAACTATTTAGTCTTGAGGACAAAAACCCTTCAGGGGACAACACTTTAAAAGAAAAGACTTGATCTGTCATCTACTTTAATAACTACACTCTCTCCCATAAATTCCCCAGTTCCTCCGGCAATCCTCTCTCCTCAGAGAGCCCTGCTGGGAAGAGATGGGCTGGAAACAATGCAAGCTGACTCCTGCCAGCCCCAGACTGGTGCACAGAGAGCTCTGCCATCAGTAGCAAGACGTAGCCTGTGTTCACACAGACGGACCCAGCTGGCGTTGCCCTCCCCTGTGGGAAGGGGGGAAGAGGGTAAGAGGCTGAAATCTCTACTGAGCAATAGCAGCCGAGAGGAAAGGAATGGAAAGCTTCTCTACTGCCATAAAAGCAAAATAAAAGAACCTCTTCTGAATTTCAAAGGTGACATTTCTCTAGGAGGGAAGTGGAATTCCACTAGCTGCTATTAGACAGATAGATATCTCTCACTCACAGTGCCTTAATGGTGGGCAGTGGGAGTTCTGTTTCCAGCATATAACCCAGCTTGTCACAAAACTGTTTAACAGGTACTGTGCTACTGTTCTTATCAGTCATTAATGAATGAATACATACATTTGTGAAGTGGGCAGTGGATGACTCAAGAAATGGAGACTGATTGTGACTTACGGAGCATTTTTACACTGAGGCCACTGGAGTGAATCCAAATCTGTATGGAATGAGCTGGTGGGCCTCAGTCAATTGCATAGTAGGCAAATGTCTACACCAGTGGTTCTCACACTTTTTTTTCTGAGGACCATTTGAAAATTGCTGAGGGTCTCGGCGGACCATTTAATTATCATCTTTCTAAATGTTGTTTGTACCATTAGCTAACTATTGTGAAGCGCTTTGGATAAAAGTTCTATATATAAAAAAACCCCTTAATAATAATTAACTTTTTTGTTCTATAAATAAAAGCAAACAGCTCATATTTTAATATCAGTAGCCTTACCTTTTTAATGTGATGGATGTGCCCTCTCTCCCCTGCCGCAGCAGCCCCCGAGTGGGGGCTGGGGAAAAGCGGGTCTCTCCCCTGCCACAGCAGCCACAGTGCTGAAGCTGGGAAGGAGGGCCATTTCTCCCTGGCAGCCGCAGCCCTGGAGCTGGGGAAAGTTGCCTCCTTCTCTGGCCACTGCAGCCCTGCACGTCCCAAATTCCCCCTCTTCTCATCCCACTGCTCCCTCCCACCTACTCCCTATTCCCCCCAAGGCCACCACCTCACTTTACATGTGCATCTTCTCCAGGGTTTAGGCACCTAATTAGTGGAGCCACAATTGCGCAGCACCACTAACTAGGTTGGTGGCCCTTCATTCTCTCATGTGCGGCCACCCAGGTGCGCATCTTAGAGGGAACTATCCGCAGACCACTTGAACGGAGCTCGTGGACCACTGGCAGTCCGCGGCCCACAGTTAGAGAACCTCTGGTCTACATCAAATGAATCACATCTCCCGGTTGGAAGTTTCAGCAGAAACCATACATGTACCACAAACAAAACCTGTACATCAACAATATAAAAATCGGTAGAAATAACATTTGCCAATCATAATTCTGAGCACTCTGTCTAGGTGCTATAGCACCCATCCTTTGACTGTCTTGTCTAGATCAATGGTTTTCAACCTTTTTTCATGGGCGAATCCCTAAAAAACTTTGAATGGAGGTGTGGACCCCTTTAGAAACCTATTGTCTGTCTATATAGCTGAATTCTGTTCAGTCAGTTGTCAGTCTAAGCCTTTTATGGACCCCTTAGACGTAGTCTGAAGACCCCCAGGTGTCCAAAGACCACAGGTTGAGAGCCACTGGTCTAGATCAGGAGTTCTTCACTACCAGGGATGGCGGTGTGTGTATGTCCTTGCACCATGGTCCACAGGGTGATAAGTCACTAGTAAATTCCAACCTGCTACCCAGTGTTCTGCTAACAGTTGCTAGAACTGAAACTGAACCCTGACAAAGGACTCCAGTCCTGGACTCCAACTGGCAGAATGCTAGGGGCTTGGATTGGTTCACAACTTCTTTAGAAACCCAGCTCAGGAACAGTTGGGATCTCCCTGTTTAGGACTGCTTTCCCTGTAATACCTTCTCCTGATAATCTGACCCTGACACCTGACTCTTGGTTTTTGCTGTCTGGCTTGCCTTGAACTGACCTCCTGGTAGCTGACCAGACTCCTGCTCTGAACACTAAGTCAGAGTGCCCAAACCCCAGTCATGAATTCAGGGAAAGGGTGGTCTTTTATTATGCCTGCATACAGCACCTAATACCGTGGGCTCTGATCTTGGTTGCTGCCTCTAGATGCTACTGGAATACAAACAAAGAAGCCCAGGATTGAATAGGCCAGAGAGACTTCACTTCCCTCTCAGCCTTTGAGGTTGTATCTCTTTCAGGTTTTGGGTAGAGCAGGGGAGATGATATGTGGGGAAGATTTTATTGCATTCATGTGCTGTACCTGATCTGCAGCTAAATGGCCCTAATTCTCTAAGCCTGTCAATCCATCACCTTTCACCAGGAATGCATTCATAATTTGCTCTGTCAGAAAGTTAATACATTTCATGGCCAATTTAGAAACGGCCCTGCACGGAGAAGGAGATACAAATACATTTTGTATCATTAACCGCAGGCACATATTCACTACATCCATCAGCCCATCCCAAGCTCTCTCGTCCCCTCAGAAACTGGTGACAGCCTCCTTCCCCCTCCCCCACCTCACCTTAAGAATGCAGTGTCATGAGGGGATCCTATCCCTGGAGGCCCACCTTCCCCATTGCTACATCCCTGCAACATGAAAGAACCGACTGTGTTAAGAGAATGTGTGTGTGTGTGGGGGGGGGGGAACAGACAATTAACATAGGAGGGTTTAAGAGGCTGGGCTCAGGAACTAGCTCCACTGGCTGGTGGGGCCTGAAACAATGTGGAACAGCATGCTCAATCTCAAGGGGAAAGGGCGCACATGGCCAGGTTGCTGGAGACTGCCTGTGTGAGGTCTTGAGGCATGCAGCCCTCCTCAGCCACAGGGGAGTGTTTGTGTGAGAAAAAGGGCAGGGTGGGGAAGGGAAGAAAAGAGGAATTCTCAAGGGGAACCATCTCCCTGCAAATGTGACGCCATGAAGACAAGAAGGCATTGATGTCTTCCTGAAGAGGGAACTGAAGAACCGTGTTGTGGAGCACGTGGCAACTTTACAATATAGTATTGTTGGTGGGATCCAGTGCTCATTAAGCCAGCCCCCTGCCCTGACACTCAGAGATCCACCCCCTCACAGGGCTCACTGTCAACTTTTCTGTTGTTGGCCATCTCTTTGGAAGTCCAAATATACAAACCTGTGCCAGGTAGAACACATGAACTTAGGGCATCGGCGCCACTGTAGCAGTTAAGCGAAGACGCTCCTATGCTGATGAGAGAGCTTCTCCTGCTGGTGTAGCTAATTCACCTCCCTGAGAGGCAGTAGCTATGGCAACGGGAGAAGCTCTCCTGTCAACATAGCAGTGTCTACACAGGTGCTTAAGTCAGCATAACTACGTCGCTCAGGCATGTAGAGTTTTCACACCCCCTGAGTGACGTAGTTATACCGATGTAGGTCTGTGTAGTATAGACCTGGCCTTAGGGGCCTCTCACTGTCTTGGCTGCAATTTTTATTGTAGACCCACCGCTTTTCTGCTCTTCTGCCTCAACAGTCTACATTAGTGCACCACTGACAGTATCTCCCTGAGATTGTGGCCAGACAGACTCAGATAATCACCCCTCCAAAGGTGTGAATTTTTGGCTTTCCTCCCAGGCCATTGTAAGGGGGTGTTGACTTTGAAATGTAATTGGAGCCACTTAGATGGCCAACTTGCTCACCTCTGCCCTGCTGGATAAAATCCCCGACATGTGCGCCAAAGACTCTCCGTTAGCACAGCTGCGACAATAGCAATCTTTGACTGCTGCAGCAGTGGAGAGGTTGGACAACAAGCTAGGACAGAGCAGCCCAGAGCTGAAAACAATTCTGAGGCCCCAGGAGGAGCAGGCACAGACAAGTGAGCAGTGCCCGCACAGATGACTGAAGTGCAAACAAAATCTATTTTAAGCTGCCACCTTCAACCTTCTCTCTTGTTGCAAGGGGCATGAATTGTTTAAATTGATGGGCAGGTTAGCCAAGCTTCGGTCACTTTCCAACTCTTGCGAGGGAACAGGACAGGGGGCAGAGAGGAGGCATTTATTTATTTTTCCTGACAATATAAGAGACACATCTGCAGAGTCCCCTTTTATTCTTCTACCACCTCTTTTGTTCTGGCACCCAGGCGTTGCCCCTAAAACAGAATCCCTTTGGAAAATGGGCTGTGGGGAGAAGACACAACCCAGCTATCACAAGAACTCAGTCATGTCCTAGAGAAGCAAATAATCAGAACATTGCTGCTCTGTGTGTGGGGTGGGGGTGGGGGGATTTGTACTGTCAAGTCTTGTTTTGTTCATTTTTCTTTGTAAATCTTAGTTTCAATCCCCCTGACTGGGTCTCCAGTGGGAACTGAACCTGGGATCTCTCAGCATAAAAGCATAAGCGTCTCCTTTCTGAGTAGCTGCTAGTGTGCTCATTAGCCTCCTATGTCGACCAGCCCCCTAGTTCAGTGACTCTCAACCTTTCCAGATTACTGTGCCCCTTTCGAGAGTCTGATTTGTCTTGCATACCCCCAGGTTTCAACTCACTTAAAATCTACTTGCTTACAAAATCAGACATAAAAATACAGAAGTGTCACAGCATGCTGTTACTGGAAAATGGCTCACTTTCTTATTTTTACCATATCATTATAAAATAAATCGATTGGACTATAAATATTGTACTTGCATTTCAGTGTGATACTTGAGCCTGTTTTTCGCTTCTCTGAAGCTGGAGCCCCAGGTAGTGGGACTGAACCCGAGCCCTGCTGCCCAGAGCTGAAGTATATAACTTAACTTCCCGGGGCCTCCTGTGGCATGGGGCCCATGGCAATTGCCCTGCTTGCCACCCCTACACTTGGGACCCCCCTGAGGGGGTCACAATCCCCAGTTTGAGAAACACTGATCTAGATGAGTTAGATACTCTGTGGAAGACCTCTGCATACCCCTGGTTGAGAACCATTGCTCTAGGGAGACAGCGACCCACACTCCATGGGAATGTGGGGAACATTAATCCATTTACCAGCCTGGGAATCTGACCCTGGAAGCTTTTACTCACAGGAGCAGTCCTTACTCATGCAGGTAATTCAGTTGAAGTCAGCAGTACTACTTGCATAAGCAGTGCTTATCCACCCATGTAAAGATTTGCAGGATATATTTCATTCTTATTAATATAGCATTGGATTCAGTTCAGCAGTCCCATCTACATTTCACTGGTGGTTTTTTTCCCCTTTCTCATAGTTTTTTAAAATGAGCTGTAATCAAGAAAACCAAAACGCTGAAGCGCCACACACTGACTGATGGAGCAGTTAACTGAGCCAAACGATAATTAGGCATCGTTCAAAGGCTTGATATTCCATTTTCTCTACGCTCACTCTCCTGTACCTCACTAAGAGGGAGGGGGTCGAGTGCTGTCCTCCAGGCATGCATTACTTCCTGTTAGTGTCAGGGGTAGTCACAAACACTTATCAAAGGTTGAATGAACCCTTAGGGAGTGAACCTGTTCCAGGAATATACCTCATGCTAAGGTTTTGTATGAATCCCAAGCTGTCTAATCTAAAACGAGTGGGGTCTATATCTGCCCAAGAAGCTCACTGGAGCAACGGAGCACTGTCCCGGTTTTGTTGTCTGGGGTTTGTATTTGAACAGTTCAGGTAAGAGTCCAGTTAGGATACAGCATTGCCCAGCGAAATGGGGTCCTTACCCTGCTCCAGAGAAAGTCTGCACATGCCACAGGGGGAGGGATAGCTCAGTGGTTTGAACATTGGCCCACTAAACCCAGCGTCATGAGTTCCTTTCTTGAAGGGGCCACTTAGGGATCTGGGGCAAAATCAGTACTTGGTCCTGCTAGTGAAGGCAGGGAGCTGGACTCAATGACCTTTCAAGATCCCTTCCAGTTCTATGAGATAGGTATATCTCCAATTATTACCTTTATTAATATTCAACTCTCCTCCTTCCAGGGGTTTATTTTATTAACAAGATAAAATATGAATAATCTAAATCCAGATCCAAGCCACCTTGCTAGGTTTGGCTGTTCTTAGGGTTACTCCTGTAGGACCGCTGTCCTTGATCTTACTTTTTTCTGCCCAGTGAGCCACTTCCATCTACCTTTGTATCCAGGGTGGTGTCAGCTGGCCCCACTGTGTCAGCTGGCCCCACTGTGTCAGCAGGAATCAGCAGGTGTTTGCAGGGTTCTACCAGTGACTGACAGGGTGTGCTAACTGAAGACTCTCAAACAAATGCCTCTGCACCACTGCAGCTATATATTCCTATATAGGAATGGCCTATATTCCGTAGAAGAATGGCCAAAACTGTAGCATACTTGGAACTTGCTGCTCCCTTCAGTAGAAAATAAGGCACTGCACATGAACTGAAGCCAGAACTCCCAATTGGAGAATCTGAAATGGTAGCGGCAAGGAAGGTCCAAGAATCATCAAGCAGGTACTGGATTTCAGGGGCTGTATCACGTCATGTCTTCATGAATTTTTATCCAATAAAATCAGGTTGTTCCTGAAATTTGGAGGAAAGGTTTGAGAGCAGACTGGGTAAAATTTTTTGATCAAAACATGTTTTTGGTAAAAATGCAGAGTAATTGTCATTGAACCATTTCACACTTTCAGTTTGGTTTTTGCAGAGCTGTTCATTTAGGACCGCCCCATTTAAAAATAATCAAAAGTTTTCATTTCAGCATTTTCCAGATGAAACATTTTGATTTGAAACTACTTTTAATTTTAAAATTCCTTTACTTTCATTTCAAAATTAAAAAACATTAAACTGTCAAAATAGAAACGAAAAATGTTTCCTTCAACAGAACAGTTTTTTACTTTTCAAAATTGCCAATGACCCTAAAAATCTGTTATTCACCAGCTCTAGCTGAGAGTCCAAACTGCAGATCTGCTATTAAAATTAATTCAGATCAGTTGAAAGCACCACCAGAAGACCTAGTGCAATAGTGAAGATAGAAAAGGGGATGAAGACTTATTCAGAGAAGGATGGTGCTGAAGAACCACTGCGGGTTGAAAAAAAAAACAAGCACAGGATCTCCCATATGGGAAAAGTCAAGGGAATTCCCTGAAGGAGAATATGTGTGCTTGTGGTCTCCAAAGGGCAGAAGAGAAACCATCACAGGAGGAGAGGTCTAAGGCCTCCACACTAAGAGGATAGGGCAACTTGGTGTTCACTGCGTCGCCGTCATTTCTAAAGGTGAATTACACTATTTCTGCAGCCAGTTCTAATTTCTGTGCCTTTGTAAGCAGGTTAAGTGTAACCAGACCTGTCTGGTTGAACAGCAGCCTAATTAGCAGCCTAATTTGTGTCTGAGTGAAGTGTACACTAGCATGTTTTGTACACATTACTAAAAAAAACCACTGAAATGGCCTCATCCCCATAATTACCTCTGGTTTCCAATTAGCAGAAGGGTAACAACATCTGTACAGTGTGACAAGGAAACAAAGCCCTCTCCTGCTCCAGTGCAGAAAGGAGACAATGAAACAAACAAGGAAAAAGCACTAGTTAAATTGTACATTAGTCAGCATTCTTCTTTACTTCTGGCAGGGGATGAAGGGAATCAACCTCTCCCGCCTCTGTGCTCACTTCTGCTTCCCCAGGGAGATGCATCAGACATTACTTCTGAGGCTCTGTTACAGCATTGCATTTTTGCTATCTGATGTCAGTTACTCTGGTGTAAATCAAGGGTAACTCTACTGACTCTACTGACTGGAGTTCTTCCAGATTTACACAAGGGTAAGATCAGAATTTTTGGCCTCCAATACTCATTTTCTGGATTAAATGGAACAACACTTCTCATATTTGTTCTTCCTTTCATTAGAAGAGGATAACTTTGTGTAATTAACATGCCAATAATTAAAGATTCCAAGATTATGTACTAATTTCTCTCTCTCAAAATTTTATCAGCAGTAATTGCATTAACATTTCCCCCCATCTCCCTTGGGAATTTATTAAACTTTCATTTGGCCCTAATTCCCCACCCTCCTTTCCTTGCGTCTCTGAAAATTTGCCAGAGACATCAAGAAGTTCAAGCAGCTCGACTTTCTTGAGAACAAAGGGGAAAACTGCAGTACTTTTCAGTTTTTAAAACGTCCCTGAAGAGTAGGGAAAGCTTTCTGGAGATGCTCGTAAAAGCTGCATTTAATTTTGTCTCAGAAATGGCTACTAGAGCCAGTGGGGAATTTATTAACAAAATGGTTTTGCACTGCAAAAAGGTAGTTTCGTCAAAACCAAAACTTTTTTCAGAACCATATCAGTTTCAACAAAAAAATTGTGGGGAAGGTCTCAGATTCAGGATGGAATTTCTGGTGAAAACAAGAGCTCTCTACCTTAGAACTAGCCAATAGCCCAGTGGTTACAAGTATTTTCTTGGTACGTAAGAGACTCAGGTTCAAGTTCCTCCTCCAACTGAGTGACCTTAGCTATTTTTGTATGGTTCTCTTTCTCACTCTCTTGATGAAACATTTCAAAAGGTCTAGTTACTGTTCTGAAGTGGAATGAAAACAAAATGTTGACACCTTGAAGTTTGTCATAACACAAATTTCCTGTTTTCCAGCTAGCCCTAATGGGCTCACTCATTCCTTGTGATAATGGCATCAGCAGCTTCCTACTGATAGGAGTTATGAAGGAGTTGACTCACGGTTGATGGTTCTTTCTGGCTGAGTATGGCAGAGCAGCTCTCTCTCCACTGATCTGCCACCAGTGGCTGTTCTGCCTCTGCAGTGGCCTGCCTCTTCCTGTGACTTGGCCTTCCTGCCAGGTCACTTCAAAGTCTCTCCCCTTCCAGAGTAGTCTGTGAACAAAAATCAAAGGGAATTAATGCCAATTAACTGAATTAATAAGAGATGGAAGGGAATGACTCCCTCGCAGGGTGCTTCAGACTGTGGTTGTCTGAGAAGCTCCTGCCTTCAATCAGCCCTTTCCTCAAAAGCTGAGGGCTGAAGGTCTGTTCTCTTCCCTGGTCCGCCCTGGTTCTGCTACCCTTTTAAGCTCCTCCTCCAGCCAGTACATGCCTTGAACGTGTGGCGAGGTGGAGCTGAGTGAGCCCAGAGCAGCTCCTTAACACCTGGTTGTCTAGGGTGGGGTTTGCATACTCCATCACAGAATGAAATTGTAATGCATTTAAGGTCTATGGGTGTGATCATGTGATCACCCACCACCAGACCATACAAAAGCATACCTATTATTTCCCCCCTTCTGCTGCATTTTATCTTTCATCTAAATTTTTCTGTCAGTCTCTTTCTGGTTAGGGAAACTGACTTGACAAAATTAAGGCCTTAGTGAGTAAGATGACAATGTTTTGTTGTATGCTAATTAATGTTTCCATCATTTAAGAAAAGGGTTAAGAAAAAACAACTGATTTTATAAATTATATTTTTTTCTGCATGCTTAAGTTAATACAATAGGAGGTTTACATCTCATGTGATTAGGGAGTAATTCAGTTTTAGACTGTGAAACCACCCCAGAGTTTAGCACTAGCCATGGGGTGCAGGAAGTAATAACATCTAATAATTCATAAGCCATGATATCTGCCCTCTCCTCCGCCACACTGGGGGCCATCTTCAAGGATTGAACCCAGGGCTCTGGTTCTAAGAATGAGACTTTACTATTTGACCTCAAGGACCAGATTCATTGGGTTGGAAGTAGCTGCAGCCTCATAAATATCTATCAGTCATCTAGCCACTAGAGGGGGACAAAGACCCTCACCATAGGCTATACAGCTATTTATGTAAACATTTCAAATGCTTACATAGTAATAAATTGCTACTGTCTGTGCTGCTAGAACTTTGTGGACACCGTGTCTTTGTGTCAGACTAGGCAGCTGGTGCTGATTCAAACAACAAAAGCAAAATGGGAGTTCTTCTTTGAGTGGTTGCCCAATGGAAGCTTGGACATGGGTCTGTCAGCTGGTTCTGCCGATAGGCTACACCACAGTGAAGGAGGGAACTAGACTCTAAGGTGGCAATCAGTTGGTCATGGTGATTGCTGACATCTGAAGGGGATGAAGGTTTCAGGGGCAGACTAATGTGTCCTTGTCTAGCTGAAAATTTGGAATCAAAGTGATTATCCTAAATTAGCAGTGTAGATTGCCCAGAGCTAAAGGATGAGTCCCGTTACAGAAGAGATGCCAACCTGAAAACTGAGTTGAAAGACTGAATACATCAAAGGAACATAAGATTTGCTATTCAGGATTAGACCATTTGCCTCTAGCCATGGTTTATACTGGGTATTCCTGAAGTAGGTGAAACAGTCCATGTCACTGGCCAACTGAATAGTGCTGTATGTTGGGCAGAAGGGCTCCTTCCTGAGAGAAGGGGAGGAGGAGAAAGAACATGAGGGAAGCAAACAGAACTTTGTTTTAGTCAGAATAGAAAAGGTAACCTCCTCCCTTTGCTGCAGCCTTATTTGTTTTTCTTTTATGCATAAGCATGATGCACCCTCCATTAATTCAGCGTAGAGGGGAGATTTCCATGGAAACAGCAGGACTCCATTTCTTTTAAACTCTGCTGTCTGATTTCCTTCTTGAATGGAAATCAATGCAATGGTAATGGTATAAACATTCAGAGCCTGGCACAGAGATAATATATGTGTACAGTGGTCTGCCCCATTCCTTCATTCTTCACCTCACCCTACTGATCCTTCACCACTTCATTCTCTTCTCTCCTTTCTTTCTCTATCAGTTTTCCTCTCCATTCCATTGGTCTTTTTATCTGCCTATCCTCTTCCCGACCATGTTGATTTTCTTCCCATTTTTGGGTTGTTTTAAACATTTTAAACATGTTTTAAATAACAGAATGGATGGTGGCTTGGGCTCACTGCATGCATGCAAGTCTTTGGGTACATATTGGGGTGGCCAGCCCATGTCGCTGTCTATGCTGCCAGGGAGTCACTGTTACTGTTATCTGAGTTAGTTAGATCAAAGCTAACTCAGGTATGTCTACATGTGCTGCAGTCACACCTCTGATTGCTGCGCCTATATAAATATTCCAACCCTCCATTAGGGACTGGGACATTCCTACCAGTTGGTGATGAGTGTAGTTTGAATACCTAGACAATTATGATGTAAAAATTTTGTAATAATCATCCAGAGCTATTTGTATGGGTACTTTCTTGGTTGCTTAGGTAGAGGGGAGAGAGAGAGAGAATCCACTGCTGGACCCACTAACCCCCCCCACCCAACTGCTCTCAAGTTTAAACCTATTCACCCTCAAGTCTTAATGCTGTGGCAACCATTCTTCTATCCAAGGAGAAGCGGACAAGAACTGCAGAGCTCTCTGTGGAGCATGCTAACAAGAGGTGCATGTGGTTTCCCTTCTCACTGCACTCCAGTGATCCTGAGATTGACTGGTGATATATGACAGGGCCAAGGAAAAAAATACACCACGAAAGACAATCAAGAAACTGATTTTGTGTCAGGACCTGACAAATCTTTTATCCTGAGAAGGGAAACAAAGCTGATTAGAAGCAGGTGGATGGGTGGGTTTACATACGAGGACCTAGTTTGGTTTCTCCTGGAGGAACATTTGTGGGAGGAGGCCAAGTGTGAGGTAGCTGAGGGGAGAACTCTCCAAGGTGAACCCCAGAGTTTCCTTTAAACCATTCCTTCTGGAGGGAGGAGTTTGGGCAGCATAGATGATGGTGGTTCCCCCTCCAAGTCCCATGGATATCAGGCTCTGTGGAGTCCTACAAGGAGGCTTGCCCTGATGGCTCCTGCAGAAGCTGCACTGCCATTCGCTGGGTCCCCCAGTGTGATCGGTAGCCGCTGCAGAAAGGGTTCAGAAGGAAGTAACACAACTCCCACCTAGATTTCTATATGGAAGCCGCTGAGCTCTGGAGGGGATGGTACTGCAGAGAGCAGCACCTCTCCTGCTCCCTCCATCCCACCTTCTGAACTTTGTGGAGATCCATCTTTACGGAGGCAACACACCCTCACTCTGTACAGAAAAAGAGAGAGGGGATCTGCACCCGGAGTGTCCATGGATTAAAATCTGGCCCTATTCAAGAGTTGCAAGATCGTCATTGACTGTAGTTTGGAAGGAGAAGAGCAAGAAGAGATGTGACATCAGAGTAATGTCGGTACCCCTGTTTGGGCTGTTGGCAGCAGGGACTGAACATAGGACTTCTGGATCTTCAAGCACAAACCTCTACTGCAGGGATCGGCAACCTTTGGCACGCAGCCCATCAGGGAAAACCACTGGCGGTCTGGGACAGTTTGTTTACCTGCAGCATCCGCAGGTTCGGCTGATCACAGCTCCCACGGGCCGCAGTTCACCGTTCCAGGCCACCACTGTGGGAAGCAGCGCGGGCTGAGGGATGTGCTGGCCACCACTTCCCGTAGCCCCCATTGGCCTGGAATGGCAAACCACAGCCCGTGGGAGCTGCGATCAGCTGAACCTGCAGATGCTGCAGGTAAACAAATCGTCGTGGCCCACCAGCGGATTTCCCTGACAGGCCGTGTGCCAAAGGTTGCCAATCCCTGCTCTAGTGCCTAAAAGATCTGTCTCAGCACTGGTCTACACTGGTGGGGGGGGTCGATCTAAGGTACGCAACTTCAGCCACGCGAATAGCGTAGCTGAAGTCGAAGTACCTTAGTTCGAATTACTTACCCATCCTCACGGCACGGGATCGACGTCTGCGGCTCCCCCGTCAACTCCGCCACCGCCATTCGCGGTGGTGGAGTTCCGGAGTCGACGGGAGCGCGTTTGGAGTTCGATATATCGCGTCTAGATGAGACACGACATATCGAACTCCGAGAAATCGATTGCTACCCGCTGATATGGCGGTAGTGAAGACGTACCCTCAGTTAGCCATGGCTGTGACAGGCTCATCAATCTCCAGTTTGCCAAGCACCACCAGAGGGGGACAGAGCACCACACTGAGTGGGCGTGGCATTACATAAGGGTTTAGGCATCATTGTTAGTTAGAAATAATGGTGTTTATTCATCAGGGTTTTGACTTACCAAGAATCCTTTTTGCTGCCTCATATGAATCCAAAACCCCACCATCGCCAAAATGCAACCCAGAAAACTTGTTTGGTTAAGATGGTATCTATCCATCTGTTTCTTTCTTTCTCCAGTGTAAGGACAAGCAATATAGATGTTCCAGTCCTCTTGGAAAGGAGAAGTTGAATGGCCGGATGCACAGTCCTGATCAGTACTTTGAAAGAGGAATGTGGTGTAACTCAGTTGAAAAACACACCTGTGCACGCACGCGCACACGCGCACACACACACACACACTTCAGCCTAAAGGTTCCCTGTTGTCAAAATGTTTTTAAAAACTGCTAGATGGTGCAGAGAGGGAGAGAATGAGGGCTAGTCTACACTTACCTGCCGGGTTGACGCGGTGAGTTCGAACTATCGCGTCTAATCTAGACGCGATAGTTTGAACTCCCCGCGTGCTCCGGTCGACTCCGGTACTCCACCACTGCAAACGGCGGTGGCGGAGTCGACCTTGGAGCCGTGGACTTCGATCCCGCGGCGTCTGGACGGGTAAGTAGTTCAAACTAGGGTACTTTGAGTTCAGCTATGCTATTCACGTAGCTGAACTTGTGTACCCTAGTTCGACCCCCTGCCCTTAGTGTAGACCTGCCCTGAGAGAGATATTCCACTCTAGATCAAAGGAAATAGGATTCAACTGAGCTAGAGTGGCATAGGGCAGATGAAAGTTGGTTTCAGTTCATGAAAAGTAACAGCTTTTATTAGCATCACAGAAACAATGAAAAAGAGAAAATGAAAGAACAAAGGGAGCAGACAACAAGGGGTTACTCCAGACTGAGTGGAGAGGGTTACCACTAAATGACAGACATAGTTGCTACTCAAATGGTGGATAACTCAGATGGAGCATCCAGGGCTCCAGCACTAAATACAGTCACACATCGCCTCACAGGTGTTTCAAGAATGTGATGTTCTGTGTTTGAGCAGGCTTTATAAGTCATTCTGGGAACTCTTCTTTGAACCCTTTCCAATTTTTCAATATCCTTTTGGAAGTGTGGACACCAGAACTGGACACAATATTCCAGTAATTATACATTAATGATTGCAGGTGATGAGTTATTTTACAGATGGGTGAAGTGGGATCAAATGATTTGCCCAAAGTTAAAGCAAGTCAGTGGCAGAGCTGGGACTAGAACCCTGAAGTCTCAGTCATGTGCTCTAAATACTGAATAATTCTGCCTCTCTTGGCGTTGGGTTCAACCTGAACTTGTAACCTTCTAGTCCAGAGGTAAGCACTATGAACTGAGCCATACAGATACCAGCCAAAGGGGAAAGCACTGGCTGTGAATAGGCATAAATATACATGCCCTTGTCATGCTAAAGTCTCATTTGAAAAGGGATTTACTATTTATATGTCTGTTTTTCTTATCCATATAGATCTAATACCTCTTAACCTGCTGGCTAATGGCATTCACTCTGCTTGTCCTCAGTACATGTTGTGGAACCCCCCAACTCTTCTTCCCTAGCCACATAGCTGAAACAATGGGAAAGCCAGAACAATTTGCCTTTAACAAAACTGCAAAGCTAAAAATCACACTGCTTGGTTATCCGTGTCAGCCTTCCTACATGTTACAAATTACACCTTCTGCCAAGCCCGTCAATCAGGAGCTGTCCAGCATGCAGGAAGGGGCCTGCCTCTGGCGGACAAGTATTTCCAAGGTGGGGGAAGAGGGAGGAACCAAACCAGCCTTACAATCAATCTCATGCAGTTTCACCTGACAAGAAAATCAGCAACTCGAGAGACTCCGCTGCCAAGGAGAACAAGCTAGAGATATCACTGGGGAAAACCACTATACAGCGCACTTCCCAGGGCACGGCTGTATTCTGGTTAAGATATAGAATAAGGACACAGGCTCTGGCCTTTGATTACCACAGTCCATTTTCATCACCACTAAGACAAATGCAGATGATCTTTGTGTGTTATCCACAGCCCTTCTTGCCCCATCTCTACTGCCCAAGTCTCTATAGGTCTGCACCGCAGAGGATTTTCTGTGCCTCTCAATATTTTTCTGTGTCTAGTCTTACCTTGCTTACACTGAGTGACATAGGCAGAAACATCTCAGCTCTTCAGCTGAATCTACCCAATCTACCCATGCTGGTTTGCTCTGTTCTGCTGTGGGCTGGGCTTGTGCCACATGAAGAAGGGATAGGAAGAGCTCCAAGGGGCTTTTTGCAGGAATAGTCACAGATATTGCCACTTGCTTCTAATGGCCTGGCTATCGGGTTGCCAGGTGTCCAGTTTTTGACCAGAATTCCAGGTCAAAAAGGGACCCTGGCGGCTCCATTCAGCACAACTGACTGGGCTGTTAAAAGTCCTGTCAGTGGCGCAGCGGGGCTAAGGCAGGCTCCCTGCCTGCCATGGCTCCGCGCAGCTCCCGGAAGCAGCAGCGTGTCCCCACTCCGACTCCTACTCAAAGGGGCAGTCAGGGGGCTCTGCATGCTGTCCCTGCCCCAAGTGCCAGTTCTGCAACTCCCATTGTCCAGGCCCATGGGAGCTGCGGGGGCAGCGCCTGCGGACAGTAAAGCGTGCAGAGCCTCCTGGCCACACCTCCACATAGGAGCCAGAGGGGGGACATGCCGCTACTTCCAGGAGCTGCCTGAGGTAAGCACCGCCTAGAGCCTGCACCCCTGACCTCCTCCTGTGCCCCAATCCCCTGCCCCAGCCCTGACCCCCCTCCCACCCTCCAAACTCCTTGGCCCCAGCCTGCAGCATCCTCCTACACCTCAAATCCCTCATCCCTGGCCCCACCCCAGAGCTCACACCCCCAGCCCTATCCCTCCCACACCCAAACTCCTCATTTATGGCCCCACTCCAGAGCCTGCATTCCCAGCCAGAGACCCCATCACCTCCCTCACGCCAACCCCCTGAGCCAGCCCAGTTAAAATGAGCCAGTGAGTGAGGGTGGGGAGAGTGAGCGACAGAGGGAGGGAGGGATGGAGTCAGAGGGGACAGGGCCTCGGAGAAGGGGCAGGATAGGGGAGCCTCAGACGAAGGGCAGGGAAAGGGTGTTTGGTTTTGTGGAAGTAGAATGTTGGCAACCCTACTCAGCTATTGACTGCAACACAACAGCCATTAGTGTAAATATTTATTTTTAAATAAACATTTTTATAACAGTAGCATCCAGAGGTTCTAATGAGGAACAGGCCCCATCGTGCCAGGTGTTGTACTGTGCTAAGAGGCAGGTAGAGGCCTTTTTATAAAAACTGAACCCCAAAAGCATGGTTTTTAAGAAGAAAGATTTTTTGTTCTGACAAAAAAAGTCTAACCTTTCACCCAAATTTTGTGCACCAAAATGCTGTTCAAAGCTGAGCCGCTGAGTACCAAAATATGAAGGGAAAATTAAGCATGTTTCTGTAGAATAGGAACTGTCCCTTTATGTGCATGGCTGAGTGAATTATGATTGGTGTTTTCTTATGATTTGAGTTCCAACTTTTTGCTAGCTTTGCTCACCTCCGAATCATTAATGTATCTATTCTCTCAACACCACTGTGAGGTAGGTCAGTGCTTTTATCCCTCATTTTACAGTTATGGAAGTGAGGCACAGAAAGACCAGCTGAGGGTCATACAAGAAGGATATGTCAGAATCGGGAATTGAACTTGGGTGTCTTTACTTTATGGTCAGTGTCTTTATAAAAAACCCCTTCCTCCCCAGAGTTGGGTAAATACTACCTAAATAAAAAAAAGTCTGTAAATTTGACATAGCCATGTTGTAGCCATGTTGATCCCAGGATATTAGAGAAACAAGGTGAATGGAGTAATATCTTTTATTGGACCAACTTCTGTATCTCACCAACAGATGTTAGTCCAATAAAAGATAATACCTCACCCATCTTGTCTCTCTGATAAATTTTCTGTGACAGTATTGGAACCACTTTATATTTTTGTTTTCCACAAATCTTATAGCAAACAAATTAGTTTCCTGGTAGAAATGTCCCCCACAATTGTGGATCTGAAGGGAATATTGCAGAGTATGTGTGCGAAGGGAATTTTGAATTCTCCTTCATAAGTATTCACACTGGAAACCTAATTCTAGGAATTATTCTCATCCAACCACAGAACAGAAATAATATCATGTGACCAATCAAAATTGCTGTGAGGTCCCCACTCCGCAAGCACAAGGCCCTAACCCCACAGACTCTGACCAGTTAGGGGGAGGGCAGAGAAGGGAGCTGGATCCAGAAATTGGAGGAAATCCCACCTCAGACTTCCTGTTGCCAGCCTGCCTCTTATTGGAGGAGAAGAGTGATACTCCAGAGTGGAAGCTCATCCCTGACCAAGTGAGGATAGGGGACTGGTTAGCTCTGGGCCAATTGGCTGGCATGGGGTGTGGCTGGAGAAAGGAGGCATATGGCTTAGGTCAGACCACAGACTGCTGCTGTTGCTGACCTTGAGAAGAGGAGGAGAAGGAGGAAGCCTAAATGAAGCCTGAACCTAAATAGAGCCTGATCTCTAGCGAAGCTACATAGAACATGTTTGCAGCCAAGCTGAGAGAGTGGCTCAGCCACAGGAGAGGAGGTCTGACCAGCATGGTCACTGGGACAGGCACCATCAACACAGCAGAGACTGAGATTCATGGGAGATGAGCTGTTTGGTCCTAGTGGGAGGCAAGCAGTCAGGGCTGCCCGGGGAGGGGCGGGGGGCAAGTGGGGCAATTTGCCCCGGGCCCCACAGGGCCCTGTGAGCCCTGGCCCGGCTGCATTTTGGTGGCGGGGGGGGGCCTTCAGTTACTCTGGGTCTTCAGTGGCATTTCGGCAACGGGGGGGCCCTTCAGTGCTGCTGAAGACACGGAGCGACTGAAGGGCCCCCCGCCGCTGAAATGCCACTGAAGACCCGGACCGCTGCCGGGTGAGTACAAGCCCCGCAGCTCCCCCGCTTTGCCCCAGGCCCCCTGAATCCTCTGGGCGGCCCTGCAAACATTCCTGGGTTGTGATTTGGGATCCATGTAACAAACCCACCTCTAATTCTGAATAGTTGCAATGGACTGTTTAAGAGCTAGCTACAGACTAATCATTATTCACAGACATTATTCAGTGACTAACTTTAAAATAATGTAGGGACATGTGGGAAACATGATCTGCTCATGGACAATTCGAGAACAGAAAAGAGGTGAAACTTGGCAATTTGTTCTTTACAAACCATACTCACCTCACTCCAGGGCTTATCCGGAAGGTGGTTATTACCATCTACCAGAGGGCTGTAGATTCCTGCATCCTTATGAAGGGATTTGGGCTCTTTTGTTGAGTTATCCTGATGACAAATGCTTGAAGCCTGCAGGAAAGTGCAGTATAATTACTGCTGAGTAATAGTAGCAGGTGGATATTTTCAGTTCCAAACAGCGTGTCAGAGGAGTTGGTCTCAATCTTGGTAGAGGGAACTAAGACCTGAGTGGGAGGAAAGTCATGCAGGAAAAACCATAGGAACAGCTTAGATGTATGTTTGGTTTACTGTTATTTTAATAATAAATCCAACTCTAGAAAGGGAGTAAATTGCAACTGTATGCAATTTGGAATGAAGTGGCAACTACACCTGTTTGAACAAGGTGTGGGATAAAAGCTTCCCTTGGACAAAGGGGAGAAATGGAAGTGGTTGTAAAACACATGCCAGAACATCAGAAACAACTGCCCGGTCTGCAGCTCTCCAACAATAGCTGCAGACCCTTCAAGACGGTTGTTAATGGTCTTAACACCAGTAAAGCCAAACCCCCGGAAGGGAGTGTGCTTGTGGATTCCGTTTAGAGCAGGAAGTCAGCTACACCTGCTGATACCATTTTTGTCCTCTGCTGAAAGGTGCCATAAACTCCCAATTACCCTAAAAACATACTAAAAACTCTGGGATGTAAACAGCCTATTCTTCAGGTCTACGTGGTGGGCTTCATAACGTGGGACTGTATCTGTGAACAATACAGACGTATCGCCAAAAGGGATACATTCAAACAGTGAAGTTTTTTCCCCCAGAATTGTTGCAAAGTAGTGATGCCAATCCTTGAATCCAGCCATGCTGTGCTAGGCACAGGAACTAAGGGTGGGCTGGGAGACAAAAGGGAGTGTTGCAGAGGCTACGGATGGACAAAGCTAAGTGTTCTGTGGCTATTCTCTTTCCTTTTCTTGATCCTGAGACAATCAGTGGGACAATCTCCCAAGGGAAGAACAGAGGTCTGAACCCCAAAGAGTAAGCAATTGAATCAACTGGTTGTATACAATGTTATTGTGTATAAAAATAGGTTGAGTAAGGTCTTTTATGAAAGCTTGTAATAAGGTTCTGAACTTGATGGTCTTTATAAATATGTAGAGACTATGGTTATGAATCTATGTATCTGTGTATATAGAATACCTGTAATATGCTTGTGACCTGTACTACAGTTTCAAATATACCTCACAGCAGGTTGGGGGTCCTCCAGAGCCAGGTATTCACACAAAGCCAAATGCAAGTAATGATCCATGATACAACCCAGGAAAAGACAAAGGGAACATTACAGTTAATGGGAAGACATTGAGATGCCACAGCCATCAAGTCAAGAAGGAATTCCCTCCCCTTGGCCCAGTTCTGAATAACCATGAGCTACCATAGTCAGAGAAAGAGAGGGGGGAAAGGGTCTCTACTGTGCAAACTGCATGTGCCAAAGTGAACCGATAACTGTGGTTATCTAGTTCAGCACTTTGAGGGTGCTGAACTAGAGGGGAAAAGTCCCCAAAGACCCATATAACTCAGACCCCCAGCATGTTCCCTACAGTAGAGGGTTGGGAGGAAGGTGTGCTACAGGGGCATAGGCTGGCTGTGCCAGCTCTACAGCACCTCGAGATTCCCTACCTTGGGAGAATCTTCATTTGCCTCCCTGAGGTAACTTTATGGAACCCAGCTGATGTTGCAGCACAAAGCACCATAGTTTGGGCCATATTTTAGCCCACTGTATTAAGTGCTGTTGATGTGCTTGTCTCTGTAGACGACACAAATAAAGACAGCCCTGCTTGAGGAGTTCCCCATCTGTAGAACTCTTATAAAACTCATCAGAATATGTTAACATAGGATATTAAACATTCTTTCTCTCAGTCTCTCTCAAAATGTTTTGGTCAAGAGGGCATTTCACCGCTGTAACCTCCTTTGTGGGGCTCATACAGTAGGAAAGTCTGGAGACACTTGAATTAGGAGGGGGCAGTAGCCTGGTGTACTCGTTTTAGGAGGTAATTCCATGTATCCTGGAGGGAAGCACGGGAATCAAAGACAGAGAAGAGACAATGGAGTGGTGAGGCTGGAATTGTTGGCAGAAGAAAGCAGATGGAGGTGACACTTGGAACCAAGATCCAAGACAAAGACAGGTCTGAAGCTTGCAGGGCTTTTAAAGGTAAGGACAAATTGAACTCTGATCTAGTAGGCAAGGGGAAGCCAAGGATTCAAAGAGGAGAACAACTCAGTCAGCTTGACAGATGCAGAGGATAATCTTAGCAGCTGCAATTTGAATAGACTGGAGCAGAGAGAGATGGGAATCAAGAAGGTTGGATAAGAAGTTTCAGTAATTGAGACAGGACGTGACTGGAGCATGAACAAGCTGTGTTTTAGCTGTCAGGACAGAAATGTAAGGTCAGAGTTTCAATATGTTGTTCCCTATTAAACCAAATTATGATCATGAATCATAACTCTCCCTTCTTGCTTTTTACACCTTACAAGGTTTTGTAGATTTAGTCATTTCTTGGTCAAATTGTAAACACTGAGCTCTTTCCTAGTCCAGTCAGTCTTTCCAAGCCCCTAATTAATTTTCTTCTCTGAACTCTCACCAGTTAGTTAATACCTTGCTGGTAATGAGGTCTCAAAAAGTGAATTCACTGTTCCAGATGTGGGTACACCATAATCACATGGAGGGACTCTGTTTATCTCCCTGATTTGAGGCCTCTGTGTATGCCAACATTTTTTTAAAGTATCTCATATTGCAAATGCTCATCTGATGTGCTGTTCCCTATTGCCCCTCAACTTCTTGCAACATTACTGCTTCCTCTATTTTTCCTTTCCACTTCCTATTTATATTTCAGGTGACTTCCCCGTCACCTCCCCTGCCCTATGTATTAGCTACATTTTCTAAGTAATTTTCTCTCTATATTTGTTTCTGTCAGCTAGGAGTGGGGCACCTGATCCAACAACAAACAAACAAAAACCCTGTACCCAAGAAAACTTGCCTCTCAAGATTTAGGTAGGTAGGCGAATACTGGGGCTCCCCCCCACATTAAACTCTACTCCTTGGAAGCATTTTCCCCCCCTCTTGGTGCTCAGGAAGCTCTTTTTATAGCATGACATGACTTTCCTGATTGGATCTTCAGCACCAAGTCTTGCTTAAATACCTGCTCAATTATCTGACCCTTTATACCTGCATGAGAGCTGAGTCAGTTATGGGTGTTGGGCACTTGAAAAAAATATTTCCATAGCCCTCTGCTGCTGCTGCTCAGATAGGACCTTCATACTTTACCATGGTGCCCTTATAGCATTTCTTTGTCCTTGCTGGTGGTGTGTGCAACTCACTTTAGTATCATCTGAAAATTTCATTAATGTTCTGTTTACTCCCTCTTACATAGGAGGTGGACTTTAAAAGCAGTTGGGAGGTAGACAGACTTGTGCAAGCTCTGCTTCAACTAGAACAGTGGTTCCCAAACTTTAACAACCTGTGAACCCCTTTCACTAAAATGACAAGTCTTGTGAACCCCCTCCTAAAAATGAATATTTCCAGGGATTTTCTCCTTTACCTGAGTGTAAATTATAAAAAGCTGTGATCTTGGAAATATAAAATTTGTTTATTACACACTATTTATTATTAATTATTATTTATCATCACAGTATTTTTATTACATTATGAAAACGGCAACACTCTTCCAAGATCTCACTTTCATAGCTTGTATCACTTTGAATAAGCCTGTTATAAGACAAGGCTCCTATGTTTCATCAAGGAGTATCAGATGTGAAACAGCATAAAGGTATTTAAGATGCCAACTCAAAGAATTCCTTCTACACAAGCATTCAGGTCTTGAGCAGTCCAGGCAAACAACACATGTTACAACAAAGCTTAAATTTGTTCTTCATAATAATTTAAAAAACAACACTAGCTGCCTATTTAATTTTAAAAACAGAAAAAATATCCACTTCCCTTTCCATTTCTTATAAGGAGTCTTGAAGTTTAAATCTCCTCAGTGTGATAGATATGCTTGCTTTGATCTGCTTAGCTCTTGAACGTCCAGGGGCTCCATGGTGCTGGCCCCGTGCTGCCCGGGGTCCATAGGGACAGCTCTCCTCCACCATTAGGGAATTTTCCCCCGAGAACCCCCTGTAACATTTCATGAACCTCCAGGGGTTCGCAAACCCCAGTTTGGGAACCACTGAGCTAGAGCACTAAAAATAGTAGCATGGATATTGCAGGAAAGGCAGTGACTCGGGTTAGCCACCTGACTCCAAGCTTGAGTGGCTAGCCCAAGCCGTTGCCCATGTCACAAAGCCCACACTGCTATTTTTAGCATGCTAGCTTGATGGGAATCATATCTCCTAGCTGCAGTGTAGATATAGCTGTAGAGTCCTCACGGGGAAGGCTCCAGGAAAGGAAGCTTCCCAGGTTTAAACAGCCCTGAATATTTCTCATAAACATACTCATTAAAGTGTGTTCTGTGTTTCAGATCCTAAGAAACGTAAAGCTGTCAGCTGTAAACTGCTACACAGAGTTGTCAAACTTCTGCTTAGGATTTCAATGCCTATGTTGTAATATTGCTATTGGGAGAGGGGAGGAAAGGGTTGGTAGCCACTACACAAGAATTGAAATCTAAGGAGGAAGCTTTATAATTGACTCTGAGTTGTGGTTCAGACATAATAGTAATTTGGTTTTGGTATCAAAATATTTAACCAGCTTCAAGTTACAAATCAGACTGACTTGGATAAAACACATTAGTTGGGGTTTATACCCAAATGGACAGCCACACTCTTAGATACCTTATTAATCAAGGATTAATTATTTGTTGTGTTAATCTGATGATTTAACTAATTCATTCATTCCAATACAATATCGATGCTAATTTGTTGACTTGATTTTGATTAGATCATAGCATTATAGAATCACAGAAAAGTAAGGCTAGAAGAGACCTTGAGAAGTCATCAAGTCCAGTCCCCTGTACTGTGGCATGACCAAGTAGACCCAGACGATCCCTGACAGGTGTTTGTTCAACCAGTTCTTAAAAACCTCCAGTGAGGGGGAGTCCACAACTTCTTTTGGAAGTCTGCTCCAGAGTTTAACTACCCTTATAGTTAGAAAGTTTTTCCTATTATTTAACCTAAATCTCACTTGCTGCAGATTAAGCCCATTACTTCTTGTCTTCCCTTCAGTGGATGTGGAGAACAATTGATCACCATCCTTTTTATAACATCCCTTAATATATTTGAAGATTGTTATCAGATGTCTTTGGAACCTTTCTTCATAGGTCAAGTTCTCTAAACCTTTTTTATTGCTCTGCAATTTGTCCACAACTTTCCTGAAGTGTAGTGCCCAGAATTGGACTTAGTATTCCAGTGCCAAGTGGAGTGGGACCTCTCATGCCTTACATATGACCTCTTCCTGTTAATATACCCCAGAATATTAGCTTTTTCCACAGCTTCATTAAATAGCTCCTGATGGAGCCATATTGGCTTATTACTATTCTTCCTAGCTTTACTTTGCCTTAGGATACGTTGGAGTTGTGCCTTGAATACTGTCTCCTTGAGAATCTGCCAGGTCTCCTGAACTCCTTTTCCCTTAGATCTTTTTCCTATTAGACCTTACCTACCAGTTCTATGCATTTGTTAAAATTTATTTTTTTAAGTCCATTGACCTGCTGCTTGGGTGACCAGATGTCCTGATTTTATAGGGACATCCCGATTTTTGGGTCTTTTTCTTATATAGGCTCCTATTACCCCTCACCCTGTCCCGATTTTTCACACTTGCTGTCTGGTCACCCTACCTGCTGCAGCTGCTCTCCCTCCCTCCTTTCCTTGGAATCATGAAATCTATCATTTCACGATCACTTTCACCCAAATTGCCTTCCACCTTCAGATTTGCAATTCCTTCCTGTTGGTCAGGATCAAGTCTAAAATGGCTGGCCCCCTAGTTACTTCCTCCACTTTCTGAAACAAAAAATGACCCACTACATTCCAAGAACTTTGTGTTTTGCTGTATTACTTTTCCAAAAGATGTATGGCTAGTTAGTCTCCCATTACTATCAGGGCTTGTGTTTTGGATATTTCTGAAAAAACAACGAGGAGTCCACCTTAAAGCGTAACAGATTTATTTGGGCACAAGATTTCATGGGTAAAAAACCCACTTCTTCAGATGCATGCAGATGCATGGCTTCCATGCATCTGAAGAAGTGGGCTTTTTACCCACAAAAGCTTATGCCCAAATAAATCTGTTAGGCTTTAAGGTGCCAACAGACTCCTCGTTGTTTTCATGGATACAGACTAACATAGCTACCCCTCTGATACTTGGATATTTCTGTTATTTGTTCTAGAAATGCCTCATCCAAAACCTCTTTCTGATTTGGTAGTCTCTAGAAGACCCCTACCGTGACATCACTCTTATTTTTTACCCAGAGACTCTCAATTGGTCTGCCTCCCACCTTTTT
Source organism: Mauremys mutica (assembly GCF_020497125.1). Lineage (NCBI taxonomy): Eukaryota > Metazoa > Chordata > Testudines > Geoemydidae > Mauremys > Mauremys mutica. The sequence goes on along the minus strand of NC_059072.1, from coordinate 97,362,991 downwards.
CTGGACTGCAGAACACATGCATATATTCTTGATGTATAATGTAACACCTCCTCCCTTTTTACCCTTCCTGTCTTTCTTGAACAAAATATACCCTTCTATACTAATATTCCAGGCATGAGACTTGTCCCACCAAGTCTCTGTGATGCCAGTTAAGTAATAACTTAGCTTACGTACCAATACTTCCAGTTCTTCCTGTTTATTCCCCATACTCATTGTATTTGTATATAGACATCAAAGATGCTGAGCATATTCCCTCACTGACTTCCCTCTTGTTGGTCCTATGACCCTACTGTAATTTTCCCAAGATCTAACCCCCTATTAATTTCACTTTTTTATGTGTATCTGTGGGCTTTTGACAGCTGCCACCATTGAACCTAGCATAAAGCTTTCCACAGTAGGTTGGCAAATCAGTGCATGAAGATGCTCTTCCCTTTCTTGGTTGGGTGGCCTCCATCTCCTCCCAGAAGACCATCCCAGAACAGCACTCCATGGTTGAGGAAGATGAAGCCCTCTTGCTAACACTGTCAGTACAGCCATGCATTCATCTCCAGGATGTGCATGTCCCTGCCTGGCCCTTACCTTCAATTGGAAGGATGGACAGGAACATAGCCTGTACTCTGACCCATTTTGCCTTAGCTCCCAGAGCCTTTAGTCACTGCTGATCTGCTCAGGGTCAGACCTGGCAGTATCATTAGTGCCCACGTGGAAGACCAGTAAGGGGTAGTGATTAGAGAGACAGATGAACCTCAGCAACCTTTCTGTAATGTCTCAGACACAGACTCCAGGCAGAGAGCACACCTCCCAGGACAGCATGTCAGGCTGGCAGATGGAAGCCTCCATTTCCCTCAGAAAGGAGTCCCTGAGAACCCTCTCTCTGTCTCCTCCTCTTGGGTGTAGCGGGCAGGAGCCTCCCAGCCTTGGGGGCAAATGGCTCCTCCTCCTCAGCTACTGGCATCTGCTCCTCACTCCTGTTGCCTGTACAGCATATCAATTCTTCACCTCGATGGACAGGTGGCTTGGGTGGAGGGTAGAGCACTGTGTACTGTCTGAGGTCGCCAGTTAGCTAGTTGCCTCCTCACTGAGCAGCCAGTTACCCTTCCTCCTCTGGTGCTGCTTTAATTATCTGTGGTCAGCTAGCATCCTCCATCCCATATGTCTCCATGTGAATCCTGTCAATGAAGTCCTCAAGTTCCCAGTTGCTACACAGATGAGTCACCGCCTCCTGCATCTCTTTTACCTGCTTCCGGAGGGAATCCACTGACACACCTCTACACCTGGTGATTCCCCCTACCTGGCTTTCATTGGCAGGGATATGCAGGCCACATTCCTGGCAAGTCAAGAGTAGGGCCTGGGTTGAAGCCACAAGGATCAGGGTGCCTGTCTGGTGGGGACCCCTACAGATGCAGGCAGAGGAAGAGATAGCCTTTTCCTCCCAGGGTGGGTTCCTCCTTGTAGAGTACCTGTAAGTTAAGGAAACAAAAGAACCCAAAACAAACTCAGAACCTAACCTCCCTGCTTCCCTCCACTGGTGAACTCAGGTTGCTAATTCCCTTGTCTTCCAGGTGCCTTCATCCACCATCTGTGTTGTATTGCTTTGTTCATAGATTAGTATTATTGATAGGATCTTAGCTTTCATGTTGTTTTCTTGATGTTATTTTTGTTTGTATGATAGGTGAAATAAAGCTTACAAAAATGATACTAAGTCACATTCCTTTCAATAAGCTATGTGGGTCCAGACTCTCTGAGGACCTGGCTGGATATCAAGAAGGTCAACCTAAAAGCCTGATCAGCTCCCCCTAATTAGTCTGGTTCTCACAGAAGGGATGGAAGAGAAAGAGAGCTCTCATTCTACTTTGAAGCTGAGGCTATGTAAAAAGCTTTCTGAATCAGTGTAGCCACCCCTCAGAATCACCTCCAATTTAATAACACCAGATGTATGAAAAGCCAGACAGCGATTTTGTCCCTCAAACAAACTAGCGGAAGATAAATTGCCGAGATGTGAATCAGTATAATCTTCATTTGCTGCCCAGCATGTGGGCTGGTACTGCACTGCAAAAAGAAATGAGAGACTGAGGCACATAAACTAGGGAGCACACAGGCTCAGAGCCTGAAAAGTATTTAGGTGACTAACTTCCATTGATTTCCCTAGCCGCAAGACCTAGCCTTTAATGGGGTACACTGGAATGTGAACTAGCTTGGCTAGAAGAGGAGGCCACATCCTAATGCCCTGGCTATGTTGCTTAAATATTTAAGCTCTTTTTTTTGGTAACAGCTGTTGACAAAAGCTGTTTCATATTCAGAGGAACTGGAAGCCCTGCCATCCGTTATGTCCAGGAAAGGACTAAGCCTATAAGGGACCTGGACAGATGGTGCAATATATTTCCCTGTGCTGTTGCAATGGACAATGGTAATATGGTGGTATGGGTATGTGTGTGGGGGCTTTCAGAGCAGATCCCACAGCCATTTTGCAACTTTGTACTTTGCCTGTATTTAGAACAACCTTCACTGGCCCGCCAGGGACCTAGTCCTGTAGCTCTTATTCGGCTGAGCAGTCCAGCTGATCTCAATGGCATTATTTACAAAAGTAAGGGCTGTATGGTGTCGGGTTGTACCTGTGGATCCCTTTGTGAACCAAGGGTAGAAGAGAGTGAGTTGGTGGTTGAATTTAATTTTTAGCATGTGTGTGCATGTATTATTGTGGCAAGGCAATTCCTTTGCTGAGTCAGCATTTCTCCTTCTGGTGGTGTGGTCCTGGAGTTAATCACTCTTACTCCAGAAGATTTTAGTTCTTTTGCTTTAGTTTATTTTTACAATATTTACAAAGTGAGAATCAGGGTGGACTGGAGTAGTTCTCTTAAGCAAAAAACCAAACTCACAACTCGAAAGATATACATTTCCTTGTCCCCCTCACGAGACGTTGACTTTCTATGCTGGCTTCTGGTTGCCAGCCCTTCCACAAGCAGAACAAATTTGATTGTTTCTCCTGTAAGGAGGAGAGCAGCTTTTTCTCTCTGCTGCCCCAAATCCAGGAACTGGAGCCTGAATGCTGATAGCTACTATTCAGTGTTTGATCTAATAGGAAAAACAGGGGCTCATTAAATTCCTATACATTTAGCCATTGAGTTTGCAAAAAGCACCTTCACTATGTGAACCCAACGCAGTGATCTAATCATAGTAATCTAATCATAGACTATCAGGGTTGGAAGGGACCTCAGGAGGTCATCTAGTCCAACCCCCTGCTCAAAGCAGGACCAATCCCCTGAGTCTGCAGCCAGTCTGAAACGTTAACTAATTAACAAATTAACTGGATAGTTATATAGTAATCACAAACTTTTGCAGATCATTGTGAGTGCTTTAGAGGTCTGGCATCCACACTGGAGGAAGGGTGGAGACTGGGCAGGCTAGGGGCAGGAATGGGTGAACTGGTGGGTGGCGTATCATTTCCCTTCCAGCCCTGTGGAAATTACCCAGCCTGAGCCTCAGTTATATTTGCCATGGAGACTGTCCCCAGCCCAACATGGGCCAAAGGAGAAGCTACAGCCAAGGGAAGTCATTAGTAGCACAGTTCCAATGGAGCTGCACTGTGGTGGACGGTGTGGGAGACCAGGGCCAATCCAGAGGCAGAGGGCTTCCGTGTGGATGATCCAGGTCCCTGCTAATCTCTGGGGATCATCCAGATTTGTGGGCATGAAGGGATTCTTGTGGAGATTTCCTTCCCCAGAACCCCCTCTCATGAGTTTTATTGTGGGAGGAGGTGATCCAGTGCTGTGTAGTTATAATACATCTAGTAGAAAGAAGCCTACTGCTTAGGTCTAGTGGCCTAGTGCTGCTCAGCACCATAGGAACTGAGTGTTCTTGAGTTCTACATGTCTGCCTTTGCCACTGAGACTCAATCCACAGCCTTAGGCAAGTCACATCACTTCTTTATCCTCATTCCCCCTTTTGTAAAGACCACAGGTAATAATGCAGCCACCTATCTCAGAGGCATGTACGAATTAATTAATATTAGTAAAATGCTTTGAAGGCAAGATCCAAGTATTATTAATAATTTACCTCCAATTTGCACTGTGCCTTAGAAGACAGAAGTAATTTACCATGTAATGATGCAGTACTTACCTAATGCCAACTCAAGCCCATGAATGCATGTGCAGGCTTGCACTGGCATTAATGGAAACTGCTATATAAAGGCTTCCAAATAGAACTGGTCTGGAATTTTTTGATGAAACAAAAACTTTTGGCAGAAGCATAATGATTTTGATGAGACTTTCATTGGAAAGTTTTCTCAGGTCTAGGCTGGAACTTCTAGAGCAGTGGTTTTCAAACATTTTTTTCTGGTGACTGAGGTGAAGAAAATTGTTGATGCCTGTGACCCAACGGAGCTGGGGATGAGGGGTTTGGGGTGTGGGTGGGGCTCAGGGCTGGGGCAGAGGGTTGGGGTGCAGGAGGCGGTCAGGGCTGGGGGTGAAGGCTATGGGGTTGCGCCAGGGATGAGGGGTTTGGGGTACAGGAGGGAGCTCTGGGTTTGGGGGGGCTCAGGGCTGGGGCAGGTGGTCGGGGCATGGGAGGGGGTCAGGGCTCTGGGCTGGGGGTGCAGGTTCTGGGGTGGGGACAGGGATGAAGGGTTTGGGGTGCAGGACGGGGCTCTGGATTTGGGGGGGCTCAGGGATGGGGCAGGGGATTGGGGCATGGGTTTGGGGTGCAGGCTTGCCTTGGGTGGCTCCTAGTCAGCGGCGCAGTGGGAGTACTAAGGCAGGCTTCCTGCCTGTCCTGGCACCGCAGACCATGCTGCGCCCTGGAAGTGGCCAGAAGCAGGCCCAGCTTCTAGGTGGAGGTGTGCAAGTGGCTCCACACGGCTCTCGCCCGCAGGCACCTCCCTCCCAGCTCCCATTGGCTGGTTCCTGGACAATGGGAGTGCGGAGCTGGTGCTTGGGGCAGGAGCAGAGCGTGGAGCCCCGGGGCCACTCCACCTAGGAGCTGGACCTGCTGCTGGCTGCTTCCAGGGCGCAGCACAATGTCAGAACAAATAGGGACTAGCCTGACTTAACTGGGCAGCACTGCCGACGGGACTTTTAATGGCCCGGTGGGCAGTGCTGACCAGAGCCGCCATGAGCCAGTGCCTTACATTCCACAACCCAATACTGGGTCACGACATGCAGTTTGAAAACCACTGTTCTAGAGACAGAGAGACACCCACCCCAGTGTCGCTGATTGGTTAGGGTGCTCACCAGTGATTTGGGAAACCTATGAGTAAGTAGGGACTTGATCCTGGCTCTTCCCCATCCAAGGAGAGTACCCTAACCACTGGGCTACTGGCTATTCTGAGAAAGTTCTTTTGCTCTCGTGTTTTCATGAAATGTTTCAAAAGATCTTGGTTTCATTCTTATGTGGAACAAAATTTGAAACCGTGACATTTTTCACAACATGGCCAGGTCTACTTCTCTTGGCAAAATTTAGCTCCATATAAATACTCAGCCGCTACCTGGTTTAAGCACATGAAATTAGTATTTATAGGATATGAGTGTCTTGTGTATTATGTTACCCAGATCCCATGCTGAACACGGTGATTTAGATTTATAAATTACATAATGTGTATGCAATTTAAAATCTATTTATTAATATATGAATTTAAAAAATGATAGAGAGGGCTACAGGGTTTTTCAGCTTATAAGGCAACATACATGGGGGTTTTCATTTTCTTCTTCAGACTATTCCAACATACGCCTGCATAGGATTTTTCTCCTACTGTTTACCCCATTCATTCCCATACCTAGGCACTAAATGCAAACATCATCAGAAGTATTTGCTGGGCTACAAAAGGGCAGGTTTAAGTTTCAAGGGAACTAGATTTAGTGCAGAAAAGCAAAGAGACCTATAAACATAAGTAGCTGTTAGAGGAAATGGAGAGAAAAAAGTGGTGCTTTAGCTCAGCTCCCTAGTTTATAGGTGAGAGAACCGCAGCCTGCAGACATGTCTACCTGCTTCCTTGCTGTCAGCAGCTGAATGAGGGTGAATGTGAATAATTCTGGTTAGCCCATAGGTAGCTCTGCTATGGAGAGGGGGAGCTGGTACCCACCATAATAACCTGCAACAGAATCATCCTTCCTTTGTGCAGTACATGAAGACCTGCAAGCAAGACTTCATGAATGTGTCATTTAAACCCTTTCTGGAGCTCTAGACACATTTTACTTCAATGGTTTATGAAGACAAAGCCCATACACATCAAGGAATGTGATGGGGTGTACCGACCCTGCACTAGCCCCGAAAGGGTTAGCTGTGCTTTGCAGGCTGAGGAAGCCCCACTCCTCCAACTCTGCTGGGCATGCTCAGCCTGGAGGCAGAGTATAAAAGGAAGCAGCCCAACTCGCTCCAGGCAGGCTGCTGAAGGGGGAGGATGCAGACTCTTGGCTCTCTCCAGGGAGCTGCTACAAGTGCCGACTACAGAGCCAGAGCACACAGAGTTCCAGACAGACTCCAGGCTGCCTCGTGAGCCTGGAGAAGAGACCATGCCAGCAGGAGCTATGCCACCTGAGGGCCCCAGAGACCTGGGGGAACTATGGAGCATTGCAGAGGGAGAAAGGATAGGAAGCAACCCAGGGGACTTAGACTCTTCTCTGATGAGTGAACCGGGGAACCAGTCACTGTGTTTTGGGAGGATCCCCACTGACCCAGGGTGAGCACACCCACCACTGCCAGAGCCCTGGGCTGGGACTTGGAGGAGAAGAAAGGGCCTGAGTCCCCCTACCCTGGGTGCCACACACCCCTGAGTGGTGCCCCACTTCCCCAACAGGCTAATAGACCACACAATTCCACAGAGTGGAAGACTTTATTGACTCTGACCATTAGGCCATGCTGCCCTGGGTGGAAGGGTGACCTTATTGATGCTGGCCACTAGGCCATACGGCCATGTTTATATTAAGTGGCATCAGCATAAGAACTAACTGTCTGTGGTACAGCCTTTTCCCTTCTTTTTGACCACACGTGACCCGACACCCTGTGATGGGGTGTACCTACCCCACGACAAGAGGGGAAAGAAATATGCCCATCTGAACAAAGTGTTCTTGTCAGCAGCCAGAGAGACTGAAATGCAACAGGTTAATGTCGGTGCCAGTGTAGAGGATTCCCAATTTGAGGGCCAAACTCTGTTATGCATGGATAGTAACAAGCATGAGGAAGTCTTAATATTTTTAATAACATTGTCCAAGTATTTACATGGGGTACGAAAGCCTCCAGTAGCCTAATTGCAGGCATCTAATGTTAAAGGAAGGAAAGACGGATGAGTATGAGATGGCAAAGGGAATGAAGTTCATCCGGTGGGGAGGAGATGAGGAAATCAATCACTGTTGTGGGAGCCAGCCAGCCATACAGGGAGATGGCAGTTGTACTGCTTGTTCCAACACAATGGAGGAGTGGTTCTCAACCTGTTTATCAGTGTGGGCCACATTCACACAATATATACACTACCTGTACATCTACAGAAAAAATAAGGTTTAGTATTTATTATATGACAGCAATACAATTCAGCTTGAGATAGTACCTTTCATTTCAACACAGGTAAATGTCTACCAAGAGAATTTTATTTTAGCAAAATAAGTCAATACATTAACGATTAGGAATTACTTTGTTGTAAGGGTGGCATGGCATGGTGTACTGCCACCTTCACTTGTGTGCTGCTGCTGCGGCTGGGTTGAGCACCTGGAGAGTGCAGCTGAGAAGCCTGCCTGCAAGGTTTGGGAGCCTGGCCTAGTGCGGGGCACCCCCCCAGGGACTGCCCCCCAGTCCCTCCCCAGGCTGCCCCTCCATCACCCCACCACCCTGGGACTATCCCCCCTGCATCTAGAGCCTTCACCACTAGGCTGGCACTGTGCCTGCCCTGCAGAAACAGGGTGCCCTGTCCAGGGCAGCACGGTTCCCCCAAGAGACTGTCCCCTCCAGCATCCAGTCATCAACCCAGGGACTGCCCACTCCAGCACTCTGGCACCTACCAAGTGACTGCCCCCTCCCGCAGCACCAGTCTTCCATCCAGGGACTGTGCCCCAGTATCTAGCCCGCCATCCAGGGACTGCCTCCAGCCACCAGACCCCCAACCTAGAGTGTCCCCCATCCACCAGCTGCATCCCCCTCCCTGTGGCCCTAGCCCCCTGCACCCCCTCCCCATGCTCGCTGGTCTCCTACCTTGGCTGCCCATAGCTGAGCTCTACAGCTGGCCCTGACTGCCAGTGGCTGTGGTCCTAGTGCCGGGGAGCATGATCCAGCTGGGGTCACTGGACCCACAATTCTGCAGGGTGGGTGGGTGATGATCACCCTGGCCTCTTGCCAATGCTGCTGGATCCAATCCTGCTGGGGGATAGGGGGCTGATGCCACTGGGCCCGATCATGCCCAGGGTGTGGGGCGGGCGTGGTGATGCTGGGCCTGATCCTGCACAACCCCATTTGTGCACCGACTCTGCCTGGGGCAGGTGCCCCTCCCGCCCTACCCTAGTTACAGCCCTGAGAATGTCACATGGGCCACAGCTGCATGCTGATTGGGCCACAGGTTAAGAACCACTGCAAGGGAAGCTCACACAGTTCTCACTGGATCTCGGGTGAAGGTTCAGGATTGGCGTGTACCATGGCATGCACCAAGAGTCTCAGGGTGACACCAGGGGACAAGGCCAAAACTTTGGTTTGTGTCTGCCAAATTCTCTGAGTGGGCTTTGCCAAGTAATGGAGTCACTACACTTCCCACTTGGACTGGGACTGGGATTGTTTTCGGCGTTGGCTTCCAGGATAGTGGATTCTCAAGTCCTATTGACTTAAGGAAGACCTAAGCATGTGCTAAAAGTTAGGCATATACTTAAGCACTCTTCCTGAACCTGGGCCTAAATGTACAATATTTTTTTTTCTTTAGCAGAGGATATCTGAAGAGGCAAAAATACTGCATGTTTAGGCCTAGCTTCAGGGCAAGTGCTTAAGCATAGGTCTAACATTTTAAGCATGTGCTCAAATCCTATTGAAGTCAATAGGACTTAATAATGTACTTAAGTACTTTCCTTAAATACTATGGTGGGTACTATAGAAAAACCCTAAGATAAACCAAAATGAATAAAGAAATGGAATGAAAAGCTGTTCCAGAGGAGCATGCTGTGAAATCTGAAGGTAGAGAAATTTTCCTTTTCAGGATGTGAAAGCAAATGGAACACTGTTCATAGGCCAAATGTATGAAGGATATTTCTGAGTTTTTTTCCTATCCCCACACCTCTAATATTTCAATTGTGTTGAGTCTGATTAGCACGTTAATTCCATATAGACTTTTACCTTCAGCGCTGTGTTAAAACCCAGTCTCCTCAAACGCTTCATTATGTCTCAGTCTTTGTATTATTGAAATATTCATTGTGAGAGATGTAACTCGGGCTGTTGCTAAATGATTGGTATTCGTGGCTGCTGCCTCTGAGGGGATTTGGTGAGATCAGCTTCATGTAAGAAGCGATTCTGACCAGACTAGAATTCTTTAGTAATCTGTGGAAGCAGTTTTCTCATGGTTAGCACAATGGGCTGAATTATAAAAATAATGGAGTGGTTTTTGTTTCAGATGTCTTTTTATTGGAGTTCTGTATTCACATTGTTTTGAATGGAGTAATGCAAAATGACATCTTTGCTGGATATATTAAAGACTGGCTAATGGAATTCTCATTACCAAACACACTTTTGCATAATACAGCTGATAACATAACATCCTTCAAGCAAAACAAATCTCTAGGGTTTATTTGGGTTGCACATATTGATCCTCCTGCTTTACATACAAAGGTAGCTTTTCAGTAATTGGTGTAAAACATTCTCTGGACACACTGAAACTGTTGCTATTGTTAACTGAACTTGTATAGAGGAGCCATGATTAAGCTATATTAATAGTACATTTATATTAACAGCAGGGTGACAGTAATAGATACCCATATCTTAATCATATACACTGATTAACACTGATACAGTGATATAACACTGTCCTCAGGAGCCAAAAAATCTTACTGCATTATAAGTGCATTATAGGTGAAACTGTGTTATATTGAACTTGCTTTGATCCACCGGAGTGCGCAGCCCCACCTGCCCCGAACACTGCTTTACTGCATTATATCCAAATTCATGTTATATCAGGTCGTGTTATATCGGGGTAGAGGTGTATATAGACCGGCAACTGAATAGAGAGCCCATGGTTCCTTTCTTAATTTGTGCAACTTCACCAAATAGTATTGTTCACCGATAAACAGAATTTGGAATAATGTTATGGCAGAGTACAAGGAATGTTAGTTGTTGGGAAAACAAAGGGGTCTGAAAGGAGTTGCTGCCTTTTCTGGTGGGTGTGTTTGTATGTGTGGTGGTTTTATTTATTTATATATAAAATTGTGAGAATTTTATGTTCCTGAAAACATTGACATCTTAGTCTGCCCCTAAACGGAGAATTGGGGAGTTAGTGTTTTTCAATTGTTTGGTTACATTGTATCATAATAGGTAGAGCTGTGTTGTTAGCTAATACACACATTAGGCATAGTATATACTATGTTAATAGGTATTATGTGCATAGTATTAATAGAAAGTGTTGGGAAGTTATGTTAACTGAATGTATTCTGTTCATCCATGTCAAGCGTCCTACAACACTTTGCAAAGCCGAGAGCTTAAGAGCCTGGGACTGGAGACTCTCAGGGCTGCCAGGATCTTGGCTTTCAGTCAGCTCCGGGAGCCAGAAGCCTGGAAGCACAAGCTGCCGAGGAGCCGGATGGGCAAGCTAGCAAGAAAACAGACCAGTTTCCTGTGGCAACAAGGCAGATTTTGAAACCCACATGTTTTCCACAGCAACGTCATTGAGAGCAAATGGTCTCAGTGGAATGTTTAGATTTCAGCAACTTGCAACGTTCCATTGGAGAATTCCCAAGCAGCTTTAATAACAGGGTTATCCCCACTTAATCTGACTCTAAGTAAGAGGTGTCATTGAACCTAATGAGGGAAGAGCTATTTGTGGAGATGCGACTTCGTAAATTGCACCCAGTTAGTATGGGATGGGTGCCTTAGAAAATGCATCATTGATAGTATTAGATGCATATCAGTAAGCGATATGGCAGGCAGGCACAGTTGTAGGAAAGTGACCTTTATTAGGCCTGCTGAGTGACCAATGGTACATGACAAGGCTCCAGCCTTTGAGTGTAAGCAGCCCCTGTTCCAGATTGAATCCTGAGCTCCTATTTCTATAGCTTCTCTCCTGCTAATTCTTCTCCAATTCCACTCATCATACTACAATCTTATTATTCCTTGGGAAAGCTAAATACACAGGTTTCTGATAGGACCTGGACGTCACCTTTTTGTTACTGCTATGCTCCTAGCCATGGATATAATGGACCAAATTCTCTATTGGTGTAACTCTATTCACTTCAATGGAGTTACTTTAACAGAACATTTTGGGCCAATGGTACACTGGAAAGGAAACTCATCCCATGTGCAACCAGAAGTGAAACCCACAATGGTGTGATAATGACAGATCCCTAGGAACGCAGTGGGCTTTATGTCTGGAAGTATAAGAGTTATATTTTCTTATTTGGTAAACCTTGATTTATACATCCTCACCTGTGTTGCTAATAGCCATTAAATTAAATGGCTCAGAGGGCCAAATTCAGCTCTCTCACTGATGTAAATCTGCAATGAACCCAATGATGACAATGGCATTACACTGAATTTGCACCTGTAGAGCTGAGAGCAGAATGTAGCCCTTATTTTGGTTATTTCTTGCTGTATGTGACTGAGATGTCCTCAGTGATGTCAGTACAATGCAGGGGAAAAGTTTGCTTGTTAACTGGAGCTCCCTCTAGTGGCCATTTGGTTCTCTCTGTAGCAGCAGCTCACAAAATTCCTCCCATCAATACTGGGTAATAGCTGTTGCTGGGATTTTAATTTATTTATTTTTAATTGTTTACCGATAATGTAGTGACTCTTTAAATTTAAAGATCTCTAAAATCCCCAGGTTTCCCCCTGTCTAATTCTAATTACTTCAAAACAGGTTGGAATTTGATGGCCTAGTAAAATGGTTGGCCCTTTTAACCCTGGCACAGTTGAGAATGATTTGGAAGATTCAGATCACATGAAACTCTATTAACTTTATGGGCATGTGTGGGTAATTATATTAAATGGGGAAAGAAGTGAGATGTGTTTTAAAAATTGTAACTAAAAGCTATTTTATTTGTTGCAGTGTGAGGCCTAGTCTACACACAGATTTTAGAACCATTATAACTATTAGTTTTAGGTGTGACTATTTTTTTAACATAACAGCCACATGGGTCCATTTTCATGACTGAAGGCTAAGGGTATGCAGTGTATCCTTTTTTATATTGAATAATACCTGACTCCATGATTAGCCCCATTAAAATGAACGGGAATGCTCTTGAAGTCAGGTACTGCCTCATGACAAGGTGGCAGAATCAGTCCAAAAATTATCTGCATGTTGTCTAAGGACAGCTGAAGCAGGGGCAAGGCTGGGATGCAACCCATAACCCAACTTACTAGGGCTGGCAGAAAAGGAAAGGTTGCAAATGTCCTAGATGTAGTGGCTTAAGCTGTTACACTTGAAGGTGAAATAGAGAAATTCCTAGGTTGGCCCCTAGTCTGTTTCTCTCTGGCAATTAGGTGAACTGTAGGTTTCCTGCTCAGGATGAGTCCATAGTGTGTTTTGTTAGGGGCCCCTCCCTGTTGGCCCTCCACTGCTGCAACAGTACAATCTGCCAAAGAAAATGAACTCCCCAAATTGTTTAGTTTTTAAGTCGCATGATTTTTAAGCCAATCATAGTTTCGGGGGACTGAGTCACGATTTTGAATGGCTGGGGTTGGCAATACTGCATCGTTAGCATACCATACTCACTGGTTTTACATGTTGAAAGCACAAAAAGTCACAATCAGCCCTTCCTCTTTCCAAGGTAGGTAGACTGAGCTCAGTGCAATGTAACACACCGGACTCTTTCAAATGAATCCTTAAAAATGGGCAGATTCTCCTAACATAAGAACATAAGAATGGCCGTATCGGGTCAGACCAAAGGTCCATCTAGCCCAGTATCTGTCTACCGACAGTGGCCAATGCCAGGTGCCCCAGAGGGAGTGAACCTAACAGGCAATGATCAAGTGATCGCTCTCCTGCCATCCATCTCCATCCTCTGACGAACAGAGGCTAGGGACACCATTCTTACCCATCCTAGCTAATAGCCATTTATGGACTTAGCCACCATGAATTTATCCAGTCCCCTTTTAAACATTGTTATAGTCCTAGCCTTCACAACCTCCTCAGGTAAGGAGTTCCACAAGTTGACTGTGCGCTGCGTGAAGAAGAGCTGCCTTTTATTTGTTTTAAACCTGCTGCCTATTAATTTCATTTGGTGACCCCTAGTTCTTGTATTATGGGAATAAGTAAATAACTTTTCCTTATCCACTTTCTCAACATCACTCATGATTTTATATACCTCTATCATGTCCCCCCTTAGTCTTCTCTTTTCCAAGCTGAAGAGTCCTAGCCTCTTTTATCTTTCCTCGTATGGGACCCTCTCTAACCCCCTAATCATTTTAGTTGCCCTTTTCTGAACCTTTTCTAATGCTAGAATATCTTTTTTGAGGTGAGGAGACCACATCTGTACACAGTATTCGAGGTGTGGGCGTACCATGGATTTATATAAGGGCAATAATATATTCTCAGTCTTATTCTCTATCCCCTTTTTAATGATTCCTAACATCCTGTTTGCTTTTTTGACCGCCTCTGCACACTGCGTGGACATCTTCAGAGAACTATCCACGATGACTCCAAGATCTTTTTCCTGACTCGTTGAAGCTAAATTAGCCCCCATCATGTTGTATGTATAGTTGGGGTTATTTTTTCCAATGTGCATTACTTTACATTTATCCACATTAAATTTCATTTGCCATTTTGTTGCCCAATCACTTAGTTTTGTGAGATCTTTTTGAAGTTCTTCACAATCTGCTTTGGTCTTAACTATCTTGAGAAGTTTAGTATCATCTGCAAACTTGGCCACCTCACTGTTTACCCCTTTTCTCCAGATCATTTATGAATAAATTGAATAGGATTGGTCCTAGGACTGACCCTTGGGGAACACCACTAGTTACCCCTCTCCATTCTGAGAATTTACCTTTAATTCCTACCCTTTGTTCCCTGTCCTTTAACCAGTTCTCAGTCCATGAAAGGACCTTCCCTTTTATCCCATGACAGCTTAATTTACGTAAGAGCCTTTGGTGAGGGACCTTGTCAAAGGCTTTCTGGAAATCTAAATACACTACGTCCACCGGATCCCCCTTGTCCACATGTTTGTTGACTCCTTCAAAGAACTCTAATAGATTAGTAAGACACGATTTCCCTTTACAGAAACCATGTTGACTATTGCTCAACAGTTTATGTTTTTCTATGTGTCTGACAATTTTATTCTTAACTATTGTTTCGACTAATTTGCCCGGTACCGATGTTAGACTTACTGGTCTGTAATTGCCGGGATCACCTCTAGAGCCCTTTTTAAATATTGGTGTTACATTAGCTAACTTCCAGTCATTGGGTACCGAAGCCGATTTAAAGGACAGGTTACAAACCTTAGTTAATAGTTCCGCAACTTCACATTTGAGTTCTTTCAGAACTCTTGGGTGAATGCCATCTGGTCCCGGTGACTTGTTAATATTGAGTTTATCAATTAATTCCAAAACCTCCTCTAGTGACACTTCAATCTGTGACAGTTCCTCAGATTTGTCACCTACAAAAGCTGGCTCAGGTTTGGGAATCTCCCTAACATCCTCAGCCGTGAAGACTGAAGCAAAGAATCCATTTAGTTTCTCCGCAATGACTTTATCGTCTTTAAGCGCTCCTTTTGTATTTCGATCGTCAAGGGGCCCCACTGGTTGTTTAGCAGGCTTCCTGCTTCTGATATACTTTAAAAACATTTTGTTATTACCTTTGTAGTTTTTGGCTAGCCGTTCTTCAAACTCCTCTTTGGCTTTTCTTATTACACTCTTGCACTTAAGTTGGCAGTGTTTGTGCTCCTTTCTATTTGCTCTCATCACACCAGTGTCACTCCGTGGACTTCACTGGAGTTACTCCTGATTTACACTGGTGTCAGAATCAGGCCCCCTATTAAAAGTCCTATGGCTCTTCCCATAAAGGCAGGGGTTTACCCTGGCATTCCTAGCCAAAGTGTTCCCCATGCTCCACTGTTGTGTGGTCTGCTGGTGAGTTGCTGCCCATTTCAGTAGTGCTGAATGTGTCCTGGGCTTCAAGATGGAAGGTGCTGTGTATGAGCATGTTTGACTATTAATAGAATCAGTGGAAGACCCACACTCAGAGCAGTAAGGAGCACTCCCAACATGGCAGGGGGTGGGAGACTCTCACTAGCAAAGCAAGGTGAGTTTCAGAGTTTATCTCTAATTGTGAGGATGAACATGGAAAAGAGGAGTTGAATTTTGGTAGATATGGGAGAGGCAAGAGATAGAAGTAGGTGAAGGTAGGAGAGGAATGGGTGGGAGAGAGCTTGTGAAGCATAGGGGGTTGGAAGGGGATCCAGGACTTTCTAGAATCAAGGGGCAGCAGAATCTCTCTTGCTGGCCATGTAAGTGCAAGGAGTGAAAGGATGCATTAGACATGTAAAGCATAGAGTTTAAGAAGAATGTGGATAATCATCAATGGGGCAGAGATGATGATGTGATGGCAACTCAGTGTGTGCTAAAGTAAATGACAAAGAAAATAAGAGTCAAATAGGTCTTAAAAGGAAAAACAAAGTTAGCCCAGCACAATCATTTTTCACGATCTGTGGCTTTCATAAATGCGTACTAGGCAACAGAGCCGTCATGGAGCGCTGAGACGGAGACTGCAGTAATGAGGCTGCCCTCACAGTGGCAGCTGGCTGGAACCAGGAAAGGCCAGGCCATCATTTCTCAACACCAGAAGCCCAGATCAATGGAATGCTGCACAGGCTTGACAGTGAAATGATAGAAAGGAGCCTTAATTGGAATTCACAATGGAGTGAAATACCCTGGCTAGATTTATGAGGCTTCCCCACTTTTGAACAGCTTCACTTCTGTTTTCCTGCCGTTGGAAAAGGAGGCAGCAGCCATTTCAAATCCAGCCCCTCCTGTGGCCTCCCGAACTCTAGCTCCTAATTTATTTATCTACACTGGTGCAGTTAAGCGCCTCTTGAATATTTATTTCTGCTGCTGTTTACTTGTATACTAAATACCAATCTTTGCTCCTCTATAGCCTCCTAAGCTCCATACACCGGCTCTTCCCACCAGAGCCGGAGGAGCAATTTCACAGTCTTAACTAGATGTTATCATCATTTCTGTTTTAATGTGTTATTGCTAATTTGCCTCCTGAGTCCCCTAACTTCCAATTGAATGGAGCTCAAGGGCTGCCTTCCTTTTAAAAAAATATATTTTTATAAAGGAAAAGACATAAACGAAGGGAGGAAATAAATATCAATACCTAAGCAGCTCCAGAAGTAAGGCAGCAGAGAGACGGTCTATGGCCTCTCCCGCTAACTGGCAGCACCTTGCCCTCTTTTGTACTGCACTGGAGTATGTAGCCTGGCTGCTTCCAGTAACCTGGGACTTGTCCATGTGCTCTGCAAGATTTGTTTAACTCCTCCTGTCCCAGCAAGGAAACAGAAGAAAAGGCAACCGGACTCCAAGGGGCCTTGAAGACACAGGCCCAGAACCTCAAAGGCATTCAGGTGCCCATTGAAATCAATGGGAGTTAGGCACCTGAATACCTCTGAGCAGCTGGCCCAAAGTGGACAGGGATGGAGGGGAAGTGTTTTGCACCTTATTTTTATTGAGGGGCTTCTGTGCCCCTATGAATCATTGCAAGAGCACAGGTCCACCCTTGTCACGCCACCCCCATCCATTTCCTCCCTGCCTTGGGCTTGCCATCACCCTGCTGTGAACTCCTCCAGCACCTAGGTTGTGTAGAGATGGCTCTGTGCCAAGCCTAGGGGCCTCCTGCACCCCGGGGGTATTCCCATAGAGGACTTACACGTGCCCTACGGCTCCATGGGCTCAAGCCACACAAGTCTAGTGCTAAGGCAGGCTTTTAAAGATTTCCACAATGAGAGTCAAGTTGGATAGGGTGTGACAGGGCAATACCCTGTACCCACTCTCTGATACCCCACAAACTGCTCAGACCCACTTTCTTTTAGTGTTCAGTCTGTATTTTATTCTAAACCCTTCCACCGACACCTGTACAGCAACATCTTCACTTTTAATCCTTGCATCTACCAGTCCCACTTTACCACAGCCCTAGGAGGAAAGGTGCTCTCCCCACCTTGGGAGCTCTTTCCCTCTGGCCAGTCACACTCATGGTCCCCCTTCTTCCAT
The DNA here is from genome assembly GCF_020497125.1 of Mauremys mutica. Classification (NCBI taxonomy): domain Eukaryota; kingdom Metazoa; phylum Chordata; order Testudines; family Geoemydidae; genus Mauremys; species Mauremys mutica. Next base: position 97,345,627 of record NC_059072.1, on the reverse strand, counting down.
TGTAACACTTCCTTTCCGGCTTTTATCAGGGTAGCCAGGGGAGACCTAATTGGTTCCTTACCTCCCCCAGCCTCTCTTGCTGATTGAGCAATTAACTAATCAGCCCCCACGGGGAAAATAATTGTGGCTACAATGATCAGAGTGCTGACCCACTGGTCAGGCCTCAGCACTCTGTCACAGGGGGGTTGTGACAGAATGCACCCCTGTGTTCACACCCTATAAACCATTGTAATATTTGTACAAAATATGCCTTGTGAGGTATCATTTGAAAACTAATAACTTGCTGGTCAAAAGTATCATGGGTGACCTATATGCAGCAGCATTATATGTAAAGTTAAGAACATACACTGAAATCATGACTTTACCAGATAAGTCTGAGGAGGGGGGTCAACCAGTTTCTGAAGGACAAAGGATGAGCTGATGCCCCTAGCCACGTGCCATCAGAATTGATGGGCCATCACCTATCAAGTGGCTACTTTTTGGCAAGAAAGAGGGAGCAGGAACAAACAGATCTGCATCTTAGCAAACAAGAGCATGGAAGTTCTTTCACCACCAGACTTCTTGCCTGCGTCCTCACAGTGGGCATGAACTATGTCTAGGCATAACCCTCAGGAAAATGCATTTCAAAGGGTGACCGAACTATAAAAATGAGGGGCTAACATGTTCCAAGTTCTCGCTCCTTGTCCATCTCTCTCAGTTTCACCTAAGAAGACAAAAGAAACAATGGTTGAACTGTGGGAGCAGATCCTGGCCTGAGAGTTTGCTCCGCAATGTTATTGGAAATGTGGAAAGGGGACTTCGCCTTGAACCAAGTCTACTTTCTTAAGTTTAGTGCTAGGAAGCATTTTATCTTTATTTCTCTTGTTGCCATTTCTGACATCAATGCCGTAGGTTTTAAGTGAAGACCAGCATATCTCTTTGTAGTTAAATAAAAACAGGGGAGAGGCAGTGTAAGCTCATCCCGCACATTGACCCTAACCTGTGAGAATCAGCCCTTCCCTTCAAAGACCACCTCTGGGGGCAAGAGGGAAATCAGTCTCCCTGACCCCTTCATTCCTTGTCTCCTCCATGGGCCACAGGGGCCAGTTAGTGCCAGCTGTTGTGGTGGTTTTTCTTATGTGGACTGTAGTCTATTAGGAACTGAGCTGATACCTCCCCCGCAACTCATTAGTGATGTGTGATGCCATGCAATTGTGGCTGTGGTGCTGGATTGGAGCTCAAGACCTGGATAGGCAAAGCTCTGTAGAGATGCCCTGAGTCAGCCAATACCCTACAGCCCTCATGTTAACTGCTCACAACTGGAGCCCTGCTCTAGTGCTTAGGAAGCCAGAAACATCTAGGTGTGTGACTGGCCACCATAAAGGCCTTGCATATGAGTTCTCTGAAAATATATAATGCCTGAATGGTTGGGCATTTGGGCCTCCGATCAACCTGGCCAGCCCCAGCCCAGTTTTCCCTGTCAGCTGTGTGGGGGTGTAGCATCAGACAGGAAAGGGTTAAGGAGTATAGTGTACATACACCTGGGCTCTAACCTATAAAGCCTAGCTATAGCTAGGTATAAAAAAGGGACTGAGCAGTGGTAGTTCATACAAGGGGTTTAGCTTGGTTGTAGGCTGTGCCAACCCGTAAAAAATACCCCATTCAGGTGCCAACCACCCCCTTTACATTTCACCAGGCTGCAGTGCAAACGGATTGCATTTCCCGTGCTGACAGGGTGAGGAGGCATGATTCCTAATGCACATTGCGTGTGGCAGCTACAGACACAGCTTTGAAGTCAATGAGGCAACTGTTCTGTGCAAATTACATACCAGTTACTGAAAACCCCCTTTGAGTTTTAACTGTGCTGGAATGGAGCCTGGTTCGCAATCTAGCTGCAGTTAGCATTGGAGTCTTCAAACCGCTATAAAAATTCTTTTTATGAAATCTGTTTGTTTAGCTAACAGGCAATACAACTGCCGTCCGCTTCAGTTAGGGTGACCAGATGTCCTGATTTTATAGGGACAGTCCCGATTTTTGGGTCTTTTTCTTATATAGGCTCCTATTACCCCCGACCCCCGTCCCGATTTTTCACACTTGCTGTCTGGTCACCCTATCTTCAATTGATGTGAATTATGTAACTCCCTTCATTTAGGATATTGCACAGGCATTCTTACCGCAAACAGCAAGCACTGCTGTCTCCTTGCATCCCCCTGCATAGGCCTCAACTCCTTCCCCTCCCCACCATATCCTCATCCCATCCCCACCTATGGGCACAGTACCTGACCAGCCATAGGGCTCACCCCTCCTCTCACTCTTTCCCCCTCCCACAATCCAGTTCATTCCCCTTCTGCATGCATTGACCCCTGCATTGTTCCATGTCACATCCACATCACTCTTGCTATGCATAGGCTCCACTGTGCTCTCCTCCCCCACCTCAATACACAGATCAATCCCTTCCCCATGCACAGATGCCAGCACTGTCCCTGGTCATGCCTAGGTCATTCTCACTATGTACTGCCTCCACTGCACTGTTCCTAGTCAGGCACAAGTTACTCTCCATCCACAGCCTCTCACACTCTACCCCCTCTCTATGAGCATTCCTCCATGTCCCCATGATCTTTAACCATTGTTTTCCCTCTATAGCATTGTCCCAGTCCACTTGACTCATAGTCAGCTCCTAGGGCTATAATAATATTATCAAGAGGAAGTGAAAAAAACAAATAACAAAGCAACTGAAAACACCAACTGCTTCTGTTACTCATTGAACTTCCTTGCCCTAAAACCCTACAGCAGGGGTGGGCAAACTTTTTGACCTGAGGGCCACATTGGGGTTGCAAAACTGTATGGAGGGCCGGGTAGCAAAGGCTGTGCCTCCCCAAACAGCTTGACCCCTGCCCCCATCCACCCCTTCTCACTTCCCGCCTCCTGACTGCCCCCTCAGGACCCCTGACCCATCCAACCCCCGCTGCTCCTTGTCCCCTAACCGCTCCCTCCCAGGACCCCCACCCCTAACTGCCCCCCAAAACCCCACCCCCATTCAACCCCCCTTCTCCTAGTCCCCTGACTACCCCCCAACCCTTATCCACACCCCCGCCCCCTGACAGGCCACCTGGGACTCCCATGCTTATCCAACCCCCCCCCACCCCCAGTTCCCCATCCCCTGACAGCCCCACCGAACCTCTGCCCCTTATCCAACCCCACGGCCCTGGCCCCCTTACTATGCCGCTCAGAGCAGCATGTCTGGCAGCCACATCACCCAGCCAGAGCCAGACACGCCGCCATACTGCTCTGCAGGAGCGTGCAACCCTGCCATCCAGAGCGCTGCCCATGCGGGAGCGTGGCTGCAGGGGAGGGGGATAGCGGAGGAGGGGCCGGAGGCTAGCCTCCCCAGCCGGGAGCTCAGGGGCCGGGCAGGACGGTCCTGCGGGCCGCCGTAGTTTGCCCACCTCTGGGGTAGACAGAGGGTCAAAGGAATAAGAGGAAAGGGGTTGTGGCAGATGGGGAGGTGGAAAGAAAAGATACCTGTCAGGAAAGAAAGTGAAAAGGGGGATGGCTGATTGGAGAAACATGGGAAGAGAATTGGAAACTGATAGAGGAGAGAAGGGAAGGTGGGAAAGAGAAGGGAGGGAAGCAAAAGGAATGAAGGAAGGAGGGTGTGGAAAACAGGATGTTGAGGAGAAGATCTGGGAAGGGGGATAGAAGAGGAAGGGGATGGAAAGAGATGGATAGAGGTGGTGGAAAAAGTAGGATGTGAAAAGGAGGCTGGATGGAAAAAATGTGAAAGGGAAATGGATGGTGGAGATTAGGAGGAGATATGGAAAGGGGGCTAGAAGGAGAAGGTTAGGAGGAGGGATGAGGGAAGAGGGTCGGGCAGTTGCTCCGGGCCTCTCGCTTGGCGGCAGCTGTGGTGGGTCCGGGGCGCTGTAACCCGAAACCTCCCGCCCCTGAGTGCAGCGGAGGAAGGAGGAAGCGGCTCGGGCCGGCAGTGAGTGTGTCCCACACCAAGGGGGGAGCGCTCCGGTTTGTTCACTGGCGCTTATGGCAGCTGCAGGGGGGGGGGTCTGTGCCTCCTTTGCGGGGCTCTCCCGGCCCCGGGTGGGATCTCGCTGCCCCCTGCTCCTGCGGCCTCCCCGGCCCCACCCTTTCCCGAGTCTTTGCCTCCCGCACCAGCCTTTGTGTGCGGAGGAGGGACAAGCCCGTGCCGGGAGGGAGGCTGGATTTTAGGGCAGAGGAGCAGCCGAGCGCTGCATCTCTGATTGCAGAGCCGGGGGGCCCAGCCAGCAGCGGCGGGGGGGTGTCCTGCTTCTCGCGAGCCCTGTGAGCTGCCCAGGTCCCGATCGGGGCTGCTGGGCCCGGGACAGGCGCTGCGATTTCCCGTGTCACCGTGCAGCGCGGGTGGGCTGGGTCAGGAGCTCGGGGGCCGGGCAGGACAGTCCCGCGGGCCGGATGTGGCCCGCGGGCCGTAGTTTGCCCACCCCTGCCCTACAGATTTATTGAGTTTTACCCTGGATTTATTTTTCTAATGGAACAGGGGAAAGAAAACACAGAGTGTCATTTGCCTCCACCCTGAGTGAAGTCTAGGCCTGTGCATGTACCCTTGCAGAATCAGGAGTTTAAATATTAATTAAGTAACTGACCCCAAACTGACACAGATCTGTGAGATCAAACATGCCCAAGGGAGGGGGAGTTCCACAAAGTCCACAAGCAACTCTCCGTACCTGAATCATGCCCCTCTGTGTTGGAAGCAGCTGAAATGTCCCCGCAGGAACGTCCTCACCAGAGAAGCCACTGGAAAGCACTTTTTCTCCCCACCACCTCCCTCTGTGAGCCCCCACCACCTGCATTATTCTCTACGTTACACGTCCCAAAAGGGGATACAACAAGCATCTGTCCAGCCCAGAAGAAACAAATGCTAATCAAAGCCTTTTAATGCTGCCCCTCCATCAGCCAGAAAGGCTGCTGCTCAGAGGAGCTCCTTTCCTTGCAGGAACTAAGCAGGTAATGTTCATTCAGCCTTTCTCCAGGCCTCTGGGGAGCAAGAGCCTGGGACCTGTAATTGAACCTGACATTCTCGTATGGTAGTGCAGAGCGCTAAGCCCCTCGCCCACCGTGCTGGCTCAGGGGATGCTTTTCTCTCTGTTTTCTGTCATTAATAATTCATTTGGCATATCGTGTAATGACTTTCTTGATCATTACGAATTCATTTGGGGCTAATGTGCATGTCATATCCACTGCTATGGGAGACAGTAAGGCAAAACAAACCAGCCAGCCAACGAGCATCTTTCTCACGCTGCTTTATTCATTGGTATGTCATTGATTTGCTGTTGGTTGATTTTTCAATTAATCTTTTCAGGGTTGGGTTGCATTTATTAATATCTTTTGGGGCTGTCATTATTATTCTGAACCTTGATTTCCATCTGTTTGTCCATGTCTCACCACTGGGCATTTGACAGGCAGACCGACATATCATTCAGTCAGACAGGCATTTTCCCCCCTGAGTATCAGAAACAGGTGGGCCAGTGACTACAAAAGGATAGATCTAGGGACAGATTTTCAAAAGAATCTCACCTACCACTTAGGCCCCACAATAAATGCCCAGATTTTCAAAATGCTCAGTACGCTTGGAGCTCAGCTCATTTGAAAAGCTGGCCGTTAAGGACGGGTGAATGTCTCAGTATAATTGTGGTCTAGCCTGGTCTTCTGCTGAGCTCACCATGGAACAAGAGAGCAGAGACAGTGCAAGAATCCTCTACTCACAGCTCCCTATCAATGTCTCGTTCACTGGACCAGCTCTAAGAATGAGAAAGAAGCATAGGATCGAGATAGTCTTATATAGTCCTTGGCCTCTCTGCTGGGATTTTGGCAATGATGCTAGTTCTGAGGGTGCATGTTTGGGATGTGGCCATCTGTCCATTAAAAACTGGGCTGAGACCATCAACCCATTTCCACATAAACCACTGATCACCTACAGATGGTATTGACTTTCAGTCACCGCTATATGGGATTGGATCTGAACCAATGACTTGGAGGTGAAAGGCCCTGTAGTTTATTGCCAATCCCTGAGCTATCCCTTGCCACCTTCTACTCTTAAAAAAAGATAAAAAAGAAAAGAAAAAATAGCTCTTAAGACATCGTATCATGTGATTTGATAGTTGCAATGCAGTGGTTAGGATACTAGCCAGAGACTCAAGAAACCTGGGTTCAATTGCCTGCTCTGCCACAGATGTCCTGTGAGACTTTGGGCAAGTCACTTAGGCCTAGCTCCTCAAAGGTACCTCAGCACCTACCTCCCTCTGCTTTCAATGAGACTTAGGGCTAGCGTACAGTACCGTGTTACATCAGCACAGCTGCATCGATGCAGCTGCGCCACTGTAGCCTCTCTGGTGAAGAAGCACTAAGCTGATGGGAGAGCGCTTTCCTGTAAGCATAATAACTCCACCTCAGTGAGAGGTGGATGCTATGTTGGTGGGAAAGCGTTTCCTGCTGACTTAGTGCTGGTGTGGACAGAGCTTAAGTTGATGTCACTTGTGTCACTTGGGAGTGTGTGGCTTTTTCACACCCCTGAGCGATGTAAGTAACAGGGACTTAAGTGGTAGCATAGACAAGCCCTTAGTCTTTCTGTTCCTCAGGTCCTCAGCAGTAAAATGAGAATAATAATGCTTCCCTATCACACAGATGTGCTGTGAGGATAATACATTAACCACTGTGAGGCACTCAGATACTATGGTAATGGGGCCTGCCATGGGCTGGCCTGTCAGGCCCTCTGAGGCAAGTTGGGCTTAGCACTGCCGGTGACTTAGCAGCTATTCCTGTGCATCACTGGTGAACTAGCAACCTGGGACTAATTAGCAACCATGGCTGAACCTGCTACGGAGATTTAATTGTGATGACTGACCCCAGCTGCAGGGAATCAGGAAGGACTATTTAAATAAAGCTGAGGCTGCATTATGCATGTCACGCATGCTGACTGACTATGGGGGAAAGTGCTGCAGTTTGGGGCTAACTATGTGTGAGGAGCTGACCTACAAGAGTAGAGTTAAGTCCTGTGGTGGGCCCCTGAAACCAGTTGCCAGGTGTTCAAGGCGACAGTCCTGGGACTGGTGTTCTGGAAGGGGAACAGGGAATAAAAGAGACCCACAGGGAGCCCTGAGACAGGGCGTACAAGGAGCAGCAAGATCCCTAAAGGAAGCTGCCAGAATCACTGGGGAAGGGAGGCAGTGGGGGAATCCTACTGAGGAGGAACAAAGATAAAAGAAGCTTTGAAGGAGTCAGGAATCAGAGGACTTCAGTGGAGCCTGAGGGGCAGGAGAATTAATTAGTTTGAATATTTGTTTTAGACTTTCAGTTAGGCCTCTTGTTATCTGGAAGGGGGCTGAATTTTATGTGACCTAGCCAGAGGGCCAGGCCATGGAAGATCCTGAGAGAGACAGGCCATCACAGGGCCAAGGAAGTGCTCAAAGGGGGTGCAAGAGGCAGATTTCTGTAACACTTTCTCCAGGCACAGGGGGGTGCCAGTAATGGTGAGTATGCACCATTACAGGGTCATGTAAGTATGCAAGAGAGAGAGTCCCCAGTTCTTTGAGATTTAGGGCTAAATTCCTTCCTTTGTGGTCCTCAATGAGGAAATTCTCCCTACCCCAATGTCTGACAATGCCATTAACTAAGGTTAAGAGCGATTGTCATAGACTCTTCAGTTCTCCAGTCTCAGGAGACGTGCACCTGTGTGAACGGACACAGAGAACGTACAAAGAGAGGCACTCCATGCACACAGAAAACTCATCCATAACAATGAGCTGCCTGATGTACTGTGATGGTGTAAATAAATCCCTCTGGAGCGGCTGAAGTGTTTGCAAAAATCCTGGTAGTAATACATTCTGAGTAAAGAGCTTTCTGGGGAATGAAGTAGCTCAGGTTCCATGATATATAGGGTCTGAGAGGCCACAACAGTGTTGTCATAATTCAGTGCTTTTGCTTGAAAATAAATCTTGCCACAAGTGGCATGAAATGAGGAAAGGAAGAGGTGGGGGAGAGGAAAGAGATTTCACAGGCGAGAAAGGGATAATTGCTGTTGTGCGCTGATTTTTGTCTTAATTCAGTTCTTATATTTTACAGACACTCTCTCCTCATCCCTCCTCCCCCGCCTCCATTGGACAGTGGTTTTCTAGGTTCCTTACAGACTAAGATGTGAAGCTCTGTGAATGTCCCTGTGGATGCTTCTTTGATCCCACGCAGCTCACTATGAAAGGAAAGTAGGTCCGGTGGTTCCTGGACTGGGACTCAGGAAGTCTGGATTCGGTTCCTGACTGCTACAGTCTCCCTAAACGACCTTGGACAGGTCATTACTCTTTCTCCCACCCTTGGTCTGTCTTGTCTGTGTAGTTCGTTAGCTCTTTTCAGGGCAGGAGTGGTCTCTTCCTACATGTGTGTACAGCACCTAGTGCAACATGGCCCTGATCTCAAATAGCATCGTTAGGTGCTACTGTAATATAAATGGCGGCTACTACTAATCATCATTGTGAGTGCTTGTGACAGGCAGTGGAAGTCTCTAGGGATTGGGAATGACACATAGAAGCTTTCCACACCAATTCCATGATGCTTGTTTAACCTTTGTAAAATGAGGTGGTGGGTTTCATTCCACCATTTGTTCAATGTAGTCTTGCACCCCTGCCCTGAGCCCCCTCCTGCACACCAACCCCCTTCCCTGAGCTCCCTCATAAACCCTGCACCGCTCCTCTGCCCCAATCCCTTGCCCTGAGCCCCTTCCTGCACACTGCACCTGCACCCCAACCCCCTGCCCTGGCCCTGCATACAATTTCCCCACCCAGATGTGGTCCTTGGCCCAAAAACTTTGCCCGCCCCCGCTCTAAACTAAGGACTGATCCTACGGTCCCTACTGAATTTAATGCTTAACACCACCTGTGATGCCACTGGAGACAATGGGACAACTCCCAGTAGCAAGCACTAGGGGTGATATTCAGCCCTGCTGCAGAGGGCTGTCATAGCACTTAGGCATGGCACAGGGGAGCCATGGGGAGCCAGCTCTGCTGGGATGCCTGCTTACCCCCTAGCTGGTATGAGAGAGGCTGAGGACTAGTGAGGAATGCCACACCAGAAGGGGGTTGGCTGCAGGCATGTCAGGAGAGGGACCACAAGATTCATATTTATGAGGATACTATGGACCACTCCCAGCTGGCTCCAGGGGGTATTCCAGCCTGGAAGCTCGAATAGCAGATATGTGGGGGAGGAGTGGGGCTCACACAGGAGGCTCACTCACTGGTCCAGAGTGGGGCAGTGTATGGATTTAACTGCTCCAATGTCTCCTCACTCCACTTGCATAGAGCCCATTTAATTGGGCTTTATGTTGATGAACAGTAGATTTTACCCATCTTCTTCTTTCTCTATCCTCCTGCACCCTCAGGTGCACTGGGCATCTATCCCAATTTCTGCTGTTTATTTTGGTTTTGTGCTGGTCTGCTCAGGCTTCTGAGGGTGTGTCTACACTACAAAATTAGGTTGATTTAATAGAAGTCGATTTTTTTAGAAACTGATTTGATACAGTCGATTGTGTGTGTCCTCACTAAGTGCATTAAGTTGGCAGTGTGCATCCACAGTACCAATGCTAGCGTCGACTTCCGGAGTGTTGCACTGTGGTAGCTATCCCTATATTTCAGTCCTGCCTGGAATATCATGTGAGCTGGAGGCTTTTGCCTCAGCCTGCTCTCCCAGCCGGCAGCACCACGTGGTCGCATCTACCCCAGCCTACCCCTTGCTGCCATGGCTCATGAACCTGGACAGTAGTAAGGAGCAGTTCAACTATAGGCTGAGCAAGTGCAGAATGGTGGTAGAATGTGCATTTGGACGTTTAAAATCTTGCTGGTGCTGTTTGCTGACTAGGCTGTTCGTGATTAGAAAAGCACAGCAAGGCGTGCTGCGCACCACAGAGGCTTTGAAAACCAGTTTCATGACTTCGGTGTGACAGTTGTGTGTGTTTCTCCTTGATGCAAACCCACCTCCTTTGTTGATTTTAATTCCCGGTAAGCCAACCCTGTAAGCCATGTTGTGAGTCGCCCCTCCCTCCGTGACAGCAATGGCAGACAATCGTTTCGTGCCTTTTTTTCATGCAGACACCATACCATGGCAAGCATGGAGCCCGCTCAGATCACCGCGGCAGTTATGAGCATTGTAAACATCTCGCACATTATCCTGCAGTATGTGCAGAACCAGAACCTGCAAAAGCAGGCGAGGAGGTGACAGCAGCACAGTGATGAGAGTGATGAGGACATGGACACAGACTTATCTCAAAGTACGGGCCCTGGCAATATGGACATCATGGTGGTAATGGAGCAGGTTCATGCCATGGAACGCTGATTCTGGGCCTGGAAAACAAGCACAGATTGGTGGGACCACAGTATTGCAGGTCTGGGATGATTCCCAGTGGCTGCAAAACTTTTGCTTGCATAAGGGCACTTTCATGGAACTTTGTGACTTGCTTTCCTCTGCCCTGAAGTGCAAGAATACCAAGATGAGGAGCCCTCACCATTCACAAGCGAGTGGTGATAGCCCTGTGGAAGCTTGCAATGCCAGACAGCTACTGGTCAGTCAGGCATCAATTTGGAGTTGGCAAATCTACTGTGGAGGCTGCTGTGATCCAAGTAGCCAACACGATCACTGAGCTGCTGCTATCAAGGATAGTGACTCTGGGAAATGTGCAAGCCATAGTGGAGGGCTTTGCTACAATGGGATTCCCTAACTGTGGTGGGGCGATAGATGGAACGCATATCCCTATCTTGGGACCAGACCACCAAGGCAGCCTGTACATGAACCGAAAGGGGTACTTTTCAATGGTGCTGCAAGCACTGGTGGATCACAAGGGACGTTCCACCAACATCAACATGGGATGGCCGGGAAAGGTACATGACGCTCGCATCTTCAGGACTCTGGTCTGTTTGAATAGCTGGAGGAAGGGACTTACTTTCAAGACCAGAAAATAACCATTGGGGGATGTTGAAATACCTATAGTTGTCCTTGGGGACCCAGCCTACCCCTTAATGCCATGGCTCATGAAGCCGTACACGGGCACCCTGGACAGTAGTCAGGAGCTGGGTAAAATTGAGCTTCTCTAACTGGGAGACGTCCAGTGCTGGAGTAGCAGAAGATAGAGCAACTCACATCTGATTTGCACTAATGCATCAGTGTATGAGAAGCTTGAACTGAGGGTGTAAGTACTGATGTGGGTTCCCTAGTTGCATGAACCCTGGACTCACTTTATAAAAGTTTCCTCTGTGTGATATCTCTTCACTCAGCAAGAAGATGGATGTGCTGCTGGAGTCTCATAGATGAATCTGTTCTAACAAATCCCACTGGTCTGGCAGACAGTATTGTTTTACTAGCACAATTTTTTACATCATATCCATATAAAATATTCTCCTGATCAATAAGGACCTGCAGTATTCATAGGGAAGAATTTTTACCTTTCAGTGATAGCCTCCTGAATCAATTTCTTTTAGAGCAGAATGGTTCTAAAATTTAAAATGGATGTCCAGAGTTTTCAATGAGTGAATAAGAGGAACAACTGTGCTTCTGAGGATATTGTATTACGCATCTCAATGCTCTATCCTGAATACCAAACACATCTGAAAAAGCTGAGCCATTAGTAGGGCCAGACACCATGTGCGCATGGTTGCTCTGCACAGTTCTAGCAATGCATTTCTGGCTTGACCTGAAGTTCACTGCCTGTTCTAGTCCTGAAAACCCTTTCTCTCCCACAGCTCTGCTAATGTGCCTCAGATTTGGCCTGCAGAAACTCCTGCTATTACTGTCCAAGGTTCCTTCCACCCATAGCTCTGACAGTGCCCTCCTGTGCTATCCCGTAGCACCCTGTGCTGCTCTCTATTTTATTAAAGACCATGCAGCCTGGCTGCCATGAGATGCTCCCTTTGGTGCTTGCTTGCTACTGTCCTGGTGCTCCTGGCTCTGCTGCTGGCAGCTGGGCTATGTGGGGAGTGTCTAGCTCCAGGGGGCATCACTGGCTGGCACCAGGCTCCTTCAGGGGAGAGGCAAGAGCATGTCAGGGTGCAGTTTGTAGCTGTGCCACCCACACTGCCTGGGGAGCACCTGGCTGTGCAGAGGCAGCCTGGCTTGGGGAGCAGGGCAGGGTGGGCTGCCAGACAATGCCCAAGCTCCCCTATCGCGAAGAGCCAGGGGTCCGAGCATGCTGTGGGGCTCCCCCCAGCTTCCGATCTGCCAGCTCCTGGCTGGAGGTGATGGTTTTCAAACTGTGGGGCGCAATATGCTTGCTCACCCTGGGTGCTAAAATGCCTAGTTACAGCTCTGCTTTTCAGGGCAGGACTGTCAATTACTCCGTGTACAAACAGTGCCCAGTGCAATGGGGTCTCAGCTGGAGTCTTTAGGGAGTGCTGTAATACAAATAACAATGTAAATGTGCTACTGTCCTAACCCAAACAGCAAAAGTACCCAAGGCATCCATGAACTATTACACACTCCCCAGAAGTCTAATAACTTTTCATGATCCATATAAACACCTTTTAAGATGTTTGACAGTATTTTCTACTCTTTTTTTCCCCAGTGCCCCTCAGCTGCATTAATAATGCAATCAGGAGGGGAAAATAGCAACTTAGTCATTCTTTGTCTATTTCCTCTAGCCATTGATCATCTACTTCATCTTATCCCTACCTTTATAAAAGCTTTTTCCTTTGCTGGCCATTGGAATATGAAGAATAGAGCTGGCTGAAATTTTTTTTTAACTATAATTTTAACCAAAAAAAACCACATGAAAAATTGTGACAAAAACATTCCTAGAAATGTTTCAGTTTTTTTTTAATCAGCTATACAAATGGTTGACATTTTGTCTACATTTCTGGAAATTTTCTTAAACTCTTACTTCCCCCTCCCCCTCCCACCAACTCTAATAAAGATGTATCCAACCTGACTCATTCTAAGCAGATTCTCACCTTTTCTGAGTAGTTGTTGCTTGTCTGATGCATATCCTTCCCTCCTTTACAAAAGGGAAGCAGTATGTTCTGGACTGATACCTTGCCGTTGTTCCTTGGTAGTGTGTTAGTCTCTAACACTAAGGTAGCTTTTGGGATACTGTCTCCACTAAGGACTATTTTCAAGACCACCAGGACTCCACAGGAGCTGGATGAAGAGGCGGTTTCCTTGGAAAGGAGCTTCTAGGGGAAAGATCAGTTAGCACAGGCTACTTAGTTGAGTCCCTGAAACAGTTCTTCAGGGTAAGCTTCTTCAACTGTTTTCCCCTAGGGATGCTGAGTCCCCTTTGGTTTCTTACATGAAACTTGTTCTCACAATCATCCACTTAGCTCTTAAGAACAGTGTTATCTGTCATCTTGGCAGTTATAATAACCTTGTATCCTGAGTCAGAAGTCTGCATTTATCACTCAAGGGTCTAGCCCTTGAATATTGGCCTCTCTTATCTCTGTTATTTTTGTCAATGGCAGTTAGGGCCCTGAACTCATCTAGTTACTTGGGTAAACATTATTTTCCTTTATCAGTTGTGTCCTCAGGCCCTTCAAGGCTCACATCTCTCTTTCTCTGCCAACCAATCTTGAGAAGCTGACCTACCAGTTTAAAAAAACACCCATCTTTGGGCAGAGGGATCTTTCTTCTGGGCACGTCAGTGGCTAGATCCTTTAGGCACAGATCTGAGCAAAGGGTGGTACATGAATTTTGTTGCCTCATGAATAACCCCAGGGACATTGTGTTTCTGATGCAATGTGACAGCCCCCAGGGTACGCAGGATTGTGAGGCACTTCACCACCATTTCCCCTTAGAGTGAGGAAGTCTTGTCTGTGCTTGCTGTGGATCAGATCCCTGAAATCACTCACCTCTGGCAACACAAGCGCTGCCTTCCAGGCCTCTGCAGACCTTGCCCTCTCTGAACAGGCAGTGATAGGCACACACCAACCCCTGAGTCCACTGGATACCCACAGAATTACCAGGCCCACTGTTCCCAAAGGAACAATACATGCCAGTTTGTAAGATTCAACTCAGGACCAGCACCTTGCTTAATACCTTGCACAGCACTTAGATATATTTATAGTGAAAACAAGAATAAGCTTACTACCAAAGAATAGAGATTCAAGTGATAGTGAGTGAGGATATTGGAAACAAATGTTAAATATAAAACAAAGTCATAATATGCTCTCTAGAGACTAAACTTAACTAACAAATTACCCTCCTGTCTTTAGAAGCTTATCTCACCCAAAGTTCTCTGTAGTGTTTTCAACCAAGCCTAGTTAACACTCCTCTGTCATGAAGCAAATGTGCTGTCCATTTACTTCCTAGGTGAGGGATGATAGAAAGTCTCCTTTGATCCTCAAATATACTAGATCAAACCTTTGATGTGCAACTCAAGATATGGATCCCCCTCCCCCACACTCCATATCCTTCTTCCTGTTAATTTTCTCTTTGAAGTTTTCAGAATCCTTCATTGGTGTTTGGCTCGGACTGATGAGATGGGACGCAGCGTGAACCACACAATACTTAATTTACATTGAATAGTCAGATGGATTAAACGTTTCTTGCCTGACAGGAAACCTGTTTTTGTCTTTGCTGGTGACCAGTCCCTAGTCACAGACCTTAACAACATAATATGCATATACACTGAATAACTCCCTTCACAACATCCATACATGCATTTCACAAGTATATGGATGGCCATTATGAAATTATTTGAGACCTCACAAGACCCTTTTTGGTGAACTAGAATGTACATACCAGGCCCAGGAGATCTTACTGAGCTGAAGAGTGTCAGGGTAGGCCTTGCCCCTCAGCTCACTGAATGAGATGATGACATAATCTAGGCCATGGTGATTAAGAGATGGTAATATACGTTATCTGTTATAGCAATCAAGCCGTACTCTAGCCTGAGCAGGCAAACATCTTTACATCAAATTAAGTTCCAGCTGTAGTGGAGCAGGCTTAACCTGCCGCTGTTCATGATACTCACAAGTGGGCTCTGTCACTGCCATGGTTAATATACCCCAAACTTGGTCAATGTTGCTACTTCTTATTCCAGTGTTAGACACCCATGCACACAGAACTCTGCTGTTTCAGCTCAACCCTGGCCTGCAGCACTCCTTGCTCTTCCAGTCCTGTGCCTCTTCTGAGAAGAGATAAGCCATGCAGAATTGTGTGACATTTGGGGCCTGAGCCAAAGCCTGTTGAAATTAGTAGAAAGACTCTCTCTCTGATTTCAGTTGGCATTTGGATCAGTCCCTTTGTGATGGTGGTTGTGATGTGAACAAAGGTGTAATGTTTATTAAACACTTAAGGGGCAAGTTGCTTGGAGAGAAGACACACACTCAATCCAGACTACATATGTTCAGGCTTCTGCAATCATCCAGTTCACCAGGGGCGGATCTAGGATTTCCGGCCCCCATGCCTGCGGGAGGTCCAACGGAGCTGCCTGCCGCCCTCCCGTGGGACGCCACCCCAAGCGCGCGCTTGGTGCGCTGGGGTCTGGAGCCGGCCCTGCAGTTCACACTGGGTACACATCGATTATTAATACTGGTATTAGCACAGCCAGTCCCAACTAACTAGCCCCATACAACTAACACCACATCATCCTACTAGCATAAGCACTGCCCCATAAGCAACATAATTATCTTTACAAAATGCTTTCCTGAAACTGGAATGAGGCCCACCATACTCGCTTCACTTTTGATCTGCATCAGATTGCAACCCTGGATTTATTCTAAAGGCTAGTAAAGGAATTTACTGTGCCACCAAGAACTTAATGTACTCTTCTACGGGGTGTTCTTTGCTGTGTGTATTGCAGGCCAAATGTGGCAGCACAGGATAGATTCAGATATAGTTTCCAACGGCAGAAGGGATCACTGTTGTCATCGCATCTGATCAACTGTATAACACAGGCCACAGAACTTCCCCCAAATAACTCCAATCTAAATGACATGCCATATCTGTTTACTGTATCATCTCCTAAAGGTGAGGTTCAATACAATTGTATTGCTGTTGGACTGAACTGAAAAGACACTTTGTCCTCTCAATAGTCAGTTATTTCACAGAGGTGGCTTGACTTTGACCATGTAAGAGACCAATCCATATAAAACTCATTAGCACTTAAGCTGCAGACAGACTGGACCTCTGTTGCTGTTAGAGCCTTCATCTGTGATCAGGTGAAAAGTACCCAGTTCTTTCAGCCAGGAAGAATTCTGGGAGGTTCATGGGGGCTGGAATTTGTAGAGCATGGTGGCAAGGCTATAAGGACCTGTCTCCTTTATCTCAGGGGAGACTGCAGAGGGAGCTGGAGTTGTTGGCAGTCTCTCCCAGAACCAGGAAGAACTATACCTGCTTGGGTTTGGATTATGACTGCAGGACCTCTGTGGAGAATGTGAATCCCCATTGAGAACATATGGAGGAGATAAATCCTCAGAGAGAGCCCAGGACTTTGTTTGTTTGCCTTGGACTTTGATTGCCATACCTCAGGGGAAGGGGGACATCCGGGTTCCCAGTGCAACACTGGGAGAACGAAACTCCCCAAGGAGGTTTTTTTTTTCCTTTTATGAGAGCTGTACTGGCATGACTTTCTGTGGATTTCAGCTGGCAACACCCCTTAGCTCAGTAATCCATCTGGTTCACAAAGGAGGCCACAGGAGAGATGGGGATAGAGCCCCACATCAGACTATCCCAGAGCTCAATGATTAGAGCACTCTCCTTTCTTCTCTGGCAGAATGGGGAATTGAACCTGGGTCTCCCACATCCTAGGTGAGTAGTAACCACTGGGCTAAAAGTTGAGGTGGGTATTGCTACCACCTTCCCTAACAGGCAGATTTTGAATGGGATCTGACCTTGTAGGCAGCCTCTGAACATGCCTACTGCATAAGGTCTCACACATGACTAAGGCCTGGTCTACACTACAGAGTAAGGTCGATGTAAGGCAGCTTACATCAACCTAACTCTGTAAGCGTCTATACTAAAATGTAGCTCTCACCAATGTAATTCTCCCACTACACCGATTTAATAACGCCACCTCCATAAGAGGCGTAGCACTTAGGTCGATGTAGTTAGGTTGACGTAGCATCAGTGTAGACACTGCATTGCTTACAACTGTTACTGCCTTTTAGAAGCCATCCCACAATGCCCCACAATGCCAGTTAAATCGGTGCAAGCGTTCCTGGTGAGGACGCGCACTGCCGACACAAGGAGCTTAGTGTGGACATGCAAAAGTGATGTAATTACAGTGGTGGCTGTATATTGACATAACGTAGGTTGACTTTATTTTGTAGTTTAGACTAGCCTTTGGACAGCCCAACACCTATCTTCCCTCAATGTGCAAATCGCTCTGGGGCTCAGGTGGGAGATAGGCATCTGGATGTTTAGGAGAGGCAGAAGTGTGCATGCCAAGAGGCAGATACTTAGACACTAACTGAGTTTAGACACCTACAGAGTTTGGTGGAAGTTCTGTGGATCACAGTGGAGCCAAAGCTGGACTTGGGTGCCTAAATTGCAGACTCGGGTACCCAAGTAACTTTGTTGATCTGGACCTAAGAGCTTTCTAGTAGTGCAATAAGCAACTTGACTAGCATCTGTCAAGAGTGCTTCTTTCTCCCTTCTTCCCTCTTCACAGGTGGAAGTTCTGAGGGGATTTTGTTTTTGACTGAATACATCATATGTACACGGTGCTATATGCTTGTATTAGCAAAGATGAAGTACTTGGTACTGAAGATGCCAGGTGCTGGTGGCTCAGCTGGAAGTTGACATTCCCACGTAACTCTTACTACTTTTTTACTATGTAGAAAATAGAGAAAGCTACTAGTGGAGTTTTTGGCTTCAGGGAAGACACAGGAGTCACTTCCTGATAACATCATCTGAGGAGCTGGCAGTGGTAGCTGTATAGTCAAGTGAAAGGTAAAGTCTAGGCAAATATACTTGATAAGCAACAGAGCAATGATAGAAATGTTCCCAAGAATCCAATGTTCTAGATGATCATGACACACGCACAAAGTAAGACTTAAATATAACAGAATGAAAAGGGTTATTTAAATATACAACTAAGCAGCATTTTTCTTTGCACCATGAATAAACAGAATGCCATAGATCTTGTACATCTGTCTTCTCTGGTACCACTTGATCTCTAATATATGCAGTGCTTTTGATGGACACTGATCCCTACTGTGGCTCTGAGACACAGTAAATTATGGGAAAAGTAAAAACTCATTGATTCTGGTGCATAATTCATAAAACTTCTCTATACTAGATCCAGTTCATGAATTCTAACTCGATGAAATATTAAAAGGAAGATAAATATATTTGCAGGTATTAGACTCTCTGGTACTTAAAATCTCCCAGGACATTGTGCCAGAGTGTTCCCAGCTATGTTAATCATTCTGCAATGTGACTAACACATGGTACGGTATGCCCTCTGCCAGCTGCAGTAACCTTTGGATGGCGGGGCTATGATAGAACAGGGATGGTGTGGCAGCTGAGATGGAATGGGCATGCACATTTGTGTGTGTGTGCATGTATGTTGCAAAATTATTGTGAGGCTCCGATGGAAATTTGTTTGTTCTTTGGAGGTGTAACCATTAGATTGTGTCTCCTAGGTCACCATCCAGATACTGCACATGCTTAGCATGACATGCATTATATACTTTATACCCAGGGGATATTAGTAGGCATAATAAGATAAAACTGAATAAGGAAGAGTGATTGAAAATACTGCCTAACTGTGGGGTCTATTCAGTTGTGGAATAGCCTCCCAAAGAAAGTGGTGAAAGTCTCATCACTCAAGTCATTTAAGACTGGACAAAGCACTAGAAAATGTACTGTGAAAAATATTCCAGCATTAGTAATGGTGGGATTAGATGGCCTAATATGTATGTTCCATCTCTAATTTCTCTATGTCCATAATCTCCCAAAGGTTATTCCAGTGCCAAATGTAGAAAATTGCAGTGTTTTCTCTCCTCAGGGAATTATATGAACAGAAATGTTGTCCCTTCACATTTCTTTGATTTTATGCAAACTCTCACAAATTCAGCAAGTGTCTTTCTCGGGGAATTCCACAGGCTCCATTGTATGTCTTGATGCCTGGTTCATAGGAGTCATATAGATTTTATTGCAGGGTGAGCTTGCTAGGGCTCATGGTAGATATTTAAGCTGTCACAGTGGTATATTTTACCAGAGTTTGGAGCAAGGAGAAAGGAATATCAGCAGAATGGGATTGGGAGAAGAGCAGCTATTTTATGGTCATGGTCTGTGGGTGTTTCAGAGCAGTGCACAGCTCCATGTGTGTTCTCACTGTTCCGCGTATGTGTAAAACATCCCACAGAAAAAGACTATATCATCCCTTCTCCATCACCTCAGAGAAGTTTTAAAAGAAACCGTATGATCTCCAGGGTACTGTCCTATTTCCTCTACTAATGCACTTCAACCGTGATTTGACACTCTCTTTGGTAGTTCAGCTTTAGGTCTCTGTCTTATCAATACTCCCAGTCAGGTTGGTCTGTGTGGTGGTTCTGTGATGTGGACAAATGTCCAGGTGGGATTTAGTTAAGGCCATCAGATTAATTTCTACTTGTGACCTAAACCTCCTTTGAATCCAAGTTTATTGTGTTTGATGACTAGTGCAACCCCAAACTTCCACCTGCCCAGCTCTTCCATAAGACATCCTCTTAATTCAGAGCTAACAGATGTCTTATATATAAGAACACAAGAACAGCCATACTGGGTCAGACCAAAGGACCATCTAGCCCAGCATCCTGTCTTCCGACAGTGGCCAATGCCAGATGATTCAGAGGGAATGAACAGAACAGGTAATCATCAAGTGATCCATCCCATGTTGCCCATTCCCAGCTTCCGGCAAACAGGCTAGGGACACCATCCCTACCCATCTTGGCTAATAGTCATTGATGGACCTGTCCTCCATGGATTTATCTAGTTCTTTTTTAATCCTGTTATAGTGTTGGCCTTCACAACATCCTCTGGCAAAGAGTTCCACATATTGACTGTGCGTTGTGCGAAGAAATACTTCCTGTTTGTTTTAAACCTGCTGCCTATTAATTTCATTTGGTGACCCCTAGTTCTTGTGGTTTTGTATGGGCAAAAAGTCTCAAGTAGCAAGAGAAACAACCATCTTAAATGCACAGAACCATGTTGCCTTTGTCCATGAGTTATATAAGAGAAATAAAAAATAAGAGCACAAAACATTGTCTTAATAAAAACCAACCAAGCAACAGGCAATAACCTAGTCAGCAAGATGTGGAATGTAAAAACTCTTTGTCATTGTGAGGTAAATGCTATTCTGTGCCTCAAGGCTGGTGACTTCAGGACTGTATGAACAGCACCACTGCCAAATAGACCTTCCAGGTTGCTAATAAATACACAAGACAAACAGCATAATAAGATCCCTCCCTTTTTATTATGGGAGGACAGCAAGTATACATTTCACAGACTGGTGTGTATAATAAAGGAAGCCCAATGTCAGCACTCCGAAAAGTCTAGTAAGGAAAATAGCCAATAATAAATATCTGCAAGGATAAAATTTGTGCAAAAGGCAAATTAATGCCACACAATAAGCACTGGGAGTCTCACTGCCTCCTTTTTGTACACCGTACACAGAAGAACAGGGTCATGCACAGAAGGGGAGAGAGACAGTAAAAGTATACAACCAGACTCTGCGATACACACAGGGAGAAGTGGAAATGGTGTCTTTCTGAAATGGAAGAGGAAGGTCTGCAGAACAAATGAAGAAGGGAAAAATAATGACTACAGAGACGTGAAGGATTGGAGAGAAAGTGGCTGCCCTGGGGATTGTTAGCAATGAGTTATCGTAAGCCTTCTTGCAGACTCAGCCCTGTCTCTCTTTCTGCGGCTCGGCATGTGGTTGGATATGGAATATCAAACATTGCTCGTCTCCTTGCCAATTATGGGATCATAAAACCATGCTTATGACTAAATAATAAACTGCATTTCTTTCTGTGCTGCCTGAGGGAATTGCTGAATGGGGTAAATTGCTGCTTACACAAGGGAAGATGGCTTAAGAGGCAAACATCCAGAACACTGAGAACTCAGCCTCTCACGTCCTGGGCCTCCAGTGCAGGGGAGAAAGGATGTTTACAGTCTCGAAGAGAGCTCCTCCTTCTGACCAGAATGACACTAAGCACGTTTTTCCCCACCCCCTCTTGGATAATGGTTTGTGTCCTGCTCCTGGTAGTCTAGTGTATTGCTGTTGGACTGTGTATCAGGATACCTCCGCCCATCATAGAGGTGGTGAGATAAAGGCCATCCAAGAGATACAATTTTTTGTTTTAAAATGACAATGCAGATGGCTAACACCATCACAACTGTTCCAAGCAACAAAGTGTAACAATTGTGAACATAGACCCAAAAACCATACTCCTAAAACACAGCACTTTTCTTCCCTCCCGCACCCTAATATGACAATTTGTTGGCCTCATGATCTGTAGAATCACAGTCATTCTTACACAGGAGGCATTTAATAATGAATAGAGCTACCAGTGCAGACAAACAAAGAGGTTTCCACACAGGTAAGGTTCTAGTTTTGTCTCACTTGTTTTCCAGGGACTTCACCCAGCCTGAAGATCTCCGTGGCATGGAGAGAAAACTAATGGCTGACTAATATGTTCCAAGCAAACATGGCACTACAGTTGGAGATGTTACCTGTTACCAAAGTGATGAATCCTTCAGGGCCCCTTCTTGCCCGTCTCTTGATTCTCTTACATAGGGTTGCTGTCAGACACTTGCTTCTTGTCTGCTGTCTTCTTTGTTCATTCCAGGGAGTGAGGAGAATCTCTGTTTAAGGGTCCTAGATTCCTCCCCTTTTGCCACCATGCTCAGCAGCTGTTATAAGATGAGAGAAAGCCAGGCCTCTTCCCTCCTTCATTCTAGTTTCAGAGGGTAGGTCTACAATGCAATAAACGACCCATGGCATGGTTGCAGCTGGCCCAGGTCAGCTGACTTGAGCTCGCAGAACTTGGGCTGCAGGGCTAAAAATTCAGTGTAGATATTGGGGCTGGATCCTTATCTCTGAAACCCCATGAGGGGCGTGGGCCTTGGATCCCAGGTTTCAGCCCAAGCCTAAATGTCTACATTGCAATTTTTAGCCATGCAGCCCAAGCCCTGAGTCAGTTGACCTGGGCTTTGAGACTTGGCCTGTAGGAATTTGATTGCAGTGTAGATATAGCCAAAGTAACTCAGGCAAACCTTAAGTGGCCTCCTCCTCCACCCATAGCTCTGAAGTACTAGCTCACTCTGTTCCACAAGGCCTAATCTCCCATATTTAAGTAAGAGGCTATTCATTTATATTGGGATCTGCTGTCTGGCTTATTCCCACTAAAGCTGGGAATCCTCCACCCTCCTAACTCTGGTAGAGAAAGGAAATGGGGGCTCTGAATTACCTTTCTCTCAGTATTATGGTGTTGAGCCCCGGCAAAACACATATCAGGAAAATAAGCCAAAACTTGATAATGAGATTACATGGCTACTCACAAACCTAGTGTTTGGTTAAACTTGGAAGGATTAGATTTTATTGATAAATGTAGGCAAAACATCGATTTCACTGCACAGACACAAACAAACGAAAAATATTTCCATCAATGATAATCAAAATTTACAGATAAGCAAAGTCAGAAAAATGCTGCCTGAAAACTTATGAGAGTTTGATTTAAGGATATTTACTTTATATATTTTGACATGTGATGTTGACAATTTGTGTTTTAACCATTATAAACTTTTAACTTTTTGGATCTCAATATATATGGTCATTAAATAATTATTGTCCGAATGCTCTATTGTCTCTCACACACATCCCACACACAATTTCCTGCAATTCTGAAAATTTAAATTGATTTTTAAAAAGTGCTTAGCACTCATAATTTTTTACAACTTTGAAAATTTAAATCAATAGAAATAGAAAAAATGCTTAAAAATAAACTGAGATGCATTGAAGTTATAAAATAAAAATTATATTGTGCCAATCCTATGCCTGGTACATCAAGCCTCTGTTTGTTTATATAAATAAATGCCACCTAATCCTCATGCCATCCCTGTATGGCACCAGGAGATATTTAGTATACAAGGAAAATGAGAGCTTGTAAATTATTCTGTGGTACAGAGTGTGTTGCAATAGATTTTGAGGAAAATATCTTAATCTTCGGCAAATTGCAGCCTCTTTGAAACCGGGATCCCAGCACAGGCTTCAAATCCAATAAATACTCAGATATATTTATGTGGTCATACAGTGTGGATTCTCTAGCTCTTCCTCTCCCCTGAGGGGCCACGTTGGGGAAAGGCTCCAACGCCATTACAGGTTCTGAAAAGGTCTGGTTCCCCCACAGCTCACCCCACCCGGTTGCTGGGATGAGTAGTTGCCTTTACTGTAAATTGCATGGTCATTTTCCACAGCATCTCACCATCTGTGAAACTATGGAAAGACTACATTCAGCAGGGAAATGAATGATGCCCCTCACTGATTGCCTCAATGCTCAGTTCAACACTACAACTGGCTGATTTTTTTAAACAGTCTTTTTCATCCAAAAAAATGCCTTTTTTGAAGAAAAAAATC
Organism: Mauremys mutica; assembly: GCF_020497125.1. Taxonomy (NCBI): domain Eukaryota; kingdom Metazoa; phylum Chordata; order Testudines; family Geoemydidae; genus Mauremys; species Mauremys mutica. The sequence goes on along the minus strand of NC_059072.1, from coordinate 97,322,064 downwards.
TCTTTGCCCCCAAATCTACTTTTTTACTGAGAAATTTTAGACTTTTGCAATTATTTTATGTGGGAATGTTTGCTCAAAATATCAAATGTGATAGAAAATATTTGATTGAAAAAACAATTTTCACTGAACAGATTTTTTGATAACTTTTATAATGTGTTTGATTTTGAGTTTTTGAATAAAACAAAATTGTGAAAAAATTGAAAAATCAAATCTGGTTTTGTTTTAAATACTTTGAAATAAAAACAAGTTCATTACTTCATGAAAAACTATTTTTGATTTTTCAGTCAGCTCTCCCTACCACTGGAAAATCCACAATGCACCAGATTTCTTCCAGATGTTAGAAAAAACAGATATTCAGACGTAGAAAGGATGGGATTTGCTATGGGTCCTTTAACCTTCACAACAGACTAGGAGAAAAATACTCAGTTTAACATTTCATCCAAATCCCAGCACTCTAATGGTTCAGTGGTCTCCCACTACAGTGCCTTTATTGTGTAGCTGCCTACATTTTATTCTGGGCCTTGAGCATATTACCCTTCCTGACTCAGAAGTGAGATCCAGGCCAGCTAACTCATGCCCAAACAAATGCTTCTGGCTGTATTTTAGCATATGTGAGGAAAGATGGTTTTGTGGTTAACGCGTAGACCTAGGAATGAGGCGATCTGGGTTTTATTTCTGCCTCTGCCAGACTACTTTCATGATTTTAGGCCTGTCACTTAACCCTACTACGCCTGTTTGCCTTTCTGGAAAACGAGGCTACTAAAACTCCCCTACCACAGGGTGTTTGTGGGAGACAGTTCCGAATGTATGAAAGGCCTTTAAAAGTCTGTGATGGAAGGTGCTCTATAAGGGCAAAGTACCTATTAGTCCCTGCTGTGATGGGTTATACTGCCTGATATTACACAAGAGGGGGGTTTTATGCATTTTCAGCAGATGGTGTGAGTTATGGCACATACCCGATGTTAAGATGAATGATTTGATGATGGAGCTTTCCCACACGCAAAGGGAACCCTCAGCATCTCCAATGCCTACTGGAAACAGTAAAAGTTGCAAGTGCTCTGCACCCCTCAGGACATGGCCTAGTGTCAATCCAAATATGACTTTGACAGGAGATCTTTTGAGACACATTAGCCATATATCTGTCCTGCCACTGCAATGTGCATTGTGACTTAGTTCACTTGATGAAAGAGATGGAACAGCTGCTTAGAGAATAGCAGTTTTATTGGGCATCCAGCATGAATTTGCACCTCCTGGGAGCTGAAGCTGATTGGCAGAGAGAGCGGGATAATATCTGTTTGATTTGTCCTCCGTCAAGGTCATGTCTGACTAACAGCCGCTCTAAAGATCCTGGGCATCAGTAATTTAGCACAGCCCCCTCTTCTCCACACATGACAGTTTTTGTTCTTCCTTTGAAAGTTCTCTTGACTGCTCCAAACTCTGTGGAGGAAAAGTGAGCAAAGGGGCCTCATTATTTTAAATGGGGCTTGACAGAACGTAACAAAGAACATAAAACAGAACAATTTTCACAGGCAATTGCATTGAGGCAGTTAGAGCAAGGCTGAGAACTCAATTACAGCCCATTACTGTCGGAACTGTCTCTCGCTCTCTGTTTCTCTGTCCATTGGCTTCTGCAACAGGCAGTTGGTATAGGCAAAGGTCACTCACTTCAGTCCTAGATTTTTGGTTAGTGGTTCCCATCAGGCACAGATCAATGGAAGATCTTTAGAGTTCCCCTCAACTCTGAGAGAGAAAAGCAAATTAGAAAAATGGTATTTTTAAGAGGACAGTTTTAACCCTAGCTAAGCAGTTACACAGCAAGATAAATAAAGTCAATTCCAGTATATATTTCTTATGATTTATTTGACAAAGTGCCTGGCATGAGCATGTAGATATTATACTACATATCCCGGTCCCAGTTCTCTGGTTTGGCCAAATGGTGCTTGGCACAGGTCCCAAATAGAGGATGATGCTTGTTTATGCTACTTTTGTGATTTTTCAGTTCTGGGGCCAGCCACAAGCAGATTCAACTCCTCAGAGCATCCCAAATTTATGACTGTCTGTGCACAGCTCCAAATGACACTGCCAGCAGGCAGAAAGAGCTGGTGCTCAAATACACTTTGGCCATACTTCCTTCCTTTTGTGCAGGGGCTGTGAACGTGAGTGGCACTGAACTCTGCCAACTTGGGAATTCTTTTTGCTAACCAAAAGGATATACTACATCTATTTACATTTATTTAAGCAATTATAAAACTTAATCAATATTTATTCAGATTCTTAATTTTTACATTTTTATTATGTTAGAAAACAGTAAATGATGTATTTCTTATTTATGAGATAATTAATTTTAACGTGTCTGTCTTGCTCTGCATTTGGATGGAAATTTGAACTCAATTAAAAATGAACAAAAATCGTTTTAATTTTTTAAATGCTATCTTATATGCGCAGGATTCATAAGAAAAAACTTTAATAAATTAGTTTAGTATTATAGGCTAAACAATTTTTGATAATCCTTTGTTTAAACAAAGGAAGTATTAGCTGTAGTAAATGATTTGAACTGATCATCATGTCCTTCAAGATTTTAGAACTAGTAGATCTCATCCTCTCACACCTAGTTTTTATTCATAGAATGTGAGAGGAAAACATACTGTCCTGCTTTTTCATCTCCCAATTGGATTTTAACTTTGCATGAACTTGTCATTGAACTGAACTAGCTGAATAAACTGAAATGAAGAAAATATTCTCTCTGCACTTTCAGCAGAGGCTACCGCTGTAAAAAGTTGGTTTAGTACTTCAACAAACTCAGGTTCCAGATCCTTAGCCAGTGACTTCACTAGTACACGTGTTTAACTTTCTTTAAAACTTAGCAGCAAACATGGACTGCTTAATATTATTATTTAATTTATATTAATAGATTATAGTAAATTTAAGTTTAATATGGTTGTCAATTTCTAGTTTAATTTTAAAAAGGTTTATTTTTTAAAAAAATCCCTATATAATTTAAATAAAAAAATCAAATTTAAATTAAAAGAAAAAAGGACAGATGTTTAGCAAGCCTCTAAGAACAAAAGCTGACAGAAGCTGGTAATGGGTGACAGGGGATGGATAACTTGATGATTACCTGTTCTGTTCATTCTCTCTGAAGCACATGGAATTGGCCACTGTTGGAAGAGAGGATACTGGGCTAGATGGACCTCTGGTCTGACCCAGTATGGCCATTCTTATGGTCTTAGGAAGCTCTACTGGACATGTGCAGGTGGCAATTTTCAGAAGTTTGTGTCTCAACCAAATTTAGGTGGATATTCTTGGAGACAGGAAAGGCACTTCTCTCACTCAAAACTATCCCTCTGTCAAATTTCAAGTCATTGCTCCAAGTATGACGATATTAGAGCTCTTTAAAGAAAAGGTGGGAATTAAAAGAAAAAAAGTTAAACTGTTTTCCCCTAATTTTGTTCTCTACAACAGCTAAACCTTTTTTTGCTGAAATGTCAAAAACTTCAGCCTGAGGCAGATACCTTGCATGGAAAAATTTATCCCAAGTTGTTAATATTTGGTAATATTATACAAGCAGTTGAAAACAGGGGCTTGCAATATAACATGTTAGGCAACCTTAACTATATGCCTCACTACCTAATCTGCCTGTAATATAACCATATTAATGTTGCTATGGAGAGGTTTAATATCCATATATATCCTATAATGTGCCCGTCTGTTTTTTCCCCATTAACAGCAAACTCTTATTTTCCCTTCATTGGGGAAATGAAGATCACTTGACCAACAAGATAACAAATCCAAAGTTAAGCATGCCTGCCCTATCCAATCCATCATAGACAAGTCAGAGATTTCCTGCATCTTGTTAGATCAATGTGTTTGCTTGTAAGAGGCAGGTGTTCCTGGAAAGACACTTAAAAATTACAGTGAGCCAGCATTGCATTAATTTTTCAGAGGATCAGCAAAATGGAGCTGAGCTTTGACCAGCTATTTGGAGGGAGCACAAGTGCAGCCTGTGATGTGACCCTTGTGCAGATGTAGGTAATCACTCAGTCTCCTACCTTCAACCCCTAAAGCTCGCATCCAGCTGAAGGAGGCCTCTCCCAAGCAGCTGTGCACACATTCTCTGGTGAGGAAGTCATAGAGGCAAGCAAAGATGAAAGGGAATGTGCCAAAGAGGGGCAGACAAAAGGCCATAAATGAACATGTGTTTTTGAATCTTTTATGCTCTGATCGCTCTGAGGGAATCAGGTGGCCTGGCCTTTGCCGGGGTGGTATATTTCCATGCTGGTTAAATCTCATTCTCTGTCTCCTATGTTAACTCATTTTCTTCTCTCTTGCTTTATTGTCAACCTATGAAAATATTTTTGAGGGATGATCTTGAGGGATATTTTTCCCTGCTGGGGCCTCATCTGCCAGAGGGCTTTGTGCACACTCTGGGACATCTGCAATTACTTTTAATGTGGGTATTTTAATTACTAGGGCTTCACTGGGGTCAGTTACAGCTCCAGGAATTCGGATGCTTATTGAAACCTAGGCAGGAACCCCCAAGAAGCGGCACAATCCACCATTACTGTATGCATCCCTCTTCAAACTGTGGCATGCCAGGGGCCAGCTCTACCCCACTGATATTTTCAGTTTGCTGACAGTAAGCCTCATTCACCACCTGACACTTTCGGGGCTTATTTCTTGTAAGCTATTTATGGGGAGTCAGACTCAGCTGGGGATCAGGTGGACTTGGGTAATGACTGGACTCCACTGGGAGAGTGAGTGGGTTTGCCCTAACGGCTGAGAGAATACAGTTCCCCTCCAGTCACTTGTCCTTGTTCTTCTGACACTAGCATGGGTGGTTGGGTGGCAGTTGGTAGATACATGACTCTTCTCCGCACTCAAACACCCACCAGCAGGAGAGGAGGAGAGTAGCTGAGGCAAGGATCTGGGGGACAGTCAGCCTCTGACCTCTTGCCTGATCAGTGGAATAGCTCCTCGCGGCAGGAAGCCAGCAGCTTTTCCTTAAACTGCCAACAGTGGCTGCCATGTTGGCAGGGCCTGTCAATACTCAGGGTTGATTAAAAAAGCCTGGATGAAATAGGAGAGTCAACAAGTCTTTCTGGCATGCCCTGACCAGTAAAACTAAACTTTCCTTCTCACTTGATCAAACTCCCAAGGTAAATGTGAACACTGACTTCAGTGGGATACTTCCTGGGTTGGCCCAGTACCAGTAGTTTAATATATTCAGTGATGGGTCATAGTCCCTCTCTCTCACTCTTGTCTTCCCTTTTCCTTTTATTTTCCTTCCCCTCTCTTTCTTCCCTATCTCATCTCACTTGCTGTCACTTTTCCCTCCATTCTTTCTTCTCACGCTCTGTGTACGTATCTTCCACTCCATCCCTATGCTGCTGAAATGCCACTTTCAGTTCTTAAATGAGATTATATGAGCCAGGTGTTAGAGATTAGAAACAGTTTTTCTGGCTTGTCTCATAATTTATTAAGTCCTCTTATCCCCATGGTAAGAGGCGACATTATACGTTTTAAGGTTACTTTAGTCTAGTCAAGAATATATTATTTATTTGTATTACCGTAGTGCGTAGGAGCCCTGTTTATGTGCTAGGTGCTGTGCAAACACAGAACAAAAGGATGGTTTTTCCCTCTGTTTGGCCTTGATTACCAATTTCATAAAGAGAGAAGAAAGCCTATATGTGAGCTTTTGATCCATGTGTATGAATGTGCTTCCCACTGATAAGTGGGTGGAGGGACCTCCCATTTTTGCAAAAGAAATAGATGGTTTGCATTTTTAGGCACTTTTCTATTGCCCCAATTCCAAATTTTGCTTTGTTTATTAAACTACAGGTTTGAAGGTCCAAAATCTGGATGTATCTCTTTAGATTCTTCTAATGTAGAAAGAGAAAAATAGCTGTAATTCTTCTTTAAGGGCCTGTTCTACCTCCCATTGAAGTCAATAAGAATCCTTTCAGTGGCTTCAATGGAAACTGGATCAGGCCCTAACACAGTAGCGTTCAAAGGAATGATTCAAGATGTTAGTGCTTGGTTTTAGTGGCTGTTACACAACAGCCAAGTGTGCACAATGGATCCTCTTACACTTAACCATATCAGTAACCTGTGGACCAAGGAGGAGTTACATGAAGGGTTGTGCTAGGCTAGTGGGAGGAAAGTAACTTCATGTTTTTGCTTCACATTTTTGGTGGAAAAATAAAACTGCACAATTTTGCAAAAGTGGCCCTAGTTGTGTTTAAATATGCACATTTTGTGTAATCCTGGAAATTGGCAATTTATTTTTTAAGCAGTATTGTGATTATTTCCAGGATTATAGAACATTTTCGATTTTCCTGGTTTCACAATAAACATTTTCTTGTCTTGGTAAATACCTCATGTTAGGTTCAGAAAATGACACAGATTCTCCTAGATCCTTTGGACTACTCCTGCGAAAAGGTATTTCAACTAGATTTATAAATACCTGAAGATAATGAGTAAGTTTGGCTAATAAGAACCAACTCATAAATTGCCCATAATTCAAACCAAACTTGACTTGAGATTTGAAAAATAATTGAACTTTTAAACAAACAAACTGTATTTCACACTTTCCTTGGTTCTATTTGTCACCAGCAGCAAAAGAGTGAAATGCTGTAAGAAAGGCTGGACTTGTGGTATTTCTAGTCTTGCTGGAAATAGGAAGTGCTAGATTTCGTGACAGAGCCTGTTTTCAAGTGATTTCTGGCCCAGTTTTGTATCCAAGGGGTGTGCATAAACATTCCACCTTTTGATTCTTCATCTTTTAAACCTTTTAAGTTAGATGTACTGTAGTAAGCCCTGATCCTGCAGCCAGATCTGTGCTGATGGGCCCTTGAGCATGAGCTCTGTGTAGCTGCCAGGTTCTGCCCATTCAGATCTGATTGCAACCCCAGGGCCATATTAATTATGCTTCTTAATATGACAGTAGACTGTCTTCCAGAATCCAGGTGAGAAATGCAATTGTTGCCATAAGCTTTGTGAACATTTTGGTCTTTTTACTAGTCTTCAGCTCCGATAGAACCCTTAGTATGGAAAAAAGCAGGTGACACTGTGTCTCTAGTCTATAGGTGTTCTTCATAGAACAATTGGGAATGGAATACATTTCTAATTGCTTAGCTAGTCAATCCCCCTAAATTATGACAGATGATTTAATTACTCCTAAACTATCCCTCCCAGATGGATAGCCAGCCCAGCCTTTCATAACTCCCATGAAGGTGAATTCACAGAAATGCTTGCTTTTCTTGAACTATTACAATATTGCATTATCTTACTTTAATAAGCCATCCCACTATAGCAATGATTACCAGACTTTGCCATACAAGGACATTGTTTTCCATAGTGGGACCCCGACTCTCCTTCCCTGGGACTCTGTGAGGGATGGTGGGTCTTGTACCTAGGTCTGCAGGCCATCCTCAGACTGCAGCCACCACCCAGCAGCTCACTGGTACTGGTAGGGAGTATGGGCTGGTTAACCCTCGCTCACCATAGGCACCGGCCATGAAACTCCCAATTGGAGGCAATGTCCAGCCTCTCCCATTGGATCAGACTTGCTATTTAAGCCAGAAAGAGGCATAGGAAGTTGTCTGAGCAACTAGATGAATCCCTGGCTGGCTACTACATCAGACCCCGCCTTTTTGCCTGACTCATGAGCCCTGCATTGTTCCTGCCCTTTTGCCTTGTTCCAGCTCCCTACTTCTATGTCCCACCCCTGGCTACTGACTCCAACTCTGATCCTTGGGTCAATTCCTGACTCTGACTCGGACCCTTGGCTTGACTCCCAACTCTGTCGCTGACCTCAGTTTTCTGGCTCCTGCTCTGACCACTAGGCCTGACCACCTACATCCTGGACTATGATAGTTTACTTGGACCACCAAACCTTCTGAGTGGGGCAGGGGCACTGGAGCAGTTTCCATAGTGGGGGTGCTGAGAGCCATTGAACCAAACTGTAAACCATGTATATGATGGAAACCACTTCAACCCAGGGGGTGTGGCAGCACCCCCAGCACTCCTAGTTCCAGCACCAATGGAGTGGGGTCCAGCCAGGTATGGAGCCAGCAGAGCTCCCCCTACTCGCAGGAGGACTGGCACTCCATGAAGAGGTGACCCACCTCCAGATGGGCAACCAAGCCATGCAGGTGCAAATCACACAGCTGGATGCTGAGAATCAGGCACTGCAGGGCAAGTCCATCAACTATGAGCAGCAAACGAAGTGCTCTGGTCCTACTGGCCACATCACCCCGGAGCCAGGATCTGTCATCCCCCTCCTGGAGCCCTTCAATGGCGATCGTTCCAAATTTCCAGGTTTTGGGAACTCTTCTTCTTGTTTCACCCTCAAACATACTTGTCCAACCAAGCTAAGGCAGTCAACAGGCTGACTGGGGATGCATTGGACTGGGCCTTCCTGCTGCTGGAGGGCAGCAGTCTGGTGCTGTTTAGCTAGGACACTTTCCAGCAGGTAGTACTAACCATCTTTGGTGACCCCAGACGTGCTTGCTCTACTAAGGCCACCTTGTGGAAGCTCTGGGAGGGGTCAGGCCTATGCGGCACACCTCCTATGCGGCACACTTCCACCATCTCACATCAGATACAGAGTGCAATGAGGCAGCTCAGCTGTTCTAGTTCTGGTAGGGCCTGCAGGATGAGATCAAGGATGAGTCGGCTAGAGTGGAGACCCTGATGTATCCGGTTGCCTTTATCAATCTTTTTATCAGTACCAACAATCAGCTGTGTGAACGGTAAGAAGATAGGTGGCATCAGAGCCGTGCTCACTGCTATTGGGTCCCGCTCCACAAGTCAAGTCAATGCAGATCAACCTGGCCTGCAGACTGCTCACCCCTGAGGAAAGGGAGCACTGGCAATGTTTTAACTTGTGCTTCGAGTTGTAGTTCAGATGCCTGAGGCCCCCATTTTCCCTTAAGGGCTAGGCTCCCTGGCTGGAATTCATCTCCTATGATGCACCATATAATGCACACCTTGGCCACTGCAGTGCATTAAGAAAAATGTAATTAACAGGGAAACCTGGCACACAGAGAGGAAAGGGAACATGAGGCACCCAAACTAACTCCCATGAAGCCCCATGATGAGACTTCAAAATCAAAATATTTGGTGTTTTGTCTGAAGCTTTTCAGTTTGGGGGCATCTGGTGTATTGTTTTTGTGTGTGTGTGTGTGAGAGAGAGACACACACAGAAACTTCCTGCTAAAAAAATCATAAATCAAATTATCTATTTTAAAAAAAAAGTTTAGATGGAATTATTTTGACCAGCCCTAATTTTGAATATTTTAGTACATTGTTCTTCAAACTTTTTTCTGTGTGCAGCGGATAGATTCTTCTCTCAATCAAGCTTCTCTCACCTCTGTGTCTCACTGTGTGAGAATCGTTATGGTAACATGGTTTCCTCCAAACAATTTCTCTTTACCATAGTTCATTCCCCCACCCCAACGTACATTCCAAAAACATTCTACTATCTTCTTCCTGCCATTTTTAGAACCATAAAAAAGACCAGATCTGTAGCTGGTGTAAACTGGTGTAGCTCCATTGAAGTCAGTAGAACTACACAGATCTACCCCAGCTAAGAATCTAGCCCAGGATGTTTTGACAAACTGCAAAGTCTAAGTTTAGTGTCCCCTGTCATTCCATTTTCAATCCTCTTGTTTTAAGTTTTGTGGATTCTTATCTCCATTTGGTCCTTTTCTTACCTTCTGGATGTCCTGTTCTACCCACCACAGTATATCGGGAACTCACACTAAAGACAATGGGAATTACTCCCATCCTGTGGCAGGACAATATGGCACTTGGGAGAGAAGATTGTCTTGTTCAGTAACTGAAAAGCAAGGTGAAAGTGATTTTTCCTTTCCCCATTTGTTTGTTCTCTCTTCTTCTCCAGTCCTATTCTCTCTTGTCTGATGACCTGTTTTGTTTTATTGGAACACATTCTCTGATGATGTAAATTGGCATTGTTCAACTGAAATCAAGAGAATTCTCTCTTATATAGCCCCACTGCTTCATTCAAACTTGTGGTTGTGATGCCACTGCTGAGGTCGAGATTGCATTTCCATTCTAAATTGCAGTCATTTATAACTGTCCTCAAACATATATTACCTTTGGGACTGAATTTTTGCATGCTTGGTCTCAGTCCAGAAGTGAATTTGTTTTGGAAAGTTTGATAAACATCAATTCAGCTGCCTTTTTGAGTAATCCACTCAGGGGAGGGGGGTGGGAAGTGATTTTTCAATAGTTAAGACATTTTGCATATGCTTTTCATCCCCAAACCAACATTATTTTGAAAAGTCATCCTTGGAGTGCATATACTGTTGAATGATACACTGCCTTGTTTGAAAAAATTTGGTTTGGAAATTACATTGTGATAAGCATTAGAAAATTGTGTGCTGAGCATGCACAATACATTATTTCCTTCTCTGATTTCAGCTGCTTCCCAAGTGTGATTAATGTTCCCAGGTGTGGATATTTGTTTGCATTCTCTTAAAAATTAGAGATGGAAAAGATCTATTACATCATCTAGTTCACCCCATGCTAAAGGATTGTTCCCTACAATACATGTCTTATGACAAAGGTTAAGAACCCCAGAAAGTCACTTTCTTATAATAGAGAACAAAGAACATTAGAATAAAGAAAACAGTATTATCTCTAAAAAGTCTCTGTGTCTAATTCTGCTTCACAGTAGAATGTCCATCTTAAATCTTCCCCAATACCCCTCTTCTCTAGTTTCCTGCTACAGATTTAAAGAAACAGTGAACATATCATCAGAGTTTAAGGTTATTGTCCAGTCTAATTCAAACATCTTGAACAATTGGGTTTGCACCATGTACCATAGGAGTTTATACAGCCTAAATATCTTGAATCATGATCCTTGGCACTTAACATTAAGAAATAGACAATTTAAGATATCACATTAGTTCTCATAACAACCTGTTGTGCTGCCCTAAACAACTCCATTCCCTTGTTGGTGTTTACACCTTACCTAGAAATATACAATTTGTTATGTTGTCCCCAATTCATTTTCACATAGACAAGCTAGACATGTTTAGCTCTTCTTAATCTTTTTCCACAAGTCAGTTCCTCCGGTCCCTTAATCATATGATCTTTATTTTCTCTTTCACCAAGATAGCTTGGTATAAAAAAATTCTGTTGCTTTTCTCTTATCTCTCTCCAATTTTTCAATATATTTCTGGTAATGAACACAGTATTTCAGGTACTGTCCTTTGGGGCATGTCTCGACTAGGAAAATAGAACTGGTTGGAAAATGGTAAGTATTGTCCATGAAAAATTCTGGAAAAAAAATTGGAATTTTGTAAATCTTGTGAAATGTTGGTGAAATATAAATGTTGGTGAAAAAACAGAATGTTCAGAAACAAATTTTCCACAAAAAGATCATTTTTTGAAAAAAAAAGTTGTGTGAGAAAAAATGTTGACATGCTCTGGAAAATAGGTTATGTTTTAAAACTGGTAGAAAATACAATATTAAGCAGGATTTGCATCTAGGGAAGACAGGGCAAAGCATGTTTACTATTGTGTGAGCTGATCATCACCGCTTCTTTCCCCAGTTAGATTAATCATGATCAGCTAACTTATTTTGGGGAAAAAACATATAGTCAGAATTTTTCTCCTTAACTTTCCAACTTGTCACCTCAGCAACAGTTTGTAAAAATTAAAAGCTAAGATCAAGATTTTTCAAAAATGACTAGTGACTTTGGGTGCCACAGTTTATAGGCACCCAACCAGAGACATCTTAAAGGAGCCTGATTTTAGGAAGTACAGCGCATCCAGCCTTACGACACTCAAAAATGGAGGCATCCAAAATTACCAGTCACCTTTGAAACCATGGCCTAATTGTATTTCTAGATCACACATAATGATACTGCACATAAAGTGCATCATGTAATTGTAGTCCAGGATTTTTCACTGCTAGGACTTAAAGGGACATTGTCAAGTTGAAAAATCCCATTTCTGTCTAAAAATGTTGTAAATGCCATAGTTAGAAATAACACCTAAGATTAGCTATAGCTAACATACATTAAAAGAGAGATTTTCTTCCCCTCCCCTCTTTTTTTTTTTTTGGTAGTTTGGGTATTTTACCACACTTTGTGTATAGTTAGGCTTGGAAAGATCAGATTTTTATTGGCAAATATCAGTAAACATTAATTTCACAGTACACACACTGATGAAAAAGTATTTCCATTGTTAATCAAAATTTATATAGGCAAAATAAGAAAAATACTGCTTGAGCCCTAGGGATTGTTGTTAAACAATTGTTTCCTCCCCCACAATTCCCAAACTGTGAACCTTTAAATAAAAAATTAAAAATGGATTAAAACACAAAATTTGGTGCAATTGTGAAAACAACTTGGTAGAAATAAGCTTAACAATAAACATTGATGTTATCTGTTGAAATTATAAACAAAGAAATCAAATTCTGCCATGCTGAGGTATATTAGAGAGACAGAGTGGGCGAGGTAATATCTTTTGATTGGACCAACTTCTCACCCACCTTGTGTGTCTAATATCCTGGCTACAAACACTGCATAAGCCTAGGTATAGATATTTACTCAGTCAGTTCCTCCCTTGCTTAAAAGACTTACACAGGGAAGTGAAAAAATCCTTATTAACCAACTTTAAAAAAAAAAATCAGGACATGCTATTTAAAGGGTGCATTGTCCAAAACTGGAATTTTTTTAAATTCATCAGGTTCAAAAATTCAATATGACAGTGTCTTTTTAAGCCCATTACATCTTGTTCCATACTCACTGGCTAATTAGAATAATCAGTCCTTGTTCTCTTAATACCATTCCTTTATATATTTATAATTATCCTGTCTCCCCACAATCTGACTTATAAGTAAATATATGAAGACTTTAAAATCCCATATTATGGGTTTACTCTTTTGCTGTGTGTGTAAACAGATACTAGAGTGGGTCCAAAATTCTCCATCAACATTTTTTTTTCAGTGGAAAATGGCTTTTGGCTAAACAAATTTTCATGAAAAAAATTTCCCTTTTCTTTGGAATTTTGTTGGTTTTCATTAGAAAAAACAAAACCCAACCTTTTTGACAAAAATAGATTTTTTTAAGCTCATTCTGCATGTTGAATCTATTCATGGCCTCTCTACTATGGCCATCAAAAGGTGTGCCAAAAACTGTAATGACCTAGCTTTTATGATCTCTTTCATGTTGGGTAGAACAGCAGGGTGGCATTTTCAGAAGAACTCAGAGTTAGTGTAAGTTCTGCTCTCGTTCAACTCAATGGGAGCTTTACTATTGATCCCAGTGGGAGCAGAGTTAGACCAACACTGTGGGTAAAAATCCCACCCTTATTTCTTCTAAATACGAAGCTATTTACCTTTCATCGAGTTGTATATATTTCATAAAATAATTAGTGTTTGACAGGCCAGGTATGTGGAACAAAAACACTTCAATTGCTACTGGTTGTTCTAGTAATGTCATGATGAACCTTCCCTGTGTCTGTAATTAAGCGTCAATAGAATACAGTAGGCAGCACATATGTGCAGGGTGGAGAGTACTAGTACTGAAGCAGTTAAACCTAAGTTCTCTCTCCCATCCCATTCTCCTGCTTGAAAGAGTTAGTCAGAAGTATCAAATCCCAAATTCCTTCTCCATAAAGCAGGGCTTAAAATGACTGCAAGTATTTAATCTTAGAAGCGAGGAAGTCCCCTTTTTCACTACTTTCATTGTGTGCCTATGCGAACGAAGGCCTTGTCTACACTACAGGACTATTTCGAATCTACTTAAGTCGAATTTGTGGATTCGACCTTATGAAGTCGAATTTGTGTATCCATACTAAATACACAAATTCGAACTTCTGAGTCCACATTCACGGGGCCAGCGTCGACTTTGGAAGCGGTGCACTGTGGGAAGCTATCCCACAGTTCCCGCAGTCCCCGCTGCCCATTGGAATGCTGGGTAGAGCTCGCAATGCCTGCTGGGTGAAAAAATGTGTCGAGGGTGGTTTTGGGTAACTGTCATAATTCAACCGTCACTCACAACAGCCCTCCCTCACTGAAAGCGCCGGCGGGAAATCTGATCGCGCCCTTCTCTGGTCAGTTACAGCGCGGACGCCACAGCACTGCGAGCATGGAGCCCGCTGCGATCATCGCTGCACTTATGGCCGTTGTCAACTCCTCGCACCTTATCGTCCACCTCTGCAACAGACAGCTGCTGAGAAATCGGGCGAGGAGGCTCCGGCAGCGCGGTGAGGAGAGTGGCGCAGGCCTCTCACAAAGCAGGGTACGCCGCGCCGTGGAGATCATGGTGGCAATGGGTCAAGTTCATGGTGTGGAACGGCGATTCTGGGCCCGGGAAACAAGCACGGACTGGTGGGACCGCATAGTGCTGCAGGTCTGGGACGAATCACAGTGGCTGCGAAACTTCAGGATGCGTAAGCGTACTTTCCTTGAACTCTGTGACTTGCTGTCCCCTGCCCTGAAGCGCCAGGACACCCGGATGCGAGCAGCCCTGACTGTGCAGAAGCGAGTGGCCATAGCCCTCTGGAAACTTGCCACGCCAGACAGCTACCGGTCAGTAGCGAACCACTTTGGTGTGGGCAAATCTACCGTGGGGGTTGCTGTGATTCAAGTAGCCCACGCAATCGTTGAGCAACTACTCTCAAAGGTCGTGAACCTGGGAAACGTTCAGGTCATCATAGATGGCTTCGCCGCGATGGGATTCCCAAACTGCGGTGGGGCTATAGATGGGACTCACATCCCTATCCTGGCACCAGCCCACCAGGCCAGCGAGTACATTAACCGAAAGGGCTACTTTTCCATGGTGCTGCAAGGACTGGTGGACCATAGGGGACGTTTTACCAACATCTACGTCGGGTGGCCGGGCAAGGTTCATGACGCGCGTGTGTTCAGGAGCTCTGGTCTCTTTAGACGCCTCCAGGCAGGAACTTTCTTCCCGGACCACAAAATAACGGTTGGGGATGTGCAGATGCCTACAGTGATCCTCGGGGACCCAGCCTACCCGCTAATGCCCTGGCTCATGAAGCCCTATACAGGCGCCCTGGACAGAGAGAAGGAACTCTTCAACTACCGGCTGAGCAAGTGCAGAATGGTGGTGGAGTGTGCTTTCGGACGTCTCAAGGGGAGATGGCGGAGCTTACTCACTCGCTCGGACATCAGCGAAAAGAATATCCCCGTAGTTATTGCTGCTTGCTGTGTGCTCCACAATCTCTGTGAGAGCAAGGGCGAGACCTTTTTGGCCGCTTGGGAGGTTGAGGCAAATCGCCTGGCTGCTGTTTACGATCAGCCAGACACCCGTGCTGAGAGAATATCCCAGCGGGAAGCGATATGCATCAGGGAGGCTTTGAAAGCGAGTTTCCTCGCAGAGCAGGGTAACCTGTGACTGTCCACTTGATTTTAAGAGAGCCTGATCATAAACCAAGTTTCCCCCACTTCCGAAGGACGTTTTAAAACTAAGGACATGTTTTAGTAATTAATAATAAATCTTTCGTTGGCTTTGCATTTCTGTTTCCTGGTTGAAACATGGAAGCATTCTGTGCTGGGTAAGGTGTGCACTGATGGGTGGGTTTGCAGGAAGGGGCGAGGGGTGCCGTCTTTGGATAGGGGTTAACATGATGGCTGTGGGTTTGGGCGTTGGAAGGGGTAAGGGGTGTGGGGGAAGGGTGAGTATCTGCCCCTGGATGAGGTCTCTTTTTGGGGCTCAGGGCACCGGGGAGGATCGTGACTACGGTCCAAGTGCATGTGAAGGGAAGC
The DNA here is from genome assembly GCF_020497125.1 of Mauremys mutica. Taxonomy (NCBI): domain Eukaryota; kingdom Metazoa; phylum Chordata; order Testudines; family Geoemydidae; genus Mauremys; species Mauremys mutica. The sequence goes on along the minus strand of NC_059072.1, from coordinate 97,306,295 downwards.
CTGCCTTTACATTCGGGGACGGCAGGCACCAGGACCCTGCACAAGCATACACATCAAGGAAAGACCCGGGGCAGCATACACCACACAGACTGTCCCTGGTGCCTAGTGACTGCAGTCTGTGTGTGCCCTGCAGTTGACCCTGCAGCCAAGTCTGTAGCATGGCACTGTGGGCTATGCACTGAAATTACAATTCCCCCCCCCCCCCACACACACAACAACAGAAAGTCTTCTGACACCAGAAACGTGACGGAAACAGTCAGTAACACCAAACCGCTTTTAGTAATGTAGTACACAGTGCGGGGTTTGAACTTGGAGTTGGGACTGGTTGATGCTGTAAGGAAAGAGCTTGTACAAATTTACAGCGCGAGAGTTGTCTCGAACATTATCGGTGTGCTGCGGTGCAGGGACAGTTCTCACGGCCCCTACCGCCCCTCCTTCTTGTAACTTTGGGTGAGGGGGGGACAGGACTTCCTGGCGTTGGAGGGCGGTTGCAGATGCACTGCAGGGGGGCTCTCTCCTCCTGCCTGCGGTCTTGCAGAACATCTACAAGGCGCCGGAGCGTGTCCGTTTGCTCCCTCATTAGACCAAGCAGCGTTTGAGTCGCCTGCTGGTCTTCCTGCCGCCACCTATCCTCCCGTTGACACAGGCTCTCCCTCCACTGTCTCTGCTCTGCCGCCTCCGCTCTGGAGCTGGCCATCGGTTCCTGGAACATGTCATCCCTAGTCTTTTTCTTTCGGCGTCTAATCTGAGCCAGCCTCTGCGAGGGGGATGCCGGGGCAGTCCGGGAAGGAGCCGAAGCTGTGTGATGCGAAAAAGTAGGTGATTTCCTTGAACAAATACATGTTTGCCAACAGTAAACACAGTCTAGTCAGTTTCAGTTAAGAAGACCAAAGAGGGAACCAAGTCTCATGAGATCTCAGAACTAGTCCGAGATTTCGGAATACGCTCTCATTGGCGGCGCCATTGCACTGGATAGCGCACAAGCGAGGAAAGACAGCTGCATCCCTCTTGCACAAAGTCCTGGTAAGCCTTACAGTACAGAGTGCTTATCAGTTAGTGCTTAGCTGTGCTCTCCTGCTGGAGGCAATGTGCAAAGCAGAAAAGATGACCGTTTTGCGGCCCCTCCCGCCAGTGCACGGGAAAGATCACTGTATGCTTTTCCTCTGTGGCCTCCAACACGTGGCTGTTAAGCGAGGGTCATTCTTATGCAAAGTAAAACTCTGTTAAGCGAGGGTCATTCTTATGCAAAGTAAAAGTCTACCATTCACAATAGTAACAGTACACTAATTCCACTAATTAGATGCAGCACTTCCACAACGACATCACCCTGAGGCGTGTCAGGCGGACTGAGAGAGAGCGGATGCTAACAGAAGCCCTGCACAGACCAGGACCATACGCTGCCATGCTCGTCGAGGCGATGGTCCCCCTTTACCTGAGGATGGCCTGGCGCGGAAGAGTGTGCTTCAACGGAGCACCCAACAAGGCACCTCTACCAAGGAACCGCCTGCTGAGGCTTTTCCAGCTGCTCTCTGAGAGCTTTTTTGAACTGTCCCCAGAGGACTATTGCTCCATTCCTGTATGTGTAGACCTGCTGTTTGTATAGCTCCTATATGTGTAGACCTGCTGTTTGTATAGTTTCATATTTAAAATTTTTTGTATAGTATAGTATAGTATAATTTTTGTATAGTATTTCTATTTTTTCTATTTTTTATATAGTATTTTTATTTTTTATATATATCCCTGTTTCTTAAAAAAATAAATGTTTCCCTGTTTGTAGCACTTACCGCCTGATCCTTCCCCTGATTCCGAGTCCGGGTTAACGGGCGGGGACGGTTGGTAGGGGATCTCTGTGAGGGTGATGAAGAGATCCTGGCTGTCAGGGAAAGCGGGAGTGGGTTCGATGTCGCCTGCGCCGTCCTCAAAAGACCCTTCCTCATCTTCCCCATCGGCGAACAGGCAGGAGGAACTGTCCCGGTACACTATTCCGTCCTCGGAGTCCACCGTCACTGGTGGGGCACTGGTGGCAGACCCACCTAGAATGGCATGCAGTGCCTCGTAGAAGCGGCATGTCTGGGGCTGGGCTCCGGAGCGTCCGTTTGCTGCTCTGACTTTTTGATACCCTTGTCTTAGGTCCTTCACTTTCACGCGGCACTGCATCGCATCCCGGCTGTATCCTTTCTCTTTCATGGCTTTAGAGACCTTCTCGAAGGTCTTCGCGTTCCGCTTGTTGGAGCGCAGCTCCGAGAGCACAGACTCCTCGCCCCACACAGCGATCAGATCCTGGACTTCCCGGTCACTCCATGCTGGGGACCTCTTTCTATTCTGGGATTGCCCGGACTCCTCTGCTGGAGAGCTCTGCATCGTTGCAGGTGCTGCGGAGCTCGCCCCGATGTGCAACCAGAACGTCAGATTCAAACCGCCCAGACAGGAAAATGAATTCAAATTTTCGCGGGTCATTTCCTGTGTGGCTGGCCAGAGAATCCAAGCTCGGACTGCTGTCCAGAGCGTCAACAGAGTGGTGCACTGTGGGATAGCTCCCGGAGCTGCTAAGTTTGATTAGCAGCCACACCTAGCCTAATTCGAGCTAGCCATGTCGAATTTAGCGTTACTCCACCTGCCGGGGTGGAGTACCAAATTCGAACTAAAGAGCCCTCTAGTTCGAATTAAATGGCTTCCTGGTGTGGACGGTTGAGCGGTTAGTTCGAATTAACGCTGATAAATTCGAATTAAAGTCCTAGTGTAGACCAGGCCTTAGGCTACTTGGTCTTGCATTGAAGTAATAATCTTCAACTGGTGATGTCATAACTATGACTTTCTCTTACTAGGTGTTTGTACAGTGCCTAGCCCAATTTTTGGTTGGGGCCTCTGGGTGCTACCACACAACCAATAATAATTTCTATAGCAACAAAGTGATTATCAGCATAGGATTATAACTTCACCTCAGGGTCAAGAAGAAAGAGAAGCTCTAGATATTTTCAGTGTATAGTAATAATACCAAGGGGAACTGGGAAAACTTACAAAGGAGATACAAAATATGATACGGGAAAATCATTCAGTAATTGCCCATCTTCCCCAGTATGACAGTTCATCTTTAAATCACAACCAAAATGATTATATTTAAATATTATGATTCAGTAGTTGTCACACAAACTCCCACAAGCCATTCAATTCTTAACTCACCTCCACTCCATCTGAAATAGAAACAGGGCTGTCAGAACTCCACCTTTAGTTATTTATTTATTTGCTGTTTCTAAATCTGGATCGTTTCCTAATTTAGTCCTATCTCTATAAGTGGCCTAACTGGAATTCCAAATCTGAACAACCCTGAACTTTAGAAGGTTGGGGAAAGAGGACTGCAAGTGTGCAGACTCACCCCTTCGGCTCCTCCTGCTGGTCTTCCAGGGAATTAACTTGATTTCTAGCCTGGAGCGCCCTCGGCAGGCCGGTGATCTGCCACAGCTTGGCCCCCGTGTCCCTTCCAGACTCTGGTGCCCCATTATCTGGGGTACTGCCCCCTGACAGTAACCCCTTACTCTCAGGGTCTCCCCTCCCCAGGGACCCCAACCCTCTAATCCCACCTTGCCTCAGATGGTGGCTACTGCCAGTCAGCAATGAGCCCCTGCTCCCTGGGGCAGACTGCAGTATAAGAGCCAGTCATCATAGGCAAGGGGATAAGACCCGCTGTCTTCATCTACCACCCAGTACCTCAGGGATGGGCCTAGGATCAGGCCCTGCAGCCTGGGGAGTCACCAAGCTGGAGCTCCCCTGCTCCGCTGGCCTTTCCCCAGCCCTGCTTCACTCCCAGTACCTTTGCTACCAACAGCCAGGCCCTGCTCCCTCCAACACCAGAGAGAGTTTATGAACTCCTGGCTGTCCTGACCTTTATAGGGCCAGCTGGGTCTGTTTTGGGCATGTCCTCCAGCTGAGACTGCCTCCCAATCAGCTCAGCTTTTCTCTCAGCCCTCTCCCAGGGCTGGCTTCTACCCTGCCAGGGCTGCAGCGGGTAACCACCCCTTGCTACAAGGACCAAACCTGGAACTGAATTCTGTGGCTAAGGTCTGTTGCTAGCCTTCAATGCATTGTGGCTAGAGGAAACATATGATCATCACATGACAACTCAGGACTACTGTGAGTCTGGCTGTCCAACAGAAGGTTGAGGGCAGTAGTGCAAGACTTAATGATAAATAGTAGCTAAAGATTGCAGGGAAATGGTGGGATCTTGCAGTATATAAGGCACAGAGGTTCCAACTAAGAAGGGGGAAATGGTGCAGAAATAGTCTACATAGCTAGTCTTGAACTACTAAACTTGTCTGAGCCACCAGCATGGCTTGATGTAAAAGTACAATGAAAGACAGCCTTTTGTGGTCCCTTGTGTTCATATGGCAATTGTGAATAACTTGCAGAGAAGTAATTTATCACCTTGTTCTTGTAGGGCAGGGGTAGGCAACCTATGGCACACGTGCCGAAGGCAGCATGCAAGCTGATTTTCAGTGGCACACACACTGCCTGAGTCCTGGCCACTGGCCTATGGGGCTCTGCATTTTAATTTAATTTTAAAGAAAGCTTCTTAAACATTTTAAAAACCTTATACATACAACAATAGTTTAGTTATATATTATAGACTTATAGAAAGAGACCTTCTAAAAACGTTAAAATGTATTACTGGCACGCGAAACCTTAATTTAGAGTGAATAAATGAAGACTCGGCACAGCACTTCTGAAAGGTTGCCGATCCCTATTATAGGGGAAAAGAAGAAGTGGGGAACAGATGGGGGCCAATATTCCATTTCTTCATCTTCCTAATGGAATTGTCAGTGACATGATCTGGCACTTGCTCAGGAGTTTTCATGGGGAAAAGTTATCGGGAAGCCATGTCTTTGATAGAAGGGAGGACAGACATTTAATAGCACATGAAATCCATTCCATCTGGACTACAAGGAAATTATCTTCCAAAGAGATGGACAGGCCAAGGGAACATTTAAAAAACCTTTATTCTTCTTGGGTTTAAAAAAATTTAAAAATAGGGCAAATCATTCTGGTACACCCACAAACCTCCTCCTATTAACAAACTGTTCTCCTTCCTCATTCTTTCCCCTCAGTATTTTGATTAGCTATTACAGACTATGTCACAGTACAGACTCCTCCCCCTTTCTCCAATGTTAACAATGGAGTCAGCTGTAGGTAGCAGGGGAATAGAATTATAATGCCTCAGATTGATGTAGCAATGTTTGAATACTTGCCTTGGCTGTGGGCATGTTGGGATATTTCTGCTTTTTTCCCCACTGGGAAGAGAAGGTGCTGAAGGCAGAGAAGCTGTTTCCTATGTAACAGTGTTTCCTTTGAGATCAGAGCTCTGCTGATAGCCATAGAAATATATTAAAGGAAGGACCATGGTCCATCAGTGATGAGGCCCCTGTAATCACAGGACATAATGGGGGATATATGTACCTGATCCTAAAAATGGATTCTCGCTCAAGGCTCTGGAGGAGGGTGAGGAAAAAACAAGGACTCTAGCAATGTGCTGTGGGGCAGGGGGAGGGACCTCTACATTTCTGTTTGTGTCTGTGAATAAAATGAAAGCCAGCTTAAAAGTATTAATGGGACAGAGCTGCAAAGCCTGGATACTAACTTCCCCAAAAGCATGGAGGTGTTTGGGTCTGGAATTCCTGTTTGGGCCATTATAGAGCAAGGAAAAAGCTGTGGGGAAAAAAAGCTGGAGATAGACTATCCCAGAGTTTGGGGGTGTTTGAAAACAGGTTGGTTTGATTTGGCCTCTCTCTACTTGAAAATTTTGAAAATGTGATGAAAGTCCTTAAGATATATATTTTAAAAAGTTTTAGTTAATATTTTGGAAAGGATCCTGGGTTTATGTGAAAGGAAAGATCCTGTTTTTACAAACACTGCAGTATTTGATAACTAAGTTCTAGGTAGACTAGGAAAGAAACTCCAGCTTGGGATTTGTCTGAGATTGGCCAATTGCATAAAAGTAAAGTAATCACTGAAGAGACAATTGGTGCCTCATTGTCAGAACTTTTAAGCATCCCTTGATTGATGCAGCTGGCTCTGATAGGAGTCCTGTCCAGTCCTCCTCCTCTGGAAAATAGTGGCAACAAATTATGGCTATAAGGCTGTATGCTAGGGGGAAGATGAAAGGGAATTTTGTGAGATGCGGAGAAATGCCTGAAGAAAGAGAGGAACGGAGCCTTTGTTTCATAGTTGTATGTGAAGTTAAAGTCTCTGAATGACACATCTACTTAAAACCCTCTACTAGACAAGAACCACATTGTTCCAATAAGCTGAGCTACTTGATAATTCCCTTGCTATGTTCCGCATCATCAGTCTCCTTGACCTGCAGCCATGGTTGTCTTCAGTGCGCTTCCAAAGACCCATGCATCTTTTGTGTTGCCATGCTTCTCTGAGCCGGCATTTCATCAGTTCAATACAAAAGGCTGTTTGATTGTCTCCAAATGTAGAGATGTTAACAAGCCTTTAATAGCTGCCACCCATGCAGTTTACATGTACGCTGTATGATTAAATGCAACCACTTCTCTGCCCCCAGCACACTATTACAATAATGTCAAATTCTGATGATCTAGCCAAGGGAGGGGGGGAAATCGGAGTTAGGGCTGCCTGTCTATTTCTGACTTGCTCAACTGTGTGCTTAGATAGAGAGAATTGCTCAGACACCTCGTTTCCCCATCAAGCAGCACCCACACACAGAACAGGTTGAATAAAGGTGGCACCACATTAAAAAGAAGTAGAGTACTATGAAAGCTGTAAGGTTGTTATTGTCATGCCTGAGGTTCTGACTGAGTTTTTACTTACTCAGGAAAACTCCCACTCACATCAGTTTGTAGCAGATCTAAGTAAAAATAGAGCAAAATCTGAGTAAGAACTTCAGGTTTTGCTTCTGTAATGGGGAGTTCACCCTCTCCCCACCAGCCTAGAAGAAGTTAATGAGGTTGAGGCAAGGCCAATTAACCAGATAGGCTACAGCTGGTGGAATTAGTTAGCCTAAGAAATCCATGAATAATGATAGAACCCAACTGGGGAAGGAACAGGTGGAGCTAGAATATTGATACCCTGGAAGGGGGGAAACACACAGTGACCTGGCCAGAGGAACAAGCCAGGAGAGCATCCTTAGTCACAGAGAGAGAGAGAGAGAGAGAGCAGCCACAAGGAGGCACCCCAGTAGTGAATGGACTCCATGATAGAGTTCTTGGGATGAAGTTCTGGCTGTATTGAAATCAATAGCTAAACTCCCATTGTCTTCAATTGGACTAGGATGTCATCCCTTGTTATTAATGATAGTGCAACCCTTCTGCCAGATACCAACAGTAGCAACACGAAATGATTCAGTTTGTCTAGGGCTCCTTTGCTAAAATAAATAACACAATGGCTTGAGTCCACACCTGGAGCCATGCTCCGACCTCTGGCTCTGGGAAGTTAAAATTTAACCTCTCTAGTGACTTTTGCAGGTGACTTTGTGGTGACCTGGCTAGGATAGGCTTTGCTAACTGTGAGAAAAGGCTGAGGCAAACCAAGACAAAAGGGATACTTTTACATTTTTAGAACTTTATAAGGGGAAAAACCCCAAATTATATCAGGAGCATAAATAATATAGAACATAATAAACTATAGCTTAGTAACTCATTAACCTTTGTGAGCTAGTACAGATTGTGCAGTTAGTACTGAACCTTGTTTTTAACAAGAACAAAAGAGATTGCTTAACAATATGCAGTGTCACTTCGGAGAAGACTAAACTTTTCCTCTCCTTGGCTCTGCTCTTGCTGTCTTGTTCGTTGCTTTTCTTTGGCGTGAAGCACTCCTTAGATTTGACATTCCTGCGGCTGTTCCTCTTTTCATCGAATTTATCCACAAGAGGGGTTTCTTCACCTAGTGGGCCCTCGCTTGTCCATTAGGCACCTTTGAACTGTATTCCATCAATCGATGTTCAGTCACTCTCTCTGTTCATGTACTTTAGGTCTCCTGTGAGTGGGCTTCTCGTTTACTATTTTCAGGATCTGTTTGCATCCAACACAGCTTTTTGATCAATTCCTTTCTTCACCAGTTAGATTTCCTCTCAGTTTTCTTCCTTTGACACACTCTCTCTCTGGGAAGTCTGTAGATTTTATTTCTCTCTACTTCCCTTCTCTAATAGCATCTGCTCACATACCCAGGTCTACTTTTTTCCTGCTTCTATTTTCCTTCCCTATTTTTCTTTTTTCCTCCTCCTCACTTTCCAGTCCTCCTCCTCACTTTCCAGTCCCCTACTTTAATTCTCCTGTTCTTCTTGTATTTTATCTCCTCACCTCCTACCCCAGCTCCAGTTCATCCGCTAGCTCAGCATCTCCAGTCTTCTCCTTCTCTAACAGCTTTGTCCAACTGCCCCCTTCAGGTGGATTCTGAGCCCCCTTCCCAGCTCGAGCTGCCCTCTCACTGTCCGTCTCTCTCCCCAGGACAGCATTCGGTGCTGCTGCATCACAACTGCAGCAGATGCAATGCCAGGATATGGGTTACTACGGCTCTTTCACACACACCGGCACTCAGACGTCCTTGGGAACATGGAACCACAAGTGTCTTTTATTTAGGGAAAAGGGGGGAAAACCCCAAACAACCCCCCCTTTCTATATTTACACACATACATAAAAGGAACAAAACCCAACCCGTGTGTCAGGAGTTTAGCCAACCCCACAGTTCCAATACATTAATTGTCTGGCTTGCTGTGCCCACCTAAAACCCACTCACAGGTCCAACTTGACTCAGGAGTAGCCAGGGGCATCAGGTGTTGGCTCTCCTCCTACTGTCTACTCCAGTCCAGAGAAGTCCACAGCAGCTGCTCCTATGTGCAGCAACCTGATCCATTTCTGTGATGTCAGTTCTGCCATTGCTGGTCTGGTTGGGCCTCACTATGAAGTCAGTTCTGTGCTGCCTGTCAGGGCACCATGAAATTTGCTCTGTGCTGCTGCTGCCAGGTGGGGCCTTCTGAAGTCAGCTGTGTGCACTGCAATCACTCCACATAAGATTTTCAGAATCTCATATGGGGAACTCAGAGCAAAACAGGGTCCTTGGACAGAGTCCCTACTCTCTGGAATAGCACATCTGATTACTAAGGTAAAGTCCTTCACCCTCTCTTTTAAATACCATTCCCTAGCCAGAGTTCACTGTCTGTAGAGTCAGTGTGACCCTTTCACTCCAGGGCATATCTTGCACAATTCCTATACTGTTTCAGGAGTTTAGTAACTGTAACAATTTAGTGTCATTTATACAATCATACCATAGGCACGTTCCAACTAAAATAACAAAACTCAGTATGTGGAATTTTGGGTAAACAACATTAAAATTCATGTAAATCTGGCCAGAGGTGATTTTTTTTCCCCTCTGAAGACAGAAGAATGTTCCATCCATGTAAATCCTTCTAGCTCTGGGGCTTGCAGCAGTAAATATTCACATAGAGTTACAGCTGGGCAGAAAAATTCTGTTTAGTTGGAATTTGACAATTTGGCAAAATTGAAATGTTTTGTGGAGACCATCCTATTTTGCCAAAGTCCTGACAGAACTTTCCTGCCTACCCAACCTTCCTGGCTTGTTAGCAACCTCATGGTGGGCTGCTGGGGAACTTGGGCTCCCAGATTCTGCAGCTCTGGAGCAGCCAGCAATGTACACTGCTCCAGGACTGGGGGCCCCATGGTTGCCAAGATCCATTACCCCTATAGCACCCAGATATGTAGATTTCCCTGGATGCCAGGAACCCCATGGCGTCCAGGGCCTGCTCCATTGCCTTTTGTGGAGAACTTTGAAATGTTTGTTTTTCATTCCTAATCAGAACAAAAACAAAATTTGAAATAGCAAAATCATCCCTGAAATGGAATGAACTTTCTTCGTGCAGCTCTACACAAGGTGAAACTCATCCCTGTGCAGAGGGCAAACACAAGGCCTATGTCTCATGTAAGCCTTCCTTTCAGGATCCCAGGAGTTGGTCCACACTGCAGAAATTTGAGGGCTTAAGTGAGACTGAAATGTTGTACAAGCCTTGTGCTGGCCCTCTGAGGAGGGATGAATTTCACCTACAGAGATAATGCCATGCTGTATGCATAGTGCAGTTAGAAAATATATCCTAGTACAGGGGACTATAAAGGTATTTTTGCCATGAGTTTGGGGAGACCACATTACTCATGAATGGTAAAGCCTCAGCTCCACTTGTATAGGGTTATCAGAAAAAGCTACCAGTTAAGACTCTAGAGCATGCTACACCTTTATACTCTTACTTATGACACTATTATATGTTCAGTTTGTCTTGTTTTGTTCATGTTTTGCCCCTTTTTAGGCTCCTCTTTAATGAACAACCAACAATAAAATCGATAATAAGCACTGACAGCCCCTGTTTGTGACAATATGTGGTTTTCCTCTTTCAAATACTTTAGCTACTTGGTACTAAGTAACATTAGTTACTATAGAAACAAGTTGTATTGGTATGTGGGCAGAGCTTAGTGACATCCACAAGTGTACTATAAAGTCTCTGTGTATAAAGGTTTGGAACTTACACCAGGGCTTGTGAAATGTAGCTGATTATATGCAGCATGCTGTATAAATATATGTAATAGAAAGGCTGAAAATGAAAGAAGAAAGGGAAACAATATTCCATTGACTTTGTATTGCATTTGTGGATCCTTTGAAATGGGTATGATTGGAATTCAACAATTAAGTTCTTTCCATTCCCTTTTTCGCCTATTATCAAGGTGGGTCCATCTATACTTGGAAAAGTATCCTTTGGCAGCAATAGGACCTCCTTACTCTGTTCAGCAGATGTTGTAAAGAGTTTAGATGTAGATGGGACAAAAACAATTTCAACACCATTACAGAAAGTGGGTAGACAGAGATCTGGTGGCATATAATGTTAGTCACACTTTATACAACAGTGTTGACAACTGTTTGGCTCCTTTACAGTAGCAGCTAAAATGTTTCAATAGGAAAAAAATTTAAAGCTACCTAAGTGACTTAGGAGCCTAAGCAATCAGCAGTCACTTCAGGCGCCAGCACTCCAAGCGTGTGCCTGGGGTGGCAAGCCACGGGGGGCACCCTGCCGGTCCCTGCGAGGGCGGCACTCAGGCTGCCTTTGGTGGCATGCCTGCGGGAGGTCTGCCGGTCCCATGGATTCGGCGGCAATTCGGCGGAGGATATGTCGAATCCATGGGAGCAGGGACCTCCCACAGGCAAGCCACCGAAGGCAGCCTGCCTGCCGTGCTTGGGGCGGCAAAAAAGCTAGAGCTTTCCCTGTAAGCAATATCGCATGCCTCTGAGTCACACAGGGCTTGCCTATGTGAACACTTAGTTGGTGGCAAGCTGGGGAGTAAATTTGCCTCCCTCTAGCCTGTTGTGCACTAAGTATCCTTGTGGACCAAGCTTCTACTCACTAAAAGTTCCCTTGTGATTTGTCGTACTGCATTTTGAAACAGTATCTCAGAGTGGGGTAGATCAGAACACTATAGGAGCTTTTAGTGCACAGCAACAGGGTCCACATGGACATACACAGTGCAACAGGCTAGTGCAAAGTAGCTTTACACCTCAGTTTGCCGGGAACTACATGTTCATATAATAAACAAGCCCTTTGGAACTCTTCAAAATATTACCTCACACCCCAATAAAAGGATCCACATGAACCTCTTGCTGATAAGCCCAGCTAGGAACAATTTATTTCCCTAGTGTTGATAGACTCTCAGGGCAAACTTTTAAACCTTGGCTGTATCAAATTATGCCCACAACCTATATTTACACACCCAAATAACTTGCCTGGTTTTCAGAGTTTCTGAGCACTATTAAAGTCAGTGGGAGCTGGAGGCACTTTTGAAAATTGGGGCACTTTACTTCAATGTCCTTTTGTCCTGGTAGGGGAGACTGAACTCATGAGTCCAAATTCAGCTCAGGCATAAATGAATGCAACCACTGGAAGTCAGTAGGACTTCAAGCCACTTTTACTGAGATGAATTTTTATGTACATGTATTGCACTGGTTTTGTGTATGAGTGAGTGGCAATGTGCTTTGGCAGCTGTCTACAAAGAAAGTGAGAGACCTGCTACTAATGCTGGCTAAAGGAGGTCTCCTACCGTGTAAGTGGTAGCAACCTATGTTTGGGGAGTTAAAGGGCTAGGGATCTAATCTAATCTTGCCTTCCCTGTGTAATGTTTGTGTGGTTTCTACAGTATAGTAATTGTGTCTGTTGTCTGCAGCACATGAATTAGTTGCACGTTGTGTTGCTCGTTTTTTAATTGTGTGGCTCTGCTTCTGCAACAAAACAGCCAATGAGGCCGGAATCTGATTCTGACTGGAGGCATGGCCTAAAGATGTGCATTTTATATTTGGGAGGGTAGTGTGAGCTTTGACCTGAGGCCTGTGGAAAAAGTAGTTTAGTAGCTCTACGGCCATTTTGATGCAGGCAGCATTAGTTTTGGCTGAATCGGTGAAAGAATGTGTGATAGCATGGTGGTGACTTTCATCCCAAGTCTGCATCCCATATGAATGAATTAGTTTTTTTATTAAGAAGATTTTAGTTCTTTTGCTTGGGGATTATGGAAAATCTCTTCCTATATGGATGACTGGGTAAACAGTCAGTCACAACCTCTAGTAGATAAGCACTACTGAAGGAAACCTGGGAGCAGGCAGAAGTTTGGATCGGGCAATAAACTCTAGGCCAGAAGTTATGTTATTAGTTTGTGCTGTAATTATAGCTGGTTGGTGGGTGACTGTTTGTGTTTTGTGTGTTGACTTTTTTCTTGTTTAGTTTTAAAATAGTTTTTTTTACACAGTTTATAGAACCCTTTCCTGGTTTTTAATGAAATATTCCCACTTCTCACACAGAGATTTATAATTGTTTTTTAATTAAGAAGTCATCAATTTGCATTTGACAGGCCATTTTCTGCCTTGCTACAAACATGTTCTTGATTAAATTTCAGATATAGTCAATGCCCTGCAAATCAAGTAGCAATGTATTCTCCTTTCCATAATTCCACAGTAAGGATGACAGAATTGGTATCTGTCAATAATGTGTACTTAATATAGTGTACAAATCATTTTAACATTGAGTGGTGGAATTGTATAAAACTTCATCTGTATAAGCAGAGAAGATGTTGTTTGCCCCCTACACTGGCAGACATTAGAAACAAGTTAATTGGCATCTCAAAGGGATGTCCTTGCTACAGTCCTAGATGGAGTGGCGTTTTCTCCAGCTGTGAGATATATCTTGAAAAAAGACATTACGGGACGGTAAAGAGCAAAGGTGCAATACAATACTGAACAAAGAAGGAGAAACCCAACTTGCTGATGGAGTTTTTTCTTGTATGCTGATAAGTTTGAGCATCTTTGTGGAAGGAATGTGGGAGAGCGGTGTGTGTGAAAGAGAAACTTTCTGGATATGGTAGTGGACTCTGAAGCACCTTGGATGTCAAAAGAGTTGGGAAGATGTAACCAGAGAGGAAGGTGTTAAAAAAAACCCAAGATCCTAGGACAGTGAAGACACAAGGGACCAGTAGGTGCCTGAGAATCTGCCCCGAAAAAGGATTGACAAGCTGAGAGACTGATAGGGAGAGTGAAGGTTCTCTCTCTCTCCGGGAATATGTAAAGTCTCTTTTATTCACTGTAACCTAGTTTAGTATTCTAGGGTAGTTAAGCATTTCAGCATATAATCTTCATGAGTAGCTATGTCATGCAAAACTACTTCTTGCTTGAATTCACTTTTCTTTTTCTAGTCTTAATAAATCTAGTTTTAATTTGACCAACTGGGGGACTTCAGTTAATTCTCTCCTACTGTCCCCATGAGAGGAAACAACATTCAGACAAGAAAGTGTGGGAAGCCTCTCCACGCTCAGGTTCTTAGTCAGAGGGGCATACGCTGTTGTGTCATCGCCCCTGAGGTGTGCTGCTAGCAAGTTCTGGCAGATGCCTAAGGGCCACTGAGAAGACGGGCTTGCAAGTGACAGCAGGGATCAGAAATGTCTACTCACCAATGTTCTTTGCTCTATCCATCCTTGGATCCCTCAGTGCCCTTGTCTGCTTCTCAGTGCAATCATTCTCCTGATATAGTCTACAATAACCTCCTAAGTATTACTAATCAAATTTCATTCCTTACTGACAATGTTCTGTTCTATCTGATTGCCTCCAATTTAACACTCCCCACAACTCTTACAGCAATCAGTAGATTTGATGAATTCTCTGGGCTCAAAACCAGGGTGACTAGCACTGACCCGGCAGTAGTTTTACTAGGTCTCCCAAAAAAGGAAAATATGGGCTGAAAAACACAGAATTGATTTCACATTTGTTAACGGCAGCACCAGGTGAAATTGCAATGAACTGGAAACAAAGAGATGTTCTGTGTCTAGAAAAGTAGTTTGAAAGGATACTGGAAGTGTGGATAATGGAAAAGCTAACTGATGCCAGAAATAATTATACAACAGGCTTCTACACAGTATGGATACCCTTCTGTGACTTTATTGACAAAATCAGATGCAATCAATAGCCAGATCCAAAATAAAAAAAATTATTAATCTGTCACAGTTCTGTAAACATCAGAGAACTGATAAAATTTCCTGCTCTGCTGCTTAAGGAGATATATAAAAAAGATCATTAATCTCAGAAGTTTTGTGATGTGTAATATGGACATGTTTCATCTGTAGTCCTCTGCTGATGCTTTGTCCAGAACACTTTGTCTGAACACATTGTGATCCATCAGCTCTGGATCTGGATATATATTATAATTACGTTTTTCCTTTTCATTTTTTTTTAAAAAGTGATATGAAAAACTTAGTGAGGTCAAACCCAATTTATTTTTATGGGAAGATATGACTCAAAAATGCAAAGGCCCTGATACTGAACCAAAGTGGTAGATGGCATCACATTTAAACTACCTGCAAATAAAGGCATCGGGAAATTATCAGATCTAAATCATTACTTCCTACCTTAGCATCTATTAAAACACCCGAGGAATTGAATACAACATGTCTTAGTTCAGAGTCTATCATTTTAAAACTATGTATATATATATATATATAGCTTTTAATATATCAAAGTAGCACCGACAGAGCTGATTGGGAATTTGCTGATGGAATATTTTTCCACCAGAAAATGCAGATTTGATAAAAAGCTAAATGTTTTGCAGAAATGTGTTTATTTTGATTAAATTTCCTTTTACAGGGAAAAAAGAAGAAAAAACATTGTGATAAGGTCAAAACACTGTGTTTCAGTGGTTTTGGAACAGAATTTTTGATTTTTCACTTAGAAATTATTTCTTTTAAAGAAATTGAAACTATTTAAAAATGTCAAAAACAGAACAAAATGTTTTGATTTTTATTGAAATGAAAAGTTTTGAAAGTTCTAAAACAAAACAAAAAAATCATAATTTTCTCTTGTAGGAAGTTTTAAAAGATTTTGTTTTTCATTGTGGAATAGAAAAAAAAAATCTTGTGGAATTTCCTGAGACATGGAAAATCCAGTTCCTATCTAGCACTATTCAGCAGTGAAACTCCTCTATCCCTTTTTTGAACTCTAAATTCCATACCTATTAGGTTAATTTTAGGTTACCAAAACTTCATGAAAAAAAATTAAGACATTGCCATTACAAATGGATTATGAAGAGGTCACTTTACCCTACTTTCACAAATACCACATGGCCTGCAAGATTGATCTCCGGGTTCAAAACCTTATTCATAGACTTTAGCACCGGAAAGGACCGCGAGAGGTCATCGAGTCCAGTCCCCTGCCCTCATGGCAGGACCAAATACTGTCTAGACCATCCCTGATAGATATTTATCTAACCTACTCTTAAATATCTCCAGAGATGGAGATTTCACAACCTCCCTAGGCAATTTATTCCAGTGTTTAACCACCCTGACAGTTAGGAACTTTTTCCTAATGTCCAATCTAAACCTCCCTTGCTGCAGTTTAAGCCCATTGCTTCTTGCTCTATCCTTAGAGGCTAAGATGAACAAGTTTTCTCCCTCCTCCTTATGACACCCTGAAAACTGCTATCATGTCCTCTCTCCGTCTTCTCTTTTCCAAACTAAACAAACCCAATTCTTTCAGCCTTCCTTCATAGGTCATGTTCTCTAGACCTTTAATCATTCTTGTTGCTCTTCTCTGGACCCTCTCCAATTTCTCCACATCTTTCTTGAAATGTGGTGCCCAGAACTGGACACAATATTCCAGTTGAGGCCTAACCAGTGCAGAGTAGAGCTGAAGAATGACTTCTCGTGTCTTGCTCACAACACACCTGTTAATGCATCCCAGAATCATGTTTGCTTTTTTTGCAACAGCATCACACTGTTGACTCATATTTAGTTTGTGGTCCATTATAACCCCTATATCCCTTTCTGCCAAACTCCTTCCTAGACAGTCTCTTCCCATGCATGTAAACACTTGAATTCTGCAAACTGTAGTCAAAGTTTTGCCCCTGAAAAAAATGACCAGACTCTGGAAATCAGATAAAACTGTAATCCCTAAATCCAGATTTGCTTCTGTTAAAAATGTATTTTTTGGAGAAAGCAGGTCACTGCCATCCCAAAGGTCAATCTTTACACTTCTCTAATGTTTGAATACTCTGGCCCCAACTTGAACTTCCACTCTGGCCTCATACAACTTCTGCAGCACAAAGGGGATGTAAAGCTGCCCTGACAGGGTAGCTGAAGATTCCCCTTTCACAGGGAAATCTCCAGTTAATGTAGAACTGCGTATGTTGCTGGTCCCTCCCGACAGCATAGGGACATTTCAGGGGCAGGGTGGGGGATGCTGCGCACAGGAGATAGAGTAGTTGGAACTCCTAACCTTGCCCTGAGGTGGCATAACTAGCCAGTCCTGAGGCTGCTCTAAAGTAAGTGTGTGTGTGTGTGTGTGTGTGTGTGTGTGTGTGTGTGTGTGTGTGTGTGTGTGTGTGTGTGTGTGTGTGTGAGAGAAAGAGAGAGAGAGGGGGAGAGAGAGAGAGAGATCTGGGCCCTAGTCTGGAACACTGTAACCAATAAAATAAATCATCATATCAGACTACTATCTTAAATACTCTTTTTTAGTTCATTGGTAATAGGTATATGCATTGTTTTGATATCGCCCTTTCCAAGCTGGATAGATCAGGTAGCTTGCAATACTTTTATGGTCTCATTATTGTATGTTAAACTGCATATATTAAGTTCTGTTCATGTTTTAATGCTCCATCACATTTATCATGTAGAAAAACAATAATAACCTTCATTTCTGAAATGTGGCATGAGTGCTGCTCAGCTAAATTCAGTGTGGACTGCAGTTCCTGGCATGCCATGTTGTCAGTAACTATAACTGGGAATTCAGAATCTCTCTTTCTGTGATTCTGTCATGTTGGCTCTCCTTTTCCCTAGCACTTGATTGCATTAGCTGTTCAAATCCTCCAACAATAAGAATTCCTGGTCTCAATGTGGGCTGCTTAAATAGAATCTGTGACAGTAATACCTTCAGTGTCAGAAAGTATGTGAAGGATATCAGAGATAGATCTAATAGATATGGCACTTGTGATAGGCTAAGGCCCAGAGGTGATGTATTCAGCATTGCAGTGCCTAATGGATTTAGGAGACTAAGTCTCCTTTTCAAAAGGGATTTGGGCACATAGGAGCCAAAATCCTATTGAGAGGCAATGGGATTTAGGTTCCTTTGTGCTTAAATCAGTTTTGAAAATGAGACTTAGGTGCTACACCACTGAGTGAAGCAAGGTCTAAATTCCTCCTAAAAATCTGGGCCTAAGACCTTATATCCTTCATTTTTAATTAAATTATAGGTCCAGATTCACTGATGCACTCTGGCTGCTGTGAGCTGCTCTCCTAACACAGCCATAAACCCATTTGAACTGGCTGGCTAAACCATGTTAGCAGCTGCTTTGCACCGCCAGAGCATCACAGTTAATCTGGACAATGATTTACCATTATTAAGGGAAGAATGTCACAATGTCATCAACACTTAACAGTGGTGGAACAGGTGAGCTGGCTTAAGCATTCTCATAAGAAGAGATGTACAGGTCCAGTGGTTTACCCCTACCCAGGCAGTGGATACCATGTACATAATGCTTTAGCTGATGCCAAGGGTGCAGTGCCTTAATGTTTTGTATTTCACTGTGTAGGGGCTGCATTGTATATGTGGTGGTGCGTGGCCAAAAGTTTGGCTGCTCAACGCTTTCAAGATCCATTAGATTGAAATGAGAACTATTCAGTAATCAAATTGCTTTGTGTTTTAGGATAATGTATGATGTGTTTAAACACTTTTAAACAGTCCTCAATACTAATAACAGCCATCTAAGGTTTTTAGTGAGCATTGCAATATAGCCATCTGTAGGGGTGAAAGTCTTCCCCAAACATCACTGTGAGTGCAATTGCCTTAGATTTCTAGGCCCCTTTTGCATTGACGCAGAATGCCAGTCACTGTGTCCTTTAGTTCTTCTTTTGACAAAGGACAAGTTGCCAGTGTTGCTTTAGATTCCATTTCAAAATAAGTCCAAATGAGGTCATAACATTAGGCCATAACTCTTACTGTTGCTTTCAGTCTAATTCTCCCATCGCTCCCATGTGACAGATTCCCACTTGCAGCTTCCCCTCTGCAACTTCTTTTGCTTTGTCACGATGCTCTTTGGATCTCTGCTGCAAGGCCACAGAACAGAAGTGTGTTTCTGGGACATTGGAGCACTGGGCCAGATTCTCAGCTGTGTCTTGCTCCCACACTGGGCACAGGGAGAGCAGCCAAAAGACTGATTGCAGCTCCTTATTCTGGGGCCAGCTCTAAACTGGCTCTGGCCCAAATTAGGGGGGCTGTTATATCCTACTCCAGCTGATGATGGTTCCCAAGGAGCCAGGAATAGCCAGAACGCAGTGTACCCTGCCCCCAACACACACCCTCTGTGAGGTAGTGATGTTGCTTGTATGCCTGCTGCAGACTTCCCCATATTAGGGGAATCCTCAGTAAGGGAGGTGCAGCTGCTATCCTCTCGTTTTCAATGTCTGGAGTGCTGTAAAAGGAGTGGAGTGGGTCAGACGATGAGGCCAACTTATGTTGTTGTTGATTGCCTTGCTGAACCCCACAAACGATGCCTCCCCTAGCTAGTGTTGTTTTCCTTCTGTAGCAGTGCACAGTGGAATATGCTTTGTTCTTGTAGCCATGTTGGTCCCAGGATATCAGAGAGACAAAGTGGGTGAAGTAATATCCTTTATTGAATCAACTTCAATTGGTGTGAGAGAGAAAATTTTGCACTACACAGAGCTCTTCAGGTCTGAGAAATGTACTCAGAGTGTCGCAGTTAAATACTAGGTGGATTAGATTATCACAGAATCATAGGGTTAGAAGGGACTTGCCTCTGGCTCCCTTCCAGTTTCTCTACATCCTTTCTATACATTGGTGACCAAAATTGGACACAGTGCTCCAGCTGAGGCCTAACCAGTGCCGAGTAGAGCAGTACTATCACCTCCCGTGACTTGCATGCTATGCCTCTGTTAATACAACTTAAAATTGCATTTGCTTTTTTTGCAACAGCATCACAATCCTGATTCATGTTGAGGCTGTGATCTACCACAACTCCCAGATCCTTCTCAGCAGTGCTGCTGCCAAGCCAGTTTTCCCCCGTTCTGTATTTGTGCATTTGGTTTTTCTTCCCGAAGTGTAGAACCTTACACTTGTTTCTGTTGAATTTAATTTTGTTGTCTGTAGCCCAGTTCTCCAATTTATCAAGATCCCTCTGAATTTTAGCACCATCCTCGAAAGTATTGGGAACTTCCCCTAGCTTTGTGTCATTTGCAAACTTGATCAGTAGGCTCTCTATACCTACACCCAGGCAGGCCCGCCCAGGGGAGCAAGTGGGGCAATTTGCACCAGGCCCCGGGCCCCACAGGGGCCCTGTGACCCCTGGGCCAGCGGCGGTCCAGGTCTTCGGCAGCATTTTGGCGGCAGGGGACCCTTCAGTTGCTCCGGGTCTTCAGCGGCATTTTGGCAGCGGGGAGCCCTTCACTGCTGCCGAAGATGCAGAGCGACTGACAGGCCCCCCGCCGCCGAAATGCCGCCGAAGATCCGGACTGCTGCCGGGTGAGTACAAGCACCGCAGCTCCCCCGCTTTGCGACAGGCCCCCTGAATCCTCTGGGTGGCCCTGCATCCAGGTAATTAATAAAGATGTTAAAAAAGTCAGACCCAGAACAGATCCCAGTGGAACCCCACTTGAGTTGTCCCTCCAATCTGACATCATTCTATTAAATGGTTACTCCTTGTTTGTGGTTGTTTAACCAGTTATGTATCCACTAAATGGCAGTTCCACCGAGCCTGCATTTCTCCAGCTTACTTATCAGAATGTCATGTGGGACTGTGCCAAAAGCCTTGCTGACGCCCAGGTATATTATGTCACCGCATCCCTCCATCCACCAAACCAGTTACCCTGTCAAAGGAGGAAATCAAGCTGGTTTGACATGATTTGTTCTTGATAAATCCATGCTGACTGCTCATGATAAATCCTTCATCCTCCAAGTATTTGTAAACTGAATGTTTTATACATTGCTCTAGTAGCTTCCCAGGTATTGAGGTCAGGCTGATTGGCCTATAGTTCCCTGGCTCCTCCTTTTGCCTCTTTTTAAAGGTGGGCACTATGTTAGCCCTTCTCCAGTCTTCCAGGACCTCTCCTGTCATCCATGAGTTTGTAAATATTATTGCCAGTGGTGCTGCGATTTCTTCAGTTAATTCATTCAAATTGGTCAGAAGATCTCTGACGTGTTCTTTAGTTATTCCAATCTGCATCCCTTCCCCTTTATTGTTCAGCATAAGTCATTAACACATTTCAGGGGACCATTCAAGGCCAAGTGGCCTGTTAACACCCCTGTAGTCATAGAGGGGAAAGGAGGGAAAACAAAAAATCTGGAGTGGGAGTTATTGAGTTATAGATGGTTGTAATGAGCCATAAATCCAGTGTATCTGTTTATTCCATGATTTTTAGTATCTAGCAAAGTTATGAATTTAAGCTCCAAGGCGTGTCTTTTGAAGGTGTTGTGTAGGCTTCCTTTGAGGACAAGGACTGAGAGCTCACATACAGAGAGAGCACTTTGTGAAAAGTGTTGCCCACAGGTGATAGGATGTTTCTGTCTTTTATAATTTTTTCTGTGTAAGCTCCTTACAGAGTGTAGTGATTGTCTAGTTTCACCCACACAGTTGTTGTTGGGCCATTTAATGCACTGGGTGAGGTACACCACATGTTGTGATAGGCATGTGTAGGACCCAGTGATCTTGATAGGTGTGTTATGAGGGGTGTTGATCATTGTAGCAGGAGATATGTCTGCAGGTTTTGCATCTGTTGTTCTGGCTTGGTCTGGTACCACTTTGAGTTGGTGTGTCCTGATCTTTGGGGAGCTTGCTTCTAATGAGCTTGGAGAGGTTGGGTGGTAGTTTGAAGGCCAGAAGAGGGGGTTCAGGAAGTGGAATAAGCACCTTAGTTACTTTTCCCTCATCTGAAAATGTCCGAAACAGCCAAAAAGCAGGAAAGAACTTGTATTATTACAAGCAAAGGAAAATCAATAACCACATGCTGAGATACATTTGTCTTCTTAGCATAGAACAAGCACATCTTCTGCTTCACTGATAGATTGGCAAACGTTCTTTGATATCTGTTCCCTGGTATTTTTATAAGTCTCAGTTCCCTTCATTGTTTGGTGCATCTTTGAGATGGGGTGTGCATGTGTTGACATGGAAACAATACACTCCATGCTCTTAAATAAGCCTGCTGGTTTTCATAACAAATAGAAAACTGGGGGTAATAGCATTAAGAATTGCAGCCGGCACCATAGAAAAACCTATGATGAAGGTGGATATCAGAATAATTCATACCTACAGCATAAATGAATTGGTGAATATTTTGCTCCATAGCATTTGGGTCAGATCCTTGCAACTGATGGTATAAGGAACATATATGAGTATGAATTGAAGAGCCTCTCTGTGAACATAGAACTCTCATCTTCACTAACTCTGGAATGAACATGATCAGCAGTATTCATTAGTCTTAGGGTATGTCTACACTACCCGCCACATCGGTGGGCTGCGATCCAGGGAAGATCCAGGGAAGATCCAGGGAACTACAGGCCAGTCAGTCTCACCTCAGTCCCTGGAAAAATCATGGAACAGGTCCTCAAGGAATCAATCCTGAACCACTTAAAGGAGGGGAAAGTGATCAGGAACAGTCAGCATGGATTCACCAAGGGCAAGTCATGCCTGACTAACCTAATTGCCTTCTATGACGAGATAACCGGCTCTGTGGATGAGGGGAAAGCAGTGGATGTACTATTTCTGGATTTTAGCAAAGCTTTTGATACAGTCTCCCACAGTATTCTTGCCAGCAAGTTAAAGAAGTCTGGGCTGGATGAATGGACGGTAAGGTGGATAGAAAACTGGCTAGATGGTCGGGCTCAACGGGTAGTGATCAATGGTTCCATGTCTAGATGGCAGCCGGTATCAAGTGGAGTGCCCCAAGGGTCGGTGCTGGGGCCGGTTTTGTTCAATATCTTCATTAACGATCTGGAGGATGGTGTGGACTGCACCCTTAGCAAGTTTGCAGATGACACTAAACTGGGAGGAGTGGTTGATATGCTGGAGGGTAGGGATAGGATACAGAGGGACCTAGACAAATTAGAGGATTGGGCCAAAAGAAATATGATGAGGTTCAACAAGGACAAGTGCAGAGTCCTGCACTTAGGACGGAAGAATCCCATGCACTGCTACAGACTAGGGACCGAATGGCTGGGTAGCAGTTCTGCAGAAAAGGACCTAGGGGTTATGGTGGACGAAAAGCTGAATATGAGTCAACAGTGTGCCCTTGTTGCCAAGAAGGCTAATGGCATTTTGGGTTGTATAAGTAGGGGCATTTCCAGCAGATCAAGGAATGTGATCATCCCCCTCTACTCAGCACTGGTGAGGCCTCATTTGGAGTACTGTGTCCAGTTTTGGGCCCCACACTACAAGAAGGATGTGGATAAATTGGAGAGAGTCCAGCGGAGGGCAACAAAAATGATTAGGGGGCTGGAGCACATGACTTATGAGGAGAGGCTGAGGGAACTGGGATTGTTTAGTCTGCAGAAGAGAAGAATGAGGGGGGATTTGATAGCTGCTTTCAACTACCTGAAAGGGGGTTCCAAAGAGGATGGATCTAGACTGTTCTCAGTGGTAGAAGATGACAGAACAAGGAGTAATGGTCTCAAGTTGCAGAGGGGGAGGTTTAGGTTGGATATTAGGAAAAACTTTTTCACTAGTAGGGTGGTGAAGAACTGGAATGGGTTACCTAGGGAGGTGGTGGAATCTCCTTCCTTAGAGGTTTTTAAGGTCAGGCTTGACAAAGCCCTGGCTGGGATGATTTAGTTGGGTTTGGTCCTGCTTTGAGCAGGGGGTTGGACTAGATGACCTCCTGAGGTCCCTTCCAACCCTGAGATTCTATGATTCTATGATTCTATGATCAATCCAGTGGGGATTGATTTATCACGTCTAGTCTAGATGCAATAAATCGACCCCCAAGCGCTTTCCCATCGACTCCTGTACTCCATCGCTGCCAGAGGTGCAGGTGGAGTCAATGGGGGAGCGGCAGCAGTCTAAGTCTGAGTAGGTCTAAGTACGTCAACTTCAGCTATGTTATTCACGAAGCTGAAGTTGCATAACTTAGATCGACCCCCTCTCTAGTGTAGACCAGGGCCCAGTGACAGAACAAGCCTCCAGAAGAAAAGGGCCCATTATCAGTCTCAACACAGTTCTCCTCATTGCAAAGAAAGAGAAAATAAATAAGGAGGGAGAAGTGGACATTTCCCAGCAGTCTGGGAAGAATACTCCGGTGAATTTTGAATAGTATGTTGCTGTGCATAAGGTGAAACCCTTAAGGCAGTGCAAGACAGCATACATTTGGAAAGGCCACATAGCAACATTTCTTTAATGCAGTAGCTTGTTTGGTCATGGAACTTCTCAAATATTCTCTATCACATTAAGGTATTTTAGCCTCTGAAAATTCCCCCAAGCATTGGAGTGCCACAAACATATAATTGCAGATTTTTTATTCTTCCCTTACTTCTGAAAAAAAAATCTCTGTGTCTGTATTATATTACACGCACACATATTAATAATTGCATATTTTGCCAAGACTTGCAACAGTTTTGAAGGAGCTGTCCCAGCAGGACAGTGAGCCTGACAGGACAATGAAATGGTCCTAAAGTATCTTTGAGGCTAAGGGACTGTCATTACTTATGGACTGTACTATTGTCATGACAACATATTGATGTGACAAGGTTTGCATCATCTTGTAACACAACGTATGATTTTTCTGGTGGCTGCATGCAGACAGAAAAACACAGTTATTGCTCAAATTGTCAGAGCCATCATTCAGCTAGAAGAGGACATCAATTATGCAAATTTCATTTACGCATAGAGTTCCTGATACCTTTTGGGAAACTTTGAAGAGTATTCTACTCATAGGCAATTCTGCTTCTATCCTACGTGTTCCTGTAACCCCCTAGCCTATTAGGTAGTGCTAGGTGATATGAGTGAGGGTCCTGGATTCATAGGATGGGATGGTGTTGAGCTGGTGTGTGGCACTGTTTGTTTAGTGGTAACTGGATCTGCTGCAATCAAGCCGTACCATCAAAGCAGTGCCTCCAGCATTCCTGAAGATGTGTACTCAGCAGATGTCACCCTGCCTCCAAGAACAATTTCAATTAGAACTGGTTGGAAATTTTCCAGCAGAACATTTTTCCATCAGGAAAATGCCAATTTGTTGAAAGATAAATGTTTCACGGAAATGTGTCAATTTCAATGACATCTTGTTTTGGAAAAAAAAATGGAACGGAGCATTCTGATAAGATTGAAATGTTTTATTTTTATCTTTATGGAATGGAAGTTTTGATTTTTTTTCCATTTCCATTTTTACAATTTCCTACTATAAAATAGTCCAAATAATCCGTTTTATCAAAAAAAAGGCTTTCAACTGGTCCATTTTTTAAAATTTCTTTATGTGGGAAACTTTTATTTCTTTTCATTCATGTCAGAATGGGGGAAAAAAACCTCTAAAATTCTGCAATTTCCTGTGCATGGAAATAGAGTTCCTGCCTAGCTCTGCTTTTAATGCACAATATAAACAGTGCTCTAAGGATCCAAGAAACAACCCAAGAGGCAAATAGAAGAACTTAGTTCTGGAATCAGTCTTCCACATATTTTGCCTGCCCTTCCCCCAGATCCTGGTGGCCTCATAACGTGACCCTTATGGTATTTCTAGAACATACATACATAGCTAATGCTTCTGAGAGCCCTACTTTTCTTTGGGCCCAGTACCAGCAGATAAACTGCATCTTCCAGCCACACCTATGCATAAGGAACACTGTTAAATAGGGCTGTCGATTAATTGCAGTTAACTCATGCAATTAGCTAAACAAAATTAATCATGCTTAAAAAAATTAATCGCAGTCTTAATTGCACTGTTAAACAATTCTATACCAATTGAATTTTATTAAATATTTTGGATGTTTTTCTACATTTTCAAATATTGATTTCAGTTACAACACAGAAGACAAAGTGTACAGTGCTCACTTTATATTATTATTTTTGCTTACAAATATTTGCACTATGAACATGATAAACAAAAGAAATAGTAATTTTCAATTCACCTCATACAAGTACTGTAGTGCAATTTCTTCATCCTGAAATTACAATTTACAAATGTAGATTTTTTTTGTTACATAACTGCACTCAAAAATAAAACAATGTAAAATGTTAGAGCATACAAGTCCATTCAGTCCTACTTCTTCTTCAGCCAATCGCTAAGACAAACACATTTGTTTACATTTATGGGAGATAATGCTGCCAGCTTCTTATTTACAATGTCACCTTTGCATGGCACTTTTGTAGCCGGCATTGCAAGGTATTTATGTGCCAGATATGCTAAACATTCATATGCCCCTTCACGCTTCAGCCACTATTCCAGAGGACATGCTTCCATGCTGATGACGCTTGTTAAAAATGTGTTAATTAAAATTGTACGTCTCCTGCTCTGTTTTACCTGCATTCTGCCATATATTTCATGTTCCAGCAGTCTCGGATGATGATCCAGCACATGTTGTTCATTTTAAGAACACTTTCCCTGCAGATTTGACAAAACACAAAGAAGGTACCAATGTGAGATTTCTAAAGGTAGCTACAGCATTTGACCCAAAGTTTAAGAATCTGAAGTGCCTTCCAAAATCTGAGAGGGATGAGGTGTGCAGCATGCTTTCAGAAGTCTTAAAAGAGCAACACTCTGATGTGGAAACTACAGAACCCAAACCACCAAAAAAGAAAATGAGCCTTCTGCTGGTGGCATCTGACTCAGATGATGAAAATGAACATGCATTGGTCTGCACTGCTTTGGATCGTTATCGAGTAGAACCCATCATCAGCATGGACCCATATCCCCTGGATTGGGGTTGAAGCATGAAGGGACATGGGAATCTTTAGCGCATATGGCACGTAAATATCTTGCAACACCAGCTACAACAGTGCTATGCAAATGCCTGTTCTCACTTTCAGGTGACATTGTAAACAAGAAGCAGGCAGCATTATTTCCTGCAAATGGAAACAAACTTGTTTATCTGAGTGATTGGCTGACCAAGAAGGAGGACTGAGTGGACCTGTAGGCTCTAAAGTTTTACATTGGTTTATTTCTGAATGCAGTTATTTTTGTACATAAATCTACATTTGTAAGTTCAACTTTCATAATAAAGAGATTGCATTACAGTACTTGTATTAGGTGAACTGAAAAATATTATTTCTTTTGTTTTTTAACAGTGCAAATATTTGCAATAAAAATAAATACTGTATAGTGAGCACTGTACACTTTGCATGCTGTGTTGTAATTGAAATCAATATATTTGAAAATGTAGAAAACATCCACAAATATTTAAATAAATAGTATTCTATTATTAACACCACAATTAATTGTGATTAATTTTTTTTAATTGCTTCACTGCTCTAGTGTTGAACAATAACAGGATTCCAACAGGTAACAGTGAGCTGAGTGCTTCTGATAAATATACAGCCTGTAGTAAGGTCCTTGGCAGACTGGGTGGCCTAGGGGTTAGCATCCACTTAGTTGTGGGGTAGTGGTAGGGGAGCCCGGGCCCACTCATTCCGCTGAGCTCTGACCCAGGGCCCTAGGAGGAGGGTTGGCAGTGTTGACCCCTGGGGGAGAGGGGAAGAGAGGGACTTATTGAGTTAGACTCCCTGGTTTGCTTCCTACCCCTGCTCCCGGTCCTAGAAAAGGAAAAATAGAAAGGAAACCAAACCATCAGGCCACAACCAGCTCAGCATGCAGTCCTGGTACTTCAGGGAGGCATCTCTAGCCCCATTTGTGAGGAGCCTGCAGAGGAGGTCTGTACTCCTCTCCAGCCATCTGACCTGGGTTGCTCCCTTTTCAACACTGTCTCTAGCTGGAGCATTCTCTCCAGGGTTGGAGGGGCAGGGTTAGCTGGGCCCCAGGCTGTCCTTTCATCCCTTCTACCCCAGTATGGGGTTCGCATATCCATCATATGGCCCAACATAGCTGTTCAGGGCATTTGAGTTTTGCACACCCAGGCTGTCCTTTCCCCTAGGGATTCTCTGAACCTAACTAAACAAACAGATGATTTGCAGCGTCATCTCCGGGCATACTTACAAAAGCAGCCACAGAGCAGAAGCTGGTCAATTGGGCGTCTCATTAGGTAGCCCAGTTTTAACTCCACACAGGAATTAAAACAGCACTCAGTGTCTGGACAGTGAATCCTCCTCTCTCAGCAGGCCAGGCAAAGTTTCCTTGGCTGGAGCAACGGATCAGGTTCAAGACTCAGAAGGCAATTTGCTTGTCTTCCCAGCCCTGCCGGTACTGGAGCTGGCTGGAGGACAAGCAGAAAAAGAGTGAGAGGTGAGTTCAGTCTCAGAAACTGTTCTGCTGTGTCCTTGCTTTCATGCTCAGTTTTCTCCCACCCCATTCTCTCACC
The DNA here is from genome assembly GCF_020497125.1 of Mauremys mutica. Lineage (NCBI taxonomy): Eukaryota > Metazoa > Chordata > Testudines > Geoemydidae > Mauremys > Mauremys mutica. The sequence continues at coordinate 97,278,302 of NC_059072.1, read as the reverse complement.
CAGCATTGCTTAAAGGGTAGAAACAACAGGCTGAAAGACCAAATGTTTCATCTCTCAGTGATTCCTTTGTTCCGGTGTGGAGAGCTTCACTCCACAGCTAGGGACTAACCATGAAATGCCTCTCATAGAAGAAAGATGGATGTTCAGCCTTGCTATATTTTTACCCTGTTCTCCTTTATTACGCAGAGTGTTTCCATAGAAATAGGATCTGTGTTACGTGGGGATGAGTAATCAGCCCAGAAGAGCTCATCCATTTGAAACTATATCACAGCACCTCCATTATGTTGAAAGGTACCAGTCAGGTACTGGCCAATAAGGAGTATTTCCAAACAGAATATCATTGCACCAGCCAATGGTTTCCTAGGGGTGGTACTTCCAGAGTGACATTGTAGCATGGTGCAGACTCACCCCTGTGGCGCCTCCTGCTGTTCGTCCTTGCGAATTAGCTCTTTGACCCAGGAGAGCCCTCTGCAGGCCAGTGATCCACTTGCCATTGGCCCCCATGTCCCTCCCAGGACCCTGGTGCCCTTATCTCAGGGTTCTGCCTCCTGCAGTACCCCACAGTCTTACTGGGTTTCCCCATCCCAGGGGAACCCCCACCCCTAGCCCCACATCGCCTCAGTCATGGCTACTGTCAGTCTCTGTTTAGCCCCCGCGCCCTGGGGCGGACTGCAGTGTATCAGCCAATCATCACAGGCAACGGGGTTTGGACTGGCTGCCTTTACCCACCCTCCGGCTGCCCCCCCTGAAGCCCAATACCTAGGAGGCCTAGAACTAGGCCCTGCAGCCTGGGGAGTTGCTGGCGTAGGGCTTCCCAGCTCCTACGGCCTTTCCCCAGCCCTGCCTCCCTCTAGGTCCCCTGGGTGAGTTCCCCAGCAGCCAGGCCTGTCTCCCTCTCAGGTCAGAGAGAGACTCCTACCTCTGGCTTCCCTGGCCGCCTTATAAGGCCCAGTTGCTTAGTTTGGGGCCTGGCCCCACAGTCAGCTGGGGTTTTACTGCCTTGCCCAGCCCCAGCCCTCTGTAGGGTTTTGCCAACCCCTTCCGGGCTGGAGTGGTTGTTCACCCCCCTACAGACAGCCTAACATGTCTTACATAAACTGGGGCAGGGGCTGTCTTTTTCTTATGGTTTGTATAATGCCTAGCACATTGGGGATGGGACTGTTTGGTGCTACCACAATACAAATATTACAAGTCGGCACCATTAATCAGTTTGAGGGGGTTGGGCTGGGAGGTCAGACGTTGAACATGCTTCTTGGTAGGTAGCAAGTACTTCATTATTTCGAAGTATGTGAAGGTTTCTTATAACAAATACTCTCACTACTGACTGGTGTATCCTCCAGAAATGGATGCTAGTTGTGGTCTTGTGCGATCTGCGTACGGCTCCGTTCAACCACTGCTGAGTAGCAGAGACATTTTGCTGGGAAGCAAAAGTTAGTTGTGGAAGAAGAACCTAGTGGTGCTTCAGATTTGGGAACAGCAATTTTTTTTAGCTCTGCAGCAAGAGCCAAGGAAAGGTGAAGAGAGAAAGAGAAATCTGATGGGCCGAGGAACCAAGAGAGCTGGAAAGAAGGAGAGATAGGGCACAGGCAGTCTGAGGAGGAGACAGGACTGAGATAAGGAGCTGTATCTATCTAATACATATTCCTCTCCTAGTTCTATCTCCCTGAGCCTGTCAATGGAAACCTTATCCACCTCCAAGGGATACACAGTGTTGCAAAAAGCAGAATCCTGGTGACGTCAAGGTCATTCTTGTCTCATCAGCTACAAGGCAGTAGCCACTGTCCCTCTCCTTCTCTCACAGAGGCTGAGAAGGGAAGAACAAGTTGAGTGACAGGTAACATTTCTGTGATGTAGAACAGAATTCATTTGCTGCTTCTTTCTGACAAGGAGAGAACTTACATTTCCAGCTGCTCTTTATTCAATGTGACTCCTTCCTCCGCTGCAGAACCCAAAACAAACAGGGGGAGCAGCTTCTTCACGGAAAAGCAAAGATTATAAAACTGCCAGGAGATACTTCTTTACCCACCTTATAATAAACCAGAGGTATTCACTGCCAAGGGAAATCACTAAGGAAAATGGGTTATTTGGATATAAAAGGAGATCAGATAAACATATGAACAAGTGTATAAACAGCTTCACTAAGCCTAAAGTTTCAATCAAAGACTATATCACAAGGGATGATAATCCTCATGTTTCAGGGTCAGAAAGAAATTTCCTCTCCCCTTCCTTTCCCTAATATTGTAGCATTGCACATTTGTCAGGTGCATTATTGGTTTTATTTCTTTAGCCTCCCACTGAAGGAATATACAGTGGGCCGGATCCTCAGCTGTACTGAATTTACAATAAGCTCCTGCTTCTCTCTGCTCCTCTGTTGCTGAGTGGGCAAGGGCCAAAACAGCTCCCAGGATAACTTAGAGCAGACCGAGGGCAGCTCTAAATCATATTAGCTTCAGGAACCACTGGGGCAATTGCGGATTTGGTGAAAAGCCATTTATTCTGGTCCTTCCTTGGCATGCTGCTGTCGCCACACTGACCTGCCTGCTGTGTGGGTGTGGGGAGCAGGGTGGTGTCCCTTTCAGGCAGCTTTCAGGATGCTTTGCATCACGGAAACAGTGCAAGGCAGCTGGAGCCAGGGCTGAGAATCTGGCTCAGCCAGTGTATTAGCAGAAACAGAATAGCAGATTAAATTCACAAATGGGCTGCTCCAGTATGGAAACTCTTGTGTTCCTTTGAGTGATCAGATTAGCTAATAAGAACTCTGAGCCATTACTGAAATTAATAGAAATCACAGCTCAGAAAAAGATACACCACCACTGCAAAGTTAAATATACTTGTAATCCCAGAAAGAAACTTCAGTCGAAAACGGCTATAGTCTTAATACACACCTATTCCATTGGCGGCAGTTGATGGTTCATGCCTGGGAATGTAGAGGAGTGAGTTAATCCATCCGAATTCATGCCCTGCTCTCATGTTTTATCCCTTTAATTGCACTGCATAAATATAGATGAACTGCTACGTTTAAAATGCTGCAGTCTGTTGTTATGGCAACTGATGTTCTAAATATGATGCTTAAAAAAAGGAAAAGCTATATAGAAATAAGTGCATCATGTTGTTATAGCAACCATTTAATTCCAAGTAGTTATAAGATGGAGTTACAAGTATGTTAGGTATTGCTCTGAGCATCTCTTATCCTAAGAATGTGCAAGAGACAATCATGTGAAACTGTACTGTATGTTGCTCAGAGTTTAACCTTATTGGAATTATAGGATGCTTTGTGTGTAAGTCAACCCTGGACCAGAAAATGCAAAGCCAAATAGAATGGTTTTATTTCCATTTTGTTAGACTGAAAAAGTTAAAAAAGCATACACAAACTCACCAGATTTTCTATACAAATTGTGAGATGCTCCCTGGAGCATCCTTTATTTTCTCATCCCTTTCTCACCTCCTGACAAGCCCAAATCTGTTCTCCCTCTTACTTCCTGGTTGTCTCTTTCATCACCACCCCTCAGTTCTCTTACCCCTGAGAGTGACAATGTGTTTTGTGCCGGGCAGACACAAAGTAAAATTTACAAGAACACTAACCTCTGAAGGGCTTTGTCCCAGCTCTTAAGAAATCAGGACTCTTGTCAGTTTCACTTTTCAAGTAGAATAAAACATTGGGAGAAGAATGCAAAGTTGTGAAGCAGTATTGTGTGAGTGCAGGACTGAGCTGGTAATTACACTTTAATATATAATGAGACATCCATCAATGCACATATGAATACCCTGAAAGCATCCCGGAGAACAACTAAGTGGTAAAGACCTATAAAGAGCACTCCTCAGTTATAAACATTGAGTCTGACATGCCTATGAGTTACAACTGTTTAAATCAAGAGTAACTCCCTTACAGTCAATGGAGTTACACCAGTTTAAAACAGGTGCAAGTCAGAGGAGAGTCAGGCCTGGTGTCTGTCATTATTTTGGGTTCCTACTGCTACACCAACATCAGGCAGTGACACCAGAACTAGCTAGTCCCCATTAAAAGGCAGATGCTTGCTTCAAAATTTCAGCCTTGATTATTATTTTTTGCAGGGCAGAATATTAGCCACTCAGTTTCTGTTCAGCAGGGGCAGCTCTATGTATTTTCCTGCCCCAAGCACGGCAGTCAGGCGGCTTTCGGCAGCACGCCTGTGGGAGGTCCGCTGGTAACGTGGATTCGGCTTACCCGCCGCTGAAACCGCGGGACCGGCAGACCTCCTGCAGGTGTGCCGCCGAAGACAGCCTGACTGCCGCCCTCACGGCGACTGGCAGGCTGCCCCCCGCAGCTTGTCCCCCCAGGCACGCGCTTGGTGCACTGGTGCCTGGAGCCGCCCCTGCTGTTCAGTGTGCCTGATATGCACAAGTTTAGACTAAGGCAGGATCCCTGTGATCTTGGGCCCTGTGATGGGGTGTTCACCCCCACTTGCCCTGAAGGGGTTAATGTAGGCTAAGAAGAGGGCCAATTAACCTTACAGGCCACAGCTGGGAGGAATCAGGGGGTTTAAGTAATCGCCTGATTGAATAATGAGGGAGCCCAGCTGAGGAGGAACCAATTGGGCTGGGTTTATAAAGACAGGAGATTGGCAGCAGAATGGGGGCTGCAAAGTAGTCTGCAATCACTCCTTGGGAGATGTATTTTGGTGCTACAGAGCCAAAGTAGACTACAGTTACTCCTGAGTGGAGGGATTTGGGGGGTTGGTAAACCCAGAGAAGGGGTGGGGAGCCAGAAGGTTAGGAAGGGCTCAGGGAAAAGGCAATAAGGTCTAGAATGGAACAGACCTTGGCTGCTGTTTAGAAGGTCCCTGAACTGGAACTCGGAGTAGAGGGTGGGTCCGGGTCCCTCTATCAGCCACTCGGGAAGTGGTACCAGCAACGCAGTGAATGGGAAGACTGCCTGAGCCTGTTCAAAAGAAGAGACTTTGATATCCTGGAAGGGGAGGAGATGTGATTTGGCTAGAGGACGAAGCCATGAACACAGAGTTTCTTGTCTCACTAAGAGCTAGGAAAAGAAGGCAGGGCATGTACCAAGAGGTGGAAAAGAGGCATTGGACCTGGAATCAGCTAATTCCCAGAGTAACCAGGTGGAGGTGCACTACTGGTGAGCCAACCCCATGACAGGCCCACCGTGAGAGGTGGCCTGAATTCAGCAGTGAATTAGTAGCAGAGTACCGGGCAGCAGCCCAGCACACAGCTCATTGGCTGCTGGGATGGATCTAGACGGCCTCCTTTGGGAAGGTTAAGGGCTATATTCAACTCTGGTGCAACTCCAGTGGCTTCAAGTTTCCATGTGAGCAGACAAGTTACACCAGTGGTGAATTCATTCCATTCCTCTCAGAAGTGGGGTGTGGAACAGCTGGGATTGTTACATAAAGATGTAGCGGCATGGCTGCAGTCAACTGGAAGCCAACTTCCACTTTGAAAGGCAGGGCTTTTGACTACAGGGAGCTGCCAAAATAATATAGTCAGTAAATATCAACCATCTGTGCCTTAATAAAAAGAACATGACAGCTAGAGAAGGGGGTAGTGTTAGGATGGGAGAAGTGTCTGTTGGGGAACTCCTGAAATTTTGGTGGATCTAAATCCTATGGAACGTCAAGCCACCATTACATGTGCCGAGGATCCTGAGATTTCATTGGAATGGTTATGGTTGACAGCTGCACATCAGGAGTGGATAGGTGAGCATCATAGAGTGGATGCTGCAGCTTTCCAAGCAGATGACATATACGGTGTGGTCTGTGAATAACGATCTCCCTCTTTAGTTTCTATGGAGCGCACATTTTCTGCAATTCCAGTGCAGAAGAACCGAAATGATCACCAGGACGGGGAGCTAGGGGCTAGGTTGGCCTCAGCTAGAGTTGGTGCATAAGATGCATTGCTCCAGGAGGCATTGTGAGTGAGACACACCCCAGTGAGTCACAGCTAGAGCTGCCTGACATCTTTCATTCTAAGGATTTTTTTTCCCCCAGAATGGGGGTTTGGGGTTTTTTTTTGACTAAACCCAAAACTTTTCTTTTGACAAAAGACTAAACTTTTTTATTTTTGTCAAAAAAAAATTGAGACCAACCCCCTTCTCCCCAACATTTCTCAACCGCTCTAATCACAATTCCTCCACTGATGCTTCCTTGCTCCTGTGGAGCAGTAAGGCCTTGTCCACACACAAGTGGTACCACTTTAACTATAGCGGTGTCCTTAAAGCAGTCTGCTGTCTTCCACCCCTGCCCCCGGTGGATGCAGTTATATCAGTATAAATGCCTTACACCGAGATAATTAATTCCTGTATGGGAAGGGGAATAAGCTATCCCAGTGTAAGGTTCCTTTATGGTGCTATAACTGCATCCCCACTAGAGCTTGTACTTGTATAACTATATTAGCAGGAAAATCACACTTCTAACCCAAATAGTTGAATCAGTACAAAAACTGTGAGTAGAGAAGGCCTAAATCAGCAACAGATGGCCCAAAGCCAAGGTTCACCCATTCCCCTCCCACTTGCAGTGCAGAGAGCGTATGCAGCAAGTAATCCTACTTAGTGCCATGTGCCTAGACCCAAGGTCTGGCTTGCTCATGTTAGGGCGTAGGGGGATTCTTGCTCCCTTCCTTCCTTTGCAAAGGCAGGTAGACGTGAGTCTGAATCTCCAGCTATCATAGTAAAGCAGGGTGAGTGTATAATTAGCCGGAATACCATTTATGTTGTAAACTTAGAAAAAATAGTACAATGATCTCATTTTGTCTGTTCTAAGCAGGGCCTGTTCTCTCAGAGCTATTGAATATATTAAACCCCAACAAGACGCCTCTTCTCTCTAATCTGATTTGAAGGATTAGTTTCTGAAAACAAATGGGATATTATTTTGTCATAATGGGGTTCATTTTCCTATCACTGGGTTTGAAAGTAATTACAAAAATAAAAAATAAAGTATGTCCTAAATGGTTAATGATCCTCAGCAAGCAATCTGTCCAAAGAAGGAAAGATTTCTTTCCCAATCTGACAACTGATCTATATTCTTGTTCTACTTGGTTGGTGTTACCGGCTCCTCCCGATAATGCCTGTAGGGTTTCTAATAAACTTCACGGAAATGTCAAATTCTATTACTCACTGCACCAACACAGGGCTCAGTCCATCACTCAGACACATTTCTGTTATGTGCCAGGGGAGTGAGGCCTGAGTGCAGACTTTGGGATCAAGCCCAACGTTGATGGATGGACTAGAGGTTCTAGGGCAGATCTTCTGCTGTGGCCTAGGAGCACTTGGCACAGCAGGGGGGAATGACCCAAAGGTGCCTTGAAGCCACCTTTGAATCTGTGATCCGGGGACCACTCTGCCAGTTCCTTTCCTCTAGCTCTAGTTAGAGCAGCCTTCAAGCTGCTCTAACTTGTGTCAGCTGCCAGTGGCTCCAAGGGACCATTTTGACAACCGGGTTATCATTGGGGCTCAGGGATTAAGTCCCCTTGCCTCTGGCCATGCTCCCTGCACCAGGTCTGGGAGAGGGGGCATATAGGAGCCAGTACTCCGAGTCCATGCCAGCTGGGTGTCTCCCTGTGCAGTGGTGATTTTCCTTGTGGCCAGCTAGGATGGCTTTAGAGCTGCTTTGCACTGATGGATGATGCAAAGCCATCCCAATGCAGAGGAAGATCTGGCCCTATGGATATTTGGTAGGTCTTTGACGTCAGCAGACAGCCAATCCAGAAGCAAAATGGAGACTATTGTGAAGAGGTCCTTCTCCTTAAAAGGGGTTGAGTGTGGTGTTTCCACCTTCTTCCCATCCACTGCCACTCCAGTGGGAAACAGTTTTACTTTTTGTTACCTATCTCCTTTGGCATCCAAAAGAGTTTCCAAGGGTATGTTACAACATCTGAAATAAATGTGAGGGGACAGGTGGGAGAGGGAGAAGTTAGTCACAGCTACCTTCCTTCCAAAAAGAGACCATATAAAGTAAAAAGTTAAGTCCACAACGAGTTTAATAACATTCTCTACCTTCACATCAGGCTTCATTCTGCTCCCACTGATGCTGGTGGGCAAGCTCCCATTGACTTTGGTAGATGCAGGATCAGGAGCATCATTTGTAGCTCTCCAGCATGAAACTGGTGATTAATGTAAATGTGGCCTCACCAGAGAGGCTTGCTGAAAGAAGGGGGTATTAGCATGGAGCACCTCCCTTACCACACTCTAGATGGCTCTATGAAGAGCTGCTATTATGTTTTGTTCCACCGCAGCAACAACTCCCGTTAGTGTTTTTGATGTGTTTGGTTATTAGGCTCTGGAGACCAGGAAGTGCATATTTGTGCTGTGTTCCTGATGTACGCAGTTCAGTCGCTACCCGTGTCACCCTCTCAGTCCCAGGGCAATGTGCTAAACACTCTATTAACAGATGGCTGTGACAGGATCAGAGAGAGACAACCGCCTGAAATTCAGTAGCCCTAAGGGGTAGCAAATGGTCTCAGCAGGAAGGTATCAGTGGAGCTTTACTTTCCATGTGCAGCCTGCCTCTTCTCTTTTCAGGCTCCAAGTGAACTGCAGCCTCAGCAAATGCCTACTGCTCACAACAGGGGGCTTTCAGCTGTTAACGGAAGCCCTGCTTTGCAGGCGCAAGAATATTAAGAGCAGCAGTTAACTCTCAGCACTTCCCTTAGCAGCTTCACAGCAAGTGAAACCCAGTGAACAGAACTGGACAACATGTTGACACACATTCCTCATGTCTTCACATTTTGCTTGATCACTACTTTTTACACAAAATTAGGGATGAGCATAACCCCAAATCCCAGACCTGAAACACCCCCTGGGAGAGTCCTGCGCTCTTGGGCTCATCTTTATCCAAATCAATGTCCAGTTAGCAACAATACATCTGTATTTCTTCAGTCAATCTGAACCCTCCCTTTTAAACCTTGTGGATAATGCTGATATAGGCATCCTCCTCACCATTTGACTGGCAGGCTGGAGAATGCCAAGGTTCTACTCTGAACGCTAAGCCTGTTTCCTAAATGCAGTTCTCATGATTTTTCACACAACATGACATTCAACCCTTTTAACAGAACATTATAATCTACCTTGACAATGAAGCATTATGTTTTATCTTAGCAGCACTTCCAAGCATTAGTCTGTATGCCTGATGTACCGTATTGTTCTTTCCAAACAATGCTGTTATTTTCTTGCACTCCAATTTATTTTTCTGGCAAATGAGGAAGCACCTAGAACTCAGACAGCTTCCCATCCATGCAAGTGAAGCGGTCAGAGCAAGTACAAGGCACATAGGTATTCTAAGCAGGAGGGAAAAGGGGTGGTAGTATTACAGGAAATACATATTTTGAACAAAAAACAACTAACCAGTGCCTATGTTTTTAAAAGTAAGTAGTGATTTTGTGTTCCCAACATGAGATGGCTTAATGGAGCCCGATTGTCAGAAGAAAGGTGCTCAGCACTGTCAAATAATCCAGCTCCTTCAAGGTCTCTCAAACTGTGCACCCAAAACCAAGTAATTTATAGTCATATTTGAAAATATAGGCCTTGGAGAAGATTTCATAGTGTATCTCACTCAAAGATGTCTAATGACGTCTGTGTTTTGGATGAGAAATAAAACCAAGTGCCTGATCCTTTGTGGCCACTGAAGATCCCATTGTGCTTTTTGAAAGAAGAATGAGACCCATGTTCTGGCCAAATTCTATTTTGGGTAACTACATCGTGGTTGACTGAATTTCTCTTGCAATGTGATTGGAAACAACACTATAGAATTTCCTCTAGTTGTTGGTACAAACTGAAGATGAAACACTAACTCCTTCTGGAAAACCTGGAAAGAATTTGAGACAAATAAACAGAACCAAAAATCCAGTAAGCCAGAATGGTAAAATTTGGACAGGACACTTCCAAGACCTCTACAAACTCAGAAATCTCACATAAGAAAAAGGCAATATCGTTAGAAAAATAACTACACTTGGAAACACCATTAGGAACTACCACTGCCCCTTAAACACCATGAACTAGAGTAAAATCTCTACAAACTCAAGTCCAGGAAATCATGTGGTCCAGACAATATATCCAATGGCATTCTGAAACTTCGGCCTGAATGCATCCAGAAGGCCTTTCTAAAATTATTTAACCTAAATCTTTAATCCTTACATTTCCCTGAGAAGTGGTAAAATGGACTAAATTTCCCCCAAATGCACAAGTGGAGATGCTCTCAACCCAAATAATTCCAGGGATACCTGTGTTAGCTGCAACATGAGCAAACTTTTCTGTAGCATCCTCCACAAAAGGACCAGCAACAGCATAATTAATATCTGACCAGTAACAGCATAATTAATAAAAGCCAAACTAGTTTCCTCTCTGAGAAGTGAAGGATGGACCACATCTTAACCCAGTGGTCCCCAACCTTTTCGTCTGGCGGGCGCCAGATGAAGGACTGTGGCGGTGGTGGAGCATCCGCTGAAATGCCGCCGAATTTCTGCGGCATTTCGGCGGCGACGCCTCTCGATGACGCCCCTTGCCGCCGACAAGCGACGTCATCGAGAGGTGTCACCACCGAAATGCTGCCAAAATTCGGCGGCATTTCGGCGGATGCTCCACCGCCGGCCAGGACGTGGGCGCATTTAGATGCCCCCGTGGGCGCCATGGTGCCCGCGGGCACCACATTGGGGACCCCTGTCTTAACCCTATGCATGAACATGTAAAAAACACAAAACCAGGAGGATATATTTGTCCACTTCATAGACTTTAAATAAGCTTTTGACTCAGTCTGGGTCCCAGGATGAACTTTGAAGTTCTACAAAGTCAAATTGGTGGGCAAACACAGCCACTTACCAATATGCATCCTCACCACCATTTGACTGGCAGGCTAGAGAACACAAATGATCTACTCTAGACATTAAGCCTATTTCCTACATGCAGGAATACCAGTATCACATACCAATGCAATCACATGCAAGATAAAAATGAAGAAAATGCAAATGGAGGCCTACAAGCAAGAAAAGAGAGTAAAACAGGAATGCAAGCTTATTCCAAATCTCTTCAACCTATCCATCAATGACTTGTCAATCTTACTGGAACAACCTCCAGTCCCAGGATAAAATTCTTTCTCTATGCTGTGTGATAGACCCAGGCCAGTTGGGTACAGCAGAATAGCAGAAGGCAGATATACTGGCCACTGGATTAACAGTTTCCTGTTCCCTGACTGACCAGAGCAGGGGCTGCTCCAGGCTAATGAGAACACCTGACTCTAATTAACCTGTAAAGAGTCAGGTGAGGCCATTCAGTTAATGTGACCACCTGACTCTAATTAAAGCCCTGCTGTTACTATAAAAAGGGCTCACTCCAGTCAGGCAGGGGAGCCAGGGAGCCAGAGGAGAGGAAGTGCAGCTGAAGGGCTGGTTACTGAAGACACCCTAAAACATCGTTAAAGGAGCCCTAAGGTAAGGGTGAAGAAGGGAGAAGCAGGAGAGCTGTGGGGAAGTGGCCCAGGGAAATGTAGCAACTCTGGCAGTGAAAGGTTGGCTGCCAACAACTGCTACCATTAGGGTCCCTGGGCTGGAACCTGGAGTAGAGGGCGGGCCCGGGTTCCCCCCAACCCACCACTACAGGAACAGCTCCTGGAAGGGGAAGTCAGGTCCCTGTCAGGACAGGAGGCTGAACAGAGACTGTGGGAGCTCTCTCACCAACCTCCTTGTAGCCTATGATGAAAAGGGCTCAGTAGACTGTAACCCTGGCCCAAGAGAGAGAAGGGCTACGTGGAGGGTCACAGTGAGCCACTGAGGCTAAGCATAAACCGCCTAGAAGCGCAGGACCCACAGGAGCAAGGTCAGAGCTCTGCCACAGCTGATTATCTAGTTATAATATCACCCTGACTGAAATGGTCTTCAGAGGAACTTACGCTTTCTAGAAAGCTAATGGACCCTAGGGGTTAACGGGGGGGAAGCAAAAATCATGATGTCGCAGAAAAAGCATCAAAACACACTAAAAAATTTTTTGAGACTTTATTTCTTTTAGGAAGTTTTAACACATTTACAAATCACTGCCATGTAAATATCAGACACGTAATGATAGTCATTAGAAATCATTGCCATGTAAATATCAGACACAAAATGATAATCGTTACAATAGTGAGCTTTTTTTAAAGCAACATTTTACAGTAATATAAATCATCCAATCTCTGTATTTAACTGGGTGTTACCACACTGAGCCTCTTTAGGCTACACAGGCCATGTTGTTTCTGGTGATTTAATTAAACTGACTAAAACCTCGGATTACACAGGTTTATCAAACCAGGCATGCCTATCATTTTAATATTTTTTGAAAATGCACACCCGTGCTGGGGTGGTTTTTTTTTTTGCAGGCAAATTTACTTAGTCTGAGTAGTGAATAAATGGTAACCAAATATCTAATCTTTTCACTACAAGAGACATTGAAATTGAAGACATACTAAACATTACATACCAAGGGCTCATAGTAAAAGCCAGAGGGAGCCTCAGTCTGGCTATGGAAGCATTATAAAAAAGGCTCTGTAACCCTATGCTGTAATCAAGTGTGATGAATCTGTTAAGCGGAGGACTATAACTCTCAGCAGCTCCCTTCCCCACTGCACATCCCCTTTCCCTGGCCAGGTCAGATGAAGGATCCCGAACCATGAATTGGCTGGGCTCTGTTTTGGAAATGCTGGTTGCATGATGAGCCAGGAGCTGCAGAGAAGTTGGTGGCAGAAAAGATTCTCTAGGAACCATATGCAGAGCCATGTGACTATCAGGACTCATAGAAGACTTTTTACCAAAAAGTGACAAGGAAAAATGGTTCCTAACCCTGGGAGAAATGAGAGAGATGGCATAGTGCTGTACAATAACCTGCCACTGGATCAAGTGCACCCAATGCCTAACTGGCCAGATGCATTCCAGGGTGGGATTGATCACAGCAGGAGATGGGACACCAGATGTGGTGGGCCAGTGCTCTGACTCAGTAGAGAGAATCCTCTTTCTTAGATGCCTGGCTGGTATGTCTTGCTCACATGCTCAAGGTCAAACAGGTGGATGATGGGAAGGAATTTCCCCCCAGGTCGGATTGGCTGGGACCTTGGGATTTTTTGGTTTGTTTGTGCCTTCCTCTGCAGCATGGAGAGTGAATTGCCTGCTAGGATCATCTGGGCATATCTTACCTGATGAATTTTCTGCCATCGCTGGGGCATCAAGCACTGGTGGGACTTTGAGTCTCTTCTGTTCTCTGCCCTTGACACACAATGGTTCAGTTTCCTGAGGACTAGGCTCAATAGATAGATGTCTGGGTGAAATGTAATGGCCTGTGCTATAAACGAGGTCAGGCAAGATTATCTACTGGTCCCTTCTGACCTTACATTCTATGAAACCTCTATAAAATCTATTAGATTTAAAAGATGTCATGGTAGTGACAACTTCCTTAGAAATATTACTGACTGTAAACTGTATGGAACTGTGTGCTTTTCTCCCCTGGGTTTGCTTGTTTATTGTAATGCACATTCTTTAGGCATTTGTTCATAAGTCGCTGATGGACTCAAATCAGTTCCTAGTGGACGGGCATCCTTGTGATCCACCGTTTCAGGTGTCACTAGCTGGCGATCTAAACAGAGTGGACAAGCACTAAAAGAAACTCAGAGAGGATGAGAATTCAATATTCTCTCCTTCCTCTGCTGTGAAATAATTGCTGGTTAGATCCATGCATGGTGTGTGCAGTAATAATGAGTGTACCTGTCAGCACAAATGACCACTGCTTTTCCCTGCATTCTGCAACACAAGAGGGGAATTTCTGAATGGTAAACGTTATTGTTATTTTTAACAAGTTGCTTTCACAGCAAGCCTTGAATACTGTATGGGGGAGGAGAGATGTAGGGGACACATGATGGCAATGACAGATGCAAGGATTACAAGCTTATTTAATGTGCTAGCCAACAGTATAAAGAGCTCTGCCACTGCCGGTCTTCAGAGGGTGTCAGACCCTTGAGCCTGATGGGAATGAAAATTTGGGAATCTGACTGGTTGTTAATTTTCAAGAAACTCCCACTTCAGCTGCAACAACCTCAAGTGCCATATCTTGAGAACATCAGCTCTTTTAGCAGGTCATTAAGCCCAAGGAAACTCCTTAGCTGTTGATTGTCACAGTTTGATCATTTTTAGCATGGTTATGCTCCAAGAAGCTGTATGGCCGCATGGATTAATAACAGATTGCTGGTTCAAAGCCAGCTGGGGGTATAGATTGAGAGCTGGGTAGAAACTGAAAGTGGTTTTCGTTGGACACATGGCTTGTGGGTGACTTGGGGGGTTCAGTTCCTAGAGGACAGGTGTCAGCATCTCAAAAATCAACATTGCAATTCGCGCTTGTTGACTGTCTCAGCAGAGTGAACGAGGACTGAATCTTTTCCCCTTAGAGATGGTCCCATAATAATAAAAAAATAATAATAATTGGAGATATACCAATCTCTTAGAACTGGAAAGGACCTTGAAAGGTCATCAGGTCAAGCCCCCTGCCTTCACTAGCAGGACCAAGTATTGATTTTTTGCCCCAGATCCCTAAGTGGCCCCATCAAGGATTGAACTCACAACCCTGGGTTTAACAGGCCAATGCTCAAACCACTGAACTATCCCTCCACCATGGCAACAGTGTGGAGGCACATTCTCAGGGTGATATGGGAAGCTTCCACTACCTACACTGTACCTCTTTGGGGGATAAATAGAGGACCTTATTCTACAGGACTGACAGTTGGGTGCCTTTCAGCACTTAAATCCACTCCAATTTCTTTGTCAAAGTGTGGGTATGGTCTGAGAAGTAACTCTGTAAAATGACATCTGGGTGTTCCCTATTTATTCCCCTCTCAGTGGTTTCCATATAAAGCAGGAGTTCTCAAACTGGGAGTCAGGACCTCTCAGGGGGTCACAAGGTCATTACACGGGGGGTCGCGAGCTGTCAACCTCCACTCCAAACCCCATTTTGCCTCCAGCATTTATAATGGTGTTAAATATATAAAAAGGTGTTTTTAATTTATAAGAAGGGTCGCACGCAGAGGCTTGCTGTGTGAAAGGGGTCACCAGTACAAAAGTTTGAGAATCACTGAATAAAGCATGCTCTGTTTAAAGCTCAAAATAAGGCTTTTACCTGCCAGCAAGTACAAGCTCAAAGTGATATCTCACAATCAAGCTGTGTTCTTCCTGCTTCATACATCGCCACTAACAATAATGATTGTGACGTCAAAGGGGAGGGGGCGAGTGTTTTGCTGATGGATGTGGCAGCATGGAATACAGCTAACTTTTCCCTAACTGTAGTACCTACACTAGGGAGATTTTGTTTGTGTCAATAAACCAAGAGCTGTAACTAAGACAGCAGGAGCTAATGTATGTAGTACTGAAGGACTATTTTGATGCTCACTTTCCTGATTGTAACCTCACTTTAAATGAAACAAGCAAGAAAAAAATGCTTCCCCTATGCCACATTTAATTTAGGTATGGTTAGCCAGAGTGCAAGCCTCCTCTCTCATAGATGAAGTCTTTGTTGTCATGGTATTCTTGTGACCCATAATCAACGTGATTTATTCAAGGTGTCTGATTATTGGTTTGGGGGCGATTACAAAGGCACAACAAATGGCAGATGGCATACCTCTCACTGACTTTGTGCTTTGGAGAATCTCCTTCTGACACATGTATTTCCGAAATGAGGGTCCCGCACCATCATGACTTTTTTTGGCCATTTCTAAAATTCTTTTGAATGCTCCCTGTGACTTGTATTATAATTATTTGGAAGCTTGAAACAAATCTGTTCCTAAGAGGATGTGCAAGCACACTTGTGTGCTCCCCAAGAATTCTTCCTAAAGTGCTAGGTTTGCTGGCACTGATTTTTTTGTTTTTCCTCAAATAAAAAAGAGCATTAAGTAAGATTTGTTTTGGAAAAAATAATTATATGGACTTTGCCAACTAATATAAGCTCTGATACTCCAAGCTGTTGAATGCTATACTGAACAGATTCCCATTGACTTCAATGAAGCTCAGGGCATGCACAGGGATCCACATGCATCCAACAATTTGCAGGATCAGAGTCATAATTTGGGGAGGCTTCATGTCGCAAGCCCTTACGTGATCAATGAAACTGTGCACATGAGTAAGAGCAGTGAGCATTTGCAGGTTCAGGGCCTCCCATTTTAAGATCTTCTGGGGACAGCCCATGTCTTCCTCTCTGTTCTGTGCAGCTGAGAGCACATTGCTGGTGCTCAATAGGTAATTAAAACAAGTATATAAGAAAATAAAATTAGGTCAAGTTTCAGGGCTTCCAGCCCTGGCACTGCACCTTTAAAGGAAAGACTTGCCATCAAGTGCTTAAATAATGGAAAAAACTCAGAATTGCTCACGCTGCTTATAGTCGCCACATGTCTGCTTCTGCTTAATTAGTTCACACTGTGAAGCGAATCAGGGCCAAGATTAAAGGGTGTCCATATCAGAGGTATGCGTGTGTATAGATTAGGGTGTGAAGGATAAGGAAAAGCAAAAAAATGAGATGTTTTAAATTAACATTCTCTGTTCAAAGTGTTCTGTCCAATTTAGCTAAATAGATAATCAAAGGTGAACTTCTTATTGCCTGCAATGGGAAACCTAAAAGGCCAGAAAGCATTCTATTAATTCAGAGTGTCCCTCTTCATAATGATTTCAATGAGCAACTTTCCTCGGTACAGGACAAAACAAGATATTGGCTAGGCACTGCCTAAAAGTGCTACGATGCCATGGGTTACTAGCTTATATGAAATGAGTTGATCTGCATATAGATAGAGTTGGTTGGATAATGGCCGAAGCAGAGAGAAGAGAAATGTCCATAGAAAAATTTGGTGTAAACAAAACCAAAAAAATTCAGTGCTGTTTAAATTTTTTGTGGAAAATTTGTTTTAATCAAAAAATCAAAATCCAAAGTATTTCAGCAGAAAACTGAAATATTTTGATTCTGAAATGCCAGCACAATTATTCAGGCTTCCATTCCCTTTTATGGGCTGGTTGTCCTGGTCAGACTACATTTCCGATGATGCACCACAGTCTTCCCATTGGTGAGGGGAGCTGGGCCACCGTGACTGTCACACAGCCACCATGGATCATGGAAGATGAAGTCTGGCTGAGGAGTCCAGTGGTTACCACCTTTGAAATGCAACTAACTAACTAACTAAAGCAGCAGCACCCCTCACACACAAGGCAAGCCCACTGTAAACTCAACCCCTAACCACAAGGCAACTTCTCAACCTTCCTCCCTTCAACAGCCACTTAGAGTCTCTAGAGAGATAACACATATAGATAAGATTGATAATATCATTTTCTTACTTAAATGGGGAAGTGGGAACACTGCAGCATCTTTAGCTGGACACAGAAACTTTTAACTTTAGATATCCCAGTGTATTGTGATAATCACACAAATCTTTAGACCCACGTAAAAAACCCCAGCAAATTAAATTATTTTTCTGGCAACTGGCAAATCTATTAAAAAAAAACAACAACAGGGTCAAATACCGGCCAGGTGGTAACCCTGTGCCCAGCCCATAGAGGAAAATGGAAGCATGAAGCACCATGTTGGCGTTTCAGAATCAAAACAGTTTGGTTGTGGGACAAAATATTTCAAATGCTGATTTTATGTTGAAAAAAATCTATTTTTTTCCATGGAAAGCAGACACTTTTCACAAGGAATTTTGATTAATTGAAAACCATATTTTCTTTGAAAGTCAGTTATGGAAATTTTTTGATGACCAGCCCTACATCTAGCTTATTGTGGAAACAACACCACAACTGGCAGTAACTGGCACTTTTGTTGGCAGATTTAACACAGAGTCCTGGGGCTGTAAGGGATTTTGGCCTGATCCAGATTCCATTTTGGTTATTGCAAAGAACACATCTTGTGACCCCAAACCATCTCCCAGCTCTGGAGGCAGTTCCTCCAGGACAGACGGGATGGACAGCGGAAGAAACGACTGACAAGAGAAGGAGCAGCTTGCAGTGCTGTTCTGTACTTGCTCTGAGGGTAAACTAAGTGCTTCAGTCTCCAGTGCTGTCAGTTTAGTGCTCATAAAATAGGCTAAATGCACTTTACATCTTTTTTAAAGCAATAAGCATATGAAATGTGGCAGTGCAGAGTTTTAAACTAGTCAAATCTTTTGAATAACAACATCCTGCCTTCCAAAATCTCAGTCTTGTTTGCTTTATGCCACTGATTCATTCCTCTGACTTCTCGAAACAGTCATTCACATGAATGAAGGGCTGGGGAGGAATGAATGCTGGAGCTTAGCTCTTTGTTCACTTTCTGTATTCTGCATTCTCTTACTTAGTCTCTACTTAGGTGACAATCCTACTGACATCAAATGCGTATTTTGCCTGAGTAAGGACTTCTGGATTTGGTCTACTGAGTACTGTGACTGTGTCATCTATATAAACTGAAGCCACCTGTCATTGGTGAGGGCAGAATTGATGAAACTTGGTTGAAACCAACTGGTTGGCCTATAGCCCCCCTGGGGGTACAATTTACTATTGTAGGAAGTATTGTTAGTCTAAGGAGTGGAATCCTTTCTGCGGCAGTACAAAGCATTCCCTGAAAGTGGAAACAGTTGCTCTCGTTGGTGCTCTCGGCCCTCGCCCCATTTCCCCCCACCCTACATCCTGGTGGAAAAGTGAATGGGGCTGAGAGAGCACGAATGATGCAAGGGGAGAGCAGAGATAGTTTTTTGGGGGAACAGAGGGAGGCAGAGTGGAAGGAGAACTTCTGCAGCCCCTTGTCCTCCATCCTGCTCGCTCCCCATCTGGCCCCAGTCAGCATTTTCTCCCTTAGAAGAGGGAAAACAGCAAATGGCATGAAGGGCTGGTTCCACAGCTCAGACTACCTGCTGGGGCCCAGCTACTTAAGATGATCATGTGGCTCAATCTCCATTCCAGCTGCTGCTGTGAGAACGCTTGGGGATGTCCCTGCAACTATTGTCTATTCCGTTGGGTGACAGAACCTTTGGGGGAAGAAAAGCCTAAGTGCTGCATTTGGATTCATATTAGACTCTGACAGCCTGGAATTTTGGCACAGGAGAGCTGTGTTGGACTATGTGTTTGCAAGGACCACTGTTACCATTGGCCTTGGATACCTGAAAACTAGAGCTGTTCCTACTTCACTACCTGCACTTTCCAGCCCCAAGCCTAAAGAAAGGGGGTTCTTTCAAAACTGGTATTTGAGGACAAAGCTCTGAGGCCTCAGGGAACAGGGGAATTTCTGGTGGCAGATGGGGGAGGTGTGAATTGGTAAACTGACAATTTTTTAGAGTTAACTTTTTCCTTGTACCTTTTTCCCACAGTAAAGCTTATCCTCCATAGTACTTTGAACTCAGAACTATTATTATTGGTGGCCTGACTATGGCTGTTTTACTGCTTTGCGCATGGTGTATTGCAATTATTCCCTGAGGCAAAGTGAACCCATCAAAAGAGCTGGTGCCACCACTAAGCACTTAGCCAATTTTAGTTGGCTACTAAATGGGTGATGTTGCAAAACAGGTTAGCACCATCCTGACTTACATATCTAGATAATGTCACAAGTAACCTTTAAAAGCTTGCAGCAGTTTTTGGAAACATGATGGTTGGGGTGAAGTTAGTCACCAGCCTTCTTGCCTCCCTATTGGCATAGAATTACATGTTTGCATGCACCTTGTTAGAGAGAGGGTTATTCTCTCAGGGAGTCATATTCCCCTGGGAGAAAGGTGGGATTAGCTTGCACTTGTACCATTGTAGCGGGAATGATTGCCTCTGGATGGCACTATGCCATGGGGGGCAGGTTAGATATTGGTAATAGATAAGAGGGGGTGGATCTATCTTGAAACCTTGTCTGTGCACTAAGCATTCTGGTAGTACTTCAAAGTCACTTCTTAACTCATCTAAAAGGAAAACATCTCTCCTTTTTTTGTTTTATTTCAGCAGTGACCCTCCCCAGCTCTTTTAATGCATAGACTTATAGTAACAGCAGCATTTCCACATAAAAGTAGGCCCAATGTTGAAGCTGAGTTATTTGACAGTATCCTGTGAAATAATAAACATTATTTCATTGCCACATTTTGAAAGGGTAATTTAAAGAAACAGTGGCTCCTTTTACAAGAGACTCTCCGTCACAGTTCAAAAGCTCATCTGCCACTCTAAGCCTAAATTGTTTGGTATACTAGTGGAGATAGATCTGTCCCAAAGCGCCTTTGGGCAGAAGAAAAATCCGACTGAAAAGGTTGTGCCAGTTCACAACATGCCCTAATTCTTATGCTGAAAAGCTGCAATATGGAGAACAACATCCCTGTGGGATATTACTCTTTAAGGTCCAAGGAGCAAGAGTGCAGCAAAGGGCCCTGGGCTAACGGATTCACTAGAGCACCTGTATTTTCTTCTGTCCAAACACAGAAAGGTTTAAATATTCTTCTAGAGAAATTATTCCAAAGAAGAATGTGCAACGTCAGTGTGCAGTCAATATAGTGTTCACACAGCATATATACACACAGTTCCTGTGCACACTCACAATGATATACTCGTAGGCCAAAATCTTCCAATATAAATGCCTATAGTTAAGTGTCTGCATCCATACTTAGTCACCTAAATAAATGGCTTGACTTGCACCCAGCAGCTTCCATTGGGAGCCCAGTTCTTAAACATGGGTACCTTTAGCAGGACATTCAGCCTCCCAGATTGGCCCAAATACATGTAAATATTCATTTGGCATAGCTAAGGGCCGATTTCAGTGTCAAAAAGTAGGATTAAGGCATCTGTTTAGATCCTAGCATTTAAAAGTTGGACCAAAAAATGTACATTCAGTTCACTAGTGTACAGAAAGGCCTTCATGTCAGCAGACACCACTAATTGTTTCCACTTACTCCAGGTGTTTTAACAAAGAATCCCCAACTGTATATGTGTAGACCTCTCACATATCAGCATCATAGGGGAATAGAACCTAGACTGTTCAGTTTGAAGAACACAGCATCCAGCTTCTTTAGCTATAGGAGAGATCCCCTCTGGTTTATAGAATATAGCAGGATCTTCATCTTCTTGCCTCTGGAAGGCGTCAATAGACTAATATTATGCAGTATATTACATGATGTCTGGCCATCAGTTGGCAATAGCAGATACAACAGAAACAACTGCCCAGTAAAATCCTTGTATTCTATAATGCAGTTCATTATTTGGGTGATTTTATTTCTCACTTGTACTTGTTGCTGGTTTTTTAGAATGTCTGAGGTGCAGCATTTTCAATCACCTGACCTCAGTAGCTTTTCCTCATTCTCACTTTGTCTTGTTCCACTTTTGCCAATTAAGTAAACTGTCTTTCTTTACATCCTGCCACCAAAATGGCACAGACACACAGTAAAGTTTTCATCTTGTTGCACCATAGCTACAGGCCTGGCTGCCCCAAGTGGCAAAAAAAAATCAAAAAAAAAATCCGCGATTGGCACTTAGGCGGCAATTCGAGAGGGACCGAGGGACCCGCCACCCAACTGTCGCTGAAGACATGGACGTGCCGCCCCTTCCCACTGGCCGCTCCAAGCACTTGCTTGGTGCGCTGGTGCCTGGAGCTGGCCCTGCATAGCTAAAAGCAGCTTGTTGTGCTTTTTACCTTAATGGCTATAATATAACGCTCCCTACTCTACAAGGGAGATGGTCCAAACAAAACTCGCAAACACTATTTATCACTTCTTCATGGCGTCACTCCTAAATATTGTCTCATTCCTCTGGAGTCAAAGGGCTAAATTTTCAAAACACAGCTTTGAAGATTGCACACACAAATTATAGCTTTGATCCTGCATCAGGTTCCACTAATGCAGGTCCCTGCACTGATGCAAAGTCCTATAACTCTGTGTCTGTACAGGGATCTGTACCAATAGGTCTCAATGCAGTAGTGAGGACCGGGTTATTGTGAGTGCCAGTCATATACTTATGCCTCTATCTATCTGGTTTTCCTGTGAAAATTGTGATTTGTACACACAACTTGCATCTTGAATTATGGAGAAGCTTTGAAAAATTGATGCAAAAGTTGTGTCCATGTTGTTCTTTCCAAATGTACCTACTTATAGTTTTCCAACATTGACCTGTAGTGTATGAAGGGTAAGAGCGGTAATGAAAACATCTGCCTTCTGTGACCCAGGGCTAAACACAGAAAAGGAGAGAAATCTGTTTTCTACAGGTCATGCCATGTCATGCTCAAGGCATCTCAAAGTGCAGCATATCATACAATAAATGATAACACATGTCTAGGAAAACAGCCTATTTAGACTGGGTCTCTGGAGACTTTGGTTCTGTTCCTGGCCCTGGTAAGCAGGGCCAGATTTAGGGGCAAGTGACTGCCTGGTGCGCTGGACTCGGGATGCTGTTTTTGTTTTTTGCAACAAAGGGGAAAATAGAATGTTTGAAGTAACATGTTTCAGGTATTCCATACGTGGATTCATTTTTCACCAACCTCCTAAAATAATCTGGACCTTTGTAGAATCTCACGGAACATTCCAGAATTTCTGAGAACTACATTTTCTTCGAACCTCTTAGAATGTTGTCAGCCATGCCCTCGTGGGTATATAAGGGGCTGGGCATCTCCAGTCAATCAGTGAGATATGAGAATGAAGTGAAGTGAAGTGAAGTGATAGCCCATCTGCGATATTGTGAACCTTGTTTTATTGTATAACTGTGAAAGTGTACTTGTGGTTTAAGACTTGAAGAGTGTAAGTAGCAACTAATAAAAGCATAGATACAGAAAACCAGTGCATTATTAACCATTATTCATGTAGAAACACAGCATTGGAGGAATGTGCTTGAGTGTCTGATCTCAATTACCCTCTTCTTTGCAAAGAATAATTTGGCTTTCCAGGGCTTGTCGGATAAGTTGTTCACTGAACATAATGGTAATTTCCTCGGTTTAGTAGAACTCCTTGGGAAATACGACGATGTCATGCATGAGCACCTACGTCAAGTAGTTCAAAAAGAAGCTATGGACTATTACTGAAACAAAACAATTCAAACAAATAAAACAGTTCAAAATAAATTGATTGACCTTATGGCAAGGAAGGTGCCTTATAACATATTGATGCGGCTCAGCAAAGCACTACACTGTAATAATGGACTGCACTCTCGACATTAGTCACAGTGAAAAGATGTCATTTACAGTAAGATTTGTTGATGACAGGGATGGCTGTTTCCAAGTAAAAGAACACTTTATCTGTTTCTGGTCTGTGGATGACTTTATTGGAAAAGGCCTAACAAAACTGTTTATGAACATTTTGAATGAGAATAAAATATCTTCAGGACTGCTGCAGCTAAGGCTACAACAATGGCACGAACATGAAGGGAAGAAACAGTGGTGTCCAGGCAAGGATCCTTGTCTTGAATCCAAGAGCTTTCTTCGTGTCTTGTGGCTGCCATTCCCTCAACCTGGTTTTGTCAGATGCAGCGTCAATCTTTTTTAGCTTCAGTATCTCTCTTTGGAGTATGGGAAAGAACATATGTCCTGCTTTCAGCATCAGTTATCATGTGGAAGATCCTCATGGACAATGTTACAAATCTGACCATGCAGCCACTAAGTGACACTTGCTGGGAGAGCTGCATTGACAGCATAGGGCCAGTGAAGCACCAAGTGACTGAGGTTTACGATGGCCTGATGGAATGGGCACAGTTGAGTAAAGCCAAGGCCAGAACTGACACAAACTGCAAAGCCTGGCAAACCAGATCACTGACTTCAAATTTCTGGTGTCAGTTGTAGTTTGGCACAATATCCTGTTCCAAGTAAACACTGTAAGCAAGGAAGTACAAACTGAGTTGATGGACATTATGACCACTACTACTTTGATGAAAAGCTGCCTTAATTTCGTTATGGCCTTCAGAGACAATGGATTTGAAAATGCCATCACCACTGACAAAGAAATGGTGGAAAACTTAGAAGTTGAGCCTGTCTTCAAGGAAACTTGTATTCGTCCGAAGAAGAAACAGTTTGGTTATGAGGGAAGAGATGAAGTGATGGGAAGCTCAGAAGAAGAATTCAAGAGGGAGTTTTTTTACTCGCCCATTGACACTGCATGAGTGTCCATTGAAGAAAGGTTTGGACAAATGAAGCACCATGAAAAGAACTGGGTTTTTTTGTATGACCTTAGTAAGCTGCCAGAGGACAGGAAAACACTCTTGAACAATTGTACACACCTTCACTGGATACTGACACACAGGGAATGTTCAGACATCAATGAAGATGACCTCCATGTCAAAAATGGACAACATCCATCACATTTTGCCACATGGGAAGCATTTTCCACTCCAAGTTCTCCAATTCATTCATGATGCAGAGCTGAAGGACACTTTTCCTAATAAGCAGATAGCTTTGAGGATTCTGCTCATGCTGCTGGTCACAGTCGCGAGTGGTGAGCACAGCTTTTTGAAGCTCACGCTCATTAAAACATATCTTCAACTGACGATGGCTGATGAGAGATTGACATCACTTGCTCTTTTATCGCTTGAAAATGCCATTGGACATTGGATCTCTCTGATGCTGTGCTTCAATTTGCGAGGGCAAAGGCGAGAAAAGCGACCTTTTGAACTAAGGACTAGGGGTAATATTCTAAGGCTGTCACCTGATGTAACACTATTTAATACTGGTCCACCCAATGCTGGTGCAGTTCAATTTCTTGATGTTACTACATTTCAGTTATTCTTAAATTTAAAAAGGTTTTATAATCTCAGAGGAAATTATTTTTATTTGCGTATATGTGGCATTAATAAATACAGATTTACAGATCTTAGCATGCAAATTTCTTGTCTTATATGACAGAGATAAACCATGCATGCAAATTGTGCTTCAAAGTCGTGAAATGAGCTACAAAGGCAATACAAAAATAAGATAGTTAGAAGTTTAACAAATGGAGAAGGGTGCCAAAGATGCTTCTTGCCTGGGGTGCCATTTGGTCTAAGGCCGGCCCTGCTGGCAGTGCCCTGCTGGGTGACCTTGAGCAAGGTAAGAGCAAGAGCAAGACTTTGCCTCTTTGTGCTTCAATTTCACCATCTGCAAAATGGGGATAATGATACTGACCTCCTTTGTAAAGTGCTTTGAGATCTATGGGTGAAAAGTGCTAGATGAGCTTAATAATAACCATACATGTATGGCACACAAATTGAAATTTGCTGAAGGGTTTGATTGCTATTAATTTAAG
The DNA here is from genome assembly GCF_020497125.1 of Mauremys mutica. Lineage (NCBI taxonomy): Eukaryota > Metazoa > Chordata > Testudines > Geoemydidae > Mauremys > Mauremys mutica. The sequence continues at coordinate 97,253,148 of NC_059072.1, read as the reverse complement.
CAAACGTACTTGACTCTACAATTCCCTCTTCCACCACCTCTCCTCTGTTTGTCTCATCAGAATCCTAGACCATATGTCTCTGGGGTACAGACTGTTTTTGTGGTACTTGTTAGTACAGTGCCCAGCACCATGAGGCCTTCAGTACTGCTGCTAGCACAATATAAATCATCTGATGTTCCTATTTTAAAGAGAGAAAATGCGGGGGGTGGGGGGACACGGAATAAAAGCAAAATACCTGAGTGATTAAGTTTCCTCAACAAAGATTTTAAGCCTCTCTCTTTGGAATGGTTTAGGCTGATGACTCCTGAATATAGTCATCACTCTCATGCAAATTGTGGACAGAGTAGCTTCACTGTGCTGTCACACAGGGAGCAGGGTTCTGTGGTCTGCTAAAAAAAACGTTGTTGATGCTAAATGAATGCATGTGACTTTTAAAGCTTTCTGACTTCAATTTTGTAAAGCCTGAACGTGGATGGGCACCTTGCTAATGCATGTGATACACAGCAGGTTTAAAGCAAACGTAAGGAAGTATTTCTTCATAAGGCAGTCAACCTGTGGAACTCTTTGCCAGAGGATGTTGTGAAGATCAGGACTATAACAGGGTTCAAAAAAGAACTAGATAAGTTCATGGAGGATAGATCCATTGATGGCTATTAGCCAGGATGGGCAGGGATGCAAAACCATGCTCTGAAGTGTCCATAGCCCCTTTTTCCCAGAAGCTGGGAATCGGCAACGGGATGGATCACTTGATGATTGTCTGTTCTGTTCATTCCCTCTGAAGCACCTGGCATTGGTCACTGTGGGTAGACAGATACTGGGCTAGATGGACCTTTGGCCTGACCTAGTATGGCTGTTCTTATGTTCTTCTGATTGGCACCCCAGGCTACAGATTGTGACAGGACTGCTGCTTGCTGAGCACCCACTCCTGGCCAGGACTGTCTCTACAGTCTCCTCATGACTGTTTTACCTCTCTTCGGGGCCCTTTGAGAACTCACAGAGGCTATCTCTGGTTAACGATATCCCTGCCTGGGGTGAGTTTAATACCAGAACCAGTTTGCAACAACCCCAGAATCCCAAAGTAAAGTCCATACTTACCTCTGGCATTTTCTGTCAGCCCAAGGACTCTTCTTCCATCTCAGTCTGACCTCCCAGCCAGTCTTCCCAACTCTCTTGCTGGGGCTCTGAAGTTCAGCTCCAACATAGTCATGGTTTCCCATCCCTCGGGAGCCTCCTCCTTACTGGGTTTTATCCTCCAAGCTCCCCAGTATCATAGCCCTGAGCCTCCACATAATTGCAACACCCGGGGTATCTCCCTTCTTCCTTTTACTGGAGCCATTTTTCTGCTCCTTATAGGGAATTGCCTGATTCCCTTCACAAGGGGCTCATTTCATAATCAGGGTTGGCTTAGCCAGGAGAACGCCACCCCCCAGTACTTCAAATAGTATGAGAAAAGTCACCCTCTTACTCAGAGTTAGATGCTTTTCAGTTATCTGTGTCTAGGAATTTGGGGGAAGTGTGGCAATTTTTTTCCACAGTGGGTGAAGTTCTTTTCAGCTTCACGTGGGGCCCAATTTGAAACCGTTCGAAATCAAAGGAAATACTCCCATTGATTCCCATAGTTATGGGATCAGACCCATAAGGCACAAATAGTTGAACAGGTTTTCCTCAAACTTTTTCCAACAAAACATCACCTGTCAGCTGAGACTGAGCATGAAAAATATTCATCCTCAAAAGCAACTCTTTCAGAAAGTTCTAAGCAAATGAAAGCAGGGGGTAGAAATGGAAACACTTGCAACTGTAAGTCTAGCACTTGAGTGCATGCAGACACTATAATTTCTGCCTTAAGAGATTTAGGTATTAGGTACTCCAGTGCTGTGTGTCTTTATTTTGCTAACCCACTTTGCAAAACTATCAATTTTCAATTCATCTTTCTGAATACAAGAAATTCAATTTCTCCCAGTGGCCATACTTTCACAGGGAAAAGTGATGGTCTGTGTTTGGCATGCTGCACATTTTCAAAAACTAATTCTGATGAACATTTGACATTCTTTCATGGGGGGAAAAAACCACATGAACAGGTGGTAAAATGAACTAATGAAGTCTATTCTGCTCATCTTGTGAAAGCTGCCCTAGGCTGGTTTCTAAGGATCAACGTGTCTGCCAGGTCTACCAATTTAGTAATTTTGTTTTGAAATTTACTTCTGTATAGATTGTTGTAGATACGGGCGAAATTGCCTCTAAGAACTAATGCACTGAAAGCAAATGAAAAGAGATTAGATCTATTTTCCCACACTTTCCCCATCCCTTTTTGTTTGAGGAGCACAGACACCTACGAGTCTGTGATTTTCATTATTACAAACAATGTCTGGAATGATAAACACCTACTGGTTCTAATGACTTGCAACTTTTGGCAGGATCTTAAGGGATTTTAAAACAATCCTTAATCCCTTGCAGCTGTGACTGAATGTAGACCAAAAGAATTGAGATTCCATCTGCATCCTTTCACTTTAAAGATAATCAGTTGTTGGTGGTGATCATGATATTGTTTTAAAATGGGGGAAAATTAGCTTTAATTTAATACACTGATTGCATCTTGGCTTTCAGAGATTCCTATTGCAGCTACTATTTACTCACCCCTTTGCCCAATGAGGGAGAGCAATGGCATATTGGCCAGTGCAATGAATCTGTAACTTTCCACATGGGATACATTAACACAGCAAAAAAAGACCCACTGCAGTGAATCTCAGAACCTGGGTCAATTGACTCAAACTTGTGCTGCATGGCTCAAAATAGCAGTGTAGACAGGCTGATGGCTCAGGGTGGAGCTCAGGCTCTGAAACCTGATGGGTGGGAAAGGTCTCAGAGCCCAGGCTCCAGTTCCAGCCTGAGCCCAAACATCTACATGGCTATTTAGCCCTACAAGCCCAAATCACTTGCCCTGGGCTCTGAGACTTGCTGGTGCAGGTAGGCAGGTTTGTTTTTTGCTATGTAGGTGTATCCTTAGGGACCAAAAGGCACTTTGGTTTAATGACTCAGGAAGAACAGGACCTTTAACAGTGCCCACTCCCACTCTGCTACTGCACTGTGTTAGGTATGGATGAAGCTAGAACCATCTGTCAGGTTTTATAGCTATAGGGTCTGGTGGCCCTGGTTTATCACTATAATTGCCTCTCTGTTTTCTCTTATTCATAAAGGGCCCGATTCATGGGTGTATTTAAGTACGTATTTTATTTTAAGTATGCGTTTAAGTACTTTCCTGAGTTGGGGGTCAAAAAGGACCCATAAGAAGAGCACAGGTAAATGCACACATAGTCCTTGCTCAAAGGAACCTACAGCAGTTACAATAAACACAATCATTACACAGGCCTTTTAAAAATATTTATAACACCTCAGGGCAACAGCCATTATGACTGGGCTCTTTTGAAATCATTACCCTATTATTTCCTGTATCCCATATACTCAAACTCCCACCAAAGCTTGCTCTGAGGTAAACATTGTTTTATTAAAGTGCCCTTTATAACCAGATGCTGAGCATTAGAGGAAGCAAGAACTTTCCATTCAGAGTAAAAAGGTGTAGTAACTAATGCAAGCATTTTATAATCTGGATTTTATTCCAGTTACTAGGAAATAAAAATATGATTTAGGGAACAACATCTTTATAGCAGAGAGAAACAAGGTCTCTCTCACCCTGTCTGCTTTACCCATTTATAATCTAAAGCACAAACCTAGACAGGGATAACCTAGATGCAAGAGATAAAAAAACAATCCCCAGTCAATCAAGTTTAGGAGCTTTTCCCAGTCAATGCTTCCAATTAACCGTGAGAAACCACCAGGTGCAAACCCTTGTGATTGGGGGTGGGAGGGAGAGGATAACCGTCAACACCTGGAGCAAATTAATCTCTTATATATAATTAACATGCCAAAAATATTGTGAGAACAAACACAAAGGAACAACAAGAGCACAGAACAGATTAATTGAAAGAGGATTGCATGGCAGTGAAATTCAGAGTCTTTCCTCCATGTGAAATTTGAGTCTAGATGTATAGTGACCAAAAGTCTTTACTGCATGATACAGTTCATAACAGCTTTCCTGTGGCCTGTATGAATCAGCACCACAAATGGGTGCTTTTGGGAGCTACCATGACTTATTTCCCCCCCCTCAAGAAGAAGCCAAGCCAAGTAGAGCCCACTAGTAGTGTGTATTTGAAGCCCCGTGAGGATCACAGCCCCAGTCAAGTTGTGATCATGTTTTGAACATCTGCACAATCTAGGAGTTTAATTTTGGCTCAAGTGGGTAGAGCTTCCTTTGTGGGAGGAGCTAAGTAAAGCACCACTACTTTTCCCTCCTCCATTTGACCGCCTGAGTTCAGTGGCCTTTGTGAATGGTGTTGTCAATCTCAGCACAGCTCTTTGCACCGAAGGACCCCTCTGTCCCTGGCCAGTGATCCCACCCAGTCTGGGCTTGATACATTTTAGTGGGCGAAAAGTGCACTGGCTCCACCTGTGAGGTGTTTTTGTCTAGAGCGGCCTTTCACCAGCATTAAATACACTATGGAATAAATGAGCACAAATAAATGGATACATTGTGAGAAAAATTCAATGCATACATTCTAGCTGCATATACACCTACCTACATAGCCACCTGTATACTGACACACCCACCATGCCCCAGCAGGTGGAGCCAGATTGGCTGGCTGTGTGTGACAGTGAGGGACAGACCCACGGAATTGTTTGCACGTTCTATTTGTTTGAAGTACTAACAAGGGATGTGCTGTTGGATCATGATGCGGTGTCAAGTCATGTTATGCCGGGACAGATGTGAAAAGACAGCTTCTATTATAAAGTGCCACTTCTGTATCTCTTTCACATACTGTCATCTCTGGCAATTAATACTGCGCTTCGTAGGCTCTGACTTCCCTTTGGGCCTCCTGCAGAAACTGAGCTGTGTAAAACTCTGAAGGGGATGGGGAAACCCTCTGCACTCCACTCCACTGCCACAGCCCCTTTAAGTCAGTAATAGGGGTTTCTATGCTGCTCGGATGCTTTCCTTGTAGCTGTGGAGTCAAGCTTTCCCTGGCCCCTTCTGGCCTCTGCCCACATGGCTGCTCACTTTCTCACCTTGCTCTCTTCTTGGCTTGGCTCTATGCCCTTTCGGGCATTTGCAGCCGGATCTTTCCTTTACTACTATTGTCTCTGTCCTTGATGGCTGTCATAGAAGCTCCTTGGCAATTCTCACTTCATTGGTGTTACTATCACCAAGCATTCTCCCGCACTCAAGAGCAGGGGTAGGCAACCTATGGCACGTGTGCCAAAGGCGGCACATGAGCTGATTTTCAGTAGCACTCACACGGCTTGGGTCCTGGCCACCAGTCCGGGGGACTCTGCATTTTAATTTAATTTTAAATGAAGCTTCTTAAACATTTTAAAAACCTTATTTACTTTACATACAACAATAGTTTAGTTATATATTATAGACTTATAGAGCGAGACCTTTTAAAAACATTAAAATGTATTACTGGCACGCGAAACCTTAAATTAGAGTGAATAAATGAAGACTCGGCACACCACTTCTGAAAGGTTGCCGACCCCTGCTTTAGAGGCAGCCAGAGTGGATGGCACTGTGCTTCTCCAGCAGCGGAATCTCCACACCACTGTAGGAGGTGCAGGCAGCAGACTTTTCCCTCACCTCCTGCAGCAGAATATTGCTGCCAGCACCTTATTGGGGCAGTAGGCAGTGGCCCAATCTCCACACCTTTTGGAAGGGCTGACAGGCAGTGGCAACATCTCCTCTTCCCCCAAATGACAGCAGGGCCTGGCAAGATTCCAGAATCAAAAGGAAAGTCCCAGGGCTCAAGAAAACAGATGGAAAAGTTACTAATCCTCAAACTGTCCCATGCAGGTGGGTTTTCATTTCCTGCTTCTGCTGAGTCCCTGCTCAGCTCAGGATGCCTGCACTGCTCGTGATCTCATTGATGCAACTCCCTCCTTCAGTGGTTTTTGGTGAATTTTTTTTAGGATTAATGTTTCTCTCACTCTACACATACTTAGTCCTGGCATGAGTGCAGGGGACTGGACTAGATGACCTCTCAAGGTCCCTTCCAGTTCTATGATTCTCTGATTTCCTTAAGCTGGCCCTTGTAATAAACTGTCATATTTTCTAGTTGATCTTACCCTAAGCCCTTGGAAAATAAGGAAAATAAGAGAAATGATAGTTTTCTCTTCACAGTGTATTATCTGGGAAGTAGAAGGATCGGTTTTGCTAAACTGTGCAGTCTCAATGCTTGTTCAGCATTGTGACTGTGGGCCATGTTTCTCCACCTCCACTCAGGGCTCTCTTTGTTCCAAGAGACCTCTTTTGTATGAGACCACCGCTATAGCCAAAGCCCTCCTGTGACTTTCCTGAGGAGTTCAAACCACTTCATTCCACCTTCCTCTCCAAGGCTCCACATTCCTTCATTCAAGAGCATTCAGGCACCAGCTGTCACACCCCAGATCAAACAAATGACAGTTTCAATTAAAGATGATGCTGATTGTTTAAGAAAAGCAGTGAGAACAAACATATAAAAACAAAGAAAAGAACTGCATTTATCTTGCTAGGTACAGGCTGTGAAAAGCCTCACTTATATGCAGGGGCGGCAGATTTGTAGAAATTTTGGTGGTGCCCAGAACCCGCCCCCACCTGTCTAAGGCTCTGGGAGGGAGTTTGGGTGAGGGGAGGAGGTCTGGGGTGCAGGCTCTGGCATGGAGTTTGGGTGCTGGGTGCAGGCTCCGGACTGCGGCAGGGGGTGGGGTGTAGGAGGGGATGAGGGATGCAGGTTCTGGGAGGGAGTGCGGAGGGCTGGGGTTTGGGCTCTGGGAGGGAGTTTGGGTGCTGGGTGCAGGCTCTGGGCTAGGGCAGGGGGTGAGTGTGCAGGAGAGGGTGAGCGATGCAGGCTCTGGGACAGAGTTTGGGTGCTGGCTCTGGGCTTGGGGTAGGAGTGCAGGCTCTGGGAGGGAGTTTGGGGATGGGAGGGGTGTAGAGGGAGCGGGTGCAGGCTCTGAGATGGAGTTCGGGTGTAGGCTCTGGGCTGGGGCAGGGGGTGCAGGAGGGGATGAAGGGTGCAGGCTCTGGGCTGGGGGTGGGGGTGCAGGCTCTGGGAGGGAGTTTGGGGATGGGAGGGAGTGTAGGCTCTGGGATGGAGTTTGGGTGTAGGCTACGGGCTGGGGCAGGGGGTGCAGGAGGGGATGAGGGGTGCAGGCTCTGGGCTGGGGGTGGGGGTGCAGGCTCTGGGAGGTGGGATGTGTGTGCTTACCTAGGGCTCCTAGGCAAGGCGGGCCGGGAGTCTCCATGTGCTGCTACTCCCAGGCATTGCTCCCGCAGCTTCCCATTGGCTGCAGGGGCGCTTGGGGTGGGACACAGACCCACCCCACCCAGGGGCTGCAGGGAGGGGCAGGCAGCCGCAAGGAGCAAGCAGGCAGGAAGTTGCTCAGCTCTGCTCTGCTGCCGATGGTGAGTGGGGGCCCTGGGCTGTTTTAAATGGCCCGGGGGATGCACGGGGCAGGAGTGCCCAGGACAGAAGGCAGGACCGAATGAGAGACCTGGCCTCAGACAGTGCTGGAGTCAGGCCCGTGGTGCCCATAGAACTTGCTGCCCATGCTTATATGGCTAAGGAACATACATAGCGGAAGTTTAAGTCTGGTAATATTCTGAGCTCTATCAGTCTAGATTTAGCCTTGTCTGCTGTCACTGCTTCCCATTCCATGCTGATTATGGTTTCTCCCCAGTGGTTTGTCCAAGAAGTGACTGGCCTTTTTGATACTGTAAGCAATATATTTGGTTTTGTATTTAGAGACGTTATCCCAGTGTTCAGGCATGTGTCTTCTCCCCCATCTTCGACAGCTATGTGGTTCAGGGAAGAAAACAAAGGCCCTCAGAAAAACGATACAGAATGATTATGGACAAAGGGATTTCTCTCCAGAATAAAGATTGCAGGCAAGAATAAGGGTTCCATTATAAGCACCATTTGGAACTCAGCTTTTGGTAGCAAAATTGTTTATCTAAACACATATTTGTTTGTGGGCTTTCCTAAGGTGCTTATCATCACAATAGCATTTGTGGTAACTGTGCACCTCATATAAAATAATGAATTTATCCTGACCTGTCAAAAAAGGAAGTATTTTTATCCTCATTTTACAGATGAGGGAACCAAGGCATCCAGATTAATCCCCAGATCCTTTTCCAAGTTGTGTGTAGGCAGATCCTTGCAAACACACAGAGCCCTATTGACTTCACCAGGGCTCTGTGTGGCACAGGTGGTCTACCTGCATAGAACTTCTTAAGAATTTAGCTGAAGACAGACAGCTAAGAGAACTCAGAACTCCTACGTCAGGGCCTTTACCACAAGGCCATCCTTCTCTGTAGGCTTGAAAGTTGTTTATTCTGAACAGGAAGGAGAGTTTTTCTACCAAGTATGAGCAAATTGGTCTACCTGGCATCTCCTTATACAAATCTGATTTACATGGGAAGCACTTAGGGTGGGATCCACAAAGGGACTTAGGCACTTAAGCCCCATTTTTAGGCACTACTGCAATCCACAAAACTCGCACTCGGCTGCTACCTAACCTTGTAGGTCAGGGGTTCTCAAACTGAGGGTCGGGACCCCTCAGGGGGTCGCAAGGTTATTTCATGGGGGGTCGTGAGCTGTCAGCCTCCACCCCAAACCCTGCTTCACCTCCACCATTTATAATAGTGTTAAATATTTTTAAAAAGTGTTTTTTATTTATAAGGGGGGGTCGCACTCAGAGGCTTGCCATGTGAAGAGGGGCACCAGTACAAAAGTTTGAGAACCACTGTTGTAGGTGCCCAAACCCACTGAGCACCTACATTTTTGCAATAAAAATTCCCAAGGCACCTATGTTTCTGCTTCTGAGCATGAGTGCTGCTGACTCCCGCTAGGCACCTGGGTGTCGATCTCCAGCCTAAGCTGCAGAGCGATTCATTCTAACTCTTTCTTTGGCCTAATTAATATTTAGTTATTCAATTTAATAAAAGCATAACAACTTCAATAGGAGGGATTAAGAGAGACCCACATCAGACTATTCAATAACCTATTGGTTGGGGCACTTAGCTAAGAGGTGGCAATTCTCCTCAGGAGGCAGAGGGGGTGTTTGCAGCCGGGGTCTCCCACATCCCAGGTGAGTACCCCAACCACTGGGCTAAAGATTCTTAAGGAAGGTGCTCCTCCCCTTCTCCCCTGGCTGTTTTGTGTGGAGTTAGGTGGTCTCTGAGTACTCCTACCAGATCAGGCCCTTCATATGACTTCGGCGACCAAATGCCCCTCTTTTCCCGGTTTGTGAATCACAAACAGAGATAGGTACTTTCCAGCAGTCCAGACTCAGGCACCAAACTCCAAAAGAGGTGGGGGGTATAGCACCCTACTCTCACCAGCATCTCCCATTGACTGTTCAATTAAAACAAAGCATAGCAAAGGCCCGCCGTGGGTGTTGATGCGATGTGATTTCTGCCCAGTGCTCTGAATGTCAAAGTGAATAAATTCAATGAAGCACAGGTAAACAGCAGGAGTAACTATGACTCTCTCTTTGGCTGTGTCAAGAGTCTAGCTACTGGGCAGCAGTAGAGACCTCAACCTCCCCTTGGTCCCACTGGACAGCTCAAGGGTTATGAGTTGACCAACTGAGGCTCAGTTGCTTTCAATATCCTGACCCTATTGTCCTGGTACACTGGCCAGGCAATAGTATCAAACTGTGAAAAACCACTGAGCGATGGCGGCACTAGATAGTGCCCAGATAAGCCCATGTCGAAGGGTGAATTTGACACAACCAAATATGAAGACTGTACCTTGGGTCAGATGCCTCTTCCGACCCAACAAGCCCCTGGCCTGATACCGAGTCCACAGTGGCCACACAAACTGAGATCCCTGTGAACACCGAAAGTGAGGCACAAAATGTCCAGCATGCCTCACAGACAAACATGTCCACAAATGAGGTACACCCTGCATCACATGCCTCGCAAGACAATGCTTCTAAACGGCGAACAGTCACAAGAAAGAAACAAAGGATCCGCCCAATCCTCAGAACAGAACAGTGCTTTCAAAGAAATCATTGAATCCACCTGCCTGCCAAACCTCAACCTCTCCATAAACACCTCTGATGAAGAGGAGTTGGATGCTGAAGGCCCAAATGCAGGGACAAGCAAGGCCCACACATCTCCAACTGCTGAGGAGACAACTGCTGAGAAGGCAATGGGAACAATTTCAAATGGAGCACAAGAAAAAACTCTAATTCAGCTGCCTAACGACAATCCAGCATGTCCCTTCTGTGGCGATCACGTTGGCAAGCCAAGTGCTCTAAGTGTCCACCTCAAGTGAAACCACGGTGGAAGAGATATGCAGTTCCAATGTTTCCTGTGTAACAAAACTGACTCCAAAGCACACAGCATCATATGCCATATTCCTAAATGCAAAGGGAAAATAACTGAAAAGCCAGTGGGTGACTGGGCTTGCAAAATATGTAACAAATAATTTGACACCAAAAGTGGGCTCTCTTAACATAAGAGAATAACGCACCCAGCGATACGGAACCAGGAGCGTATCGAAGCAAGGCTGCCCAAACTGAACTCGCAGCGTGGCAAACATAACAGTTGCTGGACTGCTGAAGAAGAACAGCTCCTCACTGACTTCAATAACATATTTTGGGGCAAGAGGAACATAAATGTTCTGATCGCAGAACAAATCAAGACAAAAACTGCCAAACAAATAAGTGACAAGTGGCGATTACTGGGCCTCCACAAGAACGCCAAGCTGACAATGGCTGACCCAGAGCCTGTATCGAAAACATGCCATTTGGAAGTAAAGACCGACAGCCCCGATACCGTCACCAGGCTGAAGGGCGTGTACATGTGTAAATTAAAAGAAAACCTAGTCAACAAGGCCAGATAAAATTTGACTCAGAAGTCATAAACGCATGGATGGCCGGAGATTCCAGCATAAGATCCCTTGTCGAGTCCAATTCTAGTGACAGCCTCTCCACCTTCTTGACGGAAGCGCCTGAGCCAAGGAAGAGAGTGAACAAATTGGCCATGAACAAAAACCAAAAGAGCAGAAAGGAAAAGAAGTGGATGGAAAAAGAGTGTCCCGAAAAGGTACCTATAAGAGGTACCAGCATCTATTTGAGAATGACAGATGCAAACCCGCTTCCATCATGCTTGATGGCACGAATGCCTCCAGTGCTAAATCCCTCTTGCAGAAGTCCTTGAAACATACAAGAACAAATGGGAAACCCAAACTCCCTTTGAAGGACTGGGCCAGTTCAAATCCCATGCGACTGCCGACAATGCAGCCTTTGAAACCCTACTCTCAGCTAAAAAGAGATAATGAAAAACATAAAGGAAATGAACAAGAATTCTGCTCCAGCTCCTGACAAGGTCAGCCTGAGAAACCTCCTCCTAGTGGACCCGGAAGGCAAGGCTCTTGAAAAAATTATTCAACACATGGCTGATCACAGGCATAATACCTGATGGCATAAAAGAATGCTGCTCCCTACTGATCCCCAAAACAATGGACCCCGAGGCCCTGAAAGATCTGGGGAATTGGAGGCCACTAACCATTGGGTCCATCATGCTAAGGCTTTTTTCGAGAATCATAACGAGCCAACTCACCAAAGCATGCCCAATAAATGCTCGACAAAGAGGATTTATTGCTACACCAGGCTGCTCAGAGAACCTCCAAATTCTCCACACAATATTGAAGCAAGCCAAAAAGAGCGAAAAATCACTGGGAGTCGTGTTCATGGACATTGCCAAGGCATTCGATTCAGTATCCCATGGCCACATCATGTGGCTATTACGGGAAAGGGGCTTGGATCAACACATTGTGGATATAATTAGAGACTCCTATAAGAACATCCACACCCAAAGGGAAGTTGGAAAGGAGCTCACTTCGCCCATTGAAATAAAAGTTGGCATCAAACAAGGAGACCCCATGTCTCCACTGCTCTTCAACCTGGCACTCAATCCTCTAATCACAGCATTAGAGAAGGCTGGTATGGGATTTTCCTATGGGACAAACAAGATAACATCACTTGCCTTTGCTGATGATCTGGTCATGCTCAACACCTGAGAGAGTATGAATGCAAACGTCAACATACTGGAAGCTTTCTGCAGGCTATCCAGCCTGAAAGTGCAAGCCAAAAAATGTCACGGGTTCTTCCTAAGCCCTACTCATGACTCATATACCATCAATAATTGTGATGCCTGGAAAATAAACAAGGATGGTCTGAATATGATCCTACCAGGCGAGTCCGAAAAATATCTCGGACTGAAGGTTGACCCATGGATTGGGTTCTCCAAACCTTTCAGAGAAGCTTGAAACATGGCTTGAAAGACTCAAAAAAGCCTCACTAAAACCTTCACAGAAACTAACGATGTTAAACATCTATACGGTACCAAGAATCATCTACCTGGCCGACCACACAGATACCAAAAAGACCTTGTTATCTTCACTAGATGACATCATCAGAAATGCCATGAAGCAATGGCTCCATCTACCACCTGATATTTGCAATAACTTCATATATGCCAGAACAAGGGATGGTGGACTAGGAATAACGAAACTCGCTAGCCTCATCCCTTCAGTTCAGGCACAGCGGTTGCACAGAATTGCAAACTCTGAAGATGAAACAATTTGGTATATCACATTGGCAAACAACATTGAAGAAGAATTCCAAAACCTATGGGTAACTGCTGGTGGAAAGGAGGATGAAATTTCTAGAATAACAGATCTATTGATTATAGAGTACCCTGGCAGATCTTGGAACTTCTCAATGAATGGGAGAAACCGGATCCCAAGAAAATATACCCAATCCCATGCAACTAGAGAGAAACAGAAATGGCCCAATGGAAAAATCTGCCATGCCAAGGAAGTGGAGTTGAACACTTTGACAGTGATCCAATAAGTAATGAGTGGATGAAATTCCATCGTGAGTTTTCAGAACACCAGTTCCTTATGGCCCTCAAACTCAGAGGGAACGTGTATCCCACCAGGGAATACTTTGGCGTGGCAGGACTAATAAGACCGTGAACTGCAGACACTGCTCTGCCTCCTATGAATCTCTATCCCACATCCTAGGGCAATGTCCAGCAGTCCAGGGAGCCCGAATAAGAAGACACAATAAACTATGCGGCCTGTTGACGCGGGAAGCCTGGGAACTAAAGTGGATGATTTATGAAGAACTTCACCTGCAGACTGCTGAAAACGAGCTCAGAAAACCCGACTTTATCTTCGTTCAGGAAGTAAAAGCCCTGGTGGTGGACGTCACAGTCCGCTTTGAATACAAGGGGAAAGTCTTTGAAGATGCAGCAGCACAGAAGGTGAGACACTATAAAGATCTGACAACCAGATTAAACGACTAACTGGAGCCAAAGAAATAGAATATGGGCTCCCCTTAGGTGCAAGGGGGAAAGGGCCGCAAATCAGCGAGAAAGTCCTGACAGCCTTTGGCGTGCCGGACTACCAGAAAAAAAGAACTGCAAAGCTTTTTAGCAGAAGGACTTTATTTTACTCCCTAGATGTTATCAACACCTTTGAGAACATTGGGAAAAACAATAAAAATCACTGTTCCATGAGGCCCTATCCCTCATGTGCTGAACTTCCTTTCTCTAAACCTATTCCTTATCTAAGCTATATACCCCTCCTCCCCCTTTTCATGGGAATCTCATAATGATTAAAACAATTCATGACTGCCCACTGGACACGGCAAATCTTGGTTGGATGGGCCACCAGAGGTGTACATACACTCTGAATAACTCAAAAAAGAAACCCGCAAGAGTTTTTAAAAATAGCCAAATGCCTCATCATCTAATTAGTGACACGCATGAATGGATGAACGAGATTCCCACTGTCCCTACCTACTATCTAGCAAAACCACAGCCAAGGGAATTGTTATATCCTTGGGGCAGCCGGTGTAGGAAGCAATCACTTGAGGCCAGAGAGCAGGCAGCTAACCAAAACCTCCATTTTATTTACATATCTAAAGAGAGCTTCTCAGCCGGTTGAAACCGGTTGAGCTAACCCATAATAATCTAACTCAGTTGCCATAGCAACAAAACCATGACAACCAAATACACAACATATTCCTCCCCCCCTAATAAGAACATCCCCTAAATAAAACACACACTAGACTAGAGAAGGAGGGTAGACTGCCTCCATTCCCGGCTAAACCCTGGGGATTATTTTGCCCCATAACCGTGGGTTCGCCCTAGCTAAAGATCCAGCCGATGAGGAGGCCTTCTGTCTCTAGGTGGATTACGGCGAACTACTGGTGTTATTGCACCCGAAAGCACTAGGGGCTCAGGGTCCGCAGCACGAACAGGTGAGGAGGTGGTATCAGCTCGTGCTGGGCAAAGGGGTATCTCAGCCGCCGGCAGTAATGGAGGAGAACAGTCAGAAACAGGTGACTCGTGATTCGATCCCTCACCAGAAGAGGTGAAGTCAGACCCCTCAACTGCAGATGGGTCCTGAGGACTGGCATGACCTGGCAACAGCTGATCTACATGTCGCCGCCAGGTAAGATTCTCTGCAGTCCGGACTGTGTAGGAAACAGGTCCTGTTTGAGTGATGACTGTGGCCGGAACCCATTTAGCTCTGGAAGTATAATTCCGAGCCAAAACTGGCTGTCCCGGGCTAAAGGTTCGGTCTTTTGCTCTGGGTGCCCGTCTGATGACTTGATATTGCTGCTGATGTTGCACAATTTGTCGGGGTTCAGAAGGTTTCAGCAGATCAAAGCAAGTGCGCAGCTGTCGTCCCATCATTAGAAAGGCCGGAGATGCGTGGGTCGTAGCATGAGGTGTGTTTCTGTAGGAAAGTAAAAAGGTATCCAGACGCTTTTGAATGGAGTGTTGTCCCCTTGCTGATTTCAAAGCGTTTTTCATTGTCTGCACAAATCTTTCAGCTAATCCGTTGGTGGATGGATGATATGGTGCTGACGTGATGTGGTGTATCCCATTTGCTTTCATAAAATTTTGAAACTCCTGAGAAACGAACTGCGGTCCGTTGTCGCTCACAAGTTGTTCTGGCAGACCAAAACGACTAAAGAGTCCTCGTAGTTTTTGGATAGTACTCTCTGCAGAAGTGGACTGCATTACAGAGACTTCTGGCCATTTAGAATGGGCATCTATTGCCACCAAGAACATGCTTCCTTCAAGGGGCCAGCAAAGTCAACGTGAATACGTTGCCACGGGTTTTCAGGCCAGTCCCATGGGTGTAGGGGTGCCCACTGGGGTGCATTCCTCACACCCTGACATGACATACAAGCTTTTGCCTTCTCTTCAATAGCGCTGTCCAGTCCAGGCCACCAAAAATAGCTTCGTGCAATTTCCTTCATGCGCACTATTCCACAGTGACCGGAATGTAGCTGTTCTAACATCTGTGATCTCAGTGGTGGTGGAATAATGACACGTCTCCCCCACAACAAACAACCAGATTGGACCGATAACTCCGTCCGCTTGGACATGTAGGGAACAAGGTCGGATGAGACCGGAGAGGTTTGTCGAGATGTTCCATGCATCACCAGGTCCATAACGTGGGACAATACTGGGTCAACGCGAGTTGCCTTCTTTATCTGAGTAGCAGTGATGGGGGTATTCTCTACCTGTTCAAAGTAGAAGATTTCCTTGTGGGCACTATCTTGGTGTTTGACTGGCAAAGGCAACCTTGAGAGGCCATCTGCATTGCCGTGTAGAGTGGATTTCCGATATTTGATTTCATATGTGTGTGCTGAAAGTAACAATGCCCAACGTTGCATACGACTAGCAGCTAATGGGGGAATGCCTGTGTAAGGTCCAAAAATTGATGTCAGAGGTCGATGGTCTGTGAGAAGAGTAAATTTTCGCCCAAACAGGTACTGATGAAACTTCCGAATTCCAAAAACAATTCCTAATGCCTCACGTTCGATTTGGGCGTAGTTAGTTTCTGCTTTGCTTAGAGTGCGTGAAGCAAAAGCAATAGGTCTCTCTTCTCCTGAAGGCATAATATGTGAGACGACTGCTCCCACTCCATAAGGGGAGGCATCGCAGGCCAATTGCAGTGGTAAGGATGGATCAAAGTGCGTTAGAACTTCAGAATTTAGCAATGCATCCTTAGCTTTGTTAAACGCAACATCACAGGCTTCAGTCCACTTCCAGGCCTTGTTCTGCCCAAGGAGCTCATGAAGTGGTTTTAGCAGTGTGGCTAACTGTGAGATGAACTTTCCATAACAGTTCAGGAGTCCTAGAAACGAGCGCAGCTGGCTTACATTTCGAGGTGGGGGAGCCTCCACAATAGCTTTAACTTTTGCAGGGGCCTTATGAAGACCTGCAGAATCAATGATGTGACCCAAATATTCAACAGAGGGCTTGAAGAATTCACACTTGTCTTTGCGAACTCGTAGGCCATACTCTTCCAGTCTTTGTAGGGTAGCCTCTAAATTCTTTAAGTGATCCTCTTCATTTCTTCCAGTGACCAGGATATCATCCAGATAGCACTGAACTCCTGACAAGCCACACAAGATCTGGTCCATAGCCCTCTGGAACAGGGCGGGAGCAGATGTTATTCCGAAGGGTAGACGACAGTATCGATAAAGCCCCTTATGAGTCACAATAGTCAACAGCTCTTGGGACTTTTCATCGACGTGCATCTGTAAATATGCTTGACTCAGATCAATCTTACTGAACTTTTGTCCCCCAGCCAGGCCCGCGAAGAGGTCATCGATGCGGGGAAGCGGGTATTGCTCTGCACACAACACTGGGTTGACAGTGACTTTAAAATCACCGCAAATCCGGAGAGAGCCATCTTTCTTCACGATTGGAACGATAGGAGTGGCCCATGAGCAATGGGTAACTGGTATTAGGACTCCATTGGTGACCAGGCGCTCCAGGTCTGCTTCAACTTTTGGCCTGATGGCATATGGCACAGTTCGGGCTTTCAGATATTTTGGTGGACTGCCAGGTTTAATGTTCAATGTCACAGTGATTCCCTTCATACTTCCCAAATCATCTCCAAAAACAGCAGCTTTTTTTCTTTGTTTGGTCTTTACCTTGACTTCTACTTCCTTCTGTTACTGGAGCAGCACCAGGATCCCATCCTCGTCGCCAGTGTTATATCCTTGGGGCAGCCGGTGTAGGAAGCAATCACTTGAGGCCAGAGAGCAGGCAGCTAACCAAAACCTCCATTTTATTTACATATCTACAGAGAGCTTCTCAGCCGGTTGAAACCGGTTGAGCTAACCCATAATAATCTAACTCAGTTGCCATAGCAACAAAACCATGACAACCAAATACACAACAGGAATGGGCTTGGCAGAATCAGTGGGGAAAGAAGACCCTGTTGAACTTGACTCTAGTCTGGCACTGTGAAGAGACATGAGAGGTGTAGAATAAGTGGGAAGTCTCTGGGCTGACGGTGAAATAATTAAACAGGGAGCCCAGCTGCCTAACTCAGGCTTTCTGAATCACAGTGTTGTTCCTGAGATTTTCTAGGCAACTAAAAGTTAGGCTCTGTGATGCTCAGCACACAACACCTAAGTCCAGGGGTGGGCAAACTACAGCCTGTGGGCCACATATAGTCTGCCAGCTGATTTAATCTGGCCCTCAAGCTCCTGCTGGGGAGTGAGGTCTGGGGTTTGCCCCATTCCCATGCTCCAGCTGGGGAGTGGGGTCAAGGACCACTCTGCGCACATGTGCCGCAGCTCCCGGAAGCAGCGGCATGTCCCCCCTCTGGCTCCTATATTTAGGGGCAGCCAGGGGGCTCCATGCGCTTCTCTCATCCCAAGCACCACCCCCGTAGCTCCTATTGGCCAAGAACTGCAGCCAGTGGGAGCTGCAGGGGCAGCACCTGAGGACAGGACAGCATGCAGAGCTTCCTGGCCGCGCCTCTGTGTAGGAGCCGGAGGGTGGACGTGCTGCTGCTTCCGGGAGCTGCTTGAAATAAGCACCGCCTGGAGCCTGCACCCTTGAGCCCCTGCCCCAGCCCTGATCCTTATCCCGCCCTCCAAACCCCCCGATCCCAGCCCGGAGCACCCTTCACCCCAAACCCTTCATCACCAGCCCCACCCCAGAGCCTGCACCCCCAGCCAGAGCCCTCACATCCCTCCTTCATACCCTCAACCCCCTGCCCCAGCCTGGAGCCCCCTCCCACACCGTGAACTCCTCATTTCTGGCCCACCCCAGAGTCTGCATCCCCAGCCAGAGCCCTCACCCCAGCCTCCAATTCTGTGAGTATTCATGGCCTGCCATACAATTTCCATGCCCAGATGAGGCCCTCGGGCCAAAAAGTTTGCCCACTCCTGCCTAAGTCCCTTTTGTGGATCCAGGCCTTAGATAGTGCAGTGAAGGGGCTCAGTCCTGCTAGTCTCCCAAAAGCACTTAAACATGTTTTATAAATAGACTATTCATATGCTTTAAAATTAAGCATGTGCTAAAGTGCTTTGCTGGAGCAGCGCCAGAGTGCTCAGCAACATGCAGGATCAAACCCATGAGTATTACAGAAAACCTTGTAGGTTAGATTAATCTGTAAAATCACCCTGATTTGAAATTTTAACTTGTGTTTAACTTCCTTTGTGATGCTCTAGATTAAGAATGATTCATTCCTACCCAAGTAGCTAAATCTCCTTGAAAATTTATGTGTTCCCTGTATTTAAAGAAAATAGGTTGTCATTACACAAAGGTATTAACTATTACATCTAATTGCAATGAGGATAATTTGCAGATTCTCAAACAAAAAGCTTTGGGTGAAAGAGTTACAGCTGAAACGTGTTTTAGTACTAATACTCAAATCCAATTCTACAGCTTTAAAAAAAAAATGTCTGGAAATGAATTAGAGATACAGGCCCAGATCCTCAGAGGTATCCCGGCCCATGTGACACCTCATCTGGCTCAGTCTGTTCCTTACCGCTATATAATCCTCTCTCATTCACCACCCCCTCACCTGATTTACACAGCCCACAAAACCTTAACTTTGCCCTTTGTTTTGTTCTGTAATGGAAATATAATGTTGGATTTATACTGCAGTTTTTATATATTGCTTAGCAAATGTGTTGTAAAGATTTTGAAAGGAACATAGTCCCAGGGTGCATTAAGTTATGTCAGAATTCAATAAATTCTCATAGTGGTGTGTATTGGAGCAGGAAAATATTTTTATGTTTAGAACTGGAATGATTGATCTATTTGGTGTTATGGAATGTGTAGATTATAGGGTCTCCTAGGTCTATATAAGTGTACGTAAAGCTTGCAAGTATGTGTGTTTTAACTATGTGGTGTCGCAGCTAACATATGTAAGCTGGTGTTTTATGCATTGTGGGTAATGTGCGTAATGTTATGGGCTGGGATTTTCAAAGCAGCCTAACAGAGTTATGCACCTAACTCCCTTAAATTCCTTTGAAAATCCCAGCCAGAGTATATTGAAAATGGATCCCTTGAATAGGAAATGAGTTCAAAATAGAAAATGGGTACAAAATAGGAATCTCTTAGTAAATTGTATATTTTTGCAAACTGTATGGGGGCAAAGTTACATTGGGTGGGCTGTAACTGAGTGAGGTGACAGTGATGAAATACATTTTTGGAGCTAAAGGGCCAAAGTTCTTTGTGGCCTTGCAAGTTTTTGCAGTTTATCTAATAATTTTGGCATGTGTCTATAGCAGTGTTTCTCTGCAGAGTGCCACCCAACCGTTGGTTTTTTTGTTGGATTGTTTATTTTCCCTTCTGTAAATGATCATGGAATAGTGGATGGAGGGAAAGGCATTTATTTTCCGCACTCTATATGGGGTATCTGATGTAATCTCTTGACCATAGTGGACAGTTGAGATCGAGGAAGGCCTGTCTCCAGAAGGAAAGAAGAGGCAATAAGCTAGATCCTTTGCTAGTGTAAATTGGCATAACTCAGTTGAAATCAGTGGCGCTCCACTGATTTACACCATTTGAAGGCCTGGCTCCAAGTTGCTGATGCCTCTCACTAATAATGTCTGATGAACTGGAGGATGCTCCGTGACCCACGTGTGATGGATGGGTGGTGGTTTGTTAAAGTTTGTAACCCATATTGCAAATGTATTTGATGTATGTTGGTTGAATTTAAGAAGGTTTTTGAGATTGGATTAGTGTATGAAGGCAGTTAAGGCTATTTTTGGAGTAGTTAATGTCATCTTTTACACCCATACATTTATTTAGAGGTTGTAGACCCTGTGAGAATATTTTAATCTTGTATCTTTCCCCTTAACTATTCCCTTCTGTAGTCTTAAATGCTTAGATTTTTATAACTGTAACATTCATTAGCATATGCAAAGAATGGCAACTTAACTTAAAATTTAAAAAGTTATTTTCCTGTTAAAATGAGAGTTCCGGACCTATCCATCTGTCACAGGCATAAGAAGGTGAAAGATGTCACTGGCTGCTAAGTTTAGTTCGTAATGGTAGTCAGGCTAAGCAAACTTTCAGTAAAGTAATGAACATATTTAAAAATGATTTCTTCAAAGCAGGCAGCTGAAATTGCTTTCATTCTAACGCTCTGTGCAGGGCCGGCTCTACTGTTTTTGCCACCCCAAGCAGCGCACCGAATTGCTGCTGCAGACGGTGGGGGCAGTCCATGCGCCATTAGGGCGGCATGCGCGTTTCTGCAGTGGCGGCAATTTGGCAGCAGCTTCTGTCTTCAGCCGGAAGACAGAAGCTGCGCCGCTGTGGACAGCTGAACATAGAGCTGCCGCCGAATTGCCGACGCCACGGAAACGCGCGAGCCGCCCTAACGGCACACGGACTGCCCCCGCCGTCTGCGGCGGCAATTCGGCGCGCTGCTTTGGGGCAAAAACACACGGACTGCCGCCCCTTGCAGATTGCCGCCCCAAGCACCTGCTTGGAATGCTGGTGCCTGGAGCCGGCCCTGGCTCTGTGTCTCTCTCCCCATCTGGTCTAAATGCTTTCCCTTGGTTGTCTCTTTCCCCCATTCCCTCTTTCTCCATGCTCTCTATATTCCTCCTGCAGCTGGCCAGGTATGTCTCTGTGCTCCTCCACATGCCCTTTTCCTCTGTCTTTCTCATGGGATTGACTTCCTCGTTCCTGCCTCCCTAGAGGTTTATAGTTAAGCACAGAGATGTTTTTGCTGCAGGGTTACAATTTTGAGAACATGGCATCACAGGAATTTAACTTGGAAATGAGAAGCTTGCTTAATGACATCCTGCACATTTTGTAGGAACACTTATTTTTCCCTGTATATATCTGAATGCTTTAGTTGTAATACTCCATTCAGAGCCGTTTCCTTGGCATGCTTATTTGCATTAAATGCAGTGAAGGAAGGACAATTTAGCATCTAATCTGTGACAACTAAGGGGTTTCGATCCTTGATGACCTCTAGTGAACAACTGGGCTTCAGATAGGATTTTGATTAGCGGACGGAAGTTAGCCTCTGCATAATTAAGATTGTAACCAGCTTTCCTTTATTTTAAGCCTATCTTCATTTAAAATTAATGTTACTTAATTAGTTAAAGTGTACAGTCACTTCAGGAGAGCTTATCACCATAATATCTGAGAACTTATATTTTGCCCCATTCTCCGAATGTTCAGAAATGATCCACTTCAAATTTCATACATGCAGTCTGGGGAAAGAGGATAATTATTTTTGGCTTGAAGAAAATTGGAGAAGCAATTTCTGAAATAAGGAGTTTGAAACATTAGGTGTAAATCACATTTGGAAAAAAAAATCTTGCTCTTTTGTCATGCCATAGCTCAAGAATGCTTTGGCCTAGAAACTTCAAATTTGATTTATTCGAAAGATTCTAGTTCCCTTTACCCTGAGAAAAGGGGGAATGCATAGCGTGGAAGTTTTTCACTGCCAAATTAGAGATATCAGAACAGACTGTTGGGCTCCAGCAGATATTATAATGTTTGCCACAAGTGCGATGGATTTCTATGGACTTTTACACTGGAACAAAATCATTGTTACAATACTGGAGTAAGGATGTCAGTCTCCCCCCAACACACTGTATATACAGTTACACACACCATCAGCACACATACACACAGCCTTCCCGACATCACCACCATCACACTCAGAGAGTACACACACACATATATAAACATGGGTTAATGTACTCTTTCCTATGGAGCTTCTAATTCCTGCATGGACCCTAGTGGAGCTATATAACCAGGCTTTTAACAGTAAATGTTGGTAAACATAAATTTCACCATGCACACTCTAACTGATGAAAAAATATTTCCATTCATAATAATAAAAATGTACAGCTAGGGAAAAGTAAGAAAAGTGCTGCTTGAGAACTTAGTAGCGTTTGATTTAAGGATATATACTTCGTATATTTTGTAGGGCTGTCAAGTGAGCACTGTACACTTTATATTCTGTGTTGTAATTGAAACCAATATATTTGAAAATGTAGAAAAACATCCAAAATATTTAATACATTTCAATTGGTATTCTATTGTTTAACAGTGCAATTAAAACTGTGATTAACTGTGGTGATTTTTTTTAATCACAATTAGTTTCTTGAGTTAATCAGGAGTTAACTGCTATTAATCAACAGCCCTAATATTTTGACAAGTGATGTTGACAATTTGTTTTTTAAGGGCTACAAAGCTTTATCTTTTTGAATCTCAATGCTTGTCACTAAATAATTGTTTTACTTCTCCCCCTCCCCTCAGCTGCCTGGCCTCCTTCTCCCCCTCCCCCCATAATTTCCCATTACAGTGGACATTTATATAGATAAAAATAGAAAAAATGCTTAAAAAGAAACATCAATATTATCCATCAAAATTATATGAAAAAACTTGAGTTCTGCCAAGCCTGTATCTAATCCACTATACACCCGTGACCATTTTTACCCCCTCATGGATTCCTCTGGACTTTTTCAGCCCTGCCTCCGGTGTAGCTTAGAAGCCACCACACTCACTAGAACTGGGTCAAAGAGCTTCCCCTACACTGTACATCCATCACCACTGCATTCAAATCTGGGCTAATGAACTCTCTCCCATGAAGCAAAGTGTCATTTTGATAACATTCTATTGTGATTCTAGCAAATGAGAGACCAAAATATGATGATAAAAATAGCTCTAAACTACAGTGTAACTTAATTACATAACTCCAGGGCTCGAACATATTCTTGACAACTTTATTATTTTTAAAAAAGAAAGAAAATCCCATAGGAAAAATATTGTTATGATTTAATTTTCTAAACACAAGTAAAAACTTCAGGAGGAAAAAAATCTCTTAAAGGAACACTGAAGTTTAACAAAACAAAACAAAACCCACAAACACCGAAAAGCCAAGAAACTTTTAGTTAAAGTGAACAAAAAAGTGAACAGAAAACACACATATAAATAGGATAATCACATTCAGCAAATCATAACCTTTCTAATGATATCTCACATGACATATTTTGCATAAAGAACATTATGATTATGACGCAATTATATCATAATGTTACTGTGAAAGACCTGGGAAGCAGTGTCTCAAAAAACATCTGCTTTCTATGGGATATTTTAATTATTTATTTATTGTTTTAAAAAAATGAACACCCCAAAAATGAATACTTCAGCCAAAAATGAAATATTTTAATTCAGATATCCTGCCTTGGTGCCTCATGGGAGCTGTTATCTGTTTTTACTTATGTCCTCATTCTACTCTATGGACTGGGCTCCCCATCTGGTTTAGATCTCCCATGATGCAACACATCTAAACTCCCATGATGCAGCTGCCTCCCCTCACCATCAGGGAAGACCATGATGCATCCTGGGAGGTGTAGTCTGACCAGAGAGCTGGGCCTGTAGCAGAGAATGGGAGCATGAAGCAGCTGAACTAAAACATCCATGTGGCCCCACAGGAGCATTTCCAAATAAAAATATTTTGGTTTTTTGGGCAAAATATTCTAATTTTTGACCTTCTGTTGAAAATTTGATTAAAAACATTTTTTTCCTTGAAAATTTATGTGATGAAAAATGAAGATTACTTACCTATAACCAGATTTCTTTGAGAGGAGCCTTTGCATAATCACATTTGGGGGGATCCAGGTACCTGCTCTGCAAGCGTCTGGAACCTTCTGGAAAGCAGTGTCCATTGGGGCCACACACCCTCTGTCTCTCTCCCATCCTGGAGTGTTTTCCAGAGTATGAAAGGGAGAGTGGTCTCAACCACTCCTCAGTTCCTTCCATTAATTTGGGAATATCTAACTTGAGACTCCAAAAAAGTGGGGAAGGTGGGTAGGGAGTGTGAATATGCAGAGGCACATCTCAAAGAACTTCAGTTACAGGTAAGTAACCTTAATTTCTTCTTTGAGTGATCACTGCATATTCCCATTGTGGGAGTTTAGCAAGCAGTACAATCCACAGGAAGATAGGCTGAGGAGTTCTGGATAACAAGGACAGGAGAACTGCCAAACAAGAATCCGCTCTAGATGCCAGGTCAGGAGTGACTAGAAGCAACTCATCTTTCTCTCCCCCAAAAAAGTCTTAATAATGGAACATTTTCCCAAAAACACGTATTACTGCAATATCAATCATGCAACATGATGCCATGAAGACAGTATGAGGGCATGCCACAAATGCTATCTTTGTCCTGGAGGAGGACTGGCAATTCCAAGAGGTTGAAGTCCTGTCAGGTCATAATTGTGAAACATTAGTGCAATAGATGGAGAGCCTTTGAACCATGATGGACTGACTCCTCATGTCAGCTCCATATCTCCAAGGGATTGGGAAACTTGCAGATAAACTTTGGCCTGATATAAATAATGACTATGTTCTCTGAATATGCAAAAGTATGATACCTACCTCCCTGAATGTAAGGAAGACCCAGGGACATGCAAATATGTTAGTGGTCTGAAAGAGATGGAAACCTTAGACATCTTAGACTGTTGGGATGGAGAGACAGGCAGAATCACCTGTTCTGTAAGAATGCAACTTAGGATAGTCATTAGGCTTATATCTCACTAACTATCAAGAATGGCATCTTCATTTAAATAGTCTAAAATAACAGTTAAGGAGTACTGTATCAGGTCTGTATACCTAGGAGTGGCCCAGTTGGGAGATCTCTTTCAAGCCAAAGAGTAGGTTTGACTGATCAAAAACTCCTGTTTTTCATTAATGTCTTTTAGACTTCAGCATAACACTCATAATCAAGAGCGAAAGCAGTCTAGGGTTAAGATGTCAATCAGAGAAATTTCAAACCTGGGTCAAGACTCCCACCTCATCTCATGGACCAAAGACCCAGTTTGGAAAGCTTTACGGATATTAATTTCATAACCATGATATTGATGACAGACTTGCCAATCTCTGACCTTGCCTAATGGCCGCTGGACCAACATTCAAAATCCTCTTAACTGAGTAGAATCAAGTGCAGCATATAGAGAAATTCCTGTTCTTGATGGAGGGAAGAAGTGCAATATTAAATCAGAACCAGATGCAAGCATGGTATCCCTGTTGGAAAAGGACTTAACCGATACTTGTACAGCAAGATAATATAAGATGGAGCCTTTGCTAGAACACTTATACTGTTGATTGAAAAAAA
This sequence comes from Mauremys mutica, assembly GCF_020497125.1. Taxonomy (NCBI): domain Eukaryota; kingdom Metazoa; phylum Chordata; order Testudines; family Geoemydidae; genus Mauremys; species Mauremys mutica. The sequence continues at coordinate 97,227,625 of NC_059072.1, read as the reverse complement.
TTCCTAAAATAATCTGCCAATACATTGACTTTCCCCGGAAGATGATATATTGGACACATCCAGTGAGGATAATGAATTTTATGAACAGGAAATTACATAACTGGCTAGAGTAGGCCTCTCTTTGGTGGTCTGTGTAATGCATTCTCATAATGCTGTCCATCAGAATTTAGACATCCAAATTTCATGAAGGGGAGAAAAAACCTTGAAAATCAGGGAAATAACTCTCAGATCCAATAACTTTAAATGGAACCACATCTCCCACTGAGATCACAAACCTTGGAGTGGATAGAAATCAAGATGAAGACTCCCTTACACTTTTTAGGACAATTACTGCAGATGGCAGGAAGGTGATAAGGAAACTCCCTGGAAAGCAAGTTCTTCCCCTGTCTTACAAAATGAGGCATCTGCAAAGTACTGAAACATTGTGTCTTGGGAGTTTCTAGTGTCACAAAAACGTGGTAGAGTCATAAACAGTTTTGCTGAGGTCTCAGATATAGTCCGGTATTAAAGCTATCACGTAACTGCACCAGTAAGGAACCTGTCCACAGCAAATCTGAAATATTTCAAGGATTCAGTGACCACACATCTTCTAAATGGGTATGAAAGTACCTTTGTTCGTGCAAATTGTTAGGGAAGAAACATCTGGACACTCTATTAAGGGTCATGTCTGTATACAAATAGATACCCAACCATTCATTGAGAATAGTCATGACAACCAGGCATATGATGGAACACTTGGAGTCATAGAAAGGAAGAGAAGGTATAGTTTTATTGATAGAGGTCTTTGATTCCAAACAGAAGTATATGTGTAAAGAGACAGATGTGACTCTTAATCTCCTCTTTTTCAAACTAAACATCCCAAGTTCCTTCAGCCTTTGCTCATATGACTTATGATCCATCCCTTTGATCATTTTTGTCTCTCGCCGTTGGATCCTTTCCAGTTTCTCTACATCCTTTTTATACCACAGTGACCACAAATGGACACAGTACTCCAGCTGAGGCCTAACCAGCGCTGAGTAGAATGGTACTATCACCTCCCATGACTTGCATGCTATGCCTCAGTTAATGCAACACAAAATTGCATTTGCTTTTTTTGCAACAGCACCATACCTTGGCGTCTTCAACACCCTTGCTTCGCACTTTTTTCTTGCAGGATAACAATAGGTGCACCCCAGTACCTAACTGAAGCATTTCCCTATGCCAGATATCCAGTCCCTGACCCTGGCAACTCACAGAAATCTCAGATCCTCTGTCCCCGAGGGAGCAATGTACCCCAGTTAAGTAGTTTTACCTTAAACCACCATTCTGGTATAACATACAGCACTTGTAGTAAAACTAATGGTTTATTTAAGAAAAAAGAGTGATTCAACTCTAAACAAGAGGAAGTGATGGAAACAGATGGAGTACAAAACGGAATCATAAAATGCAGACCTGGGTCTGCACTTATTATTATCTTTCTTATCTAATACAGCAGGTTTTCCCCAAAAGGTTCTGTCTGCTGCAGAACTGGCTGGCTTTGTAGGAACCAGGATCCAATTTTTCATGAGACTATCGCCACTCCTCAAGATGTCTCCTCAGTGAATGGATACAGAGTGCCTTTCCCCATCCTGCATCATACTGAAACCGTCTTTTGTCTCTATTCATAGGCAGGGCAATTGTCTATCTGATGTAATAGTCCTTCTTTTGCATCCAAGCGGTTTCAATTGTTTGTAGTCATCTGTGATGGTTTTACATTGAAAGTCTTGGGATGGAGAAGGCTAAACAACTGAGCCTTGCTTTACACCCCTAACTAACTAGGGCTGGGTAATAACTCCCTCCTGCTTGAATGGGCCATCACCTTGATGTTATCCCCGGTGACTAACTTTTACTCCAAGTGCGGAAAGCATTGTCATGGGTCCACAGGACTGGTGCTCTGACCCAAGCCTTGGAATAGTCTCTGGGAGAAACCCTGTCACTGAGCCAGACCCCCTAGGGGTCTCACTCTTCCTCCAAGGTAAGCCACTTGACTTCACCGCCTCCTTGGATTATACCTCAGAGCCTTCAGCACCGCTGCCTCACACTCTGACCTCTGTTTGATGAGTGCCACTGGGACGAATAACTGAAAGAGACTTGTACACCCCTCGGGAGCAATGAATCTCCTCTCAGCCAGCATTGTAAAGACATTAGGGTTTATTATTCAGCTGGAACACAGTATAGAAAGTCATTCGGTAGCATAGAGAAAAGAAAGTTACAACTTGGTCCATTCTGGTTAGCCCAGAGCCCCAGCCAAACAGTGTAACTCACTGTCCCTCTGTGCCCTCTTTATCCCAGTTTCCAGGCCAGTCCCACCTGGCCTCCTCAGTCCTTTATTCTCCAGTTGGTCAAACACAGCTGGCTTCCTGCGGTGGGGTGGGCCATTCTTGGTCATTAGTTGCTAGGTATTGAATGTCCCAGTGATTGGATTTGCCATTGTCTTCATGAATCCTCGATTGACCTGGGCCCCCAAACTCAAGACAGCTAGGTGCCATTCCCAGCTTTGTTGTAGCCTGCCTGAGAGTAATCAGCTTTTCCCATCACCTAGTTAACCATGCAGCATATAGGGGAAACTGAGGCACACACAGCATTCATACAAAATATTTACAGAAAATTCCCACTCCATCACAAGCATACTTTCCATATAGTTACATTATTCCTTAAATACTACCCATACATAAATCTCACAATGAGTATGAGTCTTGATAAATCATGAGCTTTCTGCAGATATCTTACGTTTTACCTTTTATGGATAACGATACTGCAAGACACATGTTTGGTGTAGTGATTTTGTCAGATCTGAGGTGAGAGTTGTTTGCAAAGAATGTTGCCCTTTGTCCAGGAGCCTCTGTGTCACACCAGATATCTCTCTTTTGCCTTTGCCTTCAAAGGTTACAAAGAGACTCAGAAAACAAAAGGCAGTCCTTTCTGAAGCATAAGATGGCTCCTGCAACACCAAGTCTTATTTCTCCTACAGAGGATATGTAACAAAGAAATCTTTGGATCTGTGAATCTCAGAATGGATAGAACTGAGATGGATATAGTACTCTCATATCCTAAGGGAGCCTCTGATCCTGGCATCAGTTCTTAGCCTGTCAGAGTCTCATAAATCTGATCCTGGCAGCTGAATTAGCCCTTAGGAATGGCCTAGGAGCCCAAGAGAATCTCATAAGTTCCTCCCCAGAACCAAGGGAACTAACAGCTCCAGGACCAAATAAATTGGCTTTTACAAGGTCTGATAGTAAAAGAGTCTAAGAATGGATCAGTTCCTCTGTTCTCACCTGCCAGGCAAGGGTCTGAAGATGGAGCACTGGAAGGGGAAAACCTCCTCCCAGAGAAGCATGGCATCAAGTATATGCATCTGGAAGTGTGTGAAGCACAGCATGAAAACACTCTTCTGTAATGGAGAGATCCACCATTCCAGATCTGTTCAGCAGTTTGTAATGCATTTCCCCTTGCCAGCATTGCGAGGACCTCCACACTGATATGTTTGTTTATGACGCTATGTTGGGCACAGAATCAGCAGTTCTGCTGCTCATGGTATTGGAAATGTACTACTGGACTCCACTGACCTGGGCAGATCCAGGGCCTCAGTGGTACAGAGACATCTAGACAAATGACTCTCAACAGTCAGATGTCAGATCCTCATGTTGGCTGGATCCCAGGTAATAGGATGCCTTCTTGGCATCTGTGCTTGGGAGTCCTTCATATTTGACTGCTGAATCTGGATTCAGGCTCTTGACCCTGGATCCATTTAGATCCAAAGCCATGCTTATCAGCCAGGGATCCATACACATTTTTTTCCATAGCTTTGTATCTGTGCTCTGATGTGGATCTGGGTTTTGTAGCTCCCAGATCCATGCTTGGCTGCTAGGTCTGGGTTTTGAAGCCTTGAATCCATGCAAGGCTGCTGGATCTGGATCTGGATTTTGTAGCCTTGGATCCACACTAGGTTGTGGGATTCGGATCAGAATTCTGCAGTCCCAGATGCATGCTAGGTTGCCTTATCCGGGTTTTCCAGCTCTGGATCCATGCTAGGCTGCCAGATCCATGTTTTACAACCCCAGTTCTGTGCTTGGCAGCAGAATCCAAACTCTGTGGATCCAGATTCTGTGGAAATTGGATTCAACAGCCAAAGATCCCCTTTAGGCACAAAGCTACGTCTCCTAGGTCAACCAGTACAGACCCAGTGACCAGCTTGAGATGCCTCCCCCATGCAGAGGTGCAAGGGGAAGCCAAGCCTGCTTCTGTGGGACAATCTTTGAAGCCGACACTGGATTTACTTAGTGCCAGTTTGTCAACTGGGCTAAGGAGCCTCCCCTATAAGCAGGAGTGTGTGAGGAGGCCAAACCTCTCCTATGGGATGCTTCCCAAAGCTGACACTGGACCTATTCATTGCAAGCTTACTTGACAGGTGTGATGCTTTCTTGGGGTACTCAGGATTGTGAGTCATCTCATTACTTCCCTGCCTCAATGAAAGAGAGATTTGCTTATGCTTAACTGGGTGTCATCTCCCTGACCCCACCAGTCTGTTAGCAACCCAAACAATCTTCTCAGCTCTTACTTTGCCTTGTAGGTTAACAATAGGTGTACCCAGCCCATGGGCCCCTCCGAGAGCATCCCCCTGTCATATCCAGCCCCTGTCACTGGACAGGCACATAAATTACCAGGTTTGCTGTCCCCAAGGGAACAGTGTACACACAGATTGACTAGTACAATTCAGGATCAGGTCCTGCATAACATCACGGCACTGAGATTTATTTATGGTGAAAACAATGATAAGTTTATGATCAAAGGTTAACATTTAAGAGATAGTGAGTAAGGAAACAACAGAAATGATTACATATAAACAGGGGCCAGGGCCGGCTTTAGGCCTATTCCACCAATTCCCCCGAATTGGGCCCCGCACCTAAGAGGGCCCTGCGCCCAGTGAGAATCCCTTCCCTGGCTAGAGGCGCCTTTTTAATTTTTACTCAACTCCGCTCCGGGTCTTCAGCGGCACTTTGGCAGCAGGTCCTTCAGTGCCGCCGAAGACCTGGAGCAAATGAAGGACCCGCCGTGGAAGTGCCGCTGAAAACTCGGCGCACCGCCCGGTAAGTACAAGCCCCACATGGTTTTTTTTTGTTTGGTTGTTTTTTTTAAGTCATCCCTGATGGGGCCCTGCCGAAACTGTTTGAATTGGGCCCTGCACTTCCTAAAGCCGGCCCTGACAGGGGCGGCTCCAGGCCCCAGCACGCCAAGCGCGTGCTTGGGGCGACATGCCGCGGGGGGCGCTCTGCCGGTCGCCGGGAGGGCGGCAGGTGCCTCTGGTGGACCTCCCGCAGGTGTGCCTGCGGAGGGTCCGCTGGTCCCGCAGCTTCGGTGGAGCATCCACGTCTGCGGGAGGTCCACCGGAGCCGCAGGACCGGCGACAGGCAGAGCGCCCCCCGTGCTGCTGTGCTTGGGGCGGCGAAATGGCTAAAGCTGCCCCTGCATATAAAACAAAAAGTAGAACATGCTTCCTAGAGTCTAAACTTAACTTTAACAGGGAAAAATCATTGTCTAAAACAGTTTCTCACCTACAGCAATTTCCCAGCATCAGCAACCAATATGCCTGGGAATCCCTTTCCATGAATGCAAAAAGCACTATGCTTTTTGCTTCCTCAGTGAAGGATAAAGATGTGTCCTTTTGCTCCAAGGTTCATTGTTTTGACTCCAGAGTCAGAATGATCTCTATGACATATTGCCTGGTGTGCTGGCTGCAAATTGGCTTCACATCTTCCTGTTGATGCATTGGCTTTCCATGCTTATTTTGTATGTGAACCAAGGCAGACAGGAGAATATGCATCGCTTTAGCAAAACTTGTTTGTCAATCCTGCCTGGAACACAGACTCAAAAACATATTTTCAGTACATATTAGTAACTTCTGAAAAATCATTCGCACACATGTCTCATAATGATTGTGAAGATCAGTAGGACATAAGCTTTTATTAGATAATTCTCTTGACCTTCTTTGGATAAATACGATGGAAGTAGTGTACTAGGTGTAGTGAGTTTATCAGGCCTGATAGGAGTTGCTGTTATAGAACAGTGATCCCGTTGTCAGTTGGCATTGAGAGTTCTTAGGGTCACAACAAGGCCTGAGAAGCCTCCCGCATTAGTAGGGCTGTGTGAGGTGGCCCTCCCACTCCTGCAGGTCCATACAAAGCTCATGCTGGGTGGGCATCACCTCATCTTTTAAAAGAAAAATCTGATTATGTGAGAAACTAACTATAAACAAAACATGCCTAATGAGGGGGAGGAGAAAAGGTTGAAGACATTATTGAGGTGGTTAGAAATGAACTGAGGGTGGCTGGGGCCAGGGCCGGCTCCAGCTGTTTTGCCACCCCAAGTGGCGGGAAAAAAAAAAGAGAAAGAAGAAAAACCCGATTGAGTTGCCGCCAAAGTGCCACCGAAAAGGAAGAGAGGGACTGAAGGACCGGCCGCCGAATTGCTGCCGCAGACGTGCTGCCCCAATAACAGATGGAGTGCCACCCCTTTCTATTGGCTGCCCCAGGCACCTGCTTCCTTTGCTGGTGCCTGGAGCCGGTCCTGGCTAGGGCCACTCCCCCTTTTATACCCCTGCAGCCCTCCAAGATGGGATGGGGAGAAAGAGGGAGGGGCATGTGGCCCCCAATGGGGACATTGCTTTCCAGAAGGTCTCAGAAGCTCCTGGGAAAAGCACTTCGATCCCACAAGTGGGACTATGCAGAGGATCCCACACAAAGAAGTTGTAAGGTAACCTCATGAATGTGAGTGGAAGGTAGATGGATATGGGGCAGAATTAAAGTTGTTTGGGGTACTTTACCTCTCTATTTCTATACTCTCCATTATATTGTTTGAGGTTTGTTGTTTTTACTTGATAGAAAAATTGCTTCCCTTCCACTTTTATTTTTTATTTTTGTTTTTATACTTCCACTAAGCAATCCATTTCCTCTGCAAACTGCCATTACGTTCCCCAAGACAGAGGCAACTCTTTAATGGTAGAAAGTGAGAACATTCTATTCCTGTCATTGTTTCACAAAGTTGTTGGTTTGTAGGTAACATTCTGAAAGCCTCAAATTATATAGCAGTGCTAAATGAAAAACCACCCAGCATTGTGTGTAGTGACTGGCAGTAAATGCCCTCTGGAGCAGCTAATCAGTCATTTTCCATTGACATTAGATGTTTTGATTCCATTTAATGTAAATTGATATTAAATGGGAACAGTGGTAGTGAATTAGTGCAAAGTGCCCTGGTGCATAGAACCTTTTTTTAAAAATGAGTGATCGTTTCCATTATATGTGATGATAACATCTGTAAATTTTATCCCGGCTGAAATTTTGCCATCTTTTCTTCAAGGAAATATGGGTATTCATGGTCATATTCTCATTCTGTGAATTTGCCGTAGGCAGATGTTTACCATTTTCACTTTGACTTTTCCCTTTTTTATTTATTTATTTATTTATGCATCAAAAACAGCTGCTCACGGTAACTGTGGAAACTACCTATGGTTTGGTTAAGATTTGGAAACAAGAATGACAATAGTGTCACTTTCCAGCTGGAGGGCTGTCTAGGAGGTTCTAATCTATGCATGTGTCTTTACAGAAGATCTTTGAGTGGTATCTAGATAGATTTGTTTGTGTAAGGAACAACAGTCATGCAGAAGAAGCCTTCTCCAGGCCTAAATCACTTCCCATATTGTTTTAACATTCCCAAGTGAGGGCAAAGAAAGAGTTGTACTGTACCTGATGATGGTGACTTTGTATAATTCTGCTTATAAACTTGCTAAGCTTTATTTCACATCCCACCCACATCCCCTACATTCCCATCCGCTTATCAGACTCTTGAACAGTTGCCTCCATGCTATCTTCCAAGCAACCCCATTCGAATGGTACAGCTTCCTTGATCTCATTCATAAGGCCCCTACCGTCCTAACGTCTATGCTCCTCTTAAAAGTCCTTGTACCATACTATCTATGATGGATCTTGTAGATTTGCATAGAAAAGCCCTTTTGTTGTGCCCTTTCCCTGACCTTTGTCTACCTGCCTGTCTGTCCGTCCTTGGAGTGAGATCTCCTTGGGGCAAGGACCCTCCTTTGTATGTCAGGAAAGCACATAGAACATAATGGGTGTTGCTGCAAACAAATAAAGAAAAATGGTTGGGATTTTCAAAAGAGACTAAAACAGAGTTAGGCATCCAAGCCCCATTGAAATTCAGTGCACCTAACTCTCCAGGGTTCCTTTGCAAACCCTAGTCAGTATCCTGAAGGAATATTTGCACATACCACAGGGCTATTGCATATGTCCAGCTTTTGAGGTTTAATCTGTACTGGTATATCTAATTTCAAATAACTGATTTGTGTCTATTGATCCACACAGACAGGTAACCAGTGACATGCATACGTAGCATTAGATGGAGAGAGAGGCACAGGTAAAGGGAAAAGGAAGATGCAGCAAATAAATATACAGAAGCTGTGGGCATAAATAGTCTAGATTTAGAGACATAAAACCAGGTGATAGGCAGATCTCTAGACAGATAGACAGACCAGAGCTATAAGCAGTTGGCATTCCTGAAAGATGGGCTAAATGACTTGTGACTTTACAAAACTTAACCTGCAATGAAAGCTTATCCTGAATGACACAAGGGCGATAGCCTGTTGAAAACGATCCAGTACTACTACTTTCCATTTAACCTGTGCGATGGAAAGTTATCTGACTGGTTACAATGAGCAAACATGAATGTGGATCCCAAGAGATGTGTCAGCACTCTACAACATTCAAAGCTCATTGTCAAACCAAATTAGGAGAAGCCTGTCACATATGAGCAGGCAGAACAGCGTGCAAGATGTTAAAATGTCTAAAGTGAAATAGGCTCCCTCCACTGTATTCCCCCTTGCCCCTCCTTTCCAATGACCTGCATTTGCTAGTCCTGAAGATATTGCAATGTCAGCAGTCAACAGGAGCTACTAAAGAGGATTGCAAAATGCAAATCTCATAGTTTATGTTAAGCTCCTGTTTACTTCTCATCTCCACTGTGCCTAATTTGTGCCATGGCAAAGATGTGCTTGTGCCCTCTGGCTGTGAATAGCCCAGAGCAAGAATAACACCTTTGGGGGATTCTTTTTTGCCTGGAGTCCTGTGATGGCTGCACATGGGCCTTTGAGCTATTCTCTCTGCTCCAGGGGCTATGGCTGGAATTCTGGAGCAGCAGATGGAATCAGTCGAAAATACCTACCAGCAGCTTTCAAGTGTGGCTATTGGACATGGGGGAAGAAAAGCAATGTAAGGAACTGTAGATAATGTATGTTCTTTGCTGGTCCTCAGAAACCTCCCTTGTGGAACTACCTTCTTTACCTCTCCTGTGTATTATTGAACACATTGGTTTGGGTGACTAGAGGTCTGTTTTGTGCAGTGTCCCATCCAGTAATGTCAAAATCACTTTAACCATGTTTCAGTATAATCGACCAGATGGCTAATCTCTCCATACTTAGCAGATGGCCACTCCTCTGCAATTCCTCCTACCCTGTAATCTCTTTCGTCACGGTGAACTTGCATCAAGTTACCTCTTTGCTGGGTTGCTGGGACTCTTCCCTGCGCTAGGGTGCAGTGGAAGTTGGAACGTTCCAAATCATGTCAGACTGGGATCTGAAGCATCATAATCTCTGGAGTGGGGCAGCACGTGCAACAACACAACAGAGAAACTCCATCCTGGGGCCCAACACACACTCACCAGGGCCCCAAGTTCATTTTAGGATGTAGGAAGGTGGTGTCAGGGGGCAGATCAGAGGGGGGAAGCATGATGGTCTACTCTGAGTGCTAGAAAAGCCACAGGTAGCCAGAAGTGTGAGTGAGGTTCTTCGTGGTAGCAAGCAGCCCTGATCCTGTCCTTTTGCTTCCAGAACTCCTCTGCACCCACAGTGCTAAGAACCGCTAACCACCCTTGTGTTCTTCAATAACAAGCCCAACCCAACCTCACACACGACTCCAGGTGCCAACAGACTGCCAAACCTGCTCCACCACGTGACAACTGAGAGATGGCCCAGTTTTCTGTCTAAAATAATCTCATCACTCTATAACTGTCTCCTACAATTGTGTTTACCAGAATGTGATACTGACACAATTCGGGGGGAGGTGCCTTTTCTGTAGGAACTCAAGGTAATTCCCTGTCTAGGGCAGGAACACGTTCATGCTCACACCCATGCATGCATATCATGTATCTGATAGATTGTGTGCTGCACTCTGCTGCCATATACACTCTTAGGCCAAATCTCTCAGAGGGCACTTGGCTTATTGCCTCCAGTCAGGACCTTCCCCTGGGTAAGAGCTCGCTGGGGAGACCTGTGTTGAGATGGGAACTATAGTCAGATGCCTCCAAAGTGAGTACACTAGACCAACTGGTAATCTTAGGAGGCCTCTCTTCTGGGGCACAACATACGAATGCATGAAGCAGGGAAAGGCAATGCCCTTCCCTCGCCTCCACAAGAGTGTGATGGTTCTCCTAGTTAGTTAGTTAGTTTTAGGCTTATGAGGATTATCAGAACAGGGTTTTGCCTTGTTTTTCACCGAAGTACTGAGGGGGCTATGTTCTTTCCCACCCAGGCAGCAGAGACACTGACAATGGCTCTTTTGTGGTAATTCTGTCTGTATCAGGCTAAATAGACATTTCCAAGAATACAGCGCACAGTCCTCATAGGGATGACTTTAGGAACTGGGGGTAAGTCATAGAAGCCTCCAATGGTTTCTCCAGCTCTGATTCCTCTCCCTTCCCAACGCAGCACACCCACACACTAGCAAAACTGCCTCCTGCCCATGCAGAACCCCCCTAATTCTCAGCCAAAAATATCCTTCCCCCCCACGCCACCACACACAACTTGGCCAGCATTCAGAGAACCATTCTTCTCAGGAACCAGCCTTGTCTGAGATCCTCAGGGAGGTAAGGAATTAAATGAAATGTATTTTTAAAAGAAAAGCAAGAGAGCCCTCCTGCTGAAGGTGAATAAAGTTGAGACAGCTCTGTCAGCCACATATCTCCGCTTGGCAGGGAGCTGTCAGTAAGCTCTTTAAAGTTGGGGAGTTTATGGAGGCAAAACAATCGTGTGTGTCACTTGCAATCTGCATGCACAAATTACATTATATCGAAAGCGGGGAAAATCATCATTATTTATATAAATATATCTTGTAGATTTCATTAAGATTAGGTCGGGCTTTAGAGTTATCACATACAGGCTTGTTTGCAGGTTTGTTAATCTCCATTTGCAAATGCTGATTACTGCCATAAAACTCTCTTGCTGTTTACAGCAAAATGCCTTCCTTCTCTTCTTTTCTTCTTGTCAGGGAGATGCGGGAGGAGCATTGGAGGGGGGGAGGGAGGGAGAAAGGGGCTTCAAAGCTGGAGCCAGAACCGCAGGGAATGTAAAAGTAGATGTGCTTGAATCAGAAAAAAGATAGAGAGGTGGTGATTCAGAACCCTGTATGGAACGGGCTGAAACTAGTCCGAGTGCCTTGGTGGTGTTTGAGGATGGACTGTCGAGCTGAGACCTGCTTCATGGGGCCAAAGTTCAGCTGAAATGGAAGGTTGGGGTGTTTCTATTCTATTCTATGTAGGTTCTTATGCTACCCCCACCACTCTAGTATCTGAGCACCTTTCAGCAGTGATATGACTAACATCTGTCATGGGTAGCTTGTTCTTTCTTTCATCCCCTCACAAGGCGGAGAATTGTGTGTTCAGTGCAGTCCTTTGTTTTGGTAGGATGTGGCATACTGGTGTACAATCTAGACTAATGAGTAGCTGTGTCACCCCTGCCTTCTAACCTGGGGTGCCCGTTACATTGCTTTGTTGCTGTAGCCTCCAGCCTAGACTGCTCAAAAACAGCCTTCAGCATGCAAGGCACTCCAGCTATGTCTTTGTGTGTGCTGCATCCTGCCAGCCACACCTTGGCTCTTACCAGCCTTGGTTAAACTGCAGGGTGACCCCAACATACTCCCAGTCTTAGATTTCTCCCCAGAAATGTATGTTCTGTATTGCCCAGCTGTCTCCTGGACAATACAAATTATATAAGGTCTGTTGTTTCTTTCTCAGAAAGAAAACACACAAACTTGCCACCCCAAATGGAATTTCCCAGACACTTCAATTTAAACAATAAAACAAAGAGATAGATTTTAAGTGACTACAAATAATGAGACATAAAAGTCAGAAATGTTTACAGGAAAATAAAGATAAAATGCAACTGATGCCTAATTTAATAAAATGTGTTTTAATAGGCAGCAGGTTTAAAACAAACAAAATGAAGTATTTCTTCACACAATGCACAGTCAACCCGTGGAACTCTTTGCCAGAGGATGTTGTGAAGGCCAAGACTATAACAGGGTTGAAAAAAGAACTAGATAAGGTCTTGGAGGATAGGTCCATCAATGGCTGTTAGCCAGGATGGGCAGATGGTGTCCCTAGACTCTGTTTGCCAGAAGCTGGGAATGGGCAACAGGGGATGGATCACTTGATGATTACCTGTTCTATTCATTCCCTCTGAAGCACCCGGCATTGGCCACTGTCGGAAGACAGGATATTGGGCTAGATAGACCTTTGGTCTGACCCAGTATGGCCATTCTTATGTTCTTATGTAAACTATGCTAAATTCAAAGCTAAGTTTTCCCACCACATGCTCTCAGCAGTCTTACTGACCAAACTTCTTAGGTCAGGACCCCTTCTCCCAGAATCCAATGAATCTTCGTTTATTGCTTCAGGTGCCATCAATGCAAAGGGCATGGAGAGAGATGGGGGTATCATAGGGTGCTTGTCCCTCCTTTTTATAGTTTCAGTCCCCCTTTTGGAAAACATTGCCAGCTGAAAATCAGGAGGCAAAAAGCCTCTACAGAAGGATGGTCCCTGCTGCTTTTTTTCTCACCTGTTTGAGCTTCCTTTGTCTCCCCTTCCTGCTTGATGACTCTGTTTACTACTTAAATGCAAATTGAGCCAAGCACACATTCTTTTGTTTAGGACAGACCTGTTTGCTAACTTCTGCTTGGGTAGGACTGTGGCTTGGAACATGAGTTTATAACATCATACAGGGCAATATTATCATTTCATCCAGTGTTGTCACACACAATTCTCCCAAGACAACAATGACCAGCATCGTGTGAGTTTACAAGTTATACCTCACAAGGCATACTTTGTACAAAGATTATAACAATAATATGTAGGGTGTGGACACGGGTACATTCTGTCACATAAGGTTTGGGGAGTTGGTTTTGTTTTGTTTTGAAATGGTGGATTGTTGACTGGCCTTTCTCCCCTACAGTCCCGTGTTCAAATCCTACTTAGATCATAACTAAAAATGAGTTTGCTCGGTCTCAGTCTAGTCCCTAAGGGACATTTGTTCACACTGCTAAACCCCTGAATAGTGTGACACCGCTGGCAATCTCTGCTCGGACAGGAGAAGCCCAGCACTGGACTAGCAAAGAGCTATACCAATGAGGACTTGGATGCACTGGCAGGGTTGTGTGAGAAGCTCAGGACAAAAATAACAGAGGTCTTGCTTGTCAAGAGTTCTAGGCATTGGCGGAATTCTGTGTGAGCCCAAGACTGAAACAGGACTGAGCGCTGCAGGTCAGGACTGAGGTGCGTAGACAGAAACTGGTGGGCCCAGGACTGGAGTATGTGGCTATGTCAACATTTGAAGCTGCGGGAGTGGTTCCCAGCTTGATTAGACATACTAGCGCTAGCTCTCCTTGAGCTAGCATGCAAACTGTATTAATGTAGCCACAGTACATGGGCAGTGGTAAGTGGTAGTATGGAATAGCCTTCTCAAGTACTTACCCACCCTCGCACCCTGTGGGTATGTGCTTAGGGTGGCCAGCACGTGCTGCTGCTGGCCAAAGCCCATGCTACCGCAGCTATACTACTATTCTTAAGCTAGCCTGAGTATGCCTTCTGGAGACATCACCTGAGGTTCTGGACATCAGTACCGAGCAGCTTGCACATACCCTCTTTCCATTGTGCTTTGCTCTAGCCACTGCTATTCGACCACTTCGTTTATGAGCACTCCTCATCCCTTTGCACCAAGTCCCTACACAAATCATGAGAGACAAAATCCCATCTCCTTCCTCATTTGCTGTCTAATCCTTTCATATCCATTATACACAAGTGTCTTTCAGTCTCATTCCAAATGGCATCTGATAACTGTGTTTAGGGTTTTAGCATCTAATTGTATCTTCCAAATACCGAGCAAATACGCTAGAGTATTTAGAGTACATAAATGGAATGGATTTGCATAGTCAGCAATCAGATCCCCCATACTCCACTCTAGAATAATGGGCCTGGATTGGTTTTGCTCTGACTGCGATATTACCTCAAGGAGGGGAAATAAAAATGCTTTGCAAAGATCCCAGAGGTTGGAGGATAGGAGAAGTGTGTGCAAGGTTTTCTCAAGAAAATATTAAGTGTTTTTTTCTTTTCTGAGTAATATGCTTGAAGAACTTGTAAGTAAGAATATGAAATTAAGTATGGTGAATATGCTGAGGGGTACTCCTTGGAGAAACCTTATCTATCCTAAATATTCAAACACATTAGCTTTGTGTGCATGATGGCAATTTCTGCACTACATATATTCAATTTGTTCTTGTATCTACAATATTATCTTCCATAACGAATGGTAAACTGCACTACATACTTCAGTAAATACTGTTTTGAATCAACAGAAATGGCTTTAGTGTGCCCTTTGGTGCATAATAATGCAGCAATGAAATATTGCCCTTGCCCAGCTGTGGAGTGGTGTGAAGTTCACATCCTCTTTGGGAGATTGGGGTCTGCAGGTCCATCTCTGAAGACCATCAGGGAGGGTGAGAACTGCTCTGGTGATTCTCAAGCTGGGGGAGGGACAAGGATATCCCTCATTCCGAGGTGACTGAAGTTAAATAAGAAGGGCAGATAGCATAGGCGCCAACTCTGTTGGTGCTCCAGCACCGGAGCATCCACAGGGAAAAATGTTGGGTGCTTAGCAACCACCGGCAGCTCCCCTGATCAGCGCCTCTCCTTCTCCCCCCAGCGCCTCCCACCCACTTGGATCAGCTGTTCTGCTACGTGTAGGAGGCGCTGTGGGGGAGGGAGAGGAGCGGGGATGGGGCACGCTCAGGAGAGGAGGTGGGATAGTGCGGGAAGTGGGGTCATGGGGGCAGAGCCTGGGCCAGAGTGGGGGTCGAGCGCCCCCTGGCACAGCAGAAAGTTGGCACCTCTGGCAGATAGTTTTATTTTTCCTGCAGTGCTGAGTGAAGGGGTGGGAGACGAGTGGAAACCTATGATGAAATATCAGTAAAGAATGTGAAACCCCTCTGTTGAGATAGGGGAGCCCTAATATAAATTGAACAAATTTGCCGGGCTGCAAATTCTCACCCCACTAAAGTGGACTTTGAAATATTAAAGAAACAGCATATGGCACCAGAAGGACATTTGGACTGTAAAAAATCATGGCCCCCTTTACTCTAGCCTCTGCCTTTTGGATGCCATTCCCTGCGCAAACACTGCATATCACAGGGCAGAACTTTCCGGTCACACTTTAAGGGCTTAACACAATTCGGCCATGCCCTGTGAACGTGCAACGTGTTTTTGTGAGAGAGAAGCACCAGTGACATGCATATCATGGATCTTTTTACACATGTCTGGCTTCCACTGTGCTTTTTGTTCCACATACTTCAAGTATGGTTGATTTTAATTCTAGAGACCACGTTCTCTGTTGTAAATGGGGGAAACTCCATTGCAGTAAGTGGTGCTGCACCGTGTACACCAGTAGAGAATTTGGCTCTAGACCTTTCTTTCCCTCTTCAGATCTCTTCATTCTCGCTGTCTCCCTTACTAGCCTAAATCCTCACCAACCCTCTCTCTGACCCCCACATCACAGTGAAGGCCGACAAACATAGAGGGTTGGATAAAGTCATTAAAGAGTCCCTGCAGAACAGGTAACAAAGAGGTAACCAAAGCTCACTAAGTCAATGGGAGTATTTCTATTAACCTCAGTGAGTACTGGATCAGGCCCATAGTTTTCTGTTACCATGTCTGCTTCCAATATTGGTTCAAAACCACCTTGAGCTCTGTAGCAAAGTAAAGGGAAAGACTGTGTTAACGTGATATTGTGGTTGAAATTTTGCATGCCAATAATCTAGGGAATTCGAATGTATGAGTCCCATACAAACTACTTGGGACTCTTGGTGTGTATATATAATTTGTATTTATGTATGGTATATAAAATGTAGTGCCTTAATATGTACATGTAATGTGGCTGAGTTACAACAAAACTTGGAATTTCCTGTCCTGCATGTGTGCAAATACTTATCTATAACATCACAATAACTACCCCCCCCATACATTTAATTTTCTCTTTTTTTAAAAAGGAGAGAGAACTGGAATTAATCGCACATTCATATCAGGATGTGGAAACTCGTGCTTTCAGTTACACCCAACCACTATACTGTGGAGTACAACTGAGTGCAAAATATGGCCTACTGTACACGAGGCTGTATGGTGCAGTGGCTAGTGCACTGGCCTGTGATTCAGGCAAGCTGGGTTCTGTTCCTGATTCTGCTACTGACCTGCAGGATGACCTCAGGCAAGTCACTTTGCTTTTGTGTGCCTCAGTTTCCCCATTTGTAAAGATACTGCCCTCCTTTCTAAAACACTTTGAGGTCTATAGATGAGAAGTGCTGTATAAGAGTTAGATGTTGTAATTTAAATGATTGTGCTGTCTTTATACTTATTTGCTCATAGTTGTACAAGACCTACACATACTCACAAAAATAGCCCTGACTTAAGGATCTTAAAGTCTAAACAGACAACACTCAGAGGAGGGTTAACACTCAGAGGATCGGCTTATGTGGCCTGCATCTTGCAGGAGGTCAGACTAGATGATCATAATGGTCCCTTCTGATCTTGAATTCTATGATGATATGATACTGTTTAAAAAAAATGATTGAATAGAGTGACTCTTTGTAATGACATAACTAAGGCCACAAGCTATATCAATATAAACTGAATTAAAAGGGTCTACACTAGAGGGTTGCACCAGTTTAAATTAATTTCTAAACCAATTTATTTAAATTGGTGCAACATTTGTGTGTAGACAAGACCTAAGTATTGTGCTTTGTGAGCATGATGAGTCTTATGGAGAGAACTGAAAGAAGAAAAGAACAGTTTTTGCACTCAGTTATACCCCGTTGGGATAAGGAAGAGAGTTCCAGACATATGAGTAGAATTTGGCTTTGTTTGGCACTTTCATATTCAAGGTATCCCCAAAGCACTCTTCAGTAATAAGTTGGATGCTGATACTGCAGTGACTGCGTAGACAAACACAGTGGCTGTTAATTCAGCAGCAATACCTCCAACAGAGCTTTGGATAGAGGGAAAGTTGGCAAAATGCCCTAGAATCTGCTTCTTCTAGACATCCCTGTGAATGGCCTTTTGCCCTGACTAAGAATTCTGAATTAAGAGAAGACACCTCTGCAATAGTAATGTTACTGTTTAGGAAGCTACAGATCTTCCTACTTATATGAGACAGGTCCTACAAGGTTGGAAGGTGACTCTGTACCAGGATAGGTACAGAGCCCAGGGCTGGTAACAGGCCAATATACCCAGCATGTGTAGCTGGTATGGAATGAGCATGCTACAGTAGATGCCAAGATCAGGCAGTGGTGAAGGACTTCATACCCTTTTGTAGGCTCTCTTGATTCCTGACAGCTAAAAAGGGACCAAAGGCTGTTGTCAAATAAGCAAACAACCAAAATCGGCATGCAGCTGTGACACACACAAAGACCTAAGTTCCAGTACATCACCTGAAGGCATCCCAATTATGTGGAATTACCATCCCCACTAAGCAGCAGCTATAGCTATTACATGTCATTAGCTTTAAATTAGATTTTCTCCAAGAGATGTCCCGATTAAATGGATTTCATGATTAAGTACAAGTGGCATGTACTTTAATATACTGTGTTACAGTATACATATAATTTTTTTAATTGTATTGTTTCTTTTACTCCAAATTTCTTGCTGACACACAGTCAAGTCTTCAGTTAAACCATTAAGTGCAAAAGCTTTCATAAAAATCTTCTAATCTCTGTAGCCTTAACATTGTCTGTCGTTGTGATCTCCTATTACTACTCAGAGAACTGGATGTAAAAGGCATGCAGGGAATGTGGCATATGCAGAGTTAAAGCTAACCTAGTCCATTTGGGGATATCTTCCTTGGCAGATAAGCTGCTGAATGGAAGGTGCAAACCACATCATGTGAAATGATTAAATATGTGTTCACATAAAACAAGAACCAGGGGTCACCCAATGAAATTAATAGGGAGCAGATTTAAAAAAAACAAAAATAACACTTCTTCAAACAAAGCACAGTCTAGATATCCAATGAGTGGAACTCATTGCCAGGGGACGTTGTGAAGGCCAAAAGTACAACTGGGCTCAAAACAGAATTAGATAAGCTCCTGGAGGGTGGGTCCATCAATGGCTATTAGCCAAGATGATCAGGGACACAACCCCATGCTCTGGGTGCCCCTAAACTTTTAACTGCCAGAAGCTGGGGTTGGCCAACGAGATGGATCACTTGATAATTGCCATGTTCGGTTCATTCCTTCTGAAGCATCTGGCCAGTCAGTCAGAGACTGGATACTGGGCTAGATGGACAATTGGTCTGACTCAGTACCGCCATTCTTATGCTTATGTGTGTTTTTAATTCTTTGTAACAATTCCTGTTTATACAAACTCCTACATCACAGATGATGTGGCACAGAAATGAAAGGACTAATTCAGGGCACCACTGAAGCCCATGCTTCATTTCAGGCACATGCTTATGTTCAAACAATCTCCCTGGAGCACAACCAGAACATTTTGCTTAGCTGGTCAATTTTTTTCCCATTTTTGGTTGCCAATAGCAAAAAAAAAAAAAAAAAAAAAAAAGGTTTATTGTTGATTGCTGAAAATGAAAAAAAAATCAGTTTTTGGTATTTTGACTAAGGCCTGGTCTACACTGGGGGAGCGAGCTAAGTTGGTCTAAGTTATGCAACTTCAGCTACGAAAATAGCTTAGGTGAAGTCGACGTACTTACAGCTGCTTACCACGGTATCTTCACTGCGGTAGGTCGAGTGTTGCCACTCCCCCATCAACTCCGCCTACGATTCTCACTCTGGTGAATTACTGGAGTCGACGGGAGAGTGCTCGGCGATCGATTTATCGCGTCTTCACCAGAACCCCGGTGGATCAATCGCTCTGGAGGTAAGTGTAGACATGCCCTAAAACTTGAAAAATCTGTAGAAAACTGTTGACAAAAGTCAACATTTTCCCCTTTTCACTGAAATTTTTCAGGGAGAAACATCTCCCCGTTTCCCAGCCAGTGAAAGGGGGCCAGTAGCTGGGCTCAGAGAACAAGGGTTGCATGGACCAAAGCTGGAATCAGATGGCAAATTCTTACAGGGCAATAGCCTGTTGTTGAATAGTCCAGCAATATCTAAATATACTTCACACAGGTAAATTCATCAGTCTTCTCTCTATGTCCTTTCATTTAAGACATAGGGGATCCTAACACTCCAAGCATGCCATCTGGTGTCTGAGGAGCTTTTGTGTGGAGCCGCTGTAATAATTTATGGCAATCTACTCCCAAATACCATTATTTGGGAATAGCTAGCCATATAGTTATTCTTTGAAATCTATATATGGCTTCAACAGACATGCAAGCATGCATTTTGCTTCCCCACCAAGAAAGAGATACATTCTGCTCAACCAACTCAGCCTGGAGAGAGAGATGTCTACACTTGGAGATAGGAGTGGGATTCCCAGCTCAAGTAGACTTAGATCCACTAGCTCGGATAGAGCAAGTGTACTAAAAATAGTAGTGTAGCCATGGTAGCATGGGCAGCAGTGAGCAGCAGGACAGATTAGCTGCCCCAAGTGCAAATCCGCCCAGACCCCATGGGTATGTACTCGAGGCAGCTAAGCTGTGCCATCGCTTGCTGCTGGTGGTGGTAGCATGGCTACCCACTATTTTTAGCACACAAGCTAGATCAGAGCTAGCGCAAATATATTTACTCAAACTGGGAATCACACCACCAGCTCCAAGTGTAGCCGTACCCTCAAGCACTTTATAATGGAGATTAGTATCATTATTCCCATTTTACAGATGGGGAAACTGAGGCACAAGGCTAGGACTTGACTTGCTCAAGGTTACCCAATGGCAGAGGTGGGAATAGAACCCAGGTTTTCTGAGTCCTTGTCCAGTGCCCTATCTAAAGTGCATAAAGCTAGTGCAAGGAGTTTGAGCAGAGAGCTGCTGGGGAAGTCATTTGGGCTGATACTGAGAACAATCAGATGAAACATATAATGTATTTGTGGTGGAAGCAGAAAATATGCTACATGTCACTCTGCTGTATGGAGGAAGCTTGCACAGCACATGTGCTTGGCCCTAACCAGAGCTATCAGTCAGACTCCTTTTGAATCATTCTGCCTATATTAGTGCTTTCAGGATAGGCTTATTTATCACAAACTTTCCTCTTGCGGAAATCATAAGCTGAAGTTTCCCCAAATACTCTTGTACTGCATAAAAGCCTTTTCTCCCTTGTGATTTCCCACGGATGCCTCAGATATTCATTTGAATGGATGTAAACTTGATTAGAGAATGATGAGGTTGTCTGTAAGGCACACATCTAGGAGATACCATTCTTATCCCACCCCTTCTTTACCTTCATGCCTGCACAACAGCTTTTTCAATAATCTGCATTACCTTGGATTAACAGCTCCCTCAAGAACGTAAACATAATTTATTCAGGAAATGACTTCAGTGAAAGCTGCTGGGTGCTCAGCATTTCTGAAACTCAGGCCACTTATTTGGGTGCCTAAAAACTGACTTAGGAGCCTAACTTGAGGCACACATTCTTTTCTAAATCCTGGCCTAGATAATGAGAATGCTCTTGGGGATAACAACCTCATTGTTACCATCCAGGGTCATCAAACTCTGCCCCACCATCAGCTGCCTGTGCTTATTTTCCCCTTCTTCTTCCTCCTCTCCTACCTTGGTCTTCTTCAACCACTTCCAGCTGCACACCAGCACTTATACCACCCCTTACCGTTGAAAAAACTGCCTTCATTCAAACTTCTCTGAAAGATCTCCTTCATTCAGGAAGACTTCTGATCCTAATCACTTTACCCATGATGACTCCAGGACTCTGCCTTTGATGTGTTATCTGGCTTGTGAGACAAAGTGAGGTAATGTCTTTTATTGGACCAACTTCTGTTGGTGAATGTGTAAGCAGAGTCTGAATGAGCTCTCCCCTAGTGAAAAGAACAAGAGTACTTGTGGCATCCTAGTGGTGAGCTGTGGAAAAGAACATCAGGAGCTGATCTAGTTGCCATGGGCACACCCACTCTGCCAAGGTGCTCAGCATGATGGGATTGCTTGCCCAAATGGTCACTTTTGGCTGGTGTGGGATCTCCAGTCTCCTTGTTATTAGGGCAGGAGTAATAAAGGGTTGTTATCCTTGTTGTGTGAACCAAGGGCAGCAGAACTGTACTTGCAGGGGCGTCTGGCAGAGAGTGCCAGAGCAGAGCCCCACAGAGAGGGGTGGTGAGTGAGTGCCCAAGCAGCACAGCGAGTAAGGCTGGGAGGTGAACTCTGCAGGTGCACCTCTGAACTCTGGGTCTGCACTGTCCAAGGACAGCAACTGTGAGTGGGGTGCAGAAGAGGGACGGGCATGTTAAAGGGACTTTTGGGTTGCTGCATTTAAGAATCTGAGGGGAAAAGGACACTGCCCAACTTACTTGGTGGTGGGTCTTTTGATCATGGTTTATGTTTATAAACCCGGTTTGCGGTGTTTCCCCAAATTAATGCCGCATTATTTCCCTCCATTTATTAAAAGTTTTTTTTTTCACTCAGACTCTGTGCTTGCGAGAGCGGAAGTGTTGTCTCTCAGAGGCGCCTAGGGGTGGTGTGTAATTGTCCCAGGTCACTCGGTGGGTGCTCAAGCCAGTTTAGTGTTGTATTGTTGTAAAGGAACCCCTAGATACTGAACCCGGCCCTTGTTGCTGCCAACTCTGACTGGCAGAAGGCTTACAAATGAGACAAGCTTTCAAGCTTACACAGCGCTCTGCTTCAGGTCTCTTATTTGTTTGGGGTTTCTTGCCTGATGTTCAGGTAGGATTTCTGATTTGTTTTTCCTTCCAGTGTGTGGGAGTATGTGATGATTTCTTGTTTGAGAGGGTCCCTTCTGGAGTATGTGAGATGCAGAAGATGATTCCTCAGTTTTTCTGACGTCTTTCTGAAGAGCTTTTCAACATACTTGGAGTTGTATTAGTGGTCAGAGGGTTAAAGATGGTGAATCCTCTGGGAATGATCTTTTGTTGTTTGCATTTGCTCAGGAAATAGATGTTGCTGTTAAGTTTGGCTTCCTTTTTGTTCATGTTGTGGAGTTTCCCTTTCAGAGAACAACCTTCAGTAGCTTCTACTGTTCTTTGCAGTGTTGTTGTAGTCCTGTTGGTCCCAAGATATTAAAGTGGAGAGGTAATATCTTTTATTGGATCAATAACCTCTGAAGCTTACACAGAGCTCTTCTGATTTGTATGAATTAGATTACAATAAGATCCCTGTCCTGAGGAGCATACAAAGCATGGTAGCCAGTTACAGTATTCTAAATAATAAGATGCAAGATTAGATACCAAACTCTGGTTTCTGTTGGACTAACACTGACCTGAAGTGTCCTTGTCAGAACAGCTACCTGAGTCAGTCAGGAGTCCAACCTCCACATCTAACCTTTAGTGGAAATGCACAGTAAAGCAAGGTCATAACTGGTTACTTTCTTTCTGCTTGATATTACTGAAGGATGTAATAAAATATTGCCTTTATGCAATGGGGGACATCCCCCCTATGTTATTACTGTTGCCTTGCATGAAGTTTGTAACATATCTCTGGGGGCCCCACATCCACCCACCACCATTGTTTTCCTAGAATACGATCAGCAGGGCTTCTTGACACTGAAGATTTGCACTTAAAATATTCAGGTACACACTGCATACTGACCACCTACAACTCATGCCAAGCGTAGCAGAAGGTCTAATGGAGTCTTTCACAGATCTGCTTCATTCTCTTTTGTGTTCACCAAGTCAAAAAGCATTAAAGCACTAAATGAGTCTCTTTCCCCTCATCATTAGGTTTTTATGGGAAGCTCTTTCCATTGTTTTGCTTCCAAGCTCAGCGTGTGACCTTCCCAAAAGGGCAGTCAGCAGAAGGAGATGCGTGAGAGAAGATTTTTCTTAGACAGAAAGGCTCCTGGTTTTTGCATTTTTCCACATCCACCCTATTCTGTTTAATGACTGGAGGAGTGGAGATTAATTACCTGGAGATGTATGGAAGGAAAGCAAAGGCAACTTTGCATCCCTGGGCAAATCAAGTGGAACAAAGAACAGACGGCTGGGACAAAAACAAATCCCTCCCCATATAGCTGTACGCATAAAAGAGCTACAAAATAGGGTGATGGCTGGTTATGGTGCTCGGGGGTCCCATTGCCTCAGAACACTGCTCCAAGAAGACAGACGCAATATCTTTATGATTTCTTGAAAGACTTTCCCCAGTGAATGAATGAATAGTTGTGGGCAAACTTTTTGCGTACATGTAGCATATGCCTTTTTCTATACCTCCATTTCCCGCAGTCAACAAGCTATAACTGTTGCTGTTATACAAGGCCTCACTTTACCAACTATTAGGAGTACTTAGTAGCCACTGCTAGGTTTCCTGGCATGGACTAGGTTTGGAAAGCACTGTGTAATGATTTGGAACAATTGATTTTGGGCCACCAGCTGGATCAATGCGCTGTGTGACCTATGGATAGAGGCTATGGGAATGCAGGGCATGGGAATAAGCTTGTAATTCTTACCCATATAAATGGTACAAAGTACTGAGGTGGCCTAGACATAAAAATAGTGATTGGGCTGCCTATACAAATTTGATTATTGATAGCCTTAGCTCTACATCCCTCTTGATTCATAATTTTTCATTGTTGAAAGTATACTTTCTAACATAACTTGAATGATATTGTAATATTTATGGGGAAAATTCAAGGGATCAGTCACAGAGTTCCATTCAGGCCGTAACTAGGCATTTTGGTGCCTGAGGCAAGCAAGCATATTTGCGCCCCCTACCATAGGCAACAAGGGTGTATGTGTGCATTTTTTGGTTGCATCCCCCCAACCCAGACAGGTCAGGTGGCCCACTGAGGTGAGTCAGGAGGTGGAGATAGTGCTCCCTCCCCGAGCCCCACCGATACCCACTGTGCGTGACTTGCCCCATTGGCAGAGTTTGACTCCTGTATTGGGGGGCATAGGGCTTAATAAAAATGTTTGTGGATAGAGAATATGGAAGTTAGACACACAAGTGTATGTACATGAAGTGGATGCACAGGCACCCAATCACAGACCAGAGACAATTGTGTTATGATTTATCTGACCATTCATTATTAAATAACACATCTTGATTTTTGAATTTGGGGCAATCCAGAATGCAAATTTTATGACAAGATGTCTGTAGAATAAATTTGAGGGAAGTATGGTCTGCCGGTTTATATCCCACAAACAGAAAAACATGGCTCTGCTTGCTGAATAAGTTATTCACTTAACCCTATTTAAAAACCAGAAATTAGAAGGGAATAGACATATGGAGTTATCATGTTTATCCCCTACCAAACCAGGAACATGACCTTGTTCCAGTGCATTCTTGTGCACTTTATCTAGTCCAATTTCATGAGGGGTGGGGCTCTTATCATTGCCTTTTGGACACTATTCAGCAATATAATAGGCCTCTCCATTCACCCCAAATTTTTCTTTGCTCAGTTTCACCCCATAACTCCTAGTGGTAGTCCACCAGCATTACCCTCAACCGGTCAATCTCAACTTTGATCCACTGTCCTTTACCTGGTGACCCTCAGAATGAAGTGTTTGAGGAAGCACATACTGGGGGAATTGAGCATTTAGGAGAGGAGGGGGTCCTTGGAGTGATCTCTCTTGTATGAAGTTGTACACTTAACGAAAGAGCTGGAACACCACTGTAAATAACACCTTGTGAGGGACAAACCTCAGATAGTTCAGAAGTTCAGTTCAGATATTAATCCAAACCTCTTTGTTTTGCAGAAACGTACTAGAAATTTCATAACAAGATTTGTGGTGCTTCCCGCCTGTGCAGAAATACTGCAAGAACAGTCTTTCTCCCACTATTATTATGTTATTGTTCAGCCTGGAATTCCGAGGGGGGGAAAAATGGAAAACAGAGGGAAATAAACAAAAAATGTTAATCTATAATTTTCAAGCATCAGAAAAGTTCTATAGCAGTAGACCTGGGCAAATAATTATTTTTTTTTGTTTGGTGGCAAAAAGCAAAGCAATTTCATTTCAGGTCCAATGAAAAGAAACATTTTATTTTAGTTTTGGGTGGTTTTTTACCTTGTTTGTTTGTTCAATCTAGCTAAATTTCTAAACAGAACATATTTTTAGAAACGAAGTTGGAAGGCCCCCAGAGAATGAGGGAGGGGGTTTCGTGGGCCTCCAGCAGGGATTGCAGTAGGGTCTGTTCTCCCAGCACCTGATCCTGCCCCCATGTTGTTGTCCCCCCCCCCCCCAAGTGTCTGGCTGCAGCTTATTGGCCAGGGGCTTTCTCTCCAGCTTCTGGATGATGGTCTTCCCGCTCAGGGCAGTCACATGGCTCCTGTCCCAAGGCTGGCACCCTGCCCAGGGCAGCCTGGGGCTGGGCTTTCCCCTCACTTCTGATCCTGGGTTGCAGCAGCTGCTCCCCTGTAAGTCCCCAGGGTCTTGCTCAGAGTTTCCAGGGAGGTTCTGGCCGCCTGACCCTTATGAGGAAGTTTCACCCACCTTTGGATGACCCTCTCCCCCACTGTCCTAGGAGTTTGCCGGGCTGCACTCCAAGTGGCCCTTGGGAATGCAGGGGAGCAGAATGCCCAGCTGGGGGAGGGAGTCCTTAGAAACCCAGGTGCCCTCCCCTCCTGCTGTGCACTGTGGGTGGACAGATCCTGTGTGCATCACTGGGGAGTGACTCTGGCAGGCTCTGAAGTGCTGGGACCAGTGTAGAGTTTTTGGGGGGCAATGCCCCTGCATGCCCCCCAATTACTGCCCGTGGCTGGCCCCTCCAAACCCATCCATGCCCCATTTTTCTGCTCATCGCTGCTTTGTGCCCTCGGTGGCTGACCCACTCGCCCTGCCTTGGTTACAGCCCTGGTTCGATTTCCAATTATAGTCACAGACCTAGGGAAGAAGTAGAATCTTTGGACACTACTGGGATCCTGTCAGTGTCTTTATTATTCCAACCATGCTTATAGTTAGTATAGAATCCTGTCATGGGAATTATGTGCTTGCCCTGAGGGGACATGAAGCAGCTATCTCCTCACTCCTCCAACAAGTGAGGAGTGCTAAGGGCCCAAGAGAATGACTGTATTTCAGTTGCTCACCCAAGCGCTGTCTCTCTAGACTACTTTTGCAGAACTTCCCCTTCAGATAGTGCTTTCCACCGTGGCCCAGCAGCAGCACTCCAGTAAAAATCCCATACCGAAGACCTGAGTAGGAGCAGGGTTCTTCAAGGAGCACTGCTTTGTGCTCAGATCAAATTAATAGATTTTAAAGCTAGGTGAGACCACTATGATGCTCTGTTCTGGCCTCTTCCATAACACTGACCATACAATTTCAGCCAGTAATTCCTGCAGCAGAGGGAATTATCCTTCCTCATTATGTAAGTGAGCATTATCAAGCTCAATAGCTTGTGGTGGCATTAAAGAATAGTCCTAGCTGAATTACCCAGCTAGTATATACTGCCTTGGAACAAGCACGGAGTACTTCCATCATCTCTGAGATCAAGAGACGCTCCCACCAGTCCACTAACATTTCCATCTCTTGCTGGCCCAGACTATAATCTAAGGATCTTCCCTGTGGCAGTACGATGTGCCACCGCAGAGCCACTGGGATGGCCTGCCAAAAAATATTAAACTACTCCAATACACCTTTTAATTCTGCCCTTGTCTGTTCAAACACTGAAAATAGAAAATTAGCTGATCTGACTGAGTCAAACACATTTGTGAGAAGCGCCTTTGTGAGATTAAACTGGAGGAATGGGTCTTTTGAGTGTAGCTGATAGAGTCCATCTCCCTTTCTGCCATCAGGTAACACTCAGCCCTGACTTACAAAGACAGTTCTGAAGTGCAATATTTTGGCCTTTAGAATGTACCTCATTGCAGTGCCTGGTGGGTATTTTAGAAACAATGTGCTGGAAGAAGTTATCTCTGGCTCTTCCATCAAGAGTGCTGTCTCCACCTCCTGCAAATTATTCATTTCAGATAATGAATATGGGTTGTGTGGAGAGGGGGAAATAATAGTCATATGGGTCAATCAAGTTAGCTACTGTCAATAAGCAAAAGTGGAACACAACTCCTCTGGGATCTTTTGAGACACCTAGTGAACATTGACTTGATGGCAGATAATTACATGATAGCTTTAAGAGTCACAGAAGATAGGGCTGCAAAAGACCTCCTGGATCATTTAGTCTATGCCCCTTGTATTAGTGCAGGATTCTCCTCTACATTAAAATCCTAAGTGCTTATCTAGTTTATCTTGGACACTTCAAGTGATGCTGCCTCAATAATCTTTCCCAGTAATGTCAAAAAGTGTGTGTGTGTGGAGGGGGGTGGGGGGATAAGAATGCATATGTTGGTTAATATGTTGGATGGGGGGTGGGTGAATGCTAGAGTTGGTGTATATTTCTGTATGTCTAGAGTGAATGTTTTTATTTGAGTAAGTGCAGTAGTGGGTGTATGTCGTATGTTAATGTAAGAGTCCGTGTTTGTTTGTGCGAGAATGAGGGGGATGGTTGTGTGTGTCCATTAAGCCCTGCATCGCTTTTTATCCTACTTAAACAGCATTTTCATCACTGTTTAATGAATGAATTTAGCAGCCGGCATTATGGAGAGGACATTTTTATATGCTGTGTGTCTACTTCAATCTTATTTATTGTGCTTATCTTGTCTTCTGTGCTGCGGTCATTATTCACGGTTGAGTGAATCTCTGCTGTTGGCAAAACCAGAGTCAATCAATGCACGCGCACCATTCCTTTCAGCTGTTCCTCTTCTCTTCCAGCATCCATGGTATTGTGTGGCCCACAGAGAGAGGAAGGGGGCTCTGCATGCAGAGGTCGGAACTGGGGAAACTGATCAATAGCCTTGGTGGGGCACCCATGATGTCCTTGTGTAGTGAAGCAAGTAGCTGCCTATGTTGCTATGATAGTTAACAACAAGGGAGAAATAGGTCAAGGTTATCTGTGGTAAACAGGAACAACAAACACAAAATATTGTTAAATTCAGTGCACAGCCGTTGGTGCATTCTTCCTTATGGGGACTTTGAAGCAATGCAGAAGGAAACACTGCAGAGATTAGAATTCTTTTTTTTTTTCTTTTTTCCATCTTACTTCCCCAGGAAAGCTCAATTCAGATGCAGACTCTCACTTTCACTACAGCTCCTGCTTTTTGTTTCTCAGCTTGGTTCTCCCAGATGCAAGGAGCACAATTAACTTGGCCCAGGTCACCTAGTGAGTCCTGTCTGTTTTGAATGCAATGTGCAAGAGGATGTGTGGTCTAATGGCTGGAGCAGAGGACTATAAAACAAGAGGAAGGATAACTAGAGGAGGGTTATAACCTGATTAAGGCACTGACTTACTGGGGGATCTGGATTCAACTCCTGGCTCTCCCATGGGTGTCTGGTATAAGCTGGTGAGAGTCATTTAATCTCTCTGTGCCTCAGGTCCCAATCTTTTGCCTGTATAATTGTATCTCTTTCTCTGTCTTGTTTATTTGGATTGTAAATTCTTTGGGGCAGGGACTGTCTCTTAATATGTGTTTATATGGCACCCAGCCCTTGGGGACCATAAAACAGTGGGGCCCCGCTGTACTACCACCAATAAATCCCCTGGCTACAAACCCTAGTGTTACACTCCAGTGCCTGCCAACAGTACCATGCAATCTAAGGCTTTTGTGACGACTTGAACTTCTACTACCTTGCCTAAAACCACCAGACTCATTCCACTTGTGGGCTGAGGATCTTAGTCAAGATCTCCATTGATGAAAGCCTTCCTGGTCAATCTTTTTTTAACATAACGCAGCTTTTTACCCCATAAAAATGAACCAAGACATTTAGGGAATGTGCGTTGCATACATTCTTAATTTTTCCCTAAACAAGGGGACAAACATGCCTTCACTCTGCGTTTTCGCCCATGAGATCTCTTTTAAACAAGCAGGCTTGGCTCTATAAATATCTTCATTCAAAATGGTCATGTTTCAGCCTTGAACCACAGAGTATTTACTCCTGGAGTGTTTCCTTTCTAATGTTTTAAAAGCCATTGCAAATGCTTCATTTCCTCCTGATTATAGCTCTATTAGATTATCTGCTCTTTCAAAGGAAAAAGAGAAACATCTGATACGAACTCAGGCTCTCAGAACAACAACAATTTTTGTATCATATTGACTTAAGGGTTAACCCTTCTCTTGAGTTATTAAAGGTTGTATTAGGTGCAGAGAAGGAATGGCATTTGTCAAGTTGAGATTTCTGTGAGCAAAACCAAGACACATAATTTCCAAAGTACATCAGAAATAGGCAGCCTGTGGGGAAGAAAGTTGGTTTGTTAAATCACAAGGGGAGGAAGGGGGAGTCAAAGAGAGCAGACAGAATGCAGAGAATCGAAATGACTTCTTTGCTTTGCTCTTTAGCCCTAGATGTGATGGAGGAAAATCTACCCTGCAGTTACTCTTTGCAGATATCAAAGGTGAAACACTATCTGAGATGGAGGTACCAAAAAAACCAAAAAAAGTACTGGAATAATTAAAGATTTTAAATTGCAACAGATCCCCAAAGTCGGATTGTATTTGTCCAAAATTTTGCTGAAGGCACTAAAGAACCATGCTGAGCCATTTGTGCTAATAAAAATAATCTTTCCTTAAAGCAACTCCTCTTCCACAATGCAGGAAAGTAGCCAGAGCTGTACCATTGTTGTATCTAGGTAGGTGCAGATAGTTACACCAATTTGCCCTTGTAAGTTTGTTCCTCAGTGGTTCTTGTTGCCTTGGGTCCAGGAACTACAGTTTTCAGGATGCAGCCTGGGGAATAGAGGAGGTGGGCTGGGAGGAGAGAGAGAGAGAGAGAGAGGGAGAAGAGGAATAAGAATGTGAGCTCTATGAAGGAGTGAGGGGAATGAACCTGACCTTTGCTATCATCTAGCTTCCCGAATCTTCCTCACAGGGGTTCAGGTACAAAACCCATGCTTTTAAATACAGCTAAGTGTGATTTTTTTTTTTTAAGCACATGACAATTTCCATTGAAGTCAATACAGTTATTCCAATGCAGCCACACACCCCTGACTGCTGGAACACACCCCAATATGCTCTAGAAAACCCCCAGCACCAGGGAGTCCTTGTGGGGAAATTAGCAGGAGGTCTCATGTTGCCAGTACTGAAACATCCTTAGAATTTCTAAATATTATAGATGACAATTTCCTTACTCAAAAAGTGTTGCATCCAATCCAGGGAAATGCTATATTAGACCTTATCTTGACAGATAAAGAGGAACTGATCACAGAATTAAAACTGAATGGTAACTTAGGTACAACTGATCATGACTTGATCACATTTCTAATGTGCAAATAGAATAAAGTTCAGGCCAGTGATATCTTTACTTCATGCTTTAAAAGGGCCAGGTTCACAAAGCTGAAAACAATTATGAGCCAGATCAGCTGGGAGGAAGAATTTAATGAGAAAAATGTGAATGATAACTAGGAAGTGTTTAAGAACACTTTACTAAATGCCCCCAAGCCCACAATTGAAGAAGAAAATTGTATTGGTTAAAAAATGGACCTGGTCTAGAGTGGAAGTGAAGGCAGCAGTATAAAAATACCATATAACAAATAGAAGAAAGGAGACATTGATAGTAATGACTATAAATCAGAAGCTAAGGATTGTAGAAAATTGATAAGGCCAGCAAAGAGACACAAGGAGAAATCTATGGCCAGCAGAGTTAAGGACAATAAGATGGAGTTTTTAGAGTATCATAGGAACAAAAAGAATCCTTACTATTATATTGGCCATTACTAGATGGAAATGGTAGAATTATCAATAATAATGCAGAAAAGTCAGAAGTGTTCAATCAATATTTCTGTTCTGTATTTGGAAAAAAAAACAACAGATGATGTAGTCTTATCTTATGATAACACTCTTTCCGTTCCACTACTATCTCAGGAGGCTGTTAAAACAGCAACAACTAAAGTTAGACATTTTTAAATCAGCATGTCTGGATAACTTGCATCC
The DNA here is from genome assembly GCF_020497125.1 of Mauremys mutica. Lineage (NCBI taxonomy): Eukaryota > Metazoa > Chordata > Testudines > Geoemydidae > Mauremys > Mauremys mutica. Next base: position 97,196,252 of record NC_059072.1, on the reverse strand, counting down.
AGGAGTCTTAAAAGAGCTGTCTGAGTTGCTTGCTGGACCATTAATGTTGATTTTCAAAAGGTCTTGGGACACTGGGGAAATTCCAGAAAACAAGAAGAAAGCTAAGGTTGTGCCGATATTTAAAATGGGTAAACAAGGTGACCCAGATAAGTACAGGCTTTGTCAGTCTGACCATGATCCCAGGCAAGATAATGTTACAGCTGAAATGGGGATTAATTAATAAAGAATTTTAGGAGGATAATATAATTAATACCAATCAACATAGGTTTATGGAAAATAGATCCCAAACTAATTTGATATTTTTAATGAGATTACAAATTTGGTTGATACAGGTAATAGAGTGGATATAAAATACTTAGACATCTGTAAGGCATTTGACTTGATACCACATGACATTTTGGTTAAACTATATATTAAAGAAAAGCTGGCTAACTGAAAGGTCTTAAAATGTAATTGTAAACATTGAATCATCCCTGAATGGGTGTGTTTCTAGGGGGTCTTACTGGGATCGGTTCTTGGTCCTGTGCCATTTAACATTTATATTAAAGACCTGGAAGAAAACATAAAATCATCACTGATAAAGTTTGCAGAAGACACAAAAATCTGGGGACTGATAAATAATGAAGAGGACAGGTCACTGATACAGACAGATCTGGATTGCTTGGTAAGCTGGGCACAAGCAAACAATATATGTAAATATAGACAGCGAGGAACAAAGAACGTAGGCCATACTTACATGATGGCAGGGGTGGCAAGTTTGTATATTTTTGATGGTGCCCAGAACAGGTCCAAGACCTGTCCCACCCCCATCCCCCCACCTGTCTTGTAAGACGATATATATATTTTTAAATAATGTAAAAATGTGAGGGCTCTGGAGTGGGGCTGGTGATGAGGGGTTTGGGGTGTGGGAGAGGCTCAGGCAGAGGGTTGTGGTGCAGGGGTCAGGGCTGTGGGGTGGGGGTGAGGGATTCATGATGCAGGAGGGAGCTCAGGGCTGGGGCAGAGGGTTAGGGTATGGGGGGATGAGGGCTCTGGCTGGGTCTGGAGATGAGGGGTTTGGGGTGTAGGAGGGGCTCAGGGCTAGGGCAGAGGGTTGGGGTGCAGGGGGGTGAGGGCTCTGGCTGGGGGTGCAGGCTCTGGGGTGGGGCGGGACTGGGGAGGAGGAGTTTAGGGTGCAGGCAGGCTGCCGTGGGGTTTGGGCCAGAGAGGAGGACTCCCCCCAGCCCTCTCCCCGCTGGCAGCAGGGAGCTCCAGGGGAGGGCCCCCCATCTCCCCACTGGCAGCACACTCGCCTCGCACCACTATCACTCCATGTGCTCCTAGGGCTCCTCTCAGGTCCAGGAAGCCCCCTCACCTCCCCTCTGGCAGGTGCCAGGGTGGGGGGCTGCCATCACATGTGTGCCTCCTCCCCTGCTGCTGCCTCTAACTGTAGCCTCAGTGGGGGTGGAGGATGGGGCTGCCCTTTGCCCAGTATGGGGCAGGAGGCCTCCAGGCCCTGAATATTGCTGGAGCCCAGGCATCACAGGCCAATATAACTCGCCACCCCGGCATGATGGGTGAATCTAACCTTGGAAGCAATGACTCTGAAAAAGATCTGGGGGTCGCGGTGAATAATCAGCTAAACAAAAGCGCCCAGTGTGAGATAGTGTCCAAAAAGGGATAATGTGATCCTTGGATGCATAACCAGGGGAATCTTGTACTTGGCACTGGTGCGACCATTGCTGGAATACTATGTCCAGTTCTAGTTTCCACATATTCAAGAAGGATGTTAAAAAATTGGAGAGTTCAGAGAAGAGCCATGAGAATGATTAAAGGATTAAAAAACGTACCTTATATTGGTAAACTTAAGGAGCTCAAACTATTTAGCTCATCAAAGAGAAGGTTAAGACAGTAAGATTACAGTCTGTAAGTACCTACCTGGGGAACAAATATTTAATAATGGACTCTTCAGTCTAGCAGAGAAAGATGTAACATCATCCAGTGGCTGGAAGTTGAAGCTGGACAAAGTCAGACTGGAAATATGCTATAATTTTTTGACAGTGAGAATAATTCTCATTGTAACAATCTACCAAGGGCCATGGATTTGGTGGATTGTCCATCACTGACAATTTTTAAGTCAAGATTGGCTGTTTTTCTAGGAATTATTTTGGGGGAGTTCTATGGCCTGAGTTATACAGGCAGTCAGACTAGATGATTACTGTGGTCCTTTGGCTTTGGAATCTATGAATCTATGAATAAGATGCAGAGCCAAGTTCTGCTAGCAATACACCTGGCAGAGTGGGTCTTTTGTGCCCAAGGGCATTCCTTGAGGATGCCATGTGACTGCATTGCATGTCCTTTTCACCAGCTTACCCTGTTAGAGAGCAACCTTGAACTGAGCCCCCTCTTTTCATGTTCCATTTCCTTGAGTCCAACTATTCCTATTCCTCATATTCCCACTCCATGTCCCCAGGAACTGAACTCTGCTGTTCTATTTATTGTCCTGCCCTCTCCTTCTCTGTTACCCTCCATCCCATTCCTTTTGTTCCATTTCAGCTTCTGTCTTTCCTTAGATTTGATCAACAAGGTGACCTATTGTGTTCTTCTTTTCTCTGTGGTGATTTTTTTTAATTCTTCATTTTTCTTTCTAAATAAAATGAGTTGATCAATTTTTCAGTGAAATCCCTGCAGGCAAAGGGATAGTACCAAACTGTGTGTCCAGCCAGTTACAGGAGCCAGCAAGGAGTATCGCATTCTGCAATATATCCAGCTAATTTCTCTGTATCCCTCCAATACAGGCATGGACAAAGATGGGATGGAGCAGGTTCCATCAGGATAACATTGCATTCTAGCGGCAGTTCCCCCTAAAGATAGCAGTGAATTCCCAAGAGGAGGACAGCAGGGTTTGTTATGGTGCAGGGAATCTGGCAATTTTGTCACAAGCTGAGAGCCACTCCCCAGGTCTTGGTGAACAAGGGTTAATTTCAGCGCAGCATGCCCTCTTCATGCACAATGTTCATGGAAAGGACCAACCATTGGCTACTTGGGACCTAGAGGGCCTCTGGGAAGTTTGGGCTGCACATCCAAGGGTCATAGGAGCTGAATCCCAAGCTAGAGAGTTCTCTGTTTCTTAATTGTCTTATGTTAACTTGTTCTGCTTTTCAGTTACTAAAAGAATGTTTTCCCTTGAGGGAAAGCCCATGCAGACTGCCTCTATATCTTCTGCTGAGCCGTTCATGCCAACACTTGGCACTTTTGTGTTAGAATATCATTGTTGATTCTCCTCTTTCAAGTCTTCTCATTCTTGCACCGAAGCATTTGTAGTGGGCTCTGACACTGATCATGGATGCTAGTTCATCCACCAGAACATTAGGGTCCAACTTCTCTTGCTAGTGTCGTTTTGCAGAATCCCATTGGGATTGATGGAGCTATGCCAACAGAACGGCACAGCAGCAGAAAAACTGATCCCTTGGCAGTGTCTGTTACAGCTCCATTTTGTTCTTACAGCTGTCCCCTTACTCCATTTTGTTCTTGTTTTCCTCCTGTGGCCGCCCCTCCCTGGCTGTTAAGTTATTTACCAAGGCCTCTGCCCCTCTCAAAGGGAGGGCCCCTTAAGTTGTTTAACCAGAGCCATTGCCCTTCTCAAAGGGATGGCCACTTGTGCTAAGTGGGACCACTGCCCTGTTCAAAGGGTTAGTCCTGTTATCACCTTGTTAAAACCTGGGCTTGGTGTAGGGTGTGCACTTTCCAGAGCTGCAAGACCTATTGTGTTTTTAAGATCCTGGGCATGAGTCATACCTCTGGGCTCAGGGCTAGTCCAAACATGCCTCTGTGGCTGCCTGTAGTTTTTTCTCTGCCTTCTCTCCTCCCTGTAAGAGGGGGAGCCAATCAGAGTTACTGGCGGGAAGCTGCCAGGGTTTGCCTTTAAAAACAGACATTTTTTGAACAGACTTCAGAAAGATTCTTGCATTGCTGCCTGGTCTGATCAACCAGGGGTTCTGGGGGTCCTTTCTCTGCTCTCATTTTATTTTTGAGCGTACCCCCGTTTTTGAAACCCCCCCCCACGAAGAACGAATTGCTGCCTGAGAGATCTCCTGATTATCAAGACTGTACCGAGCCTTCTGATGTGCTTGCTGTTTCTGCCTCTGCTGCTGCCTTGGGGGATGGTAAGAATCCCTCTGTGAAACTTTCTATACTTTTATTTTATTATTTTAGCTGCTGGCTCTGTCTCCCCAGCACACAGACTCAAGCTAAACCTTGGTCTGTGTCCTAAAACCTCTCTTACAACCCCCCCCCCATCCTGGCTACTGGCTCTGTCTCCCCAGCACACAGACTCAAGCTAAACCTTGGTCTGCGTTTTAAAACCTTTCTCTTAAACCCCGTGGCACTCTGCCACTGAAAATAAGTTTGTGCTGCTGCTGCTAAGTTCTGCTCCTGTGGGCTTTGCCTTGGACTGTTTTCAGCTGTATCCACTGCTGCAGTCACCCCCCCCTCTTTGGAGCTGTGTCCTGGACACACACCACTCAGCCCTCTGGAACTATCCTTAGCATAAGGTGCACCCATTAAGTTAAGTTTAGCATTATACTTTGTAAGTTAGGCTTAGAGAATTGTTGCATTGTGTTTTAATTTGTGTAGTCTTGGTTAAGTTAGCTCATAGATAAGATTTTGCTGTGCTCTGTATAATTGTAATTGTCTGTCTTCCCACTGCAAACACCCCCCCCCTAGCTTCTCTGTGTCTTTCTACCTTGTTACACTCTCTCTGCTGCTTAAGCTTGCAGCCTGTTTGCTCTGTCTCACTAAGTTTAAATCTCTAGCATAAAACCCCTTTGGTTACTTTCTTCCTTTCTGATACCCCTCACATTCTACATTTACACCACTGTGACACATTTTTACCTAAATTGTTTGTTATTTAACACATTTTATCCATAACTGTTAGTTGGTTATATGCTGCTGACACACACCTTTTTACATAGAAATCGCTAGCTACCTGTTACATTTATACCTCAGTGTTAACTGATTACCCACTGTATTGTATCCTACTGTGTTGTACCCCACTATTGAAACCCCCTTACTGTTCACCAAAAAGAAACCCCTCCCTAATTGTCTACCTTAACAACCCCATACCCCTCACTATTGAATTTTCCCTGTTTTTGTATTTTCTTAATAAAGTTTATTTTGCACCCCACCCGTGTGGTAATTGCTCCCCAAGATCCCATATACCTGCTGGCAGGGACAGGCAGCAGTTGGAAGGGTCTTTTCATTGCTAGAAAGGGGAGCAGAGAGACAAGGTCTGGTCATTATATTTAGGGTGGGGAAGTACCAGACAGGAGGAAACAATCTGCTGTTTCCCCTTCTGGCTTTAATCCTGCCGAGCTGTATTCTAGTTGCCTTTCATGGCCCACTTGCATTTGGTTTAGTTTCTGGTTTAAACATGAAACTGGAATGCCCCTTGCCTCCTGCTCGTTCGGTTTAAAATAAGCACCGAGAGCTTGATTCCAGCTCTAATGTGAGTGCTGGGCCTCTCTCTTCCTGGCTTGCGGTGACTTTTATTTAGGCCCTTTGTTTGTTTATGATTTATGAAGCTTTCACTCTGTCTGTCGCGTTTAACAAGCGCTATGAAGAAAGGAGAAAGCTTTTAGCTGCGAGGCGAAAAGGGGAAAGCAACGGCTTTCTCTTGTTTATTAATGCCAAATTTAAAGGAGAGTTGAATTTAAGGAAGGCAGAAAATGGGGGTGGGAGAGTTGGGGAAGCTCCAGGCACCGCTAATTCCTCCCAGAGGAGGATGTTCGGACAGGCACAGATAGTTTTTTTTCCCTTCCAGCCACAGAGTAGAAGTGCTTCTCAAACACTGAGATTGGATTTGCACCTTCATTGAATCCTTTGATGGGGCCTGAAGAGGTAAAGATACCAAGTGCAATTCTCTCCTCCTTTTATTACCTCTCCTAAACCAAGTTAGGAAGTTATTTAATCAAAGCAAGCTGCTGAGCATTGGCCAGGCTGCTCGGGGAATAGCTGCAAACTCCTAGCATGCTTCCCCAGTTTACTGAGGTGCTACCAGGAAGGGGGCTGGGAGAAGAGAAATGGAGCATGCTCCGAAATCCATCCTCCTGGGAAAAGACTGAAGCGTGTTGTCATTCTGTACACAGGATGAGTGCAGGGAATTGATACTAGGGGTGGGATCTGAGCAGGCTCAGGGCTGGGAGTCCCAGTGCACTCTGACATGGAGATGGTACCAGCTTTAAGGAAGTCCCAGAGTCCAGGAGTGGAATCGGGGGTTGCACTGGAAAAGGCGGATGAAGACAGGGAAAGGAAAAACTTTGAGTCTTTGAAACCAGAAAGCACCTGCCATTTCTTGCTCCTCTCACCGCATGGTGTCTTGTGTGCCTTTCAGAGTTGGAGCTTTGAGCATACTCACCAATTTTCTCCCTTTTAGCTCTGACCTGGACTCTTAAAGGTCCATTTTACATCATGATTAATGCCACTTCCACCTGTTGTTTTTTTTTCCTTCTCCCTTTGGGAGCCTGCCACCAACCTCTCCATATAGCTTCAGAGAGAAGTAGCTATTGTTGCATGAACATCTAAAGAGCAGTTCACTGTAGAATCTGGGGACTGGTAGGAGACAATAGGTTCACAGTTTCCATACACTGGGCTTGGATCAGTACTCTCCAGCACTCCTGGCCTTTGCTGAGCCAAGGCACAAGGGAAAAAATAATCAGATTCAGAGCTCGGAGCAGACCTCATCCTCTAGATGCACTGAGTCAATCATTGGACTTGATGGTATAAAATCTCCTAGGTTCCTGCTCTTTAAGATATCTGCATCCTAATACTGCACTGAGCTGAGCTCCCTCAGCTCCCATTAAAAGTTAGAGAAGGAGAGGACACTCAGCAGCTTGCAAGATCAGGGCCCTCAGAGGTTGATCCTTCAAGATGCTGAGGCCATGACTCCTGTTTGCTTGCTCTTCACATTAGAAGCATCCATCCTTGATTTTCCTGTTTTTGCTGAAGGACTCCTTAGAGGGCTGGAGAGTTGGTTAGGCTGTGGCCTTGTGTGACCTGTGCAGGCAGACTGTTACACCTCCGTGGAGCCACACTGAAGTCAGTGGGACTGTTTGCAGGTCCAGGAATCTGCCCATGTGGATCTCAGTGGAGGATGGGGGCCAATGACAAGGCCCCTGATCCAAAGCTGTTGATATCAATGGGAAAACTCCCATTTGGATCAGGCCCAAGAGGATGACACCTAAGTAACTGAGAGGGGAAGGCATTGTAACCATACTCCTTAAAATTCTGCTTTTGTTTGGTTGTGGTTTTTTTTTAAAATGCATATCTGACTCAAACTCCTGCCAGATACTTGGGAGAAAAGGTGTCTATGTTAAAAACTCAAACACCATAACATATTCAACTGTAGACTATGTATGTTTCCTCTGCGGCTCTTCTCTGAATAAATTGAATTGAATTGCATCAAAACCAGGGTAGACATGACTTAATAGTCCTGATGTTTCTAAGGTAACAAATAAGCACAAGAAAATCCCTATAGCATTTCACATCTTCGTTATATATCATAGCAGGGGGAAAGGGTCCAAACACAATCGTTTTTCATTTGCAGGTCAGCTTTGATATTTATGAACATAACAGTTATAAGCCCAAAGGGTGTTTTTTTCCCTAAAAGTTACACTGTAAGTGCCTGAAAATAAGGACATAGGATGAAAGTGCCATCGCAGCCATCATTCACTATAAGTAGTTCACGAAAGTGGCCAAAATATTTAAATGAGGTTTAATTATAAAGATTGAAGAGATGACTTCCGGAAAGTGAAGCAAAATCTCCAGGAATTAAGACAGCAATAAGAACCTAACCAGCAAGGAAAAAGTGGTTTCAGGCTCATTAATATGATGCTACATTCTTCTTAAACTGATTGCAAAATGTGTGTACAGTGATCATTACCCACACACATGGCCTTTGGGATGTAATGCGGCAGCAGTTTGGCCCTGATAAGACTGTATGACAAGGTTTGGTAACTTGATCCAAAGCCAGGGCTGGGAGCTGCAGGGAGGAGGCAGCCCCGGCTGAGTACGGGCTGGCGCAGGTGATTACTCAGTGCCTCCCCCACCCATAGTAACCGGACTTTGGGTGTCTGGTCAGTAGATCTGACCAGACACTGTCAGGTCCCCTTTTTGGCTGGACTTTCTGGTTGAAAACTGGCACCTGGCCATCCTAACTGCTGCTCACCAAGACTTGGTGTGTGGGGAACAAAAGGCCACCCTATGTGTGTGGGGAGGGATCAATATTCTTCCATATGGGCTCTGGACAGCCAGGTACAAGTTAGGACATCCCTCGGGGCTTCCTTAACTGAAGTGAGTTGCTAAATCAGTCCCTGGCAGCCTTGGGGTTGGGGGCAGGGAGGAGGAGAGAAGAAGGTACAAACCGCCCCCTCACTCTCACACACGCTCTGTCTGTGTATCAGGCTTTGTTCCCTTTCCCCCGCTCTTACAGGCCACCATAAAGTAGTTTGAATGCTCCCTAGTCCCACACTGGGTCATAGCCTGGATGCTGACTATTCTGTGGTGAACTACCACAATTGTGTTTACATGGACCTCTCTGATCCAAGTACTGGCCAAGCCAGTTTAAGTACAGGATCAGTAAACTTTATTTAACTATGAGATCATCTGCTGCTGATATGCCTGCAGGCCATAACTCCTGCCAGTTATTATATTCATCTTTCTTTCACAGACTTAAAGTGACAAAATGTAAAGAAGATGAATTAAGCTTTTAATGCCCCCAAATGACATTTAAATACTTCTTAAGACTTAAATGGGTTATTTCTTTGCAGCGGGGGGAAGGGGGGGTTCTTCAGCACTGCAGGAAAGGGGCACAGCTGAGTAGACGAGGTCCTTAATTTTTACTGCTATAAAATTGTTACTCTCCTCTACCCCTTCACCTGACTGCATACCTAGATCCCTGTCCTGCCACCTTCCATGACTGACACTGTGTGGTCACCAACCCCCTTCCTGATTGGTCGCTCGCCAGCTGGCTGCTCCACCTCAAGGAGCTACCTGTGGAAGAGGTCTGTGTGGCTGACCTTGTTAATGCCTTCTCTTCCCATCGCCGTTGCTGCAGCCTCTGGAGAAGCTCACTGTGAGATAAGGGCATGAGGGGAGCAGACTGTAAAGATGGAGGCACAGCTACAAGGGCAGGATGTGCCCCTATAATACTCTAATACAGGTGACTATGTGTCTTCCTAGTTGCTGGTTCTTGCGACGATGCAGCCTGCTACTTTTTCCACAGTTAAAGGACCTCTTTACCCTGTATTTTCAGTGCTGAAGGGATTGGATTCAATCCTTGCTGACGACTGTGGTGTCTGTGTGTATGTGGTGGCAGGTAAGCTGTAGACATACCTGAGATGACGTTAAAAATAGAAGCAAATAGCTTAGTTTACCAAATTAAGGCAGGGCTCTTGTAGGGAAAAATAGTAGGTGATTATGTAATTCAAGACTGTCTCATAATGCAGACACACAAGGGAGCTGAGGCAGCAAAGGCGACTGTAATTCTGTCATTTCCTAACTTTTGAGTGCTTGATGATGTGTGTGTGAGAGAGACAGACCTTGACTAGGTCACTTAGGCTTGTCTACACTTAAAATGCTGCAGCTGTGTTCTCCCGTCGGGGTAGGTGAGCCACCTTCCCGAGAGGAAGTAGCTAGTTCGACAGGAGAATTCTCCCAGCGACCTAGCACTGTGTACACTGCGGGTTAGGTGAGTTTAACTGTGTCGCTTAGGGGGGTGGATTTTTCACACACCTGAGCGATGTAGTTATACCAACCTAATTTCCAAGGCCTTAACCGCTAAATTCCCTATCTGAATAATGGGAATATTAATCCTTCCTTTCTCCCATCCTGTGCCTTGTCTGTTTAGATGATAAAATATTCAGGACATGGACTGTCTTTTGGTATGTGCTTGTTCAGCATTTAGCACTGTTGGGTGTGATCTTGGTAGGGGTCTTTAGCTGCTATTGTAATACAAATAATAATACTTAGCTCTTAGTCTGTAGATCTCAAAACGCTTTACAAAGGAAGTTGGTATTATTAGCTCTGTTTTACAGGTTGGGACATAATAAAGTGACTTGTTCAAGGTCATCCAACAAACAAGTGGTAGAAGCAGGAAGTGAACGTAGGTCTCCTGAGTCCTGGTCTGGTGTCCTACCCACTAGGCACCACAGCTTCCCTTTTAATAACGCCATGTAAGATGCTCACAGTTACTGTGATAGATTTTGTGAGGTGGGATATCAGGACTAACACCAGCAAGTCATTTCACAGCCACCACCTAAGAGCCATCAGATTGTAACAATTTTCAGTGACTGGCATCCTGGGTCTGGCTAGAGATGAAAGACTCCTTAGCCTGTTATAAACCCGTTGAGCCATCCAGTTCTCTTGTAAAGAACTGCAAAGAACAAATAAAAATAAGAGAATGCTTTGGGGTTATTTGCTATTTACTGCTGACAACTCCATCCTCTCCTTTATTTCTTTTTTTTTATTTTCATGTCCATCCACTAAGATTTTTACGATTCTCTTGAAGTGTCAGCTAAGAATTGAACAGCATTATTGAACTAGCACCGGGTTTTGGGTTGAAAAAACGTCCCCAAACCATAATGAAGAAACACATCAAAGCCCATGAGATGGGACAGGACTTAAACTGTCATGAAGAAGGCAGCCCCAGAGGCAAATATTTGCATTTGAAAAGCAAGAACTTGGTCCTGAATATTTTTCATTACTCTTTTTTCATTAGGTGATTGATTTGTATGGGAAGTTGGTGACTGAAAGCCCTGCCGTTTTTAAGTGAGCTGTTATGTTTTGTGCATATTGTGCTAAAAGTTCAAGTAGTAAATAGATCACAGGGTGGGAACAATAGAGATTATATGAGATCGGATGGTATCGACCGCCTGTTACAGCACAGACAGGTGTATGGAGGCACTTGGTCAGATGTTATTACAAAGACATGCCGCTATTGAAGTGGCTGTTATATGAAAGAGAGAATGATTAAAGACACACCGAGACTGAAGTGCCTGAGTCGATTCTGAATCACAGAGCTGGCAGTAGCATTTGGGGTGCGGGGAAAGAGCCGAATACAGTAGCCCTTAAACAGTCTGCCCTATCCCCTGTCACTAGGGATTTTGCCACCTCAAGCATGGCAGGCAGGCTGCCTTCGGCGGCTTGCCTGCGGAGGGTCTGCTGGTCCCGCGGCTTCGGCGGACCTCCCGCAGGCAAGCCGCTGAAAGCAGCCTACCTGCCGCCCCCGCGGTTTGCCGCCCCAAGCACACGCTTTGCGTGCTGGGGCCTAGAGCCGCCCCTGGGTCAGTCTAAGGATTTGGAGGGGCGGGGGGGGGGGGAAAGAGAGAGAGAGAGAGAGTGTGTGTGTATGTGTGTGTCCCCTTCTTCTGTGTTGCCCAGGGCCGGCTCTAGGAACCAGCACTCCAAGCATGTGCTTGGGACGGCACTTTCCAAGGGGTGGCACTCCGGCTCCTTTTTTTTTTTTGCTTGGGACGCAAAAAGCCAGGAGCCGGCCCTGAGCGGAGGTGAGCTGCGGCAGTGGGGGGCATGGGGAGGGCCGCAGCAAGTAACCCGGGGGGGGCAGAGGAACCCCTCCCCCCAGCTCACATCCACTCCACTGCCGCCTGCTCCCCCGAGCGCACCGCCACTCCACTTCTCCCGCTCCCTCCCAGGCTTGCCGTGCGAATCAGCTGTTTTGCGGCAAGCCTGGGAGGGAGCGGGGAGAAGCGGAGCGGCAGCAACGTGCTCAGGGGAGCAGGCGGAGCGGAGGTGAGCTGTGGCGGTGGGAGGGCACGAGGATGGCCGCAGGAAGTAACCCTGAGGGGGCAGAGGAACTGCTCCCCCCCCCCAGCTCACCTCCGCCCCCTCCCCTGAGTGCACCTGGGAGGGAGGGGAAATGCGGTGTACTCGGGGGAGGAGGCAGGGCCGGGGATTTGGAGGAGGAGTTGGAATGGGGCGGGAAAGGGGCAGAGTTGGGGCGGGGCCAGGGGGCACGGGAAATTTTTTTTGCTTGGGGCAGCAAAAAACTTGGAGCCGGCCCTAGTGTCGCCCCTCCCCCCCAGCCACTTGATACTGCGGCCACGGAGCCCAGCTGCTTTAGCTGGAGCCCAGGTACGGTTGCCATCACTTAAAAAGTTTTGCTAGAGACATTTGGTCAAAGAAGTTGGGGCTCTTGGGACAGCTGGTTCATGATTCGTCTTTGAATTCATAATGAAATGCAAAACTTCATGAACTGTAGAGTAGCTTTGTATTTCACACACCTCTCATGTGGAGGGACAGCAGAGAGAGAGGAGTGTGTGTGTGTGTGTGTGTGTGTGTGTGTGTGTGTGAGAGAGAGAGAGAGAGAGAGAGAGAGAGAGAGCGCGCAGTTTCCAGAACAAAGGACAGCGCTTTGAGGGCTTCACCATTATTAGTAGTATTCTTCATGTTGCAGTGATGCCTAGTGCCCCAGTCACAGGCCAGGACCCCATTGAGCTAGGTGCTGCACAGACACAGAACCGAAAGATGCTCCTCGCACCCAAGAGCTTACAGTCTACGCGTGAGCCTTCTGCCAGGCGGTTTACAATAGCAGAGAGAGCTGGTTTCAGTAGGGTCCCGCTTGAGAAATAACTAAACCAACTCAAGCCCCTGCTCAGAACCTGGGAAAATTAAACACACCCTTCCTCGATGCTGCTAACAGACAGAACTTCCCCACTCACAAGCACTCTGAGATTGTATATAACCAGGGACCTTTTTATGAGAGGAAAGAGAACACAATCTTAAACCTGGGAAAACGCAGCAACAGAATATCTATGCAAATAAATCATAACACCCCCTGCCCCTCCGCAAAAACACTTCTTGGTAACCTTGGCAGAAGTCTGTGTAATGCCCTTCCCACCTGCGAGGGAGAATGTCCCTTCATTGCACCACCTCACCCATCCAGCAAACCCCCTCACATGGTTTGGCTCAGTGAGTAGCAATAGATGAAGGGTGTGTCTACACTGCAGAAGGGAGTGAGCTGCTTGAGCATCAGTGTGGATGATGTGGCGTGGCAGTGGCTTAGGCTAGCCAGCCAACCTTAGCCCCAGGGGGTTTGGCAGGCTTGGACTCAGATGGCTAGCTTGAGCCGCTGCCCTGCCATAATGTCCATCTTGCTATTTTTAGCATACTAGCTTGAGCAGAGTTAGCATAAATCTGTCTACTCGAACGAGTTTACACCACCAGCTGCAATGTAGACATACCCCCAGTGTCTCTTTGCAGGTCTGCTTCCAGTCCCAGTGGAGCTGCTTGCTTTGTAGAACCATCACCCACTCCAGATTAGTGATTTAACTTTATTAAGGTGCTGGGTGCGCAGGACCTCCTCAGAGTCCAGTCAGTTTTGCTGGTGTCCTCTGCATTGTCTCTCACACCCAGGTGGGGAGCCAGGAGCGCTTAGGACCCTTAGACAAGGTTCTAGATACTTGGAAATAAACTCTTTGTCCTTCTGGAGCCTCTGTTGGAGCCCAAAACCCAAATTAATATTTAGGTATGGTGACTCTCCAAGTGTTACAAGAGGAATTGTGGGTAGGTAGCCTATGCAAATGAAGCACTCTATGGCAGCATTTTCCCCTTTTCCTCAATAGAAGGAGTAGAGAGCTCTTTCCCTTCTAGAACTTCCGGGCATAGTGCTTACATAAGTATCAGACAAGAGAGAAGTAGATAGAACATTAGGCTGTATTAGAACATGACCTTGAGAAGTTGTGTTAACTATCCTTTTAAACACAACTTTGCAGTCAATGCAGACAAGGACCGGTTATATTTAATACCATGGCAGCTGGCTGTGGATAAATTGTGTCATGTGAGATGAGACACATGACTCTTCCCTGTCTACACTGACTGGAGAGTCATGTTTAACAACATGTTAGTTAACAGGTCTCATCAAAGTCATATTCCATCTCAACCAAAGAGGCCTAGAAGCTGTGGTGATGGGTGCTTTAGAAATGCTTAGCATAAACAGACAGAACTTCAGTTTCCAGAGTTGCCAGTCTGATACCTTTTTACTAGCTCTGTATTCTCACTTTAAAGAAGGAAAAGAAAAGCCTCCTTTTCAGAAAAGCAATAAGGCACAGCAAGCTGTGAATTTCCAAGGGACTGTCATTGGGTTGAAGGCACTTCATCTTTTAGCTTCCCGCCTGAAACACCCTGAGGCATGGAGTGGTACAAAACAACACACATACACACCACGCACTGTGTGTGCAGCACATCCAACATCTCAATACACACTTTTTTTTCTGATTGGACAATTTTAAGACTTTTCTCTAATCATCTCAAAAAGCTTTGTCAGAGGCAGTAGCTTTCCTGTAGCCAGGACAGGAAGTCTTCCTGCCAAGTCACTGCTTTCAGTAATGTCAGTAGAGACTCACAGCGGGGCTGAACTTGAGTCCTGGTTTTAGCTAAGGCTTTTGCAGGGCCCTAGTGCCTATAGCATATTCAAATAAGGAATACAGAAGACTGTTTCTCATATACTCCCTCCCCACCCTCACTCTCTCTTTCTCTGGTTATGTCTACACTGCAATGAAGGATGTGTTCATAAACCGCAGCAGCTAACTCACGTTAAAAGAGCAGTGAAGATGCAAAAACTCAACCTGTTAACCTGAGTTAAAAGCTGAGTTGCTATGTCTTTCCTGCTATTTAACCTGAGTTATCTAATGCAAATTAGTTAACTTCGGTTGAGAACACCCCCTCCCTTTTTTTTTTTTTTTTTGCAGTGTAGACACACCCTCATGCTTTTTCTGCCTTCTCACTCAAGTATTACTTTTAACATAATGGTAATATCTAACCACTCATATATAACAATCTGTAGCCTCTGTCTTCCATTTTTCAGATTGCAGGTGACCCACAAAACTCGGGTGAATAATGACCACCCCCCACAATAGGATATTTTCAGACTTTTATTACAAGGTGTAAGTTACATCCTCAGCAACGTTAAGGACCTGATCCAAAGCCCACTGAAGTAAATGAGAATCTTTCCATGGATGTCAGTGGATTTTGGGTCAGCACTAGGAGCAGTAGTTACCCATCAGCTCTGTCTCTAGCTTCAAAAGAACAGAAACAAAGGCTGGTCCTTGCATCGCTCTGACTCAGTTATGTGTTGCCATGCTTAGCAACACGTTTTGTGCTCTTGCAGAGTTTGATACACATACATACCCAAATGTTCAGTCAGCAACATTATTTCATCGTGGACTACTGTTCAAAGCATCAGGTTTAACATACCTAAAAACTGATTTCTGTACTGTGGCTGCCCAGGGAAGGGAGAGAGGCCTTCAGATAAAACCTTAAATAACCAAAATCTCATTGAGCTTGGTGTGTGCACATTAAAGATCCCATAGCACTTTTTGTAAGAATACCAGTCCTGGTGTCCTCACCAGCAGTTGACCTCTCCCCCACTGGTGTACTATGTGTAATGGTGCCAGTTGTCCTACTGACTACTGTGACCAGTTGCCTCCCACTCTGGGGTGCCACCTGATGTACTGGGGTACCACTGAGCCCACCTGTTCCATCAGTCTGGGCTCCCTCACTCTGTCCTGCTGAGCCAGGCCCTCAAGCCTCCTCTAGCGCACACACAGGTAGGGATATGCCCAGCTGTGGAAAGACACAGACACTGAAATCAGCTCTTCATGGGAAGACTCAGCCAGGGGATTGCCCAGCACTCAAATGCACATCCCCTCTGAGGTGCAAACCCAAAACTGTGTTGTCCTTGCTGCACCAAAAACTGTACAACATAAGCTCATGAAATTCACCCCCTCCCTCAATGTGGAGGAAGATATGCACAGCTTCTTGCCCCCAGTTATGAATTTCACAAGGATAGATTTTAAGTGACTATACATGATAGCAAAAAGATCAAAGCAGATTACCTTAGTAAATAAACAAAACCCACAAACTGAGCTTAACACACTAGATAGGTAGGCTATAAATTAGCAAATTCTCACCCTGAGTGATAAATGGGCTACCAGATTCTTAAGGCACAAGTTGCCTTGGCTTTCCCAGGTTTTCATACACAGGTGTAACCGGGTCCTTTCCTGGCCTGCCTTCCCACTGCTCTGGGCTCCTTTAATAAAACACCTTCAGGCTTCTCTTTTGCAGCACCCGTGGTTTTATTTATATCTAGTACCCACCACCAGCAACACTATATACAAAGTTTACAAGGCTTTGGTCTCCTCTTTACAGGGGTTCTCCCTTCTCTCTAGAGACTACCCCTTCCCTGGCCAATCCCCCCCCCTTGCACTGGCTGCCAGCCAGCCTTTATAGCTCTTCTCTGAGCAGGCCCACAGGTGCAGCCAGTTCCTGAGGCCAGGCACCAGCCTTCACCCCCGCCCCAATCTATTTCCCCTGATTGAGGCTGGCTGAGCAGGGGCTAATTAGGTGCTTGTGCACCAGCACCCTGCTACAACAGGCTAAAGGTCCTTCTAGCATGGGACCATCACTTCCCACAGTTCAGTCCTTGCCCCTCAGGTGTTTCCAGGTGTGTTGTTGCAGGGAGAGTGAGGTCCCCCCATGATGTCATTGTCCCCCTTTTATATCTTCTTCCCACTTGCTGGAAAGCTCTTTTGCTGTGATCTGGGTCAAACAGTTCCCATTGTACAGTGCTATCTCCGAGAGATTTCTATGATACACAGTTCTTGGGGTAATCCTCGTGCTTGTGTGCATTTCCCCAATAAGCCACTAACATTGTTTGGCCTTTTTACTGTTGTACCTGAAAGGCTGCTTGTGGGTTGATTTCAACCTCACAACATGTTTCAGTAACACATACATAGCCAAACTTCATAACTTCACATACAACAATAACATACAATCCAACAGGCTATTAATGTCTCACAGATCAAGGTATTTAGAATGATACCGCACAAGACATACTTTGTACAAAACATATCCTAATTACATGACAGTGGTGAATATTGGGGTATCACAACTACTGTCCTCCATCCAGAGGTGGCTATATTTCAGCAACAGAGACAGTGATCCCAAGGTGTACATAATTTCTAATATGTTTTTGATCCGTGAGGATGGATATCACTGTGGGCCTGACTTTCTCAAGTGTTGGGCTCATGTGTTTCCCAATGACTTCAACAAGAGTTGCTCAAAACCTCTGAAAATCAGGCTCTGTGTAAGTGCAAGATTGTGTTGCAATCTGGGGCCTTGATACTGCAGCTGAATCCACACGAGCAAACCCGTGGGTCGGCATTGAAGCCCCATGGACCTTCAGTGGGGCTCTTTTCCTCACAGGCACAAAGATCTGTTTGTACAGATCCAACCACAGGATTTGCGCCTTGGATTATTCTAGCAGTTAGAGGGTTTCCTTCCCCTTTCTCCCCTTCTTCTGTAGGGGGTGTCCATATTTCTTAATTAAAAGGAAATTTAGGTTTGGGAGTTAATGAGTAAGGGTGGGGTCGGGTTAAGTTTTTTTATGTCATGTACGAAAATAGATGCCAGATCTTCAGAAGGCATAAATCATCAGAGCTATATTGAAGTCAACTGAGCTAGGCCACAATTTCCTCCTGCTGAGAATCTGACCCATAGTACCACTTGCTTGTTACCTTTATAATTAACATGAAAAGAGTGATGTGTTCTGATTACAGTGGAGATAAGCACATGCACTCTAGCCAAACCCATTTTATAATACAACCCTCAGATCTTATCAGAGACCATGGTATTCAGTAGATCCAACCAAAAAAAAAAAAATCCGGCTAATCCCATCTGGGATGGGAGTGGGAGAGAAATCTTCAGATTCACCTCCCAGAGTTTCCAAAGAATAATCCTTGCAGATGAGAGGGGCTTTAAGGATATGCTGTGGTCAGGGGATGAGATTTCCCAGTTCCCTGAGTCCCAAGGAGCTGTGGAACAACTTGTGGATGGGTCTTCAAGGAAAGCTGGCTACCCCATGCAGGGCCCCTCTTTTTTGAAGGAGCTGTGTAAATCCCTTCACAAATAGCTCCATGAAGTTCAGTGGTCAATGAAGCCACATTAGTTCCTAATGAAGTTTGTAAATGGAAGTCTGAAAGGTTCACTCTGGGGACAAGAGACCAGTTCCCTGCTGTCCTTTTTTTTCCCCCTGGTGACACCCTCCCAAAACACAGTATACCATCAGCTCCACTGAGCGCTGGATGAGGGGCATGACATAGGGAAGAGATGACTGTCCCATAGGGCCACATTTCCCCCTCTCCTATGGGTGCACCATTAGCTTGCTTCCTTTCTATGGCCAGAAATGGAGGATTGCTCCCACCCATTACCCCAAACCTTTTTGGAGAAGCCCAGCTGTGTCAGGCAAGCTGGCTGGTCAAGCAAGGATTTGACCCACTGTGAGCAACAGAGGAAGAGAGATGAAGAAGGTTTAACAAAAGCCTTTTGTATTAGGCAAACCCCCAGGAGATTTTCACACTGCATCCCTCTCAAACATTTATAATGACATTTATATTAAGTTGGCATCTGGCATCCTCTATATTTAGGAAGGGCTTGCCCTGCAGTGTTTACCTAGGGAAAGTTCATGGTTCCCTCGGGTTTTGTTCAGCTAGATGCTGAGATACCACACCACAGTGATGGGCCTGATATGAGACTCTGAACAGAATAGAATAGCAAGCCAGCTCTTAACCCCTTGCTATACTGGGTTGCTCTTATTCACCATTTAACTCCACACCTTGGCATGTGTCTACTAGACATTATTGTTTGTTGAAAGTGGTGGAACTTTCTCATTACTCTTGCACTTTTCACACTTGTACAAATGCATACCTAGGAGCCAGATCTGTCAACGCCAGCTGGGTTTGTAGCGCTAATTAAGCATACAGGACAGGAATGGAACACTCAGACTGACTGTCAGTGATGTCATACCAGTGCCTATAATCTGCAGTAAATGCACAGGTTTATCTCATTAGTTGTTTTTTAAAAAAATTGAATATAATTCCTTTAAGTCTCTCTGGAGCATTGTGTTTCTAAGGGATCATTTCATGGCTCAGGTGGCTGGAGACATTGATCCTTTAGCCTCGTGCCGTGCAACTCACCTGAGGCATGCAATAATCCTTCAGACTTTCAACACTGCCTGTTGAGCCTCACCGTACATAAGGTAGACAGCATTATTACCAGCTCACTCTCCCAAGTCCAATTGATTTCCTTACTGTGCCTTACCGACACAGATGAAAAGATGCAGCACTTTCCTGTAGCAGCGGCGAAGTGGGATTTTGTATTTGGGAGCAGAGGAAGGTAGGTGGGAGCTTGAAAGAGGATGAAATGATCATGGGTGTCTTTAAAGTTTAAATAGCTGAGTGAATCATCTCACTTATACTTCATAAACACTAATCCAGGGGGGCGGGGGGGAGAAAAAGAAAAAGCAGCCATATTGCTAGAAATGGGAAGGCAGTCAATAGTAACAAAATTCACTTCAGGCTGCTAATTTGTAAACTAATGAACTCTTCCCAAACATAAGAACTACATTAGGCATCTATTAAAGCATTAAGTAGCAAAAGCAACTAAGTCGGAGATGGCACTATGTCTTTATTTCCCATGCACCACATACAGTACGGGCTTGAGAGTGTGGCTTAGTATTGCCATCTTATGGGTAATAATGGAGAGAAAATTAGATATGAGTGTGCAGCTTGAAATAATGCCAAATGAACCTGATGCAACAATGCCCTGGACCAGGGAGCCTGAAATACTGGAGCAGGTTCTGTGCTGGGCCTCCTGAGAAGTGCAGCACAGAAGGCACAGCCCAGGAGGAGATGGGACAAAAGTGAATTTAAATCACCATTATGCCACCTGGATCTTGCGGAGCTGCAAGGACTGAAGTGGCCCCAGTGTAAGAAATCTCTGACTTTCCCCACAGCTGCCTATAGGCCACATCTCACTCCTTCCTGTCCTCACCACTCTCCCTCCCACCCTCAGCCTCAAGGGTGCTGGAACAATTTGTGTAGCGGGGGTGCTGAAAGCCATTGAACCAAGCTGTGAACCCTGGATATGATGGAAACCACTTCAAGCCCAGGGATGCTACTGCATCCCCAGCACCCTTAGTTCCAGCACCACTACTCAGCCCCGCCCTTGCCATGGCCTCTGTGCTGGTGCCTGCCAATGGGTGGCAGCATAGGGCTAAGTATGTTGGCCTTACACTGCTCATACACTGAGGGAATTCTCCCCCAGCCTCTTGCTGTTCCTTTATGTACCCTGTATCCCACCAGAAGCAGTGGCCAGAATAAGCCTCACTGTTCTCAATATAAGTAAAACCTTGACAAGCTGGTGGGAATCCAGAGAAGGACAACAAAAATAATGAAGTGCCTGGAAGGATTGATTATCTTATAAAGAAAAATTAAAACACTAAAATGGACCAAATTCTGACCTGGCGTTAATGGGTACAAGTCACAGAAACAGAGAATCAGAGACAGACAGAAGGGACCGGCAGCTCATCTAGTCTGACCTCCTGCACATCACAGGCCACTAAAACCCACCCTGTTACCCCTGCATTGAGTCCAATAAACTGGGCTAGACTAAAATATTACAGCCAAGCCTCAAGAGCCTAAGCTATTGTGGGCTACAGGCAGAAAACAGAACTTCAAGGAAATCACACTCATCTACACCAGGTCTGAATGCGAAAACTAAAGGAGAGCAGGAGAAATTATACTGGGTACAAATATTTGAAGTCTGAAAGGGAGAGGAACTTTTCCGAGCAGCCCAGAGAGGTACAGCATAACTGAGGCCTGGTCTACACTAGGACTTTAATTCGAATTTAGCAGCGTTAATTCGAACTAACCGCTCAACTGTCCACACCAGGAAGCCATTTAATTCGAACTAGAGGGCTCTTTAGTTCGAATTCGGTACTCCACCCCGGCAGGTGGAGTAACGCTAAATTCGACATGGCTAGCTCGAATTAGGCTAGGTGTGGATGCAAATCGAACTTAGTAGCTCCGGGAGCTATCCCACAGTGCACCACTCTGTTGACGCTCTGGACAGCAGTCGGAGCTTGGATTCTCTGACCAGCCACACAGGAAATGACCCGGGAAAATTTGAATTCATTTTCCTGTCTGGGCACTTTGAATCTGACGTCCTGGCTGGACATCGGGGCGAGCTCCGCAGCACCTGCCACGATGCAGAGCTCTCCAGCAGAGGAGTCCGGGCAATCCCAGAATAGAAAGAGTTCCCCAGCATGGACTGACCGGGAAGTCATGGATCTGATCGCTGTGTGGGGCGAGGAGTCTGTGCTCTCGGAGCTGCGCTCCAGCAAGCGGAATGCAAAGACCTTCGAGAAGGTCTCAAAAGCCATGAAAGACAAAGGATACAGCCGGGATGCGATGCAGTGCCGCGTGAAAGTCAAGGACCTAAGACAAGGGTATCAAAAAGTCAGAGCGGCAAACGGATGCTCCGGAGCCAAGCCCCAGACATGCCGCTTCTACGAGGCACTGCATGCCATTCTAGGTGGGTCTGCCACCACTGCCCCACCAGTGACGGTGGACTTTGAGGACGGAATAGTGTACCGGGACAGTTCCTCCTCGATGTTCGCCGATGGGGAAGATGAGGAATGGTCTTTGGAGGACGGCGCAGGCGACAGCGAACCCACTCCCGCTTTCCCTGACAGCCAGGATCTCTTCATCACCCTCACAGAGATCCCCTACCAACCCTCCCCTGCCGTTAACCCGGACTCAGAATCAGGGGAAGGATCAGGCGGTAAGTGCTATAGACGTGTAAACATTTATTTTTTATAAAATATGTATGTAAAAAATAGAAACACTATATAAAAAATTGTACATATTAAACTATACGAAAAGTAGGTCCACACAAAGAGAGATTGAAAAAAAATCCTTTAGCGACAATTCAACGAAGGTGTCATACAGCTCCTCGAAAAGCCTCCGCAGGAGGTTTCTTGGGAGAGGTGCCTTGTTGGGCGCTCCGTTGAAGCAAACTCTTCCTTGCCAGGACATCCGGATATACAGAGGGATCATCGCCTCCACGAGCATTGCTGCATATGGTCCTGGTCGGTGCAGCGCTTCCCTTAGCATCCTCTCTTTCTGGGCACGGGTGACCCGCCTCAGGGTGATCTCGTTCTGGAAATACTGCATCTAAGTAGGGCAATTAGTGTATTGTTACTATTGTTAATGGTTTAAAATTAGGTTGCATAACAATGACCCTCGCCTAACAGCCACGTGCTAGAGGCCACAGAGAACAAGCATACATTGATCTTTCCCGTGCACTGGCGGGAGGGGCTGCAAAAGGCTCATCCTTTCTGCTTTCCACATTGCCTTTAGCAGGAGAGCACAGCTATCCACTACCTGATAAGCATTATCTACTGTAAGGCTTACCAGGACTGTCTGCAAGACGGATTCAGCTGTCTCTCCCCGCTTGTCCGCTCTCCTGTGCAATGGCGCCGCCAATGAGAGCGTACTCCGAAATCTCGAACTAGTTCTGAGATCTCGCGAGACTTGGTGCCCTGTATAGTCTTGCTCTCTTAAACTGACTTGACTGTGTTCACTGTCCGCAAACCTGTATTTGGTCAAGGAAATCACTTACTTTTTCGCATCACACAGCTTCGGCTCTTTCCCGGACTGCCCCGGCATCCCCCTCGCAGAGGCTGGCTCAGATTAGACGGCGAAAGAAAAAGACTAGGGACGAGATGTTCCAGGAACTGATGGCCAGCTCCAGAGCAGAGGAGGCAGAGCAGAGACAGTGGAGGGAGACCCTGTGTCAGCAGCATCGCACACACATCGAACGGGAGGATAGGTGGCGGCAGGAAGACCAGCAGGCGACTCAAACGCTGCTTGGTCTAATGAGGGAGCAAACGGACACGCTCCGGCGCCTTGTAGATGTTCTGCAGGACCGCAGGCAGGAGGAGAGAGCCCCCCTGCACTGCATCTGCAACCGCCCTCCAACGCCAAGAAGTCCTGTCCCCCCCTCACCCAAAGTAACAAGAAGGAGGGGCGGTAGGGGCCGTGAGAACTGTCACTGCACCGCAGCAGAGCGCTAATGTACAAGACACCTCTCGCGCTCTAAATTTGTAGAAGTTCTTCCCTTACAGGATCACCCAGTCCCAAATCCAAGTTTCAACCCCCCACTGTGTATAACATTATTAAAAGCGGTTTGCTGTTACTCACTGTTTCCGTCACGTTTCTCGTGTCAGAAGACTTTGTGTGTAGGGGGGGGGATTTTTAATTGCAGTGCATAGCCCACATTACCAGGGTACAGACTTGGGGGCAGGGTCAACTGCAGGGCACACACAGACTGCAGTCACTAGTCACCAGGGTCAGTCTGTGTGGTGTATGCTGCCCCGGGTGATTCGTTGATGTGTATGCTTGTCCAGGGTCCTGGCGCCTGCCATCCCCGAATGTAAAGGCAGGCTTCCCTTACGATGCACTTCGACCGTAGCCACGAGCCTCTCCGCTGCCCTGAGCCCCAAAAAGAGCCCTCATCCAGGGACAGATACTCACCCTTCCCCCACACCCCTCACCCCTTCCAACGCCCAAACCCACAGCCCACAGCCGTCATGCAAACCCCTATCCAAAGACGGCACCCCTCGCCCCTTCCTGCAAACCCACCCATTCCTGCAAACCCACCCCTACATGCACAACCACTGTAAACCGTCCCCCACCCCACAGACCTATGTAGGAGCAGGAGGCTGTCCTTCCTGTATTGGACAAGCGGTCTGTGCATCAGTGCACACCGAACCCAGCACAGTATGCTTCCATGTTTCAACCCAGGAACAGAAATGCAAAGTCAACGAAAGATTTATTATTAATTACTGTTACATGTCATTAGTTTTAAAACGTGCTTTGGAAGTGGGGGAAACTTGGAGAACCGGGTTTGTGAGCTCAGATCTAACTCGACACATACAGACACAGGCCCATGATCAGGCTCTCTTAAAATCAAGTGGACAGTCACAGGTTACCCTGCTCTGCGAGGAAACTAGCTTTCAAAGCCTCCCGGATGCACAGCGCTTCCCGCTGGGATATTCTCTCGGCACGGGTGTCTGGCTGATCGTAAACAGCAGCCAGGCGATTTGCCTCAACCTCCCATCCGGCAAAAAAGGTCTCGCCCTTGCTCTCACAGAGATTGTGGAGCACACAGCAAGCAGCAATAACTACGGGGATATTCTTTTCGCTGATGTCCGAGCGAGTCAGTAAGCTCCGCCATCTCCCCTTGAGACGTCCGAAAGCACACTCCACGACCATTCTGCACTTGCTCAGCCGGTAGTTGAAGAGTTCCTTCTCACTGTCCAAGGCGCCTGTATAGGGCTTCATGAGCCAGGGCATTAGCGGGTAGGCCGGGTCCCCGAGGATCACTGTAGGCATCTGCACATCCCCTACCGTTATTTTGTGGTCCGGGAAGAAAGTACCTGCCTGGAGGCGTTTGAAGAGACCAGAGTTCCTGAACACACGCGCGTCATGAACCTTGCCCGCCCACCCGACGAAGATGTTGGTAAAACGTCCCCTATGGTCCACCAGTGCTTGCAGCACCATTGAAAAGTAGCCCTTTCGGTTAATGTACTCGCTGGCCTGGTGGGCTGGTGCCAGGATAGGGATGTGAGTCCCATCTATAGCCCCACCGCAGTTTGGGAATCCCATCGCGGCGAAGCCATCTATGACGACCTGGACGTTTCCGAGAGTCACTACCTTTGAGAGCAGTTGCTCAACGATTGCGTGGGCTACTTGAATCACAGCAACCCCCACGGTAGATTTGCCCACGCCAAAGTGGTTCGCTACTGACCGGTAGCTGTCTGGCGTGGCAAGTTTCCAGAGGGCTATGGCCACTCGCTTCTGCACACTCAGGGCTGCTCGCATCCGTGTGTCCTGGCACTTCAGGGCAGGGGACAGCAAGTCACAGAGTTCAAGGAAAGTGCCCTTACGCATCCTGAAGTTCCGCAGCCACTGTGATTCATCCCAAACCTGCAGCACTATGCGGTCCCACCAGTCCGTGCTTGTTTCCCGGGCCCAGAATCGCCGTTCCACACCATGAACTTGACCCATTGCCACCATGATCTCCACGGCGCGGCGTACCCTGCTTTGTGAGAGGCCTGCGCCACTCTCCTCACCGCGCTGCCGGAGCCTCCTCGCCCGATTTCTCAGCAGCTGACTGTGGAAGAGGTGGACGATAAGGTGCGAGGAGTTGACAACGGCCATAAGTGCAGCGATGATCGCAGCGGGCTCCATGCTCGCAGTGCTGTGGCGTCCGCGCTATAACCGACCAGAGAAGGGCGCGATCAGATTTCCCGCCGGCGCTTTCAGGGAGGGAGGGCGTGATTGACGGTTCAATGACGACAGTATCCCAAAACCGCCCTCGACACATTTTTTCCCCCAGCAGGCATTGCGAGCTCTACCCAGCATTCCAATGGGCAGCGGGGACTGCGGAAACTGTGGGATAGCTTCCCACAGTGCACCGCTTCGAAAGTCGACGCCAGCCCCGTTAATGTGGACTCAGAAGTTCGAATTAGTGTATTTAGTATGGATACACAAATTCGACTTCATAAGGTCGAATCCACAAATTCGAACTAAGTTGATTCGAAATAGTCTTGTAGTGTAGACAAGGCCTAAGAGTAATTGGATGAAACTGGATAAAGACAAATTTTGGCTGGATATTAGGAAATGTGTCCTAACAGAAAGAAACATTAGACTGTAGACTTTCCTCCCAAGGGAACTGGTGAAAGACATGACAGTTGGAGAACACACTACAGGAAGAAGTCCTGCCCTCGCCAATGGATGAACTATCTGACCCAGTGAGCCCTTTCCCTAATTTCTATGATCTGCTCACTACATTTTATAATAGAATTTTTCAATCCCTAGTTTTTTAAGGTTTAACATTGGGGCCTGGCTTCAACCCCAAAAGTACTCATCAACCACACGACAAAAAAACCTGTGCTTTCTTATCCCCTGTACATCAACATTATCAATGCATTGCATCAAATTTTACAGTCATTAAGGTCCTGAGTCAGCAAAGCACAAAGCCCAGTTGACATCAATAGGACTTGGATACATGCTTAAAAGTTAGGCACACACTTAAGAACTTTGCTGAATCAGGGCCTTAAGTCATTAAAGTCAGCCGAAAGAAAGCCCATTTGATAAAACCCCTAGCAAGGATTGCAAATGGACTCTATAGATGCCATTGGCAGAGAAGCAGATGCGTTGGATGACAGTCTCATGCCTCAGTATCATCCTCCAGTGGTTGGAACGAAAAGAGCCCCCTGGCTGAACAAGTCAAATCAAGCCAGCATAAGGGAAGCCTTGAGGTGGAGGGAAGCCTGATTCTATTTGGAGTCCTCAGAAGACACTTCTGCTCGGGAGCTCAGAGTTTCCTTTTGACTCCTAGAGGGGATTTCACTGCAGGAGTAGAGAGGCCCTTAGGGTTTTCTTGGAGCTTTTGTTCTTTTCAAACACATGTCTTGTCCCTTCAGTTGTTTGTCATTCAGGCAGCAGCCTCCAGGGAAACGCTACAGACAACAAGAAAGGATCTGGAGAGAGATGCAAGGGTAGTAGCTTCACAGGAAAATAGACATTCGCTGCAGTATCTATTTGTCTACAGCATCCATGTTTCAAAGGTTTGTCAGGGGAGCAAGGAGCAGGGAGAGATAAGGGAGGCTCTTTGAATCTAGGTGCCACCTGCGGTCAGGGCCGGCTCCAGGGTTTTTGCCGCCCCAAGCAGCAAAAAGAAAAAAAGAAAAAAAAGCCGCGATCGCGATCTGCAGCTCTACCATGGCCGCTTCAGTCTTCAGCGGCAATTCGGCGGCTGGTCCTTTGCTCCGACAGGGAGTGAGGGACCCGCCGCCGAATTGCCGCCGAAGAGCAGGACGTGTCGCCCCTCACCGTTGGCCACCCCAAGCAGCTGCTTGCTGGGCTGGTGCCTAGAGCCAGCCCTGCCCGCGGTTGGCCCATGCCAACTGATTCAGGCTCCGGCTAAGGGGCTGTTTAATTGTGGTGTAGATGTTCAGGCTTGGGCTGCAGCCTGAGCTCTGGGAACCTCCCACCTTGCAGGGTCCTAGAGCCCTGGCTCCAGCTTGAGTCCAAACATCTACACCTCAATTAAACAGCCCCTTAGCCGGAGGCACGTGAGCCCGAGTCAGCTGGCTCAGGTTTTTAACCGCAATGTAGATGAACAAAATGCTGAGAAGAGAGAATGGTATTTAACAAGGCAGTATTGGGGAGGGCATTACATGGGGCACTGTATGGAAAGGAGAGCAAACTATGGAAGATTTTATGGATATATAGGTGCCCTGTATGGAAAAGGCACTAGGGGGGATGTCTTAAGGAGATGTCTGTAACAGGACCTGGTGGCCCTTTAAGAACAAGCCCCAGGACTGGCAGTCCAGTTACTGCCCTGACCCTAGGCCAAGTTGTTGTTGGAATTGTGGTTCCCACAGGGACTGATGGGAACTACAGGGGAAGAGCCAGGCTTGCAGGGAAGGGGGAAACTATATAAATAAGCTCCTTTCTTTCACAAGAGGGGAGGGGAGGGGAGATTTGTGGCTCCTGATGGGGCCCTCCATCGAGGAGATGACCAGAGCAATCAGAGCCTGCAGAAAGCACTTTGCGGAGGGGAAGGTGGCTGAAGGGCCCAGGAGCAGGACTAAGAAGCAGGCCAGCACAGTAGTCCTGGGAGGGGAGGAGAGTGAAGCAGGGTTGTTCTAAGCTTGCAGCAGACAGCTACTTCATGTCTCAAGCTTTGGGGTTGGAGCCCTTGGTGAAGGGAGGATGTGGGCTCCCCATGACAATGAGGTGCCACCTAGAGGTAGTGTGGTCAGACCCCTGGAACTCCTTGCCTGAGGAGGTTGTGAAGGCAAGGACTATAACAGCGTTTAAAAGAAAACTGGATAAATTCATGGAGGTTAAGTCCATTAATAGCTATTAGTCAAGATGGGTAAGGAATGGTGTCCCTAGCCTCTGTCAGAGGGTGAAGATGGATGGCAGGAGAGAGATCACTTGATCATTGCCTGTTGGGTTCACTCCCTCTGGGGCACCTGGCATTGGCCACTGTCGGTAGACAGGATACTGGGCTAGAGGGACCTTTGGTCTGACCCAGTACGGCCGTTCTTATGTTCTTATCAAATGTCCTCTTCCCAGCAGAGAACCTGAAAGAGGGAAATACACACCAGAGGCAGGCAATGTTATGCAATTGTGGGGCGAACCCCCAACCCCCAAACTCTGTCACTTGCAACAGGCACCACAGTCACCCTGTCATGACTCCCAGGAAGTGAGAAAATGTATTTGGGGCAAGGAAGCACCCAGCTCTGAAGGTATGAAAGGAATAGGACATGCAGGGAGGGTGCTAGCATTTCACCATCCTCGGAGTCAGCATTATCTGCTGGTGAGTGGTTCCCTATCCAGAATCCCCCTTAGCTAAGCTTCTTATAGTGGGAAATCGAGCCTGCTGAGTGTTTACTCCTTAACAGCTAAGTCCAACACCTGACTTCAATGGGCATTGGGATGAGGGGCTGTGGGCCAGGGCAAGAGTAAGGGGGCTGGTCTGGATTTTTATTTAGCCTAAGAAACCATATGTAAGCTGGGAATGGATGGACGGACAAAATAAATACCAAAGACCAAATACTCAACTGGTGTAAATCGGTGTAGTTTAATAGAAGCCAGTGGAGTTATGCCCACTTATATCATCTCAGATCTGGTCCCCAAAGAGCAATACTGTCTATACGTAGTTCTTACGTGCTGCTTTTCATCTTGAAAGTATCTGCAAACAAATAATCCTCTCAAGGCCCCTGTGAAGTAGAGGAATATCATTTCCCCCAATTTCCAGATGGGGAAACTGAGGCACCGAATGTAAATTGCAGTTACATCCACATTGAGGCCACTCTGGACAGCCAGAGTGGTGTAAAGGGGGCATAGTATAAATGAGAATAAGGCACAGAAAATGAAAGGGCTTTAATATGCAAGGGTGTAGATGAGGGCTGTGAGAAAAGACTGCTGGGCCACTGGTAGGGCTGCTGGGCTTGGTACTTGGTTGTTACATATGATCCACTAAGGTGAAGCAAGCTGGGAGGACGAGGGGCTGGGAAGGATGCTGTGCTCAGCACATGTCATGAGGCTTCGAGCAGCTGGCTGGGAGAGATTGTTTCATAGGAGCCAACAGAAGCATGTCTCTGTCTGCATCCAGCCGTCAGGAGAGCCTGTGCTCTCACTTTTCTCACCTAAGGCCAAATCTTCTGTACCCCCTGGGATGATACTTCCCCACGGGGCAGGGGCGGCTCCAGGCACCAGCGCAGCAAGTGCGTGCCTGGGGCGGCAAGCCGCGGGGGGGCAGCCTGCCGGTTGCCATGAAGGTGGCAGGCAGGCGGCTTTCAGTGGCGCACCCGTGGGAGGTCCGCCGGTCCCGCAGCTTCGGTGGCAATTCGGCGGTGGGTACGCCAAAGGCGCGGGACCAGTGGACCTCCCGCAGGCGCGCCGCCGAAAGCCACCTGACTGCCGTGCTTGGGGTGTCAAAATACATAGATCCGCCCCTGCCACGGGGTCATTGGGAATACCTCAACGTAACAAAATTCGCTACTATGCACATTATTTGCACATGCAGGATTGCACACGTAATCCCTGTCCTCTCAATGTGCCTTGTGCCTGTGCCTGACATACCCCCTCCCACCCATCCATCCTCCATTCACCAGTGGTCTTCCCAGAGCAGGCAGACTTGCATTGTGGAGCTCTGTGCATATTTCCTGCACTGATGGGAGCCTCTCTGGGCCAGGTGCTGAGCAAAAGCTCAGTGCTCAGTGCTCACTGCTTGCTTCCCAACAGAGCTTTTTACCAGGGCTCAGCAGCCAGCAAGATCCAAATTTTCAGTAGGGCTTAGCACCCGCAGTTGGGGCCAGAGTTTTGAAGAGCTCAGCTCCCATTTAAACACCAAAATAAGTGGCCAGATTTTCAGCAGAACCCAGCCCATTGGGTGCTGAGCACTTCTGATAATCTGGCCTTTATTTACGTGCCTAATGGGAAACTGAGCTCTTGGAAAATCTGGCCCCATGTGTGGGTGCTGGGTAGAGCTGGGTGAAATTTTTGGTCAAAACTGTGAATAATGCAGATTTGGTGCCACTGAAATGTTTGGCAAAGTCATAGGCATTTCACTGTATTGTTTCACTCAACACTCCTCTCCCCCCTGAAAAGACATCTAAAATAATCAATTTCATCTAGAAAATGCCAAAATAAAATATTTTTATTTGGGATGGAGGGGGTCAAAATGGCACTTTGGAAATTTCCTTTATCAAAACACTTTTAACATGTTTTACAATGGTGAAAATCAAAGTGTACCATTTCAGTTTTCTCGCCTTGAAACATTTTGTTCGAGCCTGAATGAATGGCACAGCTCTAGTGCTGAGCAGCTGGAAATCTTGCCCTGAGTTTTTGAACAGTTAGCTCCACCTGGCCACAGGGAGAGGGTCAGCATCAGAGCTGGGATCAGAAGTCAGGAGCTCCTGGCCTCCAGCCCTGTGCTCCGAAAAAACCTCTCTAAGGGTACATCAACACTGTAGCCAGAGGTGTGATTCACAACTCATGGTGACATACCTGTACTAGCTCTACTCTAGCTAGCTCGCTAAAAATACAGGTGAGGAGTCATGGTGAGAGCTTCAGCACAGGCTGCACCAGTTCGTCTGACCCACGGAATACGCCCTTACTTGCGCAGCCGGCACTGAAGCCTGTGGCACGCCATTCTCACGTCTACCTTTACATACTGTGTCAGAGCACAGCTCGGGCAGCTACATGAGCACAACCTGTCATTCATCCTCCCAGCTAGAATGCAGACGTACCACAAAAGCCTGATTCTCCTTTCATTGAAATGAATGAGAATTTTGCCACTGACTTCAATAACAACAGAATAAGTCCCTTTCCTACAATATAAACTCTTTGGGACTGTGTCTGCCTCTGTACGGTGCCTGATTGAAACCTCTGAGCAGTACTGGAATATAAATATTAATATTAGACGAGAAGGCAAAAATTATTTAAATTGGACACTAGCAATAAAACAAGGAGTAAGAGACTAAAGCTGAAAATGTTTTAAATTTATATTATTTAATACTATAACTGTATAATTTAACTCAGTAAAGTGCTTCAGGGTGCATTTTGCAAGAAAAGTGCTATAAAAACCAAGCTTTATTGTTTCTCATTTATCTTGGCTATTAGGAAAAGTTTTCAGATGGCAATAAGGACAATCAAAGAGTGGAAACTTTGCCGCATACAGTAGCTAACTCTGAAGATGTAGGTAGGTTAGGTAAGTACCTGCATATAGTGAGCGTGGTGTTGAGATTTTCTCATTTAATTGAAGAAGATGGATTGAATGTCCTAGAAAGTCCCTCCCAGTTCCATCTTCTGGAGGTCTATGATTATCTTTAGTGATTTTTGTCACCCTTTGGTATGAGGAATGTGTCACAGTTCAGGACAGCTGCACCTTCACTCCCCCTTTGTGGTCCACCAAGGGCACTTACTCTAGGCTCCCAGCTCCTTAGCCATCACTTCTCTTGGGTCTCTCTCCTTCCTAATTACGGTTTATCCAGGTTATACAGGTCTCCACCTACACCGTGAACTCTCCAGCAAGCCAGACTGCCTAGACAAGCTAGCATCTACATTTGCTTTCTCTTAGAAGGCTATGAACAGCTGCAGTTGCCAGGAGTCACAAGTTACCACACAGCTCTTTCTAAGAAAGCAAGTTTATTCTTAAGGTGAAAGCATTACAGAAAAAAACATATTTAAAACAATAAAAGAACCTACATGCAACAGGGGCTCTGGAAGGAGTCAATCCTTCAAACCCCACCAAGAGGTTTTTCTGTGGTTACAAGTTCAGAAAAGCCTTAACTCAGAACTAGCGCCCTCATGAATAGGTCAGTTTTTCCTTTATACAGTTTTGCCCTTTGATCTTGAGACTTCAGGAACAGGTAATCAGCAGATAACAGCCCTCTCCTCAAAGCAAAGCTTCAACAGGCTGAGTTTTTGCATAACTGGAGGTGAGGCATTCACCTTCCCCTAGAGATGCCCCAGGTAAATCACATGACACTGTTTATCCCAAAAGTCCAGTCTTGTCTGGAACACTTCAATATGGCCCTTTCAAGTTTCTAAAACTTCCCAAAGTCACATCCCATCTGCCCCCCTAGAGAGGGGTTACATACAATCCCAGCCCACAGTAATACATAAAACATTCATCTAATACAGTGGACCCCAAAGATACTTAAAGTCAATTCAATAAGGTCTCCTAAGGATATTGCAAGAAATTGCCCTACCTGTAGCAGAGTGCATAAGAAAATATTTGTTTAGATTAAAGCAATAGGACTGGCAAAAAAAGAAAAGTAAGTTGTTTCTAGCTGCAGAATGGAGATAGTGGGTAGGGTGACCAGACAGCAAGTGTGAAAAATTGGGACAGAGGTGGGGGGTAATAGGAGCTTATATAAGAAAAAGACTCAAAGATCAGGACTGTCCCTATAAAATCGGGACATCTGGTCACCCTATTAGTGGGTGAAAGCTGTAATGTCAAGTGCCTGAAGTCACAAGATATATAACATATAATATATAAATGTAGGGCTGGAAGGGACCTCAAGAGGTCATCTAGTCCAGCCCCCTGCACTGAGAGAAGATCAAATAAACCTAGACCATCTCTGAGAGGTGTTTTTCTAACCTGTTCTTAGAAACCTCCAATGATCTCTCTTGGAAGCTTATTCCAGTGTTTAACTATTCTTATACTTTGAGGTTAGATAGTAGGAAAACCTTTCTATCTCCCTTCTTGCAGATTAAGCCAATTACATTTTGACCTATCTTAGTGGAAATGGAGAAAATTAACCCAGTCCTTTTTATCGCGGCCCTTAACATATTTGAAGACAGACTTATGGTCCTTACACAGAGCTCTTCTTTTAAGCTCAAAAGCTTGTCTCTCTTACAAACAGAAGTTGGGCCAATATAAAATACTATCTCACCCACTTTGTCTCTTTAATATCCTAGGACCAACGCAGCTGCAACTACACTGCATGCAGACTTATGGTCCATCATACATCTTTACTAAGTTGCTTCGTTATGCAGCTTGCCACCAGATGGCAGGGTAAAACATGCATATCCTTCTGCCACTGCACCTGGCAAAACCTTGTAACAAACATTACTGCTCCTATTGAACAGCATAAAGTCCAGACTACAGAAAGATTAGCGACATAGCTCCCCTCCCCCAGATTTCACAGAGCGATCACTCTATAGCTGACCTATCAGACCTCCTCCTCAAAGGAAACCTGCACAACACTTTCAAAAGACAAGCCTGGGAGCTTAAATTCATAACTCTGCCAGGCACTGAAAATCATGGACTGAACAGAGACACTGGACTTATGGCTCATCATAACAATCTGTAACCCACTAACCCCCCTTTTTGTCCTGTGACTGAAGGGGTATTAACAGGCCACATCACCTTGAATGGTCCCTTAGAATATGTTCTAACTACTTATGCTATGCTAAACTATCTGTTTGATCTTGTATTTAGCTGGGACACTCTCAGTACCTTTCCCAGACCTATAGAAGAGCTCCATGTATCTTGAAAGCTTGTCTCTCTTTCCAACAGAAGTTGGTCCAATAAAATTACCCCACACTGAGTGGTTAGAGAGGTTGAAGTGTTCTCCCACTGGTTTTTGAATGTTATGATTCCTGATGTCAGATTTGTGTCCATTTATTATTGTTGGCCAAACCAGACAGCCTCTACGCAAAAGAATAAATGGACACAAATCTGACATCAGGAATCATAACATTCAAAAACCAGTGGGAGAACACTTCAACCTCTCTAACCACTCAGAGATAGACTTGAAGGTGGCAATTTTGCAACAAAAAAACTTCAAAAACAGACTCCAAAGAGAGACTGCTGAACTCGAATTAATATGCAAATTAGATACAATTAACTTAGGTTTAAACAGAGACTGGGAATGGTTGGGTCATTACACTAATTGAATCTATTTCCCTATGTTAAGTTCTCCTCACACCTTCTATGGGTCATCTCAATTATCACTTCAAAGGTTTTTTTTCTCCTCCTGATGATAGCTCATCTCAATTGATTGGACTTTTCCAGTTGGTATGCGTACTTCCACCTTTTCATGTTCTCCTGTATAAATATCTCCTGTCTGTGTGTTCCATTCTATGCATCCGAAGAAGTGAGCTGGAGCCCACGAAAGCTTACGCTGAAATAAATTTGTTAGTCTCTAAGGTGCCACAAGTACTCCTGTTCTTTTTCCCTCTACAAGTAATGGATTCAGAGCAAGGACTTGAAACTGGGGGTTCCACCTCTCAGGTTAGTACCCTAACCATCAAGCTACTGGCTATTGTGAGGTGGGTCTTTCTCAGTCTCAGATAATTAAATATTAATGTAGCTAGACACTATCTCTATAGCCTGGTGGTTAGGGCTCCAGATGAGGCAGAGTCAGGACTTCACCTTGGCTCTCACACACCCCAAATTAGAACATGAGAATGCCCAAACTGGGTCAGACCAAAGGTCCATCTAGCCCAGTATCCTGTCCTCTGACAGTGGTCAATGGCAGGTGCTGCAAAGGGAATGAACAGACAGGTTATCATCAAGTGATCCATGCCCTGTCATCCATTCCTAGCTTCTGGCAAACAGAGGCTAGGGACACCATTCCTGCCCATCCTGGCTAATAGCCATTGATGGACCTATCTTCCATGAAACTATCTAGCTCCCTTTTGAACCCTGTTATAGTATTGGCCTTCATGACATCCTATGGCAAGACGTTCCAGAGGTTGACAGTGCGTTGCATGAAAAAATACTTTCTTGTGTTTGTTTTAAACCTGCTACCTATTAATTTCATGTGGTGGCCCCTTGTTCTTATATTAGGAGAAGGAGTAAATAACACTTCCTTATTTACTTTTGCTATACCACTCATGATTTTATAGACCTCTATCATATCCCGCCTTAATCGCCTCTTTTCCAAGCTGAAAAGTCCCAGTCTTATTAATCTCTCCTCATACGGAAGCCGTTCTATACCCCTAATTATTTTTGTTGCACTTTTCTTAACCTTTTCCAATTCCAATATATCTTTTTTGAGATGGGGCAACCACATCTGTATGCAGTATTCAAGGTGTGGGCATACCATGGAATTATATAGAGGCAATATGATATTTTCTACCTTATTATCTATCTCTTTCTTGATGATTCCCAACATTCTGTTTGTTTTTTTGACCACCGCTGCATTGAGTGGATGATTTCAGAGAACTATTTTTTTTGTATCATCTGCAAATTTTGCCACCTCACTGTTTACCCCTTTTTCCAGATCATTTATGAATATGTTAAATAGGACTGGGCCCAGTACAGATCCCTGGGGGATACCACTATTTACCTCTCTCCATTCCGAAAACTGACCATTTATTCCTACCCTTTGTTTCCTATCTTTTAGCCAGTTACCGATCCATGAGAGAACCTTCCCTCTTATCCCATGACTGCTTATTTTCTTAAGAGCCTTTGGTGAGGGACCTTGTCAAAGGCTTTCTGAAAATTTAAATACACTATATCCACTGGATTTCCTTTGTCTGCATGCTTGTTGACCCCCTCAAAGAATTCTAGTAGATTGGTGAGGCATGATTTCCCTTTACAAAAACCATGTTGATTATTTCCCAACAAATTATGTTCATCTGTGTGTCTGACAGTTTTGTTCTTTACGATAGTTTCAACCAATTTGCCCAGTACTGAAGTGAGGCTTATTGGCCCGTAGTTGCCAGGGCCACTTCTGGAGCCCTTTTTAAAAAATGGAATCACATTAGCTATCCTCCAGTCATTTGGTACAGAGGCTGATTTAAATGATAGGTTACAGATGATGGTTAGTAGTCCTGCAATTTCACATTTGAGTTCCTTCAGAACTCTTGGGTGATTACCATCAGGTCCTGGAGATTTATTAATGTTTAGTTTATCTATTTGTTGCAAAACCTCCTGTAATGACATCTCAATTTGGGACAGTTCCTCAGATCTGTCACCCAAAAAGAATGGCTCAGGTTTGGGAATCTCCCTCACATCCTCAACACTGAAGATCGATGCAAAGAATTCATTTAGTTTCTCTATAATGGCCTTATCATCTTTGAGTGATCCTTTAGCATCTCAATCGCCCAGTGTCCCCACTGGTTGTTTAGCAGTCTTTCTGCTTCTGATGTATTAAAAAAAATGTTGCTCTTACTTTTGGAATCTTTGGCTAGCTGTTCTTCAAATTCTTTTTTGGTTTTTCTAATTATATTTTTACACTTCATTTGCCAGAGTTTATGCACTTTTCTATTTTCCTCATTAGGATTTATCTTCCACTTTTTAAAGGATGCCTTTAAATGAGTGCCCTAACTCCCAGGCTATTGAGGGACAGGTATCTGAGTTGTTCTCTTATGACCAGTAATTCCATCCTAGGCCTGAGCCACCTTCCCAACCAAAAAACCGTATTGTTGGAAAATTCCCAACCAGCTCTAAGCATCTCCTCCTCTTGGAAGCACACTCCCTGCAGCTGATTCCCTTTCCCCAAACACTGTGCCTCTTCTCTCACCACACACATTTGAGCGGTCCCAGCAATGTGCAGGCTATCTGCAGTCTGCAGTTAGTTTCCCTGGCATCTCAATCAGGCTTCTGACCTGTCCTCCACGGGCTGTTTTGTCTCAGGCACCTGAGTAGGCAGGTCTTTGGGATCCTTCTCTGTTCTGGAGCTTTCAAAAATTGCAGGGATTACAGTTAGATTTTCTGGCTTTTCAGTGACTATAATATTCTGTTAAAACTTGTGTAGAAAGATGAGTTTCCAGGAGCACTTGAGGAGCTCTTGTTGCTGGCAGAGGGTACTAGGCAAATGCATAGCTGGTTGGGAAGTAGGAGATCCAATTGTTACTTATTTTTTTTAATTTTTCAGAAAAGAAAACACTATCATCTTGCATTTTAAAGATGTTTCCCCACAAGGAAAGGGGCTAGAGACTTTTTAAAAAACGGAAATATTAAACCTCCTGCAGTCATGTTACACTCTTTAAAAATCTTCTGGTAATCTGTAGTACCGTTCTGAAGTTTCTTATGTGCCGGAGAGTAACTTCCCCAGTGTGCCATGCCCTTTCTCAGAATTGGTGGCATGCACTAGATCTTCCCAAGATCTTTCAACTAAACTTCATCTGAAGTTTCTAGGACTAGCTGGTTTGGGGAAAAGATGGGGCCAAAAAGTGATAGAAGAATTTTTCAAAACACAGCAGTGAAGGGATTGACATATATTAAGAAACCCAAACAGAGGATTTAGCAGATATGAAGATCACAATCAGAGGGTTCATCTATGCTCCCTGATAAAAGGCCTGGTGTCTTGACAATAGCCAGAGGTGAAGAACAAAAAATAACCTGTTTAGGTTATTTGCTTCCCAGTAGTTGCCGTCCCAATCCATTCCAGGTAAGAATAGAAATCTAATGCAAAAATCTGTGTTCATTCCAAGTAAGACCATAAATCCAGTTGGGAGTTTTCTACCTCCTGTGACACACTTTACCTCAGAGTAGATTTTGGTAAATCTTAAACTGGAGCCATTGTACCCAGCTCAGAAAGGACATTGGGGTAAGTGTAACTGAAACCAGAATAGACAGACCCATGTGGGAAAGGGGGGGGTTACAGTTATAAATGAAAAAGAACTAACTCATGAGGAAATCCGGTGTATTATAGGATTCTGGAATCACATGAATGCACTAAATGATGGAACATGCCCTCTGCTCTCAGAATTAGCCACTTCATTAGCGAAGGCTCTGCTCAGTCAGGGAAGTTAATTAAACTCTGCAGCCACGCATGTACTGAGGGATCAGCAGCGATGTTGCAGCACCAGGAGAATGCTGCTCCTCCATGTATGGCTGCAAATTAGATTTTGTCCTCTCTGTCATTTCCACATCGAGCAAGGAGACATTCAAATATCCTCCTTTAAAGAGGCAGTGAGTCATTTCTTTTAAACTTGCCCTATTGCTAAACTCAGTCCAATACCATTTATTATATTCCACGGAAAATACCACTAAAGCGGGGGCATGTACAATGCATGTATGAAGCCAGAGACACTTCATGCAGAGCGATGCAATTGAAGACACATGCTGTACCCACTGGCTATCTGGATTGATAAGAAGTACCAAATTATTCCTGGGGTAACTCCATTGACTTCAAAGCAGTTACACGGAGGAAGAATTTGGCCCGGAATACCTCTTACTCTAGCAAAAGATGGAGTAAGGTCCAAGATTTCACTTGTATGATGCACATGAGCAGAAAGAAAGAAGTCCAGCTGGAGGGGTGCAAACCATCTTGCAGGGCCGCCCAGAGGATTCCAGGGGCCTGGGGTCTTCGGCAGCGGGGGGCCCCTGCTTTGGCAGCAATTTGGCGGCGGGGGGTCCTTCTGCTCCAGGACCCACCACCGAAGTGCCCCGAAGACCCGCAGTGGGGGCCCCCTGCTGCCAATCTGCCGCCGAAGACCTGGCACTTCGGTGGTGGGTCCCGCTTCGGAAGGACCCCCCGCCGCTGAATTGCCGCCAAAGACCTGGAGCGGAAGAAGCTCCGGGGGGCCGGGCCTCGCGAGAGTTTTCCGGGGCCCCCGGAGCGAGTGAAGGACCCCGCTCCACGGGCCCTGAAAAACTCTCGTGGGGGCCCCTGCAGGGTCCGGGGCAAATTGCCCCACTTGCCCCCCCCCTCTGGGCAGCCCTGCCATCTGGCCCCTAAAAAACCAGCACTGTAGGACTGCTTCCCAGTGGTGGTAGCGACAGTGGAGCGGCACAAAGGGCTCCCAATGCTCTGGTCAGTACTGACAGTGGTGGGGTTTAACTACTGACAGCAACGTGTCACTGGAAGTTTGCATTTTGTTTTGCGTAGGGGCTGACTGAGAAGGGAACATCAAATAGAGCAAGAGATGGAGGCAGGAAGGAGATGGGCAGAGATGGAGGGAAAGAGTGGAAGAGAGGAAAAAATAATGAGAAGGTGAAGAGAAACAAATAACATGTCTGGTATGAAAATCCCATACACCTTCCTGCTGCCTTATTTTGCAACCCTTTTTCATACTGAGTTCTGGCTTGTGTGATTAAGTGCTGCTCTTCATAAGGAATGCAAAATCAGGCCTTGTGTTAAGTCACTTGAAATCAGAATGACTACAAATGTGAGTTAGATTTCTGTGTCCCCTTGAAATGGACTGTGGTCTTGGGCCCCACTGTGGCCATACCCCTGGTCAAACCCCTGGTTTTGCTATACTTTAATTTTCTACTCCCATATCTTCTAAAATTAGCTCTATGTTAGAGATAAGAAACCACAGTGGAAGTTGACATTTTGCAATTGCAACCCCTCCTAGGATTTTAGTCTGCAGTGAAACTGTGTCATATGGAGGCATTTCACTGAAAACATTTTGTGGTATAAAGTATGGCCTATTTAATTTCACCAGTTTGCTGTCAGCTTTGTAAAACTTTGTCATATTTCATACGCTTTGCTGGCGAAACCAGCCTTTCCATTGACAAGAAGGCAGGGAAATTTGACAAACTATACAGCTGACTTTGTTCTGTTATTGTTCCAAAAAAACCATTGCAAAGCTGAAAATTGACGGTTGAGGTTCATGGACAACATTTTTCACCCAGCTCTGGTTTAGATCTGTTAGGGTTCTTTTTTTCTTGTGTATTTCAGATGGATTAGGAGAAAGATATTGCTAAGGAGCATGTAGCAGCTATGGTGATACCTGAAGAGCAAAGAGTTGCAAAGAGTAACTTTTGACTAAGGTAAGTTCACCTCATCCCTGACTGATTTTTGTCAAGTGCTTGGCTCCCTTCTGTCTAATGTGCTGCTGCTGCCTTCAAAACACCAGTGAAGGCCCAGTTTGAATCTTGCTTGCAGTATCATGCAGGGTGCAAACTGGTTAAGTGGTTCCAGTGTCCTACCACAAGCTGGCAGGCACAACAGACACCTGAATGTGTGTGGAGGTGGAAAACACTGTAAGTCATGAAGCCAGGTGAATAATTCAGTCTCTATTTCAAAGCAAAAGCATTCATGAAAATGGCAGCCAAATTCTTCCTCCAGTAAAAATGTCATGAAGATGGGGGGGAAATCCAACATATCGCTTCAAAAAGATGTTGCAGAGTGAAATGACCAAACATAAGTGGAACCCAGGCTGTGGCAAAATGTCTACTGCCCCCCAGACTCTGACGTGAGTTCTCTGTGATGTGCCAAGACAGCGCCCCATGCAGGAAGGGACAAAGAGTTCCACCTTTGTGTCTGATTCTGAATGCAGGACAATACTTCCAAAATAGGAGCCTACCTCAAGGCTGCTAAGGCCACATATGGACACCTGCCTGATTTTGGAGAGCACTGAGCACCCAACTCTTCCCACTGAGGTAAAAAATGCTGAGCACTCACCAGAGGCCTCCTAGACTGGACTATCCACCAGTGACTTTGTGACATTTCCCAGGGGGATAGCCCAGCCTAGGAGGCTTCTGTGGGATGCGCAGCATTTTTTACTTCAGCGGGAGATCTTGGGTTGCGAGCACTCTTGAAAAATGAACAGGTGCTTATATATGGACTAAGGCTTTGTCTACACTGCCAGTTGAACGACAAAACTTTTGCCGTTCACAGGTGCTTAAAAAAGCCCCCCCCCAAAAAAAAGACAAAAGTTTTGCCACAGCAAGTGGCAGTGTAAATGGCTTCTTGTTGGCAGGAGCACTCTCCTGTCGACAACGTGAACCCCGCTTGTAGGAGATGGAAGTATTTTGTCCGCAAAAGTGCCAACAAACAGCGTTTACACTGCCCGATTTTTAACAACATGGCCGTGTCACTAAAAGCTGTATAGTGTAGACAAAGCCTTAGGAGAGCCTCACTTCAAGCTCCTGTTGAAAATCTTGGCTCTAGCGTATAGAAGGAGAAGCATAATCACGCTGTGGCAATCAGCCCCTGCCAGCCAGTAGGTGGCAAGAGAATGGGATCAGAAATGTAACCCTCGCCTTTCACGTGGCCCTGTAAAACATTAGCCACATAGCACAATGTCAAAACCACGTTTGAAACTTCAGTTAAGAGAAGTATAAAATGAACAACAACAAAAATATCTGAAACCAGAGACTTCCTGTAAGTTTTTAAAAAGCCCTCAACTTATGTATTCCAGAATTTGTAAAAATTCATAAATAAAAATGCGCTGAAGGCTTTAAGCGCTGCCAGGTTTCACTCGAGCAGCTCTGTACAGCTGTCCACTGACAGACAGGATTTCTAAGGGGAATGCTAAGAAGCTGTTACACAGCAGTGTTATGGCAGCTCTGCAGTTGGGTCTGTAGAGGAATCTGGGTTAGCTGACTGCTGCTGTTGTGCTTAGTTCTCTGCCCTGCCAAGGAGGAAACCCCAGTTCCTTTCCTCTCTTCTTCGTATGAATTATTTACAGTAGAACCTCAAAGATACGAACACCAGAGTTACGGACTGACCAGTCAACTGGACACAAAGTGAAACTGGAAGTAACCAATCAGGCAGCAAAAAAACCCCAAAAAACTGTACTGTGCCTGTATTGCATCTTAAAGGTGGGCTTTTGCTGGTGTGGAAATTGAAGCACAGAGATCCAGACTGCAGTGACGTAAACATGGGCCCTTATCCTGTTGTCAGCTCCCAATGGGCACATTGCTGGGCAAGCATGGGTCATTATGGATAGACAAACATGGCTGGGACTTGGCTGGGATGTGGGGGAGAAAAAGGAGGGTCTGAAACCCTGTTCAGATGGGCGTTGCAGAAGCAGGTTAAGCACACGTGGTTCTATCCATCATGTGCACAGGTCCTAATGAACTTATAAAGTCACTCAGGCAATCTGTGATAGAGCCTGGAACAGAACCTCAGTCTTCTGATTCCCATTTCTGTGCTTTAGCCACATCAAGCCCACGCTTCCTTTCTGAAACGAACCCCTCCCCACCAGGACAGGCGCTGTCTACCATGCATCCCTAAAGGGAACCTCAGGTTGGCTCCCCGTTTTTGAGTTCTCCAGGCAGACTCCACCGGGAAGCAATGTTTTCCATGAAGGACAGAGGTAGCCGAGTCAGTGCTGGACTATGCTATCAATGCTCATGGAAACGATCCAGCCCAATATTCACAGATGTGGCTGGCTGCCAAATCAGGATCCATTAGGCAAGTCAGCTCACTATTAGTCAGACACACAGCGCTGAGCTGTTATTTTCTCCCCATAAAGGACAGTCCTGCATTTCATGTCCACAGTGCAAAATTACATCTGACATGTAATTTAAAACCCAAGATGCCTTGATATAAAGCCTTACTCCAGTAAATGGGATCAAACAGCAGGGCATTTCCATTTGACAGAATGGATATTTCTAGTTTTAATATTACATTAACTTTTCCTCTCCGCACCTCTCATGGATTTTTCATTCTCAGGCAGCAGTGCCTGGCTGCTAACTGGAGCCGTAAGTCTGATGGAAGACTCCGCAGAAATACAGAGCAGTTTCAAGGACTCCCCTCTGCGGGCGAGTGGGTTTCTTATGCAGGCAAGATTATTTCCCTCCTTTCTCATTCACCTTCCTTAATTCATGCTTCGCTAGGAACTTGGTCTGTAAGCACATGGCCACCTCCTTTAACCCCCCACGGCAGCTTCACTGGCTACATACCAAACCTGACCTGCAGTAACTGTGTGGAGGACGCTGGAATTTATCTTCAAGGAAAAGGGATGACCTCATCACTGAAGGGCGATGTAGCCTTAAGTGGATAATAACTATGAGGAGAACCCAGTCGACTACAGCAAATGTCTAAATCTTCAGTATAGTTATTACAGATTCGATGCACACCGCTCTCCTTACTGTACGTGCCGTAAAATGCTGCTTTGATTTTTTCAGTCCACTCCCTACTGCAGTCTCTGCCACTGCTGGGAGAGTTGGATTTTAAAGATGGCAGAGTCAAAAAGGATTGAGGCTTTGGCAGGGAGCCTGTGGGGAGGAGGAACTGGACTATCAGAGGGTCAGGAGAAGTACAGAGATCACACAGAAGGCTGATCCTACACCCATTGAAGTCAGTGGAAAAGCTCCCATTGACTTCCATGGTGATGGCCCTCGTCCAGGGAATCCGCATCTCAGCCATGTGTCTCTGGGGTCCTCACTGAGTTCTTGTCCTCCAGAGTAGCTGGGGACCCTCCAGAATCAGTGGAGTTGCACCAAGTCAATAGTAGGGACCTATTAAGTCATTAATAAGTATCCTTTTAATTATCCCAGATTGCCATGATGCAGGTTACCAACTGGGTCACTGGATTTCCCTTGTGTCCCTGGAGTACTTCATAGCCACAAGGAAAGTCTCTAGAAGACAGTACTTGTGGGGTAACAACTCTGCATTTCTGGCCCTGGATTACCATCCAGAATAAACAAACCATTCTTTAGTATTACCCCAGAGATGACTGTCCATGATATGAATAGCAAAATACCTGCTTTAGACACTCTGGATGAAGGTGATGGGTGGGCACTACATCATGATGAAATATAGCACAATATTTTAATGCCCACATGCCACACAGCAACACATTTAATTAAAGAAGCCAAAGATGCAGTTAATGTTGATTAAATGAACTGCAGATTTTACAGTTCTGTAATACAAACATACATAAATTGATTATAGATGCAGATATTCATCTTTGGGCAGAGACCAAGCATGGGAAATTTAGTCTGAAAGCTGAATGCTTTATGAAGTTATGAATTACCAACAACAGGATTATAATGGCAATCGATATGGAAAAATAACAAACGTAACTGTCCAGGAGCAAATTCCCACTAATATAAAGATAGGACCAGGTCAGGGAGCGGGACTGATTCTTTACTAAGGCCAACATGGTGTAACTTTACACTTTGGGGCATTGTAAATGAGAATCACACTCAAGGCTGCTTTATCTGTATATACGAGCTGCAAATCTAGCCAGTATTGTATCTGAGAGCCTGCCACATAATGGATTGTAATCTTTTAGTCATATACCAGTTGTGATTTTCCTGGACATCAAGCCATAGTTCTGTATTTCAGTGTCCAGAATTATACAGTGTGGTTTTGGTTGGACTTTGTTATTCTTGATTAAGAGTAATGGTAAGAAAAATAAATTCTGTTTCTGCCAAAAGACAGAAGGAGAATGAAGAAGTCAACAGAAAACTCCACTTCCTTATGCTG
Source organism: Mauremys mutica (assembly GCF_020497125.1). Taxonomy (NCBI): domain Eukaryota; kingdom Metazoa; phylum Chordata; order Testudines; family Geoemydidae; genus Mauremys; species Mauremys mutica. Next base: position 97,152,199 of record NC_059072.1, on the reverse strand, counting down.
TCTCTGGCTTTACTAAGAACATTCATGCTCCATGTGTGTTATGCAGGGCAAACACACTTCCTTCTCCATAAGCAATCCACAGGACCTGTCAGTCATGCCAGCTGGTCACCAGCTGATCTGAAAAATGAAAGATACATGACACCAACATAAGATGAGTTTTCAAATGATGCATCCTCTATTCGTGGTATAACTTCTCTGAGCTCATCTGCAAGGCCCCAACCCCATCCTCACTGAAGTCCCTCTTCAAGATCCATTTGCCATGCTGCTTACATTGAATCAAGTTGATTTGTATACGTTGCCGGTTGATAGTCCCCTTGCCCTAACCACAGTCTGTTTTGCAGTTTCTTTCAATTGTCAGCTCAGAGAAAACATCCCTTCTTGGGTGTTTGGAAAGTGGCTAGCACCCTATGTTTAATCCTAATTAATCAGTTGTCCAGATTAGTCCAATAAGGAAAACTAGACATCTCTGGGTAGTTAACTGGATGGATACAAATGTTATCATAAGAATGAATTATTTGATTTTAAATGGAAAATTTTTCTTAGCAACCCTAGCTCTTCAGATATTACTGAAATGAAGTAGTCTCTCCATAGGAAAGGTAGTGACTGGCTTTGACAGCCCTTTCTTAGCACCCCTAGAAGCTGGCTATTAATAACATTTCTTTGTCTCCTTCCTTTCCCCTTCAGAATTTCCATATAGTTAAATTCTCTCAAAAAATGTATGCATCTGGGGTCTGACTGGGCTCCTGATCCGGTCTTCTGTTGTTATACTAAATGGATCATTTTAGGGTCAAATTTGCCGCACATCCCCTTTTCTGGTGCATGTTCCTTTTATGTAACGTTTCTCCTGTGCCTAGCCTGAACACTGGCAGGCAGAATTGTGCCCCCTTCTACATCACTGAAGCCAGTGGGAATTTTATCATTGACTTCAATGGGCACAGGATCAAGCCCTGTCTGCCTGACACAATGGATTGCTCAGACTCACGCACCATTTGCAATTCTAATCAAACCCAGGCGCAGTCTCAAGTGAATCTGGGCCAAGTTTTTTGTTCCTCGTGAAAAAGGACAGAAAAAACCCATGTTATACAGGATTGAAACAAAATGCAACGTGATACTTTCACATGAGTTTTGCTTTGAGTTTCAGAAGTTAAATAAAAGCAAACATTTTTGGGGGAAGGAAGGGAAGGGCTGTGGAAAGAAAGATGAATTGACACAGATAGGAAATGTTTCTACAATCCCCTGAGAAGAAAAAACATCGGATTTTTCACAGTTCCAGCCAGAAGTTGAAATGGGGATGGTCTCTCTTTAATTGTTTCTTTCATTTAAAACAACAACAACAAAACAACAGGACAAATGCAAGACACTCTGGCTGCATGTTATATATTGTAATTAGATTCTGAACAAACAAACACCCCACTCATTGGATCCTCTCCAAAATGGTCATGAAAGAACAACAATACAACTCCATAAGAAAGCCAGCACTTACTATAACTTTCATTTTCATTAGCACCTGGATAATAAGGATTTTCAAACTGAAAAGCTTTTTTCCCATCTAATTTAAGATTTTATGATTAATTCAGTGTGGCACTCGCAGCAGCATTAAAAGAGACCCATGCGGGGCTGAACTGATTAATGGATATGGCCAGCCCACGGAGAGCTTAGGGTTGCTTGAAAATTCAACCCATTAATTAGCAAGATGCCATGGCTGCTGCTGCGGCTAGGCTCTGCTGCACTGAATCTTCAAGAGTTTGTGGAGTGTGGCAGCTTCAGCTGGGAGTTTTCCCTTCATCCAAAATGGAGAGGATATGAGAACTTGTCCAGGGTATGGGAATCTGATTAAATCCGAGTGCATTTTCAGCAGCAAAGAGGCTCAATAGAAAGTGTAGAATTCATTTCAGTAGCTCCATTCCCATGGTGTTCCCCCAAAAGTTCCATTGCATTGGCAAAGGACAAATCTAAGGAACTCCCCTTTTAGGAGTGAGGTAGTAAATGTACCTTCCTTCCTTCCCAAGAACGCCCTTGCTAGTTGAAAGCAATGGATGATTGCTTACCTTACTATAACCAGAACTAAATGCACTATGGATCGCTTCACCCTAGCTTTCTCTCGGTGAACCCTTCACACACACAAAACAAGCTTTAAAACATGAGCAAGTTCTTTCTTCTGGAGCCTGGGCATAAGTTAGAAAGATATTGTTATTTCTGTTTTAAATATCTTGGAGGTACTGAGACAATAAAGGCTAGAAATCTCCACAGATACATAAATAGCTAATAATAGATGACCCCAAAGATACTCCAAAGGGTTGCATGACCTTTCCACCGAGCCCTTAATTTCATATATTGGGAAAATGGAAACATAGTTCAGATCTTGCTGGTGCAGGGCATATGTGAAGTCCATCATGGGCGAGCCCAGAAAATCCTTGGCATTCTCCTTTCTGTCTTTTCTGACCACTTTTTCTCTCCAGTCACTCTTAGCATTCATCAGAGATCTGTTATTGTCTCATTGTTACCCTGTGCTCCTGTCTAGATGTCTGTACCCACCAGCTGTGTTTTATGCACCTGCTTAACTGTGCTATTGTGAATAGTCCCATTGAAATAATTGAAACTACACATGGTAGCAAAGGTAAGCATGTGCATAAGTGTTTGCAGGATCTAGGCCTTACATACTAAGCTCTTTTGGGTAGGGACAGTCTCTTTACATGTTTGTACAGCACCTGGCACAGAGGGAGTTGGCCCATGCTGGGGCTGCTAGGTGCTACTACAATAGAGATAATAATAATAACTAATAAATAATCTGTTATACTTGCATTCAGTGTCCTATATGCTTTAAAATTATTTAGCCCTTTGCAAATAACTAATTACAGCTGACTGGATTTGTTTCAAGTAACAGCAATTTTTGGGTAAAAAAAATTTTGTTGACATTTTGAAAACCAAAAAATAACCAGTTTTTGTGGTTTTGTTTTTTAGCAGGGTCCATCCCAGCAGCTAGCTACTCCAAGGATCAGGGAGGCACAAAGTTGGCTAAAACTCACCTTTGCATTCTCTCCTTAGCTGTGTTAAGCACAGGATCTGGCTCATATAATTTAATAGAATATGATAGCATTTCTTTATCACCAGATACCACCTATAGCACAAAGTCTGAATCCAGAGGCAGGGACATTTTATCCACCTCTGGGAAATGAGACTGTTGGAACTGCTGATTAGGCTGAAGTGGTATTTGCACAGCCATTGAAAGACATGAATGCCAAAACAAAAACATGGAACCTGAAATAAGTAGTTGTTTGAAGTATCCTACACACTAAAACCTATAGCATTCTTTAGCAGGGATCTTATTCTCTATTATATTCTATAGGATGCTTCCTAAACCTTTATAGAGGTTTTCATTTTCTATTGCATTCTACAGGACTGATCCACAGGGATTTATAAATTCAAGTGAAACCAAGTAGCCCATTTTCATTGTCTGAACTGAGGAAACTGCAAAAAGGAAAGAGAGTGGGGCAGAGAGTAAATCTTTCGTCGTCTGGAAAGTGCCTGGTACATTCTGGGCACTATCACAATACAAAGACTAGCCAAGAATAGACAATAGAGATTAGATTAGGTCCATATTTTCAAAAAATCTTCCAGATGCACAGAATGGAGCTTGCAGGCATGTGCTGTTGTACATGCCTTGTGTGATGTCTATTTTCATACATTTATGTGCATGCTTAGACAGACTGAAAATCAAGCCAGAATTGTTCACAGCCATGGTCTAAATGCACAAAGATTCTGGCTGCACACTCAGCTCTGGGATTTTGAAAAGTGATTGGCATGTGCCCCCAAGTTGCTATATGCTGTAGAGGGATCTTGGTGTGTGCAGAAAGGTCAAACTAGCAGCTGAGGAAAAGCCATGGTGGGCGGGGGAGGTAGACAGGATGGGGGAGAAAAATGGTTGATGCAGCAGGAATCCATCAGGTAACATTTTCAAATGCACCTAAGCAGGATAGGTGCCTAATTCTCATTGATTTCAGTAGAAGTCAGGCACCTAACTAGGTTAAGCACTTTTGAAAATCCCACTGGGCTGCTATCTGCATCTTTCAGCACTAAAATACCTTTGAAAATCTGGTCTTAATGTAGGCACTTTAAAAATTGTATTCATAATACTTAAGACCTTCTATGGGCTCATCTTTCAGGAAACCCTATTGATGAGCAGCCAGAGGCAATGTAAGTAAACAAAGCAATTAGTGCATCAATATGCCTCCTAGGCTGCCTTTCTTGAATGGTAGCAGATAGCTCAGCAGTCAATGGATAGTTGAAGAGAGATCAGTTCCACCTGTGTTCCCAGGCTTGTGTCTCTGTGAAGTCCTGAGTACAGAGGCTGCTCGAGACAGTCTGCTGCCCTAGGCTAAACTTCAGTGTACCGTACTTGTACTCAGTCTGTCTGAGCAGCCCTCTGGAGATTTGAAAAATGGGGAGGGGGGGGGGGGAGCTATTGAAGGTTAACTCCCTGCTCAGCTCTTCTGGAGGTGTAAAGGGTCAGATAATAAAGCAGGGCTGTGGCTTGAAGGGCCAATCAGCAAAAGCAGGGCACATTTTAAAAGCAGCTTTCTGGGATTCAGTAGGGAGAAAGATTCAGGGGTGTGGTTAGTAGACTGGCTGGAGGTGGAATAGGAATAGTTCTCCCCATCCCCAATCATTAGAAGAGAAGCTCCCTGCTTTGTAGGCTTTGGCTTAGGTGGTCTGTTCCATGGGTAATCTGATAGCTGAAAAATATCACAATACAAACTGCTATAGAGCTAGACTTTTCTCCTGGAGTAGTGAGGGCAGGCTTCCTAACTGGTTATATGATGTCACTTGATCCTTTTATGAATGGAATTGTATGATGGGTTTGCCTGTGATACTTTATGATCCTGGAGGTCCCTTTCAGTCTATGTCCTACAGCCAGTGAGGCTCTTTAAATTATGATAATTCTCAGTGAAAGCTCAGGGTCATAAAAGAAGTGAAAAACATCCCCCATTCCAAACTGTGAAACAAACTATCAAATAACTCCCTAGAATTTGTCTTATGCTTCCCTAGAGCCAATGTGAACTGTCTCTCTAGGTAATGTTCCTTTTTTATTAAAGGGAAAAAAAATAAAGATGACAAAACAAGTATGAAGTTTCCTTTAGTTTACTGCACCCAGAAGTGGACTAGGTGATTTACAGGGCAAAAAGAAAGAGGTCATGAAATCTAGAATTACAGTTCACCTTAAATGTCAGGCTTTTGTAGTGATTTTCTTTAACAAGCTATAGCCAAAAACAGGCGTGAGTTCTGACCTATCCTGCTGAAACTAAAGCATGCCTGGAATTCTATATAGCACGTATAGAGTAATATACTGCAAGTAAACCTGTCATTACACCCAGTTTGTAGTCTAATTTTAGATGTGGCAGATGAGGGGAAACAAACAATAAGGAGCTGAATGATAAAATTTACAGCCATAAGATATGCATTTACTCGATTTAGATGGTTCCGTTTATGGGATGGTGGTTTTTCTTTTCTTGTAGGTGTTATTAAAGAAATGAGTCTTAGGGAGAGATTTGAATGAAGGGAGGGTAGTAGATTTGAGACCACAGTGGGGAGCGCACTCTGTATCGCTACTTCTCCCTCCTCTCTTTAATTTCCTGACAGTACAGTCCCTGTAACAAGCAGACAGATTCCTCACCTTTGAAGTTACAGTGCGTAGAAGACAAAATTTCAGCATCTCACAGTTCCGTTGCCACCTACGTCACATGTCGGAAGCTAAAATGGTTTCCTTCACCTTCACTCCCTGGGCATGACTGTACTCTCCTTGATGCACTGGGTACCTCCATCATACAGATCGTGAGCCCTAATGGGGTGAAGCAAATGACCATGGTAGCTCACCAGGCCCAGATTCTCCTAGGGGAGGTTTGGAAGCTGTGGCAGTGCTAGCTATAGGAATACTGTAAGATAAGGAGGATACACGCTGTGCTTATTTGCATGTAATTATCCAGAATGTATTTCCAGCTCACAGCTATTTCCTAGCAGTGCAGGGATCTGAGCCCTGAGAGCAAACTGAAAAGTTTATGCTTGTGGATTTGCTGTCCTCTCTGTATTTTAAAAACTGGTTCTCCCCCATCCCCCTCCTGCATCATTTGGCTCAATCTGTAGTTCTTCCTAGCTCTTGGGGCCCTATCCCAGTGGGTTACTGCCAGTGAGGAGGTGGGCAGGGGGCCTTTTGCATCCAGCAGCTTTCTCCTCAGAACCACTTTTTAAGTCAGAGAAGCAACGTGCTAGCAACAAATACATAACAGCTCCCAGTCCTTCTGTTTCTCCCTCTAGTGTTCTGTCAAAGGATTGCTAATTAGCTTCCTTCTTACTTTCCATATTCACCTCCAGGCCTGCAGCTGAGTCCTTGCCAGGGCCCTGAGTGAGGAAGAAGAAATTGCAGTTTCTCATCTACAAGGGAATGGTAGCAGTGAGTCTGGGTGGTTTTTGAATGTATGTCGCTTTGGTAAACATTATCAACAGGCAACCCTAATTGGTGTACGGAGAAATGGGAATTGCACAGAGCTGAATGTGCATTAATCCAGCATCCTCCTTGCAGTGGGTTGAGCTATAGCGCAGAATCAGCCTTTTCAAAGAGCTTCTGAATGCATCCAGAGTTATAACAGTTAATGATTTTTTTTTAAAGAAGGGACAGAGATACTAAGCCTCATACTTCAGGACTTAAACCAATTTCTAACTATCAGGGATCAGGGTGAGTCCTTCCTGGAGGGCAGATTCCCCACTCATCTGCCTGCTGCAGGGTTCTTGCAGCTTCCTCTGCAACATCCGGTGCTATCCTCTGTTGGGCTAAGGGTGCTGGACAAGATGGACTGTGGATCTGATGCAGTCTGGTAACTTCTCTGAAACGCTGTCTGGTCACAAGGTACTAGCTCAGCGAGAACAATGATGAACAGTACTGGAGTCACCACAAGCATGCTACACAACTTTGACTGGGGGGGGACAGGTGGTCTGTGTTGGGAAATGGGAAGGGAGGAGGGAAACCACTGAGTCACCGATGAGCAAGAGAAAGGTGGTACAGGAGACAGTCTCTCTAACAAGATGTGGTCCACACCATGAGAACTTGGAGAATTTCTATTATAATTGACACATTCGGTACTTGTCTAGTTTTCTACTGTATGTGGGCATTTCTTGGCCATACTTTATCTAGATCACAGTGGATAATCCATTCCATGAAACTTGAATCCAGGCCAGGATTTAGGTGAGTCCTGTGTGGTGACACTGTGTTGCACAAGAGGTGGTCTTCAGTCTGCGAGCTAGGGAACTTAGAGGGTGTGTGCCCCAGGCTTCCTAAATTAAAAATCCCTTTTATGTTTACACCTGAGGCCTCTGTACTTTTCCATCCAGAGGGATTCTGCACAGCTCTTCACTTCATATTTTCTACTGCAATAATCACACCTGTATTCAAGGATGGATGATTGCATCTACCTGTGCCTAATGCTCCAGGCACTAATATTATGGATGGGCATGTTAGTCTATAAGGTGCCACAGGATTCTTTGCTGCTTCTACAGAACCAGACTAATACGGCTACCCCTCTGATACTTGACACCATGCAAGGCACTGCATTTAGCCGTATGGAGTGGAAATCCATCAACCTCATGAAGAAACTTGCACAAATACAGACAGATATCATCTTCCTTTCCAAATGCAAACGGATGGACATCATACCTAATGGACTAAAGGTAAAAAATCCACTACTATCTACATACTACACAGACCACAGTGAGAGATTATGTCATACTCTATCGAAGAAACTGAGGAACCACCTGATCAGCATCCTATACAGCAAACAGGGGAAAAAAAAAAAAAAGTCTGTTAGTCTATAAGGTGCCACAGGATTCTTTGCTGCTTCTACAGAACCAGACTAACACGGCTACCCCTCTGATACTGGGCATGTTACAGTTATCTATCCTGGACACACACATAATACTAACAATAGCATATTTAGCACCTACATGCTAGGGTGACAGGGGCCTTATAAATGCATAGGTAGATGCTTAACAGGATCAGTGAGACTAAAAGAGCACAGGAGGAGGGAAAAGAGGAAAAAGCACAGAGGGAAGAAAAGAATTTACAGGAGAGTGAGGAAAATACGGAAGGGGGAAAGAAACAAAGGGGAGAGACTGAATTAGAAAGTGTCTTGAAGAGAGAACAATGATGTCCTTTAAGAAAAATAACTGAAAAGTATAATCTGTATTGAACATAAAACAATAAAATGAGGGGAGAAGACAATGAAAATCATGGAGGAACAGATGCAGCAGATATACATTGGAGGGAAAGGTTAAACTCAGTAAAGGAAGGAAAGAGACAAATCAAAGGAAATAGAAGAATAGTGCTTTTTTGTATAGAAATAAATGCAAAATAGTATAGTCAAAGGTCCAGATTTTAATGTCTGTATTATATACATAAATCACTGTATAATCTCCAGACCTGAGCACACAGTGACAAACTGGAGCTAAATGCTGTGGCAAAGTTACCTGGAGTGCATGCAATGCTCTTATGCAGTAGATAAGAAACTCTGTGTGAGGTTAACTTATATTAAAAAATAATGGATTTAATGAATTAAATATGAGAATGAAAAATACACTCAATACAATAGCCTGTGATACTTATTTTAACATTAAATTCAGTTTTTTTGCTGTCCCCACCACACACTATGCTGCAAATTTTTGTTTTGCTAGCTTCTATTAGGCAGTTATGCACTATTGGGAGGAATGTTAGATATTTTGCAGCTGAGGAGGGGGAAATTGGGCTTTTTGGCACCAAAGGAGATGCGAGCCACAGTTCATTACTGTGGGATAAATACATTACTTGGATGTTTCTACTTAAACGTTCAGCAGTGAAATAGTTAACAATGGTGGCAATGAAATGGTCATCCTTAGGTTTCAGAATCAGCAGTCAACTGACATGAACCGGGCCATTCACACATCTGAGTTCTTGTTTCAGGATGACTGAAGAGGCAACACTACACTGCTCTGGTTTACACTTAATTGATGTTTTAAAATATTTTTTCATAAGCATTAAACTGCTCGAAATTATATGTGCACACTTAGATTCTAGAGCATGATTCACCAAACAATAGATAGATTCCAAGGGAAATACTGTGGCTATAGAAATGTCAGGGCTTTGTGCGTTCTACAATACTGTACATGTAAGTTTACACATCCGTGTGTGTCCAGTGAGAAACACATGACTGCACTGAGGGACCTGGCAATTTTGCTGGACCTGTTAAGTCTCAGTCTGCCCCTAAGCTTGATAGTAAAACTGGAAGGCTGTGTTCTTCACCACAGCTGGTTCATGCCCAACCTCTGGAAACCTAAAGACATGGAAAAGAGCTAATCTTCATGCTGAAGAACATGTCCACTTGCATTTTTGAGCCGCTAACCCCCTGTCTCTCTCTCTCTCATGCTGACTCAAACCCCAATGAAAAGTTGTGTGTTGAAGCATTAATTATTAATTGTCCATTAAAATCTCATCAATTATGCAGGAGGCCATGTTTTCTTTATTTGTACGTTTCTCTGACCAACAAAGTTGAAAGAGCTCCGTTGTCTCTCACCATCTCTTATTGCTTTAAAAATTCAACAAGGAGAAGGGAGCTTGTGAGGCTGTGAAGAAAGGTGAGAAAAATTACTGCAGGTTTCCTTTCCAGTAAATCAAACATGCTGGCCATTACCTTTCATCTCTGTTTTATTTGGGTGGTTTCTCTTTGCAGGCTTTCAGCTGGCTTCTATAATATACATTAGTGGCAATGTACCATCTTCAGAATAAGAAAATCCAAATGGAAAAAAGGATATTGATGACTGATGTGATGGCTCTTCGGTGCTATGATCATACAAATAATAGAGGCCAAATGAAGGTGAAGGGGGTAGTGTGGAGAAGTGAGTGTGAGGGCAGCCAAAGGAAAAGGGCATAAGCACAGAGGAATTGTGGAAAAATCAAAGCAGAAGGGAAGTGTTTCTTTAATCGGCTTAACAGGACAGAAAGGCTTCTGACCAAAAGCGTTTGCTGGGAATGAAAAGGAATAGTCCGAATGACTTTATTACAGAGGGCACAAATAACTTGGTTATCCCCTATGCAGCTACCATGTAATCACAATCCAAACATTATTTAAACTTTGTATTATGGCAGTGCCGAAAGTCCCCAGTCACAGTGGAGGTCACGTGGTTCCAAGTCTTATATAAACATAGTAAGATAAGGTCTTTGCCCAGTTGAGTTTAAGCCAAGGTGAAATGAGTGGGTGTTACAAATAATAGGAGGGTTGTGTGAAGAAGGAGGTGAGATACATCAACGTGAACTCCTGGCTGCATATGATAGGTTGCATATATGAGTGGAATGAAAATATTTCATTTACATTTTTTGGATGAAAAATTGCATTTCCCCCTCCCCCTCAAAATGTTGAGCAGAAAGCCAACAGGAGTGCTTGGGGAGTGGAGGGGGTCATTGACAGAAGCAGCACCCTATTTAGTTCAAAGACTGGAACTGAGAGGGAGGGTTGGGCCATACTTTGAATATTTTGTCACTGATCGAAGTCTTAATTTCTCTACATTTTAAAAAAAGGTGACTGTTTCCTTAGATGCATACTACCTCAGAGGAATGCAGGCCTTAATTTACATTTGCCTGTCACTAAAGAAAAACATTTAAAGGCAGCTTTGCCTTGCGGTAACTGCCACCAATCCCAGTTATGTTACATGGGCAGAATCCACAAAAGCAACACAAGGCCTGCCCACTCAGGGGATGGAGGGATCATGGGCCACAGAAATCAACAGATCACAGGGGGACAAAAATGTTAAAACGGGGATGGGGACGCAGGTCACAAGGTCAAACCAAAGGATGCAGAGCAGGGAAACTGAGCAGAGGACTTCAGACAATGGCCACTGCTTGGAGGACTGGCAGATCTGGACTCTGAAGCCTTCTCTAGCCACTGAATAGCTTCAGCCAGACCTGTGGTAGTACAAGCTTTTCACACCCAGCCATATTTCAATGCACTGGATGGACCAGCTCTGTAGGTGGAAGAAGAAACTGTAACATCAGTGATTACTAGAACTTGAGAAATACTGCAAAAAAAATCTACAAGTGTTTGGCCATCTTTAGAAAGGAGCTCATTTTGGCTGTATTCCCTTTTTGTGTTCAGGCCCATTAGAAAGATCATAGTTTGCTTACGTGAACGCTTGATGAAAGTGAATTTGTAGCTTACAAGTAGACTCATAGATTTGAAGACCCGAAGGGACCATTGTGGTCATCTAGTCTGACCACCTGCATAACCCAGGCCATAGCATTTCACCCAGACATTCTTGCATCAAGCCCATAGCTTCTAGCTTAGCTACAGCAGAACTAATATTTCTAGTCCTGCCTTCAAGTGTTGGAGAACCCCCCACATCCTTTGGTGAGTTATTCCAATGGCTAATCTCGCTGTTAAAAATAGGTACTTCATTTCCAGTCCACACTTCTTAGGGTGACCAGACAGCAAGTATGAAAAATTGGATGTGGGGGTAATAGGCGCCAATATCACACTAAGCCCCAAATACCGGGACCGTCCCTATAAAATCATGACATCTGGCCACCCTAGCACTTGTCTAGCTTCAGCTTCCTGCCACTGGATGTTGTTACGCCTTTTATCTTCTAGATTCAAGAGCCCTCTACAACCAGAAATGTTCTCCCCATATTACGTAGTAGCAGTGTGTGACCAGGCCTGCTTTTAACCTTATATTTGATAAGATAAATACATTAAGCTGCATAAACCTCTCATGTAAGGCAGTCTTTCCAATCACTGAAGCTGTCTTGCAGCTCTTTTCTGAACCCTTTCCAATTCCATAGAATCCTAGAAGATTAGGGTTGGAAGAGACTTCAGGAGGTAATCTAGTCTAACCCCCTGCTCAAAGCAGGGCCAACTGCAACTAAAACATCCCAGCCAGGGCTTTGTCAAGCTGGGCCTTAAAAACCTCTAAGGATGGAGATTCCACCACCTCTCTAGGTAACCCATCCCAGTGCTTTTTTTGTCAACTTCCTTTTTGTGGTGTTGACATCAGAGTTTTCATGGGTAGCGGAAGTGGCAGGTTGTGATGACTAACCTATTCTGATGCCTGTTGTGATGACTAACCTTGTGTGTGCCTGGGGCCTAAATGTGTCTGAGATGCATTTCTTCATCCTATGCTATGACTACTTCATTGTGTGCTGATGACTAGTACAGACAGAATATATTTGACAGCTGTCCACTCTTTGGGTGAACATAGCTATCAAAATTAGTGACTTCCAGTGCACCCACATCTTCAATAATTATCTGGGGCAAAAGCTCATAAGTAGAACTGATGTCTTCAGATTATCTTAATTGCTCCAAAATGAAAGCCTTGGACTCAGCACGAGCGCCTGTCAAAAAAAATTAACAATTTACAAAGAAAATATATTAGACTGAGGGCTATTTGACTTTAGACAGAAACGTCAAATTTTAAAATTATAGGTCAGTTAGAACATGGCAAGTAATTGTTGGTGACCCAGTTATAAGCACCTATTATGCTGTATTAAGAGATATGGGACACTACTGCATGAAGGGAGATGGGACACTTAACACAGCAGGAACTCAAGGTACTCTAAACCATTGAGCCCTGGAACAGAGATAGTCAAATGGGCTTGAAAAGGGTCTGTTGTTGTTGTTTTTGGCACCTAGGACCATGTGTGCCCACAATTATTCAGTGTGAATGTGATGAGAGCATTAAACTCTTCATCTAGCTAGTAAACTTTATAGTAGCCTGATTTTCTAAAAACTGTGACTCAGAAAAGGCCTCTGCAGCATATAAAAGGTGAGGTTTAAAATTGTCTTTACTTCTTCAGTCTTGTTTATTGTCCACCTCTCCTTAGCACAGCTTCTTCAACCCCTCCCCCAATTATAAGAGATACATTCATCCACTCAGAAAACAGAAACAATGCCATGTAATTTGTGTGACCAATTACAGCTATCAAAGATGGCTTGAGTTCCAAAAGTCAAGCATCAACTACTTGCAACCAACTGTTTATGATGAATCCACAAAGTAAACAAACTCACCCACAATATCATTGGGTAAATTGTAGAGCTGTGTGGAGAAGGGAAATTCAATTTCATGGAGGATTTTGAGATTCTGAAATTTCTTTTTGTTCTGATTAGAAATGAAACCCAGAAATTTCAAAAAAAAAATTGCAAAAGAAAATTCTGGGGAAAATTTGTTTTGGTTGAAATTGCATTTTGGTTTTAACTTTATTTTATGAAAAAAAAAGAAGAAAGTGGATATTTTCACATTGTCAGAACTTCTTCCCTTTTTTCCCTCTGAACCAAAACTTCAGTGAAATTGACATGATTTTGTGAAGCAGTTTCATGAAACTGCATTTTCCAATGGAAAATGGTTCAGTCAGAGTTTTTCAGACCAGCTCTAATAAAGTCAAACGGAGGAAATCCCGATCCTGCACACACATTCCTCTTGACAGAATTCGGAAACACGCCTGGGCTCGGTTCATCTACCGCTCAGTGAAGCTCAGATGCCCCGCTGTTTAGTTTCACTTGGCTTCTTGATTTGGGGGGAAATAAATAGTGGTATCTCCCATTGTAACCCTCTTCTGGTACAAAAATTAGACATCACCCACAATAAATTATGCTGATGTGCATAATAGGCTCCCTTCTCTCTCCTTTCTTAGCTTTGATCAATAGTGAAATTGACACTGAAATTGTGGTCATTGGGCATCTGGGTTAATGCCCTATTGAGATGAAAAAGTATAGTTAATCCCTCTCAGAATAATTGTTTCAAATTCTCTGCCTAAATAAGGCTGACTTCATTGCATCAACAATGCTTGGGTCAAATTTTGAAGGTTTTCTTCACATCTATAAGGGCTAAGGTCTTCTAAAAATGACAGCTGGGATTTTGAAACATGGGAACTGCGCTTAGGAGAGGTTGGTGATATATTGTACCCCACTGCGTCTCTCTCAACTCAAGCCCTGACTTTCTGCAAGCAGGAAAAGCCTGCACTCACTGAGTATATTATATATAAACCACTCTCAATTATTTTCTCAGAAATAATGTCTGGACAGTTCAATCCCCATTCCATGTAAAACCACGATCACCAATTTGTTTCATATAGGCCACCAAACAGTTGTTAGCTAGTAATGGTTTTGGGTTGCTATCAAACCAACCCATCTGGGAATCAAGCTTATGACTTGGAAATAAAATGCTCTGTTTGTATCTCTCTATCCATCTCCCCCCCCCCCCCCCATTCTCCATTTTGTCTGGTTTATCTGGTGTCCAAAAGCATTTTCAATGTGGTTCGTCAAAATTAAGAATGACCATTGCTCTTTTTTTCTGAGGGCCAGGGTGATCTCTAAAAGTCTCACTACCAGACTGGCAGCCAACACCTCCTGGGTTTATCCCAGCTTTACCACTGACTTGCTGTGTGGCTTTGGGCCAAAAGCTCACCCTTTCTATGCTTCTATTTCCTCATCTGTAAATGATGGTGCTGAGGATACTTACCTACCAAAAAGGATGTAGTGAGGATTAATTAGGTCAGTGCTTTGCGGTTCTAAATTACCATTATGATTTTCAGCTGACAGCCGTGTAATGATCCAAAGTGTCCTTATAAGCAGAGTAAGTTTCTGGCCAATAAAATTCCCAGAGAAATGAAAAGCTGAGTCTCTTTTTTCCAGCTCAGCCAAGAAAACCCCATATTGTTTTGTGAAAGGAAGAAAAAAAGCAAGCAAGCTGTGAAGAATTATGAGGATTGGAAAGTGTTTCGATCGGCTTTGTGATTTTCAGGAAGTGGATAATATTTTGAACACATTGCGGCAGCTCTGTTCTAGTTCAGACCCTTAATGGTGCTATTAGGGGAGATGCTGTTGCAAAGATATATTCTGCTCATTCCTGGGTCTAAATTCATTTCTTTGGTAAATGACACCATACTTTGTAAACAACCTTGGCCGCAGAAACAGATTTTGCCCAGAAAGTGAAACCATCTGAAACTTGACTTTTACCTGGTTACCCAGTTTTTGTTAGTCAGTTACTCAGCAAATTCACTTCAAGAAAGTGGGTTAGTTTAGGGTTGGTTTGTTTTTTTAACTTTTTGTTACTGTGGTAGTTGAGAGGGGCACAGGGAACAATATTGGAGACAAGGCAGTAGTGAGAGAGGGGACACAATGAAAGAGAGACCCTTAAACATTTATCTTAAATAATACTTAAAATCTAAGAGAGGTTTGATGTGACTATCCACTGTGCAGATAGGTGCCATATTTTGGATATGAAATATATCACAAAGTTGAGATTTTATAACTACTGCATTATCATCATCAATTTTCTGAAGTGAGGAAACATTGGGACATAATTGGGTGTCTCACAACAGGAAGCAGAAATGAACAGAGACAGAAGACTGAGCTCTCCGTTGAGCAGGATGGTGGAATGAAGTTAGTAAATGAAGTTTGAAAAGATGGACAAGTTTGGAAGGCAAGCTGAATGCATTGCTGGCATTCCATGGAGGGCATAGGCCACCTCTAAAGGAGGAGTGTTTGGGATGTGAGGTCCCAAGTACACATGGGGCAAAAATGGATCCACCCATGTTGTGGCAACTTGTGACATCTCATCTGAGGCTCTCCATTATTAGACTGAATGTGTGTCATGACTTCAGGTTTCTGATTCCAAGATGCACATGCAATAACAGGGCCAAAACCGCCACCACAAACTGGGTCATATGAGATTTCCCAAGACATATTGGGTCACTGCTAGGCACCTCCCAGAACAACTGGAGCAACTGGCATAGAAGAAGGCAGCAAGAGGCTGAGGTCTGTGACTGAGCAAAAATTGCCTTTTAAAAAAATGTCATGAAATGCTTTATATATATATTTACATACACCTACAGTCTATTTCTCCTCTATATACCTTCTAAGACCCAGGCGCTAAGTTTGGTTACCATTAGGGACATCCATTGACACCTAGAGGGACAGTGGTGCAAGGAGAGGCAGGGAATGCAGCTCCACTCACTGTTTAGTTGCTTGTTGTACTCTCAGCTGCTGAACGACACGGAAAGAACCTTGATCTCTGTTCCTGGCTGACAGGTAGAATCTCCACCCCATGCTTTATTTGAAGGATTGTCCCTTATTTGGTGCCTGATGTAATGTAATGTAACCCAACCGCTATAGTTAATGTAGGTCACTCTCTGTTTTGTGTTTTAGCACCAATTGTGCAAAGGATCATACACTGTGACACAAGTGATTTTATACCATTAACAAAACACTGTGGGGTGATGTCCCACAAAAATAAGCTTCATCCTGGATTTTTCCTATCGTTGTCCTTTTTTCTTGAAACATAGGGGAGTACCCTACTTACAGTTAAAAAGCCTTTAACTTCACCTTTAAGGACCTGATTTAACAGGACATGTAACAAATGACCATAATGGTGTATGTTGATCTCTCAAGTAGTTAATGCTTGTTCGGGGAATCATCTGGAGATGAATACCTAACATGAGGTGTGCAGAGTGTAGTGCTGACTATAACCTGGCAAGCCCTCCCGTTTTCACTTTCTCTCATCTCTTAGAAGGAAAAGGCTTAAATGCTTCTAAACTAGTCTCTAGACTGCACTAAGGTTTGATTTCTGATCAATTATAGGCCGAAATGGAAGAAGGCCCTGCATCATGTGAACCAAATTGCAGTAAAGATTTAAGCCTATCCCTGCCTAGAGAAAATTGGACAGCTGCATCCAAGATTTGTGTTTGTAATAAGTGAGAGAGAGACTGTGAGTCAGTCTCTCTGCATCAACTCTTCCCATAGCAACATCCATTTAATTTTAAAACTCCAGAAAACTCGTAGTTCTGTATCTAGGGCAATAATCCTGATATTCCACCCAACTCTGTGTGAAAGGGGTATTGCTGGGATCTTTCTACCCATCACTTCATTAAATACATAGGCAAACATGGTAGTTATAGACTAAGGCCTGGTCTACACTACAGAGTTGGGTCGCAATAAGGCGCCTTGGGTTGACCTAGTTGTGCATGGGTCTGTGCTCAAATTTGTCTCCCGCTGACATGAGCGCCCTATAACAGCAATGCAATAACAGGCACCTCCCCAAACAACGTTCAGCCATGGCTACCATGCTGGTCAAGGTGGTGCAAGTTTAGACTCTGCGTGACCTATGTCAACCGGACAGTCCTCCAGCAGTTGTCCCATCTGACAGTGACTGCTCTAGTCACATCTGTGAACTCCATTGCCTAGGGGTCACAGAGCCTGGAAGCCATCCCCCTTTAAAATCCCCACATATGTTTGAAATGCCTTTTCCTGATCACGTGAACACCTTGTTGCATGTAACTGTCCATCCTGGCTCTGCACACTAGACACGCTCCTGCCCTGAGTAGACAGAGATATTGTATCTCCTAGGCCTGTGGGGAGATGAGGCCGTGTAGGCACAGCTACAGACAAGTTGTAGAAACGTGGACATCTAAGAGCAGATTGCACAAGGGATGCAGGCAAAGGCTGTGTCAGGGTTCAGCAGCAGTCCCATGTGAATGTGAAGGAATTGCAGCAGGCCATACCACGAGGCCAGGGAGGCCAACAGTTGATATGGTGCTGAGCCACAGACCTGCTGCTTCTACTACGAGCTGCATGCCATACTTGTTTGAGACCCCATGAGCACCCCACAGGGCACTATGGATGCCTCCGAGGAACCTGAGACAGAGACACCTGCTGTGAACCGTGAGTAAAACAATGAAACATCGATACCGGTGTCCTGCTAACTTGGGGATTGACCAGGTGCTATCTTTACATTTAAACATTGTAAGGGAAAATGCATGCATGCACTTACCCATGGTTGCTTCTCCTGGATTGGCCTTGTCCATGCTTGGCTGGTGGGACTAGAAGGAGGAAGAGGAGGAGGGACATACAGGGCAGGGGGAGATCCAGCTATGCTATGTGCCAGGACCCGTTAGAGACTCCAGTGCTGTCTAGCTAGTCTCACCAGCCAAGCACAGATGAGGCCAGTCCAGGGGAAGGAACCGTGGGTAAGTGTGTGCATGCATTTTCCCTTACAATGTTTAAATGTAAAGATTTCACCTGGCCCATCCCCAAGTTAGCAGGACACAGGTATCAACTTTTCATTATTTTACGCATATGAGAAGAGGTAGCTGTGCAACAGAGGTAGAGTTATCATCTGATTTTCAATCCCCTGTAGGGAGGCAAGGGGGGTCAGACGGAGCAGGTGCTTTATGTACACAGGGATGTCCCTTGTATCCTCCTGAGAGATCTCGATTAAACTTTCGTTGAGAGAGTCTGCAATCCTCTCCCCATGGTTTCTAGGGACTGCAGCCTTATTTCTTTCTCTATGGCAGGACACTTTCCCATGACACTCTGCTATGAGTTCAGCTGGCACCATTGCACTAAACAGGCAAGCAGCATATGGGCCTGGGCAGCTTCAGAACAGCAGCAGCAGCTGTGCTCTCTGTGCCTTGTTGCCTTCAGGAGTGAGATATCGGCTAAAAATCACCACTGCCTGTGAACAATGGTGCCAGTATTCATTGTCATATCAATGGACACGGGCCTCAATTTCATTGTTTTACACAACAAAACAATTCCCTCCGCATTCCCCCACCCCCATCTCGGCTGGGCCAGACTCCCCATGGCTGCAGCTGGAAAGCAGCCCAAAGCTGAGGTGTTAAGCATGTCCTATGTAAAACTCTTGTGGGAAAGGAGTTCTGAAACTTCTTTTGTTTTCAGCTGTGACTATAAATACAATGATACGTCTGTCTGTTTTATCTGTAGCGGCTGCCTTGAGGGATTCCCTCCTCCACATGTGCGGAAAACCTGACCCTGATGAGTAGGAGAAAGAAGTAGACTAGAGAGGACATGCTCACTGAGATCCTGTAGGCCAGTGCTGCACTGGACTGTGACCAGAGGTCCTGGAGGATGAATATAGCAGACAGCCTGGAGAAGGAAAGAGCAGACAGGAGAAAGGCCCAGGAGTCCCATCAGGAAAAGGAGAGAGAGAGATGTGCCAGGACATAATGGAGCTTCTCAGGCAGCAAATGCAAGTACTGCAGATGCTTTTTGACCTCCAGGTCCAAGAGTCATGTGCTCGCCTCCCTCTGCAGTCAATGGGCAAATCTATTTCAACAGGTCCCCCATTTAATGTAACTCAAGGGACACATTCCTACACCACCACTCCATGCTAGGGGACAGTAAGGACACAACAGCAGCTTCACATACACTGACTGTGGTTCCTGTATGTTTGGCAGAAATAGGTTGAAATGGACACACAGGTTTTCAATGGTTCTGTTTAAGTTCTGTTCCATTAATGTATTGTATATGTTCACACTGTATTCTTTTTTAATTGCACATTATTATTTTGCACTGGTTTTGGTATAAAATTTTTATTTTTTCAGAAATAAATTAATCTTAACATACACCACAGAATGTTTAGTGCTACTCAAAGCACACATTACTTGTAATGCAACAGGATCACAGAACTTGTAGGTTCAATGAAAAACACAGTATAATAATTATAAATGTACAGCAAGTACTGTGTAATTCATAGGTGCATTAAGAGACAGTGAGATATTCATACATGTACACCAAGCATCACATAAATCCTAACAACCCCCAAAACTTCAGGGCCAGGTAGAACATTGTACAGCACATTACTGTGGCTGGCCATTAAAGTGCTCTTTCAAGGCCTCCCCTAGCTGCATAGCCCTGCATGGAGCTCTTCTAATGGCCTTTGTGTCTAGCTGTTAAAAGTCAGCAGACATCTGCTCCTCCTCCACCCTTGCGGAAATTTTCCCCACTTTGGCTCACAGATATTATGCAGGACACAACAGGCAGCTTTAGAACTATTGGAATATTTTTATCACTGAGATCTAATTACACTGGTCTATAATTTTTGAGAAGTCGTCTGCTTCAGAGATAAAATGTGCTATTTATTATGTATTTTGATGTGCTGAATTCAAATATGACAATTGAAACAACCGATTGGCTACTGTTTCTAAGTTATGTAAGTTTTCACATTTTATGTCCATGTATATTGTGTAGATAGTAGAGTTTTAATCATAAATTGTAAACCTAGGTCTTTTCATGTGTTTATGGTTGCGTTACATGATAATATTTCACCTGTCCTGTTTATGTAACACTTTAAAAATCAGCAAAAGGGTTATCTAACAAAAATTTATTATGAAACAAAAGGCAAAAAACTATTATGTACATAGTTTAGTCCTATTCAGTGTCTACTCGGCGCTTCTTGGCTTGTCTCTTGTATTCATTAAATGGAGCATCTCTTGTCACTGTCCAGCAAGCATTGATGGGCTCCATTTGCCCTGATAGCGTTTCTCCATTGTTGCAATGTCCTGGTGAAATCGCTCGCCGTGCTCGTCGCTCACTGCTCCGCAGTTCGGTGGAAAAAAATCTAGATGAGAGTGCAAAAAATGTATCTTTAATGACATGTTGCAACCAAGGCTTTTGTATGCCTTGAGGAGGTTTTCCACCAACAACCTGTAGTTGTCTGCCTTGTTGTTTCCGAGAAAATTTATTGCCACTAACTGGAGGCTTTCCATGCCGTCTTTTCCTTGCCACGCAGTGCATGGTCAAATGCATCATCTCAAAGAAGTTCACGAATCTGAGGACCAACAAAGACACCTTCCTTTATCTTAGCTTCACTTAACCTTGGAAATTTTCCACGGAGGTACTTGAAAGCTGCTTGTGTTTTGTCAATGGCCTTGACAAAGTTCTTCATCAGACCCAGCTTGATGTGTAAGGGTGGTAACAAAATCTTCCTTGACTCAACAAGTGGTGGACGCTGAACACTTTTCCTCCCAGGCTCCAATGACTGTCGGAGTGGCCAGTCTTTCTTGATGTAGTGGGAATCTCTTGCACAACTATCCCATTCACTGAGAAAACAGCAGTACTTTGTGTATCCAGTCTGCAGACCAAGCAAGAGAGCAACAACCTTCAAATCGCCACAAAGCTGCCACTGATGTTGGTCATAGTTTATGCACCTCAAAAGTTGTTTCATGTTGTCATAGGTTTCCTTCATATGGACTGCATGACCAACTGGAATTGATGGCAAAACATTGCCATTATGCAGTAAAACAGCTTTAAGACTCGTCTTCGATGAATCAATGAACAGTCTCCTCTCATCTGGATCGTGAACGATGTTGAGGGCTGCCATCACACCGTCGATGTTGTTGCAGACTACAAGATCACCTTCCATGAAGAAGAATGGGACAAGATCCTTTTGACAGCCACGGAACATGGAAACCCTAACATCACCTGCCAGGAGATTCCACTGCTGTAGTCTGGAGCCCAACAGCTCTGCCTTACTCTTGAGTAGTTCCAAATCCCTGACAAGGTCATTCAGTTCACCTTGTGTTATGAGGTGTGGTTCAGAGTAGGAGGATGGGAGAAAATGTGGGTCCTGTGACATTGATGGTTCAGGACCAGAAGTTTCATCCTCTTCCTCTTCCTCGTCTGACTCAAGTGAGAATGATTCTGGTGCATCAGGAACCGGCAGTCCTTCTCCATGGGGTACTGGGCGTATAGCTGATGGAATGTTTGGATAATGCACAGTCCACTTTTTCTTCTTTGACACACCTTTCCCAACTGGAGGCACCATGCAGAAGTAACAATTGCTGGTATGATCTGTTGGCTCTCTCCAAATCATTGGCACTGCAAAAGGCATAGATTTCCTTTTCCCGTTCAACCACTGGCGAAGATTTGTTGCACAAGTGTTGCAGCATATGTGTGGGGCCCACCTCTTGTCCTGATCTCCAATTTTGCAGCCAAAATAAAGGTGATAGGCTTTCTTAACCATAGTGGTTATACTGCGCTTTTGTGATGCAAAAGTCACTTCACCACAAACATAGCAGAAGTTATCTGCACTGTTCACACAAGTACGAGGCATCTCTGCTCACTTTGGCTAAACAGAAATGTGTCCCTTTTCAAAATCAAACACTGATAAATAAGAGAGCACGACACTGTATGATTTCTAGAGCTGATATGGGACAATTTGTTCAGCAGAGTGATGTAAGCTTCGTTATGATTGCATCATCCATGACTTCTAGGAATAACATGATGCAATTCATATCATGTATGACACAATACTCGCTTCAGATTGCATCATTCATTGTTTTGCCTAAAATGCAAGTACTGTCCAAACCCAGTCATAGATTTATTCATAGATCCAGTCAAAGATGTATTTTAGTCATTTCTGGTTTAAATTGAGATCCCTTCCCTTTATAACTCACTTATCCTCCGCTATTCCCAAGTCAAGGGTCGTATATACTGACCCAATGGCATATCTTGAAAACTAGAGCCAATCAACAATTTTAAGCATCATTTTCGTTCTCAGTGACCCAGAATTAGTAAAGTTTGACTACATTTATTTCAGAAGCATTTTGCCTGTAGAGCAGTGTTAGTGATTTAACGTCGCCAGCGTCCCTTCAGTCTACCAAAAGCATATTCCAATGCCATTTTGCACCTGATGAAACAGTAGAATCTTTCCTGGCCAGTGCACAACTTCATGAGCAAGGAGAACAAAAAGTAGGTTGGATCCCCAAGGATCACTGTTGGCATTTCAACACCAGTGGTAATCTTCCTATCTAGAAAAAAATGTCCTGCTTGCAACTTTCTGAACAGTCCTCATTATGTCCCTTCCCTGACCAGCCCACACTAACATCAGTGAAGGGTCCCCGGTGATCCACCAATGCTTGTGTAACCGTAGAAAACTATCCCTTTCTGTTGATATATTCTGTGGCAGGATAGGCTTGTGCCAAACTAAGTATGTGTTCCATTGCAGTTCAAGAATTCCATTGCTACAAACTCATCCACTATGTCCTTCACATTTCCTAGAGTTCCAGTCCTGCACAGCAGGATACAATTAATGCCCCTACTGTGGATTTTTCAACTTCAAAATGATTTCCCACTGACTTGCAGCAATCCTGCATTGCAAGCTTCCATGGCGCGATCACCCCTTGCTTCTCAACTGTCAATGCAGCTCTCATTCTGGTGTCCTTGCACTGGAGGGCTGGCATGAGCTGGGCACACAGCTCCAGTAATGTGGCATTTCACATCTGAAAGTTCTGAACCCACTGCTCATCGTTCCAAACCAACTTTACCAAATGATCCCACCAGTCAGTGCTCATTTCTCAGACCCAGAAGTGTGACTCCACTACCTGAAGTTGCTTTGTGAACACCAGCAACAACCTTGAATTGTTTTTCATTATGTCCCTTAGCAAGCTGACCTCAAAGAAACAGTCGTTTGCTTTCTGCAGCTCTGCAAATACCAAAGGATCATTTGTCCTGCATTTGCCATATGCATGAGAATGGTGCTGAGTTGTGTGGGTGCCGTACTTCTGTCAAAGATGGTGGACAGCAAGTAGTGCCATGTGAGTTTGTGGGATTTTTTTAAAATGGCACAAAATTTATGGGCTAGGTATGGTATTATGGGATGGAGAAAGTTGCATGATGAGAACGTAACCCTTGCTCCCAGCCCTTTTCCCATGGGGTTCATGTGTGCCCCACCATACCCTGCAAAAATTGCCCAGAAAGCATTGTGCTAGAGGGTGATGAGTGGCACACTAGGATACCTACCCATAGTGCACAGCACTTTGCATTGACGCAAGCACTCCTGGTGAATGCATGAAGCACTGATGCAAGCAGCCAAGTATGCATACTCATGAGCGATGTACTGACTTTGGCGGCTTTACACTGATGTGACTTATATCAGCCAAAGTTTGTAAGGCCAGGTCTACATTAAAAAGCTAGGTTGAGTCATACCCTTGAGTGATGTAGTTATGCCAACCTAACAGTTTGGGTAGACAGCAGTAGGTTGACAGGGGAATTCTTCTGTTGACCTAGCTACCACCTCTTAGGGAGGTGAATTAACTGCAGCAATGGGAGAACTTTGTTTTTATGCTGCTGATTGCAGCTGACAAAAGTGAAGCTGCTCACCTGTGTTAAGAAAGAGCTACAAAAAGATAAGGGAGAAAAAAAACTCAAGAGCCAGAATCAGCCCCCCAGCAGGCAACCAGATGTTACTTCCACTGATCTTCAAGTAAGATCTGAGAAGTTTCCTTAGTAATGTACATTTCTTAGAGCCACCCAAGAGAGGGAATGCAGACCAACCTGGCCAAATGAAAAAGATTCCATGAACACTTGGATGTAGTATGACATAAAATCATAGAAGTGTGTAGGACTGGAAGGTCACCTCAATAGGTCATCTAGTCCAGTCCCCGGCACTCATGGGAGGACTAAGTAATAGCTAGACATAGTGCTTTACAGAGAGAGATGGTCCCTGCAATGAGATGGCCTCCATTCATTTGCAGTAGCTGCAGCAATTCTAACGCTGTGCCCTCATTGGGTCGTTGTGAGTGGGGGATGGAACCTGGGATGTCTAGTTCTAAAAGCAATGACCTTCTGCTGCCACGTCTAGAAGAGCCAGCTCTGTCAGCCGAGGCTGTGATGGCTTAGCCACCACCAGAGCTGGGCAGAGCACCATGCTGATTAGGGATCAATTACATAATGGCTTGATTTGACTTGACCCCTACTGGAAGGAAGTGCTTGCCAAGCAAGGTATTTTGGGGACTGATTTCTGTCCCTCTCAGATTGTGCCTGTTGGTCAGAGGGAAATTCTGCTGCATAACACCAAGGAGCAGCCCCTTCCTGCAGGATGGAAGGAATTTCAAAGGGTCGGGAGCAGCTTGTGGGAGGGTAGAGTTGATATTGAGCCATGTTGCCGGTACAGTGTTTGTCCCACTACACAGAGCATAGTGGGGCTAGATGCTCAGTATGGCAGGATCTGTGATTTCCCCTTGGCAAGGGCACCTGTGCTGGAGCCATTATTTAAAAAAATAGGAAAATATTAGAAAAGACCCAAACCCCCCAAATAAATCCACACATAGGAATTTGAACCCACTCCCCCTTCCCTGTAGGTGAGAGGATAAAATGGCTTGGCCTTGGCTGGCAGGCAGATTGGACTGGGTGGGAAGGTTCTGTCATTTGAGAATTGATCCCTTTCCCCAGCCCCACACAGAGTTGGGAGCAGCTGCGGAGGAGAGAGACTCTCTGAAACAAGGGCAACAGAGTGCCAGAACTGGCGCTGTGTAAGTATCAGCTAGGAATGGACATTTCTGAGCAATTTCAATGGACCCTTTTGCCTGACTTGAGTGAGTTCTGCAGAATTTCCTTCAAACGTCATGCTGTTTTGCTTTTCTCGTCAGAGCAAATGAGACTTTTTCTTATAAGGGGCCAATTGGTTTATGGCAAAACTCTTGTGGCTGGTCAGCTGAGAAGGATGGGTTCTCCTCTCCCCTTCCCTTTCATGCAAATTTGGTGAAAGCCACCCTGTGGCTGTTTTATATGGTATGGAAACTTCCCACCCCCCCAGCTGCACAAAGTACTAGCTAATCATAACAGCAGCAAGCAGATAAATGATATAGCACTTTCCTTGCTGTAGCTGGCAGCTGTAGCCAGTTCCCACATGGCCATATAATCCTTCATTACACACTATCACACCACCCACCCACCCTTAATTTTGTCTCTGTGTCTTGTTCTATAATGTAAATATCCTGATGGATGCATACTATTGGTTTTTATAGCCCAGATCCACTGGGTGCAGCATATGTGCGGGAGGGAGGGGAGGAGGGAGGCCATCAGGACGTCTGTTACAACTCCTGATTCTCTGCACAACTTTGGCCCAGCCCTGATCCAGGCAAAAGTTAGAGCAGCCCCAAGTCTGCTCTAACTTTTGCCTGGATCAGGGCTGGGCCAAAGTTGTGCAGAGAATCAGGAGTTGTAACAGACGTCCTGATGGCCTCCTTCTTCCCCTCCACCCCCCCCCCGCACACATATGCTGCACCCAGTGGCTCTTGGCTATAAAAACCAATAGTATGCATCCATCAGGATATTTACACCAGCTGGCAGTGGTCCCCAGGGAACCCATCCGTCACTCAGGAATAGCCAGAGCACAGCATGTTCTTGTGCTGCTCCCTCCACACTTCTCCCTGCTTTGTACACTGCAGGATGTTGTAGGAGCCAGCTATATGGACTCTTTGCCACGGAGGACTCTCTCACACTGGAGGAGTCCACAACAGAAAAGATGCATGGATTTTCCATGCTTTGCACTGCCAGAGTATGGCGTGCAGGAGAGAATCTAAATATGTAGCAAAGATTTTGAAAAGAACATAGTGCCCAGATATGTCAAGTTTTATGTCAGAGCCCCTTAGGTTTTCTCTCAATGGAACGGGTTGGTGGAGCAGAAGCATATTCTTATTATTAGAATTGGAGTGATTGACCTGTTTTGCATTTGTGTCACTTAGGCCTTGTCTACACTACAAGACTATTTCGAATCAACTTAGTTTGAATTTGTGGATTCGACCTTATGAAGTCGAATTTGTGTATCCATACTAAATACACTAATTCGAATTTCTGAGTCCACATTCACGGGGCCAGCGTCGACTTTGGAAGCGGTGCACTGTGGGAAGCTATCCCACAATTCCCGCAGTCCCTGCTGCCCATTGGAATGCTGGGTAGAGCCCCCAATGCCTGCTGGGGGGAGAAATGTGTCAAGGGTGGTTTGGGGTAAGTGTCGTCATTGAACCGTCAATCACAACCTCCCTCCCTCCCTCCTTGAAAGCGCCTGCGGGCAATCTGTTTGTGCACTTTTCTGGTCAGTGACAGCACGGACGCCACAGCACTGCAAGCATGGAGCCCGCTGCGATCATCGCCGTTTTCTCCTCCTCGCACTTTATCGTCCACGTCTTCCACAGTCAGCTGATGAGAAATTGGGCTACTTTTCAATGGTGCTGCAAGCACTGGGGGATCATAGGGGACGTTTTACAAACATCAACGTCGGGTGGCCGGGCAAGGTTCATGATGCGTGTGTTTTCAGGAACTGTGGGCTGCTCAGACGCCTGCAGGAAGGTAGTTTCTTCCCGGACCACGAAATAACTGTTGTGGATGTGCAGATGCCTATAGTCATCCTCGGGGACCCAGCCTGCCCGCTAATGCACTTGCTCATGAAGCCCTATACAGGCGCCTAGGACAGCGACAAGGAACTCTTCAAATACCAGCGAGCAGCGTGACCTGTGACTGTTCAGTTTCTTTACAGAGAAGCTGAACCTGCCCCTGTTTCTTTACCCACTGACTGTTGACTCTCCTCTTCGGTTACATACCCCATTCACCCCGTTACCCCCACTTCCAGCACACGTGTAAAAATAAAATACATGTCCCATTATTACTTAACAAAGGTTTCTTTATTCATGACTTTTCGTGAAAGGGTTGAAACTGGGATGCAGACTGTGCTGGGTAGGGTGTGCGGTGATGTAAAGACCGCCTCTAAACTCAAGGAATGACAAGCTCCTGCTCCTAGAGCGGTCCGCAGTGCCGGAATGCTTCTTTCAACGGAGCCTGCCATCCCTCTTTATGGAATTCTGTGTGCAGGCGGATATGTGACCTTGTGGTGGAGGAGGACGGATACAGATTCCTCAGCTGCGTGACTCAGCGGTCCAGAACAAGGACCGCTGTATAAGATCTGTAACCGCCCTCCCCCGCTGCAAAGTCACATCTCCCCCGCCCACACAGATCCTGGAAACCACCTCCCATAACGACCAGGGTGCCTACTGACTGCACCGTGTGTGTGACCCGCTGCTGATCCTGCCCCCGTGTCTGTACCCTGGGAAAGGTGACTGTCCTATGCAATTAACCACCCCCTTCCCCACGCCCCCCATTCAAACACAGTCTTCTTTGAAAAAACATAACGGAAACAGTAATTAACAGCAAAGCATTTTTATTAATTAAGTAGACAGTTAGGGGATGGGACTGGGATTGGGACTACTGTGAGTCTGGAAGTGAAGGACTTCGGCAAATGTAGGGTATGAGAGCTTTTGGGTACTTGAGCACTGTGCTGTGGTGCAGTGACAGTATTCACGTCCCGGCCGCCCTCCTCCTGATTATTTTCGGTGAGGGGGGTATGGGACTTTGTGGCAGGAGAGTGCGGTTGCAGATACACTGCAGGGTGTCTCTGTCCTCCTGCGGTCCTGCAGAACATCCACAAGGCGCCTGAGCATGTCCGTTTGCTCCCTCACTAGTCCAAGCAGCGTTTCAGTCGCCTGCTTGTCTTCCTCACGCCACCTCTCCTCCCGTTCGCTGTGTGAGCGCTGGCACAGAGAGACGGTCTCCCTCCACTGGCTCTGCTGGTCCGCCTCTGCTAGGTAGCAGCCCATACGTTCCTCGAACATCTTGTCCCTTGTCTTTTTCTTTCGCCGCCTAATCTTTGCCAGCCTCTGCGAGGGGGATGCTGTGGCAGGTCTGGAGACAGTGGAAGCTGTGAGATGGGAAACAGGGAGTGAATTCCTTGCAAAGATACATTTTTGCGAACAATTAACTGAGTCTAGGCTGTCTCTGTGAATTCTGGGTTGAGACCCCTGTGCTTGCTGGGGCAGAAATCATTTTCACGGTGGATTCTGGGTAAATGTCGCCAGTCATTCCTTCCTCCGGGAAAGCAACGGCAGACAATCATTTCAAGCCCGTTTTCCCAGAATTGCCCTGGCATACGCCATAGCGTGACAACCATGGACACTCTTTTGCCTTTTGTGTATGTCACCGTATGTGTACTAGATGCCGCTGACAGAGGCGGGCCAGCAGCGCTACACAGCAGCATGCTTTTGCTTTTGCATGACAGCAGAGATGGTTACCAGCCATATTGTACCATCTACCATACCATAAATTGGTAATAAGATGGTAATAAGATGGGCATGGTTACCTGTCCTTTTGCACTGCCCCATTTGGTGCTGTCATAAGTGCCCCTGGCCGAGCAGCCAGGGGCGCAAAAGCAAAAATTGGGAATGACTCCCTGAGTCAATCCCTCCTTTTTGGTATCTAAAAATAGAATCAGTCCTGCCTAGATTATGGGCAAGTGTACTAGAGAACCACTGTATCATAGAACCAGAGAGCACAGCTGCTCTGTGTCCGATCCTGCATAAATTATGAGCTGTATGCTATTCACAGGGGGTGCTCCTGCAACAACAACACCTGTTCATTCCGTTCTTACCCCAGCCTTCCTGGGCTACCATACCATTGTCCCCCCACTTGTGTGATGAAGTAATAAAGAATGCAGGAATAAGACACAGTGACTTGTTTGTGAGAAATGAGTGGAAGGAAGCCTCCAGCTGCAATGATAGTCCAAGCAGGACATTAAGGACTGTGGATGAAGGAGCCCATCATCCCTCTGCTAGTCCAGGGGCAATTGAATCTTTTATTTACAATGAAGGGTGGGGGCTGATGGAGCTCAGCCCCCTGTTGCAATGATGAGGACGGTTACCAGCCATATTGCACCATCTGCCATGAAAAATTAGGGACAGGCGCCCTTGATCGACCTTACTGATGCTAGTCGGCATGGTTACCAGCCCTTTTGCACTGCCCCATGTGCCAATAGGCTGATGATGAGGACGGATACCCATCTTTTTGTACCATCAGCCATCCATAGCGTGGGGGGAGCAAGGATGTTGGTGTTGAGTGCTGCACCATCGCGTCTATCTGCAGCATTCAGTAAAGATAGGGTGACATGTAAAAGAGTCAACAGAGGATTGTTTTCACTTCTGGTGGTGGGTGGGGTGTGTGCGCAAATTGCCGAACTATGCCCTGACCCACCGCAGACACTGTGTTTGACCCTAGAAGCATTTGGAGCTCATCCAAGAATGCAAATGATTTTCGGAGACAGCAGGAACTGTGGGATACCTTGCGTCCTCATTCCCCCCTCCCTCCATGAGCGTCCATTTGATTCTTTGGCTTTCCGTTACGCTCGTCACGCAGCTGCGTGCTGAGTCTGTGCTATGCCGTCTGTCCGTGGATTTATTAAAAATACTTTGGACCAGGCGCACCATAACAGTAATTCCAGTACTTAGATGCACGAGTCTCCTAGCGAGATCACCGTGAGGACGGGCACTGAAGGAGATAGAGAGCGCATGCTGCGTGAAATCTATCACGAACCATGGACCTATGCAGCCGTGCTCGGGGAGGCAATGCTCCCTGAATACCGCATGAAAGCCTCGCGCGGAAAAGGGTGCTATCACGGAGCACCCAATAAGGCAGCTCTCCCCAGGAACCTCCTGCTGATGCTTAACGATTAACGGAAGGAGAGCTTCGTGGAGATCTCCCAGGAGGATTTCTGTTCTATCACCATATATAGAGAGACCTCCTTCTCACACACTTCAGATTCCTGTTATATTAAGAATAAAAGTTAACATGGTTAAAGCACTTACCGACTGCTCCTTCCCCTGATTCAGGATCCGGGTTCATGGCCGGGGAGGGTTGGTAGGGGATCTCTGTGATGGTGATGAATAGATCCTGGCTGTCGGGGAAACCAGCGTTGTAAGCGCTCTCGCCTGCCTCGTCCTCCACAAACACTTCCTCATCTTCCCCGTCCGTGAACATCGTCGAGGAACTATCCGTCGACACTGTCACATCATCAGAGTCCACGGTCACTGGTGGGGCAGTGGTGGCAGGCTCCGTAGTGTCCGTTTGCCGCTTTGATTTTTTGGTAGCCTTGTCTGGGGTCCTTGATTTTCATGCGGCGCTGCGTTGCATCCCGCCTGTATCCTCTGTCTCTCATGGCTTTGGAGACCTTCTCGTAGGTCTTCGCATTCCGTGTTTTGGAGCGCAGCTCCGAAAGCACAGACTCCTCACCCCACACACCGATCAGATCGAAGAGTTCCCAGTCAGTCTATGCTGGGTCCCTCTTTCTATTCACAGATAACATGAACTCCTCTGCTGGAGAGCTCTGCATCGTTGCAGGTGCTGCGGAGCTCGCCCCAATGTCCAGCCAGGACGTCAGATTCAAAGTGCCCAGACAGGAAAAGGAATTCAAATTTTCCCGGGTCGTTTCCTGTGTGGCTGCTCAGAGCATCGAAGCTCGGACTGCTGCCCAGAGCGTCAACAGAGTGGTGCACTGTGGGATAGCTCCCGGAGCTACTAAGTTCGATTTGCATCCACACCTAGCCTAATTCGAGCTAGCCATGTCGAATTTAGGGTTACTCCACCTGTCGGGGTGGAGTACTGAATTCGAACTAAAGAGCCCTCTAGTTCGAATTAAATGGCTTCCTGGTGTGGACGGTTGAGCGGTTAGTTCGAATTAACGCTGCTAAATTCGAATTAAAGTCCTAGTGTAGACCAGGCCTCAGGGTGTGTCTACACAGCAACTAGACAACCCGCAGCTGGCCCGGGCCAGCTGACACGGGCTCTCGGGCTCAGGCTACGGGGCTTTTTCACTGCTGTGTACAGGGGTGGCTCCAGGCCCCAGCACGCCAAGCGCGTGCTTGGGGCGGCATGCCGCGGGGGGCGCTATGTCAGCCGCAGGGACGGCGGCAGGCAGTTCCGGTGGACCTCCCGCAGGCGTGCCTGCGGAAGGTCCACCAAAGCTGCGGGTCCAGCGGACTGCGGGACCAGCGGACCCTCCGCAGGCACGCCTGCGGGAGGTCCACCGGAGCCGCCTGCCGCCCTCCCGGCGGCCGGCATAGCGCTCCCCCACGGCATGCCACCGTGCTTGGGGCGGCGAAATGTCTAGAGTCGCCCATGGCTGTGTAGATGTCTGGGCTCAGCCTGGAGCCCAGGTTTTAGGATCCTGCAAGTTGGGAGGGTCCCATAGCTCAGGCTCCAGCCAGAGTCTGGAAGTCTACCCAGCAGTGAAACAGCCCTGCGTGCCTGAGTCAGCTGGCATGAGCCAGCCACGGGTTTTTCTTTGCTGTGTAGACAATAGACACTTTCAAAACTACCACACAGTGTTCTACAGACAATACCTTCTGGGTGAGTTATGTGCAGGGCAGAGAAGATCATCTATGTAGGATCATCCCTTTCCCTGAGAAGGAAGATTGGGAGCAGCAGCAGGGAAGACAGGAACCCCAACTTTTCGTAGCCATCATTCCACGCCTGCTGGACCACTCTACCCTTCCCCCTACATTTAATTGTGGGATAGCGGCACAAAGATCCTACAGCCATGGGTGCATTACAAATGCCACATGGATTTGCTAGATTTCTCCATCTGTGAGTACCCTCTGTCTGACCCACCGTCCACACTGCTCAGCATGGCAAAGGAATGTCTTGGTATCCCTGGCTCCCAGCTGCCCCGCACCCCCACCACACTCCTTCTGAAGTAGTGAAACGGCGCTAATGGTAAAGCATTCTGTGTGTTCTGATTAGATATAACCTCATTATCGCCCTTGCAACATAACTCTCTGGATAATGAAATTTCACCCCAGAACAAATGAGACCCTATTTTACAAAAAGAAAGGGGTTCTTACTGGAGTGGTTTATCGTGTTGTTTGGGAGAGGGGCGAGGGCTTGAGAGAGAGCAAAGGAAAACCAAACCCAAACGGAAATTGCTATATTTCAAAGCCAGAGAAAATTAGACTAAGCAGCAGCAGACGCCAAATGGAAATCATAATTCTTCCATTTCCCTGGCTACACCGACACATGTAATAGGCTTGGCACAGAGTCAAGGAAAACAGGGGCCAAGTCACAGCCTGTTTAGAAGAATCTAAAGGCTGCTCGTTAACAGGGAGCCAGATCTTATTGCAGCTCAGAGAAGGAAAGCCTGAAGCTGGCTCTGCAGCTTTCCACTGAAGACGACAGGGAGGGGGAACTTTCCAACTTGGGGAAGAAAAAACAAAGGCAGTACAGTCACATTACATGTATTTTATTTTGTTAGATTTAATATAGTGCCTCTCGGAGCCCTAGGTGCTGGGCCAAATTAAAAACACAACTAGGATAGATATCCTTAATGCCGCTAAAATACAGGAACTCTCAAGGAGGCTGCAATATAACACAGCCGACATAATAACACAGCAAAATGGAACACAATCAAGCCACAGTCCTCAGTGCTCCTAACAAGCTCTTACAGAATGTGCCCATAAAAATAAATCTCATGGGAGGCTCCACACCAAACAACTCTCATCCCTCGCCCAGCTCCAACCAGGAAGAACCAGGAGAACAGAGGTGAATCAAAGGCTAACAAATCCGCGCTCCTCTCATGGTGAATGCCCTGGCAGCAGCGCCCTCCAGAGGAAATTAGAGGGGTGTTACACACCAGTGCCTCACGAATGCCATGACCTTACCTGAGGGGCAAGGGGTGATCCCCATATATAGTTGGGTCCCAAACTATTTAGGGCTTGTTTTATAGATCATTCTTAAATTCCACCCGCAAAGTAATCATAAGCCAGTGCAGATCATGCAGCAAAGATGAAACTTCTGGACAAAAATCTTGGGTTTCAATAGCGAATCCAGTAGAACCTCAGAGTTATGAACACCAGAGTTACAAACTGACGAGTCAAACAGACACCTCAGTTGGACCCGGAAGGACACAATCAGGCAGCAGCAGAGACCCCCCCCCCCAAAAGCAAAGACAGTACAGTACTGTGTTAAACGTAAACTACTAAAAAATAAAGGAAAAGCAGCATTTTTCTTCTGCATAGTAAAGTTTCAAAGCTGTATGAAGTCAATGTTCAGTTGTAAACTTTTGAAAGAACAACCATAACATTTTGTTCAGAGTTACGAACATTTCAGTGTTATGAACGATCTCCATTCCTGAGGTGTTTGTAACTCTGAAATTCTACAGTACATATTAGGAGCTTCGGAGTCGAATCTTATCCATTCCCCAAGGCTTTCATCTTCACCTCCTCCCGTTTATCCCTTCCCCATTTTCTAGTCCCCACTTCCTCATCCCATGTTCCCTTCCTTCTCTCTTCACCTTTCCCCCCTCTCTCTCATTTCACCCCTGAGTTTCCTTCTCTTATACTCTGGCCCCGGAGGGCTACTAAAGATTAGAGCTGGGTGAATTTTTTTTTTTTTCAGTGAGTAGTTTTGGTCAACCACCAAACTATTTGTGAATTCAGGTTGAAATCGGCAAATCGTTTCAGCCAGAAAAATAGGAAAAATCAGAACATTGACTTTTCATTTTGAAATAATGTTTCATTTCAAAATTTAGCTAGATTTAACTAATCCTTGCCCTCAAGAAAGGGTAAAAAAAATACTCAAAAGCAAAACAAAACTTTGTTTCAAGTCAAACAAAACATTTCATTCTCTCCAGAACAGTTGGATTTTTTTTTTGTTGCTTTTTGTTTCACTGAGAAAAAACTAAAAATTATCTTTTCAGGTTGACCCAAAATGAAATTTGTTCTTATTTTTTATTCAATCACTGAAGTAAAAAAAATCATTTTTTAAAAAAATTTTCCTTTTTATTTCCCAGCTCTTTTAAAAACTTCTCTAGAGATCCTAGGGAATGGTAGCAAACAGCCATGACACTTCCCATTATAATGAAACGGATTCGTCTAGCTCAATCCTTTCACACTCGGTGGCTCTAGTCCCTAAAGAAGATGATTCTTAAACAATTTTCTTTTTGTGGGAAATGCTCTGATTTAAAGCTACCCTATTCCTGAGTGTATAAAGAGCTATGGTCTGTGTGCAGGATACCGGGAGATCTGCAAACCCGTTGCTAAGTAGAACACACGGGCTGAAAAATAATGACACAGTAAAACTGTAAAATACCAGTACATATAATTTGGGGGATTATTTAGCACGCTAACATCTTTAATCCTCAACTTTTCATGTTCTCAGAAATGTACTTCTCATGCCCCACCAAAGCATAACAATTTACAAACAAACATACATTACTGCAACCAAAATTCAGAATGAGTAGAAAATAAAGTTTAAGTGAAAGTCTAGACTTGCCGCCATCTAAAGAGTCTTGACTTACACCCCCATCACAATTCTGTGTCTAGTACTGCTCAATGCACAGAAAATTGAAGTTGTGGAATGCCCTTAAGATGAGGCCCTTGTAGTGCACATTACAGCGATACAATCTCAAGGTGAAAGGCCCGGGTGACTGTAGCAAGGTAAGAGGAAAGGGCTCCCTTTTTTTACCAGCTGCAGATAAAACAAAGCAACCTGATCACTGCTGTTATGTGGGTACCCAGGAGCAGCTGGGGATTCAGCAAGCCCCTGGAATGGTGAGGCTAATGTAAGAGAAGGCAGGTGCACACGCTGGAACAGATTAGGCTCTCCACCCTGGCCCTTTTGCAATAATGGGGCAGCGTAAAGGAACCAAACAATCAGCAGAACTGGTCCACAGGGAATATCTCCAGTGTAAGGGGTTTCCCCAAGTATTGCAGAGCCAGTTGAAATAGCTCTACACCAGACCTCATTAGAGCCCCTATGACTGAGGAATGAAGGTGTGTCCAGAACACTGCTGTGTTCCAGCTGTTCTCAACTGTCCTTAGGGGGAGGGAGGCAGGGAACTGGCAGATAAATACTAATTAGAGCATACAATGCAACCAATGGAGTTTTGTCTGTAACAAGTCCTGAAACCAGACTGAGGAAGGCCAAAGAAAATTCAAGCTCTGTATGTTGCCATAGCCACCTAACTCCAACTTTCTCAACCACCTTTCCCTAAACCAAGTATCAGAGGGGTAGCCGTGTTAGTCTGGTTCTGTAGAAGCAGCAAAGAATCCTGTGGCACCTTATAGACTAACAGACGTTTTGCAGCATGAGCTTTCGTGGGTGAATACCCACTTCTTCGGATGCAAGAAGTGGGTATTCACCCACGAAAGCTCATGCTGCAAAACGTCTGTTAGTCTATAAGGTGCCACAGGATTCTTTGCTGCTTTCCCTAAACCAGTAAGTGAACCCTAGATTGAGGATTAATGAGGAGGTCTGTGTTAAGAGATGATTTATTGAGCAGCAACCTAAGAATTGCCAGTACTTTCCCCTCTCTGAGGGAGAGTGTAACAGGGAGGTCTTCCCCTCAAAGGGCTGGGGGGCTGGTCGTATTCTGGAGAGGAGCCTAGCAGGCAGGTGCTGGGAATCATCTGACCCAGCCAGGGGTGCTGGAACAATTTATAGAGTTGGGGTGCTGAGAACCATTGAACCAAACTGTAAATCTTGTATATGATGGAAACCAGTTCAAGCCAAGGGGTACTGCAGCACCCCCCACACCCCTAGTTCCAGCACCTGTGGACCCAGCTGGATAGCATTTGGTGTCTGGTTTTGATGATTCTCAGCTTGGGGATATAAATGACAGCCCCAGATCTAAGAGGGAGGCTTAGACTAGGAGAGGGCTAGAGTACAGTCTTCTGTGGTAAGCCCTGCAGACCCCCCTAGCTGGAGAACGTCCAGCCCATTAAGCTAAGCTCTCAGAGGCCAGAGGGCCTCACACTCAGTGGAAAACATGACTGTTGCTTTGTATTATTGTTCCACAATTCCTTTTTTTTCCTTTACCCCCAAAAAAACAAAACCAAAACAAAACAAAAAAACCAGAGCCCTGAGGTAAGGGCTACAAATTGAACTGGGCATGGCTGATCATTTGTCCTAGTCTGGTGACTGGATCCACCAGCCTACAGAGATATGGACACCTCTACCACCAGAGTCCCAGTGCCTCTCACTTTGGCCTTCAAAAGGAAAGACGTGGCCAAGTTTCCCGGGATCTGGGCCACTGCTCCCCAGGCAGTGGCAGATTAACAAATCTGGCGCCCCTAGGCCCTCAAAAAATTGCCACCCCCCCCCTCCACCAGCTCACCTCTGCTTCCCCACAATAAGCCTGGGAGGGAGGGGGGAGAAGGGGAGTTGTGGTGCACTCGGGGGATGGCAGCGGTGGAGTGGAGGTGAGCTGGGACAGGGAGCGGTTCCCTGCCCCCACCCCCGAAGAGTCACTCCCTGCACCCGCCGGCCCCAGCTCACCTTTGCTCCGCCTCCTCCGATTGCGCCGCTATTCGCTTCTCCCTCCCTCCCTCCCAACATTTTTGCTTAGCGAGCCTGGGAGGGATGGGGGAGAAGGAGAGTTGCGGCATGCTCAGGGAATGGCAGCGGTGGAGCGGAGGTGAGCTGGGGCGGGGAGCGGTTCCCGGCCTCCCCCGGGTTACTGCCTGTGGGCCCCAGCTTTACCTCTGTTCTGCCTCCTCCAAGCGCATCGCTACTCGCTTCTCCCTCCCTCCTAGTGCTTTCGCATGGCAAGCCTGGGAGGGAGGTGAAAGGAGGGAAGCATGGCGCACCTAGGGGAGGAGGAGGGCCGGGGATTTGGGGAAGGGGCGGAGTTGTGGAGGAGTTACAAGCAAATTTGCCGCCCTAGGCCTAGGCCTTGTTGGCCTAGGCAATAATACGCCGCTGTCCCCAGGTCCCTGCAGAGCTCAATGAGTGGCACACCAGAAGACTGAAGCAAAGAAGATGAAACATTTGTCTCCTGCAGGCATTGTTCCATCACCAGGGCAGCAGACAGCTCTGAAGTAGCTCATCTCCAGGATAACATTGAAGATTCCTTGCAGTGAGGAAAATGTAACTATTATGGTATGGAGACAGCATAGATTAACCAGGCTGTCAACCACCCAGAAGAATCCTGCTGGTCAAGGCTTTCCAGAAGCAAAGGAGGAAGTGAAGAAACTCTTCACTTCACATGAGACTTCTGCTAACAGCACTCTGGCCACCTTCTCTCTCACTTAATCCTCATTCTTCTTCTTTTTTCCTGTAGCAAGAGAGAGGATGAGGGATGGCTTAGATAACCAAGATCAAGTTAGTGAGCCAGTAGATCGCTTCGGAAGTATCTTGGTGTAAATCTGAGATGCCACCAGCAAATGATTGAAGCGGGCACTTATTTACAATGTGGTCCACAGTTTGTGACTGATGTCCACCATCACATTGAAACTTGTCTCATCTTTCACAAGTGTAAAAATGGACAGCATCTGTCACCCTCATTAGTCTCCATTGTATACAGATGAGCTGCAACAGACAAAGTCAGGAAAGAGGGTGTTTAGAAGCTACCATATCAATAATCCAGGGCAAAAGATGATGTTATAACTCTTTACCATGCCAGGAACGTGTAGTTTTTCAGTAATACATACCCTCGTTCAGAGACTCTGGTTCCCAAATAGTTGATAAGAATGACTCAATTTGAAGGAGAATTCATTTCTTTGGGTTAAATAAGAATCAACTTTGTTTCTTCACTGTCAGAATTTCATATGGGAATAATTTACAGTAATAAGTGAGGTAACTGTGAGAAAGGGGATAATTTTCAGTAGGGCTGTCAATTAATCACAGTTAATGCATTTGATTAACTCAAAACAAATTAATTTTAAAAAATGTCATGATTAATTGGGATTTTAATTGCACTGTTAAACAATAATAGAATACCAATTAAAATTCATTATAAATATTTTGACTGTTTTTCTACATTTTCAAATATTGATTTCAATTACAACACAGAAGACAAAGTGTACAGTCTCACTTTGTATTTTTTTTATTACAAATATTTGCACTATAAAAAAGATAAACAAAAGAAACAGTAATTTTCAATTCACATCATACACATCCACTCAGTCCTATTTCTTGTTCAGCCAATTGTTAAGACAAACAAGTTTGTTTACATTTATGGGAGATGATGCTGGCCAATTCTTATTTACAATGTCATCTGAAAGTGAGAACAGGCATTCACATGGCACTGTTGCAACTGGCGTTGGAAGGTATTTACATGTCAGATATACTAAACATTCATGTGCCCCTTCGTGCTTCGACTTATAGGCTCTGAAGTTTTACATGGTTTTGGTTTTGAGTGCAGTTATGTAAAAATAAATAAATAATCTACATTTGTAAGTTGCACTTTCAAACTACCGTACTTGTATGAGGTGAATTGAAAAATACTATGTCTTTTATCTTTATTACAGTGCAAATATTTGTCAAAAAAAATATAAAGCGAGCACTGTATGCTTTGTATTCAGTGTTGTAATTGAAATCAATATATTTGAAAATATAGAAAAAAATCCAAAAATATGTATAATAAATTTCAGTTGGTATTTTATTATTGTTTAACAGTGCAATTAAAACTGCAATTAATCGTGACTATATTTTTTAATCTCACGATTAGTTGCGATTATTTTTTTAATCGTTTGACAGCCCTAATTTTCAGTAATAAAAGTGCCTGTCTTAAATATCCCTCCTCATACGCCCAGCCATAGATTTATTCAAACCAGTTAAAGACCTACCATGGGTTTTTACATAATTTAGTGAGGCCATTTTTTTCTTTCTAGTCTGTAGTGTATGTATGTACAGTATGATCAAAATTAGAATGATTTATTCTGGTATCACCCATAATGTGCTAGGCACCATCCACGTATGCAGAAAGACAGTTCCTGCCCCGAACAGTTTACAGTCTAAGGCCCTGGTCCTTATGCACTTATCCTAAAGATATATATGCACATTCTTAACTTTACACACTGAGTAACCTCATTGAAGCCAATAGATGGGTAAAGATAAGCACCTGTGTAGATATTTCCACGACTGGGATTTAAGAAGTCAAATAACACACCAAGGGCAGCAGAGAAGGCATATAGTCAAAATATATACAATTCTGATATGCATTTGGTAATGCATTATATAGATTTTAGGTTTTTATTACATGAATATACACCCACTGTTCCTGACTGCCCCTCGAATTAGAGCAGGGAGGAGTAACTGCCTAGTAAATGCAACACTGGAGCTGCACATCTCATAGATTTCTCTCCACCTGAAATCCCTAATGTGCTCTGATGGAATGACTACTCCAGTTTCAGCATATAATTTGTCTGCAGGTATTGCTCTTCTTTTGCCTTCACTTTGCTTCCCTCTTTTTTCCTGATGGAAGCAGACACATTCATCTCTGTCTACATTAATGTGTTCCCCTCCCCTTCTTAAATTCTGCATCCTGAAATTAGGACTGGCATGATCGAATTAAGACTGACATAAAAATAGGAGAATGCTCCAGAGGAAGGCTAGAATGGGAGGAACAGGAGGAGAGGGTTGTACCTTTGCTCCTGCCAGGAATAATCTGAGATGTGAAGCAACATGCATGTTTGTTCAGACAAGTCCTTAAGAAGTTAATTGTCCATTACCAGTGTGCAGAGCCACACTGAGCTCATTATACATCCTTTAAAGATGGAACTACTAAGGTCTGAAGGTAACTCAAACAGTCCTAGGCCGCCTTGTACATAAAATACAAAGCACTTGTTGGGTTTGGAGAATGCACAAAATATTCAAAAAGCCCTTTGCCATATGAATTAGCAACCGGCTCAGTTTAGTGCTCTGTTGCAATGTGACCCATATTTGGTCAAAGCACACAACAGCTTTCTTCTCGGGTCATTCCATATTGCTACCAAAGATGACATGGCAGACTGCTGCTGGGCTTCTCTTGCAGTAATTCAGGTCTGAGCAAGGCAAGGTTGGGGAAACATGCCTGCTGAGAAAGGGTACCTGATTTTATACACCTCTACCCCGATATAACGCTGTCCTCGGGAACCAAAAAATCTTACCGCATTATAGGTGAAACTGCGTAGCCCTGCCCTCCCAGAGCACTGCTTTACCGCGTTATATTCGAATTCATGTTATATCGGGTTGAGTTATATCGGGGTAGAGGTGTAGTATATATTTGGTGGATCAATGATACTTAGGGTCAAATTCACCCTGAGTGCTCAGATGGTGAAACTGGGCTGGATGCTGGGAATTTTCCCCAGGAGAAGGAGTGATAAGGGTATCTTCTCCTTTCAGGCTGTGTGTAAAAGGTGCTACCCACTCCTGGCTAGAGAAGCCTGCATGAGCTTATGATCTACATAGCAGGCCCTATTTCCTCCCCAGCAGCTATCAACCCCCTTGCAGAGCAGGGTTCTGACTACATCAGGGTGTGCACCTCCCTGCAGCCTCCTCAAAGCCTTCACTTCTTACCTCTCCGATGTCTCTCAGCTGAGGGCTGTTGCTCATTTTAGTTCCCAATTCCTCAACGTTCCGCATTACCTTGGTGTTAAACAGTATTGCTAAAATCAATTTACATAGGAAATGAAGTCCCCTGCAGATGAGGTTACAGAGAGAGTTGTTTGCACTGGAAGAAATCGGTCCCACAGCTTATGAAGTTTCCTGCATGAAGAATGTGGTGTTCTGTCCCTAGTCTTGATCCCACATTGTGTCCCATTGTGGAACTTGGCAGGTTGAGGGCTGTGTGCCCCTTTTGGACAGTTGACTGCGCTACTTCTGTTGCTGGCATGCCCTCTGTACCTGGGGAGGATTTGCTCCTTTTTGCAAAGCAAGATTGATAAATGAGATTAGTGCCAATGAAATGATCTTCATGAGAGAGTGAAAAATCAAGCCACAGCTCCATGTCCTCTGAATGATACCCTCCTTCCAAGCAGCAAAGAGTCCTGTGGCACCTTATAGACTAACAGACGTATTGGAGCATGAGCTTTCGTGGATGAATACCCACTTCATCGCCCTTCTGAGGCTCTGTTTAGTCCTCTTCCCAGTTTTTTTCCCGTTTCTCAAGTAATCCAGTGGTTTAACAGAGAAAAGGAAAGTAGCTCAACTAGGTACTCAGCTTCTCCAGTGATGAGCAGCAGTATAAACAGGGGCGGCTCCAGGCACCAGCACGCCAAGCACGTACCTGGGGCGGTAAGCCGCGGGGGGCGCTCTGCTGATCGCCGCTAGGGTGGCAGGCAGGGTGCCTTTGGCGGCTTGCCTGCGGAGGGTCCGCTGGTCCTGCAGCTTCGGTGCCTGCGGGAGATCTGCCAAAGCCACGGGACCAGCGGACTCTCCGTGCTTGGAGTGGCAAAATGTTTAGAGCCGCCCCTGAGTATAAAACCCTTGGATGGGTACAAAACATGAAGGCCAGTACATGGGTAGGCATTTGGATAAGGTAAACAGGCAGAACCTTTGTTTAAATCTCAAGATGAACCCAACTTTGCACCAATGTGTGTGTTTGTGCATATGGTATAGGAGACATGCAGAAGGGACTGTTTCCCCGAAAAGGCTATTTATTAATGTCTTGTGTTATGCTTTGTTTAGCCTGGATGAAGACCTGGTCCTAACCCAGAGAGTTTTCCATCTAACAGCTCAGATTTGTTCCATTGAAATTCAGAGCCATTTAAACCCTGATCTTCAAGAAGTGGCTCATTATCAGGGTAGGCTTTAGTACACTGTCCTCTTGTCTGTATCTGCAGGCATCCTGACAAGGGTTTGGTGTAACCTGCATGATTAGGGGTCTTCAAATATTACATATATGATCATATTTATACCAAGCACATCATCTGTCTGGGAATTGTCTGTGTGTAGCCTT
The DNA here is from genome assembly GCF_020497125.1 of Mauremys mutica. Lineage (NCBI taxonomy): Eukaryota > Metazoa > Chordata > Testudines > Geoemydidae > Mauremys > Mauremys mutica. The sequence goes on along the minus strand of NC_059072.1, from coordinate 97,110,085 downwards.
GGGTTAAGGTCCATCACATAGGTTGATAAGCAGCCTGATTACAAATAAAGCAGTGTCTGCCTCACTTCACTCTGTGTCTCAGACCACAGCAGCCCTCAGTGTCTAAACGCAGAGCTGGATGCAGTGATTAAAGTTGAGGATGTGGGGAGCCCTCCCTTTGTTTTAACAGATGAACGGAGCGGTGTGCCTCCTTCTCACCTTTAACTTTAACTCTGGTTAGATGCCATCACTGGAATTATGACTCCCAAGTTAAACTATCCAAGGCTGGGGTCAGGGCATTCTTAATTAAAGCCCCACATCTCTGAAATATTATCCCTCCAGTGATCCAGCAAAACGCTGAGTTTATTAAGCTTATGCTGTTTGGTCAGGGCCATGGAAGAGTTTTGGTTTAATTTAATAGTAAGGGCAAGTGAAGGAAGGAGGGGAATTTCATTCCTGTCCTTTAAAGAGAGAGAGAGAGGCATGTTCTCACTGTATACATGCAAGGTGCCATTGTACATATCCAAATAAATACAAAACACAGTTCTAGTACTTTGTGTGCTATCTGTCCCCTGATAACAGGAGGAAGGAATGTTCTACAGGAACTTCAGGGACAGGGAAAGGTTCTTTATTACAAACCTGACAAGGACATTACCTGTCCATCTGATTCCTCTTTTATGCATAAACTGCAGCGTGAAGCAATCGCTATTCTGCTGTGGCACTGTTATATCACACGCCCTGTTATGATTGACGGTGAGTATCTTACTTGTCAGTACAAATATCCAGAGAGGCCACATGATTGATGTCAATGGCCTACTAAGATCCAGTACATTTGTTGTGTACAGTGTGTTGTAATATTTCAGAAGTTTTTTGACTGGAATCATTATTGGATGGGAACTGGATGTTCCCGCTGCCTGGGGTTTTGCCATAAAGATCTAACTGGACTAAAATAAATGAAAAGTAGCAAGAATGGAATGATTAAGGAGGTCAGGAATTAAGACATTTCCTGATGAGTGTGAGAGAGAGACCAGTCCTCGCTTACAGACAGCCCCCCAACCTGAAGCAAATACTCACCAGCAACCACACACCACACAACAAAAACAGTAACCCAGGAACCTATCCTTGCAACAAAGCCCGATGCCAACTCTGTCCACATATCTATTCAAGGGATATCATCATAGGACCTAATCACATTAGCCATGCCATCAGGGGCTCATTCACCTGCACATCTACCAATGTGATATATGCCATCATGTGCCAGCAATGCCCCTCTGCCATGTACATTGACAGTCTCTATGCAAAAGAATAAATGGACACAAATCTGACATAAGGAATCATAACATTCAAAAACCAGTAGGCGAACACTTCAATCTCTCTGGTCACTCAGTAACAGACTTAAAGGTAGCAATTTTGCAACAGAAAAGCTTCAAAAACAGACTCCAACGAGAAACTCCTAAGCTTGAATTAATATGCAAACTAGATACTATTAACATGGGTTTGAATAGAGACTGGGAGTGGCTGGGTCATTACACATATTGAATCTATTTCCCCTTGACAAGAAGGTGTGAGGATACTTAACTGTCTAAAATGGGCCATCTTGATTATCACTACAAAAGTTTTTTTTCTCATGCTGATTATAGTTCATCTTAATTAATTAGCCTCTTACAGTTGGTATGGCTACTTCCAATTTTTCATGTTCTCTGTATGTGTATATATATTTTTTCTTGCTATATGTTCCATTCTATGCATCTGATGAAGTGATCTGTAGCCCATGAAAGCTTATGCTCAAATAAATTTGTTAGTCTCTAAGGTGTCACAAGGACTCCTGTTATTTTTGTGGGCCAATCCTGTAACCTGATATATACCAGCAGACTCCTGTGCCCATTCATAGCCCCGTTCACTTCAGTGAGACTCAGTGCAGGTGTAAGATTCTGTCTGCATGGATCAGACTGCAGGATCAGGGTCCACATTTCTAAGTAATATGAACAAACAAAGAGAAACACAAAATCCCACCATCCAAGTGATCTAGAAATGCTTATATTAGCAGAGCTAGACACCTCAGCCAACATCAGGGATCCATTATACCGAGTATTATACAAACACACAGTAAAACCTTGTCTATACCAGTAAAACTTGCCTAGTATTGCATCAGTGTCCAGCAAGCGGGGGCATGATGACAGTTTTCAAGTACATAAGATAGTTACAAGGAGGAGGGAGAAAAATTTTTCTGGTTAAGCTCTGAGGATAGGACAAGCAATGGGTTTAAATTGCAGCAAGGGAGGTTTAGGTTGGTGTAGGGAGCCAGGGTGGCTTCCCTCCAAACCTGAGGGACAGAGCCACTCTCTCAGCCTGAGGGGGCAGGGCCAGACCAAGCTTACTGCACCCCCCTGGAAGGAGAGGGGTGCAACAGGAAGTACAAAGGGTGGGGCCCTTAGCCCAGTCAGGGCAGCACCAGGGAGAGAGGCAGACGGAGACCGCTGGCTGCTCCTTCAGACCCTGCTGCTGGTCCAGGTGAGGCCCTTGACCAGGAGAAACTTGAGGAAGGACAGGGACTACCAGGGCTGCCCACCACCGAGCACCCGCTCAAGGAACGGGGTAGGAAGGAGCCCAGGGACAGAACTGCAATGTGCGGTGAGTCTGTTTGGTCAGCATGTTGCGGAAGGACCCCCGCTGACCAAGTGGCGGGACCCTCGCCCCGCCACTGTCAGGGCCCTGGGCTGGAACGCAGTGGAATTGGGTGGGCCTGTGTTCCCCTACCCCAGCCAACCTGCCTCGGGTAGCAAAATCCCAATAGCATGCTACAGACCCTTGCTGGCACTCCCCTGCCTGAGGGGCGCTACAGACTCTTGCTGAGATGGTCTAGATAATACTTAGTCCTGCCTTGAGTGCAGGAGACTGGACTAGATGACCTCTCGAGGTCCCTTCCAGTCCTATAATTCTGTAATTCTGTTGGCACAGCCTTGCATGCATGCACCCTCAGTTTTGAGTCCTGCCAACATAACAATGCCTATGTGAGTACTGCATTACCCAAACCGGTATAAACAGTCCTCAAGCAGCTACTGTCCCCACAGCAGTGACTGCTTTGGTTTTGGAAATGTCTCTCGTCCTGCTTGCCCACATTGTGAGCACACAGGTATGGCTCCATATAAAGCTACAGCTAAAACTCAGCTAAACTTCACGCTGGTTCAGGAAAGAAGTTCTGGATTTCCTTAGCTTGTGGGGAGGAAGGCTAGGAGGGTGTAACGGGTTGGACTCACCCCCACGGCGCCCCCTACTCGTTGCTCTGGGAATTAGCTCTGTTCCAGCATTCAGAGCGCCCTCTGCAGGCTGGTGATCCACGTGTCTTCAGGCCCCCCCGTGTCCCTCCCTGGACCCAGTGCCCTTTTACATGGGGTGCTGCTCCCTAGCAGTAACCCCGTTCTCTATGGGTTTCCCCTGCCCAGGGAACCCTCACCCTCTATCCCCACCTTGCCTCAGTAGTGGCTACTGCCAGTCATTGTCTAGCCGCACACTCTGGGGCAGACTGCAGTATCAGCCTACTCATCACAGGCAAAGTTGGGTTTGGACCTGCTGCCTTGGCCTACCCCTGGGCTGCCCTCTGCAACCCCCAGTACCTGTTGGCCCACTGCTAGGCCGCAGCCTGGGGCTTTCTAGGCTGGAGCTCCCCCAGCTCCTCAGCCTTCCCCAGCCCTGCTGCACTCAGGTATCCAGTCTCAAGCTAAGCAGCCAGGCCCATCCCTCTCTGAAGGCAGAGAGAGACTGTCTGGCCTCTGGCTTCCCTGGCCTTTTATAGGGGCCAGCTGTGGCTCAGTTTGGGGTGTGGCCTCAGCTGCAGCCACTTCCCCAGTCAGCCCAGGCTAAAGGCTGTCTTCTCCTGCCAGAGCCCTATCCCAGGGCTGTTTTTAACCCCTTCAGGGCAGGAGCAGGGTCCACCCTGCTACAGAGGGCAAGATATTTATCAGAGGCAGATAAAATTGTTTTTTAACTGCCACATGAAAAACTCAGTCTCCGTTTTTAGGCATTTTCTATTTTAAAAACTCTTCCATTCATACACACCGCATTACACTTAGTTTTAGCTACATATTCAAACTGTGGTTACATAAGGCAGTAGATTCTATTTGTTCAGCCCTAAATTAAAGTAAAACTGCAGTGGGCGTAATATTAATACATGTAATTATAATCCTGGGCAGCAGAATGTCGGTACACATTTTGGTTTGATATTTTCTCAAGAATGTTATAAGTCATGACTCATTTCAGTTTTCAATATCATATAAACAGTTGAAACCATTTGATTATGTGAAAACGACAGCAATGTAGAGCTGAAGGCTTGAATCATTGAGCAATCAGAAGCGTGCAGAGATGCAGCCTACCAGTCCTGGTCCATTTGGTCATGTCATATTCTGCAGCAAAATACCAACTTGGATGTAGTGGATAGACCAAGCCTAATCCTTCACTTTGAATGGATATGTCCATCGTTTGAAAAGACGCATTCTATGATTGCTGAACTTGACAGTGATGCAACTATTTTTCCAAGTTTCCCGGTTTAAGCCAATATTTACCAGCGCCCTGTCCTAAGCTAGTTTGTCCTGGGAAATTCCAACCCTGGGGGGAGGAGCAGTGTAAGGCCAGCTGTTGAATTCATACAGGAGGAAAGATGTTTGTTCAGGCCTTGCAAAGGAGATGCAGAAGCTGGAGTATGGCAGGGACAAGTTCCAATGCCTGGCACAGGGGAAGGAACTGCGGCCGTCCTACCAAAAGGCAACAAGAAATCTGCTGTGGCCATTTCTGAGTTAGATGTCAGACTGAGGGGGAACTTGCACCATCTACCCACATGTGACAATGGACACTTTGTAATATCCAGAGGAAACCACTCCAGAATTACACAGAGATGAATAGCTCATTGAGGAGGGATACATGAAGGATGTAGAGCCCATAGAGAACCAGGACCTCTTTGAAACTCAGCTGAACCCAAAGAGAGAATCCTCTGAGGATGGGGAAGGGGACTTGTGGAGGTGTATTTTACCACCCTCATTAATACACATCTTCTTTCTAACTTTGTTCATGGCCCCCAATACTTCCATCCCTCCCCCTCTCAAAATGGCAGCTGACCAGGGAACAATGGAATTCTGTTTTAAGAGCGTGCACTGGCAGTACGAGGCAAAAAATAGCAATACTTAAGCAATGAAAGAGCATCCGCCAACACAAATTTTAGCGGAAGCCTTTTGATACATTCAAAATGAAACCTTTTGTAAGCAGAGAGAAACTTCTAGCAAAATAAAAATGATGCAAAGATAATTCAGTGCATTCAAAACCAAAAAATAAATGCATGCAAATCAATAGTGGAGCACTCAAATTAAATACATTGCTTGCAAGAATTTTTGTATTGTCAATCCAGTAACCAGGCCTTCAGACTATAGAATTTTGCCGAAATACGGTTGTAAATTTATTGGATGTTGGCTTTGTAGTCCAATACACCAAACTTTGGTTTTCGAGTCCAGAAGTCCAAGTACAAAACAAGTTACTTGCATGCTGTGCTTAGATCCAAGAAAGAGAGAAAAACTGTCACTGGCTCAGGTGGCTGGATTTGAGCACAGCCAAAGAACTAGCCGATTATCAACTCTCTTCCCCATTGTGGGACTTCTGGTTTCTCTTGGCCAACTCATCCTTTTTGTGCTCTGGCCCAATTGTACAGAATTATTCAAGCAAATATTATTTAATCTTTGCCTGCACGTTTTTAGAAAGAGCAGCCTTGTTTCTCCCACCACAAGAAGACACCTTACCACGCCACTGTGCAGGTTACACCAGGGGTACTGTTACTGTGAAGAGGACGGCTCATGGGCCCGTGTCACCTTGAGCCATCTCAAGCAACTGCCTTCTCTGGGCCTTTGGCACCCTCATGAGGGATATATATCCATCAGATCATCAGTGCCTATCATAAGTTTAGCAGTGGTTACTACACTGTCCTCACATTTGCCTAGGACCCCTAGAGTCAGTCCCCCACCTGTAATGGCTTGAGGCTCACATACACTCACCATGGTCTATGCTGTTGCACTGAAGCAAGCAGTGGTGTGTGACTCTGTCCATATTTTTATGCAGATCTATATGGAAAAAAATTAGGGAAGAGGTGTGGCACTTATCTGTTGGTGTCTGCTAACCCCTTAAATCTAACAATGTCTGTCTATCTGATTGTTTATCACTGACCTGGGCTCAGATATTTCTGAGGGTCACCCCCTACACATCTGCGGAAAGACTGACCAGGATAAGGAGGAAAAAGAAATAGACATGGGAGGCTATGTTCTCGGTCAAGAGTTCTGAGTCCACAGCCTGTGAGACCGGGAAATGGAAAGAACATATAATGGAGGAGAAACGAAAGGACCAAGAGGAAAGGCAGAAGGACAGGGAGGTGCATCATGAACTGCACTAAGACATCACGCAGCTCCTCAGATAACTACCTCAGATGCTCCAAAGTATTATGGAACAAAACATGCAATGGCCTATACCCCAGCAGCCATTACACTGTGCAGACAATTCCTTTTTCCCAGGGCTAGGAATGTACACCATCCTCAAGGCACAAGCATGTCCTGCAACAGGATCCTTTCCACTCAACCCAGTGAACAATAAGGAGAACTTGCTTAGAGTACCCATGCTCTGACCAGTGTTGCATCCCAGAGAGGCCAGCACCATGAACTTTTTCTTTTTTAGCAGTGTATATGCTGTTTATTACTGCACAAACAAGCTCCATTTTGCAGAAAACATGATTAATTTTCTTGGTCTTAAAATACAGAGATGCAAACCTCCCACAATAAACACCTCACCAGTATCCTAAAAGGTCCTAATTCATAACCTGGCCATGAACAGTATATTCACAAAGTAACACACTCTCTGTGCCGCCCGTCTTTTGCTGATACAAGCTGTCACTGTGAGGATGCACCGTACTGGCAACGGCAGCCAAACATCAATGCACTCTAGTGACATAACAATGCCGGCAGAAACTTTATTAGTAACTTTCTACTAGAGATGTGGCCTATGAGAGAGAGAGATGCTCCCTGCTAGGGAAAGCTTCATTTTAACTAGATGAGGCATATGAACAGCTGGAGAAATGGATCTACCCTTCAGGCATGATGGATTGGGAACTGAGGCAAAAAGAGAGGAAGTGGCTTGCCTAAAGTCTCACAAACAGAGCCAGGCATTGAAGCCACAACTTCTGAATCCTAGTCCACTACCTAAACCACAAGGCCAGGCTGGTGAGGGAGAGACCCATATTTAAGTTCTAAGCTCACCCAACACAACAGGGTTAGGACCACTATGAAGGCAGATGGATCAGCCCGTGGGAAAGAAGTGATCATTTTATGTGCTCAGTGGTGATCCTTCCAGCTGCCCCAGGAGTACGGTCCAGCATGAATTGCATCTAGTCCTTGGTTGAAAGGGGCCATTAAGTCAATGCAATGTCATTACAGGGAAAAATGAAGAGAAACCCCCACCTGCTTATACAGCCTGAGCCCTGTACAGGATACGCACCCACTTGGCTCATTCAGACCCCTTACCCCCCACACTGTACATCTCATAGCTCCTCCTAACAATCAAAGTGGGGAAAGGTGGAAAATAAACCAACCAACCAGAGCAAGATAAGAAGTGACAGCACTCCTCAAAAATAATCGAACCTGGAAGAGTGGCGGCAGCGACAGAGAGGAGGCTCTTTCCAACTGCTCCATGCCGGCCATGTGAGAGTACACCAAGGAGGCGCAGCAAGGGGAAGGCAAGTGAGACTGATCATTTGCGAAGGTCACACTGGAAGTCAAATGGCAGTAATTGAAAGGGGAGGAAACAACTGTAACACATCTGGAGAGGCAGCTCCCTGCATTTCCAAAGGCTCCTCTCTGCAGTGGGAAGGGAGGCTGCCTCGTCCTCCATGCTGAACTGCTAAATGAATTTCCATCACATAAGCGGAGAAGGGAAGGGAGGGTGCTGGTGACTTCCAGCCCTAGCAACTGGACTGTAATTGTGTCCCTGGGCCAGGCAGCTGCTGCTGCTTCTTGCCCCTGAATGAAAACAACAACAACAACAATAATACCGTGTATATTTTTAAGGAGAATTTGGTTTAAAAAAAAAACTACCAGGCAACAACACACCACACAAATCTAGGAATGTTCTTCCCCCATTTCCCACTAGAGGCAGCTGGGAAAAGAGAGCCCTTGGGGGCCCAGCCATGGCAGTGTAATATAAGAGGAGAAAGTAAAGGGAATCGGATGCAAGCTGGTGAAGAGATGATAAAAAGAAGCCAAACAGCAATGGGCCAGATTGAGACAGGCTCTTGTGGGAGAGGGAGCCAGTGCACAAGAAACCTGCCCCCTTGTGCATCCCACAGGGACTGCCTCCCCCTTCCTCCCCTTGGAGAGCAGAGTGCCCAAAGGGGTGCCAGGAGCAGGCAAGGCTGTATGCACATCCACCCTGTGCCCACCTCATGGAGGGTGCAGTGTGCACAGCTCCTCATGCACCAAACAGCCAGGTACAGCCCCTCCTCCCCGGGGCAAAGGGTGGCTGTGTTCTGCTTAGCCCCCTACACAGGGCTTAGTTCATGGCACTCCGTGGGTCTCCTCACATGCTAGTGAACAGAGTGAAGGAGACAGAAGCCCCTGCCATGAGTAACACGTTAAAGATGGGGGCGAGGCCTCCCTAGACCTCAGGATACCCAGGTCCCACTGCATAGGTGGGGCCCCTGAGGCACAGGGTGCTTAACAGCAGCACTGGAGAGTCGAGGTGGGTGGGTGTCAGAAGCACCAGCCCAGACTCAGGCAGGGCAAATGCCCTTTGGTGCACAGAGAGAGCACATGCAGGGATGGCCATTGCTATGTAGAGATTGTCTTGTTCTGTGTTTGTACAGCACCTAGCACAATGTCCATGACGGGGCTCCTAAGCACCATAGCCATGCAAACAATAAACAATAACATACCCTAGCAAAGGCACCCATTAATCATTTGGTGTCTGCTGGGATAAATGTCCTCCTGTGCAGCCCTTTGTTCTCTTTAACGTGCTTTGCGGCACTGCCAAATGATGAGTCAAACTAACCTTACTATAGTTTGCTGAATGCTGTGTATGGGGTTTACCTTCTGACAGCAGTTTAATTAAATACAAGTCAATATCTCCCAGCAAAATATATTCCTCCGGCAATCAGGACCATCGCTTTCTTGGCATATTGCTTTTTCCACCAGGAGTCTACCAGTTTTCCAATCCAAGAAGGAAGCAAGTTCAAAAACAAGGGGCCAAGCTCCACCTCCCTACAGGGATGGGGGTGGGAACCCCTCATGGGGTCATTTAGCAGCATTTCATTCAAATTCTTCCCTTGAGCAGAGGGTTTTGGTTGGGGGGAGTCCATGGAGGAGGGTTCAGGTGAAGCCTCTCAACTCTGTGGATCCCGAGAATCCACAAGAAGGGGGATCCCTTAGTCCTGTGAAAGATTGGACCCTTCCTTCTGCTCCCCTGTCCCCACCTACCCCTACTAATATGGCTTCTTCAGGAGCTGTGCTGTCATTGACCAGACACCTGCACCCAAGCACTCTCTGTGACACAGCCTGATTTAAAGCTGCTTCAAGCATTGTTAGGTTAAAGGTGCAGATTGCTATGTCAACGGAAGGGGGAATGCCCTCGAGAGCAGTGTCCCTTCCTCTTGTATGTATCAATTCAGGAATTTATATGGCCCATCATCATAGCATCTCAGCTCCCGGCATTCCCCTCCTTCCACAAAGCCCAGGGGATTTCTGCAAGATCTGATTCCTCTCTGCTTGCATAAGCCAAAGGGGCCATCTCACCGGAAGATGATATCTTACATTTGAAAGGCTCCTTTCGCTCCAAGAAGCATAGCATTTTACAAAATGATATAAGATCTGTATGGGGAGCTTTTCTTTCCTCACTAAACTGCAATCACTTCTGGAATGAAATGTGGCACTTCTTGGATATCACATAGTGACCCTACATCATAGTTTAGGACAGGAAGTGAAGAAGTGGCAGGATCTTTAGGGAGACAGATCATAATTTTGTAAGTGAGGACTTAGCTAGGACGAGCTTCTCGTCTTGTGAAAACTGCAAGGGAATCTTTGAGCACAAGAATATTCCTCTTTCCCAGCTCCATTAGTATGACTGGGTTGTCCAGAGTTCTGTCCCTAAAAAACCTCCTTTCATTTCTATGGCTTTTTTACTGACCTATGGGTTTTAGCGGTTTAGGCAAAAAGGATACAATATGCACCGTATCAGTAAGCAAAAACAATTAGAAAGACAATGTCATGTCCTTCATGTCGGAAACAGCCTGAGGCTTCCGTGCAGCTTCTTTCTATAAAGGACACTTAAGGGGCTCTTATTATTAGAATATTATTTATAGTCATCCACTTAGTTCCAGGGTTACAGCTTCCTTTGGATTATTTGAAGCGGAGGGCACTTGCAAGAACAAGGGGGAGTCTGCAAACATGCCCTGTAGAGAGCTCCATCATCAGTGTAGAGCAAAGCTAAACAGAACCTGTGCTCATCAGAAGGTTAGGTGTCCCCCAGACAGACAATATTTCCCAGCCCAGCTCACCCTCTCTGATTTCCAGACGGTCCCCCTAGATGGACTCCTGCCTTCCTCCCAGCTCTGAGCCCTTGGTTTTTTCTAAGGGCTCCCGTTGACTTCAGTGGACTCGAGATCAGGCTCCAAGTGAGGAAGCTCAGCCCACCCAGTCCCCAGCTGGTATCAGTCAGCTGTGTGCTGCACTGGTGCCTGCTGCCCTGACTCATTGGTGAGTTTGGGCCTCCGCAGACCACGGGCTTGGCTCTCAAGTGTCCTGCCTCGATCCACTCTCCCATCTAGCACTGAGTGTCAGCAAAGAGCTGTCCTGAACTGCCACAGCACCAATGGCTTCCTGCCCCCGGTCACAAAAAGCAATGGCGTGGGATTAATTTGGTTTGTCGTGTTTTTTAATTCAAACCTGTCTCTTAGCTCAGGGCAGGAGGTCCCCCAGTGGCTTTTGCTATCCCAGCAGCTCTTTGTGCTCTCAGCATGGTGACTTTGTTTACATTTTATCCCTCCTTCGCCAGCGCTTGCAAAACAGAAAGCAACATTTTGCTCAGAATGAACAGATTTCAGATCTCCTCTCTCCCTTCCGCATCCCCTAAGCAGGCCTTGCCTTCTCCCTCCTCATCTCCTATGATCTCCCTTTCCATACTGGCCTTCCCCAGCTCCTTCCCCATCCCCACCTTTCCCACTGTCCCATGGCTGGAAATCCGCTCACTGCTGCTAACACCGCGGCTAGACTGTGCTGAGGGCGCACTGCAGGGGAGTGGCCTGCAGCTCATCACTGAAGACAAGTCAGGCTGACTCCAGAAGGGCACATTTAGCACAGTGGGGCACCAAAAAGGCTACTGGAGGTCGATTCTGGGCTGCATCTCCTGAGAGACAGAGCATAGAAAGTGCAGCCCAGGAGCAGAGAAATCAAAGATGGATGAAAGACATCTATGCTCCCTCCACCTGCTGGGTGGAATAGCCACTGGCATAAGTTAGAGCAGCCCAGAGCAGCTTCTCTAAGGCTGCCTGTGGGCTGCACAGTAGCCCAGAATCCCCACAGTGCTATGGGCATGGCCACTCCTGCCCCCACTCCCAGCCTCAACACAGGGGTATCTTCCCTGGCTCCTATATGGCCCTTATGTGCTGCTGGGGAAGAGACAGAATTGTCCCCATGGTATCTTCCTTCTATGTTCCTTTCAGTCTTCATTTCCTAATAAGACCAAAAGAACAGCCATACTGAGTCAGACCAGTGGTCCATCTAGTTCACTATCCTGTCTCTGATGGTGGTCAGTGCCAGAGCTTCAGGGGACTGTACAGAACAGGGCAATTTTGGAGACATTCACTCCTGTCTTCCTCTCATGGTTTCTAGCAGTCAATGGTTTAGGGTCCCCCAAGCATGGGGTTGCATCTCTGACCATCTGAGCTAATAGCCATTAATGGACCTACCCTCCATGAACTTATCTAATCCTTTTCTGAACCCAGTTATATTTTAATACCACACGCACAGACAACCCCAAGCACAGCTAACCTGCCCCATGCCCCATACAGCCTTGTTCCTCTGTCCCAGCAAACCATGGGTGTTCAGGTATGTTCTGATCCCTTCTCCTGGATCTAAACCAGAGATGATCAGATAACTTTGCTAAAGCAACTTGTAACCAGTTTACAAACAAATTGCTGTCCATAGTTCAGTAAGCCCCTGAAAGGGTCAAGCGGTGAGGGCCAGATAACCAGAGTATACACAGAATGTCTTCTGGATTTGAGGGGCCTGGAGCTGACCCCAAGAGACCATATCAGAAGTAGGGAGAGAAATCTGAATACAGAAAATTCTCCTCTTATCTGTTGATGCCTCACTCCCATCTCTGCTCCATCTCCTTGTCACTACAACATCATGCTCCTCTGCCCTCCTTGAGTTCTCCAGGCCACAGTGAGTGCAGAATGCCACTGTGCCTACCATCTCACGCCATGCAAAGACGCACAGCCCATATCACCTCGTCGTCACAGAGCTCCAGGGGCTCCCCATTCATTTCAGGAATCAACTCAGTTACCCTTCATACTCCTTAGCCCCTTTCATTGGTGTAGCTTCTGGGTCTATCTCTCTTCCCCTTTCCCCATTTTTCCTGCTCATCTAGCACTGGCCATTTTTCTGGTCCTAAATCATCACTTGCCAGGGCTGTTAGGATAGCCTTTTCCCTTATAAGTCCCGTCATCTGGAACAGCCTTTTTTCAATCTTTCTGCCTCATCGACTCTCCATCTACTTTCAAATCTCATCTGAAAACATCTCTTCTCCCTTAGCTATGCTTCTTAATTTCTCTCTTCCTCTACTATTATGCATTATTTAACTCTGCTAGGTATCTTGGGAGACTGAAAGACACTCTACAAAATAAAGCTGAAATGGTTTGTACTGGCAGTGGAGATTATTTGCTTTTCCCTTCAGTCTCCAGTGGAGAGCAGGCTCCATTTTGGTGCTGATGGAGAGCAGCATTGTCCGTTTGGGGAAGTATTGGTGGTAACTCAGCAATCAGAAGAGGTTCTTCTCTGCCTTGCTTCCTCTTTAAAACCCATACATTTGCATGGAATTGGGGGTACTTCTCTGTGTCAAAGAGCTCCCTCGCTGAATCTCAGCCTGCAAAGAGAGGCAGGAGTGATCCCTTGGAATGTGGATGGGAGGCAAGCAGCTGATGCAAGGTGTTGCAAAGTTGCAAGGCTTATTACTAATGGAGGAGGCCCAATGCTTACCAGTAACTGTCTGTTTTCTCATACAGCACACACAGGTATAAATACCTGAGCGAGACGCTTCATAAAGACCACTGGTCAGCACTTCTCAAGTGGAGATGGAGGGCCCCAGGTGGGATGGGAATGGGTAACGGATCACAGCAGAATTGTCAAATGTGACAGCTGCTAAGCTACAGGAGGAGCAAGGTTAGAATAAGGAAGAAATGTTTTGCTCACTTCTGCAGCTGCTGCTGTCCTGTCCCATCCCCCGCTGCAACTTCATTCCTTCCTCCCTCGATGAGGGCCCAACTGCCTTGACCCAGAAACCCCTACTGCTCACAGCACTCAGCCAGCTCCCCACCATGGTGACGTTTCCTGGAATAATGCTCAGTGGGCGGGGATGGAGGGGTGAAGAAAGGGAGAGGAGGAGGAAGAAACCCTAACATCCACCATCCCCCCACAAAAGCATTAGCACCCTAATCACTCAGCCATCAATCCCAACTCACACCCCACTAGCAACACTAACCCCCAACATTCAGCCTCCCAGCAATTCTCAAACCTTCCCCAAGCATCCAGCCATCAAGCAACTTAATGCAGCAGCCCCATCCTTTCCCCAGGAGCAGCCAATCCCTTTCCCAGCATCCCCAGGACCCAGCCAGCAAGCACCTCTATGCACCAGCCTCAAGACTTCCTCCCAGTACCTCCACCAGCAACCCCAACCCTTCCCCCAGCATTCCCATTAGCCAGCCTCCCGCTAAAAAAAAAAATCCTTCTGTTTGCTTCAGCTCTGCCTGCACTCCTTTGGGATTGTCTCTCCAGTATTCTAGTGAACAAACTCCCTGGCAGGAGCACTCACAGAAAAAGGAAACTTTAAGTAAATAGAAAACATTCACACACAGCAAAGTGGGAGTAGATATGGAGAGGGTGCAATTGTGTTATTAACATATCCTATTATCCAGATACCTACTTTTAAAAATGAAATGTTGAGACAAATTTTGGAAGCCACTTGGTGAGAAGGATGTATGGAGAAGATCTACTAGAAGTGTGGAAAGTCTATGGAGAACCTAGTATAGTAAATGGAGTAAAAGCCCAACAATTTCAGTGGGCAAGACACGTGGTTAAGCTGACAGAAGACAGATTAGCTAAGCATCTCTTGGAAAGACATCCTTATGTTGTTCAACCTTGTGGACGACCAACGAGAAGATGGAGGGATAATCCAAGCAAGTTCTTATGCCCTTGGCAGAAAGAGGGAGGGGCAAATTGTAAAAGTGGCCGAAGACCTCCCTGGCCTATGGAGCCAGGGAGTACAAGAAGTATTATCAGGATGTGGGCAATTGCCACTCAGCCCCTTCATTTAAATGCAGCCTCCTCCTTGCCTACTTTATTATTATTCATACTACAGGCCATGACCAAGATCAGGGTCAGACTGTGGTAGACACCACATAAGCCTATAGTAAGAGACAATCCTTGCCTTAAAGATGTGTCACGTTATTGATTTGAACTGGGACCATATAGAACATGGTTGCAACCAAAGTACTGTAGTGGCACCAAATCTTGTATAAAGGGGGTCAAATGAGGTGTCTAAGACCAGGTTATGGGCTGCTGGTTATGATTATGCTGTCTGTATGCATGTGTCATTTTTGTAGTTGAAGTTATGACTATTGGCTCTATACTGTCTGTATTTCAAACTTATACTATGCTTCTGGGAAACATCCCAGACAAGTTGGTGTTAGCTTTGCCTAGCCTGCTTGATGGCCCATTAAGGACCATCAGCTATGCAACTGACTCACTGAGAGAAGGCAGATACGCCTTGTAACTCAGCAAAGTATGCAGGGACTTGCCCATGTGACTGCAGACTCCATTTTGCTGTAGAAGAACAAAAAGGTGTTCTTACACCTGGAAAAGAAGATAAAAGGCTGATACCTCATCTCCATCTGGTCTTCAGTCCTGCTTCTTACCTCTGGAGGGACTTTGCTTCAAACAGAAGCTTTGAACAAAGGATTGAATGACCCATCCCAGCTGTGGATGTACTCCAGAGACTTGATTTTAAACCTGCAGGTTATGCTATCACTGCTACAAGCCTCAACCAAGAACCTTGCCATTACTGTATGTAATTGATTCCATTTAACCAGTTCTAGCTCTCATCTATATCTTTTTCTTTTTATGAATAAACCTTTAGATTTTAGATTCTAAAGGATTGGCAACAGCGTGATTTGTGGGTAAGATCTGATTTGTATATTGACCTGGGTCTGGGGCTTGGTTCTTTGGGATTGAAAGAACCTTTTTTTCTTCTACTGGGGTGTTGGTTTTCATAACCATTCATCCCCATAACGAGTGGCACTGGTGGTGATACTAGGAAACTGGAGTGTCTAAGGGAATTGCTTGTGTGACTTGTGGTTAGCCAGTGGGGTGAGACCAAAGTCCTTTTTGTCTGGCTGGTTTGGTTTGCCTTAGAGGTGGAAAAACCCCAGACTTGGGCTGTAACTGCTCGGTTTTAAGCAATTTGTCCTGAATTGGCGCACTCAGTTGGGTCCCGCCAGAACCAGCATCGTTGCAAGATGCTAAATGGACAAGGAAGCATAATTATCCTCATTTTGGATGAAGAACTGAGGCACAAGGAGATCAAAGCTCAAGGTCCCAAAGCCAATAATTTGAATGCAGAGCTGCTGAAACCCAAACCAGTGTCTCGGAACCTCAAAACCATATGTCTCTTTGTCTGGGCTGTCTTTTTAGAGTGTAAGCATTTTGAGGCAGGAGACTGTGCCTTCTTTTGTGTTTGTGCAACACCTAATATGTTGTGGGCCCGACTAGAGATATAATACTAACTGTGTCAGTTTCGCTCTGTTAAATGCAAACATGCTTATTGGAAACCTTCACCTACGAGCTATGCTCGTCCTGTCAAAGAACACAAATAACGCCACGTGGTCCACCTGTTCAGTCAAAACTAACGAACACAGAATCACCTGTAGACCACAAACTGTTTAGTGAATAATCTGACTGATAAATAAATTTGAGAAAACAATAAACTGGCTGTTGGAACATTTTGAAGCATAAAGAGGCTAAATTTGTTGAACAAATAATTTGCTGTAAGTTATTCACTGGGCTGTAGTGCTGACAGCTATTATATTAATGTATTCCCCTATTTACCATACAACACTAACAGCAATTATGGTGGAATGATCCCAGCAAGCCGGAGTGCAGGAATGCTGTACCGTTATCCACGACTGCTTGGCTATTTGATAACTGCACAATATGCTAATATATGCAGCCTGATTGGCTACTAATTGCCCTTAACCAGTCAGAATGCAAGGGATTTGCATGTAGAAGGTATGATTATTTCTTATTTTTGCAGTTCCTATGCAAATCATTGTACTTTGGCTCTTGTCCTGGGAGTGCGTCATCCTTGTAACTGACAACATACATGGCCACACCAATTTCTCACCCCCACAGACCCTTAATTCTCCCAGTCAGACACAAAGGGTGAAATCTCAGCCCCACTGAAGTCAATAGCAAAACTCCTTGAGCAAAGTGTAGACCCAGTTTGAACCTCGTTCAATGGAAGTGGGTCAGGCCACTTCAAATTACCTCAATTTTTGTCTGTACTATGGCTATGACCACTTTCAACATTACTTCACCTGACCCTGGTTTTAAAATGGGTTAGGAAATGTCCCCACTGTAGGCAGCCCAGTGCACCTGAGCTCATCTCCTCTGCCCGTTTCAGATCGGACGAGGAGCCCTGGCTCCCACATTTTGCTCTTATGTCTAGTTTGACTAAAGACTGTTGCTGCGGGAGAGGGGTGCCAAATGGAGCACTTACAAAACAAATAGAACGTTATAAATAATAACTCAGCTAGGACTCGGGGCTAAATCTTTCTTGGGAGCAATAAGAAACAAGGGGCTTTGAGAAGAGGGGACAGGTTAGGTGAGTATAGTCAGTATAATAACTTCAGTGCTTGCTTCCTGTTCATGTGGTATAACCACAGCCTAAGGTACTAAACTCTAAGGAATTTAATAGGGAATATATTTCCTATAAAAACATCAGCCGGCACGTTCCACATTTATTTAGTGCGTGATAGTCAGTCTCTCGCTCTCTCTCTTTGTGGCCCAATGGCTATTTAAGTATTTATCCACAGTGAACAAGTTAGTGGGCCAGAGAGCGTGAGAATGGCTCTGCATCCACCTGGGAAGTGAGAGACTCACATTCCAGTCCCCCTCCTCCAATCATTTATTCATTATTATTCACGGGGGAACAGCTTCAACAGGAGAGACTGAGGGAACCTCACATCAAAATATCCCAGAGCTCAGTGATTAGAGCACGCTGCTGAGGGGTGGGAGTTCCCTCCTCAAATCCTTCCCCACCCCCCGGCAGAGAGGGGGGATTGAACCTGCATCTTCCATGCAGGTGCTCTACTCACTGGGCTAAAAGTTCTAAGGTGACTATCTCCTCCTCCAGCTGTTTTGTGTGGAGTAGGCAGGTACCTAACTCATTCCCTCAAAGAAAGGCTCAGGTACCTAAGCTGCCTGACTCCAGGTGACTGGTTCCCATTCATGGATTGCTAAGCAAAGATAGGTGTTTGCTTGGACCTAGGCACCTATCTCTGATAGGGGCAGGGCTTAGCACACCCCCCTATGGCCAGTGTCTCCCATTGGCTAGATTAGACGGGGGAATGCCTAAGATTCTGGCTTTTGTGATCACGTTCCAAGGTGCCTATCTGTCCCCATTAATTGTAGAGGAGCCCCAGTGCCTAACTTGACTGTGTGGATGACAGTGTTATGCCCACGATTTTCTAGGCACCTAAAAGTTAGGCACCACAGTGCAATGCCTAAATGCCTTCATGGATCCCAGCCCATGTGACTGGGCTTTGGATTTTCTCTCTTTCATACTGGGCTAGCATATCCATTCCTTCTCTCAGCTTCAGCAGGTTAAGATGAACAGGAGAACAAGAAACCTTCTCGCAGCTTGACAGACACGTGTGCGCGTGCCCACATATGTATACATGTGCTCGCTCTCACTACCTGTGCAGAGCAACAAAGAGTCCTGTGGCACCTCGCATTCACAGTCTTTGTTTAATCCTGATCTGATGGTAATGGCTAGCCAACTACAAAACCAGATTCTCCTCCCTTGGTTTTCACACCTCAACTGCTAGAAGAGGGCCTCACCCTCCTTGACTGAACTAACCTTGTTATCTCCAGACTGATTCTTGCCTGCATATTTATACCTGCCTCTGGAAATTTCCATTACATGCGTCTGATGAAGTGGATATTCACTCACGAAAGCTCATGCTCCAATACATCTGTTAGTCTTTAAGGTGCCACAGGACTCTTTGTTGTTTTTTACAGATCCAGACTAATACAGCTACCCCTCTGGTACCTGTGCAGAGTTGTTGTTAGATACAGCCAGTACTGGAGCGTGTCAGTTGCAGATTTTAGAAGCAACTAATTGTGATGGGTTGGATCACAGAAACCCCCTTGGGAGCTGCCACCTGATGTGCCAAGATTACTTCTACCCCTGCTTTCCCTGCCAGCTGAGGACTCCAGCACCCTGTCTTGCTAGCTAGACACACCTGTGTCTGGCTCAACAAAGACCCAGGTCTGAATTACTTGCCCCAAAGCTGCAGGTTTCTGAAAGCAGCTAACTGAAGTGTTCCTGTCTTTAACACTCTGATGCCCAGCTCCCAATGGGGTCTAAAGCCAAATAAATCCGTTTTACCCTGTATAAAGCTTATACAGGGTAAACTCATAAATTGTTCGCCCTCTATAACACTGATAGAGAGATATGCACAGTTGTTTTCTCCCCCAGGTATTAATACATACTCTGAGTTAACTAATAAGTAAAAAGTGATTTTATTAAATACAGAAAGTAGGATTTAAGTGGTTCCAAGTAGTAACAGACAGAACAAAGTAAGTCACCAAGCAAAAATAAAATAAAATGCGCAAATCTATGTCTAATCAAACTGAATACAGATAAGATCCTCACCAGTTCCAGAATACTCCCGTTTACAGACTAATCTCCTTTTAGCCTGGGTCCAGCAATCACTCACACCCCTTGCAGCCACTGTCCTTTGTTCCAGTTTCTTCCAAGTATTCTGAGGGGTGGAGATGCACTCTCTTTAGCCAGCTGAAGACAAAATGGAGGGGGGGTCTCCTAGCGGTTTAAATAGACTCTCTCTTGTGGGTGGAGACCCCTCCCTCACTTCTATGCAAAGTCCAGCTCCAAGATGGAGTTCTGGAGTCACCTGGGCAAATCATATGTCCATGCTTGACTCTCAGTCTTTACAGGCCGAAGCCATTGTCCACATGGTATATTGTATGTCTCCAGGAAGACTTCTTATGTGCATTGGAGCATTCCAAGATGCATTGTTCCCCAAGTGCTTCCTGATCGGGTACTTAACCTTGAGAATTCCTTCCTAAAGAAGCTGACCAAATGCCTCACAAAGTTACTTAGAAATCAAGCAAGTATACAGCCAATATTCTTAACCTCAAGTACAAAATGAAATATGCGTACAAATAGGATAAATAGATATAGTAGACCATAACCTTTATAGAGATATGTTACATGGCACAGGCAGCACAAAACATATGCCAGTTATGTCATATTCCCATAAATCATTATGGGGTACAGCATCACACTAATACTGCTAATTACACTGCTTGCACTGGACCACACGCACACCAAAAATGCCAACAATAAAAATCTGAACTCTCACTCAAAAGACACATTTAACAGTTCTTTAAAAAGAGTCCACTGAAGCTAAGAAATATCCTAAATAAAGCTAATGCACTCCCTCCTGTTTCAACAAGCTTCATGCATAATGAATAAACAAAGCTTTGTCTGCTTTAATTAATTTGGTTTCAAAATTAACTTGACCCAACACAAAATTAGCAGGCAGTTAAAGCTTTTGTTGCTCTACAGGTTCAGGATATACCGAAGGAGAAGGTTAGCAGAAAGTGCTCTGAATAGCAAAGGGCAGTACTTTATTCCCCTAAGTAAAATAATTAATACATGCACACTTGAGGTGGGGAATTTATTCCTCTTGCCAAAAAACTAAGTTTATTTCTGTGTTTTATTTGAGAATTTAAATTTCCAGGGCCAGATCCTATGTCCTGTTCTGGGGAAAGTAGCTGGATCTCCCTTACTGGGGATTTCTCCTAGTCTGGATAGTCCTAAGAGGGTACAGAATGGATGCAATCATCTCCTAAGCCACCTCTCCTGACAGTCTCTGGCTTTGGGGGTGTATAGGTGGCAAGAAGGGGCAAGCCACCAGGGTCGGCTCTAGGATTTTTGCTGCCCCAAGCAAAAAATTTTGGCTACCCCCCCTTTTTTTGTGCACCCCTGCCCCCGGCCCCATCCCAACTCCACCCCTTCTGAACCCCTTTCCCAAATCCCCAGCCCCGCCTCCTCCCCCAGGCTTGCCGCATTTCCCCCCCATTGCTTCCTGGGGGCCCCCCCACAACCTCCCACCCCAGCTCACCTCTGCTCCGCCTGCTCCCCCAGGTGTGCCGCTGCTCCGCATCTCCCCCCTCCCTCTCAGGCGAGGGAGGGTGGAGAAGCAGAGCGGCGGCGCGTTCAGGGGAGCAGACTGAATGGAGGTGAGGTGGGGGGAAGGGCTCAGGAAGTAACGGGGGGTAGAGGAACCACTCCCCACTCCAGCTCACCTCCGCTCCATCACCGCTGCCTCCCCCGAGCACAGCTGTTTCGTGTGCAGCAAGCCTGGGAGGGAGGGTGAGAAGCAGAGCAGCGGTGGCGCGCTCAGGGGAGCAGGCGGCGGCAGAGCGGAGGTGAACTGGGGCGGCGAGGGCACTTTTTCCCCATGCCCCAGAGTCAGCACCTATGATGGCCGGCGCCAGAATGCCGCTCCTAGAAATGTGCCGCCCCTAGCACCTGCTTGGTTTGCTGGTGCCTGGAGCTGGCCCTGCAAGCCACAATGTGTTGTGCTCTGGTTATCCCAAGCTGGTGGATGGCCCTCTTGGGGTTTTGGACAGCCAGCATAGGTTAAAGCAGCCATGAGGATGGATGTATGGGAATAGAAATCCAGGAGGTGAAACACTTCCTTCCAAAACCTGGATATAAACTGAGGGCCTCGGTCTGTGTTAAGATGATCAGGGAGGCCATGGAGGCAAAAATCATTCATAATTGGAAGTTGTGTGATAATTTTCAGTTGGGAGGCATACAAACGGGCCATTTTGGTGAGCTGATCCATTATGGTTAGTATGGTGGTTTGTCCTTTAGATTCTGGTAGTTCTGTTATGGAAATCAAGGGTTAGACATGACCAGGGTTGGGAAGAGATTTCAAATGGTAACAGAAGACTGAAAGGCTTGCTTCAGAAGGTCTTAAACCAAGTGCAGGTGCTGCAGGACCTGATGTAGGATCGAACATTATCCCACGTCTGTCGTCATCAGAATGAGTGACCAACTGCACAAAAAGCCTTTGATTGTCCAAAGTGATCTGCTCTAGGGTTGTCATAGTGCATGTGCAGCACCCCAAGTCATGGGGGGGGGGCCCATCAGGGACATAAAGATGGTAATTAACATAGAAGAGATCATTGTCCCAGTAATGGTGTAGGGTGTAATGGTGTAGGGTGTAATGGTGTAGGGTGATGCCAGGGAGGCTCTCCTTAGATGATACAAACTTTACAAAAGGATTATTAGGGAGCGCTACTCAAAGTGAGGTAAGGAAGTCCAAAGATGCAGATCTACAAAAGAAATGGTGTGGCTTCAGTATGTCAGGTGGTGGTTCTTCAGGGTTCACAGGTTCCATATAGTATTCCCCTTCCATGAAAGCATGTCTGCCTTACTGTTATTGTGGCCTGGGTGGAACATGATCATGAAGTCAAACCTTGACAAGAACAAGGCCCAACGTAACTGTCGCTGATTCAGCACCTTGGCAGATTATATATATTCTATATTTTTGTGGTGTGTTAAGTCTAATGTAGGGTGCTTAGCCCCCTCGAGGCAGTGTCACCATGTTTCAAGCCTCATCTTGATTATAAGTAATGTTGTCAGCTATTACATAATTGCATTTGGCTGAAGTAAGGGTTTTTTTGGGGGGGGGGGTGCGGGGAGGCACATGGATGCATGTCCTGTTGGGACCCCATTCTTTGGAACAATACTGCCCCAATCGCTACTTCAGATGCATTGGTTTCATGGATAAAGGTTGGTTGGGATCAGGGTGAACCAGCACTGGAGCTGAGGGGAAGGATACCTTCAGATGTTCAAAAGCTTGATAGGCATGTGGGGGTCCAGTGAAATTTTTCAGGTTTATGAAGAATGGTGGTTTTGGGAGATGTAATTTTTGAAAAATCGTGAATAAATCTGTTGACAAACTCCCTGAATTTCTGAATGCTTTGAACAGAGCAGGGCCATGCCCAGTAATGAACGGTGAGCACCTTCTGAGGATCCATCCGCAGCCTATCCACTGATCAGTGCTATCTTTAATTAAAAAAAAAAAAAAAAAGAAGAGTACCAGTGCATCTGTGGGGGAGGTAGAGCAGCTGATAAAGCCTTTGACTAGGTTTTCCTGGATATACACTCTTAAGGCTTCTAACTCCTGCTTTGACATAGAGTATATGTGTCCAACTGAAATTTTAGCTCTGGGTTGAAGGTCTATAGCAGGGGTGGCCAAATTTACTGACCCTCTGAGCCACATTACTTGATAATCTTCAGAAGTTGAAAGCCACAAGACGCACACAGCGTTTACACATGCATTTTTTAAAATATTAACATCCTACTTACTGTGTATGGCTAATTACTGCTAGAGTTACAGGCCTTGTGGGTCTCCATCCTGGTTGTAAGTCTTTGGAAATCTGGTTGATATTTTGTCAAGGCGGTACAGAAAAGCTCGGTCAGATGTTGATTTGTAAGGACTGCACAATTTTTTTACTGTATTACCTTCAACATGGAGTAAAGCAATTCACAGCAGTATGTTGTGCCGTAAATTGAAATGAATCACACACTAGTCTTCTTGAGTTGAGGATGCTTTCTTCCTGGCACTTGCTTCCAGAACTCCACTGTAGAGTGTGATTTATGCATCATCTTTAGAGCCTGGTCCTCCTGGAGTTCCAGTTGTTCAATTTCTACAACAGATGTTTCTGTAACCATAGTTTTGTGAATCGGATTGCCATCGTTAATCACATCAACCATGAATGGGTTTACAAGGAAAGTGAAGCAGGATCGCAGCTTCTGCAAGTCTTCAAACCTGGCCTGAAAGTCATCAAGCAGTCCTTGTAATTTACTGCTGTATTCCTCTAGTTTGTGATCTTCTACTTCAATTTCAGGGAATGTGTTTACTCTACTCTTGAGATGGGGAAAGTGGTTGAAGTCTCTTGACACTGTCTCTTTGAAAAAGTTTTAAGTTGTTCTGGAAGCTGAAGAATGTCTGAGTAAGGTCAGAAATAATCTCATCCTTCCCTTGGAGTATCAAGTTGCATGTTTGCAGATGCTGCATAATATCAGTGAAAAACATCAGATCCTGCATCCATTGCTCATCTTTCAGTTGTGGATAGGACTTTTTCTTTTCTTCAAGGAAAGCATTGATAGGCTCCAACAGTTCCACAAATCTATTTAAGATATTGCGGTTGATAACCACCTCACAATACAATAGAAAGAGACGTCATTAGGTTTGTCTTCAAGGTCCAGCTCTTCAATTAAATTTTTCAACTGTTCATGTGTCTTTCCATTTGAACAGATGACAGTGACAATTTTTAGGACCATTTTCGTAACATTTTCATACTTGAAGTATCTGCCTGTGAGATGTTCACAATGGATGATGCAATGAACAGGGAGAAACTCTTGAAATTTTGGATCACTTTTCAAGAGTCCAATAAGGTCTACTTTTTTCCCCACCATGGCAGATGCTCAATCCGTTGCAACACTGACAAGTTTATCCAGCAGAGCAATGGCATTTGTCAATGCTTTGTCAAGTGCGTTCTTTATGTCAACACTGCAGGTTGTCTCTTTTAGCACCACTAAGTCCAACATTTCTTCTTTCACAATTACATCTGTGGAAACATGGCAAATAAATACAGCTAGTTGTGATTTATCTTGTATATCTGTGGATTCATCAACAGTGAGGCTGAATGCTATAGAATTCTTTAGATCATTTTGCATCTTGCTTGCAACATCTTCATCTCCATAGTGTAGTGCAAAATTGGAATTTGCTTTATTAGTCATTGAAATTTTGTGTTATTTGGATCAAACATTGCAACCACTTCTGCAATATTCTTCTTAACAAATTCTCCATCACAATATGGACGTTTAGCATGAGCGATATTCCATGACATAACAAAACTAGCTTCGGTTGTTGTGTCAGCTTCCTTCCTGAACGCCCAAAGTAGTGTCTCTTGACTATTTAAACATGATTTTAATGCGGTTAGCTTGTTCTTCCTTAATTCTAATTCAGGAGGGTATTTAGACGAAAAGTTACAGTGATTCATTTTGTAGTGACATTTCAAGTTGCTCACTTTGTAGTCAGTGAACGATGCATTGCAGATAAAGTGCAGGGATTTGCCACCTTTAACAATGAATGCAAAATCTTCCTCCCATTCTGTCTTAAAACTTAGGTTTTCTTCTTCATACGTGCTTTTCTTACAATTTGAAGATGTCATTGTCATCCACAAAATTAATGTAGGGTTAACACTTAAATCTAAAATTATTGAAATCCAACTTATGAACAGTAAACACAGCTTGTGTTCTGCAGAATGCAGGGAGATCCCAAGCACAGGAGGTCCACACAGCACTACCTGATGCAATTTCTTGTTATAATGGGCATGTGCAGCTGAAGTCCTGAGCCAGAGCACATCCTGCAGGGCTGGAGACCCAAGCACTGGCTCTTCCCAGCAGGGCTGCATCCCCAAGCCTCAGATCCTCTGGTGGGACTGCAGCTCTGCACACCAGATCTCCTGGCAGGGCAGAAGCCCCGAGCACCAGCACCTCCTGAGGGGCAGAAGCCCTGAGCCCTGTGATCCATACTTTTACTCTTAAAGAGCCACATGCAGCTCACGAGCCACAGTTTGGCCATGCCTGGTCTATAGAACAATCATAATCACAATGAGGGGGTAATGTGTCTGCATTTTGTTTTTCAAGTACAGACTGTTAATCTTGTTTTTTTTATGGGGAGGCATGGTTTGTCATGGAGAGTTGGCATTTCTGGATCTGATAGAGTGGCTACGATGTGAAGGGGACTCTGGGTTCTTGAAGCAGGGTTCTCTGACTTGGGTTCTAGGATCCAGGTTCTTGAACCAGAGGGCAGTTCTCCCTACAGAAGCTTGATGGGGAAAAAGATAATGCATTGGGACCAGAGAATATGGGGGTTGTTTCAGATTAACCAGGGTGCACCCAAAATCAGGGTAAAATGTGGGGCGCTAATAAGACTGAACTGTAGGACTTCCTGGTGTTCCCAAATCATCACTTCCAAAGGTATTGTCTGCTGAGTAACTGAGCCTGACATCAGTGGGGACACATCCACTGTTCCCACCACATCTGGGGTGATTTTGTGTTGTGCCAGAAGCTGAGGACCTGGGCTGTGGAAATATCCATGAAATTATCCCCTGCTCCCGAGTCAATCAAATCTCTTTGCAAGGGAAAGGCTTGCTTGTCCTTCAGGATCTGCAATTGCAGGGGAGTTTCAAGAAGTGGGGAGGAATGAAGGCCTCCTGCCTGAACATAACCTTGAGGTCTTTTGATGGTGGTGCCCAGGCTCAGGACCCCTACTGAGCCTGGGCCTAATCCTTTCCCATCGTCGGGTTGGTTGAGATTTTGGCAGGGTACATGGATAAGAGCAGCCATACTGGGTCAGACCAATGCTCCATCTAGCCCAGTATCCTCTCTTCCAGCAGTGGCCGGTGTCAGTTGCTTCAGAGGGAATGCATTTATCGAGTGATCCATCCCCTGTTGAACAGACCCAGCTTATGACAGCGACAGGTTTGGGGACACCTAGAGCATGGGGTTGCATCCCCGACCATCTTGGCTATCCTCCATGAACTTATTTAATTCTTTTTTTGAACACTGTTATACTTCACAACATCCCCTGGTAACAAGTTCCACGGGTTGACTATGTTGTGTGAAGAAGTACTTTATTTTTGTTTTAAACCTGCTGCCTGTTAATGTAATCAGGTGACCCCTTGTACTTGTGTTATGTGAAGGGGTAAATAACACTTCCCTATTCCCTTTCTCCACACCAGTCCTGATTTTATAGATCTCTATCATATCCCCCCTTAGTCATCTCTTTTCTAAGCTGAACAGTCCCAGTCTTTTTAATCTCTCCTCATATGGCAGCTATTCTGTACCCCTAATCATTTTTTTTTGCCCTTCTCTGTACCTTTTCCAATTCTAATATATATTTTTGAGATGGGGTGACCAGAACTGCGCGCAGTATTCAAGATGAGGACATACCATGGATTTATATAGTGTCATTATGATATTTTATATCTTATTATCTATCTTTTTCCTAATGGTACCTAATAGTCTGCTAGCTTTTTTTGACTGCCACTGCACACTGAGCAGATATTTTCAGTGAACTCTCCATGATGACTTCAAGCTCTTTCTTGAGAGGTAACAACTAATTTAGACTCCATCATTTTGTATTTATAGTTGGTATTATGTTTTTCAATGTGCATTACTTTGCATTTATTAACATTGAATTTCAACTGCCATTTTGTTGCCCAGTCACCCATTTTTTGTGAGATTTCTTTGTAACTCTTTGCAATCAGCTACGGACTTAACTATCTTGAGTAATTTTGTAACATCTGCAAACTTTGCCACCTCACTATTTAAGCCTTTTTCTTGATCATTTATGAATATGTTGAACAGCACTGGGATCCTGCTATTTACCTCCCTCCAGTGTGAAAACTGACCATTTATTCCTATCTTTTAACCAGTTACTGATCCATGAGAAGACCTTCCCTTTATTCCATGACTGCTTAGTTTGCTCAAGTACCCTTGCTAAGGAATCTGTAAGGCTTTTTGAAAGTCCAAGTACACTAGATCCACTGGATCACCCTTGTCCACATGCTTGTTGAATGACCACCTCAAAAAATTCTAATAGATTGGTAAGACATGATTTCCCTATACAAAAGCTGTGTTGATACTTTGCCAACATATTGTGCTTATCTATCTGTCTTACAATTCTGTTCCTTATGAAAGTTTCAACCAATTTATTTGCCTCATACTGTAGTTAGACTTACTGGTCTGTAATTGCCAGGATTGCCTCTGGAACCTTTTTAAAAAATTGACCTTACATTAGCTATCCTCCAGTCATCTGGCATAGAGACTGATTTAAGCGACAAGTTACATGCCACAGTTAGTGGTTCTGCAATTTCATATTTGAGTTCCTTCAGAACACTTGGGTGAATACCATCCGGTTCTGGTGACTAGTTATTACTGTTAAATGTATCAGTTTGTTCCAAAAGCTCCTCTATTGACACCTCAATCTGGGACAGTTCCTAGGATGTATCACCTAAAAAGAATGGCTCAGGTGTAGGAATCTCCCTCACATCCTCAGCAGCAAAGACCAATGCAAAGAATTCATTTAGCTTCTCCACTGCAGCATAGTTTTCCTTGAGAGCTCCTTTAGCACCTCAATCATCCAATGGCCCCACTGAGAGTTTGGTGGGCTTCCTGCTTCTGATATATTTAAAAAAATGTTTTTGCTGTTAGCTTGTGTGTCTTTTGCTCGTTGTTCTTCAGATTCTTTTTTGGCTTTCCTAATTATACCTTCACACTTGACGTGCCAGAGTGTGAGTTTATGCTTCTTTCTATTTTCCTTGGTAGGATTTGACTTCCAGTTTTTAAAGGATGTCTTTTTGTCTCTAACCGACTTTTTTACTCTGTTTAGCCATGGTGGCATTTTTTTTATCTTCTTACTGTTCGTTTTTGTTGTTTTTTTGCGGGGGGGGTAGGTGCATATACATTTAGTTTGAACCTCTATTATGGTGTTTTTAAAAAGTTTCTGTGCAGCTTGCAGGCATTTCACTCGTGTGACTATTCTTTTTAATTTCCATTTAATTAGCTGCCTCATTTTTGTGCAGTTCCCCCTTTTTAACTTAAATGTTACTATGGTGGGTTTCTTTTGTATTTTCTCTCCATAAGGATATTAAATTTAATGGCAGTATGGTCACTATTACCAAGCAGCTCAGCTACATTCACCTCTTGCACCAAATCCTATGCACCAGTTAGGACTAAATCAAGAATTACCTCTCCGCTTGTTGGTTCCAGGACTAGCTGCTCCAAGAAGCAGCCATGAAGAGTGTCTAGAAACTTTATCTCTGCACCCAATCCTGAGGTGACAATTACACAGACAGTGTGGGGCTAGTTGAAATCCCCCATTATTGTTGGGTTTCATGTTTTTGTAGTCTCTCTAATGTGATGTCATAGAAGGGGACTTTTCTGTTTGATAGTTTCTCTTCAGTTCCTTCTTTACTTATCAGTTTCTAGCCTGTGACACTGTGGTCTATATGGTTTTATAAAAATATGCTAATGAGTGAATATAATGTAACTGGAATATGCTTCATGCAAAAGGTCTCTGGTAAGGTATCATTACAAAGCTTATAATCTACTGAGTGTGTTCATCCTATTGGTATAAATGTACCACTCTTGTATCTGAAACTAGAAATATGAAATATAACTCTGAGGGCCTATTGTAATTATGCAAAGTGTGGGCCATTAATGGTGGTTTGAAATCTTGATGACTCCCATTAACCAGGACAATTGTCTGCAGATGGGTATGTTTTACCTGTAAGTCTTCCTGTATACCTGTGTGCTGGCAAGTGGGCAATGAAGTCTTGCAGTGACATGTGATCATGTCACCTGAACTGGAATCCATCTTTAACCTGGTGCTTTTCCATTGAGAAGGAGGGGGTGGAAACCCGGAGAGGGACAAAGGTTTCCCACCTTATGCAAAAGATATATAAAGGGATGGAACAGAACAAAGGGAGGGAGAGGAGCCATCATGAAGGATCCCCTAGCTACCACCTGAGCTGGAACAAGAGCTGTACCAGGACAAATAATTGTGCCCAGGCCTGGAAGGGGTCCAGTCTGAGGAAAAAGCTTACTGAAGCATTTCTGAGGGTGAGATTATTTGTATTCAGTTTGATTAGACATAGATTTGCGCATTTTATTTTATTTTGCTTGGTGACTTACTTTGTTCTGTTGGTTACTACTTGGAACCACTTAAACCCTACTTTCTGTATTTAATAAAATCACTTTTTACTTATTAATTAACTCAGAGTATCTATTAATACCTGGGGGAGCAAACAACTGTGCATCTCTCTCTATCGGTATTATAGAGGGCAAACAATTCTCAAGTTTACCCTGTATAAGCTTTATACAGGGTAAAACGGATTTATTTGGGTTTAGACCCCACTGGAAGTTGGGGATCTAAGTGTTAAAGGCAGGAACACTTCTGTTAGTTGCTTTCAGGTAAACCTGTAGCTTTGGGGCAAGTAATTCAGACCCTGGGTCTGTGTTGGAGCAGACGGGTGTGTCTGGCTCAGCAAGACAGGGTGCTGGGATCCCGAGGTGGCAGGGAAAGCAGAGGGCAGAAGTAGGCTTGGCACATCAGGTGGCAGCTCCCAGGGAATTTCTGTGATTT
Source organism: Mauremys mutica (assembly GCF_020497125.1). NCBI lineage: Eukaryota > Metazoa > Chordata > Testudines > Geoemydidae > Mauremys > Mauremys mutica. Next base: position 97,080,276 of record NC_059072.1, on the reverse strand, counting down.
AACCCATCACACTCTCCTCTTTATTAGGATATAGAGTATCCCCTTTAATAAGTCCTCCCCCAAGGGGATGTCTGTCAGATACCGCATGTCCTGCTCCTCCACAATAGTAGTTGTGTATTTGGTTGTCATGGTTTTTGTTGCTATGGCAACTGAGTTAGATTATTATGGGTTAGCTCAGCCGGTTTCAACCAGCTGAGTGAGCTCTCTGTATATCTGTAAATAAAATGGAGAGCTGCCTGCTCTCTGGCCTCAAGTGATTGCTTCCTACACCGGCTGCCCCAAGGATATAACAATAGTAAATGGAGATTTTCATGTCTCCAGTGCTCTTGCTGACCCAGGAACAGATGGGACTACACCACATCTGTCTGCATGGGTTTGACCAGGGCCAGGTTTCCTTCAGTCTGAGGGCTGAACCTGGGGCAAGTGCAGAATGTAGATGGGGGCTTCATGTGTTCCTTTTGTTGTTCATGAAGTCTGGTGTCTAGTCTGATACACAGGTCCATAAAGGTCTCCAACCTGGCGAGAGGGTCTGCTCATGCCAGCTCATCCTTTAACTTGTCACTGAGACGAAACTGATGCAGGAGTGTAACATCATTCCAGGTGGTGTCTGAAACTAAGTGTCTAAACTGAGTAACATAGGAAGGGGACAATCCAAGGGTTTGCCGAAGCTTATGTAAGGCTGTCTCGCCATGCAAGCTTTACGTGGGTCATCAAAAATGGTGGTGAATGCTTGCAGGAAAGACCCCCAGCTTGTTAGCACTGGTGGTCCTACTCTAGAAAGGGAGAGGCCCATGATAGGGCCTCCCGGGTAAGCAAGCTAAGTACCAGCCCCACCTTGACCTGATCGGTGGTGTGTTCCTGAAGCTGGAGCATAAACAGGAGTCTGCATTGGGTAATAAACCCATGAAACTTGCTGTGAGTGCCATCATATTTCTTTGGTAACAGAACTTTGGGGCTGGTCACCCAGGCTGTTGTCACAAGGGGAGATGAGTGGGTACCTGCAGGTGGTTAGAGTGCTGTAACTTGTTTCCAGAGGGAGCAATTTTCCATTTTCAGATGCTGTACTTGATCCTTCAGCCTCTGGTTCTCAGCCTGGAGGACAGTAATCCGTGGACTCAGGCCCCCAGGGAGGCAGGAGCCCCAGCAATGTCCATACTCGGTCCAGGGGTCCAGACACAAATCCCAGAAGAGACTGTGGGATGAGGGTCCTTGTAATATGTGAAAAATGAAATGCCTTTGTTTAGATTTTACTTTTTCAAATAAACCAACCCAGCTCCATTTCTCAATGAAAAAAGAAACACACAGCAATTATCACCATTATTTCTAGGACCAGGAGTGCCTAGAGGCCTCAATGGAGATCAGGGCCCCAGGAGGGAACTACTTCCAAAGCCAAGAGGCCTGTATGGAGAATGTTCTGCCACTTGCTCTCCCAGTTCTACATGGGTGGGGTTCTGCCTCAGGCACCCTGCAGGTGTCAAAGGCAGTGTGGCCAGGGCAGAGCGATGTTCAGGCAGGAACACAGCCTCCTCCATCATCATTTACCACAAGTGCCATTTGATAGTCCTTTACTTTCATGTTAGCCACTGTCACTATGATTTCAAGTGCAGTGCAGTGCAAATGAGTCGAGAGAGCAGAGCTGCAGCACTGCAGCCTGATGGTTAACAAACCACTTCCCCCTCACGGATCTTTAGGAGCTGGCTGTAACAACTAGATTCACAAGTGCCACCATTTCTAGTCAAGCCAATGGCCAGCTGAGCAGGTTTGCACCAGGATCCATGCCTTGGGTTGGTGAGGTTTAGTTTCTAATGTGCAGACGCAGGCGACTTTGGGGGGTTGATTTATTTTCTTTTGCTCTCAGTTTGCAGTCGAGTGCCTGATGTTGATGAAAAATCCCAGACTGAATCTGAAGCAGCAGCTGAGCCTGGTAGCCAAGCTGAACTCTAGGGACTGGAGGAGGGCAATTGGATTGTGCAAAGGGACAATTCTAAAGGGAGCCGTTTCATTCCTGATTTGTTGCAGCCATCAAAAGATGAGGTCGCTAGGGCAAGGAAAGGTTGATGGCTTCTGCTCCATAGATTTATGAAGCAGAATCGTGTGTCTATTCCAGACATGTGCCCCCCCTGACCCATGCACAAGGTTTGCCTCTCCTATTAATGGCACTCTGCTAGCTTCTGTTTTCTTGCCTACAGATGATCTTACAGCCTCTATTGACAAGTTTTCCTGCTCAAGGGGAGGCCCAGGAGCTTGACTGTGGCCAAGGCGTGCACAGCACCCTTCAGGAGGGCAGTGGGCAAAGGTGGAGTAATCTACTTTTGCATTTCTCAGATCCTGGGCTGTCTATGGAGCAGGCTGGGCCCCCAGCCTAAGTTAGAGCAGCCTAGAGCTGCTCCATCTTGTCCCAGCTGTCAATGGCCCCAAGGGGTCATTACAAGAGCTGATGTTTGTTGGTGCTTGGGCCTCAGCCTACCCCCAACACCAGCTAGAAAGAGGTTGGGTAGAGTAGAAATTGTTATGCCAGCTCTACACAACCAAAGGATCCCCCTTCCCTGGAATGAACCTACCATGGTTAGTGAAAATGACTAGATGGCCATTTTGTAGTAGTGGTGTGAAGCAAAATGGCCGCAGCACTGCCCAGGACATTATCAGATACAACTCAGTCCTGCTGTCACAGCTCCAATCCTGCCCCCTGACCAGATGGGAGGGTTTTCTGGTCCAGCTTGAGGCCTCTGCTGGTGTTGCGATTAGTCTCACCATTCAGGTTAAATGATCTTCAGGGAGTGCCGAGTTTACCGTTGATTGATGACAGAAATTCATTTGCTCAGAAAAAAATTGTAGGCCCTGTCCAGCTTATTCAAAGACATTTCTAAGGCCCCTTTGCCACCAGCTAAGCCCATCACACTTTAGGGTGATCTTTTTTTTTTTTTTTTTTTTGCTATTGCCAGGTCGATGAGCTTGCACCACAGATTTTCATTCAAGCAGGTTGTAAATGTTTTATTTGGTGTTGAATGTTTGTCCATTTTCTGATGCTTTCAGAGCTGAGTGGGAAAATGATCTTAATTTAAAACCAGTGAGAAAAGCTATAAATGTATCATTTAAACCAGTGTTAAATATAAAAAATGTGTTTTTACTTTATAAGGGGGGCTCACACTGAGAGGCTCGCTGTCAGAAAAGAGGTCACCCATACAAGAAATTTGAGAACCGCTGACTTAGATTCTCTGATGGGAGGGACCTGTTTGGGGGTTGCTTTGCACAGGGCCCTGGGCTGGGACCCAGTGAAGAGAGAAGGCCTCAGTCCCACACTGCCCTACCACACCGCCTTAAGGACTGAGGCACATTGGCCAGGGAAGCAAGGGACCAGTAGTCAGGTGCACAAACCACCAGACCGCCTGGCCTCTAAGCACCCTGCTGCAGATGGGGATTCCACAACCTCCCTTGCAAGTCTGTTCCATAGCTTAACTACCCTTATAGTTAGGAAGTGTTTCCTAACATCTAACTTAAATCTCCCTAGGTGCAGATTAAGCCTATTACTTCCTGACCTACCTTCAGTGGACATGGAGAACAATTGATCACCATCCTCTTTATAACAGTTCTTGAAATATTTGAAGACTTTTTATCAGCCCCCCCACCCCGCCCCCATCTTCTTTTCTCAAGACTAAACAGGTTTTTTTTAACCTTTCCTGATATGTCAGATTTTCGAAACCTTTTAGCATTTTCGTTGCTCTTCTCTGGACTATCTCCAACTTGTCCACATCTTTCCTAATGTGTCACACCCAGAATTGGACACAGTACTCCAGTGGAGGCCTCACCAATGCAAAGCAGAGTGAGATGATTACCTCCTGTGCCTTACATACAACACTCCTGTTAATACAACCCAGAATGATTGTAGACTTTTTCTCAACTGCCTGACTTTCCTGGACAAGCTATACCCATCTATACCAATATTCCAGTCATGAGATTCATCTCACCAAGTCGCTGATGCCAATAATTTAGCTTATGTACTAATACTTCCAGTGCTTGTACAGCATCTATCATAACGGGGCCCCAACATCATCCAGGATGCTCTTAGTTCCTTGTCCTTTTAGAAGGAGATAGTGATGGAAGTTGATATCCAGATGCACAGCATTTCTTGATGCTCTTCTGCCACCCCTCAGCCCTTGTCCTTTCTTCTCTGTGCAGGCTCTATTGAAACATTTATGTACATTGTCCCAGCTTGTCTGTTTGAGGTATGGGTCACTTTCCCTGTCAGATTCTATTTATTGTATAAAACTGATGCTATATTTTTTCTTTCTCAAGATCGAGTGAAAAATGTACAGAAGCTCCCAGTGCAAGGATGTTTGTTACTAGGAAACACAGTCTCCAGGAGGCAGAGTAGGAACACCAGCATTGGATTGCAGAGATTTATCTCGGGGAGGATCCTAGAGAAAAAATTGGAATTAAAATAATATAACATTAATCTAAAACTAAATTGCTATTGCTGTATGACACGTTTAAAGAATTAAATGGATTTGTATAAAAGAGAATCTTGCAACCTTATTCTCTTCCCACTTCCCGACTCCTGAGTAGATTTTTAAAGTATCTGCCAGAGCCTTGTGGATTGTCCTCAAGAGGGATGTTAAAAATGTTCCTGGGGAGCAGAGATCAGTACCCTCCAGGACACTCATTTTATGAAAACAGCCATTCAAATCTTCAGTGGAGTTCCCTCACCTTCCCCCTTCCTTCACGTGCCAGGTCTTTTGCTTTCTGCAGCAAATTTTCTGGATCTTTCTGTTCTGGTTCTTCAGGAACAGCCTTTCCCCACTAGAGTCACTCTTTCAGGCTCTGCCACTGGTTCCTTCTCTGATCCTTTCCAGCATACCCAAGGCTACTGCCTTCAAGTCATTCTCATTTGACTCGGCATGGTAGCTAGACTCAACACCACTGCCAGTGTTGGGAATCTTACCACAGCTGCTGTGTGTAGCCATTAAAGAGCCAGGATGATTATGCCAAGTGATATGCAGCCAACCATTTTTCTCAGAGAAACTTTCCATCAGCCCCTCTAGAGACTGCTAATTGACACTGAAAACCAAACCAAACCTAGAGCCTAAGACAATTTCCCATACATTTATTGGGGCTCAGAGGGAACAGTCCTTACCAGAGGGAGAATAACTAAAAATCCCAAGGGACCATACTGCCACTGAGAAAGCAGAATTAGAGGCAGACAAACAATCCAGTAAACATTCAAGCCAGCAGCACGTGGCCAAGATTTACAAACGTTAATAGTAATTTTGGGAGCCTCAGTTTGAGGCCTGATTTTCAGAACGTGCTGAGCTCCTGCCCTCTAAAAGTCAAGCCCTTGAGAGGTGTCTCAGTTTGCCCCAAAACAAGAGGCAACTCCCAAAGTCACTAAGCATTTTTCACATGCCTTTCCTTCTTTTGAGGAAAACTGGGCATTGTATTAGTGTTATCAACTCGCCCAGCAGACTAGCAAGAGCAAGTTATGCCATCACTTAAGGGATCCCAAGCTCATGCTTTGCTCCATTGATCAGCCATAGCTGGCAGCAGTGCACAACTCTGGGGCAGAAGGAGGGAACATCTCAAGAGAGAATTCATCCAGGAGGCTCTTGGAGTGGCACTGACAGGTCCTAGGACCAATCCTCTCCTTAGCTGGTGAGAGAGTAATAGAATAGAGAGCTGAGCTGGATGGAAATGGAGGGAAACTGGAGGATCCTAAGTGGTTTTATTGTGCCTACCAAGAGTACTGTAGCACTGCACAGGACTCAGAGAACCACAGCTCTAGCTTGGCTTGATATGGTTTTAGAATGCTATATGAGGGCCGGGAAGGTGCTGATGTAGTGGGAGGAGGAACCAGTTTGCTGTAGGACTCATTTTCAGCCTTTGGGGAGTGTCCCTTTGTCAGAAGTTGTAGATTTGGCTTACTTTGCCCCTCTGCAAAACCTGACCTCTGCCCCTTCTTCCCCCATCCAGGAATTTACTTGCTACCTTTGGATGGTGAAACTATGTCCCTGCAATTCAGTATAGTTGAGGTATCTTAGTTTCTGGCCCCCATCTTTCCATATGCACATATCACCTGCCCTGCACTGGCAGAACAAATGAGCAAGAAGGAAAGTATAAAAACTGAGGGTCAGGTCCTCAGCTGGTATAAACAGAGTAACTCTGTTGAAATCATTAGAGCTAATGATTTCAACAGAGTTGAAGATCTGATACTTGGAGCCAGATCTTATACTGAAGATCTGGCTCCAAGTATGCTAAAGAAGAAAGAACCCAGAAGTTCAGCACCGCACTTAGACCAGACTTTTAAAGGTATTTAGGTGTTGCTGTGCTCCGTCAATGGGAGTCATGTAGGCTCCTAAATCCTTTTTGAAAAATGAGACAACCTCCTAAATCAGTTAGGCAATGCCACACAGAGCACAGCAATGATTAAATACCTTTAAAAATCTGGGCCTCAGGCCTTAGGATAGTTTACAAGACAAAATGGAGGAAGGACAGCCAAGCTAGCTGGGATAATTGGGAATAGAGCAAGAATTCGTGCAATGAGCAGGAGTGGGATAGCAATGGATGGTGAACATGTGGTCCACATGAAAAAACACTAATGCGAGGCAAATGAGGTGGTAACTCGCTACTGAGGTAGTAACTTCCCTTCA